>NC_088169.1:14004192-24004192 GCF_028769735.1 Zonotrichia leucophrys gambelii | reverse complement strand
TTGGGGAATTAAGCTATCTCAACAATGAGTTCTCATTTAGATAAATGTAAAATTTCTGTAACAAAATATTTTTTCCCCTGTATTGAGCATAATTAAAAGCCTTTTAAATGAAATTGCATATGTCTTTTTTAAGGCATGTTTATCTAATGCTTGAATAGAATAAATCTTATAATTCAACATTTTTAAAATTTTATTTGGTTTCATATTGTTATCTTCATGTACAAGACAAAGGATTTGGTGAGAAAAAAGAAACAGCTAAAATCTTCCTCTAGTCATGGGCATCAAGGTGAGAATGTTGTCAGGCCTCAGAGTGCATTGTACCTGCATTGATTTAGCATCAAATTTTCCCCATGTCACAATTTATGTGGGCTTCAGGTGTGGTTCATTTTAACCTGATCCAAATGCAGGCTGCCACAGCTCTGTTGTTCTCCTCCCTCTCTCGCATCAGCACCCACGCCCTTGCTCTTGCTTTTGACACTAAGGGAGCTTCCTGGTGAGCCAGTTCAGGAATTAGTTCAGGGAATCATTTACTAAATAAAGTTATTGGGGTTTCTAGCCAAATCACTTTCTCAAACCCTCACCATGCACAAGGTTTTAGGGCATTTACAGCTGTAGGGAATTCTGAGCCAGACTGCATTTCTATCAAGCTGGTTCAGATTTTTACACTTTCTTTTGCTTATGCCTTTACTGTTTCACACACTGACAATTGAAAAAAAAAAAAAAAAAAGCGCTTTAAACACTTCATAGATATACATGGCTGCAGCTGAGGTTCCTGTTAATAGTTTTTAAAGACACCTTCATTCATAAATCTTTTGCAAACTAAATGATTTTATGCTATGCATGACTAAATCACTTCACAGTGGTGTTGAAACTGGCCATAAAATCAGAGGAAAGAGATGGGCACCTCATTTAGATTGTCAGATGGTAGGTGGTATTCTGGATTCCTTTATTTGAGTAGCTCTATCAGAAAAAAAGCAGTTTGATTTAACTCACATGGGTTCCAGATAAGAATGTCATTCTCTTTTACGTCTGTAGCATTTAAAATCAGCTAAGCAAAATCTATTTACTTCCAAAATTTATTTACTTCCAGCTTAGACAAATCTTTTCAGATCTTTGCAGTTTATCTCTAAAACAAAGATGAAATCAGGGTCCCCAAACTTTTAAAAATTGTATACAAAAATGTTCTATAAATATTTATATTCATGGGTAAATGTAAGCAATTCTTGTTTTTTTTTATTGAAGAAAAAAGACTTGATTGCATGATAGCTACATCTTTAAAATTGGAATTGAATTACTAAAAGGAAGAACATTCTCTTTTAAATACAACAATATGAATTATATGTTTATTGTTTGTAACTGGTATCTTCTGCTGTGAAGTAATATATTCTTAATCTGCTCTTAATGTAATTAAAGTACTATAAAGAATAAATTCATTCTGTATTGTCATGCTTACCACTTTAACACTTCAAGCTGACCTAATTTATACTTTTATTGTCAATTAATATCCTCATAGAAACATGGGTTAAAGCATATAGAAAAGCCTTCCAAGTATTTCTACTTAAACTCCTACAATCTGATTACTACCAAAGCTGAAGAAATAGATTTTAGATTTCTTAGAATTCATTTTTGTACACTTACATGTGAAATAAAATTTATTCATTATATTCAAACTCTTTTTCTGCTAAGCAAGTATGTTTTACTGAACAATTACAAAGTGATATTGACTGTGATTCATTCATCTGTTTACAGTTCAGTTCATGAACTGTTCAGTACATGAGAGTCATTGCAGACTCATTAAGCAAAGTATTTAAGCACCTACTTAATTTCTGTTAGTTTTATGCAAGTGCCTAGATTCTGTTAAAGCCAATGGAATTAGTCATAAGGTGCAATGATTCAATAACTGCTGTTGAGTTACATGCATGGTTAAAGTCATGCCGACACTTACATGCTCTATGAACGGGAGCAGAAACCAAAAGCACGAAACTGCTCAAGCACTGAAGCTGAGAAGAAATCATATGTCAAATATATAATGAAAATAGAATAAAATGAAATTTCTTAGGCATCATGCTCATTTAAGTATGACCTTCAGCCAAAAAAATAAAAGCATTGTGGCATTTAGGAAGTGTCAAGGGTCGATTTAATGTAGGATTATTATAGATCTGTGCAAAATCTAGGTTATGCCCAGGCATATATGCTACATAGCTGGTCACAATAACTCCTGAAGAAGAAGGGCAATATCATAAATTTACATCTTAATTCATTTAATGGTCTCACTTTTTTTTCTCCTTTATGGTACATTTTATTTTTTTCCATTGCATATTAGTTTGATGCAGTATAAAACCTGCAAAGTAGTCAACATAAATATTAAATATTATGAATGTTGAGCAATACAGAATATGAATGTAGCTGAAATCAGCAGCATATCAGCAACCCAATTGTTCATTGATCTTGCAAAACAACTAATTACATAACTTTCCTACTATACTTAGCAGCTGATCCATGCCCTTTGAGTCAGCTTTGTGTGTGTTGGAAGGAAATGGATAAATACTTTACATAGCTGGAATAGATCACTCCTTCATAGCTCTATTAAGGATGAAAACTTCTATAAAGCCACGATTTGTCACACAGGCATTCTTCTTTTCAGGTTTCAGACTTAAATAATTTTACAAGTTTTATACAGATGAAATTAGGATTATTTAATTAAATGTAAAATCCAAGAATTCAAATTTGAGCCAATAGCATTTCAGGTCATAGCTTACTGCATTAATTGATACAGTGTCAGTGCAGTTCCCTGCAAGCCTGAGGGGAATGAGGAAGACAGTGTCTTGAATCAGAGGAAATATTGATTTAGGAAGAAAAGATGCTTTAAGTAATCTAAAAAAAATTGCAAGCATTATTTTCCAGCTTTGTTTTTAGCATATCTAGAAATCATGTCTCATCATTAATAAATTCACTTTATTAAATTTTCACCCAGTGTTTTGCAAAATTTCTCAATATGTTTATCTGTTTTTGCAGTGATTATTTTTCATCATCCATTCATCTACTTTTCATAGTCACAGGAATGTTTCTGTGATGACAGAGGCTTTGCATCAGGTATAATCTGCATACACTTGGGATTGGTTGGTTGGTTTGTTTGTCTGCTGTGATTAGTTATCAGTGACATACTTGAAGTATTGGAAAAATGCTTGCTTAGATACTGATTCCAACCTAGCAGAAATTAACAGGAATCATGCACTTACTGATGTCTGAGATTAGGGGACAATATATCAAAAATATGTATTAATTTTGTAAAGGAATATATAATTTTTGAAAGTCTCAGATTACAGGAAAAGGATCTTTGTTGGTATTTCCCTCCAGTTCTAGTTTTTCTTTCTCTCTACGTGAAAGTCAGATATATACAATTTATTTTACTAAAATATCTCTGGTATATATTTTATTAAAAAGAAAAATAACTCAGTTTTTAACTTGGGCTGCATTTAACTACTTGGTAGGGCCTGTAACAGGGGGATAGAGTTTTGATCTTTATTTTGTTGCTCCTTTTTTGTGGCTGTTACTATTCAGATTCTTGACTCCCTTAACTATTTTATCAGTGGTGCTGCTTTCATGAGTATAAGAATCATGTTTATGTATTGTGGGTTTCTTGTCTCTTTCTATTTTTAGAAATTTTTTCATCAGGCAGGCAAGCAATCTCATTGCTTTCAACAAGGTTCATATCTCCCAATGACACCTGTACAGTTGCAAATGTTACTACTTAAAAATTAATAGAAAACTCTGCCAGATGTCTTCACCTTTCTCATATTCTCCATTACAAATGGTTCCCAAATTCATTATAAGACAATCCAATACATGAAAAATGAAATATGTAAATAATAAGTAATACCAGACATATAGGCCAAGGAGAAAGACTGTTTTCTATTGAAAAAGTCAATGCCATATGGGGTGGGCAGGATAGTGGGGGTTGGAGCAGCACTTCCAGGTGTCATGGATAAGGAGTAAATCTACTGGGGGCTTCTGAGCCTTGGGGAAAGCCTTTTGAAGGAGAGTGTTTGTAGAGTTTCCTTTTTCAGCTTCCTTCTGAACATCTAGTGGGGAAACAGCAGATTTACATTTCACTGGGGACTGAGAAACCCAATCTATAGAAACCACTGAATACAGAAATTGGATTTGATCATACCACGGCTCATACCATTACTTTCCTGGACAACTCTGTCCTTTTCCAGTCCCTTAGAGGAAATGGGTAATAAATGCACATGTGGTAGTACATGACTATACGCATCTATTTCTAAATCTAATGGGGAAAAAATAAAGTTCTTTAGCAATGATTTAGCTAGCTTCATCAGTTCTTTTTAGTATCTGCATTTGAGCAGATGGAACTTGGAGAATATTGAAAGGAAGAAAATTACTGTAATGCAGAAAGAAATGTGGGTAAAGTGATATAGGGATTTCACATAGAAATAATGAAGAGATTAAAGTTCTTTTCTAAAAATACCAAGGTGCAAGTTTTAGGGTACAGATGACTGTGACACTGCTGAGGTGTTTCTGGCTGAGCATATGCCTCTTTAGTTTGGACAGCTGATCACCTCATTTTTCTATCACTAGTAATATTTGACTACCCAACCTGTGCCCCCAGGGACTGTTATGTAGGAAGAACGAGGGATTTAATGAAGGGGCATGCATGAGGTTTTCAGAAGTTAGGAATTTAAAAGCTGAAAATGTGAGAATCATATTGTGACAGTGTTAGAGATAGTGGAGTGAAGAGGCTAACTTGGACGATGGAGGCATCAAATGTTTCTGCAGGTTTACTCAGTACTGTTCTATTCCATTATTTGGGATGGAGTTACATTACTGCTGGTACCTTTTTCACTCATTACAAATATTCAAGATCTTTACTAGTGTAGTGGGCTGTTCTATTAAAATTGTTTCCGTTTTAGTGTTTGATTGTGAAAAAAAACCGCCAAAGATGACTTGGACATTTGAGAGAAATGTGAAAATACTTGATAATATTATTTTCAAGATTCAGTGAGAAGTAGTTTTCAGTAAATGTTTTGAAGAGCGCAGGTAGCATTTATTTGGCAATATTAAAAATACTGCATATCTTAATCTCATTACATTACAAAGGATTTTTATTTCTTCAAATCAGTATTTATTTGCTGAACATAATATGAAAACTTTGATAATTGTTCGAAGTTTTTTGAGAGAAAGGTTTTAACTTTACATCAGGTTCAAAGGTTGAAAATTTAATCTCCCCAGCCATACCCAAGGACTTTAGAAGGAAAAATCTTTAATGAATTGTAATAGAATCAGATCACAGCTTTTCTTGGATAAGTCCATTTAAAATGTGTTTCGCAGTTTGGTCTTGTTTTACGAAATCAGTTATATGCATTTTCCATTTAAGCTTGTGTATGATTTGGAGTCAGTAGGAACGCTTTGTTGACTAACAAAAAGTTAAGCGCATTCTTAACAGTAAGTGCTTTACTAAATTGAAACTCTGTGGGAGTGATTCAGGCAGAAATCAGCAGTGAATTAGCCCTGGCTGACCATGCAGAAGGCATCAACTTAACGCCTTAAGAAGTAGAATGCTAAGAAAGAAAACATCTAGATATGTTAAGGTGAGAAGCACAGGATTATGGGTTACATTAATATAGGTTAAGTCATAGTTTCTATACAAGGTTATGTGTTAATGATTGATTCATTGGTTTTCTGTATAGAGTCAGTCACGTTGTTGTTCACAGGTTTTTCATTCTGTTACCAAGGCTGTATAATGTTCTGTTCCCTGTAATATTGGTCTTCTGTTGGCTGCTCTCCACAAGGTGTTACCTCCTAGGGCTACTGTGTTCAGCTTCTGTTTTTGTTATCTGCCTTAATAAATTACGTTTTGGGCAACTGCAGTCGTACCCCCTCCTTTTACTGCACCGGTAGCCGCAGTGCTGCCCTGGCAATGCTCATCTTGGTTGAGCCGGCGATCCAGCGCTATCGCCAGACTGTGATAAAGCGCCAACCCTGAATCAGGGTGAACCCTGCTCCTCAAATTGGGTCAACTGGACCGTGACAAAACTCCTCTAATTTTTTTTCCAGTTGTGATGAGACTAGAGTGGAAGAAGAAAAAAAATTACCTTTGATCTCACTGAACCATTAAAAAAAGAGGTATGGCTCTCTAGGAACCTATTGTACCAAATCAGGCCAATTCAGCAGAATGAAGCTTCAAACCACAGATTCTTATTACACGTAGCACTAATTTCACTGGGTGTGAAATTGTTTTTTTGCTAATCCAAAAAGCATGAAATAAGCACTGAGCAGAGAATATCTCATAGAAATAAAGTGCCACAGTGATGGTTTTTGACAGCAAGTAATGATTAAGGAGAGGGAAAAGGTGTTCTCATGACACAGGATTGCTGCAAACTAAAAAATTCCTTTTGCACCTCTCCAGTTTACTATTTTCCAAAGGAGTACTAAATCTTGATTTTACAAAGCAGTAAAAAAAAGTCAAACAATTGATGCAAAGCAAATATGATATTAGAAATTTGTATTTTTGTGGTTTTATAGATTTGCTGAAAATAGGAATAAATGTCTTGCCAAATGAACCTTACAGTGCAGTGATGAGAGTAGAGTGATGAGAGTACCAGCACTGGGCTGGGCCTACTAGTAGCCTCAACCCGAACCCACGGATCTGACCACCTACACAACTTCAACCTCCTACAATGCTAAAAATTATCACCCCAACCGCAATACTCCTTCCCCTAGCCATCCTCTCCCCACGCAAACATTTATGAACCAACATCACACTATACAGCCTACTCATCGCCACCATAAGCCTCCAATGACTCACACCCACATACTACCCAAATAAAGGCTTAACCCCATGAACATCCATCGACCAAATCTCTTCTCCCCTACTAGTCCTTTCATGCTGACTCCTCCCCCTCATAATCATAGCAAGCCAAAACTACCTAGAACAAGAACCCATCAACCGCAAACAAATCTTTGCCACAAGCTAGTAATCCTAGCTCAACTGTTCACTTACAGTGCGGTGCAGAAATAAAATGCTGGCAAATGATGCATCACTGGCAGATGTAGATTTCTGTGTTAAGGCCTCCCAAATATTTCCTATTAGTTCACACATCAATATAATCTAAAAGAACTGGGTTCCTTCTCATTACATATGTAACATTATTTGTCACTAGAAGTGACTATGCATCAAGTATCTCAAAATAAAATAGCAGTGATAAAAATATCCTGAAAAAATTCTTTGCATGAGATGAAGGTCTGCCTCAGTCCTGAGAATTCTCAGTGTTTCTGCTGAAGCTGTGACAATCCGTCAAGGCCGTGAGAATACCTACTCTGTGGTAAAGCCTCATAAATTCTTAGAAGGGAATTATTTTAAGGTGGGGAAAACTATGACCTCTGGAGCCCTTCAAAACCTCTTACTATATACCACAGAAAGATTTCTGCTAATTTCTGTTTGTCTTTATTTAGCAAAGCTTTATATCATTACAGTAAAGAAGTGCTTACATAATAGCTGTTATGAGATTCTTATATGTTCCTCCAAAAAATAACTCAAATTATTAACTTACAATTTATTCTTAGATTTTCACTTTTGTAAAATGTAAACATGAACATAAAATAGTATACAAATTATTTCATTCTAATTCAGTTTTCCTGATTTTATCTAGATGTGTGCTAGTGAAAATGAGATGTTTTTAGAGTAGTTCATTTACCCAACCCAGGCAACTTTAAAACAAGATTAGAATCATGACTTATATTGCCATGTTGCAGTTTGAAACAAAATGTTTCAAATTTAAACTAAACATTTATTAACGGTCTAAAATTTTCCTTCTGAAGACATATTAATTACCTGAGTGTCTCTTTGAGTTATGCTTTCCCCTTATAAAAGGTATATAATTGTGATCTATAATGCCATGATGTATTTTTGTTTATCTTTTAGAAATCTCATAAAAAATTGATTTTTTTTCACTGGGTTTTGAAAACAGGCACATTTATTTCATATAGAAAACATTTTTCTGAAAAAAACCCAACTATGTGAGTGTGAGTTACCTGTTTTCTATTATTCCTCTGTAAAATTCTCTCTGTTTGTCCCTGAAGAACATAATTATTTCTGTGGCATAAAAAGAAGAAAGAGTTAGCACTGCTAACTACACTAACATAATACTGAAAACAGAGTTGCAGAGCCCAGTGGGCTGAGCAAGGAACTAGTAGTCATCTATGAGGGAGTGGAGGTCAGAGAAGGAAAGTGTGGTGTGGGCAAGGCTGAGAATTTACATTTGATTGGCAAATTATTAGTGTACAAAGTCAAGATGGAAATGCAGGTGCCTTGTCTTCTCAGCCATTGGGGTAAAATGAGATTCAGGCCAAGTTAAGCAGTCATCAGCTAATTGTTTCTTTTTCTCTCAGCCCCTTCCACTTGTCCCCTCAGCTGTGCAACCACACAGTGAAGAGTCCTGGCAAAGCCATCAGACTGAAAAGTGATGCCATAGAAAGAGAAAGCTTTTTCCAGCCTCACCAGTTCCTTGGTTTGGGACAGCACACTTTTACAATAACAGCTCTCCCAGAAAGATGGAAGAGGTCATCAGGAGAAGAGGAGGTAGGTGAGCCACATGTGATGGTGCTGCAGCTGAAGAAACCCACGTAAAGTAATGACCTAACAGACCATTTTTTCATGCTATGTCTTGCTGTTGACTCGCTACAGAATATAGTGGAGGCAGGACACTTGTATTCTAAGTCTAGATGTAATCCAAAGCTGGTTTTAAGATCCCGTGTTCTTAAAAACAGAACACCAAATGCTTGCTTATCGACAGTGGTTACAAAATTGGTTGTTGTACCTAGGAAATAATCTTGTTCATCAAAATTAATAAGAATAGTCAGAAAAGATACAAAGGTAGTGAAACCTGTTTTAGTGATTTCTAGCAGTCTTAGGACTTCATTCACAGTTGAATTGCAAACTGTAGTCTTTGACAATAAATTCCCTGGTTTATTGTAAAATTCCAAGTGATTTCACTTGTATTGTATTGCTTTTGCATTACTCTGGTACATTGTCCACCTTTTGCAACATGGACATGGTGTTTTATTTATTTTTCTTCTTATTTAACCTTATTGTCAAAAGTATTTGCAAAGACCCTGTCTTCATGTCATTGAAAAAGAAAGATCACATTTTTGCATCTATTTATTTTGCTGGAGTCCTATTACAGAAGTATCTCAAATTTAACTCAAGATCTTGCTAACCTTGACTTCTTTTTATTATTTATAGTTCTTTACTAACTTCATTTGAAGCACATTGTTACAAATATTGGACATCCATATGAATTTTTCAACAGTCATTATCAAGGTACTATTATATTTCCTGTGGATTTTTTGACATTTTTCAATCCTCTTCCTTAATTTAATATCTCTGTTTTTTCTCGATTTAGCAAGCTCTTTTCTTCTGCAATTGTATGTCACTATTTATAATAACATAATATAACATAACGTATGAAATCTATCATGGTTGTTGATTTGAAGCCTAAAGCCTGTGGTACCCATCTGAACTTCACTGTGTTATGTTCTTCCTCAGGAAATATTTAGCATTTGTATTTCTCTATATTTTTCCTTAAACTTTTGTCTATTTCATTATTCTGGAATATAAACATTTTGTAGTAGATCTGTCACTATTTGTTTTTTGGTAGCCTAAGAACTTACTTTTCCTGCATTCCATCTATTTTTCAGTTCTGTAAACTCTAACAATTTCTGGCATATTTCATTCATTCCCACTCACAACTGTTTTTCCTTCTGGTGATTTAGATTTATTTCACCTTCTGTAGTCACATTTGTATCAGTTTTTGTAATGCATATGTGTATTTAAAAGGTGTTGGTATAATGATAATTCAATATTTTAGTTATTTTGCAAGAATATAAATATTTAACAGAAGTTCTATGCCCCAGTCCTCTTCTGTCCTCATTCATTTCACATATATGTATATTATCAACTGAAACCTTATTTTTTTTCAAAATGTGTTTGGCAAAATTCTCTTTGTGTGAATATTGGGTTGATTAATTATTGCTCTGAGTGATGATAAATGAGCATAGTGTACAGCTGGGTCTTCCTAGAAAGTATAAAAATACAGAAAAAGTTTTAAATTTTTTTTTCATTGTGAAGTATGAAAGAGAATCTACACTTATCCTTAATCAAGATTTTGGAAACAGTGAAGGCATGCAAATACTCAACTGACAGGCCTCTTTTAACTGTGGTGCAATGATGGATAGTGCAGCAATGCTGCTTCTGTGTTTAACAGGTGAATTTAATAATTATTTAATTAAAACTATATTAATTAAAAATTCAGCTGAAGAGTAGGAATATGCTGACAGAGTATGCTATAAGCTATGTAAGTTATTATAAAGTCAGCTGCTTTAAGTGCATCTTGCAGCCCAAGGTATCCATTTCCCCCTCTGGCCTCACTGTGTTCTTCATAAGACTGGAGTCACCTCACTACTAAGCTTTGTCTGGCAAAAGACCCTGAAGAAAAGCCCTGTGCAGAAGATATGAAAAACTAAGAGAAAGAGCTTCAGGCTTCCTAATATTCTTTTCATGTTGAGAACAGGCCTGGTTTTTGATCCCTGCATCACTAGTGCTAGAAAATGGACTACTCAATAATTATTTCTTCTTTTCTGTGGGATTCCTCTGACTATGACATTTTTGTACCAAATTAGAGAGACTGGGTGATGTCAGAGGAGCAACAAAGCCAGTTTTGTGCACTGCACAAAGGTAGAAATGTACATGCCAGGTCTCCTCCCAAGCTAACTCTCAAAAGAAATCAAGAAGTTGTAGAGTTTCAAAAATAATTCTTGCCTGGAGTAATGGAAGATTCACAGATCAAATTATATATTTCCTGGTTCTATGAGTGCTCTTCACAGTTTTTGACAAATGCTAATTGAAAAGCAAAATTCAGGTACAATTCAGGCACAATTTCTTACACATCTTCCATAGGGCTTAGCAACACTGGACAGTTTAATATTGTCTAGCAGATTCCCAGGTCCTTGTTAATATAAGAATGAAGCCTATGTCAAGTTGTTTGCTTGAGAACAATTCTTTTGATCTTGATTAGCATTTATAACTAGAACTTAAAAGTGAAGCTGGTTTAGGCAGCTGCAAGTGTTCTAGACTTTTTTCATATTATTTCTAATTAAATGTTCTTTCCCCCAGACCTGATTTTTTTTTACTAGCATTTAACTTTTATATTCTTCTGATTAAATTATGCTGAATGAATGCTGTGTTCCTTTTCCTCTTTTGCTCTCTTTTCACATTTGTTACAGAGTCTTGATCAATTTTTAAGATCATTGTTACTGCTTTGGATTGCAGTAGGAAGCAGACTTTGATAAATGGAGTGGCAATGGCAGTGGCTGGAAAAATGTTCTCCTCTAATGCCTAGAAGTTATCTACTCATCTGGTTTTTACCAGGAAATAAGTTATCCTTGTTTTAAAATAATCATACTAAAATAGTGCTTTAAGGTAATTTCTTATGAGGATTGATTTTAAGGCTGCTATAGTTAAGACTGAAAATTCACTTTGGGCTCCTAAATTAAGGTCTGAGTTTTATTAATGCTCAGTGTCTGCCAGTTCTACCCAAGACAGTTGCTGTATACTGTATAACACCAGAAAATCATATTATTATTCTTCCTATGTGGATATAGGAAGCTAGTTTTAGATTTGATTAAATTAGAAAATCTCACACATTTTATTTTTGCATTTTCAGAAAGAATCCACGTTGGGCTTAAATTTTTAAGGATGTGACCTCTTTTGAAAGGGCAGAGATGGTTCTATGCATTGATCACTGGAATTAAGTGGAAGTGACAGTTGTAAAAATACGATGTTCATCCTACTCCTTACGCTCTAAAATTTTCACTGAATTGTCCCTTTTTCAAATTAACAGAAACAAACCAGATATTTTTATCACAGTAATTCAATAAATCATGACTAGCATTTTATGCTAAAACTTCTGTTGATAAGTTACTGTGTGTTTTTTAAAAATAGTTAATATTTAAATAATATTTAAATTATTTAGATGCCTTATTTTTTGCCTTATTTTAGAGAAACTGATATTATTTTTTTAATACCTATGTCTGATCATGTATACGGTTGTAGGACATGTTCTACCTTTAACTTATGTACTTTTTTGCCAGAAGATTCTATGGTCCTTGGCATGGAGAGCCTTCACATTGCTACTGTAATTACTCACTATGTAATCCAGAGCCTAATAATCATATATAAATTCCCTACTAATTACCCTGTAATCTACTATTTGTTGATTAGAAGAGCATGAGATGAGTATTTCTGCTATTATTAATTTCAATTTACATTATAATTATAGGGCTATAACAATTTTTCTTGTTTACTCGCTTGGCTATGCTGTACGGCCTTTTGTTGTTTTAATAAAATGCTGCCTTTTTATGTTCATCCATTTTAATCCATACCCTGCCAGCTTCTCCTTGCATGCACTTCTAGCCTGCATTGTTCTTGGGCTGGTACACAGACAGGTCACTACACCAGGTCATTCTTTGTTTTCCCTGAAAAGCACCCAGGCAAGTTTATGTGAAATTGTTACAATGCTCTCTCTGGTTTAAATATAGAGTGAAACCCTGCCCGTGCTGAAGGAAAAACACAGGGAAGAATGTACACATACCTGCTCTGAAGTTCAGGAGGAGGCAGTGTGGTTGGATACTTGGGTGAAGATGAAAGGGGAAAAAAACAAGGTTAATTTAATGGTAAGGATATACTATAAACTGCCAAACAGAAGGAGTAGGTGTGGACGAAGCTATTTTTGTACAGCTATGTAATGCATCAAAATAGCAGGGTTGTGGGAGATGGTTTTAATTAAGTTTGTATCTTTGAAAGAATAATTTTGCTTTTCACACAAGGAATAATTACTAGTCAGATGGACACAATATTTTTATTCGAATAAATGGTTGGTACCAGCAGTTTTAGGTGTGATTCAAAGTAGCCAGACAATACCACTTGAAAATCCAAAGGCAGGAGACATGGTGATGTAAATGATTATGATGTATTTGTGATTCTAGGAAGAGGCTGCATATATGGAAGAGGAGGATAAAGATGGAAGTATAGTTCAGCAAAGACAGCAAATATAGTGTTGTTAGGTAGGGTCTCATGGGAAGATAGAATGAAAGAAGGATAACTATCAAGGTAGAAAGCTATAACTTTTAGTTAAGGAATTCATTAAATTTTGCTACAGCAAAATACCTCAAATACAAAAAAAAGTGAGGAGTTAATGAATATGATAAATTAGAGAAATTATCTGAAGTCAGTTAGATGTAATCCAATAAAGAAAAATTCATAGTAAAGACACTAGAGGATCAAAAAACAAAATCAATCCAAAGCCAAAAAAATCACAAAGACAAAATAAGAAATCACTCTTTAGGCAGAAGAATTGCAGAGAAGCATTTTGAAGAGGTGCATATGCAGCATAATACATGTAAATCAATAGTTTGATGTGGTTAAAGAAAAAGCCAATTTCATTGTAGGAGGTATTAGCAGCTGTGTTGTACATAATAGTAGTTTTTCTGCTTTTTCCAGATCTGGTGAGGCCTCAGCTAAAATAGCATGTCTACTTTTAGGAATTATTCTCTGTGAATGATGTAGGCAAGTTAGAATAAGTCCAGGGTAAGCTAGAAATGCCAAATGAATTAGACAGTATGATCTCAGAAGATGATTTGAAAACACGGAGTTAATTTAGGAAAATAAGAGTGTTTAAGGGTAAATCCTCCAGTATATACAAGTTGTTGCATTGTGGTTTTCGTCTGACTTCCATGTCCAGCATAGCACAAGGACAATATTGACTAAATTTGCAACAAGAGAGGGCTATGTTAAATGGGAAAATATTTAAAACACAGTGATAATTAATAACATGAACAAGCTGCCTAGTGTATAAATAGGGTTTCTATTATTAGAGGCTTTGAAAGAGAGTGTAGAAAAGCCTCCATTAAGAGTGGTCCAGCCTTCTTCAGAAGGGGAAGATAAACTTCATAACTTTTTTGTTCTTACACCATTCTAATATTTCCAGGTTCGTTGTGGTGGGATTTTTTTTGGGTTGTTGTTTTTTTGGGGGTTTTTTTGGTTTTTTGGGCTTTTTTTGTTTTGGTTTTTTTTTTTTTTGGTTGGTTGGAAGGGTTTGGTGGGGTTTTTTTTGTTTTTTTTTGGTTTTTTTTTTTTGATTAATGGTAGTAATACTTTGGACTTTGGAGAGTATTTTACCTCCTTAGGAGATTGACATGACTCAAAGTGGACCTACAAAACTAGCTCAAAGACATGGAAAATGTAGTGGTGGAATACATGAGTGAGTTTTATGCCTCCTTTGCTCTTACCAGCTTTTCTAATAAATCACAGGATATAGTGTATAACCCCCAGAAACCATGTAATCAGCTGGAAAATACACTGAGCGTGTAGTATGAAATCACATAGCTCAGTTACATCATGGTAGTTGAAAATTTTTGTAATTATGGGAGTTCACATTGATGCTCAAAATTTAAAATTAAGTAATTTCCACTTGAGTGCCTACCTTCAGATTCAACTTATAAATGAATCATTCAAATAAAATTTCTTCTTGTGAGTGATACATTATCAGTCTTATTTGAATCATGGTGATCAAATGTGGAAATTATCAGAAATAAATTTTAATTTAGTTGAATATGAATACATCCATATGACATTATACCTTTGTTGATCAGATAATGTTCTAAATAAAAAACCCCACACACCATAAATATCAGAGAGACTTAAGTTAATGAAAATTCTTGGAAAATCTGAACTCTAGAGCCTTCTTTATCTTAAATATTTTCAGTGTAAAAAGAAAATTTTGCTTACATCTCCCTATCAAGTGAATATCAGTCATGAATTATTGAGAAACCATCACTCAAGAGTTAGCACTTTACAATGGAAGCCACCAGCGCATAGCCAGGGTTATAATTAATACAAGGATCTAATTGTTGCTTTGCTCTGAATAAATGGAAAAATGATAGTTTCATAGAGTGGAGGTCTTTATGGAATGAGTGATATATTAGTGCACTCTCATTGTATAAGATACGGGGAAAGATCACATTAACATACATATTTAGGATAATTTTACCATTAACTTCTGTCATGTAGAGGAAAACATTAGGGACATTTAATGATAAATAACCAATATTTTAAAAGCAATACATTCAGTAGTAATAGGGCATGGAAGTAATAAGAAGGGATTATCCTTAAAATGCTGTAAAATTTATTTCTTACAGGCACTCCACCTATGTCTGTATGGCTAATTGTTTAAATACAGTAGCAATATTCACAATGTTCATTTTTGAACATTTTCTTCTAAAAATAGAGGTAGTGCACTGTGCTGAATTTCCCACATCTCTTGCTTTCCCTTTCAAAATCCAGCCATTTTAGATTTTGAAGGACTGCCATACACAACCACTTGGTAGATTACCCAGATTTCATAAATAAAAAACTTCAGATTCTATCACAGGATAAATAGGGGAACTCCCATCATTGCTCTCACTGCCCAGGCACTCTAGATGATGCATTTACCAGCTAGAATTAGGCTTGCAAGATAAAAAAGCCATTTAATTGGAAAATTCTGTGGAGCTAATACAGAGAGAAAGCTTCTGTATTAGGCCTCTTCTCTGAAACAGAGGATAGTCTTAAGAAAACCTGTCTTTGACTTCTGGCCTCAGATACAGAGGTGGAAAAGTCCTGGAAGCAAAGGAGGAGACTGATACTGAGCTCAGCAGACCTGGGCCAGGGAAGGGAGGAACCCAAACTTGTCGGCCAGGATCATCAGGGACAAATCAGGTTATTAGGGAAGTGTTGAGACAAAATGAACAAATTGGGAGTGAGATGCTGAAAGAGGGAAATCATCATTATGGAATCAAGAAGAATTGAAAAGAAAAAAATACAGGAAAGTCATGGGGAAAAGCCTGCTGTGGAAAAATTGGAGGAGGAAAGTAGTGGGTAAAGACTGCAAAAGGCTTTGTGACTGCAGTCACATGCTCCGCTTCAGAAATCAGGGTCAAAGTAGACACACATTGAATGTCATCAGCCTTCTACTGATGACCTATACTGACCATCACCATGATACAACAGTTTCTGTTTTATTTTGTGTTGCTTCAGTTTACATTTAAGAAAATACACACAGACAATGACACATAAAGGAAATAAAAAGTTTCCAAGTGCTCAAAATTAAGAGGTACCAAGCAGAGGCTTGTGTCTTATGTTAAAGTATTACGTTTATTATCATGACCCAGGACCTGGTCCCATGGGTCTGCTCTGGTAATGGAGGCGATTTTCACCATAGTGCCTTAAGTTTTATTTTAGCAGCAGCTGGAGGCTTTGTAAAGTTACTGCCTTTATCTCTATTAAATAAACACAATCTACACTATGTACTGCAATTATTCATTGTATGCAGCCAAAGAATAATGAACATGTAATAACATCAATGCTAATACAGATGATATGGTGGGAGACTGAATCAAGATGGCAGAGTTGACCCTAATTTAATTCTTTGGCCTTTTCTAACAGCTTGATTTTATCCATTGAGTTCTTCTAGCCTGGACTATTCTTTGCCTCGACCTTAGATTCAGCAGTGTAAAATTGCCTGTGAAAAGTATGAATTATCATTGATAAATATCTCTCTGCAGTTGAACTGTTGCATTTTTAAGCTGAAGAGGAAACTTTGTTTTACAAGCTGCTTTCTTGTTCAAGTTTCACCAGAGCACTCTGTCTGGTAGAATAATTTTGCCTTAGAGGCTGATTTGTATTCTTCTTACAGCTTTATTGCTGTAGTTACAGAGTTTTTACTAGTTGCGCTTGAATTGTGCATCTTGATTGTGTTTGTGAATGCAAAGCACATATTTTTGATCCAATTGTGCTCTTTATCCTTTACTTTTCCTTGATTTGCCCTCCTAGCATCATGGACGAGAAAAGCAATCTATCTGTACATTTAGGGAAAAAAGTCCCTCATCATACCCCCTCAGTAAAAAGGAAAGGAAAAAAAACAGGAAAGAAAAGAAAAAACATAATTTATTGAAGAGATAGCAGAAATTCATGAAAATTTCCTTTAAAATGTAAGAACAAGTAGAATGTAAGAGTGCAGATGAGGAAAATAAAATGAAAGACACCTAGTGAAAAATGGTGTCTCATGAAGAGGGGGAATAGAAGAGGTTTTTTGGTATCTGGAGGCCTCAACATTTGCAGAATGCAACATTAATTTTTCTTGAACATTTCTTGTGTACACAACCGGGGGAACATCTGTCATGATATGTCCTTAAAGCTGTTGTGACAATAAAGGTAAATCAGAAACACAGACTAGCAAAAAAAAAAAAAAAAAAGAACTCTTCTCTGGAAGCTGTAGAAAGATATCCTATCCAAAACTTATTGTCTTCCTCTTTCATCTGAACGTCTCTCTGCCCTCTGGGAATGCTACTACCATGGGACTGGAACTGTAATCCCAGAAGTCTGCTCCCATCATGAACCAGTACTTTATTTTGGTGACTCTATTTAGCTTGTATACTACTTCATTCAATGTACCAAACAAAATCATTAGGGTTGTAAAGGATGTGACAAGACAAATGATCAAAAATACTCTGTGTAAACGCAATTTCACTCATGTTAACAAATAGCTACATCAAAACCCTGCGGACAGTAATAAATAAATAAATAAATAGTGCCAGAATAATTCATGTGCTGGTAAATTTACTGTGTGGGAAGAAAGAAAATTATTGAATGTACCATGATAGCTAAAACAACTGAACGGGAAAACCAATAAACAGACAGAAGTTGACTTGCTAATTATCACTGCTAAGAAATGATTAGTGAATTGTCTGTGTGCCAAATACAACTTTCAGAGGGTAGGGTATAGTTTATTCTACATTGCTTGCTCCATCCTTTCTCCCTCTTTTTCTTATGTTAAACAAATGAAACAAAATTATTTTCAAGAAGGTGGCAGCATCTGTTTTTAGTAAATAATGCTATTTCTATTGTTCTTTTTTTCTCCCAACTACAGAGTAATCTATTCAACTTTTCTTGAGGAAAGCATGGTCATAAATTTGTCAGAAAACAGAAAGATAACCATGGCACATTGTATTTATGCTGCAGTATTCATTACATATTAGAAAGCTGGAAAGCTTTCTGGGGAGGTGAGGAAGATTTATGTGCTGTCTCCCTGGGGCCAGCAGTAACCTCTTCTGGTGCAGTATAAACACATGGCCATCCCTGACAATTTAAATACAACAGGTACACACTGCCTTCTCACAAAAATTGCATTCATATTGTAGGGTAAGCACCATGAAATGCAGTGAATATCTTTAAACTCACACAGCAAACATTTGCCAAAAGCTGTTGGTACATCCAGTGTGGATGATTGGATCATTACCTAGTAGTGACACTGTAGAATCAGTAGTGGAATAATTGATGTTAAGAGAATTGTCACCAGACTTCAGCAATAACATCCCCCCAGGAAATACAAGGCAATTTGTGCTATTTCAAGCCATTGTTCCACACTGTAAACTCAGAGAGACATTGCTTCATTGATTCCACAGTCATTTTATGCTTTACAACTGTAGTACTAGAGGCATTTTAAAGATAAATCATGAATCTGGAAGATGGCATTTAAAAAAAAAAGCATCTGACATAATCCACCAATGTGCTCAGGTCTGTAATCATATTATAAAATTTCTCTGGCCCTAAGACTTAGGCAAAGTAGATAGACTATATCTGGCAGTCATTACCCTTGGCTTTATGTGAGCAATAGAAAAATTAACATCATTATGACCAGCCTCTCTTAAACTAATGATATTGTGGATCTTGTGGCTAATTATTGTCAGGCCACTGATGACT
Source organism: Zonotrichia leucophrys gambelii (assembly GCF_028769735.1). Taxonomy (NCBI): domain Eukaryota; kingdom Metazoa; phylum Chordata; class Aves; order Passeriformes; family Passerellidae; genus Zonotrichia; species Zonotrichia leucophrys. Next base: position 23,985,318 of record NC_088169.1, on the reverse strand, counting down.
TCTTTAATAAACGAAGGTTTTGAAAAACTTTACATTCGGATAGTGCTCTGGAAGCCAGAACCGAAATCTGCAAAATCAGACACTTGGCTCAGTGGAGGTCCTGTGACCTCAGTAACTGGTGATCAGGCTTGTTATGTGTATGAGCATGGGTCTAATTAACTGGTGTTTGGTGTACAAGTTAGATATTTTAGAGCTGCTTTTTAAATTATTTCTGGCCTTGCATTTCATTGTGATATAATTTTGCTCTGGTGGATGAAAACAACAGTAGTGACCAAATATCAAGTGACATTTTGATTCCATTAATTTTCTGCAACCAGGAGAGAGAAGGTCAGTATACCAAAACTTACTGTCACCTCCTACTACCCCTAAAATTATTTGTCCTGTAGAAAGATGTAATAGGTAGACTTACACTATTAAACAACTAATAGTTATATATAAATCATGATAAATCTTTTATTGAGATCTGTTTTTACAAGCAGAGTAGAGACAGCATATACCATGCTGAAAGGAATTTTGGACTAGGAGTTCCCAGAGTGTTTTGTACACCTGCAGGCCTGGAGTAAAATAAATGAAGTCTGATAGCTAATACCAAAGAACAGGAGGCACTGTGTTTGGTTACATGTGGCATGTCAATGTCACCCTTTCTGTCCCTTTGTTCTTGGAAGGAGCAAAAAGTGAGCTGCTTCCATGTCTTTGCTGGACTGGTTCTCCTGGCCAAGGCAGAGGCAGAGAGCCAGGTTCCTGACCTTTATTTTACATCCGTTTCTTTGTGACAAGGCTCTGGCTGTTTTCACGATTCACTTTAAACCAGCTTTATGAGTGGGAAATCCACTTTGTATTCTGATGTCTATGTCTTTTATAGGATTCCTCTAACTTAAGTTATGATGTTAAGTTTATGGCTTAAAATACTGACAATTTCAGAATCATGTGATAGAATTAAAAATTAAGGCATGTTGTTATTATTAGACATTTTTGTATTCTGTTAACTATGAGTATATTGTCTTTTGAGGCCGATGTTTACATTAAAATTCTTATTGGTGCCAACAAAAGCAAGGCTTGCCTGCTTAACAATAGGAACCCTGTTATTACATCTTGATGAATGCTAGGAGAAAAATGTCTCCCTGCTGCCATTGCTCAATTAGCCTGGAACAAGTAGTGTGAAAAAAAACATGGGACTCATCACAGCTTATCTGTGAATGTGTTTGTATCAAGAAGATGGGGGTGTTTTTTTGCAGCCTGTGATACAGAAATATTCCAGCATCTCTGGCTATTGTTAGGGAGCTGTCAGCATCGTGATAGCCTGGCTCCACTAGATGTCCGTCCAGAGAATGGAAGGGGTTAATGCAAAATAAAAGAGATGGAAATTGGAAGACAAGATGAAAGAGATGAAAGCAATTAATCAGCACAAATGGTGCTGAGCCTCCTTCCAAAAATAGCAGATTTATTATGAGCAAGAACAGAAGTATCTTAGTGACATTGGCTTTGCGGTAGAAGAAACATAAATAGAAGCAAGCAGTTATGAAAGCAGTTGAAAGAAGAACTAGAAAACACATGAAAGACATTGAAATTACTTAATCTGATTACAAAGAAGTAGGAACCTCAACATTAAAGCTCATGTTAATATTCTCAAAATTAATTAAGAAAATAAAAATTATTAAGATGAACTGGGAAACAGGCATCCTCAGTAACCAACCTAATTTAGTTAAAAGGTTTTTTTTTGTTTGGTTGTTTCTCTTTTTTTTAAAATTAACAAATTATGACAGCCAGGAGGGTAGATGGACTTGACTCATTTTCTTTCTTCCTTTGGTTTATGTGGACTGTAAATCAATTGTCTGCTTACTCTTTCTCATCAGAATCACCTCTTTGTTCATTGGGAAAAGGTCTAAAAACTCCTTAATTTTCCTTGTTTCCTAATGGATTGTATCATTGAAATTTTATTTGGGAAAAAATAGAACAAGGGAGATGATGGCAGACACAATGCAGAGTCTTATTTTTAGATCCCTGTTTTGTTTTGGCACAGTTCAAAACAGAGTTCTTGGATGTGAACCAGCCCTTTGAAACTTTTGATGAGGATTAAATCTCATGAATTTCTCTTAAGCATTACCCACCTACCCTGTTCAGTTTCAGCTCGTATTTCTCCCATTATATCTTGAGGCAACATGCAGTGATGGTCTGGGAGGAAAAGTCCTGCACATTGCTGCTACCTTCCCCTCCTTAGGAAGAGGTAACCCATTTTTATCAGTCATGTTTGAACGTAGTCTGAGGTCTGATGCAAATCAATAAAAACACTTAGAGTTGACATGTGTTTGGCTGAATCTTTGGCCATACATTACTTTGGCACTTCAGATGGTTCAGATACCCTAATGAGGTTGTAAGGAGAGTGATCAGCATTTATGGATGTAGGTGTGGTATATTCATAAGAGGTATGGTTTCAGGTTTTTTTAAGGTACTCTTGGGGTTTGTCTTACTATTAAAAAAAATAAATTATGAGTATATCAGTTTTTAATGCAAAAAATCCAGCCACTTTGCCAACAATAAATTTAATGGCAATAGTTAAAAAGAGAAGAACCTAATAAGTTGTATTAAAAACCCTGCATAAAAATGTGGGGAAAAAGATACTTGTCTCAAACTCATTGAAGAAAGAAGTATTAATTTCAGTAGCAGAGCAAGGAATGCTGAGATGGATAAAAAGCCACCATAGAAAAACAGGTCTAGTTTTCTCCAGTGATGAAGGACAATAGACAAATGCAACCTTAGATAGGAATGGAACCTAATATGAGGGGTTTCCTCTATGTATCATGCTGCAGTGAAGCCAAAATGTTCCACCATAGCCTGGATATACTGAGAGTCAGGCAAGCATCAGCCTAAGGATATGTAAGGACTAAAGCTCCTCAGAGCGCAGGCAGCCAGCTAACTCCCTGAGAGGTTCTCACGGCTAGAAATGTGGGTAAAATGCAAGTGCTTACAGTTGCAGAGGGACTAAAAATAGTTAAATATTGATTCACTGAAATTATCAAGTACTTGCTAACTGATAAATTGTAGTAAGATGAATCAGGAAAAGTTCCAAGATTTTCCATTTCAAGTGCTGTTTGTGATAGGCAAAAGGAATAGGCAAATGTAAGCTCTGTAAGTTTTAACTTGGGTCATCCTCATACTGCTTCTTTTTCTGGATTTACAGTGCCTTCTAAATGCTCCAATCAAGTTTGCAATTTGTGCTTGATCAGCAAGAAGTGAGACTCAACAGTAAGAAGTTAAAACTCAATGTTGGGATAGGCACTTGTGTTCAGAGGGAAAAACTTTCAGGTTTCATGGTCTGTTTCCTGTCTTTCCATAGTATACTCAGAAAAAATGGTGGGGAAATGACCTGTGACAGGGAAATCATTCAACAAGTTGGTGTTTAATAAGTTGATGTTCATTTGAATGAAATGGTACAATTAGCCAATTAGTGTGATTTGCATTCAGCCTGTGGTCTATAGTAATGAATTTTGGCTATTGAGAAAAAATTAATTCTGCTAAAATGAAATAGAATAGAACTACTAGGATATAATATTTTACATTTTCACATGCAGTTAATAAGAAATTTTCAGCTGCAAATAGGATAATCTTCACTATACCATAATTACACTTTCTTGGATATCTTTGATTGTTCTAATAGAGCTGCAATGTGGATTGCAAAGCTCACAGCCCATTTACAGCAAATATCTTCAATCTAATCTTCAATATCTAAAAATCAGCATATGTTCACTGCATTCAAATGGATCTTTCTTTGCATTCAGAGAAATGTTTGACTTCTAAATGACTTTTAAACCAAATGATAAGTACAACAAACTGAAGCTTTAAGGAAAAAAAAAAAAAGAGAAAGCCAAATATTTTTTTACTTTTGTCCCCTGTCTTCATTGTTAGAAATAGTCATTCAGCATCAGTACATGAAAAGCTACCTTTCAATCAAGGAATTATCAGTTCAAATCCAATTGCAAGTTTCTAAACCATTTTCGTGTTAAAAACTCTCCTGGCCATGTAATCACATTAGCTGTTGACTGGCTTCTATCTGGGCAAGGCAGAATGTCATGATTGATGCAGAAACTTGGCACATGCTGGCTCAGGCCAGAGAGCATTTCTAAAAGGATTATCCACAGAACAGCCCTTGATACAGGATCACAGAAGAATCCACAGCTGTGTTCATCCATCTCTACACTTAATGCTTATCCATCTCTACACTTAATGCTTTTTATAGCTATTCTATGAAGAATTACTGAAAAGCATTTTGTAGAGCTGCTCTCCATCTCTTGTGTATGTGTTTTGGCTTTAAGTTTTCTTTGTGGATGTACAGTGGATCTATACCACCAGATACTCTTTTTTTGGTCTAACTATTATTGCATGGACTAAAGAGGGAAGACCTAAGAAACTGCACATTAAGAACATATAAAAATTTATGCAAAATATACTCAAAAATAGAGGGAAGTTTGAATTCATGATGTGTAGATTGTCATTAGAAAATAGCTGTGTGGTAGAGGCAGGTAGACCACATCAAAGGTACGAGATTGATCAGTTCATGGTCATCCTGTTAGCATATTAGGGTGACTGTTTAAGTACATACATATTTCCACACATTATTCCTTCCAGTTTAGAACCAGAATAAACTCTATTAGCATAAATTTGCATATTCTGATACGCCTCTCCCAGTGCAACTCTAACTTTGTTATATCAGCGTTTCCACAGGACTGAATCCTGATGGCATCAGTCACATTCTCTAATTTTTATGGTGGTGGCTTACCATTTGAGGACATCTCCAAGCTTCCTTCTCCTTTTGGGGTTCTGCATTAGCGTTGTTTTTTTGTGGTCTTCAAGGGGGTTAACCTAAATTGCATACCTTGATCCTGCCAGTGCCAGATACATTCACTTCCCAGACCACACCTATAGACCTGGAAATATAATGAGAGCACTCCAGCAGCTCAAAATTTTCTGCAATGACTTGCTCTTCAGAAGTGGGATATGAGGAGAATCCTTGTTATTCAAAGGAACTCTTAATCAGGATGCAGCCTGACAGAGCAAATGACCCACTCTTCTCCAAGGTGTGGCATGGAGAGGAAAGAAATTGCACAGGCGACCCAAACAAACAGAAAAAAGCAGGTCAGGAGATGTTGTGGGGCAGCGTAGCAGGCACACAGACCATAGCAGACACCCAGAAAGGCAGTGTGCTGGCAGGGGCTTGGCATTGCATCCAGGTTTCAAGAGAAGGGAATTTTTAGCTCCTTTAGAAGTTTACTTATTGAAAGAGCCTTTATTATGCTAACTCTGTGATCACTGCCCTCTGAAAAATTACCCAAAGAATGTATTTGGAATTAGCCGGTGAACTTTGTTCTGTGTTGCCAGCATATTTTGTTTGAACTTCATGCACGAACATGCACATCTCTCAATATAACACTCTCAATTATTTTTTTCCTTCTTGTGTAATTTTGCAGCTGCCTGAGAGAAAAAGCAAAAAGAACCACTTGGTCTTGACACTTCTAAATGCCCTTTTCTAGTCACAAGAAGAACAAAAATCAGTATTAGGGTACTTAGAGTGTGTTTAAGTCATCTAAGTCTTTAACTATATCTGTCACTAACATCAAAATTAAAGTGTGTTTATGTGAAATTTTTTCCTTACTCTGCGTGTGTATAACAGAAAATATTTAAATCACTGAATATACTAGAATAGAAAACTGATTTTCTATTAAACATTGCACTGACTGTAAATGTTTCTAGGTTTATAACTGGCATAAAAATCAGAGAACAAAATTAGGTGAAAGGATGAGAGAAAATTGACTCATGCAGTAATGTGGTTTTTCAAGGTTCAGCATGTGGATGCACTGCCAGACAGAATTGGATTAAGTTTGTCTTTTGAAATGCTTTCCAAAATATTTTCAAAACACTTGTGTTACAATATAATACAAATCCAGCTAATTCTGAAATAGATGATAAACATGATTAACTTTGTATTGGAAGCTATTCAGAAAGCTTTAGGCAAAAACTCTTGCCATCCTGATGAATTAAGAAGGGATAATATCACTCTAATAGATATTTTTGTACTAGTGTATGTCATAAGGCTTTGTAATTAAATAGTCCCTGATCCAATTACATATGCCAGTTTTGACAGCAAGTTGTTTTAAAAATAAATTCCCTTTCATCATGGTCTTCAGACACCTACACACTGATAACGTGTAGATAAATTTCCACTCTGCCCCTTCAAAGAAACCATGCAAACCCCAAGTTTTCTGGATCAAGATCATATACAATCCCCCAAATTTTATTTTATATAACTTTTCTGGGTTTTGTTTTAATTATTTTCCTTTATTTCTGTTTTCTTTTACTGTGCACGCAAATAGACTGATGGGCAATTTGAACAAAAATAGCCTCAATATAAGCCGTGACTGTGAATCCAGGTTAGACTGTCCCAGAGCGTTTTTGTGCGTATCTGGACTATTGCTACAGATTGCTGCTAGTATGGCAGGGACTTCTTTAGCTCAGAGGAACATGGATTTCAAGGTGCCCTTGTGATACTGGAGACCAGTTTTGCAATGAGTGTGATATTATACAGTGCTAGATAAAAAGAGCTGATTACAAAGCTTTCATTCTTGTCAGTACCTGGGAAAATTTCAGTACCAGCTCCTGTAGTCAAATCCTTCCACTCTTAACTACAGGAAGAAAGATTTTCCTATATAGTGCCTAACAGTTTCTTCAGTTTGCATCACAGGGAGTTAATTACTCTCTATATAAATAAACAATGCATTATAAAGCAAAGACCCATGACAACAGTGATTGTTTTTCTTTGCCATAAAGGTCTTATATTTCAGTAACAGATGAATAATAAGTACATGTCTGTAGATTCAGAGAGGTTAAGAACATAAGACCAGACCTGCTGCCTGGAGAGATTCTGAACTCTCCACCCATGAAGCTGTTCTAACCTGGGCTGGATGAAACCAGAGCAACCACACCCACTTCAGAACTTCATTGATTTGGGACCTCCAGAGTTCCCTTCCATTCTACATTCATGCTTACATTTATATGCTTATATATAAATATACATATATATGTGTATATGTGTGTGTATTTCTTAACAGTTCTTGACAAAATAAGAAATCTAATGACCAGAATTTTCACATTTCCACATTTTTAACTATCTGGACATTTAAATACAGGGTTTTTGTGGGGGTTTTGTTTTGTTTTGTTTTGTTTGTTTGTTTTTTGGTTTTTTGGCTACTTCTGTATTTGCTCTTCATTGCTATCCAACTAGCATTCCAGTCTTCTAACAAATAGTGTTCTGCTACTTTTGCTGGTCATTCTTTCCAACTATTTCTACAGCTTTGAGCTGCCTTTATTCAGTCATGCAAGACCACAGACAGGGACACTTTGGTTATGTAGTTCAAAAGACTATTTCAAAGAAGTTGTACTTGGGGACTTAACTGTGTAGCACAGGAACTTCTCTTACAAAATTTAGTAATTGGACAATAGTATGCTGCCACTCCTGAGCTCTGTAACAAGAGTGCCATAAAACCATTCTTTAAACCTGTGAATGTAACAGGAATCATCCCAAGCTGTTCCCTTGTTTTTGTACATGCCCTTTTGTCAAGCTGATAATCGATCTCTTTTTTCTAATTCTGTTTTGGTGAAAGGTGACTGGCTTATGTTATAGGGAAAACTGTCTTTCTGGATTCTAAGATTTTAGCCTGCTGATTTGGCAGTCACAGAAAGAGATATTTAATGGAAAGAAATTATGTCTGTGTGGCAAAAAGTCCTTGGGTAGAAGAGGACTGTTTCATTATTATGTCACCTCTTACGAGATGACATTTGATTTATATTGCTTATCTAAATTGCCTTCAGCACAGAATAAAGTAGATATAACAGCACTCCATGTTGGTGCAAAAAACAAAAACAAAAACAAAGAATGAAAATTCATTGTCAGAGAACAAGAAGTGAAAATAAATCTCCAAGGTAGAAAAGGTGGTGATGAAGGTAGATGGCTGTAACTTCAATTTTCTACCTGCTTGAGAAATATAATACTGTCTCTAATTAAATAAGCACAGAGCTGTATTTCTAAACAAGGCAAATCCTAATTCTGCTTTATGGCAAAGTTTAATGGAGAAGTTTTCCCCCTCACTCCTTTCTCCATTCTTCCCCCTGCTCTCTTAAATAAATAGTGCCAGAGATGTGTTACATCTCCACAAGGTATCAGTTGTAGTGACCTTGACATGCACAAACTAGATGGGAAAAAAGGTATATCAAAGTTTTTATCTATTGAATAAAAGCTCTGCTTAAATTTTTGTATTGAAAAAATTAAAAAAATACTGTAGCTTAAAAGTAAACTTCTTTAATAAAAGGAAAAGGTGAAATTTAATATTGGGACAGTAGATTCTATGTGACAGGTGAGGCAAAGCAGTTGTTGGACTCACTGTCATTCATCAGCAGTTTGAACCTCCATGGATAGGTATCGGTTGATGTTACATAAGTAGCCTTGCATTATTTTGGACATTGCATAAAAAAAAAAAGTATGGTCTCAGTCTAATATTTAGGGATGAATGTAGATCTTACTTGAAATGTAAGCTAAAATTATGCAGACTGTTGCAGTCATTAGAGGACAATTACATCCCAGCGGGATATTTCAGTTACAGTGATAGTGTGATTTTGTTTATTGGTGCACTTATTTAAATTTCCTGCATTCTTGCTTTATCTTTCTCTGAAAGTATTTAAGATAAGTATTTCATACTGTTATTCCTAATTTTGAAATACAGTAAAATCTGATAAATTTTCTACAATACTGCTGACCTCTAATGGCAAAAACAATGCCAGAAAAAATAGGCAATATTCTGTGATTACCATATTAAATGACATTTACAGAAACAAAGCAGAATTATAAATTTCCATCTATGTCCAAAGAAATTTTTCAGAGGAAAAGGCCTAATAAAAGTACAGCATCTTTCCAGATGGTGTAAATGGCTATATTCACATTTCAGTAATTGCGGAGGAAATGAATATTGAATATTCTTACTTATGAGTCTGTATGCACTTTATTATTCCTTTATTTCACTGCTTCAGAAATCTTAATTCAGTGAAATTTGTGTGAAGCAAGAGCAAGTATCCATTTGACCAATCCAAGTATAAAATGTGATGCATAGTGCATGCCAGAGCCTGCTCTATTTTTTAGTCCTCTGTGCTTTGAAACAGGTTTTATTTTTCATTTGGCAAACTGGCAGCACAACTCCTTACAGCTGTTACAACATTTTCATGGCAATGCATGTTATTATGGACTCATAGTCTGTGCCTTATATGCATGACAGATGTATTTTTAAATTCTCAGTCAGTAGGAATTCTTTTCTTCTTTAAATAACAGAACACCTCTAATCCATTGCAGTAGGTATTAACATACATAGCATTTTAATGAAAAATGACCTCTGCATAATAATCCTATTGTTTCTTTTTTATACCAAAAAAATTCTACAATTGGATTTTAATGTATGAGAAGTTCGGCTCTGCTGGCTCTCTTCTTTATGTTAATTTTCCACATAATTTAATGGAATTGCATCATTTAGTATAGGATTATTAAACCCTCCCACATTTTTTTTGTCTAAAACAGTTATCTACTAAATCTGAACTGATTTAATAACTGCTATGAAATATGTTTAGCATTCATAGAAACACATATACTTAATTTCTAAGACATTTTTAATCAGGTTTTGTTCTGAGGCACAGTACACTAAGGAATAAACAAACAAATAGATTGGTTTATTTATAAACAATAAAGTCCAAAGCAAGCACCTAAACCAAACACTGATTAATTTTTTCATTCTACATATTCTAAGAAGCTCCCATAGGAATTTATACAGCTGGGAGGCATTTCTGAACAGGGACATGCAAATGATTGTTTGGGTTCTCTGTTTGTTTATTTGGCTGCTCTGTAGTCAAAAAGCTCATTTCAGCCTCTGTGCTGCTCCAGTAGAACCCTTTGTGTTTCTTTGTTTTTCACAGAAACAAAATGATGGCCTTCTCATTTCAAAATACTTTTCAACTAGCCTGCTCCCAAAAACTACCCTTTCTACATCTGTTCAGCTGTACTTATGGTAATATGTAAATTCATTTTCTTAGGAGATACCTTGAAATAATCAATATGGCCTTTTTCTGATTAGAGCTATATTTCAGGAACAATAAATTCCCACAAACAGATCTCTAAGAGAGAACAACAGCCACAATTATTTTGGCTTAGCAAATATTAATTCAAGTACTTTGCCTTTTGCATGATCTAATAATCTGGTACATTTAAAAAATAAAGATTTCAGCAGCATAAATATGTATCCATGAGGCTGTCTGACACAAATGCATGCAGCAGTGATTATTCTTGTTTTCTCATCCAGAAAACTTCACAGATTTGAAATGTGGAAATACTTTGCTTTTCTGGAGATACAATGCATCTTACACTTCCCCAATACACTGGTGAGTAGGGAACATGAATCTACAGTGTTAAAGGACCAGTGAAGCTATAATTCATTTTCCTTTATTAAAAAAGCCCCAAACATTGGGTAGATCTGTACACTATGCAATTATATATTTAGCTGACCCAATAGATATTAATACCACTAATTTAAACAGGGAGAGATAAAATATGTTCTGCCTGAATAAGCAACTCATTACAACAGTTTCATATATGAGGAAATACTCTGAGATAAAATCAATTTTTTGTTTTGTTTGCCCCTTTCTTCTTATCAAAATAGTTTTTCACTGTAAGAACAGATGAGAAAATAATGAAAGAAAATAATGATCCTCCCAAACAGTAAAATCACAGAAACTCTTATATTTTAATTACATATTATCCCATCAGCAGTCTTTGAGGAGATTTAGAGATGAGTTTTATAGGCATTTGGAATGCTACATATAGATATCTATGGATTTTCTTTTTCATTGTGTGCCTCTATGTTACTGAAAATAAAATTTCTTTTTCCTTTGACCAAGGTAACTGTTTTAAAATGACTTTCATACAGAGAGCATGTGAGTACACCATTTTGTATGGCTGAAACCTGGGAGAACCATACCCATTTTTCGCCAGTTGCAGCAGTCAGCTCTGCAACTGACTGGCAGAAAGTTTGTAGGAATATGCCTATAATCCATGGATTTTTACATTATCATTTTCCCTTCTCTATGTATGACTCTGCAGAACTAAAATATGAAGAACATCCAGAAAACATTTCACAGAGAAGCTGTAAAACACCAGCCTAAAAACTAGAACTGTCCAAACTGCATTTATTTTTAAGGGGAGTCTGGATATACCAGTACATTTTCAGACCTACTGAAACCATATTGAGGCTGAAGGAACAAGGAAAAGTGCCTGTAAAAATTTTTGTATTTCACAGGTTCTCAAGAACATAGTCTGTTACATGAAAAAACTCACAGGTAGGTGCTAGACATATTTTCTTCCACAAGTTTTTCAGAGATACCAGAGAAACTTGAATAACATTTTTAAATTATGAGTTCATTCAATAGATTCAAGTGTTACTGTGCTGGAGAATGTTTTGCTGTGTTTTTGATAGAAACTTTCTCATCTTTTTGTGTGTGAGTATCTTGTAGTCAATTGTGGTTGCCATAAATTGTGAAATTATTTGCGCTGCTGTTCAAGGTATCTTTTTTATGCCTGAAGGTATAAGAATTCCATCAAACAGGGACTATGAAATCTTCCATTTACAATGCAGAAACCAGATTGTGTAACCAAAAGAGCAAGATTGAAGAGACTGAACACTCAACTGTTCCTCAGAAGTTTTCATTGTCAGCTCTGAGTCTGCAAAATCTAATCCTCACTCTTACCCCCACCCCCCCTACCTAGGGTGATAGACGGTAATAAAGCATTTGAGAAAAAACATATTTTGAGAATGTGGCATTTATTTCATTAGCAGAATAGCTCTTTCAAGTAAGAGCTAGTCTCCCACTTCTGTTGCTAATATATTTTATATAGATACTATGTGTGAATTTTCAGAGTACAGGTCTTGACTAATTACTGGGACATTATTTTTAATCAATCAAGTCCAGTTAAAAGCCTAAATTCTCTATGTATCTAAGCCTGTAAGTAATATAAATATAAATATAAATATAAATATAAATATAAATATAAATATAAATATAAATATAAATATAAATGACCTATGTTCCCATTGTGTTTTATTTTGGTAGTGGTCAGAACAGTGCAGATTATTTTTCTTTATACAGATTGGTATTTACAGTATTCTTTCCTCTGATTGATGATGACTGATGCTGTCATTCCCAAGGCTATATGCAAAAATTACAGGACTTACTTGCATTGGCACTGCAAAATAAGCACATTCATTTCAGTATTTGTGTGTGGGGGGTACTTTTCATAATCTATGTCTTCTATAGGATTAATTGATTTGACATATGAGAAGCAATTTTTCTCAGACTTCATATAAACATTTCAGAATGCATTTGTTGAACAAAGAACAAAGAATAGAGGTAGATTGACAAGTAGATTTATTCAATTATATGTGATTAGTATAGTTAAAACATTTTTTATTATGAATAATAATAGAGTGATATTGAAGAAATATTTGTGAAGAAAATATTATCTCTTAGCTATATAGTTATCCAGCTATAAGACAGAGACAAAGTGTGGTCTCTCTTGGTCAATTCTATATTTGGGTTTCTGGATACTTCCCTAGAAGAAGGCACCACTGATTAAAGACAAGAATCTCTTCTAAGTATTCTAACTATTAGGGTATTGAAAAGGTGAGTGGTTGCATGCATGCCAAAATTACATCCTCCTACTTTTTACAAATCATGACCCCCGTGCTCGTTTTGGGGCAAAAACCAAGAGATGACTCTGGTTTGGATTTACCAAATGGACGGGCTTAACATGTCCTACCAGGTAGCTTCAGGCAGTTTCCTTGTTAGTGCTTCCTCGTCAGTGTGCATAACTGCTGAAGGGCCTCATCAGAGACATTTTTGTATGTATTGTGCCTAACTGTGTTTGAAGTCTTGACAATATGGGCAAGTACACATATATAAGCTACTTTGTTCCTTCTCTGGAGTGTCTGGAAACACAGGGAGAAGCCCACGTTTAAACTGGTACTGAGCTTTTCTACTGACTAATCAAGAAGGCATGTAGAGGGACTGTCAGGATGATTTGCAGTGTTACAAAAATAAAGTTTAAAAAGTCCCACCTGTTTACCTGTATCAGGACCCACCTTCCCAAGGACAGATGTCCATGGTTTAGGTATTGCAATATTTGTCTGCACCTTATTCCAGCCTTTAAACATGGATCAAGTGATGAAGCAGGTTTGAACTAAACTTTGTGATACATGATGTTGAACTGGCACTTTGGGGGCTCTTGTTCATGTGTGTAAGTATATGAGGGGAGTTTATAAAGAAGACAGAAACAGGCTGTTTTTCAGAGGTGCCCAATGACAGAGAAAGAGCCAATGGACACAACATGAAACAAGGAGGTTCCCTCTGAATGTCAGGAAACACTTCACTGTGATGGTGACTGAGCATTGGCCCAGACTGACAGACTGTGCAGTCTCCATTCTTGTAGATATTTCAAATTTCTTTGGACATGGTCCTGAATATGGGCCAACTCTAGATGGCCCTGCATGGGCAGAGGGATTAGACCAGATGACCACAAGATGTCCCTTTCAAACCCAGCCATTCTGTGACTCTGTGACCACATGATGTGCGTTTTCTAAACAGGATTTTAGAGTTCTGGCTTCTATCACAGATTCATTATTACAGAGATTGATATCTAGGTCTTAATAACATAGGGTGTGGAGAAAAAAAAGCACATGGCACTATTTTTATCTTATAATTTAAATAAAGATTTAATCTCAATGCTTGGCTGGGTTTCTTGGGCAGGAATGTATCTGCTAAGTAGTGCAATCATTGGAACAAAATATTCTGTGCAAGTAAGAACAAGAATTAGGACAGGAAATAGAATGGAGTTTTCCCATTCTAAAGGTATTATTTTCGACTGATAAATTCCAAATTACTTGAATTTTTCACTCTACATTTATTTTCATTTAATATTAAAATTAATATTTTAAATAGAATCATTAGACATATTTATGTTGAATGATCAACTTGAGCTTTAGCTAAGTGTATTCATTGACAGAAATCCTTTAACCCTAATCTACAGAAATGTTATTAGAAGAAGCGTGTTGTGAAACTAATATTTGATTGTTGTTGAGTTGCAAACATGCAACATCATCTCTACTTTGCAAATGTCTGTGGATTTTGCATATAAACATATGACAGTTAACTTTTATTGCATACTTACACCCGTCAACAGGCTTTTTCATTTTTAAAGGATTTTTCAGTGCTGAAAGCTCTGATCTCAAATATTCTGCAATTTCCTTGATGTCTTTGCTTTTAAATTGCCTGTATATTTTCTTAGTCCCATTTTCCCATTAGAGTAAATGAATTAAGACTGTTCTGTTCTACAAGGATCAGTTGCACAGTTCTTTCTTAAAAATATCAGTAAACAGCACAGAATTTAGCTGATATATCAATGATCTACCACTGTATCACAAACACACCCTGCTAAGCAAAGGATATGGCTCAGGTAAAAAATTGTCATTCCACATAAACCTTGCTCCTTGATTTTTGGGACGTATATTCATTTTAGTAATTTTGATTACAGTCTCTTCCCCACCATAATTTTCCATTATGTTTTGTAAAAACTGCAATACTCTGATTTTTAGAGTATATGATTGCCTAAGAAGTCCTTGCTAGCTTTGGTGAAATTATTATGACCACAAAATGATCGTAATACATGATAGTTTTGCTTGGGTAGCACTTATCATCCTATCCTACTTGCTTCAGAGAGACCTAAGTAATCACTTAGCAACAGAATTACAGACCTTATGGGGTTAAGAAAATCACAAAATATTCACTATTTTTACTTAAATAAGACATACCAAATAAGTGGAGAGGAAAAATAAAACCACTGTGACATTTTTGAAAAGTTCCATTTTGCATGTAATTTAAATTTATCATTTATAATCACATGATTTAAATAGTATTAGGGCAGATTATCATTCTCTGCACTTCCTGCAGACTTACACTCACAAATGAACATGTGCACACCTGTCTGGGACTCTGAGGAAAATACACTCTGTGACAGGATGTTTGTCATATGGAGGGGCTCAGAGGAGCACAGCTCTTCCACTGTATGGAAATGCATAAGAAAATAGTGTTCCTTACTACAGTTCAAAATGTGACCAAGCATCAGACTCCCCTGAAGTTCACATGGTTTTTGAGGTTTGCTGAACTGCTTCTCAGTTAAGTTATTCATGAGCAGTTGGACTCATGGGTGACTGTGACATGTGCTTGTGTGTGCATGTGATTTGCACCAAATATGATGCAACATAGAAAAGTAAAAGAACCCCTCAGCAGCAGCAATCAGCCCAACAGAACAGGGATGGTGTGGCTTTACAAGAAATACACCTAATGCAAAATTATATGTTTCAACAGTGGGAACATTTCAAAACCTTTGGCTGTGGTTTGACATGTGTGCTAATGAGATCCAAAGAGAAAACTCTCTTTTTCTGTTTTGTTTTTTTTTTCAACCCCTTACACTGATCTCAACAGTTGCAAAAATGATATTGGATATGCAAGATTTTTATGTGAAAAGGTTTAATGTTTTTAAAAAGAAAATTAATAGTCTTCATTCCCCAAGAATAACATCGTTATAAGCAGGTGACTTTTGCTGAGATTCCCTGAAAGGGAAGGAGGTGTAATGATGTAGTGACAAAATTATTTTTGCGTAGGGTGTGCTGTGGAAACATAATGGGCAATGTGCAGTGAAGTGAGAGCAGAGCTGCTGCAGGTGTGCAGCTTTGCAAGGTGCTAATTAAAAAGCAGGTGACCACAAGTAGGGAACAGAGTTGGCACTTATAGAGGTGGTGGGGAACGAAGTTATAGTGCAAACCCCGTGTCTTGTAATGGACAGTGATGAAAGGTCCTGATTCTTGTTTTGCCTGATGTAGTTACAGCTGAACAAATTTAGTTCAGAGTAAATGTTCAATTCCATGTCTTAGAAAAAGCAATCCTACTCTGTTGTAAAATGCTGACAAGAAATAGAGTTCTCTTGTTAACTCACATGTGTTAAATTTTAAAATCTGTTGTGGGAAATGGAACATGGACAAAGGTAAACATGCTTTTCCAAAATTTGTGCAATAGGCTGCTGAATTTAAACTGTTATTTGAATGCCAGCTGCCAAATAAATCAAATCTGGTATTTCCTAGTGAAAAAAAAAAACAAAACATCAATTTTAACTGTTATTAGGAAGGCAAAGTAGGAAGAAAATCTCTCCCATACTTCAAGTCTGAAATAAATTTTTGCACCAAGACAATAAATCAAATTTCCAAGAATTTCCATGATCCAGTAAAAAATCAGAAAATTGTAATTGACCAATACAATATTTCATTTTGATTGTTTGAAAGTCCTGAATTCCAATTTTTCTAGGTATTTACATTTTTTCATAAGCATAAAATTGAAATTTAAGAATTATATTCTGAATCTGAAAAAGAAAGTTTTTACTGAAGATATGAACTGTGAATTATAAAGTTCAAAAAATAGGGAAACATGAGGTTATGTTTGCTTTTAAACTTCATGTTTTTCAACATCTCTAACACTTTCTTCCAGAGCCTAATTTTGAAAAGAATGTCATTGCTGTGCATTGATGTGTACACAGAGTATTTTTTGTTTTGGGGTGTATCTTTTGCATGTAGTATTTTCACATTCAACCACTGTAACAGGAGTTTGTGAAGACAATCAAATAAAGCTGGATCAAATAAATTAATTAGTCTTTTGTTTCTCAAAAAAAAAATCTATGGAGTAATATATTCTATTGTATTTTGAAAAAAAAAATGTGTTTATTGCCATCAACAGAATTTGATTTATTCAAAAACCTCTACTACTTGGCTTTGCTTGAATGTTTCATATAGTTACTTTATGTTTTACTTACAAATAGTTTAAGCTGTTTGCAAGTTTCCTGTATTTTAGTGCTTAGTTTTGATTAGTTATTCACATAAACTCTTCAAGTATGAAGTGCATTGATTTCAGCACCTAAACTTGATTAATATGAATTTCTCAGATGGAAGTGCTTTCATTCTTACAACAATTTAGTTAAAGTCATGCCATTTTTTTAAAGCATGGAATATAAAATTATATTATTAATTTTATATTATAAATATAATATTAAATTATTATAATATATATTATAATATAATATAAAATATATTATAATATAAAATATATTATAATAATATAAAATATATTCTATTATAATTATATATTATATATAATTATATATATTATATAAATTATATTATAATAATATAAAAATATATTATAATATAATATAAAATATATTATAAATTTAAATTCTATCTTATAAAATTATAAAATATAAAATAAAGTATGGAATATTTTAGTTCTGATACACAAAAATGAGGATTTAAGTATAAGTAAGGAGTAGCATAAGGTTTTGAAAGAAATGAGTTTTGTATTAAAGCAGATCAAGAGTAGGCAATACCAAGGAGAAATTTGTAAGCAATGCTATAGATATAGATTTTTTTTTTTAAGTGGGATAGGGAATAGTCTGAGATATCAAATATCCTTGTTATTTTTATAGGGTTATTTTTAGTTCTTTGATTTAGGCAACTGACTGAGATTAAACAAGATTTTAACAGCAGAATCTGGGTATATATGATTCATACATAGTCACAGAGGAGATGCCTGGGAAAGCAGGGAGCTGAGCTGCAGTCTGCCAAGGCCCAGATTAATGCTCACTTCATTCAACAGCCTTTCCTCCTTCAGGTAAATGAACAGAACTGGTCATGTTCACAATTAGAGGGACATTAAATCTTTGCCCTGTGATTGCGTAACTGTACATTTCACCTTCAAAGTCTTGTATATAAAATCTTGAAATAAAACTCTACAAACATTTTTTCTATTAAATCTTTTATTTGTACTTAGAGTCTCATTCAGATATGTGTTGCGAGTGATCTCAAAGGATCATGATTGAGTTAAACTCGTATTTAAGAGACAATTATTTTGCAATTCATCATACTAGATAACAGTACACTATGCTAACACAGAGATTTCCCCTACCAGACCTTGCAGATTTATTGCTAATTAGTTAGTTTAATAACTGAGAAAGTCAAGAGAGAGTTTGGTGCTCAGTCTTAAAATCAGGAGAACCACATAGTATGGGGGAACATGCCCTCCCGAGAGAGCAAGAAGCTCTACTTGGACAGATGCTGCATCTGATGGAAAGACCACTGAGAAATCCCAAGTCTTTCTATGGACTCCCAGGGAAATTAGTTGGGGGTCATAAAAAATCGATTTTGCCTTCCAGTGCTGGCTGAATGATAAGAGCAATAGTTTGGGGGTGGTTTTGATGTGATTTTTCCTCATAACAAGTAGTGTGATCACATATATTCACATATATAAGCAAGGTAGAGCTGCCCTGAACTGAGAGAATGTTCCTGAAGTCAGTCTCAGTTGTATGTGTTCCATAAGAGAGGATTCACAATTCTCCTAAGCCAATATAAAGGACATCAAAATAAGAGATTTTGAATCAAGGCCTATTTTCTAAAACTGGAATATTCTTTATCTCTTTTGAGCACAGATATCTTCTTACTTTAGGGATTTAAACCAAAATGATTTTGGTAGAAATGTATAAATGTATAAATGTATGTGTTTCCATAAAGCATATGTATGTGTATCCATAATGGAAAACTATGCAAATTGGTCATCAAAAGATGACATTCCATCCTGCAGTGATTTAAATGGAATTAAAATGCAAGAAATTGAAAAAAGAAACCAAAAACAAACCAAAACCAGCAAAGGTAGGACACACAAACCAGCAGAACTGCTCTTCTTGTGCTTTTGAATTTTCAATATTTTTGAGATACAATAATTTTGCATGGAAAAGTCAAGCCAGCCCCACTGACATGTAACTTGTTTCTATAAAATACATGATAAATGAATCAAACATATAAATGTGATTTCTCACAGATATTTTCCTCTGCTTTGTCTGATGACACAGTAGGGGTCAATAATTTGTATTCCACTGCCATTTATTAAACATATGCTAGCTACCATTTATTTGTGAAATTTTTGAACCTCTGAAAAAGTCACAAATTTTTAATTTTCCATGTAGTAAACTGTGTCATTTTTTAATCTGTGAAGGCTAAGAATTCTCTTATATTTGACTCTAATTTCACCTTCTCAGGCATGTATGTATCTTTAAGAAGGTGAGAACACAAGACTGTAAGGTGTTTCATTTTAATAGATTAGCAGTTGAAGAGAAATAAAGGACCACAGTGCAGAGATTCATCCAGGTGATCCACCAGGGAATATAAATTGTATATATTGTGAAGTATGGATGAATTTACGTGCTGCTCATGGGGAAGGTCAGTATTGTGTAGCATTCCTCCTAGCTGGAATGGGAATATATACCTCTGATCTAAATTAATATTTAATTCTCAAAAGTAATGTACCATGCAGTAGTGGAGCCTTTGGTTAGTGTGGTAATAAAAAGAAGCCTAATAGGAAATTCTTTTGAGAACTTGCATGTACTGTACATTATTAGCCTGGGGTAAGTCATTCTCACCTCCATTAGTTTTCTGACTGATAGAACACATACACATTCTCTAATCTCTGTTCAGTAGAGATTATTTCCCCCCACACTATTTTCCTCAATAGCCTTCCAATATTTTCCTGCTCCACTAAAACAGGCTGATGTAACAATTTGGTATGTTTTGCTTAAAGCTACTTCCATTGTCTTTGGACAGGTTGGCTGCCAGTTCAAATGGATTTGTTGAAACAACGTGCTTTTACCAGGCTACACTTGCTTCTTCTCTTAGCAACAAGAGGTTCTGACGTTAGCAAGCTTATTTTGGAAAGCTCTGCTCTGCTCAGTGTGGGATCAGAGCACCCCAAGGGCTTGAAGTCAAACTTTGTAACTTCTAGTTTAATCAACAAGCTGCAGGAACATCCTAGAGACAAAGAAAATATTTGCTTTAAAAAAGAAATAAATCTGAGAATATGGTAAATAATTGCTTAGGGTAACAATGAAGATGCCATAATGGCTCAAATATTCAGTTTGCTATTGATTTACACTGACAGATTAAAATCAAAATAGTATCAAATAGGCTAATAACATTGAGAAGTCTGTAGCTGAAATTAAGCCATTTATATTAAAAAATCAGTAGGATATTCTGATAAAAATACAATATAGCAGTTCTAGAAATTTAATTGCTATTAAAAAATAAGGAAAATCTAAAGTAAAAGGTGGAACCTTATCTTGCCACTTTACTGACCCCCTTTTTCTCCTTGAGAATAAACTGAACAATGTTTTATTTGTAAAAATGTTTTACAGGACGGATAAAGCTAGAAATGCAGATGAATATTCCTGAGAATTCTCAGCCCAGGGAAGCTCCCACAGGCTTTCCAAGATTATTTTGTGGGTCTCAGGCAAGTGGAGGAGAATTTAGCTATGAAAGGATAAAGGAGATAATACATCTTAATAAAACAGTAAAACTAAACATTTCAGTGTTGAGTATGAGTATTCACAAACCTAAGTTTAGGTACTCATCTCAAGTGTTTTGCTGAGCTAGAGGCTGAGGAGAGCCTTGAGGAGCTGAGAACTGGCAGATTGAGCAGGAAGGAAAACACTCCTGCTCTGTGTCTGAAGGTGTGCTTTGTCTGCACCTCCACATTTCATGGGGAAGGCTCCTGAACTGTGTCAGTAATGACTCTGAACATCAGGAGAGCTGTCCCTTGGGCCAGGCTTTGGTCTCAGAAGAAAAATGCATCTCAGTTCCCACTGACTTCAGCAGGGCTGGAGAGCACTGAGCATTTTAAAGGTATCAACCCACGTAGTACTTGTGTAAGAGGTGGTTCCCAAGAATTGGAAAGAAGTCTTTGGGACTTTCTTTGGGAAAAGAAGTTTGACACAATGAAATGTTGCCTCTGTTGTGCCATCAGATGTGTTTCCCTTTTATCTCCTGAGTGTGAATACGTTAGCATCAGCACTAGAGGGAGAGCAGACTAGATAAACCCTTGAGGGCTCTATACTCACAGGACAAATATTGCCATGGAGAAGTGCAGTCACTGACTGCAAACAAAGAAAATTCAAGGAGAAAACCCCTCTGAGCTAACATTTTTCAGGTAATCCTTTTAAGATTTAGTGTTACTTCTGTATTACTCAATTTCTTTTTTCAAACATGTAAGGGTATAATTCCAAGAAAGTTATTTTATAATAAAACAGAATGGTATTTCCAGGGTTGTTAATGTGTGAGCTACTGCATAAACCTACAGCTCCAGCTGCTGGCAGATTTTTCTGTTTTTCCTCAGCCATAAGAGGTAAAAGAACCCTAAGAAAAGCACCTTTTTCCACATAGAAAAAAATACATTAATAATAGTAATAAATATTCATATTTTTTCTTAAACCCACACGTGTTTTGAGGCCTTCCAATTCCCTTTTCAAGGCCAGCCTTGCATTGTGTAACAAACAGAAACACAGGATACATTAGTAACATGGCACAAATCACAGTCTAGGTGGATACACTGAGTCACAAAGTCACAAGGCTGAGATACATATATATACATATATATGTATATGCATGATTGATATCATTAAACTCTCCTGTGCCTGACTGTCAAGAGATATTAGTGGATTGTAGGTTTCAAACTAAAAGATAAAATGAAGCTTCTAATTTAGATAGAAGTCATTGCTTTTATTGTCTCTTGACAAAATAAAAATACAAAGAAATTCTTGCATATGGGAAGACTGCACTCAAGCCATGTTATCCAAATGATAAACCAAACCCACAATTAAATTATGGAAGTTGTTAAAGATAACAAGGGAAGTCATAACGAGTAACATGCCTTCCTTGAGGAATAAATTAGCATAAAATGTAGCAGGATCTTGCCATTCTCTTATTTTTAGGCCACGGGAGTACACTGCTGAGTACACAGTGATTGCCTAGTGGATCTGACAATATGAAAGATAAGGATTTTTCTCTTTTTCTCTTTTTTTTTTCCCCCTAAAAGGGATTGGTATTACTGTTTTCATGAAACTTTACTATAAACATAGATGAAGTCATAGGAGAAATGTTGGGAGCAACTCAAAATGTATCTGATCAGCAGAGGTTCAAGTTCATCATTGAGGGTCATATTTGGGAGACTGAGTAAATCAATAAAGTCTCTTCAAACTGGACCTGTCTGAGCCTCTAATGCTTAAAATCCCCATGAAACCTGCTGATGACACAGTGTCTCTGGAAACTCACACACCAAAAAAGCCTCAGCCCCCCCACCACCAAAAACCAATCAAGCAACCAAAACACTCATCATGCCCCCCTCAGATAATGCTACTGATTCAGTTTTTGGTTCCATATTACTTATCTATTGTGAGTGCCCATTGATCCAGAAAAGAAACTGCATTTGTTTTCCTCTCAGATTTGTCTTAGCTGGCAGCAGATGGGTCTAGACCTCTGCAGAAGCACAGCCTGGGGCAGCCAGATATTGCAGGACTCTATGTGAGGTCAAGGAACTCAGAGCCTTCTGATGACTCACATGAAAGTCAGGATCATGAGATCTAGTGAAATTTCCTTTTTCCTTATTTTGTGGGGTATTAATCCTACCGTTTACAAATATTAACCAGATTAAAATACATAACTAAGGACCATACATTTAGTTTGAGAGATTAGGAAATATCAGAATTACCTCTGCTTGAATAAGGCTCTTTTGACTGTCAGGCCCTTGTGGTATGACTTAGTTTTTAATTACATGATCACATGCTATTTTTCAACAGTTATCCTACCTCATTTAGTTAATAGGTTATCTCTCTTCCAAGAATGGTCCCAGCTTGTGTGGTTAAAGATGTTCATAGCTTACACGTGGAACCACAGTTCCTCATACCTTAGTTCTCCACATGTAAATTAGGTATAATAATAGCATGCTGTCTCTCTGGTATGTTGTGAAAATAACTTAATTGTTGTTTGTGCATCACTTGGTGACTACAGCAGGCTACAGGAAAGCCCAGGAGGAAAATAATAATTTTGTATCTAGAGAAAACCTTGAGTCACATGCATTATACAGGGTGTGGGACATATTTTGGACAATGAATAACAAACAAGATGTGGAAAGAGAACAGATCACCAGTGGCATCAGCTATCACATATTGGCTGCATTTGATTTTAGCAGGTTAAGTGCATCCTGGCTCATCTGCTTGAAAGGTAAAGGAGAGGAACGAGCAGGAGCACAAGAGCTAACACAGTTCAGTCTGCACACTGAAGAGGATACTTACTGGTGGGAAAAGATTATGTGGCCAGGGAGACAGAAACTGCAGTGAAACCCAAGGCTTGCACAGGACATGTTACTTTGCCATTCTGTAGCTTTTGAGTGCTGGAGCTTATAGCTTAACCACACTCCTCTGAACTTACATGTCTATCTTTTGATGTACTAGATGATTAGATTCCATCTACTCAAAGAAAGATCCTAACTGCTCCAGACTCTTCTCTGGCAGTCCTTAAACAAACATTCATGAAATACAAACCTCTTCCTCAGAAACCACCAATAACCAGAAGCATTCAAGATCCGTATCACGATCCATCCCTGCTAACGGAAACCTATCTGGCCTTGCAGCAGTCCTGGGAGCTCCTCAGCTGAGTCTGTAGCCAGTCATGCTGATGAGATGGCTGATGAAAGAAAGCCTCTGCAAAAATGAGAAGCCCTACAAAAGATTAGGCTGTCAAACTGAGACATCTTTGAGATCATAACTGGCAGGATGGTTTCAGATGAGTCTCATTTTTATGGAGTTTAGGACTGTAGAAGACAAAACAAATCCCTAAATATCCACTTGGGGTTTTTTCAGAAAGCCAGAGGCAAAGCCAAGGTCTGCATGAAAAATAATACCCTGAAATTCCCATAATAAAATATGATAAGGGAAGCAGTTAAAACTTTCACCTCTTTTAGGTATCAGATCTTGTATCAGTTGAAGAGAAAACCTGTCCCAGCAGTTCAAATGCAGTTCTATAGAAAAAAAAAAATACAGTTCTCAATCTAGAAATGTAAAGTATCTATAAAATTACAGCTGTAAATTCTGTATTGGAAGGAAACTGATAATGTTTAAAAGCATTATCAATTTCATATTGGTTCTGTGTTCTTATGTAACTCTTCTTCAACTACATTTAATCCTATTAATGCTTAAAGTGTCTGAGATTACTGTCTAAAAGATAGCAACCTTATTTTATCTCTTCACTGTATTCGTATCCAAATTTACAGTGAATTCTATACTCTGCATATTTCTTACACAAAATCTCAGCTAAAAAAGCTTCTTAGAAATGAAAGTCTTAGATGCCCTTTTTTGCCTGCTATTAGAGGTACTTTGATAATTATTTGTAGCTATTCTGTCATGCCATGAACATTAGTTATGATGCTGCCAGAGGCTGGAGTAGATTCAGGATACAGTATTTTCTTGTAATCAGTACCAGAGCCTACATCAACTCCATCAACCTTCTTTGTTGTCAAAGGAGAAAATTCCATATTTCACAACTGTATATGTCTGCAAGAGTGATCAACACCCCCTTGACCCTAAACTTGTGCAGGATCTGCTGCTCCAGCTGGATCCTTATAAATCTACAGGACCTGATGGGATTCATGCAAGAATCCTCAAAGAGCTGGCTGATGTCACCACAAAACCTCTCCTGAACGTTTTTGATCTGTCTTGGGAACCTGGAGAGGTCTCAGCTACTGGAAAGTGGTTGTTCTGTCTTCCAAGAAAGGCAAGAAAGATGACCCTGGACTTTGGCCTGTCAGTGTCACTTTAGTGCCTGGTAAAAACATGGAAAATATTATTCTGAAAAATATTGAAAAACCCCTGGAGGACAATGCAGCCATCACTCACAGCCAGCATGGCTCCATGAGAGGAAAGTCCTGCTTGTCATCCTGACTTTCTTCCACAGCAGGGTCACACACTTGGCTGACCAAGGGAAGCCAGCGGATGTAATCCTTCTGGACTCCAGCAAAGCTTTGGGAACTGTCTCTCAGAGCCTCCTTCTGCACTCAGTGATCCTGATGGGTCCCTGCCAAGTTAGCATTTTCTGTGATTCTCTGAACTTGTATGAAAGGAGCAACTTAGCAGGAGCTGGAATGAAATGCTCTCAAAAGCTCACCCAAAGCAGGGAAGTTGGATTGGCTTTCCACGTGGCTGGAAGCCATAAAGCAGCCTTAGCTTCTTAGTTCTTCTGGGCATATCAAATGTGTTTCTGTATCTTTCCCGACAAATTGTGAATGCTTCTTGTTCTCAACAGTAAAAAGCTTAATAGAAAGGAGCATTTGTAATATGATACAGTGATCTTCTACCTCTGATAACACTTTGCTCTGTTGCCAAAAGGATCATTTTGAACGTTTTTGCAGTGAATAGAAGTGACATTCTCCAAAAGCACCAGATGCAAAAATGTTTCTAAAAAATATAATGGGAAAAAATATTAAGAAAACAACCCTCTCCCCATATTTAGCAATATAGGCAAAACTTTACAACTTTTTAAAAATATATTTCTATTCTCAGAAAATATTTTAAGGAAGTATTCTAATGAAGATTGCCCAAAAGCAAAACATTTAATTGAAAACTATAGAAATATTTTGCAGATGTGCTCATAAATTTCTATTTTCAGCTAAGTGAAACTGAGTGAAAAAATCACTGGTTTGTTTGTTTAAAAATAACTTTCCTCATGCAACAATTGACTAATATTATTCATCCATTATTATCAAAAAGTTAATGCAAATATTGGGATAGAGTGCTGTTGTGGAGGTAAGAAACATTGTTTAAAACCCTACCACCTCCTACAAGTCAAAAAACCAAGACAAAGCTGATGGAACACTATTTGTTGAAAGAGAAAATCAAAATCAAAATAAATATTTTCAGTTAGTCCAGATTTTATTCTGCCCTGAATTCCTTTCAAACAATTTTAAAAAAAATAAATGAAATAACAAAAACAAAATGCAGAAACTACAAGTGAAATGCTTCAGCTTCTCAAAATTACCCATTACTTCTGTAGTCCCAAATCCATGAATAATAATTTCAATCAGTCCAAATCCATCCTTCTGAATTTTTCTGTTTCTTTTTTTCTAATAAATTAAATGAAATATTTGTAACAAAGCATAGAGTTTCAAACAGTGCTCCTATGCACAGATGACTAATAAATTTTTCCCCAGTTGTGTGGTCAGTGAGGATTCAGACTTTTCATTTTGGCCCCTGCACTTATGGTTCTGAAGTAAGTGAAGCAGCAAGTCTCTGCTCCAAAGCTCTATTTACAGCACGTGCTGAAAGAGGATCTGTTTTGGTGTGTGAGATGTGAGCAGTTCAAAAGGCCAAGCAGCTGTCAGACATGCAGGAAGAGGAAGAAGAAGACCCAGTAAAAGGCCTGGTATCTGACAAAAAATCACCATAATGTATTTTTCAGGGGAATTTTCATCTGCTGACCGTGGAAGGGTTTTTTGCCACAGTGGTTTCTCATTTTGAGGAACTTGTCACACAGGAATGGGGAAATAGAAATGCACTGGCTGTTCAGCACATCAGCAAGGACCCAGCTCCTGTGTAGCTGAGGATCTGCTGAGCTGGAGAACACTGAATAAGACTGTGAAGATGCTGGAGAGCACAGCTGATCCCACTACAGCTTTCCATCCCTTGCACCTGGGTGCTTAGCAGCCAGCACACCCCTTTTGCACAGAGCCAACACTGAACTTATTTTGCTCTTTCAGCTGGCATGGACACACTTCCTTGGAATAATTTAAGCCTGAATACCAAGTGTATCATCTGGATGAATATTTCATTATAGCCCCACCCAAGTTACACAACTCTGAACATAACCTTTTGTTTTGTAAGGAGAACTACCACCTACTGAATTGCCTGGAGTTTCACAACAAGGACTTGACATTTGCATAGCTTTCCCCATAATCCATCCTGCATAATTAGGAACTCTATTCTTGTCATAGTAAATATGGCAAAGATTTTGTCCCAGAAAACCTGTTACAGGCTAAAAAAATCAATACATTGATATTTAATAATTTTGGAGAACATGGGAATTTTGACATGCCTTTATGGTCTTGAAATCAATGTAACACATATACAGCTGTTCATTAAAATCATGTTTATTTATTTTGTTGTCTAATTGCAAGTTTGTCCTGCATCAACAAGAATTTGTGAAGGAAAAACTGACTTTTTTCTTTCTTTTTAGAGAACGATTGCTACTGTCCCCAGATGAAAATAAGTTTCTCCAGGGAATTAATTATCAAAATAATCTTCAATATCCTTCCTTGATTCACTTCTACTGCACAATTGTTACAGAGAAGTATCTGCTGATGTGAGTGTATAGTTTTATTGTTTGCCCAGCCAAGAGTTTGAGTCAATTCTTAAGTCTGGATGATGTATTTATTTTGGTAACAAAGCACAATAGTGCTTTGTCTGCAAATACAGAAGTAGGGAAAGTAAGAGAGGAGTTCTGTGTGGTGGGTGGTGTGATGGGGCTGATAGGCACTGGAAGGAAGAACACTTTAAAAGGTTGAGACTGGGAAAGTTCTCTGAATTACATGGCATAATGTTAAAAATGTGTAATGGTAGAGAAATACTAAAATATTAATGAAGAGTGTCTGAAAGACACCAATCTTTTAATGTTGCTTCTTTTTTGGACATAGTTACTGCTTTTGTTTTGATACCAGAATCAATGGTAAGTCAAAGAGGCAGCAGAGAGTGACTAATTGAGGCTGTAGCATTCTTCTTGCTGCCGATTAAATATTTTGTCCATGAGAAGTCAAGATCTTAATATATGGAGTCTCAAGAAAAGAAATTAAAATAGCAGAATATGGAAAAGGAAAGGTCATGGAGAAACAAAACAAAAAGCCATCTACTCTGTTATACTCTTCTTCTCAATACTTAATGCTAGATATTTTATGACAAGACAAAAATAAGAGAAAAGCAACTTCTCCCAACACATAAATAGGCTAATAATCTCTTCATTATTTTACTACAGGGGTTTTCTCAAAATCCAGTGATTTAGGTCAATATGATGTTGACAGTGGTATGAGTAAAATGAAAATAGATTTAAATTGGCTGTTTGATATCCAGAGTCAATAAATGTGATAAAAACTACTTGTGAGTCAGAAGTTGTGTAAGCAAGCAAAATAGTTGAGACATATTTCTTCCTATTGATTATAGGGGAGGTATTTGCTGTTCTGGTAGCTGGAGTACAACATTAACGCATTTGGCAGCAGATTTAACACAAACAAAGGAAGTAGTTTTCTTTTGACAGATAATTAACTGATTGAACTTAGTGCCACCGGATGTTGTGGAGTCCAGAAAGAGATTAAAAATAATTAGGAAATTTTGCTGAGAGTAGATCATCAGTGACTGTTTAATAGCACAGAATTCCTTGAACAGCTGGCTGCTGAAAAACAGTGTTGCAAGTGGCAAAGTGTGACTGTAGGATCTGAGATTTAATATTTTAATGTTGTGGCATCTGCTTTTGTTCATCTGTGGAAAATTGATTCTGGGATAGATGGACTTTTGGTCTGATATAGTCCTGTGAATAATTTTTGTGCTTCTGTTAAGAAATGGGAGAATACTGAAAAATCCCTTCTGACTGGCAATATTGTTTGGCCCAAGTTTATTGAACTTTAAAGTCTCTGAGTTATGAGCTAAAGTATTTTGTCAGCCTTCTTGGTGCTGGATTTAGAAGGATTTGATGCATTTCTACCTCTAACAGCAGCTTGATGAGTAATTGATAGGTGTTTTTCATCTTTGTATCTCAGCTTCTCTGTATCTTCTGAGGGATGCTGACCTGCAATTAGAGATCTTGTTAAAAGCACCTGCAACTGCCTCACCTCTAATTTTTGTTGTTACATTAGTGTTAGCTGCTTGCAGTAAATTATTTAACTTTTGGTAAAATTCATGCCTGTCTAGAAAACTCTAATTTATTTTGAGCTTTAAACCTCACCATACATTCACAAATACATTATTTTAGTGCCCACACTGTGTGGGAACTCAGCACATCACTCCTGATGTCCAAAGTTGCCGAGATAACCCCTGGGGGGCTCGGAAATCCTGGAATGTTGCCTTGGTGGTTGGATTTTGACCCTGCACGGGATGTGCCACCTACATGAGGACGAGAGGATCACTTGGGAATAAGTGGTGAAGGAATTGGTTATTCACAGGGTGAAAACACAGGTTTTGGGATTTTGGTACAGGGGGGATTTTAGGAGAGAAGATGGAGGAATAAGGGCGTGCCCTGTCCTTCTCCTCTTCTTCTTGTCATCCATCTTCTGTGGTGATGCTGGCACTTTGGGATTGGTTCACATTAAATCTGCACTTGTTAATAAGGGTAAAAGGTACCGGAAGGTAAAGGTAAATATCTTATATGTAGTTTTTAGTATAAAAATAGACTACCGCCCAGCAGGAGGTCTGGCTGTCTTGCTGGTCAGACCTCTGTCAGGCTGAGAGACGACTTTGTAGATAAGAATTAATAAACAATAATGAAGACCGAAAAATCGGAAGAGTGCACTCGTCCTTTGGAGCGCGGGCAGTCCCAAGGCCGTTCTACGCCTGACCGGGCAGAGAAAACAGGCCGAGATCGGAGAACACTGAATTGCTGAGATCACATCTGCAGAAATGTGGACCACAAAGGCACCGAGGCATCTCTATTTTCTGTAATCGGGTTGATTATAGAAAATACAATCTTATAACCAAAAGGTGAGATTTCTGGTCGCTGTTTTGCCGGTGCTGCTCCCTCAGGCCGCGCCTGGGCTGCGGGGCCGCAATCCCGCTCCGGCCGGAGCAGCAGCGCCCTCTGCTGGCACCGGCGCTGGGCGCACAGCACGGGAAGCCTCCCCCAGGGCGGGCGCTTTGCTGCCGTGTGTTCATCCGCTCTGTCTGCCATAGAAATAGGGAATCCCGCGTCCTTTTCCGTCACTTAAAACAGAGCTGGAGTGCTGTGCCTAGTTGGGCTTCACGGGCTTCTTCTGGGTTACATCCCTGTTGCACACTTGACCGGTTCGGCCTTTTGTCTCTGCCCGGTCACGCGTAGGATGGCCCCGGGACAGCCCGCGCTCCAAAGGACGAGTGCACTCTTCAGATTTTTCAGTCTTCAGTATTGTTTATTATTTCCTATCTACAAAACTCTCTTCCAGCCTGACAGAGGTCTGACCAGCAAGGCAGCCAAGGGAACATTGACCTCCCACCGGGCATTCGTCTATTTTTATACTAAAAACTACGCATATTATATTTACCTTTATTTTCCAATACCTTTCACCCATATGAACAAGTGCACATTCAACATGAACCAATCCCAAAGTGCCAACATCACCACAGAAGATGGATGACAAGAAGAAGAAAGAAGAAGGACAAGACATGCCCTGATTCCTCCATCTTGTCTCCATAACCCCCCTGTACCAAAATCCTAAAACCTGTATTTTCACTCTGTGAATAATTAATTCTTACACCACTTATCCCCAAGTGATTCTCTTGTCCTCATACAGGTGGCACATCCCGTGCAGGGTCAAAATCCAACCACCAAGCACTTCTGGAAACATTCCAGTATTTCTGAGCTCCCCAAGGGTTATCTTGGCAACTCTGGACATCAGGAGTGATGTGCTGAGTTCCCACACACACTCAAAGGTTTTTCTGCTTTTCTGTAGAAGACTCAGAGAAAGAAGCAACAAACATCAAAGAAATAGGTAGTGTAAGACTGAATTAGGGAGTACTGCTATATTTTTCTAAGCATCTTTTGGAAATTATATGAAAATATTTTCCCACATTAAGAGAAAATCAAGCAATAAAGAAATGTGTCAGAGAGGTTATTTGTCTGTATAATACCAAACACTTTGGATTGGCATGGAGGTTTATAAAAATGAATATGGGCCCAACTGAAGCAGAGGTAAAGCTCTTAAGAATCCTAAAGAAATTATTCAATTAAAAATGTGAATTGAAAAATACAGAGTAAGCCTTGCAAATGCCCTGTTTTATTTAGCAATTAGTTAAGGAGTGTTTTGTGAGTTGCAGAAATTAAAACAGTGAAATATGGTATAACTTAGGATATCAGAAAACCAGTTCTACTGCAAACATACTTTATTTCTCTGAGTATCAGAGAATAACTCTCCCTGCCATCTCCACGGTAAGAGCCCCAAGAAGGGCCCAAAGACTTGTGTCACCTCAGAATGGTTTTGTTACTAACATGGTAGAGCAGTTTGTTTTGCAGGAAGAATAAGTGTCAGCCACGACAGCCAGGAGAAGGAAGGAGAAGAGGGAATCAAGATTAAAGACTTAGTAATGAGTTCTCTCAGTCCTGGCAGAGATGCTTCTCCTGTGGTGTCCAGAGGCCAGACCTGTGGCTGGAATGAGGAATGAAGATAAATGGTGTGGCTGAAGAGGAAAGTATTAAATGGAAAAGGAGTACAAAATTGTGATGTGAAAAGTGATGGATCAGTGACTTAAAATTGCTTTTAAGCAGCTTTTGTTTGTGACAAAGTACCAGATCTTATAAGTGACGAACTGAGACATTGCCAAGAAACCTTTTTTCAGGGACTGACATAGATGCCGAATCCCCACAGCTTTTAGTGACTTTTGTAGGACCTTTGTGTCTTCAATATCTGAAAATCAGTTAAAACCCATGTTCTTAGTCCAAAACACCTTGTGAATGGGAAATAAATTCTCTAAAACTGAAGATTCACAAAAAAGTGATAAGTGTAGCTTTTTAAAATCTGACTCCAAGTAATTATGTTTAGACTAGGCATGAATATAATTTATTAGCACTATGGAAAAGACAAAAAACCCACAGACATCACTTGTGCAGAATGGTGAGTCTGACATGAGCAGCAGGAGGTAGACAAGTGTTAAAGGAGGAAAGTCTGAGTGTTGCAAAAATTCTTCAGGGGCCAGACATGGTTTGATACTAGAACAATGCATACTATTGTTTGAAGGCAAGAAAAAAATGCATCAAGAAAAGCAAGTTAAGTAGAAACACAGGTACTAAATAAGGTTCCCAAAATATCACAAATACAAAAGAATTCACACTTGGGATTATTACAACCTATCCAGGAAAAAAAATCAAAACCAAACACAGCAACCTATTCACCAAAAAAAACCCCAAACAAAACAACAAAACAAAACCCCAGCCAACCAAACAAGCAACCAGGAAAACAACCAAAAATCCTAGTACATTATAAAAAACTGTAAATGTTTGCAGAACTTAAGTTAGTGGGGAAGAAAAAAGTTAACAGGATTATCTAAATACTGTTTTTAGCATTTGTGTTTTCTGAAATCTCTCTTGGAGTACACTTGTTCTTTCAGTTCCTTCTAGAAAGTAATTTCAGATAATCGTACTAGTCTGATTTCTAAAAAGACCTTTTGGACTGCTGGTAACATGGCTGTTGGATTAGAATGTTCTATCTAAATGCAATTTCTGAAAAAAATGCATTGAAAGGAAGGAAAATGTATTTCCAATTCTGATAGCTATTTTATTCTAAACCCATTAAAAATTTTTCTGCAAATTTTGATACAACACCTGAGGGAGCTGTATCTGGATGCTTCATTTACCTTTGGAAGGACATTCCAAAGCTGGGAAGGAGAGAACTTCAATCAGGGACACCTTTTTCATCTTGATTATGTGTTAAATAAAAAAGCCTAAAAATGTCACAGTGTTTCATAGAATAGTTGGCTGGTTATTTATCTGCACTAAGCTACATATCACTTATCATGAGACATAAATTTTGTTTGTCTCTCTCTTTTTAATAAATATGAGCTTCAAAGATGCAGATTTATGCATCATATTCATACTCACTGTGTCCAGTGACTTAGCAATAACAATTTTGCCATTTCTTTCTACAGAGTGTTTTATTTTTTTCAGCAGATGAGAACGGAATGGAGCATCCTGACGCAGCACACAGCTGCACAGCTCTGTAAACTGCCCCTGCTGCTGGGAGAGCTGTGACTCACCAGGGTGTCTCTGTGTCTGGGTCACCCAAGAGAGAAATGCTCTGGGAGTTTCAGGCATGAACTCTGGAACCTCCTACCATTCTTGAAGCAATTCTCCAGCTTAGATACCACAGTGCTGTTGTCAATGGGGCTGATGTAAGGGAAAGGTAAATGCATTCTGGGAAGAGCAACTTTATGGGGCTAGCAGCATAATCCATAGGGTAGGTCATCTCAAAAGCTGGAAGCAAACAGAGATGTTAATTTAAACAGATTTATTTATGCTGAGTGCTCTGGGAGCCCCTGGCCATAATATAAAGTGTCTAAGTGCCATCTACAGCCTTTCAGCAGTTGCAGTGGCAAGACCAAATTAATCTAAAGCAGTTGTTATATGTCCCATCCTGCCCCCAACATTATTGCCATTTCAAAGGTTTTGCCACTTGAGTTTATTACATCTATTTTTGCCACCATAGATTATTATCTAGTATGAAAGCTTAATATTACTGACACACAAAGCCTTTTGCTGAAAGATGTATCAGGGACATGGAATTTTTCTCCCAGACAGTCACATAAAAAATGGTAAGTGGCAAAATAATTTATTCATTCTTTCACTGAAGGGACATAGTTTTTGTATCTGAAAACATCAAGATTGTTCATCTAAAGAACATAGGGCACAAGAAAGCTGTAAAGGAAACCTTCAGATGTTCTGTACAAAAGATAAAAAGGACCAAAGAGTTTGAATCTCTTAAATTTTCCTGTGTCAGGGAATTTTCCCTGTTAGTTAAGAAACTTGTGATTCCTGTATAATTTTCAGGACTCCTCCCAGCCCATACCAGCTTTTCAAGGTAAGCATCTTATGCAGATAAGAGAAGCAGCTTCTTACAATGTCATCACTCAGACAACAAGCACTTCCACTTATGCAAATTTAAAGGAATGAGCTATCAGCAGGAAACAGAAACTAGTAAAGTATGTGGGGCTCATGTAGTACCCAGCTGATGCATGGCCAGATTCTATTAAGACTGAAATAAAAAATCATGGGCATCAGTGAGCTCTGTGGCCTGTGCCTTAAGAGATTTAGAGCTTGAACATCTCTCTGTCCGCCTTGTGCCATCATGAATTGTGGTAAGTTGTGAAGAAAGGAGAGTTCATGTGCCTTTACCAATCCATCATTTTTTATTTGATCTGGTGAGTGGGTGTGGGAAACCCTACTTTTTGTGGAGAAAAGCTCTTATCCAAGGTAATTGCCATTCTGAGCCTATGCCAAGTAAGAATGGCACAGACACTCATCCCCTTTCTTCCCCTATATCTCTTTTGCTGGTTCTTGGCTAGACTCCAAAAAAGAAAAAGACAGAACAAAATGTTTTTCCAAGAGCTGTGACTTGAAGGGAGAAGATAATATTAATTGTCTTGAGCAGTATTGTGAGTTCCCTCAGGGAGGTTGCAGAAATCTTAGCCAGGAGTTGCATGCTCCTAGAAGAGACTTGTACAGTGTAGCTTGTTCAGTATGGGACAACAAAAACAGGCTGCAATAACTGGCTACAGGTTAAAAACCCACTTTGCCCTGGGACAAATGCACCTCTGCCAGAAATAAAATATAATTAGTAAATTTTTTTTATTGTTTTAAACACATTTAGGCAGAGTTGTGGCCTGTTTTCACTTCTCTGTCCTGAACAATGTGAACTGATGATGATGATGATGTCAAAGTCTCTTTAAACAAAAAGTACTGTATTACAGGTCATCCAGGAGACCTGAGCTCAAGTTCATTCCTTTTTCAGGAATGTGTTGTTTACACATTGAAAATATCCATTGGTGTTTGGTCTGCAGGGTTCATTATTACACTGCACCTCAAAGAACTGTATTCTTGGTGAAAGCAAAAGGCAAACCTATGCTGAAAAAAACCAAACCATTTTTTCTTCAGGAAAATTGCTGGTGTCATGGACTATCCTGATGTATACAAAGATAGCTGATTTCTCTTTCAGATTCTCTCTTTATACTGTCCAGAATTAGCAGAATTCTCTCTCTGGCCATCATGAAGATTGCTCCATTTCATGTTGACAACCATAATTTAGTAAGGTTTATTTGCAAAATTTAATTACTTCTGGGAAGGCTGAGTTTGCTAGGCATGTAGGAGATGTTAGTCTGCTGCACAGTCCTTTATCTGTGCTGTTTCATCTAACCAATATGCCTTCTCCTTCTTGTGTTGTTCATGTTAGACACAGACTTTGTTCACCCTGTTACTGCTTACACTCATTTTGAGCAATACTTTCCAGAATGAATTCTTGCTGTGATTCATAAATATCAGTTCTGATTTCTTACCTACCCATGTTCTAATAGTTCTAACTTTAGCTTTGTTATCCATGAACACAAGGAATCTGCTTTTATTTATGAAGGCTTTGGCTTTAGTTCCATTATTGCTTGTAACTCATGGGCCATCTTGTATAATAGATTGTAAAAAAGCTTTGTATTTGTGCTCTTTTGTATTTCTAGATCCACTTGCTGGCTAGACCCACACTTGCTCATCTATCTATAGCCTCTGATACTTCCTTTTTTTCTCTCAGAGGAAACTGCTCACTCTGGGTTATTTTTAGTGCTTCTCGATCTTGCCTTTTGATGCTCTGCTGCTCTGATTTCCCTGGGTGGCAGACACTAATCCTTCAGTCACTCAGCCCTGTGCTACTGCTGCCCTCGGAAGAGAGAGCAGAGGGGCCAAACATCACCAGTGATGCAACATCTCATTTTACCCATCATATTTTGTCTGTTTATAAAGGTGGCACTGTGCTCCTGAATGAGCAGCAAAGGAAGTTTCTCACCTAAAAGAAAGATACCTTATTTACTGTACAGTGACATTATCATGTTGCTTAATTATTTTGGTTCTATTGCAGCACCGATAGGTATCCTGTTACCTGAGCAGGGTGTATTACAATAGTATATTTTTCAAAATTTGTCTTTTGTTTCCATCTATCACCTAACTATCCTTCAGAAAACCTACCTAATGCACAAGCAGTGTATTGAAAAGTGCTAATTTACTATCATACAGCTCCTCTCCTTAAACATTTTCCAGTGTTTAGCTTTTACATCTGTTTCAGAAACCAAAACAATGAATCGGTTAGATTCTATTCGTTTGTTTGGGTGTTTTATTTGGGTTTTCTTTGTTTGTTTTTATTTGGTTTTGGGATTTTTTACTTGTTTGCGTTTTGCTTTGCTGTTTTGGTTTTTTTTTTTTAATTGCACTTGGCTCGGGTTTTGGTCTGCTTTAGAAAAGCCTTTTTTTCACAATGCAGTCTTATGGGGTAGAACTCAGTAAGATGCAGATGTCTTGCATGTAGACTTGAGTGTCTGAGCAACTCACCCAAGACTCCTTTAATATCTCTTTAAGAAAAATGAACTTTCAGGGTGCTCTTTGTCTCATCTCAGCATGACTTTAAAACAGCTTAGAAAAATTGCACACTGAAAGTGATATTTCTCCCATGCGGACATCTCAAATTAGATAGAATAAAGTTTGCTCATGATGTCACACCTTGAATCTATTAGAGTAACTTCTGCCTTTCTTTTAAGCAAAACTTTATTTTTCACAGACAAGAACAGTGGTAGTGAACAGTCTCTTGTGCCAAGTGCTTCTTGTGATTAACCAGGGAACATTTATTATTTTAATGTCTTCAGAAACCTGCATTGTCCAATACTTCATTAGCTTTTGTGAGGTCTTCCACAACCGGTGCAAAGGGGGGTGTGCATCTTGTCAGCATCAGTAGTTCCATCAGTAGTTCAGTTATGGTGTACTGAAGTGGCTGCTCTTAGGTGTATTTAAGAGCAATGTCTATTACTATCTGTGTGTGATCAGACATGGCCAAAGGCAGCCTGGTGGCAACTCCAAAAGCAGTCCCTGGTAATGCCTTTTGAATGCATAAACACAATATAAGATATATATATGAGATATAAAAGATGAGGAAGAGATCAGTTCTATGCAGCAAGTTTATATCTGTAACTATGGAGATAATAGATGGAGGAGCAGAACTTTAGTTAGGCTACAATATGCTCATACTAGTGCTAATGAAATAAATTTGAATGCTATGCTGCTGTGCTTCATCTCCACCTAAGACTGTCACTAGGGTAAATTAATTTTACTGTGTGATGCTAGTTCTAGGAACTTTTTAACATGAAATATTCTCTAAAGAATGTTTGGATAAATTGAGTGCATTTGAAGAGATCTTACTCAATGGCAAGACAGAATGAGTTATTGTTGGTGGAAGATAAAAAGATAGAGACTGTTACAGGGCTCAGTGTGCCAGGAGATTTCTGTGTTGGCAAAGGAACTGCTTGCATTAGTGTTGCATCCAAAGTTGAAAATCCTCTCAACTTTGAAACAGCTTAGCAGAAGCCAATGTGAGGGCAATACAAAGCAGTGAGTGCATGGGAGAGACACAAGCATTTGTTTCACTTAAAGCACCTGCTTATGTACCCAGAGGGCAGATGGGGGCTTTAACAGCTCTTCCTTCCAACTTCCAGAAGCAGCAAGAGCAGTTCTGTGACTCAATGCATTGCAAGGCTCACCTTTTAAGTCTGTACTCTTTTTGTGCACTGTGCTGATGTCTTAATGAAGGAATTAAAGACAATGAAACATCCCTGCGTGGCTCACTGGAAGTCTGGATCGAAGCATCTTTCTAATTCTTCTTGAAGTAGCTTGGATTCTTGCTTATCAGGGGAGCTTATGTTCTGATTGCTCCTTCATAGTATGATAGAGAATGTTGCAGTGAAGCAGTAAAGCAGAGATTATTATTTTCAAATTATTTTTATTTTTAGCAGAAAATGCCAGAAGACTTGATACATCTGAGAGGGAGATAACCATGTCTGAATGAGATGGAAGTGCTCAAGAGTGTGTTGATTTAATTAATTGCATGATGAGTAAGCCAGTCAGGGTCAGACTTCACCAACCATGAACTCTTTACCATTTATTGCTTGCTGTACACTGACCATTGCCTCCACAATGATGATATCTCTTCTGTAAAGAGTGTGCAGCCATTTCTGATCTGCTCTTCTGTGCCATCCCATTTTTCTTTCTTAAGGGAATACAGTGATAATTTGAAGGAATTATGTATACTGATTATTTTACTGTTACTGATGGTTTTACTGTCAAAAGTGAATGGTATTCTCTTTTTTCATAGTTACAACTCGTAGTTAAATTTAAAGCCAATAATTATCATCACTCTTTGCCAACTACCACCAGCTATTATAATGAAGAAACAAATTAAACTTCCAGACAGAAACTGACCCTCTTATATAAGCCATGAGAACTTAATAACTCTTTTCACCCTGAATGATCAAACAATAAAATAATTATTATGGTAAAATAATGAAGTAAGAGAAGATGATTTTCTGAAACTCAACCCAAGGCCCTCAGAGTACATCTTCACTGAAGCACAGGTGAAGGAAAAATACTTCCTGCCTCTGGAAAGAGATAGAGACTTCAGGAATATGAGAGCAGGAAGGAAAAGGAGTCAAAGAGAGTAGGGAAGAGGAGAAGTCACCACAGAGAGAGTATGTAAGGAAAGATCTGTAATTTCTAATCAACGATTTTGTGGGGACTGTATAATTTATACCCCTGTCATGAATGTTCACAGTCCAGCTAGTGGTAAAATGAGAGAAAAATGCACATGGTACTATGACAGTTTACTTGATGGCTATTTTTTTAAAGGTGGACTTCCTTAGAAAATAGCATAGTTTACCCTGGTAAAGAAATCCATTTAGAAAATTTGAACATGGTGTTTTGAAACATTACAGTTTTGAAAAACTGTGGATGAGAAGATTTTTTTCTTTTTTTTAATGTGTTTGAACTGGTTTTGTTATTACATATGCTAATAATTCTGCCTTGGGAGTGTTTCTTGTTAGCTTGCACACTTCTTATAAAGAATAATTTGTGCTTACTTCTCAGTTTAAGCAGGTTCGCAATTAGAAGGTGGGATGTGAATTTTGGAATTGTGAAGTAAAGAACTGAAGGGTGGGAATTCGATAACGTTGCATTGCAGTCTTTCCTGCAGATAGGTGCAGAATACCTATTTTCATTTGGAAGGCATGCACATGTAACCTTGTCCACTAGAGGTCATTAAATACTAAAAAATTTCTTTTAAAAAAAGAACATCTGCTTCAAATCAAAATAGCCCTCAGAATCTTTCAGTTTCTTTTTTTCCCCTCAGTTTCTGCAAGTTTATTGTTACAAACACCAAACAGTGCCTGATACTATCTCAAGGCTCGAATTAAGCTGGGCAAAGCTGCTCCTTTTCCTGACCACATCCTGTGATCAAATGACTCAGCTCCACACGCTGAAAGATGCAGCTCGCTCTCTTCGACCTTTCTTGAGTGTGAGATAATATAAGGAGATTTGATTCATACAGGAGTTACTTGCTCTGTCTGATCAGATTATTTTCAGGAAATCTTGTTCCCTGCAGGAGGTACATAATGCATCTGATTTAAACCCGAGCCTGTCAGCTGCACACAGGTGTGCACTCCCCTGGCTCAGCTCTCACAGGGCACAGCTGGCACTGACAGGGAGCCCCTTCCCACCCACACCAACTCTGATCACACTGATAAGAGCTGGAAGCCATAAGGGGCTCTATTGAACTTTGTTTTTACAGCAGCTACCTTCTGTTTCCAAACCAACAAAGCAGGGGCTGTGGAGATCTGTCAAACAGTTCTCTCTCTGCCTTTCACAGTTACCTTTCCTCTATAGGACAGAAAATTGCAATCAGCAGCAATGAGAAACAATAACTTAGGTGACTAGTTTTTGTGGTTTCAGTGGTGTTCAAGCAAAAAAGTATATGACTGTGATCTTCATACACTCTTCATGAATAGAGGCTATGATAGTATTTTCAGGGCAATTTTTTTGTACATTTTACTTAAATACCTCACTTTCTAAAGTGCTCTAACATGTTTTTCTCATGACAAACACATCAGTATTTGTGAAAGATCTTACATACAACAAAAATATTGATTATTTAGGCTAGAGACTAGGAAAACTAAAAGCAGACTTACTAGATTTCTTTTGTTTACCATATATATACATTTTAAAATTTGAGTATTTAGGCTCTACCTAGGCCATATATAAAAGTATAAGACAAAGAAGCAATGCATATTTTATTAAGAACTTCAGGGCCTCAGAAAGAAGAAAACAACAAATTCAAAATAGCTCTTATTTTTATTTTTTGTTGTTAGTAAAATTGATTAGAATAATGAAAAGAAAACATGAACAATTACTATAGCACTTGGAAATCAATAGGAGGTAGGTCATAAAAGAACCCCTCTGTCCAAGTTAGGTACCAAGAAATTCAAAGTGCATGAATTCTTTCACAGATCCAGGACAGAAAAGGAAAGAAGAGAAGCAAGAGAATAAGAACCTTAATGAGCTGAATCTTGCCTTTGGAACTCACTTTAATTGGAACATATGGCAAAACTTTGGATGTGGAAGTGGTCCAGTTCATTCATTTGCCCTATTAGATTATTCCAAAAGAGAGCAGAATTCTATGCTTTATGTAACTAAATACATACAGAGACAAACCTTAAGTTTAAAATATTAAATAGGAGCGTTTTAATTAATATATAATGCAAAAGGCTACAACAATCACTTCCTAATTTCTGCACTATCAAGATGGCAATAGTAAGGAGTTTTATCCCTTTTTGCAGTGACAGATGGTGACAGCTAGAACTGTAAGGAATGCCTAAATGGCATAGCACAAACCTATATAAGTACAGAGTCAAATTTCAAAGCTTCATTGCTCTCCTCTGATCTGATAAAGCTTGGCACACATAAAGGCAAGCTGACCTTCTTGTGTCTGATCAGCTGTCTCCCAGGGATGCCAAACATAAGTTGTCTTCTAGATGTTTACCTAAGTCTCAAAAATCTAGTGCAAAGCATAATTGCTGAAGACTTTTGAAGATATGAAAGAAACTGCAGAAGTCCCTTGATTTAGGGTGAGGGATAAAGAGATGAGGAAAAAACCCCAAAAAAGACAGGAAATTCTAAATTCCAGTTTGTCATGTTCACTTTGGAATAAATAGAATCAAAGTCCTGAAGGAGATGAAATGAAACTGAAGGTTTGAAAACTGTCCTCTTATTGTCATCTTATTGCAAAAGTTCCATACCTTGGTGATTTTTTTTTTTTTTTTTAATGGACAGATCCTCCCAGCACAGCCAACAAACTCCAACTCTCTGCTCACCCAGCTAACCCACTCTTTTGTAGCACTCATCTTCCTATTGGACACAGCTGTGGCCTGTTAAGGGCAGGCCTGTTCCTAAACTTTGGTGATTAGCACAGCTGCAACTCCTCAGGGGTGAGATACCTTCTGCACTGTCTTTATTTTCTTGCATTCTATCCCTCCACAACCTCTGGGTGCCATCTGAGGGACATGAGAACAATTATACCTCTGGACCATTCTGCTGACCTGCTTGATTAATGGAACTGTAAAAACATTATGGAGAGAAGTCTACCAGCCACTCTAAAAGACAAAGCCACTTGGTAGTTGGAAAGAATATGTCAGTTCAAGTACTTTAAAGTTTAATTTATAAGTCAATAGCTTTGATTTTTTCTGAAGCAGAAGACTTTGCCCTCATCTGCAGTGCTAAAGCATCCAACCTCCCCTGAATGATTTAGTTGTTCCAGCTAATTTCTTGTTATTTTGAGTCAGATATAATTTTCCAGCAGCCACCAAACCTACTCTTACCTCATGTCCTTCCACTACACAACTCAAGGGATAAATGAATATTTAGGCCACTAGAATATCTAACTTGCAAAGCTGTGATTCAAAGTAAGAACCAAAGTTGACAGCAGGCCTGGTGCAATGATATTTAGTCTTGAATATCTTTGGGCCAATTAAATTTTACATGGGAGGCTTAAATCTCATTTTCATCTTGTTTTCTTTCTTTTATTTTTTTTAATTTTTCATGTCTTTATTCTTTTGTTTTGGTTGTAAATATTTAAAAAGGATTTATAGATAATCCAAATAAACTGCAAAAGTACACCAGCATACATTTTTTTTTAAAATTAATATTCAATTATTTTATCTACTAATTTTCTGGTGTTACCTGTATATTTGTTGTTTGTTTTTAAAGTATATGATTGCATTTAATTTAAAATATATCTCTTTGTAAACAGGGAT
The DNA here is from genome assembly GCF_028769735.1 of Zonotrichia leucophrys gambelii. Lineage (NCBI taxonomy): Eukaryota > Metazoa > Chordata > Aves > Passeriformes > Passerellidae > Zonotrichia > Zonotrichia leucophrys. The sequence goes on along the minus strand of NC_088169.1, from coordinate 23,943,173 downwards.
AATTCACTCTTTTGAAGCATGTAATCACTGCTTCTATTTTTTTTTTTTTTGGTGGATTATTCTGCACATTAAAGAAAAGCTGGTTTCATTTTTAATTGTTTCTACTGGATCATGACTTGACTGTTGCTAACTTTGAAGGGATGGCTGGGGCTGCAGGCACTTCTGGAGGTCTCTACTGGTCTCCCTCTGTGCCGGGGCAGGTTGCTCAGGGCTGTGTCCAGATGGGGTTGGACTTCAGTTGCAAAATTGGAGACTCCACAATCTCCCAGCTCAACCTGTGGTTGACCACTCTTTATAGTAAGAGAGTCTTTTTTCTGTTTAAAAGGCATTTCTCTTACTTCTGTTTGTTAGAGCCCACTGTCTCTAATAAAAGCATGCCTTTATTATTTACTGTTATATATTTAACCTGAAATAATAACACTTTCTTTGAATATGTAGATTTAGATTATTTTTCTTCCTTTTAATGAACCTGTTAAGAGGCTGATACTTATTAGAAAACCACATAACATGTCTTGATTTCTGTAAATCGACCCCCAAGTTACTTTCATTGTTAATAATGCAATTTACCAGTCTGAAGGAAATTTCAATTCTATGAAGAGGTTAAAAAACTTTCCTGAGTAATATTCTGCATGTTGTTTTGTGGTAGGTTAGACTGCCTACAGTAACCAAATGAAAAGAAGTTGCAGCAACCTCCTGCACAAGACTGAAAGGCTGCAGTTTTGTCCAGAGCCCTGAGCCATAGGGAATTAGCATTGGCTATTTCAGACAGCTGTATATAAATGATAAAAAAATTAAAAATATTAAATCTACATGACCACTTTTTAGGAAGTTCACCAGTACAGAAGCATATATGTCCAATATTTTTATTTTTTTCCTGGAGAGAAGCCGGATTTTCACTAAAATATCCTTGAATTTCAAAAAAACAAAAGATATATTTATCTAATTATTGAAGCTGAAGTCCCTTGATGTGTCAGCTTCTACTGTACTGCTAAAAGGAAACTTAGCTAGAATATTGGTGGACTCAGATATGGAGGTTTTTCTCACTTTTTAAATGGGTATTTTCCTACTTTGAAAAAAAATACTTCCAAGAAAAATATGGAGAAAGAAAAACCTTATTATGCAAATTCAACATATTTCTTTTCAGAAGACTTTTGCATCTGTACAAATGAAACTGATTTTTTGATGTTCAGTATTCAGCTAAATTTGAAGGAAAAGCTATAAACCGGTGCAGATTATGAAAATCCTTAAGTATTCCAAATCTAAAAACATTAGTTCAAGATATATTTCAAATGTATAGTTTCTTATTTTAGACAAGATCCACTGATTACTCAGCTTCCTCTCTTGCAAACTAACTAACTGTCATGTTGCAAAAATCATTGACGTCAGTGAAATTAGTTTTCTCAGCAAAACCTAACTTCTGCAGTTTTTTGGAAGGGTTGAGCTGATAGAAATGATTTTGTTGGGAGTAGCCAGCAATGCTCTGAGTTATCCCAGTTGTAGTCCCTTCTTTCATGTTAACATATGGCCTTATTCCACATCAAGAGCCAAAATATGCATTTGCCAGCTCTGTATAATGTTTATGTATAATTTATTGCAAAGGCAGACAAAGTCCGTAGTCCAAAGCTTTTTGAGCCTGAATGTTTCCTCTTTCCAGAAGCTAAGAACCACATTTAGTTTTAAATTCAGCATTTCCTTTATTCTGGATGTATTCCTAACCTGTATGTTTAGAGGAGGAAGTGGTGTAAAGAGAGGCAGAGGTAAAATCCCATGGCTCCCTGTAATTGTGTTGAGAAACACTGAAGACAGACCTTGGGGCAAGCAATAAAAACTGAAGCTAACTTTGTTTATACTCTGCATTATATTTAGAAAGTAATTCTCTGAGGTGGTACCAGAACAGACTTGGGAAAAAGTCTTTAATGCACAGCAAGGGTTAGCTGTCTAATGAGGTATGAGACAATTATATTAATCAACTATGTCTTTTCTTACTGTTTTTTCTTACTCTCTCAGGGTAAAGAGCTGCACATCGGCTGTACCTCATTTTTATTGGGTCTGCCAAACTTAACTGCAAGTGAGAGTTCAGGAAGCTCCTAGAGACATCTGTCTGATATTTGTCTTGCTACAGCTGCTGATTAATTTATCTGTGTGGAGCAAAACATTTATCGTTTGTACTAGTCTGCTTCCTTTTCTTAATTCCTAGGTTGAGACAATTACAGTTATTTTTCTTCTTCTTCAGACATTTAAAATTTGAAACCATTCAGACATTGTTTTTCCTGTGTGTATATCTATATATTCTTATATTGTTAATAGCCACCCAGAAACAACCCATAATACACCCCAAAATGATTGGCTAGTAATGGTTTGTGTGGCCAGGTTTGGGTAACAGGGAGAAGAGCTCTGTGAGAGGCTGCCAGGAGCTTTGCCCACGTCCAACAGAGTCAAAGGCAGCTGGGTCTGAGATGGGAGATGGACCTGCTGCTGGCCAAGGCAGAGTCCATCAGTGACATTGAAGAAGGTGGTGAGGCAGGCTGTGGCAGGGCAGGCTGTCCATCTGAAGCCCATGAAGGTCCACATGGATCCGGGAGATCCCTCATGCTGGAGCAGCTGGATGCCCAAAAGAAGCTGTGGCCCCTGCTGGAGCAGGATCCTGGCAGGACCTGTGGTAAATGTGAAACAGTGAGACCATGCTGGAGCAGGATCCTGGCAGGACCTGTGGTAAATGTGAAACAGCGAGTCCATGCTGGAGCAGGATCCTGGCAGGACCTGTGACCCCCCTGGGCTGCTGGAGCAGTGTGTTCCTGAAGGACTGCACCCCATGAAGGGGCCTGAGTTCGAGCAGTTCATGAAGGAACTGTGGCCCATGGCAGGGACTCACTTTAGAGACGTTGTTGGCAAACTGACTCCCATGGGAAGGACCCCACTGCCGCTGGGAAGAGTGTGAGGAGTCCTTCCCCTGAGGAGGAAGGACAAGCAGGCACAACATGTGATAAGCTGACCACAGACACCATGCTTTATCCTCCCATGGTGCTGTGGACAGGGATGTAGAGAAAATCAGGAGAAAACTGGAGCCCAGGGAAAATGGAGGAGTTAGGAGTTTATTTTTCATTCACCTACTCTTGACTTGATGGGCAACAATTTAAACTAATTTGCTCAAGTCTGTTTTACCCATGACAGTAACTGGTGAGTGACTTCTCTCTGTCCTTTTCTCAACCCACAAGCCTTTTGTTATATTTTCTCTCCCCTAGTCCAGCTGAGGAGGAGAGTGATAGAGTGGCTTGGGTGGGCATCTGCCATCCTGTCAGGGTCAGCCCATTACATGGTTATACAAAGTTTAATGTTAATGCTGTTATACTCTGATCTTGTTTCCACTGGAGTGTTTTAGGTACTTGTTCATATCCTGATGTCTGCCTTTTACAGATCATTTTGTAGCTACCATTCCTGCTTGTTAGTTGGGAGAGCAGTAGTTGCACAGCACGCTCATCTACTGTGAGATGGAGAGAGAAACCTGGACCTGGATGAAACATGCAGGAGTGCCTCAATACCCCTTACACTGCTTTTCAGTGTGTCCTGCTTTATCTTTCTCCTTTCCTTGCAGTACTCCATTTCTCAGGGGTGGTATCCAGAGTTCCACCTTCAGAAAATACTCAAGGTGGCTTATCAGCAGAAAGCTTCTTATTTAAATGCACCAGTAATTGTTACTTTTCTTATAGTGTATACAATGCAATGCAGGAACTTGGAATTGCATAATACAGAGATCCTCTTGCTGCCTCCTTTCATCCCTCTCAGCTGCCCGAAGAAATGATGTATTGGAGGGCTTTGATGCAAGTGAGGGAAATGATGTGAGAGCTTTGTGCTCCTATGACCTCCACATGAACATTCACAATAAAACAACTCAAACTCAAACTCAAACTCAAACTTTACTCAAAGTAAAGGAACTGCACTGCAGAAAGCCCTATCAGACAATAATAGCACCTTTATTTCAGCAGTAGCATTAACAACAGTAGGAGCCAGCTGTCTAAAGCTTCAGTCTGTAAGCTCATCCTGGATATTGTCTGAAGTGGGATTTGGAGAATACTACATTCAGAGAAAAGCAAGTTTAGAGGGATTTTGCTGATATCAGATTTGAAGAAAACCTAACATAATGTGTTAGGTTTTTCTGAAGATGAAAAAGCTTCCAGCTGACAGCTAATGCAGGTGTCCATAGTCAGATTTAAGGGTGTTAATGTATCTACAGAGTAAAGAGAGATAAAACCTTGCTTATGTTTTAGGCTCATTTATATGTGTGACCAGTATTATCCAGAAGTTGCAGGCTATGATGGTAACAAGTAAATCAATAAGATGAAAAAAAGGAGACAGGAGTAAAAAGAGAGTGTTTTCATCCTGATTGAAAAGAGGTACCTTCAGAGAGCTCAGGAAGGATACTTTACTGCACAGATTTTAGACATCTGATTAAAGTTCATAAATTAAGACAGTCAGCCTACAGTTTACTCCAATGGGAGAAGGAGACAGAATAATGTCTTCTTTTTTTTTCTTTTTTTTTTTTTTAATCTTTCCTCTTCAAATCTCTAATCAGGTCATTTAATCTGGTTTGCATTAGCACTGTAGTTTGAGTCAGCAGAATTCTTTTGAAATAATTTTCTTTATTACTCCTGCTTGCCATGATTTTGCAGAAAGGAAAGGGCTTGGGATTCCAACTGAGACCATCTCAAAACGTGGGGTTCAGGAGTCTTCAGGTATTCAGCTTACAGAAGCACACTAGAAATTATCTGAAGTTGAGCCCTAGCAGTGCAGGTGGTGTGGAAACTTCTGCTCTCCAGATCAGTTTTTGCTGTGTTGCCCTGCTTGCTGATGCAGACACAGCCTATCTGCTGATGTCAGTCCCTGTAAATGCCCTCGCCTGTATTTACTGATGGTGGCACAGAAACCTGCACTATTGCCAGAACTGAGCCTGTGTTTCTAAGACTCAGTTTAGAGAGTTCAGAATTATTGTGAAATCAGATTTTAGTGAAAGCTACTTTATGCTTTTTTTTTTCCTGAGACTCTATTTAAGGGGAAAGATGTTAATCAATTTATGCTTAAATTTCTCTTAATCATTTGCACTCTAAAATTGCCAGGCTCTTCTGAGTCTTAGAATTCTCCATAACCTGTCCTACAAATCCTCCTTGCAATACTTTGTTCAGTGATATGTATGGCCAGAACACTGTTCTAAATTTGGAGTTGCAATCAGTGCTGCTGTGTTGGATTGTCTTTGGTGGTCTGAGAGTCACTTCCATCAGGTGCCAGCATTAGCATTTGTGGTGGCTGCAGCTGGGTGTAAATTCAGCATTGAATTTACAATGAGTTATCCCAGTTGTAGAAAGTTCAGATTGATATAAAGATCATGCCAAAGTTAACTTCAAGTCCAGAAATCAGTGTAATTCTTTAAGAAAAAGAAAAATCTGTTTCTTGTTGAACCCCAGCAAAGGTAACTGCTTTACAGCAAGATTATTACTATCTAGTAAATTAAGCATTGAATGAAGAAATGAATAGTCTTATCTACTGTTAATTTGCTCAGACATCTTGGAATGTTGGATCTTATTCTGCTTGTATCTCATTTTCACATCCTGATGGAAAAAATGTTTTTTTTCTATCACAGTATGTGAAACAAGAAAAGATGTATCACTCTACAAAGGAAGTGTACAGCTAGTAATTTTTTATTTCATTCTTTCAGATGAGCTCAAGATTAAAGTGCATTGGAAAGGCTGAGGCAACTCTGTGAAAAGAACACAAAATCTGCTCAGGAAAGGAGAGCTGGTGGATCTTCAAAGGCTCACACCATAAAATAGAAGTTCCCCCCAAGAAACAGGAATGTGATTGCTCTGGTAAAGCTTAGAGGGTGCAAACTGTGAAGTACTGTGTCACACTGGTCACAAGGGTCTTCAGGGTGAGAGAAAGACGAGAATGTTGACCTCATGTTCAGAAGGTTTGATTTATTATTTTATGATATATATTACATTATGACTATACTAAAAAGAAATAGAAGGAAAGTTCTCAGAAGGCTAGCTAAGCTAAGAATAGAAAAGGAATTAATAACAAAGTTCTGTGTCTCAGCAGAGAGTGAGACCCAGCTCTGCCATGAGTGGTCAGCAAATCCAAACATCCACAGGAGACCAATCACAGATCCACCTGTTGCATTCCACAGCAGCAGATAACCATTGCTTACATTTGTTGCTGAAACTTCTCAGCTTCAGCAGGAAAAATCCTAATGAAAGGATTTTAATGAAAAGTTGTCTGTGACAGTACTGCCATGGAGCTGCTGAAGGCAGTAGCATGGCAGAGGAGGTGTGGCAGCCCTGTGTCCCCAGGTTCAGCCTGCTTCAAGACCAAGCATGTTCCCAAGAGGAAAATGCATGGACGCACACAAGTGATTCATATACACAAACACAAACATATGTATACCCGTAAATACACCATATATCTCTTATATATAGATATATACATATATAGATCACACACACACACACACACACACATATATATATATATATATATATATATATATGTATATAATATGCATCATCTATAAATAGGTACATCAGGCACACAGGGTGCACACGGGAGGCACTGGGGCCCTGCCTGCCCCAGGGTCTCCCAGCCTGGTCCTGCTGTGCAGGAGCAGCCTCTCACCACACGACCTGACAGATGCAGTGTGAGGCTTTGAGAGGACTGGCTTCCTGTGCAGTTGAAATGTGTGAGCTGATTACAGTGTGCAGCTAAGCGGGTGAGGAACCCAAAGATGTAAACATGAACTGAGAAGTGTGCTTGTCCCCAGGTGAAAGCTGAACCTGGCTGACACAGAGATATCACCCAGGAAACCCTGTGCAGCTCAGAGTGCATAGAGGATTTTTTTTTCTGTTCACTGCTATAATATAACTAACAATATTTTTCTTTTTTCCTCATATCTTTGTAACCACCTCACTAATATGGTTATAAACATCAATCTTTTTTATTGATTTGAACTGAGCTCTAAATTTAAGCTCTCACTTTGCAGTACATTCCTCACTTGGAGCTTGGAGAGGTGCAAGACAAAATCCAATCTGTTGTTAAGGCTTGTCCTGGTTGCAGGCATATCTGCCCTCCTGCCCTGCCAACAGTGCACAGTGCTGTTTCCATACCACTCTGCTCGTGGGCCAGCAGAACTGGCAGTGCTGCTGCTCTGAGGGAGCCTGGAAAACTCCAGCTATATGCCCCTCATTGCAGTCAGATGCCTCCTCACAGAAATGTGAATTTCCCCTCCCTTCATTAGAGCTGATGTGCCTCTGAATGCAGCTGCTTTCCCTTTTTCTGGGCTTTCAAAGCACAGAAGGACCATCAGGTTGTTCATCACAGACTGTGTTCCAGCAGGGTGCTACCAAATGCTGAAGACCTAGTTGTGCCCACCATCAAGAATATTTCTCCTGAACATCATGTCCTCTAAGCACATAATTTCCTCTGCACTTCAAGGCTTTTGTTGTTGTTGTTTTTATTTTAGTATTTTACTTACCCTATAATGACTGAGATTTGTGTGTCTGTGTATAGATATTTATATTGAAATGCTAGTTTTTTGAGACTTTGAATTTACAGATGCACAATGGTCAGAAATTTAGCTTCAGAGACTCTCATGTACCTGTCTGAACACTTACATGCATTTTTTGTTCAGTTTAATGTTAAAATGTCATACTGGCATCACAAGATCTGACAACATTGACATAATGAAAATGTCAGCATATATGATGGTGGTAGTTTGCAAAAAATAAAATAAAATAGTTGGTTTGACTGCCAGTTGAGGAACTTGTAGAACTCTTCATCTAATACAAGTTATATTTTCCACAATGAAACCAAGTTTATTAAATAAAAATGATCTAGTCTTTAGGCTTCTCTCTACCTAGTCATTAAAATGTTCCCAAACAGAGGTTCCTTAAAGTAGCTACAAAAATATTCAGTAATAAATTTTGGCCATAATTCATAAATCCTGACTTCTAGAGAAGAGAATATGGTTTTCACATATTTTTTAAAGATTACCTTAAATTTCACACACTTCTTATAAGACTTTTTTCTTTCTCATAACACACTTGAAAAGATTAAATCTTAATTGAAACAAATTAATGTAAAATGAGGCCTTTTGGCCCCAACAAGCTTTAAAGATCTGTACTGAGGTTTATTTTAACAAGAATGCTAATTAATTGCTAAGTGCTGCGGTTGTTTTAAACTTTGACCATTAGCCTGCTAAAAGTATTTACTCATATTCAGTGGTCTTTGAAACACCCTTCACATTGAATGGCCAAATATTAGCTGGATTTTGTGACATTCCAGGGGGTAGAAAGTCTTATTAACCTGAAAGAGGAGATTAGATGTCATTACACTGAACTTGCACAGATACAGTCTTTCAAAGACCAGTGTTTGTTTGAAGACAGCTACAAGCACAGTATTTGGGAGTTCTGTGTCTGAGGAGAAGAAATCTGTCTCCTTCACATCTAGGGAGGACACTGTGAGGAGGCTGACCTGGGAAATGGCAGCCATTTTTAAAGTCTATTGATCCAGTTGATCATTCATTCCCTTCTCACACCCCCTGTTTTGTCTCTCTTCCTCTTTTAAATTTTTTTCCTTAATCCATATCCCATTCCTGAATGGCCTGTCTTTTTTTTGTTACTCTGCAGTGCAATTACCATTACTCAAAGACCTCAGGAACTGATATGTTTTTCCATGGGATTTGGGTTGATTTGGTTGGGGTATTTTTATTCAGCACTTTTCTACTCACAGGCTTCTAAAAGAGATGCCAGAACAGCACATCTGCTCACATCTCCTTACCTACTCAGAGATGAAACAAGACAATAAATAAATAAAATATTTGTAAGTCAGTCTCTGCCATCAAACCATAGATTTTTGAAACCCTGAAAAGCATCAAAGAAGTCTGGAAAGGGGAAACAAGCTTAGGTTATATTTATAGTCCTTTTAAACATATTGTAATTGTTTGGTACTCGTGATAAAGCCTATTTGTCAGATAGATATAAAGTGTCTAAGAAGAATTGTTTCCAGTTTGAGCCTTGGTGTTTGCGTATTCACAACACAGAGGAATGGCCAAAGAAACACTGCTCATCAATTTTTAAGTATAACTTACACTTTTTTTCCTCTCCATCAGCAAATGAAGGAAAAAAGAGAGAGACATTAGAGGGAGCTGTTGTACCAAGGAAAAAAAAACCTTTTGGTAATTCAGAAACCTTTCATTTCTTGTAGGCAAAATAATAATAATAAATACAACACAGAAGAAAAAGAGAGGGGAGTGAGCATGTAGGAAAGAAGCCATGACAGTTATAAAAGGAAATATGATTATGTTTAGTGATTTGATGAACACGTCCCATAACGCTGATCTTTGGGATGGCACAACTGGGAGGGCTGCTGTGCAACAGACAGGCTGCTTAAAAATGTCAGTGTAACAGTCACCCTGCAGCCACCCGAGCCCTTGACCTAATTAATTTTGCATGGCTTGGCAGAGCATCCTTCAGGTTCATTCATTACTTCAAAGCATAAAGCTTGTGCAGCTCTTTGTGCAGGGAGAAGGAGGGAGAGGGAAAGAGCGGAGCTGGGGAGCTCCTGCAGGGGAATCGTCCCTTTTAGAGCAGAATGGTGTCACCTGGAAGGTGTTTAGTGACCTCTTCTCCTCTGTGGTTTGTGTTTTCTCTCTGCTGTGCTACCCTGGGCGCTTGGTCTGCTTTCAAAGGATGCACCCACCAGTGAGGAAGGAGTGGCTCCCACTCTTTGGAGGAGCTGTGCTTTATTATCATTTACTAAACACCATTACTAAAACACCATGAAACTGCTTGTTACTTTCCCTGTCATGCATGCAAAATGCAAATTTTGGGGCTTTGTTCCCTGAAACAACATAATTTTTTTCTGCTGCCTTTCCCACATGAAGACTTGACACCATAAAAATGTAACAATCTGGGGGCAGGTTTTGATAATTTATGAATGTTTTCCAGATCCTGTAGGTTATTGTTACAAACAGGACTGAGTGAACAATTAAGAACCAAGATCTTTAGTAGACTCTACGATTAGGGTTCAAAGTAGAAAGTGAGCCATTTTTTAACAATGAGATTTTGTGGAATTTAGTCTTAGCAGAAAGAGTAACTGAAGTCACTTCTGTGTTCCATGTGCTTGTGGTTTTAGTTTTTCCTTCCTTTTAAAATAATGATTTATAAAGCACAGTATGCACTTGCAGTCTACTTTCTTTTTCTGTTTCCTGGAAAATCAAGAGAACACATTTGCTAGATTGAGATGAACTCAGTACCACCTTTTTGGTGAATGGTCTAGTATCCATTTTTTCTATCTTTTCCTTGAATTGTTCAGACTACCAGGAAGATGTTAACTTTTGAAATCTTTTTGGTTTTGTGCATCTTCAATATTTTCACATATAGAAAAGAAAACATTGTATTTTGGAATTTACTTAAATTGTGAAATGCACTTTTATTTATCAAGTGTTAATTTGTTTTCAGTTAACTTGGAGATATTTCTTCAGTCTATATGGTCATTTTGAAACAGAAGAATCTATAAAATTTGTATTCCTTAATAGTAGCACTACAATCCTGACAAACTTCACTATTAGGAACTATAATAGAGAAGGAAGTACAGAAAATTCTTTTCACCTAGGATTGCAACTTGAATGGCTGCACACAGACCTTTTAAGGACACAAAATAAGATGGAGAACAGTTTTCATCCCTACATTGCAGGGACTATCTATCCCCTCCTGTGCATTCTGGGCATGCTATTTGATGTATAGGCTTTCAAAATGAATTTCAGTTAAGGATTAGCCTCATTTATTTTTTTTTCAAGAAAATAAAAGCAGAAGTAAAAACATGACAATAAAACCATTTTGAGGAAGAACAAAATGTCTTCTTCCATCTGTAAGTCCCTCTATTTTGAATTCTCTCACAGCTTTACTTTTCCTGCACGTGGTGAGCAGATGATTTAATTTTACATTCTCTCTGTACAAGTGTAACAGTAGCTCCATTTGCCATACTGCTGAATACATTAAAGAAACTTGTTCAAAGTTTAAAATTATTTCAAAACTAGAATGTTAATGTACTCCATTTTGGAATTCAAAGGAGTGACCCGTATCAGTACCTCTGATAAAGAGATGACATTGATATTTTTGATTTTTTGATTATTTTTAATTTTGGTGGAATCACAATTGATATTGAATGCAGGGAATTTAAGATTTTTTTTGTATTTGAATTCAGGCAAATTTACTGAAATTGGGTCTTAATATTAAGGACACCAGCTTTCTTGAAACATAATGGCATTCTATGCTATTCAATTCCAGAATCTGAATTCTTCTGCATCTTAAGAAACAAATGAAATAATACAAAACTGTAATGCCAGGTAAGTTTATTTTGTTTGTGTGCATGTGTGTGTGTGCGTGTGTGCGTGTGTTCAATGGTATTAAAATATTTGGGGTTTTGTATTCAAACAATGAACTCTCTGGCAAGGTATCTAAGCCTATTTGGAATTTGATTTGAAAATATTAATGATGAACTGGAATCTCTTCATGGTGATTTGACATAAGGGCCTCTTCTAAACCTTGCCGCCTTCATATTCTAATATTTATACAATGCCAGAGATACATGGGAGAGTATCATTATGTGTCTGGAAGAAATGTTTTTTATTTTACTGCCTGTATTTCTTGCATCTTGGTGGGAGACTCAATTGCCAGACATGGATTGTTTAAATGGCAATTAGGAGCCATGAGATTAATACAGTCTTGCTGACTTAATTAGCCTTGCCATGCCACTTCAGTCAGAAATATTAGATAGGGTACAGAAGAATGGAAACACCTCAGCCTCACTGACAGTGGCAGGAGGAAGAATCTCTGCCCTCACGCCTGGGCAAAGGCTCACTGAAATTCGCCTCACTGAACTCAGACCCCTGGAAACAAATTGTGCTAATATCTGGAGCTGCAGTCAGCAGCTTCATATTCTCTGAAGTAGGAATCCTGTATTGGTCTTTTTTTTTTTTTGTTTTATCCCTTTTGGCTTACCTTTTAACAATTGATTGTGGTCAAAGCACAAAACACTTGCGACCAAATGTGAGCTTCAGTTGCAGCTTTGGAAGAATGAGATTAATTAGTTTTGGAGTAGGATCATTTGGGGTAACTGAGGCAAAATTTTAGTCTTTTTTTTTCTTTTTCATACCATTCTATTAGATGAAGAAGACAGACTCAGTGAAAAAAAGTTTTCTGAAGATGCTGAATTTCAAAATGTAAGAAAAAAGGATTACATGATGTGCATAGCATCTTTCCCTCCCAACTGATCTAGTCCCACTTTACTTACAGGGCTGTGGACATGACCCTTTCAGACAAATCTGCCTGGGACATGCAAATCACTGTTACCCAATACCTTTGAGCATATGTCAGAAAACTGCTTATGACACAAGTCTAAATGCAGGTCAAACACAGACCCATTTTAAAATCATTGTGCTGCTGAAGAGCTTCTAGGTGAATTTTATTGGACAGGTGTAATCAGATAAGATACACCATTTTCAGGGTTTCATAAATAACTTTGACTAGATAGATGGAGATAATTACATTTTGTCTTTAGTAGGACTAGAGTTATAAGGTATATATTACTGAACACAAAGCAGCTGAAATACCTAACAATTATGAAATAGCAATCAGAAATATGGATTTCTCTAAATACCACAGCTGTCAGTCTGGCTTCTTTCTTGAGCAGAAGGAAAGGTAGGTAGCATCTGAAGATTCCATTAGCTTCTTTATTCTACCTACAGGAGATCTCCTACAGTAATATACCAACTTCCTGAAACAGGTTATCTCATCTTTTTGTAAACAGTTGTACCTGATTTTTTTTAAATAGCATTATATTACCCCATTATGTATCACTGTTGAACTCTCCTGTCTGTATATATATATACTGCTCCTATTTAGGCTCCTCTCTTCTCCCTTTATCACAGCTTCCTTTAAATTACTTTTATATACTTCCTCTGTGGACTGGAGAGTCCACTGAGATCTCTGTGTGAGGCTGCAGGGAAAAGAGGTGGGCAATATAAATGCAATCCTTACAGAAAAAGCTTTGCTTGTGAGACCCAGTTAGGGGTAGGTATTACATGAAGACTCATTTTGACTGCAGTAAAGATGAAACCTTGACTCCGATGTGTAAAAACAAGCAGGATAATAATTTTTGGGTCTGTAAGGGTCCTGAACTGCCCTGCAGGTCAAAGCAAGAAGGGGATACGAAACTCAGAGCATGTGCAGTTATTTCTGTCCCCATTCTGAGGACAAAAAGCTCTCATCAAAGTAAATGAGGAGTACATCAACTGAACTAAGATATACATCTTTGAAAAAGAAAAAAATCTTTCCTCAGGAAAAGAATCTTCAAGAAAAGATCATCAAATGGAAGCAGGAAGAAATAAAGATGACAACAGACTTCTTACTATGTTTCTGGAAAGACAGTCACCATGCCAACAGCACCAAAGTCAGGGACTCACCATTAGCTCTGTGGACTGTGCCTTGCTGAATAACTCTGGGTATTCAAGCTGTTCTTGCTGAAATAGATGTTACCTGGTAGTAGGATGCTGCATTTTGTGCTTTGCAAGCCAATTTTTTTGTGTGAGAGCAAGACCAACACATTATTTTCCTTTATGGCCTCCTCTGTTTCTCATTTGGAAGAATTGTAATTTTCTTTTCATTACTTTTACTTTTCAATTTTTCATGACTCATTCACTTTAGGTAGATCTAGATGATCAAGGTGGACAATGGGTGAAGCCCCTTAATATACTAGAATATTTTGAAATTAAGCTTAGTTAAGTATTGATTATTCTTGCTGCTGACTACCATGGAATTTTAGACTGTAGTTATTTAGAAATAAATACGATTTTTTTAGAAATAAATAGTAGAAATGAGTATCACACAGGAAAATAATAGAACAACAGAATGAAATGAGGGTATAATTGACGAATTTATAGAAGCAAATGAAATATGGCACACTGACTGGCAGGTGAAAATGTCTACAGTGGTATTATTACCCACTCATGGTGGCAAGCATGTCAAGTAATGCTACATCTCAAAATAAGCTCAGCAGTAAGTCTCACGATCCCAAACTTTTGTTCCTGTGATTCACCAGAAAAGAGACATTTGAGGCAGTGAAGCCAGACTTTTTCCTTGTACCTCCACCACAGGAGCTCCCTACGTGAAATTCTGTGTCCCAGATAGTACCTGCTTTGCACCTGGGATTATTTTTATTACTTTTCATTGAGGAGGACATTTATGTCTGACTCACCTTCTGGAAACTAGTTCAAACGAGCTTCATTTGCTCAAATTAAAACATGTAAATTTGAAACACTGAATCTGAACTAATGACTTTTGTATGCTCTGTATTGTGAGGAGAAATCTTTGCAGAGAAGTCTTTGCAGATGGCATTCCTCTGATGGTGGATATTCACATATTGAGCAGCCCAGCATCTTCTGCAAGTGCTAATAATGCTTGATTCACCAGATCTTTTAAAAACATCTGTGTCAGTATAGAAGACCTCATTTCAGAAATTTCTGTTGCTGTTATCTATTGTCTACAATGTAACTGTGACTGATTATTTTCTAAAGCAATGCATTGTCCCCTAAATACCACCTGCATTGAATCCAACTAAAAACCGATTTTTAAATTTTTTTTTTATTCTCTAAATTCTCTAAGCCCAGTGTAATACTTGAAAAAAGTCACCCAATATTTAACTGTGGATATCATGGGTATTGGCAAAGGCCAAAATGGGTTGGGGAGCAATGACTGATCCAGGGTTAATGAGCTGCCATGAACTCAGCCAGTGAAATGTACTTGTGAGTCATGTTAGACTTTGAGGAAAAAGTAATAAAGGAATATCACAGACCAGGTCAGACTAAAGAACAAGTGCAGACCTTTGGTCCCTTGTGAGGTCTTGCCTGAAAACAGAAGCTTATTGGATTGTTTCTAGCAGTTGATTCACCCTTTTCTGTGAGGGTCTGACTCTGGAGTGGCATTTTGAGATTCCTGGTCCTGACTTCAGTTGCTACACTCCTATCCCTGCAAAAGGTAACTCTATCCTAGCTATCAATTTATATTTGTTTTTGGGTTTCTAAACCTCCACAAACTTCCTTATCTCTACAAATGTACTTGTCTTTGTGGCACTGTAGAAGGGAGGTGTGTCTAACTGATGGGCTGCCTTGGGAGAAGAAATGGCTCTCTTTTACACATTTTCACAAAGTTTTAATCGTACTAATGTATTTCTTTTCAAGGTAAAGAAAGGTTATTCCTTTTATTCAGAAGCTCATGGCTTTAGCTTTTAGGATGCACTATGTAACAGAAGTTTATTGATACATTTTTGGTATCAGCACAAGTTTCAACTCTCCAGCGCTCCAGGATGCCACCCCAAAGTGGAACTTCGAGCAGCAACTCCTGTTGCCAAACAGCATGGCAAGTGTAGCACTTCAGTGTTACTTTTTGTGTGAAAAAGGAAGAAAAAAGAAAAAAGAAAAAAAGAAAATAAGAAAAAAGAAAAAAAAGGGGAGAGGAGAGGAGAGGAGAGGAGAGGAGAGGAGAGGAGAGGAGAGGAGAGGAGAGGAGAGGAGAGGAGAGGAGAAGAGAGAGGAGAGGAAGGAGAGAGAGGAGAGAAGAAGAGAAGAGAAGAGAAGAGAAGAGAAGAGAAGAGAAGAGAAGAGAAGAGAAGAGAAGAGAAGAGAGAAGGGAAGGATAATAAAGAGCACTTTTAATACCTTTATTTTCTTTAATAATGCCTCTGATATAATATTGTGCTTTTCTGGTAATACCACTTAGTACATGCCTCAGTTCAATTTCACGAAAAAGTTCAAAGCCTATTTTTATATATTTTTCCTTTCTCAGTCATTTTCTATTGCAAATAATTCTTTTGTTTCTTTAATAGAAGCTGTAAATGTGTAACATTTCCCCCAAAATATTCTGTATTCTCTTTGAATATTATTCAAAGCAAGAAAGCAATGATATTGTTTCCAAGCCAAACATTTACCCCTAAATTAGCTTATTACAAAACGCTTTCATTAAATAAATGATAAAAAGACCAGCATAAAAACTCACTTAGTAGAAAGAAGTAACTTGCAAAAAGGACATAAATAGGGATAAGTATTTGTTATGGCAAAAATAAAAATTCCCAAAGCAAAAGATGCATTATTATTCAAAACAATGGCTAACAAATTACTTGCATCTCAGATATTACTCCAGCATAGGACATTGCAGCCTAGTAATGACAATGGCGATACAGCCAACTGTGAAAATGCCACAACTTTACTATTATTTAATTCCCCATTTAGACATATCATTATTAAATACCTCAAGTGTTAAGAAACACTGAAAAAACATATTTAAGTGGCTAGTTACTGAGTCCTAGGTCTTCTATAAATTCCAAAATACTTTTGTCATGGTGTCAATTGATGGTTAAAAAACCTGGCCAAGGAAATAATATCAGGAAATCATTCACGTTGGTATGCTTGGTCACAACGATCCAGTCCTGATTGTACTTCACACAGGAGGCCCTGGAAATGCCCAACTATGACTAAAAGGTCAGCAGCATACCTAGACAAAATGATACTGAACTCAGAGTCAGGAAAGTGAATTTCCTGAGTACGGTTCTGCTGTGGTGAGAATGTAAATCTTGTCTATCCAATGCCAAATTGCATAATTGTTGTCTTATAAAATTCTCAGGCAATGAACCCCTCTCAATTTCAACAGGAAGATTCACCCAAAGTAGAGCTCCACCATCTGCAACAGTGCTTGAATGGAATAATGTGATGGTTCTGCAACGATCTCTCCTGTGACTGTGTGGCCTAAAGAAACACATAGATCACACCAGAATTCCCATTGTGTGGGAAACATAGAATTCAATATTAGTTTAATTGAAATATTTTGGAATATAATAAATGTACAACAAACAGTTATTATTAGTTCAGCAACAATGACATTGAAGTCATAGTCTAAATTATCTGTGGAAACCTAAAAAAATCTAACAACAAAATACAATATATATCACAATTTTCTTCCATATTCTCACCCTTTCTCTGAATCTTAAGTTGATGGCTTTGGTCTGGAAGAGGGGGTTAAAAACATCACAGCTTCCCAGGTCCCTCAGGTGAAAAAGAATGATTTTAGAAGTGAGGGATTTCTTCCTCCTTCTTTTTGAGAGGAGTATGATGGTCATAGTTACTTCCTCTTCACACTGGCATCCATTCATGGCTATTTTTAATATATGCTCTAGCACAGTTTATACCTTGGTTTTTTTTCTTTACTGGTCTTTTATTCCACGCTGTATCCAAATGCATTGAAGATTATATCCATTACATATAAGATAAAAGTATTTGTTCTTTGTTTCCTTTATCACACCTAAAACTGGTTTTAGGTACCTATGAAGCTCCCAAGGATGCATTGTTTAATATTCAGTAATTGTTCATTGTTGATTTGATTATAATTCTTGTGCTGTGTTCAAACTTTCTGGGCCTTTGCTTGCGTTGCACCCTTGTACTCCTCTGCCACATCTGCATTCCAGGGTCATCAGCAGTTCATTCTCTATAGAGCATCTACATGGAAACACTCTCTAGTACTTTCAGAAATGTATCAAAATTATTGCAATAATAGGCTTTGCATGTTCCAATTGCACAAAGCAAAGCAAGTCTAAAAATAATTGGGTGACAGCCACCTTGTCAATGCAAAACTGATGTTAGAGATAAAAGAAGCAACCTCCAGGCAAGCCTAAGATAGACTTGCTGGACTAAGCAAGCCTGACAGGACCCAGTCCTGAGGCCTCAGAGAGCCAGAAAAAAGCCTTCAGCCTTTTATTAGCAGAGCAATACCATATTTACTGGGCTACATGAAGCTACCCTTTTCTGGTTTAGTCTTCTCTAGTTTGTAGTAATGTTCTCAACAAATGCTCATGATCTTAGCACTGCTGCCAGGTTTGAAAGTACCTTTTATTGCATCTTTCACAAGGAAACAAATCCCAGGAGAATTAAGGTCCTTCTTTCCTGGATTTGAGTTTTTACAACTGTGTACTCTTCAATATTTCAAGCCAACTAATATGCTCAGAAGTATACTTTCAACATGCTCCTGAATTATCCATTTCTCCACTCTGGCAGTGTTTCAGAATACATGATAGGACAGAATTATGTTGCAGTACTTATGAAAGTAAAAAAAAATCAGCTATTCAGCTGTGTTCACTTTTATGTAAAAAAAAGAATTCTGTTTAAGTTTCTAGTAGTGGCTGAAAGCAAATTCCTCTCTGTTGGTATATATAGATGAAATGTTAGTTGTAGAGGTAGGTGTAAGAGACTTTAGGTCATCCTCCTTGGACCTATTTTTAGAATTCAATTAAAATTGAAAAAACACAATAAAATCTCTGCCTGGGTATAAATCCAGGGCAAGATTCAGTTGCACTGAGATGTTAAATTCAGGTGAGGGAATTTAGTGTGATTAAGGCAGATGCAAAAGTCTAAAATTAAGGATGGGATTCATTTTACTTGCTTCCCCTAGGAAGTAATAATGGAATGAGCAAATCTTTGAAATTCCTGTTTGTCTCCTCTGACTCTAAAAGTAGGCTAAATCATTTCCTTGATGTATACACCCCTATCTGATCTAATAAATCCAGTTGCAGGTGATGAAATATCTGTACCCTAAGCATCTAAACGTGACAAGAGATAGATTAAGAGAATGCCACAGCCCAGTAATAACCACATAGGTTATTGAAACAAATCTAAATGCACTGATTTAGCATGACACTTAGAATATGTTTATGTAGACAAGGCACAATTTTTCTCCCCAGGATGTCAAGAAAAGAATATATGTCACTAATAAAGGATAACCTCAGAGTGATGGTTGCCACCTACACTCTGAAGAGAACTTTCTGTGTTCAACTCTTCTGTAATGAGCATTCCTTTGCCTATAAATAATATTGTGTGTTAATGACATGTTTTGTCACAAGTCTCCTTGTGTAGTCCACTTGTGCTGTAGATTCACAAAGAAATGCATGACCATGAGAAAAATGACTCAAATGGAAGACAAGCTTTGAAAGACAAGTAATGGTAAAAAAAAATACCAGAACAAAGATATCACAATCTTAAACTAGTCCAGTAAATAAAGTAGATAAATAAAATTCTAAGAGATAAAAGTCATGTTTATTTGCAGTATGGTAGAAGTATGCTTGTCTTATCAAAGTAAAATTGTATTTTATAGACAGTGAAACCGTAGTTTAGGTTGTTAAGGAAGGCAAGTAATCCAATTGTCAAAAGATGGGACAGTGGAATAAATCTTAGGTTAGAATAAAAATGGATTTGAAAGACTCAGGCAAAGCAGGAATTTTCTCACATGCAGGATACAGTTTCTGGAAAATCCTTGTATCCAGTCAGCACAGTTATGTTTTGTTGTCAGATTTTTGAGGAATATTCACTTTGCTTCTTATTATATTGAGTAAATGTTCACATCAATCAATATTATCAGATTGTAATTGTAATTTATTTAGCGTTTTTTTGGGGTTTTTGTTTTGTTTTGTTTCTTTTTTTTTAGATTTCTACAGACACATTTGGCTACATTTATTCTTTGTCTAGCAGAATTATATTTGAAGTGGTTGTTTCACTATCTTAAAAGTTGGTTGTGCTTTTAGGAGCACATTACTCCAGAACCATTACTTGCCTAAATTGATCTAATATACAGCAAGATTTTCAAGCCATATGTACAGGGATTGTTGACCATAAAACATAAAAAAAAGTGTTTTACTGGGTCAGATCAATTTTGTTTCTGAAAATGGCTCTATAACAGTTAAAGAGCAGACTTACCTCATTCTTGTAGTATTTTCCAAGCCTTGTTAAGGATATTAGAGGCTATGTGCTTGTGTAGATTTTTATTGTGCACTTACAAGCCTGTTGCCCATGAATTTGCCTTAACCTTTTTGAGCAAACTCAGCTGCCTCCACAGCTACTTTTGCAAATAGTTCCAGAATTTTTGTACATGTTCAGTTA
Source organism: Zonotrichia leucophrys gambelii (assembly GCF_028769735.1). NCBI lineage: Eukaryota > Metazoa > Chordata > Aves > Passeriformes > Passerellidae > Zonotrichia > Zonotrichia leucophrys. Next base: position 23,923,153 of record NC_088169.1, on the reverse strand, counting down.
ATTCTATTTTATTCTATTGCTGAAATAATTTCAAACAATAAAAAAATCATAATATTTAGCTTTTGTCCAAATAGTTCTTGAACTTAATGGAAATCTATATTTATAATACAAATTGTTTATAGGATATACTTTTCCCATTCTTCATTGTTATGTGTGTTGGGTTTGTGTGGCAAGGTTTTGCTAGTGGGGGGCAAAAGTGAGGATGTTCCAGCAGCTTCCCCCTTATCTGACAGAGCCAATGTCAGCAGCTCCAGGATGGATCTGCCACTGCCAAGGGCAAGTCTAGCAGCAATGGTGGCAGTGCCTCTGGTAAAACAGATTTCAGAAGGGGAAAAAGAAACTGCAACAGCAGCTGCAGCCAGAAAGAGGACAGAGAATGTGTGGGACACACAGCCCTGCAGAGACCATGGCCAGGGAAGAAGGAGGGGAGGAGGTGCTCCATCACTGGGGCTGAGATTGCCCTGAAGCCTGGGGTGCAGACACACCATGGTGGAGGAGCTGTGCCTCTGGAGCTTGTGGAGATCAACCCTGGAGCAGAGGAGACCCCACACCACAGCAGGAGGATTCCTAAGGGAGACTGTGACCACAGGGAAGCCTGTGCTGGAGCAGGCTCCTGGCAGTGCCTGTGACCCTGTGAGGACCCACACTGGAGCAGCCTGCTCCTGAAGGACCTGCTCTGGAGCAGTTCATGGAGAACTGCAGCCCATGTGAAGGACTCTCATCAGAAAAGTTCATGGAGGGAATCCAAGCTGGAGCAGGGAAAGAGTGTGATGGATCCTTCCCTGGAGAGGAAGGAGTGGCAGAGGCAACGTGTGATGAACTGAATGCAGCCTCCATTCCCCATACCCCTGAGCTGCTGGAGGGGAGGAGGTAGAGAAAATCAGGTGCTGCACACAGGAATAAGGGTGGGTTTGGGAGGAAGGGGTCTTTGTGATTTCATTTCCTTTATCTGATTTAATTGGTAATAAATTAAATGTCCCCAAGTGGAATCTGTTTTGCCCATCACTGTAACTGGTAAGTAATTACTCCATGCCCTTATCTCAAACCATAAGGTTTTAATTATATTTTTTCTCTGTCCAGCTGTGGAGGAGAGTGACAGAGCAGCTTCGGTGGGTACCTGACATTCAACCAAGTAGCTCAGTAGATTAACAGGGTATGACACAATTTTCTAGGTGTTTCCTGATATCCTCTCTTTCAGTGCCAATTGCTTCAAATTTCAAAAAAGCCTTGATAATTCCCAGCTCTAACTCTACTGCCTGCAGAATATCTGAATGATCTTATGATCTTAGGACAATTATCTCTTTTTGCGTGGCAAAATTTATTTCATTAGATATTCATTTTGGTTTACTTTATGTATTTACTTTTATGACTAACTGATAATCTCCTTTAAAGATTTGGGTTTGTAGTGCTATGCTTTACATAGAAGAAAAGTAGATTATTTGCCCAAGATATGTAATGTACCTAAAATACATGGTCTGTATAATTAAGAGAATTTAAGATGTATGATGCTTTGGTTTCAAAATGTAGATATGAAGATTTTCATTATATCAAGTTGTTAGGAATAAGATGAAGATTCCCAAATTGCAAGTATAAGTATATTTAGAAAACTTATTTTTAAACCCACTTTTGGCATGCCAAATTAACTATTTCATTTAGTAGTGTTTTTGCCAATACTGAATTTCTTTAAAAGGGGAGGAAAAATAAAGGAGTATGGCAAAACCTCTGTTCAGAGATCATGCTACATTTCTGCAGGACCAAGAACTAAATAAGTAATTTCAAAGCAACCAGGATGGCTTTAACACCTTTCTGGAAGCCTCTGAATTTCAAATTACAAACAGCACTCAAAGGCAGCAGAGCAATAGTGCTGAAAAAAGCACTTAGTGAGAAGATCTGGCCCTTTTTGCTCACCTTTTTTTGCAATGTTATTTCTATCTCTGTGAATTTTCTTGTAAGGTGAAAACATTCATCTTCATAAAAACTCTGATGACAGATTCAAAATGTATTGACCTTGGAGAAAGACATTTTTAATGCTGCACTTCAGCTGAAACGAAAATACTGCATTTCATAACATTTAGGTTGCAAACATCGTGGTACAAATTTATATGCATCACCCTCATTTTTCTTGGTGATGTCATAATTCTTAATAACATTCCTGAATTTTTCCTTTATGTTTTATTTTCATGAAACACTTTGGATGTGAGATATCATATTGCCTTGTTTTCTCCCTTTCTGGACAGAAGAAACATTCTTTTCACTAATTGCAGTGAAAAATGTGGAAGCAGGAAGGGTGTTACTTTATAGTAAATACAAAAACCCCATAAAACCTAATGCTGAAAATATCTAAACACCTTTGTCATGACTTTTCTTCTGTTCACTGTCAAGAGATTGCTACAGCATCCTCTGTTTATTCTTTTTATATTATTTTTCTGCAGAAATTCTGTGAAATTTTCTGTTGGGGAGATTTGGTGAATAGATTCTCCAGCTACAGCAGAAAGATGAAGCTAAAGCTTTATTTTTTTGTTTTCCAAGCAAGGAATGTGTAACTCTAAACCCAGTGATAATTGCTGCAGTGTTTTTGCCTTTTCCTAACCAATCCCACAGCATTATTCAGCTCCTCTGGGAACAGTTTTTGCTTTGCCAGCAGAAGATAAACTATCACAAAATTACAGCTTATATCACTTTTTGGTTTGTTGGCCCGTTTTGACTGCATTTCATTTCCACCTCGTAAAATTTGATGTTTTTAAATGGCAAGCCCATCATTTCTTATCAGAGTATGTCCAGCATAACTGACATTAATTATAAAACTCTCCATCATCCCAGGTTACTGTATTGAAATATCATGAGAAGAAATTGCTGCTGAGACTTCTGTCATCAATTGGACATATATTTTCAACTTTTTTGTCAAAAAATAATATAGATTATTCCTCTGGTTATGGTTTGGTGAATGTTATTTTAATAGTAGATAATATTTATTCCTGATTCCCTGAATAACATGAAAACATAGTAATATAAAATTTTACCTAGGGATGAGGCAGGCACAAAGGAATGACTGTTTACATCTCTACAGCATTTTGTTTTTACCTATATTTGGAAATTTCTGCTTCCTTTGGATTTAAATAAATAAACTTTTTCTTTAATAATTTATACTCACATATACATAAGTTGTGAAAATTTTTAAAGGTCCTAGAGTAACCCCCCACCTTGTCACACACACAGACACACACAGACACGCACACATGCACACACACTACAGGGAATGCAGACTCATTTGTCTAACCTCAGTTCCTGGAAAAATTATGCAGAAGATCATACAGGGTATTATTGAAAAATATTTAAAGGATAGTGCAAACATTAGGCATACTCATCCTTGGGTCACAAAAGGAAAGCCCTGCCTAATTAATTTGCTGTCCTTCTATGACAAGGTCAGTAGCCTGGTGGATAAAATTGCAGAGGTAGATCCAGTTTTCTGGATTTTACCCTTCTGGGTAAGTTGTCAGCTGTGAGATGAACACAGTGCACTGTGTGAGGACTGGAGGATGGTCAGGCTCTAGGGGTTGTAGTGAAAGGGGGCACATCTGGCAGGTGTCTGGTCATCACTGATGTTCTTCAGGGCTCAACTCCAGAGCCAGCTCTGTTCAATGCATTTATCAGTGCTCTGGGTGCAGCAGGTGAATGCAACATTTACAAATTTGCTCGTGTTACCACACTGAGGTGTGCTGTTTCCTGACTCCTTTGAGGGACAAGAGGTTTTGCATAGGGATCTGGATTGACTAGAGCAATGACTAGAAGGATTAAATTTAACAAGAGAAGAGCAGCATTCTGCAGCTAGGACAAAGGAAATGCAGCCTAAGCATACATGAGGAGAGGAATGCTGGGCAGCAGCCCTGCAGAAGGGAAGCTGTGGTTGCTGGTCACAGAAGGACTCAGCAGGAGTCAGCAGGGTGCTCTGGTAGCCATGAGGACAAGCTCCATCCTGGAGTGCACCAAACACAACACCACCAGCTGCTCAAAAGAAGTGATTGTCCTGTTGTATTGAGTGTTGGAGCTGCCTTACCTGGAGTACTGCATGCAGTTCTGGGCCTCTCAATTAAAGAAAGATTTGCAGGTGCTTGAGCGCACCCAGAGAAGGCAACAAAGCTGTTGAAAATGCTATAAGGAGTGTCTTATGAGCAGCAGCTGGTGCCACTGTGTTTAGTTTAGAGAGGAGGTTGAGGATGACCTGATTGCTCTGCACGGCTCCCTGGGGGGAGAGGTGCTCATCATTTCTCCCTGGGACCTGTGACAGGAGACATGGGAATGGCACAAAATTGTGCCAAAGGAGGTTTAAAAAGGACACTGGGAATATTTTATTTACCCAGAGTGTGGCAAAATCCTGGAACAAGCTCCTAGAGAAGTGCTTGATGCCCCAAGCCTGTCAGGGTTTGGGAGGCATTTGGACTCACTACCCTCAGAAACGGGCTTTAAGTTTTGGTCAGTCCTAAAGTGGTCAGGCTGTTGGACTGGATGGTTATTGTAGGTCCCTTCCAACTGACATTGCCCATTCCATTCCATTCCATTCCATTCCATTCCATTCCATTCCATTCCATTCCATACATGCTTCAACATTTTCTCCCTTTAATTTGCATCAATGGTCTCTTTTTCAGTTCAGCAAGGCATATACACAATAAAGCATTTTTGCCAAACTTCCTTTGTTTGAAAAAAACTTATTTTTAGAAGAAATCTCATATTTTATGTAATTTACAGACACATGCCTTAGAAATGCTGGAGATCTTATATTTTCATGCTCTGACTTGGGCTAATTAGCCTGAAAGTAATCATTCTGCTGATAGGAAGACTGTGAGAAAAAAAGGACTAAAAATGAAATAGATGTCTAATGGCAAATGGCTTCTTTTTAAACATGAGAGCAAAATTTTTGGTGCAAGGATTTGGTGAATATTTAAATTTCCAGTCAATACTCAGGCTTTTTCCTGTGTCTGGAGACATGAAACTTTTGGAAAAAAAGAATTCAAATGAGTCAAATTAATGTAGGGGGAAAGAATGACTGTTCTAACTTACCTTTGTGATCTGTGCACTCTTAGCTGGAGAGGGAGATGGTGATTAGCTTTCCATACTTTGGCTTTGCCTTCCTAGCACTGTTTATAGGAAAAGAAGTAGCAGCGCTTCTGTTAGTTTAAAAGACAATAACAATTGTCCCTTTGTGGTTGGCTGATCCCAGACAGCAACGAGGCACCCACTCAAACACTTTTTATCACCTCTCCTAATGGGTTGGGATAGAAATTCAGAAAAGCAACAGCAGGGAAACTTGTGGTTTCAGTCAAACTCTAATGAATGAAAGAAAGAGAAAAGAAAAAAAAAACAAAAACCCAAAAACAAACCAAAAAACAACCTACCAGCCAAGAAGTAGGCAAAACTCAAAACAAGTGATGCAAAACTGTCATTCACCTCCTTGTACAAGCAGAGCAACCAGTTCTCAAGCACTGGCTTCATAGGAAAGACCAGACCACTTTTTTTTTCCCTTTTTTTTTTTTCTGCACATTATGCTATATAGTGTGGAATATTCCTTTGATCAGTTTGAATGTTCTGGCCTGGCTGTGTCCCTCTCTTTCTTGTGACCTCCTCCAGCCTACTCTCTGGTGTGGCAGAATGAGTACCAGAGAAATTCTGGGCACTGTGCAAAGGACTACTTGGCAAAAGCTGACACTGGTGTGTTATTAACATCATTTTAGCAGCAAATCCAAAAGGCAGCACTTCATGAAGAAAGTTAACTCCATCCCAGACACATCCAGTACACCCTTGATTTTGTGCACAGCACTTTATAGTAAACTATTATATCATCCTGTCTCCATCAAGCCATAAAGAGAACTCCTATTTTCAGGATGCCAGCACATCTTATGTCCTCTGCTTCTGAGTGAGCATAGCAAAAGAGAAATCTCTGGAGAGCTATATTTTTAGGAAAGGTAAAAAAGGGAAATAGTCCATCTTTTCTTTCAAGAAAGAGGTCTGTATTTTATCAGATAGTAGTGGAGCAGGTGTTTTGAGGATCAAAATATTTATGAAGACTGATGACACAGTAGGAAATTACTAGATGACAAGTTACTGCAGGCTGGTAGCTATAAACATGCAATCAGAAAATAAGTTGAAGTAGCTTACCCCTTAATGAGAAAATAACAAGCCACCTCATTTTTTTCATTGAAAGCAGAAGTTTACAAACAGGCAGTTTCCAGAGAATTGCTAATGTACAGGATCACATTGCCCCTTAGCAATTGCTTGTGTTTGAGTACATTCAAGTCCATATTTTCAGTACTAAAGATTAATCTCTGCAGAGACACAGAGAGTGGGCTGGACTGAAGAAAATCATGATTAAAGGAAAATTTATGCAACATGCTTCACTCGGTAATCTCATTTATACCCTACTTCATGAAATCCCAAACAATTATGGGAGAAAAGCACTGAGGTAGTGCTAATATTTGTTAGACAATGCAAATTTAACTTTTTCTTGTGCATAAATTTCAAAGGTGACTCTGAGGGTACACTGTGCTTGTCTTTGTATCCTTAAGGCAGATCTGTGACTCTCAGTACAGACACCAGGCACAGAGCATGAACAGCAAGGGCAGCTCCTGCAATCTCTAGAGAGCTGCAGCTATCCCATATTCCTGCCTGCTGCTGATCTAGGAGAGGGACATAAGGGTCATTGTCTCACACAGACACAATCAGCTACTAGCAATGTCTAGCTCAGTTTCTTCTGGCTATGTCTCAATTGTGAGAGCACATTGAAGAGTGTTAGGCTTGGCTTCATCTGATTCTCACTGGGTCAGGGTCAGGATCAGCATGATGCAGTCTGGGCAGAGGCACATGAGCAGCATCACATAGACAAGGATCAAAGGAAACAGCCCGAGCTCAAATCAGCTCTGCAGCTAAAGCCTCTGAGCTTTGGGGCCCTGAGAGCTAGCCTGATATAACAGAACAAGAGAGGGTTTTCTCCTTCCGTCATAGCTGAGATGACTGGAGACCAGAGCAGCACAAGATGCAAAGCATGACTGCAGAGGGCACTCTCCTTGTGCAGGAGTCTCCACTGTTATGGAGAGAAAAACACAATTTAAACCCCAACTGTTTGAACTGCTAAGATCCACGAAAAGCTTAGCTAATACAAAATGCTATTTAAGGCAAGGATAATGAAAAAGGATGTCCAGCAGTTGGAACCTGGAGATATGGGTCTGACACAATACTAGTTGGAGAAGGATGTTTTGTGCTTGTAGTTGTTGCCATGTGAGCATATGGGCGATGACTGTAGAGGATAAGAAGGGAGGACAGGATTATGGCACACAACAGAGACCTGCAGTTAATGAGAGACACCTTTATACTGCACCAGACTGCATGAAAATGCAGTTTGGTGAATGTAAGCACTTCCTTCTTTAAATGACCAGCACCTGCAGGAGGCAAATAAGAAATTAAAGCACATTCCTACTTGCAAGCAGGGTAAAATAGGGACCACATAGGCACTTTCAATAATTCAGCCTCAAGTGCCTTTCTAGGCCTGTTTTGGTCATTATTTGTCACCTTGTATTTGTATGCATGACAGTTCTCCTTAGTACGTGCAGAAAAGAGGCCAGCCCTGAATATGTTTGAAATAAACAGCGAAAGATTTTCATCCAATAACCTCTAATTCAGCTGTCTTCACAGAAGCAATTACCAGAAATGAAGAGGAAATTTGTTTAGTCATTCATTCATTCAGACATTTCCTGGAAACATTCTCTTTGACTGTCAGTGTATTAGATTTTCAAACATCTACTAATAAGCCCCCCAAACACAACAAACCAAAAACCCAAGCACTTTTTTTTTTTTCCAGTAATCTAGTAAAAAATATTTTGGCTTTGATGTTTGCTCTTTTTTTCATGACATTAAGGCATCCCAGAGCAAACTAATAGAACGTTTAGATAAATGTATCGGGAAAAATAAGCAGAATGGGAGAATCCTGGCCCAGAATTTTTTTTCAGAAAGGGTGGTTCTGGGTATACCTGATAAGCTGCAGTTCAGCTTTTCCAATTAGCAAGATGGTATGAATGGGTGATTCTTTCCTAATCTGATGGCAACCAGAGAAAAAGGTTCTTTGTTCAAAAACTCATTATTATGAATACAGATAAGTTATCTGTGATGTTTTATACTGTCCATTAATGGTGCTTTATTTAAGGAAGGTTTAATTGAAAGTAAGGCAAATTGAAAAGTGTGATTTTATTTGAAAGATAGCATTCTGAATTAAGAAACTTCATCTCCTTAGACCTTTTGATAGTATAGATAAAAAAAAATAATATCAACACGCTGAATCTTGCAGAGGGAAAAATATCTCTCTCCTAGATAAATACAGCTATATCAAAAGTATCTATCACAAATCAAGTGAGGAACTGAACTGAGCAAATATGTTTTGAGAAGCTGCTCTTGAAAAAAGTAATTTATGAAGCATTGCCAACCATAAATATGCCTTGAGGTTTGGTGTTAATACATATTTCAGTTATCGCTATGGAAACTCAGAGTAACGACTTAGCTAAAGATCTATAAATACGTGAGTAAAAACAGAAACAGATTTCCAAGCAGCAGCTGAAGGCAGAAACAAATGTATCTGTCTTTTCTTGTGGCAGTAATTGCCAGAGTGGAAGTACCAAAGGTTTCCACTGGCATTTCTAGGTTTCAGCTCCTTTTGAAAACAGTAAATTTGCAGTTACAATTCAGACGACTTCAGCATATCTTCCAGCTAAATGTTTCAATGTGCAAATGTCTAGCTTAGCTGGGGAGGCATACAGCCTGAAAACTACAAAATGCTTAAAATGTTCATTTCCTACAATGCATTTAAACTTATGATTGAGAAAAACAGGTAAGCATTAACTATGTTAATGCTTGAGGGAAGCTAAATGTTTCTTTCCTTTAAAACTTTGTCAAGTATGAACAGGGAAACTTGGTTATTAACCTGACTGTGTTGTTTACAATCAATATGTAACCCTCCTTCACTCTGCCCAGCATTGCTTCACAGCCTGTTATGGTTTGGGATAGGAAAGGATGACATGCACAACTGATGACAAAACATTGAGCTAAAGAGCTGTATTTTGATGTGTAGTTTAAAAATGTCTGATATTCCTTGATTTTTAAAAAAAAAAAAGTATCCTAAGTAAATCAGGATTGAAGTTACAGGCCTCAAATAATATTAGACTTCAGGCAAAAAACAAAAGATATTTTGAATACCTGTAACTCAATTATGTCCACTTAAAAAAAAAAAAAGCAACTTGGGTATATTCTTTATAACAGACATATCTATATATTGCTATTTGAGATGTGTTGGGTAGAACTGATGTTTTTACAAGAAAATTCTCAAACATACATATTCAAGGATGTTCAGGCAACAGCACTAAAAAGATAAAGTTTGTAGCAAAAGGTAGAATCTTTTACTAAGACAGCTGATATAGAGGGGAAAAGAAGATATCTTTTGGACTTGCAGACCTTTTATGAAACTCCCTGTGTGTCAAATCTTTTATCTGCTTTTTTTCCAGTTGGTTGAGCAGGAGAGATTACATCTTTATTTTAAAATTGCCTCTTTTGCTTTGTTGCTATACTGTTCCACCACTGCTACTTCTAGAATAGTACACAAAGGTGTTTCAATAACATATATTAAAATATATATAAAATTTATTTTCTTTTCTATGTTGGTCCTATAATATACAGACAGCACCATTCTCATTCTAGGTACTTCTAGGAGCAGCAGCTACCTCACTTCTTTCCCATCTGAAGAATGCTTTAAACCAGTGCTTTTAGCTCCCAATCCCTTCTGCTTCCCTGACTTAATTTCTCTTCGGTCCCCAGCTTTTTCTCCCATGTTGTCAGCATGAGAGCAAACATCCTGAACTGTCCTCACTCCTGTTCTCATTTCTAAGCTCACCTCATAGTGAGGCCAACTTCTCTGCTGGTCATATTATCATGTTTAGATAGATATTTGTTTATAAACAGAATAAGTTATTGTACGTTTAGAGCATATTCAAGAAAGCTCTGATTTGAAATTATAGAAATCTGAAGTACAGTGCTGTAGTATCATAGGGGTTTATAGACTAGTCTTAGCTTTTGTTTCATCCTTGATATTCTTAAAATATCTGACTCACTCAGGCCAGCCTAGAAATAAGTGAATTGAACAATTTACTTATTCAGATCTGGCAGAGCTTGAGGAGGTTTCTATTTTAGGAGCATGATGGCCTTAAATTAGAAATCACGTGTCTGGCTTGAATGCTCCTAAGAAATACATGTATTGACATCCTGATTTTCTCATAATTTAGCTACCAGCTATTCTAAGAACAGAAACCAAGAGCAGCTGAGGGTTAAGCTATTCATAGATACAAATAGAAAGATGAAATGTATGAATTTAGAAGGGGAATCTTGCCTCTGACAGTGTCCTCTTGGGAGGGCAAATTTAAGATACACAAATGTGCATAGATATGTACACATAGGCTTCTTCTGAGCACTATATAGTGTGTTCTTTTGTGACAATACTGCTTTAAAACAGCTTCTTTGCTGAGACAGAAAAGAACTGAACTGCTTTGAAATTAAAATATAGACTCAGGCTACAGAAAAGTAGTAGGGCTGAATCTAAAGGATGTCTGAATGACTAAAAGGACAATTTTTTGATGGCAGACATTTAAGTCTAAGCCTGAAATCCTGGCAGTGTTCAGCATTGATTCTTGGCTCATTAGATGGTCTTTCTGGTCTTGAATGGTCTCATCAGTTCTGTTTCCTGTCTGGCTGAAAGTGGTTTCAGTGCTGCAGACAGTAGCGTTCCAGAGGGATCTCTGTTCACACCAGAGCTTCTGAACTAAGAAAGCCCTCCCTATTACTTTCTGTGATCTGAAGGTTGTACTGATATTTTACATTTTCCTTGTAGTCTCTTGTAGGTATCTACCTTGTAGTTATATTCCAGAAAGTCTAATGGCTTGCCAGTACCCCCGTTGTCATTGGGTCCTTTTATTTCTTCCCTCACCTGTTTATCTAAGGAATGACTCAGCTTGTGACAGAATGCAGTTATCACTGGTTAGAAGGCAGTAGTTCCATTTTTTCCCTTGAATTTCAATGTAATAAAAATATTTTAAAGCTTTTTCTTCTTTCTTCTACTTTTTTACGTTTTACTAATGGTAGCAGATAATAGCAGCTGCAAAGGATATCCACAAGTAAATGCCATACACATTCTGTCTGTTTTTCTGCTTCACTTGCTCTTTAAAGCACTTTTCATCTAGATTAATGTATTCAAAACCTCATTTTAATTATTTTTATTATGCCTGGTTTCAGCTTTCTGCATTAAAAATGGGAGTGTACAGTTCATTTAAGGATTCAATACTCTTGTTAGACTGTAATTCATGTCATCTTCCCCATTTACATTCTAGCAATTCATGGAATTTAGTTGATTTATAGAAGCATTTGGACCTGCCTCTGCCACTGAATATGGTTTTGTGTAGGAACTATTTTGCACACTAAAGCATAACAGTTAGTAAGTAATTAGCCATTTCTGTTTCGGGCAGCTGCTGCTGATACTGTGTTTTGTGATTATCTAAAGGCAACTTTCCTTTTCTCTCCACTTTTAAAATGTTGATTTCAGTACTAACCTGTCCACTCCTCAGTGCTGGAGAAGACTGGACACTCTTGGTAGGAGTTCCAAATATTAGAAGTGACAGAACTGAGACAGATACAGAGGTGGAAGTAACATTTTTAGTGTTTATGTAAGAATTTCTTTTGCAATTCTGGGAAAATGTGTTGTTAGTTCTTACTGTGAAGTGTGATGAAGTGGAACTCTTTCTAGTGCAGGGCAAGACAGAATTCTTATATGCCTCAACTGGAAACTTTTACTCTAGATTGTATTGACACATGTATCACATTTTTGAAGAGCTGAATGGGGATTTAGAGTTAAAAAGTAATGTGTTTAGAAGTCTCTTGCAGGAATAGTTTTATCTCATGACCACTTTTGACTGAATGAAATGGATCACCGAATACAAACACAGGGCTAGAAGGCACTGGCTGAATAGTCATCAATTCCATTGGATTCCTGCTGAATAATTCACAATGCACTTTCTTGGGGGAGGAAGAGGATCCTTATGACTTGCCATGTGCATGTGACTTGGTAAGCCATATTTGGAGCTCAGAAGATATCTTTGCCTTAGGATGTCTGTCATCATTTTTCTTTCACTGCTCCAAAAACCTCTTTTTCTGAACAGTGAAGATTCCAAGGATGCGGTCTATTACCTCTAACAAGCTTTCCTGAAACAAAATATGGAGATGATTTCTGGCAAACACATCAGTCAGAGAGACACCATTTATAAGAACTGCAGCATAACAAATCAGAACCCACCTGTACTTGTTCTTGCCACTCTTTAAGTGTCTTATTCTCATCTCAGTGAATCTGCAGCAATCTGGAGAGAAACGCCTTGAAGTGACAGGGATAAATCAATGATAAAATGCAGATGCAGTAAACTGAATTTTTTTAATATGTCAGGATGCGGCTATTTATATGTACAATGTAGCACCACGTTTTGAGATCAGCTCCCTCAAAAACAATTGAATCTTGGGTTTCTCTGAAAAGACAAAAAGTAATCAGATTTTTGAAGATGCATGAAAGTTGAAATTTTATATACATTGATGTCCTTAAATGAAAGCTGATGTTGTGAGCTGTTTGTGGCATGAGATTGCTCTGGCACGTTGTGATTGCCTAACACTTCCATGTTGAGATGAGACAATATGCCTGACCACCACAATGCTTTCTAACTGTGGGCTTGACATTTGGTGATGCACTAATATTGAATAATACTTTGTTTGTTTCAATCTATAGATGCTCAAGATGAGAAGACACACCTACAACTTCAGGAAAACTCAGTGGTTGTGTTCCCACTGGATGAGAACCTTGCCAAGGAAGATAAGCCTTCAGCCTGGCAGCCTAAGGCATGCTTGATCATTTTGGTGTGTTAATCACATTTCAGTCTGAGAATAGTGATGAAGCCATTATACCTTGCATGTGCATAATTCTGTGTTTAGTCATCTCTAATCCCTGTTTCCAACCCCAGTGCATCTGCTGCAAGGTGGATCCTATAAAGGACATAAAATGTCCTCTGCCAAATACCTCCTAAGACAAACTTGTGACAATAACTGTCAAACCATATTGAAGACAAACTGCTATCAGTGGTTGTAAATTCCTTTGCTTAGTCCTGCAAAGCTTAGGTTGAAATTTTGAGCTTCATGCTTTTGGAGTCTTGGTTTTCTCAGATGTGAAACAATTTTGGAAATGATTTATTTTCACACCTGAGATCTCCATGTGTCTTAGCCTCAGAATAAAACTTAATTCTTTGTTTGTCTTACATCTTCACAGTGAGTTCTGAAGTGTTTGTCTATACAGTGCTTTCCCCTATAAATATCCTCAGCACAAAACAGACAACTAGTATTACAAGGTTATTTTCTTCTTGGTGAGAATTTTCTCTTAAACATGTGAAGTTTTTTGTTAGATAGTAGATCATGACACATGTCAAGGCAAACCTATATAGCTTCTTTCCACAGTGGAGATAGCAGATATCATGTCAGTATTGGTGCACCTTGCAGCAGTTTACAGCACAATATCAGTACTGCAGGGTTCTGCTTGCCTATGAGAAATAAAACCCTACTGCTGGGAAGCTTCCTCATCATTATGGACCTCATCTAAGTTCCTTGTGGGACATATGCAGCCTGAATAGATTTTAAGCACCATGCTTATACTTTCTGCTACACATCTTTCTTAGTGAAAATTAGGTGTGTGAATTTTCACATACACTTCACGTATTGACTCTGCTTTGAACTCATCATTAACATTATTCTTCCTCTCAGATACCTCCTGAAGGTCTTGTGAACTAGGAAAAATAACTGTTCTTTCTTTAAAAGTAGTATCATACCATAACTTATTTATTGTTGTGTGGGAGCTGCATCACAGACTCAATTGCTATCCTTGACATTTTTGGCTTATCTACCTGTTGCTTTCTTGAGTGTCAAATCACTGTGGAGCCCCAGTCTGAGTGTCATTCGCAGGCTCCCTTACCCTAAATGATAGCCTCCTATCACTAAACCTGTTTATGGAGCTATTGAATTTTCTAAGTTCATGGAGGGCTGTGCCAATATTTTCTGTGGACTCTTTTCTCATGAAATGATGATAAATGCCTCTCTCATACATTAAATTTTAGAGGAAATTAAAGAGCCATCAGATTTAGTGATGATGGTATTATCTGATTTCTGAGGTCTTGGTGGGTTTTTTTAGTTGCATAGCTGACATTGTGATTCCTTTCAGCCTACAGGATTTTCAAGCACCTATCATTTTTTTTCCTCTTCTGGGTTACATTTTAGGTTCAACAATGTGGAATAGATCTGATAAGCTAAAACATATCTTCTTATCCACTCACCACCTCACCAAAAGAAATACTTGTGTGTCAGGAATGACAGTGAAATAAGAAGTCAGGCTCTGCTTACTGCAGGAGCAGTGGGGGAGGCCACAGAGCTGAACAGTGATGAGCAGCCAGGTGACGCTGGTACATGAAACAGTTGGGGAACACAAAAAGTACATGATATTTTAGAATGAGAAAGAGTCATGCTATGTCATTTATTCAAATTTCTACTCTTCTACTGTCTGAAAAACGCAGACAGTAACAAGCAAAAATGGCAAAAAAATTCTCATTCACCTTATCAGGACAATTCTTTGGAAATAACTCTATAATGTGAGTTAACATAACATTTTAAAAAGTTTTCACAAATTGTATAAGTAAATGCTTAAATTTCACACACACGATTTCAATTTGGAATTTTATTCTCTTTTCTACTCCTCCTGTGTTAACCTAGAAGGATTTTGCACAAAGCTGGGCAAATCACAACGCTGAAAACTGAAGTAAATGAGTGAGCAACTAGATCCTATTTCATAAGCTTTGACTGCATAATATTAACTGTTCATGGAAAGCATGAAAGAAATTTTAAAAAGTTTTACTTGAAATTAGTTTTCAGACTCAAATGAGTTCTGACAATTTAGCATTGCTTCAGCTCTCCTTCTAGCAACTAAATGATAGTGACATTTGTATTAAAGTCACCTAATGCTTCTCATTAAAATCTCTCAAACCTTAGCTATCAGTGGCTTATATTTTTTGGTAAAACTTGCCACTCATGTTAATATATCCTGCCTTTTATCAAGGTTTTCTTTCTTCTCCCTGACACTCCAAAAAGTTTTGTTAATAATAAATAAGTCTCTTTCAAGTGTGAAATACAGACTACATGGAAAGACACAACATCTTTGAATGTAATATTTTTTTCCTATTAGATAGGACTTTGGATACAGATGGTGGATTATTGAAAAAGCAATCCGTGTCCTGTGAGAACATGAAATAGAACATGAAATTTCTTTTGTGGTTCAGTTTGCCCAAAAATCCAAACAATAGGTTAATGGAACAGTCCCCTGGGGGAAAGAAATACCTAAAGTTAACACAGTAAAAAAAAACTTTCCTTCAAGTGAGAAGAGGTTGTTGATTTATAATATTTCCTAAGGTAAACTGCAATCTACATGCTATTAAAGATCTGCCTATCTGTAGTTCTCTGCATATATTCTGTGCATTAGGCTAGTGTTTTCTCCAGTATTCAAGAAGTGAGCATTGTGTAACCACTTTTGTACACAAATATTCAGAAACGCAAATATTTCCCTCATGTCAACTGACATGCAAGATCGATGTAATTAATAATCCATTATCACAAAATTGTTTAAAGCAGCTGGAACAGTATCACAGAGAGAAACAACTATTTATTTTTCAAATTAGTATGAAGTCATTCTGCTCAGCAGTTCTAATTATATGTGCAGCTACAAGTGCTATATTCCTGTTCTTTCTAAGAGGCTTTTCTGAAATGCCAGTGAAACTGGTATATTTTTTCTCCTACTTTCTGTAGAGAATGTTTGTTTTTTTTTTTCCTAATTGCATTATGCAAGGTAAGAAAATAATTTGGAAGTAGGCAGAGAATAAAATATGTTATGGCATCTTTTAGTGATTTTATTGATATATATATTCCTATATAATGAAGGTAAGCCTATTCCTCTTGGTCATCCAATTCCTAAATTTTGCATGGTGATCCATCACATCCATTGATCTTTATGTGTCCTGTGACAGTTGACTGAAAATACACACAGTAACAAGGTCACTTAATAATTATAGTTGAGCCACTTCATATTGACTTCTGAGTGTGAGAGGGCAAGGGAGTTGGACTATGGTATCTCCAAAAGTCCCTTTCAACCCCAACCATTTTGTGATTCTGTGATACAAGTAATAGTTTGTTACACTCATCCATGCTCCATCACAGGCATCTTTCAAGAATTCAAAAGGTTTCTTTCAATTTTTGTCCATTCTCTGTTTCATAGAATTACTATATTACTAATAATGTATGCCAGATATGGTCCTGGGACATTGAGGTGTTGCAGATATAGAAAGCAGGCTACTTTGATTCATTATAAGAGACAAAATAGACTGCTCAAGTTTGTATGTTAAATTGGTGCTACAAAGAAAATATCTGGGGGGAAAACTTCATGAGGCTTATGAGAGAGTTCTCAAATCTTATCTCCTCTTTCAAACACAATAACAAGGAGAAGGAGAAGGAGGAGAAGGAGAAGGAGGAGAAGGAGAAGGAGGAGAAGGAGAAGGAGAAGAAGAAGAAGAAGAAGAAGAAGAAGAAGAAGAAGAAGAAGAAGAAGAAGAAGAAGAAGAAGAAGAAGGAGGAGGAGGAGTCAGTGTTGTGTGGAGCTGCCCATGAGAAATCACTGAGAAGTTATGGAAGATTTACAATAAGATGACAACACACGATTCCCATTTTAATGCACCAAACAGAAAGCATTATAAGACAATTTGAGAATTAAATGTGTATATTTTGCCTTTATTAGTGTCTTGAAAATGCAAATATACACTGGGAAATACAGCCTTGCAGCCTTGGTCAAAGTCTTGAAAAAATTTGAATGCATTAAGATGCTATACATATAAGCTATTAATGAGAAATATGTTTTAAAGTGATAACAGATGTTTGTGAATTTAGTAAGAAAGGAAATAACAGTTTGTTTAATATTTTCTGTACTGTCTGAGTCTACTTCAATCAGAAAACTGGGATTTATGGCTTAGAGTGAGAACTTTAGCAGTGGAGTCCTGTACCATTATGATTTTCAATGAGATTTATATGTACAGGCTTATTTTAAATGTGGAGCTATCATACCCCCCCCCAAAAAAAAAAAATCCATTTGGAAACTATAATTGAAAGTCAAAGTATCATATTTTGATCAAAATGTTGTTCCTTCATTTTAAATCTTAAAAAGGACCATGCAATAATAAAAATTATCAGATAATGTCACCATGTTTTGTTGTTATCCTCAACCAAAATATTGGTTTTCACATTGGATTATGTGAAATTGAGAAGTTATTCAGCAAGGCATATTGCTTCTTACTTTAGTTTCTCTGATATTATTTTGTCACTTCTACTTCCTCTTCGAAAGAAGTCTAATTCGCAGAATTTCATGATGGCTGAGTTTGGACGGCAGCCCTGGAAGTCATGCTATCTAACCTTCAAAGTAACCTATAGTCAGTTTGCTTGGATTGTGTCCACCATCTCCAAGGTGGGAGTTTTTACAACTTCTCTGGGTTGCCTGTGCCCATGCTCGGTCACCTTCACAGTAAACAAAGCATTTCCTGGTGTTCAGAAACTCCTCTGTTTTAGCATGTGCCTATTGTCTCTGGCCCTGCCACCACATACCACTGAAAATATCCTGTCCCTGTCCTCTTTTCACCCTCCTTCAGGTATTGATGAGATTTCCCCTGAGCCTTCTTTTCTCTGGGCTTCTCCAGCTCTCTCAGCCTTTTGTCATGGGAGAGATGCTCAGTTCCTTAATGATTTTTGTTGTCTTTTTCTGTCATTTCCCCTGTGTATTCACATTCCTCTTGTACTGGGGCATGCAGCACTGGACACAGCATTGCAGGTGTGGCCACACCAGTGCTGAGGAGATGGAAAGGATTGCCTCCCCTGACCTGCTTTGTCTACTGCAGCCCAAGGTCCATTAGCCTCCTTTGTAACAAGGGCACACTGCTGGTGCAAGTTCAGCTCAGCATCCACCAGGATCCCCAGAGTTATTTTTTTGCCCAGCTCTGTTCCAGCTGGACAGCCCCCAGCATGTTCTGTTGCCTTGGGTTGTTCCTCTCCAGGTGCAGGAGTCTGCATTTTTCCCTTTATGTGATTTATTTTGGCCTCTTTCTCCAGACTGACTAGGTCCCTTGGGAAGGCTGCATGACCCTCTGGTGCATTATTCACTCCTCACAGTTTGATGTCATATCAGGCTTGCTGCAGGGCTCACTCTGCCCCATCCTTGACTCCTTGCAGGAATTACTGTCTCCTGCTAGGCCCTATGCTGCTGATCACCACCCTCCAGACCTGGACAGCCAATCAGTTTTCAAGTCACCTCAGAATGCCACTCTGATATGGATAAAATGTTATGATCAAGGCACTTACAATTTATAATTTCTGAAATATTTATCAGTTGTGCAAATTGAAAATTAGTAGTTGAAAATCATATCCATGTAATTATTTATGTATTTGACTATTTTTCTGACTATTTTTCTGAAAATGGATTTTAAAATTTCAATATTTCTTGTTTTTATTGGTTTTACTGATCTATAACTCAGTAGTAGTGGCACCTAATGAGGCACATATGTTAAAGGAGGATTAGGTCCTCATTATGGTTATATTTTTATTATGTAGAAAAAAAGCAAAAGAAAATTATTTAGTTTAAATTCCCTAATCTGCACATACTATTTTGTATTGCGGAAAGCCAACTTGTATGTGGTGGTTTTTAATGTGATACTAATTTATATTCATAGCTGTATACTGTTTTAACCTACAGTGAAAAATAGTAGAATAACCTAGTAAAACCTTTTCCCTAAAATGTTGAATCCTATAATTTTTTAAATTCCATTCCCAACATGCAGATTGTCAATGACATGACATTTTGTATGCCTTTTGAAGTTTCTGAAGGAATTTATAAATAGTAAACAGAGATCATAAGGAAAAGGAAATCATCACATTGGGCACAGCAGTCAGTGTTCTTGCCCATGGGTTGGACGACACCATTTTTTTGTTACTAACAGATGTCTTGCATAGTAGTACCCAATCTTGATTATGACAACAAGTTATAGCCTACCAACTGCTTCCTGAAGTATTATTCCTCAAATCTGTTCATCATAATTTTGTATTTGAATTTTTGTCCTCCTAATCTCCTTCCTACCTCTGGCTAGTTTTCAGTTTCCTCACCTCTATTTACCTACGCACTTCTTCCTTCTTCTCCCTTTCTGGAACTCATCAGCCTTGCTTCCCTTCCATGCTACTCCCAGGTCTCCACATTGAATTCTTTTTTTTTTTTTCTCTCATTATTAATTTAGGCTATCTTGTGACTTAATATTTAAGAACAATGTTTCTGGCTCTTGGATGTGAGGCAGTTAGGGAAGGAAACCTCTGTTCTTTTTTTTCTTGGGGAAAGCAGAATTTAACATGGTTACTCAACAGGGCACACAGAAAAATACAATACTAAGAAAAGTGTTGATTTTGTTTTCTGTTTTTCACAAAATGCTTTTCAAAATCTTTGTAGTCAATCAGTGAAAGAGTTAAATCTGGATTCACAAAGCATCTGTCAAAGATGAATAAGATGTGTGAATAGATTGGCTACTTTTATGATAAACAAATGTGCTTACCCCAAGAATAATGAATAACAGTGATATAATCTGATATTGTATCCCTCTGCATTCATCCAGACACTTTACTGTGTGGCTGTCCCTCAGACAAAATGTCACAGCAGTGCAATTGTAGGAAGGCTGAATGCTGCAAAATGACCCATCTAAACAATCTTTATAACCTTGGATATCTTCAAATATAAACAACAAATGCAATGGAGGCTGCAAGATATCTGTTCATCTCAATAATCTTAATTAATCAATAGCTATAAGATGAATATCCATTCATTATATGCATTATCATCTATCACATGTAAAGTAATTACTATAGCTGTAAATAGCTAAGCCTCTGGAAAACATGTGCAAACTCCACATTTTAAATAGTTAAGGCAGTCAAATTTAGAAAAAACATACCTAATAGAAATAATTTCTCTTCCACATTCCAAATCTCAAAGGAAGTAAAATAATATGACAGGGAAAAGTCATCACAGTTTGTTTTAATGAATATGGACAATAATTTTTGTGCTGCTCTCAAATCCTTTTCCTGAACAACTGAACAACATTTAAAATATTTTACCGGAAATGTAGAAGCTGAATATAAATAATCATATTCTGAGTGATGTAAATTGATAAGAGCAGTATTCAGTTTGAACCAAAGTCTATGCAGTATTGCTTATAAGACACTCTTAGCCACTTTCACAACATGTTCAGGCCAGGCTATTGCTGCCATAGAACACATAATTCCAAACAAAAGTGACTAAAATTTTAAATGATGTGGCCTATAAAATTCCAAATATTTTAATTAAGAGGAAGACCTCTGAAGTTGGTTCTTGTTGTCTGAACAACAAATTGTTACCGTATTTTCCACCTGAACTGAGAATATTCTATAAATTAATTTTGAGATTAATACCATCACAAATAATCAACACAGTAAATGGCTCATTATAAGTAGCATTTTCTGTGATCAAATTTTGAGAAAATATAACATTTAGTGATTATTTTTCTGTAATGTTTCAAAATTGCATTTTTAGGACTTCTTGCTCAGATACTGAGTAATCTATGGGGTTTTAATCCTTTCAGCTCTGCTGGTTCTTCAGATTAGAAAGACTATTATCTTTGCATTTTCTATTATGCTAGATATGTTTCTTGGCTCATAAATGCCTTCTCTTGTTCAGCATGTACTTTTTCCTCCCACTTCATTTTTATATTACTTTTTTTCCTACCCCTTTGAAATATCCATCCAAAATCTTACCAGGACTGGAAATGGAAATTACCATTTCAGGTAATTTTTCTGTTATGTTCTTAATAATACTCCAAAATTTCGACATCAGAAAACAAGGATTGTTTTAGGATTAATCTTGATGATCTTAATAATAAGCATTGCTGCCAAGATGTCATTTCACTGTGAGAAAGTTCAAGTGCCAAGAGATAATGGGTTATGATTTAAGTGACCCCTCCAGTTTAACAATCATTTTATCAGATTGTAACTGTTTTTTCACACTTGATTTCTCCTATAACCAAAGTACCCTGAAGCAAACACCACATTTGTTTCTGTACTAACAAAAGAATGATAAAAACTAGTCAGAGTAAAGGAAGCAGCACAAAGAAACACCGATGCATTTTTTTTAGAGATCTGTATCAGGTTTTCAGATAACTTCCATTCATCTTTCTCAACTGTTCTGAAAAAGGGAAATTCAAGGTTTGCATACTTTTTCTCCCATCTAGAACAGTCACAGAATATTGGAGTTTGGCATGCTACCAATACCACACTCACTGGAGAAGGCTAGTTCTGCACAGCTGTAAGGTAAAGGGATTCATGTTTGCAAGGATATAATGTACTGCTCTAAATGTGAAAAATGATAAAAATTTAACTTTGAAGGAGGAAAATAGTGCCACACATCACTGTGTTTCTAATGGGAAGTCTGCACAAAGCTATCAGCATTTAAAAAGTATTTTTCCTTAATGGATCATTGATTGATGTGCTGGATAAATTTCTGCTATGAATATCCCTTGTGCCATCCCATTGTGACTAATGGGGTTGTAATACTTTAACCTAAATCTGAGGTAGTATGAAAAGGAAGACTTAACTCTTTTTTTTCATTTAACAAGATATCATAGCAGTCTAATCTAGCTTCACTGGTTGCAGTGGCTCAGGTCTTGATTTTCACCAGTTTGGTAGCTGAAAGGAAGGAAATCTGAGTAACTGTCATTCTGTGAAATTTTGTAATTTGAAAAGAATGCTTTTACACATAAATTGCAAGGAAGTATGTTTCTCCTATGAGCATATCAACTCTGAAATAGACAATAGAATAATTTATGCAGTTAAACAACTTATTACCTTAAAAAGTACTTTTAAGTTCAGACAGTTATGAATATTGTTTGAACTTAATGATTTGTTTCAAACAAGTAAAAAGAAGACAAATTTCAGAGCTGCCGATATGCTTTGCTTAAAAATTGTGAGCCATGTTGAATCTAGCTTTTGAATATGGAATCATGGAATCACAGAATCATAAGGGTTGGAAGTGATCTCTGGAGATCAGCCAGTCCAAACGGATGTCAAGGCAGGGTCACCTACAGCAGGTGACACAGGAATGTGGCCAGGTGGGTTTGGAATGTCTCCAGAAAGGGAAACTCCATGAGCACCCTGGGCAGCCTGTTCCGGTGGTCTGCCAGTTTCAATATAAAGTTCTTTCTCATGTTGAGGTGAAACTTCTTGTGTTTTAGTTTAAGGCCACTGCACCTTGTCCTGCAGTTGGGCAATGTGAAAGGGAGCCTTGCACCATCCTCTTGACACCCATCTTTGAGATATTTATATGTACTGATGAGATCCCCTCTCAGTCTTCTCTTCTCTAGACTAAACAGGCCCAGCTCCTGCAGTCTCTCCCCGCAAGAGTTCCCTAATCACCCTTGTGACCCTTTGCTGGACCCACTCCTGTAGAAATTTGTTTTTCTTATGCTGAGAAGACCAGAATTGAACACAATACTCCAGCTATAACCTAGGGGTGTTGAAGTTTTTTGAAAAATATAATGGGAGTTGATGCTTACCCACCTCACCTTGGAAAATATCCAAAACAGAGATATTTGCATTTACTGAATGTTCCAGAAGCACACCAGTTAATTTTGAGTATAATGCTACTTTGATATACTGAGATAGTGCTGGATTTTCACTGGATTAAAGCAAACTGATTAAAGCAACCTCATGAAAGAAAAACAAATGTTTAAAAAAATCACCTGTTGGAGAAGCTCTCTGAGAAGCTTCAGAAGCGAGATGTAATTGCATAAATAATTGTGAATAAGTCGTCCATCTCTGTGACCATATTTTGGGAGCATCATTTAGACATGAAACATTATATAACCAGTTAGAGCAAGCAACAAAATGGCTGATTTTCATCCTACTTTCAAAAGCCTGATGTAGAAATAAGTGATTAGAATAATGAAAGTGGCAGAAATTTCAAGGTAGGCTTGGAGAGACTAACAGCCAGTTTTCCACAAATCAAGACAACATTTTATATTTTCTTATTGTAGCAGGGAATCTTCTCCGAGGTTTACAATAATCACGTGGTATGCATGATATTCTCAACATATAGATTGAAATTTGCTTATGCACAGTTCTTATTATCTCATTTCCCTAGAGGCTCATATTGCTAACAGCATTTCTGAACAAGATTTGCAGCAGTAGATGAGAAGTTTATGTGAATAATAATAAGCAAGTCTTTCTATCACAGATTTTGATGTTCAGATGTAGCTACATTCTCCTAAGGGAAGCACAAAGAACACAACACTGCGCCAGCTACTACCTATGGGGGTTTGAGGAGTCTGCACAAGAGCCTGCTCAGTTCAATATGCTGACAAATTACTTGGAAGGAGTGAATAAAATGAACATGTCTCTTAGAAAGGATACAGTATTATTTAGGGCAGTCAAGTCTAAAGTGGACTGAAGATTATTTCATGATACTGAGTGGCAAAATGAGCAGACAAAGGTTGTTGTTAAGAAGTGCACTTGAATAAATGTATTCTAAATAGATCTGTATGTTCTCAGTGATTGTGGTGTTGTCAGATCTCTGAGAACATCACCTCAGTGTTGCATGGCAATCAAAATGGCAAATAGATGAGGAAAAGTTGTTAAAAAAGGAATAGAGAAATAGAAAATATCATACTGCATAGTATAAATGCGCCGTATACCATTTCTGTTGTGTGTGATCTTTAAGAAAATACACCAAAACAGGAAAGGAGATTAAAAAGGGAAATATACAGAATCACAGATACGATGAAAATTCTGAAACCCTTTTCAACATGGAAAACAGGAAGGCTAAGGCACCAAGAATAGTATAGCAAACATGGTTTGTAACACTCAAGTAAGATTGAATATAAAACGTAAAAGATACTATTTACTTCTAGGAATTGGATTGGATAATCTTGGGTCCTTTAAAACTCAGGCTATTCTATTCCATTCTCACAATAAAATTCATGTGTACAAGGGGTTGGTTTTGGGTATTTTTTGTGTTGCTTTACTTTAATATTGTGATATGAATAGAAAATCAGAATTTCTGGTTAAGATATAGACACTAGTGTTGCGAAATTAGTGTTTTTTCTGTTTAAGGTAGCCCTACAGAATACTTTTTCTCTTATTCGTTTCCATTAAATGGGTTTAAAATAATGGAACTTACCATATACAGAAAGAAAATATTCAGAGCAGGAGAGAATCATATTTGTTGTGGAAGTCAAGATGGTAAATTTTGGGGCTGAAAAAGGAAAGAGAAGACAATACCCAGTTCAGTGGCAGGAGAAGAGAAGAAAATATACATCACTATAGATACAATCATAATGGAAGTTAAAGATGTGAGTTGAGCCAGGAAGTCTTAAAAGTTGAGAAAATAAGCCATTGGATTGACAAGCAATCCAATTAATCTAGAAAACATAATTTCAGTTCTTATCAGAGTAGCCACAGACTATCCTCAAACTTAGGTGAAGAAATGTGTACAGTGTTTTTAATTTTGTTTTAATCTGTGTGTCTCATGCATGAGAGAGTCCATTGCCTTGAAATTTGCACTGATATTAGTAAAGCTGCAAGCACAGTCTACAGGACTCAGATCCAACAGGTGCAAGCTCAGTGACAACATCCAAGCTCTTGGATACAGATGATCCACACACAAAAGAGATGCCTTCAGGCATGAAACCTCATTCTGTTTCTAGAGATCTGTGATCTCCACATATACTGATCCCACTGGACTGACAAACATGGCAATTCTATTTGGGGATTAAATGGCAACTCAGATCTGAACATCTCTCTGAATAAGTAAAAGCTAAACTTAACTAACAAGACAAAACCCAAAGCAGTCTATTATGCAGTCTATTATGTCAGCCGAAACACGTTCTGTTATTTCAGTTATACAGCTCCATTATCCAATATCATAGTCACATTAATTGTATCTATGCTAAGCAGAAGTATTATGTATGCTACTCAACTCCATTTCTATTAGGTTGCTTCCAAAAAATGCTCAAGAACCAATTAAAAAACTCATCCACTCTATTGATATTAGAGCAAAAAAGAGCAAATATCTGTTTTCCTCAGGCACATACTTTGTAGTGTCTTTTAACCTAATTTGCCTAGTTTCTAAATGGCAAGCATTGATCCATATACTATTACAAACTGTGACCTCGCCCATGTTTCAACCCACTGGCTTACAATGAGCAAACCAAGTAATTGAATGCAATCTCAGTGGCAAAACAGCATGAAGAACATTAGAAAAGCTGACCCCTTCTCTCCACTCTCGCCTCAGCAGTCTATAAAATTTATAGAAAAGCTCATCAGCTTCTGCAGTGCATTCCTCAAGGAGCACAAGGGTTGCTGAACTCTGTCTGTAGCCACTTGATGAATTCTGTGGCACTCTACATGCGAGTTCCTCTCCTCTGTCCTACTTGTTGAAGCATGCAACAGAACTTACCCTGCAGGGGTTTATGATGCTGTTTAACCACTGTTATGTGGTGGAACATTTTGAAGATATAAAGCAGGGCCTTAAAAAAAGCACAAATAAAAGGTCTCTGGGTTCTGGAAGTTTAGAAAAATTTAAGCTGAATTGACTTTACTCTTCATGGTGCTTGTGGAATGCAGGCAGACATACAATAAAAGCTCCATATAGTTAATATGGGAAGAAAAGCATGAAGGAACTCAATTTTTTCTAAAGAACAAACAAAGGTTAGCCAACCTATTTATCAATATTTCTTTGTCATTGCTGTGAGCAATGTCCCCATGCACATTTCTGTGATATTAACTAAGTTTTATTGTGATATTCCAAAGGCTATCTATGCAGTTGAGCTACAGGCACCACATTTTAAAAGCAAGTGATACTAAGTAAAATATAGTCAACATATTCTGGGACTGAAGAATTAAAAGGACAAAAGTCAGAAATCTTTACAAAGGATCTGCACTTCTGATAGATTTTTTTTTGTTGTTCTCACCAGTTTATCAGGATTCCCAAACTGTGTCTTCAGTGGGTCAGTGCAGGGAGTCAAGGAGAAAAAAGGGTCTTCCTTTTTCTTATTTCGTTTTTCCTCTCCTCAGCCATATCAGCACCTTTTCTTAGCTTCACTGGGAATGGTGTACATAAATATCCAGGAAGAAATATAATGTACTGCTTTTTAGACCCTTATTTTCTGTGGTCAGATTCATATTCTAATACTCTTGAATCACTGCTGCTAAACACACACTCACAAACATTGCCACCAGACCCTTCTCCTGCCCAGACTTGGAGCAGGATGAGGAACTACCAGTATTTTCATACAGCAGAAAGTCACATTTAATTAGGTAGTCATTGTCGACTACCCAGTAAACTCTGGTCAAGACCTCTGGTCTGTGCCTTCATTACAAACAGTTTGGGAGAGAGAAGCTTAGTAAATCATATGTGAGTATCTGGTGTTCATGAAAGACTGTATTTTCCTATTTTCTTTGCTTGTATTTTTCTGGGTTTCTTTGAGAATCAGCCAGGTAGGATGAGCTGGTAATTAGTGTGAGAGACAAAGGCTAATTGTCCAATTATCCTTAGGAGGACAGCTGGGAAACTTAGTGTCAAGGGCCAATTGGAACCATTTTGTGTTTAAGAACAGACTCCAGGCTATTATGCTGGATAAATGTTCTTCCCTTGAAAAAAGTTCCTTCAAGTTACCGCAAAATTAATTTTTTTAAGACTCAAAATGAAAAAATACAAACACTAAAACACTCACAAAACTAAAACATCTCATTGTGTATAGGCTAGTTATTCTTCTAGGGTGGGTTGATGATGGCTGGAGCACAGCGGCCTACCGAGGCTGCTCCATCACTCATCTCCTCAACTGTGCAGAGAAGAGAAAATATAACAAAAGACCTGTGGGTTGATATAAAGGTAGGAAGAGATCCCTCACCAGTTACTGTCAAGGGCAAAACATATTCAGCTTGGGTAGGAAATAATTTAATTTATTATCAATCAAGTTGGGAATGAATCCCTACTCACACTCATCGCCTCTGTGGTGTGGGGTCACTTCCACAGGAGACAGCCCTCCACAAACCTGTCCAACATTAGTCCCCCCCACAGGCAGCAGTTCTTCATGAACTGTTCCAGCATGGGTCCTTCCATGGGGTGCAGTCCTTCAAGAACAGACTGGGTACCCCACAGAATCAGAAGTTGCCAGCAAACCTGCTCCAGTGGGGGATCCTCTCTCCATGGGACCACAGGTCTTGCCTGGAGCCTGTTCCAAGCACAGGCTTCCCAAGGGGTCATAGCCTCCTTTGGTCATCCACCTGCTCTGTCATGGGGTGCTCCAGGGGCTTTAGGGGATCTCTCCTCTGGTGGCTGGAGCACCCCCTTCCTCTTCCTTCACTGATCTCGGTGTCTAAAAGGCTGTTTCACATATTCTTACTCCTTCCACAGCTGTTCCACAGAAAGTGGATTTTTTCCAGTTCGCTTCTCAAATCTGTTATCCCAGAGGTGCTACCACCATCATGGATGGGCTCTGCCTCAGCCAGCAGCAGATCTGTCCTGGAGCTGGCTGGCATTGGCTCTGTCAGACGAGAGGGAAGCTTCTGGCAGCTTCTCACAGAACCTGCCCCTGTAGCCCCACCACTACCAAATCTTTGCCATGAAAAAACCCAACAGACTATCTTTCATGTTATGTTATTAATCCAGTCCTTTAGCCAAAACTCCACTTTTAAGAAATTCAGAATGCATCCACATCAATGTTTTCAGAATAATTAAGAGGTTGCTTTTGAAATGAATGTTCTAATTTTCCCCCCTTGTAGGACTTTGTGAAGCACCCTGAGAACATGCAGACTGGATGTGTTTCAGATGAAACTAAATTGAAAGATGAACTGCAGAGTTGTGTTTAATACCCTCCAACTATTAAGAGACAAACTCAAGGCTAGGCTAGAGATGCTGTAAAATAAAAAACTGCATAAATTTTCATACTGTGAATACCAGGTCCTCAGAAATTGTTTTGCTGCACAAATCTACTTGTACTTGTAGGACCAAATATTGCTGCTATTTTTCAGTGTATACATAACACCAGATGCACTGGTTTCCTGTTTTTAATTGTCTTCTAGAGTACTAATTTATTCCTATTGTGATTAGGTACCACAAAGAGAGATAAATCTTAGTAGGCTAAAATAAACCTGTTTTAATATTCCCATTTTTTTATTATTAAAAATTACCTTCTATGTTTTAGAAAGTTTTATCTCTTTTCATAGTGATTTTCATCACCAAATTTTCTAATGTTGTATATTTTCCATTAATGCATGGTTAAATTAATAAAGCTAATATATGCACAGATATAGGTCCATGTATTTTATATATGCATTACAGCAGACTTGCCAAGCTTATTTTAGACTTTGAAGCTTTTTAATGACTTTCATCAAGAAATTCATGCACATATTTTTCTAATGAGAATCTGAGAGACACATGGTAAAATAAGGATGGTAGAAGCTCACTAGTAGAGACTAACACATTAATTTTTAGTGTTAATTTTAAAGTATATATATATTTCCTAGCCTACATTTTTAATCTGGTTTGCAAGAACACACTACTAAATTTTATTAGATAGTTATTTTTTACATTGCCTGCAGGAAATCTTTATGAAATATTACAATAAAAACATGTTTCTTCAAGAGGCAGTAATGTAATAAAATGCATCACTAGTTTTGATTGCATTGATAGCTTGTAGGAAGAGAAGCCCCTTTAGGGAGATGTGCTTTGTGTTCATAAGGAAGAGCAGAGACTATTTTGCAGTGCGTTAAAACCATGGGAACCATTAGGTTTGTATAATAAAAATCTTGTAAACAGTGATAGTTTTATGGTTAGTTTTCTCAACAGCTGTTTTATAGAAGAACCTGTGGATACCTCAAGCCATAACACTTTTCAAAAGGGCCATGTTAGCTTTTGTTAACTCAACCTTTATTTTCATTTCCCTAACTTGCATAACCATGAATTGTGTTCCAATTTAAATCAATTGTAATAAAAAATTATTTTCAATTTTGTGTAATATGAAACAATTTTGGAGGGCCCATTGACTTTAGAGAGTGTATATTATTTTTTAGTGAGAATACAAAAAACAAGGAGCTCCTCTTAGAGAAGCAGAATGAGAAAAAAAAGCTTTAAAAAAGAAGAAAAAAATTGGTGTTTCCTGAAAGAAGGAGATATACATGAAGGAGATATATATGATGGCTCAAGACAGGGGGACAGATTAAATGCAGATGGACAGAGGTAAAACAAATTGAGTCATAGTTGTATTTAAAGTGCTCACCTGCAGTAAGTCCTATAAACATATGGACCAAAGTTGAAGGGCAACATTCAGTGCATTTTGAAATAGTTGCCTGATTTGGTTACAAGGTCAAAGGAATCTTTGTCACAGAAAATGACATGATGGGTTTAGATGGTTTTTAAATGCATGCAGAGGGATGGGACAATTTTATTGGAGAGAAGACAGAAATGTGTGAAAAAGCTTCAGTAGAAATCTAACTTAATGGGTTTAATTAATCCACTCAAGGGTAAAACTCCACAATGAGACTTCCAGGGCATAGCTGGAAGAATGCTTATGTTTTCATATATTTGAAAAATTGTTGACAATTTTATAGGTTTTATTTTTTTTTCCTATTGCCCATAGAATGAAATTGAAAAGTAAAGCCATTAAAGAAAAAGAAAAATCCTGCCTATTTTTCAAAAGCAAAGGTGGATCATCATTAATTAAATGGAACACAGGGGACTGAGGTTTCTCTGTAGAAAAAAATTGCAATTTCGGTCCATGCTAACACACATTGACCAACAAATGTATTTGAGTTCTGTAGTAATAAACTTATTTCTTTTCCTAACTTTTCCAAGGGTAAACATTCATATAGTTCAACTTTTTGAAATCATTCCACACAGACTTTCCTTGGTCCCTGTGCCTTGACTAGGTACAAAGAAACCATCTCATCTCTCTACTGTGTGCAACATTATAATAATTTTCCTTAAGGAAAAAAAAAAAAAAGAAAAAGAACAAACAATCAAACAAAAACAAAGCAGAAAACCTAAAATACTAACATTTGAAAAAAAAGAAAGAGAAAATAGAGGTGTTTGGTGACGATGAAGTTGTCCAAGCGAAAAAACAGGTTTAATTGCTGAGGATGCTTAATGAAGAGCATCTGTAAAACTTCTGTTTAATCTCTAGCAGATAATCCCCTTGGTGTCTGCTCAGACTCTAAAGGTGGTGGTAGCCAAGTCCTGATGCACCACATTTCTTCTCTTATTTGTGATTTTTAATCTACCACCTTAAACCAATTTTTTTTTCTAACCCTGCCCTTTAAAATTGCATTGAAAAAACAAAAAGGCTAAAGAAGCTCCTAGACAATGTTTAAAAGAATGGGCAGAATGATAAGGGAGCTGTACTAAAATATTTCAAACTTTGTTTACTTAGGTAAACTAAGGCTTTTCTTTGGAATCCCATTAAAGAAATTGAACAAAAATGCTGCAGTGAGAAGGGCAGTAAATTAACTTTTGAGTAAAAGGCCTGTGCTTACAGACTTGTGTTGAATGTCAGCATAGGAAATTTCCTTTTGGGAAAGAAACACTCTGGAGATTAAACCTTTTCTCCTAGGTGCTGAGAAAACTACTGCTCCTTGGTATCATAGTTATCAATATGACCATTTAAACCTCTCAGCCCAATTAAAGGTTTTGAGAGCCTTAGAGGGAGTATTCACTCAAGTTTTACATTTAGGCTAGAGGAATACATGGAATTTCCTTCAGGTGTTCAAAAGCACCATCTTTTTCCAGTAGTTCAGTGCCCTAAGAGGAAACCAAATTTTCACCAGAAACTAAGACTGCAGGTATAAGTTGACTGTTTAACAAACATGAACTCAGATGCACTGGAGTAATGAATTTTGCCTGAAAAACCAACAGTAATACATATTGTGCTTTTGATTTTACTGTTGTAAGTAAAAATTACTTACAATGTGAGAGATCATTAATTTTAAAATCTCAGTTTAATTACAGCTACCTTTCTTGTTTCCCCTCCTTAATTCACCTCCTCATTTTTATAAGTCTTTACTAATTTCCTCTCATTGAGGAGTAAATTTTGTTTTTCAACATGTTCTCATTTTAAACCTTTAATTCTAATGCTGCTAAAAGGAGATTTCATGAAGCAAGACCTAAATAAAACATTCACTCTATTTGCTGGTGTTTCAAGCATTAAATTAATATTCTCAAAGTTCATTCATTAAGTCCCTAACTTGTATTTAGGATTCAGGCCATGCTTCTGATTAGACGGGAAAAAGAAATCAGCCCACAGAGAAAGGCAGCTTTTCATTTGAATCCAATCAGGGAGAGCAAACATACTCCAAAAAGGGTTTCTGTGGTATATAGATATAATTATCATGAAGGAAAAGGGAAAAACAACTCGGAACCTTAATGAATGTGAAAGAGGGTGTTTTAGCCTTGAAAACTCCCTGCAGCAATGTTACTCTTCTTAGCATCAATCCTATCGACTAAAACTTGGCAATAGACAGCAAGAAAGTTTTCTCATAATTAATCTAGAATGCTTCATTATATTCTAACATGTCTGAGCTGATTTATTACATCTGCTAGATCCATGCAAATGAAAGGAAAGATGGTATTTGGCACTTACACACAAGCAAGCAAAAATATCATGGCAGCCGTATTAGAAACCAAAGCAAACCAATCTCAGACTTTGAGGTGAGACGATGTGGTGAAGAACACCATTTTTATAGGGATGAAGAACACCATTAGAATGGCAGCCACTGGCACTGCTGGATGTAAGATCACAAAATATTTCCAGTATACAACATGGAAAAATGAAAATTTGTATTTGCTGCAGGGAGTACAATTAAACTAAGTTACATAGGAAAAGGCAGAATCCTGTTCTTAGTTAAGATAGTTCTCTTAGTTCTTTGAACTCTACTGATATCTGAGGGTTGATGGAGTATTTTTATAAATCAGATCACTTACATATGAGATAGTTTTAGGGATCTCATTTTAGGTTTCTGGAATTCTTATTTGAAATATAATAGTGAAGATTGTTTAGCTG
The DNA here is from genome assembly GCF_028769735.1 of Zonotrichia leucophrys gambelii. NCBI lineage: Eukaryota > Metazoa > Chordata > Aves > Passeriformes > Passerellidae > Zonotrichia > Zonotrichia leucophrys. Next base: position 23,890,856 of record NC_088169.1, on the reverse strand, counting down.
CTGTTGGCTTATAAACTGGTCTTTGCCAATAGATTTTGTCATTAAAAAGAAAAACAATTAATTTTGATATAAGAAGGCCGAGTGCAAAACTAAATTTTTGCTGTAGTGACCAAATAGCTAAGTCATGCTTAACAGATTTCAAAATATATATTGGCAATTTCTTTTAGCTGGTTGGTTCACTAGCTGAAGTAGTAATTTTTATGTAATATATATTGTAAAGCATGACTGAATACCATAGATCCTGTATAAAAATTAGTCTTCTCAGCCATGTTACCCCCAGGGATTCACGTCTTCTGCTTGTCAACACAAATTCTCTCTTAAATCCACCCACTACCCTGCTCAGTAGGACTTTTAACCAATATTGGCTTTTCTGAGAAATGCCCACAATAGGGCTAAAATAAAAGTAATTTATCTTGACACTACATCCACTTCTAGATTCTAGTGAATTATTACTTCTTAATACCAAAACTGCAACAGAATGACCAATTCTAATATTTGCAAAAAGCAAAGGTATTTAGTTAATATAGGTATGTAAAGGGAATAAAGGTATTTAGTTAATAGATTTTTTCTAGAACGTCTCATTCATATTCATGACTAATTTTTTGCGTTTATAAAGCTAAATTTTCAGACTGAGGTTGAGAAGTTGGTATATAAAATCTTTTGCCAACACTAAGGTATTTCTAGTTCTGGACCAGTGCCTTTGTTAGGAGCATTTGGACCAGTAAATAAGCTTTTGTCATTACTAATAAAGGCCACAGAGTTTCTGTTGAACTCACTGCAGAGGGTCTTATCACATGTCTGAGGTTTCCACAGCCTGAACTGATCTTAACTTATTCTAACAGTCATCTAAAAGTAGTAACAAAACTATTGTCTAACCTGTTTTAGCTCAAGGAGAGAAAAAATTAAAATCTTGTTGGAGTTGATGGGAATTTACAGTCGTTATAATTGAAAACCAGTATGGACAGAAGAAAAGTGGTGAGACTATTTGGTTCAATATGTAGTATAATTTTTAACATAAGTAACATAAAAAATACAACATTAGTATAACATTCTGCCCTGATCAATTACAATCTCACACAATGGTTGCACGGCATGAGCCTGAGTCCTTCCCAGAAGCATCTAAAGGAATTCACAAAGTCAAAGTATGTATATTTAATCTGCTGAAATGTATCATATTCTTTCAGATTGGCATGCAAAGAAATCTACCACAGAGGGGAAAAAAAGTAGTAGTAAAACTGACTATAAATACTGAATTCACAATGTGAGAATGGGAAGAAAAAGGAGATGGAAAGACAATACAGAAAACAAATAATTGATGGGAAAGAAATGAAAGTCAGGTAATTTTTCATCCACAACAGAACAGATATAATGCAAAATTAACAGTTTAAAAATGGGAGAATAATTATCCCTTTGTGTAGGGGGATAGAATATAAGTAAATAAAGGTAGTATGGAAAGTAATCTTATCCCCTAAAGAGTTGCAGCTGGGTTAATTATTAAGGATTAGGAGCAGGCCTGACTTTACCAGGCCACAGCTGTAGCCAATAAGAAGAGTGTTATAAAAGAGTAGGTTGGGTGGTTGGGGGGAACTGGAGTCAGTTGGCTGCTGTGAGGAGAAGGAAGAGGCATTGCTTAGAGGAGATGCCTACAAGAAACATCAAGGAGGTACAAAACTCTAGCAATATGGAACTTTTGTGATATAATGACAATAGAACTCTTGTAACATAATGACACCTTTGAAAAGGTTGAGCTCAATAAAGGAGCAGATAAACTGAAGCTTTTTTATAATACAGAAACTGATAGCCCTTGCCTACTTGAGTGTGCTGGTTTCCTCTAGAATAGTCTTCACAGTAGTGAGTACAGCTGTTTTGAATTTGTGCCGCAAACAGTGTTGATAACACAGGAATGATTTTTTGCCATTGCTGAGCAGGGCTTACTCAGAGCCAAGGTTTTCTGTGCCTCTCACCCCACCCCACCAGAGAGCAGGCTGGGGGTGCACAAGGAGCTGGGAGGGGGAGCAGCTGGGATGGCTGATCCCAATTGACTCCAGAGGTATCCAACACCTTATGACATCATGTACAGCACATAAAACTGCAGAGAGGAAGAGGAGGATGCTTGGAGCAATGTCTTCCCAAATCAACATTCTGCGTGATAAGACCCATCTTTCCTGGGGATGGCTGAACACCTGCCTGCCAGTTGAAATTCTCAAGTGAATTCCTAGTTTTGCTTTACTTGTGGGTATGACTTCTGTTTTAAGGTCACTATAAAATTCTCATTATCTCAATCCATAAATTTTCCCACTTCTGCTCTTCTTCCTCTGTCTGCATCTCACCCCTACAGACTGAGTGGAGAGTCTGTTTGAAGTTTAGTTGCTGGCTGGGGTTAAATCATAACTCTGTGAGAGCAAATGCACTTCAAAAAGTTATATCTTTGAAATTAAAATTTTGAGTTTGGGGAATCAAATGCTAAAAAAAACTGAGGATGAAAACAATATTACTTGAAAAATTATTTAGAATTTAAATTTTCAAATGCATCTGAAGTCTGTGGTAACAGCAACTTCTGTTCAGGCTAGACATACTGTTATGAAAACTAAGGAGAAACAGAAACAACTTGAAAATTATCTAAGTGTGAAACAAATAAAAATGGTGATATTATGGTAAAATGGGGAACTTGCATAAATTGAACAGTAATAGTCTTTTGTTTCTACAGTAGCACCATGAAAAGGAATTCATCATTTTAGAAGTGAAATATTTCTAAAACCTTGACATTTGTCTGTGAAAGCATAGGTAGTTTCAGTTTCTGCCACTTAACATTCAAAGATTTTCAGGAAAAAAAAAGGAAAAAGTAAAAGCTGTGTTACTAACTTATTCTCTTGGAAGAAACTTAGGATAAATCAATTAGTTATCTACCTAAGTATTTTTTTTTCTAAAATGGCTAAATTTGTAAATAATTTCTTCTAGGTTTCACATTTGTGACTCATACCTTACAGAGCTAGAACATTTGCCTTGTGAGTACGTATTTTTTTTTGGAAGCTACCATGATAAAATCATGAAGACAGCTCCCAAAGGAGTTTCCTCTGAGAGCACATGCAATTCTTTGAGAGACAAGATTACTAACAAAGTAAGAAAAACAGCTTAATAATTTGAGGTCATCAAGTGATGAGTCCCAAAGTTTGTCAAATCTCTCTAAATGATGACTGCTAAAAGAACATTGTTCTTAGTTGTAGCCATTTAAAATCATGGAAGGATATAAATAGCAAAGAGAAATTATTTAAAGGGGAAAGGAAGAGTAAGAATGAGAAATGGAAAGCAATTTCAAAGCAGAAGGTGATTCATAAATTCAGAAATAATTTCTGTCCCAGCATCTCTTAAACATATTTTTGTGATGAAGTGAGGGGGCCATGATTTGTGATATTCACGAGACCAGAAAATATTCTATGTAGCACAGCATTGGATTAGTGGGGCAAATTAGACAGAGAGTAGCAGAATTCCAGAGACTAAAAAAGGGAAAATTTCTGTTATTCATTTCTCAGCATTATTCCCAGCTGAATTCTAGTCCAAGTAATACAGAAGCTGAACAATGCACTTTGACCTCTGTAAAAGTACAACAAACAAACACATCACAGAATCATTTTTTTTTTTTGACTATAGAGAGACAATCTAGAACACAGAAATATTTTATAATAGCACTCTGTATTCTGTGGGACACAGGGGACAGTTACATAGGGAGGACAAAATTGATATCTCCAGGAATTATGAAATCCATGACTTTAGATTGACAGCAGTGCCTGAATTCTTATTAATGATTGCAAGTTACAATCTTACCATCATGGGTTTCACCTGAAATGTTGATATGGGTGTGTCATGGTTTGAGCCTGGCACAGAGCCAGTGCCCCCCATGAAAATGCCTCACCCTGGTGTCTGCTGTGAGATGTGACCAGGAATAAGCAAAACAGGCTCTAACTTAAACATAAAGAACACTTTATTACCTAAACTACAGGAAAATAGGGAAAGAAAAAAAAGAAATTGAAAACCTTACAAAAAAACTTTCCTCCTCCCCACTCCCTGACTTTCCCAATCCGATACATTCTCCCAAAAAACACCAACTGCCCAGCCCTGGCACGACACTTTAGTATACTCAAACTTCAGTTCATGAAGAGGAAAGGAGTCTTTCTCGTTCCATAGGCTTCTCATGGAAACACACTGAAAACCTCGTGTGCTTCCCTGTCACTGCGGCACCGCCCGGAAAGTCCATTTGCCGCTTGTGACATCTTCCTTCCATGCTCAGTGCTCTCACCACCGAGACATGGCCAGAGCTGCTTTTAGGGTTGTCTTTCAAGGATGCCTTGTCTCACTCCAAAAAGGCACAGTCTCTGCTTTTGGGACATCTGTCCCCCCCATATTTTTCCAACCCCCTGGGGCCGGGGGTCCTCACGAAGAACCTTCCTGGTTTTGAGGCACTGCCTCCCCCTAAATGCAGTCTGTGTCACAGGAACAACTGAGTCCATAGCCGCGAGAAAAGTCCAGCCAAAAGGCCACTCCAAATCATCTCTCCCCATCCAATCATCTCCACATTCTTCGGGCCAGGTCTTTATCTTATCTCATCTCTTATCTCCCTTCTTATTCAGCTTCGAGGAGGATTAGCATTTTTGAAAGGGCCCCCAATCATGCAAGAAAGGGTTAAAAGTTTTCAGTCTCTGTCTGTCCTGGGACGAGATGATACTCCCACACGTGCTGCTGCTGCGGCCGGCCGCTCTCCCTCCCGGGGGGGGGGGGGGGGGGGGGGGGAGCTGGCCGCCCGATGTCTCGATGTCTCTTGGGGCTCCGCCACCCTTCCATCCTTGAAAGCCCCTCAACCCCCACCTCTGTCCAGGCCCCTGGCCTACCGCATGGCCGCCCCTCCCCCGCCCAGCAGCAGCGGGCTGGGCGGGGGAAGAGATCTGACCTCTTCGCCCGACAATGTCCCAAAGAGGAAGTGCCAGGGCAGTGCCTTGCTTTTAACCCCTGTGTATTCTCGGAGGTGTGTCCAAACCCCACTGGCTACACCAGGTGTCAGTATGAAACCCAAAACCTTCATTGGTTTGACCACAGCTTCCCAGAATTCCCACTCCTTCCTGGTCAAACCACGACAGGGTGGACCTAAGAAGCACTGTGTTTTAGTGCAAGTATCTATGTCCACAAAAATTATCGTTTAAAATTATTTGTGTTCATGACAGAGATGTCTGTAATGAAGTAATCTAGAAATATATTTTTAAAAACTTCAATGAAAAAAATTATTTTTCCTACGCAGACCAATAAAAGCAGCCTTGGGATAAGGGTGATTCAAAGGAAAAAACTGTGGAAGAAGCCATGATGTGGCAGTTCTGTTATCTTTGGAATGCAAATGGCACCTAGAGTGTGCCTGGAGCTCTGGGCTTTGCAGTTTTCAATACACTAACCTTAGGAAGAACCCTAACCCAAGGTGAGGGATTAAAATGTGCTTGGGGGTAAGGTTGGTGCCAAGCAGAAGTTTGGGGAGGGAGCCATGTGGTGGCACTTCCACCGGGGGATAGAACATAAGTAAATAAAGGTAGTATAGAAAGTAAACTTACCCCCTAAAGAATTGCAGCTGAGCCAATTATTAAGGATTAGGGGCAGGCCTGATGTCAACAGGCCACAGCTGTAGCCAATAAGGAGAGCATAACAAAAGAGTAGATGGGTTGGTTGAGGGAAACTGTAGTCAGTTGGCTACAAGAGGATAAAGAAGAGTCAGTGCCTAGAGGAACTCCCTTCAAGAAACATCAGGGAGGTACAAAACTCTAGCAAAAAGGAACACTTGCAATGTAATGACAATAGAACTCTTGCACTATAATGTCAACAGTTCCACATTGCTCTTGGCACACTTTTTGTAGCTGCAGAATACCTGGGTCTCTGGGATTAGGGGTACTTAAAATTATACCCTAGGCTGAACCCTAACACTAGGCAGAGCAGTAAAAGATGCCTATGCTTAAGTGTGGTTGAAGGGTAAAAGCTGTGGAGGAAGCCATGTTGTGGGAGTTCTGTGTTGCCCTTGGCATGCCTTTTGCAGCTGCAGTATGTCTGGAGCCCTGGGCTCTCACGTTTTAAAAACCCTAACCCTAGATGGATCCCAAACTGTAGGCAAGACACAAGAGCTACTTTTGTTAATTCTGGTTGAATGGTAAAAAAAAGTGGAAGGACCATATTGTGGCAGTTCTGTATTTCCCTTGGGATGTCTTTTGCCCCTGCAATCTGCCTGGAGCCCTAGGCTTTGTGGTTTAAAACACTAACCATAGGCCTAACCCTAACACTAACCCTGGGCAGGTAAATCAGCCTTGGGTTAGGGATGGTCCCAAGGAAAAAGCTGAGGATGCAGCCATGTTGCAGCAGTGTTGCTCTCCCCTTGGGATTCCTTTTGCAGCTGCAGTGTGCCTGGAGCTCAGGGCTTTCTGGTTTAAAAACTCTAACCCTAGGCTAAACCCTAACCCTAGGCATAGCACTTAAACCTTCCCATGGTTAAGTCTGTTTTAAGTGAGAATCATCTTCTCGAAGCTATGGTTTGGCAGTTCTGTGTTCCCCTTTGCATGCCTTTTGCAGATGCCTGGAGTCCTTTGCTTTGTTGTTTTAAATACCCTAACCCTAGGATGAATCCTAGCCCTAAGCTGAGATGTAAAAGCTGCTAACGGCTAAGTCTGGTTCAAGGGTAAATGCTGTGGTTGAGGCCATGTTGTAGCAGTTCTGTCTTCCCTTTGGCATGGCTTTTGTAGCTGCAGCATTATTGTAGGCCTGGGCTTTGTGTGTGAAAATAACCTGGGTTCAAACATTACCCTTGGCTTTACTCTACCCCTATGCGGAACTGTAACTCATGGTGGGGCAGTAAATGCTGCCTTTAGTTAAGTCTGATTCAAGGAAAAAACCTTTGTGAAGGGCCATGTTTTTGCAGTTCTGTGTTCCCCTGGGCATGCCTTTTGTAGCTGCATAATGCTACTTGCTCTAGGCTTTTTTGTTTTAAAAAACGTAACCCAAGGCAGAAGCCTAACCCTTGGTGGAAATCTAATCCTTGGCAGAGCATTAAAAGCTGCCCACGGCTAAGTCTTATCTAAGTGAGAATGATGTTGAGGAAGCCATGATGTGGCAGTTCTGTGTACCCACTGGCATTCCTTTTGCAGCTGCAGTATGCCTGTAGCCCTGGGCTTTGTGTTTTTAAACACCCTAACCCTAGGCAGAACCCTAACCCTGAGCTGAACCCTAACCATAGGCAGAGCAAGAAAATATGCCTTTGGTTAATTTTGGTTTAAGGGTAAAAGCTATGGTGGAAGCAATGGTGTGGCAGTTCTGTGTTCCTCTTGGCATGCATTTTGTAGCTGCAATACGCTTGGAGCCCTAGAACTTTTGGTTTTTTTAACCCTCACCGTTGGCAGAATCCTTACCCTAAGCAGAGCAGTAAAAGCTGCTTTTGGTAATGTGTGGTTCAAGGGTAAAAGCTGTGGAGGCAGCCATGTTGTGTGATTTCTGTGTTCCTCTTGGCATGCCATTAGCAGCTGCAGTATGCCCTGAGCCCTGGGCTTTGTGGTTTTAAAAACCCTAACCCTAGTCAGAGCAGTAAAAGCTGCCTTTGCTTAAGTCTGGCTCAAGGATAAAAGCTGTGGAGGAAGCCACGTTGTGTGATTTCTGTGTTCCCCTTGGCATGCCGTTAGCAGCTGCAGTATGCCCTGAGCCCTGGGCTTTGTGGTTTTAAAAACCCTAACCCTAGGCAGAACCCTAACCTTGGCGGAACCCTATCCTTCACTTTTTTAATATGCTTTGATATACTTTTTTATATCCTTTTAGATATCTTTACATTTGCAAAGCCCTTATTTTGCTTACTATTTTGAAGTAGTAGGTTTTGACTTGTTATAGTGTTCTGAGTTCAATTTTGTAGAGCTTTTCCTTTAGTTGAGTTGTTGTCCTTCCTGTGTCGTGATCTTTACAGAATTCTTGATCATTAATAATTATTCCAGTTTTCCATTTTATTGTTGTTTTTGAAATGATCCTTCAGAATTAGTCAAAGTCGAGATTCCCAGGGTTTCTGGTAATTTTTCATAGTTTTGAGGGCAAGTCGTTCTGCTTAGTCTTTCAGTGGAGGTTGGCTTTTGAAAATCAGAGTGAAAGAAAGGTATGTAGAAGGGAGAGACACAAAAAAATAATTGAAATAGTGACAGTAACATCAACAAAAGATAAAAATGTAAGTAGTTCTTGCAATGCAATACTGAACACCCCAGGTCATTTTGAAGGACACAAGGTACCCATCATCCTATTAGACCCACACCAAGGTTATTCTGTAGATAAGTGTCTGTAAAAGACTCTCAGAAGGTAGGATAGAGCTGTTTGGATCCAGTGTCTTCCCATATCTCCAGCTACTGCAGGAAAGAAACTTGTTTTACTTTTGGGACGGCAGCAGACTTCCCACCAGCTCAGTACTAAGCCTTTCTTCAGGAGATTTCAGCGTCGATGAAAACACTTCTGTGGAAATGCTCACTCTGCTCTGGTTTTCTTTGGGAAAGACTGAGGGACAAATCTGCACCACATTTGGTTTTCAGGTTCAGGTAAAGAGACACACTCTGTCCACAACCAAGGATGCCTTGGTGTGTGAATTGACACAAGCAGGCAGCCAGAGCAACCACAAAACCACAGCTGAAATGCAAAGAGTAAATTAGCTTAGCTAATTACCTTGCTAGGCAGAGGATTCCAAAACCACACCCAGCTTACTCAGTGCTAGCAAGCAGCAGGCCTGATGTTTGCACCAATTTATCACAGGCCTGTGCACATGGAGTTTGCTACCATGCTGAGATCCCGGTGCTATTTATGACCTCTGAGCTTTGATCTTCTCTCTCCCAAAAACAGGCAGCTCAAGATTTTCCATCAGAGTGCCTCCAAGTCTCCCAAAACACTTACATTATCTCTTCGCAGAAATTCTGCTTACCAAAACAGAGGATAAACAGCAGTAGGCATGATATGAGTTTCCTGACTGTTGTTTTCCAGACCTTGGCATTCCCAGCTGCAAGGTTACTTGAGTGAATCTACCATCCTCCTTGCTATACTTTTGCTTTTAGCTCTTTCCTCCAAACACCCCTATTTGCCACAAGTTCAACATTCTGGTGGGGATCAAGAGCGGGAGCTCATGTCTAGGAAGAATAGATGGTATAATTTCTCTCAGATTTCACATTTCACCTACCACATTTCCTGTTGCTGTGGCTGGCTTTTAAGATGCTTCAAATTTTATTTGAGCTAAATTATACTTTTCAACCTTTTTGTGACCTGCTGGTTTTGTGTTCCTGTTCTACAGCATTTTTCAGTATTACTAAAATTGGTCAGAGACTTTTGAAAGCCATTTTGATTTTTTTTCTTCAATATAATTAATGACAAAACTGTATTTTTGGAGGGAAAATATATTTTAGTATGTTTTATATAGGAGTAGAGAACAATTAAACCCTTCAGGAAATGTTTAGAAGCTAAATAAGATAAATATTTTATCATATAACTCCCGAAGACCTAATTCATTTGGACTACATCCTTCACACAGAACCTTCTGTTTCAAATTCAGCTTTTCTTCATCAGTAATAATTAGGCAATAACTACACTTAAGAATACTCTAGACGATCAAAAGGGCTTTGGTATTTCTGACAGCACTGAGAGATTAAAGACACTAGTGGTCTAAAGCAGGAACCTTCATTTGAGCTGTTAATAAAGCTATCTTTAGGCTGTCCATTTGTGATATTGCTGTGCTCCTTCTTACCTCATTACCAAGGTATCAGACTGCTTCAAAACCTACATACATTTATTCAGTTTCCATGGTTGTGAGGTAGGAAGCTCAGTGGAGCAATTAAAAGAGGCTGAAACTGCTGTGTTAAAGATTTGTAGGCAGCTAAAGATGAAGATGAGTGCCTAGTGGGATTTTGAAAACGATTTATGGGTTAGGATTACACAGCACCTTGTGTCTGAGACACTAGATATCTAGCTGTTACTTTAGGTGCTCTTCTCCAAAAGCAACTTGAAAGCACACTGTTTATTCAAGTTTTTAAAGTGGATACAACTTTTCTTCTCTTTCTCTGATCTTTTCTCCTTTTTTGCTTTAGTTTGCCTTTCCTCATACTGCTTTCCCTTCCAGAAGTAGTCTTATTTCTCCTCTCTTTGTTTCCTACTCTAACCATTATTTCAGCGAGAATAGCCCAACAAATTGCTCCTCAGCAGCTGCAGTTCAATAAATTCTCTTCTGAGTGGTCTTTGTTGGGGCAAATAATCATGAGGCCTGTATCAGTGGTGTTGAGTCCTTGTGAGTCTCTTACGCTGCGTAAGCCTGAGATAGATAGATCCAATACTGGATGGTTTAGAACAATCTCATTCCTAAACCTGAGGCTTCAGATACAAAGTATTTGGTGTCAGGCATCAATAGGATCCCTGAAATTGTTTGAAAATTGCTTAGTTCATTCATATTTCTAGTTATATTTTCCATGTATGTTTGCTTCAGGAAAATGCTGTTGTACATAATCATACAGGTAAAAATAAAGAGTAAAAATAATGCAAATATTCAAACAATATCAAGATGCAGGTAGTCATTTTGTGGTTTATTTAACCTGTTTCATTGTAATATTTCTATCAGCTTTTTTCTGTTATATACAATTTTCCTTTTCCCCTATGTAGGTGAAGTTAAAATATCTTTCTATCCTTGTCTGCCTGCTTGGAAGTGGATGGTGCTTGATACTGACTTAATTTAGGTGATAGTCAAATTAGTAATGCCGTTGTGAATTCTCTAATCAGCTCATGGTGCTTGTGAACCAAATAAGTGATCACAGTCATTAAATTAGTATTAATTTAAGAAAATTAATGACAGGTTCTGAAAGTAAAAATGCAGGCTCAAATCCTGTGAACAAGGTGCTGATTAGCCAGTAAAATGAGCTCACAGTTCTCTAAGAAAAACCTATACAAATTGCTATTACAAGTACTAAATGACAAAATTATTATTTCTGGAATCAAAATAAATGAAAATAAAATGTAAAGTATTCACTTTTCTGCAGTATTGCTGATATATATATACACCTCATAAACTGTTCTTATACTGAGAGAAAATTTATCATTAATTATACATTATACACACACAAAAGTAGCCTTATTTAGAGAAATTCTCATAAGGCTGCAAAAACAAAAGCTCAAAGGTAAGGAGAAGCTTAATCAAGATTGCTGTGCAACACTCTCTTTTTTAATAATGTAAGTGTAATAATTGGAATGCATTAGAGAATTCTATAGCATTATAACTCTAAATTTTGGCAGTTGGGTAATAATAACATGAAAACAGTGGTAAGAAATTATACAATTAGGGCAAAAATTCTTCTGTAAAGAATTATTTTTTGTGAGTAGATGCTTGCTTTTTTGTTTTCTTTTTTTCTAATGTTTGTTCTTCTAGAATTTAACAGCCAAACAAACCCAAATATTATAGAATTGTACAGTGAAAAATTTGGGCTCCACTTGAGGCTGAAGAATACCACTAATAAATACACTCTGTGCTGGAGGAGTTATCTTTAAGACGTTCCTATTTGTACATATGTCTAAATAGTATTTGCATTGCCAAGAATAGAAAATCCTTTGCACGAATGTCAGTTTGATCAATATTTTTACTCACATCTTTCCTCTAAAAAAAATCCTTAAAAAGAAGAAGACTGATGTTATCAAATTGGTTTCAAAGGTAATCAGAAGGGGGAAGACAGGTTTCTCCCTGCAAGTAATTTTTCTTTTTGCCTTTGAGAAATATATAAATGTGATCTTGGAAAAGTAAAGGTTTAGTTGTTCCAAAAATGTCTTCAGTTAGGTAAAAGGCTGTTAAATTTATTATTAGGAATTTTACATCATGTCATATCACCATTGGTTGCACTGATGTTTGTTATGGTAAAAGAAAAGTCTCGTCCCATTACTGACTATCAAATCATATTAACAAATACCAGCTATCTTAATATAGTGCAAGACTAATAAGATATGATAGAAAATTGTTGTTTTGATAAGACTTTCAAATTGTATTAGGCAAGTAATACCATTGCTTCATGTTTTCTTTGCACTGAAAACCGCCACTCAGTATTCATTTTTTGCTACATTTTTCTATTGGATGGGAAAATAATCTTGAAAAACTAGTAATAATTTGGCTAGCAAGCAAGCACTCCCTTAGGATAATGTGATCTATATACCCACAAACAGATGAGTTGAAGGTAAGAGAACTTGATTATTTCAAAGTCCAGTCTCTAATATTTTATGTTCAAAACTGTGCTTTGGACACAAAGTTCCCTTTTCTCAGCTGAGTAAAATCTGATGTCTCGGAACCAATTTTTCAAAAGATATGACACCAGCTAAGAAGAAAAAACATGCCAGAGAAGGATCTGTTCTAAATCTTCCTAATTCTGTCCAACCTTCTGAGACATGTACCAGAGCAGAGTGTACAATTCAAATGCACCATTAAATTTCAGCATTGAAATATTATTATTATATCACTTTTGACACTGCCTCTCATAGCATCCTTGAATAACTCAGTAAGTGGGGGTTAGAGGAGTGGAGAGTGAGGTGGATTGAGGAATATCCCAGGGAATCATAATCATTGACACAGGGTCTAGTTAGAGGTCACTAATGGTGTTCTCCAAGGTTCAAAGCTGGGCCCAGCATTGTTTAACTTGGTGATCAATGACCTGGATGAAGGACGAGATGCCTCCTCAACAGGTTCAGTGGCACCACAAAGCTGTGACGAGTGGCTGATACTCCAGAGTGCTGAGCAGCCCTTCAGAAGGATCTCAACAGGTTGGAAGATGAGCAAAAAAGAACTGCCTAAAATTAATCAAAGGCAGATGCAGAGTCCTGAACCTGGGCAGAGTTAACCTCATGTACACCAGTACAGCCTGGTGGCAACCTCCTGGAATGTAACTCTGCATAGAAGGACCTTGAGAGTCCTGGTGGACAACAAGTATTCATGAGCCAGCAGTGTCCTTGTTACTAAGAAGGCCAATGGGAACCTGGGGGACATTAGAAAGAACACTGCTAGCAAGGAGGTGATCCCACCCCTCTACTTGGCCCTGGTAAGGCCACATCTGGAGTGCTGTGTGCATTTCTGGACTTCTTAGTACAAGAGAGACATGGAGCTCCTGGAGCAGATCCAGCAGAGAGCAACAAGGTTGATTGAGGGATAGGATCTTCTCTCTTATCTCTGAGTGAACAGGCCTGTCTAGTGCGGAGAAGAGATGATTGAGAGGGGACCTGGTCTCTATCAGTATCTGAAGGGAGTGTGCCAAGAAGATGAAGTCAGGCTGTGCTTGGTTGTTCTCCACAATAGGATGGGGCAGTGAGCCTGAATCACAAGAAGCTCCACCTGAGTATGAAGAAGAACTTCTTTACTATGTGTGTACTGTGCTGAGACAGATTCTCAGAGAGGTTGTGGAGTCTTCCTCACTGAAGATATTGAAGAACCAGCTGGACACAATCCTATGCCATGAGATCTGGGTCTAATGATAAATTCTCGTCTCTACTCTTGAATTGTGTTCCTTTTTGTTATTTTTAAGATTTTGAGCTTATCGGGTTAAATATATGCTGAATAGCTTGTGAAAAATTGAGTCATGGGTGAAAGATGGAAAAGTTAGGTATTCCACCATGCTGTCTTCCAAACACATGTATGTGCTGGCAGACTTGATCTGAGTAGGACACCCTCACCTATTGGATCACGCAAAGTGCTTGAAGATTTTTGCCGTTGACGTTTTTAGCAGGAGCTCATTCATGACACTGCATGTATTCTGTGGAATCAGGATACCAGGAAGAGTAAATGAACAGCATCTCAAACACTTCATAACAGCAACGTGGATATGGCTGTACTTAGTAGTGTACTGATAACTTTTTAGGATTAATTGAATTCAGTGTTGTAGTTATGACTAAGTATGTGTAGTGCACACTGTTCTTTGTTCCTTTTTGGGTTCTTCCTTAATTCATTCTGTTTTAAACAGAAGGAATTAGTCATTCCTACAAAAACATTAGATTGAGCATTTTGAGTTTGAGACTTTAAGCCTGCAAGCATTTACAGCATTGTCTGTCATGCCTATTAGATACTTATCCTGTACATAAGATATTTTTCATCTTCAAATTTTTGCTTATGTTATTAAAAGCTATTATTGTAATTGGAAAATCACAGAGTGAAAGAATGCATTTTCTACTGATTTCTTTGGAAGCCAGGAAATGCCATATGCATTTCTGAATGGTGACAAGACATGAAACAAATGTATTTGAATAATTATCTAAATGTTTTTTAAAAAATATGAGAGATAATGCCTGTATGTTTATTAACTGTGCAATGATGTATCTTTTTGATTAAGGGTGTTTGCTACTTCATACAGTTGCCATTACAGTGTTAAGAAATGTAAGTTAATTTTCCATAGTTAAAGGCTCATAAAACCACACAACTTGTTGTTTGATTTCTTGCCCTGTTCCTTCCTGAGTGATCATCTCATTAAGTTTATTTCTGCAACTTGTAGTCATAAAGTTATTCTTAGTTCTAAATTTTCCTCCAAAGCTGCCACTGCAATAACTTTTGAACATTTCTCATCTATCAAATTGATTATAGAAGTAGGATGGTAAAGAGATACATAGTTTTGCTAGTTCCTTGTTGGATTTAGGTCATTTCTCCTGTTTATTTTGACTTTGACAGCTGTTTATTTAGTGTTCTTAAAGCTCATTCATCATGCATTTGCTGCCTACTAGGGTGTGAACTAGTTTTGGGACCGCCAATCAAAACTTGGCTATTTTAAGTGCATGATGCTGAATAAATAGATTGAAAGAAATATCATGTAACTTCTAGCTATATCTGTTTACACTTTCAGGGTTTTTTTTTTGCTGCTATTTACATATTTCTGTAGAAGGGAAAGAAGTTAAAATTACCAACAACAACAACCACAACAACCAGAAATAAAAAGAAATTGTATTTAATGATTAATCTCTTCAAGTACTCAATTTTGGCACCAACTCGGCTGAATTGCTTGAATTTTACTGTAAAATTACTGTAAATTAAAAATATTCATTAATAGTCAAATAAAAAACTGCTCATTATCCTCCACTAAGATCTGCCTCTTAATTGAAGAAGTTACCTGTGGAAGTTTTAACTGTAAAATCCTATTTTGTACACTTCTAAATTGCATTTACACTTTGTTGCTGATAAATTTCTCAAAATAGCTGCTTTTTTTGCATGCAAGCAATTGGGCATGTTTTGCCAGTACATAAAGTGTTTATAGGATTCTGGTGTGTTGCTCAATAATGTTCAGACAAATATTAGACTTCCTGGTCAATCAAACCAATTAACTGCTGCTACTGGGCTGTATAGCTACAAAATTAAATTTAAAAGTTTAGTTTCCTCTTACACTGTTGGACTGAAATTATCAGAATATTTATAGTGCTTCTGCAAACACTCAGGTCTCTTATTTGAAGAGAACTAGATGGTAAAAAATTCTTTACCTCTCAGGAATACTATCTTCCCTATTATGAGAAGAAGAATAATTAAAACAATTTTATCTTGATCATATGAGCAATGAAAGATGTGGGTGCTGAATGCTGAGAAGGGAGGATAGTAATTTTCCTCAGTATTCTGGCTTCATCCTTGCAGCCTAGTACTGGTGCGCAGTTATCTCTTATCATGCTTTGCTAAGTGATAACATGCTGTCCCAAGGGAAACCCAGGTCCTTATCTACAGGGCTTATTTTTATCCATGCTGTTCCTAGCTTATACTGAAGCACTGTTCTTGATACCTCAGGTGTTAAACATTGAATTTCTTTTTTCTGACCCTCATGAAAATTTTGTAAGTCCAATTGTACATCTGAGTGTTTTCTGTTGTTTTACTTCAGCTTGCTGAGGGGACATTTTGGTCCATCACCCTGACACTCATGTTGTCTTTAAATGGCATCATCCCTCCAGTGTTTGAGGAACATTTTTTTGAGGCTTTATTTCCTAACTTGAGGCATTATTTCCACTCTTTTAGTGATTTTCTTTTTTCCTAGTATCTAATCTGAGGCCTCTCTGGTGCAGTTTAAGGCCCAGGGTTAAAAGTCCATCTGGACTTTTTCCTGTGAACCTCTTCTTTTTCATATGATCTGTTTTTCACTAACCAGTACACATCTCTGTAGCTTCACGACAAGGATGTTATGGGTAGAGCACATCAAAACCTTGCCTATCACTCAGCCTTTTCTGCCCCAGCTCTTTGCAAACTGTATGATGCCATGACACTCAAATAAGTTGTCAGAGAGCTGTCCCAAGCATGTGTAGCCAGACCCCTCAGGGGAGGGACAGACAGAGACTGTGGGTGCACTTGCAGCTCTAGTGTTCAGAATTGGGTTTTTTTGGAACAAGCTGTGGTCTTCTGAAAGCTAAGGAAGAACATCATGCCCTATATATGAACTGGGGAAAGCTGGCCAGAAGGGACCGTTCATTGTTCATATCCTGACAGGACTTCAGTCAGCAGGTGATGAGCAATTTTATTGTCTCTCACTTTTTTCTGCTGGGTTTTATTCCTCTTTCCTTTTAATTAATAATAATAATAATAGCAATTATAATAATTTGCAATAATAATGATCTATTATATTATTAGTCAATTATTTATTAGTAGTTTGTTTAGTTTTAACTGTTAAATTGTTCTTAACTCATGTGGTTTACCTTTTCTTTCTCATTCTTCCCACAGGGGAAATATCTGACACTGTTTGAAAAATGGGGTGGAACTGCATTTAGACATTTAATTAAACAGGGCTGCTGACAACAGTAAAGAATTGAGGGCAACAATGAAGGTAAAAGCTCAGTAAAATCAAACTATTCCCATTGCATTTTCCTGAGGGCAGAAATTAAGATCTGTTTGTCATCTGATACTGTAGCCTAAAAGTGCTGTCAGGTATGACCATATCCCCAGGTGCCACATCCAGACACCTCTTGAACACTTCCAGAGGTGACTCCACCACCTCCCTGGATGACTTATTCCAGTGCCAGGCGTGCCTGATTGCTTGCATGCAGAAGGCTGATCTAGAACAGAGCTAAATAATAAAGTAGGTGCTCATTAAAAGGCCTCAATGGATACACCTTGGGCGGTACAAGAGCTCAGCCAGGGCTACACCCAGGATGAGCCCAAAGTGGTCACAAAATGGATAATTAGTCACAAGGTCTCACACTTCCATAAGCTTTGGTCTACTGGCAGACCAGAGCCAACTGCCCAATCACAGCTCCAGGGTATGAAGTTCCATCCTACCTGATTTTCTCTCTTCAATTCACTGCTGTCCACACTCTCTGGGCCTGGAGCTTTCAAAACTGTCCTTGAGCAGGAAAAGGATTGTTTTGTCTACCCACCCTGTGAAGAGAACTTGTCAACCCCCTATATGAAGCTCAGAGCTACACACCAAAGCAGCACAGCATCTGAAAAACATAAAAGCCAAAACTTAAGGCATAATTTCCACTCTTTTAGTGATTTTCTTTTTTCCTAATATCTAATCTGAACCTTCTCTGGTGCAATTTAAGGCCCTTCAAGAGAAAGGGCCTTAAGCACTTCAAGAGAATCTCTCACTAGTGTATAAATTGCGTTCATGTCTCAAAAAAGACCCCAAAACTTGAGTTGTCATTGCGGTTGAGATCTTGATAACTTAAGTCCTTGGAGTTTTGCCTCATCTGTCTGGATTCCTATCTTGCCAAGTAAGACAGTTACTACTTAAGACCCTCATCCCATAAGAAGGTCAAGATAACCAACTAGAATATTTATTAAGAGCAAAGGGTGAAGTTCTCTGCTGGTTTAGCACGTCTGAATGCTGAAAGCTACAAAAATGCCTATCTGCATGCATTCTCTTGCAGTATTGATGTAGGATTGTTAGATAAAATTTAGGAGAGGCAATATTAAATGATCTAATTCCACAATTATTTATTGTTGTGGGATATCCCTGACAGCAGACTGGGAATATATGGGAATAATAAAGGGACAAGATGCACATACACGCGCACAACCCCTGAGTTATTTTTTGTGATATATTTTACTGTAATTCACATCGGGGCCATCACAATGATAATCTGTAACACACAATGTGCTGCTGGTGAAGCCCATGCCCAGAGGCTGCATTGATAGTCTTTGTTGCTCACTCACCTTGCTAATGTGAAAATGAGAACTGTGGGGTGAATCCTAATAGCTTCTGTCAGGCCTCTTAGGATGAGTGTTTGTATGACTGCATTGGCTCCTCATTTATCCTTGATATCACTCCCTATTCATTTCTCTCTTGCCTTTGAAGGTGAAATCCCTTATTCTCTTTCATCTGAGTTGACAGTAGCACCAAAGCTTTCTCTCCTGTGTTACAAAATTCTTCTTTCTATAGCATGGAGAGATTTCATCAGGAAATATATAAACCAAAACAAAACTGACTTTTTGTGTAGGAATGCCATTTAATTGACATGACAGTTAATTGCATAGTCAGTTTTTCAGACTGATAAGATATTTAATCCTTTGGGTTTTTCTGCTGATATGGCATGGACATTACTGTTTGCAGTGTTTAGTTTATATGGAAAATTTACAAAGTAAAAGAAATTACTTCCAATTGATGGATTCTTATTCATTCAAAGCTAAAAAGATATTGATAACTGTGTTATCTTTTTTAAGTGTTCAGACTTTACACATTTTTAAGCACTGCCTTATTTCTAGGAAGACCTATGGCACGCCTAGCAGCTTATAGGATACAGATGATCAGATTTAATGAAAAGTGGAGTTCCATTTTTGCCCTTTGGTTCTCTGAATCAATGCACTCTGTGAGGAATTACATTTCTGAGACACATAGTCTTCTGCTTGTGAACCTTGTAAAACTGGCTCTTTGATTCATGAAAACTACAATATACACCCTTCCCAAATTTTGTTACACATCTTTCAGCTTGGCTGAAAATTGCTTGCTGAGTTTCTATGTTGCTCTTTGCAGCACACAGCTAGGCCAAAAATTACTTGACCTACCAGTAATGCCTTATAACCTCTGATAATGATAGAGAGCAGATGAAAATATGACTTTGTTGCTGCGCTAAGTTTATTTGTAATTACTTTGTCTCTCTACAGAGGCCTGCATCTAATGCAGTCAGTAAATGAGGCTTTTTACAAAGGAAAATATAAATTAAAAAATAAACAAATTTTTCATTTTAAGGTTTCTACAAAGTGAGTAATATGAACATATTTTTGATATACAATATAAGAATTCAATGCAATACCACCCCATTTAAAAAAAAAAATTCCTAAGAGTTTTTTTACCACAATCAAGAAAGATATGGAAAATCTCTATCAAAATAATTCTGTTTGTGATGATTCCTCTGATAAACTAAAGGCATTTTTATTCAGGATATAAGCATAGTCAAAGACTTCAAATTCATGTTAACAAATTACTGTCCAAGTTGCAACAAGTACAACTGTCCAAATTACTACATTTACCACCAACAATGGTGGCAGACATTCTTACAGCAATCACATTTTTCAGTCCATTGATCTATTCCTACAGAAAAGGAAAGAATGCCCATACTGACACACACGGTGGATCAAGAAGAGTACAAAGACAATTCTTCTGCATTCCTTGAGATTCACAGTTCTTCAAAAAGCAGAAGAGTGAAACTATGAATTGAGCTAAAAAGTCCGAATTTCCCTACTCCAACACTTCAAACTCGATTTCTGTGGCAGTTAAAATAGTTTGTTGTTTATATATTTCTCTCTTGCTGCAGTTGATGGATGTTCATCAAACTTTTGTGCATAAAAATGCAGCAATGCTTAGAAGCAGGGACAGAAAGTTTATACCTTGGCTTTAACCATGAAAATAACCAGAATATATTATGAAAATCATAAATTTTAACTTCAAAACCAGCAGAAATTCTGACCATAAGAATAACAGTAATAAAATATATTTTTTAATCTTTGTATAAAACAATATTAGAATAGGGATGCCCTTCAGTTACTAATATTGTGACTGCAGGTGCTGTCACGGACAGAATGGGAGCTTCAGAGAAATTTATTAGAGAAACCCTCCAGATAAGTCACAAGGTGAAGAAAAACCTCCCTTGCTTTCCAAACTTCTCAGAGAGGAGTCTATGTGTGGCTGGATCCAATCTTAGTTCCAGACTTAGTTAGTGGTTTATGTTTAAAAGATTATATTGGTGCAATTGAACCTTTTAACAACTTTGTCCCAGAGGATAATCAAATATAATTATATGAATACAATTATTTATTTATTTAAATTCATTACCATAGTGACAATGTTTAGATGAAAGACCTTTTTAAGAATTATTTACTAAACAGTATGGATAGTTGTAACTGCTAGCACAATGCAATACTTTTCAAGCAATATTGCAGCAAATATATGAAAGAAATTATATTGAAGCAATTATATCAAAGCTACCAAAACAATTAATAAATAGCGATTGATACTACTCACCTAGGTTAACAACTGTGGATAAACCTCTTTTGCTTGACCTCGAGAAGTAACCCTGAGGACTGTCCCCACTCAACGGAATTATTTTCACACTCATTTGAGAGGTATGCTGGAAGTCCTCATCATGAAACTGTGGTGTTTTATAGTATAGTGTTTGAATGGCAGGCATATACACTTCAGGATTATGTGTTGTGAGGCTTATACAGTAAAATATGCTGAAAAAATTATCAGCTATGGCTACCTCTGCTCTACATTTCCGACTCTCACTTCATATCAGGGACTGCACATCCCTTCTGGTTCCAGCCTCCGCCAGGGAGATCTGCCTTGCACATCCTGTAGGTGGGTCTGATGCTTTGGTCAAACTGATCCTACCATTCTTCAACACTAAAACAGGCGATCATTTTTTGCCATCTTATCACTGGTCAGCAGACCCTCCTTGCTCAGGACATCATTGAAAACTTGTAAACAAGATAGAGTCTGGGCTGCTTAGGCAGAGTGTCCTGCTACAATGAAACAAGATACTCGTCCATTTATACAGTTAGAAATCACAGAAATCGTAGAATTACAGAGTTTGAGTTGCCTTGAGTTGGATGGGACTTAAAGATCATCTAGTTCCAACCTGTCTGCTATGGGGAGCAATGAATCATTTAATTCTGTTTTCAATCAGAGTAACTGCCATATGAATACAACTAAAAGGGTATCCCTAATGTATTTAGTCACAAAATTGTTCCAAAAGTTAGAGGTAGGTAAAACCTATTACAATATTTTAAAAAATTTATTGCTACAGCAGGATTTTTTTTCCTGCTAGAATTGTATTTTTAGTAGAGTGAAGGATTAAAAGTCTTCCTTATCTCATACATATCAGCAAGCACTATCTGGAAATAGCATTTGTTTTTCAGATTAAACATTTTTTTCCTTCAATTTATCTTCTAATAGTTCTTTGGAAGAGGTATGTTTGTCTTTGTGTATGTTAATCATTTATTCTCTGTTCAGGGTGTCAGATTATAGCTATGTTTCTCTTTTGCCTTTGCTTAAAACCCCAACACATTTAGGCTGAGTTTCTTAGAGGAGCTTTTGAAAGATAGAGGTACCTATCCACCTATCTTCAGAAGATTAATGGGATTTGAGCAAAAAGCATCTAGTCTTCATTCTCTACTTTTGAGGTAAAGTACTTTCAGCACATTTAATCCATATTAAAATTTCTTGCTGGACTAATTATCTTTCAGCATCATGCAATATGCAATTACAAT
This sequence comes from Zonotrichia leucophrys gambelii, assembly GCF_028769735.1. Lineage (NCBI taxonomy): Eukaryota > Metazoa > Chordata > Aves > Passeriformes > Passerellidae > Zonotrichia > Zonotrichia leucophrys. Next base: position 23,869,159 of record NC_088169.1, on the reverse strand, counting down.
GACATTTCATGTTCATATGAATGATAATTATCTTCCTATCTATTATTTTCCTATGACTATGTGCTTTTGCATATACTTTTCATCATTGGAAAGGATGATTTTAACTGTTATATGTGCATTTTAATACTGTATCAGTATATCCATTAACAGATAGTTATAATTATTCCCACACAGAAGTAATTGCATTGATGCATTTTTAAATATTTTCTCAGAAGAAAAATCACATCTCTTTTACCAGATGAACCTTAATATGAACATACGCATTTGATTTACCTCTCCAGAGTAAATTTCTCAAACAACATTGATTTTTCCCTTCATTGCAGTGTAGTATTGGTTGCCTACTACTAACTGCCTTTGCTTCTACATATTCGCATACCTATTGAGAAACTTCTGATTTAATGTCAGTCCTTCTGCCATAATTTCTGGAAGTCAGGTCAGGCTTCACAGGAAGTTACAGAGCCATGGTCAGTGTTGGGTGGAATAACAAGAAAAGCGGTTTTAAGTTTGTTAATATCAAGAGGGGATCTAGAGAAGACATTGGACCAATACTTGTTGAAGATGGTCATATGACAAATACGTATGGAGAAAATGTAGAGACCTTCAATGCGGGTTTGGTCCGTTTGGTTTTTTTTTTTCCAATCTTTATAATACCAGTAGAACTTGAGCCACCTCATCCTGGATTCAGTTAATGGGAATGGTTCAAACCTGTGTCAGAAGAGGTTTAGACTCGGTACCAGGAACTATTTTTCTACCCACAGAGTGGATAAACCCTGAAACAGACTTCCCAGAGAGATGGCCGATGTTCAAACCTGTCAATGTTTAAGAAGTATTTGGACAATGTCCTTAACAGCATGTTTAAACTGTTGGTCAGCCCTGAACTGGTCAGGCCATTGGACAGGATGATTATTATGGTTCTTTTTCAATTGAAATATTCTAGTCTATTCCCTAAATAAACTGTTTATGACTCAGTTCCATTCCCCACATTTACACAGGATTTTGTGGATAATATTTCATAAGAAAAAATCATTGTAAAATTCTCATATTCTCACTATGGTTATTAAAGTTATATTCCTTAAGCCACTGTTATCACTTTCTAGACACCATTCATCATTCACAAGCAGTATATAAAACAGATGTATTATTTCAAATATGTACTCCAAAACTATCTTCTAATAATTCCCATAGTATTTTGTCAGTTCTCAATGTCTGCTCTACTCAAACAATTCTTTGAACTACTTGTCTGGGATGCAATCTTCCTCATTTCTCAAAAAAGCATATTCTGCAGTTTGAGAGTCATTGATCTCATTATTTTGAAGCTTAATATCCTTGAAGATGTCTCAGCATATATCAGGAGCAATTCTTTGAGTTGCAAAGTTATCTCCCTGAAAACGGTCTATATAACCCTGGAAGATAGCTGACCCTGTGTTACAAATGCTGTGTGCAGTCACTGTGTCTTGGCTGGTTCATTTTTTCTTATCACTAGTCTCTCTAGCCTTCTGATATCCTCTGTCATCTGTGAACGCTTTTAAAGCTTTTTGCAGTGTTTTACTTGAGGAGAGAAAAGGATGATACTACACAGGTATTTTAGGAAAAAAAATCTGGAAAAGGATCTACAGTAGGCAAGGATTTAATGTGTAGACAGAGCAGGAGCAGATGATCTATTAGCTCTTCTGTCAAGTCATAACATTTTTAGGCTTTTATCTGTCAACAAAAGTCCAGCTGCATCTATATGCTCAGTTAATGGGAAATGTCACAGTCAGTGAGAATGAAGAAAATCTCTTCTATGATTTTGCAGAGTTTTATGAAGACAGGAAACTTAAATAGGTTGTTTTGGTTTCACATGGCAATCATCAGTTAGCGATGACAACATATTACTTCATGAATTTCAAGTCTTAACCTCCATATAACATTATTCATCAAGATAAGCTAAGAAGCATTACAGCTTTCCAGACAAAGAAGCAAACAAAAGAAACTTTCGTAGATAATTTCTCTACAGGTTGTGAGCAGATATCTTTTGTTCTGAACCCTAACACAAAAATTATTTTGCATCCCCTGCCTTGTAGTACTTGTATTCACAGCATAAGAAAGAAGTAGAATTGAGAAGTGTGGCTTACCATTGGTAACCTGACTTTCTTTCTTATATTGGAAGTATCTTCCCAAATAACCTGAGATGTTTTTCAGTTCCTGGAGTAAGACCAGTGGTATAAACATGAATAATAAAGGGAATATTTCTAAAGAAGTCATTGTACCCCTATAGTTTACAATTCTGGGCTTTTCACTGAAGTTCTAAAGACTCTGTATGAATCATCAACTAAACTTGCTTTCAAATAAAAACATGCACTTCAGGCTTGGGAAAAAGTCTATGTCTACTACTATTAGGACTTTTGCAGAAGACTTAAGGAGGTAGAGATGTGCAGCAAGCCACAATAGCCTTACTAGATTTTGTATTGAGGCTTGAGAAACCCATGTGTTATCATGAGTCACCATAGTATAACCTTATATATAAAAGAGCATAAGAGATTGTGCTGAAATACTCACTGTTATAAAATATGGGTTGTAAATATGTGCAGCTAAGATCGCTGTAGTGGACATTAAGAGATAATGTTATTTTCTGTCAAAACAAGCTGCGTGGTTGTGTTTGTTATACCAGAGAAGCCACTGCATAGGGAAAATGACAATTCCCATGGATGGGCTCTGCATATCATGCTGTGGCTGTCTACCTGAGGTTCATCTGGTACTAAATGAAAATATCTAAAGGGATGGAAGATATACTCATTATTTCTATTTCTTACTTTTCTATATCTTGTTAATAAAGCAATTCTATTACAGTATTTGCTGCCATGCTTTTTCTTTTGGAATCTGAAAACAGTCCTGTGCTTTTTTCCTCCTGATATGGAGGAAGATGCTGGAAGATGTCAGATGTCAGATGCTACCTGACATGCTGGAAGATGTCAGGTAGAAAATTACTGGATAAATAATGCAACTGTTGATGTTCATGAAATCTTTCACTATTCTTGCTGTGCACACACTAACTGCCTCTTTCTTTATTTTACTGTGGCCATCAAAGTTTTCTCATGAGGGAAAAGATGCTTTTGTTTTCCAAAACTTGTGGAAGAACAATGGCAAAAAGATAAGCTGAAATTGCAAGTTCAAATTTAGTGCCTAAGATTTTATTTAACTTGCTAGATAAAAAGCAGACAAATCTTGTCCATCTAATCTAAAGTTCCTTTATAAATTGCAGTAAGTATGATTGTAGAATAATGGAATAATGATTAGTATTCTGTTTATGTTATAAAGCTAGAAATGTTCAGTACTTCTGTTTAAGCAAAGCTTAATACTCCATCAGACGAATTATAGTATCTTCTGCATATTGCTTGTACAGGGACTTGACTATTTCAGAATGGACTGTGATAATCTAATTAGCATATCATTAGGTGAGGTGCAGTTTTCCCAGCCCACTTTCCATTCCTTTAAATAAATTGCTAGTAGTATGGTCTCTCCTAAAACCAACAACTCCAGTGCTACTTGTTGAAGAAAGTAATGAATTATGGGACTTTTAAGTGTTGCTAAGTAAGCATTTATTTTTCCTTTATCTTCTCACTTTTCCCAATGAAAAGCTCACTGTAGAATAATTTTGTGAGTTTGTAAAATAAATCTACATTTTGGACTTATGTCCATAGGTCCTATTTTTTTGACCTTTATTAAATAGCTCACTCTCACTTTACTAGTCAAAGGTGATGAAAAAGAAGCTAATGAGCTACACTGTCATTCTGCAGATGGAAAAATAAGAAAGAAACTAGATGAAAAGCTGCTCAAGCATTAAACATGCTAAAGCTTTTATTGTCATTCATTTAGCTCATAGCAAACAATTTGATGTAGTTTGACATGACCTGCAAATTTGTTCTTTTCTAATTCTGAACACATTATCATTATAGAACACAGACTACTTGCAAAGTCAAGTGGCTTCCAAAAACACATTTCTTACACTGAAGTAGCAATTATCTTAATTTTGACTTATTTTTTATTGTTTATTTATGTTCTGTTTTCTCATACTTACAGACCAATACATAATGTTAGAACATGTGTCACAAGAGATGTACTTTATTCTTCCCTTCAGCTACAGATACCAGAAAGCAGAATAATTCTTTCAAAATTCTAAATTTGCAATTCAGTTTTGGCTTTCCTTTTTTTTTTTTTTTTTTTTGTTAGTATGTGTTTGGGCTTTTGTGTTTTGTTGGTTTGTTCCCTCCACAAATTTATACAAAAGCAGCCTGATTAAAATTTATACCTAAAATTTGCACATGGATATTGTACTATACTGAAAACCAGTGTAAACATTTAAATGCAATCTATTATTAATTCAAATGTGCATGAAGCTTAAACTGGAATCTTAAACCTCATAATGTCAGAAGTATCTGCTATCTTCTTCAGGTGTTCAATTTTTGTGCAATCCAAAGTAAAGACCTTACAGAAATAGAAACAGAGAGAAAAAATCTCGTTCTCAAATGTTTTCCTCTAGGATATACATTTCACTTCTCATAATATTTTGGACCTGTAAAAAAAAACACCCAAACTTTAAATCTTATTGAATGTATCTTAATGTTTATTTTAATGACAGCTGTCCAGATATACATTTAGAACTTCTCTTTTTTCACTGTGCTTTGATGTTTGTTTTCAAAAATGTTGAGCAATAAAAATATAATTCCTGAAGATGTGGCCATATAATAATCAAAATGAGTGATGTCAGACATCTATAAAGATACAGACACGTAAGTAAATAACACTTCAGCGTCTAAAGACTCATATGCCATTGCTGTAATTTATTTTTTTTTCTACTCACCCCTGACATATCATCCCCAGGTAAGGTGGACAGTGAAAAGAAAAGTCTGAAAACATGGCAAAATTGAAGGCAATTGATCATATAGCTCTCATTTAAAGCACATACAAATTTATGCAAATGTATATCAGACTGGTATGGGTAAATTCCAAGTCATTCTCATCAATACTTCTGACTCATTCCATTACCCAAGAAGGATGGGCTAAATCCAAACTTTATCTCTGGTTTGAAAATCTGCATTTCTTCTTGAGAGAGGATCAGATTTCCTTCCTAGCCTGTCACTCCCTTTTGCAATCCCAATGTAATATATAATGGTAGTGCAGAATAGTTTGTAAGCTAACCACAAAGGAAATTATGTCATCTAAGTCTCTTCTGAACATCTGAAAAAAAAATTGCTCCTACAATATCACATAATTTGTCATCCTATGATCAATCATTAAATGGTATATTATGATTAACCTTAAAACTCTCTAAGAAAGTTGTGGAAGAATGCTTAATTCCCTCATAAAATGTGGTCTGAGCTACAGAATGAAGACATAGGGGAAAGAGAATGTTAATAGTGGGAATTGCAAAGTGAACAGTGTGATTTATCTCAGCTAAAACAGCAGAGATTTGAGGAGATAAGACTGACTGCTATCCTACCTGCCGTCCCCCATCAGCCATTTTAGAGTAATGAGTGCACCAACTCTCCAGGAATTCCTCTAAGACACAGCAAACCCTGAAAATATTCATTAAAGCACTCTATCTGGAAATAAGCACAACACAAAAGACTTATCAGTTTAAGTATTGTAATGGTTCAGTCTAGAAACAGCTGAACAGTTAGAGTTTCACTAGTGAAAAAGATCATGATTAAATTAATGCTTTTGTGACTGCACTTCAAACATAGATACCTATTTGTCACCTGTAAACATTGATACTGAAAGCACCTGTTACCTCAGAATTATAATCAATAACTTAATATTTCAATGTTCCTCAATGTTCAATGTAATATCCTACTCTTACAATCAGAGACAATTATTAACCTGAGATATTTTTCTGCAACAGGTAGTGTACATGACAGATTGATGTCTGACATTTTGATCACACAGCCTCTGATTTTCATTAGTGTTAGTGCCCTGTTGCTTAGATGTTCTCCATTTTGATATGTTTATACATCTCAAAGAAAATACGCCCTCACTTTTGTTATTGAAAGAAAGTGGAAGACAGATAAAAGACATTACAGCTGTTGAATCTCAGGAGTTTGGCAGAAATTGCACAGCATCTTCTGAATACTAAGATGCCAGTACAAATAACACTTCAAGGTAATTCTATTTGGAGGTCTAGGAGTGTCAGGTACTGAATATTGTAATTACTCTAGCTAATGTGGATGATTAAATGAAAGTTTCTCTGGAGTAGACTTCTATAAATCTATTATGGCTTTGGTATAAGCTTTGGTATTGCCTTTCTTCTTTGGAGATGAAGATTTTGGAGGGATATCATATATATATATATATATATATATATATATATTTTAGAGTAGATTACATACATTCAGGTTTAACTTGATACTTTTCCCAAGGGATACTAAGACACTTGTGGGAGGTTTTTGTCAAGTTTTCAGAAGTGTATATCACTTACACAGCATTTATGATCACAATAGCAACAATAGATACACAGTTTAGAAATCTGCAGATTTGTGACATAAAATAACATTCACTTCCACCTGCATAATTGTAGAAGCCCAGAAGATGAGGGGCTAATGTGTGTGTCTCAAACACCAATAGCTGTGGAGTCAAGCAAGGACTGCATAAAAACATGCTATGGAAACAGGCAGGAAAGAACAGGATGTGGCTGGAGAAGGGGGCCATATGGGTGTGGGGCAGCACTTTCCAGTGTCAAGTGGCCTGTCCTGGCTCCTGGAGATAAGCACAGCAAGGTACATTGCAAGATCAGGAAAGAGTTGAGTAGCAGGCAAGACTGGTAATGGAGGAAACAAGAGCACCAAAGATCCCTGAAGTCCTTCTGTCAGTTTCTAGAAAGGTCTAGAGGAATGGACAGTGCATGCTAACTCTAGCATAGCAAATGATAACCTAAACCCTGGGACAGGGAAATCTTATCCATAAAAGGGCATCCCCACAAAGCCTGGGTGGTGACCCCCAGCACCCTGGGCATCCTGTTGGCCAGATCAACACTGGACCCAGGACTGATGATCTCCTTTCCTCTTTCTCTTTCTCTCCCTCCTTTTAATATTTGTCTCCCCAAATCCCTACCCAAATCAATGGCAATCTTCAATGACAGAATTGAACTTCTTTAATGCATTGAAGACTACACTTGAAATTTATGCAACTTCTGAAGAAGCTATTTCATCATCAGAAAACATTGGATCAATTCTGGAATTTGAAGATCATAAAGCTTCAACTATAAAATAGTAAGTAATATAATGGATTTTTTTCCTGGCTCAGAAAGCTCAAAGTAGGTACTATTTATTTTGAATTGGAGTCAGATGCTGTATTACGGGTGCCTAAATGGTGTATTGCAATTCCTAGGCAGCAGAGTCTGTCCTACTTGGTAAAGTTGTAGTTCTCATAGCAGGCAGTAATGATCCTTTATACTCAGTAAGGAAAATTAGGTACCTCCAGGGAGCAATTCAAAAAACCTAGGCAAGTTATCAGTCTTTCTCTATTGGCAGCATAGAAAAATGCATTATTCTACAATGATTCAGTAATTCTGTAGTCAGAATGAAGCCTCCCCAAAAGCAAAGCACTGTGTTGGGATAATAGTGTCTGTAGTCTTTGAGGTTTATTCTGCAATATATAAAACTCAAAAGATAAAATAAGGTGAAGATAGGATTTATTCTCCAGAACATATTTTCCCCAAGTGTAGTTCTTAATGCTCTCAAATAGTCTTAAAGAAATAAAGATTTAATTAATGATCCATAGCTGATTAATCCCTCAATTAAAACTGTCCCATATTGTACTCACGTAGCATGCCTCTCTGAATCTTAGGTGACACAAAGTGATTTGAAAAGATGGTGGATGAACCATTTCTTTACAGATGCACTCCACAAAGACAACACAGGGACTTGTACTTCTAAAATAAGCCTATAGCATAAACACTATATGTCATTAAATCAGGTTTAATAAACAAGATTTCATATTCAAATGCTAGAGTCCTAGTGAAGAATATAGTTAGGAGGAGTGAAAAGCAACTCTTCTGCACATACAGATTGAGTAGAAAAAAAATAGTGCCAGTGGGATAAATTAACTACTAACCTCTCCTGGCTGGTCTCAAGCTTATCAAAGGAGGAACACCAGACCATCAAAGTCCCATCTCCACAAGTGCAGGGGAACACACAGGCAGGATGAAAGGCAAAGAAACCCTAACTACAAACTCCTGAGAGGGAACATCTGGTCCAGACTCCTCACAGGACTTTTCCAAGACCAGCAGATCCATTGCTCAGGTGTAAAACCCTCCAAAATAATGAGAGCAACACTCTGCAATACCTTTTTGGAGTAAGAGATGGTTGTTGCCCTTAGGTGTTCGACACAATATAGGTTGCAGGAGAACAGAATGTTGGTATTAAATGAGTTGTTATGGGATGTGTGTGGGAGGAACCAAAGGTGGCATAATGGAGGGTTGTACATGGTTTGTGGAAAGAACTATGGTGGGCAAATTAGGAGACAAGGAAATAAAAAGGTCCAGTCACATGTCTGTAGGGTCTTTTCTGTACAATCTAGAGACATCCTGCACCAGATCACTGCAGTCTGTCCTTTCTTCTCATTAGTTTCTACTTTCAGTTATCTTTCTAGTAATAGGCTCCGAAGCCCCTGTGTTTACGAGGGATCTGACTGCTAGCCAGTGGAGTCAAAGCATTGGTCCAGATGATCTCTGTGTCCATGGTGGCAGCAACTGGAGAGACCTGAGTGAGTGAAACCTAGTGACAGGCACCAGGCTGGTTCCAGGGGTCAAAGCCACATGTCCCTGTGATGCAATACCTGGAGTGAATGAGTGAGGGCACTGGTGAAGAGCAAGCCAGGTGAGCTGGTGAGTAGGTGAGATGGCCTGGATTCAAGAATTCTCTAAAGGTAAGAACACAAGGTTGGATGTTGCTGTTGGGGATCAGAGGAGTCCAGCCACTGATGGCTGTGGGTGCATGTGATTTTGTGTATTTGCAGATGTGGCAGGGTAAGACAGTCCACTGGGTTGCAAGTGCAGCCACTGGGCATACCAGAAACATAAGCCTAGCTGCTGGAGGGCTCTATAATGTACATATAAACAAACATGCACAAACACATATATGGACTATTTTTTCATGCATCTATTCCAGCTGAGCAGGGTGGAGGTGCATTACTGACACTCCATACTGGCCCCTTCTCCTGCTCAGCCAGAGAGGCTGGCACTGCCTGTGTTCATGAGTGCTCTGTGTGTGCACCTGTGCTCTCTGTGTGGCCAGCCATGTATACATGTGTGTGTGCTGCACACAGAGTAAGCTGTCTACTACTAATACACACTCAGCCTCGCTGCTGGAGAGACCAGCTCTTCTATCAGACTAGGAGGAAAAAAAGCCATAAACATAGGTAGCCCAGCAGATGTAGGAGGAGCAATCTCCTACATTCCCAGATGTTTCCAGATCAGATAGTCTCATCAGATCTTAATCAAGGTCAGAACTGCTTCTTCATAGTATATTTCTGCAGTGGTACCAAACTGCAAGATCCAAATTAGAGAATCTCTACCTGCAAATTAGCATGACAGTTTCTGTGAGCAATCTAACCTGGACTCTTAGCTGTTAGACAGGCAATGCAGACTAAGCAGTTTGTTGGTTCATGCTGTTTCTCTGAACTTCATGAACTCTCAGGGAAGGAATGCAGAAGTTCTCTTTCTGCTCCCTTAGTACAGCTTCAGAGATCCCCATGAATTTAGACTCAGAATTTTGCCACCACTGCTCCACATGCCCTTTCCCCTCCCTTCTTGTGCAGACCATGTGTGTATGGCTGTCCTTAACAAATATGGGGGAAAGAAATGCTGAATTTGCCACGATGGGAAAGAAGAAAAAGTGTTAAACTCACTGCAGAGCATCATTACAGTGTTTGTGCCAACTGCACAGTAATGCTATAATATGGCTGATGAGAGTGGAATTCAGAAAAAAAATAGATGAAAAATAGTCAGAGATCTCATTTAGCTAAATAGATATGCTAAAGAATTCTCTTTTACATGCAGCAGTAGGAACACTACAATCCTTCATGTGAGGCAGAAAGAAGGGACACAAGTCCAAGCAGCTGAATTTGGGGTAGTACCCAGTCACTAGGAGTTTCCTGTTCAGACACTGGCTGTGAACAGGAGGAGGGAAATCCCAGGAAGATGAAATTGGATCCTAGGCTGTAGGTAGGGTACCGACAGCCCCAAAGCCCAGCTGGACAGGGATAGTCAGGACTGGTGATGCCCTCAGAACCCTGGCACTGGACTAATATCATGACTGCTATGATAAGTAACACATTATTAGCTAATTAATTAGTAATATAATTTCTATGGTACAGAAATGAGTGAAAATGATTTTTTCGTCAAGATAAATCTGCATTTCTTCCCTATTAATTCTATTGTAATGAATAATGCAGCAGGAGAGATTTTAATTATAGAATGCCTTTAATTTGGATAGATTTCATACATTTTTTCCATCTTATTAACCCCAGCACTCTTTTCTTGATGTGGAAGGATAATTTACACTCATTCTTTTGTTTAATTGTGCCACTTACACAACAGGTGCTCTCTGTAGTAGTTCATACCATGTGCAGATCAATGCTGTGTCAGTGTTGAGCACTTCTATATTTAAATTCTTAATAATACATACTCCCTTGTTACATTAAAATGTAGGAAGTAAGAAGTCTGCCTGCAAATTTGATAGCATTTGGTCATGAAATGTTCCCCTTTTTCCAGCTCATGAATAATCTTTAATTAGATATCATTACAAGATGGACAAAATTTTAGGATTATGCCTGAGATAATGAGCACGAAACTACTTTATGTGTCTAGTCCAGAAGGACAATAGCTCCTCAAAACCTTGTGGCTTATTTTCTCAGGGTTGAAGTCAAAACAAGTCATCTGCAAATAAATTTTATTTTAGAGCAACAGAACTGTTGCGAATGCAGCATCCATTGCTCAGTGTTACCGCAGCCTTTGACCCTAATCTTCCTTTTATCCATATTTTTGATACATCTTGCTGAAAATAGTCATCCTGCTACTCTGTGACACTAATTTGTGGTGTGAAGTTATTACTTGACTTTGGCAGTGTTTGTCTGCTTTTTGTCAAGTGTGCTAACAGGAGTATGGGAGAATGTACCAGCTAAGCTGGGGCACAGTGGTCCTGACCCAAACCCTACTGTGCATCAAGGAGCCAGTGATCCCCAGAACAGATGACCTGAATAAGTGCAGGTCTGTGCTGTGTTGTACACACTCGTGGTCTGCCAGAAGAACTTCACTGATTAATTTTAATGGGAAATCCATATGCAGCTCCCTCTTGACCCCTGTCCTTTCTGCCACCTCATGTATCTTCTTATCTTGAGGGTAAGCAGCATGCTTACATAGAATGCTTCTCTGCTTGAAAATAGAAATGATGAACGGAGCTGTTTTTGCTAATGAGGAAATATGGTAAAACCTCTAAAGATAACAGTGCTGTCAAACAGCACAGAAAGGATCTGTGCAGAATGCCATGCTCTGACCACAGGCATATGCAATCCTATAAAACTTGGGGTTCTCATCGTTTGAAGGAATGTAAGATTATCTGTGTCATCCCCTTTTTCCTTCTCTTGTAATTTCCAGTAAATGGCATTTTAATCAATATCTGACAAAGCCTGATTGCTTTTCTTACTGGGATGCATAACAAGCGTTTGCATCAATGCATTACATTAAGCATTTGCTGAATGTGCAAGTCCAGTACCGGTGCAAGAGGCTGGCTCCTTGTCAGCCCCTTTCTCCAATCTGTCAAAGTCACACTGAATATGACCCTCTGGCATTCCAGCCACTCCTCACAGTTTGGTGTGCATTCTGTCCCATCATCCAGATCATTAATGTTGATGTTAAACAGGGCTGGACCCAGTATTGCCTCCTACACTGCTAGTCATTAGCCTCCAATATGATGTACCAATTGATCGTAAACCATGTAGCCAATTTTCAACCCACCTTAGCATCTCTACATCATCAACTCCTCTATGGGAATCATGTTAAAAGCCTCACTGATTTCCAGGTAGGCAATATCCTCTGTTCTCCCCTCATCTACCAAGCCAGTAATTTTTTTCACAGAAAGCAGAAAAAGTTGCCAAGCATGATTCCTCTGTGGTGAATTCATGCTTTTTACTCCTCATCACTTTCTCATCTTCCATGTTCCTCTTATATATTTATTCTGCCTTACTGCCTATTTACATATGTCTATTAGTTATTTATTAGGCCAAAGTACATAAATTTTAAACTTTAACAGTATAGCACTGATTTTATTCTTACTTATTGTGATCATTGAGGGTACATGATAGTGCTGTTGGAAACACTGGGCCAGGACTTCCTACATTATACCGTAGCCCTGCAGTAGGCAGAGGGAAATGAGCAGTAAGAAATAGCACCTGATCAAACATTCCAGATCCGAAACATGGTTAAGGCCTTTCTCCAAACATTCCTATACATGGTCACATGAAGGTTATCCTCATATTATCTTTGAGTTATTGTGTTTACTACCAAAACTGAGCAGCACTTTTTTCTTTTTTGTCCTTTTTAATCAAGGAAAATAATCCCAGGTTTTGACTAGGCCTGTTAATAAACTTAAAAAAGAGTGAAACATAAAAGATTTTACTCAAAATATACAAATAGTAATATCTGCTTTATCAACAATTTTTAGGTGAAACTAATATTTATTAGGTTAGATTCTTTAAAGTACTATCAAAGAGAAGACTATAATTCTGGTGTGTCCTATGGGAGAAATATTCTGTCAAGTTTAATTCAACACTAATTTATTAATGTTCAAAGAAATTGTCACCAAGAGGCTTTAACAAAGTCAGGACGATAATGAAAAATTAAAATAAAAGTCATTTGGAGGGAAGTCTGGTAAAGCTATTTTCTCTCCTTGAGCAGCCCATTGATTTAAAAATCAGAATGTCATAAGAACAGTCTAAGATTTTAATAGCCACAGCCACATGGTCAAGTTAATTATTAGTGGGTGCAACAACTGACAGCATACAGCAACTCTAATAGGGAAAGTTACTTCCAGGGAAGAGTAAAAAAGGGGTAGAGAGAGAGGAAAAGGAGAAAAACTGGGGAAAAGCAAGGGCAAGGGAAGATGAAGGCTCACCAGTGGCTGGCTTGGAAAAACAGTGGCAGGGTCCCAGATAAGCATCCTTTAAATGAGGTTCTCTTCAGTGAAAAAAGTGATGAGGAGGAACATGAAAGCTGTGATGATGATTTCTTTGCCTTGCCTTTAACCCCTAGAACTATATGATTTTGCCATGTTATAATTTGTTCCTGTTTGTGACGATGTTAGCACAAACATATACCAATCATGTGCAATCATTAAATACTGATTATCTGTTAAATCTTCTGTGCACAAATATTTTTTGATAATGACAGTCAAGTATTTAAGAGACTATTGTCTATTTTACCGTACGTAGGCTTTTTTTGCTTTTTCTATATTGGAGAAAACTGGAAAAAAACCCTTTAAATACCTAAAATCTGTCAAACAATAGGAAAGAATAGGCATGTAAAGAGGAGTTATTGCTATACCAGCCATAGCCACTTCCCACAATAGCCCACCATACCAACGCAGGTGCAGCTGCAAGCCCATGAGACCAACAGCATGAGAACACCAGTATGGAAACAGAAGGAAAACAAGATCAGAGAGGCTCAGTAAAGCACTGCTACAGCAGCACAGCTGAAAGGTTTCAGAGCTGCAAAGATCTTGCTTTTAACATTAGTGCTACCAGTGTACCAGGGTCACCTCAGGCACTGCAGTACACATTATTATATTTTATAATTATGTATATGATTTCGTTTTGTAGCAAAAAGATTAGCTATGTCTGTATTTACTTTGTCTTGCTAGACTTTCTACTTTTTCGAATAAAAACTCACACTTAACTTTATGACAGCCATATTTTTGCAAGTTCTACATTATATTAAGAAAGTACAGAGGAAAACAACTATTCATTTCATTCAGAGACTTAAGTATAATTCAACCTCACATTCATGAAATCTATGGAAGTGGTATCATCTCTATTTGTCCAGAATTAAATATTACTTAAGGACAGCATTTTTAATACTGACTTTAGTTTTCCTTTTAAATTGGCTGTGGATTAAATCAGTACATTAACGTGCTGAAATAAATAATATAAACATGAAAACTGTTGCATTATACTGAATATTAATGCCAGAATAACCACAGTAACAAAACACCTTGCTCAAAGGCCTTGAAAAATGAGTTGTAAGGCAATTAATAATGGAAAATTTATTGCTAATTCTGAAGAAGAATACTTTGAAATGCAATGCTTGCGTAGGCAACTGTTAATTTTAATAAATTGATTGTGATTTTTCCTTCAAGTGTGTAATGAAAACATAAACATTTGCAGTTCAGTTGTTTGAGGACTTAAAAGAGTAAACAAACAAGTGGCTACAATTCTAAAACTACTTTCTTTTTTTTGTTTACCAGATCTATTATTAAGAACTGCTGTTTAGGTTTTCATTGCATCTCTGTTGATATTCAATATGATGAGAATGAATCTTAATTTCTGTGGTCAATGAAAGGTTTTACTTTAATTACCAAAGCCAGTAAACATTTTAAACTTATCTGATAACTGTCTGTATACAAATTTAGGTGAGATTTGTTGTCTACTTAGCAGTATTGTGGTACACCGACTTTTCATAGCATATTATTCTGAAAATATGTATGCCTCACAAGCTTTCAGTTTGAAACCTCAGGAGTTTTGTTTAAAATTGACATTTAATACCTGTTGTTTCTGTGTATGTGTGCTTTGTTGAGATATTCCTTTAATCAGGAATACAGTGGAAATACAGACCTTACGAACTTTACAGCTGTTTTTTACAGCACATGATAGCAAAATATTCTCCGAACTCTACCAAAACAGCTCCCACTACTTTAGTCCACTTGATGTGAGTTTCCTTGATGGCAAAGTGTACTGGGCTATGTCAAATGTCTCTGGAACACATTTAGGTTATGGTTAAGAGCTTACAGGGCACTGCTGTGCTATTATTCTGGATGATGATTTAGGTTTACATGATTTTTGGCTTATTCTATTTTGCATTTTTAACTCATCTGAGTTACATGTGTTATTTTAAGATACATGGAGGCTGGGTAGGTTTTACCAAAAGGTGTGTTTAAAGCAATTTTTCGCTTCATTTTCTTTTATCCTCGTCTTCCTATATGGTGAGTTAATATGGGGAATAAAAAGCTTTGCAAAAGAGGTTCACTCAAAACTGTTATAAAATCTACTCTTGTGCATAATTTTTGTACTAGCATAAGGGATTGGCAGAGCTGAGGGTTGAGTACCACATAAGCCTTAGTCATTAGGTCTAAGAATATATCCTCTCAGATTTTAATGGAGAGAAAAAAATTATTGTAGTCTTCAAAATCATGAATAAAAACATGAAGAAAATAAGGAGAAAAACTGATACAGGTCAAAATAGTGATTTTCAGAGAGCTAAGTGCTCTGTTCTTTGTATCATATCTATGTCATAACCTAGAGGGTTACCTAGCCTGTGGGTGTTCCAAGATTGTGTCTGTGCATTCACTGTATTCTGTATTACACAAGACTACAGGGGCTTTCTTCCCCTAAATTTCTCTGTTTTATTTCAGATTACAAAAAATGCCATACAATTCACCAACAGCAAATATATTTTCACAGAAATTACCACTTGCAAGTTTAACTATGGTTAATGAAGTGAATATATATTTATCAAGCTATTATAAGTTGCTATAAGAAACCAATTTCATACCAAAAATCAATGTAAAAGCAACATCCAAGTGCTGTAAGGGGTTACCACAAACTTGTCTATAGTGAAGCAAATTTATAGACAATACAACTGTGGATATATTTATGAGAGATATACAACATCAGTGTCAAGAAAATTTGGCACATTTCCAAAAGGACAAAACCATCTCAAGGATCAGGATAACTCATTTTCAGAGGGCAGGACACAACCATCCCAGAAATAGAGATGGGAAAACAAACTGAACTAATCCCAGAAGTGAGAGTACGGGGGAGCACCAGTAGAGTAACACCGTCTCACTTCAGAGATGACCCACACCAAAGACTTTGGAGTCGACCACGAATTCCCAGCAAGGATCCAAGATATCACAGAAAGTTTGTGAAGAGAGTTCAAGTGTCTGTGAAAGAACAAGGGAATTTTTCCAAGCATTTTGGGCAAAAATTGTTTTTTTCATCATAGACATAAAAAAGTGCATAGGACACCAACACTTCAAGCAGCAAACAGGTTGTTGGCTGTTAAGTTTACCTGAAGTGGCACATAGATTAAGTTGGTTTTTCTTTTCAGACCAATGTTTGCTTTTCCAGACTGTTTTCCTGTTCTAGCAATTAGAACAGCCCATGACAGTTTCCAATTCTCATTCTTTTAGGATATTTCCACCTCTTTCCAGACCATTTCTTGGCTTTTTTTTCTGCTAAGTTTCCATTACAATTGTATTGCAGTAATTGATGATGTCTCAGGATGTCTGTGGACTCCAAGTACCCATCTTTATTTCAAAGATACCAGCTGCACTTCTCAAGAATGCCTCTGGTTCACAGGCCTAGACAGGTAGCTCCCAGTCTGGCAGGTGTTTTCTCTGTGAACATTTGAGCAGACAACTTCTACTCAGTAGTTTCCCCCTTCTAACCAAGTCACCTTTCTGGCTGTTCCCAACAACTGCTAACTGCAAAGACCTTTTTTCCACCACCATTGTCTCTCTTCAGGCTGTGACTCTTACTGCAGCCCTGGTGGTTTAGCTAGTGACACCAGAACAGGTTTGAACCATCTCATATAGCAATTCTTCAAACTACTGGGTTTCATAATGTCTTCCAAAATCAAAGAGGTAACCACAAATAAGAGTGTTCCATTCCCGTGAAGCCCTTTTCCTCAACCCACCCAACTTCATCACCTTCCCAATAAGGTGAATAAATAAGGCAAGAATGGGAATGGAGAAAAAAAAAGACACCATTGCTTTTCAGTTGGAAAAATTCTGGACTAAAGGAATAGCTTTTGGCAGATTTTCTTTAAAAGGCACATGGCAGTAAACCTTAGAATGGTCTAGGAAAGGTAACTGAGTTGCCCTAGCGCTGAGAAATACAAAATCTGAGAACAAATAATTTCAATGTCTGTGTAAAAGTATGAAAAAATAACTTTCTTCAAACCTGAAATGCAGAATTAATTCAATCTTGCATGGATATAGCACTCTCTGAGAAGGGGCTCATGGGAAAACCATGCATTATTTTGTGCAGTGGAATGACTTTTTTTTTCCTTTTCTCTTTTCTTTGCATAAAAGTAGGTCCACAATGCATGTTCTCATGAGAATCAAATATCTCTCATGGTGCTTCCTAATGTGAATATGAATTTTCCATCCATACACCCCAGCTTTCTTCAGTCTGATGCTGAAAATACAGTAAAAACAAAAACTCATGAAAAATGCATGTACTTTTCTATAGGCTTATAACTACATTTACTCTTCTCACCTTTGAAAAATCATTATACAACCTTCCCCTTCTGCAAAGAAGATTCTAAGGGCTTGGCATTCTAGCATATTGTCTTTTTGGTAACAGACTGCTGGACTAAAAGCCTTCTTAAAATGCTTTGAGATTTTAAAAAATGGATCCTTTGTGATACGTAATCAGAAGTCACTGTTCTTTGTGTTTTAAAGCTCATCAGTGAGGTTTTGATTGATGCTTAGAATCATTATTGGGTTTTTTATGAATTCTGTGGCAAACAAACAATTTAGTTTGGTGATTTTTTTTGTTTTTTTTTTTTTTTTCAGATGCACTCACTAATGTGTTTGTATAAGTCTTCAATATTTATTATGTTTGTAGCTAGTTTTAGCAAGATAGGTGAAATTTTTACATTTGTGCTGTAAATTCACAGTGTTTATCTTATTTAAATGTTTTATAGCACCAACATGGAGTTAAATTCTGCTTTTCTGAGCAAGACTTACTTCCAGGACCATCATGAATATCATCCTAAAAGTAGTGAATAGATCAATTTTTCAGAAACTGCAAATGACTGCTGAAACAATGCTTTTATTCTGCTCAAACTTTACTTTCAATGGTAGACTGTTGCCCACCATTTCGTGCCTTTTATAAGAAAATTTCTACAGAAGACAGAAATTTTAAACTGTCATTTAAAGACATAAAATTTTAAACTGTCATTTAAACACATAAAATCTCCAGTCCAGAGAAAGTGCAAAAAATCCCACAAGCCAAAGTCAATGGATGAGCCTCTGCGGAGGTAGCCAATGATGTTTGGAAGGACTTCTGAGGAATGAAAAGGATTCTGGAAGTGAGGCAAACAGAAATAAAAGCAATGTGTGAAGCAAAGCCAATGCTATTGAATGACAAAGGTGCATTTTAGTGGACTCTTTGGCATCAAAAAATCTTCACAGCTGCTGGTACTTAAAATTCTCGTTAGAAGTCATGCCTTGCTTCTTTGGAAATTCACTCCTTCAGAACTAAAGCAAAAGATCAAGAACAATATTTAAATTTATTTCACCTCTTCCTAATGGTGACTATTTTGCTTTATTTTCTAATTTGAGTGCTTATGATGAAATATTTCTTCAACAATTTTTCATGGAGTTTACTGAAAGAAAAATATGTCATTGATGTCCTCCCATTGTATAATCTCTAAACGTCAATATTTGAACATTTATAATTTCAATTATGTGTACCCATAAAGCTGTTGTCTTGGAATATACAAATTGTATATGACATCTCATCTTTTAAGCTAGTAAATCAAATAATTTCCTTTGTAATTTCATTTGGAAAGAAAATGTAATTTGTAGTCCAATAAAATCTACATTAGCTTGTTCTAAATTCAATTTGGGAAAAAAAAAAGAAAACAACAAAACCCTACTGCAAGAAATCACTTTATTATAATCTCAACTACCCCAGTAAACCACAGTAGCTGTACTGAGCAAAATTCTGCTGAAACAATAATCAGACAATTACTAATTCTGAAATTGCTCAATTTTTAAGCTTTCTAGTATTGGGGTTTATTGTTTGTTTGTTAATAAACAAACCTGCTTAATATAAGATTTTTTAAAATTTATTCTTTTGCAAGAGTGAAAGTCTCGCACACACACAGAACTAAAAGCAATCTCCTTAATAGAACCTCACTGTTTATCTTTGGCCATGGGTATTACTTGCTTCAAATCTGTATAGGTTCTTGAAGATGGAAATATAAAAGAGAAAGGAAAACAGATGTATACAAAAATACTCAAATCCTTTTGTAAAGAGTTAAATTCAGATTTGTATGATTTCAACCTATTTTTGAAGTTTAAAGCTGGTAACACAGCTTTCAGCTACACCACTTCCATTTAATTCAGTCTTGAAATTTTTTTATTTTTCCTATAGCTCAGTGGTCTTTAATCTTTCTGCTATGCTGACACCTGTAGGACCCCCTTCACCACTGTATGAATTCATAAAAGCACATTCACAGAATGTGTCTAACTGAATTCTTTCTCAAGACTGACTAGTGCAGCAGTGCCTACCAGAATCTAATCAAGAGGGACTTTGAAACATTTACTTCAATTTGATGGTTTTAATTTTCTTTCATCTTTTACTGTTGCCTACATAATTTGTTCCTCAAATTTATTTATAGGAATAATCATTATACTACTCCTTTTTTCTTCGAATGTTTTTTGTATTTCTTCTTCGTTTTTTTCTCTGCAATTCCCTGTTACTTCTAGGGGAGAGTGGGTAAAGAAAGGGAAAAAAAGGAATTCAGTAGACTGAGAATATAGTATATTAAGGATCAAAAACATACTGCTTTGATGGGCAATGGTTCAGTGGCTGAAACTGCTAAATGAAATGGAGTCTTTTACAATTTAGTTAAAATCCTTTTAAATATATACATTAATTAAGGTGTACAAAACTTTTTCTTTCTTCGCAGCTAACAATAGATACAATATACTTAAAAGGCAATTTGACTATTTTCTTTTTAATATGATGATGTACAAGACAAATGTGAATACTTGGTTAAGCTCCCAAGATGAAAGCCAACACACAAGATACAGAATGGCTTTGGCGAAATTGTCAGGGTTTATTTTCTTCATTGGGTTTGGTTTCTTTCCTATATTTCAGAAAACAAAAGCAACAAGAAACTTAATTATAGTTATCTAGTTTATCAAGAACTAATCAAATGCTCTGTGTTGATATCTATTTTTTTAGTTTTACTGGCCTATACAATATTTCAAAACTTTCATGTCAGCAGATCTAAGTGAAGTAAAAATTCGGATGGGGTCGTAAATTAACCCTGAGCAGACAGCAAGGTAAATTCGTTAAAGAGCTTCAAGAAAGCAAGAACATATGCTTTGAAATGTTTGTTTAGACTAAACCATTCCTTTTTGATCACTGTTGTGTCAGTTGGCTTGAGTTTGTTCTTTAGGAAGCTTTGGGGTCTGGAAGACAGATTTTATCTAGCCAGCAATCTACCTCTAGTAAAAAAGTCAGTGGTGAATATATGCCCTAAGAAAGCAAGAAGCTTGAAGAATTTTTTAAACTTTGACTTCTCAAATGCAAAAGTGAGAATATTATTTAAAATAATGACATATTAGGTAAGAGAAATTAACAAAATATTTTTCTATATTTTATTTATTTTATCAAAGAAAAAAATCTCTACTGTACCTATATTTAAACAGTCAGTATTTGAAAAATTATATTACCAAGATAGGTAAATACAGTCTAACTTTGATTCTTTCGAGAATTCTGAAGAGATGCCAATTGCGGTTAAAGCTATCTCATACAATGTTAATGGATTTGAAAGAACACAACATATGAGAACTGGCGTAGACAAACTGCAGCGCTTATGCAGTAGTCTTAGTAGTTCATGTCAGATTACTGTTCAGAAGTTTGACATTAAGCTTTTACTTTGATGTCATGAACTGCTGATCAATTAGAAAGCAAGCTTTAAAAGTACAATATGTCTCGAGAAAAATCAATAACTACTTTGTCCTACTTTAAAGATAAGACGAAAATTTGCATCTGTCAATGCACATTACTACACTGTTACTAGCAGTGGGAAATTCAAAGACATACTAAATGGCTACTTATAGATAGTTATGTGCAATAAAAGGTTTAACTCAGACCTTCTCACCTACTTTGACAGACAACCATAGCAAAACAAAGACCTTAGTATTGATAAAAGGTTTGACATGGCATCATAAATGGATATATTCATAGTTACACCAGAGTCTATGCACTTCACCCCTTAAAAAATATAAATCTAATACACAGTGCTGTGTGCTGCTGCAGAAGTCAGAATTTAGAAAACAGAATGACAGTTTTTAATGTTATCTATAATACTGGGGAAATCCCAGTTGGACTTCAATGATCCTTGTGCGTCCCTTCCTACTAAGGATATTATATTACTCTATTAATCAATCCTTCAGTTACATGCTTTGATTCCAGTGGCATGAATTTTCAGTCAATTTCAGTAAAAGTCAATTTATAATGGCCCTATGCTGCTCCTAAGTGCTTTCTGAGAACTGTCCTCTTTGACCAAAGTGAAACATACAACAAGCTGAGATAAGGTCAGGCAATATATTAATGTTACACTTAGAGTTAATTGACTTCTATATTTAGACTTTTTTCAGTTATTTCATTCTAAAGAACACTGGACTAAGAAATACTATTACCTGTATCTCTTTTCTAATGCTTGGCAGAGATAAGTATTACAAGGTACAAAAATTTGCATCTATGAAACATTTTTCCATTTTTGCTAATAACCTTCACTTTTTCTCTTTTCTTATTTCTTCTGAAAAATTTTAGAGAACTGAAAATATTCCTCAGTCTACGGCTATCAACCATCAAAACCATAGTAACAAAGTTTTAAATATGTAAAGAAAAAGAAAAGGATGGACAAGTAAATCCAAATCCATTGTCACCTATTTAGATTTATAGTATAACCTTAAAGATTCCTTCCTTACTTTGGGGAACTATCTGGAAAAAAATTTCATATAAATCAGTGTGAAAAGTCAATTGTTTCGTTTTGGCCTGGTTCTCTCTTATGGACCAGTGTGGTAGATGTGACAGACCAGATCTTAAAACTGAAAGTCTGTCACAATTTAAAGACTATGCTTGTAACACACAGAGCTGTCCTATGCATCCATATTTGAGTTAACATTTAGCAAACTATGATGGTGAAGTCAACTGACAAATTCAGATGTAACAACTTGTTCCAATTTCATGGTTCCTGAACCACTTCATGTTCTACTTAAGAGGTCTTTCTGAAAACAGTGAAGTCAACTACCTGCTGTCACCTTCTAGGTGATCAGAAATTGTTTTTTTCTAGAATTAAAAAAAACCCACCAACTTTCAGGCATAATTTTCCAGCCAAATATTGTCTGACATGCATTTGCTCCTTAAATTATATTAAAAATTTAAAGCAACCAGCAATATCACACTGTTAAAATTATGATATAGAGGGACTAGAATATCTAGAACTCCAACTGTATAACCACCCATTCCTTGAAAGCAGGTCAATTCAAGGAATTTGCTTTTTTGCCCTAACCTAACTCTACTTCTTTTATGATGTCCCCCTGGAAATAAACAGGAACATGAGGAGTGAGTCTTTTCTAGGAGTGAAGACATTTTTTCTCTTTTATCTGTCAAATAGGTTCTACACAACAACCCTATCTGTAGGACAAAATACTTGACTTTACATCGACAGAGAATACCATACTTCGATTGTTTAAATATAAAGGATGAAAACTAATAAACTGGAGTTACTGTAAAAATATAAATTTTGTTTTATGTTAAAGCCTCTGGGTATGTTTTCTTCTCTTCATGTGTCGGGTTTTCCGGCTGTTTGAAGGGCCTGGAAAGGCCCGGAGTGGCCTTGGGGCAGCCCGCGTATCGAAGGACGAGAAGAGGCTTCAGTTCTTTTTTCGGTTTTTATGTTTATTAATTGTTTATCTAAAAGATGTTCTTTCAGCTCGACAGAGGTCTGCTCAGCAGTCAGCTATGAGCACACTGTGCCGCCCTCCGGGCAGGCACCTATCTTTATATCTATTGTTACGTGTACAATATTTATCATTTTTCTCCAATACCATTTATTCTTATTACCCGGTGCACTTTCAGTAATAACTAATTTAAAGGTGCCACCATCACTAAAGAAGATGGAGGAGAAGAAGAAGAAGAAGAAGGACAGGACACACTCTAATTCTTCTATCTTACTTCTCTAAACCCCCCTGTACATAAATCCTAAACCCTGTGTCTCACCCTCTAATTAACTAATCCCTTCACCATTCACCCTGGTGAAGTCCTCTTATCTTCATACAGGTGTCGTCTCCCGTGTAGGGTCAAAGTCCTGCCACCAGACACTTCTGGCAACATTCCAGGACGCCCGGGCCCCCCAGGGGTGGTCTCGGTGGCTCGGCATCTCAGGACTCAGATCCTGAGATCCCACATCCATGTGTACTAATATTAATCTAATTTTATATTAAATACTCTTCAAAGTATTACTGAAATGCTGCTGTGACATTCATACTCAATTTTCCTGCATTTTATCCTTTACAAGAGCATGCACATCTGATATTTAAGAGACTTATAAAAGCCTATATATGTCAAGAGAACTAAAGTGAGTGCTATTCTACGCTCAGAGAGAAAAATGTTAAATAATAAAATTTAGAAACACAGAAGTATTAAAGGACTCGGACAAGAAAATGGAATATAATATTGGATTTCTGCAAGGCTTTTAACTGTTCAAATTCACTGGTACCCTCAGGGAATATCTATAGTTATGTATATATTATCACAGTGTCTTACACCTAACATGTAGATCCCTACAAGGAAATGTTTCCATTAACATTGTAGCTCATATTTAATTTTACTTAGAATAATGGAGATCATACAGAGTGAAAAATCAAGAACAACATATCTATTCATATGGGTCATAAATACTCTTCAATGAAATCAACATGGTCTCTGTCTATGAACCAACTCTTCTATAAAAACTTTGAATCATTCATTTCAAAGAACTGACTGAAAATTAAAAAGATCCTGATAGTCTGGAAATTCATAAGAAATTGGGTGTCTAAATCCAGCACCGAATTTGACCTGTTACACATCACAAGTGTCTTTTCTTTTAAAATACAAGACTCATAGGAGGTGGTTTGGCAAATCATTACATAGTGGTGAGCAAGTGACAAAAAGCACCAAGCAGTTGAGTGGGGATAGAATAGAATAGAATAGAATAGAATAGAATAGAATAGAATAGAATAGAATAGAATAGAACAGACTATTTCCAGGTGAAAGGGACCTACAGTAATCTTCTAGTCCAACTGTCTGAACAATTCAAGGCTGACCAAATGTTAAAGCATGTTACTAAGTGCATTGTCCAAATGCCTCTTACTTCCAAGAGAATCCTTGTATTAATTCAGGCTACTTTACATTCAAGAATGTAATATTTCTGAATACAGAAGAGAGTCTGACACTAGCATAATGAGAAATCTCCCCTAGCTAGAAGGTGAGAGTCATATGACATGTCTACATTAATAAATTAGATGTACTCAGGGCTGTTCTCTGGCACTTAGGTCAGCTCACACTGAATGGCATCCTTCCACACTTTTAAACCCTCAGACTCTCCAAAGAAAGGAAATGTCATGTTCATCTCTAGAATATGCTGTGCTGCTTTGGGCTGGGCATTCTCTGCAGTGGAAAAAATTGTGGATTAATCATTCTTGAATACTGGTAGGAATGTTTACTCCCCAGCCTGATAGTTGGGTGATTCAACACCTCCTCAAAGCTGCAGCCAAAAATGGAGCCCAGAAAGTGAATACAACAGAAAAGTGCTTTGCATCACTTATTTAAAAAAAAAAAAAAAAAAAAAAAAAAAAAAAAAAAAGTAGATGGAATATTAAAAAAGAATTAGAGTGAAGAATGCAAGATCTGAAGCAGTTATTTGCAAAAACTATTTTAAAGCCTATTTTAAAAACTAAGGTCTACTCTGTTTTAAAGTGTTTCACAGGCAAGAAGAATTAAAATTCTGGGTAACAACAAAGTATAAAAGGAGACCAAAGCTTTTATAAATCTTCTTTATATTTTCATTTGTCAAAAATTAATTTCTTTTCTTTCTGTTGATGTAGACTCTCCAAATCTGTGAATATGATGAATAACCATAATAAGTCTGTGCATTTTCTGTGTACATTTCACTCAGGAAAATTTTTCTTTAATCATTTTTTCTTTCATCCTAAAATAGAAGGTGAGAATAAAAGTCAGGGAACAACAACAATTGAAACCTTGCTAGTCAAAAAAAAATATACACAATGAGGAAAGAAGAAAGAGGAAATAGACAAGTCTTCACAGCAACTATAAATAGAGATGTTAAATAAAAGGAGATCAATCTGAAAAGACAACACTTATGAATGCCCAATTTTAAAATACAAGGAAATATAGCTTCTTATTGGCAGTGCTCTGACTTTTTCCATGACTTTTAAATATTGTTGACAAATATTTTGCTCTTCCTACTAACAGAATAGGAATGGATTGGAGAAAGAAAATAAATCTAGTGTAAAATACACAGCAGTTAATTTTCTATTTAAGCTGTATGTGCCATATTTCATGTGAAGACATGAAAACCTGTCTTAATATTTGCTTCCATTGTGTTGACCACAAGAGATTAAAAAATTCAGCTAGAAGAAAAAAACTACACTCAGAAATCAAGTATGTT
The DNA here is from genome assembly GCF_028769735.1 of Zonotrichia leucophrys gambelii. NCBI lineage: Eukaryota > Metazoa > Chordata > Aves > Passeriformes > Passerellidae > Zonotrichia > Zonotrichia leucophrys. The sequence continues at coordinate 23,843,430 of NC_088169.1, read as the reverse complement.
TATTTTAGACATCCTCTTGGGCTGCCTTTGGTTAGAGGATAAATAGAAAATATAAAATATTCCCTGAAACTATAGTTTCTGAATAAGATTTCATAAATGTTCTTTTAAACTGTAGTCCAAAATATTTGAGTTTAAAAGGATCATGTAAATTTTGCTTGTTGTAGAAAGCAATATTTATAAATAACATGAGAAAGACAACGGTATTATCAGTGCAATATAGCACAAACCCTTTGAAATAACTTTGGTTGTCAGAAAATATAATTGGAGCACTTGGCCCCTCCTCTGAGCATTAAGATGACTCAGTACAGTTACAGAAACAAAAAGATCAAAATTTAAAGAGCAAATGATAAATAATATTCACGTTTATTTCAGCCATCCTCTATACAGGGTAAAATAAGGGCTTCAAGTGGCATCAAGTGAGGTTTAGATGCAATATCAGGGAATTCACAATAGAAGCTGTAAATCACTTCAGCAATCTACCCAGGTAAGTGATGAAGTTATCATCCCTGGATGCATTCAAAAAGTGTGTTGATATGTCATTTGAGGACATGGTTTAATGGTGATGGTTGGACTTGGTGATCTTAACCTCAACAATTCTATGATTCTGTGATAATAATGTTGTTTGACCAACCTAATAGACAATTATGAGACATAATCATATCTTTAAATGCTTTCACTACTCAGTGATAGTGTGCTTCAAACCAAACACAATAATTTTTCTTTATGTAGCAAACTCAAATGCAGAAAAAAAAAATTATTACACAATATATGCATACAGTAGGCAGAAATCTATATAACTCTTTTCAAAGTAGCTGATATATTTTAAATTCTTCATCTAATATCAAAATCTCTCTTCGATACAATCCAAAAGATATTAGTTCTTACTATTCTATTAATGTTTTTTCTTACATGTTCCTAATGGAAATTTTTATGGCATTTTTATAGCCAAAAATTTTTTAAAACAAATGTTCTTTAAAACAGGTAGCTGTTGATGAAACTAATAGATTTCTCTTAATTCTACATAAATTTCTATCTTCCATAGCAGGAGCAGGAGCAGGAGCAGGCAATCCTCTGGCAAATTTCCCCTGAAAATAGTTGTTGCAGGAGTTTGTTACCCATGTTCTGCTTCAGCAGTCATAATAAGTTAAAGACATAGGACCCGCTTAAAATTTGGAATAAGATAAATATGCCCAGATTCATGAAAGGTAAAGGCCAAAAGGACCTACCAATCTAATACAGAACAAATTTATGTGGTGCAGTTTGACTGTGAGCACAAAGATGTTCACTTTATTGAAGACATTTTAAAGTATTAGAAGTATTCACATATCTGCAGTCAGTTAGCTCAAAAGGAATGCACACTCTCTATAAGTGACTTCTCTCCCAGATTAAATCAACAGGTTGTGGAAATTCCAGTGTTTTATATTCTGGGACTGAATACTAAATCTGAAGATTCTATTATTCAATGATGATAGAAGTTACACTGAAATTAGCATCAAGCTTGCCTGCTTAATTTATGTGCTTTTCCAAATTCCTTCCTAAAAAGAAAAATATTAGAAATCAATATTTATCCAGTTTGTGATGCCAGTACTGAAACAATAATATGAAAATATTAAGAATTTTATATATGTGTTATATGTTAGATTACAATATATATGAATTACATAAATAATTGTCATTTTGTGGTTCTATGAATAAAGTGCTGCCTGTATTTTTGATTTAACTGATCACTTGGATTTCACCAAAATAAAAGAACTAATTCCATCATATACATTATAGTGGTTTAAATAAGTACTTTTTGTAAGAAGACTGCAAGATATTTCAAATGTTTTCTTTCTCATGACTTGACCTTTCTGGTTCAAAAGAATTGCATGCTTCATATTAAACACACCATCCTTTAAACTTCACTTTATTTTTTCCACCTAATGCTCTGCTGCACAGTCTTTTTAAACTTTAGATAAAACAATATCCAATTCATTTAAGTGAAACACACTGTTGCAAATAGATCCCTACGAACCAGGAATAAGCTTTGAAAACAGGAGGGGGCAGAAGGGCATGAAGAGGGGAATCAAAGATGATTAAATACCTTAGTGTACATTAAGATGTATTTTCAGTGGTTCAGCTATGAAGGGATAGTTTCACAGATCGTTTCATGAGTAAAATCTGAGATGTCAACAATAATTCTGAACCAGATAAGGAGGCAATCTCTTTTAAAATCAGAAGTTGTATACTACACATTTACCTTTTTGCTATAGATTTGAAGAATATTCGATATAGAAATGCTCTTCTGTTTATCAATCCCTTCTTTAAAAGTTGTATTTAAATGGCTTTCTCACACCATTTAGAGCCACCTCAAGATACTTTACAAATGTCTCAGTAACCTAACATACCTTCCTCTTCAGGTGTACATTTCAGAAATTATTCATTTCAAACTTGCCAAGTCTCTCAAATGCAGAAAAAAAAAGCAAGGGAAAATGTCATCAACTTTCCAAAGAGTAAAATTCCAGCAAATTTTTTAGCTGGTATTTGGAGTCAGAAAGCCCCCCGCATACTAGCATATGCAGGTGTATTCAGTAATGCATTTTTTTAATATTTTATAGACATAAACATTAAATAACTGCAGTAACTATGATTTATTGAATTTTAGAATCAGTGACCAGTTTTCCATTTGCAACTCTTTTAATGATCTTTATTTGTAGCTACATCTGAATTGTCAGCCAGGTGCAGAGCACAGAGGCAAACTCTTACTCATTCTCTGCTGCTGGATCCTTCATTCATTCTTAATATTGGAGCTGCTGAAATCATTGCAAATGCAGAAAGAGAAGCAGAAAAATTTTCCAGACTCAAAACACTATATTACATTACTAATATAAATGTACTTCATAAAAGAATTTGTTTCATTTTTTTGCAACACCCCACAGATGACACACGATACATAACAGAAAAATTTACCTTAGCAAATTTTCTATACTCTGTAGAGCACTGAAAACATGTCTTCTTACAGTGTATGGATGGAAACACATCAAGCACATTTTGTAGAATGACAAAAGGCTGTTCTGACTAAACCTAAGCAAGAAGAAATGCTGATACCATCTGCTATCAAAGTTCACTGTGGAGCTCAGGAGTCTGACTTGAATAAAGCCACACATGAACTAGGGATTATGAATCTACATTTCTGTATCTGATCTTGACATTAGATCCGCTCATAAACTCTATAAATACATACCTTCCATATAAATAGATAGTATCTCATGTATCTTCTCTTGAGGCAACAGAAGGACAAATCTTTTAGATCTTGCATAGACTGTTGATTAAAAATAAAGGATTCTTACAGTTAGGTGTGAGGGAAAAAGGTTTTTTAAAAAGTAATTTCAAAAACACTCCATTGTGCTCCTTAATTTATCTTTTTGGTTTGGTTTTAATCTTAAAAATTAATACAAAGGGGGAAAAATGAAGCAGGATAAGAATTAAAGCAGTTACCTATTGAGATTCACTGAAGTTGCTTTGCAGAGGAACAAAACTTGCTAGGCTGTTCAAAATAGTGAACAAAATTCCTAATAATAGTAATAGTAATAGTAATAATAATAATAATAATCATCATCATCATCATCATCCTGTTATTCAGTATATCTGAGAAGTGATTGGATCATTTGTGGAGAAAACATGACCTATGTAATTAGAAAGTACAACAAAGTATCCTGTGTAATTCAGGTAAACTGAAATGCAGGCATTTGGTCACATGGATCAGAGAAATATGTTAATGCCGTTATCAAAAGGAAAATATCAAGCAACCAATAGTATTACAACAACTGCTAACAGTTAAGAAGTAGAGCCTTTCATAACTGTAGAACACAGTAGATTTTTATCCCATTTAGGATTTGATCTTTAACACCCACTTCCATCCTTGAGCAGAGAATTTTTGACTACAAGCAGAAAAAATCTAAATCTACAGCGCACAGTAAAAATCTAAAGATTCAAAGGTTGTAGAATTTTTTATTTCCATCCTGAGAGGATTGCTTGCAATATAAGGACAACTCAGATTATTGAATCTGTGTCCCACCCTGCTGAAGAAAGATACCTAGGAAGTAGCAGAGAGCTATTAAGGAGTGAACAAGATTCCTTTGTCTTGGTGAATCAGGAAATTTGTGAAAATTGTCTGCTACACAGATTTTAAACTCTGGTGTCAGACACGCTGAGTGGTGTAACCTCACCTGTGAAGATTGGCTGCTATAGTAAGTTTCCTTCTGAAATGTGAATGATTGATGAGATATGAAAATTTTATTTTTATGTAATGAAAGATATGCCATCAAGCTTCATGGATGAAACAGTCAATGACGTCTTTTCTTCAGGTAATAAAAGAGTGTTTAATTTTTCAGTGTGTGCTTTTAGAGATGGAAAAATCTCAATTTTCTTACTGTACAAGATGGTGCTATTTAGGGAAACTGGGTTATGTTCTTTAGAATGAAATTAAAAAATGCTATAACAAAACACTATTTTTATATATGATGTATGAGGATATCATATCACGAGGCTGTCATCAGCCACACTTGAGTGAGACTGAAACAGGAAAGGATTTTGGGGTTCATGTGCATGGGGCAAGGGGCAGGTTGGGCCTTGCCCTGGCAAGGCAGTAAACTCTCCCACATCCTCCAACCCCCTAGAGCCTATATCCCAGCCTGGCAGAGGCTGCCAATTACTGGCACACAGAAGACAATGCTCCATACCTGCCTTGATCCCCTAAGCCAGCTCCTGAGTGGCCAAACTACCAGAAGTCCCAACTGAGGAAAGGTCTCAGGAATGCCAAGGGGTATTTAAGGCCCAACATGCAGCAAGCACACATCTTGAGCTCACCTCCTCTTGGGATTTCTATCAGCTGAACATCACTGGAACCCAGGAGTTGGTATATATCCTTTTCTATATATTTTCTTTTTTCTCTTTCTTCCTCTTCTAATTCCCTCTTCTTGGAATTATTGAGTAGCTAAAATCGAAAAGGCTTAAAGTTTGCTAAATAGAATGGACTATGCTAATGTGTTGAGAAGTTTTTTATGTTGATTGAATGCTGCTCTAAACCTTTTGCCAAAGTTCTTTGATTTGCCAGTAAAGTCTTTTTTGTTGTCTTGACCTCTTGAGAGCATCCTATTAGTATTTCTTCTGTACATCTAACTCAGAAAACATGAACAACCATAAGTCCTTTCAAAAGCCTCATCAAATAAGTTTTTTTGGGCCTTAAAACAATATTGAAGTCAATTTCATTTCTGGCTATTCTTAAAGAGTAATAACTACACTGCTGATCTTGTGGCTTAGTCTTTTTTTTTTTTTAATCAGTTGTCTCACTGCTCTCAAAATTTTCCATTTTATCATCTCTTAGGAAGAGCAGCAGCCTTTTGTTTAACTAAAATTGTTGCTCAAAAGTATACCAAGTTTCTAGTTTCTTTCTCTGCTTTCTAATTTCTTCTTTTATCTTCTTTATCCAAAGAAATTCTGAGCGCATCCTTCCAACTAATTAATATCAGAATTTAACGGTTCATTTAATTGTGCATCTTTCATTCAACTCCATTTGACTCCTTGCTGATAAAGCTTGAATGCATTGCTGTTATATTTAGTCCACTGGCCTCAGAAAAATCCCTTAATGCATTGTATTTCTTAAAACTCTGAACTTGCTTCTTGATTTTTAAATACTTACTACATTATAAATCATCTTAGGAACAGGAGAGGCTATTAGACAAAAGGAACTGCATATTCCACTTACCATTTCTGAGTGCAACTTCTCTGTTCAGCTCTCCTCTTTCTCTATTCAAAAGAAAAGGCAAGAAGAAAACATGTCTGAGCCTCTCATTATTCTAACTTAAGGGAAAACCTCCATCCAGCTCAATTTATAAGAAGGTTTTGCAATGCATAGTAGAAGCAATATAATTCTATTATAATAATTCTCTTCTAGTAGAAGCAATATAATTAGTGTTCAGGCAAATTTTGCAAGTACTGACCATCTAAACCTGAGGTTTTCCCAGCAGAACTGAAAATATATGCAGGTTGATGATGAAATCTGGCAAAATAATGCAACATTTTCAAAAGCAGGTCAAGAAGCTGTTTGGCCCAAAAAACATTTTTCTAGGGAGACTTGATTAAGTTTTTGTGCTGAGGAAGAGCTATTAGTCAGGGTTCTTCAGTAAACCTGCTCACAGACAGCATTCCTTTTTGTTCCTCATGCTCCATCAGGTCGTGTAGGAATATCAATAGCTAGAAATGACTGGGTTAGCAAACTATTGGAAATGCACTGTTCTGTATGCTCCATTAGAATGTGCTTCCTTCTTCTTTTTTCCTTTCCACTCCACCATTTTTATAAGCACTCAAATAAACCAAAAGCATCTCTTTTACACAAAATTGATTTTCCTTCCAAGTTACTTTCTGTAGGTATCTTGGACTTTCACCTACAGCAGTTGCAGAATCTCAACCAGACTCATTAAAGACATCTGTCTCTGTTGGGATGGGATGGGAAGGGGCAGGAAGGAGAAAGGTGGAAACAGACAGTGCTAATAACACAAAAAGAAGGATCTAGCTTTTTTCTGCTACTTTTGTCAAGAAAAACATAATACCTCTTAAAGGAAAAATGGTGAGATAATGCTTAGCAATGACTGATGAATTAAAGAGTTGTCCTATTATCTTCAATCACTTCTACTTACAGTTTATTATTGTTTTACCTCAGAAAACCACGTCTCACTCTTAAAAACTTGTTTGACAGAATACAGTGACTATTATAGAATATGTTCTCTTTTAGAATGCAGTTGAAAAAACACTGTCAAAAAAATTGAAAATATAAAACCACTAAAAATTTATTCTTTATTTCTCACCACTCCAGGAGTGATTAAAAATCACAAAACTTAGGTAAAATCAAAAAAAAAATGCAAGTGGAATAGATCAATGAGATTCTAACTTGGAACCATGAACTAACAGCAAAAAAGGAACCTGTTTTTTAACAGGAATCCTTTGCATTTCCATCAAAGCATATTGAATATGTAATATGCATAATGATAGCCCATGCACTGGATAAATGCTGGGCCATTGGCTTTCCTTCCTGCTTCATTTTTCGAAGTTGATATATTGACCTGACTAATAACTCTGTTTCCTACAAATAATAACTCTCTTTCCTATGACCAGGGTAACCACAAATTGCCAAAATGTTTGGACATTTGTTGTTAATACCAGAGAGCAGAGGAATGCAGTGCACACTGTGAGTGTCTAATTAAACTACAGCTTTTGTTTCTTCTTTCTTTTCAAAGAATAAATCTTGTCTTTCTGCCACAGAAGATCTTCCTGTAAGGTGAGTTAGTAGAGCAATGGACAAAGTTTTGTTGGTCTTCTGCAGGTCAGAATTGCACTGGAAGACAAAAGCTTTTTGTTTTGTTGTTGTATTTTTTTTTTTTATGACCACAACTCTTTTTCCTAGAAAATAACAGATCAAAATGTAACTTCCCCCCAAGTATTGTGCGCGGTCTGCAAAAAATCTCACCATTCATTTGCATAAAGGAGAATTGACCCCAGTGTTACTATACTTTCTAAGCAATTCAGAGAGTAGGAATCAAAGAAGATATCCATGGACCTAAAAGTGAGAACACCTCAATGGAAACACAAAAATCTTGTGGAATGAGATTTTTTTAAATTGCAACAAAGAGAGAGGTTTGTTTTTTGATGAGAAGATTAGTGCTATATACCATGTAAATTCCAGTAAAATGCAAAAGTCAAATGATGATTTCCTACAGCTAATAATAGAAAGGACTTGTGAGACAGACCTCAAATGGAATGTATTTCTGTGAAGTTGAAAGGAACCAGTTTAAAAAAGGGAGACAAGTGAAGTGCAAAGCCAGTGTTCAGTGGTGAACAAGCATGTGGGTTTGTCTTTACACCAAATAATACTCTGAGTAATTTAAATTTATGTTTCACCCTCAGAAATTCTGACTATTAAGGAAATTCAAAGACAAAAAGACCTAAAAATGTCTTTTCTATTACCGCTTCCCAATGAAACTAGATGAGATTCATGTTGAATATTCCTTAGGATATGGTCACTACAATGATGGTGTTTTCATTTAGCTTTTGCTGGTGTTATAAACTTTACTTCAATCAGTTTATTTCAATTCACATGCAATTAAAAAAGAAGGATTTTTAATTATTTTAATTAAGTCAACAGAATTTACTTATATATTCTCAATTAAAGGAAGAGGGAAAAAGAAACAATGTAGAATAAATGAAAACAAACAAACAAAAAGAACTGGGCAGGAAGTAGAACAATGAAATAATTAATTGTTCATCATGGACTAATCATATGCAGATGTCCCAACAGTATCATTATAGGTATTTGGCTATAAAGACTATGAGAGCTATACTAACATGTCTGAATGGCTTTGAAGTCAGATATTCCTTAATGTTTGTAAATATGCGTGTCCATCAATAGAAGACTATTTTAATTAAATACATACATGCATGCTTGCACATATATCTCCAGATACAACTATTTAATCTTTCACCTTGTTTAATTTGAGATGATGCACCTTAAAAAGTTTATTCTTTTCTTTAACATGTACTTTTGAATGATATCACAAGCAAGTTATAGCAGCTTAGTTATATTTCAAAAACAATTTACCATGATATATTTTTAGAATATCTGCAAGTACTTTAAAAGATAAGTACAACACCTTATTTTCTAGTTAGAAAAACAAAACCCAAGCCTCTGAGTCATAAAATGACTTTTTTTCACTGATCCCAAATGTGTTCCTTCCATGATATACATACTAGCACCAGAACCTTGCAACTCAACTCCTTTCCCAACACAGTCCATGAGAAATGTCAAAGAATCAATGCAAGAAAAAAGAATGCTAGGCAAAATCAGAAACCATAGAGGACAAAATCCAACTGAAAATTGAATAGTGTTTTCCACAGGCAGAGAAACAACTTCTCAAATGTAAACCTAAGAACAGTAGATGTCTATAAGATTTTTTTTGAGGGGGAAAAAAATGTGGGGAAAAATTATTTTATTTTATTTTCTTGGAAAATCACTCATATTCTAAGTGGTGATTGTGGTCTTTAATTTAGCATAATACTGCGCACTTTACTGAAATTTGGCCAAACTTTAGCATTATAGGCTGTAATTTCTGTTTCTTGACATTTGATGGCATCCAATCAGTGGATAGGAAAGCATAGACTGTAGTTTAACCCATTCACACTGGTAATAAGGGGGGACAATCTAATTTAGTATGTTTTGTATAAGCACTCAGATTAAGTCTTTAATTACCTTGTCACTTGGTATTTTTACACAGATTGTACTTCTGTAAAAGCACAAAGTATTTTTCAGGACACCAAAACTGAACTGTGAAATAAACTAGGATCTTTGTTTCAACTGCTGCAAAAGTTGGATTTTGTGCCGTGACTGAGCTAAGAATGGCAGAAGGAAAAATTATCTTTGCCCAGGTAATGCAGATAAACACCAGTCTGGCGCTTTCAGTTCTGTCTCTGTGATGACAGGCAAGTCATGTAAATGAACATTTTCTCAGATGCACACTAACTGTATATTCTCCATGTTCTGAATACCACTGAGAACTGAGGATCAAATTAGCAGGCATACTGAATGCTTAGTAGCAACAACTGCCATTTAGTAGGGAATACTTTGGGAAGGGAAAGTGCCAAAAGAATAAATTAAAAATCAGAACATAGACATTTAAGCTTACTGAACAGCTTTGGTGCTAATGTTTTTGAGTATTTTTATTCATTAATTCTATCTCCATATGCATTGTGAAAACTTAAGTAAATGGCTATGAAGCTGTGAAATTCCACAGTGACATCACTGCAGAAAATACCATGAGTTTTAAAGTTAATAATTAAAACTAATAACTGAACAGTATGAAATAAAATACGATAAGGGTCATACCCAGAGTGAGACAAATGCAAGAGGGCTTGGAGTAACTCCTTTGAGATATATTCCTACAGTAATAATGTGGAAGCTTAATAAAAGTAAAATTTGAAATTAGACTTCCTTGAATACACTTTGGATACCATTTCAAACTCTAAGAATCTTCAGTGACAGCTGGTGTGAGTGTAATTTTACACTCCAAGAAAAAAGTTTTGATCCATTTTTGTGGAGTTATGCTTCATTCCATCATCCTGTTAATAGTGGCCATGTTGTACTGTGTAATGTAATGTGTACAAGCATTTTCCATGTTCAGGGTGAATAACTGAGGGTTCAGGGTGAATAACTGAGGAGCAGAGAAGAAGAATGCCAAAAGGTCTTGTGTTCTGCTTCACTATGGAAAAAAGACTGCAAGTATTCCACTCACCACTGAGAAATATTATGGACTACATTTTCTAGAGAGTCTGCAGCCTTAGGGAGCATTTCTGTGTTTCTCATTTTCATTCCAACCTTACTAAGATAACAATTAGCCTTTAAAACAACACTACAATACGTTGCATTAGTTTTGATTAAATTTCCTGCATAAAACACAGCCCAGCTGTTAATCAGTTTTATGCCAGACACCAATGAGTCAACATTTCAAATGCTGCATTATTCTTGTTACTGGCATATGTAAAAACAGGAAGCACTTCCATGTGTCTTAGGTGTTTGTGTCTGGATATCTTTCAAGAACATTTAAAAAATTAAAAGGATATTCTGTCTAATATACCAGATAAAATGTAGCTGTTGAGAGTGTTCTGCTAATAGGGTGTTTAATCATAATTTTGAGTGTATGAGCACCAAGAATTCTCACTATAAAGATTCTACCAAATTCATGATGTAATGCAACCCCTGGGTCTGAGCAGTGATGCTGATGAAGTTTCGTGATTAATCTTGGATAATTTTAACAGTTTAGGAAGCTTAGCATAAATCAAAATAAACTGATACCACCATCAAAGTTTTCACCTGCAGCTTTGGTAGACTCCAAAATCTAGACTAAGAATTCTAACTTTGCTTTTAGGTGAAAGCACAAAAGAATGTATATGTGAAATGGCTGCCTCGCCTCAAATTCTTGTCAATGGAGATTCTTGTCAAATGTTTCAACTCCTTTTGCCTCATCTGTAGTTCATGCTATTTCCAATGCCCTGAACTACCTTGCCAGCCTCCAGCTGCTGCCCTGGAGGACATGGATTCCTTATAAATAATATGCTATATCTCAACACTCCATGCCACCTACACCTGCACATTTATATATATAAAAATATTTATAAACCAATATGACTTCCAGCAGGAGACAAATATTTACCCTACTTGTCTAAAAAGTACATATATAAAGAGATTTATATTCTGTTGCCTGATAGATGGGATACATCACAGTCTTCTTTTTCATCTCTGCTGAGCAATCTCCCCTTGATTTTTTTGTTGTTTCTTCTTTGAAACTGAACCCTTTACTGCAAGCTATTTGTCATTAATCAGTTCTGCATAGGTCTGACCCCTGCAAAAAGTAAATCTTCAGTAACTTTTGCTTTACTGGCTACCTTTGTAATTTATATGATCAAGTAAAGTTCACAGCATTTGTTTTTAAGGAATCCTTCAACCCTAAATATTTCCTTAGCTGTGTACATAAAGAAGTCAGTAAATTCATCATGAATAGTGAAGCTGTGAGTTATATAGTTTATACCAAACCCAGAGCAATAAAATCTTTATACTGCAGAACTGCATATTCTGTTGAAAAATTCCATGTTTTACAAAGTAAAGCTATTATAGAAATGCTTCAGAGAGTTTTGCTTGGAATACAGTCATCTGTAAAACTAGTCTGCTTTACACAAAATTCATCCACATCTACAGGCCTCCAAGGGGAAAAAAACCCCACATAAATTAGCTTTTCTGTACACCATGATGTTCAAATCTCTTGAGCTTATATTTATGAATTTTGTGGGCATAGGCCAAATTTCTCTGGATCCTGTTCAAGGACAGCCTTGCATCCTATGCAAGGACAGCCTTGATGTGCCTGAGGTAGTGTTCATCTTCTGCTCCCTGCTTTGTGCCCTCCCCAATAGTCTTGTGTCAGGCCAATTATCTGACAGGGCAGAAAAGGGTAGGAGTACAAAAAAGAACTGGAACTGAGAAGGCAGGCACACTTATAAAACCCTGCACAGCAATTCCCCAGAAACGTGAAAGGAAGTTATGGTACTGCACCGCAGGTCCAAACCATACAGTTGACCACAGCAGGTAGATGTGGTTTATAGAGAGGTCTGACACCTCCTTTATCTCTGTCTCCTTGGAAATGAGGTAAAAAAATCAGTTATAGCAAGTGTATGTAAGGGGAATTTTGAAATGCACAATCTTCTCTTCAACTGTTAATGGTGATGTTGATTTTATATCTGCGTTGTATATAAGAAAAGTACAGCTATTTTGTCATATGCATGGTGTTTTGATGCAAAGTTGTATCAAGTTCTGGGCAAGTACAAAGCAAGTAAATTACACATTAAAAACCACTTACATAAAATTTAATTGAAATATTTGGTAATGCTTTTATGTTCTTGTGCTCCTTTTAAAACTCAATGGGAAAATGTAATGCACTCATATTGCCCCCTTTTGATAGCAGAGGAAACCTACTAGGAGATCTTATAAATCAGAGCAACAATTTACTGGAAAAATCTTGATAAATATAACAGTATTGATAAAAGATTGAACAGCAGAGAGGATGGTTTACCCATAAAAAGGGTGCTCACTTATGAAGGCTGATGTAGAACAGAGACTAGATGGAGCTAAAGAATAAAGTAGGTATTTATTAAGTGGCCTCAGTAGATCCACCTTGGGCAGCACAAGAGCCCAGCCAGGGCTGCACCCCAGGTGAACTCAAAATGGCCACAAAATGGACTACAGGTCACGGGGTCTCACATTTTTATAAGTTTTGGTCCATTAGCATATTGGAGTTAATTGTCCAATTACAGCTTTAGCCCATGAAGTCCCATCCTTCTTGTTTTCTCTGTTCGGTCCGCTGTTGTTTACGCTCTTGAGCCTGAGATCTGGATTGGCCTTCCTTAGGTGTCCAGGTAGAGAAGGAATGGTTTTGTCTACTTTGTCAAGAGAGCTTATTACCCCCTTATATGAAGCCCAGACCCACACACTAAAGCAGCACAGAATCTGAAAAATATAGAAGCTAACACCTGAGGCATCAGCAGCAGGAACCCTCACTCCTCCATGCGGCTCCAGAGAACAATGGAAGGAAAAAAATGAATAACAAAACAGTGTTGCAAATGAGTTTCCATGGTTAAACACCTACCCCCAATCAGGAAACCAGGGAAAACAGGGGCAAAGGAAACATGGAAAGCTATTTTCTCTGGAAGGGGTTTTGCTGCTGAGCTGCTTGTGGCATGTCACCGGGCAGGGGCTGTCCCCATCAGCAGCGATCTCAGGGGGTGGCCGTGGTGGGGACTTGCAGGGGACTCCTGCTCCCGAGTGAGCTCAACAAAAGGAAAAGGACCCCTCCATGGCTTTTAAAAGGGGCAAAACCACTCCTTACCATGGCTGCACAGGTTCCACTCCTGACACCTCAGAATTCCCTGCTGAAAACTGCTCCCTGCTCTCCACGGGGATGTGTGTGGTATAGAATAAACAGAGCCAAGACTGCATGTCCTATCCCTGCACCCCGGACAGTTACACAGCAAAATGAGATGCTCAGGGTTCTGAAGTTCATCAGAAGTTCTGATGTTTGTCTTCAGGAGCAAGCTCAAGGGAAGCAGTCAGACATAACTTGATGATGAAAAATAGAGAATAAAATATTTGTTTTTCTTTGTTTCTATGCACACAACCCTTAATTTTGCTTTATTTCGGTGCCTTTATCCTGAACCATGATGTTTTTCTGTCTTATTTTCTCCCCCACTGTGTTCTGCTGAGAAAAGGAAGTAATAAAATGGTTTGGTGAGCACCTGGCATCCAGCCTGTGTCAACCTACAACAGAAGAATCCCTGCACCACAGAAGCATCTTTGTATCATTCCAGATACATGGTGCCTGGAACAAAGACCTTGAGCATTTTCTGTATTTATATGATTGTTGTTCAAGTTAAATTGCAGTTGCAAGACAAAAATAAATCCACATTAAGTTTTATAAATCAGATTGAACCTGAAAGTCAGAGAGGAGAAGAATGGTTTTCCCTCTCAACTCTCATGTTTATATATAAACCTAAATCAAACATGACAAAAATCACAAGTTAAGACTTCTTTACTGATGACCTTTTACACCAAGTAATTGGTTTAGACAGGTATATAAAAAAAAGACAGAGCTGGAATTTGTTACACCAGATCATGCACCTACAACATTTTTCAAAGACTGTGGTGTTTAGGACTGACTTAAGATTACAGGTGACCTTACAGGAACTTTCATTGCAATCCATTGTTAGTTTAGAAAGCAGTGCTGAAGTGACTTGATAATAAACTACAGTTTAAAAAAGTTCATGCAAGCCATATTTCTGATAGAATTTTTTGACTGTCAAAATAGGTCCCTCAGGGAACTTTGATGCAGTTGTTAATATTAATATAGCACTATACCTACCATACAGCACCTACCCTTCTGGGTTATGTGCCAGCTGAAATATCAAGGTCCTACTACAATATAAAAATGTGGTATGAGAAATACGTGTAATTATGCAAAACCCTGTGACATATAAAGACTCAAAAGAAAGATGAGGCACAACTCAAAATAAGGTTTGACAGAAATAATAGCGGTTAGAATTGATCTATAATATTTCTTCACCATTTATTAAAGAGGTCTGTCCTTCAGCTGTCAGACTGGCCCTGAGAGTCCTCAACATCATCTCACAGACCTGTTTGGGAGCCAGAGGCTAAAAACAAACCAATAAGCAAGCAAACAAAAACCCAACAAAAATAATAAATAGTATTATTTCTATCTGTCATCAAACAGTGACTCTATTTAAGTTTTAAAATCAACCTGCAAATGGGAAATAGTGAACTACAGAAGGCTTTATCAGAAAGTTTGCTTGCGTATCCAGTCCTTCACATCTCCAGGGCAAGTAATTTAGTCCACATTAGTTGGACCAGAAAAAATGATTGTGACTCTTAAACTTTCTAGTTAAATTCTGTAGTCTGTATGGTGCAGATTCCATTTTAGGCAATCAAATGCCCTCTTTATCGTCAAATTTTTTTGGAATTTATCTATAAT
This sequence comes from Zonotrichia leucophrys gambelii, assembly GCF_028769735.1. Classification (NCBI taxonomy): domain Eukaryota; kingdom Metazoa; phylum Chordata; class Aves; order Passeriformes; family Passerellidae; genus Zonotrichia; species Zonotrichia leucophrys. The sequence goes on along the minus strand of NC_088169.1, from coordinate 23,828,314 downwards.
GAATAGTATCTGTGGTCAAGATATATGTGATTACTAAAATGAACTACACTAAGAGATGTGACCCTGTGGCTACCCTAGATCAGAGGATATTAGCCACTCACAACTCAGTGTTTTCTGAGGAGACATCTTCATTCTGTTAAAATTCGCACCACTCACAAGGATAAGAATGGAGAGACTTGAGGAGTGTTAATCCTGTAAGCCATTGGGACAGCAATCTTTACAAGATACAGAGTGTGGTTCTGAATAACAGCCTTCTAATGAGGTAAACCAATGATTAAATATATTATTTTCCCCTATTCATGCAGAAGTCTGTCTCGGTTTATGTTAGTCTCTTCCATTTTTACTTATTTTCTTATTCCCTTTAATTAACAAGTTCTACTTCCAATTTAGAGTGATATGTTTTCTCTTTTTTTTTTTTCCTTTAAGGACTGAGTTTAAAGAATTTGTTTAAATTGTAATTCAGCTCTCTCCTTGTCATATAAACAGCTGCAATCTATCACTGTGACTGTTTGTTTACCCTGCAATAACAATTGCACCTTTATTCAATACTCCATCTCTTCCAAGTATCCTTTAAGCAGGATTACAAAAATCTACTCAGACTGATCCTTAGGCTCATGGCAGAAAGGGCCAAAACTCATGGGTTTCCTTACATTTTTGAGTAAGAGGGAGTTTACCCCTGCAACTGGAACTGTTTTCTGTTTCTATGCTGATTATTGAGTTCTATTTTTCCCTTTGAATAATATTAAGATAATTCCCTTAACAATTATCTTAAGAATATTATTAAAAAAATATTAACTTATCTGGAGGAAGCAAGTGAAGGAGTCATGATCAAGTTTCCTGCTATTTCATTCCAGAATTTCTTCCTTCAGCATTTTGAGAATGAATTGGAGAAAAAGCATCAGCTTGCAGTACATAAATGTTGGACAAAACTATCCTGAGCTACTGTTACTCTTTGGAGTTTTCTGTAGTAAAGTATAGTTAATGTCTACTGTAGCCCTCAAAGGTCGAAAGAACTTTGAATGAGACACTTTCTGCCTCGGGACAGAGTCTTGTGAGCAATCCTGTATTGCAACATGTTAGCAGAATCTTAAAAAGAGAGGGAGATGTCCACCACCAATATTTTCCTAGGATAATTGACTTTCTTACTCCTAAAAGATACTTGGAAAAAAACAGTCATATTGCAACAACATTTCAGTAAGAATCAATACTGAACACGAGTTATTTCCAGTGTATATTACTCCTATCTTATTATTTACTTCTTAGCAGAAGGATTCACAGTAGAAATTCTAAAGGAAGACAAGCAGAATTCAGCAAATAAAATGAGGCATAAGCTAGTATACTGAAAACTGATTAGAGATTTCCTCCTTCAGTAAGAAATTCACATTGACTGTAATTTATTCATGAAAAGACTCAGCAGTCAACTTTGGTCATCTCTGTTTATATTTTTCTTGTGAGATATTTCTTCCATTTGATTATCTGCTCATTCAACCAACATACTTAAACATGCCTGGGGGATATTCTCTGTTCAAAACCTTGCATCTTGACAAAGTAGGATATTTCATCCTTTTTCTCTGAAAATATAATATAAAAAAATCATTATAAGTGAAAGATTATTAACATTAAGCTCAATCTATCTACATTGCAGAAATTCTGTACAGTTCTGTATTTTTTTCACTGGCCTGATTATTATTTTTTTCTTTTATGTATTCATTTCTTTTAACCAGTCCCTCTTATTGTAACACAAGATGATATACCCAAGAAAAGATGGGGTTCTGTGCTACTATCAGATGAATAAGTAACAGATAAAGGATTTTAACAGAAGGATTCACTTTGGCCTTTTTCCCTGCTAGCCTGGCATCCATTAATGAAAGAACCCTTAAAGGGGAAAATGAGGAAGAGTGGAATGAGAGAAGTTCAGGATACATCCTTTTTTTCAGAGTTTGGTAGAATGATAACACAGGAAAGTCCTATAATGTGGACAGGCAGGCTAAATATGTGAGTACATCTTCAGGACTGGATACCTGTTCTACACCACGCAAGAACAGGATACCTGTTCTACACTACATAAGAGAAATGCTCAACTTCCAGCTAAGAAACTGTTTTGCCATGCAAAGGAACAGGGCAGAGGAGCAGGTCTAGAGGTTAATTCACAGGCATTACAGAAGTGAATTCTAATCTTTTCTGCTCAGGTTGAGTGCTACATTTTTTTTCTGCATCTCTGTGCACAGTTCATAAACAATAATGTTTTTCCATTTCTACTTGTAAGTTTCATTAAGTTTACTTATGAAGTTTACTTTACTAAGTTTACTTCTATGAGTTACCTGATGATTATGATCTCTGGCTTGAAAGCTGGTGCCACACAGCTGCTTCTACCTACTGCTCTGGTAACCAGCCCAATGCAAAATAAAACAGGAAAACTTCCCCCTCCTTGGGATGGAATTTCACTGTTGTTATGTTTTCCTTTTGAACCTTCGGTGCCTGATGGTCGGGTTTAAATTGCCATATAAAACCGAAATCTTACTTACCCTTCTTTCCCCATTGATTTTGAAAGGACTCCATCTGTTACCATTTCAGAGGTAAAAAATTCATTTTGATGGCTTTAGAGAGCAGACAATATGGATCTGAAGAGTACTAGAATATAAAGGGAACAGCTTTTTTTCTGTGCTTCATGTTCTGTTGTCCAGATAATTTTTAATTTTTGGTAGATTTAAAAGAAAAAAAAAAGATGGATAAAAAATGCCAAAACTTATTGTGTAGAAATAACACAGACCAAAATACATGTGTATGTGAAGAAATAACATTTTTAGACAACTGAGAATAACATCATGTACTTCATTGCTTGGCCAGGCAGTAATAAATAAGAAATATCTTCTATCCTTCTAGTTTTACAAATATCAGATAATAACAATTTTTTCAGATAGGAATTTGATATCTTACTTTGTTAATTTATGAAATACGAGACTCCAAAATACCATGGATTATTGTCAGGACACATTTTTGTATGAGAATTGTTTTGATGCCACTGGAACTGTTTCTCTGAAAAACTCAGTGCATATATATATATATATATATATATATATACACACACACATACACACACCTACATAATTTTTGATCCAATGTTTTGTGTCCATAAGTTAGAACATAATAAAAGAAACAGAGCTGCACCAGATGTTTAATGATTATTTATGCAAGTACCAGAAAAAACACAATATAAAATTAGCCAAATATGAGTAATATTTTGAACAATTAAAACTAAAATACAGCAGTTTTTAAAATCCAATAATAATAGTAATAATAATGCTACAATATATTGCTACTATTTTCACAACTGCAGCTGTTTTTCTGCCTAATGAAACTTCTAGCTGGTGACTTTAATGAATATGTCCCTGTTGCTGCTTTAGAATTTGCATATACCAGAGATTAACATGAGAAATATTAATAATTAGCAAATTAACTGTAAATAACTTAAAATTTTGAAGTAAATCAAACAAAAGGTTAATTTATTCTTGTTTTCCTGTCAAAGCTTCTTTAATATCTCTAAGTGCTTGATATAGTAAAAGTGTACCTATCACGATTCTAGTAGTATTCTAGAGAAGTATTACTATGTGTCAGCCATGCATTCTGTCTGAGACAGAGGACAGTAATTTCTTGATATGGATTTTATTTCTCTTTGATTTTTAGCTATTATATATTCTACATACAGCAGCACCACTTCCTGTTCAGATCATTAAATAGTGTTAGAAAAGGTGGGTATTTTTTCCCCTATTTTTCACCCTGTTACTTTATATTCAAGTGCTATGAGAAATCCTATCCAAAGGAAACATGAAACAAACCTATTCAATATTTTTTGAAAAATACATTTTTATAGTATTCTACTTATAAGGTAAAGAGACTAAAAAGGAAAAACAGGCTTTAGTTTTCAGTTAAGTACATATTTTCAAAGAGGTTTAAGTAAATGTATGGGTAATTTTTTAAAAAAAAAAGGTGGTTAAAAAGTCATATTGAAGGGTGATAATATAGAGCAAAATGTCTAACCTTGAAGATCTTAGCCTTAAATAGACGTTTCTCTCCACAAAAACAACTCCACTGATAACACCTTTTTTTACAAGAAAATTACCCTTTTATCCAGAAAGTCATACATTTGACCATTTACGAGTTTTTCCAATATTGAGTCAAAGACTTTATAAAAGTTTAAAGTGTAGCTGTAAAGCAGATCTTAAAAAAGTTGTTTATTTCTACAGGTAGAAAATTTAACATATCCCACTCTGCATTTTAGTCCAGCAATTAAATGCAATAATTTTTCTTTTTCTTTTTTTTTTTTTGCTTTGGTAGGAAAATAAAAACCTGGAAACTTAGGGGAATAGACAATTTTTGGGGAGAGACTGTAAAGTGTGTTTTAGTTTTATGTGAAGAAAACAGGGAAAAGATGTCCTTAAGTAATTTTTAACTCCAGCTGTATTCGCATTATGGCAGAACATGGGATTAGATTTGTAGGTAAACACCTTTTTGAGGGTCATCTGCTGTACAAGTGTTGGGAGGACTTGTACAACGAGCAAGCTCTAGGCTGGATGTGTGCTCATTAACACCTGGCACACTTACTGCACTCCCAGCACAAATCTACATCCCTGCATCCATCCACAGGCAGCCTGAGATGGCCCTGTGGTGTAATCCAAAGCACAGTGATGGAGCAGAACCAAGAGATTTACTTTAAAACTGCCCCCTGTAAAGCAAACTAAACATTCATGTGGACTCAAGAGCTCTGAAATTTTCCTGGCCTAGTTGTTCAGTACCATTATTTTTGCATTTTCCAAGAAAGGGCAACAAAGCTGGTAAAGGGTCTAGAGTATGAATCTGATGAAGAGCAGCTGAGGGAGGTGGGGTCCAAAAGGGTCATCAAGTATTGAACAGGCTTGAACAGGCTTCCAAGGGAAGTGGCTGAGTCATCATTCCTAGAAGTCTTCAAAGGATGTGGTACTTTGTGACACAGTTTATTGGAGGACTTGAAAGTGCTGGGTTAATAGGAGTGAAGATCCTCAGGGTATTTTTCAATCAAAATTACTCTGTTATTCTATGACTTCCTAAGACAGCCAAACTGAATACTCAGTTTCACAGTCATTAATGTTGTTTCTTTTGGTTTTTTTTTCTCCCTTTTAAAACTTTTTTAGCATTATCTTGTGAAACAGTGATACAATTCACACAAATCTGATATCTCACAGCTGTATTTACTATTCTACTGCTATTTAAAAAATTGCTAGTACAAACTACATTTTTGTTACTACTTTGCTCGAAGACATTAAGTTCAGGCAACTGCACTTTTTCCATCATTTCACTGGTAAGGTTTGTGTGTTTTCCTTCCAGTGCATTATGTTCAGTAGTGATTTATATTTATTACCAAATAATTGATGAAAATGTTGAACAGAACTGTGTCCAGTACAAAACTTGGTAGAAAATGATGGAGAACAGAGTAATAGCTCCTCTGTCTGTCAGGCAACTAATGATCTACTTGTGTGATTCCTTTCATGATCATTCCGACTCTGTTTACCAAATCTACAATCATATGAAGGCTGAAATCAGATTTGCTTTGCAAGATTTATATTCCAAAAAATCATGTTGACTACTAGTAATTATATTCTCACTATTTAACTCATTATGGTTTAGATTTTGTATCTATTTGTCTCCAGTATTATCCAGATCTTATTCCAAGACCTTTCCACAAAATTCCCAGTGGCCTTGGATGAATCTGGTCCTAATTTGCTGGTGTGAATTTGTAAATAGGTTGTGCTTTTACACTCAAAGTTTGCTAAATAAAGAGATTTGGTGAAAGAGCAGCAAAAGGTCAATTTTTGCAAAAGAAAGTTAGCAGAGGAATGTGCTGCTGACTGCTCATTCCAGAATTTTCTTCTCCTATTAACTGCTAGCTTCTCTGCAGCTCAGAGTGGGAAAAGATTTCGTGACTACTGTAATGCAAAGCCCAGTTAGATATTTTTCATCATTTAGGGCATTTCAAGAAACAGACATTTTCAACTGTCAAATGGCTGCTGTTGTAAATGCCATTTTCCTCAGGGTTCTAGCTGGGGAAGATATGAATCACAATCAATATTACTTAGAAAATTTTCCATTTATTAAGCTGATATTAGTAATAAAAGCCAGGTGTTATTCTAAATCATAATTACTAATATAAGAATCTAATTGAATTAGCTAAAAAAAAAAAAAATTCCTCTTGATATACAATTTAAATATGCTGCCAGAACCAGCTGTAACACTGCCTAGTCTTTGCCTTAGATCTATTTAGACTTTCACAGGCACAAGCCACTCTAATGCAGTGCTGTTCTGAGCAATACCACAAGCAATAAACCCAAGCAAAACACAGGGCTTTTTCATCAAGATCAAAAGGTCTGTTTTTTTGAACAGAGCACACAAGGAACATCTCATCAGCAGGAAGTCATGCACCCTAAACAGCCGAAAGATGAAAGCAAGGTTATAGTGTACAACATTACTCTATCAGGAAAATAAACTATAGCCAGATTTTTGTGCAGATTCCAAACTTACATTGAAAAATGAAAAGCAAAAAACAAATCCTCAGAACAAAAACCTTGCCTAAGGTTTGTGGAAGCTGGAGTAAGCACTGAAGCAAAGGACTTCTTAATAACACCTGTTGACTTTTGCAGAGTATTTAAAATTCTGTCAAAAAAATAAAAATTCTATTGTTGTCAGACAAGAAGAATCCAAGACAACCCTCTTTAATGCACATCAGTGCTCCTGGACAGGCAATGTGGACTTACATACCGTGATGATCTTGACTATGTAGGCACAAAAATATGTATGTGAATGAACAAAATCCATGTGAGAATGAGTGTGATGGCTGAAATCAACTCCTCTAAAGAAATTGTAAATAAATCTCAGCTTTCTCTGCTCTAAAATATCAGACTCATTTTTGGTACTTTAATTTCTTATATTATTCATATAAATTTGAAGCTGATATGAAAAGTTGATTATTTGAATTTAAAATTTGTATTAATGTGTTTGTATTATTTGGTATTTTTTTAATTAACTTGAAGTTGATATGAAAGGCTTTGATTCAAAACCAGGATGGAGTAACTTGATATTAACATGATTTTATTGTCTTGCTTGCCATGCATTGGCCATGTGAGTAGGAGAGTAGACAAGTAAATAAGATGGTTGTTACACAGAGATACACTTTAAAAGAATGAGAGGATGAAGACCAAGTACCAAATTTCTCCCCTGCTGCTGAAAAGGAGACCCCTGAATGGCTACTTCCAAGTAAGCAAGTATACTAATCATCTGGTTGTGTGACTGTCTATTTTGTTATGTCTTGATGTGTTTCTAAAAATGTATATGCTCATTAATAAATTTTATTTTTGTCCCAGCCTACATTTTATATGATTATTTTGATCCTGTAAACAACACTTGTTTTAAAAGTCTACGCACAGTCTCTTCTCATACAGGTTACCAACTTTTGCCTTGTTTTCAGAATACCTTTCTCAAGTGCTTAATTATCTTCCTCAGGTTCTAGTCAAACACTGACGTGCCTTTATTAATGCCCTTTAGTAAGTCCATGTATGAATCATACCTCTCAGGCACTATGGAGGACATTTTATTGTTCCAATAATCTCATGGTACAATGTGCTTCACATGGGTGATGTGAGAACACACATACCTTGGTGGGATGCAATTAGGCAGAACTTCGTTTCAGTTATATCAACACTCCATAAATCGGTTGCAAACAGTTAATTTTATGCAACTACTCAGCCTTTTTCCACAATGTATCTGACATTAACTTTCTCACAAAATACAATCCAACCTGAGGAGTCCAGACTTTCTTGCCTTAATGCTTGTGTTAAAAACTAATGCACAACTTTGAGACTGAACTTTTACCCTCTCTATACCATTTGACTTATGGAAGAAAAGGAAGGAAAAAGTACCAATTATAGCACTTAGTTTTTCATTGTTGCAATCAGAGATTAATTGTGATGTGGGTAGTATTTAACATCTGGCTGTCATTTCTTATCTTTATGCATTGTGAAATAAATTAGTGAATACTTTAGGCTATTTCTGCAAATAACTACATTATTCAAACTGTATTGATGAGAAAATTTTGTCAGTAAGGCCAAAAGAATGGACCATGGTCACAGAGCAAACCCACAACAGAATGACAAAAGAGCTGTTTCTGACAGAAATCTTTTGACCTCATATAGGAAGATAAAACTCCTGCATGTCAAATGTTCTTCTAGTTGCTCAAAATTTTTCACAGAAGCTCATTTATTTTGCATATTTCTATATTACATGTAGAAGTTTGCCTTTAACTTTTTCTCTTCATCCTGCAAACCTTTGCCTGTATAAAATTACTTTTCTTAAATACGAGAACAAAGACATTAGTAATTGATAATTTCAAACTTAGGCTTTGCATATGTTGTAGAAGAGAAAATTAATTACTGCTCAGTGAACAATTCTGAGCTGCATAGAAATACATGAAAATTGCCAAGTTACTGCCAGATGGACCAAATCCCAAACCTGTGATGTTGTGGTTACAATGTGTGTCTGTGTGCGTGCTTAGAGGCTTTCCCAGGCTCCTCAGTTACAGCACAGATATCAGAAGTGCTTATATGGTCTAACATAACCAGGCTCAGTGCTTGTGTTCTTACATATGGGCATAGATGAAAGCTGATGCTGGATGTGAAAAATGAGCCTAAAAATGAGCTAGCAAAATATTTTCATTTCTGCTTTAGACTGGAGACATTTCTGAATACATACATAAATTTTCAGTCTCCTAGGTTTATTTTGCACTTTTGCTTAGGTAGATGAACAGTCTATAAGTAGCATTTTAAATTTCTGTGTTAGTTATTTATTAACATGCTGCTTTTCAATTTTAATTTAAATACTAAAGGTTGAGATAGCTGGAATATATTAAGTCTTTGGAGAAAAAGTTAAAAGTTATTGTCAAGGTTATATACCAACCTCACTAAGCACCCTTTTATCTGTATTAAAAAAGAAAACCCATACAAGGTTAATGCTGAAAACTTAATTAGGTGTCCACATGAAGGAAGCTCACATTAAAGACTGATTATCTTGATATTGTAAACCAATTTTCCTAGATACTGCTGAACTTTGTGTGTCCTCAACTTTAATCTCTCTAATTCATAAATTGCCTTTTATTCATGTGTCTCACATGGAAGGCTATAAAAAATTGAGTTTTTCAACATTGTGAGGATGACAACACCATCTCAGAAAAATCTTCCAGACAGTGCAATGGCCAGTACTCCATCTATTCCTGCCAAAATAAGATCACAATTATGTAAATACCATTTTTTTTTTCTATTTCTTGCACAACATAAAGAAAGCATTGGGGTGTGTCTATTTATTTTCAAGAATCTTCTACTTCAGGGCTGAAGGATGATATCCATCAAGGCTGAAAAATTTAGGTGGTGCTTTTTTAAATAATTTTTGAGAATCGTAGTACTTTAAAATGTTACCATTCTATCCTATATCCTGTTATAACAAATTTTAATCATTACATGAGAAGAATGAGCCTTGCTATTTTTTAATGTTGTAGTATTATCTTTTAGGTATCTGATCACCCTGAAAAATTGTTTATTTTAGTACACGTTTCCCTGTCATTTGGATTAGGTCTCCATTGACTTGACTAGCAAGAGTGCAAAGATAAAGTCAGAGGAAAAAGGTCATTTAAATTTTAATTACAGAAGTGTTTTATGCAGTTACTAAACAATTTATTTATATATTTTTAGACTGTGACTTTTTGCATGTGTGTTTAAACCCTTTCTTCATGATGAATGAGGTTTTAATCTATCACACAGAACCACAAAAGAGAAAACCTCCTATCCAGCCAGGGGTGCAGTAGCTCTTTGATTGCATATACTCCCTTTGTTGATGTAAGGGCTACAGATGAAGAGAGGTGGCAGCAACAAGGGACCCTGAACCCAGATGTATCTTAAGGTGCACAGGCCAATGAGAGCTGTGGCAACTCATCATGTTAGCTCAAATGTATTTATCTTCTGCTTGACGACATACAAATCCATTTATGCTGAATGTTTATCTAGAATTTTTATATAGCTTTAGGCATACAAATTCATTTGTATGCAAAATAGATGAACCATGTCTATACAGTCTTGAATATAATAGATGAATAGAAATGTAATCAGTTCATCTTGAAATGACCTCTCTTGTGTAATCACAAAATCATTAAAAAGCTCCCAGGTGAAAATCTGAAATTCAGAAACTATTTCTTTACCTGAAATTGGCAGATATTAACATTGATGGTTTTTTTTCCAAGTGCCCATGCACAAATAAAAATTTAGCTTTTACATGAATGAATTATTCTTAATAATGCTTTTGCTTTAAAATAATGCTGCTATATTTTAGGTGTTTGAGATTTTTATTTCTAGTTGCAATAGCATGTTCAATGAAAAATTTAACAGTTTCCATGGGGGAGCAAAATATCCTGCAGTAATCTTAAAGAAAGAGGCACTTAAACCCCTTTCAAAGGGCACAGAAGTCAATAGACTCTTTAAAAAGCCAGTGAACTTTGGATAAGAGCATACAAATAAATTTTTGATCCACCTAGTGACTACAACTCTTCCAATTGATTCTCCTTGATATTCTACCATCTCAAGTGTGACCAAATTTAAATTTTCCATTGTGTCTGTAGCATAGAAAATAGGTTATAACAGAAAAGGGGTTGGGCCACAGTTTTTTATGAGTCTGAAATATTCTTCTGTATTCTGAATGGTGTTAGCTACCTGCATCCTGAATCAAACTTACTGTATTGTGCCTAATCTAGGGTGTAGAAAACTTTCAGATTTTTACAAAATTGTTTGAGGGTTTTTGATAAAATTTCTTTTACATAAATCTGGAGTTCTTTTAGTTCTACAGTTATGCTACACAGAAATCATATTTTGCAGAAAACTACTGTTCTCACATTCCTTGTCTCTAGAAAAAGAGCTTGACTTTTGGCATGGAAGTTAATTTATTATACCGAAAATCTATGGAAATCTAGCAAATTTACAAAGCTTTAAAAATCAAAATTTCCTTAGTTTAATGAATGTATACCTAAACTCATTCATACATTTGATTAAGTTTATTTACACTTGTGGGTTTCACTGTTTGTCTAAGCATAACATTTTTTGATCTGGTCTTAAAGACCTGGAATCCAATGGCAGATAAAAAAAATGAATATTCCTACCATGTTTTAAGAGCAGCCATCATTCTTTTATCAGCATATCAGGAAGAAGAGGCTATTGACTTGAATAACAAGATGACAAGATGCAGGTCAGAAAGTAAATAAGCAAATGCAAAAGTGAGCAGAGTACTCAGCATGAAAATATAAAGTATGTTTCCTAAATGCTGAGAACAGCTGGACAAAGAACATAAATCTAAATGAAGGCAAGCTGATAATAAGTTTCTTGAGGACAGAATATAGATACTGGGAAGAAATTCAGAAAGACTAAAACCACTGAAAGTTAGGGAAGAAAAAAGCAAAAGTGAATTGAAAGAAAATAGTGTTAGAGATGATGATGATGCATTAAAAATAAAAGATGACAGCATAACTGGCAATAACCAAGGAGAGGTTTAAAAAAAAAGACTTTGAAAATCTAAGGAAAGATTAGGAGATTAAAGAGGAATATTAATATTAGACTAAGAATATAAGGTAATGAAAAAATAAAAAAGGCATTTGAATGTAAAGTCAGGTAGATACCAGGAGGGAAATAATGGATTTGAATGGGAAAGAACTTAGAAAGTGGGAATGACATCAGAGATTAGTCAATTATAGAACACTAATACAGGAGGGGCAAAGAGCCAACAACTGAGGTAAATAAAAAAGTGTAAAAGGAATGCAAAGCTGACTCTGCAAAGATTATGAGGTAACAAGTTTTAAAAGAAGAGATATCAATTTTGCATTCATGTAGACTGGAGAAATAGAAGAAATCATGTATGAAGTTAAAAGGCATACAGAATTTTTCATCAACAGTAGCAGATGATGACATAACATGTCTGGTTGAGCACTGAATTTAAGTGATTAATAGAGTTTGTCTAGTGTACTATATAGGTTAGGTATAAAATTATAGATTTTTTTTTTTTCTGAAAGAAAGATATTTGTGCCAGTGTCAAGATGGGGTACGCTGAATGTTTTTGACACTGAAGTGAGTACATTGACAAGGTGATTGGCATAATTTGCTCAAATATTGGTGTCTATGGCATCTGAGGTGCCATAAGGTATACAAGAGATGCACAGTGGTCCAACAGGCAGGACACAGGACCTATGGGAGGCTTACTCTGACATGGAAATAGCAGCTGAAGACCAAAGTACTCTGGAATGTGTTAAATGGAGCCTATCACACATCTTTGACATGTACCATATCTCCGCTTGAATGCCTAGTTTTACTAAAGCAAAAAGTGAGTTTTCAAATAAAAGTAATTAAATCAATTAGTGGTTTGAATACAGAATCCATTACATATTGTTTTATCATTTTATAGAATAAAAACTAATTCTATGAAACAACCGACGGTACTAGTTCTGGGCACTGCAAGAAAAAGGTCTTCAGCAAAGGGAAGGGCCAAGGGCTAATTTTTTTTTTTTCTTGACAATCAATAAGTATTGAGAGAACACATGGAAAAACCAGGAAGAAAATGGAATTTGAACAGCTGCTGACTAGTGAGTACTAACATTTCCAGGTACCACATGGGGCAGATCCCATGTAAATGTGGTCATGCAAATAAGACAGACATGAAATAAAGAGACATGAGTGCCCACTGCACAGACAAGATGGTTTCTGATATCTCATATTTTTGAGTTTACTTTTTTTTTTATTTTTTATTAAAGATAATGGGATTTTATTTCATACTGGATTATTTTATAATGTTAGATATACATAGGGTTCCCTTTGACCACTACAAGAAAATCAGCAGGAATTTTTCTCAGGCCAAGATGGAACGAGGAGCAGTATTGTGTAAAATTCACCTTATCTATCTGGTTGCTTCTGTGACAAAGAAATACACTGTGCTCTTATGCCATCCAAGAACAAAGATGTCACTCCAATATATTGCTCTTGGGTTAGTCCTTTCTTACCACATCAAAAGAAGAAACCCATTTATTTGGTTTTATTGTGAAATGATAAAACATGTTTCCAGGGCTTTTCTCTTATAGAGAGAAACAAACAACAAAGTAAATAAAACAACAACAAAATCCACCAGGAATGTAGAGGTTTCAAGGAGTTTTCCACCAAAATGAAGAGATGAACAAGGAACAGTGGGCACCTACTTGATCTAGGCAGACACTACAAGTCTGTCAGGAAGGAGGAGATGTGCATGGACTGCTAAAATACACAGATTCAAGAGAGGGAGCTGCTGAAGTTATATTCCATTAAATGTGCTGACATAACAGTGCTTACTTAACTAAATAATCAAATTAGACTTCAGTCAAAGGCTTACCTCTTCTCTGAAAAAAAAAGTGTCTTTATCGAAAATTAAATGTTTTAAAGCTTATGCATTTTTCTTGTTCTTCAAAAAGCTTTAATCAGGAGCTAACTGGCAACCACTTTTGTAATTGTGGGAAAGTTAAGGGAAGCATGTGAAGAATGTGCCTATAATTCTTGAGTAGTAAAAGTACTAGGTGCACACAGGCTTACAGCATTATTTTTCAGGCTCAGGAGTTCACAAAGACCAAAAATACAAGTAAATATGAAACAGGGTTCAATTAAATGAAGAATTTCTCATCCTGTTTATCCAAGGTTTGTTGATTTTGAATTTATATCGAGATGTGAAAGATCTTAGCAGTTTCCAACTGCTTGTTGGCATCATGATTAAATGCACAGGAGCACAGTGTATTTCTGCAGAAAGAAAGTTTCAAATGAGTGTAGCAGGTCAAATTCCTATCAAGGAAGGACAAAACTCACTTGGTAATTTGGTTACAAACAAATACTATTTGGTCTAATACAGGTGGAAAAAATCCTGTATCTTCAGTCATAGGCTCAAGTATGCTTAGAATTTGGAGGAAATTGTCACATAAGCAGTGCCTCTGAACAGGGGTTTGTGGTGTAGGATGGATAATGCCACTCACATAAACAGGAAAGAGACTTCTGAAGAAAAATTAAGGCTACTTGCTGTTGAGTTTGTGCTAGTGTCCCATCAATAGAACATCTAAGCTATTATCTCATTTCAAGACATTAAGGAGAATTGTTGTTGTAGGCAAAAATATAGCAGAAAAAATGATAGTGGGAACTGACCACAGAACAAGATCAGAGTGTCTTAGGTTGATGGCAAGATGATGTCTTTTCTTTTATATACCTTTTGTATAAATTTTCTGTATCTTCAGTATTCTTAGCATGCATACTTGTAATTCCTTAAGTCTGATAACTTAGCACAGCCCTAGTATTTTGTCAGGCCAGGAGACCAAACATCCTAAAGCTCTCATAGTAGGAGGCCAGAAAGCCCTACACTATCCTGAGAAACCAAGGTCCTCTCTAGAACATATCCTCTAAACTAGAGATTTGGCCCTTGCAGGGGGCAATTCCTCACATGGGGGAATATCATATCATTCATCCAGGGCTCCCATTGGGGCATCCTTGTTAGATGTGATAATTAGTAAGGTCTATAAATTGTATATGCAATCTATTGTGTGTGTGCATTGCGCTACATCCCACCTTGGCGAAGTGTTGCCCCAGTAAGGATCCTTATTAAAATACTGAGGTAAACCCCCCTAATCCTTTAACAGTGTCTGGCTCTCAATTTTTTAAGATCAGGAAAAAGCATCAAGGTAACCACAAAAAATTTAACTTAATATAAGGGTTAAACATGTGATAACTTAAATATATCCATTTCTAGTACAGCTATTAATGAAAGATTTTGCTAACAATTACAGAGTAAGAGATGAGCCCATGGAAAAATGTTCTGGCACAGAGCTGAATCTTGAGGTCCCAAGAGGTCAACCACTTATAAATATTTCTTAGCATACGAAAAAGTATAATTCTTCAGACTCTTCTGATTCGATTATGTTTACAAGGCTACACTAATTCTGTAATTTTTTTCAGTTACATCGCTCTGAACAATTTCTAGAATTCTATTGCTACTACTTTCAGTACAGTAATTTCAAAATCAATTCTCTGATAATACTTTGATTTTATTGAATCAAGGATTTGGCCTTGTTTTTTTCTCAGCTCATATCTTGAGATCAACATCAGGTTCTTACTTTCAATCAATTTTCTAATGGGAAATAATCTTTTAAAGCGATAAATGTAATTAACTCCAAAAATAGTATCATCATGAATTAAAAACTTCTGATTTTTTATTCTTATGGTGATAATTTCAGTAATTCTAAATACTAACCTCCATTTTTACAAGAATTGCTATGGACAAAAATTAGCTCTCTTAAAACCACTCAAAAGAAAGAAGCAAAAATTAACCTTTCTTCCAAATCCCAGCTTCGCTTGAATACACCAGAGATGGGTCTCCACAGTCATGAAAAATTGCCTTGCTTGCACAATTTCAGCTGACTTGAATGGTAAAACTTATCTATTGCTTTCTTCTCTCCAGTAACTTTAATTTGCAAAAGGGTTGACCTTGCCTGTAGTTTGGTTACAGCCCATTGCATTTGTGACACAGCCTGTGTTCAGGATTTGCATAGGCTAATTGCATCCCCAGATTTCCACCCTCACAGGTATCCTCTCTCTGAAATTTGTAAAATCAAGTTTTTGCTCTAGTCCTGGATTTCTGTAATTTAGCAGCTACTTAAAAATGTGCCTGATTCCAAAATTAACATAATGTTTACATAATGATTTAACCCATGTAGCACTTGTACCACATCAGATGTTCTGTCTTGCATATACTTCAGCCTCAAGCTCCTCAAAGGAAATTTCTGTTAGTATCAAGGAAGGTTTGAAGAGCTTTTGGAACCAAGGGAATTATCAATTCTCAATTTTCTTTTTCATCTGGTTATTTTCTCAGAGTTGTTTTAGTGTTGGTTTAATCATCTGTTTCATTTGTTCTCATATGCCAGGTGGCTGAATTTGTAAGCAATGCATTTTTTTTCTTACTGTTGAACTCTTCACATCTTTGAATACTCTCAGAACAGCTGTCAGATTCAATCTTCACTGGGACTATCTAGAGAGAAAAAAGACTTTTCCACTATGTCTACAGTTGTGACTTGCTCAACAGTCCACTGCAAAAGAAATCACCTTACTTCAGAGTACTGATGGAGAGAATCTACTGTTACGTGTAGAAATTATTCCTTTAGGGATTTCTATCAGTGGACCAACAAAATAATTTTGAAAGCATACTGTCATTCTTCCTATCTCTGAGAACCCGAGGGGACTTTTTCTTTAAATGTGATAGATTGCTTGGAGAAAATTCAGGCATACCTTTGCACATTTACTTTTCAAGCCAGAAGCCCAAGACAGAAAGCCTTTGGAAGGTGTTGTCCTGATTCCCTCCACTGAAGGTCTCACCAGCGTAATAGCACATTTCCTTTTTACACTCACTTTATATATATACATATATATATATATATATATATATATATATATATATATATATGAACCTTACTTCCTTCAAATAGCAGTAACCCCAAAATTACTTTACTTTACCTAAGGATTATTTTTACTCTCAACTATTACCTTCAAAGATACAAGGAGATATTTAAATTATTTTATTTTTTTCCCAGTCTTTAAATTAATTGCTTCATTTTTATGTGGTTCTTTCATGAGAGTTGCTAACAATATATCTGCTCCAATGGATTTTTAATTTACGTTTATGTTTAAAGTTTACACAATTCCTTGTTTTAGCAGCTGATCTAGTATCTAATTTGAGTACAGTCCCAGAACCTTTTAACTTTTGCACCATGAAATGTTTCTTCCATTTAGTAGTGTCACAAACACACTGCAACAAAATAACAAATGTATAGAATTGACTCAACAGAAGTGTGCTCATGAGCATCCTGTTTTGATAAGAATTGTAAAAGTGAACTGCATTTCCAAGTACAATCTGAAAATGAAGTAAGCATTCAATCGTAATGAAAATATTCAAGTGCAGGTGATAGAAAGCAATTCTATGGGGAGCTAAGCATGGGGCAGCTGAATATCACATTTCAAGTGCTTCCAGGTGTTTGGGTGATTGTCAAATTCTGTATGCCTTTTCATGAATGCAATAACTGGAGCCACTATAAAACATTGGTTTTCAGGCCCATCTGTGTGCGAAAGTAATGATTGAAAGTACCATCTTCTCCATCTTTTATTTTATAGCAAAAACTGCATGGCTCTGTGGGTGTTATGCTACATAGTGAGATTTTGACTGGCCAGAAATGCAAAATGTTTGATAATCATTAGAAGGTGCTCCTCTTTGTGGTGGTAGATTCCCTCATTTCCTCCATGGGATGCTCTGTGATCTCAGAAATTCTCATTAGGCCTCAGCCTTGATCAACGACAACCAGACTAAGCTTCTCTTGAGTT
The DNA here is from genome assembly GCF_028769735.1 of Zonotrichia leucophrys gambelii. Classification (NCBI taxonomy): domain Eukaryota; kingdom Metazoa; phylum Chordata; class Aves; order Passeriformes; family Passerellidae; genus Zonotrichia; species Zonotrichia leucophrys. Next base: position 23,810,837 of record NC_088169.1, on the reverse strand, counting down.
TATCAGAAACACTGTCTGCTCCTAAGAACTTAGGCTATCTAACAAGCTCCTGATTTTTAATGAACAGCTTTGGAAACTAATTTTTCTTCCCTGAATAACAACCCAAGTGGAATAATTTGCTATTGAACTTTAATAGAAATTTACAAACCCAAATTGCATCCAGAATGAAGAATTATTATGAGTAAAGCCAGCTTTAATGACCTATTTAACAAGTCCATAAATGTGATCGTAAGTGAGATCCCTTGCGTTCTCCTGGACAGCCTCAGGATGCAACCAGTGATCTCCCTCTGAGTGAGACATCTCTCAGAGCCAGCAAACTCTCAAATTTGCTATACTTGGAAGATCACTGCTGAACAGTGACAGGGAGCTTGGGCTGATACCCCCACTCCTAGAGGTTCAACACTTCGCCCATTGAGAAGATGCAAGGCATCCAAAAGGAATAATTCACTGAATTTAGGGGAAATTTTTCACAGGTATATTTTTTCCATATTTATTTAGGTCTGTATGCGTGTGAGCATGGATAAGCTATAACAAACGTACTACAAATGCTTCTCCCTTAGATTCTTATATATATTAGAGTTGTAAGTAAAACTTATCAGTGAGTTACTGTTGTGATAAAGTAAATGCTTTCAGAATTTTTGTTAATTTTTTTAAAGTAGGTTGTTGATTAAGTATTGTTAAAAGCTTTAGGCTTAATTTGTTGGTCAAAGCCGCAGTGAACCTTATGCCTCAACAGGACAGTCTCCCTTGGTTCTTTATATCCTTACCCTTTTCCTATCCTTACCCTTTTGCTGGTCACCATTTACCCCAGCCTCCATGTAATAATTTTTGTGTTGATTTTAGTTTTAGATTGATTTATTTATGATTTTAGGGTTTTTTTTTTCTCTGCATGCTTTAACCACCTCGTAAGTAGTAGAATGAATATTGACAACAAATTTTGTTATACTTTCATTTTTGTACTAAACCTGCTTTTGCTGCTACCTTTGTGGGGGATTCTTTAACTGACCTAAACTAGTCATTTGGGCTATTTGTGTGGCTCTCCTTCCTATGCCATTTAAACTGCTGTTTCTGTAATCAGTACAGAGTTCCTCTGAGACAATGATATTGGGAATTAATTCTTGACAGTACCATTCAGCATCCAAAAAATAAAGTACTGGTGAGTGAGTGAGAGTTCTTTCACAGTGCTTTCATAGTGACACAACTCTCATTCTACCACAATTATATTATTTTTTATATTTGACTATCCGTACACTTCTGTTTTACAGGATTGACGTTCTGGCCACATTTAGAGGTGTAGAATCATAAAATCACTGAGGCTGGAAAAGACCTTTAAGATCATTGATTCCTACCTTTGACCAAACACCATCATGCAAATTAACCATAGCACTAAGGGGCGCGTCCAGTCTTTTTTTTAATTCCTTCTGGGATGGTGACTTCACCACTTTGTTGGGGAGCTCATTCCAATGGCTGACTATCCTTTCAGCGAAGAAATTCTTCCTGACATCCAACCTGAATCTACTCTGGCACAAGTTGAGGCTGTGTTCTTTTGTCCTGCTTGGCTGGGAGAAGACGCTGACCCCCACTCCCACTGCTGCTAACTTCTCTAGCTGCAGTTCTACTCCATCTGCTGGAGCAGCCCACTTCTACATGCACACACAAAATTACACCCCCATACATGCACCTACACCCTGCAACTGTGGATCCCTCTGGTGCTGCCCCCTGCCCCACAGACATAGCCCCACGACCAGGTAGGTGCTCAGCCCTCCCATTCCTCAGGGAGCCTTTGTGTAGGAAAAACATTCAAAAGGGAGCTCACTGAGATGCCAGAAAGAAGCAAGTGGTGGCATGGTGCTGCTGTGTACAAAAGACCAGTGGTGTTTGTAAGAAAGGGGGGCAGCCTGTGTCATTGTGGATGTTCAGGGTACAGAATGGAAGGCAAAAAAGGGAGACATCAAGACAATTTGGAGAGCAAGAAGTGAAACACAACAGCAGATAAAAAGAGGATGAAAGTGACTGTTGGGGTGTGAGCAGGGGCCTGTCAGTGCATATGCCATCAGTGTCTGCAGTGGACAACACAGCATCTCCTGCATCATCGTTTGCCCCAGCACATTTCACACTTGTGTCTCTGCCTTTCAAACTTCTCTCCTTGGTGCCTCTCTGTAAGCATCCTGCATGAACGCTAAGCACATGCTAAGTAACTGAAGCCAGCTGTCAGAATTCTTCTGTCAGAATTTTATACAGTGTGGTTTTGGAGCTGTTGTAGAATCTCAGTAGCAGGGACAAAAGTGTCAAGTGACTTTGAGAGAGAAAATTCAAAACTGCCCTTGCAGAGTTTTAGGTGGGATGGATTGGTATAGTTCTCTAGGAGACCACTGGCTCTTAGGGAATGTAGGCTTCTGTGGAAAATTGCAAAGCTTATTTCATTGATGGCATCACTGTGCACAATTATTCACTAGAGCTCCCTTGTTCTCTGCAGTAATACTTGTGTCTGGTTCAGATTATGTGAGCAACTGTTAGGATTAAAGACCTAAGAGAGTAGTAAACTTCCTTTCTCATCTTGATAGTACTTCTGCAGCAAGGGCTCTTAATTCTTAAAGGGAAGAGAACCATAAATTTTATTATGTCAGTGACTCTTCAGTGTGGAAAAGGAAATTAAGTACTTAATCAGGAGTAGTTCTTCCTTTCCCTTTTTGTGAGTAGAGTTGTCAACAAATAAGCTAATATACTCAGAATTTCCAGGGGGCCCAGACAAATCCTTACTTGAAATTCCCCATATGTGACCAATGGCTGATATTTGGGTGTCACATTTTTTTTCAATATCTTTACAATGGGGTTTTAAAGGCCTTAATGTAAAACAGCAGGGTAAGAGCTCAGCAAATGCTGATGAACTGTCAAATGAAGCAAATTAATCAGAGCATCAGTATCAACAATAACATGGGAAAACTGGGACAAGGTTTTTAACAAGTACCACTTGTACAGCTATCAGATCATTTTTCTTTATAGGCTCTGCACTTCAGTTTGAACATCTTAAATCTGGATACCAGTTATAAATGCGACTGGAGGCTTAACAATTCTGTTAAAGAGGATTGAAGCTGATGAATAGGACTCATCCTCTGAGTACTGCAATCAGACAAATTATTCTATGATGAGGAAACATCTTTTAAGATTAAAGGAATGAGGAAAAGGAAGGATGTTAGGACTACAGATGTGATGAGTCTTTGTCTATCAGCTAGGAAATGCTGGTGTCATCTGACAAGAGTGCCTAGATTGTAAATAGCACCTTAACAAGTTATATGAGTGCTACAAGCATCATGTAAAGATCACATTATAGCAGTGATTGGTTGTGAATGCTAAAGTAGGTTGAAATAGTGCTGAGTATCTCTAAAATAGCAGCATCTGCAGCAGAATGCAGTGCCTCTCACTGTTGAGTTTGCTCTATTGCAAATACTGGGTGAGTAACTGTGGGGAAGAAGTATCCCACATAATAACTTACCTCAGTTTTAACATGCTGTACCGTGGATGGCAAATCAGATGACAGCCCTGTGGGTGAACTTTTGGCATTGGTAAATTTATGGAGTGGGAAGGGCTTGTTTCTGAGAGGTAGCCTCAGGCACCCTCCTGTGCTCTGCAGTGTGGCATAATATTTTGTATCTTTAACTTATGTTAAACAAATCATGTTAAAAAAAAAAAGTATCAGCTTCTTCATTTGTTGAAAATGCAATAGCTTTGGGGGTAAGCTTAAAATATGTAGTTCTTATCCCATAGTTCAGCAGTTTCGAGTTACTATGAGTTTGCAAGGATTGGCGATGCAGTTTGTGATTCAAAGAAATGCAGTCAATTAACATGTATTCCTTTGCAAGGTCTGCATTTTCCAAAGGCTTTGTGCTCTACTGCTGTGCTTCCAGTATACATGGCAACTATATTTCTCTATATTTCAATGGCTTAAAGCCTGAGATGTTGAAGTTGTTGGCAGTGATATGACAATCAACAAAGGGACAAGTGCTATTGTTGCAAGGTTTTCAAAAATAAAAGAAAAACCACTAACAATTGAATTTTATATTCTGGGAAGACACAACAGAGGAAGTTAGAGGAGAGCACAGGGTAATTTATGTTCAATGATACAAAAAAACCTGCCAAAAACACAACTGTGCTGTACAGCAGATGCAAAAGACTATTTCAGAAATTATGTGAGAGTAAAACTTATTTCATTACTTAGCATAAGAAAAGAAAGTCAAATCTCAGAAAGCAGCCAAACAGGAAAAGCAGATCATTAATAGCCAAAGCATGGTACAAGAGGAAATTGCCTAAAACTTGGAATCCAATACCAAAGGCACTTGGTCAAGTATTGCAACTGCAAATAACTTATAAACCCTCTCAGTAAATATAAAAATGTGTATTAAAACATCCTTACTCACAACTCTCAATCCTCAAAGTCACTTAAAGGAACCAGTAAATCAGGAGGAAGAAATTTTCTGGGAAAGACAATATTGTAAGGATTTTGCCTTAGATCAAAACACACTTCTGTCTAATTCATTATTTTCTATGTTTATTGGAATTCACTTAGCCTTTAATTTTGATTTTTTTAATTAAAGAAAAAGAAATTCTATTATACAGACTTCTTTTGAATAGAACTGACCAAATGATGAATTATAGCTCTCTATTAAAAGTGCTGCAGATTAGTTCTCACAAGGATAGATTCCAAGTTCAAAACAGCTACATCAGAAAGCAGACAAAATCTAGCAAGATGCATTGTCGCCTTGGGAAGCAACCAAAAAAAGTTATTCTTTAGCACCCTTTTATCTCACAATAACCAATTTGTGGACTCATAAATTATAACTATACATGAGACAGGTAAATGATGGACAAGCTGGGACACAGATTTGCTGAAAAGTGCATGGGGTCCCTAGCATATGTGAGACTGAGCATGAACCATCAGTGCGCTTTGTCAGGGCAGCTGACCAACAGCATCTCAGGATGCATTAAATGAAATGCAGCACTCCTCATTCAGCAAGTCTAGATACTGCCTGCAGCATTGGGCACCCCAACACAGCAAGGACACACAGGGAAATGAGCCCAGGGAGAGCCCCTTGGTGAACAGGAATAGGATTACTGCTGAGAGCACTTGCACAGCTGCAAGGACTTTTCTACATTTCTCCTCACACCGCTGAATAAGAGGACTGGGGCTTCACACAAGGAGCTGGGAGGAGACACAGCTGGGACAGCAGACCCCAACTAAGCAGAGATCTCACCCCACACAGCAACATGATCAGCAGATAGGGCTGTGGGAAGAAGGAGGAACTGGGACATGTTCAGAGTGGTGCTTTATGTCCTCCCAACCTTCTGTTACACGTTATGGAGCCCAGATTTACTGGAGATGGTTGAACACCTGCCTGACAATGAGAAGTGTTGAATTAATTCCTTGGTTTTGCTTTGCTTATGTACATGGCTTTTTCTTCACTTATAAAACTTTATCTCAATCAAAGAATTTTCTAGTTTTTTACCTTTTTTATTCTTTTCCCCACTGGGAGAGGAAGTGAACAAACAGCTGTGTGGGGCTGAATCGCTCAATGAATTCAGGGTCTGATCTGCTGTATAAAGAATTCAGAATTCTATTGCTCACCCTAATTTCCCTAATTAGTCTTCATGAGCTCTTTCCCATTAACTAGCTGTTCTTCAATAATTCAGGTTGAAATTATCTATTTTTATTTCATATAAATTAGTACTTTATAAAAGAGTGCATGTGAGAAATAACAAGTTATTTTGCCTACTCAGAAGGGTGTCGGATCTCAATCACATTCAAGACCTGAAACTTGTGAAGATTTCTTATCCAACCCTGCAGGTAAAAGAATTTTTTGCTATAAGGATAAGTCTTCTTTTCTTGGGGTTTTACAGTTTCTTTACAGTTTAAACTCTTACTTTCGTATTAATATCAGGCAGAAACACCAAAACATACAGGTAACATTAGCCAGGAGAAAGACAAGGGGTAACCTGATCTTTTTCCACAAGTACTTGCGCAGAAAAAAGAAAGGACAATAGAGGATATGTATTTTAATATTTAAACATGTAATGCATGTTTGGCTTTACTGTCAGAAAAATTTTGACTACATTTAAAATTTATAGGCAATTTTTATGATCATAGTAAGTAACCACCAGAATTAAATACAAAATATTATGGCAGTTTTACTTTTTGTTTTTTTTTGCTTTCCTTCAAACGAAGGATGTTTTAATTTTATTTCTTAAAATATAAAAGTCCTAGTTTAAGTAGGATTTAATTGTGGAAGTGTAACATTTTGCATTATGATGAAAATCTTACAACAAGGGAAACAATGTGTTCGTAACTAAATTTTATTCTTCAATTGTAGTAACTCCTAATAGCAAATGTATGTCATTAATAATATTCCAGAGATCTGTGAACTATTTTCTTTTAAACACAAAATAAACTGCACTTTTACAAATACTCGTCACAGTCACTGAAAAGGGCCTTAGCATGTACCCTTCTTCAAACTCCTTCAGGCAGGCTTGGTAAGAACCTGCATTCTTTGCAGTCAAGGGAAAAATCCCTGTCAGGTTAATAAAGTAATGTAGTTGCTTTTCCTCCGTGTTATCTATAAATTTCAGATTTCAATAATGTACTTGTAAGGGGCATCAAGCAGTCCTTGTCTCCTTATGCTGAATGAAGAGCTTCACAAAAGTAGCAGTTTCTCTCTCTTTCAATTGCCAAAAAAGATAAGTTGCATAAAGAAAGGCTACCTGAGCAGAGTGTTTTGAACAGTTGTCAGTTCAGTCAAACTGGTCAGAGAAATCCATTTCCCGAACCATGAATTGCTACATGCCCTAAAAAAATTCTTGTCCCCACAGCCTTTTCAGTTCTTCTCTGGGAGGAGCTGCCTGTCCACAGTCTTCTCACTTTCTGAGGTCAGCACTGCAAATGTCTTCTGATCTTCTCAAAAACATAAGACCTCTGGTTTATACAGTTTAAACACAATTTTTTGGTGCAGTAGATTTTGTTATTTTTGTATCCAGGTGTGATAGAATCAGCCTGTTCTGGTTTTCTGTTTGGTTGGTTTTCTGCTTTTTCTTTTTAAATAAAAAGCATTGGAGAAATATACCAAGTAGGCTGATAAGTGGGTGATTTAATTTTAATAATGTGTTCATTGTTTTTCATATCTTAGTATATATATTTTTTCTTCTGCCATTCTCTTCAAAGAAACAGCTAATAATTCTAAAATAGAAAAGAGCTTTCAGTTGGATTTGAATTTGCTCTTTATTTTAATTATACTCAACAATTCTGTTTGGAGAGGAAAAACATATATTGCAATTAAAAGAAAAATAAACAAATTTTATTGGTACTCTAAAGCTGGTCTTACAACCTGCTCCAAAATAGTGAAAGTCTTCAGACAAATACCAGGCAACAGTCAGTGTGTTTTATATACAGTGACAGTAGGCTGCCATTGCCATAGAGATAATTTCAGAGGTTCCAAAGCATGCAATCCAAATGATGAAAAGAAGTAAAACACAAAACACCAGGATATTGATCATAAAAAATGCTAAAGAAAAAAACATTGTAGACAAGAAAATGGCTGAATAGAAAAATAAAGATGCAAAATGAAAAAAAAAATAAACTGAAGAAAAAGATAAGCAAGCAAGCACTGAATTTAAAATAGATGTAATACTATTGTTATTGTTGAAGATCTAATATTAGGTAGAGATGTACATTTGGTGCAGAAAAAAGAATGTGGGGATGTTTGGATTCCATTCCTACTCTGAATGCCACTTACAAATCCCATAAAATATCATGATCTGTTCTGATAAAAAGAAAAGAAGAAAGAGGAAAAGGGAGATAGATCCAAAACTTTAAATTAAGAGATTTGCAAGTGCATGGTGCACCTTGCTCATTTTGATGAGTGAGTCCATAAGCCAATTTTAGACCTATTTATGATCAATGTTATAAATTGCTAGTGGTGTTTCAATTAAATTTCTATGTTAAGCAAAAAGCATTTTCCTGTGCAGAATGGGCACTTTGTTTTTTAATGAAATATGTTGTATTTGTCTTGCAGCAAGTACTGCTATTATCTCCAATTGTTTGCACCATTATCACAGTGTAATTAAATATAGAGATATGAAAAATGAACATTTTGCTTATGCATGGAAATTTAAGCAAGGTGTTCTTAATGCTTTGAAAGAGTTTTATGAGAACCTGCAGGGTTTTTTGTCTTTTTGTTTGTTGGTTTGTTTGATTGGTTTCCTGTGGTTAATTGGTTCTGTCTTGATTGAATCTGGGTTTAAAAATAACCATAAAAAATGGGGCTTTTTTTGGGTAAAGCCCTCAGGATGAGGGAATGCCCTCCAGCATGTTGATGCCACCAGACAGCTTGATGTTGCTGGTGAATTTACTAAACTTGCATTCAATCCCTCTGTCCATGTTACTGAATAAGATGTCCATGGAGGGTTTCACAGATACGTTGGAGAGATTAGGACACTGATATGTCTCAGTAGCCTTGGAGCACCCTTTAAACTTCATGGTTGGCTTTAAGATATCAAGAAACAAGAGTCCTTATCTTTATGATAGGAGATATCCTTCTCCTCCTTGCAATCAGCTGGGGTCCTTTTAGCATATTTACTTAATTCTGCCTATGCTGTTTACAAAGTAAATTATTTGTATCTTAAGAAAGTTAATAGAATTTTGTATTGTTAAGAAAGTTTATGCTTTAGAGACTAATTAAATACAATGGTTAGAGAATAAGATTTTCCAATCTTATGTTAAAACCAAAGAGAAGTTAAAAATTCAACACAGTTAACAGTAATGATAATGATGAAAGTAATAATAGTAACATTTTGCCCTAGGAAGCTCACACATCTCACATTATATCAATGATATGCCCTGTGAAGAAAGAATCATCAGATTACCCTTCCATCACCCATGATGCTGAGAAGCTATTTAAAATGCTGTTCTCTATTTATTCAGGTTTCCTTATCAAAAAGTCATAGCATTTAGCTTTTAATAACTCACTGAAGTAAAAACAAGAAGTATTGTTCAGAGAAGAGAAGTGGATATAACAGTGTAGCTGTCAGAAAAGAGTGAATTTGCAAGCTTATTTGCAGTCCAAGACAGCAAAATAATAATTTATATGAACAAGAAAAAAGGTATGAGCACAGACACTTAGCTAGTAGAAATTATAAGCAGCTATCCACTTCTTTTTTATTTGTTTGGTTTTGTTTTATTTTGCTTTGGTTTTTGTCTGTTTGTTTTTGTAATGCAGGGAAGTGGATAAATAACTCAAAATACACTGGGTTTTTGAGCCTTTTGCAATCCTGACTGTGTTAGAATTGTCAAACTATTTTACCTTCATATCTTTTCCATTATTATATTTTGAAAACTTATCATGTGTGTGAATATGTGTTGTCTAAGCTCTTCTTTATTTTTTTATCTGGACCATACATACAATATTAGACTCCACTGGTGTCTTTCTTTACGCAGCCACTTACCCTTATAGGATCACCACTCCAGGAATTGCCTTTTTGTTTTGTTGGGGTTTTTTTTGTTTGTTTGGGGTTTTTTTGCCTTTTTTTTCTTCTTTTTTTTTTTTTAATCTGTAAAGACTAGACAGAAGCTAGAATTTAGCACTTGAATTTTAAGGTTTTCTCTCAAATAGGGTAATGGCCTCGTTTTCTATTTCCATCCTTCTTGTGTTTCCATATAAAAAGATGAATCAATGCCGAACAAATGTGAAATGAGGAAATAAAAACTATTGCTTATCAACTTAAAATATACAGTAAACTCATGTGTCAGGAATATTAAGAAACAGGCAGAGTTTCCTAAAAGTTGGGGTGGGGTAGACATTCTCAGACATTGTAAAGGACATATGCACTCCTATTGAGGGTCAGAATGCAAAAAACTAGGATAGTGCAGGAAGCATATATGGCAGGACTATTGGGTTCAATTTTAGGCATTGTCAGCAAGAAATATGGTGAGGACAAAAGTACCATTTTGAGAGTAATGTCAGTCTTTGAGAGAGTATTAAATGTTGGAGTGGTAACATCTGCATGAAACTACCATGAAATAGACTAGGGGCAGACTCCAGCACTGAATTCCTTTGTGGCACTCATTTATTTGTCACTCCTCTAAATATGTAAGACTTACCGACTATATATATGAAAATTTAAGAGACTGTTGATATATATATTCAATAGACTTATTAATTTCTGGTTTGCACAGAACTGTGGATATTGCTGTTCCTTTGGGGCTTCCAGGCTGCAGGTTTATCTTAAAACCAGACAGTACTGATGGTATAATAAGAAGGAGGAAAAGAGCATTAGCTTTAAAAATCTTTCAAGGGAAGCCAAATTAACATCAAATGTCTGCTTACACAAGGGGAAAACTACATTCATCAGGACAGGCACATTTACCTTTTTGTCTTCTATTACTTGAGCAAGAAAGGAATTCAGTTACATTTCCTGTGACTAAAGCATTAGTTCTCTATGCTACTTTTGATAAGCTAAAGTAAAAAATTCATTGTAAGGTGACACAATCCAAGGGATGGGAATGGGATGGCTTAGCAGCATAAGGAGCAGAATGAGACATAACTGCTGGTGCCCTGAGGTAAGTTAAGGGAATGAGAATCTGAGAATCTGGCAACAAGTCAGAGCAACAGGCCAGCTCAGTAAATAGTATGCCTCCCTGCTTAATAAAAACAAATTGACAATAGTGAATGGAGGTCTCTGTGAAAGGGAGGAATAGCTAGTCATACTCAATGTTTCATTCCAGTGGAAGATGCTGTATGTTGTTATAGATGAGGTTATACTCTCAGAGTCAGATATCACCTACTCTTATATTTACCCAGAGAGCTCTTTGGCTGCTTTATTGAAAATATTCTTTGGTAAGTAACCTTTCAAATAATAATTGAGAGGCATAAAAGTTTAGTTAATTTACCTCAATAAATTTTATTTTAATTTTCTCAATCCATGGGCAGGGTCTCCTGCCTTTAAGTTAAAATATATTCTATGTTTCTGCTGCTGGTTTGCTGACAGAAAGCTACACTTGCACCAATTACAAGCTTGTCTTTTACGACTTTCTTGAATTGTCTAACATTCCATTATACCTTATTCATATACAGAAGCACAGAATCTGTGGATGGCTTAGGCTGGAAGGCACCTCCACAATTTGTCTTGACCCACCCCATGCTGAGAGCAAGGTCCTCTTGGGAAGTTTATGCAAGGCCATGTCCACTCAAGTGTTTATTAATTCCAAGGATAAGGACTCCTTTGTGTCCTGGGTGACCTGTTCTAGTGTTTGACCACCCTCATAGTTAAAAAAAACTGAAACCATACCAATCAAAACCAAACAAACAAACATCACCCACCCACACAAGGCCAAAACATGGCAAACTTTCACAGTGCTTTTGGTGTTTTGTTTATTTTTTTCTTTGCATTGAAAAATCTGTGACATTGGATTCCCAAAAAAATGGAGAAGTAGAAGGAGCTGTGGCAAAATTGGAAGAGTTGCCATTAAAAATGCTGGTACAATCAGGAAGGAATAAATGGCTTTTGCAGAACCTAAATAACATTTGTCTTAATTTTTCAGTCAATAGAGAATACTGGCTTGAAGACTCCTCTAATTTAAGACTCAACTCACTGGAAGCTACATATAGAAAATCAATAAATTAAACAGTCAAAAAGACCTTGGAATAGAAATGAAAACCAAAATAGAAAGATACATCTCAAATATATGTGGTGAGATTCTGAAATAATTTGTGGTTTTTATTCCCATGTCTGTTTCAGAAACATGGCAATATATACCTAGAACAATCTGCCCTCCTCTGTTAGACTTTTCTTAAAATAATAGGTTCCTGAAGTTTATTTCCTGTCTGACTTATTCTGCTGTTACTAAAAACATCTTGGCAAACAAATTAAGAATGGTTTATAAATTTTGCATGTGTGTGTGTACAAAGTAATGAAAATGTCAAGGTACTTAATTTGTTTTCACATAAGCTTTTCTCCATTTAAGAACCTTTATCATTAAGGCAATAGTGTCTCTTCTCCATGGAGTCTGAGAACATAATGGAAAAAGAGTTATTTCTTTGATGCAGTTTAAATCAGTTTTCTGAATGCCAATTAAAATTGAAAATATGTTAAAATGTCTTCTCCTGTTTATTTTTTTCTTTTTTTTTTTTTTTTTTCCTGAGTGTGGTTAGATTTATTGAAGAGAATTCTATTCACTGTATATGTTTTATTCAGGTTCAGTCTCTATTTTTGTCATGATTCAGAATCGGAGTAAGGTAAGAGTAGACTTATCACTAGCTATATAGTTTGATATAGAATTTTGTGAAACTTCTCTGTATTCAGTTACATACCCCCACCTGCAGTCTTAAGTAAATGCTAACCTAATTATATCTTTGACTAAATCAAAACTGACTGATGAGCTAAAAATCGGTACTAAGTACATGTGACTCTTACCTGACTTTTAAAATGTACCAGAGAAAGTTAGATGCTCCATTCCTTTTTTCACCCTAACACAATGAATAAATAAATTCCACAAAAGGAATAATAATTTCCTGCAGTTCGACTTAAGCAGAATGTCAGTTAGGGTTTGATTTTAGTATATAGGAGTGTACTAAAATGCGCAGTCTGGGGAAAAAAATACATCATCTTAAATTAGGCTAGCTCTTTGCCTGTACCTTCAAATTACTCTTGATTTTATGTCTAAGTGCACAGGGTATGATTTCCCAAACCTCACAAAGCAGAATAACATTTTGGGCAAGATGGATTAAAGTGTCAAAAAAGCAATAGATTGCTGATAAATTTGCAAGATTTAACGAGTAAAATTGGGCCATTATTTGAGGTGAATATTGGAACAGGGGTTGCACTTGTTAAGTTATGCATGTGGTATTTATTTGAAACACTGCAGTTCATTTCAATGGCACTTATTTTGTTGAAATAATGTGATATGAGGATCTGGTCCCTCATATTTAAGGTTTATATAAGCAAAGTTATTGATGTTTGATATTTAATTGGTGTACTCCTTCTATTTCACTTGACACTTGGTGCTTGTGATGAGGTTCTAAAAATAACCCATGGTTCAATAGTGGAAATAAAAAGATCAATATGTTGGAGGGAAAGTGAGAGAAGAGTAAAAGCATAGTCTCACAAGTGTTACCACAAATTGTGGGAAAAGTTCTTAAACAGTCATATACACGTTAAAAAACAAACGAACCAAAATCAACAATAAAAACAGAAAATAAAAATGAAATATAAACTGAGCAAATAAAAAGACAAAAGCACACACAATAAAACACCCCAATTTTTTTTGTTTTTTACAAACACAGGTGATTTGCAAAGAATAAATTAAGTATGTTCAAGTTAGTTGGGATCTAGTTCACTCGGCTTTGGAAACTTACAAAATTATCTTAATTTTTTTAAGTTATTCCCAAAGATATTATACAAACTCAGTATATATAAAGCTGTAGTTGGGAACAATACAGTATTGTCTAAATTCAGGCTGTTCCATCCTTCTCTCAGTAGGGACTACAAGCAAGCACAAAGCAACCTGATTAAGAATTCATTTGTTTTACGGTTCAAGGGGAGCTAAAATGATTAAGCTCCTTTATCATGTTTCTGTTCCTATGTATATTTTAAGAATACTTCTGCTAAGGAAAAACAACAACAACAAAACAAAAGGGAAGCAAGCTCCTCTTCAAAATGTGGCAAATATTTACTTACCCACTGTATACATATGTTTCCATTTGATAAATACTGCTTAAACCAAGAGAAATCGCAGGCTGCAGGAATGTCTCTGTGCGGCACAGGAGAGAGAGAGACTGCAAAGGCAGTTTTCAAGTCCTTATCTGCAAAGGGAAAGAGATTATTGCCTTAACCTTTGTTATCAGTATGAGACCTAGTGTAATGCTCGAAAGGCTCAGGAGGACTTGGTAGTGCTGAAAGGCTGAGCTGGATGGGCTGTGTCCTGCTGCCAGCCTCTGCTCTCCAGCAGGGAGCTTGTGCTGGGGCAGCGGGTGCCCGAGCGCAGTGCCACACTGCTGCTCTCAGTGCAGACTCAAAAGATGTTTTCATGCCTATGGCAATTCATATTCAGAAGGCACAGCTAACACCGACATGTGAAACTCAGATAAAATTGCCAGCCATGGGTCTCTTCTTTTTCATCCAAAAACTGTCATACTAAAAAGAAGAGAAATCTCTGCCCTGACTCCTGACGCCTGGCTGTGATGACTTACCCACCAAAAGATTCACCAACAATCAGCCTGGCTTTGCAAAATGGAGTGGACTATTTAGGCTTGGCTTGAAACATATTATTTTATTTTATTCTAAATAAGCCACCACATAATAGCATAGTAAAATAAAAAATTAACAGAGTGCACCACAATTTTCCACTTCTGTTTGGGCAGATTATACAATTTATTTTCTGTAATTATACTGATATGTTTTGAGATTTCACTCAGAATTTCTTTGCATGTTCTGAAAAGGTTTACAGACCCTAGGAAACCAACTTGCCATTTTGCAGATTTTTTACTTTGGTATATCTATATTTTTGGAAAATGCAGAATTTCTGCAATATAGTTGTGCTCCACCCTTGCACTATTGAACATGTAAGGTTAACATATACTAACTAACTAGGCTGGAGACCTATTTAATGCCCAAATAGTGTGGGATTAACTCTCAATTTTTAAACAACAATTCAAAAGTTTATTTATGAGTACCAAATTCCAAAATGTAGGAAGAAGGCAGAAACAAGGAGAAAATTGGGTGTTTTATAAAAGCGATTATTCATAAAATGTAGTTTCTCATTTATTATTTCTGCTGCTTTCTCTGTCACATACTTCCATTTATTTTAACCTATGAACTGAATGCTATTGCTATGAGATCAGTAAATATGTATTTCCTAGACCTTATATTTTAAGAACACAGTACATATTACTTTGGGAAAAAAGATATAACACTTGTTTATCTGGATGCCTGATCTGAAGAAAGGATCAGCAGTACTACATGCTAAAATGTTTTCCCTTTTTCAAGGCTTTCCATATGCTGAAAATATAAATTAGCTCTTAGAAGCATTCATGACATGCAGAGAAAAAAGCCAGCCCATAAAAAAAGAGAGTTAGAAAATTAGCATCAGAAATTAGAAATTGCAATGAGAAAAGGATAAAATGATCTCACACCTGTGAACTTTTTGTGTCATCCAATACATCTTCTGATCTAGCCTAAATCACATAAAATATGTATAACACTTTCATAGACCTTATCTTTGTATCTTATTACAGGTAGAAAATTTAAAGGTGTGAGTAAGCATTTTTTATTTTTTGTATCTTTGAATATAAACCTTTTCTTTACATTTTCTTTCTATGTCATGAGCGAGTGGGCAGATGCGATACACACGCTTCTTGAAATGCTTCATGCACTTTGTTGAATTCACCACTCATAAAATAAAGAATGGAGCAGTCTTATCCCTGTGCAAACCTTCAAAAAACTCAGAAAGTTGTTTTTAGTACCATTTGTCTAACTCTGTTAGACAGCTAGTGTATATGTGGTATATTTCTGCAGTCAATTGGGAAACATCTGGCGTGAGGATACAAAATCTCACACCACAGCCTTACATCAGCTGCCGTCTATGTCACCATGCTCTCCATCTGTTCACCCAAAAGTGCCTCACATGCATTTCATCCTTCCTAGTTTTCTACTTGGTCTTTCAAGCTTCTTGTTTGTATTCTGTTATTACAAGAGGCATCAAATAAAAAAAAATAAATTACATTGTGAGTGGGCAATGAAAGAAGAAAATGAATTGAAGATGTTTCTTTTTTACATGCAGATGTGCCTTTTGACAATGTTGCAAAGAGGCTGGGGAGGTACAAAACCCTGTGAACTCAGGGACTCATACTGATGACCCAAGGTAGAATGTGGGA
Organism: Zonotrichia leucophrys gambelii; assembly: GCF_028769735.1. NCBI lineage: Eukaryota > Metazoa > Chordata > Aves > Passeriformes > Passerellidae > Zonotrichia > Zonotrichia leucophrys. The sequence continues at coordinate 23,794,926 of NC_088169.1, read as the reverse complement.
GATAGCGGCAGATATTTTGGATGGAGCATTGAGAATTAAGAAATGCTTAAGAAGAAACACTTTCTACTTTTTGGTCAAAAGGTAAAAGAAGTTACATTTGGCATGTGGCCTAGACTTGGTAATGTACTTGTCGCCTGTGTTTACACCCCACTCTGGCCAAAATATCAGTGCTATCTAGATTCTCTTTTTCTTTAAGGAAAAACCAGTTTATAGGTGTTTTTATTAAAAACATCCTAAATCCGCAAACTAACAGCGTTCAGATTTGTACATGCTTGATACATTTTTCCCTAAGGTAACTATATCTACTTCTCTCAGTACCCCAGAATAGATCCTTATTATGCTTCCCTGCAGATATATGCATCATCAATTCTCTTGGCTCCCTTTTCAACAAACTTGGGATATATAAAAAAAATACAGAAACTCTTAAAAAGAAATGAAGAAAGATATAGGAACATAAATAATTTATAGCAGTCAATAATAACCTATTTTTATTTACTATTAACTGCATTGCTCTCAAAAAGATTTTTTTTCTGAATACTGATTTATAGTCATCATTATCTCTTCTTTACATATGGGAACATTTGTACTTGAATATGCTTTAGTTATGCTTTAGTCAAATTACATTCATAAATTTTCTAAGGGACTAAACTTTATAGTAGTGAGACAGAGTAAGTCTGTTTTGATGCATTCTGGATTCCTTTTATACTCCCACCAATATACATTAATAACTAATGAAAATCTCTTGACCCATGCAAAAACCTCTTATTAAGTTCTGTATATTGACTGGGCAAAATATTGAAACCTTAATGTGCCTGAAAAACATGATGACTAACTCATGAACCAACTTGCACAAATTTGCATTTCTCTTAGGTTTTTGGTTTTTTGGGGGTTTTTTTTTTGATGCTTGGGTTTTTGGTTTTTATTTTGTATTTATGAAAAAATTAGTTACTTGACTTTGTAAAAGGAAGAGAGTTAATATCTTCCTCAGATTTTCCAGCCAGTGAAGCCATGTAGAAGTGTCATACTATTGGCAGTTTAATTCAAAACTCTTGGAATGTATAATTCTAAAGATCATTCATAGGAAAACAATCTATTTATATAATGCATTAAAAAATTTACAGTACTAGTGTGGTTTTAGTTATTGCTTATTGTGGCAGAGAGGGTTTGAAGATCATTTGTTTAGTCTCTCCCTAAAATTGTTTACCTGTCTTCCTGCCTTTTCCCCATGCCACTAATGATAATTCCAGATTCTTCCCTGTCTATCCTCAAAAATCCTGCCCCTGCAGTCTGTCTGTCATAATTTGCTACACCCATTTATCCAGAAGCTTCACTGTCAGTTATGATATTTCTTTTCTGTCTTTGCTATGCACCTTTCCTGTGCCCTTTTCTGTTGGTATTATGTTTACATTTGTGCCCCCAGACCCTTCCTACCTAGTCCTTGATTTGTTAGACGGTCTCCTCCCGCACCGAGTCCACACTGGGAATCCACACCAGGAATCCACACTGGGAATCCACACTGCCTCCATAAAAGCTGCTGTTTTTCTTTGATTGCCGCTCTTTTGCCACCGTCCCCCTTCGAGGTGCGCTGCTCCCTCACCTGCTCACTCCCACGTGTTGCTGCATCACCTGCCCTGCTCCTGCATGGCACTGTAGCCACGGTGCCACTTCCGTCGCTGGAAAGAATAAAGGCAGCACGGAGAAACAAGCAAAGAGTCCGTCCTTCTTCCTTTGCATCAATCCTAAGATGTGGATCCACATTTACTGGCCACTCCTGGTTGTCTGGGATCCCAGTCAGTGGCCAAACCGTGATCCTGCCTGCCAGCGGTTGAGTCGGGACACGGCCACTCCTAACGTGCACGCCAAAAGCCAAAGGGAATCAGAGCGCCCAGGCAACCAGTGTGATTGGGGTGCAACATCAGCTTATTATTGAAAAAACTGCCCTTCCAGATATTTCTTTTATGTACAGCTATAGATATAGACATTTATGTGGGTACACATTCATGTAGAAAGAGAAAGGAGATATTGAATAAATACAGAGTAAAATGGTGATTATAAAATTCTAATTATATGACTCATTTCAAATCAGAAAATACAAAGTCTGCTCAGGACATCACTTATAGATAGGGTTTTATAAAAAAGGAATTGCAGTCCACTGGCTACATCTGTCACACCATATAAATTTCATTCCACCTTTTTTCAATAATACCATGTTCAATATGCACATCAGAAAAAAAGAAATATTAAGTGAACAATTTGCTCTTGCACTAAAAAGAGCACCTCTGGATAAAAGCTACCTAGGTATGTACTGCTTTTCTCATTTTTTATTGTTTTTTGTCTGTTCACTAGTTGTTCTCCTTTTTTACTTTATTTCCTCTACATTAATCTGTCCTTTTAGCTTTCATTTGCAGCAAAGACAGCAAGTTCATTATGACCATGAAAAAATATCATCTATCATGTTTACGTCTAGAACTACTCCTAGAGGAATTTCAGTTTTTAGCTAAATTTCTAAGTATATCAAAATTTAGGCACCACTAAGTGATCTCCCTTTTAGCAGAGTTCTATAAAATGAAAATGGGGATTTGCTAAAGCAAATGAGGGAAAATTAGTGGACTTATTCTGCATGGAAGAATAACTTTTTTAAAATATTGGTGTTTGCAAGTGGTAAATCATGTCTACATCCTTTATTTACCACATGGAGAGAGTCTAGATCCAGAGGTAGAAAGGGGTTTGTATTCCATGTTAGTGCATCCACACTGTGCGTCATTGCCCTCTGTGACAACCCCTGTAACTTTATGACAAAATTACTGCTTTTGTATGCACTTTTCTGAAATTTCTGATGTAATGTGAAGCTTAACCAATAGCCTACTACTAGCATATTGCATATGATGCAAAATGAGAGTCCTCTTTGAATGTTCTGGAATGTAGGATGCTTGTGGCTATTTGAAGGCTATGTCTCTCTGCTGAGAGACAGACAGGTGATTAAATGAAAAACCAGTACTTGCTGCTGTCTCTTAGCAGTCAATTGGCCCTGGCTATAGGCTGCCTTTGGCCATCACCCAGCCAGGGGCTACCTGACTGCATCAGTGCATCTCAGACCACACAGACTAATCTGGAATAAACTGGATAACAAAAGTCATATTTTCTTCTTTATAGCAATTTTTGACAGAAGATGATGAAAACCATGGTACTCCTGACTGATTTGAAGCTTTGTGGTTAATGAATACATGTGACTTGTTCTGAAAAATTACTAAAGAGAACAGTGAAAAGTTGAAATAATAACTCCTCCAGTAAGAATACTGTAGGAGCCAGGAGAAATTATTTATGGCTCAAAACAACTAATATATGGGGGGAGGGCAGGGCAAGATCTGCATAGGTTGGGCAGAGTACTACTTCACATCCCACCCATTGGAGCCTCTGGTCCAGCCTCAAAGTTGCTACCAAGCCAGTGGCACAACTGAAATCCCAGCTGGGGGGAGTTCAGAGCAAAGGCCATGACATTGGTCTCTACTACCCCATTGCCTCAGACCTCACAGCAGCTGAGACCACAATGGATTCAGGGCTGTAACTATTGATCTCTTTCTCTCTCCTTTCTCTCTCCTTCTCCTCCTAACTTCCTCTTCTCAAAAGCTGTGTATCTTAAAATTGGAGTAAAGTTAGAGTATGCTAAGTCAGTGCTTTGTGAAGTGCCTTACTGAGACTGGATGATGCTTTAAAATTTGTCAAGTACCTTATTCTCAAAGGTTTGCAATTAAAATTTGCTGTTCATCCTCCTGAGAAGTTTGTTGTTTTCTCCCATTCTCTGCTGAGGGAACTGCAGTACCTAAGTCTCTTTAAAACACGTGATGAGTGACCTTGGGTTGTAACAGGTACCAAAGGTAATTTCAAGTACTTTGTGAAAGCTACAGCCCAAGCACCAGGCACTGCATATAATGGCCAAGCAGTCAGGTGCAGATATGACATGTCTGTAAGTTTACAGACAGGAGTGCCCTGTTCACCTGGATCCACCTTCTTGCAGTTTGAACTGCTGGGTCTGGGCATTGATTTGGGCACAGATTTGTGGGTTTTAGAACAGGACTCACTACCTACCCAATAAACCTGTCATGTCAAGCAAATTTCAGGTCATACATCAATGCATGAGGTGGTTCCAGCAAAATAATCCTGTGTGGCACCATGGAAATATGCCATCCCCAAAGCTGCACTGAGTTGGGCCTTCAGGAGAACCTGGGAACAGAGGGATGATGGTGCCGTGCTGGCAACAGCAAGGATACAGAGGTTGCAGCCAATATAACACTGTAAGCCTACTCTTATGACAACATTTGCAGTACTCTCCAGTTCTATTACACCAAGCCAGTTAGGATCATTTAGATTAGAAAATACCTTAAAAATCATTGAGTCCAACCATTAACCTGGTCCTGCCAAGTCCAGTACTAGGTCCCAAGAACCACATCTACATGTTTTTTAAATAGCTGCCCTGGGTAACCTGTTCCAATGCTTGACAACCCTCTCAGTGAAGAAATTTTCCCTAATACTCAAACTTACCTCCCCTGCTCCTCCTGGGCCCTTTGAGTGAGAGCCAGTGGTAGATTTATGACTCTTGGGACTGAGTCTGATACTAGCAAACAATCTAACCCTACTGACGTTTATTTAAATCATTGGCATGATTTTGTGGTTTTCCCCCTTCATTGCATTCTCTCAATGAATTAATATTTAATGCTAAACTGTATTGTCAAGAAAGGCTGATTTCAGTAATTAATCTATGGCTTGCTTTACACTGAGGTTTCCTCAAAAGTATTCTTGCTCCCAGAAACACTATGATATCTAAGGATAGGATTAATCTTTTACTCAATAACTCATCTCCCTATTGTTCTTTAGTGCCGAAGTACAAGATTATGTTTCAAATAATTTAGTTTTGTATGGCTTTGTACTCAAGCATTCATGAGGCAGAAACCTGTTTATGTGAGAACTTCAGCTGATATACACTGAATTTGGAGGCTTTGCTAATGCTGACTTGATTAGCATGCAAATAGCTTTTGATGTCTCTGCTCAAATTAACATTCCTATCACCTTATCCCTCAATATAACTGTTTCTCCTGGCTAAACATCAAAACTGGATGTCAGTATTTCCCAAGATCCTAAATTTAAAAAGACAGAGCCCGTATTTACCAATAATTTCTCGATTTCTAAAGTGAATCCCCAGCAGATGAAGCTCCATCTGGCTCAGTTATTAACTACATTTTGCCTGCTCTAAATTCACAGTGCAATTCCACTGCTCCTCAGAAAGGATTGCATTTCTTCATTGATACATGTCCACCATAAAGGAATGGGTGATGCCAGTAATACTCAGTTTTTTCTCCTTTTTCTTCTCTAATTTTATTTCCCTCAAATGTGAGGGATGCAAATATTGCCAAGTCCAAATTTTCTGGAAGCGAGATGTTTCAAATTTCATTCCACCTTACCCCTTTTCTTTTTCTCTCTCTCCTGAAAAAGAACGAATGTGAAAAAGAAATGCCTGCCATACCCTTTACAGCTCAGGCTTTTTGCAGCCACTACAGCTTACTTCTCCCTCTCACCTGTCTCCAGTGTAGCAGGCTGTGTTCTTCCTAGACAGCCTGCAAGTGTATTTTATTTCCATGGGTACCATCTCCCCTCTGATGCTGCAGCCCCTCCTGCTGATCACAGCCTCTTTTCTCTCCCAGCACTGCAGTATTGCTCTGTCAGGTACAAAGGCAGCTGGCCCTTAGCATTCAAACCTGATGAATGGTGCCTTTAACAATTGACCATTATAGCCAATATTGTTGCTTTTATCACAAGAAATAGAATGCATCAATCTGTATTTGTTATCACCAGAGGAGAGAAATAAGGATAGATATAGTCATTTTATATAGGTTATTTCAGTATATTGGTAAGATGGGCAGCATATTTTTATATTCTCTGACTCTTGATAGCACCTTTTTAATAACCTATGTCACATTACTAATTTCTCTGATTTTTGTACTGTTTCTGTATGCACTTTCTCCAGAAAGAAATATGCAAAGGCCCTTTAAATGTAACACTTTTGATCCATATCTTTTTAATGGGGTACTATTTCATTTGGAAACATTTAGCTCCTTCTTCCCAAGGCTTTCAGCTTGTGTTCTTCAGATCAATAGGAGTGGTTGTGGTCATAAACGATGTATAAAGCATGTTCCTACACCACTGTGTCTGAAGCATTGTGTCGATGTACTGAAGCTGTTAAACTACCTAGTCCAGTTTCAGTGATTTTAGAGTGACTACACATTTGTTATTTGAGTGTTTAGTGAGCTTTTAGTGCAAAGTTATTACCCTGGTTTTGGCTGAAATATAGTTCATTTTCTTCTTAGAAAGATAAATGGCTGTGTTTTAGATTTAGTATGAGAATAATGTTGATAACACACCGATGTTTTAGTTTCTGCTGAGCAATGCCCATCCTAAGTCAAGGGCTTATCAGTGTCTCATGCTCTGCCAGTGCAGATCTGCACAAGAAGCTGAGAGGGAGCATTGCCATGACAGCTGACTTGAACTGGCCAAAGGGATTCTTCATACTGTGTATAAACTGGGGAGATTGGGTCACAAAGGGCCAAGGGTGGGATGGGCATTGGTCTGTGGGTGGTGAGCAATTGTATTGTGCACCACTTCTCTGTCTTGATTTCTATTTCCCTCTCTCCCTCTCATTCACTGCAGTTACTGGTATTAATATTAGTATTTATTATTTCTAGTTTATTTTAATTTAGTTAAATTATCCAACCATTCTTACTCCAGCCCATGGGTGTCATCTTTTTGTGATTCTCCTATCCTTTCCACCAGGGAGGAAGGGGAGTGAGTGAGCAGATGCATGGCACTTAGTTCCTGGCTAGGGTTCAGCCACAACAGCCATCACAGATATGTGTAAGCTATCCTTCCATCATAATCAGCTTAGAGTTTCACTGTATCAGTGGTCTAAGGGTGAAATGTAAAGATATATTTTGCTAGCTGATTACCCATAAACGCATGTTTTACCATAGCAAGGTAAAATAACATTCCTTACAAAGAGAAAGTGAGGGTTTGGGTTTGAAAATTCTGCTCCACCAGCATTTGATTCCATTTAAAAGGTAAGTACAGCATGCAAAGAGGAAGTCTTCTAACATGTATATATATTTTTAGTCACTGTGTTCACTGGGATGTCATCCAAATAGTGATAGACTCTGACAACCCTTTATAAAATGAAGATTTATTGATGCAGTAGGGCTGATGAGCAACAACTCACCCATATGACGACTCCTTCACAATGAATGATATGGGAGCAGCTTACTTTCTTTCCATTTAATCCCAGTGCAAAACAAAAATATATGATTTTACAGACTGTGCTGGGTTTTGCTGTGTTAGAGGTACTTTTCTTCCCAGTGGCTGTTATAAGGTTGTGGCTTGGGTTTTTGCTGAACACAGGGTTGATAATAGAGGTACTTTTGTTATTGCTGAGCAGTGCTTGCACAGAGCTGAGGCCTTTTCAGCCTTTTTTGTATTGGAACACTGGTGAGGAGATGAGGGCATGCATACAAAGATGGAAGGAGGCACAGACAGGGCAGCTGAACAAAAATGAGCAAAGGAATATTCCATACCATATAAAATAATGCACAGTCTATAATCCTGGGGGAAGCAGGAAGACAGAGGGTGACATTTGGAGTGATGGTGTCATATTATGTGTGATGGGGCCTGGCTCTCCCAGAGATGGCTGAACACCTGCCTGCCCATGGGAGGCAGTGAATTCGTTCCTTGTTTTGCTTAGTTTGCATGAGTGGCTTTTGCTTTCCCTCTTAATCTGTCTTTATCTCAACCCACAATTCTTCTATCTTTCACCCTTCTGATTCTCTCCCCAGTCCTGCTGGTGAGAGAGCAGGCAAGCAGCTGCGTAGGGCTTGTTTGATGGCTGGGATAAAACCACAACACAGACATACACAAATGCATGCATGTTTGCTGTAACTTAAATGATTCACACAGGGCTGACTCCTGTTAGATTTAATTTGTAATAACTTTGGATATAAGTGTGTACATTTCAGTATTGTGCTTGTAAGAAGAATCTAGGATCATCCCATGGAAGAAATTAACCTAAATTTCAAGTTTAAAATTCAAAATTCAATATATTTTAAACAGTTCAAAGTTGCATTCCATCTAAATTAGCTATCCTTGCCACACTCATTCCTATGTTTAATGGACTCTATTTTTATTTTTTTAATTTTTTTTTTAACTGGGTGAATGCCAACATATTCTCTTTGTGGGCAGCTAAACACTGTTAGTTCAGTATTTGAATGATGATCAAACCATTCTGTGTGTCTCTGAGAAAATCCTTTCTCTCCAGTGACCTCTTTTACTGAACCTCTTTTACTGAAGTTTTAAATCCTATACCCAAAATGGAAATGTGAAATAAAAATTTTAATGAAAAATCAAAATACTAAATGTCTTTCTTTCCCTTTTGCTTTTATTTTCCCTCACTTTCATTGTTTTTGTTGGGTTTTTTGGGGGGGTAGTTTTTTTAGTTTTTTTTCTCTTGAAAAGGTTGTGCGTGTTGCTTGAGTAAGCCTGATATATCATAGAAGCTTTTCCATCTGGAAAGGTTTTACTGTTCCAAATCTCCAGACTCCCACTGGTCTTAACTTTCCAGTATATTAAAGCCATAAAGCCATTTTAACAGGCGCAGTAGGATTAGTTCAGTAAAGGGGGGATTGTCTGATAATGGAGAGATGCCATAGCAATGTATTTGCTTCCCCATTTTTTTTTGGCATTGAAGAGGTACACATGGAATAGATTCTAGTCCTAGCTTCCCTGTTTTTCACCAGTTTTTGGCTGCTAAAATTCATTTTTGGACTCACTGGCTGAGGGCAAAACTGTAAATGCACAAGAGCCATTCTAGCTTACTATAAAATCATAGAATATGCTGAGTTGGAATAGAGCCATCAGGACCATCAAATCCAACTCCTGGCCATGCACAGGATATCCCAAGAATCACACCATGTGCCTGAAAGGCTTGGTCCTGTGACTACTTCCCTGAGGACCTCCAGTGCTCAACCATCATCTGGGAGAAAAACCTGTTCTCAATATCCAGCCTAAACCTCCCCTGACTCAGCTTCATTCTATAAATGCTAGTATTTGAGCAATCATAAAAGCAATTTTAAAAAGTTTTTATTTTTTTTTCTTTATCACTTTCTGTTTCTTTCCTATTTAATGTATTGCAACCCTTCTTTGGATGTACCCTGTAATTAAGTGAAATTCAGAAAACAAAAATGGAAAAGGGCAAGAGATATGTCCTTGCAGTCCTGAATTTTTCAAAGCATGGACGAAAAAAGAAACGTGAATGTCTTGGAGTTCCTGAGCTCTGGCTGGTACTGTAGATCTAAAACAATGATTCTCTGATTTATAATTCCACTACTAAATGTATTTCTATTAAATTTTTGATGAAACTGAAACTAAATAATTACAAGAATAGCTAAGAATATTTTTCTTGTCATTTGTAAATCCATATCCATATTTCTTTCTCCTGTGAGGAGATAGGTGTGTAATCTTCCTTATGAAAACTATTTGGGAGGAAAAAATCTGTAAAATAATTATTTAGATAGAGAATATTATCTATCATATATTTAAAACTATCAGCTTTTTAATGACATCTTTAAATGGAAATCTGTTAGAGAGCAACTTGCTGAGCATTGAAAGTCAAAATGAGCTTTCACTGAGCTGTCATTACCCTGGGATGTATTGTTACTTCTTGAAAGATTCTTGGAAATTCCATATGTTCATTTATTATAACATGAAATGTTACTTTTGAGAAAAACTAAGGGGAAAAAAAATAAAAGGTGAAATGTCCTAGAAATGATGTGTCTATATCTATCTGTCTGCCTACCTATCTCAGACATGACTAATTGTACAGACATGGAATCACAGATGTTACTGTGTCTTACCAACTTCAGCACTATCCAAGGCATTCTAACCAATTTTGCAAGTTCCCTCTTGTACAAATATCTGTCCTGTACTTCTAAAGCACAGCAGATAAGATTTCTGATTAACAAGTGTTTCAAGCAGGTTTATGTACCTGTAAGTATAGAAGGTGAAAAAAGAGCAATAATAGCCCCAATCCTGCAATTACAGCTCTGATAGCAGACTCACAGGCCTTGTCTGAGCCCTTTATCTCTAAAAACCTAGAAGGTAACAAAATTCCTGCAGAAGTGGAATCTGTACATGCAGAACCAACCACAGAATAAAGGCCACATAGATGCTTTCAAAAAAGTACACCTAGAAATCTGCTCATTGAGTTGCTCAGCCAAAAGAGGTAGCTGCTTGTCAATTTTCTTTTGTATTATATTCTTCCAGTAAGGTTTCCTTCAGTGGGATTAATTTTATTTATTATTAAAATTTAGCTGGTACTAATAAGCACATAATAAGTAGTTCTGCTGCAAAAAACCCTCAGCATAATATTTTGCTGAGATATGGACATTATGCATTACAATGTGCTTCACAAATTCCAGAAATACACATAAGCCTGTTCTGCAGTACAAGGATCAGATTGACAAATATTCATGTTTAATAGGTGTGTGTACCTTTTTCCAGGAAATTGCTGTTAATAGAACACCTTGGTATTTACTTTCAGTGTCTCTGCTCTTGTTCAAATCCAACACAAGTCAGGGGTACTTGCCTTCTAAAAATCTGCAAGTCATTTTCAATTTATTTGGCACCTCTGAAAGAAGTCTCATCTCAGGAGACCAGGGGTGGAATAAGCAATGAAGATTGAACTGAGCATTCACCAAAAGAAACAATTCTTCTGTATTCGACTTGCAGACCAATTACTTTCCCACACATTCATTATTCTGAAGTCAATTGCATTTTGGAGCCTAACTTCTTTTTCAGTTTAGAAATTGAACTATGGCCCACTGAAGTAGTTTGTCATAGCCTTGGCATAAGAATTTTTTCAGAGTCTCATATAACCGTGTAGGTGAATCATTCTGGCTTGAGCATGGATTTTCAGACTGCTGACAGATATTTGATTTAATCCTTTATTGTAAACAGCTCCCAATCTCCAAACAGTATTGACTGATACCAAGTTGCAGAGTGTGAGCCCCTCAGACCAGAACCAGAGAGCAATGGAGTGATAGCAACCATGACATGACCGAAAGCAGAGAAAGGGTGACTGAACAAGAACATAATGATTTTTTTATCATATAATAGCGCTTTCTTGTGTGAACAGCCTTTAAATGTCATGTTGTTAAAACCATTTTGCTGGAACGTATCTGGCCAATGTTTCATTAGAAAAGTGGTGTTGATTTAGCAGGTTTGATAAACCAAGTCATTGAGGTCAAGAAACATTTTGGTTAAATGTAGGGAAAGAGCAAAGAGAAAAAAAACCAAATTAACAAAAAATGCCCAAAAATAAACAAATGCAATATAACATGAAAATTGTGAGATTTTATGCCAAACAAAAAAAAACCCTTACTAATTTATTAAAAATTTCTACTGCCTAATTTTCTGTTTGAACGCAAAATCAGAAAAATGTCTGTTTCAGAACATGCTCTTCTTTTTTTATTTTACTTAATTTTTCAAACTGACTAGCGCCATACTAATGAATTTTAAAAGTGCAGGTGCTTCAACATCTGTCTATGCCAAAGAAAATTCTTCCAGGGTATTTCCAAGAGCCTGTAATGAGTCAAGTCTTGAGGTTGCTGTTAGAGAGCTGTTTGGAAAGCAGTCTAGGTAGACTGACCAAATCCTGTGTTAGGTTCCAGTGATCATGGCAAGCAATGTTGGCAATCTGTGTGGAATCTTTGGAGTTCCCTTAGAAAAAGAAATACTTTTCTTCTGTTGCAGACACTGCAAATACCATGTTTGTTTGTTTTTTAACTGAAGTGTTTAATATAACAAAATATATGGTTGAACTGCCTTTACCTAAAAGCTGGTTTTGCATGTCTGTATATCCACCTGTCTTTTTTTTGGACTATGACAAAGACACATTGTCATTCACATGGCTTGTCTCTCTGATGATTACATATTCACCTTCCACAAATATGAGTTGCTTGCTTTTTTTTTTTTTAATGAAAATTCCATTGGGTTGACTCACTGCTACAGGATTATATTTTTAGAATGCTTAGTTAGTTTTTACCCTCTCAGCAATGCTAGAGTAGTTGATGCTATATCAAATTGACAGTGCTTAGAGGGAATTAAATATTTTGAGAGTTAAGAGAACTCTCTCCAGGCCAGCATAATGATTAACAACTCTCTCAATCTGATCTGTCTTCTGTGGTGTTTTTTCTCGAGGTAACTTTGATACCAAGGGTAGTCCTCTGACAAGGAAGAGCTTAAATTCACTGCTGTGAATGTTTGCCCTACTCATGTGCCCAGCTTCTCACAGTGTCAAGCATCAGCTATGGGGACCAACCGATTTTAGACATGCTTCTTTCCAGTAGGGAAGATACAGAAAAAACAAGTGAAAATGTAGTAGGTAGTACTCACTTTATCACAACACTGAAGTGTGCTCAAGTAAAGCACTTCAGGAAAACTGAGGTACATTCATGTCATCCTAATTTAAATGGACAATTACGTCCATAAATATTAGAGCAATGGCACAAACAGATTAAAGTATACCAAATATTTGATACCTCATGTTGTGAGGTAAAATTTGAAAATAAAAGCTGACAGATTATAAAGTACCCCTATAAAAAAAGCAGATTCTGAGGAAAGAAAAAGCCGACCTTGGACAATTTTTCTGAAACATGTTTCACTAGCAGCATTTTCTTGATATAATTTTGATCATAATATGAATGTTGAATTAAGTAAAATAAGACTGGGTTTGTGTCCTCCTATTATCTGATACAAACACACTTTTACTTTGCCTTGACCTGCATGTGTCTTTTGGAATGACTTTGATAGGCCCTGTTTGATTGTCAGAGAGGCATGGGCAGAATTTTGAACACTGTAAACAAAATATATTTGAAGTCTGAGAGAGAAGAAAACCATATGAATTTATATAATGCAGCTTTTCCCTGCGTCAATCCATTAAAACATTAGATATTTTTTTTTTCTTTGCTGTATCTTTTAATCATGTTCACCTGTTTCACAGGGAACATATTCAACAAGTCATTATGGCAAAAAAAGTGTTAAATATAAGATTAACTGATATTGAAATCAGTAGCCAAAAAGTTAGCAAAGCTATGTTTCTATATTAAATGATTACCGTATTCCTTAACAATAAGAGGGAAATGTGGACTATTCAAATATAAATTAAAGGAAGGGGCAGAGTGAAGAACAAGAGAAGAAACAGGGTACTGCTATATTTACAAAGCCTTGAAACATACTCTGTTCAAAAATCAATTTCTGTCTCAATCAGTAAAAAAGGCTGACTTCAACCAAATGATTTCAATGTCAGAACTGATCATTATTTTTTCCTTTTTTTATGCAATTGCACTTATTAATATATGCTAATTAAGCACATTGTAGGATAACTCTGAGTTTTGCAGTAGTAGTATCTATATTCGTCTAGATTTGAAGTATCTATATGTGTCTTTCACTGTACATGTTTTTTCCAGCAAGTTATGTGCAAGTTTTTTACCTCAGAAAAAGGATCCAAAATAAACCCTTCAGGGTGTACCTTGAATGACTTCTGGCATCATGCATAGCTTTTTATTTCTAATGGGAGGAAAAAGGAAGGGCATGATATATGTTCTTGGACACTTCTAAGATATGGAATGTAATATAAAATAAACAACTGAAATTAACATTAATTTTAATTCTGTTTGGGAAGAACATAATACAAATTCCCAGCATTTCGTGCAGTGGGACAGGCTAGTTTAGCACGGTTCACCCAGTGTCTCACAAACAGAAAAAAATGTGAAACCACTATGGGAAGGGTTAAAGTGGATTGTGGCCTACTTGTATTTCTAAATCTATGTTTTTTGACTTAAATTCAGTAAAAAAATAGGGCTTATTTTAATTCTTCAGAGGTTAGATTCTTCTGAGTGGGTTTCTGGGTAAGGTAGTTGTGATGTGCAGTCATTTTCAAAAGCTATTAGAAAATATTTTAGAAAACCAGCATCAATAGGAAGACTGTTCTGAAAGATGACTGCTTGTCTGTAATTAGCTGTATTTAAAAAATTTTTTTATATTTATCCAGATTCAGAATGACCTCTGGGACTTGACCAAAGATGCTTTCAAGGGTTAAGCAAAGTGCCTGGGGTGGGGGAGGGAGGAGGAAGCAATTATTCCCTATTTTAGCCTTATTAACCTCTGCCCTCCAAGAAGGAATAATATATCTTAAAAAAATACATACACAGGCACAGATGCAAAAATATAAATGTTTATAAGTACCTTTACTTTGGGAAAATTCACTTTCACGACATATCTTTCTCAAAGAATCACTGTCACATCCTCTGCAGTGTCAAGTCTGTTGACAGCAAATATCATCATGACTGTAATTTGTGAGTCATTCTGCCAGCTCCTGTCTGGTAAAAGCAAACTGTCCTTGAACACTGAATATTTTTTCCTGCCACAAAATGGCCAGCGATTCTCTCCTTAGCATAGGATCCCCAGGATGTGAGGAAATTAATCTAAGACAAGATAAAGTATTCTCTTTTCAACTACAGCAATCCAGATAATTCAATATACCAATCATATCTGATCTGGCTATTTTACAACCCAAATGTGACTGGATTTCCTACAGTTGTACTGATTTGATACAGGAACAGGTAGGCTGTTGAAGAAAGATAGCATTAACCTGAAAAAAAATATGGGGCAGTCAAAATAGTTTTGTTGATTTCAAAAGTGTTGACTGTAAGGCTTTCTCACTGGACTTATAGGTCCTAAGGGAAGGTCTTACCTTCCACAGCTTGGTAGCACATGAAAAACATAAAGCGTAAATACAGCTCCTAATTATTACTTCATGTTTCTATTTCCATGTTCGTTACTGTGCATTTGTGGAGTGATATATTAAGAAATAAAATATAGCTCAAAATAGTTTTCACTATACATGCAGACAAAGTTTTATTTTTCTTCAGGCAGACCTCATCTGGACAAACAATCTCAACCCACCTGAAAGTTTAACATTGATGGATTCTATAAGGTTTCCCAATTCTGTCACGTAGATGTCATTAAAGACCAGGATGATCATTGGGGCCATATAACATCTGCCTCTGCTACTTTTTAAAACATTACCAAATAAATTCTAAATATAGATTTAGTATAGCCACAGTTCCTATTATTTTTCCATCTTCTCCAGGGGTTAAACCATGTTAAAAAAAACCCAAAAAAAACCCACAAAAAAACCCCAATCACCTGCTATATTCTCTGAACTAGTGAGTTGTGTGATTGTTTATTTGTTGTTTTTTAAAGTTTGATCCATCATGCCTCCGTTTTTCATGTTTGGCTTGATTTAGTATTTTAGATTCTAACTTCAGCTTTTAAAGCTTCAAACAGAAATGCCATTAGGTGTGGAGCACAATTTTAAAAGGTTAATAGCTGTTTGCACATTGGTATTTTTAGCAATACACCCAGTCATAGCCAAATAGCAGCTGTTTTTCAAGGATCAGTAAAAATATTATTCTGTGCTGAATGGGAAGGCTATTTCCTGACATTGTACAATTGCAGCAGTGCCAAAGGAAAAAATAAAAAAAAAAGGAAGGAAAGAAAATTTACTGATCTATAAATTTTGGTTTAAATTACTGCCATCTATCTAGAGATTATTCTGGAAATTTCTCTTTAACTAAAGTCATGAGAAAATTTAAGTCCTATGATTCAGGCCCAGAGGACAAAGCAGGTTTCCCAACTTTCCTTTTCTACCCTTTCTTATGTCCAAGAAATTCTGCTCTGGTGATGTCCACTGGGGATAAAGGCAAGTAAACAGAAAGAAACCAATAGGTGGGGATAAGATATTGCTTTCCATTTGTTCTTTCATTACACTTGGAGACACTTTTATTTAAAAAAAGAAAGTATATCAGAAATTATTTTAAAAAATTGTAATTTCCTTGATGTGGGAAAGTGTGGGCAGTATTTGTATGCCTTCTTATAGAAAGCAAGAGCTTCCAAGGAACAAAAAAGTGAGAGTCTGGAGCAGAAAGAAAACAGATCAGAGACTTTTAGACAGCATCTTGAGCTCTGAAGAAAGATTGCAATTTAGTTTCCCTTGAGCTACAAGACAGTCAAGTCTGCTAATATTTTCCTATTTCCTATAAACTGCTAGTCAGAAGTGATACATTTATTGTAACCTGAGAAAAAGCACAAGAAATATGTTTAGGAATATTGCAAGAATTAGCTGGAGCTGCTGGTGGGAGTGCAGCAAGTGCTGAGCAGATTGAGAAGAAGAGCACAGCCTGGGACAGGGTCGGGTCATGGGAGGTGTGGTGCAGAGACAAGAGAGGCACGAGGGGAAGCAGCTCCTGTCTCAGCAGTGCTGCCAGTCCAGACCAGGATTTAAATCTGGAAAGGCTGTATAGTCCCTGTCTGAGGGGCTGTCACTGCAAGGTGAGGAAGCAGAACTTTGCCAGCAGTTACTTCACTAGTGCAGAGAGTAGTGAGGGATGTGTTTAGTACTGACTGCTGCACCTATTTAGCCAAATTTTCTGGTTTTTCACTTTAAATAAAATATGGTTACTTCAACTAGTTAGCATTTCTGCATGGAAAATAAATTCGTTCCTTATACAGGATTTAACACTTAGTTTATTTTTCCCTAGATTTCCAGGTTCCTGTGTGGACCAGTGTTTTATTAGCTACCTGTTGAAATACAGGTCTTGTTTCTGTGAGCTTGCTAAAAAATCACAATCATTTACATTTGTACAAAATATTTAAAGAACTAGCAAAGGTGAAGTACAAGAACTTGAATCGTTGATAGAATTTGGGTCATCTTTACAGATGATTAAAAAGTGTGTGAAACTCCGTGTCAGGGTGTTTGTCATATTTTCTGGCAAAAATTCACCAGCTTAGAAAGACCAAGAAGGGAAGTTAGAGGAAGGATTTGTCTAATTATTGAACCAGAGATGTGTCTCTAGACAGTTTAGAGAGATGAAGACTGATAGAGAGCATTTTGTCTCACCTTATTGAGGATTCTCACAGCAGATAAGAGAAAACATTAACTAAGACAACTTAATTGTGGCTTTGACTATAAGTGAATTCAGAATGATTCACTTGGAAGTACACATCTGTATATTAAACATCTAACACTGTGTGAAATTAATCCTACTTTAAATGCTCAGAGGAAGGCCTGGAAAGGAAAAATTCCAACTATCTGAACATTTCAAACCTTCCCTGAAGATGCAATGAAGAAGTTCACCACAGGTCTAGTTCAGGTACTGAAAGGAAACTAATAAAATAGGAAAACTTTCTATATTTGTTGTCACTTTATACATTTATTCAAATTTACATACACACACACACACAAACATATATAAAAAACATGATACATATATTTGGTATAAATATATAAAGTAATGAGAAAGTAGCCAGCAGTTATCAAATAATTTATTAAATAATAATTCAGAAAACTCTATAAATTTTCGTCACTGAAGAATTGTATAGACTAGAATTTCCAGGTAGTATGTCATCAGAATCAACATTACTTCATGACAGTAAGCAACTGTCTGATTTATTTTACTTATACTCTGCTGATATTTATGCAGAAATATTAAAAGTAATGACTGTATGGAGTGTGAAATAACATGAAGAAAAGAAAGAATATCAGCTTAAAAGAAGTCTAAATAAAAATAATTGTAGATAACATACGTAAAATAAATTAATACAAGATACTGGTATGTGCGGAAAATACAAAATGGCTTAGCAGTTTTGTCATAAAGCTTTTAATGGTAAAATTTCTTACAATTTGTCCATGACAAGATTTACAAAGCCAAGTGTGTCCTTATAGGAAAAGATGACCAAAAAATTTAACCAATGTACAGCAAAGAAAAATCACACTTGAACTGTCTCCCAAAATCTCAAAATAGTAGAATATAATTTCTAAGTTAAACAACATTAGCTTTCTAAAATTATTTGCATTAACTTTATTATTACAATGCACTAAATCTACTACAAAAAATTAGTAGAATGCTTTGGATACTTTAGGATAATTGGATACTTAAATAACAATAAAACAAGAAGAGATGGATTCAACTAATCAATTGCCTGAGCAATTACACTAAGATATAAAAATTATCTTCCTTGCAAAGTGGGAAGGTCTTGTTTTGAAAATCAAATGTCTTTTGAATTCCTCCAGCAATGCAGCACACTGGAGTTGTGAGAAGAATTGTTAAGTTTCCTCAAATATTTGCTGTTTGGCTGGGCTAGAAGAGGCATATAGGCAATGCAAAATAGAGACAAGTAATTTGTGTCATGGGCTTCAACTGAAAGTAACAAAATATTTCCACGTGTACACTTTTGACAAAATTTTATAGATATACACTCTCACCCTGCTACAAGCACACAGACAAAATATATTTGTTTCTGAAGTGAAGCTGAGCAGGAGCCATTGCATTGCTTTTCTTATGGGATTTTACTACGGTAGGCAGTTTCAAAAGAGTACAACTCAATTCACAGGACTGTGAAGAATGGTAAAACCAGCTAGTATTGGCTGCAGGCCAAAGCAATTAGCTAATATTGATAATTAGAAAATTAAGCAATTAGTTAAGAATGTTACCATGAGCTTTCAAGGGTTGTTTTTGCTGGAAACAGAAACTCATGCCAAAAGAGCTATATATGCCTTGGATGCAATTCAGTTCATTCACAGGGAATGGCTATACTGAGCTGTTTCTAGCCAATAGATTTCATTCATAAATGTTTATTCCTCATGGCTAACTAAGCAGCCCTGACATTTGTATTGGTGCCATGGAAGTGATAAATTGGGATTTTGATTTTCTTATGTGATGACTAATTCATCACTGTAAGCATACTTGAACATGAATAAAGATGAGAAGCATTTTTTAGCCAGTTTTGGGGGTTATATCAGTCTAGAAAAACCTACAAGTTTGCAATTTTCTTCCCCATCCCCAAATTTCTCTGCCCCATAGTATATTAAGTAGATTTTATTTATCCTGTAATAGCTGAAAATGCTGCAGAATAGTAAATTGTGTACCATTTTCATAGGAAAACATGCTTCTATAACATTTTGCCGAAAATTTTCTTGCACTTTGTCATGACTTAATGTCTTTCAGCCTGACAGATGTTTGAGGAAAAGCTTTCTTCAATTTGTTCCTTTATATAGAGCTACTTATTCCAGCTCCTTCTAAATCCTCAAATAACATCCTGTCTCTTCCTATCTTTGTTTTATGTAAGTGTAGAGTAAGTGAAAGTACTAACAGTTTAAGCTCATCTAAAATTGTGAAACCCATACTTAGGATGAAAAATCAAAAGAAATTATCGTGAAAATTAGTATCAAAAGTGCAATATGATGCCAATTGTTCTGAAGTGAACTGTATATTTCACAGTAAAATTATAACTATTAAAACCAGTAAAGAGATCTAAATAGAGGTTAATTATTACACAAAAACCAACAACAACAACAACCAACCAAAACAAAACAAAACAAAATACAAAAAAAACCCCAAACAAACAAAAAAACCAGATTAACTGTTGCAGGGTAGCAGTTTAGCTAACAGATGGTTAATAGTCATCTTTAGTGTTTAACTTCCATTTAAATTCTGGATCAATCATGTAGAACAACATAATAAAAGAAACTACTGAATCAAACAACAGCTAAGAAATGCTGAAGAGAATGTCTTTAATGCTTTGCAAAAAGATACATAAATTGAAAAGAAAAGTTTTAATCACAACTGAAGATAAAAAAAAAGACAAAAAATAATTTTCACAGGTGTTCCTCTGTAAATTCCTCCAACATGGAACCTTCTCATGGGCAGGAGACATGGATCCCTTCTCCAGAGAGCAGTCCCTCAGGAGTGAAGTGCTCCAATGTGGGTCTCCCATGGGCCACAAGTCCTGCCAGGAGCCTGAACCATGGGCTCACAGTTTCCTTCGGGCATCCATCAGATCCAGCAGAGGCCCTACACAGGCTGCAGGTCCACTGTGGACCTCCATGGGCTGTTGAGGCACAGCTGCCTCACCATGGGCTGTCTGCACCATGGGCTGCCGGGGAATATCCACCCTGATGCCTGCAGCACCTCCTCACCCTCCCTATTCCCTGATTTGGTATCTGCAGGGCTGTGTCTCACTCCTCTCTTCAGGAGGCTGCTGTGGAACATTTTTCTCCTTTCTTAAATTAGTTATCCCTGAGTTGCTGCCACCATCACTGATGTGCTCAGCCTTGCAGCGGGTCTGTCTTGGATCCACCTGGAATTTGGTTCTGTTGGGCATGAGGAAAGCTTCTCAAAGCAGCCACTCCTGTAGGTCACCTCACCTTGCCTCTCATTGCCTCGCCTCCCTTCTCTTCCCCTCCCTTCTCTCTCCCCCAAATAGACATGGATAACACAGAACTAGAAGGGGCTTCAGGAGGTCATTAGTGCAAGGTATGCCTCTAGGAATGAACAATATTTATGTGACTTTTAGCAGATGCTCAGGATGGAATTTATAAAGACCCATGTAAGATTTCACAACTTCCCCAGGCAATTCCACTGCTCCCCTAAGCTTGACATTGCTAAAAGGTTCTCTGATATCTAAACTAAATGTTACTTAATGCAATGTAAGCAGCTTAGTGTTTGTTCTGTCTTCTACATTTTCATTGAACAGACAGACTCCTTAAAAATCCTTTTAGAAATTTGATTTTTTTTTGCATGTGTCTTGTGAATTTTCCTCCATTTTAAGGTTTTCCTCCATTTTCAATTGTTTAAAATATTGATTTAATATTATTTTATATTATAAACATCTATATACTAACACACAAATAAAAGAAAAATAGATCTATCTATGTATGACAGCTTATAGCACAAATTATACTGATAACAGTATTAATCTACAGTGTTTCAGACTTGGCCTCTTTTCTGTTGAAATTACATGCATTTCATGAAATTCAGTCATAGTGATAACACATACACAAGAACTTATCTAAAATTCAAGATGCATTAAATAAAGTTGGAGGCCTATAAATGGGGAAGAACAAAAAAGAAAAAGAAAATAGCAAATAAATAGACTTGTGTTATCTGGCTATGAAAACCTCTCTCAAGGAGACAGAGGTAATTAAGAAAAGCAAGAGCTGATGAGGCAAAAACTGCTATCATGTAGGGCTTAGCCAGTTAGAGAAGTCTTATGCCTTTAATTGGCAAGGTCAATGAAGGTCTTTTAATTTGCAGGGTCTCAGTGGAGCAAGCAGCACACACAAGGAGACAGGGAGTAGAATCATAGAATCATTTAAGCTGAAAAAGACCTTTAAATCAATGCATCCAACTGTAAATCTGGCGCAGGCAAGTCCACCACTAAACCATGTTCCTAAGTGTCCCATTCATATATCTTTCAAACACATCTAGGGATAGTGACTTGACCACTTTCTTGGGAAGCCCGTTCCAATGCTTGACACCCCTTTTGGTAAAGAAATTTTGCCTAACACAAGTGGTTGTCAGCATATAGAAGGGCATAAATTCCTTTAACCTCCCTTTGCTGATGCCTCTTCTGATCTTTTTAGTTCTGCAAATAAATTTTTTCTTGCGTTCTAAATTTAAGAGTAAACTGTCTACATATGTCTAAGATTCCTTAGGATGTGGAAACAGATTCTTTGCTGATTTTTATCCTGATTAGAAACTGAGGTTTTATTAAACAAGGACTGAAGTCCTCTATTTTATTTCTGTGACAAAGAATCTAGTGAAGGACTGTAATTTTGAAAGTGGCTAATGCTTCTGAAACTAAAGAAGATCTTTTAAAAGTTACAGGGCAAAAAAGGAAAGAAATGCAAAAAGTCAGGAAGGCATAAAAGTGATGTTAAAAGATTTATTTTTAAAAAACATGAAAAAAAAAGAGAAAGAAATTTAAAAATTGAAATGAGCGTTTGATTTAAAAAATCACACAGTATTTAGAAGACAAAAATAGATTCACTTTTGCAGCAAGAGAAATTGACATGAATTGCAGAGAGTTTTTATCAATATAAGTAGTGCTTTTTTGTGATTCTCCTTCACATGCCCTGACTATTCTGAGCTCTAACTTACTTCTGCCTGTACTCAATTCCTTGGGAAAAACGAACCCTGGCAATCAGCACCCTTTGTCTCTCACTTCTTTTTCTGCTTTCCTGAATGCTGTACTATATCTTCTTGACTGAGTAGCTTCCTTTTCTCTTCTGGCAGAGAATGAGATATAAAAGGAGTTTTGCTGACTACAAATAGGAACCAGCAATCTGTCAACTTCTTCACTGCTGCTCAAGGCAACAAGGAAGGTTACAGGATCTTTACAAACAAACTTTCTGACTTTTTGCCCAAGTGATAGAATTAGCATGCAGATAAGGAGTCTAGGAAGGACACACAAGTTATTCCTCCTGCACCACAGGCTTTACATATTAGTTTATCAATTTTTGTATTAGAGCATCTGTGTGAACCTACTCAGCTTCTCCTACCTTGTCAATAATGTTAAGCAATAGATAAGTTAAAATATTGGCATGAGGCAGAACAGAAAGTGTGGGAATCTTCAGAAGAAATTTTCTAAAGGGATATATTGGAGGATAGGAATGAGGGAAAATATCTGTAAGGCCATCATTCTGTATCAAATGTTGTTTAGTGTTCATTACCATGACCTGACAACAAAAATGAGTTAGACAGCTCATCTTTGAGGAGAGGGGAAAGAAAGGTTGCTTCTCTACATGTAATCTGAGAAGCTGGTGGGATTTTATATTCACTGTCACCTAAGTTTCAATGGTTTCTGGTCAAAGTTTAGGAATGTCACACTCCACATGTTTACACTCACTTTGAGGGAGAGCATTTATGACACGGAGACAATATTGTTTTCTTTACACTGACCCAGCTCATATATGGATAATGCTGTCCCTGTATTAACTAAAACTAAATTTTCTGGTGCAATTTCTTTTACCAGAGTTTTGGGTTTTGAAGCATACTGAGCTCCTGAGTTTACTGTGAAGTTCACTTATTTAACCACTTCTTCAATTAGTAATATATTAACATCATGATAGATTTTGTGGCTTGTGAAATCAATTTGCTTGATTTTGCTTTGGGCAAAGATCAATACTGTACTGTAATGGTATATGGATTCTCAAGAAAACAAAACAAAACAAAACAAATTAATCAATACTGTTAACTGCTAACCTCATATATTAAAATTTATGCGCAGAAAAAATCAAACAGAATTTTAAAATGTATGGTTATATGGAGATTTTTTTTTTATGGTGCATATAATTCTCATTGTGGCAGGATTTCTGAGAGACCATAACTACTAAAATATGACATGCAATTGTTCTGAAAATATTAGTTGATAAGAAACTATAATTTTCAAAATTTAAAGAGGTGATCTAATGGTCATCAATGAAAGAGACAAGATAGGAAAAAAGTTTCATCTTCCTAAGTGATTAGGTATCTTCTTCTTATGAATTCAAACAATATTATTAAAAATTGCATAACTGGACTGACCATTTCAAAGCAAAATAAAAACAACTTCAGGTTGTTGATAAGGTTCACTCCCTTAAAAAATTCAACCTATCTCCTCTCAAGAGTGTGAATTATGAAGTATTGAAGGTTTCTCTTTTAATGTAAGAGTTACAAATTAAAATACATAAGAAAGGATGAAAATAATAGCTTTTTGTTCAAAAGAATTAAAAATTTTCAGTAACAACCCCTGAAAATAAACTTAAAAATAAAATTCATCTGGTTTTCTTCAGTCTATATTCATAAAGTTACGAAGCACAGAGCTTTTGTTTGGGCACTCTAGTGAAAAGGAAAATTAATTATTAAGAAAATAATAATTTAAGACTAAATATTTCTGCGTATAAGTAACTTGGTTTATTCAGTGATTCAGATGACATATCAGTAATCAGGAATGTGCTATAAGAGATGACAATATGACTTTTAACATATCAAATCCCTTAAACTAAGCTAGAACTAAGAAACAACTTATGCATTGTGCCCGTACAAATACGAATTTGGTCCACAGAAACTGTGAGTAGTGGCATTACATCTTTAAAGCAGATGTTATCAAAGGTGCAGATGAAGAAAGCAGTATTATATTTAATAATCTTTTATGCTTTAAGCAATGGTATCTAATGCTGAAATATAAATAAACAATAAGTACAAAGAAATTGCTTTCTGTCTCCGAGTTGCTAATTACTAGTAGTTAACCACTTGTTGTAGTTTACATAATTTAGAATTATGAAACAGCATTATTCTTCTGAATTACTTGTCTGAAGGATTCTTTCCACAAGAGACTGGGAAAATGTAGTCTCATGCACTGTTGTTAGCTTTCTTTAGACTTCTGATTTTGTGAAAACTGCAGCATTTGGATCAAATAGTTTTAAATTACTGCTTTAAGCACCTCATGTTAAATTGAGATATTATTTCACAACTACAAAAATAAGTATTTTCAGAAAATTGGCCATATGAAAAGTTATTGAACATATGTCTGTGTGACTGATTCTGTCACAAGGAATGAAATTCACCCAGTAATTCCTTTATGTGGCTTAAGAACTGCAGCTGAAATAAATGTTGTATTCAGAGATACACAATTTCACAATTTAATAGCTTCAAAATGGAAGGGAAGGAGGTGGTGGGCTTTACTACACCATTTCATAAAATGATTCATGTATTGAAGTCAATTTTTGTTAAAATGGTGTGATATATTCCTATTTTTGGTTGCTAACTTTGATCTCATTTTACCTGACACTCAGAGGTTGCAGGCAGCTCTGACTTCATGATTTTGGATCACTAACTCCATATGTAATATCAGATGTTTTTACATGAGAACACACGAACAGCTCACACTAGCTGGTTAACTATGAAGATGATCCAAGTCTTTTCCTGTATGTCCTAAAATGACTGTTCTTTTTATGATTAAAACTAATAATTTTCATTTAATCTTGCTTTGATATTAAAAGAAGATAATCTAGATCAGTTATCACATTTAGATTACAAAAGCAGCAATCTGTCCTTTCTCCTCTTAAAATTCTCTGTTTAATTATTTTTAGAATCCATTGAATAGCGCTGGATAGCATTTGTTCTAATAATACTCATTGTTATGTTGGTTATTTGGCGTCATTTTGCTTTGACCCACCTGCAGGGTTCCTTTAACAATGAACCCAGTTGCCACAGAGGTGGGTCACAGCACCAGGCTGGGGCAGCGCATTCCTGAAAGGCAGCACCCATGGAAGGGGCCCATGCTGAAGCACTTTGTGAGGAGCTGCAAGCCATGGGAAAGACTCACCCTGGAGAAGTCCCTGGAAGACAGTCCTCCATGAGAAGGGTCCATCAGGGGAAGAGTGTGAGGAGTTCTCCCCCTGTGGAAGAAGCATCAGAGGAAATGTGTAAGCATAACACCCATTCCCCATTTTCCTGTGCTGATTGGGCAGAGAAGATAGAGAAGTGAGAATAACGTTAAGATTGGGAAGGAGGGAGGGGTGGGGGGAAGATGTTTTTAGCATTTGTTTTACTTCTCATTATCCTACTGTGATTTAATTAGCAATAAATTAAATTAGTTTCCCAAATATAAGTCTGTTTTGCCTATGACAGTAACTGCTGAGTGATCTCCCCCTTATCTCAATCTATGTGTCTCATTATATTTTCTCCCTCCAATCCAGTTGACAAGGGAAGCGGTAGAGAAGCATTGGCAGACATCTGGCATCCAGAAAGGGAAAACACCATCTAAGTTTAGAATATTCAGCTCACTAAATGAAAGATTATCACTTTACTACACAAGAGTTTCAAACTACACCATTTTGTAGACTCCTCAGCTTTGTCTATTACTGTTACTTCTATTAGCTACCATCTGAGAAGTAACTTTTCATTCCCTATAATTTAATCAATCTTCTGCATATTCCCTCTTCTTTCTCTTATCTTTCTTTCCCAGTCCTATGTTATGGTATTTTAATCTCTATCTTTCTTCTAATCCTATTTTTTTCCTTTTTGGTAATAGCAATACCTTCCTTTTTCCTTTTCTTTTTGTTATAGCAACAAGTTCCTTATACTTATTAAAAAAAAAAAAAAAAGAGTATGCTTATGGGATTCTAAAATTTATTATGGGATTCTAAAATTTAAGCTTATGGGATTCTCAAATTTATGCTTATGGGATTCTCAAATTCACCAATAAGTACATGTTTTTTGACATGAAAACAAATCCTCAAGTTCAAATGGTAATTAGAAAAAACAGTGTAAAGCAGTCAGAATCAATGAAGTGAGTTAAGAAATCAAAATTTGGATAGTAAAGACACTAAAACACTTAAAATTTACAAAAAATGGAAAGAGAAATGTTTCAATCAGCTAGATATCTCAAATCAAGTTCCCTCCCTAAACAAAGAAACTCTTCAAAGGCATGCTGAGTCAGTCACAGTTCACCATGAATAAGTGTTTTCTTCTTTTTATTTTTTTTCTCCATTATTCTTCTTTTCACACCTGGGAGCCTCAGTAGTATTTTAATGTTTAATGATGATGGTTTTAACCCATTCAATAATTTGATTTGAATAATGGTCTGCATAATCTTACAAAATGGAGTATGGTAATGCTGCTTTATCACCTAAGGCAGCAGAGTTTGCTTCTCCAAAAAAAGAAATTTTCATTGGACAGGCAACATAATGAAGTAAATTCCTGAACTCCTGGAGGGTGCTTTTATCTGTTACACTCATGACATTTTAACTGAAAGTGTGTAGATCTAATTAGTCAGAGGCAAAAGTGTAATCAATACTGATTTATGAATATTTCCCACATGTAACACTACTTGTTTGGGCAGAATAAATTCTTACTTATACAGTTTATTCTCCATGATTTCTTACGGCTTTTTGTTCATAAAAATAATAACCCTATTTGTTAGAACTGAAAATTTCCAACTGCACACATCTGAAACACTTATTTTTCTACATGTATATGTACAGATGTCTACGGTTGCTCTGGGGACAAGAAACTCCAGGCTCAGCGGTCTTACATAAGAGGAATGAAACCAGATCAGCTCCTGACTGAAGATTGCTTGTGATGTTGTAGAAATTAATGCTAGCTAGTTGCCAGTCATTCATCTGTTCTTTCACAGATTAATTTCTGTGATCTCTAGCCCCAAGCAAGCCTGAGAGTATTACAAGCATCACAGTCTTGTAGGCTGGCATCCCTTTGAAAGTGAGATATTTTTAATCATTTTAATTGCCTTTCCCTTGACCTTTTCATTTCTGCCATAGCTGCCTTGAAACACACCAATCTTCAATCAGTATTCCATGTGCTGGTACCTCATAATGTTTTTGGGTATTTTTGTCATCTCCTTATAGATACTTTAATTTATATTTCTGCCTAAAGTCTGTAAGTTTTCCCTCTATACCGTTTTGTGACTGTGCCAGCATGCCCATCAATGTCAGGCTTTTCCTGAGTTGCCACAAAAGATGGATCATACAGCCAAAGAAAGAAAAAGGGAATCTGTAAGAAGAAGCTCAGAGAAGAGGACTGGTTTTGCTTACACCAGAGTTCTAGGAAGTGTTATTCACTTTTCTCAAATAGCAAGTGATAGGAGAAGGGTAAAAAAGGCTCAAGTTGCACCAGTGGAGGTTGAGATTGGAAAATAAAGTTATCTTAAAAAACATTGTAAAATGGTCATTACAAAATATTTCTCTTTGGAAAGAAAACTTTTAAAGTGGAAGGCAATGATTTTTGGGAAATTTCTGCTTCCAAAGAACACAAGACAAGATTGAAACTTGGAGTCCCTCTCTCAAGAGTATTAGGCACAAAAGTTTTGATTTTTTCAAATGACTTTGCTATTTCTTCTTCGGAGAATAATTTTCTGTTTCTGTATTTGACACACATCATCTACCTCCTCTTGACTCCATGTACAATAGTAAATTACACCAAATCTATTACAAATCAAAAAAATCAAACAGAATACTTTATAAAATAAACCTCCCTAGCTCACTCCAAATAGAAAATTTAGCACAATGAAGGATGACAGTGATTCAGAAATTTGCTTTATGCATTTATAATGATTTAGGAAATACTATTTTTTTCAGTATTTTTTTCAGGTTTCTTCTCTTTGAAAAATATATTTATTCTTTATCATGTAGAAATTTTTGTATACCTTAAAATTTCAAAAACACATAGATAGTTAGATGAACTTAATGGTAAAATTCAAACAGAACAAATCTCTCTGATGAACTAAACCTCTTTTTATATGACATAATTAGTTCTACAGACATCTGTCAAAAGTAATCTGAGGCAGAGTAATTTAGGAATATACTTTTTAAAATATGAGAATAGCAACCGAACATGTTATCCCTGGTGACTGAGAAAATCAAAGTGCAGTCTTTAAAAATGCTAAATTACAACAAGGGAGCACAAATAAGAGGTTACAATGGAATAATGAAGGATAACAAAAAATGCGACCTACAAGCCAATCAATGCAGAAGCAAATAGGATCTTCAGCAACTCCACAATTAGGAGGGCATAGAATAGCAAAATATACTCATTAGTAAATCTAAAAAGACAGAAATTGGTTTGCATGTTTGAGGTTGTCTTCCCTGTTATTCTATCACTCAGTAAAAACTGTCTGTTTATTGAGTCTAAAAAGTGAATAAAGCTGACAATGGCTCACTCCTAGAAAAAACAAAACAAAACACAGTCAAGATCATATGAAACTCATAGTTATTGAGCTCTTTAAAAACATATAGTATCACTTTAAAATCAAACTGCCACTTTATAAGTAGTAACAATTTTACACAAGGTTTTCGCTGCCATTCAAATTGATTGTAGTTTCATGTTGAATAAAGTGTAAGTAGTGTTTCAAACCTGCAGGAAGCACCACAATGATTCATATTAAGATGACAAGGCTGTGAACTGTCACACATTGCCTCTTAGGGTTCTTTTTTATTTTTCATGCAGTTAAACACAATCTATTACCTGTAATGAAACTTAATCTTCAATTGGATATATGAAAGGTGTCTAAGATGTGTAATAATAATAGGCCCAGAAAAGTGGTTAAGGCAATTTTGTTTTGGTAGTTGTAAGGAAAAGATTCGCATCTTCCTGTTTTTTGGGGTTTTGTTGTTGTTGCTGTTGTTTCTTTCGTTTTGTGTTTTGGTTTTTTTGTTGTTGTTTTTTTTTTTTTTTTTTACCATAAAACAATACATACCTTTCCAGGACACTGTAGACCTGCTAGAGAATCTGTTCTGATGACGCAATGCATTCCTTGTTTGCACTGCTCAGTGAATACATCAAAACTACCAGGGCCTAGGTATAAAGGGGCTTTTTGAGACTTCACATATTATTATAAGCGTGTCCCTTGTGGAAGCTGCTAATTCTAATAAATGCATTTTGACTGAGCAGGTAAAATGTTTCACTAAATTAGATTAAATGCAAATTTGCATTTCAGATGGCATTGTTTTTTGATTGCCACTATATAAAGAAGTAGAAACCCAGTGATTTACAAAGCAAAGAGGCAGAGATCCATGTAATACTGTATGTCCTGATATCTCAAGTGAAGAAGTCTGTCTTTGTATGAAAATAAATTTACCCAAAAGTGAGTTTTCCAGTTTTGTCAAACTATAGTGTGGTGCTTTACTATTTGTTCATTTGACATACTCAACATAACGCAGGAAAACTGCTTTCAAATCCAGAAGAACACTTTGAGATCTCAAAGTAAAATGTGCAAATATTTACTTTATTCTGGAAATAAACTACAGTAAGTATTCTGGAAAAATTATTTTATCAAAATCAAACAAACAAGCAAACAAAATCAATAGTTCATGTATTTGACTAGAATAATTTCCATAATAGTCTTAAGTTCATTAGGAAAAATAATAAAAATAAATCACTCTACATTGATTTTTAATTTTCATTATTAGATTATTGAAATATTAGTGCAATCTTTTTCATCTATTTTTAAAGCAGTAGCAAAACTTGTCATTATTCAGATGTAAAAGAGAATATATTGCTAGCAAGATTTTTGATTTATGAATTGCATTAGGCATTGAATTTTATTTTTCCCACACACAATAAAAATTCTGAGTTTAGATGATTTTCCACTTATAATAACAAGATGTACAGAGATAGATATAACAAAACCAGTAGGCCAGATGATAATTTGGTCTGGCTATTTGATATCATGATTTTCTGTAGATCTTGCTGTGTAGGATACAGTCTCTTTAATAAGAATTGTAACTTCCTTTATGACAATATTAAAATTCTTAAAATAAAGGCAAGTAGTATTGAGAGAGACTGCATCCTATTGAAAACACGGATCCCAACAGCATGTAGCATTCTCTGGTACTTTGCTTGAAAATTTATTAAAACTCACATTCAAAATTTAAAAGCAAAATATTACTGAAGAAAACATATTTCCTGTTCTCCATAGAGATTACATGCATGGTATTTTTTGATGGCTATCTCCTGTAAATATCCATGTTGCTACGAGAAGTGGTACGGACACAGGGCACTGTCTCCTTTTGCTCTGGGTTTCCCTGCTGCCTCCTTGGCTCCACTGAGAGCACTGGGCACGGGCAGAGTGGGGGGCAGCAGCAACACTGAGCTGTGGCAGCTGGAGAGCTGGGGCAACGTGGTGCACATGGACCTGCTCCAAACTCTCATGCAAACTGGAACATTTTGGTTTATTCTGGACTGTGCTTGGAGAGACAATATTCTTTGTTCAGCCCTGCATCAGAGAAAATATGTCTGAGCAGCCATGTGCCACACTGCTTCTCACTTCTGCACCCAAACCAATTACACCTGAGAGAGTCTTACGAACCATGCCTTATGAATATTATTCACTATTTTTTGCTTTCATGGGCCCTTTGGGGAACTTGTCGGAGAAAAAACTGCACATGTATAGATATGTCCAGAGTTTATTGTCTGCAAAAGGCAACTTCAACTCAACAAGTTGCTACAACACATTGTATAAAAAGAACATTTGTTGCAGACAAAATTAACCTTGAAATTCTCACACATAGATTGCATTATTTAGGACAAAAGGAAATATGATTATATTTTGAAATCCTTCTGTTTCAGCTTACATTTTTCACTGCTTACAACTTTGTGTTAAGAATGTATATATAACTGTTCTTCGTAACACTCATCCCAGAAAATATTGACAGATGAAGGCACAAGGTGGTTTTAGAATTGTAAAATTTAGAAGAAAAGAAAAAAGAAACAAATCTTTATGAAACTTGTCAGTGGTAGAATGTGTTTTTTAAGCTTGATATCTGTGTCTAAAAATCAAAGTCCCGATGGATAAAGGTAAAAGTCAGAATTCCTGAGTGACTGAAAACTTGCATCTTTTCTTTATAGGTTCATCTTTAAGATTTCTCACTAGAAAACAGCAGTTGAAAAGATTATCTTATAGCAGTACTAAATAATAGACTGTTCTGCGACATTCAAAGGTCTGAGGCTCCCTGTGGAACTAATGACATTTGTACAGCAAGTCAGGCTGCTTCTGCAAAGGATGTTGGTGGAAGAGGGAAAATGATATTTTTTTGACAGAATGTTAACCCCAAGTTGCCAGGTCTTCTAAAAGATAACTGCAAATAAGAGAGCTCTAATAACATTTCTAATAAAGAACCAAAGTCTTAGATGAATTTTAAACTCATACACTTCACTGATTTTGGTGTTCACAGCTGATGGTCTGTCCCTGACACTTGGTAGAGAGGAAATAAATGCCATATTGCTGTGCTCTGACAACAGATCAGTAAGGTACATTTTCTCAGAAGATATAATAAGCACTTTATTAAGGACACTTCCTTTTGCTTGTCATTGCAACACTCTATTTTTTCTTTTCTTTTAAACGCTGGAGTTTAAAAGGTTTCTCTGGACTTGTTTGAAGTATGGCTAGCTCAGCCATTAAGCATTGTCAATGCCTCCAAATGAGATCTGTTCCTATATTTAATCCACTTCTATACTGAAAAAATATTAAGAGAGAATTAAATCATTGGCTTTTCTCACTCAGAAAATTTGACCTTGACATGTCCTGAATGCCCTTAGTACAGGGCTGTAATATGTGCAGGAAAAATATTGGGAAGACTCTTCATCTCTCTGATTGAATCTGATGAAAATTGCAGCTGAGAATTTAATAGTCAGAGGGAAAGAAGGCAAGTGAATAAGGATAACTTGCTGGTCTCATGGAAGAGAGAAGAACTCAGCTCCAGACCTTATGCCTGTCTGTGTTTTACATCCACATCTCTTTGGCTAGCCCTCCTTACTGGGAATCTTTTTCCGGTGTGTGATAGCATAACTTCAAGCCAAGGGATGAGTTTACACATCTCTGATATCCCACAATCCTAACACTCAAGCCCATCTCCCCGTGTATGAGTCAAATTATTTCAGAACAAGATGGGTCTGCTGAGGAAAATTGGCACCAAAATATTTGTAAAAGTCACTTTGTTCTGCAGCTTTCTACCACCCACTGCCTGATGCAGCTGTCTGTGCGGACCAGCACAATGACCTGCTTCGCAGACTTGTTCAGGGATTTAAACAGAATTGGGCAGCTATCTGTCTAAAGTCATTTAACAAGAGAACTCAGTTGGAAGAAGAACATTATCTTCTCAACAGGGCAGCTAAATCTGTGTTTAAGCACTCAGTCAATTTCTGCCTCAAGAAACTGGAGACTTAGGCAATGTTAGAAGTAGATGCTCTTGATTACTGTCTGAATTTTGAACCAAGAGCCCAAATTCCCAGCTGAGAAGTGTTTCCCAGGGTTGCATTTAGCCCCGTGGGCAGCCAGAATTACCTACCTGCACTTGCTATGTCTGTCACCTCAAAACCTGCTCAGTCTTTCTCACTCTAAACATAAGCATGCAGAGAAACTGAGACTTACACCACAAAGGTTTTAGAGATGTGACAGTATTTCTCACTAGGATTACAAAAGAGATAAAGAGAGAGATTTACTGTGCATTAGTAATAATATGACCCTGTGCTCTGAAAAACATTTTAATGAAATATTGCACACTGTATAGCTAGCAGAGTAACAAGGTATGTTTGGGCAGAGGACCAGCATTTAAAGAAAACTCATTAGATCATTAGATCTCTCCAACTATATGCTCATGTTACCTTTGTTAGCTAAACACAGACTTAGAATAAAAGTTCCCCTGAGGCATAATGTTACATATGTACTGAGTATACATGTTTATTTTTGTAGCTGTTTACATTTCCAAATGTTTGGTGTAGACAAACAGCTTTTTAGATGTACTGGCCTAAGTGATTTACTCTACTGAAACCATCCGTGCCCTCCTCTTCTCTCAACTACCATATGTGAAAGTGATTTTTGTCAGCATAAACTTCCTGAACAAACTTTAAATCTTAACTTTTGTAGCTGTTACAAAGAAATTCAGTAATGCCTTGTACTGTTTTGGCTTTAAATATTCCTTTCTAACTTTGCTCCCTGTTTCTTTGTGATTCCAAATTGACAGATGGAGTTCTCATGTTGCTGAGATATTTAAAATTAAAAGTAGTAAAAAACGTATTCAAATTTTAAAACAAACAGACCCCAAACCTTCTGCCCTACACTCCTGTTCCTTTTTCAATAATTGAAGAAATCTTTTTGTATGGAAATATCTGAAAAAATGCACCTTCTCCTTTTCTATTAAACAAATATCCTTCCTGTATTGCTTTTGCTCAATACATGGGAAATTAAATAGGCCTATTAAGGACAGGGAAAAGCAAATTAATAAGATTTAAAAATCTTGATTCTTCTTTCTTACCAAACAAAAGCTAGAAGCTAATATTACAAAAGGCAATGTAGACTAAAGCAAAGTGGATCCACCATTGATTTGTACTATATCAATATTTTCTGAAAGAAATATTTATGGTTTCAGTGTTCAAGCTGAAAGATTGAGTGTTGTGGAGACAAATCAGTATTAAAAATATCCTGGTTTATCATGACTATTTTGAACCAGTTTGCTCCTTTAGTTTTACTGGTGGTTGCCACATCCCACTAGTCTGCATTGCCTGAATCTGTTCTAAGAGCACAGAAAAAATGCAAATGCAGAGGCCCTTTTTCACTTCAGATTCCATCATAAGCTCTCATAAAGCCAATAATGCTTTCCCACATCTGATAGTTCAGCATTGATTTCTATTACATATAGAAGTGATCCTACAGGTTTTAGACTTTACTTTTTTCCCCTCAATGTTTTCATTACTTGGTAAATGACAATTTGACTATATGAAATCTAATCCATACAAATTTTAGGTGAATATATGTTTCAGAAAATTTTCCTTTTCTGTGTTGACTATCTCATTTCAATAAAGTCCTCTGAAACTGAATCCAAATGATTTTTTGTGACACTTTATAAATGATTCTTAGAAATATTTCAAAGAAAAGGGCCAGAAAAACAGAAAGTTATGCCACTGGGTTCTTCCAAGCCTCTTACCTCTCTCAGTAAATACTGCATCAAAGCTCACCCTATAGGGCAAACAGTTTCTCTGCTCTTGAGTGCTGTGGTTTTAGTTTGTTTTTAACAGTTTCTCAATTGAGTTTGCCAGCAGGCCCATGATCTATCCAGCAGTGATAACAGTGTGCAATACGCAACCTTTTTCTACACAGCTTCCCTGCCTCTCTTTCTGTGTCATAGCTGTCTCTGTATGCCATTAGGCAGAAATCCAAGCTTAGGGCTTTAGCCAATTCCAAATTTCAGGTATTATTACTGCAGCATTAAAAAGGTTCTAAATTTCAATTCTTCAACAGCTTCTGCATAAAAGACTGCATACTCTATCTCCATCTTTTTAACTAATCTATTTCTCTTTATGCCCCCTAATAAATTAGTAACAGACACAGATATCCCTCTTCTAAAGTGCAGAATACTCTGCTAATTATTTGTATAAAATAAATTGTAAAAGAAAAAATATTACTTAATTATCACTATATTCTGCATTGCTTTTAAATTAGCACTCATTTGTGTTGCAGCAGAACCTGATGGGCCCCACAGGGAGCTGGGTATTATTGTGTTTATTGCTGTAGGAACACAGAACAAGGATCAATCTCAGTCCTAAACAGCTATTAGCTGCGTCAGGCTAAAGGATTGTTCTACCTTATTTAACAGATGCCGTACCAAAGTACAGAGATTAAACAATTTGCTCAAGAAAATCCATGGCAGAACTGAACCCAGGTCTCTTAAATTTGAGCCAGATGTCCAGTTCAAAAGATGTCCATTTGTTTTCCTTTGGATAAGTCACATTCTGTAAACATCTGTGTCTTATCTGCTGTCTCAGTGTACCCTGACTCAGCAGAGATTTCCTGTAGCTATCTATAAGAAAACCTTTCATTTCTGCTGTCTGCACACATGAAAACTTTGAAACTTCAGGACATTCAGGTTATGGATTTTAAAAAAAAAAGTAGACTTGCTATTGCCATAACCAGAATTTGATGTCTGCCAGAAAAAAACTGGCACAAACAAACACAATTCACATTCAATGCTGTAAACAAGATGTAACGAAGCAGCCTTGCAGCAGCCATGACTGTCACATATCATCATTGCTCTACTTCCATATAATCAGTTCCTTGTGAAAGGCACCATTACAATAAAAAAAATCAAAATAACCTCCCAACCAGTGTTTCTGCCTGGAAACAACACATCACAGTCAGGAGAACGGTTTCAGTTAACAACACTCCCCTTGTTCTGTACCAGAGCCAACACGCTCTGCATCAGCGCTGCAACCAGCCAACCCACGATAATGAGCTTACTGGAAACATCTGTAATGGAAACTGAACCTATAATTTCAAGATATTTTACAAATAGAGCAGGGACAGAATAACACACAGTGGAATATGGGATATTTGTACTGGAGGTATATGTGAGCGAGTTTATAACTCTATGTATGTTAGGCAGTGGGTCCTACACCATCCTCAACAGAGAACATTATTGGTCAGGGTGAGTATTCAAGTATTTTTAAAAAAAATCTGGACTATGGGACTATTTTCTGAATTTGTATTAGCTGGAAGCTGATCTGTTCAAAGATAGGAATGTCAATAATTTAAATTTGCTTATGATATTTTGGATAAAATCTTCTTTGATACATCAAGATAAACAGGAATAACATTGTGTTTAAAATTTTTTTTTGAGAGTGATGTATTGAAATATTTTGGTCAGAAATGCAAACATCAACAGAGCTATACTACTACTTCTATGTGCGTTAGTATATTTCTCTGTGCTCAACCCTGTACTGAATCATCTATATACATCCAAAAAGGCCCCAGGTTGTCAGACAGTTGAGGCATGAAATATCTGATTAATAAGGTCAGTTCAATCCTTTCCTTCTCAGGTCACAGAACAGGAAAAAGTGATCTTTTCAGACCTACAGAGTTTTGAGTAACATTTCTAAATTGAAGTGTGTGAAATCAGATTTGAATCCTTCCTACCTGAAACACCCTGAGCTCATGTTGTTTAGATGGAAGTTTTACTGCAAGTCATTTTGGACTGTGGCATTTAACAAGCAAAATGCACCTGAAAGAATTAAAAAATTCAGTGTGCAAAATAGCAAATAGATACAAGCGTAGTACTGTGATTTCTTTTGTTAGCTATGGGGAAGAACAGAAAGGGACATCCTTCTGCTGCTATTAATGACAGACTCTTCCCCCAGAAAGTTAAGGCATCTTAAATAAAAGGTTAAGACTTTTGACGATTTCTTGTGCAAAGCCAGGTTGGGAATTTCCATGCATCTCTGAAAAAGGCTGCCACAGTATACCAATTATACTGTATATAATTAAACTTCCACAGTATATAAATTGTGCCAGTCAGTGTAATAAACTTAGGTGCAACCTTAGTGACAAGAGGGTCCTGTTTTGAATCTTTGCAGTTGTGTCTAACAGCTCAGACAGCAGGATGGTCTGAAAGTTAAAACACTCCATGGGAAGGTGAAAAGTGCCTCAAGCAGAAGCAGGATTTGAATCTCAGCCTCCATGACTCCAGCTCACACTTGCACTGTGATTCACTGGGGAAGGAGCCCCACACTGTTGGGTTTCTCACATCGTAGCACCTCCATGAAGGAAATGCCTTAAAAATTCATTCCTAAGTTCTAGGAGTCTAATGTATTTCTTGACTATTTTTTATGCTTATGTGTTATTATTAAAAGGGAGAAAACCAGACAAAATATACAGGAATGCATTTGCCTAACTTAGCAGCACAGAAAACTCAATATTTCCTAAACATAAAGTAATAAATTTACAAGTATATATATATTACAAGTTGGATTTATTAACATACCTGTTAATACAGAATTTTGTCTGACTACATGAAGATGGTTCATGCACCATTCATTTGATGGCTAAAAGAAATAAAATTGAATAGTATTTTCTGATTTCTACTATTCAGTCAAATATACATAAACCTTTACTAGCAAAAATTATGAGAAAACCTATTTTATCTTCTACAAAATATTATAGAATTGTGAAAACTTTCTGTACTTCATCTATTTATTTGTTTTACAATTAATACTTTTTTTCTTTTTAAAATTTACCCCAGTGTCTTTCAACTGCAGTTAGAATTGTAAACAGAGTCACCTCTCTTGAGACAGGCTGTACTTATTAAAAAAGAGCTAAATAAATAATAGTTTGTAAAAGAGCTATTCACATAAGGTCCAGAAGGATCATAAAGGCACTGCATATCTCACTATCCAAATTTACTGCTCACAATATATTCAGTAATATTCTTCTTTTATCTTGCTGTGTAGAAAATGCAAAATTAAAAATTCCTAATATTTTTTCATTTGGAGTAGTGGCAAATCATTTTACTGATTCTTTCCAATATACTCTATATACTCTGCATGCTCCTATATATATATCCATTTCTATATACTCTTATATTCTCTGTAGAGGATTGCTCCTTTACACACAATCTTGACAGAAACAAGATCTTAGAAACACTCCCTTAGCGTTATGTGAGGTAGGCTGTTATTCTCACATCTGCTTGCCAATTCACAGAAAAGGATGATTGAAGGAAAACAAAAATGTCTTATCTTTTTCAGCCTATAACTGGATTTCTCTAGCCTTGTTTACAGCAGTAGTGCCACTGTAGCTGAAATATGAGTTCAGTTTTGGAAATGTGGAAGTGGCGGTCCAGCAGATTACTCTTTTGCAAAAGGTCTTTCAAACTCCCTGTAGGAAACAAGACTTAAATACGGAGTGCTTAACATTTAAAGCTGCAGTGAGTAAATAAGTTTGGACTTCAAAAAGCTGTGCATATTTCCATGTAACTTTAAGAGCAATACTTCTTAAATGAAAAGTGATTGTCCATGAATAAAAGGTAATATGAATTTCTCTTGATGCCAATTTTCTCTGAAGCCATAAAATCTCTATCAAACGCAGACAAGCAAAGCAAGCTCCCTGCTAAATGTCAAGCAAATGGTCGGGTAATTGTAAACACAATTTGAGGAGGCTGTTGGCTATATGGTGCAATGCAACCATTTGGAACCCACTACAGCCAGCGATGTAAAATGGTACACAGTTACATATGTACATACATCTAAATTCTGAAACCACCTAGCTCCCACAGTTATTTATTTTACCATTTCTATGGGTTTAAATAGTGTTACTGATGGGTTTTTTCATTGAATTTTCACCTCTCTGGCAGTTATATGACAAGCTGTTTATGTCAAACAGGTTTAATATATCAGAAAAAATCTAACTACATAAAAAATGACACTTTTAATTTTTTTTTCTTCTTATTGCCATTCATCATCCATTGCTCTTGTCAACACTCGACCCTTTATACCCCATTTCCTTCCATGCAGTGTCTTACTTTAACTAAAGATATTAAGTTTCAATGAATTCTTCTGTCTGAGACAAAGAATGAAAATAAAACGCACATTAGCTGGGTTTCAGCTTCCTGAGATTTCAACACTGCCCATGCTCACTCAAAGGTAAGAAAAAAGAGAAGTTCAACAAAAACAAGGGCTTTGTTTTTCAGTATATTCTAGACTGGCATTTGTCTTTCATGATAAAAAAATTCTCACTTTCCATTCTTACTCACGCTTTGGCTTGTTCTGCACCTCAACCCATGAGTTGGTACCAGTCTCTTACAATGTCTTTATTGCACAGATAAATACAACATGTTCAGTGGGGGACATGAAATCCTCTCATAAAATTCACTAAATTTTATGTTAGCAAGTTGAAAGCTTCTCCTAAGCTTCAAGTAAAAGTGCTCATATTTCATCACCAAATCACCCAATTCTTGATATGCAACTTCTTAAACTATCCATTCCTACTATTCATTATTTTGCATAATCTTGTGAAATCCTGTATGCCTAAAAATTACATCTGTCTGAAAGTAAAATCTTGACATAGATCATGAGCTGTCTCTAAACTAGTAAATATTGAGGGACAATCAAAGAAGTTTCATAGAGCAAAACAGCAGATGACAATGACAGTGGTGAGCGGCTTGGAACACAAGCCCAATGAGGAACGACTGAGGGAGCTGGGGTAGTTTATCCTGGAGAAAAGAAGACTCAGGGGTGACCTTATCATTCTCTACAGCTCCCTGAAAGGTGGCTGTAGTCAGGTGGGAGTTGGTCTCTTTCTGCAGGCAGCAACTGACAGAACCAGAGGACACAGTCTCAAGATGTGCCAAGGGAAATATAGGTTG
Organism: Zonotrichia leucophrys gambelii; assembly: GCF_028769735.1. Lineage (NCBI taxonomy): Eukaryota > Metazoa > Chordata > Aves > Passeriformes > Passerellidae > Zonotrichia > Zonotrichia leucophrys. The sequence goes on along the minus strand of NC_088169.1, from coordinate 23,755,310 downwards.
GATATTAGGAAAAATGTTTTACAGGAAGAGTGATAAAGTGCTGGAATGGTCTGCCCAGGAAGGTGGGGGAGTCACCATCCCTGGATGTGTTAAAAAATGGTTGGATGTGGCACTCAGTGCCATGGTTTAGTTGAGGTGTTAGGGCATGGGCTGGACTCGATGACCCTGAAGGTCTCTTCCAACCTTGTCATTCTGTGATTCTGTGACCTGCTGCCCACGCTATCTGTGTTTCGGGCATTCTAGTTCAACTGGTTGAAATGTGGCTCTGTGGACTGAAAACCCATTAATTCTTTGAGTACATTTTCTGGTTCAGTTTCATCTGAAAACAATCAATTTTGCACACTTTAAGTTTTTATATGATTGAACCAAACTCAGTCATCAGACAGAATCATATTTGCTGCAAAACCACAAATCTAATCAAAACCAAAAAGCTAACAGAACTGAAGGCAGTTTCCCCTCACCTTTTTGTGCATTAGGTGGCTCCTCATAGTAAGTTTGGTGATTAATGTTGAACTGCTAGCATTCCTTTAAAAATCCTAAAAATATAAATATAATTAACAAGAAAATTAGTATTCCTGAGGGGGTTTTTTATTTATTAAGATTTCTAATTCTATCTAATATAACTCAACAGGTATTTATCACACATTCCTGAATAGGCAAAAAAAGTTCCTTAGGAAGTATGTCTACCAACCAAATAGATTTGAAATGATCTAAGGCTGGAAATGGCTAGCGTGATATAAAATTTAATTTTTTATATGACAAGCGTAAGTTTCTAAAATTCAAAAATCATCATTTTGAAAAATTCTACCTAAGAATTTTTAGATTGAAAACTAAAAAGAAAGCCATCTTCAAAAAAAATTAGTTTGGTAGTGAAAAGTGGCATTTGTAATTGTTAAACTAGAGCAAGATACAAACTAAAATTCTACATACTTGTTTTCATGGTTTCTCTTGATTTTTTTACCTGACTTTGTTTGTGGGTTTTTGATTGGTTGGTTGGTTGGTTGTTTTTTGGTTTTGGTGTCCTCAAATAAGTTGAAATGGGCTTTGTATTCTTCATGTAGGATCATTAAAATGGGGAAAAACCCCAACCAACTAACAAGTCAGAAGCACCTCACATTAATATGTTTTACTTTAAATTCCAAAAGATTGTAAAAATGTTCATTTATGCACACAGTGTGAAATTTAAAACCCTTATATTTTGCTGATAGACTTTTCAGAATTAAATCCAGCAGCTCTAGGATTGTGTTTAAAAGCAAACAGCACATCTCATACTTGGATGGAAATTTGGATGGAAATCACCTTTAAGATGTTTGCACAGAAAGAAACACAGAAACATACACAATTTTGAGTGACTGGCTTTCTGAACATCATAACTCCAGTGCCACAGAGCCTTTCCATAAAAAGCAATTCTGCTTCTATGTTATGATTATTAATACTTCTGTGGGTGGTTACATGAGTTGCAAAGAGATTTTCCTTGACAGTCTTGGAAATTGTGACTAATATGACTAATTCGTAGGCTTAAAAGAAGTTGATCAATCTTTTAAAGAGTTCCTAATTTTTTCAAACTTTCAATTAAACTTTGCTATAATTAGCTTTTAAAAAAGTAATTCTATAATTTAATGTATTTCCAGATATATTTTACACTAGTAATTATTTAACATCAAATTTACATAAACCTTGGAATATATTATTCTTATGGTATTATAGCTTTCTCTGTGTCACTGAACTGTGACAATAGACCAGAAGAAATTTCAAAACTGTCATTTTATCAAGTTCATGCTTTGATTTTTTAATATTTCACATTATTTTAGTGATGAATGCATGTCTAGGATTATCAGGGAAAAATAGCACATCAAAAATCCTTTTAATGGATATCTCCTCATGTTTTTTTAAGGTTAGAAGTAAAATTCTATTGCTTATTAGCACCATCACACAAACATTTGGTGATGAGTGCTCCTTCCAGGGGGCTAAACTGACTAGACAACTCTTCCAGTTTCATTAATTCTAAACAAAAAGGAATTTTCCAGTCCTATTTCAGCTTCTCACCTAAGTTCAGCTTTCTTTAAACAGTGATTAAGGACTGATAAATTTATGTGGTTTCAAAGAGTAGGCAGTAGAGAACCTAGAGTGCAGACTAAATACTATAGGAAATAAGGGGCAGGAGGAAAAAGACAGAACAGCAATACAGGTATACATGGTTCAAAGTGAGAGAACATAAATCTGTTTTGAAGTGAAGGGTTGTATAATATCACCATTACCCAAGCACATGTAAACTATTTCTGAGCCATATGGGGAATAGAGAGCCTGAAATCCTCAGGCATACTGAAGAGATGTAGTGCTGTTTACTTTCTGCAACTACAGAATATGAAATACAAGTGCCTCACTAGGAGATTGCTAAGTTGAATTATCATTTTTTACCTACAATCAGAGGGCATCCACAGCTATTCCTCATAAAAAAGTGGAAGTCTGTCAATGTTGCAAATCTATAGGACATACCCAGCCAGTGAAAAATTCTCATGAAGTGAGAAACGAAGTCCAGTTAGTATATATAACTGTATTTGGGTTCATTATCCCACATCTGGCTACTCTGGAATAGACAGTAGCAGATGAAAGACAACAAAACCTTGTCTAAAAATATATGTTAAGACAGCACATTAAAGCCTAAGCACTGCACAAAAATAGGGATCCAGCACAATACATATTCTGTTTGTTAATTCACTCATCAAGCCTTTGTCCGCAGTTAAAAATTCCTAAAAATACAGTGTAGATAACACAGCTGGTAATGTTTAATTAAAATATTTCTTCTGCTTTGGTGAAAGTTAATTCTCTATTGAATCATATTCAGAAACATCTCCTTTGCTGAGAAACAATCAGGAAAGGCAGGATTCCCAAGTGTACACCCATTTCTCCATACCTAAGAAAATATCAGAGATTTTCTATCTCAGTTTTATTGTCAGGAAATACACCACAGAAGCAAAAGACTTCAAAGCAGAATAATCAGGGAGTAATCCTTTCCTCATGAGTCCCCTTCAGAAGGATGTGCTCAAGTTATTGTAGAATCTGCAATCAGTCCCCAAACACCGCAGGGATAAGAATGGAAAATAACCAAGTTTTGCACATTTTAAAATAATCAGAAAACTTTAGTAACTTAATTTGGATAACTAACAGAATTGGAACTGAACAGTTTCTATGATGTCACTCAGCCCAAAGTTTGCCAAATTTGCCACTGGCTAATTGTGTGCATGCACATAGAGGGCTTTTTGCATAAATAGTTGAATGTGAGCCTATGTGGAAATCTGATGAAAGCAGAAAATACCATCTGCTTGAGTAGTACCCTGCATTCCAGAACCCAAAGAATAGACAAAGGTTTCTGAACTTGTTAGAGGACAGACTTTGATCATCCAACAATATTTGTACAAACCTAGCAACTAGTGTAATCAGAGTTTAATCTCTTCCAAAAATTTTCCGAATTGTGCTAGCCAGTTTTTTTTTGCAGCAGAAAGCTTGGTAATCTCTTGCTCACTTAATAGCAAGGAAAAGGCCAGCAGGTCTGCTTTGGCCAAACACCTACAAGTGTTTTGATATATCACTTCTCACAAATACAAACAGCACAGAAACCAGCTCCTCTCTATGTGTCTCCTTAACATTACAGCAAATTTGTGCTGCAAAATGATTTAGCAGTAGGGTTTCCAGAGAGAGCACCTAGATAGAAAGACAGATGATGCAGCAGAAGCCTAGAAAACTTAAAAACAAATAAGATTTGATGTCTTTGTAAGATCAAACTTGATATTAGATCAAAAATAAAATTTGTGTGATGGGCTTCTCAAAATATAATGAAAAATGAGCTGGAAGTTTAATTTTCTTTTCAACCTCATCTTAAGTAACATAATTCTGGTTCTGGTGCAATGCTCAAAGCAAGCTAACACCTATCTTTAAAAAAAGGCCTTGAATATGACCTTTAAAAAGACCTTGCAACTAATGCTACTTCCAGTCTGTAAACAGCAGCCTACAAACTATCTTGACTTGAAAAAGCATAATGATTTAGAAACTGTTTAAGAAGCTACAGAGAATTGTCAGAGTAAAGAAACAGATGCAAAGGAGTAGGCGGCAATCATTTTACTTATGCATTATAGCCTTCAACCAATACTGCTTGAGCTTCTTAAAATGCAAGAAAAGCTATTTTCAAAGAACAAACAAGTCCTTGATAAAGATTCTTTTTGGTTCCAATCATCATTTTCCAGATCAGTACTCTTCATAAACTGCAAGTCCTCTCCCTTCTTTAACAGCTACCTGCCACATTCTAAATTACATCAATGTCCTACTAGCAGGTTTCACAGATGAAATCCTGTCAAACATGTGGTGAAGATATTTGAAGCATAAGAAAAGTCAGTGTAAGAAAAAATTTTTATCATAGATGTAATTGTTTCAGAAAACTATCTGTGCCCTGGCATAAACTAGGCTAGTAAAAATATATTATTCAGTGTGACATTTTATTATTGCAGCACAAGACTCTGATTTATTAAACAAGCATGCAGTCTGGCTGGGCTGGAGTTCATTTTTTCTTAGCAGCCCTCACAGTGTATTTCACTTTAAATTAGTAGCTGTAGAGCTGCTGATGACACACCAGTGTTTTGGGTACTGATGAGCAGCACAGGCAGCACCAGCATTGTCTCTCCAAGATCCTGGAGGGGGGCACAAATTAACCAAAAGGGTATTCCATGCCATATGAATACATATCAGCTCAGATATAAAAGCAGAGGGAGGGAGGAGGAACGGAGGGCATTTGCCATTTTACAATGTTTGCCTTCCAGAGCAACCACTGAAGCCCTGCTTCTTGGGAGTGTCTGAACATCACTCATAGATGGGGAAGGAGGCAAGCACAGATAGAAAGTAGAATATTTTTTGTTTTGTTTTCCCATTGCTTATGTGCACAAAATTTCCTTTTTATTTTTTTTTCTTGCTTAGTAGACTCTCTTGTCTCAACCTGATAATTTTTTCCATTTTATTTTTTTCTCCCCTGTCCTACTGGAATGGGAAGTGATAGAGCATCTTAAAGGTGAGCACCTGGCATCCAGCCAAGGTCAACCCTGCAGTTGTTTTTGGTACTCAGTATAGAGCATGAGGGAGAAACCAAAAAGACTGGCACGCACCAGAGCAGCTCTCTCACTCCCTCCACAGTTTGACGTGGGAGAGAAAATATAATGAAGGGTTCACAAGTTGAGATAAAGACTGGGAGAAATCACTCATCAAATAATAACACAGGCAAAACAAGCTCAAACTAGAGATATGAGATGAATTTATTACTAACAAGATCAGAAGAGGATAATAATGAGAAGTAAAATAGGACCTTAAAAGCACTGCCTCCTTCCCCAGTGGCACACGGAGACTGGGAATGAGGGGTATGGTCAGTTCCTCACCTGAACCTTCTCCCACTGCTCAGGGTAAGGAGTCCTTCCACTGCTCCACCAAGGGATCTCTCCCACAAGAGACCATTCTCTGTGAAGCTGTCCAACATGTAACTGATTATGACTCTCTGGGATCAGCTCTTTAGCTGGTTCTCACCCCATGGCTCTCATTACCCACTCATCCAGTCCAAACGTTGTGAGATTGCCTGTGAGGATGTTGTGACAGACACTGTCACAAGCCTTGCTGACGGTAGACAATATCCACTGCTCTTCCTTCATCCATCCAGGAAGTTGCTTTATCATAGAAGCTATTCATGTAGATCAGCCACGATTAACTTTAGTGAATCCATGTTGACTACTCCTGATCATCTTCTTGTCATCCATGTGGATTAAGATGGTCTCCAGAATGAGGTGATCCATCACCTTCCCAGAGATTAAGGTGAGGAACCGGAATTACACACAATATCTTGTCATGCAAGTACTTCCTAGTTAATGTGATCATTGCTTATCTTGAAGTTAGAATATTAGTCCATACATGTGTCCAGAAGTTGTATAATTTCTGTTTCCTTCTTTAAAAGAGGTATTAGATTTTCATCCTTCTTCTCTCAAGCACCTTCTTTTTTCCCCTGGGAAGCCTTTCTGTAAAATGTGAATATTTTAATGAGTTCCTTTATCCCAGTGGTTATCAAAATGGGATTTGTGTCTCCTTAAGCCTCTATAGTTATAACTACCTGGAAATTCTATATTAAACTTTGGGAAATATGCATCTTAAATCTTCAAAGCATACAGGAGTATAACCATTACCAGGGCTAATTCTAGAAATATGTCCAGATTCTCTGTTAATCGTATGGATTAGCACACAGGCCTGTAGACGAAACATAACATGAAGAACTGTCTTTTTAATCACAGTGTATCTCATTCAAACAACCAGCTTTCAGTGTCTCTAAAAGGTGGTGAATAGGAAGAAAGGAAATTAGTTATTTGTGAGACATAAGTGTAACAAAAAAACTGTCCTTAGATTTCACTTTCTATTTATTGCCAAAGTACAATACCTCAGTGCAAGTACTAATCAAATGCTATTCATAAAGTAAAATGTAACCTTTGATTGTTCTATCAGAGAACTTCTCTAATTTCTGGGTTGTAGATGCATTATGCTGTGTGTGAGAATAGAGGTCTAATGATAAACTCCTGCACGTTAACAAAAAAATATTCTAACACTGCTGGGATGTATCAAACTTTCTCCAGGTAGCATGTCATCCCCAAAAAAATGCTAAGAGCAAGGTAATTAAATCACCTGCCATGAGAACACAGAAATCTATTAATTTAGAATCATCTAAATCTATTTATTTAGAAACATCTGTATTAAAAAAAAAAAGTTTAATTTAGGTAAGATTTAAAAAACCCAAACGATTGAGGAACAGAAGCAACTATATAAAGAAAACCTATGTCAAGGAAAGGTAATTTTGATATACAAGATTTTTCTTTCTGTATGAAGTTCTGTACCTTGTCTATCCTGTGAGACTGAAACTAGACTTCCTCAACCCTGATTCAGAGAATACTGATAACTATTTTTCATATGTTTTTTAAAGATGGACACATCTTATGCAGCAGAGACCAGTGATGAGAGCGTGTTTTTTCTTTCACTGCACAGGAATTTCCATTTTTTGTTTTACTCATCGTTTATAAAACTTTCCATATTTTATAACTGGTGGCAATTTTTCACATAGTAACACTGTCATTTTAAGCTATATGCTTCCTATTTTGGTAGGTACACAAACAAGCATACATTTTCTTAAAGCCCATTACAAGAAAATACAAAAAAGATTATATTTTTTGACAGTCTTACAATTTCAGAATCACTTGACTGGACTAATTTCCTTACTGTTACTACAAAGACACAAAAAGAAGCAATACATTGTGAAATTGGGGTTAGGTCCTTAGAAGAAGAACCTTCCTCTGCATTTGTTTTCATCACAACAAAATTTTTGAAAACACCAGTTGAAATTTTTGGCTTTTCTTGACCTCAATATCTGACGATAAGCAGGCATCACATCAAGAAAACTAAATTATTCTCTGAGATTATATAAAATAAAAAGTACTGCAACAGAGAGACATAAATTCAGTTAAAAGAATTTTCTTGTAAGTGCTGATTTTGCAAATATAAACCTTGTTTAAAACATAAAATGACATTTCTCATTAAAATAATAGTTTCATTTAGATAGACTAACCAGTTTTAATAACTAAACATAATATTTGAAGACATTCAAATGAGGATTTTACTGAAATAATTATGAAAGTAGCATTCAGTTGTCTGGCTTTAAGATGTGCTACTCATTCTGCACACCAACTGAGTAATTAGAAGTGGTGTCATATTTTGGGTACATTTTCATTTTGTTTACAGATTATTTATGTAACAGAGAAAATACCAAGATTCAGTGTCAAATTCAGGAGGAATAGGGAAAAGTAGTCAGTATATTCACAAAACTTAAACCCTCCTTGTCAGAAAAAGCCACTTGTTTTCTTTGAACTGTCAGTTGAGGGAGCATCAACACATACTACGTCTCTCAAAATTAAATTCAGGACACCAGTTGCAGATGTTCTTTTAAGAAAAAGTCTTGGAATTTGCTGGAAGTTCATCCCTATCTTTCTCAATTTGCTTGTATATTCTATTTTTTCCACACAATCTCTGTATTTTAAGTGCCCAAAATCTTTCATGGGGAAGGCTATCACTGTAAGATTAAGCCTTTGAAATCTCTGTGCATAACCTGACATATTAAAACAGCTGCTTGGCACCCTCTTATATCTGAATTAAAACATAATGATGCATTTAAATTTTAGCTTTTACATTATTCAAATTCTGTACTGCATTAGTATATAAATCTGAACTCCATATAAAGTGTTAGTAAGTTCTCTTCACAGTGTGGCCAAACAAAACAATCCTTCCAGGACTGATAACCAAGGACACCCTCTTCCTCAGGCCTGAAAAGTATAAACAAAAGTGAATTGGGGGGATGAAAGCAAACCAGGGGAATATGACTTCATCACCTGAAGCTATAATTGGACAATGAACCTCTGATATGCAAAAAGACCAAACTTATATCTGTCTGAAAAACCTGTGACCATTGTCCATCTTGGGTGTAGCCTCTGTGAGGCTTTTGCACTGCCCAAGGTGAATTAGTTGAAGGCCTTTAATAAATATCCACTTTATTCTCTTAACTCTGTCTAGCCTCTCTTCTAGGTATCCACTCCAAGGCATCAATCCAATACATCCCTCACCTACTCTCAGTTTTTCATCACTTCACTGAAAAAAATTATTCTGGTAATATCAACAATTTTTTGTTTAAGGACAAAATATCTGTATAGCTGCATTAGAAATTTGAGTAAAAAAATGCCTTACCTAAAATACACTGTAAGCAATCCAGAGAAGAATCACAGCTTCTTTGTTCCTGACTTTGTTGTTACTATTTCATATTGAGAGGAATTCCCTTAGTTTTCCCACTACAGAAATATAAAGGTAAGTAGTCATGTGTGACTCCTTCATTACTGCCAGACAACTAAAGAAGCAAAATCAATACTAAGATTACAAAAACTTTTTGTACTTACTTTCCCTGAAAGCAAATAAGGTTAGCTAGTGTAACCAGTTTTCTGCATACTTGAACAAGCGCAAAAAGAAGGTAACACATGTGCACAAAACCAAACCAGAACACAAAAACAACCAACCAACCAAAAAAAAAAACAAAACCAAAAAGACCCACTAAACCACACAGATGAGCCTATTCAGCTTCCCATTCAACTATTTTTCACTGTCTTTCCAGTCTACTGTAAGTCAGTATAGTATCCTATTTTGTTTGGTCCAGAAGAGAGAAATTAATACATAGAAGAAGTAATGTAAAGAGGAGACAGAAAATAAACAAAAATACAAGGAAAGAAGTAAGGAAGCAATAGAGAAATTTTGCAAAAGAAGACTAAATTAGTGGAAGGTAGACATGTCAGTCAGAAATAAAAGCAGCAACTGTGACACTAGTATCTAAGGAGTCTGCAGCAGCAGCAGAACTACATTGAGTTATTCTCAGCTTGGATATTCTGTCAGAGGAGGCAAACAAGCAGTAATTTGTCAGGAATCTTGTAAGATAACATGCTTTAAGGCATGTAATTTTCTATGTCTTAATAAGTCCATGTGTTTATGGAGCTAAAAAGAAAGCATATGGAATATCCTGAAGCATTTCCTTCTTTTCTGGGCGAACTAGAATTTCTATTTTCCCCTGAGCAGAGTGCAATACTTTGCAAGATGATTAGGACATTTTTTAGAAGACCCCAATGACCCTGACACAGTCATTCATTTAAAATTCCTAACTCAAAGCCTGAATCTAGATTTATAGAAAGTAAGTAATATAGAATACAATTATGATCCTACTGTGAAAATGAGAAAAATGTTGTCCATTAGACTAAATCTTTAATCTTTCCATCACTGAAAGTTTTTTTTCTCCATAATTCAATTACAGATTTCTAAGTGAAATAATGCCCAGATTCAGCAAGAGGTCATATATCCTTTCTGCTTCCTGACACCCATCTCATACTTGTTCTTAAATGTTCCCATTTCTATGGCTTCTAGCTTGGAAATTGTAGCTTTCTTACTTCACCATTCATTGTTTTTCAAAACTACACACTCAAGTAATCTTTACAAAAATAAATTAATAATTAATGAAAAAGTTCTTTAAAGTGAGTATCAGAATCTCCATAATAGAAAGGATGCCTTATGGGCACTTGTATGAAGGTGCTGTTTTTCTGATCAAACGTGAAGTGTTTAAGGGCAGAAACACACAAGAATTGGTTTTGACTTCAAATACATATTGCTGCAAACCATAGAAAATAGTTTCTTTTAAGAATAATTTTCATCTGCTTTTTAGACCCTTACAAATGTTTATTCTCCTTTCTTCCTTTCCCTTCATATCCATCTCCCCAATTAGGAAAGTGTCCATTCCTGTATTACTTTAGGCACATACTGCAACTACACCCTTCTAACACCATCATTCTGATGCCAAGAAGTTAATCAGCTGTTGACAATGTGTGAACTGCCATTGCTTTCTGAGCTTTCTCTATGTATTTTTTCCCATTAACGGCTTTATGAGGACAGAAAAATAGAGGCCAGTACAGCAGTGGAGGCTTTGAAAAATAGAGACACGGTGTCAAGGGGAGTATGGACATGAGAACTTAAGACAGGAGGCACTGATTTGTGCCCACAGCTATAAAACATCTACTAATGATTGCAGGAGTTTGTTCTGGGTCTTTTGGCTTCTTGTGTTTCTTAAAGAAGATGACCCAGAAGCAGTCGAAAACTGTTCTCAGTGCAACAAAGAAAAAATAAATAATAGACTAAAAAAGAAAAAGACATAAAATTCTCATATAACCTGGAGCTACAGACCAATGAAGTACTAGATAGCTGTAAAAGCATGTTAGGAAACATAAAAGTGATCCCAAGTAGAAGCCAAGTATGTAAGAAGAAAACATCAACCATAAGATACATCATATTCCTCACAATAAAGTACTCCAGAGACTGCTGACCTACAGTGTTGCCCTTTCCAGCAGTTTGAAGCTACCAATGAGCTACTGAAGCTTGCTATATTTTCATAATTGCTAAATGTCTGATTTTATTTGTGTGCCTGTCACCATTTCCATTTCAATCTAACCAATACAGGTATCCTACTAAAAATATTAACTTTTGTCACTGAAATTTGTCTTCATTTAAAGGCAAAGTTTCTAACAGCTTACCACATTAAATATTTTCAGTTGATACCCTACCTAAATAGAGACAGATACATTTCTCCCTTGAGGAAGGCTTTTATTTCACATTATTCCCAACTTCATAAAACATGGTATTGCCTATGGTATTGCCTAATTTATACAAAAATCATAGTCCTGCATTTCTTAAAAAACAAAATAAAACAAAACCAAAAAACACCCAAAAAAACATAGGAGCATCTTCACTTTGAGCAACCTGGTCTAAGTAAGGCATTCCTGCCCACAGTAGAGGGATTGGAACTAGAGCACATTTAAAGTCCCTTCCAACCCAAAGCATTCCATGATTCTACAATTCAAAGATTTCTTTGAATGAAACAAATGAATAATGTTCTTAATAACGAATACATGTGGTACGCTAAGAGGCAAAATTTCTCTTAGCAAATGGAATCAGCTGCCAGTAGCAGAATGTACAAGAAATAGTTTAGAAGCTACAGCAAGTAGCTCATGTACTCCTGAGGCAAATGGCACTTTTGAGTTCTGCAAATACTCTACAAACAACCTTATTGAAATGACAGAGAAAGAACTTTCAACCTCTTTTCACTTTATGAAAAATAATTTCATTTTATTCTCCCCAAATGAAAGAGGGTGGATTTGTTTTTCTTTCTTTCTTTCTTAAAAATGCTATTTCTATTTAGACAAATGCTAGTGTCATGAGAAAAAAAAGTAAATTAAAAAAAAGAACTACTCAAGACTAGAAAAAATATTCTATTTATTTGAAATGTTTCTTTTTGCTTTCTGTTTAATGTCAGTATGTAGCATGTTGTGTTTTAAATGAAATAATTATAGTAAGAAGAAATAATACAACAGAGTTTGAGGGAAAAAAAGAGTTCTTAGATATTTTACAGGTGAAGAACATGTTTTAAGTGGAAGATGGAATGAGAAAGAATAACACAGTATTTAAGAAAATTTCAGATGAAGTAAAAGCAATTTGTAATTTCCATTGCAAGTGCCGCCAAGATGACAGAATTTAAAATATTTCCCCGTTTTTAAATTTTGTTTTGAAAAATATCCTTCATATGCTACCCCAAGAGAAAGAAAATGTCATGGAATCATAAGGTACATTCAGAATCTTATATAGTGCAAAAAAACTCTTGTGTAGAGTTTTATAAATAGTTCACTCTACTTAATTTCCTTTTACTCAATGTAAACATTTTTTTCAGCTTCACCTAAAACTCGGCTTCTGAGAATTTTAGTTAACTTCTGAATATTCTGCAACTTCCACGTAGGGGATAGGACTCACATGAAAATAAAAGCTTGTGGTGTTCAGGTTTATCTTGCCTTCAGAACTAGAGTGGGAAGGAGCATTCTAGCCATGTGAGCTAAGCAATGGAAGAGCATCTCCTCTGCAGCTGGGCAGTGATTTAATGCCAAGGAGCTCTGGGAAGGCCATCTAACCAAGTGTTCTGTATTGCAGTGTCTGAGTGCACTGACAACCACCCCCTCCTGTCGTGCTGGGGGTGCAGCTGTCAGTCACCAACACACAGCGAGCCCAGAGGAGGGCCAGGAGCTCAGCCAGGGGGAGCAACCACAGCCTGGATGGCAGCACTGCCTTGCCACAGGACACAGTCGCCAGGACCAACTCTGAAGAAACAGCCCCTGGCCCATCAGAGGCCTCCACCCTCATCTCCTAAGAGAAAACACACATCCAGGGCTCTAGGGCTGCTGGGTCAGGCACGAGGTAGGGAGGCTCCTCTTCCTGTGTGCTGGTAGAAACTGTTCTGTCAAGGAAATGAACTCCAGGAAGGAGACAGTGACATCTGTGCAGCATCTGAGACGTAGAAGAGGAGAATGGCTGAAAGAAAAGCAGTGGATATTGTTAATCTTGAGTTTAGCAAGGCTTATAACACCATCTGTCAAAACATTTTTATGGAGAAGTAGATCCAGTCTGAGTAAGAGAAACATAAGAGCTGTTGAACTCAAAGTGCTAGTGTCATGAGGAACAAAAGTTCAGCTGGAGGCCAGTAACTAGTGCTGTACTCCAAGGATACAAGGGGCCAGTGCTGTTCAGTGTCATCACTGGTGACCTTCTAGATGAGAGCACTAAGTGCACCCTCAGCAAGCTTGCAGATGACACAAAACTACATCCTATAAACAAACCTTGTACAACAGTAGCAAAAGGGTGAAATTAAATACCAGATCATTGTTAACTTTTGAGTCCTGTGTTATTTCAACATAAGGACACTCTTTTTTAAAATTTCTTTTACCCATGGAATATATATGTGCACTGCAACACAATTTTACTTGTTATGGATGCACTACATCTTTTTCAGCAAAGGAATTCACAATCAAATTGTCCCTAGAAAAATATTGTCATTAAGATTTTTTAACTCCTGCATCTTAAAAAAGATGAAACTGAAGGGTAAAAACTTTGAAAGAATATTAATTAATACATACTTTCTAACTAATCCCACCTACCTAATTGTTTTCCTTATACCACAGACTATCAGTTGGGTTTTATCCATTTTCAATCTTTCCAACTTCTTTTTGTTTCTGAAAAATGTACACTTTCTTTGAAATCTAACATGCCCTTCTTTAAGTCCGTTCATACAATGGCTGTTTCATCATTTGGATTGAAACAGGACATATTATATATCTGCTTATCACCCAAAAGTTTTCTTTTTTTCTCTTTTCATCTCTAATTTACAAATATATGACCAAAAGTGAGAAGCAAAAATTTATAGACAAAAAATAGATATGAAGCCTAAAACAAAATTATTTGTTGAAATAAAGGTTTCTGCAAGTGAAAATAACAACTAAATTTACCCAAGAATTAGAAAGGAAAAGAAGATTAAAGGAAAATAAGTTCAACCCCAGCCAGCAATTAAGCCACAGAGAGAGTTGGATGGAGGAAAGAATGTGAAGCCTAAAAGTAAAAAACTCATGAGTTGATGTAAGAACAGTACACTAACGATAATTAAAATAAATGAAAACCCAAGGAAGACAAATTACATAAACAAAAACCAATATTTCATTGTCAACTGACCAATGTCCAGCCTGTTCCCAAGCACTGCTCCCCAGTGGCTACCTTCCCTCTTTGTTGATATGCTGAGCATGTCATATGGCACGGGATATTGCTTTGATCAAATGGAGCCAGCTGTCCAGCTGTGTCCCCTCCCAACTCCGCTTTCACTGGACATCCACTCACTGCCAGGACAGGATTAGAAACTGAAAAGTTTGATTTAGTGTCAGCACTGCTCAGTAATGTCCAAAAGTCAGTGTCTTGTCAACATTGTTCTCATCCTAACTCTGAAACACAGCACTGTACGACCTACTATAAAGAAAATTGACTGAATCCCAGCTGAAATCAGGCAAGGAAAAAGAACAATCTTCCTTTTGTTTGTGGTGCTGTTATTATTTGGTTTGCTTTGCTTTGCTTTGCTTTGCTTTGGTGCTGGGCTTCAGCAGTCTCTTTAAGAAAGGTTGTTTAAGCTGGAAGTTTGAAGTAGAAAAGAAGATAAATTTTGCTGCTTTTCTCTGGCGGCACACTAGCATGGTGTTCATCACTAATATTTCAAGTGCACTTGTGGACAGGCCTGCGTTTTTGCATATGAAAAAGCAGAGGAGGAAGAAGGGGCTACAACATTCAGATTTATGTACTTGAAGTATAATTTGAAGAGATCTTAGTTTGCTGAGTCTCATGCAATTTTTTTCCAAGTTGATCAAATTCACTAAACAAAAAATCATGTATAATGTGATTTAAAAGGAAATAAAGATATGAAGAGAACATCCCAGTGAGATAAGATATGAAGGGCATTTGAATGCTCAGAACAGCTGGTTATTGAATGCTCTGAACAGCTGGTAATGAAGAGTACAGGATGAGAGTCAATCCTGCTACAGCAAGGAGTGATATAGTGTAAGTTTAGTTATTGATGAATTTTTTAACTTTAGAGTTTAACTACTTAGAAAACAGTATCATGTTAGTGATATTATCTAGGTAAAAATGAATTCTATGACAGGTAGACCTGTCATAGAATTAATATTTATTTATTTATTTATTTATTTATCTATTCTAACTAATTTATAAAACTAATTCTAATTAATTTATTCTAACTAATTTTAAAAAAGTATTTATTTATTCTAACTAATAAATAAAACCTTCAGCAGTTTCAGGATGCTCAATAGCATTGTTTTTCAAAAATTTAAAACCACCTAAAAATTTTTAACTTCTCCCTACATCCCTTCATACTCCTGCCACTTTGTGTTATAAGCCATTAGACAAACCATGGTCCTATGTATGGTGCATTTCTAAGGGTTACCAACATGAATTATTTAAACTCCTTAGCCAGTAGCTGCCACAATTACTGCTTCATGCATATCCATGATTGCAGAGAACCTGCACAGTCCTTGTGCTGGAAGAGGGAATGAAATAGGAGAGGATGCACTTCAAAATGTTCCCAGGGACTTAGGGACTAGGAAATCTTCCTTTAACTCTACTGTCAAAGTCAGCCTTTTAAACTCCCATACATTTATTCTCAATTTCTAGTTTGTCTTCAAGGACTAAATAGCAAAGCTTCCTAGTACAAAGGTTATGAAGTCTGCATATAAAATTTCCTCAAACACATTTAACAATCATATATGTAAAAACGAATTGGATTTTTAAATTGTTCTCATTATTGTTCCATGTTCTAACTATATATAACTGCTAAATGTATTCTGTAAATAATTGCAATGGATTGCCTTTCTTGAATTCTAAATTTACACAGACAGGATCAGCCTTATCAAATACATGTTAAGGGACAAAAATGCCATGTTTTCAAAACAAAAACTAAAAAATCTATTATCAAAGACTTCAGAATGCTCAACTGAAATAAAGATATAAAACAGTGAAAACAGAGATTACTGGAAAGGCTAAGGAAATGATAAAAGGTATCAGAATATCAAATTATGTCTAGAGGAGGCGGCTGAAACTTTCAAAAAAAAGAAACAATATACCGAGCTTTCATGCATTTCTGCTTGGCACCAGCCTCATCCCCTTGCATCTATTAATCCATCACCTAGGATTAGGGTTCGGCCTAGGATTAGGGTTTGAAAAACTGCAAAGCCCAGACCTCTAGGTAAGCAGCAGCTACAAAAGGCATGCCAGGAGGAAGACAGAACTGCCACAACATGGCTTCCACCACAATTTTCTACTTTGAACCAGACTTAGCCCAAGGAATCTTTTACAGCTCTGCCTAGGGTTAGGGTTGTGCCTAGGGTTAGGGTTTCAAAAACTACAAAGCCCAGAGATCCAGGCACACTGCAACTGCGAAGGGCATGTCAAGGGGAACACAGAACTGCCACAACATGGCTCCCTCTCCCCCTTTCTACTTGGAAACAACCACCCCCATGTGCCTTTTAATCCCTCACCCAGGGTTTGGGTTCCGCCTAGGGTTAAGGTTTTAAAAACCACAAAGTCCAGAGCTCTAAGCACACTACTGCTGCTATTGGCCTGCCAAGGGGAGCACAGAACTGCCACAACATGGCTTCCACCACAGCTTTCTCCTGAGAACTAGACTTTGCCCAAGGATTATTTTGCAGTTCTGCCTAAGGTTAGGGTTTCACCTAGGGTTAGGGATTTCAAAAACTACAAAGCCCAGAGCTCCAGGCATACTGCAGCTGTTAAAAGCTTGCCAAGGGAAACACAGAACTTCCACAGCATGGCTCCCTCCCCACCTTTCTCCTTGGCACCAGCATCACCCCCCAGCACCTTTTAATCCCTCATCTAGGGTTAGGGTTCTGCTTAGGGTTAGGGTTTCAAAAATGACAAAGCCCAGAACTCCAAGTGCATCACAGCTGCAATGCAGAAAATTATAGTTAAAAATTATAAGTCATGTACTTTTTATGCACTATATAGGAATTAGCACAGAAGCAGTAAAATGATGTAGGAATTGATACAAGAATAACCAATAGGAAATAAAATTGAAAGGAGAAAGATCTGTGATGGCATAGATTTCTTGATGATCATTCTGTTTCATAACTTCTGTTATTTTTTCCAAAATGATTGGGGCTTGAACAGTGAATGGTAACAAAATTTATTGATGAGAAGATGAAGATCTTCTGCTAAATAAAATTGGAAATGAGTGATCTTCAGGATTGGATTTCTACAATTGGTAATAAATAAAACCATTAAAAGTAAAAGTTGGTACACCTCTAAAACTCTTTTTTTATCTTATAACCTCAGAATTCAACTTTTGAAAATAACTGAGGAAGAGTAAGGCTGAAACAGACATACCTGTCACAAAAAGAAAAAGAAACAACAAATAACCAAAAACCAGCCAAAAAATCCCTCCAAAAAACAAAATCCAAAATAAAATAAAAAACCAAAAAAGCCACAAAAAACTTTCTGCAACAACAAAAATAAAAACAAACAAACAAACAAACAAAAAACAAAACAAAACCAAAACAAAACCAAAATCCCAAGGCATCAATGATACATATTTACAAAAAATAAATTTTTTGTCTCTTGAGTAAAAGATTTCTGGAAGATATTGAGAAGTTCTAGCCATTGTCCAACACAGTGGTTTTTTCACATTTGAAGATTTTATAATCAAGAAAAAAAAGCACTCTAAGTGAAGCAAGTAATAAAATGCTTGAATAAGATGACTAAGGAGTAGCTTTTTTCCGCAGTTGCACACTAAGTCAGCATTCAGCTAGAGCTGAAAGATATTCACCAGTTCAGTGAGAAAACATAGAGCTGTATTTACCTTTTGCTTCTGAGCCTGAGAGATTGCCTGAGACTGGGTTATACCACCTGTCCCAGTGCTGATAAAGCTAGCATGCAATTGCAAAGATCTATTTTTAAGATGTGCTTTAAAAGTTCTTAGCATCAAAAGAGGAAATCCTTTTTCTTACTAGGCTCCTTCCAACTCAGAAATAACAAAATAGAGCTAAGGGAAGGAAAACTTTCAAGAGAAAATAGGGAAAAGTGACAGAGGAATAGTGGTCATATGACCACTGGTAGGAGAGAGAGAAGCAAGAGATTTTGAAGGACCTTTGGGTCCATCCTTTTATCCACCCACCCTTGGTGGGATAAAAGTGAGCACTCTGTGTGCTCCACAGAAACACTGGGAGAAATCAGATGAAACTAATTTAGGCATGTATTTTCATTCCATTAATCTAGAATATCTCTTGCTATCATAAGCAAAAATTTCAAGAAAGGGTCAGGAATGGAAATAAACTTCTTGCATGCAGCTTGGAAAAATACCCCAAAACTTTGGTGACAGTACATTTCTGAGGAATCACCAAATAATTTGCATGGATTTTTTCATTTGTAAGTGGCAATATTTCGTCCAAGTCATAATATTTGATGGTGTTATCTGAATACATTTTAATTAAAATGCAACATTTTTTGCCTTGCAGACTTATGAAATATTTATGGGGTTATCCCTGTATGTTTCAGCTGTGATACAGGGATTTGAGAATAGGTTGGCAGATATATGCCCTACATTGTCCGGTGAAAGGTCAGTGTCAAGTGAAATGAATCTCATTTAAGCAAACTGTTTCCCAACTACAACCAGAAATAAAAAAGGAATTACATTTTCAGCTGTTAAAGAACTTGAAATCCTGCTACAGCACTGTTTGCCAGTGTAATTTTCTCTGACAACTACATTGACAAAGGAATATATTATTTTTTTTTAAATCTGGTTTCCTACCATCACTATCTATTTTTCTACAGAGTAAAATTTAACATCAGAGCCTGAAGAAAACAAGAAATTATTTACTTTTACCTGTTGTCATGCAATAATTTTGAAGTCTTCCCAAGACTTCACCTTCAATTTTCCTGCACAGCTTTGCAGTTCAGTTACTTTACTACTACATTTTAATCTTTACATTTGCAGATATAGAGACATGACTGCATAGATGAATTTTCTTGGTCTGTGGAAAGGAATCTTGAAACAACGTGTTGTGTGAAACTTTCACAGTCATGTTGTTCACATTAATTATTTTAAGGCTGATAATTTCTGTCATAGAATAAGAATTAAAAATACCTCAAATTAAAATAATAAACAAAACCCCAGGTATCTGGCCATTTTGTTTATTTACAGATCTAGATAAAAGCAGGGACTTGCTTCTAATCCTCAACTGGAGTTCATAATGGTTTGGTTTTTGTTCTGTGGCTTTTGAGACTCTATTCCCTTTTTGGGAAAAGGAGCCTCAACTACAACTGTTCTATTAATCCATGACAGAGATAGGGAAAAAAAATTATGCCACAATGCAGATCTATTTTCAGTAAAAGATAAATTTAGATAGCAGAAGGTTAAGCATTTCATTCTTTAAAGATATGTTGTGACCTGTTGACTTTCTTCTAATTGTGTGCAAGAGATAAGCAAAAAACACCTTTATTTCCTGTCTTTCCAATAATCAGGTAATAGAAGGAAAGCATAAAGATATTCTTATTGCAAAATTTTCTGATTCAATTTCCAGGACAATGAGAGACAAATCCAAATGGAAAAAATATTCTTTGGATTCTGTGAGTGTCAAACAATAATTTAGATATTGCTATCCGGACATGCAGAATATCATGGTGAGCAGCACAGTAGGGATCCTGCCAAAATGGTTTACAAAGAAGGAGAGCAGTTTTTATGACTTCTGTCTGTCAGACTAGTACCAGCCCTTGCATAATCTTGCTAAGATATGAGGTGAGAAGCTACAACCTAGTGAGGAGGCAAGATTTCATATTTTTCTGGTTTTGTCTGGGGTAGAGTTAACTTTCTTCACAGAAGCTAGTATGGAGCTGTGGTTTAAATTTGTGCTGAAACAGGATTGATAGCACAGGGGTGTTTTATTTATTTCTGAGGCGTGCTTACACAGAGCTGCTTCCCCACCCCACCAGTGAGCAGGCTCGGGTGCATGAGGCATTGGGAGGGAATACAGCTGAGAGAGACAGCCCCAAGTGACCCAAGTGATGTCCCACACCATATGGCATCGTGCTCAGATTGTGGGGAAGAAGGAGGAAGGGAGGACATTTGGAGTGATGGATTCCCAAGTCCCTGTTACATGTGATAGAGCCGGGCTTCCCTCAAGATCACAAAATCACAGAGTAACAGAATATGCTGTGTTTAAAGGCAGCCAGAAGGAGCCTTGAGTCTGACTCCCAGCCCTGTCTGTGGACAGCACCATTTGCAAAAGCAATGCCAAGTGCCTGAGAATATTGTCCAAACTCTTCCTGAACTCTGTCTGTCTTGGTGCTGTGACCATTTCCCTGGGGAGCCTGTTACAGTGCCCACCACCCTCTGGGCGAGGAACCATTTTCTAATATCTAACAGCTTCAGACCATTCCCTCAGGTTCTGTCACAGGTCACCACAGAGAAGAGATCAGTTCTGCCTCTCTTCTTCCCCTCATGAGGAAACTGTCGATCATGATGAGATTGAAACTCTGCCTGCCCATGGAAAGCGGTGAGTGAATTCCTTGTTTTGTCCTCTGTGTACGTGGCTGTCACCTAATCTGTTACACTGTCTTCTTCTCAGTCCATGAGTTTTCTCACTTTTACTCCTTTAATTTGTTCACCCATCCCACAAGGGGTGATAAGTGAGAACCTGGGTGGTGTTTGGTTGCCAGCTGGGCTTAAACCATAAGACATAAATACAGTACACCACTGGAATTTCTTAAATGCTCTTACTGGCTTCTATCCTCATTTAGCTACTCAGTGTGTGCTCTCAGTTGGACAGCAACTTTACAACTTTAAAGTAAGCCAAGTGGAGCTCACACCAGGCACAAAATGCTGTGGTTTCAAAGACTAATGCAGGAGTCCATGGAAATACAGTCGCAGTCATTAAAAACCATGACACTGATTATCATGTTTTATTTTGAATTCTCATTTCAGCTTGGTTGAAAAATCTATATATTCTTTCAATATAAGTTGTTCTAGGGCACAAAGTTATTGTTACCTTCCTAGCAGGGCAACAACTTGAAAGGAAGCAGTTATGTCATGCACAGTAATCCTTTGAAAGGGTTAAGGAAGAAATAAAAGAGATTGAATTCCGTCACTGGGGACATTATTTATTTTTGATGCTTAAATCACATCAGTTTCATTGCAATTATAAGAAAGATTATCTAGGGATAACTACTTGAGACATACAAATAAATCTGGCCTTATACCTATTAGTCTATCTTCAGACTGAAACTATATTCTGAAATCAGTTGGTATTCTGTACACAAGGCAGATTTTTGTTTTGCTGGCATGTGGGAGTTCTGAGGGACTCTATTTTTCACTAAGAAAAGGAAATTCTTGCATTCACTATAGCAGTGCAGCTCTTTTCTTGCCTACTGCAAGAAGCATCTGCTCTGGCTGGAAAAAGAAAATCACTTTCCATCTTTGTAAACAGAGAATTTTGGGGAAAATTCTCCGAGAAACATAAAAAAGATGCCTCCAAACACTTTTGAGGGACACCTGTGTTGAGATGTTACTTGATCTAGGAATCCAATTACCCTCAGAGCCTCATAAGAGCAAACACGTGTTGGAGTATATCTCTCCGGCGAGCTGACTTTTCACTTTCGCAACATGGGTGCATTTTAGTATAATGTAGATGGAAATTAAAGGAATGTCAAAATGTTGCCTATCACAGAGGAAAAAGAAAGGAAGTCAGAAGCAAAGATAAAATAA
This sequence comes from Zonotrichia leucophrys gambelii, assembly GCF_028769735.1. NCBI lineage: Eukaryota > Metazoa > Chordata > Aves > Passeriformes > Passerellidae > Zonotrichia > Zonotrichia leucophrys. The sequence goes on along the minus strand of NC_088169.1, from coordinate 23,733,523 downwards.
CGAGAAAGGGGAGCAACTGAGTAATGAAAAATGAAGCGGAAAATTTTCGCTGGGGTAAAATTCATTCTCCATGAGAACCCAAACTTTTCTTTTTTTGGTTGTGGGTTTTGTGTTTTTTTTTTTTTCTGGGAAAAATGTGGCCTACATTTTGATTTATAAACAAAACTTTATTTTTATCTAGCAAACCGGTGGGATTTCAGGGGAGGGGAAAAAAAATATAAAAGACAATTTAATTTCTAAAAGATGCTCCCTCCTGAGATCTTATCTCAAATAGATCTAAGATAACGGGAAAACCCTTTTCACTTCAAATTTTTGCAATTAATGGAATTAAAATGATGTGCTCCAAAGGAGGGTAAATTACTAAGGTCAAGCTGGTAATTCCATGGACCACTTTTTTTTTGTCTTTGAGCTGAAAAATTGTAATTATTGCTGTTTGTAAATGTCCAGGAGCACGTTATAGACCAGATTTCCCCAACAAAACTTTCATTTGGGCAACTTGTGAAATTGGATATTTTCTGGGAATTCACTAATGTACCCGGTCTAATGTAATGGTGTCTACTCCCATGACAGGCCAAGTCTGGACTAGGAACTTTAAGGGCATTCAATACTTCCCAATGAATTCCTGCAGTGATGCTTAGCCCCAATAAGTCATATGATCCCCTTACACAGCTGTTTGGCCTTTGATACCTCTGTTTTCTGCAGTCTCCTGGCATCTAGACTGCAGCACTTGTCTTTGGTCCTTCACTTTTTTCATGCATGATGAGACTTTTAGCATTATCTAGCAGATAAATAACAGGGGGGAAAAAGCAGTTTTGAAAATTTTGTTGTTGGTGTTTTTGGTTTTCTTGTTTATATAGTTACAATGATCATAAGAAGTATGGACAAAAGTGATCCCTTAATGCCCTGCATTTTAGCACCTTCCTCTTGGAAAATGTAATCTTTAGGTTCTAATTCTTTTCATTAGTGGAAGATGAGGAGCACATTTTAATCTACACAAAGACTAGGCCTCAAGGGATTTCCCTCTTGCCTCTAAATCATAGCTTGTTAAATGCTGCACACCTCAGGCTGGGGAAAATCTGTATCTTTTGAGATAGAATTGAGACACCTAGGAAACTTTTCATACTGCCTAGCCTTATAATTCTGATGTTCAGATAATCTAAGGTAAGTAGGGTGCAATAAAGTCGTAGATTTTACCTTACATTGATCTAGGCAGGCTTAGTAGAATTTTAAATATTGTAGATGCTTGTTGTGACAACCAACCTGACAAAAAGACTATCAAATACTATTTCTATATAATGAAATAAATTATTTTCATTGAAAAATCAGATATTGAGAAATAATTTTAGGCATTTAAAAATATTTCAGGGGAAAAAGGAAGAGTTAGGGGACAGCGAACTGAATTTAAACTTTATTTCCAAGTTTAAATTTCAGGTATTCAAAATGCCATATTCCTATCTTTAAATATTTTAACCTCTAGACCCCAGGTGATTTCAGTAAGGATGTTCAGCATCTCTTAGAAAGTGCCTTAAACCAAGCAAAAGGGGGCATAAAAGTATTTTTAAGTTACTCTTTAAATTCCTCCATCCTCTGACAGAAGGTCTAGATTTGGAAATAAAACATATGTCAATTAATTGGCTGTTTCTGTGTCTGAATTAGGATCATGATTCTGAGAAATAGGAAATTTGAGTAAAGTAACTGTATGTTACTTATTTGTTTAATACACAGAAAAAATGTGATTATTTAATTTGCACAATACAGAATCTGTAAAACAAGAATTGTTGTGCTCCTTATGTTCATAGTACATTCTTTTTCTTCACCTGTTGTCCCTTCTGCCTAATGCCCTTAGTCATGACAGCAAAGTTACTTGTGGTTTAAATTTGATATCATATTACAGGAAATAGACATCTTTGCTTATTAGTACTATTTTAGAACAAATTAACTTTTTCTTACTTTTTGAACGTCAAACATTCTTGTGTTTAAAACATAGTTTAGCCCTTCTTTCACCTACTCTTTTATGATTTCCCTCTAGAAGTTCGTTTCAATTAGAGAAGATCAGTTGTTTCCTCTGGAGAATATTATCTATATCCAACAATAGGATTTCTATACTGGTGACCAAAATGTCCCTGAAATTAGACTGCCAGGACTAGCTACGGTTTTTCACAGTTATAATTAATGAATCAAATTAAATACTTTGTTTCTGAGATATCAATTATGTGCATCCAGCTCATACACTCTGAAGGTTATCTTGTATTCTGAATTTCCTAAGAGAATTTTAATACTTATTCATGGATTTTAGGTGCTTCTAACTATACTGGTTCAAGAAAAAAATCCTAAAATCACATATATTTTTAGGTGATACTATTTAAAAATAAGGAAATATTACATGAAACTTAAAGTGGTTCAAAGAGAGAATAAATGGACAAAGTTTTTGTTTCTTTTCACATGAGAATGATGTCCAAAATCTGCTTAGCTATAACCTGATAATTTTTCTACAACATAAGCACTTCCTGTAGGCAATGGAACACATAGAAGGTATGGAACATTACTCTATCTGGCCACTATATATAAGTACCAAAGAGTCACAGGAAAAGCCCTTGTCAGTAGTGATGTCCTCCAACTCCAGTAGGTTCACAGTTTGTTATTCTCTCCCATTAATCTGTGTATCTATTAACCCATTATACTGTGATTGCTCTGATTTCAGTGGTTTCTTTTTGTTGTATTTTGGTTTTGGTTGGTTGTTTTTTTAGGTTTTTTTTGTGATTAGCCAGATTTAGTTGTTTTGTTGTTTTTTAGTTTTTTTCTGTGTGTATGTTTAATGAGCAAATGTAAACACAGATGAGCTTTCAGAGCCTTTTAATTGCCTGGTACCACCTGTCACTAAAGACAAGGTAATGAAAAAGGCCATGTGGGACTCTAGTCAGAGCAGTCCTGAAGCAGCAAAATGTTCATTTTATCACTTCATTAATATGAAGAAACCTATGAAATTAGAAAACTTATACAACTCCAAGCTTTGTCGTCACAGAAATGTCTGCAGGCTTAAGAAGATCCAGTTCATGATGGCTCACAAGTAATGCAGAAATTGTCCAAATGCCATTGAAGAGCAGGAAACCTGAAATGCCTCACACATGTACTGGAGGAACATGACAGCACATTAAAAAATGTGCTCTTCTTGTTTACCTAGTGATGACTTATTCATGAAGAATAGACAAGAGAAGAACATCTTTGTCTAAACAATACAATAAAATATACTGAACACTTAAAGTCTTTAATATTATATGGCTTTCTTAGGAAAATGAGGTTTTACTATGTTATCTGGTAGTGCCTTTAAATAACTTCTATTTTTTACTTTTTATCTTTACAGGTTTAAAGAAAATTAATAAAAAAATATTTTTTTCTGAAATGGAATACCGTAATATTTAATGAAGAATTATAATTTTCATTGTGCAGAGTCAGGAGAAAGATGATTTTCCAGATAAAGAGAAACTGCAGAAATTATTCTTGTTTTCTGAAAATAACATCAATATGAAATGCTAAATTAGCTGCTGAAGAATATTTCTCAACAGGCTGTTAAAACACATAAGCTCAGGACATGAAAAGTACATTTATGTCTATTAATTTAATTAAAAATATAAAAGCTGTAGGCAAATACGTTACTCTGTTTTGTTGGACTTCAATTCTTAAAAGTAGATTTTACTGATCTGTAGTATTCATGGTACATTTTAAAGGAGTTGCAGATCTGCATACATGACAATGAATTGGTCTCCTAATGTTTCCATCTAACTGCTGCATGGTAAATTAGTTATTTTCACCAGACCAGAGAAGGAGTATTTTATCAGGTACTAGAATTAAGAGTATGTAATTAGGTTGGCAGAGTGGTACAGAGATTAAGTGGCTGTGTTTTATTAATTAATATTAAAATAAAGTTCCAGCTACAACATAACAGGACTGTTTAATACAGGCATTCAGGGCACACAGACATTCTTCTTTGCTCATTGCAGAATTTCTCTGAAGGTGACTTCAGAATAGCTGTCTATCCTGTATCCTGTGGAGTGAATGAATTTTTTTTTGGTGAAATTCGGTGATGTAGGATGTTTTAAATAAACCCTGAAGAGTTTAGGGACTTGAGGGATATTTCCTAGCAGAAGAACTAATACATTCCTTTGTTTAAAACCTCATCCTCATAATTGATTGCAGTGATATTCAACTTCTCACTGTTGGAATCCCTAAAGTTAGAGGGTTTTTAGGAAATGGTTAAAAGATGTACAGGCCTTAGACTGAAGTTTTGTTAGCATTGCAGATACAGCAGAAAAGTTTCCCAAGCAAGCAGAAAAGTTTCCCAAGCAGTAGAGCACACGTGACAAATAACAATAGGCCTCTGTAGAATTGGCTTTAGGATGGCAACAAGGTTGTTTAATGTATATCTTTAGAAGGTTATCATGAATAGAGCTCTGTTCTTTGTCTCTTATGAACCAGTCTTTGTTTTAACTACCATTACGTATGTTTTATAAGATTGGATAGAATGCTTGTCTTTATTTGTTGTTCTGTGTATGATTGGCTGAAATCTAGACTGATACGGTTTTATATCCTTCCATATTACCCCACCTTCTGGGACATTTTCCCTGAGGATCAGCAAGCTGTTAACATCCTGTCTCCATTGTAACAATGTTCTGAGACTGATGTGCCAACAAGAAAAAAGGCTCTTCCCTGGTCTGGTTTTGTCCAGTGTTGTCCATATTTGGACTTTTTGCCACGGCAAGTGGGTTCCTCTCTTAAGACGTGGGTTCCTGGCACAATTGGACCTCTAGTTACCCTTTATCCCTATACTCACCACCTGTCAGGCAGATGGATTAAGTGTTAAGGGCTGGGCTGGTTTACTATTCATGCATTAGAAGTTGTGGTAAATGTTAGCAGGGTAGGTGAAGGAGGTATTGGTAATGATTTCCAAGCAGTGCCTGGTTATTCAAAGCCAAGTTCATTGCATGGTGATTTTCCTTTTCTTCTGTAGGTGAAGATTGCTGTCCCCATCACATGTGAGAGTAATTTGATTGCACTAAGTAAACAAAGCACAGCTTATCAGACTAATCAATGCAGCCTCCCACTGAAGTTTCTAGGTACAAATCACATTTAGACTCAAAACAAGCAATTGCCTCATTCTGAATGCTGGAAATTAAATCCATAAATGAACAGAAATAGCATACAAATTCTTGCTAAATCAAATTATTTATGCATAATAAAATATCCTTCTTTATTGCGTGGTAGGCCATATTCTATGTCATACAAAAATAATTTACAGTTCTTCTGAGTGAGAAAACTCAGAGAAAGTTACAAATACTGACTTTTGGAGTTATGTGTGTGGCCCAGCTCTCTGTGTAGAGCTTTTTTTGAGGACACTGTAGACTGAGAGGCCAGTTATTGTGTTCATTACTGTGGAACAGTGAAAGCAGGAATGGCAATTCCTTACCTTGCAAGGTAATCTGTATTATCTGTCAGAACTTCACTAACAGCTTTGATTTATGGGTTAGTAATTCCTCTGTTATGAGGTAGATGGTTTAGATTATCCTAAGCTAACATTAACCTTAATATAAAGAAAAAAATTTACGTCCAAATTGAAATTTTTTTCTTCATATGCTAAATTTGCCACTAATTTTTGAAGAAATACCTATGGAGATTAATGAATAACATTGCAAACACAGTGGGGACAGTTTCATTTCCCTACAAAGGACCAAAGTTATTTTCTCTTTCACAAATATTCATCTGAATAAGAATTCTTATTCTCACATTCACATTTTAATTTGAGTAGAAAAGCCAAGCATCTTAATGTGAACAAAAAGGTGAAGGTTTGGTTTAGTACTATCAATAGAGATTGTATCAAATACTGCAATAATTTCAAAAGGAAGTATTGCTGAAATACTTAATAATTCTGCATTTGTATGTGTTTGAGTTTCAGTTAAAAGTATTATTATTATTATTATTATTATATTTTTCAATAACAAACTGTGGGGTTGGGAAAGTGTATAAAACAGTTATGGAAACATATTTGTTTTCTCTTAGAGTAATAAATGATCTGTCATCATTAATAGCCAGGAATAGGATGGCAACTCAACCAGAATAAATAAGAAAGAGCATGACAGCCTGTCATTGCCTAATGAAGCTGAGACATTCAAGGTATTCAATCATAGTATTTTACTTGTACACCTGGATTCTCTTTATTAAAAAGGCATTTGCCTAATGATGCAGAGCAAGGTATTTTCAGTAAATGAAGACGGTTTTCCTGATGGAATGCAGATTGCAAAGGATCAGGAGGGAAATAATGCTGTATTAGGAGAGAAATAGTGCTGCAAGGCCCAGACAGTGAGCATTAATACTGCATGTTTTTGTGCACACATTCAACTTGGTTCATCTGAGTAACTGTTATATTTTACCTATAACTATTCATGTACATAAAATTACTGGTAAAGTTAAAATATATGAGAGTAAATGTTGGATGAAGGAGATCAATTAATATAGATTTGAAAGCCCGGTGAATATATTTCTAAAGTACTCCTCCATGGACAGAAATTTTTTTGTCTTCAGTGACAAATCTTTCACATGATTCAGAAGGATTCTGTTCTAGATAGAAATAAAGTCAAATAAATTAGGAATAGCTGATGGATTTTCCATAAGTAAGAAAGGAGAGAAATTAATTCCATGAATGATTCACTGCAAATTACTCACTGAGCTCAACCATACTCAAGGAAATTGATAGTCTAAATAATTGACTATAATTCTATTAATTTTTTTCTTGCTTATTCACTGTGAGAAAAATATATACTCTAGAGTAGTGCTGTTGGGAATATCTTTTTTTGGATGCAACAGGAAATCCTGGTGTTACGTGCTCCTGAGGAGAAAATAAACCTATCTGATAAGTAACAATAAGATTTTTCTGATGTTTGCACATGCATCATGGTGAAAAGGGTAAGGAAATTAATCTTAATTTTTAAAAGGAACTTGTATTTTAAGAAAAAAATAATTTTGGAAATCCTGAATAGAAACCATCTTTGATTTCTTGTTTGTAATATTTTTAATTTAATACATGGATGAAAAAGAATGATTTTGTAAGCCTTACAAATTTGCTTAAACTGAACTTCTGGTTTTTGAGTTTTTATATGGAAGCAGAGTACAAGTGTGTCTACAATTGATGGCAATTGCAGAATAACGAAAGATGTAAAAGTAATCTAGCCATTGCATGTTTTCTGCATATATAGAGAGGGTCAATGAAGTGTTGAGAAGATTTTTTCTAAATTCTATATAAAATTAGTTGTTTGCACATTCAAGGTCAAAAGATCCTGGAATAGCATCATCCTTTGTCCTGTTTGTCTGTGAGATCTTAGCCCTGAGAGATAACAACTGACTTGGTTTAGGTTTTGAAATTCTGTGGCTTCTTATGTCTCTGGCTTGTCTTGTAATTTTATCAGCAAGAGACAGATTGTCACAAAACTTATTTCCTTCTGGAAAAATGTTGATGGAATAAAAAAAAAAAAAAAAAAAACAAAAAAGAAAACAAAAAAAAAAAAACCAAAAAACCACTTTCTGCTTGATTTATAGAAATGCACTCCCCTTTCCCCCCAGAAAAAATACTTGACATAGGAATGAGTAAAATAATATGCTAATATCACGTTAATTTGAAAGTTCATTTTGCTAATAAAGAGTTTTAAAATAAGTACCAACTGGTACCTATTTAGAGAAAAATAAAATACACAATGTTTTTTTCATCAGACATTGCTGATGGAGAAGATGGGTTAAAATATTTTGTTGCACTTTTAGCCCCTACATTCATATATATTGATTGCATCACTAATGAGGTTGTCATTTTTCTCAAACCTCTCTTTATTTTTTGCTCAGGACTTATAACATTCTTTATGAGTTCTGCCAAATTTTATTAATTTCAGCAATTATTGAAGGAAAGTCAAGCTGTTGCTTTCAACCCTACTAAGACCTTGACAGCACTGTAATATTTTAACACAAAAGATACTGGTAAAGTAAATACTGGATGTGAGAAATTTTAGGGGATTAACAAGGTGGATTGTTAATAGGAACTTACGTTACTCACAACTGGCCTTACCCAGAATACTTGTGAGATGAGAGAAATATCTCATTTCATTCTGAATACTTTGCAGAGTTAGATCACTTTACCAGCAGGAGCCTATTATGCTTGCTACATCAACTAGGTAAAGATAACAGGACACACCACTCTTGTAACCCAAACTGTAAATATCAGCATAATCTAGAAGGCAATACTTATATAAAAATCTTCCACATATTCCTAAATGTTCAGTTCCTGCAGACAGTATAGTCTTAGTTGCTAAATAGAAAGCTACACTGCTTCATTCTAAGTACAGTATAATTTGCAACAATGGAATACATAGGTATTTATTTCTTCAAACTGACTAGTATATTTTGGAAAAAGGGTATTTCCAAACTGTAGAAAAATTTAAAATATATTTGAAGAACAAAAATGTGTACCATTGATAGTTTTTGTTTTGTTCTCCTGGAAAATTTGCCTTATTGCATTTACTAGATTCTGAATTTGGAGCAATATTAATTTTCAGGGGGATCTTTTTTCCCTATTGTCTAATTTTATGTAATGTATGTACTTCATGTACATCACTTCATGTGACGTAATTTCATCACATTTACTATTACGTATATTCCCAATAATGAATATATTACATTTGTGACCACAGAATATCCATATCAATAAGGTTAATGTATTAAGCAAAAATTCTTTATTCCAGGTTAATAAAGGAGATAGCTGTAAAGAAAAGAAAAACCTTAATTAAATTAGAAAATAAATAAAAGCTTATTAAATAAGAAAATTAAATAGGGAATTAAATCAATACAAAACATAAAATGTTCAATTTTCTATTTATACTGCTATTTCTACTTTTACTAATATGTATTTTTGCAAATGAATTGTCAATTATGAGCTACTGGGACACATTTAATATTGGTTTAATTCTGCATATACTGCACCAGTTTTGGAAGTCTTTCTGGGCAATATGATTTCATGATTTCATGTAAAATGACCAGATTGTGAGAAGAGACTTGGACCATGAGACATTTAGACTCACCCCAAGCCTAACTTATTTTTGTGAGTCCATTTTACGATTCTATTATATAAAGAAAATACAACTTTAGTCCTACTATTCTTATATTTGTCCTTCAGAAAAAGGATCTAACAAAAGAAAAGGAAATTTTTCATTTAAGCACTGGTGTATACAAATTGATTTGTTCTGTTGTTTGTCTATTCTATTTCTTCTGCATAAAGTTCAGAGACAACGAGTGGAGCTGCTTTCTGTATTTTTCTCCAATATTTATAATCCTTTAAGTGCCTGAGCAATGAATACATCACATTTGTACTCAAGCAAGTAAAGATCTCAGAAGGAGCAAGGACAATCTCTTCATTTAGCTACACTGCTCTGGTTCTCAGTTGCTCTTTGGCATGATATTTAAAGTCTATCATTATTTCCTGTTTCAGCACAATTAATCCTCTCCTTTTATCCAGCCTATTTTATCTTCCTCCTATCTTCTTTTATATTCAGCCTTTTTTGCATTTCATCCTAGCTAAGTGCTCTTCCTCTTCTTTTTATCATTCCTTGGTATTAAAGTAGTTCTATAGTGGCATTATTTCATGTTCTTGTCCTGTCTTTTTCTTAATTTCCTACAGCTTAGCTATGTTTTATTATCTTTTATTACAGATTGTATCATCTCATCCAATTCTAACTACTACAGATATTTCGTGATGATATTCTCATGAGATATAGTCATGAGAGTTGCAGTACCAAAAAAATTTGATATTTTTCTCCCTATTTTATAAAGATATTTTACTGTCCTAATATAGAACAAATATATCTGGTTGGTTTTTATTCAATTATTTATCTATTTATTTTAAATTTACTAATTATTTTTTCAAGTAGAGTGGGAGGACTTATATGTTTATGCTTCATCTTAGTGCAGATTTTTATCTGATGCTCTCTGCAAATATTTATTGTCTTTATGCTACAACAAACTGATGTGGATGCCATATTGTGTTAAACACTAAATGGAAATTTGGTGCAATTTCTGCAATTGAAGGGAGGTCTGCTACATTTATTATAGGATACTTGTTGTTTCTTGCAGTCCTTGTAAAGCAGAAAGAAATAAGGTAAGAATAAACAGCTTTAACGGCAGACTCCCTCCCAGGGGTGTTTGTATTGTAGAAAGAGTAGAAATTGGTCTTATGTAATATAGTAAAAATCAGCAACAACAACAAAATGCATCCAGAGAAAAGGCAATTTCATGAAAGATGCAATCAACACTGTATAATAATAATAATAATAATAATAATAATGAAACATTGTATCTAAGATATACCTTTTGTGACAGTTGGGACAACATCCCACTGCTTTGGCTGCCCAAGAAAAGTTCAATTAGAGAAAATATCAGCTGGTTTGGAAAGAGTTTTCTCAACCTTGCTGTAATAAAAAAAAAACCAAACTATTTTTAGGTTTATTTACATAAAGTTTTAGGCAGTTCATCAAAGGATAAGAGTAGAGCTGCTAAAAATAGTACTTTGATATTTACATATACTCTTCCATTTTCATTTTGGAATACTTTCTGGAGTTTTAAAATATTAATTAGATAAATCATATGGAATAATAAAGATAATTCTTTTTTTTAAATAATTTTTTTCAGGTTTCCAATGTGATGTCATTCAGAAAAAAAATGTGGAAGATTCAGTTCAGACTGAAAGTCAGGAGAATTATGGAGAGGAGCTGTGAAACATATGTTACATTTGTCATAAAACAGAGCCATAATTAATGTTTGAGGAATGAAAGTATTTGTTACAGGATGAAATGAGACAGCAACTTTTGGATCACATATTCTTTCAAATACTCTTTAGAGCTGTGTATATCTGAATTTCTTGCTACTCAGTCATCTGATACGCAGTTGTGATTAGAAGCGTACGTTAAACTAAACTAAGAATTTAGATTTCAAGGTGTCTGTTCTCACAGAAGCACACTGGTAAGTTGTACTGAAGAGAGTGTCTATGATAAAATCACTTCTGGCAAAGTCACATGAAAATATTTTTTAATATGCCATTAAAAACTCCTCTGTCCCCTTAAACCAAGAGCTTGTTCACTTGAGCTCTCAGCTCAATAAAGATGTTTCACCACACAGACTTACCTATCCTGGGTATTTGATGAGGAGAGCTGATGGGTCTCAGCAGAGGTTACTGTATTCAGTGATTTGCATGCCACAAGCTCTCATCTCAACATGGAAATCAAGCCCATTTTTTACTGTCATTCTTTCCACTTTGTGCTCTAACCCTCTGAAAGCATCTTCCCCCAGTGAAACTCATACCAGCCACTCACATTGTAATTATCCAAGCAGCCAAAAGCCCAGTGATTTATTTGCTTTATTCTAGCTGGAATAAAATGTAAATCTGGATAATAGCTGTCATTTTCAGGTTCAGAGCTGGGAATGTGAGATAGAGATTGATTTTTAACTGTCCATTTCCTGAGCTCAGAACATTATGCAGTGTTTCATTTTGGCTTGTGCTGAACGTCTGTCACTGCAGACACAACAACATCTGACCGGTTCAGGGTGCCTTAGCCCTTTTCAATTGCTTTGTTCTGGCACTTCCCAAAAATTCTCCATCAAAATAATTTTTACTTTGGGACTAAAAATTCTCCTGAATAGACAATATTTAATAGGTTGTGGGTTTTTTCTTTTTTCATTTTTCTTTTTTTCTCCACCTCTCCCTCCCTTTCACCCATGGCACTGGAAATTTGCAAGGTCAACTTGTCGATTATAGCATTGGTCGATGAAGTTATTATCCAAGAGAAGCAGAAAGCTCAGGAATATTAACACAGCTGTTGATGTCTTGTCTACATATCAATATTTATTTTATGGTTTTGCTGGTTTATACATGGTAATCTGCTTGGTACATGGTGAAAACACTTTTTCAGTTTTACTGTATATAGAACAGTCTTCATAATGCCACACTGGTTTATTCTGTATTTGAACTGTCCTTATGGAATATAGAGGATTATAGGTTGATATGGTTTCTCTGCAGCAGTGAATTATTCAAATTGGATTTTACGTAAATTGCATGTAACAGTAATAAAGAAGATGTTAATGCTTTTGTGTTATATTAATATCACCGTCCTTCCTACATAAGATGTGTTTGCTAATGTACTTTTCATTTTTTCTTCCTCTGAACAAAATTTGCCAGTAAGTAGTAGCAAGGGCTTTTAATAAAAACAGATCTATGAGTAGTAAAGCAAATATTTTTAAAGTGCCATCAATAATATACACTGAACACATACAGTGCAATAACATACAGTGAGTGTTATTCTCATAATTTTTTATGAAAGTGAAAGAAGTTACAGAAATAGACTTCAGGTGAAAAATATGCATTTGTGTGAATCATTAATGCAGAGATTAGTTTTTGAAAAATGAGTTTCAGTGAACAAAAACATAAAAATCGTTTTACAGAAAATAAAAAAAATCTTTTCTTTCCTAAGTATTTCAAATTAAATTGAATCTTTACATAATAATGTGATATTTAGCCATGTTTCAGATATGTATATTACATATTTAGTAGAATTTATTCTGTAGTTGACAAGATTAATTTTCATAATTAAAGCATCCTGGTCTCACTGAGGTATGCACACACACATGAACAGTCAATATCTAATAAATCCTTCTTCCTTTAAGCATAGCCATCCTATTTCTACTGATCTCTATTTTGCATTATGCAGTGAACATAACTGTTCTTGACAAGATGTCTGTGCAGTATTCTAGCTGTTACCAGCTCTTTGATAAAATGTACATGTTTAAAATACAAATGATACTTCTTCAGGCTTGCAAAACAGAAATACTTTTTAGATAGAAGCACATCAGTTTTCTTTATAAAAGAAGAATTAATTTAATTTATCTTCCAAATAGTTTTTTTTTCTTTTTAAATTCATTAAAGTCCAGCTGTGTTCTGGTTTTAACTATGGTCCGGTAACAAATTGTTCTAATGCAGTAACTCTATTAATTTTTCAACTCTCCATTTAGTACTATAAACAACTGAATTTCTAGTTAGTAAGGAATTGATATTGTTTTAATTTGAAACACTGATTATATAGAACGATGATTTGGACATTAGTAGAAGTTATCAGACCTTCTTTGCCATTTCACTGTGTGGGATTAGATAAGTCCCAGTGACAGTGACTGTTGCTCATTCACACATTGAGTTTCTCCTAGATGTATCGGTACCTGGTAAGTTTTTGTTTTAAGTGAAGTGATATTGGACCTATCAGCACTTGTTTTTACAGCAGGTCATCAATTCACTAGCACTAAGGATTTTCTGCTGGCTGACATTGCATGTTATTCTGTGTTTACCACCTGCATAATATTTGAGAGAAAGTGTCTTTCCCCACCAAATATGTTTTGTTTGGGTTGTTTGTTTGTAGAAGCCCATTCTGTGCAATGGTATTAAAAAATAATATAATGTTAGGTGAGGGGGAGCAGATTGTTAAGCCCTTTGCAACAAAATAATTAATATTTTATATTCAATTATTTCAGTTTGGAGCACTGGCTCCACTCCTCTGAATCAATTTCACCTTTGCAGATTGATAACAAGTTTACATAACTCTTCATAAAAGTCATATTTGATATTATTGAAAGGAAGACTTTTAATATCATTCTAGAAGCTGAGAATGCTCTGTATGATTTTTGTGGTGAAACTGGGGAACCTCTATTTGTAATTGGATGGACCATAGGATATAAATAGATTTTGGAAGCTGGTATCATCAGCATTTCTCCACAGCTCCAAACTGATTGTGTCTGTGGGCTGGTATGTTTTTATACCTGAGCAGATTCATACCTTTCATACTTATATTTTGCTCCCTTAGTCTCTTCCTTTTTTTTTTTTTTTTTCTTTCTTTGCAGCTTGAGCATTTAATTTGCAAATGTGAATAAACAGATGAGATAGAAAGACTATTCTAAATATAATTTTTGTGAGGATTTGCAGATTTTCAGCCCTTTCTATTTATTTGTTAGGTGTGCTATTTGATTTCAATCACACTTAATCTTGAGTATAATCTGGCATGATTTTGAAGTGCTTCCTCATCATAGACACAAAGCCATATGCGTTCATCTTTCTTAAAAAAAATATCTTGAACAAATTGGAACAATCTGTTTTGAGCCCTCTATCTGATTTTTGTGGTTGATTTTTCCCTTTGGTTAATAAAGAAAGATAGAAAGTTGTGCTGCCCAGAGTTTCACTCATTATCTTTAAATATTTCTTTTGTTATTCTCATCTTTTATTTCTCCCAAAAAGTTGAATTTAGGTTAATGAGGTAATTTCAATTTACAGTATTGTTTAAGTCAGTAGACATATGGGTATCTAAACAGAGTTCTGCATGACAGAAAAAAAAAAATGCACCTGAAAGATCATTAAAAGAATGCATTAATTTGGTTTCAGGATTTTCAGGTATACCCATGAGTTTACTAAGTGACAAGATACAGATACATAAGAATATAACTATCTCCCTTTCTTTTCCTTCCTCCAACTCTTCCCAGTCTTTCCTTTCTTTCATTTATTAATTCTAGTTTTTTAATTGCTGCAGCTTTATCTTAGGTTTTCCTAAAGTTTCCGAGGAAAGAGAACAACACAGGAAAATGGTTTTTTGCTGGTTTGATATTGACATGTGGTTTTCCTGTTGTTTTCTCTTCCTTTCCTTTTTACCAAATTGTGCATTCTAGGTTGTTAGAAATTTGAGAATACTTTGCATTTTAATCAGTGCTGGCTCTCTTTCAGGTGCCACACATTATGGAGTGACTAAATGCAAGGTAAAATAAGCAGCTGCCCCAGGAGAATCCCACAATTTATTTTCTTTCCTTTCATTACTTATAATAGAATTACATTGAAAGGAGAAATTCTAAAATATTATTTCTGCAAGCTGGCCTGACATTAGGTATGAAATTGTGAACATTTTGTAAGGATTAACCCAAATTTGAATCCACCATGACAGAAACCATAGGTTCTTTAATAGTCTTTATTTATTGCCTTGTAACATTTGCATTTACATAGATTTTCAATACTAATAGACTTTGCTTTGCCCTAATGATTTTTAGAGTCTGATTAATTAGAACAATCTTAGCTCAGCAGAGCAGTTTACCGAAACTTTCAGAAGCACAATATTAGCAATTTCTGTTTGCTTCCCTGGTCAAAGTATGAATATTTTTATGATCAATAGACAGACAGACAGATGACAGAAGTTAAGAAAATGAGGATAGTATGAACCAATCAGTATCTTTGCCATTTCAGGATTCTGTGTTCTCTGGAGGACAAAATAAGGGTAGCAATGAGCAAATCTAAATCAGAGGAGATGATATATTTCTGTGAAGCAACAGTGATCAGGTGTGGATACAAACTGCATCCCAAAACTTAATAAGGCTGTTCCAAATAGAAAACAAAAAAGAAACAAAAAAAAAAAAAAAAAAAAAAAAGAAAAACCGTCATTAAAATCAAAGGAAACAATTATTTTTAGCAGGCTTCATTATGTCTGACTAAGTATTAAAGTTTTTAAATATCACTTTAAAGGTGAAATTATGTGAAAAATTTTGTTGAAGACAATGATAAAATTCAGAGTGAATTCTGTAAGATTAGGCTGCATGTGAAAAAAAAATCCTGAGTGGAAAAATAAACATAACAATCTGAATTATCCCCTTGGTGACCTGTGTGAATGATATATTTTAGCCTGGGAAGCCAACTTAAATAGAAGTGTTGGCAAAAACTAATACACCAGATTTATTTATCTGACTGCTGCTTTCTCCAAATGAAAGCCTGACTTGCAAAATTACTTTCATTTTATGAAATGTTTAATGTAGTAATATTTCTTCCTATGATGATTTAGAATAAACTGAAATCTTACAAACCAATATTTACTCAATAAATTTCCTTGTGCTGAAGATTTTCCAGTCTATGGAAACCAATTTCATATATAGTGAGAAAGAAGCAAAAGTGACATCTGCTTATAACAGGAAGCTCCTCTGATTCATTTATAGACAACTGCATTCTGTCTGATCTGAAAGATCAACAAAGATTTATCAAAATTCTGTCATTATTTATAGAATACTTTCTCCGGAAAATCTCTTGATTTCATAAAAATAATACAATGCAATACAATTTCTCCCCACCCACTGGTGGATGCCCAGCCTGTCTCCAATCACCAATCAGCACTACCTGGCCACGTTCCCCCAGTTTATATATTGGGCATGATGTTCTATGACATGGGATTTCACTTTGGCCAGTTTAGGCCAGCTTTCCTGGCCATGCTCCTTTTCAGATTCTTATGTACCTACTCAGTGGCAGATGATGGAAAACAGAAAAACCCTTGACTTTGGAAAAGCCCTGCTCAGGAACAGCTAAGCCATCACTGTGTTATCAACATAATTCTTGTACTAATTAAAAAAAAAAAAAAGAAAAGGACCCCAAACAAATGGTACTCTACTAGCTGCCAGGAAGAAAATTAACTCTACCATAGTAAAAACCAGGACAGCCCTTCATAATTATTTAAAATACAAGCTTTCAATTAAACAAAAAAACCCTAAACATTTCTTAGATTCTGTTAAGCTTTCCTCTTATATGCTGCAGTACCATTTTTTCTTTACATCTATTATAAACCCATTATATGCTTAATTATGGTAAATTAGCATTAGCAAATTTCTTTTGTGCTTAGGGTTTTTCTATATAAAAGAAACAAAATACCATATAAAGAAAAAAGAAAAGTTCTCTATTTTTCTGAATTACTCATTTCAGAAATGTTTGTGTCATCCTATAGCACTACAGGACAGTCTATATAGTATGTGGTGTGCCATTACGGAGGTCAAAGGGTAGCTGATGGATTAGTCATGACTTTATAGAAAGGCCTGCAGATATTGACAAAAAACTATCTAGTTCCTCACCCTACCCTTAGGACAACAATATACTTTACATTTTTTTGAATATAGATATATTTACTTATGATATAAGTCTAATGGAAGAACAAGAAAGAAATATGTGTATATACATATTATAGCACAAAGCCCTGCATGTTGCAGGACAAGTACAGCACTGTGTTAGAACTTCATCTCAGAAATCTTATGGATAGGTGCGTATATGCTGTAAGGGACATGTGCTACTGAGGTGCATGAACTTGTTCATTGTGTAGACAACCAGAACAGAACATTTGTTTTGTATGTTCCTGTCCTGGTTTGAAAAGACAGGTGTCTGCTAGGGAAGTCAGGAGCCTCTCTCGAAATGGAAAATGTAAACCCTCTCCCTCTGAATTATTATAATTTGGAAATTATTGGGCTCTCAGGCAAAGACATGGGAGTAGGAATAACAGGTTTTTATTAGGAAAATTAAAAATAAGAATAAAAATGCAGTAAGACAAAACAACACTGACAGAGTCAGAATACAACCTCTCACGCTTTTGGTCAGGGTGTTGGTAGCAGTCTGATTGGATGGTGTCTGCGGCCCTCCCGCAGTGACAGTGTGGCTCTGTTGGAGCAGGGATCCTGTAGAAGGGTGTACTTTTCCTCTGAAGGTCTGGTGGTGGTGTAGATGGTGCTGGTCTTCCTCTGAGGAGCCACTGGGAAAAAAGGCTGATCCTCTGGGAATCCTGAGGGGAAAAAAGCTGACTGTGGTATTCCGAGTCTTAGATTATATCCAGGTAGGAATGATTGGCTGCTCTTCCTGGGCGGAGCATGGAATGATGTAATTTCATCAGTCATGCAGTGACACCCAATGGCTCATTAACAGGAGGTATCTCTCTGGAGAAAGGATGGGTCATGGAGGAGGTAAAGAGAACTGCTCCACTTGGTTTTAACAGGTGGCCCAATTAACAGAAGATAATTGCCCCACCTGGTTCTAGCAAAGGGCAGTACAACACACACCCTTGGCCACATTTCCCATTTGCAACCTAAGACTGTTCCATATGAGCTGAGCCCACAACTTTTGCAGAACTTAATCAATGAACACAGCAGTTTTTAAATGATTCTGTTGGTTTTAGAGGACATGTGCTGTAGTAAGTTTCCTAAATATGAGTCTCAGAGCTCATACATTTTGTTTCCCCCCAAGAATATGTAATATATATAAAATTTTTTAACTATTTAAATTAGTTCTGATCTTCCAAGCTGAAAACTATGAGTTTATATTGTATGCTCAGTGGATTGTCACCATGCTGTGGATGTACTCTGCTTTCATTTTCATTACTGAAAGTTATAAAATTCAGAAGTTGGGGCAATTATAAAAAAGTTTTGTATTCTTTCATTTTCTCTTTGCTTCTTGCAGAGCAAAGGCACTAACATAAAACCTCCCCTGATTATTTCTTTGGGCTATATGGGTAATTACAGAATAGATGATGGAATAGCATAAAGATTGACAGAAAATCCTTAGAAGCAATCTAAGTTTGTCTTTTTAACATATATGCTCATTAGTAGTCTGTCCATTTTTTATGCAGAAGTCTCTAGGATGACTCCAGGCTGTTCTCAAATCCAAAAGAGTCCTCAGTAAACTGCAAAGTAGAAATCCCTTTTTTCCTCTGCTGCACTTTTATAACTGTTATGTTACTCTTAAAAGAAAATTCTCTTCACCAGTAAAGCAGTCTAATAACTTAAACAGTTGTCTTTTTAATTTCTCCTTAACATTAATATCTGTTATTTATAGCTATTGCTTATAGAGAAAGTACATATGCTTGTACTTTAGCTAGGTAACATCCATGTATTTTCTGTTTGCTTTGTATGTAAAAATAATTCTTAAAAAACACCATTTCCCCAGGGTTTTTTTTCCTCATGTTCCGATGATACCTTGTATGCTTGATAGTACACTATTTTCAGTGAGGAGTAGGAACAGAGCTCTGGCTTTTGTGGCATAGGACTTAATGATATTGTCCTCTTAAACTCATAGTTTTAACATGAGGCTTCTGAGGACCTCAATGCTACAAGAACTGGAAAAGTAAAATTATGCTTTTCACCAGATTTTCATATTATAATGGTAAGTTTTGTATCACCACAGCACCTAGGGATCAAGGCCTCAGCTTACATACCATTTTATAAAAAACAAAACTTTGGAAAATGGGTCCCTATTATAAGTGTTTTGCAGAAAAACATATGACTGGAAATTATTTAAGCACAGAA
This sequence comes from Zonotrichia leucophrys gambelii, assembly GCF_028769735.1. NCBI lineage: Eukaryota > Metazoa > Chordata > Aves > Passeriformes > Passerellidae > Zonotrichia > Zonotrichia leucophrys. Next base: position 23,714,326 of record NC_088169.1, on the reverse strand, counting down.
GCTCTGAAACAGTGTTAGGGGTTATGTAAGTTTTACAGAAAAGGGAAGGGAAAGAATTTATACAGAGGAAAACAAACTAGTGTGGAAAAAAATAATCTGTGGGATGGTGTTCTGACATTCCCAGTGAGAGGGGCAGCACAAGGTGGCAAAGGTAAATGAGTACAAGGTGACAGAAAGTACCATATCAGAGGACAATTCCAGATGCTGAAGGTGAAAGAGATGTTAGGTAGCTTGGGAATAATCCATTATATGTTTGAAGAGAAAAGGTGTTCTTGACTCCATGGAGAAGTGTAAGCCAGCAGAGTGTCAAGAAGAGTGACACTGTCAAAGTGACAAGGTGGAGGAAATCACTGCAGCCTCACTTGAAGTGGACTAAAGTTGTGTTAGACAGCAGTTTTCACAAAAAGGAAAGCAAAAGATGGTTCTGAAACTGACAAGTTGTCAAGAGCCGGGATGAGAATTTTAGGTATGGGGTCTGACAGCAAAGGCTGGTCCTTGATAAATGAGCACACACAGAGGTGAGGACCTCAAGAGCTTTGACCAGAGTCAAAGAAACATGCAAGAAATAGTGCAACATAACAAGACAAATTATGTGATCAAAATATATGGAATTTGGGAAAAGGGAAACCAGAGAAAATGGTTAAAATTTGATTGCTTTCTGTATTTTGTGGTGAACATCAGTAGCCACAAAAACGATTTCTATAGTACAATGAAATATGATGGAACATAAAATATTTTTCAGTCATAATGTAAGCATAAAGAGACCTATATATATCTTTTTATAAAATTATTATGCAAATAAATGGGTAAAATATATATGTACAAATAAATCGGCAAATAAATGCATTCATGTTTAAAATTTAATTGAGGAAGAGATTTTTAAGATACCCTGCAGCAGGCACTTGATGGTTTGTTTTCATCACCTATTTTCAGTATTCAGTTACTAAAGGAACCACTTGACTCTTTGGTTTCTCCCCATATTTCATTATGTTCCTCAAAAGCCTCCGTGTTTCTGTTAGACCCACCCCCTTTCTCACTCCATGTCCGAGCCCCTGAGCAATTACAGATTAGGAATTTAGTTCTACCTCCTGTTAAGATAACCATCAAGTTCAACTTGGTGTCCTGGACATTCTGTCCTTGAGGAGAGAGACAAGGAATGTTGAAAAACAATAGAATCACACACTTGGTGGAAAGTATTTTTTGAACCACTTGTATGTCTAAGAGCATATACCTGAAAATATGTCTATATTATCTTCACTAACAGTTTTTGGGATACCTCTGTGAAATACACTTATAGTCTGCTAGTTTGTAATCTTGTCAGAGCTTTCCATATTCTCCAGATAATCCATGTCTCCTTGCAAGTACCATGGATTTGTAAACGTTTGTAACACTGTAAAGCCCATCTTTCTAATTTGATGAATCAACTACATCACATCAGCCCAGAATTTGTTACAATGCAATATAAGAGCCCATTTTAAAGCAATAACTGTGGCTGATCTTTCACACTTTGCTAATATTATTAATCCTGGCATTTGGGAAGCAAAACCTTTTGGTTAACCATCAAATGAAAAAATCGTTAATAAGCTGCTAACTGCTAATCATGTACAAATATTCTAACTGTGAAGTGAATGACTCAATTCAAAAACTACTGTGTCACAATATAAACATAATTTTCATAGCTTAATCATATCTGATTATAATGAATAGCAACTGCAGTCTAGGGACAAGGAAGAATGGATGGACATGATGTGGTGTGTCTTGGTTTGTTTTTGAAATGTATTCTCTTTCCTCACTCCTTACTCACAGCACAATTCTTCAGTTATATACTTTACATGGACCAGCAAATTGAAACCAGATTGTCCTTAACTTTTATTAACTTTCAGCAATGTTATCAATAAAACAAAAAAAGCAGCTGTTTTTTTAATGAACATATTGGGAAATGTTGGGACACATTAATTTTAATGTCCGGGAAAAAAGCATTTTTTGTTTTAAAGTCAACCTACTGAAGCTACTCTAATTCCTATATTGTGTAGGTTTTTTGCAAATTTTCCACTGTCATCTTCAGGACCGTATCAGCACTTTGTGCTGGTCATATATATGCTTTCTTACCCTATTTTTATTTGTGTCATAATAAGTCTCATTTAAAGTAGGCACATGTTTACAGTAGAAAATCCCTCTGAAAATGTATGTCCAAACAAAGAAAAACAGAGTTTGCATAACGAACACATTGAAGCAATTTTATAAAAGTCAAAAATGACATCTTAATTCCTCACAAAAAAATTATTTTTTCTCTGCAATACTGTAATCTGGCCCTTTCATATAAAGCAGTTCTACCTCTGGTCTTACATTTCCTGGAGGCAGCTGGTTGCCTTGACATGTCTTTATAACAGATGATTACAATCAGAGACCCATGTAATTCAGAATCTGTTTTCAAAGAATAAAGTTTAATCTAATAACGTTTTATTAAATTCTCAGTTCCTGTAGGACTGCTTTGGAAGGATATCCAAGGTAAATCATTTTATTTGGGAGCTCAGCTGCTGGTTACTCTTATCTTTTCTAATGAAAATTTATTTCAATGTAACAGTAGATTCACTATTTGTTAAATTGTGATATTTTCTGAGTGGGAGATTTCATGCGTGCATATTAAATTTTCAGCAGAGACTACATGTACTGAAACAAATTGCTTTTTTTCTTTCATTAATCAAAGTATTAACTCTTTTCTGCTTGAATATTAACTTTTAGAGGGGAAAATATTTTAAGATGCTACAGTAGTTTAGTATCTCAGTGAACTGAAAAGGACAATTTCATACCTAGACCTTTTAAAACCCTTCTTGTAACAAAAAAAAAAAAAAAAAAAAAAAAAGTTAAGTTTGCTAATGTACTTTATTAGATACACCAACTGTCCTTACATAAAAAGATAAAATTTCATGGTTCCCAAGGGGTCTCTAGGAGTGAGGATCTGCACTCACAGGAAGAATTCATACTTGTATCAAGTAATTTATAAATTATAATTTATAATCAGAATAGATAGATCAGCAAAGAATGAGAGAATTAAATCATTATCATAAGAAAATATTTTTCACAAATTAAATGTTAGCAGCTTGATGAAATCCCAAGGGTAATAAAACAGCTGATTTCAGATATTTCAGGAAATTTGAGAATTCTGAAAACTGCTTTTCATTTCTTTATTGAACTATTCATATTTCCCTTCCCTTCCCTTCCCTTCCCTTCCCTTCCCTTCCCTTCCCTTCCCTTCCCTTCCCTTCCCTTCCCTTCCCTTCCCTTCCCTTCCCTTCCCTTCCCTTCCCTTCCCTTCCCTTCCCTTCCCTTCCCCTTCTATTTAAATACATTTATGACTTTTAGTCATGAAGTATGTAGACTGATTGACTACTTATTGAATAACTTGTGCAAACAAGTTTCCCTTTAGACTCTAAAATAAAAATGTTGATAAAAATATTATAGAAAATAAAACCAGATTGACCAGATTGCCTAAGTCTACTTTTGTATCATATTTTTTTTCTGAGTTTCACAATTTGAAATACGTGAAGAACAATTTTTTTATACTTTATATGGGATATAAAGGGACTAACATTTTAAAACCAAGTCTGTGTGACAGATCCATCTTTAGCTTTTCAGGAATGAAGTTCATGCTTTTAGAGCTAAATTCTCTAACTGCACCAAGACTGATTGATTGCATTTGCTCCTTCATCACCATAGCAGACATTAATACAGCCAGTGCTTGCTGTGCAGACACAGCTGCAGGGACCTCAGAGTGGATTGCAAAACTTTGCAGGACTGTGTGCACCTTCTAGGTCAGTTAAATCTCTGCACTTAGGCATGTGCTGACATGGCACTACTCAAGATTTTGTCTTTCTGTACACCAGCATGAGGGACTAAATTTCAGTATGGCCTTCTCTGTCTTTCAGGACCTTCACCTCACAGCTACTGGATCGACCAGAACATATATTATCTCCTTTATTTAGGAAAAAGAAATTAAATACTTCCTTAAAAACCATAATAATATTTTATGGTGTTCAGTTGTCTGAGCCAGTAGAAACAAAATCACAAAAGTGCTATATATAACAGCACCTTGGGAAGACTGAGACTTTTGTTGTGAGATATGATTTATCTTTAATTATCATGCTCTGCTGAACTGTCTACTGCGGGATTGGTTGTCTGATGCTGGGTCTCATTGTGATAAATCCAGGAATGAAATACATCCTGTAAACAGAAAATGAAGGAACTTTTTAAATAAAGACCTTCATCCTCTTTCAGATTTTGTATTTTTCTTCACTTAATGCTTTTGTGCCTTATGTATATTTTTGAAGCACTGGTCCTTTTGTTGTTTGCAATATAATCCCTGTTATAACTGAGAAGGGTAGGCACACTATTTTAATTGATTTTTTTTTTCAAATAGAATTATAAAATTGTAATAATTTTAGTGGACTTTTGTTTAATTTGTTGGGGTATTTGTTTTGTTTATCTGGATAAGGGTGCCATTGTCCTAGATTAAATGTTGAATTTTTACTACCTTCTCAAGCCCAAAATACTGACTGCTTCTGACTTGCTGTACAAGAGTTTGCACTAATTCTTAACAGTATATGCTCTATGTGCTAATAAAAAATGTTTTCTGACATTTGTCAAACTGAATATGAATTACAGCTCCAACCTGCAGACACAGAGCACATCCTGTTTCAGTAGTGATGAGCACTGGCTGAAGGTATGATTTGTTTTCCGAGAAGACAATAAAAAGCCTGGTGATGTCATTTACAGAAGGGTAGAAATCTCCAGAAATTTATTAACTGGGCATTAACCACTGAAAGCCTTAAAGTAAAAAAGCTACATTATGAAGAAAGAGAAAAAAATATATTGTTCTGCCATGACTATGTGGGGAAAATACATCAGGAGACTGAACAGATGAGTGTAATATTATTAAATAAATAGCATGAACGTTTCAAATAATAACCAGATAAGATAATACTATTTAAAAATTAACTTTCTGTATTCTTATGAATTTGAATAACTTGAGAAATATATATGTATCTCACCTCCTATTTAACATTTTGAAAAAACTTCTTAAGAACCTTCTCTCCTAGTTTTAATTATATAGCCTAGCATTCCAAATATGACCACATGTAAGTAGATTAGTCCATTTACACAAAACGCACAGCTGCCCAGCCATTTTCATAGCTGTCAGTGTTGCAATTATTTTTGATTGTGTTTTCTTAGTCAACAAATGTAGGCAGAGATTCAGTTACAGAGCTGGTCATGAGCAGCAGTGGCATTGAATTCTACTGTAGGCCAGAGTTAATAGCCTGCTGCTGGAGCAGGGAGAGAGCAAAGCAGCAGGGCCTTGGATCTGAGCTGTAATTGCCTCCTGAGGCTGAGCATGATATGGCTCTGCTCATCAGATCATTGGAAGGAGCAGGAAAACAGGAGAATTGCCTTCTTTAAGAGGATTGGTCCTAAGCCCTATATAAATAGGGAGCAGTTGTAAATAACACAACCTGACAGTTTAATACTTTTCTGGGAATACTTTTCAGCCTTATAAACAGTGAAACAATAGTAATGGAGATTTACTACTTATCAGCTATCAAAACATTTCCTCACAAAAACCTTTTTGATTTCCATTTATCGATAAGTAAGTAAAAATTTTACGAGGAATAGAATATAATTTTATTACATTCCTCCTCTGCTGCATCTTTGGTGCTCTTATCTTTCCTAAACTTTATTTCATGTAGTTCATTTGCTGCTTATAATTTTCTTTCCAAAAGAATAACTTATTTGCAAGTCTGTTGCAATTTAATTTTTACTTTCATTTACATGTATGTATCTCACATATTTCTAAAAAAGCTATTTTGATTGGTTTTTTACTCTTTATTGGGCTGGTTTACTCTTTGTTTGGTGTTTGTTTTTAAGACTGACATTTCTAGCAGGCTGAACAGCAGTGTGGCTTTATGTCATGAGAAAGAGATAAGCATAATACCTTAAGACAAGTTTATACTATGTTTTTTATTTTATTAAATGGGGTATAATATTATATTAAATGGCTGAAACATTTCATGCAGCCATGAAGCTTGAATTTCTACATTTTACGTTGTTAACCCCGCCCTTTCCACAAGTGTTCCCATCCTTTTCTGTTTTCAAGATTCCCTAAAAACTCCAGCCCATTTCCACAAAGAAGATTTGCATGCTTAGTTCCTCCTTTAGTTTCTTCTCTATGTCAAGAGTTCTGGTTAGGAGCATTTCATACCCAGCATAACTTGGTCCTGCACAATCCTTGTATTTCTGTCTCATCAGGCATTCTGTGTATCCTTTATTTTTCTCTGAATCAGATTCACTAAGCAGTTTATAGGGAGGAATTTTCAAGCATTTTCAGTAGTTGGAACTACTACAGGGTCATCAGTTCTGGTTTCACATGCAAGTTTGAGTAGACTTCTTCCTGTAGTTGCTGTTTAATCTCCCTCTTTGCCATGTTTTTCCATCCTCTCCCTGCACATGGAAAGGGCCCCATGTTGGATGGGTCTTTGAACAACCTGGTGTAGTGGAAGGAGCTCCTGCCCATGGCAATGGAGCTGGCTGTAGATGATTTTTAAGGCCTCTTCTGTCCTAGCTGACCCAAAAATCATGTATTGCATATTCTTTCTACATCGATCCCTGCAGTTGTTCCACTGTCTCTTTAGGTCTCGTCAACCTGAGCAGCAGAACCTGTGTGTTGCACTCCAGTTCCAGGAAAGGAGAGTGTACTGGGTCCTTTTAAAAATAGAGAATAGGTATAGTCTCCAGGTTTCTGGGGAGTTGCCTTGGCAAGGTCTCTGAGTCTCAGTGTGAGAAGCTTCATTTCACAAACCAAACCTGCCTCTGAGAGATTTCTCGACACCTTTGCCTCCTGGGTATTTGCTTTTTGTTCTGCTGCTTGGCAACTGCTGTGAGGTGGCACAAGGCAAAAGCCTTTTTGTTCTTCCTGGACTCTGGAGAATTATGCAACACCTTCACTGCAGCTGCTTCTGTTTGCTAAGGAGAGGTAATTCCCTCTCTCCACAAGTTTTTTCAGGCACTGCCCCCACTCCAAGCTGCACTGTGCCGAGAAAGGGTAGGATCCTGTAACTGTTGGGAAGCTTCTACCAGCATTCTCTGGGCAACATCAAAGTCTTTTGGACAAAAATATTTTCCAGGTTTTGTCCTGGGTTGTTTGTGTTTGTGTAGGGAGCCAGGGTTAAGTTTTCTGCAATTGCAGATGCTCAGTTGCTGGTCAGTTTTCCTTTGTCCTCTCTCTCAGCAGTGTGGTCCAGAGTAGGGGGCTCTTCTGCTGTTTTGTCTTTGTCCTCTGGGCCTCATAGGCTGCTACTTTCTCTACCATCTTATTTTCTTTTTTACCAGGGGACCAGGTATCCCATCACCTTTGTATCTACCAGGTTTTGCTGTTATCTTGGTTGTTGTTGTTTTCTTTTTATTAAACTGTTATTTTTCACTTATATCTTCTCATACCTGTCTCTCTTTACTGGAGAAAGGAGAATGGTTAAAACTAAAGGGAGGTAAGTAGAGGGAATTTACTGGGTTTCTGCCCTGTAAACTGTCTTAAACTAAGATACCTTCCAACCCAAACCATTCTATGACTCTGCAGCAACAAGCAAAGGAAAACAAAGAATTAATTCACAGATCCATGGGCAGACAGATGTTCAGCCAACTCCAGGAGACCAGGGCCCCATCATGTGTTATGGTTACTGGGGAAGACAAAAAACATCAAGTGTTCCCCCCTTCCCCTTCTTCTCCTTAATCAGCACAATGTCATACTGTCTGGAATATCCCTTTGGACAGTTGAGGTGACCTGTCCTGTCTGTGTCTCCTCCCAACTTTCCATGCACTTCCAATTTCCTGGCCAGTATAACAATACAAAAACAGAAAAAGCCTCTGCTCTGTGTAAGCCCTGCTCAGCAATAATAAAAAAAACCTTTATATTATCAACCCTGTGTTCAGCACAAATCCAAAATACAGCTCCATATCAGCCACTGTGAAGAAAATTGGCTATACCCAGCCAAAACCAGCACAAAAAGAAGTTTTATCTCCTCCTAAGACACATGGGATAAATCAGGCTTCACAGATGTATTTCCTTTAACTAGAGAGGTGTCTAGGCCTAGACCAAACACACAAACCAAAAGGAATAGAACATGACTATTGAATCTGTATTGCATTACAGACAAAGGTACATAATTTCAAGATTTTTTTCTGGTATAATATCCTCTTAAAAAAAATTAAAGTGTAGGCTGTTTCTAGAAATCAAATCAAATTCAGTTGTATCTGTTTGCCTCCTTTTTTTTTTCAATAATAAAATTTACCCGACTTTGTTTACATATTGCATATTACCTATTAGATTGCTTCCTTTATGTTTTATGGAAAAAAACAAACTGTCAATTGTTCTGAATATCACCATTCATATGAATGGGTTAGCCGATGAAATGATGAAATGTAGATGTGCACATCTAAATTGATTACCCCAAACAGTAATCAATTTAGTACAATCAAACAGTACAGTGTCATAGGTGAAAAGGTCTATGTGTTGTCAATGAAAACAGGCAGCACATAATGAGAGGAGAGCAAGGGATGTTTTGCATCGTGACTTTAACATGACTTTTGATGCTGGCTGACAAAATGTGGTCAAAGTGAAAATGGTGAACCACGCAGAGTGGGAGTAGAAACTGGCTGAGCTGCTGGTCTTAAAGGATTGCAGCAGCACAAAGTCTAGTGGGAGCCTAGAAGAAGTTGGCACTTCAGCCAATACTGTTTAACATCCTCATTAGTCACTTGGATGATGGGCCCAAATACATCCTTCACAAGTTTGTTGATGATGGGAAAAACAACCCCATGCACCCATGCTGACTCTTTGGGGCCTGACTTTGTGGACAGGAGCTCTGCAAAGCCAGCCAGGGGTCCTGGTGGATGCCAAAATGAACATGTGTCCGTGAGGCAAAAAGTCTGACTCAGGGACGCCCTCAGTGGCAGGAAAAGAGGTAATGGGCACAACTGAAACACAGGAAATTCTATTTAAACAAAAGAAAAAAAATCTTTATTGCTGTTGACAGTGGTCAAATTGGGCCAAGTTTTTTTGTGGAATCTGCATCCCTAGAGGTAGCTAAACTCCAACTGGGCATGATCTTGAACAATAAGTAGCTGACTGGTCTGAGCAGGCTGGTTGAACTGATGATCTCTGGAGCTGCCTTCCAGCAAAGCCACTCCATGATTCTGTGGGAGAGCAACATATAAGGCACAACAGGATCAGAATTTTATTAATACAGTGCCTTTTATTGTAAAATGCAGAAAACAATTTTTTCTGCCTGCGTGAATTTTGGTTGCAATAAAGTAGAGAATATCATTCCTTTAACTGAACATCATACAAAGGTTTGAAAACGTAAAGAAAAGAAATAATTTTCTTCTTTGCACAGTTTTTTAATATGGTTTTTAACTCAGACAAAACTCTGAAAGTTCACCATCTGTTTCATCTGACAAAACCTCTCCACTGGGGTATACTGTAAATGTTCTGATTCATCAAGTGCAGTTCCCTCTCCTGGCCTTTCCTATGACACATTTTAACAGCCACTTTCCATTTCCTAGTGTTTCAATCTTGCACACCTTTAATTTTTGTAAAAGAATCTCCCTTCTACCACAAGGGGATCTGCATTAACTCTGCTGACTTTGATGATAATTTGACACACTTCAAATATTCTGTCTCAGCAATATGTATTTGTGCTCTTTCTACCATGCCCATGGAAAGAGATAGTTAATTTAAAAAAAGGGAAAAAAGAAAAAATGAATTGAAAAAAGTCCTAATAATCCCTCACAAAATCATAGAATCATAGAATGTTAAGGGGTTTTGAAGGGACCTTAAAGTTCTAGTCCAAACCCCCACTGCCATGGGCAGGAACAACCTACCACTAGGACCAGGTTACTCGAGGCCTTATCCAACCTGCCCTTGAACACTGCCAAGGCTGGGGAACCCACAACCTCCCTGGGCAACCTTTTCCATTTCTTCACCACCCTCACAGTAAAGACTTTTTTCCTGATAGCGAACCTGAATTCCCTCACTAATAATTTGGACCATTACTCTTTGATTACCACAGTTCCTGACTAAGAGTCCATCTCTGGATTCTCTGTAGGCCCCCTTCCGATACTGGAAGATGCTATGAGATTTCCATGCAGGTTCCTCCAGGCTGAACAGCCACAACTTTCTCAGCCTGAAATTTCAGCCTTTATTCAGCTCTCTAATTTGTTTCAGAGATAACTTCAACCCTACTTTTTCAGAATTAGCCCTCTGACTTTAAGTGTTTATTTATTTATTTTTACAAATGTTTCCTCTAATATTTTTGGTAGTTTTAGTTAAAAAAAAAACAATTATTGTATGTTCTTATAATTGTAAATATGCTACTCTCTCACTCAGTATATTTAAGGCCTGTCATGTGTCAGGTAATTTATTTTTTATATTGAAACAATTACATTTCAATAACGTTGACTCTTCTATAATTTTGCAAAGTAAAAAGAGTAATTTTGCAAATCAAAAGAGTATCACATTTTCCTTGTTCTGTTTTCTATAGATTAGGAATATTGGTTAAAACCACTAAACTTTTTTCTGGTTTGAATTGTATTCAGTGTGATGTGTGTCTCTACCAAAATACTGTAGCTGCAGAGAAAAACTTTTCTGATAAATAAGGAAGTTTCCGTAGTTCCACAGACCCGATTGACAATATGGTAATTTTACTGGGCATTAGCCTTCAATCTGTTCTTGCTACAAGCTCTGCTTTTAATGATTTTGCTGAACTCTCATGTAATTAATCACTGACATTTCTTTAAGATAATATTCAGAAGGCTGCAGAAAACACCTCCAGTAAAGTAAGTTTTATATAAAAAAGGGTTTTTTTTTGTTTAAAACTGGGGTATAATTAAATTTTTTCAGCTTTTTACATTTAACACTTTGTCCATCCAAAAGCAGGTGTCTTATTCAATCTACAAAAGACGTAGATTAAATAATTGTCATTGTAGCCTTGCTCAACCTTGTCCTAAACATGAAGTGTAAATCAATCAGGAGGTTTTCCCATAGAAAACTTTATTTAAACTATAATGTAATTTGCATGAGAACAATTTAATATACCATTTAATCTATCCTTACACGCATTTGGAGCAATCAGTCTCTTTCCAAAGTTATTTATCTTAGTGTGTGTACTTAGTCACTTAACTCATTCACATTATTGGTGAAGAGTTTCTTCCTTTAAATTATATGGTGATGAGAAAGAGAAAGTAAATACAAGAGATAATCTTAATGAAGTAGTCCAGTACAAAGAAATGCCATCAATACTAGGTACACCTTCAGACTGAGAGTTCTGTGAATATTCATGAACATTAGCAACAAAGACTGAAGCTGAAGTACCAAACCATGTTAACATCACATTCAGTGTTTGGTGCAACATCAGCAGCAGTAAATGAGATTAAGATTCATGAGTGCTGAGATGTGCCTGAGTACATCTGTTGATTTAACACATCTGCTCTTAGCCAGATTAATGACATCAGCTGGTTTAAAAGAAGGTCTTACTTTCTTTCTTCCTTTCTTTTTTTGTGGTGGGCATCTGAGGCAGATGCTCAGGAGCTCCGCCTTCCTTTTCCTCTTCATGTACATAGCTAACATTGTAGTTCACTGCTTACCTCTACGTAAATGAAAGACCTTACAAACAAAGAACAAAACCCAGGAGATTAAAAGAAGCACAATGGCCTTGCTTAATCCCACATGAATTAGCCACGGAGACTAAATTAGAAATCTGTTTGTCAAAGTTCAGTTTGTAGCACTGGCAAGAGATAAATGGCTTAAAGGAACAACTCAGACCCTGGTGGGCTGAAAAGCTCTTTAGAAATGCCTGTGTCTCATCAATGACTGTATGCCTAGAGTCTGTTAAACATGAAAAAAGGCTTTTTATTTTTTCTGTCTCCTCTAAATTTCCTGGAAAAAGAAATGAAAATATAGTCTGAACTTTGATATTAAACACTGTGAACTGTAAAGGCTAAATCCAACCAGGTAGAGACAACCCAGGATAAATCTAAACCTGCATTAGTTCTCTCTTTCTTCTTCTTCTCTCTGTAAATGAATAAACTCTCTTAAAAAAAAATAGATTTATCTTAGACTTAGACACAAAAAAATTGTTTGAACTGCTGGTTTTTCCCAAGACTGTAAAATTAAAGGTTTCTTTTGTCCTTTCTAGTGTGACTTTCTAGCATCAAATTGTTTAAATCTCACTTCTGGTGACAGTAGATTCATTATCCAAAATCAGTGGTAGATGTCCTCAGGTTTCTGTCTCTTTCTACAGGACACTGATCCTAAGCTTATTATTTCATGTGTAAAAATTCAGAAGACCAAGTTTTCATCTCATTTTGAAGGACTGAAGATGGTTAATTTGAAGTATTTTAATTGGCCATGCATGACCAGAGCTAGCTGATTAAAATGTTTCTTCAGGGTTTTCTTGAACATTCATATTAAATATATTTTGGTACTATTTTATTCCTGTAATTCAAAATGCTTAACTAATTTATCTAATATTAAATTCAGATGCCCAGTAGCACGCAATCTAATTGGAAAGTACATCTTGAATGCTGGGAAAAATAATTCATTTGCCTAGCTTATATGGCAACACATTAATAAAAAAGAGTTTGAGAGATGAAACAGGAAAAAAATAGATGTTTTTTAAAAAGGGAGAAAGAGTTAGTTGAAGCTAGGAATAAGAATGAAAAAGGTACTGGAAGCACAGTTTGAGGGGGGGAAAAAGCAAGAGGTAGTAAAATTGGAGGTAGTATATGACCAGAGACTTTCTTCAGACAGCTTTCACTGACTCCCTATAAATTTCATTCTGATTTTTAGCAATAAGTATTCAATATGTTCTGGGCTAATGTTCTTCCCTTGACTTGTCAGTTAGTCTATAATTTCTTGATTTTAAATGCCTTCCAAACTGATACATGAAATGTAATGTAAATGAAAGTAAATTGAGATGAGATACTATTCACATTAATTTTTCAGCTTTTACTTTGCCTTGATAAAAGGGGGAAAAAATTAAAAGGGACAAAATCAAGGACAAGTGTGCTTGAAATGCACTGTTTTGAGGCTAAAGTTTGAATACTTTAAATTAAGATAAAACTGTGTGTAATATTGAAGAAATAGGTCAAATGTTTAACCTTGTACAGTGCAGGGATGGATACAACAGATAGTACATTTTTCTAAGTCATCTTGTAAAAAATATGTGTTCCAAAGTATTAACATAGTGGTAGCTGCTCATAAATATGATCTCAAGGTCATATCAAGAAGCACAAAATATAATTTGAAAGTTTCCTTTTGTTCTAAGTGGAAGATGCTCTAGCCTCTCAGTTTGGGACACATAAGTCCACAAAGTAAGTAATTTTTATTATGGTATTTCTGGAAGCTGGAGGACAGAACACACTTTAAGAAACAATGTAATTAGTAATAGAAACCAAGGAACCAAAGAATACACAGACAAACAAAAATAAGCAAATCCATAATAATTTCTCCTAGAAAAAGAGATGTGTAATTTATGATGGTGGAAACTTATGTATAGACTTATCAGAGCAAGTGTTGATGATTGCTTGTATTTTTTTAGACTTGTAACACGGAATAGCTGATACGTGACAGTTGTGCTGAGCTAGTCTGCCTAAGCCTATGGAAGATGCTAGTCACAATATTCAATACAGTGAGAGTGCAGAGGTATCCTGGAGAGATGGCTGATTTTCAGGGATCATTTCTTCCATGCTCAAGAACAGTCCAACCTAATGTGTAACAAGTCAAAGTAAAGTGGCAGAAGCACTGCATGGGTAAGCAAGGAGCTCCTGATTAAATGGAAACATAAAGAGGAGGCATGCAAGATATGCAAGCAGGGACATGTGGGCCTAGAGGAGTATGAAGACATTGTCTGATCAGGGAGGGATGGGGTTAGGAAAGCCAAAGCCCATCTGGACTTAAACTTGCTGGGGGATGTGAAGGTTAACAAGGTGGGCTTCTACAGCTACAGCAGCAGCAAAAGAAAAACCAGAGAACACAAGAGCCAGGTGCTGAAGGGGGAAGGGGACCAGCTGGAACATGACATGGAGAAAATTGAAATAATCAATGCTTTCTTTATTTCAGCCTTTTTCCTTCATAAGAAAAGCCTACATGAATTAAGTATAAGATGTGGTGTTTTCCATATACAGCTATATACCATGTGAAGAGGAAGTTACCATGTGTAAAGGTAATGTTCATTTGTCAAATGCCACATTAATAGGGATACTTCGGACATGCTCCAGAACCAGGCAGATGACATTCATTCATAAAAGGTCAGATGATGTGAAACAGGCTGGAGGAATACTAGAATACCTTTTAAAGACAAATGTACTGGATATTCAAATCCAGAAGATTTAAAGTTATGTATGTTACTAATAAGTCTTTTCTTTCCCTTTCATCTTTCAAATTTTCATAGAAGCAGAGAAATATGTGGAAAGATAGGGCTACTTTCTTCCTCCCCACAAATACAGTGTGGCACTGTGTTGTGGCTTCACTCACAGCAGTAGCTAAGTACCAGACATCCATCACACGTCTCAGAATAACATAATGTGTCTTAGTTAGGACTGTCCTTGCCTACCTTCCTTCAACCTGAAGTAGAGTATAGAGAACTCCAGAGGTCTGATTGACCTGCTGACACTGCCTATTTAACTCCTTTGTCTCTATAAGCTGCTTTTAAATTTCAACTCTCATAAAATTGCCTGCAGTTACAAAGTGTGTAACCAGATTTAGCTGCCTGTAATGAGATTAAAACCAATCCTAAAGCCTGACAATTTAATGCTTTAAATTTTTCTGTGTTTCGGTGATATTCTTTCCCTCATCATAAGCACATGACTATCACAACTTCCCCCTACTAGCAAGATTCCGTTTAGACAGCTCACTGTGTGATAGGTTAACATGATAGGAAAATGCAAATCATTCAGAGCAATCCTGGCATCCAGCTGGCTATTGAAATATTACCTGGAGCAGTGTAGAAAGGCTCTAGTAGGTGAACCTGTGTGCTGGATTAATGTGAGTGTTAGTAGCTCCTCAAATGCTGTTGTCTGACTGACAGCAGCTTTTCTAAAAATCACCTCAGTTAAATGACTCCTTCCTCCAATACTCCAGTCTTCAACAGTTTCCATCCTCCTTTTGAATTGATTTGCAGTCCAAAATGATCAAGCTCCTTAAAAGCTTGCTTATAGCAATGTAAAGAGCATCTGAGTGTTCAGACTAGGTCAGTGCCCTCAATTGCCAAAGCTGGATGGAAACTTAAGAGCAGATGTTAGGCCATGGTCAGCGTACATAGCAAGAAAATTGAATCTTTGACATTGAGAAGGAGAAACAAACCATTGGTGATGTCACTGAACATGCTAATATATATACCCATAAATACACATTCTACTTCACTCTTAGAGAGGAACTAGAAGATAAAATTGTAGAACTATTCTAGCATTAATACTGCCATTCCTTTCATTCCTTTCATGTTATATTGTTCAGTTAACTGACTCCAGCTCACAGATGTGGTCCCTACCTGACATATCTAAAAGCTTTCTTCATAACCATCAACTTACACTCTTATGTAACAAATTGCTGGATCATCCTGTGGTCTTGTACTCCTGCATAACCCATGCACTTCTGTGTCACCTGAAAAGCTTACTAACAGGAAAAAACCCCATGTTTATCAAGTACCTTTTCTTTAACATGTCAGTAATAAACATAAGCTTCATTAAAACATGTACCAAATATGATTTTCTTTATTCTCACATTCTGACATCATCAGATGCTACAGTAACTTACAAGAACCAACATGTTTACACTGAAAGTAATAAATTTTTCTCTTATCTTTTTGTATAGCTCTCTCCATGGTAGGTTAAGTTTCTTTGTGTATTTCTTTTTGTTTAACTGAACATTCATGAAAAAGATACAATGTGGATTGAATTCCAGAGCCTAACTTACTTTTTGTTTCAGATACCTTTCTCAATATATATCAGTATTTATTAAATTTGCCCCAAAAAAAATCCCCAAACCCCAAAAACTGTAAGTTAAAGGTTTTGAAAATCATGTGAAATAAACAATAAACATCGACATTAAGAAAGAAAATATATGTTGTTCACAGATTTCATGACAATTCATGTTTCCATGGATTTACCTGAAATTATGGGTTTTTTCCCCCATTTTTGCTTTATACTTTTATGTAACTATAAAATATTTAACTGTGGAAAAGTCTACTATGTTGTTTTGGTTGTGCTTCTTTTTTAAAGAGATTTCTGCTCTTACTGTCAAAATTGTACATTTTTAAAAAAATTGAACTTGCATGTTAAACAAAGGATATATAGTGAATTACTTTATTCCCTTCCTCTTACATAAAAAATATTTTGCTTACAGAAAAGGCAACTTGCATAAGCAATAAAACCCCTCTATTTGTCAGATACCCATGCTTATTAATCAAAATTAGTTTTTTCTCTACAGTTTTTCTATTATTAACAGAAATAATAGAACAATTTTTAGTTCTTAACACAAATTTCAACAATTTAAATGGACAGGGCTATGATTCTTACAAATATTGTAAAGTTTCATAACAGTCCATTATTTTTCTAATGTAGGTTAGCAAACATTATTTATGGTACCTTAGTATTTAAAGCATCAACAAGTATTCATTGATCTGGCACAAGTTTATTACTATATAAAGAAAAAATATAGTCCTATGTTTTCAAGAGCTAGGTATCTAAAAGACAAAAAAATTTGAATATAAGAAGATTAATTTCTTTTGTTCAGTTGTCTTTTTTTCCTTCAGGATTGGGCACCGCATTGTTACCACTGTCCAAATCCCATCCTATGCCTTCTCCTGGTGAGTTAGAGGTCATGGAAAGAAGCAGCACGGTATTTCTATGTCTAAAATACCAGTGTGAACAGAACTATTTTTTCATTTCTGGTGGAGTATGTTTTTAAAGAGAATTATGTTTCAGCTACAGTGCCATTTCTCAGAACTGTCAACTGTCTAAATGTATGACTGAGACTTTTTGTAATAGTTTTATCTTGTGATTCCCTGTTGCAGGGATTTATTGACTAACATAAATTCTGTTATATAATTGCCCTGCTACTGAAACACACTACATCAGTCTCTGCCTTTCTTGTTGGAGCTGTTCCACTTTAAATAAATAAATATTCACTGGGCCAGAACAAATGAGTGATTGCCTCTATACACCAGTGATTAAGACACTTGCTTGAGAAATATGAGTCAGATTGAAGCTATGGCTCCAATAGTTAATTATATGAAGTAGAACAGCTCTGACTTGTCCTTCAATTTTTAGCAGCTTACATGGATTGTCTTTCACATACAGGTACTTGAATCCCAGTTCTATATCAGGCTAATAAGGAATAGCTTGACACTATGTGGCTTGTAAAATTGGGAAAATTGGGTATGCTGAGAGAGGAGGAGGAGTCAGTATTTTTCTACTACATTAACAAAAGCACTATACGTGTTCCAGCAATTTCTAAATTGTAAAGAAGCATAATGAAATTAAGTCTTTCATTGAACTGCATTTGATTGCTGTTTATAGAAACTATATATTTATTTAAAAGGTTGTAGTTAATACCACATTGGAAAAACATATTTTAACTACAAGAATGTAGTTTGAGCCCCTTATTCATTTTTGTATGAATATATGTAAAGTGGATATAAGCCTATTACAAAAATTTTCTACCTGTAGCCTGTCAAGAAAATTGCTTACCATCACTACAAAATTGGGCACAAAAGTAACAGGGCTTTTTTCACCAATTTGTTTTTGTTGGGGGGAGGGAGTGGGGGGGAGGGAATATTTAGCAGGGGTACGAGTGATAAAAATAATCTGCCTTAAAGATGATTTCAGATGTGTATAAAATAAATATTTACCTGAGCATATTTTTTTAGCTGAGAGTGGTCAATACAAGGAAAATAGGATATCTAGTGTTCAATTTATATGACCCATTTTAGACCTGAATATGAGAGTAAGATAAATCAAAGCCTAAAAGTGGCTATTTCTTTTCATTTTTTATAAACCTGCTCTAGATGACCAACTTAGGGTATGCCTCTGTTGTAAATTGCAGTTAGGATGAGCCAAAACCCTCTTCTCCTTGCAAGAAAACTGTACAGAAAAGTTTGTTTTTCCTTACTCCTATTTTGTTTCAGTAGTTATAGAGTTGTTGTTTTAAAACGTCTAAGTGATTCCACCTGTTGCTATGCAAAGTTTTATATTCAGTGCACTGAAGTATATCATAGTTACTGCTATTTAATTACAGATAACTACATTATTTTGGGAAGTAGTATCTATGATAATGTTATCTACTATTATATTTACTTAATACAATAGTCAAGGGTTATTAGGAAATAACATTTCAAAGTATGTAATTTCTAGGTATGTTTCTCTTTAATGTGACTTATCTACATTTTATTTAAAAAATTATTAAAAATAATCAATATTTTAAAGATTTCTGTTTCATTATCCAAAGGGTAATATTTTAAATTCTTGCAGGAAAGGTCTTAACTAATATGTAAGATAGATACGTTTGATAATACAGAATTAAAAGACTTGTGTTTCTGCACAGAAACATGTCTGATTTTAGAGACAGCTGCTTGTTGGAATCTTAGGCAATTTGTTTGTAAAATATTACCCTTTATTTGAGCCTAAGAAATCACAGTCTTTGACCTGTCATTCTTATACTTCAGAAAACCAGTTTCTTAAGACATCTTGCATGCTTACTGCACCTGATTGAATGGTTCCTTAATAATCTACAGATTACTAATTTCATTGGAGTTAATGAGATATACTGTGATATGGTCTTTTTTAGAAAATCAGATGTTTTTATATAGCTTTTTGATTTCCAGACAGTGGTTACTGTTTGAAGAGTAAACAGAACATCTACAAATCAGAAGCATAAAAACATCCTTACACACACTTGACAAAAAGAGAGTTTTCACTAAGTTCAAACAGTTGTCTACATAGTGCTTCAACATGTCAAAGGAAGTTAAATAGTTAAAAAGAAGCAATTAAAGTAGACATAGGAGTTTGATAAGAGCATTCCTGTGAGGGCAACATTTTCTAGACATCTTATACTGTACTTTCCCTAATTTTTAAGCTGTTTAGAACGGACCAATCAATCAAAGGCTGTTTAACTGATAATACTATTATTGTATGATTATTGTAGAGCAGAAATATTTCAAGAAAAGAAAATTATCAGTTTACCCAGTAATCCATGAAGAGGAAACAATATTTTTCTTCATTGTGCAAAATGCTTGTTACTCTGCCCCAAAACTTGGTATGACACACGCAATTATTAGAGGCACGTAAGACACATTTGCCTGTAGCGATTTACTGTACTCAAACTAGTAGAATTTCAAATTAAATACTAACAGTGTCTGGCTACTTAGGTAAACAATATATAAATCAATGACAATTATAATTCATACATACCCTGGAAACATCAAGAACTAGACATAAAAAAATACTGTAATTGATTAATCAATCATCTCTCAATATATCCTAGATGATTCTGTCATTGTGTGTCTAACATATGTCAGTAAAGCCTATATTATTTTAAATATTTTACCTTTTTCATCTATTTTATAGCTAGTTACTTTGCACAACCAGTGTTTCCTCCAGTTACTTTTTTTACCCATACTAGACTTTGTTATGAATAGATGTACTGTCCATCACTGTTATAATACTGGCAAGAACTTAAAAATCTAAATTACCAAAGAGATAAATTTAACTAACATTAATATATTTTATGTTATGTTGTGATTATTTTCTAAAATTAATATTTAAATATGAGTCTTTGTGAAACCAATTTTTAAATTTACTAATGAAAATAAGATTTAAAAAAAACCCTGTGCCACTGATGCTTTAGTTTTAATGCCTTTTTATGTAGCAGCTGACTTATTCTATCAACCACTCTTTAATAAAAATGGCAGTTTTACATCCACTTTGTTCAGAACCTACTTTTTGTCTATACATTTAAAGTCTAGATGATATTAATTAAGACCTTGCATAATGAATCATGTCAAAGATAGGCTTGATGTTAATTCTAGTTCACCATATGGAGCAGATAGGAAATATGAACAAACCAGATCAGGAAACTGCATGCAAAGTAACTCTCTGATGTCTATTTGTACAACTGTATAAATTATTTTCCAAGACTGATCACGTGCGGTGCAGCTGTGTGTTAATGCAAGAGTCTCCTTTTCCCAAGGATTTCAGTGAGCAATTTTCTGCATTTCAGTGTGGTATATAAATATGTCAGCTTGCTGTCGGTATCTCTGACACAGCAGCAGAACAGAGGGAGACCAGAGCAGAAGGAAACTTAGACACCTGATTTACTTTATTGTTGCAACCTGAAGCACTTTTGGTCTCAGCAAAATAAAAAAAGCATAAAGGTAGGAGGGAAGCTGCAGGAGACCACCAGGAGTGCAAAAGCTGTCAAGTATCTGATGTGGTCCTGTAAGCCAGCTCTCAGTGCATGAGATTTGATAGGCTGCACACAGCGAGAACTGCTTATAGCATGTTGAGGAACTGAGAGACATTCATATTCCAGAGCCTTATTTCACATACATGTATGTGTATATATAGACATTTATTTATTTGCATTCTTATTTGGGTATTATTTTATGGATTCTACATTTAGTAAAGCTAATGCTTTATTGGAACCAGATAACCTATCTGAATTTTCTGATTTTCCCAAGGTATTAGTGTCCTGGAATTTGAAAAGTGATTTCAAATAGGCAACATTTAAAATTAGTATTTTCCTTGTGCACTCAGATACCTAGTCAGTAGCTAGTAGGATTTTACTGAGAGACAAAAAAGAAAGAAGATTTATTTTAAAATATGCTAGATTTTCTGTTTATAAAATAACAGAAAAATATTCTTTAGACTGCCTTGTAATTAAATTCAAAACTAGTTCAGTCTGCTTCTAGATATTCTTATTATAGGAGACATTGTCTTTCCAGTAGTTTAATATCAAACAGAAAGCCACTGGAGCCAAGTGACTTCCTAGTTAATTTGGCTGCTGAAATAAACAGGGCCAGGAGACTTCTTCTCCTTTTTAATGCCTTTATTAAAAGTGATCAGCTCAGGATTGGGCGGCTCGGCAGGGCTGCAGTCCCCGTCGCGTCTCCCAGGGCGACCCAGAGGAGGAGGATATGCGCAGCTCCGTCCACTGTGGGCAGAGCTGGGGGATCCAGTCCTCGTGGGAGCCTCTAGGGTGTGATGTTCCCGTCAGATGTTGATCATTTGAGCTTCTTAGCTACCTGGTCCTGGCGTTGGGACGACTTTGTGCTCAGGGCGAGAGGGACTCCGCATCTCTGCAGGCTCACCACTTGGCTCCTCATGTCCAGACATCACTTTAGTCTCTCAATTCTTATTTGGCTCGTTGTTTTTGGGGTTTTCTCGTTGCATTTCGAGTCGTGGTCCCACAAAGCATTCTGGACTTTGGAGTCACTTTGCATAACCCCCCCACCCTCTCAGGTGTCTTCCCTATGCTGTAAGAGAGCACAGCCTCGGGGAAGGGCCATCCACCGCACCCAGCCAGGCCTTTTACTAACACAAAAGAGGAGATAAGCCTCAACGACCCGGTATTACAATAACAAAGCACTAAGAACCCTGGCAGAGACAGATCTGGCTGCGTCCCTGTAACTCTTTCTCACAAAAAAAATATTAACCGAATTTTTGTTCATAACAGCTGCCATCAGATTTACAGAGGAATCAGCATTTTAGCCTATGAGCCAGTTACACATTGCATTTAGCCATAACTTTAACAGCTGATAGACAGAAAACATTTGTTGCTGCACCAGGCTAATCCTCTAACTCAGAATTTAAGAGAGTGTTATCCTGAATTATACTGACACAAAGACTCTAAAAATCATGTGATTCTCCCTGAAGGGTCAAGGCAATAACTTTTTTTTTTTTTTGGAAAATGATGAAATTAGGCATGTTTTTGAAACTCAGCAAGGAAAATATGGACTTAATTGATATTAAAAACACATCATTGAAAAAATTAAATTAAAATAATTTCTTGGATCTCCATTTCTGTAATAGGTTGGGGGGATTTCTGTGTTTATTTGCAGGAGGTTCACGAGGATTGGGATTGTCTTTTGTTTATTTGCTTTTCTTTATTCATTTTGCAAAATTTA
This sequence comes from Zonotrichia leucophrys gambelii, assembly GCF_028769735.1. Classification (NCBI taxonomy): domain Eukaryota; kingdom Metazoa; phylum Chordata; class Aves; order Passeriformes; family Passerellidae; genus Zonotrichia; species Zonotrichia leucophrys. The sequence goes on along the minus strand of NC_088169.1, from coordinate 23,692,103 downwards.
AGAGGAAGCTTAATATAAAAGGTTATATTCTTTCCTGGCAGTGATTATTTTTGTGTGGTGGTGATATCTATAAAAAAAAATTGAAAAATAAGAATCCAACTGTATTTCAGCACCCCTCCTCTAGCCTGTGATAATCCTTGTTCCATGAAACCATTTTTAAGATTCCTAACGTCTGTATTTTTTAAGCAAGAAAAAAAAAAAAAAAAGGCAGAGAAAATCCCTACCAGAATAAAAAAAAAGGCTTGACATGTTTTTCAGCATGGAACAGTCTCTTCTTCAGCAGAACAGAGATGCTTGTTTGAGGCCTGAAACTGACAATATTGTCTGCATGGGTGACAGGTATCTAATCTCATCAATCCACTACTAGAAACAGGTGCATCACACCCCAGGATTTCTAATGTGCTACAGGGCTCTGTAATCCATAAGAGCTGCAGAAACAGCAACTTGTATCTGTCATATGGCTGGGACTACCTGTCTCTCAAGCCAGAATCTACCTTTCTAAATGTCAGCCATACAGCTCTTTCTCTGAGGCTGTCCAAAATGATGCCACCACCTGGCCCTCTTGCTAAACTGCTTAGAAAAAGCCTATAAACTGCCACTTTACCAACTTGTCCAATTTCAGTCATATCCAGATACCATCTCCCTGGTGAATATGCCTGCTACAGAAAAGCACTGCAGCAGTTCCTGCTAAGAGTCGCAAAAATAGTTGTTTTGTAGGTGTTAATTTTTTCCAGGTAAAAACAAAATCATATCTACAGAAGAAAAAAATGTAGCAGTGTCTGCAGAATAAAAAGATCTCCCTTTGTGCTCAAAAAGTCTATGGTTTGCAAACACTGAGGAAGAAACTGATGTTTTCTTTCTTATCTTTACCAGTCATCTGCTGTCAGTCACTGTCAGAGCCAAGACATTGAATTGCATGGTCTTTTTGTTCTCTTTTGTAGGGACATTTGTTTTCTAGTCTTGGGGAGGAAGAAGCAGAGCTGTGAAAGTCCTTTCCAGAAAATTTATTGCATTTGGGAATTCAAATCCAACCTGACAAGTTAAGATCAAGGTCACAACTGTACGGCTTGAAAGCTTGCCTTAATATCTTTCTAAAAATTGAAGAGATAGTTAAAACAAAAAAACCCCCAAAAGTAATAATTACTTCTGTAAATAACTAACACTTAAAACAGTTTTAAAGGAATTTTTCCCTGGATTATTGACAGTTAAATTTAAAACAAGTGAGTTAGGTGTCTCAAAATCCATAGTGCTAGTGTGCAGACCTATGGAATGATTTAATTCACATAAGTGTGGGATGTTCTAGATTATTCCATATGGCTTTCAGGTGCTGCTTTCTGGAACATGGGTCTTGTCTCTGCTTTGTTTCATATATCCTAGATCTGTGTGAATATCTTAGTCTGGCAACATTCGAAGTGATTCTGCACACCAAATTATAGGCAAATGTTTTAATATCCCAATCAAAAAGTGAATAAAATTGGGAGAATTATGCAGGCAGCCATGACTACTTTTTTATTGCTGTGAATAGACATCAAGTCTAATAGCTACATATAGGTCTTAATCGACCTACTGACCCTGTGATTTACATATATTTTGAGAATTTAAAATGACTGGTTTACTCCTGAGTCTACAAGAGAAAGCTGAAAACCTATGGTGGTCTTGGAAGCATTACTTATTTAAACACTGGAAACTAGTGGCATTTCCAAATTGGTAAGTTGTTTAAGACACACTTACCAGAGAAGCATGTAGGGCAAAGATCTTATTGGAAACAATGATCAGCACTAGATCATTAAAACAATCTGATCATTTAGAAAGAAAATTTGAAGTGAGATGACATTTCCTAAATCTCAGCATTGTTTCTGCTGTGTACATGTTAAGGAAAGCCAATTGACCTCCAGCTGCCAGGCCAGTAAAGTTCTTACATAAACTGTGTCTTTCACATATGCTAGGGCATTCAGATGGCCCTAGCTACCTGCATGTAAACAGCTGAAGTCCTCTGCTACTAATGTAGCACAAAGCATAATCATATTTTAGAATTCATATCAATAGAAAACTGAAAAAACATAAAAAGAAAAAGATGTAAGTATTGAATAGAATATGAAAGCCTGAAAAGTGTGTTGCCAACTAGGAAATTCCACCTTAAATTTTGAATGTAGAAACCTATGAGACAGTTATAAGTAAATTAATATTTAAATAGATTCAGCAAGTAAGTGTACTATTGTTGAACAATTTAAAATCTTTATAGCACATAGATCAAATAATGTTGCTTTGTGACAATTTTCCCAATGGAAGAGGCTAGCAACTAGAAACAAATCATATGTGACCATAGAAGACGCCTGACAATACTGGGACACAAGAAGGAAGGATATACAGTAAGGGAGGAATGAAAAATCCTAAGGAGATAAATAGTTCCAATGTGGTTTTGTGTGCAGTTTTGACTCTTTATTAAAAAAAAAAAAAAAAAACAACAAAAAACAACTAAAAAAACCAGCCACAAATACATCATGGAAATGTATAATGAAGACATGCTACAGTGACCAAAGATCAAGACATGAATTAGAGAATAAGCTTGTGAGCAGCTTTATTTTCTTCTCTCTTAGATAATCAGGGGAAAAAAGGCAATAGAGAAAATTGAACACTGCAATCCAAAGAACAGCACAAACTCATTAGCAAATGGATACAGATTTTCAGAGAAGAAATTTCATCTTGAAATTAGATGTGTTTTGCCAATGAGGCTGAAGATCCAAAATAATCTGTAGCAGGATGAATGGTAGAAATAAGTTCCATTGTGACAATATCACAAAATTCTGAGTGGAAAACAATGATATTCTTTGGCCCAATAATGGGATAGACTACTGCCTGGACATCAGAACTGATGACTAAGATGTCCTTCTTAACTCCAAACTACTATTTATAACATGATTCTGTGCAAAATCTCAGCTGATTAGTGAGGAAAAGCAAAGACAAATTTTGAAGAAAATTTTATCTGTAAATAGTTGGGCAATGTCTAAGAAGACATTTGAGGCAAAATTAAAATCAAATTTCGGAACTGTTCTCAATTTTTCAATGTCCTAAAGACCTGGTCACATTTTGCTTCATCTCAGTGATGGGAGAAATTTGTTAAAGACAGGTCTATTAGTCCGGAAAATAATAGTTAGTTTCTTTTAAATAAAAAACCCCAGAAACTCTTTTCTTCAGGAGAGCTGTACACACTTTGTTGTGTATTATGGGAATCTGTGATCAAACAGCAGTTCTGTCACAAGGGTTTCCAATCTCTGTACAGGAAGTGAATCCAAAAAGGACAAGGGAAAGACCTGCCCTGACTACTACCAGCTCTCTGGTACCCTACTGGTACCCTACCAGCCCTGAGAGAAAGAACACTGCTTCTATAAGAAATTATACAAATGGGTGTCTTCTAGCTTTTCAAATGAGGATTGAGAAAAAGTCAGATTAACAGAACAAAGAACAAGAGCTGCAGGGCATACTGCAGTCCTTATTCTACTTCTGATTTTAAAAAACCTTTTAGCTTTCACTGGATTCCATTTCAAGTCCCAGATCATTATCAGGCATTGCTATGTAATTCTTCTCTGTGTGGGACCTTGGCTTCATAAGTACTCAGGGAAAGGAGGGAAAAATAACCAGTTAAACAATCAATTTCTCCCTCCTAAACTGGCATGAAGAAATTTCCTACAAATTAATTTTATGCATGTTGTTTGTATGAACAAAAATTTCAGAGGATCTGTAGTTTCAGCTGAACTGAAAGGATACATTTTCTGTGAAAAACAAAGTGAAATAATTTAAATTTCCTTCTGCCATCTAATTCTGAAGCCAGATTTAAAGATTTGCAGTTTAGCTCTTATAGGTAGAATATCAACACCTCAAGAGGTCAAAAGACATAATTTGTCTGGCTTTTATTGTTGTTTTTTATAATATAAATGGATTACTAAAACATATAATACTTTATATGGTGGTCATTAAGCTGCTGCTTTCAGAATATTGTAAAATCCATAAAACTTGTAGCAGGATTTGAAAATTGCTGCCATATATTAATTTTTGTACATTCACTCTAAAACAACACACAGATCAGTGGTTTTGGCCATATCCGTAATACATTGACATTTAAGGATGAAAAATTTTCTCTTTTCCCTTTAATTTGAATAAAGCAGGGAAGATTAAATCAGGAAGAACATATTGGAAGAAAAAAAAATAGTAGTAAAAAATAACAATGAGTAACTATCTTGTAGCCAGTGAATCAGTTCTCACTGAATTCAAGGACACTTAAGCAGTTTGATCATTTCAGAATGTCTTCACATTTATATGTTGTTATCATGTACAAAGCTAAAGGTGCTTTTTCAGAGAATTCTAGTATCATCTTCTTTAGCAACATTTGCTGACTCTAAATGATCCCACTTATAACCTCGAAGAAAAATATTTAAGTGGTGCTGCAGAAATGAGATCCCAATATACATTTCAGCATGTGTTTTTAAATCCTCTGACTGAAACTCACAATCCTTTTACCAGCTTAGAACACTGATAGTAATTCTATTACCACTGCAATAGCCATCCCTCTCTAATTCTCTAGACACAATTACTGTGCACCATGCAAGATGAATACAAATTAACAGAAGAAAAAAACACCATAGAAAAGGGAAAATCGGTGTGGGCTGTAATGTTCCTGCAGGGGATGCTCTTGCACTCTCAAGTTTAGCTGAATGAGCTTCCAGAAACAGTGGAAAAGGAACAGAAGGGGGATGTCATTTAAAAAAAAAAGGAAATTAAAAAAATAAACCCTAAACATCAAGCAATGTTCTGTATATGATTTTTCTTCTGCCCTTGGTAATTCATACAGATACAATTAAAATTTTAATTAACACTCTTATCTAGGGTACAGTTTTTTTCATTGTATGTAGCTTTTCACAACTTTAAAGAAAGCATTCAATGCTTATATTTAGAAAAAAAAATCCATTCAGTTTCACCTTTGGGTCAGTAAATGTTTTTATTTAAATTTATGCTGAATTATAAGGGGATAAATTTCAAGCACTTTTTTTTTTATCAATAAAATTCTTGATTTCTGCCACCTTTGCAAAAAATTTTATACATCATAAACAACTTTTATCAATGAGCATAAAAGAAAATAAGGTGAAAACAAAAATAACAGCATGGTTTTTCTTTGATATTTTTAACATAAAACTAGAGAAGCTAAGGACTACAGCTGCAGTTTACCACCACCTCTGCTGGAAGTATATGGCATGATGACAGCCTATTTTAGTTTCCACAGAAGAGAATTTAAAGGTGAACAATGCTACCTAATATTTCAGTTTGCAGAAACACAATGCTATGAAGGAGTTGGGTGAAATTATTGTTGATTTTTGATGCTTCTTATTTTGCCTTACTCTTCATATTGCCTTCTTAATGGAAGGCTACCTTACAATTTTCTTAGCTTTTGTAATGTTTATAATTCCTTATATCCCACCATGTTTTATAACCCTAAGAACATCTGCCTGGCTCAGTGCAATGCAGATCTGTATTTTCATGGAGAAGAACTTCCTGCTATGGAGAATTAAATGAGTTATGGCTTTCATAATAGCTATAGCAGTAAAAGTCTTTATTTACTAAAAATAACAGTCTCAAGACAGGAACTGGACTGCTTAACTTAGGCACTAAATTGGACTTTTGTATTTTCATCTCTACTGCAGCAAATGCTTAGACTAGGAGAGAAAACTATTATTGGAGGTTCTAGAAACAGTTACCGTCTTCCATCTCAATCAGTGATTTAGGCATTTTATTCATATGGGTTGTTTTCCTAAGTGCTTTATTTTACATCTAGGTTTTATGCTAATATTAAATAAACTCTATCCTGCCCAAACTACTCTAACTAACAAGGAGGCAATGCATTTTCTCTCATTGTAAGAGCACAAAATCTATCTAGAGGTCTTCCATAGACCTACATCCCCTCCACCCTCTCATCTTATACTCAGTTTGATTTTTTACTTATTAATTACTTCTTCTCCATCTGCAAAATAGATCAATATTGATCCTGTAACAGGGCATATTAAAGTCATCTGCTTCTCAAAGCCTTTTGAACAGCTGGTGGATGACAGTTGTGCCACTTCTCTTCATGGAAGGAAGGAAGGAAGGAAGTGGCGGAAGGAAGTGGCGGAAGGAAGTGGCGGAAGTGGCGGAAGTGGCGGAAGTGGCGGAAGTGGCGGAAGGAAGGAAGGAAGGGAGGGAGGGAGGGAGGGAGGGAGGAAGGGAGGAAGGGAGGAAGGGAGGAAGGGAGGAAAAGAAATTGTTCTGAAGGCTTTCTATGAGTGGAATTTTAAAGAGGACAGTTAAAATGAAAGTATTCATCAGTAATAGAAAGTTTCCTGATGCAATTCCAGCATTTGCAGTGAGTAGACCATTGAGTCACATGGGGATGGGGAATAGGGTGAAAGGCGATAAATAGATTATTACAGATCATTTAAGGGCTTTGTTACTATTAGATTTATGAATTTAGATTAACTGTACTATTCAGAAGTGCTAAAGTTCTCGGAATAAGCAGAAATATTGTCTTCATATTCAATAATATTTCAAAGATCTATTGGATACTGGGAATGTACAGTGTCAGTATTTTCCATTATGTGTTTAGAGGCAATTCATACTAAAACTAGTAGGAAAAAAGAAACCAAGGTACAATTTTTCTGACTTTGACTTGGTGGTATTTTGCATCAAATTACTCTTTTGCTATACTCTGCTCTTTCTATTTCAAATAAGTTTCCTAATACCGCTACTCCTATTAGTTCAATTTTTAATGAAATAGTTTAATAAATGTATGTTTGAAATTATTATAATAAATTAAATGTTTCCAAGGAATATAATCTCTTTCCTTTTCATAATACTGTCTCTTTCTGTCAGAAATATAGCACAAAATTCTGAATGAAGCACTAGCAGAAAGCTAAAAGGAAAGGTAAGATAGGTTGAGGAGGCAGAAACAAAAGACACTATTGTGTAGTTAAATATGGGTTAAATTTTTAAAAACTGCTCAGAAGAATTTCCTTTTTTGAAGGTGGTCAGCCAAATTTCTACTTTCTCCTGATGTAGTCTTACCACTGATTTTGAAAAAATAAGTTATTCACAGTGATATTCAGTACTACTTATTTTGTATTACAGTCTCAGTAGATATGACCTTTTATTTTGTGAGGAGAAAATAATTTTCTTGATTCTCCAATAAAATTTAATAGTAAATATGCCACTACTTTATATACCAGCCCAGTTTAATGAAGTGTTTCTGTATGGCAATGGAGCAGAAATCTGTTTGATGAAATCCTAAAAACAGTCTTTGAGCAAAATTTTACATGCCTTTTTTTAAAAATGCAAAACTGAGATTCAAAATATTGACAGAAATTTATTCAAATTCACTACTATAAAGTTAAGACTATAATCTCTGATCTAAGTTTTATTTCTTTGCTAAGTATTTCTTGGTTTATTTGTACAATGGGAAAAAATGAAATACACAAGGCAATACTACAAAGGACCTGCAGTTTATCAATTTACATTTTAGAAGAACAATGAACCAACATCCTCCTATCAAACACAGATCTGGGACTTCTTTTATTCTTTCCTACTATTTTGAAATACCCTTTAGCATAATTTAAAGTAACACAGGGAGTTACACATTTCTGAATCTGTAGTTAAAACATGGGCTTCCCCAAAAAAATATTATCTAGAAGTATTGAACAAATCATTTTCCTAATGGCCGTAATCTGTGGATGCAATGTTAGCTGTATTCTCCTACTACATCTGACAGAGAGGCCAAAATTATGTGTAATATCTTGATTTTCTTCTTTTTTTTTTAATTCCGTGATTTTATTGGAATTTTGAGAAGGAGAGAAAAATTTTAAATTTTATTATTACTATTATTATTATTATTATTATTATTATTATTATTACTATTATTATTACTGTTATTTTTATTGTTATTGTTGTTGTTATTATTGCTGTATATATTGTGTAGTGAGTATAAATAATTGCTGAAAAATTGTCCTTTAAGTATGCATGAGTCATGACAACACTTCATTTCATAAAGATTTCAGTGAGTTTGGGCATTATTTTCATGCAGGTTACCACAAAGTAAATATCCATAATAAAAACAAAAGTTAATTTATTATCCATTAATCTCATATATTTTAAACCACTGTTGCTTCTTTCTCTTTTTTTGTTTGGTGTTGCCAAGTTCAAAACCTTTTATCTTTCCATTCTTTCACCAAGTGATCTCATTTGAAAAAAAGGAAAAGAAAGAACAAAAGAAATTAGTGTAGTAAAGTTTTCTGGCCTCTGAGCCAGATCCAGTAAAGAATGGTGGTTCCTAAAAGTTTTCTGAAATGGAATCAAGATTCACAAGCTGTTGTAAGACAGAGGGTGAGTTAGAACCTTCAGAGTAATAAAACAAAACCACTCAAATGGTGCAACAGCAGTACTTCCAGTTATTTAGACAAAAAATTTCAAACTCCACTTCCTTTTATAACTTATTTTTTCTTACCACGTCTGGATGTTCTGTCCAGCAGAAACCCAGAGAATAAAATATCTCCAGGCATGGCTGCCTGAAAGGCTTATAGGACTTTTGAGGGGGTTGTTCATTTTTATTTTGTTGGGGTTTTGGGTTTTGGTTATTTTTTGTTTGTAGGGGTTTTATTTGGTCATTTTTCCTCTACATTTTCTTTTTTCTTTTTATTTTTCTTTTTTTCCCCCCTAAATTGTCAAGGGCTGAATCTTCTTTCTATAGTTTGAAATCTGGTCACTAGGGTACTCCTCCAGCAGGCAGCAGAAATGTGTTGTCATTCCTCAATACAAGGAGAAGAATGAACTTTGCCTTTCCCCTTCTCTGAAAGTTTTCTGCCAGCAAACCACCATTCCAAGGGCAGTTCCAGCATCTGCAGCTTCAACTGGCTTAGCTTTCAAGGAAAGAAAAACCAAACAGAACAACACAAAAGATCTGGATAAAGTCATTCCAGGTCTCTTTCTACTTCAACAAAGTGGTACCTTGTGATACCTCTGGAGAAGTAAGTGCAGAGAGTGAATATACAGAATAGAAAGATTCTCAGGCACAATCCTCTTTGGAATTTTCTCTTGGCTGTTTTTCTGACCTAGTCCTCAACATTGTGGCTGTTATGAGTCTTTGTGTTGGTGACTAAATAATTCCAAATAGGAGACTGAAGCATCCAAGGCCCCAGATGGACACTGGAGAACAGCAGAGTGTCCCACACGCCTACACCTTTTTTATCACGTCACTCTCCAACCTTCTGGCTTCTTGCACTGAGCTCTGCTCTTCTGGCTATGCTATTCCTTTCAAGCATTTTATCCATTCCTAACCTGGCTCACAGAAAGAGGTCAGAGGGGAAAATGAAGAAATTTCTGTTCTTATTACCACATCAGTTTCCAGATAATTTTCTCAGAAACTGCACTTAAGCAGGTATAAGGATAAACATAAAAAACTGAACAATTTGATTCTGTTTAGTCTCATAACACTGGTAAAAAGCCTTTCAAGAACCTAAAATCTAAACAGTTTTTGAGTACTGTGCCTGAGGTTGTCCACAAGACTTTAATGTGTTATAGTTTTTCCCATTTCTTATGAATTAAATACCAAGTTTTATGATGAATTGGTCCTATTTTCCATCTTTCTAAATCTGTTTTACCTAATTTTCACCTTGAAGGTTAAAATTTTTTTCAAACATCTTTTTTTTTTTTTGTCAGAAGAGTAGATGAAAGATTTTTATATTAACCTGATTTATTCAGTAGGGTGAGGGGAAAGAAAATAATATTCTTTGCACATTATACATTTCTTTCTCTCCTTTTTCCCTCAAATAACCCTCTGGGTAAAATGGTCCAGAAGTGTAAAATGAAATTTGGTCTAAGAATAATTCTCATTAATATGTAGCCTTTTATTTGTTGCCTACAAAATAAGTTTATCACACTTAGGAAATAGTATCCTCATTACTTAAAACAGAATGATTCATATATCCTCACAATATCAGTTGAGTTTTGTGGTTTCTTTTTAGTTATTATTTTTATTGTAAGCATCACAGAATGAAATGTCTTCTTCATTACAGAGAATTTTTTACAGAGAATAATGTTTCTGTGAGCATATTATATCATAAAGTTAATAAAAGTAGGCCCTTTAGGTATGAAAATTGCTTAAAAAGTAATTTCATTTTGAAAAATTTGTTTTTCTAGGGCTTGTTTTGTTGGTTTTTTTTTTCTAAATGCTGCTGGATAGCAACTTCCAAGTGTTTGCATCTTTTCATACAAAAGTACAGGAATACCCACCTTAATCTGCATTAATTGGGTTCTGAAGGTAAGCTGTTTTCAGTCTACATATGTTCTCACCAGCAAAAGTGGAACACTTGAGTCACCTTTACATATTTGTATTGAATGTGTTTACCTCAGAGTTAATTAGTAACTTCATTTTTTAGCCAAGGAAGTAAACGACACTTTGAAATTGGTTCATTTTATCTCATGGCATTATCTAAATCTGAATTCTTTAGGGCAACATTTCTCTCTAGTAAGTTAAAGGGGAGTCTGATTAAGATCAAAAGTAGATGTTCATGAGACATGTGATGGCTTAAGTCAAATTATATCAACAAATATCTATAACATTTTTATTAAACAAGGAACTGTATTCTATTCCCAAAAATCAGATAGTTTAAAATCAGATGACTTAAAGCTGAAGAAGTTTAAAAGCCAGCTTCAGAGATTTGCATAAGTTCAAGCTGCATTATTAAAGGTATTCTAGGGTAAACTACACACATGAGAAATGGGACCAAAATCACTCACTAGCTGTAGTGAGCCTATTGATTTAGTTAATTGACGTTTAATTTGACAATAAGTTATCTTCAGGAAAATGATCATATTTTTAGACAAGACTTGACTAGCTTTCCTATAGGTTGTAGAAAACTATGACTCTGAAATAATCTACTTCAAATCTTGGTAGGCAGCTGAAGGAATGTTTGCGCAGCTCACAAAATAGATTTTATATTCTGGTGAATTTGCGAACAGTGCCTTAGGCACCAGCACCCATGTGGTTCGCAGTAGAGCAACACCAGATTATTCTTAGTCATGTCCTCCTAGTCTTTTAGGCAATACTTCATGGGGTGTAAATAGCAAGGAGTTTTAGATGAGACAGCCATGAGAGCTCAGCTGGGTTAGAGCACTGGTCAGCCAAAGTGAGATAGCATGCAGGACAGTGACTGGCCGGTGGAGTCGGAAGTATAGGGGTCAAAGTGCAAGGGAAATACTGTATGGAGCAGGCTATGGGAAAAGGCAAGAGAGACTTCCCTGATGGTCTCATCTCTTATTTATCATGCTCTTTTTAACAAAGTCTCTAACCCTTTTAAGTCATATTTATAATACCAGCACAGAATTCAAGTGTTTTACATAATTGCAATCATAGAGTAGCAAGGGATGAGGGGTGTTCTTGCATGCATATCTAATACATTTAGTCATCATTTTCTGAGGTAGTCTAAAAACATCTTTGAGACAATCAAGTGACTTGAGATATGTGCTTTACTGAAGTACTAACCATTAGAGAAAAGTATTTGACTGTTATAGGAGTCTTCAAGGTGGAATTTTCAGTCAGCCCTGAAGATTCCCTCCAGGCAGTCTCTGCTCTGAATAGACTCATTAATAGATGTTCTTTGAATGCTGAGGGAAAAAATATGTCTGTCCCAGGGATTTCTGAAAGTTGTTACTGCTGCAGAACTGAGTAAACGGAGCACAGATTAAATACATATAAATAGTCAGAAATGGACACATAGGATAGTCTGTGTCAGTATTTAAGATATATTCATTGGGTATGAAGTATTTGGGATGTGGTTGCAAGTATTTTAAGCCAGACAGCAAAACAGATCTTGCATAAGCTGGAGCAGTAACAGTTGAAATGGCCCAGCTGGTTAAAAGAACTCACCAGAACAGCAGTTCAGCAAGCCTTGTCACCTAGTCAATATTCCTTCATGTCAACGTGTAATGGAGACTGCCATCACCAGCCAGACAGTGAATGACAACCCTGTTTCAGAGATTTCAATCACCACAAATGCTACTTTTTCTAAAACACACAATAAATCAATGTTATAACAAACACCCAATCCATGTCTAGTTGTGCAGCACCATCTCATTTTTGTACATGAATGCAAAAGCTTTGGCCCCACCCTGAAGTGAGTGAAGAGCTGCCATAGCTTCACAGGTGGTAAATGATTCTAAGAGGTTCATGGCAGAATTTGCCTCAAAAACCTGTCCCTGGCATGCGACCCTCACCCCCAATTTTGCTTACAATACTGTATCCCTTACTAATGCCAACAACTTTCTCCCAGCCCTTGTCCCCATCACACTATCATTGCCTCTACCATAAGCCCAGCATGTACTGTATACTTTGGTTGAAATTATGCCAAATTCATGTATCAAAACTTCTCATAAAAGATTTTACATTCTTCAGTTGTCTCCCTGAATTAATTTCCAAACTAATACTGCATTCTAAATACATTGCACAGTTTGACCCTAGATTATGAAGACAAAGCCAAAATGTACTTTAGCCCGTATAATACACATTGGAAGCATTCCTAGAATTCCCATTACAAAATATAAATAGAGACATGCTGTTTAGTCAGCTTTTACTGTTTGAGAACCACAGAATTTGAATGAAAATTCACTGGCAGGAGCTGCATTTGGTGTTGCTTCTCTGTGACAACCCTTCATATTGTTTTTATGGAGCGGGCACCTAATCTGCTTAGCCTGATCCAGACTGTAAATTTGCTTCTTGATTGAATTCTGGGTTTAGTGCTGATGACACTCTGGGATCATGAACATCATAACATAGCTGCCAAGAACTGATGGGCTACATGGAGATATGAGAACAGTGAGGACAAGCAAAGATATTAGTGAATTAGTGATGTCATACCCCAAGAAACAGAGAGGGGAAATAAGCTTTCGTGAAAGAATGATTCAAATCAAGAGCACTTAAGGTTCAGAAGTGACTGCTGTGCTGACCCATCCTTCTAATATTTTATTGAAATTCAGGCAATTCATGGCATGTGCCTGGTTACAGGGAAAGATTTTTGAGCCCAGAGAGACAAATAACTGTTTCACATAATCATATTTTCAATTGCTGATGGTATCTAAGGTGAATCAAAGAGAAATTAGAGAAGATGATGCTTCCCTTCTTCTCACTTCAATATGTGTGAAGATCCTGTTTTTAAAAATATGAAATACTTCAATCCTGCTGACATAAAATAAATTTAAAAGTAGTGAATGGTTCCAGTGTTAATTTCTATTTTCTATTTTTATTATTTTTCTATCGAATTTCTACCAACTTTTATTTTATTAGATTAACTAACACTTTTAGATAAATAATTAAATTATTTAAATTTAGACTGGTCCTAGCCATGGAAGAAACAGCAAGTGATGCTTTTCCAAACTTTGTCCTTAGTCTAACTAGTCAACAAGTTGTGTTTTAATCATCACCTAACATACATGTTAGCTGTATGTAGCTGAATGTATCTATTCCGTTGTAGTGAAGGCAATAAAACAAAAGAAATTATGGGTTTGAGTTCCTGAAAGCAGTATACTACTGTTTCTTAGTCTCAAAGATTAAACGATCCTTGTGTTTTCTTAACATGAAGGTGGGAAGCAATGCCAAGTGTTGCAGCACTGCAGTAATTTCAGTGCAAACAGAACAAATAAGCAGTCATCCAATTCCTAGAGAGATCAAATGTTAGAGAAGTCCTTGTAAAAAGTCCCTCTCCAGCATTCTTGTAGACCCTTTCAGGTACTGAAAGGTGCTGTAAATTTTTCCTGGCCTTTCTTCTCCTGTCTGCATAACCCTGACTCCCTCAGCCTGACTTCACAGAGGAGGGGTTCCAGACCTCTGGTCATCTTCATGGCCCCTCTCCTCTGCACTCACTCCAGCAGGTCCCTGTCCTCCTCACTTTGGAGGCCCAGAGGTGAGCACAGGGCTCCTGCTGGGGTCTCACAGCCATGGAGAAAGACAACCTCCTTGGCTTGCTGCCCATGCCTCTCGATTCAGGATAAAATCAGCTTTCTGAGCTGCAAGCTCACAGTACGAGGAAGGACCAAACATTTGGTCCTTCTCTTTTAGAAAGTCAAATAAATACATAAATAAAATACACAACTCTGGAATTTGCAATACTCACAATTATATCTCTTTATATTATAGCTCACATAAAGCTTTAGTAGAACAAGAGGGATGTGTTTCTTTAGCAGACTTAAGTCAGAAAACTATTATTTAACCAGTTTTAGCTTATTTGATCAACCCTATTTCTCCTAGTTGTTTTGTTTCCCTTCTCTAATTTTTTCTGTGACAGCAAGTTTCTATACCAAATTGGCTGTGCTAAATCATAGGGTGTGGATTTTTAATCAGAGGATTGATATTTCATGCACAAGTCCATGAGTGCATTAACAGAGTATTTAAAACACTCTATTAGTTTTGGCATAGTTGTCTTGAAGCATTTTGACAAATTAGTCTCATTTCTGCACTTTTTGAGTAATGACAAGGGTTTAATTTTTTGAGCTTATACCTCAGTAATTTTGCATCCCATTGAAGAAATTTTGTCTTTACTGAGGACTCTGGAAAACATATAAATCATAGCATGTTAAAAAAATGCACAAGTACATACATTGATAATGGTATTTTGTGTTTTGTTTTACCAGGAACTAGAATATTTATGTCTCAGGTCTGCTGTTTACAGATTTAGCAAGGCTGACACTGGATGTTAGCAATGACAAGCACGTTAAGGTTTTAATTTCCTACTGTTTTATTTTTGTCTTTCTTCTATTTCTGAGATTTATTGCTTTCTTTTTTTTTTTTTTTAAGATGAAGAAAGAAGCATAACAGCATCCTTTTTTCTATTCATAAATCCATTTAATTGATGCTCCAAACTGGTCTGCTATTATGCATGCAGAGGGAGTCAATTACTTAAATTATATTAGCTACCAGAGACAGAAGCTATTTTTATTTTGAATTTTCCATAGATTAAATAATTATTTATTTACATACATATAAATCAAGTTTTTAAGCTAGGTCTGTAGCTGTTCTTATCAGGATCTGTTTATTTCATGTTGCCTAATTTAACTTTTGACAGTGATGTCTAAAGAGCTTGAAATACAACAATATAGTCCTTTTCTCAAAATGCATTTTCATACAGAGATTAAAAACAGAAAAAGACAACTTCTTTTTGCCTGCATGAAATTTCCCTTTTCCTTAGTTTCTTTATTCAATCTCCTTTCCTCTTAACCTGCACATGGAAAACCTACAACCTGGGGAATTAATGCTGCCTAGAACTTTATCCATATTTGGCTGCAATCACATTTGTTTTATCATATTTTTGTTAACAGCACTGCACTCTGTGTTCATATATGTCCTTCCAAAGGTCCCTGAAGCCTTTTTTTTTAACAGCTTGAATATATTTTTGTGAGTGAGGGCTAAGACAGTTTTCTTTGCACAAGATCAGATGTCAGAGACTGTTTATCTGCATTTTATAAAGTAATTGCTGTTATATCATAGCTATGCTCCTTGTGATAACCTGTGGTTATGTCTCTTCATAGTGGTTGCAGCTGCATGTGCAGAGGCAGAAGGTGAATGGCCTGTGGGAGCAGGAGGACACAGCACTGTCCAGAAAATGGTACAGAAGAGGACATAGGGCAAAGAGTGCCTTTACTTTGAAGGTTTATCCATGATGACTTAACTTAGCCTGAAGTGAAGAAAAAAAATTACAAAAGATCAGTAACTATGATTGACTTAGAACCACAGAGATGGTGACTGGGCTAGTGACCCAACTTGCTTATTAGACCTGGTTTTGCCCCAATGTATGGAATTAAATTGAAGCCTGGTGAAAAAAATATTACTAACACAATTGATCTTTTCTATTTTGCAAGCCATAATCTTTTAAAAACAGATGTTAGATAATTTCAAAATAAATAGTTTAAGGCTTCCTCTATTATTTTATAGTAATATATAACCATAACACTTATTTATGATCCTATCAATATTACATCGTACATGTAGAAGTGCATGGACAGAATATCAGTGTAATTTTTAATGGGCTTTTAGGTTATCCTTATAGAATCTCATCTAATCACCTGCTTAATGAGGCTGATCACTTCACTCAGCTGAAATGGGTAAGATAGGTAGGCTATTTACTTTTCTCTCATCTTTTTTTTCCCCAAGTAAAAAAATAAATCTGATGCTTTGCATATATTCTTCAAATTTTGATTTGTTGGTCTAATATGCACTTCTATTACTCACTTAACATATATATTTTTAAATTGAGGTGCAATTCTTACCTACACTTATAAACAGCACCCTGTTTTTCCAAAATTTTTCCCAGTTTATTAGGAGTCCTCTAAATTTCCTATTCCTCCAAAACCCTGGCAATTTTCTCCAGTTTTGTACACCTGAAAATTTAATAAATAAGCTATTTCCTGCATTATTAGGTCAACCCTGATGATACGCTCTGGCTGCTGATACAGGTTCTCAGTTTAGTCATCGGTTCTTTGTGCCAGTTAAACAGTGGTGTTATTATCTTTTTGGAAACATTTTACATGTACAGCCACTTTCCACCAGATGATGTTTTCTGAACTTCATTAAGAGAATGTCATACGAGACAGCATCAAAAAATGCACCAGAGTCCAGACATGACATCTTTTTTGTTTCTTGCCACAAGGCTGTTCTTGTGTCATGGGAGGATATTAGATTGCTTTGACACAGTTTGTTGTTGACAATTTCATGATGGCTGGAGGTGCTATGTACCCTTGTGTAGGGCATTGCCATAAAATTAGAGGAAATGGTAAGTACAAAGGGAAAAAAATTATCTGAGTTATGTATGGGATATTTATTTTCTTCTTCCAAATTTAGGAGTTATATTGATTTTCAATCTTTTTGGTCTCTCTAAATCCTGTGATTTTCTTTGACCATTTGGCATACAGATTTCCAGTTTAAAAACAGTTGGAATATCATCTTGATTGCAGGAAAAATGGAAATATACAACCTCAAAATGAACATCAACTATTTCTCATCGGTCAGTTGCATCTGATGCCACAGAGAGACCAGTGCTTAAATAACTGGAAAATTGACACTCTAGGGAAGAGATTCCACTACCATGGAAAATGAAACTTGAGATTTTGGTAGGTTTGCTGAATGGTGTGCAGAATTGTGTGCAGATGTGATTCAGAGTATTCTTTGCAAGAACATTTTCATCTGGAAAGCTTGGAAATCCATATCTCACAGATATTTCCTACAGAAAAATCACATTTAACTTAAGCTGCTTAAGCTGATATAGAGCTTACTCCTTCACTTAACACGCTGCAAACCCTTTGCAAGAGCATGCTATACAATGCAAGCAAAAAGTATAAGAAAACAGGAAAGGGGAAATAAGTCTTAGACATATTTAAAATGCTTCAAACAATACCATTAATCTTTTATTGCAAGGATATAAATATGAAAATGAATATGAAGAAAAATTAATACATACATTATGTATGATGAAGATAAACTGCTTGTATTGGAACATTAAATGTGATTTTAAAGGGCTTTGAGGTTTATGTTGAAGATAAATAATTATTTAAAGTATGCACATTAAAACCACTTAAAATAAAATATCTCATTAGGACTTATATCTATTCTATAGGAATTACTTATGTTGTATTATGTTGAAATTTGGAGAACCATGAATGTAATGTAAAAAAAATCCAGTAAAATATATAACTTTTTGAGCTCAGGCTACTTCTCAGATAGTAATGCTACATTTATCACACAAAATCCAGATTAAAGCTATCATTTTATGACCTTTAAAATTTAGAGGACTACAGTACAGAAGATAAATTAACCTGCTTTTCATGCAGAGAAGGTATTATGACTAAGAGTAAGACACAAGTCTTTCCTGAAAAATACTTGGCTTGCAGTAATACATGAAATATGTCAGTGTTCTTTCCCTGTAAGCAGCATCCCCTGCTTACTTAAGCAATCATTTTGTTTCTCCTCAAACCTGCACTACTTAAACATAATTGAGAATCATTTTGGCTGTTAGCAAGATTTTCTAGGACATGCTTGCTTGGCTGCGCAACAAAATTTTATTTCCTGTGAGCAAATTTTATTAAACACCATGGTGTGTCAATGGTTTACTTATTTTCACAACTCAAGTAAATATCATTAGGTAACGTATTATGAGCAAGACCACATTTTCTCATCCTTACTGAAAATATTTTGTTGTTTTTGTTGTTGTTTCTGTGGTTTTTGGTAAAGTTTGCATATTCTGTGGGTCACAATAGTACTTCTATCTAAAACTCACTCAGTAACTGTAGTTCTCACTGGCCTTGGCTCTGACTTTCATCACTCTTAATCTGTTAATTGCATGTTGTATGTGAACCATTGTATTAAAGCAAACTTATCCCATTTATTCCCTCATTTTAAGTGCTTTTTTGTTTCAAAGCAATTACTTCAGCTTTTATTGTTATTGGCTTTTCTCATATATTAACATCATCAATCATTACAAATGTTAAAAGGTGATTTTCTTCTCTTTAATAAATGCTAAATTGTAAGTGTGGACAAAAATGTACCTAAGCTCCAAGACAAAGATAGTAACTCCATAACTTTTCTGGAGAACTTTAGAAAGTCAAGTAAGTTTCTGAAATGTGAATATTTTTGTGGACCTAGAAAAAGGTTTCTAAAAGAGAACACTGGTATAATTGCATAGAAATGTAATTGAATTACTCAGCATGATATTAGCCTGGGTGAGATAGATTTTAAATGCTTTTCTTTGTAAAAAATAAATTCTAAAGACATTTATTTTAGAGATTAAATCAAAATTGATGGCAACATAGAAGCCTCATCAAAGTGATTTTAAACTAAAATTGTTCTCCTCTCTTCATAGTAGAGGAACTTTTTCACAATGTAATTTCAGATTGAAAGGCAAAGAGAAAACAGCTCTGGAAGAGGAGCGGAACTGCTCCACGTCGACTCATCAATTTAGGGCCACAGACATGCTGCATCAGAAATTCCATTTGTTGTTCGAAGTGAAATTTGAAATTTTAGATATCATTAATCACATACAAATTGCTACTACAACTTCATGTTAGGAAGAAACCACTTTTGGCAACTCTTCTATGCAAGACATTACTGTGTTGTTAGATTTTTCTAGCTGGATTCAAGGATTCAGTTATTACTAAGATTAGCGCTTACCTTAATGCCTATTGCTCTGTGTGGCAGCTGACTGCTATTTGGTCTTGCTGATTTACACACAAACATGAAAAAACACATTACCTCTGCTTCTTAGCTACTTGGTGTCATGTCATTTCAGACTCTCTAGAGATCTTGGCTGAGGGTGGTGGCTGGGCTTGCACGGTCATTTGAGATATTGAAAAGTTTGAGGAATAGGTATTGTTCACAGATACATGGAAGCTGGAACAGCAGGAATCATTGTTCATGGAGGAGAGGTATTTTCACTGAATTAAGACAACAATAATCCTTGAAGGAAAGTACTTGAAAGGGTAGAATCAAAGGGTTTAAGAGAAACGAAGGCAGATTTTGTCTGTTTGTTTGAAAACCACAAGATGGCAATTTCATATGGAAAAATAATTTTATTTCAGGAAGAGTAGAGGTATGGGGAAGTGTCCTAGACACACACAAGGAAAAATGTCTACTCCATGTTTGTGAAAAAGATATTCTTCAAGGTGCATGTTGAAAGAAACAATATAAGAGTAGAGATTTTATACTCTTTCTCTTTTTTAGAATCCTTATTGGTATTTTTCTGAAAAGGGAGAAATACTCAGTCTCCACTTCCTTATAATAAATACCTATGTTTCCTACAATTTAGGACTATGCACTTAGATGGTCCAGTACTGAAGGGATGTATTTCAAGATGAAAGTCAATTTATGTTCTCCAAGAAAATCCGCTACATCTATAAAATTTTAACATAAGTACTTTAGCACTTTAAAAAAAAAAAGCCTTTTTTGCAAATATTAACATAAATTTTCCTCTGTACTAGTTTTAAAATTGCTAGGCCTTTTATTGTGATTATATGTAATATCAATAAACTTTTTTTATTAATTTATGCAAACAATCACCAAAACGTTTGAGGCTGGAAGGCCCATCTGGAGAAGGTTTTGTCCAACCTCCTGCTCAGAGCAGGGGCAGCTGGGGCAGGTAGCTCTTCTAGCAGGTAGGTGAAATCTTTACTTTCCCCATCAAGGTTTATGCACATGAATAATTTCTCCCTGAGCTTTCACTTGTCTGAGTTGAAATCTCCCAGCTCTCTCAGCCTCTCCTCATGTGTCAGATAGTCCAGTCCTTTACTCTGTGTCTCTTCATTGTATTCACTTCATTATGTCCATGTCTTTCTCATACTGAATGATGGGGCATTTTTTTTCTTTTGCATCAAGCAGATAGTTGAGGAAGAGAAATATGACAGAAGAAAGAGTACAGCTGCCAGAAGTGACAGGTTTAACAGAGCAAAGACTTCTATTGGCTTATAGCAGCATTATGGCAGGACTGCAGCTGTATGAAGGTGTTGAAAATAGGTAACAGTGTCTAGAGAGAACTTGTAATACACTGTAAAAGAGGACAAATCTTTTTTGTGCATTTAAAATGCCTAGGTGTCTGTCTATTAGTTTAATACTACAAAAAAGAAATTCATTTGTTACTAAATGAATATCAAGACAAGCAAATAGACAAAATAGTAGTTCTCAGTGAGAAAATGGCATGTGATGCATAATGTGAAAACAATAACTTGTCAGTTTTTCCCTCTTGACTTGTTAACTGAAATTTATCTTCTCTGCATCCATCACTGCATGTATCTTACAATCATTTTGTCTGCAGCAAATAAATATCTTTATGCAAATCTTTCAAAATTCAACTTTTGTCTCTTACAGCCTTATCTGCAGATGGGAAAACCATAATTACAGCACACCATATTAAACTATTTAACAGAGCTGTTCTGTGTGAATCTCTGACCTTAATTTTCTGTCTACCAGCACAATGGACTTTAAGGAGAAACAAAAATAATGGTTAGACTAGCAGCTTCTGGCCTCTGCAGTTCAGTATCTTTTACAGATTAATAGTTATGCACAGTAGATGAAATAACAAAGGCAAGTGGAACTTTAGATAAAATCCACTTTGATCTTCCTCAAAATAATATATCTATATATAGACTTACATGGGGGGTTCTGTAAAATATTTAAAATACACTTTTCCTTCTTCTTTTCCCTTTCCTTTTCCCTCTCCTTTCTCCTTTCTTTTCTGTTCTGTAAATCATTATCATTTTACACTAAGTAGAGCCAGTAAGCACACAAGACTATGACCTTGTCATTCATTCTATAGAGAGCAGATGAAATGACATACAGAATTCCCATAAGTGTCCTAATATGAATTTACTAGGAAAGGATGAGAGACTCTGTCCCATGCTAGAACAAAAACACCCAAGTCCTCCTGTCTTAGACTGCCTTTTTGTTTTATCATATCATGTTCCATCACATTTTCTGAGACCCTGTCTAGAACTCTTCTATTTTAGTAGAAACATGAAATGTAACAGTAAAAATTCTTAATTACACAAACATGTCAGATTAGTATGGTGAACCTGGAAAAGGAATGAAATATTGACATCCTGCACAGAAATGTTATTTCAATGTTTGGAGAAATCTCAGCCATATCTAGTTAGGGAAAAGTTCACTGTTTCAAATTGCATCAGTATTTTAAGCACTATTTTAAATTCAGAGAAGCAGAAGTAAATGAAAATTTAAATCTCGTGCATCTAGGACTCTTTCTCAGTGCATTGCATTAGGGCAGCTGTGTTTGCAGTCAGATATCACTATAATTGTATAGGAACACAGATGAAGGAAGAAACAAAAATAACTGAGTAAGATTGAATAGAAGTTTTCAAAAATCACTACTTTTTTCCATGTGTGCCAGAGGTTTTTCCAGAGCCTCCTCCCTATGCTTGATTATGATCAATATCACTTTGTAACAGAGATAAGAGAAATCACACCAAACTTCCAATAAAATATGTGAGATCAGAGTTGGGAAAAATCTTTTTTTCTATATTATTTCTGTAAGTGTCAGAAGCTATCATGTTAGGCAGTTCTGATTTTAAGTCTTTACACTTGAGTCTCAGTATCATGAAAAGTCTTCCATTCAATTTTCCTTTGAATCTCTTCCCAGAAGAATAATAGCTTTAGTGTGATCTCTGTCTCCCTTGCAAACCTTATTTTTGTCTGGAAATACAGCAAAATTCTGGTTTTGTAGCTACATACATCAACAAAAAATTCACTTAAGAGGTTCTTCAAGACAACTTTATGTTTAATTTTCATGAAACACGAACTTTTTCTGATACATTTGTTTAAAACTAAATAGCACTTTTAAATTCAATAGATATATAAATTAATTAGGGGTTAAATTTTATTGAATGCCACTTGTACCTTTTGAGGATTTTCTAAGAATTGATTGGATTTTTTAATTGAATGCCAATGTCTATGATCTTTTCCCTGTTCAGATAATTGAAAGACATGGTATCAGTTTAGTTTCCAAAGAAAAGGAAAAAAGCTCTGAAGCCTTTCCTGACTTGCCAGAGCTCTCTGCTTAGCGAGAGGAATCAAAACATTTCTGCTATCTCAACAGATTAGGTTGGTACCAGGAGCTATTTATGTTCAATTATACTGCCTGATTTATTTAGTGAGTGGGCAGATTTTGGTAATTTGTTTAATAACATAGTAGAATGATATCTATTTCACAACATAATTAAAAAGTTTGAATTGTAATATAATAAAATACTCACTGTGTGCGAGTAATAACATTATGCAATTACAGATTTCTGCATATTTCTGTGTGTTCAGCTTCATCAGTGTGGAAAAAAGGTCTAGAAGAAAAATATGGACATGAAGAAAACTAGAGTATGAACTTTCAGTTTGTCAGATAATCCTATCTATGAGTTGTGATTTGTGCAAAGTACTGAATAGTTCAAGATCATGCTTCAAGACAGTTTTCATAAAGAAAGATAAACTCTCATGTATTTACATAGAGAAATTCACAGAGTTTAAAAATCAATTCTGAATATTTTAAAAGTTATTTTTAATTTATTTCTCATATGTTTTATTTATAAAAGGAAACTTTTGCAACCATATCTAGTACCATCAATTATCTACCACATATATAAGAACTATATCCTGTGATGCAGTATGTGAGTTCTCATTCAGGCTTACTACAGTAACTACAGTAGTCTAAAAATGACTAGGCTGTATATAAATTTATGTCTAAACACATGGTGAATAATTTATCAGCATTCCTTTTCTATTTTTTTTCTGCAGACACTCAGATTACTTTTCAGTGGAAGCTGTTGCTGAAGGTTGGAACAGACAACTTAGGAATCTTACAATGTAATTACTCTCTCTTTGCTCTAACTTTTTAGAAAATGCTTCACTTTAGTAATATCTCTAGATACTTTCAGCAAAGTTACAGTTTCTTTTTCTGTTCAATTCAGTTTCATATATCATCTCAGATCAGCGTGGAGATACCAATTACTAAGTCCAGGGATAGGATCCTTACCTATAAGCGATGTCTTTCTGGAAAATTTTCAAGGATGTGCACTACTTGTATTTTAGCTTTTTGATCAAATATATGTTTCTCTTACCTTTGTTTTCTAAAGGAAAATACAACACTTTTATGATTTCAAAGCAAAATTTGTCATCTGGGAGTGTACCTAGAAACACATAATTAGAAAATCTTTCTTTAAGTTATTTTTCTATTTTTTTTTAAGCCAAATATTAAAAGAAAGCCAGAAGTTACATCTCTGAGCAATTTCTATATCTTTCTTACCACAAAGTTTGAAAGGAGTTGCTCTTTAAAGAAAAGATATCTGTGCATCATTCGCTTGATTGTTTTGGCAGTGTGTAGGAGAAAAGGGGCTCAGGGGTCATGGAAGATAAATGGAAAAAATGTGTTAATAGAAATCCATCAGTGGCATGTCCAGGCAGAGTGGGAGAGACAACTTGCCTATCCCTTGTATATACACTAACACAAGGACACTTTAGGAATTGTTTGTGAGAAATATTATTTAAAATGAGGTTTTTTTCCAGCCATTTATTTAGGTACTAATAAACTATCTAATTTTTCAATATAATTTCTTCATAATTAATTCTAGAAAAAAAAAGACTAAGAAAGATAAAAAAAGGAAAAAAAACCAAAGAAAATCCATACTTTTCCTTGGTTTAAGGATGTCCAGCACTGGTTTATGAGAGCTGTTCCCTGCATCAAAAAGATGTACTGGTACATATACTAGTATGAATTGTTTCATCCAGAATGATACTAAAAATAAACTATTGATGACTTGTGCACCATGCATTTTTTAGATTGCTTTTGTGCAGATTTATCTTTCCCTCTTCTTTTCTCAAAGACAATTCCTCAACACAAATTCCCAGCAGAGATTTTACCATACCTTTCTAAATGGAAACTCTCAATTTCTGAATATGGATGCAATCTATTTGTAAAAGACAGTTTTTATACCTCTAACAGTTATTATGGGGTGGGTTTTTTTTGTTGGGGTTTTTTTTTTTGTTTGGTTTGATTTTGTTTTTCTTTTTTTTATTGTTTTGTTTTTGTTTTTAAATTTCCTGGAGTCTGAGATTCATTTGCACAGGGGAAAGACTCACCTGTTTAATTTTAACAGCCTTGCTCTAAGAAATTTTTACAGATGACTGAGGTAGAAAAGTCTACATGCTCCAGTGCATAAGCAGCTCTGAAACACACATATTTTAGATGGAATTTCATCTTTACTGAGTATATGAAAGCTTATAACACTCAGATAAGGCCAATTTATTGCCCATACAAATTTAAAGTCTAAAATAGCCATTAAAGGTACTGTCATTAATTTCTTCATTAATAGAATCATAGAATCTTAGAATAGTTTGGGCTGGAAGAGACCTCCAAAGATAAGCTAATCCAGATGCTTAATAGATACCAATTACATCTGAACTGAATGATAGTCTTGAAAATTTTATGTAAATTCCCCTGGGTCTGACTTCAAATAAATGCACTTGTTTATTATCATAGTTCATATTTAAGTTATGTGCAGGTCAGAGATGCTGTTTGGAAGTTGAAGTACTTAATGCTTTAGAGCTTTATTTATAGTCATTGGTTAAATGTCCTAATTCACTAAGGAGACAAACAATTTCAAGTATTTAATGGATTCAGGGGTATTTATAAGTAATCAGGGAGATTTTCTGAGTAATTACAAGAGAAATTATGAGGCAATAGTGCACCCTCAGAAAGGAGAAAATATATATCTATCTGTGCTACAGGTTCCTGACAAATATCACTTCATAATTCTACCAAAGATTAAATGAAGAAATAAAAAAACAATTAAAGGAGTTAAGGTTTGGGATTTTAGCATCTAGACTAGCAAAACAATTATAAATGTTATTGAGGTGTTTTTTCCTTCTTGAAATGAAAAAAAAAAAATTTCATTCAGTAATAAATGAAAGAAGTATTTTTTACAGAAAAAGTAGAAAGAAAAGTGAACGAAAGTGACTGACATGACCCCAGTGTGGATTTTCATAACACCAAGAATAACAACTGCAGAGAAAAAGGAAATGTTCAGTTAAAGTTCAAGCTTTCCTTGTCTGGTATTCCACCAGTCACTCTGGAATAACTAGTAGGATATAGAATCATAGAATTGAGTGGAAAGCTAGTCCAGTCCAATGGGGAAGGATGTCTTTCACAAGGTCATATTGGTCAAAGCCCCATCCATCCTGACTTTGAACAATTGCAAGGATGGCATCCACACCTTCAACCTACTCCTTTGTCTCACCACTCTCATCATGAAAATGTTGGGGTTTTTTTCCAGTCTAAACCTAACCAATTTCAGTTCAAAGCAACTGCCCCTTGCCCTGGTACTACAGGCCCTAGTAAATGGGTCCTATCCTGTTTTATAAGCCCCTTTGAGTATTGAAAGGCTGAAAGAGGGTCTTCTCAGGATTTTCTCTTTTTCCAGACTGAACAACTCCAACTCTGTCAGCCTTTCTTCATAGGATAGGTGTTTCAGTTTTCTGATTATTTGCATGACCCTCCTTTGGACCTGTATGAAAAGATCCATGTCTTTCATCCCTGGATGCAATAGTCCAGGTGGAATGTTGTGACAGGAGAATCTCCTCCCTGGACTTGCTGACCATCCTTCCTTTGATGAAGCCCAGGATGCAATTTGCTTTTTGAACAGCAAACACAGACTGACAACTCCTGTCTAATTTTGCACCAACAAATATCTCCAAGTCATTCTCTGTTGGGCCACTCTAAATTCATCCATTCCTTAGTCTGTCTCAGTACTGGGATTTGCATCCAACACAGGCTCATAACCTTGGACTTGGCCCCTCCCCTTAAGCTTTTCAAGCTCCCTCTGGATGTCATCCATTCTCTCTAACAAATCTTCTCAGCATGGTGCAACATGAAAACTTGCTGAGGGTGAGCTCAGTTCTACTGTCTATGCCATTGATGAAAATAATCAATAATCTTGGTCCTAGTACAGACCTCACCTTGGGTAAGCACTCATTACTGATTTTCACTTGGACACAGAACTATAATTCTTCTGACTATAATTTTTTGGATATGGCCTTCCAGACATTTCCTTATCCGTTTAACACTTCATCCATCAAACTCCTATCTCCTAAATTTAGCAGCAAGAACATTGTGGGGGACCATATCAAATCCCTTACAGATATCCAGGTAGATCACAGCTGTGGCTGTTCACTGATGCAGTCACTCCATCACAGAAGAGCACTAGATTAGGCAGACATGTCTACAATTCCTATAATTTACAGCTGAAGAAAAAAGAAAGACAGAAAGAAGAATAGATTAGTATAGGTATCAAACTTCTTACAATATTCTTCAGAAATAGAGTCTAATTGAATTTGATGAATTTTTAATGTAAAAAAGGTTAAGGTTTAGGTCTTTTGTTTAATCATGTCTCAAATTTCATTAATAAATTATATGTTATTAAACATTAACAGAAAAGATTTGTACTTAAATAAATGCAACACATTAACAAAGTGTCTGCTGTGTTGTAATAGAATAGTACACTCACGTATTATAATGCTTTAATAAAAGACATGCATGCTTGCAAAGTTTTGAAGTCAAAGCTATGCATAATACACAACAACTTTAGTTCTCGGTATAAGCTGGTATATATAACTCCCCATTTAAAACCTGTGCATACACAAAAAAAATCAATATGAATGAGGGTAATTTAATGAAACTTGTAGAACAGACAGAAATTGGGAAAATAAACAAGATTTGAAAAGATTTAAAGCAGTTATATTAAAAATACATATCCTCATGATCGAATATATTCATAAGTATTTCAAATCATGTCATCATAAATCATATCATGCCATCCAGACACTGCACTGTGCAATAAAAAGTAAGAAATCCATTAAAAACCACCTTAATCATCCAAAATGAACATCAAATTTTTGTCTTTGCAACATGAATACAGGAGATTATTCCTTTATTTTTCAAATCAGACAACTGCAACAAAAAACAGAGTAATATGCTTTTCAATGTCTCCCATGATCCCAAGTGATTTGACAAATATATTTCTTTTCAAACAACCACATCCCATTCCCCCTTCATTTTTCTTTTTTAAACTTTTAATTATTTTAGTAGAGGGAATCAAGCCATTTTGAAGGCAATTTTACTCTTTTTTAAGCTATTTTTCTAGATTTAATTTGCTCTTTTACCAAACAGTTAGATATGACAACTGCCCCAGGCTTCAGCTATTATTTTGAAAGTCCCTGAAAGTTTTCTCTTATAGCAACCTATGTATAATTATTTTCAGCCTCAACATATTTAGGGAAAAAATGAGAAAGCCACACATTTTGCTTCAGCTTAATTCATTAACATTTCTTTGAGTAAATTGTTATACTTAAGTTTCATTCCGAGTCTGTATGAAAGAAAAAAGAAAGTCTTGAAGTCTCTTGTGAAATATACTTTTTTTTTTACTTAATTCTAATCAGTGTTTTGAGAGAAAAATCTAGCTGTCTTCTGCAGTTATCTTTATTTAAATTAGTTACCCTAAAAAGGAACCTTCTGTCAAATGTCAGAATAAATATGTGTTAAAGACAAAAATTTAGTCCATTAAGCTACCCATTCCTTTTCTGTTCATTTCTCTACTTTGGCTTCACACTTCATAGCTTCCAGGGATATGGTGCACATCTCCAGTAAGTGTAGGTTGGATTTATTAGAAAAAATAAGTTATCTCATTTAATACACTTCATGCTATGCACTACATGAGACAGGGAGCATGTGAATAGATCAAATGATCATTTAGTTTTACCTGCCTAGCAGTACACATGGTCAAAGCACTAAAAATGTCCTGTTTCTCATGGCCTGATAAAAAATTAGGGAGCTCTAGTCTTATATACTTATTTGGTTAAATTCTTCTAAGATTTCATGAAAAATATGTAATTTAATTATATATATATATATATATATATATATGTTAGAAAAGCCTGGATTGCACACTAAAACAATTCTTATTTTGAGCCTGAGGAGCACCTTTGTGCAGCCAAACCTGGCAAAGGTGAGGCTATTGCAGACCTTTCTGAGAAAGATCTTACACCAAATCCAACACCAGCACTGACCTAGTTGATAGTTTCCTTTATTGAAATTCTTTTTTTATCCCTGATTTTTGCAGCTGGAATTTGAGTCTTTCAAATTCTTGTCTGTGGAAAATGTCAAAGTTGGTTGATTCCTCTTTTGGGCAGCTTTCTATCCAAACGAACTTTAAATATTAATGCTTGCACATCACTTTTTATTAACTGATGGAAAGATGACCACAAAATTCAGAACATGGCAATGATATCAGAGATGCCTCATTACAGCTGTAGATTCTGGGATTAGAAATTATTAAAGTGCATGTAGTGAGAAAGCCATGGCTGCCTGGAAACACCCAAGGAACTTGGGCCAGAGCTGTATCCAAAATCACATCTCTTCTACTCTTTATGAGAAGATGTGTTTTGGTCCAGAGTTTGATGCATCCAAAAGGTGGATTTGAGATGCCGTGGGCAGAGCCTGAGTGCTCAGCTTTATGTTTTACCATCAAACTTTAAACTCAGCAAGCCATATTGCACAAACTACTGGCACAAAATTAGCATGTCAGACAGTGTGCAATTCCACAGAACTTAAATGAAAACTTTTCATGAAATACAAGTCATTTGTTCCTTAAATTTTCCAGTTTGAAATCTTGGTGCCATATTTGATGTCAATATCCATTGAAAAGAAAAAAAATGAAGTGGCTTCATATTTCTCTCTATTAGCAAGC
This sequence comes from Zonotrichia leucophrys gambelii, assembly GCF_028769735.1. NCBI lineage: Eukaryota > Metazoa > Chordata > Aves > Passeriformes > Passerellidae > Zonotrichia > Zonotrichia leucophrys. The sequence continues at coordinate 23,662,766 of NC_088169.1, read as the reverse complement.
ATTAGGTGGCTTTAATATCATGGCTGTCATACACATACAATAGTATGCCATTTCCTGTGACAAAGGACCATGAAGGACTGAGGAGGCTAGAATAGTAGGATAAAATTATCCCAGGAAATTTTCAGATGAATGGCCATCATTTTTCTCAATGCAATTTGCAAGTATAATTTTCTTATGATTCTTTACCTGCGAAGTGGCAGAGGGCAGCAGAGGTGTATGAGGAGCAATGAGGTCAATGATCTTCTCAACCTAGTGGCAGAGCTGAGAGATGAAGCAGAAAGACAAAGAAATATTAGAGATTATGAAGAAGACATTCTGTGGTGGAGCTGCATTCTATTATGCCTTAGACAAAAGGACTCTCTTTATTCCTTTATCAATTGTAAATTGATCACTTTTCCAATGTCATGTTTCATTTAGAGAATTATTTACTGAACATAGTAGAAATGGAAGGAATTGAAAGAAATAGGTATTTGAGTTTACATATAGAGGCTGAGGAATTTTTGGGGGTTTAGTTTTAGAAGTGAAGTCATTAAAAACACTGATGTATCACAGACCATATTTTAATACACTAAGAACAATCATGTCTTATATTCTATGTTAAAATAAGCACAGACCCTCTAGTTTTGTTAAAGATGAGCAAAAGATATTCCTTTCTCTGCTTTAAGTCCTCTAAAGACCTCCCTGATAAGAGACAAGTCCAGTTCCCCTTGGTTCTTCCTCTCCTCACTGACTCTGCCACTCTCCTGCCCTTCTATCTGTCTGCCCTGGTTGCTCAGGCAAGCAAATGAGGCTGGAGTAGGAACCCAAGTGTAAATTCAGCTCTCAGGTTTCTCATGCCTGAATTGCTTCTTCCATCTGAACAAGTAGTACCTGTAACTTCATAAAAATATACTAAAATTGAAGTCTTTTCATACAGAGATTCCATCTACACAGAGTTCATGCACCGCAATTTGACTCAAAAGTTATAAAAGGAAAGTTGAGGCATAGCACACAGATAATTTTTTCATTCCTGTAGCATTTTGCCTGAACATTAGAAGCTTACAAGGCACCCATAAATATCTAATATACTCATAAAAATACTGTCTTATCAAATTCTGAAATGGAATATTTTCCCCTCCCTCGACCTGAAAGTTCTGGATGAAGGGATTTACTTGGTGAAAATTGATTCATGACCTATCTCTGAAAAACAGTTAATTAAACAAAAATCTCCACAAAAAAAGTGCTTGTTTGTTTTTACATTACCAAAATTGATTATTTATTATTGTTTTCTACTTCTATACTACTTTTAATTTATGAAAATGCTTTTACTCCCTCCCTTTGTCTCTATTAGTTGCAACCTGTATGAAACATGTTCAAAACCTAAGAAAGATATGCCAATTGATTCTACTTAGATACTCTTCATTGATACTCAAATTTTTTTCTAAAACAAATTATCTTTTAGAGAAAACTAGTCTTCTGTTCTTCTTTTGAAAAATCCATTTTTTCCTCATTTCAGCAATTTCAAAATTCCCGTATAGTCCATATTTACTGAGATTTTCTGCAATCACTACAGTTACAAATAGGAAAACTATAGTAGATTTACATAGAAATTTGTAATTTGCATAAAAGGAGAAGTCTTTGTTACATTAAATCATAATCTCATATGTATATTTTTATAATAAGACAATCACTTTCAAGTTAATGTTATTAAATGCAGCTGCCAGTTTAAAACAGAAATGTTCTTTATTATGTCTGAATTTTTTGAGAAATAAAACTTTAAATTGTAAATTCTTTTGATACTTCAGCATTTAGATTATTATAAAAAGCAATACAAAAAAGATACTAAAAATGTTTAAGTAATAATTTTAAACAATGCAAATATTAATAATAAATTATTTAATTTCCTGTTATGTAATACAGAGTTTTTAATCCATTAAATACTATGAAATTGAAAATATTGAAAGAACAAGGCACTGTAAATTTAATCAGTTAATGTGTCAAAATCCTGACAGCTAAGTACTATCAAAGCCTAATCCAAGCTTTCAATAATTGAACCTCATTAGTCAGGCAAATGGTTTAGCTAAAAATTATCTTTTTTATGTATTTTAAGTTCAGCCACAAAACAAAAGAAAAAAGATGAACACACACTAGAAAAAGTGGCAGCTTTGTTCTCCTTCACTAACATGTCTTCTATAGTGCTAAACCCCTATAAAATCTAAGCCTATTTCTTTCCACACCAGTTTGCTTTGCTGTGTAAAGGAAATTTTATTCATATTTGTTTATTTGTCACTGTTCTACTACTTCCCACAGTGGCTTTTGAATTGGCTGCACTAAATCATGCCACACAAATACCAATCTGATTTTACAATAATTCCCATCACATCAGATTGCTCCAATCTCCATTTACCATTTGATTACTTCTTCATTGTATTTCTTTTTTCTTTGCCTGAGTCACACCCTGTCTCTTGCCTACCTGCATCTTGCCAAGATGTAGCCAGAGTTTCCAGCAGTACAGGCAGGGCAGCACAAAGCTAATACACAGACAAGGGAAAAGTACAGCAAGAAAAGACTTGTCTGCAGCATAATAAAAGTATAACCCTTCTATTCATAATTTAGTTCCCTTACATTTTTAGCATTTGTTCTTTAAGATCACCCTGAACATCCTATTTTGTTGAGAGAGGATAAGCACTTGAGCAGACATAATGCTGAACTCCTGTTTTCCTCACTTCTGTGTTTCACGTCCATTCTTCAAAACTTCTAATTTCTTGTAAAGTGATTCCTCCTGGAATTAAGCATTTGGCCTCTACAATTCTTTGCAAACTTTTTAGCATCAATTTCTCAAAAGAATTTTAATATTAAATATTAAAAAACAAAACCAATGCCACAAGTTGCATCGTTCACATAAACTAGCCATATGAGAATAACATGTGATCTTAAGTATGTCCCAAAAACATATCAGAAATCTGTTGAAAACAAAAGTTATCTGAATATATTAAGCTTACTTTAAAAACTAAATGAGGCAATTACCTACCCAGACAATAAAGGAGATAATAATCCATTGTTGCATCTAGTGATAATGATCTTACATTTTATTTAGCACAACTGATTTTGAAAAACTGGAATTGTTCTGCAGAGTGACTTAATACTATTCTATCACTAAAACAACACTAAATGACAAAATAAAAAAGGAAAAAAAAACCAAAAAACCCTACAACCAAACAAAAAATCCAATCCAAAAAACCAGGATATAAACCAGGATAAAAACAAAAAAAACCAACAAAAATCAAATGACATCAACAAAACCACCACAGAAACAAAATATAATATAAATAAAGAAGAAAAAGGAAGAATTTTAAAAGATTAAAAATAAATAAAGCTAAGGCTTTTTTATAGAACATAATAGAAAAGAATATAATAGAACAGAGTATTTCAGTTGGGGGCCTACATTGATCATCCAGTCAAACTGCCTGACCAATCCAAGGCTGATCAAAAGTTAAAGCATGTTCTGAGGGGCATTGTCCAAATGCCTCTCCAACACTGACAGGTGTGGGGCATTGGCACCTCTCTAGGCAGCCTGATCCAATTTTTGACCATCCTCTCAGTAATAAAATGATTCCTAATGTCCAGTCCAAGCCTCCCCTGGTGCATTTTTGAGCCATTCCTATGTGTCCTGGCATTGAATCCCAAGAAGAGATCTGCACTTACATTGTCATTTCCCCTCTTCAGGGGACAAGAGGGTCTTATTTCTATAATTAAATTTTTATTTTAATAACGATATCCAAGGAAATAAGTTCTAATTTTATGCATATATTTCTAGAATCACTTTCATATAGATATAGAAAAGAAGATGGACAAATATTTTACTAGTTGTTTTATGAAGGATAAGTAGTCTATATAAAGGCTTCCTGTTTAATTTCTGTTACTTATTTTTATCACTAGCATCCTTGGCAGTATCTTGAGAGGCAATAAGCTGAAGAAGAAATACTGAGGTTTTGTTTGAACATAAGGAAACACTCTTTTACTGTGATGCTGAAGATTGTTTATGGCTGCAGTCTCCATCTTCAGAAGTTTTCAAAAGCTGTCTGCAAATGGACCCACATCATTCTGTGGTTCTTTGAAGGCAGTGAGAACAAAAACTGCGACTTGCAGGCCAAACATTTCTCTTTGAGAGAAGCATATCAGAGAAAAGATTCTCCTTTCTTTATTGACTTGGTAAGAAGACAGGACTGCAGAGGGTGCTCTGGATCATGTGGTTTGTTTCTGTCTGCTGCATCCAAATAGACCATATAGCAATATCCATAAACACATCAATTCTAAATATAAACCCCTCTATGTCTTTACAAGTTGCTCCAATTTCTTTCTATCTAAAGGATCAATATATTAATCTTATTTTCAGCCAAGATATTTCATTAAATCCCATTTCTTATTTTTAAATTTGGGCCATTCAACTTCTCATGGTAAATTTTATCCATTCAATACACACAGGACATAGCTCTACCTCTCTACTTAGCTGCGTATCTGGATTTGCATAGAAAGTGAGAGGTACTTGTAAGAATAATAAAAAGCTTTCAGAGTCATTGCTGGACTAGCCAGTGGCAAATTGCCAACACATTTCCAATAAGAAAGCTGTGAAAAGCTGAAAAAGTTTTCCTTCCTTCTTAATGTTAATCTTTCAATGAATTTATGGAAATAATGTTACACTAATGTGGTTTGGTGAGAGTGAAACGCACCTCCTCTGGTTTTACCCTTTTGATTGATGTGTGATCACAAGTGAATTCAACAAAGAAAAAAAAATACCCTGACTCTTTCACATTTGGTAGGTCAGTGTCAGTGTCTCTATGCTGAAATATTTGCTACCAAGCTTTCTGCTGACATCAGCAGGCAGTGTAAAAATCCGGGTCCAAACCATCTTGCTGCAGAGGACAATTTTTTTTCCAAGTTACAGTAAAATCAGTCAAACAAAAGGAGTCCACACACAGGCATTTTGAGGTATTTTGTTAGTGGGTGTGCAGATGAAGGAGTAAATCCACTTGGAACAGTACCTCTAATAAGCCTCTCACCTAGAAATTAATAATGGCTAAGCATTAGCCATTATTAATTTCTAAGCCAGCATCTTGGAAATTCAGGCAGTGCAGCATGTGCTGTCTGATGATAAATGGACAGAGAGATATCCTCTGAAGTGAGCAATCTCAGTGGCCCGTATACACTTAGCTTTCTTAGGGCCAGATGGAGAGAAATGGTAATGTAATGACCTTCTCCCTATAGATTCAAACACCTGCAATCCAGCAGGCAATGCTGCTAATGTACTGCTGGCCATATAATTGCTGAACAGGTGTCTTCCAGGCAAAGAATGCAGCAGGAACAAGCTTCCAGGGCAACTGTACTATGAACATTTCAGCCTGCTCATTGAACAGACTGAGCAGTACATTAGAGTACAGAAAATATTAGTTTATACATATATGTGTGTGCGTATATATATATATATATATATATATATGCATCTACAGGGATCTATCTCTATCATCTCTATCATCTCTATCTCTATCAATCTCTCATCTATAATTCAGATTTCAGTTTTGTAACTGGGAGTAGTCCACCTAGGGAGGAAGGAATGTGGAAAGAAAAAAATGAAGTAAAAATACAAGTCATTACCTACCCAGTCTAAAATACCATAGAATGAAGCTTGGCTTTTAAAATAATGTAAACAGAAGGTGAACTATCATCCTGCTTTTAGGAAAAGCACAGACTGAGCTTATTTTCAGTGGGTTTTTTTTTGTTTTTTTGGGTTTTTTTTTTTTTTTAATTTACTGCATTGACTACCCAATCTTCTTCAATCTTCTTCCCCTGTGTTATTTTTTACAGACATTTGCATTTGATTTTTTTAAAAATTTTAGTTTTGGCTGTCATGAGTTTTTTATGTAGAAAGTGCTTTGGCAACCTGAAATTATATTACCTTAAGACAAGTTTTCCAAAGTACTGCATTCTTATGGGGCTGTAGTCTTAACTACATGAAGATATTGCAGTTCAGCTTAGTATAAGCCCTTTGTGTATAGGAATGTGCTTCACCAGCAATGTGCACTGTGGAAAGTGCAAGAACTGATGCAATCAAAGCAGTGCCACTTAGGAATACAGACAAATACTGGGAGACATGGTCTTTTGATCAGAAGTCTGGTCTTTTCACAAAAAAGACCACACCATTTATTGCACTTTCTCTTACCAAAAGTCACTCATTTCCTGAAATATAGATTTAGAACAGTGAATTTCGATCTCTTTAGATTTGCTGATTCATTTACAGTTACCCTTTAGAGTTGCAAAATTCACACAAAACAAACAAAAATTTCCCCCAAAGGAAATAGTTTCTTATTTGCATTCCACAGATTGCTCACTAGTTGCTGGACCACTTGTTTATTACCAGGAAGAAAACATGCCACACATTATCTGTGACTCAGAATGGGCAAGACTTCTTAGTAAAACACAATCTCAAAAGCAATAAGGGCAAAGAATATCTATGCAATGACAAAAATTTCCATGCTAACCCTCAGAACAGGATCTGTCACCTGGTCTTTTGAATATCATTTAGGGTCCTGGGAGGATGTTCAACACCACTGCCATTGGTTTATTTCTCCCAGGAGTGAAATTTTGAATCTTCATCAGGTATGACATGAGGGTTAATTATGGGACTGTGGAAAACCTTCATGTTTCTCTCCAGAGCTCAGGAAACTGGAGTGCTGTGACTTATTACTTTAATTCTCAGCTGCTGTTGTATCACTGTTCCCTTTGTGCTTCTGCAGCTATTATTTTATTTGCATCCATTAATTATTACTACTATTACCCTTATGTACCCATTTAGACCTTCATTTCTCCTATTAAAAAATAACTGTCTTGCATGCTCACCAAAAATATAAAAGGGGATGTTCTTTGTGAACCTAAAAATCCCATTATTCCAGTAAAACATATGTCCTTATTGATATTTTATTCTATGTAACACCAAAAAAACCCCACAACCTATAAAAAAAAAAACCCTTAAAAATTTATGAGTGATATAAAGTGCCCTGTTATGTCTTGAATAATGCAGAATGACTTTTTCTAAGATAATTCTTTTAAAATACAAATAAAAACCCAATTTCTATTTACATATATGGTCCACATTTTTTCCTCGCATAAAATATATATCTCCCTTTTGAAATCCAACAAAATCTATAGGTCTTTGCAAGGAGTTGTTCTTATTTTGCTATTTATTTTTAAGTTTTCTTTGTGGATCAAGACAAAACTTTACAGATAGAAAACTTAAGATCAGAGATTTGAATCCATATACAACACATATGATTCAAAGAGAAGAACTTGACCTGAGTTTTCTTTCTTCAAAACTTCTCTCATTTTTTTGAATAAAATCTGTTCAGTTTTCCAAACACTGTACCCTACAGAGGGTAAGCCCTATGAAAAACACAGCAAAACATTTAAACACACCATGCTACTGTGTTTTCAAGAACCCACAGAAATAAAATTGCAATAAGGGAAAAATATGTGACCTGTTAAGAAGGATAATAATTGAAGGCACACTCACAAAATTGATTTTGTATTAATTAGCCAGAGGATATTGTTACAGAATTTTTATTGTTTTCATCAGATGAAAACAATCATCACTGATAGAAAATAGTAGCTTGTCCAAAATGCAATATTTTTTTTGTGGGAGCATACTAGATTGAACCTGATTTTATTTGGTGAAATGATCTCAGTTTCAGAACCAGTAGCCCTGTGCTAAATAAATTGAGGTCAAATCCCGGACTGAATACCTGCCTCAGTCAGAAGTAAGACCTGAATTTAGCCATCCTGCTTGTAGTGAGACCTATTTCTTTTTTTATTGGAATATGTATCCCAATATAACCAGTTAGATGGTGCCTAGGCCAGTTCTGACCTTCGCTGCTTGGCCAGAGGCAGCACTGTGGTGTTTAACCCCAGAGATACCTTGGCTGGCGGCAGAGTGCAGCGGGGCACAAGACAGGACTCCGTTCTCCTCAGGAGAGAGCTTCTGGCGATGGTGGAGAGAAAGGGAATGGATTCTGCTAGAAGGTAGCCAGATGTTTATTCCATGAGTACAGATACGTCTGCACTGGGCCACTGCTGGTAACAGAATAAAGGCCGCATGGTCTCATTCACATTTTAAGCTCAGGACAGGGGAAGGGGAGGGGACAGGTGAGTCACCAACCAGGTGAAGGGGCAGGGTCTCCAGGTACTAGGGTCACCTATCACACGACGCCTTGCTGGTATGTTAGCCTGATTGACAGGGCACACTAAGCGAGGGGCGAGGGGAAGGGAGAAGGTAAAACAGGATATTGCAACACACCACAACATCTCCCCCTAGTTTTGTTTAAAAAGAAGAGGACTGTGTTTATGGTGCAGAATGATTCTACTGAGGCTTCTAAGTCATCCACTGGAGCACTGAGGGCTTCCAAATGGTAGACTTCAGGAGGGGGAGATGAGCTTGAGATTAACTTGAGAACCATGCGTCTGATTACTCCAAAAACAATGCTAAAAACTACAATAACTACAACTAAAATAAACAGCACTAAAATTACAGTTTTCAGAATAGATCCCAACCAGCCCGAGAGTCTTTAGCCATTGAAAAGTCCATTCAGCTCGTTGTCAGTTTCTCTGTTGATGTCTGAGAACCTTTATCGAGGTAGTCCATATGTGGTTTGGGCTGCAGTACTATGTAGGAGATTGCAGGTGGGATGATCACGAGTAGGACGAGAAGCAGGCTCGGTCTCATGACGTCTCGAGGCTACACACGAACAGTGGGATCTAAACTGGTACAAAAACTTGAGACAAACATATTACAAACTATTCCAGATAGGAGGCTTAAATGGAATTTCCTCCAGAGAACGTGCGCGGCGTTTTCTTCTCCAGGCAGCGTGAGCAACCTGGGGTGCTTCTGCAGATTTCTCTGAGACTTTGGGAACATAGGGCTTTACCCATTTGGAAGGAACCCACCTTAAACCAGAGGGGGTGGACACACAGGAGTATCCACGTCCCCAAGTAACCAATTTGTAAGGTCCCACCATTTTCCAAGTCTCAGGGTCCTTTACTAAAACTGGAGGTTTTTCTTTCATCAACCTGTGACTGTTCCCCCCAAAGTGGCGTAGGATGGGAGGGTTCAGGCTGTCAAAAGAACAATTCAGAAAATTGATTGTGAATAGTGCCCTGGATAACCGGATGTGGGGAGGTTCTACCTTCAGAACCTGTTGTTGCTGGTCCAGGACCCTTTTAATATCACGGTGAGTTCTTTCTACAATGGCTTGACCTGTAGGGGAGTAGGGGATGCCAGTTTTGTGCTCTACTCCCCATTGCTGCAGGAAGCTCCCGAATTCCTTGGATTTATAAGCAGGCCCATTATCAGTTTTCAGCTCCTTGGGATGCCCATGAAAGAAAAAGCCTGTAAGAGGTGCTTAATAGCATCAATAGATGATTCTCCTGTGTGGGCAGAAGCATAGACCGCTCCAGAAAAGGTATCTACACTAACATGAACATATTTCTGCCGTCCAAAAGCCTGTATGTGTGTTACATCTGTTTGCCACAGTTCACAACTGTTCAGTCCCCTTGGGTTTGCTCCCGTACTCACTGTAGGGAGTGCATGTTGTTGGCAATTTGGGCACGTGGCCACAATCGCTTTGGCCTGTTCTCGAGTGATGTTAAACTGGCGAACCAGGCCAGGTGCATTTTGGTGGAAAAGCTGGTGGCTGATTTTTGCCTGTTCAAAAACATTTGGGAGAGTGGCCATCACTGCAGGTGCAGCAAGAGCATCTGCCCTTCTGTTGCCTTCAGCGATAAACCCTGGCAAGTCAGTGTGTGACCTGACATGCATCACATAAAATGGTTGCTCTCGGTGAGTGACTAACTTTACCAGTTTTGAGAGCAATTCAAAAAGTGCAATGTTAGATACATCTTGCAGTATTGCTTGATCTGCTCTGGATACTACTCCTGCCACGTATGCAGAGTCTGTAATCAGATTGAATGGTTCTGAGAATCTTTCAAAAGCCCTAACAACTGCAGCCAATTCAGCAACCTGAGGTGAACCTTCCACCTCAGCAATGTCCGTCTCCCACTGTTGGGTTTGAGGATCTTTCCAAGTCATAACAGACTTGTGGGACCTCCCGGACGCATCTGTAAAGACAGTTAGAGCCCTTTTTAAAGGTCTCCTACTTAGAGCAGTTCTTAATTTTAAAGCAAATTGAACATCTTGTTCAAACAATTTGCAAGCGGGCCGTGCTACCGAAAATTGTCCTGAGTAGGAATCCAGAGCAAACTGCAACACTTCATTTTCTTGAAACAATTGTTCCAGTATCTTCATAGTATTTTGACCTGATTTTAACTCAACTGGAATGTGAATGCACTTAAAATCACATCCTGCTAACTCCCTGATCCGGGTCCTTGCTTTCCGGATCAGTTCTGCTATCAGCTCCTGAGGCTTTGTCAGTCTCTTGGATCTTTTGTGACTGAGGAAAACCCATTCTATGATCAAGAGAGAGTCCCTCTGGTCCCGGTCCTTTTTTGGTGTGTCCTTTGCCTTAGGTGTTTGTTTTTCCTCCCACTGGAAAATAATTCCATGGAGGTGTGGCAACTTACCTAGGATGATAAATTTGAATGGCAGATCAGGCCGGCATCGGTGGGCCTGTCTTGTGGACATTGCAATCTGAACCTTTTCTAGAGCTTTCCGTGCCTCTGGGGTAATAGACCTAGGAGCACCTGGGTCCTCTCCCCCTTCCAGTAAATTGAAAAGAGGGGCAAGGTCTTCATTAGTCAGACCAAGCCATGGTCTTACCCAATTCAAAGACCCACACAACTTGTGGACATCCGCAAGGGTCTTGATCCTTGGATTGATTTCTAGTTTTTGAGGAACAATGGTCCTATTTCCAATTTCTAAGCCCAAATACTTCCAAGGTGGCATCTTTTGAATTTTCTGTTCCTGGAGCTCGAACCCTGCAACAATCAATGCATCGATCGTTAGGTCAAGTGCATGTGTTAGTAAATCATCATTGGGGGCACACACAAGGATATCATCCATATAATGGTAGATGATGGCCTTCTCTGCGGCTGCATGAACTGGGGAAAGCAGGGAAGAGACATACCACTGGCAGATAGCTGGAGATACCTTTAGGCCCTGAGGAAGAACGGTCCAATGGTACCTTTTCATAGGAGCTTCTGAATTGATAGAAGGGACAGAGAATGCCAAACGCGGTGCATCGTCAGGGTGCAATGGGATTTGGAAAAAACAATCTTTAATATCAATAACAGCTAATTTCCAATCTTGAGGAAGCATTGTTGGGGATGGCATACCAGGCTGGGGAGAACCCATATCTTCAATTACATTATTAATTTGTCGGAGGTCACAGAGAAGTCGCCACCTCTTTTTGTCAGCTTTTTGGATGACAAACACCGGAGAGTTCCATGGGGACATGGTCTCTACAATGTGGCCCTTTCTTAGTTGCTCTTGTACTAGTTCCTCAAGCACTTTTATTTTTTGTTTACTGAGTGGCCACTGTTTCACATCAACTGGTTCGTCTGTTTTCCACTTAAGTTTTTGGGTGGGGCGCTGTTGTTTAATGACTGCTGCACAAAAATGCTGTGGAGAGTCTGGAATATTAATTGTGACACCCCACTGGGCCATTAAATCTCTCCCTAACAAAGGTTCTGAATAATCTAACACAAATGGACGGATATTTGCCAATTGTCCGTTTGGACCCTCAAATTGAATAATGCTTTTGGATTGCCTTGCCAATTGCAGACCTCCTACACCTCGAAGGTGACCAGCAACATTTTGTAAAGGCCAGTGTGCTGGCCAGTCTTGTACTGGAATCACTGTGCAGTCTGCACCTGTGTCTACAAGCATCTCAATGCGTTTAGACTCCTCACCCCCACTGACATTGCACCACAATTTGGGTTTATCTGTCCCAATAACTTGGACCCGGGCGACTGTGGGCTTTTGTTTATCGACATTTTCAGGTAAAGATGGCACAGGGATAGCTTGAGCAACAATTTGTCCCTTGGGAAGAAACAGGGGTGGGTGGAAACAGTGCAGGCTGAGAACAAATTGCTTGGGATCTGATGTTGTCAGTCCCGGAGCAATTTCGATCTCTTGTGGTGTGTTTTTGTCCCCAGTGATGATGTACTTACAATGAATTTGGTTCCAAGTACCTTTCTGTTCATGATTTACAGAGACAATATGCCAGTCAGTGTCCTTCAGGTGGAGTGACTCTGTCAGCTGCAACCTGTAAGGCTCATTGACAGAAGATGCGGTTAATACAGAATCACTTAAATCACAACAAAGGTTATTTTGTTTCACTTTCAACAGTGGACTAGCAGACTTGGTCTTTGAAGCACCTGCTTCACTTACACAAATGTTAATATTATTGCGCGCTTGATTTATTTTGCTACCCTTATTCTCTTGGCCTGCTCTTTTTATGTCTGCACGCCTGGCAGGCTGGCGCTTTATTCTTCGTTTTTTTGTTGTTGACCCCCAGGGAGGGCTTGCAGTTCTCCTCCCCTGCTATTTTTAAATTCATCAAATTCCCTTTTCAGGGGGCACTGGTTACTCCAGTGTCCTAGCTTATTACAAAGCAGGCATGGTTTAGTGGGCTCAACCATTGCTGGTCTCCGCTGCTGCCCAGGGTACTGCTGTGCTGAGGGGAAAGGTGCAGGGCTGGCAGCAGCGACACGCTGGAGTGGTCTTGGCAGCAGCCTTGGTCTGGAGTCTTCAGCAACACTCATCAGAGGAACTTTCCTGTTACAGACTAGAAGCATATCTTTTAATGTAGGGGAAGGTTCCATAGGAAGGCTCAGGATTGCTGCTCGACACTGTTCATTTGCATTTGTAAATGCTATTTCTTCTAAAATTGCTTCCCTTGCATTTTCCTTTTTAACTTGTATTTCAATGGCTCTAGTTAGCCTTTCTACAAATTTCACAAAAGGTTCTGATGGTAGTTGTTTGATTTTACTATAGGGCTCAAAAGGCCCCTCAGGTTGGAGGGAAAAGAATGCCTTTTCAGCTGCTTCCTTTACTTTCTCGAGTGTTTCTGCAGGAATTGCAGCAGCTTGGACTGAGGGAGAAGACCATTGACCCTCACCACAGAGGTGGTCAATAGTGATAAGGTTACCATTGTTGTCTTTTGCTGTGTTTGGATCAGCCTGTAAGCTTGGGAGAGCATCTTTTAGCAGTTGTTTCAATGCTGATTCCCATAATTTGAATTCCGTGGATGTCATGAGACATGAAAACAGTTGTTTTAAATCATGTGGAACCACAATAGTCCTACTTAATTCAGAATTTAAAAGGCCACGGAAATATGGACTGTGTGGACCATATTCTTTATGAGATTTACAGATCTCTTTAATCAATTGTCGTCCAAAAGAACTCCAATTAGCAGTTGGGGCTGCTCCAGCTTGAGCTGCAGGCTGAAACGTAACAGGAGCTAGCGACAACATGGCACTGTGCATTGGGTCTGCTGTCCCCTGCTCTGTATCCCTTGAATCAGAAGCATTGGAATCACAGCTACAGGTTTGGGAACAGGCAGTGGGTGTGTCCCCACCGTGGGAACCCGGGGAGGGGGCGGGGACAGGGAGCCGGCAAGGGGCGGGGAAACCGTGGGAACAAGGGGCGGGGTCAAGGGGCTGGCAGGGGGCGGGGATACCGTGGGAACAGGGGGCGGGGTCACCTGGTGACATCACGTCAGCAGCCGCCCCCTGGCAGGAGTAGAGGGGCGGAGCTGAGGGTACTGCAGGAAAGGCAGGGGGAGGGGGGAAGGTGTCACGAGGAACAGGAGGAGAGGGGGATGGGGATGGAATTTTGGAATGCTTAAGAGGATTTTGGGAAGAAGAAGACCCGGTTTGGGAAGATGCCACGTGGCATCCACCATCTTGTGCACCCCCTAGGGACTGGGGGCCATTTTGGACATCACTGCTCTCCGAAAAGCTAACACGTGCTCGGGATTTTTTGGGGAAAGAGGTTTAGGGGTTTTAGAGGGAGAGGGAGGAACAGGGAGAGCAGAGGCACATGGCTTTACATTTGGCTTTTTCTCCATTTCCTTTTGTTTGAGCAATGCTGTTCGAATTTGCAAACTCCAGAACACAAATTTAGCTGAGGGTGATTTGCCAGATTGTCCTAAGGTTATCAATTCATTCCCAACTTTATCCCAGAATTGAATATTGTGGATTTCTTCAGGGGAAATGTTTGGGAACTGCAGAAAAAGCCATCTTATAAACTGTTTCAATTTTCCTTTAGAGAATTTCACATTACTCTTGATTAAAATGCTAACAATATGATAATACACTCCCCTTTGTACAATGCTAAGTTTGGAACCCATGATAGATGTAAAAAAGCAGAGTACTTAATCCCGCCTGACCAAAAACAAAGCTAAAATCAGCTACCAATTTCTAAAAAAAACCACAGATAGAAAGCGATAACGAGCAGACAAAAGCTTCACAATGCAGCTGTATATACTGCTTTTAAAATTCCCGGGCAGCAGCGGCAGGGCACGCCCTGCCGAGCCGAGGCAGAAACAAAGCCTCCCCCGCGGTGGAATGCAGCACCCCCGCGGAGCAGAGACAGCAGCCACTCCACGTGGCAGCCGAAACCGGGACGCCCCCCCCCCCCCCCCCGCCGCCGCGTGTGCAGAGCACTCTCGACCCCGCAGGTCTCCCGGCCACGTGGAAAGAGAGCCCCCCCTCTCCCGCAAAGAGAAAGAAAATCTCCTAACACGTGTCTGAACACGCTGCTGAGCCGGGGGGGGAAGGGCAGAGAGCGATCCCGCTCCGGCGCGAATTCTAAAAAACAGTGAAACACGCAGCAGGAAAGCTAAACTAGAACGCTATGAATTCTCGTCTGTGGGGCTGCGCAGCCAAAATGCAAAGGCAAAAAAGGAACAGAACTCGCGGCAGAGTCTGTTTTTGAGCTTCTGCTCTACCGAAAGCAGAGATACTCACGTGAAATGGAAGCTGTAGGCTGGGTACAGGCAGGCAGGTCTCCACCGGAAAAGGACCTCTCTCTGGGTGCAAGAGAGGCTCCCCTTTTCTTCCTCTGGAAAATCTGTTCACCACAATGAAGCAGGGCTTTCCAAAGGCACCGAACAGTCCACGAAACTTTTTCTGGGAATATTCCCAAAGTCTCTAGCTGGGAGTCTTGAAGCCAGGCTCCTTTCAGCTGGATGCACGGCTGGCAGAAGCTTCTCTGAGGAACTGCGAGTCCGTTTTCGGGCTGCAGAGTCGAGCCCACCCAGGGACGCCAATATATTGGAATATGTATCCCAATATAACCAGTTAGATGGTGCCTAGGCCAGTTCTGACCTTCGCTGCTTGGCCAGAGGCAGCACTGTGGTGTTTAACCCCAGAGATACCTTGGCTGGCGGCAGAGTGCAGCGGGGCACAAGACAGGACTCCGTTCTCCTCAGGAGAGAGCTTCTGGCGATGGTGGAGAGAAAGGGAATGGATTCTGCTAGAAGGTAGCCAGATGTTTATTCCATGAGTACAGATACGTCTGCACTGGGCCACTGCTGGTAACAGAATAAAGGCCGCATGGTCTCATTCACATTTTAAGCTCAGGACAGGGGAAGGGGAGGGGACAGGTGAGTCACCAACCAGGTGAAGGGGCAGGATCTCCAGGTACTAGGGTCACCTATCACACGACGCCTTGCTGGTATGTTAGCCTGATTGACAGGGCACACTCAGCGAGGGGCGAGGGGGAAGGGAGAAGGTAAAACAGGATATTGCAACACACCACAACATTTTTTGAGGAGGAAGTAAGGAAATTTCAGTCATTCCCATCAGAACTGCTCTACTTCACGTAAGTAGGCTTTGGGAGAAAGGGAACAAAAGAAGCCTCTACAGACATATTTTGAAGTCTCTTATCACAATCAGAAGAACTTGGTTCTGTCATCTGAACTGAGTAACATCACCAAGGCATTTTCTTGCTTTCTTTAGAAGAAGAACAACACATCTATTTCAAAGGTTTCAGAAGTGTCTGAAACTATTTATACTATAGTTCTGTTTGATGATGAGGGAAAATAATTTCCCATCTTCACCTCTCACTCTCTTGCCAATATCATATTTTTTCTTGTTTAAATATTTACAGCTAACTGAACAAACAATCTGCACTAGCTCATGTTTTGACCAGCTGTTTGATATGTATACTGGTGTGCATGTAATTATGTATTTCATAATATTTTTTCATCGTTGCTATAATTATTTTAATGTAAGTTTCATCTTTTTTTCAATTACATTTAGTTACATGCATAAACGTAAGTAGTCCCTGGTCTTCAATCATTTGTTTTCCTCTCTGTGTTCATAAACACTGTTTTTTCATTGAGCTATCAAAACAAGCTCAGCATGTAATTTTTACTTTTAATAGATAGATGTGCAGATGGTATTTGTCAGGTAAATTTTATTTCAACTCCATGTGCTATTATTTTGATTTCCTTTTTTATCCTTTTGGGTTTTTTTATGTACAAAATAACCTCGGCTAAGTTATCATGCCATCAAAATACTGCTTCCCTTTCCCTCCTTCCCTGTAATCTGACATATAGAAACCAGGGCAGGGAATTACAGTTCTGACCACTCTACTTCCACCAGTTTTCAACTCTGTGATTTCCACTCTAGTCCATTCTTGAGATTTGTGCTTGAGAACAGTCCAGGTAAATCTGCAACAGGAATGCAGTGTAGTTTCTAACATAACATTCTTCAAAATTCCCAAATACAACACATCTAATTATAGAAGTATCTTCTGAAATATTTTAATTTTAATTTTTCCATTCATTTTTCAAGCTCAGTTTGCATTTTTGACCTTGAACACCAATTAGTGGTCAGCAAATTGAAGACTCTCTCATCTGCCAGAAACAGGAGTAACCTTTGATTGTCCTAGTTTCACTAGGACATGATCTAAGTAAATAATGCTGATGCTACTTTCTGGGTCTACTATAGAGCTTTGCAGCCTATTGTGCAGTGTTTTGGATGCTTGTAAACTGCTTCTGTTGTTCCTTAGGTAAGTATATAAAATCCACCTTTTCTGTAAGTTAATTATATAAAATCTGTTACCAGAGCTCACTTTACTGATACTACACTCTATTAGATTTGAAAGTTTTACTTACTGGCAGGAATGTGTAAGCACAGAGAACTAAAATACAGTGCAACTGAGTGCTCCAATTTATTTTTGTTGGGATTCTAGTCCAAGAACTGAGGCAGTTCAGTGCAAGGAAGGGTACGGGGATGCCTCTCTGGCTTTAACATTGTTTATTACCTGTTTGTGCAGAAATGCAAAGAAACAGCAGAAAGGAAAGAAAATAGATATGGGGATGAAATAAGGTATCAACAACTGAGTACTCAGGAATCGGGAGGTAAGATAGGAAGCAGTATGTTTTTGGACTTAAAAGCCATTAGTCTAGGAAACTGGAGAATGTAAAGACTGGTTTTGCAATGAGGCATGAAACAGATACTAAATGTGACAGAATTTGCAAAACAAAAAGTTATCACATATTTTAAAAAATAAAAATTATAAATATTTGTGAAAAATTATACTTGAATAAAATATCTTGTGATGTGATTTTTTTTCATTAGAACTCATAAAAAGACCCACGGAATCACAAATATCATTGGCTTAGGAAGGAGTGGGATATTATTTGTTATGATTATCATATTTTCCTAGTAGTTAATTCAATAGTAAAAGATAAAGCTCCCACTAAGAAACAGGCAAATAGAAGTCTGTTTCCATAAAAATAATTATAAACAAATTTGTAATGGAAGAGAGCAATGCTTCTATATCAAGTCTTTTAATTTCTAAGGAAGATGAAATTTATTCCATTTTTAGTGAAGTATGGAAAAGGACAATCCACAAGAAAGCTACTCCATTCCTCAGGGAAAGATAGAACTGAAGTCTTCTCTGAACACAAGTTTGGAAGAATAGGTATTTAAAAATGGCTTATGGAGCTAATTCAAGCAAAGACATAGCTGTGCATGATGGGCAATGATAAGAAATCAGAGCTGTTAATAATGGACAGCTCATCCATTATTGAAATTGATGCCTCAGAAATGTAAATAAGACAACTAAAAATTAAGAATCTAAATTAAATCCTCACAATTTAGTAAAGTTGACAGGGTTCATCTACACGGGTTTGTTACAAAGCCTTTGAGACTGGAAACACTTGAATTGGATTTGAGTTTGTTTGATTTTTTAACACAGTACAATTTCAGGAAAATACATGCAGTAGACACTGAAATGAAGGCCATTTTGCTGAATTGGATATATTGTCAATTGCTTCTTAAATCAAGCACAGTATCCAAATAATAGAATTATTTTTTTTGTATAAAAATATGTTTTCTTTCCAAACATATATTTATAGAAGCCAGTAATTTTTTTCTGAATCAATACATTTTCATTTACATCAATATATTTATTTCTCAGCTCCAGATTTTTCAGTCAGAAATACTTGCTCATCCAGTGCATATTTCCAGACAACACATATCCATTCAAGCTAACTCAGTACAGCTGCATCTGCTATTCTGCTATGAATAAATACAATGTTTTTCTACGGAATTGAATTCATATTATTGAAAATAACATATCTGAAGCTATCAAACTTTACATTAAATCAGCATGGTGCAAGTGCAACCAAGATTTGTCATTTATTTTTCAGCTTCTGCTGAATGCATACTCACATATTGAATAGGCAGTGTTTTGCTGGTCAAAACTTAGAGCTAGTTGAATTTATATATTCAGGTATTTTCCAAGTGGAGCTCAAATGCTTGCATTAGTGATGGAAAACCAGGCCTCATTACTCAAGCAATTTTGCTCTCCTGTAACTTCCAATTCTTAGGACTGACAGGTGAAGGGCAAAAGATTCTGGAGATCAACTCCTCAAAATCTCGTTACCATCTCTTTGTCTTCTCTACTTGCTAAGTGTAAGTTGCCAGTAGTGAAAAAAGAGACTGGGTTAGAGATCCAGAAAGTAAGAATAGAGGTCCCTATTATTTCTATTTACACAATGGATCACTAGAGAGAAACTTTATCCATGGGAAGTTAGGATTTTAATTTTTAATTTTTTTTCTACAAAGTAAACATGAGGATATCAAGAGGTAAGATACCTTATTGTAGCTGACTTCCTCCATCAGCACTTTTTTTTAGTACTCTTTCATGATTCCTACACTGATATTTCATGCTGTCTATCATGAAAACCTCTTCTGCTATTCAGTTCTGAAGATGAAAAAAGGTGAGCACTTTTTCAGGCTAAGTCTCTAACCAGTTATCTTTGTTTGTGTTTGAAAAAATATTTGACAGTACTACATATTTTTCCCTTCCCTCTGTCCTACAGAAGTTAAAAAGCTGATGACAAACGAGTAAAAAATGTACAGTAAAAAATTGCTTACCTATGATCTCTGCTTCCAATTAACAAATAATTAGGATGACTATTTTAATTGTATGTAGTAAAAATAGAGAGCATTTTCTATGTATACTGTTTATCAAAAATATTCTCATGCTGCTCAAGAGATTTTTTTCTGACAGTGGTAAACATAGTTATACAAGAATAGTGACAGCTACAAAAGGAGAAATGGATTTCATATTCACAATAAATAATTTTCTTTTCCTTAAGCCTGGAACCCACCAAAAGTGACTGATTGAGAAGACTTTTAGCAATTTAGTATAATAGGCCATAAAAATTTCCTCAAAATTTCTGTATTGTAACAGATTAAAATATCAATTATATGCATGGACCTACTTCCATCTTTGCAACCTTTCTCAGTGCAGAGTAACATCCAGGGGAAGAAAACCACAACTGTGTTTTCAGATAAGGATTTATATATTCATTATAATGTTTGACCTTAGGGTGCAGATATTTATTCAATCCAATTTCTTATAATGACCATACCAAAAGTAACCTTAATGATGCTCCACAGTTCTGCCATGCAAATTATAATCTGTTCATGATTCCTGATTGTGCAAATGAAGCCTAATTAAATCTTTTCTATTCAGGGAAACATTAAACATTAAAAGAGGATTTTTTTTTAATTGGAAAAACAAGGTCAGTGTAAACAATTAAAAAAGAATTTGTTGCTGAGCACTCTTAAAATGTAATTTCAAATGCTTTTTATTGGATTCGATTTAGGGGTCCCCCACTGGTTAATTTTTGAAGCACATTTATGAGAACTGCAAAAATCACAGTGTCATGGAATCTACTTCTTCATTAAATTAAGACAAAAGTGAACCAGATATACTTTAATAAACTACTGCATGTAGCATTTTGCTCCATAAATAAAAAATTTTGTCACAAAAAAAGCCCAAAAATCAAGCTTTTCTGCATTTGCCCTGAGCATACATATTTGTCAGTAACAAATGTACACTGCATGGTAAGAGCTGATAAAAATCATTTTGAGGTAATGTCCAGAGAAAATAGAGGTCTAACACTTCAATTTTGAGTAGCCCTTCTGAGGAACATAATTTAATTTGCAAATACATTCATGGATTACATTTCATTGTTTATTTTATTAGATTTCTTAGAATAATATTTGTTTCCTCTATATTCTATATATATATATATATTATTTGTACATTGGATAAAGCTTTTCTGCACCCATATACAGTAACAGTATGAATAGAATAAAACTCACAGTGGAGAAATGGAAATGAGGAATTTAATATTCACCTTTCCTGACTAGACTTCAATAATTTGGACTGGGGAAGATTGATTATACAATACAATTACCAAAATATTAACAGAAATACTAATATTAAATGTCACTGGTTTTTTTTTAGATTTTAAATTTTTAAAATTGTGTTTGCAACACATATAACATCATAGTTATATATGTTTATGCTAATGAAGGTTTCAACAACAGATTTTATGATTGTGATTATAATGGCTTTGTGGCTTTAGCACTTCTGAATAGTACAGTTAATCTAAATTCATAAATCTAATAGCAACAAAACCCTTAAATGATCTGTAATAATCTTTTTATCGCCTTTCACCCTATTCTCCATCCCCATGTGACCCAATGGTCTACTCACTGCAAATGCTGGAATTGCATCAGGAAACTTTCCATTACTGATGAATACTTTTAACTGTCCTCTTTGTAATTCCACTCATAGAAAGCCTTCAGAACAATTTCTTTTCCTTCCTTCCTTCCTTCCTTCCTTCCTTCCTTCCTTCCTTCCTTCCTTCCTTCCTTCCTTCCTTCCTTCCTTCCTTCCTTCCTTCCTTCCTTCCTTCCTTCCTTCCTTCCTTCCTTCTTCCTTCCTTCCTTCCTTCCTTCCTTCCTTCCTTCCTTCCTTCCTTCCTTCCTTCCTTCCTTCCGCCACTTCCTTCCGCCACTTCCTTCCGCCACTTCCTTCCGCCACTTCCTTCCGCCACTTCCTTCCGCCACTTCCTTCCTTCCTTCCGCCACTTCCTTCCGCCACTTCCTTCCGCCACTTCCTTCCTTTCCGCCACTTCCTTCCTTCCGCCCATTCCTTCCTTCCGCCACTTCCTTCCGCCACTTCCTTCCTTCTGCCACTTCCTTCCTTCCGCCACTTCCTTCCTTCCGCCACTTCCTTCCGCCACTTCCTTCCTTCCGCCACTTCCTTCCTTCCGCCACTTCCTTCCTTCCTTCCGCCACTTCCTTCCTTCCGCCACTTCCTTCCTTCCGCCACTTCCTTCCGCCACTTCCTTCCGCCACTTCCTTCCTTCCGCCACTTCCTTCCTTCCGCCACTTCCTTCCTTCCTCCCCTTCCTTCCTTCCTTCCTTCCTTCCTTCTCCTTCCTTCCTTCCTTCCTTCCTTCCTTCCTTCCTTCCTTCCTTCCTTCCTTCCTTCCTTCCTTCCTTCCTTCCTTCCTTCCTTCCGCCACTTCCTTCCGCCACTTCCTTCCGCCACTTCCTTCCGCCACTTCCTTCCGCCACTTCCTTCCGCCACTTCCTTCCGCCACTTCCTTCCTTCCGCCACTTCCTTCCGCCACTTCCTTCCGCCACTTCCTTCCGCCACTTCCTTCCTTCCGCCACTTCCTCCCTTCCGCCACTTCCTCACTTCCGCCACTTCCGCCACTTCCTTCCGCCACTTCCTTCCTTCCTTCCTCCCTCCCTCCCTCCCTTCCTCCTTCTTCCTTCTGCTTTCCTGTCCTCCTGTCCTATTTTTCTCTCTCTCTTTCTGTCATCTCCTCATTTTCTTTTTCTTTGTTTCCTTTTCTGTATTCTCTGCCCCAGAAAATTTTAACCTTCCCACCTTTTATTCTGATTCATCTATGGATTCCTATCAGAAATGCTTGTTTCTTGTGATCTTCCTGTGCTGCAGAGGTGATGTTACACTAGACAAGATTTTAACATCAGAAATGAAGAAAAAAGAAAGTGCACATTAAAAAAGTAAATGGTTTTAAAACTTTTGAGGTGTAAGTTCAATTTCTTTGTAAATAGTGACTTAGACCTTTTAATTTATCCTCATGCAAATCTATTGCTTTGCATTTAAATTTCTCTGCTGCTTATCTAAGCTGTTTCACAAGAAATGGCTTTACTTGTATTGCATTCTCTCTTCCCTCCTCTCCCCTCTCCTCTCTCAGTTCAAAGTTGAAAAACATTTTGTGCTCATAAACCTCAAATTGCATAGTAAATATCACAGAAATATTTTGTATCATCTAATTTTAGGCTAAGACTTGGAAATTTTACTACCAGATATGTATACATTTTTAATATGTGCATTGGCCATGGAGTTAAACTGTAATCTCTGCCTCTTAACAGAACTTCACAAGGTTAGAAATTGAAAAATGAAATTTTCTCTTCTGTGACAACAACAACAACAACAACAAAAAAAGCAATTATAATTTCTGCCCACGCAATATTTTACATAAATCTCATTATGGCATCTGGACAGCTATTATTCTGGTTATTCAACAACCTTGATGAGCTCTCTTTTTAGAGATGATCTAGCATCTATTTTTGGTATAGCACAAAAGCATGCTTTCAGGATGTAATTTTAATATGTTGTTGTCATTCCTTTCACATTTTTAGTAAAAATCACTAAAAAACATGTGCCATGCATCTCATCTCAAACCTATTTTAGTTAATGGAAAGAATCTCTCTGACTCTAATGGATTTGGACCCATTCCTTTTTCATTTGGATAGGTTGCTAAACTCATCTTTTTTCCAAGAGTATTGGAAAAAGAAAGTCTTTTTAAGACTGGGTCTGCATTTTATGTTTTGCTTTGCTTCTTTTGTTTTGCTTCAAGGATGAATAGGAAAATGTCTTTCTGAGGAAATCAAGTTTATTTAAGTTTTGCTACTATTAGCAAAGGTGATAGTTAAAGATATTCAATGAGTTCATGCTTGTACATATACATACGCACATAAATACAAAAACTCAAGTGCGTGTATGAATATGATTTGTCTGACTCTTTCTCAAATAAAAGAAAGCATTATATGCTCTTCTGTTCACCTCTAAGGAATAAAAAGCATTAAAATTTCTAGAATGCCCAATCATAATTACTCTAGATATGCAGGCTATCAATCTACAGTTATGAAAATATCATTATACTATTATGACATTATGTGTATTACCCTGAAAGAAGCAAAGATGTCATGGACATGGGAATAGGATACTAAAACTTAGGGGGAAAATAGCATAATTCATAGTGGTTCCTCAAAAAGAAAGTTTCTAGAAACTAAATTGTTTTCTGTGTTTTATCTCCAAATGAAGAGGAAAATAGCTGAATCCCTCTGAGATAGTTAAAAAGGTGTTTTGACAGTGCAGCATATGCAACCAAGCCCTGCCAATGACTGTCACATCAACATATGCCCAGAGTTTCCTTGGTACAAACTGTTCCTGGCAGCTGCAGGCAATGTTATTACTATCAGAACCATTTTATATTTATGTCCTTACTTGTCTCTAAGTGCAAGTAGAGCTGCTAAGTGATATAGAAAAATAATTATAAAGATTGTGTTTGCAAGAATGTGTAGGCTTCTGTATTCCCATTACTCCTATGAGAAACAAGCACAGTACCAGACTGAATAGCCCTGTTTCGGGCACTTTTCCACCTTAGGCCAGTGCTACCACTGCAGAGGCTGTGCTACAAAATCAGAAGGGAATAAGTCCTGTCTCTCAGAGAACAGCATATCAAAGGAATAAAATTTCTAACTAGGAGGTAAAACACAGTAGTCAGGCTAAGGGTCGAACAGCATCCTCCAGTGCTGGGAAGATCTAGATGCTGAGCAGACACACTTGAAATGGTGTTAGCTGTCAAGGTAACTGCATTCACTGACAGGTCTTCTGTAAACAAAAGTAACCATTACAGCTGACTTTCAGCACCTGCAAATGTTCATGACTAAAGACAGTCTGAAGGTACACATGAGAAATACATTAAATGCTAAGCAGCTAAATGGAGGATTTGCTTTGGGGTAATAACTACTGGGTAAGAAACTTCACAGTTCCTTTTGGGTTCCCTCTACTATTGTCATAGTAAGCATGCAAAAATCTCTAGACTACTCTAATTTCTACTCCTGTAAAGGCAAGTGCCACATCCTAGAGTCAGACTAACCTTTATGCTCAAAGCATTAGTTTTATTCATTTATTAAATTTGTTGTGGGTGCAGAGCTTGCTATTTATGCTGAATTATGACATTACTTTCTACAAAAATATGCCAATATTCATCAGGAAAGCAACAAAGTAAAAAAATAAATTCAAACCATATACAATCTCTTCCCAGGAAGAAAACATCACTCCATTTTGTCTGTAATGTAGCATGCATCTGTTTCTGTTCAGCAATTATCATATTTACAGTGTTGGAGTCTTCATTGATCTGGTTAATAATTAGTGTTTAAACCAGCTCTTTGATTTGGTGACAGTTGCCCAAAATAAAAGGCAACTTACAACAGAAGTAGATACCTTTTATTTTGCTACCTGGTGATAGGTTATGTACTTCTAAGCAAGCAGTAGGAACAACAAAAAATTACCTCAGCGGGAGATTTTTGGTTTCCTTGCAATATGATTGCAAATGCTGCAGATGGTAAGGGGAATAAAACCAGCCAGCACATGCTGATAAGTCTGCTGGAATGATATTGGTGCTACTCAGCTCAGCAGATTAAAACACTGGCCCTACATCCTAGAAAGAGAGAATTCCTGTCTCTATGAATTGTTATCATATCTGTCTAGGTGGCATAAATTACTGTATTCAATATGTGACAGATATGTACATGCAGTTAAATGTGTTAGACTGTAAATATCTCTGTCAGAAAATATTACTTTTCTATTACAAGATTGTTTTCCTTATCAGCATTTTCTGGACCCTCCAAAGTCCACCTTAAATGAATATATGGGGAAAAAACCAGACACACTTGCAGTTTTAAAAATTATTGTTATGATTCAGATGGGCTAAGAAATGGATTTCAATGTGAATACAAAGAATATTCTCAAGAAAGAAACAGATCTCAGTTTTTCCAAATCAGAGCATCAGAGACCTGTCCTGGTTGCCTGCCTGAAGAATACACTGTGCTCTAAGCATCTGAGGTTTAACTGCATCACACAAATGGTTGTGTGGATTATCTGCATTTGAGAAAACCAGTAAATTTTTTTTGTTCCTGTTTAAAGCCAGGATTTGAGGTGGCGCCTGTATAATGTCACAGGAATAGCAGTGGTGGCTGAATTCTTGTGAGAAGGCACCTATTGTCCCTATGTATTTTCTTTAATCCTCAACTTTTAGAAGAATATTCCTTTTCTCTTATATCACCTGATTCTTCACTACTGCCCAGAAAGCAGGTGCAGTAGGTTTGAGGTAATGCTCTAGCAGAAAACTATTACTTAAGATATGAATTTTTAAACAATAGTTGTTTCTGTACTCCTCTTTTCAT
Source organism: Zonotrichia leucophrys gambelii (assembly GCF_028769735.1). Lineage (NCBI taxonomy): Eukaryota > Metazoa > Chordata > Aves > Passeriformes > Passerellidae > Zonotrichia > Zonotrichia leucophrys. Next base: position 23,636,951 of record NC_088169.1, on the reverse strand, counting down.
TAGTTTGGATTTACAGATTTCTACAGTGTATTTCAAGAGGTTTTTTTAAAGACAAATACTGTGTTCAACAGTCATTTAGGTAGCAGCCATTAGAAATAACATCTTTATGACACACCTTTATCTAGTGGATGTGTCCTTGGCTTTAAGAAATTTTTAAAAAATCTAACTTTAATGAGAACTTTAAAAATCTATATTCATTTCAATATTTCATGGGATATATGTGTGATGTAATTCAATATGCCTGGAAGGACAACTGTATTTTACACAGCCTGAAGTAGTGACTGAACTACCTTGTGTAACAAAAATTCAAGCATGTCACTGGTGTTGTACTGATGCTAATTTACTATAAGAGAAAGCTGAATATGTGGAACAGAGGAACCTACAGCTAGGAAGGAGATAGTGATTTGCCCAGAATCTACAAAGCTTTTTCTATTTTATACCCTATACTGCAAAGACTACAGCTTACAACATAGTGAAAATAAATTTAAGAAGCAAACTTTTGATGATGAATTTAGAGTTGGATCACAAAAAAATTGGGTACTCTATATTATATGATTTAAAACTTAGGGATGTATGTCCTGCATTTTATAACAATGTAATATTTACCAGAAGTAAAATATATAAAGAGAGATGGAAATAGATCCCTTGTCATTTAGAAATGCTTAAATATTGCTGGTCTACAATTGTTTAGGGGAAAAGTGTAATTGTTTAACATTAATGACTAAATAGTGTAGAAAAATTAAATAGCCCATTTATTATTCTGAAATTATTTATATTTATAGTTTTTTGTATAAAAAGTAAGAAAATTTAGTAATTCTCTCTTTTTTATAATTAAAACATATATGATACTCTGAATTAAAAAGGGATCATTTAATTATTCTTTTTCAAAGACACAGGAGTTTAGAAGTCATAGATTAATAAATTAAAATATAATACAGATTTGATCAGCCTAATTTTAGCTCTGCTGAAAACTTGGGAATTTAACAGGTGCTGAAAAGTGAAGTGAAGCTTTGCTTGTTTTAGTTAAAAAATAACTTCTGCCTTGCCTTTCTAGCAACAGGATCTGTTCACATAACCATTGGAGCCAATTTAAGAAAAAGGCAGTCTGTCACTCATTGCTGTTTAAATCAATTTATAGATGCTATTATCATGGGAACTAATCAATGTACACATTTTCTTAAAATTGGCAACAGTGGCAGGCATCCAAGGACATATTTCAAATATGATTGTCGAGGATACACCTTTGCTATTTTGAGTATTTTATATATAAATACAGTAAAATAACTGATATCCATAGAAGACTGAAAATTATGCATATGCTTTATAGCTATTTGGAGAAATATTGACTGAAGATGTTCAATAAATTGTGCACTGCTTATCAATGGACTTTTTTTAGAATGCAAAAGGTCTGTTGTACAAGTCCATAAATAAAACAGGTGCCTACCATTTGGAATAAATGATGACATGGCAGCCCTACAATGCTGAATAAAATTATTGTAGTGGGCTGATGCTGGCTGGATGCCAGGCACCCACCAAAGCCATTCTATCTATTCCTCTCCACAGCTGCACAGGGGAGAGAAAATATAACAAAGAGTTCACAAGTTGAGATATGGACAGGGGGAGATCACCCACCAGATACTGTCACAGGCAAAACCGGCTAGAATTAGAGCTATTAAAATTAATTTATTACTAAAAAAAATCAGAACAGGATAATGAGAAGGAAAATAAGCTCTTAAAACACCTTGCCCCTTTCCCCTTCTCAAGCTCTACCTCCTCCCTCAGAGGTACAGGGAGGTAGGGAATGGTCAGTTCATCACACATTATTTCTCCTGCTGCCCAGTTAGAGGAATTGTTCCCCTGCTGCACCAAGGGGTCCCTCCCACAGGAGAACATTCTCCATGGACAGCTCCAACGTTCGTCCATCTCATGAGCAACAGCTCCCTGTGAACTGCCGCAATGTGAGCCCATCCCACAGGCAACGGCCCCTTTCAAACACTGATGGCTCTTCCACAGGGAGCATCCTTGGGGTCTTTGGAGCTGCTATGGCCACTCTTCCATGGGGAGCAGTCCTTGGAGTCTTTGGAGCTGCCAAGCACTGGCTCTGCCAGACATGGAGGAAGGTTCTGACAGCTTCTCACAAAAGCAACCCCTGCTACCAAATCTCAGCCAGGCCAACCTAATGCAGTTATTAACTCCCAAATGCTTAACAGCAATAGTATTCACAAAAACAAAAACCAGAAGATAAACTTTCTGAAGAGATTCTTTAAGTTATCCCAGAATCAAAAGGATCTCAAAGGATTCACTTTGTGTTTCTCTTTGGCTGATTGCTGATGCTTCTCTTCCAAAGTTGTGGCAATCAATAATGTTGTAAATTTTGGGTTTAAAAAACCCCAAAGTTTCTTCATTGAATTTAATCCATTGTTTTTCTAGCAGTGCTGCTAGGATTTCTAAACTGTACTCTGGAATTTAAGCTTCATTTCCTCCTCTATCCCATTTTTCATGTTTTTACAGACAGGGCATGCAGTGTTTTGTCCCATTATTTTTTCTGCCTGTTTATCAAAGGCCTCTCTTGTCTCACTGATCATCTATCTTGATTACTAACCTAATACTGTAATCCATCAACTTTTTACCTTCCTCTGCATACTCTCAAAGTGCTTTTCAGCAGAAGTTAAGTAATGACAAGACTGGATTCTTATGTTTAGAGAGGCTTCAGTAATAGTAATGATAATAACAACAAGAACAATAGTTTTATAGGTAATGCAATTTTACCACCTGCTCATACTCATCTGAGAAAACAATTTTTGGAAATTTAAATAGAATGGAAGGAAAGAGTTTTTCCAAATTTAACTTACTTAGATGTGTCAGATATAAAATCACCACCAGCAAAAGTTAGCTGGTAGGCAATTGTCCATTCCACTTAATTTTCATGCTCAGCTAAAACATCAATAGCAGACTTCTTCAGGTTAGACATCAGAGACGCAAAGTTAATTTTGTAGCAAGTACACAAATATCAGCTGCAGATGAAGCAAAATAACTTTACATATATATTTAAATGTCAAGGATGTTGATCAGACTAATTGGCAATTTTAAATCTTTATTTTTAATCTATACCACAGGAATTCCTCATAAATTAACAGGAAGAAAGATAAAGGAGATGAAGAAAGGATGCTGGTAGTAAATGAAAGGCATAATAGCAAAGAGTGATTTAATGTCTACTAGTCTGATAAAGTCCTAGAAGGAAAAACCCAACCTGAAGTAGCCTAACTTCAGGATGAATTAAGTTAGAATAGTCTGAAAGACTTCATTGAGTTTGGAAGTGACTTGCTTTAATCAAGACTAATATATTGCTGATTAATTCCTTAATTGTAGAAGTTTCTGTAAGAGTAAGGCTATTAGTTCTGCATCTAGGAATGCCAAGTTAGCTCTTCTGAATATTTGTTCAGGAAGATTTTTTTCCTCCTAAGGTTGCCTTTGTGGAATATTTAAAATTACTGCACCCCATTACAAAATAAATCAATTTCAGTAATATAATTTTTGTATGGATCCTAATAATTCATGGTTAATATTGACAGATTCAAAAGAGATTTATTATGTATTTTAAAAAGCTCAAAATTTTATTCTTAGGTTTTAGGTGTAAATTTAAAATATTTAATGAGAATTTGAGCTCATGAAGGATCTAACACTTTTCTTTTCTTTGAATTCTTTCATTGTAAAGAAAGAACTGAATAGATCAAATTGCTGTGTGATGTCCAGGAAGCAGAATAATGGAAAAATTGTCTAAATAGCATTCCATAATGACAATTCCAATACAATGATAAGAAGAAGAACAGGAATCTCTTATAGAAGTTATCAAGACTAAAGAAGAAGTAAAAGAGATACGATAAGAGATAAAAAGAGTGAGAGTTGGTTTAACACTGTTTCAAAGGACTATGACACTTACATTAGAAGGTGATTCACACCTTGCTCAGGAACCAATAATTATTTTAATGTATAGTGACACTTAGCTGCTATTCTATATGTTTAAGCACCTTACTCTGAGAGTGCAGCCAATTAACACATAAGTCTGTAACTCGCTTCCTAATGTATCCCTAGCAATAGTATGCCAAGAATAACACTTGCATGATTCCTGGTCAGCAGGGTGCTAAAACCAGTCATCCTGGAAAATCTGAGTAAGGAGACCTGCTGTCATCCCTGGGAGATGCACAGCGCTGAGCAGTGATGGGAACTTTTCAGGTGAGCTGCTGGGAAATAGTGGCCATGGGACCAGTTAGATGTGGGAAGTGGGAATGGGAGACACAGAGGCAGATGACCTGGAAATATTCCTGTTAGATGGTCTAAGTTATTGCCATGTCACTTTTCTGTTTTGCTTTCATAGTCATACCTATTGTCATGTTGGTCATGGTTACCCAACATAAACTTTACACTAAATTCTAAAGATTATTTTCCTGTATGTGATTATTTGAAATTAGCTGCTCAAATTATCTTCTTTCTGGTATTTTTTTTAGACAGAAAGTGTGAACAGTTTTAAAAATTTTTTCAAATTACTTATAAACAGTGTCTTATTGTTTATTTTAATTTCAGGTTTTTTGTTTATTCTACATCATTTCCCCTCAGCCTGTGCCACAAAATGTATGACAGACAGAGAAATGCTGATCTGAAAAGACACCAATGTGAAAAGTTAAAAATTTTTGTTCCTACTAATCAATGAATCATTTTGGAAAATTGACTAAGGTTATGTTTTCATATTTTGACTGCTTGAAGAAGCTTAACAGAGATGCCAAGGGAAAAAGCCAGAGATAAGCCAGAAACCAGTTCAGAAATGCTCCTAAAAATGTCTGTCCTGAGTATAGGTCTCCATCAGAATCTCCCAGGAACAACTGAACACTTTATGAATAAATTACTGTAATGAGCAGGTAGAAATCTGTAGTGTTGGATGAGTTTCATTAATAAAGAAAATGTCTTTATTAATGTGTCAAATTTAATGTCAAATGAGTATTATTTGAGTCAAATTTTTTACAGCAGACTCAAGAATACTCATTTTCTTATAGTGTGTGCTGGAATATAGATGTTCTCTTCACATGGATATTATTTGAACAATGTCTATTAAGCATAAAACTTAGATTACTAAGTTGAGATCTAAGCATTTGCATTTTATGAGATGTACAATTAAAATGTACATTAAGCATGTACATTTTAAGAGATGGCTTAGTGTACTGCATGTCCTTTTTTGATCATTTTTGGTTATTCTATTCAGCTGGGAGAAGTAAGTATTCCTGATATTACCTACCTTTCTGGTAAAGAGACAAGTATCCTTCAAACTTACATGTAAGACTTGAGAGGAATATGTTTTTTCACTTGTACTTGTCAAGGTCCTGAGAGAACCACTAGTCCTGACTGTCCCTGATAAGCTCCCACAGGGGCTCCCTCCCACCCTGGCCAGGCCACAGGGCCCTGTTCCAGCCCAGCATGGATCCATCAATCCCTGCCCCAGCCATTTTGCATGGATGTTGGTCTCCAGCCCTTTCTAAGGAATTGCTGTGTTGGTTTGTGCATGCAGCCTTGTCTGTAGTTAGTGAGTGTAAGCATCCAGGTTTGTGTGGGACTGGAGGGTGAGAGAACATCTTGGCTTGAGCAATGGGCAACTCTGGCTCCAGAGGGGCTGAAAGAATATTCCCATGTCCCCAAAGACCATTGTATTCATATATCAGCTTTAACAGAGCTGATGCTTACCTTTATCCATGTCATGTTGTTGCTATCCTGACTTCACATACGTGTTTTAATTTAAGATATTTCCTGTTGTTTGCCTGTTGGTGCAAGTGGCTGGGAATTCAACGTTGGGTTGAAAAAAGTGCTCAGGGAAGGTAATGGGTGAGCTGCATGCCCTAATTGAGGTGCCTGTTGCCCCTGTGCATCCTGCTGACTTGCTTGCAGCCATTTGCACAATTTCCTGCAGCCCTAAGATTTCACACACTCCTCCAGGACATACGACACCTTTTAATGTTGAAATTTACCTCTTGCAGCATCCTCCTGTAAAAGGTAATATTTGGAAAAAGAAGAAAAATACCCTCATCTCAGAGAACTCATCTTCCAGCCTTTCAAAATGAAGATTTATTTTGTATCTTCTGAGTTTTGCAAAATCTTGAGCTGCCTTCACATTTCTATTCATGAATTTATTGTTTTCTTTTTTTAGCAGTATGCAGCCATCAGACAGGAGATATTCCAGGCTGTCTTCAGCTTCACTGGGGCCACTTGAATTTTAAAAAGCTTCATGTAGGTTTGTTTGGTTTCTTTTACTGCATCAAGTGCGTAAGACACATTTTTAAATCTTTCCTCATTACAAAAGATTGCATAGGATCTTTGTAGAAGACCACTGCTATATGTGTTCTTAGCAGCCTTAAAATATCTCCTGCCAGAGCCCAAATGCCGACATTGACAAATCCAGGTTTAGGCCTCAGTCATCCCCAAGGTCAGGGGAGTAAAAGGAGGGCTGACAGTGGCAGGAAGGCCATTGCTTCCAAACTCTCATCAAATGAGTCAGTTTTCTCATTCTTATTGAAGTTTTTAATATACTATGTACCAAATACAGACCAACACATGGAGGAACAGTTCTTTCACTCAACAGTTTTACTTAGTTGTCCAAATAAATACCTGGAAACTTGAACCTTAATTGACAATTATCTCAGTGGCATTTGGCTAATTTCCTTGTACTCCCCTCACACAGCATTACTTCTTCATGGTAGCCTTCTAGTTGCTTGTGTTTCTGCTCAAACTTGTCTGAGAGTAGATGAAGGCATTCCTTGTATCAATGTTAAGGCTTTGGTATTCAGCTTTATTTTCTTGCAGAAAATGCAGATGGTGCTGAAATAGGCCTCTTCCTGATAAGGTTTTGCAAGTGTGTCTGTGGAAGTCAGTGTAGCAGCAACATGGCCGCTACCTATTGTCTGCTGGATGTGTGTAGAAGCGAATAGAAACATTCTTTTGGAAAGCACTAGCAAGCACAATATAGCTGGAGCACTCTGTCAGCACAGTTGTCTGGCTCCAAGCAGACACTGAAGCCTCCAAAGGATAAAAATGTGGTTGGGTCAGCTCCAGCAGACACTTGTGCCCTGCTATGGCAAACAGTACAGGCACTAGCAAACGCAGCCACACTCACATCAGGCATTGAATAAAGTGATTTTCAGCACGAACAGCAACTGGCAATAGTTGTAACTCACATCTGCTTCTTTGAATTTAATTGTTGCTAAACTTCTGTGTAAAAGGAAACATGCATCTTGCAAAACACAAATCACAAAGAAATAAAAGACTTTTCACTAGCTTTCAGATAACTCCTGACTTTATTCTATCTGAAAGAAAATTGTTATTCAAGAATACTTTGTTGCTAAATGTACTGTTACTAAAAGAGCTTTTGTGAGATGCCTCACCTTTGAAAGACAGGCAGAGAATCTTCTAAATTAAGTTATCAGATCCCCATTTTGTTTTTCTTTTAATGTTTTTCATGCAAGTCTAAATTTTGTGATATTCTGGTTTAGACTTTTCCTGGTTTTGGAGATGTTATAAATAATATAAGTTGAGTTACAGTGAAAAATGCAGCTCAGGAGTGTTCATGCAATACACTTATGATATAATACTATTTTATCTTTTCCTTTTTTCTTTATTTCAATGCTGATGATTATTTTGCACATCTGTTGTAGTTCATTTGCAGCCAGATGAGGCACTGTCAAATGATTTTGCTGCATTCACACAAAACTTACACAATAAGCACCTGACCATCTATATCCTATTTTTTTCACATTGGCCTATTGCTCAGCTTTTCAAATACTCAGAAATGCTTTTATCTGATATTGCACAACAAGTGCCACAAAAGAGAATAGAGAAATACATTAGAACTTATGACTGCAGAGGTTATGTTAAGAATATGCCAGAACAAGTCAACAGCTATAATGGGAAAAAACAACATATCAGTGTTCTCTTTATATTTTTCATTTCCTTTGATTCTGTGAATTTCACTCTTTCATAGCTTCTATTAAAAATGCATAAGTGTTTTGATTAGTTTGTCACAATATGGAACCAGACAACTGGGTATGACAGAATTTAATTTCTTCTGCAGAAGAGCCATTCCCTTGACACAGTGGTTGGGATCACCCAGTGAAAGCCAGAGTAAAGGTTAGGAAATACATCACAGTCAGTATTGCAGGAGGCATTTGATAAGACCACAAATAACCTTATCCTTGCAATGATTTAAAAACAGGAGGGAGGGAAGGAAATAAAATGAAACAGGAAACTTTTCAGAGCATGAGAACTCCTTTCAAGAAACTCTTTTTTCACTTTTCTGCACCAGCACTTTTCAGTTATTAACTTTTTTCCTTGCTTAATGAATGCAGACATTCTGGAGGAAAAGACAAACAAATAATAAGACTTTCCAATATGAAACCTCCTTGATGTTTTGAGTTAAAATAATTAGATTCCAAAACACAGCCTTCTTAGGCATGTACATAGAGTCATATATATAAAAATTGATTTTTACAGCTCCAACAGTGAGGTGATCAAAAAAACCATAATGGTAAAAAAATACTTTCCTCAAAAATATTAGTAATGGTAACAACACAGGTATTAAACGCTGTATTAGCCGTCCCACTGAGTAAGCTAATGATTTTTCCCACTTATGTTTTAGAAATATGATCTTTTGTGAAGGAAAAACTCAACTTATAGAACATAGCAACAGACACAGTATGATTATGCTGGCCGAGGGGTATAAAAAATTTAAGTAGAATTAGATAGTTTTAGGTAGAAATCATTGGTGTTACAAGATCATTTAGACTGAGGAGTCAAAGATTAGATTCCATGCCAGCCCTGTTGCTCCCTTCTTTGTTGTCAACTGCAGATTTTTAATCACACTACCCAAGTGACTACCACTGAGCCAGATGCCATTTTAATTGCTTAAAATCTGCCGATTTAAAAGCATATTCTTCAAAATATATTTGCTTCATGGCATAGATTTTTTAACCTTGCTTTAAGAATCAGAAGCCTTAAGGGAAGATCTTAAATAAAGGCTTTGGCTTGCACTTTTGGCCATTTTAATTGATTTCTTGACATGAAATTTAGCTTCAATGTTGCAGCAACATAGATATCTGACTTTAATTAAATCAAAGCTTTCCATTTCTTCAGATGGCCATGAAAGACAAATACAGTTTCATGTGACTTATTTCCCAAAGTAGCAATACTGCTTGTTTCTCTCTGAGTTGCAAAAATAATATTACAGAGAACATCATGAATAATGCAAGAAGTCTGATTTAACACCAGAATTATTTCTGGCATTCAGTATCTGTGAATAGCATATTAATAGCATATATCAGGTTTTATGATTGAATGATAGAAATAACGAACTGGCACTGAGCCTTTGTGATTACTTGCCAAAAATGGGATTTGTTCACTAAATCTAATAAATTTTTTCTTTAAGTTTAAGCAATTCAGTGAGTTGGACTGAAGGCTAGAACATTGGCTTTTGCTTTATTTTCAACTGTTATGTGAATTTACATAAAACTGGTTATTGTGATGGTCATAAGGAAGTAAAATGTTGCTAATTTAACAACTATGCACCATGTAAATGTAAAATAAATGTATATCATAAAAATGACCTGTGACATTCAGAAGAATGTGATGAATCCTGTAGCAGAAATAAAGCCACATTCTGTCTTTACTGTATCCACATCATTTTCAGGTTCTGGTTTAGTAGGGAGAACCCAGGACTTGTAGAGCTGTTTCAAGTTTCTCAGCAGTATAAATAACAAAAGAGATTACCAGAAAAGGAGCCCTGGAAAACAAAATTTGCTGTTGCTGTTTTTCCTTCAGTCCACACACATAAATGTCTTTCCTCGGCAGCAGCCAGCCTGGCTTTTCCTCCTGTACAGCAGGAGAACAAACCGTCTCTAGTCTGCTGATCACTGCAGCCTGGTGCCCCGACTACCAAAATAACTCTATCACCTATCTGAAAGTACTTTGAGGATTAAGCCTATATTCTCTAAATCCATTAACCCCACCCATTTTTAAAATCCTCTCTCAGCCATTTGCACCCAGCAAAGCTGAAATATGAGCTTTATTTGTAAAGATAGATGCATATGGAAATGAAAACCTATTAGGTCAAAGTGTTTCTCAGCACTGCAGTATTTTTCTCATAGAAAGCAGGTAAATTACCAGTGAATTTTTGGACCTAAAGTTGAAACTGTAGCAGAGGCAGTTACCAAAAATGTCAATTTGTCTGACACAACCACTGATTTGAAAACTCTTTTCAAGCATTCTTCAGTCCTGAAATAGGGTCATTAATGCAGAGATAAATTTCTTTAAAATGTAGGTTCCTACCAAACTCTGCAGTAAATACAAACATAAACACTGCAGTACAGATCAGTAGATGCAAATAGCTAGTGTTAATTAGTAAGCTGCTGTGGCATTTGATTTTGTATCCAAGAAAAGAGCAAAAAATCTAAACAGGAATTCGTATTTAGGACCCCTGTTATTATTAGCAGCTTTTAATGTCAGAGATTATATCTGAATCTGTATTAGGGTTTTTTTCCTGCAATCATTTTTGCTGGTTAAAGAAAGAAACAAAGACGTAGCACTGCCTAGTCTTCTACTTTTGCTCCCAAAATATTTAAATGGTGGGAATAATGAAATACACTGAAGAAACCTAGTCTGAAGGGCTTAGCATTTTTCCCCTCCCTGTGAAATATTTTGTTAGGCCATTTCTCTCCAAACCTGATTTCTGTTTCATTAGGTATAGATAAATAACTGCTTTCAGCCACAAGAAACTAGTTTCACTAAGCACAACTATGGATTAAAATACTCCATGTGTTCTCCCAGCTATGCAAGGAAATTATGATTCTAAATCCAAAATGCCCCTGCTTTGTTTATTTGGTTCTTTTATTTTGCATTTTGCATTTATGATGTTGTATCAGTTACTGTAAACATTATAATTTTTGCTTCTAAAAGGTGTTAGAAAATCAGAAGACATGGTGATTTAGTGTATTTTCACTTCTGGGGAAAACCAACAAAGAAAAACAGAATAAAACCTTTAGTGTTTCTGAATTTGAAGAATATAATATTGTGGGCAGTTTCTTATGACTGAAAGGACAAGGTAATAGAAACCTTTGTTCTTTGATTTGCAGCTGAAATACTTTTTCCTGTCTGCCTTTTGGGAAATAGGATGGAAATTGTAATTCTTCCCTTGCTAGTCCAGTTTCCTATGGCCATTTTATTGCAAGCTATATTTAATTTGCCTGTGAGAGATTACATTCACATTTTACAAAATGTGAATAGGAATCTCCTATACAGTGAACAGCTGTAAGTGCAATACCTTAAAACCGACACCTGTAAAGTCCAGTAGAAAGGGCACTGTGTTGCCAGCACATTTAAAATCATTAGAACTCAGCTTTCATTTTTCTTTTTTTCTAGAAGATTGCAAAGGCCATGTCACCAAGAACCTTTTCTTCTTATAACACAGAGCTCTGTTCACTTTCTTCAATTGTTAATTGATTCTGACATTTCCTTTTGATTTGTAATTGCTTTTTGTAGCTTTACACAAGTCCAACTTGCTTTTTATTCAGGGGGTTACTGAGGTTTGACCCCAACCAGCAATGAAATTCCACACAGCTGCTTGTTCACTTACCACCCTGCCACAGGACTGGGAGGAGAATCAAAAAAGGGTAAAACCCATGGGTTGAGATAAGAGCAGTTTAATAACTGAAATAAAGTAAAACTGTAATAATAATAACTGTAGCAATAAAAAAACAATAACCATAGCAATACCAGTATTAAACAATAATAAACAATAATTACAGTATAATGGGAGACAACAAAAAAGGAGAGGAATAAAAGTCAAGACAGACAAGTTATGCCCAAATCAATTGCTCACCACCCTCTCACTGATGGCCAGCCTGTCCCTCAGCAGCAATCAGCCCCTTCCAAACACTCCCCTCAGTTAATATACTGAGCCTTGTATTCTAGGATATGGAATATACTTTTGGCCTGTTTGGGTCATCTACCCTGTCTTGAGCCTTTCCTGGCTTCTTGTGCAGCTCTGCACAAGTAGAACATGAGACATTTAAAAGTCCTTGACTTAAGGTAAGCATCACTCACTCAGAAAGAACTGTAACATCAGTGTGTTATCAACATTATTCTCATCCTAAATTTAACATTGCACCAGCTACTAGGAAGAAAATTAACTCTGTCCCAAATGAAACCAGGGCAGGAAAAACAAAGAAATAAATCTATCCAATCTGTCCTCCCAGCTGAAGGTAAGAATCCAAAAGTGATGAGAATATCCAGCCATTGCTACAAGATATATGCAGCTTCCAGTGAAAATATTTCATGAAATGCGACATAGGCATCAGAGTGCTACTTGTCCTATCATATAGCCCAATTTTAAACTTTGCAAATTTCTGTACAATCAAAAATCTGAACACTGATCTTTAATACTTAGTAGATATCTGCAAAAACTGCAGGAGTACAACTACGTGTTACACAAGTAAAACATGAGTCCATAGTCTTAATTTTTATTATTATTTTTTTAATTTTATAAGAAAAATAACTATAGCATTTTATAAACATTCTATGCCCCTGTGTAACTATTGAGAATATTTAGGTTCCTCTAAGGTAAATTCTAAAAGGTCAGTTTTCACAACATGTTCATCTCAATATTTTAGCAAGTATGTTTTAAGCTTGTGATGCTATTTCTCAAGCTCTCCAAAAAATGTAAAACACTGTGGTATGTTTGGTTGTTGCCAGCAGCTGCTCTGTGTGGGAAACATAGAATCTTATTTAATACCTCCTCAGAGATGGCAAACAGATGGTTTAATGCACTCTTGATATGTTTGTACTTGAGATTCAATTATTTTTGTTCAGTTAACAGCCTATCCTTTCAGGATAAAATGATGTAAGATTCCTTATCTTAAGGCCATACACTGGTACAAGCTAACATTTAAACATTTTTAAGCAGTTTGATTCAGATTCCACTTCTGTTTAAGGTTTCCAGATCTCAGATCATCGAGTCCAACCTTTGAACACCAACATGTCAACTGGACGACAGGAACAAATGCCAGTCTTCACAAACATAATCACCCATCTGTGAAGAATTTCTTCCTAATATCTAATCTGAACTTTTCCATTGCACAACTTGAGACTACATCCTCTTGTTTGGTTTCTGGTTGCCTGCAATAAGAGGCCAAGCCCCACCTGGCTACAACTACCTTTCAGGAAGCTGTAGGGTAAGAAGGTCATCCCTGAGCCTCCTTTTTGCCAGGCTGAACAACCCCAACACTCTCAGTTGCTCTTCAAAGGATTTCTTCTTCTTCTTTTTTCCTTTCTCTCCCCCTGAGTGTCCTGTCTAGTAAGGAGCAGTGTCTAGTAAATAGTAGCCAGGTCCCAGCACGTTGCTCAACTTCACATTGCTCTGGAACTGCCACAGCATTTTTTCTTCACATATTTTATCACTTTAACAGAGTCTTGAAGTTTTTCAGGGGTGACCTTCCAAACCATTGTGGGAAAGAAGTCTGCCAAAAATTGGCCCATGTTCTCACATTCCATGCCACTCATAACTACTCATCCTTTGTGGAGATCTCTGAATAGTCTCCCTAGAAATCTCTTTCTTGATTCTAAACATGATTCTAAACTTGATTCTAAACACTGAGGAGACCTGGCAATCTTAGAGACAAGAACATGCTTTCCTTAACAACCAAAGGGAATTCAAAAGTCTCAAATGCTGCTGTAACAGGCCTGAAGGAGGAGGAGGAGGTGGAAAGCTGAGGAAAATCATCCTCCCCTGTTTCCTGCATAGGGTGGGTACAATTATTACTGAATTCCCAGAGGTAGAACACAAGGCCAGGGCAGGAGAGCAATACTGAACACACATTCCAGATGACCCTACTTGCCCTTCATGTTATAGTGCCATAAAACTATATCCCCCAGTACATCTACAGAGCAATCCTAATCCCTCTCTATGAAAAGAGAGTCCTGAAAAAGAGCACATGCACGTCACATAGCACATACATGGAAACAAATAGGGTGTTAGATACCACACTCACATGAAAAGACCAAGAAACATGGTAACTTGTGGCTCTGTATCTAATAACAAATGCTTAGATCAAATTTGTTTCAACCTGCTCTGGGCAGATCTGTTATTATCTCAACCCGTGGTGCCACAACACAGTGCCAGTTACAGCTGTCATGGTTTAGGGATGGTGTTCCCCAATCCAGTGCCCTCACTGACACTCTCCCAAACCAGACACTGATCACATGTTTCTTCCATGTGTCTTCCTCCTCCAGGGATGGAGAGAATTGGAGATACAAGGATGAAAATTACAGAATGAAACGTGAGCAATTTACTGGGAACAGCAATGAGATAAGAAAATGAACAGCAACAATATTAACAAGAGTGTACAAAGTGATGCTGATTTTGCTCACTGGGCGTGACACAGGGTGGGGTGACCCTGGCCAGCAGCACTCCACTCCACTGCTCAATCTGCCAAATTTGCCCCACTGGAAAGCAAAACCCTTCTTGGAAGCCAGAGAGAGTCCTCTTCCCCCCACCCCAGCAAAGACAAGGCATGATTTCAAATAACTTCTTAGACATGCCACAGCCACACCCCTTCATCTACTGCAAAAAAAAAAAAACTTTCTCCTGGGCAAAAGCAGGACAAATATCTTATCTAAACCTGCCTTCTTTCATGGTAAAGCTTTTAATGCTTGTCCTATCACTACACACTCTTGTACAAAGTTCCTCTCCTGCTTTCTTGTGGCCCCTCCTCAGGTACTAGGCTGCTATAAATCCTTGCTGGATCCTTCTCCAGGTTGAACAAAACCCACTCTGCCTGCCTGCAGAACAAATGTGCTCCTTTGGTCACCATGGCCTTTCTATGGACTCACTCATGTCCTTCTTATGTGGACGCCTTCAAAGCTGAATGCAGTACTCCAGGTGAGTCTCACCAAAGTGGAATGGAGGGGCAGAATTAACTCTCTCAACCTGCTGGTCACACTCTTTTTTATGCAGATTAGGACATAGCTGGCTTTTTGGGCTGCAAGTGTGCATTGCGGGCTCGTGTCAAACTTTTCATCTGCCAAACAGCGTGTTGCCTACACTCTGTTGGTTTCAATTTACTTTGGGAGGGAGGGTGATATCATTTGATTGTTCTGAAACAATGATAATCATGGCAATACTTTACATAAGTCCTTAACACTCAGAGAAAAATCCCTACTAAAACATGAATTAAAATAAAGTAAGCATGAAAATTCAGATGTATTTGGAGGGAACACGCAGCACTCAACCTTCTTTAAGCTACTTATTATAAATCATTTAATGGAAGTCATATACATCTGTGCATGGGTTGAATGTATAGCTAGCTCAGTGTGAGTAGTTTCAGATTTTAGAAATAGCTAGAAAATACAAGACATATTCAAAGGTCAATAAATGTTAATATAAATGAACATTTAATTATTAATATTAATTTTCTTTTACTCTACTAATTTTTTTCATTCAGTGGTTTACTTCTTCTTTAGAAACATGGTTATTTGCCACAGTGATGGAAGCAGGGAGTGTTGCCTTCTCCCAAGGTGGAGACAAAATATGTCCTTTTTCAATCCATGCTGAGAATATCAGCACTGACTCAAAATCCTGTACCCAATGCTCTGTTGGATTATGACTTGAGTAGCTAAAGACAGTATGTTGTCATTTTTCTAGAAAAATTAAAAAAAACAAAATCACAGTAATAGGACTACATTTGCACTGAATATCAAAAGACAGAGAAGATATTTTAATACAGACAGCTAAACATTGCACGAAATTTTTCTGCTCCTTTGTTATCAAATGAGAGAGCTAGGAAGATTGCAAAGACATTTGGTTTGGTATGAAATAAAAAATTCCATGGAAATTTTTATCTTTAACTCTGAAAAAAAACATTTTTTCTGCTTCTGCAGTCTCGTTTTGGCAGGCTCAATGAAAAAAAAATCAAATAAATAAAATTAAGAGAAAAAAAACCAAAAAAACATCTCTCCACACATTATTTTTCACAGAAAACTCTGTGAAATTCCATCAACTTGATCTGACACTGGTTCATTATTTCATCTCTATGTGGGTGGGCTCTGGTTATTTTTTTTCACATAGATTTGCTCTGGGTGACTGAAATTTTTTATGGGGAGTATCTAGAATAAATGATAGTAAGACTCAAAATAGGAACAAGAATTAGAGCAGTGAAAGGAGAGAAGAAATAAAAATTCTTATTTGCTGCTGGAAACTTTTAGCTATCCTCTATTGAAACAGTATAGTTATTACAAGACTTATTCTCCATGTGAGTAAACAAAGAAGAGTATTTGTTATTGTTTACAATAGCATGTTCATTAGCTTACATAAACTAGAGACTTTATAAGCCTCTTCAAATCAAACATTTTTTACCAGGTATTTTAATTGCTGATGCCTAGGCAACCATGAAATAAATTACAAGCTGCCCTTGCATGATTTAAACCTGGTATGAGATTTGCCACAAACAAAAGAAATATTTCTCTGCTGGATTTCTTTCTGCATCATTTACTCCCTGCAGTTTAGAGCAGATTAATGTGTTCAGAGACTGATTGCCGTAATTACCCTGCCCTGCTGCTCTTCTATATTATGCAAACAAATGCACATGATGAAAGAGAGAAAATGGACAAGAATAGAGTCTTAGGCTCTCCTGATATGCAACTTAAAACAATAGGTCATGAATAAAAGCTAAAACTTTGAGCTAAACTTGAGTGCAGTTCACAAAAACAATGATGTATGTTATTAGTTCTTTTTTCATGTTTGTCTCTATGACATTTTATGTAATAATTTTACATTAAAATTATTTTTAATTTATTCTCTTAATTTAGGAATTTTGGAATGCTGATAGATTTTCAGTGTTGGTAAATGTTAAAGTTATTTTTAAAAACTGCTTCCAAATATTTGTTTGCCAGGAGCAATCATCAGTGTGAATAATTCACTTATATTTCAGTTACAGGAGATGACCATCATAAATAGTTTAGTTTTGCTTTTTTATTAAAAAAACCCACATTTTCAAAAATAAGAAATTTTTGAAATTTTGAAAGAAGATTGTAAAACAAAACAGCAAGTTTTGGATAGTTAACCCATAATTCCCACCAGCAATATGCTGGAAATTTGTATACACTATGTGTGTCTAAAATTTACACATTCATACACACTAATGAAATCACTTGTACCTTTTTCCGACTGCACTTTACCTCTCTAGCACACTGCAAGCAAGATATCTGGTCAAACTGTCCCACTTCAGAAAAAAAGCTCAACCCAGTGACCTTCAGGCTTCCCTTGTTACCAATGTTTTTGTGGCCTTAACAACCCAGCCTTCCTGTAAATAGACTGAAACCTTTCATTGCCTTCTGTAAATCTGCAATTCAAAAATGTCATGTAAGTGCTCCTGCATTGGCCAAATGGGTAAAAATCTATTGCTGGTTATGGTTTACATAAATGTGATAGTTATGGGAGAGAAGTTAACAGGGTGTATTTTTAGTACAGTGTTGTTGTTTTTTTTCTCTTTCCCCCCTTTATTTATTTATTTTTTTAACTTTTGTGAATAATAATAAAGATATGCATAGAATGGGGATAGCTGTACTTCTTTTCCTGGCTAACTATCAAGAAGTGAGGTTTACTGATTTTTGTAATAGTATTAATTAGCCTGTAATTGTAAATGGTCTGTTTCCATGCTAGAGGATACTTCCTTTTTAGGAAGACCTGAAAAAGATCTCTCAGCATTAACGCCAAATTTACGACTGTTAGAAAAATGTATTTTCTTCATTTCCTTTGAAAATACCTTTCTCTATTTTTGTGCTCTATCACTGAAATATCTATTAAATGCTGTTTTGTACTGAGATTTTAAGTATTTTTTCTCATTAAAGCAATGATCTTTTAAAAATCAATACACAATATTGTGTATTCACACATATAGTATATATTATGTATACAATAATATATATAAATGTTTTATAACTATGTATATATATTGATATACAGACATGTAAATATATATATAAATACAGAGCAAACTAAAATATTAAATATTATACATTCAAGAAAGAAAGAAAATAAAACAAGTAAAAATTATTCTTGAAACAAGATACTGAAAAATGGCAACTTGTTTTTCTGCCAGAGGAGTTGTGTGCTAAAGTCATTGGCAGTCAGCAGGATCTCAGATAAGAATGCATATTGTCCCTTATAGGATTAGAAGAACACTATGCCTACTTATCTAGGTGCTTCCTTCCTTTGAGATGTATATCTTACTTACATTTGTCTCATCTGTCTCATGCTTTAAACTCTAAGATCAGATTACCTTCTCATGTGTCTAGGTATATTTATGGAAAGTGTTGCAAATTCAGCTAGAGCTTTCTACTATATTTTTTAAATTATCCAATGATGCTTGTTTCATCATTGTACTAAGAAATTAATAATGAATAAAAAAATGGATAGAAACACTGAAAAAAAAAGCAACCAAAGACACCCTAACAAAGAAAACAAAAGAGCCTCCTGAAACTAAAAACCAAACACAAAAACAAACCCAAGCAAAGAACCCAGACATAAACAAAGAAACAAAATAAAAATCAAACTAAAGACAAGGACAGAGTTTCTATGAGGCTGTCAGTCTGATGAATGTGGTTCACTCTGTAAATGCAAAATGAATATTTGGGGCACAGGTCTCAGGAAAACCATCTGTTGTCAAAAATCTATAACTATTGAAGCGCTAGAATGATTTTAGAAGGTATTTTCAAAGGTGAAAGCCATATAATCCAGTGGCCAATAAAGGCATTGAATAAGTGAACTGGACTTATTTTGCCGGTTCTGTTTTCTCTGCTTCATAGCCCAAAGTCTATCTGCACATAAAAATAACTCTTTTTATCTTTTTCAGTATCTCCCACTAGGAAGCTGACTATTCAAAGTTCACCTGTCACGACACTTGCATCTCAACCAGAATACTATTATGTTCAATCAGTCTGCGAACAGGTTAATGCGAATCCAGTTAATTTGCAAACAAATGCTATAATGAAATTGTTCAGGTTTTATGTGCTTTTGGATATTGTTACTATGGTTACTAAAACCATAGCATGGTCTTTATGGTCTTGAAAATCCAAATTTTATTGCATTACGCTTCCACTGAAGGCCAGCTCTTTGCAGAGAATCAGGCTGGAGCAGTACCTTGTTTATACCACTGAGGTTTTCCCCCCTTTCCCTGCCCCCTGCCACAGGCTATCCTGCCATTCATGCAGTCATACCTGGGACTCAACTACATTAATCATTTGTTTCTCATGGCTTGAGAAACATTTATGTGTGTTCTGTCTTGTACCAGAACTTTTCACCCTTGATCATATTACTGCTTAGTAAAGGTGAATCAGTCCAGCAGGGAGATGTTCAGAAATAATTTCTTCATTGCCTTCATCTATTAATTACAGCCTGCCATGTCGGATTTCTTAAGTGACAGTGTGAAAGATCCCAGTCTGTTCTAGTACGTCCTGAAATTAATTTTACTTCAGCAGCAGTTGAAAAGCTCACATACGATGCTGGAGCATCAGGAAATAATTTATCTTGAATTCTATTTATGAGGGCCTAAACCATTACAGTTCAAATTCATACCCTCACAAATTTAGACTGATATTCACATCCTCACGACTTCTCAGAAGATGATTAACAAGGAAAATAGTCTCAAACTATCTTTCATATTTAATGAACTAGATGTGCACACCTGCTCCATTACACTATAATGAAACCCTATTCTTTGATGAAGACCCAAAACAAGGGAAATCTAGGTCATTTAAGTGAATGGTGAATTTTAGAACTCAGCAGAATTTTAGAAACAGTCTTTCGTCTTTCACTTTAACAAGTTTGTTTATGCTCATTACTGTGAAGCTTTATTTCCTTTAGTAAGCAAGGGAAGAGATAGTTTACAATTCTGTGCAAAACTAGAATATTGATGGAAGATGTGAACATTGCAATGCCTACGCTTCTTTCCTGGACACCTTCCCATCTCTTTTTTTCTTAAGAAGATAGTAAGTACAATTACCATTAGCCTTTTACCAAAGCTGAATAAAAGCATACAAGTCAAGTTCAGGTACAAAAAGTCAGAGACTCAAATCACTGGATATTGATAACCACCTGTTGTGGTTCGACTGCAGTCCAAACCTGAGCCTCACAGAGCTGCTCACTCACCCCCACCTATTGGGACTGGTTAAAATAAAAAAAAAAATCACCATAATGGTGACTCTAGGAAGACAGACACCATCACTCCAAGTGTCACCTTCTTCTTTCTTCTTCTCCCAGCTTTATGTGCTGAGCATGAGGCCATATGGTGTGGGATATCCCTGTGAACAGTTGGAGGCACCTGTCTCAGCTGTGTCCCCCCCAACTCACTGTGCATCCCCAGCCTGTGCTTGTGAACTGGGATGAGAAGCAGAACTGGCTCCGTGTAAACACTGGTCAGTAATAGCTAAAGAATCCCTTGGTTATCAACACTGTTTCCTACACTATCCAAAAACCTAGACCCATTTTCTTCTTTGAGAAAAATTCATTTTATCCCAGCCAAAGCCAGATCACCACTACCTACCTACCCACCCTTGCAGCCCTACCTTAGATTTATCACACCATGTCAGATCATATATTTGTATCTTAACCAGGAAAACCACTCAGCTGGTTTTTACTACCACTGCTTTCTTGGGAACCCTAAAAACTACGTGCAAGTATTGCATAAGAGAAAAAGACCCTACATTAAGTTAAAAAGTATACAGAACAGAGAGTATTAGAAGTAAATCTGTAAATAAACCTGAAGTAAACTAAAGAAAAACAAAGAAAAAAAAATCCTTCAAGAAAGCATCAAGTGAAGCTAGTAATCAGTGATGCACTTTTCAAAGGGAACATCTAGCTTTGTCTTTTCCTTTCTTTTTTTTTTTTCCCAAGGCATGGATGGACAATTCCTTAGCAAAATAAATCTTTGCTCTGAGTAACAGACATAAAAGTGTGGTCTTTAAAATCAAATTGGAAACTGCTCTACTGACAGCTTTAATTTTCATTCACATGTTGTACTAGTAGTCAATAATTGATTACTTTGTTAAGAATACATCAGTGTAATCAGGTAAAAATATTGAAAACCAAAAAAATAGAAAAAATATATTAGCCTGTTGCTCGGCTGCTATATTTCCTAAATTATGAATAAGGCTCAGCCAGAAGTTAAATCTTGTCAATATCACCTGGTTTTCCATTGCTTAAATACCACATTATGAAATCTAGCTCAGTGGTGGTTTGATTTTCTTTTTGTATAACTGTATCACTCTTTTGAAATATTTGAATTTTACATAGTCTCATTGGAAAGAAAAAAAAGAGGAACTTTTAAAGCTAACAATTACTTAATTCAACTTTGAGTTTGTTATTCAATCCAAGGATGACTGGATGAAGGACTCAACCTTGGGTTTTACAAACAGTTCTTGTAGTGTTAATGAATTTAATATTTGTAATCTCCACTTACTTTTGTGCTTGACTCTGATAACAGGTATTTTCCCTGAGTTGATTTATCATCTTTAGTCATTATCCCTGTTAATATTTCTATTTTATTAAGTATGAAACAGAAAAGCAAAATTTTGTCTAGTGACATAATATTAAGTATTCAGTCAAGAATGATTCCAAGGCAGTTAAACAAAGCATCATGGCAAATTATGAGGAAATAAAAAAATCTCAACAATGGGGTTTGAGAAGTCGCAAGTAGTTGATTATTTCACCACCTTTTTTTCCCCCTAACACTGATCTGTGCTCAGATCCAGTATGAATACCTCCTGCATCTTCATAGAAAAGGATGATATTTCATAGTCATGTTGTTTCTAGTTTTCTGGATTTGGTCTTGGAAACATTTTGTTGAAAATTCCAGATTCTACAAATATTTTCTTGTGAGAGTCAAACTGACTTTTTACTATGAAAAACATATGCTGCTAGTCTCAGAAATGTCAGTGATGAGTGCCTGTGGACCTGGAAAGCTGCAAAGAAAGAGCAAACACATTATCTTGAGGAGATAACTGTTCTCTCCTTGAAATGCCTTATATAGAACAATCAATGTCTTGCAAAACAAATATATCCTTCTCAATTTTTTTCTCTCATTTATGTATATGCACAAAGAGAGGATTAATTCACATAAATTCTGTCTAACGTAATTTTTTTCCTCTGTTTTGTATTTCTTGGCCTTTTACACAAACTAAAATCAGATTTACAAACTATGAAATAGAATATATCTTTGTTTAATGATATAGTAACTAATCTATGTACATTTTTTAAAAATTGTTTTTGCATTTTTTTTAACCTCAGGCAGCCTAAATGTAATGTGTTTTTAAAAGCATTAGCTATTTATTAAACGGCAATTTTTTTTGTTAAATGTGTTTTCTTAAGATATCTTGATGCTATTTTGATTTCCCATTCAATGTTTTTCATTTATTCAGACATCACTTCCATTACAACAAATTTATGACTTGATAGACATAACAGTGCTTTAGCATCCTGTCAGTGTTACAGAGGTTTAATATGCTCCTGAAAAAGACACATCACCTTGAAGTAAACCAGACTTTAGCAATTCAACTTTTTACCTCATAGGCTTCTTAAAAAGGGAAAAAGACAAGGGGGAATTCTTTTCTATACTTATCAGTAAAATCCCTCTGAGCAATGTAGAGGAAAAATTAAAATGCTTAATTATAAAACTTCTAAAAATTATGGAGTTTGTTAATATATACATTAACAATCTTTGCAAGGAAACAGAAGAAACACTCAGTTTTGGCTTAGGATCATATATGATTCTGCATATGTACTTCAAAAAAACTAAAATTTGTAACTACCCAACACTTAGTAGAAGCTCCTTCAAATTTAAAACTTTAGCTTCCTGGTGATGATTTCTGTGTTTATTCCCATATTAGTCTACAATTATTTTATGTTAGTTTAATATTCATTGTTTGCTAGAAATATATTAATGTACCTTTCCCTTTTAGTTGAAATACTTCTTTTTGCGATATCTTATAGATGCTTAAATATTTAGTCAAGGGTTTAGAATATTTTGTTTCCTTTGATCTGATCTTACTCTACATGAAAGATTGTCCTCCTTCAACCTATGTTCAATTTTCTGTGACTCACCACTTAATTATCTGTAACAGTGCTATCTAGAGGCTATTCCTTTCACAAACAACAAAAGCCCCTTTACATTAGATCCCAATTATTCTATTTTTTTTTTTTTTAATTCTGTGAGCATTAAGCAGTTTCTACCATGAATGTTATTTATTCAGAGCCCAAATGGTCATCTGTTTTCAACTTCCTGTTTCTAAATGCTGTATTCTTATTCCTTTGGTTTTATTTTTTCTATTTGGTGAGTTTTGCAGCATATCAAACAACACTAAATTGGCCATAATAATGATCTTTGGGATTCAAGAAAACAGGGTGATTTTTTTTTCATCAAATGCCATCAAATATAGCTCTCCCAGTGTATAAGAAATGAGATAACTATAATATTTTTTTACTTTTGAAGAGGTGACAAAATAATAAAAGGTAAAAACAGTGTTTCAGAAAAGCTGAAACATTCTATAGCTGAAAAACACTGACTTAAATATTACCTAAATTTCACATGCAGCTTGCACTGTTCATATGCTGCTACTGTACTCCGCAATTGAGAATTTACAGGATTTCATACTAAATTTGATTTTTTTAATCTACTTGCTTTTACCCAACTGCCAGAACACCTTCTTTTTATATGCTCTGAATCTATATATATCCAATAAAAGAACCTTTTATATATAAATCCTCCTTCAAATAGAAGATTTTTGTAACTCTGCACTTTCCTGAATACAAAATTATCACTTTATGGCTTTAAATTCCATCAAAAGTCATAGCCTGTTTAGAACAAAGCCAGTGCTTGTGACAGTGAATACATTCAGACTGGGAAAATAGGACAGCATGTCCCACTATAGGTATTCTATGGCAATTGACTTCTTGTAGTCTCTTTTCCCATAAAAGTTGAAGAATGGCTGCTACAGGTTACCAATTTAACATCCTTTTCCTTCACGAATGACTGATGGTAATGTATTCAATGCTTCTGAGTAAGAAACTCAGTACAAATTTTAGCCAGAAATTTCTGTATTCATGATTAAGACAACATGCTTAGTCATTATTATTTTCTTTCCCAAGAAAAGTCTGTTTTTCTCAGTAAATTTCATCCTTTCAAAAAAAAGTAAATTCTTTTAACAAGTGAAATTAGATTAACTTTGCAATAATCTTAAACCCCCCTTTCAAAAATCTTTTGGTTTCATAAAATATTTTGACAAAAATTCCTGAGAAAGTCATTCCACAAAATTTACTTTCTTTCTGAAATTTGAGATAAAAAGGGTCTGTTGAAATGAAGGTAAATATAAATATTCAAATAAAGAAAAGGATTAGGTTTTTTTTTTTTTTTTATTAATAACATCTTTAAAAGTGTTTAGTTTCTGATTTCTCTTCTATTGCAGAAAATCGATTTTGTCCATTCTAGAATGTTATATGAAAATTTCCCTGACTTTTCTACAGTTTAATAGTGTGTCTCTCATTGAAATTATCATCTTAGGCTTGAACTCTGCATTCTTTACTCTTATTTTTAATCTTTTACTTTTTTATTTATTCTTTCTATGTATGATAGTTAGGTCATTACAATGTTTAAATTATTTTTATCTGACATTCCAGTTAAGGAATTATCTCCCGGGTAAAATACAAATTTGATATTAATATGAACTTTTCTTGTTTATTTTTTATTGTGCTGCTTATCCTTTTAAAAATTACATTTTTCTGACTACACATACTATATATGTAATTGAATTACATATCAGAATACCTGAGAAAGAAACATATACTGAATTTTGTGTGCTTGCTTGCTGCAGCTGGGCC
The DNA here is from genome assembly GCF_028769735.1 of Zonotrichia leucophrys gambelii. Lineage (NCBI taxonomy): Eukaryota > Metazoa > Chordata > Aves > Passeriformes > Passerellidae > Zonotrichia > Zonotrichia leucophrys. Next base: position 23,612,002 of record NC_088169.1, on the reverse strand, counting down.
AAGGTCCTTATAAAGTAATCAAAGACGGTTCAGCCTGAGAACTAGAATGAGATTCAGCATGGACTGAAATGATATCAAAAATCAAAGTATCCCTTTACCAGATTTAAGGCAGTGAATCTACCTCTATGATATCTTCCCTTAGCTTTAATGCATATAGAGTTTGTGCATTTATATTCTTTGATCTAACCTAGTAGAAACTTGGTAACACTGAAAAACATTGTTTTTAAGGAAAACTTTCCAAAGATACTGGAAAAGTCAAAAGATGGTAATTACACACTTTGGAACCCATGTTCCCTCATTTCTTTCGTTGGTTAAGGACTCTGATCCTTGTTTAATATCCATCAGAACAACTCAAATTTGTTGTAAAATCTTTTCTTTCTTTGTTTAATTTTTTTTTCAGTCCAACACTGTTAGGGAGCATATAGTGACTTAATTATACTGGGCTTTTCATATTCACTTTCCAAAGAGTTGATGTACTTGAATGCACTTGAGTGTAAATAAAACTCTTTGTAGTTGATGATCTGCCCTTATGGTAGAAGTGGTGTAAATGAGATTAAGTCTGAATACAAGCCTCCATTGATGGCTGGACGACAGTCTTAGGAGTGCATAAATAAATCCATTTTTCTTTTAGAAAAAGGAGGGGAAGCTCTTTGGTCATAGCTGAAAATTATGCCTTATTCATGGTGCAGCTACACATAAAACATAAGGTGAGCTATAGGTACCTTCCTGGGCCTGATGTGGCATCGTGAGAGGTCAGTTAAAGAAATTCCAGTGACTATGAATGACACAAGCCTGCAGTATGTTTCTTTGGCAATGAGTTTCCCATTTAGACAAGTATTCAAAGTATCTGTTTTTCCACCAGTTCTGATTCTCTCCAGAGATGAGTACACCTCATGCCTTTTCCAATGTTTCTGTCAGACTGTCAGATTACATTATCAAATGAAAAATTGACTCCTCTGGTGTAAAACCAGTAAGTGACAGCATAATTCCAGTTTTGTGCTATAAGGTGAGAACCCCACAGAGCAGGTCAAAAACATAATTACTCAAGGGAATTCACTGAAGGGCTTTCAAATTAAGCTTTTCAAATGCTATAGCCAGATGTAAATTTATCAGAACAGGTTTAATATAGATGAAAATATTTTTTTGGTTTTGCTCAGCTCTTTTAATTCAAGAACAGAAGCTGTTGTATGGCTTGTTTTTTAACTTGGCATAGTTCTGAAATTACAGATGTGCACTGTTGTGCTGAATTGCACCAATAGCTATGTTTATGCTCAGTGTCTCATTCAGAGACACTCAAGGGCAATGCAGAAGATAGTTTCATATGTTTAACAATGACAAAAATGTGTGTTTAGGCACATCAGGAACAGCAGAACTGGAAAGGGGCAGCTTCCATCTCTGTGATTCAGGTGAATATTTTCATTAGAATTGGTAATGTTATAATGTCAGATACAAACATTCCTCTGAGAGGTTGTATGACTTTTGAGAATTTAGTTTTGTTTGCTTAGCCATACAGCTGGCTCACACTTAAATTTTTGTCTTCACCCTCTGGAAATTTCCAATTCCTTGGTTCAACAGAGTGAATTCTCTGTGCTAGGGTCTGTTTCTCAATGAATTCTCTTTCCTGAGAAAAGAAGAAAGTATATTGGCGGGATGATTACAGCCTAATATGTTCTCTCATCTAAGTTAAATGTTTGGTGTTCTGCCATTTCAGCCATCAATGTCCTCTGAGTGAGTTTGATTGTCTTTTCAGACACCTCTGGGTATGTCAGGTGCCTTTTAATAATAGATAAAAATATGTGAACTACTTTCTGCAATGGGGCAAGACAAATATAGTAACTTCTGACAAGCCATGACAATGTAGAACATATCATCTGCTCCTTATGCTCAAGTTAAAATCTGCATCCCTACAGAGAGGCAAGTTAGATACTTGGCAATAGCTGCCAATGACACTTGGAAAATATTCTGTGATGTAAAACACATTAGTGGTGGAAGAAGAATGACCTATCATATATTTATTGTAGACTAGAATGTATAGGGACATAGCTGGTAGTCTGACAGCATACAGCCATGACCATTTGTGTTGTTATTATTAAAGCTTGTTTGTGTGTCAGTGAAGGCTGTATTAATTCTTCCATTATTATTTTTTATGTATGAGCTTTGCAGTGTGAACATAAAGTGATCACCACATTAGGATTAAAATAAAAAAGGAAAATAATTCTCACACTTTTGAATAGTTTATTAAAAATTTTGAAAGCTAGATTGCATATCAGAATCCTACATGAACGGATTAATCCTAAAAGCCGCGGTTAAGTCTTATTTTATTGCTTCCAGTTGTGATTGATTAAAAATATCTTTTTTTCATATTAGTTAGTATTTTTAAAGTAATGCTGCATGTGAATTTGCAAAGCAGGTTATCTCATGTACAAAACCAGAATATATTGTATATATAGAATATATAATATATATATAATATTTTCATAACTAAAAGATAAGAATACTTGTAATGAATATTGATCATTTTTGTTTTCTGCATTCATTGTGAAACTATTCAGAGGAAAGCTGAAAAACTTTACATAAGACTATACTTTTGTGAAAACTACTTCTCAAATTACATCTGAACAGATATGCTATTAGATGCTCTTGATTTTTGGGAAAAAAATTTAAAATTTTCCTCAAAATTTTCAGAACAGGAATTTCATACCTTTCTCCTATGATTTGTTTTATTTATTCTGATTTATTTCATACCAGTTAACAAACTATGATCAGATTTTAATGTTTTTGACAGAGCTGACTTTGTACAGTAAGTAAACAAATAAAGCTCCATATTTGTTATTAGAGATATTTAAAATGTAAGAATGCAGGCAATGATTCTCAGGATTTAGATTGACAAAATAATTTGGGAGCATGCTTTTTGTTGTTTTATCTGGTGATATATTTGCTATTTTTATCTGATGTTTTTAATCTGGTGATATATTTGCTATTATTTAGGGTTAAGAATGGATTCTTCATTTCAATAGTTATATTTAGTGTTCTTTGTATGACTGATCACCAAAGGAATACTTAGTTTTTAATCTTCATTTGCTTCATATTTAAGGGGCCTAAGCTGTTCATGATTCAGAAGACAACTAAAATTTTTGGTGTATTTTGGTGCATCATATTTGCATTAGTCTCAAATAAATAAAATTAGTTTATATAGAAGTACCTTATTTTAACACAATGGAAAGAGATTTATTTGGCTTTTCCTCTTCTTCCCCCCCCCCCCAAAAAAAAAACCCACCAAAAAATCCAAAAATCCAATAACTTACAAACTTATAAATCAGTTCTTGAATGTCAGAAAAAAGACAAGAAAATAGTTACATAACCCTAAATAATATTTCCGGTCTACTTTTTGTTTTATCTTAAATACAGCATTCAGTTCTGGAAAACAAGGTATACATAGTAAAAGTTATACTGGAGATACTTTGGAAGGATTTGAAAAGTCTTGAGAATGCACTCTTTTTTTGGTATGATACTCTATCCTTCTTTCACCTATCATGCTATCTAACTGCATTCAGTTCCATCAGTCTTCAGGTCTGCCACAATAACACATTTCAGAAGGAATCCAAGCTGTCCACTCTAATTTTTATCTATTTTTAGTAGACTAAAAAAGTGGAGTAAAAATTACAATGGAAAATATTTTGAAATTGTGTTTTAGAATACAGGCTTTCTATGTCAAGAGATAGTCTTCCATCCCACTTAATTCATTTTTGCTTTTCAAGGAACATATCCATGATCCTGCTTTTTTGCTTTTCAAATCTCTTGAAGTACCTACAACAAAGAAATTGCAGATGATCTTATGGGCTGTGCTCTAGCTCAGATCCTCAGATCAAATGCTAGCAACTTCACTTGAGCAAAATCTTTTCTGATTTGTTTCCAATTCTGTGATTAATATCTATTTTTCACCTGCTATATTAAGTCTGATCAGATTTTAACTCAAATATTTTCATTCTTTTCTAGGTGGCTTTTGGAAATGCTTATTGATGCATTTATCTTGTGAGCTGATAGGATGTTTGCCTCCTTTTTTACAAGTGTAATTGCCCAGATGTTCCAATCTGGCTGCTCTTCAAAATATTAAGAGTGACCTCTGGTTCAAGGAGGAAATGCAGGTTATAAGCAGGAAAATAAGAGTTTTATTTAGTGTGTCTATAACTCCAGCAACAAGACCAGTAATTAAATCAGTCTGGTCCAATTACTAGTTCAATCAGATTCAGCTGTTATAGTTGAATAGTATATTTTTTGCTGTGTAATACCATCTTACTTCTTTTAAGCATCTAAACAGCATCTTATAAGCACAATGCTGTGTTCATTGTACTGTGAGAAAGCACTAGAAATGTTGTTAAATGCTTGGTGTTGTACAGCAGGATGAAAAGGGTTGTGTTTGACAGCCTCTGAGACTTTTAGAGGTTACACCATTATTTGCCAAGGTGGAGTTCAGGGGCAACAACAACACCAGCATCACACTGTCCAACCATACATAACCAGGGAATACTCATCAGGATGGGATTTTTTATAGATGCACAGTGATTTCTGTCCAAAGTTTTCTATTAAAACTCACATACACATGTGTTGCGGTGTGTTGCAATGTCCTGTTTTAAACTTCCGGGTCCCTTCCCAGGTGTGCCTATACCTTCTCCCTTCCCCCTCGCCCCTTGCTGAGTGTGCCCTGTCAATCAGGTTTAACATACCAGCAAGGCGTCGTGTGGTTGGTCCCTCAGGCTGGGGGACATTGGATAGGTGTCCCTAGTCCCTTGAGACCCTGCCCCTTTCACCTGGTTGGTGGCTCACCTGTCCCCTCCCCTTCCCCTGTCCCTGAGCTTATAAGGTTAATGAGACCATGCGGCCTCTATTCTGTTGGAGGAGTTGCCCCGGTTCAGACCTCTGTAACCATGGAATAAACATCTGGATATAACCCTCCAGCAGAATCCTCTCCTTCTTCTCTTCACCATCGCCAGAAGCTCTCTCTCCTGAGGTAAACGGAGTCCCTGACAAGCCTGGACCTGTTCAGTGTCCTGCTGCAATCTCTGGGGTAAAGCACCACAGAAGCCGCCTTTGGCCCAGCAGCGAGGGTCACACTGACCCAGGCACAATCTAACTGGTTATATTGGGATTCATATTCCAATATATTGGCGTCCCTGAGGGTGGGCAAAGCGACTCCGCAGCCCGAGAACGGACTCGCAGTACCTCAGAGAAGCTTTGGCAGCCGTGCATCCAGCTAGAAGGGCTTTGGTTGCATCGCCCTCAGCTAGAGACTTTGGGAATATTCCCAGAAGAAGTTTCGTGGACTGTTCAGCGCCTCTGGAAAGCCCAGCTTCTGTTTGGTGAGCAGATTTTCCAGAGGAAGAAGCCCACCCAGGGACGCCAGTATATTGGAATAAGAGTCCCAATATTACCAGTTAGATTGTGCATGGGTCAGTGTGACTCTCGCTGCTGAACCAAAGGCGGCTTCTGTGGTGCTTTACCCCAGAGATACCTTGGCTGCTGGAGGTTGCAGTGGGCCACTGAACAGGTCCAGGCTTGTCAGGGACTCCGTTTACCTCAGGAGAGAGAGCTTCTGGCGATGGTGAAGAGATAAAGGAGAGGGTTCTGCTGGAGGGTTATATCCAGATGTTTATTCCATGGTTACAGAGGTCTGAACCGGGGCAACTGCTCCACCAGAATTGAGGCCGCATGGTCTCATTAACCTTTTAAGCTCCGGGACAAGGGAAGGGGAGGGGACAGGTGAGCCACCAACCAGGTGAAAGGGGCAGGGTCTCAAGGGACTAGGGACACCTATCCAATGTCCCCCAGGCCTGAGGGACCAACCACACGACGCCTTGCTGGTATGTTACCCTGATTGACAGGGCACACTCAGCAAGGGGCGAGGGGGAAGGGAGAACGTATAGGCACACCTGGGAAGGGACCCGGAAGTTTAAAACAGGACATTGCAACACACCGCAACACACATGAATGTTGTAATCTTCGCTGCAGTGTTGTTCTTGCCTCACTGCTGGGGCTCTTCTCCATTCTCTGCAGGTCAGTCCTTCCTGTCTTCTCAAGGGCTCCTCCTGGGCTCTCGACCCACCCCTATTTATCTCAGTTACCTTCACGAGCTACAGCTGCTGCCCAACTAAGGACCCTGCAGCTGCAGCTCATTTGGAGTAACTCGGACCCACACAGATCCCACAATACAACATATATTCAGGCCCCCACATTTCCCCCCTTTTCTTTTAACAATTATACAATTACAATACAGTCCAGCAATTACAATACAGTCCCAGCTCTCAGGCTGCCACAGCTCTCGGCTGTCTTTCGATACAACCATAGAATATATACATATCCCTATACAGTCCCAGCTCTCAGGCTGCCACAGCTCTCAGCTGTCTTTCGATGTTCCAAGGCTCTTTTCTTTAAAGGCCATATTCTTCCAGCTTTCTGCTGCTACAGCTCCTTAATTCAAAGGCCATATTATATTCTACAGTCCCAGCTCTCAGCTGCACAGCTCTCGGCTGTCCGGGGATTCCATACCTCTTTCAATGTTTGGTTGCAGTGTTCTTCCTCACACGGGGCACCAGTTGTTGTAATCTTCGCTGCAGCATTGTTCTCGCCTCTCTGCTGGGGCTCTTCTCCATTCTCTGCAGCACAGTCCTTCCTGTCTTCTCAGGGGCTCCTCTTGGGCTCTCAACCCACCCCTATTTATTTCAGTTACCTTCACGAGCTCAGCTGCTGCCCAGCTAAGGACCCTGCAGCTGCAGCTCGTTTGGAGCAACTCAGACCCACACAGGTCTTACAATACAACATATATTCAGGCCCCCACACATGAATGCACCTGCACACATCTGATGTACCCTGTCCCACCAAGAATCACTTCCCTGTAGCTGAGGCTGTATTCTCAGTAATTTTATTCCTAAAACTGCTGCTGCTGTTGCATGTTGTTATGTGCATGAAGCATATGTATGCTTCTCTTATTCCATATAAAAATCATCATCTCAACATTATTGCAGGGCCTTTTGAGGACCATTTGATTTTCAGTGTGTTGAAATCCATCATATTTTTGAGAGGAAAAATTAAAAAAAAAGGCAAAAGACTAAATGTGAAGTCGGGGAGAAACATTTTTGCATAATACTCCATTTGTAAACAGTATCTTAAAGACTTTTCCTGAGCTGAACTCAATATTTCTGTTGAATAAGAAATACACCTCTTCCTACTAGTCAAAACTAATGTTTTGAAGGAAGTAGCAGTTAATATAAGATCAGCAAGTTTTCTTAACAATTACATGTTTTCTTGATGATGTTGCAGATATAATCCTTTAGCATAGTACTTTTTCAAATAAATAATTTAAATATGAGTGCTAGTATGAGATCAAATCTGTTGACAATAAAGGAAACACAGAAATTGGGGTATCTAGAAATATAATTTTATAATGTAAAGGCTTTATTCCCCAATTCCCATGCAGGCAAACCCCCATGCTGTTTCAAGGACATTTTTCTGGACTAAGATCTTTGAATAATTTGGGAAAAAAATACAGATGTCTTAGTATCAAAAGACTAAATTTTGTATGATAATTGAGATTATTTTTTGTTTATACTTTATGTAGATAAATTAAGATTATTTTCCAATGGTGACATTCACAAAAGAAAAACATTTCTTCCAGAACATATTTTAGCGTAATGATAAAAAACATTCTAGTAAAGGAACTTTAATTAAAAAAACACCACTTATTAAAATGTTTTTAATTAAAAAAAATTCCATGGAAAATTAGGAGGAAGGAATCAATGGTTTCAAATTTGACAAGCTATTTTTTTAAGGCAGATTTAGATTTTCCATTTTTAAACAAATGCTAGAGGGGTGTTTGTGAAACAACTGACAGATGCCTCCCTAATTGCTACCATAAGAGAAGAAACCTGTGGCTTCTGCTTTAAAATTATAAAACTTAATTGGTAGGTTGGGCCTTAAAAATGATAAGTCAATGTTTAAGTCTTTGTGGTGCACAAAAACAGCTTTGCTACTGAAATACAAACAAATTCCCCACATATCCATAATGTTTTTAAAATAATGTAAGTGAGAATAAAGAGACCCTGTAAGAAAGAAAGCCTTGGTAATATTGAAGGCAATAGATAGGGGTTATTGAGATGGGACCAATCCCATTATTCTTCATTTGACTAACATAAATTTTACAAATGATGCATTTTTCTCTTTGTGGTACTTCTGCCACGATGAGACTCAGAGCTTTGCAACTATTCAAGAGGTAGGACAAACTGTTATCCTGTGCAAACACACAAAGAATGTGAAACAGTTTCTGTGGCATAGATAATGATGTCTGGTTTTGGTTTTAATATCACTGCAGAATTAAATTTCCTCCGGTTGCCTAAACTTCCTATTCACATAGGCACTCCATATTGATCAAACATAGGAACTCAGAAATCCATGTCTCTTGGGCCACCTTTAGGCAGATATTGTTTTTGTAGGTGTCAGGACACAGCAAATTGTTGCTACAACTTTCTACTGGTCTCTGTGCCAAAGACTGAAGAACTGGGCTGCTGAGAGCAGCTGCAGGAGAAAAGTGCCAGGGACTAACACAGACCAGACCAGAAGCTGTTGGTTGCCCAGGGAAGCCAAGGACACATCACTGCTACCACTCATCTGGTGATTGTTTTCCAAACTGTCTTAAAAGACCTTTTCCCTATATTTAGTCAATCTGTGTGGTAATGTCTGCCAGGATTTAGCAGTCCTTAAATTAATGGAATAAAAAATGAAAATGTTTTTACTATTATCTTAGATTTTGAGACTACAGGATGAAGCTTAGTTATAATTTAAGGCATTTTCTTGCAGTTATGAAAGCTAAAGAGAAACTCATGTGCTCTATGTACCCATATCTTTTTGTGTATACATGCCTTTGGTTAAGGCAATTTATTTTTTATTAATTTAAATTTTTTTTTTGTTATTTTATTTAAACATTAGGACTACAAGATTTAAAAGGAAATCATATGCTTTACTTTTTTAAAGCATCATAGGGGAATAGTTCACAAATAAGACTTTCATGAAGCATATTTTAGACATTAGTTTGCAGTGATTTTTTACTAGTTATTTGCTGCAGATCTTTTAAGTCATCCTAATACCTAAGTGTAACACTGATCTAATAGATATGTCCTGAGAGCTAATTGACTCTTGATAGGTAGATTGTACCTATTAAATGATAGTAAATGTATTTTCTAACCTTACATTTAATAGAAAGCAATTGGGAAAAAGAGAAGGAAAGCTTTTGAGAGCCACTGGTCTTCTTTCTGCCCAAATTATCTCATGTTCTGTAGAGCCTCTTTCTAAAACACACCATTGAGCAATTACATGGCTCTGCTTACACTTTCAACAGCTTCTAAAGGCTAAAATCCTCTCAGACCCACAGACATGTACAAAGGTTAGCAGTACTCATGTGCATTAGGAGCTGACCAAAGCAAAGATAAAGTCATACACCTAGGCAGCAATTAATACCACCCCAAGTTCAGGGAGATTTTCTTACAATACTGTCACGTTTTAGTATGCACATTGGCTCCCATTCAGTCAAACATATGCCAGACCAAGTTATTACCTTGAATAGGAAAAAAAGTTTCAAAATCAGAATCTGCTGCAGATTAGGAAGCAGTTGTGTTCATTAGCATCCTTCAGAGTTGTTTTCCTTCAACAATGCTATGATAATCTCTTTTTTCCTGTCTTTCTGTTGCATATATTCTACACAGTGTTAGTTGCTACACAGAAGCACTTATATCAGGAGAGAAGGTATCCTGGGCTCTTTAACACAAAATAATGAAAAATAAGTACATCATTCATTTGACTGTAAAGGGAACCCAAGGCTGCCTTTCTTTCAAGTTAAATAACTCTTTCAATAGCAGTTCCCATCAGATTTCTCCTATGCATGCACAGAACTTCTCCCAACAGAAACACTTATCTCCAGAATCATTAATAATTGCTTCCTACATACTGGAAGCAGTTATTACAGGAAAAGGAAATTTACTCATAGTCTGATGGCTACTGCACAAGGAATATAAGATCCAAGTGTTATGTTATTGTGCCTGTGAGAGTATTGCACCTGTTATGGTCTTTACTTAATCACCTTTCTCTCTGCCTTCTGCTCATCGTATTTCCCAAAGTCATTAACTTCTTTCTTCATTTTGTTGCTAAATCTTATCCAGTTTATGGAAAAAGAAAAAAAAAAAAAAGAAGAATGTCTAGTCTTAATATTTACAAATCTTTAAGTCATTTCTTTTCACCATTTCAGAAGGAAAAACTGGGACTCACTATCTCAAGGAAGCCAGGTTGCAAACTTTCACCCTGAAAAAGCCTATACATCTGTTTAATGTTTTGCTAACAACGGTGATAATGAAAAGAATGCAGCTGTTGCCTCTAAGTTAGAAACATGCATAAGTTTTAGCAGGCTCAATACATAATTAAATATGTATTATTTCTTTTTTTCATTAAGTCTTAATAAGAAAGTTGGAGATTTTTAAAAGTGAATTTATACTGCCATGGTGCAATTTTAATGAGCCCAGTAATGCATATTGATAATGTTAATTGAGAATTTTATTAGATTACTATCTTTTAAAATTATTCTAGTTTTTTTAATTCTTTGTTTTTTAAGTATGAGAAAATAGAGTTTAAAAGCTCTCAACTAATAAAGTAATATGATAAATTTTAAATATTACTAGTATAAAGGTATGCAATGATTGTTGCAGTACTAGTGGAAGAATATATAACTATTTACCTATTTTAATTTCAAAAAGAAATCCTAGAAAATTTTGAGGGAACATTGATGATTTTAATGAGTGAAATCTGTTACTAGATTTGCTACTAAAATTGACTACTTTTTTTGCAGAGATATTTCCATAGAAAAGTCGCAATGTTATAAACAAAAAGTCACTAGAAAGTAATCAAGGAGAGAATGATCACTTAATTTCGATAGTCTCTCTCATATGGAAAATAATTTACACGTTTTAGGACAATTTGTCTTTAACTTCAGGGAAATTCTGTGTGAAGGTCATCCTGAGGTCATTTGCCTTCATCTATTCCTCATATCACAAGCAATTAGTTCTGATAGGATAGACATTACGTAATAGAAAAATAAGTCAGTGGAGTAATAATTTTAGAATATGGTGAAGAAGAAAATATCATTTCATTCTATTTTGAGAACAAAAAAAATAGGAACATCGTTTCTAGAATTCAACATTTGTCATTCTTGTGAGCTTAATTCAATTATCATTACTAAACTTTTATTAATTTGATGATACTTTAAAATTATTCATATTTTTATACTTGTTGACAGATTAGTACTGCTAAAATGGCACAATATTTATGAATTTTATTTTTCATCCCTTGATGATGACAAAAATCTAAAGAAATTTAATCAGGAGTTTGTCAGGAGACTGACAAGCTCATTAAAAGGAGTTGGGTTTTTTTACAGAGAATTAGATTATATAATATCATCTCTATCTGGTTCTCATAAATATTCTAGAAGCAACTCAGTAAAAACATATAGAAATGTGAAAGACATTGTTCGGGTTATTCTGTTTCAATTTGCACTTGCTGTGGAGTCATACTGAATTTTTATACAATGCTCAGAAAAACAGAAAAAAAATGTTGATAACAACAATTAAGTAATCTGTAAGAAGACTGGAGTATAAAATTTCTCAAAATATGAATTATAGGACTTTTATAAGCTGCCTTTAGTAGGGTGTATGAAGAAAAAAGCAACCAAAGTCAGAAATGTGCTATTTATAATATAGACTGGAAATATTTATTAAATGTCTTGAGGAAATAAATTATATTCTATGTGTTACAAACAATATTAAAGAACCAGACTGCAAAAGTTTTCCATGATTTCTGGGGTCTCAAGATGCCTCTTAACTAAATGTTGCAGAAGAGCAGCCTACTCAGAATGACTCATGGTGTCTATATGAAATTGTACAAAGAGAAGGCCAATCATGAAAATGTTCCTTGGCTTGCAGAGGAAAGAAAAAAAGGAAGATTTTGTTTTCTGCATTCTGTTGCCTCTGAAGAAAGAGGCTGACAATTAAAATATGTTTTTAATATAGCTACAACGGCATACACACTGTATGGCAATGAAAAAAACACTGATAACATGTTTTTTTCTAACTAATCCTGTAAGGAAAATTACACTAATTGAGATAAATTAATATCTCAACTCAGTGCTTAAATATAAACACAAAAGGTGGTATCCCATCTGCATATAAATAAATATTTGATTGTTGAGAAAATAATCCATATTTCCGTAGGTTAAATAGCTGCTTGAATTTTTAATAGCTGCTAGAATGTTTTTCTATGAAAACATAGAAAACATTCATTAATAAATGAAGAAATTTTAAGGCTAAACCTCTCCAAGTAATATTCCAAAAAGTTTCAACACCTCATTAGTTTTTAAATTTGAAGTCAATGTTTTCATTTAAACTCACAGTAGCAATATTTTCTTTTTTATTCCACATTAATAATTATTCTGGGATAATCTTTAAGGCAACAGGACTGGATACCAACTGGACACCTATCAGATACCAACTTCCAAAAGAAGCTGGAAATATTTACATGTCATTTGTGTTGCTGCTTCAAACCAAAAGGGCACAATTATAATTAAGTGACGGAGCAACAAATAGTATTTATAGAAGACAGATTGCTTTCTGTTTTCTTTATTTCAGATTTTCTTTTCCTCTATAATTTGAACTCAAATAACCTAAATCCTCGTATTGGTTCCGCTCTTTTCCCAGACTTATCACCAGTAAGTTTAACTGAAATTGTTAAGGACCAAACTAACTACTTAAAATCCCTTCAGTTTTAAACTTTTCTCAAATTCTTATCCTTATTTAATGGAATATTATGATGAAAAAAGAAGACCTCTTTATGATGAAAAAAAGACTTAAACCGAAGTCTCCTGCTGCTGAGAACAGTCCGCAGTGGATTGTGCTGTCCCAAGAGGCATCCATCCTTTAGAAGATTTTATTCCTCAAGTGGACCAAGACCTGAAGAGCCTCATCTGACCCCAGAGGTGCCCTTTTGGATGCAGAGGAGTAGCCTAGAGATCTCCCAGGGTCTATTCCATGATCTGTAAAATACTTGTAGGTCCACAACTTCTCTATGTCATGTCAGGACAGAGAATTAAGAGTAACTCGTACAAAATTTGAGTAAATTATCCTCACCGACAAAGATCTTTCGGATTTAGTGATGCATCCTTTCAAATCACACTAGGTGAATAAATAAGAATGGCAAAGCTTTGGATATATGATTGGTTTTCATTTGCTGTGGCAGCGGGCATTGATCGCTTAAGCTCTCACTGGAATAAATCCCCAAGTTTTGAAATGTCAGTAGTATCTCAGCGTCCCCTCATACATCATATACACCTGAATTCAGATATTGCATTTTTTTTTACGCTACTCACACTCTTTTTACCTATACATATTTTTTGACAGCACATTTCACAAAAAACCCCACAAGTTATACAGCTATATTAAAGCTGTAAGAGAACTTGCATAATATTTAAAAATTATTTGTTTCTCACTCATAAGCACTTATTTGAAGTTTCCCATCTTGTTCTTATTAGCTTTTGTTTTTCTAGTCCCTCTTTCCATGTTGCAATTAAAAATCTGTACTTAGACTGCTGATGTTTTATTTAAGAGATTAATGGTTTTTGGTTTTTTGTTGGGTTTTTTTATGCAGGTCAGTCGTGAGCTGAAGAGACAGAAAGAGTTGATATGAAACTCCTTCTGTGTTATATTTGAAAAGGTTTGTAGTTCTGGACAAAGGAGTTGCACCAGAGATGTGTTTTAAGGGCCTGGAGGCTGAGAATTTCTTTCTGAAATTTCTGCTGTAAGTGCCCGTAATGCCTGTAATGCACAACATTAATGAGTTGTGAAACTGGGATATTTTTATTTTTGCATACCCAGCTGATAGAGAACACTGGTCGATTGACATCACAGAGAGAGGTATTCCTGGATGAAACACATCTCACATAACTAGCTGCCTGAAAAATGGGCATCTAGTCAAACTATTTGTCTAGGCCTCTTCTCCCTCCCCTTTCAGTCAATAGAGAAACAGACTGCCACAGAAAATTCATCCCCTTATCTCAGACACACAACTAAGGATGGATTACCTTTAGGGAGTTGCCTCTTTCTCTAGAGTAACTGTATAGGGAGGCTGCATTTTGAACTCTGACCAGCCATTTAACATTTAGATGGCTAGCTGAGCCAAAATACACTCTTTACATACATTTTTAGATCAGATTTCCATTTGCAAACAGGAAAATTAAAGACTTGGCAAAGCCATTCCATAACATGGAGGCAAACACTCCCAACACATGTTAAAAAGAAAACTATGGACTGCATTTCCAGCCTTTCATCTAATGCTGTGTTAGTGATGTTCTGGGTTCAAAGAGTCAGCAATTCTCAAGCCTGTAGGGTGAGGAGGCTGAGGAGCAGAAATGCAGGATGGGCATCTAAGAAAGCTTTAAGTGCTTGAACAGTGAGTTCAGAGTGTTCAAACAGGTTGATCCGTACTACAGGAACTGAGTACTGCGTTGTTGCAGGTCAGCTACATCAGAATTGGTGAAAGAAGTAAACTAATAAGGAACCATGATTGCTAGTCAATATTTTGCAAAGAGCTGAACAGAATTTTGATCTACCTTACTAATTTGTATGTCTCTATATTTGGAAAAAATATAGGCCAGGAAAAAGAGGATTCAGACCTCTGATACTCTTCTATTCTACAAGAGTTCACTTCAGAGACAAATCTGCTACTTTCTAATACAAATTTTGAATAGTTCCTTATAACACTGAAATAGTCTAATTCCTGTGCATTTATTGCTTCAGAGATTGAGTGGACTGCCACTTTTCTTACAATATATGTGTACTTTTTCCTTAGAATGTGTATTTAGAATATGGCTTCAATGTTTTACAGTAAAAATATCTCATATTTGATTAAAATATGCAGCATAGACTTCCTGGAACTGAGTATATTTTAGACATTGCTAATAACTCTCAATGAATTTGCCACAGTAAAAATCTGCTTCTCAAAAGCTCTAACACTCAAGGGCTCTTACATTTACCAAATAGTATCATTCATGTCAGTGTGTATTTGAATTTGTCAATTTATGACAGATAACATTTAGCCAAGACTTTTTTTGTCTCTAAAAATCAGGTAGGTGCTGAACAATATCTTGCTCTTGTTGAATCCATGGGAAACTATAGAAAATCCCCTTCATTAAACAAAAGTCAAAAAAGGTCAAAAGTTTCAGTGAGAATGCAAATCTTTGAACATTATCAGAGAGGAAAAAAAAATGGTGCACAACTTTTTAAATTTCTTGTAACTTCCAAAGACAGTTTCTATTTAAATCACAATTTTAAACTTATTTTAGAAGTCAGTTTGATTTTATGCCTTTGCCCTCTTTACAACCCAATGGTAGGATGGACCTTAGCCCTACCAATGTCTAAATATATTATGATCAGGATCCCCAGGGTGAAGAGATTTCTCCAGGAGCAGGTGGCCCAATCTGGACATCTAGTGATGGAATTCAGCTGCGTCCATGTTGGCATCTACCTGACCCCATCACTCTTGATACCCTTTAGCAGTTGAATGTGTGTGAATTGACACTTATGGGTAACCAAGTGCACCCATCAAAGCACAGCCAAAATACAGAGAGTAGATTAATTTCATCACCTTGCTAACAACACCAGCAGAGGCTCACAGGGACACAGGTTCCATTTTGCTCTGTTCATGTGGACTGTGGCAGAGGTGGGGCTCTCTGCCAGCCTCACAATGGTGAAAGGATTCACACATCCTTATGAGAGTGCTCTGTCTCTCCACAGGATTTCTACTTCTCAAAACAGGTAGAGAACAAACAACATTAGGCATAATAAATGTAGCTTTCCCACACTGACAGTTTTAGCATTCCAAACTGCAAGGTCACTTTAAGCAAAACTATTCCTTCTTCCTCTTCTGCATTTAACCCTTTTCTCCCAACAGTCAGTGAACAAGCAAGTGTTCTTCAAACATGATTCATTTCACCTTAAGTACTTATTTGGCTAGATGAAACAAATCCTTGAAGTGTCTATTGCTCTCTGTGGAGAATCAAGGTTTCTAGATATGATAATATATCTGTACTCAGACAAGTAGAGTTGGATGAACCTCCCTGATGTTTTGTGACAATTTTGACATACAGCTACATTCATACCGTACTTGATGTAGAGGGTTTGATCTGGTAGGCACTCTTATCAAATTCTTCTGGGCTGAATTCAGTTCAGAATGTAATCTGAGAGACAAGGTACTACAGTTTGAAGGGAACTGCTTTAGCAATTTTTGTCATTTTCACACTTTTTATTGAAGCAAAAACTGAAGGAGACAGGGGAAAAAATAAAGGATCAGTTTGGGATGGGTGGGAAGTGCTTAATTATATTGTGAATGGAAATGTGTAGTTATAGTGACTTTAGCATTTTTTTAATGTGTCTCACTTCAGTCTTTATAGTAAAAGACAAATAGCGGTAGCAAAACATCATCAAAATATTTGTTTAAAAATTCTGTTCTTACTCTTTAGAAGAACAAGTCTGGTTGCATCTGTAAACATAAATGGAATATCAATTAGGAGCTATGTTTCTCTACATCAAGCACTAAGTTTCTCTACATTACCTTATATGACATATGACTGAAGTTAAAGGAAAAAAGATGCCTGAATTTCATGATGGCCTCCTTCAGCTCTTTGACAAGATTTGTATTATTCAGATTGATCTCTTGGCAAGCAGCAATTGTCTTAAGTAATTTCATTATGGAGGTGCAGACACAGAGACCATTTGGATTAAGGCAACATTTAACACTGAAGTATCTGCTTTGTTGACAAAATTAACAGCTCACTGTCAAGTCAGCAGTACCAATTGAGTACATTGCCAAGTAAAAGGCTTTCAACTCTTGTTTTCCAGAAGCCACACATATCATTAAATGCAATGTACATGGGTACAAGGAAATTGATCCTGTTTGTTTTACTGTAATCAACTTACACTTGTTGTTGTGAAGCATCACACTGCCCTTGGGAACAAAGTATCATAGTCCAAATTCAATGTATATCATCTATGTCTAGTGAAAGCATATTTCACCTTCTGATCCTGCAGTAGGATTAGCACTCATGAAACCATATATTCTTCTTGACCAAGGAATAGAGGGAACTGAAAACTAATACACCAAAAAGGCATTAGCAAAAAAAAAAAAAAAAAAAAAAAACCAAAAAAACAAACAAAAAAAAACCCATAAATTTTCAGCTCAGTGAACTTCGTTGGCTCCATAACTCCTATTCAGCCTTGTGAATGTCACTGTGAACACAGTATCTGCTTGGACAGAAGGGAAATATTGTGACATAAAGCTGTAGGCAGGAAGATGCACAGGTTAGATGCAACACAGAGCTAGATGTTCCTCAGTAAGCTGTGACCTGAGCCAGACAGCTAGCCTACTCTTTTTCCTGGTATTTTGAAACCATGGAGAAAGAAATTTTGAAGCACATGTAATTTGCTACATTAAAAGGGTGGTAATGCTGCTGTATTAAAGTCTTCCTTTTCATCAGACATTATTGGGAGCTGCTCTAGCTGCTCACCATCTGAGAGACCAGCAGTGGGGTGCTGATCTACTCCAGCTGCTGATCTACTCCAGTGCTGCCCCACTGCAGCTCAGACTGAGCTTGCATTGAGCTGAAATAGGAGCATGAGTCTTGAGCACGTGTCAAGAAAAATCTTTGAAAATGTTAGTTAGATTTTGATCAAGGATTGTGAGAGGATGTGAAAGTACAATAGATATCCAGGTTTCTTCAGGTATAGAGTCCAGGGTACATGTAATTAACAGTGACCTGTTTTGTTAGACCCACTGTTATTCACATAGCACTGTCATATGGTGGTGTTTTTCTAGTAGCAGGAGATAATGTTTATAACGAGTTTGCACGATCTCAAGTCTGTGGGTTAGTTGTAACAGTGATTTTTCTATTTTTAATGACTACTTTGATTTACTTTTGTTTAACTTTGTATGAACCATCATGGTTTTACAATTCTAGCAATATTGTACAAATACAGGCACGCTAAAATGGTAGAGGGCTTGAGAAATTATACCCTGCATAGACTTACAGAACATCAGGAAGAGAGATGAAAGGCAAAAGTATATGTTTATCCATTTCCATTATGTTGTTTTTACTGATAAAAATTCATAATGTATTATTTCAATATCTGAAATAATTACAATTTTACTAATTATGATTCTTGGATTAGGCTTTTAGATATCAATTATGCTAACAATAAATTATTGACTTAATATATAGGGCATGCTTTCTTTTTTCATATACAAAGTTATGAGCATGAAACTATTTATTCTCTGCTAATTGCCTATGAATCAGAAATTTCAATGGAGGAAATTAATAATTCTCCAAGCCTGGAATGAACTGTACTTGTTAACTCTTCAGTAACAAGCATTAAGCTTTGAAACAACCTATTTTTCTGCAGAATAAAGATGGTAAGATCGATTGTTGCTATAGTATTCACTCACTAATAGATCAATTTCTTTATGCTCAGCCTTTGTTGCTCCATGTGTTCCTCTTCAGTATTATTAAGGTATATTAAACTAAAATGGAAAAAAGGATTAAAAAAAAGTAATATGTTCTGGGCCCTGACTCTATATCAAAGCAAATGAATTATCTTAGGAATTTAAATGCATGTATGAGAGGATATGTATATATATTGTATATATAAGAGGGCATATGCATCAATGTATATTTTTTGTATTTTCCTCCCCATCCTCACTTTTTTTTGTTGTTAATAATGCTCAATTTTTCTTCCTGACTTGAATTTCTGGCCTCAGAGAAGACTAAATTGCATTTTTTCTCACAGGAAAAAATGGTTCTTAGATAGATTGTTACAAGAACAGACAAAATATAGTCAGTGAAAATGCATGAATTATTACAAATTTTGCTTTTTTTTTTCAAAATAAATACATTTTAATGAAGCATCTACATTCTCTTGAAGTCAAGGATAAGAGTTCCAGGTTTCTGGCTCCTCCAACTTTTTATATTTTCCTGGCTCCTCTCTACTTCTTTTTAAAAGGTCCCTGCTTATCCATGTCAGAAGATAACCCTCTCAGTTTTTGTAGGGAAAAGATTCTGCATCTAGAGTCCTTGATGTTGGGGGATAGGTTTCTTAAGGGAATTTTCTTCCCATTTGCTATGGAAATGGCCAATGGGCCTTGATTAAGAGTCAAAAGACATAGCCAATGCCTTGGTGAATTGTTGGAATTCGTTCTGGGGGAACGGGGGAGTGCTGTGGTTTTTGGCAGTTTCTTAGCAAAGAGTGGCTCAGTCTTTGCCCAGCTTGGAGGGCACAGGGTTGTGTGTTTTGGTGCTGGACTCTCTCCTGCCCAGAGGATTTGCTGCTATTGCTGAACCTTCCCGGTTGTTTCTCCTTATCCTTGGTGGGCTGCTGCTCTTGGGAGCAACCACTGGACTGTGACTTTTCAGCACCAACCCTTGCTGGGAGAGACCCCCACCTTCTGTATAGGTGCCTCAGGGGAAAACTGGGCCCCCCATCTCCCTCTCTGTAAAGGAAGCACTGAGAGAAAAAATTAATGTAAAACCTTATGGAAGAGCACAGATATCTGTTAAGGTAATTGCAAAGTAATAAGCTTGACATGAAATAAGCAGCAAATTGAACAGATTCATCTATTCTGTTTTCAAAATTTTCTACTTTTGTGTTCTTTTCTCCAGCCTTTTAACTTATGAATCCTGAGACCAATAATTACAAGCTATATTTTAAAATATTAATGTTTCAACAATCGTAATCTTGAAGCAAGCTTTGTCGCACCAACTGAAATAAAATTTATAAGATATCTCTTGCTATCAAAGCTCTAAATATTTAGAAGTTATATCTTGTTATCAAAACAATAATTTTATATTAATTCTTTTGGTTACTATTTATGATGACTAACTTCTCTTTGTGCATGCATTTAACTGTCAGTGCTGCATTTCTCTGTCTTTAGGTATTTGTTCAAACACAGATTTTTACATGCATGATAGCACTATTTTCTGTTTCTTGAATATAATCTTTATTAAGCTGCCAAATTAATTTATTTTCAATCTTGTTTTAGAGGCAAAATGATACATGACTGGAAAATTTTATTACATTAAAATCTATTGTGAGTCACAGAGCACTTTACTAAGTACATATGAATTTTCATTTTTTTTCTACCAACAAAAACTCATCCTGTTTAATGCTTTAGGGCCATAATTAGCTATATGGCATGAGAAAATACCTGATTAATGCAAACACTACCATTTATGGGGGACCACAAAGGAGTTAGAATATACTGTGTTCCTACCATATGCAATTAACCTGAAATTATGATAATAGCAACCACATTTTTAGTGGCTGCTATGGTGTGTCACAGAACAGCTTATTTGCTAGTAAGTAATTAAGGGAAAGACATATATTCTGAGGGAAAGAAAGAGTAATTAGTAAAAAATAAAAATAAACTATTCTTAAAAAATCCTAATTCTATTGAGTATTTAATTTTTTTTTTTTTTTTTTTAAACCCTTAAAAATATTGTATTTGGTTTATGTAACAAGGGGCCTATGTAGGGGTGGCCTCTGTGAGAGGAGGTCAGTGACTGTCTCCATGTCCGACAAAACCAGTTCCAACCAATCCTCACTGTTGTCCAAAGCTGAAACCATCAGTGATGCTGGTGATAGCATATTTCAGAAATAGCAAAAACCAGTGTGCAGCAGCTGGGAGAGATGAGTGAGAAAATGTCAGGGAAACATTCCTGCAGACACTGAGATCGGAGAAGAAGAAGAGGACTTCTTTCCCCACACACCTAAAGAGAGCTGCAGGCTCATCCCTACAGCCCATGGAGAAGAACACAGTGAAGCAATCTCCCTGCAGCCAATGGAGGACCATGACACAGGGAATTTTCACCATCTAGCCCTGCTAGACACCACAGCAGAGTAAATAGCTGTGCCCTGAAAAAAGTTGCAGCTCATAGAGAGCCCACACTGGAGCAGTGTCCTGGCAAAAGCTGCAACCCATAGAAAGCATCACATGAAGGAGTGGGCAGGAAATATGGACCACAGAGGAGCACACACTGAACTAGTTTGTCCCTGAAGTACTCTTCCCCAAGGAAAGCACTCACAGTGGAGGAGTTCACAAAGATCTAAATCCTTTGAGAGGACCCAGATGCAGTCATTGAGGAAGAGTGTGAGGAAGAAGGAACAGTAGAAGTTAAGTGGTATGTACTGGTTGCAATCCCAGTGATATTCAGGAACACTGTTTGGTCAAATAAAGGCAATTCTCACTAAATATTACTTATGAAGTACACAACTATACTTTGTAAGGATCTCATAAATGAATTTTTATAGAATTTCT
Source organism: Zonotrichia leucophrys gambelii (assembly GCF_028769735.1). NCBI lineage: Eukaryota > Metazoa > Chordata > Aves > Passeriformes > Passerellidae > Zonotrichia > Zonotrichia leucophrys. Next base: position 23,590,561 of record NC_088169.1, on the reverse strand, counting down.
TTTAAACACTAATTTGAAATAAATATTTAATTTTGGCCTTGAGAAGATAATTGCAATACTGCAAACATAGACATGCAAATATAAATTATTTTGATCTTAGTAAGGAACATGGTCTGCTGCAAGATTACATTCCTTATGATATAAATAAGAATGATACTTAAAAGTTATACAGGAGGGTGTATAGCTAATAAGGACAGTATTGAAATATGTTGCAGTTCTCAGGACAGGTTTGTTTCACTCTCATTCAATGCATACATGATTTTGTGAAGTAGAGAGTGAGTATTGGTGAATTTAGTCCATACATTCTGATTAGATTTTCATAACTGGGCCCTGGTTGAATGATTTTAAAGTGATGCTTTAGTGAAGAGACCTGTGAGAAAACCTGAGATCTATAATTACAACTGAAAGGGTCATATGGCTGCATATTTTTTACCTCTTCCTTACAAATGAAATGTTTCAATTAATCTACATTTATCAGATGAAGAAAATGTTTGAACATTATGAAAACCTCCAACATTTATTAATTATTGGCTATTCTGACTCAAGATTTTGAGAGCTAGTGATCAAGTTACAGAGAGTTTGCATTTGTTTCTAAGTGGCAATCAAAGTGGAAGGCATGAACTGAATCTAAAAAATCTAAAGCTGCCTGTTTTATTACACTTTGTCACAAAAAGGGGACCAACAAGCACTGAGCTGTGAAATTTCAGAACTTCTCAAATTACTTAAACTTTTCATTCCTGGACTTTGACTAATGATGGTTTGTGGTGGTTCGGATTTGGTTGTTGGGTTGTTTTGTTTTTTGGGCTTTTTTTGTTTTGTTTTTTGTTTTTTGTAGGTTTTTTTAGCAAATCAATATAATTTGCATTTTATAATTTTAAAATATCTCTAATACTTTCCCAGTACTTAGAGTTTTAGGATATGCATAGTTCCTTCTTGAAGGAGTACTCCAGCTGCATAATGAATCACTGGCAATTTGCATCATGGCAAAGAAGACTCTGAGATCACAGAATTTTTCTGTTTCTAGTTTTTGATTCAAAATAGCTTAATGGTAGATATAAAAAATCTTCCAGAACAGAAAAAAATCCTACTATTTTTCATGCAGTTGGCATTGCAAGTACTATTTTCAATTACATCAGCTATTTAGAGTATTTTGTTTAATAAACCAGAGTTTCTTAATCTTATGGAAACTCTCAGATACCTTCCACACCATATTTAAAATAAATAATGTTTAAATGTGTAACTGCATCTGTGAATATTGTTGAATTTTCAAACTGTGTGATTTCTGGAATTTTAAATCCTGCCTAGGAATAATATGTATGGGAGTTCATTGGTTGCCACAAACTTTCTCTTTCCCTCATAAAACTTGTTTGCTACTTACATTAGTATTCAGGCTTTCTCAGAAAGCACAAAAACATTGTCAAGAAACAATAGAACTGAAAAGGGTCTTGAGAAAATAGTGGAGTGTTATAGATATTTGAAAAATAAAATGGCGCATACATGACAAAGAGCAACAAAGTATGAACTTTATTACAGTGTTGGTAAGGAGCTCAGATTTTATACAAATAACACAAAAACATCTGAAAATATTTCTACATATATTATATTTTTAAAGAAATGCAATATAATATGAATACAATAAATTTAACCAGTCTGACTATTGCCTGAGAAAGAGAAGCTATTTCAAAAGGTGTATTTACAAAATTACATATTTCTTTCTTTAAAGCTGGACTACTGAACAGAAACAATGCAAGGAACATGCTAGAAAATAAACTTCCTTGATAATTAAACTAGATAGTAGCGTTTTTGTATATAGCAGTTCTCTCTCTAAATTATTTTAGTTAGAGTCTCTTGTATCAGTATTTTTTGCACAATGCATGTTTCCCCTACAGGAGTACTCTCATTCCTACAATTTTTCAGTTTCTCCAGACGACATCCATCTCCTTTACTGCAGATGCTGACAGTTTGCTATAAACTGAAAAGGTACTGAATGGAAAATAAACCAAAAAAACTCCACCAAAACCCAAATCACAAAGAACATTGCCATTGTTGCAAAAATACTTAATTTGAAACTACGGTCCTAAATCAATTACAAAACTAACATAGTAAACATGGTCATATGTAAGATTACATATAAACATAATTTCATAACAGCATGCTATGAAAATTATTTATACTAGCTATTTCTTGATATTTTGATGATATTAGTTTTCTAAATTATTGCAGGTCCCTAAATCTGCTTAAAGGAATAAGGACATAATTACAGAAATATTTGTTCTAATCCTTATATGTGCACACAAGTACATACTAAAACCATATAAAATCAGGTCAACATCTATGTAACTTGCATTCTGTCTTTGTTATTTCTCTGTGTATATATAGTAAAGGTTGTAAGTATGCTTGTGCAGTGTGCAGCAATGCCCACAGTCCTTATTCCTATGCTTATAACACCCTTTTACCAAGATACTTCAGAAACTTCAGAAACCTTTCTATTTATCTTTTTTTATTTATTATTTTTATTATCTGGTGACAGCAAACAAACAAACAACAAAATAGAGTGTTTTATTACTTTAATTAAGCAACAAGATTTTAATTTACTTCAGCTACAGCACTTAGAAAGCTTGCTTATGAGTGTAAGACAATTGATTCTTTTCATGCTGTTCCTACATCCCCGTCTACATCCCTGAACTATATTTAATGTTATGCATATCCAAATACTAATGTTGGCAATTATCTTTTTTACTTGCAAACACCATATTATTTACAGCTTCAGTGAAGTCACAAGACACATATACTACCCTCCTTGACTGATACACTTTTTTGCAATGCTACCTGTCAAAAAAGATGAATGATGGAAGGAAAAATAAACAGATTTATTTTACCCTGAATGACAAACAGGAATAAGTTGACAAGATGTATCATTTATGGAGATTTACTGCCTCAGAAATATAAACACATCTCTTAATTTATATATGTCTGAATTAATTTTATTTTTATTTCTGTCTCTCTCTCTTGTACCTGAGGCCAAGGTACTTTTGGGATTTCTACAAAGAAATTATTTTGCTGAGGATTTGACAGACTATCTGAAATAAATGACATCAAAGTTACAAGTAGTGTCTCAGGTGCTTTTATTTCTTAGGATTGTTTTACTTGTAAAAGTAAAACATTGACTTACACATATCATGAAGTAAATTGCAAATTCTCAAAAGGCTTATGTTTTTTGCTGTTGCTTCTTTTTCAACATGTATTGAAATATCATCTCTTTTTAATACTCTGTGTGAAAGAGCTGTTTCTCTTAGTGTAGTAACACAAAGATTTTCTAGACCTACAAATAGGTGTGGTTATGCTGCAGTTCATAAATTCACCATTAGATTGGACATGTAGATATGTGCTCATTTTTCACTCTGTCTGCAGAGTGGCCCTGTGGCTGTGAGCTACAACCCTTAATCAAGATTTATTTTCATTGTACTGCAGTAGGAAGAGCATGGAACAATTGGCTCTGAGACAAGTATTCTTCATATTTATTTCTGTCTTTACACTCACATATTTTATATAAATATATTATATATATATAAAATATGTGTGTGTGTATCAGTATAGCTCCTTATAATTGTTATCTATAGTCATTAAGTTCCACCCCAAACAGCTTTTTTTCACCAGAATTTGATGTTCTGATATTCTTTCCACGGTGAATAATACATAAGTACTTTGGTAGATTTATAGAAAGATTTCAATATAAAATATGCATAGACTCATATGCATATGACTGTCATAACTAAGAGAAAGTTACCCTGATACTTCTAAAATTACTATGAGGGAAAAGGTTTTGCATCTTTGAAAAAAAGTGCTTTGTCTACACATGTGAGAAAATAATTTTTGCATAATAGCATAATGGTATGGATTCATAGAATCTTTGAAAGTTGGAGAGATCTTTGGGTTGAAAAAGACTTGGAGAAGCCTAGAAGAGAGGCTTTTCCAAAAAGATCTAGAAGAATGGGATGTGCATGATAACTAATTTGCATAGAAAGCGAGATATTTATCTCCAGGGTGAAGAAAATTTGTCTATAAATAGATACCCCGACAAAATCCAGGTGCGTGCCCCCAAGACCCTGGACACCACATCAGGTGGATTGGCATTGGAGTCAGGACTGGTGAAATTCCTTTATTCTTTTTTATTCTACTCTTTATTCTCTACCTCTCTCTAATCTCTCTCTTCTCTTTCCCCTCCATCCCTTTCTCAAAATTCACTGCTGTGTGTTTAAACCAGAAGATAGGGGACTAATTAATACCAATTTCCATGCCAAGCACATAATATCCTAATAAAACTGTAAGTGAACTCTGTGAACTCTGCCTTCTTTGGCTTGTATCAATCTTGGGTGTCCCCTCTTCCTAAGGGTTGAGTGCCACAGGAACTTAAATATCATCTCACTGAACACACACAAACTCACACACACAGCTGAGGGCAGGGGTGCCACCCCCAACATCAGATTGCTCAGGGCCCCTTCCAAACCCATCTTGAACAATGAGTCATGAGTCAGAGCATTATCATACAATATATCGATAAAAAGTAGATCAAATTGGACATAAGAATAAAGCAGATATCAGCAAGTATACAACACAAAATCTAAATACCAAGTAAGGAGTAAAAGAAAAAATGTTCTGAAAGTAGAAACAAACCCAAAGATTATGGAGGAAGTTTAAATACAAACAACAGCAAATAATAAATACATTGTGTGGAATCTAAGATACAAAGTTAGAAGAGTTGCTAATGGGAAAAATTTTTCTGAGTTTTTAATCCTTGCCTATTTTATCTTATTTATTTATTTATTTATGTTTATGTTTAAAATAAAATGGGGAAATTTCATGCGTGTCTGGAAACATCCTGGTATCTTTGAATGAGAATAAACGGAGGGCATTCAGTTCCATTCATATAGTCCCTCTGTGATGTAATTATATAGCAGTGTGTACTGTAATGATTTAGGAGAATGTTTATACACTGAAACCCTATAAAAAATTAACAAGAGAAACCTTACAACCAACCACTCAGAATTTGATAAAAACAAAAAGTTTATTAATCTGTCAAAACCCAGGTCCAGAGTCACCCATATTTTTTGAAAGAGAATCCTCTTCATATCTCCATAGAATAATTAGCAGTTTGTCAGCATTTTTGTTAGTGGGAAGATCACAGCTCACAAAGTGATTAATAGTATCCTCTGCAGCTCATGAGTTTTCCCTAGAGGACTTGCATCAAAGTGCTGAGCAAGCTTAATGATGCAAAGTCTGAGATTTAAAGTAATCATAGATTCCGCTATTCTGGATTTAGGTTGTATCGGCAAAAATACATCTGAATAGATGCACAATTAAAAAATGTAATTACATTCACATTTATTCATCTAACTTTGCTAATACAATGAAAGAAGAAAAACATTTATATTTGTAACACTTGCTTATCAAATCCATGTTATCGTTGCTTTGATTTTGTAAAACTTTCTAGACTAGGTAGAATTTTTCAGGATTTAGATAAGATCCTTAACCCAGTAAACTTTATATTAATGTAACTGTTACCACTAATTCCACCTGAGTATTAGTTCTCCAACACTTGGATGCCTTATGTTGGAGTCATAAAAAACCAAAATCCTTAGTTGCAACTTTGAATAGGTATCATTATTTTTTTCAAGTTTAATGAAAAAACATTGAATATGATCCTAAGCAAGGAAAAGAAAATCTTACAAGTAGACTTGTAATTTTTTTATTCAGGAGAGGTTTGAGGTTGTTCTTTGTTTGATTTTTTTGTAGGAGAAGATTTTACAGAAAGATTTTGCCATAATAGGATTACTTTTTCAAAGAATTTATGCTTGTTTCCAAAGATTTTCTTTGTTTCATGCACAATGGGTTGTACCATTTTGGCTTAAATTGAAAGCTACAAAAAAAAAAAAAAAATTAAGGAGACTGTGTTGTACATGCAAGGGTCTAATTACATATATTTAGAAGATCTCCAAGCCAGTTTTCTGAGCCAGTGAAAATTTACAGTCAAATTATTAGTCCCTCTATCCCAAACTCAGACATACTGGTGCCATAAGGCTTTAGGGTTGTCATGGTTTGAGCCTGGCACAGAGCCAGTGCCCCCCATGAAAATGCCCTCACCCTGGTGTCTGCTGTGAGATGTGACCAGGAATAAGCAAAACAGGCTTTAGCTTAAACATAAAGAACACTTTATTACCTAAACTACAGGAAAATAGGGAAAGACTATAAGGAAAAGAAAAAAAAAATTGAAAACCTTACAAAAACCACTTTCCCCCTCCCCACTACCTGACTTTCCCAATCCGATACATTCTCCCAAATCATCAACTGCCCAGCCTTGGCCCCACACTTTAGTATACTCAAACTGCAGTTCATGAAGAGGAAAGGAGTCCTTCTTGTTCCATAGGCTTCCCCTGGAAACACACTGAAACCTCGTGTGCTTCCCTGTCACTTCGGCACCGCCCGGAAAAAGTCCTTTTGCCGCTTGTGACATCTTCCTTCCATGCCCAGTGCTCTCACCACTGACGCATGGACCAGAGCTGCTTTTAGGGTTGTCTTTCAAGGATGCCTTGTCTCACTCCAAAAAGGCACAGTCTCTGCTTTGGGACATCTGTCCCCCCCATATTTTTCCAACCCCCTGGGGCCGGGGGGTCCTCACGAAGAACCCTCCTGGTTTTGAGCCACTGCTTCCCCCTAAGTGCAGTCTGTGTCACAGGAACAACTGAGTCCATGGCCACAAGAAAAGTCCAGCCAAAAGGCCACTCCAAATCATCTCTCCCCATCCAATCATCTCCACGTTCTTCGGGCCAGGTCCTTGTCTCATCTCATCTCTTATCTCCCTTCTTATTCAGCTTCGAGGAGGATTAGCATTTTTGCAAGGCCCCAATCATGAAAGAAAGGGTTAAAAGTTTTCAGTCTCTGTCTATCTCAGAATGCTGGTACTCCCACAGGTGCTGCTGCTCCGCCGGCCAGGCTGCACTCTTCCCTCCCCTTTCTCCTCCCGGGCTGGCTGCTATCACATTCAGACGCCGGCTCTCCTCTCTCTCCCTCCTGGGGGGGGGAATGGCTGCCCGATGTCTCTTGGGGCTCCCCCACCCTTCCATCCTTGAGAGCTTTCTCACCCCCATCTCTGTCCAGGCCCCGGGCCTACCGCATGGCTGCCCCTCCCCCCGCCCAGCAGCAGAGGCTGGACGGGGGAAGAGATCCGACCTCTGCGCTGCGACGTCCCAAGAGAGAGTGCCAAGGGCAGTGCCCTGCTTTTTAACCCCTGTGTATTCTCGGAGGTGTGTCCAAACCCCACTGGCTACACCAGGTGCCAGTCTCAAACCCAAAACCTTCATTGGTTTGACCACAGCTTCCCAGAATTCCCACTCCTTCCTGGTCAAACCACCACAAGGGTGTCTCAGAGCAAACAGAGATTAAGGATACTCCCAGGCCTTGCACATATAATTTCACTTATATATGATGAATGAAGCAGAATTCAAATTTTGAGAACAGTTATCTTGGAGTACAGCAGTCCATCAGGTCCAGTTGGATTCATGTTGCCCAACTTTTGTAGTCTAAAATATATCAGTTGTGTCAAAGTCCTTTATTTAAACTTTTGGTATAATCTATGCAATAGATAAAAGTAGAAAAAAAAAGCCCAAATTTTGAGACTACGTTTATTCTTCAGATGACTCTTTGTAATAGAGGCGAAGAAAATTAGCTGAAATAAATAATATACTTCATAAAACTCCCAGGAGGATAAAAGGATTTTCTGACTGCATGATCCAGCATCTGCTCCCTTTGAGAAGGGGTTCCTCATCAGTCTGGCACCTCGTTTGGATCAGCCATAGGTCTCATGTGCATCATCTCTCTAGCAGTAACTTTGTTAGGGCAGTTTATAAGATTTTCAGTTAATGAAAATTGTAAAGAATTATGTATTATTTTATATAGCTTGCATGAAATTTAATTGCCTTTTAAATACAGATCAGAGATTTAAAAATTCTACAATGTGAAGTATTTTCTGCTTTTCATCTTGAAGTAGGAAATTAACAGTCAGAATTTTGAGAAAGGTCAACAATGCGCATATCTAAAACCATGCTTAGATTTTGTTTCCAAAACACAGAGCAATGTGGTCACATGAGACTTTTATCCACTTCAAGCCCTGGGCTAAACATTCAAGTTGAGAAACTTGAATTGTGTTGATATAAAGTTACATTTATTTTTAGGAACAACACTCTCTTCAGGGCATTAAAATCTTGGCTGTGATGGCAAATGCACCCTTATTTGATGTTGATAAAGACTTACAAGTGCTTTTATTTTCCTAATGCATGGTGAAGGTTTTCCGGTTCATCCACAGTTCTGCTATCCTAGGGGACAGAGCCAGAAGCATGCTGAACTACTGGAGCAGCACCGGGCTAAGAGTCTTGCTGCCTGAAATACATGGTGAAGGCTAGTCCTTGTTCTCTCTTAAAAGAGTATTAGAAAAACAAACAGCATATTCCTTTTGGATTTGAATGGAAAAAGAAAGATCTGGAACAAAATCCACAGTTTTTAACCTTTCAACATAGAAAACAGGATGAAATTTTCAAACAGGAACTTATTTTTAATTGCTTAAATGTCAAAAAAGTAAATTTCAGAGTAGTTGAAAGATATTATGATGCAAATGTCTAATAAAATGTCTAACTGGGATTTTTGAGGCAAGTCATAAACACATTTTAGTCATCCAAAACAGCAACAAAAAAATAAGAATTAAATTACAATTAGCTGATATTTGGAAGATATTGCAGTTGTTACACAATTAATTTCAGGCAATCTTTATAATGAAAAGCTTTCTTTCATAAAATTTAAAGACGTGTTAGGATGTAATAATAATTTTAATTTATATTTTATAGTCACCCAAGGATAATTTTGTTCTTGATTGTTGTATTTTTCAGGCAAAATATAATAACAAAAATCTACAGCAGTTTTCCAAACCCACAGAATCAGAGCAGACAGCTGGCCCTGGTGATAGATGGCAACAGTTGCTGAATAATAGGTAGATGCAGTGTGGTTTACGGGAGCTGCTTGAGAGGCAAGAAAAGCCTGTGTTTCCCTTCTGCTCTGGAACATTCCAATGACAAACACGTGAATTCTGATGCCACAAGACAGACAGAAGTTGAGGAAAATCTCTATTGAGCATCTGTGACTGCAAACACACTGTGCAGTGTGTTTGCAGAAGAACATGAAGTTAAAAAAAATCCTTCTATTGAAACACAGTGATAGAATGACTTTTTTGATTGATTTCAATATACAGTACTGATCTTTTCCCTAAAACCTTCTTTAAGTGTTTTCCTAATGTCTTCCAAGGGATATTCATGCTCTGTGAATATAAACCAGGTTCACCTGGTTTAAAATTAGTTTTTCAGAAACCTGTAGATTTACATAGACAATTATGTAAGGACTGATTCATTGGTGAAAAAAAAATAATCTCCTTGAGCCATTTGAAAAAGCTTAGGGTATCCTAGTCATCTCCACAGTTATGGCAGATCCAAGACACAATAAAAACAAGGGGTCCTAGAGCCCTGCCTGGGTATCAGCTGTAGGCCCGCAGGGCCCAAAATAACATTGCAAATATGTGTTTAGGCAACTAACTCTAGATCCAGATTTCACAGCTGCTGAATAGGGTGATATTGTCATTTACAGAAATTCATTTATTCCTTATAGTTTATCCCTTACAGTCCTATCTTTTAGGATCACACACGTCTGGAGATGTTTATATCTTTGTTAATGAAACTGGTTGACAATTTAAGAGTATGGTTTTGATTCAATCCAGTACTAGACAACTCAGCATAGCCTTCTATTTCCTTGCTGAAGCATAAAATATTGTGCAACCCAATCTTGACAGGATAGTATCTCACCTTATGGTCAAGGGCACCAAGACCTATTAATGCAGTCAGAACTGTGAGTTTTGATAACAAAAATGATATTTTCTGGTTTGTTTATATGTTTCAAGAAAAAGGAAATTTTTAGTTGTCTTAACCACAATGAAATATAGAGGATGACTTAGCTGAATGAACAGGAGTCTATTTAGGAAAAGTAGGCCAAATTTTACTAACTATATTGATTGATTTGCATTTGTTGCAATGGGTGTTTAGATATGGGCTTCACATGTACATAGGTTCTACTGCTTACACTGAAATACAGATATACAAATGTAGATCTCAACTTTGCTTTAAATGTTGAGCATATTACAGTTTTGCTATTCTGCCATTATGAAGTGGATTAGGAACTAAATCTAAATTCTGGTTCCTGTAATTCTTAGGTCTTACCTGAGCTCTACATCAGCTTTATGTTTTTGACAGGTGGTTCTGCAAGACTTCAACTTTTGATTCAGACAAGTGCAAGAAAATGTAAAGCATTATTGTTTCTAATAGGGACACTATTTCCCTAGCTGAAGATGTTGAGTGGAATAATTTTCCATTCAACAGATTATAGACTTCATCTGCGGATTACAAAACCAAGGCCAGGCCTTTTCAGTGCATTTCCAGTAAATTGAATCAACAGCTTCTCCAGAAGTACTCACTGCTAGTGGCTTTTCCCAATATTTGACAAGACAAATTCAAGTCAACATAACATATTTAAAGGTCCCAACTAAAATCCATATAAAATCATATTATTTGTCATAAATTTACCAGCAGTACAAAGATTGTTGAAAGAAACCACCTCCTCCTCTGATCTTTTGCTATTGGTTGATTTTCTCTGTGCTGTTTATGAGACAATGAGTCCCTCCAAAACTCTCAACATGGTGGAAAACATGTTGGAAAGTGATACATTTGTTAAGGGTTCTCAGGGTTTACCAGTTTGAGTGTTGTGGTTTTATCTGTTCATCTTAAATCCAAACTGATTGATACCATAAATTAAAATTAAAATGCAACCAGAAACATTTGGTCATAACAAGAATAAAAATAATGCAGAGGTTTAAATATTAATACTAATACTAATACTACTAATACAAACAAAAAAAAAAGACACTGACCAAAAAAACTCAAGCAAATGTGACACCATTATAAGCAAAGTGACACAATATATATGCTTAGCTGTCTTAATATTCTATCAGAAAGATTTAGATTACTTTATCTCCCTAATTTACCATTGCTATGCTAAAGATGATACTAAAGGTTTTATACATTTTTTTTATATCTTATGAAAAGGTTATGTCTGATCACCTGATTACACATTAGGTCTTGCCTTTGAGCTACAGAATCTGTCAGGAAACACTATGTGTAACCCTTGCTTTATACAAGTTATGTGTGAAATGCACCTTAAAAAAGATAATCAAATTTATAGATTCCAAACATTTAAAGTGTCCAAAAAGCTTTAATATATATTTCAAAACTCATCCTATTTCTTCTTTTTCCAGGTGATAATGGGTCTTGAGAGGCTTGAGATGTGGGCCCCTGTGAACCTCATGAAGTTCAATGAGGACAAGGACAAGGTCCTGTGCCTGGTTCAGGAAAATCAGTCTCCAATGTCAATATAGACTGGAACTTATTAAATAGAGAGCCCTGCGGAGGGAAACTTGGGGATAATGGTGGTTGAAAAACTGGACATGAGACAGCATGATAGGTTTGCATCCCAAAGCCAACCAAATCCTGTATTGCATCAAAAGCTTGCCAAGCAGGTTAACGCAGGTGATTTCTTCTACTGTGCTCTAAAGAGACCCTGCACTAGAGACACCCTCCCTGGAGTGCTGTGCCCTGGTCTGACATTCACAGCTCAAGAAAGACATGGCCCCTCTCCACTGAACACAGGCTGAGAGAGTTGGGGCCATTTAGCCAGGAAAAGAGAGGGCTTCAGGGAAGATTTAATTCAGATTTAAAGGGGGCTTGTAAGACGAAGATGTACCTTTTTGGAAAGAAATGTAGAGACTGGACAAGTCAACAGTTTTGAACTGAAAGAGAGAAGGGTTAGATTGGACAACTCAAACCATTCTATAATTCTATGAGTTCATGACAATCTTGTAACTTACTTCATTGAAATTAAAGGTTTTTCCTCTTTCTTAGATATGAAAAAATATTTTTGGTTTAGATTTAGGAAACAGTTTAAACATTGAAAAAATATTCAATGGCATTTTAGATGTACTCATGATGTTCACAAATATTTAACAGATGAGTAACCTCAAGAAGAAAAGTTAGAAGCAGGAAAGGATTGGTGCTAGGTCAATGGAAACTCAGGGAGTTTTACAGCTGATTTTAAAGTAAAGAGCAAAGTTTAAGCACTAAAGGAAGTCTCCTGCACTTAACATTACAACTATTTTCTTCCAGGAGAGATTGAAACTCCCATACTCTTGCTGTTGCTTTATATATTCTATTTTAGAATAGTTTTGTGGGTTTTTTTTTGTTGTTTTTTTTTTTTTTGCTTTTTCCTATGTCCTCTATCAGCGTGTTTCTTAAAACAAATTTAAAACACTGAAACCGGAAAACTGTGTATTGTTGATTTCGCATTTGCATGCCCAGTATTACAGTAATTTATCATGTTAAAGTGTACATTGATTTAGGCAACATAGTCAAATCACTTTAGGTGAGGGAACCTTGGAATGCCTTTTAATGCCATTGTAAAGAGGCTAGATATGACTACTGTAAACTCGTCTTTCCTTCTGTCTTAAAAGTAGCCCACAGATCTCTTACAGATATGAAAAAAACAACTGGAAATTTATAATTACATAAGAAAATAAAAGAATTTTGATTTAGAAAATTTCAGGATATTTTAGAATAGTGCTCAGTAGACATAAAAAATGTACATAAAAACCTAGTTTACACAGAATAAAGCACATTCTAATTGTCATTATGTAGTGGCACGTATGTACATGTATTTAGAAACACATCATGATATTACCACTGCTTATTAGTGTCACATTGAAAACTGTCACATCAAATGACCATTTGGATTTCAGTGTTTGCAAAAGAGGAAAATTATACTTGGATTCCACCTGGGAATGGAAGTTATGGTGATTTTGAGGCCTTCTTCATGGAACTACCTGTGAAAACATTGGGATGCATCTGGCTGATTTTCAGCCAGAACATCAGGCAGGCAGAATGTCTAATGTCTGCTCCGTTGCCTGGAAAAAAGGCCATTTCATGGCACTGGCCATTCCTTGTGTTGCTGTTGACAGTCCTATCTTTGTTACCTCACTCCAAAAACCACAGTGAAACTATAAGAGATGTCAGCACAAAAGCATCTTCACGTCCAGTCAGCAGCTGGGTTTGCATTTCCACTGGTTGGACAATGAGGCAGAGCAATGCTGTGAGTAAACCTTGCCTCCTTTCTGATCATCTTGGCTCTTCTGCTGTATTCTCCTGGTATCATATTAAAGATGCCTGTGTCCACAAGAGATAGCACTTCATTCATAACATTTTCTAAAGTCTGCTCAGTCTCATGAGTCTGCTCAGTTTGTATTGATTTATTGGACTCTGGATAACAACACAGCCTTTCTGATGTGCAGTGAATAAGTAATTAGGGTTATTCTTTTGTGCTTAGGACAAAGTCTAATGGGAGCTGGAAAAGTCACTTAGGTTATTATTCATATCCCATTAAAAAACACTGGGTGACATATTTAGATGTCAGAATTAGTAGATGACTGATTCATATGTAGCAAATAATTTATCTGAAGTGCAATTGATCCTGATTGCTACTGATTCTGATGTGGTTTTGAGATTACTTATTTATTCACTAGTACCCCCATGTGATCATATGAAGTATATGGCCACCTCTATCAAATGTACTGAGCGAAACTATAGAAATGGCTCCAAATAAATTTGAAATAACAAATAGGAATAAATTTTTCATGTGTGTATGTTGTCACATATTTCCAGAATTTCACTTGCAGTCAAAAGGAACAAGCATGCCTGTGCTGAAGAAAGAACATGACAGTCAAACATATAAAACTGTGTCTACATACAATAAATGTGAATTTTGCAAGAAATAAACCAGAGTTCTATCACAAGCCTCTCTTTTTTCTCTTAGAGTTCTGTTTGACAGCTTTGTTCTTAAATGATCACAGCCAAAACCTCTGAATTTTGATTACAAAACTTTCATTCAGACCTATATTTTAACTTAGGAAAGATAAAAAGAGGCAGGATTATATACATTGTATCTACCTTTGAGGAATTAGTGTTAGCTCAATCTATTCCTATGCAAAAAGATCATTGACTGTGACTGTGGGTTGACTATTTTGGCCTTGGAGTAAAAAAAATATTGTTATGAAAATCCAGTTCAGTTTTTGAGGAAGACACACATGGATCACAAGCAAACAACAAACAAATAAATTGTTTATTTATACATGTTATAAATAATAAACATAGGTAAAATAGGAAATTATATGAGGGTTAAGAAGATTATATAAATGTGGATATGGATATAGATATAGGCATCTTTTTTTTATTTTTCAGATATAGGGAAGGAATAAAAAAAGAATCTGTTCATATACTAAACAGAAAATAAGATAAATACTGTTGCCTCACATAAATACTCTTGCCTCCTTCTGCTGGATGTTTTATTATTTCAAACCCCGTTTTGCATGTAATCTATAGCTAGCATTTTGTCTCTGCATATATTATTTCATAAGCACTACAGTACTGAAGCAGCAAAGGACAGACAGCATAGTATTAAAATGTGTAACCATTTCTAGAAAGCTGTGTATGGTATGTCACAGCACAGTCAACTTGCATTAGCTTAGTAAATCTGTACTGCATCACTGAACATTAGCTCCAGTTCATTCATTATGGTGCAGAGATTGCTTATTGTGTTCCCAGGGCTCTTTTATATGAAAGAGCAATAGTGCTGTCTGCCAAAATGGTCTTGCCCTGTCAGAGTGGTTTTAATTGAGCTGAGCCGTAGGACCCTGCCCAGCGCTATTACGGGAGCTGAGAGCCATTTGGTGATAGCACTCCATGAGATTATGGCTGTTAAGGGTATAATGGACAGTTATTGTAATATCCTACCCAACTAGAACACTATAAACATGCCCATAGGTAGTCATTTTACCTAGTTATCCTGTTTCCTAAAACAGTGTGGGTCTGATGCTTTGTTTCTATCTTTATGGGAAAATTATGGAGTATTTTGGCAACAAGTGTCATCCATTCTGTGGTCAGGGGAAGGAGACAGAAGAGGCCATCTTTAGAAAGCAAACTTTTACTATTTAAATTTCTTCTACATCTTTAGAGCAACCATTTTACCCATGCAGAATGAAAAGTAATTATATTTAGATATTTTATGTATTTTTCTGATGAAAATATGCTAATGATTCAATTGAAAAAGTAGTTGACAATGAAAATATTTTATTTTCAAGCTTATGAGAGATTTTCAAGCTTATGCAAAAAATGACAAATATAAGCAGGTGTAAATAGGTACCTGATCATTTACATTTTCAGTTTTTTTATTTGAGTAGTTCTGATACTTATACACATATTCCCTAATTTAATTTTTTTTTTTTTGTTTTTATTTCCCATTGATTTACAAAGCAGCATATCAGATGAACAGCATGTCTGGAAAGAAACCAAATAATAACTATTTCCCATCAAGCTTATGCACATTTTGTATACAGAGAAAAAAAAAAGTCATGAATCATCAAAATGAAATTAGAATGCAAGTTCTTTCTGGAAATTTTGGACAGGGGACATAAATAGAAGTGATCTCCATTTCATATCTCTGACAGATCACCAGAGATCAAACAAATAGAAATAGTGATGCCTTATGATGATGATGGTGGTGATTTCTGCAATGCCTTTATATCTATCTAATAGGCTTTCCTTTGTCAGTCAGAAATCTGTGAATATGAGGCTCATTGTGCTTCCATGCTGTATAGATGATTGAATGTGTTTGCCTAGCACTGAAGACATGCTGGAAAATCACCACTTTGCAATACAATGGCATTGTGATGACCAGAACCCAGAGTTATTTTTTCAAAGACAAAAAAAACCCATAAAACAAAACAAAAGAGCAACAACAACAACAAACAAACAAACAAACAAACAAAAAACCCATAACCAAGCCCAGACTTAGACAGGTGGGGACAATGCTTAAAAAATACACGTTCTAGAGTGAGTGGACAGAAAAATAGGTCTGAAAGGAATAATTATTCTAATGTCATTTTTAGCTTCCTCTAATGATAGAGAGAATTGTTATTCTGAAATGACTGTTTCTTTTGAAAAGATTTTGAACTATGCATGTGGAGTATTTTCAAATGGTGAAGAAACATTAAAAACCAGCCACTTTTTATCTTCTTTAGATAATTTTATACAATCCAAAATAAAGCATTGTTTGTTCTTTTATGAGATGTAGATTGTTCTGCATGTCTGAACTGGAAATGCCAGTCTCTGCAATGTATAAGCATGGGGAGAAAAGCATTTAGGCTGTAAATATATCTTTGTTAAGTCAAAAAAAAATTTTCAAAATTAGGTCTTATTCTCTATGAACTTGTGAGAATCTCTGGAAAACTGTCTTTAGTAGTCTACCTCTTCATGTAATCTACCTCTTCATCTGCTGAAATTAAGCGAAGCAAAAAAGAAAGCAGTTTTTTCCAATGTTTCCTGGCCAATGGAGAAGACAGTCCCATGCTACTGTCCTCCCACACTTCCTTTCCATTCCTGCTCATTTTGTCTGTGTGTTGCATCATGTTATAATCCTCAGTGGATCTATAGATCTAACTGCACTGTTAAAAAACTGAGCTTTTTTCTTCTTGTTTTCCTCTTTATATTTTCCTTTCCACTGTTTGCCTCTTCTTTCTTCCTTCCTTCCTTCCCTCCCTTCCTTCTTTCTTCACTTTCTCTCATTATAGTTATTTTTCTTATGGCTAACAAGGGATTAGCTGCCATAGCTAATGTTGAGGATTATATAGGAATCTCTCTGATAAAGGTTACCATTGCATCAAAAGACCAAAAAGCAGGATATTTGACTGACTGCTCAGTCTCAGCAGCACTTGCCCTGACCAATCTAGACCTGACCCTTGCAGCTGTAGGGGCCACAGTTGTGGTCTGTGCACATCTAGAACATGTTGGTCTTGAAATGACCTACAGGAGCACTTGTGATCCCTGTAGAAAACTCGCAAAATGAAAGCAAGCAGTGGGAAGTCACTGCTGGAAAGGGCATGTGAAACCTACTCTTAATCGCTTTTTCATCACTAGGGAATCTGTAGATTGTAGCTGAACAGCTCTGTAGGGAGAAAAGGCATATCACTCTAGGTCAAAAGTGAAATGCCAGCTGGATGGAGGAAATTAAGACATTGTTTACCAGCTATTTTGTCTGCCTATTTTTATCCAAGCTCCATCAATCTTTTCCAAGTGCCTCTGAAAATGGATAGCTAGAAACTTCCATGCTTCAGGACTCAACTCTTAATTATAAGTAAATTTGGCTGATGAAGGAAGGTGGTGTTAAATAGTGTCTTGTGAGTAATTTCATCATCAACAGAGAATTAGAAAACTGTTCCAAATAGCATTAAAACCAGCCAAGATATGAAAATTCCAATTTTTTTCAGCCGTCTTAGGTAAATTATCATGCATTTTACAAGCCAGCATTTTTTGGGAGAAAATTAATTATGCAAAGGTGCTTAGACAGAAACACTTGAATTGTACTGACAGAATATTTTATTTTGTCTCCTCTGCGTACGAACAATAAAAATTACATGGTCCATTCTCTAACAACAATTTGTACCACTGTTTTTCATATCTTTGACACTAACAAATTTAAATAATTTTCTCATTTCAGTTGTTTTAATAGCTTCTGCTTCAGTTTTGAAACCAAAATGGAAATTAAAGGAAATGAAAGGAAATATCATTACAAAAGCTGATTACATATTGTATAAGGGACTTCACCAAAAGAAAATTAATATAAAAGAAGCTTTTAGGTTGTCAGACCTGATACGGACAAATAACAGGGAGATATTTTGGACCTACATAGATACTTTTCTACTCAAAAGAAGAAATTGCTTGAATAACACTGAATGACATCTGTTGAAACCTATAACTAAGAGTACATAAAAAACCTTTTCTATGCAACAGAAATAAAAGGGTAGCAGTTTAAAAAGAATCCTGGCAATGTTTACCACCAGCTATTTTCATACAGCATAATAATAAGCAGGACTATAAAATACAAGAATACTAGTATATCTGATTTCAGGAAATTAACTTTGAGTGAATTAAAAAAGCCTATGAGCAAAGTATGATGCACTAAAACAAATTGGAAGAACTTTGGAAAATATTCAAAACTGTACCTTGAAGTCTGGAGGAAACACATTGAGAGGCAACATGAAACTGTGAGAGATTCCATTAATTACAAAGGATGGAAAAGAAAGTGAAGATGGAGAAGAAAAACTAAAAAGAGCAAAGTGGCATATTCAAGACTAATGAACATAGCTTGATAAGAACTATGTTGATAAGGGCTTACAAATTTAAAAGCCAGTCATAATTATCCTTACTTAAAATCTGTTAAATTCCTGTAATTATGGTTTGATCTGAAACTCAATGTGGCTAACTTAGTTTTTTCTAATATTTTGAGTAGGTTGATGACAGAGAGACTGAATTTTTTCTTTCTTGTTTATTGTCAAGGGTATTTAACACTTCAACAGCCCTCGTGAAACAGAGGTTAGAACAAAATATTCTTCTGACTGGTTTCAAGCCTATTCCTTCTCAAAAGTGACAATGAGATTCAAGTTTTCCCAAAATAAGTGAACGTCTGTGCTCTTGTAGATGATACAATCATAGAAGTTATGTGAAATGATTTTAAAATAATTACCAAATAAAGCCCCAAACACAGAAAAAAAATGGATTAAAATTATTCTTGCAACATTCTGTGCTGGTCAAGTTAAGTGTGGGCTGTAGAAACAGGATATAGTTGGAGGAATTGCAGATCTAGTAAGACCCTATATTATGGATCAAGGTTTAAATTGAGTCTTTCAATGGTACAAATCTTTTTGATGGATAACAGTTTCTGGTGTACCATTTGGGATTCCTTCTTAATAAAATCAGAGCTGTTTTAAACAAGACAATCCTGAGAAAGAGCTTTTCCAAGGGAAAGATGACCATGACAAAGAATTGCCCCTTGGAATTGCTTTCCAAGGGGGAGGCAGGAGAGACCAAGAACATTGGAATAATGGCAATGAAAATAAGCTTTTCAAAGGGGAAGATGAACATGACAAAGAGCTGTCCCAATGGTGAGACTACAACATTCAAGAGCTGGCCCAAGGAGGAGATGGTCTCAGCTACACTGGGGACACTCCCTTGGGTGTGGTGAATTATGAGGACCCCCATATTGGTCCCAAGGATGTGCCCAGATGTCCAGAGTGGTACAGAGGCAGCAGAAGATACAGTCAGTGACCTGCACAGCACATCTCCTGCCCCAGCTGGTCCCACAGACACCAAGCCGGCAGCTGCAACCCTGGCTGGAAGTCCTGAGGAAGAGGAGCTGCCAAGGGGGCAAAGACAGGAGTTTCTTCTGCCTTCAGCAAACAGGTGACAGCAGCAGGGCCAGAGAGCCATCTTGCTGCCCTGCACAGCTCCTGTTGCCCCCACAGCCCCTCATGTTCCCAGCTGGAAACCCAAGTCCTCAGCAAGCAGTGGGCTTTCTGCATGAAATGGCCTTCCCACTACAGGAGGGTGTGGCAATGTTCCTCACTTGGGGCTCACCAAACGTTGAATTTGCAGGCAATCCCATCATAGGAAGAGATGAGAATCTTGACTCCATGTTTCAGAAGGCTGATTTATTATTTTATGATATATATTTTATTAAAAGAAAATGATATGTTAAAACTATACTAAAAGAATAGAAGAAAGGATTTCATCAAAAGGCCAACAAGGAAGGGAAATGAATGATAATAAGATCTTGTGACTGCTCACAGCCTCAACACAGGTGGCTGTCATTGGTCATCAAGTAAAAACAATTTCACATGCTGGGTAAACAATTCTCCAAATCCTATTACAAAGCACCAAACATGGAGAAGCTGAAGTTTCTCAGCTTCTCAGGAGAAAAGATCCTAACGAAAGGATTTTTCATAAAATATGTTCATGACAGGAGGGAGCTCTGGGCTCTGCACAAGCTCCTTCAGCGGCTCTGCATTGTGGGAGGGCTGGAGGATCAGTGCCCCCACTGTCAGCCCCAGAGAGGTCCCCAGGGATGGCTGCTGGCCCAGAGCCTTTGTGGTACCCTGCAGGAGCACCACTGGGTAGGTATGGTGAGAGCGTGTTAATAAAAGATGCTGATTTTACAATTGTGCTCATCTGTGCCTGGTCCATCTCAGGAGCAGGACAGGAACAGGCCTAGCACCAGAGATTTGAGACTCAACAGCTGTATGGTTGCTGTGGCCAAGATGGACGCCAGTTGCCATGTCAACCATGACACCCAGTTTACACTGTGGAAGTGAATTCCACCACAAGGATATAGCTGGTTGAAACTGGAGGATTCTGTTTTCTTTGAAATAAAAAGCAACTTTTTCTCTTATTTGGCCAGATCTGTTTTTATAATGCCTTTGTAATTTTTAGGGTCATATAAATTCTACAGACCGTAAAATACTTCCTTTTTTAAAAGTGAGAGAAAAAAAAGGAAATTAATTGATACAATTTTTTTGGCAGTGAAAAGTGCACTAAACAATAACATCACTACAGTGGGGAAGGGAATCCACCAATTCTACATATAAGCATAAAAAAAAAAACAAACTATATTTTTTATCACCAGCTGACCACCATGAAGCATAAATTCCTTCTCTGCAACTTGGAGATTGGAATAGGGGAATTCTGCTCAGCTGTTGCCAATAGCACAGCTTTCCTTGAAAACTTGCCTCATGGCAGGGCTTTGCCTTGTGTCCATGGGGCAGGGTTTGTCTCACCAGAGTGGGAGCATGTACCTGCAGCTGCAGCTCACTGTGGGCCTCACCTGAGCAGAGTGGATGCATGCAGTGTGGGGATTGCACTCCACTCTGGCATGACCTGTCATGTAACCCCAAAAGCAGCTCATCCTGGGGAGTGCATGGGGAACAAACCTGGAGAGCCCTAAAGTCATGTTGAGATGAGGCAAGAGGGAGCAAGGGGGAGCACTGCCTGATCAGAGGGTGGTGAGTCACTGGCACAGGTTGCCCACAGAAGCTGTGGCTGTCTCATCCCTGGGACTATTCAAGCCTACGTTGAACAGGATCAATCTGGTCTATTGGAGGGTGCCCCTGTCCATGGCCTGGGGTAGGATGAAATGACTTTTAAGATCCCCTCCAACTCAAACCATCCTGTGAGACTATGAAGAGCAGGGACAACACGTTGGCCAAGCCCTCTGACCAGCACTGGAGTCCAGTACTCAACTTGCTCTTCTTCTCCTCTGTTACACTCCAAGACCCTTCCCATGGAGCAGCCCTCAGGGCTGGGAGCTGTGTTAGTCCACTGAATAGATGTCATGTTTCACTGACTATCTTGATCCATTATTTATACATAGCTTAAAATATTTCTGAGGGTGGCCGAAACTTCTGACTACTTGAAAGAGAAAGAACAATGAGATTTGAAATGGATTGTTCATACAAAGCATAAGAAAACTGAATCTTTTGGTAGCAGGGAGACTGCGGTGGTGGTCTCTATGAGAAGAGATGAGGGGGTGCCCCTCTGTTGGACAAAGCCAGTCTCAACCAGCTCTAAAATGTGAAACTGGTGGTTGCCACTGTGACAACATATTTATGAAGCTGTAAAAAAAAACCCTCAAAAACCTACAAAATCCCACACCTACACAGCAGTGAGAGGAGTGAAAAAATGTCAGAAAAGCATTCTTGTAGACACCAAGGTTGGAGAGGGAGGAGGTGATCCCCAATGTGTCAGAGCAGTTTCTCCTGCAGCATGAAGGTGAGGCAAGTTGTCTCCCTGCAGCCCTGAGGATCACAACAGAGCAGATAAATCCTGCAGCCCATGCAGGATTCCATGCCAGAGGAGGTAGATATGCCTTGTGTTATAATCCAGTTATTAAGGGATGCCTCTGCCGGATTTAAGGTGCAAACAAAATCATAATTAAAAGTATTGATTTTATTTAACAGTAAATGTGAGGAAGAGACAGAGAGAGAGAAATGGGGAAAAGGATCAGGAAGGAAGAATCTTCCTGGTCTTGCCAGCTGCACTTACAATCAGAGGTTTTGAAGTCTGCACAGTGGAATCTTGTCTGGTGTGCTAATTCCAAACTTTCACCTCCATTTTAGATTGAGTATTAACACATTCCCATTTGCCATATGTGCTTAAACTCCTGTTGTGGTGGATTATCTTATGGCTATTTCCTTCTTTGACAGTGTTTGTGAGAGTTTGATGTGCTCTTTAAGTCCTTACACATTGACAGAAACTGCAGTCCATAAAGACCCAATGATGGAGCTTGCTTCTGCCAGAGGCTGCAGCCTTTGGAAAGGAATACTTACATGAGCAGGATTTGGCAGGAGCTGTGACCCTGTAGGTGACCCACACTGATCAGTTTGCTCCAGTCTGTACCAGTGGAAAGGGCCCACACTGGGGCGGTTCATGGAAAGAGGGGGAGTGTGTGGGGAGGAGGAAGCAGCAGATGTGAACTAGCAGTTGCCCTTATTCCCTGAAACTCTGTGTTGCTCAGCGGGAATAAGATAGAAGAGTTGGGAATGAAGGAGCAAAGTACAGCCCGGGAACAAGGAGAGGTGGGGGAAAGCTGGCTTTAATTTTGGTTTCATTTCTCATACACTGCTATATTTTTAATTGACAATGAATCAAATTTATTTTCCCAAATTTGAATCTATCATGTCTGTGAGAAACTTCCCTGTCCTTTATGTCTTATTTTCTTCCCCTGTCCTAGTGAGAAGAACAGAGAGAACAGCTTGGCGGGCATTTGGCAGCCTGTCAAGGGTAACCCATCCCAGTGTCCATGAGATACAATAGCAAGGACAATAGTCTGATGTCCAGAGAAGAAGCAGCAGATGTGAATCCCCTGCCAGCAGCAAACCTACCTAACAGTAGGTCAGGTCAGTATGTGGAGGCCTTTCCACAGCAGGGAGTCACCCACTCCCACACTGATGGTTCCTTCTAACTTCATCTCCCTGCCTCTGCTGCCACAGAGGTGTCCACTTGCAACCCAGGGAATGCAGTCTTTTCCTGCCCTCCCTGGAGGTTTGAGCACTCTTGTTTGCCTGATCTCAGAGAGGAACCTGTAAACGTGGTTTACCTATCCCTCAGTGCTGTGCCATCTGCCCTTTTCACAGCTTCCTTCTCCTGTTGGCAGACCCAGCTCCCAGAGTCAGGGACAGCACCTCCAGGAGCCCCAGCTCTGTGAGATGCACCAGGCAGCATCAGTTCTGGGTGCAGCCCCAGTTCTGGGTGGCCCTGTCCTCTCTCCTACTCAGCTATGCCATGCAGCTGTGTATTTGCAGCAGTCAGTGAGGACTGTGCACAATGACACATCAGCCCTGTTACTGTTCAGTCCTGTGCTGCCTTCACCAGAATCTCCAGCTCTTTTTGATGCCCACATAGTGATATATCTGTAAGTTGCCTCTATTTGTTTTGTTTTTATCACCTTTTTACAGCTTACATCAAAGGACTTTCCAAGGCAGACCCATAAATCTGAAATCTTTGCTACAGTCTATGAAAGAAACTATCTTTTACATTATTACTGAATCCAAGATTCCTTCTCCTACCTCTGTTTGCCTATGTAAGGATGTAAAATGTTTCACTTTGAATGATTGCACTATATTGAATTTGGGTTCACGCTTTCCTGGAGCAATACATCCCCATTGATTAAAATCCATGTGATCCAGTTCATTCTGTTTTTAATTCCAGTTTCTATCTTCAAAATATAGTCCCCTACATTTGCAGAAATCACTGGTTTAGGCCATTATAATTTACATGTGGATATATGGCTTTGTGCCTTGTCTGTACAAGTTCTGAAATAAATCAGAAGATATACAGCCAATATAAAACAATTTTATCTCTTGGAAAGAAATTAAAATTATTCTTGTAACACCATGAATACTATAACTAGCTTTATATTGCTTGTATTATCATTGCTTCATCATTATTTCTATTATTATTTCTTTTGGTTCCACAATGAATGAGAGGAAAATGAAACAGAATCTCTCATAACCTTATGGCATAATAGTGATTCTTTTACACAATTGATAAACAAGTCTTTTAGCTCTGTCAATCTCATAGATTTGATATCTATTGAATATGCTTACTCATATTATTACACATATATTTCACTTTTTTTCTACATATATTTAACAATTTTTCTTAACTTATAAATTAAGCTGAATGAAATATTTTCACACCTATAGAAGTATACTAATCTCACATTTTAATAAATATTTAATGGGAATGTAATCAAGATTTACTAAGATAACAATTCCAAATAGTTTTTTTCCAATACAATTTGAACAAATATAGTGTAAAGGCAAAGAAGGCAATTTGGAAGTATTTTGTTGGGGACTAACCCTTTCCTCCTCTATGCATTATATACCTTTAATCTTGAATTTTACCCAAGCAATATTTTAAAATGGCTATCCTCAGAAGGAAAAATTATTTATTTCCATCTGTTTTATCTTTTTTTAAAAACATGTAGCAGCTTAAAAAAAAAATAGAGAAAACTCCCAAAACTTGGGTATTTGTCTTCCTAATCTTACATAAATTATAAGATAAATTTAGGAGTGAGAAACCTGTTTACACACAATGAAGCACATAAAAGCAGTGTAATCTAAATAGAAGAAATTGATTTTAGGTATTGAATGAGCACATTGATTTTCACCCTGACAAAAGAAAATAGCCTCAGTGGATACAGTCAACAGGAAATGAGGCTTCTACTTTGAAATATATAATACAATGATCTGATAAACACATAATCTCTTCAACAAGCAGATGCCACCACCTATACTACAAAAAGAAAGCCAAACAGTGCCCCAATAATTTCAACAGATGCACTGTGCTTCATTATTCACTGCCACCATCATCACTGTACCTTTTCATTAAGAAGAGAGATAAAGATGATTGAAATGAAGAGCACTTCACATCCCAGTGAGCAAATAGCATGCTTTTTGTATATAATACAGTCAATGTTTTATTGGTTGAAGGTTTTGAGTTTGTTTTTTTTTTTTAATTTTAATTTTTTAGTTCTGTCAGGTGAGAAGACTTTCCAGAAGACTGTTACATGGGTTTTGAAGCAGCAAATGCATTTGACAAATTTAGGAGCAGTGTGAGGCAGCTAACACGTACAAAGACTAATGTTGTCACAAAGGAAAACCATTATTATGTTGTGTTATTGTTGTGTTAGTGTTCATATTTGTTTGCCAATATGTAGATGCCAATTCTGTCCTTTGCAGGAATTTGAGGTCATGGTCCTTCTTTTAGCCTTTTGCTTTATAGCCCCCTTGTTACAGCACTCGTGTGTTGGCTTGATGATTACTGCACTTTGTTAAGAACCTCAGGAGACAAAGAGCTGGTAAACAGATAAACTGTCAAATATCTTTGAGGTTTATTTGAGAAAGCAGCATTGTTTTGTCTAAATATTCTTTTTTTTGTTTTAATGAAAAGCTCAAGGTGGCAGTCATACTCTGAAACAGTCCTTGTGAACCCACTTCATTGCCATGATAAAAAAAAATTCATTTTAGCATTTTCTTCTGAAATATATAAAAAAAGATTTAATGTCCCTGTTAGATTGCTATTTCTGACCTTGTTAACAGCACTCTTCATGAGTAAAAAGACACACTTCATAAGTATAAAATAAGCACTCTTTGGAGATGCCCTAGCTGTCATTACTAGGCTTAATATTCAACAGCAAAAAAAAAAAAACCAAAAAAACAACTAACAAACCATAAAAAGAAAAGAAACATCACTCCTCAACAGAAAACACAGCACCACAACATAGTGTGATCCATCTACCAAAATACATATTATTTCCATGGCTACCAAATGAGATAGAAACTTTGGGGGTTTTATCACAACTAGAGGTATTTTAGCTGTACACGTGGTAGATTTTGAGTTGTTTTTATTTATTTCAGGATGGTCAGCAATATGCATCTTGTTAAATTTAAATACAAGTTAGAATTCAATTAATCCCAATTAGTCACAAGGGTTTTTTTCACATTGGATATTTTGGGAAGATTTGTTATCTTTTTTTTCAATGTAGACATATGATCTTTCACAAGCCCTAACTACATGCTTATATATCAAAATCTTAATTTTTTCCCTCTATTGAGCAGAACATAGAAGAAAGGTCAAACAAGCTCCAGTTGTCTATTTAAAAAAAAAAACTGAAGTCCTGTTCCTTAACATCTAAGTAGGGATGACCCAGTACCAAAAAGGATATGTTGGGTTTTTTTATGTATATATTGAAACCACACTTTAAATGACTGTAAAATTATTATAGCTAGGGATGCAGAAAAGGAGTGCTGATTGAGCAAGGCTAACACAGGTCCTTTAAATAGATCAGGATGATTTTGTCAGCTTTTTGTTATCTGACCAGGAATCAGTGAAAAGGTCTCACTGTGACCTACACATTTTTTGGATATTTAGTGAAATAACTGTATTTTAAAGTAAAACAAGCAAACATATCCTGCCATTGCCCTCTCCCCTACTCCCAACCCTCAAGGGAGTGGATTTCTTTTCAAGTTGGAGTCATTCCCTTCAGAGTATTGAATGTCAGAAGCTTCATCTAGAACTGACCTAAAATGATAGCAAGGTTCCTAGTGCCTATTCCACTACATTTAGTCCCTTCCACAAATAATCCTGGGTTCAATTTCACTTAAATTAGGTCACAGTTTCTCTAATAGTCTTATCTTCTATTTTAATTTTATATAATTTGAATTTTAAGCTCATAATACCCTCAAATAGATAATGAGATACCATTAGAGAAATGGTCAAGGCCCAATGCATATTTTATGAATGAAGGATTACTTCTCCTAGCCTGTGATCATTAAAAGAATATGCATACAGTTTTAGTTGTGAACCTTCAATAACCCTATAAAAAGTAACAGAACTGTTACATTAATAATTTTACACCAATTTCATTATAGTTTATAAATTATTATCAGATCGTTGTAACCACTAATGGATTTAGATTATCCACTTCCAAGTTTGAGCCTAAATATGAAGTGCTGCACAAAACATCTCTCTGCTACTCAGTACAAAAATAAACACATAAAATTAGAAATGAAATCAATTGAGATAGATATTTTGTAGACATTTGGAGAGAAATTGTGTTGGCTTCGATGGCATGACATAGTCCATTGTACCAGGTAGGAAGGCAAGTCATTGCTGCTGCAGAATTGCCTCCACTTCAAGATCAGCTAAAATCAAAAAGACTGGCAACATTTTCAATATTCTATATTTTCCATGGACATTTAACAATACCCCTTCCTTACTTTGGGATTTTTTTAATCCTTATTTATAATTACCTTGATATTATTGCCTGGGTTTAAATGAATTCTTTTCCAATGGACTGTTTGACATCAGTGTTTTAAAGGCCTCTGGATCAAAAACTTTGTTTCAAAATGCAGAATTGGCCTCCATGAAAATATATTGTGTTTAGTTCTTTGGTTTCTTATAAGCATAGGGATCAGATATTCAAGATTAGTTTCAGGTTCAGATTTTTCAGTATCAAATAGGAAATCAGGAAATATATAGAGAAATACATTTTAACATCTAAGATTAAACATAGAATCTGTAACAGATTTATGTTAAATAGATGTAAGTTTCAGCTGAACAAAAGAACTGAAGAGATTGTCTTACTTCTGTTGAGTGCAAGTCCATGCCAAGGTGGGGAGGGGAAGGGAAGGCTTGAACTTTATTTGAAAATAAACTAATGCCCTTGTTCAGCTTAATTTAAAATCTGTTAGCATTTCCAGCTCCCAACTTTAATAGAATGTCAATAATTCATTAAGAATAAATTACAATCACAATATTTTAATTACGCCTAAGTAATGGAATAAACATAAAATCTGTTAAGCAAAAATAATGCCATTCTCCTTTCCTTTGCAAAATTCTCCACATGTACAAAATTAAAAAAAATATTGTAATATGCATAAGAATTTTGGAAATGTTACAAATACTGGCAGTTCATGGTATATTTACCAGTTTCAGATATCACAAGTGGCAACAGTATTTTCTTAGACTTTTCAAATAATTATTCAACTATAAAATTGACCTGATTTCTACGAGCTTAATGTCCCATTTAACTCATAGTTATATGGGTCCATCTGAAACCCACATAATAGAGGTTAAATATTAATTTGTCCTAATGAAATTCCAGTTGTTCTGTATAATATAATGCCTATACACTTTTTTTTCCAGTGAAGAAATCTTAGAGAGTTTTGTTTGATTGCATGTTTGTTTGTCTATTTTTTCAGATACTTTCTGCAAAGAACAAAAGTAGTTGATCCATACTGCAGAATTCTGCAGATGCATAAGAATATAGAGTTCTACATTAATGCATAGAGTGCTAGCAGTTAATTTATTCCATAGTTGTGTACATTAAGATGTACCAATTTATCTGAAAAAAAATCTCCAAAATTCTTTTTGCCTGGCTCTTTGCTTTTTTGTTTTACCAAATAAGTTTGGGTTTGAAATAAAAACAGACAAGATGAAGAAAATGTACCAAAGATATAAAGTATTTTATAACAGACTTAAAAAGCTATCTAGTGCATTTATGTATTGCAAATCAATAATTCAACTTATGATCCTTATTGAAGCTAATAAGGTATTATTTGTTACCATTGGGTAATGCACTTTAAGTAGGACCAGTCATAAAAGACTTTTCACTATTAACATGTGACTTACATTACTAATAGAAGATTGCTAGAATTTACCTCTACTTCTACCTATTTATCAAATATAGATAAAAAAAGCTCTTACTCCTTTTACTTACTTAATTTGTGTATAGCACACCTGAGTTAAACAGGAATATTTACAAAATTAAAATTAAACATATGTATGCTTACACAGAAGCGAAGCAATGTTCAATTATAGATTTAAAAAAAAAAATTCGCTAGTTAAACTATCTTAATATTTCTTTGCCCAAGTAGCTAGAAACCCATTTGATATGTTATCAAGCTACTTTTGGCCTACAAAATACCTTAATAGTGCTTTAGACAGGAGTTGCAGGGAGGGGAAGGGGGCACAGCTATTTTAGCTGGGGTTTCATGCTTTGTTTCAGCTTCTTTTGATTTGGATTTTCTCTATTTTCCATGGAAATAGCAGATCCTAAATTGTAATTTTTTTCTTGACAATATTATGATGACCCATAATTTGATATTATTTTGCTTATTGAATAGCCTGTCCAATGCCCTTTAGAGGAATCCCCTTAATTGGAAAGATTGGGAAACCTAAATCTCAGGATAGGACCGTTTCATGCTGCTATGTCAAGTTATAACATAGAATCACAGAATCATAGAAAATGGTGGCTTGGAGGGGACCCTAGAGATCATCTAGTTCCTGCCATGGACAAGGACACAATCACAACCTACATCCCAATCTAAACCACAACATTCTTCGGGGAAACCATGAAGGAACATATCTAGCATATGCCATGCCATCACAATAGTTATAAAAGATAAGCACAAATTTTTTATTAATATCTTTTTTAAAAGCAGATTAAATTTAAAAATACTTTCTATCTGTTTTTCCCCTTCTCAAAAGTATATTTAAGCAGTAGAATTGCACATGCCTATGCCATTGAGGGTTTAATGTGCTAGCTGCAATAATTTACCTAAATATGCACGCTTGCAGTCTTGCATCCATGTCATGTTGTATTCTGCTGGTGTCAGCCTCTAGGTTTTCATTGCCAAGAGCAATTTTTTCTTTTTCTTATTTCTTTCCTTTTTTTCCCTCTTTGGTTTAAAAACATGGGAAGTACAAAATATTAATTCTTCACAGATACTGAGCAAACTGCCTCTAAAATATTCTTCTAATAACTTCTTCAGGGAAAATAGCCTTTCAGTCAAGGATACCTCTAATTGTGTTGGATTTACTTGACATTTTCCTAGGATCTTAAGAAGTGATGAGAAAACTGAATTTGACAGTAAAGGGAAATTTTTGACATTAACTTGGTCTCTAGTGAAGTTAAAATACTGCTATTAAAGAACTACTACCTCTCAGGATCCTGCAATTATTTTTCTCAATATTTTTTATTTGCTGAATAAGAGCTGCAGATATCCTACTTTTACAAAGCTTCTAGCAACAAATTGTTTCTTTTTATTATACAGAGGAATCATAAGTAATACATATCAGAAAATGGGAAGATGAGACATTGCTGAATTACTGAAGCAGATGAATAGAATTAATCTTGAAATTATTCTCTGAAGAGAACAATCAGATAACTTTTAAATAAGCATCTGTTTCACAGTATGCAGTTTCTAGTAAAATTGTGTCATTTATGCAGTATTCCAAATGGCTTTTTCCAGTCTACTTTAAAGTTCAAGGTTACAGGACTAATATACAAAGAGAAATTCCTGTCACTGCTTGGCTTGAGACTCATTCTGTGGCACACAAGCAAAAATTTAAGACAGTGTAAAGTCAGGTCACTTTGAATAAAAGTTATCAAACCAGTTGCTATCGCTATTTTCATTTCCAATAAAGTCTAATAAGCAATTCCTCATATATTTTATTTCTTCCATTATGTCCATTCCTACTGCTTTTCCTCCATTTTTCCTCATTTTCTCAGAGGTATGAGAAAAAATTCATACAGATGACTCATATGTACGCCAGCAGCTTATATACAGACACAAACAGGACGCGCCACTGGAATCAGCGTCTTGAGCTTTTATTTTTCCAGCATTAGTCTCCTTACATTGTTATGACAATGGAGAGGAAAGATGTGAAGAGCTCTCTGGTCGGGCAGAAAGCCAAAGGAACTTAGTGTTACAACATCCCATATATCAGTCTTAGCCAATTACAGAGAGCAAAACCATATTGACAGTAGTTCTATCCAATCACCTGAAGCACACGTAACTCGGCCTATTCTCATACAATGGTTCATTTATAAGAGACAAAGCACAGAGCTCTATTCATATATAACCTTCTAAATGTATACTTAAATATACTTTTTGCAACTTAGAAAGCCAAACTACACAGCTTTTATTGTTCTATTTCTCATGTCTTCACTACTGCCAAGATATCTTTTCAGCTGCTTTTAGCACTTCACTATTCTTGCTGTCTCTGGGGCCTGTCCTTGTCACAACTTTCTCAAAACCCTCTAATTTTGTGGATTCCCACAACATAGACCTAACATTGTCGAAACTATTTTTACCATGTAGCTGTGTAAGATGTTTCCTCAAAAGTCAGTTTATGCACAAACCACATGTCAAGGGAGTTACATTCACGGGGCTTGTTCCCACTCTGCAGGTTCAGGTGGTCCTGTAAGGCACATTTCTGAGGGAATTTTTTCCCACAGATCTTATACTGGAACGGTTTGATGTCTGTATGGACTTTAATGCCAAATTACACTGCTTTTTTTTGCATAAATGTCATGTCCCAGAATTGACACATGAAATATTTTGTGTATCTTTTGGTGATTGGCATAGTTTTCTAGATGCTGAAATACTATCATATATCTACATCTCATAAGTGTACAGATGTTTACATCTAACATCACTGTTTTTATACATTAGCAATTAATGGAGAAATCTAAGGGTATATATCAACATTCCCTGAAGTAAATATCCTGTGAGATCAAACGCCCAGCATCTGCTATCTTTATGCATGGAAGGTAGTTACACAGTGAGACCTGTATACTCAATTGCCATTCAAATGGTCCAAAAGTTTAAAGATTTACTTATATATTTATTTCTGTTTAAAAATCTGTAGATTTCTTTATTATTTTTGTAACAAAGGCTGAACAGAATGTTTACTTTGCCAACATGTTTGTTCGATAACAGGAATTTTATTTTCAACATGAAGGCACACTTTGAAAAGATTAAGAATGGTGGAAAAGACACATTTTCTTATTCAGAAGACAAATTGCTACTTGTGATGAGCACATCCAGCTCAGAGAAGGCAATGTGGGTATTGCCCTTTATTTCTGCTGAATATGGATCTGTTCTTGCCACTAATATCAGTGAGAGTGAGAACATACAGAACTCATGAGGAGGAAAACTCATAATTGCTTATTCACAATATTTTGTTTTATTGATATTTAAAATATGCATCTTTAGTTTTAGCATATAAGATTATATGCTCCATGAATGATAAAATGCCTGAATGGAAAATCAGAGTAGTTCTTATTAGTACATTTCACCACCTAAAAGGGTTGTTTTTCAAAATACATGTAAAATATTCCCAGTGACACCAACAGTTCTAATCATTAAAGCAATAGGTGTCGAAGATGGTAGGATAATGTTAAAGTAGGGAACATTTTAAAATATTGGTATGTTCTGAAAATGTGAAGAGATAGACATTGAAAAAGCTGTTCAGGTTTTTTTTGCAAGTTCCATCCCAAAACATGTTTCTAATGCATCAGGCAAACACCTGCCAAGAATGACACGGTGTTTTCTTTATAGAGAGATTGACTAGATACCATCTGAAGGTCCCAAGGTAACTGCAAATGTGAATTTAGAAGCTACTGCATCTTCTCTTGTCACATTTAAATAAATTTATTATTTATAACTCACTTCAAAGTAATTTTAAAAAGTTATATGGCTTTTAAGATCAAACCGGAACAAAACCCTTAGGGAACATTTGTGAAAATACTCTTGGATTTATCATGTAATCTTTGTTTAAAAATTAAACTCTTAAATGAAACAGTGTTTTGTGTTTATGAAGAATAGATTTTAATTTGGAAATAAATAGGAATCTCATGTAATTTTAAATAGTTAATCTACTTTTTAAAAAAGCAAACACAGATGAGTATACGTTATAAATTTAATTATGTCTTAAAGCAAATCATTTGGTAATAAAGTTCCAGGACTTTCTGTTTGGTCCAGGTTTTGGAACTCCTCCTCTTACTACCATGTGATGGTTGAAGTTTTTGAGATGGAAAAAACAAGGTGCATGGTTGCTGCTGTCACCCTTTTCTCGGACACCTGCACTGTCTGACCTGAGAGACTGCAATCTGCTGAAGAAAGGCTACTACCTTGCTTCAGTTCCTATTCTAAAGTCTGGCATTTCATACAGAGTTGTATCCATCACTACCTCTGAAACTTAAAAGTATCAGAAACAGGGTGAAAAAATTTAACTGCATCTCCATGATTTCCAAATAGATTAGGTGTCTCCAAAATACTTTCTATGCATATAATGCAAACCTGACATCTACCATTCAACTTTTTTCCTAACAGACTGGAGAGGGCCATTGCTGAATATCATTGTCGAAGGAGAAATATATGTTCTATGTTGCTTAAAAAAAACAAATAGCAGAATTTGCCCTTGGTGGTGTGTTATTGTTGTTGCCAACATTTTACACCTGTTTTCTTCATTTCTATGGTTTTGTGCTTTGCTGAGATATGTGCTTGACTCTTTCTTATTTTTTTTATTACCCTATCCATCTTCAATATGAAGTACCGCAATTTATTACTAGATATGCAAAGACAGAACCTCATTTGCTCCTGACAGAATTCTAGTTGCTAGGAATGAATAAACCACTGGTGTGGGATGCTATTGAACAATAAAATCTAATAAGAAGAACATAATGGCACTGTAGTGGCTCCTTGCAGCTTCAACCAATCCATGTCCACTTGGAACAAAACGATTCAAGAGTAATTGTACATTGCAATCCTGTTGCAATGTACAGAACTGTATGTGCACAGAATTTTTCATGACAACCAGAGGACTACATCTTATCCCCAGAGGCAACTGCTATCAGCCACCAGTAAAAAACAGTTGGAAGAAACCAACATAACAGTGACTTTCTTATGACAATGCCTTAGTGTAAACCAAACTGTGCATGTTGTGTCTATAGTGTAAAAAGGGGGTTAATTGCACAGAAATTTACTTCCCTTATTTCTTTTATGAAAATATGTATCAGCAGATTCAAAATCTTCTGTGAAAAAATAAACAGTGGTTAGTCTGGTGGGCTGTTTTTGCACAATTATGTGGAATTTTCAAGTGTCCATAATTTTATATTCTTTCTTAATAACCAAAATTATGTTACCTTTTTTATTTCAGGAGGCAGAAATACACAAGGTAGTGAATACATTCTTATCTATCAGCTGTTGGTATTGCTCTTGTAAGTAAGAAAGATATTACAGGTTTTCTGTTTCTTTTTTTCTAATTCTCCTGATTTAGAGACTTCAGGTTGAATTTTCATGTCAGAACGTTGAAAGAGAAAAGGCTTCAGGCTTAAGGAGAGGATTATAGTTTTCTCCAAAATCTCTCATGGTAGAAGTCTTCAGTCAGATTTGCTTCTGTGCAAATTATGGTCTCATTGCCATTGTAAACTTCTGTCAATCTAAGCCTCTTGCAACTTTAAAACAGAGTCTGTAAATGAAAAATTGAAAAGAAAGAAGAAAAAAAAGCCAAACCAAAGAAGAAATCCTAGCAGTATCAATGCATTAAATAAATTCTGTTTATGCATTTATAGATAAGATTTTATTACACTTTCATTATAATCCTTTTTTTCAAATCCTAATACAAATTATCACCCTAGAATTCCAGTTCTTCATCTACTTACCTACTTTCATGGAAAAAGAGAACTGATTATTTGGAGATTTATTTTCTGTGCAGAATTATTGATTCTAATTTTTACCAGTACATGTCTTGATCTCAAAGTGCTCACTGTGGTTTTACTTTTGCCATGAGATTCAGGATTTAACATTTGAGCCTGTAATTTGTCACCTGGATCACATGCTTTGCAATTGTTGCTTGAATGACTCCAACTTCTGAGGGGGAATTTCACTTAACCATCTGGAAAAAGTAATAGTGTGATTAAATTATTAACACCTATAGGCCTGAGTTTCATCTCCTGAAAATACAAAAAGAAAAAAAAGCCCTTTCTTTTTGTGGTATAAAAAGTATATTGATATGGAAGTCCATTTCATTAAATCAGTATATTTGCAACAGAAAGATTTTCCTCATTTTAAAACTATACTTTTAATGTAATCTCTGACAAAGAGTTTTTCCATGACTACTTTAAAAATAATAGTCAGTCTAATAAAGAAAGTATAAAGTTTCTGACCTTGTAATGAAACTGCAATTAGCATGTAACCTTAAGAACATATATTCAATGTTTCCATGAAACTTTGAGACATGAGCATAAAATCTGCCCTTATAGATTACCTTAACAGAGATACATACATGCACTTTAAAAAATATGTATTTCATATTCTCATCCTAACATGATATTTTAATATAATTTCCTCAGACCACTATTCTTTTCAGTAGTTTTCAGGAACTAAAAAAACCCCATCAATGTTGTCTATCTATGCTTTTTGCAAATGATATGTAAATTATAAGGCAAAAATTCTTGTCCCCTTGAAATCAACAATAATTTTTCTATTGATATGAGCATTAATTCAACATTTTTAAAATTAATTTCTAATTTTATTTACATAGACCTATTTTTTTTTAATCAGGTAGAAGTAATTATTTAATTAGAACTAACAGCCATATCGTACCGCTTTCTGTATTCTTTGTATCAATGTATAGGCTAAAGATCATTAAAAAAAAAAAAAGTCACAACATGGTTGCACACCAACAGTGGAATTTCAGAGAGTGCCTAAAGTATCTTTCTTCCACACTTAACAAAATATACTTTGTTCTGCATTAAAGATCACTTGTCTGAGTATTCTATTCTAACCTAATTTTCCTACTTCACTGACCAGAGAGGATTTTCACGCTGTATTTCCCAGTAACACGAAGTACTAACTTCAACTGTTAAAAGTCCTTATTTTAGATCCTTTCACAAAAAGTTTTAGGCTTATGGAGGATGCAATAGTTCAATCTGTAGCCATCCTTATAATCTTTCACTGTGTTGTAAGAGAATATATAGATGTTGAAATCAAAGTTTTAATACTATAAAATAGAAAACAGAAGGATGTCAGTACAAAAATTGCAATAGTTACATAGAGACAATTGCAGGTGATAAATACGGATTTCTCAAACAAAATATGCTTGGTTTGATGCATTTTCTTATAGTTCTGGGACACAGCATTTTCATTTATGATAATGTTCTGCAGAGCCTTCTGGCCATTGCTGCCTACCCTAACATAGGAGGAATACAGCTAATAGAAACTGCTGGCAAGTGTGTAAAAATAATGAAGAGGCTTCAGACATTGCATTTTCCATAAATTAATTCCCTGTAATCCATATGTGTTTTCTACAGTTCAACAAATCCTTTAAAGATGAAAGCTTTAATTTAAAATCAAATAGTATAACAATTGCACATTTTCTTGTTGCCCAGAAGTCTCTATTGATTTTTTTCCCTTCAGCAGTTATTTTCTTCAAAATAAAATAATAACTTATGTTTGTTGAATTTCAATTAGATCCAAGAAAGAGAGTTTACCAGGGGAGATATCTGAGAAACCCCATGCATCTTTACAATACAGACTCGTTTGAATACCTCTGTTTGCATTGTCTGCCTACATTAAATCTGTCCTCTGGGTAAGATGAAAAAAAATAAGAAATGCAAATATGCATTAAGTTTTGTATCACTGATCTACTTTTTCATTATTTCAATAGACATTTCAAGTAAAATTTTACCCAGTGTAATAAGACAACTTACAGATAGGTGTTAAAATTCCATGTCCAAAAGGAATGCTTGGACTATACATGGATTTGGGAATTTTTATTTTTCTCATGA
This sequence comes from Zonotrichia leucophrys gambelii, assembly GCF_028769735.1. Lineage (NCBI taxonomy): Eukaryota > Metazoa > Chordata > Aves > Passeriformes > Passerellidae > Zonotrichia > Zonotrichia leucophrys. The sequence goes on along the minus strand of NC_088169.1, from coordinate 23,553,841 downwards.
GACTTATAAACACTGCATGTCTTCTTACATAATCCTGTTTTTTGCCAAAATTCAAAGCATTCAAACCTTTGTTCTTTCTCTCTTGCATTTATGATCATGAGGAGGTTTTGATAAGACCTTCCACAGGTTTTAAGCAACAGTTAGCAGAGATACAAATGAATTCAAGCCCAGGCTTTCCCATTCTCATTTTCACTCTACCTTGATCTTGCACTAGCCAAGTATGCTAATATGTATATTAACTCCAATACAGAAAAATTGACTTGGTGTCCCATAATTTTTATTCACAAAGATCTACACACATAATCAATCTCTTGGGGTTTTATGATACCTTTGTATATTACTGAGGGAAAAAATTATATGCTGTTTGATTTAGTTACAGAACTTGAACATCTGAGGCCCTCAACAAAATTAAGTTTTGCTGATACATAATATAATTGCAGACACCTTGCTATTTCTTCTAAATTTTTATGCAACTTATTTGAACTGGAAGTAGTGGAGCATTTTCCCTCTGAAGAAGCCTATACTAAAAATAGTTTGTTTAGGCCCTACATTCAGCATCAGAGAGAAGACTCCAGCTCTCACATGAGCATCTGAATGAGAAGAGGTGTTGTAGTTTAGGCATGGTGTTCCCCAACTTAGTGTTCCCACTGAAACACCCCAATGCTGCACTGCATGCTCACTTCTCCCCATCCTCTCCCCCAGTAGCAGGATGGAGAGGAGAATGAGAGGCACAAAGAGGTAAATATCATCAATTGAGTTAAAAACTATTTACTAGAAACAGCAACAAAACAAGAAACTAAAAAATACAAACAATGCTTAAAATGCACAAGACAAATGAGTGATTCCCATGACACCACACAGGACTCTGTGCTACCCAACCACACACTGGCAAACCAGAAAAAATCAACTTCCCTTCATCCCCTTTGTGCATGTCACAAGACCGCATGTCAAATAAGCCCAGCATTCTGGCCAGACCCCTCCTGGCTGCTACAAAAGTTAACCCTGTCCTGGACAAAACCAGAACAGGTTATATCTCAGTGGGTATTTCCTATAACTTCATGTATAAATATTTCAAAATGTATGCATGTGTTTCAGATGGTCAGCATTCTTCAATGGTCCAGCCATTCCTCTCCTCACTTATACTTGTGCCTGATGTAACTCCATTCTAGATGCAGAACCCAGCATTTGGACTTTTTAAATTCCAACCCATTAAGCACTGTTCAATTGTTCAATCTATCTTTAAGTGTGGCCATGCCACCAGTTGCCCAGACAGGTTTAAGAGTTTCCATCTCTGGAGGTGCTCAAAATCCAACTGGACGCAGATTCTCTAGATGACCTTATTTAAGCAGTGAAGTTGAACTGGATGATCTCAAGGTGTCCTAGCCACTTACACCAGAATCTGGGCTTTATACTAAAATCTATGGACAGAATGAACTGGAAGCATTGGTCAGCTTCTAGAGCTGATATCATTGGTATTGGGAAGACTTGGTGGATTGAGATCCATCACTTCCTGTCAAAAGTACCCATAGAGCCAACCATTAAATAATGTTTTTAGGACGTTATTTGTAAATAGAGGACAACTTCATGGGAATGTGATAGTAGGTGGCTGTCATGGCCATGGAGATCATTAAATGATCAAATGAGTGAGTTTAAATTCTTTTTCAATAAAGAGAAAAAGGACAACAGACTTGCTACACTGGACTTCAGGAGAGCAAACTTTAACCTATCAAGGGAAGATTCATTAGAGTACCCCTGGGAGTTTGGTTTTGAGGGCTTAGGAGTTCATAAGTGCTGGCCAGTCTTTAGGAAATACTTCTTAGAACCATGGAAGCAGGCAATTCCACAGTGTCTCAAGTCAAACAATCAGGGCAGACAATCAGCTTGGCTTAACAGGGAGCTCCTTATAGAGCTCAAGAAGAAAATTAAGTTTCATGATCTCTGGAGGTGAAGTTGAACTTCACAGGAAGATAACACAACTGTGGTTGATATATAGAGGGGAGAGACATGAAAGGCCAAAGATCATCTAGAGTTGAAACTGGTCAGTGTTTTGTCACACAATAAGAACAACATTTAAAAGCATATTATTAGCAAGAGGCAAGTAAATTTTTTTTCCTGTGTTCCTGTGTTCAGAGGGGATCTCCTGAACGTCAATTTGTGGCTATTGTCTCTTGTTCTGTTACTGGGCACCACTGAAAAGACCATCAGTGCCATTTCTTTTCTACACTCCATTACATAGGATAGGATTTCCCTTTAGTACTCTCCCTCTCTAAGCTGAACACTTCCAGCTTGCTCAGCCTCTCATTGTATGAAAATACTCTTGTTTTTTATGAAAGATACTCTTGTTAATGGAGTCCAGCTTTTATCCTTTTAGAAATATTTATTCCAGTAATGTAAATGTATTCAAATATATTTTTTTTTCCCAAGGAAGCATTCAAATTGCCAAAATTGGATCATCTCCTTAGCTCTCTCATTTTTCTGCTTAATCAAGAACCAACTCTTATAAGGACGGCACTTAGGACTAATCCGCACAAGAATGTTATGAAAAACAAGGGTTAAAGGCAGTGAATAATGGAAACTGGCCAAAAATCTTTGACCTGTTTAATTTATTTTTTTTTTTAGTGTGTTCTGGCCACTGTGGTACTAAGAAAAAGTTAGCTGCCAGAATTTCAATAAACACTTATTTAAAGTCAACAAAGAACATTTGTATTTTTTATATATTCTCTGTGCTTTCAGGGAATTGACAGACTATATGTAATCTAGTGCACTGAGTTACCTTCTTGAGGTGCCTGTTTCTTCTACAGCTAATAGATGGATGAGAACTCCTAATTTAAACCTTGTTGGCTCACTACACATGCCCAGCCTTTAATGGTTTTTTTACCAACTTTGTACTCACTTAAGTGATTATATGCAAAATAAAGTTAATTTTCCCAAGTTAATGTCTGTTTCATCCACAGCAGATATGACAAGCAATTTCTTGTATTTATCTTGACCCACAAATTTCTCATTCTGTTTATTTTTTCCCAATTTTTTTCCTTCATTCTCATGAAGGAGGGGAAGTGAGCGAGTTTCTGGGTAGGAGTTTGTCTAGTAGCCAAAGCTCATCCATCACAGCATGAAACTCTACTGAAGCAAAGTATATTTTCCTTCATAGATCAATTTCCCAGTCAAGAAAAGAGATAACTTTGGTTAGATACCCATCTAAGCTTCACCAAAAGAGAGTGTTTTTGATTTAATGCCATTAATTTATGCAGGCTTTATCATTGCTTATTTATAAGTGGCACACTTTCTTGTATTATTTTATATACTTTCTGTTAGAGAACTACTGTACTTGAAGGAAAAGAGCAAAATTATTTGAAGAATATAGTTTTAACATATAAATCAGCATACTGGTAGGGAGATTTGTACAAAAATTTTAACAGCAATCTTTTAACAGTTATAATAATGGTGTTTACAATGGATTTTACAAGGAAAAAAAAACCAAAAAACTAAAACAAACAAACAAAAATCCAGGCTGTAAATATAGAATTTTAAACAGAATTAGCTGTGATATCCATGTAATTGGGGAAAAAATCAATAGAAAAAAATGCAGCACAACGTGCTTTTTCAAATCTCTCCATCTGTCTTAAAATTACATTGTTATTGGTTTAAAGGCCCTTACTATGGTTTCTATTGGTGCTTTACTCCCAAATTCCTCTGCTGTTGAATTTGATTTTCACAAAATTTGACAAGCATGCAAACCTACTGCATTATAGAGAGAGTGAGAGGAAGGACCCTGTAGGATTGGAGCCCCGTGGGATAAGGTTGTTCTACAGCCTATTAATAGTGTTAGCAAAAAATAAAAGATAAAACCCAAGTAACTCAATTTCACTCTTCTTGTGGATTCACTGAAAGTTCTGTGATTGATCAGAAGGATTTGTATAACTCTCATGTAAATGGAAAAGGAAACACTACAGGTCACATCCTGTGGAGAAAAAGCTTACTTGCCTGGAGCAAACTTTCACACCATTTGAAAGAGATGCTTAGCCCTGGTGTTAGCCAGGGGACATTGGGAATGTGTGACTAGAAAATACATGGGGCTGTCAAGCCCCATGTTTCTCAGCAATGCAAATGAAAAAATTCAGAACAGACAAATACCAAGCCTGCAAGGTCACTGGACCTTGGCCTTGAATCAGGGAATGACATTAGAAAAAAAGTAAAGGTTTTAATGCACTAACTGCTCACACAGGAGAGTCTTTTGTAGTAAGCAAGATATTTCAGATATGTTCACTACAAAGTTTAAGGTAACCAACAGAAATGGATCATCAGGCAAGCCGGGTATAATCAGTGGAACAGCTGAAGGATATGGCAGCGCATGACATTGGTTTCGATCAAATTGCTATTTACAGCTTCACTAATCAAAGATTTGTCTGAAATTTTAGGTGTTAAAACAGGTCCCATATCATTGGTCAAGCATTTAGCTCCAGTTAAGCAGAAAGATTTGATAAAATATTGCATCAAGCTTAGAGAAGATGCAACCCAGGAAGACTGAGATAAAGAATTCTTATTCATCATTGTGTCTTTATGCCTGTTCCTATAACATGTGCATTTTGTTCTCATATGGCAAAAACCTGCCTATACACAAAACTCTTATCATAGCAGAGTTGAAGAAAAGCATCACATAAATAGCAGACTGTCTTAGTTTAAAACAGTTCTACAGGGTGGACACTCCAAAATTGTTTACCTCCTTTTTAGCAAAATTGTTTACCTCTTTTTTACCTCCTTTTTCATTAATAAGGAGAGATAGATTCAAGAAGATATAAGTGAAAAAAAATACCAGTTTACTTAAAAGTAAATAGCAACAACCAAGATAACAGGAAAAACTAATAGAAACAATGGTGCTGAGATGCATGATCCCCAGGAACACCAAAAACAAGATGGCATGAAAGCTCCCTCCCTTCTCCCAAGATGGTGGCCAGCATAGCAGCCTGTGTGGCCCAGAAGACAAGATGTCAGAGAAGCCCCATACTCTTGACCATGTGGATAAAAGAGAGAACAAGGAAAACAGCACAGCAACTGAGCCTCTGAGGTTTCAGAACTCCCTCCTCACCCAACCAACCAATACAGAACAGGGACAAAACAAAACCATGGAAGAACAAATTTTTGTCCAAAATTAGTCAATGCTGCCAGGCCTCTGACAGAAACTTCTCAGATGTTGTAGCACTAACCCCCTCTCAGCAGCTGGAACTTACAGAGAGAGGGTCCCTGTTCCCAGTGTGGTGCAGAGGCTGCGGGCACAGCTGGAACTGGTGAAGTGGCTTCCTCCTCACACCCCCAACAAATGGCAGGTGGCAGCAACAGTGAAGGCATTGTAAAATTCTTCAAAGCCTGGGGAGAAGAGAAGAGCTTCTGCCTTGTGCCGCCTCAGCTTCTCAGGTTGTGACTTGGAGAGCTACCCAAAGCAGCCCCCTCGGGAGCCCAGAGTGAGCCAAAGAGCTTGCTGAGTGTGTGTTCCCTATTTTTAAAGGGATGCCACACCTCCTCCTTCCCATGAACCAAGGCAAAACACCCCAGCTGTGCTTCAGCTGTGAGTCTTTAATGGACAGTAAAACAGACTGGATGATGTACAAAAAATACAGAATGCATATTTTTGGTAACCTTGAGGCTACTTGAGACACAGATGTAAATAGAAATGTATATCCAGTTAACCCCTAGATAGATTCAAACAAACAAATAAACAACAAGAAAAAAAGACATAAAAGAAGATCTGGGAGATAGGTAAACCATAGCATATAAGGTTTCAAGGTATGTACAAACATTACAGTGAAATTTTCCATGGGCTTCCTGGGAAATCATAAGGCACAGTTACATCTCTGGATAACAGCCAGTTCTACAGTGTGTCAGACAGAATTAGAAAAACCAGGAACCAACCAGCCTTGAAGACACCATTTCATATAAAGATCTGGAAAAGTGCATAGGGATTTTGACAGGGCTTTACAGGGTCTCACAATGAATCCTTATAAGCAGCAGGGCATTTACAGCTTCAGCCAGGGGGTTTGGAGCACATGGCATATCAGGAAATCTGGGAGAACTGTGTTTAGTCAGCCTGAAGAAGCATGAGCTAAGGGGACTTGTTTCCTTTTACTACATAATGAACACTCATTAAAAAAACAGATTTTTTTATCTTTTTTTTTCAGAAGTGCACAGCAAAAGGCAAAGGAGGCAAAGAAAAATTGCAGTAAGGGAAATTCCATTTGAAAATAAAGAAATTAGTCTTCATGATGATGCCAGACAAATACTAGAATGGCCTGTCCAGATGGGATATGGAATCTTCACCCTTGGAAGTACTGAAAACTCAGCAGTATGAGGCACTGAACAACCTCATCTGTCTCTGTAGCTGGAACCAAATTTGAAGCTGTCATTGCCTTGGCTTCCAAAAGCACCCCCACCAGATTTAATCTGTCTGTATTTCTCAGAAACACAAGGGTAAAAAGGTGCAGATGCAAAGAAAGTATGAAGAAGCAGGAATAATATATGTTGAAATAAGTATGAATAAGAAATAAACAAACAAAATGAAGAAATTCCTAGATGTAAAGAAAAAATAAAAATAAAATCTTAACCCTGAGATTAGGGCAATAGATCGTGGTGGTAATAACATCAAGGCTGGGGCTCAATCCCCGTGTGGCCCATTCATTTAAGAGCTGGGCTTGATGATCCTTGTGGCTCTCCCATCTGGGAATATTCTGTGATTCCATGTCTACACATTTCAGAGAACCTTTTAAAGGAATTGTTTAACCCACTTACAGGATAGATTTTTGTGTCAAGATAGACCTTTAAATTTTATTTTAGTAGAGCTCAAGTAACATCAGTATTCTTTATCTACAATTCCTACTCTTTAAGGCAAGATTGCCGAGGACTAAAGAGTACTTTGGAAATATTAATGACTACACCTGTAAGACATCTCTGTAAAGAAAGTGCTGTTAACCTTTGTAAGGCAAGGGTTCCTCTCCTTCTGTTTGCAGCTCCATAGCCCACCACTTGTAATCCTGCATCATGCCTTTCACTTCTATTTTGTAAACCCACACCACCTCTTTGTCTCCTGTTGCAGTGTTGTACTCCTGTACCTAAAGTGCTCATGCCCTCATACCCCTGGACTCACATACAGCTTGGTAGATAGCAGTAGCAATTGCTAACAATTTAAACAGCCAGTAAGAATAAATAACCAATAACAACTGTTCATATAAAATTTACACAGAGAGCGTAGTATCCAGTGAGAATATGCAACCTCTGCACCCTCTCAAAGTATTTTTCAGTCAATGCTATCAAGAAAATGAGCAAGAGGAGCCAGAAGGAAGACTAATAAAATTCACAAATTATGAAGAGAATCCTCAGGAAAAAAACACTCTTATGTAGGGACCATAGTACATGTATTTCTAGCAGGGCATTGCAGAACATTTTCTTTTCTATCTCTTTTGTTTGAGTTGTTGGAGGTCCTGCTGTTGGTTTAGTTTTAGATTTTTGGGTATTTTTGTTTGGTTGGTTTCTTTTGTGACGGTTTTGTTAGTTTTGATTTTGATTTTTTTTTTTTTTTTGCTGGTTGATTTTTTTATTTGTTTGTTTGGCTTTGTGCTTTGGTTTGGTTTGGTTTTCTGTGGAAGTGGGGGAACTGACCAGAGAGGCAGTCCCTAAAACTAACCTAGGCAGTTAGGTTCAATGCCTGTTGTCAGGTACAGATACTTTTGGTCCTTTACAGATCTTCTTTTCTATAAAAGTAAGAAATAAATTTGTGTTTTATTAGCAAATACTGGAGGAACTAATCAACTGTCTTTAACATTTTATAATTATTGTATGAGAAATAGACTAAATATAATTAGATCAAACAGATGAGCTTAATGTTCTTTGCACAGATGTTAGTCTATGTGGAGTATCTATAAACTTTCTAGAAATTTGTTCCATACCCTGATTTTCCTTAGAGCTGTATATTTATTATTTAGCATGAAATAAATAAATCCTGTTTCTTTTCTTTTGGTGTCTTTAGCCTTACATCTTTCTGAAATATATTTCAGTAACTAGTGGCAAATTTTTTATTTCAAAAATCTTATGCTCCTAATGAGTGCTTTAGAGTTTAAGAGAGCCAAAATCTTCATTTCCACCTTTACAGCTAAAAAACAGATTCACTCAGTCAGCATGGGAATAACAAAAAATACCAGAGTGATTATTGTGAGCATGACACACCATATGAATTGTACATTAAAAATATATGCTAAAATATTATTATCTTCTTGTATGGAAATCAATAACAATTAGAACTGAAAGAATATATTTGGGAGGTTTTTAGCAAAGAGACTTTTTATAAATGGCCTGTTAAGCTGCAATGGAAAATAATGCCACCATTTCAGGAAAATAATGTAGAGACTAATTATTCTTATTTACCAGCCATAAGGTTTGATCTTGCATAATTTTTTATTGATTGAATATTTGCCTTGTGTTTTTTATAAGAAGTATTGTTTTTGACTTCACTTTCAGTAAGTTGGACTATTCTCTTTTGACATCCTCAATGTTTATTGCTATTGAATCCTCATATTAATAGCCTAAAGAGTTTTTGCGTGCTTCAGAGTTTTTTTAGACTCTAAGGTACATTGAGAGTGTCTCATAATCATAACTGAAGCATTTCCGATTCTTCTTGAGGAAAGGAAGTATGCCTGGAACCTCTGTTAACTAGGGTGGTCTGCCTAGCCGTGGATGTTTTCAGACTCCTGAACTAAACATATTTCCATCAAAAAGATTTTACAAATTTTAATGCAAAAAAAGTAAATTCCCCTAGACTTTGAAAAACAGAATTTATGGAGCCCTTGCAGGCCTTCCTATTACATAGCTTAATATACAGCCTGGTAGCTTAGAGAAATTGTGGTGTCCAAGACCTTCAGGCATTCTACTTACCTGGAAGATCATAAGAAAACTCCGGAATCCTGCACTACTCTGAAAAGATTACAGCTCCCAGGAGCTGGACTGATCATTGAGAGAAAAAAAAAAGTGCATGATTTCCACAGAACTGTTCTTTACTATGACCTTATTTCAAAAACATACACATATGTTGTTCATCCTATACATTATATATATAGCATATTGATTTATATTTAATAAGGATGATCATTTTATGTCCATCTATGGCAGTTTGTTTCCATCAAATTATATCTCTTTCATGCAGACAAATTAAACAGAGTGGAAAAGCAGATTTTTAAATTCACACACTTGCTCAAATCTGAGAGACCCCACTCTGATGCAGATAACTTAGATTAACTCATGAAACATGTCTATTCTTGAAAGGTGCTGTGAGTTTTCTTCCCCTGTGTGTAACAATTTGCAAGAACTGCTGTATGACTTTTATAGAATATAGTTCAGTGATTATAACTCTGCCAAAAATGCCATTCAAGCCTCAGGCAAGGTTGTATCTGCTCTTAACTTTATCTTCCCTAATATTGGCATAACAGCTCAACCTCTCTTCCATGCTGTGGTGCCAGATCACTGCTAAGTGTCCCCTTTCCCTTTATTTGTCCCTACTGATTCTTGTGCATTAGACTGCTTTCCATATGAGCCTGGACTCTCTTCAAGCTCTGTGATTCATTAAAATCTAAGACATCAGCATGAGCCACACAGAACAAGAGGCACATCTGCTGAATAATCATGTTTTGAGCCCAACTACGTAAACTTGCCTTGGGCTATTGCAGAGCATGACACTTGATTATAAATAATGGGAATAGAAAGAGTTGTCTAGATGATGCTGGTGTAGCTGAGATACACAAGCACACTCATAGATTTATTTGTGTACTCAGAGTCAACAGAGAAAACAATGCCAGATACAGAATTTCAACCCACATCATTTTGTTTCAATGTTTCTCATTTCTCCATTCCAGAAAACGTGCTTCCAAATTGTGTTCATTAACACAGATCAAAATTTCAGACAGTATGAAACAAACCTCTATGTAGACAGGACACTTTGCAGACAATAAGCCATGTTAACCAGTAACAGCTTATATCAGTCCTGTTGGTTTTTCCTACTCTGGCAGCTGAGTCCATCCCTGAACAAGGTTTAAGTGAGTTTTCCCCCAAAAGTACAATGCTAAATTGTATAATCTATGAATTCAGGGCACTTTAGAAGCTGGTGCTCTGTCTGTTAAATCAGTTATCACACAGATGTTGAAATAATAGGGTGAACATTTGAAAAGAAACAGTACTGCTAGAAGCTGGAAAAATCAATAGAAAGGTTACCAAATGCAATGTTCATTGAGGTTTTTTTTCCTGAAACTGAATATCGTCATATTAAAAAAAAAAAAAAAAAAACCAAAAAAAACCCCACAAAACAATGGGGCAATTTAAGCATTCAAATTATTTTATCATTTTATATGTAAGCAAATGCTAATGAATTTGGTAGCATTTTCTTTTTAAGTTATGTTGTAGTGTCTGCTGGACTCTACACACATTTCTAAGACATCATTTGTATTCTTGTTCTATTGAGAAGAGTTAACAAATCTAATTTAGCTTGGAGCAATTGTTTCACTGTTCCAATTCAGTGAGAAGTTTTAGGTTTGGAAGCTAAATTAGATTTTGGGAAATACAAAGTCCAAATACTGAACATAACAAATGATTATTCTGTGGTACACAGCTATCCAGTAAGAAAAGCTCTGAAAAGGATTTTCTAAAAGTTTCTCTATATTAAAAAAAAAAAAAAAGCCCAAGTCTGATCATTATCACCAACTCTGTCCATAACAAACCATCAGCAAAATAATTCTTGGATAATTTACTGGAGTTATTGGTTAATCATTGAAATGTAATAAATTGAAACTGCATTTATGGTGTTTGCCTAGGTTGGTTGTTTTATTCATTGGTTCAATTTTGTCAGAGATCTCAAAATCATTTGGTAGAATAGTACTTTTGTTGAAAGGTTTACTAGGAAACATCTTTATGGAAATTGCACAGTCAATCTAAAATGCATTACTAAATATCAACCTCTCTTCATGAGAAATTTAACCAACTTCTTTCAGCTGTCTGTTCACATATGAAATATCCTGGTGAAGTTCTGCAGTGAGATAGAGGTTTTTTTATCACTGGCTCATATAATTTCCCAAGATGTTTGACCAGAAGCTTTCAGGAACTTTCTGAAAAATTTTGAAAAAAGAAAAGCGACAAGTGAAAAATGAAAATTTTCTGCTGCCTACTCCACTTCCTAGAGGGTGTTTTATGGTCTTAGATGAGATACATATGTGAAAAGACATCAAATTTTTTGGTACCAAAAGTTTAATATTGACCTACTAATGACTTACTGGAAATTGTGCTGAAATTTATATTCTGCAATCTAAATAAAAATGTTTAAATGTATAACTCAGGAAAAATGAGGTTTGATATGGTGGAGATTTTCAATCTTTTGGTCAATCTGAGGGAATGATGGAATGCTGTGTCTCATAAGCCACAAATATCTAGTTAAAATCTCAGTCAAGAATGTGATATGTTCCCTTTTTGAGTTCCTCATCCAACCACTATAGGCCTGAGCAAAAACATCCTCTGTAATGCAACTGTGTACCTGAAGAGGAAAAAAAAAATTTTACAGTATTAAAAATTGTTAAATACTAAAACATATTTGCTTCAGCAGAGAGGCTTAAACCATCATAGAGAGGGTAATTTTAAAATAACTCAAGGATTCATGGATTTAATATTTTTGGTTAGGTTTTGATTGTTTATTTTTGTTTATTTTCCCAGAGTGTTCTCCTAAATGGAATACAGAGTACTTGCAAGACCTAAGGAAAAGGCCATTTATGTTCACGTACAGAATGATATATCTGCTGCAAAAGCCTATGATGAATACCAGTTATAAGATGAGGAAGAAATCTTTTCCAGGAAAATTCTTTGACATGCATACTCCAGATTAAAATGTAATAAAAAGATAAATAATAATGACTGCAATTCCAAATAAACCTTGACTTGAAATAGTGGGGGTTTTAAGGTTGATTCAAATGCTCCATTGATGATGAATGAAACAATTTGTTCATTTGTTCTTTGTACAAAAAATCCCTGAAACTTAATCCTAAAGTTTCAGTCATTTCAGAATTATTAAGCCCAGAGAAGTGCAGTCATGCTTTAAGTGGAATTCTAGAAGTTAATAACTTAGAAGTGGTTTTAAGATTAAGAATTATATTTGCATAAATCAGTAATTATATGAGATAGTAAAATGTTATATAAAATTTTAAGGGATTACTCTTTCTTTGCTGTGGAATTGCCAAGTGCGTACATTAGTGTTGAAATACAGCCTAAGCATTGACAGTCTCACTAAAACTTCTGATTCTCAACTCCAAAAACTTCAACATCTTTCCTATTTTTAGAATAAAGCAGGATACTGTAGGTATGGCCTACAATCATTTCATTGGTCTATCATGTTTGAAAAATCATGACAAATAGACTAAGTCCCCAGTGACTGGCGAAAGGGAGTGTCGCACTCATTTTTGAAAAGGATAATAAGGAGGGTTCTGTCGAATACTGACCAGCCAGCCTCACCTCTGTGTCCTCTGAAAAGGTGGAATAGATCCTGCTGGAAGATGTCCAAAACATGAAAGTGAGCAGAAACAATCAGTTTCACCAAGGGCAAATCATGGGCACTCTCTGAGCATTTAATATTTGGGGTATTTTCCAGGCTTTGAATGCAAGTGCTTATCCTGAGCGGCTGCTACCTGAGTTTCAGGATGGATCATTGACTTGTATGACCTTTTTTCCAATAGGAAGGCGACATGCTAAGAAAAAGGGTAAAATGATACATTCAGTAGGTCACTTGAACTACATGACAGGGAACCAAATCTTGGGATACAAAATTATGTGCACATGACTCACAGTTAGGGAAGGTCCTTAAAAGTTACTGGCAGACTTATGACAGTAATTACCATCATATCTTCAAAATATTTAAACTTTTAAGATCCATTTTTCAGAGGAAGGAAAACGGGTTTAAGTAAAAGTTTTAAAGAAAATGTTGGATTTCTTCTATTCGAAGTCAGCAGACATTATTGTAGTTCCACTGGAAATGATCTTGGCCCATTGTGCTTTTCCTTGGCTTAAAAGCTAGACTACTAGAAGCCAATAGGTCTATTTTTGATCAGAATCAGACTTTGAATCTCATACATTTCCGTTAACTTCAATGGATTTGCTGTATTTTTGTATAATGGAGATTAGAATCTGTCTTGTGGTCTGAATGTAATTTAAAAGAATTATGCACAAAGACAAGGCAAGTAAAGCTCCTGTCAAAAGGTTAGAAAAATCAATATGCGGAGCAGAAAATAAAGTAGTAAAAAGGGTATTAAAACCCCCAGAAGTTAAAATGTCATTTTGATATGGAAGAGAGAAATTTTCCTGAGAAATTGTGTTATGTAGCACAAGCTATCTGTGTGAATAGGCAATCAGCCTCGTGACTCTTGGAAGAGTGTGGTGCACAGTTGTGTAATGTAGACTTTTTTTGCACCCTTGGAGTAATTCTGGTCCTTCTGAGTTAATTACTCTCTTTTGATACATAAAAGGGCTGAAAAAAGACTCCAAGGCTCCCTTTCCACTAAAACAGAAACTTTTAGTTTTCTTTACTGACCATGTGTTTGACAGTCATGTCCTTTTTCTTACACAAAATCAGCGATATTCTTAAATTATTTTCCTATCTGTAATTGCAATTGATTTTTTTATTTCGGTTAAAGACATTTATATATTTTGTAGAAAGTTCTATTCTGAAATTATTTTCTTAGAATATGTTTCATTATATGTTTCATTATAAATAATCTAATGATTACCCAAAACAAATACTACTATCTTAAGCTTTCAAAAATTTTTATATATTTTCCTAAATAGTTATGAAAGTGCATCCTTATTTCAAATAAGCTTTTTTCCCAGTATTTTCAATTTTATTTAAATTAGGTATCAGAACTTAAATGCAATCAATGCCTTAAAAACTTTAGTAACAAAATGCATGTGACATTAATTTTTAATTACAACACTTATCCTGACTGGACAGATAATACTGTTTTTCTTTTATTTCTGTAAGCTTAATGTAAGTATCCTATCAATTCCTTATTGCATAAAGCTCAGGTTTCAGATGAAATTTAAATCTTAATCTCACTTTTATGTGAGACCGTCTCTTTTCAAACCTAACTTCTGGAAGGAGATTCCAGTCCTTGAAGAACTATCTTAATGTAAATATTATTCCACTTTTTTATTTGAAAAAGAACAGAACCCTCTCTACCCTCTGATAGCTCTAGAACTCAACAGGATTAATTGTAGCTGTTTTAAGTTCTTACTGATCTTCACTTTAGGCAAATTGTATCAGCTGGAGAAAAGCCTCTATATTCAAGGACACCACATCATTAGAATAGGTTATGAGTTCCCACCGTGGAGCCTTCAGGAACTCTTCAAATTAAGAAATGTACATAAAATTCATTTCCAGTGGAAAGGATTGTCCTCTGAAATCCATAAAATCTAGTGTTCAAGATATCTATCAAAATAACACAGAACCATGTGCCAAGAAGACTTTAGAGCTAGCAATCAGAGAATTTGTCTGGAACCACTTGATTAAATTAAATGTGTTTTATGGAATGCATTGCATGGCTGCCATGTATCATCACATTTTTTGTGGCTTTTATTGAACTCACCTTCATCAATTCTGTTTAAGTTCACCTCATTGTTGATCACCCTTATTATCAGTGTGTTCAACAATGGCTCCATTGTTACTTCTAAGCATATTCTGAACACTGAACAGAAGGTCAAATATCAATTTATCTGAAGTAGTTGTCAGAAATGACACTTGCAGTCCTGTGGAAATGTTGAAAATTTCATAATGAAAAGGTCATAACATGTTATCAGACACCTTGCAGAGGGAACCGAAACCAATTAAATTTTAGTTTAAAAAAGAGAAGAAGTGAATGGTAATATTACCATATTATCCAAGGATACCCAGATTTGCAATACCAACATTAGGTACAATTTAAACTAAAATTAATACCTAGACTGTTATGGTTTTTCTTCCAATCATCAAGTTCTTATTTATGTCAAATAAGAAAGGCACTAAAGAATATAATACCTGGAAGATTAAATTGGAAGGGACCTCAAGAATCATCTGCTACATCCTTTATTGTGAAAAGTAGTTTAGACAAGATGGTCCTGCATCCCACCTGAATATATCTGTTCAATGCTGGGGAAGTGTCCAGTGCTGGGGAAGATGAAATAATGTCTAAATCTAAATATACTTACCTGACCTTGAGCAAAGAGGAGTCATAGATTCTGTGGTTGTAGTCTCATAAACAAGCTGCAAAATCAGTCTTGCAGCTGACTTTAAAGATATTCACTCATTGGATCAAATTAAGGAACTAATCTCATTACAATGTGTTGCATTTTTGCATATAATATTTCCCCATCCTATAAAAACAATACACTTTTATCAGGAAATCCCCCCCACCCACCCCACCAACCAACAAACTAAAATATATGTTCTATTGTTTTGCTTATCTTCTAACAGATTCTTTCCAACAAGATTCTGAGGTAGAAGTTTTACAGTGAACATTTTTTTGGAATTATAGCTTGACACCATTGCGAAGAGTGAAAATATCCAAAAAGGAAATGCATATTATTGGAGCCATAATTTCCTTAATCATTAATTAAAATCTGCTATGTCAATGGGGCATACATTATGTTAATACATCAGTTTTGACTGATATCTAAGAGGCAGGTGTATAACTGGTGTGTAATTATTGTAAATTCCAGTTTCTTACTTTTTTGTTAATGTTTAAATACCTTTGGGGAAAAAAATCTCATACCATGGACATCATTAATCGATACATAAACTCTTAGAAATCTGAGTTTAAACCTGCATTTGTCAGCTAAAGTTTTTACTTTACTCAACACTGTCACTAAGGTCAATAAACAGTCCTATTAACAGGCACACCAACATCTAGCTGATGAATATGAAGTATTGGTCTGTATTTTTTTTTCTTTATCATATGACATGTTATTAAACTATGCATTCATAACTGGACTAGATATAATATTGAACAACAGAGCTTCTTCACATACCTCCTGCCCTGACTGCCACAGGACAGTGACACATCTGCAGTTATAACAAAATAGATCCACTCTCCCATTCCTCTTTCCTTTGCAAATTATATTAAAGAATTATCTATAACTTCTCTATATTTTACTGAACAGATTGCTTTTTTAAAACATGTTAATACACACATATATTCAGAAGAAATGTAAAAAATTATTTCCAGAATTAAAAATCTGAGCAGATTTTTCCATTTCGGTGCAGAAAAGGAACTCTGATATTAGTGGAGAGAAAGTTTGGAATTTTCTCTTGATCATCTCCCTTCTTCCTTCCTCTATATCAACATATAAATTTTTATGTGTATAGAAAATGCATCAATTATGATTGCTTGATGAAGAGGTGAGCAGCGTGTCTGGAAATGCAGAAAAAAAAAAGTCTAACTTTGCAGATCCAGAATTTCTGATTTACCTTCATGAGTAATTACAGAGGAACAGAAGCCATTTCAAAAGAGAACAGTCAGCAATGTTTATGTTTAGAGAACTGCTACACTTTTCTACTCAACTGCCATCAAGCAAATAACATAAAAATGAAATAACCAATAACATAGCAAAAAGTCCATATAGCAAACCAAAGCTCTGAGCAACAGAAAATATTCTACATTAAGATTTTTTAAAAAGCATATAAAAATCTAAATTTTATTCCATTCTCAATATTTACTTTTACAGTTACATTGCCTATATGTTGTTTCATCTTATAACCTTTACATTATATATTTTTCCATAAACTCAGCACCTATTCAAACATGTTCAAAATTACTTTCATAGCATTCTATGTCTGTAGAACATAACAATAAAAAAGCCAGTACTATTGTTTCATTGAAATAACTACTTGATAAGATGGTCAATGTCCTCAGATTTATTTGAGTTATAATATTATACAGTGTAAAAGAGATTCTGTGATTTTTCAGATGTCATTAGTATTTTGGGATCTTGTCAGTGCTGCTTTGAATCCTACTTCTGTCTCCAGTACAAACTGTCTTTTAAAAGTTACCTGATTTATCTTTTAGCTTACAAACAAAAAGACAAAACTAATCTCGTTACTACTTACTTCATTTTATTTACCACTCTTTCTCTAGTGAGATCTAAGACCACACTTCCCTGCAAAACATAATTCCATTTTAGAGAGTATGAAATTTGTTTCTTCTAACAACAGAAATTTCCTGGCCAGAAATGGTTGAGTATATTTGGTGGTTTAATCTTGCTGGTGCACTTAAATTTAAATTTCTAAAATTACAGTCATTAAGATTGATTTTCCTTAAAAGTAAATTGCAAATGTGGCCATTTTCATCTGAACTGGATAACTAGCAAGACCCAGCATTTTCCGTAGACTTTGTTATGGAGCTACATCTGGAGAATGGATAAGTTTAGTGAACATTGTGGAGAGCTGTACTTTGAGAGGCAGAAATTCATTATATGCAACTTTGTTTCTCCCTTGTAGCCATTACAAGTACATGCATTTTCTATGCTCCCAGTGTTCAAAAGCATAAGGTACACAGCTGTGTCTTCTGTTTTCTTCCTACAGTTTGCAAAGACACTTTGTTCTGTACTGGGGATGGGGTTGAGGTGAGACTGAGCTGGTGCAGGGCTCTTTTATGCATCTCAGTAAGAAAGACTGGCAAAAATGGCTTAATATGGTAAGTGCTTTAAAAAGACATAAATAAGAGAAGGAATATAGTTAGTAAGTAAACCTTCTTTCCCTCTGGCCACCTGTTGATGCAACGTTGAACAAGGCCCATTTGGATTGTCTCCTGGTGCGCAGTGAAGATGAGAGCAGATCCTAACCATGGGGAGAAGCTCTCCGTTTTGGTCCTTTGAGCTACTATCCAATTCCCTCATAAGGAAAGTATTCTAAAGAAAGCTGTCACAAGGATTTGTTGCTGCACTGTCAGACCAAGACTAAGCCACACATATTTGCATGAGCGACTAGGCACTGCCCAAGGGGCTGTGCTGCGGTGGACTGGCTGCACTCATTCTGCAACAGGCATGTGCCCTCTCAGGTCAATTGCCACATACTGCCTTCCTTTCCCAAATCTAATTTACAGAGTACCTAATTTGCATCCTAGCTTCTCAAGCCCTAAATGTGAATCCAAATAGAGTAATGACCACTGGCTCCTTGTGTACTCTATCTCCCACAATGCTTCCCATCCACACTACCAATTCCTTTTTTCTTCTGTAGAAGATGAATAGTGTGATTATTAATTAATGAATTTTCACAATCCATAGTACATAGTAATTACTGATTTTATAAATTAAGCATGTAATCCTACTCCATAAATGGAAAATTAAGTCTATAAAAAACCTCTACTCAGTAAAAGAAGTGTCCACAATAAATTGTGTTCTTTTCTTTTGGAGTCTCACTCAACAGCTCTCTAAAGCAGTGGTTTGAAACCATTGCAATGGGGAAATTCTCTGGTTCAAATATGGAGATAGATAAAGGTTAGCTGGAAAGGAAGATTAAGACATGTAGTATGCTCTCCACTGTAAGATTCATTCTTATATATTGCCCTGCTTGTCTTTTCACCTCCCAAAAAGTAGAGCTCTGTTCGTGGGGAATCATGAGAGTCTCCCGAGTCTGCCTACAAGGACAAAGAAATAATTCTGTCAACTTGCAAATTGCAGTCTGCAAAAACAGTGTTCCTGTTTTCATTCAGTTAAAACAATCCTCATATTCCATCTTGAAATACTGCTAAATTTTCTCCTGCTTTGCTACAATGGAATGGTAAAAGGGAAAACTCAAAATATCTATGTGTTCTGAAAGAGAGAAGGCCACATGGAAAAGTAATTTCATCACAGTAAACTGTACCTATCTGTATTGAGATTTATGAGAACATGAAAAAAATATAAATTTTATATATTTATTGTATGCAAAATACAATAAATATTTTCTTGTAATATACATGTGCATCTCTCAAATATTATAAATTCAAATATTCTGCGCACACATGCTCACAAAGTGTGATAGGATTGTAAGTGTTGTAACGGTGAGTAGCTGACCTTGTAACAAAGTTAATTATCTGGGTCATATATAAAAGAGCATATAAACTTCATTAGGAAGTTTCTCAAAGTTCCTCAGAAGTAAGAACAATTTGAAATGAGGATTGGCAGTGCGAAATGAAGGTAATTAACCCCTTGAGTTAATAAAAATATTAGCTTTGATTATCATTTAGGAAAACTTGTACTAATTCATTCAAGAAATGACAAAAGGACTCAAGGAAGCAGAATCCCAAAATTACCTGCAGAAATATAGAAAATCTGATAAAATCTCAGCTATTTATAACTTTGCTTATTCATATCAGAACGGAATTAGCTTAATGCATCATGCAGTTGCTGGTAATGAAACCAGACATTCAATGACATAGTATGCTCGACTTGCTTTGGCTTTAAATGTATGGTGAGGGCCATAATACCAATTTAACTTTAGGGTAGGGATTCTTGCCTACTTCCTTTATGAATCAATGGGTAAATAGATCAAAAAATTTTCAGTTTGCTGGCCAATTGAGCTAACAGTGATACTCAATGTGCTGAGGACAATGTGCTGGAGAAAACTGGACCCTGAGAAACTATCTGCAAATAGTATAATGTATAATTTGTATAATTATTTTCCAGAATATACTGGGTTAAGGTGCACTCATCAGTTAACCACTGAAAGCTGTGGAAAATTGTGATCAGTTGTCATATATCCACAAAATTCCCACCAAGCAGAAACACAGTTTTGATATAAACAAGAACATCTGCAACTGAAAATATGTCCAAGTCTATGAAAAACTTAATGAGTCTTTTTTTAAGTACTGACATTTGATACACTCATTTTCTCAAAATCTTGGGCTCATAAGACTTCACAATCCTATATCTACAGCAAGGAGAATTCAACTGAATGGAAATACAAGATTTGAGAATTAAAGCTGCAAAGAATCAATACAGATTATACATACTCATGTGCATCTACAATATATTTTTTTGTAGAAAAAGAAAAACTAATAAATTTGCAGTGTAGTTTTCTGTAAGTTGCTTTAAAGAATGATGTGATAAGAAAAGTGTTATTTACACAGTCTTAATAAATACAGGACTCAACCACACACAAAGATTATCTCGTATTGCTTTTCTTTGAAAATAATGTAAAAAATAAAATTTTTTTGTAAAGGCAGATTAGACTTCACGCACTTATTTCACAACATGAAGGAGAATTCCAATAAAAAGCCTGGCAAAATCTGAGACTTTCATATAAAAATACAATATAAATTATTCTTTCATATGAATAGATCTTCAGGAGCAATACACACAATTATCCATTCCTTCTTTATTATGCAGTTCTCCACCATTATTCAGTATTGTCCCTAATGCTTCTACTATTTCTATTATCACTAAGATTGGATTCTATTTTTAGTTCTCATCTTGAATTGCTTTTGAGCCTGGATAAAGTGCCTGTCTTTATTTCTTCTTTTAAGATAAAAAATTATTTTGAATAATGTCTTCCTTTGAATAATGCTCTGCAGGTGAAACAGCTTCATGTCTTGAACTAAAATCTAGTGAGTTTGTAAGAAGCTTTTTATTGACTTCAGTGAGTTTTGGGTCAGACTACCTATGAAAAAATGAATCATATTGACAAACCAACTTTTTATTTTGGAAATGTCAGCAAATTTATCCTTGAAATTTAATTGATAATATTCTTTTATTACTCCCTTCAAAGGGTAGCATTTCAAATCTTATTTTGTGAATTGAATGTTGTATGTAACTGGCCACAGTAGAGGAAAAAAGTGGATATGTCCTAAAAGGTTATTGAAATATCAACTAAATATGAATGGACCAAGTTGGTACTGTCACTAAACACATAATCAAAAAAAAAAAAAAAACACCACAAAAATTTGGGCATTTTTTACTGGTGCAAAATAAATTACAAATGGAAAAAATGGAGCATAGGATTGTGTTTTAGCACATATTGTCATAGTGGCTTTCTAAAGTGCTGGACAGATTGGTTTCAAGTGAAGAATTCTCTGCTAGATTGTCTTACTTCCCTGTTTTTCTTGTATCACAGAGATGAGAATTACCCCAATAGATTTGTCAGAATTATAATGCTGGTGGATATTGGGTCCACTGTGGACCTCCACAGGCTGTGGAAGACAGACTGCTTCACCATGGTCTCCCCATAGGCTGCAGGAGAATCTCCAGTGCCTGAAGAACCTCTGCCTGCTCCTTCTTCAATGACCTCGGTGCCTGCAGAGTGGTCTCTCCCACTCGTTCTCAAACCTCCTTTCAGCTTCAGTTGCTACACAGATTTTCCTCTCTTCTTAAATACATTATCCTAGAGGTGCTATCACCTGCACTGATGGGCTCAGCCTTAGCCAGTGATGGATCCATGTTGGATCCGGCTGGAATTGGCTCTGTCAGGTAAGGTGGAAGCTTCTGGCAGCTTCTTATCCCTGTAGCTCCACCACTACTAAAAAAGAAAAACCAAACCAAAATGCAAAAACCCACAAAATGTGACACCTGTGCTATTTAATCCTTTAACTGAACATCTTTATTTACTGTGAGTTTAAAACAGAGAGTACATATAAGTAAAATGGTAAAATGTGACCAAGATGATTATGAAAGAAACAAATAAAAAGAAATTAAATGGACACCATTTAAATTGTATATATTTACTGGAAATTCGAAGACTCCTGATCAACCAAAAAATAATCCCAAAACCTAACAAAAAGCAGACATGACATGTGTGAAAAGTCAGGTATTTTTCTATTTATCTTGTGGATAACATCTTTTGATGAATAATACAGGTAATGAAATTTGATTCCTAATTTTTAGAAGTGTTTTAAATGAACACTTTTTATATTTTTGAAGCATATTTCTTGAATAAGCATGGTATAAACCAGTAATATGAAGTATATTTACTTCCTGAAAGAGATCAATTGAATTTGTTTCTCTTTTTTCACTTAAACAAGGACAACACTAATTCTAGCAAAGTAGATCTAATGAAGGTATGATGAATTTATGCTTTCCATCCTCAAAACAGTTATGTAATAATATAGTTTTATTTTAGTTAAATATCCACTTATTGTTTCTTATTTGCATGAATTTTCAGTTGACAGCAGCAACTGACATAAATGATCACAGCTGTAGAATCTGTAAAAGAAACTGGATGAGACACGGCATAAAATATCTTAACTATCTGAATGAAGCATTCCATTCTATAAGGGAGAACTTTTATTTAAAATCTATACCTGTAGGAGTATATAAAATTTAAAAAAATAAAAACTGGTCTCTGAATGTGGAAATTAACATTTGATGGCAATTGCTTTGAATCTCTTTGAATAAAGGCATCAGAAAAAAACTATGGAAAGATGGGTGGTGTCTGTAACTGAGCCCTACATTAATTCCAAACTGCAGTTTCCAGACAACTTCCTAAAACATTCCTGTGTGTGGCCAAGCAGTTATAGGCATCACTGGCATGTGTGAAAAACTTATCTGACTGAACAGAATAAATGCATAGGGGCTTACTAGGTGTAATGTCATGCTGAAGAGAGCTAAGTAGTAAAGGTAGGAAATTTTTCACCTTTTTGAGTTTTTTTTATATTAAAAAAGATACTAAGGCACTAGACACTGAGGCAGAGGAATGACAATGAATTTAAATTCACAAAACAAAGTTAAAGAAAATATAATGGAATAAGTTTAAAAACAACTATGACACAATCTAGTGTTGCAGATGTCTCAGACCCATAAGAGATTAGAGTTAGAAATCCCAAAAGAGTGTAATGCTAAATTTTCATGCTGCTTCAGTTATTAATAGAATCTTCTCTTCAGAGCTGACATACTTTATAAAGCACATTAGGTTTTCCCACCATATTTATATAACAACAAAACCAGTGAAAATAACAAACAAACATGTTTTATTAGGGTAAGGAGGAAGCTAAAAAAAGAAATAACTCCTTAGTAGTCTGGACCATTTCCACAGCACTGCCATATGGCAGATTCAGCCAGTGTGCAGCAAAGCTGCAATAATTTGTGATTGTTTTAGGCAGATCTGGCAACTGTTTACTAAAGATAACAGAAACTAACCTTTCAGTGAATATGGTGCTATACTCTCAGCATCCAAAATCTACTACTGGTCCTGAGCATCTCAAGGGTGGAAAGCAGTTCAAGTGGCTTAAAATGACCACAATTACCTTTTCTCAATGGCCATGGCCAAAGAATGACTGGAGCTTCCTTTCTGCCTTCTTTGATATGAACAAAGTTAGGTAAAAGATGCCTAAGTGTAACCCTACATACACAGAGGGGAAAGAAGAGGTGACTAAGTTACCAAATGCAATGAAATCACAAAAAATGGCTGCTAGGTCTGTAAGTATACACTGCACCTTAAAAAGGATAATAAAAGAATAAATAAATAAAAAAAAACCTGTAACTCACCAGTGGTTTTACACAACAAAGCAGCTCTGAAGTACATATAACTACTTATATAAAAAGACTCATCCTGACTTATGCTGTTAAGGTTCTAGTTCTGCCACAGCTCAAACCAGAAATCTGTACTGTCCTGGTCTTGTATTCTCGCTGGTGTTAGAACTAACATTCTTCTGACCAAACAAATGAGGCAATTTTTAGAAGCAACTTCTCAGAAGAACTGAACCAGGTAACAAAATACTTTCTGAAAATCATGATTCTGCTAGTGCAAGAAAAGTAAGCAAAATCATGACATTAATCTTTAACTCAGAATTATTTTCCAGAATATACCGGATAAAGAAGCACTTATCAATTATTCACTTCAAACTGTGGAAAATTGTTGTCAGTTCTTATATATCCCCTCAAAAATTCAAAATAATTCAGGTAATAATTCATAATTACTAATTATTTTGTGGGCATTATAAAACAAAAAAATCCTTGCGCTGCATTCCTTTGCCACTCTTCCAGAAATGTTATAATGCACCCAAGGTTCCCTGATTTTAAGGGATAGCAGAGGCGACTTTAAAAAATATAATCTCTTGTTTGTTTGATATTTTTGCTTCTGTATTCAAGCTTTCATGAGACTTCCATGTAGAACATAGAAAAAGCAATATTTTAGACTGCTTTTATGTTTTGTTCATGTCACAGTCTCCAGGTGAATAAAGACAGGTAATTTCTAGTTATAGTAGAAGTATTGATATCTCAGCCTATAACACTGATAATTATTCCTATTATTTGTTTAGTGCCTATCTACAAAGTATTAAGGGACAGATTTAAGATGCTGAGAACGTGGACTTACAGTTTGAAAATGTTGTAACATTTCTCTGCTATGGCCCAGTGTAGCTGAACATCCAGTGTATAAGAAGTCTGGTGCATATGGTATGAAGATGTTTTGCACAAAGTCTGCTCAGGTGCTCCTTCCCAGTTTTGCAGACTTTGAATCAGTTATCAAATGGAATACTATTTTGCTAGACCAGTGATTTTCAATCTTTTTTTCTTTCTTTTTCAAATTTGCAGATAGATAAAATATTTCCACTGGAGAAGCAAACCTTTGAATAGCAAATTTCAAGTCAGTCAAAAATAAGCTTATTTTTCAGTCACCTTTCACATTTCTCTTAGTGTTACCTGATTAATGTTCAATTCAAAAGCTGAACACTTAAACCCATTGTGGCTGATGTTGCAGATAAGCTAAAGAAAAATCTACCCTTAACAAAGGTATTGTGAATTCTGCATTAATTTCAGCAAGGTGATAAGGACATATGAGTTCAGAGAATCAGAAAGTCATAAGGCAATAACAGGGCTCTGTTTGTGGGTCACTGCATTCACCTTCAGGACAGTAGCTATTCTGAAGACTCTGTTTTCTGGTGAAAGAATGGATTTCAAGAGATATTTCAAGCAGATCAATGGTGTTGCTTTGCAGGTATTTGTGGAAAATCATCCCAGCCAGAGTAAAAAACCAGGAATATATTAAAATTTGTTTACTTTATGTTTACAATATGCACTGTATTACAATGTAATTGCTTCAGCAGTGTTTCTTCTGGTAGCAATAATGGTTCTAGTATTTTTTTATTGAGTGTTTGTCATTTAAACACTAATTCAATTGCCTTTGCAAATGTTTGCTTTCTAGCTGTTAGCAGGAAGCTCAGCACAGTGCACCTTTTGAATCAAATCAGGCAATCCCTATCATTTCACTTAATGCCTTCCACAGGATTACTTGAAGAAGTAAGCTTTAGGTGAGAAATTTAACAACCTAGGGATTCTGTCTTATTAAAAATCCTCGGTTTGCTTTTTGTCTGAAAAAAATCCAGTGTCCGAGTTTCAGATTGAACTAAATAAAGTCACTGAATTTTTTTTTTTTTTTGTTGCTTTTTTTGTTTCTTAGGATATTGAGCATATACTTTGATAGCATGTTTCAACCACTGCCTTGTTTTTAATATCACAGCTTCTACTACTAGGCATTTGTGTGAGGTCAATAATCATCAGGGAACATGATTACAAGAGGTTCTGCTAGTGTGCATATTGGCAAATGTCAGGCCTGTATACAGCTCCTTTGAAGGTGTTCTGCAGTTTCCTTAAGTACAAGAACACCTCTTAGAGCAAACCCAGACTCTGCAATCACCTGCCCTGCTAATCCTAATTATCTTTAATGGGACTCGGGAGTTCATTTTAGCAACACCTTGATGTTCAACTTCTTAATTCAATGTCCAACATCTTGCCTCTATACTCACCAGTCATACAGTTTAGAACTAAAAGGAAGGAATAGCTTGTGTCTTTCTAAAAGAAATCCTTCTTGGCTACAATGAAATTAGGAAAAATCCTCCATTTTCATCAGTAATTTTTTTTCTCCAGTTATGATGCCTCACAATGAAAACTAATTTAACATTTGAATTCTCTTTTTACTGTTCAAACACTGCATTTCATTTAGATTTTCCCTCCTAGACTGAAAGCCACGTCTGATTCTACCTTTTCTCCTCATTGAGAAGTATATATAAATTATAACGTCGTGGTGAAGTGTACCAGAATCATGTAATGCTCTTGACATTTTAGAGTATCATAAAACATCAGCATTCATAGGTTGGCTTACCTCCTTATACCTAAGTACAGTGTCTTGCCAAGAATCATGGAATAATTCTGTTGGCAAAGATTTCCAAGATTAATGAGTGCAACCTTTGATGGGTCACTGCCTCGACAGCTAAATGCTGCACCTAGATGTTCCTTGCAGACCTCCAAGGATGGTGACAGCCTGGGGCAGCCTGTTCCCATGCTTAATAACCTTTTTCATTCATTATCCAACTTGGACCTCCTCTGGCACAGCTTAAGGCTGTGTTCTCTTGTCCTGTCACTGGCTCTTTGGGAGAAGAGGCTGATCCCCCACCTGGCTACAACCTCCTTCAAGGTATCCTTAGAGAGCCATAAGGTCTCCCCTGACCCTCCTTTTCTCTAGGCTAAATAACCCCAGCTCCCACAGCTGCTCCTAATACGACAATCTCTAGGCCCTTCACCAGCTGCCTTGCCCTTCTCTGGACGTGCTCCAGTACCTCAATGTCTTTGTTGAAGCGAGGCGCCAAAACTGAACACAAGATTTGAGGTGTGGCTTCACCAGGGCTGAGTAGAGAAGTTCTTAATTGAACAGATCTGTCACATAAAAAAATGTCATAAACCCATAGAAACACACTGCAAACCAGTCTAATTTTGTACAGAAATAATCTATTCAGTAACATGTTACTTTGTACTTTGATGTCATATTTAATGTTGAGCTTATTACTTTGCAATTACCTGAATAGATATCTGTGCACGTCCATAGGGTTTTACACTAAGGTTTTCTCTTAGTGCTTCCATTACAGAGATACTTAAAAAACCAAACAAACAAAAGTCAGATTTTAATTAAATTGTGATTGGAATTTATATATTCTACATATGTTTCAGCAGTTTTAATAAACAATAGAATCCATTCAGATTTTTATATTTTGCTCTGGGATTTTCAAACTGTTTAAGAAACTAAGAAATATGTTCTGTCATGTATCTGAAGATGGACATAATCCTCAGTATTTGCCTGTCACCATAGGGAGAAAAACTTTGGATATCTTTATTTCTTTATGAGCTTCCTTGCAAACTAACAACTCTAGGCAAGCCTAATAATACCTTTACAAGAGTTAACTGGCACAGTGGAGCAAATCACCTAGTTTAAATCAGAATTCAATGCTAATTCATGATGCCTTCATTGCTCTGTGTTTGGGACAACTAATTAATCAAACTCAGCTTAGGTTGTCGAAATGATCTGTGTAAATAGGATTTAAACTGATTATAATTTTTAAAATAGAATCTCATTACCTGGGTAGATTTGACAGAACATTTATGTCTGTGTTTGAATTGCTAATATACAATTAGAAAAGTAATTATGTAAAGCATTAGAACACTATGTGCTCTGAGAATTATTTATTACTCCTTGAGTAGCCTCTCTGATATAAAAATAATTTTCCATTAATAAATGAAAAAAAGCAGAATTTCAGTATCACATTTACAATACCTCTTTATTAATGAACACGCAGCCCATATTGAGCTACTTTGAAGAAAATTCAAAATGCATTGCTAAAATGGAAAAAAATACAAACTGCAAAGGAATTTTAATCCATTATCCTACAAGGTTGACTTTTTTTGATGATGTATTTGGAAGCAATAATTGCTCAAGCATATATATATGATAAATATCTCTCTGAACTATATGACCATGTTTTGAACCTCATATACATACCCACCACCACACACAAAGAAACCATGAGGGATGGGATGAGAATTCCGCCATCTTGTGTTTTGTGATGGTGCACCCTTGCTCTCCCCACTCCTCCTCCATTCTGCTGTGTTATCTCAGGAGCTCCTGATAAGCCCTGACTGAATCAGCTGGGCCACCAGGTGAAGCACTCCTTCATGGCACCAGTTTGTCGCTGAAGTGTCCCTAGATTAAGCTCTTGCATGATAAAGGTGGGAATGATTCTGGCCATACCAGGAACCTCAAGTGCCTGACCCAGATGAGGAACAAAGAATGAGCAGTTATCCTTAGCCCTGATAAATCATTCACCTGAATTGTATAGCCCAAGTGAAATGCTGCTGTTTCTCAACGGCATTTTGAAAAAGTTAATTTTAGCCTTAGTGGAACAATACTATTGATAAAAAGCTTCTAGTAGTTGCCCACTCGTGTTATGGCCAGGATGGAAACTGACTGATGACTGGAGACAATCCTCTTGTAACCCTACAAACAGTGATCTTAAGGAAGCCCTTTGAGTTGTTCTGGACTGCAGCAGGCTACACCAGCATCCCCCCTAAGTGGGACACCTCCTGGAGCTCATGAACTCTCACATTTGTGATATTGAAAATACCATCACCGATGAATGAGGCCTAGACTGATATTCCCCACCTCACCATTCCTCAAGATGCAGTCCACGCCTCTTGAGAAATGCTAAGGGATTTGAAGTATTTTACTGAACTTGAGTGGAATTTTAACAGTACTTTAACAGCCACAGATACAGACATACACACCTCTTTGTCTGCATCTTTGGATTGATTAAGGTATGAATTACATTATTGTGAATCTATAATTAAGTCATTTTTGTAAATCAAGTAAACCCTACTGAATCTCCTAATAAATATTAAATTAGTCAATGATTAAGTGCTGATAAACCCTTTAGTGCCTTTATCTTTTAAATCATATCCTTTGCACTTTTACCCTTTTGCATTCCTTGTCTTCTTGTACATCATTCTAAAATGATTCTAATACAATTTTCTTATGCATGCTTCCTCTATGTTGTAAGTAATAGAGTGAACCTTGCCATTAAACTCTGTTAAAGTAATACTTTCACAAATACATATAAAACTTGCCTTTTGCCAATACCTTTGATGATGATTCTTTAAGTGACCTAAGCATTTTTTCAGAACATGTATGAAGCAGTGGATCTAATCAAATCCTGTTTGATTTGTGATGTGCTGTGACATGCATCGAGAATGCAGCACAATCCAGAGCTAAAAACAGTTTCAAATGAGGATAACCTGGCAGATGTATTCTGGTGGCACAATTATCTGCAAACAGCCACTAAGTCCATGGAACAAGAAGAGTCTGTGGTACAAGAACAGTCCACAGAGTGAATTCAACACAAAGAGCTTCCTGAATCACTGGGATGTTAAGCCCTCAGCACCAACCATTACCTGCTTTGCTTTACAGATGGAGAGTTCTTGCCAATATAGATACAACCTGACAACTTCACAGAAAAAAGTCTTTTTCTATGTATGGATGATGTGATTGCCAATTTCTTTGCTGTATTTGCAGGAGACAATTTTCTGGTAGATGCTACAATCTTGTTCTTAAAGCCTGAGTTAAGAAAAAAAAAAAGAGTTAAAGGATTCTTCTTCCAACATCTTCCCATTACTTCTTTGAAATCAACTAATTCACATGTAATTTATTAATTCACATGTCCTTCATGTGAGTTTTAGGTGCAAATCATTTCCTTAGCTGCCTTGGCCAGAAGTGTGACATTGGCATAATTAAGGAGACAAAAATTATTGTTCACAGTTTGCCAATATTATGACATGTTTATATTTAAAAACCAGCCAAATAAACTGCACTTCCTTAAAGGTTACGTAAAGACCATGTGCTAGAACTCGCATTCTGTTTCACATTTTAAATGCACTTGTGTTTTACAGTTAAATGATGGACTCCATGAACCAGTTTAGCTAGAATTTTCCTTATGGAGAACATTTAAAGTTTTATTGCTATAGGATATTTTGCTAAAAAAATGACTGCAGGATTATCTTTGGAAACTTGACTGATAAATTTAACATAAGCTTCTAAAAAGAAACACAATGACATATCTGACACAGCTGACCAGTCCCACACCACAAAACCGATATCATATTGATACATTAAACTAATCTCCACTTGGAACTTATTTAATTAACATAACTCTCCTGCATCCCAAGATTTTAAAAATAAAATCACTTAGGGTTCATATATTAAAAGGATTAATAGATTTAACTATTGGTTACTGCTTCTCCATAATTGCATGTTCCCATATTTTTGCTTTTGTTTTTCCAGCTTCTCCACCAGTTGAATCAGAGAAACAGTTAGTAAAATTCCATGTATGAACTAGTGCTCTACACATTTAAGTTCTGCAGAGGAGGATTTAATATGGATAGTTATATTCTTCTATCTTTGGCAAACAGCAGAGACAAGATATTAATCTGCGTATTCCAAAATCTTGGTCTATGCATCCAAAATAGTGTCCTCAAAAAGATTTCATTCTTTGAAATCTTTTAGCATTCTTTTAATTCCAATCTAAACTCTATTATATATTTAACCTTGTTGATCATTGTGATCAATAACTTATTAGGAATCAATCTGTAAGTACTAATTCTAAGGAATGCATTTCCAGCAGTTAACATGCAAACAATAGAAATGAAAAGATAAAGCTTTTAAAAACATTTAAACCTTTAAAAAGGTTCAATTAAAAAAAAAAAAGTTGTAAGGCCTTTTATTTTGTTTCTACTTTAATGATAACGATAATAATAAATATAATTTTTTTAAATCTCTGTTCATTTATTCAAAGCTTACAGTGTTTCAGGCATTCTAAATTTGGCCTGAGATATAAAGCCAAAATGATTTGATAACAAAACAAGAATTTTAGGTCTGTAATAGTGCTGGTTTTCTGTTTCAAGTAAACCTATACTTTCTAATGCCTTTTTCCCCCCTAATATTTCTTCTCACCAATTTACATGATATAGAAAGATAATTTCCTGATGTTGCATTTAAAATAAATAATGTATTTGGGCATCATTATTTTTATCAACACTACAATAAAACATGAATGACACATTAATGAAATCAAGTAATGACCAGGAAAAGAAATCTTAGTCTCAATTACACAGTGTTAGATATCCTTCTTCTAGTAAATAATGAAAACTGTCATTGACCTTATTCAAGTCACTTCTCACGTTTAAGGTACTTTTTCATTTAACAGGTTGGGTCAATTCACAAGATTTAATATTGACTAAGATGTCTGTTCTTATTGGCAAATGAATAAGCTCTTCACTGCTAAAGCTGAAAATAGAACTGCTTGGATTCCTCCAATTTCAGATTTAGAACCCTTCAATTACCACTTCTTACTACATTCACTAGACTTAATTTTGGTATTTGTTTAAAAACTCAATTTCATTTGAAAATGCATCTGTTCTTTACTGCCATTCTTAAACTGCCGTATATATTTACTTCAGTATTTAGTGTAAGATATGAAAACTGGTAATGCACAAATATGGCCTTCATATGACCAACTTAGTGTCTTTTTTATTCTAGTGTGCAGAAATCCTCTAAGTGAACAAAGCACCAAATCTAGTTAGCACTGAAATACCTTTTACTGTCTAAGATTATGGAAAGGTGAATCAAAAAAACGCCTGAAAAATACAAATTTGTAATTCTTTCCTAAATTTCCAGTCACCTGCCATAACCCTTGGTCAAATAGGGACAAATATAATTGCAGATAAAGGCTTTCTGTTTTCCTACAATATTTCAGTTCAATTTCTTAAACGTTTGCATAATAGTATCCAAGATAAATAAAATACCATTTGAGTAATACATCACCAGGTGTATTTTTAAGTTTAAAAAAGCAAAGATTGTGCAAAAGATGGAATAAGGAATCCCAAAAGTGCACCAGAGTACTTTTCATAGAGCATAACTGAACAATTTTTCCGTGTTTTAAGCACAGCCATACTTGTGAATCCTTCCTACCATGGATGGCAATCCATAGTAGAAGGAGCAAAAGAGTCAAATTGTGTGACTGTGTATAGATGCAAAGGTTAACTTCAGGTTTGCAGAATTCAGTGCATGAATTGTTCACCTACTGGCTGCTTTTAGCACCTAACTTAAAAGCAGTTCTGAGAACCTAAAGTTAGAAGTTAATGTTCCTCATTAAGTGAATAAGAAGAAAAAAAAAAGGAAAAGATGATGCATCCAGAAAATGAACCTAGTAATAAAGGCAGGTGCTTAAATTTAGACTGTAAAATCTCTCTGCCATTTTACAACATTTTATTATTTAGTTTAAATCAGTTTTTTTAACCTAGTCATCTACATAGCTGCAAGAACAAACTTTGTTGGCAGCTGAACAAATCAAAGGCAACATATAGTCAAAAGAATTTATTCTTAAAAGAAAGGTTTTACTTCAGAAGCATATAGCTTAATTCTTCTGTCACCTATTCTTCCTAATCTGTTCCACAAATATCCTAATGTCAGTGCTACAATTACCAAGTGTCTTGGTTTGGGACAATTTATATCCACAAATGTGAAAAATATTAAGTATCTTCAATAAGCAACCACAAAAACATCTCTGAAAGTCTCTAATATTTAAATCTTTTAAGATAATTAAGAAAATTAACTAAAAAGGAAATTTGTGTGCTGACTATTCTGCTAGTTTTTCTTTGCTATTAAGGAAAATATGATAAAACCATGCTGTTATCACACAATGTTTCAAAATATGATTAAGACCTTTTTATATAAACAAACATAACTTCCAATTCCATGCCATTTGTTATTTCTACGGATATGAGTATTTTATATAAATAGGTTCTAAACACTCATTTGATTGTCAGTATAGAGATAAATAGAGCAAAATTAGTGCAACACTCATGTGATAGCCTTCCACAAGGAGTTTATCCAGCTGACAGATAAATGATGGCTGAGATACCCTGAAACTGCACATGGGGGGTGAAGCACCTCATTGTCCTGCTCAGCCTCCTGGCAGACTTCAGCATTCGCCATCCCACCATGTAATTTTGTGGGCGGCTGTGATTCAAAGCACAGGTGCACAATCAGGGTAGGAAACAATGCCTCATCTCTCTTGCTGTAGCTGCATGGCAGAAAATGAGTGGGAAGGAAATCTAACTCAGACTATGCACATATTCAAGAAAAAGTTCTTCTGAACCAGATCCCTTTTAAGATTTTTCTGGGCAGCATTAAACAAATGACAGTCCGCATTCCTGCAGGACGAGGACAGAGGTTTTGTTTTGACCTGGAGGTTGGTTCTCTGCTCTTCTTGCTATCCAGTTATTGGGATATTTCACTAAGGCCACAGGCTTTGTGTCAATCTAATAATGTAACACTTAGTTCAGCCTTTGACTTTAAAGTCTTGGCCTGAACTGATTTTAGATTGTTTTAAGATAAAGCTACTTTAAAGCCAGCTTTCCCTAAGCAGGGTGTGGACATGAACCGAGCAGTGCAACATTCCTATGTCCAGGGATTGGTATTTGTCCCCATTTGGTTATTGTCTCTGTCATTGGAGTCTTGTGACACTTAGTCTATGTCTCTTCAATGACAGGCAGATAATTTCACCTTAAGTTGCTAGCATACCCCCTAAGACATAACTAATGTTCTCTGTTTAGCTTATCAGAATGTCAATATCTCAAATAAACTCAATGACCACTTGAAGGACCTCATAGCCAACATCTGTTTTGGGCTATAGAAAACGACTATTTTGCAATATTATTCTTTTCATTATTTTTACTTACACAAAAATTAATATTTCAAATAGTACATGCAGGGTATTTTCAGAGATTTTGTTTAAACAAGTCAAAATTGAATATTTTATTGCATTTTTCTCTCTGTGCATAAAAAAATTGAGCTTTTTTTTAAAGAAAAACATAAGTTTCACTGGTGTTGATATATTCCTCTTGGATCAATCAGCTCACTGACAAGAACAATTTTAAAATAAGGCTTCAGAGAAGAAGACTGGGAGAAACTTATATAATATCCAATTGCTAAAGAAATGTCAAAACAGTTTTTTAAATAGTGGAAAATGAAGATGGAAAGAACAGATGGTTGTCCTCAAATCTGTAATCTGTATGCCTCTCACAAGTGCATGGAGCTGCCCTCTACAAAAAAAAAAAAAGGAAAAAAGTTAAATAATTAGAAATAAATATAGAAAGGTAAATATCAAAGTACCAAAATACCTCATATTTTGAAAGAAAAACCTCTGAAATTTGACTCCACAACTTTACTTTTTTCCCATTTTCTAATTTCACAAACTGCACTTTATAATTTATTAAATCAATAGTAATGTGTAAAACTTCTGGTTCCTACAGCAATGAAAAATGGAAAAAAAAAAAAGCTATTCTAATAACTATTAGGTAAACATTAATGGAATTAGATAATCAGTGAAATATTTTATTGTTACTCACTGAGGCAAAGATATTACTGATATAATGGCATGTTCTTTTTATCATAGACTACCAGCAGTGAAGGCAGGCAGGGCACAATTCAAGCATTTTGAATTGTAACTTCATGTAATACAGGGGCATTTACAGTACCTAATGCATCAATGCTGAAAAGCAGATAAGGCAATAAAGTTCGCACATACAGCCAACGGCAAATTTGATTAAAAGTCAGTTTTAACAAGGTTTCCATTCTTTTTGCTGCGCCTTAAGGACTGCTGTTCCATTTCAAATTAACATTTTATTATGCTATGTGGGTTTTACAGTGTTATTAGATTAATTAGCTGATCTTGTTTACTTAGGTTGAACTTTTATTTGGTTTTGGATTCAATATTGAGTTCTGTGGATATAAATTCCAATTGTAATTTCAAAGTGAATATGCCTCTTCTTTTTAAAAGTAGTTTTTTACACTATATTTAATCTATACCAATTGTATTTCTTAGTGAAGTCAGACATTCTTCTAATGAGTTATTTATCATGGTCTACAGCTGTGGTTACCAAAGCTGTTGCCTTCCTAGTCAAGTGGAAAGGCAAATTAAAATTTTATAGTCCACAAATATGAGATTCAGTCTTTTAACATAGTTCCTTTTAGCAATTCAGAAATTTTATTTTCTCCCCACCATTAAACATTGTGCCATTGCTCAGTTGCTTTAGAGGCAATTAAGTACAAAAATATGAAAGCTATATCACTAGCACACTATTTGTACTGCCACTGCTAATGCATTAAAATAGACATCCTATTCCATGATAGTTGTAATCTTAATTTTCTCTTAAAACTTACATGTAATACGAGTATAATTGCATTTTTTCATACATTAGAGGTAGACAGCCAAAGACATAGGACTAAAGAGAAGGTAAGATGTGGTCTTGTGGAAGATATTCCACTCACTTGTCAAATAGCAAGAGATGTGGGGACATAATTTTGATAATATTGAATTATATCTCTCATACTTGCCCAAAAGGCTGATACCTTTGCCTTTCCTGAGGACATTTGAAAACAAAGTCTGTTTTTTCTATTTATTTTCACTATTTTGATAAGACTGAGAGAAGGATTTAAGTTATAGCTAGCACCAGTAAGCAAATTAGAATTTTATTAACATATAAACTAGTGGACATAAAATCCCAACCAAATAAATTTATAGTGTATTTTGCTCATCATGATTGCTGCAGATTTTGTGGGTTTTGCTCCTCAGGAAAACTATTGGCTGCAAAAACCTCCAAATCTAAAACTTTTCAATTGCTTTAACAAACTCTGGAGATGGCCATTTAGTAACAGTCTCGTGCAGTCAAATTTTAAATCAAATACCTTATTTGCAAATCTGATCTTTGTGGAAGAAATTAGAAAATTAAGTATAACTTTTTTCAGTAAAATAAAAGGTATGTTGGAGTTGTCTTTTGTTCCACCTTTCGTTATATGGACATAATGATATAGGAGTTATCCTGCCCAATAGCTGTCACGAAAAATGGTTTGCCATTTGCCAACAGCCCAAAATTTCATTGAAGATCACAGAAATCAAAATTACTGAAAAGTCCTAAGGCAACAAGAAAAAATGTAGTCTTTTCTCCCTCTGTTTTCAAAAAGACAATTCTGAATTCAAGAGGAAGAAGAACAAATAGACAATATAAAATAGAAAAGAAAAGAAAAAAAGAAAGGCAGTCTTTCCTTTCCCCCTGGATTCCCAAGAAAAGCAAAAATAAGTGTGGTTTGTGCAGCTCTTCATGACACTAACTGTTCATGTCAGAATACCAAAAATGTTATAAACAAAGAGAAAAAAATAGATACAAAAGTACAAAGAAGGTGAGAAGATGAAAGAGACATCAACATAACTGCTTTGGTGCTATTTGGCTGTGTAGGGATCAGATTGCATTACCCATTCCCTTAACTTGCTGAGAACATGCTACGGCTGAGACTGTCATTACCCTGCAGCATATCACCAGATTAACAAGAAAGAAAATCCATCACTTATCTAGACTTGGGATCAATATCTGTGAAATCTGACAGAAAAACATATTATGGAACTCAGTTAATTTAATACAGAATGATTTGGTCTCTGATTACAGTAACAGAGAAGACAATATCTGTCTTAAGACTTTTTTGTACAAAGTAATTTTTAAAATAACTTTGAATGGCACAATCAGCTGCTGGCTTTTGCTATCATCAGGCCAGCAGTAAGATTCTGAAATCACCTCTTAGGTTCTAACAGTGAATTTATACTATTAGTGAAAAATTGCAACAGCCGAAATTTTTTCTTGACCTTAGGTGGACACTCCAAAATCATTCCAAAATACTCTGGATCGTAAAATATTGCACAGCCTTGCCAAAGAGCTGGATATTAGTAGTAATTTATAGAATCACTGAATTGTTTATGTTCGAAAAGACCTTTAAGATCAAGTCCAACCATTGACCCACCTCTGCCAAGTCCACTGCTAAACCATGTCCACAAACACCACTTCCACATATTTTTATATGCCTCCAGGTAGGGTGAATTAAACACTTCCCTGGGCAGCCTGTTCCAATGTTTGGCAATCCATTTCGTAAAAAAGTTTTTTTGCACTGTCCAATCTAAACCTCTCTTGGTGTAAGTTGAGGCTACTTCTTTTTGTCCTACACTACACTCAGGCTACAGATCCCTTCCTTTTTGGGGAAGCAGCCCTAATTCCAATGTGACCATTCTCAGGTGCTTTGTGGTTTTTATCACATCAGTTACTCTGTTGCCACCTGTATCTCCACCTCTGACCTTCACTGAGAGAGCAGGCTGAACCACTTGGTCACACAAATTGGATGAATAGCAAGAAATGAGAGATCCCCATGTAGTAACAACTTGAACTTGAACAGCACTTGTTGGTTTTGGGTTTGTCATCTAGTATTTTCAGTTCGTCGGTTAGCATGTGCTTTTAGAGAGACAGAGCTATGGAACTCATGTTTATTATTTAATCAAGACTGAATTTCATTAAAGATTTCTTTTAAGTTCTGCTTTTACTAATTTGCCTACTATTTGGTACTTCTCTAGACTGTTATGCACAAGTGAAGAGGACAAGGTTTACCCCACCCAACTTCCTCCTTATTTCCCCAGAAATTTAGAACTTTACAGAAGTTCAGTTAAATGTACTTTGACATGAAAAGTGCACTATTTTCATAACAAACTGCTGAACCCAGTAAAGACAAAAGCTAATTTATTTTTTATTTTACTTCAGAGAGTGCTTTTAAGCATTTTTTTTTGCTTGTTTTCTGAAAGAACAAGTAAAAGGTTTTGAACAAGCACAGTAACAGTTTGCTGTTTCATGGAATACATTATATCTGTTGGATTTCTTAACAGATCTTTTTTCTCCTTTTTTACCTTAGAGCTCACACAAGACAGAAAATTATTATAAGGAAGGGCCATGTACAAATGCCATAATCCACAGTCTTTAAGTTACTAATATGTGTAGCTTCTTTAAGTAGTAGCACAAACCTCTCAAAAAACCCAGCAAACTGAAATACTTACTCACAAAATCAATTTATTTTTTGGTACAATAATCCTTGGGCTGCAAAAATTAAAAAATATTTCTTAATTTTAAAAATAAGAAGAGGGAAGTCATTAGAAGATCTTAATTAGTAGTAATAGTAATAATAATCCAACAAAATAGTTTTCTGCTGTGTAATAAGCACCTCTGTTTCTTGTTGTCCATGCATTAATTCAGTGTGTATTTGGGGGAGTATTTATTCATAAATCAGCTTCTCATTTAGTTTTCAATGCCAAAAATCCCCTTTAACAGCTAATTAAGTATTTCAAACAACATACACATACTAGCACCTTGTTATGATTGGTCTAGTAGTTTGATTTATAACTGAACTTCATTTGATACACTCAGAGGTTTGAGTCACTTATATCTACATACAGCAGTGACTTTTTTCAATGTATTATATAATTATATGCAAGCATCAATTTAATTTACTTCACTCCTTCTATTTCTTTAAACTTTGTTGCTAAAGAAAACAAGCTTTTTTTTACATAAAAGGCTTGATTTTACTTACATCGTATAATAGACCAAAATACCAATGAGTCAGAACAGGCATTTAGTGTTTGTATGAAGTTTTTAGGAATTTGAATATAAACTTTTCTGAAACAATATTACTTATCTATTTGTGAAATCCATTTAACGTCTTTTGGTACCTGCTAGTCTGGCTGTGGTGCAATACACAGATGGAAGTTAAAATATTGT
This sequence comes from Zonotrichia leucophrys gambelii, assembly GCF_028769735.1. Taxonomy (NCBI): domain Eukaryota; kingdom Metazoa; phylum Chordata; class Aves; order Passeriformes; family Passerellidae; genus Zonotrichia; species Zonotrichia leucophrys. The sequence goes on along the minus strand of NC_088169.1, from coordinate 23,515,375 downwards.
TTTAAAGGGACATGTCCAGTGGACACTATTTACATATCTAGGGTAGACCATGACTGGTGAGAGAATTAATTGCTAATTAAAAATTACAGTATTGTTATTACTTGCCTTTATTATAACTCTTCTCACTCAATTTCTCTTCTTCCTGGCTTGCCTTTTTTTACCTCATGTGCTTCCAGTTCAGACTTTGAATGGTGAGGCATTTGGAAGCAATGAGAACTAGACAAAGTAATCATGATATGATGTGGGGGTGAGTAGACATTTGATATGAGTGGGTGCACTACAGCATACCCAGCCTCTTCTGTAGTTCCCTCCTGCTCCAGCCATGGAAGTTCTTTTATGCCACTTTTTGAGTACTTATGAAAGAAAAGAATAGCATGGAATTAAATTTCTTGTCTCACAAGGAGAATTTGCAAGATAAAAACAGTTCAGTAGCCTGTCATCCAATTTACTTATCTTCCAAAATTATTTCAGTGATCTTGCTCTTAAATTTTGCATATAATCATTCTATAAGCATAGGAATGCTAAAGGAATTCCAGCTGTTGTTTAATATTAATATTCATTTCACCACTGACTGAATCTTTATGCATGTTCTTAAAATGCAGAGATATCCAGACCTTCAGCTACATTATCCTCCCATTAAAAAAATCATCAGGGAATTCTAAATTATTGGTGAATGATTTTTTCTGTTTACTATTCGTATAAAAAATTTTACCATTTTTTCCTTTTATATGTCATGAGGAGATGAGTGAACTGACTTTCCATGTCAATGAAAAGGAGAAGTGATTAAAAAAAAAAAAAAGAAGAAAAAAAGCTGCTTTTAACTTCCTTTAGGGGGTACCGCAACCTTATTTTTACTGTCATTTCCTGAAGGCCTTCAGCAATTTTCCACAAAGGCATTTTAGAAAAGTAGCAAAAGGTAGTCTTGTCTGGTTTTGTCACATTTATGACTTCGCTTGTTATTTGATTTCTTTTTTAACCTTTTGCATTATGGCTTTTGTTTTAGCTTGTGACAAGCAGAGAGGGGAGGAAGAGATAAGAGGTTGAGTTGCAAGTCTTCTGAGCATTGTGAGACTTAAACTCAATGCATGAGGGTGTTATTAAGACTACATTTGGATTGACTAATGCTTTTTTATCTGTAGTATGCCGAAAGAATTCAGCAGGAAATTAAGTTAAACTGGAGATTTTTAACTCAGTGTTTTCAGGTGGGAAATTAAACACAAGACAAAATTGGAATTGTTAATTTACCTGACCCTAACGGAAACATAGAAACCAAAATATGGATTATGAACAGAACACAGAATATTTCACTACTTCTTTTATATTTTTAGATTATAAAATGAGAGAATGATAAAAATATTATTTCAGTTTCTTTTAGATAGAATTGTGATAGCAAAATTGCTACTATTCTTCATAGTGATATCCATTCAGCAAATAATTTATTTACATTAAATTTCCATTCTTAAGGAGAATAAGACTTAAATTCAAACTCCCTCCCACCTCCCTTTTCATTCAGAGACACAAAGATAAAATTAATTTCTAATGAAAATACTGGCAGGTGTTCATTTTTTAGGTAATAAAAGGGTTTAATACAAATTATTCCATCATACTGCTCCTGAATACTTATTTAGCATGCCAAGATTTCTCATCATAAAGCTAATTGCCCCAAAATTTAGCCATTTAGAAATAAACTTTGAATCATTCACCTCTAGTCACTGCCAATGGGTTTAGGGCTCTCCTGTCCTAAAGCATGAGCTTGTCTCAGGTGCCTTTATGCCAACACTTAGAGCCACCCCAGGTACAGCTGAGTGTGAGGTGTCAGTGAGTCTCTGGCTGTGCCACAGCCTCTGGGCACATCCCTGCAGTGTTCTAGAGTTCTCTGTCCAGGTGTTTAAAAGCATCTCAGTGAACCAGTGGCTATTTGTAGGCAACTGGACTACAGGCTGCCTCTACTTCACAAATACTGCACTTATTGCTCTCAGGGAGTCTGTATATTTTTGCATTGTCTATAGCAGAAAAATATATAATTCAACTAGCTTGAAGATTGTACCATATTATTAAAGTTGTAGCATCCTTGCGAATTCTAAATCTAATTATTGAATTGGACTTTCAAGTACTGCTTACATCTGACTAATCAAATAGGTCTCAACAAAGTAGAATAAAACTCAGTTCTCCTTAAGTCTCTTTTTATAAGACTATCTTATACAAAGTCTTCAATGAACAGTTTCAGCACATTTTAATAACACTTCCTTAATCAATTTCAGATAGTGAAAAAGTTGCTTCGTCTAGTCTCCAAATTCAACAGAATGCAAATGTAAAATTATTTATTACCTCTTTCAGTGTACCAAACATTAGATGGCAGTGATATTCTAAGGTGAATGGATTTCTCCTATTTGTAATACATCTCTTATTTTTTTCCAAAATAAATTAATTCTATCATTTTAAATGGTAAAAATTTTAAACCTCTCGTTCTTCACTATGTTCCAAAGGTTTTTTGGTAATTTTTTTGTTTCAGGCAAGAATAAAATATGAAACCTTTCAACAGACAGCTTCAGAATACAATTTAATGAGAAAGTTTATCAAGAAGAAATAAAATCACACACACATTAATCAGAGTTTCATCCAACCTGCCCTTGAACATCTCCAGCAATGGGGCATCCACAGCTTCTCTGGGAAAACTGTTCCAGGGCCTTACCACCCTCACAGTAAAGAATTTTCTTAATATCTAGTCTAAAACTACTCTCTTTAATTTCAACCCATTCCACCTTATCCTGTAACTTCATGCTCTTGCCAATAGTCATCTTGCTCCATCTTTCCTCTAAGTCCCCTTCAGGTACTGGAAAGCTGCAATCAGGTCACTGTTGCAGGGTGTTCATCACTACAGGAGGGCCTATCTGTTCTGCCTCTCTGCTGGTGCAACAGCTCAGGGTACCTTCCCTCTCCCATGAATTTGCTAACTGGTGAAATATCTCATGCCAGACACCTGTCTGCTGGTGAGGTATTTCTCGTACCACGGAGGTGGCATTTCCAGCTGACGATAAACCTCTTGCCTTGAGAGCAAGACTGAAGGAAGACGAGCTTGAATTTTTGACAGACAAAGACTTCACTTTACAAGCTATAAAAGATAAACAAAATTTTCAGAAGCAGAAGTCTTCTTCACATTCCCTGGAAATGTGTGGGGGCTTTTCCCAAAAATCAGGATGCTGCATTGTGATAACTCTCTTGGGAGTTGAGTGAAAGGAATTTGTGTACCCCACCATCAGTTTGATGGTGAGTTACATTGACTCCTAATCTACTATTGCTTTGCTAGCTATAATATAAATATCTTTGTGTCATGCACTGTCTTATGTAATGTTCTTTGTTTTAACCTGTGTAGCAAGTAACTCTGTTTAAGGCCATTTGTCTGTTAATCTCTTGCCTGTTCAATAAATCAACTCATAACAGACCTTAAAGGCCATTCTTAAGAAGTTGTGAGCCAAAGTAGTCACCTGAATAAAGCTGCTGCCAAAAACCTGAACCTAAGGCAAGGCTTGTCTGAACCTTCACTTGATCCATAACAGTCACCCTGAAGCCTTTCTTTTTCCAGGCTGAACAATCTCAATTCTGTCAGGCTTTCCTCACAGGAGAGGTGCTCCATCTCTCTGATCAACTTTGTGGCTCCAGCTTTTCACCAGTTTTGTTGTCCTTCTCTGGACACCCTCCAGAACCTCAATGTCCTTCCTGTGGGGAGCCCAAAAATGAACACAGGACTGGGGTGCAGCCTCACCAGTGTCAAAAATAAGGGGATGATGACTGCCTTGGTCCTGCTGGCCATGCTAAGCTGATACAAGATGAGATGCTCTTTGCCTCACTGGCCACCTCAGCATATATTTGCTTCCCATGAGTTCCACTTCTGGTCCGTTTCAGGCAGACTGAATCTCTTAACCAAGTGCAGAAATTGTTCAGAGTCTGTCTTAGCAGAGTATGACAATATAAACTAGCAATAGGTAATTTCTGTGAGAATTTCAAGACAGAGAGAGATTGAAGAAAAAATGAAGGAAGAATGTTAATAAAAAAGTCTACTAGTTAATGTTTTGAGTTAGTCATAGTGTGTACCATAGCTAGTCCCTTTTTTCTATGACTGATAATAGTATCTTATGTAGTTTTCAGCATGTAAAACAAACAAGTTAAAACCTAAGCAAGACCAAGGAAAAAAAAAAAAAAACAACAAAACCCAAACCCAAGGGGAAAAATAAACAACCAAAAAGGAAGCATGTTAAAAGGCAAGGATTACAATTCAGATGTTCTTGCTTGTAGATGAATACATTAACCAAAAAATAAAAACATACCTACTTATATCCATTCTCGTTCTGGATCTATGATGCTTCTACTGCAGAACAATGCATAAGATGCTTTAATTTGTATCTATACAAATTAGGTCATGACCCATTCTGATTCCCTAATGATAAAGCACAAAACAGCTTTTACTTTCTATCAGATCTGAAAGTGCTTTAATATCCTATGCAAAATAAAAGCATGATTAACACACAGTAATTGCAAGGCTTTGAGACTGTCTACAATTCCTGATAAATTCCTTCTGCTGGAAATACTTGTATTTTTATTGTGGTTTCTTTTTTTTTTTGCTAAGCCTATGCCACAGCTCTCTTCTGCATAACAGGCAGAAATTATGGTTTGTTGTTGTGTGCTGTCAAAACTTTACCAATCTATTCACCTGAGACTACGCTGGGGGATCAGTAGCTACAACGAATTAGAACTATGTAGTTTATTTATCAGAGTTTGTTCTGAAATATTGGTATAGCAAAAAAAAAAAAAAAAAAAAAGCATATTGAAACTTTGGGGTTTGAATTTTATAAATATTTTAGAAGCTTTCCACAGAATCATATTCCTTATTTTCACACATTGCAAATTATGGCCATGTTGCATGCCATCATGCACAGATAAAAAGGGATAAAACTCCTCTTTTGCCTGTGATCAGGACAACAGCTACAATATGATTTGATATTTCATGTTTGTTATTGTTTTGTTCAGCATTAGTTTAAACATCAGGGTAGTAGGTAGTAAACAGAGTAAAGACTGAATTATAGAGGTGAGTTAATTAGGAGCTGTTAGGCAGTAGGTTTGAACAGATGCTGTTTTTACAATTCACTATGGCAGATACAGGTGTGGAAAGAGTAGATGCAGATCACAGGTGTTCATTTTCTGTAACTACATGAGATATATGCTATGTTCTAATCCTGCCCTATCCTGTCATCTTACTACATTCATTTGCATTCCTGACTACACTTTGGGCTAAAAATAGCAAGTCCCAGGACAGATGAAGCCTGTGGAGAGACTTGACAATTGGTTAGATCTGATTATAATATTAAAATACTAAAATTCACCTCATTACACAGAGTATTTGCCTCAATTATTTATCCCATTAACCTGAGGCTAAAGATGCTGCATATGATACCAGCTTTTCTAGAGGCTAATCTCAATGGATCTTTGTCAAGGTTAAAGGCTTGTCACAGTATAGACTGCAGAAATGCCACTATTATCAAAACCTAACATATTTTTTACCTTTTTCTAAAATTAAATTAAATTAAAATAAATTTAATTTAATTTAGCATATGCTGTTTAGAGGTAATGTCTCTACAATGTGTTCTGTTACAATTTTAAGTATTTTTAAATACTCATATTTTGAAGTCACCATTGAGGAAAATTTAGACAGTGGAGCTGGAAAACTAGTGAGAATGTTCCAAGGGTTTGTTACGAGGTGCTGATGTTACCCTGTTTTTATTTTGTCAAAATTCTCTTTTCCTGCTCATGCGAGAACTTTGACTCAGGATTCACATATGTCATTATGGTTTTTTCCCATTTTTCAATCCTACTTTCACCATCCTAGAACCTTTGTTTCCTTGCAACTGTCTCCTACCAGATAAATGTCCTACTCCAAAGGGTTTTTTCTCATAGGTCCCAGTTTTGCTACCTTTGCTTCCAGTTTTGGTATTTCTGTTATGCCTGGGGAATTTCAGCCTTATATATTATTACTGACAAGGTTGCCAAGCAATGTTGGCCTTGCATGGCTCTGCTTCCTGAAGCTCCAGTTTTTTGTGAGAAGCCTTTCTCCCTTAAAAGGTACCCTGTTCCTGCCTTTGCAATGTATTCCTAATAGTGCTATCTGTAATTTTAGTCAGCTTATCACGCCATGTTTGTCATTGCCAGTGGTTTCCCAAACCTTGTAAGTACCCCAAGTCAGGTCCAAGTCATTTAGTAAGTCATTTCTCTGCAATGCTGTGAAACCCTAAATTAAAATTCCACTGAATAGAAGAAATGTATTGAGCCACTTTTGCAATCAATTAATATTAGAAAACAATATTAAAGCAATTAACACCTTTGCCTATTGGTTTAAATGGCATGAGACACTAGGAAAAAATCCACACACATTTAAAACAGTATACATCAACTCATTCCGAAATAGCAGATAAGCAGACAGAAGCAGGAGAGAAAAGAGAAGAAATGGAAGAAAGCAGAAAGACAACCAGACGATTAAGAAATCTAAGAAGACAGAGGAAAAATAGGAATGAGAATGTTTCTGCTCAGAATTTAGGAAAGACACTTCCTAGTTTGGCACTAGTTGTATAATAAATCATATTAGTCCACTTTTTTGCCTGCAAGTAACAATCAAGGTTCTTCTGTGCAATTAAGAATTTCTTCCATGGCTCTCTTGTCTTACTAAATAATTCAAGTTCCTTTATTTAACAAGGCTTGTCTTGTAGCAAAGTACAGAAATCATTCCAAAAGGTCGTGGCCTGATTAAATTATCCTCTGCTAATTTTTTTATAACAAGGACGGGAAAAGCGTCTGTCAGGCCGTGGTGGCCAAAGCCTGATCCCCACGCCCAGGGCTGGGGGAGCCCTGGCAGCCACACGAGGCACTGGACACTGGACCAGCCCCTTCCCACTGCCACGGGAGCCCTGGGGAGAAGGGAAGGGTGTTAGTAAAAGGCAGGGCCAGACCCATGAGGAGTAGGAGAGCTCCTTGGTGTGGGAATGGGGGACAGAAGGGGCTGTTGATGTAAGCTGGAGCCAGCCAGTCCTTGTGCAAAGCTGTGCCCGTGCTGCACTGGTCCTGTCTCCCTTAATTAAACCCTCTTGGTGATACCTTTCCTGGGTGAGGGGCAGAATGTCAAACAGACGTAAGGAAAGGGGAAATATTTTACTTCCAAGTTGAAAATAATCAGTCTGTTCAGATATTCCAAAATAATGGACTTAACTTCTTTCCAAAGATGTATGCATTTGCTTTAAACAAAACTACAGAATATTATCTTTGTATCATAATAACCATAACACTGTCTTATATGCTGCATTCTTTATTCATATTGTAATAGCTTAGAAACACAATAAAATGGATTTTGAATGTATTTGTGAAATAAAAATCACTACAAAAGGATTACAAATAAACAACACAAATCCTTTTAAAGAATGCTGAAGTTTTATCTGAGAGTAAATGCTAAATCATTTTAAGAACTTAAAATATTTTATTGCCTAATTCTCTTTTAATTATTGAAAAATTTAATCCATTGATCTTGCATTTTCCAACGTGCATGAAGCAGTTTCTAAATAATGAAATGGAATCTATAGAGTCCATTTTGAAAGGAAAAGATAATTTCTGAATTTTAAATATAAAATGAGATTATTTATAATATTTATTAAAAGGCCAGAGGAGACTGATTGAAAAGATGTTGAAGGTGTATGACTCTATCAGTTGATTTCAGAAGGTTTTCAATCAAGTCTTCAACAACAAGTAATGATTATAGTGTCTGACTGAAATATGAGTCAGGCAGCCCTCAAAGATTTATTACAGAGCCTGAATAAGACTTGAAAAACTTAAAATAATTTCAGTAGAAATGGCTTCTTATGGCTTATTCCATAAAAAGCTAATTTTGTACTGAATTCAAAAGCATTTCAAAATGTCTGAATCGAAGAAGTAATTGCTAAATCTAAGAAACAGACTATCTACAAGAAAAATGTTAAAAATATCAGGGTGAGGTTCAGTTCTGTGTTCAGACACATAAACATGAACCTATGTCCATGTAGAGTGGGTGGCCCTGTTATAGTGAGCAGAGAAATTGTCACTGCTATTAGTAAGGGGGAAACCATTTTCCTAAATGTAATCGTATTTCTGGACTCCTTCTGCTCCTACAAAAGAGTTTGGGTGTCCTGTGGTTCATGTATTGCATTTTTTAATGCTCACTTCAGCTATCACTCTTCTGGCACATTTCCTGTGTTTATGCAGCAACATCACACCCTCATTAGAGCTTACAGGTCTTGCAAAATACCCAGTGCAGGCTTTAGCTAGAAGAGAAGTTGAATAAGTCTCTAGACTCCAGAGACAGGTTTGACTATGTTGTCATTTGAGACCCACATGGTACTTTTGAAGAGATTTTACAGGCTATGTTCCATCTTGAAAGAAATTTAATACTGGTGTGACCTGTGTTAATCTGATTACTTAGCTGTTTCATTAATGAGTGCCCCAATGTAGAGGGATGTTCCTGTAGATTTCCTTTTGAAAAGAGGGATCTGGCATTCCTGTCTGTGCAACAGCTAAGAATTAACTGGGAGGAATGCACATAAAGCTTATGATAAGATAAAGACAACACATTTCTACATTGCAAGAGTTTCACTTAGGTTAATCCTATAATGAGTAAAACTTCTGGCTGTCAATCAAGGCTTGACTAAAGCAATCATTAAATGGCAAAAAGTGATTGTTTCTTATAAGTACCTATGGTTTATTGCACCAAAGATAAATAGTGCAATGAAAAAAATATGGTAGTCAAGATACTTGTACAGACAATTGTTCATAAAGTAGATGTGAAAGTGTTTAATTAATGTCTAAGGTTTTCTGACAAACACACTCAGGAAACAATGTATTATGTTTCTGAAAGGGAGAATAAGACACATGGGGAAATTTCCATGTACTGAAACTCAAGCACAGAGTTCTTTTTTTCAGATCAGTATTTATTATTCCAGATAGACACTCTACTAAAACTGGAGAGATGCTGAAGCTGGAAGTTCATTAATATGTGATCTGAATACAAACTGCCATTCTTAAATAAGGGATTGAGTCTGTCTGCACACTGGTGCTCTCTGGGAGCAGATACAGCTGATGAACTTATCTTGCAATGTAGAGTGATTGTGCCATTGCATTTAATGAAGCTGTCTGAAAAAGTACTATTTTTCATACCGGGAAACCTAATACTTACAAAATAAAGAGGTTCAGGCTCCAGGAGTTTCTCTAGAATGGTGCCCTTTAGCTAAAAATCTGGCAAAAAAAAAGAGAGGGTGTCTCTAAAATTTAGAGACTGCCTAATTTGTAAGTTGTAATTTACATAGATCATATAACTGTGAAGTGGTAAAATTTCAAAACTGATTTCTTTTATACTTGTATGAATTATTAGTTAGGTACTGTATTTTAAAAATGAAAAAGTTCAGAGGTTTACTGAAAAATCTGGGCTGAATATTTTATTTTATTTTAGTAGCTGGGAGATAGTATAATCTAGTGAGAGAATATAGCAAAATGTTATTAATTTTAAGTTTGGCTATCAAAATCTTTAATCTTACTCCATTGCTTGGTTTGATAGTAAAACAAATTCCAAACACATTTATAGATAATTTTTTTTTGTATATTTGAACCAAATTCATCTGCTTGTGTATTAAAGACAGGAATAAAGCTGAAATGCTTTAGTCTGTCACTTCTGAATTGTCCAAAGTTTCCACCCTTCATCTATTTTTTGAACGAGTTTTTTCAAGATATTTTGATTAAGAACTTTCTGTTATTCCAGCTTCTGTCCCACTAGTGTTAATTTGACATGGTTCTTTAAAGTCTCTCCCTTGGTCCTAATATAAAATACCTTTCATGCTGTAGCAGCAATAAACACACCTCTACAGCACAAAATGAACTAGAAAGCTCTCTTAAGTCCTCTTACTTTTTTGACCAAAACAGCTCTTTCCAGTCTTGCCTTTAACTTGAAATGGTGTTGATAAAATTAAAAAAAAATCCAAACCAATCCAAATCATAACTGACCTGGGAACAGGAGTTAGAGGAAGAAAAAATAGTTTGAGTGCTCTTCTAATGTTAACATCAGAACTAAGGAAGAGAGGAATATGAGGGCTGAAAACACCTGTGACTCCAGCCATGTGCTTCTGTTGTGTACATCCTGTGTAACAAAACTCAGCTTAGGTCCTTGGGCCAGTTTGTATACTGGGATTCACATGATACAAATACATAAACACAGGCCAGACAGAATGGAATGAGGGCCACCCTGAGGAGATCCTGGGTGTGTTGGTTGATAAGAAGCTCAGCATGACTCAGCAATGTACAATCTACAGTCCAGAGAGCCAACCGTGTCCTGGACTGCACGAAAAGCAGTGTGGGCAGCTGATCAAGGGAAGTTTCTGCCTCTTTATTCCACTCTCTTGAGACCTCTGATTCTGCCCCTTTATTCCACTCTGGCCAGAGACTGAAATATTATGGTTTATGACTTAAACAGTTTCAGAAAGACTTTTGTCTGTTATAGCAGGACTGTGTTACAAAATCTGCACAGGAGACTACCATGCCTTGACTGAGGCCCCATACTGCTCACTGATGAAGGTAAAATAAAGTAATAACTCAGGCGTGGGGACATTCACAAAGCACAAGCTTAGCATCTTCGGGGTGGAGGGACCACAGCTCCAGGGAGAGACCATGAGCTGCCAGGCTGGCATAGACCCCTGGGTGTGTGTGGGAATGCCTCTGGGGAGAGGCAGTGACTGCCCATCCTGCCCTGTGCAGATGAACCCAGCTGAGGGTCCCTTCACCCAGGAAAAGCTTATCCACTGCTGAGGGGTGTCACAGCCCATCAAAGGGCCCCCCAAAGGGATCCTTGACCCTACACCACCAATGATGACACAAATCCAGTGTTTCAAGGGACAGTGTCCAACTGGACCCATGCAAGGGAAGCACATGGGCATTCCCACCCAACCCAAAACATATATTAATCCACTGGATTCTCTATTCTTCAGTGTGGCACAGGATGTTGGCCGTGATGGGGGACACTCACACCAGAAAACCAGATGGAGTGGAGTAATGGAGTGTTGTTGTGACCCCTGGAATAGTGATTTGCTTCCACCTAACACCTGTCACTATCTCCCTGTCCCCCCATCCCCCATGCACTGTTCTTTCTTTCTTTCTTTCTCTCTTTCTTTCTTTCTTCTTCCTCTTTGCCTCTTTTACTATTAAATAAAATATGTCAAATTTCTTTGGCACGAACATCTAACCTTATTTGATTTTAATCACCTTTTTAGGTTATATTTTGAACTTTTGAAGTTTGTTCCATTTTATACACAGAGACTTGGTTTTCTTTACTCTTCTGGATTTCAACCAGATTGTAACACCCACCCAGAGTGCTGCATCTGGCTGTAGGGTCCTCAACAGGAGAAAGACACTGACCTGCTAGAGTGAGTCCAGAGGAGGTAATGAAGATGATCAGAAGGCCAGAGAACCTCTCCTATGAACAGGCTGAGACAGATGAAGTTGTTCAGCCCAGAAGAGAAGACTTCAGAAAAAACCCTTCTGTTGCCTTTCAGTACCTGAAGGGAGCCTGCTAGAAAGATGGGGAGGGATTCTTACTGGGTTGTGTAGTGACAGAATGAGAGGGAATGGCTATGAGCTGAAAGAGGGCAGGTTAGATTAGATATTAGGAAGAAATTCTTTATTCTGAGGCTGGTGAGGCAGCCTTAGACATTGCTCAGAGGAGCTATGAATGCCACATCCCTGGAAGTGTTCAAGACCGGGACTGGATGGGATACGAAGCAGCCTGGTTGAGTGGAAGGTGTCCCTGCTCATGGCTGAGGAATAAGATGATCGCAAGAGTTCCTTCAAGCCATCATTCTATGATTTAGGCAGCAATAAAAGTGTGGGCATTGCTGCTGTTCTGTCAATATTCACTTTTTTTTTTTTTTTTACCTCTTTGAAGTTATCTAATAAAATCAGGTACATGTAAAAAGATTTGGTTTTTTGTGTTTTATTATTTGCTTTCATAAAACATTTAAATTACTTTCAAAATTTCTCTTCAATTTCTTGTCTTTCTAGTAATAGCTTTGAGGATTAGTTCAATATTCCTGTAATTTTTTATGTTTTTAGTTACCACTAACCCAACCATGTTGCTTAACTTATTTCTTATCAATGAAGTTATAATAGATTTACATTGAAAAATAAAAGCTTTATACACTACATATTTAGACATATTTGTCTGGTTTGCAGCAGAAAAGCAGGAAAACAGTGGTAGCAATTTGGTTGGATACCATCTATCATAAGAAATTCAATAAAAAACTAACAATTTTGACCATTAAGTCTTACATACAGACAGAATATGGTCAAACACAGAAGAATATTATCCATCTAAAGAACAGTTAAGATGATGTCATCCTCACGCAGAAAAGAATTTATAAGTACTTTCACTTACTAGTAGTTTCTCTTATAAGTACTATTCAAGCTGAATAGCTTTTGAGATCTTAAAATTTTTGACTGCTGTGTTTTAAGCTCATCCATTTTCTCCTCCAACATACATAGATTCATCAGTAACTTTGACTAACTTACATCATTTTTCCTGCATTATTTTGTTTAAAATTATATTAATAAGATGTCTTATTTCCATATTACTTGCATGAAGCTGTGCTGTGAAAATTATTTTAATCTAAACGTATTAAAATTGTGACCTGAAATATTCAAAGAATCAAATGCAAATTTTTCCACCTAAATTACTCTTGGTGCTGTAGTATCCATTTGCTATTTACTTTCAAGACATAATGATAAGGCAGCAATCACTATGAATTCTTGTTTAATTTCATTTGCAAATTCTATGTAGTTTGACATGAAAAGAGAAATATGTTTCTAGTTCTCAAAGTCATTAGTAGATTAGTAGATTTCAATAGCTAGGCTATATATGCATTAGTGAGTAATGTGGCAATCGAGTCAAATTATTATCATTATTTTGAAATGAGATTTTGAAAAATACTAAAAAAATTTATAAAGGAAATAAAAGTCAAAAGGTTTTATCAGGCTTGGAGTTAATTTCTAATTGCTTTTCTAGTTTTGTAAACAAAAGTGTATATAAGTGGCCATTTCTGATGGAATATTTATTATTTTATTCACTTATTGTTTGATGTTGTCCACTTAGAAGTTGCCTTGTGCTATAAATTCTTTATAACATATAAACTTTCAAAAAGTGCTAAATGTATATAGGTTGAGCATTTTGACATTCTCCTTACATATTATGAGAGCTCTGGGCAGAAAACTATAAAAGGTGCTAATAAATCAGAAAACAAACACTGAGAAGGTCACAAAAGAACATTTTACAATTGTGATTGCTAAAATATATGAGGCATTAAAATTTGAATTCTACATTTGTATGACAATGTCTGTAATGAGAACAGAAAATACTATGAGCCTAATCTATTCTCCTGACAATTTAAATATTACTGTTACCCAGTTGTTATCTTGTACTTCTCCTACAATTCCATAAATAGAGAAGGTCATAAAGATAATGAAAATGCATTACAGAATTTAAACTTCTGACATTTTCTTATATTGGTGACTGAAAGAATACGTGGAAAACATGATATGGCTTTCTTTGAAGGCAAGAATTTGGAGTAATAGTTAACCCATCCTTTATTTTAGTGAGGTTTTTGCTTCCCTGTTCATTTCAGATCATATTACCAAAACATGTCATTCACTTAGCATTTGACAATTAGTATTAAAAAAACCCCATAACTTTTCTCTGATGGTTCTCTTTATATGCTGAGGCCATAACTCTGAGTGAGTTTTGTTGCTGTTTTAATAAAGGACACATCTTGCTTACTCAGGCTTAAAGTATTTTAAACCTGGAGGTTAAGTCTCAATAAATCTTCAATGAACTGGGATTAGATCCCAATATTAATACTTGTAAAATTGGTTCTCTCATCTAATATGTTGCTTTGCATTGGAGACAATTTTGTTAATTGGATTAATATATTTTAATATCTATAAACCTGGAGAAATTTTTAAATTACATCCATTAACAACCTCATGGAGTCATGCATTAATACAATGAAAATAAATATAGTGATATAAATTACAGCCTTTACATATCATACACTACAGAACCATTTTTTATCTTATTTCACAAGTTCAGCAAAAATCCAGGTCTTGTCCCTCAGTCCCGTTCTTGGATTTACATCTCAATAAGTACAGTCTGTTTCTGAAGGATGGTTACGTGTTTGCAAATAATGAGAAGTGTATGCAGAGAGCAGTTGTTACTATCCAGCTGCTTGCAGGACAAGGTCTGACCTGCAGAAGTTGCTGTGTTCTGATCACTGTTATTGTGGAGATGGATTATTTTGAGACAAATATTAATTAACTATAACATTGTATATAGCCAAGCAAAATTGCTGTTCCTCTCTTAGCCAAGTTATTTATAGCTCACTGAGAAGGTTAACACACTAACAAAATCTTCTTTATAGTGACATTTTAACTACAGATGTACTCTCTGAAACATTTACATGGCTCAGTTATCTTTTACCAAAGTTCTCATTTAGTCTGAACTGGAATCATTCTACATATTTTCTTAGATTTTTCTCTCATGTTTTACTGATTTTTTAATTTTTTTTTTTTATTGTGGTGAGTGTTTTAAAATCATTCATGAATTCTATTTCTAAATTCATCAGGGTGAATTTACAGCAAATTTGTAACAGGAGATACTCTGCAATAAAAGGATGAATTTCTTCACTAGTATTATGATGATATTAGTTGCCTTCACGTATTTGTTTTCCAATTTGAAATTTCTGAGGAGGTGAGAGACAACATGGATCTCCATAACTGCAATATTGGTACCAATTAATTAATTCCAAAAATACTTGAGCTTAAGTCTCCAATATATTTGACATGAGGGCTTTTTTTGTTATTTGGAATACTAGTTAGAGCTAAACTACATTTCATTCTCTTTGGACTTGGATTCCAGTCCTACAAAAATTTACACAAAGCTTAGGTTCATCAGTATACAGCTTCTCTTATACCACCTAGTTTTCAGTGTCAGAACTACAAAGTATAATTTCACTATTTATAAAACAATAAAAATAAAACCCTACTCTAATACACTTTCACAATTTCTTTAGCATTTACTAATTTACTACCTTCAGTATTTTTTTTGTATTCATTTCAGAAAGAGAAGTTTATTCTTAATATACTGAAAGAGAAGTTTATTCTGTATATACTAAAGTTTAGGGCTGTTTTTTGTTTGGTGTCTTTTTCTTGAAAATATTGACTTTTGCAGACAAATGTCTTTGCACTTTCAAGACGGTTGGTCATATCTTCACTCAGATGAAAACATTGATTTTGTACATAGAATTCCCTTCAGGATAAAGCCAACCAAAGCAGTATCAGTGATGTGACAGAATTTTAAGTGCAATACAATTGCTGAGTGTAAATGTATTCTAAGCCATTATTTGAGGACAGCTTAAAGTCTGTGTTTCATTGCCCACAGGGCATGGATAGAGCAAAATCCAATCAAACACCTGGGAAACTGTTCTTCAGAAGATCTGAATGATAGAGGTTAGATTCACAGTAAACCCATCTTTGACATAAATATCCAGGCTGGATTTCAATTACAGTGATTTTGCAATCCCAATTGAAAAAATTTTCCATTTATTTCCTTGTTTTGTTCCTTTGCAAATGTAATTTTGAGTAGAATAGTTTCTAGTTACTGATGACTATCACATTGTCCTTGCTAATAATAATACAACTTTGAAAAAAATTAAATTTTAGACCCTCACGTCATAATGAATTGGATCATTATGTTTATATGATTTTAGTACTTCTCTACTAAAGGACTAAATTCTTCTTGTCCCATCTTTAAACCACAGTTTCAAAATATTGCTTTTAAAGTGTGAGAGGTAGAAACAAAACACTGATATATTTCTTAAAAAGTTCCTGAAATATTCATATCTCATTGTCATATAAAATTGCAATCACCCCAGTAAGTGATTGAGGTCAAGAGTTTTATGGTAGTCATTTGAGCTGACATCTGTAGTTTGACTGAGCAGCATTACTTGTGGATAATATGGTTATTTAACATGCATTTCAATAAAATCCTCCATGTAATATATATGCCACCCATAGGAACCTAAAGAACAGAACACACATATTAGTGTTGTAATTTCTTTGATATGCCGGTGTCAGTTACTTGGTCATCCAGACAAGTTTTTTGAATTATCTGTCACTTTTCTGTCTTTGTTTCATTCTATTGCTGGTGGGTCTGTTATGCAATTGCATTCTGAAAGTTTAGGCTGATGCAGTACCCTGTCAGGTAATAGGATATTCATCAAACAGCGTATTTATAATACTTTGTTACTACTTCTTTAATGGACAGCAAGCAGAACAAGTAATAATGCCAAAGACGATATAGAAGTGACTCTTGCAGTTTTGAATGTGTTTTTTAATTCAGATATTGAAACAAAAATAAAGTTGCAGATAAAGTTGCAAGTATAAGTGCTCAATGCATGTTTTTCCTGCAGAGTTCTCTCAAGCTTTTCTATTCTCTTATAAGATTGAACAGAGAACCATCAGCCTTCTTCTAAACTGCAGATTTCATGTACTGAAACACTGAAATTAAAGAAGAGCAAAGTCTTAAGATAAGTACATAACTGCCCATGAGTTTCATGTAGGAGGTTTACCTAGTGAGCTATACCATCTAGCTGCCTGTCATTACAATCTGTACCTTGTTTCATATTTGATCATAAGCTCTCAGGGAGAAAATGTATTTTCAAAATATATGAATATGATATGAAGCAAAGCAATCTGTGGGCATGGTGAAACACTGTACTTCATTAAATATTTCCACAGATGGTTAACTTTTTTAAAATTAGATTTCCTAACTTAATGGAAAGCAACACAGCTAAACAAAAAAAGCAAACAAAACTGTAAATTGAAATAGGTAAATTTTTCTATTGCATAAAAGAATACAGTTGTTTTGGAAGCAAATGTATTTGGAGTCTTTTTATGGTCCTTACATATATTGCATGTGTTCAGAACAAAGCATGGGTTTGTTAAATGCTTTTCTGTCAGCTTATTAAGCTTCCCTATGGCCTACAAACAGACTGATGTTTATAATCTCAATAGTCTCATCACTGTCAGATTGTCGAAAGGATCAGAAAATCCCTTCCTTGTGGTATAGTTATAGGAAAAAATACAGGACAAAAAGAAATCATTTTTACAGATGCAAGAATGTATGTTTTGCAGTCCTTGTCAGTATGACTCTTTTTGCTTTTGTCTTTTTAGATACAGAAGTCTATCTTTCTTTTGATTTCCCTTTTGTTTCCTTTTGTACAATCAGTTGTTTTCAGAGCACAAAAATCATAAAAAAATAATGAAGTGATACCTCAAAGGATGGCATTTTCATGTGTTGCAATGAGGACAGATTGTTCATTAGCTTCATATTCAATACTATTCTTCCTTTTCTTTCAAAGTGTACCCATGATGCTCATAGCAATCAGTGCTGGAATGAACTTCACTCTCCTGCTCCCATGTTAGACAGGCTCTGCATAGAAATATGTGTACTTTCCTTTTTATCTCTTGATCTCCTACACTATTTAAATTATTTGAAAGAATAGTTGATGCTTGTCATACAATATGATAATAGCTTTAGTTGCAGTTTGATGTAATGACTAAATAAATTTTTGTAAAAGAAATATTGTTGCACGAGAAGAGGATATTGGGCAGAAAGCACAAGATATTTATAGTAACCTTGAACCTAATTTTCAAGTACATTTTAATATATTTTTTCAGAACCAAATGCCTTTGCAATTCAGAAGTTCATTATTTTCACTAAATTTTGGGTCCAGTACTAATCAAGTTTTCTTTTAATGAGATACATATTTGGCCATTTTTCCTTCCGCAGTTTGATACTATCATTGTTTGGATGAGTTGTTCTTACTGAAAGTATGAGCTTGTTGTCATTGTGTCCTTATGCAATTCTTTCCTCATGACTAAAATCTTTTCCAGAGAAGAAACTTTGATCTTGATGTTCAGTCACTCTTGGTTTACTAACACCTTCCAGAATTCCCATGAGATGCAGCCCACAAAGATCACTGAGTTTTGAATTCTGGATAGACATAATGAAACAGAGTTTTAAAATGCTGCTTGGAAAATTACATCTCTTCATAGTGAAAATTCTAAAGTTAGATTTTTAGAACAGCAGTAGTGCTGGTATGATCAGACTGAATCAGAAAGGAAGATCCTCTGAAGATATAATTTCATTTTCTATATGAAAGTTAAGAAGTTTTTGCAGATTTGACTGAGTTTACAATGAGATATTTTGAACACTTGAAAATTGTAACCTCAAGTTCACTCCCATTAAGCTTAAACAGAAAAGTTTAGCATTTCCTATAGGTAGTGAGCCAACAGATCTGTTCAGTTCATCTGTCTCCAACAGTCTCTGTTTAACTATATTTATAATGAGATTAAAAAGGGGAAAAAAAGAACAAAATCTTCCTCCCCTCCCTAACCATCAGAAAAAAGCCGTAACAGTCACGGAAAGTTTATTCAGCTGTGAGTTTGCTGCAGTAATGAGACATTACCTAAACAGCCAAAAATTTTCGCTATCTTGTCACCTTAGAAGGACTGACCAATGGTGTAATTTCAAAATTTATAATGGGAAATGGAGAGAGAAAAAGGAAAATGCCAGTAGTGGTAATGTCAAACACCTGTCCTCAGAGTTGTAAAGTGGTAAGATACTATACTGAAATAGTTCTTTAAAGCATGTATTCCTTTGTATTCCTGGGTATTAAGATCACTTTTACCAGGGTCTGGTTGTTGGTTAAAGTAATATGGAAGTAAGGAGCAGCAGGACAGGAAAGCTGAATGTTGCTTGGGCTAGGAAATTCATCTCATTGAATATGCATATTTACATCAGAAGTGCTTCTGCTAGGATATTTTTTCTGAAAATTGAAGTACTTTGAAATCTTCCTTCATCTTACCATGATATATACGTCTAAAACAGGTCAGATTAATACCTGGCAAGTGTCTGTGAAGCATAAGCACAAAGGAGAAATTTTGATGTAAGCTTCTCTATTTTAGACACTGAGGATATTCCTCAAACAAAGAAACAAAAAAGACTATGAAGCAGGTTAAGTTGAGATGATCCTATATTTTACTCTCATCTTGATAGCATGCATCCTGCTTTACTATATCCTAATTTGATCCCTCAACATACATTTTTATCCAGCAGGAATGATCTTGATATTTTGAGGGTGTTTTCCCCAGCAGTTTCAGCTTTGATTTTGATTATGTTGCATCTGTTTAGATTTTATTTATAAATCACTTTATGTTTGCTGGTTCTCCACTCCCTGTTCATTGTTTTTCCTTTGTTAGTGAGTGAACTGCAGTTGTACTAAATGTTAATAGCTGTTTATTTCCCTTTTCTTTCTTTCCCTCATTCAGGTACTTGAATAAATGTAACACATTCTGCCAGTGCCATTGGGGAGGACAGGAGCTAAACAAGATCCCACAAAGTATTCTCTTTGGAACAAATTGGAGCTCTGAAATCAATATATTTTATGAAGCAATAATACTGAAAAGAATTCCCTCCACAACTACGCTCAGGCTTCTTTGAAGTCTGAGAAAGTGGTGCTTTTTTTTCATATGAAATGTTATATTTCTGTATCAAAACATTCTCTTGAGAACCAAACATGCACAGTAACAAGGATCTATGAAGCAAAATGAGATTTTCACTGCAAAACAAAAGTTCATTTCAATTTCTTGAGGGAATAGAGGGAAAAGAACATCAGCCATTTGTCACCATTGCAATTTCAGGAAAACAGTTTACAAGAAATTCACAAAAGGTTAATTACCTACGGTGGGAGTGATTTTGACAATTACCTGATATAAATCAGCAACAGTATACGAATGTGTGCAATCCATATTTGATCTAGAAATCTCAAATAGTGATGGGCCACATTTTTACTGATTTTAAGTAATAAAATGTTCATGATGTTGAAATTATAACGTTTCACAGTAATATATATATTAGTTTTGATTGTCATTTGTGATTTGAAGCTAAACAAAGGTCTTTCTCTCTGCATAAAACAGACAGGGTATAAGGATTAGAAAGATGTTTCACTAGCTATGAATGGTGCAGACCACAGAGAAGGTTTTTATTTATTGGAGAAAGAACTGAAAGTAAGCATAATAATCTGATATGAATTATTAAAGTCTTTCTTTGAATTTAAGCTTAGTGTTCTGCAGCAGAGTTTTCTAGGTAAAAAATTTCAATACACTGGACAATGGGGGATAAGGAGATTTTTTTTTTATTTTCTTTTGGAGACACTCTTTTTTTTATCAGTTTGAAAATTCCTATTTCATTCTTGATAGGCAACGGTACAACGGACAAGAAGTTTCTCTCCTTCCAATTACTCCAACAACTCCTTATGAACCACAAGCCTACAGGAAGGGGAAAGAGGACTATAGTTTAATTTTAGTTTCAAAATATCTCTTAATAGAGATATTATATTGTGTGTGATAATTGTAAGAGGGAATTTTGAATAATAAAGGTTAGTACTTTTGAAGAGCACAGAAACTGAAATGATGTTGTTCTAGCATGAAAATGAGATTAATGCAGATAGACATGAATCTTATAAATATTTCTTAAAATGTTTCTGTGCTCATAGTATTTCAATGAAGTAGTTTGTTTCATTAGCAGCACAGCAAGAAGAAGCAGATGACTTTCAGTTTTGCCTGGTTTGCTACCTGTCACCCTTTCCTCACAGCAAGTGTCACACTAATTCTCCCTTCTGCTCTCTGCTGTCACCAGAAATTCTCTCCACCAAAGAAAAGACAACAGATGATACAATTTGGCGAGAGTTATGTGCATTTGTCTGGCCAGGAAAAGAAGCTGTCCTTTTGACACAACGAGAAAAATATATGCATGAATTTCATTTCCTCTAGTTTCTTCCTCGGTGAATGCACAAATCTGAGAGTCCTCCAAGATGTCACAAATTTTCAATAAGATTATAGGGACTCAATTGCCTTTGAAATATCTCATAAATGCAGTTTGAATTGTTTACAAGTCTATCACAAGGGGGATCTGTAGACAAAATGGATAGACACACAATGGTATTGAATGTGCCTGCTGTTCCCACAAATTTTGCTAAAATTTAATTTTAATTTTAAAATGAATGCATAAGCATCTGTAGGTGAAAATTGGAAATCTTTTTAATTTAGGGAGGTATTATTAGTTTGTCAGGAAACAATTCTTTATTATGCATATCAGTTCTGACTGAAGTCAGACCATTTGACAATATTGCCAGTGATGCAAGAGATTCCTTGGCAAAGCTTCTTAAAATTAACATCAAAAAGGTTTCCAAGCTTGTGTTGACTTTGGCCTGCTACTCCACTTTGCTCCTTTGGCATGAGAGACTTGCAGGACTGATCTCAGGTCCCCACACTAGAGTTTGTCACTGTTGAAGCAGCACATTTCCACAACAACAATGAAATGCCATTTTCATTCCCTTTCTTGGATTTGTTCTTCCTTTTTTTTTTTTTTTTTCTTTTATTAATTTTCTTTCAAATTAGAAATCATTGTCATTCTTTATACAAATTGTTATTATACCTTCCCTGAAAAATATTATGTTCCCTATTAATTTCGATATTGACCTTGGAGCTGGTCCATTTCCTACGTTCCAATTTTTTTCTTGATGAACAAACAGGACTGAATAGTTCATTCTCACAGGAAAAAAAAGAGGTTAAAAAAAGTCCTCACATAACAATTTCTCTTTGGCATGGAAAGAATGCCGGAAGACAAGAGATTACACTGGTACATCCCAAAGGATTAGTCTAGAGAAAAGAACCTTATTAATGTAACAACAGAAGAGGTCACATTCATTCTAGTAGACCAAATGCAGTGATTGAGAGCAACTTGTACTGGTTTTTAGACTAAAAGAAATGTTGTTTACTTAAGAGAATATGTTAGTTTTTGCATTCTCATTTAGATGAAATGTCAAAACAAGGTCATTTGGTTTGTTCATCCAGGAGGAGACTGAGGGGAGACCTCATTGCAGTTGCAACTTCCTTTTTATGGAAAGAGGAGGGGCAGGCATTGATCCTTTGTCTCTGGTGCCCAGTGACAGGACCTGAGGGAATGGCCTGAATTTTGTCAGAGGAGGTTTAAGTTGGGTATTAGGGAAAAAACTCCAGAGGGTGGTTGGGTGCTGGAACAGGCTCCTCAGGGAAGTAGTCACCAAACCTGGCAGAGGTCAAGAAGTTTTTGGAAAAATGCTCTTAGGAACATGTTGTGATTTTTGGGGCTGTCCTGTGCAAGGCCAGGAGCTGGGCTTTGATGATCTTTGTGGGTCCCTTCCAGCTCAGGATATTTTATGATTTTATCAAACATTTGATTTTCTGGGCAAGCAATGGCACACAGGCATGCACACAGACACACATATCTATTTATAAGAATGAATGTTTATATATGAAAACTGTTGAAAACACAGTTTCATTTCAACAGACTGAGTTTTTCATGGATCACTGGCATAATTCAACATAAAACAGTACTCACTGAATTATCTGGAACAACCTGAGCACTTGCAACATTCTTGCTATTGTTTTCAGAGAACCAAATTCCTTACAGCTTTGACACCAATGAACAATGACTACCAATACCCCCCCAAAATGAAAGTGCCTGGAGTAGCTGTCCTTAAACAAGAGAAATAAGTAACATTCAAGTCCTTTATGTCAAGTCCTTCACTCATTTCTAGTTCCAAGAGTTACAGCATTATCTTGGCCAACATCTCTCATAACAGAGTTGCCTTGGGGCTAGCACAAGTGTTGCTTAGAGCTAGCAAAGAAACCAAGGAGAGAGCTAATGCTAATGCAGGATGGATGATCATTGCAATGCTTGAGATGGTTCACTCTCCAACCCTCTATTTACTTCATAAGGACTCATGAAAGGATAAAGAGAAACAATCTCTTCTGGCTAAAAATAGTGGAAAAACAACTAAATACAAGCTACTGAGTCCTGAGAAACCAGGGAGCTAGGCTGACAATAGTGTCCTCTATCTATGAGAGTTCCAACATGGTTGCAGCCATCATGAAAACTGAGTTTGCACAGCCTCCAAATGGTTTGGCTGGTTTTCTTTCCCCAGCACAACTCTGGGGAAACCCTAGCTGAGTATGATTAGAATTCAATGCAATTTCTTTTTTCATATCCTACATTTCTGTGATTTAAAACTATTTCTCTTAGTATAGAAACCATAAAAGAAGAATAGATAAATGCTAAACTTAATTTTGGTTCTAATTAATTCAAACACTTCAGTTAGGCAGTACTGAAAACATTTTTTTTTTTTTTGACCTTTTTATTTAGTATTTTTTACTGACTATCATGTAACGTAATTTATTTTATGTCAATAAAATATGATAATATTTCACCAATTTTACTTCAGACCATATAAAAAGCCTATCACTTTCATCCCTCACCCCATCCTATCTCCTGCCTATCTGGTTTTTTTTTTGGTATTTTTTTACCAAACACAAAACATATTTGATAGACTGGAATATCCGTATCACTCAAATTATACAACCCAATTATAATTATGGCAATATTTACTAGTTGAATTATACTCCTAATTCTCATTATTACTATTCAGTATGCATTGCACCAAATGTGCAGAAAAAGATGGCATTTTTGCTTCATTATATGCGCTTCAGGATATGGAATTTGTGATGAAACTCAGAGAAATAATTAAATAACACTAGGCTGAGCAACACTGCCTAAAAAAATTTGTAAATGAGCAGAGCAAAGATTTATGATTTCCACACACATTGCAGATCACTGAAATAAGATAGATGAATATCCAAAATGTCATACTGTCAGCACTTGACATGTCAATCCAGAAGAATATGTGAGTATGAAAACTATAAAGCATCTTAGTATCTAAATTATTGTTCATAAAACTGGGGAAAAAAGTCCAAAAATGCAATCTCTTTCAACCTCTACTCACTGTTAAATGAGATACCCTACCTCTTAAAGCTAGAAAAATGTTCTGTCTTACCTCTTGGTATATTTACAAGCTTGAATTGGGTAATCTGAGTAGTTCCAGTGAAAATGTAAGAAAAACCTCATGGGTGTCGTATAAATAACTGATCACGGAAAATATAGGAATAAACAATTTGTACCTTAAAAAACCCCAACCAAGTAACCAATCAAATTTCATGTGCCCTCTCCCCCCACAAAAAACAAAAAACCCAAAAATCCCAAACAAAAGAAACCCCCAAGAAAACCCCCAAAGACATTCACTTGTAACTTCCAGATGATCTACAAATAAATTATATTTTCCCCACCTATTTTCTTCCCTTGTTTTGAAAGGTTTAAGTAAATCCTCATAATTTCTTCTGTTTTTCACTTGTTTAGCATTTTGTACACATGAAAGGCTTTGTTCTGTTCCAGCTACTTACAAGATAGGCACTTAGCATATGGGAAAGTGAATGCAAGAGCAGAGGCTACTTCATATCCCTGCCCCAGTTCCAAACAGTACTGAAGGTGTAGATGGATTCTCAATATAAGCATAATGAACTTTTATCACATAACCTACTAGTAAAATATTTTCCACAAACAGAGATGGACTGCATTAATGACTGTATCTGCTTTCATCAGCCAGTGTCTCCCACTTATTTCAAAGCTTCTTGGCTTATCATTTCAGCTTTTCCAGAGAGCTGGAGTAGTGGGGACTTGATTTTGGCATGAGAACCTCAGGAAGTTCCACAATCCTCACCTGCTTTAGGGAAGTCCAAGACATGAGCACAGATTGTGAGAAGAATTCATTGATAAAAATCCCCAAGGACTTGGGGATTCTGGTGAAAAGCTGGACATGAGCTCATGAAAAGCTGGACATGAGCTGCCAATGTGCACTTGCAGCCCAGAAAACCAATATCCTAGGTGAATCCAAAGCAGTGTGGGCAGAAGGGTGAGGGAGATGATTCTGCCCCTCTGCTCTGCTCTTGCGAGATCAAACCTGGCACATGGTGTCCAGCTCTGGAGTCACCAATAAAATAAAGAAGTGGGACCTATTAGAGCCAGTCTAGAGGAAGGCCACAAAGCTGATCAGAAGACTTGAGCACCTCGCCTATGAAAACAGGATGAGAGTTGGGGTTGTTCAGCCTGGAGAAGAGAGGGCTGCAAAACACCTCATTTCAACCTTTCAGTACTAAAAGGAAGTTTATAAAGAGAGGGATAGTGATTTTATACAGAGGCAGATAGCAACAGGACAAGGGGGAACAATTTTAAGCTAAAAATGGAGAGATTTAGATTAGATGTTAAGCAGAAATTCTTCACTGTGAGGTTGGTAAGGCACTGGAACAGCCCCATTCCTAGAGTGTCCAAGGTCAGATTGGATGGAACCCTGAACTCTGACACATCTGAAATCAGCACAATGGTGAAAGTAATTAAGCATTTATAATATTTGCCAGTAAGGTTTGTGAAGTCCCGATTCATAGAGGCAGTCAAGGCCCAACTAGAAAAGGCCCGGGGATTCTGGCCATTATTTAGTATTGTCTCTATTTTGTGCACCAGTCTGGCTTGCGGAACAGAAACCTCAAGAAGACCCTTCCCCTTTGCATTATATTATGGTCCTATAAAATGGCAAGTTGACAGAATATCTAGTCCTGTGATATTGAGGTATTTCTTAATAATATTCTGAATAATATTTCTGAAGTATTGTAGGCAAAATTATAATATGGCTCATTTTTTTATGGAGTTTTTGATCAAGTTGCAAGTAAGATCAAAGAGAGTTTTGCTACTGATTGGAAAGTTGCGGCAAGAATGGGTAAAATATCTTAGTCCACATTTATCAAAATAATGAATGTTTATGCATGTCTACAATTCTTTCTTAATCACAGCTGGAATGGTAAAATGACCTTACACTGCTCCTGTTTTAAATGAAGTTTTCACATGCAGCATTGACCATGTATATGCAGCTATGTTTTTAATACATTAATATGCAGTATTATGCAATATGTCATAAATTATTGATTTCCACCTAGTGGGGAATATTTTTTTTATTGGTATTGCTTTTTAATAGGCAATCTTATAAAATTAGAGACTTTTCTTTGGATACTTTAGGTGGCAGTGGAAACTTTTGTTGC
Organism: Zonotrichia leucophrys gambelii; assembly: GCF_028769735.1. Lineage (NCBI taxonomy): Eukaryota > Metazoa > Chordata > Aves > Passeriformes > Passerellidae > Zonotrichia > Zonotrichia leucophrys. Next base: position 23,489,194 of record NC_088169.1, on the reverse strand, counting down.
AGGAGTACAGCACTCAAAATGTTGTGAGAACAGCTAGGGGAAGGAATCTCTTTCCAACTGAAGAATCCATCTTTTCTGAGAATATAAACTATCTGCTTTTTTATGATGCTTTTCATTCAAGTTCTTCCTTGAACTAAATGCAAATTGGACAATAACTTGAGGAAATTATCAAAAGAGATTTTCTAAGTGTGTATATATATATACATATATATATATATATACACACATGAGAATAATTCTAGCCTACTTATACATAGTTTCTGGGGTTTTTTTTCAATGTGTTTTCTGCGATATATGCACATATATTTTTCTGAAGATAAATTTACAAGTATTTTGGATTTAAGAAAATTCAATTCTATTCTTCAGTATGTAGTGAATATAATGCACTCTGAATGACAAAATTGTAGCATTTATCCCACTCACTACTGCATAGAAATTTTTCAATATACTTGGAGATTCTTCTTTCAAGTGCCATTGCAAATATACTACCTTTGTACATTCATATCCCTACAGATGTAGAACTGACAGCATCATGCTTTTAAATTTGAAAAGTGTGGTCCCAAATGAAACCATTCTGCTTTATGCTAAATATGAATTTGTCAACAGAATATAGATTTAAAAAGATAAAATATAGAGATACATAATCTAGATGTAGCCCAAGCCAGCAATGCATCTACATGACTAAAGCTGTGGTTTCTAATGAGGAACTGAATGCATCTGCATATAATTACATCAACAATGACAGAAGAGAGCAACCAATCTCACAGGTCTCCCATGAAATGTGGTTGTCTTTACTGTAGGTAGGATGACTCAAAACTTTGGTTGGTTCAGAGTTATTCAGCACACTTGCTAAATGTATTTTTAAAGAGTAATTGTTGACAATTTATTGTGAAAGCCCTGCCATTAAAAGGGATTTAGGGTTCATTGTGAATAGTTACATGATCATTAGTTACTGCTGCAAGTTCCTGCTTAAGTAAGCTGATGAGCTCCTTTAATTAATAACAAGAGAGATTCTGTCTGCACAGTGGTGATACATTATTTGACCTGTGGTGTGACAACCTTACAAAAAATAGAAATTAAAAGGTAGCCTCATCCTGGTCTGTGAAGGCTCAAACACTATTTTTAGGGAAGGTCAAGTAAATTTTTAAAAAAAAAGTGTAAAAAAGTTTATAACAAAGAATTTTTCAGAAAACATAGAGTTTTTTAATCATCCCTTATTGGACATAATTTCCAAAATTTCAGCTATCTTTTGATTTCCTCTACTGACTGCAACATTTGCAATATCCATGCTGAGTAAAATATAAGAATACAATACTGTCAGTAAACATAATACATAATAATGTATTTCATGCTTTCTAGTGAGAGTACATTTTAAAGAAATTAATTAATATTCATATCCCATATGAAAATAAGGAAAATAGTCAAAGGTCAAATAATATAGCTACTTTTGTGAGACATGCTAAGAACTATTTTCTACATGAGAATCCACTGTGAAGGAGCAGCCAAAAGAAAAAGTATACTAGAAAGTATTGGATAACATTTTAGAAAGTAATCATTAAAAGCAATAATAATTATTATTATACATTAGAAGAAACAAGCCTGTCAATTTACAATGGAGTCATGCTACATTTGTGACCTGACACAGTGACTTGAGTGCTTCAGGTTTAATTTGAAAATGTGTGATAGTATTCAGCATGAGGCCTAGGTTTTCCAGATTTTTTTGGCAGATGATGTACCTCCTCATGCTCCTTTCTTGCTGCCTTTAATATCCCTTGATAGTTTCATGGGAGCTTTGGCTTTCTGAACTCCATTACTGTCCTCAGAAATTGTTCATTTATTGTCCCTGCCCCTGGTCACCAGACCCTACCTCCATTATACTTCCTTTTGATGTGTGAGCTTAGTCAGGAACTCGCTGTGCATACACTGGGGGCTTTTGCCACCCTGCCTTGATGTCATGCTCTTCGAGGCAGCCTAATTTTGAGATTGAAGGAGACGATCCTTGCATATCATCTGGGTCACTCAGATCCTATTCTCTCCACGACTCTATTCCTTGGGACTCTTCCAAGGAGGTCCCTTCTCTCCTGAAGTCCATGTGAAGTGATCATGATTTAACCCAACTCTCTCCTCCTGAAGTCCTCTAGAACTTATGTTTCTTTTTAAGTTTAGAGACATATATTTGATAAAATTTCAGTGACAAAGGAAATATATAAACATCTTGAGGTTTATTTTCTATTATGTGACCATAGGAAGAGTGTATAATAATATGCAAGAACAGAAATATCTGATAAGTACTAAGAAATATAAGGTACAGTAATAATTTTAATCTGATTTTTTTCTACCAAGATATAAAATACACAGCTATGAATCAGTAAAAATGTACATAGAAATTCTTCAATCATACTTGGATTAAATTTTTTCCTGCTCTTCCATCTCTAATACAAAGAAATAGTATGTCCCAAATACCTCAATAAGAAAGTGCTTTGAAAAATTTGAAAAATGTAAAGATTTTAATACAACTGTGCAACATGCCATTGTTCCTTATGTTGTATGCTTCATTGTGAAAAGAAAGTATCATTAAGATACGTGAGAGATTATTCTAAGGAAATAAGTTCTTAGTGGGAAACTGGACGATTAATTCAGGCAAAAGAAAGTGAAAACAAAAAGTGAGTGAGGAAAAGCACTGAGTTTCAACTACACCAGCTGGAATGCAAACTGTAGTATATAAGTGGAATTTGTACATGAATTATTTTTTGGACCATTTTTCCATTCAACACATACAGAAGAGAAGCACATTAATATAAACAATATACACAATTAATAAAATATTCAAGAAGACTTCATGAGGTCATGTTTTCAGACATGCAGTTATTTATAAGATAATAGATTCTATATATATTGACAGGATGGCCATATAAAGTGGTCATGAAGAACTTCTGCATATTACATTACCAATCAAAGCATCTTAATTTCTTTGTATTGTCACACAATGTTAACTCCATATTTAAAAATATTTAATGCTGTGAAAAATGGATGATTAACAGCACCTAATTTGAAGCATCTTTAGTCAGACTGACTTGTATAGTGTTCATAATCTCTGAGGTAAGAACATACTGAAATTGAGCTGCTTGCTGAATCCCACTGGAGAACCCTTAGCAAAAAAAAAAAAAAACCAAAAAAAAAAAAAAAAACCCAAAAAGCCCCCACCAAAACTCAAAACAAGCAAACACACAAACAACAAATAAAAGCAAACCCACAAAACCCTTCCAAAAACAACAATGTCAATTTGGGACTGGAAAAGCATGAGGGAAAAAATGCTTTAAAAATTTATTACTTTCCTTTTGGTTCCTATAGAGATTGATACATTAATCTTGTTAAGATAAACAAAACAATGAAGGACTGACATTGAATTTCTTTCAGTGCTGTTTATCTTACCTCACAATACCATTTTATTGGGCATTCTTAAAGCCTGAATACATTGTTTTGCTATCTCAGAGTCCAATGCATTCTCTGAAGATTTGCAATGAAATCCTCAAAAGGACAAGGTGCAAATGTTTGGGATATTTTTTAGTGATATTGCTAAGGAATTGTTTGGGGCAGTTGGAAATTTACCATGGAAATTTATTTAAAGTTCAAATCCTAAAACCATAACCCAAACCATCATCATATTGAATTTTATTTAGTGATTTTTATTTCTGAATTGTTGGTTGACTAATCCTTAAGCTGTAATTCAGTCTCTGAATTAGTTTCTGAAAAGTGCATGCAGTGTACCCAGTCAGAGAGAATATTTTTTTCTCCTATTTTTAAATTTGGTGTAAAGTTTTGTGTCATCTTGGCACTGAAAGACTTTTTTTCTCCTCTTTCTGCCTTTCTCATCATTGTTCTCCTTTGCTTCTGCTCACAGATCTTCTCTTTTATAGTCTATTTAGCTGTAACCTGCCAATTGTCTTTAAAAAATGTCATTGTGGTGTCTGAATAAAAATATGTTTATCTGTGGGCAATTTCACTGTGTTAATTAATAGTTGAATCATCTCCTGAAAAAGTGATGTAGCTGTTCAGGGTTATTTTGTTTTGCTGTAGGTTTTTTTCCAAACAACACAGTTATTTCTGCACAATAAATTTCCAATATAGGAAATATGACTACTTTAAGTGCTTCAGAGCTTATCTTAATACAGGTTGCATATTGAGGGGTTAATATTCAGCCTATTCTGTTCTATAAATGCAATTTAATTTTCTGTGTAATGAGAACAGATTTTTCATACAGTTACATGAATATAGTTTAAAATTGTACCTGTATAAATTGCTTTATGATGAGAAAATATGAACAACAGAAATTGTACCGGGTGAATAAGAACTTTCAGAGTTTCACTTCTTATGAATTATAGTTACTCCATTCAGAAGTGATCCTTTGTTTAGAGCCATTTGGATATTTGTGGTGTGCTACATCATCTCTTTTTGAATTCTTGGATTATAAGGCATTATGAAGCAGTAACATAATTTTTATTCTTATTTTGTCAAGTGCAATTTTATATTTTATGTTTCACTGCTTAAACAATGGTTTGTCTTGGCCAAAAATCTTGTATGTAAAATCAGCAAATCATTTTTAAAACAGACTTTAGCTATGACTCTTTCTGAGAAAGTGATTGGAACCTATTCTCTTCTTCTTTTTCTTTTTGGAGACACTATGTATTTTGGGGAAAGTAGAATCTATTTTATCATTGAGAAGGCTTTCCAAGTGGAAGTGAGTTAATCCTGTACTTTGACTGCTTTGATAGATTGGTTTTTCTTAAACAAAATATGAGAGTCTGAGATTTCAAGGAAATACCTAGCAGAGAAAGGAAACATTGGGACTCAGTGTTTCAATAGTTGTGTTATTAAAACCAAACCATTTCTTTTGTAACTTGTTCTTTTGTAACTTACTTTTAAGTTCTAAGATCACATAAAAGATATAGAAGAGCACTTTTTCAGGAGCTCAAATATTTTCTTATTTATATAAATCTTCATGATTCCCAAATTTGTCAAAGTGCCTGGACCATCTACATATTTTATATACTAAAAAGAAAAGCAAGTTGTCTCAGACATTTATTCTCAGACAAAGTTCAGGTAAATCCAGTACGTGAAATGACTAATGCTTTTTGACATGAAATCTCTCAGACTATCAGAAAACTGAAGTTACTAGCTGAAGTTAATAAAACACTAACTTCACATAATGCATCGTCCTGTGCTGAGTATTGGATGCATAGTTGAATTGTGTAATTTCTGTCTATTACTCAAAAGTGTTATTATTTAAAAAGTACAACACAAACTGTGCCAAAGATGATGAGTCCATCAACGTTCCCAAAAGCTGAGAACTAAATGCTACACCATCTGCTTGCTGAAATAAGATGGCATACTAAAATGTTCTGGTGGAATACAAATTGACTGCCAATTCTGATTGTTGCTCCTAGCAGTCAGGGGATTTTTTATTATTTCAGGGTGGTTTGGTCCCAATCATCTTTGTAAGAGAAAAAGATCTTTTGAAAGCATCCCCTTTTACCATACCTGTGAGAGCAGAATAGACAGAGATTGATTGAATCTTTTTATGTACTTGATTTCCTTTTCCTTTCAGACAATCAAAGATAAGAATGTAGTATATAAATGCAAGTCAAAGTCAAATTAGCTGGCACAGATAACTGTTTTAATAATGACAAAAAGAAAGAATTAAGACTGATAGAAGAAAGTCAATTCCTTTCTGATGTGAATGATGAAAAGCTTTTGGGTTTGAGAGTTTTCTGAGAAAAGAAATAGCTAGCAACAGATAAAATGAGAACATGTTACTGCCAGAATTGCCTTTTCTGCATATATGCATTATACATTACACACTATATTGAAAAATTATGTTAGAAGAATGTCAAAGTTCGAAAGTTAGGGAGTTCAGAATTAAGGATGACAGCATTCTCGATCTTCCTGCCTGTGCAAATACAATTTGATACAGTCCTTGCATACAGAATTAGATAACATTTTAGACCACAACTCCTGTCTCTTTCAGTGAATATTAATTTTGAAACAACCATTGCACAGAGCTTCCATTTCTATTGGTATACACACTTAGTCTGCTGCCATTTGATAAGCAGCTCATGCTTTTCATCTTCCAAATACTGTTTGCATCTCAAATCTCTAGCACCTATGCACTGCCTCTTCTGTGCCCAGTTTATGAGCTGCCAGCAGAAGGTGATCTTTATAGCCAGTACCACGATATTTTCAAAACAGCATTTGCAGCAGTGTATCATCTTTAGAAAACTGAAATCATGCTAAAGAGCTTGATTTCTCCAAAGGTTCTGCTCCATTTTTTTCTACAGATATTTTGTCCTCAAAACAGATTTAATTTTCTCTGAAGATATCACGCGTATGTTTTTCTTTTTTTTTTTTTTTCCAGTGGAAAAGACCTCTCAGATCATTGAGCCCAAACTGTAGCCTAACACTGCTAACACTACCAAGGCCACCACTAAAATATATCTCTAAGTGCCATATCTTCACATTTTTTGAACTCTCCCAGGGACAGTGATTCCACCACTTCCTTGGGCAGACTGTTCCAATGTTTGATTACTCAGTGAGGAAATTTTTCCTAGAATCCAATCTAACCCTCCCCTGATAGGCTAATGGCCGGACTCAATATTATTAGAAGTCTTTTCCAGCTTTAATGGTTCTATAGGATTGTTGTTTTGTTTGTTTTTTTTATCAGTCTTCTCATTTTGCCTACTTTCCATGAAATGTGAATCCATATCACTTTTCTCAACATACACGTGACTAATAAAAATGAGTAAGTAATGAAACAAAAAACCCCCAAGCCACTAAAACCCAAAGCTGATAGGTTTTGAAATGTAGTTCTTCCAATTGAAGAAGCCAGGAAAAAAACAACCAACTGAAGTGGAGCCTCCATCTCCAGCAAACACTGCCAGGGAAAAGAGGAAATTGGATTGGGTGTCCCAAACTTTTGAAGCAACTGCCACCTCCCAACTTCCCCATAACTCTGGATCTGGCCATTTTGGGTCTTAAAGAGAGAGTAACATTTTTTGGGCACAGCTAGAAATGGCATAAAATAGTGTTTCGGATTACGATAGTATACTATGAATATATTATAATAGAGGAAGATATTAATGTTACTGTTCTTCATTGCTTTATAATGTCACTAGTATCTGAAAATATAGTAAAAATAATTCTGTCAAAATTATGCTGTCCACTGTTTTCAAATTTTATGTATAACTTGAGAAAATTTTCTATAAATTACTCTTTTGAAATAATACAATGATCTGGAATTCTATACAGCCCAAATTGTCAGAAATAAATTCATTATCAGTCATCTCTCAACCTGACTTCATAATTACCTTTAAATATAAGGATAAAAGAAAGTTTTGTGCTACAGATTTAGCTTTTGTGTAGCTGGTGATCAGGGGAGTGTGTGTGAGTGCATAAGAAGCACACTTGAGTATGTTTCTCCTGGCTGCTGGGGAATTGCATAGCAAGTCTCTGTGAAGATAAGATAATGGACTGACTTGTGATTGGTGGAAGTCCTATTCATTTTACAACAAAGTGCTTCACTCATTGTTGTGGGTAGGAATCTCAGTCAGTTCTGGAGATCATAAATGGAAATGCCAGGAGAAAAAATGATAAAAATGAGAGATTTGATCTAAATATTGTCAAGTGATATTTTAAAGTGATTTTTAGCTGAGATATATTTACATTTTCTGCTGGTTGAAACTTCTGAATTAGTGGTATGTGAACTCCTTATTTATCTCCCTGAGGTCTATTACCCAAAGAAGAGCTTATGTAGATTTAAGAAGACAGAATATTTTTTAAAAACTTATTATTTCTCTTTATAGCATCAGATGAAAATTGGTTGACAAAATGCAACCAGGAGAAAAACTTGGTTTCCACACCTGTAAATTGCTCTGGGAAAAGCCATTCTTGAAGTTGTGTAGCTTTTCTCTAAACTAAATACCTTCCTCCTTTATTTGCACGTCATATCACTTAAGGAAGAAACGCCCATAGACTTCAGTCACATTTCACTCCTATTGATGTAAGTTTAAAGTCAGGGTTGCAAATATGGAAGACATTTTAGGCCCATTTGCTAAGGATATAAGGGTCATTTTTCTGTATTTTTGTATATTCTTTTCTGTGTATATGTTATCCTACATTGGCCCTTGGACCAATTTTTATTCCCCTGCTGGGCCACTCACCAGCTCTCTAGGAATATTTTTTCGGGGTTTGACCATCTTCTTTGTGAAGAAATGCTTCCTAAAGTCCAGTTTAAAGTTCCCCTCATGCACCTTTGAGCCACTCCCATGCCTCCTGTCACTGGATTCCATGCTGAAGAGCTCAGCACATCCCTCTCCATTTCCCTTTCCCAGGCAGCTGTGGAGAGCAATGAGGTCACACCTCAGCCTCATTTCTTCCAGACGATACAAACTGAGAGTCCTCCGTCCTCCTAGGACATGTCAGGCTCTTCACCATCTTTGTTGCCCTCCTGTGGATGCATTTGAGGACATTCACCTGTTGCTTAAATTGCAGAGGCCAGAACTGCACACAGCACTCAAGCTGAGGCTGCAGGAATGCTGAATGCAGCGAGATAATCACATCTGCTGAGTGGCTGGTGATGCTATGTTTGATGCACCAAGGTGAGGGTTCGCCCTCTTGGCTGGCCAGGCTCCCTGCTGGCTCCTGCTGAGCCTCCTGCTGACCAGCACGTCCAGATCCCCTTCTCCAGCTGCTCCTCCCCCACTTCTACTTTTATCCGGAATTATTCCATCCCAGGTCCAGAATTTGGCACTTAGACTTGCTATATGTTATCCCATAAATCATTGCCCAGTGATCCCATCTGTAGAGCACCTCTCAATTTGATGCAAACTTTCTAATGGTGTGTTCAGCTCCTGCATCCAGATTGCTGATAGAAATATTGACCAAAACTGTCTCTAAAATCAAACCTAGAACACTACTGCTGGTTGGTTCCAGCCAGATGTGGACCTGTTCACTACAGCATTTTGGCCTCTTCCTGTCAGCCAGTTTTTCACTCACAAATCACTAATTAAGCAGACATAGAAAGATTTAAAATGTGATTATTCAAAAAATGTGAGTTTTATTTAATACCAAATAATTGACTGATCATTTTTTACAGAAAAAATAAAAGTATTTTTTTGTCTTTGTTTCAATCTAAATTGTAAATTATCATTCTGTGTGATGATCACATGGATTGAGATATTTTAATTTTTATTTTACTGTCTCAGTATATAAATATGTGGAAATATGGTAGAGGCCGAGATAGTGATACAGCCAGAGGTAGAAAGGCAGATGAATGCATCACACAAATTATTTAGATAGCTTTAAGAAAAATACCTATATCTTGAGAACTGGCTTTTTCTCTTCATTGCTCTTCTGTGTTACTGAAAAAGAACAAAGAGGGAACATCTCTTGTTATTTTCTTTAATATTTATCTTATCATTATCCTAATCTATCCATAAATAAAATATACCTATTACCTTCTTAAAATTTCATATCTTTGCTAATTTCTGTCGATTTCTGCTAAACCTAGCAAAAAATATCACAGGAAGTATGCACCTTTAACTTAAAAATTAAATTATTAGCATGTGCACAGCATTTTCAATGGAAAGAAAAGCTTTCATAGCTGAATTTTCTGTCTGTCACATCTCATAAAGTATACTAAAGAAATTTTGTCTTAGAGCAACCAGTTTAGGGATCAGGATTATAATTACTTTCCTCTAAATGTTTTCTTTGTGCGACTCTTGGATGCTGTTTTAGTTGGAAATGTGGACAGTGTGATCAAGCAGTAATCAAGACATCCTATGGAGCTTGGAAAAGTCTCACCAGGAAGCCTTGTGAAGCCAGTACAGTTTCACAACTGCTCTGCTCTTTCATGTTGCCTAAAAGAAGGCCAAGCTGGCCCTTGAGCCACATCCAGATCACAGGATTTTTAATTGCATCCTTCTGGCTACTGTGGGAACTTGCTGGGCATTCAAATTACTTATGGAGGAGGAAGGGAAGCAACAGTGGTTCATAAATTGTAATGCCCAGGATCTGTAGATACAACCTGCTCAAAAAGGTTTTCTTAGTCATTTTCCAGAGGCCATCCCTTTCTCAGTCTTTGTGGCTTATTGTGCATAGAACTAAAGACAGAAAATTCTGTATCAATTTAAGAAACTGACTTCATTTGAAAAAATATTTTTAGAAAAAAGACATAAACATTTATTTACATTAAGAACAAGATAAGACCACATTTCAAATTTGGGGACCTACCCTGGACTGAGTTAAACTTGTATTTTGAATTGTATTTGCTAATCCTTAAATTCCACTATTGAAATCTACAAAGAAAGCAAACTACAAAATCATATATGATTATATCAAATATAAGTATTTTGCAAATCTACTTAATTATTTTATACAAGGAAAAGACAAATTTTCTAATCAGGACACATAACACTTTTTGGTTTTTTAATTATGGAATGTCTCATTTACTGATGAGAAATGTTTATTAAAAAGAACAGAGTTATAATATCATTATGTATTTCTCTATGTATGCGGTCATTTATGCTCAGATCAATGATCTGACTGAGCACAAGTGGATGCAGGCATACTGCAGACTTGTACAAGCAAAAAAGGAGACTTGTAGGCATGGCAGCTGCTGGTTATGGATTAATGTAAATCAAAGCTGTTAAGTTCTAAGATTGATACAAATGGTGCCTGCATGGCCCAGGAGTACAGCTGTATGAAAAATCTCACAATGCTGGAAATAAAAAAAATAGGCTCAAAACATAACAAGTAACCCAAACAAAGTCAATTTCTTAGGTCCATTAAAAGTATGTGACATCTTCCACATGTTTGTAATAAACCTGAAAAAGTGTGAACTATGGTAATGAACATATAGCTAAATGTAGAAGCAAAATAACACCAAATATAGAATAATTAATTTTAGATTTTTTAGGAAAGAAGGTCTTTTCCAACCCAAGACATTCTGTGATTCTATGGTTTTACAAATTAATCATAAAAAGCTAAAATGAATTGGGCAATGGTCCACGTCAGGACAGTCTTACAGATGTGATTAACCAATAAAAAGTACAACAAAGATGAAATTCCAACGCAGTAGTGGAGCCAGCTCCTACTCTAATTAGTATGAATATAGCTGGAACTGGACAATAAGGAGGTAACAAGATTTCTATCAGAACATGACACTTGAAAACCCGAGAAAAGATTATGGAGAGGCAGACAGGCATAAATCAGAAGCCATTTAGTAGTGGCAGAAAAATATTAGGTGCCTGTTTTGAGCTTACTGTAGAGATGTAGCTATCACTCATGCTACCTCTGAAAATAAAATATTTATTTGTGTAGAACAGAAAATTGAGAGGGCATGCCACTGACAGCAGCAAACAGATTTGGTTTTGTTTTCAGTTTGAATTTTATACTTTTCTTAAACATCCAGTATGACAAATACAAATGCAAATTTGGCAATTTCTATGAAGCCATGAAAAAAAAAATTGAAAAGAAGGGATTAATTACCTGTGTGTGTAGATAGGCTTTCACTCATCCATCTCATAGGAGGAAACAATGGTTTCTGTATATCTTGGCTTCAATGTTCCACACTTGAGTAATGAATTGTGTTTGTGTGGCCAGGTTTTGGTAACAGGCTGGGCACAGGGGTGCCTTCTGTGAGAAGCTGCCAGAAGCTTCCCCCATGTCTGGCAGGTTCAAAGGCAACCAGCTCCAGAATGGACACAGCACTGGCAATGCCGAGCCAATCTGGGATGGTGAGACTCCCTCTGGGATAACAGATTTAGCCTGGGCAGCTGCTGCTGGACAGGGAGGACTCAGAACATGTGAAAAAGGCAGTTCTGCAAACAGTGAGGCTGGTGAAGAAGAGGGGCAGGCACTCCAGTTGTGAGAGCAGAGATTCTCCTGCAGTCCTGTGAGGTCTGTGGTGGAGCAGAGATGCACCTGCAGCCCATGGAGGACATCTACACGTGAGGGAGGATGTGAACTCTTGGGAAGCCCACACTGGAGCAGGGGTAGATTGTGAGGAGTCCTCCCCATGAAGGGGAAGGTGCTGACTGCAAGTCCCGTTCCCCATCTGTCTGCAGTGCTGGGTTAAGAGGAGAAGATAGAGAAATTGGGAGTAAAGATGAGTTGAGGAAAAAAGGAGGGGGAGGGGGGAGAAGGTGATCAAAGAATGTTTTGATCTCATTTTACTATGATTTAACTGGTAATAAATTTATTGAACTTCCCCCTAAATTATAAATAAATATAAATATTGAATATAAGTGTAAAACTTCTCATTTCTTCCCTTTAGAAAGCAAATATTACTTCTCTTAGATCATGACCTTAATTCACTAATATTTCTAGGGAAATCATGGTGACCTACTTGAATCTTCATGCTTGTCTAAATTGTCACTGCATTATTGTATTTTATTCTTCTATTGAAGAAGCGGGGTGATGATGCACTGTACTGTTTTTAGGTAATCACATTATCCCAGACTACCAGAGGGAGTGGTCTACTAAGATCTTACTGTGGAAAACTTCTTGCTGTAAAAGAAAACTCCTTCTGTATCATGTATCAGAAAGTAGATAATAGGTGAATATAGAGTGTCTAAGAATGAATGTAGGTGGACTTCCCTTGAAATTCCCAGAAATTTCACAGACTATTTGCATTTCTACGAAATGAAAGCTCAGTCTTATTACTCATGAAAAATGTACAAAGAAAAAGATCCCTGACCCAGTAGCCATTATTCTGCAGAGAGAGATCTTGTTAGTTTCATTTAATACATATCAGATATCTTTCTCGTAAAACTTCTCAGGGTTAGTACTGAAATCCTCATAACTCTTTAGCATGATAGAATATTTATTTTCTATGTAAATTTTTAGTACTCATATTTATTCTTTGTGCCTATTAAGTGTGCAGATAATGATCTATGATGTAGGTCATGCTTTTTAGCATAATTTTTGTTGCTGAATGATAGGTAAGACTGCTTATATAGTTTTGCATTGAATTTGCTGGTTTTGACATTAGGGTCATAGCACACTTCATAGAGGCATTTGCATCATTTGAGCTGTTCAGGGCAAGCTGGGCTGCCTCTCATAAAAGGGAAGTGCATACATTCCTGATTTTACCCCTTTTCATAGAACCACTGAAGATTTTTCTTGTTTCTAGAGTTATATCCAGTCATGTTGATCTCAAAATTAGCCATAAATTTCTCTGGCATATGATATTAAGTGTCATATTTTTCTATAGTGCTTTTGCAAATTTCCAAATCATAGTTATTTCTTGCTTCAGGGTAAAATTTGATCCATGCATTGAAGCAGTTTTCAGTTATACTAAGGCTAGGTGAGAGTTTTTGAAGGCACTAATTTTTTGCTATTAAAGAGTAGCAAAAGCAGGCTATTCTTTCATCAGCTCTGAGTTTAGAGCATTGAGCAAAGTTACCATTCAGTCAAGGTTTGGATACAGATATTAAAATGGGATATGAGATCCCCTAGCACAGATCTGGGAGCAAGGAGGAGTTGTTTAAATGTGCAGCATGTCAAAAGGAACTTCTTATGAAGTAAATCCTCAGTGAAAACAGACCATTAATCTTATTCAATATTAATGAGTTTGAGTCATTATTGGCTAACTACTGTGGGACAGCACAAGCAGTAGCACAGCTTAGGAAATAGGTATTTCAGTGATATATTTGAGTTAATGAAGCTGAAGAAGCACTATTTTTTATCTGGATACAACCACTGAGATATCTGAATGTTTACTGAACAATGCTGAATGAAGTTAAAGATCCAAACTGCAAACTAATGGAATGGTGAAATGGTGAGATCCCAGGTCATGAAGAAACAGACACAATCTGTAAATTTTATAATTTTTTTTATTTCAATGAACAAAAATAGTCATTGAAAGAAACATAACAATTTTTAGGGAATAATTATACGACCAAAAATGTTAATAGAATTCAAGGAGGCAACAAGGATAATCATTCAAAAGAACCTCCTCCCTCCCAACCCTCCCCCGCAAAATTAAAACTGAAGAGAAACTAACCTTTCTCTCCTTTCTGTATAAAGAAGGAGCAAATGAATGTTCATTTCTTGAGGGGACATAATTTCAATAATTTCTGTGAGGAATAGAATATATTATGTCGCATGCCACTCTTGAGAAAAATATAAACAGGTAACATTTTTCTGTGAAATAGGTAGAATTATTCAGTTGAAATGTAGAATTATTCAGTTGAAATGTGACCATGTCCTCTCACACATACAGGGTTGTTTCTGTAGTTTTCTAAAATCTTCCTTGGCATATGATATGCTTTAGTGAGTGAATATGAAATGAGTGATAAATGTTTCCTCTAGTCTATAGGCAAGCCTTTGTTGCATGATATTCAGCTTATGGCCTGATATCCTGTGGGAAATTAAATGAACATGTGAAACAATCCTAAAATTACTTGCATCAAAAATTATTTGAGCTTCTTCTTAGCTAGAGACATTGTTTTAAGCTCACTGAGAGAGCAGCCTAATGTCAATTAATGCCTGAAAATTGCTATATAAAGGGTCTCTGTTGAATTTTCTGAAAAATACAAAAATGAGACATTGAGTTTCTATGCAATTAAAGCAATGTACTTACGCAAGTTTGAATCCCAAAGTTTTGAAGAAGTATTGGATCATAGAGGGCTCTTTACGACTATTGCTCTGTGTTATTTCCAACTGCAAATAAGAGATGGAATATGGCAAGCTCACACTTTGTGTTTATCTGTGGCTAGAAAGCTGCCCAGGAGAAAAAAGTGTTGGTCAACCACTGTCTGAACATGAACATGAGCCAGGTGTGTGCCCAGGTGGCCCAGTAGCTTGTGTCAGAAATAGTGTGGCTAGGAGGGTGAGGGCAGTGATTGTTCCCCTGTAGCCAGCAGTGTTGAAGTCATACTTTGAATAATGAATTCCATTTTGGGTCCCTCACTCCAAAACAGAGGCACTGAGGTGCTGAGGCGTGTACAGAGAAGGGCAATAGGGCTGGTGAAGGGTCTGGAGCATAAGGAATCCTATAGGAGTGATGGAGGGGGCTGGGGTTTTTTAGCCTGGAGGCAAGGAAGCTTGGGGGGACCTTATCACTCTCTTCAGCTGCCTGAAAGGAGGTTGTAACAAGAGGGGGTCAGTCTTTTTTCCCAAGTAGCAAGTGATACAAGAAAAAATGGTGTCAAGTTGCACCAGAGGAGGTTTAGCTTGGGTATTAGGAAGAAATTCTTCATGGAAACCAATGGAGGTCTGGCATTTGATTACACTATCAAGGGAAATGGTGGAATCACCATCCCTGTAAGCATTGAAAAGCATGTTTATGTGATACCTGGGGACATGGTTTAGACGTTAACATGGAGGTGCTGGCTAATAGCTGGTCTCAATGATTTTAGAGGTCTTTTCCAAACTGAAGGATTCTGTGGTTGTAAGAAAATTAGGTGGTTTACACTGCTTAACTATGCCAGCTAAGCCTGTTTGGAGAAAGGCTGCTCCTGTTTGTCAGCCAAGAGAGGTGGGGGGTTTTGGTACACTGAGGGCAAGATAATTGAGTATGTGACTGCAAAAGAGTTCATCGGTATAACTTACATCAAAGTTATGGACTTGGAGGTGGTATTAATTATAGGCAGTAGCTGCTCTAAATTAGGAGCATTTTTTTAAATAACAATTCTAGCTGCCACAATCTCTCTGGAAAATCTTTTAAAGGCTGGACCTAATTTGAATCACAAGATTTCTAACTGATAGTAAAAAATTCTCATTACTGTTTACTACCTTTTGTAATATGATTTCATTAATGTTTACTGACTAGAAGGGGTACAGGGCAATAGAGTGACAAATCAAATTAAAATACAGCATACACCGCATACAACATGAAATCAACCACACAGCTTTCTTTATTTGCAGCTGTAAAAATAATTATCAAAGGTGTATGTGATTTGTTTGTTGATTGTTTACTTTCTGGTTTTTTGGCGTGTGGCTTTTTTCTTTGTGTGTGTGTGTCATGGGGGACCATCTGAATTGGTAAAGAAGGAACAAAGATTCACAGAGGAATGTTAGTTCAGATAGAGTTCAATGTTGTACTGAAACAGGAAAGATTCCCTTTTGTATGTGTGACCATTTCTGACCCACTTTTTAAAATTAAATGATTCAATTAAATTTTTTTGCATTTTTTCAGTTCTTTTTTTATTTGTTGCTTGTTTACAGAGAGAAATATTTTGTGAATTTACTAATTCAAGTGGTTTAAAAGTGCACTTTTCAGTGAATAAAAGTATTTTCAATTTTTTAAAAAAATAGAAGAAAAGAAAAGAAATGAAAATAACAGAAAGGAACAAATTAGCCCAAAAGCTGAACTATGTAGAATGTATGTTTTCTATATGGATATTCTAATGATAGATACGCTATATATCTTTAAAATTTATATCTTTATAATGTGTAAGAAATATAATGTGGAAAATGTGACACTTTAAACTCACAAAGAACTAATTATCCAACTGTATTATGAAATTGCTTGGATATACTTTTACTGAAATAGTTCTAAATAGGGTCAAAGTAATGCAGCAAGAAGCAAAGAGGTAAAAAAATTTTCTTTCCTTGCATAAATTATTTTTGGTTAAATGGCTGGTTAAAATTATGAAATGAATAATCCACACCTGTTAAATGAAAATGATTCTTGAAACAGAAGTAATTACTTTGCAGCTCCAATCTGAGTAATGGGTGAATGAAAATGAAAACTAATGCTGATGTATTTCTCTTATTGGTTTGGTGGTTCAATTATCTTTTTTTTTTTAATGAAATTCTCAAAAAAACCCATTAATTAGGATTGAATAGAATTTTACCCTATATAATAGTTATTTATATTATATAATGAAATTGAATTTGTTTTTCAAATAATACTATGTTTTTTTATCTATCAAAACAAATTTAAAAGATGTTTAAGTTATTCTTGAGGAATGCAATTACACTCTGTCATCTTTTTAAAAAAGATATCTGTATGCAAAATGCTTATTCAGTAAGTGGCAAGCTTCCTCTCCTTTGGTACACCTATAGTTGTGACCAGAAGTAGTTTAGAAGCCTTCTGACTAGTACTTGAGACCAAAAATGATGTGAGATCCTACCTTAAAAATTTAACAATATGCACAAACAAGTTCCAGCTCCTCAGAATATGGTTTGACTCTAATTTAATTTAGAGATGTAGCTTTTGAATGTAAAGTAGCCTGTGACTAAAATACTGCATACATAATTTATTCACTAAAAGAAAGAAAAAAATAGTCATGAATTTCTTGTCAGCTTTGAAGTTTTAAGTCAGAAGCCTGACATTTATTGTTTTTTCTATTTCCTTCCTTCCTTCCTTCCTTCCTTCCTTCCTTCCTTCCTTCCTTCCTTCCTTCCTTCCTTCCTTCCTTCCTTCCTTCCTTCCTTCCTTCCTTCCTTCCTTCCTTCCTTCCTTCCTTCCTTCCTTCCTTCCTTCCTTCCTTCCTTCCTTCCTTCCTTCCTTCCTTCCTTCCTTCCTTCCTTCCTTCCTTCCTTCCTTCCTTCCTTCCTTCCTTCCTTCCTTCCTTCCTTCCTTCCTTCCTCCCTCCCTCCCTCCCTCCCTCCCTCCCTCTTTTTTTTTTTTGTTTTCTTCTTGACTTTTTTCCCCTTTTATTTTTCCCCTTTTGTCTCTTCTTGAAGTGAACATTTGAAATGAGGTAAACATTCTTTTCTTTCTGCTGGGACCATGTTTCACCTTTAATGTCAGGAGCTTGCAAAGCATTTTAATTTTCACCTTGTCAATCTGTAGAGGCTAAGTACCCAGAGTTAAAAAACAGCATTACTGAAAGTCAGAGGAGTTGAAGGATGTCAGGATGTGGTGCTGAAAGCTGGGATCTGCTAAAGATTCTGTCACATACTTAATATGTAAACTTGAATAACTGCAGTTGCTTTTCTTTGTTATTCCTAAACTTAAGGATCTGAAGTGTGCATTCACACTTATGGTTCCTTTTCAGAGTATAACTAGATGTCCAAGAGCACAACCACATTACATGGTTTTGTTCTACATTTACAGCAGGAAAATCTGTGACTTTCACTGATGAGCTGCCTTTGATACTACAGTTTTGGTGTGCTTTTTCACCATAGAGGTATATGAAACAAGGAAAGCTTTACATTACAATCATTTTGATTCTGCAAATCATGCCTCACAGATTCACAGAATGGTTGGGATTGGAAAGGATGCCTGGAATTCATCTAGTCCAATCCCTCTGCCAAAGCAAGTACACCTGGAGCAGGTTGAACAGGATCACATCCACATGGGTTTGGAACATCTCGAGGGAAGGAGACTACATGCTGTCTCTGAGAAGCCTGTTCTGCTCGTCACACTTAAAGATTTTCCATATTCAGATGGAACCTCCTGTGTTTCAGTTTGTGCCTGGCACCCCTTGTCCTCTCTCTGGGCACCACTGTAAACATCCCCTTGTCACTCACTTTTAAAATATTTATATATTTTACAACAATGATAAGATTCCCTCCCAGTCATCTCTTCTCTGGGCATACAAGCCTAGTTTTCCTTGTAAGTGAGATGCTCCAGCCTCACTCCAGTGAGATCTTTCTAGCCCTCTGCTGGACCCACTTTGTGTTTCATGAGCCCAGAAATGAACACAGGATTCCAGAAGCCTCACCTCACCTCACCACCTCCGTCAGACCTGTTTGCTACACTCTTCTTATGGCAGCCCAGGACACCACCGGACTTTTTTTTGCAACAATTGGTGGTTAACTTGTTGCCCACCAGGATTCCCACATCATCCTCCCCCAAGCTGTTTTCCAGCAGGTCAAGCCCTAAGCTGTACTGGCTCATGGGGTTATTACTTCCTAGATCTTTATATTTGTCTTTGCTTAACTTCATTATGCTCCTTCTTCCTGCCCTAGTCTTCAGTTTGTCCAGATATTGCTGAATGCACCACAGCCTTCTGGTATATGAGATATACTCCTCATCGTTGCTGCAAGTACACTCTTCCCCTTCATCCAGGCCATTCATAAATTAATTGAACAAGATCAAACCCAGTACTGACCCCTGGAAAACATAATTGCCTGCAGACAATCAGCTAGACTTTGTGCCACTGATCACAACACTCTGAGTTCTGCTATTCAGTTCTCAACCTACACCACTGCTCTCAGGATGTTATGGGAAATAGCACCAAAAGCCTTGCTCAGGTCAAGGTAGACAACATCCACTGTTCTCCAGTCATCTACCCTGCCAGCCATTCCATCCCTGAAGTCTATCAGAGCAGTGAAGCATGACTTCTCCTTAGTGAATTCATGTGAACTATCTCATAATTTTCTTTTCCTCTACAGGCTTAGAGATCTCATCCATTTTTCTACCACTTAGCAGGGGTGAGATGAAGCTGACTGGCCTGCTATTTCCTGGGTTATACTTCTTGACCTTATTTAAGAATGGAATAACATTAGCATTTCTTCCAGTCCTCAGGCAGCTCTCCCATTCTCCACAACATTTCAAAGATGACAGAGAATAGCTTAGCAATAACATCTGCTGTCTCCCTCAGCTCTCCTAAGTGTTTCGCATTAAAGCTCATGGATCCGGCTAAATAAACTCTGATCTACTTTGGCCAAGGGAAAATGTTCCTTTCTCCAGACTTTCTCTCTTGCCTCTAGGGGCTGAGATTCCTAAATGGCCTTAGGAATGAAAGAATGAATCGAAGAAGGCTTTCAGTAACTGTACTTTTGCTGTATTCATCGACAAGGTACCCTCCTCATCCAGTAGTGGGACAACATTTTCCCTAGTCTTTCCTTTCCTGCTGGTATACTTGAAGAATTTCTACTTGCTCTAGACATCCCTTACCACATTTGATTCCAAACTGACCTCAGCCTTCCTCATTGAATCCCTGCATACTCTGACAATGTTCCTATATTCCTCTCAAATATTCTGTCCTTTTCCTTACAGTCTGTAAACTTCTTCGGTTTCAATTTAGCCAGAAACTCCTTGCACATTCATACAAGTCTCTTTCTCCCTTTGGTTGCACCATTGGGATGCACCAATCTGGAGCTTGAAAGAAACAATGCTTGGATATTAACCAGCTTTCTTGGGTCCCATGATACTTCATTAAGTACTTCCACCTGAAGAGGCCAACATCTGCTCTCCTGAAATCCAGTGTAAGAAGCTTGCTATATGCTTTCTTTACCAATCTAAGGATCTTGAGCTCCATCCTTTCATGGTCACTGCTGCCAAGGCTGCCCTTGAGCTTCCCATTCCCCACCAGGCCTCCTTTTTGGTATAAACAAGGTTCAGCATATCTTGTTGGCTCCTGTATCTCTTAGAGAAGGAAGTTCTCATCGTCAAATTCCAGGAATCTCATGGATTTTTTATACCCTGTTATGTTGTCCATCCAACAGATTTCAGGGTAGTTGAAATCCTCCATGTGGATCCAGCCTTATGAATATAAGGCTGTTCCAATCTGTCCGTAAAGGGATTCATCAGCTCAACTCAAGAAATTTGTCAGGAAATATCTACATTTTTAAAAGATATGTCAGATTTTTGACACTGTGAGAGATTAAACAAAGTATAACACAAGAAAAAAAAATATTGCTGGTTAGAAACTAATTGTTGGAATTCTATAATCAGCTCCATACAACTCATTTCCTGGAGCCTTCTTTCTGTCTGGCTGTCATGCCTGCTTCATAGTGCCTGTTTTATGTTTGCTCTTGGTGCTCTGTTCGTTGACCAATTTGAAAGATAAATGAAGTATTAAAGAAGCAAGAGCAGCTGAGGCACTGGCTTCATCAGAGTGCTCGGGGACCATCTTCAGCTTTTGATAAGACTGTCACAGCTTGTGATTGCATCTCATAACTGTTTCTTAGTTACCACTCACAATCAAATTCAGAACGCAGGGACTGTGGGAAAGCCAGATAATGACCTTGGCAAGTGTCTAGGAACAGAACTGAGAAATTATTTACAGCACTTGCCTTCAAGGGATAATTTGGCAATAGAACTACAAAGCAGGTTTCTATGGGCAATGCTGAAATTAGTAATAGACTTTTAAATATTAAAACCCCCTAAAAATAACCACAGATGGAATAAGGGAGAAAAACCTCTGGGACTTATTTTCCACCTCAGCTGGCAACATACAATTCTTGGTTTAATAACAAAAGACATCTTATTAAATTATATTAGAGTGAGTCTGTTGCTTAGTGCAGGTGTCAGGCTGGTAGTCTTGCTAATACCTACTGTAGCAACACATGCTGCTTTGAAAAGCTAGCCAATATTTCAGTACAAATGACATGCATGTATTATCTCTCAGTGTTCTGAGATCATCTAATTAAATTTAATGTTTGTAAAAAATGCCTTCAAAGTTTTTATAATATTCAGATATATTTGTTTTGCATATCACTATAGATATTCAAAGATCACCCCTTCTAATCTGTATTTAGGAATGAAAGGCCACAAATAATTCAATATGATTTAATGTAGTGCCAATCTTGGTCCTCAGATTGCAAGGACTGATGTGTGTGTGCAACAGATATAATTTCAGACCATATTTCTTCAGCCTATAATAAATTAATTTTTCAAGTGTTAAAAATATTTTTAATACTGCGATGGGAAAAAATATTAATCACCAACATCACTATAAGATTACTAAATTGAATGTCCAGGACAAAGATCTCCAATGTTCTATTTCATACTAGACTAAATACTCTCATTCATAGTTTGTCAATAAATGATATGAAAAAGCTTAATATACAAATAAACTATGTTGACTCTAATGTTTTCAAATATGCTAACTTTCTTTAAAAAAAAAGGGACACTGGTTACCTAGTGTTTTAGTACCAATATAATGAATTTAAGAATACCTGTGGTATATCACATGATGGAAAAATTGCATTACAGAGCACTGAATCTGAGAATGACAATAAAAGGTACAACAACACACAAAATAGTGTAAGAAAATATATTCTGCTCATACTCAAACTTTTTTATAGACTGTGAAGGTGCTAGAATATCATCAATTTCCCATAAGAAAATGCTCTTCTAAACATTGCTGTAAGAATCATCCACTTCTGTCAGGATTAATATCATCCCTTCTGACCTTGTTCTGAAAAGCTTTGCTGTGTGTGGCTGGGGGACTTTGGCTCTAATGAGGCAAAAATTCCCTGAAACAAACTTATGTACCTTTTTCATCAATCTTTATACTTTAACCTACTCTATGTTCAGGCAAATATGGTAAAAATTATAATGAATAAGATATATCTTGAAGAGTCAAAACTTGCTATTTCTGCCTATTGAAACCACCTTTAGGATGACTTTCAAGTGAAAGTGCTGTATCTTAGATTTTCTTTTGTTTATCATCAAGAAGTACTGAATTTTATTGGAACAGTGTTGTGGTTAACTCTAGCCAGTAACCAAGTACCACACAACTGTGTCACCTACCAGTAGGATTGGGAAGATAATGGGAAAGTAAACTTGTGGATTTAGTGAAAGGCAGTTTAATAGGGAAAGCTAAAGCTGTGCACACAAGCAGAGCAAGGAATTAAATCACCCCTTCCCATTGGCAGGCAGATGGGTAGGGACCCATCACATGCAATGGTGACTTGGGAAAACAAACACCCCAAAGATCCCCAATTTCCTCCTTCTTCTCCCCAATTTATATACTGAGCATGATGTTCTACGGTCTGGAATATTCCTTTGGTCAGTTGGTCTGTCCTGGCTGTGTCTCCTCCCGACCACGCATGACACCCCAGCCTCCCCACCAGTATGGCTGTACAAAAAGCAGACAAGGCCTTTACTCTATGTAGGTTCTTCTAATCAATGACAAAAACATCTCTATATTATAATCCCTTTATATTCAGCACAAATTCAAAACATAGCCCTGTACTAGCTGCTGAGAAGAACGATAACCACCTCAGTTCAAACCAGTACAGACAAGTCATTCAACTAGCACTGCATTTCTGTGCTGATCAAAGTATGCATTTACTATAGGAGCTCCCTTTTTTTTGTCTCCCTGTTCATCTTCCTTATGGACCAGTTGTGAGCCACAATTATTTTCTCATTAGCTGTAATTGCTTGAAGGATTTCTAATATGTACTAAGACAGACTGAGAGGATTTATTGTCTTATCACACTGGGTCACCTCTTATGTGCTGCCATTTATTCACATGGTACGATTATCTTTCTGTAATCCAGTACATTCACCATCCTTCCAGACTACAAAATACAAGCAGACTTTGCAAAGAGTAGTTGTAAGTAATGGGTGCTGAAGGAAGGAGTGGCTGTGCTACTGCAAAAGCATGCTTATTCCCTTTCTTTTCATCATTAGCATACTCATCTTTTCTCTTCCCTCTCATGAATGCTTCTATTGCTAGAGTTACTGGGTTTGACTCCAGTATTTCTTGAAAGTAGGTATCCCTGGTCTTCTCTGCATGTCTTCTGACTAGGATCCAGCAGGATACTCAGCTGGTGTGGCAAATATCACAGTGCTGCAGTGCCAGTCTGCATCCGTATTATGGAGAATCAACAAAAAATCAGAACTGTGTTCCCTGAAAATCATAATGCTGTCCTAAAATAAGGCATTTCCTAAACAGCCAAATCTGTTCCTTAGTTCTTTCTTACTTTTTTAGTCTTTAGGTTAAAGTCTGTTCAAATCTTGACCTTTTTTTCCTAACCCAAAGGGGAAAATTATAGACTACTGCAAACTAACAGAGTTGTATGGATTTCAGGAATATTTCAGAATTAATATTGGGTATTTGTAAGGGCAAAACTATGACATTCTGCTGATTTAGTGCATACAGATTCTCATCTGGATAAAAGCAAAACAAACAAAACAAACAAAGACAAAAAACAGTAGAAAAAATTGGATTGTAGGGAACCTCGAGGCTGAATTTAATCACAAGAACTCTCTATCCTGCACAACCTTCATTCAACTTTGCCTTGTCAAAGTCTGCTAGTAATTTCATGCTTATATGGTGGGATTATGAATATGGTCATTCATCTGTGAATATCAGGGATTCAGGTGAATTAAAAGCTCTTCCACAAACATTCATACAACAAAACAGCTGTACAAATGTCCATGATGAAATTCAGATTGAAAAGAGTACAAGGGTAGAGCTTAATTTCACAGCTCATTGAAGTCTTTGAGAGTCTTTAAAGTGAATCCAATGGGTTTGTTCAAAGAATGAAGTATTATACAAGAGTACTCAAATATGTCCCAAAGGCTGTAGAACTTTACTCACATTAGAATGATAAGTAGATAGATGTGACTTAGATTTGTTGAACAGCTAAGTGAGGTTATGGACATCAGTAGGTTACCCTGCAATAACTAATTATAATATATTACCTATTCCACAGTAATGGCATTTTTGAAAATACTCTCCCTGAAGTAAACAAAACACTGTATGATGTGGCATATGCCCTGAGTGAAATGAGGTTAAACTTGTTCTAGAATAGACAGAAGACAAATACACTACTGAGAAATACCTATTTCTGTTGTCCCAAATAATAGCTTCTTGGATCTTGAGGTCTTATTTTTAGGCTTTTGTATTCTAGAAATTCACAGTTGAGTAATGTCAAATAACTGGATCAAATTTGCCATTACTGAGATTGAGGATGAAGAAAGAACCTGAAACAATTATGAAACAGATTGAAGCTTTTACAAAACACTGAAGAATTTTAAAAAATCAACCTGGCATTTGGCTAACAAAGCAGAAGACAGAAATGGAGCTAAGGCAACATGCACATTCACTTAACTATAAGAGGATGCTGTGTTATAAATCAAGAGGAGCAGAGTTCACCAGTCCAATGTGTTATTATTACCTTAACATTTTTGCTCAAAGCTTGGCCATGACTGCTGCAGGAGTAATTTCTTTTGCAGAAAGCAGTAATTGGAAAATTGTTTCATATTTTAGCAGATTGTGTTATAGGACTTTTAAAAAGTATGTTATTAGCACAGTTTTCAATGTTAATTTCCATTTTTATTACATTTGTTCTGCTTCTGTTCCAGAAATCAACTGAACAGGTGCCTATGGGCCAGCACTATGCTTTAAATATAAATAAGAATATGCATAAGAGTATCTAAAAAAAAAAAAGGGAAAACTTTGATTTCATGTCAAATTTACCATCCCTTTTTGAAATTACTGCTTTGTGTTACAGATTCCTGGAATAAGAATAGGGCTGATGAATTATTTCCTTGTATAGGTTTCAGTATCATTTCTGACTCCTCTTCTTTAGAGTCAGACTCCAGAGAAGGTATTTTGCAAATATGAAAAAAAAAAGCTTATATAGAAAATATATGTATACACGTGATATGTATGTGTACAATATACATACTGAAGAGGTATATTTGAATTTATTTTCCTATGCCATTTTTCAAGGATGTTAACTGGTAATCGTATTGCATATGACAGTGATTGCAAACATTTTCTTTTAACAATAAAAATCAACGTTGAGATTAATTACGTGTTTAATATTAGGGGGTGTTACTCACATGATGTTTGCAAGATTCATACCTGTAACAGTCCTTCTTTCTTGTATTCATAGCTTACTGTTGTGTTAAGGCTATTGGAATTTAGCACAAAATAAATCCCATTCATTTGCATCCCAAGGGATATGTAAGTTAATATGTTAATGGGCTTACTGAGTGCCCTGTCAGAATTTATAGTTCACAAAAGAGGTAGGATAAACACTTAGGTCTTCCTTCATGTCCTGAGGTGGCAGTAAAGGCTCTCTGACCTTCATCAGTGGGTCTTTGCACACACCCTTATCTCCTTAATGAAGCAGATTTATAATAAAGCTTCCTTTTCAGGGTGAAAGGAGAGGGGCTGTTGGCTGGTACAGACATGCAGTGTTGTTCTGGGCCTCACTTGAACAACGTCAAGAGGAGAGACAGCCTCTTCTCTCCAGACATCACCCAGTTGTTAGGCCCTGCTTGAGCCAGGTGTAAGATAAACAAGGGGCCAGGCTCCTGTTTTTCTAAATCACTCTCATCAATCTTTCAGCTTTTCAAAGAAACACCAGACAATTATGACCACTTACCCCAACATTGCAAACAGCTCTTTGCAAATTCAGTCTTAACTTGGAAATAGAATGCTACTTGTAAGTAAATTCATTCAGGGCCAATTTTTTCTCTGTGTGTCAATGATGAAAATATGACCTATTTCATTATGATCTGTGATTTAGCTAAATAAATTGATTAATTTCTTTACTCCATGAACAGACCATGGGTATATAATCAGATAACACATTTTGTTGAACAGGATTTTCCATTTAAGTGTAGCTATATGTAAGCCAGAAGATACTTTTAGTTAATTAAATTTTCAAGTGTAGTCTTACACTACACTGTAAGGAACTGTCAAATGAATCTTGATAAAGAAATGAGTATTAGAGAAGATAGTAAGACAACCTGCTAACAAATTTGATTCCTGTTCTGTCAGTGAAGTTGCAATATTCTGCTAAGATCCAATATCTCTGTAATAATAATATAAAGGGGTAAGGATAGTCCTTTATAGAAATACAGGAAGAAAAAAAGAAAGAAAAAGAAAGGGGAAACACCACTGCCCCACTCCCAACACTTTCCAATGCCATTCTGTTGGTAGGAAAATATTTGCAAAAAAATAAAAATTAGTTTTTCCTTGACAGTCATATCTTAGTATTCAGAAAACAGCTTTAACTAACAGGAATTTGAGTGAATAAGGGAACAATTTTTGGTATATTGAGCTATGTGAATCCTTTAGATCCAGTTCTCTGCTAAGGTATTGTTGATAAAAAAACCTTTTTCTGAGGCTTTAGGAGTAAGCTATACAGTCAAGAAGTGGAAATGTCAGAAGTGCAAAGAATTTGAATGTGCTAACAAATAAATGGACAATGTGGTATCTCTGTGAAAAGGGCAAAAGTAATACTATTATATTTCAAGTAAAGTATTTTAAGGAATATGTAAAAATTAATGTCCCCTGCAGTGAGAAAAGGATGTGGCAAACCACCTTTGCTAAGTAGACAAGGGCACAATGTACAAGAACCTGAAAGTCGGGAAGGTTGGTCATTGTGCACTGATCAATTTACTCCAGCCATGATATTTCATGCTAGAAAAGCTATTTGATCTATGAAAAATAAGGCATTTGAGGAAGACTATCCTAAACAAATGTATCACAGAGCTACCTATATCCCATGACACAGACAGAGAAAATTTGCTAACCTGTGCATGCTCATGGGACCGACAAATAGATGCAAATGCCAATCAACATGTGGAAATATGAAACAGATGGAAGATCCTGCACAAAATTTAAGTACTACATCAAATTGCTGTGAAACTGACATTTTACTGCAGCAGCACTAAAAACCAGAACTTTCTTTTCAAGCATATTCCCTGGATATAATATAGAAATGTAATAGAAGTGATGGGTACTGACATGTGTGCATCAAAAAATCTGATCAAAATCACCTCACTAAAAAAATGTGGTTTTATGTACATTTCCTCAGTGAATTTGTGTTATAACCAAAATCTCTTATGCAGACAGTAACTAAGCATGTCTTACGTGCACATGCACATATATATATATATATCATGTGTGCTATACATATGCATATATATGTGTATATATAAACAAAAGCAATTTCTTTTAGAACAGATATTTTAGCAATCTAGTTCAAGAATCATTGCTAGCATTGCTAGACCTATTTTTACAGAAAATCTAAGAAAGAAAAATAGCACAGTCAGAATCCTTCTATAGAGAAAAACTCTCTGTAGTACTCATAGTATAATTAGAGCTACTGCTCCATGCTGCACACTGTCTTTGATTTTTTGAAGACCCCTCCTATCATACCATGCATGCCTTTGTCCACACATCAGTCATAAATGAGCAATTAGAGTTATAAACATCTTCGCAGAGGATAACTGCTTACTACTGCTATCTGTATAAACTATGGTTATATAACATAAAGATGAACTGATGCAAAGGAAGGCCCATCTGAATATGAGGAAGAACCTCTTTACTGCATGACTGTACTGCAATAGCCTGTCCAGAGAGGTTTTGTCTGGACACAGTCCTGTGCCTTGTGCTCTAGGATGACCCTTCTTGAACAGGGAGGTTGGACCAGGTGGCCCATTGTGGTTACTTCCAACCTTAATCATTTCGTGATTCTGTGAAAGAAGAAAAAATGAGCCATAGACACCTGATCAAAAAGAGAATATTTAAATCATGGTGCAGGCAGGTCAAGAAAAGCTCAGACAGAGGAAATCTGATGAAACTCAGAAGCTTTGCAAATTCAGTATGAAGCATGCAAATTCATACTGAAGCATTTTACTAGCAATGACAACACTGTATTACAGGGCCACATTATGATAGTGTTTTCCTTTTTTATCACTGAAGAAAAAGGTTGATCAAACTGATGGGTAAATATTGAAATTGCAGCACAGATAATGAGAAAACAATATGCTCTCAATTTAAGGAATTGTCTGATACCAGAGAACTCATATATACTGATAATTTTCACGTGTCCTGCTGTTGCAAGCTGAGATTTTGTTAGAAGCATTATCTGTATAAAGCGATTATCTGTGAAGTTAGCCATGGATGGAGTACAGAGGAGCTAAGGGGGAATTTCTAAGCAGCACAAATGATTCAGTGTGAATTCATATGGATTATTTCACAGAAAGAGGGAGAAGAGAGGTATCTTTGCTCATATGAAGATCTTGCCGAGAGCTAAGGAGTTGAAACATAACATTTGATATCCTTAGACTAATATTCCCTCAGAATCAATTTATACATGCAAAGATACACTGACAGTAATACCAACACATCTCACATTTGTACCTGTTGAGACAGGAAACAATTCTGTACTGGAAAATAGAGCTGTTGGTTCAATGTGGGTATATTTTGTTTACACGACTGTAGGTAAAAGGAAAACACTTACTCTTGAAATCAAGTTTATCCAGTAAGATACTAATTTATGATTTGAAAAACATTCCAAAGGAAATAAAGTCCTTGAAGCCCAAATAATATAAGTAATGATATGAAGAGACAGTAATTAAAATGTAACAAAGTACTTGCCATTAGTTTTTTTTTTTTTTTTTAATTAATAGAGCTAAAGAATAAATTCTTTCAAATTATTTATTGTATTTGACAAATTGTGCAGTTATTCATGAGATACCTTAGATGACTGGAACAAGTGAAAATCTTTTATTTGAACATACTGTAGTGGGGTGATATAGGTGTTGTCCCTAGGGCTGGCTACAAATCCTACATACAACCTCTATCATATGTCGACAGCTGTCTGCAAAACAACATACAAGAAAGGCAATTGAAATACTTACAGAAGAAGAAAATCCAAGAACTTGAAAGACATAATCAATAGTCAGTTCAGACTGTGTTGTTGTAAATCTACCACAATATACTGAATATAACCACAGTTTGGCTCTATGACATGGCTGAGCATGAAGAGCCTGTAATCTCAAATTAATTACTGAACTGGCAAACTACCCTTCTAAGGCTATCAAAACAGCAGTGCAAGACAGATATGAAGAGAGGAGATGAGTGGGAGAATAACTATTAAAAGACAAAAGCTATTATGGACTAAATAAATATCAGTGGAAAATGCTAGGTTAATATAACACAATAACAACTATGGGATAACAATAAACCATGCTGGGGTTTGAGGGAGGAATTTAAAAAATCTTTACATGAAAAGTACCCACAGGTTTTAGGATTATCACAGTACTGTCTTTACAGTCAGAAAAAAAAATACAAAAGCATTCTAGATTTGAATATTAAACGATATGGTACCGACTGTGCCTACTCCAACACCTGTTTTCATTTTCAGCAAGTAAGACAGAGGTTTTTATAAATATTCATTGCACAAAAAAAATTATTGATTCTTTGGAAATAAGAGTTTCTTGGGTAATCCTCCTCATACATAAAAAGCAATATATGCATTTCATAAATAGGTAGATAAATAGACACATGGGTGGGTAAAAATACACAGGAATGTAAAAAAAATATTGTGCAAACTGTCTACCATTCATGCTCGACAAATGTACAGAACTCTATTAGAGAGATCTATGTCTACAGACAAATACCATGCACATTTTAAAAGCCAGGGGTATGCGAAACAAGTTCTTATATCTGAAATCACTGTTGCAGAGCACTCTAGAGACATTTGGGACACCTTGAAATGTTGCTGTTAAAAAGTTTTTTTCATGGCTAACCTCTAAGGTCTGTGAAAGCCTGTGCTAATGACCTATCATGTTTATTATGACACATTACAATAATACATTACTCTCAAAAGTAACAGTTTGATGTTGAAAAAAAAACCTTTTTTTTTTTTTTTTTTTTTTTTTTTTATGGTGGAGCATTTGGGGACCCACTAACCAACACTGTGGGCTCAGATTAATTCTGAGAAATTGTAATTTTTTTTTCGGTGAGTATACTCAAATCCATGAGGTCATAAAGGGTGCAGCAAGCTTGAAGGTGATATGAATAAAGCTGTAAGCAAAATGTCATTGCTTTTTATTTCAGATTTCCTGCTACCGGGCTTGCAAGGGTCTTTCAGGGGTGAAGGGATAGACAAGAATCTTGACTCCATGATCAGAAGGCTGGATTTATTAATTTATGATATATATGTTACATTAAGACTATACTAAAAGCAATAGAGAGAAAAGTTCAGAAGCTGCTATGCTAAGAATAGAATAGGAATCAATAAGCAAAAGGAGCTCTCTCTGATCTGTCCCAGAGAAAGCTTGTCTTTGACTGGCCCTTAATTGTAAACATGGAACATGGGCCAATCACAGGTGCACCTGTTACATTCCATAGGAGCAGACAACCACGGTTTACATTCTTCTTCTGGGGCCTCAGCTTCCCAGAAGGGGGAAAAATCCTAAAGAAAGGATTTTCCACAAAAGATGTCTGTGACAATTTCCTACTTACTTCCAGTGTCTCCTATTAAATTCAAAGAGAAAATATTGATTTTGCTGGATGTGATTAAGTGCAAGACAGGGTACAAATAGTTTGTGACTATATGAATTACATGTTGAACTTTAAAACTTTGAAAAGCCAAGCCAGGTACCTGACACTGAAAAAGCACCTGTCAAACATTCTGTCTTGGTAAGGCCTATGGAATGCCCACAGTGCAAGACCAAATTTGGATTTACATATCTGCCTGCCAGAGGTAGAACACATCCTTGAAGACAGGAGTAATCTTCTACTGGAAAATATCAGAATTTCTCATAAGGCATGTCCAGAGACTAATTCTGAAAATCTAATTTAAAAGTGAAATATTGTATTACATTTAAAACTTAACTATACAATATCTAGAATTTATTTATCTGAAACTTACTTTGGGCATAAACACATATAACTTATGGCACATAAGTAGAGTGATGTAGGTCTTGCAATAATTCTGTGTTTTATGAGGGAGAGAGGGAGGGAGGGAGGAAGGAAGAGAAGGAAGGAAGAAGGAAGGAAGGAAGGAAGGAAGGAAGGAAGGAAGGAAGGAAGGAAGGAAGGAAGGAAGGAAGGAAGGAAGGAAGGAAGGAAGGAAGGAAGGAAGGAAGGAAGGAAGGAAGGAAGGAAGGAAGGAAGGAAGGAGAAGGAAGGAAGTGGAGGAAGGAAGTGGCGGAAGTGGCGGAAGGAAGGGACGGAAGGAAGGAACGGAAGGAAGGGGCGGAAGGAAGGGGCGGAAGGGGCGGAAGGAAGGAAGGAAGTGGCGGAAGGAAGGAAGGAAGGAAGTGGCGGAAGGAAGGAAGTGGCGGAAGGAAGTGGCGGAAGGAAGGAAGTGGCGGAAGGAAGGAAGGAAGGAAGGAAGGAAGGAAGTGGCGGAAGGAAGTGGCGGAAGGAAGTGGCGGAAGGAAGTGGCGGAAGGAAGTGGCGGAAGGGGCGGAAGGGGAGGAAGGGGCGGAAGGGGCGGAAGGGGCGGAAGGAAGGAAGGAAGGAAGGAAGTGGAGGAAGGAAGTGGCGGAAGGAAGTGGCGGAAGGAAGTGGCGGAAGGAAGGAAGTGGCGGAAGGAAGTGGCGGAAGGAAGGAAGTGGCGGAAGGAAGGAAGGAAGGAAGTGGTGGAAGGAAGTGGAAGGAAGGAAGTGGCGGAAGGAAGGAAGTGGCGGAAGGAAGTGGCGGAAGGAAGTGGCGGAAGTGGCGGAAGGAAGTGGCGGAAGGAAGGGGCGGAAGTGGCGGAAGTGGCGGAAGTGGCGGAAGTGGCGGAAGGGGCGGAAGGAAGGAAGGAAGGAAGGAAGGAAGGAAGGAAGGAAGGAAGGAAGGTTTTTTAAAAGAAAAGAATTACACTGAACTTGAACAAACTCTGAACTTGCATTAGGCAGAAATGTTCCAGAGGAGGCTTACAGCAGTTTTCCTTTGTGTATTTTCAGTGATTTAGGTGGAACAGTGCTGAGGGGAATTAGAAATCAGGGAAAAGAAATAGACAGGCAGTTTTCTCTCATTCCAATTGCTTTCCAGAATATAAGAGGTGTGTGTTCCAGTTATGGAGGGTATTATTACTGATGGAACTGGAACTTCTAATGATTAGCTACACTGTAGAAAACAATATAAACTATAGTAATCAGAATTCTCTCCATTTTTTACAACATTACTTAATTATAGTGCATGATTTAAGCCATAAATATACCTATTCGTGGGAGAAGCAGCTGCTACAGAATTCTAGCATTTTCCCAAAATTCCAAGATCATAATATTTTAGTGTGCACCGTGACAGGTAAAATAAAATCATAGATAGAAACTTTGACAACTTTCTTATCAAGTGAGTATTTGTCAAGGTTTTAAGCCCAACTGGAGAGAAAACATCACACAGATGCTCTCTCAATCCTCTTTCTCTTCCCCTCCTTGTCCCCAATGGAACAGAGAGGAGAAGCAGAGCAAAATTTGTTCATTGAGATAAGAACAGTTTAATAATTGAAAAGAAAGTAAAATAAAATAATAATGGCAAATAATAACAATAATGATAATTAAAAGGGGAAAAAACCAAGTAATGCACAGTACAATTATCCACCATTCACTGAATGATGACAGATGCCCCTTTCTGAACCTAGATCAGCCTCCCTTCTGGGTAGCTCCCCCAGTTCATGTACAGGAGATGATGATGTTCTGTGGTGTGGAATATCCCTTTGGTCAGTTTGTATCATCTGACTCAGCTATTCTCCCTCTCAGTTTTGTTTTTTGCCTGCCTCCTAATTGGCAGAGCATGAGAGGTCCTTGACTTATGATAAACTTGACTTGGCAAAAACCCCATAATATATCAATGTGTTATCAACACCACTTGCAGTAAAAATCAAGAAACCCAGCATTTTATCAGCTACTGAGAAGAAATTAACTGTATCCTAGCTGAAACTGGGGCAGCATTTCATGCTTTCTGGAGTCATAAAACCCAAACTTTTTATTAGTGCAGTTCAGTTCTGTAGTTGGTATTGTGTTTATATTTCTTTACTTTTTTTGCCAACAGATAGTATTCAGAATACTATGTCTACAAGAGAGTTACTGCAAAAGCTGAAAGTCACCCCAAATTAATTACTGAACATGGTCAATGCTAAAGTTTGACTTTGCATGTTAAAACAAAATAAAATAGTTTAGTATGAAATAGTGTGAAACATCTATTAAATATGTAGCTGCTACTGTTGCCTTAGCTTAGCATGCCATGAGTTCATCTTGAACTTTGAATGAATAAAAATGAGCAAAAATTCTCACAGCAAGATTCAGTTCAAACTGATTTATGATCAGCTACATGAGAAATGGAGATTTAGAGAAACTTGATTTCATTTACTGAATACTTAGTAATCTTCAATTCAAATGAATTGAAGTTTATAATGCACACACAGATTTATGGTGGCTTGACCGGTTTGATGCCAGGTGCCCACCAATGCATCTTTGTTACTGCCCTCTTTCACTGGACAGAGGACAGAAAATATAGTGAAAAGCTCCTGGTTTGAGATAAGAACAGAAAGAGTCAGCAATAACTTTCACAGACAAAACAGACTCAACTTGGGGAAAATTAATTTATTACCTATCAAATCAGAATAGCATAATGAGAAATAAAAAAAAAAAAATCTTAAAAGAACTTTTCTTCTCCCACCATTTTCCCCAAGCTTAGATTTACTTTTCTCTGCTCCCCATCAGTGGCCCAGGAGAACAGGGAGTGAGGGCTGAGGTGAGTTCATCTCATACTGTTTCCATCACTGCTTTCTTTTTGGGGGAGGATGCCTTACACTCATCCCTGCTCCAGCATGGGTTCCTATGCGATCCTCAAAGAGCTGCTCCCGCGTGGCTTCCCTGCAGAGTCACAAATCCTGCCAGCAAACCTGCTCCAGCACGGACTCCTCTCTCCATAGGGTCACGCATCCTGCCAGAGCCTGCTTCACCCCCTATGGGATAAGAGCCCCCATCAGACATCCATGTGCTCTGGCAGGTGATCCATGGGATAAGAGCCCCCATCAGACATCCCCCTGCTCTGGCAGGTGATCCATGGGATAACAGTCCCCATCAGACATCCCCCTGCTCTGGCATGGGGTGCTCCAGGGCCTTGCTGGATCTCTGCTCCACTGTGGAACTCCTTGGGGGTGCAGGGGCACAGCTGCCTCACCAGGGCTGGCACTATGGGCTGCAGGGAGATCTCTGCTTTGGTGTCTGGAGCACCTCCTTGCACTCCTGCACTGCCTTGGTGTGCCTGCAGGGCTGTTGCTGTCACTTATTCTCACTTGTCTCTCTCTGACTGCAATTGCTGTCACATAACACCTTCTTCCCCTTAAACCTGTTATCCCAGAGGTTAAACCTGTTATCCCAGTGGTACTCCCACTGTTGCTGATGGGCTCAGAGGTGGCTGGCAGCAGGTTCGTGTTGGAGCCAGCTGCCTTTGGATCTGTTGGACACGGGAAAATCTTTTAAAGTTGGCACAGAAATCACCCATGTAACACCACCACTACCAAAACCTTGCCATGCAGATCAATGCATTATGTCAGAATACCCTCAAACTATATTTTAAAATATTCACATATACGTTTCCAAAAGAAATGGAATCATAAAGTCTTGCTGTTACATAGATCTTCCTTTGTGAATATTTAAATAAGGTAATATTTTTACAGTCAGACTCATCAAAGCATGTTTGTATTGCTATTTTAGAGAACAAAGTTCTCAATGCATGATTGTAAAAGCAGTCAAAATTTTTTAGTTCAATTTTCAAGTAAATAACACAGTATTTGGTCAAAAGCATAAATAACACATAAAGTAATTATGTAGTTATTTCAAACCTGAAAGGTTTTGGAGATATATATTATTTTAAATATATTGATATACCAACATTAATATAAGCATCATACATAATATATATTTGTTTTAAATAGAAGAAATAGAAATTGTTTTGCCTAGATTGCAAAAAAATTGCCAACATGAAAAATAATTCTATTTCTAAAATTGTCATTCATATGATAAAAACAAACAAGAAAACTTGAAAGAAGTAAATTGCAATTTTGTGCTAATTGAAGTCTCGTTATGAAAAAAAAACAAAAAAACCCCAAATTATGTTTAATTTAACAAAATATAAAAATTAGCATTCCTCAAAACATTACTGGATACCTTAAAAATACAGTAGACACAATATTAACTTTTATGTTACAGCTACACATTTGCTTGAAATTCAAGCCTTGAAAGAAAATGACACATTTTTCTTGTCTGGATTTCACATCATTACAGTAATTCTACTCACTCATGCTTGCCATTACTTACTAGCAGCATTTGGCAACTTTCAGTATTGAAATGCATGTATGTTCCAAGAGAACTTCCAATTTTCCTTTATTTTTCCTCTTCTTCATCAAACATGTTTGCCTCATTAACCCCAAAACATTTCATATTTAGTGCATATATCTATCAGAATTTCAGATGCGTCACGTGAACTGTCATATTCATGCCCCAAATCTCCTCTCCTCTCCCCTCCCCTCTCCCCTTATTAATAATTGAGAAAAAATAACCAACATTGAAAACTAACAATTCCTTTAAAAAAATTTGCACAATTAACCAAGTGTCATCTCCTTTAACTGAAATAGAATTTCCTTCCTATGTGGTTTACTAGATCATAAAGTCCATCAACCATGAATGTGTTTATTTCCCAAGTATTCTTTTTTCATTAAATGAGATTGCAGCTGCTTATATACTAATATAATAGATATTAGACTTTGAGAATTTGTGATAATATTTTTTTAGGTAAAGTCTACTCTTTGTTTCCTTATTCAGTCTGTCACTGTCACAATACTGTCAAGCAAAGTACCTTCTTTTTTTCTGTTTTGTATTCATACCTTTCAAATTCATTTATCTACTTAGCAATTTAAATACTCCTGTCTTTTTCCTAGGTTAACATCTACAACATAATTTCATGTAACTACTGTTTTTTATCTCAGGAATGTAGCTATTCTGCTTTCTTTTTACTATATAATTTAGTTTAATAGTGAAGATTATTTAAGTTCTTCATGTCTATTTGTTCCATTTTTCACCTTCTCTATAATTATCAATTTTTTTAAAATAAAGTTTATATGATTACAAAACTCATGTTTTTCAAGTGACCCTTCTGTCAAGATTTTCTTCTTTTACTCCAATCACATTGGTTTCCTCTCAGGCTTTTCATTTCATTGGTGTGATT
Source organism: Zonotrichia leucophrys gambelii (assembly GCF_028769735.1). Lineage (NCBI taxonomy): Eukaryota > Metazoa > Chordata > Aves > Passeriformes > Passerellidae > Zonotrichia > Zonotrichia leucophrys. Next base: position 23,452,583 of record NC_088169.1, on the reverse strand, counting down.
GAGTTTTGCTACAAAACTAACATTTTTTTAAAATTGTAGTGGCCTGAGAAACAGACTACATTAGACAACCAGATGTGAGCTGAGTGGAGCATCCTTCTGCCTACCATCTGACAATTTTGGGTTAACAACCAATGTTTAAGCGCCTTGCTTAAGATCAAAAATAGGAGAGATGGTAGAGATTTGGTGACTGAATGTAAGCCTAACGAATCAGTTGTTAAATAGCAAAATTTTAGTTATTCTGTGGCATCTAAGCTCATCACAGTGAGGAAAGAGATGAGAATTTCTAGAAGGCTCTGCAGTTCTGTTTTCTCTGAATCTAACTTTTGTTGCTACTTTAAGGACAGCACTGTTAGCTTGGTGAGTCTAAAACCCTTGATTTGAGGTGTCTCTATTTGTTTGTATTCAAGTTATTTTTTGCAGGGAACTGATGAATATAGGGAGATCTCAAAATATTATGTCTTGCATTCATGAGTGAGCTACCACTTATTTTTTAGATATTCTATGGATTTTCCTCTTGCTTACTATGATAATCCTTCCAGTGTAAGCCAAATATGTGAAACTTTGTAAAAACTTCATTTTAAAATTGTATACATCTTTGTTTAGACAAGATAGTAAATTTTAAAATTGTTTTTATAAAAGATTGCCTGTAGTGTCCTCATAGTGAATCTGGACTCAAATAATTAGTAGTTTTGTGCTTTATTCTTGGAATGGGAAGCCATCAATAATCTCTCAAGTATTTGGATATCATAGTGCAATTACCTATGCTTCTAAAATTAAATTTGTCTAGTATTTTCTTTGTTGAATAATTAAGTATTCTAACTGAATGAAACTGGGCTGATTATTCAGCTTTTTCTATTTGCATCTCTATAAAATATATTACCACTAAATCCTTAGTGTTTTAGCAAATAAAGCATTATGTAGTTCTTGGAAAGTTATTGTCACTTGCATTCTGTAACATATGGTGTCTCCTTTTGGGTTAAACTGACAAGGTTCTTTGATATTATATAGAGAGGTACAAAATTAAAAGGTAAAAAAATCTGACTTATCTATGTACCTATTCTAATGAATTCTGATCAATTAAGTCAAGTTACGTCCCTATTATGTAGCCAGTGAGATCTGAAGTGATGCAACTAAAATTATTCTATTCATTCTACCCTGTATTTTTTTCATTTAAACTATGCTAATAATTATATAATTAGAACAATTCCTCAGGCAGTTACCTTAGTTTCATGTTAGTTCCAAAATCTCAATGTTCACAAGGTAGTTTTCTATTAAGACTTAAATAAATGGTGAAACAAGGGAACAGTTATCTTCCTGATTAGATCCAAATTGCAAGTAACATAGCAGGGTCATTAAAAGTGTTTGATCTTATGGAATATAATAAAAAGAGCATTGCAATTTTCCAGAGGTGCAACCCAAAACTCCATTATTACATCAATGCAATGGTTATATTAGCTAAAAGGAGGGTCTTCCTCAGAAAATCAGTGTAGCAGATGAAACTGTGATGAAAATATATTTTTAAGGGGACACAGTAATTTTTCCAATTTTCTGAGTTAAGGAAGTCATCTTTCTTGAACAAAAGTTGAAAAATTGTGTAATACATTATGTCCTATGTATACATTATGTGCAATGCCACACATATAATATATAGTAGCATGCATTTTTCAAAGTGTCAGGGAGAGATGCAAACTGGTTCCCCTGGCACTGATAAAATATACATACATGCATACATACTTAAATACACAATAAGTGTTCTTTTGCAATCCAAGGCCATATTCTCCTTGTAAAGAATATATTATTGTACTGAAACTAGCTAAGAAGTATCTTTTGCTTCAGTTTTATGACATGTCTGGGAAACCAAGAAATTTCACTGTGGAGTTGTTTCAGGCTTCCAACCAAAGCTGTTTGGAGTTACTTTCATCAATTATGCAGGTAATCCAGAATTTGTTGATGTTAACTCTTATACTGGTCTTAAATACACATATAAAACAAAAATGTTAGGAAAAAGAGACAAAAATATAGTTACCATTTGCCCAGTGTAGTTCAAAACTGCTGAAATATGCTTCAAGAAGTCTGGAAGACTTCTCAGAGCTCGTAGTCCAGAACTGTCTCCTGCAGTTAGATGTCTATGTCTACTCTCATTCTCTTGACACTGAAGCATAATGAAAGGGGTTTTTTTAGTAGTAATCTAGTAATTAAAACATTGCCTTAAGTTATGAAGACATCTTTAAGAAATCATATCTATTTCTTATACTCAGGAGGAAAAAAATGAAAAAGATAAAAAAACCTCAAAACAAAACAAAACGTCCCCATCCTGGATTGAGTACATTGTAATCTGCTTACTGGTTGAGTTTGACATTTTCAACACGTCCTATCTATATTTAAACATTTTTTTAAACAATTGAAATATCAATACTTAAAAATATAAACACCAGAAGAATTAGGCTGTGGCCTAGTATTGGGATCACTTGTGTTGAAGGAAGAATTCCAAGGAAGAATTCCTGGATTCCATTTCCTTCTTCAATATCTTTTTTTTAATACTAACTTAAATAAAATTTATAAAAGCAGTGTAGCGTATTAGAGTCAATTAATTAGATGTTAGGAAATTCCTGATCTAGAGAGCCATGAAGACTGTGGACTGTGTTAGCTTGCTTTTTTATTAACTTTTTTTTTTTTTTTTTTGCCAAGAGAAACAAATTAACAAATTTTAACATGAGGGACAGGGACAGTGTCTCCCTACATAGTAAAGTCTACATGAATAGAAAGCTGACATGAAAGCATTCCTTCAGAGAAGGGAGAGGGATGATTTTAAATGTCATTAACCATAAAACAGCACTGCAGCCAAATACTTGACAAATATCCTTATTTCTCCTTTTATTACACTACCAATCTATTTTATGTGTATCTTGATAATGTGTTCACTATTTTCCTCTGTATTTCTCTGTTATTTGTAAAAAAACTGGGAGGTGACGAATGCAAGGCTGGATATCTGAAAATTCCAGCTGAGGAAATATAGCCATAAACATTATTACTTTCTGTATCAGTTCTGTTTATGAACATCCAATAAAATCTCAGTCCTGAAAAGTCTGAGACAAACCTATATATTCTCATAGACAGAGAATAAAAAACTTTAAGAGACATACTTAAATTCAGGAGTCTTGCAGAAAAGACAGCAGCTGGTCATATTGGAGGAGCAGAATTTTTTTGTTTTTCCTGAACTTTTTGTAAATCCTACTCATTTTTAATTTCAGAATTCTCTTTTCTCCCTGTGTAAAGACAGTGGTTAATAGCTTTTTACAATGCTCTGAAGATGAACAGGTTATAGAGAGAAGGTATGACTGGCACTTTGACAAAATTTGCAACCTATGGCTAAAAGGCACCATTTGGCTTCTTGGACAGCCGAAGGCACTGCTGGTTTGCATGGACTCACCTGCAGTGAGTCCAAGAGCTTTTCACAGCACTGAGGCCCTTACACCTATCCTGGAGAAAGCTGTCACCCCTGCTGCCCACCCTCGATGTCCACTGCAGCTGTGCTCACGAGCAGAGCAGATGTTCAGCGTGTGCAGAGTGTATTCTCGCTAGCTCAGAGCCACTCCACAGGAGCTGTGCTTGTGTTCTGCTGCTTCTCCTGGGCTTTCTGAGCAGCAGGCAGACAGCTGGAGTTTCTGTCCCAACAGAGGTAGGCAGAACCCCAAAATCCCAAATAAATTATCCCATTCCCATGTCATCTGTGATGGTAAAAAATCAAACTGAATCTGAAACTCAGAAAACAGTGGTAAGAGGAAGATTAAAGTCTTTTTAGTTCCCTGGTAAATTCATGTATTTAAAATATTTTCATTGATTTGTCTAGCGCCCATTGGGCAAATCAAATCCTTTAAAACATTAAAGATTAAATTTCACTACATGAGGAACTAAAGATGTCCTAACTCCTGCACAGTTTCAGAGGACCATGAAGGAGAACAAAGGACATAGAAAATGAATAATGCTATGTGTAAAAATAGGGCTTTGGGAATGTTGTGGAAAGGGTGAGAGAAAGTGGAGTTGCAGAAGTCAGTGTAGGTAAGTCATGGAGGATCACCAATAGTTTCGTACATTTGTGGAAAGATAAATGCGGGTTTTGTGAAAAGAAATGAGGCTTTGAAAACACTCAAGAAGTTAGGCGAACACTTTCTAGAATAAAATTAGCAGTCTACTTGACTGTGTTTATGCACCATTTTGAATGGTATTCATGTGGATATTATATATATGAGTTGACTGAAAATGCTGTTTTCTCAAAGGCAAATGTTAGTGGAACTGAATTTTAAGCAATTGCAACATTTAAGAAATCTGGGCCAATGAAAAGTCATTTACACAGCTATAAAGCAGAAGCAAACTGCCTAAGTATTTAAGCAAAACCAAAACCCACAGTTTTACTTTAGATAATCCAACACTCACAGAGCCCATGATATAATCAAAAGACAAATATTATTGCTGGAGTTTGCTTGAAGCATAAATGTCAACACAGAATGTATGTAGTAAACATTGAGAGCTATCCATGCACAAAGCATTGATACAGAAGATAAAGTCTTTGAGTAAACCCCTACCTTGTGTTTGCTTAAATCAAAATGCAGCACAGATCTAACAACCATTTCCTTTCTGCCAGGAAGAAACATAGCAACCATTGCAGATTTAAAGTTTAAATGCAGCAGCAAAGGCTTTAGTTTCTTAAAGAGATAAAAAAACCCCAAACAAACAAAAAAAAATCAACAGAGTGTATCAGACTCTTAAGGGAAAAAAAAAAAGAGTTTATAGTTTATCACCTTTGGAAAAGTGGGCACACAATTCAGGAAATGTTAAGGCTATTTTTAGGTCACATAGAAAGAGAATTACAAAGGTGAACGCTCAGTTGAAACTTCATCTGGCCACTTCTGTAAAGTATAGTAAACAGAACTTTTATAAATGCATTAACAACAAAACAGGGCCAAGGAAAACTTTCATTCTTTTTTGAACATGGTGGGAAAAATAGTCACCAAAAATGAGGAAAAGGGTGAGGTACTTGATACCTTCTTTGTCTCAGTATTCAACAGTAAGGCAGGTTATCCTCAGGTCAGTGACCTCCTGAGCTGGTAAGGGGGGCAGAATAAACCCCAGTAATGCACAAGCGGATAGTAGGTGATGTCCTGAGGCACTCAGATGCTCAGAAGACGATGGGACTGGATGGGATCCCTCCTAAGGTGATGAGGGAGCTGGCCACCTCATTTCTGGGAGCATGTATACAAACAGAGCGCTGGACAGGGAAACATCTTTGGTTAATAATTAATGATCATTCCTGATTCTTGCCCTCCATCTTTCTTCATTTTCAAAATCTTAAGATTTAGATTCCTTCCATCATTTTCATAGACACCTCATCACTTTTTTAGTTCCACTAACAGAACTCTTTCTGATGCCACACTGTGAAAGGAATTACTGAAATTATCAAGTATTTCAACATCCAAACTGGCTATTAGAGCAGAGTATTGAAACATTGGACTGTCCCAAAATGATTAAAAGCTGCTTACTCCTTACAAGCACTGTATTATGGTTCATTTCTACACCATTTGGATAAAGTATTAAATTCCTTAGTGTTGTATAAAGCTTCATAATTTGTCAATTAATAAGAACATGGTAGGTATAAAAATACTATCTTTTAACATATTTCAGTTTGAAACACTAAGGATGTTTAAAAGTATTTCTATAGATTAAAGAGAATTGGTTTAAGCAAACAGTTTGTTAACTATTATTAGCATTGCTAAAAATATATTAAAATATTAGGTAATCAGTAAGATATTTTATAAATATACAGAACTTGATATATATATACACACATATCTATAGAAGCATTTGTGCTTTATTATTTTTTAATATTGCTATGCAACATCAGTTTCAAAGTCTCCTGAGAAATTCAGAAATGTAAAAGTAAAAAAGTAAGCAAGAATGTAGGAAAAAATGCATTAAGACTGTATTGAGACATACTTGGAAAAACATTTCTCATTTTGTCAATGTAGAATAGGCACAAAATTGACTGTAAGTTAATGACATTGATGGAGTTGCTTCAGGTTTTAGTATGTAAAAGTCTAACCTTGTTGATCTGTGTAATTTCCCCTCTTCTTCAGAATGAAGTTGCCAGATTATCTCATAGGTGGGCAGAGGTGGTCACTCAGAAATTTTGTGCTACACTGCTATCTAAAGAAGTGTGTTGTATTGCCCTTAAAGGAACGTTTATAACTAATTTTTCTGCCTCATCTTGTAATCACAAAAACTTGTAATTTTTATGGAAGCCACACTTAGGAGAGTAACCATACAATGTACTGGCCCTACAACAGACATCCTTTTTTTCATCTCAATGCCTCATTTGGACTGTTCTGTGAAAGCATGCAGTAACCTTTTCTCCTCATTTTCCTGTAATTGAAGATTTATTGTCATAATTTCAATCTTAGTAAAAAACATGAAATTTTCAGACTGGTGAAGTTGCCGAACAAGATTTCTAGTTGATACCAAATATGCATACTAAGATGATAATTAGTTAATATAGTTAATACTGATGCATGAAAATACGACTTGATTAAAATAAACCTTCCATTACACAGACAAGAACTTGTTCCATGGAAGCACAATTTTAGTGTCTGCCTGAGCAGAAGCTAAAGATAGTCAGGAATAATACTAGTATTATGAATTGAGTTATTAAATAATGGTTAAAATTACAAATAGATAATCCAACATGGAAGCTCTTAGAAATACTTGCAAATTGTATACTAAATGAAGGTTTTTAAATGAGAGGCTTCAATATTAAATGAGGACTCCACAGGAATCATAAGTGCATCTTTTATTATCAGTGCTAAAAAAATACTAATCAAATTCTTGATGATGAGACACTTAAAGTTCTACCTACTTTAACAAATTAATTCTAAACATTTAATTTTAACTGAAGTGGAAACAGCTGCTTTCATTTAGGATTAGGTATTAAAAATAAATTATTACATTAAATTCTTCTTTAATGATTCAAGCTATTTTATTAGATGGTACGTTCTTTATTTCAACAACTTTTAAAATATAGCTAATTAGGGACTTCAGCAAAGGCATAATTTAAAGGAATGCTTCTTTTGAACTAGAAATTATAGTGAAGAGAATTTTGTGTCAGTATTGATGTTCTGTGCTTTTCTTCTTTCATATTTGTTTCCCCTCTCAAAAGATAAAAACTATAGCTTCAGCTTGTGCAAGTGACTGAATATAGAGGAAAATAGCACAGATTTGCAAAAATTTTTTCTACTATCATTTCACTATTGTTGTCATGTGAACTCTATACCTGTTACTTTAAAATGGGCATGAATTTGTTGGACCCCAAAAGTCTTTTACTATGAAACCTGAAAAGTTTTCAGCCTAAAGAATTTGAAACAGATGGGCCTGGTAATTTAAATGCTGACATAAAAGAACATGTCTTTGCAAGAATTATTAATCTGGTAGATAATTGTGTGTATATAAAATGGGTTCTATAGCTAAAAATTTACTCTTACTTTATTTATGTGTCAATAAATGTAAGCAATTTAATTTTTACCACAGCAATTTCTCCTTTTCAGTCAGAAAATAGTGAGATAATAGCAAGCCACAAAAGTTTAAGTAATTGAGACTTTTTTGATGTTCATTTCCATCAGCTTCTGTAGACATTGATTCAGACTTTGTAAAATTTCATGATGGTAATTTTATTTAAGCTGAATAGAGTTGCATTCTCTGTGTTATCCCCTTGAAATGAATTGGACTACAAAGGAGCAGGTGTTTACTCAACATAAAAAGCCTAAGGATCTACCCATGGTCAATGCTATTTTGTTAGAATTTTGTTAATACATAGTGCATTTACATGAAATCCCTACCCTTATTATCTGAACTATTATGACATCTAACATCAAGAAAAATTTCATCATTGAATATTCAACACTGAATATGTTTTATTAATTCAATCATAGAAAAAGTCATTGCAGATTAAGAAAAGTTGCATTGATTACACCTTGAATATGGTATGACTTGATCCTGAGCTCAAAGCTTTGCTCTTTGCCTTGTCTGGATTGTCAGACATGTGTGAACCCAGAATGATGGCTAAGACCAGCTGTATCTCCAAATGGTTTTCTTTACAAAAAAAGGTAATAATTATTGACTATGCAAATGAAAACATTTAAGAACTCTAATAAATGTATGTGTGTATGTCTCTATCAGATTCTCTGTGGGATAATCTCTCTCCTCCTAGTCTAAATTTCAAGATATAGATATATGCTCAGAGTTATTGTAAAGAACATAGTCTAACAAATTTTAAAGTAAAAAGAATTAAAAAGGAGCAGTGTTTTCCTTAGGCTTAAAAAAACATATATATATATATATATATATATATATATATATATACACACATACATACATATAATCTCAGTGCTGAATAGACTATATCTCTTTCTCATGTAGTGGTACCCAGGCAAGATGCAGTTAATACACCAGCTTACACCAGATATGTGAAAACTAGTGATTTTATATCTCAGAGGTTGTTCCAAAACTATGGAGCAAATCAGTTCTGTGGAGTTTCAGATTATGGACCTGTGTTTCCATGCTAAAGAAAGGAGTAGTTCTCAGAAAAAAACATCTCTCTCCTACTAACATCTCTGTAAATCAGTGTTCATGGCCAAATTTAGGGAACAGGATATACTCTTTGGTTCCATATCTTATCTGAAGGAAAAGAGAATTAATTTAGTGATACTCATGTAGTAAGGAAATTTGCTGCTAGTCTTCAGCAGAATCATGTGGAATCAAATTCACATCTACTACCTTGGCATGCCTAGGTTACGGCACAGTCACCATAGAATCATAATCAATCACCCAAATCACACCATTGACAGGTTTCCCATAGCTGATTACAAAGTTAATGTAGTTTTGCTGAATATACTTTGAGCTTAGATGTCTCTTGTCTGTCAGCTTTGATTTCTGTTCTTTCCAGAGTGGTAAAAAAATGCAAAAGTGATCTCTGCTTTGAATAAGTTAGAAATGCTTGGAACGATGTAAAGTCTGTATTTTGGGTCAAGTTTCTCCTTCCTGATGTTTTTTTCACTCACATAATTTGAAAGTATTCAGCTCACTTAGGCTGAAGTTTTTTAACTACAGTTCTTTACTTTTACCATCATCCTTATGGTTTGTTTTGTTCTCTCCTTGTCATAGATAATTAAGCAGAACTTCTAACTACTGACATCAGTATGTCAAACAGAAGTAAAAGCATTGAAAATTTTGTGAGTTACTACCCCTGCACAAGGGTTTTTGAGTTTGATTTTTGTTATTGTTGTTCTGTTTTGTTTGAGGGGGTGGTTTGTTTGTTTTTGGGTTTTTTTCAGTATTGTCCCTTTTCATTATGTTCATGCCTAGGAGTGAGATGTTTTCCAAGCGTTTTCTTCCTCTTCAGAAATTTCCAGGAATACAGGGGGTAAAGGCTCTAATATGCATATACCTGTCTGTGGTGGGTGCTTCATGAGATTGCTTTTTATATCATGTAAGCATAACTCTACACGGGCATACGTACAACTTTAGTGCGCTGAAATACAGAACATATTTATCCAAAATAATATTTCTCCATATTCTTGGCTTCTTTTCCCCTGCTTCATTACAGACATTACAGAATCTTCTGAGTTGGAAGGGACCCACAAGGATCAGAAAATCCAACTCTTAAATAAATGGCCTGTATGGGGATTGCACTCAAAAACCTTGGTGTTATTAGCACCATGATGCAACCAACTCAGCTAATCTCCTGCCTTTTAGATTTGGTAGAAAACTGTTAACAACATAAGGAGAAAAAATAATTAACTAGGTAAAAATTAAGAGCATAATAAAACAATGCAGAATTCTTGCATACACCTATTTTGTCTGTTCTAGCAGTATGGAACCTTCTATTTGAAAATGGGAGCTTTAAGTTGGAAGGTTTTTTTGGGCATATTCACAAGTCAGAAAATGTGTTTCCTCAAAAATCTTCTTTTTCAGATTGGTGTGGAGGCTGAAGCAGCTTCCTTCAGCAAGCTTTCTTTGCTCTCTCAGTCATCTAGGTCATTCCTCGCCGACTTAGAGCCAATGCAGCTACACCTAGCTCAGTAACAGAAAGGAGCAGCCTCTGTTTCTCTCCTCACATCTCAGAGCACAGTCTTACCCAAGTGTTATGGAATATGCGCCATGTAACTTATGATTTTTATGATTTTTTCATGGGACAAAGAGTCAGTGAAGCTAGACATTTCTGAAATCAAACAAACAAAATACTGCATAACCTATTGTAGAAGCAAAGTTACTGGCTTTAAAAATAGAAAAAAAAATCAGACCTATTGCGTTCCCACATCTCAAATTCACGACAGATGCTTTGTCCAGGATAAAATGAGAACCTAAATGTACAGCACTAATGATTATTGAAATCTCATCACTGAGAAACAAAACTTTTAAAAACATTATACCATTTTAATGCTTATAGAAGATAGCTGGTTGTCTAATTTTAAGAAGGCTATCCAATGAAATGAAATTACTGTCCTTTGGTCTTGGTAGATATGCCAGACTATGTTTCTTATCACATTTGTTGGTTATCAGATGCAGTAGAAAAATACTTATTTTTACTTCTGAAATAGGACTTATAGAAAATATTTTAAAATAATCAGAAATATTTAAAGGTATCCTGGAAACTTCAGTATTCATTGACAAAACAAGTTGTTTTTTTTATTTTCGGGGGATTTTAAATGACATGATCCAAACAGAAGCTGAGTCTTTTGTGTTGCACATCTTCTAGCCACTAAATACCCATGATGTTGATATTAAAAAAGATGTTCATAATTTGGCTATGCAATTTAAAGCAAAAATTAGTGAAAATACAAAGATATGTTACCAGTGCAGCCATATGACCAATGCAAATCTTTATCCTCATGATGCAGTTTGTTACTTCCTTTGTAAGTAATAGTAACCCCTTCCAATATAAAACCTAGAACAATTTTTCATGTCAAGAGTAATCACAACATCTCACCCAAGGAACATCTGTAACCTCTGTGGACTCTGGATACATCAAGGCCAAAAAAGTGACAAATGATATTGCCAAAACTGCAACCATGCCTGCACTGGGCACACACAAAGGAAACTCCTTATTGTCTGTAGAGGTTATGATATGATGGAAATTATTTTATTGAAAGAGAGGCTTAGGGTAGTACATCTGAACTTGCCTGAGCTAGGCTTCATTTTACCTGATTACTCATTTGTTCTTCTTAGGTCATACTCATATGGAGAAGACAATTCCATCATTTCTACTCAAAATCTTCTGCAGCAGGAATGCTATTAAATATTTGGCCAGCAATCTTGCTTCATTTTCTTCTCTATTTCCTATAAATATATTCATTTTTATTATTCTGTTACATTTCATCAGTCTCACTGTTCCTTTTCTCTCTTTTTATGCCCCATTTTAAAATATTTTTCAGTCACAGCTCAGGGGATTGTGTGAGTTTTCTTTTCCTCATTGATTAACTGGCTCTACTATTCAGACTCAATACCTTGAAAAATGTTATTTTTTCCTTTTCAGTCTAGACTTCTATACAAATAAATTTTGTACTTCACAAATAAATTTTGGCCTTTACTTGGAAGCTTTGTGAGAGAGTCTGAAGGGACTTTGCCACATTGTGAATCTCTGATGAGCAGCTCACTGACTGATCCTTAAACACTTGCCCTTTCTCAAGTGAAAGGATTCTTCAACATTTCATCTGGTTTTGTGATTCGAGCACTGCTCATTTTGCCAACCATTGCTTTCTTTTAACAGTATCACAGGCTTGTCCTGATGCTGTTTCTATGGTAACATGCCCTCCTTTCAATTTGTTTGACCAGGGAGCCTACAAAGTAGTTCAATTGTGCAACTGTAACTTAAAAACAGCAGTGACATTTTAAAATAAAAGCAGTGAGATCCAGAAAAATCACTAAATCCTGTCCCTTTATAAATGTGATCTCCAAACCTCTATATTTTTGAGTGGCAATATTTTTTTTTCATTTATGAAAAATACAATGTAAAAAAAAAAAAGGAAAGCATACACAGTGCAACAATTGCTACCACTACACTATTGGAATAAAAACCTGAGAAAACACTAAAGATTATATGTATATTATTTTCTGATTTGGTAATCTCTGGGGGTTTAACATTGAATTTAAGTCATTTTAGGAACAGCAAAGAAAATCCTATTTCTGGTATTACATTATATATAAAATAACATATCATAATAGAGTTCAATATAAAATTATGCAATAAGACCAGAAAGTTCATATATTAATTACTGACTCATAGCATCTTGTGACTCATAAAGAAAAGAATTGTATTTTACAGTGTGCTGACAAAAAAGTAAAATGGCATTTTTATGAAGGATTTCCTTTTCCCTTTGTTTGTAGCATTGGGAAAAGAAATTACATGTCATGAATGCTGAGGACCAGAGTCATTCAGAATGGGAATATGAAACTGCCTTGTGCTGCTTCATGCTGGCTTTCCTGCAGGGGTCTTCAGCATCTCTACAGTTTCCTCTTGAGAGGCTGCAATGGGGAAATTGGTGCAGTTAAAGTGATTCCCAGTTGCTTCTTCACCTGTGTTGGAGTAACACTCTGCTTAACTCCTATCATACTCTTCTTAACTTAGACCCTTCATCAGTTAACTGATTAATAAAACCACATGGTTTTAATCCTCCTATGTATACTGGATGCATAAACTAAACTTTTATTAAGATCTGTTTTATGTTTAATTTAATATTAAATTTTCCTTTTCTGTAACACATACCAGAAGTAAAAGCACTTAGGCTTTACCAAGTGCTCTTAAATTAACCAAACTTTCCCAGGATTTAACTTTTTTACAGAAAATAAAGAGGTTTTGATGAAAAATAAAACATCTTTTATTCCCTCATAGAAGGAATCCTTCTCCTGTTGGATGCTGAAACACCAATTATCTGTATAACAGATTAAAAGGCTTGCATAAGACTTTCCTGAAATTTCACTTTCTTCAGATTTTGATAGAGAACATCCATCCATGAGATAGATGCAATTTGAAATGTGTAAAAGCTCTGAAATTTTTATATTAAAAAAAAGCATGCCACACTGATCTTAATTGAGGCGCTGCCTGCTAAGGAAAATTTACCTGCGGTTTGATTGTCAAGTCGTGTTCTATGAGCAAATTTACTATCATCATGTATTTGACATGAAAATGTTTCAGATCAGATAAACAAATTATTTGTTTCAATTAAAATAATTATCTTAATTCTTATCCCTGTGCTGATATTCCCTAGGAAAGAAGCAGATGTAAAATGAGTTTTTCTTATGGTTTTGCGTGAAAATACATGACATACTCTAAAGAGAAGCTGTATGTGCTAAGTTTCCAATAGCTGGCTTCAGCATTGGTCCAGATTACTGCACTAGTAGAAAAAAGAAACATACTCCCTCCATCTAGATTTAGCATCTACTACACGTTATTGCCTCTGACATTCTAACCTGGATCAGGGACACTCTGAAACATACCACATCTCCTGATAAAATAGAAAACATGAGATTAATTACTGAAAACTGTGAAAAAAATTTTTCAGACTCCTTACTCAGGGTATGAGATTTCTCATCAGCAAAGTCGTCATATTTTTCATGCTAAGACATATGATAAAGCACACAGCACAAAAGAAAACAAAAGCAATTTCATTAAGAAAATATATCATGACGGAAGTTATGATTTCATGATAGGACCATTTCAAGGAACAGTGCATACAGGAAAGCATCCTACAGTCTTGATAAGAATCTTTTTTCAAAAACAAGGATTATTTTTCTTTACAAGGTATGCAATTATTCTGGAACTGTAGCAGTTCTTTAGTGAGCTGCTTGAAGAGAAAAATATAGACTAAAAATAAACTAAACCAAATTACAGAATAAAAATAATGAAGAAAAATAGGCAATGGGGGATAAAAAGATCAGGCATTCAGGAAAAGGCAGACACATTACCAAAACAGACATAAAAGTTATGTAGGCATATATATGTAGGTATGTCGATATACATAGGCATGCATATGCTCATATTCTTATAATATTAAATAGTATGTGACAACATAATACTCAAAGCAATTAATATCATTTATAACTACTATAATTTTGTGTCTTATTTGGTGTATTTGTGAAATTTTTGTGAAATTTTGTCAGAGGACAAATTTATCCTCTAGCATTACTGAATAAAGCTGAGTCTCAAACAGGCTAAATTTAAATGATCATCAAAGAAGCACAGCTTTTTTTTTAATTTCTCAGATGTAAGTATGTGTAGCTGAACCGTGCAGGAGGATAGTATTTTGCTTACAAAATTAAAGAAATCCTTGAGAATCAGAAAAGATAGAAAACTAAACCACACCCTCCATAAATTTAGAAATATCATTTTAAAGTACATCTCGATTTAATTTGATTTTGAAAAGTGATCTGCATTCAATTCAATTAAGAAAAATGTCATTGCTGAAGCCAGTAAGTGCTTTTGGTGTATGTTTTTAATGCACAGCCTTTTCAATCAGCTATTTTCATGAGTATCTCTTCTCAAAATTCTATTCCAGAGATACAGCCACAATACTGACTCTAATTCCAGGTAAGTTATTTTAAAACCACACTACATTCTTGCTCTGTCTCTTGGAATACCTTCATTCCTTTTGCTTTCCTTTGTCTTGCTTTTCCAAGAAATTAAAAGAGAGTTAGAAACAGAGGATGGTCTGGGGTTGTCTTATATATCAAGCATTCTATTATCATCACAGTGCAAGGATTCCATATTGCCATGTTTCATACCTCCTCAATGTTTCACACAGACTGCTTTTCTAAGCACTGACTCTTCCTGGTCCTTACAGTAATCATCTGGCTCCAGTTCCCACCAATTCACTCTTTTATAACTGTTCTTATTTGCTGCAGGTGCGGCCTGTTAACATCAGGCCTGCTCCTAATCTTTAGTAATTGGTTCAGCTGCAAGTCTTTAGGGGAAAAGATTACATTCTATAACACTTTCCTTTACCCATACTGTATCTCTCTACAGTCTGGAAGGCCTTAGGCGTTTGGGTCTAAATTTGAAAAAAAGAATAAAATAGGTCCTGCAAATATTTCCTTTAAGTGAGAAAGTCTTCATACCTACTATTGGAAAAAAATTAAGCAAAAAAGAGTATCTTGAATAACATTTGAATGATGAAGTAAGTTAATTAATGTCTTGCCCCATAGTTTTCAGGTCTAAAGCAATTTTATTTAACTAGTAGAGCAAAGTGAGTGCTGCATTCATTTAGAAGCAAAGTAAATTATAAATACCTAATTGTGTGCTGCCGCTTTACAGCACAGGAAAAAGGACACTTCATTTAATTGCATTCAATTTTTAAACATATAATGAGAATGTTTTTCTTTTTTTCATGAAAGACAAATGTCATTTCATAGTTTTCTGCTTTATATAATTATTATCCCATAACATTGGATTCTGTAAAGAACAAATTTTAGCAAAAAACCCCGCCTTAAATATTTCTTAAAAGGTAAAGTTTCACAACTTTTAAAGTTGGAATTCAATTCAAGGTTAATGTTCTACTCCGATTGGATGCTATAAAGTAAATTCACTAAAATTTTATTTCAAAGGAATTTTTACTGTGTTAATATTTTTATAAGAGATAGAATATCATTGTTAAAAAAACGTATTTAGAATTGAAAAAAATGGAATCTTTTCTTTACAGACCTTTTTTTTTGGTAAATATTATATGGCAAAGATGCATGGATTAGGAGACAAACAGTGAGTAAAGGGTAACATCTTTATTAACTTGTGCATTAATACTTAATCCAAGTTAGCAGGAAGATTGGTTCATGCTCTCCCTAGACTTGTAGCCCAAGCAGCCTTACTCTGAAGTACACCCCTGTGGACTGAAAGGGGTCCACACTTTCTGAAATCAATTTGATAAAATTTTTACTAGGACAAAGTACTTACTTTTTTTTAAGTAGGCACTTCTTTTCCCTCTGCTTCTACATTTGTGATTGCATATTATATTATTATATGCAGTTGGAGAGGAAACACAGCAGAAACTCAGTTCCATATTCTTAGTGAGAACAATATATACCTTCTTTAAAAATGTAAAATATAGGTACTAAAGCTTTTTTAAACAATGTACTACATAATTCCGTCCAAAATCTCCTTTCCTGAAGTCTTTGTTTCTTATCCTGATTTCAAATAGCACAGACAAAAAATTGTAATTTTCTTTTTTGCAAATGTTACCATATTTAAAGACTACATTATTTTCTTTCTTCAGCCTTCTTTTTTCAAAGTTAAGTGACAAGTCTGTCTATTTAGCAGACCTTTCTTCTTGATTTCTAATCACATTTATTGAACTACTTCATATTTTTTCAGTTGACCTGTATCTTTGTTGACGTGTTGTACTGAATAGGTAAGTACTCCACTCAAGATCTTTTTGGGGAAGAATAGAACATTACTTTGAAAATCTGAACGAACTATTCCTTAGGTTTTGTGGGGGGACTTTTTTCTTAACTTTTTTCTTAAGAACAATGTTAATAGGTAATTGGTAGTTCAGCCTACATTTCTGTATAGAAACAAGACCTTATGTGATGCTGATGCTTATCCAGTCTTTTCCCTGTGAGGCATTTTTGCTATCAACAGCAACTTCAGGCTGTGCACCAATCCTTGGCAGGATTTTTGATATTTGTTTAGGAATTTTACTTATTTGTTGAAATTATTTAGTAATAAGAGTACTTGCAGCCCTCACATTTTCCCTTCCTCTTGCCCTATTCATTTTCCAGAGGATCATCACCAACTTTGAATATGGGTACTCTGTACTGCATCAAGCTGTTAAAAAGAACATTAAATAGTAAGAGGTTGAAAAGAACTCCCAAAGGTACCCACTAAATATGGAATTTTTATAGAATATAAAATATGGATCTTTGTAAAATGTTCTTTTTTGGGAATATTTTAATGAGATTTTCATTATGACTTCCATAATTATATATTGTCTTAGATTCCCTTTATTACATATATGAATATTATATTAAATTGTATATGTTGTAAATAAGTAAATTATCTTAGCAAATAAGGTAACTAAATAAACTTACTTGAATATCCTTTTTTCTTGAAATTTCTAAATTCTATAATTATTTAACTTGGATTTTAAAAATTGTCTCTTGAGGAATGTGTGTTTCTTAATTTGCCATGTATAGGAAATTCAAATGCCTGCTCTGCATTTCCTTTGGCCCCATTTTACCTTCATTTGAAGCTGGACAGTATTTTTGTGCTTTACATATCTCTAATAATCCTGCCTGGTTTCTATGGATCCCTAAACTCAAAAGTCAAATGGCTCTAATTTGCTTTAGACAGGTCTCTCATTACACAAGAATGATCTTTATTAGACTTACTTAACTGAAGAAATGTACCTAACAAATTTTAGAAATTATTTTTCTCATTCTAGGTTAATCACATGTAAACATTTCAGCAACATTAATTTTTCTACTTGGATAATAACAAGCTTTTTCTGTTCTGTGGCCATTTATTTTACAGTGAATATTGATGCTAAATAACATTGTAAACTTCATATGGGCCATTTTTAGCTTTTAGTACCTGTTAAACATGCTATGTCTTCCACTCATAAAACTGTACTTGAAGAATATTTTCCATTTACTGCCTTACATTCCATTCATTGTAACTCCTTGAGTCTTGTCCTTCTGACTTCTATACATTATAGAAAGTCTTATATACTAAACTCTAATAATATCAAATCATTCTCACATTTTATATCTCTCTATGTCAAGTTTCAGGTCAATTAAGAGCAAATGAATTATCCATTGTCCTTTTCCTGCTCTTCTCTGCCTTCTCTTCAGCTTCTCTAATCAACAATTGCACATTTAGTAACAACATTATTTTAAAATATGTCATTTTAAACTACTGTTTTCTATAATATTTTATTCCCAAAATATTTCATATAGTTTCTTTGTTACTTTTAGTCTACTGATAATTGTGTTGTCCAAATCTACAGCTACTATAGGTCTTCTTTCCCTTTCTGAGAATGAATTCTTTTATTCTACAATTATAGTAATATACTTCACCTCTGACACAGTGGAAATCTTCCCTCTTTTCAGAATCAAATGGAGAGTCTGTTGCTCTCTACTGCCTGTATCAATTTTTTTTCACCAATTCATTCCAAGAAATTACTGAATAATCTATAATTTATATTGGTTTTGTGAACACATCAATGTAAATCAGAAGTCTGGTTACTGTAATGTTATTCTGTTTATCAGATTATTTTTCTTTTGGAAACAATTTTATTCTCATTTTTCTTAAAAGGACAAAAAAATAAATTTCTCTTAGCTCACATATTCCCTGTTCAAGAAAATTGTCATCTGACTACATTCAAACTAATGAGTTAGTTCACAGTAACCAAAGAGCTCAGTCACTTATGCTGAATTGCACATTGTCTTTTTCAGTAATATTTAATATTTGTATATTTTATTTATCATAAACATTCTGTAGGTACTAAATTGAAAAATTCAAAGAAAATATCGATTACCTTTCTCATTGTTAGCCCCGTATTGATCACTGGTTTCCTAAAATGTATATTTTTTCTTCATGACTCTCAGGAGCATATGCAGATCAATTGTACAAATTTAAAGCAGATTTATTTGCAGAATAAATAATCAAATTATGGTAATAGGAGATCTATGTGGAAGATTAACCTTATATATTACTAAGTACTATTTGAGAATTGTATTTCACTCTGTTATTGCCTGGCTGTTTGCAATGGTTGCATGTGAAATTTCAGCTTGAACAACTAAAAATAGATTTTTATCTTGAGGACAGCCGTTATCATAGAAAAATCCCTCTGGAACAGAAGGGACCAATACTGAAAGACTGCTCATCTTTTCTCATCCTCACATATCGTTCATCTCATTTTTCATTAAAGCTTGAAGCAATTTGCCTAGAAAGGAGACTTGATCTTGCGTCCGTTATAGAAAATTTCTCTTTATATTTTGCATCATATTGTACAAAATACATTCAGGCACTGGTTCATAAACTTTTTTTTATTGGAAAATTGAAAAATTTTTAAATGCGTGTGTGATTGCAAGGGTTACATCTAATAGTGTAATAAACAAATATGTTGGAATATATTGAATTCAGAGAAAATATCTCATAATTTATAAACACAATTTCCATTATGGTGTGACTGTGCTCTGTAGCAAAACAGGAGAAGGTTTATTTCAGTCTTAATATCTCTGCAGCTTTTACAGACATTGCAGAACCATATAAGGTACTGAATCAGGGTGAGGGAAAATTCCATCTTTAAGCATTTACTTAATCTCAACAGATGAACTTTTGTCAGTCACAAATAGTAACAACAATTCTGACAGAACTAATTTTAAATAAATTGGGATTTTTTGTATGGAAATGAGAAAAAGGTTTAATCAAAAGGAAGACCCACTCTTCTACATTAATACTCACTGGTTGGTTTTGTTTGTTTGTTTGTTTATTTAACAGAAATACATCTTAATGACTTTTTCATTGCAAATTCCATAAAATGTATCATATCTATTTCATCACATCTAGCAGTTATGATATTACTACATTAGCAAATAAACAAAGTGATCTCTCTGAACTAAGAAACACAAACTTAGGTAGAAATTATGAAAAATAAACTGACCTAAATGAGCTACTGGTTTACAATAAGAAGGTCCTCCTATTTGGCTATAATATTGCATATGCCCTTGAAAGAATATGTACTTGTAACCTAAACAAAAAAATCCAATAAATTTGTTGGTATATTAGGTAATGTGACCACTGTGGTTGCTGTTTTCAGAGAAAAAACAGATAAATAAATTGCATTATGAATTCAAATTTTTAGTGATGTTAGTACAGTGAGAGGCTAGACAGGAAGGAATAATCACTGTTTCAATTTGCATGAGCAAAAAGTAGTGCAGATGTGTGGGAAAGTAATTATTTAGTCTTCTTTTCATTAGAAAAGCTATTTTCAGGGGAAATTGTTGAAGTAGGCACTGTAAGTAATTCTTTTGATTCACACAGCAATTTACACGTATTAGTTAACGTTATCAAAAATATATTTATTTGTAATAGCTGAGAATAGGGCTCGGGAAGAAGCATTCTAATTGTATTCCCCAGTTTTTGAAACTAATTTTTTTAGTTGTTTTTATGTAGTTTTCATTGTAATTCAGAGAATCCTTCTTAAAAGTAGTCGGTTTTCTTTGTGTTTCATAACCATCATCCTGAAAGATTGTCCCAGAGCTTTGTACGTATATATATATATATAATATGGACAGACTATTATGACTATTATTAGTTTTTATGCATGTTCTGGAGATAACTTCTTAGCATAGATAACCTAAGGACAGAAAATCAGACAAAGGGATTTTATCCTTCCTTGTGTTTATCTTGCTATTACATTTATGGACAGAAATCCAGTTTGCTTGATTAAAATGACTGAAGTATTTTAGTTGCTTAATGTGACAGAGTTCACATTGCATCTATTTTTATTACCCTGAATCAGCAATTTAATTTGGATCCCTTTGCCGTGCTCTGCTTTGCCTTTCTTTGCTTTCTTCTCTCTGAGGGAATATTTTCTGTTTCAAAGGTGTTTCCCACATCTTCATTAGTGTTTCCAGGTCATTACTGGCCTACTCAGCCCTGAGTCACCGTACTTACACCTGAAAGCTTGCCTATCACTCATCTCCTTTCAAGATGACACTGACCTTCAGTGTAATTAATTTCCCCTCCCTCAGAGAAAAGGATTTCTACAGTCGTAGTTCTTACACGTTTCTGGTTTAAATGATATTTTCTTATGAACCATGGCTGTACTGGGCCTGGCTGGGGTTTGGCTGGTATGAAGTTAAGTGTTTTCCATATGAACTTTTAGGATGCTGTGATTTGGACTTTTAGTGAGTGTGGGTAATGCGCCCATGTTACATCTAATGCTGTGCAGCGCTAGCACCTGGTCATGGCTTTCTGTGGCTCTCTCTGCCTGCACCCTAGGTGAGCAGGTGAGAAGCTGAGAGGCAACACACACAGGACAGCTGACCCAGCAGAGCTGACCTGAACCTGCTGAGCAACAATTGGGAGTTGAGGCTTTCTTGCAAGTTAGCCATTACTGAACCAGGCTGGGCATTGATTTTCATGCAGGAGGTGTTTACTGTTTGACTTTGCATGACTTCCCCCCCCGTCCCATTTCCTTCACTTATTAAACTATATAATCTCAAATCAGGAGTGCTTTTTTTTCACTTTTGAGCTTTCTGTCCTCTCCCCCTCCCCACCGAGGGAAGAGGTAAAGTGAGTGACTGAGGGCATGCTCTTGTGTGGGTGCTTAGTTGCTAGATGGAGGCATCCTAGAAGAATTCATAGAAGTCCTAAATCCTTTAATACTTCTTTGTGCAAAAGCAATTATCTAATAACATATGAGTTGCCCTGTTCTGATCTATCTTTCAAAAATAAAGATTGCATTTTATTAAATTTTCCTTTTATCTCCAAAATTTTATTTTCTCTTATTTGAGATCAAGTGCTAGGTTTTGTGTTTTCATGCATTTCCTTCTGTCTCTTATTCCACAGTCTAAAGTCTTGGTCCATGCCTAGCATGATCAAATTTAAAAATATTTCTCAGTGTATCTGGAATTTAAGCATAAATTCCTTTAGAACATGCACACATAAAACCAAATGTTAATGGCTGTCCGGTTTATCTTGGCTGTTTGAGGGGCCTGGAAAGGCCCGAGGTGGCCTTGGGGCAGCCCGCGTATCGAAGGACGAGAAGGGGCTTCAGTTCTTCTTTCGGTTTTTATGTTTATTAATTGTTTATCTAAAAGATGTTCTTTCAGCCGAACAAAGATCTGCTCAGCAGTCAGCCATGGGCACACTGAGCCGTCCTCCGGACCGCCACGTATCTTTATACCCATTGTTACGTATACAATATTTATCATTTCTCCCCAATACCATCTATTCTTATAACTCGGTGTACTCTCAGTAATAACCAATCCAAAGGTGCCACCGTGGCCAAAGAAGATGGAGGAGAGGAGGAAGAAGAAGGAGGACAGGACACACCCCAATTCCTCCATCTTACTCCTCCAAACCCCCCTGTACATAAATCCTAAACCCTGTTTCTCACCCTCTAATTAGCTAATCTTTTCGCCATTCACCCCGGTGAAGTCCTCTTATCTTCATAAAGGTGTCATCTCCCGTGTAGGGTCAAATTCCTGCCACCAGACACTTCTGGCAACATTCCAGGACTCCCGGGCCCCCCAAGGGTGGTCTCGGGGGCCCGGCATCCCAGGACTCAGATCCTGAGATCCCACAAATGGCCTTAATTTATAAATGTAAAAGGAACAAAATTTTCTAGCATGAGAATTTGGTCAAAGGACTGACAGCAGATATATGGCATACTTTAGTAGGACATCAGCAGCATGAGAGCAGTATAGCATCTGGGCCTTTTTCTGTTAATTTATAACATTTATAACATTTGTAACATTTATAACATTTATAACATTTATAACATTAAATGCAGGAAGATAGTTGAAGGCAATTTATCGGTGGGGTCATACATTCACAGAATGAATTTCATATTAATTTTGTGCCCACATGTTGACAAAATTAATAATTATTAGAAAGACAAAGTTATTATTCACTGATCATGTAAATTATCTGAAATTTATCCAAACTAAGAAGTAAATCTATATTGATTACAATTAGTCTAAGGGAAAGTAAGTATAAAATGTACCAAAGATCTAATAAGTATCTTACCTTAAATAGTATTTAACAGTGAAAGCTCAGAGAAAATTTAATGAGAAGAACGAGTAAAAGTATTATCCCCACTGTATTCCCTTACTGTTTGGCAATCTACACCTCAAGAATTTTCTGAATTTGTTCAAGAACTATGAATTTTTTCTGTCTCCTTCTGAATTTATGCCAGTTTTTAGTGTTCACAGCATTCCACAGCAATCAGCTCTGTATGGCATGAAACATAATTTTCATGCACATATTTTGGAATTATCTTCTGCTAGTTTCTTGTGATATTTACACTACCACTACAGGAATAAGTGTAACAATCACTTTCTATAAATTTTCTGGTATGATCAGCTCCAGGAGTATCTCAGATTCCCACCAATAATCACCTGTTTTTTTCTTTGGAGAAAATTCTTTCAGTCAATTCCTTCATTAAATCTATGTCTTATCACTCTTTTCCAGATTTTTTACATTTTTACTTTAGTACAAGATCTGAGATATGAGTTATTATGCATCCATATTATTGAAACATGAGTGAGCAATGGGAGCTGTGTTCTCCCTTCAATCACATAGTCCAATTTACCTGTCAGAAAAAGTAGAGGGTTGTTGCTGTCTGATACCAACACATACTTTGTATATTTAGAAAATACATAGAACAGCTGCCTATTAGTGTAGAAAAGCTGGAAACGTTCTTGACAGTTATTTCCTTAGTAGTTTAAAGAAATATTCTTTTTTTAAAAAAGAGCTAGTGCAATATTCATTGCTTATCACAGGTCATTGAAAATGGTTTAGAAATAATTCCTGGGGCAGGTAAATTGTATTTCTTTGTCCTGAAGAGAATCCATTTAATTATTACGCAAACTCTTAAAATTGTTGTATTTAGGGTTTTACCTATTTTTGTTCTCAAGTTAAAAATAATCGCTGAACAGGCCAAAGAGATATGCTAATGTGAACATTCTTCTTCTGCCACACTTCATACTGAAAGCCATTCAATCAGTTGTGCTTCCTATTCTAATGTTCAAATGGTAATATATTTATTGGCATTAGTGAGATCGATGAGTTATTTGTTTGGAACAACTTTAATCTGTGTAGATTTTAAATGCTATGCTATTTTCTCTGTTCAGTAGACCTTTTACAGCTAAGTTGTAAACTCTTGAGAAACTTTTTATTAAGGTGATTGCTATTTTCAAAGATTACTTAACTCGTTATTTCAAAATTTCACTTTCTAAATGAGTGTGGTTTATCTTTTTTCTTTTTCTTGAGGAGTCATTTGGTTTTAGTGAGAGCCATAAAATAGGATCATTCTTTAATTAGATACAAAAAGCAGCAATATAAAGTGGAGTAATTCTTGAAATTGTAATGTAGCATATGTTCAGTGCAGTCTTAAGAAAATCTTTTAATAACTTTCAGGCAGCATGGCTTTTGTACATGTTTTGATGTAATTCATAATAATGCCTCTAAAGTTTTAGGAACAAGTAAAAGAGCCTCTAACTTCCCTACAAGGGCTAAACTGAACAAAGAGACAAAGAGAAACCTATGCAGCCTAATTAGTACTGTTCAGTTTCTCAGCTGAAAAATTAGTATAGAGAGAAAGTGAATAGAAGCATATAGTGGTATCCAGTAGATCCTACTCTAGAAACAAATACATTCACATAAATGAAACATTCTCCTATAACTATCATTTGCTGACCTCAATTAGATTGATGTTCACTTTAAACAGATAAACAGAAAAGATGGACCTTTGGCGTCATTAAAGAGCAAATTCCATAGTGAAAGTTACAGTTTGAAAGCTATTTTAACTACACACAACTAGGCAATGAATATTGAAATAATGTGTTGGAATTCACCTCTCAAGAGAAATTTAGTATATGTCCATTTTTCACAGATTTTCTCCTGAAATCTACTCAGATTTTATTTGCATATCACATTTAAATATTATTTTCTATCTGTAAATATATATACACATATAGCACATAAGTATCTACAGTTCCAAGAATTATTGTATTTACTTATAAGAATCTGCCTTTAGCACAGAAAATAAAAAATATTCAGCAGTTCTGGTTTTTGACTTTTATTACAATTTAAGTTGAACAAAAACATACTTTTCTGTTAAAATAGGAAGCTTAATTCAACTTCATTATGGCTTTAACCATACTTTAAGAAAATCTTTGGGCAGGAAATCTGGAAAGCAAAATCTTTAGGCTTCGAGCTTCTAAATGAACAGAAGCAGGTACAGACAATGATACTGAGAGGTGTTTGGAAGGGTTTGGGGGTGTGATTTTTGAATTGGTGTTTTTTAACATTTTGGCAGAATTTGGGTGAGTTTTTTCAGTATTTATTTTTGGGGTTTTTTTTTTCAACAGCAGTGTTTTAATCTTGTGTAAGCGATACTCTTTTTTCAGACTTTGATCTGTAGGCTATATACAGAAAACAGATTTTTCATATCTTCATTCCTTCATGTTAAATGATGATGTCTTGATTCAAAATAGGGTAAAAGCCTTTGGTTCAACTGCATTATATTTCAGCAACTTACAATCTCTGGAGAATGATGATAGTAAATATAAAAAATCTTAATTCCTTATGAAATTCTAGAATTTTATGGGGTTTTTAATTTTTTTTAAAGGCAAACAACATCTATTGGTCACTCAAAAACACCTACAATGGTATAAAATTATCTATATGTATTTTCTTCTAGTATTGTGAATTTACCTAGGTAAAAGTCTTTTCTGCTTCATCACTGCATTTGTCGTTAGATATTACATTCTCCATCAGATCATTTAGGTCCTTACTTTAAATTGGTACAAAATCTACTCTTTTATAAATTTACTTAGGACAGAAATAATTTTAATTGTCTTAAATTGTCTTAAACTTTATATATACATGGATTACAATATTTTGTTCAAATTTCCTTATTTTGTTCAAATAAGTATAATTCTTATACTGTTATTTCCTGTTCTTTGAAAAGGCAACATTTAAAAGCAATCGTAGTTCCAATATCACTTTTTCATTATAATGAGCTCAAACTTATCTTCCCTTCCCTTCTCTTTTTCTTGCAGGGTTGAGCTAAATATCTTCTGTCTTTTACAACAGTGTTGTTTTTCAATTTCCAAGAAGTTTGGCATGGTAATAGTGGTTGACTCAGATTTTTAGGTCCCACACCTAATATCTGACCATGTCTTAAGGGCAGAACAGACAATTTTTTTTTTTACCCTTGACTGAATAATATTAGTCCAGAATGTGCTTTACATGAAGTGGCTATACTGTTCTGAAGACAATCAGCAGTGCTTTGGCCATGAAACAAGTTGGTAATATCACTATCTGTTTTGCCAGCTTTCATTTTTCCTTACATTTTAGACTGCTGGTTCTGGGAATTTATCAGCTAAACTGAATCCTTCCCTCGTACATCCTCTGGCATGGATGGGATTATTTGTCGGAAAGTGCTAATGACGCATAAGTGTTTGGATGTAAATGGTGCCTTTCATGAGCACACCAGAAAGCTTTTGAAAGCCTTATCCTCAGTGAATATGAATACCTGTGTAATGGTATAATTTGTAAATTATGTGCTGTGAGACTTCATGGACCTGTCTGTGGACAGAAAGTCCTGAAGTGAACAACCCTGGCAATTTTACTTTCTATGAATAGGCTGACATGGTTTCATCCCAGCTGGCACCCACCAGCAGGATCATAGAGAATATTGCAAGGATAAGAGAACATGTACATTGAGATAAAGACATTGTAATTGGAAAAGCAAAAGTGGTGCACACAAGAAAAGAAAAACAAAGAATTAATTCACTGCTTCCAATGGGCAGGCAGACGCTCAACCAACTCAGGAGTGCCCATTGCATGTAACAGTGACTTGGGAAGACAAATGTCACCACTCCAAACATCCCCCTGCTTCCTCCTCTTCTCCCCACTTTATTTACTGAGCATGGTGTCGTAGAGTCTGGAATACCTTTTTGGTCAGTTTGAGTCACCTGTCCTGGCTCAGTCTCCTCCCAATCTCCCATGCACTCACAGCCTCCTTGGCAGTGTGGCTGTAAGAAAAGAAGAAAAGGTTTTGTGTCTGTGTAAGTCCTGCTCAGCAATAACAAAAACATCTCTATATTATCAACCCTGTTCATACTTTGTTCAGCCCAATCCAAACCCAATGCTATACCAGCTACTGTGAAGAAAACTAACTCTACCCCAACCAAAAACCAGCACAAATGACAAACAGAAAATAGTGATTTTGTGAAGTTAGAAGTAGGTGAGCAAAGAAGGATCAACAGGCTTTTAAAAAAGTCTTCAAATCAATATTGGGAGAGCAAGTCATTTACACATTTGATGAAGACATGGGGATGTGGAACAGAGGGGTTTAAAATGGGGGCAGAAGATATAATCTTTTTTGTATTCTAAATAAAATTGTTATCAGCAGCAGACCTTTGGCTGACATTTTAAATTATATTATGTCATGACTTGTGATGTCCTTACTATGTAACTGTAGCCTTACAACTTGTACTCAGCTTGAAAAGTGTTTGTGTAGACACATTACCTAATATAATCTAATCAAAATATTTTTGCCTCTGTGATATCTGGGACATTCTAAAGCAAGATGATTTACAGAGTACTTAAAGATGTTTTATGGAAGAAATACCAAAAAAAATCATGTATTATACATCACATACTGCTGTGACTCCTTTAAATCCCTGCATGAAATACAGAGAATTTATATAAAATCAGAAGAAGACTATGTCTAATGTAAATTAAACAGTCTGTTTCCCCATCTCATAGTCACTTTATGTTTGGAGAGGGTTCAGAGAGAGACTGTGAAGTAGAATGGTCTGTACTATAGACTATAATCAATGTAAAATTATATTAAAATTTATATATGTCTACCTAAGTAAGCTCTGATATTCAATAATAGAAATTCAAATAGGAAAAGACTAAGCAAGCCCACTGATCCAATTCAGTAAGTTTTAGGATTCATCATCAGAAAGTCCTTCCTGTAGAAAGAAGAATACATCTCCACTGAGGCTGCACTCAGGGAATTCTTAATTTACAGAGAGGCACTGTTGTACCATTTGGGGGCAAAGTTAAACAACTATGAGGCACTGAAAAACGCATAAATACACAAAAAAAGAAGTTTAAGCAACTTAATTAGGAAAGCCTATGGCTATAAAATTTAGAAGAAATCCATTTCAGGCATACCTTTCCTCTTTGTTCTGCATATCAAAAATATCCTGATAATATTTATTGTACCAAAAAACTGTGTAACAAAATCACATAGTCCCTCCTAAGATTAGCCTGTGCAGTACATCTGGGGACATCCCACTGCCTCTGCAATTTTTTGTTGTGCCTCTAGTCCCTTTGAGGGGAACCCCTTCCCTCAGTTCCATGGAACATAACCCCAGATAGCCTGAAATCACAAGTTGAATAAACATTAATTTCACAATTGCAATATACTGCATATTATGCACAGAGGATGCTGCTGATATAGTTGTCCTGAAACAAAAAAGACAACTCTTAAAAGTGCACATACTTTGGTTCTGATCCAGCTGGTTCAACAAGCTAAGAAGCTGTTTGGTTTCTTGTATGGTCACAGTTGATGTAAAATATTCTTTCTTTAAATACACTTCTGCACAGGGGATGAGATCTTTCTTATAGCTTGGGAGATCATCACCCAGACTGAAACTTCTCCCCAAATGCTTTATGTTATTAATACATTTGATGCTGAATCAAGATATCCATCTTTGACATTTCTCCTAAGTATTGACTTATACTACACAGAATGTCTTCTGATGTGGTCTGGTAAAGCAATCTCCTAGCTGGAGAATAAATATAACATTATGTAGTGGCCTAGAGCTTTCTCTTCTTAAATCCAGTAAAAGGAAGGGGATGTGAAAGGAAAAATTCATAAATTTGACAAAGACTTTATGGTTTTATGTAAGGGTCTATTTAGCTCTGTGTTTAGCTGTTATAACAGGCCTATCAAAATACTTGGATGGACAAAGTAGGACTCCTGTTTTGCTGCCAAGAAAGTTGAAAATGTCAGCTCTACATATTAACAGTTTCTTATCCTTTTTAGCATTTACTTTGTTTTAGTTCTTTATACAGTTCCAATCAGGAAAATATTGAAAGTTACTCCATGTGTATTTTTGTTCTTTGCTGCCTTTTAAAATGAGAAATTAATTTCCTAGATTTCAGCAGTTTCCCAGCTCATCACAAAATGATGTTTCACTTCTTTCTTTTTCACAGGCCTATAACTGAGAAAAGATAGGTGATAACTGCGTGGTGATGGCTAATCAGAACCAAACTACAGCTGAGCTGATCATGAATTTTGTGCAGCAGAAGAGGACTCATATTTAAGGGAATTCCATAGTGACCTGTAGTTAAAAAGAAATCACATTTTCAGCATATTGTGCTCAACATGGATCTGTTTCACAATGTGTCACACTGAGCACAGCCTCATAGTTTGAGTCCAGTTTTTGCATGCTTTTGTGAGGAAGGGAATGTTATTACATTTATATAAATTTTTGGCATTGAAAATAACTCTTTCAGCGCATAAGAAAATTTCATTTGCTTGAATTTTCATGATCAAACAAAAAAGTTTCTTTAGCAGATGTATTCAAAATATTTGATATAAAAATATATAATTTTGTTTAAAGTCTGATCCAAAAAAAGAAAACCTGTGGTTTTAAATTTCTTTTTTCTCTTTTTGCATTCTTATATTCTTCAGGATCAAGGGGTTGTCTGGAACTGTCTCAACAGCTCCTTATGTATTTGGTGAAAGGTTTCCTGTTGTTACTGGTACCTCTAGATCTTAACAAAGCATCTATGGTACCCTTAGGAAGAGAAATAGAGTCAGCCATTTCTGGTTTTTTTTCTCCAGAATATGATTAGAATTTTATGAGTGTTGTACTACTAAAACCTCAGACACTACTTTTGATCTCCTGGGCCTTCCTGACTGACTTGCTCTGTCAGTCAGAGCAGGGTTGCCCAAGTCTTTACTTCTGAGAGTTCAGGTTTACAAAACTGCACTTAACAATCTGCCTGAAGCTTAGAAATTGTAAGCGTGTTATTTACATAATTTTTTTTTACTTTTTTTTGTAATTTTGTAATTTGCTTTTAATCCATCTGTGCTTGCACAAATTCAGTACAGGATATAAATAAAGATGAAGATGAAACCCCCAATAATTAAATACATAATACTCTTGCTACTTTTCCGTGTCATTCCTTGACAACAATAATTCATAGAATACATCAGATATTGTAATTCTTACACTGGTAGTGTATTCTCTCTGCAAATGATTAACAGCACAAAATGTATACGAAGCTATCTGTGTCCATGAGACCTGCTGAAATCCACATAATTAATAATGTTAACATATGTCATTATGCATAAATGTGATGGGTACCTTGTCTAAGTGCCAAAATCTACCCAGCTGCTCTCTCACTCCTACCCCCAACAAGATAGAGGGAGAAAATAAGATGAAAAAAGCTCATGGGTCAAGATAAAGATGAAGAGATTAGACATGAAATATGGTGATGTGTAAAATAGACTCATCTTAGGCAAAAGCCGAGTGGGGTTGTTGTCTATTAGAAAGTATCCCTGCCTGTGGCACGGGGTTTGGAACTAAATTATCTTCAGGATCCTTTCTTGCCCAAACTATTTTATGATTCTAAGATTCTATGTATTGGGCTTCTCACATTGCTAACAGACATCAAGGCTGAACAATGCTTTTCTGTTTAGTCAGGTGATGTATAAGTCTGTCATAAGCAGTTCCAGTGCCTACAGTGACTAAAACATACTTTATCTTGTTTGCCTATTTTAGGATTAAATGGATAACTATCCAGAGGTATTTTATTGTTTCTATTGATTAAAATGGGGGCATCACTCTTAATAATTTGGTAGAGTGCAAATTGTAAGTTCCATTTTTCTGAATTGATTTACCCTATTAAAAAGAAAACAAAACCAACAAGAAAAAGCCCTTTATTGAGTCAGGCCTAGAGTAATATCTTTAACTATTGCATTTAAAAACAATTGCTCTAAGAAGTTATGCAGTGCCAAAAGAGCCCAAAACTCTGCCTGTTTACTTCTGTTACTTGTCTGGAACGGGAGAAGATAGAAAACAATCATCATCAAAAGCACTGAGATCTCAACTGGTGATCTGGAGTAATAACAAACACATTACACTTAAGCAGGAAACAGCAACCTTCCATTCAATAGTTTCCAAAATTATATGTTAAGAATTTTGAACTTTGTCTTTCCCTGGTTTAATTGAAGACAAAATATTAAGAGATAAATCCAACAAGATAAAATGTGATAAAGATACCTTTACCAACAGGTATCTGTTACTGAAAACAACAACAGAGCAAAGTTCCTGATCAATCTTTACAGTGAAATGCCCTCCACTGTGAAAAAATAAATGGTATGTGTGAAAGATAATTAGATAGTGGCTTGGAAATAATATTATATTATCATAGCAGAGAGTCACAGGTCATGCCCATACTGTGCAACAGAGGGAAGTGCAGACTTCCTTAACTGGTGCTGACTGATTCAGCTCAGCAGCAAGCAGCAGGAGAGTTAAACCCAAGCTGTATTCTGTTTGGGCTGATTAATCATGCTAACAGGGATATAGTGTTACTGGGACTGAATCATAAAAACATGCTGGGTCTTATGCTGCACCATGGAAAAATGATTGCTTGAGCCAATGAGAAGGAATATCTCTATTAAAATATTGCATTCTGCAGCACAGTCTTGTAAGTTTCAAAAGCGACTTTTGCCAGGATTTGTTTTATTGTAACAAAATAGATTTGAGTTGCTTCTTTCTTTTTCAATAGGAATTATATGTGTATTCTTATTAAAATCAATTTAGGGATCTCTTAACTGGAAGTGAATTTTGAATAATCCAATAATTGTTTCTTCAAATTTTAGTGTTTCTTGTGATAATGTGATTTTAGTTTGCTTTGAATAAACTGTCTTCTGTTTCTGCCATAAAGCCTCTTAGATTTCAGGGCTTTTGAAGCAGTTTTCAAAAACAAGTCAGCTATATTTCATGTAGAATCATTGAATCATATAGAATTATTGAATCTTTGGAAAGATTGGAAAAGTAAGATCATAGAGTGCAAGCTTTCACTGAGCATCCCTTTGCCAAGTAAACCATAGCTCTAAGCACACTGTGCTGCTGTATCTTGAATACTTCTAGGAGAGGTGACCACCTTCCTTGGTGTCCAACTACAAAGCTTAATCTACCTTTCAATGAAGAAAAATTTCCTAACATCTGATCAAAACCTATCCTGGTAAAGGTTGAGGACATTTCTTCTCATCCTGTCACTTGTTACCTGGGAGAAGAGGCTGATATTCAGTTCACTACTTCATCTTTTTCGGCAGTTGCAGAGAGCGATGCAATCTCCCCTGAGCCTGCTTTTCTCCAGGCTGAATAACCCCAGAGGCCTCAGCTGCTCTTCATAAGACCTACTCTCTGGAGACTTCTTACTTCGTTCCTCTTCTTTCTTTCAATACAATCCATTTCAATGTCTTTCTTGCAGTGAGGGGCCCAAAAACAGTACAAAGCATTTGAGATATGACCTCACCAAATACAGGGGGATGAATGATTACTGCCCTTTTCTTCTGGTTACACAATTGCTGGTACAAGCCAGCTTCCAATGGCCTTCTTGGCCGCCTGGGCACACTCTGGCTCACGTTCAGCTGCTCGTGTTCAGCTGGCTGCCAACCAGCACCCCAGGTCCTTTCTGCTGGGCCACTCTCCAGCCACTCTGTCCCCAGTCTGCATGGGTTTGTTAGGAGCCAAGTGCAGGACCTGGCATTGGCCTTGTGGAACCCCATGCAATTGGTCCCAGCCCATTAATCCAGCCTGGTCAGAAACCTCTGCAGAGCCTTCCTGCCCTCCTCAGGCTGACACTTTCACCCAGCTTGATGACTGTGGATGCCTTCTACCCCCTCACATGGCAAGTTGATAAAGATATTTAATGTGGCTGGCTGGGTCCTGGGGAATATATTTGTGACCAGCCACTAACTGAATTTACCTCCATTCACCACAACTCTTGGGTGAAGTTCTCACTTTTTTCCCAAGCATACTGTTATTTGAATATTATGAAGTGGAAGGGACAATAATTTGATAACTTGTCAAGACAAGTCTACATGTGTAAAGGTTTCAAACAAACTAAAATCCTGAGTCAGAACAGTTTTACAGCAATTTAAACACTGATTCTCATACATTATCAATTCCTTTAGCTCCCCTTTTCTTGTCAATATTTTGAAAGTAGGATTGGACAGTCAGGCTGGTCACTGCAGTCTGTGTCCTAAGCAGAGCCACTTAATAGCGATAATAAAAGGTGAGCTATCCTGAGCTTGCACAATATTACTGCTTATACAATGCCAGATGTGTGCAAAGCGCACTAAATTTTCTTTGTGCCATAATATTTGTTTCAGTTTCTTTAGTAGAATAAAAATGATGTATATTTTATAGACTTCTAAATGTAAAACTTTCATAAAGTACATTCAGTAAGTTGCCAAATAAATCAGGAACATATTTTAAAAATGTATGAACATTTGCCTGCTTTGATATATAAATTCACTTTAAAAAAATCTGTATATGTCAATATAGTAACTGAATTAAAGCTGTATATCTAACCTACAGTCCTCCTTGCTTTGCTGTAAATCTTCTTCATTGTCAGAAAAACAAAAATTTAGGTGAAAACTTATGATAATGGAGACTTCTTCCTATGGTAACTTTTTTTTTTTTTTCAGACAGTAGCCACAAAGTGACATGCAAGGTCTGAAAATATCACCTACATCAATATTTAATGAACTGCGAATGCTGACTTCTTTTGCTTGAAAAGAAATGTTTCCATTGTAATTTTCAACCTGTATCCACATTTATTAACACAACAGAACATCATGCAAGGGAAGGAAAGGGGAAGGGGAAGGGGAAGGGGAAGGGGAAGGAGGAACCAAATGTAGAATCACAAATCCATTTTATAAATACAGCTGTTGCCAATTCCATGTTAGTGTGCTCTTAGGTTCAGTTTTCTAGTTCTCTTTTGCATTTACAACACTTATTCACAAAGCCTGGCTAAAATCTTTCTAGCTATGGAGATGGTTTTCATGCATGCAGGTGATTGTTATCAGCATCAAAGAGAGCTACACAGTTATCAAAGGGAGTGAAGGCTGTATTTAGGGCTCATTTATTCTTTTTGTGCATGGTAAATTTCTACATCCTTTGCCATCACTTAAGAGCACTCAGTACAGGGATGGGCATACAAAATCACTTTGTAATCCTGAGCTTGAATAATGGGCTTATCCACAGCGTATGCTGAGACTGGTGTTCTGTGTATTGCCATCTGACATTATTCATGTGTCAGGGGATCCATTTCCTTCTCTTTCTCTACAATAATGACAATTAAGATCAAGTCAAAGAAAAAAACTTGATAAGGTGTCCTTGAGGGCTTCTTCTAATGGTTGGTACAATGACCTCTATTACTCAAGCAGGGCAAAGTTATTCAGATGACAGCATAATCCAGACCTTGCAAATGTGTAAAGACAACAGGGAATATTTTCACTTCTTGCTGTAGCTCCAGCACAGATGAAGTATATAAGTTTAATATACATAATTCAGCTCTTCACTGTTGGAAAAAATGCTTATGTTGATGTGAATCTCAGCAACTTCTGGCAGAAGAAAGATGAGCCTGAGATAATTCAGATGTTTAAATTACTATGAAGGGCATTATGGTAGACAATCACCAAGATGTGAATGCAACTATTGCCCTCTTCCTCTGAGTCTTACTGACACATCTTTGTGAATATCTTCATAATTCTGGGTAGCTCAAATGCTACTGGTCGTTTCTAATTTCTCTTTGCTGCTCATAATAAATAGTATGCAATAATACATGTCATCCTACTGAAATTAATAGTATTTTTGTTAATGGTGCAAAAATCACAATGAGATTTTATCCTATAACATCCCTAAAATCAAAATAAAAATCTATTTTTTTTTAAAGAAACTTAGTGAGTTGAAAAATTGGACGGGTTGCAGAACTCAAATAGTTGTATTTAGTTCTATGAAGCCAAGATGATTCTTCGCTTCCTGATTTGTTCTTTGCAGAAAAGGACCTGGAACCCCAGTGGACAAGTTAAACATGACTCTCTGGTGTAGCTTTGTAGAGGAGAAGCTCTGCCTGAGCATCACAAGATGAACCAGTTGGAGTAATGCCGTCGGGTTCAGGGTGGTGATTTCTCCCCTCCATTCAGCACTTGGGAGAGTAGTTTTGGGCTCCCCAATACAAGAAGAATATTTATGTACTGGAGAAAATCCAACCAAGGATTGTCAGGAAGCTCAGGAGCTGGAGTACGTGATGTGTGAGGAGAAGCTGAGAGCTGGGTCTAAAGTATGAGGAGATACAATTGTGCTTCAGCTGCTCAGTGGTAAAGCAGAGGGGGGAAATACTTGCAGGTGCAGAGTCCTCCTGAAGTCGCACAGTGATCAGACAAGGGGCAAAGGAGACACATATGGATACCATATAGGAAATTTTAATTAGATCTGGAGATGTTTTTTCCATTAGGGTGGTCTAACAGCATGACAGGCTGCTGAAGAAATTGTGGAACCTTCATACTTGAAGATGCTTATAACTCAGCTGGTCAGAGCTGCAAGCAACCTGATCTATGCTGGCCCCTTTCTGAGCAGGTGGATGGACCAGATGTTCTTCACATGACCACTTCAATCTAACATATTCTAAAATTATATGATCATATGATTATATGATTATATGATTATGTGAAAACTTTCAGGTCTGGAAAGTTATCTAGTGCTGTTTCTGTGACATGTCATCTATCAAAGCAGTCATTTCCTTACAGAATTTTATCAAATCAGTCAATCATGACTCCCCCTTAGTGAATTCATGCTGACTATGCTTGATGGTTTTCTTGTGTTCATATGTCTGAAAATGGCTTCCAGGGATAGCTGCTTCATTAAATGTTGTGTGTATCAACTACATTCCTAAGTTAGTTAAATGAATATATAAATTAATATATATGTATATTAATTAAAATGTATAAATTACATACATTTGCCATGTATGCAGATTTATATTTGGTTGAACTCCTTTGAAACATAGGATCATTGAAAAATTATCATTTAATTCTAAAATTTAAAGTTGCAGATGTACTAGATAAATCCTTATCCTAAAATATATTGAGGCACGAATTTACGAGACACATCTGTAGGAAAAATATCTGTTAATAAATCATCTGGTATACAATATGCAATTCAATCACAGGTTGGCATAGAAACCAGGCTCAGCATTCTTCCTAGCAGAGAGAAAGCAGTACAAAATCTTTAACATTTACAAGCTGTTACTCTTAACTGCCTTATACTCTCAAAACTGAGGTTTACTGTCTAGAGACACTTATAGAAAACTAAGCCAAATAAATCAAGATGACTCTAATTCTTACCATGAATCCTTACTGGCCTCTTTCCAAATAAGTATAAAATGTTGCAATTGAGGGTTTGGCTTTACTGTATATTTTGTTTTTATTATTGCTTCAATCCACATACCAAAATCCCCTGTTTAGCTTGAGGGATCCTTCAGAGTTGAGGTAATTTGATCAATACTGGTAAAGTGAATGTTGCTGTTGCTCAGGATAATAATACTTAGGGGACTACAGCAAAACTTCTCATTCTTTATATGTCGTGTGATTTTTTTCAGTGATTTCACTCACCCTGCTTTTATCGAGTTTCAGTAACTTAAATGTGAAAATATGATCCAACCTCTGTAGTGCAGATAGATTCAGCATAAAAAAATAGATGTGCTGTCCCATTAAGGGAGATAACATTACATATGTAAATATCACCATTGGACATGGTTTTTGGCAACCAAACCCCCCATTTATTACAATCCTGTAGTCAGCACAAGAGAGATAAATAAATCGAGTTAGATAAATACAGTCTTCAGTTTGTAACAATGCCCTTCCAACTATCAGTAATGAAAATTATAGAACAATAAAAAAGTACAATGGTAGACAATATTTAAGGAAATTAGCAGATTTATCTTATTATTATTATAGGTATTATTTTTCAGGTATATATTTTGATTATGTCCAGACTGAATATGTCAAAATTGCTATGATTTCAACTTCAGGGATTAAGCTCTGTTATATGTAAAAGCTCTTTTAAAAATTGAAGTGGAATAAAATAGATTACTTTCAATAATTTCAAGAATCACCAATGTTAAATATTTATTAGAATAACGGTGATTTTTAGGTCAGATAATAAGGCGATTTTCTTGTAACAAACCAAAGTTAGTGTACATTTCTTTATATAGATTAATATATACTTTATATATTGCTTGTATAGATATATACAAATATTTTTTCAGGTTTAAAAGAAGAGTTAATAGTGACCAGAGTGCATATTAGAAAAAGGGAGTGATGGGAAGTGATAAATAGTAGAAGCTTAATTTCTGCTTCAATCTGAAAATATTCCTAAACCTGTGCATTTCTGTTCCTTGATATGAAAGATCTGAAACTGGAGAGAATAAATGTTGTAATAGGAAATATTATATTGAGAAATGGGGATAATCAGTAACACGGTAAGGAGTACTGCTTTTCCATTCAACTATAAAAAATCTTTTTAAGGATAATTACTTTATGTAATTTTAAGTGGAAAAGAATTGTTTGTGTTTCTATGAAAATATTTAGGAAAACAGTTTGGTTATGTATTTTAAATGCTTCAAGTATATGAAATGGAAAAAAAGAGAAACTGTTTAACCTGTTTTTTTTCCAATTGTGTCCATATTTTCCCCTTTTGATGGACACAGCCTTGATGGCTGGAGTTGGCTCAGTCTTATAGATACCATGCAGTACATAACTCCAGAATTCAAGATTATGTCCACCAAAGGGTTAAATGATATCCACACATAAAAACTTTGCTCTTTCACAGCTTTTGTTAACAAAAGTTATATTATATATAATGCAATGTAAAATTCCTTGAATTATTAAAGACCCAGAAAAATAAAATATAGTGTATACTTTATCTGTAAAGTAGGAGGAAGGTAAGAGGACATAATTGCATCTGGGAAAACTCATCTGTGCTATCTCCAGGAAAACTGCTGAAGGCACGTCTTTTTTTCGCCTTATGCAATAATTTAATGCACTTAATAAGACATTATAATGAAATAAACATTGTTATGAGAGAAGGTTATGAACATTTGGTATATTATCTAGAAGATTTGTTTCTTATATTGATATTTTTGGACTGCAACAGATGAAACACTGATAGTTTATATATCTTATTATTTTAAGATGTACAAGGTTTGCCTCAAGCCACGACAGTGATTCTCAAAATGATAGAAAACATTTAATCAGAAGAAAGACTCTCTCTATGCTGAAACAAAATATGTAGTTAAGTTTGGAATGATTAGAATGTTGGAGTTCACACATCTTTCTTGAACCATGAGGCAACACAGGAAGCAGAATTTCCTTTTACCTTCAGAGGGGATTACCTATAGTCTTAGGGTAAAAACCTATGATTGAGTCACAGTCCTTTAGAGTTTTGTGTTGTTTCAGGAGGGTATCTACATACCACATGAGTAGCTTTGTCATAAGATGTATGTGCATTAAGTCAATTCTACACATAGTGTAGGAATAGAAGGTATTTTTTTATTTTATACATATTTGAAATCCCTGAAGCCTAGCTTAATCATGGCTGCAATGACTCAAAGTCTCTCAAGGGCTTTTGTGAACTGTCCAATTATGGTGGTGGAGAAGCTAAAAGCAGGACAGGTGGGAAAGAATAGTAAGAAACATTGTCCAAGAAACTTACTATGAAAGTAAAGGGTAGCATTGGCAACAACTATTGAAATCTCTCACCTGAAGTTCCACCTATCTTTTTCCATTTTCCGTTTGTATAGATTTTTGGCTTATTCACTTTATTTTGACTCTGATCTAATGTTATTTGTCTAAACAACATTGCACTCAGAGATTAGCCTAATTCTGTAGTAGAGATCACTTTGTTACACTGCTTTTCCTTGCAGCATCCTTTTCAATTTGTTGCAATTTAACCTCAGCCAGCAACTGAGCCCCACCCAATTGCTCATTCTCCATCAGTGGGATGGAGGAGAGAATTGCAAGGTTTAAAGTGAGGAAACTTGTGGGCTGAGATGAAGTTTAATAGCAAGGCAAAATCCACACACAAAAGCCAAGCAAAACAAGGAATTCATTCACTGCTTCCTGTGGGCAGACTGTTGTTTAGCCATTTCAACAAAAGTGAGGGTCCCTCAAGCTAGCAGTGCTTAGGAAGACAGGAACCATCACTCCTGCCTCATTGAGTGTTGTATGCTGAGCATGATGTGATACAGTCTGGGATGTTGCTTCGGTCAGTTGGGGTCAGCCATCCTAATGGGTCTCCTCTGAACTCGTGCAGCCCAGCCCCTGCACAGACGGGGTGGGGTGGGAGGCAGAACAGACAAGTTTGTGTGAACACTGCTCAGCAATAATGAAAACATCTCTGTGTTTCAACACTATTTCCAGCAGGGATCCAAAACACAGCTCCATAACGGTTACCATGAAGAAATTTAATTCTATCATAGTCAAAACCAGCACAAAGTTCTAGATGAGAAACATGGTGCTCCGCATGCCATATTTTCTTGCATTCAGCTGTGCTATCAATTGCAATGTCAGTACGCATGTAAACCTTAAATTTACATGAAAATATATCTCATTGTTTTCTCCTGAGTGGGCTGAAAGGAAACCAAATCAGAACCATCCTTTACTAATTTGCCTTTGTTTAATGACTTTATGATTGTGACAAATAAACTCATGATTCTTTGCTCACTGATGGCAATAAAAAGTAATATATCACAGTTAGTGGAACTTGAAAAGAATAAAGAAAGGCAGAGTTCATTGCAAAGCCCTTGAAACAAGTGGAAATACTTTTGTTGTCCACAGAAGGAAATGGCACTGGTACTATAATACAGGAAATTCCTTGTTTAAATGTCATGATATCATCCTCTAGAATCAGTTCAAAAATATAGTTTTGTCACTACATGAAGAATATGGTTAATAACTTTATGCTGACTAAGTGAGCAGGATGATGAAACATTATTAAAAGGCTCAGAGAGTACTTGTTCTAAGCAGGCAGCTAAGATTCCTCTTGACACTGGAATGAAATCCTATAAGTCTCATAGGAGTTTTCCATTAAATGCAATGAGTTTTATCTCAGGCCTTAGAAAAGAGACTGAGGTCTGTTTATTTTTTTATTTGTTTGTTTTCAAATGTGAGTGTGTGTGTGCATATATGTATCACAAAAATGTCCTTCATTCTTTCAGAGAGGCATAATATTTTGAAAAAAAAGAGGATTGGGTAAGAGATAAAAAGAGAGCACTGAAGTATAAAATATATTTATTAGCAAAGACTGAACATCTAGAATCCAGGAAATATATGTAGCAGTTACAGTAAACCCCCTGTACAAAACCCATACCATGCACCTTTTTTTGCTTCTCTGATTTCAATTTTCTGTGAGTTGATATCTAATATTTGGTATCCAAGAGAAACAAATGTATGCGGACTTTTTATCTTTTCTGTGCTTCTCAAAGCTTAAGGTATTTGTGAAATTCTTTAGCTGCCATGAATTTCAAAGTATGATTAGGTCAATCCCAACATCATGGTCCTAAAATAAAACAAATTAATAATTTGTCTAATACCTCACATATTTGGCAGATGGGTACCCATACACCTCCTACTTCTAAGGCTACAATCAGCTTTTGAAACATTAATATTAAATCTATAAGAATAAAAAATGAAAGAGCTGAAGGGGAAATTCACTTTTTTTTTTACAAAAAAGCTCAATGCTAAAGATTCTCAGCAGATTACAAGAAAGTAGCAACTGTGATGAGCTGTTTGCTTCTCCAAGAGTGCTTTCTTTCCAAGGGTGTCCTGCACATTTCAATAAGGTCATTCTAAATAATGTACTTGATTACATTTTTTATATCTAAAATATGGTATAGAGTTTATACTGTATATTCTTTAACTCAAATTCAATTTGTTCTATAAAGAGAATTTGTTTATGTAACTTATTAACTGGCATGAAATTAGGTCAAACACTGTTGACACAGTTTGGAACTGTAATTGGTTTCTCTAATTGGTAACTATAAACCAGAAAGTAATCAGCTCAGAGTAAGTACACTGTGCTCTATTAACCAGTAAAGTTTGGGATCTCTTGGGAAAGATTTGCAAACTGTGTGCTACAAACAGGATTAAAAGTCTATCAACCTCATTGTGCTTTTCTGGAATTATTTTGTAGAGCCAGCCATACAGAAGTGTAAGAACATATTTTTATAAAACAGCAAGCAGTAATGTTAACAGCTCCAACTTGATGTGGAAGCCTCCACCTCAGAGAACAGATTTGAACACTGTATCCTTTTCCTTGCTGTAGCTGACGAACCAGTTTTCAGATATAGTATTCCTGAATGAAATGTGATCAAATTATGCATATCCTTTAAACAGCTCTATCTCTAGTTAATAGAGTTATGCAAAAGTGCCAAAAAAGCCAGGGAATTTTAAGCCTAAAAAGCTTTATGCAAAATTACTTTAAAAACTAAATATCTGCTTGCTTGTTTGAGATGATGAAGTATATATACTACTCTCAGGAAAAACCCACAGAAAAAGTATGTGACCATCAGACTGATTTTAATTTGCAAAACCTCATTGTCTGAAAGTAACATCCTCCATATGACTACTAATTGAGGCTATACTATTTCTTTGCACAAGTCATAAAATCTATGGATATGCAAATAAGACTAGAAAAAAACTCAAA
Source organism: Zonotrichia leucophrys gambelii (assembly GCF_028769735.1). Taxonomy (NCBI): domain Eukaryota; kingdom Metazoa; phylum Chordata; class Aves; order Passeriformes; family Passerellidae; genus Zonotrichia; species Zonotrichia leucophrys. Next base: position 23,411,003 of record NC_088169.1, on the reverse strand, counting down.
GGTCATCTACTCTATGTAAAAATGATGGGTTTTACTTATATTTTTCTAACACTCTCAAAACCAAAGATTACTCAACGTTCTTAAAAATATCAAGGTTTTATTATGCCTTCCCTTCCCTTCCCTTCCCTTCCCTTCCCTTCCCTTCCCTTCCCTTCCCTTCCCTTCCCTTCCCTTCCCTTCCCTTCCCTTCCTTCCCTTCCTCCCTTCCCTTCCCTTCCCTTCCCTTCCCTTCCCTTCCCTTCCCTTCCCTTCCCTTCCCTTCCCTTCCCTTCCCTTTATAATTTATAACGAACTTCATTATTTCCTAACATTACATTTTCATTCACCTTCTCAGTGAGTTCTTTCCAACTTCAGAGTCAATCTAGAACACCTTTGTGATTTGATTGTTGCTCCTTTGTATCAGTTATTAACAAAGACTTTCAAACAGGAGTGGGGTGAGAATTCACCATTATAAGCCCTGCCCAAACCTAGCCAACCAGCTCTGAGATACCTCACAGAGAATCATAGAATCACAGACTTTAAGGGTCATCTAGTCCACATCCCCTTGCCATAGGCAGGGACCCCTTCCACTTGATCAAAGAACCACCCAACCTGGCCTTGAATGTTTCCATGGCTGGGGAGTCTATAGCTTCTTAGGTGAACCTTTTCCCCTGCCTCATGACCCACACAGAAAAGGATTTCTGCCCAATAGCTACTCTACACTTGCCCCCTTTCAGTTGAAGCCATTATCTCTTTTCCTATCACTTTCTGGCCTTGTAAAAGTCCCCCTCCAGGTTTCTTGAAGGCCCTCTCCAAGCATTGAGAGGTATAATATTAATGTTATGTACAGAAGTTATTTTCATGTTTCTGTGGTCAGTTGTATCAGATCCTTCTTGAAGTTCAGGACTTAAGTGACAAATAAACAAGACATTCTAGAGTAGCACAGAAACATTTTACTATGAGCTTGGGTCAATCTAGTTTAGAGAGTAGATGTCACCCCAAGAGAAAGCCTAACTGAAAGTAGTGTCTGACAAGGTGTCTGGGGTTGTAATCATACTTGGGTAGTTTTTTGCACTCTTTCTCTATTAGTTTTCTTATGAGATAGTAAATGTGTAGAGGCCTGTATAGTGATGAATAAAACTCAAGAATAAGTGTTTGTCCAATATTGCATAAGCATTTTGCTGTAATTAGGCCACAGTGAAACATCTTGTTCTGGACTACTCATTAAATTATGGCTATCAGTTGAATTTAAATTTCTTATGGTTTAGGTCTTTTTTTGCTAAAATATTTCTAAAATTGGTAGAGGAAAAATATTGCTAGTAATCAGCATTTTTCAAGTGAAGATAACATTATCTATGCATGAATGTTAAGTAACTTAAGTATTGGGTGCTCAAGGTTAAATATTTTTGAAAGTTTCCAGTTTTCAGAAAAGAGCGCAGTCTTCCTTACCAAATCAGGCCTTTTATGAACAGAACAAAAGTCTGTACTTTTCTTTTTGAAAAGAGCAGTTCTTGTAAACCAGCACATAAATATATTCATTAATATTTTAAGTTGAAAGTATTTCTAATTCTTTGATTCAGGGCATAAATTCATATAGATTTTCCAGTCTATGTGGCACAGAAATAAAATGCAATTAAGACAAAAAAAAAAAAAAGAAGGACATAAGGGACTCTGAGAGATCATTCAATCCACTGAAAAAGTCCAGCAGAAAATTGAAAATATATTGAAAACTTCTCTGCAGGACTTTTCATATTATGTACAGCCTTCTCTTAATTATTTTATTTATAGATCCGAAGTGCATCCGAATAAGGATTTTTTTTCTTTTTTTCTAATATTTTAAAAATTAGTGAAGGAAATATCTTGACCTGAACTGTGACACACTGTCTCTCTTTAAATAAAGCAATTTTGAGTATCAAAGCATCATGCCATACCTAACAAGTCAAATATGCTCTGAGTGTTAAGCCTCGGCAGATTTGTTTTATTTGTTCATTTCAGTTTGTCTACATTCCTTCAGGTTACAGATTTCTTAAATCCTAGAATGTACCATAGCTTGGAGTGTATAAACCAAACATTCAACTTCTCTTTATCTTCTTTACATAATAATAATTTGTTTGCTCTCAACTCTAAATCAAGAAAGAACATTGAAACATTAATAATGCCCATATTATTCACCATGGAAAGCCTATGCACCTAACAGGCATGTGAAGTGTTGAATACAACAGACACATTTCCTTAGGGCCCTTTCCTTTTACTGCTGTGTCTGTTTCAATTCATGTTTATGCATTTATCTCTAGAGAGGAGCTCTCTGGTATTCAGTGGTGTGAGAGGGTGCTATGACTCACAGTGAAGACACAATGGAAGGGTCACAGCCTCACTAGGTAGCATTTCCAGAGACTTTTTTTTCTTAAGGTATCATTGTCGATACCTTCATAAGGTAATTAATAATTTGACTTTAAGGACTGTCTCAAAAGGGACCAAAAGGGACCTCCAGATGACATTTTTCTTGATAGTAATATATATATGAACTCATGGGCATAACCAGATTTTCAACACCAATTAAACAAAAGCACATATGTGTTATGAGTTAACAAGTTCTTGAGGTCACGTTAAAAAATAAGCAGTAAGTAAAACACAAAACCAAACAAAAACCAGGACAAGAGACTCATTTTTAAATGAGAAGTAAAATGCCTTAGTACAATGTAACTCCTTATTGTTTAACAATTTATTCCTTTTGGGATTAGGTTGTTTATTAACCTTTTTTTCTATTGAAGATCTTTGTGCATATCTTTCCTTTTTTTGTTTTTTTTTTTTTTTTTCAATCAACAGGATAGAAATAGCCCTGCTTGAAATCAAGACTCACATAACTCAAAATTCTATTAGAATTTGGAATTCAAATTGCACCTACTGGAGGCATGATACTTGGAAGATGTTGAAAGAACTCCATGCCAAGAAAGCAGTGGAGAAATATGACCATAACGTAAGTCTGAAAACTGTAGGAATGTCTTCTTTGCTACAGCAGCAAATGAGCACGACTCTAGGGGTGAGGTAATGCTGGAAGGAATAGGTGATATTTTTGTAGATTGCTGATAAAAGGGAAGTAATTTCTTCCAGTTATAAATGTTGTTTTGCACCCAGGGAACCCTCCCTAAGAAAAGGGGATGGCTGGACAATAGTTCATTTGACAAAGTGAAGAGATATCATCTCTGAAAGCGAATTCCCTCATTCAAACAGCAGAGCTTTTAATGGTACTAGATGAAGGAAAGTGGATAAAGAGAAAAGGTGTAGAAACAGAGTAAAGAAGTGATCCTCACACTCCTCATGTGAAAACAGAATGACCAGATATCCATTTCAAGTATTGCAGCAGAAATGCATCAGTGTGTAAAACAGAAAAGCAATTAAAAATTCATTAATTGTACAGTTATGATATCTGTGGGGTTAGGGAGTTTTCGTGAGATAGCACAAATGGTTGGAGTGCTGCACTGTATGAATACTGGCTCCATTAATAGAGCATGCAAGCTAGCTGCAAGGATTTTGATATTTTATAAAGATGAGTTGAAAACCTCATCTTTATAAAGATGGTAAAGTTAGGAAGAAGGATCCATCTTTCAGGTGCACAGTGGTAGGATGAGAGGCAATGGACACACAAGCTGCCATATGGAAAATTCCAGATACATGTGGATATGTTTTACTGCGAGTGTCATGAGACAGCGTAAGAGGCTACTGTAGATGTGGAACCTCCACCCTTGATGATCCTCACAGCTCAGTTCATCAGAGCTGTGAGCAGCCTGATCTGTACCAGCCCATCTTTGAGCTGTAGATGGACAAGATGACATATAAAGGCCCATTGCAACCTGTTTTATTTTAGAGTTCTACAATTATTTTGCAATAATTAAGAATTTAGATGTATGTGATTTTCAAGAAATAATAGTGCTATTTGCCAAGGAAATAATTAATTCTGAGGGGTTCTGAGGTTTCCACATTTCTGCTTTATGCACTTGCAGGTTGATCAGTAGAGGTTCCAATGATGTTTTCTAAGAATATAAGAAAAAGCATATACAATACAATAACTTGTTTGTTACCACCTGCTCTTACTTTCCCCCATCTTATTAATTCCAAACTCCCCTTTAGGTATAAACAAAAAAATCATATGTAGCATATAATATCATATAATATAATATAAAATCATATCGTATCGTATCGTATCGTATCGTATCGTATCATATCATAATGATTTTTTTCTGCTCTGTGTTTATGTATAGCAGAATTTCCTTATTTTTATTTAATATCTAAGTTTAATGGAAAATCTCACAAATATTTTAAGTTCTTTTACTAAAAGTTTAAATAGTCTAGTAGAGTAGTGAAATATAAATAAATTATAATTATTAGCTAGATATTCAGGTATTAGTACCTGAGTCACTTTAAAAGTAGAGCAAGGTATTAGGGAGCAGTAATTAAACAGTTATGGAATGTAGCTCTGTAAATACAAAACACAAGTTCTAGTTTCCATATATCTGTTATTCTGCAATAATTCTAACTGACTTATCTGACTCTACATAGTACCAAGAATTGAAATTCATATTGGGTCATTTTCATGAGAACCTACTCCTATTTTTTCTTGGGTTTAGGTTATGGGCTAAGTGTTACACTTTCACAGTTTGGCCACAAAAATAGATCTAAAATAATACTGCATTTCAATTCAGGTTCCCCCAGTGAAATTATAATCTGCTGTGTTTGCTTGCTGTATGTCTTTGTAACTGTAGATGTCATTGGTGACTCTAGCACTCCTCTTCCTGTGATAGATAATTCTCAGTGCAGGTAATATTAAAACTTTGCTATCAGTCCTGGTAGGTATAGTGCTTCATTATGCCCTTCACTCAGGCCAGTAACAAATGAAAATTGTATCTAAGAAATGTTTTTGGTCTGTTTTCTTTCACCATTACCACATGACTTCACCAGTAAAAACCCACTGAAGGGTTTCATATTTCATCTTAGCTAATCACTCAGATATATTTTAGACCCAACCTAGGAATCATTTTTACTTACTGATTATAGTTTTGTTCAAATCAAAGACATATTAGGTTGTCTCTTTCTATTTGTAAATGCCCAGGTTTCAGGTTTCAGAAGATAAGAAACCAAAGATAAGAAACATAGATTTTATTTATTGTATTTTCCCCAGTAATTCTTTGGACCTGAAAGTTTTCTGCAAAGAAGGTAACAGCATTGGGTTCTAACAGCTGGTATCTGATGAAAGGCATTTTTTTCTCTTTTCCCAGACTGTAATTTTATTACTTGTCAATTTCGTGGCAGCTAACACAGTTGGCTTCATAACTTGATATAACTCTTGGGTTCTAGGCCAGCGCACACAATATCTTCTAATAATTTTGTAGCAATTTGGGGTTAATATCATAGAATCATCAAGGTTGGAAGAGACCTTTAAGATCATCAAGTCCTACCATCAAGCTGAGCACTACCACTGTAACTCCTAAACCAGTAAAACATCACCCAGCACCAGATCCAGATACCTCTTAAACACCTCCAGGGCTGGTGACCCCACCATCTCCCTGGGTAACCTATTCCAAAGCTTGACCACCCTAAATGTTTTGGTGTTTTAAAAATAATATATGGTTATATATAAATAAAGGTTATATAGCTTGTATGTAATTAAGGTTTATATGCCTTTATAATGATTTCTCTGTCTTCAACCAGTTTTTGAATAAATCTACTAGTTTCATGATAATCCATGATGGGAACAGGCCTTTTTTCTTGTACCCCCTCTTTCCGATTGAAAGACTTATTTTTCAAGATGAGCTTTTCTAGGGTTTACTTATCATTTTATATTCAGTCATCCCTGGGTCTTTAGAACTGGAGCTATTCCAAAACCTTCTATTACTATACTTGATGAGTGATGTCTAACTGTCAGCATGATCCACAGCCTCTAAAGACTTTTTTAAAACTTCACATTAGTTCTTAGCATGATATGTTGAATCTTTCAGTTTTATGAAGTGTCTGCAGCTCATTTATTGTTTACATCAGTATAAAGATTTGCTGCTGTTCTTGACTCAAAAAACTTGAATTGAGAACAATACGGCAAATTGCAATCGATTATGTATTTAAATTTGACAGTTTTTTGGATACCTATTTTGCAGTTCTGAGACAAACATAGTATTTAAAATATGAAGCGTATTAAAATCAATATTTAACCCTAATAATCATTAATAACATATAGAAAGTAGATCTGTTCAATTAAATAATGTGACAAAGTTTCAAAGCAAATAAATGTGTATGGTACATCATAAAACTTCTTTTATTGGTTTCTGATATGTTAGGAGGTGATTGTTAACAGATAAAGCTGCTGGTCATTAATATAGCCAGGAAAATAAATACCACATAATATTTAAAATTATTTATAAATTAAAAAATGTATAATTATCAGAAGACACTTTTTTACAATTTCAAAATCACACTGGATATTACTTGAACTCATTCAAATTGTTACAGATGGTGGAATAGATTCTTATGGATTTAATATGTATTTGGCTTGAGCTAGTTATTTTACCTTAGAAGCACTAAAAAATATTGGAAATGAAAAAAACATTGTAAAAAAGTGAAAAAAAAACATTTAGTGTGATATTTGAAGCTGAGATTCATTTCACTAAACATTAGGTATCTAAAAATTAAAGATCTCACCTCAACTACATTGACTCCACGGACACTAAAGAAGATCCTCATCTCACTGATCAGAAACATCTTTTAGGAGGAGGTTTGTGAAGGACCCTATATCTATCATGTGAAAAGAGAAGACAATTGAATAACTGGGTTGCCTTAAGGTGACAAGTTTTAAAATGAGCTAAAATAGGATAATAAAATTCTTTCTCAAAGCCATAGAAAAAAAATACGATATGCCCTTAATTTATTTAAGGTACTAATTTGATAGTTTTACTTCAATATGTCACCAATATGTAATTGTAGTACATCAGGTATTTATATAACATTGCAATATTAGAAATTAAAACCCTCCTCAGGCTTTTACTGTGGACGAATGAAACATTAGAAGAGTAGGATTTGGCAGCTTATTGTCTTTTGGTTTTCTTTGGCCTTACCACTGGAGGCAGAGTGGTCCAGTTCCCCTTTCTTTTCTCTGGAGGTGGGTAGCACATGGAGATTTCAGTTTTCCTTTTCTGTTAAATTCATGTCTGACTTCCAGATCTGTCTTACCTTATTTAATGAATAAAGAATAATGATAAATAGCTGATTATCTTGACCAAGAACAATACAAAATTAGACAATAAAGACTCTAACTCTGTACTGGCCATAGGTAGACCTCACACTTGTATCTACAAGAGACAAAATCAAGCAGAGTTAAATGCCATAGTGTGGTTTAATACAAAGAATCAAATATCAGTCTGGCTGAATTTATTTCACTATTCCTCTAAAGGAAGAAAATAAAAGAAAAATTGTGTAAGACAAGAAATTTGCCAACATATTCAGAATTCAACGTTTACCACTGAAGTTGTCAGTTATATATCTTAAAAGTAAATATTTCACATGTTTATTTGGTTTTGAAAATGCATATTCAAGTCTTTTTTTATAACTGTAAAAATTTTCATTCACAAAACTAACATGAATAAAAATATTCAGTTATATGAGTTACCTGATAGAACAACATTTAAAGAAATATCATTTAAGATTCTGTATCTTCATTAGAAAAGCAGTCTTTTATTAGCAAAATGTCTAAAACTAGCACGTAAATTAACTTTTGGGACAAATTAATGAAAGCAGTAAAAAGGATAAAAAGAGAAGCTACTGTGAAAGTGAATTAAAATGGGAAAGGAAATTAGCTGTGGCACTGCAAACCACAGGGGCATTTGTGCTGTGTGCAGCTCTGTCACTTGCACTGCCAATGCTGTATTTGCAGAGCTTACATTCCCAGCAGCAGCAGTGTCTGCCATTGATGTATTGCAGAAAGGCTATCCTACCAAACAGATATAAATACACCATTTCTGAGACTAAATGGTGCTAACATAACACAATAAAAGGAATTAATCTTTATCCAGATTATTTTAGCTAAAAAATAGGACTATAAAAACTGATTGCCTGAGATTGCTGCTTTAGAGAGGGAAATAAAATCTTCGATAAAATGTCCTTTGCTAGGAGAAAATAAACTAAAAGTGGTCAAGCAATGAATTAAGTGATGTTTTTGAGAGGACCAAAATTAAATGTATTGTTAAATATCGGAGTATTTTAAGGTGGTCTTTTCAAAAGATGAGCATAGAAACTGCTTTCTTTTTGTTTCTTAGTTTTAACTATAGTTGAATCTTTCTGTGTTTCTAGAGGATTGTCTTCTGAAACCATTAGAGTGAGAGTGTCAATCTCCCTGGAAGATTTATTACTGAATCAATTATATTTGATTAAACAGGCACATTTCTTCAAGTATGCCAGAATCTTGACACTGCTTTTCTTCCTACCAGATATTTTAGCTCATGGGGAAAAAATGCAGTGAAATAAAAGCAAAGAAACCAATGGCAACAAGAAAATATTAAGGAAGAAACATTCTTGTTTCCTTTTTCCTGAAAAATCCAGGCAAATTACATGCAAGATTTTGGTCTATCAGAAAGTGAAGGGTAGTAATGCTTTAAGCATGATGCTTTCACAAGTTAGAAATGCTCTTTCAGATAAAGACCAAGACAAAAATAGTTCAATAAATAAATAAATACTAGAAATAGCCTGGCAATATACTGATAGAATTCTCCATTTAGATCAAGTTGATTATGGACAATGAAGTATTTCAAGGACTTGACTGAACAGTGAATATCAATTTGTCTCAACTTTGATAATGCTACTTTCTTATTCAGACATTTCTAACCTTAATTCAATATCAGTGAAATAATCAATATTAAGAATATCTTACAAATTAAAAAAAAAAAAACAACCAAACTTATTTATTCCATTTGGCAAATGAAACACAAATACATGGGAGGAATAAAAAAAATAATATGGATAAAATGGATTCTTTCTTTGGACATATAAAATAGAATAGAGTGGAGTGATCATCCAGTCTAATTGCCTGACCAATTCAGGGCTGACCAAAAGATGAAGCATGTTACCCAAATGCCTCTTAAATACTGACAGGCTTGGGACATGACCAGCTCTTTAGGAAGCCTGTTCCAGGGCATGATCACTCTCTATGTAAAGAAATGCTTCCTAACGTTCAGCCTAAACCTCCTCTGGTGCAACTTTGAGTCATTCCCATGTGTCCTCTCCCTGGATCCCAGGGAGAAGAGCTCAGCACCTCCCTCTTCACTTCCCCTCCTTAGGAAGCTGCAGAGAGCACTGAGGTTGCCCCTCAGTCTGCGCTAACTAGACAAGCCCAAAGTCCTCACTGCTCCTCATAATATAAATCAAAACAGGTTTCCTTGCACTGTATTCAAATTTTGTTTAACATGGATATCCTGCAATCACATAATAGATGCATGAGATAAATAATAGAGAAGTTGAAAACATGAGAATGTTTTCAGATTGTATTGCAATTGTATTGTAATCTGTGGAACAACTCTACATTTATTTTAATGATAGTTATTTTTATGTTGGAATGAATAACATTAATTTCACCATTCCACTCCACAAATTAACTCACTTAGAAATATATATTTTCCCTAAACCATCAAAGGCTTACCCTTAAAAGGAAACCTGTCACTTACAATGATCAATCATTTGACAGTACCATTTCAGGTTTTAAGTGGTCCACAGCAAGCTTTGAAATCTTGTTTAGTTCCATTTGTTCTGTTAGCTCTATCTTCCCCTACAATGATCACTCTAGAGTTGCTATTAAATATTTAATCATAATAATGTTAACATCTGACTAGAATTCAGAATTGTAGGAGAAAATATCTATTATGCAGTGACCTTTATGTATAAGCTCTGAAGGCTAAATGTTAAGAAGGTACTTGGTCTTTGCCTGGGTGTGATAGATTATCATGTTATCACATCCTATCTGAATAAAACAAGTCCATGTTCTACTTCACAGAGCAAAATTTTCCATCTTTGAGATGTGTATATCATATCCATGTGCTTTAGAATTTGTTTGTGCATGCAAATACTACAAGTTATATATTAAGCCAAATAACTAAATTATTAAAAATAATGTATCTAAAGTAATACATTTAAAGTACACTTGCTGTAAATACATGATTCAATTTTATGTTAAAATATTTTTGCTTACCATAAGTAACTTCTCCTAACTCACCATTCATTTTCTCATTCTAGTTGTGTACAGTAAGAGAAACATCTGAATAAAGTTTAGTAGTATGATTTAACTTCTTCAATTCTTCAAACTCATTCACTTTTTCTTGTATTTTTATCATGTTTTTCCTACTTCTATGAAAATTTTAGATAAGTAGAAGACAGGAAAAAAGAGAAACAGTTGTTACATTCTGTTGCCAATAAATGAATAGAAATATAAGAGGAGAAAATGACCAACATACTAAATCACTTGTTCTTAATCCAGTCCAAGAGCTTATTTGCCGTTATGGTTAGAAGGCTATAGGCCTCTTATACCAATCTGAAAGTGCAAGGTCTTGGCATTCATATGGATTTACATTGATCTGAAACAGTATTACCTAGTAATGGTTTAGCAGCCAAGTGATAGTTACCCAGCCTATTCCACCTTAAGGTCAGAAAATCCTTATATAGCATGATCAACATAAGCAACTGCATAACAAAGAACAGCTTGCATAACAAATAACAGATTTTACGTGTTTTAGTGTGCAACTCTTTATCAGGAAATATATATGAATGAAAAATATTTTAAGCCTCAAGAACAAGTAGGAGAAAACTGGTGTGAACACCAAAACCGCTTCCTGCAAACTCAAGATGCTTAAGACTGTCAGAGACAATTTTTCTCTACTTTGGACATTGATACTACTGACCTTAGGATTCAGGAGAAACATAAACCTCTTTCTCTCCATAAACCCATTGCAAACTTCTGATTCCACAATACTTGGCCAACTTCATACCAAATAGCCAAGGCCCAAGTATACTATGCCAAAAGTCGGTAGTTTTGCCTGAGATTGCTGAAAAAGAGCTGTGAGAAAACCTGTCAAAGAACAATAAAATAATATTGCAGGCACCAGGAAAACTGTTGACATGGGATCTTTAATAATTCAGAGCATCAAAAGAAGAGTCCAAGAAGTCCAAGAGGAAAACAAATACAATCCTAAAGGAAAAATAAAACCACCAAAGAGACCCAACAACAACAAAAACATAACAAACAAAGGAGCAACTTCCCACCAAAAAAAGCACAACAATACAAACAAACAAAAAAAACCCCAAAACAAACCAAACAAACCACCCCCCCCAAAAATACAAGAAGGGTAAAAAGTAAAGTAAGTTATTAAAGCAAATTATTCAGTCAGTTCAACAGTACTTACTATTAATTATACTTAGCAAGTATTTTGTTGTAGGATTCTAGAAACAAAAGCTTGCTGAACTGAAGGACAAGGCAGCATCGTTGGAGAGACTGTCCCCATTCCTGGAATAAGGAATAAGAAGGTACCAATGAAGAAATTAAGACAAGGAGCAAGGAGGACTAGGGTAAGGGAAAAAAAAAAGAAAGACAGGAGTCAGAAAGGATAGATTATGTCTGCAAGGGTGAGGTAATACAAACAAATAAACCAAACTCCTTTAGAAACAAAACTGCCATCAAGTGGCACAAAGAAAAAGAAAAACCACCAGCGAGTGAAAAAGTGATGGATTTTATATACAAAGAATAGGCCACCAGTCAGGCTAACAGGCTGGTTCTTTGTCTCCTGACTGACTCTTGTCAGGCAAGTAACTGCAGCTCAATTGCCTGGACCTGACATGGACTGACAGCTGCCATGTTTGATGCTTCATGCCTCAGAAACCCCAAGTGATTCTTGCTACACATTTTTATTTTACTTTCCCTTGTATTCTCTGCTTTAGAATAAAAATAATCTCTGAATGAAACTGTTTTTCTCATGATTGGGACATCTAAAACATTTTCCTTTGAGTTATCTACTGACTATCATGGTATAAATTCAGGACTAGGATTTTAATTCTGTCCAATCAGTTTTTGTTGTCTCCCCTCTGACTACATAGTTCTTATACAAAATATCTTGTGAAACAAACACAAAGGAACTTCAACCACCTGCCTCATTTTATTTAAATATTCAATGATCTAATGGACTACTGAAGACAGCAGAAGAAACCAGCTAAAAGTAACTTGATGAGGGAGTCATATTTCCATTGAATGTAAGATAAAAGGAGAGAGAGGAGGAAATAATTTGTTACATTGTGTTTAGATATGGAAAATTGCTCATAAAAAAGCAAACGTTTCAAACTTGAAGCTCTAGTAAGTTTACAAACTGAAAAAAATCATATTTATTCTTTCCACAACTGTATTTATGGCTTCAGAATTGGAGGAATTGGAGGAATTTTTAAAGGTGTTGGAATATAAATTAAATTAAACAGTACAAATAAAAGAGAAAAGAAGTCCAGTCCCGTTAAAAAAAACACAAAATCATTTGTAGGTAGGACATATTACCTCATTCCATCATTCAGGCATGGCTAGAGTGAAAGGATAGTTTAGCAGAAATGAATAGTCATGGATGAAATGCTGCTAAGTGTAAACAACAGACTAACTTTGGCTAAGCTAATTCCAAAAATGGTAATTATTCATTTTTCATGACTAGCAGGTTGAATAATTCATTTAATCTCAGAATTTTTTCATATCTCTATAATATGAAAAATTGTAAAAATATTTTTTTAAAAGAGCAAAGACAGAATTGCTGCATTTTGTAGTCTAAAAATATTCACTATACAATACCATAATTTCCATGAAAAAAAATTTGGGAAAAAGTCACACTTGACAATCATAGTCATACTCAGTAGATGTGCAGATGTGTAAGTATCCACTTGCTTGTAATTATAAACAAATAAACCAAACATGCTACTACTGATGCTACTATCTAAAATGAAAAATTACGAAAATATCTCAAGATCATTCTTGTCTAGCTATTGGTAATGGCAACAATGATGAACCTTAAAAACTGACCAAATCTATGGCCTTGTTCAAACACTTTCATAATAGCAAAGCCAAGAGGAAGGACCATGTAAGTGTTAAACTGCAACTGTGGGTTCTGGAACAAGTATTTCTATTAAAAAACTCTTTGAACAAACACTTTCTTTAAAACTTTAAATATTTGTAAAGAGTACAACAGTATTATGGCTATAAGTTATCTTTAAAAGGCCTCGTCCAGAATGCTTCTCTAAACTAATTGAAAAAGTGGCCTGAGAAATAAATGGGAGGAGTCATCCCAGACCGAACGTCTGTCATGAAAATGAAGCTATAATATTTATTTTCCTTATGACATTAAAGTCAATAGGTATACTTTGTATCTTACAAGAAAAGTTTGAGAAGGAAAAAAAAGTCAATACATCGTAAAAGAAAAGAAAATTATTTTTGAAAAGGTATGTTATAAAAATCTTTACAAAGTCTTACAGAAAAAATGCAAAAATTATGCAAATATTTTTCTATTTTTCTCCCAGAAAATCTATAGTAAATTATTAATATATGGATATTTGGAATAATACACAGAATATTTTAATTATTTAAATTCCTATTAAAAATTATGCATTTTTGTTTTAAAATAAATTAATTACTTTTGCCCATTTTTTTTTTCAAGTCAATTAATTCTAATTCCATTCCTGACTCTATATTTTTTGTTTAGTATGCCTGAAACCAGTTCAGCTAAGCAGCTGATGGGAAAAAAGAGAAAACTTTGTTGGTTTCCTCTAAACTTTACTGCATTCAAACGCCAATGAAGTCAATATAAATCTTTCCATTACCTATATTGAGCTTTTGATCATGCCAAAACTTTATACTTCAAAGGATAGCTCCCACTTATCCTTTAAGGTTTTTCCCTCTTTTAGGCATCATAATTTTACTTCTCTGTATGCCTTCTTTTTTGTATTTTTCTCAGAAAATTTTGGCCCACTTTTCCTTCTTTATTATAGAAGATTTTATGGAAAATCTAGCTGATACAATTGCACAAAACAAAATAACTCTGTGCACAGCAAGAGGCAGACTTCACAACTTTTTGTGAGGGGCAAACCCCACCTATACTCTGCTGTCCACAAGAGATTTAAAACTTTTCCTTGTCCTGATGTATTGGTTTTGCATGGTCTGTTCTTGGTTACAGGGGGGGCACAGAAGTGGTTCCTGTGAGAAGCTGCTGAAAGTTTCCACCATGTCCAGCAGTGCCAATCCCTGATGGCTCTGAAGATGGAAATGTTGCTGGCCAAAACTGGACCAATGAGAGAGGCTGGTAATGCCTCTGTGATGACATATTATGAAAAAAATTGCAACAAAGGACACACAGCTTTTCTAGCCAGAGAAGAGGAGGAGGTGACAACACCTGAGGGGAACAACATGGTGACACCAAGGTCAGTGAAGAAGCAGGGCAAGGAGGTGCTCCAGCTGCTGGAGCTGAGATTCCTCTGCAGGCTGTGGTGAGACCATGGTGAAATAGCGGTGCCCCTGCAGCCTGTGGGGATCCACGGGGGATGCAGAGATCCACCCGCAGCCCATGGGAAGGTGCCCAGGCTGGAGCAGCTGGATGCCTGGAGGAGGCTGTGATTCAGTGGGAGACCCGGGGGACAGAACAGTGCTGGTCCCAGGCTGGAGCAGCCTGTCCTTGGAAGACTGCAGCCTGTGGAAGAGTGACCCACAGCTCAGCAGTTTTGGGAGGATTGTGTGCCTGTGGTAGGGACCCATGTTTGCAGCAGGTGTGGTATGGCTACCACTCATGAGAGTGGACCCACACCAAAAAAAAGATCATGGAGAACTGTCTCCCATGGGAGGGACCCCACGGTCTCACAGGGGAAGGACTCCTGTCCTAGAGAAGCAGAAGAAAATCTTGCTGATGACCAAAACCCTCACACCCTGTCTCCCTTCACTGTCAGTGGGAAGGAAGGAAGATCTGGGGGGGGAAAGGTGTTTCATTTTGCTTCTCATTATCCTCCTCTGATTCTGTTAGTATTACATTCACTTTGTAACTTTAAGTTGAGCCTGTTTTGCCCTTGAAGATTTTCTTCTGGTCCTTATCGCACTCATGAAACCTTTGTTAAATTTCTTTTCTCTCTGCTGCCCAGCTGTGGCAGGGGAGGGTGAACAAACGACTCTTGTGGGTGCCTGGCATTGGGCCAGGGTCACATCATGGCACCTGAATATCATCCTTGGTGCTTATATACAGAAACAGATACTTGTATATGGAAGAGATATTTGTGAATTTTTCTAGACTCAGCTACCCCTCTTTGTCTGAAATATTTGTATTGTCATTTAGAAAGTGGTACTCTCAAACGTAATGGCATAAAAAGTAGGAGATGTTGATTATCCTAATTCCATTTATTTTTTATAATTTATTTTATTTTTTAATGAATACTTTAATGTTACATGAAATTCATCATCATAAAGTGAAAGCATATCACCCCAGACAGATGGCTTGAAGTATGACAAGTGTTTTGTAAGTATGACATTTCTTACAAAATAGAAGTGACTGAGAACAAGGGGAGGGAGATACTACGATAGAAATAATAATTAAAAAAAAAATAGGTCCTTGTCAATAAATGTGCTGACAACACCCTAACGCCCTTTAATTTCTTTTTATGTCTGCTAAAATGAGTGACTAGAAGGTGTATACTTTATGTATATGTAGGAATATATATATATATGTGTGCGTGTGTGTGTATGTGTGTGTATTGTATGTGGTTTGTGTTCAAGTAGAATGAAAGCTAGATTTAGAGCTATTTTAAGCACACCAGTTGGTACTGCACTGAGACAAAGGAATAACTTCTTAGTATAAGGTGTTATACTAAGTAAAGAGAACTTCAAAAAACCCCTTAAAATGTGAGTCCTTATCCAAAATGACTTTCTGTTGTACTCAGCTGCTAGTTAATGCATTAGCAGCACAAATCTATCAATTATTTTCACAGTCTTCCTGTCGGTACTTTATGGAGTACATTCTTAGCAGAGAGGAAAATTTACAAAAATAGTTACAGAGTTCTTTCAGAAGTCTGTGAGCTAGTCAAATTCATATCTTTGATGATTATGAAAGATGTGGTATTTAAGTAGGACATATTGTGGAGGTAATAACTAATTAGTGTTCTCGACACCATTAAAACTTAAACAAGTTTTGTTTTCTGAGCCAAAATAGCCCATTAATTTTAAAACTAAGTTTGTTTCTTTTAACTATGAGAGCCTTAAAAAAGGTATTGCCTTTTCCCACTAAATTATTTAAATCAATAATCATTATTAATGTCAGAATAGAAGCCATTGTGGGAATTTTCAATGTAAAAATCTAACTATTAAATGTGAAAATCTAACTATTATTTTTTGTATCAGTTATGTCTACAATTTCACCCCATGGATAAGGTTTTGGAATGACAGCATACAATACAGAGTAAGAATAAGGGAAAAGAAGCAAACATTGGATCAGATCCTTCAGGCATATTTAGCTGTCTCTTTTAACCAACAAATTGAATTAAGCAACTACATGCTTTTGAAGATCTCATTCTTAACAGATTGTTGTAGTTGAATAACAAAAAGGATGTGTTACCAAGGAAGTAGAGAGGGAAGCTGCAATGAAAATTCTGTTTGCCTGGAGTGTATTCACTAGACTCTTATGTCACGTAAGTCTAATTTTTAAAAGTAACCACGACTTGTGGGAATTTTGATGCTTCTGAGCAAAAGTAAACAAATATTTGTTAATTTTTCTGTGCTGCTCCCTGAATTCCTTGTGGGCTGGAAAGGGCCTATGCTTCTGAGAGAAGCAGGACCAGTTTACCCTGATGACTGAGACAAAGAAAGGGGTAGATGTGGGACTGCTTTTCGCTGCCTCAGTATTATGTAGTGAACTGAGGGAACCAAATCTTTAGTCTAATGTCAGAGATCAATGATGTGAGGGATGCCCAGCTACAGTTTTTTCTTAACCATCTGTACATATGCCTTTTAGAGAAAAGCTCTCTAGCAAGTTATTGCCTACACTAATTGCCTTGCAGTTCAATGAACACATCTTGAACAAGCGCCACAGAAGGGAAACTTGGAAAAAATTTAAATAACCCACAGTCATCTACTTGTCTGGAAGACTCTAGAGTCCAGCCTCAGACTTTATTGACATTTCATTATTTGAAAAAAATAGCCTGAATAAATAAAATTTATTTAAAACCTAAATAAAAAATTATTTAATAAATAAATATCTACATTTATTTAAAATTTTAATAGTTTAAAAAAAAATAAAGTCAGTTTGACTTTTTATTTTGCATTTAATTTTAAAATTCTTATATATTGACAGAAATTCTGATTATAATTTCTGTCCTGTGATTTTGGCCATCTAATTTAGTCTCTATTTGAAAGTCTTCACTTGAATCTTTATACGTAGTATGCTAACTAATTAAAATCAACTAAATTTGTGTTTATTTAAAGGAAAATGAACATTTAGAGGAAAAAGAGCAAATACTCTGCAAAACGTGTAAAAGATGGATAACTTAGTGGCTGCAGCAGCTACAATACTGCATTCCTAAATGTTATGCTAGAGGACTTTAAATGAAGTAATCAATGAAAGCAAAAGTTCTCAAAGTTCTTGACAATGGGTAAATCTGATTAAGAGGAAAACGACAAGTCCAGTCAATATGAGGTAATCTTGGTTCCTCAAATTGGAAAGACATTCACACTTTTAAAGTTTCTCATGCAAGGGAAACTGTAAATGCTGTCTTGTCCTAACTGATTCACACAGAGGAGTCCTGATAGAATAAAGAATGAGCAGGGAAGGTCACTTTTTTCAGCCCTCTGAAACTGTAATTTGAATCTAACCTATCTCCGTGTTGTATAGCAAGAATGTTATCAGTTATGAAATCACTTAATAGGAGTGCTTTACTCTTAATGACTGAGAGTTAACCAAGGCTGCCAGAGTTTGCTGCAACAGCTATATTGATTTAGAGGGATAATTGGAAGCCAATCTAGGATTATGTGAGAGAAAGAAAAGTCTCTGGAGAAAAGAGGTCTTGCAGTTGTAGTATATAATACTAGTGTAAGTTTCAATTTTGTGAATGTTCACACTCCTGCAAATTAGACATATGCGATACAGAATTGACAGGTTTTGGAACTAAAGAGTCATTTTGGATAAAGGAGAGTTATTCCTTCATGGCAGTAAAGAGGTGAAAAGAGTGTAAATTGTGAGTGTTATAACAAACAATAAACTAAAACACCAGAAATATCAAAACAGTTTTTGGCAATTTAATATCTAGGAAATAAATAGGAGATACTGCCAATCTGAAGCAATATATATTTCACTGTTTTCTGTAAAAATATTTTGCACTTTCAATGGTCATATGGAAGGAAAATTTTATGCACTGAGGGAAGGAAGAGAGAAAGTGAAAGAAAGGCTTAAAACCTTATTACTGCAGTCATTATTCAATATTCAAAAGCTTATACCTTGGCGAAGTTAAAACCAATTTTGTCTGAAAGCAAGGTACTTTTAAATGAGAATTATTTCCAAGCCAAATTCCATCTCAAAGCTCTCATCCATTTCAGCTCTAGGGCTGCTTATAAAGAGGTTACAGGCTTCTTCCTTCGCCCTCCTGCTCAGCAATGGTAATAACAGATTTTCTTCACTTTCCCTGCATTTGAATATTACAGACCTACTTTTGCTCAGACTTTCTGTACAGCTGAACATCCATGCAAAATAAACAAGAAAAATTTCTAAACTGAATGGTTTTATGATTATCTGTAGCTAACAACAAAAGCAGAAAACCTTGTATTCTCTTCCTCTAAGAAGTGCAAATCATCCCCCCAGATGTTTTCATCAAGATTTGAAAAAAAAGCCCCATCTTTTTTTCAAATGCATTAATTGATTTATTTTTTTTAAATGAAGCAAAGCATAAAAAGAAATTATTCAATAAAGAGTAAAGGAATTAAAAATGTATTGTGGGGGAGGAAGAGGGATTTAATTTTTACAGCCATAGAGAAAAGAAATTATAGACATACATTTTAAAAGCAAAATTTCCAGCCAAAATACTGCAGCTGTCTCCTTTGCCTATATAAGGAGTTACTCTTACCTTACCTGTGCCTAAATTTATGTTTATTAGGCTTCCACAGACTTAGCATATTCACATATCTCCTGTCATTTTTCTAACATCCTTAAAAACTGATTCAATATGTAATCAAGGGATCAAAAAATTTCAAATTAGTTGCCTTTAAAATAATGTTAGTATCATCTACTTTATTTAGAAAATAAAATTAAAAAAACGCACACCTTCCAATTATTTTCCTTTAGAACTCAAACAGAAGCAAGCAAACATATTATTTCTTTAGACACCTACAGGAAAACTTCATATTAAAATGTGCTTAAACACTTGAGTTTTACAAGTTTTATAGCAAAGTATCTTACGTTACATATCTAATTTAAATCATCTTATCTTAAAAGCAAAAGGTCCTTTTAAAATAGCTCCTTCTTTTGACCCTACATTATAATCACTAATATCAGTTACCAAATTCAAATTGAGTTTATAATGGATGATGCTTTACTTAATTTTAATTATGATAGTAAGCACTTATCAAATATAGACCAGATGAATCTAAAATATCTTATGATTGCATAGACCAGTCAAGTAATACTTTTCAAGTTCTTGATGAACATTCCCAAGGCTCTGGAGAATGTTGTTTAACGCTGGTGCCAGGTATTGACTGAATGCTTTTACCATGCTAATTAATGCTATCTTAAACCGAATAAGAGACTTGACCAGTATTTTCCCTTGCTTCATGTATTGTTGACTACTCTTCATTAGTGATAGAGATTCTCTTAAGACACTAACTTAGACCTAGATTAATATTTGTTAGACAAGTAAGGTTAGATATTGTGAATCTCACACAGTGTGCCCATAACTCAGTTGGAATATTTGTTTAAACTAAGTCTACAAAATGATCTCATTAATCATATTTTCTTATGAATTATTCATATAATGCTTCATGTGATCTAATTATGAAATATCTACATCTTTGTCCAAATCAAGCTAGGTGTAATTATACTTTACTGGATTACAGGCAATTAGTTTTATTATTACTGCAATCAACAGTACAAATGCAGAAAAAACAGTTTTTCAGATCTTCTATATTAACTGCATTTAAAATGAGGGGAAAACTCTTAAAGGCTTGTTTTCAAATTATATCTCTACAAATTCATAATAAGTGATTAGAGGTCTGAATGCAATACTTATGTTTCGGAAAATTAGTTACAAGTAAAACTAAAAGCTATCTATGACAGTAAACCTCTCATCAATCAAATAGAGGGTAGCAATTAGTTACCATGGAGATACAAATAACTCAATTTTACATGCCAAATATAAATATTTATTTTAATATTTTTAATAGTTCTATCTTAATTTCTGTACTTGCCTGCTATGTTTGGGTATTTGGTTTGTGTGGCCAGGTTTTGGTAGCAGGGGAGCAGCAAGGGTGGCTTCTGTGAGAAGCTGTCAGAAGCTTTCTCTATGTTCAGCAGAGCCAATGCCAGCCGGCTCCAAGACAGACATGATGCTGACCAAGGCTGGGCCAATTAGAAATGGAAACACCCCTGTGTTAGCATATTTAAGAGGAGGGAAAAAAGTTATTGTGCAGATAGAATTGTGGCCAGATAGGTGAGGAGCAGAACATGTGAGACGAACAACTCTGCAGGCACCAAGGTCAGTGGAGAAGGAGGGCAAGGAGGTGTTCCAGGTGCTGGAGATGAGATTCCTCTCCATTCTGTGCTGCAGCCAATGATGAGGCAGCTGTGCCCCTGCAGCCCATGGACAAACACAGAGGTGCAGAGATCCATCTGTATCCTGTGGAGGAAGCCCACACCACAGCAGGCAGATGCCTAAGTGGAGACTGACCCTGTGGGAGGTCCATGCTGGAGCAGCAAACACCTCCAGACCTGTGGAGAGAGGAGCCCACACAACCAACCCAGATTTGCTGGTCTGCTGCCCAGATTCATGACCCTGTTGAAGACCTGCACTGGAGCAGCCTGTCCTTGAAAGAATGTGCCCCATTAGAGAGTGAGTCACATTGCAGCAGTTTATGGAGGACTGTTACTCATGAGATGGGCTCACACTGGAGAAGCTCTCGGAGAACTGTCTGCAGTTGGAGGGATCCCACACTGGACCAGGGGAAGGACTCCTCTTACCAACCAGTGGGAGAAACAATGAGTGATGAAATGACCATAAATCCCATTCCCTGTCTCCCTGAACCACTAAGTGGGGAGTAGAGCTCAGAAGGAGGGAGGCGTAGGCGGTAAGGTGTTTTAAGGCCTTGTTTTTCTTCTCATTATCCTGCTCTGATTGTGTTACTAATAAATTTGATTAATATCTCTAATTCAAATCTGTTTTGTCTGTGATGGTGTTTGGTGAGTGATTTCCGCATCATTTTCCCAACTCTCAAAACTTTCCCTATATTTTTTCTCCCCTGTCCAGTTGCAGAGGGGAATGAGAGAGAGGCTTTGGTTGGGCATCCAGCTAGAGTCAACACATTACAGTATTGAAGATAAATAGGATAACCTTCTACCAGCACTAGGAGTGGGTTGTGCTTGTCTAGCTCCCTAAGGGCATGCCAGGGGACCTTGGATGCTAGAATAAGATGTGCAAGTCTGAAACCTTTTGACTGCCTTCCCCATCTGCCACAAGCATTCTGCATATCATAGGCCCAAAGCCTAAGATCTGATACACACAGCTTTGCAGCCTTGGCTCAGACAGCTGATAAAATTGCAGTTATGAGAAATAGGCATCAGAAGGCCTGCAGAAAGGTTAAAAGACTTAAAACTAGGGAGAGACCTGTCTAATATTTTTATGAATGACCTGTGCAAAGGGATCAACTTGCATTCTCTGATGATGGAACTACATTGGTGGAAGTGTTAATTTGTTGGAAGGTGGGAAGGTTTTGCAAAGGGTTCTGGATAGATTGAGTAGATGGGCCAAGGCCAGTGGTAAGAGCCTCAGCAAGGCTAATGTTGGGTCTCACCCTTTGATCACAACAAGCCCATGCAATTCTACAGGATGGGGAAGAGCTGCTGAAAAGCAAACAAAGACCTGTCATGGTCTTGGTCAAGACAAAGGTCTGGATGCTATTTGACAGCTGACTGGATGTGAGCCAGTGTGTGCCCAAGTGGGCAAGAAGGCCAATGTCATCCTGGCTTGTGGCAAAAGTAGCATGGCCAGCAGGATCAGGGCAGTGATTGTCCCCATGTACTTGGCAATGCTGAGGTCATACCTCAAATCCTGTGTCCAGTTTTGGGCCCCTCTCTATGGCAAAGACATTGAGATGCTGGATCATGTCCTTAGAAGGGCAAAGGAGCTGGTCAGGAGTCCTGAGAGTAAGTCACCATCCCTGGAAGTGTTCAGGAAACAACTGTGCATGGCACTTAGTGCTATGGTTTTGTGGACATGGTGGTATTTGGTCAAAGATTGAACTCAATGATGTTGGAGGTCTTTACTAACCTTAACGACTCCATGACTCTATGATTCATTAGTAGATTAGGTATTCAAGAGGAAAAGCAGGAAGAGGAAAAGGCATAAAATCTTTAAAATGAAAAAAGCAAAATACTCATTTCAGGCACTGCTAAAGCAGATCATCAAGTGTCCGTGTCAATAGAGCTGGCAGCAGCTGACTGCCCTGTGGCATTGTTGAAGGGTAGAGCTCAGGACTCACAGTGGTTGAACCTTCTGCTTGGACTGATGCTACACCATCAAAAGTGTGTAATGTGCCTTGTGCGGGTGGAGTATCTCAATGCTTTGCTTCATACTTTGCTGAAGCCCATACAACTTTGATGTCAGCCAGGGTTACACTGTGTGCTGCATGTATTCGGCTAATAGGCAGTCTTTGTGCATGGCCTTAGCAACCAAGGATGGGAGGCAAAAATGAGCATTTTGACAGAGAAAATGGAGATCCAAATACATGATGTATTTGTAGTAAAGAATAGCTGGAAACTTGCAACTGAGACAAAGTTGTTGGAAAGTGATA
Source organism: Zonotrichia leucophrys gambelii (assembly GCF_028769735.1). Lineage (NCBI taxonomy): Eukaryota > Metazoa > Chordata > Aves > Passeriformes > Passerellidae > Zonotrichia > Zonotrichia leucophrys. The sequence continues at coordinate 23,387,962 of NC_088169.1, read as the reverse complement.
TTGTCATTCATTCTAGTCAAGTTTGGAGGAAAGCAGAAGTTAACGAATTCAGTATAAACTGGATTCAGTGGCGTGGAACTTGCAGTACATATCACAAAAATAAAACTCCCATCCTCAATCCAACAACAATCAATAATAGCAAAGAAGACAACAAAAATTATCTACTTCAGGCTAAGGTGCAATGGAGTGTTATTTCCTTTATTTATTGGCAATTAAAATATAAAACTATGAAAAAGATTTTAAAAAGCATTATTATAAAGGTCTAGACCTGTAAACAGGCAGTACTAAAACTCTGCTGGACTTGGGATTGCACTGGGTTTATGAAACAAACTTTTGGTAGTGGTGTGTCTGCAGCAATGACTTCTGTGAAAGAAGACCAGAAACTATTTAGACTAACAAGAAGAGACCAGAAACCTACATGTCAGGTAGAGCAAATTTCATCTGTGCTCAAGATGGACCAGACGTACTGGACCAAATCTAAATGATGCTGATAAACCCTCTGTGTGAAAATTGTTTAAGAAAGCTTAAATAGTGCTGAGTGGCAACTGGGAGAGAGGAGTGAGAAAAAATGTGAGGGAAGAGGAAGGAAGAAAGAGGGGAAGAGGTGTTCCAGGTGCCAGAACAGAGATTGCTGTGCAGCCTTTTGAGAAGACTGTGGTGATGACACAGTTGTCCCCTTTTTTAACCCATGGAGAGGCAGCATCAGAGGAAATTCTCACTGCAGCCCATGGACAACTCCACACTGAGGTAGTTGGAAATGCTCTGAAGGCAGCTGCCCAGAGAAGCCCCTAAATCCATAAAGGATAATTGTCAGAAAGGATAATTTTCTTAGCTTTGCTGATAAGCAATATCTAATAGACAGAGAAAATTAATAAAAGGGTATTTTTTTAAAGCATATTGGTTAGAGTAACTCATTGACATACTGACAAAACTGCAGAACTGCTAACAGAATAATAAACAAACACCTAAAACACTTAAAGACAAGAAGAGCCAGGGAGTATGGGTGGAGGGAGAAGAGAGATAGAGAATAAAGAAATATCTGGATCATTATCTCTGACTATAATCAAATATTTTGTAATTAAAAATCAGATTCAAACTCTTGCCATTTTTTCCCTGCCTTCAGAGTACAGGGAGAAAGGAATCAGAAAAAAACAAATCACCACACATTTTTTAAAAAATAAGTTGTTCAATATGAGCAAGTCTTTTGGTGGAATGGCTTTACTCTATTATTTTTATTGATTGTTTCTAAATTGTTGCAATAATATTTTCCTTTTTTTATACCTCTACATCTACATGTAGATAAAATCACAGGGATCCAGACCACTTCCTGGGAAATGCCAGAGAAGGCTTAGTGTAAAGAGAGCAATAAACAAAACTGATTAAATTTAGGAATAACATTCATTCTTAATAGGAGCCACTAATTCTGGTGCATCTTTCTGGCACCATGTATGCTGTCCTGAGTGACATTCTTTATCAGCTCTTTTCTGAAATATTGCAATTAAGGATGTAGAGATAGCACTGAGATCACTTAATCTTGATATTTCCTTCTGTCCCTGAAGATTTTTGGTGACCTAGAAGTATACCTGAGATTTCTACAAGACTCTATAAAGAACTCAAAGTTTCAGATTTCCAATTCTTCAGCATTTCTGAAGTGCTGAAATTATTTTAATTTCTTCATCTCTTTCATCTATTCCCCTGTTTTTATGCATGTTTTCTCCTTGAGGTGTATGACTTTCATTTACTTAAAAAATTTACAGAATTGTCTTCCTAGCGGGAGAGACAGATTTATGAGTGCTGCCTTAATTACAGATAAAATGTCTATATTTTACAGATGTAAAATATTTCCAGATATCAGCTTAGAAACTACCTAGTGGTTACTTACACTTAGTTGTAATAGAATCTCAAAGACTGCAGTACACTGGCTTAAAGTGAGATAATTTTTATCACTTGAATGTAAAAGAATCAGAATTACAGATATCTTTCTTGTAGTAGGGGAAGATCTTACAAGAAAAATAGTAAAGTGAATTTGAGGTACAATCCTACAGATAGAACAAAGTGCTTTCCATGATGTTTTACAATGTGCTTTTTTTTTTCTGGAAACTTGCTTAATCCCAAGTTTTTATTTTACCAGTATTCCATGACTATGATCTTGGGATAAAATAGGAACAGAAAAAAATTGCTGGAAAATATATAGAGATGAAACTAAATCAGCCAGAAAAATAGAAAGGTTTTATCCTTACATTTTGATTCAAAAACCATATAATAAAACAATATTTTTATTGAAATATTTTAACATTTTATAAATATTTGTATGATATACATGTTGAAATCCAAAGAAATTTGAAAAATATTATAAAGTGATTTGTGTATGTTTTTTAGAAGAATTTCATATACATGTGAATATACCAAAACTTGTCCTGCTATCAAAATTCAATATTATACATATAAATTTCTAGGTAAAGCAGCAATAAAAATTAAGGGGAAAAATTCTGTGTATAAAATTTCTATTTTCAACATTTGTCTTAGTAAAAATTTGTGCCGTTTATAGAACTTTGATAAGAAATAAATTGGAAAACTGAACATTAAAGAACAATTTGACATTTTTGAGTGTGAATTAAATGTGTGTGCTTATGTGTGTGTGCATATGAGTATTGTAAAAAATGGATGCCATGACCAACTTTTTAATCACTAATATTTATTCAAAGATTCAAGAAAGACAGGACTTCAAAGTGTTGCCAGAGCATCATGAGATTTTTCTTCACAGGATTCCACTTGACTTTCTAGCCTCTTGTCTCTAGCTGAGATTACAAATGACTCATTAATTTAGTGCCAGGAATTCATGCAGGATATGTAGCAAAGGATGAAACATTATCTTTCCAGGCAAGTTTAAAAAAAAAAAAAGCAAGAGTAATCTGAAACTATGCTAAAGGGAGAACAATAGTTGAGTAGTTATGCTGTTGTCAATTATAACCAAAATTTGCATTTCAGAAACTAACATGCAAGGAAATTCGCCTTTAGCAGTTGTACTCTATTATAATTTAATTTGTCTTCTCCCATAGAAAAAGCATTGTAATGCTATATGCAAGCAAAGTCTTTTTCTCATCTAATAATAGCTAATCTGCTGTCCTTGGCACTGAACTTGAGTTCAGACAGAGCACTGCTCACTAATGCTGAAGAACAAAGGTAAAATGTGTTATTTCTGAGTGATGGAGCAAGTAGATAGTGATGGAAGATCTGCAATCTGCTCTTGTGTAACATATCCTCTTCCTCCAGGTCACAAGAAGAATAATTTTACTGTCTCTTAAAAATATTACCTCTGCTCTGCTTAATAGGAAAAAAAAAATTACAAGGTTACTGCTTTTTCTAGGAGCCACAGAAATTTTCAATTTACCACCATATTTGGATGCTTAGGCATTGTCATATGCACCTTTGGTATTTGGGGATATTAAATAGAACTTTGGTATCAGGACCCAGAATTTGTCGTATGAAGTTGCATCTTAATTCTTTCAGGATTCTACTGGTGCACGTTTTAGATTTTAGGCATTTCTTACGCCACTGTGGGCTTCCCATGGGGTTCCAGCCTCCTTTGGGCATCCACCAGCTCCAGCATGGGGTCCTACACAGGATGCAGCAGATCTCTGCTCCACTGTGGACCTCCATGGGCTGCAGGGGCAGAACTGCCTCACCATGGGCTGTCTGTACCGTGGGCTGTCTGTACCGTGGGCTGCAGGGGCACAGCTGCCTCCCCATGGGCTGCAGGGGTGTCTCTGCTCTGGTACCTGGAGCACCTCCTGTCCCTCCTTCCTCGCTGGCCTCAGTGTAGGCTGGGCTGTTTCTCTCATATAGTCTCCACTCCTTTCTCCCTGTTTGTGTTGTGCAGTATTTTTACCGCCTTCATAGTTACATTATACCAGAGGTGCTCCCACCATTGCTGATGGGCTTGGCCTTGGCCAGTAGAAAGTACATCTTAGAGCCAGCTGGGATTGGCTCTGTCAGACACAGGGCAAGAAGCCACACAGAAGTCACCTCCTGAAGGTTCTTCACTATGAAAACCTTGTCACCCAAATCCAATATCATTAAATGAGTGTCAAAATTTTTCATTTTTTTGTAGTGTCCAGCAATTTTTCAAAATTCAAGTGTTTTTAGAGAATTGTTTACATAGAGTGTATGTCATATGGTCATGAGAACCTCGTAGGATATATTAGGAAAGCTTCCCTCTCCATATGAAAGTCAGAGTAAATTTCTACTATATACTTACAAAGACAGGACATTGTTTTATTTACATTCTCTGGTACATTATAGACAGTTGAAAATAGCAGCTGTCAAAGAAAATTTATTCAAATGCAAGAGAAAAAAAACCATTTGTATCTTAATCTTGACATTTGCACACAATCATCAGTCTTTTTCTTCTGAGATTCTCATTCTCTATGCAAACAGATAAATGAAAGGGAGAAAACCTAACAAAATCATCAATAAATATGGTCACTAGAATTGATCAAGAATAATTTCTAGTTTTAAGAATATGCTTTATTTTAGAAAAATATCTGAACACCAGGAAAGACTGTATTTAATTCCAAGATTTAGGAAGCTGATCACTGCAAAATATTTGAGTGCTTCATCATTGAGCCATAACTAATTTTAATCTCAAGGAAGGATTCCTTCCTCACTGCACTTCGGTGGAAACTTGATCGAATTAATAGGATGGAGGAAGTAGGTAAGCTGTAGCAGAAAAATATAATAACACAACTTAAGTACCTCACTCAGGACCTCAGAAGGTAATCTTTTACAAGTCTTGGGAATAAATATATTTTATACAGTTGCTAATTGGTGTTTATAAAATATGCTCAGTCTAAAAGTAGAAAAAACTCTTGTAACTGAATGATACATGCTGTTGCTCATTTTACCAAGTTAGATATATGCAGCAATTAAGGTTTTGTTCATCTGTTGGCTTGTTATGTTGTCTGCTTTATGACTACAAGCTGTTAAATCTAGCAGTTTCTTGAGCATACAGAGGAAAGTGTTCAAAAGCTTGAATCAACCTCGTTTAGCAAAAAAAAAAAAGTGAAAATACAACAAACAGTGTAATTCTTGGTTAATTTCATACTATCCTTTTAATGAAAAAGCAGCGGATTTATAAACAAAAGAGAAGAGGAAAAGGAGCTGTAGGTCACAAAGGGAAAAAATAGAAAAGATGAGTTCTTCAGGCAAGGAACTTCAACAAGGGAACCTACAGAAAAGGGTTTTGGGGGCACTTGACAGTGGAAGAGGTCAAAGAGTAATTCTAGAGGGAATTCACTTTTATGGGCTGTTTGATAAATTAATCGGTGATATCTTCTTTAATAGAAGTTTCACCTGTGGGATCTCAGCACCTCAGGACTGAGGTGCCGAGCCACCGAGACCACCCTTGGGGGGCTCGGGAGTCCTGGAATGTTGCCAGAAGTGTCTGGTGGCTGGACTTTGACCCTACACGGGAGACGACACCTGTATGAGGATAGGAGGACTTCACCGGGGTGAATGGTGAAGGGATTAGTTAATTAGAGGGTGAGACACAGGGCTTAAGATTGCTGTACAGGGGGGTTTAGAGAAGTAAGATGGAGGAATTGGGGCATGTCCTGTCCTTCTTCTTCTTCTTCTTCTCCTCCATCTTCTGTGGTGATGGTGGCACTTTGGGATTGGTTATTACTGAAAGTGCACCGGACAATAAGAATAAAAAGGATTGGGGAAAAATGATAAATATTGTACACGTAACTATGGGTATAAAGATAGGTGACTGTCCGGAGGGCAGGCACAGTGTGCTCATGGCTGGCTGCTGAGCAGACCTCTGTCGGGCCGAAAGAAAATCTTTTAGATAAACAATTAATAAACATAGAGACTGAAAGAAGAACTGAAGCCTCTTCTCGTCCTTTGATACGCGGGCTGTCCCAAGGCCACTCCGGGCCCTTCCAGGCCCTCCAAACAGCCGAACACCGGACATTCACCTACTCATTGAAACCAAAAAACTGAAGAAATCAGACCTTTGCCAAGTAATGGTGGTGCCAAATAGTAGGATAAGAGGCAATGGGCAGAAATTGATACACAGAAAGTCTCACCTGAGTATAAAGAACAACTTCCTTAAAGTGCATGTGACCATATGCTAGAACAGATTGCCCAGAGGGATTGTAACTTCACTAGAAATATTGAAGAACAATCTGAACATCATCTTATTTAACAAGATGTCTCCACTAGTGGTCCCTCTCAACCCTACAAATTCTATGATTCTGTAATTTAGGTCCTACTCTCAATATGTAAAGTGACTTGTCTAGCTGAGCTTGCTCTAAAATCGTATAGCTCAGTTACATATAAAAAATTTTATGATGTGAAATTTTTTCTTGATACATTATTTTCCTGCCATTCCCATACTCTGCTGCTCCTGAAAGCATTTCATGTGGGTATTCATTTGCTGTTCACACTCCATGACAAGAAAAATTTCTAGGATGCTTGTATGAATTTGCAAGAAGGGAAAAAATATCCAGTAGGATTTTGACAAAGTGACTTGTAGTGAGCCTTGACTTTACTTATTAAGGTAATGGGTTATAGAAATAAATGATGCATTTTGTTAAAGGAATCTGAAAATATTTTAATGCAAATATAAAAAATATTCTTTTGTAGTTTACAATCTTCTTGTTGTGTTTCATTTTGTGACAGCAAACTGTATGCTACAGCTGTTCTATATCAAAGGAAAAGCTTGTTTGTTTCAGATGTACAACAAGATCTTTTCTTTAAGTTTAAACTATTAGATGGAGAAAATGTCCTCTAGTTTTAGAAGCAGGGAAAGAGAAGAATTGTCTTTTTTTAAGATATGGATCTGATCTATATGTCTTATAACACTACTGAAAATACTGTATGCATTAATCTTGAGCAGTCATGCAGCTCTGATAGCGTGGAACGCACTAATATAACTTTAATTCTAACTAATAATCACCTTAATTAAGTTTTAAAATACCCTATAATAATATTTTAAGATATTTATATGAAGCAAGTCAAATGGAAGTTGGAACTCAACAGCTGAATCTTTCTATAACCTCTGTCAGGAAAAATGATTCAGTTATAGTCAATGATTAATTCCTCCCTTAGAAAGAAACACAGTCTTGTGTAAAGAGGATGTATATTTAAAAAGAAGAGGCAAGTTTGTGTATTCTTTAACTATACTGATCTTGCTCTTCCTTCAAGCCATAAGCCCACTTAACAAAATCTGATCCAGTACAAATTAAACTATACTCTATTTTCACCCTTGAAAATTATGCAAAAGCTAATCTGCTCCCATTCTCTAGGTCTGTAAGTAAGTGTCCTTATAATTTAATTTTAATATGCAACTATTAGCAGGATACTGATATTACTAATACTAAAAACTCCATAAATCTTTAATGTAAGCATATAAAGTACTTCATTTCAAACAAATACAAATAAGAAAAAATCAATCTGGAAATGGAAATTAATTTCCAGATGATTAGATCAGTTTCCTCAAAAACTTTGGCAAATAACTTTAGAAATGAAAATGCTTCTCACTTTATGCCATGCTCTTTCTTATCTCCATCCATGGTAGCAAATACTCTTTAATAAGTGTTGTAAAATTAATCCTATTAAATAAAACATGGAATGATAATAATTTTAATGTATCATATATAAATTTGTTATAGTCACTACTTGAAAAATATATTTTTCTTGATCTATATAGCATTATATTTAGCATTGGAAAAACCATAATTAAAATATTTTTAATGCAAATTTTGTTCTTGTTTAAAAGTGTTCTGATGATATTTGAAAATTATAACAAAGTAGTTTACTTAGAGTAGATTTTCCAAACTGTCTTTGTAGAGTTATCTTCTTTTGAGCCTATATCCAAAGAAAGAATATTCTTGTGAAAGAATATGGCATAAAATCCATTATCAGATCCTTAAATATAGACATAATAAATATCAGATGCCTGACTATAAGAAGTGATTATTAGCAGTAACAGCAAACACAAAGTTCCTCAGGGTTTTGTAACCAGGGTGCTCTCAAACTGAAGGGACTTAAAATCACACTTTTCACTTTCCAAGAGAGGCTTTTATCACAAACCTACGAGCTATTTCTGGAGGAAGACAGAACAAGTAGATCTATTTCTGCAAAAAGCATTACTGTAGGTAAAAAGTATAAATCTTTTAGTAAAGGGAAAACACACAGTAAAAATTTTAAGATCTGATAGGTCAATCAAGACATGGAGAAACCACACAGAAATGTGTCTATTTCACATAGAAGACCCAAACAGCAGAAATAATGGCCTTCCAATTCTAGGAACAGAAAGTTGTGTTGTGCAATGAAATTTAAACTAAAGACCATTAAAATAATTTACACTCATAGAACCAACAACAAGTTTATGAGCTTAAAAGTAGAGGAAACAAAACTCTAGAGGACTTGGGAATTCAAAAATTTCAAAATTCATGGAATATAAACTATTTTGTTTGAATTTTTGGGATACATTGATACTGTCTAAAAATATTTTTTTCCCCCTGAACAGTGGGAATTGAATAAAGATGATGAGACCATAAGTTTAGAATTATTTTTACAGCATGCCCAGACAGGATGAGTATAAAATATCCTTCTGAAGATGAAAGAAATACCTTGTCTCCAGCTGAAAAAGTGAGTTTAAGGGGTACAGAGTCCTTCATAGCTACAAGTATGTCAACTGAATATTTTTATAGTCAACAAGGTGGATACAAGTCAAGTCCTGATAATAGAGTAGGCCTGGTTTAGAGGTTAAGTACTCCATAGGTGTTCAAGATTAACAACACTCAGTGGTTAAAAATCTATCCAAGCTGAAGCTTTCACTAAAATTACTTCCTTTAACACCTGCTTCCACTTCAAACTTCATTTAGTCAAGGCAGCCTCTACTGTTCCCCTCAAGTGCTCATCCTATTTCTGAGAATAGCTTTCAATACAGGGGAGAATGTTGAGAAATATTTGATTATAGACATTCTCTGCAGAAGGTTGATTCTTCAAAATATAAGAACTTCTCATGGTTTAACACCAGCTGGCAAGTAAGTACCACACAAATACCCACTCACTCCACCCCACACCACAAAAAATTGGGAGGAGAATAAAAGAAACCAACAACTAATATCCATGGGTTGAGATACAAGCTTCGTTTTAATTAAGGGAACAGTAAGAGAAATAGAAATCATAAAGGTTTTTGTAAATGAATTTTTTCCTTCATTTCTGCATGTCAATTCTGGCCATACTGGTAAAATAAAAATTATAAGTGTATATATGTAGTACGTATATGGGAATATAAATATATATATGCACATATGTCTATATATTTATAAAATTGTGTCAGATATCAGAAGGAAATATAAACTCTATTATGGATTGTGGTTAGTTGCAAAATGTTATTTATAGCATGTAATTTCAGCTGCAAAATTTACAAACCAGATCTCATTTTCACCTAGCACCTTTGGATAAAGACATTATCAGAAATGATTGCAGTATCTAATAAGTGTGCTCAAGGAATTTCATCCTCCAGCCTCTAAAGACCCTGAAGAACAAGGTAGATCATATTATGCAGTTTTATGAATGTAGTATAATATAGAGGGTGGTAGCTTGCACAGTCAGTCTCTTTCATGACTCCAGAAACATACTTTTCCTAACTGATTTCAGCCTAATGCATTGATAGGAATACTAGAAATTCAGATTGTGACTTTAAATAACTTATTGAATATTTTTCTATAACAATTTAAAATTAGGATAGAAAAAATAGATTAAAATCTCTTTGCATATTATCTTAACCTCCGGATTTTTCTAACCTATGATGGCATAATTTTAAATTTTTTCATTTATTTCAACTATATATTAAATACATTGATTCCTATGAGAATTTAAACTTCATGATACATTTTCCTAAAACAGGTATTCAGTCACATTTCTCTTACCTATCCTTCCCAAATAAAATGTGTTGATTTCTCAGCAATTTTAAACCAAAGAGCTGTTCACTTTGATGATTAAAATTAATCACTGAAGTATTTTAAAGACATTTTCAATGAAGTCATATTTATCTTACAACTCTAGCTTTGAAAAACAATTTTTAAATTGCATGTGGTTAATAGTGATTCCAATTGTAACCGATACTAAATCATAAAGTAGCAATTGGGATAGATTTTGTGCTTTTTTAAATTTATAATGGCTGTCCTTCTTTCCTATGATGAAATTTGAACAAGGAGATTATATGTTGCAGCATTATATCATAACAGTAGGAAGAAAATTTCCCTCAATATGACCCCAAAGGCAAAAACCTACCAGTAGTTTTATATATAAATTCTTTTTATACAGGAAAAAATGTACACAAACAAGCAAAATTCAGAATTTCATTTCACCATCTAACTTTAATTTTGTTTTCTTGTGAGATGATATACACTGAACAAGTCAAGGTTCTTTTTGGAAAGGCATATGGTACTTTGTGTTTTGCAATGAAAAATTCCAAATTATTCACATAAAGGTCTTTTTTTCTTTTCTTTACTCTGAACTGTGATCTTAAATTATTTAAATAATAATAAATAATAATGGAAATGGTATTAAATAACTTTAAAAATAAAATTTAAATGTTTCTCTTCTGCTTTCATTTTGCTAACTTTTCTTTTTCCCTGAGCTGAAGAGGCTTTGGAGACTCCCCTCCATGTCATTGTCAAAATTCCAACTCTCAGCCTCCAATAAGCTATCTCTTGATCTGTATCTCAAAATACATAGAGAAAATTATTAAAAAGACAGCATTTCCATACATTTGCACTAATACACATCATTGTCATTCTTAGGACATGGTCTATCATTATCCTGCAGAAGAAAATAATGAAGTGAATTCCATTTTACATGCCACTTGGGTCTCTGATGAAAGATCTCTAGCTGGAATACCAGTTGTTCTTTCATCACTCTGTATAGCTGCTGATATTTCAGGGTGGTGTGGGCTGTATCCACTGTATTGTTCATGCTTTTGCAGCAATATTAGCCTGGCTTTTTACTGTTTGCATTGCCATCCTTCCAAAATTTCTCCAAAGAAGAATGAGCTCTGTAAAACAGGAACAGCTGTTTTACAGGGAAATGGAATTCTGTAGGCCAGTTAAAGTAACTGTTTTGCAATACCATTCCCTCAGCTGAATCTCAAACATTGATACAAGCAATACTACTGTGCAGGTCCTTTTAAACACAGAAGTGTATTTCAACTGGAAAGGATCAAGAAACCAAAATATAAGGATTTCAACATATTCTCACCGAGATATTCAGAACAATTTTCTAAATTCTTTTGCAGTGATTTAGATGCTGTAAAAAGATGGCTTCATTTGATTGAGAGTGGTTATTGAATTAAGTCAATTATCTCATTGTTGCATGTCCTTAAGTACTTACATATTCATATGTTTTCAGGTTACCTTATAGAAAAAAAAGAGAAAGTTGTTTATTTTAAACTGTGTCATTGAATTGGATGAGATACAGCAAAACAGAAGTTTGAAAAGTGAACAGTCTTATTGTTTGGACAGTTTCAATGATTAAAGAAAATACCATGTTTTTATACAGTATATCAGCTGCAGATTATAGAAGTGGTACTGTCATGCTTACCTGCAGTTATTAATCTGCCAGAGACAGTAACTTGAATATCAACAAACTGCAAATATTCGATAAATTGTTGAACCTGGTGCATCAGTTTACTGCCAAATTTTAGACAAACATGCTGTAAATTAATATGGTTTAGCTGAAAGTCAGAGTACGGAGCTGATAGCATGGAAAATTGAAATTTCAGATGTCAGTCTCTGCATTGCCAGCACTGGAATGTGGAAATGTTATTTATGTGGGGCATATCAGGTGTTCAAAATTTAGCTCTGGAAGGATGATCCTAGCTTAGGCTAGCTTAAGGAAACACAAATTAGAGTTATGATTTTAAGGCATTATTCTTTATCTAGGAAAGCTTACAGTTACAGAGAGAAGCCTCATGACCAAAAGTCAAAAAGGGCAAATATTGCAGAGGATCACAAGAGTAGAAATAAAGCAGTAAAAGCACACCTGATTGGAATGAAGTTTAAATTTCATCTTTCTCCCCTGGTGAATGATGGTATGTCACTTTCTTTGACTGATAAAAATCACAAGAGTGTCAATTTTTCTGCTGTTAATGTATTTTGCCAAAGAGTCTAGAAAAATATATAGCAGATAGGATTTCTGGTTTTGAGAACTTTCCTGCACAGTTTGCCCCAGGTTAAGGCTTGTTCTGTTTTACTTTTTTTCTACTGAGGGTTTTAGAAAAGAAAACAGAAAATAAATGCTTTGGTCAAGAATTATATGCATATGAAATAAACCAGGAATAGAAAATAATTAAGTTAGGAGTGAAAAAATAATTGGTGCAGTTTCATAGATATAATATCAAATGTATCTGAAATTAAATTGATCGGTCAAGTGCTGTAGATCACTCTGAGGTTCATCTCTTTTAAAGAACTTTTAAAATGCTTCTTTAGAATCCAAATCTAATCCAAATCTTTTGCAGGTAACCACACTGTTTGTGAACCATGACCTACAATAACTTTGCTGGAAGCTGTGCCAATACTTTGCATTTGCAGAGTCTTGGATATATCAGGAAAAGAAATAGCTGTTGATTTATCTGACAGTTCTTACCAGGTGACATAGTTCAATCTGAACAAATATGTTTTAAAAATGAATAATCAAAAAAAGAAAAAAAAATTGGCAATAGAAAAACAAGATTTTAAACACAGTATGAGGGTAAAAACCTAGAACATATATGAATTTACCTGTCATATGAAATTATATTTTCTGTGATACTGTGCAAGATGTACTGTAGATTTATCATTGTATGCACTTAATTAGAAATTTACTAAAGGAAAATCATAATTAAATTAATTTTTCACAGAGCTGCAATCAAGTTATTTGGTCTTGTATAAGAAAAAGAGGTTATTTTGCTATTTATTCAGCTTTTTTTTTTTTAAGCAAGTAATTATTTTAAATCCTCTATTTCATGATAATATAAATACAAGATCTTACTGAGCAGTGCTGCTTGTAGTGTATCATGGGATTTGTATAATGTAAACCAAAACCATTTTTATTAATTGAGGAGGCATAATTTAGGAATTGCAGGAGGCTTTCCCTCATTCATGGATAAAAGGTCCCTCATTCATGGATAAAAGTTTTACAAGAATATGTGTTATTTCCAACACATATTCTTATAAAACTTTACAAAAGAGCACAGCTAAAAAACAAAAACTGTGTGGACATTCTACTAGATCTTTAGATTCTATTAGGTCTTTATTTTCCTATTCTCACTCAGCAATTCACAACAGACACAGGTACAAAGACAGTATGAACTAAGAGCATTCTCTGATTGTAACAAAGAACCCGTGTTTCAGCACATAACATCTGTGGCAGAATTTGCTATATCAGCATCTCATGCAAAAATAACATTGGATTTTTTCCCCAGTTATATTGATTATATAATTATATTTATTATTCACTTATGGCAGGGTATAGCATCATGATTTTTGGTCTTCCCTGAAAAGAATAGCTTTAGACAGCTCACATTCCAGAGAATTCTTCATTTTCAGTTGGTCTGATACCACACAGCCTATATCATGTGTCCTTAAGGGAGCCAGCATGAAGATTTATTTTTCATCATTTTTTGTATTGACCACAGGCCATAGCTATACTCATTACCAGTGAATTTCACGTTCACGTCCCACAGGACATTCCCTCTCAAATGCACCAAGTCATTTATCTTCATTCTGTGGTAGAAATCCAATGTGAATCTCTTGTCTGTGTACCTTAACACAGCTTGACCAGGCTGGCTGTGACATAACTAGTGCATCAAATCAGGAAGCTTTGGTAATTATTAAAATAAGTCTATACTGCATTTAGAATATGCAAAAAGAAGGGGCAAAAAGTGGGGGAAATTAGGGAGAAAGAAAAAAGAGATTAACTTTTTAAATGATTTAGGGTGGGGTTTTAATATTTTGAAAATGAAAATTACTATTTTCCAACTCTCAGAGGTTTAAACCTCATGGTAACCTGTTTAAGTCTGAAAATAAAACTTAGTGATTTTGCAAAGGTGTCATGTCCATTTTGTCCTTATCCCATTTATACAAATCCTCTGTAGAACATTTCATTTCAGTAAAGGTTAGCACATTTACACTTCTGTTACTGCCCATAGAATTTGTGTTTTCATATTTTTCTATTTCTTACTTCTTCTTCACTTATTTCAAAGAGCTAGGATATTTTTTGTGTCATAGAAGTAAATTGCACATTTGAATAAGGAAAGTGGAAGAGGATGTTTTTCTCTAATAATAATCTTTGATTATTTTATTAGATGTATTTCACACTTGAAATTTTTTCCTACCATTTTACAGAAAATATTACTTGCTGTTTCTCTAGGTTTCTTAGAAGAAAAAACAGCTTATTGCTCCTGCTGTCTGATATCTGTACTAAAGTGACTTTTCTGAGTATAATCACACAACGGGATAGTGACGTCCCACTGTGGGCCTAGACCCATGTTTATATTCCAATTAGACAATATCATATCAATTTTCTTAACTGATCAAAACCCCAGCAGATATTTTAAAATATCACTACACAGAATTTACTTTCAAGTCAGATATGGCATGGAGTAAATACAAAAAATACTTTTTTATCATTATAAGGTAGAAGTGTTTCTTCAGATTCAAACTCTTTTTCATTGTTATTTATACTGTGACTTTTAAGACCTGCAATTACTTTCCAACATACTTTCCATTCATTTCTGCAAACATTCATTCCTGGTCCTTTAAGTTCAAAATTTAATACCTTGGACTGCTTTTATTTTATAATTTCATTTCTTCTGATTTAATGATCACTAGGCCCACTACAGTGCTTGAAACAACAATGTTATTCTAGCAAATATTTTAACTATCTTTATGCAAATATCTTTATTCAGAGTATTCAGAGGAATCATATTTTTCAAGCCTTAAGAACACAGTAAATTACATTCAACAGAAAAGTGTTTATATAAAATAGATTAAATATTTAATAAAAAAACCAAACAACCACTTTAAAAACAAACACATAAACCCATGCACAAAGGAAAGAGATATGATCAAGGTTTGTAAAAGGTAGGAAAAGCATAGTTTTTCATCTACAGATAGAAGAGTATTTATTCATAAAAACCATTTAAATGAGGAAGTAATCTGCAACCTCCTATTACCTTCAATGCTGTGCAGTAGAATACTAAACTACCTTCAGCAACCAGAAATGACCCCAGGCAGAAAAGCCTACCCCTGGTGCCACCAAAGGAGTCTCCCTGTCCCATTCCCTCCAACAGGATACTGGGCACTTGCTGTAAATGCGCTTTGTACAGTACTGACAATTTAGCTGACATGAAGTGCTTAGGTTAGGCAGGTAAAATCCTAATTTGAATGGTCTGCGCTCTTTGCTAGGAAGTGGTAGGCAGATGCTGACTTATTCAGGGCTGATATAAGAAAAATTGATTTAAGAAATTTTGAGGTACTCAAGACCTGTGATTCAAAAACTGCATTCTCTTAGGCTGCTCCTAGGTTATATACTGTAAGCCTATTCACCATAACCACAAAGTTATGGAAAAGACAAGACAGAAGAGGAGCTCCAATAACCTGAGTTGTGCAGACAGACCACCCTGACTTGACCCCTCCTGCAGCTGTCAAAGGGGGAAAAAACAGGCCTGGGCCCAACTATGAAATTTGTGGAGTGGCCAGAAAAATTCTCCCTAAAATCTCTTTCAGGCTTTAGATTATTACCTAGCAGTGTACAGGGCATGCTAGGTGAGGTTGGCAAAAAGTATTTTGGGACTGTGCAAAATGAAGGGAATGCTTCCAGGGATATTATAGAAGCAAATGCAGCAAAAGGAGGGATAAGAGTGGGGAAACAGGGGAAAGAGAATAAAGAAGCTAGTGAGGTGTGAAAAGACGGTGGTCAGGCCTTGTGCCCAGATGTGTCTGTATCAGCCAGTGCTACCTCTCCTTAATAAAAAAAAAGCCCTTTTAAATAAACTCCATCAGGAGGGTTTCTTGGGCAAGAGCTTCCCGTTTGTCATGCCTATGTGAGAGGGATGAACACCCACTCTGCCACAGCGCTGAGTGCCTAAGCCAGGAGCTGGGTGCTGATACCAGGAGACACTGGGGTGTGTGTACTTTTCCTTGGGTTACCTTAATTTTCTGTGTGTGTGTGCATGCATGTGCCATTCATATACAAATTTCAAGCAGTAGTTATTACAGCGACCTGAGGAGGTCTCCATGGTGAGAGAAGGATGAGAATCTTGTTTGATGATCAGAAGGCTGGATTTATTGATATATGATATATAGTACATTATTACTATACTAAAAAGAATAAGAAGAGAAGTTGCAGAGGCTTGCTAAGCTAAGAATAGAATAGAAAAGAATGAATAACCAAGTTCTGTCTCCAGGGTATCTGTCCCCAAGCTTGCTTCTGTGATTGGCCCCCAATTGGAAACATGGAAGATGAGCCAATCACAGGTGCATCCTATTGCATTCCACAGCAGCTGATAACAATTGTTTACATGCATCTTCTGGGCCTTTGCTTCCCAGAAGATGGACAGATCTGAAAGAAAGGATTTCTATGAAAAAATGTCTGCGACAGTAGCAGCTGGCACAAGATCTCTGAATTCCAGCTATAGGGGAGACTAGAAGACTGGAGGAAAATGATATGGAGACAAAGGTCTCAGCAGAGATCATAGGGCAGAGCTGCTGCCTCAGGAATACGAGCCTGAGTCTCAGCTTCTGGGGACACTGTAGGTCTGGAGCAGCTCCCGGAGACAGTTGTTTCTGTTTATAAATGTGTGTGACAAGAACAGCTGGAGTGCAGCTGCAGTCTCCAAGGTCCACATGACCCTGGTGCTACCAACTGGGCAGATTGGGATCTTGGGGTAGCTGCTGTGGAAACCAGCTGTTGTGGACTGAGCACTGCAAGTACTCCCCATGGAAAATGGAGGTATAATTGTTTGTTTTGTAATGTTAATGAGTTGATAATTCATCAGGCAATGAATGAGTTGATAGATGCTGTGCACAATGTTTTTTTGGTTTTTCTATGTACCAATTAGGAGAAAGAAATCCTCCCCTAAAATATTGCTTCCCAAGGCTTGAAAGGAGTAATTTTTAGAAGTAGCAGTCAATCTATTTACTTGACAGAATGGCTGTTTTTACAGGCATTTTCTTCATGATTTAGCAGTGATATCTACACTATGATTCAACTGTAAGAATTTAACCATTCTTTGTAAATCTTTCACTCATATGGCAATTTGTTATTTCAACAAGAATGATCAATTAGGTTGATTGTCTTCTGACAGCAGAATTCAGTAATACTCAGCATTATCTTTCAGATTAATAAATGCTTACATTTCTACTGGTATTAAAAAGTGCCATTTAAACCCTACATATACGTGTTTCTAAACAGATTTTGGCCAAATCATTTTCAATTCAATCAGTGATGCTTCAAACTAATAATATGAAACATTAAGAAAATCAGTAACTAGGCTTCTTGTTAAGATGATATTGTATCCTAAAATATATTTTTTAGTCTAAAAAATCCATAAAAGTAAAATGCATTTTGGTCAGCTAATAAACCTTGTTAGTTTATGGCTATTAGAGACCAGATTTCAGATATGTGGCCATAAACTTTACACCACCTCATTTTTTCAAAACCATTTTACTCCCCTTGATAAAGTCTTATGGAGACTGAGAAGCAGTTTTCTGCAAATGTATTCTAATTTTGGGAAAATACCTTCAAAACTATTGATAGTCCTTGACTGAACAATTCTGATGAGCTTTGGATTAGATCCTCTACTCTCTACATATGCAAATATTAAATAAGATAAATTTTAAAAAATATTATATATTTGACAAGCTAGATATATGACAATATTGAAAAATACTTTCTCTTTTGTTTCTAAAATCGGAATGAGTAAGTGTGTAATGATAGGTAGGTGCTAGTGCTGATCCTCTGAGACTTTCTTAGTTGAAAAACCAATATAAATATGCATCTGATTTTGCCTGTCTACCAATGTAACAAAAATCAGCATGATATTTCAATGTTTCAATCATTCATTCAAAATATTACCCAAAATTCTGAAAGGGAACCTATATTTTATGAAACTTTATTACTTAGAGCTTTTTTCTTTCCATTGTATACGACCTGACAACCATTGTAAGAGTACCATAGGAAAATACTTGTATTTTTCAGTCTTGTATAATACCAGGCTAAGTAGTCACTGGAAAAAAAGTCCCTCTGGCAATGATGACACTATATGTACCATGCTCTTATTCTCTGAGCTAATCTCAGTTGTTAATAACACACCTTAAAAATAAAACCAACAGCAGGCAGAGATGGCTTCTGGTAAAAGGGGCATTGATGTCCCCAGACGCAGCAAGTGATGATCCAACCCCACTTGGGCCAGGTGGGGTTAAGGGGTGATGGGACTGGAGACCAAGACCAAATTTCCTAAAATATTCCTGGGGGAAAGGAAGGGTGGCTGGGCTGGAATGGAGTCCTGGGCCTTGAGCAGCGGTGGGAAGAAGCTCTGGTTGTGCTGGACAGGGATAGTAAGGCCCAGATTTTCCCTCAGAGCACTGGGTTATTTTGGCTTATTTTGGACCTATGAGAGCATTAGCCCTTTTGCAAGACTATATTAAGTACATCATTTACTTGTCTGTGTTATCAAGTATATTAAGTTATTGATGAATGTACTTGATAAGAGTCTTCAAAAAATATTATTTTTTTCTATGTTATTAGAATGATACCTATGATAATAAAAAATACCCTAAAATTAAGTATTTAAAGATGTGCATAAATTAGAACTGCATAGAAATTCCACTCATGCTACAACTTATGCTACCATGTGTTTAGAATATTGTCTTAATTAGATGTGTAACTAAAATATTTTTAAAATATAACTAAAATAATTTAAAGCTGATTAGTTATTAATAATAGGAAAAAAGTAGAAAATTTTCAAGGCTCTAGGTTAACTCCTGATTTTTGGAAATCTCTAAAGACAATGTTGATGGATCATAGCCGCTACATGTACTTACATTTCTTTATTTTTCTCTGTGAAAAATAAGCAAATTTTAAAAACCTAGAGAAATTCCCTCATATTCCAATAGAACAGATGGAATAATTGCAGGGCAGGAAAAACAATATACCAAATTCTTTTGTCCTCCTACAGCTCAATACATCTATGACTAAGAAACATCCCTAAACTTTGAGAATCAGGTTACCTTTGTCACTTCTATACTTCCCAGAAAATCTTCACTTGTCCAGGTACTCTGTGTAGACAGGCAAAACCAAATGCGTATCGAGTCCATTTCATGAACTGCTTTCTGTGTTTTATAAAAGAAAATTTGAAGGAAAGACTTATTAGGAAAAATTATATAATTTATCTTTTATTCACATTTCTCCTTTAAGCAACCACTGAAGAAAACCTTTTTATAAAATTAGGCAGAATGGAGAACTGCAGCTCATCTTCTTTTGACAAATGCAAAACATAAAAGAAATTGATTTTTCTTGATTTGAACTTCCATGAGATGTAAAAATGAATGTACTGGGTTAGATACAAGATTAACCCAGCCCAAAAGTATCAGTCAAATATTTAAGGACTAAGAAGGAATATTGGGGTAGGAGAGGAAAAACAGCTTTTTTTTTTTTTTTTTAGGAGTATATTAATGAGTTTACAGCCAGATCCTGCTCTGAGTCTCTTGAGACAGCATTATTTGTTTTGATATTTCCATGCAATATCCCTGTCTGGATTGATATTCTATATTGTGTATTTAGCAGAATTTTCAACACCGAGAATATGGATTCTGGAACTCTGTAATGACTTTGTCATGATACTCACAGTTTACCTCTGTGTTCTGTGAGGGGCTTCCTCTTTTGAATCTGCAGCCTGACAATGTCTTTGAAGAATTCTGCATTTGAGGAGAAAGTGATCAATTTTAAGTGGTCGGTGTCTTCATGACATACACGATCTTATGCTTATCATACCTTCTCTAACTAAATGCTGGAGCATGTTTTTAATTTAGCTATTCCCTTAAAGTGGTTCTATCTATAACTGCTTAACTCTTTGTCTGTACCTAACTCAGATGGGCTATATGCATTGTGGTTAACATATTCAAATGGAGGCCACATAATATAGTTTCTACATCTCGTTTCAGTATTTCTGGTAATTTTTAAGAGTTTTTGTCAATAATTCCTTAGTGTATCTCTTTTTTTGACCATTATATGACAATTTGATGTATTTTCATAGAATCCCCTTTGATAACTTCAGGATATCATTCAATAAAAGTATTTGTCTGGTTAAAGACACTATCAGATGCATAAAAATAAGAACATTATATCCTCTGTAAATAGTTTTTACATTCTTTTTGTGCCTAATTTCATCAACATTTCATTTCTGAGATCTTCCACACTGATAGGAGTCTTCAATCCTTCATAGTCTACTTAGAACAATACTTCCACAGAATTCACAGAATGACAAGGTTGGAAGAGACCTTAAAGATCACCGAGTCCAACGCATCCCTCAACACTTCAACTAAACCATGGCACTGAGTGCCACATCCAGTCTTTTTTTTAAACACATCCAGGGATAGTGACTCTACAACCTCTCTGGGAAGACAATTACACAACTTTATCACCCTTTCTGAAAAAAAGAAACTTTTTCCTAATATCCAACTTATATTGCCCTTGATGCAGCTTGAGACTGCATCAAGTCCTCTGGTTCTGCCAGTGCCTGGAGAAAGAGACCAACCCCACCTGACTACAACCCCCTTTCAGGAAGTTGTAGAGAGTGATAAGGTCACCTCTGTATCTCCTTTTCTCCAGGCTTATATTATTATTAATCAGTTTCTGCAAGAAAAAAAACATTATGAATATTTAAAAATACTTTCATAAGTAAAAAAAAAAAAAGTTTCTGCATGAGAGTCTTTTTCAAAGTATGACTTTTGCAGGCGAAAACTGAGAATTAAGTGGAGTACAAAGTTTCAGAATAAGGGAATATTCCTTGCCTGAGCTTATTCTGTGAATCTAATCCATGACATTGTGTCTTGGAGTTTAAAAACAGTTTTAAACATTTGGGGGAATTTTGTTAACAATTTAATTTTCCTGATGGCTCCCATTTTGATCTTTTTTTACTTGAAACATTTAGATGGAGTTTAATTTTTAGTTCAGTGTATTTTTCTTATATTTTGTGAAAAAAGTTTTGGATAACTGTAGAAGGAAGTGTGAGTAAGAGACATTAAAATAATCTAGTATACTTAAGTTACCTAACAACCTGAAGGGTTAAAATTCTTCATTGGTATTTGAAGCTCAGAATACTCTTCTGTCATGTTTTTTATTTAAACTAGAATACTCCAGTTTGGGTTTCTGCACTGAGATAGTAATGATACAAGTTCCTGCAGTACCTTGCCTTGCATGTGTTTGCAAATGCAGACATTGTTAATTCTTATGGGAAATCCATCACTTACTTACATAATGCTAGATTATGAAGCCAAATAGGCCTTATAAAGGAAAATTTAGATGATAATCATTGAAAAAATTCAAAACAACCTTTACATAAAGCCAAATTCTGGGAACATATTCCCCTTTCACTTTTCTTTCACAAAATATATAACCAAATTGGAAGATGCACTCTCCAGAAAGATAACCTGTGTGCCTGCAAAGTTATACAACACGCTTATCTTTATAGGGGCATCTCTGGTAAATGTATTCCAACATTGTTGATGAGTATAAACACTATGAATTAATATTAAAATGTGAATTACTACTGCACTGAATATGAATCAGCATATTTACTCAATTTGCTAAAAGAAGATTTCCTTGGATGAAGGCATCCGATGAATTGAAAATGAAGCTTCTTCATTATAGCCCAGTGCATTGCAACTTATACACCCCTGCAGAAATTCAGTTTACATTTCCCTATGCCATTGCAGAATGAGAAAAAACCTCTTTTCCGAACTGTCAATTTATTAAAATAATTATGCTTGAGAAAGAAAAATATAATAACACCCTGCACTTTCTGTTCTCTGAAGTATTCATGAGTTTTTGTCAAGGGAGCTAGCTTTCTCATTCGCATGCTGTTGCAGCTTATTTTCTGTTTATTTGAAATCTTGTACAGTCTTGAGCATCACCTGGGAAATCAAGGTCCATGTCAGATGTGTTGAAGCCCTGATGATAAAAGCTGATGATTGGATGTGACTGAGCTTGAGCACAGTCAAAGGCTGTCTCAAGATAAACATCTGATGTTAAAAGACTTGGAAGATGAAACTGGTGATGTCCTTACTCTAATTTTCGGAAAGATAAAGCAGAGAATATTTTGCAAAAAAAAGCCATATCTCAAAATCTCCATTATTGGGATACCAAATTGCCACAAGAGATATCTTGCTATATGTTCTCAGGAAGATATGCATTAACATTCATTGCAAAATCTTACACATGTCAAAAGATATCACACCTTGGATAATAAAAGAGTAATTATTAACTACGTTCAGCAAAAGAAATAGACTGAATTGGAAAAAAAGAGAGAAAATAACAAAAAAATAGTTTTAAATATAAATTTATGTTGAATCCTTTTTTTTTAAAAAAAAAAAAAGGAAAGAAACATGTGAGATTTTCCCTTTTTTTGGCCTTGTATCAAAGAAATAAGTGGAAGTTTCAATACCACAAATCATTTGTCAAAAATTTGTAAAAAAATTATCTGGGACATAAGTAGAGCTTTCCAGTTTAATAATCTGAGATCTTATCAGTTACTGCCACTGACAGTTCAAATTTGTTTATATATCCAGTCTTGAGAAACTCCATGTTAATCAAGTTTGTCCCAGTTTGAGTGACTGTCGTTGCAATTTACAAAGAACTTCATCAATGACCTTTTCATGTTCTTCCAGCACCTGGCCCTATTCTAGAGGGTTTCATGGAAACTTTTTGGTGGTAATAACTTCCTTTCAAAATTCAGATATTTTTAAATGTTACCTGACTGCTATAACACTATTGTGGAAATATCAAATACTTGTTTATGTTGTTGTTGTGCCGCTGGGATCTCTTTAGTAGTGTTCAGATATGTTGACCTTTCTCTGTAATTACCTCTTAAAATTTAGCTAGCCTCAAATTATAGTGAATTTCTCTATTTGTGACAGGAACATGTTTGCTGGCTTGCCATTTTTTTCCTGGTCTTCTTTAATATATGATGAAAAGATATAAAGCAGGAAAAGTTCAGATAACATAAAGTCCTGTGGTAAAAAGAAAGGAAAATCTCTGTGAGTTTGATGTAAAAATAATCAGATAGCCTTTTCTTCCATGTATGTGTTTTGAATTAAAAGTCATATTTTTTTAGTTTATTATGTTCCTGAAATCAAAATAGTAGAAGAGGAAAAGAAAAAGAAACAAACTCACTTCATCAGGACTGCTTGAAAAGGAAACCTCTTTAAAAAAACAAAGTTCAGCCTAACAGTCTGACTTGAAAGGAGTAGGATCCTTTACTGAACTGTTGACTTATTTTCAAGCAGGAAATTGTCCTTTCTGCTTAGAAAATATTAATTTCTGTTAGGAAATTATTATGGCCTGAGTCTAATCAATTCCTGAGTATTTGGAGAATGCATTATCAGATTAGCAAGGTAAATATTACCCACTCTTTTTTTACTTATTTTTATCAAAAGAAACCTATATTACACCTTCACTTCATTAGAGACAACTAGCAGTTATATATCAACAACAATATATTGGGGCAATCTGTAGGTATGTTTTGTTTCTAAGATTATAAACTATATTATTCTCTTCTTAGGATTAGGACGATGATCTTAACCTGGTGAGCAGTAGCATCAGTTTTATTTCCAATTTGTTTGCATGTCTCAACTTTTCCCTCAGATACCAAGTCCTGACACAAAATTGTTGTTTAAACAAATGTAGTGCATCACTTTGTGAAATACCTGGAATTTTTAACTTCTTAAGGGAATTTCCCCATAGTGGACTCCTTTTGTTATGCATTTATCTTTTCATTCACTGATTTTTGCTGGTATAGACAACATTATTCAACTGACCGGAAGGTGAGCATTTTCTGAAGCATATGGTGCCACAATAATTGTTCACATTTCAAAAGCCTCCTCATAGAAGCATGCTGCTTCTTCTCATGAATGACTTGATCTAAATGCTTTCCTAATGTTGTCTTTCCCTATTTAAATAACTCTAATCTGCCACATGGAACTTCTACTGAGCTAAGCTTAACACTGTTAAAGAGCTTTCAGGGTTTTAGCATACAAAAGTCTCACAAGATGGCATTATATATCTCCATGGTTTTAGAAATTAGTCTAAAATAGATTTTTGAGATGACTGCCTAAACTCATGAAGATAAATAATAACTAAAGTTATGAAGAGGTTTCAGGAAATGTCTGAATTTAATTTACACACCTGAAGTTCTATGAAATTTTGGATTAATTAGTATTTTTTGAGGGATTAAGTAGGAATGCATTGGACTGTATTTTATTCACACTAAGAAGATTTTAAAAAGAAGCTGAGTTCTGGACAAAAATCAAATTTTGGAAGTAGGGAGAAATTTAAGTATCTCATTTTCATATATATATCCACATCTGAAGAACACCATTCTGGATAAAAATTTTGTTATGTAATGACTGCTACTTTTTTACCTACAAATATAGTTCTTCATTAACATTTAATCATATTAGCCTTCATGCACTCTGTAATATGATAAAAGAAGATGAGTAACTTTTTAATATGACCTTGAACTGATAGAAGCTCTGTATCTGTGATAAATGCAAGTTTGCTTTTATAGCGTGACTGCACTTTCAGTTGTCAGTAAAATAGTTTTATGAATGTTCATATGAAAAAAAAGCAAGATCTTGAAGACTTGCCTAATATTTCATTCATAGTAGGTAGAAGACACATGGCTGGCTCAGTTTTATATGTAAGTCATATATCATCCACATAAAAGTGCTGTTGGCTATTCATGTAAGTATCAACATAAGAGGACATATCCAAGGTGAATTGGAAAATCTCTCTCGTCATACCAGTTTGTAAGCTGTAGGTGCTTCTTTCAGGAACTGACAGGCCTAGTGATAAGTTTGGCATTTAAGTATATTCATCAATTGATTTTCCAAGCTATTCAAGGGCATGAAACTGAGCTAGTGAAATGCAAATACTATGAAGTTTCTAATAAGAAGGTATGTATTACTTTTGCTGAATATTTTAATTTTTTTTTTTATGGACAAGAAAGGGAAAGGAAAATTACTTCGTTTTTTAAAATATCAGGATTCACTCAATTAAGTGCGGCATCACTTCTCCTTGTAACCTTAACAATATCTTTAGTGGAATACAAAGTTGTCTAACACTGCTTTTCATGATATGAAGGCTTACAAAAAGCTATAATACGTCCTTGTATCTCTGCAGCACAACACATACCCTTTAGAAAAAAAGAAGCTATTAACTGACCCTCTGAATTACTTAGGAAATAGCTCTGTTGGCTGCCCATACAGTGAGTGTGTAACTAAAAGGCATGTGGCTTTAATAACAAAGGACTATAAAGCTTCTTTGTATGTACAGCTACATCGTTTACCCAGGAAAAAGAAAAAAAGTATGTTGAAATAACTCCATTTGAAGGTTGTGAAAGAAAGAGAATTGCTAGTTTATTGTGTGGCTTTAATTTTCACTAAGGAGTCTACAGTGGGAAGGAGAAGGCAGTCTTCCATGCTGCCATTTCCAGTGCCATAAGTCCCAGAAGGGAATTTCTTTTCAAACAGGGAAAAGGAGCTTACTGGGTTTGCGCTACCGAGCCATCAATTCCCAGTGGAAGCCAGGGAATGAGAAGGAAAGCATACCTTGCTTTTGCCTGAACAGTTTGGTTGGGGGGGCAGGGAAATGGTTTTTGGATGTTGAAACTGTGATCCCGTTCATTTCACTGAATTTGCAAGCACCCATCTTAGTGTAATAAACTAGAGAATATTCCTTTTGAATAGGTATAAACATGTTTTTCAGGATTGGAAAGCAAGTAAATTCAGGATATTAAGTGGTCTGTAAGTTTATCTAACACCTTGCTTAGAAAATGCTTCAAGAAATTCCTTTCCATACCACAAGGTATAACCCCAAGTGACAGCTAAGTGTTGTCCAGTCACCCACTCCTACCCCCACTCCCCATTGTTTGCTGGAGCTCAGAGCTTAATCTTTGAATTGAGTACCTATTAATATTGAACATCTCAACCAAGATATCTAAAAGTCAAATTGAATCTCTACAAACACATGCAAATACAGGGTCTAGTTATTTATTTATGTTTTTGTGACTGCAATAGATGGATTTTCCTTTATCAGGAATACTGAGAAGCATTTTACTGCACAGGAATTCTAATTGTGTCTTTCAGCACAAACAAAGGCAGCAGAAGTGGATTTAGAAGATGGAAATCTAAAGCCCATAGATAACTATTTTTAATTTACAGAAAACCTTGGACCCAGTTAGCTTAAAAGTAAACACCTGCAAGAGGCTCATTGAATTTATTAGGAATGTAACTAAATAGAATCCCTTCATCCTAGCATAATGAGCTCCATATCATGCTACCCTAGTTTTATATGACAGTGCAATATATTAATTGCTTCAGTGTTTATTTATCCTTGTAAGGCACATGGCAGAAGAAGAAAAAAAAAATCCTTACCTTGCAATTTCAGATTTACCAGGAAAATACCTCTTCCTAAAGTTAACATATCAAATGAATTATTTGGTTATTTAAAAAAAAAAAAATAAAACTACTCTTCTTGGAAAACTGTCACAGTTTTATATTATCCCTATAGAATTTTCCTATACATGAAATATCTGAGTATACAATTCTAAAACTTCATCACAAATCTATGCATAAAAGATATAGCATGTTGTAGAACATCATAAGCATTTTGTGCTTTGTAAACTGCTCTATTATTTATCTGTAAAAACACTTACTTTATTCCTTATACATCTATTTTACCTGTTTCAGTTCAAAAGACAGTAATTTGCATGTGCACATAAAAATAATAGGAAATCCTGAAAACATTCAATAAAAATTGTTTTATAAAGAAGAGAAAACAAAACAAAAAAAACCCACAAAAAAAACAAACAAACAAACAAACAAAAAAAACTAAACCCAGAGGTTTTATTTAAATGCAAGTGGGTTTAATGGTAAAAAAATTGCTATAAGAAATACATGGTGCTGGTAAAACCTATTTAACCTAAAATAGGGACTAGAAGAATAATAAAGCATATAAGAAGTATAAAACACAGTTTAGTATCATTTAATGGGTGACTTGAATGAGCACTTCTCAAGATTTTGTCACTTAATCCTGTTTTAGGGATTTCTGTAATCACATAAACAGGCACAAGTAAACTTATATCCCATATAAAAAGTATAGCAAAAATATAGAATATGCTGACTTGGAAGAGACCATAAGAATCACCAAAGTCCAACTCCTGGCCCTGCACAAGACCACTCCTGTATAGACCCTGATGTTTATTTTTAATTCTTTTTCATGAACATTAGAATTCCCTTTATTCCTATAGCTATATTAATCCCTTCTACAAGTACAAAATTTGAAAAACATTTAAAAATTAATCAATCGGGTTTTCATCTATCTAAAAACCAATTGAAAAAGTATGGGGCTTTAGGTGTGTTCGCTGGTAATCTTGATAATACATTCAAGGAGTGAAATTATGAAAAGAAGTAGTCAGTAGTCTTCCTCAGACTTCAAAATCCAAGCCTGGGCTATGAGATTATGACTTAATTTGAAAGATGAGCCCTTATTTGGACTGTGAAAATGGGGAAAGACTCTTCGGTGTAATG
This sequence comes from Zonotrichia leucophrys gambelii, assembly GCF_028769735.1. Classification (NCBI taxonomy): domain Eukaryota; kingdom Metazoa; phylum Chordata; class Aves; order Passeriformes; family Passerellidae; genus Zonotrichia; species Zonotrichia leucophrys. The sequence continues at coordinate 23,360,096 of NC_088169.1, read as the reverse complement.
TTCTCCTCTCTGATTGTTTTGAATTCCATCACTAAACTCCATAACTGAAGGAGAGTACTCTTCCAAGAATAGAAATGTGTTGTCTTATTAGAGGAACATAAATATGTGGGACAAAATAAATTGGGTGAATGTGACGTAAAATCATCAATTTTTCTTAACATTTATAAGTAAAATAAAATGTATTCTTTCCCATTGGGTAACACTCCTTAGCAGACATCTTCAAAAAATTTTACTACATGATAGGAGAAGGATCTCTCGAATGGAGTATTTTTACTTAGCTGAAAGATTAAATCATCTTTAAAACTGTAAAGTTCTAACAGGGTTAAAACCAGAAGAACTAAACAGTATTTGATGTGTCACCATGACAAAAACAATTTTCTCAAAAGCGGTTATAAAGAATGAAATCTGCTGTTAAATTGCATAAACTTGTCATGCACTATCACTTTAAAACACGGCTTGCATCTGAATTTGACAATAGGATGACATTGAAATTTATAGGCCAAAAAGGAACAGATGTATCCATTAAAGCAAACAGGTACAGCCAAATTCTTTATACTGCAACTAAGAGGAAAAACACCCACTGGTGCTGTATATAGTGACTGTTTCTTTGAAGCTAATAAAGTGCAAAACTTTCCATGTTGCTCCATAAACCCTCGCTGGAGCACTTGACAGTCATAAGAATTAGTGGCTGGATTTAAGGAACATGAAGCACTATTAGGAGAAAAATTCTGCCAAGTACTAAAGGACTTCAAAAATAGCTTGATTTGACTAATTATGCATAACTGAGTTTTGCTGTGATTGGTATCTACTTAGTACTTGTTATAATATATGTGGGTGTAGTACATTGGGATTTTTCACAAGGCCTCAGTTTTTACAGCCTCAAATTGATGAATAGTTTGATCTTTTCTAGGAGAATGATAATAAAGTAAAAGCTATTCAGGTCTTCATTGATCTCTTGGATCTAGTCATATCAGCCATACGCAAGACCTAAATTAAATAACTCAAGTAAATGTCAATTCCAATGTCATCCCTTAAAAACATGTGGCGCAGTCCCAGGTTCTGGCTGATGGCTGAAGGTGTACACGACTCAGTGGAGGCCCTGAGGTCAGTGTGCCTTGGCTGAGCAAAGAGCAAAGGCATTCACATCAAGAACAAGCAAGACACAGTCTTTTCTCTCATAAAATTGGAATTTGGAAGTGAATTAAAAGATTTAAAGCTGATCCTCTTTCTGAATTGGTGGTGTTCTACTGAGTCCAGGTGACCAGTTTGGAAATTTTCAAACTACATGTATCTTTCTATAAAAGACACAGTTTTCTAGGCAAATCAAGCAGGCAAGCTATAATTCATTTCCATCTCTGCTCTTTAGGTAAAAAACTTCTTTCTAGTATAAAAAGTTCACATTCGAACTATCTAATAAATAATAGGTTTTATTACTACTTATATTATTATGTATGCATTTGCTAATTCATTTTTGTACATGTATAAAGAGTGTATATGTATATAACTTGCAAATATTAATTTTTTGTTACTGAACTTTTTTTGCCAAAATATCCCTTTATGCTAATGTTTTCCAGAATTGGTAGGTTTCCTCTAAGGAACTGTTGATTCTATCTACATAGCAAAGAACTGAGTTACATAGCTAATATCCCTGTATAGATAGAGAAGCTGTAACCTGTGCTTACACAATTATTATGAAGTCTGATTGTTTTAATTGGGTCTATCAATTTGCATAAAATTTACTTAGCTTTCCTATGGCCTTTTTCCCAGTTTGATCTATTTTAGTGTCTTAATTTTCAAGAGCATTTCTCCTTGCTTAAAATTCACATCTGACAACACCAATAAACTCTTTGAGCCTCTCTTTTAATTCCTTTCATTTATCTTCAATAAACTGTGTAGGTAGACACAGGCATACACAAAAGGCTGCTTCAAACACAGCCATCTCAGCTCCACAAATGAATATTCTAAATAAAGCTTCCAGTCACCTAAACTGAATCTGGATAACTGAGGACATTGTTCAGCCTCTTAGTAATAATCTTCTGCTTAGCTGAATACTTTTTTGTAACTCCAGGATTATAGAAAGTTGCAAAAGCAAAAATAACATGTGCAACCAACCCAGAGAGCCCAAGAGTTCATCCCAATGTACCCCATGACTCAATAATTGCAGTTCAGGGATGAGCACAAAACACAGAACCTTTCTAAATCTTAAACTACTAATTCATCAAAGCCCAGCTGTCCTTGAAGTAATGGAGTTTTAAAAGGTTCACAAAGTCACAAACACTTGGGAAACACCTATATATTTTATTTTATCACTTTATAAAAGAGTAGTGAGATCAAAAAGCTCTTCAGCTCTTAATTAGGTAATCTGACCCTGCAACGCTTCCTGACTGTCCAGACTTCATGTATGAATCAATTTTCTTTTCTAACTGCTCTTTAACTGGTTCTGTGCAACATCCTTAGTGTTAACTGGAATATTCTTGAAGAAACAGAAGAAGTCTGAAGTCCTAATTAAGACAGTTTCAGGAAGGATTAACTACTTATCTTAGCTTTGGTGTTTCTCAGGCAGAGAAAAAATTTAAAAACAACAACAAAAAACAAACAAAAAAAAACCACCTCCAAAAAATCCCTCACAAAACAAAACCCCCCACAAAAAAAACCCCCACAGACCAAAATCAAACAACACAGATGCTTCCATCCCTAGGGTAGCCTGGTAGGAAGTTTTATTCATATCCAGCTGCTGCTGCAACTCTCCTGTACAATCCTTTTGATACAGGTGAATTCTCTCTCACCAGAAAAACAGTGGGACATGCTGCACAACCTATTGATTCTTCTACTGCTCTCATCTACTTTTCTTTTTTGGATAAGCCTTTGCAAGTACTCATAAAATACAAAAATAAAGTTTTCTTAAAATATAATCCCGTGGGGCTTTGAGATACAAGAAGTGTCTCAGTTCTTCCATGTCAGAAAATAGTTTTCTCCTTTTCTCTTTTCAAAAAAGTCTTCCACTTGTTTTCAAGCCAGCCCCTCTCCTATAAAGTTCCAACAGTGATGGGTTAGATTTATTATCTGGCCCCAGCCAGGGTGACCCAGGCAAGGTTTTGATAGTGACTCCAGGCAGCCTGGAAGCACAAACCACTCAATCTGCAGCCCTTGACACCCAACATCCCTCCTACTTGCTAACTTCCTTTTTTCAGTCCTACTGTCCTTCCAGATAAACATTCAGTATGTATTGATTTTCCCCATTTGTCACAAGTTTTGTTACATCTGTATGGAAATTTGATATTTCATCAACTTGCAGGACCATGGAATAGTTAAGTTTTGAATACCCCTCTGAAGGTCCTGTAATCCAACCTAGTCAGCTAGAACAGGTGGCTGATCCAATAATGTTGTGAATGTCTCCAAGGATGGAGAGCCTTGCATCATCTCAGAGTGAGATGTTTACTCTTTGTGCAGCGTGTTCCAGTGTTTGAGCCCTGTCCCAGCAGAACTGTTTTCTTATGTTTGAATGTAATTTTCTGCATTTTCATTTGCATTCATTGGTCAGTGGATGTCATGTTACTGAGCACCACTGAACAGAGTCTGACTTCATTTTCTTTAGAAGACCCTCATGTAAGGCATTTCTACACATTGGAAAAATCTCCTTTTAGCCTTCTCCACTTGAAGCTGAAGAGCCCTAGCTTTCTCAGTCTCTCTTGTTATGAGAAGTGCCCCAATCTACTGATCACCTGTGCTTTTTGCTGGACTCAATTCTGTGTCTTCATGTCTGCCTTGTAATGGGGATCCTAGCACTGGACCCAGATGATTCTGATGTGGGTAGAGGAGAAGGATCACTTTTTCAATCTAGTAGTTGCTCCCTCAGTCTGGTAGTTGCTCCCTCATGGCATCCAGGAGGCTGTTTGTTCTTTTTTTATCTGCAAGTGTGTACTACTGGTTTATATTCAGTTTGGTGTGCAGCAGGACTGCCAGGCCCTCCTCTCCAAAGCTATTTTACAGCCTGTAAAACCCAGCTTGTATTGGCACATAGAGTTAATCCACCCCAGCTGCAGGACTTAGAACATCCCTCTTGAAATTTCTGAGATGCCTCCTTGCCCATTTGTCCAAGCTGGAAAGGTGTCTCCAAGTGGTGGCACAACCCATTTTTATACCACTGTGCAGACAGTCTCAGCCTTGCACAATGTAACTGATATGGTTGCTGAGGCATTGCCTTCCTTGCAAGATTATACTCTGCAAAGGTTCTCCTGTGCTCCTCTCCATTTTTGTGTGGGATCTGGCTGTTTCTCATAACTTGCCTTTGGACCTGTGAGACCCAGCCCTCCCTGATGGTGCTATCTGCAGCTTTCATCACTTTGTTATTCAGCACAAATATGATCAGCATTTTTTTCTGTTCTCTCTTTTACAACATCTTCTTCAGTTGTCTAAAACCTAGTCAACAAAGTAGTTGCTTGCAGTTCTAGCATTACACAGCATTTTAAATCTCTATATATTTATTGATCTGATTATAACAGAATAAAAAATGGTTCTGATTTCAATATTGAAGATTTCCATAACACTAAATAGTTTAAAAAAAGGCAAGAAATCATGAGAGTGAAGAGGACATTCTGTTCTGTTCTGTTCAAAGCTATCTCACAGAATACCAAATGAAGTATACTCAAATGATCGATAATATATGCAAATTGTTGTGATGGAGTATGTTGTTTTTACTTTAACACAGTATCATTTATTTTCTAAACACAACCTTGTTATTGAGTAGATGTGGAATTTATTTTACTCTTTTAAATTTAAATTATGTCAGAAAAGAACCAGTGACTTATAAGAAAACATGCTGTATTTCTAAAATGAATCTAAAGACAATTTTCCCTTCTGGAAGGAACTCACTACTAGCAGTATAAGGAGAATGATTTGAATGTCAATTACATACAATTTCCTGCAAAATAATATGCTGAAGGCAAATCAACATTTAGATCACAGTATCTGCAATGTAAATGAGAAAGAAAAAAATATAGTCAGCTATGGTTAGCAATGTATTAAGTTTTCAGGACCTTTTTCATTTTTTATTAATTAATTAATTTATACCACTGAGTCAGGAAACTGCTTCAAAGAGACAAACTGATATAAAAATCTGTTTAAAAAATGATTTTGCCTCCACAGTGATTTTAAGTACATGATATATTACAAGGTTGGACCAAATGCATATGTAGTCATCTCAACATTTCTAAAGTATCCAAGAAAATCAACTCATGACATTTTTTTCAATTCTGATACTTTTTAATAGCTTGTTAATTTTCTTTGTGGAGGTACAAGCCTTTTGTCCTTCTTTGGACGCATTCAAGCCCCTAAATATCTTCCTTGTAGAGAATGGTCCAGAAGTGAGCACAGCATTTAAGGTATGGCCTTCCCAGTGCTGAGTGCGAGGGGACAATCACTGCCCTGGTCCTGCTGGCCACAATATTTCTGACACAAGTCAGGAGGCCATTGGCCTTCTTGGCCACCTGTGCATAGTCTGGATCATGTTCAGCCAGCAGATCCCTTTCCTGTGAGTAGCATTCCATGCACTCCGCCCCCAGCCTGTCAGGCTTTATGGGTTGTTGTGTCCCAAGTGCAGGACCTGGCACTGCACCTCATTGAAACTCTTGCAATTGGCTTTAGCCCACGGATCCAGATTGGCGAGATTTCTCTGCAGAGCCTTCATTCCCTCCTGTAGATAAATACTCCTACCCTGTGAGAGACTGGAGAAAATGGTTACTGTGACTGTGGTCACAGGGGTTTACAGGTGAAGAGAGAGGTGAGAATGTTGACTCCATTGTCAGAAGGCTTGATTTATTATTTTATTATATATATATATTACATTATAGGTATACTAAAAAAGAAATAGAAGGAAAAGTTCTCAGAAGGTTAGCTAAGAATAGAATAGAAAAGAATGATAACAAAGGAGCTCTCTCAGACTCTATCCGAGATAGCTCAGTCCTTGATTGGCCATTATTTGTAAACATCCAAGAAGGGCCAATCACAGGTGAACCTGTTGCATTCCACAGCAGCAGATAACAATTGTTTGCATTAGTTGCTGGAACTTCTCAGCTCCAGCAGGAAAAATCCTAAGAAAGGATTTTAATGAAAAGATGTCTGCGACAGTTACCGTCTCAAAACAACTGAAATATTTGGGGAGGAAGAGGGGGGCAGACACACACTCACACACATGCATGCACACACATGCTTCAGTTTTGAGCCAGTAATCCTCTTCTCACTTGGGGTTGGTGGCAAACTTACTGAGGGGATTCGACGCCCTCATCCAGACCATTCATAAAGATGTTAAACAGGATTGACCTCAAGACTGAGCCCTGGAGGACAGCACTCATGACTGGCTGCCCGTTGGATGTAACTCCATTCAGCACACCCTCTGGGTGCAGTAGTCCAGACATTTTTACCCGGACAAGAATGCACCCATCCAAGCCATGAGCAGCCAGTATCTCCCTGAGAATGCTGCAGGAGATGATGTCAAGTGCTTTACTGAAGTCCAGATATACAACGTGCACAGATTTTCCCTCTATCCACTAAGGATGGTCATGTTGTCATAGAAGAATATCAGGTTCATAAATAGTGTCTATGAACTTAATAATTTCCAATGGCCTTTTTGGATTTTATACATAGTTTTTTTTCTTTTGCTATACTCTTTTGTTGATTTTGTATTCCTAAAATGCATATGCCAGCTTAATAACATTCTTCTCACTTGTTGGATGCATCAGCTGAATGAAAATTTATATAGGAGTTGCTGTTTACCATTATATTCACTGCTGACCATTTCCTTTGTGACGTATCATAACATTGTTTCACTGTCTGTATGTGCACCTACCTCTGTGACAACAATTCAAGCTGCTAGGAAGCAATGGATAATCTGTGTGTGAATTTATGATGATAAGCTGATAATTAATTCTCATTGATTTTGTTTTTTTCCCACCTGATCTCAGGGTGAGATGTTTACTCAAATATTTAATGTTGCAAGCGCTGTGGCAACATCCTGTAAAATTTTCTTCTCAATAGCTCAACCCAATTCACTTTTTCTCAGTTATTGGTGGTGTTCTGACAAGCCTTAAGGAAAAATTAAAGGGTGTCCATAATACTGTGAATTTGTCACCAGGACTTATTGTGTTACTAGCAAGCCTGTAATAAAATACTTTCTTGACATCTGGGAGTCTGCCATCTTTATTATATATGATGAAATAGGTCTTTCCTGCGGGGCTTTAGTGAAGGAAGATTACTACAAAATAGGATCTCATTGTTTGATACATCCAAACTTATGTACTTTCTCCAGAGATAAGGCTAATGTAATTATTTAAGTCACTAATTTTAGTAACAATTAAGACTCTAATCTGTCAACCTGAAGGAATAAAAAAACTATTTTGATGGTACAGTAATGCTTATTAAAGCCTGAATATCTTTTGGTACGACCATCACTAGAAGTGAAATTTTTGAAATGAGAAAATATCACCATCTGCTGTTAATGTCTAAAGAATGCTGCCAAGTTGTATAAACTTGAGACTCCTTCTTTATTTGGCTTCATCAGCTGCCAGGAGGAGAAAACTAAATTGTCCTTAGCAGACTGTAATATTATTATTTTTTTTTCTTCTGGATGGAGACAGCAAGAGGCAAATTACTTCATTCAAAACTGTGTAAACAACTAATATTTAAATCTCGATAAATTTGTTTTTTCCATTGTTTTATTTTTTGTTTGCTTTTGGGGGGTTCTTATTTGTTTGGTTGTTTTTGTTTTGGTTTTTTTATTGTTTTCATTGAGATCCTTTCATTAGAATGTGCTTTTGGCACAGTAAGGCATTGCACACTGTTTTCTTGCCTGGAAGCTCTGGACTTCTGTTACTGTTTCTTCCAGGAAAAAACACTTCAGAGAAAGTACCTCTTTTCAGAAGCTTACTCATGGCTCAGATAATTTGACATATATTTAAGTGAGACATCAAAGTAATTAGGGTGATGTACTCAATTATGAGCTCTCAATTAAATACTTTAAGTAAGACTTAAGCCACAAGCTTTGCAGGGAATAGCACAGTTCTGTTAATATTCTAAATTCATATCAGCAGGCTCCTTAAACTCAGAAATAAAATAAAAATATTAAGAAAAATAGAAAAGTTTTATGATACATAACTTTTTCATTTTGTAATATAAATTAGGTACTATATTCAATGATAAAGGTGTTCATCCATATAAAACCTTACTCCTATGGAATTTTAAATATGCAAAAGAATTTTAATTTGCTAAAAAAGAAAAAATAATACCCTTAATTCATCAAGGCAGGGAAACACCTGGAAACACAAAGAAACGACTTTAGAACACATTGGTTCTCTTAGCATCATATAATTACAAAATTTCTTCAAAGGAAAGCTTTATGCTTTATGGTCAATATGATATATCTTAGGAAAAAAAGTACATTTAAGCCATGGCTTTTGACTCTCTATACCCAGTTCTTCCTCTGCACAGAAATGTGCAGATAGAAATTCTATCAATGCCAAAAAAATCAGCCTATCATTGTACCAGCAAAATATTCAATATGTAAGTATAGCTAAGCAGCATATTTAGGTACTTCTTCTGAGCTTTTTAAATTTTTTCTACCATAATTTTTGGCTTTGTTCTTTTACTTTTTAAACTTACTTAAAGATATTTTACTCTAATTTTATCTAAGACAAAAGAATAATATCATCAAGCAGAACACACAGGAGCATAACGTAAGATTTTCAAGGTTACATTAACCCTAGGGAATGGTCTGGATTTGTACCAAGGTAGATTTAGATTGGCTGTTAGAAAAAAAGTCTTCACCCAGAGGGATTTTGAGCACTGGAACAATATCCCCAGGGAAGTGGTCACTGCACCAGCCTGTCAGAGTTCAACAAGTCATTAGACAATACTGTGGAGAGCTTGTAGTGTGATTCTTGGGAATGGTCCTGTGCAGTGCTGGGACTCAATGATCCTCCTGGTTCCCTTTCATCTCATCATATTTAGTGATTCTATGATTAGCTACTCTAAAAATAATAGTTACTGTAGATAGAAATAGACATTGATCTCATAATAAATTTTAAAAGAAAACTAATCTCAAATTTATTTTAGTTATTTCTATTAACATTTATTCTACAGATGTTTGCTAACAAATGAGACCAAACATGATTAGCTTAGAAAGCATAAAAATATATGCACGTATGAAAAACAGCAGTGAGCAAATTTCAGTTACTGCTCTTAATGTTTGCGTCATTTAGTCATTAAAAATTTCTTACACTCTTCCATTTCTAATGAGATTAGTTTTCTTAGTGGCACAGAATATGTAATGAAAATGTGGCTATTTAAAATTAGTTCCAAGATTAATTCTGACTTTATACATTTCACATTGCATGGAAATGGATAATAGGTGGTATACCCATTGACAGAGAGAATCAATATCTAATTACCTACAGCACATTCCAGCAAGTCAGTATGTATGAGAACCAGGAGCATTTATTTCTAAGAAAATCCCAAGGGTAGATTCAATAACGTTCTAAAAATTCATTCTGAAAGCCATTTGCATATTTATTTTATAAAGATTCCCCTTTCTTTACCCTGATAATATTTTTATTATTTTTCCTTGATGATTGTTTTCTGAAATTTGCACTTAATCATGTAACAATCTCAATTGTTTTCTCTGAAATCAGACTATTGAGATGTGTCTACTCTGTCTACAGCTACATACTAATTCTAGAGAGTAAAGTCTTCAAAGTTTGTATTTTTGCACACTGACTAATTTGCATAAGAATTTACCAGAGAGAAATCTACCCATGCAACACTACTATTGGTATATTTTGTGCATGTTAAAACACATGCTTAAGTCACCAAAGGGATGCAATTTATACAGCAAGGGGAGAGCAGGACTTGATGCAGGCAAGCCCCTGACATAATTCCAGGTTTTGTAGAGAGCTTCTAAACTTGTGCTACACTAAGTTGGAATTTTTGTGAGAATTTCTTTTTTTTTCAAATTTTGTGAAATATCTGTTTAAATTCTGTCTGCTCAGAATTTCTAATATTTTAGATCAAAAACTTGATATTGCAGTTCCTGAACATGGAGGATCTTGACATTTTTATTTTTTTGCTCTCAGGTGTTGCAGGAAGCCATCGTTGTCCCTTGATTCTACAGCCAAATGGTCTTTGTGAAAACTAAATATTGAGAGGAGAAAGACTTGGGTAGCTAACCCCTAGAAGTGCTCCAGGAAATGGATAAAAATATCAGAGATACAGAGATGGGAAAACCCCACAAAATTGTTATTACAGTTTAAAAACAACACTTCTCTCTCCTCCTCCCACACCCTAATGTGAGTAAAAAAAAAAAGAGAGGTTATGTATGGGTTGAGATAGAAAAACCAATCCAGTGACAGCAACAATATCAATAAGAAAAGTATACAAAATTAGGGTGAGTTACATACAAATATTGCTCACAAAGCCTGAACTGACATGAGACAATGAACAAAATGATGAACGAACCCTTAATGGTGCCACTTTTCTTCTGAAGCCATGGCCCCCTCCTTCACAGATGTGAGTATCCCTTATTTCTTCCTCCAGTAGATGATGTAGAATAAAAACACAGATGCATTCACAGGGCTCCAGGCTCCATACTCTCATGGCTACTGAGAAAAAAGAATGGTGTCATGGCTGAAAACCACAACAGTTAAGAAAAATAGTTTATTTAAATTGAATTATACAATGGTGTTCATCTCTGCAAACTGCTGTCTTTGAGAAGAAACAAACAAAAAAGAAGAAATATTGTTTCTCATTAGATGAGGAAGTCAATCTCTTTCTGAGCAACAGAAAAATATTTAAAATAAAAGAAAAAAAGAAAACATAGATTGGGGCTTTTTTCAGAACACAATCTGTATCTCAAGAAAGAAGTGCCAATTTCAGCAGAAATGGAAAATACTGGAGTTCCCTCTTTTAGTGTTCCTTGTTTTATTCGTGTGATCTCCCACCTGGTATTCAATTATGCTAAAATATAAAGTCTACTTCTGTCACTATGAATTTAGATTAAATGAATATAATTGCTTTTAAAAAAATTAATGCATGATGTCAGAGTATTGGTTCATTCTAAGACTTTTCTTTCTAAAACTTCTAGACTATGAATAATTGTGGTCATAAATTCTTTTTTTCTTGCTTAGTACTCTGCTCCTGTCATTCCTAGACATATGAAAACCCTGCAAATAGTCTACTTGTTATAAACTGTGTGGATTAAAGTCTGTTTCTTTTTCAATTTGTTGAAAGGTGTTCATTTACAGCAACTTAATTTAATCAAAAAGATGTGCAAAGAAAATTTCTCTTTCTGTGCTGTTATCTTACTTTAGAAGTATTTATCTCTTGATTGTTTAGAACTTAATTAATCTAATAGATCAATGTAATTTGTAAGATTATGTAGTCATACATTGGAAAGAACTTGCCAGTAACATGAATTCAATGCCCAAGTATGTAAACAAAATTAAAATACCCAGACAAAACTACAACAACACAAACAAATGCCATATTTCTGCTGAAGATTCTAGGTAGAACTCTGACTAAAATAACTGCAGTTTGTTCTTTGTGAAGACTTTTAAAATAATTAATGAAAAACAAAGAAAAGCTCAAGCAAGATGATTGTGCAGCAATAGAATTATATAAAATCTTTTATGAAAAATACCACCCGACCAAAAAAAAAATCACCTTAAAAATTATAATGTAGTTGAACTTCTGTGAAGCTTACATTTCAGTTAATTATTTGAAAGTTACATTACAGAAAAAAAAGAGATTTAATCTATTTTATGTCCTAAAACTAATTCTATGCTTGAAAAGTTTCATTTTTAAGATGCTTCTCATTCTCACAGAAATCACTCTCTTTGGCCTGTCCAGGTCATCTGTCCTGGCCATGCTCCCATCTGGGTTTTTCAGCAATTTTGTGCTGGCAGAACATGGGAAACTGAAAAGTCCTTGATTTAAGGTAAGTACTGCTCAGCAACAGACAAGACATCAACGATGCCGAGGACGAATCGGAATATCAATGCTCCATTCTTTCTAAATCCTCACAATTTAGGAAAATGCAAGTCTTTGACAAGAAGTATGCAGGAGATTTGCAGTGCAAGGTGTTCCAGAGATGCAGTTAATGAGCTCATCTTCTACGTGTTGGCTACAGGCTGTCAGGAACAGCTCTGATGTCTCCCTGGGCAGAAATCCAGGATATAATCCTTTTGGGGAAATCCTGATAGCAAATTTCTTGAAAAGCTATAATCACAATGTTCTTCATGTGCTTTCAGCCACAAGAGCCCTTAAGCTCAAAATAACTCTGACTTCCACTAACATAAATGATCTGGTGATATATTTCTATATAACATATTCCTAGCTGTGGATTTAAGACACAGATTTATTCATTGTTTTCTTAGTCAGGAACTAGTTTGTTTCAACATTACCAAATATGAATGTACTGAATTTACCATATGAATTTACTGTTCTCAAAGTTGATCTCTAGGCCAATTTGCTACTGCTTAATGGGTTTGAGGCATCTATTGAGTTGAGAACTGGACCTCTTTTTATGAACTGGAGTAATTAATATGAGATAACCTGAGGATTTTATCTCTTGCAGTATACTATAGCTATAAATTTGGAAAGAATTCCTATTGGAAGGAAATGCCTAAGGGAATTCTATACAAATAAAGAGATCTTTCTTCTCTGCATCTCTACTTTTTTATGCATGATGCATCCTATTGCTTGAGAAAATAACATTAATTCAGTGGACAGGGTTATCTGTGAAGTGCAATGCTACCATCAAATTTCATGCTGCTCCTAGATAATAATTCAAATTGTTTGTGAGCAGGTCTTCATCAAGCATTCTTCCTCACATCTTTCTCACTTCACCTTGTGAACACAAATGTAGCACTATCTTGCTACCTCAGGAATAAACCCAGTGTCCCATGAGAACTCTGTCTTACACCTCAAAATATTTTGTGTGGCAAAGTTTAGGCTAAATTAAAATAGCAATGAAGTTTTACTGTTTTCCAAAACTGGATTTTTGCAGGATGATTTTATATATTTTAAACAACTACTATTTCTCAAGTTATTAAACACAGCTGCTTTTCTGCAAGCCCTTTATTTCCCTTTCCTCTCCTCTCTTCTTTTCTTTTTCCCATGTCTTTTTGTTTCAATTTTCCATTTTTTTTCTTTTTCTTTTGCTCTTTTATTTTTTTTTTCCTGGATGGCCTTATCTGGGTGTACAAAGATACAAAAGACTCTCAAAATGCAAACTGTTATGAAATTCTATGTTATTTAATTCACTCTGTGTTAGAAAAAGTTAGAATCTAAAATGTAGCATGAATAGTTAGACCACTACCAAAATGTGGTCCAAACCAAGTTTCAGTCAACACAAGAATAACTGCTCTTTCAGTGTCCCAGAAAAACTTCTCAATCTAATACTTTGGACACTCTAAGGATCTCAAAAGCCATGTAGTCTTCATAGGCAAACAGGCAATTGGACTTAATCAAAATGGCATCATTTCAGCTAGCAAATTTCAAAGTTTTGGACTAATTTAATAAAAATGGCGCTTTTTTGCCTGTTTTTATTCTCTTTAACAGTAAAATTTTGACTGTAGGAGAAAAAACCCCCAAAATTATTTTCTTTAAAAAGATAGGTAAATACTTTATGCAAAAAGGAAGAAGGTTATACCATTGATATATTGTTGTTATTTTTTTTGATTCATGAATTGTCATCTCATGCTTTTCAGGGGACTAAGTTGATTTTTAAAATTCTTCTAAATATTCTTTTTTTCTTATTTAATCACATTGGGGGGGAGCATCTAAGCAGTCTGCAAGTGTTAGAAAATAAAGAAAATATGTAAAAGTTATAGATAAGGCAGGTGAAGATTTAAATGTCCAGATGTATGAATGAAATGGAGCTTATTGCCCTGAATATAAGTATCTACAAATGTACTAACAATTTAAAATACAAAGAGTAATTTTCTGTGGTTGGTTTTGGGGCATTTTTGTTTGGGTTTTTTTCCCTTCATAATAAGTCTGGAGGAACAAGGACTGTTGCCCTGTGATGAGGATAATTCTTTCCATGTAGGAAGAGAGACCTTGGAAAATTCAAGTTAAAATGAGGCTTGAGAATGTCTACGACACCTCTGTAGAACTTTAAATGCATCAACATCTACTCCTCTTGGAATTATAAATGTAATATTAATGCAATATAGTTCAGCTTCTATGTCCTAATTGATGCATGGTCATCTTGGAGAGCATAGAAACTTCAAAATATCATGTTAGACAGTAAAATATTTTGAGGCATGATCATCTAATTTTAAGAGTAAACCTAGCCTCAAAAATCTACTAAGAGTGGATCTTGAAATTAGCATAAAATTATTGAGTATTTTCTGCACACAATTATATAGCAATTATTTGGTCTCTGTACCATGCCTGAACTTAATTATTATTTTAATCTGCATACCCTTAGGATATTTACAAGATGGGAAGTGTTTCGGAGCTTGAACAGAGTGTACATGTTGTACATGCACTTACATATATGCATATTGTGCCATCTGTGACAGTTCTAGGAACCCTCATGCTTGTCAGAAGAATCTATCAAAACTTTCTTAAGTTCAGTTCACTCCTTCTTTAATTTGATAATTAAATCATCTAAACCTCTTACTACATTTGGAATGAGTTCCTTGAATTTCTATAAAACCATAAATAAATAAAAAATTCTGAAATTCCATGTTTAATAGTAAGTAGTTAGTGATGATCTAACAACCTTGATACTCTTACAACGTATTATCACGGTAGTGCTTTAAAACATAATAAGAGAATGAAGCTCTCAGCTGTTTTTAAGGTTAAATAGTTTTACTGCTTTTCTTTATAATTTTTTCTTCCTATTTTCTATTTTCAGCTAGGTTGAATTAACCCTTTCTCATTCCTTGTGCAAGGAGTCATTCACCTCATTATTTGCACTGCTATGTCTTTTATTTTGAGCAGAATGCTACTTTGTGAGCAGACAGAGGACAAATTTTGCATCCTTTGACAGAGATATCTGTGAAGAGATTTTAGGATTCATTCACCACCCTTCAGTGTACAGAATTCACAGGATGACTGTGAAGTTTTGGTATTAAATATGGAGTGAAACCTTTTGACAGTCTTTGAGGTACAAAAGGTGCAGGGACTCTAGTATATGTACTGAACTGCACTGAGTTTTCCTGAAAAGACAAAATGGATACATCCATTATTTATTTTTCTCACACTGTCCTCCAGCTGAGCAACTCTTCCAATTAGCTGATATTTCAACCAAGTGCTACAATAAGATATTTGATCTCATTTGCATGTGTTCTGACATGCCTTTCTTTTATATTAACTGGAAGATACTGAAATAAATAAAAGACAGAGAAAAACAAGGAAAAATTGCATTTGATTCCTCATTGCTGAAAACAGAGTACGGAAACCCTAATCCTGAAACACTGCAAAAAGAGAAAATTAGAATTGAGACAAAAAAAGACTGTGAAAAGCTAATGTGTGGTGATACATCAGATGTAAAGCAGACTAAGCAAGAAGCAAAATACCACAAACAAATAAATAAATAGAAAAATACCCCCAAAGCAATGAAACCAAACCTCAGAGAACTACTTAAATGAGCATAGGAGAAAATTAGCTAAGATTAAATTAATTTTAAAATTGGGATTCAGATCAGGAATGGTAGAATCGCTTGAAAATCATTAAGAGCTGTCTCCTCTAGCCTGCATGCAAAGGAACACTGAGTTCTACAAATGGAACTTTCACATCCCACCTCATGTAGTAGAATATGGTGAAAGTAGAATTGTCTTAGAATTATACAGTGTCTTGTGTTGGAAAGGACCCTAAAGACCATCTAATTCCAACTCCCCTGTCACAAGGAGCAGGGACACTTTTCATTGCACCATCCACACGTGGCCCCACGCACTATAATCCCTTGAGCCCTGGCCTTCCACCAGTCTTCTCCCAGTGCATGGTGAAACTGCTCATCCCACTGTTGGATAACATCTTGAGAAGCATGCTGAAAGGAACAGTATCAAAAATCTTACTAAAATCCAGAGAAATCCACTGCCTTCCCTCCATCCAATAGGTGGCTGACTTTATCATAGAAGGGTCTCAAATTATTTGACTTTGCTTTTGGGACCCACATTTACTGCGCCTGGTGATTGCATTATTCCTTCAATGGCTTTCAGTAGCACCCTGTATCATACATTCCATAATTTTTTCCAGAAAATAAAGCTAAAATAACAGGTCTATGATTATCTGGCCCTTCCCTTATGCTTTTTTGTGTATTGGAATAACACTGACTGTCTTCCAGTTAGCAGGAACCTCCGCAGAGTCCCAGGAACTTTGGTAGATGATTGAGAGGGGTTTAGCCATAGCACCCAACAGCTCCACACCTTCCAGTACTGTGGGATGAGTCCCACTGGGCTCTATGGTATTGTGAAGGTTCTGCTGATAAAGCTTCTCCCTTACAATTTCAGTGCACACAGAAGAAAAGCTGATGTTTGCTCACAGTGGATCTACACTCATCTATCACTATAAAGACTGAGGCAAAAAGAGCATTGAATGCCCCCATTTCTTTTTCAATCCTATCAGTCAGATGATCATCTTCATTGACATAGGTCCAAATTTATTTATTTATGTCAGTGCGCGTACTCAATATATGGTTTATAGATGGGAGACAATTACTTAAAATTTTCTATTATTTTTTGTCTGTCATTTCAATTTTGATGAAGCAAAATGTATAGCCAGGCATCTTTAACTGTTTTCAAAGGTATGATTATATTGGTAGATGGAAGAGCAATTGTAACAACTTTCTTTTCTGACAGAAATTCTCCCCAGAACTGTCAAGCTGTAAGTAGCTACATGTTCATTTTGGCTAAAATTTCAGAAGGCTGTCAAATACACAGTTAGCTACATCACTGACTTCTGAACTACTGACTCATTACAGTTATGGCATAGCAGTTTCTATGTTCAATTTCTTATTTTGTCTTTGACCTTTACCTGCTGTTCCAGAACTAAGAAAAGAAAAAGAAAGGGTTTCTCAAGCCCTTTCCTCAGAGTATTCTCAGTCTAGGTTTATGATGAAGTTAGATAGTCAGTCAATATAAACCCTTACACCTCCACTTTACTTACTGAATCTTTGGTGATTTCCGCACCTGAAGGCAAAGCACAAAAATTTGAACAGGTATGTATTATCTAACAAACTTCACAGAAATGCATTCATGCAGTAAAGTCTGTCAGTGAACACTTAACAACCTGGATTGTGCAAATAAGGGTACAAGTAGGCATAAGCAGTAATATGCAACATTTATTTTAAAGAATTTTTTTTTTAAAGAAATTACCTACATGTTCTACTACTCACAGTTGTACAATTGGTATAATCAGTGTATATTATATATCTTATTTCTGAAGTGTTTTTCTTGAGAATCAGTAGTATAGAATAATAGTGTATGAAGACTCCTTTTCCCTCTCACTTTCTTGCCCTTTCTTAAAGACTTAAACCTCCTTTGTATTCAGCCTGAATGTCTGCTTCTAATACTGTTCTAGAGCACAACAATTTACAGGGAATTGAAAAAGCAATTTTCTTTGGACAGCTAGCTATTCTCCCTAATTTTCACCTGCCAAACTCTTTTCTATGAATGTTGACTCAATCAGATAAAATGCAGGCTTTAAAGATGTTTGATTAGCTGCCTGGCTTACCTTTAGCTACTCACTTTGCATGTAAAATGTCTGCATACCCACCATTCTTCATTTTCCACTCTTCACTGACAGAGCTTTCCAAGAGCTGAACTGAGCACTGGGTGCATGAGCTAAGGCAATGAACACTTTTCATTTATGGACTGCTGACCACTTCTGGTTTATTAAGTGAAATAAGTTCAGCAATAGCAAAATATCATGTACATTACTTACAATTCACACCTTCATTTTTTTATCTGTTAGATCAGTTCTTTACATCAATTGATTTGAAATCAATACAATAAAGACTGAAGAAAAACCTTTACATATCTCTCCTGCTGTACTACCACATAGTTCCCAACAAATGAAAGATGAGTGATATGTCACTTATTATATAAAATTCAGTTCCCATACACTTAGGGATTTTGCCATCACGAGGTACACTGAATGGTCTCTTCTTTTGTAAACAATTCTCCTGATCTCAGTGGAATGACTCAATCAAGTAGTTCTGTTAAAACATTAAAATAGATGACTCATAAATTTTTACATGGAATATAAAAGGAAACTGAGGATCTTAATACCTCTAGAATGTGCCTACTTCATATTCTACTAATTGGAAAAAAATTACCTGCTTATATTCTTAGCTGGAAGCTATTTTAAAATTCTGAAAAATCATTTAAATTTCATAGAGTGTGGGCAAGCTGTGAATGTGCAAATGATGAATGTGTACTTGTGTTTATATGATTTTAATTGGACATGTTTTAGATATTTAAACCTAAGTTTCTATCAGATGAAAGCAGAGTAAAAATTAAATAGATAACTAAACAACTTGAAAAGCTAATAAACTAAAATTTAATTAAATAAAATTGGTGTCACCCAACTTAAAGTAATTGTCCTCAGCCTAGGAGCTGCTTTGAGTCTCTGGAATACTATACCAATATACATATTCAAATTAGTCCTGTAAAACTGTTATACATTCATTCAAAGTATTGCCTTACTGCTTCTCTATGTTTAATGACAGTTAATATATGTTTTCCTACCTTCTGCATCACTTCTAGTGCCCCAGTGTAATTACAATTTTTATCTTTAGAGTTATTTGAAAAAGGAAAAAATATATTGCAACTGCCAGTATAAGCTGAAAGAAAATAAATGAGATTTCATAAGGAAATCTTGAGATTCCATGGAGCTTTCATTTCTTTTATTTATTCAGTAAATAATTCTTATACAGTATTTTGTATTGCAAATGATAAAAAAATTTAAATTCCTGTCATAAACCTCCTCCTATTTTAAACTCCACCCTTATGGCTTCACTTTGCCTATATGGTGAGGTATTAAACACACTAAAGATTAGAAGTCTAGCTGCAAGCTTAAATTTGTTAAACATTCGCTAAATATTTTTCCACTTGTTCCTGGATCTTGAATAAGTCCTCCACATCTACTCCAGTTTTAATTTCAAGTAATTATTTTTGCCCATTCTTGTTATTTCAGATGAGAGATATCATATTGCCTCTCCACTATAATTTCTCTAATGTCAAAACTGACATCCTTTTGTATTTCTTATTCTATTTTTTCACTGATTTCTTTGGATTTCTCTGTAGGCATTTCAGACTTTCTGGAATGTGTGGTAATAAGAAAAGCCATGGATTTGCAGATTCAGTTTTACTATTGCCTTGTATATATAATTAGTAACATTGAAGTTTGACTCTGTGTGTTGCAGTACATTCACTCTAGGATAAAATTTCCCATTCCATGTCACCAAAAACCCAGGCAGTTTTGTAGTTTGTTCCTGTGTCTCTGTCCATCTGTCTGTCTGTCTCTCTCTCTCTCTCTCTGCATTTCTCTGGTTAGGTACAGATAATTATCTGTTTAATGCCACGACTTGCTTAATTTATGCTGAAGAAACTCTGCCATGAATGTGTGGTTTTCATCTCAGTTATTCTGAAATGCACCAAAGTATTCTCCCTTCAAACTTAAAGGTCAGATTTTGTATTATTTACTCTAAAAAAAACATCAGAAATTGCAACCTTTTTAAAACAAGTGCTGTTTTCAAAGTGCCCTCTTTGTTATCAATTTTCACATGATTCTATGTGGAATGTGCTCACTTAAAACACTGAAATTCAAGAAGACCATAAGATTTATCTGACCAAACTGAGCATCTACTAATTTAAAGATATCTTGTTAATTACATTGCATTGATAAAAAAGAAGAAGAAAAATTCATTTCCAAAGCTGATTTTTGTCTCTTCCTTAACTAGGCATCTTAGGTAGACCAGGTAAAATTGCTTTCATAATCCACACTTCCAGACAATAAAAAGTATTTTCATCATCAACACTTTTGTTGGAATAAGGCAGTTAGAATTCATAATGTACACAAAATACGTAAATGTTTATTTCACTGCATCAAATTACTTCTGAAGCAATTCTGTATTATCTGTAGCCATATATATTTTGGGTCCTTGCTACAAAATACTCCTGCTTTCATATTGCTGTAGTTAGTTCCAGAACACTTTGACTAGATTTCATTTAGACTCTGTTAGAGATTCTCCTTTTTACTACACAATTTAATCGTACGCTCTTTTTTTATCAATGTAATTTCTTACTAGAAGCCAAACAAAACTGTCCTCCAGCTAAAGTGATTGTGAGGGGGAAGCAAAAGAGTCAAAGCCAAAGCTACCAGTTATACCTGAATCATGACAATACTTCACAAAGCTTTTTGATTTTCTGCTGGAAGTTGAACACAAGTTCAAAAAACCCAAAAAATTGCACTTGACTGTCTTGTAAAAGGATAAAAAAGCCAAACTATGTGTCTGTGAGTGCCTAGCACTTTGCATAATGTGCTAGACAAATAATTTTTGCTTTTGGTGAGGTTTTTGTTGGCTTGTTCATTTGGGTTTTTCCCTTTAGGGGCTATCTAAATAGATGAATTCCATTATATCATAGATAAAACTATGGCCTTTGTGTCTCTAGAAATATTTTTCAGTAGAGTTAGCATGACAGTAGCAGTTTATTTCTCTGGCATTTCTGTTCCATCATTATGTTCATTCCATCATTATTTGCTTTGAAAGCTAGATAGATATTGGAATAAAAGTGAAAAAGATTAATCTTCTCATGAATTAAAGTGTCAGAGTTTAGCCCTCCTCTGATTTCAGGACTTCTGTGGTGGTATTTGCCCAAAGCATTCTATAATTCTTTCTTGACTCTCATGATGCCCTGCCTATGAGTAGATTGGAGACACACAAAGGAGGATCCATTTACTCAACTGACCAAAAGGATTTTCCATACCATACAACATTGTGCTCATCATTACAAAATGGAGAAAGAATAAGAAAATGGGGTACACACTTCATGGCATTTGTCTTTCTAAAGTAGCTGCTGCGTATGATAGAGCCCAGCTTTCCTGGATATGGCCAAACATCTCTGTGGATGGGAAGCAGTGAATGAGTTCCTTGTTTGGCATTGTTTGGGCAGCTTTTTCTTTTACCTATTAACCTACTCTTATCTTAATACCCAAGTATTTTTTTAACCCTTTTGATTCTCTTTCCTATTCCATCAGAAGGAAGTGAGTGTCTGGGTGGTGCTGAGCTGCCCACCAAGATTAAACCATGACAAGTAAAAAAATACACAATATTAATTTAAATTACTTGAAATTGTCATCGTTATTTCACTTTGCCACCAAAGGCAATATTTGAAAACATGTTTTGTCACCAGAAATTCACCCAAAATTAGGATGGATAATGCAGGACAAGATTCTACTTCTCTCCTGAAGTTTCTTGCTACATAAACTTTCTAAGTGCTTCCTCCTGTTGTGTATTTCTCTTGCAATCTTATCTATTTTTCCACTGGGATGTCTTTCCATTACAGACACTGAACAGATTGTTACTCTTCATTGGCAGAAGATAGCAAGATGTTGAGAGATCTCTTCTGATAAGCATCCTGAAGGCAGCACAGTTTAGAAAAATGGACTACTGAGAAAAAAACGGAAGAAAGGTCTGAAGGCTAATGCATCTAAAACAAAGAAATAAATTTTTTCCACCATCCCAATAATGAGATATTGAATGTATTTTTTTCTTTATTTAACCTTTAAAAATATATATTAAAATAAAATCTTGTAGTAATCTCTTTATACCCTACCTAAATATAGTAGCATTAATAACAGTAGAATTCAAATAACAGTCATATGTTTACATTTAGGAGCTGAGAAAAGCTGATGAACCAAAATTAACACTTTGGTTTGTGCTGATTGAGTTTATGAATGATATACTCTAGTTACAAGGTTGTTTTTATGAAGAGTGTTAGAGGGAACCTCAAGATTATGATCCAAAAATCAGTTGCATTCAAATTTTTCAATATCATTGTGTTTCCCCAATTGCTACTGGATGAGAAGAAGAGCATGCCTCTAGAGTTTTCCAGGAAAAACTATTGGTATAGACTAATAGAAGCACACATAATAAAGCACAGATTATTTGTCCCTTTGGAGAACCTTCTAGGGCTCTATTCTGACGGCCAACTGAACCAATCTGGTTGAATTCAAGAGTTTCCAATACAAAGAGGCATATGAAGACATATAGAACTCTCTAAAGAAGAATTAGGTTAAGTTGTGGGTGTCTCACCCCTAAAAGTGTTCAAGGCAAGATTGGATGGGGCATTGAGCAATCTGGTCTACTGAAAGATGTTCCTGCCCATGGCAGCATGATTGGAACTAGATGATCTCTAAGGTCACTTCCAACTGAGGCCATTCTATGATTTTGTGGTTCTATGATGCAATGAAGATCTAGAAAAGGAAGGGGACATCACTTAATATACACTTACCTGAGATGACTCATCAAGGAGTCTCATCAGACCAGGGAATGAAGCCACCCTGTAAAATAAGTCTGGGTGAAAATGAGCTGCCCCATATTTTGGCAGTACCTGAGAGTCATCTTAAGGTTAGTGTTTAGCATAAATCAGATAAAGTCTGCTGTCAGAGTTAATGCTTCTGTCCTTATCCTCAAAAGCAACCACTGGGCAGCTGACCAAAACCCAAGTCTCTACACCAAAAATCCCAAACTTTAGTTGAAACAAATCTTCAAAGACTAAAGTCAGGTTATTTAAATTCCTGTTCTTCACACCGTAGGAAAGCCTACTTGAGGCATTGTATAGAATTTCAAACTGACAAAATGTGCAGAAAATAAGTACACTTTAAAATTATTAAATTCTAACCACTGTATTCCTATTTTTTTTTTTCTGATGTTGATAGTAGTGCATTTTTCAGGGCCTGTTTGTTATTTTTGCTTTCAAAGAAGTGCTGCAGAAGTTAAGAAAAATGAACAATTAAAAGTCATGTGGTGATTCTGCTACTGAACAAATTTTAACAAGCTGAAGTAGATACAAGAGGTCTTTCCTATAGAAACTTTTTTTATGTTTTATATATCTTCTGAATCATGACTCATTAAAAGTCCAAAGTCAAGAAATATCAAGGCTGTAGGTGAAAAGTTGAGATATTAATGATATATTCTAGCCTGTTTTATTGCAGTCTAAAAGGGGCTAGGTGGTGTTCTGTCCTAGTGTTTTTCAGTTGAGAGTCTTATACCAAGTTTATCTTTCCACAAGCTTGCATTCCCTCTGTAAGCTCTATTTATTAAGAATACCATATGAAATTAATTAGTTTTTCCACCTTACTGACTTAGAGATTATACTGGTAGAATTTGCTAATTGTAAGAAGAAACCCTAGGTGTCTTATCAATCTATTTTTTGGCTGCCAAGGCAACAAGCAGAAGACTTGGAGTTGGCAGCATGATTACATCAGCTCATATCAAAAAACTGCTATATCAAGAGCAAACAAACATGCTTGTAGTCTGCCTTGTATGTGGTGAATAACTACATTAAATCAATCTCAACTGTCTGTCAAAGTCAAATTTATTAAAGCCCAACACTGAAAGTGAACAGAATTTTTGAAATCAATATGACTGATGGCTAACAGCATGAGGTTTGCACCTGCATTTACATTTTGAAAGACTGACCTTTTCCACAGCCTTTGATTTTTCTTTAATGGGCACCCTTCCGAAACTTGGGAAGTAAGAGTGAATGGCTTCTTAACATTAGAGAAGCAATACAAACACTATGCTGTTTCTTCCAGAATTATATAAACAACAAATGAAAGCAGAAACATACAACAGCAGAAATAAGCCCCCTATTTCTCAATCTGTCAGCTACATAAAAAGAGCTCCATCAAAGCAGAGTAAGTGGCATACACAAGGGCAGCTGCTGCCACAGGAAAACTTCATTGCAAATATACGGTAAGTCAGACACATTTCATTTTTATTAATTTTAAAATATATCCAGAAACCCTGCCAGATCAATCAAACTGACTCTTACCCATGACTTCCAAGCAACTTTACCTTGTTGGCTCCAAAATGCTCTAAGATTATTTGACTAAGAGCGAACTATCCTTCAGTTCTTGAATATTTAACAGAAGGAATGTTTTCAGAGCTTGGAAAAAATTAGCTTTAAAAAATTAAAAAGCTTCTATTTTTTTTAAATTTTGAAAATATTATCCACTCAAAGCAGAATTGTGTGATTTTGTTAGATATTTTTTTGTCTCCCCAAAGATTACTTTATTGTGGAGTTCTGAAGAAAAGAATTATCTCAAGCCACCTATATCTCCTCAGGCAAGAAGTAACAAATCAAGGAAAACAAAAAATTAAAATCTCCCATGATTAATAAAGAGATACAAGTCTTCTCATTGTGATGATGTAGCTATAGGAAATAATATTTTATTTAGATGTGTAACCACATTCAGGAATTTTTGCCTCAAGATACATTCCTGCTTCTGCAGTACAGTTGTCAACACTTCCTATTGGAATACAGTACCTGCTAAATGTAAAGCTAATTAAAAATTTTCAGACAGAGAAAAAAACTGTGCAAAAATAATTTAGAATAGCTAGATTGCTATGACGTCTCTATTTAATTATGAATCCAACACACAAGAAATACTGTGTCATTTCTTTCAACTTGATTAAAAACTATATTTTTCTGGTTTGGAAACAGATTAATTGGGGAGTATAAAGAAAAAATTATAAAAATTATCCCACAATGGAAACTAAATTATTATTTATTAAATTATATTAAATTATATTTGTAATTAAATATATTAAATTATTATTTATTAAATTACAATGGAAATCTTTTAAATAGAATTTACATAATATTAAGAAAAAGACATTTCTGTTATTATATACTTTTGTTTCCTAAAACATGTAAACTAATGATAACAAGCAAAAAATCTTAAGCTTATAATAAAGCCAAATATAAAATAGCAACTTTTTCAGCATTTTCATTCATAAAACCCTACTGAAAATGATTAATACTTAGGGGAAAAAATATTGAAACTAGGCAATGAACTAAAAAATACCATAATCAAAAAAAAATGTTGCAACTTTGCAAAGGGTTCCAGGTGGTCTTGCATGAAGAAGACTTGACAAGTTGTCCCCCTAACATCTTTTTCAACCTCTGACAAGCTGCTCTTCTGCGATTCTAGTGAATCTAGTCTCTTTGTTATATAGATAAAACTATATTTTTTAATTGGCTGTGGCTAATTACCGAGGCAAAGGAAATAATGCCTGTGATCTGCGTAGGGATTACATCATGCATAAAAGAAAATTATAAAGATTTTATAAGATTAATTCAGAAGCTGGCAGTGGGTCAAGCTATAGCTGAGCAATTCTGAATGTGGAAATAAATCAAAGGATGCTCAGATACAATTTACAAATACAAGATAATATATGCCAAGTGCATTATACACTGTGAATACTTTGTCCAGTTCCTTCTACAAGTGAGTCTAAGCTGCTGTTTAAACATATTTTAAGAACATAATATGCCTCCTGGAGCATGTCGACATGCAAAATATTATCATTATTAAAATAAAGCTCTTAAATTTCAAATATGACAGCTACACTTCTCAGACAAGGTATGAAGATCTTCTAAATATCAAATACATATATGATGAATAATTCTAGATATTGGCATAGTACTGAATACCTCATAACATAGAATAGCAAATAACCATATACTCTTATCCAGTTGTTGAAAGCAATTAGTTATTTTTATGATTTCACAGTACTCCTGTAGATGCTTCACACAAAATATGAAAGGAGAAGTGATGCTTTTCTTGGATACTAAAACATCAGAGGTAAAGACAGTAATATGCAATGAAGCACATGTTCTGATAAATTTTGAATAGTTTTTATTTATGCTTGGAGATTTGCTGAGGGAGTAATATATTTTCTTACATCATTACATCCCCACCAACATTCTGCTCTAAGGAAGGACTTGAATTGATACAGATATCCATCTGTTGCAATGTACTTTTTTCCTCTCAATGGCTGTCACATAGCTGACAAAGTCTCCATGCTCCTGATCAAACCCTACTGAGCTCTGGGAGGTCGGATATAGCCAGTTTACACTGCCTGCCACCTCCATGCTGTGGAATCTGCAGGATTCAGAAAAGACTGAAGGGCAGGTACTACTCCCCTCACCCACTTAGTGCCACTTGTTTTCACCACTCCCTATGATGGCAGTGGTCTCTCCACAAATGGTAGTGGAAAAGATGGTAATAAGCACATGTCAAACAGCAGAGATGCAGGTAAATGGCTGGTCATTTCTGTCATAAGTGTAGGTGGACAAACAACTCAAATGCTGCTTTTACACTGTAGTTTCAGCACAATTTTGCTATATTTAGTGTGCATTTTAGGGCCAGGTTATGAAGGGGAGGTGAGGTGACTGAAAATTCAAGAGTTTTCAGAACAAGGCAGCGGGAGTGGTGATAAAGCATGTGAAGTATAGTGAGTAAATGGAAGTACGGGACAAAATAGGCCTGGAACACCAACTTTCAGTGCACTGGAAAGAATATGTTGAAAAAAGGAATGGAAGTACATCATACAAGACTGAAAGCTGAACAGAAGTTTCCTTTAATTCATTTTTTTTTATTTTTCAGTGTGCATTTTCTTCTGCTATTTGGCCTCTACAATTTTGGAATTCTTTTTTGAGCAGCTTTGTTTCATATGCTTCCAGAGATAAAACTTTGGCAGAAAATCCACTGATATTTAGGACCACCATTCAGGGGAAGCGTATTGCTAAATAAGTCCTGCCATCTAAAGTATTTATACACCTAGTTCATTCATTTTGATAACAGGTAGGCATCCAAGGGTTCAAGCTTGTGTGTTTCCACAAATATTGCTTCAAGGGTGGTTTCACTAGGATAAGTGCCACCACACAAGGTTTTTTATTACTGTAGTTGTAATGATTAAAAAGAGAATTGCACTATCTGACATAGTCGTATAAGTAAAATCTTGTAAGTACAGACCAAGCCCTTGCCTATAGGAACCGAAGACATAAAATTAGGTCTCCCTTGAAAGCACTGTTTAAATTTACAACAGTAGATAAATGGAAAAGAATTTTTTTCATAGATTTTCAGAGAGTAATGTAGGCTGGCTGTGAAAGCAGTACTTTCAGAGCCTGAGAAGCTCATAAAGGTAGAGCTGTAGGCCATTAATATAAGCAAGCAAGCATCCAGTAAAACGTGATGCAAATGACATATGAGTTGCCTAGGAAGGCATTAATCAGACTGATGTAATAGCATAGATTTTGTGTAAAAGTAGGAACATGGTTTTGGACTTACTAACTTATTTTTAGTTTTAATACGTTTTCCAGCTGGCTTACCCTTCTATCAAAATTAATTAAAGCAAAAAAAAAAAAAAACCAAAACAGAAAAAACCCAAAGAAAAATTATAAAAATAAAAAAGGATGTTAGTGCCCAACTGCAAGCAATGAACTAAAAAAAGAAAATGCCTTGAAATTTGGCTTCTCAGCAGATTATGGTACTGTACCCATTAGAAGTGAATGTTCAGAAAGGCTGTCACTCTCTACAGTGCCAATCCATTGTAAAAAAGAAGAGTAATTTGAAGTCAACCAACCACCACATTTCAGTGAAGAAATCAGGAGATCTGCCTTTTTTGACATTCTATCCTAAAGAAAGTTCACCAGCATTATATTTTTTCTTAATATCCTCATGTTATTAGTCAGAAAAGATTTGAAAGATGTGCAAATTCTCAGATGAGAAATTATATCATACTTTTTAAACAAAATTAAGTGTTCACAAATACTAACTGTCTGCAGATTTGGATGGTTAAAGAAAAAGAGAAATATGTTCTCCATTTTACTATTAGGCTATACTGTTCATCTTTGTAAGATAATGGTGATAAAATTTTCACAGATTTGTGGCATGAAGACGAACTATTTGACTTCAGTGTCATACTGTCAGATTTCCATAGGAAAACTTTACATAGGGCATGGTTTTGTTTTCAGGTAATTTAATCAAATACAATTTATTATTATTGTTATTGTTGCTGTTATCATTATTAACTTGTATCTGAATATCTGCCACTCTGGCTTCCATATGCCTAATGCTATGTAGTATTTAAGAATTGCTTCTCTGCATTGTGTAGCTTTTAAGCAGAATTATTGAATTTTGCAACAGTAAAGAAAATTCTTGCTATGAATAACATGTAAGTTTTCATGTGCAGCTTTTACATTTGGATCTCAGTATAAAAACAGATTCTAGAAAAAAGCAAACAAGCTTGAACATACACCAGAAAAAACATGCAAACCTGTAAGATGGTAAAAAGGTATGACCTCTGCCCCACTCCCACCCTTGCCCTCCACAGAGGATTTTAAGAACAGATTCCACCTCTTTGCTTGTCTCTTTGTTTCATCTGCATGACTTTTTCCTTCAAGAGATCTCTTTAGTTTGTAGCCTCTCTAATGCACAACCTAGTTTTTAACAAAGTCCAGAAGTCAATGTCCAACTTGAGCTTCCTGAATCAAGTCTTTATATCACAGACTGTATGTCCATATGAAAGAAATCACATCCTTTCATTTTCCCAAAACAAAGGGTTTTAGAGGGTGCCTATATGTGTTTGTGTTACTGGTCACAAGATGAAAAAATCTAATTAAGGGCTTTCCATGGACAATGTTTTCTAGCATCTGACTGGCAGAAATTAAAATTGGTAGACTTACATTCACATTTTTCTGTGTGTATAAATGAGTGTTTTCCACATACTACTAGCTGTAACCTCAATAAATATGAATAGGATTTTGGGACTAGAATTAAATCATTAAGTCTTCAACATCATAAACATAACCAATTTTTTTATACCTCTATCTAAGAGGAGTTAGACTATCAACAAATTTCATACAAAACTCTTTGTCAAAGCTGTAATTTCAGTGGGGTATGGAAGAATTTTTTCAGGACTTCTCAGTTTTAAAAATTCTTCAAAATATTTTTTATTAGCTTAACTTTGTTGTTGACTTGCTGATCCAAATGCCTGGAGTTCATATTCATAATAAATTTGAGACAATTTTCCAAAATTAGGTCTATGAAGATGCAGAGTTTTCAATTTGCATCCAAACGCTCTTTTGATAACATCAATAGGCAATTGAAAATATCCTCCATTTTTCTTTAGCAGAAATACATTCATTTTTTAGGTGAATCTACACCTACACAAAACCCTGTATAAAGAGTAGTTATCCAGAAAGGAAAAAGTCGCACTGCATGAGAGGAAAAAATTGAAGGAAATTGTTGTTCAAAAGAGGTAAAAAAACACTAAGAGAAATAAAATTCAAGTTTGAGAAAAAAAAAAAACAAATAAATGAGGAAAAAAACTTTAAAGAAATATACTATAATGTGATGCAAACATAGTTTTCATAGCAACCATAACTGGCACGTGTTGCATCATTTTTAATGGCTCATGCTGATTAATATTTGCGATGTGCCCCATGAAAGTGCACTTAATTACATGAATGCTGCAATGAAACTTGTTTCAAATAGATGCTTGCCAAATACTTCACATAATGTTACTCAGAAATATTTTTTATTCTGATAAACTTGGAAAAAAAGCAGCAGAGACTGTACTGGCTGTTGGGCATTCATCCACCAATTGATTATTTCTTTAAAACCTGTACTAAAATTAAAGCACCACAAATCACCTACAGTCAATTTCTGTCGGATCTCAAGATCTCAGTCCTGAGATGCTGAGCCTCCGAGACCAGCTTGGGGGTCTCGGGAGTCCTGGAATGTTGCCAGAAGTGTCTGGTGGCTGGACTTTGGTCCTGCACAGGAGACGACAAGGATGAGAGCTTCACAGGGTGAATGGTGAAAAGATTAGCTAATTAGAGGGTGAGACACAGGGTTTAGGATTTATGTACAGGGGGGTTTAGAGGAGTAAGATGGAGGAATTGGGGTGTGTCCTGTCCTCCTTCTTCTTCCTCCTCTCCTCCATCTTCTTTGGCCACGGTGGCACCTTTGGATTGGTTATTGCTGAGAGTACATCGAGTTATAAGAGTAGATGGTATTGGGGAAAAATGATAAATATTGTATACGTCACAATGGGTATAAAGATACGTGGCTGCCCGGGAGGGCACACAGTGTGCCCATGGCTGACTGCTGAGCAGATCTTTGTTCGGCTGAAAGAACATCTTTTAGATAAACAATTAATAAACATAAAAACCAGAAAGAAGAACTGAAGCCTCTTCTCGTCCTTCGATACGCGGGCTGCCCCAAGGCCACCCCGGGCCTTTCCAGGCCTCTCAAACAGCCGAGATAAACCGGACACTTGGCGTCCCTGGACGGACTCGAACTACCACAACCTTTCGGGGGGAGATTAACCGGACAAATTTCCAGTTAAGAATACGTAGCAAATTTTGGTTAGATGACTTTTAATGTTCTGGTCAAGAGATGTGCAATTGAAAAATAAATTTTTCACAATTTCCCAATAAGATACCTCTTTTTCATCAATATTTAACTTCAAATATCATATAAGCAATCATAGGTATGAACTAAATTAGATTTATATATGCTTTAGTATGATTTTCTATGAATGTTACCTGAACTTTAAAGTATCTAAAAGTGCAACAGAAAGAAAAATTGAATTAAATTGAAGGCCAAAACTGGCTTGACTTCATTATCATACCTCTAAGCTGTGAAAATTTTCTTTTGTTTTTATGTTTTTATTTTTTTATCTCAGTCTTTTGTGTCTGGTGCTTGTAATCTGCTATAACCTGGAAAAAAATACATCCCTTTACTTGCTTCTTGCTGCTTTGAATTTCTATAGCCTTCTCTGCTTCCTGAACCTAGAGCTTGAGACCCATCCCTGCAATAGCTGAAAATTGATTAGCTCTCAGTTATGAAATCTTCCTGTAGGCTATTATTTTACAATGAGAACTTCAAATATTATGAATGTTTTCTTCAGTCTGTGAAAATAGAACTTGATGGTCTGTGTGTGTTTTTTTTAAATTCTCAAGTTCTTACTTTTCGGACCAATCCCAAGGTACCGCAAAGATTTCTTCAAAAAAGAAACAAAACTCTTTCTTACCTGACACGTGTCAAAGAAGGAACAATCAGTATACCAACATGTATACTAACATAAGTTTGCTGAACATGTACCTACCTTATAGATAACAATATTATAAATTGAGTCACTATTGTAAATGGCAGCTTCAACCATCAAACATCAAGAATATTCCAGTTTTCCATCTCAAGTCTCTGAGGAAGAGAAGTATCTTGCATAGTCAATGAGTACTTGCCTAACTAGCTGGGAAGGGCACCAGTTGTCATATGACACCACATGTAGACAGTGCTCTGCAAAGTGCTCAGAGGCTTAAAAACATTTATATCCCATTTGAAAGGACAGTGTGTTTACTAGGTTGTATCCAAAATAGCATAGTTACTTCTGATATTTCATAGTCTTCTTTTTTGTTAATATGGATGACAGTGAAAGATGATATTATTCTCTGTATTTTCTGAGGTTATTATGACAGTTCATGAAATCTGCCTTTAATAATTTCTTAATATCTACTCTGTGCTGCTTCCGAGCCAAATCAGCTGCTCCTGTACCTTCCTAAAAGTTTTGATATGGTTAGTACATTATTTTTCATCAAGGGAAGGTCTCTTTCATTTAAAAGTAACTATTAAATTTACATATATATAGTTCTATTCAAATCAGATGACTTCTAATGAAAAATTCAGAATTCTATGAATAACAAATTTTTCTGCTGAACATTTTGCAGGAAGAAAATATTTTCAATTATTTGCTTTTACTTTTTATATAGTTGACTTTATATTTTCTTTTTTTACTTTTCTTTCTTCAATAAGTATAATGCAGTAAGTCAGAAAAAAAAAGCAATATGTTCAGGTTTCCCTAAAAGCATCTTTCTAATGGTGTGACCTGCTCACCACTGCTGGGAAAGTTTCAATGGTCTTTTTGAAATGCATAATTAAACACCTGCTATTGTTTGCAAGACAAATGCCAAATGCTTCAACAGTAATATTCCTACTGTTATGCTTCTCCAATGAGATGGGAAAATGAAGAGGGTAGAATCCATTTAAAAGTATAAAATGTTTCTATAATATTTTCCATAATAACAAAGAGAATCTTCTACTCAAATAAGTTTAATTTAATTTTATCATCTGAAAAGTAAGGGAGTAATCTCACCTTCATAAGAGGTAAAGTACTTGGAAAATTGACTTCAAGGGGACCTATGATATTTTTAGCATGCTGAGGAAACTCAGTTAATACCTAACTGAAGATATTCTGCCTGCTTAAATCAAACAGTCATTGACAAGAGGATTTGATTATAGGAATTCATTTTTAAAAATCAGATAGGAGCCTCATTTAAAAGCTTTTTAATTTTGAATTAGATAAATATTTTTCAAAAATTATTGCAGGTCAGACTATACTTTTTAACAAATTAAATTAGTTAAAGAAATTCCTAATTTATTTGTAGCCATCAATGGCTTGCACTTGACAATTTTGATAACATTCAAATGCTACAATAATTTTAAGTGGAATAATGTAAAAATTATTATTAAATATAATATATTTATATATGTATATATTACATCAATTTTTCCTATTAGAATAAAATAATTCTAAAATACAGTAAGCAGGTAGTACTGTAAAAACACCTTAAATATTATTTTACATTGTAAAGTAGAGAGAAATTTGTAATTGTGCTTATTTCAACTAGGGTGATATAAGTGAACCATAATTTCCACGACTTTATTGGCCTGTACTAACTTCTGCTATTCAAACTGATCCAGATTCTTACCTGTCTAGAAGAGACTCTGAACAGTTCTAAACAAGACATCAGACTTTGATATCACACTGGGAATATGAAGAACACCTTGTATTTGAGGTGGTGTGTATCAGTGTCCTCAAATCTTTCCCTATCAAATAGAAGGTAACTTCTGACCATCCACCAAGGCTTGCTAGAGTTATATTTAACTTGGGCATTACAACTTATGTGAGACCACTGGCTCAAAATACCTAAGATAGATGATGGGATTGCCTATAAAGGAACTTAAAAGATGTTGGCATCTGGAATGTGTCCAGTGTGCAGTACAGAATCACTTTGGTATAACCATCTCTCTCCTTTAATTACAGACAAGGGTTAGTGACCCTGTGATGCAGTTTCATGAGGGATAACAGGAAGGATGCAGGGGAACACCTGAACACATGCCTGACTCCAGGCAACATCTTTTTCACTGTCAGCCACTTGGTGGATGGGCACCCCTGGGCCCCAGGGAAATGTCTGGGTGCACAGAACAGAAATGGAGCTCCAGCTCACAGAGAACGGGGTCATGGTATTTTAAGTCACCATCAGGTGCTATGGAGTCTGAGTCCTCTCTCAAAAAGAATCCAAATCCTAAACCAAGAAATGAGCACTGTGTTGTGAGCAATGCCTTTTGCACATCGCCTGCTTTATCTGGAGACTTGCACAGAAGGGGAGAAAGAAAGAAACAGAGCATAAAGGAATCTGTTAAAATTAAACACTTATGAGTTTTTTCAAAAAAACTGGTCCTTGGGAGACACAGACCATTTTGTTAAGGAAAAATAAATTCTGTGCTATCATACTAGGGGCAGGAAGATTGTTTTACTTTCTGCTTCTGGGAGTTTTGTCTCTTGCACCTCAGTCAATGTTAGTGCATTCATTTACCAAACCTCTTTTTAGGAAAATCCTTTAGATATTGCTGTCCTAAACACCATTTCATTGATTTTAAATATGATTTTTCAGTCTCGGGTGCAACAGAGTCTTAAAAAGGAATTGTGTTTCAGCAACTGGAGACTGTGTCAGAAGAAGAATGCTTTAAGTAACCATCCTTACCCATATTGTAAACAAATCTTGCTCTGTTAGCCATATTTTCATGATTAATATTTACATCTTATTGTGGAATGACAAGGAAAAAAAATCTTATGCAAACAACCAAAACATTTCAAAGAAAATTTTAATAATAAAATTTAACCTACTCTTTAAATAGAAGATACAGACTTTACAAACATTTGTATAACTTTGATACAGTAAAAACTACTAGTAGAATTTGTTAGCAGAGCTGGTAGAGACTATGCTGAAGCTCCAGTCTTTTTGAAAAGGAAAAGGTAAGATCATAGACTGTATTGAGCAGTGCTTAACAAAACAGAAACTAAAAACTGGAACAGAGAAAAGCATCTGTGTGTTATTAGAAGTTTGTTGACCATGCAGAGCCTGAGGATCTCCACCTCTAGAAAAAAATGCATTGATTCCATCAAAAAGAGATGTGATAAAAGCCTCATTGGTTTTTAAATAAGGAATTATAGAAAAACTAGAAATTTGCGTAGACTCTCTTGTAGCTGAAACTGGAATTTTAAAATATCAAAAGCAGAAAAACTTGGCAAACATCTGCAAGATACATTACATCTGTTAGTAAGTCAATTGCCCTCTCCAAGAATGGCTAGTCAAATCCACAAATAACCCATTATGAGGATTCTGAAACTTGGTATAGGAGCATTTGGAGTGATAGTGAAGAAAAATTTATTGTGGCCTCTGCCTCTCTCCCTTATGCTTTCCCTTTACAACCATTAATTAATACTGAAGTTGGTAATGGGGAGAGAAGGAAATTCATACAGCAGTGTGTACAATTCCCTGTTCTCCTTCACAATTAGTGAAATTGCAAATTTCCCAGGCATTCAGAAGAATCTGAAATGGAATACATTTGGTGAGTCTCCCTGGCCAGGGGAGATTGGATTTCATGGAGTGAGAAAGAAGCAGGAGATTACTGGGGTTTTGGCATGTTTTACCCACAAGTCACAGAGATCATGATCATTCTCAAGCTGTGTGGGTGGTACACCAGGCAGGAGGAACATATCTGCAGGACAGGGGAGACCTGCTGGTTATTAAAATGACTGCATTCTCTGACCTCACAGATTCTGTGCAGAAAGCAGCTTGTACTCACACTGTGTATACAATCTCTTATATTAGCACCTCTAAATCCAGCCAGATTAACCCTTCTTATTCAGGGTCTTCCAGACAGTCTCAAGACTTTTGTCACAAACTTTTAGGATGGAATATGGGAGGTTCATGTCCAAAACACCACAGATGCTAAGCGGCAAGAGGGATGTGTGCAGCCAATGGATGTAGCTGCCTGGAGTGGATTTGTGTAGGAATTAGTGAGTTATGAATGCTGGATGGGATGGATTGGATTGTTATTGTTAAAGCTCCTGAGCATCCCACAGCAAAATTTTCCATCAGGCTTTCAGATGAAGAATGTTTTATTAAGGTTGAAATGCTTGTGGGGGCTGCCCATACAAGCCTTTTAGGATTTAATTTACTTTGTGGGCAAACAGGGAAACTCCCAAATGGAACTTTATGGAGTAAGAGGCACTAGGTTACCAGGGTTACAAATAGAATGTGAAAGAATGTGGGACAATTTTTATAAATCTATCAGAGACATCAATATCATTGTCTTCTACTAAAGTAAAACAATAACTCCTGTGAAGAACAGCACTGACAAAATGTTGACAGATTGGGAAAGAAGAGCCATCATTAAAAGGACTCATTCATCTTATAATTTGCCAGTGTGGCCAGTAAAAAGGCAACTGGGCAGTGGCATTTTACAGTTGATTACCGACAATTAAATGCTAATGCAACTTTAACTGCTGCAGTTCCAAATATTGCTGAGACAGTGACTCTTATACAGGGAGCTGCTCATGCTTGGATACCTGCTCTAGATTTTAAAGACATATTTTTCATGAGTCCTTTTCTTGAAAAGGAAGAAGTGCAGTTTGCCATTACATAGTGAGAAATCCAATATACCTTTAACAGGCTACCTCAGAGGTGCAAGCATTCACCCAAAATTGCTCACTACTGCAATTGCTGCATTTTTACTGATGGTCTCACACACATCAAATGAGAAACTACCAAAATATAGATGATACTCTAAATGGAGGAGATTCCCACAAAAACGTAAGGGAAGTAATAGAAGCAGAATGAGAAGCATTAAATAAAGAATTTGAAAATCCACCTGAAGTTGAGTAAGTAAGAAAGTAAAATTTTGGAGTATTTGGTGGATAACAGGCAGCACAGTAATTCCTCTAGATGCTTTAAGAAAAATAGAATGAACACAGATGCTCCAGCCTAAGAAAGAATTAGAACACTTAATGAGGACTCTATTGGAAAAAAAAACATATGCCTGGGTTTTCTATCGTTGCTCAGCCACATTAGGTCACACTGTCAAGAAAGCACTTTATTTTACTGGATACGGCAAAGGATGAGCCCTAAACAGGAGAAGTTGTGAAACTATTCTTAAAGAATAGAGTGCCCTAGGGCAGAATGAAATTACAATTAGATCACCATGCTAAAGTCAATCCCACAGAACAGTAAAGGGAAAACCTTATGGACTGCCTGGCAAATTTATTTCACCTGGTCACTCAGACCCTTTACAAGATACTGATGCACCCTCACAGATGTAGAAGCAGTCTCTGGGCAGCTCATGGCAACTAAAGGTCAAAAGGCTGATCCTGGTTCCCAAGGCTGATCCTACTCCTTCCTCAGACTGTATAAAATTGTAGTGGGTCACATTTCTCATATGAGGAGGTACAGGAATGGGTCCTGCTGGAAGGAATTCACTGTATATTCCACACCCCATATTACCATGAGAAAAATGTGGAAGCCCTTGGAAAAAGGGCAAATTACTTATTGAAAAAGAGCCTTTAGCCACACATGACCCAGCAGGACACTTGATTTTCCAGGGTACTTTACCCACTTTCCAAGGACTGCTTGGGAATCTACTAATGGCAGTGGCACAAAGCATAGGGTTAGTGCTGGCTGGTTTTTTCCTTCTTTTTAATGGGGAATCAGCTTGATCAAAACCCCCTGAGACTTGCATCATTTGCTTTTTCAGGAATGATACCAGGAATGATGCCAACACACCTCCACTGATCATCAGGTTAGCCTCTGAAGGACTACTCACCCTTCCCGTAGAAGAAATCAGCACCAGAATGAACCAAATTTGGCACATAAATCAACAAACCAAATCCTCTGAGCGGGAAACCCCACTTTGTTCACCTATGATGAGAACTATTGTACAGGTCATCACCACTCTTAATCCCAAATGCATTTTTATTAAATTTCCTAATGAAGCAAGGTGTAATTGTACAAATTTAGGATTTCTGCCTAATACCATGAATTTGAAAGAGGGAAATACCATAATATGTGAAACACAGTCTCTAAGCAACAACAGGGAAATTTATTAGTTTCCAAGATACCTCCTTCAGAAGTGGAATAGATGTTACAAGGCCAGCAGCTGTTCAGTGAGCATTACAGTGAATATGGAGAGGGAAACTGTGCATATGGAGATATGATGAGTCCACAGTTGCAACTGTGATGATGTATATTGGCATAGCAAAACTTAAACCCTCAAAATCCATCCCATTACCTCCAAGGCTCTTGATAAGACTCTTTGAATCTCATCTCCAAAGATCTAGAAAATTAGACCCTTCTCCATCAAATATAGAAGACAGCAACAAGTGGTATTTAATCTTTCATGGTCCTTTAAATGAGTGGAATTATCAATGCAGATTAAAATCTCTACAATTAAATCTGTTAACATCCTGTGCAAGGTGGTTATTACAGTTGCATGGACAAACCCTCACCTCACCAAAATTATCAAGGAGAGATGTGGCTAGTATCCTGGGGACAGGATTATGACTATTAAAGTGGCATGAATGCTGAAATCCTAGCAAACAAAATAAATGACACATATAAAAATCCATTAAGGTTGTGACTCATTTAACACGAATTTAAAAAACACATATTATGATGGAGAATATTAGTAAATTAAAATACCACATCAGCAGGTCTTTTTCTTATCTTGAAATAAAAAAAAGAATCATTAATAGTTGCAAAACCAAATTTTTACACAAAGAATTTAGCTTAACCTAGATGCCAAAAATCCTCCTAAGTAAAGATGACTGCTGATGTTTTGCTATTGTGTGAGTGGCATGTGGTGCAGAAGTAATTTAATGTGCAATTCTTCTCAGCAGTAAGTCATTTTTGACATGACATTTATAACATCAGAAACATAAACAAGGAAAAAAAAAAAAAAAGCAAATAATTCCATTTAGATAGTTTCTACTGTCATTTTGACTAATCATCCACAATACATTTGTTACCTGTAAAGGAGAAGGAAATATTTTCAGTCTGGGAGGTTTAAAAATATTTAGCATTTAATTGAAAAGATTATACAAATGCATTCATAGAACGATGGATGTTTCACCCCAGAGAACTCATGACTCTGGGACATTTTTACAGCTCTGAAACAAACATATTGTCACCTTTCATTTTGTGGGATTCAGGAAGAAGCTGAGGACTGTAACGCTGTCCTAGAAAAATCTCAGTGAGAGATTTTTAAAATTAGAATGCATATCACTATTGCAAAGTCACAGCATTTTTTTATTGTTGATGATGATTAGGAAAATAAGATTTATATGTTCATTTTTCATAAAAGCAATGCCTATGAAAGCAACACGTACACAAACAGGCTTTAACTTGGCAAGATGACCTGGAAGTTCAAAACATAAATTTTTTTAGTATTGGGATACAGGTATTAATTTCAAAACATCTAGAAAAAACATGAACTCAAAATGTGTACAGTGCATATAATATTGGAGTCGACACTCAGAAAAATTAATTATTGGACTTTAATTTCTCATTTGCAAGAAGGTGTAACTTTAGCAGGAGGACCACAGGATAACATCAGCAGCTCTTTCCTTTGGGCTCAAGACAGATTGAGGTTTGCTCCCAGTGTTACCTCATGAATGCCACTATCTATTCCAGATACACTGGTTACACTGTGAGTAACCAAAAGATGCA
Organism: Zonotrichia leucophrys gambelii; assembly: GCF_028769735.1. Classification (NCBI taxonomy): domain Eukaryota; kingdom Metazoa; phylum Chordata; class Aves; order Passeriformes; family Passerellidae; genus Zonotrichia; species Zonotrichia leucophrys. The sequence continues at coordinate 23,321,172 of NC_088169.1, read as the reverse complement.
GGGCAACCCTTTCAAAATTCTGTTTTAATATATAGAAATCCCATGGTCTAAAAATGTTGGTAATAAGGGTAAAATTCAGATACAGTCACAGACAGCAGAGGCCCTGACTGGTGGAACATTTGAAGTATCCAGTGACAACTAAAAGAGGATGAGAGACATAACGCACAGCTGTGTTTGTCTGGATTACATCAGGATATCTAAAAAGGCATCAGGTGACTGTCTTTAGGCAACCAAGTGGATTCCTAACTGTTCACATGATTTCTCCTAATGGTCCACAGAAATCTTATCAATACCATCAGTGGATCCTTATTCAGCTTGAACTTTGGTGTCTAGGACTATTCAAAAATTTTAATAAACTTGGAGGTAATTTTAATGACACAAAACCCACTAGCGTTCTTTGCCTGTTTGAAACACTATCATGTTATTAAAATGAAGCCAGATGATGGCATCAACTGACATGAGTTATGATCCTGCCTGGAGCACTGAACAGCTCTGGGGTCCCCAGCACAGGAAGGACATAGACTGTTGAAGTAAGTCCAGAGGAAGGCAATTATTATTATTATTATTATTATTATTATTATTATTATTGTTGTTGTTGTTGTTGTTGTTGATGGTGTTGTATCATCCACTTGGATAACTTAAATAATATTTTCATTTCTGCCCAGAAAAATAAGAAAGATAGCAATTTTTTTACTAAATTGAATTAAATAGCTTTAGTTCAGACCAATATTGACCTCCATTTGTCTGTACTATATGTTGCTTTACCAGATTTCCAGTTCTGATTGTACTGTAGCATTTATTCTATCTTTTAGAATAAAATTCCAGGTTAACTGATTATCTGATGGACTACAATAGTATTTTCTCTGCACAAAATATTGGGATATATCTCTGGAGTCCCAGAGATGTAGAATTTGTGGAAGATATCATGTGTCTGGGACTTTCTCACATGTAGAATATTGATTTAGCTTGAGAAATCCAAAAGAGAATATTAAACATCTCCAAACAAAGAAAATTCCATAGTGGAAGAAGAAACATCTTTAAATTCTTTTCCAGCACTTAACTTGTCATTGCACAGATAAATTCTCTTTTTTGAATTTCTACCTCTGTATCTTAAATTATTTTCTTTAAAAAACATAAAAGTATCATGACGATCTATGAGCTCAGTTTTGATTGAATCAAGAAAGAAATGTTTTCAAATATAGAGAAAAAAATATATTTTGAAAATCAGCTTGTTTTTATTTTTTCTTTATAATAATCACAAAGTTCAAACACCCAACATTTTTACCATTAAATTTCAATGTAATTTTCTGTACATGTAAGTTGCATCACTGTCATGATTTCATTAGACGTTTAACATGGCAATCTAAAGGAAGAGGATATGCCCTACTACCAAAAATAAAAATTAAAAAAAAAAACATTAAGGTAAATTTATATTATAGTACTATTATTGTCCTGATGCAAATATTTTCATTAGAAAATCTTAAGAAAATAAATTAAAACCTCAACAGCATATCATAGCACATCAGGTACAAAATAACATTGACATACTGAGCAGGCATAAATTTAAAATAGTTCTTTTACGCAACAAAAATCTGAAAATGCTCATACTAATACAGAGAAAACCAAAAATACTTTTAAACTTAAGAAATAAAAATCGGTATTCTTAAACTTAGCAGTAGGAAATATTTTGGAGGAAAGAAGCTTAGAATTATACAGACATAATGCTTTCCCAAAAAAAAATACTAATTACACAATTAACAATAGAAAGATTAAAGTAGCACTACAGGGGGATTATAAATCATGCTGAACTTCAACACAGAGATGTCATCTCAGTTCACAATACAGCAGTAAAACTGATATCAACTAGGACATCAACAAGGCATCTCTATGAAATCACTGTGTTCCAGTCACCCATTCTGATACTATCTGTTTCAGTCAATTTTTTATTCCCTTTTAAAAAAGATAAAAAGTAATTGTATGGTCTTAGAGTTAAATTTTCTATCAAAACAAACAGGAGATTTCCTGCATTTTCCTAATCTTCTTGCATAGTGTTATCAGAGGTAGCAATATTGTTCATTTTCATTGTTATTAGCAATCTTATGTGGAATAGATTCCCACCTGTTTTAATTCATTTATTTCAGTAAGGCACTTTGATAGTGCTATCACTTATCTCTAAGAGTGAACATATCTCATTTCTCATGGGACTTTTCCAATCATTGAAGCTGTTAATAGTATTTGGGGTTTTTTTTAGTCAGTTTAGTGAACTTCTTTTTCTTTGGATACTCATTTTTCTTCCTTAGTTTTTCATCAGGGATTTCAGTGAATGTCAAGACAGAAAAGAAAAAAAAAAAAAAAACCAATGGCATATGGTCTGCTTCTTTACAGATTAGGTATGAACCAGAGTCTGCATTCAAATGCCACTGTAAGAGAGAGGGTACAATAGGTAAATATTTAATAAGGTCTCCAGTCCTCTTTGTCTTTAATGTATTTATATAGAAACAATAATTAGTGTAAGTGCAAAATTAACTAATCTGTACTTCCCTAGGCCCTCTAGCTATTCTTTTTCATAAGATTAGTTTTAGATTGCTTCAAAATATTAACAAATGAGCCACCTTTTAATTTATTTGTAAATATACTTGACTTGGAATTTGCATTTGTTTATCCCGCATTTATAAATTGTATTTTTCATTATTTTTGTAGAGAAAGTTTTCTTTTCTACTGCTTCAGTATTTGGCTTAATTGTGTATCCATTTCTTTCATTTTGATTTCAGAATGTATTTTTATTCTGTTCTTGTTCCTCATATTATACATAATTTAAAACACTATTTCCATTTAGTATCATTCTTCTATTCTGATAGCTCAGTGACAACAGTGACTAATTTTTTTCCTGCTCATTATAGAGGTTTATATTTTTCTTCTTCACCTTTGCATCCACTAATGAATGATTTGAGTGCTTTCTGACAAAGCTCTGCTTCAATTTCTAGTTAATATAGAAAGGTTTTGTTGTACTGAAAATGGTTATCAAGGGCAGAGTCTGGCTCTTACCTTGAGAAAATCACAACCAGATATAGCTTCCATTGGAGAAGTCCAATCCATCAAGCATGAAAACTGAACTCCTTACAGCAAAAGTCATTTTCTACCTGGTCAGGGTAAAGCAGTGGCACAAGATAGTCACATGTCCACATAAATCTTCACTCGTGACAAGAGAACAAAAATACTGAGTAATTCATCAGTTCTGAAGGATGTCTTCTTTCTTATCAATAAAATACCTAGAATGTCTTTTAATTAGAAAACTACATATATAAGACATATATGAAACAAATTTTCCCAAAAACAGCTGTCTAGGAACAACTAAATAGATTGGTTATTAGTGTTTGAACATCGTATTTGGAGCTTGATGATTTTGAAAATAAGTTTCTCTACCATTGCCTTATTTGACTGTGAACATAACTAGAATATAATTCAAAATATAGAAATACACAATGTCCTGCTTTCTCTCCTCAATCTGGAAAGAATCCAAATGTCATAGAGATAATCTAGAACAGTATAATAGGACATAGGATTGACATAAAGGAAGTTGTTCTGTTTTGTTTTTCAGGAAACCACTACAATAAACCAAAAACACAAATTCAAAAGAAAACGCCCAACCAAATCAAAACTACAAAATACACCTTTCCGTTTCAGAGTAATTTAGATAAATGTCACAAAGTTTAATATTTTAATGTGTAGGTTGATGGGGATCTGTAGAGTTCCTAAATCTTTGTTAGGAGCCAAAACTACTTACAAAAATACAACTTGATCTGTCACATTACCTGGCAGAACTCACTGCTGTTTTTGGCTAACATTCACAAAGCTGCTAGATTGCTGGCAGTCCTGCAGCTAATGAGAACTAGTTCAACGTGATGTCCCTGAGGCATCAAGCTAATATTTTCAAGTTTCAGAATAGTCATTACAATTCTTTGCCTTGCTCATAGAAAGCCTTATTTAGAAAGCAGTATCTAGTGCTACACAAGAAAAAATGAAAAGATGGAGGTATTAATCAATTATGCAAAATATGACACACAAAAAAATAACCAAAACCATCTTGGGGGTTATAAATGCTTTTGGAACCTTCTTACATATTTGGGAAATGAGTCTCAGATTTTTGTAATTCTGTGCTTGAATCCTAGGCCTCAGTAAAGAACTTTCATTACTAACAATAAACATTCTAATTCCTAAAATATCCACCTAAAGTGTTGTATGATTTTGGTGCATGATTCAAAGGAAAAGTTTGCATGTGGGAATCTCAACAGAAAAAAATGGCACTGAAAATTTTGAAAAAAGTATGTCTTAATCTGGATATCATACTGGAAGGTTTAGTTTAGTACCTTTCAAAAATCTTGGACTATAATTCATCCAGGTTAGATGAGGTGAAATGCAGAAAGGCAGATATGGACTTTGCTTCCTGAGGAATGGTAAGAGTTTGAAAGGTTCTTCACAGAGAACCTGCAGAAGGAAGACTTATCATCCACTCCCTGTAGAAGAGCTAGCATTGCTAAGGCTATTTAAGGACGATAGGAAGGCAAAAGCTCCCAGGAAAAAGAAAATTAGAGTTGTTGGCAGCAGTAAAAATGCTCTACCTGTAGTATCTGCAGCTGTTCACTTGAAAAAGTTCAGGATCTGGTATATGGAGCTGGTGCTATGAATAGTGAGCAATGAACTTCAATGACTGTTGACTCCTTCCTGCAGGATGAAGAATTATCTCTCTTCCAGCTAGACAAAATATAAGAGATAATAGTGACAAACTATGTCTAAGAAGTTCAAACTGGTCATGAGGAAAAAAAACCAAACTAATCTAGAATAGCCACAGAAGCTGTGTCTGCTTTCATTCAGTTTTGGCAATAGCTATACTTTGAGGTTAGTGTCAGACTTGATGACCTCCAGAAGTCTCTTCCAATCAGCATTTATAATAATCTAATATTCTACTTCAGCTGTCATTCTGTAGCTGTGCAACTCTCCTTGAAGTCCCCTGCCATACCTGCCAGGCCCACAGGATGCTTCAGATACTTTGTGGAATCCAAATTCCTGCAAGAAGGTCATGTTTTGTAAAAGAAATCACTCCTATATTAATACTAGGAACATGTCTGATAAGCTTTTTTCTTCTTTTGATAATTCATGTGTCAAAATTTCCACATTGCTAAAAAATATAAAACCTTTAACATTTAGAGACTACAAAGTGAGGTGAACCTTATCACAAGAGAGAGCCTTATGTGACACCAATTTTTCACAGAAGCAGACATGGTACTGAAACCTGACAGTTGATTCATGGCTCTGAAAACATTTAGTGCCTTCTGCCCAGAAAACACAATGCAGTTCAAATGTTATCACAGCACTTTGGGGCAGTGGATCAGTTAGTATAGGTATAGAATTGAAAATCTATGTTAAGGGATTAATAAGCCCTTGTTTGATGCAACCTATTTATTAATTAAAATTAATAAAGAAATAATGCCAAATTAATTCTCAGCAACAGCTATCCTGACACATGGCCTATGGGTGGCACCCATGCTGGATCAAACCCTGACCAGCATTTCCATCTGACTTCCTTCAGTGATATTGAGTAAATCTCCAATAAGCATGTGGGAACTCAAATATTTGGAGATGTTTCATCTGCCTGAAAATAGATTAGTACTGATGATGTGGGATTTATGCCTTACCTGGAAAAAATTGTCTTTGATGGCCAAATATACATGTATCTGTGGACAGACTTGAAGTAGCATAATTGAATAAAGAGATTACATTGCCTAACTCTCTATGCAGCAAAGCAATTGCATCCATTCTGTCTACAGAGAAGACCTTGTGGTATTTATATCCAGTGTGAAGGAAGTCTGCTCTTTAGCACATGCAGTAAATTGTTATATAGACAAATGCAGACGTATAATAGTCTATAAATATGCTACCAGGCAGGGTAATTTATTATTCCAATAGAAAAGTTAAAAGTATCTAGTTTAGTGCATAAACTCAAAAAATTCTGCAAACCTGAAATTTCTTGGGAGGGGCTGAAGAGTCAAAAAACACTTCTAATCATAAACATCCATACTTTACTGAACCAAAATTATTTCAGACTCATTGACATTTTCTTTCTCAGCTTTCAGTGGTTTTTTCACTATCATTAAATCAAAAACACTCTAGTCATTAAGGTGAATTAAGTCCTTTCATCTGAAAATTGGAATGAAAAATCCAAAAACTTTCTATAAGGTAAGCAAGGTCAGCATATTTCCAGTCCCTCGTGTATGATAGCAATTTATAGGAAATGATTTCCAGCGAAAGAGATGGTAGTGATTAGTCTTACCCTGTCCCACATATGTTATTGAAGAGGTGTCAGGTGATGACAACTCATTACCACTTTGGGCTGCATTTGAGTCAGTAATCTGGAGGCAAAGTACTGTAAAAAAGATTTAGCAACTTAAAATACACAACTCCACCAGCAGTGTGTATTGCAGAAACAGTAAGGTAACACATATGGTAATGGGCAATTCGTGTGCTCATTACTTAGCTTTTCCCCTGGAGGAAAAAGAGTTTTCTGGGTTTTACTTTGCAAAACTTAGTCATTTCTTTCTGATAATGCTTTTATAGGAGACTCTCTTAAGGATATATTGGTGTTGTGATCACACCTGCTTGCTCTCACCCAACCCCAGGAGCAGAGGACAGAATCAGAAGAGTAAAACAGTAAAAGTGTGAAAAGTCATGGATGGAAATAAAGACAGTTTAATACAGACAAAAATTGCCAAACCCAAAAACCTCCAAAGAAAAACAAAGCCAGTACAAACTAGTGCATCCCCAGGCAAACTCCTTTCATACAATTTAATTTATTAATAGTATATATCACATATAGTTATAAATAATCTATTACATAAATATACAATATTTGTATTTTTATTTTATGTTTAATATAGCAATGTATTAATATTTAATAATTCTATAAATACATATTCAAATATTTAGTTATTATTTCTTTAACTTTAAAAAATTATATATGTGAAATTAAATATATTTAAAATTCAATTATACGTAAAGAAACTGTATTTTTCAATTGCATTTCATTGTAATACATCGTACTTGCAACACTTGTAAAACATACTGATACACCGATGTTCTTAGTTTTCTTTTTCATTTAAGTGTGAAGAGCAAAGAGATTATTTAACAAGATTTTCTGTTGTAATAGATGAAATTGTCCTAATCTGTTTCTATTTAACTTGCCTTGTTTTGCTCATTTTTTCAGTTTAAAGGGAGCTGATTAACTCCTAGGGTTGTTTCTTTCCTGAAGGAACACTTCCAGTGCAGACTGTCTTATAAATAGAAAGGAAAAAAAAACACAAAAAAACCCAACCAAACAAAAAAACCTACTAGAGAAAAAATCACTATAGCAAGAAAATGCCCACAAAATCCTTTGTCATATTCAGGTGCTGGATTGTGTTGCTTAAATATTAGTGCCCAAAAAAAGGCTTGATGACTATGTGAATTAAGATGCCCTCTTTAATTAGATTAAATCATTTTCAACATCACTGCTTTAGTAATCGCACCAACCAAGAGCCCTACAGATGTCTCAAGTGCACATTCGGAATTTACATTCACGCAATTCAGAATTATCTGTGGTAAAGCTGGCTTAATTTACTTACATGACAAGTTCAAATATAGGAATCTATATTTTATTTATATATTAATCGGATCAGATGAATCCATGGTCTCCATTTATCTTAGTGAATGGCAGAATTTGCAGATGGAGCTTTTCTGCTCAAGAAATGCATTTCATTGTACGTTTTGGATACTGGCAGAAAATTATTTCACTATACAAGATAGGTAAATAATTTCTAGATTCTTATGGCTGTAATTGTATTTTTCCCTAAATGCCTTTTAAATTCATATATTAAATACAACTTTTAATTAAATAATTAAAAATTAAATTAAAATTAAATTAAAATTAAATTTAATTTAATTTTTAATTATTTAATTTAAAAACTTTATTTTAATTAAAGTTTCATTAATTATGAAAGTATTTCTGAAGCATATTTAATTTTATTCTGTTTCCACAAACACAATTTTTCCATTAAAATGTAGTAAAAGAGTAGTAAAAAGCCCATTAAATTGTAATTTCTTGCCTTTGTAATGCATCTATTAACATTCCAATTACCACAACATTTGTACATAAGTCATCTCTGTCTCCTCTATTAAAGGTTGAAGCCTTGAAAGTCTAACATTTCATGATTAAAAAATTGGGAGTTTCTTTCTTCACAAAGCTAATAAAGTGGGTTTTTTTTAGCGTATTGGCTTACATTGGCTAAATGAAAACCAATCATAATTAAAACCTTTATTTCAGGTACTGTAATTGATATTTACACATCTTAACAGCAGACAATCTACAAACCTGTGCAGCTAGCAACTTCCCTGGTCATCACTGCTGTACCACAATGTATTTGAAATTAGGTCAATGAGCTCAGTTTTGTCTACACTTCAAAATGTAGGCACACAGCATTTGATTAGACAGAAATTTCAAATATTCTCCAAGCTAAAAGAAAATAAACTGTGTGCTCCACTAGTCCTTACAGGCAAAAAATCACTACAAGATATTTAGACTGCCTTTGTTTGGGACAATGTGATCAAATCAAAGGGCTAGCTAAGAAATTATACAGCAAGATATCATAGAATTTGTTTCTTAGAAGACTTAAGGACACATAATCTCACATGTTATACACATAGACTAAAGGGACACTTTTATAGAAATACTTCATAGTATTTTATTTGAAATGAAAAATTAAGTTATGGAAAAAAGAAAATGTTATGCTTTAATTATGTTGTGGACAAACTGCATCTACTTGTGCTCCTCGGCAACCAAAATTCATGTAAATATATGTAAATAACACCCTATTAAAACCTGGTCAAACCCTCACAGTGATTTTATTAATTGTGACCTAGGCTCAAACATAGAGTGGAAATCATAAATAAGTCTCTGCACCTGACCCAAACTTGTATTGTGTGTATTTGCCAAATGTGTATTTGCCCACCATACACCTTATGGCACTGCATGTCTGGAATAATGTTGAATTAAAGATTGGGAGAAATTTGTATTTTGATTTTTGTCTTTAATTTCTTCACTTAGTCATTAGTATCTCTTGTGAAAAAACAGTGGGAAATTTTGTTTCTGTTTAGAATCCAGCCTCAGCAGCACTTCATTCTTCAAGAAAAATGACCAAAATGGCTTGTTCTGAGGTTCATCCCACCTTCACTAAACTAAGAAATCGGAATCCAAGTTAGTCTAGTTATAACTACCTCATTGAAATCCAGTCACTTACTGTAAACAGATATTTGAGTCATACAGAGATAAGTATTTTTATTTATTTCATTTTGATAAGTTATTAAAAACACCTGTAAATGCATTTGCCTCTTTAAAACCAATGCTGTTCTTTAAAGAATGTGTTACATTTTGCAGTATAAGGATCAGATGTTACAGGTTTAAAATGAAGCAGTAACAACATTACCATGGTGTAGCTAAATATGTATACTCTGTTGGTGTTTTTATAGAAGGGTTTTCTCCAAGGCTTCTACACTATTTAAAAATATTGTTGCTAATGATACCTGTTGCTACAACTATCTTACTGAAAGTAAGAAAAAGCATGTGGGAAATTGACTGTGGGTTAAAAGATAACAGGACAGAAATTATAGGGGAAAATACAGTTATTCTTCCCTGGATGAACGGTGGTCAGCATAGCCAACCTTCCACACACAGCACAGCCTAAGCAGTGGACACACTGGGGCCAGGCTCTGTCAAAATCAACTGCAGTAAAATACCTCTCCATGGACTGACACATGTCCCCACTCCAAGGCTGTGATTCTACACTGAGATACCCACCCTCAAGGTATGAAACACCCTCAATGAGTAAGAGGTGTGAATAAAGTCACTTAGGCACCACCTAAATGTAAAAAAGTAGTGTAAGAGTGAGCTGAGAACTGGGAGAAGTCAGGGAAGACTTTGGAGTAAATTCTGGCGTCAGTCAATGGGCTGAACCTGTCTTCTCCCCTCTGGGGACATCTACTGGGCAAGAGCTGTTCTCTATCCATGCTGAATGATTACCTCAAGCTAGCTTTTCTTAGGGATTGCAGCTTGTTAGTACATTGCTTTGAATTATCATATTGATTTGAATATATTTTTGCAGTCAAATATATCATCAGCAATCCTCAAACTTTAACCTATCACCATTTTATTAATAAAGTGTTATTCTGGAAACTCTCAATGTGAGTCCTTCAAGGACGCTGGCAGTCAGTGACAGAGGGTAAAGATGTGGAGATTCAGGAGGAGGTCTCTCTGCTGGGTGTGACTCCGAACAAGTCAAACCAACCTTAGATCCAGTAAACTCCTCAGTGAAGAGTTCCCAAAATGGGATGTTGAAAGACTTGTCAGGCACGAGGGTCTCAGCATTCCTGGGGTGCTGAAATACTAGTCAAATACTAAGGTTTTGAGTAAATCTCTCCTTTTCAAATGAAAGAATATGTGGCAGCACTTTGTTAAAAGAACAGATACATTCATTATATGTATAGTTTTAAAAAAATAGTTTAAACCTCTTTTACAGGTCAAACAGTATATGAATCAGAGGCCAGAAAAGAAAGCAATAAATATAGGTCACAGCTGCAAAAAATGTTGGGTCTTAGTTTTCCTGGTAGATTTTCAAAAGAGGAAAAGGGACTTAAAAATGGATGATCAGAGAAAATAAGATATCTTTTTTACTTAATTTAAAATTATATGGTGATATTGTGTTTTAAAGCCTATCCAAAAGCACTTCCTAGACAAATGACACTGTGACCATGTCTAACACACTAGATGGTTTTGCTGTCTGATGGGAAAACAAAGCAGAGATAATTTGGCTACAAAAAATACTTTAGACATGCGCAGCGAAGAAACAAAGAAGTTCAGATGAAGTCTTAGCAGTTTTTCTGACTTATAACACAATGTGGAGAAGAGAATGCAATAGCAATGCAAGTAGCAACAGTTAACAGGATAAAAAGGTCAAAATGTTAGGCTGGAGTGATGTGACCAATTAACCATTGGGTGGATTCCATGTTTGTCTTTTGTGTTGCAGAGTACAGACATTAGGCTGAAACCATTAATTTGGATCTCTGGATCAAAATACATCAAGATCTTGAAATAATCAAGATTTTATTAAGCAAAAATAAATCAAGATTGATATTGTTCCTTAAGTCTCTCTGTTTCCTGTTTTTTATAACTCTCTGGGCTGATTGAAAATAAGTCATATGACAAACAGGGTGGAGGCAGCTGTAAAAATTGACATAGAATTGTGATGCAAGAAAGAAAAGTTATGAAAAATATGCAATACCCATATGAAAAATATTACAGTCTAATTCTAAGCTTGAATTAAAACTTTAAAAGGCACCTCAAGATTTCTGAAGCTAAGAAATAAAGATGGAAAATAGCTTCATCACTTTTGAAACTTTGTCATTGTATTTAGTCAACCTTCCTTCTTAACTAATCAAATAATCAAATAATGGACTTTGCAATCTTCATGAAAGCATTTTGATTAAGAAGTCTGGTTACATGTTAATAGTTAAGAGTTATTAAAATCCATAGGGAGGCACACAGAGGCTTAAGTGCCATAATTGACAGGATGATGATAGAAAGACCAATTTAAGACTGTTTTATCCCAAGTATCACTAGGCCAACCTCCCCACTGAAAATCTAAACAAGATTTTGATATTTATACCCGAGGCAATTCCTGTAAAAAATTGCATATTAACGTATATAATGTCAAGAAAACAAGGAATCTATCGCTTCACCACCAGTGCCTTTCCAATTTTTTTCTAGTATATTCCCATGGGAAGCAAAATCTCATTTGCATGATTTATGTTGTCCTGTATCATTTACCTATATACATCTGCAGCTTATAGAGATCTGTTAATAAATACGATGGTGATAATGATGAAGAAATTTAGACATTTTAGCCCACCTTTTCCTCCTGCTTGAATCTTCTGTGAAGTTGAAATGAAAAGTATGTGACAATGCCACACTTCCAATAGCAACAGCTTGTGCTTTCATAAATAAAGGATTCTGAATTAATTCAAGGTACAAGCAGATGGACAATTTGGCTCAGTTGGCAAAAAACCTGATTTTTGATCAAAAAGATACAGTATGCTCTTTTTCTTGACACTCTTTCCTTCCTAAAATGAAAGTTCATAGAAAGTGTATCTTAATTGTCCCTGACCCAGTAAAAGTCTAAATTATTGACAGTTAGTTAAAAAGAACATAAAAAAGGAGAAAAAAAAAGCCAAAGACACAACTAAATTATTTGTACTTTTACAGAATTTTATGCAATTAAATCACAACAACAGAAATGTGACATCTATTAAATATTTTGCCTTTAGCAATGGATGACAATAGACATTGTTTGACATTGAATTTTCATAATATATACATATATTAAAAGATTCAGAAATAATAAGACAGATTGAGAAAGACTGATAACATTTTAATACTGACAATTTTTTCATAAGATCTCATTAATACTTTGAACACCTAAGTACTGATTAAGTTTTGTTGGGTATTTTCCTTAAGAAACCATTGCATTCATTATCTCTGACCAAAAATCAACTTTAGGTTAATTACAGCCTGTTTCATTGAGCAATAAAATATTTAGACTTATACTGTGTATCTAAGGTGATGATTTGGCATACATTTTTACACTAAAACTTTTTTTACTACTAATTCTTGTTGAATTTAGTTAATTTTTGGGTTTAAAGCATTCACAAAAGAATGAGTTAGTTCTCTCATAATAAATGTCTTGCTCAACTGCTATTTTAAAAGCAGACTCTTTTTCATCGATACAAGCACCCTCTTCCTTGTGAGTCTAATGGATAAGAAATTATTTAATTGAAATATTGTCTTAGTAAAAATGATCCCTTGCATTACTTTTGTAAGTTGAAAACCCTGACTTAAATAAAATATCACAAAGACTCTCTCCTAGGAGAATTGTGACATCATAAACCTATTTTTAACAAATACACTCTTATTATCTGTACCTAATTGCTAAATATGTCTAAGAAAAATTCCCCAACAAAAAATGACACTCAATGTTCCAAAACAAATTACTCATGCCATTCTACCTTCATATATGAAAAGAGACAAATTTCTTCCATGCATAGCTTCTAAATGTGGCACATGATTTAGAGGATGATATGGGAATTAAAGAGTTTAACAATTTCCAAGCAATTGAAACATCGTTTATTCAAACATATTTCTTTTCACTTTGTCTCGTATCTCCAAAACCAACCAATCAACCAAACTCCAGATTGGACGTATTCTAAATCACATTTGAAGACAGGAAAAAAAGGGAAAAATAAGGGACGGACATTGCATAAATTATTTGGACTACACATTCTCAATAAGATATTTTCTTATATTTCTATCAGGTCACAATCAAGTACAAATAGAAAAAAGACATACACTGGACAAGAATGTTATTATTAAACTTTGGACAAGACTTACTGATAGTGTGTCTTCAGAGCAGACCTGTGAATGAGAGATGCACAGGTCAGTGACCCTGCCTTGGCTGCCATTCATGCATGAGGTGAAGGGTTCTGTATTGTCCTGCAAGGAGGCTTATTGTAGGTATATGTTTATATCTTTTATGTTGAAAATATTTTGTCACTAAAGGCCAACAATGGCTTCTTTTACTTTCGGAACTAGTTCAATTAAAAATAGTGAAAAAATTTGTATATGCAAATTACTATAATGTAACAGCATACTATTTTATTCTTCATAGTTTAGAATATAGACAAAATATGAACCATTCTTTTTCAGTAGCACAGGAAGCAACATGGAAAATGTAAAAATATATGGTGTTTAAAAAGTGCAAATGTTTAAATAAAAAAATGGAAAACCTCTTCAGTGATGATGTGTGGTTTTAGATTCAATAAATGGAAAGACTACAAATATAAATAAATGGAAAAACAACAAAAAAAATAGTCAAAGTTTATATGTGATGTTAGGGTAACAGTTCATGGTCTCCTTGTAGGATAAAGGAGGCTTTACACAGCCTGAATGTTCTTTAGGAAAACACAGAAATAGAGCCAAAGAAGAATATTCTTTTATATTCTCTTTGCTCCATATCTTTGCAAGCTATTGCCAACATTTACTTGCCTGCCATTTTGAAAACTGTGTTACATGCAATTAGTTTTTAAACTGTGTACTGCCCTCCAACTGAAGCAAAGGTTGAAAAGAAGAACAGCATATGCCATAATGTGTTCTCTGCTTCTTTGCAACAACTGCTAAGAAATATGAGAGAACAAGAATATAAAGAAAATGAAACCATTTTCTATTCTCCCATGACAGAATAAATGCTATGGAAATCAAAACAAGCTTGGACTTGAAAACTTCATGAATGAAGAATAAAGGAGGCCCTTCCTGAAGGATGGTGGTAACCATTCAGTGTGAAGCACTGCCTCCTGCCCGCTGTCGAAAACAGATGAATACAACCACTTTGTTGGACATAAATATGAGAGTTTGCAGAGCATGGCTCTGATTGATGCATGCTTTTCCTTTTGAGTCGTATGACATGTACATTGTGAAGAGGAGAATAATTATCAAAGAAGATATTTGAAATTATTAATTAGAATATTTCTTTAGAAATGACAATACTAGTAAAGAGAGACCCACGTACCTTGAGAGAGAAAGCATAATCATATCTAACTGTGATTGAGGAAAAGGTAAGCAAAGGAAAGAATACATGATAAAAGGAATAGCAATTAGAAATTTAGATAGTAATGCTTAGTTGAACATGAATTTACTTTAAATCCTTTAGACAATGCCTCAACCACAACATTTTGGAGGCCTGATAGAAACTTGCTTTTTGAAGAGATTTAATTCAAGCCCTTATATTCTCTATGGGAATTTTTGCCCACCTGTTGAAGTAATAACACCTGCAGCTAGGTCAGCTCCAGCAATTTTTCACATAATACAGTTTGGGCTTACTTTTATGAGGTAAAGTTTGAAGAAAGTAAAACCATTTATTCACTTATTGGAACGTACTATGATTTGCAAGTATAAAAATTAAATAAGTAGAATTTGGAACCAATTATTTGGGACAAAGTAATTTCTCATTTTCTTTGTGGCAGAAGGTTTCAGCAGGATTTGTTGGAAAGCATGCTAATAATATCAGGCACAAAAAACTCTGGCCCAATATTGAAAACAGAGAGTTCCATAAATTTTCCTGGAAATAAGTCTGTCTGTGCAAGATAAAGTTGCATTTTCCTGATTAGATAATAGAATGGAGAATAGATTAAATTAAAGCGAGTGTTTTGTTTCAGTTTAATTTAGATTTTGTCTTAGTGAGTAAATGCTGAAAAATTTGCAGTTGAAAATCCCAATTTAGCCAAAGCCACAGTATGAGTATAAAATACATAATATACAGTATTTTCATTGTATCTTGCTGGCATTTTAGTTTCCAAATGTTAGTTCAAGGAAGCATGCAGTGTATAAATGCATGTAAATTCAAGAATTCAGAAACAACTGAAGAAACAGCAATGCTGCACAATGGTGGGTCCCCATGGAAATCCAGTGTCTGATGCCCTGGTGATTCCAAGTTCCACCCCTCTCATAAAAGCAACAGTGACTTGAAAGTTACAACACTGGAATTTCTGCTGACTTGCAGGAACTTTGTCTATCTGGTTATGCAAAAATGAAATATTTAAAAGGATTTTAGATGTCATTTTGGAAGAAATAGAATATAAATAATTATTCATGTTAAACCAAAAACATCCCATCTGCTTTGTCTAAGTCTAGAATTTTTATGCTTAAAAATGCTCTCTGATAACAGCTACATATTTAGGAATATGAAACTCTTGTCAGAAATGAAAACTTTGACATAAAGAAAAATACTCTCATTATATTTTTTTGACTGCTATATCAGAAGAGGTTATTGTATATTCTTTTTTTTTATTTAGACATTGGACTATAAAGTAGTCTAATACTCAAAGGCAATCTCATGACAATTGATAGCATTTTCCCCTACAAAATAGAAAGATTTTTGTGTTTTGTAGCTTTACCTTTATTATTTGCTTGTGTTCACTCAGGAATTATATTAAACTTCTTGTATGATTTGTGGTCAGCTAACATGCTAACAACTTGCAGCATGCTATCAACAGTATCTATTTTAAAGCAATTTGCCCCACAAAGTCATTCACAAGCAATTTACTTGAGACAGGCAAACATAATCATTAACACTCTGAAGCCACTCTGACCTAGGTCACCTGGTAAAAACAGCTGCTTCATAATGATATCCAATTTCCTTGTAAATCCTGTTCCAGAGAAATTTATAAATCACAAGTTGCTCTCAGGCCATGGTAAACCTCCCTTTCAAACCATAGCCCTTCGGGGATTATTTGAAAGCATATTATCCAACCATCTGAAGGGTCAGGTGTTGCCAACTGGGGCATTAAAAACTCATTTATACCTGTTTACTGGTAACTGCTAGCAAAGGCTCACACATTGGGAAGCAGTAATATAATATACTCATATTTTTTTCAAACCACCTTGGACTCTCAATGTTCAAATAAAGCAAGAAATCTACTGCCTCTAAACCACAAACAGTCTGGGAAAGGAATTCAGGGGACTAAGAAAAAAGTGACAGGATACTCTGGGATATCCTACCCAGCCCTGAACTGCTGCTTTAGAAAAATATCCCTGTGTTACACAGTCCTGTATCTTACTCTCCAGCCCTAGGCTTTTGCTGTGTGTCCTGCATCACCTTAAATGTCACTAGTCAATGATATTTAGGCATCTCCATTGCTTTTTCATTACACCCTAAGAGTAAACCAATTTTCCTCAATTTACTACTGATCTGCACATGCAGTGTGTGTCTAGAATTTTATTCATGAACAAAAAAAACTTGCTTTCCAACTTTTGAGTAAATTTACAGATCACATTTAAAGTGAAGAATTTAAGCATGAAAGTAACACCATAAAAACAACACAAAACAAACAAAAAAAACCACTAGCACCATAGTTCTTGGTGTCAAAATACCTGAAGAAAGGTCAAGAAACACCAATTACATCAGAACGTGATATAATTTCTACATTCTCCTGCATGCCTATCTCCTAGTAAAATTATATGTTCAACACCTTCTAAAAAAAACCCCATATAAATATATATTCCTCCTAAATCTAGCATGCAGAATAAAAATGATCCTAAATCCAGCAGCAGCAGACTGTCAAAATACAAACCATTGAGAAAGACCTGTCTGTCTGAACAAATTTTGTTCAAGCTCAGGGAAAAAGGAGACTTTTATGAACTTTGGAAGAAAGGGGACACTGTTGTGGGACACCACTCAGGAGTACTATAAGCTGAGGATATGCCAGGACGTAATTAGAAGAGGCAAAGCTCAACTAGAACTCAATCTAAGTACTGCCATGAAAGACAATAAAATTATTTCCTCTAAGTGTATTAACAAATAAAGGAGGATTATGGAGAATTTCCACACTTCACTAGATGCTGTCAGAAACATAAAGGCAGAGGATGAGGAAAAGACAGAAGTTCTTAATTTCTTCTTTGCCTCAGTCTTTAGTAGTAAGATCAATTGTTTTTGCATTACCCAACCCCCTGAATTGGATGACAGGAATGGGGAACAGAAGGAAGCCCCCATAATCCAAGGGAAAATCAGTTACTTTCGATACCCTTCAGACATACACAAGCTTATGGGACCAGAGGAGATCCACCCAAGATTACTGATGGAGCTGGTGGAAGAACTCACTGAGCCACTTTCCATCATTTATCAGCATCCTGGTTAACCAGGGAGATCCTGGTGGTTTGGAGGTTAACAAATGTGAAATGCATCTGCAGTAAATTCTGGAAGGAGTGTCTAATAAACATGCCTCTTAGTCTGACCTCTGGGGAAGGTTATGGGAGTAGATCATCTTGAATGCCACTGTGGATGTGGTCTACCTAGACTGCAGAAAAGTCTTAGTCACCATTTTCCACAAGATTCTCCAGGAGATATTCGCTGCCCATGGCATGGACAGGTGGATTCTTCACTGGTTAAAAACCTGTCTGAACTGCTGGGCCCAGAGTGGTGGTCAATGGAGTTAAATCCAGTCGATAGATAGTCACTAGTGGTGTTCCTCAGGGCTCAGTATTGGGACCAGTCTTGTTTAACAACTTTACCAATAACCTAGATGAGAGAATTAAATGCACCCTTAATTTGAAGATGGCAGCAGTTTGGTTGGAAATGTTGTTCTGTTTGATGGGAGGAAGTCTCTGCAAAGGGATCTGAACAGACTAGATTGATGGGCAGAGACCAATTGCACGAGGTTCAGCAAGGTAAAGTGAAAGGTCCTGCACATAGCTCACAACCCCATGGAGTGCTTCCAGCTGGGGGAAATGTGCTGGAAAGTTGCCCAGTGTAGAGAGCCTTGTGGGTGTTAGTCACTAGCCACCTGAACTTGAGCCAGTGTGTGCCCAGGTGTCCAAGAAAGCCAATGGCCTCCTGGCCTGTATCAGAAATAGAGTGGCCAGAAAGACAGTGATTGTCCCCTTGTACTCAGCACAGGTGAGTTTGCACCTCAAGTCTCATGTTCAGTTCTGGGCCCCACACTTCAAGAAAGATGTTGAGGTGCTGGAGCATGTCCAGAGAAAGGCATCAGAGATGGTCTGCAGTATAAGTCTAGTGAGGAGCAACTGAGAGAGGTAGGGCTGTTTAGCTGGGAGAAAAAGAGGCTCAGGGGAGATCTGTGTACTCTCTACAACTACCTGAGAGAGGAGTGTAGCAAGGCGGGGATCAGTCTCTTCTCTCAGGTTAAAACGGACAAGATAAGTAGAAATGGCATCAACTCACATCAGAGGTTTAGATTGGATATCAGGGAAAATTTCTTCAAAAAAATGATTGTCAAACAGATGGCTCATGCAGATCGTTGAGTGACCATGCCTGGAAATATTTAAAACAGGTGGAGATGTGGTTCTTAGGAGCATAGTTTAGTGGTGGACTTGGCAGTGTGGATACTTTCAGTGTTGCTGACTCCATGGAATTAAACAAATAAAATCAAAACCAACCCACCAATCCCCTTTTTATAAATTTAATTGAAGTGTCTGACCTTTTAAATATATAGAAAACCCATTCCGATTTTATCAGTAAAGTTTTATATGAGAATGCAACGCCTGATATTGCTTTTTTTCAATATCAAACTCCATGTGAGGGAATATTTCTGAGTTTATATACTGCAATGAAAAGCTTTAAAAGTGCATAACAATTCATGATATCCTGCAATCTTTGTATATCCATTTTCTTCTAGTCTTAACCAAGAAATCCCATAAACCTCAATATCAGCAGAATTTTAAAAAGCAGAAAATTGCTACTCAGATATATTTCTTTGTACAACAGCCACCATACAAATTGTTTAAACATTTTTTATCACTCTATTTTTCTATCTGGTATGAATAATTTTCTTGTAAAATACTACTCAGTAAAAAGGACAAGTATGAAAATCTGGTTTCAGCTGCTAAAAATATCCCTACTGATATTCTGTGTAAACTTTTTGGAAATCGTTGGAGGTAACAGATGATGAAGAGGGAGTTTGTTTGGCAAGTTTAGTAGTGCAGATCATTATACTAATTACAGTGCAGTGCAACCAGGCTAATTACAAATAAGTAATTGACAAAACTATTGTTAATGATAGGGGTTGCGTTTTCAGCCTGTTGTTTGTTTTGTTTAGTTTTGGGGATTTTTTCATAAATGAAAAGATGAATGCTTTAGGGTTTGATTCTTTATATGTTGAATCCTTCTTTTAGAAGTTCTTTATTTTTTTGAACTAAACTATCCTTACTAAAATATAAGTTAAAATATATGTCTTTCACTATAAAATTTATGTGAATGACCAGCTATTTACCTCAGTGCTTTATTATGTTACTTAAAAAATTAAGCTCACAGTAGCTAATCAGCAGATTAATGGAGGCTGACATTAAAACACAAAAGTAATCAAAAAGCCCTGTTATTCCTGGATTGATTCAGTTATTTATTAGAATTAATGAATAAATAAATAAATATAAAACATTTTAGAAAATATGAATTCAAATAGACTTCAGGAAAGCCAGGATTACATGACTGATAAATGGCAGACAATTCAGATTATTATTAAAATTTTGCTGAGTTCTGAAGAATGAAAAAGACTGGACAGAGTACAGTGAGTTTTGATTAAATAACAGTTAATGATGCTTCACTATTTCTTCACATTACTGACAATCCATCATTCTTAACAATTTAGAAAACCACAAAAAAACCCAGCAGTCTACATCTAATTAAATTCTTCACTATTTATAAAAGATTATAGCTAAAATAATGCACCTAAACTAAGGTTTTGTAACCTGGTAATAGAGGCATAGTCAAAATGATTGAATGCTTCCAATGCATTCACCCCACTTAGTGGAATGACACAGTGGGATTGAGCACCCTCAGCATGTTTGCCTATGGCAGACACCAAGCTAATCAGTGTAGTTGGTTTGCTCAAGGGCAGGGACATCATGGGGAAATGTCCTGACAGCCCTGAGGACTGGGACCATGAAAATTGCATGAAGTCCAGCAAGACCAAATATGAAATGCTGCACAAGCATATGGGCAATCTCCAACTGTGATTCTCCTTTTCTCACTTTGTTCCTGTGAGAACACAGCTGTAATACTTCATCCAGCTCTGGAGATCCACAGCAAAAGAAACATGTGGACCTGTCAAAGCGGCTCCAGAAGGGGACTAAGAAAATGATCATAGGGCTGGAAGAGCTGTCCTGTACAAAATGGCTGAGAGAGTTGAGATGTTCAGTCTGGACAAGAGAAGGCTCCTGAGACACCTTACTGTGGCCTTCTAATGCATAAGGGAGGCTTACAAAAAGATTGGGAGATACTTTGTACAAAGGCCTGGCATGCTCAGAAAAGGGGAAATTGTTTGAAATGTAAAGAGACGAGGTTTGGATTGGACTCGAAAAGGTCACCCAGAAAAGTTTCGGAAGTGTTAATTCCCAGAAGTGCTCCAGGACAGGTTTGATGGGACTCTGAGCAACCTGATTTAGTAAAAGATGTCCCTGGCCATGGCCCTGGGGTTGGGACTAGATGTCTTTAAAGGTCTCTTCCAACCCAAAAGATTACATAGTTCTATGATTACATTATCCTGTGATTCTACAATTCTGTGACAGATCTGATGAAATTTACACTGGTAAACACACAAAACAATGTTTTGTAATCAGGAACTTAACCTATTAAGTGTGCAACCTATCTGTCACATTTCAAAATCACATGGAACCCAGGGCATGTGAAATGGCACCAGACATCTGTGATTATACAATTAAATAATATGATGATATGCAGGTGCAAACACCTCTTTTGTAAACCTATGCATCTCAGTCTGAAGATAAATACTAATTAAAAAATTGGTAGTTTTAGCAATGCACATTAATCAGACCAGTGAATGAAACCACAGTGAGATAGTCTATGATTCATTTCTGAAGTTCCAGAAAATGCTGTTCTTGTTTCACTACCACATTAATGTGTTCTTTTACTATATTCATCAATACTTTTAAATTTATCCTTTAATTCCCTCTTTTTCATGACTTCTTCTTCCTTTCCTATTGTCAATTCCTATTTAGTGTCACTAACTTTTTTCCTCATATACTTTTTTTCTTTTTAATTTAGCATAGAAGACAAATAACTCAGAAAAAAACCCCATAATTTCTTCTGTTTTCCTGTTGCATCTGGGTGTCCTGTCTTCCTTCATCTATTTTGTTTGTAAGTTTTTCACAGCAGTAAAACAATATTATTGTACCTACAGTGTAAGAGACAATTTTTCTTGGAATTTAAGCATATATTATTTAGCATAAATAGTAGACTGCAGTGTTTAAAATTATTTCATGTACTACATAATGTTAACAGGGATTTGAGGTAATCATTAAAAAAATAAACTATATTTTAGTTGCTATTCAACATATTTTATGTGTGCCAATTTTGACTTAAATATATATGATTGTAAGTTTATACTAAGCAATATACAGAGGAGGGAAATAAAACATTATAAAATACATTGACCAGAATTTTGATCCCAGTTGACTCAGTTTTCTCATTTATAGGGAATTCTAGTGTATTTATTGTTTCTGATTTATATACCATAAGTCAGATCAGAGGTAAATTTCATTAAAACAATTATGCGGCTAATTTTTTTTCTGAAATTTTAAGCAAATATTGGCAATGGATTTTAGTCATCAGTCCAATAAAATCCTTTTTCTTTCTTTCATTCAAAAACCAACACAATTCACAATTTCTATTTTCACTTGGTGCATATTATATCTACAGAACTGATGCTATTTTTCACCTTGTTCAATTCCTCTTTTATCACTTCATGCAATCTGTAAAATAGCTTTTGTTACTTTTCTGCCATGTCTTTCATTGATCAGTTGGCTAGGTTCAGTTTTTCTGAGCTCAGAATGTCTAAGATTAGAATTGAAGATTTTGATCCACAGAGGATCAAAAAATTTCAGTGACATTAAAGCACCTCCCTTTCATATTAGGTGCTTACTTTCAACATCTGAATACTCCTGAGATTCTGGTAGATATCTGAGTTTAAGTTCTCAAAGTAGAATTTTAAAGATCCTTAGGATGCCCTGCTGTACCATGAAAGTGTTAAACAGGTAAGACTGATGGCGTCTTTTAAGTCCTATTCACATTCACCATATAAATATATTCTTTTTCTAGGTTGCCTCAAACTTGATCATGTTGCCACATATTCAGCTTCTGTCTCAAGTGTCATTACAGATTCACCTTTGCCAAATTAATTGAGCCCTATATAGCTATTTTTAGAAGATATGAGCCATTTCCAGGCTCTATTTGCTGTGCTGACTACACAGTGACCACCAATAGTTAGAGATTTTATTCTTATCTGACATACAGCAACTACCTTACAGACATATGGCTGTACATGTTTTAATATTTTTCCTTTTGTGTGTCCTGTAGTTAAAAGTTTGATGTTTTTTGACTTTGATTTATTAAAGCTTAGCAAATAAGTAATAATATGCAGTAAAGGTAATCATCAATTCAAGTAATAAAATTATTGTGCACTATTTAAGCTATGTAAGAGATTCAAAACAATTTAAAGGACTCTGAAAAATACTGATCTTTGAGGTGACCTCCACCAGACTAGCTAGGTAAATATGGTAGAACATTAAAAAAAAATGTGTTAGTGTATGGTTTTCCTTCTGTTTCCTCTACTTGTTGCCTGTTCTTGCACCTGCTGTTCAGCAGGTTAATCTCTTTGTGCATTTGCAGAATATTTTGGGGAAACATGGTAAGGGAATTATATTTAAATTAAAGAGTTAACACCGATGAAAATATGCCAGTGGAAAAAATAATCTACATTTATTTCATGGTAATATTATTGTCTATGCTTTCTGATACCAATGTACTTATCAACAGTAGTTTATGAACCTTATACTGTCACCACAATCAATAAATCACACTGTTTATGCATCTGATAGCTTATTAAATGCTCCCAGACTTATAATGCAACTCACAGTATTTGTGCATCTGGGATTGCTATTGTGACCAGACTTACAGTGTAGACATGCTGTTTGTGCATCTGGTACCTTGCCAAACTTGTCAAATTGGTCACTCTAAAATATTATCAAAGAAGATCTCCCAGGGATTTTGACAGAGAGATAATACACAAACTAACAAGGGGAAGCCTATTGGCCCACAGGCCTGCTACATTTTCAGATAACCCAGAAAGCAAGGAGATCTCCCTTTCCTAAATTTTTCCATGATGATGATGATGGTAAACTATCCTCTTTAGCACTGAGATGTGGGTGCAAAATTTTTCCTCTTTTTTGTGTTTCTTCAAGAATTCAAGGATAATTTCAGATTAGAAATTCAACATAGCCTGTATTGGTATTACTCAAGGGAAAAAATGTAAGATGTTATGCCTTAATGGAAACATAAAATGTTTAAAATATATAAGTAATGTCAGGATGGATGATAATTTTATGCACCAGACAGGTTCACAATGTAAAATAAAAAGTATAAGAACAGTTCAGGTTGAGACCACACAATTAGAGGGAAAAAGCTCTCACAGAATGAATAATAGGCTTTCACAACAGTTTCACAATCCTGCTGAGCTAGAAGATGATTTAAGGATGCTGAAATCACATAGGAAAGTGGAGACAACTTACCTTGATATTTGGCTTTTCTGAGGATGCCTTATCTAATCCTGAGTCCCATGGAATGAAAACTTTGGAAGATGTCATACCTTTGGTTATCAGTGGGAATTCACACCAACCTCCAAACACAGCTGTCAGGTTTATGGAGTGGTGGGAGATTAATCAGCAAACCTAGAACACAGCTTTCAATTCTAACTTTAGCAATAAGTCAATACACAGTGCTGTCTCAGCATGATATTTTCCAAACCAGCTTCTTTAGGATCTTTAAAGCTGCTTCTATTATTGATGAAGAGTACTGGTGAGTTAACTGTAAAAGGCTTTAAATTAGAAAGAGTAACTGTAACAACTGCTGCATGAAGACAGAGAAAAAATTAAATGTTGAAATTATGGAAATAATTTTTTTTTTCATGTTTATATAATTAAGCTGTAATAACACAGTAATCATGTAATGATGTAATAACATCTCTTTTTCTCTTCTTTTCCAATCTTATTTTTCTCTCTTTAAATATATGAATTTTTGGAACGCATGCTACTTATAATATGCATTCAATACAAATCCTTATATCTGTATTTAAAAAACTCAACATTCATTTGAATTTTTTAATTTCAACATGATAACATTCCCTTTGATGGTCTGTTTCTTACAATACTGTCTGGTGAAAAATGCAAATGATGAAATTAAATTAAATGTCTCGAGGAAGGCAAAGATCCAAATCAGGCCATTCTGCCACTGCTAAGTGACTCTTGTGGAATTCAGCCAGCTTTGTGTGTGAAACAGGCTGTCTTGGTCTGGGAGATGTAAATAGAAAACAATTCAGACACTTTCTTTTAGAGATAATGATGCCAGGGAAAGAAAGCCAATGAATGGCAGTAAAAACTGTACATGGATTTGCACATAAGGTTTTGTACACTCTAAGCTCAAACACTAAAGTGACTGCTGAGGTTTTGTATAAGCACCCTTATTGAGAAGGGATTTGAGGCTTAGCAGAAATCCTGGAAGGTTATTAAGATAGAGATCGACTTCTGCATAGAATACAGAATCCTAGAAAAATACACAGCATCATCTTGATTTTGTAGCATCTGGCTCACATCATAAATGTTTTGATTATTGTCATTCTGTGAACGGAATACCTGGTGTCAGGAAAATGGCCTTGAAGAAGCATACACCCTGTCTTAACTCAATGAAAAGGAATGTGAAATAGGAATAGAAAAATGTGAAATGGTAAGAAAATCATGCACCTAATTTTGACTACTTTAAATAAATTGCAGTAAAATTTGGTATTACATGAAAGTAAGACTGAAAAATCCCAGGAAGTGTAGGAATAATTGTTCCCTGTCAGATATCTTTAACATTTAACTTCTGCAGTATTGGGGTATTTCTTTAAGCTTCCTGTGGCTGTGCACAACTGTAAGACATTATTTTATAACAGACTTGCATGTAAGAAAGAATATTGGACTGTAATTCCTTAGACTAACAGAAGAAACTAAATATGTCTTTGCCATGGGCTGATATTTTGGCTGTGTTTGTCATCTTGTTCTCAGCAGAGAAAAGAATAAGCAAAATTTGGTAAATTACTTTCCTGTCTTCTGGAAGTAGTTCAGATGTTTGTAATTTGTGAGTTTCTGGGACTAGACTGAATTAGATCACTGTTATTTAATATTGGCAGCATATCTCTGACTGCTAGCTCAGGATACAGTGTTGTGATCACAGTTCTCCTCAGGGGAGAAAAGCTAGGAAAAAGGAAGAAATACATTTTTTTCCTCTTCTCTCCCTCTTCAGTTACCTGGTCAAGTCAGACTGCACATGAATTTCTCTAAAGGCCATGTGGTTTTCCATCTTTTAATCATTTCTCCTAAAAAAAACAAATAAAATCAAATACACAAGCAAACAAACCAAAACCAAACAAAAAAGAAAAAAAAACCCCAAAAAAAACCAAAACCAAAAAACTAACAAAACCAACCAAAATCAAAAACTCCTAAAAACCCAAAATCTGAACCCAAGCAAGGAAACAAACAAAACTACAACCAAGAGATTCCAAATTCCTTTAATCAA
Source organism: Zonotrichia leucophrys gambelii (assembly GCF_028769735.1). Classification (NCBI taxonomy): domain Eukaryota; kingdom Metazoa; phylum Chordata; class Aves; order Passeriformes; family Passerellidae; genus Zonotrichia; species Zonotrichia leucophrys. The sequence continues at coordinate 23,294,905 of NC_088169.1, read as the reverse complement.
AAATAAAGACAATCAAATAAATGAAAACATTTTAACAAACCTATATACTGTCAAAAGAAGGATTGATTTTGGTTTTAAAAAAAAAAACTTCAAAAACTTTCTCTGATTTAGTTAAGAATTAAATAACCAAAGATATTCAGATCTGGTTGAACTTATAGTTGTATTAATTATATATACAGAAATTTTCTTCAGCATTCAAGACAAGTAGGTTGAAGATTGTGGCACAAGTAATTCAAGTAACTGGTATCAAGATGGGTTTCCTGCATATCCTACCTGTGGTATCTCCATATTATTACTATTTTTTATCTTTTTAGGGTGGGGCTGGGTTTTTTTTTTTTCATGTTTCCTCTTTTCTTCTCAGTGTTCCAGAGAAACCTGTGTCTATGAATCCAAATTTGTCAATGATTTAGCCTTTCCATCATGCTGAACTTCTTGACCAGCACAAAAAGACATCCACCCACACATGTAAACGCAGGCTTTGTAATAAACTGGAGTCTCTCCTAAATATGATCAAAGGATTGTTATTTTCATGCAATTGTAAGTGTTTTAAAACTTTTTGAGTTAAAATTTGAGAGAGTTTAAAAGGGAGAAGATTGAATAAGCAGTTGTACTTGGTCTGGCTGAGATAATATTCCTCACAGCAACCCTCATAGTGCTGTGCTTTGCATTAATAGCCAGAAAGGAGCACATAAAATACCAGTGCTTTTGTAATTGCTGGGCAGTGCTCAACAGCATCAGAGCTGTCTCTCCAGCATTTCCCCCTTACCAGTAGGCTGGGTGTGGACAAGATTTTGGGGGGTACATAGCCAGTACAGTTCACTCAAATTGACCCAAGGGGTGTTCTGTTCCATATGATATCTGCTCAGATAGTGAAAACTAAAAGAAAGAGGGAGGAAGGGTAGGAGTATTCATTATTTGTGTTTGTTGTCTGGAGAAACCACTACGCATTCTGAAACCCTACTTCTTGAGAACCAGAATGACACCGCCTGTTAATGGAAGTAGAAAGTAAATCTATTGTTTTTCTTTGTTTCTGCCCAAGCAAATTTTGCTTCCACTTTATTAAACTGCCTTTACTTTGAGCCATTAACTTTTTTATCCTGTTTCTTCCATCCTGTCCTACAGGGGGACAGGATAGAAAAAATAGGATAAAAAGAGGAGGGGCATGATAGGGCAGCTTGGTGGGCACCTGGAATCCAGTCAAAAGTCAACACAACAGAGCAATGCTTTTTAATGAGAGTATAAGCGAAACATCATACAGACCTTTCAGCTTCTCCAGTCACTGTTACCACTGAAGCTTCTGTCATTCTGGAGACTGCAGGAGAGATTAGGACAGGGAGACAAAGGTGGCAGCAATCAGAAAAAATGCATTATTGCAATGACCATGCAGAAGAACCTTGAAGATCTTCTGTATCAAACTGTGTTGCTTCATCTTTGGTCACATAGAGATGTTTTAAGCACTTGACAGATCTTTTCTTTTATAATTTTTAATCTTACTGTATTTTCAAAAAAGGCTTTTGGAAGAAAAAGTGAAATGAAAGAATGTGTATTAGCCTCTACTTTTCATTGCTAGAACTCCTAAGTTCTAGCAATGTACTGTGTTTAGCATTTTGCAGAAATATAATAAAAGATAGGTGCTGCCACAAAGTCATCTATAGTCTGAACTATAAAACACAACAAGCTGGGAATTGACAACAGTGTATGAACTCATTTTAAGGTAAGTTGCCTTGCCCACAGTGTCTGGGTGTAATGAACCATCAGCAGTATTCAGCACACACTGAGCTCAGAAATCCAGAAGGTGCTCAACATTATCACTGGCATTTCTACATTGCATTGCCTTTGACAGCAGATTGATGAGGGTGGTGGAATCACTGTGGTAGCAGAATTGCTTCTCTGTTTTTTATCCAACCCTTATCCCCAGCCCAACTTTGTGTCTGATGTCACCTTCTTCTCCTAAGTAAATATGTACAGTCCAGTGCTCTGTACCTCAGGAGAGTGGGGTAGACAGGCAGGAAGATGATATATGGGAGCAGCCGGTGGATTTTCCATCCGTTCTCCTTGGAAGAGTCAGGGAATGCTACAGTTGTCAGGCACAGTCACTGACTGAGAAAGGTGAAATGTGAGGAAGGAACAGGCTTCCTTGCTTTTTGGTTGTGGATAAGCTACAGGTTCTCAAGTAATTATTCAGGTAATTAATCATTGGTAATATTTCAGCGATTGGCAGGATGGTTTTGACTCAAAGTTAGATAATTCTCAGCATGAAGCCATACTTTGGGTATTTAGTCCAAGATTTCTAACAGCTTACTCATCTTTGTATCACACACTGAGTGCACATGTGCTCCAGTTCTGTCTTCTCAAATGAGGAGTGATATTTTGTCTGATTTTCCTTGATGAAAGTGTCACATTTGTTGTTTTTCAACTAAGATTTTTCTTAGACAATTTTGGATTGTTCCATACTGATGCCTTTTTCTGGCAGTGACAAATTTTCTGTGACAAATGAGCTTTGTGTTCTGCATTTTCCAACGATCATTAAATGCTTTTGTTTACCCCAGATCATAGTATAAACTGAACAAGATAAAAGTGCATTAACACTACTTTTTTTTTAAATTTGGAATTGTATTTTAGTTTTCACATAAATCCATTTGTGATTTCCATAGATTCGACTTGCAGAGTGGTTTTGTTGCAAGTTGAATGTATTCCTTTAGAGAGGAAACAGCCTGTCAATCTTTTTCAGCTGTCTTCTAAAGTTGGTCTAATCCCTAGTAGGGACATATATATCCTGGCAGGTATTTTTACACATTTCTAAGATCTCCCTGAGTCTTCTCTTCTCGATGCTGAGCAGCCCCACTGTTTCAGCCTGGCTGCCCTGTCATATGCCCTGGGCCCTTTGTCATCCTTGTAGCCCTTAGCTGCACACACTTTGGTTTTTTAATGTCCTTCCTATACTGGGGAGCCCAGAAGTCCAGAAGTCAGTCCCTGGGGCTGAGCAGAGGGCAAGGATCACTTTTGTCAATCTTCTGGAAGCACAGTGCCTGTGATAGCCAGGGAGGTTTATGGCTGTCTTTCCCAGGAAGGAACATGTCTGGCTCACGCTCAAACTATCATCCACCAACACACACAGGTTCCTCTCTGCTGAGTTCTTTTCCACACAGTTCCAGCTTTTGGTGGAGCAAGATGTCATTCCTCCTCAGGGGCAGGACATGGCATTTCCTTTTTCAATCATTATGGCATCACTGTTATCTTCTGTAACTAATAATGTTTCAGAATAATTTTTATACTAACCAGTCCTAAGTTTATTTATATTGTTTTACTCTTCACTAGATTGAAGAGATTTATAAACCCATTATAAAATTTACCATACTGATCATTCAATAGGTTTTCAGGTTGATGTTTCCTAAAGAGAAATTATCAATACTTACTGATTTAACTGTAAATTTTCTTTATAGAAATATCATAACATTGTCTTTAGAATGTATAGAAATAAATCCTTTAGGCATGAAAACATGACCTCTTTTTATTTTTTTTTTCTCTAGAAACTTTTATAGATTATACACTATTTTTACACACATTTTAAGGCATTCTTCCCAGGATTATAATTATCCCTTAAATTATACAGCATGACTTTCTCATTTTCAGTCCTTTTTTCGTGTTGTATTTAAAATAACATATATACACACCCAGCAGCATTATTGTGCAGTTTACAAGCACAATACCCCGAGGCAGTATATTATCCCTTGGTTTGAACACATATTGAGCTTTTCCTTTTCTTTGAAGTTTAAGTGCAGGTGTTCTACAGTCTTCACCAAGTTTTTGTCATCCTTCCTGAAAGCTATCTAGGGCTGCTTTTTTTATTTCTCAGGGAAAGGTGGAATTACTGCCAACAGTTTTTCTCTTCTTATCTTGACCTGGTGGCTGAGTGGCTTCTGTGATGGTGCCTGGTGCCTTTCATCCACACTCCTGCTGTGTGAGTAATGCTGAGCCTCGGCTGCAGCACCTCTCCCCAGTCAGTTGCTTCTGTTCTTTTAGCTGAGTGAGGATAATTACTTCACTGGGACACAGTCAGCTCCCACTGAAGTCAAGGGAGCTAATAGAATCTCAAACAGCTAAGAGAAGAGCTGCTTTGTTTCATGTGGGGTTAAATACAGCGAAGTTGGTTCACTGTGATATCCATTTCAAACCACAGTACTATGACCAAACTCAGCTTCCATGATAAAATTCTGATTTTATTTGGTCCATGTGTTCCTGAGGTTGCTTTTTCTGATAGTACTCTAATTTGACATTAAAAATTATTTACGTGTGAGTTAATTTGAGATTCATAATTATTTAAAAAATAATAGTGAGAAAAAAAACCAACCTTTTTTTTCTTTTACACATTTCTAATTGGGACTGTCATGGTATGTTTTTCACTGATTATGAACAAAATACATATAAACCATCACAATTTTCTTACCAATATAAAGTAAATATAGGAGCAAATTGAAAAACTCACCTATCGTACAATAAAATAAATCAAAGAAATATAAAAAATATGGATGTGTTTTTCCTGTACCTCACCATGTCACACTCCGACAGAAAGACTGACAAAGATAAAAATATAAGCAATGGTACAGTCAACAAACAAATGTGAAGTCCATCATTTTGATATTTCTATTCCCAATATGTGTTCTGCTATTTAAAGGGAATTGTGGGTTTTCACTGCATTTTCTATTTGAATTGAAATAATGGATGCAATTAATTCAATCAAATTTCATGAAAGTTAAAATGTCTGTATAGATACAGAATCACATCTAAATAACATACATGCATGCACAACTATATGCATATTACATACTGTATACTGATTACTGATGTACTTAGGGGTGCATGTAGGTATGTAAGTTTTTTTATTCACACAGATATACATAGATTAAATAAGCTATTTCTTCACTAAAACCCAGAGTATTTCAAAGCTATTAGTGAAAGCAAAACCAGCTAAGGAATGGATTTGTGAGATCAGGTAAACATTATTTTCTTTTTTATACTAATCTAGTTATAATCAATGTTCAAGCTCTCTATGTTAAAATCTGTAGAGAAAGAGTAAAAACCATGGAGAATTATTTATGAACAGTAAAATATCTTGTGTGGATCATCATCCAGAAACAAATATAGTCAGACCTTCCTGCATAAAGTTTGTAACTTCCATTTCCCCTTGAAAGCATCACTGTGTGATGATGATTTGCTCTTGTCACCAAGAATGATCTTCTCATGTTGCTCCAAATTCATTTTACATGTAATTAGTAAGAGCTTCAAATTTTCTAATCAAAGTAGGTTGGTAACCACAGAAGCATGCCATCTGTAAAAGAGTAGAACAGCACAAAAATATTTTATCAGTGTTAATATATCTTTGATGTCACATTACATTTTGTCTTCTTAATTCTTCCTTTTGCCTTGAATTCATTAAAATATATTTTTTTTTTTTGGTCTCTAGAGGAATATTTTAAGAACATTTCAAGCAAATAGTCTACTAGATACTTATGGAAACCATTCTTAATAATGGATTTTTGCAATGAAATGATTTAATTTATGTGAAAAATCCCAGTAAACGCCCCACCAAAAAAACACATTTTCCTTTCTCATTTCATTCAACTTTTTCAAAACTCTATGCTGGACTTCTTTATATTCTATATGACAGATTTCTTTCATAGCATGTGTAAACCTGACGGACTAACTGGCTAACACAGGAAAATGACAAACTATACTACTAAAAGCTCAGATATTTTCTAACAAACCAAATACTTATGGCCATAAAGTTGTGAAGGATCAAAATGTCATAAGAACAGATTATTTTTATTTATTTTGCATCACCATTTACACATACTACATAGAAGAATATAACTTTACTGGGAGCTATCAGCAGGAGAAAAAAATAGGAAGAAAAACTGCTTTATGAACCATGCATAGGACCACAAGGAATTCAAAGAGAATTTACTAGATTAATGTCAATTAACAGAATCATTATATTTGATGGGAAAATATTCTCACAGAAACACTCTAGATGAGGTTAGAGTACAGTTCTGGAGCTTGACTAGTCCAACCTCTTCCAGAACAGAACAGGATCACTTAGAGCAGGTTGTGTGAGAATATGACCAGTTATATTTTGCTTATTTCCAAGGATGTAGAGTTCACAATATCTCTTTACAGCCCACTCCAGTGTTTGACCACTCTCTCAGTAACAGAGCTTTTTTTTTCAAACTTCTTCTGTTTTGGTTTGTGCCCCCTTGTCCTGTCACTGGACTCCACTGAGAAGAGTCTGACTTAAGTTCTTTAGTCTTGATGAGTGAGTCCCCCCCCACTCATCAAGACTAAACACTTTTTACCTGTTGAGAATTGCAAAAACATCCAGCTTGAGTATTTCACTGAACCCACAGGGGATTTTTAACAGGGATACCTTTGTACATACTACTTTGAGATTGTGTATATGCTTGTATGAATTGCTTTGTATATGCTGTAGTATGAATATTGTCGCCTCAGATCTATAGTTTAGTTACTGCCGTGCTTATAATAAATTCTGTTGAATGATTTTGTATAAAATGATTGAGTACTGCTAAATCCTTTAAAATTTAACCATGGATCATGTCCAAGTTTGGCAAGGGAAACCCCTCTGAATCTCATGACTCAACAAGAGGTTCTCCCTTACTTTTTTGAACCTCTACTCTTTAGCATCCTCACCCTTATGCATGAACTGCATAAAGTGACCTAAACTACTCATTTGTGACACCTGTTTAGGTGCTCATAAAGGTTACCTTTACAGGGATATATTAATTACTGAAATAATTCTCAAGTGTAGGTCAGGCAATCCTATTATCCTTATTTTACGCCAGATGAATTCAGAGTAGAAGAGATTAAGCACAGAGTCAAACCCATGGACTCAGCTGCATGGACAGACTCAGACTGATCTCTCTTCAGACATATGTGCTCCAGATCAACTAGAAGTGAGAAAATTTGTTTAATGCAATTTTAGTATACAGTGAAGCTAATGTACAGGAAGGTGGTGCCTCAAGTTTTAGCTTTCATATTTTCCAGGTTCTGTACTGCATTAGTATGTGACTCTGAACTTCATATGAAGTATTAGCAAGTTCTAGTCACAGTTTAGTTAGACAAAACAATCCTTTTCCAGTCTGAGAACCGAGGACACTGTAGCAGCTTCAGGCCCAAAAACTATGAACAGCAGTGAATTGAGGAGAGCAATCTGGGAGGATGGGACTTCATAACCTGAAGCTGTAATTGGATGATTACCCCAATGTGTAAATGGACCAAAACTTATAAAAATGTGAAAACTCGTGGCCAGCCATCCAACTTGGGTTCGTCCTGGGCAGAGCCTCAGCCAGGCTCTTGTACTGCCCAAGGTGTACCCTTTGAAGGCCTTGTAATAAATGCCTACATTATCCATATAAATCTGTCCAGAGTCTCTCCCAGGTAGCCTTTCTAGGCATCAAAGGTGCTTATCTGTAAGCACAGAGAAATAAGCATTGAAGTTCCTACATTGATACATAAATGCCTCCACTTTACACAACTCAAATAATCCATAACATCTAGAGCTAGCCAATAAGAAAACTTCAAGCATGTATATATATTCAAGCACCTAAGTCTTTCTAGAGCTTAGGGACCTGAATCAGTGCTGAAATTTTACTTTTTTATGTTATATGATCATTGGATACTTGTATTTTAAAACTACCTCAATTTGTTGAAAAGAAAAGAAGCATAAAACACATCATTATTAACAGTTTAATGTGATTTCCCGTTAAAATAGTGACTAATAGGAGCTCAAATAATTTTAAGATGGACATCTCTCTGCATGAACTGGAGAATAAATATTAGAAACGTATGCTGAAGATTATGAATATGAATGATATTATGAATATGAAGAAAATTCACTTAAGTATGCTGAAAAAGACTTATGAAATTCCAGTTTGCTGTTATGTTGCCAAATATTTTTCACTTCTGTTCTTGTTTTGTAGGTCGCTTGAAACAGATGTTAATTGTAGAATGCAATAATAATAATAATCCTGACAACATTAAAATTTAAATATAATTTAAACAGCATAATTACATGACACCCATCAATGATTTTTTTTCCTTGATTACTTTCTCCACGTGAAGATTAGGAATTTTTTTCCAAATAGAATTGCATAGCCATTTAGATTGAAAAAGTATTTAAGATCATCAGGTGCAGAGGAGAACGTATGTGGCCCGAAGTTTAGAATCCGACTAGCTGAGGGCGAAAGGCCGACGCCCCTCTGCAATTCCTGGCCAGCACCCTTCGGTGTCTGATGGCCTCGGGCTGTGCTGGCTGCGGACTGGCGTACCTCGCTGGTATAGGAGAGGAACGGAGCTGACCATTTCCCGGGGGTTAAACATAGGTTTATTCAAGGTGACGCAGGATCCAAAAAACACCGGGAAACCAGCCGGGAAAAAGTTTTTTTCATAGGGGGTGAAAACAGGATTATAAAGGAAGCGGGTGGGTACAGGCAGAGCCAATCGGGAAAGGTGAGGGGATGAACTTCACAGAACTGACACTCCATGGAGACCAATAATCAAAAGGTAAAGGAGGTGTCCTGGGACCCCAGCCAGCCACCATCTCCAGAGAGGAGAAGGTTCTCGAAACCTGGGAGGAGGAAGGGAGTGATTGACTGGACAGGGAGGAAACAACTTTCACTTATAAGGGAAACCAGGGGAGGAGCAATTACATATCGGCAACTATGAATAGCGGTTGCTATAGCAACTTAGCTGGCAGGCTAACGGTGGCGGGAAAGAAGAGGGAACGAAACCATTTTACACATAATAGGGGAGAGCAATACATAAATTGGGGGAATAACACAAGAAACTTAACAACACACTACCACAATCAGGCATAATGGTTAACTCAGCATGGCCAACACCACCACTAAACCGTGTTCCTAAATGCCAATTCCACTCTTTGAAATGCCTCCAATGATGGTGGCTCCACACACCAGTTTCTGCCGTGCCTGTTCCAACGCTTGACAACCCTTTTGATGAAGAAATTTTCCCTAACATTCAGCCTAAACCTCCCCTGGTGCAACTGAGGCCACTTCTTCTTGACTTGTGATTTGTTACCGGGGGGAAGAGGCCAGCCCCCATCTCCTGAGGGTCTCCTTTCAAGTACTGGTGGAGGGTAATAGGGTCCTCCCTGAGCTTTCTTTTCTCCAGATTGAACAACTCCAGTTCTCTCAGCCATTCCTTATAAGATTTTTCACTGACATTTTTGCTCTTTTTTGGACACATTCCAGCGCCTCAAAACCTGATATAATATTGTATATAGTTTGTCGCAAATGTGATATTTACATTAAAGCCTAGTTACTGTAAGTAAAAATAACTTTAGAAAAAAAATGAACCTGGAAGCAATAAATTTTAGTCATTGATAGAACCATATCTATAACTATTTAAATTGTTGTTTTAATGCCTGGGAAAAATGCAGCCAGATGGTGTCTTTCATGTGCCAAGTTAAGACCAGAAGCAATATTTGACCAGTACCCTTTGAACTCTTTGTTAAAAATGAATGCTTAGCTGTGAACCTCTGACACAGCTAGTACTACATCATAAAATTGCTGTAATATGTTTGTTGAATTTAATGCAATGTGGCACTAAACTGGCAAAAAATGACCTTATTCAGTAGGCAGTAGATTTGATTTAATCTATGAGACAATGACAGAGAAGCAGATGCAAATATTAGAAATTCTTTTACTCATTTTTGTCCCTGTGAAAGATGAATTTTTCTGTAGAATCAGAAAGTACATACTAAAGCACCTCAAGGAATGGGGGATGTCTGCATTAGGACTTACCATCCCCTTTTCATGCACCATGCATCAGCCTGAAGAGCAATACTCAGAGCCATTAACATGATCAAGGAAAGTCACTTCCTATTAACATTCCCCTCACCATACTTAGGTTTCTTGTGCCTGTAAATAGTTCTCTTTCTACTGACAAGTCAGTTTGGCATGAATAGTTTCTGGGAATCCTAGCTTTGCCTGCAGGACTTCTCCTAAAGTTAAATGTTTTCATCTGAACACTTTCTTCTTTTTCAGTTCACTCATTGACTGCCTTTGCCTTATACTTTTTTCCTTCTAATTCCTTTGATTTTTTTTTCTTTATCTCTGAAAGTATCTAGTATTTTTAGTAAAAATTTGAGGCATTTGCTTCTGTTACTCTAGCATCACTTCAGCTAATGCTATGGGTCAGGTGAAAAAATGTCTGTACTTAGAGGCAAAAAGGTTACCTATCTCACTGTGATACCCAATATCACTTGACTTAAATTTAGATTCCTTGTTCTGGGTTGGAATATATAATGCTGAGTAAGACAGTTCCACTGGCTATAGTTACTGGTGAAAAACCATTTTTTGAGAAAGGGTTTATGGAAAAACCCAGGGTGTAACAGAAATGCTTCAACTGTTCAAAGTGCTAAACATGGTGAACAAACCCAAGCCATTCATTTGTGATATTCTTCTCTGCAAAGATACATACAACAAATAGTAGACCTATACATATCCCTTCTATTTTAGATCAAAAGCTCAAAAGCATGTAGTGAATCTAGCTGGATGTTCTGAATGCGGGTAACCACTATCAAATATTTGAAAACCTTCTTATTAACTGTTGGATAATAGAATCATTGCTTTTGAAAGATCTTGTTTATCCTGAGACATACTCTCTGGAGACCATTGTGGTCCAGACCCCAGCTGGCCATACTAAATTATATTTGGAACTAATAAAAATAATTGATCTTTTATATATTGATACTTCTGATCTGTATATAGATTAATATGGTAGAACAAATTCATTCTCTTTTGAATTTCTTATTTTTCCCCAATTCACGTAATCAAAGTGTAAGATGACATATGTAGGTGCAGATATCCATTGAATCCCACTGTGTTTTGTCTATGAATATTTTTGCTTCCTGAATTTGATATTGAAGAATGAAAATAGAAGAGATTCAGGAAAGGGGAGAAGGGAAACAATGCACTTGTGCTAATTAGTGATGTTATCTTTCATTATTTTCTGAAAAATTAATTCATGTACAAGAAAAAAAAAAGATTTTATTGACTAATGATCCATATCTAGCAATGTATTGTCCTAAATAATCCTAAAATAAGGACATCAAAAGAAGGAAAAGAAGAAAAAAAAAGAAAAAAAAAAGAATTATTATAAGATCCAAAAACTAAAATATAAAAGAGAAGGGGAGGGGAGGGGAGGGAAGGGGAGAGGAGGGGAGGGCAGGCGAGGCGAGGCGAGGCGAGGCGAGGCGAGGCGAGGATGTTTCAGTGGGAAGGGACCTATAGTGATCTTCCACTTCGACAGCCTGACCACTTCAGGGCTGACTAAAACTTAAAGCATATTGTTAAGGACAATTTCTAAATGCCTTTTAAACACTGATAGGGATATTGGCTACCTCTCTAAGAAGCCTATTCCAGGGTTTGATCACCATCTCTGTAAAGAAATCCTTCCTAATGTCCCATCTAAACCTTCTCTGGTACATCTTTGAACCCTTCCCACACATCCTGTCAGTGAGTTCCAGGGAGAACCAGGGAGAGTCCAAAAACTCTCCACTTCCCCTCCTTAGGAAGCTGTAGAGAGCAATGATGTCACCCCTCAGACTTCTTCTCATAGAACTAAACAAATACAGATTGGTCAGATCTCTGCAGAGGACATTCCTTCCAGCCTTTTCACCAGCTTTGTCAGCTTCCCCTGGATGCTTTTAGGGACCTTCATCCTCCTTAAATTGTGGAGTTTAAAGCATTTGACTTGCAGAGTTCAAGTCAAATTTATTAAGTATATTCAAGAAGTATATTCAGTGACATATTCACTTTTGGGGGTGAATGATTATGATATTATGATAAGGCAGAACAACTTTGCAATCATTGTGGATTTGCACATTACAGCAAAAGCTAAGAAAAACATCGTATGCAAAAATACCTGTGTGTATGCATGATGTCTAGATGAAAATAATAAACTGTATAGAACAAAATGTAAGGAGGAATTAATATAATGAAAAGAATTGCAGATTAAGAGTTATGATAATTGTACATTGCATTACATTTATAATTCAAAAGCCCATTCTGAAACATTGCTTCTATTATTGTAGAGAAATAAACTGACAAAGTTATGTTTATCTATACAGACAGATCCTCCACAGTATGAAATTATTATGATGATGAAATGATATGAATATGAAATCCAATATGATTGGATCTCTTATACACTCTGTATTATTGTGGGTATGGAGTGTGAATACTAAAATAAGCTCATCTTTATTTTTAAATGACTTAAAGAGCTCTATGGTAAAAATCAGTACCTGTAACACACATATTTAGTACATACTTTATTAACTAAAATGTTTCTGAAGAAAGGCATTCAAGAAAATTCTCTTTCACAGCCTGGCAGAGCAAAACTAGCATATTCTGAACTGTTTGAAGAGGGTAAAGTATTATTCAAATGAAATAAGTTTTTGACAGAACTTGATTTCATTCAAATTCTAAAAATAATGGGGTTTGTCTTTTGGTTTTATTATTGATTTTATTTTTAAAAATAATCAAGTAAAGCCAACCAATAGAAGAGAAGTTTTACAGAAAAGATCAGTAACTTTAAATTAAAAAATCAAAAGATGAACTGGTTTAAGAAGCTACTCAATTAGGAATATAAAAACAGAGTCCAAATGTTTCAAAGACTAGCTAGGGAATTTGAATTATTCTTTCTACTCAATTTGATTTTAAACTAGTTAAGTTATACTCAGTGTTGTAAAATAATAAATGTAGTTGAAACTCCTAACAATTCAGTGTAAATATAACTGCAAAACCATTTAAGAAATACACTTTGGAATTACGTAAGAAAAATATATGTCAAAATTCTAGATAGTATAATCTTAAATATATTTCTTTAAACAGTAGGATATTTTCACCAGTTTAACTAGTAACAAGGTGGACTGGAACAGCTGTTTTCAATAATTCTGTATTTGCCTTTTAGCTCAGGTCTATGTTTTCATAACTGGGCAAATATTGAATGATTAGAAATCCATCTGGTATTCAAAGAAGAGTAATCTACTCTTACCTACACTGATTCACAATTAAAATTTATGGAACAAACCTTTTTCAAGTCAGTTTCATAAGATTTCCAGACTATAAAGCCTCACCTCTATCTTATGAAATAAAGTAATTTAAATTTATTATTGTTTAGTCTACTAGACATTTTCTTACTAGCCCATGTTCTATTAATTCATTTGGTCATCTAAAAACTACAGTGAGTCCTTGGGAAATATGAAATCGCATTTTTCACACATTTTGTAAATTATTCTTCTTCTGTCTTAAAATTTGTCATGGATCAAAGTATCCGTCTCCACTATAGTGCCTGCCTACTTCAACTTCCTTAAAAGGAATTTTGAATAGGTTTTTTTTTTTTTCCAGAACATGCCTCAATGACCAATGACTCCAGACACCAGAGCTGGAAAGTAGTAGAGTACAAAAAAGACATGAAGAAAAAGACTTTTTAAGTGTACATAATAAAACTCAAATCACTTAAAATATTTCTATCTGGCTGTTAGAAAAAACAAGTTTTTTCTGTAGTTCTGCCATCTACCTCTGACAAAAGGCAGCTTTAGGATATACTATCTGGCCTATTGACCTATTGATTCTATTACAGAAACATTTTCACATCTTGTCCCAATATATATCATTAAGGTAAGGTAGAAATGCTACGCTGATTTTTTTTTTCATTATGTTATTCATTATATAACTCTAAAGGTTCATTAAATACTCACTACTAAAAAGTTAAATGAAGAATATTCAAAATAAATTATCTGATACACTGTTTAGTTTGCAATAAATAAGCATTTCCAGTGCAGTTTAGACACCATGAAGCTATGTTAGAATGTCTCTACATCTCTGCATTTATTACTCTATGTTGTTTTCAGATATAGTTCTTTTACTCTAAGCACATCCTTTTCTCTCCATATGAAAATAATTTGTAGAACCTTCTTATGAATTAATTATCTGATCATATTCCAAAGTGCTTTTGTCTTTCTTCACTTTCATCTTTTATTCTGAAATTCAATCTAAGTACTGTATTCACATATCTGTAATATATTTGATTTTCTGAGTGGCTCCTAAATATTCAACAGTCTTTCAATTAATAATAAGCAGACTGTAGCAGTTTGGTATTTAGGTTTTGGTTAAAGGACTGCTTACATGTTCCATCAAATATTCAGGAAAGGACATGTAAACATTTTTTAAATATTAAATACTTCATATCTTTGTCTGTAGCAATATCAGTAAGTCTTCTAAACTTAGCAAGTAGAAATCTCCTACTTCCAGGTATTGAGATCATAATGAGTACATAGTGTAGGAAAGTTAATCAGAATATTAAATCATTTTCACAAACTTTAAGTCCAGGAAAAAAATGATAAATTGATTTTGCAGCATGGAATATTAAATCTCCCCAAGACTGTGTTTGTTCTGTTCATGAGTGCTAAAAGACAGTAAAACCCAGTGTAAGACTGAGCTATACATAGAGATTAGGAAGTTAATTAACAAAATTATTAAGAAAAAAGCCACCAAAAAATACCCCTGATATTTTTTCCTGTACCCTTAGTCTAAATTAGTAAAACAAAAAAAAAAGAGAAAAGAAGAAAATAAAACACAACAAAGCAGAGCAAAATCTCATGGAGGAAGGTGATGAAGAAAATAGAAAATCAATTCTCTTTGAAGTTAAATCATTTCACATAAAAATCTTCTTCTACATGTTATTTCTCCTATCTTTGCACATGTCTTTCTTCAATATCTATTTCAGTAGAATAGATAGGATACTCCTCTTCACTCCCACCTGTAGAGGCCACTACTTTCTGTGTGTGATAACTCTTACGAGTTTAGCAGTGCTAAAAAATGAGGGAAGAACAGTAATATATACTTATTTTCAACAAAAAAATTTTTTTGAAAAGTTTTAATGCACTTTTTTCACTGCATGAAAAAGTATAATCACACCAACAGATCTTGCTATTTAAGAGGAGTACCATAAACATTGATTTGGTAGTGAGGAATTATGTTTCAGTTAAAATAGCTGCATTTGAACAACTCAATTGTGTTTAAACTGATGAAAAGGTGAAATACGTTACAAAAAGAAATTCAACTATAAAAAAACCTCAAACCCTTACACACATTATAGTGCTCCAAAGCACAAATAAAGAGAACATTCAAATTTTTTGTGAACTTTTTGATTTTTAGCTGGAAAATGTTTAGAAAAAAAGATTGTTTAATATTTCAAATACATTCAGAAAAACAAAACAAACAAAATTAAAAAAATACAAAGATTAATACTACTCAGTGCCTCATTCAGAGCACATCTTCTGTCAACCTGACCAAGGTGACATCACCCATCTCTCAAGCACAGTGTGAGTCGAGGCCTTTCTGAGTTTCTGGGTCCCTTCACAGTCACTGCCAGCCACAATTCTTGTGTTAAATGCAAACACCTTTCAACCCTGGGGCTGGGCAGAAGCCTGATACACTCTGTGCAAGTCAGCTATAGTATATGGGTATCCACCCTTTTCAGTCAAGAGTCATTCTCCCAGCAGGGAACAGCTGACACAAAAATGGTTTTCAGAAACCTTTGGGAGCTTCCAGAGGCAATTGCCAACAGAAATCATGGGGTTTTTTGGAAAAAAACAAAGGAAGCAAATAGGTAATTTAATAAATAAACAAACCCCACAAACTGCAGGGAGTGGTCATGGTGTGATGTGAAAAAAAAAAAAAAAAACAGAGTTCAACCCTGTGACTGAACTCTCACAGTCCTTGATTAAATAAAAATCTGGAAGAAAAAAACATCCAAAAACAAATTCCACAGATTGCTACATGGAGAAATCTGTTAAGCTAGTGGAAAACCAAGCAACAAAGAATAAAACAAAACACAAGAGGTTGCACTGGGTTTGTGTGCCAAGGACTTGGTAGTGGCAAGTGGGATGACATCTGTGAGAAGCTGCTAGAAGCTTCCCTTATGTCCACAGCCTCTCTAACTACAGATCTAAAGAAACCCCATAAAAACTGAAATAGATAGGTAAATAACCAGCTGTCCACAAGTTAAGAAAAAAAACCCAAACAAACAAAAACCCAAATGAACAAAAATAAAAAAATTAAAACAAATCTAACAACAAAAAACCCACAATCTAAAGCAAAACAAAACAAAAAAAGCCTCCAACCCAACAAACCAAAAAAATGCACCAAAACAAACAAACAAAAAAAAACCCCAAACCCAACCCAAGAAGCAAGTTCTGTGGTAGGAAAGAAAAACTTCTGAAAAAAACCTAAAAAACCACTCATAGAAACACATCTAAATAAATAGTAAACCAAACCAAAACAAAACAAAAAACCCTCCTACAAACTCACTAAAAAAAAACCCTCCCCCACCAAAAAAAACCCACAAAACCCAAAAAAATAACCCAGCCCAAACCAAAACCAAATAAAGTAAAAGAAGGAAAATCCAGAAAAAGAAATTGAAATACTAAGAAAGTTCCCCACAACAACCACTCATGCATATTTCACATAAACAAAGGAGCAAATAAAAGAAGCTTCCTAAGTCAGAAAAGAACAAATGGGAAAAGTGGCTACCCAAAATATCTGTATGTCTCAAAAATATCTTTTATCTGCTTGCTTGCAGCTTTCTGCACAGCAGGGAGCAGAGAAAGGCTCTGGCAGAGAATGAAATTGCAGTGCTGAATCACGTTTCTTGTGTAAGTGTATTTACAGGTCTCTTATAACCCTAAAAGAATTCATAAGAGAGAAGACAATAAATCTCTTAAGAAATATCTCACCTTGTTCCACAGTAAGGGGATAAACTCTGACAGAGTGTTTTTAAGATGTGTCTGCTAGGATTTGATCTGCCTCTATAACAATTCCAACCTCATCCAAACTTCCTCTTTTAAATAAATCCTGTCAAGGATTCATCTCACCTAATTTCATTGGGGTAACTTCCTTGCCTAAACTTTTGCTTCCCATGACATTTTTGGCCCTGTAGGTTCTGTCTTGTCTCTAGGCATTTCTCAGCAATAAAACAGGTTTCTCACAGGTTCTGTGTAATATCTGTCCATCCAAATACAGATATCTCAGGGCAGGGGCTAGAGTTTGGAAGTCATCTGGAAGCAGTGCAGCTTAAATTAGTTTTTTAAAAAACAGCCTTAGATTCTTATATTTTGGCAAATGAATTATGCGCAAAAGTCTATAGTGGGTCTACACTCACCTCTGAGAATGTCAGCTCAGTGTTTCGTTAGAGGGAATGGGGAGAAACTCCATTTCAGGGCATGACTCCTGTGAAATATTTTGAATATCTGCTTTATGAGATTCCACAGAGATGGCTGTTTCTTCACTGACCTTAAATCAGTGACAAACTAAAGTGCACCATGCAGCTATAGGCATTTAAAGATAGGGGAGATTGCTTTTCAAGGGAACTTAATGATCTCTAGCTGGAAGAACTTGCACATATTCTGTACAATGTTCCTTACACTTTAAAAAACCCAGAAAAGCCCCACTTCAGGAAGTACAAAGACAACTCCTACATGGAAACCCTGTAGATTGTTTTCATAACGACATGGTAACTGTTTTTCCGAGAAGATGAGGAGACAGAAATTTCTAATACATTTTTTTACTGTCTTCTGGAAAGTTCTGAAATTATAGTAGCCTTTGTGACTTCTGTGTTTTTCTGTCTATAT
This sequence comes from Zonotrichia leucophrys gambelii, assembly GCF_028769735.1. Classification (NCBI taxonomy): domain Eukaryota; kingdom Metazoa; phylum Chordata; class Aves; order Passeriformes; family Passerellidae; genus Zonotrichia; species Zonotrichia leucophrys. The sequence continues at coordinate 23,277,174 of NC_088169.1, read as the reverse complement.
TATCAAACTGAAGACTTTGTCATGGGTTATAGGGGCTATGATGAACTCCTAATTGAACCAACAGATCACTGTCAAACTCAAAAACATACAAAGCAGCTTTTGAAGTGAATGGGCTGGCTGCAACATTCTGATCTGCCTGCATTTTATCAGGGAAAAAAATAATGATGTCAAAACCTGTGGTGAATCTTCTTTAAGAAACATCATTTATTCACAGGTCACACAGACAGCAACAAATTTTTAATGCATCTGTGAATAAAAAAGGAGTACCCTGTAAGCAACACAATATAATTTGTTGTAGACTTGCAAGAGGCAACGGAAAGTCTGCCCTATATTCATGCCCTGTTTATTTGAAATCCGCAGTATAAAGCAAATAAAAACTGCAGGAACAGAGAAGCGTGACAAAATTTCTTCTTACTTGCTTATGTCTGCAAAGTTGCTGACATTTTTGTGGCTAGATACTCAAGTTTTAATTATTATGCATTTAAAGACCATGGATGCACCTTTTTCAAAAAACTTCAATAACTTTTTGGCAGTTTTTTCACCGGCATTAGGGACCTAAGGCATTAGGTCCCAAAAAATTCACTACCAGGATAATTTTTGGCAGGGCTTTCTTCAAAACGGTAGAATTTAACACTTAAATGTATATTTATGAACTATACAGTACTTCCTGAATATTTCATATAATGTATTGTTATTTGTACAACACTGAGAATTTATTCTTTCCTACAAGAAATCTGAAATTCCTGACAAAATTTTCTTCCTCTTCCTCATACATTTCAACAAAAATTTTTTGCTGATAACGGTCTATAGCAGAAAGAGTTTTAGCAAATAAACAAATAACAAAAAATGAAAGAAAACCCCAAAAGTTCCCATAACACAAAAAAAAACAAAAACCAAATTAATTAAAAAATCTCTATAATCCAGTTAGATACAGTTTTTAATAAGAGTAACCCAAGTATTTCCTCATTCAGTGATAAATGCATATCTTCATTGAATAAACATAATACAACTCCTGTTTTTAGTCTAAGGAATAGAAGTGCATGAATAATGACCAGCTGTGAGTCTCATTCAGTCCCATCCAAAGGATATATCCTCGTAAAAGGGGGCTTGAAGTTGTCTCAGAGAGAGCAAGGGGAGAGATGTTAGGGAGCAAAAGATACACTGATGAGAAAAAGCAAGTTAAATAGTATTTTTCATAAATCAGCAATTATTTTAAACGTAAATAAAATGTTATTATTACTTACCACGTTAAACAACACACATCAATCAAAAAATGCTACTGAGCAACAAAACAGCTAAATCCATTAGTTAAAAAGTATGTGTACATAAAGGTGGGACCTAACTAAAGAACTTATATCTTTAGAACCATAAGCCTCAAAAAAATTCCTTCGATGTCACATAATTTTTTTTAGTTTCAAACAGAAGTTTGTAATAGCATTGAGTGCTGACAAGTACTTTGTTCCCACAGTGTTTGCTTATCTTCCTTGACTAAGTTGATCCAACTGGTTTCAGCCAGTCTAGCAGATCAATTTCTGACAAAATCCAAGGGCAGCTGTGAATATTGCTACATTGTTTAATACCGTACCCCATTCCTTTAGATCTCAGTGCAGGTTTCTTCTCTGCATGAAGATAATTAAATTCACACCTCTCATCCCAGTGAATGACATCCACCAGAGGGAGGAGCAGTGGAATGTAGAGTCATCCTAAGGTATGAACCAACAGTCTCAAAGAGACATATGATAATCTTCAGGAGGATTTATGCCAGATACATTAAATCTATGCTGCAGATCACGATCACATACCTGCAGAGTCCAAGTCTTCGAATTCTCTAAGCAGGCACAAGCAATCCCTCAGCATACGCATTTCAAGAGCAAGATTAGGACAGCCTGCCCAAAAGGAAATGCAGCTAGGACACTGCTGCATGTGCAAAACACTCTGACCTTCTAACACTGTAAAAGGAAGCATTCACAGCTTCCTCATGGGGCTGTTTTACTTTACATCATGTCATAAACCTCTAAGCAGTTCTCCATAGTAAAACCTGAGAACACCCCCTAGGCGTTTTAGTTACTTGTTTTCATGAGACAATTTTTTTATTTTATTATTTTGTAATTTGGATTATATTGTATTAAAGAACATATTCTGTAGAGAATTAATCCTATAAGTGTGAATGGACATCCTAGTTTTCTTCATAGATGAGGGTTTTAAAGATGAGGGTCACATTCACACTTGATTTTTTTCCTTAAGAAGATTTTCAAGCTACATGAACCTTTCATAGCACAGCTGAAGCAATCTTTTTCCACAAGAGATGATAACATGCTTACAGTTTCCTTCTTCCAAGGGTTTAGTAACATCCAGGTATGCACGAAATATTTCTAAGGTGTGTATGAAAGGTGATCAAGGGTGTTCAAGTAGGGAGTATATAATTGCGCACGCATCATTTATATTGTGTATAATTTATATCTTAAAAACAAGTAAAGGTTTTGGACCAAGAATGTATTATCTGAGCAAATAAAGGTGTGTTGAAATGAAATTCTGCTTTCCCTGAACAGGAAGGAAGTATTCCTTGTTTTGTTACAGTGCTCAAAAGACAACTCTCTCTGAGAGCCATCAGGGTATTTTTCTACTGGCCTACATGTAAATTCAGCTGTCACTTACTGTGGTATATTAGGCAGTTGCTTATTTTTGGAACCTTGTTTTGGAAGTTCAGAGCAGTACATAGAACAAATTCCTAAAAGGTGAGGACCAGAATCAGTATGAAAATGCTTGGGGTCTAAATTTATTGCTTCATTTTTCACATGGTTCCTTCTTTTAAAGAAAAATAAAACAAGAATGCAATTGTGCTAGGCTCTGACAGCTGTTCACTGGTTGAAATATCACCGTTCAAAAGGTAAGCTAAAAGGAGAGATGGCTGTCAATATTAAAGCATGACAAATTCTATTTCTATTTTTACTCTAATGAAAGAATAAATAGATCTGATACACATAATCAGAGTGATAATCTTGTATATTTATAACAAGCTATCTAAAAAGAAATATAATTTCTAACTCCATGTCAATATTTTTTCCCCCTGAATTTAAATATAAAGTGGTATTTAAATACAGGATGTCTATTCAGCTGAGCAGCCTTCAGGCTGATATGATCAGCTGCAAAAATTCTGTATGGAGAGGACTCCAGCAGGTCCAAGTGTCCACATCCTGTCTTCCCACCTGACCTTTACACGGAGTAGTGGCAGAATTTGTGTATATGTTTCCCCAAGAGACTGTTGTTTTCACTACTTACTGCTTTCTAAGTAAAATCATTGGGATAAACCACCAATGGGTTGTTGGGGTGCCTTTAAATGTGTCTCTAAACTAATATAGACTATTATTATTACTAATTTCATTATTGTTGTTGGCTTTGATGTTATTATTTTTATTGTTGTTGTATTTTTATTTTTATTTTTATTATTTTTATTTTTATTTTTATTTTTATTTTTATTTTTATTTTTATTTTTATTTTTATTTTTATTTTTATTTTTATTGTATTAGCTGTAGTTATATAGGTTATGACCAGCTTTTTGTCTCCTATGCCCAAGGTTCTGTACACATTACTGTTGTTAAGAGTGTCATTTCTGCTTCTTTGTTTCTTTCTTGTGCATGTCTAGAAAATAGAGTCTACTGGTTTTGGATAAGCCACACCTATGATTATCATCTGTGTTTCATTTCTTTTCCCAACCCACGTCAAAACCTCTTTGTAGGTTTAATCTGGGCAGATGTAGTCAAGGTATTACTTCTCTTAGAAGTGCATTTGAGTAGTCTTCCTTCCATGAAGTCTCAGAATAGGTCAAGAATAGTATAAAAAACTTTCATAGGGCTGGTTTCGGTATCACTTTAGTTCCAACTAAATAGAGAAACACTCAGAAAGCTTAGTTCTTGGTTATATAAAAGATTATTTTCAAGTTTAGCAGTGATGAAGAAATACTTTTGTGCTTTTTCTTTGTTTTAACGTGAACCAGTTTGTGTTTGGTTGGTTACAAATAGCTCTTAAAGGGTCACCGAAATTCAGTTTGTTCACGCTGTCAATTCTGAAAAGTGTTCCAAGGACCAAAGAAAGTTCTTATACATGATTTCCACCAAGAAAGACCAAGACTTCTGCAAACCTCATCAAAGTTCAGCAAACATCCCTCGGCTATAAACCCATTTACGGCCAAAAAGATATCTCTGATTATATGGTAAAAGAATGAAGACTCCATTCAGCATCCAAATCTTATTAAAAAAAAAAAATTAAAAAAAGTAGAATCCAGGCAGGTTAGTCTCGCTGGAAATCAAACTAAAATACATGGGTTACTCTTTGCGGAAAACTCCAAGGGATGTGTTTTTTTCTTGAACTTCACACCTGGGTCAGTTTGGAATAACTGAAAAAGACTGTGGAAAATGTTTTCATATGTTGTAAAGAAGTAAATTGAAATTACAAACTAGGATATAATTATTACCTCAAGGCCAGGAAAAAAGCAAACAATGCAGCAAAGTAATTGACTATCTCAGTAAAATGCCAAAATTTTCAAAGCAGTATAAATCCTAATTCTTATATCAATAAATTATGTGCACATTGTTTTTATTACCTCACTTTTACTTAATATCCTGTTTTAAGCTCCAGTTCTTGGTCTAAAATTGTATTTTTTCAGCTTTAAAGAAGGAGTAGAGCAGGGCATTTGACCCCTATTGTGAGACTGAGTCTTCTGGTCTAAGTGACATATTGCTTTAATTTGCAAAAGCCCAAATATGATTTTTCATACAACCATGTAGCTATCCAGCACATGTTAAGGAAGAGCAAAGCTTGGATTTCCACTTATTCAGCACACCAAAGAAGATTACAATTACATTACTTGTAGCTTACAATAGGATAAATATATTAAAGATGATCAGTGACACATTGTAAAATAAGTTCTTTCAAAGAAAGAAAGAAAGAAAGAAAACAAAACCAAAATTCAATTAATCAAGTCACTCTTGAATGATGATTTACATTTATATGTCAGTGATTATCATGTTCTTTTGGTCAGCAAACTACTACTTGCCTGTTTGCAAACTAATTTTTTTTTTTTTGTAAGGGAGATTGTTACAGGCGATCAGTTTAAAAGAAAATTCTGTCTTTTAAAATACTTTAGCAGTTGTGGAGAAAACTCAGCAGAGGTCCACTAACTAAAAAGGTGCACAATAACTCAAAGCAGCGAAAAGCATTGACCTTTTCTCCTTTTTTAAATCAGAATTCTCTAAGTATATACAATAATTAGTAGAGGGAAGTTAAGGGAATAGTATGAGATTTATTCCAAAAATAGATATCAAGCATTTTATGAATTAGAGTAGTAAATATGAAATGTAGTTGAGATGTATTTGAGTATATTCAGTGAATGAGATACTACTTGCAATGTTGTGTCCTAAAGCATTTTCATGGATCTATTATGAAGCAACTAACAAATGAAAGATGCACAGACAATCATTAGCAAATTTGTTCAAGAAAGAAATCCCAAACAGCCACATGTTTAAAAGCAATAAGAGCAATAAATAATAAAATAAAAGAATTAAGGGCAATAATTTTGCACCTTAATTCTAGCAGTGGCGCAGATGTTCAGCTAGGCTCAGAGTATAAGTTCAGGTTTGTTATTATTGCTGTTTCTACCAGCATAGCACAGTTTTATAATCAGTTCATTCTGAGAAAATCAATGCTATCTGTCAACACACACATTTTTCCTATAAAACCAACCAGTAGTCTCTTAGGCCTTCTTTTGGTAGGCAATCTCTATCTTAAATCTCTGTCCTACTAAAGATATTTAATTGGAACCAAAGTTTTAAATCACCCATCACACCTAATTTGGCTGAGATTCGTACATATGTTGAGATATTTTTCTTTTGCTCCTTGAGGTAATATAATCTAATTATTATTGACTCAAAGCCTGTGAGATTTAAATCATTCACCTTAGTCTTTCATCTTATCTGATCATCTTTAGTCGATATTTTAGGGTTTTGTCAGCAAGTAACAATTTATTTACTTTTCAGTGAGATAATGCTTTCTTTTTTGCCTGCTCTCTTTCCCCCTCTGTTTTGTTATCTCACTCTTCCTCATTGTTTCTCACCTCTTCTTGTGTCTCATTAGATTTATGGCATCTTCTGTAGGGGCAGAGGCATTAAACCTGAAGCAAGGAACTGTGTGCTTCAAAGTTATTCTAAATGTGTTTTTACAGAGAGAAGTTGCAAAGATGAACTGTCTTTCTCCCCAATAGAAACAAAATTCCTCAGCCATGCTAGTTGACAATGATGAAAAATTGAAAAAAAAGGAAAGCTATTTGCAAGAAAACTTCTGGCAGGAAGACAAGTCTCCTCTTGTGATTCATATCTTCAAGGAAACCACATAAATCCAGAAATGAGACAGGATTCTCTCCACGGGAGACACTAGGATATTAGCAATGCTATGGTGGCATGTAATACAGCAATTTATAGTTATTAAAGACTTCTAAAGACACAGGTATTTAGATCTCTCATAGTAAAGAATGTGCTTAAGTTAATTTTTTATTTAAAAGAATGTGAAAATAATTTCCTTTTTTTGCATGTGTTAAAAATACACACCTAAGATAATAGAATTCAAATCACATTCAAAACAATCTCTTCTGCACAGATATTGTACATAAGAAAAATGTCATAAATTAAACTCTTAATAAGTTACCACTTCCCTCACCAAAAGCATAAGATACTTCAGCCATTATAAGAGAGAATTTTCCTTGAGTACAGAAAATTGCTACTGCGTATCCTGTTGGCTTTTCTTCTTCCTGGTATTTTTTCAGACAACCTGTGAGATTGATAAGGGAAAGGACATCTATAAGAGTAGGATGAAAAAAAGGTCTATTTGAGTGCTGTGTGAAGAGATGTCCTGCAGATTCTTCCAGAATACTAATGCGGCTCCTGAGCCCATGTTCTGATTCTCAAATAAGGAATGCTTCTCCAGTAAGAAGCAGCAATTTGCTTTTTTTCATCTATGGACATACTTTGCAGCACCTCTCCAGCTGTTACGTTTACTGTCCATCTGCATCTTTTACAGCCTCCAGAAATCCCTTTGTTTTTGCATCCTGGTGTCAAGATGATGAATTGTCCTTCATCATTCACCTCACATAGCTGAAGGCTATTAATGCAGACCTAAGAAGGTTTACACATCTTGGAAGTAGGAAGAACTAAAAATTATGAAAACCTTTAAAGTCACTGTCACGTCCTATTTTTTTGTTAACATGTCTTGATAGTAGTGCAAATTTACTACTATGGAGCTATAATGAGTACTCAAATGTCAAATTAATTAATACTTTAAAGGAAGATGTACTGGATTTATTACTATTCAAAATGGACGTAGCATAAATCGTTAAATAGAAATCTCTATTTTTCCTTGAAAATTTCTTACAATGCAAGTGATGTGAAAAATTCTCATAAGACACTAAATTTCCTCTCTTATTTTATGTAGTAGCAAGGATAATTCATTTTGGAAGGGAGTTTAGATAGCAGCCATAGTTTACCCTCTAGGTGCAGACCAAATTTCTGGGGGCTTTGTCCATCTGGGCCTTGAAACTCCAAGACTGTAGGATTTCAGGGAGAAGAGATGGAAAATGATGTTGGATGAAAAGGATAGGCAATACAGCACTTTTTGAGAGCTGGGAGGTTCCAGTATTTCATTATGTTTATAGTAGGTCTTTTCACCCTTATATATAGGCAAACAATCTGTACATGAATGCATTAATTACCTGTCATTCTCTCACCATAAATCTCACCAAAAAGACAAATCTATCTTAGTTATAACTTTACAGATGAGGAGCTGCTGTTTGGTCCCCAAGTCATTCCTTCTCCAGGTTGAACAGGCACAGCTCCCAGCCTCTCTTAATGAGATATGTGCTGGGGCTGCTTGGAGGTTCCCAGCTGACCTAAGTAAAATTTATCAACATCCCTTCTTGCCTTGCTGGTCTCTGAACTGGATACTGCATTTGAGATGACCTCTAACCTATGATATATAAAAGGGGATAATAATGTAAAAGGGGAGTTGAGTGTTCCTTTGACAGCACGCAGGGTGCTGTTTTCTTTACTGCCAGACATGTTGCCGACACTACAACCCCAAGGCTCTTTTCAGCAGAGCTCCTTCCCAGTCAGTCACCCCTCAGTCTGTTCCCCTACAAGTTAATCCATCTCCTGTTCCTCCTGCAGATCTGTTATAAAGATCACAGAAGCCATAGGATACACTTCCGAGCAACTCCACTTGTAAATAGAGAGCTCCAAGCACTGGAAAAGTCAAGATAAATGTCTGTGTCTCTCCCTTTATCTGCAGACCTAGCCATTTCCTCATTGGAAGCAGTGAGATTGTTTAGGTGTGATTTAGCCTTGGTACATGCATGCTAAGTCTTATAAATTGTTTTTCCATCTCTCTGTTTTTCAATCGAGAATTTATCATCTGCTCTGATGGAATGAAATAAAGAAGGAAAACCCAGTCTGAAATTCCATGAATGTAGAACTTATTTCTTCATATTCAAGCTAGGTAAAACAGTTACATAAAAGGATAATCATGGTAATTTTTGAGTCTTTCATGGTAGTTGTAATCACTACATTAAGAATCAAGCAAATATTTCATTTTCCCATACGTTTTAAATCGAAGGCACAGTCCAGTCCTGAAGATGGGATCTATGCGTTTTACAGTGTAACTAAAAGAAACAGCACAAAATATGCCATTAGATAAGGCACATGTAGAGATCAGAAACCTGTACTAGATGTTTTAAGGATCTCTGATGAAAGATAAAAATGTGCAGTAAATAATGTTTTCCTTCTTCTCATGGGCTCAGTATAAAGAGGTTTCCATAGATGTGAATCAAATACTTGGTGCAGGTACAGAGGCGTTGAGGCTATTTACATAAGCTTAAAATACAAAATGCTATAATGACAAAAGAACTGATGGCACATAAACCATCTTGGACTAGAAAAAAAAAATCTGCCTTTTCAGTGTTTTCAAGTTCAGTGTGTCACAAACACAACTGCTCCCAATATTTGTAAGCTTGGCTATGTGTGCCACTCATGCCTTTTCTGTCTGTGACATTCCTATTCTGCTCTGCATAACTATGTCTTGTATTCTAGTGGTTTGAACAAGTCCCTGATTGTTGAAACCTCCTGAAGATCAATGCTATCACATGGTCTGGAGTTTCTGTATAAAAGATATATATACTTTGCTGTCATTATTATGCACATGCATGAGCATAATTTGTTTTTCTTTTTCTCTTTCTGTATTTTGAAAAAAAAGAATGAGAAACATCTGTAATGAATTCCATCCCATATGTATTTTACTTCAGGTATAAACTGATCTAAAAATAATTCCGTATCTTACAGGACTCTGAAACACAAACATTAGAGTTTATTTACAGTGTCACCTTTATACAACCATAAATATATGTTTGTGTACATAATAGATATATATAATATATATGCATGCTGATTCTTCCTTTTTCTTCTTTTTAGACTCTCAAGACAGATGAAGAAACATATATTTTCTATTTAATTGCTGCAAAATTAAAACTTCTGAATTCTATTTACTATATTCTGGATTTTCAATAACTGACCAAGGGATATTATTTCAGCAAATCTCTCCACAGACATTGATGTGGGGACATCAAAAGCCAAATTGAACTGCAATTTCTCTATAGAGATGAAGGAAAACAAAAAAAAACCAAAAAAACAAAACCCAAAAAACCAAACAAAATAAACAAAAAACCCAAAAAACCAAACAAAAAACACAACAAAAATATCCAAAAAATCCCAAAGAAACCTCCACACTGCCCCCCCTCCCAAAAAAAGTAAAAACAAAGGAAGGAAACCTCTGTTGTTTTTGCCTAATTTGGCTAGTGTTGTCCTCATGATGTATATTAGATCTGTGTAGAGAGAGCAAAATTCAATCATTCCTCAGGCAACTGGGTTGTTTTGTTGTTTCACTGATTTATCAATCCATAATGCTGGAGAGAGCAGGGAAAATGGGATTATAATCAAATAATCTTGTTCCTTTTAAATAAAAGTGTTAATTGGCATTTTAATTGTGGGACTTGTGCACTGTGGATGGCATGGTATATTTCTCAGCAGCACAGCACTTTATTTTGAAGTGCCCAATAAGTTAACATTAAATTTAAGTACTTGCTCTTCTCATTATGCTTATTAATATATAAAAAAATGAACAAGATATATGGATAGCTCAGGGCAAAACATGTTCTTTTAGAACAGCAAGCTTCTCACTCATTTGACATACAGACTGATTAAACCCAGGAAATGTTCTGGTCTTCAAGTGAAATATGCTGTCTTCCTTCTTTACCTAAAAGTCCTATGCTTTTCCAGGGAGGGTCTGAGTCGTGTCTCAAAAATCTCCTCTCAGAATTCTGACGGTCAAAAGAAATTTGTTCAATCTACTTATCCCTTAAGTCATGCATCTAGATGCAGCATTTCATGTGAGGGCCTACACTGAAAAATTACAAAGAGAAGTCCTCAGCAGAAATCATTGGGGTTTTTTGTTTGGTTGCTTTGGTTATTTTTCAATCATTATTTTTCCCCATTTCATGAGATCTTACAATAGAAATGCAAAGAATATAGAAAAAAGGACAGAATGCATACTCCCAATAATGGAGGTTATGGTACTGGCAGGAGGTTGGGGTCATTTACAGTAAAGCATCTAATTATCTACAAGGTAAAACTTAAAGCTATTATCAAATAATAACATAACTAAATCCATTTGCCTAAGTTGGCTTTGCATAAGTAAGGGTCCTGCTTCCATTCATGGAGATGTATCTGTCTCAGCCTGAGTGTTGGCACATATTTCAAATAATGTAGCTGTACTCCCTTTCCAAAAAACAGATTACAGTCAAGTGAATCTACAACACCTATGAATTATGAAGATAAACAAAGGTAAACCTTGTCCCACCTTGATTGCAGTGAACTTCACTGTACTGACCCCACACAAACACCTATGGGATAAGTTTGAGAAAGAGACGTAATTGGAATTCATGGGGGCTCTTAGACCATTGAATGGTTCAGTAACCCTGGCATTAATTTATAAATTGCTTTTGCTTTCAAAATACCATGCACAGAAGACTAGTCAAGTAGCTTAGGGAATACAGCTGCCTTCACCTCCATTTAAAAAGATCTGACCTTGCTCTGTTGAGTACCTGCCGTTAACGTCAGTAAAGATCTATCTCAGAAGGAACAACAAGGATAAAACCTCTTAGATAATTGTGAGACAACAAATGTTCTAATTTTTCTCTGAAAATAAATATCTATTAGACAATATCAACCTTTCCATTCAATTCCTTTAGGCTGTGCAATGAGAGATCAATTTCTTATTAGAATGCTAAAAGAAAAGATATTTTGCAGTTACTAACCTTCTACAGCCAGAAATTAAAAAAGAAAACAAACATGTATAGAAAAACACTGATTCAAGCAAAGGCGGGTTTGGAAAAGGCATCAAGGAAATTTTCAGTCCATGGGAGGTCAGATGAAGCATCCCTGGAAATTTTGTTTACTTAACAAAAAGTCTCTATCTGTTACTGAAAAAACCACAAAATAATATAATTTAAGGAATAAAAGTAGAAGGGAGATATAAACTGGAAAGAACCTCTGCAGGTCATCTACTCAGCTTAGTTTAGTCAGCTTGTTTCCCACACAGTTAAATTCAGTGTTAGAACAGGGTACTTCAAGGCCTTGTTCAGTCAAGATTTACATCTCAAGATTTCCATAGATGCTTCTAGACTAGGACTTTCCTGGAGTTTTCTCTGCCTTTACGAAAAAACTAATTTTCTATCTTTTATCACTGCATTCTCCATCCTTCTGAGCTTTGGCCAAATTTCTTTAGTTTTCCTTTGCTGCCAATGTCTTTACAGATGTTCTTCTTGTAGTCTCTCACACTCCAAATCTAACTTCACCCCTTCATACCTGAATAATGTTTCTGTGTTCCTCTGACACATCTCAGATTTCATCTTCTGTGAATTTCTTCTTTACATCTCAACCCAGTCTGGAGTTCCCTGGGCAGCCTTCCTTCTGCTACTCCTGCTTATCTTTTGCATATCAGAATGGTCCCTTTCTGAGGGCTTATGAGGATGTCCAGGAAGATCAGACACATTTCTTGTGTCGTTTTGCCCTGCAGAGAGCCTCCCATGGGATTTCAACAAGTGGTTCTCTGGAAAAGCTTTGGCTCTTCTGAAACTGAGATAGTAATTCTGTTTGCTCATCTCATTTCTTTCATGATCGTAAATTCATCCACCTTCTTGTAGTTGACATGGCTGTAGCTGATGCTGACAGTGACTACTGCTAACCAACATAAATATTTTCTCAGTCACCTCATTGTTTCTATATCAAGAAACTGCAATTAGCACAACCCAGATATTTATCACTTTGCTTGCACCCAAATATTTTAGCCCCTCAGTAAATGTCAAAATGGTAATGTGGTAATCATGAAATTTACACTAGAAGTCAAAAACCAGCTTTCTCCTCTTTTTGCAGGGACTTGTCAATATATCACTGACACTAGTGTGTCCTCTAGTTTGAAGTCACAAACCTGGGATCAACTCACAGCCTTTACTAGGACAAAGATCCATGCATTCAGATAGTATTCCTGTGTAAGAAATAACTCCCACTGCCCAGGTTTTCTGCCTCCTATTTCCATCAATGGCAGCACTTCAGTTATTTGAGCTCTATTATCTTGTCTTTTTGGAAGCTGCTCCTTCCCATCTGCCACCAGGGCACTATGCCCTTTATGTAAGCACACATCTGCAGTGGAAAAAGACCCTCTCATTTAGCCAGAAGTGACAATTTCCATCCTCTGCCTAACCCCACATAGATGTGGGGTCAACTCTCTTTCTATGTAATGTTCTGGAAGTTCACCAGCTGTAAATAAATGAAAATATTCTGTATATAATCAATCTGGAAACCTAAAATAGGAAATAAATATAATTTGAAATCTAATTTCAAGCTTTAGGCCAGTAAAGTAAGGAATCAAAAATCATCAAATCCACAAAAAGCAAAATAATTTGAGAAGGCTTCTTGAATCATAGGAATATATGCAGAGGATGCTATCTCATAGGACCACATGTACACTAGCTAAGAGGTTATTTAAAAGGTGAGGTCAGTGAGTTGGATTTCATTTCTGAATTAATGAGATTAATATACCTGTTATACATGGAAGTTGAAATAAACTTCTGATTAGATGATAATACAGAGTAGTCATATATGAATACTAATTGAAATAGATAGAAATAATTATATGTCATATGATAAACATTGTAAAGTGTTGCAGAAAAATTCCCTTCCCTAAAAAAAAATATTTTGTCCTTCTTGGACATATATGGCTGAAGGAACATGGTCCTTTGGATTAAAGGAAGAAAAGACTGAGAAGAACGACATTTTGCTTTTTCAAAATATTTAGCATGACAAGTGTACCAATCTGGCTTGATTTTCAATCTGGTTAATTTTATTTGAAGCTAAAACACTGCTGTTATGCATCAAGTCACAAATGCCTATTCACAAAAGAATTGCTAACCTAGAGGTCAGTAAGTGCAAAGACAGATACTGACCATTTTCTGATATTCAAGATTGAAGGATGATCTAAATAACCATCTGCAAAATGAAAGATTGAGACAGTGATATAGCACTCAAATTTTAATTTTAATTTCCTTTTACTTCTTTCTTCAGGGAAGAAAGAGCTTACTTGTAGGAGAGCTGTAAGTGGTTTCAAAATGTTAATCACCAATTAAGTGATCATAGTTATGACTTCATGCTAATATCCCCATAGGTTAAAAAAACCCTGAATGGTAGTCCTTCATTCTCTAGGTGCAGTACATTCACTTAAAAGAGTGAGGAACTTCTTTTTCTATGGCAATACTGTGGGATCATTCCTACCAATAATTGGACTATAGGGTTTGGGGCTACTGCCTTCATTTACTTTTAAATCATAATTAACTTATAAAGGAAATACACAAATTTTAGTGCTGAAATTTATCTTAGCTGTCTTAGCCATAGCAGTATACACAAACACATATAAAATTGAAATTATCTTCACTGAGGCACAGGTATATATATATATATATATATATATATATATATGGTTAAAGCATTGTGCAATAATGCCAAGGTTGAGGGTTTGATCTCCGTTTGGGCTATTCATTTAAGAGCTGGACTCAATGATCCTTGTAGGTCCTTTCCAACTCACAATATTCTATGATTCTGTGATTTACCCTGACAGTATAAGAACAAAAATATAGTAAATTAAACCACACAAGTCATAGCAAATAATTTTTCTGTTTAACAGACATAATAGGAAATATTACTTATAATGTGATTTATGATTAATATCTGCACTTTTCACAGTAGATTTGCATACAGCACATCTGCAGAAATTATAAACAGTTCCTCAATTTTACTCCTAATTTTGTGGAAAAACAAGTTATTTGTTGTTACTTTGGAATCAGTTATTAATTTTTCATTAATAAAATGAAAACAAATGGAGGAAGTGAAGTTATTAATCTTTAAAGAGGGCATTCCAACATTTCTCTTTATCTTCCTCCTTTAAAACATTAAATCATATCATTTCTTGCAGAAAATATTCACAAAGATTTGTTAAAAAAACCAGCATAATTAAATGTTACATTTTTTATCTAAATTCACAGATTACAAACATTTTCTTGAAAGCTAAACCTAAATTTGTTTCTAAGAAAAAAATTTTTCTGCTTTAATAGGATAGATTTTCTTTGAATAATTATTAACTTCAAATTATTTCTCATGTATAGGAAAGGAAATCACATGTTTCAAAACATTTTAATTTAGTTAGTTACCATTTAAATTATTTTTTTCAAGTAATCAGCAACAAAACACAGTTACTTCGAGAAGGACTTTTAAAAGTTTAAGTAGCAATTCACTCATGTTCACCAGTCACTTAATTGGTGGCTGGCGCATTCAGCCACAAGACCTTGTTCTCAAAATAATGTAAATTATTTTCTATGTCATAAAATGATACATTTGGCAAAATATAAAGAGCAATACAAACATTATTTACTAAAATAATTCTATATAAGACTAGTATAGTTAATGGGTTTTTAGAATATCTTTCAGTAGGGGAAATCTGGAGTATCAAACCTCTTATTGATCAATCATAATTTAAACTTAAAAAACACTGCTGTGCATATAACATAGAATGTAACATTTTCATCTGAGTTATACTTTCATAATTGAAAATTAGAACAAAATGTTAGTAGAAAGTTCAGCAAAAGCAGTATGAGGTGTTTGTCCTCGGGAAAATAAGATTTTAATTTTATTCAATTTTCTTAGATGATACGCATATGTGTTTGAAAATAGGTACACCCCTCTAAGTAAAACAACAAACAAACAGGCCAGCAGGAACTTATTTCTGAAGTGTGGTAATTCTTTTTCTATCAGTTGAAACTAAAGATAAATATTGCTTTGTTTTCTGCTTATGAATCTCACTCCTAATTTTGTTAATTTTCATCAAGTTTTTATCACCACTACTATTTTACTTACAGAACATTTGAACATTTTTTTCTTCTTGTAAAATATTACATTTTTACATTTGGTATGTATTTCTTTTGTTTTGGTTTTATTCTATTGATAAATGGTCACAACTTCCTATGGAGGTGGGAAGGTACTTGATCAAATCAATCAGAGCTGTATTTGATTGTGTATCTTGATTTTTACTGTGCAAAACAGGGTGTGGAGCAGATATAAAGCAATTCCACAATTAATTGAATGCTGGATGTCAAGATAAATATATATCTAGAAATGCAAAAGAATATCTATATCCCCACCCCCAAAAACCAACCAACCAACAAAAAAAAAAAAAAAAAAACCAACCCAAAACCCACTATATAAGTGTGTAAAAATGGAAGTCAGGCTTACAAGATTTATTGAGTAATTCTTTCACCTTGCTCAGACCTGAATGAGTTTTGATGGAGTCTGATGTTCTGCAATATAAACAGAAATAAGTAAGAAAAAGATAACAATGTCATTAAACATGCCATAAAACAAAATAGCAAAATACATGGGCTTATTTAGTTTGAAGGCATGCTTGTCTTCTAATATGTTTTTACTCCTTCAAACTGAAAGGCAATATTCTCTTTTCTGTGTGAAGTGGATTGCCTGAAAAGATATATTTTCTCCTGGAGGGCAGGTTAGGCAGAAATCAGTCATCAGTGATAAAAAAACCCCAACTGCTACAGCTTTGTCATCAGGAATGGCTGTTCCAAGTCTCCTTCAGCCCTATGTGTCAGTCTTTGAGGATGTTCTGACCCCAGAGTCAGATCAGTCTCCACCTTCCCATCACCATGGCTCTACTAAGTACTGACAGGGCTCTGTCCCAACCCTCATCCTCATCCCCATCCCAGCCCTGCTCCCTTGCTGAGTGCCGCAAGGCAGAGCTTTGCTGAAGGGAGGGAATGGCATTGCTGGCCACATGGCACACCATCAGAAATGGAGAATGTTCCTATGGCTTCGTAAATGCCTCATCAGTAAATACAACATTTTTTTTATGCTACTAAGCCATGTCATAAAGGAGGACATGACATCTCTTAGGTAGATGGAGATCTCTTAGTTGTCAAACAGTTATCAAACTTTTATTTTCTAGAGACCACAGGCTGAAGATTAAACCATCTGGAGGTTTACTTTAACTATCATCAGAAAATCTAACAACATAACTGCCAGAAAGTTGTCACTCCCAATTATTCTATTTCATTAAGAGTCAGAAACCAGTGCAAAATGTTCATAAATATCTTCTACTTGTTCTGATACTTGTTATGATACTTGTTCTGATTAATTACCAGTACATGTAAATAGAGATGTAAAAAATATATTGTCCTTCCTTCACTCCAAGATTTTCAGATACCTATTATTTATTGCCCAGGGATCTCACCTGGATAAGACATATGGGTAATCTTACATGTGCATGCAGCCAAACAGGGCTCTTTCCCATATCTTCTATTGAAGGGAAAACATTTAATTTCTGTCTAGGCTATTGTTCTTCTTTCATGTAATTTGTGGAACATAGCCCGTAATTTCAAAATCTTTTCATGAATATGAAGGAACACCATAAATAGGGCATGGTATATGATATCTCATATATCATATATCTACCTATAAATAGGTTAGATATAAAAGAAAGGTAAATAAGGTAAATGTAATGTAAATTGATATTGTTTGGTCTTTAGCTCAGGTTTGCTGGATTCTGGACATAAAATGAATTGAAAGTCTAAACTGGAGTGAATAAGCATGACTGCACTATTATTGGTGTTAAGCTGCAAGGCAGCCATAATAAATGTCTTGAGTTTCCACTCTCAGTTCTGTTATTTGCCTGACCATCAAAGATTAAATTTAAGAGAATTTTTTCCACTTCAGTTATCTTTCTGTAGAGATTGTTTCAGGTCATAAATAAGAGTATCATGTTATACCTGCAAGCACTGCCACTTGGTAGTGATAAGCATAACCTATCTCTTGACAAGATTATACAATAATTTCCTAAGGGAAGGATTGGAAGACCAAGTTCTTGAGGTATTTAAAACTAAAATATTCTGAGCTAAATTCTGAAAAGTACAGTGATTGCTGGGTGTAAGCATTATTTGACAAGAAAATCAGATACCTGCCCAGAAATGTATCAAATTACTGATATAATTGTAGTAACTCTTTTCTAATTATACATCTGTTTTGGTTTTGTGTATAGGGCAAAATGTCCCAGAAGTATTATCTAAGTATGCTCTTCTACATTTATATTCTTCAATTTTGAAGAAATAATATTTTTTTAAAAGCCAGTGAAAAAAATTCACATGTTCTCTGCATAACTGTTATATATTTTCTCAAATTAAATGGGATATATGAAATTCCTATGCTGTTGTCTTTAAAACATTTATTGTATAGTCAGATCTATCATGGGATTCACTGTGCTGAAAAGCATTACCTCCAGCTTTCAACCACCAAAAATCTTACGAAAAGCAACTTAATGCTTCTTAAACAAGAGTAAGGATTTTTAAAGGGTAATTTGTTCCACAGTAACTATTTGGATAGGTACCGTTGTTCTTCTATGAATATGAGAACAGTGTCCACCTCTGTCATTGATTATTTTAAAAAATCTGATTTATAGAATATTGTTAATGTCAGTTGAATAATGCCTTTTCTAAATTAAATTTTATTACAGGGACTATTTTACCATGGTAGGAGACTCCTTTGCTATTTAGGTCTTCTCTAGTAGCTTAACATTTAGTATTCATTTTGTATGAATGAGATGAGATACAGAAAGTAGCATATATAGCATAACACAACAAGGACAGCTGCTTTCTTGCCTGACATTCTTGGAATTCTTAAGTGGAACCTTATGTCCAATAAAAAAGCATTACTCAGCCTCTTTGTTGTTTTTTTGGGTGTTTTTTTTTTTTATTCCCAGAGGGAATATTTTTATTGTCTTTTGCTTCTAACAGTAGATAGCACTCGGTATTTTCATAATATTTGGTTGATGTCTTTTAGGTGAGAGATATAAAAGCAGATATATTCCCTTTCAAAATGACTTCTGAGAGAAAGAATTCTTAAACAACTACTTTTTCTTCATAATTTTTCTAAAATTTATTTATTTTGCAGAATCATTTACTTTGGAATGGTTCCTATTTTTCAGAGGAAAAAGAACCCCAATCTTTTTTAAGGGGAAATATAAAGGAGTTTATGAAAACACTGTCTTCAATATGTTCACTGAGTGATTACATACATTTAACCTTCATCACATTCTGTAGAAATTTTCATATCTTGTGTTTTAGCATGTTCATACCAATAGACATTTTTTCCCACTACATGGTACAATCTGTCTGTAACAGCTAATAACAGGTGTAATGTATATGCTTGTTATTGTTATTATTTACTTATTTTCATTCATTTATTCTACGGGAAATATGCAATTTTCTCTGTTTCAGTGATTTGAGGTTGTATTTTTTTAACCACAAGCAACCCATAACTTGGAAGTTGAATAATGTCAAACAAAGTCCCATGACTGGAATTTGTTTTATTTTTCATTTGAAGATGTAGATCTTTTCTTGAAGCAAGACTCTGCCTTTTTAAAAAGTGCTGAAGTTTTTTAACTATCTTAAAATCCAGGAGAGGGGTTTTTTGGTCTTGTTTATGATTTGGCTTTGTGTTTTGCCTTTGAGAAAAACGTTGTTTTGAAAGACAATATGTTTTATAGATGGCAAACACTGTTAGTCTCTGGAAGTTCTCAGTTTCCAAATACTAATATTTGCATTGTAAAGTGCTATATTGTATTGAACTAGTTGTTGTCCTTAGATAGAAAGTCAGAACTTTAGCAGTTGTTCCTTACTTCAATATTACATTATTTTTGTGGCTTAATGATGTCAAAATCTCCTAACTTCACCTTAAAAGGAAGTCATGAAGAGTAGAAATATAATTTACATCAGGCAAACATAAGAATTTCATGTTTTTAAAAGATACAATTAAGTATTTCAGGTAGCATAACTTGAAAGAAAAATGTGCATAAAAGTGTTTCCTGCTTCCAGCCAGGTCTGGGGTAATTTTTGCAGTAACTGGAATAAGGTATGGGTAGGACACAGCGATTATTCTATACCACCTCAAAGTCATGGGGGAAGGGATTCTCTCACTTCCAGGGAGAAAGGATTCTATCCAATTGATCAAGAGTGATGGAAATGGTGGTTGACAAATGCTGGTCCCAAGGTGGAGACAGTGATGGGTGGCACTGGTCCCAGATGGAGGGAATATTCAGGAAGGGAAGAGGAGGGAAAGGGGAGAGCAAATGACATGCAGTTTGGAGAGCTTTAGTGGAAACGCTAAATTGGGGATTACCATTTCTAAACAACAAGAAGAAATAAAAGAAAAACACATTAAATGAAAACAAACTGAAAGCAGTCCAGTCCATAGAAAGGTTTCTTTTAAAAATATATTTTTCTTTACTTATTCATATTTTTTCCCTTTAGTTAATTAATGCAGCAATAAAAATTGACCAAGACTGACTCTAATTGTGACTGTCTCTCAATCATCAAAGAACCAAAAATTTTAAGTAAATGTATGACCTCAAGGAATACAAAGTGAGAACCAAGGGCAGTTTTACTAGTAGCTTTCTTGCAAAACTGTCGTTGATTGATTGTCTTTCTGTATGTCTCTTGGCAAAAATCAATGCTTTTCTTGAAGAAAGAGAATACATGTTTTGAATATTGTAAGGCTCCACCTAGCTGATGTGCACCACCACAAATGAAAATTTAAATTCCTGATGTATACAACAAAAATTTGTGATTATGAAAGTAAATGCTGTTTTAAATTACTGTTGCTATTAAATTTACATTGAGTATTGTATGTGCACACGCTTTTCTATAGACATTTCTCAGTAGTTTGAAAATAACTGGGACATGATTTGTCCATGAAACTACTTTACTGTCTTGTGAAGCCCTGAAATATTTCTTGTTCTGAAGACCATTGACCTCCCTGGCTTGAACTTTACCACTGGCTGATTCAGTTAGCAGTTTTATGGCTATAGAGTGTTTTCTTTGAGTTTTTGCACGGTATAAATTTTAATAGAATTATATTCTTATTTAACATTAAAAAAATTCAAAGGGCTATTGATATATATGCCAAAATATGGTAGAGTAATATGTATGTCAAATTTTCAGAAAAAAAGCAGCAGCTTGAGAACATAGATTGATAGCGTAGCATGACCATTCACTGCATGTGATTAAATTAAGAGTGATGGAATTTAGGAAAATAATTTTCAACCTGCTCTTAGTTACTAAAAACACATTATGTATTTTTTTTTAGCATTGGAAAAATATTTATCATAGGATTACATATATATCAGAGAGTAAATTAAAACTAAAGTGGGATATTTCAAATATGTTTGTATATTAGGAGTAGAAGACTTGAATGATGCAATTATGGCTAAGTACTGTTAAAGAAACAGAAAAAAAATAACAAGGCTATAACTAGCCCTGCAATGTCATAATGTGGGCAATTTGTTGACATCAGATCTTACTTTTGGGGCTTTATTTTCTGTCCTATTATCTTGTTTCTGGCAGTATGATATATTAAACTGCTATAACGGCATTATTTTCCCCACAAATATCATCATAATTTGAAGACAACTAGTTGTGGTTTGAACTAAATAAAAATTTGTTTTCCCTTCCAGAAAAGGACTCCCGTTGGTATATTTTAAGTAATACTCTTTCCTTATATGAGGATCCAATTAGAATTTCTTGTTAGACTAATTAATATATTAAGAATGTAATCAAAAGATGAGTGATCACTACAGAAATGCAAACCACCAAAATACAGGCAGTCAGTTCTACAATGAATTATTATTAAAACAAACAAAGCTGGTGTTTTTCTTTATGTTAAATTTTGATTGTTCCTACTTATTTTTACACTGATTCTATGGTGTTCTATCTCTTTTGCTGGGAAGGCTAAGCGGTTTTCTCAATGTTCCATTTTTTTCATGGCTATTTACATTTCAACTTGATATTTGTTAGTAGAACATTCTGTTCTTCCTCTGATTGATTCACAGAAATTGTGATTTTAATAGCCTTGTTTTTGAGTTTATTTTTTAATAGGTATACCTGTTTTTTTAAATTGAAACATTTAGCTAAGCAATTTATTCATTTTATGTTATTTATATTATTCTAAGGTTTAGATTCCTAAAGTATCATAGAATTACTCAGAATTTTTCCATAAATCACCCTTACGACTCAAGTTTCCTCTAACGGAAGGAGATTCAAGTTTCCTCTAACAGAAGACATAGATTATCTTGCAAAATACCTGTGCTTCACTTAACTTCAATGTAAGTTCAGTCCTTTGTTGGATAATGACAAAAATTGTCATTTATCAAGTCTCATTATTTAATATGCCTTTTATAGCCATCAGAAAGCTTTTGACTTGAATGACTGTGACAAATTCACAAAATAGTTAATTTTATTATTAAATAAAAAATCCCTGAGAGGAGGTTAAATTACATTAAGTGGCATTTACATGCATAATGTTCACATGGAATTATATTGGAAAAAATGCTGCTTTTCAGATTAAAGCTTATTGTATTTAAAACATTCAGGAACATTCAAAAGAGAGTAGTCATCAGTTATTACTCTCTATAGGACTGTGTATAAATGTAGCCAAACAAACTATAGAAATATAAAAAGTTTCTGTATTCAAGGTAGTCACTTTGTGGAAAAGTGGTCTTAATATATTGTCCCTGGAAGATGCATTAAGAGCTGTGAGGTTTATGAAGGCAGTCTAGATTTAACTCTTTCAGTTAAATAGTAAGAGGGAAACCACTGAAAATTGTGTCTGGAACAAAATTTATTCTGATACTGACTTAAAATCAAAAAAGAAAGTCATATGCTTTCATTTTTAGTAGAAGTATTTTAGAGCATAAGACTGAGCCTCACTTATTCAGTAAGGAAGCATTAAAATATATTTAGAGACTATAGGAAGTTTTCATTACTGAAATCCCATAAACCGGTTCAGTTTCATGGTACCTCACAAATAAATACTGATAGTCATCAGAATGGATTAAAAATTATTCTATTCAGTTGTATAGACAAGTGAGAAAACATTCCATTTCTTCTTGCTTTAACATTAATCTGGTTAATCTCTTCCATCTTTACACATTGGAATTCCCTTGCCTTTTAGGGATGGATGTAACTGTCCAGCTGCCCTCATACAGACCTCTAAAACTCCCTGAAATACTGTAGTGAAGCACCCTTGCAGGGATGGATACTCTGACACAGGACATGCATCAAATTCTGGTCCTTTTTGTGGGGTAATGGGACATGAAGTGGAGTACAATACAGTAAGGAAAAATGAGCTTGCACAAGGGCAGGGAGGCTGAGCTCATTCTATCCAGGACAGTGCTGTTGATTTATCTGCAGCCAGCTGGATTTTCATATTGCCCATCTTGCACCAACTGAAAGTTAAAGTCCGTCTCAAAGATAAAAACCTATATTTTAAATGTCGACATGTAAGCTAGACATTGAATAAACATTCAGAGACATTGTATCTCACCTTCTAGCTCCTACTTGGGTATGATTAGCTGAATGGGAACCAGTGACACAGCATCTAGTTGGACGCTCCTCACTAGTGAAATCCTCCAATGCTCAATATTGAGCCCAGTTTTGTTTAATTTATTCATTAGTGACTTGGATGAGAGGGCAGATACCTCCCCAGCAAGTTCAGTGACAAGAGAAAGCTGGGAGGAGTGGCCAATACCCCAGAGAGCTGTGCAGCCCTTCAGAAGGACCTCGACAGGGTGCAGAGATGGGCAGGGAAGAACTGCCTGGAATTCAGCAAAGGCAGGGTCCTGCACCTGGGGAAGAGCAACTCTCCGTGCCAGGACAGGGTGGGAGCTGACCTCCTGGAAAGCAGCTCTGGGGAGCAGGACCTGGATGTCCTGGTGGACAACAAGTCAGCAGTGTGTCCTTGTGGCCAGGTGGGCTGATGGTGTCCTCAGGTGCATCAGGAAGAGCAGTGCCAGCAGATCAAGGGAGGTGATCCTGCCCCTCTGCTCAGCCCTGGTGAGGCCACATTGGGAGTGCCCTCTCCAGTTCTGACCTCTCTGGGACAAGACAGAAATGGAGCTCCTGGAGTTGGTCCAGTGGAAGGGAAAACGGATGGTTGAGGAATGGGAGCGACTCTCTTATGAGGAAAGGCTGGGAGAACTGGGCCTGTTCAGTCTCAAGGGGAGACAACTGAGAGAGGACCTGATCAATTATGTAATATCTGCAGGGAGGGTGTCACGAGCTAAGAGCCAGGCTCTGCTCAGTAATGCAAGCAATAGGACAAGAGGCAATAGCCAAAAACTGATGCACAGGAAGCTCCACATGGATATGAGGCAGAACTTCTTTACTGAGCATGTGAACATGCAATGAAACAGACTGTAAAAGAAATCTCTTCAGAAGGCTCACTGCCATATGTCTGTAGGCATAAAGAGGAATGCATTGACAGGATTATCTTTTTCCCTTTCCAAAACTGTTCTTCAAGACAGATAAGTTGAAAGATTAAGATTCTGGACATGCTCTGATCTGTATATTGCATTCTGTGGGACAGCAAAAGAAAGTCCAATATCTCAAATTATGTGAGAAGTATTCTCACATAGAATTTTTTGCTCTGAACACTTTATATCTTGAGAAATTATAATATACGTTAGTTTGACATGTATTGTGTAATAGTTAGAATATTTCGGATAGAGTGAAGGAAAACGCTTGGAGGTTGTTGGAATATGACAAAAAAAGACATGAAGAATTGCCTTCAGGTATTATAAGCAATCACAGCCTTTTCAGAAATGGATCATATTTTGCTCAGAACTATTTATCTGTCCTCATGCTCCGTCATGTAGGAAGACAGTTCCACAATATTAGTACTTTGACAGCTGGAAATATCCATTCCTCTCTCAACTACACTCGTGATCCTAGCATACCTAACAAGTGTTCAGTTTAACTCTTCCTTTCTTTCTTTGTAATATGAGTTTGACACAATATATTTTGCTTTTGCATCCTAGCATTCTTTTCCATATTGAAATCTCAGTGATGAAATAATAATCAACATAATTGGGGTTTTCTACTTCCTCTTTGACTATTACTGATAATTTTTCTGGTTCATACCAAAATATGTTTTTATTAATCTTTACAAATTGTACTTTTACACATTGTACATATAGATCTTGTGATTATTCTTACTCAGTTTAATCATTCTATTGCTACCATTCTTAGTGTCATGATTCTTTTAGTGGCATTGAGATCTTCCAAAGTAACAGCCACTACTAGTTTTGTATCATATCCACCAGATTCATCAGTGGTTAATTAACAAATGCATCTTTGAGGAGTATGAATTTTTCTTTTTCTCCCTTTTCCTCTCAGTAGAATTTTCAGTTGTTGTTCCATGTATTAGCTCTGAGATAACAGTAGCTTCCTATTCTTGCCCCTCCTCTCTTCTTCCTATGTGATGATAATTTTGACCTAGACAAATTCTAATAATTTCATTGATGCAGAAATCAGTAAATCTTATTGTTATTGAAAGTTAATGTTTCTGACTTGCATCAGAAATTGAAGAGTAATAGGTTTCACTTTGTTTTCAAGGAACAGTTAAAAACCCCAAGTTATAGAACAATTTAATTTAATAAGAAAAATTCTTGTTCTGTTTTTATAGTTGGGGTACAGTTCTGTCCAACACATGTGAAGGCCATAGGGTAAAAATATCCAGGATTTTTCATCAATATATTGTGAATCTGAGGACCCAAACTAGCCCTTTTAATAAGAGAGCAGGTTTGTGAAAGGGAAATAAGGATAAGCAAACTTGGAAAGATTTTAATAAGTTTAATTATAAATAATTATTAAAAACTTTAAAACTCTCTAGAAGCTAGAAAAAAACATGGTTAGAGAGTTATTTTAAGTACATAGTTCTTGAAAATCTATTTAGCTCACTCTCTAATAGCTGTTTGAATATGATTAGCTGAAGTGTTCTATCTCCATCAGAAAGGATTAATTTATCCATAATTAGCTATCTAGTATTGTTTTCCAGATCTAGTACTGTTTTCCACTCAAACTTACAAAGTGTATGAAATACAGAAAAAAAATGGTTAGTGAAGTATTTTAAATATATAGTTCTTAAATTTCTGCACATTTTTCATTTTATTTAATGGTCACGAGTGAAATGGGTAAGTATAATATTAATCAAACCTATACATGGCAGTTTGCCAGCACAATCAGAGTAGACATATCTGTCTACAATTCTACAAAATGGAGGTGTTAATTGTCGTGGTTCATACGAATCATATAAGTATTATATGTATTATAGTATTATATCATATATATGTATATATATATATAGTATATACATATATATGTATATACATATATATGTATATACATACATAATACAATATTTTTATATGTATATATGTATATATGTATATATGTATATATGTATATACATATACATATATACATATATATGTATATACATATATAGTATTATATCATATATATGTATATATAAGTATTATATCATATAAGTATTTATAAGTATTCCCAAGAAAACAGATGTGAGAAGATTTCAAATCAGTGTTGATATCTGCCCACAAAAAATAATGAAAACATTTCTTTAAAGTTTCTTTGTATCCAAAGATACCTTGGCAGCAAGGTGTGAAACACCATTTCTTCTTTAACATCCTTTTATAAGCCCCTACATCTAAAAAAACCGTTCACATACTTTACTTTTCAAGCATAGTTTTTTCATTTGTTTATATCTTAACTGAAGACTCTCAAAGACCTCCCCATAAAAACAGCAGTTGAGGAGCTAAAGGGAGACTGCCACCCCACACCCATCATCAGAGAAATAACTTTTATCTTAGTAATCAGATGTCAGTTTGCCATTTATAGATATCTTCCCAAGCAAATGCTTCATTGTTCTGCTAAATTTTACAACTCACAGCATTGTCTAAGCTGCTGTATGAAGGACTGTAAAGATACATTTCAGAGAGAAACAGGAGAAGTATTTGTGGCCACATCAAAACCATCAAAACCAACCTTTCTTTGGGAAAGTGTTTGAAATTTTTGATGCTAAAATATCAGGTGTGTTGTTCTGGATAGGAGCATCAGAGATGCTGCAGAAAGCTATTCCTCTTGAAGCTGTCAGGTGCAACATAGATACTGTGAATATCTGGAAAACAAATCTGCAGTACTATGAAACATAAGCAGCATTCATCAATTCATTTTTCAGTGCCAACTTCTATATATCTCAGAAATTATTATACTATTTTTCATTGTTCCTTCACAGACGATAATGGAATAATAAATTCTGCCACTGATGCTAAATACTTACACAGTGGAATCTGCCAAAATCCTGAATTAGCTGAGTTAACATCTGTTAAACTTCAGGTGTAAGATAAATCACTTAAAATATAAATGAATATAACTCTGAATATGCTTGGAATTATTCTATATTATATATGCTCCCTTAGTCAGACAAATGTTTCTACTAAAATTGAACCATAGTCACACAATACTACTTGCAGACTTGTTTAAGATGCTCAATGATAAATAAGAAGCTAAAGCTTCATTCTGTCATTTTTCTCCTGCTTGAGCTCTGTTCACTGCTCACTTTTAAAACTCAATGAGAGCAGGTGATAGTCATGCATTCTCTGTCAAAAAATAAAGCTGCATGTCTTGCAATACAAGACAATTTTGTTTGTAATGCATATATTGTGTCCTTCACTGAACTATATCAATCTTTATAGATTAAATAAATATGTGAGAAGCTGATTTATTTCTCTGCAGTTATGTCACAATGAACTAGTAATTTCATTTGGTTTACAACTTTGCCAATCAATAGTGTTTCCTTTATATCAGTAATAGGGTGCACTGCAATCAATTAATACAATTTTTATGCAATATCCTTAGCTGTGTCCTGTATACAGGAAACAGTCTTCTGAAGTGATGGTTTTGTGTTCTAAGTACAATCACACATAATTCTAACTGCAAATTTTTCTAGGGACTGTACATATGTTATTTCCTATGTGTACATTTTACACAGTCATTGATACGATCTTGATTTACTCAACTAACCATCAGCTACAGAAGTTACAGGCAGAATGATGAAGTGAAGGCATCGGTGCCTCTTGTGACAGCCATGGATGGTTCCACCACAGCTGCTGAGAGGTGCCTGACCTCTGTGAAGATGTGGCAACCAGAGACAAGACACCTTATTCCTCCCCAGCACCAATGGCCACGTTTTGAATAGCATTTTGAATTCCTTTCATCAGGCATTGAGGAAACAGAATTCAGGTTTTGGCTGTGCCCGATGGACAAACAAAAATGGCAACTCTTGTTTACAACTCCTGACTTCTACCAGAGCATTGCACTCATAGAAACCGTAAAGTGTGTTCTGATATCTATCATGTTTATCTTGAATATCCCTGATATAACAATAATTAAAATTATGCCCCTGAGAATTTGGGAAAATACAATGACTAACAGAGATTAAGATTTCTCTGCATAGGCATATAAATTAAACTGGAACATGACATATGTGACTATGAAAGCGTTCAGAATTCATAGAAAAGAGTAACTACAAGATGGAAATATACATATAAAATATACAGTAAAGCAACTAAATGCAAGTATTCAGCTGGGGCACATCAGAGTCTCTAAAGTATAGTCAGATATATTGACTATAGAATCAATATACTGATTCTATAGTCAGTATAGAAGAAGGAAAAGAAAATCAGCAGAAAGCATAAAGGAAGCAGCATAAAACAGATCAGTCAATCTTGCTTAAATTTTTTAATGAAGAAGAAACAGTACTGCAGGACTACAACAGTCATTGATGTAAAGCTGACAATAAATTGAATATAACAAGGAACATGGAAAAAATTGCTGTCAAAAAAGATGTGTTTCCTAATTTTCTTTCAGGGATACAGAGTTTTTTCCAAAAGTTGAAAATAATATTTGGCAATATACTCTACAATTGTGACTCATACCATTAAAGGGCATTTCATAAAGATATAAAGGTTATATATACTGACAGATTTGCATTGTCTGTTGCCACATTTTACCACAATATGCTAAATAAAAGTGGGAAATAACCATGTGTGTAATGTGACAGAAGGTTAAAGGTTTTGCATGAAATTCAGAGGTCTGAAAAATTTTCCAAATCTTGTGCACCATCAGTGCACTTTTCTATTAGGAAATGAAGATAACAAAATCAAGTGTCCAGATTTAAATAAATAGTAGTAAATCAGCAGTAGAGGTAACCTCAGTTAAATATTTGCACATTAGAAAAACTAACCCTGTTCCCAGAGCACTGTTAGAATTAATCAAAATTGTCTTACTGAAACTTTACTGAAAGGAAGGTTTGCATAGAACACAAAGCATGGAAAATGTCAAGCCAAACAAATGTTTTTTGAACACTAGACACATATCTTTGTGATTATAATATAATATTATTAATGTCTTTTTGCTTTGCATAAATTTCTGCAAAGGCCTCCTAAGAGGTTTGATTGAGCACACTAAATAGAAAATTACTGAAACAAATAAAATGTTATATGTATTATTTTATTTTATTTTATATTTTATTTACATACATGACCTGAACTATTTAAAGATAACATCATTGACATCAGAGATCAACTATACAGGAATGATACTGACAAATGTGGAGTATCTGTTAAAAAAACTGAAAAATAATAAATTAAGAGGAGCATTTAAGTTTATTTTAGTGGAGTATTCTTGATTAGTCATTAGATTTTTAAGCATGAATATTGTGTTTTAATTAAAAATTCCTTTTTCTTTCCTTTCTCCGTAAGAAGTAACTTACGTAGTACTCATCACTGGCCACTGAATGAAAAGATATTTTCCCTTTGCTGGTAAAGTCTAATTATTTCTTCTCTCCTGCTCCTTCTTTAGTTTTTCTGAGAAATTAATTTTATAGAAAATCTGTCAAAAGTCTGCTGCCTTAGAAAACATTTATTGTTCTTTACTTTATAGCATTTGTTTGCTTGTTGGCTACTGAGTTGTGTGGGTTTTTTGAGCACTAGTTATAAAATGCTCCTACAAAAACTTGTCTCAAAAATTCCTTAAGAATTTTTTATTTGACAAAAGAGTCTATACATTTGGCTTCTACTAATGTTCTTCCCGGTATAATTCAAGTTTGTATCATTAAAACCTTCGTCTTAGGTTTAGAATTTAAATCTAATAATTCCTGAAAAAGTTACAAGAATTTTTTTTTTCTTCTGGGATGATGCAATAACTTTCTTAGTGAAAAAAGTCACAAGAAGCTTTAGTAATTTTATTTTTTTGCATAGTTCAACTGATTATATGATCTTTTCTCAATTTTATACTTTTAAGGGGCATCTACATATGCAATTGGAAGGACTTGGACTGACTTTTTACCTGCCCTCTCTTGATCAACATTAATTTCTTTCAACAGTTATGTTTAGGAGGTCATAATGACATATGTGGTTATGTAATAGAAAATGTGAAATCCAGATATGTGGCAAATATGCTAAATGTCCGGTTATCTCGGCTGTTTGAGGGGCCTGGAAAGGCCCGAGGTGGCCTTGGGGCAGCCCGCGTATCGAAGGACGAGAAGAGGCTTCATTTCTTCTTTCGGTTTTTATGTTTATTAATTGTTTATCTAAAAGATGTTCTTTCAGCCGAACAGAGATCTGCTCAGCAGTCAGCCATGAGCACACTGTATCGTCCTCCCGGGCAGTCACGTATCTTTATACCCATTGTTACGTGTACAATATTTATCATTTTTCCCCAATACCATTTATTCTCATTGCTGGGTGCACTCTCAGTAATAACCAATCCAAAGGTGCCACCGTGGCCAAAGAAGATGGAGGAGAAGAGGAAGAAGAAGGAGGGCAGGACACACCCCAATTCCTCCATCTTACTCCTCTAAACCCCCCTGTACATAAATCCTAAACCCTGTGTCTCACCCTCTAATTAGCTAATCTTTTCGCCATTCACCCCGGTGAAGTCCTCTTATCTTCATAAAGGTGTCGTCTCCCGTGTAGGGTCAAAGTCCAGCCACCAGACACTTCTGGCAACATTCCAGGACTCCCGGGCCCCCCAAGGGTGGTCTCGGAGGCCCGGCATCCCAGGACTCAGATCCTGAGATCCCACAGCTAAATATCCTATTTTCTGTGCCATGTACACATAGGAAATAACATACATCCCTAGAAAAAAATTGCAGTTAGAATTATGTGTGATTTTACTTAGAACACAAAACCATCGCTTCAGAAGACTGTTTCCAGCTACATATAAAATTGCATCAATATTTAATTATTCAGAATGTGATTTTCCATGCATGATATCTCCTCAGGTTCAATTTATTAAAGTGCAGGGAAAAGTGGTTGAACTACTTCCAAGAACAAAATAAGCAAACAAATTAGGTACAAGCTGAACACATCAAATGAATCCAGCTCTAGGACATCTTGGAACAGGGGTAGGAAATTTTGTAGAGCGATCAGATACCTAACAAATATTGATCATTTACTCTGCTGGTGACTTCTCCCTTCTGTTATTAAACCTCTTCCTTCAAGTATCTTTATACACCGATGAGATTCCCCACAAATTCTTCTCCAGGTTAAACAGTCTCATCTGCTTCAGTATTTCTGAATCACAGGAGCAATTCTCCAGTCCTTTCATCACTTTAGTGACTCTTTATTGGAGTTTCACCTGCAACTGCATCTCTCTCTTGTTCTGAGAAGCCCAGAACTTTAACTTTTGCCATTCCTCACAGGGTCATCTGTCACATCCAGCAGTTTCTCAGGTCATGTCCAACATTTTCGCATGTTTAAGTAAACTCTGGCAAGGCATATAATCTTCTAATGTAGTCCTCCCACATCTGGTGCCATTTC
This sequence comes from Zonotrichia leucophrys gambelii, assembly GCF_028769735.1. Classification (NCBI taxonomy): domain Eukaryota; kingdom Metazoa; phylum Chordata; class Aves; order Passeriformes; family Passerellidae; genus Zonotrichia; species Zonotrichia leucophrys. The sequence continues at coordinate 23,245,740 of NC_088169.1, read as the reverse complement.
AGCACTATAATGTATCAGAAGCACCTTTATGAGGCTGACAATTAATCTTCTAGATGACTAAGTCTCAACTGATCTATAGATTTCCTCAATCAGCTGATCTGCTGTCCAGACTCCATGAACAATTTAACTTGGTGATTTGATTCACTTGCCTATTCAGAGACATATACTATCCTGTCAGAATCCCTGGTATATGCACAGCATTTGTGTTATCTGAAAAATTCCACAGAGAAGTAAGGTGAGACAGAATATATAAGCCATTCTTGAATGGCACCCTTAAGCCAGGAAAAAAAGTAAGTTAAAAATAGATTAATGGCTTAATTTCTATTTTATTCACATTTATACTTGAACTTGAATTTACACTCTTCCCAATTTTCATGCAGTTGTCTTATTTGTAACTAAATCATAGCTTAATCTTGACCCAAATTCTGCCTGAGGAATAGGATTGAGACTCCTAAACAGAGGGACATATCACCATTTTGAATGCAAGATTTTCTCTCTAGTCTCTACTTCCTGCCTCAGAAGGATTCTAATTTACTTTAGATCTTGTAATACATTTGTAGAAAAGTCTGGTTGGAGGTAACAAAGTAATTAAATAGTAATTTTGACTTGAGAGTTCCTTTGATAGCTTAAAACATGCCAATTTCCTACTCATGATACAGTGCTTTGCATCAGCGTCATGTCCTTTGTTTCTCTTCTGCAAAAAATAATTACTTGCATTAGTGCTAATAATGTACTAATTTTTCACCAGCCTTAAAATTTGCCTTTAAAACACATACATGAATGTTTTTCCTAAATGAGCAATTTCAAATGCTTTTTTTTCCCTCCATTTTAAAAATATACTTACTAGTCCCTACTTAATCGTAATGATTTTTTTAATCTATGGGTTACACAGAAAATAATGAAATTAATTTTAATTTAATTAATTATTTCAGTGTAAGTTGAATTATCTAAACCAATATATTTTCTCATTTGACATACACAGCTGTGAGAGCTTCATTTTTGTATGTATACAATAAAAGGAAAGGATTACTGTGCCACAACTTAAATGCAGCACATAAAACTCTTGAAGGCTTAGACACATAAGCCAGTAGTCTAAAGTTCTAGTTTAGCAACTAGAGATTTTTGAGAGAATTCCCTTGAGTATATCCCATAACCTCCAGCAACTGGTATAGAAAGCAGAACTGCAGGAGTTCTGTGCCATGACATGTCTTTTAACCCAAATCTCAGATGAGATGTTCATAATTAAGCAAATTTCACTCATAAATCTGGGTAGCTACAAATTTTCTAGTTTTTTTGGATAGTTTACACAACACCAAAAGCATTACAGCCATCTTAGATTTGACTTAATGATACAAGTTTGCATTAAAGTTATATAAATATAAGTTTGATCAGCGCTTTAGTCTCTGACATGGCTGTACACCTGACAGTTCTGAAACAGAAGCTGAGTGCTAATATGCCACTGAGATTTAACTAATATATCTTAACCGTCATTGGTCTGTGCTTACTGACTGTCAAATTTAGAGATTTTAACTGGCTAATGCACAGCTTGAATAGTAAGTATACATAATCCTGAAATCTATCACCTAATGTCTTTATAGTTAAAAGGACACATATCATATAATTAATTTCATCCAGATGTCATAACTTGAATGACAGATGAAATGTGCCTTGAAGGAAACTCTCTCCATTGACAAGCTCAGGTTACTGCTACTCTCCATTGAATAATCAGCAGACCCAGGCTTCAATTCATTTTTATGCAAAAACATCTCTGCCTTTTAAGGTAGTCAAGCAGTTGGATTTTGCTGGCACGTGTGCTCCTGCTTCTGCATTGCTTTGTATTAGCAGTTAGAAGACAAGGCTGTGAAATTTTGAAACAATTAAAACAGATGCTCTTAAATTTAGTTAACTAAACTGTTCCACTTGAATATGAATTAACTTCTGGTTAAGACAAGTGCAGATATAGAAATGTAGATATGTATGTGTAAGGTACAGATTTTGGATCTATTTGTTTGCCTATGTTTAGGTGATTTGTGGCATGTGAAATGCCCTACAGTGCAAGCTGATTGTCAGATGCCACTTAGAAGAGACTTGCACTTCCCATTTGTCTCAGATCATAGATGGTTTATTCTGAAGATATGCTGAGACTCTGCAGCATCTCAGATGATGTAAAGAGCCTTGTTGCTCAAGGACACATTGCTGTCCACCTGCCCTGTGATGACTTTACTGATGGAGAATCCCTAGATTCCCTGAGGAAAATCCTGCCACAGGTTCCACATGTATCTCGCCACAACCTGGGAGTTTCACTGGCCTTGGTGACTGTTTAAGTTAAAAGATGTGGACGATATTAACTTGTATGATGATCTTAAGAAGAAAACAAACAGCAAATTGGCATAAAATATTGTAGAAAAACAATAGAAAATGCATTTTCTGACACCATATACAAATAATAAAGAAAGCTCATCTCTGTGTTTAGGCAGAACAATAGAGCAGAATGAGTTATTGTTGGGATCATTAGAATGTCAGAGTGACCCCGAGAAAAGTTCGAAAGTCTCTTTTCCCAGCCCAGCGCTTAAAGACGGAGTCAGGGCTCTTCATTTCTTAGTCTCAAGGTTGTTTATTTTATCTTATCTATAATCTATTTTCTCCTGCCCTGGTGAGGTCAGCTCAGCAAGACAGTCTGAGGCACTCTGCTTGCCCACAGGGCAGCGTTATGCCTTTATACTAAAAACTATATGTACAATGTTTACAATTACTTTGCAATACGTATCACCTATGTTAGACAGTGAACTTCTACTCTAAAACAATCTATAAGTGCCAACATCACAGCAGAAGATGGAGGCCAAGAAGAAGAAGGAGAAAGGCTGGACACACTCAGTTCCCTCCATCTTGCCTCCTGAGCATCTATACCAAAACCCCTAAAATCTACTTTTTCACCCTGTGGTAACTTCGCTAATATTCTACTTAAACTGTCATGGCTTGCTGATCTTCATTCAAGGTTGGTAATTTGCTCCACGGGTCATAATCAAACCCACAGGCATCTTGGGCTCCGTGTCAGGGTCTGTGAGCCCCCTGGCAGGGGTCTTGGCTGCTCAGGACAGCCAGAGGGATGTCCTGGCTCCTGACAAGTTATGGTACATTATTTCTTCAGAGTGGGTGCTTTTTAACCAGAAAGTTATGAAATTTTAAACACCCTAGTGCTACAGAATTTAAATTTTCATTGTTTTGAGCATTTGACTGTCTTAAAGACCTATTTTAAGAATTGAAAGAAATGCCAACAAACCAAACTGAACTGCTTCAGTGATTTAAGAAAAAGTTAAAAAAATATTTGTCATATTTATCCAGATAAAAAATTACCAAAGCAGCACTATTTATAAGGGTAGTTCATCTTGTTCATAGGTTATAAACAAGAAATGAATGGAGTTGTTAAAGTTGGTATATGTAAGAATAATTCAATATAATCAAACAAAATGAGAAATTAAAATTAAGACTAAATGAGGAAATATTTGCTAACACTCAGATCTATTAGACATATTCCCAAGGGAAATTAAAGAAAAATGAATGTTGGAGTGGTTTAAAACCCAGCTGGACAAAGCAAGTAAACCAGGTGTGTCCTAATATATTCAAATACAAGCAGTTCTGTGAGAAAATATATTTAAGAGGCACTAAGGTAGTTGGACATATTCTTCACACATATCCAGGAAAGCACTGGTTCTGGCACTCCATAATCAATCACTTTGTTATTTCATTGAATCAATTTTTTTTTTTTTATTACTTCAATTTATAAATTCCAGATTTGAAAGAAAATCATGAGGGAATTTTGATGTAAAGGCTTAATTGCAAATATCTGTCTACCTCATAAAGGTAATAAATGTAATTTAACATAACACAAATTTAAACTGGGCAATATCTTTAATAATACCAGATTTCAACATTTCTATAATGCAATTAAATTTTAAGTTCTGATTGTAACAGGAGAAGCAATTAACAAAATTTTATTCTTTCTTCAAACAAAACAGAACTGAATTTCATCTTTGGGAATAAAGCAAAAACAAAAAAAAAAAAACCAAAACAAAAAAAAAAAAACAAAAAAAACCCAACCTCACACCAAATGACAGATTAAATACATAATCTATTTATTAATAAATACTCTGTCTATGCAAAACACATTAACTTAGGGTTTGGGCTTTTATTTCTTTTCCTTGATAAATAGATGCTAGAGAAAAGTCTGTTGGTTCCTTAAGTTCCTCTGCCAATTAGAGAGAGAAAATTCATTTTCCATTTTTTTATCCAGTTTAAAATGAATTACCCAAATATAGGTACAAATGAATAGTAGCTTTTCTTCTCAATGTCAGGATTTTTGTTTGCATATCCATGGCTATCCTCATAGCAAATCATTTAATAAAGTGGTCATTATCCATATGATAAATAAATCTAATATACTCTTAAACAGCAAGAATTTTTCTGTTTCTAAAGTTGCTGATGCATAGTCATATTTAACAAAAAATATTTCTATTCAATTAAAATATATTTATTTAAATTCAATTATGAAACACAGGTGAGAAAGTAATGGGAAAAAAGACTTTTGTTTCTAATGTCTTCTAAAATAAAAATAATTCCATATAGAAAACATTTTAACATGAGCAAGATTTGCTTGGATTCCGCCTAAGTTCTGCTTGGAAAGGATTAATAGCTGAACTCTTCTGTAATTAAAAAAAAAAATATATAAAGAACTGAGAAACAATGAACAAGGGAACTGGAAAATCATGATCTGAAATTATAGATAATTTCCTGGCAAAGCTATGGAATGTCTTGTTTTATCCCTATATTTTGATGGACTAAAGAAATTCATGGACAGCAGGCATTAAAAAGAAACAAAGATTTAGAGTTTTCAGATCCTGAACTTATATTCAGAAATGTCTTTCAGAAAAGAAGATTCTGCAAAAATTTTTTTTCTGCTGACTTTTTTTTTTACTTCTAGGCAGAAATTGAAGTCTACAGAGATATTCATAAGCCTGTAATGTAATTTAAATCCAAGTGAGCAATCCCTTAAAATAAATTTTGTTTAATTATTCATTACCTGGGAATTAATGGGAATCTAAATTTCTGCGTGTGATATTATAATTCTTTTATATTGTTTCTGTTGTTTTGACTGGTTGTTTTGGCTCTCACATCAGAAATAAGTATATAAAAATTATCAGAAGTCATGTTGGGTACAAATCATCCATTTCTAAAGTAAATAGGACAGTGTAAGTATTGGATAAAAGTTAAACAGCAACAATTTTTCCCCTTTTATAGATATTCTTTAAAGTATAAATAATTTATTTTAATTTTTAGATATTTGTGGAAGCTGTAGTTATTTAACTACATGAGTAGGTTTCAGCTTACCAAATGTGTCTACTGTGAGGCAAGTGGGGGAAAAAAAAAAAAATCTCTTCTTCCACTTCTCTTTGGTGTCTCTGATTGGCTACATGGGGTCCCCAAGAGCTGGAGCTGGCAGAAGAACTTGCTGAGCCACTTAAAGTAATTTGCCAGCAGTTCTGACTAAGCAGAGGGTCCCAGCTGACTGGGAGCTGGTGGCTATGGTGCCCATCTGCAAAACTAATCAGAAGGAGTATCCATAAAAGTACAGGCTTGTCAGCCTGACCTCAGTGCTGGGAAAGGCAATGGAGCAGATCAGCTTGGGTGCCATCATGTGGCACATGCAGGACAACCAGGCAAACAGGCCCAGGCCGCTCCTGGTTGACCAACCTGATCTCCTTCTGGAGTCTACCTGGACTTTAGTAAAGCCTTTGACATGAATGTCTTTCTCAGCATTCTGGAGAAACTGGCTTCTCGTGGCTTGGATGGATGCACTGCTCCTGAAGGCAGGATGGATGGCTGGGCTCAGAGAGTGGTGATGAATGGAATTATAACCCTCAGTGGGCCAAGATGGATTCCCCAGGGCTCAGTATTTTGGAGATCTTCATCTATGATCTGGATGAGGGGATTGAATGCCTGCTCAGTTATCAGATGACACCAAGAAGGGTGGCAATATTGTACCACTGGAGGGTAGGAAGGCTCTGCAGAGGGATCTGGACAGGCTGGATCCATGGCCTGAGACCAACACTTTGAGTTCAATGAGGCCAAAGGTGCTGCGCTTGGGTCACAACCACCCCGTGCTGTGCTACAGGCTCAGGAAAGAGTGGGTAGAAATAATTTATTAGGCTTTAACTATCAATAGATTATAGATTTTAAACTCACATATTAATTCATGCATCACTGAAGGCAATTCAAACAGAAATCCCAATCCCTTGTATTCTGGCTGTGGAATACCAATCCAGTTTTCTCTATGACATCCCATCTGCTGCTCTTCAACATGCAGTTTTCTTCTGAGGTCTCTTTGTGAGTATCTTGTACTGACTATCTGAAGATAAACGTGTTCAAGCAACTGAATCAGGTCCGTTACATCTCCTTGATATTTTGAAACAAGAGAAAATGGCCTCAGGATGCATCAGGTTCAGGCTGGAAATCAGGAAGAATTTCTTCACTGAAGGAGTGGTCAAATGTTGGAATAGGCTGCCCAGCGAGGTGGTGGAGTCGCTATCCCTGGAAGTGTTCAAGAAATGGCTGGACATAATACTTACAGCCATGGTCTTGATGACATGGTGGAGTCCAGTCAAAGGCTGAACTTGATGATATTGGAGATCTTTTCCAATCTTAATGATTCTATGATTCTATGGTTAAAAATACAAGATACCAAAGGACTCAGACAACTTATATTTTAGTTATCCAAATAAATAATTTATTTTAAAATTTAAAACAAAATGCAACTAAAACAAATCAAGGTTTATATCTGAATTCTAAATATAAAGTAGAAGGCATTGCACTCAATGGAAGCAGTCTGTCTGTCTTATAAAGCCTTTCTATCTTTAAAGTCCATAAAATGCCCATTTTCAAGAGCAATGATGGAAATAGTGCATTCAGGTTTTGGATACATGATCCTCCTCTGAATTTTCAAAAGTATAACCAAAGGGTTATTATTCTTCTTTTTCTACCTGAAAAATGAAATACATTAAAAAGATTGAAAAAGCATAAAATAATATAAATTCATTTCCCCTGTATTCTAATATTCTTTCTAATAGTCTTTGAAATTCTAATCTGCTTCATGCCTCTAAGACAGAGATAGGTAGAAAAATCACATAAAAGAAATTATAAGTCACATGAGACAGTACCAAACCTCCTCAGAATGCATTCCTGGGCTTAGACAACCCTTCAGGCATCTGGTAAAAAAAGTATGCTTTCCATCACACTTTGTAAAAATCACCAATTAATTAGTAAAACTCCAAATTTACAATAATTGCAATTGAAAAAAAACATAGAAGCAAATTCACCACAACTCAAAAATTCTGGGTAATAGATGGAAGGTGAGAAGACACCATGGATGTTCTTAGTTTAGGTAGGTGGGAAATACTATTTCTGAGAATAAAATACACAACAATATGTAACTTGTTGAAAAGATTCCTAATTAGAGTAAAGATGAGTCTGGATTAGGAAACACAAGCTCCTGTGTCAATTTAACTGTGTTCCAATGCGATGAAGACAAACTGTGCTCTATGCCATATTAATTAGCAAAAGTGTACCTGGAATTTTGAGGGTAGTGATTATTCAACATTTCACATATGAGATAGCTCTCTTCTCCCCACGGAGAAACTGGGATAAATCCAATGGAATAAGCCCAATGTAGTTCACCAAGATGCTTAGAGGAATGAAGTTCTTGCAGTATATGATGAGGGACAGAGATAAAGAACTTGTCCTGCTCTACTTTGAGAAGGGAAGATTAAAGGGAGATTGCTTTCTACAAAAATTTAGCAAAGGACAGCAAATAAAACACACTCAGATGATGATTGCATGATTCTAATTGGAAAGGGATTAAACTGAGCAGTGGGTGGTTTTTATTTTTATTTTGTTTTTCAGGAGAAAAATAATGGATACTTTAAAAATTATAGTATTTTTAATCAGTAGATTTTTAGATGAAAATATGGTTCCTTGCTGTTTGATGGACTGCACCACATACTCAGTAGCTTTCCTAAGATTAGAGAGGACACTTCAAAGTTTCCAGATTCCATTGTGGTGTAAATAATTTAACTATAGCTAACACCGATTAACACTTAAGCTAGAAAAATTCATGTGTTTTCATAAACACATATGAAATTGATTTATGGAAAAAGAAAAGTGCAGTGGCTGAGCAGGCTGAGCTCTCAGGCTCACTTGCTGCTATTCATGGGAAGGAAGAGACCATTTTCCATGGAAAGTGAACACAGTGAATACAAACCAGCTGTAGCTTTACTTTCAATATTAATGTGAAGGCTCTTCATCAGATTTGTTATTCATGGGAGCGTTTCATCAGCAGAACTTCTCCAAGGAAAGTTGGGCGCATGGCAGAATGGCTCATATTTTGGAAAATATTGAACAAGGACACAATGCATGGATTTTATGTCAAAGAATAAGATTATACTCCAGGTTGTCTGCTTTCTGTTGTCTTTAAAATAAATGTACATGTGTGTCTGTATAAAAAGATTCATAGTTTTGTTTTCAGCCTTTCTTGGTTTTTTGTGTGTTTTTATTTTTTTGTGTTTTGTTTTGTTTGGTTTATTTGGGGTTTTCTTTTGTTTGTTTTTTTTTGGGGGGGGTTTTGTGGGTTTTGGGTTTTTTTTTAGTTTTTGGGGTGATTTTTAAAGACTATCTGCTTTTTTCAGAAATTTGCCATGATTTTGGAATTATACACAATTAAACCATGCTGTGGAGAGAAGTTTGTGTTTTAAGCAATTTTTCTCAGTGTAATTTACAAAAATAGTGTAATTTAGTAAATTACATTACAATTGTAATGTAATGTAATTACATTAATTAAACATTTCAATTACATTAAACATTTCAATTGTACGACACACCAACTACAGTAACCATTGTCCTCTGTAGCTTTTCCTTTCAAATACTCTGTAAAGCAAGAAACTGTTTCTTGCAGGAAATCAGGAGATATTTTTATTTTATTGGAGAATTGGCTTGTGAGCTTGTCCTTAGGCAATTTTTTTAAACTATTTATCCTTAGAGATGCAAATATCAGTATATTCTGCATTAGAAAGGAGCAACAAACAGCACCCAAATAGGGGTGAATGACACTGTGTCATATAGTGGGATTTTATTTTCCCGTCCACTAAATTGGTATGTATTCTCCTGAACAGCCCTTCTTTGCTCTTCCCTTTGACTTATTCCATTATTAATGAAAGTGATATTTCTCAAAGTCATTTACTAAGAGGAGTCATTGTAACAAAAGCATTTATTTGGCCTACTCCCTGACAGAAATCTTGACAGAAATCTGACAGAGCAGTTCAGCACCAGGTAAAATGGACATAGTGTGCTTCAATGATCCCACATATAAAATAAGTAGAAAAATAAACAGCCTGTCTTTAGGTAATTTTTTGAGGCAAAGAAAACAACACCAGAAAATAAAATAACAACAATACAAAACAGAGAAAACACCAACCCACCACCCACTCCACAGGAGATAGTGGGGCTTTTAAAAGACAGAATTCTTGAAAAAAATCTTTCTTCTGCACTCTTATTCATCAACATAAGTTGAAATATGACTAAGAATTCCTTTAAGCCACATATCTTTATATATGCATCATTGTTGGAGACTTTAAGGTTCTTAAAATTCTGAGCCTAGTAGCAAGGGTTTTTTAATTCTATTTTTTTAATATTTTTCTTATAAAATATTTTAATTATAATGACTTTTATTGGGTTTTTTATACATGCAATGAAAGTCTCAGCTCTATAAACTTAAAATTAATTCAGGTAAGCTACTGTGAAATATTTAACTTAATTTTTGGTAGATATTCAATATATCTTGATTCAGAATCAAGGATTCTAATACACTAATTGGATTTTTTTTCATATCTTAAGTAGACTCTGATCTGTAGGCAATCCATAAAATCCTCATAGTTGTCAAAGATGCCTTAATTTGAAGCAAGTTAGACAAGAAAGGGGAAAATATGCAGTTCTCAGTGATAAAGGATAACTGAATACTTGTGCTGGTTGCAGGTGTGTATAAAGATTTTGACTTGAAGTTTTAACTTTCTGAATGTACATCTTGTGCACTCTGACACTTAGTGCATAGGTAAATACAGTTGCAAGCACGCACCATAATCAACTGATATTTTCTTACAATATTTCCCATAAAACTTCCCTTTCAGAATTTCCTAGCATTTCATTTCTTCAGTATAAATCTAAGAACAGAGTTTCTTTGTGTTTCAAAAAAATTCTGTCCAGGCTCATTTAGCTCAGATTCTGTCTTGAGTACATCATAAACAACTTAGACCATTAAAGCAATTTTAATCCTCAAGGGAAGCAGCAAAGCATAATTTTCTTGTTCTTTAGTAAGTTCTACCTAGTGAGATACAACATAAATTTCTTTTAATTGCCACTTTATATGTAGCATGAATATCACAGCTGAAAACAGTTCTTAAAAATAAATTGACATCATATATCAGCTAGACAACTTGTTTTAGAAGTTCTAGAATTCTCTTTTTTTCCTAATTCTTCAAAGCTAAAAAAAAAAAAAAGAAAGGCAAATTAGTTTTCAGTAGATAAAAAAGTGAATTAACCTGGGGATCCTCAAGGGTTCTTTGACATGCTATTTGACCTCTAGAAACTAATTTGTTTTTAAACGGTCAGATTTTTGAGAAATAGCTGTCCTAAGAAATTAGGCCCAGGTGACGTGCTGTAGAGCATCTGTTTTATACCCTTAGAGCTTTAAGAGATAAACAGGAACAGGCTGATAGTCGTGTCAAAGTGCATCTTGTTCCTTCTTTCCCCATTACACTTTTGTAGAAAGGATGGGTGACTGATATCTGTGGTTTTGAAAAAGTACAGCACATGTAATCAAATGCAGAAGAAGTGGAAGTGTTAGTTCTCTTACGTACTTAGACTTTGATGCAATAATCACTAAGAGATATTAACATCTTGGTCTTGAAGAAAGCAGTTATGGTGTTTTGGTCTGAAGAAAATTTAGTGACTTTCATTGACACAAATGATTTTATAAGATAAAAAAATCAGAAAACTATTATATGTATTTGTTGAAGTTTCTTCAGGTAATTCTTTCTTTTAAAAAAAATTTAAAATATTTTCAAAGGAAGAAGTTAGTAACTTTTCCTATAGTTAATCTTGTGTACTGTAACCTGTGTTGATGAGCGACGTGAGTATGCAGGAATATTTCAATTTAGCAAATACAAGTTGCTAAATAATTCTAAGTTCCAATGCATGGTACTTAAATAGAAAACTCTAGAAAGAAGCTCTTCCAGGTGTTTCCTTTAGTTGTAATTTAAGTAGAGAAAGCAAGTTTCAGTATTTCACTTATGAAAATAGAAATACAGAAACAATATTTATCTATCAAGTCAGAATGACTGAAATAAACCATTACAGAAAATATTCCTGATGCTGCTTAAAACAGTCGTAGCTACTCATCTGAGTCACAACAAAAACCCTTGCCTTTTTTGTACAAATATATTAGGGATATATATGTCTGTAGGAGAGTCTAATTAAATGATCTTTCAAGTTCAAGTTATTTGTCCCTAACTTTTCATGATAAATTCCTTTTATCCTTTCCCCCTCCCTCCATTGTCCTTCCCTTCACCTTTGAACAGTCATGTGCCAAAAATATTTAAGCTGGATATTAAATTAAGTGATCAAATTAGAATTTAATTTATAATTAATAAGAGAGTTGTTCAGTGCTAATTTAGTTATAGTATATTTTTAGATAAATATTGGGAAGCTATTTTGCTAAGTAGGCTCTTTCTTGCTAATTTTCTAGCTTCAACATATTTTTTCACATCAGCAACTTCAGAAATACCCTTGAGGAAGCTTAATTTCCTTTATCTTTTTTGACAAATAGCAGTTCTTTTTTCCTCCCATATCCCAGTGACTATTCTCACACAAAAGTATGAACCTCTCTGAACAAGACAATAATGTGATGCTTAGGTTGTTTAAACTCATGAGTTTTTCGAACATTCATAAACCATTCTACGCTTTAACCTTCTCAAAGCCTAAGAATGGAGTTCTCCTCTTTTACATGAATCTAGAGTCAGTGCTCTGTAAGAACCCTTTGATACTGTAGTTCAACCCTCATAATCAGAAAAGTATATGATGAGTAAAAATAAACAGAGTACGTGTGAAATAAATAAACAAACAGAATATGGCAACAGAAACTGGAAACTCAAAGTACCTTACTTACACATACCACATAGTGCCATACTTACACATACAAAGTTTCATGTTTCTATTAACATCTTAATTCAGATGTTACCACTCTAAATACTTCCTCTAATTAAATTTGGTAAGAAAATAAGTCTTCATAAAGAGTACAATCAACTAAGTAGGGTAGAGAAGGAAGGAAGGAAGGAAGGAAGGAAGGAAGGAAGGAAGGAAGGAAGTGGCAGAGGAAGGAAGTGGTGGAAGAAGGAAGAAGTGGCGGAAGGAAGTGGCGGAAGGAAGTGGCGGAAGGAAGGAAGTGGCGGAAGGAAGTGGCGGAAGGAAGTGGCGGAAGGAAGGAAGTGGCGGAAGGAAGTGGCGGAAGGAAGGAAGTGGCGGAAGGAAGGAAGTGGCGGAAGGGAGTGGCGGAAGGAAGTGGCGGAAGGAAGTGGCGGAAGGAAGGAAGGAAGGAAGGAAGGAAGGAAGTGGCGGAAGGAAGGAAGGAAGGAAGTGGCGAGGAAGGAAGGAAGGAAGGAAGGAAGGAAGGAAGGAAAGGAAGGAAGGAAGGAAGGAAGGAAGGAAGGAAGAAGGAAGGAAGAAGGAGAGGAAGGAAGGAAAGAAAGAAAGAAGAAAAGGAAGAAAAGGAAGAAAGAAGAAGAAAAGAAAAGAAAAGAAAAGAAAAGAAAAGAAAAGAAAAGAAAAAAGAAAAGAAAAGAAAAAAAAAAAAAAGAAAGAAAGAAAGAAAGAAAGAAAGAAAGAAAGAAAGAAAGAAAGAAAAAGAAAGAAAGAAAGAAAGAAAGAAAGAAAGAAAGAAAGAAAGAAAGAAAGAAAGAAAGAAAGACATAGAGAGACAAAGATTTCTTTTTTTTTTGAGCTGGTGAATTAAATGACAATTACAACATTTTTCAGCATTTTCCTTGTTGATCTTCCCCTTTTAGAGGCTCCAGTGAAGTGAGTAGAGGTTGCACACCAGAATGAAGGGAGTCATTGACCTCCTACTATATTGGAGAACCTTGAAATTCTTTATAAGTAGTCCCTAGTAAGATGGTTGTAACAGCCATTAATGTTTTGTAGAAGTAAACATAAGGTCCTGAATAAATAAGAGATACTTTAACTGAGAAAATGTAGAAGAAAAGCAAGGTCCAAGGACTGAAGTGTTTCCCAGGGGAAGGCACATGAGTGTTGGGTGGAGCTCTGTTGCCATTAATGTTTTTGGTAGCTTTGCAGAAGTGATGGACTGAATATGCAAGTGAAAATGCAAAATTATGGCTGAGTTTCAAACTATTTTTACATTCATTACATTCAAAATTGATAATTTTTAACAATGAGATTTTGCAGATATTTAGTCACTGATCATTTTGCCATTTTTGATTAATTCCAATTTCAAAAAAACAAAATTCTGAATATGCATGGAAGAACTGGAAATTAGGTTTGCCTTCACTGGTTTCCATCAATAGTTTATGTGCCAATGGTTATTAGAATGAGTCCTCCCTCAGAAAGTTTAGAGTACTGTAGGTTGAAGACATGATCCAGGGTGTGTGTGTTTCCTCTAGAGATAGTTGGTACTTTCATTTTATTCAGGGGATGCTCTCAGCCTTCCAGGATTAGCCCTTTACTTTTGTTGGAAATTTTGTTTCAATGAACCAACTTGGCAATCAAAAAAAGAAGACTGCCTTTAAAAAGTAACTTCTACAGCTAGCAGATGCAAACTTCTCTTCCAGAAAAGGAAAAAATAAAACCAAAAAATCAGAGGGCATTGACCCATGTGAAGGAAAAAATCCTCTTTTCTAACTAGGGCAATGATAGTGATCCCCTGTGTTCCAGGAAAGACAAGGTTAAGATATAGATAGAAATTTCTCTGTCTCTGACTCCCTTTAAGAGAAAAAATTCTATCCCTTCAGACTACTATGATAGCTTTGACAAGCACATTCTGAACTTTTTGAGTATGCAAATTTGGAGGCATCACCCAACATGCTCGTGTCCTGCCAGAATATACTTTTGAATTTCAGCTGTAATGCTAAGTTGCATTCCTATGTCTTGAAACAGAAATTATTGCACACTGCATGAACAGAATTAAAATTAATGGATGAAAAGATAAAAATCCCACTTTGTATCTGGAGAAATAAAATCTCATCTTGAATGTGTTTTATTTACTATTGCTGTCCTTGCATACCTAGTTTTAGTAGTACTTATACTATCTCAGTAGGCAAGACAATTTTTACTCTTCAAGTGAGATATGGTTTTCCTCTAAGGATCTCCAAAACCTAATTTGTACAGGTTAAAAGTACTTGCAATTATAAATATGATAATGTGATAAGGAAGAACTATGACAATTTTATTCAGAGAACTGGATTTTTAAAAGTATTTTTAAACCAGATTTATTTTTTCCTACTCTGTTGCTCTATTCTGGTACCATGACCTACATTGAAAAATCAGATATTTCCTTGCTGCCTTCAGGGGTTTTATTCCAGTACAACACAATGTAATCTGAGGGAAAAAAACTTACACAATAAGAATCTTAACTGTGTTGAATCCTGCTCTCAGCATTGTTTCTATTGCTGAGCTTTGTTTCTATTGAACACAGGACAGCAGTGTCCCCACTTCCAACTCTTGCTGGGCACAGCATGTCCTGAAGTTCCTTTTATAGGTGCGTGCAGGAGCACCTGCATAGGAAAAGACAGTGTGTATGTTCTAAGGAATGTCATATATTCCACCATGTGCACCAAAGTGTTTTCCCTTGATGATATATATAAAACCCCTTCTCATTTAACTTTCTACTCTCTTTCTAATGTTTTGCTCCCAGATAAATATTTCTCTGGTAAAAATCAGAAGCATAACTTTGTAAACTATAGAGATTAATAAAATTAGAAAAACAGTGACATATCATTGTTTTCTGAAACCATATGAATATTGACAGAAGAAGAATCTTATTAAAAATGTTGGGGTTTTTTAAGATCAGGAATAATGGCCAGAGAGGTTGAGGTATGTATCAAAAAAATATTCTGTGTCTCCTTTTAAAAAATATAAGATAATATTTTGCTGTTGTTCAGAGTATTTTGAATGTCTGGCATGTTTGGAATGCTCATTGTATTCTCTTTCTCAAGAGGGCATGGCACTGTTATTTTTTGGGCTGGACAAGCAACCTTGCTTTAATACCTAATAGTATGAGAGAAAATTTATAGAAATGGTGGCTATGAAAATACACTTTAAAATGAAAATAATACCTTTAGAGCTTACTCATCTGAAAGACAGTTATTACACAGTCTCAATATTTGTAACAGTAAAGAAATAAGCTAGGAATAAATCACAAGGCATTTATGTTATTTTTGACAATCCTCTAATCTTTCCATGCATCTTTGCCTTCAGCCATCCTGTAATATTCATTTGGCAAAATGCCAGCAACCTAATTTCTACAACCATTCATAATATTGTTAAGATACATTGATTTTTAAAGTGCTTTTTACTCAGCCCTCACAGAAGTTATCACCTGAAAGAAAGGATGGTACAGAGACCTTAAATTAAGCCCAGAACTTTATTTGAATTCTCTGTTAGAGTTTTGTTCACATGGATGTCAGTGAGGGAGACAGACATGAGGTGGTTCTACCCCTCAAAGAGTGGCATCTTGCGTTAACAAATGAGCCAAACCTCTTAACAGATTTTTTTTATTTTAGACTCAGCCATAGAAGTGAAGAATTCTTAGGAAAGAGCTGTATTTTGCTTTATGGTCCAGAAAACAGTTTAGCTGTGTCAGCTTGAATGACAGACATATCCAGAATTGGAACTACTGTAAGCAGATTTACTTACATGATTTTTAAACCTGCAATAACATTGGTCTATCTTCCCAAACAGCTGAGGGAGATTAAAATGTTAACGATAACAGATAATGAAAACAATTATATTTTTACTGTCTTACATTATTGTATTGGGGAAAGCTACTTATACATCCTAAATTTGTGTCTACTCCATAATATAGCAGTCTTTTCATTCAGAAATAGTATAAAGCCAGGCAAACAGTATTTGGAAATAATTGACTGAAGCAACAGGTCATATGCTGGGGTGATAGAAGAGTAGATTTAATTCTAAGATTTAAAATAGCTGCTGGGAACACAAGGCACTGATTATACATGTTTTTTGTGTTAAAGACAAGGGTCATAAAGAGGAGCATAGGTTAGGAAGAAAATCTAAAGGATATGTAACTGACTGGGAAAAACAAGAAGAGATTTTTGAATAAGGTGTTTACAATTAGAAAAATAAATTCTACATTTTTCATTTTCTTTTTTCTTTTTAAGGAGGTAATTTACATACACTTCATAACTTTTAAGCTTAATTGGTTTTGTTTTTGTTCTGTTTTATTTCTTTGGTTTTTTTATATAGTTTCATCCTGGAGCCAGAGATCCTGCAGAGTGGTACCGATAAACCTGTAATAGCATTGGTTCTATATGTACTGAAAATAGATGTGGAATAAAAATGGTAAGAAATTACCATATTAAGACTACATTGCAAATCATAATATGAATAAAAGCACAGCTAAAAGTTGAGAACAGGGGAAAGGTATATTTTTTATTTTAAATTTTTTTCTTAACTGAATGTTGGAAATTCCAATTTTAAATTTGTATAGATGTCAATAGAAAAAATTCAATATGGAATATTCAGTCAAAATTCTGGTTCTGCAGGCTTATCTCTCAAAAGAGCATCTTATTTCCTCCTTAGAAATCTGAAAAAGATTTGTGCTCCCCAGATGCAAATATATACATGCATATATGCATGCACACATACATATCTTATTGCTGTTTTGCTAAGATATTAGCTCTGTATACTAGAGAATATGAAAACTTTTTTATTACAACCTTTTTGCAATTCTTCACTAGTATTACAAAAGATTTTTGCTGCTCCATGAAGAATGATGCAACAAAAACATACAGGTGTCCTCTTAATTTTTGTTCATCATATGTGAGGGACATTTACTAGAACTTCACTTAGCCTTCCAATTTCTGAAATACTTAATCCATTTGTAATTATTATACATCTTTCTCTGTTCATTGGTGGTGTGCAAGCACAACCTCAACTATTTGTCTGTCTTCTATTTTATAAAACCTCTAGAAATATCCCAAAAGAAAGAGTGTTATGTGAACCTGGTGGCTTTGAATGGTAACGAGGCAGCTTCCCCAGGTACCATTCTTCCCGAGACGCTGCCTGCAGAGCTGCTGTCTTCACTGGAAAGATGACATAGTTTATTCTGAGCTGATTAACAGCTAGAATCCATCAGGCTTTCAGGTCTAATGGCTTTGGAGGAAGGATATAAATTCCAGGCTTTGTCCTATTAGGGAATGTCATTCAAATTTCTGATGTTGTCTGCACACACCCTTGTGGCTGCAGCATAAACAGCTACACAGGCTCTTCTAGGCACTCTGGCTTTCAGGCCAGCTGTCTGAGCTGCCTTCAAGACAGGACACAGGACCCACAGAAAAGCAATTTAGTTCCCTATAAAGGTTTAAGTACAGCTGATGTTAGCAAGTCTAGTACCAAAAGAGTAGTGCCATTCTAGCTGAAATTTTAATATAGCAAATTAGTTTTCAGCATGTTACAAAGTATCTTTAACTAAAACATTATTTTTGAAACACATATAAGAAACATTAAACATTCTCCTTTTTTAGCTAACTACTCTTATTATTAATTTATAGAAATTTTAATGAGGATCTTTAAAATATGTAGGGAGCATATTTTAAAACTTGGTATGTTATACTATATCTTTGCCAGCATCACTGATTTCTCAACACAGGTGGGAAACAGCTGTCTGAGAAATAATAACTGATAATATTTTCCTTTTTTTTTTCCTTTTTCACACAAGTAATTACTAAGGAAATCAAATTTCTGTTTGAAACACAGTACAGGAGGATATATGCAAGGTACTTAGAAATTCAAATTTGGTTTGTTATTAGTGGAATGTAGTTCTCACTAGAGAAATCAATTTTTTCATAAAGATTACCTCGGTAAAAACTCAGTTGTTCCCACAATCTTGTTTATGCTCAAACAGAAAACACACTTAATGTATAAAGTCAAGAATTCATTATTATTATTATCGTTATTCTTTAAATATTAAAAAATCTTATTGAAAAATATTTTTTAGTACAAAAAAAAGAAAAATAGTAATACTTAAAATATTTCCCTACAGATAAGATCTCAAATTGTAACTTAACTATTTATAGCTACCCTTCCTTTTCTTGAGGTAATGGCCCCCTTTTATTGCTCTCCCAGGTCTTAAAGGCAGCAGTTTCAGCTGCTGGAGAGGGAAGCAAATTCTTCTAGAGTTCTTCATCAGCTAACATATCCTGTTGATGTACATGCTTCCTTCCACACTTCAGGTGTCACTTTCATGTGTTTGTTAACAGTTTTTTACTTCACTGGCCTCCATATTACATCTGATTCTTGTATATTTTAGACACTATCTCTTCTTTATCTTTGTTGCCACTAAACCATTTTCTTTTCCTCTTTCATTTACATTTCTTTAACTGATATTTTATTAATTCCTTTTATTTGTGGGCTTTCCAGTGCCAGACCTATAGTCCGTGTTTTATCACTCCATGTCTGTACTTCTTTACCCTGCACACTTATCTCAGTTTGTCAGGGCCCTTTCTGTTGTGCACACCAGGGCAGGATTTCTGTGTAGTAAGTCATCGTGTTAAGAGCTGTAAATATTACCTGTAGATAAATGTTTATTATGGCTGTAAAACTCTGTTATCTCTATAAAAGATCAGGAATAATGGCCAGATAGGTTGAGGTATGTATTAAAAAAATATTGTGTCTCCTTTTAAAAAATAAAAGACAATATTTTGCTGTTGGTCAGACTTAGAGTATTTTGAATGTCTGGCATGTTTGGAATGATCATTGTATTCCCTTTCTCAAGAGGGCATGACACTATTATTTTTTGGGCTGGACAAGCAGCCTTTCTTTAATGCCTAATTGTATGAGAGAAAATTTATAGAAATGGTGGCTATGAAAATACACTTTAAAATGAAAATACACATTACACAATAATAATGCAAATTAGCCCTAGATACGTGTTCAAGCAGAGGAATTATCATCACACCTACACCAAGTTAAACAAAACTGCGGGCATATGGAGTTCAGACAGGGCAAACCTGACAAGACCAGTCCTGGGGACTTGCAAAGGTAGCACAACACCAATGGCCTGTCATTAGCAGTGGCAGCATCACAGGGCTGGGGAAGCTCAGAGAGCTATGGGAGCTGAGCTGGGCAGTGCTGCAGATCTCCTGGCCCTGGGGCAGTGGAAGCCATGGGAGAGATAAACTCCAGGCAAGAACAAAAGAGAAAACATCACGTCTGGTCTCTCTGACCACTCTGACAAGAGGGACATTGCTGGCAAAAAAGAATGTAACAGGGGCTTGATAACTGAAAAGATTGTGTTGCTAAGGGAACAGGGGTAAAGGGGTCTGAGTGGAAAATTTTGTATATAAGTTAGAGAATTATTAATACCGGTGATTAGTGTAATAAAGTGACTTCTGCTTGCATAGCATGGTCTGTGTCTCAGTCAATGCACAGGACTACACAACAAACATATTATATATCACTACATTTCAATTTAATTCCTTATAGGAAAAAAAAGTACTTTTTCAGGACTTCTATATGATGAAGCTTACACTCTGAGAAACTAGCCTGTCTTAAAATTACTTTTCTGTCATGATTCTTTTTAGGAATTATTAAGCAAATAGGTACTTTTGTTTTCTACCAAAGGAAAAAACACAAAAAAAAAACCAATGAAAGAAATAACTCACCATTGGTGAAAGCTAGCCTATTACCAGGAATATTTGCACAGCTTTTGATTATTCCAAAATGGAAAGCTGATAAAGTAAAGCAAATGTAGTAAGATGCCTGAACAGATTACACAGATATTAGCTATTCCATTGCTGAAAAACCCATTTCAATGTCTGAGGTATGGCACCTTGATACACCTAATCTTCTGTAAGGTTTTAAAAAATGGTAAGAGGTTTCTGAATTTTATTTTTCATCATGGTTTTAAAAATTCCAAAAACTATTTGTCCAGGTAGATAATGGGCAGAGTTTGCTAGCCTGTTAGTTATGTTTGCTAAGAAGATGGTCATACATTACTAATTTGTTTAATTTTCACAGGGAAATTACAGTAGGACTTGAAAATAGCAAATCTGACTTAGACATCAGTGTATCGCATGACACACAGCAGTGCATAAAATATTCAAGAAAAAAAGATTAGGATACGAGATATTTTGGATTGGGTTCTTGACTGAGTAACTGAATTCATATCAGAGTGCAATAGAAATTGTATACAGAGAGAGCAGGGATAAAGACATAAGCTGCATTCAACTGTGATTGACAGGGGAATTCAGTAATGCTGCACAGTGCAAAGGATGAAGAACCAAGATGGAGATAATTATCACACATAAATTTAATAGAAAATATGAAAGATGATGGAAAATAAAGTGTGAATAAAAATGGACACTGGTGAAAAACACTATATATAGAATGAGTTTGACTGGCCAGGGTTGTGCCCAGAAAATTACAAAATGTGCACCATTTTGCCATATCCTTCTGATGGACTTTTTCCACTGAATTTAGTGACACGTTGCACTGATGTGCAGGCAAAATATAAGTGAGACAGTCCTAGGTATTTTTTATTTCTTATTTTAATTTGAGTGTAAATTCTCTACTAGAGATACTAGTGATGAAGTAACTCTTCTAAAGGTAGTGTTCCTAGCTAATGCATCATACAAATTTTTGAATACCAGACAAATATTTATGACTTTTTACCTATTAAAAATTCAGCTGACCTTTTCCCCTTGTAAGAATACACTCAAAAATCATCCCATTATTAGCATTATTTACATATATTTTAATTGATTCTGAAGAATTAATTGTGTCTTGTAGAACTGCAGCATTAATACCATACTTTTACAGCCTAGAATTTGGATAGCAAAAGTACTCCTTGTAATTGGAAAGTCCTGTGATGTTAAATTCTTTGAACATTACGCCTCTTGGGTCATCCAACACAGACCCTTAGAATCTCAGACAAGCATAGTTTATCCATATATTTCTCAAATATTTTAATATTATCTATACTTCTTAATCCATTTCAAATTATTTCAACTGTTGAAGTTCCATTTCAAAAATATTCCTTTAATTTCCATCCTAAATATATGGTCACAGACAACATTATAGCTTTTTCTTATATCAAAATTGTTTGCATGTAGCTCTTCACTCCTTGCAAAAAGGAATATTAAAAATACTCCTAAAATTAAATGAACAATAAAATTATATTGTTATATATTATATATTGCACTTCAATAAAATATTGAAGTGCAACTCAACTCCACATGAATTCTTTTTATTTTTCTCTCTCAGTCTCTTTTTTTGTAATCTCTGCTTCATTTAGGAAGACAATTAGTTTGGTATTAATTAGTACATACTGCTGACAAAACTCTCAGTATTTTTACCCATGAATTTTCTTAGAGATAGGACTATAACCAGAAGCAAGTTTGGAATGGAACTTTACATAAGAAAGGGTAAACTATCAATCCTCACCCCTAAAGTAGAATTGAAGCCTTTTTTCTGGTAAGAGGGTGTTTTGGTTTTTATTTTTTTACTTTTTATTCTTTCACAGGAAGAAAGGAAAATCTGTATTGATTCAAATATTTTTCATGGAAGTGTGAACAGATGAGCCATGCCTCATCTGCAGTGGCTGCCTGATTAATGCAGGATGGGATGATAATAATTTTATTCTGGTGGATATGGCTTTTGGAAGGAAGGCTATTCTAATCTTTCTTGCCTGGGCAGATACACTTATAAATAACAGGGTCTGGATCAAAAATGGCTCAGCTGCAATGAACTAAAGAGTTGCAATAAGGTTAGGTTATTTGTATGCATTTCAAGTTTTGGAAGAGTAAGCTTTCTGTTGTGTCTTTAATTTACTGTGATTTTTTTTTATATTTGTGCTGATATCTGATATTCATATGCTGATTCTGATATGTGTATTATTCTTACACTTTCCATAAAAGTCAAGTTTTAAATAACACTGAGTTTTTAGGCCTAGCAGGAAGGGAAGGAACAACTGAGGACCAAGAAGAGGACCAATATTGTATGACTCAATCAGAATCATAAATTATTTTCATTAATTGCTACCATATCATGTAGAAGACAGAAATTTTGTTTATAGTATGAAATGGAAATCAGTTTCTTTTTTGACAGAAGATATATACTGATTTTTATTTTGGGTGTTTTTATGTTGTTGCTTGGGTTTTTGTTTTGTTTTTTGGGTTTGTTTTGTTTTCTGGTTGTTTGTTTCCTCTTGAGGATTTTTTGTTGTTGTTTGGTTGTTTGTTTTGGTTTAGATTTCTTCTACTGAAACAAGAAAAATAAAGAAAGGGGAAATGTACAGGAGTCTTGAATGCAGTTAAAGACCTATTCCTTTCACTTCTAGTATAGTCTGTCCATAGGCATTGAGGAAGTCGAGACCTGTATGCCCATTGATCAGTATTGGAATTTTCAAGTTTTTATGCTTTTAAATTTTTCATGTCTTCTTTTTGCCAGCTCAGTGGTGATATAAGAAGGAAATAACATTCAGGAAATAACAGCTATATTAAACTTGGATTTTATGAAGCATCTACTAGATTTTTGGGCTTTATATTAAACTATTTAATTTCAATAATATCTTCCAGAAAAAAAAAACAAAAAAACCTTTACAATTAAAGGCTTTTAGTTGAAGTAAGTCAGTGGACAATGATTTTATTTTTCACCATTTAACTGGATTCTGTCAAATAAAATCTGGTAAGCAATTATTTGTTTTCTTTATTTTTCAATTCCTGCAAGAAATAAATAGGTTATTTGGAAGAAAGAAGAGGTCAGTATTTGGTTAGCCCCAAGGATAAATGCTTGCTCTTTCTTCAGTTAAAATAGATGAGGATATTCTATTATTGTTGCTATGTTGGTTCTTTTTTAAAGATGTCTAGTAAATAAAAAAGTATTCTACTTTTACTTTCCCAGATACTAGACTGAAGAAGTCCCTAAACTTCTTTCAAAATGCTAACTCTCACCAAGGTTTATAAAGGTGTTTTGTTTTTCTTTCTTGCATTGATTTTGCTATAGGTTTTTACTAATTTTTGGGTTTATTTCTCCATTTGTCTGTGATGTCTGTTGATGCCTTTTCTCAAGTTAGGAGAAAACAAAGGTTATAAAACCTCGAAAATATTCTTCCAAAAGCCATTTGGTAACTCAAAAACACTATAGAAGAACAGTACCCAGTTATTTATGAGTGAAGTGAGAAAAGCTGTTATTCATAACTGCAAATTGTGCGCAAATGAAGGAACCATGTGCAGAAGTAGTTTGGCTGAATCTGGATTGCTTTTTGGGAATTGGTTAATATGCAACTAAGGTAATGTAGGCAACCAAAACCAAGCTATATCCCTAGGCATTTTCTTTCAAAGAATTATCAAACACATCATGACATGGGCTGCAATATTTATGATGATAAAGATTATGGTATAATACAGTTTTTTAAAATAGAACTTTAATATCACAACTAGAGATAAAGGAATATGCTCCTATTTAAAGACGCTTTAGGCTCTGAAAATTATTCTGCTATTTAGCAAGCTGGTATTTTTTATCTGTGCTTCAAAATACAGAGCAAATATAATTAGAAATAGAAATGAAAATTTTCCTTTATTAAGAACATTGCTGCAGTACCTAATTACATTACACCTTACATAATACTGTTTAGAGTATCCAAGCTTTCCCTTTCTGAACTTCTCCCAAAGCACTGATCTCTGTAGAGTTTACTCAACTTAATTATTAATCTGTCATAATTTTAGGTTTCTCTAGTTGTTTTTTTTTGCAGGAATTAAGTTTGTACGAACAACCTTCTGGTTGTTAATTGTCCTTATATATGATGGAGTATCATAAACACCTATGAAATCAATATTTTAATAACATGTAAGTTTTTAGTAGAGTTGCCACCATTTGAAGTAATACATGATCTCTATGTGGTATGTTGCATATCCAGTATGTTTGGTTGTTTTTTTTTTAAGTGTTATAGTTCTATAGTATAGCATAAATTACCTTGAAATTCTCTGCAATAACTTCATGCATATATATAAATATGTCTATACATACATAAAGCTCACAAGGAAAGAGCTCTAAGGTAAATTTATACTTCTGCTACCATTAATCAGACCCTTCAGAAGGAAACATCCAATTACTGTTCAGCCAGTTCTCTTTGGGACCTACTTCTTTTGATCTTTTATAGCAGCCTCTTTCCATTCCAGTGCCCATTTCCACATCCTCCCTGGATTATTTTCCACATCAAAGGATGTCTTTCTTGCCTCTGTAGACTTCTCAATTTTGATCTCTCCACAGTCATCATGAGAGAAACAAAGAAGAAAAACTAATACTAATAATAAAGTATGTCAACCTCTATTTTATGCAATATGCTGAAAGCCGTATCAACTAAAATACTGAAATTTTGGTTTACCAAAAATTTTACCCCAAGAGAATTGTTATGAGAAGAAATAAGATTACTCATTATGAATCTGTCGTTTCCCTTCCATATTTAACCAAAGAGCAGTAATTGTTGTTCAGTTGAGAAGTCACTGTCATGAGGAGGAAAACGAATAGATATTTTTACCTCTAATGATTTAATAAATAAAACCTCTTCCTGCTTATTAGCTGACAAGTACGGAGTTGCTGTATTTTGTTCAGCTGATTTATTTTGATAGACTGTAATTTAGGGAATTGGAAAAAATATAAAATGTCCTATATTTTTAGGAAGAGATGGATGTGCAAAGGAGCAAAAATAGCTATTATACTCTCACTGCATTATGTTGTGCTTTCACTCCAGACAGCAGCCAAGCTGCACACAGCCACTTGCTGACTCCCCTACCACCAGGATAGGGGGGAGAATTGGAAGAAAAAAGTAAAAGCTATGAAAGCTGGAGGCTGAGTTCACATGTGAGACTCCCGAATGTATGGAGGGAAACTTCTTCAGCCAGGTCACAGCCCTTTCAGAAGGAACAGGACACTGATCCTCAGGGTCACCAGTGTAAGCGACCTGCCTGTGGGTTCAAGACTGAAAGCAGCCTGGATTGCAGTGAACACACACTGGCGGAGTTCACAGTCCTGAGGGGCAAGGGTCAGACTAAGAGAAAAGTCAGGACCCATTCCAGCTCCTCAAGGATATACTCAACAGTATTGTCTGGGAAAGCGCCCTCAGGAACAAGCAGGCAGAACAGAGCTGGCAGATTTTTAAGAATGCCCTCCACAGAGCAAGTGAGGTAGTGATTCCCAAGTGCAAGATACTGGGCAAGGAAGACAAAACACCAGCACACTCAAACTAAAGGGAAAGAAACAAATGCACATGCTCTAGGAGCAGGGACTGGTATCCTTTTATTATTGCAGGTCATTCTTGGGTTTCCCCAGGATTCACTGAGTTCTTAAATTTCTTATTTTGATGTTGGCCTATCAGACTATGCAATTGCCATTCAGAGTTGGAAGTAGTCTAGTGTACTAAGACTTCTGTTCATAAAAAAGTGATAATTTTCTTTACTATAGCAGAAAAAACTAAATTTAGATAGTGTAGAAAGAGTCCTTACTGATGCTTTTTGTGGTGTGGACACTCAGGAAAGCAATCCTATTGTGACATGAGGCCATGTTCTTTCTGCTAGGAGTTTGAAATCTGGATGAAGCTCCAATGTTTTGTGTTCTAAAAAGGACTTACGAACACATATGCATGAAAGTGGTGATTGCAAATACTGATCCATTACTCAGTATTGGAGTAATTTTAATAGGTTTGGAAGTTCTTTATTTATGCCATTTTTTTATATTTGATACTTCTTCTTTTAATACATACGTGGATGCAGAAATGTTATCCTAAATACTCTTATACTCTTACTGTAAAATTGCAAAAATTGTTTGCGAAACACAGCTAAGTTAAAATTAGCAACAATCTTGTATGTTGGCAGAAGGAGATGTAGGATTTGCTTGCATTTTTTTTTTTTTTGTATTTAAAATGCAAACTTAGTCATAGTATTATTAAAACTTCCTAGAGTTTTATTGATCATTTAATTCATCAACAGCTTGGAGGAAGAAAGCGGACAAAAATTCTATACTTGAATTAATAAACTAATGGGACTTAAAGACTGAATTCAAGGAACATATTAATGTTTTATAAAATCCTCCCAAAACAACAAAGATTTTGTCTGTAATTAACTTGGAATGAGAGAGAACATGTATTTAAGTTTTAACATGAAATCATAAGTTTGTACCTCTAATGTCCTCTTCCTAGCACAGACTGTACATTAACTGTTTGAGGAGTAGTTTTTGAAAGCGTTAGTCAAAACAATATTTGTAATAAAATTTCTGACTACACAGTTTTTAAATGAAAAATGAAAGACTTTTCTTGTATTAGACATCTTTGTTTGCTTTACTGAGAGTGGGATTATTTTCCACAGTTAAAATTCAGGGTATTATATTGTTTGTTAGTTTACAGTTTAGTGGAGTGACCTAAATAGATTTGATGCTCAGGTCCATTACAAGATTGAAATGCATGATGCCCTCTAGGAAGAAAACAAGAAAGAAGTTAGAAATAAGAAAGAATTAGAACAAATTTCAGCCTATAATGGACATTAAAATGCAATTGTGACATGTGTATGGTGTATGGTGACATTGCCACTTCCATGAGACCAAGGCTTCAGGTCGTTCTCTCTCCAATGGGCAGGTGTGAAAGGAATAAAAATGGGACCTAGGTGGAAGTATAGGGCACCAGGACTTACCCCTACAGACCGTAAGGAGTGGCTGTGAAAGAAGTAAAAGGATCTCTTCTCTCTCAGAGAAAAAAAGCCAGCATTTCCCTGGGAAAAAGAATAGTAATTTTTACTACAAAAGTTTTGACACTGGTGCAGTTCATGTTTGATAAAAAGAAAAGCCTGGGAAGCGAGCACTTTTCACACCATGGCTCCCATACTACTTTTATGTGTGAAATGCCTTCCCTGGAAATGGAAATGTTAGTGAGGAAGGTTACTGCACATCTTTATGATGTCTTGATGAAGGATGTGGACAGGAACAGTATATCAATTAAGAGACAATATAAATAAATCCAAAAACTCCGGTCCCAAACTCTACAATTTGAAGCAAAATACTGTCTGAATACTGACTGTGCAGGCCTTCTTCTAGTAGCCCCACAGCACATGAGAATCTGGCAACAGGCTGGAGCTTCATTTTTTTCTTAATCACTTCTGATTCCTTTCAGCTTGCACTATATTTCCAGTGGTTTCCTGTGCAGGTCAAAAAGTATTAAAATATGTTTCTGTGGAACACTGCTGTCTTTCACGGCACCAGATAATAGTCTGGAAAAGACAAAAGAGTTTATAGGCATCCTGTCACAGAATCACAGAAGCATAGAATCAAGTAGTCTGGAAAAGACCTCAGGGATCATTGAGTCCAACCTGTGACCAAACACCACTGTGTCACCTAGACTATGACCTAAATGCCTCATCCAGTCTTTCTTTAAAAACACCCAGACATGGTGATGGGCCTCATCTCCCTGGGCAGTCCATTCCTATGTTTAATCACTTTTTCCATGAAGAAATTCCTCTCAATGTCCAACCTAAAACTCCCTCAGTGCAGCTTGAGACTGTGTCCTCTCATCCTGTCAGTCATTGCCTGGGAGAAGACCTCCACTTGTCTGCAGCCTCATTTCAGATAGTTGTAGAGTAAGGCCACCCATAAGACTCCTTTTTTTCAGGCTAAACTACCACAGCTCCCTTCACCATCTTTGTCATCCTTTTCTGGACTTGCTCCAGCACAGAAATGTCCTTCTTGAATTCATGGCCCTACAACTGGACACACTAATTGAGATTATACAGCACATTATGTTTACTTCTAGGTAAATATATCTGCATGTTTATACTTTTGTACATTTTTTTTCCACTTTTGTATATGGTTTTTTTTCACAATTTCATCAAAAATTGTAGACTTTCCAATTTTAACTGTTTAGAAATTCTGACCACATTTCTTTAGAAATAAAATTATTGTTTCATTTGCTTTAATTCATTTTTCCATTCTGTGGTTAAAAGATTCTAGCCCTAATCCATCTCCATAAACTTTTGCACATTCTGGACTGCACATTCACGTTGCCAGAAAATTAAAAGCCTAGTCAAAATATTTTTTTTATCACTATGACCCCCTTTTTGTTGTGAAGACCCTTGCTTCAGGCAGATTTTGATACTTCCAGTTAAATGACATTAGGTACTCTGCAAACACACTAACTATATGTACAAAGAATTTCTGAAAGCTTTGTCAGAGCTTCATTACCTTCATGCAACATTTCATAAAAATTGAACATCTCCTGAATTATCTTTTATAAATTACTCTTCAGAAATGTGCTAGGGAATTGCAAATCCGGTAGTCAAGAGGAGGCAAGGATACCACAGATCAGTCATTGTGCAGAGGAGTAAAATAGAGCAGGGCACATTCTGGGGACCCCCACTTGTCATCAGTCCTCTATGCTCCTTTCTCTGTGGACCTTAAACTTTCTGCCAGATATACTAACAAAAAGCACATTATATTTTGATTTTTTCAAATTAAGTATTTAGTCCTCTGGGTTATTAGGAATATTGAGGGCACATAAATTCACGTTTTAAAATACAGTCCTATTTATTAAAATGTTAAAGACATTGGAAAAAGGCAACACAGGGATAAAATAAATGAAAAACATAAATTTAAGAGATTTTTTATCAAGCAATAGAAATATTTCTTCAATCTACTTAATGTTTTTAATGTTACCTTTTTAATATTATTTTTCATTTTCAAATTGTACACTCCCAAATAAGCCAATCATCCACCAACAATACACATACACTGCTCCTCCAACTCAGAAATACATTTCATGATGCTATTTAGGAAAGAACTTATCAAGATTTTTCTTTAGACATAATACTCTTATCAGGCTTAGAGTCAGTCATTGACTGCTTCTTTCAGGAAATATTTTGGAAAGGTGCTGTGAACACTCCTGTTTGAATTGCTTCTATTAATTTTGGTAGGCTTTGGATTGAGACCACAGAGTTCTCATTATTACTGTAAGTTTGTTATTTGATGAATGAACTCTGTGGACAATTTATGAAAGCGACCAATGTGTGTGTCACTCACTAGATGTTGAATTGTTCAAAGGATTGCAAAAGACTGACAAGCACTGACTGTGTCACAATGAAGTCTCTCCTTAACATATTATGGATTAATGTTACCTATATTCCGGAACAGTGATGGAAAATAAAATATTTTTTTATCTCCCTCATAATTTAAAAGCTTTTGTCTTATTCTCTTACTTTCTCCCTGTACCATTATCTCCTCAATGAAATAAAATAACTTGTTTACCTATTTACTGGATTGTACTTTTACTCTGACCCCATCCTTTATACTAATCTATGTCTTTTTTGTCCTTGTTCTCTATTTCATTTTTACTCCTGCTTTATAAATCTTCTTAAAATCTTATAAATCATAACTTTTATGAAGTTATTCCTTGTCTCCCATCTGAAACAGTAATTTTTAAGCTGTAAATTTCCAGCCTAACAATTAGTAATCTAATGTACCTGTTATTCTTCCACAACAAAAAGCAATGACCACTTACATAATTTGGGGGCTTTAATCGAGACATACAACCCTTGATCTCCAGAAACTAAAACTCACCATGTGCAGACATATTGCACCTTTTTGTTTCAGTAATAGAGACCCAAGTTTTAGATATTAAAAGAAACTACATGATAAGATTAATAATTAATAATTTCAAAAACTGGGAAGGATAAGCAGGCCTTTGTAAATAGGACTTAAAATTGACTGGACTATTCCAGTCATAGGGGCA
The DNA here is from genome assembly GCF_028769735.1 of Zonotrichia leucophrys gambelii. Taxonomy (NCBI): domain Eukaryota; kingdom Metazoa; phylum Chordata; class Aves; order Passeriformes; family Passerellidae; genus Zonotrichia; species Zonotrichia leucophrys. Next base: position 23,215,625 of record NC_088169.1, on the reverse strand, counting down.
ATGTTAAATGATTTGGCTGATTGGCAGCCCTCAGTGGAGCCCAGCAACAAACCGATGCTGAATAAGAGGGAACCATTAAAATGCCAGTGCTAATCCAGAGAGACTGTGATTAATCTCAGGGCTCCACAAGAAGAGATATATTGAATTTCAGTTATGCTAGTGGAGTTTTTATCATTTCCATCTCCATAGCTCTGGGGAAGCTGTACCTGGAATAGAATGCCATCCTCCTGCCCAGGCTGATTTAAGAATGATGTTGAGTGGCCAGGCTCTGTTGCTGAGGTGGTTGAGAACCTGAGCACCTGATGTTAAAGGAGAGCTTTACTTAACTCTGTGAGCAGAGGCTAGGGGGCAAGGCAAAACCTACATAAATCTTCTTGAAGAAATGAAGCTGATTAAGCCAAACTGTTCTTGTTATTGACAAGCAGAACAGAAATGGGACATTTTTGAGGTTTGTGTTGTTTACACTGGACAGTAGGACACAAAAAATTCATCACTGGCAAGTGAGTGCACAAGTGCTGAATCAGGCTAGCCAGAGAAATTGTGGAGATGCACATAATTCAAGGTTTTAAAGTCCTGGCTAGAAAGTGTTGGTTATGAGTACTCATCTAAAAAGTCTATTAAAAATTGGAATTTTGGTTAGATTTTTCCTGGGTGAACTGATCTTGAGTGGCAATCATTGGTGACAGTACTCTTTCAAGCAGAAAGTAGGACTCAGATATCCTGAAGCTCCTTTCAGTGATCATTTATATGCTTCTACTATTTTAGGATTATTTTATTTGTTGTTACTTTTTTTCAAAACTGTTACTTATTGTAATGTAACCTTTCACCATCAATAGTTTCACCTTCACCTTCATATACAAAATATAAAGTGCTCCTAATAAGGGGAGAAAGAGCACAAGAGAGAATTAAAGGTAGAATATACAAGTCCTTCACAGGTCGAAAAACTATTATATTTTTGTTTTTGGAAGAAAAGCAGCAAACCACAGATGACAGAAACATTTTGTCCAAAGGAATTCCAGTTTGATTAGCCTAACACCAGAGTAACTGAACAGTTATTTAGGAATTTTTTAAAAAATAACAAAAAATTAAAAAATACTGTTAATGCTTTCAGAAATATCTAATGAAAATTAAGCGCCATCAAATACCTTTCTTTTGCTGTTTACTTCTGGATGGATTATAAAGGTGCATAACAAAATCTGAAGATAAAATGTATCTAATTAGAAATACATTTCAACTTTTTATATATCTATTCAATTGAGTTAATCAGTGCCTTTAGATTAAAACAGTCTTGCTGATGACTCTCTGTCATGGTTTGACCAGGAAGGAGTGGGAATTCTGGGAAGCTGTGGTCAAACCAATGAAGGTTTTGGGTTTCATACTGACACCTGGTGTAGCCAGTGGGGTTTGGACACACCTCCGAGAATACACAGGGGTTAAAAGCAAGGCACTGCCCTGGCACTTCCTTTTTTGGACATTGTCGGGCGAAGAGGTCAGATCTCTCTCCCCCGCCCGGCCCGCTGCTGCTGGGCGGGGGAGGGGCCGCCATGCGGTAGGCCTGGGGCCTGGACAGAGGTGGGGGTTGAGGGGGCTTTCAAGGATGGAAGGGTGGCGGAGCCCCAAGAGACATCGAGCCCTCGGGCAGCCAGCCCCCCCCCCCCCCCCCCCCCCCCCCGGAGAGAGAGAGCCGGCGGCACCGAATGTGATGGCAGCCAGCCAGGAGGAGAAGGGGGGAGGGAGAGAGAGCCCGGCCGGCCGCAGCAGCAGCACGTGTGGGAGTATCATCTCGTCCCAGGACAGACAGAGACTGAAAACTTTTAACCCTTTCTTGCATGATTGGGGCCTTGCAAAAATGCTAATCCTCCTCGAAGCTGAATAAGAAGGGAGATAAGAGATGAGATAAGATAAGGACCTGGCCCGGAGATTGTGGAGATGATTGGATGGGGAGAGATGATTTGGAGTGGCCTTTTGGCTGGACTTTTTCTTGTAGCCATGGACTCAGTTGTTCCTGTGACACAGACTGCATTTAGGGGGAGGCAGTGCCTCAAAACCAGGAGGGTTCATTCGTGAGGACCCCCCGGCCCCAGGGGGTTGGAAAAATATGGGGGGGACAGTTGTCCCAAAAGCAGAGACTGTGCCTTTTTGGAGTGAGACAAGGCATCCTTGAAAGACCACCCTAAAAGCAGCTCTGGCCATGTCTCGGTGGTGAGAGCACTGGGCATGGAAGGAAGATGTCACAAGCGGCAAAAGGACTTTTTTTTTTCCCCCGGGCGGTGCCGAAGTGACAAGGAAGCATCCGAGGTTTCCGTGTGTTTCCAGAAGCCTATGGAACAAGAAGGCCTCCTTTCCTCTTCATGAACTGCAGTTTGAGTATACTAAAGTGTCGTGCCGGGCTGGGCAGTTGGTGTTTTTGAGAGAATGTATTGGATTGGGAAAGTCAGGGAGTGGGGAGGAGGAAAAGTGGTTTTTGTAAGGTTTTCATTTTTTTTTCTTTTCCTTATAGTCTTTCCCTATTTTTCCTGTAGTTTTAGGTAATAAAGTGTTCTTTATGTTTAAGTTGGAGCCTGTTTTGCTTATTCCTGGTCACATCTCACAGCAGACACCAGGGTGAGGCATTTTCATGGGGGCACTGGCTCTGTGCCAGGCTCAAACCATGACACTCTCCAAAGCCTGTTGGTAGTAACATTGCTCTTTTATCTTCCCCAATGCTTTCACTGCTACCGAGTTTATAAAATGCCTCTGCATGAATATTTTCATGTGACACATATTTATAGGCCAGTAAATAAAAAACAGTTATAAATTTCATGGAGTGATCCAAACTATTCTAACTTTTGAGCCAAACATATTTTAGTAGAAGAATCTTAATGTAATAACATTTTTGGAGGAAAGAACATAAACAGTGTTTTTAGGATGGGGAACTTCAGGCAAGGTTAACAACAACTCAGAGAAGAATTTGAAGGTGTTCATAAATGGCCATTTCCCCATGAATTTCATGTTTAGTGTTGTGGCTGCCATAAAGGTTACTGCAGTCTTCAGAGAATAATTTTTTTTAACAGAAATTGAGAGGAAGAGAATTGGAAAGCTTGTTTCTACAATGTTAAGTCTGATTCAGACGACAAAACTTGAAGAAGAAATATAGAAGATAATCAACAGAAGAAATGTAAGAAGTATTTAAATAGCAGGAGAAGGCCTTAGCTGTGAGACTGGAAGGCTTCAGTCTGGTCATTTTGTGAAAGAAAGTATGGGAAGCATAACTTGGTCACTATGCACGATGTATAAGCAATTATAATCCTTTTTTAAGTCTTGCAGATAAAGGGATGACAAGATCCAATGCCTTGAATTTAAGGTGAGATAAAATTAAGCTTTAAATAAGATATGATTTCCTAGCAGTGAAGATAATTAAACATTGAAACCCTCACCACAGGTGGCAGTGGATAAGCCAAGAACTGGAATTTAAAATTAGATCAGATAGCTTTCAAGAAACATAATTTTGACTTTTGGAATCATTCTGCAATATACACACACAGAAGGTGACTTTTGATGATCACAGATTTACTTTTGACACTCATGTTTGAACATAGGTTTGCATATGAAACGAATAGAATATTGTAATTAAGTATATTGAAAAGGTAAGGATACCAATGTTTAACTACATGCAGTGCTCTCTTCTAATCTGATCCCAGAGAGAGTGTCTACTGCTGTTACATCTAAAATTTATTTAGTAAGCTTAGTTTCCTATCCTTACATGGGAAATAATGATTTTATTTTTTATGAGAGCTTGTTTATAAGCTGAGCAAGTTTATAAATTCCTCAAAGGATGGAAGTTCTCTACAGCTAAAGTACATGGTATGTGTGTTCCCTAAAAGTAAAAAAAAAAATAGGTCAGTGACTAAATATGTCACTGTTGCAACTTCTAATTCATCCAGAATTAACCTCTGCCTTCAAGGCCTAACCCCTGCACAACCAGGCAGCATCCCTATCTTCCCAGGGCACCTGCTCCTCTCCCACTCCTGTGCAATTCCTCCTTGCCCTTAGTTTACCAGCAGGTCTTGATTCAGCCATGCAGGCTTTGCCTTCCTTCTCTGATTTCTTACACCTGAGGACCTAGAGCTCATGTGCTCTATGGAAAGTTCACCCAACACGAGAGGTCGGCCTTCAGGAAAATAAGGTGTAGAATTCTTCTTTATTAATCTAGAAAATTGAATTTTTCATCAGCCATGGAATTTGATCCAAGGACTTGTTTGTATTGTATATTCTGTCCCATTTTTTATCTCCTACATCTTTTTTTTCTAAACAATGAGTCATGCAGCAAAGTTACTTCCAGAGGCTATGACAAAATCTAAACAGTGTTAAATATAAATTTTCTTGATGTTCAGCTTTGAATTATGTATATATATTTGGTCCTTATTTATATTAGACTGTCTTTTCACTGCAAATCTGAACTGATTTTTCTTTTACTTTTGATAGGATAGATCACCACCAAAAATATTCATTTTTTCCAATTTGTACTTTGACAAGCAAGGTGAATTGTTTTTAATGACACACGGAAAATGTGGGTAAAATTTTACTCCATTACAAATATCTAAAAGCTAAGATACTGAAGACATGATAAGGATCTGAATTCCCTGGGTGTGGTGGAGAGACCCAGCTGATGTTTTAGTTCATCCATTTCAAGGTGTCTGTTTTATTCTTTTAGTCATATTTCCAAATCTAAAATGTCCTGAAGATGGCTATACATTCTCTCAAGCTTAAAATACATCCGTAAAGACACAGAGTTCATTGTCTTTTATGGAGATAAGAATTTTGACAAACTTTGACATTTGCTGAATAGCATATTTTAATTTTAAGTCACACATTATTGTTCTCTAACTGAATTGAATCTGAAGCAATATATCTGACAGACTGCCTAGGGTTTCTCAATATTGATAAACACTAGACTTTAGCTAGATTGGTTTTCCTTCCCATAGGCTGAAAGCTTTTTACTGAAATCCTAATTCAGAGAAACAGACAGGATACTAAAAATCATATAAGCAACTTGGCATTGACAGAGAACAGTAGGACAAACAAAATGAGTACAAGGAAAAAAAATTAAAAATAAGATCAGATTCATCTTATCCTTTGCAGCAAAATGTAATCATATGAAGATGACTTCCTAAGCTAATTGCTACTCAGGGAAATGAATCATGTTTTCCTTTAAGGATTCATTAAAACCATGAAGATAAAATGTTAGGCCATTTTGCAAATAGTCAGTCTTTTGCCCAGCTCAGTCTAGATGTTGAGCACTTCTGGAAACCATATGTGAGTCATAAGGTTTTGATCATCTTTATCCAAGTTTTGATGCATATTTGGCTTCCTAAGATTTGAATGTCTTTTGTAATGGAGGTATATACTGTGTGTACTTCACATATAAACCAATATAATGGCTGGGTAAGGGGAACCTAGAAGGAAATTTACTCTTTTTGTAACTAGAATTCTGTATACTTAAGTTTGACAAGTTACTGCAGGAGACTATGGGACTGGCTTTAACATTTTATTTTCAGCACAGTCAAGCCATAGTTCTCAATTTCGCCAGTTGAGGCTGTGTTTGCAATCTATGCTCCATGTTTTGTAGCTAGCTTTCTACAGGAATCCAAATTGAATTCGATATCTCTTGCATAGATGTTGATATCTCATTTCCCTGTAATGAGACACTCTCTGTTGCTGGATTAGGAAGCCTCTTCCAAAGTTACATCAGCTACTAAAAGACAAAGAATCTTGCTAAAAAGACATATAAGGTAGTGTGCTTTTACCCAATTTTTAAAAAAAATATTTTATATATAGTCTGAAGCATTATACCAACATGTGTGATCTTTATTTCTTCCATAATGTTAAAGATGTATCTCACAAACTATAATAAACAGAACTATTTTGATTCAGATAAGAAAACAGACAACTATTACAGATCTACATGCTCACTTTTTGTCAAGAAATTTTGGTTATCAAATCTATTGTGGTCATGGTCTTGTTGAATGAAAAATATGTGTTCACTACCCACTGAAATGGAGTTTTTGTCTAGATGTTAGTGAAGTAGTATACACAAATGTCTGGGTTACAGAGAAGGGTGAGAAGTTTAATGCTGTGTGGTTTTGTCCCTCTCTTACCAGAAGGTGAGGGGGAAGGGTAGTGGCTTACTTGGAGCTTAATTTCCTTCTGCTCTTAAAACTGGCATGTCTAATTTGAACACAATGTGGGTCTCAAGAGGGAGGTTGAAATAACAATTTTGATCAAAGCATTTGTGCATCAGGTACAGGACATTCACTTCACATCACTGGATTGATCTAATTACCTTGTGGCAGAAGGGGAAGTTCTGAAAAGTCATAATATGCAGAAATAAATTGAAGCTATGTAATGACTGAACTTATTAAAAACTCTTATTTGTTTAAATATGATGTCCTATGCATTAATGTGATTTGTGCATTCTATGACTTGTATATCATGAAAAACTATGAGACTAACTCACTTCTAGAATGCCCAGTTTCACATACGTAGTGCAAATTTTACACCAGTACCACATAAAACAATGTTGGCAGATTTTTACGAAAACAGGGTGATAAGCACTGGCAGCTACAGACCTAAAAACTGAGACTTGATGGGGCAGAGCTAGGGTGCAGATAACAAGGGCTCCAGCTTCTCCAGCTTTCATTCTTGAAGGAACAATTTGTTCATTCAAAAAAATGTAAGATTTTAAAAGCAGCATTGTCTTTTGTGATGGATTTGCAAATTCTATGCCATTTAGAAGGGATTGGAGAAAGGTTTTGCTCCCAGGTCATACACATCACTGCTGCCACATCCTCTGTCTCACACTGATCTCTTCTCCACAGGACACATGAAGTTCTCTGACATGGGTCTTTTCCATGGGATATAGCTCTGCAGGAATTTCTGCAGAAAGAATCCATTCCAAAGTGTACAGTCCTTCAGGAACAGATTTATCCACTGTAGGTACACCCTGGGCCTCAGATCCTGACAGAAAATTTGCCCTTGCAATACTCTTTCCAATGGCTCCTTATGGATGTCTGTTCTGATGTGACCCTTCATGGACTACAGAAAAACAGCCTGCTTCACCATCGTCTTCTTCTTGAGCTTGAGGGGAATGTTTGCTGTCATGCCCAGAGCACCTCCTCCCCTCCTTCACTGATCCAAGTTTCTGCGGGACTGTTTCTTGCATGTTTTTCATTTTCTTGCAGAGCTACCATACAAGGCTTTTTACCCTTTCTTAGATATGTTATCAGAATTGTGCCATCATCATTGCTGCTGGGATCAGCTTTGGCCAGTGGTGGCTCTGTTTTGGAGCCAGCTGAAGTGGTCTGTGCCCCACACAGGGGTAGCTCATAATCTCTTCTCACACAGGACACACCTGCTACCAAAACTTCATCATATAAACCCAGTACTGGACTGGAATGAAATAAATGTTTTGTAATGATGAATATTAGTGATCTATCCTTAACAGGATGATGATGTGAAGAATAATAGAGTACTAACATGCAAAAGCATTTAGAAGTTCCTCTACCTCACTGCATTCTTCCCAGTCCAGTTCCCCATTAATGATAAAGAACTCTGAAAAAATTTGCACAGTCTAGCTTAGTTCTGTCACTGAGCTCATTTCTACAATCTACTCAGTCTTGTACATGTTGAGTTGAAGAAATCCAAGATCGTTGATAAAGTTTTACTTTGCTTGCCTTGCTTAAAGCTCCAACACTGTCATTGTTCAGATGAAGCCAAAGTGATGAAAAGCTTTTACGTATTTCCATAGGTCAAGTTTTGGTATGAATTTACTAGAGAAATACATGATATCATAAATTATCTTCAGGGGAGATTTACAGTTTCAAATATATATATTAAAGGATAAATGTTGTTAATAAATAGTAGAGCCCAGTTATTCCATAGTGTTGTGTCATATTCATTGATCAAATAGTTACTAAAATAAAATGTGGTACATATTTAGACATTGTCTAGGTAAATATCAAAACTGTAACAGAGAAGTTGGACAAAAAAAGTAGTTTTGAAAAATGTAGTAGTTTTGGAAAATTTCAGATTAACTGGGGAGGAAAAGGAGGAAAAAAATTAAAAAGAGAGCTGTTAATGAAATACCTGGATAAAGGAGTGAAGGATATAATTATCAGACAATATGATTCAGTCAATGATTCAGTTATGACTTGCAGCTAACATTCCAAAAAAGGGAAAAATTTGCAAGGTCACCTGCATCCAGAGAGTTGCATTTGACTGGAATCAGTGCACAGAAGGTTTACAAAATAATAAGGATAATGGAGATTATCTTGATGGAAGAAATAAAAGCTTTGGCTCATTAAACCTGGAAAATTAAGGTCCAATCCAATTCTTACATGACTGTGCAATCTAAATATATGGGGGTTGGGGCGTGGGTCTGGAAAAGCAGAAAAAATAAACACTAGGAAGATATGTGAGCTATTTAAACTACAAGTAAAAAGAATAAATGGGTATCAATTTGCCATGAGTAAACAGAGTAGAAATTAAATGTTTTATTTACTATCAGAGTAGTTATGGAAGTTTTCTAATGGATAGAGATTTCTTCAATTGTTGTTAAGAAGCTTGTTTAATTTATAAATTGCATTGTATAATATGCTTGCCCATGAAAGAAGAGGACTACAGCCAGCACCTCAGGAAGACTTTTTCAGTTCAACATCCCAACCTACTGACAGGAGAGCATCTCACAGTACCATAAGCTCATTCCCATCCCCAGCAGACAGTAAAAAGTAGGGACTTCTCCCCCTTTCCCAAAGCATGCATACATCTCTCTGAAGCCAGTAAATAGTGTGCATCACAAGTGCTGTAATTCATTCATAATATTCCTACCTGAATAAGTTGCCTTAAATCTGACTGAGACTCATTTTTATTTACATGTTTTGTAGCCAAACTATCATGTTACATGGTAGGTGAGCTGCCTTTAACTTGGTGTAGACTAAGTTTTTCTTCTGCAGCTCTGTGTAAAACTGAGAATATACTTGTTACAAATTCAAAAATTCAGTGAAGAATTAAAATTCACAGTCTGTATATAAAACATGAAGTAAATTTAAAATCACATGTTAGTCCACTGCAAGTCACTTATAAGTCCATTGTGGAAACCCCATAAAATTACTGCCACAACTGGAAAAAAAATTTGTATTTATGGATCAGGAGTTGCTTCTCAAATTTTACATACACTCTCAATAATGTGATAAAACTTCACAACTCGAAACACTGGATTCTGCCCCTAGGACAGAGTAATGCTGTGCCCAGGGTTCCATTCCATTGTAATGCATGTGCATACAATTTGTAACAAGCAAAGAAAATGATTCTTCATAAGCATTGCAAAGGCAAGACAGCATCACAGAAGTAAAACAAGTCAGGGAAGCCTGACTGCTTACAACTAGGTTTACTTATCATACATTGATATATTTAATTTTAATATTGGAGAGTAGGGCCATGAAGTTTATAAGTGCACTGAATGGCCTCCCCTATGAAAACAGGCTAAGAAAGGTAGATGCTTCAGCCTGGAAAAGAGAAGGTTGGAAACCTCATAGCACCTTCCAGTGTCTGAAGGGGACCAGTAGGGAAGCCAGAGAGGGACTCTTCACCAGGAACTGTAGTGATAGGACAAGGAGTAATGTTACAAATTGAAAGAAGAAAATTTAGGTACATATTAGGAAAAAATTCTTTATTGTGAGGGGGATGAGACACTGGAAGAGGTTACGCAGGGAGGTTGTGAGTTCCCCTAGCAATATTAAAGGCCAGGTGGGACAAGGCCTTGAGCAACCTGGTCAAGTGGGAAGTGTCTCTGCCCATGGCAGGGGGGTTGGAACTAGACAATCTTTAAGGTCTGTTCCAACCCCTGATGTTCTATGACTTATTCTATATACACTTGCAATTTTTTTTGAAAGTAAATATCCACTTAGGTTTCATGAGCTAATTTACATCTATCAGGCAACTCTTCTAATGCTTTCTTTTAATCTTCAAGGGATATTTTCTGCTAGTCTAGAAGATGCAGAATTTCAGGAGACCTCTCTTATGGAGTAAATACTAATAGAGAAAGAGGGAAACTAAATACTACAAATCCTTTTTCTTTTCAGCATAAAACCCCAAAGTGTAGCTTTTGGGAAAAGGAGACTTGACAAATAGTATTTCTTCTAGTTCTCAGCAGAAATGACCATGACCTTGGGGCAGGCATTTATTTTCCCTACCTGAGCATCTCTAGCCATTGAATAAGAGATTCTCTTTATTCCCTCTTCTGCAATCATGAAGACTAAATTCCAAATAAAGCGCTGCATGAGTGTATACAGTACGACAAATCATGCATGAGTTTTATTGCTTGGGGACTTGATTATTTATATATTTGCACATTCTTTCTTTCTTGGTCCTTGTTAAAGTAATCTGAATGTTTAAATTTTCTTTTTCATTTTAAGGAATTTTCAGCAGAACTAAAAAAATGGCAGAAGGACCTTTATAGAATGTAATGAAAGACATTTCAGTGCAGGTAAATAGAAATGTTATCACCACAGTAAAGAAATAAAGAAAATAATCCCTTACTAGCCCTAAAAAACAACTTTTAATATAACCAAACACTTGGTTATACATTCACTGAGATTCTCCTGTTTGTTCAACAACTAACTTATAATTGCATATGGATTATAATTAAAGTTGGCAAGCTGTCTGCTGTGCAAATAACAAATGTAGTTGCCACAGGAAGTTTTGAAAATGTGGTGTGAGGAATATACCATAAAAATAGGCACTATGATGGGTGTACTGCTCTGTTATGTTTTGAGCTAGCAGTCTATGATTCAGCTAAGTTTTCTTATGAAGGTAAATTTTTAAAACCTCAATAATCAAAAAATGAAGCAATTTTCTTCTTATAGGGCTTTAAAAAGCAATTCAGTAAAAAGATATTTTCTTTTTCTAAACTTTGATTGTATAACTTTTTCAATTTTATTATAACTAAACTTTAATCAGGCTCACAATCTTCTAAATACTGCTACAGACACTAAAAATTCAAATACAGCAAAAATAATACACTTCCAGGTTTACAAGAGGAGCACAAACGGTATTTTCATATATATAGATTTGTTATTTTTTTCTTTTTGGTGTCAGAATTGTGCTTTCAAAGAAAATCCCTTAACTGCCGCTACTTATCATGGCTGAAATCAAATTAAAAGACGCACTAAAAGTGCCGTTTAATGCTCCAGTTGCTAAAGGACATTCAGTCCATGGGGTCAGACCAGAGTTACCACAAAATTGCCACTATGGAATGTCTTTGTCGGTCCGCAGCACCACCAAAATTGCCTCAAAATACAAATTGTCTGCAGCTGGCAAGACTTTGTCTCTGGTTAGCCATTCTCAGAATATCTCATTCTGAACAGGAGTGCAAGGCTCTGGTAGAACTTTTCCTGCTTGCAGAAGAGCAGAATAATTATTTCTTTCTTTATCAGGATTAAGACAATAATTACAAATTTTTGTGTGACGTAACTTCACTGAATCACAGAATGACTAGGTTGGAAGAGGCCTTCAAGATCATCAAGTCCAACCCATGCCCTAACACCTCAACTAAACCATGGCACCAAGCGCCACATCCAGGCTTTTTTTAAACACATCCAAGGATGGTGACTCCATCACCTCCCCAGAGAGACAATTCCAGTACTTTATTACTCTTTCCATAAAAAACTTTTTCCTAATATCCAATCTATATTTCCTTTGGTGCAGCTTGAGACTGTGTCCTCTGGTTCTGTCAGTCGCTGTCTGGAGAAAGAGACCAACCTCACCTGGCTACAGCCAACTCTCAGGGAGTTGCAGAGTGATAAGGCCACCCCTGAATCTCCTTTTTCCAGAATAAACACCCCAGCTCCCTCAGTTATTCCTCACAGGACTTGTATTCCAAGCCCCTCTCCAGCCTTGTTGTCTCCTGTGGATGTGCTCAAGTGTCTCAGAATCCTTCCCAAACTAAGGGCCCAGAACTGGACACAGCACTCAAGGTGTGGCCTCACCAGTGCCGAGTACATGGGAAGAATGACCTCCCTGCTCCTGCTGGCCACACTGCTCCTGATCCAGGCCAGGATGGCCTTGGCCTTCTTGGCCCCCTGGGCACACTGCTGGCTCGTGTTCAGCCTGCTGTCACCCAGCACCCCCAGGTCCCTTTCTGCCTGGGCACTGTCCAGCCACAGCATCCCCAGCCTGTAACATTGCAGGGGGTTATTGTGGCCACAAGGCAGGACTCAGCACTTGGACTTACTAAACTTCATCCTATTGGACTCTGCCCATCCATCCAACCACTCCAAGTCCTCTGCAGAGCCCTCCTACCTTCCAACAGATCGACATACACTCCCAGCTTAATGTTGTCCACAAATGACAGAAACAACACAGGAAACTACATTTTTGCTTTATAAAAAAAAAAAGAAAGAAAATAATTATTTTAGATATTTTTTCCAAATATCCAAGAACATTGCTAAAAACATGATGAGTTTGTAATATTTCAATTAATGGGGTTTAGCACACTACCCATATATTGAGTTTTCAATTTATTTCTGTTCCGTTTCAGAATTTTTTTGGCGTTTCTAAGACCCAGTAAGAGTTAACTGTGATCTCCCTTCAAACCTTAGAGTGCTTGAGCCAGAACTTCCTTTACTCTGCAATACTACTCTTAGAGTTGGTGCACAAATCTTGCCTTTAAAAAAAGCAAAATACTTTTTCTTTTCAAGTTCTCATAATGCCAATTAGCAAATGTTACCCTTGTTGACCAATTGGTAACCAATTGTAGTTCTTTCCAGTAGCAGAAATCATCCTGTCTCTAAGAAGACTTATATTCACGTTCTCCACTTCCCAAGAACATATCCAAATTATCCATGTGTTCTAGTCAGGAGATAATTTATAAATTATACTGGACCACTTCTGTCTGTCAATCTTTTGTGGCAAATGTTCTGGGTTTGGTTTTGTGGGTTTTTTGTAATTATCTGCTACTATGAATGGGTAAGTTTCAGATATCAGTTTTCAACTTAGTTTCTAAATATTGCTTGGGCCTGTTTGTGAAGTATTAATGGTACCCTTAGTGATATTTAAGAAGCCAATGTTTGTTCTTAGGTTTACTGGTTTTGGCTGGAATAGAGGAGTAACTTTTCTTCACTTAACTAATATGGTGTCATGTTTTAGATTTGTCAAGAGAACAATGTTGATAGCACAGGAATGTCTTCAATATTTAATTATTTAGTGCTTAAAAGGTATCAAGGCCTTTCCTGCTTCTCATGCTGCCCCACCACTGCTCATGCCGGGGGTGCACAAGGATTTCAGGGAGATCACAGCTGTGACAGGGGACACAAACTGAAGCTGGGGGAAGAAGGAGGAAGGGAGGATGTTTGGAGTGAAGGAGGTTTTTTTCCAAGTAACAGCTACATGTGATGGAGTCTGGCTTTCCTGCTCGCGCATGAGAAGAGGTGAAAAAATTCCTTGTTTTGTTTTGCTTGCATGCACAGCTTTTGTTAATTTGTTAAACTGGCTTTACTTCTGCCCTTGAATTTTCCCAAATTTACCCTTTGCATTCTCCTCCCCAACGCACTGGGCAAGTGGCTATGTGGCGCTGAGCTGCCCATCAGGTCTAAACCACAGTAGGCAATTGTGTTCCTTAGTGTTCAATAAAGAGGTTTACTCTAGAATACCCAGCATGACCTTCATTTGGTTTGAGTTTGATTTTTTTGGTTTTTTGAAGACAGCTATCAAGGGAAACACAAAATTGCAACTGCAGAAGCAGATGGTCACATGATGAAAAGTACTTACTGAAACATAATATAATACCGATTACATTTTAAGTGTAAATCCTGATCATGTTAAATAGTAGTGCCAGCTGTTTCAGCCTGCAGACTGCACTTATTGGTGTACCCTGGGAATCAGCAGGTGCTGCTGGCTCTGGTAGTATCAAATTATGAGCAGAAAGTTTTAAATGGACATTTCAGCTCTGGGACAACCATTATGTGAGAAAATGAATTACGAAGACCTGAAGAAGGAGATATTTAATGGAAAGTTTTAGTTTTACTAGATTAAAGTAAGAAAGTGGAGTTCAATTCCTTTCCCATTCTTTTTTTCCAAACTTTTTCTACTGCACATTCATCTGTGATTTTTTTTATATGTAAATATGAACACTTTCTGCAATAATCAAATGTAAATTGCTATATATAGTGTTGGGTTTTGGTTGTTATTTTTCTGTAAAATCCACAGTCACAACTGCCACTGTCCTACAAATGCTGTTATGGTGGGCTGACCCTGTCTGGATGTCAGGTAAGCACAAAACTGCTTTATCACTCCCCTCCACAACTGGATAAAGGAAAGAAAATGCAATGAAAGGTTCATGAGTTGAGATAAGGACAGGGAGAAATCACAAACCGATTGCTATCAAGGGCAAACCAGACTTTAATTGAATATATTACCAATTTGAATCAGAGCAGCTTTAAAACACCTTCCCCCCACCCCTACCTCTTTCTTGGTCCCTACTTCCTCTCCTCCAGCAGTGTAGGGAGACAGGGAATGGAGGTTATGGTGAGTTCATCACAGGTTGTTTCTGCCACTGCCCAGGGAGAAGAGTATTTCCTCTGCTCAACATGAGGTCCCTTCCATGGGAGACAGTTCTCCATGAACTTCTGCAATGTGAGTTCTTTCCACAGGCCACAGTTCACAAACCGCTTCAATGTGGGTCACATTTCCACAGGGTGCAGTCCTTCCAAAACAGCCTGCTCCAGTGTGGGTTCCTCAGGGAATCACAAGTCCTACCAAGAAACCTGCTCCAGCATGGGCTTCTCTCTCCCTGGGTTTGCAGGTCCCCACCTGAAGCCTGCTCCAGCACAGGCTACCCATGGGGGTCACAGCCTTCTTTCAGGCATCCATGTTCTCTGGTGTGAGTCTCCTGTATGGCTGTAGGTGGATCTCTGCGTCCCTGGCGACCTCCATGGGCTGTGGGGGCACTGCTGCTTCACCCTGGGCTGCAGGGGGATCTCAGCTATGGCACCTGGAGAGCCTCCTTGCCCTCCTTCTCCACTGACCTTGGTGTGTGCAGAGATGTTCATCTCACATATACTCATCCTGCTCTTCTCTGAGAACAATTACTTCTGCACTGTATCTTTTCTCCTTAAAAAGCCAGGACAGGCTTAAATGTTGTAGCAGCCAGAAGGGGGCATGACTAAGACTTGGAGGTTTTTCTGTACAACCTCACATAATTTTCCAGAGGTGGGGAAAGAGTTCCTTTCTGGGTCTGGCAGAGGGAGCAGTCAGGCCCTGCCGGGGGTTTTGCATGGGGGATAAGCAATAGTGTGTGGATTCATCCACCTTTTTTCTTACACACTCTGTCATTAGCATTGTTTCTATTACTGTTCATTGTCTTATTTCACTGCTGTTTTCAGTATATTGTTTTTATCTCAACCAGTGATTTTTATCTTTTGTGCCTCCAATTCTCTTCAGCCTGCTACAGCAGGAAGGTGAGCAGGAGGTAGAATGATAGAGTGGCACCTGGTTTGGAGTGCTTCAGTGGGAACATAAAACTGAGAAATATGTTTCTTAAATCATGACAATATTTTATTGCAGAGCTACCCCTGCCACCTCTGATTGGCTTGGCCTTGGATGGGGAAGGATTAGTCATGGGACCAGCTGGCATTGGTTCTGTCAGACTAAGGGAAATCTTCTGGCAGCTTCTCACAGAAGCCACTCCTGTAGAACCCCTCCCAAAACCTGGCCACACAATCCAAATATATTCTATCTCTCACACAAAACCCCCAGCCCTTGACTTAGGATAAGCATGACCTACAAAAACCAAAACATCAGTGTGTTACCAGAATTTTTCTCATTCTGAATCCAAAACACAGCTTTATACCAGGTACTGAGAAGAAATTAACTATCCCAGCTGAATCCAGGTCAATGGTAGAAAGAAAATCTGTATTGTCTTAGTCTGGTCTAATTTTTGTACATTTTAATGTATGTTAATACATTAAGGTGTAGTAAAAACCACACAGGAGCTACTCAGGAGCATTAAAAAATGTAAATATCTATATTAGGCCAAACAGAAAAAAAATCAGAAAAAAAATCCCAAAACCCCACAAAATTTTCTCCTTGAGGAGGGTATTTGTCATCAAAACTAACAATTCAAGTTGATTCTAAGCAACTCAACAAAGTGCTGAGACTTTATTTTGGTTGTTTTAACCCTCTCTTGTATAGCTCACTCCTTTTCTTAGGAACCATGAAGAATTCCCTAGAACACAAGGAGACGAATCAAACCCTGAAACTTTTGTCCTAATGAGTGTTACATAATAGTAATGCACTTTTCCATGAAAGATAAAATTATATATATATATATATATATATATATATATATATATATATATATGTGTGTGTGTGTCCCTTATCTTATGGAATTAATGCTTTTATCCAGGGAAACAAAAGAAAAATTATATATATGAGTCTTAAAATTTCACAGTGACCATTTTTGGGATGTATAGGGAAAAAAAATCCCAGAATACAAATACAACTTGTTCTCAGTCATTGTTTAAGCAGCTTGCCTAGTGTCATAACAATTTTGTCTTACTCTTTATGACTTCGCTGCTCTTGTCAATCACATTTAAGCACACCACAATAGTGTCAGCTTTTATTTTTAGAACATTAATGCCCTGAAGTAGTGTATGCTCCAAATATTGCATGCAATTCCCTGGTGACACTGTTCTGAGAATCTAAAAAACCAGATCAACCTTGGATTCATCTGGAGGTGACAAGGAGGTTCTCGTAGTACTGTGTGTTTGTACTTAGATCCAAGTGTTTTCTTATTTGTCTAATTGTTCTTTTAGATACTTACATATGAAAAAAAATGCATTTTTGTTGGGATGGAAGATATTTTTAAATATAAATTGAATTTGACTAAAATAGGTCCAGTTAAAATAAAATTAATAAACATCTCAGTACACTTTTGCTGAAGGAAATATTCCAGAAATATAGAAACAGTGGGACACCCAAATTTGGAATTGAATTAGAATTTTTCTTGTTGTAGACATAAGCAATTTAACAACAAGAAAAATGAAAAACTGGAAAAATTTCATCGCTTCCATTATGAAAAAGAATCAGAAATGTCAGGTCATTCCATCAGTGACATGTGGCATTGTGACAGTGTGTGTAAATATGATTTGCACATTTTCATTTGTTCAAGTTATAGGAAGTACATTTGGTTTGACCAGAGCTATTTTCTGTGATTTGGCTTAAAAAAAAAAAGTTTCCTTAACTTTACAACCAGTAAGTTTTCCACACAATGAAAGAAAGAATTTTTTTCAACATATATCATTGAGATTCCACATTTGGAAGAGTTTCATTTATTGTTCCTTTGCTTAGAATTAGCAAATGGTTAATTAAAGTCATTAAAGAAATGATTGCAGAAGAAGATACTGACTTATTTTCTCCAAACAAAAAATATCTGTTCTGGCATAAAGTTAATAGTAATACCACTTTTTCTTCTCCCCACTGTAAACTGAGGCTGTCACAGTCCTTTTTCAGGATGAGAAATGTCTCGCCTACAGAAAACAACAATCACAATCTATTTGTGGTTTGTTTGGCAAAATTCTCTATTAAAAGTTGAGCAAGATCTGGCATATCTACTCTTTATGAAGGACCAAGTGGTTTATTATAGAAGGATCTTGAAACTCATAGGTTTTATAGAATCTGATCCCAGATTGGGGAAGTTAAAGTTGTTTTACTGGTAAAGATAATTCAATTTTTTTTCCACTACACAAGTAAAATTCTTCCAAAGAAATGCAATGCCAAAAAAAAAAAAAAAACCACAAAAGGCAAAAAAAAAAGAAACAGAAGGAAAAACAAACCCTGGAATATTTCTTTCTGCATATTCTAGTATGAAGGATGCTGAACTATTTTTCCTTTCAGTATTTCATACTAGCTATCAAGAGAAACTTTAATTGAAACATACATTTAAGGCATATATTTGAGCTCAATTTTTTGTTAAGTACATGCTATGTATCAAATTAAATGTCTCTAAAATCAATTGAGAAAGACCTAGGAATTACCCTTTTTATTGACTGTTATAACTCTATGACCTTATTTTGACAGAATTTGTAACTAAAACAGTATAGCATGTAGAAGAGCAAAACAGGATCTCTGGATGTTTCTGCAACTTCTTATTTTCACTGGAAACTTTCAAATTTGGTTATTTTGATTATTTTCTTCCCATTATTTTACATTATTTATTAGTTTTATCTCTGATTCTTGTGTTTCATATAGATGGCTAGACAGCTGAATGAAATTTCTGTCTAACGATACCTTTTCATTTTTACTGTAAATATTGTCAAATAAAACATTAATATTTAATTTCACGTGGTGTTCTTCCCTCCTCCCGCCTTGAGTGAAAACTTCAAAGAAGCTATTCTTAATTTTGAATATTTTGGGGTTTTTTAAAATTATCCTCACTTTCTTGTTCTCATGTCAGTTTTCTTCCTTTCTTCTTCCTCCTACATTGTGAACAAATTTAGTATAAAAGCTGAAATGGAATGCTATTATAAAATAATGTTACCATAGCAGCAAAAAGTAGCTTTGGTTTCTCACCTACAGCAAAAATAAAAGGTGAGTTGTGCAGGATTCTTATCAACTACAGAGAAGGTAATCAGAAAAAATCAATCTTTATCAGTAATGAATGATCTAGTCATATAAAGAAAAATCTGTGGTAGTAAAGAAGCCATCCTATTATTTCCTGGGAAACTAGAAGTTGTTTGAAATAGTGGAACAGCTACTGCAGAGCTTTCAGATAAAACATTCTTATTTGTAATCTCTGATATTAGCAAAAAGATTATTGATGCTTTCTTGAATTCATCATTTGCATAACAAAATTGCTGTAGCACCTTGGAGGGTTATCATATTCATCATATGCTAATTTATCAATCAAGATATTGAAATAGGTTTTTTTTGGTCTGTTCTTGACAGTTTACATGCATAGCATCAGTGACTGGGGATATATTTGGAACAAAGCAACATAACAGGTTTTGGTTTTTATATACTCCAAGAAATCTTTATTCTGCTCACAGAGATAATTTATGAAATTTGGGTATTAAAGTCCAGCCCAGAGCTATCACCCAAAGGAAGATAAATAATGAGATATTACTAAGTAAGTGAGGGTAAATTTTGAGTGCCACATGAATTAAAATTGGCGTATAAGAAGGTGATGAACCAACTTTGAAAAATAGTGCATACTGATTTATTTATTTATTTTTATTTATATATGGATGAATATATATATTATCTATCTCTTCTGGAAGTTTCTACGTGACCATGACATGAAAACCATAATATGTCTTCAGCAGTCAAAAAGATCCCATATAGAGGTGATATTTTTAATGAGTGTCAGTTCTGCAGGGAATCATTGGATTTAGTTTATTTTTTTTTTAAACTACAGAAATTTGACCATGCAGAAATTATTGTATTGGATTCCATGCATATAGAATTTCATCTTTCATGATCTCTGAGGTGTGAACCAGGCCCAAGTATTGTCACTAAGAAGTTTCAAACAGGTGTGTGGTGATTGAATAAACATTACTTAGATATGAGAACATATATCTGGGTTATTGCTTTATAAAGCAGAAACAAAATAATACATTTTCATCACAAGCCAGAAAGATTCAAGGAAAGTAGATTTAATTATTCAAGACCTTCACGCTAGAGTTCTCTGTAAAGGTGATGGGTCAGGTAATTATCCCCTTTGAGATTATTAGCAGAAAAATAGTCATTCAGCCCGTTATAATTGCTTTCTAGACATCACATATTTTCATTTGCAGCTTTAACCTAAGTCACGGCTTCACCCCGGCTGGTAAACACTACAGAGCTGCTCGTTGACTCCCCCACCAGCAGGACCAGGGAGAAAACTGGAAGGGCAAAAGTTAGAAAAGCCATGGGCTGAGATAAAGACAGTTTAATAGGGAAAGCAAAACCCATGCACACAAGTCAAGAAAAAACAATAATTAATTCACTGCTCCCCACAGGCAGGCAGGAGTTCAGCCGTCTCCAGGAGAGCAGGGACTCATCACATGTAATGGTTATTTGGGAAGACAAATGCTATCTCTCCAAACATCCTCCACTTCCTCCTTCTTCTCCCACTTTATACACTGAGCATGATGTCAGATGTTCTGGAACATTCCTTTGGTCAGCTGGGCTCACCTGTCCTGGCTGTGTCCCCTCCCAACCTCCCAACAACTCCCTCCCCAGTGTGGTTGTATGAGAAGCAGAACAGGCCTTGGCTCTGTGTAAGCCCTGCTCAGCAATAACAAAAACATCTCTGTGTTATTGACCCTGTGTTCAGCACAAATCCAAAACATGACCCCCCACCAGCCACCGTGAAAGAAATTAACTCTACCACAGCTGAAACAAACACAACTGCAATTATATTTTTTACTTATCCCTGTGACTGGGCACTGAGGAAGGATTTTTGCTAAATAAGGGTTGCCAGAATTTAAGGATTGTTCTTACAGTAACATGTAATGAAAAACTAATTTTCCATTCCTTCCATTCTACTGAGTTAAGGAAAGGGTATTTTGGTACTTGTTTTTTTTTTTTTTTTTCTACTTCAACTTCTATTGTGTCAAATAGACTTTCTTAAATATGGGAGAATAGTAAATGGGGGTTACAAAATCCCTCTGGGATCAAAGATTCTTACTCATTTCAAATAACCTTATCATATAGTCCCATACACATTTAGATCAATTGCCATTTTAGAACAATAATTAAGATACATAATTTTAACTACATAAAAGTAAATCCAAAATACTTTTACTGCAGGAAAGATAGATGAGATATCTGTCTTAGAGATCCTTCCCCCATGGAAGAATGTTTCTGTGATTTTCTAGAAAGGTATAATTGAAAAAAAAAAAAATACAAATACAGTAACATAATGATAATGAAAATTGCAAATTCTTTGTTCTTTCCAACTCTTAGAACTCCTCTAAATATGTTGCTACTCTTGTTTCTTTTGAATACTTAACTCATTTTTTTCCTTCTGTGGTAAATATGCTCTCAATTTCTAAATATAGGCTTTTAACAAAAACAAAAAAAAAATAAACTGCCTGTCCATTCTCTTCTCTGCCATTTTTACATCCACTCTCTCTTTTATCTTCAGATCTACTGACTAAATCTTTGCCCTGACTTCCTCTGTATTGAGGCTCTCTTTCATATCCTCTTTTACCTGACATCTTTTCTCTTGGGCTATCATCCATCTCAGCCTGCCTGACATTTCTTTCTGGATGGTTCACTGTCAGCTCAGTCTGAGTTTGCGAGAGACAGAAGTGCCCATTACTTTCCCCATTTTTTTTGTGTTTATCATATGCCTGGAAATCATAGAGTCTCTGTCTATTTTAGGTTCTCTGCATTACACAAAAACTGACAACTATTTCTTAATTTCAATTAATTATTTAAAAAAAAAAGCTTAATAAGAGAAAAAGAAAATAAAAATGTTTTCCAATATGCTGATATTTTCAGTATATTGCTCTAACACAGCCCTTCAGGCATTCTAAAATGAAGATAGCTCAATTTTGATTGGCTATCACAAAATTTCTGACTCGTCTCATTTCTGTAGGTAACTTATCATTACAACCTTCAAAGTCCTTCACACTTTCACTGTGTTTTCATATTAGATTTGTCCTTCTTTACCCTTCTACTGCTTTCTACCTAAACAACTATTTTCCTTTTTTCCCAAGCTGAAAATTTTTCCAAAGTATTATCCCAGCCTTTCCCATTGTTATATATAACAGACAAAATGTGGATGATTAATCTTTCAACATGCTTCCAAGAATTAGACTCCAAACAGGTCGATATTTATGGTTTCAAAATGTATTCTGGTTATATTATGTTAGTTGAATCCTTTTTCTTTCCCTATTTAAAGTATCTTGGACTGAATATTTCAAAATGCTGTCAATCTACATTTCAAAAAATTAGGAGCTCTGTGTATATTAATATTTTCTTATTTTCTTATAATAACTAATTTATAATTGCCTGGTAGTGCAATGTAGACATGAAAAGACTTGTAATAAATTTCTGTTTCAGAAATGTCCTGTAATTCAAAGAAAAATCTAAATAGTCTATTTTTAAATAGTATATATATTTTTTGAACTAGATAGAAAAATGTTGTAACAGATGTACTCCTTAAAATATTAAGTCTTACAAAGAAGGCTTTTGTCCTTCACCAATTTTCAAACCATTTTATTGCAAAACTCTCTGTTTCTTCTGTCTGATTAGCACCTTTCATACTGGACTGATATCACATAATATGATTCAATACTATTAAGGTACAACATACATATCAAAAGTTTTCAATTTCTATATCACAGCTCAGATGTTCAAGCCTCCACTTTTTCTTGTACCTCAAGTGGACCATCCATCTTTTAACAAAACCTGATGATTCTGAATGCTTCCACTGTTATTAAATAGCTATAAATGCAAATTTACGACAAGGAACTTTTCATATATTTAATGGCAATACACTTGCTAGTTTAGAACCACTGGTTTAGTCATGCTTCTTGCTTCACATTTGAATTCCCAGTAATGTTTTTGCTAGTGTTTTTTACTTAAGAGTAATAGCATGATAAATAAATAACACTGGATAATAGGAATTACCATATCTTTCCCAATTCAGTCACTGATAATTCCATTATCCCTTACATTCCTCAAATCCTCATGTGTTTCCTTGGAAGAGGATGGCAAGAGATCCTTTATAAAATCTGATTCATCTGACATACTGCTGTGGTTTATCCATGCTGACAACTAAGCCCCACATAGCCATTTCCTCACTGCCTGCCCCTGGGATGGGAGGAAAATCAGAGGGGTAAAAGTGAGAAAACTCGTGGGTTGAGTTAAAGACAGATTAAGAAGTGAAATCTGCAAAAGCACACAAAGCAAAACAGGGAATTCTTTCACAGCTTCCCATGAGCAGGCAGGTGTTCAGCCATCTCCAAGAAATCTGGGCTCCATCACACGCAGTGGTCACTTGGGGTGACAAATGCCATCACTCAAAAGGCCCCCATCCCCTTCCCCCTTCCTCCCCTAGCTCTGTTTGTTGAGCAAGATGCCATATGTGTGTGAAATCCCTCTGGTCAGTTTGAGTCAGCTGTCCTGGCTGCATCCCTTCTCATCTCTCTTGCACTTTGCTTTATTTTCCAACAGTATTTAGACTTGATCAGTACTGCTTTCTTTGCAATGTAAGAATACCTAATGGACATAACTGCAATACACATTCAGACTAGTACTGAGTATAAATGTTAGTAATAGATAAAATAATCACTTCAGAGATGCAGAGATAATGTGTTTTAAAACCTTTAGAAAAGCATGTAAAGCAACACTAAAAATTGAACTAATTTTTAGCTCAACGCTGTAGCTAATTTCTCCATACAATTAGCTTCATAACCAGAAACAGGCACATAGTAATATGGGGAAATGTAATCACAATTCTTTTATAATTTTTTATTTTTCTGTTTTTCTATTTTTTTCCAATTACTACTACTGTTATATTAAATTATAATTTGTATTTCTTGATACACAGGTATGAACAATCAGAATGTAACAAAATAGTTTAACTTTAATGGGTACAAAGAGAATGCTGTACCTAGAAATAGTTTCAACTTAAATACTTGGAGGCTTTGCAATTGACAAAGACCATGAAATTAAGATTGAATTTAGGTTCTAAGATGAGCTCTTCTGATTGCAAATCTTAGTGTCAAAGAGAAAATATATAGAATCATAGAATCAATCACAGAATGGTTTGGATTGGACTTCATACAGAGTAGTTCCTGTCTGTATGCCAGACACCCACCAAAGCCTCTCTCTCACACCCCTGCAGCTGGACAGGGAAAGAAAGTATACCACAGAATTCAAGAGTTAAGACAAGGACAGGGGGACATCACTCACCAAATACTGCCACAGACAAATTAGACTCAAATTAGAGATATTAATTGAATTTGTTGCTAAAAACATCAGAGCAGGATAATAAGAAGCAGAACCAATCCCTCCTGGGACCCTGATCCAGCACAGAGCTCCCATGGGGTCACACCCACTTCTCATGCATCCACCTGCTCCTACATGAGTCACCTCCACAGGCTGCAGGTGGATCTCTGCATCCTTATGAACCTCCGTGGTCTGCAGGGGCTCAGCTGCCTCACCATCGGCTTCACCACAGGCTGCAGAGGAATCTCAGCTCTGGCATCTAGATCACCTCCTGCCCTGCCTTCTCCACTGACTGTGGTGCCTGCACAGTTATTCCTCTCACGTATTCTCACTCTCCTCTTCTCTGACTTCAATTTCATCTACATAATAACTTTTTTTTTTCCTCTACTGAATTAAATATGTTTTCACAGAAGTGTTACCACTATTTCTGATCGGCCCTGTCTTGCCCAGCGGCACATTTTTCTTGGAGCTGGCTGGAATTGTCTGTCCTGGACATGGAAGAAGCTTCAGTCAGCTTCTGACAGAAGCCACCCCATGTAGCTCCTGCCAATACCAAAACCTAGTCTAGTCCCTTGCTATGGTCAGAGACATTTATTACTGCATCACTGTCCAATCTGATTTTGAACACTTCAAGGAATAGGGAAATTTCTTCCTTATATCCAATATAAATCTACTCTCAGTTCAAAATGGTTTTCCTTCTCCTTTCTCTACAGACTTTGGTAAACAGAAGAGTCACTCCATCTTTCTAATAAGGCTTAAGTACTGAGAGGCTTCAGAAAAGGATCTGGGGGTTCTGGTCAACAGCAGGCTCAGCAGGGAGCCTGGGCAGCCAAGTTTGGTGTATCCTGTGGTGCACCAAACACAGCTGATCAAAAATTAATATTATTATCCTACTGTATTCAGTGTTGCTGTGGCCTGATTGCATGCAGTTCTGGGCATCCAGAAGAAGGGCAGAAAAGCTAGTGGAAGGGCTGGAAGGAATGTCCCATGAGGAGCAGCTAACTTTGGGCTAATTAGTTTGGAGAAGATGAGGCTGGAGTGACTTCATTGCTCTCTACAGCTTCCTTGGGATTTGGAGAGAGAGGTGTTGAGATCAAGTGACACGACACGAGAATAAACCAAAGATTCATCAGGGGAATTTTGAGCTGGACATCAAGGACCATTTCTTTACTGTGAGTGTGGTCAAACCCTGGAACAGGCTCCCTAGGAAGGTGATCGATGGCCCAAGTTAATCAGTGTTTAAGAGACATTTGGACAATTTTTTAATAATATGCTTCAGCTTTTGGTCACACTAACTTGGTCGGCCATTTGGACAGTGTGATCACTCTAGGTCCCTACCCAGGGAGATCTTTTGTTCAAGTCTCTCAAAAGCTCTTTGGAGGACAATGTTTTGGTCCTCTGAGCACTTGCATGATTTCCTCTAACAAGTTCATGCCTTTCTTGTACTGGAAATTGCAAAACTGGACACAGCACTCCAGGTGGGGTCTCACAAGAGTGAAGCAGAGGGACAGGATTAGCCCACTGGAGCTGCTGGTCAGGCTGCTTTTGACAAAGCCCAGGATGAAGTTGGCTTTCTGGGCTGCACATTTTCTGCTCAATGTGCAGTTTTTCACTTACCAGTACCTCAAAATACTTGTCTGCAAGGCTGCTTTGTACAGGGTACTGCAGATAATTCTGACTTGCAGAGCCTGTGGAAGCTTATGTGATCTGTTATCCTAATTCTCAAGAAGCAATGTTTTGAAAATATTTTGAAAACAGATCTATCCTTTTATTTTTTTGGTTTTGTGTTTGGGTTTTTAAAATTTTCTTACACAAAATAAGGCATGGTGGTCATATAGTCAGGCTATGTCAACCGAACCTATTCAGTCACTTTCCTTATATAAATGGGTATGTATACACACACATAAAAATATATCTGAAAGAGTCATCTATATTAAGCGAGAAACAAGAAATCTTCCACTTAAATTAACCGATGTAAAAATAATTGTATTAATATTTTACTCCCATATTTGTAGATATAACATCTTGATTTTTGGATAGATGCTGTGACATTAGAAAAATAATATTTCCTTTATCCTAATTGAATTACTCTTACCTTTTCCCCTACTGCAAGGATTTCATGCTCTCCCCTTTTTACCCTTTTTATAAGGAAAGGACTTTTTCAGCATCAACAACTCAAAAAAATAGTCCTTAAAAAAGTTAGCTGCTTACCTAAATAAAATGGGTTTTATACATCTTTAAGCATTTCATGTAGACTTTTTTGTGTATGTTCTCCTGAACAGCATATAATTTAAGTGCCTGCTTTAAATGTGTCTGTTTAATGTGATCATGACAGCATTTACAAGCTTACAATAATTTCAGCGTATTAAAAAATTTAAAACCAATTTTAATGAAACATTAATTTTTATTAAAAACTCCCTAGTCCTTGTAAGTAGCTTCTCACATATTTGGCCAATTTATCGTGTTTGTATAATGTTTCATTACAACAAAAAACGTTGATAATAATATGTAAATAATTTGGTCAAATTTGCATCCTTAATTATGCATGAGAAAGTGCCATGCTAGCAATAATCTGGAATTATATCTTTATAGCAGTCTTTATTGCTGTAAGGAGCTGCAATTTATTTCCTTGCTTTTGCTACCTTTTAATGCACAGTGGTTTTAGGACATATCAGATTCTTACTGCTGACCATTACTGAAAATAAATCAGTTGCAATTAACACCAGAAACTTGGGAATCTATTGTTCATTAGTGCTTGCTGTCCCTTTGTGCAGCACATAATTTTCAGATCTCCTGCACATTTACTACTACTCTTTGACTTCAGCCATGCAATGAGATTCCAGGAATTTGAAGATTGCAGCTGACTAAAACTATTGCAAATTTAGGAAAGCAGTGAAATACATAGGTAGTTCTCTCTGATATTCAGAGCTGTTCATTTGCAATTCATTTTCTTGGTATTATCTTATCTTAAGAAATATCTGCTCAGTCAAATGCAAACCTTAATTTAAAATAAAAGTGTCCTTCTTTAAATATAAGACACCAATCCCATTGGCATTATTCCATATATATCTCCTTCTAAATAAAGTTGAATACGATTTTTTTTTTGTTATTAACTTTATAAATATAAGAACACACAGTTTTAGACAGACCAAATAAATGTCAGACAAATTATAAAAACAACCTTGTTCAAAATATTGGAAAAATTTAAATATTTTCAGAGAAAAAAAATACATATACCTATACAAAAATATGTTTTCCAGGCAAGATTCGCAGAAAACAGAAAGAAAAAGAAATAGGAAAAGTAATTCCAGCTTTCTTTGGGAAAACAAATTTTAACTGAATTTTTTGATGTAGTTGCTATCTACTCTAGGTCTTCAGAAGGTAATTAATCTCATGTTTTAAATTACTGTCTCAATTTTTAAGATTTGGATTATTCTCAACATAGTCTCCCACTACTCACAGTCTTTGATGGATTTATTCTTTCCCACATCACAGTTTTGAAAGACATTGAGGAAGGTGTGACCTTACACAGGTACATCTCTGAAGGGATATAAAGTCACAAAATTATAGTCTTGCTTTTTTTTTATTTAATTCATTGAATAGTATTAATGAGGGTAAAAAACTATACCTTTAAAAGGAAGACTCTGACTTGTGTCAAGAAGAAGGTTTCATTTCAATATTTTTTTCCTTAGAAAGACAAAAGAGCAATTTGCAAAACTTTATATATGCTTTACTTTTCCCTATATCCCTTCACAGAGATACAGAAAAAAGAATAGTAGTCTTTAGTTATTAAACTTTCTGTATGTATGAAGAGTCAATGAGAGATTTATTTATGCACCATTTTGGCACGTATCACATGCTGTCAGTGCTGTATTTGGACACATTTATGTATTTCTAGGAAAACCAAAATGGCCTTTTTTTTTACCCTGCTTTCTAATTCAGTGAAAGTTCATATATGCCATTAATTGTGAGTAGGGACTTAAAAAGCTAATGTCTCAAAAATTGATCTGAATGTGCAGGTAAGTGACAGACATGCAGGAGCAATTTTAAGCGTCAGGTCAATTTTATTAACAATTATCAAGAATTACGTGCTCTCATTCATCCTGACATCCTGGACATTTAATTAGTTCCAGTGTACAGGAACACACTTCCACCACATAATCAATAAAGTATGGCATATCATCTTTAGTTTAATTTCCTCAGGGGTCAATTAATTATTTCATGTTATATTCTTCACCATGGAGAGCCATTCTTCTCCTTCCTTCAGAGCAAAAATTCCTGTTTTCATCTGCTTTTGAAATGAACTATTTAATACTTTTTTTGGTTCAGTAATTGAGAAAAATTAATTAATATTTTTTGTCCAATCGCTGTCCTTTGCCTTTTTTGCCAAAAATATGATTCCACATTGCTTCAGACAATAATGGCCAGGTTGGAGTTGTAGTTGGTGTACCCAATTCCCACTTCTATATAAGTATTTATTTGAAAAAGTTGGGGAAGAAAAATCTTTTATTATGTCAGAACAAGAAACTTTGAGTTGTGAATCTTGAGAAATCCAAGCTGAAGTTTCTTGTACTACGGAGATAATAGTATAGCCAAGTAGCATATAATCACAAATCAAGGTAGAAGACTTTATGTCTTCCACGGTTAATTAAATATAAATGTAACAGTATGCAATTTCTTCATGCTATGCTTCCTAGGAATTAAGTGGTATCTCCAGAAATTATGGCTATTACTGGAAGTACAAATTATCTGATTTCTTCATAGTAAGGCAGAAAATTTTTCAAACTCCATTTTATAGAAGATAGAAAAAAACTAAAAGTAATCCTATGTTACATGTATCAGAAATTCCTTATATAGTATAGCATTAATATAATAAAATCTTGGTATCATAAAATGCCTTGCATCAAGTCTACACTAGTCAGCATTTTCTGGGCTTTTGGTTTTTTTATTTGTTTTGATCCTTTTTTCTTTATCAAATACCTGCAGTTAAGTTGTTCCTAGTGAACAAGTATAAGGATATATGTTTGTTTCTTTATATAGGTAGATGGTTTTGAGTGATTTGCAAGAAAATTGCCTCTTCAGAGATTTTAAACTATATCTTGGACCTTTACAGTAGAATAATAGTATTGCAGAATAATAGAATAAGCTGGGTTGGAAGTAACCTTTAGAGGTGCTCCAGTTCAATCTCCTTGCCATGGGTAGGGACACCCAAATGTTCTGACCTTGAACATTTCTGGGGATGAAGCTCCACAACTTCTTCTCTGGTCAAATAGTTCCAGTGCTGCACCACCCAAATAATTAATATATAATATAATATAATATAATATAATATAATATAATATAATATAATATAAATAAATATAATATAATATAATATGGTCTCCCCAAAGCTTCTCATCTCCAGGCTTAGCAACCTCAACTCTCAGACTTTCTTCACAGCAGAGGTGTTCCAGCTCTCTGACTACTTGCGCACCACAGTAGTGGAGTCTTTTGCATTAGTTGAACATTTGAAAATCTGCAAAACCAGAAGCACCTAGAGAATAATACCCTGGAAGGAGAAAAGCAAAGAAAAAATGAATAAACAAAGAAACCAAAGCCTCTTACAATATATATTAGCTCCAGCATCTCATACGACAATTCCCTCATGTACAAAACTGAAGAACCCGTTCTATTACTCCTCAAGCTGGCAAACAACAGGTCTCAGACAAATGTGAAAGTGAAAAATAAATGTCATATTTTAAAAATATGGCACATCTGGAGAACTTCCATCTCACTTCCGGAAATATAAGAGTTTAAACTCATTCTCCTTTTGCTGCTTCATATTTCTGTGGATGCTTGCTTTACAAAAATCTGTCAAATGCTGAAAATCAGAATTCTCCAATCTGTGTAAAGTTCTGCAAACAATTTCAGGGCGAAAAAGAACATATTTCCAAACACAGTCAGGTAGTAACAAAGAATTACAATTCAATAATAATATTTTTATGCTTTCTTGCTATTTGCTTTATTTATCATTAGGTGACTTCTTTCTTCACTTCCTCCTAAGCAGTTAGAATAGCTTTTAAAGTGCAATTATTTTGAATGATAAATCATGTCATTATCGTTTTTCAATTCTATTTATTGATAATACCTATAATAAAAATTACATGCAATACTTGGGTAATAAAAAAAAACATGAACTATATGTTGTAGAACCAAGCTAGTATTTTATTATTTTCAGTAAAAAAGAAATTGGTTTTAAAATTTACCTGGGTGTATTGGCAAAACAAAGGTATACAGAAGTTTTATGACACTGTAACACTAAGGAACTGCTGGAAAGTAAAATAATTTTTGCTGTGAGAAAAATATAGCTTTTGTGTTTTTCTTGTCTTCTCATCTAAAATAAAGTCAAAAAGGAAAAGAATCTAGTAAGATAATTTGATACGGGGTGGCTACAGGTCCGCTTCTCTTCAAATAAATGGAGCTCTGCTGAAAATAATGAAAATTTTGCTATCAGAGACAAATATACAATAAATGGTATCCCAGCTGCTCAAACAATCTTTACAGTCATTTGGAGCTAAATATGTGTGGTGTTTTGATTCTGGTATGTTACACCAAACAGTTTGGAACTGTCAAAGGACTTTGATGGTTTTACCTCTGTGAAAAGAGAAAAATTCACAAATATAATTTTAGCAGTGTTTAGAAATTAAAGTTAGCAACACCTGCAAATACTTGGTCTTGACATTGTTGATAAGGGAGATAAATGCAGTATATATAATTATGTCCCAAGAATAAAATGTAGAATAAGCATAGCAATCCAATGAGCTCCTGACAGATTTCTATTTTAAAATCTAATCTGGGAGCACCAGTAACCTGGATGAAGTACACATTAAATCTCATACAATATCACTCTATGTCTTGTTTTATCCAACTGATGTTTCATCCTGAAACTGAATTAATTGAAAATTATTTGTTTTCTTCAATGAATTTTTATTCCATATGTTGCTGATATATTTCACTGTTTGAATAATGTAATTAAGAGATAAAAAAAAAGTTAGCTATGACAAGAAAGATTTTGTTAAGTGGATTTACATAAGCCATATATTTATATCAAGCTATTCTTGTCTTACTTGCTATTAACTCAGCCACACAAAAATAAAACATGAATAGGAACAACAAATTTGATGTATTTTCAATGTTACTCTAAAAAGGTAATAGTCAAAATTACATGCTACCTGAGTGGCATTGATACTTTCCTGAAAATTGCTTCTTGACAAGTTAAACACCAGATTCATTGTACAGTGTGTTACAATACTTTGTGTACTTAAAGCTTTCAAGAGCTAAGGCATGACATAACATTTTTGCAATACTCTTCAACATGGTAGCAAAGAAATTCCTCCTGAAGAAGAGGAAGTTATTTGTGAAGCCCTGTGAAATATATGTATTTCTGTATTGCGAAAACAAGGACTCCATCCATAACCCACTGCATTACAGTACGGAGATCTAAAGAGAATAAGTCCAGCGAACAGGAGTTCAATATTAATTTTTTTTAACTTCAGTATAAAATGTTAATTCTGGACATGAGGAGAGCAGGCTGTTTAGGGAACTAGTAAGTGAAGTCCCCTGGATAAAATATTTTGCAAATGCTGGCATCCATTAGTGCTGGTCACTTTTTGAACATCACCTCCTAAGGGTACAGGAGTAGGCAATTCCTAAATGCTGTAAATCAAACAGAAGAGGCAGAAGGCTGGCTTGAATGAACAAGATTCTTCATTTGGAATTAGGATGGGAAACAAAAATTCTTGTTCAGTGGAAGCAAGGTCTCAAGACAAATATGCAAGTGAAAGCTAGGTCAGGTTATGTGGGAAGAATACAGAAATTCTGCTTACCACTGGAAGGAGAAAATTCATGTGGCCAAAACTCAACTGAACATAAAGCTGGACAAAAATGCTGGGGACAGTAAAGAGAGTTTTTTTCAAATATATTAATGGCAAAAGGCAGTGTAAAAATAACATCATTTCATTGCAGGATGAGGATGGTCACGGCACAAATAGGGACGTGGACAAAGCAGAGGTATGTTATGCATTCTTTGTCTCTGTCTTCAATAAGGATGACAGGTCAAGGAGGTCTCTGTCCTGTGAGAGTGACAAAACCCAGTTGGCACATCTGTCCTGGAGCCAGCTGGATTTGGCTCTGCTGGACATGGAGGAAGCTTCTGGTGGCTCTCACAGAAGCCACCCTAGTAGCCCTCCTGTACTAAAACCCTGGTCATACAAACTCAATACATGTACAATTCTAGATGAAAAGCAGGCTTGTTCTTGAATCTGGTTCCTCAACCTGTCCTAGAGCTATGATGGGAAAAGACTTTACACCTCCAATTTTCCACTGTGTTTCCTGTTCCTTCATCATCCCTTCCATTTTTCTCATGCTAAGTGCATAAATATACCATCCTGACAATCTGTCTGAGGTCCTTTAGCTCACACTGGTAGCCACCATTTCATTCTGTCTGCAATATGCCTTGTCCTACATTGGATCCAATATGGCATTCTGCTTCTTCACGAGCTTAATTCAGTACTCTGCTATTGGGAAAAAACTAAAAGTAAGGAGTGCTAAATGATGAATAGACTCTGAAACTAGTCATTTATGTCCATTAAATTAATATATGTTAATGTCTTGGAGAGGGCAGTTTCAGTTGCCCTTCAGAGTTTTTCTGAGTGGACAGGTATCACCATCACTAGCTATGCTAAGAAACCTGGGAAAGCTGAGACAGTGAATTTTACATAATCTTGTTTTGAGAGCCCAGTTATACAAGAAAGATAACAAAGAACTAACTAGAGGAAAATGATTCGTAGGCAATCAAATTATGTGCGTAGGCAATCAAATTATGTGAAAGCTAAAAAAAGAGATAAATATGTTTTCTTGTCCAAATATGTTTTCTGGTAACTCAGAAGCTATGAACTGAGAAATAATAATTGATATTGCAGTCATAAACTAAAAAGAATTTGTACAGTGCATTTATTCACTTTGCAATTTTCAAGATACTTCTTGTGTAACTGTCACCTTATTTAAAGCCTGAGTTTGTTTAGCTTCAGCTTTCTGCCAACAAATCTAATTAAATTTTCTATGCCTGATAAAATAACGTTTTCCAACTAACATTCTTTAAGTGCTTGAAAACTGTCATTGAGCCACCTGCAAACTTTTATTAACAAACAAGTGGATCAGAATCTCTGGATTTAGATTTCAGGGGGAAACAAAACCTTGTCAAGAACCCCTATGACTGTTTCTTTGCATCTGTAATTCTTGCTTGCTATTTAGAATAGGAGATTTTGGAGCCAAAAGGAATGATCCCATGTTGATTGTATATGAAAGTACTGAATTTTTCCTCCTGTGAAGTTACATTTTTATTCCCATTGGACCAACAAATTGGATAATAATGTCACTAGTTGCTTGTGTTGTGTTGATTTTCGTAATTACCACAAGTCTTCTCTAAGCCACTGTTTTCAGAGAATATATGTACAGGAAATATAACTGTACAGAAAATATAATTTCTAATTCATTTTTTTTTCTTGCAATTGTGTTAGGAGAAACCATGTTCCAGTGCAAAAGGTTTACTAAAGCACTCAGAGCACTACATAAGATTTTCTCCCTGTTGCTGAACACCTGAGTCATCTCCAAATAAAATGTGTGAATTATTTTCTTTCATTTAATTGTTAAGAATAATTAATGAATGGTTAAGAAAAATAATAAAGATCTTCTTAAGTGTCGTGTCTTCATTTAAGTTTTACATTTATATTGAGGCAAGTCATTTAGTCATTTTTAATCCCCATAAGCAGTGTCATCTTAAGTTCCATTCTATCTTTTGCTGAGATATGTGTGATATGTAACAGATCAAGTACTTTGTGATAATGAAAGTGAATCACATCAAAACTATTACAAGCACAAAAAAAAAGTAGTTTTACCAAAGGTGTTACCAAAATAATTCTGAAGGATTTTTTTTTGTTTTTTTTTTCTATTAACTATACTCGCCGAAATAATTTTCATTGTTGCTCTTTATGTATTTGTTCATTTTTTCAGTTTTAAGGTGTTCCTTATTGTGTCCAAGATCGGTATTCTGGTGAGCCAATAGCTAAGTAAGATGCCTTCATAAACACTTATAAACAGTGTCACACTAGCTGTCTTCCAACTCTAAAATGTTTCTAATATCTTATGACTTATTGAAAACCAATTCACCTGATTCTTTTGAAGCTCTGAAATGATAATTACCTCACCAGTAGAAATGCAGTGAGACAAGATGTCACATGCAATCATGGTAGACCATATAGTAAAACCTAGGGGGTTGGTTGTTGAGGTTTTTGTTTTGTTAGTTGGTTAGGCTTGTTCTGTTGTTTTGGGTTTTTTTCTACAAAGTGGGTCCATGTCTTTTCCTGGAACTGAAAAGAATGTGATCTAACATAAATTGTGCCCAAAACCCCCACATATATCAAACATAGCAGTTGATGCAGACTGCTAGAGTGAATTATTTGCCTTGTAGTCAGTATCTGTTCTGCTATTGACTCCCATCAAGACAGGATTATACTCCTTTTTACAGTAAGATTTTGATGTGTGAGACAGTTTGCTTTTCTAGAAATGCAGAGAGGGGTTTTTTTAGCACTTTTATGGATTCTTTGTTCTCCAATCTGTAAAATTCTTTATCTGGGGAGTTGTAGAAGGCGAAGGACTAGGAAAAAGATGAATTTACTTCATAGTTGAATTGTTTCATAAGACTACTAGTAACAGTAATAATAGTAATAGTAGTTATACTCAAGCAGCTTTCTGTAGTTGGCACTCAATTTAGTCATTGTTTGTCTAATCTAACATAGTTACTTGGACAAAAATCAGTCACTATCACTAAACCCAGTCTTATTTAAGATAGTGGTACATTTGATTAATCAGCCTCATACGGAACCTTTGTGAAATTGTTACTAAACACATACAGAGAAACAGAATATCCTATCTTAAGCAGATGATAAGCTACAATTCTTGGGGAAAAAAAAAAAAACAAACAGAAAAAAAAGGAAATGTTTTTCCAATGTCTCTTATTCCCTTGAAAAGAGAAAAGGATATGAAATTATAAAAGAGCACAATATTCTTGCATTTAGCGTCTTATTTTCTTGCAGGGTTGTGAAAAACCCTACATTTAGAGATTGAGGTGAGTGGAAGTTTTTTTAATGGAACTGAAGGTCACAACAGATGATTTAGTATTTTTATTGCCACTGGGAAGAGAGCTCAGTGTAATGTCAAAATGAAACAGCAGTACAAGTGAAAACAAAAGCAATTATAACACACATGATTTAGGGTCATGTTCCTGTGTTACATTTCAAATCAATTAAACTAATCAGTCCTTGGATAGTATTTGTTCTAAACCTAAAATTCCCTAAGGCTAGTCTGACAAGCCTATGAAGAAATCAATTAATGAGTAAATGATAGCTTAAAAAACCCCTTCAAATATGGATGAAAAGTATATCATTGCATCATATTAATTCAAAGCTACATTTGTCATGAGAAAAATTCTTCACATATTCATTAAACTCTAATCTTGTTAAGATCTATAAACATATATAATTACTTTTTCATTTTGAAATAATGCTTCACTTACAAAATACAATTATGATCAAATTGGAAAGTTTTGTTTTCAGCAACATTGATTTCTACTGGTTTCTAGGTAAGTTCCTTAAAATCACCATCCAAAAGTAATTCTGGAAAAAATGGAAACTCACTCTGTCTCTTGAACAGACTATGAATATCTCAGGATATCTAGAATCTGGACAGAGTCAGAGCCAAAGTGTATATATATATATATATATATATATATATATATATATATATGTATATACACATTTTCAGAACTACTCATTAGTCAACAACTTGATAATTGTCATACTTATATTCCATTAAGGTTAATGAGATCTAAATCCATAATTAGTACCTATGCTGTACATAATACATCTGCACAGGGATTATCACAGTATAATCTAAAATTAAAATTGAAGTTTCCTTTAGAGAAATGAAGAATATATTGGAATTTTATATGAATATTTAAAAGATGAAAGATTCCTTATGCTCTGACTTTGTTCTCCCTATTTTCTTCTTTTTCCATGCAGTGTTGAGAAACACCATACAGCCAGCTTCATCTAGATCACTAACATTTAATGACAGCTAAAACCAGGTGATTGTCAGCCTAAATGAGTGGTGGAAGAAAAGGTATTACTTGAATATTCTAGTGAATATTCTAGTTTTGCTTCATCAAATGACTCATTTTTCATAGAATGATGAATACACATTATTCACTTGCATTTCTAAACACATAATTTTCATACAAAATGCCTATGATCTACAAGGCAAGACAAGGAATGAGCAACATTGCCTTTGCTTATTCCTTTTATTTTGTTATCTTGAGTCAAGTGGTTCTCCTCTGGCAAACCTCCATTTTCCTCCATTTCTTCTTCGCATTATTTTTTCTGAGCCTCTACCAATAAATCTCTGCTGAAAGCTACTGTTAAGTATATGAGACCTTCCAGAGAGCAAAAGAACTTGCAGGATTAATAAAACAGAGGTTACTGACATGAAAAACTATATCAATTGGTTTAGTACGCATCAATGCTATTGGAAGAATTTTCAGCAGTGGTGCTGATTTGGCCAATTAAGACAGTATTAACATTAATTATATAACAAACAAAAAATTCTACAAGAAACAAACAAACAAAAAGAAAGCATCTTCCCAAACTAATTTGTGGCTGTTGAATGCTTCTGCCACTTTTTAACCACTTTTTATGTCATAAGTAATAAATTAAAAACAGTCATAGAACTTGGCAGGGGCAAAATATATTTAAACTGCAGCTCCTAGTAAACTTTTATTCTATTAAAAGTGTTCTCCTCAATAGCCCTTGTGCACAGTTTGGGAGCTACTCTCAGTAGGCAGTTTACTGAAGCCACAATTTTCAGGGCTCTGAGAGCTTAGTGGCATGGCTGTGGCCAGTCTGAAAAAAGGCTGCAGTGACAATGAGTGGCCCCAGTAAATTTTTAGTTGTTACATCAACAATCTAACCTCAATAACCTTAACCAAATTTGTGAGAAATTTCAAAGAGTATGTGATTAAAAATAAAAAATCCTAACACTAATGGAAAGAAAGAAGAAGGACTTTGTACATTGAACAAAACTTATCTTAAAAGACCATATTTAGAAAAGCATAAAGAATAAAAGAACTGGTCTGAGTACCTATTGTTTTCTGTCAAGTCCAGCATGCCTTTGTAGTTACTCAGAAGAATGCAGACTAACCTTTATGGGGTTATATATATGTGTGTATATATATGTGTGTGTATATGGATATACACACACACACATATATATATATATGTGTGTGTGCACATATATGTATTATATATGCACATATGGCATTACTATGACAACATCTTTGTTTCATAACATTCATCAAAGATAGTTAAAATTATATCATAACAAGAAAGGAAACCATGAGGAAAAATTAAGAAATATAGCTATAGACAAACAAAAGTAGGAAAAAATCACCTTATGATAATTTCTATTAATTTCTTATCTTTTGAATTGGACATTATAGTAAAATCATATAAATAGGATGGGGAATTAGTTATGAATACAGAAGTGTAAAGATACTTTTAAAGAGCAGATTAAAAAAGAAATCCAAGAAGATGTATGCTAAGTTTAAAGGCTTCTCTTGTGAAAATCTTCTAGGGAAGTCCAAATTATTAGCAGATACAATAAAGATATGTCTGCATTTAGAAGGTCAGAGTATGTAGATCAACAGGGAAGTAATCTGTGCCTGGAGATGACTGTTGAACAAGATGGTTTTGAAAGAGAGCATTCAATAATTCATTAAAAAGCTCAGGCTATTAAAAGGCCTCCAGTAGAACCAATGTGATTTTTTTTTTCCCTCAACATTCTGTGAATGATATGGGAATGACATTATCCACAAATATTATTTAATTGAGAAATTATAGTTTCTGTCCTAATTGTTGTTATCCTTTGGTGAGAGTGTTGAGGAGGAGGACATGGGAAAGTTCATATCCTTTTTCCTTCACCCATAACATAGATTGTGAGTTTTCAACAATCACCTTATTGATGTATCTGAATGAACATTCTCATTCTCCATTAGAAGCACTGAATAGAAATTGAAAGATTATAAGGAACTAGCATATTTTTTACCAGGCCTGAAAATAGGTTAAGGGTACAAAAAAAATGTCTACAGTGCTGAAGTAAAAGAGAATCTGGTAGTAGCGAAACTGGATGAGAAGTTACATATATTTTCATTAAGGTTATAGTCAGGATAGTGATAATTTTAAAAAATTGGAAGATTCTGCTTATAGTCCAGCCTACTGTAAGGCAGAACAGACCATCCCTCTGCTCTTCAAAGAACACTGAAGACTTTCATCTCTAAAACTTATGTATGCAAAAATGCTTAAGTAAAAAAGTCTCAGCTCATTTTCATCCTCATTCATGCTTCTTTACAGATTTGATGATTTCAGTTCTAGCTATTCCCTTTGAATTATCAATCTTCAAAGTTTTTCCTGAAGTTAGCTAGCTCTCTGCCAGATGTTTGCACTTATATAATGTAGTATAAAACCAGAAAGAAACCAGAAAAAGTAGTTTCACCATAAATGTTTGTAGTCCCAGGCAGAGAAAGGCTATTTCTTATTCAAGACTTTCCATGCACAAGAAGCTGTGCATTTCTTGTTTGTCTTCAATCCAGTGCAGCTAAAAATAGAACATTTAAAATCAAATAAAATTGATAGGACTCATATTAACTTTCTTCTGGGTGGTATTCAAGGCTTTTAGTTTTGGTCATTTTTTTCTCCTTAAGAATCAAAATTTACAAACTTTACTGTGACATACCAGCCTACTAATTCCTTAAGTCCAGGCTTTGCCAAAATGGCTGATGCTTGTTCTCTTGCTTCTTTGTTATGTCCTGCTTTGTTATGTTGAACCATGAATAGCCAAATTAATAACTGTATTTTGTTCCTTAACTCACATGATATGCTAAAAACAAAGTAGCTGATTAGTTGAAATTTCATTCAGATCAAGATGCACATATGTGGTTGATTTCTGAAGAAAAGGCTTCTTGTACATCTTTGTATCACAGATGCATGCTCTTCCCTGAAGATAAGAAATGGGCTATTCTCTTGATCCAGTTGATTTTGCAAGCGCTCCCTGACTGGCATTGTTTTGCTACTGGAATTTCAGGGAGGGCTATTCTGCTGATGACTATATTTAACTAAGTGCCTGCACTTGAACCTAGAGCTTGTGTTATGCTCAAAGAGAACTTTCGTGAGCCAAATTAAAGAAAATGAAAAGCTGCATTCTTTTACAGTCAAGTATACACAGAAAGTTTTTAGATACATGAATAGAAAGAGCTTACAAAGAAATTGTTTACAGATGCAGTAATTTGAAAACAGAACTGAAAAAATAAGGCTTGAATGGCTTTCAAGAACAAGCAGCAGAAAAAATTGCTATCTACAAGCTCTGATACAATCAAGCAATAGAGATTTCAAGACTGCATGAGCACCTGACATTGGGCATTAAAAGCCAAAGTATTAAATTGCTGTAGCCCCAAGAAGCTTGAGTCATCTTGTTAAGTGCTGGATTTGTAACTATTTTAAAGATAAATCTGACAGAATCTCTGTGAAACCTTTTGGAATATTTTCCCATCAAAATGCAAGGTTTCAAACCAGTCCAGACATGCAGCTTAAAACAGTATATTCCTTAACTGATAATTGGAACAGCTGTAAAAAACAGAGTGTGCAAGATCTGAGCTGAGAAGGGCTAGCTGTGCAAAAGATAGAAACAGGAAAGATTAAAACAGACCCTGACAGATGGGACTTTTTTTTTTATACCATGAATCATTAGGAAACAAGGAGGAGCTTGCAGAAATGATTGAAAGAAATTGTGTGACAATATCTATCCAAAGAATTTGTAATCTTTTAGTAATCAAGGAGTCAAAAAACTGTAAGAAGAGTAAAAGCAGAACCAATATTTAAAAAACAAACAAACAAAAAAAATAAAACCACTAAACCACTTAACTGATAGAATTTCTTGAACTGAGTATTGAACATATATTCTTTTGGTGTGACATAAATCGATGCCATTTTAAAGCAATTGCATAACAATCAAAATGGTATCAGAAAGTAAACTAACAAAACAGAACCTGCCGCTGTGCTGGCAATAACTGTTGTGTTCTCATTTCACTTGACACTGTCAGATGGAACAGCAAGCTCCAGGACTCAAGTGTGATATGCCTGGTTCTTATCAACTGTACAAGGAGGATTTATCTACTATGAAATACACATTTTTAAATGATGATCAGAGTTAAATTTTTACGTAAGGGCAGAGAAAAGAAACTGTCACATTTAAGATTAACAGTCATATTTATGGCACAGTGAAATAAAACTGGGTTTGATCTACAATAAAGATTTGCACTTGAAAATTCACTCATTGCATTTTCAATGGCAGGTTCATATAACATTTTTCAAGATCACTTGAAACATTTATTTTTTTAAGTTTTCTTTTTTTTCTATCCTTGTGACTAAATACAGAATAAAATTTAAAATAAATGTGATCAATAGCCTTTTGCAGTTCTTGTCTTAGTTCTGTTTAAAAGGAATGGAGATAAACAAAGTACCTATATTTATTTATTTTCTGTATTATTGGAGACATTTTTCATCAATACCTTTTCTTAAAACATCTTATTTCTCTGCAAAACTCAGTTTCAAAAAACAAATCATTAATTTTAAGTGTTCCCCATATATATTACTATAAATATTGTTCAGAGCCCATGAACATTTAGGAACATAAATTAGTTTTTAAATTAATTCAACGGTCCTCTCTTTTTACAGGAAGGCCTCAAAAAATAGTAAAATCTCAAAAGAAACATTGACTATTTAAAGAAGAGTGAGTTATTCGATCAAAGCTACATCTTATTTCCTCCTTTTAAATATATGTGTGTGTGGGTGTGTGTGTGTGTGTGTTTTCTAAAGCTAGCACTTGAAATACTACTAAAAAATAGATATGATTTTTATTCTAAAATTATTTGCAATGTTTTGTCTTCTACAAGCACAGCTGAGCTATAATTACTTAAAATAAGTTTAATGAATGTAAAAATGGAAGTGTGAAAGAACTGAAAGAATTTGCTTGTATATTGATAATTTTCTGAATATAGGAAATAAAATTGATTTTATATAACACAGTACTTGCTGAGAATATTAAACCTGATCTATACAGTAAATCTGACGCAATCAAGGGAAGTGCAATACTTTATAAGACAAGAGAGTATGTAATTCCAGAGGCTTATATCCTCTGTTCATAAGCTTCATACTTAAAAATTGTTTTGACACATTTGCATTATACCTTCATCAGTCTGAGTTACTTTACTTTTCAACCTAAACTTTCATTGTCTTCTATTATTGGACTGCAAATTCAACCTCTACAATAATTTCTGAGTAAGCATTGTCAAAAAAATCTATGTGAATTTTAGGACTATTAAAAGTATTTATTAGATTTTTCTCTGTATCTACTGGAAAAGAAATATTTTTTTCTTGAGAGATCGAGCATTCTATGAAACTTTAATAAAATTTTCCTGAAGAATGTTACAGCTAAATATAATATAAAAACAGCGCTAGATTTTAGCTTGGTGTTTTTATATGCTTTATTGCAAAGAAAATACAAGGTTCCTATCAAGTCTTAAAGGAAGTATGTACTTTCTCATTATTTTGTTTGAGTTTTAAGAGAAGTATAAAAAATAATCTTCAATATACTATTTGTACACTGTTAATATGTTCTATGATAGTGAGAAATAGATAAACACATGAACATATATACATAAACATGAACGTATAAAAAAGACTGAACTTTTCCAGAGATTCTTGGATTTCAAAATCATTACTCTAAGTACAAGCAGCAATTAGAAAAAATATATTCTTAATTTATCACTCAAATTATTTTTTTACAATTTCATCATCACTGTCTTTAACATGAAAATTTGTTTTGTTAGAAAATATGCCTAATTCAATTTTTTAAAATATTTTGGACTGTAATAAGAATAGAAAAGAAAGTTTAAAAAATTAAATTTTCCTTTTTTCCTAAGGAGAGACTATCAGTCAGAATATAAACTGCGTATTGCAATTTGCATCAAGATGTAATTTGTTAAAAGAGAAGTTCTGAAACCAGAGTTGGTATTAATGAAGTTTTCTTGTAGCAAAAACCTACTTTTAATCAGATTTCCATCACTAGTGTACCTCTCAAGTTAAAAACAACCCACAGGAAACAAATATAGGATTAAATACTCT
This sequence comes from Zonotrichia leucophrys gambelii, assembly GCF_028769735.1. Taxonomy (NCBI): domain Eukaryota; kingdom Metazoa; phylum Chordata; class Aves; order Passeriformes; family Passerellidae; genus Zonotrichia; species Zonotrichia leucophrys. Next base: position 23,173,323 of record NC_088169.1, on the reverse strand, counting down.
GATGTATGATCTGGCGCATCAGTATGCTATCAAACACCATAAAGTATTTTTCTCAACTTTGATCTGAGTCTGAATTTGCTTAGTTACCCAGTTAACGTATAAAATGTATAAAAATTTGCTCATACTTACAACATATTTCACTTGAAAGTGAAACATTTTGAGGCATTAGAGTTGACAGTGAAAGAATGCTTATGATAGAACATGCTTTTTAACTAGAACAGTCTTGTCACTCGCCAGTGGGATATGACACTCCACAGCATTAAAGGTATGTACCAAGAGCTAACAGACAGACATTTCCTAAGAATACAGCTAAACATCATGGTTAAACCTAACTGCACGTGCAAATGGGAAGATATACATAAGGTCCTGACACAGACTTGTTTTTATTATCAGTGTTTAATTACGCTTTTAAGTAAGTTCAGGTAGAATTATGCTTGAAACAGAGGTGGGATTCTTTAAGACGTGGAGTCATAGGTTTTTTCCAAACATCACTAGGAAATGCTGTCACACCTGTTGAAATTTAAAGGCAAATATTTGCTGAGAAAAAGGAAGAACTCTAAACTTGAAAAATGTTTCCATTAAATTGTAAAAAACTCTAGCTCTGAACAAGACCTATTATAAAAACTCTTATAGAATGAAACAGATGTTATTCTTTGCCTTGACTAATCACTACAAGTAGTCCTCAAAATTGTTAAAAAAGGCTGTGGAATTTATGAACACAGCCTTGGTTACTGTGCAGGGATTTCCTGAAAATGTAGCTAATTGCACAATTAGATCTGAATATTTCCTCAAATAGATACAATTTTTTGTCCATAAAACCCAATCTCTTAAAGAATTTCTCATCAACATTAAGTAACTGCACCATGACCAAGTAGTAGAAATATATTAATCTTGAGTACCGCATTCATATGACACTTAATATAAAATATCAGCTTGATTGTAAGTTAGTATCTACCAGAACCCATTCAGTCTGCACATGAAAGGTGCTGACAGACATTTTCTAAGTAACAGTTTTGTAAATCATCCACAGACTTCAAGCATATGTGTAAAACAAAAAATAAACACCTGGGTCAGGTAACACTTTAATGCCTTCTAATATAAGTAACTCAATTCTACTAAAATAAAATTATAAAACTCTTTATTTTTGCCAAAATGGGGGACATGCTAGAGAAAAAAATATTGAGGAAATGAAACAATATGTTGCATGATATTTTTTCAACATACAGATTTTCTCTCATAGCCAGAGATTTAATGAACTTTTCATTTTATCAGCACTGTTATTGAAAAGAGTGTGGACTACTGTGCCAACTTTGGTATTAGTATAAAACTTTTAGAACAGTCAGTTTAATTGTTATTTAGGATCTGAAGTTACTGCAACATTTTTAGAAACGCATGTGAAGGCTTTGTAAGAATTGCTGCAAGAGTTTTCTTTGGTCTTCATAATAATTTTAAAATACAGATAAGAAAACCATTTGAGATAAATTTTTCATAAAGACTGAAGCAATTTCAGCTTCTTTCAGTTCTCCTTCTTGTGGTGATATTACTTGATTAGTTCTTTGTCCAAGAACTACATTCTACTTATTTGAAGGTTTCAAGTTTGGGAAGGTGGGAGGCAAGGAGGTGGGGTGACAGAAAAAATATTTGTACATAACTTTTTTTAATGTGAATTAGAAACAAATTCCAGATAAATTTATATCTGCTAGATTACAATTCAAGCAATTTTTTTATACATTCAAAGGTAGAGAAGAGTTCCAGTGTGAAATAAAAGTTATTTAATTGTTTCTTTATTTATAAAGTTTATTCTTCCTCCTGTGCTTTCTAAGGGTATTTTCAAAGTGCAAACAAACTGGAAAATTAATTTGAAGCAATTATGAACTTCAATATCATTACAGAAACAAGATAGGGAAATATTAACTATGCATGCCTTCTCTGTGGTGGATTCAAGTAAAGCCAAATCCAAAATATTCTTTAAAATGTTTCAAGAGCTGAAGCCTTTTCAAGATGGATAAAGAAGGACAAAAAGAAAAGTGACAGTATATTGCCTGTCCAGAATTATCTGTAGAGGCTATTTTAATGTTATAGCAAATCTGAATGAATGTCTTACATACCAAACCATGTAAGCTTATAACACAGTGATGTCTTTTTAAACAACACCATAAAATAGCAGATTTTTTAAAACTGTTTTCAAAACTTTGTGCATATTCTGTCCAAGACTGTTATTATAAACCAATTACTGCTGCTGAAATGGATATTGGGATATTCAAAGATCTCTCTGCAGGCAGAGTAAAAAGATTTGGTGCACCTGCGGTTTAAGCTAAATCACTCAGTGGTTTGTCTTCACTGTGATTGTTTTCACAAGAGAATTGAAGGGATAAATTAATATGAATGAAAACTGTTCTCAAATATCAAGCATAATTTTCTACACAGTTGTGGTTAGATGTCTTTGAAAGTACTACAGTAATAGGAATGTACCCACAGAGAGACAAAGTGGAGTGTTATATTCTACTACAAATTACTCTGGGAAAAAATGTCTAACAAAGATATTAATAAAGAAAAGAAAGCACAAAGAGTAAAAAAGCAGCATACATTTTGTTCCTTAGGATATTATTTTTTGTAAGGGTCCTACTAAGTGACGCTGTTAAAGAATGTGCAGTTTTAAGGTCAAAATTTTGGGATTCTTACAGGCATTGAGAATTGCCAAAGCTTTTCAGGCTTAATAAAAAAATATTTACACACTGTGAAATATCAAATTATGTAGATTAAAAATTGATAGGTATTTTTTATCACTGTACACTTTTTATCACTGTACACTGTATACTTTTATCACTTATACTTTAAAATTTTGATGGGCTCTGGCTGAGCTTGCTGGAGGGTATAACAATGGATGCATGCATGCTGGGCAGTGCCAGCCAAGTTACTGGTCAGAAAGGAGACCTGTTTTAAACTGGAAGCCAACAACTCTGACCAGTCAGATGCAGAGTACCATGAGGTACTTTCTCCACAAAATGCCCAATCACCCTTCTCACAGCCTGCATCTCAAGTCATTCTGCAAAGAAAGAAGCATTAATAAATATAAAAATAAGTTTTTCTGTGGTCTTCCCTTAACTAAATTCATGATCCTGTCGTTTTCCCTCTCCCTTTTTTGAACAGCTGTACAACTAAGGGTCTGGTATTTGTCAACTTCCATGTCACAGCCTAGAATTTGGTTATCAGCAATCAAATACTGTGTATTTAAGTTCTTAGGGTGCTCCTCAAATTTAGATAAGAACTAAAATAATATATTCATGGTTGTCTTGGGTTTTGTTTGGTTTGGTTTTGAGTTTAGCTTTTTCTTCATTTTGTCTTTCCTCTCAAGAACATACAATGAAACCTGTAGGAAATTTGTGAAATAAAAGAACACATTTCTTTCATAACAAATAGGCTAGAAAACTGCAGACAGTCAGGTAACTTAAAAAGTGATAAAATCAGGAAACAAAAAGACTAACTTTTTCTCAGACTGAAACAGGGTGCCTCTCAGTGTGCTGAGGCTCCCTCAATGCTGCCAGCTCTATGGATTTCAGACACAGAGTGAGTGTTTTAGTGACACTCCATCTCACTCTTTTGAGTGAAGAACAACTGACTTGCTGGCTTGATGGAATTCTTGGAAAATAATCACTGTTCATGCAGAATCCTCTTTGTGTGAAATACTGAGCAGTAATGGGAAGATAATTTAAGAAAGCCAAATAATTCAAGGCTCAGGATGTTCAATACCAATGTATCATACTATTTCTGGTTGTGTCAATATTGACAAGTCTGCTGTTCATCAGTGAGACCCAAAACTTCTGAACTGCTAAATCTAGTGACTAAGGACTGTTTTCTGCCATATGACATTCTGGGTCTCAAGTTTGCATCCTAACTTGGATCATTTGTAAATAACCATTTTAGCATGGTATTAGCAGTGGTAACAATTTCTGTAGATAGCAGTCATGACTGTTAATCTCCATGACCAATGTTAAACCTAAAATAAGTCCTAAAATAAGGACTGAACTATGTTTTAGCAAGCATTCTGATACAGAATTCATTAGAAAGATAAAGTCAGTGATATGAATTTAGCCACAACATAGGTCAAACTGCCTTTAGCTTCTAGATTGGGATTGTTTGGGGTTTCTTTTCTGTATAGCTTTGGTGGGCAGAGGGAGGATGTTGTTGTATAGTTATTTTTAAAACTGTGTCAGGAAATATTGGTCAAAAAATTAGCTTTTCTTTGTATGCAGTATCTGTTTGGGTAAGAGGTTCAGCTGTTTATAAAGGATCTGATTTGTTCTATTATTTGGTAATTGGCTTACAAGCCTTCAACTGCTCTTGCTAAGGTATTGTTTGGACCCAGGAATTTCTTACTTATGCTACGTTATGAATCCTTCACTTTGGATGAACCTTTCACATTCAGAGAGTGCTGATGTGCCTTGACTTCCAGACAGGCAAGGGCACAGTAGAGGGCTGCCTTGCCAGACTGCACAGCTGCACTGGTAGCTACTGCCAGCTCCACAGTAACTTCAGTGTAAATAAAGCAGTCTCTGAGCAGTCTGAATTTGTTGCTCAATGTGACATTAGCTCAGTAGTGGAGAGGCATTTGAGCGGTTGTCAGCCCTGGAAGGCACACCTGCTTTCCAATGTTTGAGACTTATTGTTCTCCGTATTATTTTTAGAGTCATGAGGTTCAGAGCCTCTTGGATTCAGCTATCTCTCATGGATCATTTATAATATGTGCTAGATTTTTGCCCTTCCCTTCTCATATAAAGAATGATATACATGATTTTGAAACTTCAGTAACTCCTGTTCAGTTTTGGTTTACATCAGCATTGGATTCAGAGTGGCAGGTCTAAAGCTAGATCTCTACTTTCTATTTCTGTTCCTATTTACTGGAGGTATAACTAATGGATGCATATATCCATTATTCATATTTCATTGCAAATTATATCAAACTATGTTTTTATTCTCTGCAATTTTTCCATGTGATTGTAAAGAAATTAGTGCATCTCAGTTACCATTGTTACTCTTTGTTATTTATTTCTTAATCTGGCCTTACAATGTAATGAAATTGAGATATGAGAACATCGTATATATATATTCAAGAACATTGTATATATACACATCTCTTTATTTAAAATAATCCGTATATTATCTTAATATATACACAGTGAAAAAGGCGCAAAAATCTGTGAATACCTTGCTTTTGTGTCATGCCATTCAAATAGCAAAAGAAAGAAAAAAACATTTCATTTCATTTCTGATGGAAAAGATTAAAGAAATTTAATAACTCAATGAAGCTAAGACAAAGCAAATTTACTACATGTCAAAATGCAGAGAATATAAAGCCACAGAAATGACAGCTTAATCTCTAATAGACACAAGAAGGGAAAAACAGGCAATATGTCAAGGAATCTAATCAATACTGTAAAAATCTATGACAGAGGTATTAGTTGGTATAGATAGAGCTGGAAATACGGAGGAGGTTTAAAGAATTCATAAAAGTATGCAATGAGCAACTGTATATGAAACCTAAGGAATATTAAAAATTTACACAAGAAAGCATTATCATAATTATAAAAGTAAACAACATAGTATGTCAGCCTATTGTCTGAACATGCTTGCTAGGTTGCACTCAAGCTGTACAAGCCTTATGTGAAGATTGTGATGTATCACAGGGATAGCTCTGATATATTTAGCTGTTGGGGAGTCTCAGTACAAATGTTTCTCACAGACTTGTATATGAGACTGTGTATTTTTGCAGGGGTGCATGTGTGTGTACATGGAAGGCAATGGAGTTTTTAAAGACTACTACCCAAAGCAAAACCAGTCTCGGTTAGCCATGATCAAGACAATGATGTAAAGATTTGGGGATTTTGCTGATTATGTACAAATTGATAGAGACTAACATACGACTACTTTAGCTAAAACTGAAATGAGGTCTATTGGAGAAAGTTTCTTTGCAACATTTGCTCCCCCCATCCCATTTTCTGAGAAACTTTAACTAAATATTCTTTCCTCCTTCATACTCTAAGCAGTGAATAAGACATACTGGTCTTTATTTGCATGATATTGTCCCCTCAAACATCAATGGTGTAATGCTGCTGTTACTAACAATACCAAGTGCTGTTAATAAGGCATAGGCAGAAAGAAAGATTTTGGAGAGTTTTTTGAAGGTATGACAGGGATGGGCCCTGCTATCTTCAAGATAACATCCACTAAATGTAATGATATGAGGCATCACATGCAAAAAAGTCCTAAGAAGAGCAGAAAAGTAGGAGAATTAAATGGAGAAAAAAGAATTTGAGTACTTTAGTCACATTACCTACATGATGTGTTAGAACATGGATAAATGTCCTGACCCTTTGGCAGCAGAGTAAGCACTATATAAATCATAGCCATTAAGCTAATTAGAATTATAAGTGGTTTTGCAGTTCCCCCTTGTATTATTTGAAAATAAAGGAATTCTTGTTTTGTTTGGTTGGGTAGTAGTTTTTTGGGTTTTTTTGGGTTTTTTTGGTTTTTTTTTTTTAATATATGTGAAGGCATAAGGCACTTCTTCTCACTTGGAATGGTATTTCAAACAAGAAAAGGTTCATTTGCTGGCTTCATTATTTTTTTCTGTGTAACCTAAGCTTTTAATGGTAATAAAATGCACCCTATTTCTCCCTAAAATCCTGTTAATCTTTCATTTTAATGCTCTAATCCCATCTAAACTCTGGCCGGCTTCAGCACAAAATTTCACTTTTCGCTTTTCCCTCTCTTCACCCAGTGAAGTGATAGAATCAGAGAATAACTTTTGAAAGGAAGAGTTATCACTCATCATCTAATGTTAATGGAAGATATGCTTGGGGAAAAGAGCTCTACCTCCTTACAACAGTTTCAGTATTGAGTCTGACAGGTAGTCTATTTTAACTATGGTGGGGTTTGTTCCATGGGATTTTTGGGTTTTGTTTAGTTTGGGGATTTTTGTTTTCTTTTTTTTTTTGCTTAAAATCTCTTCATTTAAAAGAGTCTATGAGAAGTAACATCTTACCCTTACACCAGAAAACAGTGATACTCAGCTTTATCGGCTCATTTTTCTTCAATCCATTCTTGGCGTACAGGTCAAGATCCCTAAAATAATTGTATCTCAACGAGCAATATTCCTCTGAGGTTCTTTATTGATTTTAGAAATTATTATAATGTAAACTATTTGCATAGAATACATTAATAATGTGTTACTATAGAATCTGTTGCAATTTGGGAGTCTGCAGCCAACTTTTTTTAATAACCTCAAATATTTAAGGAAAATATGTGAAAATTATTCCTTAGAAATCAATAGCTAAATTTCAATATTATATACTACAGTTTTCCTTACTACTTTTTATTTCCAGTAATATTAAAAAGGTTTGTGTCTATCAACTAGTACATGCAGATCTGCAGTTGCCAAAGTAAAATCTTAGCAAGAACCAGCTTTTCACTTCCTGAATGCTATTGATTAGATTTATTTCTATCTCAACCTCTAATTATCCCTCTTATCCTTTTATTAATTTTTTATCCCTCATCAAGTCACATAAATGTAGTACCTTTTAAAATTGAGTGACCAGTGTCTGCAATTGGTGAAAGTACGTGACCCTCTAAACAAAAATCTAATAAAATTTCTGCACCGTGTCATCCTTCAACCTCTATATTCCACATTTTGTAAAATTAAAGAAGATGAAATCTATTAAGTTGTTTAATTTATGGAAAGCACGTGTGTGTAAGAGTCACTGGAAGAAAAATGTGAAAAACTATACATACATAAACTTACTGCATAAAATGCCTGGATTGGCCTTGTAAACTTCAATACCCTCCTTCTGGAAGGCAGAATGAGTGGAAGACATAAATGTGTAGCTTTTTGACACTCCTGTTCTAATTTGAGACTAGAAAAGCCTGCATACAACCATGGGTGAGGCCCTGCACCTTGCTCAGAAGCTTTGCTCTGGTGAAATATAGATGAAAGGGTAATGAAATACTTAATAGCAAGTACAGGTGTGTTTGATACACATTGCACAGATATATGCACAGGGAGGTCTGATAACTGGGATTGCCTGAACGATCTGGACAGGGAATCTGGATATTTGTCCAATATCCAACAATATTGGACAAAAAAAAGTTTTTTTGTTTCTGGGGTTTTTTTGTTTTTTTCTCTGTGAAGTCTTTACAGTTTACTGCTTCTTATAGCATAAATGTCAATAAATGATAAGAGAGGGACAGGAAACAAAACCAGTTGTTTAGAAACAGATGCTTTGTTTCCATTTTTTGTCTAAATTTTGATTTTTTTTATCACAACAAAAACATTAACGTATCTAAAAATCAATTCATACCCTTTCTTTTCCGAGTGTTTGGATTCAGATTCTCAGATTTTTTTGACAAACCCAAAACTTAAAAAAAACCTGCCATTAGAATGTAATCATTCTTTACTACAACAACAGGATAATTCAGCAGAAGCATATTTTCTGGGGGAAAATACATAAAAGACACCATTTTCTATTAAAAATATCCCAAAATATCTTCTCTTAATAGTGTGTTTTCTTATTTCACACTAAAATCAAGTCAGGAGCAAAAAATGAAATATGGAGTTTGCTGGGGAGTAGTCCTTAGCAGAAATAGTCTTCAAGGTGCAGTTCACCAAGATTTTACAGGGAATAACTATTCAGCTGATTGTTTAAAACCAACCATTTCACAGAAGCTTTTTCTCTAAAAGGCTAATTGCTTGCAGTGGAATTGTCTAGTTAACTACTTCTTGTGTCTTTCCATTGCTATTTTAACAGTGTGATAAATTTAACAGAGATTGTGAATGCTATGAAACTGACAACAAAAAACTGCTTAATAACTTTCTCTTGATATATTTTTAACTGAGATGTAGCTTCAGTGACTTAGAAACATTCTCATTAGGACAAAAAGAAAGCTAACATGAATCTTCAGTCACTAAAAATGATTAGTCTTCTTCACAGTTCATAAAACATCTCCATCCAGTCTTTAACACTAGTTATTTGATTTATTAATTATTCATCTTCTGTGTTTATCATTAGTTTTAATTCTTGCTATAAATGAGAGTGACAGTGCAGGAAATGAGGGGTGGATAGGCGAGGGGAAGAAAGCTTAACTGCTGTTCTTAGCACTATCAACTAATCACAGGATATGAAATACTTCAAGAAATAAATGGAAATTGTTCCCACTCATCTTTTCCTTATTCCAGAAACTATATCTCATAAGGGAAGCTACAGTCAAATATGAAGACATCCCAAACAAATAAAACCACAAATAAATGGAAATCCCAAATAAGGAAGCAAATAAAATAAAGCAAAGCATCAAAAAAAACCGAAACAAAAACCAACCAAACAACAACAACAACAAAAAACCAAACAGATGGAAATTGAAACAAGTCATAACTCTGCTGTTCTTCCTCCTCCTAAAGGCAAAATGAAATAAAACCTCAAAAATAACCAACACACAAAAAAATCCATCTTTCAAAACCTCAAACAATAAGATGTCCTATCTTTTGTTAAAGATTAGGAGGAACTACCTGCCCTGGGAGGATTTGTAATTTCATTCTTTGGGTTTTTATTGTGGTTCATACACATCCCTCATTGCTGAATGATCATTTTTCTTGATGAGAAGAAAAAATTGCACTACCCGAAAAAATTATCTGGAGTGCTATCTCTTTATACTCATCCAAGATGATCACAGAACAGGGCAAAGTCTTCCCTCCTGTTCTTTTTTTTTTTTTCCTTTATTTTGCATCCTCTCAGGATCCCAAACCCCATCATTTCATGCTTGTCACAACAAAGCTGCATCCAGCCTTTCTATCCTCACCAAGTTCATTCTGGCATGTAAATATCAGCTATTGAGTCCAGGAGAGCAATTCTCTCCTCAGCTCTGCAATCTCCTGTGCCAAGATGTTGACATCTATGAACTCTAGAAATTTTCTGTCTTATTTGTGTCATGCTGTGCTGTTCTTCCAGCAGATATGGGACCAGGGCCTGTAGGCCAAGGCTTCTTCCAGTTATTGAAGAAGGCCTCACCAACTTCTTCCTCCTGACTGGTGAGTCTGTAGCAAACACTCAACACAATGTTGCCCATGTTGTTCTGCTCATTAATCCTGCCATCCCAGCCCATCTTTCACAAAAGGACTGCATCCATTCATGGCACCATGCCAGTCATATGAACTATGCCACCAGAGCTGCATGATCTTCTTTTACACAGACCTCTAACTTTTCCTGTTTACAAAAATAAGCCTTGTAAGTTTGAGAAGATTCCTGTTCCCAAATGATATATTTTTTTAAAGGTTCTTTTCTTTTGAGACTGTAGAAGATACAAACTCAAGTTCCTGCTTTTTGTAATTTGAGACTAGCTAAGAAATTACTTCACATATTATTTTAAGATATTTAACACTTTTTATCTTTGCTAACAGAGGCTGTCAACTGTGTGGAGACTGCCCATCGTGGAGCTCCAGTCCAGAAGCCAGGTACCACATTTTAAATTGTTTGATCACCAGCTCCTTATACAGCAATAAAAATTATACATTCAAAACACTCCTCCTCTTTACCATACTGCTCTCTGAAATCATGGAAGGAAAACCTCTTTGTGTCATTATTGAAGAGTCCACAAAAGCTGTCAAAAGAACAGGACTTGGGATACCTTGGAATGTATGAGAACTGTCAAAGAATAGAGTCATTAGAGTAAACACATCTTGAGGCTGACCAGCTCCAGCAGGTCAGCCTCAAGATTTTGGTTTTTGGTAACTTCCTCTGTAAATGCCTGATTTTAAAGAAGCATCTGAAGTCTCTTAATCTGTAGCTGAGGCAAAGCATTAAGTTCAAGTTCTTGATGCTTTCCCTGTATTTATCTTTAGAAAAATGTAATACTGTAAAATCAGCAAAACTTTAAAAATGTTTAAGAAGTTGTAATATTTATTGGGAGTTACTAAAATAAAAGTCAAAGTATGCACATGTTTGTGAGGAATACAGTCAAAAGATACAGATAAGGTATTAGTGTTCTTCTCTGGATATTGCCTTTTAGTAGGTTTTCCGGCATTCTATTATCAGGGCACTGAGGCATTCTATTGTCAATGGCACTGAGACATACATTCAGGTGCCATTGAAGCTGGTAGAACAGCTGAGCAGGCATACAGTTATGACTGTTTTTATAGGAATGTAAAGCTGATCATAGCTGGTCAATAGTTGAGAGAGATTGTAAAGATTTTGGTCAAAAGTATGGAACAAAAGAAAAGTCAGAAAGATGGCTGAATAATTAGAGTTAGAGATTTACTATTGTCATTGCTTTTGTTATTGTCATTCTTCTTTTGGTTTTTATTGTTATTATTCTTGTTGTAATTGGTTTTGTATTTTTGTAATTCTCAATGATTTTGAGAGAGTGGAATGATCATGGCACAAATACTCAGGGTGCAAGCTGGTGATGTGCAAACTGCCCAGGTGCAGAGGGCATGAACACCTGGCACCTCAGGCTATGAACTGGGTGTTGACCAAGATAAGGGAAGGGGCTGCTAAGAGGCAGGCTGTGCTCTTTAACATGCCAAAGCCCTTACCAAAATTGCCCAGCTGTGAAAATTCCTCTTTGGAGAAGAATGGGACATTCAAAGGTAGCCTGAACACCTTTATCTGTGGACTCATGGACCATAACGGGCCATAAATTATTCAACTGCTGACAGGAGGCAGCTGTAACAACTGAGATCATCAAAGACTCGGGAAGTGTCCAGTGATCCAAAGTATTACATCATCCACTGTAAAACTCCCTGCTCTAGGAAAAGTACCTGTGTCTTCCCACCTTAACCTGAGTGAATACAAACCCTATGGATGTTGTATTTTTGTGGTTTCAAGATCATGACCTTCGGTTTGACCAACAGACATGGAACTTGCAGCTATGCAGTCTTGTTGTGCCATCCACTTGTGGTGGGATCTTTCTACTCTTTTCCTACTCTTTCTTTTCCCCCTCTGTTTTCTTAAGTGCTATTTTTATGCCTTTATATATCTATGTTACTATAGATAGTAACCAAAATGGCTACATACCTGCTTTCCAAATTGTTCTAAAATAAATCCTACATATAAATATTTGCAAACACCTAGTACTCAGTGTTATTTCCCTCAAATCTCTCCTAAGGGATCCCTAAACAAGAACCTGGTTTACTCTTCCCTTCTGGAGTGGGTTGTAACTTTGTTATTATAGACTCTATTGGTAATCTGATTTTGTAATTTTCTAATTTTTTTTTCTCCAAAATGGACTTGTCCTAAGAAGCCTATTTTCAGGCTGAAAAGAACAGTGTCTTTTTTGTGTGCCTGTGCCTCCTTCCTGTTTCTTCAAACGTGCTAGAAAACTCAGTATCTGATGTAATTTCTATTGAACAGATCAGCAAAATTAGTACACCATTGCAAGGTTTTAGGCTTTCATGAAATGTATGTTTCAATAAAAATGTGCATTAATATGAATTTGTTTTACTGCTCACAGTATCTCAGAAATCTTACATTGCCACTGAAGAATTGTTAGTGGTGCTCAGGCTCTAGGGTGGAAATTAGTTGTGCACTGCTGTTTATGGTTTATAGATGAAGAGAAAACTTAAAAAAAATTGCCACAAAAATCTTGCAATAACCAAAACTTCTAAGTAGACAAAATACTATTTTACAATGTTCTACATGAGACAGGCAGTGATAATTGTGATAAGCTCTCAGCCTTTTTGCTTTTTGTACTAATATAAATTTTGTTCCAACCACAACATAGAACTGTGTCTCATTCCAGTCAGAGACCCAGATATCCCGATTTTAAAACCATTTTTGTTTGTTTCTGGATGAGTCAGAGATTTTTTAGAACTTGTCGTAATCTGTAGGACTCACTTCCAGTCAAGATACCAAACATATTTCTTCAGCTTTCTTAATTTTTGTGGAAGTTTCTCTCTTGGGAGATGCTTAAAGAGGAAATGTAAGATGACAAGTGCTACTTGTTTCACTTAGTGTGACATGCACTGATATGATGAGGACACAGGGCAAAGGATTCTGCATAGATCAGATGCAGGTTCCTGAACAAACCAAAAAAAAATCTTAGCAATTGCTTTACACTGGCTCATGTTTCCAAATAATATTTTTTTCCTACTAGGAAAATGGCTAGAAGATATTTTTAGAATAAAATTTAGCAACCGCTCTGGCATTTCTGGGTTTTCTATATAGCATGTGCACGAAGACAGTCTCTAGTGTGGCTAATTCATGCAAACAGATTGGTTCATTGTGGTGCTCTGATAGCATCTTTGATGGACAACTCTGACATCTTCCTGCAACCCTTCTGGCCTCCCCATATCATCTTATCTTCCATTATCTGAAAGTTAAACCACACACAATTTTTTTTTCTTTCTTGTTTGCATATGCAGGTGTTAAAAAATGTGTTAATACATTTTTTATTGTTTTCAGCAGGCTTCTGAAAGGACAAGCATGTGTTTTCTTGGCCCACTTTTCTTTCTCCAGTCCTCTTTCCCGTCCTGATCATTTGTTTTGTTAAGATAGGCTTTAAGCTTGTGGAATTATTTTCACTTCATTCATAGAAGTCTTGGGAGCTCAAGATTAGTGCAAGATTCTAACTCACATATCTGCATATTGTTGTCCATTTCTCTGCCAGTACCATGAAGTTTACAAGCAGATACTTTTAGAGAGAGTAATGTGGGGAGAAATATTACATAGGATTTTATGTTTTTATTTATGAACTCCACACTCCTTACATTTTTTTTCCTGATAAAGAGGTGATAAATAAAAAATAACTGGGAAGAGATTTTCGATTTATTTTTTTCCAGATTTCTGACTAACTTTAATATACATAGCTATAACATAAAACCTGGAGGATGTCTCCCGAGAGATAGCATGTATCTCTCAGCTGAATGCAACTAGGTTTGCATTTAAAAATATAAGGTTCTGGATTATCAAAGCCTGTTTGAAGTCCAAAGAACTTAAAAATTTTTAAAAAAATCTTACGTTTCTTTTACACACCAAACAAATTTGAAGTTATCACTATTAAAAGCTCAGAAACAGCACTTGCAATATACAATTACTGCTTCCCCATCCATAAATAGTGTATTTCCAGCAAAATTATCAAAGCTGTATGGTCTGTTGGTCTCATAAGGGCTCTTGGGCAGCTTGTGGAACCAGCTCAACTGAGGATACATGGTTCTGCTTCTGGCATGACTAATGCAGTTGGGAAATATGCCAGGCATCAGGGTCTTGAGGGAGGAGGAAAAAAGAAGAGAAAGCTAAAAAGAGCCTGGAGGGGAAGATCCAAGCAAATGAGCCAGCAGGCTTCACTGGAACACCATTTGACATTTGTAGGGCTGTAATGTTAGAAGCCTGCAGCAATACTGAAGCCCTGCTGCTCTAAGGGGCAAATCTACTGAAAAGCAAGCAGTGAACCCCATGGGAAGAGGGTTGAAACATGGACATGAAAATGAGCAAGCGTAGCACATCAATCCTTGTGTTGCACAATAACATAAAGCAGTACAGGAATGAAAGCAAGAGTGAGAGACATTTTTTTGTCCTGTAAAGAAAATGTAAGGGATTTTATCTTACAGAAAATGCAGGTAGCCTTTTGTGACGGGAAGCAAAATTTAAAATAAAAATCTTAGCCAGACATTTTCCCTGTGAATTTCCTTCTGAATCATCAATTAAAGCACAGGAACAACTGCCAGCAGTTGTTGCATTAAGTCTGGATCCTTTAATTTAAAATACCCCGGCAAAATAAGGTCACTGATGTTGTTAGGAAAGATGCCATGCAATTTCTCTGTCTAAGCTACCTCGGTGTATATCAAATATAATTCTCCTTTTCAATGAAATTATAATTTTATAGCAAGCTGCTGGCCTCAATGTCAAAGGGGTTAGATTGGTGATTGCCTAGTTTGAACCATCATTGTTTGTTTTCTCACTCTTTTTTCTTCCCTCTTCTGTATCTGCTCCTGAAATGCCTCCTACCTTGGGAAAACAGATCTTTATTTATAGTGCTGCAAAGATATTAAGGCTGCTAAACTGAGTGAGTTCTTTAAGGTTCATGGCCAAAAAGGCTGACAAAGCTCTAACTGTTTTCCTCCCCTAGAGGGAAGAAAAAAATAGGAAAAAAAAGGGAAAAAACCCACCCCAGACCTGTTTCTTTTGTTCTAGAAGATGATAAAAACTGCAGTACTGATCACTGACAGTAATTTGTCTCCAGTGTACTGCATGAGAAATTAATTATATGATCTTGTGACAACTGGCTTTCTACACGGCTGGGAGGTAGCATTAAAGGATGTAAGATTTCAGAGTTTAACTGTTGCTCAGCTGCAATGCAGGTAATTTGAATGAATTATTCTGCTTTCAATATGCAGTGTGTAGGCATGCTCCTTCCTCTGAACTGGTCAAGGTTACAGTGTAATGTAGTGTATCATTTCATAATCCAAATCTGTTACAGGGCGCACTGGCTGAAGGCAATTTGCATTTTACAGATTTTTTAGGAGTTTTACACAGATTGTGATCACCAGAATATTCTGTTCCTCTGTTCCACATCCCGTACAACAGCTACAACCCTCTGTTCAGCCAGTTCATGCAATCTTTTAGCGAGACATGGCTGGCTAGTACATGCACAGTACTCTGCATATGCACAGCAGTACATGTCATAAGTATACCTGAGGAACTGTTTATGTTGTGTGCACAAGATGTCAATGTGCACAAGATGTTAATGTACACAAAATGTATATTTTTACATGTTTTATTTTTGGATTTTCACATTATGGTGCTGCGATGGCAGATTTCTTCAGCCTGGCCAGCTCCTGGCAGTGACAGCAAGAGTGGGGTGCCCTCTGAAAGCTGCCGAATTTGGGGTGCAGCTGTAGGGCACGGCTGCTCTAGGGCACAGATGGACTGCACCGAGGGCAGGGACAAAGAACAGGGAGAGGTCTTCTGTATGGTTCCCAAAGAAATTTAATCCTGGAAGGTTAGAGACAGAAAAACACACTCTAAAGCATACATGAACTTATAAAGGGAGGAGGTCCCAGGGGAGGATACAGCCTTTGACCAATTGGGAGAAATTCCCCCACAAGGCAGGGAATACAATGTTTAAACCAATAGGAGACTACAGGGGAGGAGAATAACTTAAACAAACCAATGGGGTTTTGAAGGATACAAAATTGATAGGGAAGTTTCTAGAGAAAGGGGCAGGCTTGAGGAGGCATTGACATTCAAAGGGAGGAGGAACAGGGAACAAAGGGCAGGTCTTTGGAGATGGACAACTAGGGCAAAAAACCAACAACACAGGGGAAAGGAACAATCCATTAGTAGCAAAAAATGCTATAACAGTACAAAATAGGAAAGATTATAAACCTGACTACTAGAACTGCATTACAATCAAAAAAACACACTGCCACATTATGGGACAATAAGACTCAAGTTGAATCACTTCCTAACACTGTTAATAACCTGTCTTCCCACATTCTCCACAGAAAATCCATCATAGGTCATTTGGGTGTGTTCCAATTTACCAGGATTAAAGGTAATGATAAGGAAATTAAATCACAAAAAATAAATGTCTAACTAATTACCATATTCCTGGAAAACTAAAAAGGAAAAAGTTGGATGCGTTTAATACTGCAGTTTATTACAGGAAAAAAAATCTTTACTATCAGTTTCAGCACGTCTGCTAAATAAGATCATTTTGTGTAACCAGCACTAGTAAATAAAAAAGTGTTATGAATATTATTCTCCATGATAAATATATATCTATTTTTGCTGGTTTTAACCTTAGATTTTCATTATGTTCATATCTATACCAATGCCGAGCAAGGAAATGAGATAACAAAGAAAATTGTTTGTAACTTCTGGGTTTTTATTATTGTTATTATTTCAAAATCACCCTGAAAACTAACCTTCAATAAAAGGTATTAATTTATCTAATTTCTGTATTAATTTATCTAATTTCTACAAATGGTAGGGTTCTCCCTAAATCTTGCCTTTTGAGTGTACCATTCAGATAAATACACCTTGCCTAACACTCTGTTTTGCTTTGTTAATCAATGAATTGAAGTTAGCATGAGAAATTTCCTGCCCACTTCTAAATGTTATTTAAGATATTGTTGCTTACAGGCACTGAGTTGAAAGTACTTTACAAGGCTTGTAAATGGGAGAAATATGCTTTTCTTCTTAAATCTATGCCTGGAAGACACAATTTTTTTAATATTAGTGCAAACTATCTTTTGGTCAGGTATCACAGCGGATGATGTGAAATGTCACACACAGTTCCAACAGTCATGTCAAGAGACAGGTTTGTCACATAACTGAATGAAACAGCAAGACAGAAAAAAAACTGCAGAAAAGAAAATGATGAACGTTGATCTGCTGGTGGAAGGGCACCTCAGGCTATTACAAAAATAGACTTTGTTTTGTGCCAGTGGCAATGAATGTTGCAGTGTTCATTGTTTGTGGAAAAGGGTTTTGCTGCTGATGAAACCAAACTGAACACTGAGGTCTCTCTGCAGAACCTTGAAGGAATTTTAGGCAACTTTGCTGGAACAGGCCACAGTTCAAAAAAGGAGGACAAAATGTGAGAAGAATCTGGCAAAGAAGCAGTCTTTCAATTGCTGTGTTTTTCTCAACATGGCCATCAGTTTAACCTTGAATAATTAAAGCACAGATCAGAATACCAGAGAATGTAGTCTTTAATGCTATCTCTACACCAATTTTTATTCCAGCCTAGAGTATATCTGCATAATATAGGGTGCTCTTTCCCATTGACTCTTGTTCATAACAATACAATGCAGCAGCGATAGCGATGGCAATGACGTTTTTGGGTTGTGTTTCCTCTTGTTTTTAGTTACTCTGCAAAAGTTAGACTTGGAATATACTCTTGGTCTTCCAACCCATCCCCAATGATAAGTAATACAGAATGAGTGGAGGAAACCCTTCGGCAATTATCAATAAGCAATATCTGGTATATTGGATTGGGTTTTGTCTAATGATTATGGATCAGACAAACATGCACTTTTTTTTTTTCAACTATAACAGCATAAATCTTGGTATTATTATACCCACATAAAGATCCAATTTCTTTTAAAAAGTCAGTACAATCTCATCTTCCACAGCCACATATCACACTGTCTAATCCAGCATGTTTAGTGCCAGTGCATTTTGCTTTAGTTTTTAATTGCTTACAGGTTTACAGAACAAACAAATTACACATATAACCAAGTAGATAAAAATCTTTGATCTACATGAAAAATCTGATGATTTTTTTTCTTGTTTTGCTAAGTCTTTTCAGTGTGATAGTTTATACATGCTACTGTTGGTGTTAGAACATTAAGTGAAACCAAATAGAGATATCACAGGTATGATAGCTACTTGTATGTTACAAGGGAATACAGAACAACTGAAAAATTGTGCATTTTTAGAATCAGATACATACTTGTGACATTGCTGGAGCAGATAAATATATAATATAATATATTATATATAAATATATAATATAATATAATATAATATAATATAATATAATATAATATAATATAATATAATATAATATAATATAATATAATATATTATATATAAATATATAATATAATATATTATATATAAATATATGATATAATATATAATATATATCCCCACTGGATATTACTGCCCTTCAGTTAGAATTTAAGGGTTCCTAAGGTGTCACAATAGAGGTGATCTGTAAAAGTCCAATTTACATTCTAAGAAAGGGGTATTGGTGCTAAAATCCTGAAATACAGTTTTTAATCTTGTTAATTAGTCATCAAATAAGTTTTTGGTGACTTTTTGTGTGGGGTTTTTTGTTTGGTTAGTTTTGTTGGCTTGGATTTTTTTGCTTTTTTGTGTTGTATGTGAGGGTTTTTTTAGTATGGCATTAAAGATTATGCATTTCATGCACCAGGACAATGCAAAAATAATAAGAAAATGCTGAAGTTTGCAAGTCTCATAGGATAACATTCAAGGGTTTGGCAGGAGCGGCAAAAGTCAGGGTCTGTTGTGGTCTCATCCTTTCTGCTATTCGGAAAGGACCATAGCAAATTATCTTCAAACCTTCCTTGCCATTGATTTACTCCAGAAGGCATATCAAAAGTCAATTAAATGTAAGTGTCTGTGCTAGTGGTGCAGTTCAGATCAGGAAAGAGCTTTTGAAGCTTATATTTCAAAAATGCCTTTGAATGTGCCATATTTGCCATGGCAGAATAGCTCTGGGTACAAGCATCATGATTATTGAGGAATTAGTACTGAGCCAGGAAACTAAGATACTTGCTGCTGTGATAAACCAATACACACACTGATTATTTGTTGCATAAAAAATGGTAAAGAGAGTGCTAAAGTAACTTTCATATGAATAATTTTTTTAAACTTTTTTTTTCCCTCCATAACAGAAGCAGCTGAGAGAAAAATGCATTTGCAAGAATCCAGATGGGGCACCTTTTGTCATTTCCTTGAGTAAGTGTCATCATTTGCTGTCTTTAAAGTACTTTAACTTACCTTAACAAGACTAATTTGAAAAGAAAATAAAAAAAACCAAAACAAACAAGTGTGTCATAAATTATTGTTCTTGAGTATATGCTGGGATTTACTCTGTCATACTCATGTACTTGGAGACAAGGAAGAAGAACAAAATATTGAAAAAGCAGGGCTTTTGTGTGGTGGTTCATTAGTAAACACAGCTGAGCCCAGCTGACCCAACTTATTCCTTCACACTGCCAACATGTCTGAGAGAAAGCAGGGCAAACAGACCAGCTATATAGAATATTAAGGTTTAGTCTCTCTCTTGAATTTATTAAGTAGAGTGCATTTGTCAGGTAAAACCTTAGATTTTCTAATTTCATGATAAAATTGACATATTTTTAACTTGTCCAACACAACCCCAGAAAAACCATTTTCCACTTGTCTAGTTGGTATGCCAGTGGGTATTTCTATGCCATATATTTCTTATTTCAATAAGCAATATTAATATTTAGAATACTTTTAGAGGATCTGCAAATTAATCTCTCACCCCACAACATATCACCAATTCATTTTTATATTACATTCATGTAATTTTTCTCTCATCTTTAGTAGTTCATAAGCACAGTCAAAACAGGAATGCCCATTAGTTTTTTTCTTACCTCTAAAGGGAATTGAACACGTACAATATTGGAAATACAAATTCATGTGCAGAAATACTGCAGACTCCAATTCATCTTCTTTGTGCTGTATTTCTTTCCTTGATGGTTTCATGTCAAGTTGATGTCTTTTATCCATATGAGCAATTACAAAGCAATTTTAGGAAAATGAAGGAAAATCAAGCACTGTCATATTTACTTATTGTATGATTCATCATATGACTGATCTATTATATTTTCTATTATATAAAATCATTTTTGTTTACAAGGTATTTCTAAATGGTGAATGAAAGAGTTTCTCCCCCCTCTCTCCAATATTCAGGAGAATTACTGTTTGTTTAGACAAGGGTAGAAGCAAGGCCGTGGTATGCTATGAAAGATCAAATGAAATGTTCAAATAAATTTTGGAATCTATTTTGATCCTAACACGAACATTGGCTGCTTTAGGTAACATCTCCCCTGGGCTTTCTGAAGGGGATAGTGTTGATCCAAAGAGGTACGAGTCAACATCCAAAATAAGTTTTGGTAAATTGCACTATTCAAATACTACATGTGTAGTAAGTTGCATGTTAAAGTTTCTGAAATAATGCAAAAAAAATTAACTTCTTATTTGGCTCAAATACTAATGCTACAAAATGGAATGCATAAGGCGGTTAGAAAACAAGATGGAAAAAAGGGGCAAATAGTGAAGAACCAACCACATGACAACAGCGTGACCATTTGATCTACTTTTTCTCATCACTAAACACAACACGCAAAAAGCTTTCTCACATGCTTACAAAAGCCTTTGTACTTTTGTGTCACATAGATACAGAACAATAAAATGTAAAAATGCAAAGGTGTGCTTGCTTGTGTCAGATTAGAAATTCTTTCAGTAACATAGCACTCTATTCACTGGTACATAAATTTGATAATTGAGTTTACTTTATGCTAAATGTATTCAATTAATTTTTTAAATTATTTTAAAAAAACACTTGATCCTTAAAAAATATTGGTTTTGTATTTGTCTTAATATAAATTTATGTTTTATATATTGTCATAATATATAACATATATTTTCCCAATGAAGCATGAAACTTGTCACTCATGAAAAACAGAGTTCACGTTCGTAACACCAGTACAATGTTAATCACACTACCTTGGAAAACCTACTGATATGTTTGTTAATAACTTGTCTGATCTTCCTGAAACCAGATATTTCCATGAATGTTCTGGAATACTGATTTTGTCCTTATGTGTTGGACACGCACAGGCAGGACAGCTGATCCCAACTGAACAAAGGGATATTGCACTCCATTGTTACATATCATATTACACTTGACATATTATGCTTGGCATTTAAAGCTGGAGGAAGAAGGAGGAAGGAGGGGGGCATTTGGAGTGATGGTGTTTGTCTTCCCAAGTTACCGTTCTGCCCCGTGGGTTCTGCTCTCCAGGAGATGGCTGAACAAGCACCTGCCTGCCCGTAGGAGGCTGTGAATTAATTCACTGTTTTTTCTTTGCATCTGTGTGTGGCTTTTGCTTCATCTCTAAACTGCTTTTATGTCAACCCATGAGTTTTCTCACTTCTACTCTTTCAATTCTTTCCCCCTTGCCACCAATAGGTTGTGGCAGGGTGTGAGTGAGCAGCTGTGTGGGGCTGGGTTGCTGGTTGGCATTAAATTATGATGCATCACAAGTAATTCTCAAAATTAGCCTAGGACCTGTGACCCTAGCATGAAAATGAATTCATACTTCCAAAAGGAAGAGAAGATACAAGAATGTAAAACTTTCCTTATGGATTTGAGGGAATGAGAAAGGAGAATAAAGTCCTATGCTTCAGTATTCAGGAGCTAAGACAGACTTGTTCTCAATTTGGGGGACTATTTTTTCAGTCTCAAAGCTGCTATATGTGACTTATTTTGACAGGTACTTCTGGATATTGCTGCATTTAGACTTAGTCACACCAGGATTTCAAGTCAAATAAACAGGAAAAAAAAGACAAAAATGTGTCACGGTAGCTATTAAAACACAATTGCCTAAAATAATGCTCAGTTTTCTGTAGTTGGTTCTTCAGAGAAGAAACCATGCACATTTCAATGAAACTTGAAGTCCAGAAAACACCTAGCTCTGGTTTAACCCTTACTATTAGTTATAATCACTCCTGATGGTTCATCACAGGATTAAGGTGTGTGATTCCTATACAAGCCTAATTTGGTTTTCCACAAAAGGTATCTTTTCTCTTTAATCTGTTATTCATGCTAATCTTAAATATGTTCTTTTTCCAGATAGCTTGCCTGTATCTCATGGAGAATATCTTTTCTTAGTTGTTCCAAGGACACACGTATACCACAAATCAGATGCAGATAACACTCCTTTAAAATATAATCTTCTACAGGTTCTCTTTTAAATGCAATTCAAAATAGTTCCAATGTATATTTGGTCATGAATAAAATAGGCTTCCAACACTTCTCAGTCTCTTTTGGTATTCAATTTACCTTGCAGTGTTACAAGTGTAGGTAGGTAGAAATATACATGTAGGCATAACTAGGTAAATAATAGTAACATGTTCAAGATAAAAATATATATGCATATATGCACTCCATGAATATTTTTAATACCTTTCTAAACACCCATAAATACCGTCTTCATATCTAAGTATGGTAACATAAGTGGCAGCTACTAGAATTTGCAACTTGAATTTATTTGACTCTCTCCAGCCTGCAAAATGATGATATGTGTGGTCAGGATCATTAGATAAAGCTTGAGTTGCAAGAGACATGCAGGATCAGGAATTCATCAACAGAGAAGAAACAGGCAGGCTCTATTTTCTGCAAATTAGTCTTCTAAAGGCAGAGCAAACAACAATAAATGAGTCTGGGAAAGTGAATCCAGAGCAGGAACCAGAATCAGGGATGAGCAAGCATGTGTCAAGACAGAAATGAGATGAATGATTGCAACCGCACCCTAAACACAAGCTGACCAGCCAAGGATAGAATTGTCTCACAAAGGCAATAGTGACACCACTGCCCAGCTCTGAAAGCAGGCTGTGGCTACATGGGAGACTGACAGCTTCAGGGAGTTGGCTGCAAATGCATCATCCAGCTGAGGAGGCAGGACGATCAAAATTTCCACGTTTCCTGGTTTTTCAATCTAAATCTTCCCCATACATCCCCAAATGCTACCTACAGAAGTCAAGATTTCTTTCCTTTTTTGGTGTGTTTAGAAAGTGTAAGCACTGAGAAAAGCTTTCTCACATGCAGCATTTATACAGCTTTTCTCTTTTCTACTGAGGAGCAATGGGGAGGATTTTATTTTTCTTTGTGTTCTTATCTGACCATGAGATTGCTTGGAAAAAAGCCAACAATTTTTAGAATATAAAATTGCTTAAAGCATAAAATTAACAGAAACAAAAGACTAAGATTACAAATGCTTTTTTTTTTTTTTTTTGTATAGCTGAAAGGCTGAAGATCGAAGTTAAGCATGAAGAAACTATCCCTTGTTTCACAGAAATATGAATGCTTATGTAAAAAGCAGCCAGATCAAGCATATTTGCTTTAAAGTTTCAAAATGCAATTTGTCCCTTTTGACCATGTGCTGTCCATCACAGTCTGAAAATAATGTTGATATTCATCTTGAGCAGTAAGGAAACTTGCACTGCTCTGCAGTTTTGCAGAACTCTTTTTCACTCCTGTAAAAGAAAAATCTTAGCTGGAAGTGATCCAGTGTTTAGGCAAATAAGATTTGTGTTAATATTTGGTGGCAAAAAAGTAACAGAAAAACATTGGAAGTGAACAAATATATATAGAAAAGAACAACTTTTCTGTGTGTGTGTGTGTGTTTAGGTGTGTGTGTGATATAGTAAAGCAGTATCTTCAAATCAATGAAGCAGGGATTTTTAATGGTCCTTTATGACCTTTATGACCAAAATCCTTTATGACCTTCTACATGTACAGCTTAGAATTTATTTGAAGCATTTCTATAAGATAATCTGAAAATAACTGCCAACATAGATTGATCAATTCATCAAGTAGACACAAACTAAATGAAGAAAGAAGAAACATTTGAAACAGTCCAAATTCATAAAAGTACTTATGTACGTTCCAGATTATTTACCTTTAATAATTTTTCTTGTATAAATACTGACAGGATATATGGTCTCCATAATGTACTGGTCCCAGTTAGAAAACTACTGCACACTGAGGAGTTAATATTCTAATAGCAAGCTGGCATAAGTGCCATCATGTCCTGTGCTCATTTCATTTGGTTTTCAGGACTATGCCACACTGGGATGAGCGGAGCCATATAATTGTAGTAAAAGATCTTGGAGGTAGCACCCAGTTGACATTACCACTGTTACCAACATGTCCTTGGCTTTTATGTTGAAGGAAATTAACATGAATTCCTTGTATGCAATGATTCTTTTAAGAAAAAGTGCATCTTAAAATATGGCAATACAGGTGAGCCAAGGCATGGTTGTGTCTAGAACATACTGTAGCCTGATTTGAGATGTGTCCAGTTTTGTACCATCTTTCCATTTCCATCTTCAGAAAGGATTTAAGATTTGTAGAATAAAAGAAGTAATGCACCTTTTTGTGTGCAACATGCATGAACTAAAGATCCATTATTTGAGCGGTTCTGGCAGCAAGATCTCTATCCAGAGTGTCAGAAAATTCCCAAAACATAGCTCTATCAAACAGCTGATTTTCTTGTTTCTCCTTTAAGAAACGCATTTGTCAAACACACACATCTGTTCATTATTTTTTGGAGGTTCTGGCTTATGATGTTCCTTATAAGAAGGGGCATTGAGAGTCTATATCTCAGTACAACACATGGACCTCTTCAAGTGGGTCCAGAGGAGGGACACAAAAGTTACCAGAGGGATGGAACACCTCTCCTGTGAGAACAAGCTGAGAGAGTTGGGGCTGTTTGCCTGATGATCAGAAGACTGTGGAGCGACCTCATAATGGCCTTAAAATAATTAAAGGAGACCTAAAAGAAAGAGGGGGACAGATTTTTTTTGTAGGAACTGTTGCAACAGGACAAGAGGAGATAACTTTAAACTGAAGGAGGGTAGATTCAGAAAGTAGATATAAGGAAGAAAATTTTTATGACGAGGATGGAGATGCGCTGGAGAAATGATATATGCCCCATCCCTGGACACATTCAAAGTCAGTTTGGATCCTCATCTGGGTGTAGCTAAAGATTTCCCTACTCACAGAAAGGAAACGCTGGAAGACCCTTAATAGTCCCTTTCAACTCAAACCATTCTATGACTCTACAAAAGGTCAGTTGCTAAAACTAACACTGTAAAGAAAGAGGATAGCATTGGCAATAAGACATCCTTCAGATACAGGGAACCCCAAAATCAGCATCATTGAAGTCAAGTGAAGAACACTTGTGATAACATTAGTTGACATTTTGGTCTTTTGAGCTGTTACAAAAATTCTTAAGATGGTCAACTCTGCTCATAATTTTAACTGTCCAATAGAAAGGATGTTCACCTGAGAACTTGTTCTGCATTTTTAGGTAAAGGCAAAGACACTCAGCTGGCTTAATCTCCAACAGCAAGCAGAACCTACCTGCAGGCCCCTCTGTTCCAAGGAGTTCTGCAGCGTGTTCTGCTCTGAGGGATGTGAGCAGCACAGCACATTCCTGTGCCTGCTCAGCTTTCCTGTTATGTGCACCACAATCTCCATGAACAGCTGGCATCCCATCAGTATCACTACATCCATTCACACTGCATGAAACTAAAAGAGCTTCTCATCATTCAACTCTATTGAACTATCCTTTTCCACTGAAATTGAAATATCCCAAAGCATAACATTGAAAAGCAGTAAGAGAGGGGGTGGCAAGTGAGGGTTCAAGGGAGGAGACCTCATGGCAGTCTTAATTCTGTGCATGTAACATTTTCCACATCCTCATTTAGGTGAAATAGTTTCATAGAAAATGGAAGTTCGGTGGAATGAAAATACAATTTTTGTATTAACTCTGCTGAGAATATAGTCTTTACTGTCTTCATATGAAGATGTTCAGCAATCTCAACATTTAGTTTCTTAGAAGTAGAACATGAACTTAGAAAAATAATTATTCATATTCAAGCTTGAAAATTACAGCTACTGTTTTGAAGTATCAAATTTGCATAAAATGTTTTCTTTCGAGTGCTTAATTCTTAAAGCAATTTTACATAACATGTAAACCATTACTGAAGTAAAATTGCATTTCAAAGGAGTACACAGTGATCTAGCTGCTCAGCTGTCACTGGAGTTAATAATATTCACACAGCACTACTTGGAAAGTTTGTTTCCATGTGTCTTAGTTAATCACATCATAGAAGGAACATCCCATACCAGTTTTTTATTAAAAGTGCATTTCAATATTTAATTTAAATACTCCATTTAAATATTTTATACTTATCTATAAATTACTGTGCAGAGGCCCTCCCTCAAGCAATTATTTTCTATGAAATTTCATATTTATTCATATTAGCTATACTGTTGCACTTAGTGGAAAGCCCAAGGTAAAATTCTAGTATCACTTGTGACAGAAGAGGTAAATGTAGCTATTTTATGATTTACTAGTTTTCTAGTAACAGCCATCTGCAATCAATTTAATTGATATTGGAATTCATTTGCTTAAGGAAAGATAATTTTTTTTTTTGTTATATCATTAGGGTATATAGAAGACAGATATTAAGCATCTTAATTCTGTGAACAGTCAGGAGACTTGAGATAGAAGAGTGAGCTGATTACAAAGTGAAGAGAATGTCTTTGGGTACACCTTTGGCACATGTCTTTTTTCTGACTTACCTCACTTGTAAACACAACAGGAAAACTGTGGGTCTAAGTCTATTAAAGGAAATGTAAAAGCTAGTGAGATTCCATTATTGCTCAAGTACTTAAAGACACTTAAGATGGGTAGGCAATTTTTTTCATAAAAAAACTCATAAGAAAAACAGTGCCACAACTATCTACTTTTCTTCACTTTCACCTTGCATTGTTTTGATGAATAAAAACCAACAAGAAAATTTACGTAAAAAAAAAAACTGTAGTAAATCAGTGGACAGAGAGAAAACATAGCGTTTCTTAGGGAAAACCATGTTCATCAGTTGAATATTTCTGTAATAATTTTCTAGTGACTCAAAATTGCTGTATCCTCTCAGAAAGCTATTTTAAACTAGTTACTTCCTCCATATTGGCTAAACACGTATGTTATACTCATTTTTTAGCACAACAGACCCTTTGTCCTTTATCGCTAGGTTAAGATGATGTCTTGATATACAGCAGTACAGATACATAAGTTTTATGCAATTTCCTGGATTTTGACAATTGCCCCCATACATTCTTACTCCTATTTGACATTTCTAAACAATATTTTCAAAACAAGCTTTGACAAAACTAGCATTTTGAATGACTGGCTGATAGAAAAAGGGTTACTCTTTCAGAGACTTAAAAATACATATATCTCTCTGCTTAGAAGAGGCTTCAAAATGGTTTTGAGATGGATATAGCTGCTGAATTAAAAGTGTTTCAACACCATTTCAGACAGTACTTATTGTCTAAAACATAGTCCTTTAAAATTAAAAGTATAATACTTACATCAATTCAGAAAAAGAAAGATTGAATGTTGTAAATAGTTGTATTGATTTAGTTTTAGCTCAGATACTAATGATAATAACTATAGTTGTATGCCCTTGTCATTGGGTACTCTAATTAATGTGTTTTTTTGGCTGTGAGCACTTAAAAAAAAAAATTCTGTATCATATAGTATAAAATCATGTATCAGTACCTCCTGTCACTGGTTGTCAAGGCTTTATCCAAGAAAGCATTCAGTATACTGCAGTATTGTATCCATACTTCAATAGATTTGAATATATTTTGTAAATTTTAGATCCGTTTCATCAAAATGTTTATATTTTGAGGAGCTTTGAATCAATGTTTCCCTACAAGATCACTTGCACCTCCAGCTGACACCATCTAGGTGAAAATTTTATCACTTGTCAAAGAAGAGGTGGTTTCCAGAAAAATATGCAAATGAATTATTACCTATGTTAATGCATACATGGGAAAAATGCAGAGTTGAAACTGTGGAAATAATTCCTGAATTTTTTCACAGTAATTTTTTTTCAGTCATATAACCTGCACAGCACATCAGTAAAGGTATTATTCTTTGAAATTAAATCCTCAAAAAATCTGCTTCAGAGGAGAGGACATCAGCAATAAAATGTATATCTGTATAAGGGCCTCCATAAAAATGGTTACAAGAGTTTCCCATATGAATGTTAAAAATAAACCCATTCTTTTTTACATATAAGCAGAATTTACACATATTAAAAGATCTTCATTAAATTATAAAATGAACAAAAAAAAAAAAATTAGCTCATGACCCCATTTACTTTGCCATAGGTTTGTATGAGCCCTATGGCTTCAGTGGCAGAACTATTCATTTCTAAATACACAGAATATCTCAGTATGAAATATGTCTTAAACATTTTCATATTCTGACTAATCAAGAAGATATTGATTTGTCTAAAGAAGTATCTTGCAGCAAAGTTTAAATACACAGTAGAAGCAAAGAAATAGAGTAATTCCATCTTCAGTCTTGAAAGTCCTAAAGAGAAAAGTAAATTAATTTTTTTCGCCATCATTACCATTGACTCAGAAAATGAAGATGTTTGAAGATGCATAGAATTCATCAGATTTCTATCCAGAAAAGTTTGAGTTAATACAGCATTATATTTACAGATTATTTCAATAAAATTCACACTCATAGTGGGAGTAATTCTTATAATTTATAACACTCAGAAAAACCTGACAGATGCATAGCAAATATATTGTGGGCTTAGGTTTAGAACAAGGACCCTGCCTCTCAGAACTGCTTTACTGGTAGCTTATAGAAAACCAGGTACTCTTTGTAAAACATGTCAGAGATAACTCTAAAAATATTGCTGGTCAGAAGGGATTATATAGCAAAACAAGAGATTAATTTTCCTTAAATGCTTTCTGCAAAGGAAATATTAATCCTGTTTCATAGTTCTTTAGCCCCATTGTTAAAATATTCAGTCAGAAGTCTACGAGTAACTTCAACCTGTGGAAAGTAGAATCACATAATGTATTTATAATCTCATAAAAAGTAACCCACCAACTGCCAAGATTAATGAAATTCAAAAGAAAATTTTAAGAAACTGTGATCACTTTAAAAAAAGGAAGACATTGGTTAAGTGTCCAAAATTTGGTTCCTTACAGTAGCTGCTTAGCTACTATCCAAATACCAGAGAATCCTAGGATAATAAGTTGACCCATCTGGTTCCTTGAAAATGTAGGTCAGGTGTTCACTGCCTGAAGAAATTACCTGCTAGGTGACTCCGGTTGCACGGAGCATTAGCTCATCCGCTGGCTGCTCATATATCAATGTCATATGCTGGAAAGAATGTGGCAAAACACAATGAAAGTGAGGAAAGTAATTACAGGGGAGGACAAAAAGAAGACATCTATTTTAATTAAGCTACAAAAAAGGGTACTGGTAGTATATGTGTTTTTCAGAAAAGTGCATTTGATATAAAAAAGTCTTTTAATGTAAAATTCCTATCGGTGTCCACAAGTTTATAATCTAAACTAAACTCTACTGCAAAAATAAGTACCACAATGTGATAGAAGCAATTGTTCATTGGGCTAATTCTATAATAAGGAAGCAATAAGATTTATCCTATTGTTACAAGAATTTTCTTCTATTTTTGTAATAAAATTGTAAGAGTCTATTAAAATCTATAGTTAATAAACCCCTCTGTTAATAGAGAAGAATGGATACTTCAACAAGTTACGATATTTTTAATAACCTTTTCAGAAAATGTGCTTATATTTTTGTAGTCTTAGTCTGTCAATTATTTATGGGCAAATGAATCATGCATCTGACATCCCACTCCACTCAAATTATAGTAAAATAGAAAATCTGAAGTCCTGAATTAAGCAAATGAAGGTTTTAAAGCATGTTATGGGCTCAAAGGGTTTTAAGCTCTACCATTTTGTTTTACAATTTGCTGAATTAAAGATTCTTCCTCTCAAAAGTGACAAATCATGGACCTGAACAAATTACCTTTGATAAGTTGCACTCAATTTCCTTACACCTGCCATTGAAAACCCTTTTTAATGTAATTTTTTTCCCAAAATATATTGCTTTAGGTTTCAAGTTGCTTGATTTATAAAGATTTATAGAATACCAGAATGAAGAGCACAAAGAAGGAACACAAAACCACATAGAAAAAATATAGAATATAGACATAGAGTGGGTGGGAAGAAACTTTTAAAGGTGCCATTGTTTATCTCCAGCCAGCCACTCAAATAATACGAAGCTGCTCATTCACTCCCTCTCCAGTGGAATTGCAGAGAAGATAGGAAGGGTAAAAGCCAATAAACTTGTGATTTCCCAACAAAAAACCACAAAAGATACCTTTATATATTACTATATTACATTGCTTTGCAGTCAAACCTGAGCTATTCAATTTCATTTCAAATTGAGGGTACTGAAGATACTGGTACTGTATCGAGTCCATCACAAGCATCAATTATTTTTCTAATCTTCCACGACCCAAGAATGAAAGCATCCATGGCATTTGTATCCTGAGTGTAAATACCATAGGTTTATAAATCTTGTTGGCTGTCTACATTACAGACAACATTTTATATATTTATATAAGTGTCAGAGGTCTTTGCAGGGGATCTTAGTTTCCTGCTCCGCCTGTTTCATATAGCTGTCAGTAGAAAAATATGTACTTTACTGATTTTTAGAAAAGGCACTTGCAAAACAGGAAAACTAAAGCTGTAATTTAGAATATACAAAAGTGGGAGCTTAAGAATGCCTGAATGACACCAATTTACCCTACTTTGGTATGGTTCTGTATAGCTTTATTTGAAAAGGGAAATTGGTTATACAGAACAGAACAGGTAACTCTCATTTTTAAGAAAAAAGAGAATGAAAGCATTACTTTAAATAGTGGAAACTACAAGACCAGCTAAAATGAATGGAAATTATAATTAAAAGTAATTACATTCTATTTTTGTTTTCTTAAAATAATTTCGCAACAAATTGATCTTAACTAAAATATTTTGATTCAAGAATAATGTCACAGAAATCCATTCTAAAAAATTATATAAATCAGATTATCTGAGGGTACAACATGGCCAAAATACATAGCCTTCTCTTGAAGAAACTAAGAGAATAATTTTACCTTCTATTATCTTCATGTCATTATGTCAGGAAGCAAAATTTAAAAAAAAATAATATTATTTTTAGGAAGTTCTGGATTAAATTTAGTCATTTCAGCCTCCACCTGAAAACCAGTCTGTTATATATAAAGCTGCAGTTTTCATTATAAGTACCTAACTAATTTTGTCTCATGTCTTTAGATAGAAATATTAGCTAAGTAATTGAGTAAACATTTGAGTATCTTTTATTTTATATAAATTCTCAGATTTATTACATGTAAAGCAAATAGATTTATTTAGGTCACTCTCCTTCTTTGAAGTAAGAACCATTGTATGAAACAAAAGGGCTCACTTTTATGTACATAAATATTTCCCTGAAGTGAAAACAGAAAGAAAAAAATATTTTTGTTGTCTTTTCTTTTTTTTTTTTTTTTCCCTCACAGATGACATGCTTTTTGCTTCAACAAGGAATTAATTTCATGGAAAAAGCTACAACACAATTACTCAGTGCTTCTAGAAGTTATTAATGGCATTGAACCAATTCGTTCTAATTAGAGGGAGGGTGTCCCCTGCCATCTCACCAGTTCATTGCAGCGGGAGCCTCTTATGACTTCAATTAGAAGAGAACTATTAAGAGAAATAATAGGATAAAAGCCTTGTAAGTTTTCCAATCCCACTTATTCTTTCTATACTGTGGTTAAAATAGTTAGACCTCTATTTTTCATGGATATTAGGTCAAGTGAAGGATGTTAATTGCTCTAGCTGGTGGTTCCAAACTGTCTTTAAAATACTAAGAAACGCAATTGCTTTATTTTGTAAGGGGATAGAATGTAAGAAAATAAAGATAGTGTAGAAAGTAATCTTACCCCTAAGAGTTGGAGCTGGGCTAATTATCAAAGATTAGGAACAGGCCTGACTTTAGCAGGCCACAGCTGTAACCAAGGAGAAGAAGAGTGCCATAAAAGAGTGGGGTGGCTGGGTGAGAAGGGAACTGGAGTTGGTTGGCTACTTGGTGATGAAGAAAGAGCTGCTGCTCTGAGGAGCTGACCATGAGAAAAGAATCACCAAGAAGGTTTGAAACTTTTGCAATAGGAGGCAACGGTAGGGATCTTTTGCAGTAAGGTAACAACACTTTATAAGGGAGACTCTACAATCTAGAAACGTAAAAACTGTGTTGCAAAGAAAAGCAATTAGCACAAAAGACAATCTGAACCTCTTTCAAGGTTAGGACAATGTAGCAATGTTAAACATGCAATTTATAGCTGATTTGAACTTATTTACTGTGGTTCACACAGGAGAATTTTTAGTAAACAGACAAGTAAAAAGAAAAAAGGCTGAACACTAAACAGGTAAGAACAAATAGCTATCCACAAAACAGGGAGTTAGACCCATGCATGTCATAAGGTTAATTTCAAGAACTCTTGGATATCAAAACAGTTGTGAAGATGATGTTATGTGATATACATTGTTTTGTAGGCCAGGCTTAAGACTTCAGAAAAAATATTTGGAAATACTCTACAATCTGGCTACTGTTATCTTTGATTTTCAGTGATTATATTTTCCATAATTACGGGAAATATAGGAGGTTTCATATGATTGTAGAAGAGGAAACAGCCGTTTCTATTAAAAAGGAAGAAAGAAGAATACAAATACTTATGTCAGTTAGTGTATCTTTATTCTTTGCTTAGATTCTGAGAAATTGTATTAAAAATATATTTCTAAATCAGATTTTTTTAGGTGAATGTATTTTATAAAACAAAATCTATTAGCTCTTTTAAAAGAATAAAAAATATATGCATAATATGAGTATTAAATATCACTGTTCTCATGCTTGACCTGCTTCTGCTCATGATTTATATTTTAAACTTAGTAACATAATTGTTAATAAATTTAAAATACTTGTAAGAAGAATATGTGTTATTAGGTACCATCAAAAGATAGCAATCAGTATGTTGAAATAGAGGCTGAAATATATCTATACATGGGTAGCAATAATCTCAGGTATACTATCAGGTACATTATGTCTGTTAAGGTATGTAATGATTTTACAGAAAAGGAAAGAAACATCATATAGAATCTTTGAAACAAAATATTTTTCACTCTTGCATTCCTATACAACTTTTGGTTAGCATAGAAAGTTGTGCTGGGTGGTATTTAACATAACTCAGTATGGACATGCTTATATAAAAGAGGAAGTTACTGGGACATAATGATGTAATTTACCTCAATTTTAGGGCCAGTTCAGTTGAAAACATTTATGAATAGCATGGATGGCATTTAAGCCTGCTGATGATACCTCATTGGGATGTGCTGATGACTCTGTTGAGGGACAAGAAGCCTTAAATTGGAATTGAATTAGTTTGGAGCCCTGCGGAATCACCAATTGTCGGAAATGATAGATAATGCAGCTAGAATAGAGTAACATCAGGCACGAGTACAAATAGGGACAGGAATAGCTGGGGAGAAGCCCTACAGAAAGGGATCTGGGGCTGCTGGCCAGCAGCAGGGTCAGCAGGATGCCCTGGGTAGCCAACAGGGCAAACCACATCCTGGGGTGCATCGAGCACAGCACCAGCAGCTGCTCAGAGGTGATTATGCTGCTGTATTCAGCATTGGTGCAGCCTCACCTTGGGTACTGTGGGCAGTTCTGGGCCGCACAATTTAACAAGGATGTGCGAGTTCTTGAATGTATCCAGAGAAAAACTGGATAAAGCTGGTGAAAGGACTGGAAGGAATATCCTGTGAGGGCAGAGAATAACATTTCATTTGTCTAGCTTGGAGAAAAGGAGACTGTAGGGGAATTTGACTTCTCTCTTCAACTTTCTGCAGAGGGGGAGGGAGAGGTACTGATTTCTCCTCCCTGGAAGAAAAAACAGGAATTCCTCTGACAGGAATACAAAAAGATGTACTAGAGAAGATTTAGATTGAACATTCAAAACCTTTTCTTTACCAGGAGAGGGGTCAAACCCTGAACAGGCTTTCTAAAGAGATTGTTGATGCCCCAAGCCTATCAGTGTTTAAGAGGTATATTGGGTCTTTGGAACATGACATGTCCTTAACTGCTTTAAACTTTTGATAGACTTATGCCTTATGGTTTTGTATAGACCTTAGCAACTTGACACAGCAGTAGTCATGATGATTATCATGCAAATTCACATATACAGCTCCTGTATCAGACAGTCAGATCACATTTGTAGCAAATCACTTTGGCCCACAGATACAGACGCGCATTCCCATCTCATGTGAGCCTGTGTTTTGATAGGCTTGAACAGGTCTTAGGGTAACTTCTCCACAGAGAGAGGATGTAGGACTGAGGAAATCCAAGATACTGTCTAGAATTAAATGTAGATAATAATTGGAAGTTCCTGTTAAACTTATATGGTGCTGCAGTACTCTTGATTTAGTAGTCTAGGAATTACATCCTCAGCTGTAATTTTTTTCCTGAGATTGGTAACACTCTGTTCATTTGTCATATTCTAAGGAAAAAGAAAAAATAAGTCTGAGTACCACAGTAAATAATTATGAATCATGTAGCAAAAATAGCTACCACATGTATGTGTCACACTTGAATGAAGAATGCTGCCAAACTATTCTATGACTCTGTGGTTACATGACTGCTTTGGTCACAACTGCATGTTCTATAATGAAGCAACACTATTTTCCTCCCTCCATTACTTTGGCTTTTTCCCTAAATTATTTCTCTCATTTGTTTTCATTTGAGCACATTCTCTTTGTCTCTTGGGCTCTATTCCTCTTTTTCTTTCAGACTTTTCCCTTCCCTACAAACCTATAATTTCATATTCTTTTATATATACACTTACATAATAGTCTTTTTTTTTTTTTCATATAGACATTCACATACAGATAAATAGAACCCAGAACTCCCTCCATCATTTTCTTCTCCTTTCATAACTTGTAAGACCAAGGGTAAGAGGAGAGGACATAGCTATTCAGCATTGTCATATCAGTATCTCTGTATCATATCTCTGTTCCGTGGTACAGAAAAGGTCCCAAAGAGTTAAGTTCATCTTTAGTTTGCCTTATTTTTATTCTGTGGTGACTACTGCCAGACCTAGAGGAAATATGTAAAAATCAGGACACAACTAGATCTTCTTATGCAGACAGTTTTGAAGTTTTTCTCCTGATTTATGTTTTCAGCTATTACTGTTCAAGCGAAAAGGTTACTTCTAGAAACACATTTGGTTGAACACTTCTGGAGCCAGCAAAAAGTAAAAAACATGATTATTTACTTTTTTCATATGAATAATCAGTGTGACAGGCTGCACTTTTCAATGAGCCAGTATTTTTCCCGAACCAATTAAATGCTCTGGTTGCTTTATATCCTACATTAGGAAAAAAATCTCTATAAAGCTGATGTGCATAAAAAATGTCATCAGGTGACAGTAATGGATTCTTTTAAAGTACTTTAGCATAGGAGACACAAAAATCTATTCATGTATGAAGGAACAATTAGAATGTGAGAACTACTACTATTTCTGAATCAAACTGAAAAACATAAATATTTAAGGAAAGAAAGCTGCTGAGAAGAGGATAAAAGTTTCACAGGAAGTTAAATGCCACTTAATTACTAACTACTTAGTTTCTTTTAAAAGTGCTCTGAAAGAGGAGGTAATATTAAGTATACTGATAAAATTTGCAGTTTTATTTGAATGGCTGCTTTTAAATTATATGTGGAAAACTGCATCTGAGTAAAGCACATCTGATTGTTTCCTTAATTCGTCTGCTTGCGTTTGCATTCATAGTACTGAGTTTCTGTTAGCTTTTTTCCTTACAATGATGTGCACCTGTATAGAATTTTCTGTGCCTGAAACAATTTCTAAGCGATAATTTTTTATCTGAAGAGTTAAAGGCAAATACTCTTGGATTCCTTTCTGCAGATAAACAGCATGCTGATCATACAGTTATATCAGCCTTCATTTGATGGCATCTACAGTAAAAGCAGATATATGGTCTATACTTTGTGTTAGACTCTATATTTGACTTTTGTATAGATCTAGAAATCTTATAATAGTGATAAAAATTTTAGAATTGCCCTGGCCCATTTTTGGTCCAGATCAATCAAATCCTGTAGAGATGTATGGGAATAATATTTTATCTTAACATCACTAAGGTTTCAGCTGGAAAAAAAAAAACAAAATACCACACACACAAAAAAACCCCACAAACAATTAACAGTTCTTTTTCTCTCAAATTTGGATATTTCATCCTACTCAAAGATAATTTTACCTTTAAAATCAGTAAAAATAGTGTGTAATTAACTATATGAATTTTGATGCCTTAGGTTTTAGCTTTTATATTTTTCAGATCCTGAACTTCTGTGTATAGTTCTGAGCTTCATATTTAGGGATAGTGAGATCTCTTTACAGAGTAGCTAGACAGAACAATTCCTTTCCTAGGTTGGGACCAAGGACAACCACTCAAATTTCAGTCCCAAGAGTATAAACAATATGGACTGAAGAGAGAAAAACAAGAAGGATGGGGCTCCATAACCTAAAGCTATATTTGGACAATTAACTCCGATATGCAAATGGACCAGAACTTATAAAAGTATGAGATCCCATGACCAGTTGTCCATTTTGTGACCATTTTGTGTTCATCTTAGGTGAGGCCATGTGTGGGCTCCTGTGCTGCCCAAGGTGTATCCATTAAAGCCTTTTAAAAAATACCTACCTATTCGTTAACTCTATCTAGCCTCTGTTCTAGGTCAGCCTTCACAAGGCACAAGCATTGTATCATCAAAAAATCTCTGTACTAGGAATTAATTTCTCTCAGTGGAATATTACGTGGTACAAAGCACTATATAGTGTCTATCAGTGTGATAAAAACTTTGCTACATACATATATTTTTGTTTCTCTGGCACATAAGCATGAATTCAGATGAGCTCTGACTCTTAACAGATTAAATATTAAGTACTAACTTTCTAAATGATAGCAACTTTGAGAAATAGAAGAAAACGGATTAATCACAATTAATTAATTACAAATTTTAAAAATTCACCTTGTTTAGAAAAGTCTTTTTTTTTTTTCCAATTTGGTTCTTATCCATGACAATAACAAGTAATTGAGCTCCAAATACCTTTCTTTGTAATCATTTATTAGGCAGCATAATGGAGACTCCACAAACCCTCTGTTGTTGAGCTATACACGTTCTTCAAACAGAAGTCTTCCTGCCTGTCCTCCTCTTTTCTCCTCACATTCTGGCAATTAGGCCATTAACAGGAGGAAAGGATAAGTATTAATTAATTAATTAATCTCTCAGAATTTGCAAAATATTATTAGAACTATTAGAAAAATATGGATTTTTTCAAGCAAGTCACAGCATCATTAAGAAGAGAATAGAAAAAGAACCCAGATTATAGCCAGAGACCCCCAAATAAAGGAGGTTTAAGCTAGAGCATCACAAATTTCATTAATTAACCCCTTCAGTATTTAAGAACAGATTTCTTCTAGTTTACTGGGTATTAAAAATAGTATATATAGAAACTAGAAGGGTATTTTAGAATCCTGATGATGTTATGAACCCTTACTTTTTGTCTTGTGTTGCATGGTATTTTAAAACTCTCACCTGTTCAGATGGAGCCATGCTGAGACTACCTTCCTACCTGATACATGCAAACTGCATTATCTTGCATATTTTACTTCTGATTGGCCTGCAATCAATCCAGATTTCAAATTTCTGTCTTTCTCCTCTGCCTCTGAGTTCTGTGCTAAGAAAAATTAAGATGTACTCTTCAGCATTGAAAATGTACTTCAGAAAGATTAGAACTCAAGTTACACATCATTTAGAGGTGTGTAAAATTATTAGGATACTTAAATTTTTTTATAAGTACTTGAGTTTGAAAGTGAGCTCAGGCAACATGAAATTATTTAAAATTATCATAGCTCTTTTCTAATTTGGGAGATTTGTAGTTTCCCAAATCAAAATTGGTGGGCTTTTTTTAATGCATAATGAACTATGAATGGAATTTTAAATGTTTGATCACCCAAGACTGGATGAAGTGAAGATCAAATGTCGAGAGTCTACAGGAACTGCTGTACTAATGAGAGTGTTTCAATGGGCTATTAACCTGCTTCCTCTGATGATTTTTTCTACTATGATGTATATGGCCAGATCCTTGATCTCGCATTGATTTTTGGTCTTCTGACCCTTTAACAACATAGAAATGACAAAAAATTTAGCAGTGAATTTTGACTATTCTTTTTTCTTTCAATAGGAATTTATTTTTCCCACAATCATCAGAAACTCTTTTTGCTTGTTGTTTTGAAACTACCTGTCACAGTGCATTCCAAAGAGTGAAATAAAGAAGAAAGATGAGAAGCCAAAATTTCATGATCTCCTAAAACTACCAGTGTTTTTAGAAAAGGACAGCAGAAATCTGTTTCTCTTTCAATTCACATGGAGTTCTCTTTTTATTTCCACCAGAAGTCAAAATCCCAAATTTTTGTATAGATAGACATACACAACCTACTTGAAATATTTCATACGTGACCTGAAGAATGAGGGCAAAATATAGGTTGTAGAATCTTTTTTCCTAATTGTCTCTTGTTGTTTTATTAGTACTATTTTTCTTCTTCTGATTTTTTTTTTTTTTTGCTTGGTTTATGTTTTTCTTTAATCAGGATCCTATTTATAATTACTTCTGGAAATCCCTAAGGACCTCTTCATTAAAAAGGAACAGCAGTATTCTGTAAGAGACAACTGAGAGAGGAACATCAGGCTGTTCTTCATCTGCTTTGAGAAGAAACCGTTTAGCTGATATGCAGGAGAGAGGTAACACAGACATCAGCAGGGCAGAGGATTGAAGAGGCTCTAGAACTTCTGCTCCAGACAGTTTGGGACTCTGTGATTGAAGTGGTGATGGACTGTGGCCAGCTGTAGAAAGTTCCCATTGCAAACTGGAGTCCTTGACTTGGAAGGAGCTCTGGAGGGTGGATGCTTGCACATAGGCTTGGGACTGCAGGGGTGCAGTCTGGGATGAGAGCGGGAGGTACAGAAGGAGGAGAGAGCAGATTGCATGGCACCAGGATGCTGAACACGAGAGTGACGCTTTTCAGAGACACTTTGTAATGAAGGAAGACTCCAAAGATGTGGGAAACTGGAAGCTTGTGGTGACAAGATAAAACTTCACCAATCACAGCATCAGCAATGGCATAATTGTTAAGAAAGGGGAACAAGTCCAGTTGAGGTGGGTCGCCAAGGCAGCTTGGCATGGAATG
The DNA here is from genome assembly GCF_028769735.1 of Zonotrichia leucophrys gambelii. Classification (NCBI taxonomy): domain Eukaryota; kingdom Metazoa; phylum Chordata; class Aves; order Passeriformes; family Passerellidae; genus Zonotrichia; species Zonotrichia leucophrys. The sequence goes on along the minus strand of NC_088169.1, from coordinate 23,133,768 downwards.
ACCACTAGCCTTGAAAGGAAGCAGTGGGTGACAGTGGTTGATGCTTCCTTTCTGCTTCCCTTCACTTGTGGTATGTCTAGGGAGACCATCCAGGATGATTTGTTGCTTGCAGAAAGGTAAATTCTGAAATCTTCCTGGCCTTTGGTGCTAAGTCTTGCTGTTTATCCACAGGTGAACAGGCAAAACTTGGTTATCAACTGTCTGTTTCTGGTGCTACGGGCAGGGCTTTGGTTATTTTACTGTGCTCCCATATTTCAGAACAAAAAGAACTGCTAACAAGATATAAATCTTGGTTAAAAAGAACATTAAACAAAGTGACCAAAATCAGAACTACCAGCCAGTGAGAATTCAATTTCATTTCACTTAAAAAGATTTTTTTTCTCAGACACATTCTGTACATTATAGTTAGAAATTGTTAGTATGTTTATATAAACATAATATAAAACAGCTGGTAATGTTTTTTTTTACTCCCCAAATCATTAAATAAATAATAACAAATATCTGCTCTTATAAAAAAGTACTTGAAAAAAAATTATAAATAAGTTTTGAATATTTTATTAGATTATCAAATGAAATTAGATTATCATATGATTCCATTTGCATTGATTTTAGTTATTATGGACCAATATTTGCTGGCAAAAATTGTGTTACAAATAAACTTTCTATGGATGAGCAGTAGTCTCTTGGTAGGAAAAGGAGTCATTGCCCTTTCTCTCACACAATCTCAAAAATTCTGGGTAGCAGCAAAGCCCCAGTGATGAACTGAACAGAGAAGGAAGTTGAGCTTTCCCAGCTTCCCCTCTTCCCTTCTGTTCTTCTAAATGAAAGATTTATGACTCCTTAAGGATTGTATCATTCTCCATAGAGAAAAATAACTAACTCTAACACAGACTAGAGAAAACTGTGTTATCAGAAGTAGCAGTTATTCCCAAATCTAAAGAACTGCAACATGAAGTCCAAATTTGTGGTCCTTATTCAAACTCTATAGTGACTACTGCTAAATTGTACTAATACAAAGATAATTTGTATTTAAACCTGTTGCTTCAGGATATCTTAGTGTTTCCGTAAGAGTCTCAAACCTGTAAGAAGCAGAAAATAAGTAAGAAAACATACAGAATTAAGAAAATATTAAAAAAAATCTTTTGAGGAAGAAAAGTGACTGCTGAGATGGAGCCATGAAGGAAAAAAACCCATGTAATTCTGAAAACCAGTGAAATCCAGGTAAAAATACATTAAACCTGGTGTTTATTCTTAAAGCATTATGTTTGTGTATTAGAAATAAAATATCTTTACACAGTATAAAATACTTTATACAGCAAATCTCTTTTGAAAAACCTTGATAACCATTTTATGCTTCCTTATTTTCAATTTAAAAATGAGTTAGGAATGTAAATATATGTATTCATATATTGGTCCTCATCTTAGCAAAAAAATGAATATTGTTTTAGTTATAATTAATATTTAGTCAACTTTTTTCCCCACATCAAAAAATTTTATAGCAATTCAGATAAATTATTTGACTATAACCCGTTATTGAACTTAACACAGAGCTATTAAATGGTATTTTTATTAGGGTAATAATAATAATAATGATAATTATATAGAAGCTAAATATTATTTTGGAATAGTTCTTTTAAAAGTAATTTCTCTGTTTCTTGCAGTGACCAAGGCTCATAGTCTGCTTTATGGTTATTGACACACCGTGATCTTCTGATCTTTCAAAGTCAGGTTTCATTTTTTGTCACTACTATTTTCAAAAGTGTAATTTCTGTAATAAAAGTCCTAGTGCTTACTCGAACAAGATCAAGAAGTGCCTGGAACATTCCACTGGCATTTCCCTTGGGAAAACATCCCTTCTCTGCCCTTTCCCAGCTTTCTGCCAGGTACAGCAGACCCCAGCCTCCTGTGCTATATGGGCAGAGCAGCTCTCCTGCCCTCATTGCCCAGTCATACTGCTGACAGTGGCTGCTGCTGAGAGCTTCATTTCCACAAACTCCCCCTTAGGGATGTTGGCCAAATTCATCTTCAGTTCAGTTCATCTGCCTGATATTGGAGCAGCAAATAAATGGAAAAATCTAGGCTTAGGGAAGAATGGGATAGTATCTAAAAATCATACAGTTTATTTAAGGATGTTATGCATTTACTGTCTCATGAAATCAAAAACATCTAAATTGTGAGGAATAACTTTCTTTAGTATCAGCTCTTCCGATTTCTTTGCTGATTAAATATTTGCAATGTCTTTTGTGAGTTGCTTTTTGTACTCTTGCAATACAATAAGTTTAGTTAATTGTAAAATGTAGAGGCCTTTTTTATACTTTAATTTAGTTGCTCTATGACTCCCTCCTAACAAAAAATACAATCTATCCAATTGATTCATCATATGAAGTATCAGTGAACACAGTTTCATATATGTGTAGTCTGTCACAAAAGATAGTAATATGCAGAGTTGTTCTTACTCAACAAAATCAGAGAAGTATCTATTTATTCAAACTAAAAAATTTATCACAAACAATTTAAATATTAATGAACAATGGTTTCACTAAGTCAACAAATCTCCTGCAAATATCCTCACTTGTAATGGATGAATTTAGATTATTTCCTTTCTGCTTCATGAGCAATTACTGACTTTGACTTCGTGCCTTATAATGCATATGATATAATTTTATTTTTCTGATGATCTGAGCAGCCATTTACAATCCTTCTTCTGTTCTTGCATACCACCTTTTTGCTCAAAGACATGAAATTCTTGTTCCAGTTGAATGAAGTGTTTTACATGACATTTACATTTAATGAAATGTTGTATTACATGAATTACAAGCAAAGAGCATTAGGAAACACAAATTCAAATCTTAACTCCCAACAACAGACAACAGCTATCTAACCACTTAGTACAACATGCAAAATGGCACTTCTGCCCTGGGCATTCAGCAGAAGTAGAATTGAAGTAATAAAATTAAAGAGAAGTGAAAAAAAACCCTCCCTCATGCTTCAGTGATTTTTGTCCTTGAGAAGCAAAAGAAAACCTGATGATTAAAGGTTTCAGTCATGTGTATTTTCAACCCCTACAATCTTGTCTGACCATCTAAGTCATACCTAAGCCCCTTTGTTTATTCTCTCTCTCTCTAGCTACAAGACTCTTGCATACATAGGGTTTGGGGTTTTTTCTTCATCAAAGTGTTTTTTTCAGAACATATTTTGATGACTTTGCGTTGAAAATTCCCATGTCTAGATAAGTCCATTATAACAATAATTTTCTCCTTCCTGGGTTTTGCTGGAAAGAAAATTGAGACAATGTAAATAATCAAACCACAACAGTGTCAATATCTACACTATATTTTATACTTTCTGACCATTTTAAAATTTTTCCAAATTCAGATCTGCCTTAATCCAAAATCTGTTGACTGTAATATCTTATCACTGTTTCCAAATTAAAAGTTTCAGAAGCTGAAATGTGTCACAAACTTAGGCACAGCACAGTTAATATGGATATATATCTTTTGGATAAACAAATTTTTGACTTAGAGCCCAGCTCAGGACTGCTTATAAAATATTATGCAGATGTATCTTGTAATATAAAAATCTGTGGCAGGGAGTGCTGTGGGCAGAGTGGGAGCTTCAGACAAAGTTCATTAAAAATGCCCTCCCATTGAGTCACAAGGCGCATAAATAACCCCCAAGTTTACCTAACCACTTCTCAGATGGGAGCCTGGTTGTGGCTGGATCCAGTCGTGGCCTCAGACTTTGGAAACAGTTTGTGTCTAAAGATTATATAGGTGTAGTTGGACCTTGGTACAAATTTTTCCTGAAGGATTAGGAGGGTAAACCAAATATATAATATGTATATATATATATGTATATACACACACACATACATATGCACATAATTATTATTTATTATAATAGCATAATAATTAGACAAAAATCAGAATTATTTACTACACAGTATTGGAGCTATAACAATATGATAATATATTTTCCTGCAAAGTAAAATTGAAACAATTTGTCTTGGGTTGAAAATGCAAGATGTGGCCTCGGGTGTGTATTCTGTTGTCATCTGTTAGAGGTGGGGCAGTTATCTTCTCTTCATTGGGCCACCTGTAAAACCAAGTGGAGTAGTTTTTTTATCTCTTCCACAACCAATCCTTCCTTCAGGGAGATCTCTTCTATTAATGGGCCATTGAGTTTCACTGAATCACTGATAAAATTACATCATCCCATTGAGAGAAGCTCCACCCGGGGGGAGGAGCCAAGTATTCCTACCTGGATATAATCTGAGTTTTGGAACCCCAGAGAAGCCTTTTCCACTGGATTCCCAGAGGAAGGCCAGGCCCATCTACAACACCACTGGACCTTCAGAAGAGGACTACACCCTTCCACAGGATCACTGCTTCAACAGAACCACACCTGGCACTGCAGGAGGACTGCAGTCACAAATCCAACTGGACCGCTACCAACAACCTGACCAAACAGTGTTGCTTTGTATTGCTGCATTTTTATTTTATTTTTTACCAAATAAAGAACTGTTATTCCTTCTCCCATATCTTTGCCTGAGAACCCCTTAATTTAAAACTGATAATAATTCAGAGGGAGGGGCTTTACATTCTCGTTTTCAAGGGAGGCTCCTGTCTTCCTTAGCAGACACCTGTCTTTTCAAAAGAAGAGACAATTATACTAAAGCAATTGTATTAAACCTAGAAAAAAAACAATTATTAAGTAGTAATTAATATTACCCATGCCAACCATGGGCAAATGTCTTTCACTCAGCCTCAGAGGAGTAACCTTGAGGAGTGTCCCCCCACAAAGGAGGAATGTCCACACATGGAGGGATATTAGCAGACCTTGTTAAAATTTGGAACTGAGTTTTTGTAGTATAAAAGAATTGATTGCCAATCATATGTCTCAGGCCAGCTGTGTCAGCTCAACAGCTTTAGATAAATTATCAGAAGTGTAATTTTTTGTTGGCTTATCCAGGTATTTTATCAGGTCTACCCCTTCTTCATCTTACTCTAAGGATGTTTAACTTTGGATTGATGAGTCAGACTGGTTTCAACATTATTCAACACCAAAAGCAACATGAAACATTTACCACTGAAAACTTTGCAAATAGGACATTGCTCTAGTTGTTTTACATCATTACACACACAGCATCCTGCTACAGGGGGTTGAAAAACACAGCCATTGGAAAAGCAGTATTTTGCACATATCACTCTGAAATGTCACATCCAATAGTTTGTTGTCTAAAAGAAGCAGAACATAAAATCCGTTATTTTTTTTCTTCAAACACTAAATCTTTATCTCATCATTGGATATAATTTCTAAATTTAACTAAATAAATAAAAATTTTGAGATCTATGTAAGTTTGTCTACCACTAGAGGCATCTTCACGGAGTTTACAATTTTCCTGTGATTGCTATCTCAGTTCTGCTCATCTGAGTCTCAATTATTTTGTCTTTAATTACTATTCTTCATAAAATACATTCTTGTGAGGCTTTCCAGTTAAGTTAAGCAGGGACTTGAGTAGTTATGAGAGGCTAACCAAGAATGACAAAAAAAGAGCTACACAAACACCTATTTTAATTTCCATAGTGATACACATCTTGAAATATGATAAACAAGCATCCAGAACCATCTTCACTGTGAAAACTAAGGCACAAAGGCAATCAACATATCTCATACTATGAAGATCTACATATTGCAAGATAAATCAATATTATTTTCATTTTTATCTCTAATTGATTGTGGTTACTATCTCAAAAGTTGGTTGTTTTGTTGTTGTTTTTTTTTTAATATAGTTTTTCTTTCAGATTAAAAAATTAAAAAGAATTATAATGTGGAGAAAAAAACCCAAAGACATCTTTACAGATCATAGATGTGAGTTTCGAGAAATAATGATAAACTTTTTTTTTAAAGTAAGCTTTGGATAATCCATAGTACAAATAAAAGCCTCTTGGAGGTGAGCTTACCCTATTTCTCTAGTGACTTTTAGTTTTTGTGCTCAGAGGAAGGAATGCCTGAATCAGTTCTGCCCTTACAGGCTTCCCCTACTGAGTTCAGAGTGCATATCTGACAGAGGTTCTTGCTCTCACAGAAGGGAGGCTGCTTCTGCACAGATCCTTGTTCTTCGACCTGGCCTCAGCACTAAGATTCTGCTTTAATGGCAGGGATCAGCCCACTCCATCTCACATCTGCCTTTGTGGCAGCGCTATGGCTACGCTGCACTCTCAAAGTAGGGTCTTACATTATGCAGCGCTCCATGACACAATGTGTAATTTCATCATGGCACAAATTGCTACAGGATGTCATGAACATAAATTATTTCACTCAGTTTCATAAGCTGTCAGGAAAATTCATGGAAGAACCGGCCACTGAGAGCTATCAAACGCAAAGATGAAGACTCTGGAAGAGAAAGCCTCTTGAGCCATAGATGACTAGACAGAGTGGGTGGTTTCTCCATATGCTCCTTTTGTTTTTAATTACAATTTACCCCAGGATATATTGTTGGCTGTGGTTCTATGCAAGATACTGAACTAGAGAGACATTCATTTTTATCAAAATATCATTCTGATGTTATTTAACTTCCAACATCTGGTAGGTTGTTTTTTTTCATAGTGGAAATATTATTTCAAGTGATCCTTGCATACTACTGCTTAAATTCCTGCTTTTTAAAATTTTTTGTTTATTTTTTCACTTTAAACCATACAAACACCTCCAAAAATTATTAATCAAGTTAATTTTATTATACTGTAATAAAATACTAGATCACAGTTTTAACTGATGTGTTTAGTTCATCTCTAGATTTATCTTTTTCTACTGGAGAGGAAAAAACAGGGGAAAAGCAAGCTGATAAGGTAAGAAGTCAGATATTTCTTTTATATGTCTGAAGATACACTGGAGAATAGAATAGAATAGAATAGAATAGAATAGAATAGAATAGAATAGAATAGAATAGAATAGAATAGAATAGAATAGAATAGAATACTGAATGATATAATCTAGCTAAACTTGAATTTAAAAAATGTTTTAACAGAAAAGACAGTATTTTTACCTGGTCATACAGTAAATATTGTACTGCTCTGCAATTGAGCAGGTCTCTTCTTACTCCCCTTCTAAGGCTCTAAAAAGGTGGCCCAAAAAAACTGGGGACTCTTTTGTGCTGCCCTCAATAGTATGACAACACACCAAGCCATGCTGACAGGAGTGGAACAGGGTCCAAAGAAGAATTAATCCTCCAGTGGCAAAGACTGCATGCAGACTCATTTTCTGGGATGTGAAGATTGACTACTCACTTTTTTATCACTGTCTACATGCTTAGCTTCTCCTTCCATGATAACTGAAATTGTAGTGAATAGCTGTCATCTTGCAATAGCTGTTGCCTGGTGTTATCCAGCGTGGAATTGTAAGAGACTGAAAGCACTTCTGGGTTTCCTAATTACAGGTACTATCCAGTAGAAATATTATGTTCCACACATTCAGCTTGTAAGTCACTTCAGTAACAAGAGAGTAATTTCTGTTCACTTCTATCATGAATCAGATGAGCAGTTTCCAGGTGTACTTACATAGCACAAAAAGCTTCAGGATTCTTGTGGAGTATCACATACAAATAACTAAAAACTACCATGTCAAACAGGGTGACCCTCTGCCCATTTTTTAATTTACATCTAGGATATAGCTCCATATGTATGAAAATAAAGTCTTAATTACATAATTGTCACTCATTCTGCCTCTAACATGTTTTGTTTGAACTATGCATGTATATATCCCTAACAATTAAATATTACCTGCTCATATATAAGCAGGGTGGTACTTAGTGATCTTATTATGAAGCAAGCTTTTTGGTCACAGCTAAATGACAAAAGTAGTGATGATTATAGACTTCTTATAAACAGAAGATACCTCTAGATAAAATAATTTAATTTGTGCTGCTTTTGTAACCAGGTTTGCTTCACCAATCAGTAAACTAACAATGACACCTTGTCAGGGTAAGCTGGTAATTAAAAGTGTGCAGTTAGAATTTCATAGGCACATTTATATGCATTTGTGGAAATAAGATAAAAGAGGATGTCACAAATTTATTGTCTGTAAAAGCTTTACCAACTTAAGATTCCCTGTTAATACATTATTTTCCTTCATGGAATAGTTGAAAAATTACTTTTAAACACTTCTGGATCAGAATGGTGGGTGTGATAATAGAATACATTTAGTTTCTGTCTGCCATATTCTAGCAAACACTTTTATTATGACATGGTGTTTTAAATATTAGTAAAAGTATTTTGTGCTGGTGATGGAGTGAGGTCAGAGTAGACCAATGCAGGGTCTTTGATGGATCTCACTGAGAATGGTCTAAGGTACCTAAATTGCAGGTTGTATTAATTGCATACACATTCTTAAGAAAGTTTTTCTTAGGTTTCTCTAAGTGGGTGTCCCATTAGAGCAGACACAGCCTGTCCAAGAGCACCAAGTTCTTGAATACAGTACCTTTTACAGGTTCTTGAGTACAGGGTAGGAAAACTAGAGGGCTGCATTTCAGTGAAATTCACAATACTGACTTTCCAAGGAGAGAGAAACTGTAGTGGCATCAGGATACTACCTTTTATAAACCAGAATAACCTCTACTTCCACTCAAATATTTTCTTTCAGACTTGTTGAACAAGAGAGAGTCAAATGAAATGCTAAAGTTCTATTTAGTTTAATCATTCACTGTTTAATAAATTGACACAATGCATTGTAAATATTGATGTTGGACTGCTTAATTATAAAACAAGAGGAAGAATACAAACTTACTGTGTAAAATATCAGTCTTGCTCTTCCTTTATTGAATGTTCATCCCACTGCTAATGTGTAGAAACATCTTTATTCTACCCTGTTATTTTCTGAAAGTGTGAATTGGAAAGTAATATAAAAAGGGCTGAGGAAAAAGCTACAATTATTTAGTTTCCTACTACAAATTCTGAATTTTTGAAACATGAGATTCCTAAACTGAAGACAAAACATTCCTCTCCTTCCAAATGCATAAAGACTTACTGAAAATCCTTGAAACTGATGAAAAGATCTTATGTTATTCAATAGTATCCGGTTTAGTCCATCAGAAATTTATGACAATTGAAGACCAGTTTTAGACACCAAATATCATAAACTGTTAAAAATAAGGTGCAATTATTCCAGCCTACTTGTGGAAGGAAAAGGAAGTGAAGAATGAAGTCTGTTTGCACTAGATCTTGTGCAAACCACTATCCTCTAAAGAGTAGTATTTCCAGCTGTAGCTTCCCCTTCAGTGAAACCAAGAGATCACTTACCAATTACCATCATGGGCAAAAGAGGGCAACTTGTGGACATTAATTGAATTTATTGCCAATTACAATCAGAGCAGGATAATGAGAAATAAAATCTTAAAAACACATTCCCTGATTCCCAAGATCTATCTCCTCCCCCCAGAGACCCAGGAAGACAGGGAATGGGGGTTATGGTCAGTTCTCTATATGTTGTTCCTGACACTGCTTAGGGAGAAGTCCTACCAGGAAACCTGCTCCAGTGTGGGCTCCTCTCTCCGTGAGTCCACAAGTTCCTGCATGGAGCCTGTTCCAGCATGGGGCTCCCATGGGCTCATAGCCTCAGCTCTGGTGCCAGTCTCCTCCATGGGCTGCTGGGAGATCTCTGCATCCCTGTGAACCTCCAGGGGCTGCAGGGGCACAGCTGCTTCACCATGGGCTTCACCACAGTCTGCAGAGGAATCCCAGTTCCAACACCTCCAGCACTTCCTCCCCCTCTGCTAAACCCCTCCTTGGTTTCTGCAGAGTTGTTCCTCTCACATGTTCTCACTCTGCACTTCTCTGCCTGCAATTCTATCTGCACAGCAACCTTTTTTCCTTGTGAAATATCACACAGGATTGCTATCATTCCTGATTGGCTCGGCCTTGGCCAGTGGCACATCCTTCCTGGAGGCAGCTACCACTGGCTCATGCCAGATATGGGAGAAGCTTCTGGCAGCTTCTCCAAGAAGTCACCCCTAAAACCCTCTCACTTCCAAAACCTGGTCACACAAATCCAATACACATATATTTCATGAACATTTGCAATGGACTTTCTAATTCATTTTCTCCATCCCATTACCGTTTTTCCTCAAATGTATTCAAAGATTCAGGTTGTAGGAACATAAACACAAGTGTTTAGATATCAGATCCCATTGTAAATAGTGGGATGATAAAAAATCAGTTAATCTTGTCTTGACAGCTGTCCATCTCTTCAGGCATAAGCACCTTCAGGATGATGTGAAGGCTTCTTCTGTTCTACTTACTGCCTTCTGTTAACTGCAACATACTGTATTGGCTGTAAGTCTCACTTCAGCATCTAAACTTAGATGTCCACACTTTAGTACCAAATTCCTCCCTTATTGTGTAAAAATATCTGTATTTTTAGAAACTAATAAAATATGCACTGTTCTGGGGGAAGATTTAAATGTATGTGAGATGAGAGCATTACACCTCAACTGTATTAAGAGAGAAATTATTTTAATACTGAAATTGAAAATTGAATCAGGTGTGTGTGCCTACTCTGTGCAAACTCTGTAAGGAATGACCAGTCTTTGCTACCTTCTAAGCTTCTAACCTTCTAAGGTTATTTCTGGCAAAATAACACAATTTCTACCAAACAGATGAAGGTTCTATCTGATTTATCCTTAAATAGCAGAAAGTTTCCACATGGCAAAAAAAAATGTAGGGCAGATAAAATTTAGTCTGGTTTATACAATACACTACCACTCTGTCAGTCATAAAAGATGAGAGAGAGTTCCTGTTCCAATTATACTTTTAGATATGAAATGACTCATGCAATTCCTTTCTTGCTTGCTTTCTTAAAGTCTAAACAGCTTTCAAAGTCCAGAAATTATTCATAAGGATAAGAAAATATCTCATTTTAATATTTAGGGCCTAAAATACTCTGTTTGGGAAGGCATTAAAATGTTTTTATAATTCCAAACAGTAATCCCTGGAAAGGTTTCATCCAGACACCTAGCATAAAGAACGATGACATTCACTTAGCTATATTTGCATCCTGTCTTACCATAAATTATATAGAGCCTGTAATAGATGATAGACAGATGACATGCAACATTTCAGGACACATTAACAGGACTATAATGAGAGCCCTCTTCAGCAGTTCCTTGTTCCACAGGGTTATAGAGGATATTCTCTGTTTAATTCTACAGGACTCTGGATGGGGAGGAAATATCTCTGTTGTGTGATTATTCTGTCCCTATTTGTGGATTGTCTGGGATAAGGAATCAAAAGTATAGCCCCCCTTAAAAAAAAACATTGCTCAAAAAATTGACATTTTCTATTTCTCTAGAAATGGTAGGAAAACAATTTGACTTTAACGTTAAAGTGTTGAAACAAAATACAGTCAAGGACCTGGCATTTATTTTGTAGAGTTTTCCTGAAATTCTTATTGGCCACTTCAAGTTTCTTTCTAATGTTATCTGTGTTTGAATCTAAAATTTAGTGTCAGTAAGAAGCACAAGAATGAGAAGCATAAAACTTTGGTTCAAATTGCTATCAAACCATGTATGTAGCTAAAGGTGTCATATTTCCTAGACGATTTTCTCAAACACGTCAAGGGTCATTCCCTCTAGGGGAAAAACAAGAAATGATCATTCTTTTCTCCCTCTCTTATTTGTCTTCTGTCTTCCTTTGCTCCTGGGACTGACTTTGTATATGTAATCTAATAATGCAATTTAGATTAATTCATATTAATATAATAAAAATAGTATTTTTAAATATCACTAGATTATTTTAGTCTGTTCCAGGTGTTGTGTGAATTAAAAAAAGATCACAGAAAGCTTAAACTTTCCCTGCAAAAAAAACCTCCAAAACCACTCCTGCACAGCCCCTCAGAAAATTTTTATCCATTCAATCAAGTTAGGGTTTTTATTATTATTTGGTGTGTGGCTTCCTCTTTTTTTGTAATATATTTTTGAAATAATGGAAAGCTGCAGCAAATGGAACACAGAAGGAAATCACAGAAAAAAATTCTTAACATATGGATAATAATTTCATTATTTACAATGAATATTAATCTGTCACTAAATATAAATATATAAAAATATATAAAAATATTTAAATATATCTATATATCTACTCTCCTGCAAACTTGAAGTGTATATCAGATAAAGCAAAGAGCATGCACTGAATATCCATAACACTGAGTAAATATTAAAAAGTCTGCCAAGACTTTTTCACCTTCCATCTGCTCTAAGAAAACCTCTATACACTTACATAGTCCCTTTGGAGATGCATTATCAAAAGCTTCGTCCAAGGAGAAAAAGAACATCTCCATGTGATTTTTTTTATCCATGGAAAAAAAATAAAATAGAAAGAATACACAAAAGGGCAAGAGTGTTTTGTTTATGTATTTTTGTTTGAAGAGTCTGTCTACACATATTGTTTAATCAAAGTGTTCTGCACAAGCCTTTTCTTGACAGTTCCTAAGGAATGAAAGTGGCAGCATAAATGTAAAAACACACTGTTATTTTAATCACCATAGAATAAAGTATTGCACATCAACTCATGCTCAAAGTCAAGTCCAGTTTCTCATGTCAGTTTAACAAAATTACAGCTTAAAACACCGAGTGCTGCTCTGAAGCATGGATCACAGGATTCCTCTGTTACATTATTTTGCTGCTGTATTTCTAGTACATTCACATCTATTGTCTCTATAAAACATTTTTACTGTTTCTATATCTGTTGGAAAGGCCCGGATTCCACAACTTGTTCTCCCTGCCTGCTTTCTGTTTTGCAGCTTCACTTCTTCAGACCTCCAGGCAGAAATCTCCCACAAGGCCATACAGATTCGCACATTCTTTTCTTCATTAATGAAACAGAATACATTTTTCTATAGTTTTCCTTAAATTGAGTCCTTTTCTTTGATTGACGAACAGGTAGAAGTTAAACTGATGCCTATAAAGATTTCTTAGATGCCAAATGTGCAGATTATGAGTTTGGAAACTAACTGTGCTCAGTAAGAAGCACCAATTTTATTACTGTCAAGTCCCTCTAAAAGAATTAAATATAATACTCATTTGACTGATCTGAAAATCCGAAAATTCATAGTTTTGAATCCAAATAGTTCCATGACATTTTTGAACCTAACAGGTAGAAAAAGGAAACATCTCTCAAAAGCAAAACCGTACATTATATCTTTGGGTTATTTTTTCTCCTTCGTATTTTGCATATTCCCTTTACCAGTGACAATAACTGTTTCCTCTGTCAATGCAGCATAAACCACCAGAATAGTTAAAATGCTTAATAGCTACTTTTCTTTTTTTTCCATTATTCTGGGGACTAATTTTTTTTTCAGGATTGTGTGCACCAAATAATTTATACTGCATGTCACTTTTTACTCTTTTATATATATGAAGTAGAAAGAGAAAAATAACAGCAATATATCCCCAGATATAAGAGTTTCTGGAAATAGGAAGTCATTAAGGTGAAATTGATATTTGTGTCAAAGCCCTCAAAAAACTCCCAGAAGCCTTGATAAGAAGTGTGAATTACCTTTCTCAACAACACTTTTGAGTATGGTGCAGAAGTAGCAGCTTCTTGTATTCATCTTCTGTTCTATAGCATCTGCTTTCAGTTAAAAATAGTTGAGATGAAACAGGTGTGCTTTAGATTGGGGATTTACATTACACACAACTAGTCGTTTTTCCCTTGCCTACTTGTTATATAGGCATGAGAGGAATTTTCTGACTTGATTCTTCAATATCATATAATGTAAAGTGAGTTCCTCTCACATACTCATACTCTGCCCTTGTCTGGCCACAATTTCTTCTGTGCAGTAACCTTTTTTCATACTTGAAGATGTTATGTTAGAGCTGCTTCCACTGTCTCTGATGGGCTCAACTTGGTCAGCAGCCAAGGTCCATCTTGGAGTCAGCTGGCCCTAGTTCTGCTGGACATGGAGTGAGTTTATGGCTGCTTCCCAGAGAAGCCACCCTTCCAGCCTTCTGTGATACCAAAACCCATTACACAGTGCCAATATTCCAAGTGGGTCTCACCTAAACAGAGCAGAGGGCCAGAATCACCTTCCTTGACCTCCTGGCCGCAATTCTTTTATGCAGCCCAGGATGTGGTTGGCTTTCTGGGCTGCAAGTGCACATTGACAGGCTATGTTGAACTTCTTGTCAACCAAATCAACATAAATTTTTCTTTTTCTGTGAAAAGTTTGCCTAATACTAAGGTTTGTATTTTTACAGAGTAAACAGGAAAGGGAGGCTGTCAACTGCAAATTGTCATGCCACCTGAGACCCTATCCTGAATTAGAAATAGACACTAAAGGGTAAAAATTACTCACAATTCTGCCTAATTTAATGGACTACTTTTTCTGTTTTGATAGAATTCTATTTAATTATTCTGTTATCACAATGGCTGTTTAAACAAGTTTGTTACATGTTCCTCCCACCCTTCTACTTTCTTTATGGGCATCTAAGGCTGAAACCACAGTTATCATTCTACCTTCTCAAAATTCTTGCTGGTATTTATTGTCTCCATACATTGCCCCTCGTGAAGAACAAATGATGTAATTGAATTGATTTTTTTCTTCAAGGTTCAGTCTAAGTGTTAATTCAGAGAAGTTATTAAAAGGAAATTATATAAAAATAGTTTCTTCTCCTCAATTGAATGAAGACTTGCAGTTTCATGGAACATAGATTTTTTCAATAACCTGATATTTTTAGGACTTTATCATGCCATGATTAATAATTAAAATTGAAAATATTTCTAAATTGTTACTGTATTAGGTACAATGAAATTATGTTCAAAGAAATAATTTTTTATATCCACATTCTCATTCGTTTCTCTTTTCTGTTGCAGAACATATAAGAACATTCCAGTGTACTGAAATGAATTATACTATTGAACTTTATCCAACTTAAGTATATTTCTACATTTATTTTGTCTTCAGATATTTTGATCATCATAAAATTCCAAAAAATACATATATTAAATGATATTTAGCTATAAAGAAAAAGAACTATTAAGATACAAAAAGAAAGGAGACTTCATTTTGGAGAAATCAGGGTTCTAACTGTACAAGTCAAAAAGACCTAGGATCAGATCAATAAATGGGAATGCTTAATTTTTTTTTTTTCTCCACAATTCACATGTCTTTTTGTAAACATAAATCCCCAGAAGACATTTTTTATTCCAGAGGAGAAAACTTGCAGCTACAATATGCAGTATCTGAATTTAACATTGCTGCTGTTCCTGCTTTAATATTCCAGAGAGAAGAGAGGCCTGGGAGGGTGACCTAAAAAGGAATTGCTCCTTTTGGTTGAATCCATTTAGGGAATCTGTGACATCCATTTCTAAAAATATTCAGAATATAGCCTTATCTTGTAAAATTAACAGGGAAAAGAATCTATCTATCTTGAAACATTTCATGGGGTATATCATGAAGAAGATGTTTTTAGTTGCAATCATTTTACAAATATCTAAAGAAATCCTCTTACTCCACATCTCAAATGACATATACATAATAAAAAAACTATAAAATTTGTGGTTTGGTTTGGTTTGGTTTGGTTTGGTTTGGTTTTATTTTGTTTTTTGGGGATTTTTGTGTGTGTGTTGAAGCAGGAAGAAAGAACATGTCTGAATTGCCCTGGGGGCTGTAAAATGGATGTGTAAGAAGATTTTGCAGTACCTAAAAAATGCTTGGTTTTCTTCAGCATATGTTCAGAAAGAAATTTAAATGTTCACTCAATTTGAATCCAGTCTACAGTCATACTTTTCAAACTGCATGTTGTTTGATCATGTAGAATTTTGGCTTTCAGGACCACTTCTAGGCCACTAAGAAAATGAAAGCTTTATCTGAAGTCTAAATGCAGTTGAACAAAACAGTCTGAGTCATTACACAGTTTGGTGAAAAAAAGAAAAAAAAGTCATATGATTAAAAAGCTGGCCTGGACTCATTAGTCCATCCACATATCTATTATTTGATTGCAAATTAGTCAGTAGGTGACATAATGTTATTTTTTGTACGTCCTTTCTCTTCCTAACACCTAAAATCAAATTGTCTATGCAAAGTTAGTTTCAAGAGAAATAGAGGAGGATGGAGTCAATGACCTTTGAGGTCTTTTCTAACCTTTAAAATTCTATATGTCAGGTCTGTTCCCTCTCTCCTATCCCCTCCTCCCCCCTGATAATCATATATCAGTTTATTTTTTGATGGCTTAGTACTGTTTTGGTAGAAGACATGGGTAATAGTTTACCACTATTGTTGTGTAGTAGATTTTCTAAGACCATTCTACAGTGTAAAAGTCTACAGGAAATGAAATGCCCAGTTTCTAAAATCTGAAATGCTCCTTTGGTTTCATTTGTAAGGTGAGACTAACTTCACAACTCTGTAGTTATATGGAAAATCAAGTAAAAGAATCAGACTCCATAAAATTGGGTTCCTGAGAGTTGGGCTCTTCAAATTACATGGTAGTGTGAGTCAAAGAATCACTTTAAAGTCTTTCAATATAACAGTTGTTCTTGGTCTGAAATGGTCAGTCCTCAAAGCAAGGGCCAGCTCAGAGGAGAGCACAGGTAGAACTGAGAATATCTGACATAGTGCCACTGAGACACAGACAGAGCTTTAATCTGGTGCAGGCTATATTTTTAGTGACTTTATTATACAGTAGACTGATTTTTCAGTAATTTCCTTCTGTGCAATGAATTCATGTCCTTTCACTGAACTCCTTCTACTAATCCATGTCTTTTTTTCTGCTGGGAGTCCATCCCTGGTCCCAGCACTCTAGACTTGTCTCCACAGGGCTGAACAAAGGAGGAGCTGCTCTCTGAGCTGCTGGCCACACTCTGCCTAATGCAGCCCTGGGGGCTGCTGGCAGCTTTTGCTGCAAGGGCTCATTGCTGCTTGATGGGAGGGCTGGTGCTCACCAGGAACCCCAGATCCCTTCTCTGCATCCCTTTCCAGACTCCTCTGCTCCACCCCTGACACGTATTGGTGTGGGAGGTTGCTGCTTAATGGAGCAGAAAGCAATAGAATGTGTCAACAACAGAATAAATTCTCATTACACTCCACACATATCATGTACCATGATTATGTGAAGTGTAATTTAATAGTTTTATTTTGGGTGTGAAAGGGAGAGCCGCATATCTACTGACAGATAAAGATATTGCTAAATTTATACTTAAAGAGGTGCAAAAAGACATTAAAATGGGGGCAATTCACCCATAAAGGTTGAGTTAGACAAAGTTAGAGAGCAACTGCATTCCAGAAAATATAAAGAGTAGTCCTAAAATATCCAAAAGAAATTGAACTTCCAAATACCAAAATAATGTCCCATTCTGAACAAATGAGTTTTCCATTCTCTCTGAAGAACAGGTTATTATCTTGGAAATATTGAAATAAATGAGGTGACAAACAACAGAATTCATATTAATACAGTCAACAGAGAGCTCAACTGCAGTCTAAGGCATTTTCAATGACAGGACTGAATGGAAGATTAATAGGGCTAAAATCACTGGTAGAAAACGTAATCATCCCACCATTCTCCATAAAAACATATATTCAAATATAATCAGAAGAAGATAAAGAATTTGACATTTTTTTCATGTAGATCTACAAATCTAAATAACAATTAAAATTAAAAAGGCTTTTGAAAATTAAATACATAAGTCATAGGTAGCAAAAAAAATAAACTCCTAACCAGGCATTCTGTTTTTCTGTGATTCTGCAATCTGCCAGTGATGAAAAGATTAAAATATTTCAGAACAGAATTCAGGATATAATCCTGCATGAGCTATAATCTCCTGTTTTCAATCTAGTAAAAGCAAATGGACCCAAATCCAGTGAAACGCTTGAAATATTTTCCATGATGCTATTTAAAGTGTCTACTAATAGAAGTTCAGAGATTATGTTTAAGAATTTGCATTATAATGTGTGAATAGTATTTTTCTCTTACCTTGCACTTTAAACCTATCCTAGCAGAGGGCACTGATGTTATACACTGTATAATGCATTCAAACAGAATTGTGAAAGAGGTCAGATTTGATGCCAGATGTCTAATCTATCTCAATTATCTAATTTTAAACCCTCTTGGCACAAAGAGAGGGAAAATAAATTTTCTATTTACCATTAATTTTCCCACTGAGTATAGCATGTTGATAAAGAAAGCAAACACAAAAACAGTCTAAATGGATAATAACCTGGCACCATTGATCTAGTTTTGAAGGTTAATTAATCATACACTTGCCTTCAAGAAAGTGTTATAGTACAATGAACCTTATTTCTTACTGACTTTATTAGCTGGGTGCTTCCACCCTCAGCATCCACAGCCAAGGCAAAGATTTGACTTTCAAAAGCTCCTTAGAAGCTCAGGTTAACAGTATGCAAAATATCTACAGTTCAGTTCTAATATTTATCACTGCATATCCTGTATTATTTATAACACTGACCAGAGTATCTGGAGCAAACTGGAAAACACATGTAAATTCTTTCCACAGTGTAGTGCACTGGAAGGGAGTTGAAGGTCTGCTATAGAACAATTACTCTCATTTCAGTGGCAATAAATCAGTGAAATGAGAATTAATAATTTCTGTCCATTATGCTACCCCAGAAATTTTTTCTGAAGTCATGAACAAGAAAAAGCTCACAGTGTATTCACCCTATTTCTTCTAAATATGCATTGGATTTCTGTCTCTCTAAAAAAAAATATTAACTAATTAAAGCAGAATGATGTATATTATTTCCTCACATAAATGATGATAAAGATGACACTTTTCTTGATAGCTCAAGTACGCTTATAGTCTATTCCACAGTCAGATAAAGAAGACAGGATAGTATTTTGATACTTATTCTATTAAAAGACACTGAAGGCCTGGACTTAATTTAGAGGTGTGAGAGTGGCACACATCCTACAACTAATGCAAACATGCTGAAGGTTGCCCTTCTAAGCCCTTGTTCAGATCAGTTGAAAGCATGCCACATTTCAATATATCCATCTTGATCAGGACTATAAAACCATATTTATTTAATGTCAATTTGGAAACCCATTTCTTCATCCTTCCTTCATTCTTGATTTTTCCCCCATGTGTATAGCATAGGAAATGGCTTAAAAATTCTTTATAACAGAAAATCCTTTAATGCTTTTTTTTAATGTTACTCCACTAAAATGACTTGAGAGGATCATGCAAACTAGTCTTTTACAGTCACATGCCTACAAATGCACCCAGGGAGTTGCTTTGAATTATGTTTATCACATGTTGCCTTTACCCCTTCTCCAGGAGAGTGTGGCTGATGTTTATTCTACATGAAAAGACTTAATAATCCTTTTTGTCTTTTAACCATATCCTTCCTGCAAAAATCTCTTGAAAATTGCCATTTCTGTTAAAGCCATTTCACCTCAGCACCTTTTAATCCTTCCAGTATGATTTAGATGTATGGTGCATCACCGGTTGACCTAGAACATTCTTGCTACTTCTACTGCATGACAATAAGGACTCATCACTGACCCTACTAGATGGTGTTTATTCAGCTTGCAGTCTGTTTCAGATTTAATAGGTAATCTTTCATCCAAAAGTAAACAGCCCTTAAATGGCCCCAGATAGATCTGCAAAGTGTTTGTTGTCAGCATTGCTGCATTCCATTTCATTTATGACCTTTTACAGTGAAAAACTGACTTCATGTTCTTCTAAATGTTTGGGCAATAAAGGAAGAAACCAAATACAAGATCTTGAGCAAGTATAAAGTGCATTTAAAAGTAAAAAATTAAAGGAAGTTTAACACTTATTTTTTCCTGCCAAAATACACTCAAATAAAAAGAAAAATGTTGAGCAAACTTCTGTGTTAAATTCATTTGTCTCCAGAGAGACTTCTTTCTCATATTAGAAATATGTTTACATATTCAATAATAATTTAGGCCTCTAAAATGGTAACAATAGGCAGAAAATAATTATATATGTATTTGCTACTTAATTAACAGCACATAAATTAATTTTCTCATCATCTTTGCAAAATCAGATATAGCTCTGATATCTCTATTCTTTCCAATTGACTGCAAGTAGGATGACCTTTATTTTTCTCTTTTCCCTACTGTTTTCAGATTTGAAGATAGTTATAGCAAAGGGATGTATTTCAAACATTCTTTTATTGTATTCTGATTAATTTTTGAATATTAGTGATAATCTTGTCCTCCAAACATAAACATTTCTTAAAAAGTATAAGAAATTACAACAAAGCAAGAAACTTTTTTTAATGCAGTACTTATTGAAAGTGAATGATAATTCATCAAATTTTGCATGAAGTTTCATCAGCTGACGTGGAATGCCCATGGAAGATCAGTCACTGATTCATTCATATTTTTCTGTCTAATATATTATAGATATTACAAAGAAAGAAAGCAAATATTTTGTCACAATGTATGACTTGACCTTACTAAGGACATATATCACAGAACATAAGTCTGTGTCCTTGTGTTTAAGTATAACACAGGAGCAAAATGCTGAACTATAGCTGAATCTGATATTCATGGTTCTAAGCCATGTACCATTTAAGAGCTCCAGAGGAAGCCATAATCATGAGTAACCCATTTTTTTTTTTCTAGCCTAGATATTAATTTTTTAAATACACCTATTGTCAATTTTTTTTAATGACCTTTTTGGAATTTACCAAAGAGTAAGTTGCTTCAGTTCTGCTCTCTGCATTAGAGTCTGTGGTGAAGACAGCAGAGTATATATATATTTTCTATATCTTGAAATGTAAAATTGTTGCTCAAAATCATAACTACTCAGCTGGGTTGAAAAACCTGCAGGATTTGTGAGGAAAAAATTCACTCAGGCAAACACACATATTCAACTACAGCATCAGGTGCAGCCTTGAACTGCCAAGGAGGTCCCAGATGGCCCAAGGGCACTCTGGAAAGAGCCAAGGAACTTGTTGTTTGGAAAAAATTATCAAGTCTATTCCTCAGTATGGACAATTCCAGAAAGAAATTTTAATATCTTCCTTCACATGGGTTTGCATTGCTTGAGATTTTCACAGGCAGTAAATGCCAAAAGAAAAAATAAAACAAGTAACCCTTTTTAGGATAATTCATACTGAAACCAACTGTTGTTCTGTTTCCAGTCTTGGGAAAAATTGGTTATATATAAAAAACAGTATAGAGTACATTGAAGTTATATCTAACTCAAGAGTTTTCAGAGTTTACTCACACAGTAGAACCATCATTATGCATAGCTGTACCCAAAAGCTTTATTCAAAACTTTATTCAAACCTGTAACATAGCAGAATTTATAAATGAATATGACAATGATTATTGGTTTGGAACACTTGCTTTCTTATCTCTCCCTAGCATGGTATAAATTATACACTGTGAAATACTTGTTAAATCACCTTCAAGGTATAACGATAAGATGAGATTTATCAACAAGACAGTAAACTAATTTTAAATTGATTTATGGGAGTTCAGTACATTATGAAAGGTTTGTATGATATAACCTCTTTATCAAGGCAAGCAATGAAGCTTATTTTCTAGCATTTATACCTGATCTGTTTATTTTTGCTGTCTTGTTTTTACAGAAACTGTTCATGTAATCAAAGGTTAATATTTAGTTTGTATATATCTCATACTTTATTCACAGAATATCATTCTGACCTAATTGCCAAAGAAAATGCAGCTTCGTTTTACCCATTTGGTGGAACTGGCTGCAATGAAGTCACTATAGTCACTGTAGCCACAAAGAGAAAGTCCAAAAATCCAATCCAAAATTCAGCTAAATATATCTATTTAGCCCTTCAATATATTGATTTCAGCTGTAAACAATTTTTCCCTAATATAAGGTGTGGTAATATTCAATAGTTTCATGTCCAACCCATTCATGGAGCCCTGCTGGAGCCTCTTTGTCACATGCCCAGCATCCATCAGGTCTCAGAAGACAAATGCCACTCTATTTGATGAAGAGATATTCTTCCTGGCTGAGGGAAAAAGCAAGAAAAAGTACGACTACTCTGTGATGACAAGTTATGTCAAATTTTTTAGTACACAGAACTTCAAAATTATGTAGAACTTAGTTTTATTATTTTTTCTCTAAAGAAAAAGAGTTGATCCCTAGTACTCCTTTATTTTAAAGATATCTATTAAAATAATATCTTGCACTAAAGTAAGGGTTAGGGTTAGGGTTAGGGTTAGGGTTAGGGTTAGGGTTGAAAAAAATTTTTTTCAAGTTAAAGTTGCATAAAAACTTTAACATTCCTGTGTTTTTTATACTTGGAAATTATCATAAAATCTGCTTCTGTGTAAGCAGAAAATGTATAATTTATTGTGTTACATCAACTTCACTGAAAACAATATTATTAAAATACACAAAAACTATTGCTTACTCAATGTATTTTATTGTACCTATATCTATATTATAAGGTTGAAAATATCAAATTTAGCTGTATATATATATATATCCACAACTCACTTATGTTCCCTAACTGAAAGAATAATAGACATTTTCTCATAGTGCAGTTGAACTGAATTTGGTGATATATTTTAGCACCGAAACTTTAGATAAAATAATATATAATATTATGACATAAATTAGTGTAAGAATATATCAATGACAAAATGCTGATAAAATACTGATATAAATTCAGGTTTTTTTATAAATAAATGTGAATGTAAATATAAATAAATAAATTCTTCTTCTCTATTTTCACGCATCCAGGAAAAGTGTCATGATGCTGTTTAAAAGATAGTTAGTAAATTATATTAGAATTATTGCTCTGTTTAGAGACCTCATTGTGCAATATGGATTCTGTGTAATAGTTTAATACCTAATATATATGCAGAGTATAATGTATATAATTTAAATTTAAACATCTGCCTCTCCTTTAGCTAACACAATCTACAAATTATACCATTGTTTTATTCTTCAGAACTGATTCAAATCACAGTCTGTAATGAAGGTGATATAAAGGGAGATAAGGACCATTACCTATGCATATCTTACATAACACAATAATACCAAAACAAATTAAGAACTTGATGAAGGAAAGACCAGCCTTTGAGAAAGCCATAAAAGCACTAGGGTAAGTATGACTGAAAATAAAGAAATAGCCAATATTTTAAAAGAATGTTCTTCAGAGATATAAATAGGGTAGAAACAGTAGTTTAAAAAATCAGTACAGGAAATAAGACATTCCTGTTTCCAATAAATGCAGTATTTATAAACATGGTATCATATACTCATACATTCACAGCCTATAAAATAAAACAAGATACTGTGAATTCTATTATGTGTAAAAACTACAAGTGAAGATGGACAAAAACCCCAGGAAACATTTTATCTCTTTCTGTTTTATTTTTTTAGAAAGCCTTCTAAATTAATGCCTTTTTAAAAGCTTAGTATTACCTTTCTTTATTGCTTTAATTAGTAGTTATTATAAAACAATTCATGTTAGTGCAAAGTATTATAATACAAATCACATGCGCAAAAATGGCAGGTTTTGAAATGTAATTTTGAATGGGAAATCTCTTTGTGGTTTCATTTTTATATATTTATAGAATCAATGTATTGTACAAACACATACAAAGCCTAACACAGAACATGCTGCTTCGTTTCTTTTTTCAAGTAACATGCATATTTTTTCTTCAAGGAAGTGTATTTTTCAAATATCATTCAATAAATAAAGTATCGTACTATGCAAACTGTGTTCCTCCAGTTGATGAACAAAAATACAGAACATATGTGAGAAAAAATATCTATTAGCAAGAAACACAATTAGCAGTAAAACTAGCCAACAACTTGAAGTACTGATAAAAGTAGTTTATCCCATCAGAGTATTCCTTGATAAAGGGTAATTTGGTAATGAAGGTTAGAGAAGTTATTTCAAAATAATATTCTATATAAAATACACCTTTTTTCCAAATATGCAGAGGTATACAGGATTTTTACATAGTTTGAATATTTTCTGCAATATGGAGAAGGAATATTAGGTTATATGACATTTTCTCTTTGTCTAGATTGAGAGTCAGTGTATATCCATGCATTGAAAAGAAAATGACAGACCCTTGAGGTACTACACCTTGCTTTGGTTTGAGTACAGTTCTTATCTGCATGATTTTAAATTACTTATGTTCCTATGTTGGTGGAATCACACTACAGCTTTATTCTCTTGTCCTGAGAATTTGCAATTTATAGCCCTCTCTTAATGAGTAAATTTTCTATGACTGACCCTGAGAATTCCTTTATTAGATGTCACAGTAAACATTTAAAATTATTTCTTTTCTTTGTAATAGTATGTTACATACATAAAACTTTCTTTACATGCACTCAAGAAATACACTGAGCCCTTGTCCTGGTTTTGGCCAGAACAGGGTTAATTTTTGATTTTTGCCAGGAGGGAGCATGGTCATTGTCCCTGTCAGGGGCAGGGGGAAGAAGGTCTTTTCCAGGTTAAGGTAGCATGAAAATGGTCAGAACATCTGCATATGAATCACTCACCTCTCTTATACATTTTTGTTATTAATATTGTTGCTATTATTGTTAATTTTCTTATCTCATTGCTGTTTCCTGGAAATTGTTCTTACCTCAACATGTGATCTTTACCTTTTGTGCCTCCAATTCCCCTTTCCATCCCTCTAAAGAGGGAGGGGAAGAGGGAGAGGGGGAATGAGTGAACAGCACATGTTTTGGAGTGGTATCTGTGGGAGTATTAAATTGAAAAATACCATTCCTAACCACGAGAATCCTAAAAAGAACAAAAAACAGTACCTATTTTATACAGCATTAGTGGCTTTAGTAATCTCTCAATTACATGTTTTAGACATAGAACAAGGAGGAAAAATCAACAAGACCAGTAGATGAGCAACTTAACTTCTAATTATCCATGTTGGTTATTCAATTAATGGGGACAGGAAAAATGAGGAACACAGAAAACTGGCTCTGAGGATGTGAGTTCTCTGAGATGAAACTAAAATCACTGTGTGGAGGTTTTGTTCAGCTCATTTGGTCTGTTTTCCTGGACTTACCTGATGATCTCCAAAGTTTCTTGTTTTCTGTGTAATGACTTTTCAATGGAATTGTCATTTCAATCGATGAATTCATGAGACACAAAGTAAAGATGTGCTCCCTGGTTACCTGACATGACTGCTGCTAAGGCACCAATGTTCCTTTTAAAGAGTCAAGAGCTGTGCCAATAAATAAACAATGTCTTTCAGAAAGAAAACAGAGAAAGTAGGCTTCTGAGCCAGGGGATCTTGAAGCAATAGCCAAAAAAGAAAGAGAAAGGCAGGAAGAGTCTACTTTTTCTTTTCAGTTAGCTTTTGTCTTTCATTACATCTCCATCACTCTATGTGTATATATATCTGTCTCCTTCTTGCAAATGATACTAGATTTCTAGCAGAAATTTTTGATGTAACATAAACCACTGATGTAGTACTATACAGATGGCACCATATATCTTCTCCATTTGCATATGTTCAATCTGTTTTGATAACAAGGAAAGACAGAGTTATTAAAACTGTGAAAAATCTGCAGGGAGGAAAAAAAAAGAGCAAAGAAAGGTGTTGCTTTTTGAGACAGCACAAATATAAGAATTAGGATGAAATAAATGTAGAACACAAAATAAATTTTGTTTTTCCAGAATGGGTCCTGTGCAGATCGTAGGTACAGATTCCATGTCTCAGATTAGCATCTATTCTGTGTGATGGGTGTCCCCCCTTCCCTCTAACATTGAGTTTTCTGGAAAAAGACAGCCTATGGTGCATAACCTTGCCAAGAGCAGAGCCTAGCTAGTTAGAACAAGGCAGAGGATTGAAAAGTACTTGCTTTTCAGAGACTACTGCACAGCTCTAGGTGAGCAATAGGTAGTTGGCTAGTTGGCTTTATCCCAGCCATTTTCTTATACATTTTTTTCAGTTAGTAATTCATGCTTAATAGCAGAGTTTAAAAAGTCTAGATCTAGTCTAGATATTTTATAAATATCACTGACATATTAATAAAAAACCTCTTTAATTAAAAGAAAACATGTATTCTATTTTTTAAGCAATGTTGGATATATTTTCTTGGAATGTGATAATCTTTTCTACCAAAAGGTCTAACTGAAATTAAACCATACCTTTTCCTTATTGCATTCAGTGATCTATACACATACTGGATGTAGTCCAATTCAAACACATTTGAAGGATTAAAATAAAAATTGGTTTGGGGATTTAAACATCTGTGAATTATGACAAAGCTTAAAGAGATTCTCTGATCATACTGGAAGCCAATACCTAAGTGCTGAGCATGCTTTGAGGCTCAAAATGAGCCTCCACTGCCTGACTGATTTTAAGGATTAAGTAAAACTTGGTGTACAGAAGTCCTCTATAAAATACCCTGGAAGACCAAGATTAAGATTTGTGATGTCTAACATGACACTAGAATGTGTCCATATCTCTAAGCAAGTAATTTTCAGTCTTTTTGTTATAATCACAGCTAAAAAATAGGCACTGTTGGAGTCTTTTAGAAGTACCTGACTGGTCTGATGCTGGCACTGTAAGATTAGACCAGCTGAATCCTAGAAATGTCTGCTTCTTTCCACTAGCATTTCAAATAACACATAATCATTAGACTTAAAAGATGTTTAATCTAAATGGACTGCCAGCCTTTATACTTTTAAATTGCCACAGTTTTCTACTCTTTTTTGTAACAGGAAAAAAATATAAATTGTTAGCTCGTAAATTTGAATATGCAGATAGGAAAATTGCTGAAATAAACTTCTACTCTTGAAAACAGGTTTCCCAGTAAGGTTGTGAACCATTTGGCCCTGGAGATTTTTAGAACTCAACCACATGAAATCTTCAGCAGCTTGAGCTGAGCTTTGACATTTACACTGATTTGAGCAGGAGGTCAGCTTAGGTGACCTTCAAAGATCACTCCAACCAAAGACTTTCTATAGTTTTTAGAATAATAATGTCAGCTCCCGTAAAAAGAACCCATGGGTGTTTGATAACTGCACAGCAAAAAGGCTGAAAGATATGAATTTTGCTGCATAAATATTTTTATAAAGCAGTATATTTATGTATATTTCAGTTTCCTTAATATATGAAACATTTTTCTCTTAGCAAAACCAGAAACTGATAAACCCATGATTTTATGTAGAGAGTGTGGCATAGAATGAGATTAGATATATGCTAATTAAGTCAATTTTCTTCAAAGGCTTTCTACAGTGTGTTGAATGTAATTTGAAAAGAAAACTTTTGGCCTTTATTCTTTTCTATGAGCCCTCATTAAAAGAAGAAAGGATTTTCATACAGGTTTTTATTCATTTAGTGGGGGAAGAAGGGGAAGGATTTGGTTGAAGATTGTAGAATTGGTGAAATTTCCATATTTTACAATATAGTATTACAATTTCTAGATATTTTATATTAAAAAGTGTTTTATTCTCAATGTCTAAAAGAACATTTGACAATTAGTATTTAATGTTCTTTCATATTTCTGAAACATCAGGAATACAATCATAATAAAAAATTCTAATTATTTTGAAAGAGACAAAGCAGAAGGGTATACCACTTTTTTTGCCTCTGTCTTCAACAAGGATGACAGACCAAAAGGGTCTCAGTGCCCTGAGCTGGAGGACCATGACTGCCAGAATGATAAACTCTCAACTGACAGTGAAATTGTGGGGAATCTGCTGCTCTAGCTGGATCCCTACAAATCTATGGGGCCTGATGGGATTCATCCAAGAACCCTCAAAGAGCTAGTTAATGTCATCACAAAACCTCTCTTGATGATTTTTGAGCCATCTTGGGAATCCAGAGACATCCCAGCTGACTGGAAGTTGGCAAACATCCTGATCTTCAAGAAGGGCAAGAAGGAGGAATATGGAAACTACAAACCTGTCACTCTGACTTCAGTGCCTGGTAAAATCAGGGGAAAAGTTATTCTGGGAGGCATTGGAAAACACATGAAAAACAATGCAGTCATTGGTCACAGCCAGCATGGATTCATGACAGGACAAACCTGTTCTGCTTGTCATACCAGATTTCCTTTGACGACAGGGTAACACAGCTACTTCATCAAGGGAAGACAGTTGATGTAACTTTTTTGGATTCCGGTAAAGCTTTTGATACTGTCTCCCAAAGGATCTTTCTGAAAAACTGTCCAGCACACAGCTGGATGAACACATCATGTGATGGGAGAGAAGCTGGCTCATGGGTCAGGCACAAAGGGTTACAGTGAAGGGTGACCTCAGGCTGGTTGCCTGTCACTAGTGGGGTTCCACAGGGCTCCATCCTCGGCCCTGTGCTCTTCAACACCTTCATAAATAATGTGGACACAGGACTGGAAGGGACAGTAAGCAAGTTCACAGACAATACAAAACTGGGAGGAGCTGTTGACTCTCTCAAATCCGAGAGGCCCTCCAGAGAGACTTTGACAAATTAGACCAATCACCAACTGTATGAATTTCAACAAGGCAAAGTCCCAGATTCTGCACCTGGAATGGGGCAGCCCTGGATATATGGACAGACTGGGGAAGGAGAGGCTGGAAAGCAGTACCATGGAATGGAATGGAATGGAATGGAATGGAATGGAATGGAATGGAATGGAATGGAATGGAATGGAATGGAATGGAATGGAATGGAACCCAGGGGTCCTTGCTGATGGCAAGTTGAACAGGAGCCAGAAGTGCCTTGGCAGCCAGGAGGGCCAACCCTGCCCTGGGGGCATCAGGCACAGCATGGCCAGCTGAGCAAGGGAGGGGATTGTCCTGCTCTGTTCTGCACTGGGGTAACCTCACCTCAAATGCTGGGAGCAGTTTTGGGTGCCACAATGTAAGGAAGACATGAAACTATTAGAGAGTGTCCAAAGGAGAGCAACAAAGATGGTGAAGGGCCTGGAGGGGAAGCTGTATAGGTGGAGGTCACTTGGTCTGTTCAGCCTGGAGTAGAGTAGGGGAAGACCTCACTGCAGTTACTTCTTTGTGAGGGGAAGAGGAGAGGCAGGCACTGATATCTTCTCTCTGGTGGTCAGTGACAGGACTGGAGGGCATGGCCTGAAGTTATGCCAGGGGAGGTTTAGGTTGGATATTAGACAAATGCTCTTCACCCAGAGGGTGTTTGGGCACTGTAACACAGTCCCCAGTGAAGTGATCACAGCATCAAGCCTGACAGAGTTCAAAAAACATTTGGACCATACTCTGGGGCACATGATGTGGGAGATGGTGCTGTGCAGAGGGAGGAGCTGGACTTGAGTATCCTTGAGGATCCCTTCCAAATCAGCATATTTTGAGTTTCTGTAAAAGAGATTGTAGATCTTAAATTTTTCAATTTTCACTTACATTCCAAAATATTGACATCTTGTTTCTGAATTTTTTATCAGAAAGTTACACATTTTGAAGGGATGATGTTATTAAATATTATAACCTAGTTTAAGACAGTAGCAAACAATGATGAGAAGCCACATCCTGATTAAATATTATTATGTCTTTAGAGATAGATATTTCTATCTCTTCAATCACTTCTCGTTATGAAATATTCAAAAATGGAAATCTAGGACTTGATTTAGCCTATCTAAATATAGATATTTAGTGTCATCCAGGGAAAGTGGCTGAGAGAAGGTGGAAAATGTAGAATTTCAATTAGTAAATTTTCCACTGGTAATACTGTGCTGGAAAGCTTCAGTGAGGCAGAAAGCAACAGAAAGTGTGGAAAGACTCTGACTATGGGCTGAAGATGAGTTTGACTGAAAAATTAAATTTATTTGTATCCAAATATTTTTTCCTATTCCATTTCTGAAAGAGAATGGGGGAACAGGACAGGGAATGGTGGGGAAGAGGATATACATAACTATGATATCATATAATAAATATCATATTATGTACATAAATACTTTCCCTTTGATAACCGGAATCTATGTCTGAATCCAATAGGTAGGACGTGGGCACTTTTAATGACTAACATATTGCAAACAAATTCAGCACAACAGAATTTCTAGGTAGACAGTCATATTCAATAAGGTGATGCTGCTCTGGCTCCTAATGAGCATACACTGGTGATCACCAAATAATGTTAGGAATTCTTGCCATATGGAAAGCTATCAGTGTTTACAATGACTTCACCCAGCTGTCACTGCAAAGTGGCCAGCAGTAGAATTACTCTGTTTTCAATCTGTTGGGGAACATCAAAGGCAAGATACCATCAACATGGATTTTTGTTTTTCAATATTACATCCCATACAGATAAGAAACTGTTGCACAGTCTCTTTTAAAGTCTTATATTACTGCGCCTTGAACTGTCCATTTCTAGAATTAACCAATAATTTCAAAATAAAAAGGAAAGGAGAATATAGAAGACACACTATTGACTGTATATTACATAAAACTCTGCATATATACGAAGATGATCTGTCCAATATCTCAGTGGCAGCACATTTTGTCCTTATGTAGCACTTTTTGTGCATAGCTCCAAGAAGAGGGCTCTTTTGGCATGAAAGAATAAATGAAATGCATTGAATCAGGGGTATTTTGCTGCCACAACCAGCGGCATAGATCTTCAGTATGTGAAAATACCCCTCGAGGACAATCCATGCTTCTAATCCCTGGTTTCAGAGACATTTAAAGGTTGTGTGTCCTTGTTGGTAAAATTTAGTTTTGTGGTAAGATCACAATGGTTCTACATTAGGGTAAGAGAGGTCACTGGGAGGGATTGATGTAGAGTGGCAGTGCAATAATCTGGGAAGAGTGAGAAGGAGTGCTCTGGAGGCAAATACAGTTAGAAAGAAGTCAGTGGCAGTTTTGCAGGTGTTAAGATATAAGGGACAGTGCACCTGAAGAAGTGTCAGGTGACTGAAAAAATTAGGATGAGTTGATGTAACTTCGTGACCCATAGGAACCTTTAGTTAGCAGGGTGTGCTTCTCTTTGTCAGTCTTGCTCCCTTCTTTCATATCTTGTGTCTTATTTGACAGCCTGTCTACACTGTAGCTTGCTACTGTGACCTCCTGCTTGCTTTGCCTGCTGCTGTGAGCTGCTTTGAGCTCTGCTGTCTGAGCCATATTTATAATAATAGAAAGTATTGTTGTAATGGAGACATCACCAGAAGTTAGAAGAAAGGGTGATTTGAAAATAGAAGCTATAAGAAAAAAATCAGGAAATCTGGAAAATACAGGGACTATGGAACTGCTAAACGAATTTGGACATGTTTATTAAATTTTCTTTGCTCTATCATTAGATCAGAATATCAGACAGTGGCACACTGGCAGCATATTTTCTGAGAGCTATCTGTTACTGGGAACACTGTTCTTGCTCTGTGAAGGTCTGCAGGTGGAAAACTGAGCCCTGGCCTGAGATTTGGCTATTTGAACTGCCATGAATGTCTGGGTAGAACATGCAGAATTACTGGACATGCCAAATAACAGAGCAAGTATATACAAAATTATAGATACTGCTAAGAGGAATCAAAAGATTTCACAGATGATTAAAGGAAACAATGTGAAAGATAGCCAAGCTTCACAGACATTTGGAGGAGAGGTTTAAGGCTCTTTTGGACAGCAGTGTCTTGCTGGGGCAGTGATGCCTAAGTTACCATGTCAGCAAAAACTGCATGAAGAAATCATTGCATCTCAGTATGTAGCCATAACAAACTCTTTCTTCACAAGCAGGGTGAAAACCTGTCTTGTGAAAGATATGAAACTTCTGTTGGTTCTTTTACTATAGATGGATAGACAAATAAAAGTTTAAGGACTGTTAGGATGAAGTTCAAGAAATTATATGTATAAAAGATCTTTAGACTGCTATCTTCTACCCCAAGAGAAATGTTTCAAAATGACAGCTTGTCCTTCCTTCCTTCCTTCCTTCCTTCCTTCCGCCACTTCCGCCACTTCCGCCACTTCCGCCACTTCCGCCACTTCCGCCACCTTCCGCCACTTCCTTCCTTCCTTTCTTCCTTCCTTCCTTTCTTCCTTCCTTCCTTTCTTCCGCCACTTCCTTCCTTTTTTCATCTTTCTTCCTTTCCTTTCCTTTCCTTTCCTTTCCTTTCCTTTCCTTTCCTTTCCTTTCCTTTCCTTTCCTTTCCTTTCCTTTCCTTTCCTTTCCTTTCCTTTCCTTCCTTCCTTTCCTTCCCTTCCTTCCCTTCCCTTTCTCCTTCCCTTCTTCCCTTCCCTTCCCTTCTTCCTTCCTTCCCTTCTTTCTTCCCTTCCTTTCCTTTCCTTTCTTTCCTTTTCTTCCTTCCTTTCTTCCTTTCTCTTTTCTTCTTTTTTCTTCTTTCTTTTTTCTTTTTTCTTTTTTCTTTTTCTTTTTTCTTTTTTTTTTTTCTTTTTCTTTTTCTTTTCTTTTTCTTTTCTTTTTTTTCTTTCCTTTTTTCTCTATCTCTCTCTTTTTTTCTCAATCTGTGTTTCTCTTTCTCTCTTTCATTTTTTATTATTTTCTTTTTTTTTCCTATGCAGGCTTTTTTTCATTGTTTCTTTAAAAGTATAAATCACTTATCCCTACTTATTGCACAGACTTGAAAATGTTTCAAATCTCTTCACACAACACAAACTACATAAACTAGGATGTTTCTAACATAAAAGGACTTAAACTATTGTAATAAAATAGTAAAATGATATAAAATAGAATAGTAAAATAATAAAAAATAAACCTGGATGTTTCTAACATAAAAGGAATTAAACATTACAGTAAAATAGTAAATTAACAGAATCCCTGAAATCAGCAAGTATTCTTACATGGTAATCCTACAATCCTAAAAGCCATATTTCTACAGAAGATTGAAAGAAAAGCAATTGAGCAATTGATATAACTAATAGTAAAATATTGTTTCAGAGAAAACAATATTTTAGTATTAGTTATATCAATTATAGATAATCATAATTTTAAAAATATTTACTAAAAAATTAAATATTACTTTGATAAAAAAATTATTGTTAGAGTTTTTTTCAGAGAAAAAAGGAAGTTAAAATCCCTGCTTGAAACATATGAGAAGTGCAATACTTCTCTTCTATATTCTGTTCTGTCCCTGTCCTCCAAAAGAAGCAAATGAGACTAAGGAAAGAGAAGTGAAAGAGAAAAACAATTACACTGTCCTTAGTATTGATGCATGAAAATAATGGAAAACACATTCAGCCAAAAAAATTTACAAATTTTTGTGATGTATTTACGAAACTTCTTTCATCCTTATGAATTTTGATTTGACAAAATTTTCACTACCATTGGTAATGCATCTAGAAATAGCGTCTAGTGTAAAAAAAAAAATCTTTCTTATTGTTTCTAAAATATCTTTTTCTTAACCAATCTGTTTTTGTAAAACCCCATCATTCTTGTGATCATCATTTTGAATACATAAGAAATTAATTTCCATCACAGGCTATAAAATGTCTGCTCCCTTTTTCAGGCTGATCTTCAAAATGGAGTTATTAGCTGGAAAGAGATCAATAATTTCAGGTCCTTTGAAAATTTTTCTCAGGTGACTGATGATCCATAGGTCAGAGAAGAACCTGTTCTAGCATAGATTTTAAAGGGTAATGTTATCCTTAAAACCCCAATTCAGTTAATTTAAGACAAACATTATTTTCTAAAGGTTAGGAAAAATGCATGTTTTAAACAAGAGCTTTTAGTTTATCACAGAATACCATGGATGTGAACAATAAAGTATCAACTGGTCAAAATATTTTTGTTTTGCAACTGAGAACACAATGTGTATTATACTGCTGGTAAAGTTTTATTTCAAAAATTTTTCTGTCCATGCATTGCTCTTTTTCACATAAACAAATCTTCTGAAGGATTTTGTCAATTGAATGATAAGTCATGGTTGCCTAAGCTTTATCCAAATAAAATGACAAAATCCCTTGATTATTGCTGTTTCTATTTCCTCCTGCTACCATTGCATCCTTGCTTTGCCTACATGTACTAAGTGTAGACATTATGTAAGATTCCACTCCCTTTATTTCTCTTCTCCAATGAAATTCTGGAAGGTAAGAATGCTCTGAAGAATCTAGTCCTGATCTTCTTCCTTGCAGCATAAGATTTTCATATTTCCTCTGGTTTTAGTACAAGCTTGAAGAACTTCGGACCAGGTTTTACTTTGTGCTCTTTTCTAGTCACCTAATCTTAAATCTCTTCATCTTCTTCCTCATTGGATAAGTTGTTTAGCTGTAAGTGAAACTGAATATGGGAATGAACAAGTGGAGTGTGTCACCAGGATAGAGGTCTATCACTTATTGTGTGTGGGCAGAGTTGTGGATTTTGATGATGGTATTTCTGCACCTTGAACTGCACAGAGCTGCCACCTTGTTGTTCTATCACCTCAGGCATCATCTGAGTGGATTCAAGCCTATTATAACCCTGCCACCATAAAAGAGAAGAAATAAAATCAAATTTGATTGTTAGATTACTTTCAAAGAGGACACTTGGGCATATTTTATATTAATGTATTTATATAGAAAAAGAATATATTAAAAAACTTCCCTTGGAGGGAGAATAATTTAAAAGTCAGCTGCTTTCATTACACAGAAGAGAGGATCTGTTTACTTCTGCAGAATAAACAGCAGTTCTATTTCTATGGCAAACTGTATCATCATAAGAAGGTAACCCTTGTTCTTAGTGTTTTGAGTGCTACAGAGGTAATTTTTAGGGCTGGTTTAGGGCTGGCCTCCTCAGGAGCTTGTTGACATGTACAAGCTTCATAACACTTTGCATAAATTGATTCTGTGTTCCACAGAATATTTTTGTGACTCTTGTGAATAATATGCCCATTGTAAAATGAATAATCTTTTTAAAGGTTATGATTTCATTAATGTTGAATACACATTAAATTTTATGGTAAGAGAATCTTGATTTCAGATTTTATATACATATATATATAGAGAGATATGTTTATGCATGTATATATTTGTTTAAATGCATCAATGAGTTGTACAAACAACACAGATGTTTTTAAGAGAAGGTCTAACAATTTTCTGTAAAGCCCACACAATTTCATTCATTTGCCAAGATCTGAATTTGATTGTGTAGTAATAGTGTTCTACCTCATCTTTGTGAAAAACATCTACTCAGACCCCCTCACTTCAGTTATCTTTCACACATTTTGAAGAAGAGACATTAGGTTATTTCCGTGACCTTTAGGTTAATTTCTCTTATGGCCAATCACTCACAGAGATCAAAAGTTTAAGTTGAATGTCCTTTCTCAAGGACATCTGATGCTTACTTTTATTCACAAAGGCACTTCAGTGATGTAAAATGACAACTGCCCATGCGGGGAGGCTAAAAGAAATATACTGTACACTTGAAAGCATGTTTAAAAATAATATTAAAACTAGTTTAAGCCTAGTTACATGAAATAAAATATCAGGTTATATTTCTACTTTTTTTTTACATATTCACATTTGTTGGTGTCAGAAAATACTCTGGTAACTTGCCTGACTCTCACTACAGTTTGCAGTACATGTCAATATAAAGTCTACCCAAAATCAAATATTATTTCACTAGAATATATATAAATGCCCACAAATATATGCATAAGCACATAGGTCGCCCTAGAAACTAAATTTAAACAGAAAAAAAAGGACAAATGCATTATATAATTATCAAGAGTCCACAGATGGAAGTATTCATCAAAATATTAAAGTCTGAAATCTAGGAGAGTTCTCAATTCACTCTTACAGAATGCTAAATAAGATTATCTTATGTGGAGCAGATTGCAATGATCAGCAAAACTGAGTTTGAAGGAGACCATCTGTGGCATTTTAGCCAAGTAAGATTGTATTGCCATAGCTAATAACAGGCTACTAACAAAATTTGCAAGGCCTCAGGAGTGAAACTTGTCAGGCTTGGTTTGCTTGAACTTTCCTTGATGTTTCTGGAGCTTTGATCTCATTTGGTTTACTTTCAAGAGATTTTTCTTTTTAAAGATTGGGTAGCTATGACTACCATTTGTTTTATTTTTCATTATATTTACGCAGAAAAAGTGTAGTAATAACAATGAGTAGTTATTCTGTGCCAATGAAATATTTATTCATATGATAATGATATCTTAAACAGTGTTAGAGACAGTATTAGAGAGGAAAACAGGCCTAGCTTGACAATAGAGAATTTGAAAAATGTAGAAAGAGGATACAGCCTAGAAAAGTAAACCAGAGGGTGATAACGAACACATGCTGACACTGGAGGTGTTTGGTTAGACAAATGCAGATCTAGAAGACTGACAAAACAAGTGTGAAAGTAAAAAAGACAATAAAGACTAAGTGTTGATTCATCAAATGAACCATAAATATAGTAAATTCACGCAGTCAGGGATGTTAAAAATCACCGAAGAGAGAGTACATTGTAGAAACTTGTTTGAAAATGGACTCTAGTAAAAACAAATAAGAAATGAGAAAACAGCAACAACATCAACAACAACAGCAAAAAAAAAAAAAAAAAAAACAAACCAAAAAAAAACCAAACAAACCCAACAAACCCAAACAAACAGGGTGTCGTGGGGTGACAGCCTTTATCCCAATATCGTGTGTTATGTCTGGCAGCTGTGCCTTTTCCCCCACCCCCCCCCCCCGGCAGTCTGGCTGTGGCGGGATGGGGAAGAGAGGAGGGGGGGGGGGGGGGTGTGACCAGGCACTTTTTGGCTTTTGGCTTTTGCTGCTTGGCTTTGCTAGCTGCTTGCTTGCTTGCTTGCTTTCTTGCTTTTTGCTTTTGCGCTGTTTTTTTTTTCCTTTTTCTTTTGTTCTCTCTCTCTTTCTTACCCTCCCCTGAAGATACTGGACCGGCTCCGGATTCTGACCTGCGAGCTCCAGGACACCCGAAGCCTGCTAGAGAAGATTTGGCGCCCTCCACGACACAGTCTGGTCCCTTTTCTTTTCTTGTGTTGGGGAGTGTTCTTTTGTTACTTGTAAATAAATAGGTTTTGTTTTCCACTTTGCTCCTCCGAGAAATTCCTTCCCGAACCCGGTGTTGGGGGAGGGGTGGTTGGAGGTTTGTTTTGTTCTGGGGGGCTCCCTCTTGGAGATTTCCCCTAATTTGTCCTAAACCAGGACAATAAATTTTTGGTGCGTTGGCCGGGAATCGAACCCGGGTCAACTGCTTGGAAGGCAGCTATGCTCACCACTATCTACACAGAAGAAGAAAGAAGAAGATCTCAATTTCTCTCTTTACAGTGCAAGTGAAGGACCTGGAGCATGAGTGATCTGCTTCAACCATTATTTATACCATGCCCTGGCTCCCTGTGCCCTTGCTTGCTTGAGGAACATGGGTGCTCACAATCTCAGAGTACAAAGGAGTGTTGAAAAAGGGAACCATTACATATAATAATTTTAACTGTATTTTTATTGTTATTGTTATTGTTACTATTATTATATTGCTACAATTATTATAGCTATATTTTGTTTTTCTCTAAAAGAATTATACTCCAGATTGAAATCTGAACTAACAAAATTTCTTTGATGTAGATTTACATGATGCTAAAATGTCAGATACTTTGGGTTACATATAACCTATACTTTCTTTTTGTTCCTAACAACACTTTGTGCATAATGGAACTGGAATTCCTGTGACATATATTGTTATTTTGCATTTAACTTGCTGAAAGACTGCTTATTATGCAAAGATTATACTAGGAGCAACCTGATGGGAATTACAGCAAACTTCCAGTAGATGAACTAGGATCAGGCAGTGCTTTTCATCTATGATGACATGAGTCAGACATTTTATGTGAGAAAAAAAAAAAGATAATTGTTTGAATAGGTACGTCTGCCTTAATGCTTTCAGTCAAGCATAAGAACTTTATGGTGTCATCTTACAGTTACTTACACTTATAGTACTTTATAGTAAAATAAAAGCTGATTATAATCAAAATGCATAATTAAAAGCCCACATTAGGTTGTCAAAATGCCTCAAAGATTATTCACCAGGCAGTGTCTTGGAGAATGCTTCATTTAAGGAAAGACTTCTACTAATTGCTTCCTTCACTGAGCATTCCTCAAAATATTATTGAGGCGACCAGCAAGACTTCCTTTATTTTAAACAAGTTTGAATTGTATTCTTAATAAAGATTTATTCTAAGCTGAAACACATGATACCAATTTATATTTAGTGTGTGTGTCCTGGCTCTGTCCAAGACAGGGTTAATTTTTGCAGTAGCAGGGAGAGGGCATGGTTATGACACAGAGTTTATTCCATACCACCTCATGTCATGGGGTAGGGAGAACAGATTTTCTTCTAAAAAGAAGGGGTTCCTTCTGGTTCAGTGAGTGAGCAGAGAGAGGCATCTTCTATTGCCTGTTTTCTGAGGACATTTCATATGAATTAGTTGGTGTTTTTTATACCTTCTGTCATTAGTATTGCTGCTGTTGCTGTTTGTTTCCTTATCATATTGCTGTTTCCTGTAAATTGTTCTTACCCAAACCCATGATCTTTGCCTTTTGTGCCTTCAATTCCCCTCTCCAGTGCAGTCACAGGGAGGGGAGAGAGAGGAGCAAGGCATGGTTTTAGTGGAAGTGCTAAACTGGAGAATATTATTCCTAAATCACAACGGTGTGGAACCCAGGAAGATCAGCAACTGCCCCCTCTAGAATGCTAAAGACTATTTATAGGTCCTCTGCTGCATTCCTCTGTTGCAACTCAGTGCCCCCATACTTTAACAGCAAAAGATACCAATGTTTATGCTACTACATCATTCCTAAGTGTCTGACTTCCAAAGTGCCTTACAGGGAAAAGTAACAGTTCCTTTTCCATTTCCCTAAGATACTTGTATTTTGCTATATTTTAAATTAAATGTTATAGCACCATTTGGCCGAGAAGCATGGATGTGTCACCAATTAATCACACAATTATTTGAAGTGGTACTTCTTATTAAAATAATTGTATCTGTTTGTTGGTCAAACCCTTAGCTCTGTATCAACGTATTGGATCAAACTCCTAATACTCAGCAACTTATCTTCTGGTACTTTAGGCCAGTCAATTCAATTAAAATGCTCCCACTATGTATGATTAAAAGTCCTCTGCAGACACTGAATGTGCTTACTGCCTAGAGCTGACATTTTTAAATATGGTATGGGGTATTCTTTTGTTTCCTTATTCCATTTATTGATATGATACATATTTTGGTGGTTGAACACCTTAAAACTTGCATACTCACATGATGATTTTGTGTTCTCCACTGGAGGGGAACTCTCCACAGACAGAATCTACACAGCCTTGTGTGAAAAATCCAGCTGGGGGCTGTTCAATTCTGCATGAAAGTGGATTGTCCAGCATCTGAAAGGATGGTGACAATTACTTGCTACCTGTATTATTCTCTTTTCTCCATCTTAGTTAAACAACTACTTTATTATGCCTTTTGTTGTCTGGCCTTTTCATACTCAGCGCCAAAAAGAAGCCAACATCATCTCTCTCTTCCCTCACCCCAGTAAAGGACATCTGGTTTACTGAATTTTAAGTGATTTGTGTTTACTTACTGAAATAGAAGACATTGGAAAAGTGACCTTTTCACACACAAAGACCTCTCTGTTTAGTTTTAAATTTTCTGTTACCAGTATGCATGTATACAATACAAGAAGATGACATCCATAATATTGTCACTGCATGCTGTCTTAAGTATAGAAAGTAAGACAGCATTGTAATAAACAACATTCTACGTTCTTTTAGCTCAGAAACTTGACCAGTCATTTTTGAACTTTATTAGGACCTTTTTCTGGTAGAGTACAAGAAAGATAACCATATGCATCAAATGAGTGGATTATGACTCTTCAAAAGCTAAAGTTCATCTCTGCAATTAAATCAACTCTGACAAAAACAGCAGCTTTGGGAAAAGGTCATGCATGAGTGCTGAGAGGCTGCAATCCAAAGCATCTGAGATAAACAGCAAATGAACTGACTAAGGGCTTGTAAATCTAGTCTTTCCTGTATATCTGCTGACAAAGTCAGGGTGTTATGACAAGAAATTTTTAAAATAAATTTGGAAAAGGAGCTGAATTACACAGGGTGTTTTTTGCATTGCAGACACTTCATGGAAATCTTGTTTGTCAATGACAAAAGTTCTATTATATTTTTCTTTCTACTTTAATTTTTTTTCCAAATGTTAATGAAGGTGGAAACACATCTTAATGTATTCAGTAACACAAACGACAGGTTTTACAGAAGACAGCAGCTTAAATGAGAAAAGATGAAAGATAAGATTACATTTTAAATAGATGTGCAAGCTAAAAATCGGGACACAGTTGGGGTATTTAAAAACCTGGCATATTAAATCAAACTACAATAACTATCTTCAACAATACAGGATAATTTTTTTTCATGGAGTTAATTTTTGTTTTATATGTAGAATTTTCATTACTCATTAAAATACTTGCAGCAGAATTTCAGAGGAAAGCACAAGAACTCATTATTCAACTTTCAAAAATGAAGAATACTTCAAAATATTTACATGGTCAGGTAAATCAGTAATAATGTGCACAAGAACTAATAGAATAAGGTTCTGGGGAAACTAGGATGCAAAACTTCTAGAGTACATACAGCCTCATTTCATCCAGTATTTTGCAGGACATATACCATTATACCGCATAATATCTAGAATAGAAATAATGGAGAATAAATTTTGCACACTGATGACAGTGTGTGGGTATAACAACAAACAAACAAAAGAATCGAGAATCCTGTAAAAAAGGCAATATAAAAAAAAACGTTCAATTTTAGAACAAATCTACACCAATATGGTTAAAGAGGAAATCAGCAGAGGAAATCAGAAGCACCTGAGGTAAATGTTGCTTAGTTTTTCCCTTGCCACATTTATGTCACCTAAATATTTCCTGAAAAGTTAAACTTGTTCATTGTGTGGAGTGGTATGATATTTTGTGGTATGAGTTCAGCAGCTCTGCTGGAATACATTATTGGACTGACATTTCATTACCTGTCATCTGACTCAGCATTTCAGTTTTTATAGCACTTTTTCATTTCCATTTATTTTTTCTTTGAATAATGTGTCTCAACACATTGAAACATTCTCAAACAAACTGTCAATATTTTATAGAGATTTATTTTGCTCTCAAAGTACAATGCTCTGTGGTGAACTTGTTCTTCTTATACTTCCTGTAGTTTGTAGCTAAAAATATACTAATTCTTAATATTACTATCAGATTTTTTTAATGTTGTCTAATATTATTCAGTCTTCTCCCAACCAGTTATACAGTTCAAGAGAAGGTGGGTGACCATTCTAGCTCTGACCAGAATCTGTTTTAAAATAATTTAAGAAAAAAAAAAATCTCAGTGATTAAAATAAGAGGAGCAATAGACAAAGAAGAGAAATATGTGTCCCTTTTCTCTCTCTTTCCTCCCCAACATCTCCCTAATTGTAATAATGAATTGGACTTGTAAAGCATTATTGGGGACTATGGATGTGTTGTGCAACTTTATTTTCACTCCTTTCTTTGATCACTTTTCTTGATTTCTTAGTAAGGGATAAATGCTGTAAGATGAAACCTTAAGCAGCTATTACCTTCCTTTGAGTGGAACATCTGAATGACTGGTATCAATCATACCAAATAAACAGATTTCTGACAACTCTTAAGGAAAGTAATTCAGAGGTTATTCTTTCTTAATTTTACATTTGATTTAGTATTTTCAGGACTTAATTTTTCTAATTTAAAAAATGCAATGAAAAAAATCGAATAAAATTTTCAATATAATATCAATACAACTAAAAAACCCTCCTCATTATGTAATTAATATTAAACTCAATTATAGAATTTTTAATGCAATTTTGTAATTATATCCTGCTAAAAGGATATATTTCTTACATTTTCCAAATCTCTCCAGCATGAGATATTTTCATTTAAAGCATAAGCTTTAAAACAACAGCTATTGATGTCATGTACCTTGAAATTAGAAACAGATTGTTTCAAGATTCATCTTTACAATCATTCCAAGAGAATCAAGGTCTCCCTGTGAAGCAAAGAAGGACCTGCTTATCAGAAATCATAGAATGTCTTGGATTGGAAGAGACCTTAAAGATCATCTGGTTCAAAGACCCCTGAATGCATTTCTTCAATGCTCTAGTCCACCAGCTAGGGTTGTTTATCAGACTGGGAGAAGACCAAATTAGGGCTCTGATACAAAACACTGACAGCTGGTTACAGTTTACCTTTGCTAATAAATAAAAGGCCAAGTGCTTGGCTATAAAAGTGAAAGGTATAATTGTATGAGCCTTGTCTCAGTGCCGTGTTGGAAGCTGTGCTCTGTCAGGCACAACACATGGTTTACAAACCATGTGGAAAAGGAAATCACAGGGCAGGCAGCTATCACTGCTCACCATTTCTTGCACTTCAAGCTGTTCCTTGGATAAACTTACATGCCTTAAATATTTATCACTGATGCTTCTAGTTGGGAAACTGACAAACATTCACACAGGCTTTAATGCTTGTACATAAGTTGCCATGTTATTTGCTGCTGCAGGAACAAATGAATTCTATAGAAATGGATTCAGTGCAACAACTTTATAACAACATAATTTTCTGAAATTATCTGTACACATCAAGGATTGTTGCTATTTGCATTGGACTCAGGACAGAGTCTTAAAAAAAAATTTAACATTGATGAAGTGAGATTGAAATAAGTTTCTCTAATCACAAGTAGTGCAAAGGTGCATCTACTTAGAGGAGAGTGGGTAAATAAGATTGTCAAAAAGTATTTGTACAGAAAGTTTTTCTAGCAGAGAGAGCTAAATGCCATTTTATGAGTCAGAAAGGAAAGGAAAACCTGCTGTACAAAGAACTAAATTCA
The DNA here is from genome assembly GCF_028769735.1 of Zonotrichia leucophrys gambelii. NCBI lineage: Eukaryota > Metazoa > Chordata > Aves > Passeriformes > Passerellidae > Zonotrichia > Zonotrichia leucophrys. The sequence goes on along the minus strand of NC_088169.1, from coordinate 23,091,050 downwards.
GGTTTCTTGCTAAAGGAGTTCTAACCTTGCCTACAGATGCATGCTAATTTTCACTGTAATATCTATGCTGCATTGTCCCTATTTCGTATTTGCTCCCTAATTATTTATTTTGACAGAGGTAAGAGCTTAAACAAGAGGAAGCAATGGTCTGTAAAATTACAGAATGTAGTTTTATTAATTTGAAGTGATAATGAACATAATTTATCAGAAATACTTGAGTGAAATCCTTAAATTAAGGTGCCATTTGCAAGACCTTGCCTGAGCCTTATATTAAATAGTATTCATGGACAGTCATTGTGTTATGGGCCTTCTCAACAATATTACCTGTGAGTCTTCAACTGTTAATAAATCCCAGTCAGAAGATACAGCAATATAATTTAGATTGCTACTTTCATCTAATCTGTGTTTTCTAATCCAGCGCTATCCCTTAACCTAAATTTCTGCCTACAGAATGCTATGGAGAAATGAAAGCATAAATGAAGTAGTTCTCTTGAACAATGTAGTGTAAAGCCAAAAATAATTTCAATCCTCAAAACCACCAATAAGCCAGGTCCAATATTCTGTGAAACGCAGGATTTAAACTTGTAGTTACCATCTTTGCTATTATGAAGGCTGTGTAATAGCTGTATTTTGTAATACAGTGAGTAAGGTGGGTTAGTTCTGGTTTTCCTTCTTGATTTTTTGATTGAGAAAAACAAGATGTACAATAATATTTACTGTGACTGACGGTCCAAAGTGACATGGAGTCCCCAGACAGGTGCACTATCTTCTTTTATTTTTCTCTGCCTTTTCCTTCCTCACTTCTGTCCTTACATAAAGGAAGTATTTTCATTTTCATTTGGGATCTATGGATCAAAAAGAGGAAAGATGAAGAAACTGACAAAAAAATGGGTGTTGAAAAACTCATGTCCTTTGAAACTCAATACAACTTAGACTCACTAGAGCTGTTCTAAAAACCTTTATCCATATCTCTCAGGCACAAAATAATCTAGAATAAAGTATTCAAATCCTATTTAAAGCCCTTTAGATTTATGGGCCCAAGACCCCTCTTTGCTGAAGAAAAAAGAAAAGAAGATAAAAAAAAGAAAAAAGAAAATAAAAAAGAAATTAAAGAAAAAAAAAAGAAAAAAGTAACGCTTTCATTGCAGTAACACATTAGCAACATCACTATGTAAGAGAAAAACAAGGCAGCATTGTCAACTATCACTTTCATAAGAATTAAACCCAGAAATACTTTTTTCAACTAATACTCATAGATATTATAACATCCCCTTTCCTCTTAGCAGACAAAATATATGTCAAACCAGTTAACTGATTTTTTATATTATCAGTCAATAACACGGAACAAATGTCTTGAGAATATAAAATCCTCTTGTTCACAACAATAATACAGTCATATTTCTATAGACTGTATTATCAGGTTAAATAACTAAACACTCACTCTTGGAGGATTTGACTGATAGTTCCTTTCATTCTGGACACTCTTCTAAAAATCATCTATTACTGCATACAATTGGATATTGGAAAAGACATGGCTAATGGGGCTGAAATAATCTGAGGATATTCAGATGAATTTTATTTTTCTGGGTATGTTAGTTTCTGCATTGAATCTAGTTATTAAAATCAGACCTTCACATCCTCTAATACTACCAGAGTTACTATGTTTTAGCTACTATTGGCTACTATGATATAATATTGGGCTAATGACACTCGAGTTAATTAGACATAATTTGTCTTTCTTGACATGCTATTTTCAAAGAAATATAAACGTTATCCTTTAAATTTATCAGTAAATAAATGGCAGCCATTCAGTCACATGAGTAGTTGGCAAAGATTCTATGTTGCACAGCTAGAAATAGAAAATGTTTTTCCTCTCTTCATTCAGAGCATTACATAGTCTGATTAGTGGTTAAATAGCACTGGTTTTCCTTTCCCTAAGTGGCCTTGGAAAGCAGAGCCTGTAATTTAGTAACAGCTGCAAGAAATTAGCTGAAAACAATCTACTACAGACATAGACAATTCATAGCATAAAACAAACAAATACAAGCAATTCACACAATCAGAAACCTCATCCCTCAAATTTATCTAAACTGCTTATTCAGATGGTTTTGATGTTGTTCCCCTAGGTGGTGAAAAGTATGAAGACTGTGGCCAGAAAAAAAACCCAAACATTTTTATAATACATATAAACTCATTAGATCATCTTTTTTTTTTTTGGGGGGGGGGGGGGGGGTGGTGGTAACTTCAGAAATTCTTCTTGCAATTAATTTAAATTATTGCTGTATTGTTCTTTGATGCCAGCACTGTATCAAATTATTTCAGGTCATAGATGCCTACTTAAGTAATAAATGGCGTTTTTATTCCTCTCTGATCTTGTTCATTTTTTAGATCAATGTTGTCTGGAGAGTTTACTGAGGTATAAACTTGTTGAGAGATATTCTTCATTGTTCAATTTTTAAGAAAATTTGAAGCCAATGGAATCAATCAAAATTTTTCCCACAGTTAAATTGTAAAAAACTGCTTAGACCAAAAGGAGCAGATTTGCAGAAATCTATTTATTGGACTCAAAATTTCTCACATCATTACATTGCTCTAAGGTAAATAGAATTTTACTTTAAAAAAAAGAAAAAAATTTTGTTAAAAAATATTTAAATATTAAATTCTTCTATTTCTAGGGTTCATTCATTTTATGATTTGGATTTATTTTTTTCCTTGAGATTTTCTTTTTGGTAGGGCTCTTTATTAGTGTTTTGTTTTGCTTTTTCAAGAAGGTTTCATGTTTTGAAGAATTAATTGATGCTTTAGGAGGAAGAAGAACTGAAAAAAAATCATAAGTATTAAATGAACGCGAAGAAGACACAATGCTAAACCTGTAAAGAAAATATTTTGGGGTATTTTTTACAATTATTTTTTAACTGATATAACTGCACCTAAGATGCTAGATTTGCCCAAATATTACCCATGTTTCATTTACAATTACTGGATCTAAAAAAGTAATAATCTTTCCCTTTTAAAAATAAAGCAGAAGAATGGTCTTAGTGAAATTATTTCAGTTTCAATTAGGTTTTTAGCAACAAGTAATTCCAATGGAAAGATGAGAGACTTCAGTTCCATAGGAAGAAAGAACAATTTAAAAATACTTGCACAAATTTCTGATTTCTACACTCGATGTGTGTTTCACTGTATGGTTTACTTGGATTTAAAAAAAATAGTCTATCTTGGATTTTCCATAAGAAAGAGACACTAATGTTCTAACTTCTGTACTAGGCAGAACTGATAAAAAAGGCAGTTGTCTAAACATACATTAGCAATTCCTTGCACAAAGAAAATAGTTTCTGTCTTTCACTGCAGTAGTTTCTTGTGGTGAAAGACTTACAAACCATGTGCAAAATTTGAGATTCTGTCATATACCTCAATTTATGATCTAAATGTGTATTCATGCAAATGTGAGACTCATCTAAACTCCCACCATACTCAAGAGACTTCCAGTCAGTATATATATATATATATACACTGGATTCTAGCGAATTTTGAAGAAGAAAAAAATGTTCTGACCAGAGTAAATCTCTAAGAGGAGCCTCTGTTCAGCTGCCCATGTACAAGAATTTAAAGCCATGTGTAGCATGTGACACAAAGAAAAATGGAGACAAGGCAGGGTAGCCAGAAGCATCTCAGGTGGGTCTAAATAGCAGTGAGCAAGTGAATCAGGTATAAAATTCCCACCTCTACAGTCATCAAATCTAAACATTGAAATAGCATGGCTTTTCATAGGAATTTCCTCCATAAGAATGTCTCAGATAGACAGATCCCAGTTTTCTGTCTAGTGTAAGCAGAGGAAAGGAGTAGAAATTTTTAAACATTATTTTTCTTTGTTTCATTTTTGTGTTTATGTGCTACCTTGTTTTACTTCATTCTTTATTGTGGCATGGAATTTTAATTGTACTGTCATTAATTTGAAGGCATAGAAGCCTCAAGAAAAATGTACATGGCATAATGCCGAGAGTGTAAATACTCTGTTTCTGGACAGGCTTGTAAGCATCCAGGAATGGAAGCAAAAGGGGAAAAAATAAAGCATTCAGTATTGTTTCTAATGTAGTATCTGACTGTATTTATTTGAATGTGAGGGGTGACTAAATGTTTTATATTCTGGTAAAAAAATCTTGTCTAATTATAGATCCTTAGAGCAGGAACTCACAAACTGTTTTATGCCTCCCTGCGTTACAATGGGAATTATCAAAACTTATGTATTTATTTGACTTAGAATAATGATCAAATTCCAGCACTATGAACAGAAGAAATAAACCCACTTCTTCCTATGCCACCCCTGACCATCTGGTAGTTTTTATGTCTCATCCAGAGGAGCACAACCCACAGTTTTTGGAAGCATAATCGTAAACACATGTCTCTCTTTGATTAGAGTGTATTTTGTTTTTATTGATGGCAGCTTGTTTATTGACTGTACCAATGAAAACTTATTTTCCAAGAGATTTTTACCACTGAGATTGATATTGCATGATTGGATGACCTTCAGCAGCAGAAATTCGTCTGACATATTGTTACTAAATTAATCAGATGAAATAAACTGTTCAAGTAAATGAAGATCAGTACAAAATCCAATGGAGGATCATTTATAATAATTTGGTTCTTTTTTATGTTTTTTTATAAACTTAAATGACAAATGTACTGTTTAGTTCATCATTTTACGAGTTGAAATCTGAAGGTCAAGCTGTTGTAATTGCATGTTTTAACTAACCCAATTCCTTTGGCTTTTATAGTATGATGGATGTAAAATTATGTTATGTGATTAAAAGTTTGATTTTTCTATGGATAAGTGTTTAAGTGCTTGTAATAATGGCTTAATCTTCATGGATATTTAAAATGGCCGAGATGAGATTTCTCTCCGTCATTGCTGCAGTATTTAATTTATAAAGGAAGACTAAATATAAGTTTTTAAAACACAGTCAAAACATTGATCTGTTGCACTCAGATTACTTTAATTGTCTATGCAATTTTAATATTTCTGAAGAATTAATGAAATATTTTCTATAGTGTCCATCTACCTTAGATTAATTTCCTTATTATTTAAAAACACTAAAAAGAAGCAATATGAAGCTTACTAGGATTGCCCAATTTCCTCTGCTTTCTTCCAAATCTTTTTTCCCACTGCATTCCAGTTTTTCATGATACATTAAAAATTGCTTTTTACACATGAATACTTCTTTATATTTTTATAAATGTAAAACTATTAGAGACCCCTTTTACTATACTTTCTGTTGCAGCACATACTCTGCAGGAAATGGATTTATCTCCAGCAATCCTGAACCTGTTCTCCTATTTTTTCAATCAACAAATCTGGATCCACACGTCTGGATTTTGTAAGTCCTCATTTGAATGCAGTCAGACCCACTGTATTAGGTTTAAAAAATGCACTATTTGTGCATCTGTTCTCATTATAATTCTAAATTGTCTATATTCAGCAATTAAACCCAGCCATGGCCAGGCCCCTCCGATCTCTGAGGAACAGCTGGAAAACAAGGCGGGTTATTTTCTGCTAAATTCCTATACAATCAATGCAACACCAATTGATTTCTGTAGTTTTTCTCTTTTTTTCATATATGATAAAAAGTGAGTACCACCTTTTTATTAACTTTCTTCAAACCGTTCACAGTTTTATGGAACGCCATCTTATCTTCCATGGATTGCTTCTCTTTAAACTCCAAAATACTCTTTCCACAATACCAGTTTGTAGGTAAGTAATTTCATGCTTCTGATCATCCTTTTCATCCTTCTCAGAACTTTATCTAAACGTGTGTGTGTGTGGGGGGTGTTTGGTTTTTTTTTTTTTTCCTAATTGTGCTAACTAGCACATTTTATTCAGCATGGAGTATACATCCATTTCTATATGAGTATTTGTATCTTTGTTTATTTTCATTCTATACACCTTCACTCTTATTTTTTGACAAGATATTTGCTTATTTAGAATTATTTTAGGATGATTTTTGATAATGGTAATCCCTAATTCAAAGACCATCATTCTGTCTCTTCAGCTACATGTGTACTTCACATTAAATTTATGAGCACTGAACTATCATTGATATTTTTATCACTGAATACAAGATTTCCTTATGAAATATTTTGCATTCACCTCTATTTTTCACTTTGTAAAGTGTTTCTCAACTTTAATATTTGGCAGGTCATTATTCACTCATATAAATACAGTGAATATCATAAGATGCTGCATAGACCCTTCTGGGACTCCTAGAGTTAGCTCTTAGCAATGAAGAATACAAATATTCATTTCTGTACCTTTTTTTCCTTTACATTGATTTTGTTGTCTTTATGAACCTTTCTGAAGGATCATGCATTAATTATTTTCTGCCTTCTTTTCCTGTTTAGTTTTGTTTCCATTTTATATTTTTCCCTTTCTATGTTTCTTTCGTGCTGTGTTTTATTTTACTTTCCAGCCTAGTTTGTATCCTTTCTGAATATTTCCTATGCACCTTTTAACTTTTTGCAGCCTTTATGATGTTTCTTTAAAAAATCCTCTTTTTTCATGTTTAAAGCTATATATCTCTTTTTCATTATTTTCTATATTTTCTATTTTTATTTTATTATTTTTCCTAATACTTTTGATAAATATAATTTTTTTCTTCTTTTTAAAATCCATACATATTCAAATCCTTGAATTATAAAATGTCTCAAGATGGAAAGGACCCTAAGTTCAAACACAATACAATGTATGCACTTTGATATATACATGTGGATTTATTAAATCTGTAAAAACTTCTTTTCTTCTTCTATTGATTATCACTAAATACCTTCTGCTTAATATTCCATAATTTTCATTGGAATCTCTGTCATTACTTATGCATGTTAAATAAATTGAAAAAAAATCTTCTTAAGGCTCCTACTGAACAAAATATGCATTTATGCCTCGGAAATTACTATAAATTTATATTTGATAATTGTCCTATATTTTGAAATCACCACAAGAAGTCTATAGATTTTCCCTATAAGATCTACTCATTAAGCTTTTCTCCCTGCTGCAAACAGAAGTGAATATGACCAGCAATCTGGAACTAGCTTTCTTTCGATGAAATTTGCATTGTGGCACTAATTTTTGAATTTAGGCACTAAGTTATCATTCTATAATCTATCACTGTGAATATGTTATTTATATCCCTTTACTTTAAAACCTGTAACAGTTTTCCACAATTTTTCAATAGATATTTCACATACATTGATGCATACTACACCAGAAAATTACACACAATTACGAAGTAGCACTGAAAATTCAGTCTCTAATGTAGATTTAAGATGAACTAGCTTTCTCAAATCAATTATATTTTGGCTGTGATGGTAATTGGAATATAACCCTCTGTCTTTACCTAGAACTATGAGCTTTCCACCTTATTTTCTATTCTGAGTAGGGGTAGTGAAAGAATAGCTGGGTGGGCATCCGTCAGTTAGCCAAGATCAACGCACCACAGCAGTTATGGCTTCATTATAAGCTTACTGAAGACAAGAGGAGAAAAATAAGGGAAAAAAACCCACTTTCTTTGGGACTAACAGAGATTTTGTTACTTAGTTTACCCAGCAAAACAGCATACTTTGCTACAATACTTCTTCAGTACCTCCTTAAACTAGTTGAATTTTATTTTCATGTGACAATGATACAACAGTGAAATAAAAGAATCCTGGTCAAAGGTCAAAAAGAACATGGAAGAACCCAGTTTAATAATAGGAAGCAGAATTTTAGAATTTTACTGCAGACCTGAGTTTGTGCTGTGAAGCTGGATCTGAAGCTTTGAGTTTCTAATTTCAGGCATGCAATACAAATCTCATTTTTATCTCTATATTGGACTTCTTCACCTTCAAAATGTCATGATTCATGTTAATAATTTTAAATTGCATTTATTAACAAAATAACATCTATTTCTGACATATTTCTTATGTTTACTATTCCTACATTATAATAATTATTTTCCATTCTTCTATTGTGTATGTCAGTTTTTTTTTGCTTCAGACATTTATTTGGGGCACAAGATGAAGCAATTGCATTTGGTCACTACTGTTAACTTGGAAGCAATGAAACCTTGTGGTTCAAGAAAATTCTTCACCAAGTAGGTACCAAAGTGTTCTATACAGCAGAGAAGCATCATTCAATCTTGTTTTACTGGTATTATTTATTGTGCCCATTGATAAAGAGACTAGAGCAAGCTGCACATACACATTCATTTACTTTCTCAGGTTTGCTTTCACACTCTTTTCCTTTGGCAGATAATTTTATTTATTTTCCGCTTAGAGTTAGTAATGCTTTACCCCCCCCTCCCATTTTTTTCTCATTTTTAAGACATTACCTTTTATAAATGGTCTAATTTGACAGTATATTTGCAGGGCTAGTCTTACCTTGCATATTATATGTGTGTTAATACTTGGGAATGTAATGCATAATTAGGGAAACCCTCTTTTTGTTTTCCTTTTTGTTTTCCCTTTTGTTTTCCTTTCTGTTCATTTATTTAGGGTTTGCATACAACTTCTCACTATAAGATGGGATGCAATGGATGGAGCAGAAGAATGCATTAAAACCATAATTTATTCACTGAATGTATTATGAAATATGATGGCTCTGCTATTTCTATGACCCTTTCACATCTCTCTCATGTATTTTTTACCTCAAATTTCATTATTCCTTAGATCATTCAAGCTCTACAAAATAAGATTATTTGTCTGAATACCAGATATGCCATGAGACTGTAACAGATAATGAAGCGCCTGAAAGTTAATTAAATGTCCCACATAGGTGAAAAATAAGAGTGTTATGAGGTGATAAATAACATTCATTAGCATCTTGTAATCCAAAACTTTGACCATTATGCAAAAAATGAAGAGTTCGTGAATTCACATCTATTGTTAATCTCAACTTCCTTAGATGGCCTAAAAACTAAGTGCATTGACTCTTTCATTGTATCTCTAAATTTCATTTTCTGCTTCATATTTCAGGCTTTAAGGCCCATTTTTAACTCCTTCTGTTTGTGTCTAATCAAAGCAAGACAATACTTACTGAGGCAATATTATCAGTAAACACACATCTCTCCATGAGAGCTCTTCTGCTAGTGCCTACCCCTCAGAATATAATTCCTCTTGGCTTCTGAATTGAAAGAACATGAATAATCAAGCAGCTGGCCCTTGTTGAAATGAAAGGTTTGCAGCAAGCTGTGCTGTAATGTCACATGGTGCTGCTGCCCTTGTGCTGTGAAGTTACCCACAGCTATATGCATGTCTACAGCTCTGTAAGGGGAATGGGAGCAAAAGAACTGACCTTTCTGTTTAAAACAGAAATAAAAATATATTAATTTGTATTCCTCTGATTCAATTTAAGCCTGGGGATTCATTTTCTTTGAGTTGTTTCTAAATGTTATTATTGTACAGAAGGAAATAAGAAAACTCAACCAGCAAAACACATAAAGGAAATGCATAATTTCTGAAAATGCAAAATGTAGCTATTGCCTGCTCACATTGCATAAAACAGCAAAATTTTAAAAATGCTGAGACTTGAATGAATAGAAGCAATCTAAATTAGCAGTTCTGAAAATTAGTTTCTAGATCTATTAGTGAGGAAAAAAATAATATTTAAAGTGATTGGTAGATTTGCAGAATTTCATTAATATAATGCAAATTGTCTTGCTTTTGAATTTTAAAATATGTCTTAGCCAAAATTGACAGTTGAATGAGTGGCTTTGGAGAATGTATTTTGACTATAAACTACTTACGCATTATACAAAAAGTGAGCTCAGTGTTAGATGTGAGCTAAGAGGAGAAAGTGTTAGATAGCTCAGTGTTAGATGTGAGATTCTGCAGGACGCACAGGGTTGAACCATGCTGCAGCACATATTCATGAACATGCACGAATATGCACATAGCAGGAAAGTGTGTCTAGTAAAAATCATTTTAAAGCATTTTTTAACAGAATTTTTACTGTTAAATAGATGGGACAGACAACAGGCAAAATCTAGGAATTAGAACTGAGTGTAAATCTGGGAGAAGTATATATGAAAAGCAGTTAAAATAAGCCAAAAATTGTTTAAAAAGAGCAAACAAAACAAACAAAAACTTGATGGATCTCATTTAAATCATAAAATGGCAAAATCAGTGTCACTATTAGATTATGTACCCTATGCATCTTATAGTTAGCTAAATTGTAACTAAAAGCAGAGCTGACTGGGCAACAACTTTTAATTCTGATTTTTAAAAAAATTTTATGCTGCAATCTGAATTTACTTTTATTCTCCATGTAATATTTTCAATATCATTTAAAGGAAAACATTTGACAAAACAAACAAGGTTTTTATTACATAGTTACAAAAATATTTGTAAACTCATTTAAAATATTTACAGAAAATAATTTTAAAGTTCCTGACCTATATTAGGTGTAAAAAAGCAGTGAGGTCACTCTCATCAACCTTTATCTTAAAAAGGTTTGCCTCCAATTATTTTTATTTTAATGAAAACCCTGGCCATCTGTAGACAACACAGATTTTTTGTGGTAGATCAGACAAAAACTCTCATTTACTGAAAGCAGAGTATCCATTCTATGTAAACCTTAAAAAGAAAATGTTTTTGTATAAAATATACACATTTGAAACACCCAATCATTTCTGCTGAAGTCACACATTTTTCCTTTTCTGACTTGTAACTAACAAGATGACAAAATTTGAAAAATAACACATTGTGGAAGGACATTTAGAACCCAAAAGTAGGTTATTTTATGTGCAGTATCCCCAGAGCTGCATCTTGTCTCTGCACTATCATAGGTCAATTCAGCAACAGACAAGCTGAATTTTAAGGGCAACTTTTAGGTTATTGTTAAAACCTATCATTGATATAACCCCACTGAATTAAGCATAACATTCTCAAGGAAAAAAAGGACAACATTTTGTAGTTTAAAATATAATCAACTCTAAGACTCGTTCTGTTTTCAATATATTTTTTTCCTAGTGAAATTATTGTACATTTCCAGCCTCAAATATTGGCAGTTAGTCAAATGGCTATTTTGTGCCATGGTGCCTCATTCATTGGCCTTAAATCCATAAAGAAATTATAAATGGAACAGCATTTAAAACACTTCACTTACTCAGAGGTGAGTTTTCAGTGCCCCTGTGAGATGGAACCGTAAATTTGATTCATTAAGTTAATTATGTGTATATGTAAAGCATTTTCCACAATGATTTCTAAAATCTACGCAAGGTCATAACAGGTCTTTTTATTTAGGCATTAAGTTTAAAAACCCTGATGCTTTAAAAAAAAAACTGCTGTACCATATAAACATTCCTATATTATACAACATATATTCACATACACCTTATTCACCTTTTGCATTTCTATAATTACCCCAAGCTTGCTATTCACCCATGAAGTTTATATATACCAATTCCATCTAGTGCATATTTTATTTTAGTAATAAAAAACCTGTTTATGTCTTCATCATAACTTCTAAAGCCAATTACGACTACATCTCCTGAAAATTTACTCTAGTATGGTAGTTAATCGGCTTTGGGCTCTAGCTCAAGAACAAACTAGGTTTCAACAATGCAGTTATAAAAAGCGGCTTTCTTACCTCAGACAAGCTTGTTTCTTTGAATGATTTGTCAGTGTAGTAAGTGCACATGCAATGACCGTAAGGCAGAATTTAGTAACTTATGAAGATTACTATGTCTCTGCAGCCTTTTTGCAGGAATTTTTCTTATTCAATGATCTCGTCATACTCTAACAGGATGGGATGAAGCTCTATTAATAAGACTGAAAAGCAGGTGTGAAATAAGGTTCTAACATAAGGGAGGTAAAACTGTTCAGTTTCAAGTCTCAGGAGTGGAGTAAAGGGAGGGACAGCTGGAGTGTCTGATGAGATATCAGAAATTGCTATGCACAGACTGTTTCTGGGTAGCTTGGCCAGAGTCTTTTGTATTGTCCTCTTTATTAGGTAACCTATACTGAGAGAATGAGAGGTGACAAAAAAGACAAAACATCTTGCTTTACTGTCTTTGTAGTTTGTGTCTTACATAATATTCCACTCTTTCTGGTAAAAAAAACCAAACAAACAAAGGAAGTAAAAAATATGTGTGTGAGGAAGACTTCTTTGCACACAGGAAAATTAGGGATAAAGTTCAGTCTGACATCAGCCTGGGAAGTTTTGCTTAACCTTGCTTAATCTTAAAATATCCTCATTAAATACAATGTAAAAATCTTAGCAATAAACAGTAGCAAGTGATGCAAATTTTGAAGTAAGATAAAGACCATTTTTAATTTAAGACTGATTGTTCCAGGGTCTATTCAAATGCTTAGGAACTCCACATCATAACCCAAAAATTTAACAGAAGTGCACAAAAGTACATTTTAGCATAAAAGGAATTTGCATGCTATGAGCTGGGGAGAACCCATTAAAGGTATCAGTCAGAAATATGAAAGAGGGTTGAAGAGAAGATAATTATTTTCATTATGAACTCAATAATATAAACTCTCAAGATATACTGATGCTCCTAAATGGAAAAGAAATGAAAGAAAAAACAAAAATAAAAAACCCCACACCCAAACCAATGAACAAACCAACCAATCTGAGAGGATCAGAAATACTCAGATGACACTAAAACATTGAAATACAAAACTGATACAACTTATTATTAGCTCCACCTAGCAATTATGTCTAGAATTTAACTCTGACCTCAAGAGGTGCTGTGCCCCTAAAATGCCTAATCTCTCCTTTCTGTGCATGTGGAGGAGGCTGCTACAGATGAAGTGTCTGAAATAATCCCATGATGTGTTACTGCCAACAAGACTAGTGTTTTCAGGGTATGATACTTACTGATCTGTTTCTTTCAAGTTTTAGACAATATCGATTCATAGTATGGGTTGTTTTTTTTCATTATTTTTTTCATAGAAAATAAGAAAATATTTTTAAAATATATTTCTCAGATTCTACTTAAATAATTGACATCCTAAACTCTTTCTCCTCATCCACTATGCCCTGCCACACTCAATTTTTTGCCAAAGAAACAAATTCATCAACTTCTCTCATGCAAATTTTCTTCTCTATGAGAGTGTCTGCATTTGCAATTTTGAATTTGATTCTCAGCACTTGGCCTAGGGCAGCAGGAACAATGGCTTTAAAATCATTCTGAAACGGTTCCTGGAAAAGACATGTTGTTGCTGACTGAATCAATGCAAAATGACTGACCAGTAATTAAATCACTGCACCTGTGACTTTTCTAGCTACACAGTGTAAAAGTATTGGTTACAGTAAATGAGCCTGAAGATTACACTGTATTCTTGGCAGAAACACAGTTGGCTGAGGGTTTTTTTTGGTTTTTTTTCACAGTGCTGGGGGAGAGGGGGATTAAAGATAACTGTGTCTAAAATCCCTCAAATATATTATAGAAGGGTTTCTGGCCCACATATTACCACTGCAAAGGCAGTGGATAGTAGATGAAATTTTGAACAAGACTGCAATTCCTCAAACCCTTCTGCAATTATGTATGGGAAAATTTCATTTTCTGCCTCCAGTTATATAAGTATTGGTTTATGAGATCTCAAGCAATCTGTGACAAGACAAGGCGACAAGACCACTTTTAGGTTATAAAAGATAGATTGCTGTGTGAGGTAGTGCAAAGCTGGCAGAGCATACTGTTTTTCAACACAGCTGGGATGGTAATGATTCTGTACAGCAACATTTTGTTAGCTGGTCTATGATAAAATTATGCTCAAACTGTAAAAATAATAGTGTGGCAGTGTCTATAAAAACAAACTCCTCTCATCTCCATATCACTCAAACCAGTTGCTTCCTACTGCATTTAATTGCAGGTCAGGATCTCTCATGAACTGCACATCAGTCTCATACCCACTCAGAAACACTCTTCTGCCTGTAGGTTGGCATAAAATGCAAGTTTCCAGATGAAGACCCATTTCATAAGGAAATGCTTTTCTAGAAACATCACTGCTCTGTACAAATTTCTGAGAAGGGGAGGTGGAGAAGGAGGTGCTTAACTCTTCTATTTTAGTTTGAGGACTCGTGGCAGTGGCTCAAAAATGCTTTGGGGGAGGTTCAGAGTGAAAATTATGAAATATTTCTTTACTGTGAGGGTGGTCAAGTACTGGTTGCAGACTTCCAAGAGTGGTAGTCAATGTCTCAAACCTATCAGTGTCTGAGATGTTTGAACAAGGCCCTTAACAACATACTTGAACTTACAGTCAACCCCAAATTAGTCAAGCAGCTGGACTAGATGATCATTATAACATCATTTCCAAGTGAAATATTCTATTCTATTCTATTCTATTCTATTCTATTCTATTCTATTCTTAATCTAATGCCTCTTACAAATTATCAAGTCAAAGCAATTGAGTGGGGAATATAAGCCAGAAACAAACTAGAGGTATAAGTGGAGTAAATACTATTTTTCTTAAATAAGAATTGCCAATGAGAAATACCAATGTGGAGGCATTGTACAGTTATGCCATTTTAATGCAGATCATAGGTCATGCTAGGAGCAGATTTTGTCCCTGTACCCGATAACAAGAGCTATGAAGATTAAATGGATAAAGGCTAGAAACTGTTTGGTTCTGATACAAGATTCCATTTGCATTGTCAATATTTCTGGTGATATTATGAACATCAAAATCTGCCTCAAATATATGTACAAGATTATGTCACCTTACTAAATTCCTTTTTTCTGAAGTCTCCATTCATTTTTTAGGCATCATTTTTCTCCAAAACTCCATTACCTTCTACTGATTTAAAGGTTTCAAGAAAGATTTCCTCTTCGCTTTCATTTTTACAGAATCACAGAATAGACTAGGTTGGAAAAGACCTTTGAGATGATTACGTCCAACCTGTGACCTAACATTACCTTATCAGTTAACCCATGGCAATTTTTCATGTCTTCTGTCCCTATTTATGACAAGCCTGTCATCTTAAATAATCAGTCCTTATGTCCTCTGTCAGAAAAAGTGAATTTTCATCTCCTCAGTGATAATTTTAACTTGAAGAATTAATGTCTTTGTGGCAAGATGGTTTCTTTCCCTAGGAGGGTTGTATAGGTAAGTGGAACACAAGGACAGCAGGAAGTCTGCCCAATGAGTGTGTGAGGATCAAGTTCTCTCTGATGAACTTTAAGAAATACACTGATTTTTTGAATAGTAACATATGTTCAGAAACCAAACAAGAAGGAAATATTTTCCTTTACTACAGCACCTATAATGTATTATTATAGCTAGTGATGACAAATGTTAGTTTCCTCAGATCATCTTTTGTCCAAGATATTAGCAGTTAAATGTCAGAACAGCTGTGAGTCTGTTGCAATATTTTACTTGAAGATGAAAAGTTGACTTGACTGGTCAGGCTTAATTACTTCTGTAACAAAGTGTCATGAACAGTGAAACTGACACTTTTGTCATCCAGAAGAAAAAAATCTATTCTTTTTCTTTTCTGGATAAATCTCAAATGCTAGCAGAAGAACTTCTGAAGAAAATCTGTCTGGTAGCTTGTTACCGTGCACTTGACCACAATGTTACTAGATATTTGATACCTGAGTACCTCTACAAGGCCACAGATTTTGCAAAAATTTTTTCTAAGTACTGAGACACAGGACTTAGTGCTTACTGACTTACTGTTAGTGAAAATTATTAAGGTGTAGTATTGATATATGATTTTTCCCATTGGTTCTATAGCATGCAATTTGAATAGAGAATACTGTGAGGAAAAGTAAAAATAAAAGAATCGGAAAGTAAATCTGTATAAATAAGCTAAATAGTATCTCAAGTTATGATGTCTCTGTAGACCCTTCCATTAATAAATATCTAGTTTAGTTTCAGATGCATTGAGTCCCATGAGTAAGAGAAATATTACAGGCTTACTTGTACTTGTCACAAATATCTAAGTACTCATCTCACTCACATCAACAAGGCCTATTTTTTCCTTTTAGTGAGAAGACATTCTATATTCCTCAAAAATAAACTTGCAAATCAATGGACAAAATGTTTGTTGTTTTTTTTTTTACATTTATGTTACAAAACATAAACCTTTAATTCAAGTGAAAATACATGGTATTTGCATAGATACTCTTCTATAACCCTCCAACAGACTGCTATAAACTCCTGTTCAATGTATGTCAGTGTGCTATACTGAAAACATAAACTCCAATACATTTGTGCTTCCTAGTGTCTGGCTTTGTGGTAACGAAATTGGCTTCTGCAACAGTCATGAAATTTAAATGTAAGTTAAATCTTCTTGCAAGATATTAATGTAGCCTATGCAACTAAAGAGTCATTATGCTGCTTATTATTATGTGCATGCTAATGTTGTTTTCTATCCAGTTATAGCTGCTTTTTATTAAACAACAGAGAAAGGTCACTCGAAAGGTTATACCAGCTTTGCTGTGACAGTATTTAAGCTGCAGTGCAAGTTACCCTGATATCCTGAGAGACTGTAAAATATATTGTTATATTTTCATCTACTAATTGCTCCTTCAAGTGACCTGGTTGTAGAGAAACTATCTCAGCTTTTATTACATATACAGACAGATATGATTCTCTGCATACTGCAGAGAATTGTAAACATGGCATGAATAAAGAAGAAAACTGACAAACAGCAAACCACAAAAAAACCCAAACAAAGGCACAGGTTGTCACAGGCAACCTTGGGACTATAAATAGCTCCCAACTGCTCGGTTAGAGAAATGCAACCTTGGAACCTGGGCAAGAAACAAAGAACAATTTTCTGATGTACATGAAAAATACATAGCAGATAAAGATGTAACATGTCTTTGCAAGGGTGCACATAAACATGTATGCATAATGTTTTTAACTGTTTTTGTTATTTAAAATATATATTTTGGTTTCTTTTTTTCTAAAACAGTATTTTGAATACAAAACTAAGTGATCTGAGTGTCCTGACTCAAGTTACACAAATTGTGATGCAGCAAAAATTGAAAGAGAGAGAAAATAGAAGTTATTAACTGAGATTAAACACCTAGGCATGTAGAGCATGTAATCACTACAGGTTTTTTTAATATATAAAGAGACAAGCATAATTTCTAATGCTGAGCAAAAGAATAGGTAATTAGATAGTCTTAGACAAAATACAATTGCTTTTGTAATAATTTTCATTGACCAAAGCTTCTTGTTACAAGAGGTAACACTGTGCCAAGTTTACCTGTTGCCATTCTTGCTCTGATTTTGTCTTGTTATGGAAAAATATCCTTGAAACTGAATCAAAATCCAAATAGGAAAGAAAATCCTCAGCCTAAAACAGAAGGAAAAAACCATCAGATTTACCTGATACAGACTTTGTTCTCTGGCTAGATGGCTCTGGCTAGATGTTTTTGCAGTACCTAAACAAAAAGACCAACATCCTAATTAGAATGCCTGAGTGCATGCTTTGTTCTCAAATTTGCTTTGCAAGCATATCACAGTAATTATACCAAACACAACACAAACTCATCTATTTCTAGTGATAGCTTTTCTTGTTACTAAAATGTTCCTCTATTAAATGAAGCATTTCTCCTAGAGACAAAATATGTGTTTAAGGTCATTTCCACGGCAAGGAGTGCCAATTTCTAGCACTTTAGTAACATTCTTTCATTGACCAGATTACCTCAAGCAATGAGCAAGTCACAAAAATAGTATATATTTTTTTTTGCTTTTACCATCAGTCCATTGTCTGCAGACTTTAGATGCTCACTGGATGTAGCCATCAGGATTCTTTGCTTTAAAAACACTGATGGAAATGAAAGGAATGCAATTTGATATCCTTTTCTTCATGACTTAATGATTTCTGTCATCTTTAGCTCATTGTTAGAAAGAAAATTCTATAACATTACAGCCATTGTTTACTTCTTATTTATTCAATGTATTTAATTTACTTTAGTCTGCAAAATACAGAACAAAGTCTGCCTTCCTCCACTCTCATTTTGTAATGAGTTCTCTCTGACCCTGGTCTCTATTACTTCTGAGTCAGGAGTTTTGCTGGTCATCTGTGAATGTGTACTGGCTGGTTCAAGAAAGGACTTCATCCCTCCCATCTCCTCAATTGCAGCCAATCAGCTGTTTTTACTCATTAACTTCACACAAAACTGACACTGACTTTCAAAGACCTTTATTCAAAGGGCTTAGTTTTCATATTTTATGTGTGTTTTACATGCAAGTAAGACATTTCCTTTTGAACTACTTCTGTGCTTTTCTGTGAAGCACAGACAGGATCTTATCTCTTTCTGCAAACTGCTGTGAGACAATGTCATGTACTATTTATTTCCTTGAGTATGTATATAAGCAAGATTCGGTAGAATATCAAGATGGATCTTTAATAATGGATTACATGACTATTTTAGCAGTGTCTTACTTAAAAAATTGTCCCTTTATGAGGAAGCAATGCATTTACAAGTGCTTTACGATTTCACAATCAACTATGGGGCTCTGAAAAGTCCCATTGGGACTGCATGTGCATCATACATGCTACACGAATCAAGCAAAGAATGGATGCTGAAACTACCAGTTATCATCAATAGCTCTAGAGCCAAGGCCAAGTAATCACCTCTTCAACTTCCATTTAATAGGAAATCTGATAAAAATTGGCAGAGTGAAGAGCCTGGACCTCCTGGAACATGTGAAAAATATAATAGTGCATAGGGAAAAAGATCTCAGAATTTCATGTTTCTCTGTGTGTATCATCATGGTCTAGTCCTGCCCAAACTAGTTTAGTATTCAAACTGCATATTTGTGGAAACTGCCTGTTTTCCAAGAGAGGCATAGGAAGTATGAAATATACAGCACTGCTGTCCAACATTCTGTCTGAATTAACAGAAGTTCTCAAATCCTGGTAGTGGTGGTGGAGGATTTTTTCTGGTAACTTTTGATTCTACTTCCTGTAATACAATTCTTGTTGCATCAGCTTCCTCCTACTTTGAAAACCACATTGTCAGGAGTCTCTGGGCAATTAAACTTGTATAAGTATCTTGCTAAGCACATGTATTTCAGAACACAGAATGTCTGTCAATCTATTATTTATGTATTTGCATTCATTCTGATGCCTACAGACCTACATCTGCATGGAGAGCTAATAGCTAACTTTCTTCACAGAAGTGTCTATAAAAGAAAATCAGTTCTTTTGAGACTTAAAATGGTTTCTGAATTCCATCACTAACAAAAATGTATCCTGATTCTTTTAGACCTGTTTTTATGGCCTATTTTTGTTTCGCATTTGGAAGAATAAATAATCATTTCTGTGAACTGTTTGATTTTTGCTTCCTACATATTTCAGATTAGATAATGTAATATGGTTAGAGAAATCTTCTTGTAAAATTAGTTTGCTCTGATAGAACAGATAGCTATACTGAGATTAATTGTTGGCATTCTAGTCACAGACAGTTTAGCTCTTGTTTTAATTTAAGTGACTTTGTTTTAAACACTCATATGTCTTTTTTGATTATTTTTTCTTCTCTCCTTTTTTTTTTTTCCAAGTTATGAATATTCCTACCTCTCAAAAAATCCTCCAAAAATCAATGGACATCAACAAATTTAAAAGTATGGAACTAGGTCATATTAGTAACATCTCTGTGTACCACATGGGATGCAAACAAAAAAGGAAGAATTTTCTTACAAAAAAAATCAAACCTTTAGTTAAAATTAAGTCATCAGGATATAAAAACATAAATAGCCTTTATGCTACAAAAAACAGGCTTTACTATTTGGAGGTTTTCAGAGGTGATGGGTGGGTAACAAGAAAAATTAAATCTGATCAAATCAAATCTTGACAAAACTCAAAATTTTTATATCACATAAATCAATTTTTTAATGTGCACAGTCTGCTCTATTCCTTTTTCTGCAGAGCAATATTCCACAGAATTTGCCTCACTGAAAGACAGACCTAAGCTGATGTAGCAACCAAGACCCCTGTCCTATTCCCAGCAGTGGGAATATGTTGAGGTAGAACACCAGCAATGAAGGGACCAGCAGTGTGTTCCAGTTTGCAAATAGCCAAGAATTAGAGACACCAACAGGTGGCATTTCTGGGCACTGTCCACCTGGGCTCAGATCCTGTACTGCATTTTCTAACTGGCACAGCATCACGCTGAGTATTAATGCATTGGCTCCGATTTGCAGAGCTGGCCAAGTCATTGGTGCCAAGACATTAATACTACTTGTGAACAGGAAATTAAGCTGCATTCTGCACCAACAAAGTCAATGAAATCATTATGACTTCTGTCCATTCAGAAAGTGAGTCTGAGGTAGGAGATTTGCTGATCTGAAAATGAAAAAAAAACAAAAAAACACATGCTTTCCTGCTCCCCCCCCCATTATTCTTAACATCAGAAATAAATGCTAGCATGTAGGTGTGAATGCTATCAAAAAGAAGATGAGCAAGATCTGTTCATTAGCTTTTAAGAAACTGTGAAAATGAGAAATGGAAATATAGTTTAATCCAATCTGATGGGGCTTAGCAAAAGCTTCATGAGACAATCATTGAAATTATCATACTGTCTGTGCCAACCAAATACATCTCCTGACCTTTTCAGAGCAGACTAATTCTCAGCAACCTCATGAGAAGATCATTCCTGTAAGTAGACCTCCTATGCTACAGCTGACAAATGTGTCAATTGTTTCACTCTTGTGTCAGAATCCAACACTCTCTGACCAGATTCTTTCAGATACACTGCACAAGGAAGGTTTAAAGTTTTAATACCAAATTTTCTTATTTGAAGATATTGGACGTTACATGGGACTTTGATTTAGCAGGCTATGCAGCAGCATACCGAAGTTCTAACACCAGTACATATATAGTGATTGCAATATTCACCTGGATCTCACTACAAACATAACTCCCACCATCAAGCCCTATACACGTGCTGTGACAGGGCTGAGCACCCTCAGTCACTGGAAAAATTATGTGGAAGCTCAAGTCTCTTGCTGTGTTCAGAGTTTATCCTGTTGGCTGCTCACCTTTTACAGTCTCTGTTGAGCTGAGCCACAAATACACTTCCCCCATGCTGGTCCAGCTGGCTCAGAAAGACATTAAACCATTCAGGTCATTTACACAGTGAGTTGACCAGCTCAAACATTTTACTAAAACAAAGATGACCATCTGTTCTTTTTTGGTTTAAGTTCAGCTTTCCTTAAAACAGCTCTTGTCACTCCCAGTACTTTCCCCTGAGTATCACGAGCACATTGTCTATGATCATCTTCTCTGATCCTTCTTTCATGATAGGATTTTGGTGATTGGTTACACCATAATATTTCTTCATGACAGCTAAAGGAAATTTCTGTTGATAAATCAGCATGTTTTTGATGATGTATGTTTGTCAGAATCTATAGCAGTTTCATTTGTTTAGTCAAAACCAAAATGTGTTCCTCACCTATATTGCACTTCCAGGGCAAAACATAGATAAACAGAATAAATAAAAAAACAAATTCTGGCTTTAATACAAGTAAAGTCAAATCAATTTGGAGTCCCTTTACAGACAAATGCATCCAGTAGTACCTGGGCTGTCTGAGAATTTTCCAATGAGTATTCACAAAACACACCCAAATCGAAGAAAAAGAAAGGTGAAAAGACTAATATTAAATGTGTA
The DNA here is from genome assembly GCF_028769735.1 of Zonotrichia leucophrys gambelii. NCBI lineage: Eukaryota > Metazoa > Chordata > Aves > Passeriformes > Passerellidae > Zonotrichia > Zonotrichia leucophrys. The sequence goes on along the minus strand of NC_088169.1, from coordinate 23,069,439 downwards.
GCTTTTTATGCAACTAAAAACCAGATGGATAATGCCAAATGGGTTGGTAAATCCATGAGTACAGGATACCTTACAATTTGTGTTAGTCCCATCACACTTTTCTTGGTCTCACAAAGTTTAACACAGCAGACTCTCATTTTACCTACATGCATCAAGAAGAAAGCTGCCACCAAAATTGCATTGGCGCAATTGCCCAGATAAGTGTTTCAATGCTAAAAGTCAGTTAAAAAGAAATGACCTAAGAATTTTCTCCAGACCACATTGTGTGCCTAGCTATGACTTTCTGGCTTGATTAACAGAAACAGCCCTGTAGGAAACCTCCCAATTCACATTAAAAGGCCAAACAATGATTTTATCTGGAGTGATTTTTGCAATAACAAAGCTCTGCTCAAAACATCTAGAAAACGTAGACAATAATTAAGCCTGAATTTATTGTCCCACTTTGCTACTTCCATTTATCTTTCCTTCAGCTTTCAGTTACGATTGCTATACTATTGGAATATGAAATACTATGATGAAGTTTATTTGTATTTGTTTTCAAATCTTCCTTAAAAGATGTAAAACAATACATAATAAATATGGAGGGAAGTTAACCTCACCCAGTTTCAGATCAAGCAGAATAATTTTTATTATAAACCAAAATGATAAGGTACAGGAAAATCAGAGATCTTAGAGATCTTTGCATGTTCCCAGATTGCAGATTTTAGGTAAAGTACAGCCAACAAATTTATAATTTTCTCCTTCTTTTTTTTTTCAATAATGTATAAAACACTTAAAAGTTTTCTTGTATTACAAAACTGCATCTAACACTTTCAGTTCTGGCAGAAAAATATAAATATTTAATAAAATAGATTTAGGGGGTTTGATATTTTCTATATATTTGATGTTTTCTATGATGTCTATCACACTAAAAAGTGCTATAGTTTAAATATCTTTTTAGCTATAAAAACCCCACTCACCTTTGAGGTTTTTGCATCTCTGAAAGTTAGAGCTAATCAAATCTCTTTTCTGTGCTAGGAAAAACATTCACTTGGGGGTTCGTCTTTTATTTCATATTTTATCCAGTAATTTCTTTAGCATAAGTAAATAGAATCTAGTTTTACTTCTAAAATTTTTTGTTGACTCATCATTTTGTGTCCAGATTGCTTGGAAATACTTGGTAACATAGTATATGATATGACAAGTTATTTATGGCACATAATTTGCTTACTTTGCTTACATTTAATGCATTGTGCAAGCAGCAAGCTCAAATCAATACCAAAACAGAGGGTCAGGCACATTTTTTCTGCAAGTAAACTTGTTTATATGCATCATGAAATTTCTTTTCCTAATATGAATTTTATACACACACTCAAGCCAAAACAAAAACAAAAACAAAAAAAAAAAAACACAAAAAAACCCAACAAAACCAAACAAATCCTTCATAGACAAAATGTTTTATAAGAATTATATAGCTTGAAATATATGCAGCCAAATTGCCTATCTTAGTACAGAAAGGTGTTAGCACTAAAAACATTAAGTAGTTTCTTTTTTGAAAAGGGTGACAAAAAGGATGACTTATGTTGAAGTTGATGCTAGCTGTTCTCCTTTAGCTGTGCATTAGTAATTTCCAGTGGTAATGGACCATATTTTGCTACCCACGTCCTTGTTCCCTGTATTTCTCTGCTCATTGAAAGGACCAGGAAGCTCAAATGGACTATGTTGACAAGCAGAGATGAAAAGGGATGAAAAGGGAGACTGCCCCTTCCCTGAGGGAGCTGTCACGGGCACTGACACAGAGGTGCACATGGTGCAGGTAGGGCTGGCTGTGGAGACGGGAAACATTGAGTTGGCAGAAATTACTGCCCCCATAGAACACAGCTGTGCATGGGGCATTTTTCATTCTGATTATTTTCTGGTTTTCTTGGCCTAATTCCCTCGAGATTTTTCTACATTAAGAGTCACCTTTCTCATTTTTATCCCAATAAAATTTGGCTGTCCTTATTTTAAACCTCTTCTGGTGTCCTGTGGGGAGATGCCCCAGCACAGCCACCTCAAAGCTCTATGCATCTCAAGATGCTGTCAAAAGCCCAAGCTACAAGATGTAGAGGGAGAAACAGCATCTGCATTACTGCAATCTGGAGGACTGTGCTGTGACTGCCTGTAGGCAGCAGTCCTGATGCATTTTATTCCCACTACAGTGATCTACAATTCTCTTCATTTATTTCCATGGTATATGTATTTTGGCACCAAGACTTACTCTGTCACTGTTAGTCATCCATCTTTACGATTTGCCACTTCACTCTACAGTGGCAAAACAAAATAAATTTTTTTTTCAATACACCAAGCTGGATTTTTTTAGATAAGTACACTAAACAAGGTATGGGAGAAAGCTTTTATTTTTTTTCCTGACATAATATATTTGACCTTCCTAAAACACATCACCCTTTTTCTGTTAACTTGTGAAATGAAATTTGAGGCTGTTCTGCATATTCTCGCAGATTTAATCTGTAATTGCCAAGGAAATGCCCATTTTGGCAGGTGAATCTGTTTGTTCTAGTTAGAGAAATATTTGGGCATATTCAAACAGGGAAAGCAATGCTTAACTGTTGATTTCTGTGCTTTCACTTTTACTTGCAGTGCTGCAAGGACTTCTACCCTGTTATAATAAAAAAGTGTACTCTTTGAACTCCTATAGTCAGAGATGTTTTTGTTCTTAAAGCTCACATGAACCATGGAGAAATTTCTGCAACTAAAATGCTGTAATTGTGAAGCCATAAAATGGTTAATTATACAAACTATACAATATTTTTTTCATGAAGCTCCACTCCAGAGCAATCTGAATTAAGATCTACACCAAGAAAAAGTAAACCATTACTTCCTAAATTTTGGTGAAATATTTAATTGCTTGAACTTCAAGACAAGATAAACACAGAGGATGGAAAGGAATAGCTTGGTTTTACTTCAACTAACTATATGCTCTATAATCTAGAGCACCATGTTCTTGTTATTTCATTGGCCAATTTACAGCTAAAGATAGGACTAAGAATAGCCAACACAAACCCCTGAAAACTCTCTCCCTCACCTTGAATTTGTTAACTAGGAAAACTCATAAGCCATCTGAAGTGCACAAAAAAATCATAAAAAAACCAGTTATATTGAATCTTAATTAGGTTTTGGTTTGTCATTTTAGAGTTTTTCCCCATTGTCTCATTAAAGATAACATTTCCCATCTAAGGAATTTCTATTTGGCTTTTTTAAAAATAAAGATGACTCTGAGGTACTGAACAATCCTTGTATTTTCCTTTCCCAAGGACATTCTGTTTCTCATTTTTTGGTTTTCCTCCAAAAAATATTAATCTATTTCCAGTATGTCTACCTGAAGGTCTAGGAAATCACTGTGATTCTGCCAAACCATTGTCACAAGCTGCCAATTTACAAGACTCTGTGCCTTTTGGCTAGTACTAGTCAGGAGCCTCTTCAAGAGGCTGAAGATAATGGGGAAACAGTCTGACATCAACTTTATTTGTTCCTGGTGTAACGTATAGACACCAGACTCTTCAACACTTCCCATTTTTGTTTGAATATTAGTTTCAACCATGTGAATTATTTAATTGTCTTGAAGAGTATTTGTCTGAGCATTTCCTAGGAAGATAGGCATATTAATAACTTTTTTTTCTTTTATGTATTTTTGTTAATGCCTTAAGTTATGCAGCATCAAATTTCTTTAGCAGAAATGCAAAATTAGCTTTTGCAATTAAAAAAAAATTTTTTTTTTTTGTTCTGTACTTGAGTATTTGGGTTAGATAGAGACTAGGCTTAAAGATTTGCACTAAATTAATGTATTAGAGTGAATGTGACAAACACCAGCGTATGGAATATTCATCATTTACTCTCAATGCAAAAAATTTTTAAAAAGGAAAAGAAAAGATATTTTCTTTTTCTGACATGAAAAAAGGGAATTTCAGCCTCACTGAACATCTTAGAATATAATGGGCAAAAGACAACAAAGAAAAAACATTTTTATGATCATGTATTAAATGAAACTTTGGTATTGATTGTTTCACATAAAAATATTCTCATGGTTTACAACAAGAAATGAAAATATGAAAAAAGAATACATTATTCTCTTATCTTTAAAGAATAATGCTAAAATGGAGTAAGTAATTTTTTACATTTATGAGGAATTATTTTGAAAAAGTAAGATATTTTTGTGGGTCTTATATGATGTATAGTCCATCTGCAGGTAGATACCTCAAAAGACAGTTTGTAGCATGTATAATACATTTTCTAGATTTTATCTAGATTTGAATCAGTAGCTAACTTTTATTCATTTGTTATGAATTCAATGGATATTAACATAATTTCAGTGACAGTTATAGTAATGATGGACTGTTTTCCACAAGGATTAGGTCTTGGGGGTGTTTTGGCTTTGAGAGACTTGCACCTTGTACTGTTAGGAGTCTTACACTTTACATGTGGTGGAAATATTTCACCAGAAGAAAAATTCCTGGTCATAAGCAAGACTTTTTCAGTTGATTCTCTTACACCACAGTGGATCTAAATCCTTCATCTTAGGCAAGATAACCTGTTTCAGTTTTATGTTAAGCCATTTAGGGCATAAGAATGTGGTACTTAGACCTTCAAAGCTTTCCTTATTATAGAAAGGTGAAGAGAGGAGACATTTTATTACTGGATTTAATTATTGTAGTTCATTACAGACTTGTATCAATTGATACCCTGTAAATACATTATCATGAACATGTATGAAACTTAAGTAAAGCAAGGGCTGTTTTATCAATTTCAAAATGGACACTGAGAAAAAAAAAATCCTGGGAAACGAATCCTCTGGGTTTTAGAGCAATACATTTGCAAGTTTCAGCTAACATGAATATACATCCAAGTGGCAATCTGTATGCCAAGTAATTCTTTGATTTTGAAAGATGGTCCTTGGAGAAGGCCAATGCAGCAATTTGGTTTCTCTTCAAAATGCAGAAAAGAAGGGACAAAATCAGAGGAAAGAGCTGAAAATTCTTGCTCATAGATTAAAAGATTGCTGAAATCTGTAAAAAACAAACAGCTGTGTCTTGGATGCTATTGAAGGATGTCCCTTCCTAAGAAATTCCTAGGAGATGGTTGTGCGGGAGTTTGCTGCCATTCAGAACACTACACAATTTAATGAAATAGAACATGAAAGCATTAGTTTGTTCTGAAGGACAGAATAAGCAGGAAGAAAGCTGTCATAAATGAAATCTTCCTTTATTTCTAAACTGACTGAATGTCTTTGAAAGATGTAACTTAAAACATCTAGTTCAATTCATTTTCTGTTAAAAACTGTTTGCTTGGAGATGAGGGTTAAAACCTATTAGCTGGTTTCGAAGAGTTTAGCCCATGAAAAATTTGTGTTAGTTTATTTTAAAGCACTGGGAAACTTGGATTTCAGCATCAATTAAAAGAATCATCTCCAACTTCTGCTATTGATTATCCAGGGATTTAGTAAAGAATAACCTAGATAAGGCTTTTACAACTTTACTTACTGAATTATGATGTTCTCTTTTATTCACTGTTTTTAAAATAATCTTTCAGGAGATGTTTTCAATGTTTTTATGCTTTCAACGCACTTGGATAAATGGAAAGTTTTTACAACAAGTGCAGAAATATGTTTCAAATAAGGTCTGGGGTTCAGAAAATTAGTGTGTCAATAACGAAGAAAACTTTTTACTTAAATTTATTTTAGAGAAAACAAAAAATTCAAAATCCAACTTCTCAGAAATTTCACTGATTAAGAAACAGTAAAGCATATATCTGTTCATCTTTATTGTAGGATTGAAAATTGAAGTTAAAACTTCTGTCATGTTGAAATAAACATCTATTAAAAAGTAAAATAAGAAAACTGTCTGATAGCAGCATTATTATAAAGGGATGAAGAGATGTCATGAAATCTAATTCCCAAATATGTGATGCTTAAATTTTAAGTTCAAGACTGACCTAGTCCGAAACACTTTTTAGGTTTTTGGGGTTTTATTTAAGAATTTGAATCTAAGCAACCAAAATATAGTTACATGCTAAGCGTTTTAAAAACAACACATTTTTCTAAGTGTATTATCATGTATGGCTAGAAATAAAGGGTGCAGAGATTTTTTGGTTAATAGTTTAGAGACTTAGCTATTGTGCTTAGATTATTATTTCCAGGCTTTTACATTGTGCATTTTACTAACTGTGACTTTAATATTTGTGAAATGGCTGTGATTAAAATTTAGATCAGAGAACATTTGTTTTCCGTTTCACTTCATAAAACTTCAGGCATATTTCCATTCAGACTATCTATTTCCAGTTGCTTTGTATTCTGTTCCTTATTAAAGAACAAAATATTGCAAACATAAAATGAGTGAGTAGAAATGTAAATCCTTTTATATGCAAACAAATGAGATTTGAAAAATGGCAGAAATGCACTTGTGTCTGTTTTCTTGAAGGATCTATCAGAACAAGATTTTATGTAGCTATTTTGGACTCTTCACACATAAAAAAAAATGTGCGCAATCTCTCCTTGTTTTTTGACCAGCACTAACTCCTCTCTGTGCTCCAAGAACAAAACTATTAAAAAAGACCAGTTTTGAAGTTCAAAAAGTACTTCATGCATCTAGCGAGAACTGAAATTCCTTCTCTTCTGCCTGAAAGGTGTGCATAATTTAGGAAAAATTTTTTTTGTGGAAAGAGTGATAAAGTTCTGGAATTGTCTGCCCAGGGAGGTGGTGGAGTCGCCATCCCTGGATGTGGGACTTGGTGCCATGGCTTAGTTGAGATGGTAGGGCTCAACTTGGGTTGGACTTGATGATCTTGAAGGTCACTTCCAACCAAATGATTGTGTGATAGCTTTTGTCCCAGAAGAAATGTCAATCTACTTGCTTCTTAAATATAACCCTTTTTCATCTTATTTTCATCTTCAGGATGTGAGAGACTAAAAATGAAAGTCATTTGGTGTAGATGAAGGTCTAGATGATGAGGTAAAAAACAATAAATAAAAACTTTCACAGAAATTGAAATAGATTCTTCATTGGTATACAGGCTAAAGAAAATTCCTCTGATCACTTAATATCTTTTCAAATAGGTTGCTAGCTATATCATGCCTAAGAAATATATTTTTCTTCAGTTTGCTTTTATAAAGCATTGGAAAAGGTAGGTATCTCTGCCTCAACCCAAGTCATCTGGATTTCCTTGATGTGAGTCCACACTGGAAAATGTAAATATCTTTCAAAATGCTTTTATGGCATCAATTTTGGAGGTTACATTTTTAAGCGACTGACAAGGACAATTTGTCATCTCAGACTTTTAAAAAATATGAAGTTAATGAAAAAATTGCATGCACAACAATGTAATTATTGTAGTTTGAGCAGTACTTCTGTTGAGCCTTTAGTAGCCAGGAAGGCTGAGTTAACAGAAAAAGTACCGGGATTATGATATGACCTGTTTTTGCCTTTCTCCTGTTTCCCAGGTCATAGAAGCCTAGATCTTTCTTTTGAAAATATGCAAGTACAAATATAAATGCATCAGCCCTTGCATTATAAATGAATTTAAACCACACTATCAGCAATATTTAACAGATATTTATTCTTCCCTTCTAAATGTGCATGTACTGAAGGGACAGTTGTGTTCTACAAGGCAGCAGAGAGGTAACATTCTTCAATTCATTGGTAATTGCACTACAATTAACAACATTCTTATGTCTCATATTCTGTGAGCCTGACTGCATTCAGTTGGAAAAAAGTACTCTTCTAAAAATGTTCTTTAATTCTTCTGGTTGCAGTTCTGAGTTAATGCTGCTTAATGCAACAGAAGCATTACCCATTTTAGGATTAACAACCCCAAACATCAAAGTAAACTTGTATCATCACCATAATTTCTGTACTAATAATTGAATATACTTGTTGGCTTGCAATGATTCACCTATTCTACTGAGATCTCTGGAGAAAATTAACAGTGCATATGGTATTTTTTTATCAAGACATGGCATTCAAACTATTAGTAAAATAGAATTTGGTTTCAGAGAATCTGAAAACATCATACATATCAAAGAAAGGTAAATTCAACAAATAAGTGCCAATAAGAAAAAATTTTATGCCTGGGGCAAAAGCTGGGTGTATAATGTGGAAACTGAAAACTGTCATTAGAGACAAAATTGGAAGACATAACAGATGATTACTGCATCCTAATTGTGGACAAATACCTTCAATATTTCATCTCTTGTTCATCTTGATTTTGATTTTCTATCATACCCTGAGGCTTATTTATTTTAGCAGCAGGTCTTCTGATCTGACAGGGCTTTTTGTCAACTGACAAAAAAAGTTGGATAATGAAATCACATCCTACATAATTTTATTTCTGCAAATGTCAACCTTTTCAGTTCCCACTTTGTTTTGCCACTTTGTCTTAGCATCATTATATTTCTTCCTTGTTTGTCTTATTTTCCTTATTTTCTAATGTATCTTCTATTACCAATTCTTTCTACTAATCCACACACAGTTTTCATATTCAGTTCCCATCCTGTCTCTTTTCATTAGAAATAAGTGAATTCAACCCAGGAGACCAGCTGTACAGAATAAACAAAAGTCTATGCTTTTGTAATTTTCCTGCTGAAATATACATTTTAGGTACTACCTAAATAATACTACCTATAATACTACTTGCTATTAATGATTCTTTTGAGTTCCTATTAAAAGATCAAATTTTCCTTATTTATACTGTCATTTACTTAAAAAATTTGAATAATTTTTAACATTAGGAATCAGTCCTAAGTTGAACTGCTACAATGTGCACTTTTTTTAAGATTTTCTTTTGGTTCGGGTGGCCGGGTTTTGGTGGTGGGGAGGATACAGGGGTGGCTTTGTGAGAAGCTGCCAGAAGCTTCTTCCATGTCAGGCAGAGCCAATGGCAGCTGGCTCCAAGAGGGACATGCCACCATCCAAGGCCAAGGCAATCAGAGATAGCAGCTAGGCCTCTGTGATAACACATGTAAGAAGGGAAAAAAAAATATATTTTGCAGATGTAGTTGTGGCCAGAGGAGAGGGGAGTGAGAACATGTGAGAGGAGCAACTCTGCAGACACCAAGGTGATGGAGGAAGAGGGACAGAGGGTGCTCCAGGTGCTGGGGCTGAGATTCCTCTGCAGCCCAGGTGAGGCAGCCGTGCCCCTGCAGCACATGGAGAGCACACAGGTGCAGAGATGCACATGAAGCCTATGGAGGACACCCACATGTTGGAGGAGGAGGATGCCTGAAAGAGCCTGTGAACCTACAGGAAACCTGTGCTGGAAGATGCTACTGGCAGGCACCTGTAGACCCATGGAGAGAGGAGCTCACACAGGGGCAGATTTATTGTCAGGACTTGTGACCCTGTGGAGGTTCCACTTAGGAGCAGGTTGTGCCTGAAGGACTTGATCCTGTGAAAAAAAGTGACCCATGTTGGAGCAGGTTTGTGGAGAACTGTCTCCCTTGAGATGGATTCACAATGGAGAAATTAATGGAGTCCTTGGGATGGGTTCACATTGGAAAAATTAATGGTGTACTGTCTTCCATGGGAGGTACCCCATGCTGGAGGAAGGGAAAGATTTTTCTTCCTGAGCAGAGGCAGGAATAATGTGTGATGAACTGAGCATAAAGCCCATTCTCTGCCTCCCTGCACCATGGCAGGGTGGGGGAGAAGACAGAACCTCAGAAGGAGGGAGGGTGGGCTGAAGGTACTCTTAAGTTTTATTTTACTTCTTATTATCCTGCTCTGATTTTGTTGGTAGTAAGTTTTGTTGATTTCCTTCAATCTGTTTTGGACATGTTGGTATTTGATGAGTGATCTTTCCCAGTCCTTAACTCACGTACCCTTTGTAATTCTTTCTCTCCACTGTTCAGTTGTGGAGGGGAGTGAGAGAGTGGCTTGGGTGGGTGTCTGGCATTCATCCAGGTTCAACCCACTAGTCTCTTCTGCAACATCCATTTTATTGCAGTAATTCAGCCTGATATTGTGGTAAATGAATGATTAGTACATTAGAAAAAAACTGCCAATTTCAACAAAAGAAAAATTTGTTGTTATTAATTGGTTAACAGATGGTAAAGGTAGCCTGACATAATTTTACTATTCTTCAGGAATTTTGCACTCATTTAACCAATGCATGAAACTTAATAAAATCTCAATATTCAGAACTGCAGAAGAAATTTCAGTACATTCTAGGAGATTAATTATTTACACAAACTTCATCATCAATGTTTCAGTAAAGAGCTGAATAGAGTGAATGAGACTTTGCATGAAGTACAAACTTCTGGCGAGGAAGAGAGCATCAGGATGGTTACCAGAATTGAAACAGAGGACATTGCTGCTCTTTTATTCTCAATATTATTGAGAATACATGTGAGAAAAACAGATGGCTACAGGATAAGATCTTACTTCTGGGACACTGAATAAAATAAGCTGGCTGAATGTGAAGGAAGGTGTGAAAATGATTAATTGCTGAATAGGTGTTGGAGGGGGGAAGGGAAGATAGATTATGAATCTGTAGTAAGGGCTGATTGATGCTGATGGCAGACTAAGGAATATTCTTCCCTAAGTTACTTTTTAACTTTCTTTTCTTCTTCAGATAATTACAATTGTGACAAAAGCGATTATGAAATAATTTACTCAGATTTCTTATTTTAATTTTTTTGTCAGGTGTATACACAGATATGGATAAAAAGAAATTTTACCACTTATAAATTAGATTTCCAACTGTCCTTAAACATTTATTTTGTCAAACACGAAAGATTTTACTGACTTTCATGTTAACTTCATTGGCAATATAAAATGTCCCTAAGGTAGTGGCCCTGACATCAGAAAATTGAAGTGGGTAATCATCAACCTCTCTCAGCTACCCTTCAGCTATCCTTGCCTTTTACCTGTCTTATTGCTAATTACAGGACTTCCACTTCTGATGTCGTAAGATGTTTAAGTATTGCCATGATACTTCAACATATCTGAAAATAACTGAACATCCTAATGTGGAAACTATATATGGACTGGTTATCACAAAGAAAAAAAACAGAGATCTGATAATTTGTGGTGTCAATTTTATGTCCTCTCTCCTTGGCTTTCAGCAAGTTGTAATTTATTTTATCAGCTATAAGAACAGAGTGTGACAAGATATTTTCAATATTAATTTAGCCATTGCATGTACTCTAAATGGTGACAAGACTTTGTCCATCTGAACTGCTAGGTGACTGTAAATTTTCCTAAAAACTATTAAAAAAGCAAAATTTTCATAACAATGACAAGGTTTTTCATAATTCAGAATTTCATCCTGGGTCCAGAAAGAGGTAATGCATAGTCTATACCACAAAGAATGGAGAAGGAGAACCTGCAAGAGCCACAAAAATGAAGAAAGAACAACTTATAATGGGAAGAAATATAATTTTGATTTCTAGGATTAATAATGCAAAATATTAGTTTCTATGCAATACATACATAGAGATGTAGAAAAAATAAACATGTTTTTCTTTCACCTTGGTTGAAAGAAATTGCTTGACCAGAAAGAATGAACATATTAATGACAACAACAGAAAGACTTATTGAGTAGCTGCTCTAAAGCAAGCAATTGGTTTATCTTCTCATACTGTAGCATTTAGTGTTGCCTACCACATACTTTTCTAATGGCTTGTCTTGTTTAGCATACCCATATAGCCATATTCAGATTGTGGAACTCGTGTAGTAACTCAGGTACTAAGGAGAAAAAGAACACTTTTCCACACATGGCCCTGTACAATTGACTTTTGTCTACTTTAATAGGTTATATAAATATGTAACAAAATGTCTTGTTTCTAAATTATGAAATGAAGCAAAAGATATTTTCCATTACCTACCGTAAAAGGAAAAACTAAAAATTCCCACAAATTTCAATTTTTTGTTTAGAAAAGAAATTTTAAAAATCTGCATTATTTTATTATGGGCAATTCATTAGAATACCACACTCATTTGATTGTTAAATGTCTTTATGATAGAAAACAAAAAAATTATCCATCTAATAATTAAGAGATTTCTTGGTGGCTTAGTATGATTATTTACTGGTGCAATAAATCATATTATATGAGGATTATGACAAGTTCCATCTGTTTTTTAAGGTAACTAAACTTAACTTTTAGGATTTATCCTATGCTCTGAATAGATCACTATGAATATTCCCCTCATCTGGCAGTGAAGATTTTCAGGTGACTGTGGTATTCCACCATAGAGGCTTCTAAAAAGAGGGCTATAAGGGTAAGATAATATCTTAATTTTTATATATAAATAGTTGAAAAATAAATTTTTGAAATTGGCTCAATTTGTTGATAAATGTGAAAAAAAAATCTGAATATATTTATCAGTAGGTTGATAATATCACAGTTGCCATGATGATGTAAGTACATAAGAAAAACCATGTTAGAAAAATCATTAGTGGGAAAGTTATATCCTTGACTTTTCTCTCTTTCATATATGGTATTTTTCAAAGAATTTAAACACTAGAGATATTTCTCCAGTTTTATTCACTGTTTTTTAATGGAAAATCATTAAAGTAACACCGTGTAGACAAATGAGATGTAGAAGAAATATTGGAACAGTCTTGGGAATCTTGCATAAAGGTTGCGGTAAGTTTTAACATACTAAATATGGGAAAAATTAACAGCTGTGGATTGTGCCAGCTGTGAGATTCATGTGAAGGCCCCTACACATCTGGAGGAGGAGGGAAGAAAAATGTGTGTAGTTGAAACATTGCAATGGAAAAGACTCCTTTAGCAGAGACAGAAATGTGAGGTAAAACTAAAATGAGAAGCACACTTTCTAAATCCTGATATTCATGGTCTAAGGTAAACTAAATGAAAAGTAGAGAAAGGTAGAAAAATGTGAGAAAATAGTAGAAGGAATCATCTTTTAAATAGGTAAGATGTCATGAGAAAAGACAATTTTGCTGCAGCCATTATGGATAAGTCCTTTGGGGTACAACACCCGAAATCCTGCAAGTGTGCAATGCTCCAATATTTCTATAATTTCTAATAGGCGTGTGTAGCTTCAACATAGGAAATCTAAAGGGCATTTGGTATACTAGGACAGACCTGAGCTTGCATCCATCCCATTTTCCATCCTTTAATTTTTAAAATACTATGCAGAAAATAGGATCTCTCTTCCCCTTCTTGTAAATATTTGTGTTTCAGCTTAAACAACAGAAGCTTTAAAAACAATTTAATTTAAAAACAAATTTATTTAAAAACAACTTACAGAAAATTTAATTATTTTCCATACAAATATTGTATATTTTTAATTTTTAAAAAGGGTTTAGAAAAAATTGATGAAAGTATTTTGAATTAAAGATTATGACATTGAAGTCAGTCTACCCCAAGTGTCAAATTTCATAATGTTGACTATTTCTTATGCTAATAATACTAGTGATTTTGTAACATTTGGCTGAATTCTGATTTAAAGGTTAGTAATTGCAAGAGAGTTCCTCATATTCATATACATATCACAATATTCCACTTCAATGTCATAAGTATGGGTAATACTGAAAAATTAGGATTATTCTTATTTAGGAGTCCAAAAAAGACTCCTAAATCCAGTATTTAAAAAACCATGTCAATATTTGTATTCACTATATACTGTTGTAATAGCAATCTAATTAAAGGCAAAAGAATCTTCTTTCATTTCTCTCCTAGCTTCCTACCAGATACAAGAAATGATTTTGGTAGAAAATGAGAGCAAGATTTATTTATATCCGCCTCACAAAAAGACAAGTCTCTACCACAGTCAAGGTGATCCTGTAGGAAATGAAAATATCAGAAAACTTTCAGGAGCATAGCAAAAAAGTTTAAAAAACTAAAAACAGGCAAAAAGCCAGATTCAAGTAGGGACCTTTAATAACACATTTTAGCTTGTTATTTTAAACAGGCAATTTGCACATCCCTAAGAACAAAAATTCCGAGAATTTGCTTTTATTAAAAACACAAGCACTTCAATAATGTAAATCTCTACATTAAACGAAATTTTGATCCTCATATTAGCTTTGTGGTGTGAAGAAATAGTCCCTGCTCACTCTTTTTCCAAACTTTCATCTTTGTCAAAATAACTAATGCAGATTTGGCCCTTTTTATTTGGATCTTTTTTAATTAGTGAATCAGGTCTCAAAGGGCATATTTACCCCACCTTTTAAACAAATGCTTAACTTTTGCATATGATGTCTCTGCAATTAACTTGTCATTAATTTCTGTGTTCTGACAACACTTACAAGTAATCTATAATTGTCAAAACTGTAGATGATACTTCTGGAAAAACAGGACACCATTAATGTTTTTTGCCATGAGGGTGAAAGAACAGGGGAGAGATGCAATTCATCAGGTGGGACGCCACAAACTCCTCACAGCAGCTGTATCAGGTTACCTGGCCTGCTGCCAGTCATGAAGATTCATGAAGATGAGGGGTGAAAGTAGATGGTGCTAAAGACAGCAGCACAATAATGCAGCTTTAGGCTGTTTTCTACATACTACCTACTCTAGCCCACTTTTCTTACATAAAGCACCTGATCCAACATATGTGGAAAAATATTTTATTTTGAAGTTATGCTTTCTTTTTTGATTAATTTATTCGGTAAATCAGTTTATGCATTTCTCTTAGTCAGGTTTTTCTTTTGAATCGGATTTTTACCTGGACTCCTCAAACAGAAATCACTGAAGCAGTCCATTACTAAAAAGTATGTCTTGGTTCTAGAGATTAATAATTTTGCTATATGATCACAGTTTTATTGCTATATGTTTTAAAAAAATAATTAATATAAAAAATAAAATTTAAAAAATAATTCAGTAGGAAAGATTAGATTGATGGGTTTTCTAGGATTATTAGGAAGTAAAGGAAGGGAAAAATGCTGCTCTATTATCAATGATGATTGCTATTAATAGTTGTTCAGGAGATATAAAAAGCTAGGTCCTAGAAAAAGGTGTATTTATATATGAAGTTATTTCCTCAGTACTGATAAAATTTCCCAATTAATAAAATATTTCCAGAGTTAAATAAATTCCTGTACTCTGATTTCTCTCAAGCCTAAACACACACACACACACACACATACACGTTAAAGTAAATATCCATGAAACACACACCTGCACTTTATTTTGGTGTATTCTCAGCACATTATGTAGGCTTGAAATGCTGCTTGTCCCCAGTGACTTCCTCTGAACCCTTCTAGTGCTTTAGAGCAGTAGTCAGTGTTGGTAGGATGCTAAATGCTGTGCATTTTCCCATTCCCAAAGGAAAGAAAAAGATGCAAGACAGAAATCAATTAAAGTGTTCAGGCACAGGGGTTGGTAAGCCTTCTTTCTTTCATATTTCATAAGTAAACACATTTCCTAGCAAAAAAAATTAAAGCATTCTCTAGGGTAGGGTCAAACATTTCAAAATGGTTATGAACCTCAACCTAGCATTTTGAAAAATGCAGTAGACATCCAGCTGGTAAAGAAATTTGATGCTGAACGACTTGCTTAAGATTTCAAAATTATTTGTGAGGTTCAGTGAGAATTATACCTTATCAATTCTTTTAGTTTTTTATTTTTTTACTTAAGTTTTGTCAAGGCCAGAGGAAAAAAAAAAACGCCATAAGAAATATTTTCCTCTCTTGAAGCAAGCAAATTATACAAAAATTGTCTTTTTTTTTTTTTTGTGTATGAGGGAATGAGGGAAACATTTAAGGGACAGGCACACTGCAATGGACCAAGTAAAAAAAAATAAATGCAAGATTTAAAATAAAGTAAACTTTATTTTAAATAATAATAAACTGTGTGAGAGTAAAACTGTTATTTAATTTTCTTGTCCTTGGTTGAATGGGTAATGTGGAAACCCATGTATTTTCTACCATTACTACATTATCACTGCTATTAGTGTTACTACATAATACTACCATTACTTGATTGTCTTTTTCAGTAGGTAGTGGATTTGGGGGCATGGTGGTCTGCATTCAATGGAAAATTGGTATTTTGTATAGAAGACATGCAACACATATTAAAGCATAAGTGAAGTTTGAAATTATATAGTTGAATTCAAAAGAAAAGCTGCTTAGTGGGAATACATAAACATAGGAATGAGAGACCAAAGTTTCATCTTTCTGTCTCTTAAAATAGAATATTAACCACCCCCCCCCCCCAATTATCAACCCTGACTGCTCAAGCAATTTAATAATATACTCAATTCTAAAAAACTTTTATAACTAGAATTAGGTTGGGACACTATTCTAAAAATCATACTCTTCCTTTAATAAAATCAATAGACTTGATTTTTCATAGCAAAAAAAGAAAAAAGGAGGTAACATTTTATCACCTATTTTAGATAAAATTTAACTAAACTTTAACTAGATATTTAGCTATCATTTTTAAGATAAATAAATGTATCTACTCATGATACATGTAGAGATCTGAATTTAGGATCTTAATTCTGAAAAACTAGCACTAACTTTACAGATTTTTTCCACAACATAGTAAAAATGTGCCAAAAAGTAACCCCCGATTGACTGGCATGATCAATAAAAATATTTTATGGATAGAGTTCATAAACTCTAAACAAAATGCCTATTGCTTGAGAAAGTGTCAAGAAAACCAATAGCAGGGATGTTTGTCTACTATGAAATCATCTATATTTTCTCTATAACCCTCAGTAGCGGTATATTCACAAGGTAATATTAGAGGGGAAGGAAATGTTTTTGAGAAATAACCTGTGATTAAGGACTATGTAATTTCAGGAGCTTTCTCATCTGCTACTAATGTTTTTGGAAGAGGGCAAAAAGCGCACAGCCTGCTCATTCACTGCCACCCTGAGTGTGAGGGAGATGTGCTGATAATTTGCTGTCCAACAAACAGAATAATATCAGAGAGACAGGTGTGTGAATCTGCTCTTTCTATTTCCCCCTCCAATCTGCATGCCCTAGAATGCTGTAATAAAGTGCAGCATTCATATCAGTTCTGGGACATAACCAGCTTCATTTGACTATAATTCAAAGGGTTTTTGGACACTTATGTAAATATTATAGACATGAACCCTTGATGTTGGCAGGTGTATACAGATCAGACATGTGAAATTTTGTCCTCCTGAGAACTTATCAGGTAAGAGGTACCTTAGGTAGGAAAAAAATCTTTCTGATGCAAGGTTGATATGTGACCCAGTTAATTCTTTTTCTCTGAAGGCCAGTTTGAAAGAATCTGCACAAAAAAATTTATTCCATGTTAAAAATGTCCATGTAACTCTTCTAAGTCCACAGCTGTATACTTTCAAATAGTTATTTATACATATAAAACATAGTATATGATTCCAGTTTTTAATTTCATTGTGGTGTTTCTGTGTAACGTTTGAGTTTTCCTCTGTTTTAGTAGTATCTCCTAAACTTATGCTATGAAGAAAATTTAATTTTTCTGGTGGATCTTAAATCAGTGCGAAAATATTAAGCAAGATGCGCCCCAAAATAGATACATGAAAACTTCCAGTAGATATTTTCTCCTAGTCTGGTACTGTTCCAACAGAAATCTCAGTCATCTCCAGTTCCTCAGTTTCAATCGTGTTAGACATTCTGGTGCCAATACCCATATTCACAGACTTACTTAAAATTTCTCATGAAGAGATTAAATATTTGACTAATGCTATTCATTCTTCTCTAAAATATGAACTAACTTTTAAAATTTAGCATGAACTTTTAAACCCTCAGAGAATTTTATGGGGTTTGGAGGTTTTATTTCCACTTAACTTTTTGCCTGTGTCATTTTCTTTAAAAATTAGTTTTGAAGTACTTTGGAATATTTAATCTGGACTAATAGACCTTTGTTTATATGCCTCCTTCCCATATGCACCCACCCTTCTTTTCTCATACATTTTTCAAGACCCAGGCAAGTTCTCAAGTATTTTTTAATATTCTTCAATTATATAATCCTGTTATAATGTCATCTTTACTTTGACAGACTTAATAAGATTAGTTGTTACAGATCTGATGTGTCATGTGTCACATCGTTCAGAAGATATATTAGCTGATTATTACATCTTCCACAACAGAACTACGTATTCTGTTTTGATGCTGTTATGATATAGTAATTCCCATATGATTCCATTACTATTTTTCCCATTCACTTTCTCAGTCTTGTCCACTTCAAAGCACTTTTCAGGCCTCAAACATCCTACATTTTATCTACCCATTACAAAAACATTTCAGTTAACATATGTTTGTCCCTAAAATACAATATATTTTTTCTTGCAGGGTAGTTATGTACCAAACTGGCAGTAGGATGGAATAACTTCAACAAAGTATACTACACTACACATTGGTGGTGCAGTGCATATAAATACTTCTGGATTTTGTTAATGATTGAGAATGTTTTGGAGTGAAAATTTCATATTTGGATTTTCAATTCAAGTCCAAGTTCCAGTTTAGGTGTTACTGCATTACTGGTATCAGACATCTCATACTGGTTGTTCTTACATCTTTACTCATTTACTCATTTCTTAATGATAATGAGAAAATGGTGATTTTTATTTGGTTGGGTTTTTTGTTTTTTTTTTAATGGAGTATGCATCCCACTGGTGACACATAAAATACCTCCTGAAAAGCAAGTCTGTGTTATCTTGTTTCTTCTTACCTTAAAAGAAAAATATGTTGTTAACATAAAATAGCAACATATTGTCATGCTTTCCCAGCTGGAAATTAAGCACCACAGAGCCACTCACTCAACCTCCTTTTCTCCCCCTCACCCTGGTGGAATGAGGAGGGGATTCAAAAGTAAAACTTGTAGGTTGAAAGAGGCATAGTTTATTAATTACAGATTAAAGATAAAGATAATGATTAATAATAATAATAATAATAATAATAATAATAATAATAATAATAATAATAATAATAATAATAATAATGGAAGGGGGAATAAAAACAAGCAAATGATTCATAACACAGTTACTTACCACCTGCTGACCTATTCCAGACCCTGTTCCTGAACCCACCTGTGCCTCCCTTCTGGGTAATTCCTCCAGTTATATACTAGGCAAGATGTTCTACAGTCATAGAATATCTCCTTGGCCAGCTGGATTACTTGTCCCAGCTAAACTCTCTCCCACTTTTCTTTTGTGTCCTTCTTAAATGGCAGAGTATGAGACAAAAAAACCCAAACAAACAAAAACTAAAACAAACAGCGCAACAAAAGAAACAAAAAAAACCCAACCAAAAAAAAAGTCCTTGACTTAGGATAAATCCTACTAAGCAAAAAGCCAAAACATCGTTGTATTATCAGCATTGTTATCACTATTAATCCAGAACACAGCAATGTATCAGCTACTGAGGAGAAATGTAACCTATCCCATCTGAAATCAGGACACATATACACTCAAAAAAACTCTTTACTTTGTCTACTTATAAAACCGTCTGGGTAGTTTACTTCAGTAAACTTCTGGAGATATGTTTACCTAGATATGACCTGTTGCATGATGTTTTATCAGATCTTTGCCTGCTCTCAAGCAGCACTTGTTACAAAACCTGTCAGCTGTGAAATTATACATTTTTTGTCATGTGAATGATAGCTTTGGAAGAATTTCAGGTTGAAAACACCACCTGCTCATGAAGACATAATTCAGACTTCTTGCAAATGTATAAAACCACTGATGTAGCTGTAAGATGTATCTTGTTGTGACTGTCACATCCTTCACTTTTTAAATGTCAAACCTGTCATGTTTCTTGATTGAAGCACTCTTAATGTAAAATACCTGAATTTTTTTCCAGTTGTTCAATCAAGACAAGGCCATGCCAGTGAATATTCGGCTTTTTAAAATATCACCCAGAGAAAAGAGTAACGGGTATGTCTTGTACCATGTTCTCCATATTTTGTCTCTATTTGTTTACAGTTGTATCCCTCAGAGGAGTCACATTCTTACTACGTATTTTAAATCTGCCTCCATGTGATGGAAATGACACAACACAGTGGTTTTTCATCTAGCTCCAAAACAGTCTTGAATTGAGGACATTTTAGTCAAGATACATAAAAGCATATTGCATGTGGATTTGTGCTGGACTTCTACCAATATTTTTTAAATTTCGACACAATTTGAATATGAAAACATTAAAAATTGAAAGTAAAAGTATGGGGGTCCCGCTTCACTTTGTGATTTTCTAAGGAAGATATTTTATCTTCCCTGTTAGCTTGCCAGCTGGCAAAAAAAGAAAAAGAAAGAAAAAAAAAACAAACACAAAAGAAGGTAAAATTTACTGTAGTACTGCAGGAACACTTAAGCCATGACAGGTAAAGACAAACACTGTAGAAGAGTATGATAATTTCTGGGGGATATTTAGGGTAGAAAATATCAGAGGAAATCTATGGATTTAAGGCAGTTATGAGGGGCCAAGAAGGTGATTAGAGGGATGGAGCACCTCTGCTGAAAGAGAGAGTTGGAATGTTCAGACAGGAGAAGAGAAGGCTCCAATGTCACTTTGTTGTGGCCTTTCAGTATCTAAAGAGGCCTACAAAACTGAAGAGTGGCTTTTTACTAGTCTGTGCAGTAATATAACAAGGTGTCATGGCTTTAAATTGAAAGAGGGTAGGTTTAGATTAGATATTAGGAAGAAATTGTCTATTGTTAGGGTGGTGAGGCACAGAGAGAGGTTGCCCAGAGAAGCTGTGGATGCCCCATCCCTGTAAGTATTAAAGACCAGGTTGGATCAGGCCCCAAACAATCTGATCTAGCAGAGGGTATCCCTGCCCATTGCAGAGGGATTGACACTAGATAATCTTTAAGGCCCCTTTAAGCAAATACCATGCTCTGATTCTATGATTCGATGACGGTGATATTTCTGAGACAGGTATTAAATGAGGGGTACAGGAAAGTTACAGCAGTGGAGGTTTGGTGTTCACATTAACGTTTTTTAACTTATTCATTTATCAGATAATTTGCACATCTTTCTTGCTGAAATTCTTCAAAGGATGGAAAAACATTATTTTAACAAGTGTTCTTTTTTTCCCTTTTATTTGTTCTAAGGAACTTTGCAATTGACACCACCTCCAGTAACTCCAAGGCTGGGATTTCATCATGACCAGGGAGCCAGGGTCTGTGCTTAGGCTGGGAGGTGTTTGCAGGTTCAGCTGGTAGAAAAGCTGAGCATGTATCCCAAGGACACACACATACATAACTCTCAGACACACAGGTCTGATTGCACATGCTGCCTCAGACATGGCACTGCTGCCAGCAGCACCCAGATGCAGAGCTCACACTAACACAAGCACAGCCAGCCAATGGTGTCTTGGTTGGGATTGTAGGTCACTAATGAATGTAAGTGCATGTGCACACACACACATACACACACACACACACACACACACAACACACATCTGTCACTCTCCAGTCACAAGAACATGCACAATCATGGATCCCTTGAGTACTGATATTGCATCTCTGTCCACCTGGTACCTGTTAGTGGATCCTGGGACCCCTTACTTGCCCCACAGTTCCCTGATTCCCATGCAGGTGCTCAGCCCTGCTGTCTGACTGGTGACTCTGCATAGTACCAGGGTTAGTGGAGATCCTTGTCTCCAGTCCCAGCAGCCAGCACCAGGCACCTGGCAGTCAGCCCTCGCTCACCTGGCCTGCCTACAGTTGATTTTCCTAAAACACACCATGTAACAATCCAGTTGTGGCCAAATCCCCCACCGGCCTCCAGCTGGTGTCCCTGAGAATCCTTTGGCTCCAGGTGCTGGCATCACCATCCCAGGAATCCTGTACACACATCTCAGAGTAGTGTCTGGTCCAGTCCACTCACACCCATAGCAACCAGCTTCTCATAGAGTCACAGAATGGGTAAGTTTGGAAGACACCATTGGAGCTCATCTGGTCCAACCTCCCTGCTGCAGCAGGGTCTCCTAGAGCATATTGCTCAGGATTGTGTCCAGACAGCTTTTCAATATCTCCAAAGAAGGAGACCTTACAACCTCTCTAGACAAGCTGTTCCAGCGCTCATCATTTGCACAGTAAATTTCTTTAGCATCTTCAGGTGAAATTTCCTATGTTCCAGTGTCTGTGCATTGCTTCTCATCCTATTGCTTAGCACCAGTGAGAGGACCCTGGCTCCATCCTCTTGACACTGTCCCTTCAGATATTCCCCTACCTGGATAAAATCACCTGAGCCATTTGGTTCTTACACTTGTACAGGATAACAGATGAGGTGGCACAGGGAGATCTGCCACAGGATTTAAGGAGAACTCAGCTGCAGGGCTGGGAGATAAACCTGCTGATGGGCCACTGCCTACTGGACCATTCTATACACAGCCTTGTCTGTCCCTTACCCCATTTCTCCTTCCCACCTCCTTCCCTGCCATGCTCCCTCCTAAGTCATGCGTGGTCCCACAGACACAGCCCTTGAATATCACAGATTCCCATGTGCTTGTTTCCCTCTTATGACTGAAAAAGCCCAGACTGTTCCTCTCCAGAGCAGGACTTACAGATTCTTAATGGGCCTTTGGCTTGTAACTGAAGGTTTTTTGTCCTTGGTAATGGCTCTGCTGTCTCTTGTCTGCTAGCTCTGTGTCTCTGTGTCTCCTTATTTACCACTTCCATACCCTTTGCACTGAAGAGGTCCTTGATGGGATCACTTCCATGATGCAGATGTTCTCACATTCCACATATGCTTACAGCCTGCCCTGCTAAATTTCTTTTCTTCCATGAATAATGAAAGATAGAGATACCCTTTTAGGTATTGTTCAGCAAAATCCCCCCAAATTTAATAATAATAACAACAGTAATAGCAACAATAAAAACCAACAAAAAACCTGAAATTGAAGAAAAATGTATTTCAGAATTCCTGGAGGACCCACTAGTGAAACCTTGTTTCTTACAAAGCTGTTGACAGCTTTGCCATTGATTTTATTAGGGTTATGACTTCAAACAGTGTCTTTGCATGGGGTGTTAATTAAAAGTTTCTGGGCTTGGAGAAAACAGAAGTGAAATGTAATATAAGGAGTTATGCCTTGATGGGACGGGTTGTTTGAGTCTACTTCAAACTTTCATATCCTTTCCTCACTCTTTGTGATATTCAAAGTATTCATACATGTTCAAACAGTATTGCAATTTGCAATGATTAAGTCAGCTTTATTTCTGAACCATTAAACAAAAGTTTTCTTTTGCATATGCCTAGTGATTTTGTTACGTGGATGTCCTATCAGAAGATTAATTGAAAAGATTAATGTGATTAATGTGGAAGAGCAATCTATCTTTCCTTTCCTTTCCTTTCCTTTCCTTTCCTTTCCTTTCCTTTCCTTTCCTTTCCTTTCCTTTCCTTTCCTTTCCTTTCCTTTCCTTTCCTTTCCTTTCCTTTCCTTTCCTTTCCCTTTCCTCTCCTTTCCTTTCCTCTCCCTTTCCTCTCCTTTCCTTTCCCTTTCCTTTCCCTTTCCTTCCTTTCCTTTCCTTCCTTCCTTTCTTCTCCTTTCCTTCTCACCTTCCTTCCCTTTCCTTTCCCTTTCCTTTCCTTTCCTTATCCCTTTCCTTACCCTTTCCTTTCCCTTTCCTTTCCCTTTTCCTTCCCTTTCCTTTCCTTTCCTTTCCTTTCCTTTCCTTTCCTTTCCTTTCCTTTCCTTTCCTTTCCTTTCCCTTTCCTTTCCTTTCCTTTCCTTTCCTTTCCTTTCCTTTCCTTTCCTTTCCTTTCCTTTCCTTTCCTTTCCTTTCCTTTCCTTTCCTTTCCTTTCCTTTCCTTTCCTTTCCTTTCCTTTCCTTTCCTTTCCTTTCCTTTCCTTTCCTTTCCTTTCCTTTCCTTTCCTTTCCTTTCCTTTCCTTTCCTTTCCTTTCCTTTCCTTTCCTTTCCTTTCCTTTCCTTTCCTTTCCTTTCCTTTCCTTTCCTTTCCTTTCCTTTCCTTTCCTTTCCTTTCCTTCCTTTCCTTTCCTTTCCTTTCCTTTCCTTTCCTTTCCTTTCCTTTCCTTTCCCTTTCCCTTTCCTTTCTTCATGGGGAGAGCTAGAAGGCAAATTAGAGACTGCCCTTCTGCAGTCTCTCTGCCTGAGGAGCTACAGCACATCTATACAGGAGGCTGGTCTCTCTCAGCTCCTTCTTTAATGTTGGAGGAACCAATCTTCATTGAGAGGGTGCATATCAGGGTGTCCTACACTCCTACACTTCTGCAAAATGAAACCAGTGGTATCACTTTCATACCAGGTAAAGATATTGCTCATTGGCCACAGGAAATACAGCATTGTTGATATCAAAGGGGATCCTTATTACTTAGGTGATTATTGTAACATACCCAAAGGATTCCCTGCTGCATTTTCATTGTTAGAGATAATAATAGACAGTTCTGCTGTCTTCGGATTTTGGCCCACAAAGAATTCTTTTGTCTTTGTCACCATTTCTGAGTGAGGCTGTAATTTATGCTTTTGTCATTGTTAAACTTGGGCTTACTTTCCCACTTCATTACATCTTTTGTATTCAGCTCTTCAATATGAAGAAATTAGAAGAGAAAGGAGACTCAGTTCTTGACTCCTGTGGTGCAATTTACTTGCTCAGAAATAGATAAAAGTGCATCTTTTTTTCTAAATGCATAATTAATCAGCAGTTTCTATTACCAGAAGGTTGCAGTGAGGCAAGGAAATTAGTAGGATTTTAAGATATTTAAACTTTTTTCAAAACGAAAATAATATTTTATAGAGGATTTTAAGAAATTTGAAGCTGTTCTTTAAAGCACAGACCAGATATTTGACCGCTCCTTATGAGGTTGAATTACATCTTACCTGCCTGTAAAAGGGTTTTCTAAACTTGATATAGATAATATCATAGTGATTGAACCAGTTCTCTTCTTTTAAGATATGGTTTTAGACAGACATCAAGTCAAATATAGCATTTCTTCAGTTCTAAAGAAAGTCTTCCAGAAAATTCATTTAAGACCAAATCAGCAGAGGCTGAATGTAAGTAATATTTAAATTTAAAAGAATTTTATAATAAAAGATATCATGCTCCTATGTTATAAAATATCTCTAATTCAGGTACCAGTGGCATTACTAAAGTTCAATTAAAGTTTAGGTTCCAATTAAATTCTAGGCCAAGCTTTTGAAATTAAAACTGTAAAGAGAAATTAAATTGTACAAAAAGGTTGTTGTGTCTTAGTTTTTTTTATGAAAAGGCAAGTCACAGTGGATACTGGTATCCAACACACAGAGGTTCTCAGATTTTTCATTTTGGAGACATGTTGAGATGGAATGGAGGATACATTTTTCTCTGATACTAGTTTTGCTCTGGAATCAGCAGTTTGTTCTTGCCTTGGCTATTTAACTCTGAAAGTGGAAGGGAGGTATATTGGTCTATGTGCAACCCAGAATGAATGAGGACTCTGACTTATGTCCTAATATTTTATTTACTTTTTGTTCACAGTACTGCCATCCCCTCTTCTCTGCCTTCAGTGGACAGAATAAGTCCTGATTGAGTGAGAGATGAATAAGTGGGAATGAAGTTTGTGAAAGTATGTGGTCAGCAAAATTACAAAAATATTTTTCTTGTACTTTTAACTGCACAATATAGTTAGTTTAGTGATGAAAATGAGACAGAGTGATACTTAGGAAATTTTAATTACCATTTCATTCCCCTTCATTATAAGCATATGAAATAATGACAGAACTCTCTGAAAAATTCTAAAAGAGTTGTGATGTTATTATTTAAAATATGGTGCAAAATCATATTGTATACCTTAAATTTAAATTATATTATCCCCTGAATATTATATAGCATACATTTTATGTTATGAATCACATATATGTTGCATAATCTTTATGCTATTTTGTATCTTCTACATATATTTCTGTCACTCCTCTGCTTTCATAAACACAGTGACAGGAAAGATTACCCTGACTACATAAAATAAACATTCCTCCAACAAAGAGAAATATCACAGAATCATCTGAGTTGAAAGGGATGCAGAAGCAAAACCACATTAAGACAATGGCCCATAATAGGATTGAAGTCACAATATTAACACTGTGCTTTGACTAACTGAGCTAATCTCAGGGTCATAATTTTCCTTGTTTACTTTTGAATTATCTGATAGTTGTTGCATCCATGTAAAATCAGAGATAAAAGTAATAATATCATAATGACACTGACTTGTGTCATTTGTGGTACAGAAAAAACGAGGCTGAGAGACCTTGAATTCACTGATGCCAAAGAGAATCTCTCAAAACTGTCATCCCATCCTCTCATGCCCCAGTTGCAAAATGCAGCTCCTTACTGAAACTCTAACATATATTAGGGTCACAAGAATGTGAATACCTGGGTTCAAAACACAACAGTGTCTGAAAAATCTTCTTTTAGAAACTCAATATTACAGTGACACACAAGGTGACAAAATATTTTTAAAAATGAAACAAACCTGTGGCCCATTTTCACTGGATGCTTTTTTTGTCTTTTTCTTTTCTTAGATTCTTCTGCTCCAAACATCTGTTCCCCTTTACTGGTGTTGCCAGCCTTTGGAGCCTTAGCATAATGAGGCTGTTGCTTACAATTTTAATATGGTGTCATTTTATTCTGCTCAGAGAAGATCTAATTGATGCCTAATTAAGAACCCATCCAAGGTCACTGATGTCAACAAAGCTGAACAAATGTTAGGAAGGATAAGAGTTTGGGGAATCAATCTGTCCAAGTATTAAGCCTCCTGTAAGGATCTGAACTCTCTGCGTGTTTCTTAAGGAAGGTGCCAACTTCATTTTAAACATACAGCTTCAGCTGTTTCCTGTTGACTGATTGCTTGCCTTTTGGATTAAAACTGTAGCACCAAAACTGCAAGAAATTACAGGAGACTCCAGTATCTGGTATACAAAATTATCTGTATCTTTTCAATATAATTTATTTTGTGGTAGAGCATACCTTAGTAACAACATATCTGCAAAAGTTTCCCATTTTAAGGATCATCCTTGACTCACTGGATTATAAAGTGATAAAATGGCATTTGTTTCTTTGTCACTTCCATTAATTCAGACTGGAAATTTGCTGCCTCTGCCAGGAGCTGCAGGAAGCAAGAAAAGCTTACTATTTGAAATTTAAATTGATCCCCTTTGACAAGCAAGGAAAGATTGAGCTGGAGGTATAGGAAATGTATGTAGCTTTTTATTACTGCTTATAAGTATTTTCTCACACTTGCTCTTGAAGGTATACAAATTATGCAGAGTTTAACTGCTTATTCCCATGCATAATACAAATCCTAAAGAAGTTCTTGTAGAAAGGATGACTGGTACCTTATTTGGAAAAGTGTTTATTTCACTTGTGGAGTCACAGTAGGAAAATTTGTATATCATACTTTGAGTTACTAAACAAATTTCCTACTGGGAAAGATGATATAAATATATCCTAAATCAGGGGCAGTTTTTGTACTCTGCTCTGGAGCAGCAGGTTTCAGCTGGCACATGAATGCAAATCAGTAAGTGATCCAGTTATTCTCTTGCAGAGTGGAGATTGCCCAGTACTTTGACCTTTCTTAGATTTCTTTTCATCAAAAGAAACCTTTGAAGGAAATTAATTTATCTTGGTAAGGGGTAGTTGCACTTAAAAAAAAAGTTTGACCAATTGTACTTATTCTGACACAAAAGATGGAAAAGTTTAGGTCACTAATCTTTCACATAAAACCTGTGGAACTCCCTGTCAATTCACATGGAATATTTGGCTCTTGTGTAAATAAAACAGACAAACCTTAGTTTCCTTTGGATTCTAACAATACTTTCAAATTGTTTTTTAATATAGAGGTGATTTGAACATGATGCAGTTTTGCAAACAGTGAGTTCCAGGAAAGAATGAAAAAGGCACAGACTGAGAGATTAAGGGTCAGGATTAAACAGAGGGCAGAATCAGGTGAGATTATACTGGGGGTCCGCTACAGGTCCCACAGTCCAGGAAACTGATCAGATGAGGCCCTTTATAGAAATATAGGAGTAGCCTCACATTTATAAGTGCTCTTGCTCATTGGGAACTTCTACCACCTGAGTATCTACTGGAGGGACAACACAGCAGGACATAAGCAATCCAGGAGGTTCCTGGAACATGCTGATGGTAACTTGCTTCTCCAAGAGCTAAAAGAGCCAATGAGGAGAGGTTCTCTGGTGGACCTTGTTCTCACCACCAAGGTCATGAGAAATGATGAGGAATTTGAAGATCAAGGGCAGCCTTGACTGCAGTGGCCATGAAATGGCGGAGTTCAAGCACCTTAGAGAAGCAAGGAGGCCTCAGAGAAAGCTCACTAACCTGGACTTCAGGAGAGCAGATTTTGGCCTCTTTAGAGATCTGCTTCATAGTTACTTGGCATAAAGCCATGAAGAGAAATTGATTAATATACAAAGATCAGGAGGAATAAATTGCAAAAAGGAGGAAGTCAGGTGAAAATGCCAGGAGGTCTTCACAGTTGAACAGGGAGTTCCTGGACAATATCATGCATCTACATGATCTGGGCAACAACCTCTCAGTGATGGTCAGCTGTGCGCTGCATTAGCTGCATTATCAAGAATATGGGTCAAGAGAAGTGATTATTTATCTCTGCTTAACACTTCTTAGACCACATCTTGGATGCTGTTTCACTTTTGGACCCTTGATTGAAAGAGAAGGATTGACAGACGAGAGACTTTGCAGGAGGTAAACATGATGTAAAGGAAACTAGACTATGTAAGAGTTGTGAAAAAGTACAATCAAGTGGGAGTTTTAAGGTAACAAAAACACAAGTAATAAATGTGTTTCCTCTGAGATAACACACAGGTAAAATTTTAGGAAACCATAATGATCAGTTCTGCTTACTCTGTCTTGAAGTAGCAAAGCCCAGACAGTTGCTAGTTTGTGTTGCAATCCATAAAAGCAATCTAAAGACAAGTTCATCTATGTTGTCAGTTTTGGAAAATCAAAAGCTTATACACTCATAACAATATGTTTTAATTATTATAATCAATATGTTGTTTAATAAATAACATTTTAATTATTATTACTTATCTAATATTTAATATATACCTAATCTTATTGAGAATACCAATACAATGGTAGAGATTTTCCCAAAATGGATTTCTCTTTTAATTCTGCACTCTTCAAGATATGGTTCTTTGGTATTATTTCTGTATATGTCTCCTTTACTTTAGCATCCAGGAAGATTTAATTCCTGGATAGCATGTTCAAATTTCTCAAATGTGTCCTAGCATTTCTTTCTTAAGATACTTTATCCCAGGATTGGCTTCTAGGTAGCCCCAGGGTATTACAGTATCTTCTTCTTCAATAATCAGACCATGCATACATTCTTGTTTTATAGTCATTGAAAATCCATTCTGCAGAACAGTGATTCATTAGAAGATTCACATTTGTCTGTGTATGTACATTTGTGTGAACCCATGCATAATGGATTAAAATTTTGCAAGTATTTTTGAATTCTCTGCATCTATCCATGGCAGCGATACTGTTTTGATATCAAAGTTATTTTCCTAAATTCTATTGATTCTGTTTAAGGCGCAAGAGTGAAGTGAGAGAATGAAGGAAATAAATTTGTTTAGAGTGAGGAAGAGAAGAAAATCTTACTGTAGTTTTTGTTTACCTAATAGCTGGTTCTAAAAAACACAGTGCCAGATTCCACTCAAAGGTGCTTAGCAAAGGACAGATGACAATGGACACAACTTGCACAAAGGAATATTTTGGTTGGATATAAGAAGAAAATTCTTCAAGGTAGGAGTAGATAAGGACAGGAGTTTCCCAGAGATAGCAACAGTTGAACCTATTTTAGTAAAGTAATACAGTGAAGAGTGGATATGGGGATATATAGATTTAGTAGATGGGGTAATATTCTAAAATATTAAAAGCAAAGGAATACTTGAATACACTAAAAATTACCAAATACAGAACAAATATTTGTTGTGTGAAAAATCATATTACAGAATTCATTTCTATGGGAAGAGTTAAGTCAAGAGTCAAGAATTCAAAAGGATTCTTAATAAAGTTACAGCAAAAATCCTGTTTAAATCAAATGGAAAATAACAGACTTCACAACACAAAGGTTTGAATCAAAGTCTGTCAGTGATGAAATGAGACCTGTCAAGGGAAGACTGTCTTTCCTTTTTATTATTCCCCACACACACTCCACCCTAAACTGACTTTAGTTAAAAGGAAAAGGAGTGAATAATGAATAAAGAAAGACAGCACATTTATTTCAGGTAATATCAGCAGTGGGCTGCTAGTACTCCTCAAGAATGTGAGGAGTGTTTCTTATGCTAAATCTTCCATCTCTGCTACTGAGCCCCATGCTTTGTTGCAGAATGAATGGCTGCCACGTTATCTGATGGCCTTGAATTGTTCCCAGAGAAGACAATGAATATTTAAAGTTTGGCAAGTCACAACAGTTCAAGCAATGCTTCAAATTGTATCAATTTAAGCTGGAAAGTGTGCATGTGAGTTAGCAGCACAATACTGGGGATGTCACTAGCAAAAACATACTGCTAAAAATGCTTTGAGTAGCATGCTTGTATCCACATTCAAAGATTAGACATGTTCAGTCTTAAGATAAAACTACTTTAATTAAGTAGTACATTCTGTTAAAATTTGCATTAAAATAATCTGTTATATTTTATTATTCACATGGTTTTGTTGCAGAACATAAACCTTACACAAAGAATGCTCTCCAACATCTGCAACATGTGAAGAATGAAGAACATTACTAAAATAATCTTGCAGGTAGAAAAGTTGTTATTCCAGATTTTGACAAGGAGCTGAGTAAGAGGGTAGATTCACTCAGGTCTGTACATCACTAACTTCCTCCAGTTCATTCTCAGTGGGTGCATAAATCTGTTGCAGACTAGAAGTGAATCTCAACCAAGCAGATTAAGTGACTTGATTTTGTAACAGAGGGAGGAGTACAACATATTTCTTTTTCAGTCAAAATGTTATCAGAAGATTATTTTATCAGAAAATCATATTACACCTCTTCAGGAGCTTTACCTTTTGTCACCTCTGTTCCAGAGACAGAAGGTCAAATTTTGAAGTGTAAATCAGCACACCTGAACTGATTTTAAAAATATAGTGCTCTATACAACTGAGCACATCCAATGGCGTTCTTATCATTTAAACTTTACAATATTTATGCTTTCAGGTCATGAGCAAACTATAATTTCTGATGAACAATGCAGTCCTTTTTGAAATTCTATAGTCAGAAATAGCTCACCATTTATTAACAGAAGACATAGCTATCATCAAATATTTTTAGTTCTCCTTTCCTTCCAACAGGATAGTCCTTACAATCTGTCCAAAGACAAGGAAACACATACATCTTGTACGTACACATAATAATGATTTATGTCTCCCTGATATTTTGATGCTTCTAAAAGTAAGAGTATGACCTTGGTGACACACAAACAGCTTTTTTCCCAGCTTTTTAATTTTCTGCTTGCTTTATAGGGATTCATTATAATGAACTGAATCTGTTCTTTGCAAACTGTGGTAAGTGGTGATCTAGCAGACACATATTCACAATGTTTTTTGTGTAATGAAATTTTGTTTCAGAATTATAAGAATAACTATGTCCGTTTGTGTAATTCGGTTGATAAATGGCTCATCCATTCCTCATATCTGATAAAAGACAGATTTTTGAGTCAACAAAGATACTATACTGACAATGCTGTTTAACTCAGTGGTTGACTTTATTGGATTTTTTCTTTCGATGCAAAATTATGGCACCCAATTGCCTTGCTAGTTTTCTTCAAGAGTAGAACTCTGCTTTATATTTTTCTAGCAGCCTTCTCAGCCGCTATTATTTGTCATCATTTTAAGACCCTGCCTAGACTATGAAGTTCATCACAGGTGCTGGTACCAGAATGTGATCACCATCTGATCGAAGTGGAAAAGGGGAACACAGGACTTACAAATGCTTCAAGAAGTTATTTTCTTATGCATGCCTAGCTGAAACTAGAACAACACTTGTTATTGTGTCTCTACACATGAATTGTAGAATCTAGTGGTGTACTCTCAGTTCCTTCTGCTTCCTTTCCCAAATACACATCAGCTGTGTGAGACTGCTCATTTTCTTCCGGGAGAATTGCAGAAGGTATGTTGGCAGTATGCTGCAGCACTGTGGAAAATATTCTATTCATCTCCATATGAAAAACAGGAACAGTCAGTTCTTTAAGCTTGGAATTTATATGTTGACTGTTAAAGCTACTCATTACTGAGCCTGCTTTTTCAAAAGTTTGTCTGAGGTAAATGGGACAAAAAATATCTATATTTCAAGAAGCTGAGCAATAGATCAGGATTAACATAATGAATAAAATTTTTTCCACAAATTTGAGCACTAGCAATGGATTAGCATAATGAATAAATTTTTTTCATTAATTTTAGGGGAAAACATGAGTATTTTCATACTCCTCAGTATATTTTTCATAATTTTTTACTTTTTATTTCTCTTTTATCCATACTCCAGGAGATAGCAAGGTCTTGTCATATAGCTAGTATATCTATTTCTTTGTCTAATTAAATATTTTAATTCCCTGTCATTTTCTTTCCATAAAGACGTTTTATAATGATGGCTTCAAAACTTCTTTGAAATGTTAAGAATTTGCCTGAAAAAAAAATTGAACAAACCACCTTCAGTCCCTTTGAAGGTCTATATCGACATATATGAGTACTTTTATATATATATATCAATTGATAAACATACTAATGGAGAAATCTAATCTTAAGTTTTAGCTATCACGCAGCTATTGACAAATGCTGCCCAGCTTGTGTCTACCCCATTAAGAAAATTAATCTCATGCCTCTTAGTTCCTTGCAGTCAGCATACAGAAAAATTAAACCTCTCTGGAAATTACCATTATTATTCATAAGATGTCTTTCATCTTTTTCTTTGCTCCAAACCAAAGAGCAGAAAAGGTCTGCATTTGCTGTGAACTCAGGAAAATCTCAGTTGCACTCATGCTCATGAAACTGAATTTATGAAACCCTAAGCAACACATCTTAGGATGGGAAAAGTTTGTGTCCTTGGCTTGGTTTTCAAGTTTAAGGACCTATGGTCTTCTGGTTTTCTTCACAGGGTGCCTTAAATGTCTCAAACTGTGTAATGCTCAGGGTTTTCCCTGTGTAGTTCTGTAGTCTGTCTTTCCCCCAAGCTTTGTAACCTTCCACACAAGTTGATGTAGCTTTTCCTTCTCTTGTGCTGTTGGTCTTGTGCTAATATTGCTATTGGCCTGTTCTGCAAACTCTGATATTGTTATGTTACTTTGCCATTAGTGAAAAGATTGCCACAGGCTTGAGTATGGTGTCAACTTCCCCTTGACTTTTTCCTATCCCTTGTATTTCTGTTTTATCAAAAAATATCCAGGAACAACATTTATTGACCATTCAGCATGACAAAACCTCATGAACTTAAACAAGATGAATTGCAAACTGTTGCACCTGGTTTGGGGCATAACAAGGCACAGGTACAAGCCGGGAGGAGAATGGATCAAGCCTGGGGACAAGCTAAGTGTGACTCAGCAATGTGTGCTTGCAGCCCAAAAAGCCAACCACATCCTGGGCTGCATCAAAAGAGGAGCAGCCAGAAGGTAAAGAGAGGTGATTCTGCCTCTCTGCTCTGCTCTTATGACACCCTTCTGGAGTTCTCTGTCCATCTCTAGGGCCACCAACTTAAGAAATATGTGGATCTGTTGGAATGAGTCCAGATGAGGACCACCAAAGTCATCAGAGGGCTGGAGCCTCTCTCTGATGAAGAGCAGCTGACAGCTGAGTTTATCCAGCCTAGGGAACAGAATGCTCCAAGGAGACCTTATATCAGCCTTCAAGTACCTAAGGGAGATCTAAAAGAGGGCTGGGGAAGGACATTTTACAAGGGCATGTAGTCAGAGGAAAAGGTGAATGCCCTGAAACTGAAGAACAGAATGTTGGGTTTAGGTTAGATATGAGGAAAAATTCTTTACTGTGAGGCTGGTGAGACACTCGAACAGGTTGCCCAGGGAGTTTGTAGACTCCCCATTCCTGGAAGTGTTGAAGACTAGGCTTAACAAGGCTCAGGGTAACCTGGATTAATGGAAGGTGTCCTTGCCCACAGCAGGGGAGTTGGATACAGACTTTTTTAAGCTCCTTTACGACACTAGCCATTCTAAAAAAACCTTGCTCCTTCCAACCTGTGTCATTCCCTGCTCCAATCATCATTAATGGTCAGAAAAAATAATGAGGGACTTTAGGCAGATCCTGAAGGAACCTTAATGTTAATACAGGAAAAACTGTATGGGTGACGACATGTTAGACTGTAGAGTGGTCCAGCAAGGAGGTTTGCCTGTTGCATCACTTCTTCATTGGTCACTGGATGAACTTTATTTTCCCCTTTGAGTTTAGTCTAGTCTTTTCTTTAAAGCCTTTTTTAAAAATTGTTATCTCACTCTCTCCCTCTTTACCTAATTTGTATTTTTATTCTTCCTGTAAAGTAAGACTTACTTTTCCTATCAATTTATGCCATAATCTATGGATCTAATGAAGAAATATTTGTGCACAAAAGCCTCTCTCAATATTTTCTGTGCAAACACTTGCAAAAACGCTTCTATACCAAACTCTTTTTAGATGTCCTTGGACTTCTAATTCCCTCACATATTTCAAAGGGCATCTTTAGCACTTAATTTGGGACTGAAAACTCAATCAACTGCAATATGCATAGGTCAACTTAACATTTATAACTTTTTAGACATTTTGCATAAGCTTATTACAGGAAAAAAATTACTGGATCTCAATCTTTACCATGTTTTAAGTGTTACTTCATTAATTTTTCATTGAAGATTAAAGTAATCTAAATGTTTCAAGAAAATATCATTTCAGGCTTTTAAAAAGTGTTTCTACCTGCTCAAAATGATTGCCCTGTGATAGCACATGTAGAACAATGTTTTGTTTTCCTTTTTCACAAGAAAAAAGTCTTATGCAAGAAGAAAATGAGATGAATTGGGTAGCAGGGGTAGCATATCCTGTGCATTTTGTACCTTCACATATGAAAAGTGAAGAAAGATAACTGACATGTCTTTAAATGTCTGTTTAAAGCAGTGAAATTAAGGCAGTGCAAAGTAGGATATGGACTATCAATGAATTCCAAAGCATTTTAATGCTTCTAGCTGCCACTTCTGAAAAACAAAAAAATTAAAGTCAAAAATACATCTAGTTTTGAACTGTGAAAAAGGAAAGAGTAAAAATTCTTAAAAAAAAACCCCAACTTTATATTTTTCCTTTCTCAATTAAAAAGAGTTTTTGTTAGGTTTTAACTGTTTCTCTTGTACCTTTTTTTTTATTTATTTCATGTGCATAAGATTATTAATTTTAAAAACAACAATTTAGGTGTGTTCTGTCATAGTCTGGAACTCTCTGTGACTGCTTTATTCAGCTTGGCCAGAGGGAGCTGGCGAAATGAGGGATGGGAGCAATGATTCTGCCCAGAAAATAAAAACTTTAATAACAGAAATAACAAACATGGAAACAGCAGGGTATGGCAGGTGACATCCAAATGTCTGTGGCATGGGAATTCAGCCAGGTACAGGGACATCTGAAGGAAAAGGTCCAATCAGGAATGCAAACTCAGAACACAACCTTGTTTGTACTAGGTACTGAACCAACTGAGAACAAGAACCAGAAACTTGGCCAAACACAGGATGGTTCTATTAACATACTATTGATTCCCACAACCCCACTCTTCCCACCTTGGCCAGGCTCCCCTGGTGGCTCCCCAGGCTATACTCTCTCCCATGGCCTAAGGTTGATGCCTTCTGTAAATGCTGCTGAGGCCAAAGCAGGATGTGATTCCACAGTGCTCCCTCATCAAGGATTGTTGAACCATGCAGTTTAAAAGAGAGACTGAAACAAGTACAATTAAGAAATTAATGAGGAAGTGAGATAATTGACTGAGAAGTCATCTCAATAAATAAACAAATGAAAATATGTGAAACAAAGGCAAGAGAAAGTAATACAGATTTGTCCTAATCTTATGTTCCTCCCTGGCATTTTTGTGACCCTCCCAGAGGTAGGACTTTTGGTTACACTAGCTTATGAAAACACACTGATAGTATATTTATACACCTTTCCTGCATGTTGCCAAGATAGTGGTTTGAAAAGATAATAAACAAACATTCCTTTTGTGGTTTCATTTATTCATAGAGACTAACAGAATGTGTAGCTTCATATTCTGAACTATTTCAGTGGTATCACTTACTGTAACATAACTAAAAGCTGAACACAAGTCCAGTCTTCTAGAGAACAATCCACATCATCCTAAAATGGAGCTATTCATATAATCTGTTTTAGATGCTTCCAGAGGTGTCTGCTTCTTTCTATCAGTAATGGGGCAACCAATTTCAAATTCAACCTAAATTTAGACATTTGAAGCCTGGGAAAATAATAATAAAAAATTGCAAAATTGTTTAGGTTGGTAAAGATCTCTAAGATCACCAAGTCTAACTGCTAGCTCAACACTACCAAGTCCACCAATAAACTCTAAATGCCATAGCTGCAAGTATTTTAAATGCCTTTAGGGATGGTGATGAATCCAGCTTTTCCCTGGGCAGTTTATTCTAATGCTTGATAACTTTTTCAATGTAGAAACTGTTCCTACTATCTAATCAAAACACCGGGTGCAACCTGAGGCCATTTGCTCATGTCCTCTCAGTTGTTACCCAGGCGAAGGGGCCAAATCTCCACCATTGCACAGAGCAATGAGGTCTTCCCTGAGCCTTCTTTTGTCCAGGCAAAACACCTCCCTCACCCTCTCCTCATAAGACTTGTGCTCCAGACTCTTCACCAGCTTTGCTGCCCTTTTCTGGACATGCTCCAGCCCCTCAATGTCTTTCTTGCACTGGGGAGCCCTAAACTGAACACAGATTCCAAGGTTTGGCCTCACCTCACCAGTGCTGAGTACAGAGGGACAATCACTGCCCTGGTCAGCTGGCCACACTATTGCTGATACAATCCAGGATGCCACTGTCCTTCTTGGCCTTCTGGGCACACACTGGTTTGTGTTCAATTGGCTGTTGACCTGCACCTCCAGGTTGTTTTCAGCTGGGCCACATTCCAGGTGCTCTTCCTCCTGCCTAGAGCACTGCATGGAGTTGTTGTGACCCAAGTGCAGTACCTGGCACTTGACTTTGTAGAGCATCATATCATTGGCCTCAGCCCACCAACCCTGCCTGCCCAGATCCCTCTGCACACTACCCTCTGGCAGATCAACACTCCTGCCTAACTCCATGTCATCTGACTAAGGTGCACTTGATCCCACTGAACCTGACTGAAGGGGTACCTGATCCTCTCAACTACCTCACTGATAAAGAACAGGTACATCAAATAAGCCCATTACAGTAGAAGAGCTTCTTTGCTTAAGCTGTCCAAAAGGGAAATATTTTATACCAGACACTCATAGAATAAGTAAGGCTGGAAGGCATCTCTAGGATTGGTAAACTCAAACTCTTACTTAGAGCAGGGTCAGCTAGACTACATCGCTCAGGACCTCATTCAGTTTTGTTCTGAAATCTCCACAACCGAGACTCCACAATCTCATTGGGAAGTCTGTTCCTGTGTTTAACCATTCTCACAATAAAAGAGGGACTTTTTATGTTCAATTAGAATTTCCTTCATTTCAGTTTGTGCCCATTGTTTCTGATCCTGTCACTGGGCACTACTAAGAAAGGTTTGTCTCTGTTGGAAATAATATCAGGGTAACAAATTCAATATTTATGTGACACTGCAGACTTGGCCAGAAGTATCTGTGTAGTTTCTTCAAATAAGGAACTGTCAAATGCCTGGCCAGCTTTTTTTGAATGTTACTAAAATGAACCCTCTCTTCTCTCTGTTTTGGTATAAACATTGGTCTTCATGCAAAGCACTATAAGAAACAGAAATAATTTTCTCAGGAATTTTATGCTAGAATATAATATTTGTATTTTTGATGTAGTACTGAGGTATTAATTTTTTTTTTTTGATATGCAAGTTATGAGGAGCTAGTGTTTTTTATAAAAAGCTAAAAATATATTAATTTTTAGCAGTCAGAAAGGAGCAATCAAAATTATGCACTTCATGCTTCAAATCACAAAAATAATTCAATCTTTTACAAGTTAAAAACTTTCTGCTAATAAGGACTTGAAGTCAGAAAGCACATTATTTTTCCTGTTATTTATGCTATTTTTCCATTTGTGCTACTTATGCTGTTAAATACAGAAGAAGACTTTTTGAAAACAAGCTCATTTTGTGACCATATTTATTTTGTGAGTATTTGATTATAGGGAGAGTTTTAAAATTTAAAATAGGCAAAAGAAAAAATGTTTCTTTTGTGTTTTTTTGATATACCTATTAATATACATAGGTTTGCCTTTTATCCATTATGCTTTCAAAGTTTAAAAATCTGTGCTTAAGAATTGTATATCTGTTTTAATGATGCATGGCTGTTTGTGCAAAATGACATAAGCAGAATTTAGAGAGTCGTGTATTTGTACATAATGTTCTGTGATCTAGTACACTGCCATGTCCAAATTCTCCAGCTATCATTTAAGTCTAAATAACAAAATTAGAAGTATAATTCATCTTGAGAAAAGAGAAGAAAAATGGAGAGAATATTCTGTCAAATCTCAGGAACAGCTTTAGTGGAGTGTCTCCTCATTTCTTCCTTAGCAAATGAATAAAAAATTATCTCTGTGTGTACATGCATTAAATATTAGTGTGTAATTTCCACTATGTATCAAGGAAAGAGAGAACCAGTGGGTGAAGTGTCTAAGTCAATATCAGTCATATTTGAGATGTTTTGGCAGTCTAGTGTAGGTACCACTGACTGGAAAAAGGAAAATGCAATTCTCATTTCTAAAAAAGTGTAAAAAGGAAGAGTTGGGGAGCTACAGGCCAGTCAGTCTCACCTTGATGCATGGCAAGATGATGGAGAAGATTCTCCTAAGGCACATGGGAAAAATAAGGATGCCATGGGCAGGCAGCATGGCATCATTAAAGACCTTCTACAATGCAGTTACAGCATTGGTGAATAGGGGAAGAGTAACTGACGTATCCTGCCTCTATTTTTGCAGAGCATTTGACACTGTCCCGCATCATATCCTTGTTTCTGTACTGCACAAATGAATTTGATGTCTGAATGGTCACACTCAGTGGGTTGTGGTCAATGGCTTGACATCCAAGTGGAGACCTGTGACAAGAGGTGTTCCTCAGGAGCTGGCATTGGGACCAGCACTATTTAACACCTTATTCAGAGACATGCAGAGTGGGAACATCTGCACCCCTCAGCAGGTCTGCTGAGAACATCAATTTGTGTGGAGGCTCAAACACTGGTGGGGAAAAAGGACTTTGATGGGCTTGAGGGTTGGGCCCATGTGAACCTCATGAAGTTCAGCGAAGCCAAGTGCAAGGTCCTGCATGTGGGTCAGGGCAATTTCAAGCAAAAATACAGGCTGAAGAGAGAATTGACTGAGAACAGCAGTGAGGAGAGAGACTTGGGGTTCTTGGTGGGTAAGAAGCTTGGCACAATTTAACAATGTGAACTCTCAGTCAAGAAAGCCAACCATATCCTGGAATGCATCAAAAGAAGCATGGCCTGCAGGTTGAGGAAGGTGATTCTTCCCCACTACTACATTCTCAGAAGACCCCACTGCTAGGAGACTGCAGCTGACTCTGTGGCCTTCTGCATAAGAAGGACAAAGACCTGTTGGAGTGAGTCCAAAGTAAGGCCACAAACATGATAAGGATGGAGCATATCTCCTATGAGAGAGCTGGGGTTGTTCATCTTGGAGAAGAGAACTATGGTGAGGACTTGTAGCACTTTCCAGTACCTGAGGGGGGCTACAAGAAATGGAGAGGGATTTTTTACAAGGGCATGTAGTAATAGGTCAAGAAGTAATGGCTTTAAACTGAAAGAAGGTAGGCTTGGATTAGATCTAAGCATAGAATTCTTTACCATGGAGTAGGGGAGATATTGGAACAAGGCACCCAGAGAAGTTGTGGATGCATCATCCCTGGCAGTGTTCAAGGCCAGGCTCAATGGGACTGACAAACCGGTCTAGGGGGTGTTATCTCTGTTTATGAAGGGGAGGGTTTTAACTACATGATGTTTAAGGTCCCTTCCAACCAAAGCTCTTTTATAATTCTGTTATTCTATTATTTCTTAGTAGTCTTCAAACATTTGTTTTATTTGCTTCGTTCTGACATTGAAAACTATAATTTTGACTAATAATGATATTTTATTTGGATGAATTATTCTGGTTCTGGAAATTCATTATTGCTAAATGAAGTAGCAAAAATACGTTGGATATTTAGCATTTTCAGTCACAGTGTAAAAATTACCTATCTTTAGTTAGTCAAATCAGTATGTAATAAAACACATGATTGCCCCAATTTAGCAGCTATCTAATTTGAACTGTTCCTTTGAAGGATGTCACTGACAAAAATTACTATTCCAAAGTACCTTGTAAAAAAAAAACCACCAACACACTACAAAAATCTTAGTAGACCTGTTAAGAGGGAGAGGAACAAACTATGGTAAATCTATATTAAAAACAAACAAACAAATAAACAAGCCTCCTACAATTGATTAATGGATTTTTTTTTTACTTTTAAAATAATTATTTTTAAAATTTTTAAAGAATTATTATTTTGTAGTGTGAATCACTTTAATTGAATAAATAATTTTGCTTCACATTAAGGACCCTTCTTTAAGTATGTATTTAAGAGCAAAATTACAAAGATAGAAAATTAAAGGAGATGAGATCCTTAAGGCAGATAAATGTCTATGAGCACCTACAATCCCCATCTTTAGAAAAGAGGGTTCTTCATCTAGCAGTCCTTTGTTTTTCAGTGGCATTACCATGGTGCTTCCATCCCAGGATTCTTCTTGGCCATTAGCAGCAGTGTTACACTGCCAGATGGATGGCTTTCCAAAAGTCACACAGAATGGTGGGTGACTAGAAGTCCTACTAAGACTAGAAGTCATTTCTACTAGAAAGTCATTTCTACTAGGACTAATTTCTAAGATGGTAAAGTCCAACTCATTTCCAAGAGTAGATGCAGTTTATTGTGTTTGTGCAGCAAGCTTTTGGTAGTGGGGTTGCTACAGAGGTGTCTATTGTGAAAAGCTGATGGAACCTTTCCCTGTGTGTAAGAGTCAATACCAGAACTCAAACAACCATGCCTTAAAAAACGTAAGTAGTTTATGCTTGTATTGTAGTCTTTGCCTTCTAAAATTATTGATGTTGAAGCTTATCCATTGACGTGCATGTTCTATATACTGAAGGTGTGAGTCTTGATCCACTTATTTTTACTATTTTCTGAGTGGACTGTACTGTAAGCTAAATTGTGAGCGATGAGCTGAGATCATCTTT
Organism: Zonotrichia leucophrys gambelii; assembly: GCF_028769735.1. Taxonomy (NCBI): domain Eukaryota; kingdom Metazoa; phylum Chordata; class Aves; order Passeriformes; family Passerellidae; genus Zonotrichia; species Zonotrichia leucophrys. The sequence continues at coordinate 23,028,120 of NC_088169.1, read as the reverse complement.
TCAGGCTGTTAACTCTGAGATGGCCTGTGTAAAGTAAATCCTAAATGACAACTAAAACCAAAAGAGGACAGTTAGGCCTGTAGATTGATCATTGATATCCTCCTAACTGATGGACCAGAGATCCCAACTTCTCACAAAGACCTCATCACACTGTCAAGATTTGGCATGTGAAAATGTCTCAATATTGAGTTATTTCACTACTGTGATGTTTTGTTCCTTACTTTCTTGTCTCATTCTTTCTTCTCTCTCCACTCCCACCATTATTAAGAAAGAAGTGTTAAGATAATTTATTATCTGATAACTTTATTTTTTTATGGACCCAATTAGGTTTGCAATCTGGACAAAATATAGACATTAATCTAGATTTATTGGTTAATGGTTTAATGGTTTAATGGTCTTGTGGTATTTATGGTACTTTTTCAAATGCATTAGAAGCTTTTGTAATCATCAATCATGATGTTTCACTGTTTGCTGTGAACCTTCTATGGTGAAAGTGTCAGAACGGTGTCATTTCTTCCATTTAGTTCCCCACAGAGAAATGTTAGATTAAAAAATATATGAAATCATACTTATTTTTTTTTTTTATTTCACAGGTTTCCAGGAAATCTGCTTTCTACTTTTCTAGCTGGTATATAAAGCACTTGTTAAAACAGTTAGCAGGACAGAGGTGATGTTTTCTCTTTTTGTATTTTAATGGATTGACCATTCTGCAACTATGCAGGGACATGGTACTTCTTTTGAGAACACTTGCTCAACTTTTTTCAATAGTAAGTTCATTTTTCCCATTTCATCCTGGCATAATAGTTACACATTTCTGCTTGGATGCAGGCTTTATTATATGGTATCATCTGCCTGCTCAATCACTATAATTTGTTGAACATCAGCCAGTCTTGAAATGATCTTGAAAGGTGGTTCAGATATAAAAAGTAATAAAGGATAGCTAGACAATATATTGTATAAGTCATTCAAAAGCTGAACTTGTTCTTCAGAAAATCTCCGTATAATTTGGAATGATTGTGGAAACCACATGCATATTCCTCTCTTTTATGAAATGCAAAATCACTGTTAGTGTTTTAACTAATGTGCCAGATGGCATTTAACTTTTCTGGGGTGATTTGATATATGAAGTGTTTGTAGAACATTCCTGACTGGAATTTTACAATGCAGTATTCAAGAAATGAATGTACTTTATTTTTGTGAATGGACCGGTATGGGAGTAGAATTCATTCAGCTCTAAGTCATGCTAGGATTTACCTATTAAACACACAGTCTGTCAGTCTGTTAGTTCTCATCATAATATTTAATTTGCACCATAGTTCTTTTTTTCTTAAGGACTTCTTGGTGTCATTGGACACGGATGACTTTTGTCTTAAGTGATAGAATGAGAAAGGAATTGTCATTAGGGGAGTCAGAAACTACTTACAGTATTTTGTTTAACCCCAAAAGCCAATTCCTATGGAAAATGGAACTCTGGGTGCTGTAACATTAGGTGATCCTCATCAGCTCTAGGGCTGCATGTGAATTTTGTATAAAAGTTTGATGTTGTTATATTTTCCAAAGTATTTCAAAACAAAAATAAACATATAGGTTTTCTCACACTTTTTGTACTTAAATATTTAGATAGAAAATGAATCAAAAATGTGGCAGGCATGTTAATAATAGATGTAAATTTCACTCACAGTAATAAAATATTTCCTTTTTATTTATGAATGTTTTATGCCTAGTACTTTAAATAACAAGCTCTTCTTTCTACTTTTGGTTGAACTGTAATATTACAGCATGAGTTGCTTCCAAGAAGAATTTTTGCTAGTATATTTGAAATAAAATTAATTAATTTTATAAATTTAAAAATATATTCAACTGTAGTTCAGAATGATTAATTATATAGTCAGATTGGTTGAACTGTTGTTTCAGCTTTTTATTAAATTTTGAAGGTGGGAAGTTTTTTAGATTTTTTTCTAGAAGTTTTCGTGGATTTCTCTGAATTTTTAAATTCTGGATACAGTTTCAAAATCTTTTGTTTATATTCATAAATCTAGCAGTTAAGTTAAAATTTAAAAACCAAAACCTTAGACATTCAGTATCATAAAAAATGTTATTTTAAATTCAAGATTTAAAGAATTTAGGAATGAGGAAATTTAAATAGCAATTTTAGCCATTTCTTACTCTTATTTAATAAAATTAGATTTTTGTATTTTATAAGAACAAAACTTTGATGATTGCTTATTTTACTCTTTATATTGACTCATCAGCTGCTTGCCAAGGTGAGAATTCTCAATTCTTTGGTGAAGGAAGAGCAGCTAAAGTAGACAGGAGAGGAAATAAAAGAATCAATTATATCTAATCATGCCTTTAATAAGATCCTGATCCTGCAATGAGAATAATGTGAAGAGATTCCTGACTCCACATGCCTGGAGTGTTTCTGTGTAAATGACGATTTCAGGCCTTGTAATTTTCAAAGCGGGACTGCAATTCAATCCCAGTTTCATTTGTGCACAAGGTTCCCTCTCAGCATTAAGAGATATCTAAGATTTTAGAGGCTGAATAAATATGATTAGGAGCAGTAATAAACACATGATGTGTTGTAGATTAAATTGCTGTGATAAAGTAACATCTCCACAGGGTTTTTTTATCTTGATTTTTTTAAGAGGTTTCTCACAGTGTTGGCAGCAAACTATAGCAAAAAGTCTCTGGGACAGGTACTTTTTCCTTTAATTATACATAACTCAATGTATTACAGCTCAGAGATTCCAATGCAGTATAAATAAATAAAATTGGCACCTCAAAGTTTTCATCTGTAGTTTTTTATATTTAAACATTTTTCTCTGATAGAAAATTGTGGACTTGACTGTCTTAGTTAGGAACAGCAAATAATATTTAACATTTAATCACTTTATATTTTTATAGATGCTAGTTAGAACCGGGCTAAAAGTATGATTTCAGACCATTATAGTTTATGTTAATCTGCTTAAGTGTAGCCAAATAATGCTCTTGACTTTTTTCATTCTTCAGACAGTTGCTTGCTTTTTGTTAACTAAAGAATAACTGAGAATGTAAGCTACAAGCTAATAAAGCTCTATTTAATCTTTGTTCTTTAGTTCTATTGGATAAGCTAGAAAAGTATCAGACAGCATGCATCCTACTTTTAAACTGGGGTTTTTTTTGCTAATAGCTTAAAGTTGATTGAGAATAGATTTATGACAATCAAGATTAAGTAAATGCAGCAGCATGTTCAGACACATAATAGGTGGGAATAGATGAGATTTAATAAATCAAGGCTAAAGCCAAAAAAATAGATGGTAGAAGAGAGGTGAGCACATGTACAACAGTCAGAACTGCCAGCTGCTTTTTAGAGTCTCTTTGAAGACATTTTCTGATTATTTTTATATTACTTTTACTTATGAAAGTGAAGAGAGCTTTTAGGCCTCTGGCAATTTTTCTGGGTTAAAATTGAAAAGTTTTAGATGACCTGTTACAGTGTCTATGTGTAGCTAACTGTTATAATTGCCACATTTTTGAAAGTATTTTAGTAAGAATTGATTGGAGTTTCTATAGAATAATAACATCAAAAGAAAGACTCCTGTGTTTTGGATTTATGTCACGGTACATCACTACCATTGACTAGTCAGTGTTTTTTCTCTATTAGGTCATGACTCAAATATGTCAGAGAACAATGTCTGCAGAGTAGAAAGTAACATTAATACTAGCCAGACACAGATTTTGTCTTGACTAGCCATTTGGGCAGACAGTTAAGTGGCCAGTATGAACAGCAAGTTATTTGCTTAGAAATTGCCAAGCCTTTAATTAATTTTCCCTGAATGCACCTTGTTAGTAAAGAACACCATGTTTTACATTGCTTAGGAACTCATAACTCTCAGTAGAACAGGTAAAATATAAACAGCAGAATACATAAAATCACCCAGTTGCTCATTCTCAAATACTGAAAGAAGCAGCTACAAGGATAAAGGAATAAATTTTAGTTTTCTTGTGCAGTCACTGTGTATCTTCCCTGAGAGCAGATTAGGAACGCTTCGCCAACTCCCTGAAAACCTATTTGTGTAAATCACATCTAAATGTAACATTGTGATACAATTCAGACACTGTCTGAGAGCAGAAGAACTCCAAATCTCTTCAAGGCTGCAGTTTGAAGTGTGAGGATAACAGTGGGAATACAGAATCCATAATTACGGAGGGAACAAACAGCCACCTCAAGCAATTAGGTCTGGCTTGTTTCTTGAGTCACCTTTCATGTTGTCATGTATTTCAGTTTTGGACATTTATTCCACAGATTCTTGGAGCTCTTTTCTGTACTTTTCCTGCATCCATCCAGTATGAATTCCCAGAGCTTGCCAAACACATCCATAAAACGTTTCATTCAGTATGCAACCAGTGGCTGCTTTCTTGTGACAGAATTGCTGCTCCATTTGATAAAATTCATCATATTGATCTGTGCTGAACAGGCAGACAATTTAGATGACTAGCAGAAAAATGGTGAAGTCAAGATATTTGAAAGATTCTCACTGAAGATTGTGACCACAGTTTGCACCTTTTTGACTTTGCTTTGAAGCCCACCACCCAATTCAAAAGGAAAATGTGATTTATTTAAACATATGTAATCTGAAAAAAGAGTATAAAGTAGTTGACCATGCATTAAACTAAATGGAGATTTCTCTTTCATGTTTAGAATTTTTCTTAACATTTCTGTAGCCCAAGTAACTTGACCTCCTCTAAACAATTCCCAGGAATGAATTGAAGGGTAGTACAGGCCAGCAGCTGGTCACAGCCAGTAGTATAGGTGAGACCATGCTATAATGTAAGAAGCAAGTTTAGCCTTGCAGACACAGGCCATAATGTGGCAGTTGGACTGAAGATCGGGGAATATTTCAGGCTGATTTTATTTAAAAATGTGAGTTTAGACAAGCTGATTAATAGCTAAGTGTTTAGGTCAGTACTTCACTATCTACACTCCTATTCAGATTTGGAAGATTAAAAATGTGACACCATCTTTGGAATACAGCCCTCAAGTTAATCTTCTGAAAAATTAACACAGTGATTTTACCACTTGTGAATGTCTTTGTTCCCTTCCTATGTAACTACCAGCCTGTTCATGTTGAAGCATTTAGTCTACTGTTTATTAATTTCTTTAGAAATTGAACATAGTGCATTAATGTAGACACAGAAATCAACATCTTGAGATGTTCAGTTTTTCAGCATAACTCTTTGGTAGTAAGTACCATAGAAATAACCTCTTGTTCAGTTTCTAGTTTTACCTGTTGAGCTGAGACTTCCATCTCAGTATTTCCTGTGTGACAACTTATCTTTACACACATGGATTCCAATGCCTACATTCTGTCTAGTGAAAGTGTGATGATCTTGAGAGGATTCAGTAGTGGCTACTAATGGCTCTGGAACATAGAATTCACTTCAGCTGTCAGGCTTCTCCAGTTCAGAGGAGGCTGTGGACACTTCAGGATAATTGAGATGACAACACACTAAAAGCAATATCACATCTGTGCAGTATTCTATGTAGTCTGAAAAATATTACAAACCCATTTTTTTAGATCTTCAGTTGATACCAAATGTGATTTTATTTTCAAAACCTCTATTTAATTGAGAACAAAGCAGAAGTTGCTTTCCTTGCTTACATCACTGCTAACCTATATACTAGGGATGAATGTTCAAGTGTTGTCTTCCCATTTCCACCTCTAATGCAAACTACATTAACAGCAATTCATTGCCCAAAAAATGTGTTGTTCACACTTCCAAAAAATTCCCCTAAATCTAATATTATAGTTTAAACCCTGCAGAATGTTGCACCCTTGCTCAAAATCTTTCAGCTTAAAGTCTTTCTCTTAGGATATGCTGTTGTCAAAATCTAATTCCTGAATCCTTCCTTAGTCCTAGGTTTAACACCATACTAAAGGAAATGGTAAACTTTTAATTGTGGCAAGAAAATTCCTCATTCAGACCAGTTGGGTCACTACATTGCAAGATATCTACTTACCATTTTGATTGCAGTTCTATACAGACAATGCATCATTTTCATTGAACAGTTGTTATATGACAAATATTTGGTAAAAGATTGGTTCATTCCTATATTTTATTAAAAAATTCCTTTAAAAGTAAACAGAAAAAAACCCTGAAAAAAAACCTTTAAAAAACCTAGTCTTTACTGTTGGAACTTGATCTTGCTGTCAAGAAGTCAAAGGATTCAGCCATGACAAAATTGAAGAAAGACTGGAACATCAAAACTGATGAAAAAAAATTTGAAAACTGTTGATTAGAGGTCATCTGAAGGTATTGATTAGAGATTTTCAGTCATGAGGGCAAACTTGCTGTCAGTTCTTCTTAGAGCCTTCAATAACTTTGTAACTCTGAGATTTGATAATGATAAATAAAAGTTCCTGGACTACTACAGGAATTTAATGCCCATAGCAAAGAAAAATTTACTTCTAGGAATGCCCAATTATTGCGGATTATATGAGACAGGCATATGTCTCTCTATGTTCACTGATAGTCGATCAGTCCTCTAATTTCTGTCTCTGTCTTTCTGTAGTATTTAACATTAAATGTAAGAAATATGGATCTTTGTTCAAAATAACTTACTAAAGATAACTTTCTAAAAATAAACAAATAAACATCTAATAAATTATATTCTAAAATATAATGCACCTCAAGCCTTGAGTTCTTATTTGTCCTTAATTTGCCCCTCCATAACATACAGATGCTTGTTTACAGATTGCATACAACACACTGGATTGAATTTTTATTAGATATTTATTGAAAGAGATGTAGAAAAGAATAGATATTATTATTTATAAATCCTTAGCTGGAAAACTTCCAATAAAATAAGTACAGCTTCTCATATGTACAAGTATCTCATAGGATTTGTGGGGTTAGTTAGCAATTTCAGATGAGTTAATTTTCCTACAGTGATTTTTAAACTCCCTACAATTTTCTTTTAAGGTATGCACAGATTTTGCTTTCATTCTTCTGTGTTGTTATCCACACTACCTATTCTTTTGATTATTATTCAATTTTTTCTATGTGAATCATTTGCTTTGAGGAATGTCCAAGTTTTGACAGACATTTTTCTACCAGTCTTAAGGGAAATCTGACAGACAATTGGAGCATGAAAACAGGCACATTGGTGTTGTGGAGAGAAATTGTGTTACACTAATCTTACACCCACTGGGCATTTCAAAACTGTAGCTTTAATGAAATAGAAGCAACAGATCTTCTACATTCTCTGAAAAAGAGATGACAGTTCATAAAGTTGCATGTTTCTCGCATGAAGTACACTGACCTGTTTTTTAATGCAACAGAAACCAGTTTTGATCCCAGTTTTTGTTAATGGAAAAAGATTATGGTATTTTGTTCAGAACCATTAGGGCGTTTTAAGGTGCTCCCAATCTCTCCCTCCCTTTCCATAGCCATTTATTGCAACTTCTTGACTGGGATTCAATGACATGGAAAACTGAGTAAATAGAACAAAAGAGACCATGTAAGCACACCTAGTCTTCTTTAGTATAAACTGAGTAAGTTTAATTTACAATTGTAAAATTTGTATGGAATTAACTAATTTTTTAATCTATTCTGTTTTCTTTGATATTAATCTTACACATCAGCCTGCATGTAGATACTTGACAAAAGGCAGGTCAGTATGCACTAATAGTGTTCTAGGAAGCCCCATTTTGCTCTTATTGTGCTGACTCAGTCATATAGCTCCTTATTAAAAAATCTTTTCAGGAAGCTTTACTTACTGAGATATCTTCCACTGTACCCAGTCACTTCTTAGGGAATTTTAAGACCAATGAATTATAAATAAAAAAAATTCTATGTAACACTAAGTTTGTCTATATACATCATTAGAACCATATAGATTTAATCAAAATAATTTATGTATACGTCTTTCTAATGAGAGAAAAGTTATAATATGAGCAAAAGGGTCAGTGATCAGGCTTTTCATCCATGAAAAATGTGCAGTATTCTGATATTTTCTTTGTTTCACATTTGCACAAAAACAATAAATATACATTATTTTTAAGCAACCAGTGTCTTAAAAGAAATCCAAATAAAGTTGTGATTTTGACATTTCATACAAAATTTTAATATGTGAACAGCATTATATTAAAATTTCTGGTGAAGCAATGATAGTATTCCTTAGTGGTATTCCAACAATCTGCCTCACAACCCTCTCTGCAATTAAAGTTCTGCTGCCCTCAGCTGCCCACCTTCTTTGGTGCTGATCTTGGACCTGCACTTCAAATGGATTGGCACAATGTCCTGATGACATATGGTTGCAAGATCCATATTCAGCTTATCCTAGTCCAGAGAACAGATGTGTGCATCTGGCTAGTCTTAAGAAAAACCAAAACTTGCCAACAGATGTGAAATCTTCTCTTGCTATCTTAAGAAATGTTTATGAAAATTTTTATGAATTCTGCCGCAAAATTGCCAAGATGGTTACAGCTTAGAAAATATGCTACTCCTTGGTGATTCCTGAATTATTTTCCTCTTCTAATAAAGAGAAGATTATTTTTACTATGAATATGAAAGACCCACCATGTCTTTTTTTTATTATATTGTTTATTATGAGAGTATTTTTATCTTTCATGAGCATTTAATTTATGTGATCCAAAGCGTGAGAGAGAGAAGGCACTGAGAAACATTGTTTTGTGCTGTGGAGTTTTGACACTGAATCTATTTTAGATCTTGCCTAACATTTTTGTTTTCAAGATTATAAGTGCTTTGCTTGCTGTTTTGGCAACACCTGACACATATCACAAGATGTTTCATTTCATGCTTTTCTCTGATGTAACAGGAACAGAAAGGATCAAAGAGTAAGTTCTCATTATTAATGGATCAAATGGATTCTTTTCCCTTCAGGGATGGTTCTTTAAGGTCCAAATATTTGTCTGATGCCATCTTGCACTGGACATTTATTTTCTGTGCTGAACTATTTGTGTGGTATTTTCATGTAAATTAGCACAACTAGAATGATTTGCCATAAGATAGAGGAAGAAATACCCCACATCAAAGAAGTGTTAACATCTACCTCATGTGCCAGCATCTGTTCATTTCAGAGTCCAGGATGACTGCCAGAAGTTCATTGGTCTTCATGTGCTGATATTGACACAATAAATGAGAAGAAGCAACTAAGTGATGCCCAGAATTAGATGGTAAAAAGGCACTTACCAGACAGTCTCCCTAATTCATCATTTTAAAATCATTCTTAATGTTTAAACACATGCCTGTAAGACAAATCATTACTTGCAAGGACCTCAGAAAGATCAGAGCTGTAAAAGGTAAAGCATCACCCAATAATAACAAAAAAACCCAACAAAACCATAAAGTTCAGAATACAATTATGCTTTTACACTTACAGCCGAAATTCAGACACATAGTCTCCATTTGAATATGAAATAGGACTTCATAATTTAAATTTGTAAATTTGTAGAGTGGATAATTTTACACATTATGGGTAGAAAGCTATACAGTGTAAGTTATCACGAGATTAAACTGTAAGGAAATTCTAGTGTGGATCAGATTGGTACTCCTTTGACACTTATTACCATGTTTTAAACATTTTGGATTTTAGAAGCAAATCTTTAGGTGAGTAAATCTTTCCAACTGCTACAACAAAGTTCTATTATCTCACAAAGTAGTTTGGCAGAGTACAAATAAAATCTAGCACCTTTGAACTAATACTACTTTTTTACAAACCTTAATTTAATTTTGTTAACACCAATGCATGACACTGAAAAACAATTTGAGAGTGGCTACTAGGACAAATTAATCTCTTAGTGGATGGACTTAAGTTTTCATTCCAATAGAAATTTCTCTTCAGAAATTTAATGGAGTTGGTATACACTGGATTTTAAATACTTTATTTTTCGTTGATTTTATAAACTTTTATATTATAAGGAAAAATAATTTTCACAGAAATTATTGTCTACAGAGTAGAATACACATTTTACATTTAAAAAAAATCTGACTTCTGGAGTTTCTATAATCTATGAAGGCAGTCTGCTCTAATGCTTGATTATCCTTGAAGTAAAAGGGGTTTTTTTTCTGTTCTACTCAGCCTGGACCACCCTTGTTTCAACTTGAACCTGTTGATGTGTACCCTCTCATACTGCACCAATGTGAGGAGCTTATATCCTTCTCTTTGACGACCCTTCAAAGAGGCTGGGGAGGTGTTGGGTCCCCAAAGCCATGCCTTCTCCAGGCTGACCAAGCTCAGCTTCCTTACTGGGAAGGGCAATTCTCAGTACACCCTGGGAGCTGTTGGACACCTTTTCTTCTAGCTCAAACACAGGCTCATGTCCATCAAGCTGCCCACCACCACCTTTCCCAGAAAGCTGCTACCCAGTTCCTGCTCTGGTGCAGAGGCCCCGCTTTCCCAGGCGCAGAACTTTGGGTTGACTTTTAAGTAATTGAATAAAACTGTTTTATTCCTCCCTTTCTTCTTTTAAAGACAAATTACGATATTTGGTATATTTCTTCTTTCTTAGAGGAAATTAGGAGAGGCTAAGTGTCTGGTTTATCTCGGCTGTTTGAGGGGCCTGGAAAGGCCCGAGGTGGCCTTGGGGCAGCCCGCGTATCGAAGGACGAGAAGAGGCTTCAGTTCTTCTTTCGGTTTTTATGTTTATTAATTGTTTATCTAAAAGATGTTCTTTCAGCCGAACAAAGATCTGCTCAGCAGTCAGCCATGGGCACACTGTCTGCCCTCTGGGGCAGCCACCTATCTTTATACCCATTGTTACGTGTACAATATTTATCATTTTTCCCCAATACCATTTATTCTTATTACTCGGTGCACTCTCAGTAATAACCAATCCAAAGGTGCCACCGTGGCCAAAGAAGATGGAGGAGAAGAGGAAGAAGAAGGAGGACAGGACACACCCCAATTCCTCCATCTTACTTCTCTAAACCCCCCTGTACATAAATCTTAAACCTTGTGTCTCACTCTCTAATTAACTAATCCCTTCACCATTCACCCTGGTGAAGTCCTCCTATCCTCATCCTGTGTAGGGTCAAAGTGCAGCCACCAGACACTTCTGGCAACATTCCAGGAGTCCCGAGCCCCCCCAAGGGTGGTCTCGATGGCCCGGCATCTCAGGACTGAAATCTTGAGATCCGACAGCTAAGGAGACTGCATTCAAACTAAAATATGGGCATGTCTTTTAAAGTTATTATTTACAAAATATTTGCATCTAATCAAACATATATATGTTATTTAGGTGAAGCTACTTTTCACTCCAGAGACATCTTAAAGAACTTGAATGAAAAAGTTGTTGCTACTTTTCTGAATAATACCTGTGAATTTTAGCTGCCAAATGATAATGATTGTTGGCTGGCAAGAAATGGAAAGTTACACTGCTTCAATTTCAGGTCATGCATATCCTGTTTCCATTACTAGAAACAAAAAGGAAAAGAACAGGAAGGAGTATAGCCTTGTCCTCTTTGTTTTGTTGGCAGAACACTTCCATATGGTGGAATTAAGTAGAAGAGTACCTGCAATCATAGATCTAAGAAAAACTAAACTTTTCATAAAGCATCGAAGTCTGTCACTTTGAAAGAAATAAGGAGTATTAATAATATTTAAAAATTATTTGATAAATATTTATAAACTTTCAGCTCTCTGCTATGATGGTTTTGGGTTGTTTTTGGTTTTTTTTAAATATGAAGCAGTGCCGTGGCATATCCTGAATTGGAAGGAAGCCACAAGTATCATTGAAGTCCAACTTCTGACCCTTCACAGGGCAACCTCAAGAATGACAACATATCTGTGAAAACATTTTGCAAACACTCCTTGAGTTCTGTGTGTCTTGGTATTGTGTCCAGTTCTCTGGGGAGCCTGTTCCAGTGCCAAGCCATATGGGTGAAGGCCTTTTTCCTAATATCTAACCTAAATTTTCCCTGATACAATTCAGGCCATTCACTCAGGTCCTGTCATTGATCACCAGAGAGGAGATCAGTGTCTGTTCCTGTGCTTCCCCTCACGGAGAAGTTTTAACTCCAATGAGGTCTCCCCTCAGTCTCCTCTTCTCCAGGCTGGACACACCAAGTGCCCTCAGCCACTCCTCACACAGCTTCCCCGCAAGGCTCTTCACATCTTTGTTGCCCTCCTTTGGACACTTTCTAATAGTTTAATATATTTTTTTTATTTTGTGGCACCCAAAACTGCCCCCAGCACTCGAGGTGAGGCTGCCCCAGCTCAGAGCAGAGCAGGACAATCCCCTCCCTTGCCCAGCTGGCCATGCTGTCCATGATGCCCCCAGGACAGGGCTGGCCCTCCTGGCTGCCAGGGCACTGCTGGCTCATGTTCAGGCTGCCACTGACCAGGACCACCAGGTCCCTTTCCTGGCACTGCTTTCCAGCCTCTCCTTCCCCAGTCTGTCCATACATCCAGGATTGCACCATCCCAGGTGCAGAATATGGCACCTGTCTTTATTAAACTTTATACAGTTGGCACACAGTAAATATCTTATAGTTGCTGTTTGCCCAGCCCACTAATATGGCAACCATAACAGAAAATTGTCCAGCTTCCTCAGATACTATGCTTTCATTTTCTTTTCTCTTAGAATTTTTTTATCATGGGTCTAACAAAAGTCACAAGCCAGGCAAAGAAGTCTTCAGACACCTGTTAGAAAAGACTGTGGAGAGGTAAGTGGACAGCCAGAAACTTTTGGAATACTCCCTTTATTAGCAGTTTTTTGTTAATCCATTTTGAGGTGGGAGATTTCAAGCTACTTTTCTAGTCCAGCCAAATGAATAAACAAATTGGAGTGCACACATTTAAATTTTGAGTAATTAACAAGAAGTTTGTAATGTTTATGTTTTCTTAAAGATAATTGTTAAAAATTATTTTTTTGTTTCAATTTTGGAATATAGGAAGAACTAGGAAATAATCTGTTTTTTCCTATTAAGATTAAAGGGTTCATTGTATTTTATTTCAGAGGACAATAATTCTTTGGTTAGAGCAGTGTCCAAAATGACTGATTTTAAAATAGAAATTTTATTTGGTTTAAAATGAAGCTCTATGTTTTATTTGATAATAAAGGGTAATTTTGTGTACCAATTTCTTTGATATTAAAAAGAGATTATATCATGTTTACTAAACTGGATTTTACACAAGTAGAATCCACTGATAACAAACAACTAATAATCACTGTTTATGTTGCTCAAAAATAGTACTGGAAGGTCAATTGTATTATATTTTTCTGACACTTTGAAAGCATGTATTTTTTTAAAAAACCTCATTGATATCCATCTCAGAGAGATTCTCAAGTCTGTGCTAAATGAAAAAAATTATTCATGCTACAGAAAATAATTAAAAGAAATTGTATGCAAGTAGATGTGTTAATATGCATCTTTATGTAGACTTATTAGAACACTGTTATCAACCTTATATTCCAAACACTTTAATTCCCTCAGCATAAATGGAATATTGAAAACATTCATTACATTATCAATTGACCAGCAGGGAAGTTACAATGAAGTGATTGTATAATTGCTTTAATTGATCCTTTTGAAGTAATATTGTGTACATCGTAATTTATACATTGTAGTAAATTTTAGTACCACATTCTGATATGGAATTACTCATGATTATTACCAGGAGGAGTTTGGATTAGTGCCTTTTTAAACTTTGTCAGCAAAATCTCTCTTTTGTAGCAACGCAATCAACAGAAGACATAAACTTCTATGCCTCATTTAAATGACTTTTTTCCCCTACCATTTGGCCTCCTGCCTAGAGTAGAAAAATATTAAAAATGCTCTCTTTCCTCCCCACTCTGCCAGAAAAAAAAAGAAAACAAAAAACCAAACACAGAAGGTAACTTCTTAATAGAATCATATTTGTCTGGAGGGGGCCTTAAGAAGGTCTGTGCAGGGACGCCCATGGGCCTGTGTAACAGCCACTCAATCAGTTTGCTCAGGGCTACATCCAACCTGGCCTGGAACATTTCCAGGGATGAGGCTTCTCTGGACAACTTGTTCCAGTGCCTTCCTGTCCTCTCAGTAAAGAATCGCTTCCTTACATCTATTCTAAGTGTTCGTGTTCTACTGTACATTTTCACATTATGCCAGTCAGCCAAGGCATGGTGGTTGTGACCCTTCTGTTTATTTCCAGGTTAGCAGTTCTGATATTTTGTCAACTATAAAGCTGCCTTTCCACTGACATGTTTTCTAAACACTTATTTTATTCTGTTGGAGTAGCCCCATGCTGATGTTGTGGGATTGTGTCTGTCTCAGCATCAATCCTAAAGCCTACTAACATGCAGTAGCAGCATTAACTCTACTTGATTGTTCTGCAATCTATTTCTCTTGCTAAGGAAGCAACTCATTTAGTAGGGAGCTACAAGCTCAAGTTATAAGTTACAAAGTCAGTAAATAGTGTTTTCCAAAAGAGTCATCATGTCTTTTGAAGTACAGCAGGATTTCAGAAAAGGGAACAAAATATCTTGGTATCTATTAGAGATTATCAAACGACCCCTAAAAGAAAAGTTAACAAGTCTCATTACTACAGAAAAAATATTCACAGAAAACAGACATATAATGATATATTAAACATTAACTTATTATTAATATTGATGTTAGACTGAGGGTAGTTTAAAGGAAAAGCTGCATTGGCATCTTTCTGTGAGTAAACCTTTTGCATATGGCTGAAGAAAACTCATTTGGTTTTGGTATAATTCAGGTATAATTTACTTTTCATTTTTAGACAGTTAGATACTTTCTGGAATCAAAGCCTTTAACTGATCTGTAGAATAAATGTAATGGATATTTGGAATAATACTGTCTTTTTTCAGCTTTCCTGATAATACTTCTCATTTTCAGTTTTTTCTGTCTGATTCCCTCTGATATTTTTTAATGTACTTGATTATGAAAGAGGGACTGCATTTGGATTTTCTTACTCTGAAGTCATTTTAAAAACCTCCAGACCTCTGCTGCTCTTCCAACACCACCCAGCAGCTGAATTCACCATTTCAGGAAGACGGAGCTCTAATCTGATTCTGGTGTAGTGCAGTCTGTAGTCTGACTATTAAATGAAGCATTACATCATACACAGAGGATTTGATGTTTTCCATTTTTCTATCATTTGGTCAGATCATCAGAGTTTCACTGTAGCTGCATAGTACCACTGTTTTGATTGTGTTGGTTTGTTTTATTTTTATTGGATGGCTTATACAGGCCTCTTGATAAAGTATTTTTGGTTTAGCAGGAGGAAAGCAGACTTTCTGAATTCTCTGAAGAGTCACTTCATCAGAGAAGAGGGACTAATAAGGCTTCTTAAGGATTCTGTTTGACTTGTGACTAAGCTATGAGCCTCTCTTGCTTTTTTTCAGTTAAGACCTCAAGCTCACCCATGCATCCGTTTAAACAAGGTTTCAGTGTAGAAGCTAACTTAATTTCACAAAAGAGTAGTCACAATTCCAAAACCTAACTCCTCATTCAAAATAAGTCACAAAGAGACATGTTTCAGACCCTGCTGATATTAATTTAAATTATAAACCGGTGATGAATCTTCCACACTAAAGCATTCAAAAATAAGTTTTGTATACCAGTCTTCTGTCCAATTTCACTTTCTCCTCTGTTTCAGTCACAATATGGGGCCATAAAAATTATGATATTGCATAATTATTTTTTTCAGGCATAGAAGGATCATTGATGACATCTCTAGTTTCTAATTAGTAGTTATTTGAACTGAATATTCTTCTGTCAATTGCTTTTCAGCAAATTTAAGCCCCTTCATTAAGCGCGTAATTCTGCCTCCTGGTAGCTGGTGTCTAATCCAGCTTCTCGGTTATACCTGACAGCTGTGTCCTTCTTCATCAAGATTACAGCTTTCTCTCATTTCTTTGTCATATTATAAAATTGTGTGGATAAAATATGATGGAGTAATGTCAATGCTTTAGCCTACGTACCAGCAAAAAGGCCTAAACCATACTCTGACTCAGTCTTTCTCAAAGAGTTTCTGGTATTTAATGCTCTCCTCATTGCTCTTTTAATGACAGGTCTGTCTAAGCACAGTGAGCTTTCACAGACTGTAACAAAGTACTTCATAGTATAACAAAGCTTCAAGAAACAATTACTTTACTACAATTACTTTGCATCATTTTCCTGTCTTAGGAACACTAGCTAATGAATGAAATGATGAAAAGATGAAGCAGATTTAAATATATTAACATGTATTTTAAAATTGAGTTTTCAGTGCAGGCTTGTGAGACCCTCTATAGATGTGGCTTATGTCATCTTTAAGGATTTTTAAGCAATATTCTTTATATATTGCGAATGCAGTTATAGTGAATGAGACTATACAGAATGGCTCTGCCAAATGGGACTTCTGGCAGTCTAATGCAGAGGCTGAATAGTATTTTAGATATGCAGTAGATCATAGGGAACTTTGGTGACATCAAAGGAGTTGTTTTATGGGTTCCCAAAAGTCATAAATTTAAAATGTTGAAGAAATCTTCTCTTCATCCCTTATTTTCTTTGGATTACAAATGAAAGCTGTTATTTTTCTGGGACATAAAAGAGAGATGGCTTTCAAGGCATTGGAGACAATGCTTGAGGGATATAGATGTTACAAGTGTATGGATTCTGTACTGCTTGCTTAGACTGAAAAGACTCTAAGCTCCCTTAAAACAGAGTGTACTAGAGAAAAGATAAAAAAAGGCAAAAAACTATTCTAAGTTTCACTATGAACTGTGGTTGTTAGAATTTCAAGACAAACAATTAAGCTGTATGCTAACTTCATTCTATACAGCCCTTTTAATGACACATGATTAGGTACATGCGGTTATATGACTTTAAGAATTTTGCTTCCTGGTTTCTACAGCTCCTTGTCAATGTGTATAAATATTTCTTCTTTGAGGATTCCATCATGTTTAACCTCAGGAACAGCTGCACCTAAAAAGAAAAACAATGCTGCAATAGTCAAAAAATTGGCAAAAAAGAGCTGTAGAGAACACTAAAACAGCAGCAACAAAAATATAATTACGGAGAACATTGCATGACAGTTGCGAACAGGAAGTTAGCAGCATCTCTTAAAAATGCACTATAGCATTGTGAAAATTCTTGTTTTGATGCTTCACTGAATATAGAAACAAAATAAATTCACTTTTAAAAGTGTAGAAAATATTAGCATTTGCAGTGACAATTATTATTATCCTTCTGTACAGAGGATTCACCCTGAATCTCTCGGACTTCAGGATAGCCCAAAAAAGCTCTTCCCTGTTTGGACAGATTACATCAAATTCTCACATTGTAGAAAAATTTCTTAACTTCTTGGACAATATGAGGGATTAGTCTGACACAGAATACTGAAATAAGCAGATTAATGATACAGTACAGTGTGGCTGTCTCTCTAATATATACACAGCTGGAGTATTTGATCTTACACTCGCTCTACATCATTGCATAAATCATTATAACTCACTCTTAGTGAAGACTCACTAAAAGAATCAGACTCAGATAGTCCAATGATCTCAAGGAAAGAAGATTTAAAGGTCAGTGATCAGCACCAGTGTTAACAATTGCTATTATTTGCTTCCTTGATGGAAAAACTGCAATCCATATTTCAAAAGCCCACCTTTTAAAAAATAAAACCTAAACTTTATAAAATGGTTAAAAAAATTATCTAATAATAAAAAATTGGAATTGCCATTACTCTATTTAAAACAGAACTCAAGATGTCATTCAAGTTAATATGAGAATTTTTGATTTTGTTTCTTTTAAGACAAAAATACTGCTTTAATTAATCACAGAGGATATCAGTTCAGAAATCTCAATCTCAAATAGAACTGTAATGTTCAGTCATTTTGTTCTGATAATATGACCTATGTGCAAAGGATTGTTTTGTAGTGAAAATTTGAAAAAATATATGATTCCTAGAATTATATGGAATATTCTTTTTATTTGTTTATATATATGTAAAATAGTTCAAAATAATCACTGCTGATTTGTTCTGTGCTGAGAAACTACTGTTCCTGTTTCATTCTGTAATAGTTATGGATCTTTTTTATATCTAACACACAAATCCCTGAATAATTTCCCTACACATAATAGGAAAAATCTAATCAGGGATAAAAGCAAAAAGCACATTTTCACTGAAGGAAAAAGCCTGCTTATTTTTCTAATCACTGACAATAGCATAGATAACTCTCAATTGATAATGCAGCTGTTAGGGCTGTCTTCATGTATAAATCAATGAAATTTTATTCTGCACTCTTTTACCTGTCACCTTCAAATCTCTTCTGATCTCACCAAATTAGAATAGGTAACCAACTCACATGGCAGCCACTTCTGTAACAAAACACAGAGGATAAGAAAAATACTGTATACTTGCAAATCAAGAAGCTTATATGGAAAAATAAAGACCATCTTTCATTAATGTAATGTTTTTTAAAAATTTTATGAAATAATTTACTTCCTTGATAAATATTTACACAGTAATAATATCTGAATTTTACAGGGTAAGGCAGTTGTTAATTTGAAAGTTATGTAGTTTCATTTTCTGTACCTCTGATACAGAATAAATAACAGTATCAGATTTGGGAAAAAATTAAATGTAGCTTTCAATTTATTTTCTGCATTTTCTTCATCTACCCTCTATTTCTCACAGTAACATAAATCTACATTTCCCTTTTTTATCTTTATCCTTACTTTTATTAGCTTGAAAGTAGGAAGCTAAAGGATAAAAAAAAAGAAAAATATATATTTCAAATTATTCCCATTTGGGCTAATAATATTTATTTTTATTTCTTCTTAGTCATCTCAGTTTATTCCAAGGAACAATGAGTTAGGAATAGGAAACTCTCTTATCTGAACTTACTTGGTGGTCTCCTGAGAGCAGTTCCTTCCAGAATCAGAGAAAAATTAGACCAAAGGACTGCTCAGATGACTAAAAGGGCATTGACCCTCTCTTGTTCAGTCTGTATCAACAACAATAGTCTTGAAGAAGGTCCTTCCAACCACATCGTTCAAGGTGGGGTAGGAGAGGTGGAGGTTGCTGGGTCTGGGCCATTTGGTCTGAGCTGGAGAGGGAAGCAGGAGCAAGGCTCATGCCCAAGGACCAAGGGGTGTTCATGGCCACACAAGATGAGCACCTGCCTGAACCGTAGCTCTCAAAAACACTGGTGAGCTGAGAAATCTCTCCTGATAGTTTGTTTAGTTTTATTCTATCTGAAAAAAATCAATAAAAGAAATCATTCCATCTGAAAACTCATTTTAAAAAGTCACTTCCCTGTACCATCCCTAGATTAGAGAAACCTACTCCAAGTTACCTCATTTTTTAACAAGCCATTCTTTGGCTGACCTTCACTATGTATTTTAGATTCTTTAAGTGTAGAATACTTTGATTATAGAATATCTAGTTTGAATTTTTACAGTTTTTGACCCTGTTCCTTATTTGAGGAATTACAGTGAGTTTCTCTTTTAGTATGAATTGAAGGCAGTTCTGTAGCGAAAGGACTGGGTTTTTTCTGCTGTCTGTAATATTTTCTATACTATTATCTGATTTTCTTTTTTTCTCCTTTTTAGTTTTTTAATAAGGCATATTAAAAGTATAAATAATAATTAAATAAAAATTTTGAGCTCTTTTGCTTTCATATAAAATTTAAGTTTTAAAAGAGAAATTAGGAACTCGTACCAATATATTCTAACTGAATTTTCACAATCTCAATTATATTTCCTTAAGAGAGAGAGCCTAGGTTCAGTCTGTGGCAGATTTCAGTTTATTAGTTTCTCAAATCTCTCATTTTAAGCAACTTTAATTATACAATCCAATAATTTTTGTCAAAAAGATTGGTTGTGATTTTTTTTATTGCTTGCTTTAGTAAAAATAAATACTGATTAACATTTCTGTATTTCATATTCCTATTTTTCTGTAATAGTTCTTCAAATATCTTTAGCAGAAATATGTTGTGTGGGATCCATCTCAGTAACTATTGTCTTCTATATCCTAAAGGAGCACTTTCCATTTTCTTTATACCTTGAGAAGATTTATCTTATTAGGAAAACCCAAAGTCCTTAATAATTAATTGAACAATGAAAATCCTACATATTTAGGTCCCACTTCAAAAATATGGTGGCTACATGTTATGATTTTACACTGCTCAATGTAGAAATCTTAACTCTCGGCCATCAGATTGTTATGTAATCACTGTTATTCCTCCCTCCTATATCTTTGCCAATATATCTCTGGCAATGTTATCACCAGCCCCAATATATCCTCTTTTCACAAACATATCAATTTCATCTAAATCCTCACAAAAAGCTGCGCAGGGATCTTCCACACTGAGTTTGTTGGAGGCATAAAATTGCATGGTCAGTGTGTGCAGATTGCAGGATAGGAATCTCAAAAGCAGCACAACAATCAAAATAAAAGATCATGACTGGGAAAATTACAAAACAACCACATGCAAGATAAATAGAAAGGCTGTGAAAGAATGGAATTTTCCTTATAATGGCTTACTTTCACGTCAGTTACTGCAGTGATTTCCAGTTTATCAGAAACAAAGATATCTCATTACATACATGGACTCTGAAAGAACACAGATAAGATATCGTGGAGACTGCTTTTCCATATGAGAATTGTAAGGAAAAGATCTATTGAATTTGATAATTGCAGCATACTAGTAACTATACTACTAATACTAGATACCCTTGAAGCTGGCATATTATCATTTATACCTCACTCTACACAGGTATTAGATTGTCTGTAAAGAAAAGACTAAAAATTAGCCATTTTATGTAACAGCTTGGAAACTTTGAGATCAAGAATTTTCTTTTTTTGTGCCATCCTTCCAAAGCATCATTTTCCTAAAAATTATTTCTTGTAGTATTACTGCAACTAAGTATAATTTAATTTGAAATATCCAAACCTCTCAATAGTTAAGACATTAATCATCAAGAAAGATGTAAAAAAATGAGGCTGAAATTTCTGAAAGGACATTAGCCCCTTAGCAACTATTTCCCTGTAATAGTAATTAAATATTTCCATATTTTCAGATACTTTGTGTATAATAATCAGACTACATAGTTCACTACTGTGAGACTGTTTATTTAATCTGAAGTTATTTTCCATTATTACAGTCATTTTTACCTAGGCAATAAGATCCTTTTTTTAAAAAAAAAGTGTGAATTCTATTAACTGAGATGACAATACCTTCATAAGTAATTTTATCTGAAAAATTCTTCAAAGCATATAGAGGACTTCAAATGTAAAACCCCAGCAATGTGTAAAGGAGTTCAAAATGTAGTCTCTAGAAATGTTTAAGTTCTTAAGAATTTTGGTATTATTGTAATTGGGTTTTGATACACTTTTTAGTGTGTCTTTATTCCTCTCCTGTAGCTGAATTCTCTTCCCATGACTCCAATAACAGCTGAGGTTATAAGGGACCCCTGAAGAGTATCTTGTCCAATCCTCTTCATGGCATAGAAAAATTTCCTCTGTTGTTGAGTGTCATGCTCTTTGGAGACTCAGTGAATCCAATCCAATTGACTGGTTGCTTTGCAAATGGAATAGGTATAAATAATGTGTCTAAGATAAACACAGCAGAGGGAAGACTAAAATATGGAAATGCAATCTAAATATGAAAATCCACTATATTAGATAAGCACCTTGAGAAATACAGAATCACAGAATGCCAGCATTATAGTAGGAGTCCTAGTAAAATATTTGTATTGTATAAGTGGCCTTGCCCCAATCCTACTTGTTCTAAATGGACTGCAGCTGTGGCTAATGAAGATAACTGGGATAAAAGGGGGTGGGCTGGCTGGTCAGGGAGAGCCTTGATGAAAAAGCAGGAACAACACTGCTGTGAAGAGCTGCTTGTGAGAAAACCATCCAGGAGGTACGGGACCCTAGAAATAAAACAACAACAATATGATAACAACACAGCATCATTAATAAAGATATTAAGTAATACTGGTCCTGTGGGACTCTTGATCTTGTCAGTGATGTCCATTGGGACAATAAACCATTGATCACTGTCCTCTGGGTATGATTGTCCCACCAATTCCTAACCTACTAGATAATACACCCGTGAAATCTGTTTTTTCTCCAATTTTGAGAGAAGCAGGTTGTGGAGAACTGTGAAAAAGGCTTTACAGAAGTCCAGATAAGTGAGGTCTGTAGCCCATCATCTGTCCACTTAAAAAAGCAACTCCATTGAGGAAGGACATTACGTTGGTGAGGCAAACCTTACCCCTGGTGAAGCCATACTGGCTGTCTCAAATCACTTCCCTGTTCTCCATGTGTCTCAGCACATCTAGGAATTTCTGTTCCTTCCCAAGCACAGAGGTGAGTCTGGCAGGTTGTTAGAGTTCTCCTTTCTTCCCTTTTATAGACAGAGTAATGTTAATCATCTGGTTATTGGGAACTTCTCCTGAATGCCTTGACCTTTCAAATGGCAGAGAGAATGGCTTGGCAAATATATCAGAAGGGTGTGGTTTTAGTTGACCTTCCTCTCCTGGCTAACACACCTACAGAAGCCCTTGTTATTCTTTGCATCCCTTGCCAAGTTTAGCTCCGGCTTCTCCTTAGTCTTCCTTCCTTCCTTGAGAAGACCTTGGGAACTACAAAGAGGCAAGCGTCACCTCTGCCTGGGAAGATCACAGAGCAGATCCTCCTAGAAGATTTACTAAGACACATAAAAGACAAGAAGGTGTTCTGTGGCAGTCAGCACAGCTCTGCTGAGGGCAAGTTGTTTCTGACCAATCTGGTGGCTTTCCAGGATGGAGTGACTGCAATAGTTGCCAAGTTAATGTCATCTAGCTTGATTTCTGTAAGGAGTTCAACACAGCCCTGCATAGCATCCTTATGTCCAAATTGGAGAGACATGGATTTGAAGCATGGGCGAGCTGTTCAAGAAGGAATTGGCTGGATGGATGCAGCCAGAGAGTTGTGGTCAGTGACTCTGTGTCCAGGTGGAGACTGGTAAAAAGTGGTGTCCCCTCAGGGCTTTGTCCTGGGACTCTGTTCTTGAATATCTTTATCAATGACATAGAGAAGTCAAGTGCCACCTTGCCACCTCTATGAGTTTCCAGATAACATGGAGCTGAGTGGAGCAGTTCACACAACAGAAGGAAGGGATGCCATTGAGAGCTTCAGAGAAATCTGGACAAGATTTCAGAGCTTGAGAGAAATCTTGAGATGTGGACCCACAAGAACTGCTGTGGTTTTTGGTTTTTTTTGGGTTTTTTTGTTTGTTTGTTTGTTTTTCCTTGTTTGATTGTCTGTTTTTCTTTAAGCCTTATGCTAATTTTAATACATCTAAATAATAAAAAATAAACGTACTATAGAAATGATGTTTTGGCTAACCATTAGCTTAAGTGTCATTTTTCACATCTTTTAATTTTCATTTATTTAAATTTTAATGCCAGCTCTAATTGTCATAATTAGATTGAATTTTGAAATGTCACTGCCTCTGCAGTCGATTTTCAATACACTTACTCCATAGATCAATTCACAAGAAGCACAGAGGGTAGTACAAGAAAAACCCTAGTTTGCTTCAAAAGAAGCCAATTAACAAATCTCATTTAGTGTTAATTGCAACAGCAGTTCTCATCATAGTTTAATCAACACCTTGCTAAAGCAAGCTAGGAGAAAGCAAAAGATGGACATTGATTTCATGCACAGCCAGAACTGTATTGACACATTTCAAACACTGAACATCTCACAGATGGGAAGTCATTCCCAACAGACTGGAGTGGTTACTGTCCAAAAAAAATTGTTCTACAAAACCCAGAGGCTTTAGCCTTAAGAAAATAAAGACATATTTGAAATATATTCTCTCAAGACACTAAGGAACAAAGCTGAATCTTGTATTGAATTCCTTCCAATGGCACATTTTTAGAACCTATTCCACTGTCTTAGCTATAAATCTTGATCTTAGGTAGAGGTTCATTCTATTTCTCAAAGTCAGGTGATCACATATTTCTGCATGTTAATATTGTCCTCTGTAACCTGTAAACATGAAAAAAGCTAAGCAAGAATTTAATGATCTATGAGTGCATTCCTGTTTAAAAAGTGTTGCTAGTTTGCAATTGTGGCTGCTGTTCAGACTAAAAAAGCTGCAGTTGACAAGACATCTGAGTTGCTCCAAAGCAGTTTTCACATTTCTCAAGCACATTAGTGATTCTATGAAGCTCTGAAGTTTTGCTTTGTGTGTTGGGCTTTAAAGTGAAAGATTGCTCTTTTTTTTTTATTTTTGTGCCCTTAGAGGTTAGAAACAGACATTGATGGTAAAACACATATGTGACAACAATGATGCGTACTAACAATCTGTAATGAAAGCTGATTTCAACAACTTTTCCACCTCTTAAAACTCCTTCCTTCGGAAGAGCAAGATGATGTTTTTCCAAATAGCACCTGCATTAAATTCTTTAACAGTGTATGGTTAGATGAATTTAATTTCTATCCCTCTGAAGTGTGTGAATCTTTGTGACCATTGGAAAAGTCAAGAAAATTGAGAAAGACCTGATGTAATTTAGATATATAAACATCCATTTCAAAAGTTTTCAAGCAGAACAGCTGCATTCTATCCTATTCTCCATTCAATCCAATCCCACTTTAATTCTGATTGAACTTTAAACAAGAAAATGTAAAATTTGCCACTAAAATTAACTTCAGAATGGAAAAACTCAAGATGTACAGTAAAGAAAAAGTCAATATAACATAAAGGTTGATGTAACATTTACAGTTTAAAGATCTTTCCATAAGTTAAATCAAGATACAAAATGCAGGGTATATTAGATCTAAAATCTAGTTTACCAATGTTGTTCACAACTGAGCCAGAACATATTCATAATCCTTGAAATTGGTAAAATGTTATTTCACCCCTGGGTTTTGAAGAGTTAGAGACACAGTCTCTAACTGTGTCTCTTTTAACTTCTTCTCCAATATGCCCTTTCTTAAAATTGCCCAGTTTTTCTGAAACATGAAAAAATATTTTTCCACAGTTCAGAGGCCATTTACATTTTTTTAACTATCTGCAGTTTTGATGGTTTGAATAGTATCGGGGGAGGGGGAATACTTTTTTTTTTGTTATTTATTTCCTTGATGTTTGGTTGTTGGTTTGGTTTTGTTTCCTTCATATTCTGTATATTTTAAATGTCTCTTAGAACATTTGGCTCTTTATTTTAGGTTGCTGATTCTTGGTTTCTTTTTTCTGCTTCTGTCAAGGTCAGGATTGAAAGTGCCCAAGCTGATATTTTGTGTTCAGACTCAGATGTTTATTTTTTCTTATCTACATCACAGTCTCACAAGCCTTGAGTTCTGAAGTATTTCACCAACAAGCTACAAAATGGCCCCATATCTATCACTACAAAGTCTTTTAAGGAAAAACTATCCAATTAAGAAATGATGCCTAAATTATTTTTACTTTTAACCCAATAACTAACCACTCATGTCCTGCAATGTGGAGTTTTCTGCCCAATTACAAAATACCACCCAAACCCATCAACAAGAAGGTAAAGAAGAAGGACCAGCCTCTGCCCTAAAACCTCCATCTTACTTCATATACATTACTATATTCTATAACCTTAAACTCTAAGTTGTCCACCACATGATATTGCACACTTCTAATCAAACTACACATCTATAATCCCAGTAATATTGTTCCATTTTGGAAGCCTTCTCCACGACCTCAGGTAAAATGCAAGGCTCTCCTGGGGGTCAGAGTCTGTCAGCACAGAAAGTCTAAAATTCTCAGCATCCAGGACTCCAATATCAGATCACTTAGAGAAAACAAAAAGATCAATATAATTTCTTGTGGAAGAATAATGTACCAGAAGAGGCAAGTAAGTCTGTCATGTCATAGTTAGCATGATATGGATCAGAATGATGTGACACATTAATCAAAAGCTTTATTTGGCTAAAAGAGCCAGTCACAGGAATACATAAATGTGACTCTAGACTTTGCATTCAGTTTTAGATTCAACCTCACACAGCCCTGCTTTTCTATTGCTGAGAAATCTGAAATTACAGCAACATGCTTTTGCCTGCTTAATCTGCCCAGTTCAGCAACCCCTTATTTCATACAGAGAATATTTATTATTATGTGGTGTTCCCATCCTCCTTTTATTCTGCTACACCATGAAAAAAGTTGCCAGGATTTTTCCTGAGGAGCCCCTGTTGAGCCTCTCTAGGGAATACTTGTGCCTTTCAGAACCTGAAGCCAAGAAAATTTCAATACTGTTGAAACACTCTTTAGTGGTGGTCTTTTCTTTTATCTCTCTGCCTACTAGGTACTGGGTTAGTTTGGTTTGCTCTTGGGGCTTTTTTCAGCTATACATGAAACCTTATGTACAACTTACAACCTCATGTACAGGTCTACATAGGGTATTTCTTTCTAGATGAAATCAGTGGCTAATTAATTCAAGCTCATTTCATTCTTCAAGTCTGTGTATTTCTTTCCTAGTCATTTAACTACATATTGAAGCTGGCTGCAAGATCTTGTAGGATAAACAGAATTTATCTCCCCTTTCTTTTGTGGTAACCATAGCTGCATCCCCAATATCTCAGCACCACAAGCAGCACACAGTACCAGGCCAACCTGCCTTTGTGATCATGATGTTTCCATTTCTAGGTGGAATAGCACCTAGAAAATAGTGAAAATCTATATAATTAAAATGTAACTATTCTTTGTGAATAGGTACTAAATTCTTATGTGAACCTTTCCAAAAGAAAAAAAAAAAAAAAAAAAAAAAAAAGCAAAAAGAAAAAAAGCAGCATTTTGCCAGTTTCCTGCTTTCCTTGCCAATGGGAAATCTTTGAACGGATCTATGTTTGAACAGATCTGTGGAACTTACTCCTACAATTGTCTCTAGAAAGATTATGCAAAACTGAATTTCGGAGACTTAGCAATAGTTTATGCTGATCAGCAGAATTATTTCCTGACATTGTGGAAAGTAACATGGCATCTCAGCACTTTTAAAGAAGTGCTGAAGACCATATTTTGTTTATGAAACTGCATAATTAACAACTTGTGTTCATTGGTGCATCACTGGGAAGAAAATCTCAAATTACACGGAATTTGAGATTGTTGTGAATTTACATAAAAATACTGCAATGAAAGTGTTTGTGGATTCTTTTAATAGACATAGTGCAGAATAGGGATACAGGTAATTTAGAAAAATATTAGCACAGTGTGATGCTAAAGTATTTTCTGGTCATCTGATATGTAAAATTACCTTATCCATAAATATCTTTATGGATAAATCACAACAAAAACATTTCCTTGAAGAAATATTCCAACAGATCAATCAATACTGAAAGATGAAGCTGATACTTTTATTTTAATACAACTCAGTCAAGTCATGATTTATAGTAGGCCGTAATACGAAAAACAACAAGGTGTTTATCTTGTAGCCCAAAAGGAAAATGATGAAGATATTAAAATAGAGAAGCCAACAAAGCTTGACATTCTTAATTGAAATTTGGAAAAAGCTTGGATCAATTTATATATTTTTTCTTAGGACACAACTTGTAGAAGCAGAGATAATTGCATTTATCAAGAACTTGGGCTCTAATGATGCTCATACAACATGATTTTGATCTAATTATTTTTCTGCATTCAAGATGAATGGTTATTGTTTAAATCAGTAAATTTATTCCTTTGGGCAAGGGAGGTCCTAGCAACTACTACCTTCCTGCTCTGTGTGACATTTATCTTGAAATGAAGTTTGTAGCTCATGGACTCAGTGTCCAATTCTTCTGGTCCTTTTTAGGTCTTTTCCTTATTGTTCCAATGCACATATTCTTCTGAAGCTGGCATTTTGCTCCAATTTTTTATTTTTACAGACAAGTTTTCCTGTTTCTTGCAGCTCCACGCAAAGCCCAGTACTCCTGTAATCCTTTTGGGATGGCCTAGGGTAAAAGGGGTCTCTCAGGCTGGCTCTCATGGTGTGGTTCTGCTGGCTCTGCTTTGTACATGACAGAATTTCTGCTGAGGACCCCCCTGTCGAGCCTCTCTAGGGACTACCTTTGCCTTTAGTGATGGTCTTTTCCTTTATCTCTCAACAACCACTACCTACAGGGTGTTGCGTTTGGTTTGCCCTTGGGGCTTTTTCAGCTAAGAGCTATACATAAAATTTTAGTACAGCTAAGGATGAGTATATAACTGAAAAAAGCCCATCAATTTAACAATTTTATAAAACTACTTCAATAGAAAATAATTTGCTAGGATTTGATAGCAATTTTTAAGGTTGACTGAAAATGTATTACTAAAAAGCCAATGAAGTGGCAAATTATTCATACACTTGAAAAAAAGAGAAAAATAATAGTCCATCTGTGTTATCAATGTTTTTTCAGTTGAAAGTAATGTGATAGCATATGAAAACAGAAGAATCCTGATGATCCTTAATCTATGAAAATATATACATTTGAGTTGAATGTATCATAATATATTTTGTCTGTTATAGCATTAAACAAATGACCAGGTTCTGCTCTCGCTGTGCTCTACATATTGAGTAATCACTGGAAATTACCTTTCCACTCTCTGTAAGAACTGAGATAAACATTCAGATTCAAAAGTATTTAGAAACATTAAAATGTTCTTGTGTTTGTCCTAAGTAATCCCATGAAGATGCAGGTAGAGGCATAATGACACATCAATAACTCAGCATTTAGACCAAAGCTGACAACTGCTCTGAAGTAAAATGTGTTACTATTCCTCTGTGGTGTTCTATCTGCATTATTTTTTCCTGAAAAATTATGCAGGATATGCTGAAAAGCTATAAAATATTATTACCATGGTTAGAACCAGAACTGTAGAAATTAATGACTTTTATCCAATAAGGGTCTGTTATACCTAAAAGATAACTTATGTGGAATTTTGAGGTTTTTGATTAAAATTCCATAGTCAATAATGCATATACAAAAACCCTTAACCCATTCTTTAATTTCTGAATTTAGACCACCTTGTTTCACTTCAAAAGTCTGATGAATCCAGTAGGCTTCAAGAACTGAGCTTCAAGAAACCCAAATATAGTTTTTTTGATATATTGGAAGTTATATACTATACAAAGAGTGGGTAAACTTTGGCACAATTCCTCCAGTAAGAAATTTAGATGGATATCTCAACGCTTTTTTTTAATCAAGTGAAGGAATAGGTAATTTTATGGTTTGAGTCAACTTATCCTCAGTTAGAAATCAAGATTGTCAGGTCTGATAAAATACATCTCAAAATGCCCATTGACTATAAAATAATTTAACAGGAGAAGTTCAACTATAGACAACTAAATCCAATTTCTATTATTGAGGAAAATGATCTCCACAAATGACTCCTTCTGCTTAGGGCACATGCTGAATACACTGACTGAGTTCTAGAGTAAAAACATTTGTGAGTGCTATTTTTTATTAAGATAAAGGTAGGTAAACTGGTTTTGGGTCCCACTTGTTTGGCAGTAGGTCAGTAGATAAAGGTGATTCAATCCACCTTGCAGCTCATGGTCATACCCATTTTTTTCCTACTCACTGGGTAATAGAATAGGCAATTTATTCAGGAGCTAAGCATACTTCAGGCCAAAAAGAAAAACAGTTGTATGAAATATGATGCTGTAGTTTAAGTGGACATTCCTTAAGCAGACAGATTCTTAGCCAAATATTCTAATAAATTTTTAGTATTAAACAGTCTGCACTGTTGTTCTTTGTTTGGCTGCTATGTAAAAGTAGAACTAGACAGTGCCAAAATTCAGGTGTGAAAAACAGACAGTTTAAAAAAAATGGTGGGTTTTTTTTTTAGGAAGGCACATACATGGGTTAAAAAGATTATTCAACTCTTTTGAACTTAGGCTATTCTAAACCTATCCTAAGCAAGTATTTAGAAAGACTTAAAGGTAAAGATACTATCAAATATTTCCTAGGGACTACACAAATATTCAAGTAATACATAAGCTAAGCAAATTTTAGAATTGGCACCAGAAATTGTTCCCATGTCTGGTTCTTGGCGTTAGTCAGATGGACATAGTAGAAGTGCATTATACTACGTCTTCTGTAACCCAGAAAGATAATGAAGTAAGTGAAGATTTAAGCTAGAGGACTGCATTAGAAAGTGATGGTTGACTGATGGCTTTCTTATGTTTTTGCACTGACAGGTCAGATATTCAGGTATATACTCTCTAAATTTTTATGAATAGAAACCCAAGCAGACTTTTCAAAGTTAGACAGTTTTAGATAGACTGGAGAAAAAGGGAAGGAATCTAAGAAATGCTAATCTTCAAACACAAAAAAATTATTCTTTTATTTATATAATTTATTTAAATAGGCAATTGCAAGAATATGGGAATACTGATAAAATATTCTGGAGTATATGTGAAATAAATTACCACTTTTGAAGTAAAATGGTGTTTATGAGAAGCAAACCATTCTAGCTTGCCAGGAAGTATCTTTAAGTGAATATGTGGACTGCACATTCCGCAGATCTAGTTTCTTAGAATTTTAAAAATGCTAAAGGATTGATAAAATAGGTTTTCAATGCAACTGTATGATGATATGGAACAGAATTCAAAGCCAGCAGAGTTCTCAGAAATCCAAACCAGCCAGTTTCTGAGGTGTGGTACATATTATATATGGACTAACAAGGTCTGCCTGTGAAGCACTACTTCAACCAAAGAACAGATGAGTTTGTACAGGCAATAGGTTTCACTTTTTCCTGGAAACAGTGGACATGAATGTGGATCATGGTTAGTTACTCTACATTTTCAAACTGAGCATATCAAAGCTCAGACAGGGAGACAGATAACCCATAATCCTTTCTTTTATGACTCCATCACAGAAAGATATGAGTATGATATCGCCTGAAATAAATACCTTACTTACTGAGGCACTCTGCAAGCTAGAGTTCTGTGACCATTCACTCTCAAAATGAGAACATAAAACTCAAGCTTTCAAAACCCAGAGTATGACTTATAAGACTACTGAATAAAGATTTTCTATAGGGCCATAACAGCAAGCAGGTTATTTATGGTCAGAGCTGCTGTCTTGAAATAGTTTAGGCACTCCTGTCAGTTGTTGGGCTGCAAAGTGAGAAACAATTCCTGTCCAGGAATTCTTATTACATCTATGTTTGACAGAAATTTTTGGAGTTGGCACAAATACAGATCCGCAATTGAGGGAAAGTGAGTGGTCTGGCTTTTTGTCAGAAAAAAAAAGGTCTTTTTAGGAAGGGTTTATGCAGAATGCACCTAACCTTTTCCAAAGAATCTTTTAGTCAAAGAAAAAAAAATTTTAGAGCGGTACCAGTGCCCTAACTCTGTTTTAGGTTCCCAGGATTACAAGTACAAAAACTGTTGACTGAAAATACATCCTGCATTCTAACCAGGGAGTTTACACTTTTCATTAGTATTGATCTTGTCATATAATTAAAGTTTCAAAGATATGTGTGATTGCAGTTACATGTCCGATCATATTCACCAACAGTGTCAGACTTCAGGCTTATTAGATAGTTAGCTATTAGTGGACCTAGAAAATCACATACGTACAAAAAGTATTTTAAGAAAGTCAGTAGCATTAAATAGTTTATTTATAAAGAGTAGTTTAATCAATTTATAATTCAGAGTTAAAGTCACAACATACATAGAGCTGTGATAGAAAAAAATAACCATGTACACTAACTTTTGTATTTATTGGTACCTGTCCACTGTGGCAGGATTGGGAGTGGGCTCAGGAAAGGACAGAGCTTCTACACATTCTATATTAATTCAATTGCTGCTATGATGATAATCTCCCTACTGCAAAACTGGCATCTGTCTGTCCCTTATGGTTATGTGCCATACATCCCACCTACTCAAGTTCTTACATTTTTCAGATTTTGCTTTGAAATCAAGTTTGGTGTTACACAAGCTGTGTCAATTTCAGCTTTTCGTAACTCTTAATTTTGTACTTAGACTCAAAAAAACTTTCAGTTTAATGGGGTGAAAAAAGGTTCTGGATCCTTGATGCTGGCAAGATTTAGAAGTAAATAGCACAGGTTGAAAGGTAGGCAGTGAGCAGCATGGAAAAGTTACATGAAATTTATTCCAAGAGAAACAAATCCTGGTAGGCATCCTTATGTCTCATCTGCTTTTTAGCCCAAGATGTCACAGAAATAAAGTGAGAAATATACCATGATACACTTTGAGGAGAGAAAGGTCTGTTTTATGAAATATTGCTGTAAACTTTCAGATTAAATCTTAACCTGCTGCTCTCCTCTATAAAGAAGTGACAGCCTAAGGAGTTGTTGAAATATGTTTTCCCCATTTCTCTATTTCCCATTGCAATTTCCATTTTTACAGTTCTTCAAAATAAGCACAGCATGTCATCCCTTCATAGAATAGAAGAGAGATGCTGCATGTTTATGCTTTACAAGTTTTCTAACTCTTATGTTCTTCACTATTCTCTTTCCCTAAAAAAAGCAAAGAAGAGCCCTAAAAACTTTTATCAGTGAGGAAGGTGATATTATCAGTGAGATTTCATTGCACTGGTGATTCTGATGTCTTGACAGCTAATCTCTAATTGAAAACTGTCATAGGAGATTCTGAATGTATTCCAGCAAGAGGAAATCTTTCACTGACTTCAGCAATATAGTTTTTTAATAGAGATTATAAAAACCAAAATTTTAGGAGGATTTTTAGTGGATCTTCATTTTAAAAATAATTCTAAGTTTTTTTCAAATATTTCTAAAATATGAACTAAAACTAAAGAAGCCATCTATCATATTTTTTTTAAATTAAGTATTTACTATCAATAAAAGAAATTAATTAGCAATTTATAAAATAATGTATTATTTCTTAAACAGAGTTCAAAGAAATTAAACTACATTATTAGCATTTGATAACCCACCAATATTGCTTCTAAGGTACATTTTATGTCTTCATTAACAAGTATTAAAAAGAATATGCTATATTTTGAGTATTTTAGTATAATCAATATATAGTATAAATGTGAGAAATCCAATTGATAGTAAATTTGTAAATCTTAAACATATTATAGTTAAAATAATATTAATATATAATATTATATATTATTATTTATATAGAGCTCCAATAGAGAACAAGCAAAATTTTGTACACAGATATTGCCTCATAAATAAAAATCTGGACTCCATTTCTACATTATGCAAATCACCACTTATTTCTATTTTTCTTTAAGAAAGATGCACTTACCATGCGGTAAATTTTATAAGGTAGGACATTTAAATTTTGAAGATATAACAAAATCTTCCGCAATTTCTTTTTTTTATTTTAAGTATTAACCTTTCCATCTTGAAATATCCTTATCATACCTTCCTTTAACCAAGAAAGTAGAATGATGGGAACAAATATAAGAACTGAAAAATTTAAGAAAAATAATGAGCACAAATCAGAGAACAAAGAAGGTCATGAGGATAGGATTTGCAGAAAAAAGCTTGTTAGAGGGAATAGAGGAACAGTACTGAAGAAATGAGAAAATGTGGGCAAGAAAGATTCAAGTTTCAGAAAAATGCAAAGACATAAATAAAAACAGACAAAGCCCTTTAAAATTGGGATATCTAATGATAGAATTAAATAGAAAAAGCATTTTTAAGTCAATATAGGTACTATGAAATGCTGATACAAGATTAAAAAATGGAGCACAAATAGAATGCAATATCAGTATAACAGGAAGAAGCAAGATTTAAGGAAGGCAAGCTAGTGATATGGTAATGATATGCAAAGTATACGATGACATCTTTCTGTGCTACAAGAGATCAAAAAGAGCTAGTGGAGTTTTCACCCTGCATCTATAGGAGATTTTGGCATACACATTTAAAATTCTGTATGAAACTTGAAATGTGAGCTCTGAAACTGTATCCATGCAAATTTCTTATGTATTACAAGGAAAAAGCTAAATTCAACATAACTTATAGTTTATGAAACAGAGATATATGTTTTTAAATCAAATCTTGCTTTCCCCTCCCTCTTCAATTGGATATTTACTATTCAGTCAGTACTACTTTTACTATAGTCATCTTCAGTTGTTCAAGGCTGTAACTTTTCCCCAATATGCTTTTACAGCCCTTTCCTCTACAGCACAGCACACATTTGCAAGGCAAAGACCTACATTTTCTTCAGGTGGGAGAAAAAGAAAATTCACAAGTCCACTCTTCCAGCATAGATTGAGAGGCACCAGGCAAGAGTATTCTCAGTGTCAGTGTTCTCCATCTCCTCACCCATTGGAACTGGGTTATGGTATACTCAGAATTACAATGGTTGGTGCCATCTCAGGGTAACTGGTACTGCAATTGCTGCCATAACACCATTTTAGCTTCTGGAGCCTTTTGGGACATACACTCTCATAATTTCTGCTTGGTTCAAATTACTTGATCTATACTATGATAAGAAACTTGGTTTTAAATAGTCAATTCACCAATAATGTCAGTATCTGGTCTTCTACCCAAGTCTTTTTTTTTTTTTTTTTGCCAGTATTATAAAGAATGAAGGAGGGGAGAAGCTTTATATAGTCTCACCAGGGAGATTGAGGTTAACATACCACAGCTTCTGTACACCTAGGACATTCACAGGAGGGTGATCAACCAAGACAGAAGGCACTAGAGCATACATGCAAGATGGCAGCAGGGTAAGCAGTAGATTGGGAACTAAAATGTGCTCAGACTTCAAAGATGCATTCCAAATATATCTAGTGCACAGGATTCATGTCTAGCTGTGGATGGGTGTACACAAGATATTTTACTTTTTAGCCAGAAGTTTAGTCGTTTCATTTTTGTCCTTAAAAGAAACTGAATAACAGTAAAAATAAGCCATAAAACCTCATTCCCAAAACCCCTCCCAAACCCCCAAACAAACCAACCAAACAGAAAACATAAATCCATGCAGTCACCATGATTAATTTTTACTGTCTATGGAAAAGCATAGGATTTTGTCAAATGCTTTTTCTACCATTAGATCTGAATGCTACTGTTTTTTGTAGAAATGTTGAGTACTAAATGTTAGAATGATAGAAAATATCTGTTTGCCAATTTTGTCAACAAGCTTGACAATAAATACCAGCAGTGAACATTATGTGTTCAGACACCAGTCCACACTCACCTGGGATAGACTGCTAATTTGTTTATCATAAATCATCACCTTCAGACAGCAACAGATTCTTTTTTGCAGCCGAGTTTAAGTCTGTGTAGATAGGAGAGGTAAAGGAGAATACTTTTATGGTAAAAATGTATTAGTGGCATCGCTAATCAAAGACAGAAGATATAAACATTGTGGTTTTAGAGTTCTTGCCTGTCAATTTTATGAGACTAAATGACTTATCTTCGTTTATGTGACCTAGATTATATTTTGAATCTCAACACTAACCCAGTTTTTTGCATTTCAGCTACCATAATATGAGCATTTCCAGCTGGGCTCTGTCAGCCTCTGTTCCACCATAAATCATATCTGCCTTCTCATTCAAAGATGCTGACTGATGAGGCAGAAATAACCCAATCTCAGCTGGCTTTGTGGCCTAGTTACATCACAGCTACAGCAGGAATGCAGATTGCCTCTCTGATCTTTTGGATAAAGCCATAAAAATAGTTATATCCCTTTCAACTTACTGTTTTGGAACTCTTCCAACTCCTCTAACTCTTTTCACTAAGTACAGAAAAAGTGCTTACTCTGCAAAACGGTCAAGAAGGTCTTAGCAATACTAGAAATTGGAAAATGGAAATTGGTCCACTGCCATAGCCATGAAGGACTAATATACAGGTTAAAAGGAATTGAATTTTCAACTGAACTGCTTGTTATTAAGTAAATATTGAAAACAAGATAGCAAGTTATGTAGTTAATGTCTCAATATTATGCTTTAAATAATGTTGAGACACCAGGATTCAGGGTTTAGGTTTTAACTGTAAATGATTGAAATGAAACATGAAAGGGATGAAAGCATAAAATCACTACATGCATGACTGCTGTAGGACCGACCAGACAATACCTGTGTTCCTGTGTTTTATGATTGCCTCTCTCTGGTAATGAAGAAGGTAAAGCAAAAGCATGGAAGTCTCTTCCTACTTCTAAGCTTCAAGTTTGTATACATCTTGCCTTTAGTCTCTTACATTTTGAGCTAGTGAATGTTACTACATTTCCTACAATTATAAATTACAATTATAAATTTCTCTTTCTTAGTGTATTTTTATAGAGAAGGTATATAAAGGAATTTATTTTTGGTTTTGGCTTTTTTTTTTTTTTTTGGGTGTGGAGAAAAAGATATTTTTAATGTAAAATAAAGGATTGCTTAGATGTAAAGATGCACATGAATACAAACAATTGTATACATAGACAAATATATAAAACGCATAGTATACTATTTATAGATATGATAATGAGGTTATAAATACAAAATATCTATATTAATATCTATATATGATTTTTAAACCACAAAAATTATTTACATCCTCCTGTCAATACTTGGAGAAGAACAGACTCCTGGAACTTCCTTTTGCAGGCACTTCCTGATATGACTGATTATCATGTATATGTAGATTTATAACCTACAGGCTGTAATTCTATAGGGAAAAAAAAAAAAAAAGAAAGAAAGCTGGTGAAGTGGTAGGACTGTTGGTTTCTTTTCTAAGATTTTATATCAAGTTAATAATTTTTCCTCAAGCTTTCCTTTCCCTTAGTAACTTAAAACTCAACTGATTGACTTAAGGGGTATATCATCACAAAGACAATTAGCAAAAGAAAATACTGTGTCTACTATGACTAGAAGATAACTGGAGTGATTATGGGAAAGGAACAAATGCCTACCAGATGTGCAAGCCATAAAATATGTTCAGTAGATATGGTTAAAAACTATTATTATTGCATAAGGACTTAGCAAAACACTCCATGCAGTTTTGATTGTTTCTGATAGGAAGATTAATGAAGACTAAAACAAATGTGGAGAAGGCTACTACCATGGTCAAAAGCATGGACATCCTTTTGTATTAGAGAATGTGTTAAAACTTGGCTTGTTCATCCAGAAAAATTAAAACTCTGATAGGATATGACTGTTCAGTATTAAAAAGATACTTGAAATAATATCACAGAGAGAAAAATCTGTTTGAGGTAGAAGACAATGCTGATACAAGAACAAGTGCCATAAATTATCCACTAACACTTTTCCCCCTTGATGAAACCATTCTTATTTCCTGTTTTGTTCTGGATTCATTTCACTCTCTTTATCACTTTGAGCTCTTCCTAAACATTCCAAATAGGAAGAAGCAGGACTTTTGCTTCCAGTCATGTGTGATGATCTGTGGAGTGAAATTCTGCCAAGTATGAATTTTAAATAGAAATTATATGGAATTGTATGTCATACTCTTTTCAGAGCACTTAAATCAGTATGTTGGAAATTAGTTTGTTAAACTGGGCCACATCTAAGTCTCATAATTCTTCTTTGTATTTTGTGGAGCTTCCCTTGATACCTGCATAAGAGCTAAGCATAAATTTTTGCATACCATTTAGTTGTTCTGTTACCAGTAAAATTCTAAGCTTATTAATCAAACTGAAAAACTTACAGAGGATATGCCAAGCGTATCTCATTGAAAATACAGCAGTTATAGAGTCTTCCCTGATTTCTCAGTGTAAATTTTCTACTGATTGCTTTCCAATTACTTTGGAATCCATAATTCCTAAAAGCAATGTGAAAAATATCACATTGTCTCTTTTAATGAAAGGAAATATTTATAGAAAGCCTAGCCAGCAGGTTATATATCATATTTCAAGACAAACGAAAAGAAAATGTGTCCAGTGGTGAAATTTCTTATTCTCTATGGATTTTCATTTGTATTTTATGTTGATTTGGAGGACTACCTGAGATGAGGACATAAATATGGTTTTAGACTGTAACACTGTTTATCACTCCCATCTTCAGTAAAGCTGCAGTAATGCACTTGCAGATATTACTGGGGCTGACTGGGATGGAGCTGATTGTCTTCACAGCCATATGCATGGTCCTGGGTTCTGGATGTGTGGCTACGCCAAGGTACCAACATTTTGGCTGTTACTGAATCCAGCTTTTACAACATCATGGCTGTGCCCCCACCCTTCTCCTACCCAGCAGGTAATGAGGCTGGGGGGGCATTAGAAACCAGGAGGAGACTCAGCCAGGGCAGATGACCCCAAATGAACAACAGGATATTCCATACCATATGCTGTTTTCCTCAGCAACACAAGAGAAAGAAGAAAAGAGGAGTTAGTAGTAAAAGAGTAAAGAAAAGAGTAGTTACGGTATTTGTCTTCACAAATAACCGTTTCATGTGCTGAGGTCCTGCAGCCAAGAGCTGGCTAATCTATCTGCTGATGAGAAGTAGTGAATTAATTGCATTTTGCTTTGCTTCTGTGCTCAGTTTTAGCCTCACTTATTTAAATACTTTATCTCAATCCATAACACTTCTCAGCTGCTTTCTACTATCTCCCAACCCCAGGGGAGAGAGAAGTAGGTTGGCTGAGGGGCTGTGTTGATGTATGCCCATGGTCAGCCACCCTACATGAGACAGCAAGGCACATTTAATCTTAAATGTCTAGGATAGGGTCTCAAAAACCAAAAGGAAGTGAAAAGAAGTGGAGTGCAAACTACTAAGAGTACATATAAAAGACAAGAAAGAAGGCTTCTTTAAACTCTTCTTTCTTTTTTTTTTTTCTCCATGTAATATAAGGAACAAGAATTTTGAGAATTTTCCTTGCTATACAACTATAAAAGACTTGGACTTCAACACTACTTCAACAGAGGTAACAGTGACAATCATTTCGAGAATCCCTGCAGATGAAATTGTACCAATGACCAAAACTTAAGTAAGGAGAATGCAGAAATGTACAAATCTATGGGAGTTCTAATGTTTCCATACTGTAACTGATAATTCTTGGTCTTTTTGACAATATTTTTGTCTCTGATTTCATCCTATTTTCACTTGTTACTAGGGGTTCTCCAGAATAAACATTTTAGGTTTTTGCACAAAAATTGTAATTAACAATACTAACAATTAAGAGATATATTTTAAAACATTTTATGTGGAAGAAATAACGATAGAAATCTTCACACACACACACACATAGGAAGTCAATATGTAGTAAAATAAAATGCTGTACTTCTGAGAAATTGTTGAAGAGGATGAATAAATGATTTAAGTCTCCTTTTGTTATAAAGTGCAATTCAAAGTATAGGAAAAGAGAAATATCATTGTGTAAGCTAAAAAATCGACCTGGAACATCACCAAAACACACACTAAGGCCATATAAATAAATATTTCATGCACAGTGACGTGTGCAAAACACAGTATTGCTCAGGATGGTGATCCCATCTATAATTGTCAGGAAGATAAAAAAACCTATTCAATGTACACAAGAAAAAATACCTGAAGAACATAAGAATTAAAAAATTTTCAGAACATGGGCATGCAGAAAATGCTGATGTTTCCATTTGTTACTGAATTTTTGTTTTAGCTTTAATTTTTGTCTACTATATTTAGTACCTTAAATATCTTTTGTCACCTAATTGCACTGCAGAAAGAAATAGGTATACATGTGATAATTTTATTACAGGCTATATTTTATTTCAAGGGGGGGGAAAAAAAGGAAATACATGACCTAATTAATTAGGGATCTTACAGCAATGGTAAGGAAAGAAGAGAGACTTTTCAGTTAATTACTGTTTCAGTCAGTTGCAAAATTGCCCTATAAAGTCAAGAGAATAAAAACATTAACATGAGCATATAGGATTATAACTGAGATTTAACCATAAAGTCATGCATATTTAAATGTAACTATTTGACTAATTAAAAAATAAACAAAAATTAGGCACACAGAAAACCACAGATCACCCACAAAAATATAAGCTGTTTCTAGGAAGAGTATAACAATAGTCAGCAGGAGATTATCCTGTGTATCCAATGGATTTTTCCATTTAATTTATTTTTTTAATGTACTAAAGCTTAGAACTTGAAGCATTTCCTTTCTACAATGCATAGATACACAAAACAGACCCATATTATTATCATCCACATCTGTGATATGAGGAACACCATGGAAGAAAGATTTGTGTTGGAAGCAAGCATTACTACACCTGATGAATGACACACAGCATGTTTTTTTTATTTTTAAAGAATGCTGTAATATGAATGAGCTATTGGACTAAAACAAAATTATATACCTTAAATAATTTAGCTAGTCTGGGTGGTTTCATTTGAAATTAATTCAGGAGCAATTTTATGAGTAGGTCTGCTCTCTTCTGCAGAGAGATCACATTCTGAAGTATGTATATGTCGTTATACGCTTTAACCATTATTATAAAATTGCCTTTCAACACTGTTTAGTGTGTTTAGTATTTTTTTGGCTTGTTAGTGGCTTGGGATGGGATCTTTTTTTGTTGTTTTGGTTTCATTTTAATTAAAGCAGGCTTCCTAATACCTGGGGCCTGCCTTTTTTACTTATCTTCTCTTTTTTACTTCTTCTTCTCTTGTAGTTGAACACTCAATTTTCATGTGACACAGGGGTAGATCATATCAAACCTGATAATTGTTAATTTAAGTAAGCAGAAACACATTAACATTTGCCAAACTGTGACACATGCATTATTGGAAAGTCAAATGTGCATTAAATGTTCATTCAATTTTATATATCCATGGAAGTTTTTATCTCATAAGCATAGAGTTCTTCGTCTACTGTCCTTTTTCTTTTAGCCTCCATCCCACGAAAGAATAGATCACTATGGAGATGAAGAACACACTAATTTTTTAGTTTTTATCGGAGTATACCCAAGTTTTCCTCTGTTTCTGGCTTTTCTAAATGAAAAATTACTACTCCTGTCCTCGAATATTTTATGAGGTGTATATGCAATTGTCCTCTAATCTATTTCAGTCAAAAAGAAATGGGCTAGCTTAATAATTTAGACAGTAGCTACCCTGACTGATTCCAACTAAAATGAATTCAAGAGCAATTGCATTAGTAACCCTACCATAAAATCCATGAAGGTGCTAATCTGCAACTCAGGTCTACACATACAGAACCAGTTTCTCCCTGGCATGCCTAGAACAAGAAGTAGCCATGTTAAGTGGTGCACAACTGGTGCCCCCTCTTCTAGTTAGTGAAAAGATCCAATTTCTGAATAAATAAAATACAATAAGAAATAAGAAAATGAAATTATAAGAAGAAATAAATAAAAAAATATTCCCACATAGACTAAACTGTCTCAATTTGCTTTGTTAATGGGCATAAATCTGATCTTTTTCTGTGATCTTTTGTTCATTTCCCAGAAAACACAGGAAATTGTGATCTTTCAGTAACATGACATCAGGGAAAGTCCATTTCAAGGTGAAAAACTCCTCTGGGTGGAATGCTGTCTTTTGTGTTCATTTGTGATCTGCAGGTGCTTGACAGGAAATGAGCATGGTTGTGGCAGGACTTCTTCTCTTTGAAAAATGTCTCAAAGCATTACTGATGGGAAATTTAAAAAGCAGGGATCATGTCTGAGCTGCAGAATAGTACTCAGCTCACCGTACCTGTTACTGTCTATCAAGCTCAAGAACAGAACATTATTTTCATTTCTTCTTCTCTATGCTCTCAGGACAGCTTTAAACTTACTGCAGCATGAAAGTGGAGGCTGAGAACTTTGCAAGAACTCCCAACGAGCCAAGAAACAACACAATAAACAATTATTATATTTTATCTGTGAAGATGTTAACAAAAATTAAATTATGACAAAATTCTGTCATGTTTCCACCTGTTCAGTTCTTCTCTTAAAAAGTTCTATTAATTTTCTATATTGTTACTGTTTAATGTTGACATTTATTTCTGAAGAGAGTTTAATATATTTGAGAGAAAAACCTGTTCTTCTAAGTAATAGTCCACAAAACACTATGAGAACCAATCCCAACTACTTGCAACTACAGTGCAATTAAATTTCAAGTGTAATTTTACTGATGACTTCTAAAGTGTCAGTGATAGTGCAGTTAATAAAAATAAAAAGAGAAGTTGGAAGACTGAATGGATATCTAGAAAATGCTTAAGAATATTAGATGTTATATTAATATTAATAATATTTTCAATATATTGAAGGAAAGATGACCAATTCTGAAACTAGCTATCATAACTAGAGTTTATTTTGGTTTTGTTTTATTTTGTTTTATAATAAATACTCCATGCAGAATCCTTACAGAGAGAAAACTAATATTGAATGAAAATTTCTAGTTTCCTGAAACCTTTTTCTTAATCAGCAGCAGTCACTGAAATGTATTATCTCAGCCACAAAAAAGGAAATGCCAAAATTTCTTCCCTTCCCGTTTTTTAATCCTTACCTCATTAGCTTTGCAACTTAATCTATTTTTAATAAATATTCTAGACCTGGATCTACATAAAAAGAAACAGAGGTTCTGTGAATATAAAAATTGATGCATGAAGTGGACTATGTGTCTGTATATATAGAACATGAAAAAAATAGATATGGAATAAGATAAATGCTATAGAAGTACATTTAGTAAGTACACAATTACTTCAAATAACATCAGTTTGCCTATAAATCTCCCCTTTAATGATGTATTGCTTTGGTGAGTCATTCTTTTGTTCTGACAGAACAAAACCCTCCAGTATTCATATTTTTATATTAAGAAACTTAAATAGAAAAATCAAGTCAGTCCACAAAAGCAGTCTTTCAAAGTATTAAAATGGCACCCCAAGATCACACACAGGAGG
Organism: Zonotrichia leucophrys gambelii; assembly: GCF_028769735.1. Lineage (NCBI taxonomy): Eukaryota > Metazoa > Chordata > Aves > Passeriformes > Passerellidae > Zonotrichia > Zonotrichia leucophrys. The sequence goes on along the minus strand of NC_088169.1, from coordinate 22,985,445 downwards.
CTGATGTTTTAAGTATGATGATCAAAGTAACACTTTTAACACAAAAATTCATGGCCTTACAGAAATAAATTGTGAGCAACAGTGACTTGTTGAGGCCATATAGTTTGACCTTCTCTTGTTAAATATCAATGTCCTCCATTTCCCGTTTGCTTCTTTCTTCACGTTTTTGAGACAAAATAGGCAGGTTAGCTTGATGTGCTAAAGGAACTAAGAGGTTTGAGTTATTAAACACTGACAAATGAGATGGTGATCGAAAAACTGCATAATTTAATTTTATTTTGTTGTCACTCTGATGCCAAATTAGGAAAGCAAATCAATATAAAAGCAAAGAAACTATTTAAATAATTTTTCTCACAACTTCAACAGTGTTAAATACAATTTTTCTGTTTCTTAAAATGAATGTAATACTTTGATTAAAAAAATATGTTATTGCATTGCATTAAGATGGTTGCAAGATAAAAATGCAACTCTTTCAGAAAAAGTAAGTAATAATAGCAAAATGCTGAAAACTCATTGGTAGCTTCTTAGCATTCATATAGAAATTCAATACAATGAAATTACAAAACTGGTGACATGTAGCTATTCTCTGTAGCTTTGGGTGAAAGGCATATTCTCTTGAGAGTAAGTTGCTGGGACAGTTACTTACAAATCACAATTGACTACATTCTCAGTTAATAAATAACATTTCTGCTGGGAAGCTCTTATATTCTTACAAGAATCAAAAATAGTTCTCCAAAAGCCTATTCTATGTGTCTTTGGCTCCTCTGGTTAAATGAAAGTCTGTTCTTTTGAAGATTTTTGATAAGAAAATTCTGAGGAGGAAGGATTGTGACATTTACTTAATCTCTTAGCTAAGTAGCCAAGGTAATTATATTTTGAGTATTGAAAAAAATTGCTTTGAATTCTAGGGCCACTTCATGATAACAATAGAAAAAATACAAATATTCGCAAAGCAGTGACTTAAAGAAAAAAAGTGCAGAATATGTAATGTAAAATATGTTCACAAGCCTTTTACAAAAACATCAGTGGAGCACATAGTATCTACTTGGATTGTACAAATGTTTTGTTTATTAATTAAGAATATGAAAATAATGTTCAACTTCTAAAACACAAGGTATTTCCTTTGTTTTTTTTTTTTTCTTAAAATGATAAAGCAAAACGATTAATAGAAGTTAGAGATGTAATCATTGTGGCTTCACAGAGCCATATTCTGCTTCAGATATAATGCAGAGATACAAGATTTGGAGGGTCTGTTAGAACTCCTTTGCATTAAATAAATGTCCTAAATTACTCTCTACAGAAACCTATGTTGCTCACAACTATCATGAAAGCATGGGAAACTAAACCTTGTGTATTCAAAGTTAGCTTTTTAAACTACTGAACTCCTTTAAACTTCTCCCAATGGAAATTCTCATTTACTGATGGGACACCTGGGGAAAAACAAAGGAAAGAGTGCTTTACATGAGTTAAACAGTGGAGCTACAGCACACACTAATTTCACTTCAAGGCTGAGTTTTGGGCTCTCAAAAAATGTGGGCTGTGTCAAATGTATTATCAAGTGTAATAAAATGTGTCACCTTGAGTTCCACAAGAAAAACAGATCTCAATGTATATTGAGGTGCAGTGTCTAAAGCAGCTTTATACTCACTAAGATTTTGTGTCTCATTACAAACCTGCAAAGCCTCAAATTTAGGTATGCTTTTAGTTAAGAGATTTCTTAATGATCATGAAATATACTGTATTGAGGCATGTGAGAATTTTATTATTCACTATGCAAATATAAGACAGAAAAAAGAAAAAAAAATCAGGCTTTTATCCCAAGTTGGATTTCACCTAAACATAAAATATTCTTACAAAAAAATTATTAATTTTGCTTCAGCATGAAGTAGAGAGCAGTAATCACTAAACAAAGCCTGGAATTAAACTGCATAAAACAGAAGATGCTTTTACAAGTAGAAAAACCCAAATATGTTTCAGTGAGTTTGTGCAGGTGTTAATTTTTGGTTTGTTAAGTTTGAGGTTTGTTACTAGGTCTTGGAATAGAGGGATGATTGCTTTGAAACCCCTGGAGAGAACCAGATGACAGAGTTTTAGAAAAGCTAAGAACCTCTCTAAACAAACACACTCCCTGCAGAGAGAATCAGAACTGTTGATCTTTTCAGCAAAAACACTACCTAAATGTAGCCGCAGTTAATTATATCCTGTTGACAAGAGGCACCTAAAACACCATGCATTTTATCATCATGCAATAGCATACAAATGACAAGTTTTGACAAGTATCTATTTGTTGTTTTCAGAATTTGCATTGAATATGACAAGTGTATTTTAACTATTATGCCTCAGTGCTATCTAGTCAATCATCCTTTACTTCTGAAGTTAATTTTAGATCAGATAAACATGCCCAGATCTGCAGCTTGTGTGATATCAATAAAGGTTTCGGGTCTTAGGCAGAACATTAACACAGTGGCTGTGCCCAAAGCTATCAAACACTTGATTAATGCTTTTGCATCCACAGGAATAATAGAAAGGGAAGACTTTTGTTTCATGCTGTAACTTCATTCATTGCAAGAGAACTATATCATTGCCCTTCCCTTTGGATGTTGTAGCTCTCTCCATTACTGCTGAACACTGTTTTTTCGCATTTGAAGCGCTTATGGTCTTAGGTACTGTTAGACTTTGGTATGAATTATAAAACATGCTTTTTTTATCATTGGACAAATATGATTCCTAGCTCAGTGATCTGCTCTCTAGAGGAAAAAAAAAAGGAGTTCAAACACAAATCCCTCTTTTCTGAACCAAGATCTATTTTAATAGTGATTGAAATATGGGTCTGTGAATCGAAATACCATGAAGCAGTGTATTTACCTACTGAAAGCCAAACAAGACCAGGAAAGGTGAGCCCATGTAATTTAACTTTTTGGTCTAAAGAATAAAGAGACATCTTCTTTCAGAAGAAGAACAGATCTGGTCAACAGTAGAAACAAGCGCACGGATTCAAGAAGGCTTCATAAACGAGGTAAAGTTAACCTCCAGAACATCGTAGTCAATCCAGCACATTATTTTCATGTTTCTTCTGGATATGGAAGTTAAGATCTGAAATATATAGAGAAATTGTCCTTCAGAGTGCAGAATATATCATAGATGAAAATTTATGAGCAGATGGAAATGAAAATATATCTAAACTTTTTCAGACAGTTCTAAGCATCTTGGGGGTTTGAGCCCAAAATATTTTTTGGAAATTTTTACTAAAAATCCCATTGTCAGAAGGATTTCTAAGATTTTCTGTCAATATTGACTTTCACATGGGTTCTTTTATTTTTTCCCCCCTGTATTCTTGTGACACAGATGACTAAAGGAATAATATGCATGATCAAAGGACCATTTTGAAACTAGAAAACTCAGGCTCACTTATTTTTTTTAAGACAGATACTAAGAAAAGCAGAGGAAGAAGGAAAATTATACAGATGAAAGAAATCCCAGTATTTCACTTTACTATATTGCATTAAGAAAAAAAAATAAAGCAAACAGTCAAAGTTGAGGAATGTAGCATACTTTAGTAATTGTTTGCACACTTTCTTTAAAGAACGATGTTCAGCCCCTCATGAGGGCTTGAATTTTCTTAAGTAGTAGTGTTGGTTTCATAGTGAGATGGGAAAGGACCAAAGGACAGTCGGATAAACTTCTTGACTTGCATTTCATGAACACATTTTTGTTTTTCACAGTCTCATATATCTCTTACACTGTCATGTCTTTTAATGAAAGGTCTTCTACTGTGTTGCTTCTTTCAACCAGAAGGCCTTCTAAAGCACTGAAGTCCTCTCACTCCCTAAGGAACATTGAAATTGATAGATTAGGTTTATTTACTATGCAACTGGTGATTTTTAGCACTGTGAAATTATTGTAAAGTAAGAAAAAATCAAAATCAAAATCTAAACCTGAAAAAACCAGTATGGACAATTGCATGTAAAAAATTCCAAATGATACAACATGACAAAAGTCACTTAGAAACAACAGAGGCACAGAAGTCAGAGGAGAAGCTCTCCCTGTTTTCTGTTGTTGCTAGCCTGAGCAATTCTCTCTGGAATATAAAGTGTACATGCTGTACACTTAAGTAGCAGCAACTTATGCTGTGTGTAAAAATCAGTAATTATCAGAGTTTACACTTTACTTGCACAGCTTAAACAAGAAAGGCTGTCCTCCACTGTCAAGCATTGCCCTCGAGATTCCAACCTCAGTTGCTACAAAGAGCAGGTGATTCTCTTTATGTCCTTCTAAAAAAATATTCTTAAATGAAAGGTCGATAAGATGGATATCTGTCAGCTTATAATTGGCACATACAAGTCTACAGTTCCAAAAATAAAATCAGATTTCCCAAGCATTAACATTTAACTTGTTCATGTTTTATGGAAGAAATGTATTTAGTATGTTAATATATTTAACCTAAATTTACCCCCTTTTAGTCCAATGTGTGTTCAGTTCTGGCCAGGATTTAAACTATTGTCAAAAACAGCTTTGTTTCAGCATTTCTGATGGACATCTAAACAAAAAAAACGCTAAAAATTTTGTTTATTACAGGTTCTCCAGTTAGAGCTGGAGTTGAAGCAAGGTTCAGATAACTTTCAGATAATCATATATATTTCAATAACAGAACTGAAGTACTAAGGCATTTATCATTCTCCAATCACACTGATCTCAGGTGAAGGAAATGTATATAATCTTTTAAAGAGCATATTTTAGCACCTGTTTTCTTGTGTTAGAGACAAATAAGTTTGGTATTTCTGGCTTTGTTCCACTGTTTCTAGTGAAGATATAATTGAAATGCTGTTCAGTTTTGTGTGTCAGAAACCATCGCCTCCAACTGCCTGTGGGCAATTCTTCTACAGTGGCAATTGTGCTGCTCATACAGCAGCTGACTCTGAGAAGTCTTGCACTCTGATGTTGGTTTTGGCTATTTTCCTATGTGCTGTTTTTCTCTCTTTTTAATAATAAAGTCGTGGTTTAGAAAGATATAAACTAACAAGAATGCTCCAAAGACCTCTCTGGTACCTGTGCTGCAGTAGTGATAGGCATGTTACCATAAAATGGTGGTTTGCTAAGTATTTCCATTCTTGTTCAGTAGAGCAGGAGCCAACAGAAACAGAATAGGCAGCAGATTTTAAAGTCAATATTTTAAAATCCTTACCTTGTTTTCGCTTGCCCAGTATCTGTTTCCAAGGAAACAGAAGGAGAAGCAGGAACCAGTGGCGAAGCAGCAATAAAAGCAAGCTCACCAGCCTTCAGTTGCTGGCTTCTTTCCTGTTTTTCCAGCTCCTGAACCCACATTTGACAAGGCCCCTGATAGTTTAGAATAACATAAAAAATGAATACAGTTTTATTTAACACCTATTTGCATGTAAACAAAAGGGAGTTGGCAACACGGTTGGTTTTCAAGATGGAGGTTTCAAACTGGCCATGGACTGGGGAAGGGAGTTAGAAAGAGGAGCACATATGGACCCAAGAGATAATATTCTGGTGTAAGTCAGAGAAAAATTAAAGCAAAATAGTATTAAAGACTCTTCCATGAAGTACAAAACAGAGAAACAGGAAGAGAATTTGAGACTTAATTATTTATTACTTTTGAAGTGTTGTTCACTCTCCAGATGTCTCCAAGCTAACCAGGGGGGTGTTGTTTCGTGTGGTGTATGCACTGTCTACGATGAAATATAGGGTTTTATTAAAACTTGAGTAGTTCAGAGTCTGCTGAACTTTCAAACAAAATACAAATTTAGGAATTCTGTTGCAAACTGAGCTGCTTGGTGGGCACAGGACGAGGACAACAGTTACTCCTACAACACCTTTGTTTCCACAAAACAAACTGAATATCAGAAAAACTGTTTAGACATTTTACTGAACAAATGTTTTTTATTTCAGACTTTTTTAAAGGATAATTAGTTTTATACAGAATAGCTATTTATTATTCCTCTCACTATTTTTGGCTGAGGAAATTTATCTTGCCTTATATGCTAGACTGCACTGTAAAAAGTTAAACAAAAGATAAAGTTTGTAAGAATTCAAATATTTCTAGTTTGGAGAGTTTCATGGTAGTGAATGCAGTTATATATGACACCTAAATACATTTATGAATATCAATAAATATAGAAACAGGAATTTTACACTTCAGCTAAGCACAAAGATGTCTATTTGCTCCCAATCTTGACTCAAATTTTGATCTTCACTGATTACTACTGAGTCAGATTTACTCCTGGCTCCTGAAGGCTGAATTTTGCTTGACATAAGAAAGTTACAAAGATGGGATTACTATTACACTTATATACAAAATGGACTATTAGACAACAGTGTGGTCTCAACTGCAGTATAGCAATGTCAGAAATAGATAGATAGATAGATAGATAGATAGATAGATAGATAGATAGATAGATAGATAGATATTCAAGAAGTAAAAGGGCTTAAAAATATACTCTGAAAACAATCATAGTATAATTGCATCTATCATAATCTCTTCTGTAGTATGAAAATCCCTGGAGCCTCATGCATATTCCAGTTGAGATCAGAACTGTTGCTTGCCCAAGTATCCTTTCTAGGAAAGTATTGATTTGCAAGTAGATAATAAGCCTGATTCACACAATTGGGTTTCTAATTTATGTATGCCATCCTCTGTTATTTCCATTTATGATTACAGGAATCAGCTGTGTTTTTCCCACTATATTTTGGTTTAAGAATTTAAAAATATTCAACAAATATTCTTTTAAGCTCTGTTTCAAGTCACTAGTTTTGTTATAGGGGCTGGTTTGTAATGGATTCTGGAATACTTCAGCAGTTTGTCCAGATCAAAGACTTTTACAGATTTAGTTTCATTATATGTGATATGGCTTCATATCAAGTCCAGAAAACATCAACTTGCCACTGTAACCAGTACATAGGAGAAATAACAAGGACAATGGGCAAAACACCTTATAATAATTAACTTCTGTGTCCTGTTCCTAAGCTGGAAGACTCCTATGGAGGAGGGTAAAATGCAAACTGCATCTCAGAAAGGTGGTAATTTAGATTTTTGTGGTTAGAGATACTGGCAGTATTTTTTATTTACTTTCAACTAGCTGATTTGCATCTTCCTTGACAATGCTCAAGAAATTTGTAATTTACATGAACTGGAAGCCTAAAAACTTCTATAAATTCACTAGCATTTATCAGACTATGTTAACTTTGGGAAGTATATTGAATTTAAGTTACCAATGGCTGATAGTGGGAATCCATAGTCTGGTCTCTGAGTCAAGGCCAGGACTGCCCTGTGCTGGACACAGATGCTTCCAGATGGCTTGCAGGGTACAGCTGAGCACTTCAACCAAACTGGTGGCATCTCTGGGAAAATACATTAAACAATGTCTTCAGAAAGAACAAAAACAGTGCGAACCCACATAGGAAACACCAAAGTAATAGTGGGAGAAGGTGCTCTATGCACTGGAGATGACCATGGAGATGACTACAGTGGAGTCCCCCCCTGTACCTCATGGGGGACCATGACAAAGCAGATGCCTACACTGCAGTCCACAGAGAATGCCACAGCAGAGCAGGTGGATGGGTACTCTTGAAGGAAATGTGGCCCATGGAAAACCAATGCCAGAGAAGGGGAAAAGGAGATAATATTCTGGTTTTGCCTGGGTTAATTTTATTCACAACACCTATTATGGGGCTGGGATGTTGCCCTGAAAACAGTGTTAATAATATTGAAATATTTTGAAATATGTGAAATATTGAAATATTTTTTATTATTGCTGAGCCATTTTTTCATAGCATTGGGGTCTTTTCAGCCTCTCACCCCACCTCACCAGCAAGGAGATTGAGAATGCAAAAAGAGTTGAGATTACATAGTGGGAACAGCTGACCCCAACTGAGCCCTGAGATATCCCACACCATATCACATCATATTCAGCATGTAAAGCTGGGGAAGGAGGAAAAGGAGGAGTGTAGATGGATGTTCAGAGCAATGGTGTTTTCTTCCCAAGTCATTGTTACACAGGATAGAGCCAGTCTTTACTGAAGATGGCTAAAATCCTGCCTGGTGATGGGAAGTGGGAAATTAATTTCTTGCTTTGCTTGGCTTATATGCACAGCTTTTGCTTTTTTTGTCCTTATTTTAACCCATGAGTGCAGAGGAGAGCATATGTGGCCCGAAGTTTAGAGTCCGGCTAGCTGAGGGCGAAAGGCCGATGCTCTTCTGCAATTCCTGGCCAGCACCCTTCGGCGTCTGATGGCCTCGGGCTGTGCTGGCTGCGGACTGGCGTACACCGCTGGTATTGGGGAGGAATGGAGCTGACTATTTCCCGGGGTTAAACATCGGTTTATTGAAGGTGTTGCGGGATCTAAACGCGGGGAAACTAACCGGGAAGAAGTTCATCCATAGGGGGTGAAACAGGATTATAAAGGAGGGGGGTGGGTACAGGCGGAACCAATCGGGAAAGGTGAGGGGATGAACTTCACAGAACTGACACTCTATGGAGACCAATAATCAAAAGGTAAAGGAGGTGTCTTGGGACCCTAGACAACTACTATCTCCAGAGAGGAGAAGGTTCTCGAAACCTGGGAGGAGAAAGGGGGTGACTGACTGGGCCCAGGGAGGAAACAACTTTCACTTATAAGGGAAACCAGGGGAGGAGCAGTTACATATCGGCAACTATGAATAGCGGTTACTATAGCAACTTAGCTGACAGGCTAGTACTGGTGGGAAAAACTGGGGGAACTAAACCATTTTACACATAATAGGGGAGAACAATACATAAATTGGGGAATAACACAAGAAACTTAACAACACACTACAACATCTCCCCGTTTTTTACCAAATAAAAATTAAAATGAAGAGAAAAGTCTAAATTAAGCTTAGAATGCAGGAACTCGCGGCTGCTCATGACAAGTGTCTTTATCTTCTGAACATTGCAAGGGACAGTGGCACTCGGCGCTGTCAGTTTTCTCTGGACTAGCTTGCAAATTAGGAGGATGAAAATCAAAAGTGAGTTGGGGAAATGTACTAAAAGACAAAAAGGGAACAGTTAAACGCAAAATACTTAAACAGATGGTTCTGCCCCAAATAATAAATCTAGTTCGGGAGAAGGAGAAGAAATGGGGAGGGAGGTTGGGATTAATAAACCAGAGGTAGTTCAGTGACGAGAGGGGTAGGAGCAGCAGTCTCAGTATTGGGGAGGAAGTAAATACCTGAGGAAACTGATGGTGTTTGGGAGGGTTTTCTCTGCTGTCGCGAGCACGCTTGAACTTGTGACTCAGTTTCTTTCTGCATCTTCTGCTTCGGGATGAGGGGCCTGACTCATTTGGATGGTCTTTTTCTTCTTTCTTCTTCTTATCTTGCTTCATAGGGTACTGGGGCAACTAATGCTCTACTTTGCCACAGAGGCGGCAGGGGTGAGCTGCTGTCATCCTTCTCTCAGATCTCGGTGTCATTGGTCTGGTGGCGGTGGTAGCTTTGGCGTCTGTGTCTTCTGACGTCGGATACTCTGTAAAGGCTACGGAGGCTCTTTTGGGGCACGCTTTCGGGTCTTGTAGAGGAACTGTTTTGGCACACACTTCGATCATCATTTCTACTGTAGGTCGGGGGTTTCGAGGGAGAGATCGGATAGCTCGCCTGCACGCTGTGTTGGCATTGTAATAAGCCATCTGCCTAAGCATCTCCTCTTTCTCCCTTTCTCTTGGACCCTGTGCTTCAACGAACCGGTTGAGTCTTTCTATAAATTCTAGGTAAGGTTCCTGTGTGCCCTGCTTTATTTCTTCTTCTTCTAGCTGGGAGGTGATAGTAGCTAGCTTATAAAAGGCACGCTCCGCAGCTTTCCCTGTTTCCCTAAGTTGTTCTGTGAACAACGCCTTTGCTTGAGCTGCCCCACTCGCTCACTGCCCGGTGCTTACAAGATGGTCTTTAGAAATTACTAAGCTCTCGGTGTCATGAGATGTGGAGGGGTTCTCCCAAAGCGTTGGGAGAACCTCCACAATCTGCCTCCTCTATTCTCTCGCCCAGACTCTAAATTTAACGGGTCTCAAAAGACTGGAGAAAAGAGCTCTCAGATCCGCAGGCACCAGATTTCCCTGTGAGACCACTGGTCGAAGGAGCCCTCGGAAATATTCTGATTCTCGGGAGTGGTCACTCTGAGCCTTGCACAGTTCTATTATTTGGGCCTGGGCTATGGGTGCCCATTGGGCCTGAGCACTCCCCTCCCCGCCGAGGCGGTATGTAATCGGGGCGGCTTCTAACAAGGGCGCTTGCTCCGGTTTCCGGCTTTCCCCCCCACTCCCGCTCCGAACACAAAGCGTGAGAGCTGGGGGGGGAGGGAATGGGGGCTGAACTGGGGGAGGGGTTTGAGGAGGAGCTGAAGGTGGGGTGGAGTGTTGAGAAGTGAGCGGGACGGAGGGAGGGTATGAGGGAGGGGTAACTGAGCAAGGGGTGTGGTCAGGGTAAAGGAAGGGGTTGGTGCTTGGGGAAAAAAGGGTTAGCGGAAGAAGAAGGAGCTCTGGCGGCAGAGACCGCGTGGTCCCCACCATCTTGGACGGTAAAGGAGCCACTTTGTGGGATTTCATTACTAAACCGAACAAACTTAGGGGTTGAAACTGGGGACTTGGGAACTGGGGTAGAGGGTGAGGATAGAGGAGGAGCCTGGCCAGGGCTCCTCGAACGGGGAGGCTGAGCAGGTCGAGAGGGAGCAGGGGCAGAATGGTTTCCCTGCTTTTTGTTGGCTTTTAAAATCTCTTTCGAGGGCTCCTGCCTGTGTGAAGAGGGAGAGGGTTGGGGGGTAAGGATGCGGGAACCGGGAGAACTGGGGAACAAACTCGAACAAGAAAGATCTTTTCTTGAACTCCCGGCTGGGCGTAGCGAAGTTAATACTTTGCTTGCCCAGTATGCCACGTTAGACAACCGGGGTTCTCCAGCGTTAACCTGTTGGTCTAATTTGGCCACAACGGCTGCTCAAAAACGTGGCTCTTTTGCAATTTCTGGGGAAACTTCGGGGAAATGTGAGAATACTCATCTAATTAACACTATCAACTCTTGCTTGGGGGCAGTAAAACTTTTCCCAAGTAACAAACCCTTAACTACAAAAAAACCTCCTTTTTGGGTTTTGCCCTGACCCACACCCATGATCGTGGGGGGTGTAGCGGCCCCGCCGCGGCAAACTGCGCGGAAAAGCTGCCCCGCGCTGAAAAAGCCTGCCGCAACCGCTCAGCGCCGCGCCGAGAGCCCCGCTACTGGGCCCGGCGCCACTGTGCAGGAACACCGCGGGCGCGAAAAGAGGCAGACGGCAGCCCCCCGCTAGAGCTCCCAGGGAAAATTAAAAAGGCAGGGGAGGTGGCCCACCGAGTCCGGGGTTCACTTAATCTAACAGCGGTGCAAACGAAAAGTTCAGGCGGATGGTCCACTGACACCGGAGGTAGTCTGACGTCTAATAGATTTAAAGTCTAGTCCGCGGGGTACGGTGAAGCCCCACGTTGGGCGCCATCTTGCAGAGGAGAGCATATGTGGCCCGAAGTTTAGAGTCCGACTAGCTGAGGGCGAAAGGCCGACGCCCCTCTGCAATTCCTGGCCAGAACCCTTCGGCGTCTGATGGCCTCGGGCTGTGCTGGCTGCGGACTGGCGTACACCGCTGGTATTGGCGAGGAACGGAGCTGACTATTTCCCGGGGGTTAAACATTGGTTTATTCAAGGTGTTGTGAGATCTAAACGCGGGGAAACTAACTGGGAAAAAGTTTTCTCAATAGGGGGTGAAACAGGATTATAAAGGAGGGGGTGGGTACAGGCGGAACTAATCGGGAAAGGTGAGGGGATGAACTTCACAGAACTGACACTCTATGGAGACCAATAATCAAAAGGTAAAGGAGGTGTCTTGGGACTCCAGCTAACTACTATCTCCAGAGAGGAGAAGGTTCTCGAAACCTGGGAGGAGAAAGGGGGTGATTGACTGGGCCCAGGGAGGAAACAACTTTCACTTATAAGGGAAACCAGGGGAGGAGCAATTACATATCGGCAACTATGAATAGCGGTTACTATAGCAACTTAGCTGACAGGCTAGTACTGGTGGGAAAAACTGGGGGAACGAAACCATTTTACACATAATAGGGGAGAACAATACATAAATTGGGAGAATAACACAAGAAACTTAACAACACACTACAACACATGAGTTTTCTCACTTTTATGCTTCTGATTCTCTCTCCTCTCCCACCAGCTGGAAGACTGACCATGTGGCTCTGTGTGTATTATCTGTAGTCTGGGTTTAAACCATGACATCTAAAATGAAACAGAGAAAAATTACTTAATTTTGACTGTAGTCCCCCAGGTTCCCCTGCACCTCTGGGTGGTTATTGTTTTCTTTGAAGGAAACCAGTTGTTCTGCAGAAACCAAAGATTTAGAACTGTAATTAACAACAATGACTATTTCAAATTATTAAAGACCCTCTTAGTATAGGAGCTTACTTATACACATTACATAAGCTACTCCTTTACTCTCATAAAAAGTCATTAAAAAGTGGATGTGATTTCAAAGTCCCTAGAAGTCATCATCCAAATATTTTCATACAGAGATTAATCAAGTTACAAGAAAATACTCCAGAGAGATAATATGAATACCTATAGAACAGGAAAGATTGAAATCTCTTGTAGCTGTGGTAGCAGCTACAGCTGTATGAAGCAATGAACAAACCTTTATTATGTAAGTAGGAATTACCCAAGTAATAGGGAACCACAGTTTAGTAGTACCTGCTTTAAGATATTATTTTTCAGTTCTTTTTGTTGTTGAAAATTCTTTATAGTTTGAAAGTTGTACTAAGGATTATTTGAAATTTTGCAAGTAGTTCTGCAGCACATTTCTCACTTCATTTTACATTAATTCAGTTTTCTACTGAGGATGTTCACCTCAAACAAATTAGGTAGTAAATTAGCATACCTGAAATTTAATGTTAGAAATTATTTTCCTCTTTTTGAAAACTACCAAGCCTGTTATTCACATTGCTCAGACTTTAGCACTCCAGCTGGAAAATGTCTTTTCCCAATCCTCCCAGTGGTTTTGAATCACGTAAACAGTTAGCACTTAGGGAAAAAGGAGAACTTAGCGACCCACAGAGTGATCATTATCCTCTTGATTCTTCAGAGGAAGCATTGTCTGAGCATGGAACATATTCCATGTTTGCAGAGAAAAAGTTTTCCATCAACACCATTGCCATTTGGGATGTTTGAGATTACCTTAGACATTTATGTTGAGCTGTCACCAGACACATGTGAACACCACCTTTAAGTAAGACTAGATATCGGCTTTGGAGCAACTGAATTGAGACCATTTGAAAACTTCAAGTTAGAACTCTAAAACCCTCCTTAGTGCTCCTTGGTGTTCTCTAGCATTTGAGCAATGTCCTCCTTATAATGTTCGTGAGGACAATTCTCCGTAAAATATTAAGGAATTCCTTGACTCTATATCTTCCTCAGAAAGAAGGAACATTACATTCTGTCTTCTACCACAGCTTTTAGCTGTTAAATCAATTCCAGATTCAGTTGTTTACAACAGAAAACTGGAATTCAGCTCAATAATAAAGACACATGTGAATATCTACAGGCAAGATGGTGTCTAAGCTTATATTAATATCAGCATGGAATAGTTGGAGAAGTGAGCAAAGCTGGTTATAAACTAAAGAACCACAAAAGCATCTCAGCTGAAAAGGTCACTGAATTCCATAGACTCAGGACCTGGATTGCTATATCCTTGGTCTGGAAATGTAGACTAATATTTCATGTGGACATATCTGGGGACATCCATGTCAAGGAGCTGCAGGGGCCTGCTGCCCACCAGGGCAGTCACTAAGGGCAGCTGCTGTAGGTCCTCACTCCAGGACACCTATCCCATAGCATGTAGAAAAGGAACTGGAACTGCGCAATCTGGAGGCCAGTGATTCCTTGGTAAGACTGTGGTCACAGGGCAGCACCAAGGTGGAGACAAGAACCATTTCTGTGGACTGGAACCAGGCAGGGTCTACAGGACCCATGACAAGAGCTAGGTATGCAGTGATAACAGAGCTCATATGGGGATTCAGCATGAAAGACTTAAAAGCCTGACCAAATCCAAAGTAGTGAGACACCTTGGGAGTTCTTCAAGGGGAGCAACCACTGATGTGTCCTCCATCTCTTTCTTCAAAATGGCTTTTATCAACTGCCTGCATTTGGGATTAAATGCTATCTCAGACTACTGGAGCACATTCTACCTCATTCCTGTTGTTCAGCTAACATGCAGATAGGAATGTAAAAGTCATAGGAGCAAAGGAGTGCAGGGTTAGAAAATTCTAAACCTTGCCTAAGGATGGAATTATGTGATTCTGATTTAAATATATTTAATATATTTTACATTTAAAAAATGCTAAGCTTACATCTACAATAGATGGAAACATCTAATTTTCTCACCAAGTCAGACAGAAAGTACAGAGACAAAATATGCAGTCAGATAAATATGAATATATAACATTTTTGGTTGCCTAGGATTTGGGCTTCTTTCTATTTACCACAGACAAGATTAGATGTTTATCTGAGTTGACACGGATTTTATTGCTGGGGCAAATGATTATATTTTAAATGATGTTACACCTGACTTTATCCAAACCACTGGAATTACATATTAAAAGCAAAAAAGGAAAAAAAAAACAAGTAGTATATGTTCATGTTTACCTGTAAGTATTTGCCTGAAATTCTTTAAAATAGCAAGCAACAAGATAACAAGAATTGTTTTGTATTTTTAACAAACTGTATCTTCCTTCCATTTCTCTACATCTTTGTGAGCAGTCTTCTTTTGATTTGGGAGTAATGCAATGTGACAAGATAGCCACCAGCCATGCCAAGCTAAGCTAGCAGTTTCAAATTATATAGTATTTTGCAAAACGTGTAAAAATGCATGCAAAGGTTCACACAAAATCTGCCACCTTTTACTGCTTGCAATGAAACTGCAGTGAGCAAAGCTGGCCTTATATTCCCATATGACACAAAGCCATATTCCTTGTTACACTACTTAATACATCTATGTATAAGACATGAATGTTTTGGAATGTCTTGCTCCCCCGCCATCAATAAGTATAAGATTGCCATTTTAAGGTTTTAAGATCTTCAAAATTTGTGAACTTAATTTTTTTTTAATTTAGCAATTTATGTGGATCCCATCTGGTGCTGTGGTCACAGATGGCCTTGACAGCAGCAGGGGCATGGAAGAACAATGTGTTGCTGTGGAAGACAGAACTGCAGGTGCCCAGCATAGACACAGACACGTTTTGAAAACTACCAAGCATGCTCTTCACATTGCTCAGACACTTTTCTCCGCAATATATCAGTCAGTGAGTCCTTTTGTTGCTGAGAGAAAATGATTAAGGTTCTCCTAATAATTTCTCATATTCTTCAAATACTGCAACTGTTAGTATTGGTGAAGAGTGACACTTCATTATAGCACTGAAGTTCTCTAATCTGAGTCAGTCTAAGAACACTAGATGATCAGTACATCCCAAAAATGTTTAATAACCACCTTTTCCATTAGTTCTACCTTCAGGAGCTTTTGCTTAGTTAAGGATTTATCTTTGAAAGCTATGAAGTAGTCTTAGATTTATATATATTATATTCAATATCTGCTTGGAATTAAATGTAATAAAACTGCTGTTGATATCACTCTAAGAAAAAAATTAGCTTAAAGAAAAAACAGTAAAAAGACCAACACAGTTCAAAATTTGGTGCTGATGTATTTTTTCTTGATTTAAAACTCGCTAATATTAGGTACTAAAATTCTATTATTTCTTGAAATAAGCCTCTTCTAATGAAAATATTTCACAGTTTATTATTAAGTTAAAAACAAGCAAACAAACACACAAACTAGAGTGATTTGGCTGATCAGGGTATAACTAATTTCTTTGTCATACCACGATAGTTTAATGCAACTAGTAATTAAGTTCTGATGCACATCTAAGGAAAAAAATACACTTTACACATGAAGGGAAAAGTTATTTTGTTTTGCAAAATAAACAGTTATCCCCAAATAATTTTGTGGCGGGAAAGACAGCATTTCTTTACTACTCGTGAGAGGGAGTAGTTTATTTTCCATTTAGACAGTTAAAATTTCTTTAGGCAAAATCTTGTGCAACCAAATCAGTCACACCCTGGTGTCAGCACGATGGCAAATGCCCTTCTTCCCTGACATACTGTCACACTGCTCACAGCAATGGATTTAGTCAACTCTGCAAATGACTCTTCAGAGAACACCTCTCAGCCAACCAGAATTAAGTGGGTTTGGGAATCAGAGGAAGGAAAAATAAATTTAAAAAATAATATTTGAAAATAACTACTTCAACTAATATTTTTTTTGCTTTTCATTCTTTCTTGACTGAAAAATTTGCAGGAAAATAGAAATGTTTGTTACCACTGGCAGTGCTTTCGATAAAATTCCTCTTTCTGTGATAATAAAACAATATCCAAGGAAAATTAAATTATCAGAAATTTCAGAAAGAAAGATACACAAACCTTTTTCTGTTCAGATGCAGTATTATGAACTGATTGTCCAAATCAATGACCATGTAAAACGTAGTATTAGTAAAATAAGATAACAAACAAACCAACCAATCAACAAACCAACCCCCAAACCAAACCAAAAGAAAAAAACTACCACAAAGTTTGTTGCATCCTTTTAGTTACTCTGAAATTCTCTGTCTATCAGCATGCAAAAAACTGTAATTATCTGCATGATTATTACTGATGTCTGAAAAATAGATATTTTTGCCTGTGTATGAGTCTGTGTTGGGGAGATTACCTTTAGTCCTCAGTTTGTGAGAATCTGAGAATGATGGCTGATGATTTAAGGATTAAGTAACAAGGCTGCCCTCTTATTGAGCTCAGAGGAAAAGGTGTGTGTCTTCAGGCAAGAAGAATCAGTGGGAAAATCAACATACAAAAGGAATTTAAGGGGTTTTTTTGAACTTCAAGCAGTAAATAAAATAGACAATGCAAAAAAACTTATTTTTCTTTTTCTGCACAAGCTCATTTTTAAGGATCTTACTTTTCAACAGCTCCCCATAAAGAGATGTATTATACACATGTTGAAATATTAACACTGCATAGCTGCATTTCAGAATGAGTCCTCTAAGACATTTTACTAAGAAAATGGCAGTGTTTTCATGTAAAATAAGCCTTAATTTTTAGATATTGATAGAATAACTTATTTTTTTGCATACATCTACATTGTGTGGGAGTCTGAATTTGAATATTTTATTCCTAAATTCTCACAGATAAAGTCATATAGCAATATGAGAAAGATGGTCTAAGGTATAAATAAAGATTCACAGGCATGCTGAAGTTTATTTGATCCAGAAAATGCTGTTAGAAAAAGCTGTGTGGTCAAGCAGAGAACTTAAATACTCAAATTTTTAAAAGGGATTTCAGCCGGAAAGAAAAAAAAAAAAAAAGAAGGAAGATAAATTAAAACTTCATTGATTGTTCAGAAGCATCAACCTGAATGTAGGTAGAATCACTCAGTAATTGTGAAATCAGGAGTCTTGAAAAAACAAGTGTTCATGATTTCTGCTGAAAATGGTACACTTAGAATGTGCTATGCACATTACCTGAAAATTTGAATCAAACATAACTAGTGCTTTTACATTTAATCCTTAATGCAAAGTATTGGGACAGAGGGAGATGGAGATGGATTTGCTACTTAAACTGTGTATGAATGTACTTTAACCTGAAAGTGGAAATAATTGACTAATCTGTCAAGAAAATCTATTTAAAACCCAACTGTGACATTTAGCTGCTCTTTCAGTGGTAAGTGGAAACACTCTTGTTGATGTAAGACCATATCACTATTGCACACCTATAAATTCTACATAATTGGAGCCAAAGTCTGTATGAGGATTGCTCTGAATTGCTATATCACTTTTTAGAAGTAAGAATTGCTTGGGTCTTAAAAGGTCAAAAAATTTTAATATGAAATTCAAAACTCTGTTCAGAGGAGAGCCAGGACATACCCATAATTTTGAAGGTTTCTGGTTAAATTTTCACTTTCAGTCCAAATGCTTTTCAAGGGAAGCTTGACATCTCAGAAAAGGCCTGTCAGAAATGGATGTAATTATTTAGTGCTGCATTTAGATACTGAAAGACTCTCCCATTTGAGTAACAAACCAGTTGGGTGTGGAAAGCATTGTTTGGAAAAAAAAATGCTAATTATTTAAAAAGCAGAAAATATATCAGAGACGTGTAATATAATTCCTTATATGTAAATCTCAAGTTGAATGCAGTAAATTTGGCTATGAGGCTAAGTCTGCAAATTTTTTTTCTGAAAAATGTCACTTCCTTTGGGTGGAGAATAGCAGCAGGGACAGAGTGTCTAGGACATGAAAAAAGCTTGGGGGGAGATGGGAAGTCTTGCTTTGTATATAAGGTAGAATTAATTTCAAATTAAATTCTTAAGAATACTTGGGTACTACAACATGCAGGTTTGACTCTTCAATACCCAGTGCAGAGGTAACAAACCAATAACCCAGAGATTGTCTGTAGCCTGATGGAGAAATAATGATGATGATGATGATGATGATGATGATGATAATAATAATAATAATAATAATAACAACAACAATAATGTTGTTATTATTATTGTTTTCTCTTTTCTTAGGAGAAGTAAATGTTTTTAAAATCAAGTATTACATCTCTAGTTCTCTTGCATATGATATCACCTGGAAAGTAAAAAAGGATAATATCCTAATAAAATGGCAGCCAGCAGCAATCTGCACTGCTCTAGAAAGAACCTGTTTCTGGGGAGTGGCAGGGAGTACAGTGCCTAGGCTGATCAATCTGTCTATTAGTAACAGTGACAGTCAGATTTCCAGAGTGGTTTTCTGCATATTAACAGTGATGTTCCTGCATCAATCTAGAGTGGAATATTTTGGATTATTTTGGATTTCGATCTCTCTTGATCTGTCTCTGTATTTTGTGTTATGACCCTTCTTTTGCTCCACAGGTTTTAACAAGTGAAAAATAAGGAAATTAATAATGAAATAATTTGATTTAATTAGAAATAACAGAAAGTTTAAATACAAAAAAGGAAGGACTGTGGATTATAGTGTCTATTTATTTTAGAAATAAAAAAAATCCCAAATATTTCCTAAGAGTAAGACTTAAAATACACAGCCTCTTATTTAAATATACACATAAATTACCTGGGTAGCTAAAGGCATAACAATTACCCACAAAAACAAGCATTAATATATATAGGTAACAGTATTTTCAGTCACTGCAGAAGCTATAAATCATGTATTTGACCAACAGTATCCTTGACAAAGCTTGCAAAAATAAAGCTCACGAAAAGACCAGTCTGTTCAGCTTCATGTTTTGACTTCTAAGTAGCTACTTAAAGTTGGTACCTAAAGTACCTAATTTTAGGCTGTATATCAACAAGCTGCTGAACTTAGATGGACCAAAAATCTACATTAGGCTTTTTAGCACAAAACATGACACATATATGGATAACCAGCCTTCTTTATCTCCAGAGTAGATTTTAGGACAAAAAACTTCATTACTAAAACCAACAAAAGGAGTTGAGAAAACCAGAGGTAAACCTGCAGTATTTTTCTTTGAGACTGCCTGTGTTTGCACAGTGAAGAAGGCTGGGGCACAGTTCTCTGCACTGGCAATCGGCCTAATGTCAATTTATCAGAAAGGTTCCTGCTGCCTGGCTCCATTCAAAAGCTGTCTCACACACAGTGTAGGCTGAAGGCAGAGTGAGGGACAGCATATACCAGAGGCTACTCCCCTGTATAGATAAGGCCTCCCTGTTCTGTGACAGAATATTAACCCAAAGGATGTTCTGGTTGCCCTTTTGACCACCACATAAAGGGTCCTTTGTGTTGAAGATTGGCACAACCTGAACAACCATTCTTAATCCAGCACTGGAAACATCTTTCTGTTTGGTTTGGAGGGTTTTCTGGAAGGAGTTTAAAAAACAAAAGAAACTTATCAACAAAACACAACCATCAAACCATCAAAATAAAGAATTGTTAAGTAAATATAATTTCAAACTAATCTATTGAAGCGATTTGACTTTTTCAGCTGGTGAATAATTTTCACTTCAGAATACAAGGCAGGATTCAGCTACCTTATATATAAGCATTCACTTTCATTTCAGAAGAACCTGGGTCTCCCACGGGTGCTAAATCTTTTATTCGTGTTCCATGTGAGCACTTTGGATATTTAAGGTCTCCCAAGTGGCTCTGGAGCCTATGTGGAGGCAATCAAATGTAGCCTGCTTGCCCAGCTATTTATGCAGCAGCATTTCTCAAAATAATGTGTTGCACACAATCAATCTTCGCTTGTCTTCTCTCTACATCTGGTACAATACAAGGCATTATACCTCCTTTTCACTGTGTTCTGCTTAAATATTCTCCTATATGCTCCGCTGTTAGGTCACACCTTCAGGTTACAAGAATAGTTTACCTCTCCTGAACTGCCTCACCCACAGGCCTCGGAGATATCCACTTGTAAATTATTCAATAGCATCTATTGTTCACTTTTATCTCACATTGAATAGGATATGAATAAATGAAGGATTAAACTTTTGGACTATTGTTCTTTCCTGTTGTTGACAATAGTTCACCTTATTCTGCCTTGCTAGATAAAATTTTCTTCTTAACACCTGTCTCCACTTCCATCCCTTTAAATATGAGTAGGAAAAGATGGGTCACTCATATTTTCTCTTTCAGTGCCCACTGATTTTCTCCTTAGGTTCCTGGGGCCATGTCCTAGACTCTTCCCTTCTCCACAGCTGACACTTAGAGGTGCTGGTGCAATCTGACCACAGCAGTACGTGTGCTCAGGGATGCAGGGATGGGATGGAAATAGACTTTTCTTGGACATGCTGCTGTCATATCAGCAGCAACAGGGAGGCGACTACCTCTGTATGAAGTAATTTCTTCGGGTGCCTGAATCACAGGAAAAAAAAAAAGTGGCATACACTTCATTTTCAGAGGGAATCAGGAGTAATCTTCACTCTCTTCATTGGCATAGTACTGTGAGCAAAGGACTGGTCCCCAGGATAATTATAATCCCAGGAACATAAGGAGCAATTCAAGGCCAGAAGTCAGGGAAGGCACTGGACAAAGCAAAACTGTTTCTCATCCCTAAACCATCTGAAGGAATACAAGACAGCTCACTGCTGGGTATCAGTGAGCTGAGGTGAAGACTCACAGAATCCAGGTGAAACCAGGTGAGACCTCTCAGCTTTTCTTTTCCACAAAAATCTCCTTCTTTATGTATGTCCACCTGTATAAGTAGGCAATATGTGAGCACCACTGAAATCTGTCAGAAAAGAAACCATCAATTCTGTCCCATTGCATTAGTTTTCAACTCAGGAGTGAGGGATATCACTCTAGACATTAACATAGCTGACCTAGATAGAAGAAACAAAATATATATTTCAATGCATTTTTGCTTTAAAAGTTTCAGGTGTGAAAAATTTAAGGGAACTAATTAAAATTACATTTACGCAGACTAAGCCAGGACATGTATTCAGAACATTCAGAAGCTAAGCATAGAAGACCATTTTTCTTCAATACTGGAAAAACTAATTCCTGGTTTTAATAGGAAATACTAAAAAAAAAAAAACAACAAACCAAAAGCGCATGATTTTTTACGCTTTTTACAAAATTTAAGACCCTTAGAAATATTTACCCAAACATATAAAGGATGTGGAAGGCTCTTGTGCCTTTTTTACAGGGAAATATATTCATTATATATGTTTACAATATTGGAAGCATCTTGAAATAATCAATGACTTATGATGTCTCTCTCTTACTTCTTAAACCAGTTACATTGCTGACAGTTGCATTCAAATGGCAAATAGAAAGGAACATATATTTCTGTCCCCATTTCTTATTTTCTTCCAGTAAGAATCAAACTCCCAATTTCAGTCAGAATATAGACTTCTAGTCAGAAGTCAGAAGGAGTGTCAAATGTGGAAGCCATCAAAAACATATGTTAATATCAAAATAAAGTTTCTTATTTTCAGTTTATACTAATAAAAAAAAATTGTCTGTACATGAGCAGTTAGCAACCAAGCAAATGAAGCTTACTGACCATGTTTTTAATTAAGAATAGATTGTGAACAATTCTTCTCAGGTTTTAGAGAAGAAAAGATAAAAATTTTTAGTATTCTACGGCAAACGACTTCTACTGATTGAAGTTTAATTGTTGCTTTCCTTTATTTTGTGTGGTGAAAGAAGAGCTTCTTTAAAACACACCAGAATTCCTGAGACATTTTTGTATTTTTCTCTCTTACTTATGTTACTTCTTACCACTAAATTTTTCAAAAAATAGTATTATTTTATCTTTACCTATATCATCCTACCTCCTCAATGCAATGAACATGAAGTCTGAGCCCCACTGAGATACTACCTAAAATGTTAAACCAAGGCTTAAATGACACTGATTTCCAGCTCTTATGCAGTCTCTCTTCACAGAGGGAGAGAATCAAAGAAAACTTTACTCTGTAAGATAAGAATTTTACCCTACTAATTAATTATTTTGAGATTTAGAGACTCTTACTGCTGGCCACTGATTGTCCAGCTGTGCAGTTTGCTTCCATGCATTTGTTCTCCTAACTGATGTTTATACAAATAAATTAGTCTTAAATAATAATTTAAAATGCAGCAATATGTTTTCTACAGTGTTTATATCTTATGTAGATCCCATGCAGTCTTCTGTTGTACTCCAATGTTTTTTATTGGTGTTGAAAATTATGCAATGGTCAAGGGACTGATAAATTAGTTAGGATGTCAGTCCACAAGGCACGAACACACAAATGATCCCAGTTTAGAGCCCTGTGGGGTTTTTTCAATGTTGTGTTAATTGTAATTCAGATGCAGTCTGTAAAATATTAACATTTTCATTATTGATGTCAGTTTTTCAGCAGAGAAACAGAAAATCTAAGATATTGCTTGGCTATAAACATTTGCAAATTTCCTGAAAGCAGAGTGATTTATTTCAGTACATGGATGCCATACTGCTGTCTCTGCACTGCACTGTTCTAGACACTGAAAAAGCCATCCACTGTACTGTGGTGCACTCAAAACCAAAATGAACATAGCTACTTGTCAGCCAGGTTATAGGAGCTAAAGAGGCAGGCATATTTTCTTCCTCAGGGCACTAATGGGTACTCCTTTTATCTTTATATAACTTTTTTAAGATCTCAAAAATCTGTGTGTTCAAACACATTTAGAGAGATGAGATAAGGAGAGAAAATCATCTTAGTAGTCCATTATGATTATACAGCGCAGAAGTGGAATTATATATTTCTAATTCCTTTCTTTACTTACTACAATTTTGAAGAAAATACTTAGATAAGCATTATTCAAAACAATATAGGGATAAAGTATTAATTCTTCAACACAAAATATCTGAATTTAAAATTTTAGATAAGACCTATTATTAAAGGTCATATTATTACTGACACACTGCTGCTTCTGAACCTTATTCACCTCCTGCTGACTTTTCCCTAAGACATATGCCTTTCAGGCTGAAAGACTCCCTAAAAACTACCTGTAGGGGTCTTTAATTGGCCCAGTTTAAGGTGGAGAGTCAAAGTAGGAAGAGTGTAAAATAAAACCAAGCTGTTATTAAATTTTTTCCCATTAAAAGGCTGTTGTGATGCTTGAACAAACTGCTAAATACGTACATGGCACATCTCAAACAGTCATTAAAATATAAATGGCATTTTTATGTCTCATGAGTTAGAGGAAACTTGGGAATCATGTGCATGCTTGGGTGGCTGGACTATCTAGCATATTTCTTTTTTCCTGGTGCTCATAAGATATAGGTAAGCCCATGTATTTTAAGGATTCTAAACAGAAGTCTTTGCTCAGTTTCCTGTTTCTCCCAGTTCTATCTGCCAACAAGCTGGTGAGCAGTGGGACTATTTGCACTATCAACTTCTTTCCTCACTTCATTTCAGTTCAGCCTACCCTTCCAAATTCAAACAATAATGAAAAGGGGTTTATATATTTTCCCACAGATTCATGTTTTTTTTCATAATGAGAACAAAACATAATAGAGAGTTTTGTACTCTGTAAAGGCAGGACAAAAGATGGTCAAATTTTCCTTACTATATTCCAACTGAATTTTTTCAATCTATTAATTAATAAATTTTGACCATGAGAAACTCATTTCAGAATACTCAACAGCACAGTTCTGACTGAAAAAAACCCAGTTTCTAAATTACTTTCTACCTGACATTTCTACCTCTTCCAATTTCAAAGAAATGGTTTAATTCCTGGATTTTTTGCTTTAAACAAGATTGGTTCTATCATAAGTAGTTAAATCTAACTATTTGTTTTACCTATTTATGTACTTTTTCTGAATATAGAAACAAAAGAAAAATTCTCTTCAGGCAACAAAACAGAAAATTTTCAGATCAGATAGATTTTTATCAGAGTGAAAATATCATTATTCACATAGTTCCAATTATGGAAAATAATTGCCTCTAACTTCTAACATTTTACTGTACTGCAGTACTGGAAGAGAACTTTAGATTTGCCTTAAATATTTTTCCCTTGTTAAGTAACGTGTGCTCAGTTTCTATTTGAAATTGTCTAGTTTCATATTGCAGCCATTGGAATTTCTCACATTAATGATTCTTCTATTATTTGAATTTTCTCTTTTCTGAAACAGCTATAATCTATGACCATGGCAACACATAACCTTGATCTACTGCCTTTTGTCAGTTCTCAAACAGAACATCAACTTGTTTAGCTCTATCAATAAAGCTAATAGATGCAAATGATGAGTATAGAGTATTTGCAGTATATCCATACTGAAAAACAAGCACATGTCAAAAGAAAATGTTTTAGCTTTTCTCTGCTTAATTGTTCTGCTGAAAAGTTATTTTGTCTGTTATAATGTTATTCTATGGGGGTTTTTTATTATTATTATCTTTTACGCTAAGAGCTAAAAAAGCCTTTAGCATGTCTTAAGAGGAGTTATCTTTTTGACATAACAACGTGGAGATCACATTTGTCTGTACAAATGCAAAGTAGAATGGTGTAGAAATATCACCAAAGGGAACGTCCTTTTTGCCTTTACTGGTTTTAGATGCATGTTGTCAGTGACAATAGGTTCATTCTATCATTTGACTTCTATAATCTGATGACACAATTGGCAATAATATAAAAAAAAATTAAAAAATAAAGCTTCCCTAAAAAAGAAATTGTAAAAAATATGCATGGAAAGATTTTAGGAAGACAAGCCCATCATTAGAAAGACTGACTGTTAGTGAAGGCAAAATTTATCAGCATTAGAGACCTTCATGAAATATGGTGAGTTAATGAAATCATTCCTATTGACATTTTCCTATAGATAAGGAATCACTAGAGAGAGGCCGCAAGTGAATTTTCACTTTATGCACATTCTAGGAGAAGATACAATATTTCAAGAAAGACTTCTTTCAGTCTCTTCTGTCATGACAGCTTTACTTTTTTTGCAGTACTTAAGTGGTCCTTAAGAGCCAAACCTGTTCTTTTATGTAAGGCATAGGTCATATGAGGCATGACAAACAGGCTCTTTCTTGTTCTCTAGTACTTATAAAATGTAGAATGTATGCTTATAAAATGGAGAATTTTGCAAGGCACTGTAGCATGCACCTTTGCTAGCTTCCAGAATACGGAATTAAGGACTTAGTTGTTAGGATATTTGCATCTGGCTTTCAGTCCCTGCTTAAAGACTACTTGCCAATCTATATATAAAGTTAAGTTACTTCCAGATAGCCTAAAGTTTGGATATACTCTGACACTGGGAAATGCAGTATTGAGTCTTATGATGCTGAATTAGATAGTGAACTTTCCACCCTTATGTCTGTCCGCTGCCTGAAAATTGAAAGCTTTTGATTTCAAGTTTATGGTTTTCATGTCCTGTGGTTTCATTTCAAATATTTTAGGTTCAATATTTATTGCCAGAAACAATGGAAAGAAATATATTGGACAAGATTTTTCTCAGACAAAAAGAAAGGGATGTAAGTCATCCTCCATCAATTTTCTTCTCAGCCTTATGATTTTAAAATAAACTAAATTACAAGTTACCGTCAAGTAGAATAGCTACTTGAATCCCTTCTCTGTATTACATTTTTTGCTCCCCTGCTCACTTAAAAAATAAACAAAAATGGAAAGAGAGTCCAAAATCTATTTTATGCTATGCAGGTATCTCATCATAGCAGAACAAAATTCAGCTTTAGGAGCATGACAACTTTCTGCTCTCTGTAAACTAGTCTGGCACCACAATGACAAAACAGAGCTAGAAAATTGTGCATCCGGATGATTCATAGTATTCATAATACTCCTGGTGTTATATTTTGGATTGTGTTTTGAATGTTTTGTGATGATATTTAGTACTTCCAAATTCAGATTTGAAATATCTAATATAAAATATTTTTTATGTGGATGTTGTGATATGGTTTACGGAGTTAATAAGATTTTATTGACAACTGGATTTATTACAGATCCAAGTACTTATGTGTGGTATATTCAGGCCATGCTGTCGTTCTCTTCTGTCTATCAAATCTATAAATAACAAAGGGAATGATTACTATTCAAGCTTGAAAAGTGTTTTTCCAAAGGTTGGCCTTGGAATTTCAGCCAGATTGAAATAGACGTGTTAAGTAGGTGGGACAAAGGGCAAAAACACTAATCACCAGCAAACAAAATAATAACACCACCAATACTGGGGAAAAAAAAAAAAAGAAAAAGAAAAAAGAGAGTAGGGACTTCATTTCAGGAGCTATATTCATAATAAAACCTGAAATAGCAGACACTGGAGAATAATATCCATTCAATTTCTCTTTAGGGGTTTAACCACTCATATGTTGAAAAACTCCTATCAGCATAGAACTCTTAAGATTATTAAGCTGCATTTTTATGAGATTTTTTTTTAATTTAATGTCTTTTTGTCCATCTTTATTTAGTTTTGTTTGCAGATGAATCTCCTAATTCAGTATTATATTTTCAGTTTAAACGAAATAATTTCTTCAGCAGCATGATTTAAAAGATAGAAAATTCATTGCATCTGTTATGGGTTATTGCTGGTCAGTGTCTTTGTTCACTTGGTTCTTTCTTTTCGAATTAGTAACTTTAAAAAAATGCAAATGTTTTTGGGGGGTTTTATCATATTTAAAAATAGCACAGCACAGACATAAAAGAACAAAGCAGCCTCACTTTCACAGGCACAGTTTAGGATGTAATCAAACAGCAAGCTCTAAAGGAACACCTGCACTGAAACCTTGCCCACCTCCTCCTACTTATTCTTCACTGGCAGCAGGCCTGATCTGGCCTGCCAGCTCCCATCCGCAAGCAAGGACAGCTGCAAGAAAGAAAGCTCATCTTCATCAAAACACTCTTTGAAGCTCTTCTGAGGATAAACATTCTTCATTTATTAACAGCTTAATGCTTTGATAAAAGCTCACTTTGTTAAGTAGTTTGCCTTTCAAGAACTGCCCACGTAGATATTTGCATGACGTTCATAAGGACTTTAGGACAACATGGGATTGCCGGAAATATTGTCGAAGGCATAGAAATAAAAACAGAGACCATATTCCTACTAGAAAAAGAGAGGAAAAAATCAAAGGAAACTTATGTTCAGCAGGCTTTACCATTTTCTGATTTATCATAGTCCTGTATGAAAGTGCCATTATATAAAATGCTAAAAAGCTGTCTGCTTGATTTTGAGGGAATAAATGCAAAGGAAAGTTTAACAGGGTTAATACAGTTATACCTATAAGAAAGCAAAAATTCAATTAGGATTTCAAACCCAGCACTACTTACCATTACGGTCACTTGCACATACTGGGATAAAAGTAAGCAAAACAAAAATTACTGTCTTGTCACAAGTCATGTAACGGTTTAAGTACTAAGTTCTCCCAACTGCAGCACCAAGTGACTAAAACCCAGCACGATATGAATTCATAAATAACAAAATCCTATATGTTATAAATAATTGTTATATCTTTTCAAATTTGCCTTTAAAGTACTACTGCTGCCTTCTTATCAGAGTGAAGCTAAAAGGCTACAACACCCCAAAGTGACTTTGCAATTGACAGTCCAGGGAGACTATTAAACCGGATGAAATAAATCTTTTGCTTTATCTTGTTAGATTATTATTCCTTTCTATTCCAAGCTGGATAACTGATCAAAGTAAGATCAGAAAACAAAATATATGGCCTATCATTGAAAAAAAACCTGAAAGAATTAAGCACTGAGAAATTTAGTTGAAGGCCCACTATAAGAACAGAAGAAATGGGTTTAAAATCTATTGAAATGATGTCTTAAGCTTTAGCTTTTCTTTTTTTCAGATTATGTGCTGCTTTAGTGTGTAGTTCTGAGCTTCATATTAAATATTTTGCTACAAGTCCATAGGAAGTCAGTGAAATTAGGTCCACAAAGATCACTAAGCACTGGAGCATCTTTCACATGAGGGGAGGCTGAGACAACTGAGACTCTTGTCTGGAGAAAAAAAAGTTTCAGTGGGTGGGATATGTCTTCTTGATGTATGTGAATTCCCAGTAGGGAAGTGAAGAAAAGGAAGCCAGATTCCTTTCAGTGGTGCCCAGTGTCAGGACAAGAGGCAATGGGCACACAATGAAACACAGGCCATTTTCTCTGAACATCAGGCAACATTCATTTCATCCTCTGAGGAGGGTTGAACACTGGCACAGGTTATCCAGAGAGGTGGTGAAGCTTCCATCCTTGGATGTAAAATCCAAGTGAGCATGATTCAGAGAAACCTCCTCCCACTGACTCTAGCTTGAGTGGAGCCTTGGACCAAATGATCTTAATAGGTCCCTTGCAGCTTCAGCCATCCTGTAGCCATGTTATGCCTCCTGGTTTGAGGACAGGGGATAGGGGCCAGAAAATGCTATCCATTCACCCACAATAAAAAATGTTAATGGACTGAGTATCCAAAGAACTTGTTCCTGGGTATTAGCATTTCTTGAGGATAAATATAAATCACTTTTTGACATTCTTATGTGTAATAAATAAGCACTTATTTTTAGCTATAGTTTATTTAATTAATGGAAACTGTCTTAAATTTTAAAAGAAATAAGTTTATTTGAAGAGATTCCTACAGAAAACCTCATACAAAAAAACCAGTTTATGCCACAAGATATTCAAGATGATGTATTTCAAATTTATGTTGATGTTATTAATCTTATCTGTCCTTGTGAGCATGGTGCTGACAATTTCTTGTTAAATAGATCAATCATATCTTTTAAAGTATGTTAGTATTGCTTCTTTTTTTTGACTGAGTAAAATTAGATTGATAGGTAACAGACAATAAAATGAATATTTTACCCTCTCCTCTTCCTACCCAAACCTCCCGAACATATTCAAGTTTCGAATATATGGAAAAATGGGATCTACCTGAAAAAGTTTCACCAGATTTACTAAGTTCCATAGATAGTAAATACGGCTAATGTCTGAGATGTTAATCTTCCTCATAATAGGTATAATCATCAGGGTTATAATAAACGTGAATATGAACCAAGATAAATTTTAATAGACTGAATATTTTTCGAGGAAATAAACCCAAAACATTTATTTCAAGGAAGGATTTCTTTACATTTTCTTTACAAAATATAAATAATAATGAAACACCTGATTTCCACTATTACTACTGTTACTCAAAAAAAAAAGTTTGTTTTATCTCCTAAAATATACCCTCCCTGGGAAAATATATAGAGTGTCTTTTCATTCCCAGAAGGAAACAACATAGTTAATTTATAGCTTTCACTCTCAAAATAAGAAATTCTGTTCATCCAGCATTTACACAGCTTTTAGGTCTACAACAGATGGAACAGAACTCTACCACTAATTTAGCACACTACTTGTATTCTCTTAATGTTAGTTTTGGCAGGGGTTCAGGGTGTTTCATACACCTGGGAAGAAAAATAAAGCTACTGAAATAATTTATATGGAAAAAAAAATCAAATGTCTCTCTTTCCAGTGTGAAAAAATATCTTGATAATGTCTCAGTCTTAATGCATTTTTCTCTAGAACTAGTCAACATTTCTCACTAAAACAAAACTTTAACATTCTTTAAAATCATGTGGCCTTTTTTTTGTCATGTTTTTTTCTGCATTACAAGAACTGATGCAATTCAAAATTAACAATTCTGCTGTCAGTTGCTTTGGGGATGAGCTGGAGGTGTTTAGTTGTGTGGGTCAACAATTTCACTGTCAGCTAGAACCATGTTCAAGGAGAGCACAAACATACAACAGCAGCAAGGCAATGTGCTCCCTCTGTGTCTCAGCAGCGAACATTTAATGGGAGAGCACTGCACACTATGTGTTTTCTTTTTAGTAGACAACATGGAAATCACCAATGAAGAAAAAGATCCAGAAGCATTTCAGGGATTTCCTTTGGCTTCTCAAAGCTTTCCAGAGGGATCTGGAAGTGTGGAGATAGTAAGAAGGGTTAGAGTTCATCATTCTCTTCTTTTGCCAAGTATTTCACAGAGTGTAAACTATATTTTCTATGATAGAGCAGTAAACTGCAACAAGTTTGAGACACAAAATGTATATTTTATTCAATAAAATATAAAATTATTTTAATAATTGCAATGATTATTATATCTTTTTTTTTGCTGAATGACAGAATATTATATAAGTAAATTTTGTGCTGGTGCAGCTCAGGATTACAAGACAATGCAAGAAGAAGAATTGAGAAAATTTTTTAAAAAATACATAGCAACAGTAAATTCAGAGCAGGGAAGCAAAGAATATGTCCTTAAAACGAGAGTTTGTAGTGATTTTTTCACACTTCATGGGGCTAATTGTTAAGATAAAAATTGAGAAAATAGTTTCTAACTTCTATCATATTTACCAGGCATATGAAGAGTAGTTTGAAGCAAGACTTGCAGATATATGTATAGACATGCTGATGATCCTCATTGAGCCTTACTGACTTTAAAGAGACATTCTCTTTGAGTAAGGTCTCCTGCAAGTCATTTATGTGAAAGAATTTATGTAAAAGAATTTTAATTTTTAAGGTGCAGAAAAGATACAAAAAATAAGGAAATTACTGATGGATAACAAAAAAAGAATTATTCATGAAGCAGTTGGAGAGAATGTGCAGTACTTGGTAGCATTAAATTTTCTTTTGACACATAATCTGAATCTATAGGATAATGTGTTGCTTTTGCATCATGGAAGTGATGTTCTAAGAGAAGCTGCTACCAGTTCTGTGCACTGTGTCTGACAAAAAACTAATCAGCAATTAGCTTTGGGAATTGACAATCTGTTAAACTACTGAGAAAGCTGATATGCTTTTGTGAACACTTATGTTAAAAATGAAAAATCTTGGGAATTCTTTTTTTTTTTTTTTTTTGTCTAGCTTGAGAGTAGATAACACAGCCAACCCAGCTCCCCTGTCTCAGCCAGGCCGGGCCAGGTGGGCGCTGCCATGGGGCTGGGCCCCATCAGCTGCTGGGCAGGTGGAGGGGAGGCCATGGGGCTGAGGCCGGGCTGGGCTGTGCTGCAGCTGCCAACATCTGGCCACTCAAACACTGCCAGCTGCCAGCCCAGGCTGAGCCGGGGTCTGCAGGGCCCCAGGAGCAGCTGGGACCGGGGTGGCTCCACCAAGATTGTGCTGCCATAAGGGTTTGAGCACAACTACCAGGCAGGGGGAGGAGAAGCCATCAGCCTCCCTCTCCATGGCAGGAACACCTCCCACTAGATCTGGCTGCTCAAGGCCTTATCCAACCTGGCCTTGAACACTTCCAGGAATTGGGCCATCGACACACTCCCTTCTTAGTTATCTTGTCTTCTGCACCACACAGAGGGAAAGAAAACAAAACCCAACTGTACTTTCTGTACCCTGAGTCTGTTATCTCAAAATGGGAACCTGAAACCTTGCCTCCTAATCTTTAATATTGTCACATCCAACACCTACTCAGAACTTAGAGAAGATTGGTGTAATTAAAAAATTGTGAACAGAGGTTGTTCCCACCAGTTGCAAGATCTTTTCTTGATAAGGGTCCTTATCATTATTACTATACCTACTATACTATCAGATATAAAATCTACAGGGTGCTGGCTGCTGAGTTCTAGCCTGGATGCTGAGATCTTATCTGCCTTCCTCAGCCGAGCCACAGCTCTCACAGTTCTTACCACAAGCTACTGGGCCTGGCTAAGGTCACGTAACCATCTGCAGGCCCTGGGTGAGATATTAACTCTTTTAGTGTTTCAATCTTCCTCTGAGTGAGAGAAAAGGACAAAGTACCTCTATGCAGGTACATAGAGGAGCAACATAAAGATATTGAAGTCAGTAAGGAGGAAGTCAAGTTCTAGATGGAAGGGATTAGGAGATGCCTTGAACTTGGGCTGAAATCTTCTTGTAAAGCTATGGAGAAGAATGTAATTGATGCATCAAACATTTTTTCCTATAACTCGTTGAAAGAACACAGGGGGATGGATTGTTCAAACCTGTGCAGAAACAGGCAAGTGATATAGCTGTAAATTTAATTATAAACTTGAATAGAGAGAGAGAGGAGGATAATGGAAACTCTGTGGTCCCAGGGAGAGAAGAAGACCTCTGTTCCCTGAGATGAAGACGATTTCAAAGTTAAATAAAGAGGACCTCAGCTTTTGAACAGCTCATCCTTAAAACAGTACCCCATAACTTGACATGGCCCATAAACACACCTGTGGGAAAAGCTGTGAAA
The DNA here is from genome assembly GCF_028769735.1 of Zonotrichia leucophrys gambelii. Lineage (NCBI taxonomy): Eukaryota > Metazoa > Chordata > Aves > Passeriformes > Passerellidae > Zonotrichia > Zonotrichia leucophrys. The sequence goes on along the minus strand of NC_088169.1, from coordinate 22,952,705 downwards.
AATGGGAAGGACTTCAAGATTGCAGATTTTCTGGGTGGCTGCTATTCATGCAAATTAGAAGCCACAAGAGAACTGTTTTCTTGTGGAGAATTCTCCATAAATTTACTAGAGGGGCTCCTCTCCCTAAGTAAACTGAAGAAAGACAATTCTATAAGTAATTAACTGAACTGTTTCTGTATGTTGTGAGTAAGAAAGAAAAGGTTGTAGTGGGAGGAGAGGTGTTCTACAAGTTTTATTCTGATTCTTATTATTCTTCCTTTTAGTTACTGTTAATAAAGTTTTCTTCATAGATTTGAACCTGCTTTTCCTTCCTCCTAATCCTACCTCACAGCAAGAAATAAGTATATTCTAGTGAGTGCTATTGGCCAGCACTGAAACCCACCTCAGCACATTAGTCAAGAAATTTCAAATTGGTGAACCTAAGCCACTACAGCTAAGAATATTGCTTGAGTAGCCAATACAACAACATAAACTAGTTGAAGTGATTTCTTATTAGATTTGTTCCTGAATACAAAATTTTTCAAACCCTGAAGTGTTATGAGAAAGAGCTTGCTTTCTATCATTTCATTTTTTATTCCTAAGATGGGTTTCTTTAGTTCAAATTCAATAGAAAAATCTGCTGATTTGTAATTGGTCAACAATTTTAATGATGGTGTATTGAATATTGCATAAACAGGCATACAAGAGATGGATCTAGTTTCTGAAACTGCTTATGCAAAGGCAACTTTAGTTCATGGACAATTAATTTCAATCTACTGACAACCTCTTTTTACATACTACTTTCATCAAAACTCAGCTGCTTTCATCCACTTTTTTCTCTGTTGCCTACACTTGCTCCCCTCTGATCCACCTTGACCCCTCTTTTTCCTTCCTTTTGACTTTTCCTCTAAGCACTCCACAATGCTACACAAGTGACCACAATACCTTTAAACTGTTCCATAATAACATTTGCACAATTACCAAGTATTTTTTCCCTGCTACCATAATATGCCACATGTCCCTTATTTCAGTAGCACTCTTCGGATCGCAAGGCTTTCTGGAGGCTGCAGGTTTGCTTGCCTCAGTGAGTGTCATGGTTTGAGCCTGGCACAGAGCCAGTGCCCCCCCATGAAAATGCCTCACCCTGGTGTCTGCTGTGAGATGTGACCAGGAATAAGCAAAACAGGCTCTAACTTAAACATAAAGAACACTTTATTACTTAAACTACAGGAAAATAGGGAAAGACTATAAGGAAAAGAAAAAAAAGAAATTGAAAACCTTACAAAAAAACTTTCCTCCTCCCCACTCCCTGACTTTCCCAATCCGATACATTCTCCCAAATCAACTGCCCAGCCTTGGCCCCACACTTTAGTATACTCAAACTGCAGTTCATGAAGAGGAAAGGAGTCCTTCTTGTTCCATAGGCTTCTCCTGGAAACACACTGAAACCTCGTGTGCTTCCTTGTCACTTCGGCACCGCCCGGAAAAAGTCCTTTTGCCGCTTGTGACATCTTCCTTCCATGCCCAGTGCTCTCACCACTGACGGCATGGACCAGAGCTGCTTTTAGGGTTGTCTTTCAAGGATGCCTTGTCTCACTCCAAAAAGGCACAGTCTCTGCTTTTGGGACATCTGTCCCCCCCATATTTTTCCAACCCCCTGGGGCCGGGGGGTCCTCACGAATGAACCCTCCTGGTTTTGAGGCACTGCCTCCCCCTAAATGCAGTCTGTGTCACAGGAACAACTGAGTCCATGGCCACAAGAAAAGTCCAGCCAAAAGGCCACTCCAAATCATCTCTCCCCATCCAATCATCTCCACGTTCTTCGGGCCAAGTCCTTGTCTCATCTCATCTCATCTCATCTCTTATCTCCCTTCTTATTCAGCTTCGAGGAGGATTAGCATTTTTGCAAGGCCCCAATCATGAAAGAAAGGGTTAAAAGTTTTCAGTCTCTGTCTATCTCAGAATGCTGGTAGAATGCTGGTACTCCCACAGGTGCTGCTGCTCCACCGGCCAGGCTGCACTCTTCCCTCCCCTTTCTCCTCCTGGGCGGCTGCTATCACATTCAGACGCCGGCTCTCCTCTCTCTCTCTCTCTCTCTCTCCTGGGGGGGGGGGGGGGGCTGGCTGCCCGAGGGCTGACTCTCTGGGATCTTCCACCCTTCCATCCTCGAAGCCCCCTCAACCCCCATCTCTGTCCAGGCCCCGGGCCTACCGCATGGCTGCCCCTCCCCCGCCCAGCAGCAGCGGGCTGGACGGGGGAGAGATCTGACCTCTTCGCCGCGATGTCCCAAGAGAGCGTAACAAGGGCAGTGCCCTGCTTTTTAACCCCTGTGTATTCTCGGAGGTGTGTCCAAACCCCACTGGCCACACCAGGTGTCAGTATGAAACTCAGAACATCCATTGGTTTGACCACAGCATCCCAGAATTCCCACTCCTTCCTTGTCAAACCACCACAGTGAGTTGTGTACCAAGGTGAGAAGCTGCTCAGTCTTTTACAGACAAAAAAATCACCGATTTGGGTGCCACAGGCCTCAGCGGATTACAAAGTTTTCTCTGCCCATCACTGCTCTTTTAGTCCCTCTGGGTCTCTCCATGTGCTGTGACTAGCCCTCAGTGTAATCTTGCAGTATGACAGAAGAACAAGATTGTAGGAGATCAGCCTGAGGTGGAGGATTGTCAACACTGGAAAATGCCTATAACACTGCTGCATCAAAGAACAGTTGTCAAACATGTTGTCAGAAATGTGGTATCAACCCATAAAAAATGCATGATCAAAGACTCTAAAGCGTGTATTTTCACAACATATTCCACCAAGTTAAGCTACAGTAAAGACCACACTCTCTGCACAACAAATTCCTTAAAATGCAAGAAGTGTAAAAAATAAGTGTCCTGAGTTGACTATATGATGCTTTTATCCCCAATCATTTCATTCTGTTTATGTTGAATAACAAGTTTTGTACCTTTAAGAGTGTTCCAGAGAGTGAAGGGGGGCAGAGAAGAAGCACGCAGTTTGTTTTCAAACACTGCACTCCTCCTCCACATTCCTGCTCCTGGACTGTGTTGTCTGTGGATGAACAGACAGCGGGACAGAGCTCTTCTTTTGCTTTTTATTTAGTTTTAGCTAGCTGAGGCAAAGAAGTTCCCTGGACTGGTTTTTTTTGCCTTTTTCTTTGGACCTCTTGAAACTGCTCTGGACTGAACACCCAGGAGAGCACCGGCAGCTGCAGCTGTGGTCCACCAGGCCAGGCCTGGCCTGCAACAATTCCAGCACTGAGGGACTGATCAGAGACTGAGTGAGCTGAGCTTCAACCCGGGGTTTTCCCAGTTTGTCATCTCTTTTAGAGTGGCAAGGGTTCTCATTGCTTGATATTGTTTTGGTTTTATTGTTTAATAAACAGGTTTTTTTCCACCTTTCTCCAAGGAGGTATTTTTTTTCCCTCCCGGACCAGTTGGGGGGGAGGGGCCGATTGGATCTGCTTTTTTCCCACTGGAGCTCCTTTGGGGGATTCTTCCCCAAATTTGCTCTAAACCTGGACAATAAGTCACATTCCACTAAGGGAAGCTGTGGGAAGTTTTTTTTAAAAAGGATGTTCTAGGACAGAATTAAGCCAAACGAGGCAAATATTATATCAGAACCCCTTATGGGTAATGAAAGGTGCGTTGCCTACTAAAGAAGAATAGGAATGGTAGAAAAGGAGGAAGGAAAAAGAAAAAGAATGAGAGGGGAGACAGAGCGAAAAAGCAGGGCTTACCACCAGAAGGTTGGGGAGAGCCATCAACATCCATCAGGCAGGGGGTGTGTGCACACTGGCTGCTGGGGGGCCTGCACAGCTCCCGCAGAGGTGTGGCTGCACAGGCACAGCTCCTGTGGCGAGGGGCAGGAACACACCAGGTGGGTGACTGGGCACCGGCCAGGAGGTGAAGAACCCGGGGCAAGGTCACAGAGGAGGTCACAGTGGTGAGGGGGATCAGAGAAGCAGGTTTGGAAGCAGGTGGCCTAGGCAGGAGCAAGGCAGGCAGGTTCATGAAGCAGTTAGGAGGTTGGGCAGGAACACAGGGAGGCAGAACGGGTAAAGACTGGAACAGGCAAGAGAGATGAAGTGGTAGGGCAGGACACAGGCTAGGAAGTGGTCAGCAGGTGTCCAGCCAAGTGTCCAGTATCATCCAGCAAAAGGATGAGCAAGTGAGTAAGCGAGGGCAAGCAAAAATCTTCCAGTGAGGGCAAAAGCCCAGCAGCTTGTGACAAAGTTACTTGTATAGCCTTCAACTCTTCCTAAAATGTGCTTACTGTCAGAGGACTATTGGCCAGCCAAACGTTCGACTGCAGCTCATTGGTGGAGACCTTTTTGCTACCCAATTGAAGAACCTTTCTAGAGGGCACAGTGTCCTCAGTGGTCTCCTATTCACTGCCTATTCCATGTGGGATGTGAAATGTCCGTCAGGTGAAGCGTCCCTAGAGACAGGGCGTTCCTGCATCTTCTCCTACCTGTGTACTGCATGTGGCACGTGTGCAGCCCTTCCACCACATACCTCTGGTGGAAGGGCTGCACATGTGGTGGAATATTGTGACAAAAATCAAAATTAAATTGATTCCTCACAATACATCACCCTGATCTTATGGGCTCAGCTGACCACACATTATCATGAGTCTTGATCCAGCATCAGACTGCTTCCAAAGGCAAATTTAGATGATAATATTATCTTTGTCACTAACAGAATTCTGTAAGAAAAATGTTTGAAAGCGCTGAAGTTTGGGTGATGGTAGCATGAAAAACTGTTCCATTGTACTTTATTTCATCAAAAATCTAAAGAGAAAATTTTAATCTCTCACGTTCTCTAACATAAATACTTAGTTTGGAAATAGTCATGTGCAAGGATGAAAGATAAATTTTATGATTCATTGTTAGAATAGAAGTTTCCTATAACAAGATTAATAAGCAAACAATTGGTGGGAATATGTTAAGCAGATTATAGCAAGTCCATGAAATCAAAACAATTCCTCTACATGAAAAAAACTAAACAAACCCAACCCAAAAAAATCCCCGAATTAAGAAAAATCCCCTATACTCAAAAGAAAAAAACTCAACCCATTCCAAAACCTAAACCTTTCAGTGTTTTCAAGATTTGCCATCAGTATGAGGTTCAATAAGGCAAAATGTCAGGTCCCACACTTGGGTGACTGTGGGAAGAGATGGGATGGTGTTGAGGTGCAGGCCATGCCATGTGCCCCCAGCACACCGTGGCAGCACAAAGGAGCACAGAGTGGCACAAAGGAGCACAGGGTGGCACAAAGAAGCTCAGGATGGCAGCACAGAGGAGCACATGGTGGCACAGAGGAGCACAAAGTGGCACAAAGGAGCACAGGGGGGCACACAGAGGCTGTCTCCACCTGACCTCGGGGGAGGAGGTGCCACATGGCAGAGCCCTACAGAGAGGAGCCTGGCAGAAGCTGACAGACAGGTGAACAGCACATGATCACTCCATAGAAGCACATTTAGAAAGTGTGTCACTAACGTGGCAACATGGGATGGGTCTCATAGTGAGAATAACCATGTAAGGAAATGCTGTGCCTTGAAGAAGGGTATAAAACCAGCTTGTTTCTTTGAATAAAGGCTTAAGATTCCCTCCCCGTCTGAGTCTGTGTCATGGTCATGCACAAGTGACAACCCCAGGCAGTGCTACAGGCTGGGGCAGAGTGGGTGGAAAGCTCCCATGGAAAAGGACCTGGAGGGGCTGATCAATAGCAAGCTGAACATGAGCTAGCATGTGGCCAAGAGGGCCAATGGCATCTTGGCTTCTATCAAGAATATTTTGGCCAGCAGGACTAGGGCAGTTTTCATCCGTCTGTGCTTGGCACTGGTGAGGTCACACCTCGAGTCCTGTGTTCAGTTTTGAGCTCCTTACTACAACAAAGTAGTAGTAATGAGCTCAAAGACATTGAGGTGCTGGAGCATGTCCAGAGAAGAGCAATGGAACTAGTAAAGGGTCTGTAACAACTGAGGGAGACGGAGTTGTTTATTGTGCAGAAGACCTCATCACACTTTCTGAAAGGAGGCTGTAGTGAGATAGGTGTCAGTCCTTTCCCCAGTGAAAATGTGACAATTTGAGAGGAAATGGCCTCGAGTTGCAGACCAGAGGCAGTTCAGATTAGATATTAGGATTTTTTTATATTTCATGGAAAAGGTTGTAAAATATTTGAACAGACTGCCCAGGAAAGTAGGGGAGTAATGAGCCTTGGAAATATTCAGAAAGCATAGGGGTAAGACACCTGAGGACATGTTTTAGTGAACATGCTGCTGGTACCTGGTTGATGCTCAGCCTTGATAATCTCAGAGGTCTTTTCCAATCTTAACTAATCCATGATTCTATGAAAACTGAATCTTTGAGACTTAGATTTCCTTTATGCACACTCCTATTATGTGTGCAAGGCACAGTGTAGCTTTTCTAAAAGATAGATTTTTATCAAAAAGAAGAGCTACCAAGTATACTGCCTTAAAGTATATATTAAAAATGTAGATATCAAAATATTCAAATTTTTATTCATCATATTTACTATTGCCTTTAACTAGAGGTCAAAGCCTGGTATGTTTGCATTAATTGAATTTTTAGCTTAAAAGTTTTCTTCATTCATTATTTTTTAGCTGTATTTCTTTGAATTTTTAAAAAAACTTTCTTATGTAACTGAAATTACATTTGCCAAAAAATCTCTCATGGATGTAGGAAAAAACCTTATACATTTTGTTATCTATGAAAAATATCTTGTAAAACTAGAATTTGAACAAACAAGAGAAAGAGCAAAAATAAGGAGATCAATGTTATAATGATTGCAGTAGTATTTATGTTCTTTTTTTACTTCATTCCAAAGTATTCCAAAGACTTTTCATTTCTTTTCTTTCATACAAAATTTCATGGTCAACATTTAAAATGAAATTAGATTATGACATACAAACTGTCTAATCTTGATATTAGACAAAAAAATCAATTCATCCCTTTTCCTTCTTGCTGTTTATTTTTGCATACAAGGCAATGGGGAGAACTGACTAGACCAGACAAGTAAAATACTGATAAAAAGATATCAATTTATAATTCCGTTAAGAGGATTCTTTTTGACTCTTTTTCACTCCATTATTTGACATATATGAAGAACAATTAGTTTGTAACCTTCATTCACATTGGACAGAGCATGTAGATGTTCAAGCAAGAGCAAAGAAAAAAAACATAGCATGACAGCCAACATATTTTAACAATATATATTTCCTATATGATCTTGTAAATCTCTTCAAAATTGCTGTGATATGTACTCAAGTTGAAATATTTCTGTTCCAAGTTTTTCAGGCTTTCAGATGCCTGAAGTCACTCTTGTCACTCTAGGAATTGCTTCATATTCTTCCATAACTTGAATGTTCTTTTTTCTAACAAATCAGGGCACCTAAAAATGTTATCTGTCTGGAAATTACAAAAATTCAACTTCCATTTTCTAAATGCACATCTAATAACATATTTATGTGGGAAGATATTAAATTCATAAGATTTGCACTTTCTCTATCATTCAATATGTGAAATTCAGATAAAAAAATCCACACTAACATCTGTTACTTGGGAAATGTGTTTGTATAGTGAAGTAGAAATATAAAACTGTTGAAAAAATATTTAAAACCAATTTTCTTCACAGACATGACTTGTCTGTGAAGACAAGAGTCTTAATAATTGTTTGAAAAGTCAAATAAAATGAAATTTTATTGCAATTGAAGAAAAAAGATGACAAAATATTCTTTACAGTGTTAAGAAATTATGAATATAAAAATAATAAAATACAGATTTTGATAATGTCACCACATTTGACTTATCTTGCATGAAAAGGTCAGAGTCAGAGTAATTTGTAAGATTCAAATGAAGCCTCAAGACATATAGGGCAGAAAATTCTGTCGTTTTTTGGTTATCTTAAAAGGTTACTCATTCATAAGCAGAAAATGTATCTTTAACTTTGACATGTTGAGTACACTATCACAAGTGGTGTTCATAACTGTAGTTGCTCTTTTAACCAATACATTTTCTGGATATAAAGGGTAAATCAATGTTATAAAGAAGATTTTAAAATAGTTACAATATTTAAAAAAGAGTTTTATAAACAAAACAAAATAAACGAAACACACACACACACAAAACAAAAAACCCCCCACCAAATAAAACAACAACAAAAAGATACCCAAAATAAAAACCAAACAAAAACAAAGCAAAAAAAACCCAAACCCAAACCAAACCCCAGGATTATTTTTTGTGCCTTTAAAACTCCTATTTATGAAAGTGGTGAATTTATTCTTACTCATGTCTAGTGACTGTAAACTATATAAGAACTGGAAAGGAGGCGAACTACTTATTCCATCATGCAATCCAGCTATCACTAGTATAAAGAGCTTCAAATTAGTCATCCATTTACTGAATTCTGTCAATCAAGTAGGCCAAATGCCATTCTTTATGTCAAAACCAAAAGAACAGTCCCACTAATAAAAATAGGCTTTTCTAGCAGGATCAAGAATTTGGAAAAGTAAATTTATAAGAAAATTCAAGTTGTGGAGGATACAAATTATGCTTAATATAAATTATTTTAGAAATAAGGAATTTATAAATAATTTATTCACATATAGCAAGGTTAATGTAGCTGGAAATGTTAAACTAAACATAAAAAGTTGGAAAAAAGAGGGTGTTTTTAAGACATTAATTTCCTGAAGCTGCAACTGAATGGACTATGCCAAAATCCTACAACATGATTGTCCTCATTCTGTTACAGTGGAAATCAGAGTTTCATTTACATCATCCTTACATAGATCAGAGGAAACTGTCTGGAGCCAATGCAATTTCTCTGGGGTAAAACTAGGAACACAGTAAGTGTTATCAAGATGTTAATGGTTCAGATGAAGTGGTATCATGGAGCGAAAAGATATTCAAGTAAGAAACATTATTTTGAACTGCAGGTACTTGCATTCAAAAATGATGGATCTCAAATAAAAATTGAAAGCATTTTCTCATAGTATTTGCTTTCCCCTTCTGTCATTATTCCCTGATCTTGTCTTTCTCACTAGGCCATTTCTCTTTGATAGAGATCTATATCCACAGATAAGAATTTCTACTCCTCACCACACAGACCACTGAAGGCCTCTTCCCCTTTCCCACCACAGGGGCCCTGGGCAACAGGGAGCTCATTCCCACCCCTGGATGTGCCTGGCCCAGCTGAGGATCCGGCATCTTTTCTTTATATCTCCTCTACAGACTCTGCTAGCTGCACTGTCAACATACAGGGACATGCTTCTGCCACCCACAAAGGACTGGCTTTTAGAAATACTTTTTACTTTCCATATTAGACTTATGCCTAAGCCTGAAAAGACTTCTACAGTCAAGTAGCCTCTGGACAATCTCTTTGACTTTCTCTGTATCTAAAGCCAAAGTGCAGTTGTCAACTGCTTTTTTGTCATCTTCCCATTTTCTTTCTCAAATTTATTACCAAAGTGTGAGGTTATGTACTGCACAATTTTTCTGATGTGTCTTTGTTTTCCAGATCATCTACATTAATCTAGTCAGTTAGAGCTGGTCAGATGTAGTCAAGGTCTTCTTTGTCAGGAAAGTGCTTTAGGGTAAGCTTCACCCCATGACTCTGTGACATTTTAATTGGACCTTATGTCCAGAGATGAATTTGTTTTTGAAACCTACTAAAATAAAGGAGTGCACAAATGCATGTCTTTTGCTATTTATACATAAAATTTACCCAGAATACTTTTTCATAATATTTTCTCTTTTTCACTCTTCAAAAAATATTTAAAACCAGGAATTTTTTTTCTGTTTGTGTCATCTGTTAAGAATTCTCTGAAGTATTTTTAGCTGGAATTACTTAGGGTTTATGTGAATAAATATTTAGGGAAGAGTGGTGCAATGTTAAGTGTGGATACATTTCCTCTAAATTAAATTTCTATACTTCACTTTCTGTATTTGTTTTAAACAACTCTCCCATCTTATTCTCACAAACACCTCGCCCCCTGCCCCCCATTTTTGCAAATAAAAGAATCACATTTTGGTTAGGACATACAGCACCCACTGATCATGCAGTAGTAGCAGTGAAATAGGCTACTATTCATTAATAAGGCTTTAAAATTCTATGGTTAATTTAAAAATCACAGATGTAAATCTGATGATATTATAAACCACAATAGGAATTTTAAAAAGGTGTGCTATTTGTCCAGTTTTGTCCATGGTGAAGTGTGCATTTTGTGTGCACTGAAAGTTTATTTCTACAATTATTTCTTGAAATTAAAATATTTTTCAGCATTATAACTATATATCTATATAGATGTGTATGTGATAGATTAAATAAAAGGGCTTATTCTCCTAATATATAAATATATATCTATGTGTGTGTGTGTCTGTGTGTGTGTGTATAAATATTTATCTGAAATTAAATTATAATTAACTGGTAACAGCAAAATAGCCAGCAAGCAAATTTTCTAAGAACTGAAAGACAAAATAAAAACAAGTACTATTTTAATCCAGAAAAATGTCTAAATTCTACATTCTGCCTGTCCTGCCTGCTCTGTATTACATCATTCTGAACAGAGAAGAAATAGTAGCAGAAGCTACTCTAGTTAATCTACAAATATATTTATGCTATGGCTTTCTGTACTTAAAGTGAATAAGTGCTCCCGAGTGCATTCATAAATACAGACGATCCTATATTAAGGAAAGAAAGGGGAAGCAACTGTCAAGAACATGACTTGTTTTCTGCAAACAAATCTTAATAACTTAAAATAGACATCAAAGACTCAGTTAATGTAGAGGTGCCAGCAAGTGGTCTAGTATAACTAGAATAAAATATGCAGTTAGGTAAATCATCACAGCAAACATTGATATTTGAAGTCACAGCGAGAGAACGTGTTTCTCTAACAAATTACTGGCAGGATCATACGTACATGCTTTTTCTCACTTATTTCACTGATCTCATTTGCAGCAATGGGTTTCCAGAACTGACTCCCAAGTCACGGCAGCGTGACCGGATGATGTGATGACAAATTCTCAAATAGGAACTCTTAGAGAGCAGTGATGTGATCTATATGTTAAGGTTAGCTTCTGAAGAGATCAAAAATATGCTAAAAACATGGGAGCTGAGGAAATCTGTCCTGGAGGAGAATTTTAGAGTGCCAATATTACTGGTGCTCTAAAATTGTTATAAACCGGGATGTTTATACTTATCTAATAAACTTTAAAATATATATTCACTTGTGTTCTTTTAGGTTCACTATACATAATATATTAGTGCTTGGGTTCTTTTGTCAAAATTATTGCCAATTTACATACAGATCTCCTTCAAAAGGACTTTTGCCATTAGAGGGAGATGAAAGATGACCTTGTTTAACCCCTATTATTACAAGGAAGGATAATGGGCAAACAATACGGACAGTGGTGAATTGTAACTTTTCATTTTATTCAGAATTATTACCCTTGGTCTTTTAAAGAGGTATTCACTGAAATTGCTAGAAAACTAAATGCCAGAGAATTAAAATACATGCTATTATATGGAGACTTCTGAAAGTACCAGAAGTGAACTTCTGCCACTGAAAGAATGCAGAAAGGTTAATCAGTAAAGTGGCTAAATAATTTGTTCATCAGTTTAGAGGAACTGACTGCTTTAAATATTGCATCTTATTGGGTCACAAGGTCTTTTGTATGTCCAGGTTCCTCAGGTAGCCTCAAATCTGATCGTCCTCAATGAAAAGGTGTTTGTTTCCCCAGTCGCTGCCTTGAGGATAAAGCACTTAAGAGAAGACAGATTGCCAGGGAAAAAAACTTCCCTATGTTTATTTTCACTAATTCTCTTTTCTTAATTATTATGAAAAATACATCTTCCTTTACTAAGAAATATATTTGCATAAACCCATCCTATAAATTTTCACATTTTCTGCTAAATTCCACTCAAACTGATTCTTAGCTTTGCTCATCCCATCCCTACATAATTGCACAGTCTCAGTATTTTTCCTAGAATGCATATCTCTGGTTCCCTTGCCTGTGCATTTCCTTCTTATACTTTCGTTTGTTCAGGGGACCAACCATGCTGGTCTCCTGCCTTTCTTACATCAAAGGTAATCAAAGAGTTCCCAAGGTCTTCAAAAAATGTACTTAAAATAACCTGCCAGCTCTGTTCTGCTCCTTTATCCTTGAGGGCAGTTTCCCAGGGAGGTTCCAGCCAGTATATATTACATATTCAACAGTGTCTTGGTGAAGGAGAGGCAGCCAGGTGTCCACACAGAACAAAAGCTGCGTCATAATAATTAGATCAGTAGTAAATGAAATTCGGCGTATGTGTAGTTCTGTATTTGTTGTTGAATCAGTGAACACACCCTTCTAAAATGTGGACATTGTCTCTTCCCTAATTCCTTCCAACTCTGAAGGTCATCTCAGACACAGCTTTTAATGCCAATGCCTTTTGATCATGCAGTGTACTGTTGTTACTAAGAACATTACAACATATTCTGACTTTGAGTTCAGGTGTGCATTCTGGGAGATAATGGATTATATGGTGAACATCCAAAGGCGTCTAGGCATGTTATATCTTGTAAATCTTTAAACCATATTTGAAGAGCACTGATCTACACAAGTGCTTTATCTTCACTATATTTAATAGGTATATAGCTAGTAGATAATGGGAATCTAACAGAATTTATCTCTGTATTGGACTTGTTAAGGCTCTGTGGTAAAAGGCTGTGGAACTCTTCTCTTTATAAGAGACGAATGGATATCTTGTACAAGTCTTTCTTGTGAGTTTTACATTGTTGAAATTTTTTAACTAATCCTATAAGGTACAAAAATTAAATGCTACATTTAATAACTTTACCACACACAAACCTTAATCCATTCCATTCAGATTGCAGTGCTGCAGGGAAAAAAATATTTCTTTATTTTGGAAATTTCTAATGTACCATGATACAACATTCAGATAAAAAATTAAGAGAGAAATTTAATGACATTTCTTCATTTTTCATTGTCAATTTCTTCACATAAGTTTTTTTTCCTTTTATGACTGACATTTTTTAAATAATATTCCATGCATTTTGCATTTTTCTTGCTCAACATTTTTTTGAATGGAAGAAGTGCAGCTAAAGGAATTTCTGAACTGCCTCTGATGACAAATTCTAGTTTTAAAAGACTTGTTTAGGGTCTAAGAATTTCCAAAGGCTCCTAAGTGTAAGAGATCTTCCATGACTGCAGAATAGATATTCAGTTTGCTCACACCTTACTGGTGAAACATCTTCTACATGGAAGTGGAAGTATATGGGTAAAATTCATCTTTAGATGATTAAAAACTAGGATCTGATCTTCTCACACTTGATCGTCCTATGAATTTGTTTGGAAACATAAATGAAAAAAGAATCAGAACACTAACAAAATAACACATATGCTAATATTAGTGTTTATAAGAATAATAATTGCAGGCAAAGGTAGTAACAGAACCCAAGAGGAACAAGTGATGCATAATAGCTGCTGCTCACCAACAAACCAAATCCCAGCTCATTCCCAAGCAGCAGTCAGCCCCTCACTCTCCCACTTTATATGCTGAGCACGACATTCTGTGATATTGAATATCCCTTTGGCCAGTTCATGTCAACTGTACTGACCATGGTCCCTCCCACCTTTGTGTGCCACTCCTCACTGGCAGAGCATGGCAAACTCAAAAGTCCTTGATTTAGGACAATCATTGTCTAGGAATAGCCAAAATATCAGTTTCTAAGTACAAAAACCACAGCACTGTAATGGCTACTAAGAAGAAAATTAATTCTATCCCAGCTGAAATCAGGACAGTAAATGTCCCTGACCAGGGTGCAGCACGTTGCACTAGCCAATGTTGAACTTCCAGCTCCTCATGGATGGCCACAAGTCATTCAAAGACCACTTCTCTGGCTGCTTTTTCATGAGTGTATTCTCTAAATAGCAATGTCTAAGCCATTATACATCTTGCATTTGGTGGTACTTTGTAAACTACACAAAATACACACAGAAAAATATTAACTTTTCGCTGAGAAGTTTAACTTTTTTAGGAAAGTGGCAGGAATATTCTTGTATTAAACAGCAGAACAGACGGATATTATTATTATTGCTATTTTAGCTAGAAGAACTATTATTTGTAATTTCACAAAGGAATTTGGATTAAGAAGATAAACAAGAAGAATTTGGAGCTGAATATGTTTGAAGTGCTACTCCAAGCCATAGCTGACCTTTTCCTGTTTACTGATGTGTAAAGGATAAAGACTTCTGTTATTAGAATCGATTTCAGAACATATCTCAAATATCAACTGTCCATGATATATTCTTTTGGTTCAGGAATTTATAGCCTGTGTCACATATTTTCTTTTAATAACTTCTTCAATAAATGTGAAATTACCCAAATATCATACCTGGACTATGTAGTAAACTGTTCAAATTCTGCTTCAGCTTCTATCAGCCAGAGTAAATGGAGGGTTGGAGTGGGTTTCCACATAGCATTAGGCTAATGAGCTGCATTCTTTGAAACAGAGGAAAAATAATTGTACTCTAAGAAACAGTTATCTAAATCTCAAGTGGAAGAAGAAAACATAGGTAGATGTTACTGTATTTTGGATAACATGCAGTGTTTTCAAGACAGGGTTTATCTTCTATTCATGCATATATGCATGCTTGCTTCTATCTCTAGGAGCATACAAAAACCTATTAAAAGTAATTTGGTTTTGTTTTAAAATTTGTCTAAAATAAAAACCATATAATTTGGTATTTATATTCATGAACATGTATATCTGTATTCTGGTATATACACATGGGTATATATTAACTTTACACATGGGTATATATTTTATATGCAAATGCATTTGATATATGTGCATTATATTCATAGGTGCCATTACAGAAAACTGAATGAGCTCCTTAAAAACTCATGCTTCTCTCTGAGCAGTGCTATTGTCCTAGAATGACCTTGAAAACAGATCAAAAGATTTTCCATGTGAGACATGAAGTAAGAGATAAAAGGATATTCAAAAGAAAATCCAAACAATTTTGTGGGGAGGGGGAAATAGTACTCAAGCATTTGAAAAGAAAACTGATTCTGAATAAAATATGGATGCATTTGCATCTTTCAAAATAACATAAATAGCTCAGGAAGGGAGGAAAAGCTTAAACTTTATTCTGACCTGATAAGGATCAGTTTGGGAAATTCAGCCTGAATGCTACTTTTAATGGTAGAATCTCACTGCTCATTTGGTTTTTTTTCACCAAAATACATTGGGAAGAATAAATACTTTGGAAGCAGCCATTTCACATCTGCGCCTATACAGTGAAGGTATGAGATTTAAGAGCATAAGCAACAACAGAAGTTAGTTCAGATAAAAAAGATATTGTTCCAAGGGTAAGAGCAAGTATGATGGGTAGAAACAAAACTTTACCTGAGAGACACACCTGGAAAGAAAGGAAGCTGTTCTCAGCCTAAATTTTCTAAAGCGGTCAGGCCTGCCCAGATAAAAACAGAAAGAGAAGCACTGTATGCTGTTTCATTTCTTAATACGTCTTTGGTCTCAGGGGCAGATCCAAGTGAATTTAAGAAAGAGAAACCGCAGGCTTCTGGATACAGTATTAGCAAGGAATAAAGAAAACAAGCTTAAAAAGACCTTCAGAAATCAAACAAGACTTTTTTGAGTGTCTTGGACTGCTAATCACTGTCATTATTTTAGTTCCTATAAATATTTTAGTGCTAAGTGGAAAAGTTATAATTTTTCTTTGACTCAGTTGCCCAGCACCACCACAGTAATTGACTGATTTGTATTCATAGATGTGTCCATCAACTTTAATTGAATTACAAGGAAGATGCAATAAAAAATAAACAAAATAAATTCATATAACAAAGCCATGCCATCAGCAGTGCTCAAGCTTCGTGCTTCAAGCTAATTACATTCTGATTATGTAGAGAACACTGCCTAGTACAGTATGGTGTGAAATAACTGTCTATGGCTATCTTATTTCAGCCAGCATAGCAGCTATGTTTCACAAAGAGTGACACTAGAAAGTTAGTCTCCCCTCACTAGTCATTCAATTAATTTTTAAATAATCACTGAATTTGATTAGAAAAAAAATAAAAAGTAAAAGATGAGTGAAAGATAAAAATGAAAGGGATAAGCCAACATATATTTTCTCTCCCAAACAACTATAAAACTATAGACAGAGATATATGTGATAGCAGATGCAGAACAGTGTGTATCTGTTTTGAGAGTTCCTGACAAAAGCTTTCTTCAAAGCTGAGTGTACATTATTGGTTTTATTGCAAAATGTTAAGGATAATGTTGTAATAATCCCCAAATTAAGCACTACCAAACTAGAAAAGTCTCCAAATTACATTTCAATTTAGATCCAAATATGGTGTGAGTAGTAAGTGTTAATTTTCTGTGTTTTTCTGTCTTTACTTCTTGTTCTAATAATATGATCTACAGATATCAAACAAAGTTTTTAACATAGACACTAAAATTTGAAGTGTTTCTTAAGTTTTAAAATATGCATGAATTCTTGTTTCCTCTCTTTTCAATACATTAAAAGCTTTGTGTTAAGATTCTTTTTAGTAACTACAAAGAGGTAGAACGTGATACCTAAAATAAAATGCTCCTGTCTTGATAGTGATTCCTTCCTTATCAGATAATAGACAAGAGGAGAATGCCTTTGTGCTTTTTCAGGAGCTCTTTGGAATGGCCACTGAGAACTCAGTTAAAAGAGTCAGCCCTCATGTAAATCCTACTCTAGCAGTGATAAAATGGTCTTGGCTGCTGAAATACAGAAGGAGCCAACCATAACTCCTTTTTTTTCAGTTTGGATGCTTTCCTGAATAGCAGGTGGATGGCCTCAATCTGCCACACCTGAAATCAGAGGGAACTATCTAATACAAAGGGAATCATCTGATAATAATTTAATTCCAGTTTCCTATGTCTCTTTGCTCTAAAGAAATACATGTATATCTTACCTAATTAGTGATTCTGATCCTGACTGTTTACCATTTTGCTGCATTGTATATGTGCTTATGTGACATAAGCTTTCCCTTATGAGACACCCCTCAAAATAATGTCGGGTTATAATGAGATTCATTCTCTGATGTAAGAGATTGAATCAGCTTTCCAATATTTTAAGCATATTTTTTTCATTCTCCTGCTGAGGAAGAATATCTTTTTCACATCTATTTACTTCAGACCTGGTCTTCAAAAGATGGAGTTTTAGCAGTATTTCTGTCATCCTCTGTGTGAATTAGAAGACAACAAGCTTGACCTTTAGTGGATTTCAGGGCTCAGAGGAAGATTTCTGTGGAATAGTTAGGAGTCAGAAAAAAATCAGATGTCTGAAAGACAGCTGTAACAAAATATAAAAAGAGAAAGGACAAGTTTATAAAGGAATGACAGCAAGTAAAGTATTAAATATATCAAAGCTCTCTTTCTTTCTACTTTTTCTTCATGCATCTCTAGAGCTGTGTAAAAATCACACTTTTATATTTTTTTCAAAAACACTTTGACTACTGATGCTTCTTGATGTTTTCATGGTTTAATCATTTTACTTCCTCTGATCAAAAGTGTCTTGGCCCCATTTTTTGTGAGGAATTACTTTCAAATTATTTTTTTACAAATTAAATTTGGCCATATCCCTTTGCAAAATTCATGTGCACTAGAGGAAAAACAATAATTTTCTAGTATATTTGCAACGGTAAACATGTTTACATTAAATTGACTTTTTTTTTGAGATAAGAAGAGAAGACCAATGCTGAATTTGAGTAATTTTTAATTCATTAGGTATATTTCAGTATTAGAAATGTACAGAGCACTGACAATTTCTAGATATGCACAATTTGAAGGTAAGATGGTCTGTTCAGAGCAGATTGGTTAAGGATTTATTTATTAATACTAAATAATATTTTTTTGTCATGTGAAAAAGGGGCATTTCCTTAACCTTTAGTGTGGGAGATCTCCTCAAGCATTATGTTTGATTTGTCTATTGGTGTCCCAGGAAAGCTGAGCCCCTGTTCCCAAGAGCCTGTCAGTGTCCCATGAGGGGAATCCCTCACTGAGCAGTCCTGGTGCTTTGAAGGCTGCTTTGTCTGACTTGTTCAGGGACACACAACAGCATAAGGGAGACCCTTCAGCAGGTCTTCCACTTTATTATTTTTATTTTTAATTTTAATATTTATTTTAACTTATTTATTTTTATGTTTAATTTCTTTAAGATTTATTTTAATATTTATTATTATTTATGATACTCACTGCTGGCAGCTGCCAGCACCCATGAAGGACTCACAACAACTCTTTCAAGAATGACTCTATTATTATAAGATTGTGACACATACACTAGGATATCTCTCTGTTCATTCATTTAGCTGATTTTTCATTGCAAAGTAGATTTCTTTCCTCCATGAGACTGATTAGATTTTTTTTTTACAGGCAAACAAAATCTCTGAGATAATAACGTTGTCTTCTTGAGCAACTTGATGTAACTCCCTTAAGAGAGTGCCTGGTGGCACCATACAATGCCAGGAGCTCGTTACATTCCTACAGTCATTGCAGTGGCAAGCACAGAGTTTGTCAGCAGCAAGTACTGAAACCACTTCTAGTAGGAAGGAGTGATTCTGCTTGAGAGTTATGAAAAGCAGTTTTGTGCAAGGAAAGAACAGAAGTTGGACTGGAATCCCTATCAGATCCATGGGAATGCAGTGCTCTCAATGCAATACAGTGCTTCCTACCAAATTGTTCTGAAGTATTTGGTAGAGTTAATGAGTGAAATCTAGCAGCAGTGTGACACTGACAGGTTGTGCCCTCTAGAGAGGGCATATCAAAAGTATGTAGAGAAAACACATTTCAGAATGAAAACAGAGTGTCTGAGAAGAATGCTTCAATGGATTATTTGTATGCTTTAATGTATGGTTAAGACTGTGGCTGAATAATGATCTTTACAAATGTAAAGAGAAACTGAATATAGCTGAGTTTATGAATAGGAAAAAACCCTTGGCACCACTAATGTGTAATGTGTGTGGTCCACTAGAAGAAGGAAGAAATTTATTAATACTCATTTCACTTTCATAAAAGAAATATCAATCCTCTCACATATTCTCATACTTAGAGTTCAATGTCATACACAGTTTTTCAGCTGATATTTTATGTTAACTTAGCACCTTGAGAAATTACTGTTGTTTTAGGAGATTGAGTAAAATGAAGTTTAGCCTTTCATTTTATTGTACAATCTATCTTACATGGGCCACCAAACTCAAACAAAGGAAAATTATTTTCATTTATATAACCAGACTTTGTGACACTCTGAACATCTTTACCAAATCCTAACATTTTTGTATTGTCTTTACAAAGTGTTTTAGATCACCTCTTGATATTTCTATTTTCTCACAGTTCTGAAAGCTTTCTCAATGTTGTTAAACCTAAATAAATAGCTCAGAGCACAGCAATTCAAATAAAGGAGAACACAGTTCAGACTGTGTAGGGTTAAATGCAGTCTACATATAAAAATAATTGGCTGTCTCCTGTAGAAAGTTTTGAATATCTCATACAGTGAGTTCTAAAATAAATATAAATTCTTGACAGACAAAACAACGAACCAAGGTCTGAATACTTGTGTAACTTTTTGTCTGTTCTTATAACCTCAAACATAAGTGATAGACAAGTTTATCCCCTTTGGAATGGATTGATTAACTCTTTGGCTTTTTTCCTTTTGTTCTTTTTCCTCCAAGGGACTGACGACAGGAAATAATTTATTCATTTCCATGCAGGAAGTTTTTTTTTTATGCACAGAACCAGTTAAGAAGACAAATTTATATTAAATCTTTCAAATTGGATGAGACATCAGCAGGGGACAGTACTTAGGTTGGTGTCCTATATTAGTAGGAGTTCCTGTACTCTTGAATTGAGGACCAACCTGGGAATAAATCCTAACATGGAGAGCCAGAGAATTCTTTTTTAGATAAACTCAGGATTTACGTCTTTTGTTGTTGACCTCTATTATATGGTTTATACTGTCTCTTTAAAAGATACTCAGTGGCTCATAAATTTCCTTCAGGGAATCTTTGCCCTCATCTTCTTCAAAGACATATCTGTCTGTGCAGAATAGTAAATCCCCTTGGTGAAATATATTGTTAAACTTTATGCTTTAGCATAAAATGACAAAATTCTAATTACCCAATCAGCTTCTGAAAATATGACATCCTATATTTTCAGGTTATATTGATTCATTTAACGTAAAACATTTGCAAAATCTGGTTCTTCTTAGATAATTTAAAATTTTAAACAAAGGCAAAAGACGAAACAAGTCAGAGCAGGATCTCCTGGGATGTAACCTGGATAATGTAGGTATAATTTCAGTCTGGTTTCAACTGGAGACACATTCACATTGGCCATTTACATTGGTCTTTTTTTTTTTTCCTTTTCCCACATTCTACAAAAGAGCTTCTTTTTATTGTCTTGCTGCAGTGAATGAATTGGAAATTTCCAGTAAAATATATTTGCATTTAAGGAATAATAATTGAAGATCTACTCATAGTGTAATTAGTGCCTAGAGCTGTTTTCATGGACAGTTTTCTTTTCAAAGAAGGGGTCTAATTAGCTGAATATATATAAGAATTGTTTATGAAGATGCTAAAGGAAAGCAGACATTTCATGGTTTCTAAAGGAGTTTAGAGCAAAATTAGAAAAATAAATAGTGACTGGAATGTGATATTAAATGGATGGCCAAGTAATATTTACTCCTATATTTCTATGATTCTTCTTCTCTTTCATGAGAAAACTATGAGTGTAAGAGCCAAATGATCAGCAGTCCACAGCTTTGTGGTCCCATCCATCTCCTTCTTTTGGAGCATAGCAGTTTGGCCAACAGAATGTAATATGATTCCAATAGGATAAATCAATGTTGCTACAAAGCAAAGTTAACAGACGGATGACAATCCCATTTCTCTTAAAAGGAAAGGATGTGACTTTAGAAGAAATCAGTGACTGTTTTGGTTTGATTCTGCAAAAAGAAGACTCAGGCTGGTGTTCCAGACTAAGAAATCACATTAAGAATTAGAATTCCAGGTAGAAAAATGCCTCCCAAAATGCTTCTAAAAGCAGTCTTATGGCAAAGGGATAAACTGTGGCACATTGTTTTCATTTGCAGTTGGCTATTATGTCCAGATGCCTGGTCTGACTGGAGAAAACCAGATATTTATCTAGATGGAAAAAGATGTTCTTGCTCTGCAGTCAGTTCATGATGAACTACCTCAGCAATTTTTCCCCTCATAGGAAACTCTTTCCTTCATAAATAGCCTTTTTCCTTCACAGGCAACCTAAAGTTCACTTTTCCTTTTTTTTTAGCATCTTCTATAAGGAATGTATTGTCCTGAATAGGACACAATCAGGCGAGCTTTGCTGGCGCAGTTTCAGAAATAAATTTAGTCCTCAAAATGTCAGGATGAGATGTTCTTGACACAGAAATGGAAATAACACCTGAGGGTAAGAGATGAAATGTCGCCTCTGAAATAAAGCCAGGTAGTTATTTGGTGCACTTATATGCAGGCATCTTTATCTCTCACAAAGGAAAAAGTCCTTTGGAATGAAATCTTCACATGAGCGATGGAATAACAAATTACTAAATAAACAAATAGAAGTATACAGCTTTGGTAACTCTCTGTTCAGTGAAGAGTAAACCATACTCTTTCTAAATTGCAATCTACTAAAAAGACTAATTTCAAACTACTAAAAAATGTTATTAAATTTGGTGCAGCATGTATTTTGATGTCTGCAAATTTCTTTAGAGGGCACCCTGCAAACATAAAGCACACTTAATGGTCACTTCCAATGCAGAGCCACTCCTTTGACTTTGTATATCAGCTGGTGAAAATAGGGGAAAACAACTACAAAATCTAATGAAGTGCATAGAAAAAGTGTTCAACTAGAAAACAAGTCACCAGCCATCTATTCTGCAGGTACTAAATTCCCCACAGTTGAAACCAAACCAAATGAAGATGACAATTCATGAATATAGAATAAGCATATATCTCATAGCAGTACAGTAGAAGTCTAAAATGTAAAAGCACAAAGAAAACAATTTTACTTTGATAAAAGTTAAGAAATACTAATTTTCTGAAGCTTTTCCTCGATGGTATCTGCTGAGGTAGGATGGAAGAGCACAGCTCGTGTTCTTCTAAAGGTAAGTTCTAAAGTCACATATCCTTCTTCAGCAGCTCAGGATTTTCCAGCTCTGGCCCAGCTGCTGGAGCCCCAACTGGTGCCCAGGGACCCAATATCTCTGCCCAGGCTGGAGACATGGCTGCCACTTCCTCTGCAGTTTCAACAGTATCAAAGCTGATACAGGTAGCAACAGGGACTCAATTATGGACACACACAGACCCAGACCCAGATTTACCAAGGACACTGACACGGCTGGTCGCACAGACTGACAGAGAAGAGCTTCAGCCTCCGCTGTGGAGAGGGGACAGGGCTTACATCAGCCACAAGCACAGCCAGCCACCTCCCATCCCCTCTTCTTTGCTGTTAGAGACAGCAGTTCACACATGCAGACACACATGCATGCACTCTCTGCTTACAGGCACAGACATTTGTGGAGGTCCCAAGTATCATAGTCAGGTTTTATGTTTCTTTGTGTTTGCTCCCCTTGTTCACCAGATTCTCCGAAACTGACAAGGTTCTTAGTAAGATAATACTGAAAAAATAAACAAATCCACACTCTACATATCTTAACAATAATGCATCTAACTAGATTTGTTCTCATGCCCAACTCTCTTTCCATCTCTTGGCCAGTTTTGTTCTTCTGTATGGTTGTGCTTCTTGCTTATCGTTTTCTCCATTCCTTTTTCCACTGAAAATGCCCTTGCCCATTAAGAAAATCTTTGACTGGATATGCTCAAAGGAACAGCCAGTGTCCTCCCACACACCCTTATGGCACACACAGGTAACAGTGTACAAAATCCATCAGTATGAAATTACAACTAAATACCTAAATGCATGTGCTTTCCTGTATAGTGGACACTACGTAGCATATCTATTCATTCAGACACCTAGTGGAGAAGAAACAGGCTACTATCAATTTATACCATATTACATTACTCTCCTGGTTTAAGAAATGAAGCCAATTTCATTACATTTTTCATAGATGGAATTATATTAAACAAAAATTACTGCTATTTCAAAACATGAAACACATGGAATATATCAAAAAGAAATACATGTGCTCACCAGCCCACAACATTGAGGTATTTCAAATTGGATAATCTGGAGTTCACTCTTGCATTCATCATCAATGAAGCAAATCTACTAGATGTCGTACTCCATGAAGATTCCTTTAGTAAATATTGGAAGAAGAAAAATATTCAATAAATTGTTTTTATTTCTTGTGATACAACACTTTCAAGTGCTCTTATTTTTATGGAAAATCTTTCATAAATAACAGAAGAACCAAGGTCAGTTAGCAGTGTGGGTGATCTTTAATTTAAGAGGGAGGGGATTTTCTAAAATCTTTACCTGATTTTACATTAGCTGACATGAGAAGAGGAATTTGTCATGAGGCTTCTTGGTTGTATCAATTTACTAGTATGCATTTCTTACAAAATAATAGAAATAGAAATTATGTCGATCATCCCTTCTTTCTGTGTAACTGTCTGTGCTGACAAGAATCCAGTCAAGATAAATGTTAATTCTCATTCTTTTTCATGTACATTGATACATTCTTTTTTCACAGAATGTCAAACACAGATTTTATTTTTCACCGTTCAGTGCTGTAAATGTTCTGTGAACCACTATTGAAAACTAACAAAGTATTATTAAGTTAGCATCAGATAAAGAGATTTGACACAATTGATCCTGCAGTTCTATTAGCCTTACTCTAATGTTATACTATCACATTTTATCTCCATCCTCCCTCTCCAAATCAAATAATCTAAACCCTTCCATCATTTCACTGCATAAAATTCTTTCCTCCATCCTCCTCACCAATGAAAATTTGATTTGTTATCTAAATTTTGCCTTGTTCTGCAATACCACTTTAAAATATTACTTGCAGTATTTAATGTATGGATGAATTACTGAAATAATAAGGAAACTGTAGCATTTTCTGTATTACAGTATGACATTTGTCTCTTTTTTAACAGTGTCAACATCCTGTTCATGCTTTCAATCAATGTTGTTTGCTCAATAGGGTTTTTCAATGGCCTATTGTGGTGCCTCCATTTTCCCTCTGAAGGATACAATCCCATCATTATGTCTGAATGATTTAACTTGTTAGTGCCAATGTGCAGCTACTGCTGGCTCCTGTTATTGTAAGTGACCTCTTTCAGTGCAGAGCAATTAATTTATTTGTAAAGCATATTTTATTCAATTTCACCATGTTCTTTGAATAGAGGCTCTATGCACCAAAAATTATTTACAGCATTGATGTTTAGCCATTCTAATATCTCAATTTACAATTAAAAATAAATCAAATTAGTTAATACTCAGATTTTTAAACATAAAATTACAGGCTTAGAGAGGCAATTGTAAATCTGTTTTAATTTAGTTTTCTCACCACGCCAAAGAGCAAAATTGAGCCAAACAAATAAAAGTACTTACATGAGCACACAACTTTTAATTCTGTCATGAATATTTAGGCATAATAGACATGCATAATTCTACTTTATATTTGGTAACCAATTAATTTTTCTACATACAAATGAAAGTGAGACAATCCATTAAGGCAGTAACAAGAAATATGTATGTCTTTTTTGACTGTCCTCCTTTACCACTGATGAAATGTAAAGTATTTTATGTTCTCTCTAGCTTACAAAAGTCTCATCTATATTTTAAAAATAAACATTAGGAATCATTAAAAACCTTTCTGATTTATGTCAGGGCTTTAAAATTGAAATTCATCTGATGTATTAATTGAGAATATGGTGACTAAAATTGTAATAATTTTAAGATTGACCAACTACTTTCTATTCTTTTGTGCAAGTCCTACTTAAATGCATAAGGTGTGTTCAATTCAGCTACAATCAAGTATGAGAGTTAATTAGTAGTTCCTAAAGAAAATTTTTTAAAGTAGGTGAATTTTTTTATAATTTTAAAAATTATAAAAAAATAACCTGCATGAAAGGCTATTTTTCAATAAGTCTCATGAACCTATTCAGTTTCATCTTTGCAATATTTCAAACAGCTATACCTAAAGTTAAAATAATGATTGCTTTGATTAAATTAGTAAATTCCACCCCAATTAATCTGTATTTGAAACATAAATCTGCCAAAAGCTTTTTTAGATAGCTATAGGAATTGAGAATCCCATTTAGATGAAGATTCTGCTATATGCTAAACAAAGAATTTAAATGGATTCATTTTGATTCATGCTTTAGGTTTATGTGAGAAAGAAAGAGCCTGCTTAAATGTATCAACACTTATTTAAGAATTTATTGTATTTTATTAAATTAAATTGGTATATTTAACAGAATCTCAATTTAAATTATGATTGATGAAATATTAGGACACAAAAACACAAGCTTATCAATTTTGCAGGAGACCTTCAGGATCAACTAGTCCAACCATCAATTCAGCACCACCATAATGACCCCTAAACGATATCCCCATGTGCTGCATCCAGACATCTCTCAATCACTTCCAGCGACTCCACCACCTCCCAGGGCAATTTATTGAAACGCCTGACCATTTCTTCAGTGATTTTTTTTTCTAATATCTAATCTAAACCTTCCCTGGTGCATCTTCAGACCATTTACTCTCATTCTGTCACTTAAGACATGGCAGAAGAGACCAACTCTCTATAACTACCTCCTTTCAGATAGTCGTAGAGAGCATGAGGCCCCCTCAGAGCCTCCTCTTTTCCACACTGGACAGCCCCAGCTCACTCAATCCCTCCTCATAAGACATGATTTCTGGACCCTTCACCAGCTCTGTTGCCCTTCTCAGGACACGCTCCAGTACCTTAATGTCCTTGTAGTGAGGGTGCAAAACTGAACATGCATTTCAGTGAGACCTCACTGGTGCTGAGTTCAGGGGGATAATCACTTCCATAATCCTGCTGGCCAGATTATTCTTGACGCAGGCCAAGATGCCATTGGCCTTCTTGGCTACCTGGGAGGGTTCAGACAGCAGTCAATAAGCACCCCCAAGTCCCTTTCAGCTGAGCAGCTCTCAAACCACTCTTCCCCAAGCCTGTAGTGCTGCCTGGGGTTGGTGCGACCTATGTGAAGGACCCAGAACTTCGCCCTGAACTTCATGCAGTTGATCCAGCCTGTCCAGATCCCTCTGAAGAGCCTTGTAGATCAACACTCTCAGCAAAGTTGGTGTCACCTGAAAACTTATTGGGATCTTGCTGTTAGATTCTTTTTCAATGATTTGAGCTTACTCATTTAAATCATGAATAAAGGTGTTAAACAGGACCAGCCCCAGTACTGAGCCCTGTGGAGCAGTACCAGTGTTCCACTGGCTGCTTATTGGATTCAGCTCCATTCACCACCACTCTCTGGGCTCGGCCAGACAGACACGTTTTCGTGCCGCAAGGGGTTCACACACCTAAGCATGAGCAGACAGTTACTCCATAATAATGCCATGGCAGACAGTTGTCAGACTGTTTCCTGATGTCTGGACAGACACCATCCACTGCCTTTCCCTCATGTCATAATCTTTACCTTACCATCTCTCGTAACCTTAAATCTCTACCTGTTCCTAACTGCATTGGCATGTAGCATGCTGAGAAAAAATTTGCCTCCTTCCATTCCCTTGCTGGAAAAAACTGTACAAACCAGCCTCCAAAATTTACTTTACTTTTGAAACTCAGAAACAAAACCCTAAATACATGCTACATATTTTAATTTTTCTCTTTATATGAGCAAAATTAGATATCCAAGTTTCAAAGCAATGATATCTTTCTCTGCCCAACCCAGAGGTCTCAGAATCCATTTCAATTCTTTTTTATTTTTTTCTTAGTTTTATGCTAAAAAAAAAGTATTCATAGCCTATGCTTCCTGAATTTCTGGCCATTGTCTCTACAGGACCTATAAGGACCTAAATACTTACAGACAAATTCAAAGTTGTTCCATCTGATTAATCATGTCTGGCCATCTGTAAATGATACTGGCAATTCTTACAAAATTAACACAGGAGAACACATCTTTTGCTGCAATTTTCAAGACAAATTGTCCTAGTTTTTATATAGTCCCCAAACTATATGTGTAGTTGGTTGTGGTTCCAGTACAGCCTTCAGTCTTCAGCGCCATCTGTGCTGTGACTTTCCAGTCTGGTTTGTGCTTTTAGCCTGTCAGCCTCAGAGGAGAGGAGAGGTAGTGCATAAAGAACAGTATAAGACCTCAGATGTAATTAACTTTTTGAGTACCAAAGCCTGGAAGGCTAATGAAGACTGTTCTTACACATTTAACTTTCTTTCAAGATAGAAGTATCTTCTTTGCAGAAATAATAATTACACAGAATTTTCATTAACAATTGCTGGCTCTCTGAGATTCTTGATCAGAGACTGGACTGTTGCAAAGTAGCAGAAGTATCCAGATTTCAGTGCTATGTTATCAGACTTATTCTGGCAAGTCTGGAGCAGGACTGCTATTTCTTTAATGCAGCTAGGAATGGCATTGTCATACATATTAAATTAAGTCATTTTCCCTCAAAAGGACCTTGTGTGAATACAATATTGGAAAATATCCATATTTCAATTGCAATACTGTTAAATGGCACTATGGATGAGCAAAAGGGCATATGGGAGATGGCAAAAAGGACAGAACAAATACGCCAGGTATTGAACTTGTCTCTGAAGGTAGCAAAAAGATAACTAATTATTTGAGACATTTAAAGGTACACAGGCTGAGGATGGTGTCATATCAGGTAGGAAACAATTTGGCATTTGGTAGAGAGACAAGATAAAAGTGCTAACAGATTGATTTCATTTTTTAGTTTTAAGATTGGATATGAGTATTTTTCAAGATACTGACAAATATACGGCATTCAAAAATACATTTAAAAAAAACAACTGAAGAAAGCAAAGCACTAATTACAGCAGTTTTGTGTTAAGTGTAAAGGTATTTAGCAGAAAATAACCCCCCCTTGGATTCCAGCTGATTTTCTAAGATAAGAAAGGCTGGGTGTGGCTGAGGCTGAGTTTTGATTATAGCCAATTAAGCACTCTAAGTCTGGTTGAGTTCAAACCAACCCATTACTGTGGGCATCATGTTTGTATTCAATACAGTAGACTTAATTGAAACAACAGAAAACCAGGTTGAGGTTTGCCCATGATAAATGCACTAACTGCAGAGTATTAGTATGTATTGGTATGTGCTGGGAGAGAAAGCATAATTAGAGTAATCTAGTAACAAGATAGATAGATATGTGTATATAAATAAATTAATATTCCCAAGTATGTTCCTGTGGGAATTTTGAAAGAATTTTGAATGAGTTAGAGATGGGACTTCTGAGTTGCTTTGGATGATATGATTTATTTTCCTTATCATCTGCATAGGCAGGAAGGGTGAGTTTGGCTCACATCTTCACCACATGGTCAGAAGGTCCCAAGACCCTTAGTTACAAGACTTTTTAAGGATTTGTTAACTAATAAAACACTGCCAACAAGAATATTTATGCTTTTGACCTAATCCTTTAATATTTTGTCTTATGGACCTATGCTACAGTGTAAGCTTTATTAGCTAATCATTATATGACACATAAACTTACAGTACTACTCATTAAAACTCTAAACTTCTTTCTGCTTAGCATAACATGGCTCTAAACCAGAAATCCACATATTCGCTTCTAGCACTTCAGTGCTAGTTTAGAAGCCTTTTCTGAGGTTTCAGGTTAAATCCTGTGTTTAGTTCTAAGTCTTGGTGTACAGGCCCAAAGTTCTGAGGATTCCGTGCATTTCAGGTTCCAACATGTTCTAACCCAGCTGGATGTTCAGAGCTCACCTAAAGGGAACCCTCCAAGGGAAAGAGAAGAGACAGTCTACTGACTGCTCACAGAGGACAGAGGTGTTCTCCTCCAACTTTTTCTGAAGCTCCTCTTTTGCTATAAATATTGGGTTCAAGGAGAGGGAACAATCACATGCTGGTGGGGCTTGGTAATTTTGTTCATACATGTATTATAGGTCCCATGTTCTCCTTCATTTTTATCCCAAGGGCTGTATAATTTAGTATGCTACTGGGGCTTAATGAAAGTCTCAGTCAAAACTTATAGTTAACAAACGTGGTCAAATAAACAGTTTGGTCCTTCTAGTACTAAGAAGGCAGTAAAGGCTCTCTATCCTTCATCAGTGGGCCTTTTTACGCATCCTCACCTCCTTAATGAAGCATATTTATAACATGGCTTGTTTTTCAGGGTGAAGGGAGCAGGGCTGTTGGCTGGTTCTTATGTGCCTCACTGGAACATCAGGCTGTGATACCTCAGCTTCTCTTCAGACATCATTCCATTGTTAGGCCTTGCCTGAGCCAAGTGCAAGATAAGTAAGGGGTCCAGTTTATGTTTTTCTCAACCAGCCCCATCAATATTTCACTATCTTAAAACAACACTCTACAATTCTGACCATTTACCTGAAGGGGTAAGACTTTGCAATGGTAGAACCAAACATAAACATACCTGGTGTTACTGTTTTGCTTGAGATGGCTTTTTAGATGTAGTAAAATCACTTTTGGTGAAAGGCCCAAAGATTTATCTACTGTAATGTGAACATCTAAGATAAGGGAAACTGCTTTTTAAAAGCCTTTCTTCAGAGATACAGTTTCACTGTAGTTTGTTGCCATTATAGTGCAAGGATTCCATATTGCTAGAAGTTTGAGGCGTCTTGTAGGCAGTTCCTCTAAACACTGACTCTTCCTTCTTCTCTCAGCAGCCAACTAACTCCAGTTCCCCTCAGCCAACCAATCCACTCTTTTATAACACTCTTCTTTATTGGCTACAGGCGTGGCCTGTAAAAATCAGGCCTGCTCCCAATCTCTAATAACTGGCTCAGCTGCAACTCTTTAGGGGGTAAGATTATTTTTTATACTATCTTTATTTTCTATACTATCTTTATTTATTTGTGTTCTATCCCCCTACAGTATTTGTCTGAAATACAGTGAAACTTTCCAACAATGAATATAAAAGTTTTTGTGAGACATTTATATGTGAAGATAGATATAAGCCAGTTTATAATAATCAATAAATGCTTCCATTACTTTTTTTACAAGTACAATTCTTGGGGTTTTGCTTTAAGGGTCACTGAATTTAGACTGGTTCACACAAGGGTGAGAACAGATTAGACTGGAATTTTCCTTGCCATCACAAGGCTGAAACGTACCAACTCAGTTGTTTTAGTTTCAAAAGTACAAGTGGAGAAGACTCATATCTTGTGTTCTGTCTAGTGGTTAGAGACTGAAGAATAGGAAGATTTTTCTGAAATTCTCACTTACTGAGAATTATGGGCAATGCAGGTATTTCTTTTGTGAATTCTACAGCCAAGAGATTTTTATCCAAAGGTGTCCTTCTCTTCCTCTGCTAAGCATGAACTTCCATGAAACAAACTCCACAAGGAAGAGAGGCATTTCTTCTGTCACTGGTCTCCCAACCTCCTATATAAGGTTATATTTGTTATTTATTCATGTGGTTTCACTTAATGTGTAAAAGTTGTGCAAACCTCACAAAACTCAAAACCAATCCCATAAAATAAACATTTTCTCTACACAAAACAGAGGTTCATTTTTTGAGCTATCTGGATCTCTTTCCATAGAACTGGTCTGTTTTGTAGATAGGAAGCCTCTAATATTGTTGCCGTGCTGGAATTGGAGTTTAAAACTCCATAATGTAATATCAAAATGCAGTGGTATAAATGTGGCCATACATTGTCCCTTTATTCACAAGGTCCTTCTCACTACATAGCTAAGCAGTAAAATGAAAATATTTTTCACTTTCTTCCCTAAGCTTCTGTGAAATTGACCTTTGTTTTAGATAATACAGATTGAAAGTACTCTTCCCAGTTTTACACAGTTGATTTTCAAAATCCTCAAAATAATAAAAAATTTAGTTATCAGCTTCTGGATCTGCAATAAGAGAGGAAAAAAGTTGGGGGTTTTTCAGTATTTTTCAACATTTACATTCGTGACACATCTTACCATGCAATGGAAATTCAACAATAATTCCATGATCCCCATGCGTTTGAAATAGAATGTACTTATTCAAGATTAGATCCTGTACTTCTGGAGAGCATTTATCTTATCTGAATCTGAAGAGGTTAGATTTGCTGTGAAGACTGAATAATTCATCTATTTCATGGATCATTGAAAACCAATTAAGTTGATTATTCAGATTATTTTAGAATATTTTAACTCTTTTTTTTTTCTAATGCTTTGCTCACTAAAAAGTTGTAAATAGCTTTCATCTGTAAATGGGCATGTGGCATTATTTGAAGGGAAAAACTCAAAAAGGTTATGATAAAGATTTTTTTTTAAACCAATGAGATTCTATATAATTTTTGAAACACAAAAATATGAAGGACTAGAGATGAAAGAGTTGTTTGTCAGAAGTTGTTTGTATGTCTTTGAACAGTTAGAAGAAAATCATAGTGGAGAACATGCAACAAAAATAATGTGATTAGCAGAATGATTTCTTTTCCCCTGAATATCACCATCAAAGCAATCTGTTGTTTTTTTAGAAAAAAACATGTACAGATGGAAGAAGTCACATGGAACATCTATTTTCTAAGCACCCACTCAAAAAATAACAAGAATGTACCATGAAAATAAGTCACTAAAATTCCAAAATAGTAGTGAGAGTATAAAAGGGCTAATGAGAAATAAACAAGTGCATGAAAATTCAAGGATATAAAACGGTTCCTAAGAAAATCACATACTATCCTGTGCATTTCACTGAATATGAGAACTCTACCATCTAGTACCACCTAACTGCAATAGAGAAAAAGCAGCAGAATTACATCAAGGGCAACTTTCTGAACTTGGTGATACCATGCCTTGACACTACCCCACCACAATGCAGGGTATGTGAGGGCTTTTGGGTCTAAATGTGTCTTGTTTGAGTCTAAAGTCAATTATTCTTCTTTATCTATGCTTGTTCCTCAAGTACCTCCATCTGCTCTTTCCAGATTCCACTCCCCACTCCGGGCTGTAATTAAAGCTATTTCACTTTGTGCTTTAACCTCTCAGTGTGCTCAATCATTAGTGGAAACATCATCATAGCAAGTCCATGAAGCCTGTGATCATCTCCTGTGATAGATTCTCAGCAGCAGTAGGTTTTCTTCTAAGCAATTTCTAAATATCTTCTGCACATCTTGGCATGCAATCATAAATAGCCAACACAAATAGGTGTAGTGATCATCTGTTTTTCTCATACTATTCCTCTGTTATCCTGGAAGACATCATCCACACTGATACCATATTGAATCTATCTGATTTCCATTTCAAGGAAGAGATTTTTTGCATCCAAATCTTTTCAAGATTTACATGGACATTAGCTCAAGGACAGCTCTTGTGTATGGAGCATGATGTACTAAAAAGACATACTAAAGTGAATGCACATTCTTGTTCTAAAATCCCAGGGAACACATCCAAGGGGTGAAACAGGTAGTGATTATGTGATATATCTAAACAAGGTGAAGAACTGGGGCTGGTATCTTTAAAGTATTTGGAGGAACTGGCTCTACTCTTTTCTTGCTTGTAGCAGACGTCTGTGCCTCCTCCCTCTATTCCTTGTTCTGTTTAATCTTAAAAATATATTTTTTATGCTTGGTCTGAGACGTCTTATTTGCTCTCTCTCTGTTGTCCATGCTTGTCTTGAGGACGAATTACTAGCCTTTGATTTAAAAGAAAGTTAATATGTTTTCTTATGACAGCATTTTCTCTTCCATAGTTCCAGAATAATTTAGTTAAACCTGCTGCATTTCTATAAAGTCCTTTAACTCGACCAGTATGAACATTTTGACAGAGTAATAATGCCCTCTAGAAAATACCCCACCAGAAGATGACAGGTAACATGTTGAGGCAAGGTTTTACTTCTCACAAAAGTCAAGAAGTGACTATAATTTCTCTTCAGCCTATGATACCCAGGGTGCATGGTGCTATCTGACTCCAGATCTTGATTTCCAGCACCAGTAGCAACACAGATAAAGGGCGTTACATTATGAAGTTTTTCCATTTTCTCAATGTATTTGCCTGAAACTCAGCAAGAAGGCATGGAAAGTCTGTTGCAAATGAAAGCAGAAATATCTGGCTAGATTATAAACTTCCAAAAATGTATCAGCAGAGACTCAGTGAACTGCAACAGAAAACACCCTGAGGCTCTGTCTCATTGAACATAGTCTATTCTAGGACTACAGGAACTCTTTTTGTATCAGTCATTAAGAGATGAAGGTCTCTGAAGAGGCCAGGACATTAATATAGAAATTAAGACTAGGAGTGAGGGACACAAAGGGTCACTAATGTATCTAGTTAGAAAAACAGAGTTAGACACAGGGGCCAGATTTGGCAAAGGTAATAGGATAGAAAAGCCACAGGAAAGAATAGGAGGGTGAAGTCATGAAGATAATGTGAAATCTGAGATGTAGCTTTCTGGTTGGATAGCTTCTGTATCAATTCTGGGAAACTCTTCCTCATCCAAGTTCAAGACAAGCGTTTTTTAGGATTATTTTTTTTTTAGAATACCATTGCATTCTTGGTTCATGTAATCCAATTCTTTTTCCATTGTCTGCACAAAGATTATCAATTTTTCGATTTTACATTTTTCTACTTCTTGACATTTATTTTCTATATTTATGCTGCTTTTCATAATTTAATTAATTTGCTCTTGTTTGTGATCTTGAATCCTAAATAATTTCATGAAGAAATTGTCCCCAAATTAATCTTAAATTGAGCAAATCTTCTTTCAAATCAATTTTAAGATAAGCTGTATAAATTTTTATAATTAAGCTGTTATCCATAACTATTCTGAAGTTTTATTTCAAGACCTGTTACACAGGTGTAAGTAGTTTCATCAAGCTGAGCTAGACACCTGTAAAGCCTTAAACATAGCTTTCAACTTTCACTTCTGAAATTTCTTACCTATTTGTTTTAAAGATTTCTGAGACACCAGAAATAACTTAAAAAACTCAATATCTTCCTTCAAAGTTACTTGAATTATCTGGTTTGTATTTCATGGCTACCCTTGGCACAACTTATGAGCTTCACTTACACAGGCAGGCTAATGGACAATAGGCTTCCGTGGCAGAATATTTTGCTTTGCCACACAAATGGATTAAAATTTTCATATTCAAGACAATTATGTTAGTTGTTAGTTGATTCTTTCTTTTATTTGTTTTGTTTTAGTTCTTTCTGTCCCAGATAAAGTCATGGGCCTTGTTGTCAGGAGGCAAATGTTACTCTGAAAAAGATGATATGAGGTCTTGACAGTCTGTTGATCCAAAGAAAATGATCCTGTGCCTTTGAGAGTTATGAAGGGTTTTTTCAAATAGCACCGGCAAACCTGCATTGTTGTAGGACCTCTGGGATTCTATCTGCACCTGTCCCCTCAAAGTCTCATTAACATAACTAAAACTACAATTTATTCAGTTCTTCTCAGGTTGTTTCACAGGAGCTTATTATGTGCCTTTCCCCTCGGAGCTCTAATTCACCCATTCCGTTCATCAGAGATGCAACACTGAGAAGGGCCCAATCACATACCACCACAAATTGCTTAAGTACTTCTAGAAAAGAGGATGTCCTTTGAATTTGTTTAAAATAACATGGATTGATTACTGTCTCAGAGAATTTCTCAAATATTTATGACAACTTTTTTTTTTTTTTTTCTCTATCACTACAATATAAATAAAGCGCTCATTAGGAGATACTGTGATTTACTTGCAGGCATGTGGATAATAATCAGATACAGTATTTTCTTTTCCTATTAATTTTTTGGTTCAAAGCTGTAAAAAGTAACCTCAAGCAACATATTGGTCTCACAATTAAACAGCCTTATGCTGGTTGTGTGCGTTAAATAACAGCTTTATACTTAGAAGAGTGTTTTTTACTCATAAAGGGTTCTGTTGCCCTTTTGATTAATATGAATCACTTTCTGTGATATTGTTATATTTTATGAACAGGGACCAATTCGTTCACCTTTATGAAGGATTGTGCTTTACTTATATCCTCAAAGCTGTGCTCAGATGCCCCTGAAGTGATGCCCAGCCCTTTAACTGCATGCACAATAGGAACATGTGCGATGCAAAATCTCAGAGAACCAAACACTAATCTTGAGTGCCAAGCTGACCACAAGCTGTTTAGGTGTTGGGGGACTCTGCTTTGCTATGAAATTTAGTTTCTCTAAAACCAGTCTGGTATGGAAGTAAAAGCTCAATACAAGCTCAATACAGTGTCAGCATGAATTTGTTTGGGACGCTTGGTGTCAGAGCTGGGCATCTAATACACCTTTTATTTAGCATAATGAATTAGAATATTAGTGTTTGTAAATATACTTGTGTTACAGTGAAAAAAGGAAGGAAGTGGTGGAAGGAAGTGGCGGAAGGAAGTGGCGGAAGGAAGGAAGTGGCGGAAGGAAGGAAGTGGTGGAAGGAAGTGGCGGAAGGAAGGAAGTGGCGGAAGGAAGGAAGTGGCGGAAGGAAGTGGCGGAAGGAAGTGGCGGAAGGAAGTGGCGGAAGGAAGGAAGGAAGGAAGGAAGGAAGGAAGGAAGTGGCGGAAGGAAGGAAGGAAGGAAGGAAGGAAGTGGCGGAAGGAAGGAAGTGGCGGAAGGAAGGAAGGAAGGAAGGAAGTGGCGGAAGGAAGTGGCGGAAGGAAGTGGCGGAAGGAAGTGGCGGAAGGAAGTGGCGGAAGGAAGGAAGGAAGGAAGGAAGGAAGGGGCGCAAGGAAGGGCGGAAGTGGCGCAAGGAAGGGCGGAAGTGGTGGAAGTGGCGGAAGTGGCGGAAGTGGTGGAAGGAAGGAAGGAAGTGGCGGAAGTGGCGGAAGTGGCGGAAGGGAAGTGGCGGAAGTGGCGGAAGTGGCGGAAGAGGAGGAAGGAAGGAAGGAAGGAAGGAAGGAAGGAAGGAAGGAAGGAAGGAAGGAAAATATTTTTGTAGATGTGTTTAACCTGTGATCCTCCAGGTAGAGAAAGGAATTGAAACTTTTGACTATTAATAGAGACTCAAGTATTTCCTTTAGATTAGTAAAACAGTACACGGAACTTTGGTTGTCTTCCAGCTTTCAATAAACTGAGAGTGGTTTCTTTATGCCAGTTGGCTACTTATCAGCCATTATTGCTCCACTGAAAATACTTCAAATGGGAGACATACACACCTATGGGCTGTCTGAAAATCCAGCTTTATATGAAGTGTTTTTACAGATTTTTGTCCATGTTTCCTAACACAGATTGAGATCAGATTAGGAAAACATGCTATATTCTTTCTTTTCAGCTCAGAGAGGGGACCACACTCATGCTACAATGTTTGTCTTAAAGTTTCATTTTTCTCTAATGTATTTATTCCCACTGTTTACTGATTTTAGGTACATAATGCTTTGCCTTTTTTTGATAGAAGTTTGCTAAATTACATACAACAAGTGTTTTTATCCATTAAGATTTCTTTTCAAAGTTAATTTGTTGTTATTTTGGATTTTTTCTTTTCTATTTCTTCTGTTTATATCTAGACATGTTTCAAACCTGTTAAGCAAGTGTGTTAAGTTTGATTAAAATTCTGGAAACTTCTTGTGTTATTTCAAATGATTTGTCTTTTCTTTCTTTCCTTTCCAGTGTCTTTAGTATTTCCTTTTTGAATAGGGCCACTTGGGATACACGATGTGCTTGAGTTTCTTTCAAAGTTTTACAGAAATACTGTGGACAAGGTCTATAAGTCCAGGTGAATTCCACCACCACTTTCAGACTCCTGGTCTCTATGTATGCTTTACTGTCTGGTTTCTGGGTTTGCATGGAATTTCTGTAATGCAGCTAGGATGACTACAAAGGATCCCAATCTGGGGAATCAGAACAACAAGGACTCTCATAACACAACATGTTTTCAAATCAGATCAGTTTGTGCATACTGTAAAGAAATTGAGACCATCCTCCATTGTTCTCTCTATATATAAAGAAGGAAGGTTCATCAAGCTGTTACTATGAAAAAACTTCCTCGTGCATGGTATTTACTGATTAGACATATATAGAATTTGCAAGCTCAACTTGTATCTTAGAATTTTGATAGTGAAGGCACTAGAATTCTCTGCCTGTTCTCTTTCCTCCTGTGTGTACACTTTTTATTCATTAGCCCTAGCTGGGTTACAATACCTTTATTTCAGTTTTAAAATAGGCATTTCATTAGAAAGACAGAGAGATGTGATTTTTTATATAAGTATATTGTATGTTTGTACTTGTTCTCTGGACATAAAACAGAAGTCATAAAACCAAACAAATAAATAAAACAAAAATATCCCCAAACAACAAAACTCCAAATCCACATTTCAATGGAAGATTTAGAAAATACTTTTCTACTGCATTGGTCTATCAGTGTTTATATTTTGTACAAATAATTTTACTTCCAACACAGACTTCAGCATTTAATGGTGTATTTTTGCAGACTCTGATACAGCTGGAAATCAAAAAATGAATGCCAATCATTTAAGTTCCAGTTCCTTTCTTCTGTTTTTTTTTGTTGGGGTTTCTTTTCTCAGATGAGTTCTGTCTAATATCTGCCTGAATAAGCCTGACTGATGTGGTTTTACTTACAGTTCTAAAATTATGCTGGACTAGAGTGAACAAGGAATTTAAGTGTTTAGAAAAAATAGTGCACCCTTGACAATGTGTGTTGTGGCAAGCTAACAATTTAAGTGTTAACATAACTCAGTTTCTAGTCCAAGATTTTTTTCCTCTCTTGTCAGGAAATCCTAATGAAGGAGCAGTAGAAAAAATATCTTTGCCTAGGATTTTGTAGTGCAAACAAGACAATGTACCAAACTCTCCTCTATCTGAACCAAGTTATTTATTACTATAATGCCAAGAAGGGCTAAAGAAATCACACTGGCTGGGGATGCTTTCCATTATTGCTTCTTTCTATCAGACATCTTCTGTTAGATTTAATAGAATCTTCTCCAAGAGCAATTTGCCAACCAGAAAATTGTGTTACAATTTAGTAAATGTTGCTCTTCCTCAGTTGATTCATTTTCTAACCTTCTTGATGCATTATTTTAGATATCTTAATTACATTTGCAGGAATCCTAGAAGGGTGAATAAGAGAAATTGAAAATTTTTCCTTTATTCCTATCATTCACTGAAGCCAAATCGCTAGCAAGATAGAACTCTATGTAAAAGTTACTATTTAACACTGGTGTGGTCTTTTATTCAATGATAAATGTTGCTCTATATTTTTTCCCAGCTGGCTTTTACACTACCATATAGAATCTGTAATTTTGGCACTACCCCACATGTCAAAATATCCCCATACCACAAAGAATCCCCCAGCCTGCCACAAGGGTTCATGATGAAATGGCGTTGACTGTTTCAGAGCCTGTGCATGGCTCGTTTCACTCACAATCTCTCAAGTGGTAACCACACTGTCAAAAGCATCGTTTAAACTGTTTTTCTACATATTTCTTATTCAAAAAGAAGTTTTCCTGTAACATGGGGAAATTAATTTAAAGAAGCACTGACAATATTAATGTACCTACCCCAAGGGATGGTTGTCATGCAGGGTCTTTAGCTGTCTCCCTGGTGTCAGGCACGGTGATCCTTCTCTCAGTCCCCTGGGGAGTCAGTGGTCTGAGAAGATGAGATATGGGAAAGAATGAAGGGCTGTCTTTGCCAATTTGCAAGTCAGAATTAATTGAATTCTACTCCCCTTATTCTATGAAGAAAGAGCAGAAAACTGGCATTTAGAAGGTAAAGTCCTCATGGCACCAGCCTCTTGTCTTCCTGTAAAATGCTGAGCATGTGTTCTAATATGTGCAGCTATACAAATTATTAAATTGAATTGAAAATGTAGGAAAGAATTAACTTCCTCAATCTCTTTATTTACTTGTCATTTAATTTTATATCTTTAATTGGCTTAAAGGAATTGATGAAGTATTTGATTAGAGGAGTTTGCAATTCAGCAGCTTTATAAAGCTGGAAGAAATAAATAATTAGCTTTGAGGAGCAGGCAGTTCTAAATGCAGGAGCAAGATGTCAATGTAACCTCATCATTATTTGGCACTCATGACTATTGCAAGGAACTTGCTAACTTGCCAGCAGGCTTGAAGCCCTCCCTTTTGTTGTTCATAAGTGTGAAGGGACAAGAGAATATATCTGGACTGGAAATAATTTCAGAAAGTTCCATTATACACATTGTCATCTGCACTCTGGTGGTCTGCCCAAAGAATCTGTGGACCAGTTAATCCAGTTCAGAGCTGGAATAATTCTAAACACTGAATACAATGCTCCTCTGTAACTAAACAGCTCATTTTTGATCCAACAGAGTCAAGGAAAATGCTCCATGGCAATGGAGATGCTCATTATGGGGAAATGTTCCTGCCTTGTTCTCTGGAAAATCAAACCTTGTACAATAAGACCATGTACTTCTTTAATTATTAATTTTCATTACACAAGTTTGATCTCATAATTTCTACTACTAGGGTTTTCTAATTGGTAAATACATATATAGTAGCACTATCGGCAGCAATATAATTTTTAAAGGCAAGGTTTTTGGTTTTCAAATGTCCTCTACATATTTTGACTTTATATTGAGAGGAAGAAAGTATCTTGAAAGAGATGAGCAGTAATATGATTCCACTTGTTTTCAGTAATGCTTTCATAAGCACAGTAATAACACCTGTCAGTATAACTAGGTTTTGTCAAGTACTATCATAAATTTTAAGCCTAATACATTCACAGATTTTTTGGTTTTATTTTAATTAGTTAGGGTGGTTGGGGCTTTTTGTATACGTGTTTTATTTATCAAGAATTATTAAATATGATGTCTAAACTGATGGGGAACCAATCAAAGCTTTTTTTAAATTTATATAAATCAAAGCTGTGATATATAAAAAATTAGATTGTTTTTTAGCTGCCAAAAATGCTAGCAAAAACAAAGCAGTACTTTTACTGAAG
This sequence comes from Zonotrichia leucophrys gambelii, assembly GCF_028769735.1. NCBI lineage: Eukaryota > Metazoa > Chordata > Aves > Passeriformes > Passerellidae > Zonotrichia > Zonotrichia leucophrys. Next base: position 22,912,642 of record NC_088169.1, on the reverse strand, counting down.
TGGTTTTGCAGTTATTATAAAACATAGTCTGGGAAATTAGAATGTAGCAGCATTTTTGGGTGGTTTGTCTGGAATTGAGGCATCTAGAAATATTAAGTAGTGCTTTTCATTTAGGCAAAGGGCAAGGACTAATTTGCATTCTTCAATGGCTCTTCCTAGGAGCAGATCAACAAAGCAGTGTTGGCTTCAGTCCTGAGGATTCTGGCTGATGGCCTCACTTCCCTGGCTGCATGGAGTGTGACTCATGCATTTGCAAAGTGTATGAGGGATAAAGGGATTCATCCTGCACCCATTGACTTCAGTGGGACAGTATCAAACACAAAGACCCATTGAAACTCAATGGGACTTAGAATCCTAAGTAGGGCTGTACAAGAAACTGATTCTTTGGTTGTGCCACTGAATTTTTTAATTAGGAATAAAAGAGGAAAAAGTGGGATAATCAGAAACATATCTGTGCTAATTTTCAGAGAAATATCAAAGATTAAACAAAGCACTGCATATTCCCTGAACACAATTCTCATTGTATAAGGGGAAAGAAAGCCATTATTTCTTAGTAATTTAAAAAGTTTCAAACAAAAAAATATGTTAAAAAGATAAATATTTAACTTTGACCATGTCAGTACGAAACCCTCAATTATTTGTTTTTACTGAATATGTTGATGAATTGTTTCAATCCCTCCAGTTTTTATATTTTGAAAATAAATAGTTTACAGAAGAATGTATTATAAACTCTTCATTCTAAATTACATTATCAAATTGGGATATACAGATTTGTTTCCTTAGTGGAGATAACTTGATTTGAGGTGAGTGTTTGTACTTCTTTCACTGTAGTCTCTTCCCTTAGAGATTCCTGTTCTTATCACTACTGACTTCCAAAGATGTTTTTAGCATGCATAGACTTTTTTCTTAACTAAAACCCCAGGCTGTTAGTTGTGCTCATTCAGGGTCTTTTCAGATAAAATGGATCAGTCCAGTCGATGCAACAAACAAGATGGAAGAACCCAGGAGAGAGAGGATAGATAACTGGAGACACAGTGACTTGTACTCCAGCTGGATTCTCAACAGCACTTTTGTGAGTCAGAGGCATTGAACAGACATTTCAATGATTTTTATTTAAATATTCCCATGGATTACAATGAGATGTACTTACAGGCATCCACAGTCTGATTTTCAGACTGCAGAAGTCTGCATAGCTTTCTAATTTAAATACCTTTAACAATGGACTCTAGTTGAAGTATTCTTTTCTAGCTTAGAACTCTCTCACTCCCCCTGTTCTTGTCTAGGAAAACATCAGGGCTTGTAACTGTTCACTGGACTGAATGGGTTAATTTACAGGAGTAGAGACTTTTTATGACTTAAAGTCACCTCTGCCACTTTTTGCTTGCTAACTGCACTCATACATTACCCCTTTGAAAGATGTAAGAACAGAGAGTGGGTATCTGGATGTCTAGGATCTTACCACAATCTCCCTGCAAAATTATAATCAGTCCACTACGAAGTAAAAACTAAAAGAAGACAAAAGACTGTCTGTTGTCTGTTATCCAGATTTAGGTTAGACATTTGGCAAGGCATTTCCCAAAGGATATAAAAAAGATACTGCCAAGTTTATGAACTGACTTAGAACATCCTTATGGATATTGTCTCTTTTCAAGCTAAGACTCTGATAAATAGCTCTGATTTCAGAGTATATCAGATGAAGAGATAAAGTGTTAAGGGACCTGTGGCATACACTGGTTTTAGAAAATCTTTAATAAAAACAAGCATAAAATACATTTTTAACTCCTTCTTATAACTAATTTCAGAACAGTGTAAGACTAATAACCAATAAGAAAAAAAATCTTTCATACTGTAATCTTCATATGAAATTTTTAAAAGTTAAAGACCACTTACTATGTATGAATTTCTACATAATGACAAATTACCTACTCACATAATTAAGCAATCTGCTCAAAGTTCTCACTCTGATTTTTGAAGTGCTTATAAAATTAAATTGCACAAGGCCAGGAAAGAAATTAATAAATGTGAAATGTTAATTAGGTGGAGAAACAGAATTAAAGGAGAAGCAATGGGACACAGGTATCAAACAAGAATAAATAAACATTTCAGTTGGGAATTAAAAACAATAGACAATAAAAAAGAAATCAAATAACAATGAACTAACAATACATAAATTTATTGCCCCCGAGTTACTCTAAAATATAAGATCTCACCAATTTTAAGGTACGTTGCTGAGATAGCACTATGACTTGCAATTTATTATAAGAGATTGGAAAGACTGGGGGTGTTCTCATATGTGGCTCCATATCATGGTAGATATCAGGGATGAGACTCAGAGCCAGGCTTTTGGAGCATAAATTTACAGGTAGAATGGCTCTGTAAATGTTATATTCAAAGGCATACACAATACTATCAGTGAAGGCTTAAAAAGCCCCTCAGGTGACCAGAGGGCTTATTTAGGATGAATATGCAGGTTCTGTAAATTCAGCTGACTACGTCCTCAACAATAGCCCAGGACATGCATTCTACACTGTACTGTGAAGCCTGATATTACAAGCATCCACATCTAAGTTTCTGAATTCTAAGGAGAATTTCCCTCCCTTTTGCCTCTTGTTCTCAGAGAATGTTTGCAGAACATACAACACTGTCAAAATGAGCCTTGCATAGCAGATTGTAGAAATGCATTATTGGATTCTATTTCCTGAATATTTCTGCTAAATGCTTCTTGATACTTGATATGCCTCTGTGCCCAGGTGGCTGGAGTATGTAAGACAAGATACACTGGAAACCTTCACATTTCCAGAATGACATGCCACGTGGTTGGAAAATGCACTGTCTTTTTGCTGAAATCCCTTTTAGTAAGTGAAAAGGAGGTACAGCTGTTTGCCTGCTCCAGAGATGCACATAACTCAGCTTTCAAGGGCTCTTTACTGGGATATGGAGGAAGCACATTCTGCTCTAGTGATGATTTTCACCATGTTTGACTTAAGACATTCCTATCATGTTCAGCCAGCCCAGCTGATGCTGTTTCCATATTCTCCTCTGAAATTCACTTTTCTTCCCTCATGAAAGCTTTATTTCTTTTTTTTTTTTTTTCACCTTGTCCTTTTTACAACTAGAGGTTTATGATCCACAATAGTCACAAAAAAATCTAGAAGCCTAGTCTGGTTTCTGTGTGAAAAAAAATATAAATTAAGAGGAACATATTTGTGGAAATGAGAACATGAAAGAGAAGAAGTCAGTGTAAGAAAAGAAAAAAAAAAGATTTTGCCACAAAAGTATGTTTTCAAATAGGTTCATTTTGGCAAAAATACATTCAAAAAATCACAGGTCCCTCCTTTCCAAGGCCCTATTCCCTGAATTTATAAAAATAAGTGCTTTAAAACATCCTTGCCTACAGTATATCTGAAAGCTCATCTCAGCCACACAGCACATTTATGCATGTTGCTTGGAAGTTTTATTGAAAACATGGAACTGTGACTCTCAGATGATGAACTCATTCTATCACTTGCAGGGGGATAAACAATATTACACAGAAATTAATGTTCCTGCAAGTGTGACTAGCCAAATGGAGTGGGAAGGGCTTGTTGGAATGGAAACATGTTGGAAAGATTGGCAGTCCTTTCCATAAAAAGCTCATTAAATGCTTGATCATCGTGAAAAAAAAAAAGTGCCATGTATGAATCAGGACAAAGTGAGTCTGATTTTGGACATATTTTGGAGACTGATCCCAAAATAAATATATAAAAACTTAATGTCTGCTAATTAGATTTAAAAGTGTTAATACATTAGAAGAAGTTGTGTGTTTTCAACTTCTTATTTCCCAGCAATATGTTTTTACATAAAGATTAGAAACAAGAATGACTCATAACATGGTTTATTATTAAATTAAAAACAAGCTGCTGTGTTAGGAAATTTACTATGAAAATATGTATTTAACAAGGAGGAAAAAGCAGCTAAAACATACAGTATTGTGGTGTTGTAAGTATGCTACATATCACTAAAACTATGCTGAATGAGCATTTAATGGGTTTTGGTTCTTCTGCTGAAGAAATATATTTTAAAAATTTCTATTTATCTAGAGATAGTAATAAAGCCCGATTGAATTCTCTTTCTAAAGGAGAAATAGCGTAAATTACAAGATAGCATTTTTTTTTATATTTGTTAGAGTTTTTTAATCAGAAATACTTTATTTTCACAATTGCTACATATTGATTCCAAAATAGCAAAAAAAAAAAAAACCAAAAAACTATAAAATCCTGTACATTGAAACTGATTTTTTTAAACTTCTTCTCTTTCCATCACAACACGTGGGAAAAAAATCATTCAGTCTGGAATGAGATGAGGGATACAATGAGGATTCAGGTGTTTATCCATTTAATTCAGAACACTTTTAAAAATTTCAATTTTTTGCAGTCCCAAAGATATTTTTTCATGGAAAGCAAAAACTTGAGTGATTTGTATCTTAGTTCAGCAGAAGGTACTTTACTTCTTTCAGTGAACTATTTTCTGTTTTCTTTACCCTGAGCAGCAATAGTGGAGTTTATATTACACAATGTTAGCAGCTTGCAATGCAAACTAGCACAATTCCACAGCAGAAACCCAACAGAAGTCGGGATTACTTTTACAGGAGCACATTAATATTTTAACACAGACATCTCCAGAGAGGTATTCATCACCATGTAAGACCAAATTATGAGAAACTGCAGTGACGAGTAAAATGGTAAATGTAATTATGTGCAAGGGAAATGACAAAGCAAGACATCCTACTGATAGGATCTGTTGTTAATCTTTGAATTCCCAAGGGAATGAGAGTGAAGTTTCATTGATCAAACCACATGATATTCAATTTGACAATATGTTAGTAAATACAGTATGAGGAATACTGCAGGATGGATTCCCTAGGGTATTTATTACAATTATTTTTGATTTTATGCTTCAATGTTTCACAATTGAACAGTCATTATAAATTATGTGTTTAATAAAAAAATAGAACTTTTCTCCTTACAATTTATGAGGCTTCTTTCTTTTTAAAATTTTTTTTCCTCATACATAAGACACGAACAGAAATTACAAGTTTGACAGTATCACTGAGAATGTTCTCTATTTTTGTGTTTCCTTTGCCTAACAACATTTTTAATATAAAAAACAGAAGGAGAAACAACCTGAATATTTTTAATTTCTACAATTGTTGAAACATTTCAATTCCTTTCTTCATTTATTTTGATGTGAAGAATACAATAGAAAGCAAGAGAGGATAACCCTTCTAATTTTTTTAATTTATTCATGATTTTCAATAGTATTTTGTATGGCTGGATAGCTGAAGGATAATCTCTGAATGTATATTAAAATTCTGGGCCTGTTGCTACATAGTTCCATAGAAGCAAGGTCCATGTCCAGTCTATTTAAATTCAAACCTTTAATTCAGATTATATGGAGTGTCTTGTATTTCTGTAAAACAAAGATACAGACTGCATTTTCGAATCATGGAATCTACTTGTTTTAATGTTGCACAATATATCAGAGAACAATAATATCATGAAAAGAAAGGATTTCTGAGATAAATGCATAGATGAGTCTATAATGTTTCTAAAATTCATCAAATGTTTCAGTGCTAGACCTGGAAAATCAGTATACTCCAAAAGTGGCACTTGCTTTTTACACAATTTAAGTTTTCAACAATACTGACGTGTTGAAGATTAAAGATCTGCTTGATATTATTCAGGCATTATTTTCAGCAAAGTAAATCAACATCACTTGCAGGTATGTAAGTCTGATATAAAAAAGGTGGTTTAAGATTCCCTTTAGAGAGAGTGAAGGAGGTGAGAGACATGGAGATGAAAGAGAAAATAAGTTTCACATTATCTAAAATGACTGCTTCTCATCCACGGGTAAATGATGACATTAGGTTGTGAAGACTTTTGTGACTTGTTCAAATATGCGGAATTATGGGTCACAGGATGAATAGCATTCACCAATTAAAAGCATGAATCTCTTGTTCCTGTCTTATTTTACCATCACAACCGATCTGCCCAGCTATTATTGTCAGGGCATTGCACCAATTTAGCAAATTTCAGAATGTAACACAGCATGTGAGACCAAAACTTGTAGTTGGTATGGCTAATTTGAATTATTTGAGGGGGAGAAAATGAATAGCATGCAGTAGATACAGAAATCCTTTTATTTGTTTCTTTCACAATTATCATAACTTTATCTAAGTCTTTTAATAAGGACAATGGGCTCTTTGGGGATTAAAAATTATGCAGTTTAATAACTAGGTTAGATGGCATGGCTTTCCTTCATTTGCCTTATCTTAAAATGCAAGTTTTAATAGTCCAAGAAAACTCAGTTCCATGCTAGAAATTACAGCTAATAGATCTCTGACTTATAGGAGACTCTAGTAGTAACATAAGAAGTGTTATAAGAAAATACTGTAAATTCTTAAGGAAAAAGCATAGAACAAAATTTGAGAACTATAGGTCAAGGTACTGCTTTCCCAAATTCTATCTGCCAATAAACCTGGCCTTAGTAAAAATTAGCATCATGGTAACATAGTGTTGAATTTATTTGTTCAGGTGATTAAAAAACTCTTTGAGAGAAAAATGGTCATCAGTTTCCTTCAGAGACTCTAAAACAAGCTTTGGAGAGGAAAGAGAGAGATCCTTTACAGGTAATGGAGCGAATCCTGAAATATCTGTAGCACATGACTGAGAAAAGTGATGAATACAAATACATTGAAATTGATGGGTTTTTCATTCTTATCACTTTTTTAGTGTTTGAATTTTGGTTTTTGTTTATTTTGGTTTTTTGGGTTTTTTTGTTTGTTTGGGTTGTTTTTTTTTTTTCAGTCAGCTATCAGGTGGTGTCTGTCTCAAAGTACAGTGTAAAAATGTCATTATTTAGCACCTACCAGTAAAGTAGCTTGATATCCCTTCTTCTGGGGAAGATGAAGGAAAAGTCTGTGTGAAGAAAACTGAAAGAGATTTCTACAGAAACAAACAAATTTTTCTACCTGCTTTTCCTGCCTATGCTTCTCTGTACTCTACTACAAAGCATATGACCCTGAAGGCAAGCAGGGTAGGGTTTCTTCTTTCTCCTTTACAAAAGTTTAATAAATCCAGGAGACATGATATTTTAAAACATCTTGTAGGTCCCAAAAAGAAATTAATTCCAATATGTTTCCAAAGGAAAATCTTCTTAATAGGATAGAAAAGGGGAAATACTAACATGAAACTTTTGTTCTTGCTTTAAAGAATGGAGGTGCCAGGTTAACCAAGCCAAATTAACTTCACCCTTTCTATGACCCTGTGATTCTGTGAAGTCTGCAGGAGCAATCTGTAGCAAAGAGTCAAGTAGAATATATGTGTCCCTACAAAGAAGAGTATGAGTATTTTATTAGGAAAGGCTCTGCTCTGGGGCAGGACTGTAAGACCTGAAACTTGGAGAGAAGGACTGGAGAACAAACAGAGCAATAACTTCCATTCAGATGCAAATATTTATCTCCTACCCTCGACACAGGTTGCTTGGAGAATGGATGGTTATTTAGCAGATATCTATTGTTTGATATGATAAAACCCATGATATTTGTTTGTTTCCTGCTGTGGTTTTATATTTTGCTGGAAGCCTAATTTGTAGCCAAATACCAAGGCAATTGTAGGGCTTGGAGTGCTTGGAGAAGAGATGATGTGTTTTATTCCTGAAACAAAATGATTCTGAAGGGTGAAAATTCACTGAAAAGTTGCTGAAATAGCACTGAAACCACGGCTTGTAAAACAGCCCTCTTAAGAAAAAAATAAAAAACAAAGAAAAAAGAGAAACATAACCTTACCAGATAAAAAACCTCCATTACAATATCATGCATGGTGCCAGGTACAATATAGCAGAATTGCCATGTAACAATGCAAAATACCCCAAATCGGATGCTAATTGAAGAGAAGTAACATGTGGCAAAGTTCTTATATATCTGACTAGACAGACTTTGCACCATGAAAGTGGAAGAAAAAAACCAGATCTTTGTAAAAAGCCACGCATGTTGTCATTCATGTTGTTTCATAGACTAATACAGAACAATGAGCTACACATTCCTTGCTAAAATTGTCTCTCACAGCTGAAATAGAAGGAAAAACTGCTCTTAGAATTGCAGTACTATAGGAAGTTGGGAATTTTCAATTATTTGCTTCTATTGTTTCCAAGCACAAAATATAAGCAATTCTATTCTTCATTAATAGTAAGTAGATTGAAAAAAAAAAAAAAAAGAAAAATTATATCTCATAAATACATGAAAGGAAGAATCACTGTGAAAAATCTTCATCTGCCATAAATTGCCAAAGCTCCATTTGATTCAATGGAGTGATTTCTTCTTTTTCAATATCACAACTAGAAAAGTCTCAGTGCCCTTTCACAGATTGGGTGTTACTTCTGTTCTACGTCTGTATTAACTGCTATTGTGGCATAAATGTTCATATCAAACCAAACCCACCTTTCAACCTCTTCTGTCATGTAATAGGCAAAAATGAAAATATTCTTTAGTTAATGAAGGCAACTTTTTTTTTAGATATTTCACTAGCATGTAAGAAACAAGTTCTTGTTTCATTGACTGTGATTTATTACGGTTCAAAATATTTTTTTTAAAATTGTCTTACTCACTGTGTAGAAAACAAACATTTAACCCTCAGATTAATACCATGTCATATGTGATTTTTCTTCTTTTTTTCCATTTATAAATTAACTTTTTAACTACAATTTGATGAGATACACCAACTGCGTTATATATTTTTTTAAATTCTTTTTTGAGTTGTATTGAAGCTGTTAAGAATGCACTTGTATATAAGTCACAGTACAATGTAGGTTTTTTAATATCATGAGTGTGATTCTGTTTCCTTGGTACATAATTTTACTGGTTTGTTAATGTTGATTAATTCTTTGGGCCAAATGAGCATAATTTACATATGATCCACTGGGTAAATTGAGCAAATCTCCAGTTTACTTATTTTGTTCTTCTTGATGTTTTGCCTTTCTACTGTCTCATGTTGTTTAAAAAAAGTAGAGCTCTGATTTCAAAAAGTATAAAAAAATCAAGGTCACGCTGATGTTATATCTTTCAAGGATAACCAAGTTTTATTTGTTTATTTCTGGAAAAAATATACTGAAAATTTCAATAGGAATACAATTCAATGGAAATTTTCTAGTGTAATAAAAGTTCAATCATTTAATCATTCCCTCTTCCATCATAGGAAATTCTTACAAAATTTATGTTATTTATATGTGGAAAGAACGTAAGTGCAAAATGTACACACTGACAGAAGCAGACTTATATTGAAATTTAAAATTACATTCAATTTGCATTTTATCTAATCTTGTGTTTTTATAACTTCCTTGACATTTTAGTCACCCTATTTTACTACAAATTAGAAAAAGTGAGGATTATGAAAATGTACCCATCAAATATATTTCTTGTATAAATAAGAAATCTTTCTTACAGAAACATGAAATCTTTGAAAAATTACCAAAAAAAAAAAACCAACAAAAACCCAAATAGAAGTTTCGTTAACACTTGAATATATTATTCTTTTGTGTCAGGGAAGAAGTATTAAGAAGTCTAAAGAACTCTTTGAAAAATAAGATTTTACCTGAGGCTTATTTTCCTTTTCTGAATGTGATATTTCTATAGAACTTTATCTAGTAAAATGCTTTCCAAACTGGTGTTATTTTGTAATAATCAACGTTGTTCCCAATTTTCAGTGACAAATTATGACTCCAGCTATTACATGACTTAATTTAGAGACTTCATATATGAGTACCACTTCTAGTGAATTCTTATTATTCTTAACAAATTTTCTTGCTCATTTTATTAAAAACTTGACTGACAAGTGTATTTTAGACAGATGCAACTAAATCCTCCAAATTAATGATAAATGTAAATTTCTTACTAGGAGTAAGATAAGGTTGGAATGTATTACGAGTCCAACACCAGCAATTTTTTTTTAGCTTCTAACAGAGAAGAAAAAACACAAAAAAACCCCTCCATTAACAAATGAAAAAGCAACTGCTACGCATTTATCTTTTTTTTTTTTTAAGAAAGCATGAGGATAATTTTTGATTCACACTGTGGAATTCAGTGGAAATATTGCTATTGGTTTTAGAGGGAAGATATTTACACCAATAAGCACATTTTTGATTAAAGAACTGGGGAAATTAGAGCTTTGCAGAAGAACACAATGTTCTTCTCAAAGTTACGAATAAGAACATAGCACTTCCAGGCTTTATGTCTTAAAGTTATTTGCTCATTTGAGCTCATATGAGGAAACATCATAGGGACTGGGTAAACAAAGGAAAATGTTCCCCGCAACACTTAATTTCCTTCAAGAGTTAATTTTGATGTGAATTCTTGCAGTATTTCCAAGCAAATTATATATAATTATGAAGCACACATTTGAATGTAATATAAAAAGAAGGGGATCTTAACAAAAAGTATTTTAAAAAGTAGTTCAGTTTAAAGAATTATGGCTTTTATCCTCTTAGAGTGGACATGGAAGAATTTTCTCAACTACACACTGTGGCCAAGACAACCTTTGACAGACCAACAAAGGCATGTGACATGTGGCACTGGGCCAAGGAGCAACTTAGGACCCATTTAATAGGCATCTTCAGTAGTGATGGCAAGAAAATGAACAAGCCAGAACTCTCCAAGTCATGTATGTGATGTCCAGACTGTCCCTGGATGTGTCCTTTGGTTTACATCCATGCTCCAGCTAACCCAAGGCTAGCTTAAAATGCATACCTGTATGTGTATGCACAGAGGAAAAGGAAGAAAGGGAGAGCAAATAAATACTAGATATATAGCATAGCATAATGGGTGAAAAAAATAAAGAAATGCTGATTTAATTATTCAGAAGGTATGTGCAGGAATAGCTGGCTTTGAGTAGTAACATAGAAGATATTTTAGTATTCTACAACTTAGAGAAAGAACGAGACTATGATGATAACTCAATAAAGTATTCTGAATGTTTAGAAGAATAACTCTGAGTAGAACACACTATCTTATTTTCTAGGGAAAACAGAATTTCCTTTTACATCTTCTGGTTACAGTCACTCACATTTTCAGTAGAAAAGTGTGCACTTGTGGAGTCATCAACCTCACCCATATGCCACTAAAGCCCATGAGTTACCAGAAGAAACAAGAAGAAATAACCAAAACAGTGTGTATGTGTATACATTTTTGCACAATATTATTACATTTGCACCTTCTCATAATATTTTCTCTTCACCAGCCTCTGCTGACCATTAATATTACAATTAGTACATACATCTCATATAGTTTTATTATACAGAGGTTATACACCTCTATGTAACATTTGTACAACATTTGTACCTAAATGTAAGAGAAAGAATGAAGGAACTTTTTTCAGCCTCATGGTTTATCTACTGCTGTTCTATTTATTTCTACTTTTCTCTTCTTTTTGGATCTACTATTTTCTAATAGTTATCTCCATCATCATGTCTCATATGCTATTTCATTATTCTGTTTTGTGATGCATGACTATTTACCCCGTAAATGTAAACCTTGCTTTCACCTATTCTGAGATTTTATGTCATAGTTATTTTCTATCTTTGCTCCCTGTCCCAACTGGAGGTTATTTTTTTTTCCATTGTAAAGTCTCAGCACAAACACTGAGCTCACAGAATGCTGCTTCTGAAATAATTGATACAGGCAGTCCATGACTTTAGCTTCTATTTTTGATTTCTCTCCCAAAAATTCTCATAGCCATTTCAATTACTCTTGGTGTAATGGACTACTACCTTGTTCTGCTGAAGACCATGCACACTCAGAGTGGTCTTCTAGATGAAGTCTGTGCATTACTGATCACACTTTATGCTTGGTGCCAGGGAAAACCACTGTGGATATAAATTTACTTAAAAATAGCCAGACAGTGCAGTTCTTGTCCTGCTCTGCATGAACTTATATATCTTAGAGCCTCTAGCCTTTAAAGATTCAGCTTCCTGTTCCTATCAGAGCTGGCCATTATTGTGATTTTTTTCACCTTCTGCAAATACATAATTTTAATTGTTTACAGTTATCTGAAAAAAATATCAGACGTTCATTAATCACTTGATTTCCATTACTGAAAATTAATTCTTTACTTGAACATCAAGTCAATCTTGCCCTCTGAGTTCCTACATCATCTCTATCTCTGAATTTACGAACTTTAGACCACAGTCCTTCACCTTTTCTGCTTCTCTTTCTCAGAGCCCAGTGTCATACCTCTTTCTCCTCTCTCCTCCATAGGTGTCTCTTCTCCCTAAGAATTACTATCGTTTCGTATTTTTCTGTTCTTCTTTTTCTGCTAAACAGCTGAATAACTCCAGAGTGATAGAACTGCCCTGACACTCTCCATTCTCTATCCCATTATTCTTTAATTTATGCTTGGTGCTAGTAGGGTACATCTATTTAATTCTGTTGCTTGATTTAAATTTACTTTATGTAAATCACATTTTCACCCCTTGTATTCATAAAATCTTGCATGGAGAGACAGATTTGCTAAAATAAAACATAAGACATTTCTCTTAATCAAGATAATTTGATGCTTTGCCTTCCTCATTCACAACTGAATTAAAAACTCAATGAAGCTATATTACTACGGGTTTTTGTTGTTGTTTTTTTTTTTTTTTACCAAGTATCAGTGTAATTCAGTTTTAATTAATGCAATTTTACTAAGACTGTAAGACATGGTAACTGTATGTATCCAGTGTTAGTTTGATTCTTTAAACTGATGAGTGATTTTCTAGAAATTATTTCTTCTGAAGTTTCAAAAGTACAGGAAATTCTCAGATCCTTTAAAAGTTTAATTATTCAGTAAATTATTCATTAGCTTAAAAATTATTTTTCAGTATCCTAAAAATAGCATATTCAAACTTTTATTTTAATCAATATTAATCTCTATCTTAATCAGCAAGAAGAATCTAATTTGAAAATGATTCTGTTAATTTGTACTCCTGAAGTCCATTGAAAACCTGTCTTTATATTGCTGGCTGCCACATGTGATGTGGATCAGACTCAGTTTTAGGTGAAAATTTCATTTTCTCTGAGATTAGGGTGCCTTCTATGGATTTGTCCCCCATAAATGTGTAGACATTTTGGGTTGGGTTTTTTTGTTTGTTTTGGCTTTTTGTTCAAAGAATCTTTTGCTATTTAACTTGTGAAAAGAAAGAGATATGTTCTTACATGCCTTTAAATTGAGAAAACTTCAAAATTTAGGCAATGCAGTACATGATGAGATATGAGTTCTCTCGATGTGATAAGAGAACTATCATGGAAGTATGAAAAGGATGTTGTGTCCCTTTCCTAGTTAATACAGGGGCTTTTTACTGTAATAGCCAAGATTAAATAATAAAAAGCCTAGCTTTGACACCTAATCCTTACTTTGTCGGGTACAAAAAATAGACCAGAAACATACCTGTCTGTCTTTTTTGCACAGTGGTGTGACAAATCTACTGCCTAGGACTGTAATATTTATTTAGAAAGTATAAGAAGGGAAAAACCATGAAATCACACTGAAATTCCTGATTAATTCCCCCATATTTTGTAATGAAATTAATTGCCAAAGTGATTCTAATAGCATTTCCAAATGAATTATGTTATTCAGTGCCTAGATTTTACAGTGCAAAAGGATTAAAGTCAAATGGAGCATTCAAAAGATAAAACCCCTTTAAAATTGTGAAGTTCTTTTGTTTGTTTTGGGTTCTTTATTTGTTTTTTAATGTTGTTGGATATGTTCACTCCGAACATCTTCAAGTGTTTGGCATTTTAGGTCAGTGTTAGGAACATATACCATAATACCAGGGGTACATATTTTCCCACAAAAACATTTTTGAAATAATTTCAGTTTTTTATGTGGACAAAACTAAATTTCCATTGCATTGCAGAGTCCTTAAACCACTAGTAGCAGAATTTTTTTTTTTTGTATTAAGTGTGTGCTTGCTTTATTTTAAAAAGAAATATCCTTTCATCAATATAATCTACAAAGTCAAGAGAGGGACATTCCCTTTTTCATAATTGTGAGCAGAATTTTAAAAATGAGCAAGTGTTTTGCAAATGGTTTTAGAACTTGGCAGTTAAGTATGCATTTTGGGATTGAAATCAGAAGCATTGCACTATAAACTGAACTTGGACAACAGGATCAATTAGCCTTGCTGCAGTGGGAAAAGACTGCCATTTGTATGCCAGAGGCCATATTGCTAAATTGCTAGTCTGTTAAATAGGACAGGGACAGGGGCTGATGCCAGGGCTGTGGGGAAGTGTTGCAGAATGGTTTGCATCCACAAATGCCAGTGGTTTGCTTGGAGGCATGGGCGGCATTTCTAGATCACCTCTTCCAGTATGTGCCTGCAAAAGGAATCCATCTCACCTGTTCCAAGACTGCTTGCAATGCACAACAAAGCTCCGTTTGTGAGGAAATTTAATAAATGGGGATTGGCATATTTCCTTTAACAGTACATTCCTGAACCAAACAAAACCAGTAATGTAAACACAGCTTGGCAGTCTAGCGTTGTGTCTTTGTCACGTGCACTCTTTTCTGAACCTTTATTCTCAGTATTATGGATTTTCTGGTCATTTTCCTGGTTTCTGGTATATACATTTTTTCGAGTTCAGTTGGTCCAGCCTCAAACCATTCCTGTCTCCTCCTCATGTGTCCTTGGTTAATCAACAGCCACAATTCTTCTGAAGCTCCTGCCGTCCTCTTGATTCGCCTTTGTCCATTCTGCATAACTTGTTTTTACTCACATTCCTGTAACCTCATTTTTTACAGATGAATAGGAATTTTTCTTTTTTTCTGAAGAACAACTGAGGTCTACATTCTGCGACAGAATTTTTGCAGGTGGGAAGTTATTTTCACCAAGTGAGTTTAAATACACAAGTTATCTTCTCATCTATCCCTCAGTTGTATTTGTGTGTGGATCTTCAGAGCAAAAGCTTATGTAAATCTATGGAAAAGAAAAGATTTTAAGAGGACCAGATACAAAATCCTTTTAAAACATTATTTTTTTCTTTTTTAGTTTTCTATGAATTGCAAGTAATTGCTAATAGCTTTTATAATCTGACACTGAAAACTGGCAGTCAGGAAACATATAATAAGCATATATATATGTAATAAATAGATCTTCATATATAGATGGATGTAGAAATACATCCCAAATATCTAAATATGCAGACTTCTGGACTCAAATGTTAGCAGAAGTTCCTATAAATGTTATATATTTTCACATCAATCATCATATTGCTTATTAAAACAATTGAGATGGTATATCTACCAAAAACCTTTCCCCAAATTATGTATCCTACAAAATTATATTGTTATTATACTTAACATTTCAAGGTGGCAATGCAGAAACTGATCTGAGAACAACTGCTAAATTTCTAATCACTTAGAGTCAGAATTGCAGATTTGGACAATTGTAAAAAGCTGCATGCTCAAACACACAGTCTCTTTCAGGCAATCATTGAGATAACTGAAAAGTATTAATTTTCCCATTGTAAATTACTGTTTTTGAGGAAAGCAAGATTACAGTAGGATTCTACAAGTTCAGAGTGCATAAACTCCACAACTCTCTCTATCCAAAAAATCATAAAACCAAATAATTCCCGGTGACAAACAAAGCTGAGATCAGATTTTGAATTCAAAATGGAGAATTATAGTTGGTTTAGTACAAATGCACATGTCGTTGCAATAGTAAAAAGTGTTTACCTATTCCTCCAGCATTACCTGTGCTCTTCAAATTATTTGTTATATGCCAGATTCACAAGAATTTTTGGAAATTGCTCAAGTGCTTCTATATCACAGTGATCTTACTAACAGGAATTATTTTCATTTCTGTTTTGTTGTTGGTGTTTTTTCTCACATGGTACGTATTGAATAGACTTCTCTGTTTCTGACTGGTCACCCATTAATTGCTGTGTGCCAAGGAAGTTTGTAAACCTGCTCTACAGAGGTCAGTGCAGTCACCACCACCCTGAGGGGTAATAATGTTTGTTTTCAATCTATGTTAGTCCCTAGTTACTCGGCAGCCTCCTAGAAGAAGAAACAGTTATTCACAAGAAAACCCTTCATTCCACGTAAGATCCGGATGGAGGGCAGGCAGCAGGAGCTGGAGGACAAAGTTCCTAACAGAAACCTCATCTCAGCTGTCCAAATTTCCAACAACTTATGTCTTCATTTTTCTTTTGCTGTGTGCTGCAGGTCTGAGAGCTCTTAGCAGCTGTTACATGTGTCCTTGGTACACCTTACCTCACATTCTAAAAACTCAGCAACAAAAGGTAAGCAACTTCAAACTCACTATTTATTGAAGCAGCAATTTATGGAGCTGTTGCAAATTGAATTCTACTTTCTACCTTTGTGCATGTGCACATGATGATTTATTCTCATGCCTCTACCAGAAATCTCTGTTGTGTCTGATTTGGAGACATAGTGAAAGATCTGCAGTCAGATGAGAGGATTAACACAGTGCTGGGTATTGCTTCTTTCACACATACTGGAGCCTTAGTTCTGATAATTAAATTTTTATTTGATTAATTTTTAATCACATCCTTACTGATTTTCTGCTGTATTAATGGTGCAGAATTTACAGTCTGGAGAGCGGCATAGATATTTTTTAATGAACCCATTATAATGGGTGAAAAAGATTTTCAAGCCTCATGAATCAACTCAGCTGCTGATTGTTGCCCATCTCCAGCAACTCCCTCACAGACCACTGCTCCTTGAGTACCTCCATTGCTTTTTCCCCAGTCAACTGAAAAATGAGTAAGGTGCTTGGCTGGCCCTTCCCTGAGTACTGGGGTAAGTTAGCTGCACATCACTCTTCATCTCCTAATTCTTTCTGATAGTCCTTCACCAAGAAGAGAAAAAAAAAAAAAGGCGAATAATAAGTAAACCGTTCATATTTCTTCTTTCTCAGTTCCAGTTCCGGCTTAGAGGGACCTCTAACATATCAGTTTTTGGAGATTTTTGAGGGCTCAAGGGACAGTGGTTAGTGGAAGAGAGTATATTCCAGGGACATTTTCTCCATGGACTCCCACTTAGGAAAATGAAGGAAAAAGCAGATTTGAAACATAACCCCTCTGTTGGGCGTACATGCAGGGTGGTTATCCAGGCAGGACCTGCACCTTGTACTGTCATTCTTCCCTGCTTTTTGAGTTTGGCACTTTATCTTATATCATTCCCTGTGAAATGTGCACATTTCACTTTGCTGTGTTATCTACAATGGCAGCACCGTCTTCTGGTTAAAGTAGGGCATCTTGGGATCTAATTTTATATTTCACAATACCCAGATAAGCACTGTAGATTATGTTCTGCATATCTAATTCCATATGGTATTCCATTATGACACAAAATCTCTGTTCAAAATTCCATTATAGTCTAATTTTCTGCAATGATTTAATTTGATTAGTCCCTGTAAAAATGTATCCATTGAGATAATTTTCATTTTTTTCTGTTGTCCCTTCACACAGAAGAAATCCATCACATTACTTTAAGGCCATTTCATATCATGTAGTATCATATTTCTTCCTGTCAAATTCATTTAGAAACAATCTGCGTTTTACTCTTATTTATTTTAACACTCTTCCTGCAGTTTCTTTGCTGTTGCTGGTAGGCATTTTGAAAGCAGAAACCCCATTAAAGATACTTTTGCAATATCATCTTGATTTCCTGAAATCTTCAAATTTCAGTCTAGTTTCTGAAGTGAGACATCCATTGACCAAAGTGCACAAAGCACTCATGCAGCTCAACCTGCAAGTTGTTGCCTATAAAAAATAACCACCAGTGCAGGAAAATAGTGCATTTTCTCTGAATTCTACCTTGGGTCGTGCTCACCTTTGACATGGTGTAATGGAATTTTGATGCATGAAAATGTTAATTGTATTTATTTTCCTTTGTATGTGAAAGAAGTCACCACCAAGTGGAAGGCAGTATATCATGAATTCTTGTTGTACAAGGCTGACTGTGCCAGCCCCCTGTCAGTTTGCTCTGATGGTGGAATCAGGAAACATAATAGCTTAGAAAGGTTTTTATGTTTTGGTGGAACAATGTAATTATGTGTATCTAAACAAGAATTACGAACAACATAGGGTTTGAGAAATCTTGCTGTGGAATAGAATGACATACTTACTTAATTTAACTTTGATTAAAGAACAAGGTAGAAAAGAAACAAACGCCAACAGTGAATAATAACAATAATAAAAGCTGCAGGGTAACAGGAGAGCTGGCTGCAAGCTGGCACTTCCCACTAAGACATACACTGTGTCAAAGCAAAGCTGTTAGGCTGGCGCAAAATGCAGTCACAGAGATCGATGCATTTCAAGGATGACGAATATTGTCATGTAAATACCCCTTCAATAGAACTTCTTAAACACTAAAAGCAGCAAGGAAAATGCCAGATGAAAATTCTCTCTCACAGTCATATAGCACAGAATGGAACAAGTCTGAAAACAAAGTTGTGACAGAAAAAAACCACACATGAAAACATATCTGCATCTCTCGGAAAGTATCTGATGTAAAAAGAGACAAAAGATATGACAAGACATGAAATGAGTGAGGGCTTTGAGTCAGGTACAGCAAAAAGCAAGATATCAGACACTAAAATCTTGAAAAAAATGGTCTCTATAAATGCATTATTTTAAAAATAAAACATATAAAGCTCTCTTCTGTTTTTGTGCCATCTTTGGCTCTTGGAGAGAAATACAACTGTGCTGTGTAGTCTAAGTCAAAGCCAATATATGTCAGTCCTTTGTCTAGCTTTTCCCTTCTATTTAAACTTGGAGCCCTTGAAATGGGACTACTGTGAATCACCCAGATAACCTAGAAGCCCTGATAAAAGGCCTGATAAAACTAGAGGAAGAGAAAACAAAGAGGTCATCTATTTCATTCCTCATTTATGTATGTGAATATTTCAGACAGTACTGTCTGAAAAGGTTTTGCTATTTTATGTAGAGAAGAGGTGGAAAATGAAGATATTGCAAAAATATTTGCAAACTTTCCCCTGATAACAATGGAATGTACCTTATTTATTAGGTGTTTATTTTACATTTGAATTTTTGGGATATTACTGCATATTGGCTTTAATTACTAGTGTGTCTTAGGAGAGATGCAGTTTACTTGATTTATGACAAAACTCCTTCTCTGATTTGGACTTTGTGATTGGATTGTGTCTAAATCATCCCTGAGTGATCTGAATTTCATTACATCATTAAAAATGGGATGAAATCATTTGGGTAGGCTACAAAAGACTAAGAAAGCATAATTTCCTTAAAACATAACTTTTAGAAGACACAGTGAGGAGCTGAGTACCCACTGTGGTACACCAAACAAAATGGCTTGAATCAAATCTTCATCCAGAAGTAAAATATTTATTATGCTACAGCTCAAAAAAGATGTTTAGACATTTCCAAAACCCTTCTTTGTTTTTAATTTAATATCTTACTTTTCAGGCTAATTTGATGGGTTGAGAAGCATTTATAATATTATGATATTAAATTTACAATATCATAATTTCTAGTGGGATAAAAAACCCAGTTTTCACCAGCTGTTAATGGCCTCTGGAGACATTCAAGCTGATGAGGTTTATGATTCCAAACAACTGTAGATGAAAATATGAGAAACAGTTGACAATAACTAAATAATACAAATGTAAAATCACAAATCTGAGACAAGCACGTAATTGTCATGGTATTATTTCATATGATTTTTATGTGATATTAAATACCATTAAATTGTAATACTCTTAGCAAAGCCAAAATAGGAACATACTAATCTTCATATTTATATTTCAGGCAATAAAGGAATAAAATAACACAATATTAAGTTAGCATGAACAAAGTTCTGAAGATGTTCTCTTTTCAAAATGTGAAACTGATTAGCTGAAAATAAGCAAATTTATTGAGTTCACCCAGAAATTTAAGGGGAACAATTCACAGAAATGACACAATTGTAACCCCTCTTTGTATGTATGAATTATCTCAGAGCAAGATGTGGAAATTTGAAGTGTACCTGTAATTTAACATATTTGCTGAAAAACGCTAAATCTGCAGTTTACTTGCAAAAGCTTTATATACAAATTCAATATTCAAAATTCAAGCTGCTTGATTATGTCAGTATGTGCATGTTTCTATCTCAGAAGCTTGATTTTTCATATCAAAATTTTGATATGAATAATTAAGACTTTGATTTTTGCAAATACTTTTCACTAATATGCTCAAAATTCATCAAATATTATTGTTAGTACCTCTATTCAGCAGAATAGTTACAGAAAGAAAACAATACCCAGTTCAAAATACTAAAGTGTTTACATACCTTTCCAGTGAAAGGAAATCTGGTTGATAAACAGAAACTGATATCATAAAAGAACAAATTATTTACTTTCTCAGCCTTTGAAAGGAGAATGATATTAACATCCTTGCAATATATGTAAATACCTTAAATGCATATGTGTAACATATGTTGCTAGTTTTACATATTTTTTTTCCAGTAAAACTCATTTTGTATCTAAATTTAAAATATAAAAATGAAGTATATTGACTTGTGGAGCTTGACATATTAGATTTATCTGCATTATTAGATCCCTAACTTGGAAAATATTTTTTGCATTTTTCAGCTACTAAGCTATACACTAATATGGGGAAACTGCTTACCCAAGCTTTTCTTTCAGTGCCTCAGAAAATACTAACAAAACAATTAAACCAATGCTTCAATGGGAATTGCAGTGTATACAGGTAATAAATATATGGAGTTTATTTTTTTAAATCTTCATCGTCTGAGTTGCTTTCCTTTTACTGGCAGGCTTATAGAACTACAAAAGCCATGAAAACTCAATGCTAACTTAAAAGTGCAACCTCTGTTACTTTAATATTTTTATACTGAGTATCAAGGCATTGTTTACAGTAGATAATGAAATGGAGATGGGGCAGAAAACACACCTCTGAAAGACTTTCTACACAAAAGGATGAACACGTAGTTATTTGCACAAAGCATTAGAAAATACCGTGATATTTTATTATTAAAAATGCTGCTGAAAAGTTTATACATATGTGTCCAGCCATATATATCTTCTATCATTACTTAAGGCAAAAAAAACCAAAAAATTGCAAAACAATAACAGAAGAAACCATTGAACCCTGTGTGCCTCTTAAGGACAAGAATATAAGCCTGGGAAAGTACTTTTGTTTTTCTTTTACAGTTTCAAAGTATATTTTGATATCATTATTATAGAATTCTATGAATACCCTATAAATCTGTTCCCTCTATAAATCATACATCAGTCCAGATGTATCAAATTATTAAATCAACTTGATTGTAATTACTTTTAAAAGCTAAAATCATTCACTTACAGGAACTTTTTTTACCCAAATGTCACAAGCCTGACACAGTACTGTACATATTGCTAGCAGAAGACAATTGGAAGTACTAAACAAATACTTTAATTCACATTACAAACATACCCAACTGATTATGATGCCAAGCATCATTACCTTTTTTTTTTACTTTTTTTTTTTTTTTACTCTTTTTTTTCAAACCTTTTTTTAAGAGTTATAAACTGCTGCATCTCAGCTGAGGCATTACATAGCTGGTGGAAATGGCCTGGTATAGAGTCAGCATTAATATATTATGTGATGGATCAGTGAAAAAAAAACAAAACAATTTTCCATTTCCTACTAGTTGTACTTTGGGGTTGCTGCTTCATCACATTCCAACCTGAGCTCCCAGGTCAGATTTATAGCGCATTTACTGCAGATAAAAGATTATATCAGCCACAAGTTGCATTTTTATCATGTCATTAACTTTGTATTTCTTTCCTTCAGAATTTGCTTTACTGCCTGCTACAACAAAGAGTTGTGCAGATGAATAGACCTCAGTGAATCACCTTGTCTTTGCTTTTTTTTTTGTAGGGGTGACTATTTCAAGGTATTTTATTAGGAAAAATAGGTGTAGAAAACAAGAAGAGATACAAGGCATCTTGTGTTAATCATTATGGGACATATGATATCAATGCAGTTTAGTTGTGAATTAAAATAGAAAATACATCTGGGATAGTCAGGTTCAAGTGCAGACCAATTTGTTCAAAGATCTTTGGTTACTATCTCTCAATGATGGAGTACCTTTCAAAGACAAAATATAAAGCAATCTTCATCTGCAAAAACTATATTCTGGGTTTTCACATTCAAATCAGTTGTTTGAATCAAACTGCAAAGTTACTTTGATAGCTCTGCTTGGCCCCTGTTTTTCTAGTGAAGGAAAAGCAGAAGGGAACAACCAGCTAATAATTTGACTTTCCTGAGAGTGATGCTCTCTGGGATTTTCAGTTTTATTCAAATGCAGAACAGCTGAGGATTTCTCTGCTTCTCTCTCCATAACGCTCACTGACTGTGGGACTGAGTGCAATGAATCAGCAAATAAGAATTTTCTGACAGGTACACTCTCAAGATACTGGGCTGATAAGTTCTTTACACACTCATCACTCTGAACAGTTTGAAGTACAGCCAGCCAACCAACCCTGCATTTCCCAACTTTCAAATTGTGGTTTTATTTTGTTCAGCAATGCTGAGGAGGTGCTTTCTCAGCTGAGATTCTACTGCAACTGCTGGTGAGTTTAGAGCTAGTTTTCCTTGAAGAAGGCTGACCAAAACACAGGCTTTCATTGCTTTTGTCAGGGCACAAAACTCTTCTTAATGTATCACAATAACCAAGAGCTACAAACTGGACTCCAAATATATATTATTGGATGTTTCTTGGTTGAGTTCAACAAGCTTAAAATAGTAATTCTTTAATTCTTTTCTTTTGTATTTTTTCTCTTTGTTTTCCAATCCATTGCTGTGTTGGAATTTAACAAAGGCTAACACAAAATTAAATTATAGAAAAAATGTTTCAGAAAAGAACAACAATCTCCTATGAATACTTTAACATGCACTAGTGCAACCTGTAAGAGAAAATACGCAGGTCACACAGACAACTGTATCCTCTGCATGACACCATGGCCTCATATAAATGAAACATGTTAGAAAAAACTCATGGTTTTTGTTAACCACTAGTAATTAAGAAGAAATTCCTCCTTTGGTCTTGGAGGAAACAGAGGTCATATGACTAATGTATATACACATAGGTCACAATCGAATGCACAATCTTTCTAAAAGCTCTTTTCAAACTGAAAACATCAATAAAAGCTGCTTCTTTTTTTGTTTGTTTTTAAACTCACAGCTATGTACATTTTTACAAAGTTTCTTTAAATATAGTTCAGGCTGGCAAGTCATCTCTTTGCACAGAACTATACGTATTTTACTGCATAGTCAGTCCTCCTCCTTTTTTTTTTTTCATTTTTGTTTTTAATAATAAAATTCTATTTTCCCCATCTGAATTACAGCTTCATATGCTGGGTAAAAGCCCATGGTGATGTCTTTGTTTTATCAACGGCCATGGTATGGCACATAAAGAATCTTTTTTATAATTTTATTTATTTTAAAAAAACCAAAACAAAACACCTGTACAGTCACTGGCTCTGTCTTCCAGAAGACTCTGCTTTGCTTGTTACGCTTACAACACCATTTTAAATTACTTCTTCTGGCCCCAACTTTCAATCAAAGTGGCTGAGATCTTAAAGCAGTATTGTAACAGCAATGTACACTTTTCACATTTCACAGGGTTTGTAGTTGATCTTTAACATCAGTGAGTTTCTGTGGGAAGGATCAGTAAGAAAATAATGACTGTCCTTCTCTTTTACTTATTTTTACTTTACATTTTGACAAGGTGTTCAATGGATGGTATATAACTTTTTCCTCTTCTTTTTTTTTCTTTTTTTTTTTCTTTTTTCTTTCTTCCAAGTGGCTTGTGAGGGTAGATGGGGAAGGGCTGAGCTATACCCTAGTGGTCGAATGTCCATGGGGCAAATTTGTACTGTTTTGTCCTCCACTGAAAGTGTTGAAAGTATGCAAAGGCTGCATTCCTGTTAATGTATTTGGAATCATGGTTATGGTGTTGGGTGTCATTAGCGGGATGTCATCTGGGGACCTTCTCAAAGTGAGCGTGTAGTCAGGAGGACAGGTGAGTCTCAGTGTGTCGTGGGCCTGCAGCGATTCACACTCGTGGTCATGTTCTAGCTGCTTCATCTGCAAGGACATGATCTCCTCATTTTGTATGTGTGCTATGTCATTGGTGGTGTTCCTCTGGGGGCTGGGGCGCCTGTGAGTCTCATGACGCCGCTTGTCCTTCTTGTAATATAACGCAGCAAAAGCTAAAATATTGAGGAACAGCAAGGAGGCCCCCACAGCAATGGTGACGCTCAGCTCTGTGGAGTAATCCCTCTTGTTTTCTATCAGAACTGTGGTATCCTCTGGAGCTGTTTTATGGGTGTCTTTCGAGTGTTTGGGATTGTTGGCAGGTGTCATTGCTGGGCGTTTGGTGGCTGGCCATAATTTCCCAGGAGAACGCCGGGTCACATACGGAAATGAGGTCATGTCAGGAGGGGGGACTTTAGTTGTGGTGGAAACATACTGAAATATTTCATTCAGGTTGTGAAGGTGTGGTACCAGCTCCAACCAGAAAGCAACTTTGGTTGCTCGATAGTGATCACGAACTCGGGGTTTCAGGCCAATGTGTAAATAAAGTTGGTCTTTAGGATTGTATTTGGACCAGGCTACTTCTTCAAAGCGGTTGGGTTTTGTGTGGATGAACTTTGTGTCCTGTGGAACAGGCTGGTTTGGATCTCTAAAAAAAAATTAAAACAGACAATATTACAGTCATTAACATTTCTACAAAATTCTACAACAAAACAAAAGCAAACAAACACGAAACCCTCTCAATCTTACAGTTAATAGTTTATCCAATATTTACAGTAACCTAAAAGCAGAAGATTAAAATATTCCCTAACTGAAGAACAGCTGTTAATAAGTAATCAAAAGAAAATTACTTACTGTACAGAGCATCTCAGATACTACAATAGTTTTTTGACATGAAAATGCAGAAATCATAGTGTTTCAGTTAGCAAAAGGTCATCTGAAGTGATTCAATACCATTCTCCAAGGAGTGCATCTTAGAGACATACCATCTTAGAGAAGTACCAACTACCTCTTTCCATAGTAAATGTGTAGGTTCAACCCTTCTCCAGGTTTGACACTAACTTTTTAATTTAAGGTACCACTTCTTCCACTGCTGTAAGTAGTAAACATGGGCATCTAAGCCCCATGGCAATATTGGAAGTCCCTCTGAACACACAGAATTATACTTGTGCACATATTACAAAGGAGAAAAACCTCTTCAAAACCTGAAGTAGCAGGGCTAATACATGTACCTGGGAACCACTTCTGCTTGGTTTTTTTAATTGAGCTATTAGTCCTCCTCCATTTAAATACTTGCTTGGGTGAAAAAACACCCTTGAACTACCTTTGTGTCGCAAATCTTTTCATCATTCCCACTAGCAGAGGACTATTTGAAGGTTCCATGTGATCATTGCTACAAAGTCAAAGGACAATGGGCCTTAACTGATATGAGACATATTTTAGCCGAGATAACCAGTTTTAAAGTACTTCAGTAGCAGTAAGATAAGTGTAGTTCACAAGTCAGAGATAATTACAAAACTGGTAAACTATTTTTTTTTTCTTACAGGTTCAGAATAAAGACAAACCAATGCCACAAAGAGCATTTAGATGTAGTTAATGTATACATATCCTTATTATTATAAATTTAAATAAATAGCAAGAAAAAAATTGGAAGTTAAAATTACTTTTACAATACTAAGTTTAATAGTATGTTGCACATTAATTTCAAGCATCTTTTCTAGCAATGATAACTTTCTGTGGCTTTGTGTTATATTATACTGAGAGTAGATTATTTATTTCCTGTGCATTACTCAGAACTTTACATTCTCTTGTTACTTATTTATATGCATTCGCTTATTTCCTGTGAAAAGAATTCTAATATTTTCCCTTTCTTCCAATATACAGTTATGTATATTCTGGGAATACCAAATTATATCCTTACAGATTTTAAAGCACATTTTTTCTTTCTCCATTTCAAATGCCCATGAATCTAAGAGCCTAGTTTAGCATTCCTTTGCTGTACATAAAGAGCTATTTCTTAGTTCTTAAATGTGACAAGTAATTTGACTTTAATAATCTTATGATTCCTGCATTCTTTTTTTACTGGAAAGAAGGTATCTTACTTTTTTTTTGAGAAAAGAATAATTATTTTTCTATATATTTTGGTATTTTGGCTTACTTATGCTTGTGGTTATAGTGTTTGGGGTTTTTTGAGGTGGCTTAGTGTGCTGACTTTATTTTAGTATTGAAATATATCTCATCCTTCTCATTTCAATAACATTTAAAAAATACAAACTAGGGGTTCTAAAATGTTACCCTTCCTTCCTTCCTTCCTTCCTTCCTTGTTCAGAAAAAAAAGATAATTTATTGGTAATTGTTCATCCCAGTTCAAATAAAAAAAGGATTATTCCCTTCCAAGCAGTACAGACACAGATGTATGCTGCTGCTTTGAGGGATTCTAACATGCATGGAAGAAGGAAATAAAGCTATTTATTTTGTTATCAAAGAACAGACTGAAAGATCTGGAAAATCTAAACACAAAGATATTGGCCCAATTCAATAGATCTACTTTGAAAAGCTTTGGGGTTCATAATATAAATTCTAATGCACATTAAGGATCAACAAGGTTATCTGGACGCGAAACATTTTTTTCTCAGATACTCAAAATACTGCAAGGGTTCTGGTACACAATCTTGTGTCATCCCCCTTGCTGTTCTGATTCACATCCCAAAAGACTCTGGGAATGGTTCTAGAGAGAATTGATTCCTTAAGTTAGCTCTTGTAAACAAGTTGCAGTTGATACACAGAATAGAAGATGAAGAAGCTGAGAACTCACTTTAAAAAGCAGCCAAGCTGGACATGTACTTTTAAAATTTTTAGTGGTCTTATAAAAATTATTATTATTATCCTCATAGCTCATGATTATTTTAGTAAATAACATTTTTTAAAATTAGCATTCTCACTGTGGTCCCTCCCAACCATTCTGCATCCTGTGATTCCCTTTCCCTACAAAAAGCCTGAAAAACAAGTAAATATCAGCCTCCTTTTTCCTCTCTGCCATCCTCTACTTCCATCTGTCATTTTTAACTATATTTATTGGGAGCAGCCAATTATGCTGCCGCCTCCTCCAAACACAAGAGAGAAAATAACATTACATGAATCTGGGCTTGTATTTGCATATTTGTTTACATGGCTCTGTGTGGGCATGAAGTTGTCCCTTGAAACAAGAACCAGGAAAAAATCAACCATCCCTAAAGACAAGTAATTTCTTTGCTGAGGATATCAGAGCTCAGCCATTGACATCAAATCTAGGGCTGATCACTTAAAAAATGAATAAAGTGATTTGAATAGTCTGTCTGAATTTGGAAAGTGGATATCTAAATTATGTCGGGTTTTTTTACAAGAAACAGGAATAGCAAAGTCCAGTCCTAAACAAGGGATCTAATAATGGCCTTGGATCTTGGTTTTATAGACTAATGATTATTTGCCAAAAATAATATATATTTTTATATAAAAATATATTTATATATAAATATATTTATATAAAAATATATATGTTTATATCAGAAGATATAAACAAGAGAACTTTTACTTTCCTTGGCCATCCTGCTATGTATGCTGCCGAAAATTCATGAAGTTACAACTTATAACTTGTTTTTTCCTGGGGTAGTTGGGCAGCTTATCCTACTATAAACCATTTTCCTGTTTTATTGGTTGGCATAAAACATAGATGTACAGACAATCATTTCTCCTATCAAATCATCTGTTCAACAAAATTCTTGATCTGTTACTTTAATTTCAAATTTTCCCTTGGCTTTTAAGACTCCCAATTCCTTTGTGTTTCTAGATGTTCTTGAGTCTCAAGTGTGTTATTTCATAACAAGACTGCCAGAAAACCTTCCTTTAAAGGAATCCACTGCAATCATGATGATAACATGCAATCAACATTATAACAGTATAATCTGAACAATATATTTCCAGTTCTGAACTTTTTACAGTATTGGCTCTCATAGGGAGGAGATTTCTTGTTTCCCCATTTGTCAGTTGGTAGGGAGGCTTTTTCTTTTCTTCATCCAACTACTATAACAAGATTGATCATTATTGTTATTTATTTTGCTATTTCATTACTTATTTTTTCCACTTTTAGAATTCAAACATCTTATCCACCAAAAAATGTCCCCATCATGATATGCCTGATTTTTTTCCATATGACAGAAGACCATATCTTCTCTAAGGTATATTTTTGTTAATGTGCAGAATAATCTCATTTCACCTGCCACTTTTTTCCTCCCATTTTCAGTCTGCACTAATTTTGCACAACTTAATATGTTTTTGTATATTGTCATTCAATTCCAACCTCATGGGCACGAGATGTAAAATCAAAACATCAACTTTTTTCTCAGGTGATATAAAGTAAATATTCCTGCAATGGATGTTGACTGAGGAGCAACACACACTCCTGTTCCTAAGGTAGATTAGTAGCTGACCTGGAGGATAAATGAAGGAATGTGGTATTTCATATCTGATTATATTTTCATGGGAAGGATAGTGAATTATGTTTTCTCATATCCCAAATTCCTTATAAGATGGTGAAACACCATTTGTGTTCCAACTACTTCTGCCACAGCATTGACTATCACTCAGGAACTATTACATTAATGTACTTGAAATGTTTTAAAGTTTTTGTTCTTTATCTTCACTAGAAAGCAAAATGTCTTCACAGTTACATCATCTTTGTCTCCAACACTCTGAAATGCCCCTAGATGTTTTATTTTCTTTCAGTAGTACTCTTTTCTCTCTATGATTTAAAAAAAAAATGGAAGAGGGAGAAAAACAGGCCTTTCTTCATTCTTCTGTTGATTCTTTTCATGCTGTCACAATACTAATAATGCCACAGACATTCCTGTTTGAAGGGCTGTTATACAGGCATGTTTTCCCTTACCTCCTCTCCTCAATTATCCCCAGTTCCCACTGTTGCCATGCTCCCTGTCAGCTAAGGACCAACAGCTAAGGACTCCTTATAAGAGGTAAGGAACACAAACCATAACTACACTGTGGTTTGACTAACACAGATTTGCCATTGGAGATAGTTATTTCTTCAGATGAAAACATCAAAAAGAAATGCAACAGCCTCATAAAAGAGTTGACTGAGAATTTATTTGAAACTACACTTTAATAACTGCAAGTTTAATCAGGTTTTCTATTAGAGAACCAAACTGCATACAAAATACAGATATTCCTAATAACTCGTGTTTGTGCTTCAGATTCAACGATATCTAAATAATTCTGGAGTATTTTCCTGAAATACAAAGAAAACAAGGATATATCCTCCAGACCTTTATCTTTCCCAATACCAACACAGAGCTGGATGATGGGGATAAAAAGTAGAGAACTAAAATTCCTGAAAACCAGGGCAATTTTTAGAAACCTAATAGATGTCTCTAATGAGAATATGGCTTTGTATCTACTGTGTGAAACTTCAAATCCCTCACAAGAGCATAGCTGGCTGAGTATCTATGAGGGATTGGCCCACAACCCCTCACATTGTTTACTCTTCCCCACTGATGTGTCTGCAAAGGAGGTAACATGGTCCTAACAAACAGAACTTGGCCTATGAAATTACCATTACAGTTAGGATGGTGCTACTGGCAGCAGACTGAAGCTGCAAGTGCACGTCATAATGAAGCTCTCACATATATTTCTGTGCATTGAGGAATTCAAAGCTGACATGCATTTTCATGTCATTTTTGTATCCCAAATGCAGTATCTCAAACTTACTCTTCAATAAATTGTTTTCCTATTTCTAGGGCATGTTGGAAACAGTTTTGAAAAGGCCAAATGAAAAACTCTAAATAATAATCACCATCATTAAAAAAAAAAAGAAGTCATAGGTGAAGGATTAGCAAAATACAGCTTCCAGGCATTCATTTGAAGCACAAGCTATTTGCCATTAAACACTTTAATTGTCACCTCCTGTTTGCTAGCTTCAGTAACCAACTTACAAGTTAAACACAATAAAAGTACTGTGCCCTCTGCTGTGTCTTTCACCTACTGATTTTACAAGATTGACCTGCCCTACCAAACCAGCCTTGGCAGTCGGCCCATTAAACAGCGTGTGCTTTTTAGCAATGGATGGCCTGTCATTAAAAGTCCATCTGAATGATGCACCACCTGAGCCCTAATTTTACAATATGTACCTGAATGCAGCCTCTGTGGGAGAGTCATAGAGATTGGAAAAGTCTCAAACACATTAAAAATAAATAAATATATCTGCAGTTCTACTGTTCAAAGCTTACCTACAGGGAAATGAGAAATAATAAAATCTTTCCCCTAAAAGAATTTTATGCGTTGCCATGGGTACAAATACAAAGCAAGACAAGTACTATCATAATAAGGATGGGAAATTATCAATTAAAAATAGGGTGGGGAAAAAAATCAAAGCAGAGCCCTCAGCAATGCAGTTCTGAACTTGAGAGTTGAAGGACCTGGGTGGGTACAGAGATTCCAGATTGCAAGTGAATGAGCAGAGTGGAGAACAGCTACCCCAGAGATCCATTGCTCTAGGCTTGAGATGCTACCACCTTTGCCTTTCTGTTTGAGGAACCAGAGGTGCAGAACAAATGTAATCTTAAAATATTATCTGCCTCCAAGTATTCTCCTGTACGATGCAGAACGATTAATCATTGCTCAACCAAACAAAGAAAAGACCCCATCAAGGTAATATGCATTGTGTTGCTTTTTTCCTTTCCTTTGAAAACTGAAATTTTACAGCTAGAGGCCATTTCTAATGATACATCTTTCAGACTGCCTGTAAGGGAGTGAGCCTGTAATAGGATATATACCCCATTCCTATCTCATCAGCTATGGGGAAGTTTCAGAAATTACTAATGGCTCTCCCAATGCACCTGTTTTTGCCTTTAGGTATAGTATGACGATGGCTTTATAACCAGAGAACTGGGTATAGCCTGCTGAAATTAGTTTTCAAGCAGCAACAGCTGGAAAGTGCTTGAAATTATGAGTAATGGTGGCAGCTGGGACTGTGAGAAGCTCCTGTCAGCCTCAAAACTGCTTAAATACAACTTCTTAATATACAGGGAATAGTAATAAAGTAATTGGAAAAAATAGCGAGACCATGGAAATCTTTCATAACCATAGTAATTCCAATGAGTATATTTGTAAGGATCAGAAGTCCTCTATGTATACATAGCACTTCATCTACCAAAATAAAGACAAACTGATGGTATCATCATCTCTGCGCATGTGGTACGGCCATCATGCAGCATTGTCTGTCCATAAACCAAGATTTCAACACAAACTTTGCCCATCCCAGTACTGAAACTTCTTGTTGCCAAATACTTCTAAATATTACACAGTTGATTCATTTTTGTTGCTGAACTCCAGGGTTTCTGCATGCTTTTTTACCTGCTTATCTGATACGCAGTACAATAAAAGAATTTTTTTTTCCTTGTGCACTGACCTGAATCATTTGATTGGTTTTTACTCAATTTATGCTTGAGGTTCTGGTTAAGACTGCAAAATCTCTCTCTCAACCACCATTTAGATTCATGGAAGGCTACAAGGGAGCTAAAGCCTCTGAGTGTTTCACAATAGGCATCTGAGTTTTTCTTATATAGCTGCACACTGTTCACTGCAGTGCAGTAAAGCTGCAGTTTCCAGAGCCCAATCCTGCCATTAAACATTCTCTGGAAAGATTTACAGCCCCTTTGTGCCACAAGTATCTTTGTTTTAATTCAGTACTGAAGACTCAAGGTTAACAAAAAGAGCCCTTGCCGCTGAAGTAAAGCACTGCAATACTGTTAAAAGGAATGTTATAGGAAGAGAATTTATTAATATTGCTCACAGATTAAGCTGCTTTGAGTGTTATTTCCTCGGTGTTTACAACTCTATTTCATCAAAATATTGATGTCTTTATTTTGTTTTGTAAGCAGAATTAATTTAATTTTTTAACTTTCTCAAAGCAAAATTTATATCTGAGTCTCTTCTTCATTCCAGTCAAGTACTTATTATTGCCATTATAGCCCTCAGAGGGAAAAAAAAAATTTCCAGTGTCTGCCTTTCTGTTCTAATTCCTCCCTGAATCCTCATCCCTGTGAAGGTCACTGAAAAACAAGAACTTCCTTTCTTTTGTAGCAGATAAGTGCTATCTGCCTGACAGTTCCTTCTTCAAGTAGCAGACATGTTGCCTCTGATTTTTCAGTATCTTAGTGAACCACCTTTTCTCTGAGACATGCTTTTTGTCTTAGTAATTGTCCTATTTTTTGAACCAAAAATACAGTGTGTTATTATTCTCATTGAGCTACTGAAAGAAAATACTTTGAGGGAACACACTAATTAAAAATCTATTAAATATGAATAAGCCTCATTTACCTCCTGCCTTAGCACAAATATTTCTATACAACTACTTCAAAATCAGATTTTGAGGCCACTGGAATGAGATACTGACTATTTTAGAAGTATGCTATCAACAAAATGAATGCTAGGGGTCACACTTACCCAGTTTTGGCAAAGTTAGTCCAGTATGTCATAACCACTGCACTAAGCATGACATCATTCTTGGAAAAGTTGCAGTTGAACAGTTCTGTGGGACCAATCATAGGAATCCCAAACACATAAGGGACTTCATCACCATGAGCTGAATCAGCCCAGCTGGGTTTCATTTCACTTTGGCAATGGTGATAAAATGCATAGAAATATGTTGGAGATCCATACTGGGCATGCAGGTCAGCCGTGGCAACAGCTGGAGCAACCCACTGGTGGTCTGTAAATAGAGCAACCAGGGTCTTCCGTCTTGTTTCGGGATTTTCTTTGTCTGCCCAGTCAGTGTACATGAATTTAATGGTCTCTCGCAGTGTGTCCTTCCCTTCTGGATAGCCATAGAGATTGTCCACAAAATTGGAGACAGAAAAGTCAAAATCATTGGGAGAAACACCGTCTTCATTGTCTACAATGCCATCCACAAATTTCAAACCTTCCCCTTGATTCACACCCAGCATTATATCATAGTTAAGGAATTCCCCTTGCTCCATTAGAATCTGAGGGTCATCTGGAATCACGTCTCCATCTATCACAGGCCCAAAGGCAATGTGGTACGTGGCTGGAGTGATAGTCTGTTGAATGAGTTCTTTGTAATTCTTATTCCGCAGACATTCAACCAAATCAGTGGTATCCAGCATGTCGCAGCCCACTTTATCTGCCAATATCCGAGTGTACTTGGCAGGCTGATAGTTCACTGCCCAGCTGGACAGGGCTGTTCCACTCTGTATGATTGCCTTTTGGAACAAACCTGCAGGTGCAAATCATTTAAATACAGATCCAATTAGATATTAAAATATATATATATATATTAAAAAATAATATTACTAAGGAAACAAAGTTTTGTTTATAGAATCCCTAAGGATGCAGACAATGAAATTTTGAATAAATTTCCATAGATCCTACTCACTGGTCCCTTTTTATGCTATGTAGAATAGGCTACTAATTAAAATCTGCCATGTTCTTGATTACACACACAAAAAGCATGAAGGTTTCAGGTTACTGTTTCAAGAACAAAGCTCATTCCTGTACTGCAGTTTTCTTGTATCTGATGGAAGTCCTCTGGCTTTACCACATTGGGAGTCCTGTGAAAATTTCTTTGAAGGACTGGCAGCTAAAGGCAATCAAATGCTCTTTGCCATGTAAATGACACTCATAAATGCGCCTTTCAGTAGCTTAAAGGTCAAATGAAAATTACACATTCTCATTTCCTTCACAAAAGTCATGCATCATACTAACTTGAAAAAATCTACTCTATTAAAAGCAATTTCATATGTTTGAATCTTCTATTTTGAATTTTTTAATTGACCATTTAATTTTTAAATTATTATTGTGTGTATGTTAGCATTGCTTATATGTTGAATTGTGTGTGTCTGTGTGTGTGTATGTGCGTGTGTGTGTAACCCTGCTTATATGTTGAATTAAAATTGTAACATTTAAATTGTTTTGCCAAGGAGCAAGATGATATTCAATTGTTTTTTCTGGTTGTTTTACTAATATACACACTGGAGTATGAAGAAAAGAAAGATGGAAAACCAGCATGAAGAGTTTCTTTGCTTAAAGCACTGAAAGGCAAGGGGAGCATACTGGTGAATCCGCCCCACCTGTGAGGGTTTTTTTCTGGTAAAACCACTAAAATGGCCCATTTTATATTTAAACTGAAATACTTGGGTGTCTTCTGCACATGGTTTCTACCATCATGTTCTCAAAATGCAAAAGACAGAAAAGTTAGAAAAGCATGTGGGGTTTTTGCTGATATACTTTTGAGGATGATATCTGAATGCACACAATAAAAAATTTCAATTATTTAATCAGTTAAGTCTTTCATGGTTCCATCTGCTTGATTTTGGCATGGCTTGCTGAACAGTTATTCTCTGGAATTTTATTTGTATGAATAGAATGAATTGTCAAGCATAATCATGTATTTCAAAACTAGGTGTGTTTTCCAGCCTCCCTGCTATAACTTCTGGCTATGGCTTATCTGTTACAAATTTCTGTCTGTTTTATTGTGACAGAAATTACATGGATTAATAAATACAATAGATATTTTGGTGTTGTCTTTTATCCACTCTTTGTAGATTTGGTCTTATCACCAGGAATATTTATAGTTCAGTACTGGTGCTGTACATTCTTGGAATTTGGGTTTGGGTTTTTTGGAGGGTGAGGTGCTGAGGGTGGAAATCCACAGCTTCCTTACCAAAACCTGAAGAACACTGTGTGGGATCACATAGTACTTGTGGGGAGTTAAACACAGTTTTTAATAAGGCTTCATTATATTGTTACTACGTAAGGAAAGCATCTAAATACATGCTGGAAGTGCAGCCAAGAGTGTACAAAAAATCAAAAAGGTTATTGCTCTTTTCCATTTTAATTAGGGCAAATTCTTTGACAGAAGAGCCAGTGGAAGCTGTTGATAAAGCTAGAAAAAGTATATTGCCCATGGCATTTGTTGCATGAGGTTAATGCTGTAATAGCATTTAGTTTTCTTATAAACATATTTATGTTGACTAATACAAATCCAGAATTCTATCTATTAGGTATTTTACAAAAATTACGTACCTCATGTAATTCTAATTCAGCCTACCTTGTTTGGCACTTTCACTACATTTTAACATTAAAAAAAATAAAAAAGAAAAAAAAGTACTTTGTCTGGAGGATTGTTACCTTCTGAATAGTGGGAGAGTGTCAGGAGACTGACACAGGAAGCTCCTGCCCCAGATCCAAAAATAGTAACTCTCTTCGGGTCTCCTCCAAAAGATCCAATATTTTCTTCAATCCAACGTAAAGCTTGGATTTGGTCAAGCAATCCATAATTGCCTTTTGCAGCTTGGTCCCCAGTACTTAAAAAACCTATAAGGCAAAACCCCATAATTTTAGTTCACCAGATACAGAGTTAGCTACAGGGTATCTACATATTCACAACACATCTTCCCATCTTTTCATCTTCTGTGCTTTTTTTTTTCTTCTTCTTTTTAAAGGTCACAGTCCTAGTTAAATGTCTCCTGAGCAAGCAGAGAAATTCTGTGTGCTGTTTAGCTTGATTTTTTTTTTCCTGCTTCAGAGATCCCATTTATGAGGAATCACTATTTTCTTATTGAAATGTTTCTGTAACAATGCAACATTACAGAAAGACAATTTAAATATTTTATAACTAGATGCGAGTCGGGTGCAAAAACTTAGGAAATTGTTTTTGGGCAAAGATGTGAAATAGCCAGTCTATGACTGAGAACAAAACTCTCTAACACATTATTTTAAATACTTCTTACCAAAATTGTCCTAAACTACATAGCTCTTTAAAATTTCTGTACTTGTGATATGGATAAATGTACTCCGAAAGAGCAAAAAGAAGGCTGAAGTAAATAGAAAAAAAGAACATGAAAAAGCCTAGGAGAAAAAAAAATTACATTTCAATTTCACAGAGGATATTTATTAGGAAGAAAGCAAGTAAATCCATGACAACATAGCCTTTGGTGGGAAGACTTTATCTGAACAAATCAGGTCTCGTCTTTCTCTTTGGAAATTGCAGGAAAACTCGTGCTGCTGTTTTTTGTTCCTGTGCTGCGGTTATCAGATTCTAGAAAAAATACATGGCATGTTTGCTGCTTGTCTTGCAACTGCAAACAAAATGACCATAAGATTAGGATTGAGATTAATTTTGGTTTTTTGAAACCAGCTAAGGTGAAACATTGCAGTTATCCCTGCTGTCTATCATTCACAGTTAAGACCTGTGCTATGTCCAAATTACCACATTGAGTTGTGCACTCACAGTCCTCTCTTTAACGCCCTTTTCTGTTAGACAACTTTTCCTGTTAGACAACTGCAAAGTCAGAAGTCTATTAGAAATACCTTACAGCATATGGAAGTTTTCAGATGGACATTACTGATTTAGGCACCAGTGACAGCTGTCAAAGACAAAACAAGGAAATCACTTGGCAAGTTTTTTCCAGCTAATTATCAGTTGAGAAATATTTGCTAGAAGGGGGACCCAGGACACAGAAGATTTATGATCTGGTGCAGTTGGAAATGAAAGAGTCTGTTATCATAAACCATGTGAGCCTCCATGCTCCTGACTGGAAGGTGAGTCCTAGGTCCCTAGGGGAAAAAATACTTTGCAGTACATTTCCCAGGCTTTGGTAAAGGGGAACAGATCTCTTTGCATCGGCTGTAATAATTTTTTTGTTTATAGGAAAAATGAAAATACACATGAAGGAAGGTGTTCACATAATGGAGGAAGCAGAATTCAAATCATATCCATATTGCTAAGTAACATGATAAAGCTTTTTCATTTAAAAAGCCTCTACTAATAGAAAGCACAGTCGTAAGAATGGCAGTAACCTTTTTTCTCTTCTGTGCAAATGGAGAAAAAATAAACACTCTTAATCCATAATTGTCTCAATTTATTTTTTTAACAGATGTGTTTTTCTTTTTTTTCACATGCCTTTATTATCTTTATAAGCCTGTCAAAGAAAGAATAATCCACTTGCTGCCTTTGTTGCTGTAGCTCACTGCAATATTCTATAATACTCTATAATTAAGGCTTTATTCAATCAGAACTATGACATCCATTGGATAAAGGAAGTGTTGTAACCTTTAAAGCAGGATGGTAATTAATATTCAGAGCCTAAACCAGTTTTAGTTCTACTAGCAGCATCAAACTAAAGCTGTTTGAACTTCTTAATTTTGAATTCTTACCAAATGTTCTAAAAGGTGAACTTGGTAAAGCTGCAGTCAATGAATATCTAATGTTCAAAAGATGATGTATTTTTTTTTTCTGTTTCCACAGTTGTCTGCTGATTCTCATTAATTGCAAGAACAAATTTTCTTAATTTAAAAACTAATCACCATGGCAAAGAGTCAGCTTCACATTACACAAACTGAATTCATAAATCTGTCTTTTCTTGCCAAGGATATATTTTCTTTCGTGCTCTGAGTACCAGATCAAAATATTTTTTCAAAGCTATTTGAAGAAATTCAGGCAAATAGTAACTATTTGTCCAGATATACACAACACTAAGGGTTTTTTGGCATTTTTTCTATATTGCTTCAGTGAAGAGAAAAAAAAAATGCTTCTTTAAACTGAAGTTCCTGAAATAACTGTTATTTTTCTCTGACTCTGTGAAGGAAAGCATTCAAGTAAAATTCTTTCGTTTTAGACTACTAGATAGAAATCGTCAAGGAGAAAAAGATTGCAAATGGAAATTGCTGGGAATTTTCCTTTTCTAAAACCTTTAAAAATGCTACTCAAAAGCCAAATGCTGTCACTTGCACTGTTTTGATAACACAGTGAATACACAAAGCTACACACTTAGATCACACTTAGATAAAAAGAAATCCCTAGCTTTATCTTTATGGTTGGTTTCCCCATATGCTACAAAAATCTTACTGTGATACCAAGCCCCAACATACTAGAGGTGATATTTCCCCATTACTACTAAAATGTTATGCAGAGACCCACTGGGACAAGTAGAAGAAAAAATATCCATAAAATCCACCCAAAGAGTTTAATTTTGCTCAGCTCCAGCCTTGTCTAGTGGTTGGAGGCCATGCCTACACATCCCCAGTATGGCTGGCAGACCTTCAAGAGTCAGCCTAAAGAAATGGGTGGACTGCCTCTCCACTGTACATAGTTCATGTCCTTTATTTTACCATGACCAAGCTATTGCCTGGTCCATGGGCTGAATGAATGACTTCTTATGGACATAAGGGGCAGGACATCTTCCAGCTGAAGCTCACCTGGAAGAGCCCAAGCTGTAAGAAACTCTCTGCAATGTGAAACAAAGTGCAAGGAGTGGTGACAGTACTGAGGTTTTCTGTGGAAATACACTCTTGATCTGAATTAAAACAATAATGTAACCATGGTCAGGATAAAAATCATATTTTCCCAATCACAGCACTTCAATTTAACATACATAGATTTAGGAAGAAAAAAAGGCAATGGAGAAAACCCCCACACCATTATGTTAAAGATTGCAAATTGTTATCTGAGAACTATGATTTCACCCTTCGAGATAAATAAAATGACCAAGATAACTGCAATCTGGCAGTAATTTTCATTTTCAAATTTATATGACCTACTTTGTCATTCTTTTTAAATTATTTAAAAAAATAAATTACACAACTTCCCTTTGACATTTTGCACATGGCAATATCCAATACTACATCACTGCAGGAAAAGT
Organism: Zonotrichia leucophrys gambelii; assembly: GCF_028769735.1. NCBI lineage: Eukaryota > Metazoa > Chordata > Aves > Passeriformes > Passerellidae > Zonotrichia > Zonotrichia leucophrys. The sequence goes on along the minus strand of NC_088169.1, from coordinate 22,873,843 downwards.
CCATTCTTTATCTTCATGTTTTGGCCCCATGGGCCTAATACATACAAAATCAATTTCATAGCTGTCTGAAAGCCTGAATTTCAACTGTGAATATTACTCTGCTGGTTTGTGCCTTTTCCCCTCTCTCTCTCCCTCCTTTCCAAGCCCCAAGTTGGGGGACTGTTTCCCAGTGGAATGAGGTTGCCTTGGTGAAATCTGGTATTATATTACTGGCTCAAAATAGCATCAAAACTTACAAATACATTTTGCTACTGGTAAACTTCACTGACTCTCAGATTTAAATAAAATCAGAAATTCAATCAATTGTATTTGATTTCTTTTCTATTTAAGAAGGGAAAATATAATGAAAAATTAAACTTGATTCTATCATTAATTTTACTAGGTACTACAATCAATTCTGAAAGTATATCTTGAAATGAAACATACTTTTCTTTGTAAATGATGTACTTTTGCTTCAACTTCTGCCCTTCACAGGTTTTCTTAAAAACAAAATGTTTCATTTCTGAGGAACAGCCCTCAGACAAAAAAAATTCCGAACTTAGTAAGAAACATTAAACAGCCAAGATGTCACAACAAGAAATTAATCACTGGGAAATCTGAAAAAAATCAACAAGTTAGTGCATTTTGATCTATTTAAGTCCTCTTTTTTAAGCCTCTGCTGCATTTTCTGAGTTTAAATTTATTTTGTCTTCATGCCTTTTCATGACTGCTGTCCAATAGGCTGCTGCAATTTGTTTGTAAGGTGACATACAAAGATTGATTTGTACAGCAACTGATCAGAACTATGACATAAGCAATATAAATAACGTAATGGAGACTGTGCTTCAGAATACAATCATGTCTTTTTTGTTTACATTTGTGAAATACCAGGGTAGGGCCTTTTCAAAGGAAAGAGCAAATGGCAAGCATACAGCAGAGCCTTCATATTTTCTAATAGATTTTGTCTGTACCTATCATATTTACCACGGTAAAACTGGACCAGTTCAAATGCCAAGTAAAATTCACTGGGGATTATTGAGAACATAGAGACTACAGCTTGTTCAGGAAGACCCTGAAATATAAATATTTGGAGAATAGAGAAGCATTAGAGGGAATTGTCATATAAATTTGTCCTACACTTGCCCTTCCCTTACCATTCCCAAACATCCCCAATAGTGTTAGGAGGGAGGATGTTTGGCTGGATGATATCTTGGTTGGAATCAATATAACTATATATTTTTTGGGGTTTTTGACTCTATGTTTATTAACAGTATGATGTCAACATTACTGAAAAGCTGGTGGGATGCAAGATAGAGAGATGGTGTCCTTGGCACAGGTTTAGCAGAAAAAAACCCAAACTCCTGCAACATGACTGGCATATGCAAAGCTGAGTAAGCATCACAGCTGCACCTGAAATTTTTACCTAGAGCCAAAAAAGAAATGAGTGGACTGTCGACTGGCTATGTATGGGTCTGTGCAGAAATAATGTTACACAGAGACATCTTCATCCTGAAAACAAAACAACAATGCCTTTCCTCCAGCTGCAAATTGGTTTGAAACTTGCAGGTTCTCTGCCAAATCAAATGTTTTAATACTCAGAAACTTAAGAAGTAGGATAGTGTGTGATTCTGAGGCAGTGGTCATAAAAGGGAATTTCTGCATTCCATGGCTATTTACCATATCCAGCTGCAAATAACACTCATTTAAATTTTAACTCAGATTATGGTAAATTAGGAGAAACAAGCAGTGAAGATAACTCAGCTTACAGTTTTTATATGAGGGTATAGATTATGCTAAAGTACAGGGGTCATTTTAATTCAATTTTCTAGCTTGGGCTTAAGAAAACAGTCTCTTCTGATTCTGCCTTGATGGATTCTTTTCAATTACTTCTATTGGGAAGGTAAAGCATAAATCTGTTTGTTTAGAAAGATAATCTCATTACTACATGCAGTACAAAAGAATAGGTCAGTGATGGTGAGGTGAGACTATTATTTGTTCCTATATTGATTCAGTACTGAAACCTAAAATCTGCTTTTTTACAATTCAGGAAAACTCTGAAATATATAAAAGTCTTTTGAAAATGTTCTGGATAATAAATGTGCATAAGAACACTTAGCACTAAAAGAATAAGAAAAGACAACAGGATACATTTTAGCAAGATTTAAAACCTACTTTTATGCATATTTCTAAACTGTGAAAAGCTTCTTAACATAAATTTATTGGAACACCAGGGAGATCAACAGTTTCCTTCAGTCAAGCCATTATGATATTCTACAATGAAATGTTTTTAAGGAATCTAATTGAAATTAGTACATTAAACTTAAACTGCTCTTAAATTTGCCTTGTTCATTGTAAAATGCTCTGAAGCTATTGTGCAACGAGGTTAGGCCAATGAATATTATCTAAAATATTAGAAATTTAAGATATTCACATTATTCAATTCTATTGTTATTATTCATGATGAGAAGCACATAACCCTATAGGAAGTGTCACTGAAGAAGATTTTGCCAATCATTAAGAATGTAGATTTTTTAAAAAAATATGGTAAATGATGATGACAGCATCAAACATTTCAGAGCACATTCAACGATCTACTGTCTTCTTATCTACCATTTAACTGAATATTCACAAGTTAACCTGCCATTGCATAATATACAATCAATAAAACAGCAGGTTCAGTATTACTGTTAAATACATTGTTAACAGCTTGATTAGCAGCAAATTAACAGCTCTGGGAATGTTATTGCCAAAAAAAACCCCAAAACGTGTGTGTGTGTTAAAGCAGAGACTAATAAATATCTGGTGCCATCAGCCTACGACTTGAAAATATTTCATAATCACTGATCTAGACAGTCAAATCCAAAGGCATTGAAAAAGAAATATATGCCATGACTACCTATGAAGCACTAATGCAGTTACACACTTTCTTCTCAGATGAGGAAATACAAAAAACAAGCACAAGAAAAATTGTAGATTAAGACAAAGCACAATAAGTGAAAGGAACAGGAAAAGAATAACTAAAGGAAAGGACAATATCTGACACCTCCCAAAAGCAGAGTGAAGCCTTGCCAGTCCCTGAACAACAGCTCCTTGGAAGTCAGACCCACCCCACTTCTTCCTCTGGCATTGTGTCCTCTGTGTGATGATACACCGTGGGACATCTGCTTGGTCAATGTGGGTCCACTGTCCTGCTCATTGCTCACCCTCCCAAACTCTTGCCAGCCTCCAACTTATTGTCAGCATGGAAAAAATAAAAAACCTTGGACCTGTGTAAGCACAGTTCAGCAACAACCACAATATCAGTTATCAGCACTACATTAGTAAGAGACACAAACCACAGCATCATATGGGCTGCTCTGAAGAAACTTAATGCAATCCTTACTTCCCACCTTAAGAATCTTAATTCCTACCTCTCCCAGTACAGTATTCTACACCTATGGCACAATCTCCACTTCTAAAGTGATGCCATTTGGGTTTTGCCTTTTTTTTACATGTTCTTTGTATTATTCCACATATATTTACAACTCTTACACCTATGGCATTAGTAGCTACTTTTCCCAGTACTGTTTCATGGCCTTTCCCTAAGCAGAAAGACAAAACAAATTCCAGAGCTCCAATTCTCCTTGTATGTTATTTTTCATGTCATTGGGGATGTAATTTGATTTTAAAAGTTGTAAAACAAGGGAGTAAAAGTTATTCTTTAAAATAAGATGAAAGAACCAACATTTAAATTTTAGACATTTTAATGAGTCATTTGTTGATAGCTGAGTTTGTGGTACTATAGCTACCATTTCATAGGCATCACATAAACTTCCTTAAGTGGTATATAACAGCTTCCTAATGGAATTACTTATGGCCCTTAGGGAGGAATTAGATTTTCAATTATTACATTTATAATTTAGAAAAGGAAATGTTGATTAGATTTGTTTAATTTAATGTTTCAGCTAATGTGGGATTTTCCTCACTAATATATTTATTCTTGGGTTTGGGTTTTGGTGCTTTCTTCTGTGTTTCTCTGATTAATAATGTATGCTTTATAGAACTAAATCAATGTAAAGGTTAACAGTAATGAATTACTATTATCTTTTTTATTGGTTTGGGGTTTTTTTATGAACCTCAGGATACACTTTGTTCAGCTAATAGTGATGGTTTCAGTTATTACACTGTTTTTGTTTACACATGCATGTAGTGATTTGCAGACCATGTGAGAAAACTTGAATAAAGAATACTTGAATAGAGAGGCTAAGCTAGAATTGTCTTTAGAAGAGTTTTTGGGATTTCTAAGTATCTTCAAATTGTGCTCTAGCTCTTAATTTTTTCTCCAGGATGGATTAAGTTTTGGTGATTTCTGGGAGACCACTGGAAATGATGAAGTAACAATTCCCAAGTGTCAGATAGGATTTTTGGGGGTACCCTCCACCTTGTCTCCCCAGTGCTTATTGTTGTCGTACTCAAAATGACACATTTCAAAAGCAAACTAATTCAGTCCTAAATCAGTTGCTATAAAATATTCACATTATCAATAATTTGGCATCTCAAACAGAGATATGAATTGTAGGGAGACCCTACTCACAGGGGTGAACTTTTGTAAAGGAAGATTAGTCTCCAGAAAATCTTCTGTTATAGATAGAAGAGAGAAAAAGAAAGAAAAACCAAAAAACCACTGCCTTTTCTAGAAGCCAAATTAAAGCACCGAGTCACAGTCTTACTCTAATCAGCCACGAAGCAATCACTCTTCACAAGACAAGAAGAGTTTAACAGGAATTAAGGGCATGACCTCAGCTCCTCCCGATATGTGCCACCAGTGGTGCAAGGGAGGCACCTGCAGAAGGGTGTCAGACTCACCTTCCAATCCTGCAGGGTGGTGTGGAAAGAGCAGGGAAGGAGGTGATCAGTTACTGCTCTAAAGAAAGTACAGGAAGGATGGAAATTGCAGAGAACCCGCTTGGGAAGCAGAGCAGGTCAGAGGGACGGCTGCACAAACCGCTGTTATCTGTCAGGGCTGGGGGAGGCGGTGACAGCAGCTCCCATGCTTTGGTAATTTGTGCTACCCCTTCTGCTAGGAAACTGAAACATGCTATCAAAATCTCCCAGATGAATCTTATTCCTGTGGAATCAGTCCAGATCTCCTGGCATTAGCTGACATGCATTAGAGCAGCAAACACTCTTGGTTCACCTGCGCTCAATATATCACTACTAAAAATTGAGCCTCTGCTAATTTCTGCTCCAAATGATCCTCAATGTGTTTGAAGGCAACTGAGATTCTCTACAAAATAAGCAAAGCTAAGAGGTCTCAGGGCTCAAATTCTAGCAAAGTTGTTGTAAGAATATGCTAATTACCGACCATCAGTAGAAGGCATAAGTGTTGAAGAAAGAAATCAATGTGCAGCAAAAGAAAATGTGGATGCATTTTATAAACTGGTAATATGACTGTATCCAGACTTTACTTTGGTTACTCCAGTGAGAAAAAGACAGATCTTCTGAAATGATTCTTCATAGCAGATGTATCTGAGATGCCTGAAAAGCTTTGATTTAATTTGTTTATAAAGCCAAAAATATTTATTTCCTAGAACGATTTGGATGCTTTCAAATTGTTTAACATAGCAAAAGACTAAGAGAGACAGTTCTAAAAGATGTATTAAATATACTGAAAAGCCCAAATTGCTTCTGGATTTGCACACATGAAACTTATTTTATGAAATATAAATGCTGACTTTGTTGTCTTCCTCCTGAATTCTTCTGGTTATGAAACAGATGTTATTGTGGAGAAAAAAAACTTTAGACACTGCTAAGTATTCATGTTTTGAGTGTTTCAAAATAGTGTTATAAAACCAATAATTTTCTATTTACTATTTTCAACAAGTGAATGTAATAGAAATAATCACTTCTTTAGAAAACAGTTCTGAGGGCTAGGAATTCACATTCTGCAGTTTTGGCTGAGCTCTTCGGGCTGGTTTCTACATCTTCATACTTCATATTTCTCTCTATTATCATGTATCCAAGAACATAATCCTCAAATTAAGACTCTCAGTCCTCTGAGAGTTAATGAAAAAAAAGCATTAACCACATCAAAAGCACTTCTGCTGGATGTTATCTGAACCTAGATTAATGTTCTGCAGAAGGAAGAATATTTAGGAATGACCAGACACAACATTTTTTGTTCCATTTCATTCTATCCTGCTTCTAAAGAATACTGACAAGAAATACAGAAAAATGCTGTGAAGTGTTAAATAAACTGTGGGGGATGGAAGCATTGGGAATTCATTTTCATATTCGGATTCCCAGAAGTCACTGTTTCTCATCTGTCTAGGTAAAGCATTGATAGGAATTAAATTATTTCTCCCAGTGAAGAAAAGCAAAAGTGAGGGTGACTGTGTACAAAAGTCTCTTCAAGTTACATCATTAGACACAAATTGAAAGCACTTATTCATATTTAAGCGTGTACTTTGTTGAAAGGTTTTATTAAATCTAGTTATTGTTGAATCTTTATTCAAAAAATGCAATTTTTGCTTCTCTTTATCTTTTACAGAAGGGTAAACCAGTAATTTATTTCTTCTACAGTATGTGACTATTAAAATTATTATTTACATTCATACCTTACTATTAAAATGGAGCAATTTCATGTTGCCTAGATACAAATCAGAAGGCTATTTTATATAACTAATACACATGAACAAACAAAGCAATCACAGATGAAAATAATTCTTTTTTCTAGTATTTTCTTTAACCTTCTTTGCTCTTTTTTGTTACCATTGCTTGTGACAAAAAAAAACCAAACCATTCTTACTGAAGATACCTACAACTCCAGCAGGATGTTATGGTCTGTCTTTTACATTCAATGCATTTCACCTGCTCTTTTTAAAATGGATTATTGTGTCCATTCGCAAGACTTTTGGTAAAAAGAAGACAATGAACTATGGCAATCAACATTTCTAGCTTTACTTACTGGTCTGGTTTTATTTGGACATAAATATGACTCAAAGCATCTTGCATCCATGCATCTTGCATTCATGCAACACACACAATTATCTCTAGCTGTATTTTCCAATTTAAAATTTATAATTTTAAAGAAATACTGTTTCTCCAAATCTGTTCTGGTTTAAAATGGCCATCATAAAGGGAAAATTAATAGATTAACACATTTTTTCACATATGTTCTCAGAACTTCATAACTTTTGGGTATTACAGAGAAATTTTAATTCCCTCTCTTCTTTTTAATTTGAACTGTACATTTTCCCCTATATTTATCTACATATTGGTCTCCAAAGGATTTTTTTACACATATAAACACACAAGCACACACACATGTGTGTGTATTTAGTGTTAAGTACAAACTGAAAAATACAAATCTGTCTTTTGTCAAACATTTCAACCCACTAAGTGATATTTGTTGCTAGAAAAGTAAATATAACAAAAACAAATTAATAAATGGGAGAAAGTTGAAGAATCTACTTTCTGGGCTGTCTCGCAGTTTTGGTTTGTTGTCTTTTTTCCCATGGGAATTTAAATAATAATGCAAATGAAACATAAATGAAATAAAATTATTTACTCAGTTTTAATTATTTTCCCTTCTCTTGAAGTTTTAAATTATTCTTGCACACAGCTTCCTTTTGCCTCTGTTTTATGGCCCCTTGATTTTTCTAACCTGTCTAGTTCACCAGAAGTCACTCTAGTTCACCAGAAAGATAAATTCTATCCTCAATTGAAATATCTTTTTTGGGGAGGAGTAAGTTTGTAAAATAGATTTCTACATCTTGTATGAACGCTATCAAGATAAGATGAGAAATACCTGTTTTTCACATTGCCTGCTCCTGAATGCAAGCCTTACCAGCTCCTAAGGGGAAGGCTTCCAGCAGTGTCTTCCTCCTGTAGGATGGTTGCTTTGTCTTAATTAGGAAAAACTTGACTAAGGAAAAGTCAGTCTTTCCTATGGTCTCCAGAGCTGCCTACCTTTCTCCATCGACTACCTTACTATTAAACACTACTTTTGTAGAATAGATGCTAAAATATGAAATCAGGCATCCTCAAGGACCACAGAGATAGTGTTTGGGTTCAACATCTCATCAAACACAAGTAACCAACAGGCAGTGCTACCAAATAAACATCCCAACATGACTACATACATCTAAATTAAACTTTCCAGAAAAGTTTATTAAAAGATTTCCAGCACTGCTTGCTATAGAATATGTTCTTTATAAATAATTTTCAGACTGTTTTTAGAAAGCTCGTTTTAGCTCTGCACAGTTTGTAATATACAGAGGGCTTTGCTTTGGCAGTGCAAATATATACAGAATACATTATTAGAAGTAAAACAGTTTGTGGCAATTGGTATTTTACCTAACAATTAATGAAACTTTTAATTTGCCCTGGCTAGCCTGTTTTTTTATGTAAGCTGGTGAGTTGTTTGTCACCATTTGCTGAATTTATTGCACTATGAACAGAGACAATTTTGCTTGCGTGCTGCTTTGGAATCAAAGGAATGACTCACAAGCACTATTTGTCTGTTTGTGACAACAAGTCTTTGTACTGATATTCTTACTGAAGATATCAGGGCTCCCAACAGGATGCAGAATTTTTTACGGTGCCTTTTTCATCCTCTAACTATTTCATGGCAGGTCACCAAATATGTTTCTAAGTGGGTCATTCAGCCCATTCACAGTTTTTAATTTTTTTCCCTCTATTTTTATCCAAGATTTTTAATCGCATCAATATCCTCCTGAGAAAGAGCTTTAGGAACATAACATCAGTGCAGATGTATTTTTTGTGTTTAGTTTGATACCAAATATAGCATCTTAGAATGTGGACTAGAAATCAGGAAAATACCCAACCTCCTGGACAGAAGTTCAGCATATTATTAATGTTTTCTTGTTCTGAAATATTTAACATACACATTCACAAACACACAAACCCACACAAATAGTCAAAATACCCCCTAAAAAGCATAAATCTCAATATATACAGTCTTCATTACAATGAGAAAATAGATGGATACAAGGCTCTTCATTTTCAAAGGCTGATCTGAGAATTTTTACTTTCTTGTTAGTGCACCATTGTTATTGCTTCTAGGGTCCTAAACTTGAGGTCACATCCATTCTTTTTAATAGAATTTTTGAGCTACACAGAGGGATAGAAATCTGAGTGTCAAGTTGCCTTGTACTTCCAGGCTCACAACTTTCTAATTTCATAATTTGGATGTAAAAAAAACCCTGTTTACACCAAATTTTAGAACCTAAGACTAACTTCATATCAAGTGAAATAGATTGTGTGAAATTGGGTTAAAAAAAAAAACCTGACAGATTTTTTTTTTTTTTTTGACAGAATAACATAAAGGGATTTTGTCTTAAATTACCAGAAGTCTATGTCAGTGGTCCTTCTGTTATTCCTCAGATAACTAAGGCTGCAGTAAGTACAAGAGCATGAATTCCTACTGCTTTGCTCTTCTGGAAAAGGAACTGATGAAAAAGGTGTGGCAGAGACTTAGAGCTGTGTATAAATGCTCTCTAGTCAAACTAGCCTTTGCTGTCTGTAGGTCTACAGAGCAATTTCTGTGATAGGATTACATTTATCTCACTCTGTCCTGCCTTCTTTTCACCTCTTATCTCTTCCCAATAGTTTGGATTTTTGTTTTTCTGGTTGGGTTTTTTCTTTGTTTATTTTTCATTTGTTTGGTTTTGCTTCATTTTGATTTTCTTTCATGTCATGGTAATTTATTGGTGCCCTGCCTCTGAAAGTAAGAAAATAAGATTACTCTTGTTTTGCAAATGAAGAAACTCAAGGAGAGAAACTGAAAACCCAAGACACAGAAAGCCTCTTTTAGAATTAATAATGGAATAAAGAAGAATATGGCTTCCAGTTCTAATTCAGCATGTTGCAAAGCAAATATTTTCATTAATGAAAGTAAATAGAAAATCACAGATGATAAATCTTACAGATGATCTAAAGGGGATGAAACACCTAGGCAGCAAGCTACAAATACACTTAGTATTCTGCTGTTTTTCCTTGATAAAAAATTCTTTATCCAGAGCAAAGCATAGATTTACACAGGAGCATGGAATGGAAGCCATAGTTTTGGAAAGTATGTGAATGTGAGAGCAGCAATGGGCAGTAACCTACAAATCAATGACTAGAAAAGTCCCAAGGGGCTGTGGAATTTTTTAGAGCAACTGAAGAGAAGATTCCAATGTGTTAAACCAGTGCTATCTTTGGATATTTAAGGAGGAAGTAGTTTGTAAGAAAAGAGAGATGACTTCAGACCTATGAGGAACACTGTAATCTATTCTGAGGTTTTTATTTTAGGAGATTAACAGTGTGGATGAAGAATGAGCCAAAAAAATTCAGGATTTTAGGAGAACAGAAAAAAGTAAGATTTGTCACTCTTAGTTTCAAATACCGTCAGTGTAGAGAGCTGAGTTAGATCTTTAGATATCTCTTCAATCTTAAGGGTATCTACAGGCATCTACTACATTTAAGGCATACACATATAATGAAGTTGCATTCTTTAGATTTTGGAATACAAGTCTGCAGAGGTTTTTGCAAAAAGATTGAGATAGAACTTAATTTCAATGTAAAAATACATTTATGATCACAAAAACTCACTTATTTGGCAAGAAAAAGTCTCAAAAACAACAACAAAAAGGCAGTAAGCTAAACTGAGACAAATTCAAATGAGATAGAAACATGGAAGGCTTTTTCAAAAGAACAAGTATTGTTGATACTTTAATCTGAAGGTGAGCACATGATGTTGGTATAATCCTTCTAAGAACAGATCTAGTAGCACAAAATCTATGTGAGGAAGTATTTATTCCATAAAAAACAACCACTGCCTACTAAAAGGCAACTTTGAAAATATTATGACTATACTATCACATTTTCAACACACACAGATTATCTTTCAATAAAGAAGGAAAGTGAAGTTTATATTCTAGTCTGTGACCAAGAGATGATTAATTTGAAATTGCTGCAGAAACATTAAAAAGTACACATAAAGCCCTGTGTACAACTCCTGAATGGTATAGCTAACTATGAACTCACCAGCATCAGTTGCTGGAGAATATCCTTAGAGTGAGAATTAGATTGGCAGCATCAAGCAAAGTTATAGCATAAGAAATCCCTCATCAGATTTGACCCCTCATTAAGCATTTCAATTTTTTACATAGACGAAACCTTCTTTTCTTACAAGCAAGAATTCTTCTTTCCCTTCCATCTTTCTATTAACATGCAACCATTTCATTTTAAGCTATTTTTTTCCTGACCAAATTTCCCTTCCCTTCCCTTATACAATTGATTATACCAGGGGCCAGCCCTGGAATATATTCAGTTTCACTTCCAGAAACAGAGACAGATGATCACAATGCTGTGAATGGGCACTGCTTTTGGTCTATAATAAAACAGTGATTTTCATATGGCAACTTCCAATCAGCTATACAACAAAACAGAACAGTTTATTCATTCATCTCGTCCTTGTTTAGGATGGCAGTTCAGCTACCTTGTGTTATGCCATTAAATCAACAGTTGTATAAGAAGCTGTGCTTCTCTCAAAATCTTCGAAAGATATTGCCTTTTCATTACAGCAACAAAAAACCCAGTAATTCCATCTAGAAGGAAAATTTTAGGTTTCATAACAAAGTGGATATTTGCCTATGATTTCCTCTGAATGCATACTACAGCTAACCCAGTTTTCCTGGTGCCCTCTACAGGGATGCTGGGTTACCACCAGTGTACTTGAGGATTACTTTCTTCTAATGATGACTCAATTTTTATAAAATATTTATCATATTCTGAGAAAAAAAGAGAAAAAATCCATTGACTAGGTTTTTAACACATTTCAGGGTGATTGGAGGAGGGGAATAGAATTCCATATTCCTTTCAAATCAGTAATTTTTATTAATAGAAACACTGTAACACATTCTCTGTTGCTACTGAGCCATGAATATACCAGAATTAATAAATATATAATTGATATGCTATGGATGTTCATATTTATATGTTCCTCCAGCCACTGAGGCAAACAAAACTATTTCACACAGAAATTTACCCTTTTCTAGTAGATTTTTTGAGAAACCGAACTTAAACCATAAAAATAATAATTTAATTAAAACAAGGCACCATTATGAAGACAGATAGACCACAAATGTAAATCACTAAAAAAATAATATGGTCCAAATCTGTATGTTAAACTATATTTCAACTCTTTCAAAGAACCAAGGGATGTAGAGACATGTTATGGAATGAAGAAAAGAGAAAAAATAATTAATTTTTAACCAGCATTTTCAGTGTCCGCAGTAACCAAATCTGTGTCTGGCAGTGACCAAATCTTTCAGAACTCAGGAGAAGCAGCACAGCACAACATTCCTTCCAGAGTAAACTTTGCCAGTCTAAAAAGTTTCATAGGTAGGTAAATGAGATCACAGGAATTAAAGAATGAGAATTATTTCTGAGAAAATGACCCAAACTTGAAAGTTCATAAAAAGTAATATTAGTATTAAATGAAAATTTCAAAGAAATACTTCAATCATAATATACCAATGCAGAATACAGTAATATATGTTATATATACATATATAGTCATTATCTCTTCCATAAAATGTATTTTATATTTTACATAAAGATATTTGTGATATTACTAAGTTGCGACGATCAGCCCTAAACAGAGAGGAGCCAATGGGAAGGTCACTATAAAATCAACAATTCGGAAACAAATTTTAACAAGAGAAATAAGTATAAATACATCAAACAAAAGTATCATTAACAACATAATGAGGGTTTTGTACAGATTCCATTATAGATGAGGACTATATCCCTCAAAATTCCAGGGAAAAATTCTTGCAAAACTACTCCTCATGAGTGATAAACAACAATAAATTATTTATATTCCAGATCTGAGTTATGGGTAAAGGGGAGAACATGGAATAACTTCCTCTCATCCACAGTAGTATTAAAACATCACCTAAATTACAAAATGTATAATTTTAATCATCATGATTTAATTTGCTTTTAATCTCAAAAGGTTGTAGAAGTCAAGAAGAGATAGGATACTATAAACTGGACTTTGAGGCAATAGACACTGTCACTGGACAGCTTTTAGTGGCCTTCCATGTATGTTTTTTCCCATGTCTCTCTGTCTCCCTCTCCCCCCTTCCCAGTTATTCCCATGAAGGCTACTTTCTGAGGATTACTAAAATGATCCAGGAAACCCTCTCAGTGAATAGCTTTATATTGAGAACTGAAAGAGATCTTGCTTCTTAAAGGATTAGGCTGTACCTCAATAGGGATTTCAAAAATAGCAGTTAGCCATTAATATAAATACTTACCTACTTTAAATGTTGTCCCTTGACTTCAGACAGATAAGTTGAGCATTTTGTGAGAGGAACTGTAATCATCCCTCTATTACAGAAAAAGCAATGAGACATAACTCCGCAACATGACAAAACTGAACTTGGGATCCTTTTATCCTTTTGTGAATAAATCTAAGATCAGGCCTAAGTCTGTAAACCTTTGGAAGTGAGCCCCATTCTCTCAAGCTTCACTGAAAGGGTGCTTTTCAGTGGCATAAATTCCACGTCCATGCAAGTCCCTACAAAGATGCCCATTGACTCAATAAGATTTGGATAAAATAAACAAAATAACAGATGCAGTAGTTTTCATTCAGGATAAACTTCCTTAAAACAAATGAGAGTTTCATTTAGAATTGAGAATAAAAAAATTTAAGGACCATAAGTTTTGGTAATATGAACTGTGCTAGGGGACTACATAGAATTATCTATTGATAAAGAATTATCATATTATTAGCACAGGAATATTCCATTAAAAGACGAAATTAGAGCTTTATCAGATTGTTCTATGGCATTATGTAGAGCACCAAAAATTTTAAATATCTCTTCAGCTCTCAACGGAAGACACAGGAATCAAAAAAACTAAACATCATGCATCAAAATGTCAATGTCAGTTCAAAGCCCCATTAAGACTGGAAAAGTAATTTCTTGCCCTGAATATTGAAAAATGTGAGTCAGTTAAAACTCTGAATATAGTTTTGATGTGTTCCCAGTTATTTGGGGAAGTAATTTATGTTTTATTTCCAGCATTTCTGTTGTAGAAAGTGACAAACAGATTGGAAACACTATGTCTTCATTGGCTGTCTTTTTTTCAGATTTTTACCATCCGTTTCTGCTTATGACTTTTCTTATGCACACACTCTGAACACACACAGAGCAGCAGGCAATGAGGACACAGAGCTGAATTCTCTTCTCCACAGTAGGCCTCAAAAGGCTCAGAGTGATAAAAATGATGTGTCTACCTAAACTTGAACAAAAGTATTAAGGTATTATAGAGTTTAACCAAACTTAGAAACTTCAGGTAAGATTTTAAGAATAGGATTCCTCTTCATCTAGCTTTACTAATGTTAAGAACATTGCTGAATCTTATCATCTGGCTTTTTCTTGTAGTCAGTCAATGGAGACTGCCTAATGACAACTCTGCCCATTTTCTTAGATGTCATAAGGGTTATTAGCCTCTCTTAGTTTTTCTGTGCTGCAGTTAACAGCAAGGGATTGCTACTAGATTCTTAACATTTCTGAAGCTGATGGTAGAGTGAAAATACATGAGTGCTGTATGAGCATCTGCAGTTATAAACATAGAATTTATACAATGGGTTTTATACAGGATCTTCAGAGCTCTCACAAACGCCTATACTGGACAATATAAGAGAAGGATTGGAAGTTTTAAAATATATATATATATAGATAGATAGATAGATAGATATGCATATATATATATATAAAGCTGAAAAGCTGTATTCCTTTACAGTTGTAGAGTTTTTTGCCTTCACTTTACATATATATATATATATATATATATATATATAAAGCTGAAAAGCTGTATTCCTTTACAGTTGTAGAGTTTTTTGCCTTCACTTTAGATTTACTCTTATATCAATACAACTTGTCTCACTCTTGAAGACAGGAGTACAAATTTGTCCAAAAAATTATTTCATGCATTTGAAACCTGGAAATAAATTTTACTGAAGGAAATAGATTATTTTCTGAGATTGCTGGTAAATCTGCTATGCTCAATGCTAGAAAATTATTTATACTGTGTACCCAGGTCATTATCAGCAACATTTCTCATTCAAGTCTTAACTGACACTAGAGAATGGTAATATTCACACTTAACAATAAGGACATTTGGAGTCTATTCCATATCCACTATTAGAGGTCTTTAAGCTTAAAAGTCATTTTGTTCTTGCTTTACTTATTTTCTCCGGTAAAAATGCTTATTTCAATTCCCACTTTATTTGCTGCCTAATCCCTCACAAATACTCATGGCCAGATTATTTCTATATTTAACTGACTTCCACAGAAAACAAAGCATTAACAATGCCCTCTGATTCACTGTAGTATTGTGCTCTCAGAGTGAAATTGTTACACAAACCTAGATTATACCAAAGATTAAATGAATGTAACATTGGCAAGACTTTTAAAAAACTTATGTTGAAAGTGCTATTATTGTATTCTCATATCTATCTAAAACTCTTTTTCCACAGGAGACTCTTAGAAGCCTCCTATAGATTATTAATTATTATATCTTTTTCTGAAAAGGTGTATGCAAATAAGAGAAATAGCAAAGTCTTTCAGCATCTTTAACTGTGTACTTGATATCTTATAAAAATGAATTACTTGTAACTTTTAGAGGAATCGCTTCTCTTTTAAAAAGAGAAGAAAAATTACATGAGAAAAACTTAAATTTATTAAATCATTCATAATTGAAAAAAAAAAGTACATATCTGTACATATCTTACTGCTATGAGAACAAAGAACTTGTATCTTTCCCATCACGAGATGGATGAGCAACTGGCCACAGGTCAGGCACAAAGTGTTACAGAGAATGGGGTGACAGACTGGTGACCTGTCACTAGCAGGGTTCCACAGGGCTCCATCCTCAGCCCTGTGCTCTTCATCTTCATGACCTGGGTGCCAGACTTGAAGGGATACTGAGTTCACAGGCAGTACAATGCTGGGAGGAGGTGTTGACTCCCTCAAAGGCAGGCAGGGAGGCCCTGCAGAGAGTCCATTACAAATTAGAGAGCTGGGCAATCACCAACCATAAGTTTTACAAGGGAAGTGTCAGACTGTGCACTTGGTACGGGGCAACCCTGGATGTACAGACTGGGAAAAGAGAGGCTGGAGAGCAATGCTGCAGAAAGGGACTTGAGGGTCCTGATCAACAGAGAGCTAATCATGAATTAGCAGTGCCCTGGCAGCCAGGGGAGCCAGCCCTGTCCTGGGGGCATCAGGGACAGCACGGCCAGCTGGGCAAGGGAGGGGATTGTCCTGCTCTGATTGGCACTGAGGCAGCCTCACCTCAAGTTCTGGAATGATAACGATTGGTAGGCCTACCAACAAGACACTGCACACAGAGAAAAGACTGAAGAGAAGCACTAGCTAAAACTGGCCAGAGCACAAGCAACCAAACCAAAGCCTGCACTGCCTAGAGACCCTCCTCCCACTGACATTATTTTGCAGCAATCTACTAAAGCTCTCCACAGATATAAAGACATTTAATGACTTTGTCCTTGGCCTTAGTCTTATTCTAGGAGAGCAAAGACAATAAAGAAATCAGATTAGTAGAAGCAGGTATGTAGAAATCAAATTTGGGGATGTAAATTTCAAGTTTTTAAATGCCATTTTCATGTATTTTTGTAAATTTTTTGCCCCATTTTCATTTTTGTTGCCTGTCCTTCCTTTAGCACATTCCCTTCAGCTATCACCCTTTGTCTATTTCTTAACTCTTTCCATCAGAATACCCTCCTAAGAATGACTTCTCTTGAAATAAATTATCATCCATTACTCCTTTCACCATGTGCCTATGCTATCATCCTTTCATAAGCCTGTGACTGCCTGTCTAAAATAAGATTTTAGGAGACAGAAATCTAATGCTGGGTGGCTGTGCATTTTCTAGCAGGGTCAGGTATCATTTCTGTAAGTCCCACAGGAATAAAATGCTATTAATCCTACAGGCAAGTGCTGTCTAAAGGGATCACAAATATCTGACACCATCAAAGCCTAGCCACATTCCTTAGCATATATTAAGACTACGCACTAGGATTACAGAAAAAAAAACACCATGACCCCCAAAAAAGCAACACCACCACCCCTCCTCCAAAATCCCCACCCAAATCCCAAAGGAAAAAAACCCAAACATATACACAAACTCAGAAAAAACCCCAAACCAACTAATAAAAACAGATTAAAACCAAAAACAACAAAAAACCCTGAAACACAAATAAAAAAGACCCCACAAAGAAACAAACCTACCCTCCAAAACCAAAACCAAAACCAACAAAAAAATTCCTGCTTAGAGAAAAAAAATAAGTCCCTCCATTTTTTCAAAAGATTCTCAATCAGTTCTGTAGTAACTATAAAAAATGACATTGCCTCTCTTGCCTAAGAATATTGTGAGTCAAAGTCTTATACAGAAGGATACAAAGCACAAAAGTAAATTAGAATTTTGATCTTGGAAAATAGATAATCTAAAAGATGAACGTCTGACTAAATTATTAGAGGAACTCATACAGCAAACTTTATAAAGTTTATACACACAAAAAGATCTGCACTTTCAAATCTCACAAAAATATAAAAATAGTAGCATTTACAGAACTTACATCTCTGAAGATCAGGAGAATTTAATGATGCTTAGTGTTTGTGAGAAATACCAATATGCTTTCCTGCCAATAGCTAGAATGCATTTTGCATGAATCTTGCATCTTTAAGTTAGCAAATTCAATTTTCTGCTATCATGGAAATCTATGTATCTAGCACCAAAATGCTACAGTGTAAATAGTACTAGTATTAATAGTAGCAATAGCACCATTTCAGTAGATACATCTAACTTCAGTAGATTTTAAGTAGGTTTTATTTAGTACACAGTAACATTCTCTTGTTGTTTTCTGTCAGGTCAGGATTTTACCCACAATGTTTATACAAAATCATGCCATTTATTTGACTTAGAATATTTTGATATGGTTATGAAAGCATTTTATGTATTAGAACAATCAGTGGAAGATCTCTTTATGTAAAATATTCTAGAGGGTGGTGGGGAGAAAGTAATATCTATATATCCGTTTTAGATGTTACTTTAGTCTTGCCATTTTTTTCATGTCACAGCCCAAAGAACCATTTTCAGTTTCCAAGAAGTTTATTTGATCATTTTACTATATTGTGTCATTTTTTTCTCAATTTTCACAGCAGTAAATTACTCAAAACTGTTTTGAGTTGGTATATTTTTCAAATGCTGAGATGACTAATAAATACTCATAAGTCATATTTGAAAGCCACACTTAAATCTTCAACAGTTCATTGCAATAAAAATGGAAAATAGGTGTGAAAATGAGTGTGTAAAATGAAGATTTCTTCTTCATAGTGCTTAATATTTTATTTTAATGAAGGAGAAGCAACATTTTCTTAGAAATGAATACGCATTCCACTCTAAGGGCAATTTAAAGTTTAAATGCTGTCTTGTTTCAATGGGTATATTTCATTTGATTTTGTATAGAAAAGTTCCATGACTTTTAAAAATAAAATAGAAATTCCTCGTGATTCATGTTCACATATTCATAAAGAACTTACAGATGGCACAAAGACTTTCTGGATGTTTAGCAACATTTCTGAGGGGAGAATCATGCAACATTTCATTTTATGTAAAAGATGGAGGCTGCAGAGTCGCTGACTGTACCTAATGATGAACAGCTGCACTGACAAACTGCCCTGGTGGGAAATCCCTCTGCTAGAAATCACCATTTTGCTGAACATTGCCAGCAGGTATTCTTCATGGATTCAAAGCCTCAGACCAACACCCCGTGTCAGTAAATTAGTGGCTATTATAATTACTGACTGTACTGGGGCTTTAGTTCATCATCTGATAAAGTGAGGGAGTCAATAACTTGCATTCCTCAATAAAATTTGTAACACAAATGGCTGAAAATTTGTCCAAATTTTCTGCTGATGTAAATAGGCAGTATTTCACCTACATCAGCCTAGCTGTTTTATTTTACTTTGGCAGAGAATGTTGTTCCTTTTGCAACATGATAAGGCAAAATCCAAAGACAAGCCCAGTATACAATTGCCAAAGTAGTGGAGTACTAATGCAAACAAAAAAAAGGGGTCAACTGGGGTAGAGTTGGTGGAAATAGTTGAGTCAGGGATCTTTTCAAAGCAACATAAATAATATGTGGATTGTGAAACAAGATAATGGGACCTCTATATTCACATAAAGTAGAGCTCAAAATAATCTTACAAAAAAACCCATCAACCACTAAACAAAAGCCAGGCAGATAGAGAAGGACATCTCTAGCATATCAATTGAATGTATTATAAATATCAGATTTCTGTATTTTCCTGATATTTCCAAGAAAATGCCAGTCATTTCATTAAATTGTCTTTCTGAGTGAAGCCATGGAATACATAATGGACCCAGTACCTCTGCTGAATAAACTGAATTCCATTCTTCTATTTCCATTGTCTGTTATCCATTGCATGAACTTCTATAGTCATCAATGGAAGCTGAGATGGGTGTCAGAAA
The DNA here is from genome assembly GCF_028769735.1 of Zonotrichia leucophrys gambelii. NCBI lineage: Eukaryota > Metazoa > Chordata > Aves > Passeriformes > Passerellidae > Zonotrichia > Zonotrichia leucophrys. The sequence goes on along the minus strand of NC_088169.1, from coordinate 22,854,292 downwards.
ATAAAAGATAAGCTCTCTTTCTCTGATTCTCTGTTCTGCTCAACCACATAGGAACTGAAATGCCTTTTCCTACGCTACTGAAGAGTGTCCCAAACACTAGGGCAAAGAGCATGCTAGAAAAAAAATCCTTCTTATAGAATTTGTTTTCCTACTGACACTAAGCTGAACAAACAGGAATGCAAGAGGCAGGAAGCAATAAAGGAGACTCACCAGAGCAAGAGAATGGAATAAACAGAAAATGTTCTGAACATTTCAGATGTCTAATCCATTGGATTGTATTTCTATCTAGGAATTAAAGTACTTAAAATCCACTGATGCACATTTTTTGTTGTGAAACAGACAGATTTGTGCACATCACTGTGGCTGATGCACTCTATAATAAAAAAAATTTGAAGCCTAAGTAGGCCAATCAACACAAGTCTCAAAATTATCCCTTAAAAATAATCCTATATAAAATCAAAAAGAAAACAAAACCATCACCCCAAATACTATCAGTGGAGGCCAATTATGAGAACTTTTGAAATTTATTACAATACAATGTGGAAATAAAACATTAATTAGAATACAACTCTTTAATATATGAGTACTTTTGCTGTCTAAATAGCATCTTTGCATTTAGAAAAAGGCTCAGAACTGAATTTATTTGCAACAAAGTGATCATATTTCCTTTTATTTTACTTAAATTGGTTTTTTAAGTTGATATTATCTTAGGAATTATTAGAAATAACCGCATGAATATGTTCACTCCAGTAATATTACAGATTATCTACATGCACTTTATTTATTAAAGTCATGCATGTAACATCTCAGTGACAAACTAAAAATTGCTACATATTCATGACAGAACAGGAAAATGATGTCTTAGATACATAAATTTATTATTTTTTCTTCTTGCCTTTAGATATCTCTTCAGGAACTTTCAATGACAATGGAGATACTCTGCCATATAAAGAGGTCTCTTGTTTATTGGTTTAATTGCTATAAATCCAACTTCCTACAAGACTATTAGGTGAATAAGACATAGCTGTTTGTGTGGTCATGCAAAAAATAACCTCATTTTCTTTTGTTGTTCTCAAAGTATATGACATTTTATCATATTTTTGAATATACTGTTTCTCTGGTATATTTTTTATTTGACATGTAATAATATAAATTGCCACCTTTGGAAGGACAAAAAACTAAAACCTAGTATATATACATATTTGTGTCATATTCTGCCCCAGATTTGGTCATGCTGAAGGAAACACTGACTCAGTCACCCCATTCTGACAAGTCCTTTTTATTCTTTGCATTTAATAACTAGTGAGATGGACTTTTATTTTTTTAAGGTCAGATGTCATACACTGGAGCCTCATCCTCTGCTGTCAAAGCTGTTAGTGCTGTCAGGTCTTCTCCATGTTTCAGAATTGGTGTGCAGTGTTCCCACTAAATATTGTGCATTTGCCCCCTCTGGGAATTGTGATTCTTTTTATTCATCATGGCTTGCATTGTAAGTGACATCACTGAGTGTGTCTCTATGACACTTCTATTTAGTGTTTCATGAGATAAGGTCATTTTTATTTCCAATGTATCCAAACTTCTTGCAAAAACTATTAATTCAATTAAGTCAGGGAAGAATACAAAGTTGAGCAGGCTCATTAAGGATATTGGATGACTTGTAAAACAAGATTCCAATTTCTTGGGAACCCCATTAAACTAGTGATTACAGGATTAGCAAGTATTAAAGGACAACTTTAATATAACTTACGAAGTTTTCTTAAAATATACTTGCATATTTTGCTCATTTGGTTTGTTTTCTGTTTGAAAATGATAAATTGTTTCCCAGAAACAGAAACCACTTACTCTGATAATAAAAACTAATTAATTCCAGAGATGGCATCCGAAGTAAATGTGTTTTGATACTACATTTGTCAGCCTATATCCTTCTTCTCAGAGATCCAAAAGTAAGAAAGTCTGTACGTCTAGCTTATTTTTATTCAAGGAAGTCAACAGTTTAACTTTGAAAAAAATGCACTGTATCAAGAATGCAAAAGGAATTATCTCAGTTATAAGATCACCTCATAAGAAAAAAAAAAAAATTGTATCTGTACCTATACTACAGTGCCAAGTAGTGACATAGCTCAGTTCACATCACAGACAAAACAAATGTTCCATGAAGCGTATTAAACATTTTCTCCAAGTTTTCCTATTTGATAACCCACCAAAGCATGTCTGTTAAAGGGTGAAAAAAACCACCAGAAACAAACAAAAAAAAAAGTCTATACCTCCAGAATAAGAGACAATCAGTCTGAAATATTATTTTAACAGTAGCAAGGAATAGCTCCTTCCTGTATGCCAAGAAACTCCCTGAGTCACCTGCAATCCTTACTCACCCCTGTCTTGGCTGCTACACGACAAGGCTGTGCCTTGAATTCCAGTACACTCAAATTGTAATACCCTAAACATTTCAAGTCTTTTGGAGTTGCCTGGAGTAAGATTTTCCTAGTTCAAACAGTTCTACCATTACTTGAATGCTGAGTCAAGTTGTTGGATGCCATCGCTTGAAAGTCACAGTGCTTTCTAGAAAGTGGGATTTCTTTACTCTTTTTTAAATAGATTTTAACAAGCTTGTTTTTATCTTTTAATTCCATTCAGCATGATAAAAATACTCTCTTTTTTAAGAAACATTCTGATTACTGTTTTAATGTAATCAATTTTATCTACTATCATTATGAATTTCTTAATAAGTCTCTGTATGAATTCTTAAAAGTCAGTTGATATAATTTATACCGTTTTCAATTCCTTCTAACTAAAAAGGTCAGGGTATGTTTTTTAATTAATTTTAATTTATTTTTAAAGTGATACTATTTTCACTTTATTAACTTTTTAAAACCCTTCAGGAAACAAAAATTCACTAGAACTGAGGTAATGTTTTGAATTCACGACAGACAAGCTTCAAACGTGTTTTTTTTCTTAAGCTATAATATGACCATGAAAAATCACTTTTTAGATCACCAGCTCCTAGAAGCTTTGAAGACTGGTTTTGTGGTTTTTGTTTGCTTAATTTTTCCTTTTTTTTCCCTCTTGCTTCCTAAAGATGGTAGAGTTATGCTAAAAAGACATTTTTACTAGTGGTAGAAGTATAGAAGACATTGTTTCATAAAGTCATTGGTTCTTAGATGTGTAAAATATCTTTCCACAACTGACAGTAATAGCATATATCTTTCACTAGAAATTTAATGATGCTATGCATACCTCACCTTCTACTGCTGATTTCATATAAGATACATATTCTTAAAAGTCTCATTAAAATAAAAACCAAAATGAAACAACAAACAGTTTTATAGAGTGTATTTGACTGTACTAAAGCAAAATAATTACATAGTTAACATTAATTCACATTGAAATGACAGGACTGAAAAAGAATAAACTTGTAGAACACTATTACCTCTAAAGTTTCAGTTATTAAAAAGCATGCACAAAAGTCCCTGAAAGTAACTCCAAAACACCACAAATGTTGTAAAGAGGGACTAGATTAGACTCAGGAGAACGTTTTGTGAACCTGACTTTCCAGGATACTACAACAACTTCAAATAATTTTTCATGGCAAAAACAGTAAAAAAAAAAAAAGTGATTTTAAAGAATGTCCCAATATTTAAGTGGAATATTATTTGTGAATACAAGGAAGGATTTGCCAAAAACATATCCTTTACATCACAGAATCACAGAATGGAGAGGATACGAAGGTGTCTCTGGAGATCATCAAGGCCAACCCCCTGTGATGAAGCAGGTTCACCTGGAGCAGTCCCCAGTCCACCTCACTGTCCACTCATCCAACTCATGCTTCTTGCCCTACCTTATGAGGAGGTTATGGGAGACAGTGTCAAAAGCCCTTCAGATGTCAAGATAGACAACATCCACTGCTCTCCCCAGGTATCTATCTCCCTCTGAGCCACCAAGACTTTATTTGCAGTAAGCTCAGAGAAGACGGCAGCTCTAAGACTTTGCCCACTTCTCAATTCATTCATTAAAATTAATCAGATCAATTTTACCCACCTCTGCTATGAGGAGAGAATACACCACATATAGCTAGATATCCAAGTTGTGTCAGTTCCCAGTCTGCTTAATAAGATGAGCTCCCAACCAAACTTCACCTCCCAAGTCCTCAAGAGGTGACATGTTTGCCTCATGTAGCAAGTATTCCAGTGTCAGCAATTCAAGCTTGTAGTTAGCATCATTATATATTTGAGTAAAAAATATTTTTAAAGAGGAATATTTAAGAAAAGGTTTGAAAATTAGTCATTTTGAGAATCACATGTAGTATAAATTACCAGATATTTTGTTAGAATTAAAAAACTCTGAGAATTTATTTTCAATTTCATTATCATGCTTTCTTATTTAAACTTTGGGGGGGTAGTTTGTTACCTCTATTATTTAACAAATATTTAACAAATTATTTAACAACCAATTTCTATTCATTCTGCTTGAAAATAATTTCCAAGTATGGGATCTCAGGACCTCAGTCCTGAGGACAGGAGGACTTCACCGGGGTGAATGGCGAAAAGATTAGTTAATTAGAGGGTGAGACACAGGGTTTAGGATTTATGTACAGGGGGGTTTAGAGAAGTAAGATGGAGGAATTGGGGTGTGTCCTGTCCTTCTTCTTCTTCTTCTTCTCCTCCATCTTCTTTGGTGATGGTGGCACTTTTGGATTGGTTATTACTGAAAGTGCACCGAGTAATAAGAATAAATGGTATTGGGGAAAAATGATAAATATTGTACACGTAACCATGGGTATAAAGATAGGTGGCTGCCTGGAGGGCAGCACAGTGTGCTCATGGCTGACTGCTGAGCAGATCTCTGTCGGGCTGAAAGAACATCTTTTAGATAAACAATTAATAAACATAAAAACCGAAAGAAGAACTGAAGCCTCTTCTCGTCCTTCGATACGCGGGCTGCCCCAAGGCCACTCCGGGCCTTTCCAGGCCCTTCAAACAGCCGAAAACCCGACATCCAAGGACTGGAAGTGTAATCTTCTTTCTTTAATTTAACATCTTGGGCAATTTTCCTAGATTCTGAAAGGTGATCCAGTGTACCCATGTCAGATACAAGCCTTAATCACCCAGTATAGGAAATGCCAAGGAATGTTATTTATCTCAGTCCAAGGTAGAAGGAAATGAAGTAAAAAAAGCAGTGGTTTCAGACAATGCAAAGGTGACACCATGTTTCCAGAAGTGTCCTATCCACCAAGACACAATAAACTCTTGCACTCTCCACTGTTTCATTTCATCAAGCTAAGAAAACATGTGGCTGAGAATATGAGAAAAGGAAGAGTAGGCTGAAATTTAGGATAGAAAAGATAAGAAACACACATGAGCAGAGAATTGCTGGTTACCTTTTCCACAATGTGGAGCACAGGTGATGACCCCAGTTTCACTCTTCTGAAGTAAGTACTGCAACTATCACACTATCATCCACCACAAGGACCAGGTAAAAAGGAGCTAGTTATAGGTCTGACATTGTCTGGCTTCTGAGGTCTCCCAAGAGATTTGGGTTCTCAGATCTTTATCCAAAACCTGCCTGTCTTGTATCTCAGTGCAGCAGGTAGGTAAGGAGGTGGCATTCCCCCCATCCCCTCAACCTCCAATTAGTCTTGGGTTTTGTGGTGATTCTTTCCTTCTGTTCTTTCTCACAACCTGTCTTTTTTGCAGTAAGAAAGGCTGTGAGTTTAGGCTTGCTCGGGGTGGAGGTGGTTAGTTATTATTCAGTGTTTTGCTTACTCAGTATGTTCTTCAGCTTCTGTTTTTCCTATAATCTCTCTGAATAGTTCTGCAATTTTTTGCCACGAACTTCCTTTTCTTCTGAATTTTTTATGTTTTCTGAAAAGCACTGAATATATTAAAATATTACTTTATTTAGTGCTACATAACCTTTAGAGACTTAGCACTTCCTTTTTGACCCTTTCCTATCATGAGTCTAGATAGACTTGAACCAGACAAATATTCTAAATCAGAGAATCAAAGAATACATCAATAAAGTTTTGGTGTTTCATGTTTACATTGTTCAATAAAACAATGATAATACATAGATGCTGTAAAACTTTTTAATAGAATTATCTTTCAAAAATATCAGATAAGATCAGGCCCATTTCTGATAACAACAAATAATAAAAAGGAGCCTGCAAGAGCAAAAATATTTTCCTACCTACATTAAAAAAAAGTGAATTGAAAAGTTGGTTACACTCAAATTTGCAGCAACTTCTTGCAGGTTTAAAAGTAAATCTTTACAAAACACTAAAATGGTTCTCTGGATAAACTAATATTCTACGATTGCATCTGTGGGTTTAGAAGTTGTTTAGGTTTGGGGTTCTTTTTTCCCTTTTTTTCTAACAATGATTTCCCAGCACATTTTTAATGGACAGAGGTCTTAATGAGACTGAAGCAGACAGGAGACACTTTGTTGAATCAGAGCCAGCTGCTCAGCACCTTACAGAATCAAGTGTCAAAATAATTTATTTGGTTATTGAGCCAATCATTTTGAAAAGAAAAGTTTTGTATCTTTTTGTGTAGATTATCTAGTCACTTTCTTTGACACAGTTGACTTGTAAACACCCTTGAAGAGAAAAAAGGAACAATTTTCCTTATGTATATTTTGTGTCTACAATACCAAACATTTCTTGGGCCCCACAAAGCCCAACAGTCAGTTCCAACTTCTGTGTTGCACTGTTCTTTTCCTCTTAACTTGTTACAGAGCTGTTGACATTTTTTATTATTTAAAAGAAATAAAATAATATAATACCATCTCAGAAGTTCAAAGTATTTTTGATCAAGTCATTAATGTTTGGACAGGACTTTTGCTTCCAGGTATTAATTTTAAATATTTTTCTGCAATTATTTCACTGTATTTTCTGTTGTCTCCATTCTTTTGTGGTTCGTGCCCAGCCTAGCTGCAAGAGAAATATACAAGCCTATAAAAATGTTTTCATTATATTTCACTGCAGTTTTATATCCTATAATCCTTCTCCACAGCTCTCACAAAAAAAAAAAAAATCAAACAAACAAACAAAACCAAACCAAAACAAACTCACTAAAAAACCCAATCAAAAGAACCAAAAGAGTCTCAAAGAAATAATATATTAAGTTTTCTTTCAAAGAATTTTTTGAAAGAAAGGTGCTTGATTTCTCTTTAAGTGAATTAACTCAATTTATGTTATAACTCAAGTATTTCTGTAAGGAACATAGTTTTTCTTGTTTTCCTAGCAGAGTCAGTGGGATTTGAAGGCTCTCCAAGAGGGAACTTCACCTGAACTAGGCTCCTGCTGGGGAGCACTCCCTGAAGGAGTCTCTTTTCCTCACTAAATGCTTGCTGCTTAGAGAGCCTGCTGAGAAAAGGCTTCTGCTTACTTCACACCCTTCCTGTTTTCTTGTCAGCCCCTGGCTATAAAGTTGCTGAAAGCCATAAAGGGGATTTCAAAATGAATCATGACTCATGTTCATGGAAAGACCAACTGCTCTAATTTTATGGGACTACTGTTGTTCATATTTCAGCCCTTTGGGAGACATAAAGAATAGAAAGACTTTCTAGTGGAACATTAGATATATCCACAGAGAAAGTAAATATTAAAAAAAATGTGTTTCAGAGTTTTTCTATTTATGCAGCAGCCATTTAAGGGCACAGGAACCCTCCATAACTCACATGTCCTCTGTCCTGTTAGCAACCTCTTGCATGTAGTCCTGTTCCTGATTTCAACTGGGACACCCAAGACCTCAGCCACAGTTCATTCCCACCCACTGTCTCCTTTATTTTAAAGAAAAAGGTGCCATTCAGTATCCTTAACATGCACTTCTCCTTGGATTCTGTTAGATTACACTTCTGCAGTTAGTTCCTCTCAGTGGGTTATGTCCAATCCTTCACTCTTCTTGTCTACCACAGAGATTAGCTCATGGGGTTACCCATGTGAATAAAGCATCTTGGATACACAACAGACCACATTCTTCAGGGCAAGGAAAAGGGATAAATTATGTCTTCTTCTACATGAAGCAAAATTATAAGAAACATGTCACATTACACCTTTTTTTTAAAGTTATAATATTCTAATAGACACAGTCAGTATTCACAGCACTGAAGAAGACTCAAATAACCAACTTTTCTCTTTTTGTTTATACAGCAGTGTTCTCACTGGTAACTATTTAGTGTAGTTTTTTCTGTTGTGTTTGAAGGCTCAGATTAGATTTTAGGATATAACCTGCACTAAGTAAGTAAGGATCAATAAACATTAGACAAGAACCTAACATATCAATTCAACATGTGAATTAAATATATATAGATTTTGAAAAGGGCATTTCTTCAATGTATTTAAATGCCATTCTCTTCAATTTGATCACAAAGACATTAATGAACAAACAAGCATGTATCAAGTTCTTATTCAAGTTTAACAAACCACTACTTTGAATAGTCAGGGCTTGGTATAAACACAGCTGCGATAGCTTTTGTTTGTCTGTTCCGTGACCATAAAAAAGTTTCTGTCTTCTAAAGGAACTGCTGAAATCCCTACTTCTTCATCAAAAACTTGATGTGCAGAGTTTGATCCTTCAACTTTTGTTAACATTTACATGGGAAAAAAACCCAAAAAACATCAAAAATTCAGAAGAAAAGGTATTTCATTGCAAAAAATTGCAGAACTATTCAGAATGTGCTTAAAATGCATTTTAAAATTATTAAAATATGTTAATGTACTGATCTTTAATACACCATGAAGTATATAGAACTGGTTTTCATCAATAAGTCTACTCTTGTTACCAGTGAGGAAGATAGTGATTCTCCCTGCACCAGGAACTACTCTTTAGAAACATGAAATTGTTTTTCTTCTATTGTTTTTCAAGGTCTTTTCCAAGATTTTCTTTTCTATGAGGAAATAAATGTATGATATTTCAGTCTATTTCATAATACTGATAATGGTATTTGTTAAAATTTTCATACCTATCTGTGTACAGAAGGTAGGCCAAGAAATAAAGACGTAAAATTTGAGCCCAAAACATTCGGTAGATAAGGATTAAAATCACTTAAGAAAAAATATTACTGCTAAGAAGTGTACATAAAAATTTCATTTTTCACATTCATGCAAAGCTTAGAACTTGCTTTGTACACAAAAACTTGTTTTGTACACAAAACCTAGATTTACACTATCACGAATTAAGTTTGAATATTCTTATCTGAAAACTGTTTAGGGGATTTCAAAAGAGATGATTTAACGAAAAAGATAAGTACCATTTATAACAATGTGATTAAACTATCAAAAAAAAGGAAATCCCTTAAACATAGCTAACCACTAGGCATGATTTTAGATAAGTTAATTTAGAAGAAAATCTATGCATGCCTAATGTGTTGTTATTAATTCATTTATTCTTTCCTTTTAGAAAGCTGTTTTGAAAGTAAATACTATATATTTTTTAATGGGTTCCTTGTTCTTGGCACAGACCATGCTTTCCAGATCAGACTATTTTCTAAACACATGAAACACTTTTACTGGGCAAGCTGGGTGTCACCTGAGTGATAGCCACATGCACAATACCTCTGTCACAGAATGGAAGCCTTCCCTTCAGTGTACACTTACAGCTTTCATTCAGATATTCTTGTTGATCAGCCTCTGTCATATAAAAGCACTGAAGCTTTAAATAATTAATTAAAAAAACCCCAAAAACACAAAAAAAAAACCCCCCAAAAAAACCCCACCCAACAATAGGAGGATATTTGCATGGTAACTTAAAGGGCACGATATTCAAAAATAACTAAAAAATGATTAAATATCTAATAAATACTCTAACAATTAAAGGTTCTTTCATCTTAACTCTTATCACCTAATTCTGCCTCAATTCCACATAGTGATTATCTAGTTCAAACTTGGCTGTGTCTGCCTTTTCTTTACCTGGCATCTGAATATTTTGCCTGCTCCTGGCATTCAGTTTTGCTCTTTCCTATTTTATTGGTAATTCTCCTATTTTTAGAAGCCAATCATCCCTTTGAACATAACAGTCCAGCCAGTCCATGTGCAGGATCCACAGAAAATGACTGTGGCACAATGTGCAATCAGACCTTGAAGCCGTGTCGGGGGTAACCTTCAGCCCTTTCATCCCTCAGCAGTATGTGGGACACGTCTGATGCTCATACATACCCAAAAGGCACCTCTGACTAAGAGGATTTGAATGGGATTCCTGGGTTACCAGGAAGAACAAAGACACACGGTATAAATAGGAGGAATACAGGAAAGCAATCAACTTCGGGAAATATGACATTTCATGTCCCTGCATCAGTGGGTCAAAGATTACTGCTTTATGTGGCATAGGAGATAGAATACACCAAAAGGAGCTCATGGATGAAAATATTGGACTTTTAAAAATTTCTCTTCTGTTTTGCACTGCAACTAGTATATCCATTATTTAACATGGTCTGAGTATTACTTTGAAAACACTACACAGAATAAATACATGCAGTGAAATAAATTAAAGCATAGTCAGGTCCACAATAAAAAAAAAAATCAAACTGTTTCAAGGATATCTTTTCATTTTTTACAAGCTTTATATTCATGATCATTTTGATTGCATTTGACTAAGCATCTTTTCAGGGATATGCCCAACCTACCTGGTACCAGAAGAAGACATTATGAGAAATATGACAAAGTTACATCAGTATCTTTCAGAAAAAGTGATATGAGAAGCAGATGATCAAAGAAGCTGATGACCAGAGAACATGGCTTGCACAGTTTCTGGTGCTATCATGTTCATTTTCAGAAATTTATATTTATTATATTGGAAGCATCTAAGAATGGGACTCTGATCTACTCCTTTTATGTTATTTCTAAACTTCAGGCTGCATAACACCATTCCTGCTCTCTTGCATATGCCAGTTCTAATGCAGCCATAGGTAAAATGGATGAGCTTGATGGAGTCTACGGCTATGATCTGCAGAAACTGCTTTCAGATCTGTGAAATGCTTTCTCCCAGTCCAGAGTTGCATGTTTGCCAGAATGGGTTAAAAGAAGGAATTTTACCTCTGGTTTACTCATTGCATAGTTCAAGGCAAGTTATCCCAGTTCCCCATCCTGTGCCCTAATCTGTCACTAAAAGGGAAATGGGAGAAGAAAAAATTCAGGGGTCAAAGATTTTGCAGGGGTTTCAAAGTCAGTAAACACTTCATATGATCTGAAATTTCCACATAAAGTCATGACTGAGCTGTAACTTCTAATTAAAGCTGAATATGACAACAATAAAAAGAATATGGGAAAAAAGAGCAATTACTATTTGAAATTACTGTTCTTGGCAGAACTGAGAATCAGGAGTTATGGCTTTACACCAGACTTCTACTTCAGGATGGAGGAACCATACCAGTGGGGCTTTTTGCTCCCTGAGCTAAACAGTGAATTGTGTTAAATATGTTCCTTAAGTACTCATAAGTTTGGATGATTCCAAATAGAGAATACTTGTTGGCATTCAGCAATTTCCTGGTCTTACAGAATAAAAAATTGTTATCTTTGCACTAGTCTTAGAGGCTTCAATATTAAAAGTGCTACTTTAATGAAAAAATCTCCTATTTTACAGGACAGAAAAGAGCCACTGCCCAAGGGAAACGTCCATGCAAGAAGAAATTTCTTGTAACAGCTGCTCTTAGAAATGTTTGACCTTATTTCCACTGTAGAAAAAATTAGGGAACTGTGTAAAATATTAAAAAAAAGTGTAAAAGCAGCATAGGAAGAAATTAACATTCTACTCAATAGTTCTTCCCTTCTTCTCTCTTATCTCGGCTATTAGGATCACAGTATTTTAAAGGCCAGTATTTTAATCACTGTATCTGCTAACCATACATTCTGTTTAGCAACATTATCTTATTCTGAAAGATAAAAATTTAAAAAATGTTACAATTTAGGATTACAAGAGATATAAAAAAGTTGGGTGTTTTTTTTCAACTCATCCATATTTTTTTAAAGTGATTTGCTTTATATATATATATATATATCAGAGGATGTTAATTGAGAAGTGGCATAACTCACACCTGCAAAATCTCCTAAAATTGTATTTTCTTAATTTAAAAAATGAATTATTGTTTCAAGTAATAAAGGCTTATTATTTAAAAGGGGAAACATTTATCTATTTCTTACTATCTCTGTAAAAAGAAATTTCAGTTTCAGATAAGCACCCATTTTATACATTGCAATTTGAAAACAAACTGCTTCGGTTTAAGCAAATACATAGTTTTCTATTTAGGGACTGAACAAGATGGGAGGAAATTAGAGAAAGATTAAAATATTTCCATTTCTATTAAGAGTATGCTTTCTTCACTTGGCCAAAATTGGAAACTTCTTAAACTAATTTCCTGTTAAATCAAATAACCCCACATGGTATAAAAGATCACCTATGGATACTTCAATTAAAAAAAAAACCCGTTGTATATGTGTCAATTTTGACAGGGATAGAGTTGAATTGGAGCTGTGTTTTGGATTTGTGCTGAACAAAGGTTACTAGAGATGTTTTTGTAATTGCTGAGTGATAGTTACACAGAGCCAAGGCCTTTTCTGCTTTTCCTGCTGCCACCCTGGGGAGAAAGCTGGGGCTGCCAGGGAGACTGGGAGGAGACACAGACGGGTCAGACGACCCCAGCTGAACACAGGAACATTCTAGACCTTATGAAATTCACACTCAGCATATAAACTGGATGGAAGGAGGAGGAAGGGGAGGACATTTGGAATGATGGTGTTTGTCTTCCCAAATAACTGTAGCATGCCTGCTCTCCTGGAGATGGCTGAACATCAGCCTGCCCATGGGAAACACCAAATTAATTCTTTGTTTTGCTTTGTTTGTGTGTGTGGCTTTTGCTTTCACAGCTAAAATGTCTTCATCTCAACACATGACTTATCTGGCTTTTATCCTTCCTGTTTTCTCTCTGATCTTACAGGTACAGGAGTGAGTGAGAAGCTGAGAGGGGCTTGATGAAATCATGACAACATCCTGAAATCCTTTTTTTTAAAGGGAATTGACTCTGTCCGTACCTTTTGTGTTGATCATGTAGAAGGTTTCTGCAGCAGCTGTTTTCAAATAGTAATTACTTATTACAGAATGATACTTGTATTCTTGAATTCACCATTGATATTATGAATGTCTGTGAAGTTATCACCTCTCACTACTTCACTACTTCTGCTCATTTTCAACATGAGTATACACATTTCTCTGTGAGGAAGCTCAGTAAATGAACAGCTTTATCTAAAATGATGTAGTCTGATTCCTAATCCCCTGAGTGATACACAAAGTTGACAGTTCTGCTTAAATAAACCTCTTTAAACACTTTCTTGTCTTGTACAGTGAATTCTACTTAAAGACATTTAATAATATTCCATCTCACAACCACTATAAAACAATAGATGTAAATATGTGATAACTTTTGGGGTGTGTAATGGTCAAAATTATCTGTTTCCCTCTAAACTGTAGTTCACAATGTATTCAAGAAGACTAAAAAAGTAATTTTTATCTATAAGCACTGCTTCCTTGATGTTTTTTCAAAACTGAAGTTCTGACAGCACTTCCAGTACATCTCCCATATATTTTATAAATATTCCAAACTTTTGTCTTGCATGCCCAGTCATGAGAGAAATGTGCAACTTCTCACACTTTAAAAGAGTCTATATATTCAGGATTCAAGTTGCATGGACAAACTGCCTACAGTTCTTAAACCAATGTTTTGGAATGTTTTGTAAATTCTGTAAAACGTCTCATTTGCTACAGTATAGGTAGTTGTTTATGGGCAATATAACCAAATTTGTTTAACATCTGCCAGTCAGATTTGCCACATGTAGGATGTCATAAGTGATGTTGATTGATTTGTATTGATTATTCTATTTCAGGGAGGTGTCAAGAAAAATACATCAGGAAAAATGGAAAACAATTATCTAGAATATAAACTTACAGCACACTGATTTGGATGTAGTTTTTTTGAATAGTGGTAGTGCTCAAGATCATGCTGCAGGTGTCCTTACAAATTAAAAACAAGGAAAGTCAGAAAATCACAATTTTCTCAGACACATGCTGACTCTAATTTTTGTTATTGTACTTTTCAGTACACTATAACCAATGCTATGTGGTAGTGATTAGTGAGACTCAGAATTTTTTTTATGCAGTTTTGCTTTTCCTATAAGCAACAATAATCATGTTTCATTTTACCAGAAAAGTGAAGATGATCAGTTCTTTCCTAAGTAAAATATATTAAATTGTAACTGTGTCAAACTGTATTTGACAACATCACTAGCTCTTATTTTCTCAGCCTTGGCAAGAAGACTTGGGGCTGCTGGTGGGTGAGAGACTGGACACGACCCTAAAATGTGTGCTTGCCTTTTAGAGAGCCAATAATATCCTGGGATGCATCAAACAACCAGCAAGCTGAGGGAGGTGGTTTTGTCCCTACACTCTGGTGTCTGGTGAGACTTCCCTGGAATCCCCAGCACAGGAAGGACATTGACATTTTAGATAGAATCCAGAGGAGGGCTGCTAAATCGATTAGAGGTATGGAACACCGCTCCTATCAGGAGAATTGGGATTATTCATCCTGGGAAAGGGAAGGCTTTGGAGTGACCTAATTGTGTCCCACCAGAAAGATACATAGGGACTGTTACAAGAGCATGAAGTGACAGGATAGGTGGGAATGGTTTCAAACTGAGAATATGTTTAGATCAGACATTTGAAAAAAATTCTTTACTGGTGAGAAGCCATGAATGCCCCTTCCCTGGCAGTGCTCAAGGCCAGGTTGGGTCTGGCTCTGAGGACCTGGTCTAGTGGAAGGTGTCTCTGCCTGTGGCATGGGGGTTGAAATTAAATGACTTTAAGGTGCCTTACAACCCAGGGCATTGTATGAATCTGTTACAGGATTTTTCTGACCTCATCTTTTATTTACTTCTTCTTATAAATAGAAAAATGCATAGGTGATTCACTAGAATTTCTAAAGTAGTACCTCTCTATATATTATTTTTCTAAGACATCAGTTTCATTTCACTGAGGCAGGGTATATCAAAGTCATACATTCTGAGTACTGCCTTTGGAGAAAAAACTAAAATGTGGAATGGGTAAGATGTCACCAATTTAGAACTTCTGTGGTGACTGGTCTTTTTATGTTTCTAAATGAAATTTTTCTTCATTGAGATGACATAGAAAGTGTTTCCAGATAGGAGAATTTTAATATAGTCTTCTTTTAGGTATCATCTTTTGGCAGATACCAAAATGCAAGCAATTTGTCCTCGATGATTCAGCTATACAGCTAGCTGATTACCAGACTGAGATGCTTCTTTGTTGGAGTGATTTGCTTCTTCTTATGATCTTTGTGAATTATTTCAGATTCAAGTTATTAAAATGAAAAGAAGACTTTCTCTGCAATAAGAGAAGATATTGCATTTTAAGGAAGACAATCTGAAGATGAAAACTGGATACCTTAAATTGAAAGACAAAAGTCCTACTGATTTAAACAGCAAGAGGATTTAATCATGAATGTCAGAAAAATTTGTCCCACAGGTTATTCAATATATTGCATGCAGTTTTGAAGAAGAAATAGTAGTTCAGTTTGTGTTATTTTAGCACTATGCACAATGGATTTTTATCTTCCCCATAAAGTTTCTCTTTCAGAAGACTATATTTGAAGTAAATCTCTGGAATATTTTCTTGCAAGTGTTGTCCATGCACATATCCACTGTAAAGGTAATAAAGAGTGGCAAAGTATTTTTAATAAAAAACATTGTTTATGAAGATAAATTATTAAATAGCTTCTTTTTTTTTTTTAGATTTTTAAAATGCCTAAGAGATAAAGCTTACTGCAAACTTACTGAAACTTATTGAAAAGTAGAAGTCTAGCTCGATTTTATTCTCTCTTATCAGCCGCAGGCATGACTAGCTGGCTTCAGAAGGTGCTATAAAGGTCTCAGTAAAACTAACTTGCATTTCAATTGAGCATTGACTAAAATCACAGGAAAAAACCAGATGTATACACTGGGAGAGGAGCAGCTGGAGAGCAGCCCTGCAGAGAGGGATCTGGGGATGCTGGTCAGCAGCAGGCCAAGCAGGAGTCAGCAGGGTGCCCGGGCAGCCAAGAGGACAAACCCCATCCTGGAGGGCATCACCAGCTGCCCAAACCAGTTATCCCTCCTCATTCAGCCTCACCTTGAGTGCAGTTCTGGGCCCTGTGATTTAAAAAGAATGTGAAAATCCTTGGATCCATCCAGAGGATGGCACCAAAGCTGGTGTTAGGGCTCCAATGCATAAGAGAAAAGGTTTTTCACCAAGACTCCCTTTTTCTTTCTCCACAAAATAACCAAATAATTTAAATTCTGACATTCTGAAAAACAGCAGAAACTTCCACACACCAAGACTGAAGTGTGTGGAAGTGATTGAAATATTCTTTCTTTAAGAACAGATTCACAGCATTTGAAAATTAAGACCATTTCAGAAAGAAACAATCTTGAGTCTAGCATTGCAGAGACCATGTGCATATACATAAGGAGATAGAAAGTGCCATGAGCTCCTGGTTGTGGTTGTATAGAAAAAAACAATTATTCTCCAGTCACTCCATTGCTATGAAAAAAACTGATTTTTTTTTTTTATCACTCTGTAATGCACATTAGCAGAAAAGAGAAATCTTTTTCTTCTTTGAGAAGTCATCAATTGCAGCAATGTAATTTCTCCCGAGAGCAAGGGAAAAGTAAAGATGAAATTAGGACCTTATGAGTCATAGCTTTTTCTCTCTTCTATTTTGGGAGTATAACATCTGTAAGCTACCCTTTATTCAAGGATATTCAGAATTGAATTCCTTGTATTTTTATCAAGGACTAATCCAAGTCCTTGATTTAAAACAATTAACAATCTAGGGCAGAATGTGTGTTTGAATTCTCCTACTTCCCACAGTAACATAAAAACAGCAGGCAGAAAGTGTGGCATTTCTTTGGTTGCTGGTTTGGTTTGTTGGTACTATGTCCAAGAAACAGGAATTCTCTCAATATTTTCTGGTAAAAGGAAAACTAGACAGAAGTTAAGGAGTTTTACAGTCAAATCTCTTAGAAGTTTACAGCAGCTAAGTCATCTGTATCAACAATATAAAGTTTTAATGACAGTATTTCTCCCTGAAAGATTCTCAACAGAAGAAAATGTTCACTGATTATGTCTTACAGGGGACTAAGGCAATCCCACTGAAAGTATAAAGGCATGAAATTTTTCTTATGACTATTTAGTATCAATGTGATAACTTGTCTGTGGGCTAGACAATCTCTGTAAATCAATGTATTACTTGTTACCTTCTTATTTGACTGAAATATCTTCTGATAGAAACACAACTAGTCATTAGAGATGAGATTATAACAGAGACATAATGCAGTTAGATACCCACTTGCTTATAAAATGTGGAAATATTTTCAAGGAGCACAAATATTTACAATCCAACAACTTGTTTTACATGGAACAGAAGTGAAATATAAAAAATCATACTGAAATTGTTTCAAAAGGAGTCACACAGCTGAGTAAGTATTAAACATTGATTTACATTTCTAGCAGAAATGAAGACTCAAACTTATTCATTATATTTACAGAAATTGGTTTTGTTTCTTTACATGGCTAAGATCTGACTTTATGCAAATTATGATTGTATGAGTGACAAAACTTAGGTACCTCCTGGTTTTATTCTTGTCTCTAAAATTCTTCAGAAGTATAATTATTTATTTATTTTACCTTTTCCCAGATCCCAAAGTGGCGGGTTTTAGGAAACATACATAATGCAATCCACAGATGATGTGAAAATGGGGAGCAGAAAAATGGACAATTCTTAAATCATTTTGTCCTTCTCACTTTTTCAACAGTAATTTTATTGCATCCAGTACTGTTATGCTTTCTCCTAATCAATGTGAGCTTCAAATGAACAAGAGCTATCACAGGAGACTTGACACCAATGAAAGCCAAAAGGACACATTATTTTGATTTCCTAAATGGAAACCATAATTTTCAATTAGAAAGCAGAAGTGAAGAGATGAAAATGGATAGCCTTTCTCAGCTGCTAACCTCTACCTGCAGATATCTATTGAAGAATGCACTTAACATCCATCACCACAAAGCTTTATTCATTCAATATTTTCATATATTTTACAGAGGCTTTTGGAGATATTAAAGTAAAAAAAAAAATCCATCTGTTCTAAAATGCAAACTCCAAAATCACACTGGAAGTATGTTTTAGCTCTCTATGCAGTATATTCATATACTGTGTGAACAGGTTTTGTAAAGCAGTAAAGGTGTTTTAATCCTTCAGTGTCTGCGAGGCTCTAATTGCAAGGAATTATGTGGAAGGTATAAAATAATTCAGGGAAAAATGTGGCTATTTTGCTGTCCTTCCAAGAGCTGGTGAAATCCTGCATCTTTTAACTCTTTTAACCACTGCAAAATGCTCCCCTGTCACCTTGTGAACAATGTAAAGACATTTACCTCACACACACACTATTGCCATTCTGAATGTGTTAACAAGCTCATTTCCAAGGGGTGGTTAGATTAAATTACAGGTTTTTTTCTTTTTCTTTTTTTTTCCCCTTCTAATTTCTGTATAAAATATCATCTCCTACAAAATGATAGATTTAACATGCATTTCTTTTAGTCAGCCAGAATCTTCATAATAGTATTAAAAGCATGTCTCTCACAGTATCTTTCTGGATAACATGTCCTGCACACTGCTGGGTAAACACATCATGCATTGGGTTAGGAACTGGCTCACAGATCAGGCTCAAAGGGTCCTTTTACACTGTCTTGTAGGTTTTTGATCTGTTATACTATCTAGACTACGATAAAAATTATTTTATAAGACCGTGATCTATTGTCATAGTCAACTGAGTCAATCCATCAAGCCTGGAGAAATTGGATTCTGTTACTTTTAGGTAAAAGGAACTCTCTGTCAAAAGTTTCTTGCTAAATTTCATTTTTGGCAATTACATTTCAACAAACAACATACCTAATTTTAGAAGCTCTATGAGTCTACACATAGCTTCTGATGACACTGTTACTTATCATTTGTTGTTTCTGATATTTGAAATGGAAGAGTCTAAATCAAATAGTATGTAGATAGAGCTCATGAGGTGCATTTGCACAAACACAATTTCTGTGACTGTAATAATATAATTAAAATATAGGAAAAATGTAAGTTTTACCAAAAGAAAAAATAAAAGAATTAATGATCATCTTTGCAATGTTTACAAAAATATGTTAATAGCAGTGAGATTAACAGGTGTCATTCTGGGAAATTAGGAATTACACTGAACTAGAAAATCAGCTTTGAAAACTGACATTAGCTAACAAACTGTTAGCCAGCTGAGAAGAAACATGAGAGACCAAACTGGCCAGGAAATCTGCATGAAGCTTAGAGATGTGAGTGAGGCAATGCAGAGAAGTTTGTATTGGCTTCAACAACAAAAACAGTCACAGTAACCTTAATGAGTCTAAATAAGCCTCCTTTCTGTTTAAGCATGAAATTGATTTACTTAGCACACTCCAGCTCCTGGTTTTATTACCTCTGGCCTTTTCTACCAGGAGACCACCTCAAGTTTCCTGTACTAATGGAATCAAACACACTGGAGGTAGAGAGGGCTGTCCAGAGGCACAAGGGGAACAGATATCTGTATATCAAAATTTAAAATACAGAGTTATTCTGTGCAGCAATTACACTATTCAAGGTAAAGTTCAATATCTTGTAGAGTACACAAGAATCTGGCCCATGGGGTCCCATACTGCTTGCTTTATTTGATTACTGCTGAATGGGAGTAATCAAATAGGATAGGATAGGATAGGATAGGATAGGATAGGATAGGATAGGATAGGATAGGATAGGATAGGATAGGATAGGATGGAATGGAATGGAATGGAATGGAATGGAATGGAATGGAATAGAATAGAATAGAATAGAATAGAATAGAATAGAATAGAATAGAATAGAATAGAACACCATGCAGCTCAGCTGGAATGGACCTATAACAATCAGTAAAATCCTAAGCAGGTCATTTAAAACGTACACTTTCTCAGCATTGTAACTTGCACAACAGGAATCCAGTGAAATAGAACAAGCTCAGGTTCTCACTAACTTGAAGATGTATGGAGCTTCCTTGCAAACTTGATTTATATTTCACTGTCTAATATGATTACTTATAGAGATTATAATTGCATGTGGTTCTAATTTCAGCTAAAAGGAGGTCCAGACTTTTCAGACAGAGTATTTAAAATGGGTGCTCATTGCCAAAAAGGCAGATAGATGAGAGATAGTCTATTCTTATCTGCATGATTTAAAATTCTAAGAGGAAGAAAATTGCAAGGGGTCTTGGAAATGCTAATTCAATTTTACAGTTCTGAACTCTTAGTGTGTCTCACTTTATTGCAGTAGATATTTCAGTTAGCTCTGCCTTCCAAAATATCTCATTCATGTTTCTAGAATTTATCTCAGCTTTTGCATTTCTTGTTTTTCTGTAGTAAGATTCTGGCTTCCAAATGACTGATACATATTTCTGGAAATCATCTCTGGTTTTGTCACACAAGAACATTCCTCTTTGAATATGGCAACTTTTTAGACAATTGTTTAAGATTTTTTTTCTTGAAAATGTGTAACACTGTGATTGAATTTAACTGTATAAAGTAGTGCTATAGGACTTTGATTTTATTGTTTTGAGGTTTGTTTTGGTTTTGGATTTTTTTATTTTTTTTTTTTTAGGGAGAGTGAGTTGTCAGGTGTACTTTCTGCTGTTATACAATCTAAACAGAGATTCCACAGATTGAAATATCACCATGAGATGGATGATTCAGGTCATGTCTCTGTAAAACAACACTAAACATAAATCCCTCTTTTGTATTTTTCCTGCCAACATAATCCTGGAAAAGGCACTAAAAGAGTGCTTATAGCTGTGTTGGAAAGATGTTGCTACTTCTAAAAGCATATCCAAAAAGACGAAGAATGTAGACAATAAAGAGGAATTGAGCAGTATCTAGATTGAGTGAGCCAGCTTATTCAAACCATTCAATATCTGGTAACACTACAGCACACTTTTAATTAGGATATCTATTTTTCCTCCCACTCTCATAAATTTCTATTATTTTTGATAGATAACTCTCCAAATAGCTTTGGAATTTTGAAAATTCAACTCAGTTTTTGAAAACCTTACATGTATAATAAAAAGTTACAACAATGCTCAAAGCATGTAGTGAGGGTTGGGGACCACCATGGGATTTAGTACTTCTGTGTTTTACAGTATTGAATTTTTCAGTACACAGGAACACTGCCTCACACTGGGACAACTTAGCAGCTTCCTGTAGCTCCAGTAGCATCTTCAGTCATCACTGTGGTGAGGTATGAGTAAAAACAGAAACTGCCTAGCAGGGCAGAGGCAGCATCCTCACAAGCCTTGAAGAACACAAATGATTAAAATCAGCACCACGGCACCCCTCAAACAGTGCACACTACAATAAGTAGAAGGCAAATATAATTTTTTTTTATTGTCCCAAAAGTATCCTATCCATGAAATGCATTTTGATAAATGCATGTTTATACATAAAGGGAAAATATGGCCATCTAAATAACAACTCATATTATTCCTGCATGCATTGTTGGGGATCTATAAATTAGAGGAAATTCTAGAACTCAAAGGAGTGAGAGAGAATTGAAATGTTGGAAAGCCTTGGGCTAATCTGTCTGCTATTTTGGCATGTTTACTTAGAGAGAGAGAGGTGAGGAAATTATTCCCAGAGCATCTCTGCAGTCCTCTAAGACAGGAGGTATTTTTGGAGTTACAGATGCATATTGTTCAGTGCACAATCTAAAGACTTATATTTTACCCATATGCAAGGAGAAAAGATAGACATGAAAATATTTGTCTCTATGATTCAGTTAAAAATGTTTTATAGCTCTGAATGTCATGGTGTTACATCTACATTAAAAAAGTGTCTTTTCTGACTCAGACGTCTGTCTTTTCATTTACTTTAGACCAGAATTTTTAATTTCTTGATTGTAGCCATACTTTGGGGAAGTGGAAACAGGGACATATATCCTAAGAAGAAGATAAAGATGCTGTCCAGATATGTAGGGATGGGATTAGAAAAACTAAGGTGCAGCCGGAGCTGAATTAGGCAAGGAATATGAAGACTGGCTAGAAGGGCTTTTACAGATATGTTGCTCAGAAAAGGAAGATGTATTTCCCACAATAAATAATAAAAGAGAACTATGGAAAAATGCCATGGAGAAGTTTGAGCTACTAAAACATTTTTTTTTGCTCCTCAGTTTTCACTGGCAATCTCTCTTCCTCCTTTCTGTCAAATCCTCAAATTTTCAGGCAGAGACTGGGGGAATGAAGTCTCCACCATTGTAGTAGATCAGTTTTCAGATCACCTGAGGAACCTGAGCATACAGAAGTCCATTGGATCCAATAAAAACTCTTGAGGGAAATAAAAGATGCAGACACTAAGCCAATTTCCACCATATTGGAAAAACCAGAGAATCTGAGGAAGGCCCCAATGACTGAGGGGATATCACATCTGTTTTAAGAAGGATACTTAGGGGGATCCTGGGAAGTACTGACCAGTCAGCTTCCCCTCCATGCCCAGTAAGATCACAGAACAGATCCCTATGGAAGCTATACTGAAGCATATGCAAGACAAAAACACGAATACAGACAGCATCATGGCTTCACCAAGGGCAAGTTGTGTCTGGCTTAGCTACAATAATGACAGGCCATATACAATAATGTGACTCCATCAGTAGCAAGCAAAGAGCAATCAATGTTATTGACTGGATGTTATCTGCCTGGATGCTTTTAAGAAATTTTTTAAAATCCCCTATAACATTCTTGACAATAAATTAAAGAAATATTAATTTTTTGGATAGACTGTTGGATGGATAATGAACTGGCTGAATGGCCATGTACTCAAAAGTTGCAGTCAACAACTAAATATCCAAGTGCAAAGTAATAACCAGTGGTGTCCCTTAGGGTTCACACTGGGACCAATACCATTTAATACCTTCATTAAGGACATACTGGGATTAAGTGCACCATCAGGAAGCGTGTGGACTTCACAAAGATGAGTATTGTACTTGATTTACTAGAGAGAAGGGATGCCATGCAGAAGGAGTTTGAAAGGCTTGAAAATTGGACCAGTGGGAACCTTGAGATCAAGAAAGCCAAGTGCAAGTGGAAGAAACTCCAGCATTTTACAGACAGATGAATGAGATGACTTAGGGATAATGGTGGATGAAAATAACTGGACAAGAGACAGCAATATGCACTTGCAGTGCAGAAAAATAACCACATCCTGGGCTGCATCAAAAACAGTGTGGCCAGCAGTGATGGACGTGATCCTGCCCCTCTACTCTGGTCTTGTAGGACCCCACCTGGAGTGCTGCATCCACTTCTGGGGACCCCAGAACAAGAAAGCCACAGATCTGTTAAGGAAGGTCCAGAGGAGGGCCACAGAAATGGTCAGAAAAGCTTAACTGAGACTGTTCAATCTGGAGAAGAAAATGCTTCTAGGAGATCTTATTGGAGCCTTGAAATATATGAAGGGTGTTCACAAGAAAGATGGAGAAATGTTTAAGCAGGCCTACAGTGGCAGGACAGGGGGAAAAAAAAATTATTATGAGGGTGGGGAGACACTGGAACAGGTTGCCTAGAGAAGTTATGGATGCTTCATTGTTGGAAATGTTCAAGCTCAGGTTGGATTGAGCTTTGAGCTACCTGATGTAACCAATATCCCTCCCCATGGCTTCAGGGTTGGACTGGATGGTCTTGGAAGGTTCTTTTGAACCCAAACCTTTTCTTAGTGCTATCATCTGTCTGAGTAAGATCATCCAGTGGTTATCTGTGTGGCCCTAATACTTTTTCTATCCACTGCTATTAATGACACACTACAGACCGAAAGAAAAATAATTTAATGTGCCTCAAGAACAGTACTAACATTTATGGACAGTATAAGATCCAGTATTCATGTCCATTCAAAAGAATTTTCCAGAGGAATTTAGCATCTCCAGCAATTCAGCACTGTGATCAATTAGATGTCTATTCCTTCATTACAGGGTGAGATAATAGTGATAGAATTACACATCTCTGTCATTAACAACAGGTTTGTATGTGACTTTGTGTATGCACTTACAAATCAAACACCATTGAAACACACCAGATTTACAGAAATAGGACCTCCAGTAACCCAGACTAGAAGAAAGGGATACAAATTTTGTTAGTATTGAAACCATATGTGATAAAATGACACTACTTTTTACACTCTTATGAATAGTCATGTTTGTTTTACACATGGCTGTTTTTCTGAAGACATTTGTGTTTTCTTTTTAAACTCATGAAACAAGTAAAAAAGACATGTAATTCACCTAATATCTTCCAATGTCCAGGGAGAGCCCAATGAGCTCTCAATGATCACATTTACATTTTACCCAGGAGGAAAAAAATGCAAATATGTTCATAAAACAGATCTCCTCTGATTCTGAAGTGTATACACATTTTCTGAATATCTTCTGCTTTTCTAATTCAAACATAGACTTTTGTAATAAAGAATAAATTCCACAGTGTCTTGAAAGTTACATTTCCCACTGTTGAGAAGCAATATTTAATGTCAATACACATATGTATTTTTCCTAATCCATTTAAAATCCTGGCCACTGTTACTTTTCTCTTTCTCCTATAAATGTCCCTGTTTTGTGCCTTTCTGCCTGAATTGCACAATTAAAAAAAATAGCATTCTGACTCTTTCTTCTTCTTTTTTTTTGTTTTTAATTTAAATACATAAAATAGGAGTTCACCAATGAAAATATTGCACTTTTCCCTTTAGATTTATAAAATACAGAGAGGCAATGAAACATTTTAAACCACTTATAGTCGTTTACACTCATCTGTATCCTTCAACAATGTTAGTTGTAAGAAACCAAGAGAAAACTTTTTAAAGAGATGCATTAAATAATCTTTTTTACAGATGAAAACCTACCAAGATTCTGGCTATATATGTTGTTTGACAAAAACCAAAACCGCAATTTGTTTTCTTGTGTCTTCAGTTCTTCCTTTTTTGTCCTTTTGTTTGTTTGTTTGGTTGGTTGGTTTTTTGTTTGTTTTTTGTTTGTTTGTTTGGGTGTTTCTGAGTACCAATACTGCATGCATAAATATACCAAGATATCTTTTTATATTTCTGGCTTTAAATTTAAATCTCTTTCAATCATAGAAAAAAATAGTCTTTTCTATTTAATGAATAACCAAAATCAGAGACAAAAAGAAATCTCAGTACTCCGATGAATTATTAAGTTGTTGAAAAACATGAACAGCATGAACAGATAGCTCAGCAAGAGAAGACTTCTGTGTTCCAAATCAGTACCTACTATGAAAATAGATCAGCTTTGCTACTAGGAAAAACAAGATCAAAAGTCCTTGTAAAAAGACACACAAACAAAATTACTGTATTTTAGCCTGTGTATCTAAAATGCCAGAAATACGAGCTTTTGAGCATTTTGTATTCTGTTCTATATAAACTATAAGCTTTTTCACTAAGATAACAAATATTTCTAATGTCTGCCATTTTCTGCCATTTTTTAGATTTTATTTTTTTCTATGGAAAAGCGGAACCTCAAAAAATAAATAAACCTTATTTTGAACAAAAGTTTTGTACATGCTATGCACCATGATTATGGAGTTTCTTATCTTTTTGAAGATAATGTCACTGTACTCCTTAAAACCCCTTGATTGCTTATTACCCACAACACAAATTCCATCAGTGTATATGGCCTTTATTTTTGTATGTATCTCTAAAAACCAGTTGGCACATAAAATTAGTAAATACAGATATATAGTAACACTTTCCTTCTTCTTGCCATTGCCAACTGTTTTAAAAACGTGAGGACTCATTCTTGATTGACTTTCTTCTTCTTTTTGTTTTAAACATGGAATAGAAATTATTTAAGAAAAATATACCAGTTATCAAAACATTATACATTTCTAGTCCATTTCTTTTTAAGGTGAAGGCTGTTGACAAAAATAATGTAGTTTAGCTTAGTTTCCATTAAAAAATGGACAGAATTCAAAATCCATCATTGAGATTGTTGTCTTTTAAAATCAAAACTGAGCCAAATATCTATGATTGATCAGTGGAAAAATTCAGCAATCAAATATTTCTGTGAAAATATTTCTGTGAAGAAAAGAGTCACTTACCTAAAACCCCCAGCCTGTAATTGATAGTGATAACAATGACATTTCCATAACTTGCGAGAATGCTGCCATCAATCATATTTCCAGTACCCTCCATGTAAGATCCACCATGGATGTAGACCATAACAGGTTTCTTGCTGTTCTGATCATGAATGTCTGAAAAAATTCAAGTAAGGAAAACACAATAAAGCAATAAAAACATAAGGAAAATGGCATTAACAATTTTTAATAGTGCTTACAATAGTCTTAATTACTTATGTTTTCAATGTCATCACCCCTACACTCACTAGCTTACACATTTCAGGACCATCCTACAAGCCTAATATTTATAATTTGAAATTTCAAATACTATTTCCTCTAAAATGGTCTCACTTCTAATGCATTCAGTATTACAGGAAATTTAGTTTTAATGGAAATGTCTTAAAGCCTAAAAAACCAAATTATGAAATAATCTTGGTTTCTTTAGAATACTCAGTTTCAAAAATATACCAATTTAGAAATATCTGTGCATCTAATAATATAATTATAGTAATGATCCATACTTTCCCATTTCTTGTGGGACATAATTATTGAAATTGCACTCCCAATAGTTCAGTAAGAGATAATGCAAAAACTCTAACTGTTCTGGTAGAAGAAAACATAGCAGACTGTTCTTTCTTTTAAACAGCCTTGTAGTTAACAGAGAGGATTTATGTAAATTTATGGCACACATTTTTTGTATTTAAATCAAATTATGTATTTTATGTTGCACTTTTCCTGGTCTAGTAGCAGCTAAGCCTCAAAGAACAACCTTGAGTTAATGGATGACCTTTTGTATAGGTAGAAAATTGCTGGCTACTTTAAAAAAAATAAACAGCTGGGTCTTTAAAAAGAAAGTTCAATGAAATTGACAAAACTTTAAAAAATTCTAAAAGAAAGTTAAATGAAATTGATATTACATATGTAATAGTGAGTTATAAAGATGTGCTTATCAGTGATTGGGGTATATTTGGGAGAAGGTTAATCTAAAAAGTTCAGCTCTTGATGCCAGTGATAATTCAGAATACCTAAATCTGAAATTTATGTTCACTACAAAACAGTGTGAAGAGAGGTTAAGCTCCTCAATGAGGTAGAAGGCTATTCAGAAAGCTACCATGTACAAATCTTCTATAAATAATTCAGTCTATCTGCATGGAATCAGAGCACTTCTTGCAAGTATACAGCACAACATACAAGGAAAAGCAGAGCCTCTGATTATTCAACCAGGTTTTGCAAAAAATCTTTTGGCTATGCATATGTTGAAGAGTGGAGAAGGAAGGTGGACAAAGGAAAAGATGAGCTAAATACCTACAGGTGAGGGATCTACATTTGAAAAGCTTCCAAACATCCTCCCTCCCCTCAGGCAGATTAGGAAATACTGAGACAAAAAATGTGATTGCCAATGAGGTACCAGATAGTCAGTGTTTTATATATGTGGAATTAATTAGAGCATATTTAAACGTAAATTTTGACTATCATATTCTTGTGTCCCACTTTTGCTTTACTCCTGCGTACACCTTAAATACGACAAATTTCCAGCTGAGTTCAGGAATGTCCAGGCTGCAATGTACATCTGTCCACTTGTCGGAGTTTAAGGCTTGTCATTGATTCTGCCTCCTTTCCATGAAAAGATATATCCTTACATGTTGTATTTTATGTGTCGTACTTGAGCAGCAGAACAAAAGTTTTTGTAATAAGATCTTTTTAATTGTTGTGACTATAAGAGTAGTACAGCAATTAAATAGATCATTTAAAGCAATGAGGTGCAGTCTAGTAGATCTATTTTTTTTTTTTATTGTCAGCATTTCCAGCAAAGTATATAAAATTGCTTCTTCTCTGAAGGCACAGCTAAGATCTCAAAGAACCTGAAAGCAGCAATTATTTAACATAATTATTCGTGTTGCTGAATTACCTTTCCCTTCTCTCCCTAAAATCTCATGGCATGATTTGTTTGCATTTAATCTTTTCTTATTACTTTATTCTACCTCAGGGTTGAATCTTTCACTGATGAAGTCAATAGAAGGTTTCCTCTTCAATGTGAACATTATTATTTTCAACATAAAGGAAATTAGCTTAATGCTTTATGCTTAGATGCTTAGATCTAAAATGAATACCTTTGTTAATCATGAAATCCTAACATTTTATAAATTTTTAAAAAGGTTGAATAATTATGTGTTCATAATCTAGTATTTATCTTTAAAGCAACTTTGATTTTGTCTGTTATTTGTCCTTAACTTTAAAATCAACTTCAGAATTTGGTATAGAAATTATAATACCATAGTTTGAAAAAAGCCTGTGTTGCACAGAAATAGGAAACTGATAATCAGAAAGCAACAGAGTAATTCTAGAGTACTCTGCACAGTATTTCTCTGTTGTAAGAAAAAGTGTAATTCAGCAGTGAAGGTAGTGGAGTAGAGGGCAATCAGAGTGAATCAAAGACCTGAGGGTTTTATTATGGTATTTTATTTACAGACAGAGTAGCTACAATAGCCTGAACTCCCAGGAAAAGAGGTGATAGTACCCTCACTGCAGTGTGTATAATTTTAAGGGAAATAGAGAGGACATATGTTTCCAAGGAATTTGAAATTATGTCAGATGGGGAAAAAAAAACCAGGAAAAAAGACATGGAATAACACTTTGGATTGGCCAAGCCTGAGAGGATTAGTAAAGATGTTGCTTTGAAGCCAGACCAACAAATTATCCAGGATTTTTTTCTTCTCATTTAATGTGAAAATGTTTTTTTCTTTATTTGGTAAATACATGTAAGCTGACAATGTAACTTTAATAAAAAGGAAAGGTGAGAATAGAGGAAGATTTCATGACTTCTTTCTATTTTGGTGCATCCTAAATAGATTTGTTGCGTCAAGGCAAGAAAAAAATTCGTTTCCATCTAAAACTTTTTTGGGGTATTTCACTGTGAACTTTTAGCATTTCCTTTCAGGAAACCCAGTGCAACTTTGAAAGAAGTCAATGAAAATGATTGTTACTGATTTCAGTGGGAATGTGGTCAGAGTCTGAATGAATGCGTCTCAGAGGCTAGCTGATTACAGGAAAAACACAATAAAGCAACATCAACAGCTTCCTTTATTTTTGTGTCCTGAAATAAACCACATCCTGTGAGAAAAAAATATAAATAAGTAAATAGAAATAGCAAAGACAAAGCACAATTCAACTGTATCAATGTACAGCATGTGCACTGGGGAAACAGTGGAAGTGAAAGGAAGGATATATGTGAGTTTTTTCATGAATTTCAAACAAGTGAATATATAAAATGTGTAGGAGGGAAAAGAGCACATGCATGTTTTTAAATTCCATTTTCTCAGCCTAAAGAAAGAATAGAGGGGAAAAATATGTGGTTTCAAATAACATTTATGTTACTCACTTCACACATATTTAGGAATAAATTTTACACCTATGTCACGGAGGAACTGCAGTCATCTATATGCTAATTTAGATTTTAAAAAGAAAAACAAAGCAAATTCTAAAGAAGAAAATAAAGAAGCACACTGATGTGAGCTTCTGCAAATAAGGGACTAAAAATCATGTTGAAATAACAGCAATAATCATAACAATAATCATTCTTATTATAACAAAAATTGAAAAGTTTATGTTCATGCATCAGGGTCAGGCTTTGAAAAAACAAAAAATACCTTCATCTTCACCACGATCATTACTGGTTATATCATCTGCGCTTTTCTTTGTGTTGGCTCCTGGGTTCATATTGAGGAGGAGAATAAAGGGAAAAAAGAGAATTCAAAACCAGCAGGTTCTCAAAAAGAAAAAAACCACTAGTACAAAAAATGTAACAAAAATGTCAAAATCTGTTACATTTGAAATTGAAAAACAAAAAAGATGCAAACTGCACATAAACATAAAATGTCAAGAAGAACAAATTGAAAATATTTGAAAAAATGTATCATATTCTGTGACAATGCAGTACTTTAGTTAAAAGTGATTTCTTCAAAAAAAATCAAATTAATGTGCTATTAAAAAAGAATAATATAAACCAAAAAAGTATGTTAAAAATTACAAAATTATGTTTTACATAAGAAATGCAATTTTATTTATTCTGTTCTGTAACCTTGAGGAAATAATGCCTTGAGTTACTTTCTTCAATAACTTAACATTTTATTCATCGTCATTACAATTTATTAAGAAATAGCCACAAGTTGAATTTTGGATGGAAATAATGCAAATAAAATGATTGTTTGAGTTTTACACAACTTGATTTAACCAAGACAAAACATAAAGGCCTCCTCAGAAATTAATCTTGTTTTCCATATGAGCAAAAAAGATGTTTAAAAGAAGGCTGTAAACAAAAGTGAAACAGAGTTGAGTCAATGTCTACTCATGAAATTGGTCCAAAACCAGCCTTTGTTGAAAATATACCTCATCTCATGCTCTTTAGAAAAACCTAGAAATTGACTGAAAACATTTACTTACCATGATAAAGAACTCGCATTTCTTTATTAGAAGATTTAGGGAAGAATATGTTTTAATTTATATTCAACATGCCTTCTTAAAATACTTTTGAGGTATACACATGCCCACACACACAGGCACACACACACAAACATTTATGCTCATACGGGTCACAGCCTGTACTTATGGGAGCAAGAGGAAATGAACATAGTTTTCACCATCCCCATCTTTGGGCAATAGTTCTGTTTTCTGACCAAAAAAATAAAAATACACCAAGCTATCCAAGCATTCTATAACACTGTGCTTATTCCCATAGCAAGTAGCCCTCTGTAATGTAAATGGTCACTTGATAAGGAGTGAAACATGAATAGGAAAATCAAGCTATAATTAAGCTTAGAAATTAACATAGCTAGTTAAGAAACAAAATGGTCTAAGCATGCTAATCATTATTTTCTTGAATTTTCTTTATTTTGAAGTGTCTTTTCAATACATGATGAAAAAGAAC
This sequence comes from Zonotrichia leucophrys gambelii, assembly GCF_028769735.1. NCBI lineage: Eukaryota > Metazoa > Chordata > Aves > Passeriformes > Passerellidae > Zonotrichia > Zonotrichia leucophrys. The sequence continues at coordinate 22,823,147 of NC_088169.1, read as the reverse complement.
AGCATACTTTAACTTGTTTATGTATGAAGTTTAAATTTGTAACAGATATATCATATTTAAATAAATATTATTTACTTCTTTTACTTTCCTATTTAAACTTCACTGTTAACTATATTTATATTCCTCATAATCCAAGACTTCAATTAAATCTTAGTCCATCATTTTAAGACAGAATATAATTATCATTACTAAAACGTTTAAGACTTTTTTAATATATACACTTTTGGTATTAGTGTACTAGTTTATTTGTCTTCCAGATACACATTTTCTATAGGCATTTTTCTGGAAACACTGTCACTATGTATGCAGTGATGATGATTAGTGAGTAAAAATGTGAAAAGCATGGACTGATACTCTATCTCCTCATAAAGTTTCCATCTTCAATGCTGTTGTACAAAAAATATTGTTTATCCAATACACCTGTGGATTCATTATATATATATCCAGTACATAATTAACTAAGTAAAATATCTCTGTCAATGAAATATAGATGTTTTCCAATCCCTATTTACTTTCAAAATAGATACAAGCTCATAATCTCATCCTCCATCTGTGTATGGTCCTTTTATTCAGTATTGTTTCAAATTACTTATAGCCCAATGACAGTGCAATACTTTCTCAGGTGATACACAAATAAAGTTAATTTTGTATTTAAATAAACTAAGTACTCAAACTTCCCCTTAAACTATTTTTGATTCATGTAAAATATTTAAGTGAAATAGTTATTTATAGGCAATGAATACATATAGAAACAAGTTTGAACATACATAACAAATTTCAATACTACTTTCCCCAGGGACGTGGTCTTTTAATTGTTTGATAAAAAATATGATCATCATATGGCAAATATAAAATCAACTACCACATATTTTTTATTTGTATGAACTAAAAAATATCAAAACCAGTGTGATCTCATATACGCAGAACCTGTAGAAAAAAGCTGTGTATACAGTTATAAGGACTGTAATCTCTATTTCAAGTATTTTTGAGTGAAAGAAGTAGTTGTGTCCCAGAACACTTTAGTTTGGGTATAATCTCACCCCAAAATCTTCGATACACATATCAATGACATATTGCCAGGATTTTCTCTTTAATGTGCTTCACAGTGTGGCAAACACATTAAAGAGAATGGTTCAGTGTACTTCTCATAAAAACATCACAAGTGTAATGAGAATTTGGAAAATGTGCTCACATCATGCTTTTAGATGTATCACCTAACAAGCTATGTGACATAAGGTTATCTGTAATAATTGAAACACCCCTTATTCCATTTTTATGTACTTCAAAGACGTAAAATATCATGTTGTAATCTATTTCCAGAAGAAATTACTGTTACTTAGTATGTATTTATTTACAATGTGAATGGGAATGCTGTTTCTTTTACATGCTGTGAAACAATCATTTTCCTATTGGCAATTGAAATACACTTTTGTAACTAAGTTCTTGGGTTTGAGAGGATTTTATATTCATTTTGAGATCTGGTAAGATGAATTACATCAATGAGTTCTCAAACCAAGTTTCTGTGCTCCTATCGCATTGGACTTTTTTCATACTATGCATACCAGCCATAAAATCATGCAATTGTTAAGGCTGAAAAAGATCAAGTCCAACTGTGGCCCTAAGTACCATCTTTTAAATACCTCCAGGGATGGTGACTCAACAACTTCCCTGGACAGACTGTTCTAATGCCTGGCCATCCTTTCCATGAAGAAGTTTTTCCCAATATCCAGTTTAAACCCCTGCTAGTGAAACTTGAGGCCATTTCCTCTCACCCTATGCCTAGTTACTTGGAAAAAGAAACTAACCCCCAGTTGGCTACAAACTCCTTTCAGGTAGTTACAGAGAGTGATAAAATTTCCCCTGAGCTTCATATTCTCCAAATTAAACAACTCCAGCTCCCTCATTTCTCCTCAGACTTGTGGCCAGATGCTTCACCACCCTGCTGTCCTGCAATAACAGAGCATCCCAGTGCCTCAATGTCCTCCTTGCAGTGAGGGACCCAGAAATGAGCACAGGATTTGAGGTGCAGCCTCACCAGTGCCGAGTACAGGGGGACCTTCACTGTCCTGGTCCTGCTGGCCACACTATTTCTGATACAAGCCATGTGGGTGATACTGTTAGCATGTACTAGTATGTTGCTGGAAGCCTATATTTTTGAAAAGTTCACGTGATTTTTCTAAGCAATGCTCCTAAGTATTTTAGGTTCTTTTGGAGCTACTGAAATAATTCCAACAATGACATCTGTTCTCAGACTACCTCACACAGAGAGCAAAAATTTGAATTTTCCAGCCATGTTGTGGTTTTTTTTTTTTTTTAAATTAAAAATGTCAATTCATTTGTCCTTAAACTTCTGAAAATGATGGCAATCCCTGTCATAAGATAAAAAAGTCACTATGACTCTAAGGTTAGTTTAAGGTTGCATTAATCTCAGGGACTGAAAGGTATTATAACTCAGAAACTCCCATTGCTCAGAAAAAAATGCCTGCCTGCAACAGCTGATTGTCCCACAGATCAACACTTCCCTCTGCTTTGGGGCTTCTTTTGTGAGTGTTCAGGGTTGGGCCAATTTTTTCCCCATATCTTGTATTCTCCTTATCCCAAATCACAGGAGCAGCAATTTTAACCTTCAGTTCCTATACATCATGCAAACATAATCACTGTATTATAGGATTTGCCCCTTCTGCAGTCTAAGAACTGTTTACTCATTCATCCCACATTAAACACAGATGGTAAATTTCAACAACAACCCAGGATCCAGAAGCAGTAGTAATGATCTAGTGCATTAAAGACTGAATTCCCTGAATATCTCTATTGACTAACCTGGTGTTTGACCAGAGTTCTTGGTTTGTAAAATTTGTGTTTCACTTTTCATAATACTGAAAAGTAGAAGAAAAATATTTCAAAATATAATTAGGATGGAATTTTTTTCCCAAACGGTCAAGGCTAGGAACTACTTAACTACATATGTTAAATATGCTGTAGATAGCATAGCTCTACTGAAGAATACATTTGCATGTAAGTTCACTGTATTTTAGAAAAATATCTTATTGTTAATGGCAATTACTAGAAAAAGATGTGACCTTGCAATGCATATTTTAAAGGCCAGGTGACCACTGTCCATTTGTCCTACAATTCCATTCACTGCTGAGCAAAAAGAGCATGGTGCAATGTATTACTGAACTTTGTCAAACCTCTTTTGCAAAGGATTTTTGTCTGTCAGAAACTGCTTCTTTTATATATATATATATATATATATATATATATGTGGTTTTGAAAACAGCTTCAGCCAATGTGGTCATAACAAAGAAGGCTTTCATGGGGGCTATTTTTTGCTCCCTCTAAGAAGCACTCTAAGCAAGGCAGTTGTAAACATTAAGTCAGAAAACATCTCTAAAAGGTTTTGATTTTGAAACAATGATCAATGTGTTAATAAACTATTGAAAAGTAGTTGATTTCATTTATCTATGCATGTACAGTCACCTTGTATTCCCAGATATTTTCCAATGCCATGCACAAATCAGAAATTAAGAAGTCACCCTGCTGTAAGCATGTCCTCTGGCTCACATTTCCTTTGCATAATGAACAAAAATCTCATTCAAAAGCAAATTTTCTGGTTTTGTAAGTTGTCCCAGTTGTACTGTACAATTTATGCTGCATCTTCCTCTATTCAGACAATATGAATCACATATATGTAATAGAGGCAGGTCCCATGCATGCCGTTTACCACGCTTGCATATTAGATATTCACTCTGAAGCCTCTAATGGCAGCAAAAAATCATCCACAACTGCTTAAGCTGATGCCATTTCTTTGCATTTTATTTGCAATTGCTCCATCTGTCACATACCTTTTGACCCCATTTAAATTTGGAAAAGGGCTCAGTTTTCAGAAATCACACAGCACGTTATCAGTTGTATGACCTCTCAGTTTCACATAGCACATGCTTAACCTTCTAGAAATTTCCAGCTCAAACCAAATTAATACAGGTTTTAATAGACATTATCTCAGTGATATGTCTTATTTATGAAGCCATTTTAATAGAACTCTAAAGCTCTTGTTTTCCTATCCCATGAAAACTATAATAGTTTTACAGTCAGGTCAAGTCAACAGTTCATTACAGTCTGAAGAGAGCATTAGTCAAACAAAATTTCCTTTCAGCATTTATGACAAGACTGGTTGGAAAACTTTGCTTTGAGTGTGCAAGACTTGACACATTTCATGTCCAAAAAAAGGGTTCCATCACTGGTGCAGTTTGGCTGCCATAACACTGCACCTGGCTCATCCCTGTGGCCAAGGCCCTCCAGCTGCCTTTATAGTTGTAACAAGAAGTTCTTATTTGGCAGCTGAAGAAAGCTCAAATGAGGCATTTGACACTTCAAACAGAGTGGAGGAAAATGATTGTCTAGAATTTCAGCTTGTTAAAGTGACATAGAAATGACTGTGGATGCCCAATGTTAAGGAAAGACCATAAAGGCAGGCAATATATTTGCATACTTGCTGTTTGGAAGTCTGTTCATTTAATCAAAGAAAGAAAAATATATTCATATTTCCTAGATTTAAATAACCATTATTCTTAACTCTTTACTGAATAATTTCAACATGTGTGTGTAACTGTATGAGGGTGTATGCATGTAAGAAAAATATGTACACACAAATGCACATGAAAAATCTCTATACAGCTAATCAGCTTCCAGAAAGAAACCACTTTTATCTTCTGGCACTCCTTTCCCATAATCATGTCTAAATTAAGTTATAATACATCAGTAATGTGCATAACTCCAGTAAACACCCATATTTGATTATTTCAGTGCAGTCCATAGCCATAAATTAGATGCCACCTCTTTCCTGAATAATATGAAGACTTAGACCTATTGTTCTATGTCGTTTTCAATGTGAAATTCAATGAAAGCTCAGAAATTTCCTTCAATTTGCCTGAATGAAATGTGTTTAGTTTTGTTTTAATTCCTGTATTATCACTGAATAGCAGAAGACACACTATTAAAGTAGCCATTATTCTAATGCCATTAATAACAAATAAACAAAACAATTTGGGTTGCAAGTGCTAGCTCTGTAAAGCAGCAACATTTAACTAAGGAACATGCAATACAATTGAATTCATGCTCTTAATCACTCCAGCTGCAACACAAAAAATATTGAGATTCCTGAAAAAACACATAAATGTTGTTGAATATCCAGGAAATGTTCCTTTTTAAGAAAAGGGCATTAAAGGACAATTTTGTTTGATATCCATAATTGGATGGACTGTAAGGAAGATCAGCTGAAATCCCCACAGTTTTGTGTGTTCCATGCATTAGGGAGGATTAAATCAAAAAGAAAATGTAGTTTCACAAGCTTTTTCAAATAGTTTTAGAGGATAAATAAAAAAAACTGTTGAAAAAGAAAAACTCTGAGGTTGAAAAAGAGGTTGCATAAAAAATATGGGATTGTTATATTACCTCAGCTCTGTACTCTATGTTGTCTATAGGTTTCAGTTACATAAAAAGGTTTTTTCACTATACTTATACATTTTTGGAAAGCAAGCAATGTATTTTAAGAAGACTGTTAAAAATATATCTATGATGAATATAAACACTGAAACTTATAGCATACACATTGTATAGTTCTTGGAAGAAACACACCTAAATGTTATTTCTTTTTCCAAAAATATTTGCATTTACTTAGATTGTATTTATTCTTTCTGGAAAAGAATTTATAAAATGACTAGATTTTATATTTTAACCCCTGTCAATTCATTCTGGCACACTTTGTATTTCCTAAAATTGTTCTGAATAAAAATTACCAAGAATAATAATTTTTAAATCTATTGAATTAACATTAAACATATTGTTTTCATTCATATAAGTATTAGTAAAATTATTATTATTTTAGAGGAGTCATAAAATAGAAATGAGGCAGATCCATTCACTAATAGTTTTTATAAGTATTTTTGTCATGCAAGTTACACCATAACTAGAACTTACCATCTTCTAAATATACTGCATTACTTTGACAAAACAATCCATATTGGTTAAAAAGAAAGAGGGCATTGTGAAGTCTATCCTTTCAGTGACCTCCAACAGATATGAGGAGCGTTTCTTGCACTTCCAGTGTAACTGAATCTGCTTTATTTGATGGAAAACTGGACTAAGCCTGCAATGCTTACTGATTCAATAATGAAAGACTAATTAAAACCATTAAAATATCATATAGTTATACTAATTCCAAAAGAAGCACATATTTTTCTGTGCAAGCATCAGCTGAAACACTGTCAGTATGAAAGCATAGCAGTGACCTCAAAGAGATGACATTTCTCTGCTGAAGTGATGCACTTGTGAAAGTGTGAACGTAGTAAAGCTGTGTCCTAGATTCAGCTGGGATGGAATTAATTTTCTTCATAGTAACTGGTACGGTGTGGTATTTTGAATTTAGTATGAGAGTTATGTTGATAACACAGTGATGTTTTAGTTGCTACTGAGTAATGCTTGGCCTAAGTCAGGGACTGCTCAGTTCCCTGTGCTCTGCTGGTGCACAAGAAGCCAGAGGAGCAAGGCCATTTATAAATCCCATTGCAAAATTTGTTCAGAATATATCAATACTGTACTTTCAAGTCAGTGAGAGCAAGACAAGAGCTGAGTGCAATTAGCTGCAGAGTGGAAAAAGGTTGTTGGCATGATGAGTACACTACAATTAAGTTGTCAATAATGTATACAACTTCTAAATTAGAAGATAATTCAACATTTATTATTAGTCAAAATTCCCAAGCCTAGATGCTCCTACATTCTACTTAGTGTAGACAAGTAGAATTTGCAAAGAATTTGCAAAGAATTCACTAATGTTGGCTTAATACTACCTATAACAAAAGGGTGATTACTTTCAAATAAACTTTAGAGAAGTACCTGTGTGCCATTTACAATGACTGTGAATTTGCCCTCTTTGCAGAAAACTGAACACTGCAAGCACACGCTCTATTTGGTGAAGTTGTTTGTGCAAATTCTCCCTTTGGGCATTTGTAGGCACCACTGGAAGCTGTGAACTGAATAATCAACTCTTAAGAAAACATCTAATTATTTGATGCAGCCATTTAATTCTTCATTTTGAAGACTAGTTCAATTTGTGGTTTCCTTTGGAGAATTCAGAGAGTAATTGTGTTATGCCAATGGATCCTGTGAAACTGTAATTTTATTCCATTGTGATAGATAATAGTTTGGCACCATATTTTGATGTTTACTGAATCTTTGACCCCTTAGTTTTTATTTGGAAATCTTGGGAGTTTTAGTTACAGGTAAATAGAAGGTCCATATGAGACATCCAGTGGAGATAAAAGATTTTTTGGGTTTTGGGGATTTTTTTGGGCGGTTGGTTTGGTTTTAGGATATAGCCATGTTTTCAGTTTTTTTCCCTACTACATTTTAATGACATCTTCATCTACACACAATAATGCATGAAATCTTACTGGGATTAATACCGAATCAACTAAACAATTAGACTACCAAATAATTAAGTTGCTAATAAAAAGAGTGTAATTTTAAAAGATGGAATAAAATATACTGTAGCTATTTCTGGGAAAATCACATCTAAGTTGTATATGATGAAGAGTTTTACAATGTGAAATATGAATATTTAATTAATCTAATACTTCCCAAAATACTATGGGCACATAAAAGATTTTCCCTAGAATTGAATAGCAGCTGTGTAAAAAAAGATAGAACATTGACTATTAAGTTCACATAAATATTTTATTCATTATTACTCAGTACTGAAAATGTACATGACTTTTCAAAACAGAAATTAGTGTCTTTATCCCAAACAACTGACAACACCTTTTTGCCATCAGCTTGGTAAGATTTTTTTGTTTTCACATAAAGATTTTAGAGAAGAGTAATGAGGAGGGGAAAAGCACCTACAAAACCTGCAGCATTCTGTATTATTTACAGTTTAACTGCTTTCAGGCATTAGTTTTGGGTATATTATGAAGCTGTGATATTTTATCTATAATATTAAAGAAGAACACAGACCATTTTGATTCATGCATGCTATATAATTATTAATTGTATTAAGCTAACCTCAAAACTGGTGGTCAGAATCATGATTTAAACTCATAATTCAGAAACACAGCACTGAGCTCACTAGTATCTGATCCATCTAAAATCCATTATTTGAAAATATCAGTTGGTTTGGAATAATTTGTGGATTATATATCTGTGCTGGTGGAAAAATCTTTTGTCTATTAAACAAACTGGATGAGAACTCCAGTATCTCATTTTGGCTTTCCATTTTGCAATGTTCCAGGAATAATTCACATTTTGTACTTTCAGAGCTGGGGCTCATGCTTTATTCAAAATTTAGAAAGGAATAACAGTGGCTTGTCAATTATAATTATCTGACAGATGAAGGAAATTAAAAGCAAGTAATAAAAAGCCCTTTTTGATGTAAATACTATATAGCATGTGCCAATTGATACAATACAATACAATGAAATGATATAATACCAATATTGTATAATATGATTTACTATTTCATCTGAAGAAAGGCAAGTTAAATTTTGCATTTTGTAAAAATTATATAGGAACTACATGGAATTGGATGTGAAATAATACAGCTTAGGAATGCCACTACTTCTGAGAAATTTAATTCCAGCCATCTTTGACTAAATATAAGTAGTCCTTGAGAAAAGGAACAGGTCAAGTTTTCCTTCTTTTGATTTGTTTAAGCAATATTATTGTAGATTTGCTTATGTTATTTGTTGTCATATGCACCTTCAAGTCCTACCAAAAAAAATTATTGTTCTGTATTTGTATTCAGCTGTAGAAGAGAGCTGAATATTTCCTTTCTCAATCAGTGCAATTTACAATTTAAAACACCTACCATCTCTTTGAGGAAATTAACTATAATTGGCACTCTGTTGAAGGTCACTGACAAAAGGATTTAGCGAGGTTTTCTGAAGGTAAAATTGGCACAACATCAGTCCAAATTATACCTGCCTGTATGCTGTTGTTAGACTGTCAGTCATACCAGGGTTGAAATACACTTACACGAACAAACCAGAACTGGCACCACAGCCAACTTTCCTACAACTTATGGCAACAAGAAGAAGGCATCAGATGTAAAAACACAGTAAAAACAGATTGCTGCGATCAAATCTGTCAGTTTCCACCTGGCACCAGCCAAACCTCCTGTCCAAGGTCAAAGCCTCCTGACAAAAACCACATTGGTGTGGCAAATGAACATACCTGTGCCTTTAAACTCTCCCCTCCCCTCCCCGCTAAGGAACACTCAGTCTCTGCCAACTGCTTTTCTCCTGAGGCAAAATTTGAAAGGAACAAAACCACCAGGTGAAAGGTGATTTTTGTAGTAGCTGTTCCTCAGCTGGACAGCTGCCAAAAGGCAAATTCCATTAGTTCCACTGTAAGTGTATGTGGTTGTATGTGTGTGTCTGTGTGACATTTGCCAAGTTCTCACACTCTTTTTAGGCTTTCATGCCTAGATCCTTTAGCAACAGAGGAAAAATCTGAGAATGTCCTTTGCACTGTGTTTTGATATTCAGGAACCACTGTGGGTAATTTCCTACTTCTTACCAGTAAACCCTGATAAAATTTGCCATAGAAAGTGCAGAAAGGAAAAGAAAATCATCAGCACATTATGCCTGACTAATCCGGTCTCTTTCCATGATTTTTATGGGATAAGGGAAAAGCTATGGATGTCATTTATCTCTGCTTCTGAAAGCTCTTTTGTATGGTTCCATACAACAATCTTGCTGATAAATTTGGGTGATAAACATTTGATGGAAGGGCTATTGAGATGGATTAAGAATTGACTCCATGGCTGCTGAAAAAATAGTCAAGAGCTAATAGTCCAAGTGGAAACCAGTAACCAGTGATGTCCCTCACGGTTCTGTATTAGTACCAATAGTATGGAATATCTCTATCAACGACACAGGAGGATTGAGTGCACCATCAATAAGTCTGTGGACAGCACCAAGCTGTGTGGTATAGTTGGCACACGGAAGAGAAGGGCTGCCAGTCAAAGGGACCTTGGCAGGCGTGAACAGCCAGCCAGTGTGATCCTCATGAAATTCAACAAGGCCAAGTGCAAGGTCCTGCACCTGAGTCTGGACATCCCAGCATCAGTAGAGACTGGCAAAGAATGGACTGAGAAGCAGCCCTGAAGAGAAAGATTTTGGAATACTGGGGGTTGAAAAAATTGAACATGAGACGTCAGTGTGGGCTTGCAGCCCAGAAAGCAAATCAAAACCTTGGCTGCATAAAACCAAGCATGTTCACCATTACTGAGGGCTGTGGTTTTATTTTGCTTGTTTTCTAAAATCTATGACACATTCGGTTTGGAACAAGTTTAATAATTCTTGCAACAAATGTATTATGGGACATTCTACAAAATTGCATATAGACTTCTGTGCAAACAACATTCTACATTTTAGCATTTCAAAATAAACCCCTGCTGTCATCCATATTTTAACTCCAGTGATATAATTTCCCTCATGATCAAAGAGCACTGCCCTTCTCTGTCCCATATTGACTTTACCACATTTCATTTTAGTATCTCATTTCACAGGTCTCTACATAAATTTCTCTTGGAAGCTTATTACAGATTTCTGTAAAAAGCAGCAATTCCAGTAACAACTCTTAATTTGTGATTCAGACCCTTGCCTTTGAAAATAGATTTCAAATTCATTAATATCAGCAGTAGGGTATAAACAAGATCATTAAAGTAATTGATAATGTTCCCTCTCTCAAGAGTAGCTTTCAGATTTTCACACCAAGAAACCAACATCCTCTGACAAGTTATTTTCTTCCAACTCTTCCTTCTTTCCTTTGCAAGTTTTTGCATCCTCTGACACCATTCTTTCTCTTTACAGCGGTTAAGCCTTCTAAAGTGATGTTCTTATATTTTCCTTACACGACTTTGATTCTTCTTCTCTCTCATTTTTTTGTGTCATTATGTTTTAATTTGTCCATTAACTTTATCCTAGGATACTGCTTAACTACTCACAACATGTATTTTACTACCTCTGCTTGTTTTGGTTGGGGTAGAGATAATTTTCTTTCCCGTAGCTCGCATGGGTTATGTTTTGGATTTGTTCTGGAAACAGTGCTGGTAACACAGGGATGTTTGAGCTATTGCTGAGCAGAGCTTGCAAGGTCAAGATCTTTTCTGCCTCTCACCTCACCCTACTCCACCATCATGAGGGCCAGGGATGCTCAAGGAGCGGGCAGGGGACACAGTGAGGGGACAGAAGACCCCAACTGACCCAAGGGACATCCCCCACCACATGGCTTCATGCTCAGCATATAAACCAGGGCACGAAGGAGGAAGGCAGGGGCATGTTCAGTGGTGACATTTGTCTTCCAAAGTTGTTGCTACATGTGATAGATCCCGGCTTTCCAAGGGATGGCTGAACAACTGCCTGCACATGGGAAGCAGTGAATGAATCCCTTGTTTTGCTTTGCAAGTGTTCACAGCTTTTTCTTTATCTATTAAACTCCTTATCTCAACCCACTAATTTTCTCACTTTTACCCTTTGATACAATCCTTCATCCCACTGCAGGAGGAATGAGTGATCATGTGAGTGAGCTGGCTGGGGTCTACCATGACAACGTTCTAGAATATCAAAATTAATTCAATCTCTTGCTCTCTTCAGGTATTCTCCATCTTTCAGCATTCAGTAATAATTGAATGCTATTGCAATTTCTGTGACTTAATTCTTGTTAATATCACCTCGTTCTATTCTGTTTTTTTTCTCTAGGTCTAGTTTTACAAGAAGCAACAAGGCATTATGCATTTCTTTCAGTCAAAAATTAAAGATGTCTAAAAGAGATTTAAACAAGTAATATTTTGATAAACTGAACTGTTGAAAGAATAACTACTACCACCTACATCCCTAGATGCATTAATTATAAACCAGTATGTTATTCCCAAAAAGGGGTTGAGAATAAAAATGTTGATTTGCTAGTGAAGTGCTTCAGTATCTAATAAAATAAATTACTATAAGAGATTAGTAAGAATATACAATATAGATATTTAAATCAAGAAAAAAAGTTACTGTAGCCTAAGTTAGAAGCATCAGTTATTAGAAGCATCATAGAGCATTTATATACATGCACACACAGAAAATAATCCATAGCTCTCTTTAAAGAAAAAGCATAACTCTTTTATCTGCTAGAAATCTTGATTTTAAAAAAAAAAGTTGATAAAATTTATTTAGGTTTTCACAAAGGAACTTTCAAAAAACATTTTCCATGAGATATTGAGAACATAACTATTTACAGAGAAAGAGGTAATGTCATTGATTAAAAACAAGATACACAGGGTATCTTATATTGTAACCAGAGGTCAATTTTCAAACTAGCAAAAGATTAATGGTCTAGTGAAATATTCCATATATTAATCTGAGGTTGTTTAATATTCTATTAATGATCTGGAAAAGCAGATGAATTATCATATTGTACAATTTGCTAGGCACAGAAACAACACGAGCTAAGGCTAGAAAGAATATTAATATTTTAAAAGATAATTTATAAATTTAGGGATTAATTTACATTTATTAATTTATAAATTTAGGGAAATTAGGGAGCTCTGTTTATTAAACTTAAGGAGCTATGTCTTTTAACTTAAGTCACACAAACATCTACATGCCTGTGAAATATGAGCTATTCACTCTGCAGTCCGTGGAGATAAGCAATGGTTGCCCCAGTTTGAGACAATTTCTAACAAGGTATACTTATTTCTCCTTTTTTCTTTCTGAATAAAAAATAAACAGCACAGAGCTGGACATACTTGTTACGTAGTATGTTTAAAAACTAATAGTCATGTACAGTGGAAGCAATAAGTGGAGCCAGATAAGCGACTTTTAGATTCCAGATTATCCATAACTTCCAGAGCAAAAAGTTTAGGCATTGCTCTAGACATAGCCATGAGAATCTTAAAAAAAAATTGCCAAATGCAACACCCAGAATATTAAAGCAAAGCAGGAAATTATTCTGAAAATACAGAAATATTGTCCATCAATGTATAATAACCAGGTATAGCAGGTTTTATCAGGAATGATACAGTTACATCCAGATTCTTTTTTACACAGCATCTAGCAGAAAGTTTTCCATCAGTGCTCTATATTTCTGGAAGACAAAAATTATTTTGTATGTGAAGAGATTTGTTAGAACCCTCAATTACACCCAGAGATCAGAGAAAATAACAAGAACTATAAGAATGTTGAATTGTTCCTTTACAGAGCTCATGTATGAAGTAAGCCAAATTTTCTGTGAAAACAGTGTTGAATTCCTTTAAAGAATTGAATATATTTACAATCTATTAATCTTTAACAACTCAGAACCAATAAATACTTTAAAAAAGTGGCAAAGACATATTGCAATAAAATACCAAATATTTATTAGCATTTGGTACTATTATTAGCATTTAGTATGTTGCGCCATATAGCTGGCACCAACAACTCAAAAAAAGGCAAAATACACAGTTATGTGTAATTTAACTGAGATAAGTGGGACTGATTTGTGTTCACAATAGAAGTTATGGGGCAGAGATGGTGAATTGTGTGTTTCATGGCATAGATCAATCACCTCACTCTCTGGCAAGAAATCACAGTGAAGTTCAGTTCACACAGAAGTCTCTTGCACCATCAGGATTCCTTACTCTGATGTATGTCTTGCTTTCTTGACAGCTTGCAAGAAAGGAACACAATAAAAATATTTTGTGTTGTCCTAAAACACTTTCAGCCTCAGTGTTTAATGGTGCTGTGGAGAAAACTGATTTTTATAAGAACATAATTATTTAAGATGAGGTAGCAGTGAAATGCTAAATTGTTATTAGGATCAAAGAAGGACTAGTTACTGTCCCTAGTTCTCACAAAAGGGTCAGAGAATACCAGAATTAAGTTTCCAAAAAGGGTTGGTTTGTTTTTGTTGATTTTATTCAACCTTTAAAGTTTTCTATATTATTTGATCATACTGTGTTTTATCTTTATGATCATAAAAGGAATATCATTTTATTAGGGGATAAAATGTGGGATTCTCTTCACACTAAAAAAATTACATCTGCTTCATATTTTTCTTAAAATAGATTTTCTCAAAGCATCAAAGCCAATCACACAATTACATGTACACAAGTATATAAAAGAATTCCATTTCAGTTTCTAAAGTTAATTAAAATTTGCAGTATATGTGCCTGCTAACTTAGTTTCAGAATGGACACTAATAAAAGGAACATACAAAAGTCTGTCCTGAAAGCAGCAATGGTAATAGGAGGCCACTGTCACAAGACAAAGCACCTTAACATCCACACAGAAGACAGGCTGAACTGATTCAGAGCTGCAGTGATGTTGCAAAAAATGCATCAAGTTTTAAGAGAAACATTTTTTTTTAAAAAGACATGAGCCAGGCACAGCTGCCCACATACAACTGGCATTACAAATTAAAGGTGTTTCAACCTACAGTTTGGCTACACAATTTTAAAATTGGAATAAATAATTTTTACCCTTAAGACCTGTGAAACATTTTTAAACACAGCTTGACTACTTTTCTTTTAAATTTTCACCAGAAATCTATGATAACTGACAGAGAGCAACTGGACCTATGTATGTATATAGAATTAAAATAACATCTCTTTTAAGGATTGAGGCTGCATGATTAGAAAGGAAATTATTATTATAACTAAGGATAAGATTTAGAATTAAGAATAAGAATAAGAATAAGAATAAGAATAAGAATAAGAATAAGAATAAGAATAAGAATAAGAATAAGAATAAGAATAAGAATAAGAATAAGAATAAGATGTGGATTCACAGACTCACAAGAGGGATTGGTTATTAACTACTAGGCCATGAGTGACAGTACATTCCTGGAAATGAGCAGAGGGAGAATGCTGATGTTTCTTTAAATCTCCAATGTATCACGACGCTTACATCATGCTGCGTGGGGTTACATCATGTTAGGACTCGTGATGTAACCCGTCGCAATGCAATGCACACATCGCATTCAGTCAGCACCTTTTCAGCCTGTCCACATGATCACCGTGGCCAAGAGAGGTTTGCTTGAGTTAATCAGAATTATTCTGTTTCTGTGGTATTTATGGTTGGTCATGAATACAAACTTTCTTGGCTTAAGAAAATGCAGGAAGGAAAACAGAGCTAAAAAGCATCCTAAATATAAGAAAGGCAAATGTGCAAAACATGCAGGAAGGCTTGGTCTGATGATGATGTGAAAAGCCACCCACATGAATATATTATATAGTAAACTTAGGAGCAAGTAAATCAGGGGAGAAATACCAGATGGATCACTCTCACTATAAGCATATTTCCTCTTTAAATATAAAATACATCCATGTGTTCAGTCTGGGGGTTGTGCTTTTGTGGAGGGGAAAGGGCGCCTTATTTTGCCTTTTTTTTTTTAGTGCAATGTGGTAAGTAGAACTTTAAGGCAGGACTTAAGGGTAAGCTTTTCCTACGTTGCATGAATGCTGTGCTCTTGTGCTCTCCAAAACCAGGCTTCAGCTTAGGTTTTAGGAGCAATTTCTATGCAGAACCAGGCTGCTGAAGGTATCAGAACAGTGTCATTGCCAGTGTTTCCAATGCACATGCAGCAGCCAAAGTGTGGTTCGTGCCCAGTAGAGTATTCAAACAGCTGGAACAGCAGAAGCAAGTGTGATTAGAGACAAATATTGCATACCAACTGTAATAATGTGCCTAATGATTTAAGACTAAAGCCAAACAAGTCTAATTTTTTTGTCTCACCTTATTCCTTCCTTTCTTTTCTTAGTCTAGCCTTAATGCTAGTCCCTAAAGCTTGAGCAGAAGTATCAGAATATAGATATGGGAAATTTTTACTAGTATTGTAATTTTGAAAATATGATAGATATTTAAATGCATGGTTGAAGATTTTCCTTGTCATAGACCACAGTAAGTTTGTTATTTCCTACTTCTTTTTTTACACTATCCCTTGGAAAGCACTCTTTTCTCTAAATGCTTATAGATCGGAAAGATAAACAGCATACTCACAGCACTATTTTTTCAATTAATCCTACACTCCATAATATTTATGTTTAGATGGAGAAATAGCCATGAGCATAGGATGCAAAAAAACTGGCAAGGAGAGTATGATGTCATATGCTACTTTGCTGCTTTTTCTCCTATAAGATTTGAGCAAAAATTATGTCCAAAATTATGTCTAGTGAAAACTTTGCATTTTCACTGTTGTTTTTATGTTGTTTTAATGTTTCTTCCATTCTGTCTATCTTTGGGATAAGAATATACAGAGGATGCAGAGTCCTGGTGATTTTCCACTCTGCTGTCCATCTTGCACACAGAGCTTGCTCAAACACACATGCATAAAAACAGATAATAAAAATTTCTGTCGAAGAACTGTATGTAAATGGAATAATTTTTAAGGTTGATCTTCAATTTAGATGTGAAGATGCATTCTCCATTGGTGGTTGTAGTCATGAAAACATTTACCATTTCTTGACTAAATCCCATCCTTTCTGTCATAGACTATAACTCCACTGGCAGTTATAGTCATGAAAGCATTTACCATTTCTTGACTAAATCCCACCCTTTCTGTCATCAGCTTATAACTGTCTTCTTGCTAGAAGCTAATTCAACTGCACATGTGATTTCTTCAGAGCTCATCTCAGACAAAAATGTGTCAAGTTAACAAAGAGCGACTCTTTAAACTGATAAAGCTAAAGCACTCTGACTGAAATAGGTTAGGAGACAATCATTTGACTAGCTTCACAAGCAGAGGCAGAAATTGCTGTACTGGAGTGGGGGAAGCAGAGACTTTCTTTGCTGGCACAGCTGCAGCATGAAGAGGATTCATCCTCTCCTCTGAAATACTTAAGCAGGTGAGAAGTGACTGGCAGAGAAGGAAGGATTAAGAATTTACTGGAGAGAGATAAACACTAATTTAATCTCTTAGAGTGAAGTTAGAAAGCAGAGTGGTATTATGCCATCAGGAAGCAGGAACGACAATTGATAAAGCAGCAGATGCCAATGAAGTCACTCAATACAACTGTTTCTCAAAAAATATGTGACTCAAATATGCAAAAGAAGCATTTAATCTTGCTTATTTTCATATCCTACCTAGTCCTTCACCTTTAATGACAAGACAAATCAAATTACCCTATAGTAAAATAATACTAATTAAGAGCTTGGAATCAGATCACAACACAAACTGATTAACTATAACTGACAGAATAAAGAGAAAGACATTTCTGGAATGGAATCTTGATCCCAATACTTCAGAAAAGTCTATATATGTATCAGACATATGGCCTCTCTGAAATCAGGTCAAACTAGTGGCAGTTTTACTGCAAGTGGAATAAGAATAAAGCATTACAATCTGAAATGACCCATTCTAAAGGAGAACAAAAACAAAACCAATGTAAATACAGTGGTGTAGGCAGAGTGATTGTATTAATACAGGTAGGTTCACATGGAGAATATAATCTTTAGATGCTGTGTTTAAGCAGCATTCAATTTTTAATGCTGCTGTGCTAAAACAATTGAATCCCTGAAGCAGGAAGTGAAGAAAAAGGTGACTGAGCTTGAAGGTTGTTCCTAAGGCACTGTAACTTCCAGGGCTCCTTCTGGGACAATGCTAATTATGAATCAGCTTTCACTCCAGGTTTTGCCTAAGGCACAATCTAGCTATAAATAAATATTCATATCATTGAATCCGGCAAAGGCAGTTTTTCTAAAGCAAGAATGTTCCTAAGCAACTCTGAATCAGGTCAGAATCCCATAAACATTAAGTAAACTGAAACAGCTTCCTTTGCAGATTATGTAAAGCCTTTAAGGGAAAAGTTTAGGTTAATGGATAAACTTGCTCTAAGGCTTATGCTAAACAAGCCAACTACATTTCCTTATAATCAATAAGACAATTTATTCTGTAATTTTCTACCACCTTAGCAACAAGCACTATGTTCTTCCTGCACCCAAGGAGCAAGGATTCACAACATGACAAGCTAAGTTAAAATAATCAGGCTTCTGCTATTAAGGAATAAGTGGAGTGTTTCAGCAGAATGAAAACTTCAGCAGTTTTGTCACACACAAGAGAAGTCTTTGGCAAAGTGATGCACCCTGGGATGAAAAAATGATTTGCAAGCAGATAAGTATGCTTTGTTTTTTTTTTCTTTTACTGATACCCAGTTCTACAGATATTTGTTTATAGTCACATTCATGTATTTTCAAACTAACGTCATAGTCAAATTTAATTGAAACTGAGGTACCCAAATCGTTGAGCAGGTCCATGTAGAATCTAATAATGTCTTTAAAAGTTCCAGTCTCATGTAGTTTTGAACCCACTACATATTTTTTGTGTGACATGATTTACTATCTTGAATGCTGTAAATATACACTTTTCACCATGATTTATCTTAAATCACTACATTGTCATTATTTTCACTGCTTTTACACTGAAGTCTTAACCCCTATTTAAAACATGACAATATTACTGTTTATTGCACTTATAGAAATTCATCTTCCTATAAGCAGCAAAAGTAGCCACTGACTTTAACACAGGCAGAGATTACATTCAATAGCTTTATGAAACAATATGTCTTGTTTCCACACAAAATACCATTATTATTTTGTGTAGATGGAGTGAAATGATGAATATTTTGTTGATCCATTTGCTGAAACAGGGCAGTATTGGGGAAAATGTAGGCCTCTGGCAGCTTAGGAAAAATGAACTAGAAAAGGAAAAAATTAAAACATTAACAACTTGCCTTTTCAATCCTCATTATATTTCGTATCTGCTCTTTTCTGAAATGGATTTGATTGTATGTGCACATAAATGTTTGCTTCTGGATCCTAAAAGGGCCAAAAGGTAGCAGAGAGGCAAACAGGTTATTTAATCCTTGCTTAACTCTCAGTACAAAGAAATATAATGTGAGCTTTGCTGTAAGACCTTTTAGGGTGACTGTCATATGTATCCTAAAACTGTTGCTACAATGACAGACCACATATATATGCTTGTTGCATTGTCTATACACATGCTGCAAATGTAAACCTGGAAATGATACAAAGGAAAGCATGAGTTTAATGGAGAACTATTATCTCAAGTCCACCTGCAATTTGAAAGAAAAATATTGAATTTTTACATGAAGAAACTAACTTGTGGTAACTCATTGCTTCTGATAGCCCATTCAAATAAGTGGGATACCTATAAATATACAGATGTTATATGCTAGGGACTGAATTCTGAAGAAGCTTCTTTAACAGCAAAACTTGGTCCAAAAATCAATGGCAAGCCTTTAAATAAATAATAAGAAATAAACAAATAATATTAGCCTTTAAAAGTTCCAGCATTAAAATCCCTTTCCAGTGTTGTCATCCATGACTGGAAGAGAATATGCAGAAAGCAGACAGCATGTTAGATTAAGAAGAGCCTAATTAACAGTTCAGGAAATTAAAAAAAAAAAAAAATAAAATAAAAATTTGTTTTCATGAAACCTCCAGTAAGATCTAGGTTATTAGGGGTGTACAAAGAAGAAGATGCATGTTCTTTTTTACTACATTACTACATCCCTTTTTTCCCTAGTTGCCTTGGACACCACTAAAATTCCCCAGTTTCTATCCTGTTCCTTTGGGAATTCGTTCTAGAAAGAGTGTAATGGCTATGGGACCAAAAGTTGCTGTCAAGTTTGCTTTTGAAAATCCTGGGCAACTTAATCAAATTCTATACATAGCATACATGATTGAAAACCTGGCCACATCTGATATCTTACAAAGTAGTTGTATTGCCTGGAGGGCAGGAATTGGACAGGAAACCAATAACATGTCAAAAACACTAGAGGAAAAAAAAAGGCAATCATTTGAGCAAGCTTCAGATAAGTGGTCATAAGGGAATATTTCCATAGTTTATATGGAATGTTCATGTTCCTATGAGCAAAGGCATCAGGAAGAGTCAGAAGAGCAAGTCAGAAAACCATGCATGAGTACATAAAACCATGCATGAGTGCATTCAAATGAACTGGAAACCTGTACAAAATTATTTTATGAAAAGTGACTACTAGAGGTAGCTCTAACTCCAGGAATCAGGTTTCACAATCCTTAATCATTTCATAGGGTTTCTTTGCACATGTCAATGTCTCATTGTTTGTGAAGATGGTTTAAACGCTTACTGAACTCAAAGTGAGATTTCTGCTCTTTTCCCATATACTACATGCTAAATTACTAGGAATAGTAATTATTAATTATTAAAAATACTGAAATTAATGCAATTACTCACAAATGTAAATATTTATTGTGCAATGCTAGAAATATAACAGAGAATTAGGAAGCAAAGAACTTAGCCTGAGTAATATACAAAAATCCTGACTTTCAAAACACAAAAAAAAAAAAAAGGCCTCAATGGGCACTAGAGAGAAGCCCCTCTCAGGAAGTAATTTATGCCATAAGTGCCATAAGTGCCAGGAAGGACGTATGAAGCCTCACTAAGTAGTTCAGTTAGTTTAGTTCTAATATGGGTATCTAAAATTCCCTTGTAAACAGTTTCTGCCATGTCTGCTGTCCAGACATGGCAGAAAAACAACCGACTCTTAAAAGAAAACCAACCCTATAGATTACATTAAAAAGTGGTAAAGGAATGACTAGACAGAAATTGGAAAAAAAACCCATAATACTAAAATGCAAATTAGCTTTGAGAAGAACACAGAAGTTTCAAATATGGGGAAAAGAGAAATGGCTTCCATGAGTCCCTAAGAGGTTGTCTGCCGTGTGTGAAGCAGCAGCATACAGATATCCCTAGGCTAGAACTAAAAAGACTTTTTGATGACAAGATGTAGAAAAATTCTATCACATTCTTCCTTCTTAATCTAATTAGGTCTGATAAGTGACAACAACATGTAGTCTAGATGGAGCCTCTTTAAAAAAATGAAGGAAGTTTAATTATTTAACAAACAGATCCTTTTTGTTTTAATGGTGTCTGTTTTGAGGATCTACTAGTAATTTGGTACTGTCAAATAGGTAACTCAAGGTAAAAAAAAATCTATGGAGTAGAAAAATTCTTTATACTATTACATCATTAGTAGTAGAAATAGTAGTAGTATTGCATTATTACTATTATTATAATTGTTATTACCTAGTTATTAGAAATGTAATAATTTTTCACAATTGAATGAATCAATGCATGCTTTCTTTATCAGGTACAACTGATGTTAAAGGTAGAATTAGTTTAAATTAATATCTGTACACCAAAAGGTCTGTTTCTAATGAATCTCCAACACAGTCAGTAATTATTATGTACAAAAAATTAAGCTATTATTTTACTTATTTCATTATTGAATGAACTATTATTTTTTTTTCCCTAATCATGATGGACAAGAAAAAAAGTTAAAGACTATTGTTCTCTTTGCCTTGCAAAAGCAAGCTGCATTGTTACTAAAATTGATTCCTACAGAAGTGCAATTCATAAGCCTAAACTGGCACTATAACTTAGAATTCCAAATAAAAATTGATAAACTCTAAAAATTTTAGATAGCCTTTGACTTGAAAGCTCTTCAAAGATTAGTATATATCTATATATACACATATACAAATATATATGGAATATAAAATATATGCAAAAATGTAAAATACACACAAAAATATGCCTATATAGTTTGTTTTAGAAAACTCAGCTAAAGTAGATGAAAATCACTGAAAATGCACCATCAAAGTATAAGCCACAGTAATTGAATCCTCCTCACCTATACCTTTCCATTTTTATTGCTCAGAGTAAACACACTCATTATTTATCTATCTGCATTATTTTATATGTATCTGTCAGTATTACTTTCAGACAGGCTCAGGTCTGTGAAGTCCCAAATGCCATTTGCTATTCCTCAGTGACAGCCACAGTGGCCCCACAATGTCTCGCTGTCATTGCCCCCTCCCACACCACTGGCACGGAGCAGTTCTGGGGCAATGCTCCTGCAGGGAGCTCCATGGGGAAAGGCTCATCCATGGGGTGCACATCCCTGGCTCCTGCTCTGAGCTACGCCCGCCTCTGCTGCCCTGAGGCTTCCCACCACAGCCGGCTCAGTATCTAGGATGGATGTCATGTGCTGGCTTCATGTAGGCTGCTGTTTCTAATGTTGAGACTTTTGGATATATATTCTTGGGTAACAGCAAAAAAGCCAAATTGTACTGCTGGTTAGATGATGCTGTTGAGTCAGGGATGGAAAGAAAGACCCCAGTCTTCAGGTGGATCAGAAGGCAAAAGCACTTAATGAGAGTAGCAGGTCCTTTTATAATGTGACTTGCTAAGGTGGCACTTGATTGTCTCAAAGTAGAAACATCTCACATTATTGGTGACTATGAATAGCACACTCTGGAGAACCATATCTACAAACAATGGTTACAAAAAAGAGATAATAATTGTTTGAATTCTTTCATCTTAGATTCCCAGGCTCAGCCTGGGAGAAATTGTCGCTCTTCTTTCTTTGACTGAACTGAATTCTGAGTTAGATACAATTAAAGAGTGGGGAAGGCTGCCACACATCCATGAAGGACACACATTCAATATAGGCTCTTATACATCCACAGTGTCCTGCTTCATCCAGCTCTGACTAGCATTCAATTCTGTGAAAATACCTGTAACATGAGAGTTGAATATTTATACAAAGTTAACATACTGAGCCTTGAAGGAAGCAGGTATCCCTACAATGGTTTGTTTGTTTTTTCCTAGTTTGTTTTCATACTGGATACTCGCTAAAAAAAGAATCTCTTTAAAAATAAATTCTGACAGATAACTGTATAATTGGAATTACTGTTGTGTTCAGTTTGGTGAAAACCAACATAATAATAATAATAAAACACTAGTTGTACCATATCTTTTACCAAAACAGGTAGTAATAAGCAAAGTTCAATGCTTAACAAGAATTTATCTTTAGATCACAGTAAATGTTTCATACAGGAAGTCAAGAAGTATTTTCTTACTGTAATTTCATAATTAAAATTCTTTTCTGTGCAAAAGCATTGATTTTGCTGCTTTAATTAAACTCATAAATGAGAAAATAAAAGTCCTTTCAGCTCCATTCTGTATCTAATCTGTTATTCATGTGATTTTTGTGTTCTTAAAGCACAGACAGAGAGTAAATTTAATCCATGAGATTTCTGCTGCTCTCAGTTATTAGTGGTAATCAATACCACCTTGTGTTACATGCATAATTGACGATTTCCTGGTGCTCTTTTATACTAGATTACATGTGTTATTCTTTACAAATAACACCTCTTTCATCAAGCAACTAATGTTTCCTCTGAGGAAAGCAAGTATTGACTAAGGAGCTCTACATTCTCCACTGCAACAATTGGCAGCCCTACCAGCATGACCATGTTAACCAGTCTAGCCCAGCCAG
Source organism: Zonotrichia leucophrys gambelii (assembly GCF_028769735.1). Classification (NCBI taxonomy): domain Eukaryota; kingdom Metazoa; phylum Chordata; class Aves; order Passeriformes; family Passerellidae; genus Zonotrichia; species Zonotrichia leucophrys. The sequence continues at coordinate 22,799,785 of NC_088169.1, read as the reverse complement.
TGTTTAAGTCAGGACCACCCAAAATTAAACCACCTCTTGCTGCCTTGAATCGTCATGCAGGACATGGAAAGATCTGGAAACATTGTGAAAAGCGAGGAGTCAGAGAGATTGAGTAGAAGAACAAATATATAAATGTCTAAGAATCAAGGTGTTTTGGTTTTTTGGTACCCAAATAATTATTATTTATGCAAGAGCTCTCATATTATTAAATATCTGAGAGGGCCAGTGCAGGGGCACAGAGAAGACACATTTCTCTTCTCATTAGTTTAATCTGTTAATATATACAAATTAAGATATGGTGATTCCACAGAACTAAGTTAAAAGCAAGTTCTATCTTGTATTATGGAAACCGTTTCATTATTTTCTTCTATTTTTTTTCTTTTTATACACAATGGCAATAGAGTTTTGCTCATAGAATTTAGCCTTTGTGGTCCACATAACAGCTGTTGGCAATACAGAAATTACACTGCCATACAGCCTGACTTCTTTTTTGGATGCACTGCTCTTGTTCAATAGAAAAAGAAAGAAAATGCTTTAAAATGCAATAGATTCCAAGTATATAAAACTGGAACATAAATCTGCCAAGTCACATGGCAACTAATATATTAATTATTGCAGTACACTAATTATTAGCAAAGTACATTCTTAATACAAGGACTTTCTACTGAAATTTATCCTGCTGATTCTGAAGTTAAACTTAGACATACTGTTGTCAACAAAAAAGATTATTACCAACATTATATGCTGTGTAGTTTAAAAAGAAAATAATTGAGAGGAGTAGTATATATATATATATATATATATATATATATACACATATAAGAGTTCTTTAAAAAAAGACAAGAATAAAATAGAATTATAGAAAGGCCTTCATAAAAAATGGCTAAAACTGTCATCCAACTTGAATGGTGAGCTGCAGGCTTTGAGTATGTTAGTCTGCTAATTTAAAAGTTTTAAACCTATTTATTGTTCATGAATATGCTGAGCTGACAACTCTAAAGACAAAAATAATCTATTTATCTACAGGATGGGTATTTATGTACAGAAAAAGAACATAAGTTTGATTTTACTAAGTCAGATCAAGGAGTGGAGTTTCTTTCTTATAGTGAAGAAATTCACAGCAGTGAAAAGACACTTGCAGTTTATTTCTCAGCAGTTATTTCCAGTTACTTACATGCCTGTGTTTGAAGAAATAGAGGTAAAAGAAAGAAATAAACAAATAATTACTAAGTTTATTAATGTTAACTAAGATACCTATTTTACAAATGCATGTGTTCTTTAGCAGTCCAGTGGAATCTCAAGGGCACAGGCTGATACTGAAACCTCCAGTAAATGCAGTGCTGTAATTGTTCAACAGGTAAGTAGGCAATCAAAAGGGATAATGAAAAACCTCGATAAGTCTTTTTTTTTTCTTTTTTTAAACACGAACATTCATTCTAGATTTTTAGTAAAGAAAAGGATGAATAGGTGGCTACTGATGTGCAAGAGTAGGCATCCACTTTGTTCAAGAAAATCCAGCAGTATTATTTTCAAATAGTTCAATCAGAAATTCTGGAAAAGAGATGAAATAATTGAGGAAAATAATGTGTGATAGCAAATATGTAAGATAAACATTCTCAAAACTCCAGGAGCTACTAATGCTTCTATAATAAAGTTCATATGAGATATCAGTGAAGGCAAACTACTGTAGTATATCCTGCATAATACCACAACAGGAAAAGAATGAGAATGAAAAATTCATGAGGGAATACGAAAGATGCTTAAAAATTGCAGAACATGAGAAGTTTCTAACCACCTTGGCAATAAATGGCCATTAATAACTGCAAAATTAATACATTTGAATGCAAATGGAAATAGACTCCCTTGAATCTATTTATCACTGTAAGGGTGACAGAGCACTGGAACAGGACTCCCAGAGGCTGTGGTGTCTCCTTCTCTGGAGATACTCAAAACCCACCTGGACACAATCCTGTGCAACCTGCTCTAGGTGAGCCTCCTTTAGCAGCAGCATTAGACTAGAAGATTTTCAGAGGTTCTTTTCCAATCTCAAACATTCCCTGATTCTGTGAACTACTTGGATTTCATGAATCAAAAGAGTTATCATCTTCTCTCAGATGGAATTTCTACTCTAATAATGGATCAGGTTGCAACTTCCTTTAAAAATTTTAATCTCAGATTACTAAAGAATGCACTAGATAAGAAGAAACTTGACAAAGAGCTATTATTTATTTGTATGTATATACAAATATATGTGTGCGTGCATGTGTGTGTAGGCATGTGGGTGTGTTTATACACTCAGGATATCGTAGATATTGACTGTTTCCTTATGTAAAACCCCATTTCAGCTGTTCATGAAACAAATAAATTTGACCTAAGACAAAAACAGATTTTTACTGATTACAGTCTATTTAAACCTTCTGTAAGGTTTAAATGACAAAATTCTTTACAAGGCAATAGTGTCTTATCATACAGCTAGATTCAAAACTAACTACTGTGCACATAAAACCCTAAGAAAATGTCTCAATCTCATCATAGCATAGATTATGACTTTTCTTGATAAAATGAATATACTTATAGCTAAACAAAGGACTTCTTTTGGCCTACATTAAAAGATGAAATAAAAATTGTCAAATATGCCTACTCAGACCTGTGAAAGTAAGTCCAAAAAGGGGAAAATAAAAAGCTGAGGATTCATTCAGAAAATTACCTTATTTGCAGAGAAAAAAAGTAGATAGATATAGTAAAGGGAGCATAGCTAAGAAATAGTGAAGATGCTGTGCGACTTAGGAAAAAAAAGTGGGAAAGGTCATAATGAAATGTCTGTATCCTATCACAACTGTTTTTATCCACTTGTCCAGTAGTATCTGTACTGTTATTTCTGGGAAAATGTAGGCTTTCTTTAGCAGCTTAGATCTACTTTGCTACGGTCCAGTCTCACCAGAGAGGATTAATGATGCTCTCTGTGTACTCTTTGTTCTGGTAGGAATTCAGGCCAGGCTTCCCTGTGATGGTGAAAATTGCTTTTTTTGCTGTCACTGTCACTTCCTCCTTCAGCAACCTTGTCTAGCAAATCAGTCCTGCTCAGTGAGGTCCAAACTAGAGAAATGTATTGCCGTGACCATTTGCTAACTGTTAGCATTTCCCCACATTGCTAGAGCTTTGGATTGCTCCCCAAAGCAGCTTTCTCCATCATTAAGCCTGAGTATTGGGCACACCGCGTGACTTGGCTGCCATCAGATATTCCTTTATTGGATGTTCTGACAGCAGACTGTGCAAGACTCCACTTACTGTCTGCTGGCCTTGAGAAAACAAATACAGTGCTAATATATCTAACAGGGCTTAAAACTCCTCCCATGGGGGCTGCTGTGCTCAGCAGAAGATTTCCTCTAGGTGGAGACTTGTGAAGTCTACCAGCTTCCTTAAAATGCTTTCCTCCACGGTGAAGCACTGACAACCCTTGCAAGAGAATAAAGCAGCATTTTATTTTTCTCTTCTCATTTTTTCAGTCAGTGATTTTATCTAAGAAATGTAACTGTTCAGCAAAAATGTGGAGTTTGTCCTTATCTCTCTTACCTGAGAGCTTATCTATGCTACCCTATTGTGCAGTAGGGAGTACTGAGGTGTAATGCAAATTATCAGTATGCAGGCAATTTTGCAGGAAATGTCAATCAAATATGAATGTAATTTTCAAAGCAATTATCAAGTAAAGAGGTTAGTGCATTTTAACTGTTCAAGAAAAATTCCCAAGGGTGTATATAATTTCTGGGCTACAGGCAAGCCAATATATTTTTGGAAAACAATATGTAAGGCTCTTAAAACTATCTGTTCATAAACTTCAGGAACTATCATAGGCTATATTTGAGCAGCATTAAGCCTGCAGGAGTATGTCATGCTTAGTGTTGCTAAATAAGTACTGTTAATAAATGGAGGTCTAAAATTTCCACGAACATAGCAAATCACAGCTAGTAACTTCCAAATGACTAGAATCATATTATTGATTAAAAATAATCCCAGAAAATATTTTCATTTTTCTATCAATATGTCACATGGGGGTGATACTCCACATGACCAATATGTTGTTCTATGGTCATGAACATACAGGGGTGCTAGCCCTCACTGTTTTATTCTGTTTCACCTGTAGTTCATATTGCCTATGGATATGGCTAAGATAAAATTACCAATTACATATTCATATGTCATCTTGATTACTAAAGCTGACACATGCTTAAATTCTCAGGGTGTGAATCATTACCATTACAACACATTAGATAAACTGGCTGTTCATAGTGTGTGTGCCTTAGATTCACTACTAACTTGGATAAAATCCATTAGGTTAAGCATCCTCCATTAATGTTTTTTCACCTAGGTTAAAAGCCAGGGCATTTATAATAGACTAAGAAAGTGCATAGTGAATTCATGGATCTATCTCTAATACTGCAATACCCAAAATTTCCGTTTGAAATTTTTTCAGTCCTTCTAATTTGTGGAGAAGATGGAGAAATACACTTGCCAGTAGCAAGGGGAGACGTACTCCATGGAACTATTTAAACTGTGGAATCATGGCAAGGTCACAGATAAGGTTACAGTTAACTGATCAGAGGAATAAAGCTAGGGAACACACAACCAAATGCTTTATTAAGGTAATGAGAAGTGGAGAAAGGTGAGATATTTTTAATAACCACCTCCTGGGTTATGTACAAACCCAATGTATTCTAGTTCAACACAAAGTAAGTGTGCTGCATACAAAATACAATGCCTTTGAAGAATTAAATTCTGAAAGCAAAGATAGTTGGCTGCTCCCTCAAGGATGATTTTGCAGCCACAAGAAATTAAAAAAAGTCAATATGGGTCAGGGTCTTAGATGATTAAAAATGACACTAAACAAGTTCTGTACATAAAGAATGCATCTGCTGCTCTCAGTATTCTGGACCCAGTGTAAAATACATATCCCATTAGGTAACTTCTCAGGAGGGGACTTATAGGTCATGCAACATTTTCATTTCAGAATGGTCTATAAGGTTGATGCCAGCTAGATCATAGCCATCTGGCACATTTGTTAGAGCAAACACTTAATACTGTACTCAAAAGTAATTTCTTTATTAGTTGAGAGATGATGAAGAAAATTAAAGGACTCACAGAAACATTCCAAGCCATTTGTTGCATCTGCAAAGAGCATATTTTCTTCCAAAATCCACTTCTGACTTCTTGCTTTCAGTAAACTTTATGAGAAACCTATTAACTCTGCATCATGTATTAGTAACAACATTTTTTCATTCGTCAAAAATTTAGCTGATCTCTTCTGAGTTTAAACAGATTACACTGAGAGCTTATATGCCTTACCCAGGCACAAAGTTTTCTCCACCTTTCAGTATTTCAATGCCTTGAGATCTTCTTCTGGCATAAGTCTTATTTCTTTACTTTCTTATTTCTTATTTCCCCTTCTTTTTAACTCTTGAAAAAATTCTATTTGCTTTCTGATTTCTGACTACTCTGTGAATATTGAGAGTAAAGAATTAAATATAAACTTTGATAGCAAGGCTTCAATCTTCTATCACTACATAACCCAAAGCAATTTCTAGATGCCTTAGCTTTAAATATCTTTACCCAATTACTTAAATTCATCGAGGTACAATGGCTCCCAAATCTATTGCCCTTTAGACCTTTCAGAGTTTTGCTTGGAGGTTACAATACATTGCAATGACATGCAAAGTTCTGCCAGTAAATGGATCACCAAGGGGAGTAAGACAGATCCTAAAAAAAGCTATGCACACACAGAAAAAAAAGAAATACAGTCTTTTAGGTTATAAGTATATGGGAAGTAACTTGAGCCTTTTGTCACCCAGAGGAATTTCCTTTTTGCAGTAGTTTCTAATCCTAATCAGAAAAAACCCTGTGATACTCATTTTCTAAGTGGAATAATACCAAGGCACAAAGGCAAGAGATGATCAGTCTTATGTCTCTCTCCATTAGACCTCAGAATGCCTCAGTGCCAGTGTATATAAGCAATACAGTGGTTTTGGTAATTTATTAAAAAAAAAAAAAACAAACAGCAAGCAATTTTACTTCAAATCTCTTCTCTATTAAACAAAAAAAGCCTTGTAATAAATCCATACAAGAAATTGAGAAATTTCTAGGTAAAGTAATAGGTGTTTGGAGTTCCAATTTAGGCTTACAAAAGAAACACAAAACAGAAAAGTCACCAAAAAAATTAGGTTACTTGTGCTAAAGCAACACTTTTGCTTAGTACAACATGAAGGAAAAAATGCTTAAACTAGGTCCACTTATAATGCAGAAATAAGTGTTTTATAACTGGTTTTAGGAACTAATCATGTCTACATTATTATTTGTGCTGAGACAAAATAGGAAAAAAGATCACAAGAAGAAAAAGTACATGAATATAGACAGTCAAATCCAAAAGCTATATATTAGAATTTGAAAGAATCAAGTTAATTATCCCAACAATAAGACATTTTGATTTAATGTATTAAATATGCAAAACAAGCATGGTAAAGTAACCTGCATTTAGAAGTTTGATACAGTATTATGAAGGAACAAATCCAAAAGGAGCACTCAAAAATGGAAGAGGCTATTAATTTAATCATATTTTTTAAAAATGTGATACATGCATATACTTTCTAAACTTATAATTACTTATAAATTAGTTATAAATTCTTCATTTTCTGAAGAAAAACAGAAAATTAACTTAATCATTACAGGCCACACTTTCAAAGGTGCTAAACCCAGAAAATTATTGCTTGAAGTAAGGCAGGATAAGTGTTACATGATGGAAATCTTTCACAGCCTTCTTAGATGCTCAGGCACTTTTATACAAAAGTGTACATTGCACTTAAACAACAGACACTTAAAAAACCCTCAAAAGTCAGTATCTGAACATCATCCTTCCCCTTTATTCTCGCAATATCCAAAACACTTTCTGGGCATATTTATACATGGGGTGTGGGGTGAACAGTTCATGATGACAACTAAAAATTCAAGGAAGAAATGTTAAGCTAAAAGTGAAAAATGAAAACAACAGCCAACAACAGTGAGGAAATTAAAGCAAACCCCAACTTACTACAGCAGGGTGTATTAGGATCTCCATGTACTATCCTATAGGCCAAATGCAGCTTGGCAAGCCCAGCTGAGCAGCCCACTGAAGGAGTCAGGTACAGAAGAACTAATACATGAAGGAGAATCAGGCTTTCTCTCTTTGCTTGATCTTTTATATCCACTGGATATCTCATATATACATAGCTACCCTTCCTAAAATTATCTAAGAATCATAGCTGCTGTTTTCTCACCTACTGCTGCTTCTTGTGTGTGGCTTTATGATTTAAAAATAGATAGGGAAGAATATCCAAATAACACCATTTTTGGAAATAGAAACTGAGTTTGCACTTACTTTATAGAACTACTTTGCACAGTGAGCAAAGGGATTCATTTATAAAATGACAGTGGCCAAAGCAGGTAAAAAGAAGTGGTTACAAGGATTAGTGAAATTGGATAAAGAAGAAATAAATCGTGAACACCTCTCAGCAGTTTATTTTGAAAATGGACACAGTTAAGAAGAAAAATTTACCTATTTAATCCATCTACTACAGTTTACTTCTGGGAATAACACTAAAGTCAATACGGATAACTCTGTGAGAATTAAAATAAGAATATACTGTACAATATAACTTTTAGAAACTTATCCCACTCTTTAAGTTCCCATTAGTGCATTTATTTGTATTCAGGTATTTCTTCAATTTGCTTTCACAGAAGCATTCCTACCGAGATATTGTTGTATGGAGCTGCTTCTTTTGTGCAATGTCTGTGTCACTTTCTTTGACTTAGCTCTACTTTCAGGCAATTGCTAGTGACAAGGCATAGCAATTAACCCATAGGGATGGCTTTATGCATCATCACAGTAAAAATCTGATTTGATCCAACTCCCAAGGACCCACCCTAGACATCAGTTGCAACTCAGCCTATTTGAACCTAATCCCTGAAGGCAGAACAAGATTTAGGGTTTGGTAGAGGAGAAAAGCACCTGAAATCCTTAACACCATAAAAAAAAAAATAGTCTGTTTGAATCAGATAGATTATGAATCTGAAAGCAAAGTATTTTGGAGGGGAAGCCCTCCAGCATTTGTGTAATTTGGCACCTTGTATGACATAGCTCAGCTTAGTTATATTGCTGATTCCAACAAAGTGATAGCAAAAACTTGAAAGATGCTTTAAGTTAGAATGAAACTTCAACATTCTTAACATTTTTGTCTCAGTGAAAGAGAAGAAGGCAAAACACATTTGGCACTTCACATGATTGAGCTGTATAACTATAAAACAGAAGATAGTAAGAAAATGACATTCATTTAAAAAATCTTCTTTCTTTATATTTTGGATTTGAAATGGAAGGACTAAATCAGTACTTTTTTAAGCAGGAATGTTTGTACTAACTCATCACAACCAAACACATCAAATTCTCTACTTTGGAATCTGCTCTGCCATTGAATGCCTTGCAAGTATTTTTCAACTTAAAAACTGGTGCATTTCCAGTATACTTATTACCCAAATATTTATTATTTTACAATTTAAAAAAAAATTAGTTTTGCAAAATTTGTCAGTGTGAGTGCATGTTTTGCTCGGAAAAGTCCTATCCCTTGTATAAATTCAACAGTCCACAACACCAGAATCAACTCTGTCAACTTTATTAACTTTCAGCTTGGGAAAGGTGGAATCAGATCCCTACCTGCCTGTTTAAACAGTAAAAACCAGCACCTGTTTGTATGCTTTACTACTGCAATCACCAGCATGATTTGTGTCTCTCTGTGATTCCCAGGGACAGAAAAAAATTAGTTTGCTGGAAACTTGTGCTCCCTCTGGTGTCTGAATGAAGCATGAAGAGCCAGCAAAAGCACTACCATAGGGGCAGTATTACAAATGCAGAATGATTTTTTAAATTTCCTGGCCACCCTAAAAATACTACATAAAAGATAATTTGATACCAATTTATTTGAAAGAGGATGAAGTGTATATATTTGGATTGGGTTTTTATTTGCCCTACTGCATATTTAATAAAACAGACAATGTATCCATGATTTCCAGCTATGATGGCTTGTAAACATTACCAGTGACTAATTGAATAGTCATTTGAATCTGCACAAAGCAATTTCCCCTCATTAGATTAAACATGTCACACCCTGTCAATGAAAAAATCTATTTAACATCAACCCAGCAATTATAAGCATTTTGGAATGAGGCACCAGAAATCTATTCATAATTAAAATTCCCTATATATATAGTGTAGGAACTTGGCTTAGCATTGCAACTAAATTTATTCTTCACTAAAAGTTTGCCTACAGCAAGAACTGTAAAAGAAAAAATTCCCTTCTATTATAATGGATTTTAACACATCAGTACCAGATAGCTATAAGCATTAGCTCATTTTCACGCTTTCATAATAATTATTTCTTATTGTTTGTCTCTTTGGTACCAAGAGCAAGGTCCGGACTAAAAAAGCCTTAAACCCCAAGAACATAAATTCATCCATATTTGTTCAGATGATAATATCACGAACACAAATAAAATTTGCTATCATTAACTTTCTTTTTTTCCTTTTTTTCCTTTGTTCTATTTGGATTACAACTAATACATTCAGCTAATACTATCCTAAAATGTAAGCATACGTAATTGATTACATGCCATTCTGAGAATTTTATCTGGACTGTTAAGCAAGAAGCACTGAAAAAAGGCCAGAAATATTCTTTCCCTCTAAAAACAATGGCAAACCAAAGTACTGTGCAAAAAGCTATATTCAGGAGAAATCTTGTCTTTGTTTCATTTATCGACAATTTTTTCAGGAATCTTGAGGAGAAAAAAAATGAGTATTTGCTTTATTTCAAACTTGTGTTAATTTATTTTGCAGATACCTAAACATTTGCAGAAGAGAATTGTAAATTTTCCCAGCTGACAAACTGCCTATGATTATCACATTGATGTGGGTACAATTCCTTGAAATATTTTCACAGATGTGAATGATTTATGAGCCCTGTGATTTAGCTGAGCTATTCAGCATGTGTCAGCTCTGTTTGAACCTGCAATTAATGTGAAAATTAAAGGAAACTGAACCAAATTTGAATAAAAAGATACAAATATCTTTCAAAACTTTCAGACCAATGCAAAAAATACCTGAAGGAAGAGCAGTGAGGCCACAAAGCCTTTACAGGAAATCAAAGCTGATACAAATGATGTGGCCAAGACGCTGATCAGATCTGACTGCACATATTCTGCATTATTCACCACCCAGAACCTTGCCAAGGGCCCACTGCACTGCCCTAGGACAGGGGCACTGCCTCAGTGTTAGCAGGTATCACATTGATTTGTGTTTTGACAGCAAGCAAGGAGGCACACAGAGAACAGCAGCAGCTTGCAAAGACACATTTTTCAGGAGTGAAGAGTAAAGCTGCATTTAAAAACAAAACAAAACCCCCAAACAAAACAGAGAAGAAACCCCAAGCAAACGCACAGGAAAAAAATCCAAACCAAAACAAAAAGCGCCCCAAATAGACAAGTGGGAGTCAGTGGACAAAATGAAGTTAATTCTGATATGCTTCATGACTAAAGACTTTTTCTTCTGTGTCACTGAGCCAAATGGCACAGCCTCTACAATTCCAAAGGCACTGTTCTTTAACTAAAAGGATAACATTAATTTGCCTTTCCACAAGAAACGTTGATTCATCATGTTTTAAAGAACATTCACCCCCCCCCTCCTCATTCTAGCAGGTTTTTCAAGATGAGGTAATGATGAGACTCTAGGAAATGGTGCCAAAAATCCTGTTGGGATTAACTAAAGTCATATTGAATGCTGAGTCTTCTTGCTAGGCTTCAGTGCATATCAGTTCCTGAGAAGGCCATTTGGGTGCAATCCTGTAAAGTGCCTGTGGAATGGGCAGCTCCAGGGGGAAAGGACAGCATTTTGAAATTAGCAACTAAATCTGAATTTATCTCTAAGGATTTAAGAACTTTATTTCATCTAGATTAGAGTCCTCTTCCTTGGTGTCAGAAGGTATTTGCGACTGTCAAAAGCAAGAATGTGAAATGAGGGACTGGATTACCCACAGCTTTATCCTGGTAGGCAGAGAACAGCCAGACATATGCCTCCTCCTTTCTCACAGATGCCACAATATTTCTGGATTAGGAGGAGGGGATATATTGGACCCTAACAGTGAAAGAATTGGCTTGAGGCAGTCTGACACAACAGGGAGTTTATCTTTCACAATGGAGAGCAATTTTCTCTCTGATCCTAAAAAGTATATATTTATGTTCAACTGGTATTATATACAATAATTACAACATTGCCATTTTGTATTGTAATTATTATCTATTATCAATCTTTCTCACCCTGGAAAGAAATACAATAATTTTACAAAAGGATATGTCTTATTTTATGTAAATTTTATACGTGTTTTTATAAGCTGGCATGGATTTACATAATGAAATTGTAATAATTAATTTTAGTTTTCCAGAGTAGAAAAAAAATTGACTGAATGAGTGGGAGTTAAAAATAAACCAGTCACCAACAAAACCTACGACAATACTGAAACTGAAAACAAAGTTTTATTTCCTTCTGTTTTTTTTTTTTTCAGAAGAACATTATTTGCAATATGAAACTGTTTAAATATTATTTTCTATACAAGTCCTAAGTATGATTTAAAACAAATTTAAAATATTTTTAGAAGTAAATAAATTTATTTAATTTGCTTTTAAAAATATGTCAGAAAACATAAGTAAAACTATATGTTCCTATGCCAATTACAGAAATTATAATTGACTTTAAAAAATATGTAGTAAAGATTTTGAGAAACAATAGAAACTGTAAACATATATACAAGAGATATTGGATTCTTAATTCCTTAAAGCTACGTACATAAATTCTTGCTTTGATTTCTTAAGTAGTTACTTATATTTACAAAAGTAGTGAAGAGATAATAGGACAATTAAAATTTTAAGATTACCTGAAAAGTGTCTGATATACATACACTGAAACCTAAAACTACATAAAGTTTAGGAAAATCTATTGTCTAGAAAACTGAGTTTATTTGGAAATTACAAGTTACTATTATTAGCATCACCTTCTAATAATTCAACAAAAATTATGTTGAACATATTGCAACTATTTTGCTCACTGTGACACTATTTTTATGTATGACCCTATTTTTACATTTGATCCCTTATTTCTCATGGTAACAAAGAGGCCATTGATTAGCTTACTTTTTATTCTATGCCATCAAAATGAAGAGCCTAATCTTTACACTGTCTTTTACTTTGCCTCAAAGAAAAAAGGAAAAAAAACCCAATTTTTATCAATTACATTTTATTAGGATAATTTGGATAAAAACGCTTTTTCCACATTAAAGACATTGTACTCGACAGCAATTGCAAGAAGAAAACTGTAAGCACTCAATTATATATTAAGCAGCAATTATTCATTTCATAATATGCAAAAGGGACAGTCTGAGGCTCATCTTCTCAATCAGCTTTGCTCAAATTTTTCATTTTGTTATTTCTCAGTCAAATAGACACAGAGTCAAGAGCTGCAGGTATATTTAGTCAATCTCTACCAGAGAAGGAGCATAGCTGATCTCTTTGCTTTTGTACAAGACTTTTTTCTTACTGGAATTCCACAGTTAAATCCTGGGCAAACCCCAGTTCCAATAATCTAAAGAAAAATTATCACCTATCCATTCAGCCTTAATAAGTGTCATGGCCTCCCACCTTTTGTTGCCACTTCAGCTGTATTTATTCTGAAGTAAATGAAACAAGAGCTCACAAGCAAGAAATAAGAAGATGCTAAATTCTTCATTAGTTAATCTGCAACAGATACATAGTGGATAAAAAGCCCCACCCCTGTGTAAAATGTTCACTCTATCCATATGCCAAAACAAGTAAAAAGTATATATGTTTCCTATTGATCAAGCAAAGACAACAAAAAGTAACCTTTATTATTTTCTTTTTTGATCTGAACATAGCAGGTTTTAGACAGAAATAAAATTATTTGTTCTTGTTGGGTTTTGTTCTTTTTTGCTTTACTGTATTGAGTTGTTTTTAAATTCTGCTTTGTTATTAATAAAATTTTGAAGTTTATAATGAAAGAAATACAAATTAAGGATCTTTTCTGTTTGTTTTTTTTTTTTTTTTGTTACACTTTTTTACCCCGGTTATGATAGGAGTTAGCAATCTCCTTCAGAATCCACAGATTCAAATGATAAAGGCCAGGGATTAAGCACAGCCGATTAACAGTCTGTGTCCTCTTCAATCTAGCATTTCCACTGTAGATAAACCCATATTCAGACTGAAGATATAATAAACACACTGTCCTCAATATCATCTCCCTAGATGACCTCCTCAAAACTGACATTCAAGTATTCTTGTGGAAAATTACAGTTCATAGTAACTGCAAAAGCAGCCTAGACAATAAACACCCACAAAAATAATACTGCAGATCAAGCCAAATGTTTAGAAAGCAAAATGATAAAATGATAGTTTCACTATAAATATTTTATTTGCTTCAGTTCTGAGTAATTTATTATTACTATAGGTTTGACATATAAAATAAAATAATCTTAGATTTTATTTTTATTGCTTGCATGTGTGTCTTTAAAATAACTGCAATATTATTTATACTTATGAACAAAAAATAAAATATCTGAATGGATCACAGTAGTTGCAACTTTTTTTCCCTTCCAAAGGCAAAAGAAAACAGTGAAAATGTCCAGCTACCTTAGGTACCATGAAATAGAAGTATTACTGTAAGGAAAGGGACACCAAAAAACACTTGTCTAGTGATAAACAGTAAAAGAATAAAAATCTACAAGACAGAATTGCAGAATTATTCTTCTAAGTATGTATATTGACTTGTATGATAAATAATATTTTCACCTAAAATGAAAAAAAAGCCCATAAAAAGGATGATAGTTTTTGCTTTGTAAGGACATGTTAACATAGGGAATTCTGTTGGGATTCTCGTGCTATCTGACATTTGAAATCCAGCATCTTCTGAGTCTAAAGAAAGGCTAGGATTAATACAGACACAGCAGAATATGTAAGACATTATTTTAGTTTCTTAACCTAGAAGCTCAAACTATTTTAAGGAACTATAGATTTATATGTTATTTAATTTCCTGGTACTTCTTCAGACAATAGCAGTAACATTTCAAAATCTTTTAATACAGCTAACTAAACTTATCTGTCTAGTTAAAGTGACTGTATTCTGCTCTTATTCCCATTAGTTTATCATGGAAGGATTCTAGTGAAGCAATTCTGAAATCAGATGGAAGGATATATTTATTAGTCATTTATTTGTGCATTTATTAGTCAACACTTTATTGAAAGTACATGGTCAAAATTTGGTTCTCTTTCACAAAACCACAAAAATAATAAGAAACAGGTAATGCTATATACTGAAAAAGAACTGCAATAAAACAAAACAATGAAAAAAATCTCCAAACCTGAGCTTTTGTTTAGTTATTCACCAGAATTGCTTTGAAGTAAGCACTGCAAATGACTGCAGTTAATTCATTAGCTGTTGCTCTATTCTTTTCTCCAAAGTTAAAAAAAAAGGAGAAAAAAAATTATTCAGAGTAAGTTTCATAATCAGAGTATTTATTAGGTTTGGATGATTCCAGCCACCTTTTCTTCTAGAAAACAGTTTCAAAGCTCTTTTAAATCAATCTATACTGAAGAAAGAATTGAAAATGTGAATTTAATTCAAAGTCACTCACTTTGAAATCTTGCTTCAAAAACTAATTTCATGGTCTGTTTCCATAACAACATAGATTATTTTTGCCAACTAGGACTCATATAATGAAGCATAACATCTTTAATCAGATTGTATGCGCTACTATTTAAGACTGTTTAGAGTGATTTGGAGACACACTAACTCAGAGCATCTGATTTGTAGGTCAGTTCCCGTGAAGAATCTTTATGGTCAGAAGATCACATATATTCCTCACTAAAAAGCCTCTGAGATTTATTAATTAGTGATAAGATAAACAGCATACAATTAAAACATTGTGTACTTAATTAATTCATTTTTAATGTTCTTGTTTCCCAATGGAATATTTTAAAAATGTTATTTATATTGTAGAGGAGCAAACTTACCTTCAGCTCATCACTAACACAAACCTTGTCATCTCATTATTCAGCTACATTTTTATGCATATGTTTGTATTTTCAACTGGAGATATAAAAGCAACTTTGTACCATTTACATGCTATTTAAAGAAAATATAAAACCAGAAAGAGCAAACCAGGCTTTTTGCAAAAGTGAGTGGACAAAAAGGTCTACAGAATGTGAAATTAAGGTTCTCAGTCCTTTCTACTTTAAATCTAACAGCAAATGTCATTATGTATTATAGCAAGATGACTGTTCTAGGTTGCTCATCCAGCTCATAATATTTTACTACTTTTCATTTGATATTAAATATTCTTTTCCTAGATGTTCACATATATTTTCCCATGTCTAATCTCCTTTATCCTCTAATTAATAAATGAAACACCCCATTATTAGATTGAAAGAATGTATTATTTATTAAAACTGGATTCTAAAATAAGACCGAGCAAGTAGAACTGATGTTCCTTCAGTGAGAACAAATAAAATACTAACCCAGAATACTTTCTCAGGGCAAGCTTACCCCAGTGACTAATTAAAAGATGAAGGCTAAAATCCAGAACATAAACAAATTTGGGGAAAAAAATATCTATTTCATGATCCAAGGAGTAAGAAGGAGTCCAATGAGACTGGAAGAGGGAAAGAATTGAGTTGTAAAGACCTGCTCCTTTGTCTACACACAGGGGCACACACACACACCCATGCACACACACTCTTGCACACAGAGCCTCATAAACACAGATTTCCTTTCACAGCACTTTTCCTCTAAGCACCTTGGTAGTATTTACGTTTGCAAAGCTCCCAGTATTCCCAAACCTTACTCTTTTATTTTTTAGCTTTCAAGTTTTTGCTTCAGCTGATGAGAACAGGAAAAGAAGGTGGTATGTTTATTGCTGGCAGACAGCTTGGAAATTCTGAGTAAAGAAGCCAATCAAGGCAGAAGGATTATAACAATCAAAGTGGAAAATTTGCATATTTAGAGTATGGTTACTGAGAAATAACAATGCCTTGGTTGTGTAAATCAAGCCCTCAGAAAAAGTGAAGGGGATTTGCATATCTGGGAGAAATCTTTCATGTTTTACATCCGTAACTGCATTCTAATTAGCAGAAAGCACTAGCTTTTAGTGGAATATTAAATATAAGCGCTAGTACTATTTTTATTTCCTTATGAAATAATAGACTTAGCTTGTTCGGGGCCTGATGAAAACAGGTTTTCTTGCCTGTAGGAAGTAATACTATTCAAAACAACCAAAGATATATTCATCATGCCATACAGCTACGATTTTTAAGATTGAGATCATGTAAATGTTCAAAGAGGTCTGTATTATCAATTGTGTTCATCCTTTTTGTCTATAGAAAGTGGCTTAAAGTAGCTCTCTTGAGAAAGTATTGCACAAAACAGATGAAAGATTAAAGCCATCTCTTCAAATCTGCATAATAAATCACCTTGACTTCATTTTAAATTTAGCAAATGAAGAAAAATAAGCTGGACTGAAAAGTTTCACAGACAAAAATCCTAAAAAAGCTCCTGCTGATGGAATTCCTGTAATTTTTGCTATTTGCTATTATCTATTAAAATCAAGCAGAGTTAACAGTAGGCCCAGAAATTTTGTAATAAAATAAAGAAAAAAAATAGGTAAATTCTTCTTTAAAAATTAGCATGTAACAGTATGTTTGTACCATTCATACATGGAAAAATGACTATATTACTTCAGGTTGAAGTGTATTTTCCCTTTCCTCATCTTGAATGATTCTCAGCTGTCTTTTAGATGTAAGTTTAAGTCTGGCTGACATACCCTGGCCACTACTCACAATCAAACTGCAGGTTGGTGTTGCACTGAAAAGTAAGAGAGAATCTATGCAAGCATATTCAATCTACAAAGTATTATTAATAATTCATATTCAGAGGCATTATCCATTTCCATAGATAAAGCATGGATGAAACTCAGTAAGATGCTCTGAAGACCCGGACACTCCTCATATGTTGAACCGGTGAGCACACCGCAGTGCGGGTCTCAGGGTACTTACCATCCTCTGTGGGCACATAGATATTCAAATACAGACAGTCTTCATTTTGATCTTGAACATATGTCACCACAGTATCCAGATTGGCTGTAAACCACACTGGCAGCATGTCGTTGAGCAGTGACCTCTCATCCAGGTACTGCGGGCACACAGCAGCAAACTGCGTGGCGTTGCGGACACCCGTCCAGGACGACGGCGGCTCCGGGGGCTGGAACCGCCTTTCTCCCGTTGGAGGGGAAGCATAAGGAACACCCAAGTACTGCTCCACTGGACCAAGGATCTCATTAGGCAAAGGTGTTCTTAACCCACGTATTTTGCCATAATTCGTTGTAACAACTGGGTATTGTGCTTGGCCATCAATGAGAGTAAATCTTATAGCCAGTGCAGTTATCCACAGGAGGAAGTTAGAATTCAACATGACACACACTGGTGTGAAGATCAAAGGCAGCCATAGGAGTCCCATTGGTTTCGACATTATTTAAATCAACATCAGCAGGGCTCTTTTTTCCACAGCCAGGAGAAATTATTCAGTCAAGGAAAATGAAAACTAATAAAAAAAGTAGTCAAAAGGAGATGAAGGGAGGGAAAATGTATCTTTGTTCAGACAACAAAAAAACAAAAGTTGATGTGTAGTAGGTGCCTCAGCTGACTGGCTGTAGACAAATCCCAATGTCAGAAGAACCAAGGGAGTGTTTGCCCCTAAGGCCCATCCCAGACTTCAGTGTTGAATTAATCCTGGCAACACACAGCACTTCCCGACAAGTGGAGTGGCGAGAGATCCACAGTTATTCCACTGCCCCAGTGAAATGGCTCCTCTCAGTGAAGTCCAGCCCACTCAGTCAGCCTGCGGCCAAGAAAAAACAAACAATTCAAATCAACAGACAAATTTATGTTGGCATAAACCTTAAAAAAAAAAAAAAAAAAAAAAAGAAAAAAAGAAAAAAAAAACTATAAAAGTACATTCACACACCACTTCCATGACAAGGCCCACAAATGTTTTATGAACTTCAGATATCATAGCTATGTGTTTATGTGTTTCCAAAGATATGTAAGTTAAGAGAGCTAAACTTGAAGCCATAAGATTATTCCACAAAACAAATTTTTCTTCTTCTCTATATGCTTCCAAACCAAACCACAGACCAAACACTTCTAATTTCAGGAAGAGTATGACATTCAAGTGCTAGCTTGAGGATATTTTCTGCCCTAAATAAACAGAATCTTCGTTTTAAGCCTCTTTGCACTCCCACAGGAACCATTCATTACTTTTGTTTCCTGTATTGGATAATCTCTTTTTGCTATGAGTTGACAACTAGAGAATATTTTTCACAGACATGACTTCTTTTCTGTATGACAACCTAATTTACCTCCATCTAATTCAGAAATTCTAATGAATGAAATAAATGATTAGTTCAAATCAAGTGTGAGAACAGTCAAAATGAGATACAAATTTATTATTTTCATTTTTTTCCTATATCTGATAGAACAACGGAAAGCTAAAAGAAAAAAAAGCATGCTACAATCTCTTAAGTCAGCTTTTGGCCTACATAGTGTTACAATTATGTAACATTACCTGCTTGCACTCTCTTACTTTTATTTTTAAATAGAAGGCAATTAATACAACAATTCTGAAAATGTTTAATGAAATGCAAGTCACCTGCATGTACATGCTAACCATTACAAGTGTACAAATAAACACACATCAACATTCTACCTGCCCAAATAAATTAGGAACATCCTTTTTACCCATTACTCAACTCAGAAGCACAGACAACAATTCCACAGGTAAGAAAATTCCACAAGCAAAAATTCCTTGTTATAAGAAAATGACACTGATACCTTATTTTTGGTAGGATGAACACACACGTATATATCAAAATTATATTTAAGGGGACAAGCAGGTCCTGTTTTCAGTCAGGACTCAGACATGGAAAATAATATGAATGACAATTTATTCTCTCAAAACTCCTGAAATTTCATTTTGCCACTCCTACCACAAAACTGTTGAAACACCAGAACACCAGAGGCCAGAAAATTACCAGATACATATTACGTGTGATGGACTAAAATTTCTACTGACATTTTCTCTAGGACTTGCAATTTCAGCACCATTTCTGAAGGACAAATCATTAACAGCTCTAATTTCCATGTCTCCAGGGGCACCACCAGGGCCATCAGTCCCTGACTTATGATGCAGGAAGCCCTACACCCAACCCCATGCCCAGACTGGATCTTGGCCTCACTGGGTCTCCAGGTAGACCTTGGACCTGACTCCTCACCCTGGCCTTACAATTCTTGGGTGGTGGCAGAGTCCTGTCCCTATTACAGCGACCTGAGGAGGTCTCCATGGTGAGAGAAGGATGAGAATCTTGTTTGATGATCAGAAGGCTGGATTTATTGCTATATGATATATAATACATTATTACTATACTAAAAAGAATATGAAGAGAAGTTGCAGAGAGCTGCTAAGCTAAGAATAGAATAGAAAAGAATGAAAAACAAAGTTCTGTGTCCAGGGAATCTGTCCCCGAGCTGCTCCTGTGATTGGCCCTTAATGGTAAACACGGAACCTGGAACCTGAACCAATCACAGGGGCACCTGCTGCATTTCACAGCAGCCGATAACAATTGTTTACATTCTTCTTCTGGGGCCTCAGCTTCCCAGAAGATGCACAAATCCCAAAGAAAGGATTTCTGTGAAAAAATGTCTGCGACATGTCCCTGTCCTCAGCCCACCCTCAACAGGGAGCCGTACAAGTTCAGAGTCTTGCCCTGCCAGCTGTGCAGTGCCCACGGCTCCTGGGTCATCCTCTCCCATGGACAGCCCCACTTCAGCTGCTCCTGGCACTCAGAGTGGTCAGCCAGCAATGGGTCTGTCAAAATTCCTCCTCAAGCAACACTTTCCCTTCTGATTTTTGCTACCATCTTTAACAATGGAAATCGGCAGCAGGTGGTTGATGTTGAGTAGCATTCCTCTTGCTCTGTCCCATCCTGATTTTGGCACACTTTACTGATCATGCAGCACAAATCAGATTTTCCAGTTATATCTGTGCTTTGAGAGGAGCAACAGATCTTATTCCCTTGACACCCACACTGCAGAAGTTTGTAATGACATTCTAAGAAATGTGGAATGCAGCACTAAGAAAATAGACAAGGTGGAAGGAAACACAGTGATCCAAATGACAAAAGATGGATAGAGAAAAAAATTTTTTGGGCAAACAGCAAGCAAAAAAGAGGAAAAAAAGCAAGAAAAGAAAATGGGAATGACAAATAAACAAGAGTGAACATATTACCAGCAGGGAGAGAACCAAAACTGACAACATGAAGGAAATCCTCAGCTGATACATCAGAGAGAATATGCAATTGTAAAAAAATGTGATGTACTAAATAGTATGGCTTTCTTGGCCACCTGGATACATGCTGGCTCACATCCAGCCAGCTCTCAATCAGCACCCCCAAGTCCTCTTCAGCTGACCAGCTCTCAGGACACTGCTCCCCAAGCCTGGAGCATTGCAACCCAACTGCAGGACCTGACCCTTGGCCTTATCAATCCTCAGAGAACTGATCTCAGTCAATCCAGCCAGTCAAGTTCCTTTTGCAGAGCCTTCCTACACTCCAGCAGATCAATACTCCCATCCAATTTAGTATGATCTGTGAACTTACTGAGGATGCATGTGATCCCTTCCTCCAAATCATCAATAGAGACATTAAACTGGCCCCAGTACTGAGCTATAGGGAACACCACTGCTGACCAGCTGCCGACTGGATTTAACTCCATTCAGCACCACTCTCTGGGCCTGACTATCCTGCCAGTTTTTCACCCAGTGAACACTGCACCCATCCAAGCCATGAATAGCCGGTTTCCCCAGGAGAATGCTGTGGGAGACAGTATCCAGTGCTTTACTGAAGTCTGGATAAACAAAATTCACAGCCTTTCGCTTATCCACCAGCCAAGTTACTTTATGACAGAAAGAGATCAAGTTAGTCAAACAGGATCTGCCTTTGGTAAACCCATTTGTGAGTATCATCCGGGCCTGATTCCCTGGCTGTCCTGCACACAGCATGTGATGGCACTCAGGATGATCTGTTCCATGACCTTCCCCAGCATCAAGGACAGGCTGACAGGCCTGTGTTTCCCTGGGTCATCCTTCTGACCCTTCTTGTGCATGGGCATTACATTTGCTAATTTTCCACCAACGTGGCATTCTCCAGTTAAGCAGGACTGCTGGTAAGTGGTTTAAAGCAGTTTAAAGCTCTTTCACCAGCTTCCTCAGGTGTATCCCATCTGAGCCCATAGACTTATGTGTGTCTAATTTGCTATAAGTAGCAGATCACTAACCATTTCCTCCTGGATTAACGGGGCTTCACTCAGCTCTCCATACTTCCCCAGCTTCCAGCTCTGGGAGCTGGCCATCCTGGAGACAACTGATTTTGCTATTATACTGAAGCAAAGAACTCTGACTGAGGCAAGGAAAGCAAAAATATCTTGTTTAGGTAAGAAAATTAGGCAGAAAATATCCCAATTAGGCAGAAAATATCACACATTTCAGTTTATCGACATTACTAGAGAAATGACAATTTTCCTAAGGTTAGTTTCACATGTGTAATGTATACACACTCATACACAAAGACACAGAAAATAATTTTCAATAATAATATTGAGAGGTAAGGAAGAAGTCATGCTGCCTATTAAATTGTGAACTGTGATGACTATGATATGATATTAGATACATGACTGAAAATGTTGGAAGATGTAAATAGAGAGTCACAGATTTCAATTAGGGATTAATCTTAAATAGAAAACTAAACATTCTAGAAAGGTTTTTAGATATATCAAAACTGGTATGATGTTGAATTATATGTATACAGTCAGCTATTTAATATGCCTTCACATACTGAGTCTACAGGAATACATGTACTTGTCATGTCTTTATTTATTATCACTTATAGTGTTGTACTTTTTCCATATTTTTATTTACTGCTTTAAATATTAGAAAAATGCATACAAGCTGCCTGCAAAAAATTCTTAGTTGGAAGTATCACTCATTCAAACAATCGAAAATAGTCAATCCAAATAAGAATTTTCAGTTCAAAATGACAACTTCTGGTAGCACACCACACAGAGAAGTCAAGGAAGATCTGAAATCAGATACAATCACATACAAGGATTTTGTTATTGGCAGAGGAGTGTAACTTGAGTCTAATGAGACATTTATGGCCTTTGAAGAAAATGCAGATTGAAGTTAACATGGATGTGTGTCTGGAAATACCACTTGTTCTTGTTTATAAATCTGTGCCCCAAGACACTCTTAGAGATGTTTAAATAGTCTATGAATCACACCTTCAGGGCTAAACTGAAGGTTTCCAGGAATGCAGTTACCACTTTTTCAACCTGAGAACATTGTCAGTAGCTCTGCACTCATTTTGTAGCTGCTAGGGAAATAGAAGACATGGCTTAGAAGTCATCTTTGCTCCAGTGTAGAATAAAAAACTGAAGTGACTTCAAGTTTATTTTTTGATCCTCTTATTCAGTTACAAGAAAACTAAGCAGAAATATAAATTATATCAATACAGGAAACTGAAGACTCTGCAGATATCCCAGGGTTTCCCAGGCTTTATCTAATACAACTAATGCAGAACAGTACACCTCAGCTTGCAGTCACTGACCACATCTATTCTCTGGCCCTCCCTTCTGCTCATATTCCCAAGGGAGTTCTTGGGCATGTACATAGCTCAGACCTCAATAGAGAGTCAGGGTTAAAGACTCACATCCCTTTCATTAGACAGACATCTGAAAGCATACAGTGCTCTTGATTAGCTGAAATATAAGAGCAACCAGCTAGTCAGTAGAAAAAAAACGGACAAATTATGTAATCAATAAAATTTCAGATTCTCCTCATATTGACATTTTGCTAAGTATTTAATGTATTTTACAGAATATGGAGACTCAAAAAATATTTCATTTACCAAGAACATGAACTGTTTTTTCTTCTTTCCATTCCCTTTGTCCCCTTGAAATAAGTAATTTTGAAAGTTATTAAGTGGATATGTATGGCTTGCTTTTTTGGGGTTTTTTTGTTGCTTTGTCATATGTCTGTGTGTGTGTTTGGTTGACTGTTTTTAAACAAAACCAATTAGAATATTATCATATTGTAACATATATAAATCTCTATAATAAAGTAATGTTGTTGTATGATACTGTAAATAAAAACTATCCAAGGCATAGAATTTTTTTAAAATTGTATGGACATATTGCTATTAATTTTTAGCAATATGTCCATACAATTTGAAATATTTGCAGAAAACTAATGACACAATTTTCTTCTGTAAAACTCTTCCCAAAGCAGCTTTAAATACACCTCTACCTCATAATCAGCACTACAACCTCTGAATAGTCACTGTATTTAAATGTTCATTCAATAATAAAACAACAGTTTTCCCAAATATCAGTAAATGCATACTGGGTTTATCTACTATCTTTCAAATAAACTAACAACCCAAAACACTTATAACTTCTTTAGGGATTTTTTCTGAGCTTCTAGAACTTTCTTGATACATTGAAATTAGCTAAGCTTCATTTTTTCTTATCCTACATAAAGTTATTCAGAAATATCAGACAAAATAATAGTGAACAACACAAAGGAACACCAATCATTAAATAATGTCCACCTTCTAGACTGGATTACCTAGAAAATTGGTAGAAAGTTTATTTATGAAAACTGGCCAATCCTAAGATATTTTTGAATCTCAGAAGTGTAATTACAGTGATGTCTGGCTTCAAATTAACATGCAGCAAAGTTTTACAAGAAATTCTTTTTTATATAGCATGTATATATTTATTTTGTTGTATTTTTGTAAGCATTTTCCCAATTCAAATAAGATATTTATTATTAAATTATTCTTAAGAATACACACAAATGCACAAACCTCCCTCAAAACAAAGTAAAACCCCCAAAATCTAGACTTTTAATAATCCTGACTGTAGAGAACCTGATCTAAGCGTGTTTTATCTCAAACATGCTGAGCATTGCTACAGGAAAGGTGACGAGAGGAGGGGTGGGGCAGCGCTGTCTGAGACTTGTGCTCAGTCCCTGTCACCCCAACACACTTCCTGGAGAAGGGCTGGCTGTGCAGGGGTGAAAAACACGCAAAAAGCCTAATTTACATTAGAGGCATACAGACTGCACCTCCTCTCACTTTATTTCTTCCTCTTTCCTTTAACTGGCCCTCTGGGTCATGAGACTAACTTACCATTATAATCTAGGGATGAATGTCTGAATAATGTCTCACAGAATTATTTAGTTGGGAATTATAACTTATGAATTCACAGTCAAAAATTTCTTTAAGATTTAAAGTTTAAACTGAAAAGAAAGTGATACAAATTTAAGAATTATGATGTACTCTTGGGTAAATTGAAAATAAATGCCAGCTATACAAACATCACGACTGACCTTGAAGTTGGTCTTAGTTGTATGATTAGAAGTCATGGAAGACAAAGGTAGAGTTAAAAAAAAAAAATAATATGGAAATAAAGCCTGAAGAGCAATACAAATTACATACAAACATTGAATTAAAAACGTTTGGGTTTTGTTTAAAAAACATGTTGCATTTACCCTTCCATTAATTTCTCCAAGTGAGAGAAGTAGGCTCAGATAGGCTTGGACAACAGTGTCAGTAAATCCCTCAGGTTAGAAACTATAATCACCATTTGCTTTTCAGAAAATGGGCACACATTTCTTTCATATCATTGTTTCTCACTCTTATTCGGAATATCTAAATATCATACACTATCAAAAAGAACAGTGGGATTATAGGAAGAAGCTGTGTGGTCCCTACACTGTTTTTGAAAACAGCAATTCTCCTAGTAATAAAAACAAATTGAAAAGCAAGCAGAGAAAAAGAAAACACATGATCATCACTACTTTCCAAGTAAAAAAAAAAAAAAAAAAAAAAAGAAATTAACCTCAGCATTCTTAAAAAACAGCTGTTTCAATCTAATTATAGGAGATGTTTGTTGAACAATCACAGATATGGTTTTCCTTATTTTTTTCTGTATTTAAAATGATAAAAAAACTGTATGGCCAAAAGGACCCAAGATAAACTAGGAATTCTCAGTTAAGACAGTTGCACTTATCTCGCTGACCTTTTGAATGGTAATTTCAACTACTATTACATGTAAGTACAGAAGAATTTCAGTGGTTAGACAATTTTTATGATACTTGCTGCTTCTTAGGATAAATTGATGATGATTGAAAATAAACATAAGGTTTCAATATTAGAAGGGAAAAACATAAACTCCTTACAAACATAAGCCTGAAATAAGTAATAATCCCAAAATTACAGGTGTGTTCCATTCAGTTCAAATTGTGATCTGAATTTAAGTTTCCCATGACAGTAACTATTCAATTGTGGTCTAATTGCAGCTGTGAAGTCTAAAGAAAATGCTACGTTTCTAGTACATATTCTAGGGAAATGTACAAAAATAGCATCAGTACAGTCTAGCACAACTGATGGCATAATTTCCAGCTTTTAGTTCTGATATAACCTTGTACAAGAAATGTAGCACACTCTGGGTCTCTCTTAGTCTCTTTTATGCACCTTTCTTTGCCTAAATTTAGATGTCTTATTACAAAAATAAAAATATTATGATCTGAAACAGAATGTTCAGTCCTGAGTTTCTTTAAAGCAAAAGTTCCTGTAAAATCTCTAATGCCTGGTGCAAACCACTGATTTATGGATATAGAAAAAAATTAATATATGCACACAAAAAATCAGTATTTGATACATGAGGCTTACAGAGTAGGCCTTAATAAATTGAATAAACCCTCAAAAACATCAAAGTTCATTACTCACTACCACTTCAAGATCTCAAAAACAAAGCATTTGTAACATGGAATGAGTCTTAACTCCTCTTCTGTAAGAAAGATCAAATGACTGAAAAGAAAAATTCTTAATGAAATCTAACAGGTTTTGTCTAAATATTATACAAAGAAACTCACAGGTCTCAGTCCTTTCTTGTCTTCTCCACTGAACTGAAGTGCATGCCTTTGTCAAGGATGAAAGAAACTACAACTCTCATCTGAACCAACTGAGAAATTGTCTAAGGGACTGATTGATATGCAATTTGATCTCTTGAGGCTATTTAATGATTAGAATTTGATATCTCCCTCTAGGCATTCTAGTCTCAGAAGAGGATACATTAAAAATGTTACAATAACCAGAAAGAGGGTGGGAAAAAAGCAATTTAAACTAGCTGGGCATATGAACACATGTAAATACACACACACACACAGCCCATTAATATATTATATGGCCAAAAAAAATTGCTGCTTTATTATAAAAATTCTTAGGACTTAATTACACAGGAGGCACAGGCAGGACATTTTCATTGCATTACCTGGTTCAGTTACCAGGTGGTGATACAACCTTCATTCATATGATAATGTCACAATTATGCATTCATTCTGGCAATGGGGAAGTTGAGTGGCCACCCTCATTAACCTGAAGAAATCTAAACCCTTTGTTCCCTCTTCCAAGTTACAAACATTAGCTTTCAAATAAGGCTGGGATAGCTATGAGGACTCTGTGAAGCATTCTCTCTGGACCAAAAAACTTCACTCTGAGTTTCTTACCCTTTGACTATGAGAAGTCTCTAACATTGGATTCCCATAAAATAAAAATTTTCTTGGACAAGTATTCTCAATTTCAAGCAAGCCTTATATAGTTTGTAGGATAATTATTTCATAAAATAAAAATTGTGAGTGGAAATTAACTTTAATAGGCTTTAACATCATCAAATTCATTTATCAGGTAAATACTCCCCTTTGGTTTTCTTTATTTGTTTGAAAGTGGACAACTTCACCATCATAAGGAGGAATGTCCCCCAGCTTCTCTTCCTGTATGGCTCTCTTCCTAACTTAGAGGGCTTTCATCTGCTAAATGTTGTCTTGAACCCCTTATATTTAAGAGGTGAGAGAACATGTCTCAGCAAAATGTCTCCACAAAATATTGTGAAAAATGGGATCACCAGAATCCCTCACTAGATCCATGTTGTCAGATAAATGAAGCTGGTGAAAGGGCTGGAACACAAGTCGTAGGAAGAGTGGCTGAGGGACCTGGGGTTATTTTGCCTGGAGAAAAGGAAGCTTAGGTGTGGTCCTTATTGCTCTCTACAAATACTGAAAGGACGCTCTAGCAAGGCAGAGTGCAGACTCTTCTTCCAAATAACAAGGAATAATACAAGAGGAAATAGCCTCAAGTTGGAGCAGGGGAAATTTAGATTAAATATTAGGAATTTTTTTTTCACCAAGAGGATTGCTAAGCACTGGAACAGGCTGCCCACAGAAGTGATGAAATCACCATCCCTGGAGATATTTGAAAGGCATGTGGATGTGGCACTTGGGGACACGGTTTAGTGGTCAGTGTGGCAATGCTGACTCTTAGAAGACTTTTCCAATGAAAAATATTATATTATTCTATGATTTTAAACAACTTCAATGAAACCATTCCTGTGCTGCGTGCTGCCTGCTGCCTTTCCCTCTTCCCTGCAAACACAGTTTAAAAGCTTGCCTAGAGGAAACTGTGGCAAGTCCTCAGTGTAGGACTGTCCTGTCTACACTGAATTCAATAATGAAGGAAGAAATTCTTAACTTTCTAGCCAACATAAGTACTGGGAGCTGTGAATTATATCACATACTATGGACTTCTAAAAGCTAAGCATAATATTATCATACAGAAGTCTTATCTTCAGCTGTTTTCAGGCCAATGCAGTAAGCACTGGAATTCAGGGTCTAAGCAGGAAAGTAGATAGGGCTAGAGCATGGACTCCAACACTGTCCTTCCCCAGTATTCATACCTACCAGCCAGTGCACAGGCACAAACAGGGAGTAGGCCAGAGTTATTCTTCAACAGACAGCTATTTTTATTTTTTTTTTTTTAGTAAGAAAGATTTTCACTGTGTTATGTGGCCTCAGGGGCAGAGAACAGCACCCGGACCATTTTATTGACTAAGATGTAACTTCATGGACAACACCAGAGTTATCTTTTCTCACCACTGATTAACATGCCAAAAAAGCAAGAAAGGTAAGCTTGGAAAAGATATCAAATCTTTTTCTGGTAGTTTTCTGTTCAGTGAAAAAGGTCCTCCATTTAAAATCCCACACTCCCAAATGATAAAAAAATCAAACCATCTTTCATGGTCTTTTAACAATTCCAAGAGAAATGTCAGAAAAATGTATGATGTTTTCTCTTAGAAAAAAAAAATCCCAAAATTATCTGCATGACAATCCTTATCACTCTACTACATGGGAAATTTCAAAGCCATCTCACATGTAGTTAATTATATTTTCTTGCATCAAAGGGTTTTCAGAAATCTAAGGTAATATATCATATTTGCTTCGTAATGTGTAGAGTTGTAACTGAGTAGGAAATGGAAACTAACGAAAAACACAGAAGTTACCATTTCTCCTTCTGTTCATCCCTTCACTCCAATTAATGGAATGTTTCCATCTTTGCTTAGGACAATGAACAGGTACCTTCTCTACCTTGGAAACAAATACTAAAGCTCATGTTCATTTCCCAAACTGTATGTGAAAAAGCCAGATTGTCTGTCTATCCCAGAAGCACACACTTCAGGCAGCAGTTCTCCCTACTGTAGCACAGGTGTTTGACATCAAATATTACTTGAAGTCAACCACTATGAAAGCATCCTGAAGATTATGCTGAAAAAGCCCAAGTGATTAGTCTAGATTAGACAGCTAACTGTCCTAACTGAGCTGTAACAAGATGATTCTTTCTTTCACTTCTTACCAATATACACAGAATTATCTTTATAACCACAGACTTAAAAGGCTCATAACCTTCCTGTTTGTTTCATACATGAACAAAGTCCTCATGACTAAAATCAGGAAGAGCATATTCTGCTATAAGTTTCTTCTTAACAAGTTTTTGTCTTGTTCTATCATTAATTGCACTGATAGTTTATCAAAGATAATGTGGCATCCATTGATAGGAAATTCCGTATAAAAAGTTAAGACTAAAATGCAGATATTTTCTCACCTGCCATTCAAATAATTTTATTTTCTGCATCTGTTTTTATTATTTTTGCCATTAATATTGTTATTCCCACCTATTGTTATAGCCACCTTTAAGTTATTTTAAAAACTGTTGCAGTGGATCTTCCCTGGTGTAAAATCATATCTCTGAGAATAAGTTTATCTAGTTTTGCCATCTTCACGAAATACAAACCTTGACCAACATGGAAGTGATAAGCTTGTGGAAAACTAGTATTATGTTAAAAATATTTGGATTATTTATTTTTTAAAAAAATTGTTCCTCCTGATTTTTTTGTTGCAATGAGTAACATTTATGAATGACTTTCTAACAAGACCCATACAATACTATTATTTTTATTATTACTATCATATTGTTTAGCACACTCTACCTGTGTTCAAAAGAATGCAAAACTACATGGGCATTTTAAAATATGAGGAGAAATATTTTTTAACAATACGATTCCATGACAAAACATTATGCCATGGTACTTTTTGAAGACCCATCTTACTCTTGTTCTTCCCTGATTGAAAATGTCCTCTTAAAAAAGGTACCTTCTATACTTTTCCTGTTTTGCATATAGCCCTCTCAGTTCTCTTCTAATTCTCAAATCTTTCTCTTTTCTCCAAATTATAGTTCTTTCCTATGACTCCTTTCTTCTTCCTGGTCATTTGTTTTTAGCTTCCTTTTGTATAAAGGAAAAGTAATATGCCCATCAAGTCAATCAATAAAAATTTATTTTTATGTGTAGAAGAAATTTATTTCATTTATTTTGTAAAGGGTTTCTGTTTTGTTTTTTTTTTTTTTTACCTTATTTGGTTTTGGGTGGGTTTTTCTTTCTCTTTTCTTTCTTGTATCATATCTATATGGGATGACATTGAAAAAAAAAGAAAAAGCAAACAAACAAAAAAAAACACCAAACAAAAAACAAACCAAAGCAAAACAAACAGAAGACAATTTGCAGCTGCCAGGTTGACTAGGAAGGACTGATCTATTTTTTCCTGCCCTCAGTCAACTGATTTAGGTCAGGATTGAGAAAAAATATACCTTGTCACATGGCAGGAGTTACAGCTTCCTGTGTGCTTCTATTATATCATCTCAAGAAATCTCACTAATAAAACATAATACCAACCAAAAATATCTACCAAAAACTAATGCAGTCAATTAATAGAACAGATGGAGGTCAGGGCAGACAATTAAATCCCTTTGAGAGAGGAGAAGATTATTCTACCTCATATTGGAGATATGTCAGTAATTCCTGTGTGATCTGATTTATACTTTATTCTTCAAAATAATTCCTTCCATAATGCCTTCTTTGGCATGAGAGAAAAAGATCCATCTTCTATAGGTGTTGCTTGCAGCTGTATAAAATTATTTTTAAATGGTGGGAAAGTGCACATATGTTTTTCCAGCAGTATTCTTATTGATTCTCAGAACAAGAAATTAAAATCTCCTTTTTGCCTTTATTTAGATAGCTTCTGCTCCTCAAAAGGATGATACAACTATCACCTTGGCAAGGTGCTAAGCACATTTTTGGAATTTAATACAGTCTTCTATAGGTATTAAAGATAACCATTCAGGAGGTCTGATTGATTATTTCTCTGGGCATGAATTTCAGCATATTTGCAACAATTATCTTTCCTAAAGTCTTGCACAAAGATGGTTGTATTTCTGGACATGGGAGCTACACTGCAAATAATACAAACTGGTAAGTGTTATTGCCACATTCTGGCAATATTGATGACATATTTCGTGTTTCAAACAAAAAAGAAACTGAGATATTTAATTTTTTTCACATTTTGATGATCTCCAGCATATAGATTTCAAATAATAAACCATAAACAGATATAGGGAAAAATTCTTCAGCTAAGGAATTAAGTTCCCCGTGATATATTTTTTCACAGAAAAGGAACTCTGTGCCAAATGAGTTTCAATTTGTTTTTAAATAAAAATCAACACAAGTTTTGATAACTCTTTAACTCCTTTTTATTAAAGTTATCCTCATAGCATACTGTGATAATATTTAAATTTTAAAAAGGAGAAAGTTGCACTCATATTAAACTAATATTTAAAAGCATTGAAAATCCATATTCCAAAAGACTATTAAGCTGCCAAGAGAATGACCTGTTAGTGTAATTGCTGTGACTGCTGTGTTGCAGCCTCAATTTTCATTGGTGAAATTGTAATACATCCATTTTCTTTTTCAAACTCCTCTATTGAAACTCCTGCTTTGTTAATTAATAAACTCAGATTGATTACTGACTGCACTATCATAAAAGCTTTGGTTTTCAGATAAATATGCTTTAATGAATTCTGATCTCAAATTAATATACATTTGATACTGGATATATCAGATGTGAATTTCTTGTACCCTTATGTAGCTTATTACCT
Source organism: Zonotrichia leucophrys gambelii (assembly GCF_028769735.1). Taxonomy (NCBI): domain Eukaryota; kingdom Metazoa; phylum Chordata; class Aves; order Passeriformes; family Passerellidae; genus Zonotrichia; species Zonotrichia leucophrys. Next base: position 22,768,172 of record NC_088169.1, on the reverse strand, counting down.
CACTGTTTATACATTTTAGTTTTGATGACTTCTAATGAAAACAGATTCTAGTTTTGCCATTGTTTGAACTTTGCATTGTAGCCTCACACCATGCCACTCAATGAGTTGTATTTCACTAATACTTTGTAATAAATTATTAAATAAAAGCTATTTCAGTAGTCTTTAAAGTATTTACTTCTCTTTCATTTGGTGAAATATAGTATATTTCTTTTAACTTTCTTCTTTTAAATAGAACTGTATTCACAATAGAAATGCTAAGTCTCTAATTATTCATCACCTAACTTCTCAAGTGACGCAGCATCATTATTTATACTTGTAGCATAACTGTTTGTATTATTTTCCATAATTTTTGATACTTTAATATAATGAAAGAGAAAGGGTCATACTGTTATTTTAAATCTATGGAAAGAAAAACTTAATTGCTCTTAAATGAAGATCACAGGTTCATAGATTGGTTGAAGTTGTAAGGGACCTCTGGAGTTCATCTGGTCCAACCCTTCTGCTCGAGGAGGGATACCCGCAGCTTGTTTTGGTGATGTTTAAGTAAGAATAGACTGTACCTCATTATTCACAGTTTTCAAGCATTTGCATCTCATCTTTGTGAATCAAATTAATGACACATGTCTACCAGTAACAGCAGTCACAATGGTACAATACAGAATATGAAATATCACCTACGTACCTTAAAAGCCAAGCAAAAAGCCTCAAATTATAGAAGCAACACAGTTTTTCAGTATAATTAACTCCACTGACTACAAACTACATTAGAATTAAAGGTGTAATTTAGTTCCAGATAAAAGAGCTTTGTTTACACCCCGAAGAGACAAATCACAATTTTAATAGATATTTGGTCGCAGGTTATTGATTTCTTACACAAAGAAAAAATACAGCTTTTTAAGATTATAAGTAGGCACCAGTTTTTTTTCTGTAATTTCCCTAAGTCCTATTTAAACATAAAAATTCAGGCTGTTTTTTCTAATATTCTGTAAATACTTGTGTGAGCTTTAAATTCATGTTCATGCTGTGAGAGCAGAATGGCCATTAATACAGCTGCAACCAGGTGAAAAAGAGTAGAGTACTACTTCATACAACTTCATAAAAAATAGAACCTATAATGAAAGGTGACAGAATCTGATTTTATTTAACCTGAGTAGTTTCACCTACACTCAGATATTCTGAAGTTTTTCTAAGTTGTGGATAACAATATTACCATATTTGTGTTGTGTTCCCTTTCTCTGGCTTTTTTCTTGGAAAAGAAAACTTGAATGCAAAGCAGTATATATGAAAGGAAATGTGTGGAGGGTGTTGATAATAAACCTGGTTTAGAAAGAGTGGTTTAGATAATTTCAGCTTCCATACTTAAGATACAATAGAAAACACTATGTGTATGTGTATATATATACACATATATATTTTCCACAACATCAATAGAAAATAAAAGCAAAATAACACTCCAAAAATTCTGTACAATACCAGCTATCTGGGTCTAAATTGGCATGCAATTAAAGCTAAATGTATTTTATATTCATATATACAAACAAACATATTTACCTTCAGAATCAAATAGTGATTTTCAATTCTAAGTAATTTCTACAAGCAGTTTGGCTTCCTGCTGGTAAAAACATTTTATTTTTTTCTTTCAAACAAGAAAGAAATATGCCATCATCTTCCCTAGTCACTCAACAGCTGTATCAATTTGTTTTCAGGGCAGTGATTAGCATAATTGTGGTGGATTACTCGCATTTAGCACAGAATGGAAATAATTCAGTATTTTAGCAGATATGACATAGAATGCATGGGATATCCAGGCCCTCTGGAGTGGTGCTGGAAGTTTGGGTTTTTTTTCCTAAAACTGTACTAAAAGCCTATTTTTAAAAACCCAAATCTGTCTGAAAGAACCAAAAACCTTAATTCTTCTCATGTGCTGTTTGATAAACAATCTCAAACTATGGCAATGGCACACAATCATGGAATCAGCTGCAAATAGCTATGCTAAGGGCACTACCCAGAAGAGCTTCACTGTAATATAATTTCTCTAAAAATCAGAAAAAAAACCTAAACCAAACCAAAAAAAAAAAAAAAGAAAAAAAATCCAAAAAACCAAAACACAAAACCCCACCCAGAATGTGATTCCATCATTACTGGTTTTCTGCTTTATCTGCAAATTCTAGTTCTGATGCTGAGGTGCATACAGGGCTACCTTTAGTGCTATATGAGTGTTAAAATCAATCTGTTCTATATATACTCAGTCATTTACCTTAATACACTTGCATGTTTTATAAACATGCATAGACAAGCACTGTATGATATTATACAGAAATAACAGAAATATAATAAAATTATAAATCGGTTTTGGTTGCAAGGGACCTTTAAGACCATCTGGTTCCAACCTCCCTGCTATGAGCAGGAATGCCACACACTAGATCAAGTTGCTGAAAACCACCCAACCTGGCCTTCAGCACCTGGCTTTGAGCAGAGAATGGGGCATCCACAACTTTTCTGGGTAACTTGTTCCTACATCTCCCCACCCTTTACAATAAATAACTTCTTCCTTACAGCCCCTCTATCTATGCTCTTTTAGTTTAAAGACATTTCCCTTTGCTCCCAGTCACTACAGGCCCTGATAAAAGACTCCACATTTCTTATCTCTCCTTTTCTATATACTGAAAGGCTGCAATAAGGTCTCATAAGAGCCTTCTCCAGGCTGAACCACTCCAATGGTCCCAGTCTGTCTTCACAGGTAAGGTGCTCCAGTCCCCTGATCACCTCTGTGGCCTTCCTTTGGACCCACTCTTACATGTTTGTGTCTTTCTTGTGTTGAGGACTTCAGAGCTGGATGTAGCATTTCAAGGTGGAGCTTTACCAGAACAGAATAAAGGGGCAGAATCACTTCCATCAAACATGTTGGCCACCTATTTTGATTCAGCCCAGGATACAGTTGGATTTCTGGGCTGCAAGCACACATTGTTCACTTATTAACAACTTCTCATCCACCAGTACCTCCAAATCCTTCTTTGCAAGGCTGCTTTTGATCCATTCACCATCCAGCCCCTAATGGTAATGGATATTGCCATGACACAGGTGCAGGACCTTATACTGGTCTTGCTGAACTTGATTAAGTTTTCATGGACCCACTCCTCTGGCCAGTTGAGGCACCCCTGGATGGCATTTCTTCCTTCAAGTGAATCAGTTGCACCACTCATCCACAGACTTGCCAAGGGTGTGTTTAATCCTACTGTCTATGTTACTGATGAAGATATTTAATAGCATTGTCCCAGTATGGATCTTTGAGAGACATCACTCCTTACTGGTTTTCACCAGTCATCAATGTAGCCCTTGGTTTCAAAACCTAGACTACAACGTGTATAAAAAGCATTGTATGATATCGCTGTCCCATGTTATGATCCCAGAAACCATCTTCTGTCAGTTGTTTCTAAAAGAAACTGGAGGATGAAGGGCTCAAATTAAGTCATAGAGATACCAGGAAGACAAAAGATGTTGCTGTTACACAGAGCCATTCCTTTTATATGAAAACTGAGTGAGATTAACTGCTGAAGAACAGGTAAAGGGATATTTATTAACAGATACAGATGGTCTTTCTTTCCCATCAACTACTGAGTTGTCCAAACAAAACAAGCTGTGGTTAAAAATGAAGATACAGTGTGTTTTGAACCTTGACAGCAAGAGGAAAACTGCTTGCCTGTAATTCATTTGCACTGGAATCATTCTCTCAAAAGCTTTACTATTCTTAGGAGGAAAAAAAACCCAAAACCCAACAACACTGGGTTATCATGAACTTCTTTTAAGAGTTTAGAGTTCCCTGTAGAAAAAGATATAATAGATATAACGTCATTACCTGTTGTTCAGTACAGTAGATTTAAATTATATTAGTCACAGTGATAAAGCATTTTCACGTTTAAACACTGAGATAGTAATATTTGCACTCTGGTTCTTTGAATTGAACATGACTAAACTTTAAATGAGCTGTCCGTGAAAAACAGTGTGATTATTTTTTATTTCACGTTTACTTATTGCTCATGATGTGATGATTCAGTGAACTGTCATCATCCATGAAGTCTGTATAATGCTGAAATTATACTACTTTAACCATTCTCTATTACTATTGTACAATACTTTGTGTAATGTTATGTTCAAATTAATTTTCTACAAAAACAATTATATTTCTGGAAGCATTACTTAGATAAGAACAGTGCCTTGGTCTTAAAGATTTAAGATAATCATGACTTGTATTTTTAGAAAATTGTTTAACTATCCTCCTAAGGCTTTTTAAAAAAGCTAATGAACTTAGGTAGAAGCTTGAAAATTATTCCAATACATTGCCACCTGAAAATAAATTTAATGACCTGGAAAGTTTTGGTGTTTGCTATTTATTATTTTAGTTATATTTGAAAAATGCTTCCTATTTCCATTTCTCACTTGGTTTCTTAAGAAATTCTCATATTGGTGGAGATCATTAGAGTTTACCTACTTTTAGATACTTTAGGTCAGTCATACTGAAATGCATAACCAAATATTGGAATAAGAAATAATGGATACATCATTTTGAATTCAAATGGAAACAAGGATTATTTATATTAATTAGAGAATCCAATATTTTTGATTTGATTTTGATTCCACTATTCACAGCAGGCCTCTACCTTTAATGGAAAACACACACCCTAACACCAGTGATGTAATGGATTTGTTAACATTAGATTTACCAGTAACATCTCATAGCAAAGCGGATGATGCAACTTAATTTATTTTTCCTAGATCAACTGAGAAACAGTTACCTACACCGGATTTAGGATTTCAGATACTCTCCTTGGAAACAAATTTTTAGGTGCATAGAGAGCTGTGGAACATCCTACAACAAAATCTAGACAAACTCTCATTAAAGTCTGGTTAAATTTCCAGACAGTAGGTGTTAAATTCAATTTACACTACTGGATTTTTTTTAAGAAAGTACAGTTTCCAATTTGGAAACTTACTGAAATGTTGAGCATCAGCCTCAATTAACTGACATAACCAGACCATCAATCTGGGTTCAACTGGTAACTTCATCAGTCGCTCTTGCTTATCACTTGTGTTTCAGTATGGAAAACACACCTTCTATCTTTGTAAAAGGGAAGAATTTTAAACTGAGTTCTTTTTTTTTCCTTCCTTTCTATGTTTCAAAATTAAGAGAGACTTGGTAGGAAGAATGCACACTATAAAATTAGCAGAGCCTAAGTATCATAACTCGGTCTTAGGAACTGACATAACTGATGGGTTTCCATGCTAAAATTGTGCAGATATTTCACCAGGACAGAGGAAATGCAGGGGAGGATTTTTCTTCCACCTAAGAGTATAAAATCAGTGAGAGCCTAAAAAGAAAACTGGAGGAGTTGAAGATGCTGCTTAACCAGAGGTTGGACTGCTCAGCTGAGAGTACTTTCATGTACAGCCATAAACCCTGACAAGAGGAAGGCAAAAATTCTTATCTGAATCCCAAGAGCTGAAAAGTAAGCTGAGGAGCTCTGACAGCTCTAAGAATGAGAATTGTATTGTGCTCTGATTTTCCTCAGAGAATAAAGAGTTGATCTGTTTCCTAAAATTCCCAAGACTTAAACTGGAACGGTTTATTCCTGCCTTCTAATACAAAGGGTTTATTTTTCCTTCACATTTGTTACCATAAATGATACAAGACAGAAGGTTTGATCAGAGTCTGAGAACATGATCAAGAATCTGACAGTATGTGGCTACATCAAAGGAATGACACAGCACTTCACAGACTACCACAGGGCTCCATCTGCACATTCAGCTGTCAGGTTGGGATCCTAGAAAGAAAACCCACCATTTAAACTCACTTATATTTCTGATGCACAATCAAAATCTGAGGACAAAGCATGGGCCACTCATTTGCTTCAGTTTTTAATACTACATTGTATATGCATTTCCAGGAAACACACATTGCATACTCTAAACATAAATTGATGGTTTCTGTTCTTGAGAAAGATAATGGGTCTGTCATGTTGAAGAATTTTATCTGGAATTATGGATGAGAAAGACAACAAGTAAGCAGTTAAAGAGTTCAAGGTGTAGGGATTTCTTTCTGTATTTCTCTCAAATATAAGAGTCCAATATAGCCAAAGTTATAGTTAGAATCTATCCAAGCTATCATCCCTAGTTATCTTCTGGAATTTTTTTGTTCTTCTGTTTATCCAAATGGATCCCTACTTTTTGCTGAAAATACAACTTCGAGGTTAGTTTGGCTTGGATTATGAATTATCCTGAAGGCCTTCAGATCCATTTCCATTTTTCTCCTGAAAAAAATCTCAATGCTAAAAAAAAATCTCAATGCTAAAATCTTTTCTAGACAAATAAAAAATTAACAAATATTTCTGTATTTCTGTTGTGTATTTTGGAGTACCTCAGGGCTAGTAGTTGAATACAAATATTTGTGGCTACTTCAGAAAATTAGCAAGCAGAGAAGCAGAAATAAATTTTATGCTGATTTATAACTTCATTTTCTAATCTCGTTTTCCTTTGTTTTTTTTTTTTTTTTTTGTATAGTCCAATTATCACCTTAGATGAGCAAGAAAATTTTCAAAAGGCACAGTTGGCTTCTGATGTTCACTAACTTGCAGTGTGAGTTAAAAGCCAGACATCAATAGGCTCCATCTCCTTTTTCTGCTTTAATGTTGTTTGCTTCCTTTTCTTCTCCTCCTCTCTGACTTTCCTGCTGTGCATTATGAAGAGCAAACAAAATGCTGAGGAAACAGAAAAAACTAAAATCCCTCCATCCCTCAGTTTCCCCTTCAAAATCCTCTCCCCAGCTTCTGTGGTCTATCCCAGTGTATTGTGATAGATCTGGAGATGAGAATTTCTTTTCTTGGAACATGGCTGTGGCTTATTCTAATGCCAGACAAGGCAAATGTGCCACAATTTGTTAGTTCCAAAGAAATAAAGTCATTATTTAAACTTTGACTTCAGTTTTATATAAGCCTTGTATTCTTTATATCAGTTGCTTGCCTCGTTCCTGAAAAAAATGTCATGAGTTCTCTGAAGTAGAGTCAGTAATTGAATTCTATGTATGCCACTCATGCATATTGTACTAGTCACTATATAACTCTTAAGAGTTCAGCTAATACCACAATCAGTGTGGATGCTAAACTATTAAACAGGTTCCTGTTCATAAAGTACTTTTTATTCAATTACATGTAAATTGATACAAATTGGAATAAACATGGTTCAGTGATGCAATAATCACAGAAATTTTCAAAGCTGTTATTTTCTTTATCTGGATTTTACACTTCACATAATGGTACCTTCAATTTTCATAACTAACCTGTCACACTTTGAATTATTGCTTATTCACAACTTTATTATCACATCAGATATTTTATTATTCCTTCTCCTTGAATTATTCCTTCTCTCCCAGTGTCAATGTGAAATGGAAACGTCATTGTACTACAGCTGGTGCAATGATTACAGAAAAAGTTACATCTGCTTCAAAGTTCATGGATAATATAAAGTGAAAAGGAAGAATTTGCACCAGAGAAACTTTTCTGGTCACTTGTACATCTCATTCCCTTCTCATTAATCAATCTGTCAGGCACAGTATGAAACAATGGTAATTAGATTAAGGTGTTTTATAAATAGAACATATTCTATGCATAGATTTCTAAATTAAACCCTTATCACATATTTTATATTGATATAATAAGAATGTTTATATATCTGTGTGCATAGATATACACATACATATATGTGCTGTGTACATGCTATACATTGAAATATGTTCTCTCATATTTTGCCAACAACTGAGAGGAAAAAATAGATCTTTATGGTAAGTATGAAACAGCAACCAAGCCTCCTTTCAGTACAGCCCCATAAGAACTCTGGATTCCAACCCTGTCTTGCAAACTGAAGACAGACAGCTCTGTCTGGTACAGTGTGGCCTGGAACCCCCAAACCTTACTGAGTAGCAGCATCACAACAGCCAGGCTTAATCTCATGTCTTTTAATTACAAACTGATTGGTATCATTCAGTACTTATAGAGCTGAAAAATGACAACAATTCATGCCTAACATAAGTAAGCATATAAACAGCGCTAATGCTTAGGATGTACTGTATTCCATGTCTCATTGGATGAACACAGGGTAAACAAACATTTTAAATGGATATATGGCAAAGATATTTCAAACACATTTAAGAACAACAGCAACAGAGACTTGCTATCTTTCTTTTACATATTCTTATGAAAAAAGGAATTGTTATTGTCCGAATCCCGGTTGTTTGGATAGCCTGGAAAGGCCCGGGGTGGCCTTGGGGCAGCCCGCGCTTCAAAGGACGAGAAGAGGCTTCAAATCTTTTCTCGGTCTTGGTGTTTATTAATTGCTTATCTAAAAGATTTTCTCTCGGCCCGACAGAGGTCTGCTCAGCAGCCAGCCATGAGCACACTCCCCTGCCCTCCGGGGCGGTCACCTATCTTTATACTCAAAGTTACGTATACAATATTTATCATTTTTCCCCAATAGCTTTTACCCTTATTGACCAATGCACTTTTAGTAATAACCAATCCTAAAGTGCCACCATCACCACAGAAGATGGAGGAGAAGAAGAAGAAGAAGAAGGACAGGACACGCCCCAATTCCTCCATCTTACTTCTCTAAACCCCCCTGTACAGAAATCCTAAACCCTGTGTTTCACTCTCTAATTAACTTATCCCTTCACCATTCACTCCGGTGAAATCCTCCTATCCTCATACAAGTGTCGTCTCCTGTGTAGGATCAAAGTCCAGCCACCAGACACTTCTGGCAACATTCCAGGACTCCCGAGCCCCCCAAGGGTGGTCTCGGTGACTCGGCACCTCAGTCCTGAGGTGCTGAGATCCCACATGTTATGAACATACTTTTAGTACTTACCACTGTGTTGTATTTTTGAGAAGGCTTCAGCATTCCCCCACTGGAGGCAGCATGATGTCATTTTAGTTACAGCAGAAAATTTTCCTGTTAGGAAAAAAATACATAGTGCTCTTCAGTAAATGAAGAAAAAAAATGCAAATACATGAGTCAAAAATGGTAAAAAAGTGGTTGCTTAGTAAATCACCTGTAATGCTATTTTTCAAGATTACAAAATGAGAAATCACAATATTAATAACCACACAATAAATACAATAACCAGACTGTATTGATTTCTGTAATAAAAATTATTAGCAATATTTTTTTCTCTTTGCAGACTGAACACTGCTAAAAAGACAGAATTGTCTTTAAACCTGTATACCACAAAAGCATACATTTTGAGAACCTGCTAAGGCAAGTAAATACTATGAAATCCAAGATACAGAAGAAATCATAACAAAACACTTTGGTTTTAAATATTTCTCAAAATATATATTATGCATAGCCAAATATAAAATTTCAATAGCCAAACACATAAAATTATATTCAATTTCATTTAAATAAAAATAATCACATTTTAAATGTCATTTTACTATTTTTTATTCTTTCCTATGTGTAATTGAAAACTTTAGTTTATACTTCAAATGACATTTCAATGGATAGACTATTTCTGAATAATCTATCCATGTTAGGTTTACTTTTTAGATTAAATTCCAGTATTTACCAACAGTCTGTTCTGTCAAGAGTATCTTGAGACACTTTGATTTAAAACCCTTCTTAATAGTGTTAAGAAACGTATTTCAGGTAATTTTAGTATTTTCAAGACTTTAATACCTTAAATACTTGTCTTCCCTCCAAAGCCAGCAGACTTTATGGGATTTACTCATCCCCTGCACACATTTTACAGGGGAAACATGCACTCTGTGTTTCTCTGTATTGCTCTTAAAGGCATTGGCACTTCTTACCATTTATTCTTTTTTCATTAAGTTGATCAGCACACAGATTGTAAATTCTGCAATTTTAAACACAATGAATACTTCCTCATGAATGGTTTGACTCTCTACAACCAAACCACTCCCTGTAAGTGCAATTTATTACAACAGCTGCAAACAGAGGCCTCAATTCTGCGTAAACACAGTGATTATCTTTGTAAGTTGGAAATAAGTACCAGTGGACGGCTATGTGAACACACATCTGAAAAGAAGAAATTCTGAAATATGAATAAGGAATGTGTGAAACACCCTAGCTAAACTGTCAAAGTGTCCATCTGGACACTTGCTGCAGGGGAAGGCTGGCAACACTGCGGCTTTTCATACACACCCATTGAGGAATCAGATGTTGAAGTTTAGGACAATCTTTATTCCAAGCTATGGTAATGCCTTAAATCTCTCCATATGACAGTGGCACTTTTACTGGAGATTTCACTGCTCACGCAGACCGACAGCCATTCCAATTCACTAACAGTAGTATGTGATTAAACTTAGGATATAAGAAATAAGGAAGGATTTAAGGAATGGATGTCAATGGCAGTGAAAATCCACTAAGGCTAACACAGCTTCCCTTCTCAGTTATTTAAAACCTGCATTTCTTTATTTCAGCATCCTTTATAGCTTAATTACTGCTAGAGAAAGAGAGGAGAAAAGAGAGAAGAATAGAGGAGGAAAGAAGTCAGCTTTATTGGTAATTACAGGGTATGCATTTATTGTCTCTCCATGGTACCAAAATTGTCTCCAGCTTTAAAGCATTAATGAAGAAGATACTATTTGTGAACTAGGTTTTCCAAGTTTAACTCCTTACCTATGTGTCTATCCTTTTCACCTTTACATTATCTTACACTGTCTTCTAGTTGTCCTTGGCAAACTGAATTTGATTGTAGGTTATTAGGATTATAATTTAAATTTTATGCATTTTAGTAAATCACAATGTCCCTTTAAAAGCTCATGTTTAGACTTTATCTCTCTAAGAGTCAACTGCTTTAAAAAAAGCAACAGCAAATGCTGCACTTCGTTTTTATCAGGAAGCATTAGGCACACATTAAAAGACTAGCACTAAGACTAGCACTTAGACAAGGTATAGGCATTGTCTACAGACTCTTTTTCTTTTTTAAAGAGTTATGTTGTCTTCATATCTGTGAAAACTGATTTCCTCATAATTACAAAATTTTAATAGAAATATTATGGGATCCTGGCAGTCCCCCTAAGCATATTTTTTTCTGAAATCTATACCAGATTTGCTTACCCTTCCACAGACACATTTCTAACTTAAACCTAATGGTGCTATAATGGCCCTAGTTTTAATGCTACCCAGTTTAAGCTTACTTATTTGAGTAATTTCTCAGAACTACCACAACTGTCTATGATTTTATAGGTGATACAACAAGAACCCAGTAATACTGGCATTCTGTCACTATGTACAGTCATCTTAGTCTACCTGAGAAAGAAAAATCTCTGTCTTACAAAAAAAAAAAAAAAAAAAAAGTTTTGTTTTGAACATGATGACCCACTTTCTCCAGCTATTCCTAAATCCTCTGCCAGATCCTGACAATACCTAAGTATGAGCTAAAAATATTTTTTTAGTATTTGATGCTCAAATTTGTTCAACACAACTATTGGACTATTTTAATTAACTTCTGTTTGAGCAGATAGTTTCATGAAGTCCCTTTAAGAAAATGTACCCTTTTGAATTCAATTTTAGAATCTTTAAACACATCTTTAAACCTGTAACTTTTACAGTGTTTATACCCTTTTCACTTTCAATTCAGTTTCATAACAAGTTCTTTCTTTTGAAAATTTTCACAATAAGGTCTTCTCACTGTTAAATTGAAAAAAATTGTATCTAGTGATATATTTCACAGCAAATAATTTTTTGAGTATTTTTATCTATTAAAAAGAAAATCAGTGATTAAACAATGGGTGATAGAATATGCTGAGTTGGAAGGGACCCATCAGGATCATCAAATCCAACTCCTCGTCCCAAGCAGTATTCCCCAAGAATCGCACCATGTGCCTGAGAGCATGGGTAAATGCATGCAGGCAGTTCTGTGATATCCCCTCAGAATCAATAGTGCAGAAGTCAGAATATCAAGTAAGCAGATGTTGCTATTTCAACTCTTTATTGCCTGGACAATTTGGGAGGACAGTGCTGTTCACAAGAGGAAAGCTAGATAGAGGTAGATCTCACAGCAGGGAACAGACACAGACCAGCTCGAGGTATATCAGAGATATGCAGATGAAATAATTTTTGCCCTGATTAAAGTAAGTGAAAGCAAAATAACTAAATCTCACCATAGGCTTCCATTGTATTTTAGTGGGGAGAAAAAAGGCATCCTGAATTGTAGACTTATAATCTTCATGAGTCAAAGAGTGTGGGCTTCAAGTTAGAAAACGAACAGCCCACTCTTCAGCTCTACCAGCTGAGCTAATGTTGATTTTGATTTATCCAAGAAATGAGTGGTGGTATCTTAATTTCTTTACTCTAACTAAATATAATTAAGTACCAAACAATGCAAAGGCAGTGAAATGTAGTTTTACTTTGCTGAATAGGCAGTAACTCTCTCTTTGCCTAAAGGGAGGAAATTCATCCAGAAAAATCCTCGCATTTTGCAAACCCATTTTGCAACTTTAATCAAAAGCACCACACCAGAAGATAGGAAGCCTCTCGTCCACACACTCTTTCTCAATGTACATATTCTGAGTTACAGTCCTTGTCTTCGAGCAGATCAGAAAGAGATGTGAAATTTGTTTCTTCTTCCTACCTCTGACATACATACCTCATGATTCTCTGCTCACCTATTTCTGTTTTAAATAATTGAACTTCTGAACCCTTCTGTACCTATAGTCTTGATTTCTGCCTGTCCCCTGAGGATACTCTTGTGGTAGCAATAGCCAGAGAAAAGCAGAGAGAAAAGATTGACACTCCTCTGAAGCCAGAGGTGAGGGACTCGAACTTCAGCCACAAATAAGTGAAATATCCAACAAAACAGGTGGGTGGCTTCAGAAAGAAACTACAAGAAAAAGAAAAAGAAAGATTAGGGTTGTATGAATCTTGGCAAGGTCTAAGGGCAGGAAAAAGTCTAGCAGAGACCAAAGATGAAGAGAGGAAGTAGGCAGAACAGCCTAACACAAACAACAAACAGAGACTGCTCTTCAGAGAAAATGGGCTGCTACCAAAGATACCATGGCAGCAGCAAAGGAGCAGTAACAGAAATGGAAAGGCTGAGGCCACCTCCACAGGATGCAGATGGAGAGGAGAAATGAAGCTGTGTGTAAGGCATGACGGCAGGTCAGAACAAGCGATGTGAATTTGCAATGATGCTTATTTTTTCCCACAAAGTACTAACATTTATTGAGAAATCATCTTGTCTTCAGAATTATTTGGATATGAATTTTTGTTAATACAACTGGCAAAAGAGATTAATTTCTCATGTTAGCTACATCAGAAACATCCTGAACCACCTACGAAAAAACAAGATATCATACGTGATATAGTAGACAAAAAAGATTAAAAATTCCTCCTTCATGAGGAGAATAAATTAAGACAAATATTTGAATAGAATATAATACATATTTCATTACAAAACAAAGGATGAAAGGATGACAATATTGGTGCAATGAGGTTCCAAACAAAGCCAAAAATTAATACTACAGGTCAAAACCTGAAAAGTTGCAAGAAAAAAATAAAAATGCTGAAGACAAAAAAGAAAACAAACCAAGGCTAAAAAAAAAAGCCAAAAAAACCCCTAAAACCAAAACAAACCCAAAATACAACAAGCAGACTGCAAACAAAGACTTTAGACTCACTTTGAATCAAAACAAAACAAATCTTCTGAAGAATTTGCAAACTGCTATGAGAAGTCAGGAAGAATTAGACTCATGAAGCCTAGGCCCAAAACAGCAACACAGACCAGAGAAATGCTGAAAATGCAGAAGAGAGTAATTTGCCGTGTTAAAAAATTCTGAATGGCAAATGGAACGATAAATCCCCTTAGGGGAACTCTAAGAAAGTAACAATGCCTAAAAAGCATGTAGAACAAGGCACAGGGGACATAAGAAATGTTAAGTCTAAGGTCAAAGAGAAGGGGAGAGTGCCAGCCTGTGTCAAAAGGAAAGGTTGAATCTCAAGCCACGGACAAGAGAAAGGCCAAGCTTTAGATTAAGGAGGAGGAGGAAAAGGAGGACGAGATACAGCTAAAGGAGAAAGACAGCAGAAAGCAGAGGGGAAAATCAATCTGAACTAAAAAAGAAAAAAAAAAAAAGACTAACGACAAAACTCAAGTCAAAGAAACAAAATCCAAAGAGAGCTTCAAGACCATGCTGAGACATATTGAAACTAAAGTTCAGAAGGAACAGCAAGAGCTCCACATAATAGCCCTCAAACTTGTCAAGGTACAGCATTCAGAGATTGCAGATAGGGAATAAGATGAATAGGAGACAGAAAAATCCACCCAGTGGCATGGAGTTCAGATCTTCTTTTGGTTCTCACTTCAAGTAAATAGTTAAGTCTCCTTAGGCCTTTTAATAGTATTTCTGCTTCTGACTAACAGCAAGAAATGTATGAAAAGGCACTTAAACAGCTATTACAGCAAGGCTCTTGCTCTGCTGGAGGTAATGTTAATTATCTCTGTCACTTCAAAGTTATAACTAGTAAAGCAATTACCTTTGATAACATTATATATGCCTCTCTTATGTACAAGCAAACTGGTCAATACACCTTTCACCCTTAGGATTTTTTTAAGACCCTAGTGATTCAGGAAAATATTTTCCTAAAATTTTCACAGCCAGAAAGACTGGAATAACTAAAAATTCATTAAATAAAAAACTCGTACGTGAAAACTCTCTCAGAAGTGGAAACATTTCAATCTTTCCATAAATGATGTGTCAGATACTATCATTGCTGGTTAAGTCATTGAGCTGGTTTTCATGCACTCCATAAAAATTCAGCGTAAGGTAACAGAAATTGCAATCCCAGATATCAAGGTGAAAGAAGTGCATCACAATCTGTCTGCCCTTAGGGAATTACCTATCTAGCTGCATAAATTTCCATTCCTAGCCCATTGAAACTTCTTTCAGGTGGACAAAACATGGATTGGGAGGCTATTCCAGCTCAGTGTTGATGTAAGTGGACAATGCCAAGGATACAAAGCACGAGGGCCTGAATGACAGTAACAGAGGTTCTGAGATTTTCTTCTCTTGAAGACTGAGCTCTTACTCATTTTCACCTCTATGTTGTTTACCAGTTCTTCTGAATGAACCTAAAATGTCACTAAGACATTTCCCAGAACGTGACCCATCTATACTGCCTCTCCAGAATAAACATTTTCAGAAAGCATTTCAACACAGAATGTCCCTGAAGACATCACGGGTCCTGACCTGCCCAGGACCCTGGACCCCCATCAGCTCCAGCCTGGAGATGCTGAAGCAGGGCCGGTCACCAGCTCCCCACAGCCCTGCCCAGACACAGCCACACTGAGCCAGGCACAGCTCCCCACAGCCCTGCCCTGCCCTGCCATGGCCCCACTGAGCTGGGCACAGCTCCCCACAGCCCTGCCCAGACACAGCCACACTGAGCCAGGCACAGCTCCCCACAGCCCTGCCCTGCCCTGCCATGGCCCCACTGAGCTGGGCACAGCTCCCCACAGCCCTGCCCAGACACAGCCACACTGAGCCAGGCACAGCTCCCCACAGCCCTGCCCTGCCCTGCCATGGCCCCACTGAGCTGGGCACAGCTCCTCACAGCCCAGCCATGCCATGGCTTCACTGAGCCGGGCACAGCTTCCCACAGCCCTGCCTTGTCCTGCCATGGCCCCACTGAGCTGGGCACAGCTCCCCACAGCCCTGCCTGGCCCTGCCATGTCCTGCTAAGCCAGGCACAGCTCCCCACAGCCCAGCTCTGCCATGGCCCTGTGTCCTTGCTGAGCTGAGCACAGCTCCCCACAGCCCTGCCTGGCCCTACCATGGTCCCATGGATCCAGACACAGCTCTCCACAGCCCTTCCCAGACGCGGCCTCACTGAGCCAGGCTCACTAAGTTGGCCGACGGCCCAGCCTGGCCTCGACCCACCAGAGAGGGTCCTGATGCCCAGGGCTGAAGCTGCCCCAGTGCCCTTGGCTGTCCTGCTCCTGACCAGGGGGGAACAGGTCCTGGCTGACAGACCCTGCCCTGCTGCTCCCCATGCAGAGCCTCTGACATTTCTGCACCCTGTGATGCCATGACACAATGTTAGCAATGTGAATGAAACGTTCACATGGCAAAAAATCCCAGCAGTGATGGCACTCATGATGACACACAAATGAGGAGCATATCCTTCTTCCAGCAGTCATCATTCCATCCATAACATAATCACCAAAATCTGCATCTTCTAAGCCCATAATATCTTTCCCCAGTCACCATCATGACAACTATGTGGATTGAAAAAACACATAAAGATAAATCCACACCAAATACTGCAACAGAATAAACTCAAACAATCTCTTAAGAAAGGAAACTAGTTACCACCAATTTTTATAACATTCCTCTATTTCTTGTTTCTCTGCCCAGACTATCACTTTTGGAATACATCTAAGCATTAAATTCCTTAACTCCAAGTACTCAAAATTACAGACTCCACAAAGACCTGAGTCTTACTCTTGTCTCTATTCCTCTTCCCTAGAGAAAGCTTTCATTTTTTATTATAACCTATCTTCACTTTTTTTTTTACACGATTGAGCCACCTTCTCAACACTTATGCCTGCCACAGAGGTACTGCCTCTCAGATTGATTAACTGGTAGGTAAATCTGTTGTTAGAGATAGAAAGAGGGTATATATATACTTCCTTAGGAGGTAATGCTTCCAACATTTGTTGCTAGCTGTCAGTGTAAAGTTCACTACTTTGGTTTCAGCTCCCTTAGGAAATGGTCTTCTGCATCCAGAAGTTCAACATTTTATCTAAGTATATTTTTTTATTAAAATGAGTGATGGTAACTCCCTTTACAAACCTTGCTAAACTTTGAGATTACCTACCTGAATTTTTAACATAAGAATATGTCTTAAAAGTTAGCAATCACAAATGAAATAAAGTAAGAATTGCTATCTTCCTAGTAGAAAGCATTATATAAAGAAAGAAAAAAGAGGTTCAATCATTCTGCAATTTGCATTAAATCACCAGGCAAAAATAAATGTCCAAACCACAATGATTGCATAGAAATGTCATAGCTGGACTACAGTTTTAGATAATTTAGACCTTTACCTTTTGTTTACTTTGATATTATATCTCCTTCCCTGTTACTGTCCCTTCTCCTTCCAGAAGGTACTTAATTTGTTTATTCTAAGCAGTATTTATCTTTATAGAGATTATGATCACAAGCTGGAGGCAGACACAACCACATTCTACACTGACCTATGGACTAAAACCCACACAATTTAAGCTGCAATAAATGTGTTTTTACAACCTCCTTACTAGTCTCAAAATGATTGGTGATAAATGATTGATCTATTATATTTAGAAAAATAATGAACAGTATTTTCACAAGAAGCAACTTGTGATGAAGCTGGGGAGCAGAGAGAAACAAACCCGAAGTACAACAGCAGTCTGATAAGATGATTGTTTTAAAACAATAAGTGTGATTAGAAGAATTCAAATATTGATTAAACAGATTTCTCTATAAACCTCATCTATTCTCAGTTCAAAATTTCAGGTGTTGAATGGTGCTCAGACACAGGACCAGAAGCAAGGAGCACAAACAAACACAGGAATTTTCCTCTGAATAGCAGACAATGCTTTTCAGTTATGAGGGTGATCAAACACTGGCACAGGTAATTCTGAGAGCTTGTAGGACCCCCCTCCTTGGAGATATTCAAACATTGTCTGGACACAGTCCTGGACAATCAGCTGTAGGTGTCTCTGCTTGAACGTAGGATTTCAAAAAATGATCTCCAAAGGTCCCTTCAAACCTCAGTCAGTTATTCTGTTCTTCCATAAATACAAATACGTTTTTCAAGATGGAATAGGCCACCAACATGACTGACTCAAGCTAGGCTCCAGTTGCAAAGGTTATAGCAGATGTTCAGTGTTTGGTTATGTCTAATTCATGCCAGTGATTCACTTCATCAATTACTCAAATCATTATTGCTCCTTACAGAGCAGCGTCATTTAATATTAGCAACTAAAGAACAGCCTGAACTATAATCTCTGACATCTCAAGTGAATATCTTTTGTGAAAACTGAGCAAAAACCTGATTCAAGTCAGGTAGAACAAGGATTGCTATAGTTCTATAGCCCCAGGTGCTGTCCTGTCCTCAAGAGACAGGGGAAGAAATTTTTAGTCCTTCCTGATCATACAGAATCACCTGCCTATCAATGGAAAGCCACAGAGTCTGAACAACAGAAAAGAAACAACTCCATCTTCTTCCACAAAAACCAAAATTATTTGAAATGGGATGTAGGCACCCTTACACTTCTTCTAGCCTCTCTGACAAGAAGAGAAAAAATACTTAAGTTTCTATTTGGCAACCACAATCTTGTGAGCAAGCAACACATATGAGACCCACAAAAATTGCACATGGTGTTTACGAAAGCCCCTCTGGGCATGCAACATAATTGTTCTATCACCTTCATTCCCACAGTTGTCAACATCACAAGGCCTCCTAATAAAAATACAATTATCTCCCTTTTTGTGTATGTGGGGTTCCTTTTCAACAGATAAAATAACTCTAAGTAGGGGTAAACAGAAAGAGAAGTGTGAAAGTAACTACTGAGCTGTTCCAGATCATGGCTCAACCTGGGTCTTCAGCTGAGTCTGCCCCAATTGTTTCATATCCTGCCCCAGGTTCACAGTCTAAATACAGACAGAGTTTACTTTGGTAATAAAGAGCAACAAGAAAAAATTGCAGAGAACTTACATCTAAGGTTCCAATTCGTCTTCCCTCAAATCCAATGAGGAGGAAAGTCTTTCACTGGAAATCTTTCTTCTGCTAATTAAATTCAGTTCTGGTTATCCAGGCTGCACTTGAAACTATCAGTTTTCCCTTCTCAGGGAAGTTTTGGCAGTTTGCCAAAAGCAATGTATATTAAAAAAAAAGCAACTATTTTAAAATGTGTTTTCTTTTTTAGGGATAAAATGTGACAGAACAGCAATGGTGGCAGCCACTACCAGCACTACTAGTATGTTGGGAGTGCATGAGAAGCCTACAAGAGAAGGATCCTGTCTTGAGAGGAACCTCATGATCAACCCAATTCCTGATCTCTAGAAGCATGAGGCAGTGACACAGGTTGAAATGGATTTTTCAGGACAGAAAACTAAACTAAGCTCCCTCTACAACTGGGGCATGGTGCCTGCAGTACAACCTCCCTCTTCACTACCAGATTACTTTACTGTCAGCTGAATGCTGTGAAGTCCTGTAGCTCAAGCAGCAATGCACCATATTGAGTCTTGAAACTTTGACTTAAGGTGTTTTACGGAAGGAGTGGTAAATGTATCTGGTATTGTAAGAGTTTTGCTTTTTTTCCTTTTCCGGTAATTTCAAATAGTTTGTGAAGACCACAGGAAAAAAAAATCAACAGAAAACCAAAGTCTAAACATATATAAAAGGTGAGACTGTGGCCCTAAATACTTTTGATTAAGGCATTCAAAAGACATTTGTGAAACAAATGCAGCTTGTTTAATGCTTCTACTAAGAATTCAGTCAAATGAAAGAAGTTAAATACATTAATTACAACCTAATCATTCATTATAGTTTTATTGTGCTGAATGAACCACGTACCAAATGTTAGATAAAGGTTAAGAGTTATGAGAGGTCACTGGAATACCCACAAGGGAAGCATTAACGCATGACAATGGATTATCTCAATCCTCAGCTAATCAACCACTCCATGTTCTAACTGAATCTATTGTATTTAGAATCATGTAAAATTAGCAGTGGACAGTGTAGAATAATTACTTGAACAAGCAAATAACAAACACAATAATACTAAGAACCCTCACATTTCCCCAAAGCAGGAAATCAGCATGTTGGTAAATTTATTTAAACTCCATTACATGAACTGAGTAAGTTGCCCAAAATATTTCCAGTGTCTCAGAATATCTGCTGAAGATTCTAAAGTTTCCCAAAAGTCAAATAAATCCTCTCTTGTCTCCCATCAGAAGGAGAAATGAAAAGATTTCTCTCACTGTAGGGCTATATATAGAGTCATTATTCTGTATTTAGAACATTCTGTTTTCAGCTAGATCTTACTTGCTCTAGGCTGTCAGTCATCTTTAGATCTCCTGCCTGCAATAGCAATAGGTTACATCATATGCTGTTGATTACAGGTCATAACAACCCCAAATTTATGACTGTCATGAGTACAATATCTCTACTCTTTCCATTTGTCTGGTTGAGAAGTCAATTGCTTTTCTCTACCCTGCTGTTACTTGGAAGAATAAAGATATTCATGAGTGAATGAGTTATGAATATGTTGGCCTTTTACTATTTCACTGCTAAAAATTGAAGAAAGACTACAGTTGCTTTGAGTAAAAACTAAGAGATTGATCCAGAGCCCTTTGAAGTCAATAAAAGTTCTCATGAGATCAGTAAACTGAAGAAGTCAGTCCACGTATCCAAGTCTCATACTTGCTGTCTCATACTTGACTGCAGTCTATTGGACGCATAATTTTGGGAGGAAATTCTGACAATAGCTGGTAGCTGCTACTGGAAAATTATAAATCACACATAAGATCATGGTTTTGACAGCAATAACTATCACAAGGTCTCAAGCAGAGCATTAAAGAGAAACATATTTTAAAAGTCTCTTCCACAAACAAAAATGCTGTCACTTTGCAAACCAAGAGACAAATTTTACCTCAAAAAGCTCTAGGAAGTGCTGATATACCCTGAGTCTCACAATGAAACAAAGCTAACTCTGACCAAACTGAACTCTGACCAAACTGGTACGTTGTTGTAGTGCTCTGCAAAGACCACGGTTCAGGTCTCAGAGGACTTTCTGCCTGAGCAAGTACCAGCCTCTGGAGGGCTGAACAGCACTGCCATGCCACTGTGAGGATGTGTACTGATCCAGCAACTTGGAGATGTTGCACAGTGCTTTAAAATATTTGTAGAAATATCCATCTGAGTACACACGGACTCCTGAAACACACATGTGCGGAAATTAGAAGTTGGAAGGATAATGACAAAGTGCAAGCTCACACCAGGCACCTAAGTGGCCTGATCACCAAAAGTTTTGAAAAATAGCTCAAAAGACCCCTTTGGTAACAAACACATGCAGCAATAAAATCCTTGGCTTTTTCTAATACTGCAAACTCTGAATGCTGTGAATGTTATTTTTCAGCAAGTAATTCCCTAATCTATAAAAAATTTTCCAACCACAGATTGGAAATATGCTAACAAAGGTATTCTGAATGTAAGTAACAATTTCAAGTTTCTACAAATAAAGTAAATCTTTCAGTAATATTTAATTTGAATTGCACACACTTAAAAGCATTCCAGTTTACAGTTCTTTCTTACTCTTTTTCCTTTATTCACATGTCTAAAATGCAATTGAGACTCATAGATAGCTAAGTGATAAATACCTGTTGTGTTGTAGACATCATCTGATTTTAGTTTAAAATTCAATTTTTATATTTCCTCAGAAAACAAGAGGATATCAGAGGAAATGCTTGTTGCTTTTAATAGCTCTTAACACTTACAGAAGTTTTTAACTTTGCATTGTTTATTTTTTTTAATAATATTCTCAGGAGTTGGAAATGAACTTAAGATATCAAGAAAAAAATATCTTTGTAGAAAACACAGCTCATAACCTTTTGAAATCAGATTCTTGCCATGTAAGCATTTCCAACTGTGAACAGAGATTATCACTATCTGATTACTGGTGCATGAAAAAACGCTAGTATTTCACTCAAGAATCCACCTGCAATGTATGCCCTCAA
Organism: Zonotrichia leucophrys gambelii; assembly: GCF_028769735.1. NCBI lineage: Eukaryota > Metazoa > Chordata > Aves > Passeriformes > Passerellidae > Zonotrichia > Zonotrichia leucophrys. The sequence goes on along the minus strand of NC_088169.1, from coordinate 22,746,387 downwards.
AAAAAACCTCCCCTGGAGAGCATTCAAGTGAGAGTTGTTCACAGTAAAAGAACCATTACAGATGATCTGTCTTTAATTTTTAAAAGAATTTGAGTATGCATTCGTTTCATTTTTTTTTAAATCACTCATTTTAAAAAAGGTCTACATTAATGCCATCAAGATTATCAAGTGAACACATGCAGTCTTTAGTTAGACATTAAAAAGCACCAAACATTGAAATTATTGAAGTGAGTTGAAGAATACATTACCATACACATGCACAAATTATATTTTCACTAGCACCTGAAAATTTTTCATTTAAAAAAAATTTTTAACATGAGTTTCAATTAAAAAAAAAAATCCATATATTTCTGATCCTTTAGCTTTTTTCATGAGAGAAATATTAAAAGTTGCTGCTGAATGGAGAGACCTGTGCTGCAGCAACCACTATATTAGCTATTCCTGTCACTGGCATACTTCAGTAATATATTAAAACAGAATTATTTGCCATTAGAATTACATCATGTGCTCAGCTATTATTGCAAATAATGAAGCTAGCCTCCTGCTTCCAGATTTTCATACTGGAATTCGTAATTCCAAAAAGAGTGGAGGATTTCAAATATTCAGTGTTAGCTAGAAATGAGAGCTGCTGGTTTTGTTGCTGCTTTTGGAAGTTTAAATTTTATGTTTTGTGTTAAATACATTAAAGCAGACAACACGTGGAAATTTTCCTTCTGAAACAATATGAAGCTTCCAGTGATTATATTGTGAGATTTGTCCTGTAAATTGTAAGTATTCTACATTGCATTTCACCACTCCCAAAAAAATCAGCCACATCTCCACTGTTTTCTGCTTATCAAAACATCCAAAGGAATAAGAGATGACAGTCTGAGTCCTTAAACTCAACCACAGTAAAACAGATCTATTATAATTATTTCAAATAGATGCTATACCCCTTGTATTTTTTCACCCTTTTTACATTCAGAATAATTGAAAATCCTGTAAAACTCCTCCACACATTTCTTCAAAAGGATGTCTCACACAGAATGTACTTGGAGGTAATCAGCATATAAAATACTATATTTCTTTCATACATAACAATTTGCATACATCAAACCAGAGTAGTTGATATTTTTTATGTATAACTAAAACCACTGAATGACAGTGTTAGATAGAAGAATGAAATTTCTTGATACCAATAACCCACGAAAACCTTACAAATGTGCTGGCATGCAAAAGTTCAGAAAGGAATACAGTCTAATGATTCAGGCCTCTGATAGGTGCAGTAATAACCTAAAATTAAGGCTAGATTCTAGACTATCAATGGCACTCAAGCATAACAGACATCCAACAATCCCACAGCTTTGTAAGGAAAATGTGTTTGAGAATGACACAGGTATTCAAATGCCAAGAACTGTAAGCCAGGAAAAGAGAAGTCCTCTATCTTAAAACACGACCTGTAACTTTACATAAACAGAAATAACAATAAAGGAATAAACTGTAAGGGACCTTCTCTTCACCAATAAAATGGGTGTCTGAGATAGGCCTCAGAACAGGAAAGGCAACAGCTTACAGTCTTTGAAACAATGTAAACTGACCAAGATCCAGTTTCACCCAATCAAATTCTTTTATTCATTAATCACAAGTGCCTAATCTCATTCTGAAGAAAACCTTAAAAAAGGTCAATTGCATCCCAAAATTCTTAATTAATCCCATAAATTGCATCAAGCAGCTAAAATATCTAATTTGCACATGACTATCTTCATTTGAAAACAAATTTCTGGTATGCAGGATGAACCAACCCACAGGGACTCAAGAAAGGGCTTTCCTTAAAAACTGTAGAAAAATCTTATGCATATACTTTTGATAATCCTACTAGACACTTAATCTGGTCAGCATCTGAAAGTATCTAGATTGAAGGATGAGTAACAAATAACTTTAGCCATATTTTTTCATAGTGAAAACCAAAATCCACACCATTTCCAAGAGATTTAAAAGCTATGGTTAGCAGTGGCATCTGAGCTAAACTAGTAGTACATGCTAGCAAGAAGGAAAGAGCTCTGCAGACAGATAGAGTCCTCACTGATCTGATAAAGATATCTTTGAGAGAAAAATGCTCATCTACTAGTAGGAAAATCGCTGAAATCCAGAGGTTGTTGGTGCCGCACCAAAGTTGTCTTCATTGAACCAGATGTAGAAAAAAAGCATGAAATTTTTGTCATAAAGCTCAGCACATATGAGCATGAATTGATTATCTCAAACATGTGAACTAAAACTGAAATGCATTCCCCTCTAGTTCTAGTTTGTGCAATATATTCAGTAGACACTTGACAAAAAACTTTAAACATGGCCTTACTGAACATATACAGTTCACACTGGGAAACTGAGTAGCAATCCTATAAGGATTTTTCATCAACCCTTAATGAGTTAGGCATAAGGTAAAAGAAGGGGTTTTGTTGGTTCTTTCTTTGGGGTGGAGGGGAGGAGGGAGGTGGTGGTTGTGGGTTTTTCCCTATTTCTTACAGCAGAACAGTCCAGAATTAACAGTCACATTTTCTCAGCTTCTTCAGTTTGTATCAGCCAAATCCTAAAAATAATAAGCCTGACATCCAGCCACTGAACAACTGATCTCATTGTCCAGAGTAGTTACCTGGACTATTGAGGAACTTCTACATTTTTTCAATGCTTTCTTGAGAAAGAAAACTGAAGCTAAGCTAAAAAATGCAATAAAAAAAAAAAAAAAAAAAAAAAAAAAAGCCAGTTTTTGGGAATAGCTTGAAAGACTGTATCAGTTGGTAAGCAGATCAAGAAATTCTTTGGATATTGCTGTTTGCCACCACAAAAGCCAAAATCATCAAAGATAACATTGTACTCCCTGTTGTGGTACCTCAGCTTCTAATGAATTTAGCCATCTGATTATGCAGCATCATTTCTCAAAGTACAACCTTCTGAATGTGGCATTTCTGGGAACAGCACCAAAATATGACAGCAATCACTGTGTGTGTTGTTAATGCCTGTGGCTAGATTTTGTATTTTGGAATACCTTGAGGCATTGGGTAATGTGGATATCAGGCAATTCTTGTGATGATTTACAAAGTCATAGTACATCTAAATGTACCATGGCAATTACTGTTTGATAAATGATGTAGTCTTAGGAAGAGAGGACATCCTTCCTTCCAAAGGATCCATTATGAAATAATAGAAGTTATAAAGGGATACAAAGTCACCTAGTACTTACAAACAGCATACAAAAAAGCACTTGCTCCATTTTGATGAATACAGTAGAACATAAAGTAAATTAAGGGATTTTGTTGTAAAACATCACTATATAGTTCAAAAATGTATTTACTGGTACACTATTTCTTTACCAAAAGCAAGGTAAAGACAAACAAAAATACCCTTAGAATTCTCTATAGTCTTCCTTTTTGAGAAAAAGAGAGTATCCAGGCAAAAGCCTAAGTTATGCCTACGTGATCCTAATTTTTATATCTCTGATGTTAAGTTTAAGTGATCCAATACAAATTTTTCATTCATGAATGCTGTTAAATCATGTTTTGCCTTGAGTAAATTAGTATCTCAACCTCAGTAATGTCAAGGGTCTGCAATTCACAGTCCTGCAAGCTATCATCTAAGCCACTGAAGCAGTGTTTTCCTGAGCCCTCCATAACATCATTTTTCTTTTTCCCTTCATGTTCTCATACTTTAGGCCTTGTGTTGTTATTATGACAGCCCTGCAACTGCAAATCCCAATAGTGTTGTATGGTAGGTACTTGTGGGAAAAACCATCACTACAGTCAGAGTGGTCCCTCTTTTGTCCACCCTCCAGCTTCAGCTTTCCTTACCTTTTGTTTTGTAGACTTACTTTACAGTAAGTCTACATATGCAGTGCATAGACACCCAACACTTGAACATAAAATTACCATACTTCAATCAAAACAAACACCCTTTGTGTAACAATACATATGAAAATCTAGAATGAAAATTCTTTACTATTTTTCCGGGCTGAAACCCTACATGGGGTTGTTGTGACTGAAGCGCAGGATGCAGAACTTCATCTTACTGCACCTCACGCAGTTGGCCTTGCCCCATACATGGTCCTGCTGTCCAGATCCTTTTGCAGAGCCTTCCTACATAGCCTCCAGCAGATCAAAACCCCCACACAACCTGCTGTCCTCTGCAAAATTCTGAGAATGCACTTGATCATTGATAAAGATATGAAATGGGGCTGGTCCCAACACTGAGCCCTCGGGAACACCCCGTGTGGCCAGCTGACAGCTCAGTGTAACTCCATCCACCACCACTCTCTGGACCCAGTCATTCGGCCATTTTAAAATCCAGCCAAAAGTGCACCTGGCCAAGACATGGGCTGCCAGTTTCTCTGGGAGAATGTTGGGGGAGACGGTGTCAAAGGCTTTACTGAAATCCAGGCAGACAACAGCATTTCCTTCATCCACTAGGCAGGTAACTTGGTCATCAAAGAAGACCACATTTGTCAGGACTTACATTTCTTAAACCCATGCTGGCTGTGCCTGATCCCCTGGTTGTTCTGTACATGCCGTATCATGGCATTCCATGAACTTACTCCTTTCAAAATCAGGATGCATAAGCAAGAGTGATTCTTAGCACGACTTCCGTAAGATGCAGGTCAGAGAACCCAGAAGCGTTTCCCAGTCTGAGTGCTGGAGCTATATTCTGATTCTGTATTTGGGCTACATGCAAGTCTTCACCTTCTCCTCTCCTTCCCTAAAGTGGCCATTTTATGTATTTCTGAAGTAAGATTGAGCAGTATTGCAGGTTATCAATCTAGATATCTGAAATCCATTTTTCCTTATGCAGTACATTACCCAAATAAAATCTAAACAAAGAAAGAAAAAAGAAACAAAAATATATCAAAACTTCATTCCTTTGTTTCTTTTCTCCCTTCCCCAAACTATTCTCAAGATATTTGAAAGACTAGACAACATGTAACAATCTAGCAAAATCTATATTCTTCATCCATTTTTTTTTGGTGGAATATTTTCTTTGGTTTTGCAAATAAAGGCGATATATTGTTCTAGAAAGTTGAATTCCTCAGGCATATTTTTATTAATCTTCTCTAGAAAACTATTTCTAGTCTGAGATATCTTCTTATAGAAAATTCAGTGCTTATTTATTCATAGAAAGTTTGTACTATAAATAATCAGTCCTAGTACATGTCAGAGCGAAAAAAGAAATTGGTGTAAAGTAATAAAAAATGTTGTGATTAAGTTTTTTCAATCTATTTTCTCCCATCTGTACCTGGAACTTCTGCCTGTCTAAATATAAAATCTGAGTACATACTAAAAATTAGTGTGGATTAAGAACTAAAACTCTGATAAAACATACTCTTCCTGTTTAACAAGAATCATCTAAATGGGACAAATAAATTTAAAAGATAAATTTATCTCTAAAAACCACTTAACTTCTAAGCCTATTCAGTAAAATGTGCATCATGTTCATTTCCACCACTTCCTGTCATTCACCTCTATCCTCATCTTAGCTTTTCAGAGTCACAATGTCAAGAAGGTTAATGCAGTTACATGAATTTGTGATGGACCATTTCACTCAGATTCGCTAAGGCAAACACATATAACTGGCTGGTAAACAATTTACTCCACAAAGAACAAGTCCTTCTTAGCTGAAAAGAGTCCTCTTCCAAATCAATACATTAAATGATGGGATATTAGCTGCAAAAAGAGGGGGAAATCCTGGAACCGGACTATCCTTTTTTAAACACCAAATACTTCCAGACACTCAGATATTAGGCACAGTGTCATTGAAGGCAACAGTATAAACCAATGCAAAAACAGTGTTAATGAGATCTTAGTCATGCTTGCAATCTTTTAACTATACAGTTCACAGCAAGCAAAGAAAAATTGCTGTTGTATGCAATATGTCCATTTATATAAATAGGGGAAGGTTGCTTGTTAAGAACATGAAAGGCTAGCACTCTTCAACCTCTGAAGAAAAATTGCTTTCTTCTGTCTGCTTTATTTCTTAGCAAATTTTGAGCTAAGGAAAGTATATAAATTCTATTTTAAAATGTGAACAGAAAAAAAGTTTTGTAACTATGGAATATAACTAGATGTAAAATAATGGTAAAGCAGCACCTGCATGGTCTTTTTGAACTATTACATTAATATCTTTAAGTGATGTACATGAGTAGGACGAAGGCACATTTTACTCTAATGTTCTTTCCTTCACCCCCATGTACCAGTGACAGAACCATTAAAACCCACAGTTTGTTAAGCCTGCCTTTATATAATCCCAGGTAAATTTCTTCACGTTCTTCATGCACTTTGCTGCAAAACTAAACGACAAAAAAAAAAAAAAAAACACCAACCAACCAACCAACCAACCAAAAAAAAAAAAAAAAACAAAACCAAACCAACAGCAACAAAAAAAAACCCCTAAAAACGAACAAACCCACCCCAACCTCCCGCAAAAAACCTCAAAAAACAATCCAACACTCCAAAAATCCAAGTATTTGACATGAAGCAAAAAAGATGACTTTTCATGATTCTTTGGACAAACAGCTTAAACAAAAAAACCATACAAGCAAACATTCCTAACTAAAAATATATTCAGTGATTATACCAATACCTACTTTATATAAATACTTTATTAGGACAAAAAATATTAAAATATTATTCAGAAAAAAACAGACTCAATTTCAAAGTGTACAATTTGGTTTTCTACAGAGGGATGATGATATTAATACTTGTACTTTTACCTTTACCAGTAAGGTCAAGGTACATTGTACCCCCTCAAATTAAATCAAACCCTCATGTTCTGAAGCATCAGCTCCTGTTGTAAATCCAACTTGATTTATATCCTGCTGGTTTAATTTCTCCAGAACACAGTATGTGAACTGCCACTCCTCCTACTACTATACATTCTATGCTCTTGTGTGTCTACTACCCCTGTGTGCCATCATGTTCTTTTTCTGTGGAAGTTGATCATGTTAACCTTCCTTTAAAACCGGTCATCTGTCTGCAACTCTGCTTGTTAACAGACTGACTAGGATGAGCCTCTTGAGGCAGAAATAGGCAAGAGAAGGAAAAAAACCCCAACATGCTGGGGATGATGAGTAAGAGAGGGAGGGGTTAGGTCATTTAGGAAGCATCCTCATCTTTCACAGAGAAAGTAAGAACTGGAATATGCAATCTCCTCATCTTAGACATGAATATGCTTAATGCTTAGCTTTCAGGCCTTAAGAGCTAGAAGTGGTGTTACAAGTGCTATCACTGCTGTTAAGAAACCCATTAATTGTCTCCCAAAATGGAACTCCCATTTCTCCATCATCTTTATTGATGTCTCAGGCTCCAAACAATATCTTCTCCTATATACACATTTTGTTTCCCCTTGAATAAACTAGCTCTAACTGGTTTCAGGAAGCAATGAAGTATTAAGCCTCACCAAATGACCATTCTCCAGGGGCAAACAGAAAATGAAATCTACCACAGAAGGATGCTTCTGTGAAGTGTTATTATCCAGTGATCATTTCCTTATATACAAAATGCAAAGCTTATTTAGCTTTCCAATCTTATGTATTTAGTAGCTAAGAGAATTCAACACACTGGCACTGTAACAACTGCTCCCATTTCCTGTCCTTTCTACAGCATTGCTAATGTGGCTTCTACATAGCTAATGTAATTTTCATTGCCAGAACAAGAAATCCTTCACAAAAAGACACTCAAACTCAGCATAAGAGAACTGCTAATGCAAAACACCCAAGATTTAATGGAGTTTCCACTGTATTGGTCATCATATTGACCAGTATTACACCTTTATTATGTCATGAGTGGAAAACATTTCACAGGCTCTGGGAAAGCAAATTAAAAAGTTACAGAAAAAGAAAAACAAACAAAAACAACTAAAACTTGCAGAAAAAGAAGAAAGAGAAAATAAAATATTCTAACTACATGCTCTAATTTCAGTTTTCTCAAGCTACAACTTTTATAGACAAGACAGATTTGGACAAGAGGAAAATTCACTAGCACATCTTATTTCCAAAGCTAACAGGAAAAAGAAAATACAGATTGAAAGTTACAAGGATAAATATGTATTTGCTACTCTACAGCATAAGAGATGGTCAGCTAACTCTTCTAGAGAGGAACCTTTGCTCTGCTTCAATGCCTCTCTATGACCATAACAACTTTGTGTAAGAGTAATGGCACATGCTAACTACACCATTAATCCCCTGTGTTTCAGTAACATCACACCCCTGTACCAGATCAGGGCAGATAAATCAGTGTAGCATGCCTTTCACAGTACAACAGTATAAAAAGCTTACTGGCTCTTCTAATTGACTTTTTGTTTTTTTTAAATAAGTGCCAGGTGGCCTGCATTCTATATTCCTAATGTGAGGTATTCAAAACATCTCTATGTAAAGATGACATCAAACCAATAGAAACAAGAAGCATTTGTCTTCAAAAACTGTAATTCACACTTAACTACAAGATCTTGACAAAAAGAAAGACATAATAAATGTAGGATTAAACAAAGCAATGTATTTTCTTAATAAGTGTTGGACTCTTTAGATTTAAGCAGTAAGTCCACCTGCATTGCAACTTTTGTACCTGAACTAAATGAAATATTATCACAATGAGCATGAAATTAACATGCTAGCTCTTATCCAGCTCCATGACTAATTTCCAGTTATGCCAACTGCTATTATTTAATCTGTAAAAACCACTGGATCTACATCATCTGTCCCCAAATTCACCACCTGCACATTTGAAAACTACACACACTGAACATTTCTAATTCAGGAAGCAGACCTACTGCTGGCTGTGTTAATACAAATTCACAGCCTCAGGCACCACAGCTCATCTGTCCAGCTGTGTATAATTTGCAGGAAGTTCTACTTCCCCTCATGCCATTGTGTACCGAGAACTTATATTTGCTTTCATGTAGATCATATAAAATGCAGGAGGCAGACATAATACAAATTACATTATTGGTAGAGATATATTTGGATTGGGAAACTATAGAATACCAATCAGTGACCACGTGTCTGACTGAGAAGAAACACTGATTGATGAATGCTTCCCTGAAGAGCTGCATTGGACCTTCTGCACTAAAGCTTGGGTGAAGAGTACATTTCACACAGCACCAACTCACTAGCTACTTCCTCTAGTCGTTGCTATAATTTTCCATTATTTGCCTAAGACATCCCATGAAACCGAGATACATTTCTACCAATTAAAAAATGTCAGAGATTTTTTGCAATGGCAGATGTACCAAAGATTTACATGGGCCTCACCTCTTCTTACATATCCAGGAGAGGATTTTTGCCCCCTTTTTTGTCACAAATCACCTATAAAATGATACTGAAATCTATGATCCAAAAACATTGCAACAATAATCCAGGAGAATTATTTGCCAGTGTTAAAATGCTAGTTTGGAGAGTTGGCAAGAACTTGAGCACCACCACAACTAATGAGATAACTGAATTGAAAGGTGAACAGACTGGATGTGAATACTCCATCTAACACACGCCCAGTTCCTTTGACAAGCAAATACAAGAAACTTCAGAAAGAAATCACAGATGGAACCAAGTCTGTATAACCATTTGTCTTTATAAACACAGTCACCAATAAAACATGAGTTGAGAAAACATGGTCCTGTATCATCTAGCATACTCTTTTAATGTGCATAATCATCCATGCTTATAACAAGCTCTTCAAGGAAGGGAAGACGCATTATTTTTCATAGCCTATGCTTTCTTTTATTTTTCAAACTAAGGTTTGAAGGCAACTTCATTAGCAGAAGTTCATGGAAAGTTGTGAGAAAAATTTTAAGCATTATATATGATATTGCCAGCTCTATGGAAATACTCCATACCATTTTATTCAATTACTACTTTCTTTCAAATCTGACCAAAAGCCTCTTGAACTTAACAGGTAACTTTACACTGAATCCAACAGACCTCATTGCATGACACTAATCTGTCAATGGTCCATTTATCTTGGTCCTGCGGCACAGGTCTTTTAATGTTAATGGTTTATGCTATGTCCAGTAAGAAAATGAGTAAAAATGTACTGTACATAAGAGAGCATATGTCTTATATGGTGTTCTGCAAAAAGAATATATTAATTTTGTTTATTTGAAAAGATATGTCTGGAAGACACAATAGATCAGAAAAGGTAGAATCATATATCAAAGAATAAACATATTTGTTATACAATTTCAAGGTAATTTGTTCTGTATATGAACAAGTACTAAGAAGAGGTATTTCATGGATGAGTAGTATATAAGTGATAAATTATATATATGTTGGAGTAAAGTAAGTAAAGAAATAAAGAGAAAGGCTGGAGGGAAGAAAACGTTTATTTTCAGAGAAAGAATTCTTAGTTGTATAATTAAACTACTGATAAATGTTGAGTAAACCCCTGTTCTTTTTAACTGCAGAGTTCTTTGTATTGTCTGCAAAAAACTTTATTTAAGAGGAGAAAAACTGGCATGGCTACTTCCAAGCATAAGATTTATGCAAAACATAAGTCTAAAATCAGTACCATAAAAATCAGTACAAAACAAAGATATATGAATAAACAACAGAAATCTGTTTTGCTTCAAAATACATGTATTCCAAAAGAGGCTATCAGCTTTGTTCTGGTTTTATAACATTTGGATGGATACGAAGTAAGGCTTTTCTATATCAGAAGTCAAAATGTGATGCATAATGTAGTAATTGTTTATTGGAATAGAACAAATAGATATTTGGAGGTAATTTCTGCAAAATTTGTTTTGGAGCAAAAGTATGTACCAAGCGGGAGATTTACTGAAGTCTGTTCATTTACTTTCTACCAGAGTTTAAAACTGTAGAAGAAACCCAGTTACAGAAAATATAACTAATTTATTTGAGCCCTCTCCATGCTATTTCTCTAAACAGATTTTTGAAAGACTTGTTGGCATTGAACTGCATATCTTCTCCCTAAGGGTCCAAAGTGATGTTAACACTTCAAGAAGCTTGATCACTAACCCAGCTATGTCTGACAACAATATCACGAGATCACCACATGATGGCACTGACTAATATCACCGGTCAGTCCTGGAAAGACCATTAACCTGACAGCAACCCTACTACAGAGCTTGAAAATCTCTTCCTTCTGGGCCTGTACTGGGACTGCAGCCCACACAGACACTACAGTAACAGCAATTTTCAAAATAATCAAGCCATTAGACCACTTCAATTAACACTTTGGGTCAGAAATCCTATTCATGATTGTCCTCTTTCATTCCTGGCTGTCCTAGACCTCTCCTAATTGGCAATGACTACCTCCAGCTGGAGGACAAAGGAAAAGTCTTCCCCCTGAACTGTCTGAACAGAGAAGCAGTGGTCTATCTCGTTTTGAACGCTGCATTCAACAGATGCAAATCTGAAAAATACTGCTAGATGGAAGTTTGCTACCATCAAATCATGACAGCATTATTTCATGTGTCATCTTTTATGGTGAAACATTGAAGGGGCTTAGTCTTAATGATCTGTGTAACTAAATCTCAAAAGTATTTCTAATTAATTTCAAAATAAATTCATACACAAGTAAATACAAATTTCTACTTATATTCATACTATATATGAAATTGTAACAGTAACTGCAGAGTCAGTAAGAGTACCTCAGCCTCCCCATCAATTTGCAAATCTTAGTTAGCACATAAATAACAGAAGATAGACAAGAAGCATGGAAAATCTTAACCCTCCACTGAAGCTCGCCAGTGGTACACACTTACTGAAATACATCCTATGACAATGAGTGGTGTGTGGGCTCAGCGCAGAAGACAGCTGAAAGAATCATACATTGTGACATCAGTGACTACAATTTATTTTTAGATTATTACAGTACAAATCTGAGCATTCCTAGCAAGGGATTGTTCCAGCATGTGGTAATGCATTCGGTTTGAATTAGCTGTGACACTGGTAAAGCCCCACTGCAGATCTCACAGGATAAGCCAGTGTTCCACAGGGGCTGCTTCTATTCAAACTCTCGTATCAGCTATGCATGCAAGCCACAAAGTAACCCTGTTTCATATACAGCTTATTTTTAATGTCAAAATTCATTCCCATTTGTTTACATGGGGGGATGAGCTTAAAGAGGGATGAGCTGCTGGAAATGTTTCCAGAATAGCCTTCAACTTTTTAAATTCAACCACTGCCGACACTCTGTAAATTATATCTTTCAGTTTTCTATTCTCTACCCTTATATCCAAGTTGAGAAAAGTTTATTACCATCAGGTCTTATCTCATTGCTAAAATTTCTCCAAGAGTATTCCCAATAAAACTTGTTACTTGCTCTTCCTTCACTAGACAGAAAAGTGCTTTTTCTCATTGGCGTTTGGGGGTTTTTTATTGGTGCTTTTTTATTTTTCCTTCAAATCCAATCTGGGGACTAGTAAAACAAATACAATGAGAAGTGGAGAACTATTAAAAGGTGACACATTCGAGTACATAACCCTGTCAGATGTGAGGATCAAAATGGCTCACAGCATAAATGCTTTACAAACATTTATTGAGAGTACCTGAGTTGAACTGTGACAGAGGATAGCTGCAGCTGGACATGAGATATCTACATTGATTTTTGGAGCTTTTGTTTACGTTTTATTAGATTTTTATTACTGTAAAGACTCCCAGCCTTGTAATTCTGTGCACAAAACTAACCAATTTACTCATGCAGAAGAGATCTTGAATCCTGATGACAAGTCTTCAAGCAACAGAATGACTAAATTATATGCTGGTTATAGCACGGTGCTTATTCCTGTCCTACCCAGGTGGAGCTGTTCTTTACACTATGTGATTCAGCCATCAAATAACAGTGTGCGTGCTTGAAAGGCCAAGAGGAGGCTGTATTGAGAACCTGTCAAAAACAAACGTGCAAACCTCTATGTAGCAATCAGTGAGTGCTGCTTGAATCAATCTTTTCTTAAAAAATAAAAAAAAAGGCCAAACAGATCCTTGTTTCTATATAATATTTTTAATACAAAGCTTCAGTTAAATAGGTTTTCTTTCTGCCTCTTGCCTTCATCTCTGCATGGCAGGTCTTCAGCTGAAGGATGCTATTAGGATTGACATTTTTATCAAATGTAAACATTTTCAGGTGAATGATCCGCCCAAGAACATGGGATTAGCTAAAGATAAAGTATTTGGAAGATTACAAAAGATACAGGCTAGCACAGCATCTCCAGTAAACCTCCCAGTTTTATCACTTGTCCTAATTTAATCCAGTTGGCCTGTTCCATTCCTGCTATGAGGCTTGCTTTTGTTTGCTCGCATTGTGATGACTTTAAAAGAAATGACACTGATCACTCTGCTTTGCTGATCAAGAAAAAAAACATTGGGAATTTTTGAATTTACAGTCTACATTGATACAGCGCCGCATTTTAAAACAATAGTGGGTGAGTAATCACTCCCTCCAGAAATGCAGAAGGAGAATGTATTTTCTTATCTATATGAATGTATTCCAGTAGAGATCAAAACTGAGGGCTATTACATTCAATGAAAAATTAAAAAAAAAAAAAAATTCAAATTAGCTCTGAATTAGCTTGCATCTCAAGAGGAACAAGCTAATTCAGAGCTAATTTGAATTTGGTTTTTTTAATTTTTCATTGAATATAAGACCAAGATGTTTCGGATGTCAAAGTGAATTTCAGTTTTAGTATTTGGTACAGCTTAATAGGTTGCACTTGCACACCACCCACCAAAAAAAATTGGATCTATACAATACACTGGCATATGAATAGAAAAGAGAGAAGGGGTAATAATAGCAGTATTTATATACAAAAGACTAATAATTTCATGATTATAAATATCATGTCAAAATTAAATTTCTTTTTCTATTATTCTGAGAAAATTACATGCCACCATAGGCATTGCTGTTTTGAGTAACCAGAAACTGCGTGACATATTTTAATGGTTCTCAAACCTTAATGATTCATTGGAATATGATTCATAAGACAATGCATGCAATCCTCTACTCAGCAATATAAGCAAAAAATACTTGGAATTTCCTGCCTTAATGCATATCCATATAAAGGCTACCTATACAGAAGCCTACACAGATATTAATAGATAGGATATAAAGTAAGTAAAATGAAAACAAAATGCAGAGTTCATTTGATGTATTAAACCGGTTCACTTTTACAATGCAAAGCAGTGTTCTTAGCTAGGAATTGAAATTAGTTGAAATAATTGCTCCTTAAGGTGACAAATAGTTTATTTCTTTAGTGCTGAGGATTTATATATCTAATACAAATTTTTTTCCACATGATATGGGGAAAAAATATTACCCTTTAATACACGAGATCTGCATTAGCAGATGTATTTATGTTTTAGGAAGAGAAGAACAGCAGGGATTTCCATTTTGGTGTAACTGTAAATTCCTCCAATTAAGCTCTGAATTCTAATCTCCTAAACACATGCATGTATGTCCTTAACGTTATTAATTTAAAACCAAACTGGGATTTTATCAGTGCTTGCTTTCACAACTGATCAAACATCAGGCTAAAGGGATGTTTTCAAGGGTGGTTTTGGGGGGTATATTTTGGGTTTTGGTGGCGGCGTTGCTTTCTCCCCCAGTACCAAACATCCGAACTCGGCCGTGCGTTTCGGCCATCCCCACGGCGGGCAGCAGCCCCCGGCGGCTGCAGACGGACACGGGGCACGGGCACCCCGACCCGCGGCTCAGGTGCCGCCGGTCGCTGCGGGCTGCGGGCCGGGCGCGGGCGGTGCCTCCCTCAGGGGGTTCCGGGCCCGCCCCGGCCCCAGGAGCGCCCCCAGGCCCGGGCCCGGCGCGCGCGGGACGGCCCCGCGGCGGGGCGCGCGGCGCTGCGGCGCGGGGGGCGGCGGGCGCGCGGCTGCAAGGGCCCGCACCGCCACCTGGCGGCCGCGCCCCGCCTCTGCCGCCACGGCCCCCGCAAACTTCTCTGCCCCCCGCCCACGCCGCGCGCCCGAACCGGCCAAGTTTCCCGGCCGCGACGCCATCTATTCTTAGCCCCGCTCCGGGCACGACGGCGGGACACCCGCCTCGATCCGCGCCCGCTGCCCGCGTCCCGCACCCTTCCGCAGCGGCTGCGCGGGACGCGCCCTGCCCGCCCCGACCCTGCGCGCCCGCGAGATGCGTGCGGGGGCGGGCGGGCGGAGCGGCGGCCGCTCGGGCCCCGTCCGTCAGGGCGGCTGCGGCGGGGCCGCCCCCGCTGCCCGGGGCGGTGCGGGGCTGCCGGCGGCCTCTCCCGCGGGGAAGGGGCAAAGCGCGGCGGCCGCGGAGGCGCCTCGCGCCGCCAGCCCCCGCCTCGCCCGCCCCCGCCCCAGCTTTGCGGAGAAGCCGATTTACTGCCGAGCTGGGGAGGAGTGTGCGTGTAGGGGGGGTGAGCGGTGGCGGTGCTTGTCTCTTTTTTTTCTCCTTTTCTTTCCCCCCCGCCCCCCCGCCACCGGTCCGCGCACGCTGGCTCTCCCCAGTGCCAGTCCCCGCTCCATCACGTGCGGAAGCCCATGCCCATCACAAAAGCGGGCATTTTACCCGTGCCCGGAAGGGAAATAAAGAAAGAAAAAGAAGAGAGGGAAGAGAGGAGAAGGAGAAAAGAAATCGGGGGGGGGGGGGGGGGGGGGAATGGGGGGAAGGGGGAAGAAAGGCAACCCACCACGGAATAGCTTAAGCGAAAGCGGGTGAACCGCTTAATCCCAGAAGATCCAAGATTTCCTCTGAGCAGCCGCCTCCCTTGTCCCCCCCGCGCGTCCCCGTCCCTGTCCCTTTTTGCTTTTTCCTGGCTGTGGTGGTGGCAAGGAAAGTGGTTAGCCAAAACCCTACGTGTTGGTTTTGTGTTTCCTGAAAACCACAGGCACAGAGCATGAGGTACCGCTCCTGCCCCTCTTCGCGCTTGCAAGAAACTGTGGCTTCGCTCTTTCTTTCTCTGCCTGTACTGCAGATATTTTTCCCTCCTCTCCTCCACACTCTTCTGTTTATTTCCCTGTAAAGCAAAGCTACTTTGTAAACATCTCACACAGAACCTCAGAGCCTTTCCAAATAGCTGATTGCAGCAAAATGCCTCCAAACAAATTATGGTGCAAGGGAGATATAAGGGACGAGACCGAAGTGGGTAAAAAAGAAATAAATTTGCATAAATATGCATATGTGACAAGAAGATCGCGTATGATGGTGGAAATGTCAAAAAGAAAGTATCGCTTTATCATGATGGGAAAAGTAAAAGCACAGACGACTGCAGCAAACTGCTCGCCCTTTGCCAGAGTACCAACTGCAACACCTCTCCCTCTCTTCCCCCACCCTCGCCGAGAAAAAAAAAAAAAAGGGGGGGGGAACAGAAAAAAACATAGGAAAAAAAAAATGAACACTCAAAACTGCAAATCCGGTACTCCTACCTTAACACTGGGATAGCTGAAGAAGCATAGGGGTCTTTTTTACACAGCCAGAATCTTTCAGGAAATCCTCTCGGGCTATCATGCAGCCAGGATTATTCACATACGGTTCCTGCTCCCCTTTTTGGAATCCAAAGCGATTGGCTTCTCCAAAGGAATGCAACGACCACGAAAGGGGGGAAAAATTAAAAATAACAAGAAGAAAGACAACAACAGTGGATTTGAAGGAAACTCGTGTTCTCGGTTGTAAGCGACCTACATTCAGGCAGAAAATTCATTGCAATCAGTGCGAGAGGGAGAGTTGAGTCTGCAAGTAGGAGCTGTGATTGCCTATGCAGAAAGACCGAGCCGCGGAGAGACTGATCTGCAAGGCAAGGCGAGCTGGGAGAGAGAGGGAGATGGGGGGGGCAGAGAGGAGGGGGGGAGAGGTCCAGGCTGTACCAGGCGCTCTCCTCCCGCTATTGGACCAAACTGAATGAAATTCACAAAGCCGCCAGCCAATGGCTCCCCGCAGCCAGCCCAGCGCTACAGAAACCGCATCTCCATCCACAGCCCCCCGCGGAGGAGCGGCGCATCCCCGCGCGGAGCCGCGCCGGGCACCGCGGGCTGCACAGGTGGGCACCGCGCACACCGAGCGGGGAAGGTGTCCCCATCCCTGTGTGTGTGTGTGTGTGTGTGTTCGGGGGGATCACACAATTCACACTGCCGATCTCCCTGCTCCGTGGTCATGTACAGCAAGTGCAGTCTTTGTTAACCCTTTACAGTGGCAGTTTCTACAGTGCCAGCCTGTTGTTACCATACTCACCCACCTGCGTTTTCGTGGAGCTGACAGTATAATTGTACACCAAGCAATGAAGCATTTTGTTCCTGTTCCCCATGCCCCCAGAAAAAAAAAAAACAAAAAACAAAAAACAAAAAAAAAAAAACCAAAAACAAAACAGCAAAGCAGTCATTTGCCCTGTGCCCAATCATTTTAAACAGATTTCCCTTTTTTTTTTTTTTTTTCATAAGACCAGTTATTTGATGTTCATATTTTAGTTAGCTAGGCACTAAGCTAAGTGATGGTCAGGTGGGGGCCCTGTGGTTGTTGCCACATGCTACAACACAGGGTCTCTGGTTCATTTCTGCCATATTTTCCCAGGATGGTGCAGGGTGGTGTAGCAAATGTTCTTAGGCCTCCACAGGTACACCTTGTTTCACTCTACAGCATGTTCACTTAACCAGTTTAATAACAGCACTTGCACCATCCAGAGTGCAAGACCTCACATTAAGAACAGGTGAGCATTGCTTGATTTCACTGAGGACAGAGCAGAGAACAAAATAAGGAGGTCTTGAATATCTTGCCATCATTTGAAACAAAATCATATTCATACCTTTATGAGATTTCCTTCCACAAGAGTTGTATTAGATTTCATAAGCAGGGTTTTTGAGATTTTTCTATTCTGAAGAAAAAAAATCTGCAGCTCTTCTTTTCTAGAATCTTTGTTTCTGCCCCCATGTCAGATCCTCAGTAGAGAACAGATAGTGCATTGAATTCTCAAATCTAAATTGTCTGTGATATTTGGCTTATCAATCACTTCTATACTCTGCTGTTTCAAGTGGTAAAGGAATATATACCATCTGATCTAGCAGACAACTAGTAAGCCTGTTGTGTGTCTGTTCTTATATTTTGCTATATGGAATGAAGGATACTTCCTTAAGTGTCACTTAGGAATGTATGTTTTGGTTTTAAATGTTGTAAATCTAAATACAGGTGTAATTCACTCACTTAAAACGTTTTAAGAATTGCAATAGCCACTGTTAACTTATTTGTCAGTGAAGTAATTATATTTACATTACTTAATTTTATGTTTTGACTTACTTATATTAAGTCACTCTAGCAGCAGGTGTTCATGCAAGTGAATTTTACTGCTTTTGTTATTTTAATAATGTACCCACAATGTGCAACCAATCATATTTCTTGAATGAGTGAATATTTTGACACATTTAGAAAAGATGTCATCTTGCACTGCCATCTGTCCCAAATTTTGCAGGACAGTCTTTATTTTGATGAATATGTCACGCATTTTATAAGATTAATTTGGAGGATATTAAAGTGTGTGCTAGTTAATCTGAATAATGATCTTCCACCTGTGTTGTACTATGAGGAGGCAATTTGTTACAGGTTACCAAAGGATCATCTGTAATGTTTGCAATTAATATTTGCTACTATGACTTAAATATTGTAAAGCATGGCAATAAAACTAAACTTTCCATAGATTGTGCACAAATTTGTGATCAAAGTATATAAGTAAAAGGCATTTGGTCAGAACAGCAGAATGTACTTTTCTCCTCTTGCAACTTTCAAAAGCTAAATGTACAATTGGAATCTGTGGCTCATCTGCAGCAATTTTTAACTCCAAGCAGGAGTCCAGGAGCACTCATTCAGAGAGGAGAATTCCACTTGCTATACAACACCATCACTTCCTACAAGGTCACATTGTATTCCAGTATTAACCCAGCTTTACTTGTTTTGCTGGTTTTGTCGGGGAAAGAGTTAATTTGTTCATAGTACAGGGCTATGATTTAGTTTTGTGCTGGAAAAAATGTTGATAGCACAGGGATGTTTTAGTTATTGCTGAGCAGCACTTGCACAGCATCAAGGTCTTCTCTGCTCCTTATCCCACCCTGCCAGGGAGCAGGCTGGGGGTACACAAGGAGTTGAGAGAGGACAGAGCAATGTGCTGATCCCAACTCACCAGAGGGATTTCCCACATTGTATGGCATCATGCTCAGCAAATAAATTGGGGGGAAAGAAAAAGGAAGGGGAGGACATTAAGAGTGTTTGTCTTCCAAAGTCACCACTATGCGTGATGAAGCCTGGCTTTGCTGACTGAACACCTGCCTGCCCATGGGAAGTGGTGAGTGAATTGCTTGTTTTGCTTTGCTTGCATGTGCAGCTTTCCCTTTACCTATTAAACTGTCTTTACCTCAAGTCACGAGTTTCTCCCTTTCATCTTTATGATTCTCTCTCCCCATCCTGAGTGGGGAATGAGGGAATGGCTGTGTGGGGCTTAGCTGCCAAATAGAGAGGAGAGAGGAGGGGAGGGAAAGGGAGGTGTAGGGGGGCATCTCAATTTTGTTTCTTTGGTTTTTTTACTCATTCCAAACAATTCATATTAAAAATTAACTAAATGGAACTAAATATGGCTGGCAGCTCGTCACTAGTGGTGTTCCCCAGGGCTCATAATTTTGGCCACACATGTTTAATATCTTTATCAATTATTTGTATAATGGGATCGTATGCATCCTCAGTAAGTTTGTAGGTGACACCAAGTTAGGTGGGAATGTTGATCTGCTTAAGGGTAAGAAGGCTCTGCAGAGGCATCTGGACAAGATGGATGGATGGGCCAAGATCAGCTGTATGAGGTTCAATAAGGTAAAGTGCTGGGTCCTAGCCTTTGGTTATGACAGCTCCATGCACAGCTACTGCCTTGGGGAAGAGTGTATTGAGAATTGCTCAGAATACAGCCAGGAGTACTAGGGAATTGATTATCCCTCATACTGAGAACTGATCAGTTCACACCTTGAATCCTGTGTTCAGTTTTGGGTTGCTCACTTCAAAGAGGTCATTGAGGTGGTGGAGTGTGTCCACAGAAGGACAACGAAGCTGGTTAAGGGTCTAGAAAACATGTTCTATGAGGAGTGACTGAGGGAGTAGGGTTATTTAGTCTGGAGAAGAAGAAGGGCAGGGGAGACCTTCATTGCTCTCTACCTGAAACAAGATTGTAGTGGAGCGAGAGTTGGTCTCTTCTGCCATATCTCAAGTGAAAGGACAAGAAGAATGGTCTTAAGTTGTACCAGGGGAGGTTCAGATTAGATATTAGGGGGAAAAAATCACTGAAAGACTAGCTGGTCATTGGGAAAGTTGCCCAGGGTGGAGTCGCCGTCTCCAGAGGTATTTAAGAGGTGTTGAGATGTGGCACTTGGGGATGTGGTTTAGGCAGTGTAGTGGTGGTGCTAGTTCATGGTGGGCCTGGATAGCCCTGCAATTGGCTTGGTTGGTTAGAGATGAGTGATAATAATGCCAGGTTTGAGGTCTCAATCCCTGCACAGGCCATTCACCTGACAATAGGGTTTGATGATCCTTATGGGTCCCTTGCAGCTCAGAATGTTCTGTGGTTCTGTGAAGATGATCCTGAAGGTCTCTTTCAAAGCTGCTGGTTCTGTGTGTGAAAATACTAACCTAATGCAGGGCAAGAAGTTTCTACAATTGCATGAACAGAAATTGACTCCTTACCCCCTCTATTTCCTGCTTGGTCTTCTTACTCCAGTTTGCACTGTGTCAATTTATTTTTGTGCAAGGATGAGCCAGAATGGTCTTAATACACTTTATGCAGTTGTAATGTTATGTTTCACTAGCCTCATGGTGCAAAAGGCTTATCTTCAGTGGACCAGAATGAGCCCCATACTCAGGTCACTGGGTGAGTTCACTTCCTGGGTACAAGGGTGATAGCATGAAGCAGACATAGTCCTTTGTGAGACCCCAAGCAAATAAGAACTGCAAAAGAAATGAATGCCAAACTGCAGGACATAAAACAAATTGAAAGCAAATAGAATGAGTTCACCGTGTCCACCAAGTAAACAAGAAAAATCCAGAGATTAGTTTGAAACGAACACCAAGAAAATTAAGATTTGGGAAAAATAATAAATGTCTCCTAGTTGAGTAGCCCCAAAATGGTGCTTAATAAATTTCAAGAAAGAAATTTGTTTCCTAATGTGGCTTATCCTCTTATGGTTTGCTCATGAAAGAGAAACTTGATTGATAACTATTTTCACAGAAAATTACACAGAGTGACAAAATTGTAACACGGAAAAGTCCCATCTATATTTTCAAATTCAAAATCTTTCATTTATAGTAAAATTAAATGCTTACTGCACTACTGGCTCTGCTACATACCAGGTAAATAAAAAATACACTGTAGAGTCCCACCTGCATGGCCAATTTCAGAGATAATTTCAGAGTAGTGTACTGAGAGAACTAATATTCACTAGAGTTTCCCAAAGGTATGGTATTTGTCATTATACATGCCTTTTTAGTTACGTTCAAATTGCTTTCTCCTTGCAGTTTTTCACTGCAAAATTTTTGTGTCACTTTCTCCTTCTGACAAAGGTTCAAACCCAAAATATCACAGACATAGAAAATAGCACATTAAGATCATATATTTCATGTGTTTTAGAGAACAAAATACGGGAATTTGTTCTAAAAAGTTTCTGTGATGCAACCTCAAACTACATGGGGCAGGTATAGACATTGATTTTAACAGACACAATATTTCAATTCTAGAGGAGGGGAAGCAGTTGATGGACTCTGGTCCACTTTGTGTAAAGATAAAGCTTAAAAATACCATTAAAATTATCTATTGGGATATTTTGTGTCATTTGGCCCAAGTGCTTTAACAGTTTGGTTTTTGGGTTAGTTTGATTTCTTTTTGGTTTTGGGGGAATTTTATGGGGTTTTTTTTGCTATTGCTTTGTTTTTTATGAAGCCTTTTACTCTTACTCACTGTTGAACCAAAGTGAACAAGGTGGTTTGGGGTTTTTTCAAGGGTAAATATTTCTCATTGTGCAGATTCTACATATCTGAGTAAATTTAATCAGTACTTAATTACTCTTACTCTCAAAGTCCCATTCCTGGCTTGTAGTCTTAAAAAACTGAATTTCACTTTGGCTCCATACCTTCTTCTTCTTTCACCTTACATACTTTACAGATCATGATTAGCCAGCCTTCTAACCTCCTTATTGTTGAGATAATTAGGTTCTGTTTTGTTAGTCTCTTACTACAAAGCAGGCTTTCTAGACTATGAGTCATCCTTGTATTTTGCTCCAAACACTCACTTTTGTTTTTAAAAGGAGTACATTTGAACTTGGCCTTTATGTGAGCTGAGAACTCATGCTCCTGGTTACTGTGATTTAAATTTTTTTTTCTTGAGTTACAAAAAAGCAACTCTCATCTTAAAGTGTGATCTATGTTCTTAGTTTTAAGACAGTTATTCTGTAAAGAGATTGATTCACAAGAATGTTCCCTAACATCTGTAGAAAATTGGTTGTCACTGATATTTTTCACTGGAGATAACATTTTCAAACTTTTCCTGCAATTATTTAACTTTTTCATTGAGATCCTTAATAAGATCTTACATGCTTAACCATTGCTGGTTTTTTCCCAGAAGAAAAAGGGAATAATATTTTTTTAATTATTATTTATTATTATGAATAATTTATTAAAATAAAGCTAATATTTGTTTTGTGGAGGTTGTCCCTAAGCTAACAATGTGCTTTTCTGAACTGGAAACAGACTCCTGTTGTTGCAAACCCGCTCTTTCCATTGATGATCACTCAAAATAAGGTTCATGCTTTCATCTGAAGCCAGATCTAATTGAGGAGTCAAACTTCTGATCAATATCTAACAGCACCACAATACCAGTAGTTCTATAGTGTAGTATCTTTATTGTTCAAAATACCATTCAGAAAAAGATAATTTAATTGTGGGATGAATCTAATGGTTATTTTCATTTTGCATGTTTGGATATATGCAAACAGGATACCCAGTGAATTTCTTTGCAGTGTGTTCTGAACAGTTGAAACCTTGCTGTACCCATGCAATTTTTGGAGAAACCAGAGCATCTAATCAACACAGCACAGGCCTGAGGTGATATTTTTAGCTGTAGTGAGTCAAGAAAATCCCTCTGCACACCCACACTCTAGATCCCTATTGCCATTTAGGTCTGTACCTGTGCAGGATGAACCCATGTATCTTCTGAATTAGGCATAGTACAGGTGGGGTGTAATCACGCTCCTTGAGTGCTATGGTAGTCAATACGATTAATAGCATTTAAAAAGCTTATACCCCAGACAAACAGACAAAAACATTCAGTAGTAGGTCTAATTATTCCTTGTGCTATACAATCATCCCATTTTTAGGGGTTTGTATTGTCAGATTTTGATTCAGATTGATACTTTTGGGACAATTTCATGTACCATTTACATAAACACAAAAGTGAAGTTTGCTCTACATACCCATGGAAATCTTGATTTGGTCTTGACAAATGTGTTCGGTAACATTCATTGATACAAAAAATTATGCTAACCAGAGGCTAATAATCCATCCCTGCTTCTGTTGTCTTTTAGATAAGAAATGGGCATAAAATACCTTGGAGTAAGTTCTTACAAGCGGAGTGCAACCTTTTAAGTTTTAAAGTGCAATGCAGACTGATTAATATTAGAAAGAATTATTTATAGCATAATTTAAAGAATTACAGAAAACCATATGCCTAATGCCATATAAGATACCAATTTACCAGTATACATGTGGATCTTTAACTGTACTTGAATAGCGCAGGAAGGAGAGCAGAAATATAATTAAATTAAAGCAGAGAGAAATAAAATGCAGTGTCTAAATACCTAAGGCATATGTCACAGCTCACATTCATTCACAAGTCAGCTCTCTTCAACAACTTTTAATCTACAGCCACAATATTAAGGATCTGGATGTTCAAAACCAAACATAATAGCTCTGCAGGTAATTCCTTTGACAACTTGTGGTCTGTAAGACATTGCTCATAGACCTGTGGACTTCAAAAGAACACTAGAGCTGCAAGCTTCAAACAGCAAGTAAGTTTTCTGAAAAAAAAACATTCTTAGAAGCTGTTAGAAAATCTCGACTTTGGACTACAACAAGAGACAATTAGAAGATCAGTTGTGTTGGAACGATTTTCCTATTTGAAGATAATTACATAAAACACAATCCCAATAGTAGGTAGTGATATCTATTTCCAAATGCTTTTCTCACTGCGTTGTATTATTCATGCTTTTCCTAGGCAAAATTATACTGGGGTTTTTTGTTACCTAGGGTAGATTTTCTGCTGGAATGTGGAGAGTGCTTTCCACCCAAACTAGCATCTATTGTACTGCAGTCTATTAAGAATATATATTTGAAAGTCCACAGACTGATGAAGGCATTAAATCCAAGTCTCAAAACTTCTCTCACTGAATACTTCAGCAAAAAGAGCTACTACATAGTAACCAGCCAATTCTGGAAGCATTAATGTCTCTGACAGTGTTTTTATAAGAAGATATGGCTACACATAAATATTCTTTTAAATGCTTCAAGTAGCAAGCCACTTACCAGATCTGTGTGAGGACCCCAAGCTGTGAGAATGCTCTCAATTTCTGCCTGTCAGCTGAGCCACCTATTCATCAGAACATTGTTAGCCCATCCCAAATGTGGGGCAATTTCCTTCACGCAGATTTTCAGTGTTTTACTTTGTAATTGAAAGAGCTAAAGGCATTTATAGACAAGCACTAGTGAAGCTAACTCCAGCTTTAGTGCCATACCTCTGACAGAGGCCATAATTCCCTGAAATTAAATTAGCAGAAGAAAAGTTTGCATATGCGTTAACCACTTGTGATAAGGCAACAGAGTGGACTAAATGAGCAGCGGAGAGGTTAAACTGATCTATAGGAGAAAAGGAATATTTATTCTGCCACACTGACTGCAAAGGATGGTCTTCTGCAGCAGAAAAAGAGCAAAAAAGAGTTGAAGTGGGGGAATAATGTCTCAGACTGTGTCTGTTGGTACTGTTTGCTAAGAAAAATAAAATCAGAGTACTAACAGAACACACAAGCTTAGCCACTGGGATGTGGGTCATTAAGCCACAGAAATTTGGTAACATTTCTTTGTGTGCCCACAGCTAATGCTCTGGTGTTCGGGCTGAGTTTAGGAAGAGTCAGGTGCAAGCTGTTCATGCAGAGTCAGTCTGAAAGGACCAGAGAGAAAGTCCTACCTCTAAATGGGAAGTACCCGATGAATTTAGGTACTTACAGTACAGGCTAACTCTTCTGAATAACAATATTATAGAAGTCCAACTTCCTCAGAAACACTGCTTCAGTTTGTGAGCAAATAAAAAAAATAAATTATCTTAATTTCAGATATGAAAAGATATGAGATTGTTTATGACTGAGTAAGAAGAATTTGGACAAATAACTGACATAAATCAACAAACATATAGAAGTTAGTAAAAAGGTTAAATTTGTTTTATCCAAGACACTGCCAAATCTTGAGCAAAGAGCAGGAAGTTTATTGGCAATTTTCTGAAAGAGGAGGAATCCAATGATAAAATGTGAGCCATTTGTCTTCCCAGCCATTAAAGGAAATTCGCTTTAAGGATTTTTCTGGAGTGGTTGCTGCCGCTGGTGTGCCCATTTTAATTTATCAGTGTGTCTGCTGGTAATATTATCATCAGTTGGAGCTCAGGTGGACTTCCATTAGTGCTATCACAGTACTCAATGGCAAAATATTCCACTGACCTGAACAGGATCTATCAAAAACTTTCAAAGCAGCATCTGCTGTGGATTTTTTTCCTGCTAATTATTTCCAGCAATTATGTAAGATAATTCCTCAGGATGAGTTATCTAGAGAAAAGAAGTTACAACAAACACAATTAAGAAATAAAACTGTGTCAGTCATCTTCATGTTCATTTAATTATAGGCCATATCCTTCTCAACCTTCATCTTCTTGTGTGATATTTAGAACATAAACTCTCTGGTAGAGATAATTTCTTTCTGATCTCCACTCCGGTCTTAGCTTTTACTGGCATCTTTGGACACCATCACAATACACATATTCACATATATACATATGTATATATATATATACGTATATATCTTTGGACATTATCACAATACACGTATACACACACACACATATATATATATATATGTATATATATACATATATATGTGTGTGTGTGTGTATATATATATATTTGTATGTATTGTGATGGTGTACAAAGATGCCAGTGTCCAAATATATATATCTAAATATATGTGTATATATATATGTGTGTATATATATACATATATATACATATATATGTGTGTATATATGTGTGTATATATATGTGTATGTTTATGTGTATATATATATATATATAGTATATTTAAGACTAATATACCTATACGTAATAAATGTAACTAGGCATAGTTATTTAACCATATGTTACATTAGTTTTATGGGTCTGTTGCTTGCTTTGATGTAAAGCTGTGTTAAAATCATGCCAAGTAATGAAAAGTGGAGGTTGACTGATTTCTTTGTCTTACCCAACAGCACAAAGAAATTCCAGCCACTCCAGCCTGTAAGTCAGGTTCACTGGGACCCCACCTTAAATGCCTCTATGCAAACAAAAGCAGCTATGGAGAATTAAAAAGGGGAGTTAGAGATGTGCCCACACCTTCAATCTTATTGGCATTATGGAAACGCTGTGGGATAGTTCCTGTGACTGAGCTGTTGGTGTGGAGGAATACTCTTTAGGAAGGACAGGAAGGGGACAAGGAGGATGTGTCACCCTCTCTGTCAGTGACCTCCTGCAGTTCAGGGGGCTGCGCCTGGGGATGGATGAGGATCTCACTGAGACCTCATGGATGAGGTTTAAAGAAAGGGCAGGGACAGGTGGCATTACAGGGAGAGTCTGCTACAGGCTGCCTGACCAGAAGACTGAGTAGGTGCAGCCCTCTCTGGACAGCGGGGAGAGCCTCACGTTCACAGCCTCTGGTTCTCAGCCACCCAATACCTGTTGTAGGGACAAAGCAGCTGTCTCTTAGCAGCTCTTGATCACTCAGTGGAATCAAGAGACCTCAGAGAAGGTGGTGGATTTCTATGATTTTTTTTCATAACTTACAAAATATTTTGCACCTTTGAAAGTTCATTCCCTGAACTTTTCAAAGGTGGAAAAAATTGAAGTTTTTCTCTGTACTTCAACTAAGTCAGTCAAGCTAGCAAGGTAGGAAGGAAATGCTGCACTGTGTCAAATGCTATCAGAGTGTGCATGAATTTTCCTCCACATTTTGAGCAATTTTTGGTTCAATACTTTAAAAAGGTTTTTCTCCTGCTCTTTTGGATAGTGATATATAGAGAGATGATAACTTACATAAATAATTTCTTACACTTGAAATATAAAACAACATCTAGCATTGACACTGTCACTCCTGTTGCTTACACACGGGTTGACCTCTGCAGTTTGGGAGAACACAGTGAATATGGTAATTCTGTATAGATACTCTGTGTTAGAAGTTGGAATTATCATCAAATAGTTTAAGGGAACTAGCCCTCAGTGGACTACTTTGTTAGTCCTATTTAATGTGCAGAGTGAAGCCAGCATAGCTGGGATTTTAGGCCTCTATAGGAATAATAAAAAAATTAATAAAATAATCAAGTTGAAGATCTGAGTTACATGAAGTGATGTGTGACTTGATAAGGTCACAGAAAATTCTTTTTCAAAAGTGTGTTTACTTGCAAGTTTGATTTGGAAGAATCAGGTTTTCAGATGGGAGCTGATACATTTGAGCAATTCTAGCAGCTCTTAAGGTATATTCAGAAGGTCATTTCTAAGTGTTCTGTCTTACAAGATCTGATTGTTCAGGAGATTATTACAGGTCCTGCCACTCTGTGAGGTGCTGCCACATCATAGCAAGGTCAACAGAATGGGTAGCACATCTGCTCCTCAGTTTTCAGTTTACTGTTTTTCTGTTAACCAAGGGTAGCATTCTTTTTATAAGTGGCAGGGTTTTTTTGTTAACAAAAGTTTACAGCAGTTTACCTGCATGCGTCGGGCTGTGAATGAATAAGCCAAAAAACTCCCATTTATCGATCCCTTTGGACTTGACTCAATTTGCTGCAGGAACATTAAATTCTTATCATAAAAATGCTTTGAATCATTCCAGGCTTTCCCCCTCACAAATACAGCTTGCTTCACTCCAGCAATGTAAGGGAATTGAAGGTTATCTTGTCTTCAGGCAGGAGTATCCCAATGCAAGCAATCATTGACATTTTGCCAACGCCAGACATTGAAAGGATGTGTTGGAGGTGGAAGGGGCTTGAGCAGTGGGCACTGAGTATTCCTTTCTGGCAGAGCAGCTCCTTGGGCATTTGTGTCTGTCAGTGCAGATGACACAAACCCGAAGGCTGTGCTAGAGGCCAGCCAGATCCAGCCAGCACTCAAAATCTAATTTGCACGTTGAACATTGTGCATTGTATGAACATGCCATGTGTGTCCACTGTTTGCCTCTACTGAGTAATTTCAGCCATAGGCAACTTTTGTGTTCTAAACACAGACAAAATAACTGAAGATGATAACAGATTTGCTGGTTTGCCACAAGCTGACACATCTTCACGATTTTTTTAATGGTTTGTGCTTTCTAATCACTCTAATCCCAGATGAAAACTCAGATTTGTAAATAGTGACATAAAAATAATCTTATTTAGAATCTGTGCTACATTTGTCAGCAGCTGACTAACCTAATAACACACAGTAAGCAATATATGTGAATCAATTGACCTAAAAATATTCAGACTCCCAGACAAAAGGCATGTTCTTTTGTTAGGTTATACTTCCTCAGAGTATGGGAAAAAAAGAAAAAGAAAAAAAAAGAGAGTAAACATTTGGTACTCGCCAGTAAACAGACTCCAATCTATAGGAATCCTATGGATTAATTGAAAGTCTGAAGTATTGCAAAATACTTTTATTTGAACTGCCTTTGTACTATGTTTCATTCAAACCTTTGTTAGAAAATAACCAATAGGAATCATATTAGCAAAGTAGTAAGAATATTTCAGACAAAATCATGTAGAATTATCTGTAAAAATGATATTGGCACAATTAAAGTCAGTATCAAGGGCAAATTAATGAAAAAGAGATTGGGTTTTTACCTGGCACTGAAAAGAGGAAGAAATAATGGAAATTTTTAAAGAGACTGCTATTTATTTTCTTTTTCCTCACATAGGCCACATTGGATTGAAAATCTGCTACTATTTTCTATGATAAAAATAACTGTACTAAGTAGTCAAGATCGAGGTCCTATTTGCTTTGTGTGGTCTATATGAAAGGACAATCCCTATCCTAAAAAATGAAAAGACAATTCCTATCATAAAAACTCTATGATCTAACAAGCTAATGCAAAGAGTAGTGGAAAGATTCCCTTTGACATTAGCATGCATCAAATTGTTCCCTAAATATGACTGGAATGTTTGATCATTTAGCAGTGCATGCTTTGGTGGGCCTGTGAATGTGGACTGAGAAAGAAGGCTTTCTTCCTCCTAAATCAAGAATGATTTTAACATTTCATGTGTTGTAACTTGTTCTTTTGTTATGACTGCCAAAAATATTATAGATCTGTGCACTCAAAATTTAAAAAAGTACAAGAATATACAAATTGGTATCTGCGATACACTATCATTCATTCTGGATATAATTAATTCCTTTCCACCAGCATATTTCAAACCCTTTGAAAAAAATTTCAATATGAGAATCACTCATTTTATTAAAATTTAAAGCAATGATGATCAACTCATATTTATGATAGGGATTTGGTAATACTGAAACTAAATATGTACCCAGATCAATAGGTCGTTCATTTCACCTGTTCAAGGTAATTGAATAATTATTTCTAAGGCAAAGAAAGTTTAGTCTTTTAATTTTCAGCTGTATTCTCTTCCTTTCTCAGAAGTTTCCAAAAGCTCAGATAGAGGATTGACAGAGGAAAAGAAAAAGAAGATTGGTCAGATCCATTCAGTAGATACTGCTGTGGATAATTGCTGTCACAAATTGAATAACTAAAAATTATAAAGTACTGTTTTTCTCTGACTTCTTCTGTAGCAACATACTGTAGTGGTTCTTTTTTTTTTTCCCCTTTCTTTACTTTTTGTGTGTGCTAAATGGCCATCATACCTAACGTTAAGGAAATTACAGAGAAATGTTCATGACTTACTATATTCAACATATATTTGTGATACTGCAGGCTTTCATCACCCAGATATACCCATGGGAAATTTTGTGATTTTGTCCTTTTCTTAATTCTCCTGGAGTCTAGAGATAACCAATAAATATATTTCATCATCAATTCTCAATCCTGAAGCAAATATGAATGACCTTTTCAATAAGTAGATATTGAGAATTTTAATCTTTTTAAAATCCTAGAATTTCAGATGAAAGCATAGTACATGTCACTAAAACACTGTGAAAAGATAAAATTCCATTTTTTTTGCTTCCTCATTATCAGAGTGATGTACTATATTTCTTTACAAAGTTAAAATGTTGCACTCTTTCTGCAGGATCATTCAGCATATACAACTGAGTGTGTGTGAAGTATTCACACTATATTAAAAATAAAATCCTCTGAAATATTTATGCTTCTGTTCATAACACTTAGAAGCTTTCAAAAGTTGTTTGACAAATATAGATGTTTTTGGCTGATGAAAGAATCTCATTTACTGCAATATTTCCCAATTACACAGAGTGTACAGGACATTGCTAATGTTTAGAATGTGCAGAAATTAAAAGCAAACACAAGACAATTTCCATTCTCTCTGTTTTACAGCTGTATCAGAAGATAATGCTGAGTTTTCAATTAGCCAAATGGTCTAGAGAATTCATAGCATGTTTCTGATTCCCATTTCAGAAATATTCACCTAAATTTGCCAGCAGCCTTGAGTCAGTGCGAATCCACCACAATGACACATGAGCTTAAGTACACATCTTTTCTGTTCTTCAAAAAGAAACATCTCTTTGAAGTCAAATGACTTGTTTAAGGTCATGCCCCTGAAATAATATTCAATTTGTGAGTCATTGCATTGTAAGCTAGCTCTTTAGAGCAAATGATTCTCTCTTGGTCACGTTGGTTCAGCACAGGTTGGCTTGAAATAATGAATGGAATAGGGTGAAAAGTAATGGCAAACATTATTTGGAAAAAAACTGAACCTAATTATATTACGTCATGATAAGAAGCTTCTAGTTCAAAAATGAAGTCCTTAGGATGCTCTCTTAAGAACAAGTAGATTCTCCCTGTAAATGTGTTCTATCTATTACTTGGACTTGTTCTGTCTATTACTGAGTTGGACAAGCAGCAATATGGACAAATATGCATACATATACACATACATGCATAGACTTGTTTACATATTTTATGTATCATTAATATGATGGACACTCACAGTCACTGTTCTTATTGTTCTTTCTCATATGAGGAAAATATCTAATATTTTAGTTGTATTAAGGTAGGAAATTCAAAGAAAAATAATATTTTGAATAGGTTTTTTGTGAGATATTGTCATGTATTTAAAAGCAATTATATACGATTATAGATAGGCAAGATTATGTAAGGGCATTTAAACCAACTCAGAATTACACCAATTTTGTTTCAATTTTTGAATATAAAATTTTCTAACAATTCTGAATCTTAGTATTGTGTCTGTGTCAATTAATTTTATTACTGAGTAAGGGTAAGAACTGAATGCAGAAAATCAACCAGACAAAAAAACCTATTAATGTTTATTGTCTTGAAAAAACAAGAGGTTAAGAGTTATAATAATTTAATTCCAAACAGTGGGTATGTGTTTGCCATTGATCACAAAGAGTGACTATAGCAAGAGCAGTATTTTTCTTTCAGCTTTTAATTTTATTTTGAATACTAATTTACCGCATAATTCTTATTATTCTTCATTCTGGAATTATATTTTATAACTAGTATGAAATTTCAGGGATTCAAAAACTTGTCATCCCAGTTGTACAACACAATATTTCTTCTTAAGGACATGAAAACTGTTTATGGTATGTTTAAGCAAGGAGGATAAGCAAACTAATTTCAGAAACTTTTAGAAGGATTTCTGATTATGACTTCAAAAATCTTTGAAATACATTGTAGAACCCTGTAAGACATGGAATGTACCCAATAATGTCTCCTTATTCCTTGCCCTGTCACAACCAGAGGGTATGAATGGTGGTCCAATCTATGTGGAAAGAGCTGGTTGGAGATGCATTATTAGCAGGACATATAATTTTGTCCTAATTTAGCAAAATCAGAGTTGTGTTACCAGCAGCAGCTGTTAAGAAAATCTTGCAATTAATTTCTGAAACTTTCCTTCAGTAACTATTTCATGATGTTACACTAGTGAATTTATGTGCTAGAAACAGAAATTAGAAGACGCTACAAAGAAACTTTTAACTAAAAATATTGCTAAAGCCCTAAAAGCCTCTTAAAAGAGATCACATTTCCATACTTTTACACTGCGTGGTGAAACAACAGTCAGACATGGTCTCAGTCCGAAAGGATTCTCTGTAAACTCAGAACAAGGGTTAAGTACATGAAAATTGGAGCAATGATAGCTATGCAAAAATGTGGTGCAGTATCTCTTTTTTGGTCATCATAGAGACATCCCAAATCTCATAACTGCACCAAGTTGAAAACTAAATAAACCCATCAACCTAAATTCCCCATGCTACTGGGTGTAGAACATATTTCATGTGAAAAATGATGCTACAATTTGTCTGGAACTTAAGAGAGCAGGTTAGAAAAGACAGCAAGATAAACTTTATTGTCTGCAGCACAAAACCCCACTGCTGCATAAAACATCTGAACAAGTCCCTGTTCGTACACAGTTGAAGTCAAATATCCAAAGCCAATGATGAAATTAGTACAGCTGTATCTATTATACATGTGGAAAAACTTTCACACCCTGCAGATGAAGATACTATTATTATATCCTCTAGATATATTAACAGTCTTCTCTTATGTCAGTTAGAATTGCACTGCAGGTCTTAATAACCCAGTAAATATTCTTGGCTGTAGTGCTAGACTGCTGATTGTCAGTACAAGATACTGCTTTTCTATGTGGTATGAATTTCATCAATATAGTTATAAGAACACAAAATACCCTACATATGTTTTCTCCTAAATTATAAACAAGTGCATAAATATTGTAGCTGAATACAGTAAGTAATCAGGAAAACACAGATCTAAAAGGAAGGTGTAATAATGTGCACCTCAGTAAAGGTTGAATCAATGAAGAGTGTATTAATATTTGTTGGTGCAGTTTTGAAGCTCCATGAGAGGACAGAGATTTGATTGTTTGAAGAAGTCGTAAGTGTCTCAAAGGAACTTTCAGTTTCTTTTAAAATTTGGCTTCTATTACAAGAACATAATTAAATGTTTACAGGTATAACTTTCTCTAAAGACAGAAGGGTGTACAATGAGGCACTGAGTGAAAGGAGTGTTCATCAGCGCAAGAGATGAGTGGAAGGAAATATTTACTGGCTACATTTCTATGAACAGAAATTAACTTTATCAAGATGGTGCATTCATCTAAAAAACAGAGTAATTTTTCAGTTTAAAGATGCTGATTTTCTTTCAGTCAAAGACCTGATGTGGTATAAAAACCAAAACTACAACAAAGCAAAACCTGCAGTCATTACTGAACTTTCTGTTTAAAAAATTTTCACAGTTTCTTTAAAAAAAATCAAAGTATGAATATTTGATGAGTTTAAGTGACAAAAATATGTAGTGCATTCATGAAAGAAGAAGCAAAGAAAATTCTTTTAATACCTTATGTAATACCTAGATCCGATTTTCTTACTTAAGACAGAAGAATTGATGTTGGGCATATTAACAGGAAGAAGCTATACATAAAATAAGGAAATGTCTTACTGAGTCAGCCTGATAGTCTCTGTGGCCAAACATTTATGTCTGACAGTAGCAAGAGGAAGCCCCATTTAAACATATGACCTTGGTCACCTGCTGTGTTTCATTGGCTTTGTACCAACCCAAAATTTCTATCTGTTATATTTGACAATCTAGATAGGTCACTGCAGGCTGCTCCTTTCCATGTCCATTTATTGATCTGTTGCACACAAATTTTTCTAGCCCCTTTATGACCCTACTGAAAACATCTGTCAACACAGTGGCAATAAAATAAAATGGATGTTTTATTATAGTGAGAAAATGCCTAACAGAAAAGTCCCAGTACAGTCTTGGAAATATAGAATATACGTAAATCACTTGGTAATCACATGTATTAAACCTTACCTACAGCTCTCCTCTCCTGTAGAGGATGGGACTACTTGTTCCTTTTCCATATTTTTCTTCCTTGGAATTTGAACATGCATCCTTTGCAATGCAAGAGGTTTAATGCAGTTCAACTTTTTAAAGTGCTTTTGAATGTTACAGAAATAGTAAATATGCAAGTAAGTATAAGTAAAATGTGTCGCCTGTTTTTTCCTGTTTGACCAACATGACCCCTTTGCTTTGGAAAAGGCTAGTGGAGCATCTTCCAGGTAATTTACTCACTAAGAGTTTAACTTAACAAGGCAAGTAAGAACAAAAGGAAAATAAATCTGGGACCTCCATTTTTGGTTCGGAAAGATTTGCTCTAAAGAAGCAAAACGGAGACTTTAGATGAAAATTGGAGCACAGCAGAAAAGCTATTACTAAAGCCATTTGTTGCTAGATGATGAAGAAAGGGGGATGAAATATGGTGTTGCTAATGGGAACATTTTCAATAATTTTGTGACCTTTTTGCTAGCAAAATGAAATGTTTTTTCATCAAGAGCATTAGTTTAGTGTTAGTACTATTTTTCAGTGTATGGTAACTGAACTGTGGAGGTTTAGAATATACACCTTAAGGAAAAAATCTTCATATTCACAAAGAAGCATGGATTAGAGAAAAGATGTAGGCCAAATCCCTAAGTCTTTACTTGGACAAAGCTCCTGTTTGTCTCAGTGGTATTGCTACTCTGATAATTGTTGCATGCAGAGATTTTAATCTAATTAATGAGGTATGGAAATACACACCACAGTCAGGCAGATAGACTGTCATAAATTTTCTGATTTCAGCACCAAAATCAGGCTTGATAAGGATTTCTATCACATAGTATTATGCTTTTACATTTTCATATAATTACAGGTGTAAATGGCAAAAGCTTCAGAAGAGTTCCTTTAAATGTAATAAGTTTTCTTCTATGCCAGTATTTCAGCTATGCCTCTGTTACCAATTAAGACTGAATGACTTTGCCTCAGTGAGACAGTAAGTGAATTAACTTGAACCTGTGGTCAAGTTAACATATCCCAGCCTAGACAGGAGCCAGTTTCTGTATTCCACGAATACTCATGCCTGTCACAAGCTGTCTGCGTCCCGTTTCTAAGGAAATTGGTGTGCAGACTGGCTCATTCCATATTTAACGCTAGCTTCAGCAGTAATTAAAAATTAGGAGAGATCTTCAGGAAATCAATTAATTATGCATGCAAAGTGCACCAACTAAATTTGGACGCACAATTAGATGACTAATCATAGATTAAAAGGTTGAGAATGGCAGTTGCACACTTAAAAGGAGGATGATGACCTATTCTATCTCAGGTGTCTGTGCTTTCCTGTTTAGATCTACTAAGATCTGTTAGACAGATATTTGACACACCTGTAAAGAAAAAAAAAAGATAATGCCTGAAAAGGGTCCAGAAACTTCAATACTCAAGTCTCTTTGCTTACTAATGGGAATATCCCAAATTTTACAGAGTTTCAATGTAATTGTCTCCAGAAACTTGTGTTTTGAATAAGTGAGTATTACTGGAAAATGAACTCCCATTTGAGTTGACATGCAGGATTTTATTTACATACATGAAATATGGGGGGAATGAAAAGTTACATCTGTCCTGAAACTATTATGCCATTTCAAAACTAGTATTTAAAAGCAAGTATCAACAAATTTAGGAACAAACTGTAAGGAATAAACTTCCAAAGCTGCATGTTCTGCTCTATTTCCCAGGGTGACATCACAACATGTTGATCTCTAGTCATTTGACAACTGTAATAAGCTACTGCCTAACCATCTGACTAGCTCACCCCAGATTAATTCCAATTTTATCTTTTCAGGGATCACTTAATCTTCTGATGGAAGTTCCCAGTACAGTTGAATTTGGTTTCCATGAAAAATTTTGTTTTATAATATAATCAGTTCCTGACAGTTCATTCCGAGGCTTTTGGAACATTTTTTGGTTTGTTTCACTTTGTTGTGTTTTGTTTAATAAGGCCATAACCAGATCATGGAGCTGCAGTGGAAGGGTGGCATTTCTCGCTGTTTAAGTGCAAGCATGAAGCGCACAACAGCTGTCATCTGCCGTGAAAGGGTTTTCATTCAGCAGATTAAAGGTACAGAACGGGGGTTCCTCAGGTCACAGAACAACTGAGTGATAAGAGTGATGGCTAGCACTCCCTTCTCCCACAGTGTGTTTCAGCTTCCACTGCTTTTCTATGGGAAAAATAGCTCTCTCACACATCTGACTGCAGAAAAAAAAATAATAGTGCATGATTATTTAAAAAAAAAAATTAAAAACAACACCAAACAACAGAGCAGCAGATCCTTTTTTTTTCTTAGTTTTGTTTTTTTTTTTTTTTCCTGTTTTTTTGTCTGGTAGTTTTTGTTTCACTGTTTTTGAAATCACCAGACATAACACCTGATGTGAGTGAAATATAGCCCTGAAGGTAGACTATGCATCTTTTTAAGGAATAGTAAGTGACATTATACATCAAAATATGGCAAACATCATATCCGAATCAAATGCTAACATTTGGGTAGGAAAGAGCAGAATTCTTAGTTTCACCATTTAGATATTATTGTCTGTGGAAAGTATTTCCCATAAGAAATATCACTGTTGGTGTGATCAGGTTTGCCATTTTTATGGTCTTGCCCTCCCTCCCATCAAATGGGAGAAATATTAAGGACATAGGCCAAATTCCCATGCTGTAATTTACAATGAGTGGTATTTGACTCTGAAAGGAATCTTTAGTAATCACATTCTCTTGAATGGATCAATTTGGAAATAAAATATTAGCCAAATCAGTCAGAATCTGTCCTTCTCTTCAGATAGAATAACATTTCTGCAAGATCAGTGTTAACAACATAGGAAAATTCCTTGGAGAAGCCCCTCCAAGGGCATCCTTCTGCCCTATCAGAAATCTAACAGGTTAAACTGCATGTTGCCCACCAAGGGAATTTCATGATCCTTCCAAGTGCATAGAACAATGGAAAGCAGGAATAAATTGAATAGGACCATGAAGATGATA
Source organism: Zonotrichia leucophrys gambelii (assembly GCF_028769735.1). Lineage (NCBI taxonomy): Eukaryota > Metazoa > Chordata > Aves > Passeriformes > Passerellidae > Zonotrichia > Zonotrichia leucophrys. The sequence goes on along the minus strand of NC_088169.1, from coordinate 22,709,100 downwards.
TTTGAATTTATTACAAGCAGGATATCCAGAATCAAAATGTAAAGGATATGATACAATACACTCAGTGGATAGTGCTTCCCTTGGTAAGTATTTCTATTAATCTCATTCCACTAAACATATCAAATAACATCAAACTCTGCCCAATTCATCTTCCATCTAGAAGCTGAGCACAGTGGCTATAATGACAATATTATGTTAATCAATTTCCCATACCATATATGTCATACTTGTGATGTCCTGCAAATATGACTGAAGGCCCAAATCTGTCTCATTTGTGTGCTATGTTATTCTCCTCTACAATTTCCATGCAATACAGTTCTTTGTAATAAGGCAGATAAAGATTATTCATGCTAACAACACACTAATGCTTTCTTTAAGGACTTCCCTTTTTCATTGGAAAACATATTTTCATGCAATTTTATAAAACTTAAAAAAAATTTCTTGAACACTTTCATCATGCTATAATCACTTTGTTTTTACTAGTAACTAGAGCAATGGCAGCAGAGAAAGTAGACCTTAGTAATTCTTTCTGCTGTATTGTATATGACTGGAGAGTTCCAGCAATGCTCCTTAAGTACTGCTTTAATCTACAGGAGAACTTTCACCATTGAGTGACAAGTGCCTTCATCTAGCATTTTTCTGAGATGTACATGTTTTAATGTACTGATACACCTCAGATGTACTACTAGTAAAAAAGATACTTATGTCGAGGTTACAGAACAAAGTAGTGTTAGGTCAAAAGATGTAGAAATGCAGTGAAAACTATTCCTAATAGGGATTTGATTGCTTCAAGCATTTTGTTATACTCTCAATCTTCAGAAAGACGTATTTTACAATCCGGTCTAAAAAAAATAACATCTGACTTAGGTAATGATCACAAAAGTTCAGTACTGCAAGCATATTTATCATTTTGGAGTGAATGTTCAATACAGGAATGATGAAAAGTAACAGGATATCAGGTAACACCTAAAAATGTTCTGGTTGTACAACACAAATAAGAGACAAATATTAGCATAATGTGTACTTTAAAAATGCCATTTCAAAACCCTTGGGTTTTCTTAGGTGGTTCTAAACCCATTTTCCTAGAATTCATGAACAACTTATACTGTGGTTTGGCTTAATGCTGTAAATTAAATATCTGGCAACAACTATCAGTACCACTATCTGTCCCTGATGTATTATTCTTTGTAAATAAAGTTGCTACAGTGCACTCTCCAAGTAATAAATGAACAAGAGTGTTAGACTAGAACAGCCCACAAGCCGTTGTCTTAGCAGCACACTTACAGCTCGCTTCTTCATGTGTGTTAGCTTGTGTGTGCCTATATTTTATATATATATTTATAGATACCTATATATATAATCCTTTTAATGTTTAGAGCTGTTCAAATTTAGATGACAAGAAGCTATACAGCATCTGAAGAGATGACAAAAAAGAAAAGAAAAGATAAAACTAAAAAGCATGGTACCAGGTGGCAGCCTGGTGGTTGCATTTTTCTTACAAATAATGTGTCAAACTTTTTTTCTGTAACAAGCACGTTCTGTATTATGTGTGTCCACTCAGTCATTGATGGAATTTGTGTGCTTTTCCAATTTCTCACAATGACACTTTTTGATGCCCTGATCACGGCTGAGAGCAGAAGTCACTGCACTGCCTTTTGGACAGCAATTTCAAGCATAGCAAAATAAAAGATGTGTCCATTTGTGTTTGGTTGTTTTGGGAAGCAGGGGTTTCTTTTTTGTTTTAGTCTAAGTGACAGGCTGTCTAGATGAAACCATTCACCACTCATTCTTCCTCTTTTCAAACAACTTGTGATAAAATTATATTTCTTTTTCAGAGGTTACTTTTACATGCCCAATAGTTTAATTTGCTTTTCATTCTAAAAGAATAATGACATATATCACAAACAATTTTTATTTGATAACAGCAGCATTAAGAAAGAAGATTGTGCTTTCTGCTATACCTTACCAAGAACTGCATAATAAATATTTGAAATAAAAGTGAAGGAAAAAAATTTTGATGTTCCCTTTTTTTAGTATCACTTCACTGTTCTTATCAGTAGCAAAGAGACAAATTATAGTATAAACTTCAGTTATGTTCACAAAGATATTTTCCAATTTTAAACAGCAGAAACTATCTCTGATATGCATTCTTTTTTCTTTCCTAATTCCTTCTATATTTGCAGCACTTTGTCTTTTTACATAGCCTAACCTTATTAAAATGGACTACCTCCATCTTTCAATTGAGACCATAAGGTTTCTCATCTAAACAGATACAAAGTGAGACTTTAAAGAGCCTCTGCTAGCTCTTGGCATAGTCCTGAGAAAATAAAAAAGAATCATAAGAAATATAGTTTCATTACTAAAATACTGCTTAAGTCTGAAGTTTCCCTACAACCCACTGATAGACCATAAATTAAAAGTCTGCAATGGATGCTCTGACATTCTTAAAGTACCTTGTTTTACTATAGAGTCATGTTTCTTATTTGCAGACTGTTAGTAGAAAAGAAAATCCAGAAACAACCCAATCGTATCTAGGCAGGATTTTCTATACTCTTTGTAGAACCAGCCCATGCTGGTTCTACAACCAGTATAGAAACTCTATAGAAACTCTAACTGACAGGTAAATCTCATTCAAGTCTTCCTACTTTAAGACTTGAATGAGATTAATGTTACATATTCATATCTTAAGATATTTGAAATTCATTATGTGAAGTATAAGATTAATATGCATTAAAGCACAATTTATTTCATCATAATGTATGCTAAACAATGATCACAAAAATTTCATTATTGAATTTCTGTGCAACATATGTAATAGGTACAATATGTACACATGTAAGAGGTTATTTAAGCAGGCATACCAGATGTCAATATAGTAGGGCCAAAGGAAATCAATATATTTTTACTATATGCTGCTTCTTCTTTGCTCTCAAGTAAAGGTTGTTCCCTAAATGTGTTAAATGAATGACATGAGCATTACTGACCACAATATTTTTCCTTGCTATTCCTCCTTAATCTGAAAAATTGAAGCTTAAAAATACGTCCATGCAAAACATTGTTTTATTCATACAGTTCTCCCTCCTTTCAGTACAAAATGTCTATCTAAACTTCATTTATAGCAGCCACAAAATCTGGGTGGTTTTTTTTCTCCAATAGGAAGAGAAGTAAAATATTTCCCATGGGAGTTTTATTCCCCAACAACTACATAAAATAACATTAAATCCCTACCACAGTATCTCTTTTAATTTCTCCTATATATGAATGCTCAACAAGTACATCTGAACAACTCTGAGTTACTTACACTGCATGTCTTTCCTCGCCATCTTGGCTGGGATGCAGTAAAGTCCACAGAATGATTATTAATGGCTTTTTGGATCTATTTCTCTTCATTTGAGCAGGGCTCATGAAAGAAGAGTGAAACAGACACATCTTCTTCAATAGCCAAACTTTTTTCTTTTCACAATAAATGCTTCTTTTGCCTCCCTCTGTACTCAATGGTACAAACACAAAAGTACTAGACATGTCCTGAATGTAGGTAGTAGATATTTAAATGTTTTAGTAGATATTTAAATAGATAAATAAACTAATTTATTAAATCAAATTCTTGTAAGAAATATAAGAAAAGAAAAGTGATAGTTTGAAGAAAGTCTTGGACTTCTGTTGAAAGCAGCAAAAAGCAAGCCAAGATCCTGAGCTGTCACTAGCTGTGCTAATGCAGTCAAAGCACCTTTTAGGCTACTAAAAGTACAGACATCAGCAGAGAGCCATACCAAGCCATCTTTTCTCAGGAGAATTTTCTCTTATGAGAACTGAAGAAAAAGAATGCAAAGAAAATTAAGTGGCATACCAAAACAGGGCAAATGATAGTGCTTACAAACTCCTAAATCTAGATCAATGCCTCTATTGAAGAAACTTAAGAAATGCATCAGATTTTCCATTAGAAGAGGCTTATAATCTCTGCCAGAAGATTCAATAGCAATTTTTTGCTTGAAAAGGTATTAAGTTATGTATATCTTGCCAATTGCAACATTTTTGGCCAGATACGGCAATATTCCAAGCAGTGTGAGATTACTAGTGTCTGTTCAGTGAATCCAGAATGATTTCCTTGCTGATACAGATTTCAGAGTGAACATTTAAAACATGCAACATAAACAAGTATAAGAGTAATTGCATGCAAATGAAAAGAGTTTCCCCTGGGGAAAAGGCTATCCCTTCTGTAATATAGATAGGGAACACATTTAAGGTTGCATAATTTTTTCTTTCAAAAGCTAAAGTGCTTGGGTTGCTTAACAATAGTTTTACTTCTTCAGAAAGTAAAAAAAATTATTTCTGGGAACTCATCTCAAAAACATCTTCAAAATTTTTCTCCAGATAGCTATGTTATTAAAAATGTGATGATTTGCCTGGGTATATGAATAATCAGGAAGAAAAAGAAGGCAGCTCCATTTTCTTCCTCTTAGGGCATGCTGAGGTGTTTATGTGGCTATAAAATAGCTCCTGGTCCTAAGACTGTCAAACCAAGTACTTCCAAACAAATTATGCCCAAAAGCACTTTTGTTTTTTACTTCTTAAGAGTATTTTTCCTTAGTGTCTAGAGTCAGTCACAGGAACCAAATGAAGCTCGTGTTCAAGTTAATAAACTCCAAATGTGCTCACAGCAGATGACTTTGGTGGCTTGCTGTGGTGTGATTTATGCCATTTCATCATATGCATTCTTCCAGGCTCAAAATGCATATGATTTTTCATAACAATTAGCTTAGGGACACCACAGATCCAGTTGGGCATTTCACTCTGTTATTAGCAGGTATGTTTTCAAATAACTGATTAATCTGTAACAGCTTAAAAAAATAACCCTATCACCCCCACCACTCCTCCCATGCCCTTCTCCTTCCTCTTTTGTTCATTACTGTGCTTCCTAAGCAACATCTACGGACAGATTCTTTGATCCTTATTATTGCAACTTAAGCCTTTCCATCCACCTGTTTGAACAGTGAATGTAGAAGCACTCTGTATGCATGTACTTCCTTGTAGCTTATTAATGACAGCATTTTTCTTCTTAATATTCTGCCCATGTTCCAAGGCACAGGAAGGCTGAATGATGTAGATTGTTTCTTGAAATCTTTGCCCTGATGATTTTTGCTTTCTTTATTCACATCAACATGAGTTACAATCAAGAATAAAAGCCCATTTTTGAGATATTGATAGGAGTAGCACCTTTTCACCCCTCCCCTGCAACCTCTTTCTTTTCTTTTTGGAACAAATAGTAATTTTTATGTAGGGCTTTCTTTGGGAATCAGATTGATTTTGCCTTCCTATTCTGTGCTATCTGTAATCCTACTAAAGGGAAGTCTGCATACAAGTCATCTTCTGAAAGTTCACTCCTATTCTGAAACCTCATTCCCAGTCTTCATGCTTTTTGCAGGTATTTGCTCTCCAGCTTCAATTTCCTGCCCACCCCCTCCCCAAAAGATGAAAATTCTGCAGCTTTTTATGTTTCTGCTACGTGGAGTTAGTAGAGTACATGATAATAATGCCACATGCTTTCAGCCTTCTGCAGTGACCCACAATTTTTTCTTCTTTTTCACTGAAAGGTGAGATAAGCAGTTAATAATTCCTTCTCTATAACTATTTTGGGATGAGCTTTATAAGTTATTATAAAGAATTTGGTTCGTTACCAAGTTTTGCTCAAAGAGTTTGCCACTCTCTGATACAGCATGCACATTTTCTTTTATCCAACAAGCTATACTAAATCATATAAAATTATCAAAGTAAGAGTAAATAAACTACTAGACTTTCTTCAGTAAAAATCAGATGTTTTATCTAAGTTTCAGAAGAAAACTGTTCTTTAAAAAATTCAAAACTTATTTTTCCCTAATTTTTGCTGGCAATAACCAGATTCACAAACCAAATAACAGAGTTTCTACAGAACTTTATTATTAATGCCATATGTTTTATTCTTGATGAGCCAAACAGAAAGAGGATTTTCTTTGAATTAATGTCTTATGTCAACAATTCTAGTTTTAAAGGCTCCAGAAAAGAGAACATGGAGATAGCATTCCAACTATGCCCCCAAGCAAACCCAGGAGGCTTTAAATCTGGCTGCTTGCCAACAAAAAGATTTTAAAATATAACATTTAAAATACTATCCTTTCTCTCCCAAATAGTACATGAAACAGAGAAAGGCAATATTTGAGAAGATCAAGCAGTTATCTGTATGAAAGAGCGAAAAGAGAAGAACCTTATATTCCTTAATCACTTGGTTGCAGGAGAAGCTGGTGGTCTCCATGAAACACACGTGCTCTGGGTCAGGCTCATGAACAGAAATTCAGGTCAGCTAGATATTGAAAACTTTATTTTTTTCTTTTTCACACAGGTGCTTACTAGGGCTCCTAAGGATGCTATTCCTCTAGAGGGTGTATACATAGGAGGATAAGGAAACCAATCTCTGGCTAATGGCAGTTTACAGTTCAAACTTGGTAATTGCTGCCATAGCAGTTTAATGTCACTGCTAGCATGGCATAGTGCGCACAGAAGACATCCACTGTCATTTTCCATTTTAACTTACCCTCTGCACATGGCTGCTTCTTGGTTCACAATGATTAGCAATATTTGGCATCTAGCAGGGTTGATCTAATAGGGTAAACTGATAAAGTGCCTCATGCAAAAAAAACATAATCATGAACCTTGTTTCCCCAGATAAACAATCATCAGAAGTGGACACCCTTCATTCATGCTGTTGAGTTTATCTCTACAGAATATTTGGTACCTTGGAAATTCTGCTGCATATCTTCTTCACCTAATTTACCAAAAGCTCCTAGCTCCATTTTTTTTTTTTTTGCTAGGAGGAGAACTCACAGCTATCACAATTTCTCTTTTGATCAGGTCTTGCTGGGCAGTGCAAATCTGTGAATGATAGCCACTGCTATTTTTGTTTGTTATCATCTCCAGTTGCTTCAATACATAAAAAGAGCTAAAATTACTCTTACAATCTAGAAGCAAAACAATTTAATCATTTCCAATTGCCTCTGTTTCACACAACTTTAAACGTGCAATATCAATTCAATTTCTTGATGCCTATATTCAAGAGACCTTTAAAAGGTTTAGAGATGTACTTGAGGTTATCGCACTCTCAAGAAAATATTAGATTTTTCAAACTGACCAAAAGGGTCATATTAGTGTGTTTCATACTCTGTATACCCTGTGGAAATTAACTGAGAATACACATCATCTTTTCTTATGAAAAGTATTCAAAACAGGCACAATATGGTATTTTTTTTTAATATTACAAAATGGAGAGCTCACATACTTCAGCAGTAACTTCAATTAAAACATTATGGAAACACACATTTGGTATCAACCTGTACATGATTCCATTATCTTTCAGAAACTAACTCTCTGCTGTGAGGAGTTTTCAAGAAATCTGCATTATGGTAATGGTTCACTGCAGTTTTCTGCAAATACACAGATCTGGCAAACCAAGTTTTATTTTTTTTTTTTCAGTTGCCATTTTTAATGTTGCTTGCTAACACAAGGACTCTGAATTACACATATTTAATAAAACATCACAAAACTCAAATTATGTGGCTTCTTTATGGTTTCATCAAACATTCCCTATGGGTGATAGCAACCAAAACTCAGTCAAGCAAGAGTTCTGCTATATTTATACACCCTCAATCTTTGATTACTGTTTGAAGCATTTAAAGAATATAGCTACTATAAATTATTCACATTTATAATATCTTAGGATCACTTCTGTATTTTTAACCTATTGAAATGTCAGATTTTCTTTTAAATAATTTTCATTTATCCAGTTCCACACCACAAGAACTTGAACTGTTTTCCTACTGGATTTCCTACACTCTGAAATTTGATGTTTTTTTAATGTTGAGTAGGAAGTTAATGCCCATGTAATTTTTGTACAAAATTTCGAATCATGATTTTACTTGATTCAATGAAAACCAGTAATTTCTTCTACTGGCAAAAGGAGAAGAACTTTATTAACTAAATGTACTTCTGCCCTTACTTTTCTGACCTGATGACCTTTTGTTTAGGACTGAATATGCACTTAGGCATAAACATAGGCATCTAGAAACCCTTGTTCACTAATCATATTTGTGAATGTCCATTAGATTTTACTGACCTAATCCAATATACCCGTAATTCTGAATAATTATTATAAGCTTCTTCACAGTCTCTCAAGGATACTTAATGGATCAGGTCAACCATGATGGCTGTTCTAGGAATGTGGCTATTCTGTGGCCAGCTCAGATGTCTGCAGCATCTTTCCATCTTGCATTCCAAGAAGGAGCATGAGATTTTTGGAAACTTTGCATCAACAGGGCAGAGAGATTAAAAGATTTCTGAAGCTTCCATGTAAATAACTGAATAAAACCTTGTATAGTCATTAGTAAGTGAAGAATTATAATACTAATTTAAAATTAAAACTTTGGTTTTTTTCTTTTGATACATATTTTCATGCCATCACCTTTGGTTTGAAAAAACTAAAAACAAAGTTATATGTAAGTATCAATGTAAACATAAATAAAATACATATAAGTATTACAGTAAGTCAACATAAAACAAATTAATGATATCTTTTTCATACTATTATTTTAAATTAGGTAAATATATTGTAGTTTTGCATAACTGCAACATTTCCCCTTTTAACTTGAAATGTTATTATAAATTTAATAAATTAATTTTTTCTTTCCTTGAGCCTAAAAGCAAGTCAGAAGGGGGGAACATGCTCTACCAAGAAGTCTAGCCTCTTAAGAATAAGAAAAAGGGGTTAAAAAAAATGGGTGGGAGTTTTCTCACTTTTTGTGCTAGAGATGGTTCTGCCAGAGATCATGCCCTGCTCCTGGATTTCTGAATGCTTCATGGGCAAGCTATGTGACTGAAACAAAACACAATTCAGTGCTCTGCACTCTAGACATAGTGCTAACAGCTAGAAAAGCTAGCTACTTTCTATTTGTGCTCTAACATACATTAGAAAAACTCTGTTGACCTCCTTATAGATGATTCTAAATTCATGGTGGAATTAAATAAATAGGAAACAGATTTGCTTGTTACAAAAACCTGTTCTAGTTCTAGAGGTAGGGTCCTCTCTTGCCTGTTTTGGTAGTTTTATTCAGTGTGAAAAGTACTGCATGTTCCAAAATAAAATCCTGAGAGACCTCAGCTAATACATGTAAATAAATTAATTATTAATTAACCATAAGATTTAGATTTCTAATTCTACAGCTTTGCAGGGATTTTCTTAGTAGTATATTCACAAACCATACTTATGCAAGGATATTTTTTAAAATTTTTTTTAATAAATGCATGCAAACAAACCACTGAAAGACATACAGCAGGTGGGGAGAAGTAATCCCAAGTAGCAGTACAGGTTGGAGGCTGATTTACTAGAGAGCAGCTCTGCAGAGAAGGATGTGGGAGTCTTGGTGGACAACAAGCTGATTATGGGCCAGCAGTGTGCCCTTTTGGCCAGAAGGACAAGCAGTATCCTGGGATTCATTGGAAAAATTATGGCTGGCTGGTCAGGGGAGGTGAACCTCCCGCTCTGCTCAGCCCTGGTGAGGCCACATCTGGAGTGCTGTGGCCACATCTGGGCTCCTGGGGGCAAGGAAGCTGGAGAAGGGTCTGGAGCACAAGTCTTATAAGGAGTGAGATGGGATTGTTTAGTCTGGAGAAAAGGAAGCCCAGGGGAAAATTTATTGCTGTCTACATCTGCCTGAAATTGTTGTAGCAAGGTGAGGGTCAGCCTCTTCTGACAAGCCTCAAGTTGACAGGATGAGAGGAAATGGCCTCAAGCTGCACCCAATGAGTGCACATTGCTGGCATTGAGGTTTAGATTGGATATCAGGAAGTTTTCATCATGGAAAGGGTTGTCAAACATTGGAGCAGGCTTCCCAGACTACTGGTTGAGACATCATCCCTGGAAAAATTTAAAATCTCTATAGATGTCACACTTAGGGACATCTGTAATGGTAAAATGTCTGTTTAGTGCTGGACTTGGCTGGGCTGTGTTAATGGTTGGACTTGATGATCTTAAAGGTCTTTTCCAACCTGAAGAAATAGTGATTCTATAATGAACTATGATTTGATACAGAACTAAAGGCACTTTGAAGCTCTTTTGAATTTCAATGCCATAAATCATAAGGATAATGGCAAGGCTATGCATTATTTAATACAACAGGAAAGGACATGAGTGTTGAGTGTGATAGCGTGTGTGAGACTGAAATGTTACAGTTAACAACTCACATAATCTGCTGGTTTAAAAGCAGGAGGTATTTTGCTGAGTTGAGGTTTGCACCCCACCAGCGAAGGGGAGGAGGAGGGTTTTTGGGTGTGTGGTGGCAAAACTCTGATCTGCATAAAACAGGGGATATGAACCCACCACCAGAGTATAACCACAACAAACTGAACTTTGTTAGCAACAATCTGTCTTTTGGGCCAGATAAGGGAAAAGGCTGATAAGAAGCAGATCCTGTGAGGTGGGATAGTGGTTTTTATCATCTTCCCAAAGGGATATTACATAAGTCTGAAGATATCATCCCTTCTTATAAGGCCTAACTGGCTCAGCTAAGCAGAACATATAGCCATCATGTCTTAGAAGGAGTCACAAACCATCAAAGACCCTTAAAACAACCCCAGACTCATTTCTGGGGCTTTCCACCAGAAGACTGTGCATGATCCACAGCATTGCATAAGGCAGTGTAAAACCTTCCTCCAGGGGAGGTGTCTGGGCATTCCCACTTGAATTTAAATCACATAGTAACATTGTGTTACAGGGGCTTTATCCCGTAGTATCAAGACACTGACCAATGGACACTGAAATTGCAACCATCGAGTCTCATCACTGATGAGATATCATGGATGGTGACATCTTTCCAGTATCTACGCTTATCCTTTCTTTCTCCTTCTTCAGGTATATTTTTATAATTTTATTTTGCTATATTTCTGTAGATAATTATCAAAATGTCTGTATACCTGCTGTACTTTGCAACATGTATCTATATGTCTAGATATCCATGTATCTATATACTTCTACACCAGTCATTTCACTGTAATTTGCCTCAAGGTTTTTATTAACAAGAACCTTAGTTGTTCCACCTCAGGGGAGGGTTGTAGCATAATTTCAGCAGAAAGAAAAATCTCTGTTAATATCTTTGATAATTTCCTATTTTTGGTCTCAGATTTCCAACATCTTATAAACCAACAATAACAAGAGAGAGCTCTGACCTCTCTCCATCTGAATTCATGCCTTCTTGCATCAAAGTTTTCTGATTCCCTATCATCACAGATGATAATGAATCTCTTTCAGCCTCCATTTATTAAGCCACAGAAGCCAAATTTGTTTAGTCTCACAAAGCAGATTTCTTCTTTCCTTCCAGTTATCCACATTATGTTACTTTTTGATTCCTTGCAATTTTGCCATTAGCAAATTCCACCTACGTGCTCCTAGATATTTTGCTAGGCAAAATAATTAAACACGATCAACTCTGAAGTGATCCTTGAGGAACCTCTTTACAACACAAGTCACAAAACCTCTTGGAATCTTCTCTAAACAATGAATGCATGAATACAAAGTTTCTACGTGTTAATAAGCTACTATTTTCAAGATGAACAAGTGAGTTTTGTGCACCTCCAAATAAATTTTCCTCAACTCTAGGTTCATGATTAATGCCTCTGTGTTAATTTCATTTGAAAAGCAGTCAATTTAAAGAAATATGCCATGTTACAGCAATATAATTCTTAAAACACTTGGATAGGTAAAATCCTGCAAATGCCTGTGTGCATTTACATATATAATTGTTTCTGCAAGAAAATGTTTCCTACTCATTCATTTTATCAGAAACCTGAGTAATCAAGTGCTCTCACTTTCAAAATCATGACAGGATAATGTCCATTTAATATTAATATTTTGAGCACATGGCATTATTTTCCTTCTACTTCACCTGTAATCGTCAGTCTATTTTTTTTTTCTTTTCCCTCTTCACATTTGTCACAGTGCTTGTATCCTGTGACAACACTGTTCAATTTTATTTCGGAATTGTACTTAGATTATCCTTCTCATTTCATACTGCCATGCTCATTCTGCTTTTTACCTAAATGTATGAAGAGTTTATTATTATTTGTTTTTGTTCGGTTTGAAAGATATGTCTCTAAACTTTTTGTCTCATCTTTGTATTACAATTTTATGCATTAAATTCTCCTCAGTATCTGTAGACCGATAACTTTATTAAATATATAGTGGAAAGTCTGAAGAAAACTAAAGCACCAGAGGAAACATATGCTTACATATTTTTGGCATCTTATGATTACAAAATTAATATCTGCTATATACTGTAGAAGACTGAATGACCCAATCTAGTGTAGTCAGTGTGCTTCTTAAAAGTTTTTGGTTTGTGTCAGAGCACCTTGTCCCTTTAAAAAACATAAACTAATCTTTCAGGAAAAAAACATGTAGCTTCAGCTTCATTCAGAATTTGTTGAATTAGTAGTCTGTGAATTTTCTGGTGTTGTTTTGTGGATTCTTGTGGTTTGCTTGCTTCTTTTTAAAATCAAATGCACTTTTGCAATTTCTTAGTTGTCCTGCTTGCAAAAATTGGTGAATACTAGCTTCCTATTTTCCTCAATTAGTCTTCTCACAGTGATGATTGAAAAAAAATCAAAGAACTGTGAAACAATTGGGAAGCTAAATTCTGAATTTTATTCCATGTTTAAGTCAAGATCAACCTTTCTTATATATGTTTATCCTTGCTCTCTTCTGGAAGTCAGTTACTTCATTTTTCTTAGCACAAAAGATTATTATGTGAGCAAGCACTAAGTTTTAGAGAATTTTACGGTGACAAAACCTCAAAAAGATAAAACATCATGCATTTCTGAAGGGAAAAATCCACTGAAAAATTCTAAATCCCTGTTCCAAAATTCAAGGGCAAAATAAAGAAAGCTGTTAACATCAGCATCAGATCCACAAAGTAATTTTAGCATAACATTCCAAAAGAAAATTTAAATTTGAAACAAATTTATCTTTGTAAAATATCCATCCAAATGGTTAAAATTCAGGATTTCAAAAAGTGTTAAGAAACATTATTTCATCATCTGGACATTTTCTATCATGCGACATAAATTCAGTGATTTTTCTAATTGGCTGGAACTGAAAATAGCTAATATAGTAGTATTCTGCTCTGTATCAGATTAATGAAGTTGCTGGGGATTCACAGTCTGCAGTGATGATGTGAAAGTTGAAAAAAGCTAAATCTTGGAAGCCAAGAAAACATCCTCCTTTCAAGATATTTTTCAGAAGAGTAACCAAAATTAGGTTTAACATATATATATTTTGGGTAAAAATATGCACCCATTAATATCTCTTATTTGAAAGTTCATTGCATGACCTTATTATTATCTCAGTATTTTTCCCACAAACCTACAAGTACATATACAAAATAAAACCAAACCAAGTAACACTGACTGGCTTCCTTTTCTTACAAAAGGATTGCTATAATCACTGAATCAAAATAAGTATTTGAAACAGATGATTATGTTAATTTAAAATGGCTTGGTTGATGTTTATGCAGCATTTATACTTGTGCTTATTTTATTATGAGTGGTTTGTTAAATAGCTATGACTGGTCAACCAACAGCAGAAGTAAATTCGTTTTAAGGATTATTGCCCAATAAATAATTTGCTGAGGCTTATCTAAGCCGTATTTAATAAAATTCCTATCCCCTAAAATAGAGCATGTTCATTTGTAGCAATTAGAGATAGTTTAGACCTGTCATGGGCTCTGTGTGTTTTACTATAGACTTTATGATACCTACAGATAGGTAGCCATTAAAATTAAGCATTTTCATTATGCAGCTAGGTAATATTCAAAATGATTCATTTAGTATCTGTAAAAAAAAAAGCTTTGAATAATGTGCTCACATTATTTCAAGGATGCTTGGTAAGGATATGCTACTTTGCTTCTGGAACAGAAGGAGCAAAATTCAGCAACAGTTGAAATACTCACCAGTGACAGATGAGACAGTGCCACCTCTAGCTCCTAAAAACTAAATGGCCTTTAGGGTCATAGCAGACATAAATATGTGCCTCCTAGATGTAAAATAAAATAAAAGGTAATGAAATACACCAGAAAAAGGGTATAATTATAACCAAACAAAATTCTTCAGTTGAAAAGTTGAGGCATTCATGGAATCTAACAATAAAATAAGGAAGGAATATCTATCCGTTTTAGGAACAAAAATAAAACACTAGATTTGCAGTATTGGAAATGAACTTCCATGGCAGTTTCTGATTTGTTTTTATTATAAAAAAGAGAATCCTGAAATAATTTGGGACAAATTGAACTTTTTCTGCCCATGATTTTTTAAAGTTACAGGTAGGGTTATTAGAAAGACTTTTCTGTTTAAGAAAGGGATCAGAGAGACTTTGTTGGTGAAAAGCCTGGCCACATCCATTTTGGCTAAATGGCACATTTCTCTTCAGTGGGTATTTTGAGACTGGCTTTTACTTTACAAGTTTCTGAAGGTAATAACACTGTGTTATCTTTGAGTGGGGAATATCATATTCACTGGCTTGCTTCCACCATGGTCTTGCTGTGTTTGTGTGGGTGATAACTGTAGCAATGTTTGGAATAAAAGCTTGAAGAATTTGTGTTCTCAGCTGAATGTAAGGTCATTTAAATACTTTCTCCTCACTCCCCCCAGCTCCCTCTGACAAGCCTCTGATGGTCAAAATTCAGTTTGAATGGCAGTAGAAAAGGTTTCTGAAATTACAAGGTGCAAACTCTGTAATGTTACCTGTAGTTACCTGTTTTGCTGGTAAAATCAGAATACCTGTTAAGAAATTATGATGAATATTAGATATATTTATTTGGGTTTTTTTGAAGTACGAAATAATTTATACTAGTGTTGAAAAAGGAAAACTAAATTGGTTCTATGTATGTTTTAGACTACCTTGAATAATTTGTGATTGTTATTCTAAGTTTCCTAAAATAATATATCATCTTAAAAATAATTATATGGAAATGCAATACCAGTTTCTGAATTGTCCTACTTTGTTACTTGAAGAGATAAATTAATTTACACATTTAATTGTTAAAATGTTTACATAATAATATATTGCAATTATAATAAATTGTATCTATATCTATATATATGTATATATATATATTAAATTGTAAATAAATATAATTTGTAATTAACTTACCTGGATACTGCTATTGATCAAAAATATTTTTAATCATTAAAGAAAGCTACCTTATTTTACTTCTTTTCCTTCAAGGGAAACTCATATTAGTTAAAATCTAAAGACTTCACCCTTCTGAAGATCTCTTTTCAGGAATGACTTATTAATGGCTAAACTTTTTCCATACAGAGAAAGTGGAAGTAATATTATTTACTTTCTGAGGTTTATTAATATCTTTTGGCTTTAAAAAAAATCAGAAAACTTTTCATAGGTTGTTGCTGAAAAGGTAAAAGTCTCCATGCAACCTTAAATTTTACAAGACCTTATGGTTCTACACTTTATAATTCCAATATCAAAGAACTCAGTGGCAAGTACAAGGTGTGGGTTTTTTCTCCTAATAGTGCAACTTAAGTAGAAGAATTTCGTTTGAACAAAAAATTATAGGTTCTTACCACCTTCCAAGTAGATATATATTGTAAAGGGAAACTTTGAAAATATGCTAAAGACATTCCCAGGAAAAGAGGAGCAAACATCCCTAATTTGGAAGTGGTAGAATATATATGAAGCAATCAGAGCAGACAAAGTAAACAGTTTTTAATGTAAGAGAATATTGCAGCTATTGTTCAATTTATATTCTCATGGCAGCTGCAAATTCGGGCATTTGCCTATAAAATAATAATAAGTTTTACTCAAAAACACTGTTAAATTTTGGTTTTTCTTAAAATTAGAAATAATTGTTGTTACTTGTCAAACATTCAGAAACAGATTTTTCAGATTTAAAGACCTTGATGCATTTTTTCTTTTTAATTAAAATATATGAAAGCCATATGAAAAATCTTCTTCTTTACAGCTAATTCAGGGCAGAAGTCTAACACTTATTGCCCTTGATCATGGAAATGTCATACCTCATGCAGACTATTTATTTATATTTTTTCCTTTGACCATTTTCAAGAATGAGTATTTGCCTTTTAAACCTTTACAGTGTCATAATCATATTATGATCTTAAATATTGGCACTCCATCTGTTAAATTATGTGGGAAATTTCATAAAAGGGAAGAAAATGCCAGGGGAAAAGAAAAAAAAAAAGGTGAGATGTCTGTGGTCTTCAAGTGAGTCTACCTTTTGTTGTCCAAATAGACTCAAAGATGTCTGGAAGGCACAGTGGTAAGAAATCCAAGCTCTTCATTGAAATAGTGGCATGTAAGTAGAAAATATTAAGAAACTTTCAGTGTTTTACCTCTAGGCATAAAACTGTTCAAGTAGATCTCAGTTCAAGGAAACTTTACATAGTTTAATATTACAGGTGTGATTAGCCTTACTGAACACAAAGTACAGGGCTTAAGGAATGCATTAATAATTTCAAGAGTAGAGACATATTTATTAAATAATTCAGAGACTTTTAAAGATTAATATTATTTTATAGACATTTGTCATAAGCAGGATATTTTTTTTTCTTCTTATATGCAATTTTTTCCTTCAGAAAAGGGCACAACAAAAATATTCTTAGAAAACTCAAACAGCAGAATCTGATTATACTAACCTGTGGACAGAAATGGCTAGGAACTTTCCAATGTAAAATTTTTAAGAAAGGAAGTAGTGATCAGTCTAAATCAAAATTTCTCTCACAGAAATTTAATCAGAAATGTTTTCTTACACTGAAGGTTTAATTCATAGAATGAAGAGAGATGGGGGAGACAAAAATGCAGGCAATAGACTTCTAAATCAGATTAGTGCTGGATAGTGGATATTCAGTTCAGTTTGACACAGGCTGTAGCTTATTTTGCTTAATATAAATAGCTCTCTGTGTCACTACCGAAAGCATTCTATAGCTATACGTGCCTAATTCAATATGGATTGGAATATATCTAATTTAATACATCATTTTATCAGAACACTTGGCTTCATCATTAGGTAATAGAGAAACAGAAACATGAAGTAGTAGGGCTCATATCAGAAAATCACCCACTTTGGACTTCTGCTTCTGGACATGACTTACATATCTATGTGTTACACGACAGAAGTTTATGCAGCCTCTTCATAAATTATGAGAACCTTTCCTTGGGGAATCCATTTTAATAATCCACTGCTCTTCTCTCTGCAAAGATTTTCTCAAATTAGACAAATCTCCCCAACTTTAAAGTAAACCTCTTGTTTTTTGTTCTCTTATCTTTGCTTATGACACTAACTTTTGCATGTTTACATAGTCATCTCATTTTTTTCTTTTCTTCTGTGTCCATCTGTAAACTAAAGAGACATAATTAGTTAATTTTCTTTTCATAAGCCCTATATTATAAACCTGTGATCATTCTCATAGGTTTGTATATTATAAACCTATGATCATTCTATCTGCTGTAAAGCAGAACAAATTAGCACCATCTTTATATTTTGTGAAGTTTGACATACAAAACTGGACACTTTGCCCTCCAAGTTCTTGGTTCTCTTTATTGACTTGGTAAGCAGCCTAGAATCATCTGGGCTTTGTCAGATAAATTCTAGATTTACTTTTTTTCTTTTATTCAAAAGATTTGTTAGAGTTCCTAATAAATCCATGGCGGCTTTCAGTGGTTGTATTGCTATTCATACAAATCAATTGGTACCAGTATTCTTGTTGGGACTAAAGTAAATTTAAAGAAATTTTCTTGGCTTACTATTGCAACCACCCTTTCTCTGTGACATAAACTTGGCCACACATTGTCTGCTTTCAATATTTAGGGATGCTATATGTGGATATTGGAATGGAATTCTGTCTTAATTGTCTCTCTGGCTGCTATGACATGAGTAAATTAAATTCATTATTCTTTGCTAGTTGCCCTGGGTACAGGGACAAGGAGGTGGAGCTTTTAGCACTATGTATTCAGTACCTCCTACCCCAGTGGTACTTGAGGTTAAAAAGCCAAGGCCAGAAACCACAAGTTTGCCTTTTTTTTTTTTGCATTTGCTGGGCTTGCTCTGGAGAGGGTGTGGGATTGGGACCACCAATCCCTGGGGAGAGAGCCCCTGCAGCGGGGCCCAGGCCACACAGAGTCACCATTTTGGCAGCACAGCTCCTCATTTGGATGAACTAGCTTTCCTGGTTATGTTTTGTCCCTGCTTTCTGTTGTTTTCAGGCTGGGGGAGGAGGAAGTTAAGCCAGGAGAGCCTTCCTGATGCATTGTTTTAGTTTTCCTGAATTCCATGTGCCCATAGTAGAGGGCCAGTGGCCATTTTGTCTTTGTCGGGAATCCACGCTGGATGCTGTCTTTAAGAAGTGGTTTTGTTTGTTTGTAGCGAATATCCTTTTGTGGGTGTCTCAGTTTGAAAAGACAGGTGTCTGCTAAGGAAGGCAGGAGCCTCCCCTGAACTGGAAACTGTAAACCCCTTCCCTCTGACTTGTTATACATTTGAAATTAAAGGGGGCTCTCAGGCAGAGATATGGGAGCAGGAATAACAGCTCTTTATTGGGGAAGAAAATAAAAAAATAAAATAAACCAAACAGTAATACAAAACAACACTGACAGAGTCAGAATACAGCCTGATACCCTGTTGGTCAGGGTGTTGGTAGCAGTCCAATTGGAATTGTGGCTGCAGTCCTCCTGGAGTGGCAGATGTGGTTCTGTTGAAGCAGTGATTCTGTAGAAGGGTGTAGTCTTCCAGTCTTCTTCTGAAGATCCTTTGGAAAAGGCAGTTGTTCCTCTGGGAATCCAGTGGAAAAGCTGTTCTGGTGTCCCAGTTTCTCAGATTATATCCAGTTAGCAATGCTTGGCTCCTCCCTCTGGGCAGAGCATCCAACAATGGGATACTGTATTTTTTATCAGACATGCAGCAACGCTCAATGGCCCATTAACAGCAGATGTCTCGCTGGAGGGAGGATTGGTTTGTGGAAGAGGTAAAGAAAACTGCCCAATTAACAGAAGATAACTGCCACGCCTCTAACAAATGGCAAATAGAATACACATTGCCTTGCAATCTAGGACAGTGAGTAAAATTCTCTTTTGTACACTCTTTTATTAATATTGTTGAGATTATTAGGAGTTTTCATTAAATTGTGATTTCAACTTATAATATCTCCTAGTGTTCCTCCATCATTGGAACAGATGGGGAGTGGAAAAAGGAGTGGCTTAAGTGGGTTTAATTTTCTAGCTGGGTTTTAAACCAACACACTAGTTAAATGGCCTGAGTTGTCTCTAATCAGCATACACCTTAAGAACAAATTATCATTACTTTATTTGTCTCCTTTCCTACCAAGACTTCTCTAACTCTAGAATCTCACAAATAACTTCCTTTTCTGGTACAGACCCTTGTGGAAGTCACATTGAAGTATATGGAAGACAGAGAAGTGAGAAGAGCTATCTCTACGTCATAGAGATATGGCATACCTTCACCAAAGGCAAATCTGGAGTTGTGCTGTCAGGCTAATCTGGTGGCCTTCTTATGATGTGACTGCATCAGTAGATAAGGAAAAATCAACATGTTATTTACCTGGTTACTTTTTAAGGCCTTTGGCATGGTCTCCCATCACATTCTTGATGCTAAATTGGAGAGATTATGAGTTTGATGGATATACTGCTAGATGGATAAGGAAATGACTGGATGGTCACATTCAAAGAGTTACAGTGAATGACTCAATGCTCCAGTGAAAACCAGGAATCAGTGATGTCCCTCAAGAGTCCATATGGACACCAAAGCTATTTTACATCTTCACTGATGGCACAGACCAATGGGATTGAGTGCGCTCTTATTAAGTTTTTGGATAAAACCCGGATGAATGGTACAGTAGATATATTAGAAAGAAGGGATGCCATCAAGACAGACCTTAATAGGCTTGAGGGGTGGGACTGTGTGGATCTCATGAATAGCAACAAGACCAATGCAAGGTCCTGCACCTGGGCCATGTCAATCTATAAGATCAGTATAGACTGGAGAAAGAATGGATTGGAACCAGTCCAGAGGAGAAGGACTTGATGTCCACCATCCTTGTGGATGAAAAAATTGGAAGTGATCCTGCAATGTGTGCATGCAGCCTAGGAATCATATGCTGCATCAAAAAAGGTGTAGCCACCAGGTCAAGAGAGGTGATTCTCCTTCTCTGTGCTGCTCTTATGAGACCCTGCCTGCAGTACTATGTCCAGCTCTGGGATCCTCAGCACAAGAAAGACATTAATGTGTTGGAGAAAATCCAGAGGCAGGACAAAAATATCATCAGAGGGCTTAAACACTTCTCCTATGGACAGGCTCAGATACCTGGGGTTATTCATCCAGGAAAACAGAAGGAAGACCTGGCTGCAGACTTTCAATACTTAAATATAAGTTATAAGTAATATAAAGAGGGCATTTCTACCAGGGCCTGTAGCTACAGAAAGTAATTGGTTAAAATGGAAAAAAAAATTATATTGGATGGAAGGATGAAATTTTTTACAGTGATTGTTGGGAGACACTAAAACAGGTTACCCAGAGAAGATTTGGATGCCTCATCCCTGGAAGTGCCCAAAATCATGTTGGACAATGCCTTAAGCAATGTAATCTGTTCAAAGTTGTTCCTATCCATCGAATGGAGCTTGGACTAGATTATTTTTGAAAGTCCCTTCCTATGTAAGCCAGTCTATGATTCTGCGACGTTATGACTTAAAATTTGAAATACATAGATGTTAACATACAATACATCTATGTTAACAATTCTACTCATAGGAATTCAGAATACTTTGTAGAGAGACAAAATCAAAGGACAAGATAGGCTGGAAATCATAAGAACAAATAAATCTTGCAGCATTTAAAGGCATCTTTTTTTTAATGTTGCAGGCATTACTATATACCAGATATAGTCGTACAGTCAGGGAAAAAAACCTCTTAAAATGCTGGTATTCAGATAGGATAGAGAAGGGCTACTGATTTATCTGGTAATAGTTAAGTCATTGACTACAACAATGGGAAAATATATATTAGTAAATTCATTTTGATATTACTGAGATTTAACAACTGCATAATTATATAGTCCTATTCAAATATATTAAAGTAGAGGGAGATTTAAGTAGGACATGGCTTTATGCTGCTTTTCTGTATATGTGGGAGTTTGTCTACATGCATTTAGAAAATATGAATTCCTAATGTGCTATTTGAGTTGCTGTATAATCTGCTTAGAGAAACACAGTTTCATCAGAGCTTTGTCAAGGTATCAGATAGAATAACGGAAGTAAAGCATCCTTGTATTCCTGAATTAAGATAAAATGAAAGCCGTAATTAAGATAGCAGCTTCTTACTACTTTAACTTGATTATTTAATTAGAATAGAAGGCCATGCCATATAGAAGAAGAGTTTGAAATTTTAATCCTTTTTGAGTTATTTTACTTTCTTAGGTTTCTGAGCAGCAAAACTGGTTATGATGTGAATGTCTTTAAAATATAATTTATAAAAGACAGCCCTTAAACACTCTGATTCAGAACTTGTCAGGGTTTGCAGTGCTACATTGTTCTCATGTAAAATATCTGAAAAGATGAAGACAAATATTCCTGGAAGTAGGCCAGATAAAGGGGAAATGGATATCATAGATTTTTGCAATATCTTCCTGATGATTTTTTTTCATTTGTGTTCTCAAAATGGACAGGTCTAAAAGTCTGAATAATATATTTTCCCTGTGTTAAAAAAAAAAAAAATCTTGTGCTGAAACCCACAGAGGAATTTGATTTAGACTTTTTTTTTTCAATTTAATTCCTAGTTAAAATCTAGCTCTCTAATTCAGAAAAATGCATTTTTGACTCTACGCTTTTGAATCATGCTAATAAATCCTGAATTCAAAATTTGGATTTGAAAACCTTTCTTGCACTTGGGACAAAAAAGGACAAATTTATAAATCATGACTTGCAAGATGTTCAGTTAAGATCAGCACTATAAACTTCTATCATATTTGGGGTTGACATTTCAAAAATGTAACCCTTCAATGCTATGTATCAGTACTCACAGCAAGCCACTTTAAAAAGCACCTGTTTTTCAGGTGAACATTCTAACACTCTGCATGCATCAAATGAGGCAGAAAACCACTTATAAGATGGAATTATTTTCTTTGCAACCTGCAGTGTTTTAGAAAGCTGAGAGCATGGAAAACTTCTCAGAATATGATGAATTTTAAACAGCACTCTTCTAACCTTCAGTGCATATTCAAGCTGAAGAAATAGGTTGCACCGAATGTAGGGCACAGTGGAGGAGCTGTGCTTCTGGCTGTTGCTCAGGTATAGGAATTTTCTGTGGAACAATCCTACTGTCACAAGCACCATGCACCCTGCCTCGAATTATATATGGTGCTGCACTTCTTCCATTCTCTTTGCTCTAAATCTGGGTTAGTATATTAAGGATGCCAAAACTGTGTCACTGTAGGATCATTTATATCAGGGAAAATGGTCTGTGTCAGGGTTTATGCCTTGTCACATAATAAACAGGACAGGTATCATAAACTAAAAGTTCTGTAAGTTAGTTAGCCACCTGATGTTTTGCTTATGATGCTTTCTGGGTCACCCAGAGTTGCTGCTCACCTGCTTCAGTCTTGGGTATGAGCACTATCCAGGGACTTTGGCTGGGATAGGAAAGCACAAAGGTAAAAACTGTGTCTTCTTCATAAGGGTATTAATAAACTGGGTTTTTTTTTTTTTTTGGTGACCTATACTGATGTCTGAGAATCTGACAGAATCTTTGCTGCCTCTGAGATATTTTATGTACTATGAAATACAATGAAAGGGTATCAAAGGTAGTATTCTGTTACCACTTTACTATGAATGCAGGTGGCACTGCAAGTGATATTTTCAGAATAAAATGAATGTTCTTGCCTTATTAAACTCAATCTACTAGGTGAATTTTTTGTCATAAGAAGCATTGGAATGGACTGCTAAAACTGTGGTTATAGTCAGAAAAGTGATTGTCAATGTGGAGATTGTTATTTAACGTATCAGTTATTCTGTGGGTAAATCATGACCACTTTTATGCCTAAAGTAGGTGTTTACAACAAGAAACACTGAAGTACTAATTCAGCTATGGAGAACATTGGATTTCCCTCCATTTCATGAACGTGTTATTTTTGTTGATATCACATTTGATTGTGGTTCAAAAATCCTTATTACAGATGAGAGTCCAGGAAAAAAGAGACAAAATAGACCAATTTTCTAATCTCAGTTTGAATGCATAGGTCTGACAAAGAGGGGAAAAATAAGAAAAAAACAGCATAAAGCAAAGAAAAAAAACCAAAATAATTCTCACACACTGTGGAACCTGTCACTATCTTGTGTTATGGTAAAAATAAGTTTAGTGACATGTTATTTAAATGAACCAATTTTAAATGTCCCAATTTCTCCTATAGGTTACATCTACATTACTAGAAATGAGCCAGTCATCTGTTTTCATAAACCACTCTTCATTCTGCCTCACACCATTCTTCCTGATAAGGAAAAAAAAGGTCCTGTCATCCATGCTACCTATTAAAGAATAATATTTGGTCTATAATAATACCTCTTCTAGGTACCCTCTGGGACTGAACTCATTGTCATGAGCCAAAACTATGCCACAGATTAGATGGGGAAGAGTGATGTGGGGATCTAGATGTACAGATTTAACAAATGTAAAGCAAAGTAAATTGAAGCATTTTGGTCTGCAGATTACATTTTAGTGGCATAAAAAGACTAAAATCTTAAAACCACATCATTTAAAATTGAAGCCGAAATTCTTATTAAATAAAAACGTCTGCTTTTTAGATACCTGAAATAAATGGGGAACAATGTACATTGGTGCAAAGAATTACAAAATAAGGGAATAAAAACTACTTTTTGACAAAATGCTAAACATTTCCTCATCAAAGTAATTCTGACTGGCTAAAGTAAAAATCCTAACCATTAAAATTTAAAGAAATAATATGACTAAATAAATTTTTGCTCTTTGGATGAACTTTTAAGTCTCTGTGTTAAGTTTACTGGTTCAGAAGTGCAAGGTATTGTTTTACATTTGGAGCATTATCTGGCCTTGCACATGCAGTTGAGAGTCTGGATGGTGAGTGAGATGATGTAGCTCAAGAACATTGGGAAGGTTGCTTCCTCTACCAGCCAGTCAACTACACCATCTTCTGGTTCACAGCCAGCTGGCTCGGGCACAGATGAGCTTTGACAGCTAGAGTCCACTGCATGAATCACGAAAAAAAAAAATAATCAGACCTTGGAATGAGACATAGAAACAGCTTAGGATTTGATTCAAATGAAACTTAACTTGGGTGGAGGGCATGAACTAAAGTATGATTTTGTCAGATGTCCCACAATATGCTAATTAATTTTGTACAGCCAAGATCTTTGCTAAAAAGAAACTGTCTTATCAGTTCTTTTTGGTCCAGACTAGAAGCTAAATTAATACTGCAAAAATCAGCATGGTTACCTTAAAAAACAATTGGTTTTTGTTTGTTTGTTTGTTTCTTTTTTGATTGCAGCAGCATTTGTACCACTGGTAAAGTATATATTCATCTAAAAATAAGATAAAGTTATTTTCACTTCAATCCATTTGTCATATTGTCAGAATTGTATCAAAGGACTTCAACATAATAAGCAATTGAATCCTGGTAGTGGTCACTGTTGCAAAGCACACATCAAAAGTTCAGTGTGAAAAAACATATATCATGTTTATTCTCAAAAGAGTTTCGTTTTCTAAGCAATCAACATGAAAGGTTAATTAATGCTTCTTTAAAGTTATCTGCATTTGAATACAATAAATAAAAAATAGTTAAGTAACATCCAAAATTCATGTGATAACACATTGTTACAAATCACTTATGAAGTGTCTTGAAAGCTCCTTTTGTGATGAAGTGACATTATATATCCCTTGTTTTCCTCTGAGATCAGTCAAGGTTCAAGCACTGTCAATAAAACAACATTCACAGTGGCTTACCCATCCTTCATGTAGTGGCAGACATCATCAATCATTTCCCCTTCAAGAAAAGTTCAGATCTGTCTATGTGAGTTCTATTTGAGTGAACATAACTATTGTATTTGAGTGTCTTATAAAAAGGAACATTAAGACAGGGCTGAATGAGTGAACTGTATTTATCCCTACTCTCCAAAAATTTAGTGAGATCCATTTTTCCTTCTTTTTTTTACTGCAGTCTGTATTTCTTTTTTGAGCTTTTTTTTTGCTACAGAATAAGTAAATATAATTTAGGTTATGTTCTAATGATACTATCAAATGGGACTTCACACTATTTTGACTTGCATGTTGCAGTTTCTTTTTTCAATTTTGTAAAATGCAAGTCTGTGAGGAAATTAGGATCATTAATCAATAGAGACTTGTAAGTAACTTTTTATTCACAAATAAAGTAAAAATACTTTCAATAGCTCAGCATGGAAATTACTAAGAAGTAAACATGCAGGCATTACACGGTAAAAAACAAATAGCACTAGTGAAAGAAGGACATTTTTTTTATCCTGTACTGTTTGAAAGCAAAGAACTTCATAAGCTCTCTTTGATTAACAGTATTCCTCAAAAAGTACTGTGGTGTAGTCATTAACAACAGATTTCAAGGTTTGTCATGCCACTAGAATCAATCACTGCTGTCTCCTTCTTTGGAATAAAATGTTCCACTATTTGTCTTCCACTTGTTGATTTCAGCCTCCAGGGAAGATTTCTAGCTGATAGTGATGCTCTGGCTACAGAACAACCTCCTGCCTGTTGCCTGCCTGTGAAGAGACTGGGGTACAGCAGAGGCTGAAGAGTCTTCACTATAAGAAGAAATTACCTTGAGGAGCAAGCAACTCATCCCTACTGACATTGCAAAAGAAGTAATGAGATGAGCTGTTCATTCAATACATGAATTAAACTCTGCCCTTACCAATTCTTTGAAGTAAATTTTTCATGGTCCTGACTACCATAGACTACTTAGGAACACTGATGTCCTCATGTTGGTCATCTCAATGAGGTTATTATCCAGTGATCCTAGTACTCTTTACTTTCTCTGACATAAACAGGATGCTCCTTGGGAATCATATAGCACAAGAGGGAAGGAAGAAAAACAGTTTAACAGTTACTTTTTATTATTTATTTCCTGGAAAAAAAAGTTGATACTCACTAGCTGTAGAGACTCCAGACAACTTGCTACCTTATTTTCAAACTACTGTAATTTTCTACATGCTATTTTAAAACATGCCTTCACAGTTTCTTTTGCAAAATCTAGATGTGTCACAGATTTATTCTGCTAACCACAAGGGACATGTTTCTGAATATAGCATGGTTTCTTTTGCTATTGTTATTTTAAAGGCCTTTTGTCTAGAAAGCTTTAAACTTATTCTTCATGGAATGATATCTGGCAATGGTTTTCCCAAAAGATTAACACAGAATTGTAGAAGTTTTCTCAAAGAAGCAGGCAGATAGCTTTTAACAATCAGAAGCAATGATTTTAGA
Source organism: Zonotrichia leucophrys gambelii (assembly GCF_028769735.1). NCBI lineage: Eukaryota > Metazoa > Chordata > Aves > Passeriformes > Passerellidae > Zonotrichia > Zonotrichia leucophrys. Next base: position 22,682,515 of record NC_088169.1, on the reverse strand, counting down.
TCAATGGACAAGTATTTGGACTTCTACACAAGTATTTGGATAGCTGAGCCATCAAAACCTCCTAGTAGTTTAACATAGTAGTGCCAGTCAGGATTTGAACAATTACCACCACACCACGCCATGCCACATTATATAATTATTTAATTATATTTTCATGTACAACTTTGCCCTGAAACAGACTCCTGGAAGAACTGGTGGATCTATGGAGAGAGGAGCTGGAGCAGGTTTGCTGGAAGGACTTGTGAACCTGTGGAAGGGATACAAGCTGGGACAGTTTGTGGAAAAATGCAGTCCCTGGGAAGGACTGGCATTGGAGAAATGATTGGAGTTTATGATATAATAATAATTATTATAATTATCCCTCCCACTCCCTCATGTGAGCTTTCCCACACCAGAGCAGGGAAAGAGTGTGAGCAGTTCTTCCCCTGAAGACGAAGGAGCAGCAAAGACAACTTTTGATAAACTGACTGCAGCCCCCATTTCCTGCCTCCCTGCACTGCTGGTGGGATGAAATTGGAGAATTCATCAGTAACGGATGGGTCGGGGGAAGATGTTTTTAAGATTTGGCTTTATTTTAAATTTCCCTACTCTGATTTGAGGGACACTAAATTAAACTGATTTCCCAAATTGAGTCTGGTTTGCCTATGAGAGTAACTAGCGAGTTCCTGTCCTTATCTTGTCCTCATCTTGACCCATGAGCCTTTCATTATATTTTCTCTCCCCTGTCCAGCTGAGGAGGGGAGTGACATAGTGGCTTTGGTGACCACCTGACATCCATCCAGGGTCAATCCATCACATATGGTGCCACCAAGGTAGAGGTGATTCCTTTATTTTGGATCCTAACTAGCACTGTATATAGTGGACAGAGAGGCACCAACTTACCGTGTAAGAAAACAGAAATACAGGAAGTACAACCAAATTCTTAGAGAGCAAAGCTGATATTTTTGAGATGAAAAGGAGGTAGAAATCTTCCCATGCAATGGGAAAGAAGAATGAAATTAGTCTGTGGCAACAGATGTCAGGCCATATTTCTAAAGAGTATTTTAATTTAGAAGAGATTTTGAAGTTTTTGAATTCCACTGCTTTCTTTAGTTCAACGATTAGTACAGGAGAAGGCCTCATCCAAAGCTGATTGTAATAAACTGAAAATCTTCCACAAGTTACATTAGGCTTTGGAACAAACCCAGGTTTTATGATATATGTTCATAATTTGCAAAGTCTAATTTCCCTTTCAGTTATACTATCTCATAAGCCAAATCTTGTAGATAATTATACAGGCCCGAAATTCATAAGCAGTAGTCATAAAACTGTTGAACCCATCTTGTAAAAAGGAAGAGAAAAGCAACCACTCCATGACGTTTCTGAGCTGCAATCAGAACTGAAACCTCCCTCTTGTTCTGAATCAACCCCAGACACAGTGTAATATGTCCTTGTATCAACCACTGATGCGAGGCTGTGGGATTAGGGATATTAATGCACATGCCCATCTCACATGAAATTTTATTCTTAGTATCAGAAACAGTAAAAATATAAATGCATCAATGAGCTAAGTGGAAAATTGTTAGAAAGAAGCTTTTCAAATGCACAAGTGGAGCTGACTACTATCACTAGTGTCTTACACAAACCTTCCATATAGTTTCTTTTTGTACTCTTAAATGATGGCTTGGCAGAAGAATATCTGTAAGTGAACTGTAGCAAGTAATAGGTTTTTATGTTGTCCTCTATCAGATGCCACTTATAAAATGAGTTCTTTAAGGGGTTCTGAAAAAGGGCAAATCGCATTGATTGCTTATGTTTAAAACAGAAAAGCAAGCACCTGAATAACACAGAGAGTAATTCTTTCCAGACACAGAATTACTTCTTTTGTAGTTTGAACAATACACCATTTTCCTGTACTGATAATTTCTTACAAGAATAATTAATGGTCATATGTTTTATTATATAAATTATGATTAAATTTTTAAAATCACAACATGTGGCTTAGGATATTCTTGCAATATCATTTATGCAGATTTTATTGAAGAGTCAGACTAATATCTGTCTAAAGATATGGAATAGTCAATTACACTGTAATTTCTAATGACTATGGGGAACTCTGAACACTCGATGCCTAAAATTATAATGATGTGTTGCTGCAGTCATTATGTGAAGATTATCACTTTGATGGGGTGCACTGACCTCGTTTTTATCATTGCTTTTCTTTTCCTTAAAGTCATCTCCATAACACACAGATGTTTTTATAATAGTTTGGAGATAGGGAACTCATTTTTACAAATAATGAGATTTTTTCTTTTTTCTTCACATATCTTTTGACCCTTGTAAACCAGTGGAATAATTGCAAGTTAAACATTTTTTTAAAGTATCTGTTTACTGTATAAATTTTCAAACGGGCATTTCATTTACTCTAACAATGAAACATGCACTGTGTTCTGAGATATAACTACAGTAATTTTTTTATTGGCTGATATGTGATTTACCTGTGTTTGCTGTCATTTTCTGATCTACATTAAAGGCAAAAAGAATTTTTTGAATTAAATCTTCCTTTAGTGAGAATATGTCAGAAAAAAAAATTTATTCGTGATATTAAATTCACCATTGGTAGGGGTTCCAGCACAGTCTGATAATGCACCAATGACAATGCATGCCTGCCATGGTTAATGGGGGTCATTTTTTAAAATCTTCACTGTATTTCAAGCCTGAATCTGTCCTGTTTTGAAATTGTAAAGGAAGAGCAGCATATTGATATTCATACAATAGGTTCTTTCAGGATACAGTTATTGAAGGTTATAGTTCACATATTTAATTGTTTTTACATACATATTTTAGGAAAACTGCCCACAAAATTTGCTTACAAGAGTCAAGGAGTTGATGGCAGTAACATTTGTCAATTTTAAATTTTTTGAGGGTGGCATGTTTTTTCTTTTTCTTTCCTGCATAGAATATGTAGTCTTTTTCACAGAAGACATATTGAGTTATTAGTCAAGAGAATTGCACACCAATACTTCTTTATCTGAATGTAAGCAGACTAATGATCTTTTGATATAGAGTCCTTCACACCAAGACACCTTGACACTTTAAATTATTATAATAAGTAATACCAGGAGGCTGCAGTTTATTAGCCCTTGGAGAGTGGAATTTACTGGAACATAGATTAGGGTAACCACTGGGAAAATTCTTAGGCCATTTCAGTTCAGCACAGCATAAATTCTCAAGAATGAATCCCGCTGTTTTACTGAATAAAAATGTCTCTTGAATTCAGGTTCTTTCCAGACAGTGATTTCCCAGCCTGCAATCATTTTATATCCTATTTCACCCAGCTCCAGCCCAACTTACCCAGGACAATCTGGTAGCTGCAAGACTGAAAAACACATTAATACTGTTTGAAAACCATTGTCATCCAAAGTTTTGTTTATTCTTTTTAGATTTTAAATAGGAACAGGTTTTGGAAATGTAAAGTAGACAAAATAAATAAGTTTCAGAACACTGTAGCTTAGTGAATTTTGACTGTAAGGCTTTCCTTTTCTTAATTAATATGTTTTCAGATGGGTAACCATTTTCTCCAGATCATCAACCTGTTCCCATAGGTACAGTGATGGTTAGCTATGATACATAAAGCACTTTTAGATTTAAAGCCAACTGTAAATCCTTGCACATCCACAGTATTGATAACCTTAAGAGAGGCATAAAAGTTAGTCTGTTTCCTGGGAGTGTGCTGATAAACAGTCATGACATCCCTTTTCCCAAGTAAAATAATGCAACACTGTACAATCACTTCTGTTATGCGAAAGCTTTCTTTCTATCATCAGAGCAAGTGAAGTATAAATCATGTGTCTGATAAACCACATAAAGAAAAAGCAAAATGACATCTTTCTAGGCAAATAATTTCAAAGCCCAGTTGAATAAATCTATCAGTAATAATCAAGGATAAGAGAAAAAATGTATCATAAGCACAAATTGATTCAAAATAAATTTAAATGGTTTAAGATTCACACATTTGAGGTTTGTTTTTTAGGCTATATTGTTTTTTGAATCTTCAAACAAATTGAGATATTACCAGTTTTGAAGACATGATGAATTAATATTATTAAAAAAAAACCACAAAAACCAGTATGGGTTTGGTTCTGAGGGGAAACAATCAGACAAACAGTCCCACTCAACTCTCCCCTTCCCCTCCCAAACATAAGAATAAAACCTCCCACGTTTTACTCTGTGTACTTATACAGAAATAGCTGTGTGCCTAGTTCTGCAGAGAATTCATCACTTTTCTATGGAGGAATCCTATCCTATCCTTCTGTTCATAAATAAACAAAATTTAAGGGTAGCTTCTAGATGATGTAAGAAGATGAAGGAAAGAAACACATACATCCAGAAGGCTTCCTCAGGACAAATACAGAGAAGCTAAAGCTGAAGGATGTGTAATCTGTGATGGGCTGACCCTGGCTGGACACCAGGTGTCCACCCAAGCCACTCTATCACTCCTCTCCTCAGCTGGACAGGGGAGAGAAAATATAACAAATGACTGGTGGGTGAGGTAAGGATGGGGGGAAATCACTCAGCAGTTACTGTCACTGGCAAAACAGACTTGACCGGGGGAAACTGCCTTAATTTATTGCCAGATAAGGAGTATTTAAACAATTCCAAATCATATATCACAAGACACAAGCCTGTAAAAGTTCATTGGACCTAGAGTGTCCCATGGATAATGACACTGGAAATCTCTCATCTTTAAAGGGTGGCAGTCAAGGACAGTGCTTAGTGACCAGTCACTCACAACCTGCAAGATTCTGTGAAATGAAGTCCAGTCATTCTTGGCCAAGGAATGTCAGTCTTCAGTCACTGGTAAGGAAAATGGAATGTGATGAGGTTTGATGACTCCTTTTCTTCCACGGGAAAATGGGAATTCCCATTTCCATTTTCCACTGGATGGGGACTAAATACTTTATTGTACAGGGAGAGGTACTAAATGAGGAACAGCAGATCATAGAAAATTCCTTTAAATGTTTAAAGGGAAAAGTAGAAAAGCAAATAATCAACCCTTTGTCATGCCTTTAGGGATAATTTGTTTTGGGTGTGACAAGAACTCTTGCAGAACTTAAGAAAAAGTAAAAATAGACATGGACCCAGCATGTAAATTGCAAGAAGCTCTAGAATATATCAAGTTTTTTTGCTTTCTAAACTTACAGAAAACCCAAATCTTGTACAAGACTAACTTACAAATTTTGTTGGTGAGCCTATGAAAAAAATTCTCTCTTCGAATTTGTTTGGAAATTTTTGATGATAATAATTGTTGTAAAAGCTGTGTTTTTATTTTGCCACTCTCAAGGTGAAGAAAGAAATTGTACAATGCAAGAATATAAGCATGAAAACAATGGCAATACAGAAAAAAAAAATCAACTACTTTTTTTCTCAAGTACCATCTCAGTTATATCTAGAGAGTCAGAAATGTGAAGGTCTTCATGTCCACATTCTCAGAGCAGTCCACGCTTTGTTGGTTCTTAGCATATTTTCCCTGAAAAATAAGCTAAGAATAGCAGGAGCACTGCATAACATTTACATAGAAAGAGTTATATGTGCTTACAAAGACAGTATTTGTTTTGTTCTATGTACCCAAATTTTACAATGGAAAATGAGTGAACATTGAATCATAAAGTTCAACTAAAAAGCAGGGTCAAAAGACCATTTTCTTATAAATAGACTAAATTATGATTTATTGCAGCAGAGATTAACTACTCAAGCACCAGTGTCAGCAGACAGGAGAAAAAATAAAAGCCCAGAAGAAAAACAGTCTGGTAAATTCTCCACACTTCTTCTTTTTGTTAAAGAAAACACATAAAATCATAATTCATTCAGCTCAATATTTATTTTCTTTATGTATTTCTGCTATCAATAGCATTGTTACTAATTATCATATTTGGTTGTACCTCAAAAATGTGATATTATAATAAAGGAAGGAAGGAAAACAAAAGGCCATATAGGAAAGCTTATTAAAATGCACATCAGGAGGTGCTTTGGTTTTCTGTGGGTAGATAAATCTATCTATATTTCAGGCTTCTAATGCATATTCTTTATTTTATTGTTAAAATGGAAGATTAGCAGCTTACAGAGTGCTCCATGAAAACTAAATCACTTTCTTTCTCTGACTGATTGTTTTGAGTGAGATTTTATTAACATTTTAATTACATGAATGGAATGAAATGTAAATATATTATGAGTTTTACGTACCTCTAGGTTCATAAGAAATGAAGTAGTTTTATTGAAGTTATTTTCGAGAATGAGAAGGAGAGAAGCAATTTATTCCTTGATATGGTGGCTGAACAGATGCTACTTAAAGAATTCTACTGTAGGAAATTCTGCTAAATATAACATTGTATATATATTTCATACTAAGGGTTTTTTTTAAAACAATAAAAATTTTGTGCTTTGGTTGCTTAATTTAGCAGTTTTGAATAAGAAAACCATTCACAAGAGAGCTCATGTCAATAAAGAATGTGAGCACTAGAGAACCCAGAAATTGAAATGAAGAGTTTAGGACAATATACTAAAGGCTAAAATGTCCACAATTTCCTTTGAAAATGAAATCCTCACCTGAGAGGCTAAACATGCTTTATATATGTTAATCATTGTAGGCTGCCTAAATACTCAGTAGAAAGAAGTTACCACTTTCAGGAACCTATCCTTCTCATCATAAAATATAATGTGCACATAATCTTGGAGATTTTTTCCTTTAAAAATTTTTAGTTCATGATGTTGTCTTTAAGTAAGTCTAGAGTGGCTGTCTAATTTTTTAGAAATCTAATGACAGCAATTAAATAACCCAGTTCTCATAGTTCACTACAAAACTATTTCAGATGCCTTTACCAGTTTTATTGACACAGACATAAGAGTGTTAAAATAAATTTGTTTTTCTTTACTGTTCCAGATTCAGGATATCTATGCATTCATCTTGATTCATTTCTGAGACAAATTCAGAAAGCACAGATAAATAATTTGATTTTTAATCCAGCTACAAGACAGAACCTTATTTTTTAGTCAAAAAATATTCAATAGCAATCTTGCCTGTATCTCAAATCTCATGCATGTCTGGATCAAAATCTTGCATTCTAAGCCATCCATTTCTTTCCTCAAAACAGCAAGTACATTGACAAAGAAAATCGTAGGTAAGCACAGGATCTTTATTTTTACTAATATACTCACAGTTATTTACATGTGAGCATGTTGTGGGAATCAAGACCTCTGTGAACCTTTGCAGAAAGAATAGGCTGAGGAGAAATAAGAGCTGGACAAAAAGCACCCAAGTCTTTTGATCCAGTAAGAAAAATATTTGATTCAGAATATATATATATATATATATATATATATATATATATATATATTCTAGTTTCCTATTGTGGTTCTTTGTAGAAGCAAATGTCAGAATAGGAAATATAAGAAGGAATTACATCTGTGGAGTTCTGGTTTTGGAATCTGTGCCAGGCTGAAAACAGATATGACTTTGGACATGTTTCATTATTGAAATATGAAAACTTCACAAAGAAATAAGTCATTAGATCAAAGTTCTATTTATTGATATTTGAAATAAGGATATTTCTAATGATCTACTAAAATATAATTCTCAGTACCTCAGCTGTTGAATAGATTCATGTGAGCAAAGGCCGAGTCAAAAAATTCAAGGGATTTACTCAAACAATGCAAGATTAGGATGTAATTGCTGCCAAAACTTGGCAAATAGGGCAAATTTTTACTAGTTGTTCTAGAATAAACTTCAATGGTCTTGGGCTCCTGCTTTGGGTTTTTTTGTTGGTTTTTTTTGTTTGTTTTGGTTTGGTTTTTGTGGGGATTTTTTTTGTTTGGTCTGGTTTTGGCTAGAAATTTAAACAATTCCTACATAAAGGCTAGTGTTTGAATAAAATAATGTCAGAAAAATATTCTAGCTGATGGGACTTTGGGAATAAATTAAGATGGTTACTGACTTTAAAATATCTAAAATTACCTGAGGAAATAAAAACTGAAATTAATAATGTATTTAAGCTTTTGAAATCAACTAGTGTTAAAAATATTTGGAATATAACCTAATAAATCATGTAATAAAGAAAAACAAAGGGATGAATGTATTTCCCTAAAGTGCCAGAATAAATGTTTTACATAGACTAAGTTTTTTACTCCTACTCCTTCAAATGATAATTTTCAAAGGTAGTGAAAATAGATGCAACTAATAATAAGGAAACATCTACCATCAGATTTTCTTCTGAGGGATTCTGTAGGTGGCTCATTCTCTGCCTGCCTGGTGCTCACACCCAGATCTGGCACCTCTTGCTCATCAGCAGATCTAGCACGGACTTTGCTGCGACTGACACATATGGACACCCCCTCCCCAGCTGTTTTTGAGGTGGTACAGACACCCCACCACACCAGAGCAGCACCGGGCAGTGTCTCAGCCTGGGTGTGCTCCAGATGTGCTGTGGAGACCCCCACGCCCCGTGCTCACTGCGGGCTGCTGATGCCGCTTGTGTGGGGTATCTGCACCCTCACTGATGCTGGTCTCTGACCTCAAATCCGCTCACGCTTTGCCCAGCAGCTGTCCTCTCACCCCTACAGAGCATCAAGGGGCACCGAGTGAGGAGGAGCACAGAGAGGTACTGCAGGATTGAAGAAGGACAGACCAGCCTGGGGAGGTGAGGCTCAGGGCTGGGTCAGACAAGCCTGATGGCTGGCCTGAGCCTGCACACAGCCAGACCCTCCTACACACAGCCCATGTCCCTCTGTTCCTCCCCATCCCCTTCCCACACATACCTCCTCCTAAACTTTGCATAATCCCACTGACACTCCCTTCAAACATCACAAATCCCCATGTTATTGTTTCCTCTTTATTGTCACAGAAGCATAGAATGTCTTAGATTTATAGAGAGTCTAAAGATTCATCTAATTCAAACCCCCTGCCATGGGCAGGGACCAGAATACCCAGAGCCTGATCCAAGCTGGCCTTGAACACTCCCAGGGATGGGTCATCCACATTCTCTACACATTATCTAAGGGAATTTCTTATGACACTTCCTATCATTTTTATCCCTTATGTGTACTGTAAAATCCTTGTCCATATAGTAGAATATAGCAATCATAATAACAGAAAATACACCTGGTATATTTTTACTACAGTACTTTAGAAATATGATGAGAAAGGAAAACTACCTTTTTACATCTAGAGTGACCTAATAACAAGACCATACATTTTGCAGTCAAAACTCTTTAACTTTGTAATAATCCTCTTCTTTCCTCACACGTGATGAGAACACTGTCTTGGGAATAAAAAAGGTGTAGGGGAAATAGATATTTGACAGTACAGTTATGGAAGAAATACTGTTCTGAATAACTGATAAAAGAAAGATCATATGTGGTCAATTTTGTAGATTTCTTGTTTATACCCTCTGAATTTAATTTCTTGGGAGTATTTTGTATGTGGAGCTGCCCAATCCTGTACATTGGATGTTTTCCTCAGGACAGAGAGGAACACCCTTTTCTTTGTGGTGCTTCAGCTGTTGTGTTTGTCCTGATTTGAAACCCAAAGTTCCATGGGCTTTTTTGGTGTCTTACACTCTGCTGCAGCTTCTTGAATATGTTTGCTGTAGTGTTTTCCACTATCATAGTTAATTTTGTAGACTCTAACGTTTTACATCTCTCTTTTTGTTATCTCTCTCTTACTGTTTTGAGTTTTCCTTGCTAACTCTCACTTTCGTATCTCCTTCCTATCCTCTTCCAATCTCCACTGCTAACCATGCTGTTAGTGTAACACATTACCTCTATTTTTGCTGTTGACTAAAATAGTACTGAAACAAGACAGTAATTTGAAAATATTTTCTGATTTTTAGTATTTCTTCCTCCTCTTTAATTAACACTGTCGTGGTTTGACCAGGAAGGAGTGGGAATTCTGGGGAGCTGTGGTCAAACCAATGAAGGTTTTGGGTTTCATACTGACACCTGGTGTAGCCGGTGGGGTTTGGACACACCTCCGAGAATACACAGGGGTTAAAAGCAAGGCACTGCCCTGGCACTTCCTCTTTGGGACATCGTCGGGCGAAGAGGTCAGATCTCTTCCCCCGCCCAGCCCGCTGCTGCTGGGCGGGGGAGGGGCGGCCATGCGGTAGGCCAGGGGCCTGGACAGAGGTGGGGGTTGAGGGGCTTTCAAGGATGGAAGGGTGCGGAGCCCCAAGAGACATCGAGACATCGGGCGGCCAGCCCCCCCCCCCCCTCCGGGAGGGAGAGCGGCCGGCCGCAGCAGCAGCACCTGTGGGAGTATCATCTCGTCCCAGGACAGACAGAGACTGAAAACTTTTAACCCTTTCTTGCATGATTGGGGCCTTGCAAAAATGCTAATCCTCCTCGAAGCTGAATAAGAAGGGAGATAAGAGATGAGATAAGATAAAGACCTGGCCCGAAGAATGTGGAGATGATTGGATGTGGAGAGATGATTTGGAGTGGCCTTTTGGCTGGACTTTTCTCGTGGCTATGGACTCAGTTGTTCCTGTGACACAGACTGCATTTAGGGGGAGTCAGTGCCTCAAAACCAGGAAGGTTCTTCGTGAGGACCCCCGGCCCCAGGGGGTTGGAAAAATATGGGGGGACAGATGTCCCAAAAGCAGAGACTGTGCCTTTTTGGAGTGAGACAAGGCATCCTTGAAAGACAACCCTAAAAGCAGCTCTGGCCATGTCTCGGTGGTGAGAGCACTGAGCATGGAAGGAAGATGTCACAAGCGGCAAATGGACTTTCCGGGCGGTGCCGCAGTGACAGGGAAGCACACGAGGTTTTCAGTGTGTTTCCACGAGAAGCCTATGGAACGAGAAAGACTCCTTTCCTCTTCATGAACTGAAGTTTGAGTATACTAAAGCGTCGTGCCAGGGCTGGGCAGTTGGTGTTTTTTGGAGAATGTATCGGATTGGGAAAGTCAGGGAGTGGGGAGGAGGAAAGTTTTTTTGTAAGGTTTTCAATTTTTTTTTTTTCTTTCCCTATTTTCCTGTAGTTTAGGTAATAAAGTGTTCTTTATGTTTAAGTTAGAGCCTGTTTTGCTTATTCCTGGTCACATCTCACAGCAGACACCAGGGTGAGGCATTTTCATGGGGGGCACTGGCTCTGTGCCAGGCTCAAACCATGACACACATTAATACTGAAATATTAAATAACATTGTGAAAGAATTTAGCCTGGCAAAACAGCGATTTATGTTTTAATTTACTTTTCTAGGGAAGTTTTATATTGTATGTATAATAATTATTCACACAACGCTGTTGAAAATCTTAGAGGTTGCAAACTACAGTGGGACTGAGGGAAAGGGGAGGTTCACTGGTCCTTGGCCAAATGTTGTAGTTCCATGATGTAGTGCTCAGGTCCACAGAGCAAAAGTGGTGAGCCCAGCCTGACACACACACACACACACACTGCAATATAGCACAGGTGACCACAATGCTGACAGAGGCAGAGAACAGAATCTTTACAGGCATCTGTACAAACAGCAACAGGATAAATGCTACAGTCTTACTTTTCCTCTCCAAATGGTCAGGAATGAAGTCCACTCTAAGACACACATGTACTTCTCCAGGGGTTGGTCTTTGATACACAGTTCATCTCACACCTAGCCCCCAGTATCTCTCTCTTCTATCTCCTGATACCTGCCTCTTCCAGGCAAGGGTATTTCATGGTCCTACTCCAGCAACTGGAGCTCAGACCTTCCTTCTTACTTTCTATGTCAAGCTTCCCATGTGTTGACACACACTCAGAATGGACAGGGCAGCCACCCAGAAGAAAGGTAAGGCTAGAATTTGATAAGAAAGTGAGATAGAGTAAGTGTACTGAACCAGATGCAGGTTTCTCACTCAACTGTACTGTCTAGAACCAATTTATCCCCATTTCCCTCTCTTTTTCCACACTTGTTGCTCCCTTATCCACCTTGTTCTCTCCTTTTCCCTGGCTTTATCCCTTCCCCTAAACGTTTCATAATAAGATTTACTCAGTCCAAAATGCACTTCACTCTTGTCCCCCACAGTAATTCCTAAATCTTTTTAAGTGCTAACCCCCTTCAGTCTGGAATGGATTCTGGATTTGGGTTTTTTGTTGCCTCCTCTTGGTTGGTAACTTATAGAGAATTTTTTCCCTTTTGACGATCTTAGGAACAGCTAAGTGAGCTGAGATTCCTCTGCAGGCTGTGGTGAAGCAGCTGTGCCCCTGCAGGGGATGCAGAGATCCACCTGCAGCCCATGGGGGTGGTGCCCATGCCAGAACAGTTGGGTGCCTGGAGGAGGCTGTGATCCAGTGGGATACCCGGGGGAGACAGGAGTCCTGGTCCCAGGCTGGAGCAGCCTGTCCTTGGAGGGCAGCACCCTGTGGAAGAGTGACCCACACCACAGCAGTTTTGGGGCACTGTTTGCCTGTGGGGGGAACTCACATTGCAGCAGGTGTGGCAGGACTGCTGCTCGTGAGAGTGGACCCACCCTGGAGAAGTTCACAGAGAATTGTCTCCCATGGGAGGGACCCCACGGTCTCACAGGGGAAGAAAGTCTTGGTGATGAACTGACCAAAACCCGACACCCTGTCTCCCTGCACTGTCAGTGGGAAGGACAGAGAGGCTGGGGGTGGGGGAAGAAGGTGTTTTAAGGGCTTATTTTACTTCTCATTAACCTCCTCTGATTTTGTTAATAATAAATTCCCTTTGTACCTCTAAGCTGAGCCTGTTTTGCCCTTGGAGTGTTTTCTCCCAGTCCTTAGCTCATGAAGCCTTCATTAAATTTTTGTCTCTCCTGTGCCCAGCTGCGGCAGGGGAGGCTGAGTGAGCGACTTTTGTGGGTGCCTGGAGCTTGGCCAGTGTCCAACCATGCCAACCTTGGCTCATAATACATAATAAGCCCTACTTTATATGGAAAAGAATAATGAAAATGAAATAACAGAGCAAATATCACACCCTGGTTTAGGATACCCATATCTAAACATGATTAGTAGGTAAAATTCATTGTTAACTAAGTAAAAAATAATGCACCTCTGACTATTTATGCACCATGACAGAGTGTAAATCAGCTTTGATTGCTTGGGAAAGTTCAGAGGCCAATACAGAGCACTGACTACAACAGCTGCATCCTCAGTAGTGAAGGGGGTTGGTGGTGAAGGGTGGGGGGGGGGAAGGGAGGGAGGGAGGGATGGAGAAGAAAAACAACCTATAATATTGGAATAGGAAAAAAGAACAAAATATAGACATGCCAATTGGGTTCCACCCTGTATGCATGCTTTGAGGTAGGATTTCTGTGTCCCAAGAGAATGTAGGATGGAATTGATAGTCTTACAAAGGGAAAAAAGACATGAGTAGATGTTGGCTTCTCAGAAATGGGGAATTGTTGAAATTTCTAAAACAATGTGTGTAAAAACTTTACAGGAAGTGCTCTTTTGCTAATTTTAAAATACATGAAGTGGAAGAAATAAATTATGAGGCAGATTTTAAATTTTTTTAAAGAAAGGAAGGCGCTGCTTCAGTTAGTGCATACCTAAATCATGACAGTTGTCATTGGGCACTCTGAAGGTTCAAATTAGGGAGAGATTATCAGAATGGTTATGAATTTTACCAGAGGGTTTATGGCTCCAAAAGCATCTAATATTGTGGATGCTGACATTTATTAATTTGTTATTATGCTGAATATTGCCATTAAATTCTAGCAAAGAGAAATTTTATACTGAAAATTTTTTCCTTCCCTAAAAAAATGTTTGATTAGCAATACACCATGTGTACATGCAGACATATTTTAGGGAATGCATGGTTATGCATTGTGATACACACATGCAAGGGTTGTATCTAGTACTACTCCCAGGTTGGAACTAAATGTTGTTAGATCAGAAGATATTTTATCAAATTTAAAAGAATCCAAATTTAATTAAGGTGGACAAGCACCAATTGTACAACTGCAGTTGATGGACTAAGGACATAATCAGAAATGTATCCTTGATACAAATTAGATATAAAATGTATTTAGGACACTGACATCAGTAGTACATTTGCCACCTTGTTCCTGGTTCAGAGACAAATGTTCTGTCAGAAAAAAGTTCAGCATGCAGTCAAGTGTGTGATTAGACTGTCATTTTTTACCAAATCAGCTGCATGACTGCTAGCAGCCATTTAGAGTGCTAAAATTCTGCCCTTGGCAAACAAAAGGTGGGAGTTATTCTCCATTTCCGGTCCAACCTTATTTAAAGTATCATCAAATAAAAAATTACATTTTTTCCTTCCAGAAACTGTAATGCAAAAATTGCAGGCAACTAAAAAAATGTTGTTTGACTCATTAGCACCCTCATAAAAAGACTAATGTCTGTTAAATAAAATTTACTGAAATTTGTGTCGCCTAAAATTTCTTGCCCTGGCAGATATATTGATCCAGTCATGGGTTCATAATAGGAAAATGAGGAAGATTTTCAGTATTATGAATGAAAAAATGCAGTATCTTAAATTTATCACAGAAAGGGAGGGCACTAAAGATATTTTCTGGTTTAAATGTCTAAGACTTGCTTGACTTCAGCAAGTGTGTGACAGAGTTATTTTATATATGCTGAAAAATATCACAACTCTTATGTATTTTTCTCAACTCTGGTCTGCTAAAACTCTTTACAATTCTTCAGGGTCTTCCTGAATGTTCTTATGTATTCACTGGTTTTTCTCAGGAAGACCTCATTTTATCCAGGCTTAATAAGTTTACCTTGAAAGTTAACTCTTATTGCCTGTAATTAAAAAATTAATTAGCAATTCAAAACTTGGGTGAGCAATTAATAGACCACTAGACATACCTGGAAAAACAGGCTAATGTTTTGACCTGCAAGAACCTCCTTAGGTCTAAAGTACCTCTATTTTCTCTCTCCGTCTGCTTCTCACTCTCTCTCTCTCTATATATATATATGGTTGTTTGTTGGTTTTTCTTTCTCATTTTGTATATTATAATATTTTGGAAGAACTGTAATAGAAGCTCTACTCTGCAATTTATTTCAATCAGTGTATGATCTGCGAACTTTCAAAATCCTCATCTTTCAAAGCCTAAACTGAAAAATCTTAGAAAGCACCTTTGAAAGAGTTGAAGGAATCTTTGAGATAAAAACCTTCATAATTACACATTGACTGAGTATCAGCAATCAAAGAGCATTTTCTTCAAATATCTACTTCCTCTGATTCTCAGTTTAATAAAAGGCCCTATTAGAAGAGAATAGTAATAAAATGACAAATGTTTCCTTTGCTCTCTTGGATTATCCTAGACAATTTACTGGTTTTCATTAGAAGTGATCCACTGGTCAGCCACTGGCCAGTCGCCTCCTTCAAAATGATTACAACTTATTTCACTCTGTATTGAAATACATATCTTTAGTTTATCATTTGTATAAACCATGCAATGTCTTTGGCTTACTGCACATAATAACCTGTGATTGAACAGAAACAGCTTATGGAAACATTTCAAAATAATGCTTTATTCAGTTCCTGATGATTTACTTGATTACAATGATACCTAATGACCTTGATATTAATATTCAAAGCCTTTGACTAGTTTCAGCACTAATCACAGAGGACACTATTTCTCAGCTCTTCAGCCCATGGGCTATATTGCCAAGAGACATTGTGGCGATGGGGCTCAAACCAAAATTCAAGGAGAATCTGAGTGCGGGAGAATATTCAAAATGTCTTGCTATGAAATCCTACCTTCAAAAGAAAAAACTGAAACAGAGTATCTTCAGACCATAATGGAAAAATATGCTTTCCTGTATAGTAAGTTAAGTAGATCTTCAATCCAAGTGGCTAATGCTGATTACATTTCATCAGGGCTATGTCCATGTTTTATTAACAACTGCTTTAGAAATACATGAAATGGAAAAAAAATTGAAGCAAGTTGAGTGAATAATATCTAAAAAGAACGAGAGTTCATAAGTTCTTATATTGTAAATGATTGTGAATTATGAAAATCAAGAGCAACAAATCAACAAAAGAACATCTTTAATTTTCCTTTCTGTGATGTTAGCATAACAATTATTAAATTATTAGAAAAAGAAATATGAATTATACAGGTACCTTAATGGTCTATGTGGAGGTCAAATAGAGGTAAAGATAATAACGTTCCTGGTCCAGCAGTTGGAGAAAATTGTTAAGAATAATGAATATAACTAAACTCTTCATCTGCCTTTAACTGAAAATTTATGACAGAATTATTTGTAAGAGTTTGCCTTTGTAACTTGCAGCTATTGTGAATTTTATACTTAAGTATATTATTGTCCTTTGACATTTTGCAGCTGTTCAGTATTGGCATACAATGTTGTATGCCACACAGGAAGATATTTAATAAGGATTGAAACACACATGTCATTTTGAGGATTGCTGCAAGTCACCAAGACAGAAGTGAAAGATGACATCAACTTTATATTAGTTTATAATTCACTAATTAGGAGAAAGTGAAAAGAGTTTCTGTGCCCTTTTGTGCACAATCCCAAGGAAGTAATGAGCTAGATCATCAAATCATAGAATGGTTTGAGTTGGAAAGGGACTTCAATGATCCTGTAGTCCAACACCCCTTCAAAGAGCAGAAATATCTGTCTTTCACTAAACCATGTTGCTCAAAGACCCATGGCCTTGAACACTTTGAGGGATGGGGTAGGCACCGTTTCTCTATTTAACTTAATTCAGTGTATCATCATCCTCATCATAAAATAATCTCTTCCTTATACCTCATAAAACCCTCATCTCTTTCTGTTTAAAACCTTTGCCCCTGTAAAAAAAAAAAAAAATCTTCTTCCAATTTTTTTAAGTCCCCTGTAAATATCAAAAGCCTGCAGCATGGTGTCCACTGAGCCTTCTCTTCTCCAGGCTGAGCAACCCCAGCTCAGCCTTTTTTCAGAGGAAAGGCTCTCCAATTCTCTAATAATTTTCAAGGCTCTCTTGTGAGCTCACCTCCACATCTTTCCTGTGCTGAGGAGCACAGACTTGGATGCAGTGCTCCAGCCAGGCTCTCGTGAAAGCAGAATCACCTTCCTCGACCTGCTGAGCACACTGCTTCTGTTGTGGTCCAATTTAAGAACAAAAGACCAGATATTTATGGAAAGAATATAAATGAGAGTTAGAAAAGGTAGTTTCCAATTCAGAAGGCTTAATGTTGATTTTACTGGCCTCAACATAAAGTGAAATAAGCCTATGCCATACGAAAGGAAACAGCATTGATTAGAACTCTCTAACAGGATTAAGATGCTAAATTAAATAAAGCAAAAGTACAATATGAGCAATTGAATCTATTGTAGTCAAATTATATTTGCTATATCATTTTAGAATCTTTATTCAACATGAAAGAAGGAATCCTCTGCTTAGTAAGTAAGTTGCACCATTAAATGAGAGCCAGCAATCAATTAGAGGTCTAAAAGAATCATAAACAATTTAACAAAGTTTTGGATATTTTAATTGCTTATGGTTCTCTTTTATAATTACTTTAAAACATAACTTGTCTTTTTCCAAGTGTCTGAATATTGTGTACATTCTCTTGGGAAATCTGGAGCTAAATTAAATTTTCAATTATAAATACAAACATCTGTGTCAGAAGCACTTAAATTATGTGATAATAAAAGACTTAGGATTTATTGTTCATGTCTTTTTTTGTATCTAAAAAATCAAAGCAAATACTCTTTATAAGCTTTCTCCCATCATATACAACAAAGAACTTTGCATATTAATTGATTCTTATATCCTGAAAATAAAATTACAAGTAAAAGTGATTTTTTTAAATACAATCATGACTTCCTGTAAATATTCCAAGCATGATAAAACATGAACTCCGTAGTTTCATTTCTCCTAGGGAACTTTATTTAGCATCTATACCTGGTATTAAAAAACTGAATCATCAAAAATTACAAAAGGCTCAGTTTATAAATAGAATAAGCAAAATAGCTTGTGCACAATTCAGACAATTTACCAGAGAAAAAGAAATTGTAATTTATATTTAAAAAAACCCAAAATATTCAGTGGGCAGAGTAAAAGCCATTTAATGCCTGATCATAGCAATGCCAGAGAATCATCATCTTTCCAGTTATCTTATCTACAGCTTTCCAAGTTTTATCTACCATTAAGATATGATTAACTTTTTGTTTCTTCTTTCTATGATTTTTACTTTAGCAAGAATAGCATAGCAAAAAGAGTGGCTAGGTGTAGGAAAACAAGAACTGCCTGAAGCTGACATCTATTCTTTACCTTATTCTTTCATGGATATTTCCAAGTTGCAATGCAGCATCATACAGATGAAGAAATTCTTTTAGCACTGATCTCTTGAGCTGTTTGAGATTTAGGAAAACAGTCTTTTACTTACCTGCAAGAATTAAATAGATAATATAAAAAAATGGAGGCAGTGGGAATGAAAAACATAATTACAGCTTAAAGATCCAAAATTCTCACAGATGGAGTTTCCTAAAAGTGGATAAAGGTATCCTTGTGGACAGTTCTACATGAAACTACATGTTGCTGTAGAAAGTAGGTATTATGTAGACCAATATAGTAAGAATTATGAGATTTTGTATCCAGATGCAAATAATCTATTTTCTATGAATCTTTGGAGTCTGTGTATCACACTCGCCTGTATCCTGTAACAGAACGTGACCACTCTGACAAGTTTTTATTGTTCCTTAGGTTATGACTACAGATAGATGAAATTTACAGTCTGAAGTTTATTCATCAAATAGTGTAAGCATTGCATTAACCAAATTATGACTTCCTGAATTATGTGTGAATCTAATGAAAAGGCCCGGAGGGAAAGGAAGTATGAGAAAGTAAAAATAAAAGATGAGGCATTCCACTTTTGTTCAAATGGAATGGAACAAATAGCATTCTGAAACTTAGAACTAAAGGAAAACTAACAAAAATAACAAGAATTAATTAAACCCCTGTCTGCATAAAGTAATATATTTTGTCAAAAGTGAAGCAATTCCAAGGTAGTTTCTCTAGTTCTGTCAATGGAAAAAACAGGTTATTTAAATAACTTGAGTACTGGAATTACAGTATTGCATCTGCACTGCAATCTGTCCAAGACATTTATCTGTTATTTTTTAATGGCTTTTGGTTGTTTTGGTTGTTTTGTTTCTGGTTGGGTTTTATTGTTGTTTTTTTGTTTAGTTTAGTTTATTTTGACTTACGTTTGATTTCATTTGGTTTGGTTCAATTTGTTTTGGTTTGGTTTGGTTTTTTAGTGTTGATCTAAACCCCATCATTTGTGGTAGGGAAATTGCATTAAAAATAATATATGTGGGAACATTAAAAATAATATATGTGTAACCAATGCTTTTGTCAGCACTCTCAAGCATTGGGCAGTGCAATGCAATGCAGGCCCAAAAATAGTTCTGGCCTCCACAGACAGCTTCAGCTTCCCAGCACCCCTGGGGCATCCATGAAGCTTTTAAGGTCACTTGGCAAACATGAATATTTACATGTTCATATGATAATGATAAAGAGCATCCACATTTTCTGTTGCTGTGCATCCCACTGTGTGCCTGTGAACTTCTAACTTAGCAGGAGTACCTGCACTTTTGAGGTCAATGATTTTCAGGCACTTTGAATTGCATAACAAGGACAAGCCATTGAGTTCTCATTTGGCCTACCAGTTCACTGGCTATGCTGAGACACAAGGTCTATAACATGTGTTAAAAACACAGAACAGTATCAGCAACAATGCCATGATTCAATGCTGAATGAGATGAACCACTGGAACTGGCATAGAAAAATGTATTGGCACCAGCAGGCCATAAGGAAAATGCTGGCTGAGAAACTTTGCAGGGTAGGTCTGATATGTAAAAAAAGGGCATTTAACCATGTCCTACATTTGAATGTAAAATATACTTAAATCCCTTTCTTCCTTTTTTTTTTCTTTTCCAGGACAAGAGGATACCTTCAAATACAGATGAAAGTCACAGCTCCTGCTAAAATCATGGGTGGAAAGATATCTGTGTATAGGTGGGTCCATAGCATATTGTTAAAACAACAGGCATCTCCAATTTTCTTTCCATGAACTTTGAAGGCCTAGGTAGTCATGGAGGGTGGATTACTTGCAGATTGCTGTCTTAAAGTGCTTCCAAGTTGCCTGTGAATTATGTAAGGTTATACCAGGTCCCTTGAGACTTAAAGCACATGCTCTAGATAGTCCTGTTGCTGTGATTATGGGCTTTAATTCTGTATAATTAACACCCTCTTGAATACGATTTTGTGCTATGTTTATGAGACAGAAAGCTACAGCCATAATTGCCTTGTATTATCCCTTAGCAATATCTATATACTGAGTTCAGAGCCTTAGCCATGCCTGAATAATGGAAGATAATACTAAAATAATTAGCCCCCTGATCTTGCATTAAACAGCATATCTTGAAAGCAGTGCATGACCTGCTCCTATCCTCACATGTGTTCCTCCGACTAAGACATCAAAGTGTTATTGTGGGAAGACTTTAGATATCATCTTTCTGCTCATGATACCTTTGTAAAGATGGTAGGTGAAGATGAGTAGCAGAGGAGAATGACATTTCTGAAGGATATTTATCCTCTCCTTTAGAAGTTCTCTGTTTCTAAGTCCACATCATTATTTCCTGCATTGTCTAAAGCAGTTGAAATGGTTTTACTCTTCCATTGTATCCTTATTAATTTTTTATTTGTTGACAGATCATATCAATAATGATAATAATAAGAATATGTTAAAAGAGAGTAATTTGATTATCATTATTCTTTCTAAATTGTCACATATTATCTCTGTATAATAAATACAAGTATATCAACAATCCTTATGGCTAAGGTTTCTTTCCTAACAGTGAAGAGTGTTAGGGTTCAATCTCCTTTTGAGAAAAACCCATGGCCTGTGAAATTTCCTGGGCATTAACTTGTGCCCACACTGCAAAGCACTTGGAAGAGTTTCTAGCTGGTTAAATGACTGCAGGCCTTTGTGACACTGTGTTCCTAGCACACAATACATAGCATATGTTAGGACACAAGAATGCTGGAAGAAAGCCTGAAGACTGAGGTAGATAGAAGGACTGAAATCTGACATCATCTGGTTCTTATTGCCTGCAGGAACAATTGCTCTGTTTTCTCATAGTTGGAGTTATGTCCTTCCAGAAGGGATTCTGACAATCATCCAGCAGGAAAGCACTGCAGGAAATGATGTGAGAGGACAATAAAGATAAATTATAGGCTGAAAAGATAGAAAAACCTACAAGTAGAAATTGTTGATGAGTTCATACATAGGGTAAAAGCTATTTCTTTTCTTCATGGTTATGCTTCTGCCTACAAAAGCAGTATCTGGTGTCTAATGAATGGAAGCACAGAAATGGCCAACAAAATGCATCCATTTCCTTTCATGTTTTGAATTCATTCAAATTTAAGGGTGATAAAAACACTGTGGGCTTGAGCTTACATGGGCCTCAGATGGACATCTCCATGATTGCAAACTGTTGTGCAGATTTCATAACTAATGCTTTTTTAAAGAGTATCTGAGGACTGATATCCAAGATAACAGCTTTTATTTTTTAAAAAAACATTTAGAAAGAGGAAACTACAGTCTAGCTTCTATTCCTTTTTGTTTGTTTGCTTTTTTTTTTTTACCTATTTCATGCTGAATAACACTCAGAAATATCTGAAGACAGGTTGGTCACCTTTGTAAAATGTGCAGATATGTATTTACAAATGTTGTGTCTAAATGACCCAGAGATTAATTGTTCTTTTTGATCTATTATCACTATTAGTTATAAAATGTAATTGCATGATCACTTTGAGACATCTTTACCTGATTAATTTCTTCCTTCTGTAATGTTTTTATTTTGCTGTAATTAACAGATTGACTTCAGTCTGAGTTTTGTTTTGAATGTACTGTGTTAGAGGGACAAGTCAGTCTGTGATAAATATGCTCTCCTCCAGGAAGTTAACTGTAATCACAAAACACCTCTGAAGTTAGGTTGCAACTGCATTTTTTCTGAGACACAGACTCTGCAGTAGGTGATGACATGTGAACCCTTCACAGTTCTAAGACAAAAAAAAAATCCTGATCTTGATAAGCGTTATCACTAAACTCTTGAACAGGAAATCAGCAATGCCTTAGAAATAGTGTGTGGAAGACATAGATCTCGTTCATTTCCTGCCCTTCAAGTGATTTAATATTACTGGAGTTTCTCCTCTCCAGTGAAAGCTGCTGTATAATGAAAATTACCAATTATGACTGTATTTTGGATGTTTTGGCAGGGTACTGCTTTAGGACAGGACTGTCTTCAGATGTTCAGATGAGCATCTCACCTGCTCTCCTTCCAGCCATCCTCCAGTTCCACACCGATGGCTCCCAAGCAGCACATCTCTTCCTTTTGGCACCTTGCTGGAGAAGATACCAAGTTCCAGACTTTTCTCTGCTTTCCAGAGGCAAGGGAAAACAATACTGTAATTCTGTGGCAATTCCCAGATGAATGGAGCTATTTAGGGTTTGGAGATTTATTTCAGAAATACTTTATTATTACATCAGTATTATCAACATCATCAACAACATCACCATTCTTATAACCATTATTATTATTGTTGTCATTGTTGCTTTATCACCCTGGTTAGTCAGCAATGTGATTCTTCTTATTAACACTGCAGGAAATCTCAAACTCTTTTTTTTTTTTTTTTTTTTTTTTTTTTTGCTGTTAAGTATAATTTTTGAAGAACAGTCTCTTAGGTAACCTACCTAAATATAGTAAATACCTATTTAGTTTTATTTAGAACTTACAGTAACAACTCTGCCACTTCTCACTTACTTTATTTTGAAAATCTGTAATAGCTTTTAAGGTAAGAAAAATGGGAAATCACAGGTTGGGTGTAAGCCTGTAAGGAAATTCAGGATATTTCTCCAATTTGACTTGGAGTCAAATTTGTTTTTTAAGACTGGAAAAAACCAGCTCTTCTCTCAGCTATAAATACATTTTCAAAATAACTTTTATTTTATTAAATCTTTTCATGAATTCCTGCAATTAAATATCTATTACATCATCACAATATTAAATAGGAAATTAGTTGGCAATTAAATTAGTTCTCAGCTAGCACAGACTATAATTCAAATATACACTCTCTTGCAAATAAAAGGCAAAAATAAAAAACCTACAGAGCCCTAAATCAAATAAAATAATATAAAATGTAAAAAGGAAGCCAAATCAAAACAGCATACAGTTGGCTAATGACTTTTTACATACTGATTATTTGTATTCTACAACACATTTTTTGAGATATGTAAACAGTCTGAAAACCTTATCACTGTAACTGGTTACAGTATTTTAACAAATAATAAAACCACCAAACATCTTTCATAAAAAGTACTTGACATGATGAATGGTACATTAGGATAAGAATTGAGGTCAAAGGAGATTTTTATTAATGAAAACTGTTAAAGAAACTAATACACTGTTAATACTTATAATTTACTATGAAGCTCCAGAAAACGTCTTCCTCACTTCACTCACTTGCATTTTATAACTTAAATCAAGTTTTCTCCTCACCATCTTTCTCCACTATCCCATCTCATTTCATCTGAAAACCTTTACTTTGTCTTCAGTTTCATATCTAATGATATGAATTGACCATTGCCTTTCTGAAGTTGCACAATGTACTTAAATAGTGTGAATTCCTAAGGTTGCAACTGAAGTCCAGTGACCATTTGTAAATAAAAATGCAAACAATGGGAATCCAGCTCAAAATGCTGAGACTTCTCTTATTTCAGTGTCCATTCTGCAATGTGAAAAGCCTAAACCAAAAAAGATCTCAAAAGAGTGAGAGTTTCAAAAACACGGAAGGAAATCTCCATACAACTTTAAATAATGCAAAGATGGATTACTGCCAAGATGCATTGACGGCACATAAGTTTTTTATATTTTTTATATTAACTGATTCATCAGTTTGCATAAATGTCATTGATAAAAAGCTGAGACCTACCAGCAAATATTGGCTGTGCATTGTAGAATACTCACCTGAGTCATTGCTCGAAAGAGATTGAGAAGACACTGCCACCAGGCTGGGTACAACAACCAACACTGGTTATCCCATGTGCTCCTTTCACATTTGGAGAAATAACCCTTTCCCCTTATGTCCTCCTGACTGGAAACATAAGTATTATGGTCGCAGCAACAAGCTGAGTTTGTGGCCATGATTTCCCATAGGATGGATCAAGAGCAGGACTTGCCCAGTGGCTATCCCAGGATTCACTTACCGCTTGATTTACATAACTTATCCCCTTTTCTCAACCCTTCATTTTGCCACTCTTCTACCTCCCTTGCTCTGCCCCAATCTTCTCCCAAAAACACAACCTGCCAACAGTGTTTTTTATCACTTTGGTCTTAGTTTTGCTGCACCTGTACCAAGAGTTATTAAGCCTAACACCATTACCTAGGTAATCTTGTCTTTATGTCGTTTTATTGACAGGGTTAAACTAGTCCCTGCTGGTTCTGCAAGGCCCTGCACTCCAAAAAGGAGCACCCATGCCCCTTTCAGTTACAGATTTCATTAATTTCTTGTCGGAGCCCTCTTTCAATGCAGAAATTCCTCATGGTACTGTGCAGCTCTGACACCACTGGTCAGCACTGGTCCTGCATCCTGTCCTGTCTCCTCTCCTCTCCTCTCCTCTCCTCTCCTCTCCTCTCCTCTCCTCTCCTCTCCTCTCCTCTCCTCTCCTCTCCTCTCCTCTCCTCTCCTCTCCTCTCCTCTCCTCTCCTCTCCTCTCCTCTCCTCTCCTCTCCTCTCCTCTCCTCTCCTCTCCTCTCCTCTCCTCGGTTCTGTTCAGTTGCAGTTTCACTCAGCCCAGAGTCTAGAAATCCCCTTGTTATACATCTATAGCTCTAACATTTATTTTGACTGCATGGTTTGGTATTGCAAAACTTTTCTGTAAATGATTATAAAAATAATATTGTTCAGAAGTATAGTTTAGTTATACATTTCAAGCTTTCACATGAATACTGATTTCAGTAGTGAGTGAGATTATATCTAAAGAAAAATATCAAAACTCTTTAAATTCTTTGCATTGATTACAAAGAAGTTGCTCCTCTTTATAGTAAGGCAAGATTCATGTAGCAATTTTACATGCTAAAACCTTGAGCCTGTAAATTATAAACATTCTCTCCAGCACAGAAGAACCAATCTGTCAAGCTTAACTTAAGCAAAAACTTATAGCACATTTATTAACTACAAACTCGCTGTGTCTTGTGATAAAACATTGTTAAGGGACTGAAGAGTACAGGAAGTCCTGCATGACTGCAACTGTCTGGATGCTTAGGAATTGCATAGATGTTTGATTGACTGCTGGTGGGAGAAATGTATCAGAAGAGAATCACAGTGAGCTTGGTCTAAGTTCCTCTGCCTAGGCAATGGTTCTTGACTGTTGTACGTTGAGCCTTAGGCCAGGGGAACTTTGGGTTCCCTTCTTGAGATAACACTTCCAACATGAACACCACAGCCACTTGAGACGCAACCACTTATTAGCCAAAAATTGATTAAAACTCAAACATAATAATAATGCAATCATTCCCCATGGATTGTTATCCCCGGAGGCATTGCTTTCCTTCTTCAGCTATCTAATTCTGTGTGAAATTACCTGCAGAGATGATATCCACCTCTACCTTCCAGCTGGACAGGGAGTCATTTATATTCCCTTAAGATTTGTCACATCTCCCTTGCAAAAATCCCATTTAAAATATTAAAAAATATGTTATCAAGTTAAATATTTAGCACCACTGAAATAAGAAAAATTACACAGAAAAAAAATGAGATTATATATTACACTAGTGCCTTCCTACTGTGTATAACTTTAATATCAAATGTCTTCTGAACAAAATAAATTTTTTATTTTGAAGTATCCATGTCTCTTCCCAGCTTATTCCTAATGTTCATTCCTGCTCTTGAAATGCATTACAAATTGCCAATCAACTTAAAAAATATGTTGCTCTTCAAGCAAGTTAAAACACAATTGCTGATTTTCCTACATGTCCTTCTCTTTGTTCATGACTGTTTCATACACAGAGGCATATCTGTATACTCATGAATTCTAAATATATAGATATTATATATATATTTTATCAATATCTGATATTGAGAAAAAATTCACTTTGTTATATTTTACATGGTCTTAAATAAGATACTTCATTTTATGCATATATAATGATGGATTACGAATTCAATTAATAAAAAAGACATCATTAATAAACAGAATTATTACTCTTTGATATGAAGAAACCGATATAGGACAATACAGAAAAATATAACACATAACTATTATTAAGTCTTCTTTAAAGAACTTGCTTT
Source organism: Zonotrichia leucophrys gambelii (assembly GCF_028769735.1). Taxonomy (NCBI): domain Eukaryota; kingdom Metazoa; phylum Chordata; class Aves; order Passeriformes; family Passerellidae; genus Zonotrichia; species Zonotrichia leucophrys. The sequence continues at coordinate 22,656,205 of NC_088169.1, read as the reverse complement.
TGCAGTGATTCTCACAGAAAAAGAAAGCAGTTATATTTGGAAGCCATGTGGAACTTATGATGAATCACACCCCCTCTACAGCCAGTTAAACCACATTACACAGACCCTCTAGTACCAAGAACCCATCTGACCTACCTAAAACTCATCTGCCATGATGCAAAATACTATAAATCACTTATTTCAAGTTTTCTGACTTAAAAACTAACAACTAGCATGGAACAGTTTATAATCCTGTATCCTCTTCTTTTATCCTGAGCACTTTTTTTCTGGTTGCATCTTCAAAAAGAGCTGCATTAATGGGTACATAAAAGAATAAAATGCAAATTTAACATATAAGAACCATTAGAATTTTAGGGGCAACAAGTATCGCTAAGTGAATATAAATATGACATGGTAGTGAAAAGACACTGATTTTGTTGTAAAATAAATAGTAACAAGATTGTGCTTCTAAATGCCAGAAACTAAGACGAAACAAGAGCAAAAATCCATTTGAGTTGTAACAGAATAAAGGAGATTTTATAATCAAGTATTGATTTTCAAGCACTAAATTTATGCATTTTTATATATTTTCTGTAGATAAACATTAAGAATATTGCTTTGTTTCCATGTAACAATATCAGTATATAAGTAAGCTATGAAAACATAAATTAGAAATTTTTCAATCAAATGTTTCTCCCTCCTCATTACTTCAAATAATCTCTAAAAATTAGCAGATATTTCACTAAGAAACTCAAATTGAAATGAAGTACTTTTTTTTTTAATCTTTTGACCTTTAGCAATAAGACATTGAAACTTTCACTTATGCCACTAGTTTTCCTTTTGCGCAGTTTTTTATCATAACTCTGCCGTGCATGGATCACAGTATTCCATCTTTGAAATGGATATGGTAGCTCTTCAAGAAAGGTTAAATCAATCTGAGTAGTAATAAAAGTAATTTAGATTCAGACATACAAAACAGAAACAGAGGCATGCAAGAGCAGTTTGTAAAACATCAGGGATTTATGCACTGACAGGCACAAGAAGTTTTATTCGTGTGACTTAAAAAGACTGTAATTTTTCTTTTGTACCTAAATAAGACTAATGGCTGTCTGTAACATACATCGTGGAAATGTATCCTGGCTCTCTCAAAGGCTGATCCTGCAGCTGGAATGAGGGCAGCAGCACAAGCAGCATTTAAATTAAGAAAAAGCATGGGAGAGGGCAATAAGGACTACAGAAGAATCCATTTGATGGAAAATATAAATCCTATCTACTCAATATACTACTTAAATAACCCTTTCTTACACACATTCACAGTCTTTAAAACATGTAATTTTATCAATGTTTACCATTCTTGTTTGTGTATTTGCAATTGGCATGCTTTTAATGTTTCCCTTTTGGCAGAACAAGTGAATGTCAGATTTCATTTTGAATGTCTGGCCCCTGTAATGACTATAATACATATGAATAACCAAAGTTGCTCTCTCTTTCATTCATTCTTTAGGAGGCTTTTCTACTTTGTTTACATAGATGAATATTCATTAGGTCAGAGAAAGGGACTAACTTTCCACTTTGCCAGTGATGGCAGTCACCTTGAACATAAAAGATGAAGGTTCAAAATTACTGTTTGAAATCATACAGAGCAGAAAGACAAGCTAAGGTCTCCAATGTTCCAGGTGAGCCCCTTTTACACCCCTGGCTAGTGACACATTAGGCTAACTCTTGTTGCCTACCTCTTTCTATATAAAATTTCACTTTGAACTCAAAATGTTTCAGAGAGAGAGAAATTCTGTTGGAATTTGAGCATATTCTGTGTAGTTAAATGTTCTGTGATGTGATGCACTGTGTTGCTAGAAGAAAAGACACAAAAAAATTCCTCCAGCATGTTAGTTTTTTATCTCAGCCTTTTTTACAAGACTATTATTTTAAAATACATGGTACCACTGAAAGAGTGTCGCCTGGTTTTTGAAGACTTTTCCTGTAGTAACTTTAATTGGTAATCAAAAAGAGGAAAATACCATTTGGAAAATCATTTGGTATTATATGTTCATTATTTTCTGAAAAGAAATAGGACCATCTGAAGAAACATTTGCATGGTAGCCCAACTCATTCATTTATTTAACCCTTAATAGTATATCTACCTCTCATTCCATGTAATGACTTTTTCTGGTGCTCACCTGACAGATTTGCTAGTGTTTATTCCAACCAGCCATGACACATCCCCCTGTCATGCATACCCAGTATACACTCTAGGAAGTGAAAAACCTCACTGAGATAGTTTCTTAGGGAAAGATCATTTTACATTTGCACATGAGAACCGAAAGGATGAAGATCTATTTGTAAAGAGACATTCTGGATATCATTGTGGGGATAGTCAAAATTAGGAAGGGAGTTTGTTGTTATCCTTCTGACATTCCCCAATCGTATTTACTCCCTTAGCTTCTGAGAGAAACACAGAGTGGCACACACTCATTTCTTGTAGATGCAATTTTCTTTTCTCCTACTCTTGTTAATATTCTTCATTGTATACAATTTTATTTAAGCTAAGACAGTAAACTACTTTTATGTCCCTCCTGTAAAGTTATTTTAAATTAAATTTCTCTTGAGCTCTGTATGCATTTTTATCCTAGGAGTACTTCTCTTTGCTTGTTTAATTAGGAAGAACAGAAAAACTGCTGAAGCATTATTCTGTCAACTTCTGAAAATTAGAAAACCAGTCGGAATTGCTTTGTAGAATCCAATTTATTGATATTTAAGAGTCGTGAGCCAGCTCTGTAACATTCAAAATACTTGATACTTTTCTCTACTTTCTTATGAAAAGTGTTTTCAGTTTTACTACAGAAGAAGATTTTGTTTTGTTCCTCATCAGTGTTAAAGCTTGGACATAAGCATGACAATATCAGTCATAGAAGAAGCTTGTATAGTTCATTTGCTACAGATGTTTATTTTTCTTACTCCTCTCTGAGCTGATATATGCGAGCATTTTTGAAGTGATACAAAGATTAAGTGTAGAAGCAAACCTTATTGCTGGTGAGATAAGCATAGTTCCTATTACAGTTTAGAAAAATTTTAGTACTAGAGTAAGAGAAAAATAAAATAGTAATTTAAAAGTATGTGTTGCCTCAATGCCAGATATACATTCAAGTTAATTTTTGACAGTCTAGATTTCTAAAAGAGTTTAGATCCCAGAGCTTCTTCAGTCTTTCAAGACATTTCTTATCAGAATTGATAAGAATACCAGTGCATAGGTACATTATACAAAAATATATCTTTCAGCAAGTTATGAATGCCCATGTCATATAAAAGAATTCTATCCCTGTACTATTTTCTCCAATGCAAAAGAATTAGAATGCATTCAATTTAGTTGATTGTACCTCTTTTTATTGTTGATTTACTTCATATTTTTTATTAACTGAAAAGAAATAGTTCTTCAATGATCTATAGAGTCATGTGTTTTAAAATTTAAAAAACAATATATCTGGTATGAAACTGTCTTTTTAATGAGTTTTATTTTCTCCTTACATATTTATTTAGTTACGTTCTTCCTTATAGCCTGTTTATATAAGCAAATATATACACATTAAAAAAAATTGTACCCCAATGGATACTTACACCATGATTCACTTGAAGCAGGATCAAGGAATTTAATTCCCATTCTTGAGATTCAATAACTGAGAATTGCTCATCCAAGATCACTGCAACCGTCACAACAGCTTGAACACGTTCTGGCAAAAGTAAAATTGTCACTGATGAGGAAAATCTTTTAAATTATTGATTTGCTATGTTCCTATAACTCCATTTCATTTCTTATATGTTAATTAAAACACTGACTCAGATTTTTAAAACTCTCTTTTCTTTTTTGCTAATTTTAGTTTTCCCATTTGCTAATCATAAAAAGGCCTGCCTTGATCAAATAATGGCCTCACTTAAAGGCCCCCGGCAACATGTTTTCCCATGAGAAATAACTGCTTATGGTCAAGAGGAGTTAAAACTTCTTATTCAAGCTTAAACAACAATTGTAACTGAAGCCTTGTTGCCTGCAACATCTTATCCTCTCAATACTGTGCCCATTGGTCAACAGCAGCTGGCTGCTTGAACAGATGTCTTTTTTCTTTTTTCTTCAGGTTTTCATTACATTAGAATACTTTAAATGATGACAAGTGCATAATATACATATCAAGCTGTGCTCATATGGACATTAAAATTCTGTGTAAAAAATGCTGGAAAAAAATCAATGGAATTTCTACTCAAAAAATCTCTTTTTATGGCCAGCTGTAGTAATGTACTAACCCTCAAATTTAATAAAGGTCTAAATGACTGTTGAACACTCTGCAAAAATAAAACATTGTCTGTGTACACAAGTGTCCTTGGGTCCTTATATTTTGTGTACAGTAGATTTGGAAACACTTCTACCATTGCAATTAGCCAGTAATAGAGTTAATATACATGTACTGGCCCAAAATGAATCCTGCCCTTTCATCTTAATGACATAGATAAAGGGATGAACTGCACTCTCAGTAAATTTGTAGACAATACCAACCAAACTCATGTGGTTGACACAACTGAAGGATGGGATGTCATCCAGAGAGAGCTGGACAAGCTTGAGAAGTGGGTCCATCATGAGGTTTGACAAGACCAGGTGCAAGGTGCTGCACCAGAGTCAGCACAGCTGCTGTTATCAACAGAGCCTGGGGGATGGACAGATCAAGAGCAGCCCTGCTGAGAAGGACTTGGGGGTGCTGGTGGATGAGAGGCTGGACATGACCCAGCAACCTGTACTTGAGCTCAGAAGGCCAATTGTACCCTGGCTGCCTCCAAAGCAGCGTGGGTATCAGGGTGAGGGAGGGGATTCTGCCCCTCTGCTCCTCTCCTGTGGGATCCCACCTGGAGCGCTGCATCCAGCTCTGGGGCCCCCAGCACAGAAAGGACATGGACCTGTTGGAGCAAGTTCAGAGGAGGCCACCAAGATGATTAGAGTGATGGAACATCCCTCCCCCAAGGAAATGTAAAATAAATGGATTTATTGAGTCTGGAAAAGAGAAGGCTTTGTGTTGATCTAGTTTCAGCCTTCCAGTACCTGAAGGGAGCCTACAAGAAAGGAGGAGAGGGACTATTTACAAGAACATGTAGTGACAGGACAAGGGGGAATATATTTACACTGAAATATGAGAGGTTCAGATTACATATTAGGAAAAAATGCTTTACTATGGAGGTGGTGAGGCACTGGAAGAGGATGCCCAGAGAAGTTATGCATGCCCCATTCCTGGGAGTTCAAGAGCAGGCTGGATGGCATCTGAGCAAGTGGTCTTCTGGAAGATATCCCTGTCCATGAGAGTGTCTTGGAAGCAGATGGTCTTTAAGGTCCTTTCCAACCCAAACCATTCTGTGACTCTATGATTCTACAACAACTGACAATACCCTGAAAATATGACAAATAGCCACTCGTAGACAGACTATGATGTCTTCTGTTGTAATGAAAACCTTGTGTACACTTTTAAGCTGCAACAATCTGTGTAAGCCAGAAAATCAAAAAATCAGTTTTCACGTAACATGTGTCTTATATTTTTCACCCCTTTTCCCTTACACTGAGGATACAAAAATTATAATATTCTATTATTTAATTATATTATTATTATTATAGAATAATTATTTTAATTTTATAATAATTATAATAATTTTTATTATAAATAAAAATATAAAAAACACTATAAAATATTCTATTCCTTGGTAGTTCATAGTCTAGCCAATCGTCTTTCAAATTCTGCTAAAATGAAGCAGAAATTTAGGGCCACAGTACACTTCTTGTTTTACTCCCTAGCACTTATTTGGGGTCACCACAATGTGTCATTTCTCCTGCTGCATTACATCATACCTTGATCCCCAAAAAACCAAAATCAGTATGGAACAGAGCTTGGGACGGAAAACTGCTTTATTAGACTCATACATATATATATATTCCATAATATTTTAAATGTTGAGTTAAAATTAATTGCAAGAGGCTTGGAGGCATTTTTGTTTATTTGTTTGTCTTGAGGATTTCTCAGAGGATTTTTGTTTCCTTTTTTTTATTGTCATTTGGTTGTAACTTTAGGGATTTTTTGCTTCTGTTTTTGCTCTCTATGTGAGCCAAAGGGCACTAACTCATTAATGACTTTTTTCTCCATGGCCATAATTAAGGGTCACTAAGCCTATCCTGCAATCCCTGAGGGACAAGAGATTTCAAGAGAGTATGAATGAGTATGTTAATATCTGAATAAAAAAGAGACTTGACCTTGGTACAGAGAGATGTTTTCATGCTCAGCTATAGCACAGGTGACACTTTTCTTTAATTTTCTTTTAGAAATACACAGCATTTCAGAGCTTGAACTCAATAATTAGAGGTGTTTAATCCCTAGAGATACACAGCTCACACACACACCTCTGAAGATAATTCACCATTCAGCGTATTCGGAGTTCTATATGCTTAAACAATTGCAAAAATCTGTGGCAATTTTAGGTCATTTCCATAAACTACTTTAATTTATAAATATATTTATAAATTTATTTTAATATATAAATATAATTTCTTCCTTGCTGATTTAAACAATTTTTTTTAAAAAACCAAACCAAAAACGTACCTTTCTAAAGGATACTCAGAGTTCTATTTTAAAAGATGTAAAGAAGATATTTAATGATTATCATTACTTTTTCTGAAATTTCTTCATATTTATTTTCCTCCAAAAAGGAGCAGTTTGCTGAGCTTCTCACAGACAAAGCAAAGCATTGGTCTATTACTTCTGTTTCTGCAAAATATTGAAGCTGTCACTATTTTCACAAAGACAACAGCCATCCTATTTCCTCCTGCTTTCTAAAACAATAGTGAAAACTTATCAGAAAGAAATCAATAAAAGAAGCTTTAAAATGTGTTCTCCATCAGCTATGTAGTGATCAAGGAGATGGCTTTCTTCTATTGGAGACACAGGACACCATAAGTAGTCATTATCAATCAAGAAAATAGATGCCTCAGATTTTGACAAATTAAGTACTTTATATTTTTATGCCAGTATTTTCTTAATATAAAATGATTAGGTACATATCATATTGATTTTTGGATCCTGCTGTTGTAAAGATTTATGTTCTTGCTTCAAGAAGTCCAAGCAGACTTTCCAGGGAGTACTTAGAATACGTACAATTAAACACACAAAATCAACTTTCAGGATAATGTTTTGCATTCTACTTTCAACACTGCTGTAGGTTTTCAGCTCTATTTATACCTAAGACTTGAATCTTTTCAGGTTTTCTTTTTATCAAAATTTGCTGTGCATAAAACTTTTGCACTGCTACATCACCAATAAATAATCTGCTTTTACACTTACATGTTTCTTCTATATTTTTTTTAAGTTTTCGAATCTTTTTTCTTAGTGATACAAAAAGAGATCAAAATATAAAAAAACCCCAACATCATAAATACATCCTGCAGAGACAGTCTTTGAGCCAGACATCTTAAACATTTGATGTAAGGCAAAGAAATGACAAAATAAAACTAACTTATTCTTTTTTGTTTTCAAACAGCTATCAGATTACAATGAGCTTGTAAATGCTTTAAATGCTTTAAATGCTCAGTAACATAATAAACATAATACAGCAAAAAGCATTTTTACTGCTTGAACTTAATGGAGAAGTTTACCTCCTTTAAGTAGAAAAGCATATAAATATCTGCATATTCATAATTTGTCAGTATTTATTCAGCAGGAAACAGTATTGTGGTTTATGGCTTTCATTTTAACTGAAAATTCTAGAGATTAATATTGATGGTCATCAGTAACATTAATGCAATAGCAAAATAAACTCTTTACAAGTCCTATGTTTCTTATCCTTATCCTTATCAGATTAACTTAAATATGTAGATTTGCAAAGTGAGTAAATGAAATCACAAAAGAGTTCGATTCCTTTTAGTACCTGCCTGTATCTTAGGCACTCAGTTGCTTGGTTGAAAACTAGGTGCTTTCTGGATGCTTATTGTAACAAAACAATTAGATGTCTTTGACACTTCGATAAGCTTGGCCAAAAAGAGCATTTAAATTTGATATTTTATTCTGTTTAGTTGATCACATTTAGTTAGTCAATGCAATGCAGATTTTAAGTTTATTCATACATTTATGTTTTGCAAGATCTGCCCCTGCTCAAAAGAACTTTGACCTTGAAGTGTCAACATTAGTAAACTACATTGACTTAAATATACATTTTTTATACATTACTGCTGAAAGATATGTCTATGCTCCTTACAGAGCTTTTATTTATTTATTTATTTATTTATTTATTTAACCTATTTATTTGTATTTATTTATTTTAAAGTGGTTTTATTGATTTGGAATGAAGAATTAAAATACTATACACATTCTCCATGACATCATTTATTTTGTGTTTGTTAAAGATCTGATGCATTTCTGAGGGAATCATGAATACTCTTAATCATGACTTGCAATTGTCACCAACTCACTGTGGTATTGCACTGCAGAAACTAAATAAGAGAAAAATAATGTTAACAAAGTTGTTTATATTGGACAATAAAGGGGATTTTCTTTTTAAGAGTGTCAGCACAGTGCAGCTGTTTACAGTTGTCATTTGATAGTTCTGACAGGGTTGGAAATAAAAGAAATTCTGTTAAAATATACTGGATTTGAATTTTTAAAAATAGTGCTTTAGAAATCTTCCTAGAGGGGAATGTGGGAGTCTTGAAATGCCCCACCAGAGTTTAATTCTGGATTCCCTGGAGATGTTGTGCCAGACTCTTCTGTTCCTTCTCTTTGATGCATTTAGTTTTGTCAAACTTGCAGTATATTATTAATAAATTATATAAAGTAAGAAACAGAGAAAAAAGATATTAAAAATTTATGCCACGTGAAACTTACACATTAAGTAGATAGAATATCACAAAGTTCTTCTTACAGTAATTTTTTAAACTTTTCATACTGGGAGAAGTTTGATAGAAATCTTCTAACAAGGAGCCCTGTATTTGAATCAAGGTTTTCTGGCAGCTTTAGTTTTCTGCTTTCCCTAGATGTTGGAATATTTACCAGTCAGTAGCCTTCATCATCTTAGAAAATAGTGAAGAGAGAATACAGATAGAAATGTATTCTTGACTACAAGCAGAAGAGTCGTCTGATATGCACAAGACTGAGTTTTGAAATTTGTAACAGAAAAAGCTTAGACAGAATAGTTTTCAAAGTATATTTAGTTATACTTTTTTTGGTTTTGCTGATTCTTTTTTAAAATGAGCCAAAATTCACAAAAGTAAAAGCAATCCCTCTATCATGTGCAGCTCACTGCTTTGTACATTTTGATTTGCACGTCTTTTAAGGACTTGATTCTCCTGTGCAGTTGTTTTCACCTCTGCAAAGCAGATATCATCTGCTGTCACTTTGCCTAGGAAGCACTTGGCACACCAGCAGCAAATAGGCATGTATTACTGGTATGAAGTGTGTTGGGTTAAGAGAAATCACTCCTGAAGTGGGTAAGTATTTGCTATGGCTAAAGGTGTCAAAATGTAGTTCACTCTGACCCGTTTTTGTTTTTTTTTTTTCTGGGCAGGTTTGCAATTACTTTGCATTCAGTGTGTATCAGCCTGGGATTATAGACAAACCTAAAATATATTTTAGAAAGGCTGCTAAATAAGAAGACATAGGACATCATAGGAATGTATTATCAATTTTTCCTTCAAAGACTCTTTGATCCAGTTTTATGGCTTTTCTCATAACCCTAACCTTAACCTCCCATAAATATATTTACAGATTGTAATAGATATAATTTTAAGGTATTTATAACTTTCATAAAGATAGAGTAGTTATTTACTTTGGTCCAACAGAAGATTAATTTAGCCTGTAAGATTTTTTTTCTGAAGGAAAGCTAATAAAATAAAATAAATAAATAAATGTAACTGATTTGCTGATCTTGAATTCAGGCTGATACCTTGGAGGATGTGCATTTTGTTCCCAAATTCCCAAAGGATTCAAAATTTCACTTTGAAAGCTGGTACCTGTATAAAAATATGAGTTTTTTGTTTGACACGAAGGCAAAAAATAGTGTATTTTATCTGGACAGTTTCTTTATCAACTGGGTAGTTAAACAATTTAGTACTGTGTATTTCATGTCTATGAGTTCTAAGTTATCTTACAAAGCGTGTACAATTCAGCAGTCATAGGACTCATCTCTGTATGTGATAATAGAACTAAAAGTTCACCACAGGTAATGGCTACTCTTCCCCCTTCACTATCTGAAGACAACATTTATCTCATTACCTTTCTCCAAGGAAGAGTACTTTTTAAATGGTGGAATTATCTATGAGCACACAAAACTATAGACTAATACAAGGAAAAGCAAAGAAAAATTATTGGGTCAATTAGAGCACTTGTTTAGGATCACTAACTCTTCTAAGTGAAAAAAAAGGCGAAACGTATCACATTCAAAAGCTTTTAAAGTTTTAGGACAGAATAAATTACTTGTGAGGGAGCATCTAATTATTATGTAAGGGAAAGAATGTTACAGATCTTATATGAAAAAGGGATAGGACACCATTAACATCTGTCTCCACGATTTTGGTAGGGTTACTTTTTCTTTATATTTTTTTTTAATTAAAGAATTTTTCTCTTTCTTACTTGAGCAGCAAGGACATGGAAAAAAGGTCAACTTATGATAAAGGCTGTAAGAATAGCACAGTGAGTCCATATATTAAGAATGTAGAAATCATTCAAGCTTGGACAGGATTATTCTAAAACCAAGAAGTACTTTCACCTGAATGCTCTCCCCTAAACACCTCATATGATTTGAAGGAGAGAAACTGTTTTTCTGGTTGTCTTTGCAGGCTTTTGGAGGAGCACTGAACCAAAACTCATTGAAACCAATTGACTGTGTCTAGGAGCTCATTCCTTAAGGATCTCTTCTTAGTGGAGCCAGTTTCTATGGAAGACTTTGTTACAATTAAAAAAATATTTTAAAATAAAGCAATAAGTCTGGAATTGAAAACAAATGGCAAGAATTCCTATTTTTACTGAAATAAATAAATGTCTTTTTTAAAAACAAAACCACATTAGGAGTTCTAAGGTGTTAAGTGTAAGTTGGTCCGTAATTTTTTTAAGTTCAATTGAAAACACTGCAGTTAGCTAAGTTGATAATAAAGACCATTGTATAAAATAAAAACTGAGTAAAGAAAATAGTTACAGAGAGATGGAAACAGGAAGTTTTAGCAAGAACAAGTGGCCAAGTCATGTAAACAGAACTATGAAATATATTGGTCGACACCAAGGGGGAATAAGCAAAACTTTTTCCTGCTACTGTGCAAATATTAATAAAAGGAAACATTTTAGAAAGGACCAAAGGCCCGAACAATTTTTCTCAAGTTTATTTGTATAATTAGATGATTGTGTTCACTTCATGAAACTAGATATACAGATGAGAAACCAAATCCTTCAAAAGCCTTTCTCACTCCTTTAAAAATCAGGTTAGTTTACCCCAAAAATTTTTTGTAAGATTTAAATCTAAATAGCTACTTATATTCATAACCTTGCATATATTATCTATGTTTTTTTAAATACACAAAAATAATACACACCAAAAAAAAAACCCAAAAAACCAAAATAAAACAAAAAAACCCCAAACCAAACCAAAACAAAACAAAGCAAAAACAAACACCATGAAAAATACATTGCTCATTTGTTCAGTCTCTTAAAAAAAAAAAAAAAGAGAGACAATTAAACTGCTCCCTACCGTTAGTAACTGGTTATTCTTAGTGATTGTTTGAGAGCTGAATGAAAGATGAATGAACACAGGAAACAGGTGATAATCTTATAAATAATATGCATATACTATCTTTCCACAGTGATGGAATTACTGTGCAGGAATATAAACCAGCACTGAGAAATCAGGTATGTACACAGTGCACTCTAAAGCAGGATGGCCACGTTAGACAAAACATGCAGCAAAGGTAAGAGCCTGTTTCTAACCACAGCTCATCAACCTTCAGAGGGTGCTGCAACAATTCCACTATCCTGTGTCTGTCACAGGTCATTCTGAGGTATCTCTGTAAGAGCACCACAACGGTGGCAACAGTGGCAGCCAAGTGAGGAAACCTTTTTTGCAGAAGTCTCTGGGTTCTCCTTCAGGAAGAGAAATGGGTTGATATGAACCTCAGGAAGGTTAACAAGGAAAATTGCGAAGTCCTGCACCTGTAGAGGAACAATCCAGGCACCATTGATTGGGGCCACCCATCTGGGAAGCAGTTTGGCAGAAAAGACCCTGGGGGCTCTGTTGGACATGAGATGAACACGTGCCAGCAATGTGTTCTTGCTATGAAGAAGGGAAAGATGTCCTGGGCTACATTAGACAAAGTACTGACAGCCGATGGAGGACAGTGATCCTTCCTCTCTGCTCAGCCCTGGTGAGGCCACACCTGGAGTGCTGTGTCCAGTTCTGAGCTCCTCAGAACAAGAGAGACATGGGCATACTGGAGACAGTCCAAAAGAGGTCACACATATGATTCAGGGACTGGAGTATCTCTCTTGTGAGGAAAGGCTGAGACAGCTGAGACAGTTCAGCCTGGACAAAAGAAGGTTCAGGGAGGATCTCATCAATGCACACAAATTCCTGAAGGGAGGGGGCTAGAAGGACAGAAGCAGGCTCCTTTCAGTGGTGCCAGCTGACAGGATGAGAGGCAATGGCCATACACTGGAGGGTCCCTCAGGACATCAGAAAATGCTTTTTTACTGCAATGGTGACCTAACATTGATGCAGGTTGCACTGAGGGGTTGTGATATCATCCTCCTTGGAGATATTCAAAAGCAAGAGGCACCTGGACATGGTCCTGGACATCCAGCTCTAGGTGGTCCTGCTTGTGTACAGGGATTGGACCAGATGACCTCCAGAAGTGCCTTCCAGCTTCACCTATTCTATGATTTTGTGATTCTTTAAGGAAATATTATATTTTTTTATAAAAATGTGCCATTTCAAAAATAAGCCCACAACATCCACTTGAACATATTAAAATGACAACTTCTGATTTTTTCTGGTTTGTTTTTCCACATCTGCCAGAGTTGTGCACTGTAGGTTTATGAACTATATAATTATGAAAGACTAAAGTTTGATCTGGATTTTAAGACAAGAATGCAACTCCGCAGATAAAATTAAGTTTCCAAAAGCTGTGAGAATTAAAATTCAGGCTTTATTTCTGCATTCATTATTTCTTTTAAAACATTGTCTATTGCTTCAGTTAGCACAGCTCTTTGATGCAGAATGTTTTGCTATAGGCTAAGTGAAGCAATTTGCATCATATTTTCAAGCTCAAAATGCTTCCCTTTTATTATGATACTGAATGGTTTTATAATTTCAAAAATATATACAAAGATGTACTTTGTTGAACTTATATCTAATTAGGACAAGCAGAAATCAAAGATTCCCAAAAAGATTATTTGAATTTTTTTCAGACTAAGCACTCAAACTCTTTTATTTAATATCACAAGACTTGCCTGTCAAATTATGTCACAATTTGTTTCTGTCCTCTAGCATCTACTTGTGCTCCATCTAACAACACAAGTCATTTGATTGTAAAGATGAGATGTGAAATGGAACCCAACTACAAAACTTTTCTTCATCCACTGCTTTTTCTAATGTAAAACAAAATAAATATCATGCATTTGCATTAATAGAAAACATTATTATTATGGCAGTTATTTTCAATTTCATCAGAAAGATAGAAAATGGGCTGATCACATACAGGAATGACAGTAGTATAATGCCTGGTTTTTATTTTCTTTTGATATTTTGCCTCTTAGAATTTGTCTGTGGTAGGAAATCCATTATGTCTGGTCTTTCTTTAATGTATAAAATTAGGCTATGTTTCTGGGTCAATGGCTATCTTTTTCTTCAATATAACTTTATTTTCCTTCTTTCATCACCTTTTCTTGTCTGGCATGTTCTAATTTTTAAAACCATGTGATTTTTTTACCTGTCAAGAGTTGAGATAGACTTAAGAAACACTGAAAACATCCTCTGTTTTTGTAGAAGCAAGCAGCAAGCAAAAGAATATAACTATGGTATCACTTTCCTTTTTTGATTAACATAAAAAACTAAAAATGTGAATAAATATTTTCATTTATAAAATTAAAGATGGAAAATTAAATGTTCCTTATTTTTATTTCTTTCTGTAGTTTTCCAGGTAGAGGAACAGTCTGCAATATTAGATCTACAGCTGTTTCTTACATTTGCTTCCCACGAGGCTCTGTAACACATTTTGTCTCATCAATTTAACACAGAATCCAACTTCTGAATACTCAGCACTTAGTTTTGCTTGTTTTAAACATTTTCCTAAGTAGTGCCTCATGTTACATACATTTTAGATCAACTAACTGTGACATCTCTGCTTATGACTGCAGGGCCAAAGTCATGGCTTGTGTAAAGTCTGAGCTTTACAAATTGTGCTTTGTGACTGAATGTAGGGAAGAGTTGAAAAGGTGAAATTCTGTCTCCAAATTAGGTTTAAATTGTGAGTCTGTAACACAGCAGTGCTTTCATCCATTCAACCCCATCACCCCTGTGAATCCCCTGTTGTCAGTCTGGCATGTGAATCGTGCACAAAGCCTAACCTCCATTACATTACAGATCCCAAATTAATTTCATGTGACCTGAAGAGATACTAGTCAGCTTTTTGCACCAAGCACTGAAGTTCAAGCCACCCTAAACAATCTAATTATTCAGGATGTACAGGGCAACTCATCTGAATGACATCTGTGGAGAGTCAGATTTTACTGACCAGGACTATTAGATTACCTCTCTGGACTGAAATTCTTCTAAAAGAAGAATTTGGCATTGGCATTAAAAAATGCCAAGAATATCCAAGGACCTACTTATAATATCATTAATCATTTGATTATCTTAGTCAGTTTCAGTTACTATTTTTTGGCAGTCAAATATTTTATTCCAGTACACATTACACATGATCCACTGGTTTAACATGCTAGTTCCTGTTAAGAACATGCTGGACAAGAAAAAAGTACAGAAATACAAAGAAGTACACATGCATGTATGGAGCAATTTGTGTAAAGAACAAGAAGGATATTATCCCCAGCAACTCAGTGCTAATTTGGACTTCAAAAATAAAGCTGACCTGATTTTCACAGGAGATTTTAGAAGGAGATGACTATTTTTAAAAGCCAGTAGAAACATTAAGATGTGCTGCTTGTGCTACAAGCATAAATAAAAATGTTTTTCACACATCAATAAAGCAAAATAAAGCACAAACCTTACTTTAAAACCCTATCCAGCAGCAGGGGTGGAATTGTATTAGAGCTTTCTTGTTGTCAGTGATCTCCACAGGCACCTCAAAAATTCATGCACAAGAAATGAACTTCCTCCTACCTAGTTTTCCAGATACTGAGGTTTTTGAGTAGGAGACTATAAAACAGAAATTACTTTATGCTGACAGCACAAGCACAAGAGAGAATAAATAAAGTTTTCTGCTTACAAAAATCAGTGCAATGCCATCTTCTCGTGCAGGTGAATGGGATTTAAAAGTCATCCAGACATATCAATTTAAGCATTGATCTAAAAGAAAAATTATATACATGGGACTAGTCAGGGAAGTAACTTATTAGCATATGCCACGTTGGCTTTCTTTCCATAACTTTTGTTGTTTCAGATAAATACAGTATCAATCTCTTTGAAGAAGACTAGTAACTTAAAGAATATTAATTAGCTAAACTTTAGATGAATTGCAGTAATTAAAGTAACAGAAACCATTTTTTAACTCTCATGAAGCATGTTTAAATACTATTCTCATAACTACAATTAGCAAATTTGTGTACTCAGGCTTACACTGTTAATTCGTATGAACAATCTTTAGACTGTTCACTTGAAACACTGCCTGAATTTCCTGTGAGTGAAGAGTAGGCTAATTTGGAATCATTAAAAAATTCCTCAGCTAAGTTGGTTGTTCATATTTTAATGTCCATGCATCTCTAATTTCCGCTGACATCTTACAAGCTACAGTACACTTGAGAGCAATCCAAAATAATAATCCTCTTGAAGATTTCCAAGATATATTCCTTAGACAGAAAATTTATATCTGTAATTAATACCTAGAAGAATTTATGTACCATGAAAATGAATACAACTTCAACTGAAATCAAATGTTAAGCCATCTGCAGAGGAGATGTGTAATTTTATTGTTTCTATTGTTATTCAGCAAAATAAAATATGTACTCAATGACAAATGTGCAAGCTTTGAAAAGTTTTTAAAATACCAATTTGGTTTTAGTTTCTTTTATGATCTTTGACAAAGAAAGAGAAATCTGTGTTTACTGGATAAGACAAATGTCACAGCTACCTTCAAAAAAGGACAGAAAATTAACCCTAGCAGGATAGTTGGTCAGCTTTGTTTCAGGTTCTGGAAAAATTATGGATTATGTCCTTTTGGAGCACATTTCTAGGCATCTGAAGTCAAACAGGTGACTGGAAGTCATCAGCATGACTTTACCAAGAGTAAATTATGCTTAACTAATGTGATTGTCTCCTGTGACAGTGACTGCATTTGTGAATACAGAACAATAGCGGGTGGCTTTTTGCATAGGCTCAAGCAAGATTTTGGCACTGTCATCCATGATATTTATATTGGAGTGTTACAGTCTGCATTGCTAGACAAGTGGATGGATCAAATATGGGGCTCAGAAGGTGATTACCAGGTCATACTTTACCTGGAGGCCTGTGACAGATGGATCACCAGAGGCATCTGCACTAGGACCTGTCCTCTTTACCATCTCTACCAATGATGAGCAGGAGGTGAGAGAACACTCTCATCACTTTTGCAGATTATGTCAAATTAGGGGTACAAACAAGTCATTACAGTCAAGGACAGGGCCCAAACAGGCTGAGGAATTGGGCATTACGAAACCAGGAGCATTATGAAACATCAGAGACAAATCTCGAACTCCCTAAACATCAAGAAACTTCTATTACAGGGGAAGAAAAGCTCCTGCAACAATGCCATACTATGTGGAGAGGAAGAGGCCATGAAACACCTCAGTGGGAGAGACCCTGGGGTGCAGGTGGACACCAAGATGGACATTAGTCCATGGTGTTTGCTGGAAGAAAGGGAAGCCAGCAACCTCCTGGACTGTATGACCCATGGCATAGCCTGTAGGGGTCAAGAGAATGGCTATGTGGCACTTCCCAGATAACATCTAGATAGTCCATCTAACTTTTCTCATTTTTTTCAAGAGGGAAGACATGGACAAACTGGAGGGAGCTGAGCAAAGGTCCACTGGTGTGGTGGAGGCTGGAGTTCTGACCATTTGAGAAGAGAATGGAGCTGGGTTAGCCTGGAAAGGGACACCTTCCATGCTCTTAACAGACCCCACAAGACAATACTTGGATGGAGACAGGTGGGAGGGCAAGAAACAGATGTACATTATGATAAGAGAGTTTCAGACCAGATAGAAGAAGAAATTTTAATCTTGTGAGAACATTAGGTTGCTTTGAAAACTGCTATCTCTGTTCTTGGACGATTTAAAGTCCTAGCTGGACTATGCTGTGAACAGCCTGGTCTCCCCAAGATGTGGAACTCCTTTGGGCTGGGGGGTGGCCTAGAGGGTTCCTTAACTCCTTGCCAGCCTCCTTTACTCTTTGGTGCCACAGAAAACAAATGTATGTATTGGAAATGTGCTTTGATCCTGTATTGTGAAATAAAGAAAAATGACCCAGGGAAGCACAGAGTCACTGGAGCTCAAAGACAGAATAAATAAGACTGGAAATAGGGTAAATGACATGCATAAATTGTTATTTTCATAGCATTAGGGGAAGAGAGAGAAATGAATACAGATAATTACATTTAGAATTTTGCAATATATATGAAGTACTCAGCACTCACACAAAGAAATACTGCATATTTTCTAGTGTAAAATGAGCTCTGTGATTGCAGAAAATTATCTTCCTTTCAATTTCAGTTCAAAGTTATGTGTTGTACTCCCATATGGAGATGTGCCCAGTGTTGAAGGCGTAGTAAGAGTCTATAATTTCTCAAAAATATTCTGCATTTTTCTGGCACAGGTGCTGAACTTTAATTGGTTTTCTTCTGACCCTTTTTGTTATCTAATTTTTAACTGAAATTGGAGTTCCATGACTGTCTGAAGACCAGTGGACCACAACAGATGTGGCCCTAAAAAAAACAGAGCAGTTTATTGCATAAGAGCCTGTTTCATTTTAACATGGAGGAGAAAATAGCTTGGCAAGAGACTGAGATTGATTGATCCTGGAAAGA
This sequence comes from Zonotrichia leucophrys gambelii, assembly GCF_028769735.1. Classification (NCBI taxonomy): domain Eukaryota; kingdom Metazoa; phylum Chordata; class Aves; order Passeriformes; family Passerellidae; genus Zonotrichia; species Zonotrichia leucophrys. Next base: position 22,637,946 of record NC_088169.1, on the reverse strand, counting down.
TTTTGGGTTTTCTTGTGAACAGTTGGATTGGTAAAACAGACAGATGGATTGTTACTGCAAAGAGTTGGTGTGTTGCTAGGGAGACTTGGAATGGTACACCAGGCAGGTGACAAAATTGTGAACTGGTGTTCAGAATAGATGTGGCATTATTTACATACATACATATATATGCATGGACAATGAATATACATATATACATGGGTGTCCACTGCTAATGTAAAACTCAGCACTGTAGTCACAGCCACATTTTCACTACATACAAAATGTAAAGACTAACCAAAAGCATCTTTTGACAAATACCAAACAGACATGGAATTCAGAAGATAAAATTTTATAAACAGACCAGAATCAATTCCAGTATGTACTGAAATCACACTCAACTCCTATTATGATAATTAGTGTCTTAGTTGTCATTTAAAGTAGTATAACTCTCATGCTTCACGTGAACTGATTTTATATGACAGAACTCCACAATCAGGGCACCAAACTGATTATTGTGTTCTGTGTAGCTAATGAGAAATAAAACCAAATCTTAAATTACCCTTCACCACCCTTGTCTTCTACTCTAGCTTAACTCTGCTCTAAATTTTCTCTACCTCCTTACTTCTAAAGGCACAAGAGGACTGGGAATGCAGGCTGCAGTCAGTTCATCACACATTGTCTCTACTATTCCATTCTCAGTGGAAGAACTCCTCACTTTTTTCTCCTGCTCCAGCATGGTGTCTCTCTTACTGGAGACAGATGTCCAAAACTAGGGTTCTTGTGAACTGCTCCAGCATCAGTCCCTTCCATGGAATGGCAGTCTCCTTCAGAAACACACTGTTCCAGTTCAGGTGGGCTGCCCTGTGGTCACAAGCCCTGCCAGAAAACCTGTTACTGCTCCAGGCTGAGGTCCTCTATCCACAAGTCCATGGGTTGTGGTAGCCTGCTCCATCACAGGCTTCCCATGGGGACTCCTTTAGGCATCCACTTGCACTGGCCTGGGGTGCTCCAGGGGCTTCAGGTGGATCTCTGCCCCCCCACAGGCTGCAGGAACTCCACCATCTCTGCTCCTCCAAGGGCTGCAGGTGCTCAGCTGCCTCACCATGGGCTGTCTGTGCCACAGACTGGATAGGAATCTTTGTTATGGTGTCTGGAGCTCCTCTGGCCCCTTCTACCTTACTGACGGTGGTGTCTACAGGGTTCTTTGTCTCACATTCCTCCCTCCTCTTTTTTGATGCTATTGTGCAGTTGTTTTTTGATCGGTTTCTCAAATCTGTTATGCTGCTTAAGCCCAATGCACCAGTTTCTAATTATTTGTACATTTAAAGTTAAAAATCAGTTAATAGCCACAGTTATGGTTTTTGTAGCCCATTGTAACAGAAAATAGACAAAGAATGATGCAATAAGTCTAGTCTATGTGTAGCTAAACATTCCTCAATTCTATAGCTATGTTATACCATTATAACTCTAGTGTTCAATAACTATCCCCTCACAAAATACAGATGTTGCTTTCTCTGTTGTAAAAAACAATGTGCATTTAAATAATTGAATAATGAAAGAGTTAAATGACCAACATAACCACACACTGCCAGATGACATATGTTTTCAGAAAAAAAATATTGCATTTTGCACTTCTAACAGGTTATAGAATATGCTGAATTTTCAGGGAATTTTCTTGCCTTTTATTTAAAAGATTTTGGGTGGGCTTAGTATTCTTAATCTTAGACTGTCTGCTAAATTTTACATTAAGTCACAAGAAGAGGTCAATCTAGAATATTAGTTGGGTTAATATACTGCATTACTTTCATTTCCCCTTACCAACTCTACAGAAAACTTATAAATTCACACGCTTCATTAAATATAATTGATTCTAACTTTTTAGAGTATCCTGTGCACTCAGCCTTAAAAATAGCATCAAATGCAACAGTTATATTAAAAAAGCCCCAGCTTTTGCATTTTCACTGTTTGATTTTTCTTATAAATCAGGTTTTTCCCCTATGTAGTAATGAAATAATGAGAAAAGAATAGCACCTGTTCATTCTAGAAAGGGACATGATACCACATATATATAGATATATACATGTATATATGTAAATTTATATATGTATATATGAATGTATGTGTATAGGAAGTCATGGCAGTAAGAGACTGGAAAGTTGCCTGTTTTTTCTGAGTGTTTTAATAGATTTTTTTAAACTTTCATTTTGGAAATTTCCACTAAATACAAGAATTAAATTTTAAGCCATTTAAATAGTTGCTCTCTTTAAAAATATTTTAGGTGTTGAGTAATTAGTCTCTGTGTATGCAAGACACAATGTACTGTTGCATTTTCCTACAATCCAGACCAAAGTGTCATGGTAAGTTCTTTAGAGTTTTTTAACAAGTTCTAACTAATATTAGAAGTATATTAGTGCTCATATGCACACACATGGCATGAAAAATAAAAGTTCAAGGAAAAAGTTCATGAGACAAAACATCCTCTTTATATAATATATAAGTAAAATAGGTTTCAGCAGCATGATAAATATTTTTCTCAATATATATTTTTGTCAATGTAGGAAAGAATCAAAATATTTCATAAGATTTTTTTATTTTAAAAAATCAAAAAGAGTGATGCTCAAGTTATGTCATTTCTTGCAGCTGTTGAGGAAAGTATCTGCAGATTTTGGATTTGGACCAAAGGGAAAAAAAAATCTGCTTCTAAGAACAGATCCAAAAACTTGTTCCTTCTTATTTGGCTACCCTTTAAAGAGAGTGAACCAAGTCAATGTGCATAAGAAAAGAGAAACAGATGGAAGAATACTCTCAGAAACCATTTAATCACTTTCTAGTGGGTTCCCATCTGCCCTAAGTTCTTTTACCTTGTTATAACAAAAAGGGAACAGACCAGAAAATCAAAACCAAAAAGCCTTCATGAAACTGGGTTTGAAATCTGCCATCAAATGAGTCAGTCATTCCTATGCATCTAACCAAAACCAAATCTGCTATCGTGAGTGATTCCCAATCTATGTTACACAGGCTGCAGTTCTTGAAAATTCAGTTATTTTCAACACTTTCATAGCCAAAGATTTCCATTCCACAGTTTCCTTTTTTTCATTTTTGCTAAGAGATATTTCAATAGTTATGCCTATCAGGTCCAGTTTTCCTAGTGACACAGAAAGGCCTAAACCTTAGCAATGCACAAGTAGAAAAAAAATGTGTGTTACGATGAATACACTAGCATTTCACAACAAGCACATTTGATTTTGCTGCTTGTGTTCTGTTTGATGATGAGAAGCTGGCACTTGACTAAGTTTCAGTATGAGCTACTCACACATCCCAATCTTTTGTTACTGAAATAAGAGCTGCTGCTGAAAGTAGGTCATACACGAATAAACATTAGTCTGGAAATGTGTTATTTTTGAACAATGGTGATGCTTTTGTCTTGCCAGGACTGGTTCTGACATTGCTTAAAGATTGTTTAACTGCTTGACCCTTTCTCATTTGCATGCCAGCCTATGTGGTGATCCTGTGTAGAAATACCATAAGAATTCCTGTAGTCTGTTGATGAGTAATGGGCTGGATCATCTGGGATGTAAGGAGAGGCTGAGAGAGCTGGGAAGACTCAGGAGACATTATTCATGTGTATTAATACACCATTGTGGGAGTAAGAAAGACAGAGTCAGGCTCTTCTCATCAGTGCTCAGAGACAGGACAAGAGGCAATGGGCACAAACTGAAACAGAAAAGTCTGTCTGAGTTTGAGGACACTTTTCTAATATGAGCCACCACTGGACAAGCTGCCTGGAGATGTACTGGAGCCACCATCCTTGCTGATAGTCAAAACTTAGACACAGCCCTGAGCAATCTGCCCTATCTGACTCTGCTCTGAGCATGGATTTGGATGAGAATGTCTCTAGAGATGCCTCCAGCCTCAGCCTCCTCGTGAGCCTGTGTGTGATTCAACATATAAGGCAGAGAACAGAAATTGATAATAGCTGTAAGCCAAACAGACATTCTAACCCTCTCCTGCAGGATGGCCTTGGGCAGCCCTTTTACTAGCACTCGTTAACTTTGTCAAGTGTCACGCTTAAATCAGCTGAATTACATGATTTTATTTACCACCAAGTAGGTTAAAAAGTAAGTATGGATTTTCTGCAAGGTCTTTCAGAATTTCAGAAGCACCCTTAAAACTTAAAATTACATTGGTCATTGATTTTTAAAAGAAAATTTCTATTTAACTCTATCAAGCAAATAAATGAAAGTTTGTTTCCTAGGCCCTAATGTGCTGGACAGAAGAATGTTCTGCATGTGATCTTAATTGCAAGCATTGTTTGAGACTAATACAATATTAATTTCAGAGAGTACAAGAGATTAATAACATAGTTTATAAGGTCTGAAGTATTTTTATTAGAAAAAAGACTGAAACTTGTACTATAGGCAGTATTTTTTCTAAGATCTATGCGATTTCATGCCAAAAATTTGGAGAGGATATTAAAGAAATGTGACATGGGAAGAAAAAGTAACCCATATGCAAGAGCAGAAGGGAAGAAATACAGTATCTCAAAAGAACTGCATCAGAATGAGGCCATATGTATAATCCGAGACTCAACCATTCCCCTATTTCTGGAGATTAGCACTATGCTAATCTGGCAAAAATTTTGTGCTAGCAAAAGTACCACTAGATACTCTTGCCCAGTGGAACATTACACCAAGATCCAGGCAGATTTAGGATCATTCAGGGCAGCACATCATTTGAGATCCATAGTGTTATTAGTACCATGATAACAGAATGTTCTTCTGCAGGATATACTGTTAAGAATGCAGATATTGTTACCCTTTCTAGTGTATTACTCTCCCATTTGAAAATTTCTGCCTGAGGTACTGCATATAAGGGCCATTTTTGATGGCAGGAAACTTAAACTGTTTTTTTACATATAGTATTTGCTTTGTGTAAAATCACCTACTTATAACCTCAACCGTGTTTCTAAAGGTAGAACTGTGCAGCTGACTGCAAATGGCATTACATTTTTAATTTTTCCTGACAGTATAAGAAAGGCTACATAGGACATAAATCATCTGAGTTTGTATTTGAGATATTTCATTTTCACCATGGCTTTTTACAGGAATACATGGCAATGTCACCAGTGTTAGCTGCTTCCTGGAAATTGTACTATTTAGCACATCTGATTTGATGACTCTGTTTTTTACTCTAGTCAAATTAGTAATGATATTTAACAATTATCCCTGTATTCAGATCAGGCACATATACTGAAACAGAATGTCACCTGAAAGGAGACATGTTGCTATTAAATAAAAAGTTTATATACAGAAGCTGTATAGTACAGGAAAATGCATAACATTCAAAAGAGAGATTTATACTGATTAGAAGTACCAAACAGCTGCTTAGCTAAAAGCTTGACTCAAAGCCCTCTGAAACAAATGGAAAGATTTTCATTGATTTTATTTCTTTCTGGATCAGGTCCAAAAATGCAGATTATTTAGCTGAGAGAGAAAACATTCATTTAACTGGATATTATTTTATCAGGAAAAGAAGATGCTCAATGGAAAAAACTTCTCAATATGAAAAAAGTAAACACCATCCAAACAAAGATATTTCAGTCTTTTGGTTTTATAAATTACACCACAAGTAGAAAATAAAGTAAACTAATGTAATTTTTTAATACTGTACTTTAAATGAGTCATATGAAACATGTCAAGAAACAACAGTTTCACTCACAGCATTCAGTATCCATGAGCTTTTACAATATTTCAGGGGAAAAAAAAAGAGATGACTGAAATAACATATTTTCATAAAATATAGATCTCCTTTTACATCGTTTTTCATAAATTAATTCATTTATCATTAAAAAATATCTGCTCCATACTGGAATTGAAAATGAAAAACTTTTAATTATAAAGAGGCAGATGGAAAAGAATATATGAATTATAGTGGAAATATTTACATTTTTAGTTCATCCTTTTCCTCACACACTCACATACACTTACACCTACTTTGTCAAACACAAACCATACCCTCAAAATAAGCTATGAAAATTCTAGTTTTGCTTATACTTAAATATTGCTTGTTCAGTAAACTACTGATAGCAAAACTGAGCAATTAAAAAATAAAAGGCATTTAGGACTGTTTTTAAGAAAATAAGAAAATAAAATCTGTATACTTATATTCCTTACTATTATTCAGAAGATATCACAGGTCTCCAACCTTATGTCCATTTGATCTTTGACTTGGCTGATATGTAAATTTGTCCAAGATCATTGTCCTATTGTGGTTCCATCCAGAATATAGTCTTCGACATGGAGGTGTCTGAAGTTTGAGTGAACTGAATGTTAGCTTAGATAGCATTAAAAACATTAAATGTATGACATTCAGCTCCTGTTAAGAACAAAGAAAGTGTGATTTTTAAACTTAAATTTGCAAAAAATGGAACATTTTTTATGATAGTGTTACTTAATACCAATGTGCTCTCTGAACAGCAGCTATGTGCATATTTTTTCATTAAAATTATATTTATGCTGTCATGACAGAGGGCAGTTGCCACTGTACAGAATGGCACAGAAAAGTGGGATGCTCTTCCTTGCCTTTGACTCGATTATTCTCCTCTCAAGAAGAGGGAACTCCATGATGTTGTGTCTCAGTAGAGCTGTTTACAGAAATTCACCATCTTCCATCCACTGGTCACCAGTAAAACATTTATGCTTAATATTTGATATCCCTTAGTTTGCATGCTCAATTTTTCAAACAGTCTGAACATTTGCACTTGTCTTGAGAATTATATGGATTAAAATAGTATTAAAAATCATACTTGTGAAAACAAAACTTTTTCTTTTTTTTTTTTTTTTTTGAACTTCCAAGAAAAATGATGTCAAAAGTTAAAATTTCTGTTTGAAGCCAGACTCACTTTACTCCACAATATCTCAGCAGCCATGGTAGTGGTTTGTGACAGTTCCAGGATTTCTCAGAAACCTATGTATTTTTAGACATAGTCTTTTATTTTTTGAAAGGTTTTGAAATATGTGTGTTTTGTCATAAAATAATTTATTTGAAATAAATCAACTTGTACATGGCAATAAAGCTATCTGTTAAGTATCATTTATTGTAATTAAAGATTGCTTCAGGGGGCAAGAGCTCATCATGACACAGCATTTTCAGCAGGATGTTTGCCTTGTTTCTGTATGTTAGGTAACCTTTTGTTTATCAGTATCTTTTAAAGAATTAGAAGAAAATTTGCAAGCTACTGACATAAAGCAGCATAAAAATGAAAATTCTAAAGAAAGGCATAGTAGTAACTTTTTTATAATCCATTTTATGGAGTGAATTTATTCACTTCTTTCTTTTTCTGGAGATGTATTGTAGGACACTATGCTCCTCTTTATTGTACACAGACTGCAATATGTAGACAAAATGCTGCTTTAAAAAGTGACTGCAATTAGGCCATTGTGTCTGTGACAGAAAACATGGCTGATTGCTGTGTTGGAATGCATTATTAAATATGTTTGCAACTGAGCCATTGAATCTGTCAGAGGAAACATGGCCAACAACATGCATCTAGAATGTATTATTAAACCATACTCCCTTACAAGTTGTGCTATTATCCCAACTTTAGAAATAAAAGCACATTTGAAGTGGCAGGTTAGGGAGTGGGTCTGCAACATGCTAATTATTCATGATGTTATTACCCATATGAAGGGTCTTCTTCTCAGTGTTATGAGTGGAATAGGGATAAGGCATTCCACTTTTGTCTTAGGATAACAAGAACAAACTGGATGAAGTTCTAAAACAGTTTTAGGTTATCCCCTATCTTGTTTGTATAGCATGCTATTAAAAAAAATAATATATAGATATAAATAATGTAATAACAAAAAACAAGGAATCACACGCAACGTTTTTGCCCTAACACTGTTTTCAAGGACACCAGTATCTCGCCTTAACACTGTTTTCAAGGACACCAGTATCTCAGTATCTGCAGTATCACTCTGCAACTTTCTATTTCTAATGATGCATCAGCTGCACCGCGTTTAACTTCAGGAGATGCAAAGTTTTTCCACAGCCTTGGTCTACATGCAAAGCATAAAAAGATCAGTCTATTTCAGTATAGACAGTCTAACAAAGCTTGGGCTTGTTAAAGAAAAAACACCATTATCCACAAAGTTCAGATGCAATCTTTTCAAACATCTGTCAGCGATTGGAGCGAAGGTTTTTGTCTCTCTCATTAGCTTGCTTTTTTCCAGGCCATCAAGATGATCAGAGACAAATGCTTGAGCAAACCAATTACTCTTGATTTACTTGATTTATTGGAAACATTATATTTTAGTTTGAAAGGTGATGCAAATTTTAAAAGTAATTCTTCATAAGGTTTTAACCCTTTAACAGCCCCCCAAAATCTTCACTATTCCCAGTGAACAACAAACAAACAAAAAAACCCAGAAAACTTTAAAAAATGCAGTCTTTCTCTTGCTGTCAAAATTTCAATAATTTCAAATAGGAGAAAACTGAAAACCCACTCGGGGTATTACAAATCTTAGTAAAAAGAAGTATTTTGGTTTTTTTCCTCTAAAAAATAAATCACTTCAAAATGCAAAAGCTGATTCCATTGGCTTCTGTCAAACAGTGTACTGAAGCAAATGTTAGCTAGAAGCAAGCCCCCATACTCTTGCAATAAAAGCAGATTTTATCCTTAAATACTTGTATAAAGTACTTAATGAAGATAGGAGAGTGGAGACATGCACTATAATTTGAATGAAAAGAAATTTTTCATTTTAAACAAGGATCATGAAATAAGGTGCTACCTAATTCTCCTTCAGTTGGAATGTAACCACCAGCTTCATGTACAACACAGCAGAATATTTTTCAATTCTTTCATTTATATTCCCTCCCCTGTTCTGAGGAGCATTGTGTTTAGAACACAATACACAATATTTTCTTATTTAATACATATTTTGTTGGACAGATTCCTAGAAGCAGACCAGGAAGACAAGCCTATCAGTTACAAAATGCCACATGTAATTTAACAAGTGGATAGTTGTTTGGGATACTGGCTACTGGCCATTGAACATTGTACATATTTGCATTTGGCACAGGGGCAGGAGGTAACAAACAGCAGATTTCAAGACTGTGAGAATGGAGTTTAATATTTAATGGTTTCTAAATGTTCTAGAACTTATTTTTGGTGTAGTGACTTTAGGTTGTCTAGTGGGGTTCATCTGCTTTTATAGTTAAAGAATTAGTAAAAAGCTTTAGATCGCTGTAGCTAGAGTTAACTTCATAAGAATTGTGCAATATTTTCCCCAGAATATTAATGTACATATATTTATGGTAACTTTTCTCCTTTGCTTTTAATGCAGGATTCCCAAAGCTAGAAGAAAATACTGTCTTGGCAAAAGGAAAAGTTTATAGAAGCACAGTCCAAGGATAAGCTGTATAAATCACTTTCAATTTCGTCTCTCCTGAGCATTGTAGTCATTCTGATCCATGTGAATAATATTTGTATTCTATCACACAACTATGTCTCTTTTGAGTATACAAACACAAGAATCAATGAGGGAATCTTCATTTCTTGAAAGTACAATCTATGAAATCTTTAGAGTTTATCACAGTGTTTTTCAGCTTTGTTGATGATAAAAGCAAATATTTCGTGTTCAGAAATAGATCTATGAAAAAAATTAGAGAGCAGCTTTTGGAAAATTTTACTTGATTAAACCATTTAAAATTATTTACAGAATATTTGCACCCAAGAACTTTTTTCCTTACTTCCTGAATTTCTTAAAGTCATTCTCAGACTCTCTATACTTCTGCCTAGTGTGAGCAGATCCCACGAGCAGCTACAGAAAAATCAGCGCTGCAGTTGTAGCTTGGAACATTGTGCGTATCACTTAAACAGCTTCTCTGGCACACCTCTTTGCAGAGAACTTTACACAGACTAGCTAAATGCATTGCAGAAAGAATTATGATTTTTTTTATGTGCATATATATATATATTTGTATCATGCCACTGGGGTTTTTATCTTCTTATACTGCATGTGCCAAATTACACTGCAGTAATTCCACAGTTACACTGGTGAGTTCAATAGAGGCAATCCAGATTTACAATGGGATGACTGATTGGAATCTGTGTAATGACTCCTTTCCTGAAAAGCTCTTAGTTTGAGGCAAGATTCAATACTAAATTCTATTGAGATGGAAACTGAGAAAATATGATAAACACTACCTTTATCTCATCCTGTATATAGACCAACTACACAATAGTTTCCTCCAGAAGATTATTTCTTATAAAAAATATTCTTATACGATATTAAATCCCTCTGTAATTCTCTATTATTTATGTGAATTATCGCACACTGATGGAGAAAAGGGAAGATCACAATTTTTTATTACTTTTTATTAACAGGCTGCCTCATATCCTTAAGCACATAAAAACAGAAGATTTCTGGTGGGGAATGGATTTTAGTGGCCTTCCCCCTATGTGTAGCATTATGTACAAACACAACATAAAGAGAATAGAACAATTTTTTCTTCATGAACTTCAAAGACATTTCAAGGAATTAAAGTAATTTTAAGTGTTGCCTAGAACAAGTAATTAATTACTAATTCATATTGATTTGTGTTACTTAATATTCGTGATAAGTCTTTTAAAGCTTTCTGTTAGTAAATTAAGACTGCTATTGATCTCACCAAAGACAACATTAATGCAATTAAAATTACATAGCTCTGTTTTGGGATTAAAGAAAAAAATTAAGTGGATACGCATTCATACCAAGCTAGTATTTATGATAAGAGCAGCATAAATAATACATAAGATTTACAGATATGCATAACTTTAAAATATTTTTTTTTGTTACAAAGCAAGGGCTATTGAAATTAAAGAAAACATTTTTAATCATGAAAGGAAAACTGTGTCATCTGCATGAATTCTCAGTGTGTATTAATAAGCCAGCATCGTCTCTGCCTTGAAATAATGAAGAGTGGTAGCAAATATATTTTTGTTACTGAGGAGAAGTGGAAGATTTATCTCACTGCCTTGAACACTTAGACTTCCTTATGGTGCTCACTTATTCTTCTTAATCAGGTTTTAGACAGTGTCTTTTACCAAACCGTTGGCTCAAGTCTGAGCAAAGTAATTCTATTTTTCATGCTCCAAACCAAAGCAGTCCAGTAATGATAACAATGCATAAAGGGATATTGCTATATGACTTTTGCATGCTAATCAGAAACTGCATTGTATGAGCAATCCAAACAGCAGAACAAATTATGGTTATGGATCTCTGAAGACACTTCCCAGAATGTGAATGATATCTGTGAACAGGCACACACAACACCATAAAGAACCAGTAAGTTCTTTACTCTTAAAACCTGGTGCACACAAGGAAAATAGAGAAGCTGGTTTCCTGCTGTACTGTATCTCAGAAAGGGATCTGAAATGAGTCACACAAACCCACTTTGGCAGGTCTACAAATCAGACAATTGTGCCTCATCTAAATGAGGGCATTTATTTCATCAAGCCACTGGCACAGGTATGACTGCTGAACACCAGGGCGATTCAGAAAGCTTCTCCCAAGTGGAATATTTCATCTTGACAAACACTCACACATGTGTGCACACTACCGGCACCAGCAGGAGAAAGAGGAGAGAGTTTTATGCCTCACACAAAGAGGCATTTGAGGCCCATAAGCAAAGACCAGAATACATCTTGGATACGGGAGTGCTAAACTAAACCTGGAGTGGAAGATTAAAATCATCCTGGAGGGGTTCAAAGGATATTTCTAGCTCTTTTAATTAGAACAGAATTGGACTTGCAGCCCATCAAAAAAAGAAGCGGCAGGACCCCAAACAGACATGCATTAAGAAAGAGTAAAATAGGTCTTTTGACAGATTAAGCAGAAGAGATTTCTGGTTTTAAAATTAAAGAGTTGCACAATGATTAGGACTCCTACTGAAAGATTGAAAGAGGGAGATACTGTATGCACCCATCTCCTGCTTCACTTATGTACTCATTTGCTACAGAACCATTCATATGAACAGATCAAGCATTTCCTCTTTGCATCTTTATCAGTGTCACACTTTTAGCCGTGTTGTTGCTTTTGAATATTGTGAATAAAAGCTTTCCTCCAAATTTCATGAGTCAAATTTCTTAAGTTTCCCCCAAACCTAACTTGAGTCATTCCTCACCAGAAAGGCACCTTGATAAATGTTCTTCTGCCCTAGGATTTTCTATAAATTAGCAAGTAAGTAAGGAGAAATGGTGAGCAATCCTTAAACTACTCACTGTGACTAAACTTCTGCCTGAACCATGGTCAATGCTGAATTCAGATCAGTTGCTCAGATCTTTTCCAAGTCAGGTCACAAAAGTCTCCAAAGATGGCTTCCACAGGGTCTCTGGGCAATGTGTTCCAATGGTGACTGAAACACAATGTAAAAAATTTAAAAATCTGTTACTTCTCTAAAAACACAGGGTAATTATATTTTAGGATACATACATACATACATTTATTTATTTATTTATTTATTTATTTATTTATTTATTTTATGGACTAATGTTGCATTCTAGCTAGTGTATAATTCCTAGGGTCGTCCCCTGTAGCTTATTCTTTAGCATTTCTTTTAATTTCCACACTGTATTAATTATTAATATTAATGATTCAGAGAATTCTCAGATGCTTTTTGAAGATTTTTGGCATACATTATATGGACAAGTTAGTTTGTAAATTTTATCAATGATGTCTTCACTTCATGGCTACAGCACTCTCTTGAATCTGTACTTGTCTCTGCTTGATTCAGATGCTGCACAGAAGTATTCATCAGAGTCCAGCAATGCTTTCAGTATCTAGCAATATGTGATCCATGGCATTACTTGTTCTTAAAAGGTATTTAAAATTCTAAGCTTTGTTAATTGTTTCCCCAAATGATTATATGCATTTTTAACACATAATTTATAGATCCATTAATTTTTATATCTTATTTACATTAAATAATTTTCCTTTTTATTTATTTGGTCAAGTATACCAGCACCAGTTGTCCCTTAAAGCATATATGTGTATATATATACACAGACCAGAGAATCTCTGTAAATATAAATTTCTATGTATATTTATGTATATACAAACATTAAAATTGAAGCATTAGATAACATTGCTATATGTACAATGTTGAATTTCTGCAGACCTCCAATTCTGTTGATCATGATCTTGCAAATCACTAGACCTAAAGCAATTTTTTTCATGAAGAGTAAGTCTTTCACAGTAATAGATGAACTGAGTGTTCAACAACTTCATCATACAGCAGAGTGAGGAAATAAAGAATACAGAAATATAGCTGCAACATGGCAGAGTCATTTGGAACAGTGAAAAAAATTGTTTGTCTTGCCCAAACAAGAAAAGGAAGAACAAGTTTAAGAGAGGAAAAGTAGATAGCAAAATGAAAAAAATATGGATCCTTTTAAAGACAGAAAAATTGCTTTCTGAATCAAAAATTTTACTGTCTTTTAAGCAGAATTTCAAGGTCTGTAGAAGGAACCCTCCATCATAAGTAAAATTTTAGACATAGAGGCATTCAGTCAGTTTTTGGCAACTTCTTTTCTAATCCCAGTAATAATATCTATTTAAATAAAATAGTGAGGTATAATCATCTTATTTCAATCTAAACAAAGCAATAGTTAAATTGATTTGCTGCTTATTAGTCAAGATCTTTCTGCTAAATTTTGGTCCCTAGGGAGGCCCAAGTTAATATCTGTTTCATACCTTCAATCTCACAGCTTATGTAGCTGAACTAAAGTTCAGTTAGTTTAAGATAACTCAGTTTTGTGATAAAATATACGTAAAATTCATATTTTATAGAAGCCCGTTAAAATTAGAATTAAATGATTGGTCTACATATAAGCAAACCTGTGCACATTACCAACTATCTTAAGTACTTACATCAAGCATATTCTAATTAATTTGGACTAAGCAATGTCACTGGGATTTGTTCTGTTGGTCAGAGCTTGGTGCTAATAACACTGAAATTGTGGGTTCACTCCACATGTGAGCCATTTACTTAAGAGATGGACTCAATGATCCTTCTCAGTCCCTTCAAACTCAGAATGTTCTGTGATTCTGTAATTGCAAAATTTATATCAGTGATTAATTTTTGACGCTACCAAAAAATTAGTTCACTATTAAAATGCCCTTGCTGAATGCAGGACTTGCTGTAAGAAATTTCTCATTTCATAACTAGTAAACCATTCTACAATACCATTCTACAAATAATGTCCTCAGTAACTCATGTAGAAGAACATATACAGAATGTTAAGGCACAAAATTAATTGATTCTTAAAGAGCAGGTTTCCTTCACACATTAGTATTTCTCTTAAACTTGCTGTTTTAAAGGTTACATTTTTAATTTTTTATGGCATTGTAATCATTAATTATCTGTGAAGCAATGGTATCTTTAATGCAAATATGCTCTTCCCTTTTTTTTCTTATAGCCCAATATTATGGCAGCTGTAACTATCTAATATCTATAAGAAAACTTCTGTGAAAATTCAGTTATATCATACATGATATATTCCTTTGAACCCACAAACACCTTGAGTTTTCACTTTATCATTGGTATAAGGAATTTCTAAATATCTCCATATCTGGTTTTGCTGGGGTCTTTTCAAGTTTGGCAACAGAAGATTTTGTATATAGAAGTTATGGAACCGTGTTTACCTTGCCTCCAGTCTTCAATTTTCTGACTAATTTAGGCCTTCCAATTTCTTTAGTAATTTATGAATGGAAATTTTGTCTTAGAAGTAGGGTGAATTCATTAAAACCATCAAATATTTTGTAATGAATATCCTGTGTTTCCTAATTTTAGGATCTTATCCCTCTACCAAAAAGGCTCTGCTTTTTTTCTGCTTATCTTTATCTGTGAGAACATTGACGAGAAATTGCTCACTTTCATCTCCCTCCACAAGTTAGTAAATTCATCTATGAATGTCCACATTGCTGCTGTGTATCATCAGCAATACTCATTTACCTGTAAAACCCTGAAATTTGTTTCTGTGTTCAGAAATGTCTTTCTGGCTAACATTTTCCTATTTCTTCCAAGGCAGCTAAAGTTGTTTATTTTCTTTAAAACACAACACAATTGGCTTTTCAATTGTTCTCCTATTTGAAATCCTATTGGGTAAGTTAATCAGCTCCAATATCACAGACTTGTGCTTTTCATTTATATTCCTGTTCTGCCTGAGTATTCAAGCTCTCACCTTTGATTTAAAAGCAGGGAACAAGAAAGACAGTCTAAACTCAGTTAAAGCTTGCATGCATAGCATTCTGTACATGAAGACTCCTTTTCATCGTTAGCCAAAACATCATCTCGGGTTATGAATTTCACCTGTTCTGAATTAATAATTGGTTAGGTGGTTTCTTCAAGTACAGAAAAATTTATATGGGTTCTTATAACTTGGGTTTTTCTGTTTGTGTTTTGGGTTTTTTTAATATGTCATACTTAGTATTGGATAATGCTTCAATACTTCTAGTTATTTACATAGGATGAATAAATACGCTTTTTAAATTGTCCAATGGAACTATACT
This sequence comes from Zonotrichia leucophrys gambelii, assembly GCF_028769735.1. Taxonomy (NCBI): domain Eukaryota; kingdom Metazoa; phylum Chordata; class Aves; order Passeriformes; family Passerellidae; genus Zonotrichia; species Zonotrichia leucophrys. Next base: position 22,622,413 of record NC_088169.1, on the reverse strand, counting down.
GTTAATTAAATGCCTTTCTGTAATTTTCTGTTGTCTTTCTTGCTGACAGTTCAAAAAAGCCAGTTACTTCAGACTTCATTCAGCTACTGTACTAAATTATAAAATGAAAGTTAATGTCTTAGTGATTGATGATAGCAAAATAAAACCTAATATTTCTTCTCTGTAAATTACTCAAAATACAGTGTTGAATACGCAATGTGTCTATTGCAAAGTAATAATTCAGAAAATTAAATATGGAATTGTCAATCTTTGAAGCAGAAAAGACCTGCACTTTATATTTTACATCTCTGAAAAATCATAGACAATACTTAAGATAGGGTTAATTTAGAAAGGCCAAAAAAAGATGTTTTTGTGTGAGGTAAGACATTATTTGATGGCGTAGAGAACAACCTAGGGGCAAGGAGGCATTAATATTTCTCACTAAAAGGAGTCAACCTTAAAGACATGGTTAGTCATCACTGCTCATGTAGACAGCGGTGGACTCTAGATTATATATTACCACTTAGAGAATTCAAAGCCACAGCTGCTTATCTCTCCAAATGTCAACTCAGTTTTCCCTAGCAATCAAAAATAAAAATTAAGTGTGAAAAATTATTGAGAAAGGAACTGAGAATAAGTCAGAAAACAACTTTGTGATATTAACAGTTGCTGGTAAGTAAACACCTTGACTATTATGCATAGCTCTGCCTGCTCCATTTCAAAACAAAAATCCTCTAACAAGAAAGTGCAGAGAAATTATCAGGGACAAAGAGACTTTCTGTGCAAGAGATTTATTTAGAATTTGGTAGATGTATTCCATAAATCATATCTCCAACCTGAAGAGCCCAAGAGCCAATGAGGTCTACATATTACACGAATGAGAAGGAAATGTCAAGACAGAAAAGAAGCAAGAACTATTCCTTCCCCTTATACATAGGATGAATGCGTTGTACATTGCTGACATATACCAAGTACAACAAAAGAGCAGATATTAAAAGAGAATGTTTATTGCTGGACAACATATTTAAGCAACATAATTTAGATGCAGTGTTCAACTTAACAGATTTTGTCTATGTTTGAGACGAGTTCAGGAGGAGGAAACATCTGGAGTGAATGTCCTCTCTAAAGAAGGCAGGTTTTGGCACTCCCTCTCCCATGAATCTCTACCTCTCCTAAAAAAGGAATTTCTTAGGGGAAAGTGAAAAGAACCTATTTCTTTAACAAGCAGAGTGTACACAGGCACAGGAGAAAAAGAATAACTGTTAATATTTGAACTTTCTTGCTGTGGAGAATGCTGGTGGGTTTAGAGTCTTGCTCAGCTTCTCTTGAGGTCTGGAGCAGGGATGTGGCATCCAGGGCATCCTCTATGGCTCCAGTGATGGTTTGCTCTCGGACTGGAGTTGAAATGAACAGTTACAGAAGAAGCCACAGAAGTCAATGGAGAAATGCTGTATGCAGTCCCAGGAAAACTTTTTGCCTCAGCTAACAAAAAGAAGCTGGCCAAAAGCAGAGCATGCACTCTCTCCCACTGCACAGCGCAGCTGACAGAACACAGTAGGTGTGGGTTTGAACACAGACCGCTGAAAGAATTTCCCCGGTTTCCCCTTCTCTCTTGGACCCAGCTTAAAGCTACAGGACCCATTCCTGGGCATAAAGTAGTCGACAGGGGATACAATACTATCATAAAGTGACCCTAAGACAGGCTCTGAACTGTTGATTCCCAGAATGTGAGTAATGGAATAGGATTACATTTTCCTTAACCCAAACGATAAACATCTTATACTCTTTGCACTCAGAATCATCATACCGGGAGTTCTTACTGTCAGACAATCAAGATGTTCTCACATATTAACTCAACAAGGTTAATTATTTTAACTTGTCCAGAATTTCTGCATATTTTATTTGTCCTGAACTTGGGTAGCTCAGACTAGTTGGAGTGCAGACCCTTTCCCTAAAAGAGAAACTTAGAAAGAGATAAGCCTGAACTGATGAGAAAATTTCTTTAAAACTCTCCTGTCTGCTTTTTTTTTTTCATCTTCTTCTCCTCTTAAGAAATTATAAACTCAACTCAAAAAAGAAAAACAAAATAAGAAGCAAGAATTTCTTCTTGAACTAGATGTATCTGTATCTTGTAAAGGAAAGTCTTCATTACATTTAAAAGTAGGTAAATATCTTTCCAATAAATAGCTCTAAGCCCTGACATAGCCTTTCTTCTGGCAGAAAAATATAAGGCACTTTTGATTGGTAAATCATTCAGCCATTGCAATTAAGCAGCTAATACACATGGAGCATGGAGCAATTCAAAATCTTTAGACTGAAAAAACTGTTATGATAACCAATAGAGAATAACATTTTCATTGCATTCACACCAAGAAGTTAAAATGTAAATGGAGGATGCAGGTTGTATATCACAAAATACTGTAAAAAAAAAAAATCTGATAAATACCAAGTAAGGCTCCTTAGAGTTCAGAACATGCATTACCTTCTGTGGAAAAAAAAAGTGCAACTCATACAATTGATCACAAATAAGTTTTTTTTATTTGCTTTCATATTGCAAGCAAGAAAACAAAACATTTGCAAAGATTTTTTTTCTCTCCAGCAAATGTGATCTTGGTGGATTTAGTTACTTTAGTAGCAACTGTACAGAATAAAACATGACACTATTAACAATGACAAGGCTAACATTAAGCTCTCATTAGGCTGCTACAGACTGCCATAGCACCAGAAACTGAAAAAATGACCTGCATTTGTACAAAGATTGCATGATCATTCATTTGGGAATACTTTGCTGACATAAATTTCAGATAATCTTATGTAGACCAACCCCTAAGAACTGAAAAACATATATGTCTATTCGCCAAATTCTCTTCTAGGAAGCCTCTTGTGCTCAAATGATGTGTTTGATCAAATCACATTGAAAAATCTAAATAAATCTTTAAATGTTGTGATTCTGAAAGAATCTGACAAAGAAGTGTGTAAAGCAGAAGTAATCTGTGCCCAGCCTTTTTGAATAATTAATTCAGTCCTATGACATCTCCAAGAGTACCAGAAGGTTTGGACAGTGTTTAGGGACTGTCTGACAAAGGTGATGCTACCCACGTTTAGATAAACAACTTCCCAACTTTTGTATCCATGGCATGCAAAATTACTCATAAATCACATTCATAATTCTGGTGGTAAGATTCCTGAGGACACCCATCCGTGGGTTGATCAAGCAGTTGTGATGATTATAGTCCAAAGACCTGAAACTGTCATAATATATAACGGATAAGTCTTCTTTCTTTTTTTTTTTTTTTTTCCCCACAAGGATAGAATGGCCTTGCTGCATGGCTGGATCAGATTCATCCAAATGATTTATTTTTTAGATCAGCCTGAAAGGCTTGTCTCTTTAATAGAGAAGGAAAAATTTACCTAAGGGCTAAATTGTGGAAAAATGTACTATCTTCCCTTCAGCTTTTTTTCACTGGAAAGCTGGACTCACACTTTCTGGATACCATGGAAGTCTGAGCTAGGAACCACCTAACCAGAATCTGTGTTCAGAGGAAACCACCATTAGGGCTACAAAAGCACACAAAGCACTTGAAATGTGAAACAGGTGTACTTGGTAGTCTTTCTCTGAAAAAAATAATGAAATTACCCTTGAAGCCCATTATATACATATTAGGAGAAAGGGAATATCTACAGCACTTTTTGAGAAGAACACTTCCTCAGATGTTTCCCTATAGCAACTAGAAATTTAATAGAAGAGCTGGAAAGTATAACTTCTGTGTGTTGGAAGGGAATGCTGCTTTGAAACAAGATTAAATTACAGACACCATCAAATCTCTGTATCTAAATGAAATTGGACAACATATCTTGTTTGGGTTTCACTAAAAAAAACCAGGAATACTTAATACAATTTGTATTCGTGATGCCTATATGTTTTCAAATGCCTAAACTCTAGGGAACTCAAAGTGAAGCACTTCTACATGGAAGGAAATTGACTTGAAGGGTAGTGCAGAAGGTGAAACATTTTAAAAGAATTATTGGTATGCATATGATATTTGCATTTCCTATTAACCTTCACTTGCACAAGCAGAAAACCTGCTTCAAAATGGTGAAGGGCTCAGTTCAATTTGCCTGTCTATAAAATTTAATTTAACCAAAAACCTGCAAGAGAGCAGAAGCTGAAACAAAGTCTATTGCTGATTGGTTTAATGTGAGGAACCTGAAATTGATGTTGACATTTTGCCTGCCTGGAGCAATCACTGCACTGCATCTCTTAATTGGCTAAGCAAGCCTCTCTCCTTCTCTCACACAGCAGTAAACTCATGCTTGCAGCTGCAGGAATCTCCTGTTGTAAATACTTACATGGCCAAACCAATTCAGCTAACAAAAGACTCCCCTTCCTGGATAATCCAGTTAGCCTGTTAAATAACTGTGAGCTCTGCATAAATTCTTGGTAACTTTCTGCATTGTGTGAGAGCATGAAGTATGACATTATTAGCTTAATGTGCAGCTTGGAAAATGTATAAGGCATTATGGTACAGTCACACTATTATCTACTAGATTGAGCCAGGTTTATTAACAGTGACAACCATTACAACAATAAAAGGCATGCAAAACCAAATTCAGTTATCAGAACCTTATGGGAGGTTTGCAATCATATTAGATTATTTTCTTTCTAAAAGGCTTACATTTAGAATTTGCCATTAAAATGACCACTTTTATTGGTTTCACTCTTTCTGTTAGTACCTACAAAAGTTCAGCAAATATATTTTTTTTTAATGTAGACTGCCTTTGTATGATGACAGCATATACAGTCTGCCAGATAAAAGTGGAGGCTGCCTTAAAAATTTTGTCATGAAATAGCTTTTTCTTAAAGCTTCAAAATAAATTCCTTCCTGCCTGCAAATTCAAACACAAATCACTGTCTTTTGCTGTAGAGACTGTCAATATGGTTGCAAAAAATATCTCTCAGGAAATGTGTAAAAAATTATTAGGTTGGGAACTGTCCCTAGGTGAAAGTTCAGCTTCAGGTTTTTTTTCTCCTATTGTCAATATAGTTCTGTGCTTTCCCTACAAAAACAATGAGAAAAAAATCCAAACAAACAAAAATCCAAGTAGCTCCTTCCAATACAAGGGTGTTTTTTCCCTTCAAAATGAAACTCTAAATAACCTTGTGATAGCTGCACTAGTAGTACACATATTTAACTGAATGAATGTTTGTGAAAGTATCCATTTACATGAGATGTAAATAATTTAAAGAAAGATTTTTGTTCTAATCTTAAAATGCATGGTTTTTCCCCAAGAAACACATGGATTGATTGTCATAAATTATTACTTGAAATGTTTAATTTGTGAAAGTGGCTAACTTTAGAAAGTTACATCAGACAGGAAGGCCTAAAGAATTCTAAGTTGTCATAGCAACAAATTTTTTTTTGTTCATAAGAGAAAGTTTTACCACAAATGTTTGGGCTTTACCACTTTAAAATGAGTTTACTTAATAAATTAAAAAATTAACTTCCTGCATAAATACCACGAAGTTTTCTTTGCTACTGTCTGTAACTTTTCTTGGCAGAACTTTCTGTTCAGAGCTCTTCAGAAATTTACATTGCTTTGCAACCTCTTAGAATTAGATTTTGGAGATTTTCATCAGATCTGCTTTGCTATCAGATATGACAAAACCTATTCAAGGTGTGGAAGGGAAAAACCAGAGTTTTTATTAAAAGTATTGCCAGCATGAAATCAAAATAGAATTTCAATATTCTAAACCCCAGCTGCATTATAGATCTATAGAAATAACCATAAACAGATCTTCTACCAGTAGTCACATACAGTGATCTGTTTTTGACTGAATGTACTGAAAACCTTGTCAACAGATGTTGAAAACCTGAAAGGAAACAGGAACACTGGCAAAACACGTAATGTTTACAGGCATTGCTGGAGTGATAACTATAGTAGTCAGGTTATTGGCCAAGACACATTCATGCATGTATGCCAGTAGAGTTAAATGAAAAGACATACACCTGGGAGATATAAATACAGGTCTCACCTCCATAAAGTGGAACTGCATTTCAAATGTCAGCAGGGAAGGCATGGAGATTCTGGTAAGTGAGAGGAGAAGGATGAGACCATAATAAAATAACTTAATTTAGTCTGTAATTAGATTTTGAAATTACTGCTCAGACAATGAAGAGAAGTCATTAAAAGGGGCTGTGTAGGAACTTTATTGTGTATGAGGGCAATTCACAATTTGCTAAAGCTAGACCCAGCTGTCAAAATAGGAGATTTCTGCTAGGAAGCTGTAGTTTTCCTGTGTAAATGTGGTACACCAATAAACTACCTTCAGTATCTCACATAACTCTGTTGGCTGAGGTAGGTTACATATCTAAAAATGTAAATTTGAATTGAGGTAGATTACATATCTAAAAATGTGGGGTTTGATTCACCAAATATCACGGGTTTAAAACAGTCAACCCTTGGTAAGACAAACAAGAGATCACTCTAAAATAAAATAATATTCTGCCATATATTTTTAATGTAATAATCTATAAAAAATGGGAATAAAGCTAGTGATTCAAATGGTGTTGTTTAGCTGGCAAGGGATAATTTAAGATAAGCACTCCATGGCTACTTGGATTGTTCTCTGGAAAACTCAATCTCTTTTGTCGTTTCTCAGGAAAATCTTAGAAAGATATCATCCTACAAGCATGACTGAAAGAAAGCCTCCAGCCTTTTCAATCCTCTTGACATCTGTGACATCTGTTTCACACCCTTTCATTAAGTAAGCTGTGAACACTATTGACCTAAATGTGACTTGGGCCAGCTTAATAAAACAGAATTCAATTGCTCTGACAAGAATTTATATATATATATATATATATATATATATATATACACACATATGTGTGTGTTTGTATATATATATGTATGGGGGGGGGAAATCCAAGTGCTTTATTGTCTCCAGTTGTGGTCAAGAATTTTTTGTCACAGCTAGCAACTCACTACTAGGCTGGAAGAATAAAATAATTTAAATGCATACAAATTGTTTTATTCCTGTAGGTTGAAGCTAGTTTTGGTGTTCTTGGATGCAAAGATTCATTTATGATGAATTCAAATTGCTTTTGATTTCCTAGATTATTCTCCATTTCTGACTTAATGCAGTCCCTGTTTTTTGTAAAAATAACAGTTGTCCATTTTACATAGGTGATGCAGAATGGGAGATAAAACAGAAGAATCTATCAGAGGTCAGAAGTGGAACAAGAAGGAAAGGCAATTGGTGGGGAGGAGCAAGGATTCTCTAGAGTTTCTCATTCAGGAAGACATATGACTATTAATGTCAGATGTGAATGCCTACTGTATGAAGATTTTGAAGCTATATGCAGTTGGAGTGGGTTGCTGTCCTTGAAACAGAAACCCACTTGAAAATGAAAAGTTCAACACACCTAGTGGTTTGCTCCTCCTTCACTCCAAGGTTTAAGCCATAGGACTGCCCTTTATGTAATTCAACAAAGAAAATTATAGCTCATAAGAGACGTGCAAAGATCTTGACATTGTATTACACTCTCAGTTTCAAACCCAGGCCGAGTCTTCTCAAGTCAAAAGGTGTCTAGAATAAGCTTTCCTGAAAATATTTGAGATAGTAAGAAATTCACAATTTCCTTGTGTTCTTCTGATAGCAATAGCAGTAGTGAAAACCAATAATCCTCACAGATACTGTATATTATAAATAGTCTGTCTAAATTGAAATAGATTGCCTCAAAGTGTGAGATTTTAGGTATTTGAGGTTATACATTCATTAAAATGCTTCTCATTGACCATTTTCAAAGGCAAATTGGTTGGCTTTTAAACCTCGCAAATACCTCTCTGCTGGATATATTGTGGCAGGGACTACCCCACAATTAGTTTGATAAATCTGTATTAAAAACATTCAAAGAGCCTGAAACTTTTAATTGCAAACACAGGAGAAAATAAAATTATCTTTGAATACCAGACATTAAGTGGATTTCATTCTGATTTTTCATGGAGAGGTAATACAATAAAACCATCAATATTTCATTAACACTAATAACACTGAAGAACTCTCAGGCATGTTGTCAAAAGCAGCATCTTTTCTGAAGTAGAGAAGCTATTAAAAAAAAAAAAGAATTAGTATTACTTAGCTCATTTGGATGCATTAACAGCAAAAATAATTCTTCCTGATGACTTTTTAAGTCATAATAATAAAACCTGATAATAAATAATAACAAACAGCAATAGTAACAGAGCAAAATAACATTCTGTGAGCCCTTATATTTCACTTTAAAAAGGTTTGTGTTCACCACAATGCAACTGAGAGATCTACAAAAATTGTAATGAGTTGGACATGGAAGAGAAGACCAATATCAATATAAAAGGCTGAGATTCAATTCTACTGCCATTAGAGTTTCTCAATGAAAGCTATCCAAATACAATGACTTTACAAATTTGACCTGGAAGTATTGTAAATAAATGAGTTCCTTGTGACACAAGGCAATATTTTCAAGTTTTTCACAAACTCAGAAAAACATCTCTGCTTCTTCTGTGACATCTTCAGACAAAATTCTCTGTTCCTTTAAAATATGCTATACTAAATTGGCAGAATAATGCAAAGCATGTCTTTGATTTTAAGTGTAACTGAGTGCTTGAACGATGTTCTTTTGATTTCAAATTTGTTTGGAAGTTGTTCTTGAAAGTGAAATCACAGAGGAAATATGAGACAGAGATGTGAACACAGCTTATCAAATTGACAGTTTCTATACATACTCTGCTTCTACAATTCTTGATTCATTGCAAGAATAGAGGCTTCATGGCAATCTTTGTTGCAAATGCAAAACTCCTGACTTTTCTATTCAAGTCCACGGTAGTCAAAAAAAAAAAGTTGAATATAGATTGCCAGTTCATTTAGTAAACTGACAGAACATTTAGCAAATTACATGACCTACATGAAACTCATGTTTGAATTACATGGCACAATAATTTGCCTGTGTCAGTCTACTGACTGGCATTTCTTTATGAAAATGACAAGTCGAAGTTTGCAGTTGTATCTTCATCTGAAAGTAAGAAGCTCTTTTCTCATCTTTATAGTTGCAAAAGACATTCTCAACAAATATGAATCAGGAATAACCAGAGAATGATATCTGTCAGTTTTAATATGAGATAATAAACCCTAGTTATTAAAATGCTATCTCTTCCCATACCTCAGTGATTCTTTCAAATGCATTATTAGCTTATATGGATATGTAAGTGTTTCAAACCTCAGATTCCCTTCATACAAACCAATATTTCATCCCTGTATCATCCTCTTGACCTTTTAGCTAAAGTAAGGGTTTATAAAAAAGCTGATCATGTGACACAAAATACCTCTGATGCTCAAATGTATTTTGCAGTGAAACCACTTAATAAAGCACCAAAACCTAATAAAATAAAGTACAAATATTTATTGAATGTTCAGTGTCCTAAATAACTTCAGAATCAAACCACTTCCAGTATCAGCAGGTGAAAACCCAGGAAACATTATCCAAGAATGCAGAGAAGAAGAGGCAGAAGGATTGAATCATTGAGCAATTACATGCTTTTGGAGCAGCTCAGCTTTGTGGTAAATCACAATAGGCTGAAAATTCCTGATTAGAAAATTACCATCCTTCCTAGGGGAATTAAAGAAAGGCAGGCTTCTATTGAATGATTCAAGTTTCAGGAAGACTGAGCCCCCAATGAATGAGTTTGTCTCTTGCCTCACAAAGAAACACTACCACACAGAGCTCCTGAATTTAGTGCCTAAGGTTAGGCACTAAATTCAGGAGATGGAAGGAAGAGAAACCTGCCCTTTGCTTTTGACTTTCAACAGTTTTTTATTATTTCTGTTCTCTTTTTCCTCCATTACTTGTTTAGCTAGCAGAAATTAGGGTTATTTTGACATGGATTCACAGTTAAATGAATAATTCGACAGCGCTTCAGCTGTGAGAAAAAGTTGAAAAATTTAGTGCTCCTTCAAAATTGTTATTAAAGTTAAAATAGCGTTCATGACCGCAGAAAATCTCATACTCTCTGTAGTGGTATAACCTTTTCTCCTTAACAAACAATACAACCAAATTAAGGGCTTCAAATTCAAGACTTAATTATTGCACCTTGCTCAGCAATTAAAAGTGAATTGCAAAATAGATACTGTGGCATATGCCATAATTAAAAAGCACTTTACAATACTGTTTCTGCTCCTTTTATTTTTTATTTTTGCAATAATGCTGATCAAAGCAATAGTGGAAAGTGAAAATTGTCTTTACATAGAGATGTCTAACCTTCAGCACAGAACTTGCAGCTTCTTAAATCAAATCAAATCAAATCTTTATCCAACTAGAAAATTAATTATAGCACTATGTTTTTATGGATATGAAATGTAGAAGTGGTGCTGTAGTGCATAATAAGACAATCTTAAGACTCTAACTCATATACAGGCATCTATTTCATCACAGATGGAAAATATGCCTGTGAGAACAAGCACGTTGACAACCATATTCTGCTCTAAAAGCTTTGAAATAAGAGCCACAAGCAAGTAACTTTAACGGCTCTGGGATAGTATTGTGATCACCCAAGACAAGACAAAGAGAATGCATTATGGCAAAATGAAACTCCTTTTCACATCACAAGGTACCTGTTATGGTAATGTGCAGCACATGTAGTTGTTTGAAGAAAATTCTCTTGTGCTGTTTCAAAAAGGCAGTGGTTATATTTAATCACCACTTTGGTTCCAGTTTGAGGTTGTTATTCCAGTATCACAATCCTTCCACTGAGACCTGCAGTTAACTTCTTCTGGAAATGCTCAGGAAGAGTCTTGAGTTTTCTTTTATACATTGAGCTCTGCCCGAGAACAAGACTCAAGATAATTTTCTGATTTTATTACAACACCCTTAAGGAATTGAACAAATGAATCTTATTTAAAATCCATATTAAATAAAATTTTTCAAGATCACTATCCTTCCATATTGACAGTGAAGTCCTACATATTAACTGAAAGTCAGTATAGACTTCTTAGACAACCTCACAATGATTTGATTCCATACAGGGTGTCCCACACCATAGCTCAGATGCAGTAGTACCAGCAATATAAGTCAGTGGGAAACAGTACCATCGATTTTGTACAGGTTTATGATGATCCATGTTCTGTGTAGACATAAATATCCCCAAAACACTGAAATACAGCTTATGGTAGAAATGAATGAGAATAGTATTACAAAGTAAACTGCATCCAACTTATGCAGGTGTACAAAACCATTAAGTGCTCAATATTTAAGAAAAACTAAAGAATATCCTGCCTAACTTGAACATACCATTATTATTCATAACAGAATACAATTATGCATAAAATAAACTTTAATTAGCAGCACACACCTCTTCAGTGGCAAATGACCCTACGTGAAAAAAAGCAGACCATCCCCTGAATGGAAAACAAAGCTTCCTTTTATCTTGTTCAATTTCAGACCCACTAATGATCACTAAAATCCTAGGTAACTAATGGTGTGAAACAATTTAAGTGCTAATCAGACATCAGTTAAAAGAAAAGCTTACTGAAACCTGTGGTGGTGATGTCTAATCTGTGTTCGTGATCAAATTCTATCATGGCATTTCAGTATTGCCATTGGAAAATTTGAAAATCATCTTGTGTGCAATATTAAAGAATCATTTGTATATGTATGTCACAGACATTTCTTCATAGAAATCCTTTCTTTGGGATTTGTCCATCTTCTGGGAAGCAAAGGGCCCCAGAAGAAGAATGTAAACAAATTGTTATCGGCTGTTGTGAGATGTGGCAGGTGATCCTGTGATTGGCTCATCTTGCATGTTTCCAACTAAGGACCAATCACAGGAGCAGCTCAGGGGAGATTCCTTGAACACAGAACTTTGTTATTCATTCCTTCTATTCTATTCTTAGCTTAGCAGTCTCTGCAAGCTCTCTCTTTATTCTTTTTAGTATAGTTATAATGTATTATATATCTTATATCAATAAATCAAGCCTTCTGATCAAGGAACAAGATTCTCGTCCTTCTCTCACCCAGTGACCTCATAAGGTCACTGTAATATGTGTATACATATATATATATGTGTATATGTATATGTATATCATTTATATGTATATCATTTGTATTGTTTTGAGGACTAGATCAAGCAAACGGGAAAACAATAAAGGAAGAAAAAGCCAAGGAAACTTAAGAAGGCATAGCAACTTGGATGTGTCCCTACAGATTTTAGAACAGGACTAAAAAGATCATCTAACTGGAAAGTAAAATGTCAACCTAGGTATTGTAACCTGAGCTGCTGATGGCAGATTTTCAAATACTTAACCCAAATAATATATTTTCTGAAAAGTTACCAGTTTGACAAACCTATGAGCAAGTCCTCCTGGTACAGAATGTATCAGGCACCTGTGATATGCCTACGGGCTCAACGGGAAGATTCTACCAATGTGAGTATTACTGTTTGGCCATTGTCAATTGTTCTGTATTTCAACACACGTAAATGCATCTGGAAACACCTCAAATATCTATGCAAAAAATCATTATATTTATTTGTTTTCAGAAGGTACTTTTAGTGACAATCACAATACTTAACTACAACCTTTGACCTTCCTCATATATTTATGGAGTTTTTCAAAAACTGGAAACTTGGTAAGTGTGATAGTAGAATAGTAAGTATTAGATATTGTTTGCCCTTCCCTTAACAGAGTGAACAGCTACCTTTCCAGACTGATCTGTTGAATGAAGATATTGAAGTGAATTTCACTGTAAATTGAGAATTGCAACTTTCTAACAAACATCTTTTTATTGAATCACTTCAAATCACTTAAAATATTCATCTCCAAAGCATTTTTCAACCTGACCCCAGGAACTTTGTGCAAAGCTGAATGAAGACAAGCTGAAAGTCCTCTATTAAGTTTCAGAGCAAAAGGAATACAAGTAACCCCCTAACAAAAGACTACTTAATTTCTCTCAGAACAAGTCCTTTCTTGATATTTTCTATGGAAATAAATGCCACTATCTATCTCCTTCTTCAGCCCTTGATTCAGAATACTAACTGCTGAGCAAAGTATACACACACATTTCTTTAAAGCTGCTTCTTTTTGCAGCTTTTAATTCTATTGAAGGATATAGGATGATGATGATGATTACTATTATTATTACTATTATTATTATTATTACTCTAGTATCAATATTGGAAATGCTGTTCAATCTGCCCATATCACGAAATTCACTTTTGCTCTATTTCAGATCTATACAGAGAAGGAGAATTGAAAAACTGCCCTTCCCCAAAATACTGTAAGTAGTAGACTTCAGATCACAGACTAAAAGAAAAAATAAAATGAAAGCAAGCACCAAAATACTAACCAAAAACCAATTGGGCCTGGCAAAATTTCTTTATTGCTCAGTTTTATATTCTCAAAACAAACCAAATCCCGCACCCAAATATGCTTCAGAAAAAAATGCTCTGACATCCACTGCCAATTTTCAGATTATGATCAGTTGATTAACAAAAACTTTTTAATGCTCCCTGGCTATCCTTGGATAGGTACATTACTAGCAATTTGGGAATTCCTTTTGAAACATCTAGCCAAAGTAGCGGTCTCACATGGCAGCAAATAGAAAATGGCAGAGTTGAAAATGGACAGCATTCAAAACCGGCTTTAGCTCCAGCATGGTCAGGCACTGCGACAGTCTTGTTTGAAATGACACAGGCTCTGATAACCATGCAAGAGAAGTGAACAAAGAAGCCTAATCCTTAGCTACCCTTCAGAGCAGAAGACAGTAAAAAGCAATTCCTCTGCAAAGTATTCAAAATGTCATTTCTGCAAAAACCTCTTAGATGTGACAGTGATGCAAGGTGCCAGCGGAGAACAGGGAAAATGGAACATGAACTCTGATTTTGAGAGGCACGTACCCTGTGATGACCCTTTTGTGTTGGTTTGTTTTATAAAGCAGAACAGTACCACAATTCTTGGATTGCTAACAAGGGATATGTCCAGATATTTGGGAAAGCAAATTAAGTACGAATTCAGTAGATGGATAGAATAAAATAGAACTATGTCTGCTTGTCCACCATTAGTATGTCTAATATGAAGCATGATTTTAGACTGCAGATAGAGGAAACTTTTCCATAACCAGTGGCTCTCCTTCCATTAGTTATTTAAGAGTATAAACCAGAATAAACCAGGACCAGCTAAATCAAGAGAGAATATAATCTTATTTCAAAAAAATGTTTCAATAAACCTTTCAATAAATAATGACTATTTATATGCCTAGTAAAAGTATACTTTTATCTGAAGGTCTAGAACTAGAGTCCAACAATATTGCCTAGAAGGCAAAATTCCCATTCAAGTAGAAAAAAATTATTATTTCTGTTACTAAATCTAAAATATGGCTGGTTTCTCTAGCTTTATTAAACAGTGAAAAACAGGATCTGAAGATAGAAATCTTTGTCATTTCCTTTGACAAGACTCTTGACACATGCAAAAAAAACCTTGTACCAAATTATTTATTTAATGATTTTTGTCATGTAATTTGTTACTTTTTTTTTTACTAAATTTTTTGAACAGTTAGTTTTTCTTTAAAAATAAAGCAGATAATTCATATTCAGATAAATCTTGATTGCTAAAACCACTTTGTTGGCTATGATATTGAAACATAAAATTGCAGAATTATTTAGACTGGAAAAGACCTCCAAGGTTATTGAGTCCAAACTTTGACTAACTATGACCTTGTTAACTAGGCACTAAGTTCCACATCCAGCTGTTTCTTGAACATCTCCAGGGATGGTGACTCCACCTTCCTGGGCAATCCATCCCAATGCTTGCCAACCCCTTCTGTGAAGAAATTCCTCCGGGTGTCCACCCTGAACTCCTCTGGTGCGGTTTCACACCACTTCTCATCCTGTCATTGGTTGCCTGGGAGCACAGGCTGGCCACCACCTGCTTATAAATTCTTCATGTATCTGTAAACAGGAACAAGGTCACCCCTGAGCTTCCTCTTCTCCCGGCCAAACACCAACAGCTCCCAGAGCCAACAAACCACTGAGGTGCAGCCCCAGCACTGTCCAGTACAGGAGGCACTTCCCTGGTCCTACTATGGATTCTTTCTGAAAGGCTTTTATTTTGTCATATATGTTTTTTTATACAATAACTGTGGTTTTGGTCAGTTTCTAGATGACAAATTGCTTCCAATGATTTTTCATAAAAGGGAATTCATTGTATAATAAAGCTAACCATTCTCTTAGTACAGTGCAAGAAAACCCAAAATAATAGAAAGTGTGTGTTATTCATCCTTTCAGATAAGCTTACACATGCCAGTAAGAGATGCCTAGCATAAAAGGCAACACCTGATAATGCCCCGAGCATCTTAAACTCCATTCCAACATGAAGCACATCAAGTCAAAAATATTATTATAGCAGTTCCTCAAATTTTCCAAATATTGAAAATTGCTTTCTTATTGCAAGTCTCTTTTTGAAAGACATAAAAAAAAACAGTGCAAAATTTTTATTACACAGATCAAGTAATGAATTATAGATTGTCTGTTCTGTTGTATCATGTGATAAATTGCCTGGGCAATTGCAGAAGAGCAAATAATAATTTTCATTTTACTGTGGGTATTA
Source organism: Zonotrichia leucophrys gambelii (assembly GCF_028769735.1). Taxonomy (NCBI): domain Eukaryota; kingdom Metazoa; phylum Chordata; class Aves; order Passeriformes; family Passerellidae; genus Zonotrichia; species Zonotrichia leucophrys. The sequence goes on along the minus strand of NC_088169.1, from coordinate 22,606,800 downwards.
TGAAGACAAAACAGTGCTTTCTGAATTTCACTATTAGCCCTCTTAACTATTAAAGCAAGAAGACAGTACCAAAGTTCAAATTTGAATTTCCTACACTTTCATATTTATTAATACTTTTCTAAATATTCACAATGGAATTCCATCATTGCCTTGAAAAGTCAATTATTTTTTACCTTTCAGCTATAAAATAATGAGAAACTATAGAAAAATTTTGATATCTTAATGTCTTTGGGCATATATGGCTACAGATCTGCAACAGATAAAAAATAGATCCTGAAATTTCTCCTCACATAGCTGAGCTTTCTTAGGCAAATTTTATATTTTATTCAATACCATATGTTTTTTCTGTCACAAATATCTGGGATAAAATTATTCTCAGAAAATAAGGTTTGGGAATAGAAAATAGTCTTATCTGCAGACTGCTTTATAATCTATTGATACTTTCAAAAATATATTTCACATTCTTTCTAATAGTATAGTTAGTCCAATAGTGAAGCAACTTATGTATAAATTCAATAAATTCAAAGATTCACTAAGTTCTTTACATCCCTTACACAAAAGTGACCTATAGACATTTTTTATCATACATATGGGAGTTTGCCTCAAAAAAAAGTAATTCTAGAAAACGAATGATCTAATTTTCTGGACTAGGATACAGAATTAGTAATTCAGAAAACCATAGGAGAAGAAGTAGCTGTAATATTTCACCCATTTGTTCTTGTCTAACTCTGTCCAGATGCTGAACAACACACACTGTCTGAAAAAGGATGCTGCATGATTTCCCTTGCAGGTTGGGTGACTCTTTGACTTCCCTAAACTGCCTAAATCTTAAAGGAGCCCCAGTTCCCCGTTCATTTTAACTGTACAGTTTTGAAAGACTTTTCCTACAGTCATAGAGGCTTCTCCAGTCCTGTTAGTAACGGGTTTTCTTCTGTTTAAAGAGATTTTCATCCAAGTTCAACCTTATTTGAAGTATTGAAATAATTGTAGAAAGCTCATACTTAATAAACATTTCAAACTCTTTCTATCCATGTTTTATCAAACTTGCATTAGAAGTGTAGTTGGAATAAGACATACTAGTTCCCATATGTGGAAAGCACTTGCTACTTAGATTTTATATTCTGTATATTTTGTTCTTTGTTCAGCATTTCATTACCAGGCTGCTGAGTGCTAAAAGTGAAACTTGGACCATTACAATACTTCAGCAAGAAAAATAACAATATGAAGTAATATTACTGATTTTTATTTTTTTAAAGTGTGAAAATCAGTGTAGATTAGAATAACAGGAGAAAAAGAAAGAAAAAAAAAAAAAAAAACAACAACCCCACCCCTAGGCTCCTTTGTGTAGTTTTTCCTTGCTTTAAATAATTTTAATGACAAAAACACCTTGTTATTGTGCCTATGAATTTGTGTCCTTCAACATTTTTTTTTAAATTGTCCCATTCCATTGAACAAAATCTCTCTACTGCAGAATAATAATTTATGTAAGACTCTCAGCATGAAGGTCTATTATTAGATGGATGACTCAATTTACCTAGCCTAAAAAATGTAGTTTTGAGTCTCTCATCAGTTCACTTTATTTTACCTTGGTTGGTTTTATTCTACACCTACTAAGAAAATTAATACTTTCTCAGCTGAAACCAGGACACCTACACAGAAAAAAGAATAAACACAACTGTATAAAATGCATTATTACAGTGACAAAAAAAGTTTTAAAATACTGTAAAACATTTAAAATATTATCCTGAAATAAAATTAAGGTCTACATGTGAAAATTGCTCTATTATTTGCAGTTCTTCTATGTATTATTTGTAAACCAGAAAGGACTTACATATTGCTTACTAGTCACATTGATGACAAAAAAATATGGAAAATGTCAACAAGTATGATCTCTCTCTGGTTTTCTACCTGGCAGTGTACAATTCACATTTTTTGGCACATTACAAATATGAAATGGCCCTGGTGACTTATGATGGTTGAGATCAGGTGGTTCTAAAGGGCAGAGCTGTGTATGGAACATTAGCTGAATAATTCTTAACTAGTCTGTGTGGGAGATGTTCTTGAGAACTTGGACAAAGAAAGACTTTCTACCCCATCTGCCTCCGTATGGGGCTGACCTAGCCTCACTAGGGTCTCCAAAATAGCCTTCTAACACTGTAGGAAAGTGTCATCTTAAAAGTCAGCATTTCATTGGCCAATCCAACAACCCTAGTTCAATATCCTGCCCTGTTGTTCTTGAACTATGGACCAAAAGACTTGGAGTTTACAGGGACTATGCCAAAAATTGTCATGTTAACTGAGAACAAACATACTATCAGAAAAGCAAAATTCATGAAAGATAAAACTGTCAGTGCTTAATAAGCATAATTATGCTGTTTCTACCCATAAAATCCATACAAATTGGATTTTGAGGTGCTGGGAGAATATATTGATGGATTTATCACTCTGCATCAGCCCTCCCTCCTATACACTACCTCAACATCACCAATTTGTGCTGGCAGTGAAAGAATTGCTGCCTAGGTATACCTTCAGTATGTCTCACTGAAACCATTCCCAGAAGAAGGTGAAAACTGTGAACACTTTAAATTTCTTTGTAATGATCCTATAGGATTTATATTCCTGAATAGCCTAGGGGTAACAGGAAGGAAGTTAGTGGTAAATGGAACAAGTCACAGTGTGAAGCATTTCAGCACTGTCTTTACCAGCTAGTTCATTATCTCTTAAAGGTTTGAAAAATACAAACTCTGTGGAAGAAATCACTACTAAAATTGAAGTTGTCATTGTAAGCCATCCTTGAAAAACATTTTCTTTGAGTGACTTCATGTAACTGACTGTGTCTGAAGAAGCACTGTGCAGGATAAAACTAGCAGAAATGGAACAGTACACCCTGCTTTCCGCCTTATAATTTGGGGAAAAATAGAAACTCCCACACACATAATACTTTTCAGTTGGTCAGCATATCACCGTGAACTGTTTGTAACATACTCCTTATATAACCACAATGCAGTCACATTTGTCAGTAGGCTGAAATACTATATAATGCTGCAGTAAAAGTAAGTTCTATCTGGGTTTCAAGAACTGAGATTTATATTTTACAGGATGTTAATTACAGCTATAAAGTTGAGCTAGCTTCCTGCAAATGAGTCCAAAAAACCAACAATAAACACACAGCAGAAGGACTGTGCTAGTGGTACCAAGGCTGCCAAGTGGGGACACATCACAAGTACCTGAACAAGTCTTAAGGATAGAGGTCATGAAACCTATTAAGAGCTGCAAAATTTCCCCTGGAGGTTGAGGTTTTGTGGACTGACAATAAATACTTATATCTTCTTGCTAGATTGGAGCAAGAGGACTTACAATAGAAGACAATGATGGACGCAGTCTCCAACAGCTCCACGGAAGAGTTCCTAAATGGACATGCTTGTGATACTACGCCATTTACACTAAAAGACACAATTATGGTTAGCTTCATGTCTGTACACTCTTTCTTCATGGCTTCAGCTAACCTATTAAACACAAAGAAAAGAAATTTTTTGGCCGCTTTCCTTAAGTTTATTAATTACATCTGGAGGGGAGATAAAATCCTTCAAATTTTTGTTGTTTCTTGTGAAAATTTAAAGCATCAATATTGAATCACAAGCATAAAAACTGAGTGTTAAAATATCACAAAATAGTTATGTTATCTATGTTTACCATGTGAGGAATAGAGTGTCTGTTCTTAATTGAGCTACAGCAAAATTAGAATAACCTTCTCACAAGAATATTGAATCAAATAGGTACACACATCATCAAATCAATAAAGACAATGTAGTACTAACAACTTGACAAAGAAATAATGCTGTGAATGGGTGCAAAGTCAATACTATAAAAATAATCCAATATTCAGGAAGAGACTTGGAATTAATGACTAAGGGTTTCTAGAAAGCCCCTCCAGGCCTTTTCTCCAGAAAGGAAAGAAAATATGCTATGTGGCAGTTTACATGTGCTATCAGAGCCTGAACACAATGTGTTTAGAGTTATTGCTTTATATTTTGAAAAGTATACAGGAAATGCATGCCAGACAGAATCACGTTCATTTAAAACAGATGGAGGATGCTTTCAAATGTAACACACTCCTGTCAAAGCATACAGCATGACTCCTTGTGTCCAGATATGACAATATTTCCACATAAATAGGAAATAAATGACAATAATCTAAGACTGTGTAAGGAAACCTACTGTTCTTGGCCACTCAGGAACTGTAATGGTACTAGTTCCTCTGCTGACTTCTAATGAGTCTCTGTCAAGAAACTGTCATTGCGGGATTGTCAATTTTTACATTGGAAGAGTCTGTACTTCATTTGTATTGACTTAGGTTGTAAACCCAAGTATGGATTTTTATCATAAATATAAGTTCATTAAAAGGATTTTATATTTTTATGAAGTATTATTAGTAATTTTTAAATCAAATTTTGCAATTGGCGACTCCAGAACTATCAAAGGAATAGAAAACAAGCAATAAAAAAAGCTTCAAAAATCAAGACTTTGACTGAACACAACCAGGATTGTGGTGCTGGTTTTGATCCATTAGAGGAGAAAAACTTTACCAATTCATATTAAGTATTTTTGAGAAAATAATTAATATGTTCTTCATCTACCTTGACATAGATGAAGAGCAATAGGTAGATGAAGAGCAATAGATTAAATTATTGGATTAGGAACTAATTTTGACACAGTTAAGAATACATAGATCCAATATTTTAACAGATGTAGAGAAAATGCTCATCTGTCAAGGAGTAGAGCTTAATTTTATCTATATTTATGAAAAGAAAAACTTGCAATAAACATTGGATTCATAATTTAATATTTGTTATTTGCCAAAGGTTTATTGAATTTTTAAGGCTTGGAAATCGTACATTAGAAATCTATGGTCCTTACATTGAAATCTGAAATGATAAAATTGCTTGCAGACATAAATTCTCTCATGCGGATACCCTGGATGCTTTGCTCTAGTACTACTCAATTTGATTTTTTTTCCAAAATGTATTTATGGTTTAGGCAACTGATAGGTTCTTTAATTCTGTTTCTGCTCCACAAATTTATTTTAACTACCATTTGCATCCTGATATGTGCTTCTAGGGATCCTCTTTTGCATTTTTAAGGAAAATATATTCATTCTAAGACAACAGCCCCAAGGGAACTGAAAATTAAGCATTTTATTCCCTCCCTTCATTGATGGACCCCCAAGTAGTAGACTTTTGCCACTTAGAATAACTGGCTTTCACAAAAGATGAGGAAGGGAATAAAGAATTCATGCCCTCATAACTGACAGACAGCAGTCAGAGTAGCAGTTATTTTTGATTTTTATATTGGACTTACAACATCTTTAAAACCCTGCTTTGGATGGATTTACCTCCAGATCTTAAATTTGATAGAGAAAAAAAAGACAAAAGATCAGATTTATTAAATGTAAGGATTTCTCATACCTAACAAAAAAGGAAAGCTTGTGAATGCTTACCACATCAAATTTTATGTGAAATAAAACCAAAGTCCCTTCAGGTCTTTCCTTCTCTATCCTTTCTCTCCCTTTATCCCATTTCAAAATAGCTTAAAGCTATTTCCTGTCCAAAAAGAAATGATCTCTCACTTTAATTTTTATACAGACTTTCAAAGCAGTGATACATAATTTATAGGTCTCACAAATATCAACTGAAAACCAGTTTATTATAAGGCTTCTTTATCTATGAGTCAAATCTAATTTAGCTTGTCAAGCCTTTCAAATTAGCTTTGATTTTGTTAATTCAGGGAGATTAAAACCTCTTCCGCAAAATTCTGGGATAAAATCCCCAAGAGGTATTTGGATTTATCTAGTTATTTAAGAAAGAAATGTTAAATTATTAATGGCTTAAACACAACTAGAATACACTTTTGTTCAGATGTGGAGGAGGGGGAAGAAACATATTCTTGTACATTTGTATTTTGTTCATTTTCCCCAAATGCACTCACTTATATTTTCCCATTTGCAGATTGGTAATGCTAATTAGGATATTGACTTTAACGGTAAATGCATAGCAGCTATTCCTTTATAACATAAACAGGACATTTGGGAATGTTAGACAGGTTTGGGTTTTTGTCAGCAAGAAGTTTGGTTATCTGGTTCCTGTAACTCCAGTCTTGTCTTAGTGAATTTATCTAGTCCAAGAGAGGATAGAAAAAATACTCTGCCTGAGGTATTTAAAGTTTCTCATCTAAACTAGAAGGGGTGTTACATAAATATAATGTGTATGAACATAAATACATACATAATAAATTATCTCACAAAAATATTCCCTCCAAGATGCTTTGAAATTAAGCAAGCATTATTCTAGCTCTTCATCAATATGATATATATAACATTTAAACAAGGGATAGGTTTTCTCAAAAATACATTGCTTTTTAGTATATTTTTGTTGTACTCATTCTGGTTTGCCTTTTCTTTGCTTGGATTCTACAGGAACTATTTCAAAGTTCTTTACATAAAGTGTGAGTTTTTTCCATCACTTTGACATAACAGGGGCCCAATATTTATGTATTATATTATATTATATTATATTATATTATATTATATTATATTATATTATATTATATTATATTATATTATATTATATTATATTATATTATATTATATTATATTATATTATATTATATTATATTATATTATATTTGTCATATCATAATATATTTATCATATTATAGAATAATAAGTTCATTATTGTTGAAATAGAACAAGTGAAATAAACCCTTTGCTTATTCTCCACCTTTTCTCTAGTTTGGAATTTAGATAAAAGGTATCAAGAAATCTAAGATATCTTCCCCCTAAGTGCAAATTGAAATGTGTCAGGTATGACATGTTTTCATCCTCATTCAGATCAAAGAATAAATGTATCAGGTATAAAAAATATCATGTTCACCCATTAGCTTGTTCTGGGCATGTGTTTCTCACTCTCAAATAGAAGTCCTTATATTATGCATGCTGAAAGAGAACAGACAGGCTGGAAAGAGCCTCTAGAAAGATCATTATCTATCTATTTCAATTTTAACTGTTAAATTTAGCTAGTACTTCTTGTAGAAATTGCATTCAAATCTCCATCATTCTGTGCTTCTCTGTTGGCATAGCTCTTACACAGAGCTCCTAATTAATGTTTTGTCATTGAAGGAGTTTCCATTTGTTCTATGAGAACCCTAATCATAAGCACATATCCATTGTGAAAAAGCCCATCTAGAACAAATTTGTCCCTGAATCCACTTGGACATGTAGTTATTTAAATTGGATGCAACCCAGATATGAAGAAAAAAAAATTTTTGCATTAGTAGAAAAATAGATAATATTCTCACTTCTCACTTTTGTCTGGAGCAAGGAAGAAACAATCCAAAAGAATCTACACATTATTTTCAGAATGCATCTCCCAGATGAATTTTCACCTTTTCAAACTATAAAGTAGTTTCTTCCCTACACTTGTTTATTAAGGCTTCATATATTCCCCAAACAATATTTCATCATTTTGTATTTCTGCCATCAGAATTATTCAGAAGAAACTCCTTATCACCCCAATACATCTTTATGTGTACAGTTATTGAATAGAAATACAATATCAAATATTGGGTAGAATTCAAAACAACTTATTAATGAAGAATGTATTTTCATGTATGTACTTTCTCTGTTAATCATGTTTTTATGTAGATTACATGTGTCTGTGTGTGTGTAGTGGCACAGTTACAAAAGGAGGAAGTAATTCCTAATTCTCTTCTCCAAGTTAGCATAGGATCCAAGACACTGACTTTCAATCCACTAAGCCTGAAAAACAACTTTACCTGGGGTTTCTCAGATAAGGGTGACAGCATGAACACCACTCTGCCCATCACAGCGCAAATATCCATTATTTTTAAAAATACTGTCAGTGAATTCTACAAGGTGGAACCACAGACTGTGTATTTCAAGTAAACAAAAACAAAGTTCCATAAATATCAGCCAAACACAGAAGAAATGAATAAAGGTTACCAAATTTGTCTGTACCAGGTATCTAGTCCACAGGCTGCTTACAGCAACCATTTTCCAGCTAACTGGATGTTAGCTGGATGTTTTGGGTGCCATTCAACAGACCCTTCTCCACTGGCACAGAGCATAAAAAACAGACTAGGGAGGATACTAATCTCTTTTCCACACAGGTTGGCAAATTGCAGGAAAAGGTGGTGGAGAAAGACTTCCTCCTAGTGACTTCACTAGCATGTACAGATATCTAACAACCTCTGTAAATAGAATTTGCATTCTATGCATAAGAATAACACAGCTACATAAGCATTTATCAGATTTCTACTTATTTTTCATGAGTTGATTTAGGACCCAAAAGGGTTTCAACTAGACTTTGCTGTTTCTGTGACTTTGCTAGATGCCTCTCCTCCCCATCTCAATAACACTATTTTCCCCAAACCTAACCCTATGATGCCTCAGGTCAAGGACGTATAGTTCTGTGACAGACAATTTTTCTGTATTTAGAAATGTGGTATGGTTTTAAGGCATACTATCCCATGACTTTTCAAATCTAAAATATGTGATTATAGACAAGCACTTACATTTTCAAGGATTCCTGAGATGTCAGATTTTCTTTACTAAATAAAAAAAATAGAATTTGTTTGCATTTTGCATCTTTTTATAACTTCTTTGAATATTCTATACTTCTGCTTTTTATAACTAAATTTGCAGACTGTGCATACATAAAATAAAATAGCCCTTTAAGTATTTTCAAAGGTTATGCTGTACATAGAAGACTAATTGGCAGCAGTCCCATGCAAAAGTGAATTGTGGTATAGTTATGATGTAAAAATCTTGCCATTCATGTGTATTGACCTATATATGTCATAGAAGGACTTTTTCATGCCCGAGGAATAAATATAGTATATTATTGTGTTGTGGTGTCTTTTTCTTCAATGGTTCTTTCTGTTATCTCCTATGTCAATGGTTTGGTCTAAGGTATGCCCTCCTATTCCAGTTGTCAATCCTGTCCTAGTCCTACCCCTTACTCCCAAACAGTCCCAGTTCCTCCTCCCCTCAGTGTCCAATCTTCCCTTGTACCAGCCCCTTGTTCTGGAAAGTTCCATGTCCCTCAATACCACATTGCTTTATTTGAATTGTTCCCTTGCACTGTATTACCCCATTGGTTTAAGCTTTGTTAACCCCACCTTATGCTCCTCCCCTAAAGTCTCCCCAAATCTGTACGCTCTCCTGAAACCTCCCCTCTATAAAAACCCCTGCACCCCTGGGTTTGGGGTCCTGGCTTTGGGTCAGCCTTTAGGTTAATAAATCTTTAGTTTACTAACAAGCAAGGTCCCTCCTGTTTGTTAACGGGGTTGATCTGCAGTTACAGGCTGGGACTCCAAGGCCCTGGGGGAGTGTGACCCCTCATTAACACGTACACCAGGCTGTGCACCTCAACACTATTGCCTACATAAAAAAATAATAAACTTACAGATGACCTTTGCATGTACTTGCCTCCTAATTGAATACGATATTAATGACAACATCTTGCTATACTGGTAATTTAAAATCATAATGTGTCCTCTGGTTTTCCAGAGACATGAAAATTAATTTTTACCATGGAAAATTGTAAGAAATACTTAGCCCTAAAAACTCTTGTTCTTATTTCCTCTTTTTAGATTTACTTTATGCATTACGATGCCCCAGAGCAGCTGCAGTAGGCATGTGGACAAGACCTTGCTTACTGGGCCCTGCATAATTCTGTGGAGCCATCAGAGAGAAAAATCATTGCAGCCATTGTGAATTAAGGAGCTCAGAGAATTTAGACACCTTGGCAAGTATACAGAAAAACATTTTTATTTCTCAAACCCAAATCCCACTCCTGCAGAAGAAGCATCATAAGAAGTGCTATATAAAATCTCAGTGTTGCTATCCTAAAAGATTTGTATTTAATATATATGGCATGAAAATATATTTCCCTATTCCCAGAAGTTATCGGCATAAATCATAGGTTTCCACACTATTGTTTACAAAGACATGGCAAATTATCTGATTAAAAGAAAAATCTTAAAAATATTTCTAATATTGCCTTTAATTTTTAAAAAAATAGCTGATGGGGAGATTTTGAATATTGATAGCTTTCTGTTTCATCTGTCAACTAATTCTCTTAACCAGTAAACAGTGTCTCTTTAGCTTTACACATTCACATTGCAATGATTCATTGCCCCCTCCCCAATACCCTTGTTTAAATTTGGAATTCTTCAATACTTTTTAACTAAACATTCAGCATCTTGGCTCACATTTAGAGCTAGAAGTGTTTCAGTGCTCTAGTTTTGCCCATGTAGGAAGCAGATTACATTCATTCATTCTCCATTGCAATTCATGTTATTATTTTTATATTATTTCCATCATAACAAAACTGAATTTCAGATTGAGTATTAAATTCCTTAACCTATTTTATAAGCATAAAATCAGTGGACTTTCTGACTGCTAAGGTCTCTGACAAATCGGTCACTTTGATTCTATAAAATGATAATTTTTCTCCATCACTCAGCTTCATTTCAACTTAATCAAATAATTTCTTATTTTTTTAATCATATACCTAACATTTCTAATTTTTAAACTGAGTCATACAGTTCTAGAAGCAGGGAAAATTTCTTTGGGAAGTTTCTCTGCAGGAGCTGGAGTGACAGGCACTATTAACACAAAAGTGTTGCTTTTTTTTCTTAACAACATTTTCCTTTCTTTCTATGCAATAGCTTTTTTTATTGCTCCCTTAAATACATGAAGACATAAACATGAAGACATAACATGAATGAAGACATACACATGAAACTGTTACACATTTTTTTGTTCGATGCATTGTCATGGGTAGCCTAAAAATTATTTATTGTATTCTATATCCGTGCTACATCACATGACCCAAAATTGTAACTGTTTCTGTAAAGTCCCGGAGGCCGCAAGATGGAACTGGGGGTTCTGGTCCCGGGTTTGGGGATTGGATGTGCTGGGGCTTTTCTTAAGAGCTGGGGTTGCTCAGGCAGACACCTCTGGACCTTTCTTTTTCATTTCCACCAGGAAACTGAGACAGCACAAGGCAGAAACCTTCTGTTTCTCTGCAAGCTCCTATCCTAGCTTAGATGTCCAAGAAACTGCAGTCTCTTGGCAATCCCAGGCTACTTCAGGGCAAATCACACAAATACCCGACTGCAGCGGGACCTGTGGAGGTGGGAGCTGATTGTTTTTGGTGTTAATGGCACTGTGTCTTCCCCCCACGCACATTCCCTGCAGCCACCAGCAACTCTGAGTGCAGTGCCAGTGCCAAGTGGGTCCAGCCAGATGAGGAAGAGGCAGAGAAACTGACACCACAGCGTTAATGCTGTCCCAGTTCCAGAGGTTTTTTTTCCATCTGCCATTGTCAACAGAGTGGCCGCTGTCAGGAGAGAGAAAGGTCCTATCAAATGGCCTCCAGCACAGAGCTTGAGAGGCATCGGACTGTTTGGACTCAAGGTTTTCTTTTTGTTTTGTCCCTGTTCCCTGTTGGGTTTTTTTAGGGGCAGTTTTAGTAACCATGGAGGTTTGGTTGCTGTTCTGTTTTTCACCCTTTGTTCTCCCTCTCTCCACGTGTGGTCAGAGAGGCGGGGGCTTGTCGGCCATTTTGCCTTTGCCTTTCAGACCGTGGAGCTGTCAAAAGAGGACGCCATCTTGAGGGCAGGCTTTCTCCACCATTTTGGTTTCCTTGTTCCTGGGAAGTCTGAGGGTCAGACACCTTTGTTTCTAGAGATTATTATTGTTGTTTTGCCTGTTGGTATTTCATTTTTTGGGATACTGTTATATTTTCTCTTATATCTTCCTGCATTCCTCTCTGCTTATTGGGGAAATGGGAGTGGTTAAAATTCAAAAAGGGAGGTAACACATTTTGGACTGTCCACCCTGCACAGCTGTCTTAAACCAAGACATAAATTTAGCAGTTTTATGTGAGGCCATTGCACCAGATTGGTTGCTCTGTGAAATTATATTGCCCTTGACATGATTGCAGCATATTAAACTTTAATTCTGCAGAAACCTATGTTAATATAATGCAATAGATTGGGCATAAATTTACTGATTTCACAGAGCAGGGGTTGTCTCAAATTTCTTCCATGACTGTTAATCGTATAACTGTTGAAAGACTCCAGAAAACAGAATATATCACATAAATGTATTTGCTCTGCACTACTTCTTTTGAGATAGGCAGACCTTATACAGTTGACAGAACCTTTTGTTATTTTTATGCCAACTGTAAGAAGACAGCCTATACCTGATTTTGCATAAAATCATGAATAAACTATATTTAAATTTTACATAAAGCCTGACAGTACAATGATAACCCACCATGTATTTCTGAAAGGATTTAAAATAACAGAGTACATTTATATCAGATCATCATTTTGTATCATGCAGTTATGAGACTTTTGATACAGTACTGGAAGATCTAAAAAGATTTACTGTAAGAGTAAATCATAGTGTTCTTGTTCATGTAGTTGATCTCATATTTATTTTCAGAATTAAATTAATTTACATATTTTAATGTTATAAATGTTTTAATAAACATTAATAAATAATTTTACTAAACATCAACTAAGCATCTATGAGGTTCTTTTGCTTACTTTGTGGGAACAAGGAGCAAAACTTATGGGGGCCTAGTATGAGGGTAAGGGAGAAATAGACTAAAAATCTTAGTCCATTAAAAAATTTTCATTTTCTTTACTAATAAAACAATTTTTGCTACCTGTGGAGAAATGATAATTGTAGAAAAAAGTAATCCCAATGTGAATAGAAGAAAAAAATATTATTTTTTTCATTTTTTATGAAGTAGAGCACTTTTAGACATTTGGTTAATGTTGCATAATTGCCAGGAAAGATGAAGTGGAAGGGTTGAAATGTACATAGGGGAGATATTTGGCTGTACAGCCCTTAACTGCACAATAATTAGGGTTGATGTGTTTGTGAAATTCTGGGTAAGGATTGGGGGGATGAAGAACAATAGGAGGTTGTGTAGTGCCCCTGTTCCTAAGGGAACTTTTGGAGGGAACCAACTACTAGATGGTTCAATTAATTATTTTCCCCTAGGCCCAGGTGGGACAACCAATTTGCACTTCCGGATGGCTAAGGACTTCAACTAGCTTTTCTCTGGCTTCGCCCTGCCAGGCTTAGTTCACCATCTCTCTCTGGTCCTAGCATGGATGCTCATGCCCCACCTCCCTGGCCCCCCAAGGGGCAGTGGGCAAGACGGAGTGGCCGTGCGCCTGGAGCTGCCAGGAGCAAAACGTGTGCCCCGGGATCCCACCTCAGCCAGCGCACCCCAGCCCTCACCTTCATTGCACCGCAGGCTTTCAACAACGGCCCCTGATTCGTGCACATGCTAGGCTCACACAGCCCACCAGAGAAATCAGGGGGTGGACACAAAAGAGCAAGTAATAGGGGGATACCAGGGGAGGATATCCACTGATGGAGGGGGAGGAAGGCATGGCAGGGGTCCTCTCCTTTGGCCCCAGGATCCGGCGAGGCCTGCTGGGGGCTGTAACACCCGCCACCGCTCACATGGCGCCGTGCCACCTGTACCAGCACCATCCCTTTTCAGAGCTAGTTGATTCAGCAGGTGAGTTGTTGCACACTCCTTAGCGGATTCTGACTGCCATGGCCACCATCCTGCTGTCTAGATTAACCAACATCTTTTCTGGGCTCTGATGAGTATCAGCATTGGATGCCTTAACCCGGCAATCAGTTCATCCCACAGAGCCAGTTCTGCTTACCAAAAGTGGCCCATAGAGCCCTCGCATTCCATGGCATGGCTCCATGCCAATGAGCCGGCCCCCTTACCCACTGAAAGTTTCAGAATAGGTTGAGATAATTTTGGCCCCAAGACCTCTAATCATTCACTTTACTGGGTAAAACTGCCCATTGCTGGATGCCAGCTATCCTGATGTTACAGTGTTTATCCAGTGCTGTGCCCTCCTCTCTGTAACCAGGACTGGGAAATTTAACCAGCCAAACTATCTGGGTTCTGCACCTGGGATGGAGTAATGCTGGCCATAATTAAAAGTTGGGAGAGGATGTCTGGAGAGAAACCCTGAAGAAAAGGATGCTGGCTGATAATAAGCTCAACAGAAGTCAGCAGGTGCTCTGGCATTCATTAGGACTGTCCTGGTTTTGGCTGGGATAGAGTTATTTTTCTTCCTAATAGTTGGTACAGTGCTATGGTTTGGATTCAGTATGAAAATAATACTGTTGATACAGTGATGGTTTAGGTGTTGCTGAGCAGTTCTGACACTAAGCCAAGGATTTTTCAGTTTCCCATACTCTTCCAGCAAGCAGGGGCAGAAGAAACTATGAAGAAGCATGACTGGGACAGCCAGCTTGATCTGGCCAAAGGGATCTTCCAAAGCATAGAATTTCATTCTCAGTGTATAAACTGTGGGGAGTTGGATGGGAAGGGTCAAACAGTGCTTGAAGATGGGCTGTGCATGAGTCAGTAGGTGGTGAGAAATCATATTGGGCATCAAGTGTCATTCTCTTTTTAATTTTTTTTAAAGGGGGAGGTACCCTTTTTATTGTCATTATAATTATTATTTTGAGTTTTTAAAATTTTAAGTATTAAACTTTTCTTATCTTTCTTTTGTCAAACTATGGGTTCTCCTTTATTTTCTGATTCTCCCTCCCCACGGCACTAGGGAGGGGGTTGAGGGAGGGGCTGTGTCATATTTAGCTGTCAGCTGGAGTTAAACCACAGCAGGGGCAAATGGAATCTTGGGGTGCATAAAATAGAGTATAACAAGCTGTGAGTCAAATACAGCATAGGAAGCCAGTCAAAAGAGTTGATTAGCCCACTGTGTTCATCACTGGTATGGCCTCACCTCACCTCAATCACTTGTGTGCAGTTCTGGGCCCCACAAGTTAAGACGGACAAAAAGGTCTGATGTCTCCAGAGGAGAACAGCTAAGCTGGTGAAATGTGTGGAAGGTATATCCTTTGAGGAATGGCTGAGGGCTTTGTGTTTGTCTAGTTTGGAGAAAAAGAGGGGTAATTTCATTGCTTTCTAGAGGTTCCTGAGGAGGGCAAGTGGATAGGGAGGTTCTGGTCTCTTCCTCTGGGATCCAGTGATACGGCACGTGGAAGTGATTTAAATATGCTTCAGGACTGGACGTAGGAAGCACTTCTTTAAAGAGTGAGTGTTCAAACACTGGAGCAGGCTTCCTGGACTGCTGGTCAATGCCCCCAGCTTGTCAGTGTTTAAGAGGTATTTAGATGAAGCCCTTAACAGCATTTTGTAACTTTTGGTAAGCTCTGAATTGGTCAGGGAGTTGGATTGGATGGTCATCGTAGGTCCTGTTCAACAGAAATAGTCTAATCTATTTTAGACCAGACACCTACAGAAAACCTAGATTTCTGTCTTTAAGATGAAAGATAAACTGCACCTGAAGAAATACTGAATCTACTTTTATTTTCTAATCTGGAAGAAATCATCTTGAGCAATCTGCAACTCTTAATTACTCACTTATATAAAAATGGCCACTGCTGTGCTAAACCTGTTGAGAGCTTAAAATGCAGCTGAGGGTATCTCAGAGTAATATTTAATGAGATTATTAATTATTACCATATATTTATTTTATTTGAAAAGTTACTTTGATAACATTTTTTACATGTCCAGCACATAAAAGCCACAATGGGTGTGTCTATATTTATCTTAAATATTGTTACTGAGACTTTATATTGTATATATTTTATGCAATATGAGAATATTTTTCTCTCTGGTTGCAGTATTACATTTATAAAGGTCTTCTGAAGCTAAGGATTTTTTTTTCTTTTTTCAAGCTGACATGGACAAGCAAAACTTTCTAAGGAGTAATACAGAGAAAAAGATTTACTTTGATATAAAAATGTTCTCTAAGCTCATATCAACAAATATAGATAAAGCAGTCACAACTTCCATCTCAAATAGACGAAAATAAAAGTGTTCTATGGCATCTCCCCATAGTGCTACACTTCCTCAAATGAGCAGGGAGCAGTCATGCAGCATGGTTCTTTCTTCAGAATAATTTTTTTGACTGTTCTTAAAAATACAATCCCCCAGACTCAGCCTGGCTACTACTTATGGGGAGACACAAGAATGAATTAGTAGTGCTGCTTTTGGAAACAAATGTAACTTCAGTGTTGACATCCTATTTATCCCCTGTTGAGGAATAAAGTATTCTGTGTATTGGAATGATAAATTATAACCGTTAAACAAAAATGTAATGTGTTTGTTACAGCCTCCAAGTAGACAAATTACCATTATGCTGTGCAAGTAATACTTTACAAACCCATTTGTCACACAGGAGAGGTGTCATATGCAATCTGATTCACCCGGCTTAATGTATGAAATGAAACCTCGATTTTCTTCAGCAGATGTAAAACAATAACAACTAGCTTTCATTCCAGAGCCAGTGATAAATACTTTGTTTTCTCAACAAAGCAAACAAAAAAAATTCAGCATCTCTTTGCATTTGCAAAAAAAAAAAAAATCTAGGGCTACATGGCATTTTAATTGGTGGTAAGTGAGCAACTACCATGTTACAGATATCAATTCGACAGAACTCGCTAAACTTCAAATAAATTCAGCATGATAGATTGCTTTTAGATGGAAATCAGCAAAGATTTGGTCAATTTATGTATAGCTACTGATTTATAACAGGTTAAAGGGACAATATTTCTATCCATGTCAGTAAAATTTAATCTCCAATTTATAGCAGTGTTGACAAGGCCATAGGTATGATTTCTTGTATATACTGAAAATGAGATTTAGGTAAAAACTAATTTCTGTGTTGAGGAAAAGGGATCTGGAAAGATCTTTTCAGCAACACTCTCAGTGTGGAGATGCCTAAATCAGCAACTTCTTTGCCTTGAGTGTCAACTTCTAAGCCAAGTGCCACCCCCATGCAGCAGAATTTTTTTCTGCCTACTCAGGCATTGAGTCCTACCCTAAACTCTCCAAGTATTTAGAAGGAAGAACTAAATTCAGACATCTATACTACAGGCTTACGCATCATATCTATTTATCTAGGTTATTCTTTATTGTGAAAAGAGAAAAATTAGGATCTAGAGTGAAACAACAGATGAATCTCACTGTGTTACTAGCTCACATTCTGTCTGTTTCCCTAAATATCCCAAAACAGTAGCCTAGCTTGGTACACAATGGATGCAAATAGGAAAGTTTATATGTGTTCAGTGCAGTACATAGTATAGGTACTTCAGGGAAAAAAATAAAAAGGAAAAACAAAAAAGCAGAAAACCCCAACTTTTTTGATAACAGGCAAGTAGATACATCGGTCATCTGCATTTTCTTCCCTTTCTAGCTTTTGGATAGGAAGTGTCACTTATTTCCTTCGTTCCAGCTGGGTTGCCAATACCACATGTATTATGGAAACAGACAAAATTATTAAGTTTGAAACTACTCGTCTGGATGTCTTTGTCATTTTCAGTTGGAACTTGTCAGACAAGTTCATAGCTAATATTTGATGAAATAGAGTCTTTTGTTTTAGGCTCAGTCATAATTCCATACCAACAATGTTACTTCTCTTTTCCCATAAAAACAGTTCTAGAAACACTCATGCATAGTGACTGTTGTCCGTCAATTTAGGTCAGGGATGAAGCAAAATAGTAACCACCATGTCAGTGACCTTAAGTGAGAACAGTAAAAACTGTACAGAAAATATAGCTCTTGGGCAAATGCAGTAGCAGAAACAGAAAACTCTTGCAAATAAAAGATACCCATTCTAAAAAGTCATGCCTGTCCCTGAGTCCTGTTAACATCGATGAAAGATTTGGCATTGAGCTCCAGAGAGGTGTAAGCCTTGTGATGTTAGTAAATAATCTAAATCAATGTCTTTTGAAGGCTCCTAATCCATGGCTCAGGAGCCATGAAGGAATTCAGTGGATAATGTTATGAGAAATACTAGAAACTTTATGTGTACATATATATACACATATCTCTTTGTCCTCCTAACTAATCTGCTAAAAATTCCAGTTATGTCTTTGGAGAACCCAGAGTAGCAGGCTTGCTCTCTGCTAAGTGAGAGAGGAAGAGTATTAAAAGTGATCAGAAAACACAACCATTTTGAGAAGAAAACTATTATTTAGAAGTCTTATATTTACAAGAGAATTGAACAGGTCAAGGTAATAACCACACAGAAGCCAGGAAGAAAAAAATTACCTATGTATGAGGAAAGGTCATTCTGTTATTGATTCTCCACGGAAGAGTTTCTGTGAGTGTGTGAACAGGATAGAGAATGTGTATGTTTCAACAGGGAGAAAAAGAAAAGAGTGAATAAATAGTTTGGGATGAAGAGTTCGAAACAGAAACTGAAAAATTACTTGCAGGCCATTTTATCATGGATCAGGATGCTGTCATACTGGAGTAGGGAGTTTAGATAAGGTGAGTTTACAAATTCTCCAACCACTCCAAGCCCTGTCCACTTTTATTTTTTTCAGAAATTCTCAGCAGTTTTATGTTCTCATAATCTGATTTCTGGTATCCTTAATTAATGTAAAAACACAGAAAAACATAGCAAAGTATACTTGTAATACTGGAGCTATGTAACAGAGTATAAATGTTGGTGGTTATATTGTCCTTCCTATAGCACATGATGGCAAAAAGAAATTAATGTCTTGATGCTAAGTTTGTGGTGGAATATTTTAAGTATGAATTTCCCTTTTGACCTTGAGTTTCTTTCTGGCTTCATTAAAAATCTAAGTTTCCCAAGTGTTTTAATTCTCCTTCCATTCCTGTCTGGGTAACAAGAACTGGTCTTGTTCTTTGTGTATTACTCAAATACAACTTTTTCAGGAGGGCTTTCAGGTCTCTGTAAAACAGGTGAATTTATTCACTCCTAGAAATTCATTTAAACAATCTTTATCTAATTTCCTTGTCCCCAAATGGATTTCTTTCTGTAAAGAGGGTTAACTGCTCATTGTTGGCACTCTTTTAATACATCATACTGCCAGAAGACTTTTCCTCTCCTATCACTCATATGTCATTAAGAAAGTTAAAAAAAAAAGCCAGGAAAAAAAAGAGCTATATATTTTGGAGTCATTTTTTCAGAGTTCTCTTTCTGACCCAGGAAAAAGAGTTTTACCATGTGTGAAACTACTGAATAACTGTATAGAGAGTACAGTGTATCATTCTAGCGTTATTAAATTTTCATTGATTCTTATCTTGATTTCTCTAAAGTCACTTTAAAGTACATCAAGACTGTTAGAGGAATTTACTGTGCCAGACTCAGCAGCTCTTTTGGGTACCTGATCTCTTTTTAGCAACACTGGAGGTCCAAATTGAAATCTCAACACCAACACACTGGAGCAATTGCCTTGAACAATACTTAAAAATACAATGCTATCATCCTACCAAAAAAATAGAAATTTCAAAGTATGAACTCAATATTAATTTAGAAGAGAGGCTAAACCTGTACTGTGCAATGCACAAATTTTTCTGACTCATGCTGATAACACAGTGTGGCACAAAACCTCTCTCTTTTCAATGCATTAATGAAAATTAAATATATATTGAATTGAACTTCCATATAATAAAAACAGGGTTTCTACACCACAATATTAAACTTATAGGTTCTGATTTCTTCCCAAAGTTCTGTGTCAACTCTTTAGGAAAGTTCTGAGCATAAAATTCCTATCTGAGCACATTTTAATATGTTCACATCATAAAGTTGAAGGGTGATTCAGCTGTGCTATTTTTCCCCCCTGAATTACTCAACAAAAATAACGACAACATTGCAATTACAATAAGAACATGTAGCAAACATGGATGCCTTTAAACGGCATTCCATGAAATACTGAACATTTCTTTTTAATGGTAAAAATTCTGACTTTAAAAAACACTAAGTTAACTTTGAAATGGAAAAAGGACTCATAAAATTAAAATGAAACCACACGTATATTAAACATATCCCACTTTCTTTACATTCAATAATTACAAAGGAGCAGGTGTTCACATGCTACAGAATAAACCTGCAGGTGAGGCAAACAGATCTGCAACTTCTTACATCTTTTAAAGACTGTGGTACTGTTTATCTCTAAATAGAAAGAATAACAATATTATCATGCATTTTTAAAGATGGGCAGACGCAGTTTTTGGGGTTTTTTTACTAAGGAAACTGGTTCATAGGAGTCTTATAGTTTACACTTGGGAAAATACTCAGTATTCAAATCATAGAAGGCTTTATTCAGCTTCTATGGAACAGTAAAAAGGAATCATTATTGAAGGAAGTAAGATAAATAAAGGAAATCCTAGGAATATTTCCTAGGATATTTCAAGCTCTAGGAGAGTGAGTAACCAAAACACAACAGGTTTATAATAAGAACAGTACCTTCCTCAAAGAAAGGGGTAAGGTACAGAACTGCAAAAGTAAATGCATAGTTGCTATAGAGGTAATTTAGAGAAAATAAGAATTGGACAAACAGCTTAGATGCTTTTACTGCTTTCATAGACATGTGCATAATGCAATCCTTACATAAGCAAAACACAGTCCCTTTTCAGAGCCAGCTTTAGGATATGTGTGTACTACTTGATTACATTTGTGGGAGCAGTTTTGTTCTTCCTCAAACTTTCTTGTACCAAACCAAAGAAGCAACATATTTTATGTACTCTTTTAAAATTGTCTCTATATGTCCTAAGAAGCTCTAGTCTAATCCAGTCGTAACCACTTTTATCAAAATTAATTACCAGATTTGTAAAGCCTTATTCTTGCCTAGTGATGCGGTGCTCATATTTTGATTTAAAAAAAAAAAAAGTAAATTTCTAACCATTAGTTTTTTATGAAAATGCATGAAAAATTTTCAATAATTTCCCAGATACTGGTGTGGAATAATCAAAAATATTTTTACTAACTTTCATGTGCAACAAGTTGAAGAATGTAAACATGTTGGATTGAAACAATAATTTAAAAATAATTAGAAGTGTGAATAGCATAAAGATCAAATAAAATTAAATTAAATGAGTAGCAGGAAAATGTGTTTTTAATTTGTTTTCTGTTAGAGAATTTACAGGATTATTTTGACTGGAAATCCTGAGCATTTATCCTTTACTATTCCCTTTGTATCCTGTTGCACTCTCAAGCAGCTTTTAGCAAAAAGTCAGGAAGGATAAAAAAGTGTGATGTAATGTTCACCTAAAAAAGAAAAGAAGGCCTTTGATTTTCAAGAACATCACTGATAATTCAAACTCTCCCCTGCTTTTAATAAAACTCAATTATATTCCTGACAATATGAGTAAAATAACAGAAAAGAAACAATTTATTCATTCTTCTTGCAATCATTTAACATGCATGCTTATATCACAGGGCAGACAACTATTTTGTGGAAAGCATTTGGAGGACGCATGGTCTGGGAAAGCTCTGATTTGGTGCTGGAAGCCAGATTAACGTTACACAGGAATGAAATGGAGGATGGCCTACTACTAGTTGAGCCCTGATAACAAATACCTGAGTTAACTTCACTCAGAAAACCACCATGTTTTCTGTTGTTTGCCAGTTTTCTAACACTATATCCTTTCAAAACTGTTTTTATATCCATATACCGTAATTGAGGTATTCATTTCCATATATTGCCAATAACATGGCATACCTGTCAGGATATTTTAACTATTTCTTCTACCTATATGAGCTTTCTGAAGGGTGGTGAAAGGAGATTTAGAGACAGTGTATGCTTTACACCATCAGGTAGCTCAGTCAGGAAGAGATTTGGAATGCAAATTTAATAAAAACCTCTCTATTAGTAACAATGCTGACTTGTCAAGTAAACAGTATCACCACAGACCATGAAGAAACAACAAATGCTTACTAACTCCTGTAAAATCTGGAATTCACATGAAAGACACCAAGAAGTTAAAAAAGTGAAATAAAACCTTTTAAATCCTATTACAGAAAATGATAACAGGTGCTTTAGGTGTACTTTGAGGAACTGCAGAGTAAAACATACAACAAATGCTCATGAACATCAAAAAAGCTATTCCTACATTTACATTCCAGGACACTTTAATACTTTTACCTTTTTGGCACCAAAACTTTATTCTAGCTAGTATCCTGCCTCTCTGCTTAATATGAGTTGCAGTTTCGTAATCTCCATCCCCAGACTGTTCTTCTCCAAGCAGGCTCAAGTTATCTCACTCCTGAGTCCTTTTTGCCCCTTTCTTGGTGCACTATCCAACTGACTCCTTACCAGGTCTCTCCACAGTGATAATTAGTGCCTTTTTTTCCTGACTCTGCAGGGAATGACTTTATTATGTTTTATTTCTGCTCTTCATGTATTTCAGGGTATACCTCCCAGTGTGCTCAGCCACAGCTCTTCCACTCAGCACTAGAGACAAGGCAGGAGCCTCTCCTGCTGGAACCCCTGCAGCGACCCCCTCCAACACAGGAGAACCTCACCTGTTAACCAATCTATGCTCCCCTATTAGCAGTAGGGAATCCTGATCAATTAATTAAATAAAAGAGTTGCTATGAATTATGTGTCCCTAAGTCAGGAAGCTGAATCTTTGTGCCAGTTCTCACATTAGACTCAGAGCTTCCAGTTAAAGTAATTGCCTTTTGCAGACATAAGAACAGCTGCGAAATATTTTCTACTGACCTAAGTTAAATAATTTACCAAGTTGAGATTGTGACTTCTTTTCATCTTTCAGTTGGAAAAAAATAGACAAGAAAGTCCAAGGAAAATGGATCCCATCCAAAATAGTTATAATCCAGTGGCTGGAGATAATTGTCATGCAACATGTAGGCTCTTGTCTCTCTGGTTGAGGATTAGGCTCTTTTAAATTTATTTCTTGAGTCAGAAGGCTAGTGGAAAAGAGATTGTATCTCTCCTTACAACCATAGTTTGTATTCACTAACCAAAACTAGAACTGAAGCCTGTTTCTGCTTTCTCAGGTGAAGGTTATAACTTCCAGGCATTTTCCCACTCAGTGTAATTTTCCCTCTCCTGTCTCTCTTGGAGCTGAGGAAGCTTCCCCATTCTGATATTATCAAACCAATATAATTCTGCAACTGTTCAAATGGTTTTATAAAGAAATTTTTTTAAAGAAAAAATAAAACCCCAAGATATTGTTTGAAAAACATTCTTATGGTTTTCTACTAATGAATAAACAGAAACCCTATGGTAGTATCTAAATGAGCACATGAGCACCACCAAATAGTAAATAATAAATGACTTCTCATCTTGGCGCTATTAATTTTAGATGCTGACATTATTACCTTTGGCAAAAGCATATAGCCTCTTCATCTTTCCAAGCTGTTTAATGGAGGAGCATTGTTAGCATTCATTAATAATTTTAGTGGATTATATGAAAATGAAATTGTAAGTTTTCTTATAAAATCTGGGAGAAAAATAATCTATTACTGAATTGAGTAGTGTTAATGTTAGTCTGGTAACTGTAACTGTTTGCTTAACTTTTCATTATTCACATTCCAAGTTCCATTGACTTTTCTATATTTTACTGTTAAATAAGGGATTTCCACAGTGATGCGCAAATTCATTCGGTTCCTGAACTTTATAATGAACAAGATTTTTTTGCTAGTTTTTTCTTTAAACAAAAAAATATCTCTAAGCAACAGAAATATAACTTTTTAATATTCTTGTTATCTAGCTAATTGAATTACAAACTTAAGAAAAAAACCAAACGTAATAGCTATTCTTTTCATTATCTAATTAGTCTATGAGAAAAAACTTTCTGAAAAACAATGGGCCAACTGATGTTAGCTGTTGTGTCTTATTCACATTAGTCAAAACCTTTGCCAATTTTCACATTCCTATTTAGTGAAGCAGTTTGTACAATTCAACAGTACTATCAGTGGAGTTTGAAGTATTATATTTCTTTTACTGCTTCTCAAAGACTCAGTGGGGTATCTGGGGAGAAAATAAGCACATCTGAATTGAAAATAAAGCAGGCAACCATTTTAGTTAGCTCTCAAGTTTCAGCATCTTGCCCAGAGTTTCAGTGACATATTTACATTGACTTGAAGTCTGTGTCCTTGAAACTGCCTCTGAAATTATGACTCACTTTTGTTGAAAACTTGGGAATGAAGGAAAACATGTGCAAGAGTAGGAGAGCACATCCTCAAGTTTGCCTGAAGGGAAGCAATGATTCCACCTCCTTTTGCAAACAAAAGTGTTAAAGCTAAGAGTATTCATCCTTTCAGGGCTGAGTACTGAGGCTCCTTTCTTCCTCCCTGGCCCTCCTGTTTTGTGAGACAGACAATGTGATTTTAAACTTTGTCAGTTATTCCTGGTCAAAGAGGTCAGTTCCAAATGATTAGGAAAATTCAAACAACATTTCAGCTTGGCCTAGATGTGTTCAGCTCAGAGCACAGCCAGTGGAGGCAGTACCGGAGTAGGAGGGCACACAGGGGTGAGGCCAGCAGCTCTGCTGAGGGCAGAGCACACAGGATCTGCAGTGGTGGTGGCACCACAGGCACCAGTCCTGGAGCAACTGTTTCTGAGGTCCCAAGGGAGGAAGCTGCTCTGCAAATCCAGACAGTCAGGTGATTGGTGCCTGCTGCTGAGTCAGAGCATTTGCTTGTTCACTTCCAGTGTGTGCTGGGGAAGGTGCTGTGTTACACAGGACAGGAGTTGCAGGTTGAGGTCAAGAGGCTGCATTATGTCAGAGATGACTAAAAGGAGAGTGACCTAAGTTTTATTGTGATCCTGAAGGTACTGGTGTTTGAGCTCCACAGCTGTACCAAAGGACAGGAGCAGGCAAAGTCTGTGTTGGGGGTTGGAAAATTGGAGTAAAAGCTGCAAACTCGTGTCTTCTAGCACCAGGAAGACAGTTCCTGTTCCTCATGTTCCACCTGCAGATCTCCAGCTCCTGAATGGGTTCAGTGCTTTGGTAGCAGCAAGTGACTGGGAGCTGTGAGCTGTGTCCAATGAAGAAGCAAAGTCATCTGAGAGTGAGTCCCAGAGCAGCACCAAGAGTAAGTGGTGAGTGGCAGCAGAGGGCAACAGTCTGCTGAGCAGTCAGGAGGGTTTGTTGCTTACAGGGAGTTGGGTATTAGATATTAGGGAGAGACCACCAAGGCTCAAGATCCAGTCTCAGTCACTGGAGATACTGATAACCCAAACTGGACAGAGTCCTAGACAACCTGTTCTATCTGACTTTCCTGGGTACATAAAGCTGAGGTAGATGATTCCTAGAAGTGTCTTCCAGCCTCAGCCTACCTGTGATTCTACCACATCTTTCATATCAGATATGTCTGACCACAAGAAACACAGGAAAGAACTGTCACCCTGTAGCCAGGAATGGAGGATACCTTCCCCATGGTGGAATGGTTTTGGGTAATTCAGCTGTGTCATGAAACGTCTGGTTTAAAAATGAAAACAGGGTCCTTTGGGCATACTAGAATGGTAGGCCCATGCAAGTTTGTCTGTGCATATGTTGGTGCACATATAATACAGAACATTTTGAAGAACATAGACGTGACACAGACGTAGACATGAGAGGTTCGGTGTAGGCAACACAAAAATTTTAAGGTGTGCAAGTGAGATGATAGAAAATTTAAGGTGGAAATTGACATTGTAGAAATTTTTATTAGATTGTTAGCTTGAGTCAGGGCACAGGTGTTATAAACGAGAGAAAAGACACAAGCACACAAGTTACTACTCTTGGAGATGTTTACAAAGTTAGTAACTGAAGGTATAATAAAAAATAAGCTTACCTTAAAAGCTTACCACTGCTGAACAGCAGGATGGATAAAATAATGTGGTGAAACACAAGTATGAAACTGGAATACCCTTACCAAATGCGAATGAATATTGAAGGAGGTAATGTAGGGTGTCCATGGGCATCACAAGCAGGGTCAACTAGCAGTATCAACAGAGAGGATTGAGAAAATTATAGTGGAGAACAGAGGTCTGAGATAATATGGAAAAAGCACTATGAAAATCTTAATAGTTTCATGGAGCTGAGATCACAGAAACAGGTGGAAAAGAAATGAGTAGTGGTTCATGAGTCATCGTTTATTCTACGATGTTGCTAAACACAGACACTTCATTTCCTAGGATTGTAGCTTACATACCAGAGAATAGTGTTCACACTGGATAAGCTATTCATATTTACCATTATGACTTTATCAATATCTGCTCATATTTCATAAGTACTGTAACAATATTAGCTGGCTGTACATCTCATGTGTACAGATACATGGAAAAGATGGAGTAACTATGCTTCTCAGTAATGCTGTCAACCATTTTCTGAGCAGTAGATTATCACTGCTATAATTTTCAAGAAAACCTGCGCTAAATAAATACAATTATAAATTAAATAGTGCAAGAATTTAAAACTAGCCACCAAGTTTGCATAAAATAAATGTATGCTTTTTGCTAGGAAATCTCCATGGGAATCCATTTTCATTCACTACTTCTCTGTGTACACAGTGAAGCATTTAATTTTCCCAGTGGGTAAACTAATTAAAGTCACAGAACAATACCAATTCTTGAGCAGAGAATTGAGAACTGTGATAACTTACTGTGAAAAAAAAATTAATACATATTGCTTTAAACCAAGAATTCCAAAAAGAAATGAGGTCTTCTGATTTATATATACCATGGAAATGTGTCCTTATAATTTGTTTTTGTCCATTTACTTGGAAACAGTCTCATTACATCAAAAGGACTGTCTATGAACGTCACGCCATTCAGCTAGGCAGCATAGATAATCAATTTATAATTGAAGAAATAAAAATGATAGTTTCTAAACGGATTTTTTAGAGGAGGAATATGGATTATCTACAGATAATTCTTTTCTGCATATTTGAAAAGGTGATGAATGAACTGAAGAAAATTTATGAGATAAATTATGAATGTACTCAATGCCGATCTTTCAATTATCTTGTAGCTCTTTTGAGTTGCTTTAACTCTGAAAGTATTTTGAAAAGATCCAACAAATAAGGCCAGTTTTGTTTATCTAGGGGGTTACTGTATTTTAAATTTTACTAAAATGAGGTTTTTACCTTTATTTCAAACTTAGAATTAGAACGCTAAGAATTAGAGTTTTAATGTTAATTCTCAGGAACATGGAACTCAGGCTCTGTGGGAGGCAAAAAGAAAGCCTCTCAAGTGGATTAATAGATCACAAGGAAAGCAAACAGCGTATGCAAACAGACTAGCAGAGAGGTTTGAAAAGAATTAGGGTAAATAAGTGTACTCTGTGAAATTAGGTGATAACACTTACACACCAGTTTACCTGATAGCAGTTTGCTTTTCTGCGAGTTCTCCATGGTGGAAGCTTTAATCAAGGTCCTAAATTCATCAGGCTTAATTTTATATTTCTGAAGTGGCAAAGAGGACACTTTATATACACATTTTCACTTGAACAGCTTTTTCTGGCCTTTACTGCTGTTAACCATTGTCTCTCACTGAGACACTATGGCCTATTTAATCTGTGTAGAATTTACCTTGAGTCCATAACAAGACCATTTACATCCCATTTGGTTCTACTTTGAGCACTCCAATGGGACCTAAATCTCCATCGACCTTGTACTTGCCCTTTGAAATGGATGAATCCACTGTGAATGAAAAATAAAGATGCCCATTAAACAACCCTCTAGTATTAGGAGGTATTCTACCTGAAACCATTTCACAAGAGTGTGCTATTTGTATAGCTGGATCAGGAGAGTTTTCCAAGCTTTGACCCGTTGTAGGTTAGTGGGAAACTGTTTATCTCGGTGCATGTAGCTTCAGGTGCTCCCATACTCTTCGAAAGTGTTATGTCCTAAAATACACAGGAGTGACAGCAAAAGTAATTCTCACATCCTACATTTTGCTCTGTCTAGGTGAACTTTTGTAACCATCAATTTCCACAGACATTAGTAGTAGTCTGCAAGTAATAAGGAACCAAAAGGTTGGTAGATAAAATGATTTTGAAACTTAAATACTTCAAAGCCTTGACTCCTATTCATGGAGATATAATAGAAAAAGAGAGAGTACGAAGGCTCCATCTGACCCCATTCATGTTTATTATTACCAGTGTTGGAGCTCTTTGACTTTTATTCCTGAGAAGAGAAAGCTTTTCCTTTTTTACTGTCTATATTTTATACTATTTGAAATGTCATAAGGGAAATCAAAATCAGCCGGTCCAGCACTGACATGTAAACAGAGTGTAAGAGAGCAAATTTATTGTACTGCAATCCAGTAGGATAGAAACAAAGATAATAGTGCAGGGAGTTTATATATGTGGAATATGTTTATTTTAAACTACAGCTTGAACTTTAACATACCTATATACCAGAAATTATCACTACACATTGACCGTATGCAACTTGTATAAAGGATATGTGGCCCCAGTAGATCCAGAATCCCTTGGATATTATCTCTTCCAGAATCACTCTTTTAGCATTGATTCTAAGATAGGGAGGCAACTGGTATGTCCCATGCCAGCCTGTGAAGATGACTTAGAAACCTCAGGTTATCTAACAAGGTTTATATCCTTCATTATCAAAGGATAGAAATAGACATTCCTCATTGTAAGGGATAGCATTACAGCAAGGACTGTGGATAGAATTACTGAAAAAACAAAATAACATGCGTTCGGATGTATATTTCAGTTTTGGTTGACATAGCTGTGAATCACATAGTTTGCTATTACAAGATCATGGCCACTAGATCAAGAGTTGTTTTCTCCCTCTGCTGGGCACTGGTGAGGCTACACCAGTAGACTGTTCAGTTTTGAACTCTCCTGTTCAAGAAGGACATGGTTAAATCACACATTGCCCAGAGGGAGTTACTAGGGTGTTAACAGTCTAGCTGGCATCACCTGGAAGGAGAGGCCGAGGAAGCTTGTCTTGTTTGGTCTGACAAAGAGCAGGCTAAACTGTGGTCTTGCACAGGCCTGCAGTTATCTGAAAGGCAGTGGCAAAAGTTATGGAGTTAAACCTCCCTGGTTAGTGCAAGGGACACTAATAGAAGGAACAACAGCGCCCTGTGAGTGTCAAGTGAATATCAGAAAAGAAAATTAACTGTGCAGCACTGGAATGTCTTGCTCAGAGCAGCTGTGAAACCTCCATCCTTGTAAACTGTTAAGATTAGAATAAGACCCAACCACTCTGAATGAACCGACTTACTCCTGGCAACAGTCCTGCTTCAGTCAGAGCACTGGAATAGTGATGTCCCTCCAGTAAACATTTCCAAAAACCTGGGTTGTCTAAAATAGTGCATTTTAATGTCTGATAAGCTGAAATAAAATTTATTATTTTGTTAGTTGTGAAATCCTAGCTCTGTAGGAGATCAGTGGGAATTTGTACCTGTGTTGTGGAGCTTTGAGGTAATGCTATTTTGTTACTCAGGAAGAGCAGACTCATGCTTTAACTTACATTATGGAAAAGAGAAACTTGGAGGAAAACTGGAAATCTTAATAATGGTCATCTTTCCCTTCTTGGTCATGCTTTGATAAATGTCAAGAGACAGGTGCTACACAATCCAATAAATAAAACAAGTTCGTAGATTAGTTTGACATAAGTATTGATTCAATACCTAATCACTATTCAAATATTCCATTTTATGAATCTTACAATTGATCTGTTCTTGCATGCTATGTGTCAGAAGGGTGAACTTGCCAACTAAATAAAATGCAGATATGCAAGTCAATTTTCTGCTTCCTGTTTTAACACAATTTAAAATAAGTAAGACTTCAAATCCTCTTTTTAAAAAATCCAATAACTTTATGCATATTAGCAGCAGTATTCATTTAATACCTAGAATTTTCACATCTCATTTCCAACTAAAAATACCAAAAGAATCATCCCCTGAAAAATATCTAAATATAGGTTACTTCATTACCTGTAAATCAGTCTCAAAAAGGATGCAGTCTGTGAAATGCTAAATGAGAACTGACTGGTTAAATGCTGTACTTCTTGCAATCAGAAGGAATAACAATTACAGCACCAACTGCTAATCCTGAGAAATCAAAACACAGTTAGGCAGTGACTAAATTCTATTATAAAGTGTAATTATTATTATTATACTTCTTTCAGAAATGAAGAGATGGAAACATTATGCAAGTACTTAACCTTTTTAGTAGCTAGGGCATTGTTCTTTACTGTGCTACTAAATATATTCATCTTTAAAAAGAAATATCACTCTAAATTCTGAAAACACTAGTTGGTTCTTCTCTTTAATGCTTAATGAGAAATGTTGAGATATTCTGTTTTTTCCCCTGAAGTGGGTTAGATTGAAAAGGAAGATAAGTTAAGCAGGCAGAATGTGAAATATGTTTTGTAATTAGCACAATCCAGAGCTTAATGTTTTACATTACTGATGATGTATGTGCTTCTCTCTTTTAGTTTTTTTCAAATACCAAATTTAATCTGTCACTACAGTGCAAAGGAAAAAAAACATGGCCACAATCTCTTTACAAAATTTTAATTTGGGGGAATTATACATTGAAGGTATTGAAGGCTTAATTTTACCAACCAAATTAGAATCAAAGTCACAGTTTTTAATTTTTTTTTCTTTGGTTTTTTTTTATTTTTAATCCATATATGAAGTTAAATAGGTCTAAAGATAAATGAACAGGTGCTACAGCTGTAAGCTATACCCTGGGACTCCAGCATGCCTTTTTTTCCAGCCTAAGGAGTATCGATTCCCATGGTTTCTTGCATTTTACAACAGTTGTATTTTTCAGTAGTTTATCTATGCAATGATATCTGCACCCTTACCCTCTTGTTGTGGGTTAACCCTGGCTAGCTAGGCACCACACAGCTGCTTCCTCACTTCCCTCCACCCTCAGTGGGCTGGGAGGAGAAGAAAAATAAAAGCAAAAACTTTGTGTGTCACGATAAACGTTATTAGATAAGTGGAGAAGTGGAAGAAGAGAGAAAAAAAAAAAAAACAAACAAAAAAAGTGATGTAAGGGCAATTACTTTCCACCGTCCATGGAGAGATCTGTGTCCATCCAGTTCCTGAGTAACTGACTACCATAAAATCTCTCTTTTCTCTTTTTACAGGTGAACAAGATGCTGTATGGGAGGGAATGGCTCTTTGACAAGTTCAAGTCATATGCCTGATAATGCACACTCCCAACTCTTGTGCACACACACCCCACTGCCTCCCTCAGATTGCTGGGGAGACACAGGGTGAGAAACAAAGTCTTGACACTGTGCAATCACTGCTCAGCAGCCTCTGAACATGAGCATTTTATCATTACTGGTTTTGGTGGTCAGGCCAAGTGAGCTGCTATGAAGAAAATTAACTCCATCCCAGCCAGTTCATCCCTCCACATAGGAAGATGAAATTAAAAAAAAAATTATAATGGGTAATGCATTTTATCTTCTGTTTCAACTGAACAGTAATTTCTTTGAGAGGCCCTACATGCTAAGAAAAGGAAATCTATCTCCTATATTTTCTTGTGAATTATTGTTGAGTATTTCTATCCAAATCACTTCTCCTAAGATGTTTCCAAATTTCTTCCAACAAATTGTTTCTAATAACTTCCTCACTGGGAAGTGAATCTAAATTGGTTGGCTATTGATCCTTTTTCTGAGCTGAATGTTTAATGGAATTATATTTTCCTTGAAAGTCTGAGCTTTGTAGGGGGTGGATGTGAGATTCATATGTTTTCCTGAAATGCTTCTTTACTGGCAGGTTCTCCTTGAGTCTAATTTGTGATGACTACTTCTAGCATCAATCCTGCCCATCTTCCTGAACTGATGGCTGCCGTTTGTTGTTTTATTTCTTACATTTGTTAATAAGTTTTATGCATTCAGAGGTTTCTACAATTCTCAGCCTGACAGCTGCTTGAGGACACCCTGGCTTTGGCTTTTCTGCCTAGAGCTGTCAGGATGATGCTCTTCACTGACTAAAAGTGACCAATGCACCCCCTCCACTTTTTTTTCTTTCACACCAGGAAAGTGGAAGCAGGCTGCAAATTCATTATGTGGCTTTAAAAGATAACTAGCCTGAATGTGTTCTTGTCTCTCCTGCACCCAGACCTGTGCAATGATGATATGACAAGATATTCCTTGGCCAGGATTCTGATTGTTTGTTGCCCTTCTGGAAGGAGCATCCTCTCTAAGTCTCCCTGTTGGGTCTTCAGTGTCTAGGGAGCCATCTCTTTTACAATCTCCCATTTACTCTAGAAGCTACTGTGTAGTTGGGTAGATTGAGGAAAATAGTGTCGAGGCCATGTTAATACAAAGAGTGAAGGAAAGATAGAGACAGTGAGCGCTGTATGCATGATATCTTAAAGCCAGTGTCCTGGTCACAAAGCTTAATTTGTTTTTCTGACAAGCACTCCTTTTAGGGAAGGACAAACTGGAGATGAATGGAATGGAATGGAATGGAATGGAATGGAATGGAATGGAATGGAATAGAATAGAATAGAATAGAATAGAATAGAATAGAATAGAATAGAATAGAATAGAATAGAATAGAAGTACTTACAGCTGGAGGGAACTTAAAATTAACATCTAGTCCAACCACTGTGACTGGAGGTGGTTGCAGGACATAAATTAATTTCAGTGCTTTTGAAGTCAGAATTTTTAACTATTTATCACTGTTATAGTGTTTCCCCAATCTTCAAGGATCTGAAAAATACAGTGGACCATTCTAAAATTCTTCAGTGCCACTATCAGTAATTTAATTCTTCTTAGTGTGCTATGACAAAGAATAATGTGTAAAATTTCAGGAAATGTGTTACCTACCATTTGAGGTGTTAGATTTCCATTTTCCTCTTACTTAGTTTTAAAAGTATGTGATGAGTTCCGGTTTTTTTCCAGTCCTGATGGATTTCTTAGTCTCTCTCTCTATATATATTAAGTGCTCTGAAATAATTTTGTATTTTATCTATATAATAGGTAATAGCATTTATATTTTTAACAACTGGGTTTGTAATAATAGAGTTTATTATGAAGGGAAGATGCTTCTTATAACAACAATGAGAATTTAAGCTGCTCTTTGTCTATTAGAGAAAAACTAATTTATTCAAGTAATTCTATTACTGCAAGTTTTCAGTTAACAGAAATGAATAAAAAAATCTTTTTAAAGATAATTTAGAATAGAATCATTCTAGAAGGCCAAAGCTTCTCTTAGAAACTCTGCTTAGATATTGCTTGGTGTAACAAATATAAATACTTAAGAAAAAACTGATTCTAAAGATAATACAAGATTGTTTTCTTTCACAATTTATTTAAAATCTATATTTAAAACAGATAAGCAAGAAAAAAGCTACTCTGTGCTTTGAGCTTGAAAACATATCTTACATAAGAGAAAGAATCATCTATCATATGAATCTAGCATGCACGCGATGTTTTTTAATAAAAAGAGCTGTTACTGTCTTAATAATGCATTTATTCTTTTCTTGAAAGAGTAAAATCAATAAAGCAATACATACATACACTTCCTTATGTGTAGGCAGCTAAGAGTATATCCAAACTGCCAGCTGGCACAAAAATACTTCCTGTTCAGTTTTGACTTACGTATGAAGCACATGTCAGGCAAGGAACTGGCAATCTGGACATTTCCTAACCTTAAATCAGTGTCTATAACTCCCATCCTCCAAACTCATCTTGCACCACCATTTTTTCTGTCCTCCGTTATTTTTGATCTTGGTTTTTTTTGGTTTTGTGGTTTGGGTTTTTTCCCACTGATCTGGGTTCCTGATTGGCTTCTCTAGTTAGAACTGCAAACAAATGTGGCTAACACAAGTAGTTAATATTTATAGGGTGGCTTGTGCTCGGGGAAGAAAATCATGCAATAACTTGCAAAATAACTAGGCCTTCATTTCTTTTTTTTTTTTTTTGGTAAGTTTTTGGTTTTTGCCTAAGAATATTGATAGAGTGTTGTTTCTTTAATATTTCTTCTCAGTGCTGAACATATGGGTAGGTTTTTTGTAAAAAAGGAATGGTGAAAAAAACTCCAGAATATCAACACTGAGTTAGTAAGCCTTCACACAGAAAATGTTGCAGACTGTAACTGCTCCAGGAGCATGGACCTGAATCTCCCTTGTTTTGCTGTTCAGCAAGCCAAGTGCAATTACAAGTGCCAGGGAGAGTTGCATTTTTTTCCATTCTAACCTAGGAACCCTTGTGGCTAGATTTCACCAATATAAGATTGCTTTTAAAAGTATTAAGCAGTGTAGAAAAAGACGTGCTATTTCTGAGTGCTCTGGAAATCTGAATGATCATTTTCAGAAGCTTTTGTGGATCAGCCTATCATTTGAAAGAACTGCTAGTTTGCCGGTAGGTCAAATCATCCAAGTCCCAGAAATAGCATGGTTTTGGACTTTCAGTCTCAGACTATGGGGTTTCAACAAGTGATGTGTGTGACAGCCCCAGTGAAAGCAGCTCTCACCCTACCAACAGCCCTTGGCTTTTTGTTGCCCATAACAGAGCAATTCTCAATCATTCTCACACCGATATTTGTGGGATGAAGCGATGGATCTATGCAGAAAACCTTCTTGAAATAGAGGTGGAAGTGGAAAATCTCTTTTAAAAATGTATCAGCCCCTGGCAGTCTTCCAGGCTGAACTCAGAAGCAGTTGCTTCGGCACAACTGGGAGGTGTCACACAACAGTGTGGGAGTGAGAAGCCAAGCGCTGTGCATGGAGACAAAAATTTTGCCACTGAATGCTTTGAATGGTGGAACTATGGTTCCCATTCCTCACCTGTAGCTCTTTGAAACAAAATGTGTTAAGACCCTGGAATTTCACTAAAATCTTTATTTACACAATATATCTTATGATGGATTTTAATGAAGTGTGACTGGAACTTTGAAGTCTCTTTAATCACAGTTTTTAAGCCTAAAAAGTTTACTTGTTCTGTCCAGACTATCTATGGAGATTTAAGTTCCTTAAATCATTGTTTGATTTTTTGGACCCTGTGGTCTCCAGCAATGAATTTTTCGACTTTTTAAAGACCAACTGCTTGGAATTAGGAGATTTTGAGCTTCACTGTGTCTTTTGAGTTTTCAGAGGATTTGCATCTGTACAAGTCTTTTGAAGGTTTTAAAAACTTTGCTGAACATCACTGTAAAGCTTTTAAACTTTTCATAAAAAAAGAAACATTTGTTTCCATCTGTTTTATTAGTGAAATTTTTAAAATATCCAGGCATTGAAGATATGTATGATGACTTTCAAATAATAGGTTTTCAAAAGCCCTTGAAAAGATTTAGACCACATGGCCATGGATATGTTTATGCAGTTGATGATTGGTGATATGTACCTATACAAAATAACAGAAATAGCATTCTATTTTGGGCCATCAAATCTGAAACTAACAAAAATTATTGATTTTAATTACTTAGTCACAGTGAAGACACTAGGACTCAAATCTTCACAATTTTTAGAATGTGATTCATCTCTGTCTAACCTAGTTTGTTATTTTATTTATTTATTGTAATGGGACATCTTTATTATACTGATATCTGAACAAAAATTCTGGATCTCTACAGAAGTAAGTCCCTTAAAGGAAATGCCAAATTTATCTTCACCATCCTAATAAAGGAATAAATTTCTGTGTGAACATCCAGAATAAAATCACTTAGGATAAGTTCCTAATATCTGTAGTCTACAATTTAAGGCATTCCCTTATTTCTCTTCTAAGCAAAATTAATGTATGCCCTGCCTTGATGCAAATTTATGGAACTTTAAGATCAAGTAGGCATAGATTATGTGCTAGGTGCTAAAGAAATTAATTGTATCCTAATTTCTGCAATTTTAAGATAAACACTGAAAATTGTCTTTGTCTTAGCTTAACTTATACTGTTTTGTTAGGATAAGGTAGAATAAATTGCATGGTGTCATTCCCATGTTTGTCTTTAGAGGGAGAAGACAGTGAATTTAATTTTCAAAACAGAAAATCTGTTAGTCATTCCAGGCAGTTGATGAAGAGAAATTTCAACTTGGTTGGCTGAAAGGAAGCATTGAGACAATGTGACTAGTGGTAGCAATTTCTATATAGGTCCATTATGTGATGGAAACTCTAGTCTACAACTAGGAAAAAGAATCTGTGTAGCATTAATCAGCAATATTTTTAGTACAATTTACTATTTCAATGATGACTGAATAAAATCTTGGATAGTTTATAAAAAAAGCATTAATATCTACCCTAAATACAAGCTTAAAGCTTCTGTGAGCTATCCTTCAATATTCTGAAACATGCAAGGGATGATATTTGCATATAAAGAGTAAGAGGGCCCTGTAAAGTATCTCAGATATCTGCATGCTATCAATGCACTTACACTACCTTGTAAAATTTCCAAAGTTTATTTCTAATCAGTAAGCAGAAGAATCTAATTAAATTTGCTACAGCATATTTTATCTGGGATACCAGTATAACAGAAATAACAGAGCATCTACAAGACAATTTAAACCAAGGCCAGAAAGGATACATTAAGTCACTTAAAATATTACTAAAACCCTTCATATAAGATGTCAAATTGAGTTAATAGGTAACTGGTTTAGGGTTACCTGCTACCTTTCTAGATTGCCTTACCTGCTTTAACAACATCTCCATTGAGACAGAGCTTGGCTCATCTGTTGATACCTTCCTACACAACTCCTTAGAACACCTCTTCTAAAGCTGAGCCTATACCTACCGTTCAGAAATCTGAAAAAGTGATTCTGCAGCATGGGCCTGTGGACCTAGTGCAAAGACTTCAAGATGGGATGGACAGATATAACAAAGGATTTCTGTAGGACATCTGCAACTTTCTGGTATGCAGTCTGGAGCCCAGACTAGAGTGTTGTAAAGAGACAAACATGATGATATAGGATAGTCACAATTACGTCTCTATGCTCCTTAATGATGCTCTGAACTCAGGAGAGATGGAAAATGCACTTGCATGTGTTCTTCTGCTCTTTTGCTCTTTAGCTGATGTTTGTTTCAAACATCATTATTCAGATTTCTGTTATAAAGAGCTGTGCAACTAAATGTTAATAAGCAAAATAGCAAAGAAATATTAATATATACTAGCACCATGTACTTTTATCATAAATCAGAAAATAAGTTTGCATCACATTACCAACCAACAGAACCACTCTAATAATTAAAATTTTTTGACTACAAAACTTCAAAAAAACTGTATTTAACAGCAAACACATTTGTGTTACACATGGTTCTAAAACCAGTTCAAATAGGTTTTACTATAAAACTACTATCTGTTTGAGAGAAATGTTGATTATTGCTGTTCTAAAAGCAGGATCTAAATCTTCTCCCACAGTTCTATTCACCTGCCTTGTATTTACACCATATACCTCATTCAGCACATACAATTCTGTCACTTGGGAAATAACACATTTGTTATACAAATTTATATAGAAATGTTCAGTTCAAATATTTACAAAAGCACAGAATTGGAGCCACCTCTGGGAACAAAACAAAAATCAAAAGGTGAAGAGGTGTTGGAAAACACATTATAAACAGAGCAGCAGTGGGAGACTCATAATATCTGAAGATCAGAAAGTGTCTTAATTTAAAACACTCACTACAGGGCAGAAGTAGGAGAACGGGAAATTTACATATATGAGAAGAATGATACCTGATTTAGATATTTGAACTTTATTTGAATACACCTTATAAGTATGTACTACAAGTGCTTTTGAGTCATTCTGATTAGTATTTTCATGGAAAAGTAATTTGTTATGTCAAAAATTTAAGCTTTTCTTCTGTGATTGTTCAGCTCTAATATAATTTTTAAGTCTTTTTTATTTTAATTTTTTATTTTATTGATATCATAATTTTCTCCCTTTTTTAAAAAAAAAAAAGTTTTTTATCAATGAGCCTCTCAGAAAGTACAAGCTCAAAGCAAGACTATAAAACAGAGCACATAATTTGCATTTTATAAACATTCAGTACCAAAGATCTGAGAAGCTTAAATTTCCTGGTCAAGTTCTCAGTGTGAAAGTCAAGAATTCTGAGCCTTAGTCTTGCTTTGAAACAGAAGAACATATTTTTAATGTTTAGCTGAAAAATAGAAGAACCCAATTAAAATAAATTTCTGAAATGTATTCTGAAATAAATGAAGACACAAATTTAAAATTTCACCTTCAGAGAAATGGAAGCAAGAATGAAAAAGAACTACTTTGTAACTGTTAGTTAAATTAGTATTATATTTGACAATATAATGATAATAGATTAAACAATTTCTTATTAAAGAGGCATTACACAAATATGAATGTGCATTTTACATAATGTTATCCTTACAGTAGAGAAGAATTAGGTAAATGAGCAATAATTTGGAGCAATTAGCTTATTCTCAGTCTCAGTTTCAAAATCATAAAAATATAGAGAAAAAATCTCAGAATAATGAAGGAACTATGATACTTTGTCCTTTTTAATTAAATTTAAACAATTGCTCCATACAAAAATTCCATTAATGACACATTATAAAAATCACAATAGTAAAACATCTTCATGCAAAGAACTCAAAAAAGGAATTTTAAAAATTCCATTTAGTTCCATTAAGCCATCAAATTTGCCACTGCCATTGTGACAGCTGGGCATTAAGATCCCATAAGAAAGGCAGGTCTATTTCTCATTATTTGAGTGTCAGAAGTGCTCTGTTTCTGAGCTAGTGGCAATAAGTGTGCATTTACTGACTGCACAAAGTGTGCATGGTCAGTCAGCAGAGAAGGAACGAGAGGGTATTTGTAATCAGAATAATTTCTATGTGAATTAACCTTGCTGATTCAATTAAGTAGGAATATCTGTTCCATAAGTGTTGTAATTGTATTTTAAAAAATGTATAGTAATTCTTCATCTTCACCTAAACTTGCAAGAGTTTAGTGCATGATAGCATAAAAATGCCAGAAACAAAGACCTACTTTTCCCTCTGAGGGTACTGACAAATGTTGAACAGGACTCAAAAGTCATGATTCTTTAAGCAATCTAAAACCTTTGCAAGAATCCCCAGCATAGAATAGAATCATTGAATAATTTATGTTGGCAAAAGATCTTTAGGACCATCTAAACCAGTAACCCAGCACTGCCAGATACACCACTATTCCTAAACACCACAGAAACACTTTCTTTGTGCTCTTTGGGGCATGTTGCAGTGATTTGTGTCTCTCTGGAATTGTAAGGCTGACAGTATACTTTTTTCAAATATTTTGAGCGTTTTTTCTATATTCTGCACTTTTTTAGAGGTGAGATTACAAAATATTGGAGGTGCCCACAGTCCATGCTTGCTCATACTATCATGCACATTCTGCCACTCATATCTGTGCAAGCTTAGAGTTGATTTTTGGGTGATATTCTTAAATATTTGTCTAACCTTAAACAAGGCCCGAACCATATCCATCAACATGGTGGTTCCTGGCAAATAATAACCAGGCTGGTTACAAGGATATTCAGATGATTTTCAAAAATGTTTAAATTCTCAAACACCAAAATGTAATCAGCCTGAAAAGAAAGGAAGGAAGTGGCGGAAGGAAGTGGCGGAAGGAAGTGGCGGAAGGAAGTGGCGGAAGGAAGGAAGTGGCGGAAGGAAGTGGCGGAAGTGGCGGAAGGAAGTGGCGGAAGGAAGAAGTGGCGGAAGGAAGGAAGGAAGTGGCGGAAGGAAGTGGCGGAAGGAAGTGGCGGAAGGAAGTGGCGGAAGTGGCGGAAGTGGGGAAGTGGAGGAAGGAGGAAGTGGCGGAAGAGTGGCGGAAGTGGCGGAAGGGAGGGGAAGGAAGGAAGGAAGGAAGGAAGGGAAGGAAGGAAGGAAGGAAGGAAGGAAGGAAGTGGCGGAAGGAAGTGGAGGAAGGAAGTGGAAGGAAGGAAGTGGCGGAAGGAAGTGGGGGAAGTGGGGAAGGGGGAAGTGGCGGAAGGAAGTGGCGGAAGGAAGGAAG
The DNA here is from genome assembly GCF_028769735.1 of Zonotrichia leucophrys gambelii. NCBI lineage: Eukaryota > Metazoa > Chordata > Aves > Passeriformes > Passerellidae > Zonotrichia > Zonotrichia leucophrys. Next base: position 22,566,973 of record NC_088169.1, on the reverse strand, counting down.
TGGCGGAAGGAAAGGAAGGAAGGAAGGAAGGAAGGAAGGAAGGAAGGAAGGAAGGGAGGAAGGAAGAAGGAGGAAGGAAAGTGGCGGAAGGAAGGAAGTGGCGGAAGGAAGGAAGTGGCGGAAGGAAGGAAGGAAGTGGCGAAGAAGAAGGAAGTGGCGGAAGGAAGTGGCGGAAGGAAGTGGCGGAAGGAAGTGGCGGAAGGAAGGAAGGAAGTGGCGGAAGGAAGGAAGTGGCGGAAGGAAGGAAGTGGCGGAAGGAAGGAAGGAAGTGGCGGAAGGAAGGAAGGAAGGAAGTGGCGGAAGGAAGTGGCGGAAGGAAGGAAGTGGCGGAAGGAAGAAGGGGAAGGAAGGAAGGAAGGAAGGAAGGAAGGAAGGAAGGAAGGAAGGAAGGAAGGAAGGAAGGAAGGAAGGAAGGAAGGAAGGAAGGAAGGAAGGAAGGAAGGAAGGAAGGAAGGAAGGAAGGAAGGAAGGAAGGAAGGAAGGAAGGAAGGAAGGATGGGATTTGTTATCTCAAGCCTTTGTGTTGCACATTGGGCACCAACAAAGGGCTGTCATGGTTGAATGTCTGGAAGCTTAGTACTGTGCATACTGTGCAGACACTAGGTCTCTCCCCTGCTATCTGTGAAATGGGGAGGACAAATAAAAAAAAAAAACAAAACAAAACCCATGGGTGAGATAAGAACAACTCAGGTAAAGTATAATATAATTAATAATGCTAATGATAAAGCTAATAATAATAATAATGAAAAATAGAGACAGATATAAATAAAACTCAAGTAAGGCAAGTGAAAGGCACAATACAACTGTTCAAAAATTGCTGACTGATGCAGTCTGACACTGTATAACCATCAACCCTTTCCAGACAACTTCCCCCTATTTGCACACTGGGCATGACACTATATGGCATAAAATATCCCTTTGACCTGTTTGAGTAAACTGTCCTGGCCATGCTCTCACCAGCTTTTTGTGCACCTCCTCACTGGCAGAGCACAGGAAATTGGAAAGTCCTTGACTTACTGTAAGCACTGCTCAGCAGCAACTGAAACTTCAGTGTGTGTTATCAACTTTATTCTCATACTAAAACCAGAACACAGCTACTAGGAAGAAATATAACCACCTCAGATGAAACCAGAACAAAATGCACTTAGTACTGCCTCTGCTCTGAGTTATTTTTAAACTAGAGCAAGGTGAAGGCAGTAGTGCATGAAACGGACAAGTAGAAGAGCTGAGGAGAGTGTGCACATGCAAGTGCAGTCTGCAGTAATATGCTCTGTAGTCTGAAATGAGACTGGCATGGCCTGGAGGTACTCTAAGAGCATGTCATGTTACACTAAAAAGGGCATTGCAGTGAAGTACATTTCCACTAGTGACTTCTGTTTCTACAGTCTTTGTGTTCTATTTATTCATTTTATCCTGGAGTGGATAACTTATTTTCAAAAATAAAAAAATATAAGGCAGACATAAAGACATGCATAGAAATTAATATAGACAAAGAGACTTAATTAATAAAATTATCGTATGACTTTCAATGATGAAAAAGAGAATGATCTGTTCTTCCTTTCCCCCTTCACATACAAGGCATTTAATTAGTGCATTATGGGGGATTGTCAGGCTCTAGTCATATCGTTTCTATATTGCTGATACAAAATCCCAGACTGTATTGAGCTGGAAGGGGCCCACAAAGATTACTGAGTTCAACTCCTGGCCTGGCACAGGAACATCCCCAAGAGTCACACTGGGTGCCCCAGAGTATTGTCCAAACCCTTCTTGAACTCTGTCATGCTTGATGTTGTGATCACTTCCCTGGAGAGCCTTTTCCAGTGCCCAACCACCCGCTGGGTGAAAAACTTTTTCCTAATATCCAACCTAAACCTCTTCTGACACAACTTCAGGCCATTGCCTCAAGTCCTGTCACTAGACACCACAGAGAAGAGATCAGTGTCTGCCCCTCCTCTTCCCCTCAGGAGGAAGCTGTAACTGCAGTGAGGTCACCCCTCAGTCTCCTCTTCTTCAGACTGAACAGACTAAGTGACCTCAGCCACTCCTCACACGGCTTCCCATCAAAGCTCTTCATTGCCCTCCTTTGGACTCTCTCCAATAGTTTAACATCTTTCTTATATTGCAGTGACCAAAACTGCTTAGGGCTCTTATATTGGTGTGACCTGGCTCCTTTGTCCACAGTGAGCATGAGGTGCATATCATAAAGAACTAGCAAGCCTACAGAGTTCTAAATCAAATTGACTAAATATTGCTGAAATGGAGGTGAACAAAGGTGAACAAGCTATTAAGGTTTTACCATTTTCATGCCAGAAGGAAAAAGACTCTTAACCAAAGCAAATAGTCAGTCTCACCTCAAGTATCTTGAGTCTGTAGTCCTATAACATGATGGGGATCACAGCATAGGAATAAGCTGTGTTTATTGTAAACCTCAAGCAATAAAATAGCCATAAACTATGAAATGGAAACCAAAACTGCTCAACTACCACATTAATTTGTCTAGTCAGTATGAATCAGTCATCTTCATGAACAGAAATCTCCTTTGTAATCCACACCACTGGTCAAAGTGGTTTTCCCTGTAATCCAGGACTGCTTCTATTCTGCAGAAAGAAACCAGGTTTTGAAATAATTTGTCCTGATACCATATTTTTCCACTTTAGTCAGAAATAGAAATTTGGGTTAATAATATCATTCATATCTGCAGATTTAGATCTTTAATATATCTGTGACTGGTGAATGGAAAGCTGTAAATTTGTCTGGTTCCATGAGCAGTCAAACTTTCAATGTAGCCTGTCTGCACTACTGTAGCTCTGCTGACATCAGTAGAATTTTTTACCTCCACGGAAAGAAGTAATGCAGTCATGAAACAAGTTAATATATTTATTCAGAATATTCACATCTCTTTCACAGCTGTCAGACCCTTATTGCTGAGTAAAATCAAAATACTAGTAACAGCCAAATACATTTTAGAGCTATTTTTGTCTTTTTGTCTCATGTAAGTAAATGGGAAATAGGATGAAGCTGAACTTGTAAAAGATCCCATTAAACTGTAATTTTCATCTTCATTAAAGTCCAATTAATTTCCAGATCTTGAGGGAAAAATATCTTTTTGCATGTTTTGTCTGAACAGGAATCTGTGTAGGACTGAGAGACATAAGTCAAGGGAGTTTGCCATTAACTTTATCTTTCCTTTATTTTTCCATAATTAGAACTTACTTCAAAACTCAGAAAATTAGCCAGATTTTTTCCAACCATATGTATAGCTCCTATCTTTCCGTGTTCAATTTAACTTCTGAGATTTTTCTAGAGTCACAGAATATTCCAGTAAAAAGCATTTATAGTGGGTTGCTTTTTTAGTAATCCTGAATAGCTGAGGAACTGATTTCTCTGATGGGGTGTCTTGTCTTGCCATAAGCAACTTCAAAGACAGTGATTTCAAAGCCTTGCTATTTCTTGTCCTGCTCTTATATTAATAAAGATTTTCCTTGGCATATTCAGAAACAACTCATCCCTAGCTGATTGTCTTATCCTGTTAAAAAAGAGTTAAAATAAAGATTTGTGGTCTTAATCTCAACTACACCATTTGTGTTCATATGTTGTGCTTCTTTTCTGCAGAATTTTCTTTTTCTGTCCTTTAGATTACAATGTGGTAAACACTCAAAACCTCTGGCAATTTTGTGACTTTTCTAAAAAGTCACTAATGTTATGCAGCAGTACAAAAACTACTTTCTTAAAGCTACTGGTTTTGAGAAAGTCAGTTTGTTTCTTTATAGTGGTAGCACTTTAGTGAAAAAGTGTGTAAGAAAGTTACAGAGCTGTGAATTTTCTCCTAATGGTTCTGACTTGATATTTTTTTCAAATCCATAACTTGATCCCTGGGAAGTTCCTCTATGTGAATAAACCTTACATTGCATATGCTAACATATTTTCAATTCTTCAGTGCCTTTCATTTGAATAAACTTGAATTGAGTATTCTATTGATTACAGAAGGTGGCTTATTTCTAAATATAGACACATTTGTGTTCGCTATGGTTAGCACTGAAAATTGCAGTGTGCCATTGGTGTTGTGCACTTGTTGACCAATATTTAATAATTAGCATATCTGCTAAATAGTAATTTCTTTTAGAAGCCGAATAAATTTAGTCTCCTTGCATAAAGGGCATTTTGCTAGCTAACAGAGGCAGCAAAATTGTAAAAAGTGAACCATGGATATATCAGATGTCATTGCTCATTAGTCATTAGTCATTATTACTATGTGAAGGACATGAGTTTTAAGACTCTTGTAATCTGGAATCATAATGCAATAAATAATGTGATAAAATATGTTATTGTTTTCTGTTTTTCTCATGAAAATGAAGTCCTACTTTCAGTTCTGAAGGCTGTAGACCATTTATTTAAGACAGTAGATATTTGTTTAATGACCAATTGTAATTCTGGTCAAGTTGTCTTTCACCTGAACACTGATCATTACTCTACTTGCAGTGGAACCATTAGAGAAACTAATATGATGCACTTTTTTCATAAGTAAATTATTTTTTTTCCTTTTCAACACTAATGTTCTTCCTAGATCAAATGTTTTTCATCACATTTGTCTCAACTCTGAATTGCTGGATTAACCATATTTTGATCTGTCTGGCTGATAAAGGATTGCTAAATATACTAAGCATCTACTGAGAAACAGACACTTTTCAATCACATTAGAGATCTGAAAATCATTTCCATCACCTCATAAACTTGGGGCATATTTTTTCTATTGGTTTGTATTAGATTGTCATGGTAATGAGACTGTTTTGGTAGCAGAGAGGCTGCAGAAATGTCTTTTCTGAGAAAACACTGTGAGCTGTCCCCATGTCAAAGTCAGTTTCAACTAGCTACAGAATAGACATGCTGCTGCCCAAAACTGAACCTATCAGCAACTCTGGTGGTATCTCTGTGATAACTTGTTTAAGAAAGGGTTACAAATGTTGTGCAGCACCTGAGAGAAGAATAAGAGTGAAAGGAGTGCTCCAGATGCAGGAGCAGTCTCCTGAAGCCCATGGAAGACCATAGCGGAGCAGGTATCCTCACTGTGGGACTGTGGAAGACACCAGAACTGGTGGATGTGCTGTGCAGCCCATGGGGAGCCCATGACAGAGCAGACCTCTGGCAGGAACTGTGGTCCATGCAGAGGAGTCCACACTGGAGAAGATCTTCTGGCAGGACAATCCTGTGGGGAACCCATGCTGGAAAAGGCTACTCCTGAAGAAATGTACCAAGAGGAAAGGACCCATGCTGGAGCAGTGTTTGAATAACTGCAGCCCATAAGGACTCACACTGGAACAGTTCATAAAGGAGAATCTTCTGTGGGAGGGACCCCACACTGGAGTAGGGGAAGAGTGTGAGCAGGAAGAAGCATTGGAGGCAAAATTAATTCCCCATCCCCCTGTGCCATCTGAGAGGTAGGAGGTAGAAGTGTTGGGAATGAGGTTGAGCCTGGAAGAAGGAAGTAGGTTGGGAGAGGTATTTTTGGATTTGTTTTTGTTTCTTCTTATACAACTCTATTTTTAATTGCCAAAAAACTAAATCAATTTCCCTTATGATGTGTGTGTTTTGCCTGAGACAGTAACTAGCAAGTGATCTCCTTGTTTTTATCTTGATCTATGATCTTGTCTTCTTATTTCATCCCCCTGTCCTGCTGATGATGGGAGTGAGAGTGGCTTGGTGAGCACCTGGTGGCCAGCCAAGGTCAGCCTACCAGATTGCTGCATGGTGTATAAAGTATATGTAGTACAGTATGATAGAAAACATGCTTCGACAGTTTCTAAGCAATAGTGACATCAGAGAAATTCAAATTTGTGTTATACATTAATATGGCTCTCTACTTTTGTTAGCATTTCTTTTAAACTGCATTTTAAGAGATGCAATTCAGTGTCTCTCCTGGGCTTTCTGCAAGTAGTGAGTTCATTTTGTGCTACCTTGGAAAAGGTGACAGCCATATGAAAATTTCTATGTAACTTGTCTCTCCTTCTGTTATTTACCCCATCTTTGATTCTCCCTCATGTTTTTGAGAGATGAGTTCTTTCCTTTCATCCCATTGCAGTAGGGGCATTTTGCAGAACACGGGTGTCTGTTCAAGGGCCCTTCACCCAGAGTTCATGTGGCTTTTACGGCATATGGGCAAATGACCTCAGAATCAGAGATGGGTGGCAGGGATTTCTGCAGGAGTTTCAAAGATTTTGGGATAGATGGTGGGACCAAGCACACATTTTTAAGTGCATCAATCCCTGGGAGTCTCTGGAGCTTACAGCAGGGCCTGCAGTGTTAAGGAAATCCAACCTCAGGTTCTTCAGGAGCAGCTCCATAGCAGAGAAGTTGCCTGTGAATACACCAAATATATCTCACCTATTTCTAAGTGCCAAAGACGGGGAGGTTTTACCATGATTATCATAGTTTGTTGCAGCTTTCTAATGATTAAAAATGAAAATATTTTCAATTTCATGGTGCTTTTAAATATGCAGATTTCAGGACAAATCCATAAGGCCCAGATTACAAAATTCATGAATCAGTGCCTACATTTGCAGCAGGCAGCATGGCAAAAGCTTAATATCCTGAGAGCATAACTCCATACTCCTAAGTACATTCAGAGCTGTTAAATGTTTTAAACAGCAAGTGGCTAACTAGAATGAGAATAGAAATGTGAAATCATCCAGATAAGACTTACAGAGTGACTACAGTAGAATTAAGTGTTAGGGAAGATAGACTCTAAATTCAGTGCAGCTAATACAATTCTATTTCATGTATAAAGAGTAAAATACTCAAAGCAAATGCTACTTGTACTCTGTGAGGCATAGTGTTACAATTCCTCTTTGAGGGATTAGAGTCTTGAAAGCCTACTCTGAATTTTACAGCTCACATCCATTTTCAAGTTAGAAACATATAAGTGCAGTCTCTTTTGAGTCAGGGGCAACATGATACTCGCTGTGTTAATGTATTAATACAACACTCAACAGTACTTCAGAAGTAGAAAATAATGTCATACAGAGCTCCATATGCTTTGGCAATCCAGGCACCTTTAACAATGCACAAAGAAGAAATGCAGTGCAGAAAATTAGTGTGTACTTGAGAGAGTGTCAAGATGTTGTAGTTGTGCACTGTTTTCTCCCGGGTCAAAAGCAAACAGAACACACAGTCTTGAAAATTAAATGTGTTTAAAAGAAAAAATTGTCAGAAGCACCATTGGAGTAATTTAAATCTCATATTCAAATTTTAAACAGAAACTTGGGTCTTCAAGATACAGGAGAAGGCAATGTATTTTGAAAAATTAATGAGAAATGGTTGCTATTTTTAATCTGAAGAAACATTCAATATATAACATACTTTCAGCTAGTGGGAAAGCTTGAGTTCCACAGAGCTTGTGGGTTGCTCTTCTCTGTGAAATGTACATTCCTGGTGTTCCACAGGATTTCTCCTTCTGTCAGAGAGCTTGGCCTCCATCCATGGGAGAGTTAAGGACTAGCATTCCTCCTTAAGGATAGAAAGCAGAAGTAAAATCTGCTTGACTGAAGCTTATGTGCTTACTAATTCAGTCATCAAATGTGGGCTTTTATGAAGACATGACTTCTTGCAGAACAAATAAAATCTCTTTCCTGAAGGGTGGTGATTATTTCTCTTTCACTTCAGAGAAAGACTTTAGTAACTCAAAAGCTCACAAAAAGAAGTAATAATCACCCTTCATAGATGAGATATCCTGAAGGTATAAAATGCACAGTTGTCACATATTTGAGTCTTCAGTTGAGGAGTTGACAAACAAAGAGAAAGTCTAAGATTCCCCTCCACTTAGACACAACCTCAGGCTTTTAAATCTTTTTTTTCCCCTCTTTTTTTTCTCTTGTAGCCTTTAAGGTGCAGATCAGTAGGAGGATATTTCTCTATTGTAGGAAAATATGAGACATTACCTCCATAGAACCTCATGTGGACCAACAGATCTTCTAAAAAGTTTGGCTGAAGGTCCTTTCCTCAATGTACATAATCTATGTTTTCTCACTTTCGTTTCTGTGGCAAGCATGCCTGTCCAGGTTTAGAGCAAATTTGGGGAAGAATCCCCCAAAGGAGCTCCGGTGGGGAAAAAGCAGATCCAAACAGCCCCTCCCCCCAGCTGGTCTGGGAGGGAAAAAATACCTCCTTGGAGAAAGGTGGAAAAAAACTGTTTATTAAACAATAAAACCAATACAATATCAAGCAATGAGACCCCTTGCCACTCTAAAAGAGATGACAAACTGAGAAAACCCCAGGTTGAAGCTCAGCTCACTCAGTCTCTGATCAGTCCCTCAGTGCTGGAATTGTCGCAGGCCAGGCCTGGCCTGGTGGGCCTCAGGTGCAGCTGCCGGAGCTCTCCTGGGTGTTCAGTCCAGAGCAGTTTCAAGAGGTCCAAAGAAAAAGGAAAAAAAAACAGTCCAGGGAACTTTGCCTCAGCTAGCGAACCAACTAAAAAGCAAAAGAAGAGCTCTGTCTTGCTGTCTGTTCATCCACAGACAACACAGTCCAGGAGCAGGAATGTGGAAGAGTGAGTGCAGTGTCTGAAAACAAACTGCGCGCTTCTTCTCTGCCCCCCTTCACTCTCTGGAACACTCTTAAAAGTACAAAACATATTATTCAACATAAACAGAATGAGACGATTGGGGATAAAAGCATCATATAGTCAACCCAGGACAATGCCACATTGGTGGGTCAGTATGCCAGTGTGAAGGATATGTCCAGTGAAGATGAAAAAATTTCTCTAAGAAAAGGACAGTCTCACACCAAAATTAAAATTCTTTTGATAGCAAATATGGGCAGTGAGTAGAAATAACCAAGCAAAAACCAATATGAAGGCAAGTTGGGGAATGAACACATTGAGAGCAACTCTGCCAAGAAGGATTTGGGGGTGCTGGCCAAAGGGAGGCTGGACATGACCTGGCAATGTGCCCTTGCAGCCCAGAAAACCACTGGTACCCTGGGATGCATCCAAACCAGCAGGGCCAGCAGGGCGAGGGGGAGGATTCTGCAATTCCACTCCGCTCTGGTCAGAGCCCACCCACAGAGGGCATCCACCTCCAGGGTGCTCAACACAGCAAGGACATGGACCTGCTGGAGCAAGGCCAAGGGAGGAGCACAAAGGTGATTAGAAGGATGGTGCACTTCTGCAAGGAGATGGCAATTGGAGCCTTACATTTTCCAAATTTAAATAAAAAATAGTAAAACTTTTTCTAATGTATTTATCTAATGTATTTATTTTATAATTATATAAAGAAGTTTTCATATTTTATAATTCCAACTTTTTTTGTGACAATATAATTTAGCAATGTCATAATTAGTTTTCTCTTTTTCCGTTAATTAAAAGGTACTTTTGACCCTGAACTTAGATTAAACATGGTGTGTAGATGAAAACCTATGAATTTTTAATCTCCAAATTCTTGGGCTGTTTTGCTTTAACCTTGAGTCAAGATATTCACCATTTGGGAATATTTTTAAAACTTTTTTTATTAGCATATAAACATTTATATCTCCTTAAAAATGATCCTGTGATAATTAGTCTATATTTGTAGGGCACTTTGGAGATTTTCAACACCGAGTGCTAATTAAGTGTTATTATTTCTAGGCCTACTCTTATTTGAGTTCCTCCATTTTATAAACCTTTGAGGGAAGTAAATAAGATCAGAGGCTTTTTTAAGGACAGTCTTGAGGAAAGACCATAGGCAAGTTAAAAATACTGCATGTTTTTAACAGCTAGGTAACTCATCCCCTAAAATCTCTCTATTCATGGTCACTACTATCCCACTCTTTTCTCCATTTTAGTGAGACTGATGTTATTAAGGTGGAAGAGGTGAGTAGTTCTGCATATTCTTTGAATTGCTTCACTTTTCAACAGCTTTTGTGGGTTGCTAATGCTCTTCTTGATTCAACGTTGAGAATAAAATTCAAAGCTGGTCAAATCTCAGAATTCTGCATGAAAAATGCACATTTTCATTTAAAAATATAATATTTCCTTTAAGGAATTTTTAACAATAAGAAATATCTTCTGAGAGATTTTGAATTTAATATGAATTAAATTTGTTTTAAGTTGTATAACTGATTATATTTTTCACTAATTCTTAACTAGTCTGTGACAGTATTACATAAGATATAAAATTATAAATGACTACTAATACTCCACAGTATGTTTAATATTTTAAATTGTCTTTTATATAAATAGAAAAGAAATAATTATACCTGCTACTTACTTTGAAATTAATAATCTTATTTTCTCCATTAAATTAATTTTTGTTTGTATTGAAAACTTGGATAGAAATTAAAAGAAAACAACAGGGAAGTAAATGTATCTGTAATAGTTTTTTTTATATTATCTTCCAATGTCTTTTCTATGTCAGTGGAAATAGCCTAAATGAACTTCCCCCATCCCAAACCAAATCCAAGACTATCAGCAGCTCTGATAATTTTGTTCCTTCCAGTAACACGCTGCTCTGGGGAAGGAAGAAGCCTCTGGTTATATTATTGCAAAGTTAAATAAGCTTCCATCTATGGAAGATATAAAGTTTTCATGAGTAGAGCTCCATCTTTTACAGTATGTATAAAATGAGACTTGACGAGGTTTTTGTAAAGCAAAAAGAAAATCAGTGGATCTTGAGAAAGGATGGTTACCAGAGAAACCTATAAAACATTGCTTTACAGTATCAAGTAAGCATATAGCTTGCATTGCTGCTGATAATTGTTTTTACTTATAACCCAGAGGTTATTTTTGTGGAAATCTCCTAACATGTTCTGTCATCTTTAAAAATATGTAACTTCACAACAGCTACTAATAGCTGAGGAAGGTAATATGATTCTGAATGATTCAGAGTGTGATTTCTGAACTTGGAAATCTTTTATTAGAGAGAATTTAAGATTTTAGACCTTTTAAATCATGAAAGATCAGCAAATAGAAAGAGAGAACATACACATTTTTGAAATAAAAATAATATGCCTTTATTAGTTTGAAATTTAGGTTCCTCAATGCTGGTAAGATACTTGAGCAAAATGGATCTTTGTGTTCTGCAATGCTTCCTCATTCTCAGCTCAAATAGTCTTAGAAAGTACCTCAAGTATTCACTTCTGTCCAACTTTTGGACAAAGAACTGACCAGACCTAAAGCAATGAAGGCACTTAGAACACCTCTGTGTGGGCCTTACTGACTGAAAGAGAAATGATAACTGATTTAGAAAACAATCAGATCAAATTGTAATATGTTGCCAAGACTCTTGTCTTCTTAGCACCACACAAATAAGTAGAGTTCAAGACCTCTAACAACCCAAGTTTACAGTCATGTTTATTCTAATTTCAGTAGTCACCAACCAGCTGCTGAAGAAAAACATGCATGAAGTTTTGATCTCCAGTAAGCTATAATTTAGACAAGTGCTGTTAATGCAATAGCCAGGCAGAACAGGAGGCAGAAGCTGTAATTTCTGAGAGCACCATCATGGTATGTACATTGATATATCGCACTGATTGTTCTAGTTTTCTCATATCTGACCTGTGTGTTGTCCTTTTGGAAAGAACTCTTCTTCTGCTTGTCCTGCATCTGCTTGTGCATTCAGTGGGGAAAATTCCTCCCTTTGTTTTGCTAGTTGTTTTTGGCCTCAGTCAGAGACAGCTTCTAAGTTAAATGGACATCTGGCAACTTTGCTCCTCTTCAGACTTATCTGAAAGGAAACTCATTTAGCAGGTGCACACAAAGCCATTGACAATTTATTGACCAATGAAAGAAAAAGAGGTCAGCCTAGACTGACATGAGCACCCTTCCATGCAAGAGCATTACATGCCTTATAAAACAGAAAATTGACAATCAGAGAACACAGTGTCTGAAGCCAGACACATATTTCTAGATGTTCTTTTTTTTCAAAACTACAGAGATTAGTATGTCAGAAATAGAAACCAAAGACAAAGATGTAAGAGTACTGAGTTTTCCATTTATGCTTCTGTATTCTGCTACAAAATATATTGGCCTAAAAAAAAAAAAAAAAGAAAGAAAGAAAAAAGAAGGCAGTAATCTAAATTAGGCATCTCCAGTTACATTTTAGAAATTTCAGATATGCAATCTGACTATAAGACAGAATGTGTCCAGTTCTTTATGAAATATGAGTTGGAATAGGACACCTGAGTTTGGTAGACAAAACTTGTTTAGAACTCTTAAAATGGGAAGAAGACGAAAATTTAGAATAATGATGGGGTTTTACATGATAAGTAGTAAAGGAAAGAGTGCCTTTAAATATGCAAGTAGCAGACTCAGATCATAGAAGGGTTTTAGATGAAAAACATTATTTCATGATACACACTGATCTTGATGTGTAAGTAAAAATTTAATAATAATAATGCAGCATAAATTTTTTAAGCATGTTAGATCAGATTCCATTGACTGTTTTTAAAGTCTAAGACATTCAGACTGCGATTCATACACTTAGCTATTTGATTCATCAAATGAAAAAAATCAGATCTTGTAATAGGCATGCATTGACACAGAGGAAATAAAGAAATCATTGTAATGCTCTTCTAGGATGATGTAGAGACATCTACTATCAAAATCCTGCCTAATATAGCTCTCAACTCTGTGTCTAGAACAAATATTTTGAAAATTCTGAGTTGATGAGAACATTTGGAGCTATGATTCATTCCTAAACACCAAGTATTTAGAATTTTGCACAAATATCTCCAGATGAGCTAAAGAGAGCAGAATGTTACATAAAACTTTATTAGGAGTATAAAGTATGACCTGCCATAGGAAAATGTGTGCATTGGGCTCTGAATGATCAAGGCATATCACAGAATCACAGATTGTGAAGGGGTTGGAATGGACCTTAAAAATCGTCTAGTCTTTGTGTTAAGAGATTAATGTCATAGGCCTAGGAATACTTTCTCCTAGATGTAAGAAAACAAAAATTTTCAATAGGAAGCTGATGGTATCATTAAGAAAACATTTATTCCTTTTAGTTATCAGCTCAAAATGAGGCTACAAGGAGCAAAGTAGTAGCAGGTAAAGATGGTAAGAATGTCCCTGTGGATGCTTCTTCCACAGACAAGGACTAAATGACGTTCTCTGAAGTCAGTGCACCCCTAAATTAGTCAGGACTTGATCTAAATTAAAGTAGTCCTGAGGGAAATATCTTGTATTTCTGTATGTACACACAAATGTATTACTACCATTGACATCTTTGCTACTAAAGAAGAAAGGGAGCACGTAAGTTTAATAGCCCCATAAATGCACTGACATTGATGAGACCAAATGCTCCTCATATGGCTCTCACCAGGCTGCATCAGGGGGAGTTAGCCCTAAGCAGAGAGGACATGAGCTCCTCTGTTTCTTCTCTGGGCCTGGAGGACAAAGCATGACCTTCTGGAACATTTACATTTGGCAGTGTAGAAGGCTGGTACATGTGTGGTGTGCAGACTCAGAAAAAAATTAAAGGGCAAATCAAATATGTTTAGGAATGAAACATTACTTTTTTTTAGAACACCTTGTGAATTGGGGCTTAGTGAAAGAATTGGAAAGCTTTAGAAATGTAATAATTAAATTTAATTTAAATAGACATATAGGGTCCAGACATCCAAGACTCAGCTAATCAGCCTGGACTTCCTTCAAAGACAATGGAGATGAAAAGGGACACTTGTAGATAGTGTATTATAGTTTGTTCTAATATGTCTTTAAAATTAAATAAATCACATTTTCGAAGTGTTTATTGTCTCTGTTGACTGTAAATCAGAAGTCTACTGTATACATCTAGATAGTGAAAACACAGACTGCTTAAATAGCCCCTGGGAATTAACACAGGGAATGAATTTTTCAGACAATAAATTGCTGGATCATTTTTCTAGTTTACTGTTGAACTGTGATCCTGAAAACTAATCTTCCCCTGGAATTCTTAATGAGTGGTGGCAAAGTGGAGTGTCTGATGATGATCTTCCTACAGTACCACACTTGTACTTCCTCTAATTTGCACAAGTTCAGTTGCCTTTTCATTTTGTCTTTACAGCAGACAGAAAGTTACGGAATTTTTTTCTGGAACATAGCTGAAGCTTTTTTGCAGGGAGTCTTTTAGGGAACCTACATGTGAAAAATCCTCAGAAAGTTTCTGAAAGTACACATAACTGAAACTAAAATCTGATAGTTTCAGAATGACTATAAGTCACTGAAGACTACATTAATCTCTATCAGTGCTATTATTTTAAATGTATCTAGAACAACTGTACAGAAAAAACATAGTTATGGACTTCTTGGGACTAAATTATTATGTTACCTATTTACTTTTTTGAGTACCTTAGAGTCTCTTCTCAGCTGTGCAGTATCCCATATGCTTGTGTCTAGATTTTTTTCTCACATCAAGATGGTTGATTCTATGACACTGCCAGGATCTTATATAAGTAACTTAAGATTTTTCAAGTAGCTACTATTTTTTTTAATTGTTCTCTCTACTACCTTGTTGGATATGTAAATATTTTCTTAAAGTAAAATTATTGCATTTCATTTCCAGTTGTTCATAGTGAAGTAAGTCTATTTATTTTTATTTATTATTTTTCATACCATAAACAACTCCTTAATTATGAACTGTTAAGGACTTTTGTGTCTTCAAAGAGTTGAGTGCAGCATTTGTCACATTTCAAATTCTCTTGTTTTGTCAGTAACTATCTGACTTATTTGTTTTTGTTGATTTATATATGTTCATCACTGACGTCAATAAAAATCAATAAACTTATGTGAAGCGTGACTTCATTTGCAATACTGCTCAGTCAGAAATACATCTCTACAGGGAAAGAATGGTCTAATGGAAGAACTGGTTAATGAGTCCTAAAAGAGTTTATGAAATGGAGTATTTCTGATGGACCTTGTACATTTCCATAAGGCTCAGAGTATGACTACAATGAGAAAACTGCCTGCAATGTATTGTAGGCAGAGAATTTGGCAATTGGCCTTGTGTCTTGGTAGCAGTACAGTTACATTCTTCAGAGCTTACAGGGGGCTACAAAAGCCACTGAGAATGAGACTAAATTAGCTTAAGTATCAACCTTGATACTGCTGTAGCTGTAGCAAAGTCATAGGAAATAGACTTTGTTTGTGCTCTTCGTAAAAGATTGTAAAAGCAAAACTGTAAAAAAAAAAGTATTATGCAATGGATTATAGTAAACTTAATTTAGTGAAAAATTGTTAGTAGACTTACAATGTTTATAAGTTCTTGTAACAGAGTAAGATTGACCATCTAAATTCTGTCTATGAGCCATATTAATTTCATTAGGTAAAAAATGATATTTGAAAAGAGAATGAACACAAGCTGGTAAAGTTTCAATTAAATCTCATTGTTATTAGCTTCCCAGGCTTTTTTATTTCTAGTCTTCTAATAAATACTCTATTTTTTGTTTTGAGGAAACCTCTTAGTTTCACAATAAGCTTCCTTTGTGGTAAAAGATAGGTTGAGGCAGGGTGAGGCTGTCAAACCCATGGTGTGTTATCTGCATGGAAGTAGAAAATCCAAGCAAAGTAGTGTCTGATGGTATCCTGGATTGACTTGCACATGTGCCTACTGAATTAAAGGATCTGAAAAATATTTCCTGTTAAGGTGCAGGAAGCTACTTGGGAGATTAAGTTGCCTGTAGTGTGCTTTTTTCTGTGAAGATATGTCCTATGCTAGATGTAAAGCATTCCTTGTTTTTCTCCAAGAAGCAGGTGGCTGGGAGACAATTGTGGATCTGGATGTACCTCCGATGACTAGCTCAGTCCCTCCTTTTTTCTTGTCTTGTTCTCTTCAGTTCTGGTTCAGTTTTATTCTAATTGACAAATTCACCTTACCTGTCTCTTCACTCACTGAAAGATTACATACTTGCTGCAGGGGATTTTCATATTGTTGGGGTTGGAAAAAGTATGATTTACTTGGCGCATATAATAGAGAAGCAGTTTCATAAAGCCTGGTGAGAGAAGCTGGTTTTTGCATCCATACCCTGTTGTATTAACAGAAAGGATGCACAGAGGTAATTTCAAGACATTTGGCACATCAGCACGTGGCAGGGCAAAATAAAAGAATTTCTGTAGTCTCCGGTTCTTTGCATCTCCTTCTGTATGCATTCCTTATTTGACACTCTGCCAAAACACAGTTCTCCAGATCATGAAATGTTAGGACTATCACTTGTTCTTTATTAGGGATATATTAGTTTGTGCCAGATTACACACATGGTAATCAGTGGGATAGTGTGACCAACTATTTGTCAGACTTTATAAAGTGATTGCTAGCTAAAAATCTGAGTGTATAGAAGTGGAAGGAATTGTTCCAAGAAATTCTGATATTGGACACATTTTTATATATCGCCATACCATATTATTTCTCCATAGCAAACCCTCACCTCATTAAAATTCTTCTTCAATTACATGTTTTTATTATGCTTAGCTTTTTACAAAGACCAGGTTAACTTGCCTGCTGTCTAGCAAGGCAAACATGAAGCTGTTATGAGCTATTCCCTCCATTTGCATTTAACATTAACAACAATAATCAATAATGTACCCCAAGCATGCATGTTATGGACACATAAGGATGTCAGGCAGACAAATAGACATCAAGCGCATACAATGAGCTTAAATGTATATCTTAAAACTATGTTGTAAATTTTTGGTACACTACTAATGGTTTCTTGACTTTCAAAAAAATGTGGTTTTTCTAAAGCATATTCACAGTAAGATCAAGAGAACATAAATAATTTGTTTATATAGGACCAGAAATCAAAGCTCTAGCATTTATATTTACCAATTCATTGAAATTGTTAGACAAAATTCATAGTCTGCTTTTTAATGAGTTTTGGGGGTTTTTTTATTAAATGCAAACAGAAATCTTATAATCATCTGGTGTGGAATTCTATCCAAGTTCTATGTATTAGACACCACACATTTCAGTAGTTAAATTTTTTCCCCCATATTTTTGTCCTTTCAATTCTGATCCAGTGTAAAGCATGACAGTAAGAGAAAATTTTAAACCAAAGAATTTAATAGGAAAACATTTGGGAAATTATGTGATAAAGGGAAAAGATAAAATATTTTGGTATTGTTGTAGCTGTGTCTTTTTTTCTCATATAGCCATTATATCAGTAATTATACATGTAGGAGGCTGCATTAATTTGGTCCACAAATGTCTACACAAGAACAAATGATGCAGAAAAATTGTTGTTATAATGTTAAAATAGTAATTTTGAAATGGAAGGATAGTGGGGGCAGTCAAAATATCAGTCTCATTTCTTATTCATCACTGTGAAAATCAGTTTGCTTAGAAATGTTTTGTGTGATGTAAAAAAGATAAACATGAGGTTTTGTGTTGAGGAATGAGAACTATGGTTGCACCAGGTGAAACCAAGTCGTAACTAATAAAAATATCTGCATGACAAAGTGTTGTGGAGATTATCATGAAGAAGAAAAATGAATCTTGGAAAATAAAATAGCTCTATTGTGGTCATATGAAGTGAATTCTAAATGGAGAATTAGAATGAGGTATTTAAAGGGAATTCAGTAGGAACTTAAGAAGGTAAAGCTGTGATGATGAGGAAAATCTGCAAGTTCCCAAAGAAAAAGCCTGAACCACTAAACATGGTTTCTCTCAGGGAGAAATCCTGACAAGAAAATGCAAGAGTATCCTGCTGACTCCCAAAAAAGGAGCAGAAGATTGACAAAATATATGCAAGTAGAAGGATGTGAGTGAAGAGTCATATACAAAAATCTTAGATAATCAAATCAACTCTGGTTTTTAAATGTTGATAAAAGAAAATAATATTTTCTATTTCACCATTTCTGTGCTACAGTTGCATAAGCCGTTTAAGAAACTGAACATCAAAGAGAAGAAAACAACATGTTCTTCCAACTTTCAGTTTAATAAAATCTGGTACTGAAAGCCACTTAGTACAGAAATTTTAAAAAAATTTAATGTAAATAGTCACAGTTTCTCACTTTCTGTTCATAGAATACTATAAACAAATTGCATGCTCGTGGAGATCAGTGAATACTGCAGTCTGCCATTTCTGCATCCTACAAATATCTTGATATGGTGTTATGCCTGCAGCAATCTTGTATATTAATATCACTTTCTTACCTGAAAACAAGAAATGGTATGCATACATGGTATGGATGAATCCTAATTTATTCAGGAACTAAAGAAAGCAAACTGTATCTGAAATCTACCATATTCAGACTGTGCTTCAG
This sequence comes from Zonotrichia leucophrys gambelii, assembly GCF_028769735.1. NCBI lineage: Eukaryota > Metazoa > Chordata > Aves > Passeriformes > Passerellidae > Zonotrichia > Zonotrichia leucophrys. The sequence goes on along the minus strand of NC_088169.1, from coordinate 22,548,765 downwards.
ATGAATGGTGTCTTGCAGAGCTGAGTTAGAGAACAAGAAGGAGGGGCTTAAAAGGTATCACAGTATTTATAGTCAATTAGTTTATAGTCAGCAATTCATTTATAGTCAGCAATTGATTGCTCCTTGACTGGCAAATCTGCTTTATATTGTTTTCCCCTTATATACAGCAAGCACACCATTGTAGATACTGTAAATTTTCATGATTCAGTAGTCTTTTCATGCTTATTTGTTCTGTCTCCCTCCTTTTGGACTGTGCAGCACAGCTGCAGTTTTCAGGTATTTCTCAGAAGAGAAAGTTAAAGTGCTGCAAGTCACTTGACTTGGTAATTGCCCCAGCTTTCTGTATTTAGGGTGTTTCTAATTGTTGTCAAAGAAATTGCTGAGGATGTAAAAATTATTTTGGCCTAAATAGATATTTTCTTCCTAGTATAGAGAAAGGAGTTACTGGTCATATTTTTTAAGCCCTGAATGGCCTTCTTGTTCTTTGCATGGTTGCCACAGAAATCCTTGTGAGCAGGATAGCCCTTTGTTTAAATTTTGTGGTCTTTTTTATAGTCTAGTGGAATGGTCAGAACATGCACAGAGAATGTGGGAGATCAAAGCTTTTATTCTGCCCAAGAAAATTCAAGTTCCTTGTATTGCCTGGTGGATCAGGTTGTCAGTAGTGTACAGGTTTTTTTGGATGTTCAATATAAGAAGCAATCAATATTTTTCCAGCTGAATCTTTACAGAGAAGAACTCAAGAATAATTCAAAGACAATAAACACAATGATAAATAGTATTTTGTTGACAGAGTTACTAAGTATTCACATGAAAAGGGGAATAAAGCTTCACTGGCTGATCATAGGATTGTTCACAAGTTTAGTCTGTGCAAATTACCAGAGCAGGGACAAGCACTCAAAATGAATCTGTAAGTAGTAGATTGCTGCACTATATATCCTTCTAATTGCCTAATGTTTTGTTCTCCTGTTGATCAAGATACACAATGGATTTTTAGAAAAGATGCACTTTACATTTTGACATATTCAACAGTAGTATTTGGTTGGCTTTTTTTCCCTTGGCCATTATTAAAATGTTTAGGACAGAATAAATTTAAGAAAAATTTCTGCTGCTTCTAAGCACACAGAAGTCATTAAGGAAAAAGATAACATAAAACAATTACTATTAGTTGTTTTTAGTACTAATGACTTCAATGTCACCTTCTGACAATGAGAGGATAAATGTGAGCCCACCACACCAACATAGCTAGAATGAATCATGCAGGAAACACAGTGATCCTGTGGCTTTATTTCAGTGTCCTGGGTTGGATTTATTGCAGTAATCACAACAAGAATATTTTTTGTTAAATTACTTAAGACTCTCCTTTTATGTTAGGAAGGAATTGTTTCAATCAAAAAACCCATCCCATCTTAGGCAAGACCATGTTTTAGTTTGTTCTAACCAGTTAGAGAATTGGTATCGTAATTTGCTTACTTACACATGAGGCAGAATGTTGATAAGGACTTCCAGAATAGGACAGAGCCTGTTGGTCCTGGCAAGCCTCTGCTTCTCACTACTACATTACTTGTGGAAATACCCTAGGAAATAGAATGGGTCAAGGAAACAAAGCAAACAAACAAAAATTCCATCACATTTTTGGCACAAAATCTAGTCTTGGTAAAACAAAACAAAAAGATATTTTTTGAGAAATTCTACTAAAAGACAAGCCTGATTTGGGGACTCAGCCTGAGGAATTGGAGCTGGCAGCTTGCCCTTGGGCAATGTGGTTGATGAAAACTCTGCTGCATGAGAGCTAGAGACTTCAGCTCCATATAGCATCTGGGTTCTCCCAGGTGTGACATGGCTGAAAGTGTTTCTGTCAGACCTATCTTTGAACAGTTAATGGGTTCAGCTCTTCACAGAGTCTTCTAGTTAAAGAAATCATGTAGAGTTTGAAATAATTTTTTAAAACACGGAATATCTTTTACAGAGGTTTTCTTTAAATCAAAATTGTAGTTTAAAACTTTAAATCAAAATTAAAGTTTTGGGTTTTTTTCTTTTCCTTTTATGTTTTAGGTTTCTTTTTCCATTGCAATGAGACATGAAAGTTTTTTCAAAATGTTAGAAATTTCCACACATAGAAATTGTGTCCACTTTTCTGGGAAAGGACAGCATTATCTTTCCAGACTGAATTCACAGAGATACTAAAACAATGATTCAAGTTAAATCACAGAAGACAGAGCTCATCCATTTGCAGAGAATGTAAAAAGATAATGAGATCTGAAATGCATTTTTGAAATACTTTTGTGCATTTAAATACATACTGGGATCAGTAAAGCTTTAATTAGAAACAAGACCAGCCGAAAAACCTGTAATACTTGGGTAGAAGAGAAAAAAGGAAAGCATAAAGAACAAATAACAAATTAAAATTCTCAATAGGGGAACTAGTTAATAGGCACACATTAGTAATTTTATGTATACCTTATAGACACAAAAAAATAGGAAAAAATAAATGTAAATTTAAGATAGAAAATACTGAGTAGAGAGAAAATTGAGAAAGTAAGCCATTTAGAAATTTTCATCTTATGGTTGCTGACTCTACTTTAAGCAGCAGCATATGGAAATATTATAATATTTATAATATTTAATATCATGTTAAAATAGGCAAAGTAATAGTGCTTTACAAAAGATACTACAAAACAGAGAGGTTTTATTTCTCTCCTGCAAATTAGTTACATTAAGTGTCCCTTAACATCTGCTTGCCTTTATTATTACTTCATCTTTTTACCTCTACTATTAGAAAATTATGGCAACTGAGATCAATTAAGACCATGGCTGTTACTAATAAAGGCCATATAATGATACAAAACAATATCATCTTCCTGTGTTCTTAAAAGATTCTTTTAATTTTCTTCTTTTTTTCAAAGTTAGTTGATTATTTTTCTTCATGGTTAAGCAATATGTAAAAGACAAAATCTTCCTATTTTCTAATTCCTGAGAATGTACCAACTGTGCGTCTACTAAAACTCATTTTTTCTTCTGGATTTCTTTCTGCAAGGATTGCCTCTCGAGTTTTCTTACATTTTCTCAACTTTCCTAGTTCATTTTTTGGTTGATTTTTGTTGTTTTACATTTTTCTGACATTCAAATTGAACATTTTCATCTTCTCTGTAATCTGTAATTGTCTTCTAAATGTTCTAAACCCTACATTTCTAACAGGCATTAGAAGCTGTTGTATGACTCTCAGATACAATTTCTCAGTCATGCTTTACATTTCAGGATTGCAGTTCTGGCAAATAAAGAATAGGTTTTGCCATCTTAGTTCTTTGTGTGTCTAAGATTATTTTCAGCACTTTTGTTCATACATAAGTTCAAATTTGACAATATTTTTTCACTTTTGTATTTTATTCTAAGCTCTTTACTCATTTCTGATTAAACTTCAGCATTTGTGCATTCTTTCTATTAAATTTCTATGAAGGATCATTGATTTTACACCTAAATTGTGTTGTAAATATTTCATTAAGCATTTTTAATGGAAACAGTAGACTTATCATAAAGAAATCACCTTGAGAGAAAGACCTCATGTAAGTGACTGTCCTAATAAGAGAAAAATATAACAAAATATTTTATTCTGACTTCTAAAAGTCAAAGTTTCATTCATCGCTTCTTAATGTGAAAGCCATTATATTTAAGAAAATGTTAAACAAAAAATAATTTAAACTTGAAATTTTTCAAACACCTTGATCACCTTTTCTAGCTAGCAATATGTTTATAGAAAAGGAAGAGATAAATTTTCAGTCCCATTCCAGGATGGAAAAACTCTCAGATAATCTAAAAAAAATTCATGGACCAGGAAATCCTTTTCTTTGCAGAAATAGGTAGCTATGGTAAAAAGTGAAATATCATAAGTGGATGAAATGCACAACTTTGGCACCTCAGAGTAGAGGGAGGTTTGCCAAGAAGGGAAAATATGTCAGATTTCTAATGGAAACTGTTCCTGAGCAGGTGTTCTGTGGCAGACTTAAGGAGGCCAAAAATCCAGTGCAGTCTATGGTAGAGGAGGAAAGTCCTGGAGACTAGAAGGAATCATGAGCAGGGGAGGAAAGAGCTGTGATGTGAAAACTAGAAGTGTCCAGCTTGCCAAAACATTCTGCTGCAGGTCAGCTTGACTATTTGTTTCTAGATTAATGGAAAAAGTAACAAAATTTATACATATATATGTATGTATATATATATATGTATATATATATATATATGGTTTTCTGCATTGGCCATCAAAATCAGAAGTCAACTTTTTAACACTATTAGGACATTTTGAATCATATCAATTTTACATATATATCATATTTGTTTCCATATCAGTAAGTAGTATAAAAATGTATAAGATGATATTTAAATTATGTTCAATCAACATTCTAGTAGCATAGAATTAACATTCAGAATTGCACATCCTTTTTAATAGAGAGGTGTTAATACAGCCTCTTAATTTTTATGGCACCTTTACAAATACAAATCTTTGCATATGATCCAATGTTGTCCAATAGACTAAGACAAAATAAAAAGAAGAACAAAAGGAAAAAAAACTGCAGACATAGAACTGCCTCAAGAGAATTATCAGGCTATTATGAGAGAAAGGCATGAACTTATAGGTAGTGTAGAACTAAATAGGGTTTTTTACAGTCCTTCTAAACTACTCTAAAAAGGACCAGAGCTCTAGCACCACAGAGAATTATCTTTTGCCTCTGGAAACAGTGATGCATAATGCACCTTCTGCACAAAAGGCTGAAAACTTGCCCAAGCACCATAAATGCAAATTACTGCTTTAAGACGGCCAGCTGACTTTAGTACCTTAAGCAGGCAGAGGGCTGAGAGGGAAGGGAAAGGGGACTTTGTGCATTCTACGGCAGCACAGGGATATTACTGCTACAAAATCAGCAAAGGGGAGTATTTTCACCATGAGTGGTGAGAGATTGTATCCTGGGACAGGAGACACTGAAGACAGTGTGAACTTCACAGGAAATGCAATTAAAGTGGAGTTAGCTCTTTTTATGTCCCTAGAATTCGTATCTCTACACAAGACAGTTGAGAAAAGTACTTTTGTTGACTTTTTTTTTACAACTAGGATGAAGTATTTTTTAATCTACCATTATCTTGATGGTAATCATTAAAATCAAAGAGCTAATTATTATATGAGCCTATGAATATGAAATTATAACACTTTATGTATATTTTCCAATGCAGTAAATGCTGCATATTCATTTGTCCACTTTTTCAGACTGTACTGTGTGTTATAATCTGTGTATACAGAATACTAGCCTTTATGACAGACATAAACTTGAGAAGGAAAGATACCCAGTATTACAGAAGTTTGGATATATGCTAAATTTTTGTATGGAGCTGCTTTGAAAGATAAGAATTTGTATTGTGAGAACTCCATAATCTGAAAGTGAAAAGGCTTGAAACTTAATTTAAAAAATTTTAATCATAGCCTCTGATAAATTGAAAAGATTTATTATCATGCAGGATTATATGCTAGAAGGCAGGAAAAAAAACTTTCTAGAAGAAAAGGTAAATGTTTTATACAAACTATGATAGAATAAAAAAAAAAACCTCTGCTATAATCTCAATCAAATCAATCTGTTAATGACAAGTTTAGGTTATTTGGCTCTGTGGATATAACTGGCAGTCATTTACCACCTTAGAAAAAATTATTAATGTTGTCAGACTCCAATCACTGGAAATTGTTGAGAAGATCGCAGAAAATAGATTTTTCCACTTGTCTAAAAATAGTTAAATCATAGAGAAGAATGTATAGTAATAAAATGTTTTATCTAATGAGATGAACTGTGTGACAGTTGCTTCAAAGGACTTTTCAATGTCTCCTCCAACTTGTTAGAAAAAAACGAGGAGTATATAATCTCACCTAAGGTTAAATTTTTTAGTCTGTATCTTTAACTTGAATGTCCCCAGCTGGATTTCCAGGTGCTAAGCACTGTGGACGTGTTTCTTTGAACTGGAAAGACTTCATTGTTCATTGAACTGGGTAAGTTTTTAATTCCCCAGCATCTCTGGATCATAATCACTGTCTTGAGCACAACCTTCAAGTGACAATGGCAGATGCACAACCATGTGATGATGACAAATGGAGGTACAGTGTCTCATATGCAGACTTTTTGTGTTAGCTCCAATTGTTGTGTTAGTTCTTAATTTTTACTTAGTGAGAAGGGAACATTGTTCCAAATTTTTTAGTCAAGATAATAGTCACACCAAAAAATACTGCTACAATGGTACTATCTTACCCAGAAATTATATTTAGGTAGAATAATTATAGTTGAAGGTAAGGCCATCAGTATTATTGCTAAACAACTTCCTCTTAATTGGCAGTTGTTCCTTGAGGTACAATAAAGTGAAGTATAAAGATCAAGAAAAGTACAACTTTGTAGTGGAGTTTAAAATACCTCTTTCCTCCTCCTCCTCCTCCTGTAAGCATTTCACTGGCTAAATTTTATAGCAAGAAGCAAAATTATAAGATATATGGAATATACAAAGTGACATATGCTAAGATGAAGTAATTCACTTTTCAGCATATTAGACTATTTTTCATCCTTCCACCACTCTAATTTACATTTTCTGTTCAGATTTCTTGGTACTTTTCTACCTAATGTAATAGCTATTATCAAAGAGTTACAACACAAAATATTTGTCTTACAAGCAGACTTCCAGTTCATATGAAGAGAAGATATGGAACAAATACCATAGTTATTTCCAGATTTTAGAGGAAGAACTATGAGACTAAAAGGAGCAAACCCACAGTTTCACTCTGGGTTTGGAAGAGGGGGAGTGGGGTGAAAGGATTGAGAACAAAAACTGACAAAATGAAAAAAAAAATTCAAGCCAGACTTGAGAACTGTGATCAGCCAACAGTTTGCACAAAACATTCTTTGCCAGAATCTCCATTAGTGCTATAAAAGGACCAGCATCACTCTTATCCCTGGAAACTCATGACTCTAACCATCATTTTGTAGCAGAATTATCAGAAGAAGTTAATGGAAGACAGATGTCTATTCAAAACTTTTTTGTAGCTTTTATTCACACTGAAAATGAATACTGAGAAAAAGATGAAAAGTAATTTACATCAGAGTATAAAACCAGGTGAGAAAGCCAAACACTTTTAGCCTAGAAAGAAAATGTTACAAGAATAAAAAAAGAACCCTAGACAAATAATTTATAGGAAAATTAATTAACTTTGTTTTTCTAGTGAGGTTGTTACATTCTGTGTTGTTTTAATGGATGTGTTGCCAGGGAATATTTGATGATGAAAAAGTGGAAAAGAAAGGAAAATAATAGAAACAGAAAAATATATCTAGTTTGAAGTATCCAAATTGCAGTCTTTGAAGGAATATAATTTTAAAAAAGGAAACTGTCGCTGTGGCCAGACATACACAGATAGAAAATTACATTAGTTCAGTTAATTAAGTTTTGCATCCAAAATGATGAAACTGGCAAGAATGCTGGAAAAGACAATATTGTCAGATAAGAAATATAAGATAAATGTATGCCAAAGAAGCTGGCTCATGCTTCAGAGTTACACATACTGTATTAAAAGTAATTCTTGTGGATATCCTGATTAATTATCTCTGGAAGGATGATTTTTATTCCAATGAATTTCTGATATAGTCTTTTTTGATTCTTGCATAATAATCATGTCTTGTATGTGTATCTAATTGTGTAGATACACTGCAATTAGCCTTCTGCAGGACAGAAATTTTAGAAACTGACAATTAAAAAAAGACCAAAAAAACACCACCACCCTCCCCCCAAAAAAGCAGACCTATCCCTTAATTGCATTATCCTAGTTAGAAAGATTAGCTGTGGATCCAGTTTTCAATACTCTTTAGTGAAGATTCATGGGAACTGGACATCGGAACTTCTCATGCTTCTCTGTCAACTGGAATATTCTGACTAATGCTGTAAACTAGAATTTCCCTCAAAGGCATGGAATTTGCCTTTCCAATATCCTAACAGTGCTGGGCAGGTTAGTATGGAAGAATTGTGCTCCCTCTTTGGCATCTTGTGGTAGTTGTTGTGATAGCCAGCAAAATACAGCGAAGAGACACATTTCCAATCATACCCCAGGAACAGAAGGTCTGTGGATATACCACTCACTGCAAACTGAAAACATCAATACCTGAGGTTACATCAATACCTGATCAATACAGCCATGCAGAGCCATGTCTCACAGGTGACAGAAGAAACTGTCACTTGTTGGCGTTAACTTGGCTATAGAGAATAGATTTTACATTTCAAATGGAATGTCTTCTGATGAGTGGAAACAAATTAAAGCTCAGTATTTGCCTCTGTAATGAAAATATGTTTGCTCAAGATAAAATGTCTCAGTGTGTGTACACTTCACAGACATACAAAGTGAGTAAAAGGATTTATCTCACTGTTGATTCCCAAAAAAAAAAAAAAGGTAACTTTGAGTTTGAGATGAATGACCTAGCTTTCAGGACTAAAAAATGTCCTGATGAACATCCAAAACACTAATTTAGAAAATTCTTACTTGCTCTAATAACACAGTATGTATGCACTACCATCAAGACAAAACTGGCAAACTGGTGAGTTCTAAGGGTAATCTTTGGGTTGAGATTTCTTAATTCCCACTACTTAGGTTGAAGCTTACCTCTTCAACTAAACATTTAACGAGGATGGTATATTGTAGAAATAGCTACAACTTTTCAAAATCCAATATATAAAATCTGTATATCTTTGTTTTATTAAGTTTTATTAGACATACTTTTCATTATATAAATAAATGAAAAATTAGCATTCTTTATCAGTATCTCACCAGAACAATGTGAGTTAATTTTTTCTAGCATACTTCTGCTTCCAATATGTTATTTAGGAAAATTAAACACATACACACACACACACACATATACACATACATATGCATATCTACATATGTATGTTGCATTTGTTCTAATGCCAAAGGAAGCTGTGCTTAGGATTTTGAACAACAAATTCCTCCCCATTTAGTTTGTGCTGTCATTCAAAAAAGATAGTGGTTTTTGAATACACTTTTTAGAAAGGTTTGGTTTATTTTTAAAGTCCTATTATAAAATAGTTTTTAACTTTTTTATATAGAGGCAAGGGAAATAAAGAAGAATGATCTATTATTTGCTAACAATACCTCAGTGAATGCCTCAGATGTAAAGCACTATGGAGTCAAAGAGTTGCAAATCAATTCTGATATGAAAATTTTATTTTCTAATGCAAAAATACACTGAAAATACCAAAACATTATAAGAATAGTGAAAAAATAAAAACATGTACAAAATACAACATTATTTTAATTTTTTTTTCCTGTAGTGGAGTCAAATACATTGGGTTTCAGTTGCAAAGTACTATTCATTCAAAAGTGTTTTGCATAAAGAAGTCCACAAGAAGTAAAAGACTCTAAATGAATTATAGACCTGGCATCAAGAAAAATCCAGAAGCATGCAAAGGTGACAGTGTAATTGGATGTGGGACCTGACCCTTGTTTGCTTTTGATTTCTATTTACTTATGATAAAGCAGCATAATTCCAAATGCCATAATTTTCCTTGTGTAGGGACAACCTAAAACTGTATCCTTCTTCTATGAAATAGATGCAGGAATTTTTTTTTTAAACCACTGAGTCTAAGGAATGAAAATAACAGCTATGCTGCCTTCTTATTTACCTTTTTTTTTTTGTTGTTGTTGTTTCTCTTAATAGAGAGGCAATACTTACAAGCAATACTTATTTAAAGTGAAGATGTAACCTGAAGTACAATATAATTTTATTAATTTCAGGTGTATTTTCCATACTGCTCCATTGTAAAAAGCACTTCAATACATGATAATTAATTGTCTTTAAGAATGCAATGAACATTTGATAGAAATTGTTTTATGCAATTAATTCACTCTGAATAGAAGAAAAAAACAAAAGAGAAAACTCTGGAAAAATACACCAAAAATTTTATGCCAATTGGTATAGAAAATTATTTTAAACTTCAAACTTTCAGATTAAGCATGCCTAAATCTCAATAACCTCCTTCTGCAATGATAATTTTTTGTGACCCTGTGTGGAGATAGTTACATTTTCTAGAGATTTACTGAGATGTCATCATACCTTTTTGTAATCCTGTGTTCTCTTTTTTGCTGCTTTGAAGCTGAACAGTCACAAAAAACTAAATTTTTCCTAGTTACTTTATTCAGTGACAATGCAATCAAATGGTTTGGACATTACGCTTCCCCCCTTATAAGCAGCCATTTTGCTGCAAAACAAAGCAGAAGAATGAGGATATTACAGAAGAAGTTTTTATCTAATTAAATTTTTGTATCATTAAGAAGAAAAAAAATTACAGACATTAATTAAAGGAAAGGTATGATCTCCTTCACCTAGGCTGTTGAATTTTGTCTGTAGTATAAAAATAGATATGTCCAGAAGATTTGCTATTCTCTAGAATTTAGATCTGCTGGCATGCACTGGCCTGTGTCTGCATGATCAATTGATTTAACTGATCTAAAAATGACACTCTTATGCAGACTGCATAGTGAGGATTATCCTTTGTTTTTGCTAACTCCTATGAGTTCAGAACACGCCTGTGAGAATGCCTTTTGGTCCACTGCAAAAATCATGCCAGGGACCATTCTAACAGGATAAGAGCATGGATGGTTGAGTTTCAGCATCCAGGTGCACTATTCAATTTAGAGTAGCCAATAAGTGCAACTAAAGGACAAGTTCTGCTCTCTATGGTGTAACTGTGGGAAACTTGACTTTATTGGGACATAGAATGGTTTTCTTTGTGGAAATGTGAAGGGTTTGTATGTTCCTCAAAAACCATCACGTCAACACAGGAGAAGAGGCCAGAGCCTTGTCTCATCCTGTTTAGAGCAATATAATGAATCTCTCAGGGCAAGCTATAGAAATATTCTCACTTTAGAAAAAGGCAGAGGAAACCAGTAGGACTTTTACTCTTTACATGTTCTATCAAAGTTAATAGAGGAAGAAATTAAGGTTTTGGATATCTGGTTAAACAGACATCTACTTTGAATAGTTATGTTATTTTCCTGTTTCAGCTAGGAGAAAGAGTTGTTATAGACTGGGCCTTCTATCATCCTCAAACAGCCATTTAAAGTAGGTTGTATGAGTCATATTCTAAAATTGTCAACATATCCCCCATTGACTATAAAGGTAGCTGAAGTTTCTGGTTCAGCAGACACTTTTTAGGTAACCTGAATTCCCACCTTTCCTCCACGCCAGTGCCTTGTCTGAGCTTTCATGAAAAACAGCCCACATTTCATCTCTGCATGCTGTTTTAAACCGTCAGAACAGGAGAGTGATATTGTCGGGGCTTTTTCTGTTTTATTTTTCAGCCTTGTTGTATTAAAGAGCAACTACATTCAGGGTTGCAATAGAAAACTGTGTCAATCAGAGTTATCATAGTCTGATTAAATGATGCAAGAAAATGAAAAGCTATCCAATAGATTTAAATAAAATTTTAAAATTCTGCTTAAGTTCTGTTTTATTGCAATTTTTATTCTTTAACATTTTAATCAGGAACATGTATCTTATTTTCCTGTCAAACAAACTGTAGTTCCATTAGCAAGTATGGTCACACACAGAGCAAATAGACCTATTAAAATGAAACATGAAGATTCAAACATGTAAGACAATTATATTTAAAAATTACAAAGAAATAAAGCAGGAACTGAAATTTTATTCAGCCTATTATATAAGCATCATTAAATAATAGAATATACCAGTAAGCTATCATTGGCATTACTGCTTTGTTTAGCTTATCTGTGCTACCTTTTAGTCTTACAGCAGATAGTTTGAGGTGTTCAAATTTTAGAAAGAGGAAAAAAAATAGATTTAGAGCCCCATATCATATTTCAATCTGATGGGTTTTCCTGCCTTTTTTTTTCTATGGTGATGGGGTTTTGGATTTTTGGGGTTTTTTTTGGTTTTTTTTTTTGGTTTTTTTTTTTTTGGGGGGGGGGATTTCTGGGGGTTTTTTGGGGGGGGATTTTTTGGGGGTTTTTTTGTTTGTTTCTTTAGTTTGGTTTAGTTTTGGTTGGTGGATTCACAAGGAGAGACTTGTGTGTGTTTTGGTTTTAATTTTTCCTGAATTTTTATCTGATGGTTTTGATGTTTTATCTGACATTTTAAGCTAGAAACTCTAAAAGAAGAAAAAAAAATTAGGCTCATGCAAATTATGGAACTTTGATAAAGAGTTAGGAAATTATCTTTGATACTAAGAATTGTCTGTTTTCCTTAGTTTTGCTGTTTGCATCTTGCCACTCATGAGTACATGCCTTCTTAAGTATTTCTGGTTAGTTCTTATCAGCTTTAATTCAATACCAAAAGTTAGGATTTATCTTGGAGAATACAATGTTAAAAAACCACAATGAACTCAGCATAATGTATAGGAAGTGGGAAGGAATTCTCTGCAAGAGGTTTCAGGTAAACATCAAAGAAATGCCCATGTCACTGTGAGAGCACTTGACTCAGACTCAGGTAGCCTGAACTCAACACTAAATTCCCCGCTAGTCTATTGGGTTGTCTTGGGACAGCATTTAACATTGATAACTATGCCTACACTTCCTATTTTCAACAGCTTTTGATATATTCCCAAAGAAAAGTTTCCCGGTGTTTCATGATATTTTGAAACACATCCAAGCCATAATCGGAGCACCCAGGAGGAACCTGTTTGAGTGTGTGCTCCAGTGGTCATGCAGCAGTCATGAATGGCTTTTCCATAATGTGTCTTAGGATCCTTAAAAGTATGCTGGGAAGGATGCCCAATGGGGTTCAAACTATGCTGTCATGTTGATAAGGCAGAAGATTATGTTTCATTTACAGAGCATGAGCCTGTGATTTCTCCCCAGCAGGGTAATCCCCTCCATACTGTGAAGGAATCGTGTTCCACATAATAAAAAACCGTGAGCATAATCATTATGCTCACATTAGAGCTTTCTCTAAGAAGCAGAAAGCTGCTCACCTGTCTCAGCATCACTTCTTTTTCCCTGATGTTGTGGCTCTGAGAGATGGGGTACCTCACTTTATCTGCAAACCTTACTCTACTGCCAGCATTGTTTTGAGACAGGGCCTGCCCAGTGCTGCAGATTTTCCTAACAAAGAGTAATGTCCAAATATCACAATCACATTTTGAAGGGTAGTGAAGTGTAAAACTTATACGTATTTCTGAAATCCTTGTTCTTTCAGCATTTGGCTTTTGGCCATGTGCAGTACAGATGCAAAATGGAGAAAAGTCTAACCATCTTTACCTGGATGTGGACATTCCCTCTGCTGCGCAGCATATGAATCTACTGCCTTCCCACAAAATTGCTCCAGCTTCCTATCCCCTGCATGCCCTGTCCACAAATTGAAATGCTAAGGAAAGCCTGATAATCACATGACTTTTTTATCGGAGGAAACTTTGAACTTTCAATCCATGCTGACACAGAAAATTCTGAAGTATGCTAGGTACAATTAAACATTTGTGCTGAAAGGACAAAAATGGGAAGTGCCTTGGAGGATCTGCTATGCACACACCTATAAACAAAACCTGATTAGCTGATGACTGCTTTGATTGAAGCGACTATGAAATGGCAAAATTTAAGTTTGAGGAACTGCAGTAAGACCAGCTGCAGACTGGAGATCCCAGATTTCAGATGAGCAGATTTTGACTTGTATGAGTGGAAGTCTTGCCCTCCTGTTTTTGGAAGCAGCAAGAGCACGGCTCCTCCCCAGGGATGGTGACTTGGGAGCCACAGGTGACCCAGTACCAGCCAGGCAGGATGCTGCACTGCTGAAACAGAGCACAGTCTGGGCAGGGCAAGACGAACAGGGATAATGATAGCAAGAGATAATTTCAATGCTCCAGCCATCATGGGAGAAGCTGATGCAGTCAGTGAGGTCCAAAACAAAATGGTGGCAAAGAAAAACGACAGTTCATCAACAGCTGGATGCAGGTTTGCTTACAGCATAGCTTCCTGTGTCGATGCAGGCAGGGGACTGGCTAGCTAAGGAGCTCTACAGAGAAAGAGTCTGCTTTCTGAAAGAGACTGCTGACTGAATCACCAGTGCATCTTGCAGAGATGAAGTCTAATTGAATATTGGACTGCATTATAGGATTACAGCCAGCAGGTTAGGGGAAATTATTTTTTTTTATTTTCTACTTACCAGTTGAGAGTCTTCATCTTGAATATTGTACCACTTATGGCCTCCCTGTTGCAGGAGAAATATTGATAAGTTGGAGAGAGGGGGTATAGAATTTAGCTCTGAGGAAAAAAACACTAAAGGAGGATCTAATTGTTCTTTTCCAGTACCTAACAGGTGACTATAGAGAAAGAAGTGCTGAGCTATTTTCAGGCAGAAATTTAAAAAGTAATTGGTGCAACTAGTTGCAAAACCAGAAATTCTGACTGGAGAAAAAGTCATCAAAAAACTTTTTAAACACTGCAACAGATTGCCCCAGAAGGTTGTGGAATCTGTCCTCAGAGATATTTAAAACTTGATTGATTATGGCTCTCAGCAAGCTGATTTAACTTTGAATTTAACTATGCCTTGACTAACTGACTTCCAGAGGTCATTTCTAAACAGTTGCATGGTCTTGGAGCAAGGCAAACAGCTTGGAGTAGATTGATGAAATCCACCCAGAGCTGTCTCACATCCAAGCCAAGTTTTAGCTAATTTATGAGTACACATAAGAAAGCTAATCCAGATATGTCATGTACCTGCTGTGGGTAACTCACAACACTTGTAGGTCAGTACACTCATTTCTAGCCAGGGTCTGCCATGTGCCAGCTCAGTTCTCCCACCTCTGTCACACTCCTGCCCAGCAACATGTAACCTGGCTTACACACAATATCCACCATCCAGGAGGACTGAAAATACTGCTATCCTCCTCTTTATAGTTCCTGGGATATATGCCTATTTCAAGGGCCAAAACAGGAGCAGATTTGGCACTATCTGCATGCTCAGAGTATCTCTTCTGCCACTGTGTAATCATTACTGAAAGTGAGGTGCTGGGCCAGCTAGAAGATTTTGCTGGCTGCCTCAGGGAGGTTCTGGCAAAATAATGTATTAAGGTAGGTGACCACTGCTCACCTCACCTTCTCTTGATCTGTGTAGATACCTGCAATATTATAACTGTCTTGCCAGATTCACCTGGAAATTCTGAGGAATGCATGACTTTGCTGACATTTCTAAAAATTAATTAATGGAAAATATACTCTCCAAGCACATTTTGTCCTGGGGTTAGCTTAGTTTAGGTATATCTGTGCACTAAAAACAACTATTTAATTTATGTATCATAGTGATGTCTGAAAAAAATGAAGCTTATCCGTTTCTCACGGGCTTTCTTGAACACTCACCCCAAAAAAAGAGACTGTGAAATCAGAAACTCAAGCACTAAAAATACCTCCTGAACCTGCCTTTAGGCTGGCTATGGTTTGTGACTAAGGATTTCGCTGTACTAATTTTGGGGCCTGAGAGAGGTAGAATGGAACTTCATTTTCTTTTTGAAAGGAGATTGTCTTGAACAGCCAAAGAGATGGTATTTACCTTCCCTTCTCCGTTATTCCTGCTGCCTTTTCCCATACGGAGGTACATAGAAATCTTCCAGGAGAATCTGTCTTTAAGATACGTACTTCTGTCCTGAACAGATAGCATTGTGTCCCAGAGGTTCCTGAGATATGTCTGCTGCCTAGTTTAAAAATATGTAGATGAAAACCCAGACACTCACTCTGATGGGAAAAATCTCTGAAGATAAGTTATGGGAGTTTGCTTGGGAAAAGACATATTCAGCTGGGAGAAGTGCTGGAGTTGGACAGAATGTAAATGGGCATTAAAAAAATCTACATGCAATGAAAATAAAATTGGAGGGTTCTCTCTAAATTCAGTAGTAGTGGCATGACCTCATTTGGTCATCTGTGCCTTCAGATATGTCTAATTTTCATGTTTTATGGGAAAAACACCCCCAATTCCTTCTTTTCCCCTCCCTTAATTTTATTCCTTTAATGAATTTTCAGGGGGCTTTTTTCCACAGAAAATACATAGGAGTTTGAAATTAAATGATCCCAGAATGCAACTCTGAAGTGTGCACTGGAAATTCCTTCTGACTCCACTGCAGTGAACAACTTGTGCCAGAGGCATGCTATCTAATTACCACTCACTTTCTTGACTAGTATTGTGGGGAGGAAAAAAGGCAGTGTGCGATCAACTGAAATATGAAACAATAAAACAAATTAAACTGCATGAAGCAAGAGGAGGAAAAATGAGATGGGAGTTGTTTTTGTTAAATGTTTACTGTTCGTACACTGCCTGAGGCTTAAATTCTTGACTGTTAGAGGATTTTACAGTTTTATGGATACCATTAGAAGATTTTAAAGTATTGTGGTTGGTATTGCAATTCTTGTTGAAAGTGCACATTCCTTGTTTCTCAAGCACAATATCTAGTTTGGTGGTTTGTTATGTGTTTCTTGAAAATCATCCTTCAGCCATTCTTAGCTCTAAACACAATAATAACTAGACTGATTCATCCAAGAAAACAAATGCTATCGGAATCTCTCTGTATTCCTTTTCACTTTTAAAGACCTTACTCTTTTCTTCTCCTTAATTCACTTAGCAAAATCCTTTGCAAAGCCTCTGGTTTCCAATAAAGGAATAATTGTCGTTGAAGACTGAGAAAAAATTCTGCTTCTAGTCACGACTTTGTAATTATTTCCTCAAGCTCTGTCTTCTATTAATTATGAATTTATTTAGAAAACAGCCTGCTCATCAATAGTTTAGTAGCAAAGAAGAAGAAAAAATCTTCATAAAAAGAAAAACATGTCTCAAAAGTCAATTTTAAAAAATAATTTTTTCTGTAGTACAGATATAAGTTTCTGTGTCCCTTTGGAAAATTAATGCAATCACAAGCCATTAGTAGAAGACTAAAAGTTTTCCTCCATTCACCTGCTTTCTCTCATCACATACATTTCAGCTAAAAGATTACCACATATTAACTGATACACACAGTATGAATGCAAGTGAAACTAAACACACATAAAATACTTTGCATCTCTGCAGGGAAGTATGAAATTGCTTACAGAGTTTAATCTACATTTGGTATTCGTTGATGGGTCAGATACCTCAATTTTACATGCAATAATGGGAAGTGTGTGACTGTAGACCATTCCCCAATAGTCAGTATTGAACTTAGTTGCTAGTACGAGCAATTTGCCAGCATGATCTATCCGCTTGGGTGCTAAAAATTCCTGAAATTTTTAAATTTCTACTAAACTGATGACATTGTTTCTTTTTGTGCAGATATTTTTCTAAACTTCCTCAAAATCCTAGACAGAAGTCATAATTTCAAGCATGTTACCTCACCAGCTCACCCATGCAGCAGTGATGAGAGCAAACACATCAGGGGCAGGCTTAACTGCCTGGGCTAGACAACATCTGGCAAGAAAAGCTTCTTCTTTTCTTCTTCTTCTTTTTTTTTTTTTTTTTTTTTTTTTGACAAACACAAAACTTTGCAATTTCGTTTTATGGCAGAGTAATGAATGATCTGCAATTAATTCACGGTTATATGACCAAGCAATCCTTTCCATTGTGAGATGCTTAATAGAAATATTAAAAAGAGAAGGATGAGGACAAGAAAATTTGAATTCCCATTGTTACATAAAATACTAATCATAAGTGTTGCAGTGCATCAAGTTTTTTCTGAGGGGGTCCCTTGGGGCTTAGTCTCTTTAACTCCAAACCTCGAAACTTCAAACGAAACTCAAAAACGTAGTTTCGTTTGAAAAGCTGAAATTCTTGAAGTAAACCTCTGGCTGTTAAGAAATCAAAAGAAAAATCAGGGGTCATGATCAGAAGTAGAATAAATAGATAAACTAAATCAGTCTCTGTTTATCTTTCAATTAATCTGGTTAACACTACATAAGTTATGGGTAGGAAGGATGTGACATTCCATGGAACGGGCACAGCATCAGGATGGAAAATCTGTCAGCCCAAGAGCTGTCAGCCTCCTGAGGCAATAGTATAAGGGAAAGTGATTGTTACTTCTGTGTCTGAAGTCCTCTTTCCCAACAATAAGTATGTAACTGGTCTGCAAAATATTGTCCTCTGGATTAAAGTTTTCTTCAGAGTATGAAGCAAACCCATTCTGTTCTGGTGAGTTAGGGCTGAATGACCCCATGATGGGTTGTGGCAGCATATTTACCATAGGCTGATAGTAAAGATAAATTAAATCTTCATTCCTCCTCTCAATTTCATTCCCTCTGTCACAAAAGAGGTGCATTTAGTACGTTTATAGCAGCAGAGCTGAATTTTTAATTTGAGATTCATCAGTCTCACTTTTCCAGTATTGTTCAGACACCTATAGTGCACTGCTAGAGGGAATCATTTTAGGAAGGACAGGGGTCTGTTGCAGTTATACTGCTTTTTGGGGATAATTATTTGCATGGGTTGCCTCACTCCACCCAACTTGCTTGACATTTTGCAATTATCTGAATAATTCTTTTTTGTATGAATGTTATTTATGTATGCTAATGTATGATTATGTATGTATGGTATTTATCTAAAAGCTAAATAGCAACTCTCTTTTCCTTTCCAGTTTTCTGAAAATGAACTTAGTGTGTTACTATGCTCTAACATGACTACTGTATTATAATCACTTTCTAATCATTATACAGTTTCTTGAACAAAGCAATCTGGGAAAATTAGAATTCCCTCTTATGCTGATAAATGTCTATCAATAGCATTAAGCTGTTACTATATTTGTTTCAATTTAAGATATAAAAATTTATTTCTGAAGATTTTAGATGACATGTAACAGGCATGAGAAATATAACTGCAGAGAATAACACGGAATGGCTTGCAAAAGATTGCCAGGCAATGTTGCAGTCAAATATTAAAAAAAATATTTGCATTGTTTGCTTGACACTAATTTTTGATTATTAGATATGAATCTTCTAAGGAAAACCAGGAATGCTATTTTTTAATGTAATAATTGAATGTTTCACTTTTATTTCTTAACAAGATAATTCTGGATAGAATTCTGGATAGATAATTCTGGATAGAATTCTGAAAAGATAATTCTGGATAGTAGGATAAGGCTAGAAAATTTTGTATGTTCCCAGCTACACTCCTTATTTTAATGTTAGTTTTCAAAATGTTGTGGAATACTTGTACACAATAGTCATTCTTTTAATAAGACCTCTCATATCAGTGAACAAACTAGGATCCAGCAGGGATTTGTTTTCCTTTTATTTACATCATTAGCAGCACTACAAATTTGGCATATAAAGTGAGCTGGAAAAGCACAATACTTTTGTATGCATACCTTCCTCTTAATGAAGCCACAGGACAGTATTAAATTAGCTATGGAATCTAGTATTTTTTATTGTAGTAGTTGATAGTCTGACACTCTCTGTTTTAAGCTATGGTAAACTAAATAAATTACTGACTTCCATCTGACCACATTTCAATACCCAACAAATACGAGATGAAAGATTAAACTTACATAAATTATTTTAGATAGCAAAAAGCTTTTCATATGGAATTCTATAACACTAATACCAGTCTAGAAAAAAAGTAACATGGAACTTTAATTTATATTAATGAGAAAAAAGAAAAGAAAAAAAAGTATCTTCCCTACTTTGATAAAAAAGGGATGTGGTAAAACATCTTCTTTTATGTAGAATTCCTATTGATTTCAATAAGGACCTCTACCTCAGGACTGACAGATAGTAAGAAATGTGGATGTCATTATCTCTACATTATTTTCTGCAAAAATCAGACATGTTTCTAGGTTTTACATCAATCAGATGATGAAAAAATAATTTATTATAGCATGTATCAAAGACAAAAGCTTCTATTTGTTAACCAGCTATAGTACAAACAGAAAAATTATGTGTAGTTCTTCAGAAAAACTCAAGAAATCAGGGATTTCATCTATGTAAAATGGAAATAAGAAGGGAAAGGTTGTGTATGAAGCTCTTAAAAATAATGTAGTGAAGATCACAGCCACATGCCCACGTTTTAATCTCTGCTTAAAGCACAGTGGATGAAAGAAGAGAACAGAAGAGGGGAGTGATAAGACAGGCTGCAATCTCTCACATCTGGAAAGGAGTCAATGAGCAGGACTCCCCCAGGTAACCATCTACCACTCTGCCTGCCTCCAAGTATTGCCAAAAACTTCTAACCTGAAATCTTGGGATTGCTTGTAAGTCTTTAGAACGCAAGTTCTTAGATTCCCCATGACATCAATTAGACAATGCTGGTTACTCCCCCACACAATATGACAGAAAAATTGACAGAAAAAGATGAAAATGTCCAGCAAGCAAAGGGATAGAGTAGGACAATTGTCTCAAAACCTCACTATAGGATTAAGCTTAACTCCACACTTCCTGCTAACATGTTTAGACAGGAAAAAGATGCTGTGATGGGATTGGTTATGCTGAGCTCTTTCTTAATTGCCAACAACAGTTCCATTTGGTCAGCTTGCAGCTCAATGAACTTGAGTATTGTGAACTTTTGGTTCAAGCCAGATGCTATTGAAAATGTAAGGCAGTAACTATTCCATTTTCCAGTCTTATCTGTCTTTCTATCTGTCACAGAACATGACCAGATTGCTTCTGTAGTGCTGCCAAGAAAGTAATGTATCCCTACATGTCGCCCTCAGAATTAACAATGCAGCAGGACTTCCTGTCCTAGAAGAGATTTGCAGTCATAATTCTATGTCTTGGCATAGTCAGAAGCATCTTCCTAACCAAGAAGTCAGGGCCAGCACTGAGACAAATGTCCAAGATACTGCAGCTTTCAGCTCTTCCCTTGGTGCACAGGATTCACCTTCCTCTAAAATTATGTTAAATTCTTCAGAGATACTCCAAGGTTGCCCCAAGAACCTGGAGGCAATGTCACTGATTTTCAGGATGACAAAGGCCTGATGTCTAAAGGACCAGATCCATTGGCATATGCCTCTGAATAAGTCAGATCATGACTGAGTTTGGAAAGAAAGGTTGTGGTCTTCTGTGGAAAGAAGAGAAAAAGAAGGTGACCAAAAAAGAGTTTGGGTAAAAGTGCTGCATGTCTATAAACTGCATAGATCAAGTTGTACGTGGCATGTACGTATCAACTGTAGAGGCCCGTTGTGCTTACTGAGCCTCACCAGCATGGCCATGTGTACTGCTCTCACACACCAAATGCTGGGGCATTCCTCCTGAGAGGCCAACAGCCCCAGGGTTTGATAAGGTCCAGTTATGTTGACAGTGCTGGCTGGTGAAGCTCAGGAACTTGATTCTAATGTCTATGGCCCTTCCCATGGACTGCAGCTTCTTCAGAGTACATTCACCTGTGCCAGCATGGAATCACCCATGGACTGCAGCATGAGTGTCTGCTCTGGTGCAGTCCTTTCTCTCCTCTAACCCCTGGAGCACTTCATCCTTCTTTTCTTTTTCCTTGGTATTTGTAGGGCTGTCTCACACATTTTTCCTCACATTTTCTGCTGTGTGGTGTTCTGCTATTTCTTAGGTCTATTTTCACAGAGGCACCACCATCTTAGGTCTGCTGGAGCCAGCTGGAATCTGCTGCATCCCGTTTAGGGCAAGTCCTGACCTCTTCCTCACAGATGCTACCCTGCCAGCAATATCTGGACACCTACACTAAAACTATATTTAATAGATTATACATAGATATATATGTTATATATATGTTATATTCATATATATAACATAGGCATATATACATATATATACGTATGTGTACATATATATATATATATAAATTGCATATATAATCTATATTGTGTATATATACTGTGTATATCTAGACCCATATATATTAGACATAGATATAAATCCCATCAATCCTTATCTGTTAAAACTTTTATTATGACATGCAAACATTTTATAGCGTTTCCATGAAAAGTTGTCTTTGACTACGTACCTTGCTCTTAACTAATGGAGTTTTGCTAAATCTAGAGATTAAACAAATGTATTTGGCAGTGCTATTTTCAGATTTTTATTGGAAATTCAATGTTGTCTTGTGGACCTCACTCCAGAAATGCTTCAGGAAGGGAGTGCTTGCTGATTCACAACAGTTTTAAGCAACAGCTATGTATGTGGCAAAAGTGTGTTGCAGATATGACAAAGTGGTAAGTGAATTAGTCTGAGAGACTTGGGCTGTCCTTACTGATCATGTGGAGCAAGAATGGCAATACTGACATATATCACTGCCTGCTAACTGAACTTAACTGCCTTGTGCATGCTGATGCTACGCAAAGTCCCAGAGTCTGAGAAAGCTGTCAAGACTGATTTCTGCCAAGCACCAGGATGTCTGAAACATCATAGTAGATGGGAATTATGCGGAGATCAGTGAATTATAAGATACTACTAAAAGCAATATGCTCAGCACAGAATTAATAAGCAACTTATGGACTGAAATATAGTTGCTTAAAATATTGTATTTGAAAAAAAATAAAATTTCAGATAATTTTTTCAAGCTTAAAGCTTTGTGTTTGGAGTAGAAGAGAGGTTAAGGTGGTTGTGGAAATGGCCTACAGCAAATAAGAGTGTAGCATGTACTGTAAAAGATTGTCTGCAGATGTTGGGGGGTGAATCGACCATCTGCAAATTAAGGCTTTAAAAGTGACTTTCATCTGAGGATATAAGGTGCTGGAAAAAG
The DNA here is from genome assembly GCF_028769735.1 of Zonotrichia leucophrys gambelii. Taxonomy (NCBI): domain Eukaryota; kingdom Metazoa; phylum Chordata; class Aves; order Passeriformes; family Passerellidae; genus Zonotrichia; species Zonotrichia leucophrys. The sequence goes on along the minus strand of NC_088169.1, from coordinate 22,526,080 downwards.
TCTGATATGCTGCTGGAAGTTATTTTGGAAGTTATTTTGTTAACTGCTCTCGACAAAAATAGAGGAGTTAAGGAAGCAAAAGCTCAGGTGTTGTTAAAAGCAGTGAGAGGTGTGAAGGGCAAAAAAAAAAAAGGATTCTTTTAAAAATGGCAGCCAAGAAAAGGCTTAAAAATTTGAGATAGAGATTCTCATTGCCTGCTTTATCTTAGTTTTCATTGGTAAGGCATAAGTTTGCTCACAGGGTTAGTGGTAGTGCATTGGAGCAAGTATTACGCAGAGCAAGATGGAGTGAGGAAACACTTTAGACTTCTGGGCATACTCAAGTCCATGGGATCAAATAGGTGCATCCAAGGGTGCTGGGGGATGTGTCCAATGTCACTGTGAAGCCACTATCTATTTTCTGAAAGATCATGGTGACTGGGGGAGATTCCTGAAAGTGAGAAAAAGGAAAAGCTCCCACTCATTTCAAAGAAGGGCAGAAGGGGGCATCTGGGGAAACAGGCTGCTCAGCCTCTCCTTAATGCATGAGAGGATGATGGAGCAACTCATGTTGTAAGTGCCTGCCAGCCTTAGGAAAGGCCAAGAGGTGACTGTGATCAGGCAACATGGTTTTACATAGAGGAAGTAGTGCCTGACAAAACCTACTGCATTTTTGCTGTTAAATGGTGCACTGAGGATCAAGGGAGAGCTGTGTGTTGTTCGCCTGGAGTCCAGTAAAGCCTTCTATGTGGTTTCCCATAGCACTTTAATAGCCATAGGAACTGGATAAGCTAGCCAAAAGGTGAATTGAAAGCCAGCTGGATCATCAGGGGCAAAAGCTTGTGATGAGCAGTGCAAAGTCCCAGTGGTGGATGCTTAACAGCGACATCCCTCAGGGATGAATATTGGCATTAGTAGCTTTATATCTGTTTATTGACAGCCTGGGTGATGGGGACAGTGAAAGTCTGAGCATGATACAGAGCAGGGGGAGAGAAGGGCTGCTATGTTTCTGTGATTTGAAGGCAAGTAAGGAAAATCAAGGAGCAGCAGGAGTCTAATGGCTGAATGAGGAATCAGATGCTGACATGGGCGTCTGGGGAGATGCTTGTACTGCACAAAAGTACTAGATTCAAAAACTGGGAAAAACCAGAAAAGAGCAGTGAAATGGGTAATTGTTTAGTTTACCTTGATTCTAAGTGAATTGTTCATTCCACCTTTGTTTTTGCATTTCCTAATTCTTCAATGTTTGATACAGTAACCTTAAAGAATACTTTCATTTTCATGTAAAGTCTGATAGACACAGGTTTTCTTTCTATTACATGTACTAGAAAATACATACCTTTTAACATGACATGGAAGCCAAGCATAGAACATAGTCATGTTATTGAAATGCTTATTTCCTACATGAATCCCTCCCCCCCTCTCCCCCAGTTGTAATTTGGAAGTGTTCATCTTTTATTTTTTTAACCCAAGTATGTCCTAAATATGCAACAGAAAAAATAAAAAGCAAAGCTAAGCTATACAAAATGCTTAAAAAAGACAATAAAGGCAGTTTAGTGGGTGGGAAAAAAGAGCTCTTGTTCCCTCAGATCATATAAATTAAGTCAGTAAATTAAGTCAAAAATACTGTGTCTCTTGAAGTGGTCTGCAAATATCATTGTCCTATAAATGCATTTCTTGGCAGGTGTTTTCCCACAGTTTGTAGCAATACACCTGATTTTGCTGACAATAAGGCATTCTTTGGAGGAAGCAGCTTTAATACAGCATTTAAGTTCAGAAAAGGTTTTTCAAAAATTACTTGAATCAAAAACCAAGAAGACAGCTGGGAGATAAACAGGTCAATTTTTCTCATTAAGGTACAGAAAAACCAGCCAGCTGCATACAGCCTGCCCTTCTCACCTACTGCAGGGAAGGCAGAACAGTTTTATCAGGTAAGGTCATTCTGCATGGCAGCTCTGCAATTTCTGCCTCACCCTTCATTAATCCACAGAGGTAACCAGTGGGAATCCAACAGCTCTTCATCCCTTTGGTATCAAGAGGCATGAAAACAGATTGTCAGGAGCCTCATTTCCCTCCACCCTATGTGACTAAGTAGAAATTGTAAGAATACAACAAAGTAAAACAAAAAATACACGCCACAATCAGTGGAAGTTTGACTGGGGAGAGGGAAGTGTTATCTTGTTTTATTATTATTTTTATTGTTTCTTATTTTTATAATTGCTAATATGAGCTACATGTGTATTTTATCTAGGAGAAAACTGAAAAAACACATACAATAACTTCAGCTCCTTTTTACTACTCAGAACCTTTATAGACTTATTGTAAAGAGCTTTCTGCTACAAATTTTAAAAAAAGAGTGTATTTGGTTACTAAAGTAAATAGATACCTCTTCTTATAAGAAGAATAGGATAAAATATGGTATTTAAATCACAATCCCCATCATGCATTTTTATGAAAGAGTTTCTGCCTTTTAAAATTTCCATTAACTAATAGTTTAAATTGAACTTTTGGCACAAGATTTTCCATATCAATTAATATCCCTGGTGTGATGCAGCATATCATATGACAACTATTCTTAAGACTAAAATTTCATACTAGTAAAGACATAGCATTGTTCAGGATTTCCCTGTTTTTAGTCTTGCAATTCAGAAGAAATACAAGCAAGATAGTAAGAACCTGCAACTATATTTGGGCAGAAATTGTTGCCTGGCACTAGTGAAGGAAAAGCACTAAGAATATGCTGATAAATTCCCAAATCATCCCCTGCTTGCAGCAGAGCAGTGTGCTCTGTGTGTTTCTTCCATCCATGGTGTTTACTTCAGCAGCCTGATGCTCCCCAGTGATAGCACATGAATAAAAGACCAAGCAGTAAACTGACAATTTATCACAACTCTACTAATGCAACCTTCATGCCGTGTTCTAGCACTGTTTTCTTCCTCGATGCTTTTTATCTATGCTTCAAAGTGCTTGCCAAAAGCTGTTCAAAACCCTGCTATCCCCAAATATGATGTAGCTTACCACAGACCACAGAACTCCAGTGGACACTATATAAATAGAGTACAATTTGGCATCCAGTCAACATAAATTTTAATAGGACACAATACAATTTTATAGCATACAGTACGAGTTTTAAAATTTTTTCTATTAATAAACAATGTAAAATATAGTTTAGCTAATGATAAAAGTGAAAAGAGAGGCTGTATAACATGGAGGTTTTTTAAATCTAAATTGGGAAAAAACAAATCAGTAAATGTAGAAGACTTGTTGCAAAATGTAGAACCTGGATGAGAAAAGTGTTCACACCAAACAGTACAGGATTAAGTGGTTTGAGAGAGTATGCTAATAGCACCAACACAAGGCTAAAACTATTCATCTCTGACCTGTAGGATGTTATCTCTTTGCACTGAGTCTTCTGTGAACAGTGGAAAAGAAGGAAAAATTGAAAAAAAAAGTGTATTAGTGAAGCAAGTTAGAAAAGAAAAACAGTCCAAGATCTTGAAGCAAAATTAATCATGGTTAAGTCTTTGCCTCAGCCCCGTTACACAGATGTTTTTCCTGCTTGAGTAGCCACAAAGCACATGTCAATAAAACTTCTTACAACTTAATATTGCTCCAGTGAAAAGTCAGAGCGGAGAAAGGAAGACTCAAAATGGATGCTTAGAAGTTTTCTTTGAAAAATCCAATCACTATCATCATCTTTTCTTTAATGATCTTACCATAAATAACAGTGCCAGATGTATTGAAGGAATGCACATGGTGCAGGGGTACATTGCTTGCCAAGTTTCCTTAGCATGAGGGTTGTTTTTCTGATTTCTTACTAACTGTCCAAATAGTTCAGTCAAAGAATAATGGCTACCAAAGAGTAACCAGAATCCAAAGCTTGGACTCTGTAAAATATTTGAGATTCTCTTTTTCTGTATGACTTCGTTCATGAAGGTCAAAAACTGTGTGTTGATTTCACCAGAATTTCCACACCTCTGGCAATAAACCCCTGCAGAAACAGTGACTGCTGGCCCCACAGCACTTTGTGGCTAGTTAACCAACTTTCTCTGAAAACTGTTAAAACTGATGTTGACTTGATACTTTCATCTCACCATCAGTGCATGGCAATCAGAACTTCTTTCATACTCTTAAATTGTTGATTCATTCAATAATTCAGTCTGTTAGGGAGTTAGTTATTTTGTTTAATTTATAAATCATTTTAAATTGGTTTTACTGATGAAAGCTGTGATTATGAGCATATGGTTTTTCTTTGCTTTCATGATCTGGTGCTATTTTTCATCATTTTCATAAAAAGCTGTATTTTTTCATTATTAAAGAATTTTCATTAGTGGTCTGTCATTTAAAGCTTGGCATATAACCCCTAGTTTAAGAAAAGCAAAAGAAAAAAAAATCTTAGCTAAATGACCTCAAATGAATCTAATTTAACCAACTAAACCTTCAGTAGTCATAATTTTAAAAGAGCAGGGATAAATATTAGCAGGGCCCATGGTCCAGACACCTGCATGTTCTCAGGCTTCCTGAACATAGCTTTGCTATGTCGGAATGTCTGTTGTCCCACACCACAAGCTTCAGTGTGTGGAGTAGAAAAAAGCAGGGAGTAAAGTAGCAGGGAGTGAGTGTTTATGCCAGTTCATTGCACACCTAACATACTGCAAAAAGGGGAGATTGAAGATGTTGCTTCTTTTTTGATTACTTGAATGTCAGCAGGTCCTTTTGTTGTAGGTATTCCAGATCATCCTGTGTTGAGCACAGCAGGCACACCTCATCTTACCTTACCTGGATGATATTTTCAAACTATCCTAGCTTACCAAAATGGAAGATGAGAGCTGTAATTATGGAAATCTTTTTGTCTCTGAACCAGCACTTCTCTGTTGATCTTATCCTATTCGAATGTGATTACATTTGAGTCTCATTGTCAAAGGAATATTTCAGGAAATTTGTTTTGCCTATTTTGCCATTCCCTTCTGTGCTACTCATGGGCTTTGGTAGGTTACGTTGCAATCACAAGTCCATATGCATCCTGCTCCAAGCCAAGTTGTTTCCCACATCTCTTCTCTTTTTAATAACACCATGCACATTCTTAGGAATAGAGGGTATTTTTTTTCTTTTGATTTAAAGCTCCCATGAACCTGAGTTGCGTTTAATGAAAAAAGAACAGTTTTAAAATTTTTAAACAGAGTCTGAAGATAATATTTTTTTCCCCTGCCCTCTAAATTTTACTCAACACTTCTGGTAAGCGGATCAGCATGTCTATTTTCAGGTTTGTAAAATCCCGATGTATCATTAATACTTTTTTTGATTTCCCTGAGGAAAGCAAAATTTTCCTGTCCGATTTTCCTTTTGTATTACTCTTGAATATGTATCATATCATCATGAAGCTGTTTATTTTTCACTGACATAAGTCTTTTAATGACCTTCATGGATCCATAAAAACACATATTTCCAGAATGCAACCATTCGATTTGTATGAACTGATGGTAGAAGTGCCATATATGCAATATGAATGTGAAAAGTTTCTAGACCTTAAAGCACTGCCTTAGCAGAAAAAAAAAAAAAAAAAAAAAAAAAGAAGAATACTTGAGCTGTCTTATACAACATCTTCTAATAAAACTCTCTCTCTAAAAGACTGTTGTGGAGTAGAAAGCCTACGCTACTAGCACATTATCATGAGATGAAGTGAAATGACAGCAGGAATGTGAACAGCACGGCTTTAGAGGATTGTCTGGGTGACAAGAGCACCATTTCAAAGTGTTTCATGGAGGGTGCTATGCTTTTCTGGTATTGCTGTAACATTTCAGGTAGGGGCTCCCCCAACAGGGTTTGAGTGGCAACAGGGATAAGGCACATTGACTGTCAAATCAACTGTCTCCATCTCTGTCCCTGTCTCTGTCTCTGTTTCTGTCTCTGTCTTTCTTCTTCTAAGAATAGAATAATCACATCTTTTCATAATACAGTGACATGGCTCAGATTTTTCATTATGCCTGGATTAAGAATAAAAAACGGGGGTGGAGCTGTGAGGGGAGAGCAACTTCAGTTTGATTCTTCTTGTTCGCCACCTTCTCTCTTTGTACTTCCCTGCCTCACTTGGGATGCAAACCAGCTTCACCTTGGGTTCTTTTAGATTTAAAGGTTATTAACAACTGCAACATTAACCTGCTCAGACCTTGTTTTCATTATCTCCAATAGGATGGCAGGATTAAGATAGCTGGAAGGAGCATGATGTGATTTAGTTCTGTTTGATGCTTCTGCCTTAGTAAATGTCAGAAGCAGGGAACAGAGTATTAATAATCATTTGCATCCAGTATGCTAACAGCAGATCTTGAAGAGAATGCACTCTGTAAAATAAAGCTCCAAGGTGGCAATTGCCCCCCCTACAAAAATAAATGAAAACAAGGCCATTCAAGATATATCTGACAATTGCAGGGTTAAATAAAAACACTAGTATCTATTTAAAAGCCGAGAAGCAGTTTGCTGGAGCAGTTATTTCATGTTAATCACTTTGTATTTACTGCAGCTTGAGAAAGACACATTTGTTATGCAGACAGTGTTCATTGTCGTAGCTTCATCATTAATGCACTGCTGCCAGCAACAAAATGAATTAGCTCTCTGAATACTAAACCGGGAAACTAATGTTGAACCAGAGAGTGACACAATGACACTTACAGGATTAAAATACATTACCCAGCTATGAGAGGGTGCATTTTTGGCATTTGTTAATGATTTACTATTTTTAAGATTAGTATTAGTAGGAAACCTCTCTGGAATGGTTGAAAATTGTAGGACAAACAATAGTGATCATTTATGTTCCCCATGGGAGTTTGTACTCTTTCTGGAATACAAATTTCTCATGGATTATTTCCCATGCTTGACCACAGCCGTTTTTTCCCCATCAACAATTTATCATTTATCCCTTTACATGCATGCTTTGAATTTCTGCAATTCCTAGCATACTGTAGATCCATAGCAGCACTGTGGAAAGCGCATGAATACAAAACTCGAAGGAATCAAAGCCCCACTGTGTCTGTGAAGAGATGTCACAGGCATGTGCAAAAGCACAGTAACAAAGCAAATGCCACCTGTCACTCTGTGTTTTTATATGCCTTTTGATGTCCCTATGTCACAAGAATAGCAACAGTAATCTCAAAATGGTACATTGTTACTGTTAGCTATAACCTGCTCTACACAGGTCACTAAACTAGTAAGGGCTGATTGTATATTTAAAATAAAAAAGGGGGAGGGGCAGGGGTCAAGAAAAAAGAAAAAAGGAAGAAAACAGGAGGAAAAATACCTCAATCAGCAAAATACATCTATTTTTGTGGGAGCCTGGTACTTGCCCTGTACTAAAATGTATTAAGTAAGAGCAGAAGGCAGCAGCCTCCTTTCTATCCCCTAAAAACTCTGGGCTTGATTTCCTTAGAAGCACAACACCCCCAGACATTTAAAAGGGAGGAAAGGAACTAGGAATCTATAAAACACTTGTTCCATCTTTTAGTAAAAGTGTCATGGGAATAAATGGGTAATAAATTCAAGCCTAAGGATCAAAAATCCTGAACTAAATTCTATAGGAAAAAACCAGATTCTTCTTGAATCTTGAGGTACTCATGTTCTCCTAGAAAGGAGAACAAATAAGCAGTACAAATAACCCCAACTCCTTGGGGAATTCTTTCCCCTCCAGTTGGAAATAGAGGTTATTTTAACATTTATATGCAAAACAAAGCATTCCAGGAAACACAGCCTAGCCCAATCACCTGATGCAGAGAAATGGTTATGTACAGCTATTGTATGGTTGATGCTGATTGCTGATTATTTTTGTGCATTGGTATATTTTAAACCTAAAATTTTATAATTTAAATTGTAATGGACTCTCTTGTTCTATTTGCATATGTTCTGGTTTTTAGAAATGTCCATTTTCAGGTTTAGAAAGTAATTATTCAAGATTAATCACAAGAAAGAAAATAAGCTCTGGGAGTGGGAAAATGTCATCACCATTATGCAGCCTTCTGACCTCAATGACTATTATCTGGAATAATAATAGTATTCATTTCCTAGCAAAGTAACACTCTGAAGTTAATTAAATGTTTGTAGAGCATTATGAAATTACTAAATGAGTATATTCCATAAATACTATATTTTCATGGAAAAGTAACATCAAGCTCCATGGAAGTTCATTTATGTCATTTTTTACAGTGTTCCATCCAGTTTTCTAGTTGAACATAGCTGATTAGCAATAGAAGGTGTGACTTGAAGTAACAGAGGATAATAGAAAAATTATACCTTGGCTAAATTAAATCTGTAAGTCATATCTGAAAATAAAGTGTAGCTATCAAAATTTGAATTTGACATATTTGTAGTGACAAACTCTTAAAGAGAGGCATTTCACAGCCAATAAACTGGGGTGAAAATATATGCTGAAAAATTCTCGAAGGTGAACCTTGTGGTTTAACCCAACCCCAGCTGGCAGATGAGCCCCACCCAGCTGCTCCCTTGTTCTCCCCTGGTGGTGTGAGGAAGAGAATCAGAAGATAAAAGTGCGATTTGTGGGTTTACGTAAATTTAGTTTAACAGGTAAAGCAAAAGCTGTTCATGCCAACAAAACAAAATAAAGGATTTATTCACTGTTTCCTGTGGGCATGTGGGTTCTCAGCCAGGCTCCACCACTTGTATCAGCATCTTGGGAAGAAAACACCATCGCTCTTAACATTCCCTCCTTCCTCCTTCTCCCAGGCTGGTATGCTGAGCATAATGCCATATGGTAGAGGATATCCCTCTGTTTGGGATATCCTTTGGACTCATTTGGAGTCAGCTGTCCTGGCTGCGTCCCCTCACAGCTCCCTGTGCACCCACAGCCCCCTCACTGGTAGAGTGAGAATCAGAAAAGGCCTTGATGCTGTGTGAGCCCTGCTCAGCAGTCATGAAAACACTCCTGTTGCAACACTTTCCGGCACAAATCCACATCACAGCCCCGTCCTGGCTACTATGAAGAAAACTAATTTTGTCCCAGCAAAAAGCAGCTGAGTGAAACAACCCATTTCATTGCAAAAATTCTACTACACTGTGTAAATTACACAAGGATTTATGTTTATAGCATTGTAAGGTCCTGTACGTGGGCTGGGATAATGCAAGCATAGAGGTGTGATGGAAAACGGATTGAGAGAGACTGTGAGGAGAAGGACTTTTGTGTGTTGAAGTTTGACACAACCCAGCAATGTGCATTTACAGCCCAGAAAACCAACCATGTCCTGGGCTGCATCCAAAGCACTGTGGCCAGCAAATTGAGGGAGGTGATTCTACTCCTTTACTCTGCTCTGGTGAAAGCCCACCTGGAGTCCTGTATCCAGCTCTGGAACCTCCAACATGAGAAGGACATGGACATGTCAGAGTCAGTCCAGAAGAGGCCAAAAAGATGATCAGAGTGCTGAAGCACCTGTCCTACAAAGACAGGCTGAGATGGTTGAGGTTTTACAGACAGGGGAAGAAAAGGCTCCAGTGAGATCTTACAGCACTTTCCAGAACCTAAAGGGGCCTACAGGAAATATGGAGAGGAATATTTTATAAGAGTATGTAGTGATAGGACAAGGGGAAATGGCTTCAAACTGAAAGAGAGTAGGTTCATATTAGATATTAGGAAAAACATCTTTACAGTCAGGGTGGTAAGGTGCTAGAACAAATGGAAGTTATGGATAACCCATTCCTGGAAGTGCTCAAGGCTTGGTTGGATGAAAGCTTTGACCAATCTGGTCTTGTAGAAGGTGTCCCTGTCCATGGCAGGGGGGTTGGAAGTAGATGGTCTTTAGGGCCCCTAAAGGTCTTGTTAGTTGGTAATGAAACACTGCTAATGATAAAAAGGTAAACATTTTCCTCACTGAATAGTTTATATAATGTCATAGTGGTGATTGGGCTTTTTCCCTTCATTTTTTTAAAGCTCTGAAATGGAATGAGTAATTTCTTCATCTACCTTTTAGTTTTAGTTATATATTGTTACACATCTTGAGACCTACAGGCATTGAAGTCATGATTATAAATGCTATTAAGAAAATAAACATCATATTTATCTTTCTCTTGATTGACTGAGTGTTTGAAAAGGAAAAATAAGTAGTGTCAAACTTCTCTTTTTGTATCTTAAATCAGAAATTAAGTATTACATCATTTACAAATGCACGTATCACTGAAAGAAAAGAAATATAATGCTGGAGGCTATGCCACTGACATATTGTGGGGAGAAATATCCCTGCATAGTAGGGAAAAAACAGGTTTCCTTATCTTAAAGAAAATTAGGCCCACAGCTTACCACTATCCAGACCTGTGTGAAATAAGAGAAAATATGTATAAAATCTAGAGAGCCTATCATTCAGTACAAGAATGATTTCTTACAGATCTTTCTGTATATAATGCTGGAGCATCCACTGAAGTTCCTGAGATATTCCTTTGGATTATTTTTCTAATCTCAAAGTGAATCTAAAAACCACTTTGTAAATATACACATTTTAATTTTTTTTTTTACATAAAAGACTCCATATCTGTAGCCTTAGGAAAAAATTCTTCTATCTCCAAATTAAAAATATATATATCTATTTTTGGCAGAAACATAGGTGAGTTTATCCTATTTTTCTTCACCTTTGTCAAAAGTAACAATCCAGTAGTCTACATTGGTAGTTAGAGGTTGTGGGAGGCTTTTTTACTCTTTTCCTCCTCAATTTCTAATGTTTGGCTTTCATTCATTCTACAGTTTTTAAAATTTTTAAAGAGGCAGAATAGACTACTGGGTGAGACAATTCAAGTCTTACTCCATATTCTTTCATTTATCTTTCCTTAAAACATTTTCAGGTTTGCCTGTCTTGCATATTTGGGCCTTTTCAGACTATGGGTCTCCACAGTATCAATCTGTGTAGGATTTTGAGCTTTAAGTATTCTAAAATATAATTACATTGCATTGATTTTTCATTGAGTTTAACATTTGCTGTCCTTTTATTTTGGTACTGACATAATAAAAATCCTGATACTTTTTGTTGTTGTTGTTGTTGACAAAAATAAAAGGTAAAAAATATTTCCTTTAGATTTCCCATCCATACCCTAATTTTTACCGGTTATTTTCTGCCCACCTTCTTTTTTAACAGCTTCTTGTTTAGCAGAACTTGTCTTTTCTACTCCATTATAGAGTTTTATTTAGCAGATTTGTAGATTGTCCTATCTTTGCTTCATTAGGTACTCCTAAGAAGACCTTTCAGTGTGTCTTCAGTCTCATAAATTTTATTAGTTTCTCTCCCTGCCCCATTAATTTTGCTCTTAATTTTCCAACATTTCTACTCATGAAATCTAACTCGCTTGTATGGCTGCATGAAAGAAGTTAACTCCCTCACAGGAGGAAAAAAGTTAAACCAAAGCTATCTCCCAAAAAACTAAAAGAGTTTTAAATTGGGGCTATTGGCTAAATTCCAGCTGTCTTAGAAATATCAGAGGAAGAGTATTTCTGTAAGTGGTTACTTCACAATGATTACTCAATCTTACACATAGAACAATCACAAGGTATGACAACATTTTAATTTTATGTGCAGGTTCTGAGAATATCTGCACCTCAGCAAACACCTAACTTCTACATCCCATTTTAAAAAATCTGTCTGGAGCAGCTGGTGCAGGGGTACTGGCATGATGGTGAGCCATTATTCACCTTCTCTGCTGCTGCATCCCACTGTTTTTCCATCTCCACTGTTATATCAGAAGTGCTTGACTGAGAAGAGAGATTGAGGGAGAAAGTAGAAACAGATATTAGAATTAATAGAAACATTAAGAAATAGCTCCCACTGAAACAGTTAAAAGGATTATTTTTATTTTCCCTCTATTTTTCATCACAAATTATGTGGCTAGTGTTAACCACAGCATCCATTTCCTTTTCAAGCTGCAGTAATGTGCTGATGAGTAATTCCTGGTGAAGCTCCAGGCTTTCAGTTTTAGAGGAATTTCTTTGAATAATGCATATTTTTATAATAGAGAATCAAAATATTGTTTCACATTAAGAGACAGAAATGATCTCTGAATTAGTCAAATAAATACATGAACATGTGTATGTGATTATGTGTGGGATCTTTTTTCTGCAAAAAAGAAGTAGAATAGAAAAATTATAAGAAGAAAAATTGAAGAAATAAAAAAAAATCCTTGAATGAATATTGAAAACATAAGATTATTTATATGACTTACAGCTCTGTACACCCAACATCTTACTTATTACAATATGACCTAGATTCTAAGGGTTATGTTTATGTTGTAGCAATTAGGGCATCACATTGGCAGCAAATCTATACAATACACACTTTATATTCACACTGTATGCATTCACTCTTTGGAATGGCCCTGTGGTCCCTGGGTCTACTAATAAAATCATTGATCACAGGCTCAGACGTAGCTACCTGCACTGTAAATATTCAATATTACAGGAGATTAAACCCACCTACTGCCCACAAAAATCTAATCATCACATCCCCATTTGCAAAGTGGAGCAAAATTTCTATGTAGCTGATCAAGTCTGCATTTCATGCTAGACAAGCACTGTGCTTTCACTAGCAACTTTTATTGTTACAGAATATTGAGTTCAACTTGTACTGTTTGTGTCTAGCTGTCTTCTGCTACTGAACATCACCGAGGAAATGTCATCCTCAGCAGATAATAAAATTGTCAGGTGTAGTAGTCCTCAACATCTGTACAGGCATTTTATTCTTCCAGCCTGTTTTCCCTTGATATATGTTAGTTCACACCTCTGACTTATTTATTGCTTCAGTATGAGCAGTATTTATGCTTTCCACCACCATCACTCTTATAAAATATGAATGTAGTTATGCTAATTGAAAGTTAGACTGTTTTTCTTCTTTTTACACATAAAACCTTAGGAGAGGGGAAACTGTGATCTCAAATAACAACACGTGCTATTATCTGTTAACCTTTGGGGTTCATTTAATAGATGTGTTGCAATGAGTTGGTCAAAAATTTTAAAGAGAGAGAGAGAAAATACATATTTGCACTGCAAATACAACTGTACCTTTATTTGCCTAACCAAGAGTTATAGTCAAATATTCCTTTCTCATAAATGTACTCCAGTTTCCTTGAGAAATGTGAATAGCTTCACATATTTATATTATTTAAGTGATCCTCTGAGCCAGGTGAAAATCTAAAAGTGAAAAATGATAACAGAACAAAAAATTTCCTTTTTTTTTAATTTTAGCTTGGACAGTCATTCTCAGCACTAAACCTCATAAATCCATACAGCTGAGTGTCCCTCTTTTTTTTTTTTTTTTTTTTTTTTTTTAAGAAATTTTGATTTGGCATCTGTCATCTATATTCACTTAGGAGAACACCCCTACACATTTATCCTTTACTCATCAGTGCACAGCTCTAAGATTTTTTAGGGATTTTACTCAGTGAGGTAAGTAAACAGAAATCAACAGAAGCGCAAAGAAAGGAATAGGATTATAGCATTCATTTAATACATTTTTTTATTCACATGGCAATTTAAGCCATCCGTTTCAGTTTGTAACTTAGGCTGCCTTCATGGCCAGGAACACTGAGAAGCACTGCTGGACAGTGGTTCAGTGAAAGCTGCTGTGGCGAATTCTTCTCAGTTCTGCCGAGCAGGACCTGGAAGTCCTGGCAGATGACAAGTTGACCACAAGCCATGAGTGTGCCCTTGTGACCAGGGAAGCCTGCAGTACCCTAGCATGTGTTAGGAATAGCACTGCCAGCAGGCCAAGGGAGCTGGTCCTGTTCCTCTGCTCAGCCCCGGTGAGGCCACATCTGGAGTGCCCACTGCTGGGCTCCTCAGTACCAGAGACACATGGAGCTCCTGGAGAGGGTCCAGCAGAGGCCACAAAGATGGTTAGGGGTTTGGAGTATCTCTCCTGTGAGTAAAGGCTGAGGGGGCTGGGCCTGTTTAATTTAGAGAAGACAAGACTGAGAGGGCATTTTGTCAATACATACAAATATCTCAAAGGTGGGTGCAACAGGATGGTGCCAGACTTTTCTCCTTTGTTCTCAGTGGCAGGATGAGGAACAATGCCCATAAACAAAACCACAAGAACTTTCATCTTGACAGAAGAAAGAACTTTATGTTGAGGGTAGCAGAGCACTGGAACAGGCTGCCCAAGGAGCTCATGGGATCTCCCTGTCTGGAGACCCTTAAAACCCACCTGGACACATTCCTGTGTAACTTGCTCCAGGTGACGCTTTGGACTGGATGATCTCCAGATGTCCCTTCTAACCTTAATGCTTCAGTGATTCTGTGTTTCTGGAACATCCTCCATTCGTCAGAGTATTGACTTTTGATAAAACAGGATTGCAAGGCATCTCTGTTGGCACTGAGTGTGCAGGAAAGTGGGAAACTGAAGCAAACCCTTTATGACCAGCTTGAAGGAGGTGTTCAATCTCTAAGCATGAGGAAGTCTACAATCCAAAATTATTCAAAACAATTGTTTTGAATAATTTCTCTGGCCTTAAGATGCCCCTCTCTGTCCTGTCTTGCCTTTCAGATCTCTGAACATTTCAGATACCTCTGGAAATATCACAAATAAGGCACCTATGTTTGTTCTATTGAGTGGATCCCTAGAGTTAAGTACGCTGAATTAGTGAATTTATTGAAATAAGAAAAACAGTCTAGATAGGATGGGGAATTGAAATCTTACCTTAGTATCTAATCAGTGTAGTGTATTTCCATACCTGATGCTCATTTATAACATCCAAAATTCCTGCAGTAGTTTACCTAGGTAAATACACTTAGGTAGGTCTCTTAATCTCTCAGGAAGTTTTGATTTCTTGAAACAGCTCCTACAACAGAATAATTTCTCAGCATTTGCCATTTTGTTCATGCATTATCAGTCCATGCTTTAACAGCTACATCTAGAGAAAATAAAGAACAAATGAAATGGATCTGTGCTCTAAACATTCCCCTTTTTTACTTGCTTTACCTGACCTGAGGACTCAGGGTTTTTCAGTCTTGGTTTAAATTATTTCTATGACTTAAAAGATAATAGTTATTTAATAAGTACACTAATATGAAAATTAGTGTATTAGTGTATTAGATGGTGAATTTGAAAAGAGCCAAGTTTTGTCCATTTTGCTTTTGACCTTATTTTAGAAATAAAATTATTAATTCCACTGAGAAGATCAAACTTATGTTTGTAACTATTATTTCATCGAATAGTTATAGAAATAAAATGTGTACTTAGGATGGTACCAAAGAAAATTAAAAGGCACATTTCTTGACAGTGGATAATAGAATAATTATAGGTGTAGTAGAAGAAACAGACTGGAAATTAGAGCAAAGTGTCAGGGTTGTTGCAATACAATTCTGTGGTGATTTAGTTTACAGTTAGAAATAAACAGACCAGAAGGGGCAGGTAAGGAGTGGATTCTCACAGAAAATAAATGAAAAATCTATTCATGCCTTTTTAAATAATTTGTAGCTCAATTCATCACAGTTTTTGATTAACACTACTGATAATAGTACAAGTAATAGCCTAGACAAAAATTAAATCTTAACACGAATTATGTTAGCCCTTTCATAACTACTTATATGATGCTGCTCTGACATATCAACTACTGAAAAAGTTTCTCCATACGCTCTTCAACTGAATAAATAAAAATTAAGCAATACATTTGAAAGTCTTTCTGTTCCTCAGATATAAATAAAAACAAAAATATTTTCCTCAAAAGAATATAATATAATATGAGATAATATAATAAAATATAATTAATATAATAAAATATTCTGGGAAAAAAAAAAACTTAATTTCCAAGACATCTCTTCTAATAGATTTTTGAAAAATTTTTTTTCAAACTTAACCACACGTAAATACATTGTATGATAGGATTTTTTTTTTTTTTTTTGGAAAATAACTGCTGTAGTTCAATACTACACAGTGCAATGAGAAATGGGAAAAAAATAAAAAAGAGAAACCTTGTGTCAGACATCCTTGTAACAATCATTAATTCTACTTTTAGCCACTATCTCACAAGAGCCAGTCTTGTGAAGTTAGAGAATGTCTGAAAAAAAAGATTAATAAAATATTTTCATATGTGGAAACACTTGATGAATACATGGTAAAACTGCTGTTATCTTCATGACAGGAGCCCTCTAAGTCTACTAACTCTATACAGCACATTTCAGACCAGAATCATGCCTCAGTATAACAAGGGAAATTCAGCATTTAAAGGTGTTATCTAAACTGTTCAAATTTATAATAAAATACAGTAAATATTAATATTCCAGCAGCAAAGGACAGAACAAAACATTATTTCAGCTGGCTTCTGACTGTCCTTCTCATGCACCTGAAAAGATTGAAAGATGTAGAACTTCTGTCTTAGCTCCATATTTTGCAAGATAATCAGTCAAAATTAGTTTTTGTTTAGTATTTATGGGGCTAAATCCTGTGGGTTTCTACATGTTCCCAGGAACAGCTGGCAGACAATGGTGTGCCTACACATTTTTTTATTATTTTAAACACACTTAAAGAGTACAAAGGTATAGAATGCACCAACACTAATTTTGCAGTGCATATCCTTCATCTACTTTCTTGGTATTCTTCCATTTGACTGCTGTGAGTTACTGAATACCATGGCTACAGCATGATTTAGGAAGAAGACTTTGCTAGGAGTTTTCCATGTAAATGGTAAGGAGGGTCATCAGTAGTAGTTCAAGCACAGAAAATTAAGGTGCAAACTCTGAAGAATATATTTTAGGCAGAAAGACTGATCTTAGCTCCAGTGATGCTAACAATCCTTATACAAAGATATAAATACATTAATTCATTTGAACTTGCTCTTCTGCTTTATCATCTTTCTCCATGTGATGTGTTTCTTTGCAAAGATATTCTGTCAAGCCATCTGGATGGACTCCAAAGCCAAAGTTAACCCATCACTGGAGTGAAATTTCCTATGGGTACCTTGGTAGTACTGGTATTTTTTGAAAGCTGTTAGAATATAACAAATACCAGCCCATCCAAGCTAAAGGAGTTCACCAAGCCAGGCACAATGAAAGAAAAATATAGTCTCTTCACTTAGGTGCAGTGAAATTAAAATCTTCCATTAGAAGGAACTGGAAGAAAATCAGATGAGATTGTTCTCTGTTTCATTAAAATCGTTACAGTTCCGTGTTAGTACCCAATCCTATATCATGGATGGTTCTACAATGCTGTACTGCAAAGAGGACATTAGTGAAGTCTTCAGTGTGTGAAGTGTCAACACAAGCTAAGGAAAAAGTGTGTGTAAACTGAAATTACTCTGAGGAAAAAAGTAGTTCCCAGAATGTATGAATAAACACCTATAAAGTTTGAAACACTATATAATAATTAATTTTGTTAAGAAATAATTATTTCATTTTTGTATAGCCAAGTGTCGTAACACTGTGGATTGGTAGACTTTTTTTTTATGATACATAGCCTCAATAAAAATTTTATTGCATTTTCATGCACTGTGACATTTTAGGAATTCTAAGGAATCATATAATCATAGGATCATTTACATTGGAAAAGACCTTTAAGCTCATTGAGTCCAATCATTAACCCAGCACTGCCAAGGACACCATTAAATCATGCTCCTAAGAGCCACATAAGCAGGTCTTTTAAATACCTTGAGGGATAGTGACTCCAACACCTCTCTGGGCAGCCTGTTCCAGGTCTCCCTTTCAGAGAAGAAATTTTTCTTAACATCTAATCTTCTACAGCAGGAGCTTGATTATGTTTTCACTGCGTTTTGGCACTTCTAAGTATAACCCTCCATAATCTCATGATAACCTCGTAGTCCTCCTGAGTTAGCTGCTCCTTCATAAACAGGTAATAAACTGCCCTGTTTTCTCCCTGAGTTCAAGCCAAAATCCTCTGTTTAACCAGGCCACTCTTCTGTAATGCCTAGCACACTTTTGAGCACATGGGGCTTCTCCTGTACCTCGAAGATTTCCTTCTCTAAGATTGTCCAGCCTTCCTGGACTTCTTTGTCATTCTGGACTGCTTCACAAAGGGTCTATGAACCAGTTTCCTAAACATGTGAAAAGCCTGAACTCTGGAATTCCAAGATAACAGTTCTTCAGACCCTGCTACTTATTTCTCAAAGAATTGAAAACTATTATTCTGTGATTGCTGTGTCCAAGATGACCTCCAGCCATCACACCACCCACCAGTCCTTGTCTGTTCACAAAGAGCAGGTCCATGGCTTGCTTCCTCACCAACAGTGTTGAGAAGTTTGATAGAAGTTAAGTGATGTCATTATTAAGAGCTGTACAAAATCATGGCGCAAAATTAACAATACCTTTCTTAATTTGGAACAATAATTTGTATAGCAACAAATACCTCCAAGTCCTTCCCCTCAGGACTGTTCTTAAGACATTGCCATTTATGAAAATTACTCACATAGTAATACATTTTCATGGCTTGTGGACAAGCTCTTAAAACCTTACTCATTTAAATCCTGTAGAAACCAAATAACGATATGCGAACTTGTTAATGTTTAAGCATTCATTGTCTCAAATATAGTGTGGCTAACAAGTATGTGTGAAGTAACTATATGCTAGGTTTTTTCTGAAATTAAAAAAAAAAAAGGATAATTCCATATCTAATCTGCCTGCAAGACCACATTGCCTCCTCATGTTCAGCCTCTCCTCCATCAACACTCCCAATGACATCAAATGTCCCAGTTGATTCAATTCAAATAATTCCTTTTATAAAGTAATATCAAGTGGGTAGAAAAAGAAGTAACACTTGGCAATGAAAAGACAAAAATCAGAAGAAAAATACCCATAATCATTTTAGATGCTGCATTTTATTCAACTACTGTGAGCTGTGAATGAATACAGTTTTTTAATAAAAAGAGGTGAACGAATGGAGCTTAGATACTTTATAAATGAAGCTTCAGTTATGCTCTGCCACATTTTCCCATTACTTAACTCATGTTTGCTATAGAACTGATTCCTTTGCTGATTTTTTTCTATATCTGTGGTTTAGCCACAAATTAAAAAATATAATACCAAGTAACAAGTCTGCTTTCTATGCATATTTGACTTACTAATTGTTTGCTAAATTATGCTTAAAGGATAAAAATATATTTTCATGCCAATGATTCTAGTTTAAGCTCTCCAGATTGTATTCTTATTGTCACTGAACATACAGTAAAAATATTTAAAATACTTTCAATAGTCTATTGTACTCACAGAACTGAAATGTGTTAAATCCATTAGGCAATTGGAAATTGGCCTGTGTCAGCCATAACTGCTTGTCATCTTCATATATAATCTTCTCAGGAAATCAATACAACACAAGGAGATTTCTAGCTATTGATCTAAGCCACTTTACATATAACAAAACCTGATTCTGATAAATGATAGTATAAAATAAAGAGGATGTGTAATTTGCTGTCATTTGACAGCTAGCATCTATATAATTCCTCTACTTAAAAAACAAAGCAGATCATTTTTCAAAGTGTTTGAAACACTATCTGGTGTTTGAATGCCTCTGGATATTAAGCAAACTGGTGTGCGTTGCTGTACATAACCCTTATAGTTTATGTCATCAATCCTGTGGGTGCCAAAGATCTACTGGCATGGCTCTTGTGCTATATTTGATGGAAACTAATCTAAGAACCTCTTAGATTCGAAGCTTATCCTTTTGTCAATACTGAGGTCTTTCTCTCAAAAAGTTCTAGAAAGGCTGAAGTGACTGAAATTCTTAGCTCTATGTTTTCCAGTAACCTGTCACAAAGGCAGATACTTTCCATCAAATTAAGCTTTGAGGATTTTACTTTTGAATGCACAATGATTACAGACAGAAAATAGAAGATATGGATCTTGGCTAATTATGACAGATTTCAATTTCCAAATTACATTACTTTCAATTTATTGTATCCTGAAGATGATGAGACCTTGATTTCCTTCTCTCTCAAAAGTTTCTCACTGAAAGTAAGTAAGTACTGTAAACTGGCAGATAATTATCATTTAAGACATTTCAGATTTCATTAACTTTCACCAAAATCAATAAAGGGAGAAGGAAAGACTAGTTTATAGCTGGTAAACTTTGGGTCTATCCAGTGTATACTTCAAAAAGTTGACTTCTGAAAGCATGAGGTTCCAGGGCATTCTGCCAAATAGTCTTGTCTGGAGTACAATAAAAACTTCAGCTGCTGTTACTGGATATCAAAGTCAGTTCCAAAGCCAGAGTACTCCTGAAGCAACCCTTCCTCCATTCTTAGCTTACAGGTGTCTTTATTTCAGTCTTGAGCATTTAAACTAGCCTAAATGTAACTTCTATAAATAATCTTACTATTTTTCCACATAATATTTTTCCATTTTCCATATGCAGTACATCTATGGATTTTTCCATTACAGCAGGATAATTCCCTGGGATTCAGGGAATATGGCTTTGAACAGTCATTTCCAGAGTTATGCTCTACCTCTGAAGACTCTCATCATCCATGAGAAAAGAAACGTAGCAATCTCAGAAGTCCATGTGTTGTAGCCTGATGAATATTAAATAAATCTAGGTGAAAAAATATTAACTATCTTTAAGAGACCATAAATTGAGTGATGTTGACATATTTGGCCAAATATACCCTGAAACTATGTTAAACCACACTTACCACACTTGAAAAACTGTGGAAGAGCCCATGTTTTAAAAAAATGCAAATGTGCATTCGAGGAAAAAAAACCCAACAACCTTGAATTCAGTCAGATAGAAAGGTTATCTGAGAAAATAAAGAGTCCATGTATAAAGAGGCTGTACAGAAACAGGTAGGATCCAAAATAAGCAGTTTATCTAAAACACAAACTGCTGAATAGCCCATATTAAAGATAATGAACTGGCTTAAGCTGAATATGTGAGCATTACAAACCACACCTAATTTTGTATATGCTTTGTCTCTTCCATTCTATCCTTTTTAGATCCAGTACTAGCTGTGCTAAAATTTTTATTATTTAATGGATTTACTAAATATCTTGTTGAAATTTTTGTTGGTTGTGATCAACTGGTCTATTTAGGCTCCTCTGAGAGCTGATTTATAAAACTGACTGTAACACAGGACCTTTACATCTGGTTAGTCAGCATGGGACTGAGGCTGAAGACCTCAAAACCATACTGGTCCTGCAGATTAAATACAGACTTAATCCTGGTTCTGCTGTGAATACAGGACTCTGAGTGTGAAGCACCAGTGTTGGTGACTTCAGTGAAACCTTTGTCACTGTTTAAACTCAGTTTTTTGACCATTCAGAAATGAGATAGCCAGATATATTGGTGGGTGGTACAGCACAGCCAAGAAATTGTTTCATTTTTAAAAGCTCTGATTTCTCAGTCTCTGTTTCTTCTTCAATTAAGTGATTCCAGGAAAAAAATATAATTTTCTAGTTAAATAGCATAAACACTATGAAAAATATAACAAGAATGAAGACACACTTTTTAAGAGAGTGTCTTTGAGCCTCACAATTGTCCTTGCAAAACTGTTGTCTTAATCCACTTTTCCAGTCACAATTGTTTTAGTGCTTAACAGGACTTCCCTCGTTTCTTCCACTTAAACTTGATTTTCCCTTAATAGTTGAAGGACGCTTAGACAGCATCACGGTAATTTCAGTGGACATTGAGTTTTATCTAATTCAGCAAGCCAGCCTTTGTTAATTAGGCCTCACAGGGCGAGTGATTGTAAAGAACATCTCTAACTGTCACTGATCAATACCCACAGCAGAAGCAGTTCTAGCAGTCAATTACTTGTGTTTCTGAGAAGGAAGAAGAGTCCTATTCTTGTTAACTCCCTGCACTTTTTTGAAATCACCAGGCCTCTAGCCTACCTTCCTATCAGGTTCAACCAGATACATACAAATTTTATTTCCTTCTCCGAATGCTGAGGCAAGTTCATGGGCAGCAAAGTCTTCTGCAGCCTAGCAGTGCTTTATAGAAACTTCTTGTGCTTTTAAAACCATGAGCTACACTGATGGAAAAGTCATTGCTCCAACAATGCCAACAGAGATTTGCTGTTTAGGTCTAGAGACATGGGCTCTCTGTTTGATTAGGTCCCAGAAGAATTAGTATATGGAAAGCAATTTAACATAATGCTGCACTGCACTCCTTCAAAGATAGAGTAAGGAGAAAAACAGATCACAGCTATTAGCATTTCCTGGTCATTTATTTCAGTGAAGGTATATAAATATCACAGAATCACTAGGTTGGAAGAGACCTTCAAGATCATTGAGTCCAACCCATGCCCTAACACCTCAACTAAACCATGGCATCAAGTTCCACATCCAGTCTTTTTTTAAACACATCCAGGGATGGTGATTACACCACCTCTCCAGGCAGAAAATTCTAGTACTTTATCACTCTTTCCATGAAAAACTTTTTCCTAATATCCAATCTATATTTCCCTTGGTGCAGCTTGAGACTGTGTCCTCTGGTTCTGTCAGTTGCTGCCTGGAGAAAGAGACCACCCCCACCTGACTACAACCACCTTTCAGGGAGCTTTAGAGAATGATAAGGTCACTTCTGGGTCTCCTTTGCTCCAGGCTAAACAACTCAGCACCTTCAGTCTTTCCTGACAGGACTTGTGTTCCAAGCCCCTCTCCAGCCTTGTTGCCTCCTCTGGACATGCTCCAGTGTCTCAGAATCCTTCCCAAACTGAGGGCCCAGACCTGGACACAGCACTCAAGGTGTGGCCTCACCAGTGCCGAGTACATGGGAAGAACGACCTCCCTGCTCCTGCTGGCCACACTGCTCCTGATCCAGGCCAGGATGCCCTTGGCCTTCTTGGCCCCCAGGGCACACTGCTGGCTCATGTTCAGTCACCTGTCAACCAGCACCTCCAGGTCCCTTTCTGCCTGGGCACTGTCCAGCCACAGCATCCCCAGCCTGTAACATTGCAGGGGGTTATTGTGGCCACAAGGCAGGACTCAGCACTTGGACTTATTAAACTTCATCTTACTGGACTTTTCCCATCCATCCAACCATTCCAGGTCTCTTTGCAGAGCCCTCCTACCTTCCAATAGGTCGACACATGCTCCCAGCTTAGTGTCGTCTCAAATTTACTGATGAAAGACTCAATAGTCTCATCCATGTCATCCATAAAGATATTAAACAGAACTGGCCCCAGCACAGACACCACTGGTGACTGGCTGCCGGCTGGATGCAGCACCGTTCACCACCCCTCTCTGGGCCCAACTAACCAGCCAGCTCTTAACCCAGCAAAGAGTTCCCTGTCCAAGCCATGGGCTGCATCTTTTCCAGGAGTGTGCTGTGGGAGACAGTGTCAAAGGCCTTGCTGAAGTCCCAATAGATGACTTCCACAGCCTTTCCTGCATCCATCAGGCAGATCACCTGGTCATGAAAGGAGATCAGGTTGGTCAGGCAGGACCTGCCCCTCCTAAACCCACGCTGTCTGGGTCTGATACCCTGGCCATCCTGTAAGTGCTCTGTGATGACACTCAGCATAAACTGCTCCATTATTTTACCTGGTACTGAGGTCAGGCTAACTGGCCTGTAATTACCAGGATCATCCTTCCTAGCCTTTTTGAGAAGGGGTGTCACATTGTGTCGGATCTCAGGATCTCAGTCCTGAGGTGCCAGGCCACCGAGACCACCCTTGGGGGGCTTGGGACTCCTGGAATGTTGCCATAAGTGTCTGGTGGCTGCACTTTGACCCTACACAGGATGAGGATAGGAGGACTTCACCGGGGTGAATGGTGAAGGGATTAGTTAATTAGAGGGTGAGAAACAGGGTTTAGGATTTATGTACAGGGGGGTTTAGAGAAGTAAGATGGAGGAATTGGGGTGTGTCCTGTCCTCCTTCTTCTTCTTCTTCGGTGATGGTGGCACCTTTGGATTGGTTATTACTGAGAGTGCACCGAGTTATAAGAATAAATGGTATTGGGGAAAAATGATAAATATTGTACACGTAACAATGGGTATAAAGATACGTGGCTGCCCCGGAGGGCAGACAGTGTGCTCATGGCTGACTGCTGAGCAGATCTCTGTTCGGCTGAAAAGAACATCTTTTAGATAAACAATTAATAAACATAAAAACCGAAAGAAGAACTGAAGCCTCTTCTCGTCCTTCGATACGCGGGCTGCCGCAAGGCCACCTCGGGCCTTTCCAGGCCCCTCAAACAGCCGAGATAACCGGACAACATTGGTCAGATTCCAGCCATCTGGAACCTCACCAGTGAGCCAGGACTGTTAGTAAATGATGGACAGCGGCTTCGAAATCTCATCTACCAGCTCCCTCATCACCCTGGGATGGATCCCATCTGGTGCCATGGATTTATGAACATCCAGAAGCTCAGCAGGTCTCTGACTGCCTCCACCTGGATTACAGGGGTCCCATTCTGCTCCCTGACACCACCTACCAACCCAGAAGGAGAGTCATCCCGAGGACAAGCCATCTTCCCACTAAAGACTGAGGCAAAGAAGGCGATACTTGCACCTTTTCCTCATCTGCAGTTACTCTGTTCCCTCCTCCCAGTATAGAACAAAGGTTGGTCTTACCCTTCCTTTTGATGTTAATATATATGTAAAAACATTTTTTATTATTTTACAAAACATTTTTTATCCTTTACAAAAGGATAATAAAAATTAAGTTTGAACTGAGCTTTGGCCTCTCAAATTTTTTTTCCTGCATGCCCTAGAAGCCCCCTTAAATACTTCCTGAGAGACCTGACCCTCCTTCCAAAGATGATACATCCTTCTTTTACTCCTAAGTTCCTTCAAAACCTCATTGCCCATCCAGGCTGGACATTTGCCTCATTGACTCATCTTTTAGCACGCGGGGATAGTCTGTTCCTGTGCCCTCAACATATCTGTTTTGAAGCTCAACCACCTTTCCTGGACTCCTTAGTTTTTAAGAGCTGCTTCCCAGGTAACTCTCTGAATAAGTCTCCTAAACAGGGCAAAGTTTGCCCTCTGGAATTCCAGTGTAAGAGTTTTATTGATATTCCTCCCCATTTCACCAAATATTGAGAACTCTATAATTTCATGATGACTGTGCCCCAAGCAGCCTCCAACAACCACATCTCTCATCAGCCCACCTCTATTTCCAAACAACAGGTCTTATAACATTGTCCCTGCCCTGGTGGGCTCACCCAGCAGCTGTGGCAAAAAGTTGTTCCCCACAACCCTAAGAACTTCCTGCACTGCCTCTTTTCTGCTGTATTAAGTTCCCAGCAGATGTCTGGTAGGTGAAGTCACCTACAAGGGCTGGTGGTCCTAAACCATTCTCCAGCTGCTTACAGAGTAAGTTATCCATATCCTTTTCCTGGTTGAGTGGACAATACAGACTCCCAGTAGGATGTCAGCCTTGTTGGCCCTCCCATTAATTCTTACCCACAGGCATTCAGCTTCATAGTCATTAGTTTCAATACCCGTGGCATCAAAAACCTCCCCAATATAAAGGTCCACCCCTCCACCTCTTCTCCCTTTCCTGTCTCTTCTGAAGAGACAGGAAAAGGTGAAGAATCCAGTGCATCACTCCAGCTATGAGAGTTGTCCCACCGTGTTTCCATGATGGCAATTGCATCATGTCACCCCATGGCTTCCAGCTCATCTTGTTTGTTACCCATGCTGTGTGCATTAGTGTACCTCAGCTGGGCGACTGATTTGCATTTGAATATAAATTAGACCTTTAGGCATTTCCAATGAAAACATTATTTTCTGCCCTCTAGAACCTGTTTTTTAATAAGCTCCTGTTCTTCTCTGGGGAGATCATGAAGTTGTCATTCTTGTCATTGAGGACTTAGGGTTAAACCACCCTTCTTCCTGCAACCATCACTGAGTTGTTTTAATGTATGATAAACAGCTAATCACTTCAAAAGAAATGGGTGGGAAAATGTTTTCTCTGTTCATGAGAGAATCCTGAGAATTTAATTGTTTTTTATTGTACATCATGAGTTTTCAAAACCAATTGGTGACATCTCAAGGTGGAGAACTAAAGAGACTGGCTTTTTACTCATACACTGTATTGTATAAAAGTGAATTTACCAGTGGAATGATATTTTCATTTTTTTCTAAGATTCTCCTTTGTTGCCTCCTCCAAACCACTATTATAAAAGGCACAAGAAAAACATAGCATGTTAATTTGTAGGTAAGAAATTTCATGTTCTGTTGCAATACTAAGTGTAGCTACTATCAGAAAAGCTAAATTGTCAGTGGAAGACAAACACACCTAAGTTTGGTTGTTTACATGTGAGTGTGTCCAAGTGTCTTACAAAGTCAAAGGATAGCTAACCAATACACTTATTGACTTTAGAGCACAATTTAGCCATGAGACAATTCTGTTGCCTGTTGTCTTGTTGCTTATCTCAATCAGGTCTCTCTTCAGCCTTTTTTCCCAGTCTGATATCACCCTTTCCCTACTATCGGAATGATCACCTATCTCTGATAGGGCCCTCAAGATCATTTTCTCTAAGAATTCTCTCAGCCATTTTCTCCTTTATCATTTTTCCCTACAAATCATCTTTATTATGCCTTTTAGAGACTGTAACCTATGCAAATAATGGAAGAGCTTCTGATATCATTGTACTAGGTATTAGATGTAAAAGAAAGAAAATAAAACAAGATTGTTATTTATTTTTTCAGTAGTTCTATTAGTTATTAGTTCTAATCAAAGCATTTCTTTAAAGGAAAAAACCTAAGATGTTAATCTAATGTATACTTGTGAGACTAATTAAAAAAAATAAAAATAATTTTTTTGCAAATGAAATTATTCACTCATGTTTTACCTATGTTTAATTTAAGATAAGGGTTGGTTTTTTCTTTTTTTCAATGGTTGAATCTTGAAAATACCTATAGTGTTGCAAAGAAATTATTTCCTTATTTTATATGTTTCAACAACGTAATTTAGTCCTGAAAGTTAACACAATCCTATCCTTCAAAAACTTGAAACAAAATGAAAGTTCTCAGCAATTAAACACTATATTGAAAAGTACCTTTAAAGAACTCAAAGCAAACAACCTATTTTTATACTGTATATTAAATGTTTCAAATCCAAGTTGATCTTAAATTGCAATGTATTATTACAATTGCAAACAGATATATTACACTATTTGCGATACTTACTGAGACAGAATACATGATCTTGAGAGCCTGAGAGATTTTAAATATTCTTTGCCAAGTCACTGCTGGCATAAAAAGTTATCCTAGAAAAAGAACTAAAAAAAGATTGTTATTCATGATGATAATGAGCAAAGGTTTTGATGTTAGTGTCAAATGTTTCACATCTAATATAAAATAAAAGTTTCAGTAATTCCCCCTTTAAAACAAATCTAATTGTACTGTACTGTTGTTATGCAAATTAGCTCTATTAAAAGCACCACTTGCAACTCCACTAAAAAATCTTAATATATAAAGAAGTGAGAAAAACTTATTGTATTATGTTCCATTGTGTCTTAGAAGTTCAGTGTGCTAAAAGCAATAAAAGGTATTCAAAGACATTTTAATTTGAAACAATATATCCTTTTTACAGTTTCAAGAACATTAGGACCAGAAAAATGAATATAATAAATAGCAAAACACAAATTAATCATAGTGATTTTTCAAAACTGATTCTCTGGCATTCAGTTTTGTGTATGAGATAATATACACATTCTGACTGGAAAAACATCCCAGTAGAATTATGAAGTACTGAGTTCTTAGGAACATTGTTTGCCTCTAACCACAGATAATACAAGCTTAATTGTAAGATGCCAGCCTCAAACTGAAAGGCTAGATTTTTAAATATTGATTTTCTATAAATAAATATTTAAAAATAAATATATGCATTTAAAACAATAAAGGTATATCCATACCATTTAAAATAAGATTTTGGCAGTAAATATGGTAGACTTTTATTTTAATCAGATCTCATAAATGATCAGAGCATAGGGACATGAGCCAGAACATCGTAGCACTTAAAACATGGAAAGAAAATATGTAAAGTAGAAACTACATATCCCAAAACCCCAGTCCACTATTCAAGAATTTTTTCTAAAGGGGTTCTGACTTTCTAAATGCATAAATAATACATATAAACTTTCATCAGTATGGCCCAGAACCTGTGTAGTATTCTTGTCAACATTTAGTTTCCCTGAGATTCAAGAAAGTAAATCTCAAAATTTTTATAAGGCAACAAATGCCTTATTACTAAATCAGAGCAAAGTAGATAATCACAATAAAAGGTTTATACTAAGTAAATCTAAAATCCATGAACATTGTAACAGGACATCAAAATTAGAAAATTCAATAAACACCAATATCTGCCACAATAGTTTCCTTGTCTTTGAAAGTAGAATACAAAGGTTCAAACAGCAAATCATCATTAAACAGAAAAGCCTTTGTGGAAACTGCTTTGTATGACAAATCAGAGAATGAGGGTGCTGGCAAGAGTAGGAACAGCACAGAGGTTTGGCTCTGATGAAAAGAGACCGTGTTTCATAGGAAATGGGCCTTATTTTCAGGGAAAGTGTGCCTGTGCAGCCAATGGGGAAGACCCACACTGGAGCAGGTGGGTATCTGAAGGAAGACTCTGACCCTGTGCAAAGCCTGCGCAGGAACAAGCTCCTGGCAGGACCCACAGACCCTTGGAGAGAGGATCCCACACAGGAGCAAGGTTTCCTGGTTACCCTTGTGAGCCTTTGGGACACCCACACTGGAGCAGCTCATTCTTGGAGTACTGCACCCCTTGGAAAACACCCATGTTGGAGCAGATGGCGAAGAACTGAAACCCATGGGAATGGCCCATATTGAAGTTCATGGAGAATTGTCTTCCATGGGAGGGACTCCATGCTGGATCAGGGGAAAGATTCTGCTCCCTGAGCAGTGGCAGAAACCACCTGTGATAAATGGACCATAAAGCCCATTCCCTGTCTCCCTGTGCCACTGAGTGAAGATAGAGCTTGGGAAGGAAGAATGGGTGGGGAGCAAGGTGTTTTTATTATTTATTTTACTTCTTATTATCCTGCTCTGATCTTGATTGGTAATAAATACAGTTATGACCCAAAGTTGAACCTGTTTTTCCCCTGACTGTATTTGGTTAGTGATCTCTCCCAGTCCTTATCTTGACCCATAAGTCTTTCATTACATTTTCTCTCCCCTGTCTAGTTGTGGAGTGGAGTCACAGAGAAACTTTGCTGAGTATCTGGCATCCAGCCAGGGTCAACACAGACCTTAAGGCGTTTTGATTTTAAAAAAGTGTTTGCCACTATGTATAATGTGGCTTCTTTATGATATGACATTGTCTTTCATGGAATCACACATAAATAAATCAGAAAATTACCATCACAGGTCCAAGCAGCTGATGAATTGTGTTAAGATTCATCAACAACACTAATATAAAGAAAATATAGACTTTTGGTTGATAACTCTAGTAGCATTTGTTCTTGGATTAAAAAAATCCAGTTGTAGAGATGTTACTAAATGAAGACATTGCATGAAAATCATCTTATTGCTATTATCTCCTTATTGTATTACTTTCTTCTCTGAGGACATAGCAACTTATTTTTCCATCAGTTACTGTTTATACTGGATTTATACTATTGAATGTCCAATTTGAAAATAAAAACATTGCAAATAGGTAGTAATTTGATTAAAACAATATAAATTGTCTTGTTTTTATAAGATTGTGTAAAAAGAACATAGAAAATTTTCCATTAGAATAATATCCTCAAGTAAGGTTTCTCTTTCAACAGTATTCATAGTTCTAAATTATCAAAAAAAAAATTATCATAAAGATTATTGCCTACTCCACATAGCTTTGATTAACTTAGAAGTTATAAGAAAACTAAGTATACATTTTTTATCCTTGATGTTATTTTTTAATATTCTTTTTGTTTCAAACTATTTTTGGAAGTTGCTACTATTCAGTGGAAAAATTGCCATGCAAATAGACAACCTTTGTCATTTTCTTCAACAATATTTAATAAAAATACAGTGCAACAAACACTTACTGTGGAGCAACAAGATTATTTTGAACAGTTCTTGAAACTCAGCAGTTCCAAATGCACACATTGAGCAAATTCTAAATAAGGTTGACAGAGGGAAGAAATGTCTGCAAATATTATCAGTCTGATGACCTTATTTACACTTTGCTTTCCTCCCAAAATATCTGTGATGCATGAAGTTAGTAATACAATATAATATTTTTCCCTTACACAGCAGTTTTCATCTGAGGTGTCAAAGAATTTTACCAACATAAAATTCACCTCTGTAACATTGTTTCAGTAAATCTTATTCCACTCAATTACTTCGGGTGAACTGAGCCTCATATCTACTTTACAGACACAATGAATGGAAAACAATGCATGAAGGAATTCTAGGATCCAGCCATGACTCTAAATTCACTGTCAACTATATCTGCATATTCCTAAGAGATTTATTTATTCCATTTTATTATATACGTATATGTTTCCTGTAGAATACTTTGCATCATCACTGGATTAAGTAATTTGCTGATTAATTAGTTTTGATTAGGAGCTTTTACTTAAATGTCAAAACTAAAGACCTCTTGGAGTGATTGGTTTCAACAGCTACTTCTATCTACTTCAAACATGAAAAGTAACTCATATTTTAACACCCCTTTTGTTTATTTAAACCTGTTACATCCTATTTTGATCTTTTGCTCCCTAAATTTCCGTTTATCGTTCTTTTTGTTTTCAAACTGTTGTGTTGTGGTTTGACCCTGTCCAGATGCCAGACACCCACAAACACCTCGTGCAGCTTGACTGAGGAGAGAAAATATAATGAAGGCTTCATGAGTTAAGGTCTTGGAGAGAAATCATTCACTAAATACCATCATGGGCAAAACAGGCTCAACTTAGAGATACTAAGTGAATTTATTACTAACAAAATCAGAGCAGAATAATAAAAAGTAAAAAAACCCTTAAAAACACCTTTCCCCTCAACAACTCCCTCTCACCAGCAGCACAGGGAGCTGAGGCTTTAAGGTCAGTTCAACATCCATGGCTTCTCTCACTGCTCAGGATGAGGAGTCCTGCCCCTGCTGAACTGTGCAGGACAGTTCTCCGTGAATGTTTCCAATGTGGCTCCATCTCACAAGCAGCAACTCCCTGTGAAATTTCAGCATGAGTCTCTCCCACAGGCACACAATCCTCCCAAAACTGCTGAGCTGTGGGTCACTCTTCCACAGGGTGCAATCCTCCAAGGACAGCCTGCTCCAGCCAGGAAGCAAAGCCCTTCTCTCTCCACCAGATCTCCCACGATCACAGTCTCTTCCAGGCATCCTCCCACTCCAACATGAGCACCTCCCCCTTGGGCTGTGGGTGGATCTCTGCATCCCCCATGGATCCCAGGGCCTGTGGGTGGATCTCTGCATTCCCCATGGATCCCAGGGGCTGTGGGTGGCTCTCTGCATCCCCCATGGATTTCAGGGGCTGTGGGTGGCTCTCTGCAGTCCCCATGGATCCCAGGGGCTGCCGGGGCACAGTTGCTTCACCATGGTCTCACTACGGCCTGCAGAGGAATCTCAGCTCTGTCACCTGGTGCGTCTCCTCTGCCTCCTTCTCCACTGACCTTGGTGTCTCCATGTTGTTTTCCCTCACATGTTCTCACCTCCTTCTCTTCTCTGGCTAGAATTAAAACTGCTTGCCAAACTTAATTTTGATTTCTTCTTAAATGTGTTATCACAAAGACGTTACCAACATTTCTAATTGACCCAGCCTCGGCCAGTGGCATATCCATCTTCAGAGCCATCAGGAATTGGCTCTGTTGGATGTGGTGGAAGGTTCTAGGATCTTCTCAAGAAGCCACCTCCATGGCCCTCCTACTACTAAGAACCAGGCCATGCAAAACCAACAGAGTTGGCCTTTAGGCTTCTTCAGGTATTCAGTCTAGTCATGGTATAGCATATATTTTTCAATAATATTTGTATTTGAACATGTATGAATCAGGTGATATTTGTTTCTACACAACAGCATAATATTGCTGATGTTGCAAATTACTATAACCACTGGGTTGTTTTCTTTTAGAAAGAGTCAGACAACATGTAAGTGGTAACTACCCTGACTAGATAACTATTTTTATACCCTTTTAGAAGTTTAATCTAAAGTATGCTTCTGCAACCAAAAACTGTAATTATTTTATTTAGTACTCCTAGTACTCAAGGGTGATTTAGTAATATTGATGTGATTTGAGGTCTGTTAACTTACCAAAGCACTTTCATACCAATTGTTTTTGCATATATGGCTCAGACCCCTCACTCTCTTAGCTATCTAATCACATCTGAAAGTTACCTCAGGAAAAGTGAAAACTCACTCAACCTTTTGGCCACTCAAATCTTCAATCGCTTTTCATCTTCAGTGTATAATGAACTGTCTTTTGGGGTTTTTTTCTTCAAATACACTAAGAGTGCCCTTTTGGTTCCTTTATGATGTCCTTGGCTGGAGGTACTTAATTTTGTGCCTCAGTCTTTCTGATTTTGCTAACATTTTGTTACTGTTCAATTAGCAATTATTAGCCTTTCATTACTTCTATTTTGCAATTTTATCTCTGTAGTAATTTAGCCTACTATCTAATTTTTGTCAACTTTTTTTTATAGTTTCAGTTAATGTAAGAACCAACACTTAACTCTATTTAATCTCATTATATGTCATATTATTCTTCTTCACAGCAATTCTTTGTCTTTCTGTTCCTAATATTTCTTTTTAAGGAATCATTGGCTCTCTAAAAGACCTGATTTGTTAGACTTTTTTTCCTAGGAGACCTTGCATGCCAACATTTCTTTGACTCTGCAGAAGTCTATTGTCCATTGTCATCAGTTTGCTCTTGCTTTCATTGCTTTATAAAAATTAGGGATTCTTTAATTTCAAAATTATTCTCATCAAATTTTTTCACATTTACAATTTTCCAAAATTTTTTCTCCCCAGTAATTTCAATTAAGACTACAAAACCAATATTTTTAGCTTTCATTTCTCTTGTTTCAGACTATAAAAGGAATATACATGCATCTTGAACCCCAGGCTTGGGTTATATCTGTATGGACGGAAACACCCCCAGAAATGTGTTCAGATGTGTTCAGCTGAGAAGATCTCCAGACTCCAGTCCACATGCCTCACTTCTGTAAATGGAAGCATTGATGTTTGACTTTAGGATGGCCTCCTGTAAACTATCAGGTGTTTAGTTACCTGCCTTGCTATTTCTGCTGTCCCTGGACAGATGTCTGGGACGCCCTTGGGTGCTGTTTCAAATGGCAAGAAGTGCATATCTCAAAAGCACTGAGTTAGTGTATCACTACACTGAGTAGATCCCAATAACAGTGCAGACACCTAGCTCATGTAATACTTAATCACACACTGAAAACTACATTATAAGTGTATGAGACTCATCCATTGCCTCCCATTGCACAATTTAGCTGCAGAAACATAAGTAATTAATCTAGCATTAGTTCTGGTGCCCTTGACGGCTGACCTTCAGCTGCTGCCTCAGAATGGCAGGGTAGTTCCCATGTCATGTTTAGCAGTCAAATGCTGCTGCCTCATACATAGCAGACTGGTTTCAGTGGCACTGGATACAGATATTTCGGGAAATTTATTTATTACTTCTAGTAAAGTGAGATAAATATGTCCATTAGTCTTAATCAAACTAAGTAAATTCTAATATTGGTTATACAGTAAGGATTCTACTTTCTCCTACAACTGTTCTTCATCCTTTTCTATTAGTAAATAAAGAGCTAAGAATGACAGCAAATTTCTGATTAACCTTTTGTTTCTTCATCTGCATAATCAAATTGGCTACACTTCTTGGCTTGTAGAACTTTGTCCAAAATTTCTGTAGAGTTTATTGCAGTATTTGCAGTAATCTGGTATAATTTTTATTATCTCCTCCT
The DNA here is from genome assembly GCF_028769735.1 of Zonotrichia leucophrys gambelii. NCBI lineage: Eukaryota > Metazoa > Chordata > Aves > Passeriformes > Passerellidae > Zonotrichia > Zonotrichia leucophrys. The sequence continues at coordinate 22,492,291 of NC_088169.1, read as the reverse complement.
TTAGTCTGTATTTCTGAATGGTGCAGCACAAAAAGGTAATGATAAGAGTTAGACTGGTATTTGATGCTGTTGGATCCGTTAAGGTTCTAACATCAGGTGTAATAACTGCAGATTTACTAGCAGTGAAATGTAAAATAGTTCCCAGAGCTAGATATATACCACATGTCCACAGGGTGCAAAGGGATGACAGTATAGATGGCTAATGCAAAACAGATCTCCATGGAGCCTGACAGGTTGCTTGCCATTACTGCCAACATCAGATCACCTTTAGTTGCTGATGTTGATGTAGACCTCTAAATTAGCTATGTAGTGCTCCAAAATTTTCTTTAAACTCATAAAGCACTCATATTTCCCAATGCTACTCAGACTGGTTTCTTTCTCTGATTGTGCTCCAGCCCCTGATTCAGAGAATCCATCACCAACAAATAGGTATGCCAGATTTTTAGAGGTCTATAAATTTTGAAAGACTGAAATAGTTCTTCCTACATAATGCAAATATTAATAAAAGTAACTGGAATAAAAGAATCCAGACTGGATTTTTTTTTGTCAGTAACTACTTCTGTCCTGACTTGAATATGAAAAATGCCTCAAAGAACAAAGTGAAAATAGCATCTCTTTTTTTTCCTTGAACCACTTCATTGCAAGCACAAAAGTACGAAAAACTCTAATTCTTCTCTCATTTATACTTGGCCAGTGTCCATGAATCTCACTGCTGTTAATCTTGGCTTTTTGGATACCAGAAGAAAATATGAAATGTGATGGTGAAAAGAAGTTACAGCAAGTGATGTAGCATTTGTGAAGATGCTAAGATCATAAAACCACACTTTAAAAAAAATGTTGTCTGTGACCATTTCTCTATATGCAGCAACCAACTATGAGTTATACTTGGGTCATGAAAATGTTCTCCAAATCTCTTCATCTTCAGTGACACTTCCCATCTGCCACGATAAGTGTAAATGACACTTGTGTAAGTTAGGATATCAGTTTCATACTTCCAAACTAAAGTTGTGTAGAGAAAGAAACAAACAAAAGAAAAAAGGGTAAAGTTTATTTTGCAACTACTCCATATCTTTGACTTTAGGGACAGTCAAAATACAGGGAATATGTCGAGACTAATTCTATGTCTACCATCAAAGGAACATTGTGTTGTTGTAAACAAGTCCATACCCCTTCATTTCAGAGCCAGAAACTAGTATTTATTACATACAATAGACATAACTTAAGGAAAGTTTCATGGTTGTAGATTTCATTGTGCAGTCCATTTGTATTCTGGTTCCGTATCAGATGAAATCATACAGCAGCCTGTCTTCTGCATCATCCATTCTATACTGCTCAAAACCATCTCAGAGAATACTGCATGAATTTAAAATACAAGCAACTTAGTTTTTCTTTGATTTTGACAACTCTTCTCTTTGTCCATAATTTATTTCTCTGTAGATTCTTCAAGTTATGTTGTAATTTTTGCACAATTCTTGTTTTCCTTCTGTTCACATAAGAGATTTTTTTTCTGATTTGTATATGGGCGTTTTTCTTTCAGCAATGAAGAGGCACAGCTGTCTAAATATCTTACAAAACAAGCAAGCGAACAAAAACCAAAATAACTTTTGGTTATCCTCGGTTTTCATTTTACTAAATGTAAATAATTTTCATTTCCCTGTCACAGAAGAAATGGACAGTTAATTTGGCATGAGCTTGCTTGTGTTTTCATTTAATCATAGTATGGTTGGGGTTAAAAGGGGACCATGGTTCCTGTAGGCTCCCCTCACGTATTTTGCTAAAGGTTGCAATTAGGTCATCCCAAAGCCTTCTCTTCTCTGGGCTGATCCATCTCAGTTCTCTCATCCTTTCCTCATAGAATAGGAAAGGATGAGAGAACTGAGATGGATCTAATCCTCTTTCAGGCTTGCTCTGGACTTGCTCCAACAGGCTGATGTCCTTCCTGTGCTGGGTACCCCAGAGCAGGATGCAGCACTCAAGGTGGTCTCGCACCTGAGGAGAGTAGAGGGGCAGGATCCCCTCTTGCCCTCCTGGCCATGCTGCTTTGGATGCAGCACAGGATACAATTGGCTTTCTGGTCTGAAGTGCACATTTCCAGCTCATGTCCAGCCTCTCATCTGCCAGAACTCCCAAATCATTCTCAGCAAAGTTGCTCTTTATCTGTTCTGAAATATGCATAAATTTGCAAGGGGCATGCAAGTTTTGGAACCCAGCTTATGTGACCACTTGAACTCTCCTAAGATTATCTTTAACAAGTTCAGTTATCATTATTTTAGCAAGTTTGAAATGTTTTACTTTTGAAATTCCACTAGTTTTCCCAAAGATTTACTCAACATTTCCCACTCAAACCCTTTATAGAATGTTTTGAGTTGGAAGGAACCTTCCAAGATCAGCTAGCCCAACCCTCATGTCATGGACAAAGGCATCTTCCACTAGATCAGAGTCTTCAAAGCCCCTTCCTGTATGACTGAATATTTTCAATGGGGTTTCCATGACTTCTCTGGAGAACATTTTCAAGTGTCCCACCAAACTTATAGTAAAGAAAAATTCTTCCTTAAATACTAACTAAATATGCATTCTGTCAGTTTAAAGCCATTGCCCCTTATCCCGTCACTGCAGGCCTCAGCATCTCTGCCCTTTTTGTAAGACTCCTTTATATATGGAAAGACAGCATTAAGGTCTCCCTGAAGCCTTCTCATCTCCCAGCTTTCCTGAGCTATGCCAACTTTCTCAGCCTATCTTTACAACCACTTCCCTCAGCCTCCTAGTCACACTGCTTTTGATGCAGCCCAGAATATCACTGCTTCTAGGAGCTGCAAGCACACATTGCTGGCTCATGTCCACTGTACTGGAAGTAGTCAGTGTTTTTTCAACCAAAATTTTTATTAAAAGGTTTTCCAGATGGAGAAATTTTCTGCTAGAATTTCATCTTAATTAAATTTTCTGAAGGTATAAAAATAACCAATACTTTTTACTACATAATTGTTAGTTTGGTTGTGCAAAATAAAAAAAAATAAAAACCTGACATAATAATATTCCATAACTTATCTTTTAGATGAAGTGGTTGCTATTCTCCCATATCACAGAAAATTAATAAAAGCAAAAATTTCTATTTACCTGAAAGTTAGATCACCAGAGAATGAATCTATGGTGAGTACACATTTCTTTGCCAAAGTACCAATTATCCACATGTAAGTTTGAAGACATTAATAAAAAAGGGCCCTTTTCTGTCTTTGCCTCACATTTCTCTTGGTTTTAGTTTCATTTTTCTTTCTGGAACACATTGATAATGTATTTCCAGTATGCCAGTTAGCAAGAATTTCACATGCACACCCTATGACAGATGTCCTTAATGATGCATGAACTTTCCAGACTCATTTCATTAAAGTTTTAGTAGTAGATCCTCATAAACCTTAAATTATCCTCATTTGACCATCACACATTTACACACCTACCAGAATGCATATTCAGATGCTTAAACATTTCTCAGTGCTCGTCTCTTCCCATATGTCTGTATGTTTCTTCCCCTTGAAATTAGGTTTGAGCAAACAGGTCGACATATGTTGTCTCTGGAAAGCACCAGGAAATAAAACTCTGAAGTAGCAACATATTTGTTCACCTGTCCTAAGAATTATTAAAGCTGGTTATTTGAACTCTGTTAATAACCAAACACCAAGTTTTTTCCCTATGCATATTTCTTGAAATTCAAATCTGCCATATATCTCTATAGAAAAGTGTGGTTTCCAAAGTGTCACATAGGACCTTGTCTGTTATGCCTGGTAGTTACAGCTCAGCTAGGAGACTCTGAGGGTTAAGTGCCTTGATGTGCACACCAGCAAGATAAGGTTTCAAAATACTGTAAATCAGAGGAGAGAGACAACAGAAGACAAGGCCTCAATTTATCTCCTTAAAAGAGCTTCTTGGACTTTTCCTTGAGTACTCTGAACAGGTTAGGCCTAAGCAACTCAAGAGGGATGAAACTGAGAAGAGTGGAGTTATAGAAGGAATAGAGCAGCAAACAAAGGGATGGAGGCACCACTTTTCAAGAGAGAAAAAATTATCTGATATTCTAAAATTTGGACAAAAGAATAAGAATCATAATTCATCAAAACATGCAATGACAGAACTTATTGCTCTTACTGAAACTTGTGAGACACTGGTTCAGGACAAAGCCATGAAAGAATTTTTTCTTCCCAATGGATAGTGAATTTTCACGATTTATTGTCACAGGAACCTGTGGAGATATAAGCAGGTTTATTTATTACAAATTCAAAGGAATTATGTGGAGTCATACTGATTAGAGTCTCACATCCAACAGCTGAAAATGGGGGACAGTTAAAAGGAGATGGATGAAGGAAAGTAGCCAAATTTACAGGTTCTTCTGAGTTAGTATCTCTTTCCAGTACTTAATAATCCATGGAATTATTCCTGTGTTCACATGTCTAAGGGCACAATACCAAAGTATAATGTCAGTATAGCAAAAACCTTTAACAAGCTCAGATAAATGGAACTAAAAGAAATGAAGGGAAAAAACCAGAAAGTTACATAAATTTGAAAGATAATTGGAAGATTTTTTTAAATGAAACTTGGTCTATAGGCAATACATATTAGATAAAAGGAGATGAGTCAGATGATAGTCTGAAAAAAATTACTGCAACTTGGTTGCTTAAGAGTTGGCATGTAGTCCCATTCTAGATTCACTACACTACCTCAGGTGCTTCTCCTCGTCTGGCACATACATCTCAGTAAGCATCTCTGCCATCCTAGAATGATATATGAAGAGCATAAGGAATAATGTCCTACAGGTATTTAAAACTGAACAAGAATCGTGTTTAGATACATCAATCAGTTCTCTTTCATCTTTAATAGATCACTAACAATAAATCTACAGTGCAAAAATTTGAAATATTGACATTCTCTGTAAAGATAAAATATGTGAGCAATGTATTTTTAAAGAGAGAATGCAAAAAAATCTGAAAGCTTTAGTGACCCTAACAAGGAGTAACTGTGGTGGTGCTTGGAAAGCCACTCACTCTATAATGGTACATGGCCATAAATTCCTGCAAAGAGCTTTTTAGTAATACTTTGAAGTCTTCTGGTAATGTGTTTTACTCTGTACACGGTAACAAGGAATGCTTTCCAGAATGCTGAGGGATGTTTGGTGGTTGCTATATGTGTTTTGCTATATTTGATACATATTTTGTCTGTTTGTGGCAGTAAATTGTGTAGTATAAGCTCTCCCAGCATGGAGGAAAATACAAACCCAGGAAATGCAGCAGGAACTATAGGGAATCAGTGATAGAAATCCCAACCAAGTTTCCTAACTTCCTGTTTTTGAACAAACGGAAATAGTTCATTTGGAAAATTTGGAAGTTAAATAAAAATATTGAAGTCAAATTTAGCAGAAGAGAATCACCAACTGTTAGTGGAAAGGCATTCCAGAGTGGAAGACAACTATCTTCTACAGAACTACATGTTCAAAAAATACTATGACAGCATTTAAACCTTCAGGTAAATTTAGGAAATACTTTTTTAACATAAAAAATATTGTAATCAGCTCACAGGTTTGGAGAGTTTTTTTAAGTTAATTCTGCATAATAATTTAAAATTTTAAGGTAAAGCAAGAAAAAGGGATTGACATTCGCCATTCTGAAGAAAGTAAAGCAAAACTATATCTTGTATTTCAATAAAAAGGAATTAAACAAGCCTGAGAATTTGTTTGTGCAGAAAGTGATATGAAGGAAAAATTGTAGAATAAGTGTTATTGCTTAAAAATCAATAACATCAAAAGCTTTCAGGTAAACTATTTGCATACAAAGGAATGGTAAGATTAGGAGGTCAGAAAAAAATGTATTTGAATGAAAAAATTGTTTGATAATCTGAAAATGAAAAGGCAATCATAGAAAAAGTGAAAAGAGTAACGTAATATGCTCTGTGAAAGAATAATCAAAGCATATAGTTGCATATTCAGAAAACCTAAGGAGTTAAAACTAGCAGAGTATTAACAGCAATAGGATATTTCTCAAGAACAGCACAATTTTAAGAGAGATTAAGAAAAATAGTGAGGTGAGTTACTGAAAAAGAAGACATTTAAATGTTCAAAGCCTTCTTAACTTCAGCTCTAACAGAAAGAGTATCAAGAGCCAATACTTCAACATTTCCAAGTAAAAGCAAAGGCATAAGCGAAATGAACATGGCAAAGAGCAGCAGGACAAGTCTAGTCCTGGGAATGCGCTAATGAAATTGTATTTTCGCCTCAACAGGAAGAAATCCACGTTACATAGTAATATAATTTCCCAGACAGCCAAAAGGCATACTGTTCATTTATGTTCCTCCTTTCTTGCCAAGGGTCCATGAAACTAAAATTTGTGGGAGCTTGGTGGCATAAAATAATTTAATGTTAAATGTCTGTCTCTTTTGCTGAGAATAGACAGCTGATGAGAATTATTTCATCATCACATGCTTGGAGCCTCAGTTGCTATCAGAACACTTTTTGGAAAAAAGTTGGGAGGCTTTGAAATCTGAGACAGAAATTAGAGATCCCAGGTACTTGAATCTGAATTCAATGGATTGAACTTGTTGCTGTGATCATCAGACTATGAAATCCTGCAAGTAAAAATCTTCCTCCTGAAGGAAACAAAGGGATTCATGAGCAAGAAAGACATTCTGGTCTTGTGATTATGATGCTGCAGAGCATGTTTTGGTGACTAAGTGTCTGGGGAGCTTTCAGGTAGGAAGTCCTGTGCTGTTGAGTAATTTGGTAAACTTCAGGACTGCGTATGCTCTGTAGAAAAAAATATATTTTAGAATTAACAGTATGAGAAGAATTATATGAAATTTGTGCCTAAACACACAGTTCAAGGAAGAAAGCAAGCAGTAAAGTATGAAGATTAGGTCATGGATTAATTGAAAGTCCAAGGGACCTGACAGACTGCACCAAGATCCTGTGATCCTTGAAAAATCACTCTCCATTATCTCTGAACAAAATGTAGAAATTGGAAGACACTTCTTACAAAAAGAACAAAATAAAAAGTAATAATCAAGTTCAAAAGAGGCCTGGAAGGTCAGTCTAGGCAACTACAGGCTAGCCACTCCTACTTTCATCCCTGGAAAAATCATGATGCAGCTATGCTTCAAGCCCAGGAAGTGGGAGTGATTGGGAGCAGACTGCATGGATTTTACTAAAGGTGTATTGTGCCCGACCAACTTGATTGCATTTTATGATAAAATGATTGAATATATAGATGGGTAGAGAGGAGGGTGTGTCCAATATCTTGACTCCAGCAACATTTTCCCCCCATAATATTACTATGAACAAATTAGGATGCTATAGTGCATGAGTGAACGATTAGATGAACAAAATGTATTTTGATGGTTAGACTCACATGGTAATTGATTGTACTTTATCCAGATGCTCCTAACAAGCCGTACCAAAGGTGTCCATGCCAGATCCCCTTATATTTAAAGTCTTCATCAACAAACTAAAGACAATAATAGAGAACAGTTTCATCAAATTCACAGCTGACCTCAAACTGAGGTGATCAGTCAATATGCTTGAGAGCAGGGCTGCCATTCAGAAAATCCAGACAGAATGGAAAAATTGAGCTGCTCTGTAAAAAAAGGCCTGGGATGGTGGTAGGAACATCTACCGTGGTATGTTCTGGCAGTTCCCAAGACATATGAACATAGGCAGGGCCTATAGATCAAGAGAAGGGGTTGTCTGCCTCATTAGATTTCATTTATTATAAATGCTGGAGAAATAACATTAACAAAGAGATGGATGGATGGATGGATGGATGGATGGATGGATGGATGGATGGATGGATGGATGGAAGGAAAAGTACGGTCGTCAAGTGCCTGCCTACAAAGCCTACAGCTACAGGGACACCAGGGATGGAAACAATGCTCCAAGGGGACCATGTCAGGGCACCAACATTGCTGCCTCCACATTTCTATAGTCTGGGCCACCCACAGTGGGTGATGACATCCTCAGCTGAAGCACCAAGTCACCTTTATGATTACAGTTAAAGTTCAGAGAGCCAGAGAATCTAAAGCTCCAGGGACAATGAGGCTGAAAAAGTCAAAGGGAATCACAACAGGGCCAACATTACCCCTTCTGCCCTTTATAATCTTGGCCACCCATGGGGATTGTGACATTAGTCTCAGCGCCAAGCTTTCATTACAGTTAAGGTTAGGGAGCAGAGAACCACAATCTACATCTTCAGACACTGGAGTGGAAAAGGCATGCAAAGGGGATCACAGCAGGGCCTCAAAATAGCTCTGTCACATTTATATTTTGGGCCACCTGTAGTGATGGAGACCTCAGCCTCAGTGTCAAGCTTCCTTTATGGTTAGAGTTAAGGTTCAGAGAGCCAGAAAGCCTAAAGCACCAGGGACAGTTGGGCTGGAAAAGGCAATCCAAGGAGATCACAGCAGGGCATAAACATTGCTTTCTCCAGACCTTTCTAAACTGGATCACTCATGGTCTGGCAATGAGGGCAAGGCATATGAGAAGTGACTGAGGCCCCTTGGCTTGTCCAGCCTGACAAGGAAGAAACTGAGGATATCTCATTATGGTCATTCCTCAGGAGGCAAAACAGAGGGGCAAACACTGATCTCTCTGGTGACAAATGACAGGATCCAAGGAAATGTCACATGGCTGTGTCAGGAGAGGAATTAGGAAAAGATTTGTGACTCAGAGGATGAGTCACATCCAGTGATTGGGCATTGGAACAGGATCCCCAGGGAAGTGTTTCTGACACCTAGCCTGACAGAGCTCAGGAAGTGCTTGGACAATGCTCTCAGGTACATGGTGTGATTTTTGGGGCTATCCTATGCATGGCCAGGATTCAAAGATTCACTGATCGTTGTAGGTCCCTTCCACCTCAGGACTTTCTATGATAACTGAGAAATATAATCATAGGCATTTCACTGTGTACATTTCAGAATAAATTAAAATATATTGACTTTAGTTCTCAAGGATTTAGAAAGGCATTTTGAAATAGAATTTAATTTAAGAATATTGTTTGCTGCTGTAAGTAATAAACCATATGGTTCATAAACTGCTACTACAATGGTGTAGAAATATACTTTGCTATGGAGCCATAACAATGAAAGGGTCTTTAAAAGGTCCTGTAGTCTCTTCTCATACTAAGAGACACATGAATTAAAAATAAAGCTTTCCTGACAGATATTTGTCAAAACCGTTCTTTAAATTTCTCCCTTTGACAGTGTCCTTAAACCATTTATTCTGATGTTGCATTAGAGTGTTTTTCTTTAGGTGAACTTTGGTCTCCTTCACTTCAATTTAAGAGCACCACTTCTTTTCCTATCTCAAATCCCATGAGATGGGTTTGACCTACAAGTGTAACAAATCATTTGAAAAAGCCTCGCACTTCTAGGAAGAAACAGAAAGCACAGATTAAATAAAAAAAGAACCAAACCTCTTCTATATTCATAACACTCTAAAAAGTAAAGTTTAGACCTCATATAGATTGTAATTTACAATCTCGGTTACCTACATTAATGAACTTAAATTGAAACAGGTTGAGAGAAATGTCAAAATAATTACAGTAATGAAAAACCAAGCCTATGAAAAGAGGTTAAAGGACTTGACTTATTTATATTAGGAGTCATTTAATTTTGTTAAGCTAAATATTTGGTGCTTTGAAAGATGTGAAAAAGAACTAATTAAATTGGAAGATAATGCTGGTGAAAAGCAAGTGGCTACAAATGGATTATGAGTATAATTCCAGACAGAATAAGAAAAAACATTTACAATCATGAAGTAAATTTTCAGATAAGCCTATATACAGGGCTATGGAGACAATTAATTTAATTGCTCTAAGATAGTATTTGATACAATATTATCTGGGCTGCATCAAAAGAGAGGTAAGTTTCTGTTCAATATTAGGAAAAAATTCTTCGTTATGAGGTTGGTGAGGCACTGGAACAGGTTACCCAGATATGTTGCAGACACCCCATCTCTGGAAGTGTTCAAGTCCAGGGTTTTGGACAACCTGGTCTAATGGGAATTGTCCCTGCTCATTGCAAGAAGGTTGGACTAGATGACCTTTAAGGCACTTTCTAACCTATAATATCCTCTGTGTTTTTTTCAGATTTATTTCTGAGGTACATTTTGCCTTAATGACCACGTGTAATAATTCAGTGTTAGTAACACTACACTGATTCTCCAAAGTTTCCCCATTTCTTTGCAATACCTCTTGCTTGTAACTGAATTAACCCAAAGATGAAGCCAAGTCAAGAAAAATCCTTCCCTTCCCCAAGAAGGGCTACAAGCCTACTTGAAGTTATTGGGTTCTTATCCAGCAGTCAGCTGGTCCCATTGGGGTTTTTGGCATGCTGTGGGGATGGCAGCCATCCATTCAGGGACGGGGCAGAGGCTGGCTAAGGGGCAGGTGTGGGGCAGTGCTCTATGGAGAGAGTCCCTGTCAGATCTATGTATTAGATAAGTGGGTCCTAGTTACTCCAAACGAGCTACAGCTGCGAAGTCCTTTGTTGGGCAGCAGCTGTAGCTAGTGAAGGTAACTGGAATAAAAAGGGGTGGGTCAAGAGCCCAGGAGGAGCCTCTGAGGAGACATGAGGAACTGCACAGCAGAGAAGAGGTGCATGTTAAAAAACCAGCTAGAAGATTTGGACTTTAGATATGATTGCAACAGTATGGGATGCTAGAAATATGAGTACAATAAGATAACAACAGTGCTCTGTCCCACCTGCACAGAACTCACCCTGCCCCACACCTGCACTCCCCACCCAGCTGTTCTGAGCCAGTCAGTCATTCCTCTGAGCACCTACACGTGTGTGGTGTCCTCCAGTGCTGAAATTGCCTGATATAAGGAAATAAAATGGATGGTTAATGTATAATGGCTTCATTCAAAATATATGAATTCTAGTGGTTAATCAGAGGAAAAAAAATCATAAATATGTTTGTCTGCCTCAAGGGCAAAGTACAAATAAAAGGAGCTAAACTTCTAGCAGTACATTTTCAATAACTGAAATATTACTGAGCTAGTCCACTCTCTTAATGGATGCTTTTTTAACAACAAAAAATTCTAATGCTAGGTAATCCTGTGAGACATGTTAACAAACAAACAAAAAAATTCAGAATTTTGTGAGGGATTAAAAAATTAATATTTGAAATATCTGTTTTGAGAATATACCTGCCTGGTGAGATTTAGTATTCTGAAAGGGGATATATGATATATTTGTTTGCTTGTTTATTTTTAAAAAACCTAGTTGAGAAAAAAAATTAATTATTCTTTCAGGCATCATAGAAATTTTAATATGCAAGTGCTTAGAAATTAGAATTTTGGATTTTATAATCACAGTTTTTCACTGATCAAATTTGTAACATTATTTGTTTAGAAATATGAACACCTGGTTAGTTAATTTTAGAGGCAGAAATTTTAATGGCTAAGCAGAAAACATAAAGGTTTTAGGTCTAATATTTAACTAGAAAACAGCTCACAACATTATGTCACATAAATACCCATGTTATCTCAAAATACACCATCAGAAATTGATATTTTATCACTGTAATCTGTTTTCACTAAGAAGTGCAAATAACATCATGTAGACCTGAATCTTCACTGATGACCTGATAAAACGAGTAGTACCTACCAGTTCTCTCGATTGCCTTTAGTGAATGACACTGAAATTGCCCAGGATTTTTAATTTTTTTTTCCCCATCAGAAATTGTTTCTCATGCCCTGTGAACTAGTACACTGAATTTTTTTACAGTGTAATCAAAAGGAATACTTTTGAGGTTTGGTATTAATGCTGCTTCCTTTGTATTTGATAAAAAACACCATTAAATGCTCATGTTATCAGAATTACTCTGAGACTGTCTTTTAAAACTTCCCTGCTACACATCTGAAGTAATTCTGTAGCCTCCAATATTATCTTTTGTCTTCTATGTTCCTATAAGAAATCTGCATACAGATCTATGTCCTCATCATTCCCTTGGCATTACTTATTCACTCACATTCAGAAAGAAATGTTCAATTATATCACTGCAAATATTAATGTAGGTCTCTACTGTCTTTTTAGACAGAAGTAGTGCATTTAATTCCTTTTTATTCACTATGGAGGATGCCAACACAGAAGTACAAGTACTTCTACAGGACTTTTTGTCCTATAATTCATTGCAAGGAGTTAAATAGATTCAAAGCCTGAAGAAATAGATTCATAGCTATTATAGCACTACCCAAGAAGCCTTACAGTCCCTACCCACTTCCTACCCACAAATCACCTAGTAAGTGTAATGAATAAAATATTTAAATTACACCAGCCTCCACATCCTCTTTTCATCCACGAATTAACAGCATCCGAACCTGGGGGGAGGAGGATGCATATGAAAGACAGGAACCAGACATATTTTACTTTATTTCTCATTGCTCTTTAAAAAAAAGTTTACTTTCATAGCAAAATAATTTTCTTCAGCAGACAATATCTGTGATCTAGAGATATGTCCATTAGTATTCTACTTTCCAAAGCATTAACTCATTGCAGTCACCAAGGAGTTCTTTTACTGGCACGAGGGGTCAGGGGAATGTAAGAGAAGAGTGAAACAGAGCGGGGGAAAAACAATGACATTTAATTTAGACTCATAGAAGCCAAAAGGTATGTGACCACAAATAGCAGATTTTTCTTATTCAGAAATAATGAAATTATAGAATTGGCTGGAAGGGACCTTAAACATAATTTATTTCCAACCCTCCTGCAATCGGCAGTGATGCCAAATACTAGTACTAAAATAGGGGTTTTTTCCTGCTGCAAAATAAACCTGACTTCTAATGAAGGAACATTTGTTCTGAACCAGTCAGAGAAAACTCATTTCTATCACAGGTTAATTTTTGTAACTGATTGAATTTAGTTTAGTCAGAGATCTATACCAATATAATATATTACGAGAGCATGACTGAGAACAGTGTGATTATAGACGAATTACAATAAAACCAAACAGAAATAAATTGCTCTCCTAGCTCTAAAGAGAAAACACATTTCATGTATTAACATATTAGTATGATATCCTTTAATATGAAGGGAAGATGTAATAGTTGATGACCTTTTGGACACAGATGACTGAATCTTAAAAAGGTAAAAAGATAAATAACACAGCTTTCAAGGTGCCAGTGAGAATTATATTTCAAGGCAAGTTTAACTAGACAATATATCTATAATAGTTACTAGAAGAATAAGCACCTAATAAAAGAGACCACTTGCATGAAAGGGATATGCCACTCTCAGCAGGGTAGATTCAGAGGACAGATTATTAGGCATTATGAAAAATTAATTCCTAATCATTAATCTTTTCAGCAAGGCATTTTGTGTCTTTTCTATTTAGAGGAAACAAGAAAAGCATATCTGCCTTTGAATAGAACTATTTTTAGGGTACCACATGAAAAGAAAACTAGCCAAAAGTATCTCATTTTAACAAAAATTAAAGACATCAAAAATAAACTACATGTCAAAAGCAGAACCCAGACTTATAGAATGATAAAAGTTCTTCCTCCATGAAAACTTGTAGGTGTTCCAGGATACAGTATGGTGCCAGATGTTAAAATTTATTCAAGAATCTCTGGAGCCAAAAAAAGCAATTATACTTTACCCTACATCTCTCCTGTTTCAGAATCTCATTACCAGTGTTTACAGAAATGTTTGTGATGTAAATATTATAGGTGCTACTTTAGGAAAAAACTTAGATTGCAGAAAAGTTTTTCTGGTGATGAGAAAGCTTTGATACATATAAACAGTATAAAAGTAGAAAAGAAAATTAACATTTTACTTATGTGTCTGACTTGTTTGTTGATATTAGCCTTCTTGTTTCATACAGTTTTAATGTTCTTCCATTACAAATCTCCCTAAAGCTTCTGTCTCACAGGCATTTATATCTGTGGCTAATTTCATTGAATAAAGTCATCCTTTAACAAAATTGGGAAGATAAATTCAGGTACTACTGAACAAATTAAGTTCTTGCATGTTCATATTGAGCTCAGCTTCTGCTGGACCTCGTAAATCACTCAAAGGTATATTATGGTCTGTGGCTCAGAGAACTCAACATGGGGCTCCTCCAGAAGCAATGTGATTTCCAATGTACAGAATGACCCATTTGCATTACACCTCTGGAAAGCCTTTAGCTTAAGAGCAGCAAAAAAATAGTTGATGAACTCTGATTCTCTTTATGGTAAATCAGTATGTTAGAAAGAAATTTTTTGTCTTAAAAATAGAACCTTTTTCAGAGCAGATATGGGATAAGAGTTATGTACACAGTCAAGTTTGTGTGTTAAAGGTTTCTCAGACAGCTGGAATTCAGAAAACTGACCATAACACATATACATGAGCAATGGCAGTAACAACAGTAGGAACATTGTAGCAAAGATTAGTGGATTTCAAGGGGAGGAAAAGGATTTCTTAACTGCTATCAACAGAGTGAGTTTGACTTTTAACACTAAAGGCAGGGGTTTTTTACCTCTCATGTTCTACTAAGCACCTACATGGAAGGTCCCCTGCAGAGCCTGGGCACAGTTCAATGACCTCTTTATATTATTTCCATCTCCTAGGGCATATGTTTTTCCATAGATAGTAAGACACAAATTAATTTTTAAATAATACATGCAGATATTAAGGATACTTTTAAAGATATAGTAAATATGTGCAAAATACTTTTAAAGATATAGTAAATACGTGCAAAATTTCTGACATGCACATTTTCTGTGACATTAACTTTACCATGAAATGTTTCTTTGGTTCATTCCAGGACAGATTCTACTAAAATTCAATTCCACAGTCTATTGCTAAATATCTGGTTTACAATATACACTATCAGGTTAAAAGATGCCCTCAGAAGTCACTACTACCCTTCTGCCCAAACAATTTCATATAAAGTTGTTTAAGAAAACACTTGAATTTATTTAGATTTAATTTAAAAGGGTAATTGGCATCTAATTATGTAGAAAAAAAAGTATTGAAATAAGATAGAGACCCATTGAGCAGGTTGAAGTCTCAAGATTTTCTAAGAAAATTATTTTGGCTCTGACCCAGGTGACACCAACATCCAGTTCGGTTTTGTCCTTTCCTTTACTGCCATATTGCAATTTCATGACTTTAGCTTCATCTTCAAAGTGTTAATTGCAAAACCCACAGAGTGCCAATCAAGTTCAGCCTTTCAGTCATGATCTGAAAGTGTTAACATTGCCTCCCTCTGAGTAGCAATGCATGGACATTGGTTGTGCTGGGTCCTCCCTTGGATAAAGACCAGTAGACTTTTGTGGTAAGAAAAATGGCAGGGTTGGGTGGAAAAGACCAAGGAAAGACCATCTTATATGTACTTTACTAAAAAGCAATACTAGCTGTGAAGTCATAAAGAATTAATAAGGTTTGATTTCCATAATAAGCTACATTTTGGATCTTGAGGTTTATTGAGAGGAAACATTAGGAGTACTTGAAGTTATTTTACTGATGAAATTCTGCTTGAGATGGATAGTATTGCAACTAGCGTAGGAAAGAAAGAACATATTTTCTGTAAAAGATCTACATCTTCTTTCAGTTAATTTTTCAGTTAGTTTGTAATTTGACAATCCCTCCAGACAGCAGATATATTAGATCATGGATGAGAATAGCTCCTAATCAAGACAGCTGAAGATCAACACAATGCAAATGCATGCAACAGCAAAAGGTGTCTATATGCAATCATCATGGCTAAGCCAGCAGAGATCTAAATAGAAGAATATGGGAAGTTATTTTGTCATCCAGAAGTAAATTTTTACTTATTTTACCAAATGAATGGTTTTCTAGGCACTCATTATCACTTGACCACAAGCTGAGGTTAGTGGGCTTAACATAGCTGTGTAGTACCACTCAGTATGTATTTAGGTGTATGAGATACAGTGCTAGCAGATATGAAATATGTGGGAAACCTGTATACTTCTGAAAGCTGAAATTGAGTGAAGATGGGATAGCTTGCACCATCTAAACTGGCATTAAGGTCCATCAGAGACCTCCACTGACTTTGGTGAGAGGTAAAGACACTAGAAGGACCTGTAGAAATCTGTACTGAAGACACATTAATTGAGGTGATTGAATCTGTGTCTAAGTCTGACCCAAATATATCTTCACCCTGAGACTTTTTCCAAAAACCCATACTCTTATTGCCACTCCTGACTGAAACAGGCTTGTTTGGGAAACTGACCCAGCTTTTTATCCTTCTTTCTTTGTCCCACTTCTTCCTACTGGGATAGTCTGGGGTAGCACTGCATGGTCAGAAGTCAGATGAGAGGACAGGCCCATGGGAGCTGTGAATTTATGAACAGTCAGTACAGCTGAGCTGGGTCAGTTTCTCGCTGTACTTAAAGGAAGGCTGTTGGGCTAACTCAAACATCTTACAGAACTGCATCTGACCTCTTTCAGAGACACACAGCTGCTCTCAGATGTGCTTTTTGTCTTTCCTCATCTCTGGCTTCAGACTCCTCACTCCCAGGCAGGAGGTTCCCAACATGTTGCCTGTCAATGAACAGACAAATGGTTTAATAAGTGTGTGCCCATATGAATGTGTATCTCTTTGCCTGCCTCTGGAAAAGTATCTTTTTTTCCCTCCAAGTACACAGTTCATGTGTCCTTTTCTAAAATTCCTCCCATTAGTTAAACACACATAGGCTCAATAGCGAACTTAATCTGAATTTAATTTGAAAAATTTTACTTACATAATACAAGGCCTATGTAAGCAAAAAATTAATAGTGGTCTGCAAATCCTCATTTTTTAAACTTATCTGATGAAGGAAAGCTGTTAAGCTCAAATATAGGCATTACTTCAATAATTTTTTTTTCATATTGACAGTGTTCCCATTCCACTAAATATCATTCTCATTTTTCTTTGCAAATTTTTTTCTATTTTATTAAAGAAACAAATACTTGGCTAAACTTAATCAAAATAAAATTTTAAATACCATAGGTATTGTAATGAGTGTATTTCTACTTTTCTGGAATTATTTTTATCTGTAAATATTTATCAAAAATTATTGAAGCTCAATATCATGTTTAGAATTCCAGTTCTGCTTTCCAATATAACTAGCATTCAAAATTTAACATCTTACAGGAACTGCTACATGAATTTCTATTAGCACCTATAGTGTTGTTTTACATTAGCTAAAATTCACAGCACCAGTTTCACAATATCTAAATATTTTGCCAACATTATGAGAAAATAATACACTCTTGTACAAGGATCAGTGAAATTTTTTAGGAGATGACACTTTTTCCTAAGAGATTTAGAGTTTACTACTGCAATGAAATCACTAAGAACACAGTTTCAGATTTAAGATAACATGTCCTTAAATTCATTCCTTGATTGACAACTTTTCTAATTAGATCTATTATACCAGAGCTGAAGTTGGTAAACCTAAGAGCTAGCAAGGAGAAAAAGAATTTTGATGATATCAGAAATCCTAAATTGGCTAGGAACATCAAAATAAAGAGGTGAAAGATATTTTGGACAGGTGAGAGACCTTATATACAACTACAACTCTAGAAAACAAAACTCTTAAAGAAACCATCTAACTTCTGCATCACTACTTGTTCTGAGAAAAGAGAAACAAAGCCATACTTTGGTCTCTCAATTTTTCCTTAAACTGCAAGAATTAGTTTGTCTTACAAAGTGTTTTTCAATGTATATAGCAACACCACCTTTGCCTTTCTTAGGGAATATAAGGTAGTATTGACCTGTAAGCAAAAATGCAACTGGAACTTTAGTATGGATGCTTTAACTTTTGATATTTAATTTTACAGTACTATTTTTCTCTGACAAAAAACAAATGTCCTTGTTTTCAGAGTAAATTTATGTTTATTAAGTTTTATATCAAATTTTTTCAAAGACATTAAAGAGCAGTAAAATCTAGTTCATAGGTCATGTGATTTATAAATTATTAGTTTATTATTTGTTTCACTTTTGTTAGCCATCCTCTCCTCATATTCTCCACATATGCCCAATGTTCCTCAGAGACACTTATGGCACATTGAAAAAAAAGTCACAGTAGGAAATCTGTTGTATGATGAAAATCAGTTGTATGATGAAAAGTCGTATTTGAAACCTGGCTTCACAATGAACTATAGTGCAGGGAGGTGGGGGTCTTATGGTAGTAAAGGACAATTAATTTTTTAGTTTACCACATTGGTTATAGCTGAGAAACCCTCTCATTACATTTTTTTTTCAGGTGCTTATAGCTTTGTGAAATGAAAACTCTTTGGGCTAAGCCTATATTTGGTTCTTGTTCTTTTTCACTTCTTTCATTTTATTGATAATAATTTACTATTAACAGTATATTGAACCATCAGTACATTGCATATGCTCACAGTGCTTTTGATTTCCATTTCTAGTTTTTAGTAGATTTGTGTAGTTACACATTTTGGGCAGCACTGAGCACCACATACAAAAATGCAATAGGTACCATTTTCATGTGTCACTGTTTCAGCTAACCCTTGACCCAATCTCATCCTTGCTGCTTTTATGTTCACTTAGTACCAACAGTTAGTCACTAGGGGTCCTATTACCACTTACTAGTCACTCTTTTAGGAAACAGTTGCTCAAACATAAGCTTCTGGATCTGCCTTATTCCTCTGATCCTGCCTGGCCTCTACTGCTGCTCCAGATGGGCATAGGTCTCTAAATTCTATGTCATATTAGCTATGCAGATCTCTCAACCTGCCTTCATGTGGTGCTCTGGTTCGTGTACTCCACATCTACTCAGCCAAACAACTTCCAGGCTGAACAAGCCCCACTCTCCCAGCTTCTCAGCCTTTCCTCATGAACAAATGTTCCAGCCCTTGATGGCCATCCTCTGAGCTCACTTCAGTTTATAGATGTCTTTCCTGTATTGGGAAGAGCAAAGCTGGGTGCATTATTCTGCATATTTTCTCTGTTTATTAGAGGAGAGTAATCACTTCTTTCATAAACCAGTGACATTTCTAACACAGTGTGCCATTAGACTTCATTCCTGGGAGGAGGCAGGACTCACTTATGTTCAGTTTGCTGCTCATTGGGATTCCCAGGCACTTTTCAGTAAGCCTGATCCCAAGTTAGTCAGTCCCCAGTCCAGCTGCTGTAGAAGCTTAGTTCTAATAATTCACCTAACTAGACCACGACAACATGGTTTAGATAAAGATGCTTTCACGGATCGTGCTAACATCAAGGTAGATTATATTCACTGCCTGTGAGAAACTGAAATGTTAAGAGTTAATGACTCAAACAATTGGCCATTGGCAAAAGCATCAGAATGCTTTGCTGAGGTTTGCACCCCCAGCTGAAGGGGAGGAAGAGAGCAGGGTGTGTGGTGGTGAAAGCTCTGATCTGCAGGAGAGCAGCCCAGGTGCAGAGGGTGTGGACCAGAGGATGACCATGCCAAACCAACCTGCTTAGCAACAAGCTGGGGTTTGAGTCAGATAAAGAACAAAGCTGATAAGAAGCAGATCAGGCTAAATGGGATAATGCTTTTTATATAATGCCAATGTCCTTCCTTACACAAGTGGCTAGGTGTGAAACTGCTCCCCTACACCCAGGGGAATTTTTGGGACTTTGGGATGTGGTCGTGAAGGTGTTCGTGCCTTCTGATGAGGCTTACCTGGCTCATCTGAGCTGGCATGAGAGACAGCTGTCATGTCTTAGAAGGAGTCATAAAACACCAAAGGACCTCCAGACTCATTTCTGGGGCCTTCCCCCAGAGCACATGGTTCACAGTGCTGCAACACTGTACAACTCTCCCACCTGAACCTGATAATTAACACACCAATTAACCCACAGGATTTCCTATCTTATGGGCTTCCCCCACCCCCAAAGGAACAAGACAGAAACTATCACTTTGACAAACAGACTTGATTGCAGGTTTCCTCACTGGATTCACAGGTGGTTATATCTTTCTACTCTTACTCTTCCTTACACTTTCTTTCTTTATACATTTTCTAAAGTGTTATGTTTAAATTTTATATTGCTATATTTCTATAAATAACCAAACCAGGTACATATCTGCTTTCTGTTCCAACCAAATTGCTCTGAAATATCAGCCATTTAGGGTCATTTCACTCTAATGCAGATCTATCATTAAAAAGAACCTCAGTTATTCTGCCTTCAGGGGTGGGTCATAGCCCTGCTCTTCCCTCATACACAAACACTTTAGGGCTCTGTTTAGGGGCTCTACCTCAAACTGTGTGTGCAACGAGTTGTGTCTTTACAGAAGCAATGACAGCAAGCTTGAAAATGAGACATTGTTTCACAGTGGTTATTATCAATATCATTATAATTTCTCCTCTTCAAAATTGATCAGTGCGTTTATTTATATATCTGAACTTTAAATCAGACTTCAGAACATACATACTCAAAAGTAACCTTAATACAGAATCAGTTCTTCATAATGCAAATTGTCTAACCCTAGAGGTTCAAAACTGAATTTTAAGCAGAGGGCCAAATTAATCTTTAATGTAATTTCACTCATGTCAGTATGCATAACATCAACTATTAATTTGACCTAATTTATTAGGAAGACTGTGGGCAGATTATAAATGCTACTGAGTTTGCACTCTGTATAAAAATGAATTATTTATGATCATGAAGCTGAGTGATTTTTATTTGTGGCCAAAGTAATTTGGTTAAAATCTACATACTTGTCTTTAAAAAAAAGAAAAAGGAAAAATATTTAATTTATAATGACTCCATATCAGCAGAGCACTTAAAAATAGAGTTCAGGCTGAAGGCTTAAATATTTTTCTCTGTCAGGCCCAATGATTGTTTAAAGTTTGGATTGTCTAGCTCTTTTTTCTTTTTTATAATATTAGTATCAAGTCTCCATGTAAAGAAAGAGTGCTAATCCACAAGCAAAGGAGCAAAGGAATAAGGTTAATCTAAAACAAGGAAATGAACCAAAATGCAAAGTCTATTCACTTATCATCTCATAAATATGGGTAAATATTAATAATTAATTATTAATCTGGGGACTATGTGTATTTTTTTTTTCATAAGAGAATGGTATAAAAAACAAGTAAAAAAACTTTAAAAAAAGAATGAAGAGAAGGTAAGATTTTAGTTGCCTAACTCCAGGTAAACATCCAAACAGACAAAAAACAAATAAATGCCATAATATTTCAGAGCATTACAACGCTGACATTCAATTTCAACTTTTCTCCAAAGATGTCGGCATGACTCTAGGCAAAAATCTGAAGCATTAAACGGATAAAAAGAAAATATTTTTTCCACATTACTGTAATCTCTTTTTCCTCACTTATGCACAAGACTATAACTTCCAATTCCTTCCCTTTAATTAGCTAAAAGAGATTATTGGTGCACTTGTCCTGTACTGCTGAAGACTTCTGTGCCTCCATTAAGACTAGCCTTGAGTTTTCCTAAGGTAAGAATCCTATATTGGAAAGTCTGAGCTTTTCTCTAAATTCATTTTTATTTAGCTATTCTTTTTCTTTTTTTATTTTAATGTTAGCCTTCCCATTCTTAGAACTCTTAATTACAGTGACAGTGGATATTTGGGGGCTATATTAAGTTTTGTATACTCAAGGATGGAGAAGCTGCCATAGCTTTGACACACTGTCTGCTTCTTCTGCAATTCACTGATAAATCTATGCACTGAATTTTAGGCATTTTGTCTGGTACCTATGAAGCCCTTGATTTGCAATGTTCTATATGGTCTTCATAGCCCCTTCTAGCTGTTGGTGCTCTTGGGACTACATGGTATTCTTCTAGATTTTCTCATGGTTGCCATATGTTTGTAACACATTTACCTTCCTATACCCATTTTTCTTTCTGAGAATATCTAGGACTCACAGAGGACATAATAAATTGCCAGTCTTATTTCAGAGACCGAAGTTCTTAAAGCACAATTTTCAGTAATTTCAGGACAAGGAGTTCTGCTTTCACAGTGGACATTAGTCACCAGTGCAGCTGAATTTAGAGGATTTAATGCAGATGAGCATCACAGCTTGACCTCCCCCATACCATAAAATTCACTCTGTATGTCACATTGCTAAGATGTTGCAATTACAGAACTTATAATCTCCCTGAAGGCAAACACAACTTTGAAAGTTGAAGGGTTGGAGCAGGTCTTTATTTCTTCCTGAAGAGGCATTCTGTCTTCCAATTAAAAAAAAAAAAAAAAAAAACAAAAAAACAAAACCACAGGAAATAAAAGAAAAAGAAGAAAAAAAAACCAAAACAGAAAAACAGAAAAAAAGGAAAATTAAAAAAAAAAGGGAAAGAAAAAGAAAAAGAAAACCCCATATTTTCTTCCAATTTCCAGGGAGATAAAATTAAGTCACTTCCCTCTTGTATCTTTTCAAGCCACAACTCATACATTCTCAAATGTAAACTGGCATTCACATTGCTTGTGGAATTAGATACATTAAAGGGAGAAAGCAATTTAAAGGAAATAGCAGGTGTAATACATGACACTTTTGTGTCTGACTGTGGACAGGAAAAGTTATTCGACGTCCCCGAAGTGGTGAGACAGGAAGCAGCAGAAACAGATTCATTTTCTGTGTTCAGTATTTATTATGCCTTCAACCACCTTGAAATACAAACTGTAAACACTTTGATTAATGGTCTGAAAGGTTGTCTGCTTTTGTTGCTGCTTCAGAACAGAATCACTGTGCCTTTAGTTCTAAGATATATTGTAACATCTTCTAGGAATCATTCTTTCACAGCTCAACCCAAATACCTGATTCAAGAAAAAAAACATATATTTGACTATTAATTAACCCAGTCTGTCTGTCTGTCTGTTGGAGCCTTATTTCAATTTCAAGTTAAAATCAGTAAGAAGACAGTATCTATACACAGCAATAATATTGGACCCTGGACAGAAATGTAAGC
This sequence comes from Zonotrichia leucophrys gambelii, assembly GCF_028769735.1. Lineage (NCBI taxonomy): Eukaryota > Metazoa > Chordata > Aves > Passeriformes > Passerellidae > Zonotrichia > Zonotrichia leucophrys. Next base: position 22,469,418 of record NC_088169.1, on the reverse strand, counting down.
TTAGAGCATCTTCACACAGCTCTGAGCCAGTGACTCAGGCCCTAACTTCAGTTGCATTTAAACCCTCAGACTGGGTCTCCCAGTTCTACTTTCAAAGCCCACTGCTCCCTCTGGGACAGCAATGAGCCAGTGTAATGCTAAAACTCCTTGTAGTTTAAGGGTGGATTTACCTAAGGCTACTCTATTTCATCTTCCTCCTGCCTGGGGCCTTTATTCTCAGGCAGCTTTTCTTTTAATACTGCTCATCTTTTTTGCTTCTTGGTGGTAAAAATATAATGTCAGTCCTGATTTGTCACTTCACAATCTTTCTAGTAACTACTAGAGCACTGAAAAACCCTAAAGTCTCCATGGAGTTAAAAGACAGAAAATATTTGAAAATTAGCAATAATGACCACATTTGCCTAGGCAAAGGCAGGAAAACCTAAAATTTTGCTGAATGATAAGATAGCGTTTCTAACAATTCCTTTCCTCTACCACTACTACATGTAAATACAGATTGTTCTACACCTGAACCTCTGAATTCAGTCTAACAATCTGTATCACAGCAATTAGTTCAAAAGCAGCAGATGGCAAAAGTCCACTCTTCAGCAACAATAAAATGTTGTTTATTGATTAGCACTACACTGTTAGAAACATTCTCAGGGACATTTCATGTTATGTCTGTCGTCTTTCTGTTTTCCTCTAGGGCATCAGATCTAAAAGAAAACAGGCAATATCAGCTGGTTTATTTTTAGTTTGTAAGTTTGTATTATGTTTGAGAAGCAGAAATCAAATTATTGCTACATCACTGATGCCTTATAAGTTTTCAGTCCTGAACTAGCTTAGACCTATATTTTGACATAAGATTCCATTAACTCTGAGGCTTATACCCAGACAAAAACAAACAAAAAGCAAAACAACCCAAAACTCTCCATCCAAGTAATTTCCTTTATTTAGGTAGTTTAGTGTAATTGCTATTATTAATACTGCAAAAAGATAATGACTGACAACCTATTTTCAAGAGAGGGCTTTTACCCTTTATCCTGATTTCAGTGACAAAATTATGTATGTGCAGCTCTGCTGATTTGACTGACTTTTTAAAATGCTTCTCTTGCTGCGCCCATTATTTTAAAAAGGAAAATTCTGGATAGAACTCTTCAAAAGTAGGTTCCCATAATCTATAGCTCTTCATACTAGAAAAAAAATTGTCTTGTAAAATAATACCAGGTAAAACTTTGTTCTCAACACATTAAAGGTCATGTCTCAGGAATTTAATAGGGTTCATATGGTGTTGAATATTCAAGTATGATGTATTTTGTTTGATTGTTTGTTTTAAATGTAGTTAAGTTGAAAACAAAGAGAATAATTTATAGACATATGACTATATTTCAGATGTTGATATTGCTGTGAAATTTTTCATCCTTTCTGTATTTACCCATAGGTCACATCCATTGCAATCCTCAGTGCTATTTGTAATATTCCTTCATGTTGCTGTACCACCTCATGTTCTTGGAAAGACCCCCTTGATAAGAAGTTAGAAATGATATGCATAATATTGTGATGCTCATGTTTGCCTCAGCACACACATCAAAATGGTGATTCTCATTTTAAAATATACCATGCCAAAATTCCCAGTCAGAGAGAATGCACTATGATCTTGCTAACTTGTTCTTCTGATTAACTTTGTCGTTAAGGGGGAGAAGGATCCTGTTTTGAAGCCGCCAAGCTTTAGTACAGCATACCTTGGTTTATGTCCCAATTTCATACATTAAAATACGTCCCCACTCCCATCTATTTTTGCATCTAAAGATATCAAAATTCTGAGCCACAGATTACAGCATCTTGTCTCTTCTGAAATACAGGCAACCTTTGCCTACAGCAAATGGTGTTCCCACACTGTTAGACTTAATTCAGTTCAAGGACTGCAGCATGCTTTGGAGTTACAAGCTTTGGTCACCATAGCAGGCAATATGCCATCACACTTTCAGAATTCAGGTCTCAAGCATGTGTCACTTCCCATTGCTTCCTTAATTGATGTGCTACCATAAATTGAGACGTCTGCATGATATCTCAAGGGTAACCTCTCTGTAGTGTCATAGCAGTACTCTGTTTTCCTATGCAGAGTATTTAACTTGTGCTTGACAGATTGTCTTGCTGGCTAACTACTGAAACTGTAAACTTTGTGACCACTAACAAATTCTGTAGTTGTAAATTTAGACTATCTTGCTAATGTGCCTGGAAGAAGTAGCATGTTCTGGTTAAAGCAACTTATTCTAATGAGGAGATGTGGTCTTACACATAAATTACCAAAAAACTTTCCCTACAGAAAGTGTAGAAGAAGTAAAATATACTTATTCACTACTTAAACATCCTGTGGACGTTTAAGTGTCCCTGGATACAAATTTATGGTCTTAAATTTAAAATGTATATCAATATACAAGGTTATTGAACATGCAATGCTACATGTATTCTTTGTTGCTGAAATTAAGAAAAAGAATGTCCCTGTCACAAAGAGAGAAAAAAAAAGAGAAGCAGCATATAAACCGCATACCACTAGAATTAAACATGGAAATCTAACTTTATCAGCCTTTTCATTTCAATGTAATTTAAATTGTCATTAAACATCTTTTAAAGCATACATCAGAGACAATAGAATGCTTAAAACTGATTTGCATTTTTTAGTAGAGAGCTAAAATTACACAAAAGGTAAATAATCTTTGACAAACAGTCTTTCTTTTTGTTACCAGTATCAAGGGTATATCCAGAGCTTACAGATATGAGCTTACAATTCATATCAGGTTTTGCACTTTTATTGTAGGTCAGTATGGACACTAAGAAAGCAACAGCCTTCAAAATATGTCCCATTGTCTCCATTGTTTTGAAACATTAGGTTGAAAGTTAATATTTGAAATCAATGACAGTGGACAAAAAAGAATGTAGATAATCCGAAGCTCCCAATAAAAAACAGATGCTGGAAAAATAAAAGCTCTGGCAACTTGGCATGGATGTTGAGCAAAATCACAGGATGGAAGATAAAGTCCATACACCTCTGTTGAAGTAAACATGAAAAACATTATTTCTGTCAGTGGTACAATATTGTGGAGAAACAATTTTGCCAAATATACTTGACATTCTTATTTAAGATTGCACATTTGATTGACAATGATATTTATCATCTAAGGCTGATTATCTTTCTTATATGTAAGGCATTTTTTTGAGAATAGGTTAGATATACTAATAAAGAGATCATCAGGAAAGTGTTTAAAAAGTTTTGCAGCCTTGAAAGAAAGTGTGTTAATTTAATATAACTACTGCCATTGTATTTACATTTTAAAATTTTCTTTCACCTTTCTAATTAGTTGATAAAGCATTCCTACAAATCTTTCTTTGTTTAGGACTTTTCTTAAACCATCACTGTCTCTGCTCAACACTGCATAACCTTACATTCTTGCAATAATGAATTTACTGCTTTCAGTTCTTCACAGGTTCACAGGTTTATAAAACTTAAAAAAATATATATAGAAAAATATATAGAAATTTCAATTCACATAATTTCTAACTGTACAATTAGAAATTATAGACTTGCCTATTAATTCTTTTTGTCTTATAGATTCTTTATTTGGTGTCACCTCATTCCTCCATACAATATAGTAATTGCCTCAAACAGAAATGGAGATTATGCATACCATAGAAAAAGTGGATTTGGGAGGGAAAAACAGAACAAAAAAATTTATTTCCATAACACTTATTTCTTATTTTAGGAACTGCAGCACTTGTTCATGTTGTGCATGATAAATGTAAGCTATCTTGAGTCTATACAGAGGAAAAAACAGTGAATGCAATACAAGTCAAGATGTAGTTCAGCATAGGAGCTCCAATCTTGTATGTGTTTAATCTGAGAATGGATAACCTTTAGTAGTTTGGAATAAATCTGATAAAGTTTCATAGGTACTTTTTCTTAGCAAAGTATACAAATAAAGAACCACTTTATCTACTCCTTCTGAAATCCTAGTACACACTAGATAATATCTATGAAACTGAAATTATCAGTAGGAACTTGTATTATTACACAAAACATTCCAGAAAGTCACAATACTGGCATTTTTTGGAAGTAGCTTCCTCCTAAAATAGATAGAGCATGCATTATAATGACTTATGAAACTGAATTTCTGAGAAAACCATTAATAAGGTTTATTATTACATTATTGCAGGAATTGTACTCTTAATAAAACAATGTAGCATGTTCTGGTTAAAGCAATTTATTCTAATGAGAAGATGTGGTCTTACACATAAATTACCAAAAAACTTTCCCCACAGAAAGCGTAAAAGAAGTAAAATATACTTATTCACTACTTAAACATCCTGTGGAGATTTAAGTGTCCCTGGACACAAATTTATGGTCTTAAATTTAAAATATATGTCAATATACAAGGTTATTGAACATGCAATGCTACATGTATTCATCAGGATTTATATTTACAGTATAATGTGCATGTTGTTCTTTACACATCGTACACCATTTCTCACAGGATTCCCTGCAGCTGAACACCACACAGGACTGCTTAAAAAGCCTAATAGTGCTAAAAAGTATAAATATACCCATATATATACACATCATGTATATACATATACATATATATATGTGTGTGCACATATGTACACACACATACACACATATATATATGTGTGTGTGGGTGTATGTGTGTGTATATATATATATATATATGTTCACCAAGACCCTCAGGTCCTTCTCTCCAGAGCTGCCCCAGGTGCAGGACCCTGCCTTTGCTGAATTCCAGGCAGTTCTTCCCTGCCCATCTCTGCACCCTGTTAAGGGCCTTCTGAAGGGCTGCACAGCACTTTGGGGTATCAGCCACTCCTCACAGCTTTAGGGGACACCACAAGTGACAGGCCTCCCACCAGACCCTGGGCCGCTGATTGTGACACCGGGATCTACTGATCAGCCACTTCTCACCCCACATCACTGTCTGCTCATCCCGTCCACACTTCCCGAGTTTGCCTATGAGGATATTGGGAGAGACACTGTCAAAAGCCTTGCTGAAGTGGAGGTAAAAAATATCCACTGCTCTCCCCTCAACCATCCAGGTAGTGTTTACACCATAGAAGGCAATGAGGTTGGTCAAGCATGATTTACCTTTGGTGAATCCATGCTGACTACTCCTTTTGTCATCATGTCATAGATTAAAAGCTGAGGATGGTACAGTCTGAATGAGGAAAAAAGTTCAGTCTAGTAAATCCTAACAATGACAAAAACTTAAATTGTAAGGTAACATCTGTAGTTCCATGACAGAACTCTGATGTCACTGAACCACTTTCTGAGTGGCAATCACAGTATTAACAGATGTTGAGAATGGAAGACCTTGTGCCAAAATGTCCCTACATTATAGATATCTACATTATAATGTATCTACACTTATAATTGCTTAGAAAAGAAATAGTATACCTATTCTTTTATGCCTATTCAATCATTAATAGATTGAATCTACTGAAAGACAGTGATGTGTCCTATCTGAATGAGGTTGAACCTGGAAACAGATCTACATCAAGACATTGAACTCAAACATTCAGCCTCAGAGATAACTAGAAAATGAACTGATACAAATTCTAAGGTTCTTTTCCAACCTTTCTTATTACAAAAGCATTCTGAGACAAATTGAATTCTTTTATGAAAATCTCTGCTCTAAGAACATGGCCAGTTTTCTTTGGGTTTCAAGATCATACTTGCATGTCTCAGATACATCTCTAATTGCAGGTTTAAATGTTTAAAAATAAAACATAATTTTAAGCATTTACAGAAACCTTTAACCTTGGTTATGTAAAGCTTCTAGTTTCTTGTCTTTCTATTATGGAAAAAAATGTATTAGAAAATTAGCCCTTGATATATTCCAGCTCTAAATGTGCTGTAGCATGCTGTACTGCACAAATTGTGATAAGACTAACCTTTTGCATTAATCCATAAAACTTTCTAATAGGGTAACAGGTAAAATGTTCTATTTGCTAGAGTCTTCACACCAGAATCACCCTGGAAATCTGATGTTGCACAACTTCAGAAGTAGAATACAGTAGAAAAGCCTACTCTTTTTGCTTAGCAACCATTTGAGAAAGTATATATATTTTAAGATCATATACAGCAAAAGTTCTTTCAAGCCAACATTGTTTATATACATAGGATGATATTAAAATATATATTGTAGATTATACAATATAATTGAACAAATTTTGAATTTTTTACTTCTAGGTGGAACTGATATATATTAGCTAAAAAATAATCTCTAATGATATAATATAGTCACAAGTCAGCAAAATTATTAAGGCCTCTGTAACAAAACTAGTTTATTACTATTTAACAGTGAAATTTCCAACCCCTTATCTCTAAACCACAAATGCTCGCTGAAGTTTAGTATTACAATTCGAGATGCCTTCCAGTAGTGGAATCTCAAACTCGAATTTAGCTCAGTGGAAGAGTGGGGAAACTTGAGCTTCATGTACTCACAGAGGCATGCAGGTGTATGACATGGTTTAGGAACGGGACACCCCAATTTAGTGCTCCCACTGAGACTCTCCAAAACAGAAGTCACTTGCTCACTCCCTCTCCCCCTGCAGAGGGCTGGACAGGAGAACTGGAGGCGCAAAAGCTGAAGATCACAGGTTGAGATAAGAACAATTTATTGGAAACAGCAGTGAGATAAGAAAAGGAACAGTAACAGCAACAATATTAGTTAAAAGTGTACAAGAGAGGGGTGAGTGATTGCCTTGCCAAATGCTCCCCACAGAGCCTGACCTGCCTGACTGCAGCCATGCCACCCTCATCCCTCCCTCCAGCGGGAACTGGCATTATCCCACCGCTCCCTCTGCCAGGCTTACTCAAACAGAAGCAACCCCTGTTCCTGGAAGGATGTGAGGTGGTATAGAAAAACCTTCGGGTCCTAGCCACATCCTGTTCTCGCTGCTGCAGAAATTAACCCTGTCCAGCCCAGAACCAGGACAGTATGTAATGCTAGCTCTGCCTGTGCTGTCCAGCCTGGCTGCCCGTAAGTCAGCTCCAGCTCAGAAAGCATTGACAGGATGAGAGGGGGGTGACATTACCAGAGCTAGTTACCAGCTGCTCCTCTACATTCCTGAAGCTCCAGCAAGGTGTTAGTACAACACTGACCAGTCTGCAGGTGCAACACAAGTCGGACAACACCAGGTGGTCCACAAACCTAAATATAGGATCCATTTTTTGAAACTACCTGGCTGACTGGATGCTGCCTTCAGCAGAAAATGACAAGGGCTTAAGCCTCATCCTTGCATGGGAACATAGATAATAAGTCCAAGTTTATCACAAATAATTCTGCTATACAATATTAAATTTATAATGGCAAAACTTAGTTTTCAATTAGCTTGATGAAAATTGTAATCGTCCTGCCAAATTGATTAATTATGTTATAGTTCATTTTTGTTTATTATAGTCCATAACATTTTTAAAAAGCAGATTACTTAAATCTTTTCTGTCAGTAATGAATTGGGGACAGACTCAGGGAGAGTGCCCAAGAGAATCAGCAGTTCCACCTGAGAGACTAGGCATTACTTTTTATTCAACTCTCCAGTTCTCACATTCATCAACCAGCAGAACTGTCAGCCATTAAAATTTGCATTTCCAGCATTAGCTAAAGAAGTAAATGGAAGAAAAACAAGGAGCACAAAAGATCAAATTTCAAAATGTATTCTATTGTGGCATTGGTTTCATTTTGTATGAGGTACTATCCTACCTTGCTAACATTTTAAGCAACATGGGTTTCTTGAATTAGATGCATGGGTCATACACTTAGCACTGGAGGGTCTCCAGGGTGGGACCTACAACATACCATCTGTGGAATAGCAAAGGAAGAAATTAAACAATAATTAGTAGATTCTAAGCAAATATATCAAAACCATGACAGCTTCCTTTGGTTCACTTTGATAAACTAGATATTCTTCCAGAAAGAATTTCCATCATATAGGAGTGTTTTGTTCTTTTTTTTATAAAAAAAGATTGTTGAAAAACTTAGAGAATAGTAAAGTTGAAGTTGTTATCATTTTAATGGTCTGATGGATTTGTGTGAAATTTTAATTGCTTTTTCTAATTACATTTAGAAATTGTTATGATTACATAAGCCATCCACTGTTCCGCAAGATCTTCTTCTCTTTTTTTGTGAAGCATAACAGTTGTCAAGCAAAGGCAAATGAATGGCAACATTAATATTCTTGACATGTTGCAATATTGTGATGATGAATGCTATAAAAGAGACTGTAAATAAAAAAATTAATGAAGCAGTAACATAAATGGAGGTCATGGGTGTTCTTTCCCCCTCCTTCACTGTTATTAGTAAAGCACTTAAGCATGTCCTTAGCTTTAGGTATGTGAGCAGTCCCACCAGTTAATAGTACTATTCACATGTTTAAAATTAAACATTTGCATAAGTGCTTTGCAGACTTGAAGGCTTTAAGTGAAACAATTTACCAAAACTGAACTCATCTTGGTTTTGAGAACAAGAGCAATGACATGAAAATAAGTTTCCAAGTTCTGTGTCGTCAGCCACTCTGACCTGCCACCTAGAAAAGCAAAGATGACAGGTTGAATAATCAGCCAGAGGTCACACTGGAAGTCTTTTACTATAATCACAGAATGGCTTTTATTTTTTTTTTCTTTTTCTGTAGACACTTAACTCACAACAAAAAGTTTTCTTGACAAGGAGAAGTACTGAGGAGCAGGAGCCACAAAACTTTTTATTTTGGTGGCAAGTAGCTGTCACTTTGTATAGGACAAGATCTGAAATGCTGTGCTCCAGAAGGCAGCCCCAGAGACAGATTCTTGCCTTTTTGATGCCTCACTGAACATTCTCTAAACCCCCTTGAAATCAGCAACTTTATTAAGATCTTGTTTTCACGGGAGCCTTTCATTACTACAGTAATACTCTTTGCCATATTATTAACTATGTAACATAATATTAACTATTAACTAGCTGATATACAGACCTGCTAGGGGACTACAGACCAGATGTGTATTCCTTACCTGAGTAATTGAGCATCTCACTGAAAAATGCGAGGTCCAAGAAAATTAGAGTCTAACTTGCAAAGATGGAGACAGTGCCAAATCTCTCCTGCGTGGCTCTTCTGATATCCTTCATTTTCTGAGTTGTCTCAGTTCTTGAAAAGTTGACTGAAGTAAATACTCCTCTTTTTTCTGGTAATATTTCAGAAAAATGTTTTTCAATTGAAGAGATAAAAGACATCTTTGTTCTGACAGAATCTAAATGCCTACACATTGTATACATGCTCTATAAAATTCCTTAATTAAAGAGTTAATCTTTCAATATACATATCATTTTTGAGCTTACTCTAACAAGTATTTATGAATGACAAAAAAAATTGCAATTAAAATAACTGTTAAGAATCTCAGGAAAGACTATTACAATACTAGCTACAAACTAGTTGTTTCCATTGCTGCAATGCACTGAATTTTCAAAAGGGTGTAATGTGTTCCTCCTACAAGGATGATAGTCCTGCTTGTGCTTACTCTGTTGCAGTCCTCTAAAATATTCTTTTGGAAAATAGCAAGAAGTAAAACAGTCTTTTGCAAAACAGCAAGATGGTCTTTGCAGATTTGGTGAGCCTTTGGACCAGTAAACTGTAAAAACATGAAGGTATTGGTTGCCAGACCTTTAATGGTTGATGAATTTTATAGCTCTTACACCTGCAGTTGCCATTCACAGCCTAAGTCCATAGTTCACTTAGAAACCTTAAAAATATAATTTAGCATGTAAGATATTCTTAATATGAGCATTTTAAAAGCTAACATTTAAGAAAGTTACCTCAAGAAAAAATATGCATGTGGAAATAAAGGTTTTTAACTAAATCTTTTTCTGTTTACCCAGTTAGACTACTGTGTAGCTCTGAAGAAAAAAAAAAAAAAAACCAAAAAAAAAAAAAAAACCAAAAAAAAATATAAAAGAAAAGTAAAAAGGGCATGATTTTACTTTCAGATGTTACCTCATTTGTAAGAGGTTCTTTTTCATGAGAGACTGTTATATTGAAAGTCAGAATGCAGCTCTTTAACTTCTCATGTTCAACTTTAACAATTTTAAGTTGAAAACTCTTTCTCTTCTTATTTTATAGAAACATGTTATCCAATATGCCTTGATATCCCATGCCTCACATCCCACCCTAGGTCCTATTTATATACAGAACACACTTCAGCTTCAGATTGCATCACAAGACCACTATCATGGGCTCCAAGAAAAAGATGATATTCACACATTCAGCGAACAGCTGGCAGCTGATGTTTTTAAGTTGGTGATGCTTGAACTTCTCTTCTTCAGAATATCTCTGTGAATTAGCTCAATTTTAAACTACACTGAAAGCCAAAAAAGATGTTAAAGAGGAGCATATTCACTAGGACTGACTTAAGTCATCAAACCCCGTTGGGGTGTCTGGCTTGAAGCAGCTGAGGTAGCAGGCTCTGATTTTTGACATTACTGCTGTAGTAATTCCAGAGGTGGACCAGTAGTAAATAATCATATATTGTATAGAGGTTATTCAAAGACAAGATGATTTGAAAAAAAATGTTTCTTTTGGTCATATTCTCAAGGACATATTATGCACTATTTAATTACTACTTTGAAATGGCACTTCAGCAATTTTATTTCAAATTCCTTGGTGTGATCTTTCAGCTGGAGGGGAAGTAGAAAACACATAATTTTAAAAAATTCTGTATGCAGTAGTTTTAGTCTGCAACTATTCTACTGTTACATGTATAAGCAATGAGTCAAATTATGAGTTTAAAAATTATGAGCTTCAAAATTACAAAAATAGAGTATTTAAAAGGAAGAACAATTGCTGCAATACACAGATATCCTAGCATTCACCCCTGCCATTTCTTATCTTCACCTACAATCATGCCCCTAATATCAAGTGTAAACAAATGGTAGAATTTAAATAAATATGTATGGAGAAAAAAATCAAATGGGTTTGAACTTACATGCTTTTATTTTGAATTTTTTTTCCAGAGTATTTCTTCCCACTTCTAGTTTTTCCATTTTCTTCTGCATTTGACTTTGGAAATGTCAGTTTGCTTTTTCTTTGCTATTTTCAAAATTTAACTTGGGTACATGCTAAATTTAAAGAAAAATATACATTTTATTGAATCTATTGTTTCACTCTTCTGTTAATACCTAACTGTAAGATTTCATTTTTGATTGACATTCATTAATTAGATGTATTTTATACATGTTGAGAAAAAGACAGAAGAAATTTAAAAATGTACCCGTCAATATTTTCACTGAAAAAGATACAATGAACTCAAATAATGTTTTAGAATTCCACCACTCAATTCAAATATGTCTTATAGTACTTACGTTATAACACACAACTAGCTAAAGAATTATTAAAGTTATAAAAGAGTTATGCATGTTAGTTTTCCAGGTAACTAGTTTTCTGTTCTTTGATGATAGTAGTTAAAATTACAAAACCAAGTTCTCTCATATGAAATAATTAAAATTATATCCTTTTATTTATACCCGTTTAGGGGTAAAACCAATTCTTGAACTATGCTTGATTTTCTGTGACAGAGTACTTATTAATTCTTTATTTTATTTATACTCAGATTCTCAACATAATTTAGACTACTTAGATGTAAGATTAGTGAAGATCTGATCTGGGTCTCAGTACTTCAGTAGCTTGATTCAGTTAGGTAGAGAAATCTTTAAATCAAGCAATGTCAAGCCTTTAACATATACCTAGTGTCTTCAGTGCCATTTTTTCTTTCACATGAGTTTTCCTGACTTTTTTCTAGCAACAATCAAGTAAAAAATCTTTGTCAAGCAAACATAAGAAAACTGGGAGTAAAAGAAGGAATGCTTTGATTGATGTAAAAAAAAGGGAAGCTTTTTCATAATGAGATAACACAGGCTGAGTTTTAAAATATGAAATCAAGATAAAGTAACAACTGAAGTAGACAGAAAGTTTGGAAACTCTATACTCATGGCATCCAAAAAATATGTGAAGTGATTGTAATGAAAGGACAGTAAAGTATTTTGCTTAGTATTTTTCCAGAGGCTAGTGGTTATTTATTATGATTGTTTGTTTGTTTATTTCTTTATTTCTTTATTTTATTTATTTTTTTCTTGTACAGTCCTGATGCAGATCTCATGTCTTTCTTTCCAAATCAGCCCCATTTGCAGCACGGGCATTAGGAAGCACCCAGCCATGACCCATTCCTTAATCCAGTTCTCACACTGGTAGAAGGAGACCTCCAAATCCTTAATTCTATTTTTTTCCTCTGAAAACTGTTAGGGAGATCCTTCTTTTGTCTAAGAAGTAGACAATAATTGAAGTTGAAATTAACAGAGACAGTTTTAACACATGAAGTTCTACTGATTATCAGTTGCCTTGACGTCCCTAGCATTTGACCGTGGTCTCACAAAATAAACACACTTATTCCTATTTATGAAACTGAAGCCATCACATCTTTGTCTCATTCTGACAAATGCAACAAAATTTCAGTTGAAAGCTTGTCACACATGGACACTTCAGGGCTTTGGTGACATTTGTCTCTAAACCCGATTGTTATGACTAAGAATGGAGGTAACTGATCACAGATATTCAAAAATTTCAGCTTCACCCAGCTGTTCTACCTCCTGTTTCCTGCATTATAGTATGAATAATGAATTTTCTCTTCCTTGAAGCTTTATACTTTTAGACTTTAACCACATTTTCACAATTGTTACACACATACCTTCTGACTCACTATCTCAATTGTTTTTTCTTTTCGATAAATAACATTTCCTATTTTGACTTTAGTACTTTCTCACAGCTCTCCTACAGACTTGGTTTTAAGCACCTATTGTTTTCATAAAGGTTAATCTTTATCTCTGCAGATTTTTCTTTTGTTGTGTTTTTAGAAATATATAAAGAAAATGTTTAATACTCTTCATGATGTATGTTCACTTTTTGTTTTACAATATTAACGCCAGAGCCTTGAATGGATGGGCACCCAAACTGTTGATATTTTGGCACAATATCCAGGACATTTTTGACCTGGAGGATCTAGGAGCCTCTCAGGAGATGTTTGGGCATAAGCAGAGTTTAGATTAACTGGTGTGTGTGTGTCAGAAACCTTATCATCCCTTTTGATTGATATATAGAGTTGTGATTATAAATCTATGCAGTGTGAGACAAGGATTATAGACAGAGGTGACTATTTTGACCTGCTTACACTTTCCAGTGCAAACTCCCCAGGAGTCCACTGGACATACAAAACAGGAGATTGTATTCAAAACAATTTAATCACTACCAATCACTACCATCTACCAAGTAGAAGGAAATGAACCCTTTTTCTCATTAGGCTTACTGTGAGTTTCTGGTCTTAGGGGTCTCCAAATCCATAGAACATAGATATTCATGAAGATTTTATTTGGGCCATGTAAAGTGGCTGGAAAGAGGTATGAAATCAGCATTGCAATTTTATACACTATTAATCCTAAATAATATCTCAGATGACAGCCTTACAGGATATTTATAGAAATTTACTTGTAATTCAGAAGTGGTCCGGCAGATAAAAGGATTGGTCTTAACTCTGTTTCAAGTCTGTGGAAAATTATATCTAAATTGTAGGATTGTAGCATAATTCAGGTTGGAATTATCTTGAGACATTATTTAGTCCCAACTTCTCGTAATAAGATCAGCTTCAGGTCGAACCAGGTTAATTATGTACCTTAAATGAAAATTTTGTTGGGCTTGTTTTTCAGTTCAGTTTTCCTCCTTCCCAGAATTCCTTCCCAGAAATCTTTCAACTGAGATTGAAGCAAGAAACTATTATTTTTCATTTTCTCATAGCACTGTTAGTACTTTATAAAAATAAGCAATTCTGAATACTTTATATTGTTACTATTTTGACATAGAATAAAAGCAAAACAGTATCAGTAGTACAAAACCAAAATTCACCTGCAAAATGTATTTCTTCATAACACTTGGTTTTCTAAAAACAGCTTAATTTATTACTCATAAATCTCAGTTATTTACTGAAAGTGCAACAGTCAATACACTATGTTTTTATGAGAATTTCTTTTGAGGATACTTTTTCTATCAGCTAGTTGCTTGTTGATACATTGCCTGGGGTATGCTTTTATAGTCACTTGGAAAAACATTTTAAGCAAAGACATTGAGAAGAAAAAGGTAGAGGAGAAAGTCTTTACCTACTGAGGTGCTCGGTGCAAGTACTTCAATAGGAGAAAGAGGGAACAATGTACAGTGCAAGGCTAATTCTGAACATCTCCTTGGGTATATAAAATACTGACAGAATCTTTTGAATTACATTGTTCCACTTGATTTGTATTGCTTTCAAGGACAACTGGAGATGTATTGTTTGCAACTCTGTATTTGTACTTGTAAAACAAAAAATCTCAACCAAACAAATTAACAAAAGACAATCAAAAACAATCCTGAACCAAGAAACTGCTTGATAGAGGATCATTTAATGGTACATAAAAACCTCTAACTTTGTTAATATTATCTCCTTATACTGCTCTTTTAGCTATGTGACACATAAACTGTGGTTTATAGATGCTTTTTTGTATTTTATTTGCATTGACCCCAAGATAGTGTTAGTGTCATTAAAAGAATTAAAAATATTATTTTCAGTTGTGTTCAATCAAGTCAGATAAAGATTTCCCAGAGAGGAAGATTCACTGCAGAAGAGTTCTGCATCATGCCATATAGCAGTGGGGCATTTACATTCATCAGTTCAGTGCTTGCATCAACTCTATTACAGGTATAAATGGATTAAAGTGAAATGTCATTGAAGAAAAAGAATATTTCAAAACGGATAATTCATCATGGTTTTAAACTGTCTTGCTCTATAGGAGACCAAAAATAACATGACTTTCTGAGCAAAACCTTTCATTTACTCTAATGGTAGATAATAAATGGTGCTCCATTTTAGAGAAATTATGTTGACCTGTCAAAACTTTCCACAGAATCTTAGTCCTGCTCTGGGTAGATTTAGGTAGTTCTAATAGGGCTACAAAGACAAACCAGGACATGGTGATTTCCAGCCCCACACTTGGAGTCCTCTGAACTCCACTTTTGGATCTCTGGATAGAAGGTACTCAAAAAAGCTGTTTGGAAGTTTGATTCTAAAATTTATGAAAAGATTTTTCAAAATCTTGAAAGAAAAATTTAGGGAAGGATGTTCCTTTAATCTTCCACTTTTCTTAGCCAAAAAAAAGTTCTTGTATGGATTGGAAGTACAAGAAATATTACGTAAAACATAATTTACACATTTCTTGAGCTTAGGGCAGTAGAAGGCTATTCATCAGTCTTTATATATCACAGACTCTGTATTTTCAGCAAATCTAAGATGATTCAGGAGCAACAAAATTATACATTCTTGATAAAATTTTAATGCAAAAAGATCTTGTGGATCTTGATAAAAGTTAAAATGATTATTCAATGCAACGATATTCTTTGATACAATAATGTACAATTCAATACTCAATAATATTTTTATGAAATGGCCAGTTTCATAGGAAAGAAAAACTCTGCCAGAGTACTTTACAACTCTCTTTACAACTTGGTAAACTGAGGCAAAAAAGGCATTTAGAAATTTGCTCCAAATCACACAACAACAAATGATAATCAAGTAATTAAAAAAAATCAAAAAGTAATTTATTTGGGATGTGCACAGCCTTAAAAATCAGAGTAAACTTCTTCTCTTGCACTAGAAGTAGCTTCTCATGGTGACTTGTGAATGATGAAGACATACTTTGTGCTGAGGACATATGAATGCTTTAATGTCTCTAAATGTTTATGTGCTGATCCTACTGACCACTCATTCCCTCATAAAACATTGCTTCTACTCAAAGTTCACACACCTGTCTACTCTTCCACAAGTGTTAGAATGTTTATATATAGAAGTGTCTTTATGTAGACTACAGGAGAAAAGAGCATGGGCCTAAAGGATATCTTAAGGAATTAATTTGAATGCCTTAGACGCCTGAATTGATTTTTTCTACTGGGACTTCAGACCTAGCTGTGAGTAGGGGTGTTCCTTTCATTCTTTGGATTCTGTGATTCTCATTTACGGAGGCTTCACTTGAGACTTGCCTTAAAACTTAGTTAAAGCTGCCCGACCTGTGAGATGTCTGAGTTGTAGATTCCTTGTTATGTATTTTTTGCAATTCATTATCAATGTATAATATAATATGACAGAGAAAAAACACTCTTGATTTTATTTGAAAAAAAAAAAAAAGAAAAGAAAAAAACAAATTAACAGCAACAGCAACAAAAATCTGTGTGGCTTCCCTGCTGGCTAAGGCACAGGAAATCCTATGAGTTTGACTCCTTTTTCTGCCACAGAATTCACACCAGATGTTGCGAATTCATCTGTGGGCACATTCAAAATATGA
The DNA here is from genome assembly GCF_028769735.1 of Zonotrichia leucophrys gambelii. NCBI lineage: Eukaryota > Metazoa > Chordata > Aves > Passeriformes > Passerellidae > Zonotrichia > Zonotrichia leucophrys. Next base: position 22,452,994 of record NC_088169.1, on the reverse strand, counting down.
ATGAGGACTTTTTTTCACTGTGATATAAATCACACTCTTTACATAAGAGGCACACAGAAAACTTACCCAGAAATGTAAGGGCTTGCAACCCACCCTTTAAGAACTTCTGCAGCTAAAAAATGAGGACAAGCTTGCAAGGACAATATAGTTGTCTGGAAGATGTGAGAAGACATGAGAGGGGCACTGCAAAGGGATGTAATCAGGATGGTTCTGGTCACTCTACAGTCTGCAGGGAAAAGACATGAATGCAATGCCTCGTTTTCCTGCCAGGGAAGACAGCTGGCTCACTCAGGAGCAGAATCTGAACATCAGCTGACATATCAGAATATGGGCGACTGGGGCTTGGGTCTGAAGGAAAACCAGAACCCACGCTAGTATAAACATGTAGCAGCTGTGCAATCTGCTCCAGCGTAGGTTAAATTCTCCATAAAATTTGCAATTGTTTAAGTTTCTGCAGTTGAATCATTTTGACTGTGAATTTCTTCTCCCTCCTTTTCATACTGAAAGAAGAGAAGGTCTGAAGATTGCACAAAATTTGAACTCCTAAAGCAATTGCCTAAAGCAATTCACTGGGTAAAAAATGCAAATAATTTGGCTATCTGACTAGAGCTTTTAAGACAAATTACAGAGACTTTCATTGGAGAGAAAAAAACCTAAAAGGACAATATTGAAATAACATTAATGAGAGTAAGTGCCCAAGACAACAAAGTTGTTCACAATGATATCGAATAAAAGTTCAACTGTGATCAATGAGAGAAAAAGATCTTATATTTCTACACCTTGGAGCAGGCTCTGTTTAATTGAGTAAATTAGAAAGTATATCTTTTTGCCTTAGAAACTAGTCAGAAATTTGGGGAGAATGTGCAAAACCAGATTACCTTTGGCTACTTAATTTAAAAAATACTTTAAAACAATCATTCCTCAAACTTCACATAAGCACTTCAAACACATGCGCAAACATTCATAAATACTAAAGATAGTGAAAATGACAAAAAAAATGCTCTCTTATGCTCTCAGTTCAACAGTATTTTTGGGAAGCTATCAGGAAATTAACCTATTAAAGGCTAAAACATTATTCATAGAGCCTCATCAGAAAAAGATATTTCTGTCATGTCCCTAGTCATGAGCCCTGCTACGTGGCAAATTTCATGCTAGGAGTATAAATTCCCTCAGAACGTAGCTTCTTGCATTCACAAGATTTACCTGCCTTAAATGTAGGTAAAGTATCAGTGTGTTATATGTGAAATGCTATTTATGGATTAAGATGTTGGACAGTGTAATGAAAACTGCATTATTGAGACCAATCATATCATGGCAGAGGTGTGGCATGGAAATATTGCAGGAGTGCTGAATGACTCTTTTCCACAGCTGAAATTTTGCAGATGTGAAGAATAAATGCACGGGCAGAAATGCAGAGAGAAAAGACACATACTCTTGTAATATAAATCAATATTGTTGACAGCTTGCTTGGAATTGTTACTAGTTAAAGAGTTTCCACCATAAAGGAGTCATTCTCTAGAGCGGTGTCAGTTCAGAAGAGAAAGAAAGAAAGAAAGAAATAGTAAATGGATTATAATGGATGCTCTAGCAAGGTAATTCCGTATACTTTGTGAGCTGCAAGCCAAATGAAATTATTTAGCACCATTCAGTATTAGTAGCTGAGATAACCTCACTCTAAATTTGTCAGTGGTGAAATAAACCTTTTGCAGCCTAATCTTCCTCCTCCGTGTTTTTGTTTGGTTTCGGTGGTCACGTTTTTGGGGTTTTTGACTAATACTAATACTAATGTTTAATCCTCCACCTCTAACAAAAGGATATCTCTACAAACAAAGCACAAGCTCTGACTAAGCCTAGTAAGACTGTCAGTGACAGTGGCTCATCTCCAAAATGGGATTCAAAAAAGAACAATAGGACTCTTTAAAACTCAAAGTAATATGATTATATTGCTACAGATTAGAGTAAATGCATGGTTGACTGTTCTCTGACATCATTACTAGCTGTTCCAGGGAAGACTGTGGTCCATGCTCACTGTGTTAGTATTGACAATTCCTTAGTATTTCTTCCCTCCAGACTGACTAGAGTTGCTCTTGTAAGTAGCAATTCACTGCTACGAAGCCATAGCCCCTTTTAAAATAATTTAACACTATTGAAAAATATTACCACCCATCACTAAATGGAATAATTAGTGTTCCTAAGTTTCTTTCTCATTTACAGTGTTGTAAAATAACACCTTGATATTTTCTTATTTTTGTCTGCCAGGAGAGGTATGTTTACTATGAACTGACTACCCAGTAGCTTTTTTCCAAACTCAACCTTCACTCAGAAAGCAGGAATATCCACTCTATACACTAAGAATTAATGCAATGCAAGGGTGTGAAAGTTCAGTACTTTAGTTATAAAGAAGAGCAGAAGATATTTTACAGGTGCTTTGTCTTTCTGTCTGTAGTGACTGAAGAGCCAAAAGGAAAAGTAGCACTGTGGATCTCAGATTCTTGCAAATGCTTCCAAACATCATCTGCTGACAACTGAAGTACAAGTGCTGCCTTTTAGGCATAGTTCAATAGACTTCATGAGTTCACTGACATGGTGCAGTTGCATAAATACGTGTACAGTTCACTTTTAGTAGGGCACTCCACCACACTAAAACTTGCCTTCATTTGCATTGCTCCCAAAGCACCATCATTTGAAAGGATGCAGCTGCTGGATACAGACCATGTACTGTTTGAATGTGTAGGTGCTGTTTCTGGCTCTGACATATGGGATGATAAAGGACAGGTCACTACACTGTAACTGTGCATCCCATCTCCAAATATACAGAAAGACAACAGCTCCCTCTGTAAAAGAGCAAACAATGGCAAGTGTAATGTCTGTATTGACTTATTTTGAGAAACTGTCTTGAGTTATGTCCACAAGATCAGAACATCCAAAACAAAACTCTGCTTTAATAGGGAGCTATAAGGATTGCACTGTCAGGTTTAAGAGACTTTGATCTTTTTCTTGTTGTAGTAGTAAAGTCCAAGAAAGTATTTTGCCTTCAAAAATTGCTAGTCTCACTGCCTGCCGTTAGCTAGAAAACAACATTTTTGTCCCTAGAGAAGACCCTACCTGCAGTGTTATATATTGCAGAGTGCAGAGGACACTGTTGGAAATGAGCAATCATAATAAAGGTATTTGACTTCTGAATGTGGCAGCTAAATGTGTAAAAGACTGACTCCAGTGGGAAAAGGAGAATAGGCAATTTCCAAAATGTTCTGTTCCTGATGCGTATTAAGCATTCTGGCTGCGTAGGGTGAGTGGACCAGAGCCCCCACACAGGCTTGTGCCTGAAGCACTGATGAATGAAACTTTGGGAGCAAACTTCAGGGAAAAAGAATGATGCATTTGCAAAAGTATTCCAGATGACTGAGGATCTACATGACAAGTCCTTTTGAAAGTTACAGTAGTCAGCTGAAACTCCCCCCACAAACTTAAAACTGCTGGAGATATAGATATACATGCATATATACACAGTCATTCCATCTTGAGCATTGCTGCTAATTGTTCTCATTGAAAAGCATGTTTTTTCTTAGTTTTATGCATATTCACAGATTGAAACAAAACTATGTTAAAGGCTGAATTTTGATTCAAAAACTGACAGCTGTGCTTTCCTGAGACAATGCAAATTATGGAGTCAAGAGAAAAAGATATGATGTCAGGATGGAAAAAAAAGAAAGGTGCCAAAAAAATGGAGAGCAGATTGCAGTCTGATTCACTCTATATGGACCTTTCTAGGAATTTCCAGCCATAGGCAGAACAATATTTGCAACTTGGATACCTCATTCCTCCTCTTCAAGTTACCTGCAAGACAAATTTTAAAATGATAAATGAAATTAAATGCTAAAAACCAATTAAAATTACAGGTAAATTCCATGACACTCAATCATCTTAAAGACTGATATAAGGGTATAGGATGTCTTGATTTCCTTGATAATTTGTGGTGGGAGTTAGATAACAGTAGATAATAGAATTACATGCCTTTTCTTAAAATAAAATTAATTACTTGTGTAGCAACATAGTGCAATACTGTGTAGGTAGGTTTTTTTTTTTTTGAATTGTTGATAAAAAGAGTCTGAAGAACCAACCAAGACATCCATCTCAGTCTGGGGCAGCCAAACAAGGTAAGATGAATCCCACCACTCATCTTTAAAATCATGTGAAAACATCAGTAACTGAAGCAGCAGTGAGCAAAAAGGCAGAAAGCCTTTGAACACGAAGCAAAGCAGAAGGCATAAACTGGAATGAAATAGATAGTATGGGGAGTAAGTAAACAAGAAATCAGCGAGTGTCAAGAAAATTGTTTGAAACATGGAAAATTTAGGTTAACTGTATATTTAGTTGTATTTCTTGCTGTTGCATTAATGCTTATAGAAGTTTCTCTTAGTGCTTTTGAATTTTTTGCTTTCACATTTGAGATGTGTTAACCCAGTTCTTGCGTCCAGGTTTGAAATGAGTGAAATTTTGCCATTTTCTGTGCTAACTTGCCTGCTTTTTCTGAGATACCACCGCTATTCATTCAATCTCAGCTCTGCAGAGGATCTCCCTACAGTCCTGAAGTGGAAGGAGGGATCACAGGTGGATAAAACCAAATAAATGTAAGGAAAAGAATAGAAAACCTTCAAATGCAAGAATAAGCATAACAAAAATCTATTCATAATCAAAGCATCATAGTAAAGGGATTTTAGCAATGCATTTTAAAGAAATTATTCGTTAGAGACAAAAGGAAATCAACTGAGAGATATGGCAAGGCAACTATTTACATGGAAATTTAAATTTTATTTTTATTTGATACACTGTTGTGATATTTCCATGGAGGGACTATTTTTCAAAAGCTAAATTGAAAAGTGCACAACAGAAAGCAGAACAGTGCTTGGGAGAAAACTGCATTAGCTCAGAAAGCTCTCTACCTTGGCTGGAGAGCAGAGACAAGAGCATTTAGCCGGCACATGTTTGTAAGTGTTTGTTTATGCAAAAGTTTGAAAGGGAGGTATAACCCAGGAGTGGACATGCCCTACTAAATCCCATATTCAGTTTCTCAGGTATACCAACCTTAATATTTCACATGAGCATTTACCTCTTCAGACTCATGCAGAGAAACAGGCCCTCCTGTGACCCATCACCTGTCTTAATCCCTGTCCATGTGATGATAAATTTCTCTCACCAAAAGGGCCTCTATTGTTGATTAAATGTGTGATGTGCATATTCCAGCAGTTTGTATTATTTAAAGGCTGAAGTTTTTTATGTTTTCTTCCCTCATTCTCTTTAGAAATACTTAAAATGTTTTGAGGTAACTTTTTTTTACCTTCATTTTGAATCCTCAAAGATACTATGCCAACTTTTCCAGTCAGCTACATTATAGTATCAAATTGAGGTTGCTGTCACAGTGACACAGAGAACAGAAATCCTGTAAAGAGTAGGAACCTATCTTTCAAAAGTCAGAAGGTCCTGTGATTCGCAGCAATATGAGCTATGCCCTTACAAAAACTAACTTTGCTTTTCAGGTGCCTTTTTATAAAAAGATGAGGCTAAAAAATGTAAAGGTGAAAATGAGTTAAAAATGAATTCTTTATGCAAATATCACATTTTACTTCCAAATTCCTAAGTACAATTATCCATCATGTTCCAGAAAGACAGTGATAACTAAAAAAAGAAGATAACAGCTAAGTACTGTGGCAGACCAGTTATAGTGAATGCTAAAAATTACTTCTTTACAAATTCATTCTCAACCCCTTCTGTTCTTTTGATTTATGTGTCATATGACTTCTTAATCTCTAGATTTTATCTCTTTTTTTTTTTGAGATACCCCACTAAGCAGCTTACATTTAAGGGAGAGTGGGAAATAAAATTGGCTTTATTTCTGTACAAGGCAGATTGTATCTTTCCCAAAGACTTTTTATGATAGTTCTGTGCAAAAGATATTACTTTTTTTCTGTGTATACCTGCAGTGTTCATCCAAATTAGTCTTCATGTTATACAAGAAGTTTCTCATTAAAGGTATAGGCAATAACTGTTCACTTTTTCCTCCAAAGATTATTTCAGCAACACAATAAATCAAAATTATCTAGCAGAATTGTGAAATGAGAAGGAGAGAGATGAAGGAAAGTTGAGAGCATGAATACTATCTTTCAAATCTTTCTGGAAAAAACAACTTATTTTAGCACAGAAGCATATCAGGTTATCACTGCATATAAAGATCCAATACTGAGATCACAAGGCTGTGCTACAAACAAATTTGAAAGAGATGACCATACAAAACAGAAAAGCCACACATCTTTGCAAATTTCTATATCCATAGTACTTGTAAAAACGTCTTAAAAAGCTCTAAAATATTTATTTTTCTCTAAGATACATAGATAGATGATAAATAGATTTTTTTTAAAAATAGAAATAGCACTTACAGCGTAGACATTTAATCTGATTCCTATTGAAAAGCAAAAAACTCACCATTAAGTAATGGGTAAAAGGATTTTCATCAGATAACTTAATCAGCATTTGTGAGAATTTCTTTGCATGTCTATACTTTACAACTACGTGTAACACTTCCTAAGTGTATAGAATTTAAAAAGAGCAGGCTTCGCATTAAGGTTTTCTGGGTTATTTGTCAATTCCTTATAATTGCAGACAGATACTAGTTTCTCAAGATATCATTCCTGTGAGTGCACCAGCACTTATAACTGAAACAGCCATCAGAGCTTGCTTAATTCATGAAGCTACCACATCAACTATGTGAGGATTCACCATGGGCAGAGATGCTTCACATGAAAAAAATTGAAAAACTGTAATTGTTTCCTGTGACAATATCTGTTTTCATTGTGATCACCAGCAAAGGGTGATCTATGAACAAAAAAAACCCAAAAAACCCAAGAATTTTTTTATTGATTTTGTAACGGCCTTTCCATTCAGGAATAGAAACCACATAACCACAAATATCAAAACATTTTCCTCAAGAAAAACAAAACCAGTACATTTCAGTGATTACATCTTTGGTGAGAATTGAAACAACTGCAGTTTTCACCAGGTAACATTTAAGATAAATATTTTCTTGCAACTCAGGAGTCTTAAAAAACACCAAAACAATCCTCCCATAATAGCGTGACTAAGCGGGATTAATTTGTGACTAAGTGATGATGAGGAACACTGGCTTGTTGACATTCCAGACGTACAAAGCAAAGTGAAGCAGGTCCCCAGGCAGGTGTAAAGGAGAGCCCTTTATTGCAAAACCCAGGCCTTTTTAAGCAGTTAGCCCATTATCAGTTATATTCCATTTAAGTATAACAAATACAATTCAAGCAACCACCATACACCCCAATGGGAACACAAAATGGTTACATAATTTGTTTTTCTACCTCCAGTTCAGCTGAGTCACTTTCCCATAGCCCTTCTTTGCTTAGCCAAAGTAGCAGGCCTGAGCCATGAATTTACAAGGGTAACAAGGCCCTTATTTTATAAGGTTCTACCTATATGGAACATCCAGTGAGAACTTTCTAATCATCCAAAAGAAGGATATTATCTAGGTCAAGTCCAAATCACACAATTGGCATGATATCACTGTAGCACTCAACCTTTCCTCATAGTACCATGTCCCGTTTCTTGTAATTTTCTTTCCCTTCATTATTTCTCATGAAATATCATGCAGATACAGATGGCACCTGAAATAAATACATAAACTAATAAATAAATAATCAGTGCTATTTCAGCTGTATTTTTAGTAGGGATTTTAAATGGACAAATTGTAATCCAGAGAAAAAAATATTAAGCAAACCCAGAACAGGAAAGCTGTAGCTAGAGAGAAAACATATCACATACTCATTTGCTGAAATATTGTGCATATTCAGTGCAATATTTATGCATATTTTCAGTGTAGAAAAGTGTTATCCTCACTGCTAGGGTTTCTCCTTCATATTATATGGGAGGACAGTGCATACTGAGAAAACTTGGTGCAAAGAAACCCATTTGCTTTATAGCTAAAATATTTGGAATGCTGGACAACAGTACTGTAAGAACAGGACTATCAGTAATAATATTATAACTACCTTTTTTCTTCTTAGGTATAACTTTGATCAGTTCTTTCATATTTAAATAATTTAGGGAAGCCAACAACAAAATTATGCAACTATCTTTTAACATAGTGCAGAAGTCTATATTATGTCATCTAAAAATTTGATTTTCAATGACGGTAGTCCTTCTTATTCTTGCATTTTCTCTATTTTATTACTGAAATTGTAATGGAAAGGGTGAGGACGGAAAAATTAAAATCAATAAAGGAGATATTAATACATGACTCTTTCCCTCCTCTGTTTCTTAGTGAGATAAGACTTCAGAATTAAGAACATTAATATCATTTAATTGGTTCATTAAATGTCTTCTACAGCTCTGTCACTTAAATAACACTGTATCCTGCTTTCCAGAAATATAAATAGGACAGGTCCTTTGGTCAAAAAGCTCGAATTCAGGCAGATATTGAATGTAAAGCAGCTGTTTCACCTGCACAAGGTTCCACTAACTAGGAAGACAAGACATAAGGCTGCAATGACGGTGGGAGAAGTCAGAAATAATCTCTGCCATCTGACTTGATTAGAAACTCCATTATGGTTCTCCCACTGGGAATCACACTTACCTACACCTGGGGCAATGTGGATATGCATGAAGAGAAGCTCTGTGAAGCTGTAGGGGCTTGGCTGAGTCAGGATCCCTGAGAGACCCACCAGGGCTCTGTTAAACCACAAACCAACCCAGAAGGAGTTCTGATGAAAATACAGGTGAATTAATTTTCCCCCCTTTCTTTGGTTTTGCTTTTTAGCCCTCAACATTTTTATTTCACAAGTCTTTTCAGGTAATGCCATCTTGTATATACTATATTGAAGCAGAACAAAAGAAAAGGAGAAATAAAGCTTCAGAGAAGTAGATTCTGATCTCTTCCCATCATTTAGTACTGCTGCAAATAAAAAGGTCAAAAGAGAGAAAGAAATGCATCCTACTGTTCTCTTATACTGAAGCATTATTTTTTTCTCAAAGAATCAACCAGGAACTGAACAGAAATTCTTCTTTTTTTCAGTAAGTGTCAAAAGCCCTCTACTAAAGAGGTGCAGTGTGGAGATGGATCACTTGTCAATCACTGTCTGAATAGCAGCCATTGAGTAAACCTGCTATCTTGGTTGCTAATGGTTGATAAGTCAATTCCATGAACCTTGCAAAAGACATACAGAAAGCACCCCACCCTTTTTATTTTAGCTCATGAGAAGAAGGCTGAGTTTTAAAGACAAATTTTGAAGGTTTGCTTGTTTGCTCTGTCAGATACAGTACAAGGGGGGGGGGGGGGGAGGAAACATGCAAAAATCTGAATTAAGGGATTTGCCCTTCTAAAACTGTGTCTTTTGGAGCACTGTGTCTTTAAGCATTGATTGGCAAAGGCTGGCAGGAATCCATACATGTTTTTTGTTGTATGCTAAACTGTCATCCTCTCTGTAATATAGATTGTGCTTGAATGCTATCAGAGAGCCTTAGAGTTTCCCCTATTTAATATTGAGAACTGCCCCTACATCCTCTCACTTGGTCTGTCCCTCCTAAAGTTATGTTTATAGCACTGGGATTTATGGAAAGTTTTTTTAAAATTATTTATATGTAAACAGTTCTGCATTTTCTTCCATCTTTTTAAGTTGTGAGGGTCTAGACTAATACTAATTAGCAATGTGATTCTGAAAGCAGAGGTTGATTGGGTTTAAGTAGTCTGAACCCTCTTGCCAATCACACAGCGATATTCAGCCTTAAACTTCAATGCCTTGTTTCTACAAATAACTACAAACATTTACACAAACTAACTCGCAAAATAATATATAAACACACAGTGTTTATATATTCACACTGTGAAAAATGTGCTTCACTCAAGGGAGCATGTTACAGAGCTCCTCATGTCAAATGCCAACCAGCTTGGTTCTACCACTGATTACCCAGAGAAGGATGATTGGACAATTACAGCCAAGCACCAGCCTCTCGCCAGGGCAGTGCCTGAGCTGGGGCTGCCTGCCCTTCAGGGCTGGTGAGGAAATCCCCCATCCACTTTCCCTTATTACAGCTTTAATCTGCTTCCTAAGTAGGGCAAGCATAAATATGCTTCCCTAAGAACTGATAAGAAATTCACCTCAATTAACACTTATCACTGCTTCAAATGGCAGCGCAGGGCGAGGGAAAGATTATACATCTTAAAGTTCACAGCTCCTTGTTTTGAGGATAACAGTGATAAACACCTAACAAAAAGTTAGCAGCAAGTTTATCCCCAGCAAAAAATGCATGATAGCAATCATATAAATTTTTGAATATTTATTAGTGATTGTAAACAGACCTGTTTACAAACAAGTAAAAACTTGTAAAACATGCATTATAGCATTATTATGTTGCTGTAAAGAGTTGGACTTCAGGGTTCTTACAGACTTCTATATCACATAGCCCTGACACCAAATGGACTCCTACCAAATCTCTGCTTCACTCTATAACAGATTCGGACTTATGACCGCTCGGGGCTCCGTACAGCCCTGCCCGGCCTCGGTCCTGCTGGGCCAGGAGCACTCCCAGGACACAGCCCAGCCCAGCCCAGCCTCAGCCCATCCCTCTGCCCATTGTGGTGCCAGGTGAAATAAACACGGGCATGAGTTCTTTCTCCTTTTTAATGCCTTTATTAAAAGCAATCAGCTCAGGTGCTGAGAACAGACAGGTCACACTCACCACTGCCGCTCCCAGGAGTGATGAGAAGGAGAAGGGCAGCTTTGTCCACTGGTCTGTGGGCAGAGCTGGGGGCTCAATCCTCACAAGAGCATCATGAGATTGCCCACTTTCTGCTTTAACAGTTGAGCTCCTCTGTCTAGCCAACATCCTTTAGGTTAGGGTGAGGGGTAAAAAGTGTCTTAGCAGATACTTGATTCTTTTCCTCGCATCTAGACATCACTTTGATTCATCCATTTCATGTTGGCTCACTGTTTTTAGGGGTTTTTGGCTAGTTTTGGTGAGGAGCTTCTCCCATTGCATGCTGGTTCCAAGGTCATTTGCATGCTAGCTCCAAGGTCTCCTCCCCTTCACCACCTGGGTGCCATCCTCCAGGAAGCAGCAGGGTGCTTCTGGAGAAAAGGAGGAATTCTTAACCATCAACAACAGGTAGTTAACAAAAACTACAGATGACTACAATAACAAACAGAACTCCACCCTGGCAGCACCTGGCCCAACCTGTTAGCTCCGCAACCTTTTTTAAAAAATGGGCAGCTTTTCTACTCATAACACCTGGGGATGCCCCGGTGTCCCCAAGCTCTACCCTGACCCAAAGGGACCCCCAGGGAGCTGCTGGCAGAGAGGTGTGGCTGTTTTGGGTATGTCCAGTACGCAGGATGAATCACCTGAAATTAGCAGAGAATTTCAGAGCTACTTTCTATATGATTCAAAGAAAAGAGGTAATTTTCTTACATTTCCTAACAACCTTCCCAAATGAAAAAAGATAAAGACATTTTTTTCAGTATCTTTTTAAAAAATACTGTGACCTCCAGGAAAACTTCCATCCCTCTGAATAACCACATGCCCAAGAAAGGCACAAGTTTTTTTTTCCGTAGTTTTTAATTCTGCCCCTAGCAGATTCCATAAGCTTATTGTTTGATTTTAGTTGACGTTTTTTGCTGCAATCACACTTTTTTTTTAAATATAACTATACAGATCACTTGGATCATGCAAGTTTTTGTACATAATCCAATCGAAGTCTGTATTTGAGAAAAGATATTCACCATATTCATCACTTCGAAAGATCAAGACTTTACACATAAATCAAGTCTCTCACCCTAAAACAACCAAAAATTCAAGAGCCAATGAAAGGGTTTATAGGAGAACAATTATTTCACTTCAGTCTTCTTTTACTTTTAACATAATTAATTTCTCCTTCCTTAAAACTGTCTCCTGAATGAATTACTTCATAGACACAGTGGTACTTGAAAAGTCCCTTAATATTTCTAACATTCTTAATGAGCAGAATTTTCTGTATTAACCTTTCCCCATCACTGGCTGAAAAATCTAAACTAAACTAGGCCAGGGCAAGACATATAGAGCTTGGTAGTCTTCAAATCTCTGGTGAACTGTCTCTGGGAGTGCTTATTACGATGCAATAGTGAGAGCAGGAGCTGCTGAAGCACAAGTCAGCATTTGTAAATGGTTCACCCTGACAGCTGTCTGCTATCTGCACTCCAAAGAGTCCCTTTTAATGTACTAAAACTATCCAATAGGAAATCTTTTTCCCTTTTCCCACCTTAACGCTTAAATGCATTGGTCTAGTCTGCTCTGCCCACACAACTAGTTAATATGGTGGTACAAACATTTACCATAGCTGCATGTGTGTTTAACTCATTCATCAACAAACAAGGGAAATAGAAAAACAAATGTTCCAACAGGCACCTAGGAATCCATCCTTACAGCATCCTTAGCCATATTGTTTGACTGGTTCATATTGCTATTTCCTTTCTTTCTGTACCATGACTTTTCTCTCTCTCACATATACTGTGGACACATGTTAATTTTTTTTTCTATATATATTATGTGCTGTAATCATATTGCAAAGGTTCTATTGTCATTACATTGCAAAGGTCCCATATTGCTAGAGTTCCATACCTCCATGATGTTTCTTGTAGGGAGCTCCTCCAGGCACTGACTCTGCCTTGTCCTTGCAGTAGCCAACTAATCCAAGTTTCCACCAGTCCACTCTTTTATACCACTTGTTCTTACTGGCTACTGGTGTGGCCTGTTAACATCAGGCCTGCTCCTAATCTTTAGTAATTGGTTCAGCTGCAACTCTTTAGGGGGTAAGATTATATTCTATACCACCTTAATTTGCCCATACTGTATCCCCCTACAATTATGTACTCTCAGGAAAGAAAAATCTTTTTTTTTTCTTAGCTAGATTAAAACTTAGCAGCAGAGTCACAGTTGAATAAAGTTTAGTTAAAAAGACAACTGACTATTGAAGACTTTACAGTAAATGGTGGAAATATGAAAAGTGTCACTCTAGAGGAGTTGCAAAAGAAAAAAATATGCTGATCTTAAGCAGTTTCAGTCAATGACTGAGTAGTATTTGATATTCATTAAAGAGGGAGGTAGCTCATAGTATTTAACTGATGAATGATTAAACTAACAATGAAGTGTTAGATTGAAATTTCTGTGATTGGAAAAACTTTTAACTGGAGGCAAACCAATTTACTATACAGTAAATTGAATGTTCTAAAGGGAAAATTAATTTCTTCAGTGGTCATTATATAAGGGATTTCATTAATCTTTTTTGTTCTTGCTTTTGTTCTGTCTTTATAAAATAAAATACCTTATTTTTCTGACAAAGTCTGATATACCGAAAAAGAGACTGTCCTGCCATGTGTAAAATAAATATTATGAAAAATAAGCAGGAATTTCAAGCTTATTCTACCATTGCCTTTGCAGAGTCACAGTCACTATTAAACAGAAATGAACAATGTCTGTTGTCTTGAAAATCATTGGCCACTGCAGGTACTAAAATAAACTTTGTTTTTCTTTTATATATCTCACAAGTTACCAAAGAAACATATGGAGTTCTTTACAAGAAGGAATGACTGCAGAGCTTTGATTGTCATGGTTATTGTGTTTTCAGTACAACCTTCCCCTGGGAAATGGCAGAAGAGGTCCCTGGCTGTATCTGCCAAAATTCAATATATATTTACAGTATGCAGCATAACATAATTTGCCACAATAAAGAAGAAAAAATAGAGGTGAAGATATTGTGTGAGATGTCAGAATGAAAAAGAAGTTTGAAGCTATACATCCTTTAAAAGAGGCAAGATAAAAGAACAAGCAATAAAACTGAGACTTCAGAAAATCCTGAATTTGACCTAGCTCTAATGCCATCAAATCCTCTGCAGGTAGTCTCAATGAGAACAGAAATAAACAAATAATAAGCACTTAGAGTATAGCCTGGTGACTGGAATGAAGAAAACATAAATCAACAGGGATCAATTGTTCTCTGTCTTTTCTAATAAAAAAAACTTAAATATCAAATTAAGCCATTTTACTTCAGGTTAAAAAACCTGAAGAGGTATTATTTCTTCATACAATTAATAGCTAAGTTATATTTTTACTACAGGATGCTGAAGAAGCAAATCTTTATGACTGGACAACATCACAGCAGAAAGTATATCAGGACTATTAAGCACAAAAATAACAATTTTCACTTCAAGCACTCACTCTCACCCGTTATTAATTATGGAAGTCTGGGAAAATATTTCAGTAAAATATTATAATTTTATTGCCTGTATCTTTTATCACTCACTATCACCCACTGTTCTTCCAATATTTAGTATTTGTCAGTGCTGGAGACAAAAGCCTAAGAAAGGAATTTCAGCCTGATTTATGTAACTGTCAAGTGTTTCTAAAAATACATAAATATGTGTACCTGAAGATGATGCCTTTCTCAGATGACAATTTTTTTAAAATCAAAAGTTATCAGACATTTAGAAAATAACATATCTTCAATTAAAAAAAATTAGTGTGTTTGAACAACACAAAACACTTAATGATTACTACTCAAATGATATTCAACCATATTCTTACAGACTGCAAACTGAGAATCAAAAACACTTTGTGTTTGCAGTCAGAAATTAGAAGGAGCTGCAATATTATGCATCAATAATGTCACTAGCTGCTTGAAGAATTAGAAAAAAAGAAAAAGAAACATCTTATTCCATCAACTTCAATACAATCTATTCTGGAATGCAAAAGATTTCTCTGGCCTGGAGAACAAAACTTTCCCTTTGTTTTAAGGGTACCTATCACTAGATAAATTGTTCTATTCCAGACATGTAGCAATAATGTAATTGAAATGGTTAGTGCCCTTGTAATACACATCAAGTAATTCACTTGTTTTTACTTTATGATCCACAGTTTTATCTGAAGTAAGGTGGCAAAAATAATAGAATTATGCTGTCAAGCCATTACCAACAAAATATCTGGACTTGCAACATGGAGAATATCTTAGTTGTGTTCTTGTCAGGAGATGGAATTAAAAGTAGTTTGATACAGGATCAGATCAATTTTAGAAATGCATGCTTTGAGAAGCTATACTGTGCTGATGTAATGATAGATAAACAACTAATTTCAGGTTTCAATGAAGTTCTGCATAAAAATTTCAACTGGCCTGAATTTTCTGATCTTTCTGATTGTTTTACTTTAAAATATTTCAGCAAAACAACATCAATTTTGAAAATCTTCTGAAGGAGTACAGGCAGAATATATCTGAGTTTGTCCTTGTTTCATGACAGCTCAAGTGCCACACCACCAAAGAACTAAACTTAGTCAATTCTGCTAAATAGAAGATGACCAAGCCATGACCCTGAAATCAAGTGGCAAGAACTGATTCCCATCCGTGCTTGTTAAAGTTGGTCTTGTGTAAGGCAAATTGCCCATGTGTGTCCTGAAAAGCACTTTGTCTTCAATCTCCCCTGGGTCCTTTGTGCTCTATTTGACAAAATTAGTATTTTTTTTCTGGAAATGTGGGACGTGAGGTTTTATGGGTTACTTGAGTATACACTGCTGTTGAGAGAGAGCTGGAGGGCTGCCTAAGGGAGAAAAAGCCAAGACTGGTGGCATTTTCTGAGTACCCGCCGGGGTGACCTGGGATCAAACTGCTGGGATGGAGACCTTGACAAACCTGCTCTGACTTACCAACTTGATATACTTTAGCCTTGGACTTGTCATGTCACTACAGATCAGTTCAGCTGTGTGGGCTGACCCTGCCTGGATGCCAGACACCCACCAAGGCTTCTCTGTCTCTCCCCTCCTCAGCTGGACAGGGGACAGAAACTATAATAATAATATATATAAAATATATGAGGGGTTCATGAGTTGAGGCAAGGGCAGAGAGAGAACACTCACAAAATGCCATCACGGGCAAATCAGATTTCAAAAGTTCTGTCCATAAATCACATCACATTTATAAATTTATTACTCTCAATCATCATTCACAGAAGCCATTGACTCAGTGTATAAAACCCCTATATTTTAAAGCATTGAATACCAAGTCAATATTCAGTGAAGGCAACAGTGATGAATTCCATAAACTTCTACAGATTTTGCTGGTTTTTTTTCAGAATGGGAGCTTTCATGTAAAAATAAATTCTCACACACTTTGGCTGTGAAAATAGCCTTCCTTCCCTAAATCAATAGATTTCTGTCTTGTTCATTCTGCAGTCAAGATAGACTGAAGAATGTAACACCTGCAGAAGTGTTGATGTCTTTCATCTGGATAGGATTTTAACTTCAAGGTCAGTATCTGACTCTTTAGATGGTTAAGGCCCAGTTTTCAGTTTGTAACAAAGTACAGAAATTTTGTAACCAAAATTACAGTTTAGTTTCCAGTTATTCCTGCTTCAGCAGAAGTAAATGTGATATTGCCTCCTTCCTGAAGTAACTGCAGGGAACAAGAGTCTCACCACCCCGAGCAGCATCCCAGGGAGCAGCTTTTGGCACAGCTCATGCTGCTCCTGCATTAGGGCCAGTCTGGCAGAGAGAGACCGAGTTCCTTCAGCCTTTTTGCTGCCCAGGTCTGACAAGGGAATTACAGCCGTGTCCCAAGCTTAACAAGACAATTTAACAAACAGATTCCAGATGGCCAAACCTGTATTTTTACTCACAGCGTCTGACACCTGTGTGGGATGTTATGCAATCCCCCATTGACCAGATAACAAAATGTTCTCTTTTTTTGAAAACCAAATCAAACTGAACTGCGTGACATTAATATTGCCCTTCATTCTATTCAGTCCTTGAGTCTCAGCCACACCTGTCCCTGGTTTTACAGTTTTAAAACCTCACTGACTTCTCATGGAAAATATTGACTAACATTCAATAATGGCAAAGAATATGTCCCCTCATGAATGGTAATGACAAACAGCTTCCCCTCTACACTGATGGAAACATTGATTATTACAATTTTGCTTATGTTTCACATTTGGGACAAAAATCTTTTGTATAGATTTTCTTATAAAAGAAGAGAGGCTATATTGACAAAGGTGAATATCTAATATTATTGGAAGACATCTCTGATCTCTGAAAGGGCTTAAAGTAGAAAACATTTGAGAAAAAAAAATAAATAGGCTAATAAATTTTTAGAGGAACTTTCTGAGAACACTGTAAATTCAAATAATGCCGAGATTGTCTCTTGGATTCCAAGTGCTGCAGGCAAGTATCTGAAGTGTGGAGCAGCACCTACAAAATTTGTGTGTGCTTATGCTGTGTGAGTGCCCAGGCCCCATTTATTTCCATTTTCCAGGACTCTTACTGTGGATCTTAATTTTTTTAGGCACCACAAATTTTTGTAAATTTCTATGGACCAGTGATGCAGATAGATTTCAGCAAATGATCCTGCTCTACAGTGAAAAGCATTTACCCCCAGATTACTTGCACAGATAAGTCAGTTTTGCTGAAAGCTGTGAGAGATGCCAGAGGGATGACTGTGATAGAAAAAACACTTGTACACTTAAAAATTTGAGCAGGCTGAGATTTTAGATATAAAAATTAATATAAAGCATTCTGTCTAATAATAATAATAATAATAATAATAATAATAATAATAATAATAATAATAATAAACAACTCCTTTTTTTGCATAAATTTATGGTTTCAAGTAAAAAAAGGTCTTTTTCTGGAAAAACTTTCATAACAGAGTTTTGATAAACTGTTTTGTCACTGTGTTGGGTCGACCTTGGTCAATGGCCATGCACCCATGCAGCCACAATTTCACTCTTCTTCAAGAGGACATGGGGAGAAAAGAGGATAAAAAAGCTCATGGTTTTGAGGCAAAGACAGAGAGATCCTGTAGCAATTAGTGTCACAGATAAAACAGTCTTGACTTGAGAAAATTAATTTTATTTTAAAGTATAAAGGATATGGATGGTGAGATACAAAGAAAATGTTCTCCACTCTTTATCCACTCTTTACTTCACTCCTTCATTCCTCAGGCTCTGACCTTGTCCCATCCTGAGCAGCACAAGGGGAATGGGGAATGGGAGTGATGGTCAGCTGATAACACTTTCAGTCCCTCCTCACACTCCCTGCTCCAGTGAGGTCTCTCCACTGAGCTGCAGCTTCCTTCAGGGAACATCCATCTGCCACACCGTGGGCTCCTCCCCCGGCTGCAGTGGGGCTTCTCCTTCCCCATCATCCTCCATGGGCCATGGGGGAACAGCCTGCTTCCCTTCAGCCTCTCCATGGGCTGCAGGAACACCTCAGCTCTGGCGCCTGGAGCCCTTCCCTCCCTCCTTCTTCACTGACCCTGGTGTCTGTGGGATGACTTCTCACGCTTTTATTTTTTCCTCACTCCATTGAGGAAAACTCCATTCCTCACTCAGACTCTGCCATGAAGCATTTTCCCTTTGTTCAGTGTTTCCTGAAGGCATCAGCAGCAGCATTGCTGGACCTGCTGGCAGTGTCCATGGGGCAGCCCCTGGCCTTTCCTCACAGAGACCAGCGCTGCCATTCCCCCTCTACTGCCAGCTCCTGGACTCCAATGCCCAATACAAAACCTGACACCTCCTTCCCAAAAAATGTAAACCAGCTCTCAATTAGTGGTTTTTCCACTTTTTCAGCTAAAAATTCCCAGAAAGGAGTGAGCTGCTTTTATGTCATGTTATAACTTCCTTCCTTGCATTTTAATGTTCAAGAGATTGCTATTCTTTTCCCATTTGCCAAATGAAAAAGTAGATTTTTCCTCTCTGTGATTAAAAGGATCATATAGTTACGGCTTAAACCCCCCAATGCATTCTATTCTGTATTCAGCAAATGTTTCTAATTAGCTCACTGACTGAAGTGGCAAAATGCATTAAAAAACTGGGATTTTTGGAGTTTTGTTTTCTTAATTGGAGGTCAAAATTCCTTGGAATTGTAACAAACAGAAATAGACTATACCTAGAACATACCTATAAGGCACAAGAAGTACACAACTCATAGCCTTTGGAATTTGTGGATGGCAAAAGAAATTAAAATGCATTTTAAAAATAAGAGCCATTAGAGGCTGTTAGAGACAAGGATTTCACTCTGGCTTAATCAGCAAATAACATAATTCTAATAGCACATAAGTGATCTTTTCTAAGTAGAAGAATAATTAATAGGCTAGGACTGAGCAGAAAATAAGGATTACCTGCAGTTCTGTTTATTTTTGTGACATTAATAACTCTAAAAGTGGTCCATTTTGTAGGACTTAACTCACATACACACTGTTTTACCATTTATGCAATTAAGAAAATTAATTTCAGTAGAGAATAACCCACAAAATAACTCTCTTCTCAGGAATAAAAAGGAGGAAATATCTATAAATAAGGATAGATATTTTCTAATATCTAATGGAGAGACTAATGGAGGAAGTTTGAAAATTATGAATAAAAAAGAATTAATGTTTCTGTCTCCTGTGCTTGATGTTGCATTTCAGACTGATTTTAGAGGCAAAGAGCTGCAGTAATTGACCTTGAAAACCTAAAGAAAAGTTGTATCAGTTTTCCTTTTAACCATGTGTCAAATGGAATCACTTCCTAATTGCAGACCAGGTAAGGGAGTGCTACAGTATATGCATAGTCATTAATTTGGGAAGAGTTGGTAGCATTTTTTCTGTACTTTTAGTGTATCTGGAAGATTGCACAGAGGAACTATAGTCTATAACTACAGCTTCTGCTGTAATAATGCAGCTAATTAATAGCAATCCATTATGTCATTTATACTATATTAAACTTAACTTTTCTTTCAGGAGCCAGATGCACTGTTCAATAATCACTCAGAGCAAAAGAGTTTTACACTGTTAAACCTTAGTGCCTAAGTTCTAGCTGATCAGCATTGTATGACTTCAACATCTGTGCACTCCAACTGGTTCCAAATGCCTTTTTTAAAAAGTTGAGGTATTTTAACTGAATTTATTTAATTGGAGTTGTAGAGGCAATTTAGCAGCCACCTTACACTGCTATTTTAGTCTCACTTTAGATTAAAACTAACCTTCTTATTCATTCAAGCAAATCCACACCACTGGATTGATTATAAATTGGATTAGTGACAGTAGCTACAGCTTCACTGGCAATGATGAAGGACTAGAATGGTACAAAGGGCTAAATTTGCAAAGCAGACTTGGATGTGTATTATTCTTGTTATGTGCCACTAGCAATTTAACAATCCAACTTATTTACCCACTACAATCCCAAATTTCTCTTTGTGTAGGGAACAACTGAGCAGATTTTTTCCTTAGTTTGCAACTAAATTTTTTACTTATTTGGAAAATTATTTCACTTACCCACATGCTCTGGTTCAGCAGGCATGCTCAGAGCTTCTGAATCTGCATAAATAATCTTAATAAACTACCTCTCAATAAATAATTAGGGTTTGTATAAGAAATATGGAAGATCAGATGAAATTCCTTTCTTTGATCTGGATTATGAATTTGTACTTTAGTTTCTCACATTCTCCTTCCTTGTAGGCAGCACAGGCAGAAAATTAATTATTCTTTCTCTGGCCTGCTTTATGCATTCTAAAACACTGGGTTTGCCAGAAAATAACAATGACTCTGTGGACAGATGATTAGCACAATCACCAGGGCTCCAGATCCCCATTAACATCCTTCTTGCTGCAGAGAAGTTTAATAAGAGAGAGTTTGCCACACCATAATACACCTCAAAGAGACATACAGAATCAACTCATGCATAAAAGCATGTTTCATACTGCTGAAATAAAGATTAAAATTAATAGAATATAGAAAACAAAATTTTAATTAGGAGAAATGTCTGTCAAGACTATCCAGTGACCAGAGTAGGAATACTGCTGTGCAGCCAGAAAGACTTCTCTCTAAAAGTTAGGTGCCAATTTGTTGGAATAATCAGTTCAATTGTGGTTGAAGTGGTTCATGATATTTCCTGGTAGCTGGCCTCAGACAGGTGAATTTCTTGTGATCATACAGATTTACCTGAGCCTTACACCTAGGGCTGCCTCCTTCTCTGTTTGTAAGGCAGGTAACCCCATACATTTATGGGCCTTGCACACATCCATACAGATACATTACCAGGTCACTGAGGGCACTACCAGGCCCTGCTGTCCCTGCCAGCTCCGCATGCTCCCCATGGTGCCAGGAGCCCCCTGTCAGCCCACATGGGGATGGATCATCAGTCCCTGCCCCAGCTGGGAGTTATTCTCCACTCTGGCCCTGCCACTCAGAAGAGCCTTGATTTTTCTCTGCACATAATTCATCTTGTGGGTGGACCCTCAGTAACCCACCTCTTTTTGCCCCTTTCTGGTGCCCCTGGCTGGTGTCTACCCTGGCTCTTCATTTGCTGTGCCTGAGGTTGTTGATGATCCTGATACTGGTACCTGGTGCTGTCCCACCTATGAGCCTGTCTCCCTTGGAGAAGGCACAGCCTGTGATATGGTCACCCTTGGCCCTTGGCCTCAGGGACCAGCTGTCCCTTGCTGCACTCTTACTTATGCATCTTATGGACTAAATTAGAGCTGTATAATTCACCAGGCACATTACCATTATCTTGTGACCCTTAGTAATCTTGGACTAAATTCCTGTTAGAATTAGAGATTCAGCTGTGTGCCTCAGGAAGGTCAAAAGAAACCAAATAACCTAGGTCTGGTCAAAGACAATTGTCTTTGATTCAACAGTCTGGAAGCAGACTGGAATTAGACCCTTCATTGGGTGAACAATTCACCTGTATGTCAGCAAATCCTTGTTTGGAGAAAAAATGAAACAGAAAACTCCTTACTCTTGAACTGACAGCATCCAGGCTTAGTATCCCAGGAAAATTGTTTGCGTGTTTGTGACATACTTCTAAAAGGCAGAAGGCTGTAGGCTTCTTTCCAGGCTATGTAGCAATGTCTGTTATATTCCCTCACTTCTTAGCTGTCTGTGTGAAACCATGTGTTTCAAAAGTAAACTGACAACTCACAACTTCTTCTTTTCTTCCATTTTCTACTGAAAAGAGCACTGAAACTCAAAACCTGTGCAAACATTTATCCTGAGCAGCATTTGGGATGTGTGACCAGCTAACCATGCCCTGGGCTTCAGAACTTATGAACACTGTCCTAACATCAAGAACAACAGTGAAGTTCCTTGTCTTTGGATAGCTGTCCCTGAAGGTTTGCAGTCAGCTCTGAAATAATTTTTTTTTTTCTCTCAGGTATTGGTAGTCAATAATACTTCACACTACATTTAACTTCTCTTCTCTTCTCTTCTCTTCTCTTCTCTTCTCTTCTCTTCTCTTCTCTTCTCTTCTCTTCTCTTCTCTTCTCTTCTCTTCTCTTCTCTTCTCTTCTCTTCTCTTCTCTTCTTCCCCCATCTCCCTTTCTGTTTTTTTCACTTTTATGTGTGGCACTAGAAGAATTCTTTTGGCATATTGAATTGGTTTGACAATTTTATATTTCATGAGATAGATCCATATATTTCATTAGAGATACATCCATTACAATAAAAACAGCAGAACTGGCAGTTAAACAAGAAGCCTGCTCCTCTAGAACATTTTGTTGTCCCCTTAGTAACTAAGACAACAATCTCACATTCTGGAGTAGCCTCACTTAAGTCATAAGAAGTGTCAAAAAGTATCAACTAGAAAAATAAAGTTCCATGTGGACTAAAATCTCAGACATTTTCAGACATACATGTACCTAAAGAGCAAGTTTTACTACAATTCCTATAATCAGTGCCACTTATTTATGCTTGAAATCAAGTTTTGCTGCCATACATATGCAGAGCCAGTGCTGTTAAGTCAGTAAGAGGCTCAGGGCTTAGCTCAACCTGATGTTTACAGAATCCTCCAAACCATTTTTCCAGCAGCCTGAATCAATGGGAAGTAGGGAATACACCTAAAGACAGAATCTTCCTAAAGCACGGTCACATATCTGATTGTGTTAGCCCAGAAAGTTATATATCTAAAACATAAACATTTTCCACTGGAATTGTAAAAACAAGGAAAGATTCTGCCTAACCAGAGTTAGTCAAATGATGGGGCTCTTCTTTCTCTTCAATTCAACACTGGCTTGTGTATGACAACTGCCTTCTGAAAAATCTTGGCTAATGTATGTACCTTGTGGAAACAAGACATCTAGGTCATGGCAAAGCCAGGATTCCTTCAAAGACATGGACCTACAATATTATTTCCCCTTTATTACAATATTATTTCCCCTTTATTTTTAATTCTTCAGGTACATGTTTCACTTGATTTCTGAGCTTTACTTGAGAGCACAGAAAATTATCACATTCACTGAAGTTTCTGAAGCTTGATACTTTTGTTAAAATATACTCCAAAATTTGGTTCAGAATTATGTTTTGTGACCTCCATTGATAATAAATTGCATTCTGACTGACAAAGGAAGCAGCTGCTGGTATGGCTTAAACCCAGCCAGAAAGTAAGCCCATGACACCACTCATTGCCTCCAACACACCTGAGATGGGGGAGAGAATTGACAAAGTGAGAAAACTCATGGGATGAGGTAAAGACAGTTTAATAGGTCAAGCAAAAGCCACACATGCCAGCACAGAAAAACAAGGAATTCACCCACCACTTGCCATTGGCAGAGAGGTGTTCAGCCACCTCCAGGAAAGTCAGTCTCTGTCACACATAATGGTGAATTGGGAAGACAAATGCCATCATTACAAGCATGTTACCTCCCAGTTAATTTTTCTTCACACAGATTTATATGCTGAGCATGATGCCATATGGTATGGATTACCCCTTTAGTCTTTTGGGATAGGCTGTCCTGATTGTGTCCCCTCCCAGCTTCTTGTGCACCCCAGACCTTGCTGGTGGGGTGAGGTGAGAGATAGAAAAGGCTTTGATATTTTGTAAGCGCTGCTCAGCAAAAACAAGGCTCTGAAAACAGATCCCCACACTAGCTAGCACAGTTAATTATGTTAAATGTTTCAAAAGTCTCTGTCATTCCATTTAGTTTTTGCAGTAAAGGTGGGTCTGCAGATCTTCTGGTTGTCCTCTACTGAAATATAAAATGTGTACATTCTGATGCTAGAAACATACTGCAGGCTGTTGTGACACTCCAGTTAGGTGAACAGAACACAGGGGCCCTTATTGTCACTTACTGGTGTTTGTTTGAAAGTTTCCTGGCATTTTGCAGACAATAGAGAAAGTAATGAAACTTATTTTCTGGCAGATCTGTAATTTTAGGGGATTTTTTTGTTTAAAAGAAATGGTTGTCCTTTGTAAAATAAATTATAATCATGCATCTCTTCGACTCTGACTATTAGTTTCAACATGGACAATGAAGAATACAGATGTGACAGCAACTTGTAAGTTACTGAAATTTTTCTTTTAATTTAAAACTTGACTTTTTAAATATCAGTCCTTAATGAAACTCAGGAACTGCTGGTCAATTAATAGATGCATCATATCAAGAACAAAACATTTTAAGGAATGTTGCACAGTTAGGAAGTCATGAGTTGCATAAATTTCCAGAAAAGGTTTGAATCAGAAGAAAATGTTGTTCTGGAAGCAAGTCTTAAAATAGTCAACATTACCAGATGTCCTCCATGAATTGAGGATATTTAAAACTCTTTTAGAAATCTAGGGTTTTTTTTTTTTCATCTAACTCAGTAAATTACAGAGTAGAATACTCTCAATTTACTAAATATCTGATAATTGCATCTCATCTCATGATTAAGCACCATTGTTTCATGGGTTTGTGTCCCATTTTCAATATATAATACAATCATTGAATTCCTTTTTAAAAATTATTTAATACTTTGAGAAAAAACTAAAAAAAAATCTTGCCTTAAAACTAGGTGATAGTATATAGGTCTAAATAAACAGAGAATATCAGAAGAGAGAGTGGAGGACTGGCAAAGTTAACAGAACACAGTTTGGTTATTGTTATTGCTTCTGTGTTTAGTAGCTCTCTAAGCTATTAAATTCTGACAGCAAAAGATTCTGCCTTTAAGTCAGTCGTGATTTTTAACATGAACAAATATAAACAGGACAAAGTCTAAGTTCAAAAGTAGGTCAGTGCTATTTACATGTAGGTGGCAGAAAATGGTATCATAAATCTTAGACTTTAGTTGACTTAGTATGATGACTTTCTTTGTGTTGAAATGTAATGAGTTTTGTGAGCTACTTGGATTTTAAAGTATTTGTACCTAAGCTTTGTTTCCCTGTTTTTGTTTTGTCCTCAGAAAAAGTTTTATTGTGTGTGTAAGTGTCTCCATACGAATGAAGTCAGGCAGAAAGTACAAACCAGTGACTTTGAAACAGCAGCAGTCTCTCCTGAAAAGAACAGGACCTGGGGACATATAAGTCTCTAAAGACACACAATCATCTTCAAGCACAGCACAGAATCCTTTGCTCCTTGTTCGCTGCAGTTATACACATCATAGGATGACTCAAAAGAATGATTTGGTGAATGGAGATGCAGGCTCACTAGACTGGCAATGTCAGAAAATTTAAGTTCTTATAGACTTGTAAGGTCATAAAATTGTAAGTTCTTAGGAAGAATATATAAAATTGACTTGAAAGGTATTTGGCATGCTTCCTAGTACCATACTCTTGTAGGATACTAAAGAAATTAAAACAAAGTCATTAATAAAATAGATTGTGAATTTTAAAAAATAAACCCAGAATGGTCATTATTCTAGACACTATGCAGTCAATGTAAACTATTCCAACACAAACCTGCCCTAAACCTTTCAAACTCAGAGTGTTTTGTGGGTATTGCCAGAGCATCCACTGAGACTTTACCTTCTCAATAAATTAAAGCATTATTAAAGCTGCACTAATTATCTGTGTGCTTTCTGTTGCATATCAAGAGATTATGCTCTTTAAAGCAAAATAGCAAAAAGGACACTTTGCTGTGTCAGGATAATAAAGTCTTCATTACATTCTAGCCCTTTTTTTACTCTCTTTTTTTTTTTTTTTTTTTTTTTTTTTTGTAATGGGGAAGATATAGCAATTTTTGCTGAAGTTAATAGGCAGTGGAGATACTTAAAATAAGCATTTACCCTAAGGACATGGATTAAAGAATAAGCTCATGCATTTTTTACCCTGGAGGAAGTGTTTGGTTTATGGGTCACTGATTCAGCTAAAATGAGACAGAAAGAGGTGACCTGAACACCACATCTTTCAGCAGGTAGAGAGAGAGGTTGAAGGTGAGCTGTAGTCTTTACAACACTAGCTCCTATACTCAAATTGCATTAACAAAACTTCTTCCTGAAGCTGATGCCACTCCTGTATTTGCCGATCAGTGCATTCTCCTTCCAAAATAGCTGGAATTTTGATCTCCAGTTTTTCTCTGGACTTTCAGTTTGGGTTTATTTCTGCCCAAAGAATGGTTTAAAAGGTTAACAAGAGGGAACTGTTGCCACATTGCTGCCAAGATTATTAATTTACTATAGCTGAAGTGAACATTGGGGCCTGCATGTCCTGGGCATGCTTCCCACAGCTCCCTTCCTGGAGCAAGAGTAGGGTTTTACTCACAAGTACCTTAAAGACTTCTACAGACTGCAGCAAGAATAAAGTTTAAAGCTTTTCTTTTTGCCACCTTTCAGTTGAGCTTTTTTCCACCTTGGGAAAGCAGCATTTCTTGCCTTGTCCATGAACATCCTCAGGTTTCTGAAAAGCTGCTTGTGAAAATATGACCGCAAGAGCTCCTCTTCTTCCCTTATGGCCTCATGTGATATAAGAGAAAGTCTGTGAATGGTCTTGTGAGATATTCCTTCCTTAATAACACTGCTTTGGGAGCAGACAAGCAATAAATAAAACTGAAATTTACCTATAGCTATTTTAGATTTCTGTAGCTTCTAAATCAAGACATATAACCATCTTTTTAAGAAAAACGGATAATTTATTCACTGTCATCTTTATTTTTTTCAGAGGAGAAAAATGACTGAATAACAACGGGAGCCAAATCACAGAATCACATAACTAGAAAATATTCTGAGTTGGAAGGAACCCACAAGGATCATCAACTTCTGGCCCTGAACAGGACCATTCCCAAGAATTGCACCATGTGTCCAACAGTATTATCCAAATGTGTCCTGAACTCTGCAGGCTTGGTGCTGTGACCACTTCCTTGGGGAGCCTGTTCCAGTGCCAAGCCACCCTGTGGGTGAAGAAACTTTTCCTAATGTCCAACCTGAATACTTTTTGACACAATCTCATGCTGTTCCCTGATCACCAGGGAGAAGAGATCAGTGTCTGCCCCTCCCTCTTGCCCTTATGGAGAAGCTGTAACTGCAATGAAGTCTCCTCTCAGTCTCCCCCAGGCTGAACAGATCAAATTACCTCAGCCACTCCTCATACAGCTTCACCTCCAGACCTTTCACCATCTTTGTTTCCCTCCCTTGTTAGACTCTGTCTAGTGGTTTAATATGTTCCTTATATTGCAGCACCCAAAACTGCCCCCAGCACTTGAGGTGAGGCCACCGCAGCTCAGAGCAGAGCAGGACAATCCCCTCCCTTGCCCAGCTGGCCATGCTGTGCCTGATACCCCTGGACACATTTGTCCCCCTGGCTTCCAGGGCACTGCTAATTCATATTTTCCTGTTGACCAGGGCCCCAGGTCCCTTTCTGCAGCTGCTCTCCAGCCTCTCGTTCCCCTGGGAATGAACCATTCTTAACTGAAGGGTACCCCATCCCAGGTGCAGAATCCAGCACCTGTTAAACCTCATACAGCTGGTGAGGGCCCATCTCTCTAATATGTTGAGGTCTCTCTGCAGGGCCTCCATGCTTTCAAGGTAGCCAACAGCTCCTCCCAATTTACTATAACCAGCAAACTTACTTAGTATGGACCTTGGTCCATGTCATTTATGAATCTTGCTGTGTTTTCCTGATCTTGACATCATAGTTCTAGGAGTGCTAACTTACCTCTTCCACAGTAGAAAACAGTGGTTCATGTAGTATTTTTGAAATTATTACCTCAGGAATATTGGAGATCTCTGTCCAGAACCATTACAACTGAGACTCTGAAGCCCCTTGAGTACAGTCATCAGCAAATTAGGGATTGACAGAGCTTTTACTGGAACGCTGGTTAGAAAGACCCAAACCAAAGCACAACACCCTGCTGGTTATGAGGAATTCAAGCAATAGATTTTGGGTACTAAAAGATAAAAGAATACAAAATTAAATATTGAAGTATTTAATTGTTGTAGCTGCAAAACATTGGTTTTTATTCATGTAGAATTGGAATTACTTTGATGAACAGAAGTATCCCTAGAAAACCTAATTAAGCAATAGAGTCTCTTCTCCACTTATCTAACTCAAAAGAGGTCCTTCGAAGAATTTTTCTCACTGTCTCAATAATTTCTTTCAATATTAGTCTGTAAATAATTTTATATGAAGTATATCATTTTCAGTGTATGTCATGCAAACAACCCAGTATCTCTTACAACCCACTTGGTAGCTGCTGTAAGGAAGAAGTTGGTATGTGCTGTATGGAAGGAAAAGGCTTCAGAGACAAGACAAAGATAATCTTTATAATGGGTCTCCAGCATCCTGTTCTAGTAGGATAACAACTAAGTTGGAAGTGGAAGGAGAGATCAGCTTCATATTTCTGGTGAGGCATAGAGTCTATGGCATTAAAACTTTCTTTTGTAGACCTAAACTTTTGCTTTTGCTAGATATGCCCAGAGAGAAGAAAAAAATGTGTCATAGACCATTAGATTTTAAATGATTTAATGAACAAGAAACAAAATTTAGAGTGAAGTGGAACTTCTTTGTTTCTTTAATTCTTTTCAGGTCTTCCTGAATATTTTTTACACAAACCTAACTTATATTGCTAGTAGTCATCATTCTCATTTTTCAGAAGGGGAAAAAGTCCTTTATTTTCCTATATTAAATTGACATTCATAAAATCTGGTCTTTTAAGGTCAGTTTTTCTTGAATATTTATATGGTTTCAACTTTTTTTATAAGAAGCCTCTAAGTACTTTGCTTCACATTTGGATTAGAAAGTGATGAATATTATGGTCCTTTTCTGTGTCTCCAATCAATGAATTCCATTCTTTTATTTTAGTCTCCAAATATGTGATGACTTACCTGCTTTCTCATGAAGTTGGGTGGTTAAATTTCGAAGGTCAGAGGAACTATGACCCTGCTCAGTCAACAACTGGAAGACACTAGATGAAACATTAAATGTGACTCAGTGTTCTTCCTATAGGAGCTGTTGCCAAGAGCACAGCCGTGGGTGTAGGTATTTATCGTGTTCAGGCTTCAGTAAGCTTCATCATGATAATTAATTCATGAGATAAAGAAGGTATACATGATTAAGGTCATTTCATCACCAAACAAAAAGTGAGAAGCTGTCTCTTAGCCCTGGTGCTCGTGCTATTTATAAGTCTAAGTTCAGAGGGGAGTCTAGAAACCAAAGGCTGCTTTGATGATTTGTGCAACATGTCTTCAAATGAAGAAGCAAATATGATGGAAAGCTCCCTAGAGGGTTTCTTCTGCCTGCAGGCATAACCTCTTTTTTCCTTGGATTTAGTTTCAATTAACTCCTCGTCAGCTATGTGCTGAGCTCAGCAAGGCACCAGACCAGTCTTCACAAATTGTGACAAAAAATATTTTTGAATACAATTTGAATTATTTATCAGAGTCCATTATATCCTAGCCTTTCTTCCATGTTGTTTTTTTAACCACGGGTATGATGATTCAGTATTACTTTGCATTTTTGTATGGTTATTTATGGTCCCACACAGTGTCTGCAAAAGATACTTTCTCTAATGTGATCATATTTTGCATTCCTTTTTTCTGTCACAGTGAATGGATCTCTAGATATTTGGTTTATATGTTTTATTGTCTACATTGTTTCACTTTCTACCTTTCTTTAGGTTTTCTAAGTAACATCTAAATAAGCGTATCCCCAAGACAAGATGTAAATCACTTATTACAGGTAGAGATTCAACTATATCTGTCTTTATTATTATAAAAGCGTTTGAACCAGATGACTAATTTAAATGCAGCCATAAAAAATGTTTATCCAGAACAAGGTACATTTTAGAATGTATTTGAAAGCTGTCTCAAGCTGACTGACAAAAGGGGCATCTTTAAATGTTACACCCAGCCATGACTTGATATTAAAACAAGTTTTATGTACTATATTTTGAAAGCCAGCCTCTATTCTGCTTTCCTGTTGTGTTCGCTATGTCAGAAACTGTGATAAATGACACTGCCTAGGCTGGAGATTTCCACAAAAAAAATAGCATTTCATCCAAGAACATGATGATGAGACAAACTTTTAATAAAAAAGACCAAAACTATTCAGAAGAATGTTGGGGTACCTGGTGATCTGACTTTATCCTAGCTGCTTAATGGAGTGAGAACTTAAATAATACTTGTACTATAGGAAAGACAGACACCTGAAAAATTACTTCAGAAGTCCTTTTATTGACGTGTCATGTTCCTACAGGCAGTGGCCACTCATAAATTTTGCATGAATCTTCCAGATGTCTGGTAGAAATCACTATGGAATTCCTTGGTATGTGTAGGTTTGGTTTTCTTTCACTGGTTAACGTTTGGCAAGGTCCTAAAGAACCTAAGTCGTTTTCAGCTTCTGCTTACATACCAACAGGATACAGGGAAGTCATTGAGCTAGTTGTAGAGGTATATTATACAGATAATGCTACTCAGAAAGATCAAAATGGAAGATGGGAACAACATCTCTCCATTCAACAGCACTTCATTTTAGTAAGCAGACTAAAATATCACTTCCCTCCAAATATTCTTTTCATTATACTCACTGTACAAGTTAGTAAAAACCTAATATAGTAATAAGATTAATAATTTCCAAGCATGTTTGCTTCTATGTGTGCTTATTACTGCTCAAATGTTAAAGGGTTTCCTCCATTTTAAGTATTACAGAAGAATGAAAATAAATACCAACTGAATCTTTTACTGGTGGTGTGATTTAAGCCCAGCCAAAAATTAGGCACCACATGGACTCTCCTTCAACCCTCCTCTCTTCCCCCCCATCCTAGTGGAATGAGGAGGAGAATCAAAAGTAAAACTTACAGGTTCAGATTAGAATAGCTTAATAATTTTTAAAAAAGTAAAACACAATAATAATGGTTAATAATAATAATAATAATAATAATAATAATAACAACAATAGACACAAACAAACAAGTGATGTGGCATACAATCACTCACCATCCCCTGACCGATGCCAGGCCCCTTTTCCCGAACTCAGATCAGTCCCCAGTTCTGGGTAGCTCAGCCCAGTGTATCTAATGGGTATGACATTCTGTGATGTGGAGCATCCCTTTGGCCAGTTCAGATCACTTGTCCCAGCTGTGCTTCCTCTCAGTTTCTTTTGTGTATCTTCTCACTGGAGCAGCATGAGACACACACACATAAAAACATCCTTGACTTAGGATAAACACAAATCAGCAAAACCCGAAAGGTCACTGTGTTATCAACATTATTCTCATTCTGAATCTGAAACACAGAACTGTGTCAGCTACTGGGAAGAAACTATCTCAGCCAAGACCAAGGCAACTGGCTTTCCTCTAACATAGCAGTGAGGATATTGTGTGATGAAATGTGGCCTAAAAAAAGCTTAAAGCAAGCACTGAATGTTACAGCTTGTCTTTGAGAATTTCTGCAGAGCTGGTAACATCTCAGATGCCTGCAGAAGGTGCTTCGAGGATGATGCCCATTGATTTCCTGTTAAAGGGTCATTTTCTAAGAGATGTGTAGCAACTCAGTGCATTTCTATGATAAGGGGAGGAAAAGGAGCAGTAAAGATTCAAGATATGTTTACTAGTAGTAGTAGTAGCAGCAGCAGCAGCAGCAGCAAGGGGGAAAATAGATTAAATTGGCTAAGACCAAGTACAGCATCTACTAAAAGTGATAAATATTGGCGGCCAAGTGACAGAGTAGGATCTAGCTATTGCAGGACTATGGATATATAATTTTCTTTGTGAGTCTGGTAGTGCTCAATATTTTCATTAGAAACCTGGATAATGGAGAAAATTATGAGAAAATGTTAAAATCACATTGGTCAGAAAGGGGACTCAGGCTCTTTGGAAGACAGCTTGAGAGTTCACAATAGTCCTTTGCACCATAATCATCAGTTGTCTTGATGCTAATGACACCACCAAGCAGACAGTACTTACTGGGTAGGCAAGCAAAGGGGAACAGGATTTCTAGTAGAAGTTGATAATAAGCACTACCAGCAATAGAAAATCCTTTGATCCGTATAAGACATAATTTTCACAAGGTATTCATGAAAAGTTTAGACTAAAAATTACATCCTCAAAATGAAACCAAAAACACTTTGAAAATTTGCATGTCATGACAGGTTAAAGGAATTTGCCTCTGACTAGAAAAGACTGAATTTTCCGGTATGAGAAGTTGCTGTTAAATGAGCATGATCAATTGTTCATCATGTCCTATGAATGCAGTACATTAAGTATTCAGCTTAATTTACAGCAAAGAAATTTTGGATAGAGCAGGGAAATGTGCTTCTTAATATAAGACTTGCTGGAATGGTCTGTTTAATAAGCTACATAGAAACAGTATAATTTCAAGATTTAAAAGAAGTCACACAAGTTTCTGACATGGACAAGCTGGGTATACTCGTATTGCCTCAAAACAGGAAACTAGAGCTCTTTCAAGGGGAGGCTCTTTGCTTTTGTTTTGAATTCCCACCTCCCACTCCTTTTCTATAATATTTGTTTATAAAATTTTGTTCTTAAAAGATAAAGTTTACTTTTCTGCCTAACATTGTGTATTCCACAAGCCCATAAAAATTTTTCATGTTCAAAACATCACATCCAGTTTATCAAACAATCTGGGAACTATTAGGCTTATAGAAAATTCCCTATCTTGCTTAACTGCTCTTGACACAGCAGTAATAATGAAGCCAATATGCTAAACCAGGTTTCTGCTAGATCAGCTACACGCAATCACTAACACATAGAAAGATTCTAAACAAAATTATGAAAATAAATCTTACAGATGATAAGTTGTAGAAATGGGACAAAAAATTACATTACTAGTACATTAAACACCCATTAATAAGGAGCTTAGAGAAATGGTGATGTAGAACTATGTGAAAAATCTTTAAAAAATATTTTGAAACGCCATAAAAACTAAAGCATAAATGACATCAACCTTTGAAACAATACCTGAGGAGGAATTATATAGCCTGAACATCATGTTGCCAGATGGTTATTGAAAAAATCTGAAGGACATTCAAGGAGGAAATAAGCAAGCTTTAGAACTACATACAACTCTTATTTAAACCATGGGTCATGGTAAATCTCTTGGATGAAGAAAATGCAGACAAAGAAACTATGAGTCCTCCATAATGAAAGGAAGAAAACTATTCAGCTTCTGAAAAAAACCCACAGTGAAGGGTTTGGGCCAGAGACAATGACTTAGAAAGATTGCCTGAGATGAAGTATTAGAGCAGATCATGGTGATTACAGGAAAAGAGTGTGTCATATCCACCTGTAAATCTTCAGTTGAATAGGACCTGACCAATAAAACTGGCTGTATCAACTTAGTCATATAATAACTCGGCTGATCTTACTAGCTAAGATGATCTATTACTGTTTTTTCCAAGAAAATACTGGTGCTGCCTCTTTTTTAAGTTTCTATGAATCAAAAAGGAAAAAAGATTAGATACCTTACTAATACTTATATTTCCTATTGAGATCACAATGTTGTTTTGGCCAGATTTCAATATATTTGTAATGGGAGGGTAATCAAAAAGTTTGCAATCTACTCTTCTGATGTATATGAGGCTAACTTATTCCCAAGGACCTATACTACAACTCATGTTGATAATATTAATTGCATAAAAATAGGCTGATGAATGAGAAGATAGTTTGAATGACTGTGAGAAGGCAAAAGCTGAAAGAAATAATCATTAATTCAGGGAAAAAAAATTAAAATTGTAAAATTTAAGTAGTAAAGAGGTCTCAGGAGAATGCCGTACTGACAATGTGAGACTCATACTTCCAGCTAAGTTCCTTAAGGAATGAGTATTCAGAAGTGTAGCCAAATGGAAGAAAGAAATAATGGAAGAAAGAATGTAGAAGAAGCAATGTAGAAGAAGTAATGGAAGAAAGAAATAATACTCAGGTAGTATTGCTAAATATGAGGCCTATGGAAGTTAGCATTACAATAATTATATATATAAATTGATCTCATTGTTTTTTAGCACAAGCTTTTCCTATTAATACAAACAGGAATCCTCCTCTCTTCTCAATCTTTTAAGCTTTTCATTTAATATCACTGAAATTCAATATGTAAATGAAAAGTTTTAGCCACAGGAGAAAAGATGAAGCCAACCAAACATGGACTTAGACCTTGAGGGAAAGAACTGGAAATTTTGAGCTTCATCCTTCTATAGGGCCTTACATGTTCAAACTGCTGTATGAGCAGTCATTAGTGAAAAATGTCTCCTTTCATCATCTCATGCTAATTACCGAGAGAAAAAGCAAGAAGTTAGTGGCACCAATGGACACTGCACAAGATAGTACCCTGCCATGTATTAATTAGCATGAAAGAAGAAAAGAAAACTATCTTTAGGAAACATCTCAGGAGTGCAAATGGAACAAGAAGGGATAATCCTGTTTCAAAGTACTTGAAGGTAACAAGAAAAAAAGCCAAACAAAATAAGCAAATCTTAAGGAAAGAGCTGACTACAGTGTTTTGCTGTTTTTTCTTTTTCAGATTGTCACTGTGAAAGGGGAAATATCTTTTAAATGTTGAATCTTCATTCATTCTCCTTTAGCTTGTTGTCTGTGTTCAGATAAAATAGTAATTGTCTGCACCCCAATTAAGTATTATTACTAAGTAATATTTGATTATAACCCTGTTTGTTCCCCACAGTGAGCTTGTAAATCATTCAAGTTGAGCACTGTGCCTTCCTCAGATACCCTGCAGGGTGCAGAATGATTTCTCAAACATTTCTTGGAATTGGTCTCTTCCCCTAGGCATTCTCTTACTGGAATTTTAATGTGATTTTACACTGGTTTGTTCTGTTTTAGAAGTCTGTGGCAACATTTCCTTTTTGTTTTAATCAATTTTCCCAACAATTTTCTTTTTCAATGAGAAATGCAAAACTTTGCAATACTTTGAAGAACAACATCTGTTCATTTGCATGGAGAAAATTTTATTTTGTCTGTTATTTTTCATTCCACTAGTAATTGACAAGTGAGGAAAATTGAAGTGTCTCCTGGTAGAAGGATGGGAAATAAGAATTATTTTTTCTCATGTATATATAAAGTGAAAGTTATACAGTTGTTTAAAATTATACCAAAGATGCTGTATTTAAAAACTTTGAAGCAAACAACCAAAGCCAAGATATGATGAGTGTTCAAAACTAATTTTCTCCAGAACAGGTGTTTTCATTAAATAAAAATAGGCATTTCTGTATGTCAGACTTACGTCCCTCATGTGGCCACATGTGGAAAGTGCTGTTAAATTTTTCAATGGCATGAAAGCCTCGTCCAGCAGGAAGTAGCTTTTCTCCCATTACCTCTTTGAGGTTTGAAATCTTATGGGATACTGCTTAAAAATGTAATTCACATCTGGCTTCTGAAGTTTTTAGGCACATGAGGAAAGACAGATTATCCTAGCAAAATTCAGAGTTGAAGAGAAGACTGCAGCCATGTGGAAAATCATATCACCACACGTGATTTAAAAACATCCATGAGGACTTAAACAAATAATCATTTGATGTTGATCTACCTGCAGATTCAAGGATATCCTTGAACACTGCAAACTAATTCAAGAGACTAACACTGTATGCATTAACTAATACTGTATGTATTAGTTATGCACATTCCTTCTTAACAGATTAGTCAGAAAGCTTCTTCCCTAGCAAGAAACTATTCTTTTTTTCTAGAGTCCATTACAGCCTCCATCATATCTTTGTTAGCAAAAGGATGAATTTGATGCCAGTAGCTCTGATACATTTTTTCCCCATAAGTATTTCATAATCTGTCATATAAGGGCTTCCTAACACAAATATTTTGAAAACCAAAGCAAAAGCAAACACAGAGAGTTCTCTGTAAAGCCATAATATACATCTATGATATTACAAAAACAAATTGTGAAAAGCAGATAATAAACAGTGTTGATCAATATCTCCATGCATTCCAAATAACTGAATTTTGGATGAATGTCTCAATGTTTTACAATAAGTCTACAGAGTATGGAAATAGCTGTGGTAATTTTCTGCCCACTGTTAATTGTATGTTTTTCCCAGGACTACCAAAAAATCATCTCCACCCTAGAAAAAATATGAGATTACATGGAATAAAATTACAATGGATTTAGAATTTAATATTCAGCTTTTAAGTTTACTTTATTGCACAAACCTTACACATTTTGACTTGACTAATTAAATGGGGAAAAAAGGAATTCCAGTAGGGATACTTTTCTTATTTCAGGTAGCAAATATTAAATCATATTTGAATGCAGAAGTAGAATCTCAATAAAAGCAACCACAAAAATGTCAATTTGCAAGTATTTTTTCCATGTAAGTAATTGAAATTGTGAATAATTTGTGAATATATTTTATTTTGGCATATTGAAAAACTAATTATAAATTTCTAAAATCTTAGTTTTGTAAGTTTCAGTTTTCTGCCAATAAAATATACTGGTATGCTGCTCTGAGTCCTCCTACTACTGTAGCTAAGTCATATTTTGCATACAAGAAAATGCGTGTTTTCAATACTTCAGTCATTCTGTCAACAGTGAAATTTAGAGCTTGGAAGGTGGCAAAAGAAGCAAGTGAATGTATATATTTAGAAAACATAACCTTCTTTGTTTACATCATATATAGCAGTCTCACTTGTATCTTATAGATGCTGGTGGGTATGGCAAAGCTCCAAATCATTTTCTTACCTGAAAGTGGACATAAAAATGTTTCAGTCGTAAATCAGGTGAAACACTGAAGACTTTCATTGCTCATATTTTCAAATCACTGTGCAATTTAACTGCCTTGTGGAGGTGTCATTGTTGTTTGTTGGATAAAATAGATTTTTTTTTCCCTCTGGAATCTTCAGATTTGATCATTTAAAAGTATATCTATATATATGTGCTATGAGGATATGGGCACTATTTTAAGAAGACTCAAGAGACATATTTAGGACTTCCTGTGACCAACAGTCTTACTGTCTGGAGTATTAAAAATTGGTACTTTCATATTTTAAACTTGATTTTACTTTCATTATTTCCACATTGACTTTCTTGGAATGCAGCACTTATTCTATGTGGAAAATTTAAAAAAAATATCAGCTCAAAATAAATGCTAGGCATTGATAAACAGACACAACAGAAACCATCTGAAACAAGCATCACCCATAAGAAGCTGTCAGACAGAGTATATCCACTGGAAGGTGATACCATAAAAGTCCACAACATTTTTTCACAAAGCCATTGCGATTTTGCATACATCATCCTTGGTATTCCATTATCTGGAATAAAGCCAGCAGAAAAATCCACAGACCTGGAAATCTTCCATGTATTTTCCCTCACTGGAGACAGTAGCTAGTAGTGACTTTGCTCCAGTTCTGTGCATTGTGCCAGGGTTTCTTTGCTCTGTTTATTAAGCTGGCGACACAGGCAATGCAAACTCTGGCATTGCAATTCTGTTTGCAATCAAAATTGGTTGTTTCAGTCAGAAAAGCCCAGCTGAGAAAGTGGCAGCATACTGATCATCTCTCAATAACTTTTCATCCAAATTTCCTCAGGGAATGTGAGGGAGGATGGGTCTTTGATCAGAAAGCCAGTTCCTGAACAGTTGAACCTGAAAGTAAGTTTTCACTCAGCTCATCCATGTAATCTCCTTTTAATCTGGGTGTGTGATGGATTCAATATGCTGGACTAAAAAACATTGGTAGAGGAAAACTGCATGTGAGGATGCTCAAAAGAATGAGATCCTTGTTGTAATTGGGTTTCTGTGTCCTGCTACACCATATACAATTATGCAGAGAATTAAGAAATATCTCAAGATCCATTCAAGCTAGTCTAGGCAGAAGCAGTAATTTAGATTTATAGAAAACATGTTAATAAAGATGTCTGGATGTCAACTAGTCCATTCCTGGCCCAAAGGCAGGGTCCATTGAGAGGATGCAACAGGTGGAGCTGGTGTAGCAGCACTGAGCTGCAGTCAGCCCAGCCTGTCAACATCTGCTCTGATGTGAAAAGCAGAGACATAAAAGCCTAGGAAAAAAAAAATCCTTCCTGCTGTTCCTACATTTTGTTCTTTCTTGAGAAGCACAGTCCCTCATCATATTGGTGAACCTTACTGTCACTGCAGTTCATTGTTAGTTACATCTATCCTAGGAAATTAAATCTGGCAGAAGCATGGTCTGAAGTACAGGCATGAAAGCATTTCATGCAGAGGTCAGCTTGCTTTCAGGCATGGCTGCAGCTCGTGCCAAATAACCTCTGCCTGGCTCCTGTTCAAAAGATAACACAAGCCAGAGATGCTTCCCTGTGTGCAAACAGTGAAACGCAAGGAAACACGAGGGTTTAGTCACACAGACAAACTCTGCTGTGCCAGGGCCACAGAACGGATCTGAAAGGTTTTCTTACATTAGTACAGTTATAGTCACTTAGGAAATGAGCCAAAAATCTAATTTTCTTTCAACTTTTCCCATCTTTAATGATCTGGCATTGATCACTTCTTACTTTTGGATCAGATTTCCATATTTACTGTTGAAGAAACAGGGATGCGTCCTTGTCCCTCTACCAACACATATTTCTGACATCACAGAATTCAACAGTCACAAATTTTCAACATTTAGACCAGAAGAAAAGGAGGTTTACAGAAGAACCTGAAGCTGGGTCCATTTTTTTTTTTAATTCTGTTCCAATAACTGAATCCCAGGACTGTCCTTAGTGTTACCTAAGAAGTGTTTACTGCTTGATTCTGTCTTCATGGCATTTTATTACAAATGCGAAGTTGCATTCTTATCCCAAATCCCTTGGTGCATTCTGAAATAAGTCAAATCAGTCATGTTTCCACATTCATAACATGTTACAAACAATGCAGGCCAGTTCAATGCATGAATTACGTGCCAAAAAGGCACAGTGAAGTCACCATAACATGAACATAACATTGCTCCCTGGCTGTAAACTGGATGCAAGCATAGGGAGATGCTTATTTGTTTTTCAGGAGAAAAGAAAATTATGCATTTGGATAAGGAGATTGTGCATTACATATATCATGTGTAAGAATTACATTACCAATGGAATCTGTTCCAAGGAATTCCATTTTACACTTGAAAAAGTCCTTTAAGTCTGCCATAGCCCCTCTGAATTCTTTATAATGTTGACTTCTTTCTACTCAATAATATACACCATAAGACACATCACCATCAAAATACAATTATATAGTATTCCTGTGGCAAATGAAACAACTACTTACAGGGGAAATTAATATTATTATAGTAAAAGAATTTTTGCCATCTTCTAATGCAATTTTGCTGCTGGAAATCTCCAGGGAAAGGTGCACTGGTGCTGCTCCTTGTGGCACAGAAAGAACTGCTCTTTGAAACAGAAGGCTGCTATGTTAAGTGGCCACTAGGAGCCTAATTAACATTTTCACTCAGTACTGCTTTCTTAATCTGAGAGCCAAATCAGATTTCTCTTCCAAGGCATTGCATCTAAAACAATAAATCAAACTGAAATATTGCTTGGCTATCCTCCAATGGACTGCTAAATGCTAGTTCCTCCAAAAACTAGAGATCAGAATCACTATCACTGCAAGAAAAAGTATAAGCTTTGATCTGTGAGTATATTGTCTCTACCTATCTGCACTTTATTGTCTCTACCTATCTGCATTTTCCATTCTTTTTTACTGTCATAGCCATTTTCAAATGCCTTGAAGCACTGCTGAAGAACAAACAACAGATAAAGATGCTGAGTAATCTTAAGCTAAAACAAAAATATCATTATTTTTCAGTGACTTCGAGACATTAGTCCTCACACAAAACCCTCTAGCAGTAACCAACCAGACTTTGTGTGTGCTGATTTGGCAGCTTTGTGCCAATTTGCAACGACATCTAATGCATTACACTTGGCAAAATTTGGGGTGCATGCCAGCCCTGATGTTGAGTAGCCAGTATACATCCCATATAACAAACCGTTGTCAGTATTTTTGTAGGTTTTTATTACCTAGTGGCTAGGCAGCTCAGAAGCTCAAACATTTACTTTATCATTTAGGAACAACTTTTAGATTTGCTACAGTCCCTAGAGGATTTGGGGTCTTCTAAATGAATCAAATATTTATGATAGATAAATAAATAGTATATTATGTCTGTGATAGATGAATTTTTCTCCCCACTAATGGTCTTCTGGCCAGTCTAGGAACTGAGAACTGCTATTGGATGAAAAATGGATATTGCAATATGTTGCCTGAAGGAGGTTATACCAGAGAATGAAATGAGAGAGTATTTCCATGGGTATTGATAAAAGCAAAATTTTTTATTTTTAATATTCTAATTGTGGGAGCTTATTTGGTTTTGATTTTATTTGGATTTGAATACTAAGAACATTTTTTCTTCTTCATAGCTTTCTTACTTGCACAAAATTCTACATTCTGTAGAATATCTAAGGAAAATATTAAAATCTTTAATTAATATAATAAAGCTCCACTGCCATGGATGAAGTCACAGTAGTTGACATTAACTGAGAATCTATCACAGAAATGAGGTGTGCCTAATGGTTGTGAAGTGCACTTCTTTTTGCAAATTGTGGAAGACAAAAATGTGATATTTTTAGAAGCAATATTGTAAGAGACAACTTATGCATGCATGATATTAATGGCATAAGACATTAAGCTCTGAATGATTACTTTTCCTTGCTTGCATACCAATGCATTATTTTATACTTAACTGATATCTCAGATGGCTATCTCTTCTTTCACTCCTTTATTTATGTAAGATGTTTTCTCTTTTTTCTCTTTTGCACATTTTGTTTGTCTTGTTATTTTTAGAGTCTGAACATTTATTCTGGGAATAGGTTTTGTCTGTTAGAATGAGTCATGCCCTACCTCCTTCTCTCATCCATACAAGCACACAGGCGGAACTGAAATGTCCCTTATGTCTTCAGAGCAGGAAGAGTGTCTCTTGGTAGCATGGAATTTATTTCATATAATAGAGCTTTTATCACAGGTGTGCAGTGAACAACAGCTACTTTTGATTTGTTTACAGATGAGTTTAGAGATTTCTTTTAAATCCCAATGGAGATAATCTCTAGATTCCCACTTATGACCTGTAGACTAATACAAAACCGTTGGGTTCCTTACTGTTCAGTAAAACACATTCTTATTCATTCTTATATAGTTTTCCCCTCTTTCTCATATTGTGATGTCAACATTCAGTGCATGGCTATACATTATTTTTTAGACAGTGTGTTTTATGTCTCCATTGAGAACTTATTTTTCATTTGTGTTGTAACAGCGAAGTTTTTTGTATCACTGTGCATTTCCTTTGTAGGCAAGCAGCATTTAATTGAGTTACATCTTTGTAATTGCTTTGAACTGAGGTGTGTTCATGATGGCCATCAGATATGGTAATTAAATTACCTGTTGCAATTAGGATAGTGATCCTTTTGCTTCCTTGACACACACTCACGCATGTGATGCATACATGCATCATACATACAGGGAAGTGGCAATTCCAAAAGAAATTTATTGAAATATATTGGATATATTTTATAAGTCAATGTAGCTATTTTAATCAGAAACATTGCCTTTTTTAGGGATATATTTATGGATAAAACCTTCCATTAAAACTGGGGCTATTAAGAAGAATTAGAAAGTAGGGTTCTTTGGATAATTACGTCAGCATAACCACTGTAAGCATAACTTACTCTTTTTTTAAATTTCAGTCATGGCCACAACATGTAAGATAATCTTTTCTGTTCCTCTTTCAACTCCCACACTTCACTCAATTTTTCTTCTTAAATTGGATTAGAATCTCTTGAGTAGAAGCAATTACCTTGATTCCTTAAATTCTCTGTCAAAGAAAGAAGGTCTCTGAAACACAAAGAAGGAACAATCTTCAGGATTGTTTTTCCTTTGTTGTAAAATCTGCCAATCACTTTCCAGGGAGGAACTGAAAAGAAGAGGAGGAGATGAGGAGGAAAATGAAAAATCATGTCAGAAACAGTGCATGCACTTCTGTTTATATTTTATATTTTTTTAACTTTATGGTCAAATGTCCAAAACTATAATTATTTTAAATCAGAATAATTGTAACCTTGTAGTCCTTTTACTTTGTCTGCACAAATCTTTATGAAATAGGCTCTTGAGAACATTATTCTCAGCCTGTGTAAATTGTAACTGTTCCACAGTGGGTGTATGAAGTTTGTAAACAATTCTATTTTTGGACTTTAGAATCACAGACACACTGAAATACCAGGTATGTAGGGAAATACAGCTTGTAGACTTCTCAAATATACAGATTTGTCCAGTGATTCCAACTGAACTTGAGACTAAGTTTGCATGAATTGCATACAGAAGGATCAAGAGAGAGATGTAGAAGGCAAAGCAAATGTATAATGCATATGCAGCAGTTCAATGCACAAAAGGAATCTGATGAATACTTTATAAGCCTAATTTATAAGTGCATCCTGACTCCCTCAGTGTGCACTGTTTAAATTAAAAGTTTGTACATCTTGTATGGCATTGTCAGATTGTATCAACACCTCAGAGTGCTTTGTCTCATTCCTAGTAATGGAACATGGGTTTTGTTCACGTTTTGCAGAGTAAAATGAGCCCAAATAATAAGATACACAAAGACAATGTGGCTATGCACTTTGAAAGTGTGTTGGCTCATTTCCTCCAATTCTTCTAATTGCTTAAAAATCTAATGCATATGGGAATTTTGTCAGCTTAGTTATAATGCTACTGCTAAACACTTGATGGATAGGTTGCAGATGTCACACACAGCTAATGTAGGCCAAGACAGAGTAGTTGAGTTAGAAAGAACTACATCAGTGGATGTATGATAATTTAGACCTCCGCTGCCTTCTCTAATTGTTCTGCAAAGTACGGAGAAAGATAAAGATGATTTGCTTACCCTAAGAAGTGACAGGATGAACATCTGTCTTTATGGAGGAGTGATACTTCCAAAAATTTAGCTTTAGAGTACCTCCTTTAGAAATGGCATGTTCTAAACTCAAAGTGAATTTTAAACTCCTCATGCAACAAAAAATGTTTAAGTAGTGCTTGAAAACTTACAGGTACAAAGCCTTTAACAGATATGATATTAAATTAATCAGTCACGTTGATTTTCAGATCAAAAAGACATAACTCATGTATTGAGAAGGATTCTTGCCTTCTCAAGCTAAATCATTGGCTACTGTCTTCACAAATGCATAAAATGCACCAAGGTAAGGATACACACTATTATGGGCAAGTCTATAAATTTGTACATTTATCAAATGCCTGACTTTAGGTCCAGACCTGTGATGAAGGAAAAAAGCATCATGAAAACTGTGGGTTATCACAGAGCCTCATCTCTTTTACTAAGGAGATATTCTGTCAGCAAGAACGACCAACAGAAGCTATCCCTTTTATGCATTGAAGAATGTATTTTCCCAGTTTTTTTTCAACTGCAACATACTATTATCATTACTTTTAGATTTAATTTCCCTAAACTTGGGCATACCAAACCCCAATTTATTTTAGCTTTCCAGCCAAATTACTTTTTAAAGCTTTCATACCTAATTTTTTTGCTGTAAATTCTATAAATAAATTCTTATCCTAAGCAAATTTCAAACCTTGGTTATCTTTTTTGCATTATTAAAATGATTTCATGGAGGGTTGTTTTATCCTGTTTTCCAGTGTCTACATCTTCAACCAAATTTGGCAATATAGCCTCTTTTCTAAGGAAACACTGAAGAATTAAATGCTTCATGGGCATGATACTATAAACTCAAGTTCATATAATTCAAATAAAATATATTTGATTGTGAATCTGCAGTATTTCAGTTATATAAATCAGCAATAACACTGACCTTTTTTCTCTTTCTTCACTTTTAAAAATTAAACAGCATTGCATTTAATGAGGGTGTGTTTACTTAGGAAATGTGATAATGGGAGCAGATATAATTATTTTAATTGCTGAAACATTGTCTGGTTAGTAGATATTTTACTGAAGCTTTGGGCAAATCTGAGTTATCTGTCACCAGGAGGGGCAATTCTAGTGGTGGTGCCTCTAGAATGCTCTAAAAGAATTAACAAAGTAATGCTTGCAGGCAAAAGGAATAACAAACAAGGGGCAAACGTACAGAGGTTTGATGCCAAGCAAACACTGTGATTATGAGCATTACAGCCCTCTAAAGAGAGATATTTGACAGTAGTCTGTGGTCATTTTTTTGTATAACACAGTGAATAAAATAATCCCAGAGCAGTGAGATGATAAAGCTCCTATAGAGCAAAGGTGCAGCCTGGGTCTTCACACCTATGAAAACTAACTCACATGATTCCCAGCAATGAGGATCCTGTAACTGGCTTTGGACCTATGAATATTCAAGCTGCCAGTTCAAGCACCTCAAAAACTGTAGATCTTAGATGATCCACTAGAGAAGGTTATATTTATGTTTGTACTGCGGAGAGTAAAACAAATAATTTATATTTTATCAAAATGTGGAGAAACATCTCTCAGTTGAATGTTTTTGAGTACATAGCCCTTTGGAGGAAGATGACATTTTCTATGGAAATCTGTGCTACACAATTAGATTAAAATACATGAGGCAGGTACGTACTGAAGGACATAATATATGCATGATGGAATAAAAGAGAAATGTCACTGTAGCACAAAGAGGTTACCAGAGGTTATTCTCTTAAAATCTTTCAATCTGGGGGAGGTGGAGAGGGAGGCAACTTTTATTTTAAAAGGTCACTTTGATCTAGCAGTCTAAAGCTATTCAGCTAGGCAATCTGTTTTCCTCTCTGTG
The DNA here is from genome assembly GCF_028769735.1 of Zonotrichia leucophrys gambelii. NCBI lineage: Eukaryota > Metazoa > Chordata > Aves > Passeriformes > Passerellidae > Zonotrichia > Zonotrichia leucophrys. The sequence goes on along the minus strand of NC_088169.1, from coordinate 22,408,020 downwards.
TTTGTTCCATTCTTTCAAGTCTATGTCTTTAGCACTCAAAACCATCTGGAATGAAATGTTTACTTTTGAATGTCAAATAATTGCTTTTTCCCTCTTTAATAAATATGGAGATATATACATATATATATATACATATATATTTCTATGTATATTTGCAAAAATGGGTATATTATGAGAACATGCATGTATATAATGCATGAATATATCCATTGAATCACTGAATTGGAAAAGACCCTTGAAATCATTGAGAAAATCCAGAAATGCAAGTCCACCCTAAGTCACGTCCCTGTGTCCTGCATGTCTTTGAAACACCTCCAGGGGTGGCAACTCTACCACTGCCCTGGGCAGCCTGTTCCAGGGCTTGACAATCCTTTCAGTGAAGAAATTTTTCCCAATGTACAATCTAGAGCTCTTCTGGCTCTAATGGAGTTTGTTTCTCTTGTGTTATCACTTTTGACCTGAGACAAGAGACTGACCCCCCTCTTCGATATGTCCTCCTTTTATGTGGTTGCAGGGAGCAATAAGGTCTCCCCTGAACCTTCTTTTCTCCAGCCTAAAAAAGACCCAGCTTCCTCAGCTCCTCCTCTTAAGATTTGTGCTCCAGACTCTTCTCCACTTACACTGCACTTTTCTGCACATGGTCCAGAGCCTCAATATCCTTCTTGTAGTGAGGAGCCCAAAACTGAACTCAGTACTGGAGGTGTGGCCTCAGCAGTACTGAGTACAAGGGGACAGTCTGTGGCCTGGTCCTGCCAGCCACACTATTTCTGACACAGGCCAGGCTGCCTTTGGCCCTCTTCTCCACCTGGGCACACCTGGGTCATGTCCAGCCACTGTCAAACAGCACCCCCAGCTCCTTTTCCACTGAGCACCTTTCCAGCCACTCTTGCCCAGCCTGTAGAGCTGCATGGGGTTGTTGTGACTCGGTGGAAAGACCTGGCTCTTGGCCTTGTTGAACGTCATGCAGCAGGCCTCAGCCCATTGACTCATCCAGTCCAGATCCCTCTACAGAGCCTTCCTTCCCTTCAGCAGAACAACAAACATCTTGCCCAGCTTTGTGTCATCTTCAAATTGGCAGAGGGTTCACTCAACCCCCTCATCCAGATCATTGATAAAGATGTTAGACAGAAGTGGACCCAGCACTGAGCCCTGGAGAACATTCACCACCACTCTCTGGGCCTGAGCATCCAGCCAGTTTTTACCCTGCAAAAAGCCTGTCTAAGCCATGGGCTGCCAGCTTTTCCAGCACCATGCTGTGGGAAACAGTGTCAAATGCTTTACTCAGTCTGTGTAGATGGCATTTACAGCCTTCCCCTCATCTATTAAGCACATCACCCTGTTGCAGAAAGAGATCAGGTTGGTAAAGTAAGACCTGCCTCTCTTAAACCCACGCTGACAGGGCCTGATCTCCTGGTTGTCCTGTACATGCCATGTGATGACACTCAGAATGATCTCTTCCATGACCTTCCCTGGCACCAAGTTCAGGCCTTTAGTTCCAGAATCCTCCTTTCAACTCTTATTGGAGGCTGGTGTCAAAGTTTTTAATGTCCACTCACGAGAGACCTCCCTGGTCAAACAGGAATCCTGGTAAAGAATGGAAAATGGCTCAGAGGCACACCAGCTTCCTCAGTACCTCAGGGTGGGTGGATCCCATCCAGTCCCATAGATTTCTTCTATTATGGGGGTTTCATGCTGACCCCCATCCATCTCCTTCCAGCTCAGGGGCAGGGTAACCTAAGAACAATTGCTCTTGCTGTTAAAGATTGAGGTAAAGAAGACATTAATTAAATCAAGCCTTTTCCTCATTCTTTGTCACTATGTTTTCCCCCACATTAATAAAAGAGGGAGATTTTCCTTAACTCTCCTTTTTTTTTTTTCTGATGCATTATAGAAGTGGTTTTTTTTTATTTTTTTGGTCGTTTATGCCAATAGTGAGGTTAAGTTGTAGTTAAGCTTGGGGCCTTTTAATTTTCCCCCCGTATAACCTCTCAATATCCTTGTAGTCCTTTCAAGTGTCCCTTCTCCTAAAGATCATAAAATCCCATTTTTCCCCTAAGTACATAGATATTATTTATGCTGAGTTATTAATTATTATTTAATTGATGAATTATTATTTAATGTTATATTAACCTGACTAATTTGAATACAATATTGAATTTGATAATTGAGAAACAGGAGTCCACATTCATCAAGATTTTAAATATCATTATAGATGTGCTAGACAAAATATTTTCCTTTTCTCAACAACCATTTTATGACCTTCTAATGCATTTTTAAATCATATCTATTGTAATAGAAATAAATAAGGGGTTTGGGAGAATTTTGCTTTTAAGCAAAATAAGAAAATTATCCCTGGAGTCTTTGCCTTCCCTCCCTCTGGTCACACTTTTCAGATTTTGTTAATATACTATTAAAAGCAACAGCAAAAGGATTAATATTTTCATAGTGCATTATGTTACTGCTTGCATGAGATCACTATGGGGACAACCCTTTTTGTTTACCTTTTTGTTTCTTTCCCTGAACTGAGAAAATACTGGTTTGTTTTTCTCTAGGAAGGCAAAGTTGATGGTTACATTGCCACCACAGTTCTCAGTATTCTAATGAGAAGGGAGTGTGTCTGAAATTCCTGTTTAGACAGAGAAACCCCACAAAACCCAAAACTATGCAAATTCATTTGCAAGGCATTTCCCAAGAGAATATGTTTGACATATCATACCTTTCTACCTTAGGAGATTTAAAACTGAATCAACTTTGGAAAAGTGAGGTTGTATTTTACAGTGAAAATTTCACAATAGAGCCATATGTCCCTAAAGTCCTTAAAAAATCATGGTTGTCCTGATAGCAATCTTATGGTTTCTAAAAATGATGAATTGCTTTTGAGATTTATACATCTGGTACTAAAAATGCATGACATTTTATGTCTGGCTGTTTTTTGTTAGAAGAAAACCCTTCTCGTAGCAGACCTGGACACAATGTAAGAGGATATTGCAACTCAATGTTTCAATGGTATGAAAAATTGGAAGCATTTTTCAGCTAGGACCTAATAGCTCCTAAAGCTTGTCTTCACAAAATTACTATGGTCTTCACATCCAAAATACTTTTTGACAGACAATGAAATATTTCCCTGAATAAGGGAATTAAGAATTGATTAAGCATTAATCAATCAAGCATTAACATGAATTAAGCATTAATTAAAAACAACAACAACCACCATACAAAAAAACCCCAACCCAAAACCAGCCACTGATTACCAGAGAGAAGAGATCAGTACTGCTCTTCTGCTTCCCTTCTTGAGGAAGATGTAGACTACTACAATGGCAAGGTTCCTAGTTGTGGCTCAAAAATTAACATGTCTAAAATAACACGTCCAGACTGAGGATATTGTCTGGGTGTGGGATAAAAGCTCTTGTGCTCAACCTTGCTGTCTAAGCACAGCTGTGGGAAAGAGCCTCAATGCTGACATGTATTTCTATACTCTCATTAGCCAACCCTCACCCTGCTGAGGCAGGGTGGGACAGGCAGGATGAGTCCCTGGCACTGCCTGTGTTTGTGTGAGGCCTCTTTGTGTCTGTCTGCATTACCTGTGCAAGTGGCAGTTTACTGAGCAATAATGTACTGGACAATGTGCCGTGCATGTGAGGTCTGCAGGCAGGATCACTGCTGGCTGGAGTAGGGGATATGCCTCCTGTCTGCATGATTTGCCAATTCCAAACAAATATTGTTTTCTTCTGCACTGGAAACTCATGTCCTGTGGACCCATCCTGTATGAATACAAGTGTTTTCAAAGTTGTGGCTTACCAGAGCATTTCATTCTGTGTGAAAGGACTTCTTATGCTTAGGTGGCACTTAAATGGCTCTACTCACTTTTGTGACTGATTGGTGCAAAATTCTCTGACCTTTCTCTCTGAGATATGGTCAATAAAATATAAAGCACATGCCCAGATGGGGCCATCATACCTTGGATTGGGATGGAGGTGTGCCTTGATATTACAATTGGGTTACAATGAACCAAGCTCATTGGAGGACAGTGATTTCACCACAGCTGCAGGCTCAGGAGCAGGAGATCTCCCCTGCCTGCCCTGGCTGACAGGTGCTGGGCCATTTCTCAGCTCCAAAGCACCATCGAGCTGCCCTGCCTGTGAGGGTTTCAACAGGGCCTGGCCACAGGGCCACTCTGCTCCCCTCTCTGCTCCATCCCCCTGGGCAGGTGTTATGGATGCAGATAGTGGCTGTGAGGAATTATCATGGCAGCTTTTGAGCATGCCAACTGCATTCCACTTGGAGCAGTGACTGTATTTTACCCTATAATCCTTGTACAGTCATAACTTTTGTTAAGATGCAAATATAACTTCTCAGTTTCCTCTAATTTTATTCCCAGTCCCATAATACTTATTTATTTTTTTTCTAAGTTTTATTTTATTATGACAAGATTATACTAAAGAGGTTATTCTATTTCATCTTTTTTATATATTGGCACAACATTAATTTTTGTTCCAGATGTTTCCTGAATATCCTCAACATTTCAATACTTTTGAAAATTAACCTTGACAGTGTAGAGAACTCCTCTGACACTTCTGTTATAATTCTTTGATGCAAATTACACAGACATGCTGATGGTACATCCAAGTGAGAGGGAGAGGGAGAGTTTAACATCCTTCAGAGTAACTTTAGTAATGGAAATTTCTTTATTGTGAACTATGAAGGGAGTATATTATCTGAATGTTTCCCAAAAGAGAACAGAGATACTGAAGGAAACCTTTTACTTTGTCCACTGATAATCATTGTGGATTCATTATATTTTATTTTATTCCATGTTTAAACTCAAAGAAGCCATGCTTCAAACAGAAAAACTAACCCCATATCTTCCTTGCTTATTTGCTACCCTGGAAGCTTTGGGTCTGTAACTTAGGTCAATGTGTTGAAACAGCTTTGCCATAATGGGCATAGATGGAGAATTCCCAGGAAGCCTCCTGATGCTCTACAGTCACATTAATCCAAGAAAACACATACCAGGAAAAGGCACAGTGTTATTAATTTCATTAAGTAGCTGAAGGGTTGCAATTATATTTTACATTTTACTATGTCCTTTTACATGGCAATTGGTCAAATTTACACTAGAATAAAAGCGAAAAAGAAGAGGAATCAACAATCCAAACAAAATCCACTTGATGGATATCTTAACTCTACTCCATACAGCTTAGATCTGATGTAGTTATTGTTCCCATCTGCAGTGTGGAAAGATAGCTAAAAAATACTGCTGCCACTTTCCCTGGCTTAAGGTAGGGAAAATTAATTTTTTTTTTCCTCAGTGTGTAATACTTTTTTATAATTCTGAGATGCTAACTTCTTACTGTGTTGATCAGAGGGAGTACACTTAGTAATCCTGAGTTATTAAGCTCCATATTTGAAGGGATAAAAGCGAACAAAAGAAAAAGAGGGATAAAAGCATGGTCTCTTCTCTTTGTAGATGGAATGGACAGCTGGGGCTTTATGTGTATTCTACTAAGGATCCACTTTTTTCTTTGCCATTACAGGTTTGTTTTACTTTATTTTGTCTTGATTTTAGATCTTAAACAGAAATTTTTATTTGCAAAATTTACAGCCGTAATTGTAGAATTAAATAGGCAAAATGCTGCATTTTGGTAGATCTGACATCTTCTTTTCAATGGTCATTAACCTGTGGAACTACAGGTATAATATTCCTGACACTAGTGGTCTCATAAAAATAATTACAAACCCTTTACTTAAAATATATCATAATATTAAAGAAAATTTCCTTTAAAAAGCAGAAATGCATCACTGATACATTTCCAATATTTCAAATGCTGTTTGCACTCTGGTTTGTAAGTTTTTAACTTTACACAATTATACTTTTTGTTTGTGTTTTGTGATTAATTCCATCTGCAAAGCTCAGGTCTGCTGATTGTTTATGTCTGTAATCAGCTGTGCAATCAGACATCTAAAGGAGTTGAATAGCTCAACTAGTTGGCATGCATTTCCAAAATCCCCAGCAGGTATGGGGCAAGGGGAGTACCATCCTATCATCAGTGAACGATAATTGAAGACTTCTCCACTCTGTGTTGGACTCTAGAAAGGGGTAAGGCTTTGCAGTGGTGATGAAGAACTTTGCATCCACAGAGAGTTCTGCATTGCTGGTGCAAAGTGCTCTGGGCACTGAAGGTGCTCCTGACACCAAAGGGGATTCAGGGAGCTCTGAACTGACATCTGGCCACCCTACAACTGTTCATATGCACATTTTGCTCATGGCCATTGATATCTTTTTCCTATCTTTCCCTTGGGATAACATGATTAATGTCAGCTACTTTATGTCATAGAAGATCTCCTAGCTTACAACACTATAGTTTTTAATTCTGAATGTACAAGGTAAATGTGGTCCACGCAATGGATTGGCGTTGCATTTCAGGAATCCTAGTGAATTAACTTTAATCTTTAACACCAAAAGGGATTTTTGTTCAAATCACTAGTGATGGCTGCCAGCATGCTGGACTGTAAACTGAGAAATATGAGGATAAGATTCACTGTAAAACAAAGATCTAGATAGTGTTTCCCCATCAAACTCCTTGATGAGGTGATAAATTTTACCTTTTGAGAAATAAATCTCAGGTTGTTTTTAATTTAATTAGTAGAATGCATATTTTCCCTCTTCACATTTGAAGTAGCTTGTGTTTTCCCTGGGTATCATTTAGGTCAGAGTCTGCTATCAAAGATGAGGACTCTGCCTAATTAATAAGTCCAAACAACCATGGGAACTTGGAGTTCTTGAACTTTTTGTTTTTGAATGGATTATATAAAATTTTATCAGACATTTCTTCAGATATTTTACTGTTAAGAAGAAAAGTTACTGAGCAAAACAGATAAGAACAACAAATTTTTGCTTTTTCTATGGGTATAAACCCCAACTATTAAAATAATTAATTTGGTGAGAACAGTTGAAATGTTTTGGTTATCAAGGCAAACTACATTAATTCATTGTATAGCCATACATTTAAAGACAGCAATTAACTTATTTCTTTTTATGTAAACCCAACAGAACTTAAAATACCATTCCAACAATGATTCCTCAGCCATGAAACACAGCAAGGAAGATGTTATTTAATCACAAGTATTAAAGTCATATACGTGTTGATGAACTCTTATCTTCAAAGATGAACTCATATGAAGCATAGTGTTCAATCTTGCCAAATGTATTGATCTGCTGTTAGGAATTTAAACATATATTAATCCTTGCATTTAACTTGAAACACATTCTAAGACCAAATGTTTTTACCTGGCAGGGGGATGGAAAGAGGAAGGTAACAGGGGAGAGAGAGATGGGCTAAAAGGAGATTGCCTGCCTATACTTGTGTAATGTATAGCCCATTTAACAGAGGATTTTATGAGCTGCAATTACCCATGCTTCTCATGAGAGATATTTTTCCCTTCATTCTAGACATCCTACTCAAAGAAAAAATGCATATGGCACACTTCTAGTCTTATCACTGCCACCAAAACAGATAGGATGATGCTATCATAATTTGTTATAAATCATTATAGTCTGCAGTATTTTTAAGAATTTTCTATAGAATTGTTCACATCAATTAATTGCTGATGAACTTTGCCTAGCCTGATGGCACAAAGTGGATTAGCTGTTCAGCTATATAACAAATTCACAGCACAGAACTAATGGAAGTCTTCCAGCAAATCACAACCCTCCTAAACCCAGATTTTTTCTTATCTCCAATGATAATTTGTCCTTATCAAGGTCTTAGAAACAGCACATCTGGGCAAATAATTTTATTCTGTCCTGATTCTAAACAAGACAGGGTTAATTTTTGCAGTAGCCAGGAGGGGGCACGGCTGACATCCACCTTCTGTTATTGCTGGGGGCGGCAGGAAGGGATTCTCTCTTCAAAGGAGAAGGCATTTTCTTCTGGTCAGAAAATGTGGCAGGGGGAGACATCCAATAAGTCTAGTATCAGGACTTTTTTCTGTGTGAATAATTCCTTTTCTTATACCATTTGTTATTAATATTGTTGCTGTTCCTATTTGTTTTCTTGTCTCATTGCTGTTGCCAGGAAATTGTTCTTATCTCAACACATGATCTTTACTTTTTGTGTCTCTAGTTCTTGTCTTCCACCCTCTGAAGGAGAAAGGGAGGAAAAAAAATTGGGTGGAGTGAGTAGCAGCATGAGTTTACTGGGAGCACTAAATTGGAGAATACCATTCCTAAACCATGACCACTTGCACATCTCTGAAGTGATTATTGTGTTTGGCAGATTCTTAAGTCTGATAACCAAACACCAAAAATGAACCGTACAACAGCAACAAAAACAAAAAACAAACAAAACTAACCCCCCCACAAAACCAAACAAACCAACCAATACTCCTACAAAAAAGACATTTTAATGACAACCAGGTTTAAGGGAAGGAAAAGTATAAGCAAAAATGTTCATAAATTAATGAATTAAGAATGCAGGGTATTGTGTAAAAATAACAGGCAGACTACAATCAATAACTGTGAGAGATACCAAAGGATGGTTTCACCTTTGTAAGAACACATCTCCGATACCCAGTATGAGATCCCTCCCATATAGGCAGTCCTAAATATGCAATTCAATTTTTGGTATGTTAAATAGATCAATTAGAAGGAGATACAATAGAATTACAGATTATTTACAGACTAGTTATATTGGGTACTGATACTACCACAGCAGATTAGAGGTAGAGGTATCTGTAAATCTTAGTCTACGACTGAGGTAAATGTTAATGCAGTCAGCTTGCTCTGCAAAGGATGCTTCATGTTTGCTGTTATTTGCTAAACATCAGTCCAGGTAGTCTACCTCTGGAAGTGTCACCTACACTATCACTGGAAAAGGAAATGTAAACCTCCCCATGGAGTATTAATGACAACTGTTTAGTCTTTCAAGCAGTGTCTCTTTAAAGCAGAGTTTATTGTGATAATTCCATTTTCTGGGGAAGTATCAGGAATCACAGAATCACAAGGTTGATAGAGACATCCCAGATCATCAAGTCCAACCCGTGTCACAAGACCTCAACTAAAGCATGGCACCGAGTGCCACATCCAGTCTTTTCATAAACATATGCAGGAATGGTGATTCCACCACCTGCCCAAGCAGACGATTCCAGTACTTTATCACTTTTTTATTAAAGAAAACATTTTCCTAATATCCAGCCTATATTTCCTTTGGTGCAGCTTGAGACTGTGTCCTCTGGTTCTGTCAGTTGCTGCCTGGAGTAAGAGACCAACCCCACCTGACTGCAACCACCTTTCAGGGAATTGCAGAGAGTGATAAAGTCACCCCTGAGTCTCCTTTTCTCCAGGAAAAACACGCCCAGCTCCCTCAGCTGTTCCTCACAGGGTTTGTGTTCCAAGCCCCTCTCCAGCCTTGTTGCCTCCTCTGGACACACTCCAGTGTCTCAATGTCCTTCCCAAACTGAGGGCCCAGACCTGGACACAGCACTCAAGGTGTGGCCTCACCAGTGCTGAGTACATGGGAAGAACGACCTCCCTGCTCCTGCTGGCCACACTGCTCCTGATCCAGGCCAGGATGCCCTTGGCCCTCTTGGCCCCCAGGGCACACTGCTGGCTCATGTTCAGTCACCTGTCAACCAGCACCTCCAGGTCCCTTTCTGCCTGGGCACTGTCCAGCCACAGCGTCCCCAGCCTGTAACATTGCAGGGGGTTATTGTGCCCAAAATGCTAAATAGTGAAAGTAAATGTCACTGAGAAATATCCAGATTTTTTAAAGCTTGGATGGAGAACAGCCAAACAGATCTTATTATCCAAAATGTCTTCCATATCAATGCAGTGAACAAGCTAGCCTTAGAGTCCTTCCTTCCTTCCTTCCTTCCTTCCTTCCTTCCTTCCTTCCTTCCTTCCTTCCTTCCTTCCTTCCTTCCTTCCTTCCTTCCTTCCTTCCTTCCTTCCTTCTTCCTTCCTTCCTTCCTTCCTTCCTTCCTTCCTTCCTTCCTTCCTTCCTTCCTTCCTTCCTTCCTTCCTTCCTTCCTTCCTTCCTTCCTTCCTTCCTTCCTTCCTTCCTTCCTTCCTTCCTTCCTTCCTTCCTTCCTTCCTTCCTTCCTTCCTTCCTTCCTTCCTTCCTTCCTTCCTTCCTTCCTTCCTCCCTCCCTCCCTCCCTCCCTCCCTCCCTCCCTCCCTCTTCACAAAATTTCACAGAGGTGTGAACTTCACTAAGGATACAGCATTTTCTGCTGAGGTTAACAGGGATATTAATTTCCAATCAGATACAGAATTGGCTTTAGGAAGAGCACAGATGCACCAGCTCCCCTTATGTAGATGTCAAAAAGTTCCTTCGTGCCAGAAAAGGTTTGCAACCTCTGTTCCTGATATGATTGAGTCTTCACTGGAAAGTCAGCACTGAAAGGACCTGTGCCCTTTAGACAATTTCACAAAATAAGTTCCTTCAACCAACAAAAATAACAATTATTTGATTAATGGAATGTGTTTAGGACACATGGAATGTGTTTATGACTCTCCAGACAAAATAATTTCAAACGGATTTCAGTCACATATGTGCTTCATAACATTGATAAAATCATTACTAAGAGTTATATAACATAGGTTAAGGATATATGACAGGATGAAATTACACATCCTTGCAGTAAGATTTGCTTTAAAGAGGGGAAAATCCACCATGTATTTCTTCTCATATTGCACAAAAAGACATAAAATCAGTTGCCTAATATGTTTGGTCTGAAAAACACAAAATTTTTTGCAATGTTTCAGATGCAGCCATCTGAAATAAGAACAATGTTGAGGGCTATAATGGATCAGTTTACAAGGCTGCAGTCATAGACCTCCAGGAAATCCATTTTGACTTCATCAGCTTTCCAATTTTTCAGGTAAAATGTAGCAGTTCTGGATCATATCCAAGAATGAGGATGCAGTAATAAAAAAGATTCAATACATTTTGCATAGTCTTCACAATTTTAAATCAAGATGGCATCTTAGCAAGCATTAACACTTGTTTTCCCTCATGTTCCCCATTCCTCCCCAATTTTTGGGTACTGTAATGAAAACTCTTATCTCCCTTCTTAAAAACAGCTTATGATATCCTTGTCTCTGGAGATATTATGCAGAGAGTTAAATACAAGAAATATTTCTATGTCACAGAACTAGTGTTTGATGAAATTACATTTTGCTACAGCAAAATGACACTTCCCAAGGCACAGCACTATTGAACGCCTTTCAGCATTTTCTGAAAAGGAAAAGCATTCCCTAGTGTAGCACTTACCTTCTCTTTCTTCAGCACAACTCCCACGGTCCAGTGCTTGACCATGTCTCAGCTGATTAACTCAGGAGCATGAGAAGCAGCAGCTGAGATAACCACTGAGAACAGCAGATGTTCTGGTATGTCACAAAGTCACTTCTCTGTACTTCTGGCAAAGTGTACAGAGATTTTTCTGCAAGTTAAGCCTAACTGCATGTCACATGTGTTTGTTTACCTCTAAAGTTCATGTACAATAGGTAAAACTGAGAACAGAGTTTAAACTTGTGCATTTCTGAATTTGTTTAGTTAACAGCTAGAATGATTCTCATTTCATGGTCTCAGGCAGAGAATCAGAGACAGAATGATTGATCTGTGTGTGTCTTCCTCTTTCCCTACATATTTCTACCTACACTACCTTTGGATAAAGTCATTGGAAATAAAATTATTTTGTAGAAATACCATATTTGCATTCTTCCCCAAACAAGCTGCATTATTTTGTGAGGAGCTGGTGGCAAGCATAATTTTCTATCAGTTGTAGGTCTGTGTGATCTCCTACCAAACACTTCCTTTTCTGGTTATCTGGGCAAAGAACCTCTAGTTTGAAATTCCTAATTTTTTTATTTTATCACATTGGGGTGCAAGATAGCAGTTAAACCTGCAGCCATACAGGGATTTGGATTGGATACTTTTACTATTTGACACATTGCCCACACTCTAGGTATGTATGTAGGTAGAAGTAATTAATTAAATAACTTGCAAGACATCAAGATGATACAATTAGAACTGCATTGTCAAATTTACAGGAAATTTAATTAACCTTGGTTATCCAGCTTCTGAAGTTCTCTAAATGAGGAATAGTTATCTGTCAAAGAGTAGTCAGTAAGACCACCATAATACACTTAAGTAACCACGATAGCATGGGTAAAAAGCAGTCCAAATCAATATCCCCTTCTATAGGCAAATTGTTCTAGTTGCCACAGGGGCTGACTCTTATCTGTAGAGACCTGAGTTTCATGACAGAATGCCTTTGCATTTGCTTTTGAGTTAATGCAAAACATTTTCCTGTCATAATTACTGCTTTTACACTTTTGCTAAGGACAAGGCCTTACTGTTTCTCTTCCTCCATTTCATTGGAGTGCTAGGTTTATTGTTTATATCATGGGTCAAATCCTGGTCTCCAGCTCCCTTCTTCTACCATTCTGTTCTTCTCCACTAAATCACCCCCTCTGCTACTTTTTGAATCACAGGAACTTTGGATATTAACAATGATCCTGTTAATGTTTTATTTCATATTCCAGTTTCATATTGGAGATATTCTGGGGAAAGAGCCATAAAGAGAGAAGCAAGAGCTGGAGTACTCTTTCTGTGGAAGCTTGTTTTAATTACCAGAGTGAGCCAGCACCTCACATTTTGAATAAGATGGCTTAGAGCCCATAAATCAAAGGGCTGAGGAGCAGAAGAGACCAACTTTCTTATGTTGCCCCCTGCCCTCTAGTATACACATTTATTTTTTTTACACTGAGCTACCTGGTGTAAACACAGCCACTGGCACGTGCAGTGAATGAGCCCTCCTGCTGGAATTGGCTTTCTTGGCTCTTGAAGTTCTAGAAGGGGTTTAGTTTGGTCCTTGCCCCTTCTTCTGTCCTTCATTCAAATATGGTAATTAGATCCACAACTTAGACTTATTGGTCAAAGGGAAGATTAACATAAAGTGTTGATGAGAGTCATGTTTCCCTTGGGACAGAGAAGTGTTCTCAGAGAACTTCTTTTCCTCCATTCCACTATTTCCATTTATTTCCATTAGTTTTACAAAAAAAACATTCCTACCTTCTCAGTGCCAGTAAATTCGGTGAAGATAGAAATTGGTTAAACTAGAACAAATGTATGGAAACAAATTAATTGGGAAAAAAAGGAGTTGCTATATTTTTGTTGTTTATTCTAATATTAAAAAAAAGTAACACATTTTTTATATGGCCCGTGGAATTGTGGAATTTACTGCCTAGCTAGTGTTTTTGGTATGTAAATTTATCTAGATCAAAAAAAAAAAAATTAGATTTCTGTTTGGATAACCAGTATCTAGAGGTAGCAAGAAAGCAGCAAATTTCTAGCTTTATTCTCTATTTGTTAAAGACAAATATGAATTTTAAAGTAGTAGAAAATAATTGGTTTTTTTCTTCATATGAGTTTTCTTACAATTTTTTTTTTTTAATTTGGATTCTACTGAAGACATTTTTTGGAATATATGCAACATGAGAATTCTGGGCAGAGGTTTCTTTGGTTTAAGTATAAAATTCTTTAGAAAGATATCCAATCCAAATGAGAAATGAATATCTGAGCTTTTTCTTACCTTTATTTGTAGAAGGCAAATGCCAAGCTTCATAGAAGTCAGACTGCATTTTAAAATTAATCCTGTTCCAAGGCAATGAATTTTTATTTGAATATATTCAATGAAACCCCATTTATGTATATCTTTTCAACCTGGAAATTCTACCAAAATTAATCCTGTTGAAGTTCCAGTAAAATGTAAATCCTAAGTCACTTGTGAGGTAGAAAGGAGTTTAAGTTTCAGTACAATAGTTTGTACATCACAAAATTGTCTTTTTTTTTGTTTTTCTTTTTTAATTTATTTTCATGACTGAATTTAGCTCCATCTTGTTGCACTGATCCTATTTCCAATGGCAAAAACTTGGTCACGAATTTTTGCATTTATTTTCTGGAGGCTGGAATCCTTCTCAGGATATGCCTGAAGCACATGTTCTATATTAAGCCAAATAAAATCAAATGTATCCTTAAAATTAAGCTGGTGCTTATTCTTTGCTTAATAAAAATTAATTAAGCATGTGTTAATTATTTACTGGGATTGAAGTCTGCTTGCTGAGTTAGAGGATAGACTTTTTGGATTAGTTTTTAACAGTCCTCTTCATAAAAACACAGATGGAGCATTCAAATGTCCTGATTGCTCACATGTTCTCATGATCTGTAGCCAGGATCTGGTATGGAATTTTTTCAGTTCAGTCAGAACAGGACTTCATCTGGAAAGCAGCAGATGGAAGGAAGGGAGGGGATCCAAGTTTTTAATCCTTTTTTCCTTTTTTTATTTTCTGAACAGATGTTGTTGGGATGATCGAGCTACAGAGCCACAAATCCAACCAAAAACTGGGTAAAGAAATATATACAAACATATGTTGATACTTGGTACATGGTTAATCACGCAGGCTACAGTCATCTACTGCTGACATATCTCCCTCCCATATAATGGAGAGGACAGGATTTTAGGGCTACTGTAGAAGAAGGATTTAATTTCGTGTGCTGTTTTGATTTTTCATTCAGTCAAGAGAAAAGCTAACATCAACAGTCAAAATTACTTTAGTGACAGTTAAAGGGTTCAGCACAGGACCAGGAAGTTGGTAAACAACAAGCTGAAAATTATGTGGAAGAAATTTTACCAGAATGATGGGAAGGTTATGGCATATGGCTCAGGTTCACAGACTTCAATTTGGGGCCATAATTTCACTGCCAACTGTCAGGTGGGATACTAAATAAATGGAAAAATAATTGCATACAATGGGATTTACTGATGAATTAAGGAGCAGTATTTTTCTGATTAGTAATTTTCATAAAGATAAGGCTATCACATTAGAACTATGCTGATCTTGCCATGGTGGTTTTGATGAAGTAATTCTGATTTTGTCAGTGATATATTTATTGCATCTACATCTTTAAAACCAAAATTCATTACTTGAAAGATAATTCCTTTAAAGCAAAGTATAAAGGAGACGTCTCACTTTATTTTTTTGCAAAACTCACCAGTTAAATTAAATATATGCAAAACTTTCAAAAAGTTACTAATTACAGCTTATTAAAGCTTTTTCTACATAGTAACTTCCTTGTTGAAATTCAGTAATTATGAATGAAGGGGATCCCAACAGGCACCTGTTTTACACTTGAAAGCTCAGAATTATTGCTCTACAGTAAAACATTGTGCTGTGTAACATAAGTCAAAGGAGGAACTGTACAGCAATAGTTCTGTTATCTTGTCTGGGAAGATCAGAAATGGAGTTCAGGTTGGATGGGACAGGTTGTTGTCACTACACAAAGTTATGACTGCAATATCCATGGACAAAAGGAACAACATAATATGGACAATACTTACATTAAATCAAAATATACTCTTTTTTGAAAAAATGCCTCCAGATCCTTAGAATGGAAAGCATTTACCTGCAAAGGATTATACTGTATGTATAAAAACATTCTGGTATAATCTAGGTCATATCTGAGTGACCATATAGAATAAAATATCCTTAATTTCCTGAGGTATAAACAGACAACTATAAAAGAAAATAATAACAGTCTACATAAAAGATGTAAAATTGTGAGTTTTTAAAAACACAGAAGGAAAAAAATCACCTTGAATACTGAAGAGTCCATAACTCATTAATTTCTGTTCCTGACAAAACACCCTTAAAGCTAAAACAGTTAAACATAGGAATGCCTGGAAAATATTTTTGGGAGGAAGATCATATATAAACATATAAGATTAAAAAAACCCAAGATCAGAGCAGCCTTCTCATAATACATGGAAATTATCAGATTTGACATATTTCAGGCATCTTGTCTTTATGGAGTTTGGTATTTTCCCAAGACTGTGAAGTACGTCATGGATACTCATTAGAAATGAGGGATTTAAGTGCTGAATATAATAATTAATTTTATAAAACTGTCATAAAGGTACATGAATACTACAGCTTTCTTTGGACAAGGTAAAAGACGTTTCTTCCATCATGTCATACATGAAATTGTGGACTCCACCAAAATTTGTCTATGTATCTAGCATTTTATAAAGAGGCCCTTACCCTTGTATTAACAAGATACCAGAAAGAGACAGAAGTAAGAAGGACAGCTGACAACATAAAAATTTAATGGAAATTATGGTAGCCAGAAAAAGACATTTTTGCAATCTGTAATTCCTGCATTTTAAAAATATATAGTAAAACTCTGGAGGGAAATTGGTGAAAAACAAGGACTTAAGGACAAGGAAAGAAGGGAAACTAAGGACAGCCTACTGAAAGCTATTAGCATAAAGGAGTTAGGGCCATAACTTCATCAGAATTGAAGCACAGAGATACATTTATTTCACAAGAATGAAAGAGAAGGCTACATGACACATGGAGTATGAGAAGGATGTGAGGAAATGAAAGAAACAAGATGCAAAGCATTTTGGCTCAATTCTAAGATCATGTAAACTTGTTTATTTCCTTGCAGGTGATCAAAATATCAGAAAAGATAATGACAGAATTACAGAATAATGGAAGTTTTGAGGGATGTCTGGAAGTAAGCTCATTCAATCTCTAAGAAGAAAACAAAGAAACACAGAATGTACAACAGAACCCCTGAGTCAAAAAAGTGGGAGAAAAAAAAAGAAAAAAGACAACACAAGTGGAATAGATGAGCAAGCATGGTGATGCTTTAAGATTTTAGCCTTTATATTTTTCAAATCCTTTGCTGCATTAGTGCATAACTCTAAACTTCATATAAAGTGTTAACTACTATCTTCACAGTGTGGTCGGACAAAACAATTCCTCTGGGCCTGGAACCCAATGACACCCTACAGGCAGAGGGAGAAAAGTATAAACAAAAGGGAAATGGATGGGGAGGGAGAGAGTTGACTTCATTAAGGAATAATGGGGGAATATGACTTCATTACCTGAGGCTGGAATTGGACAATTAACCTCTGATATGCAAATAAACCAAACATATCTGTCTGAAAAACCTGTGACCATTGCGCATCTTGAGTGTAGCCTCTGTCAGGCTTTTGACTGCCCAAGGTTTATCTATTGAAGACCTTTAATAAATACCCACTTAATTCTCTTAAATTTGTCTAGCCTCTGTTCTAGGTAGCCACTCCAAGGCATCAATGGGATGAGGAAAAGAATAAACATATTGATAGCAATAATGGTGTCAAAAACGTTTTAATGGGATAAAAGGCAATCCAGAACAGGTTTCTGATTAAGATGTAAACAGTAAGTAATTCAAGTGGAAACAGAAAAAGGAGCTTCCAATGCAGTTACAATAAATTGTCTAAATAGTTCCATAATATTCTCAGAAAACATTATGATGTGAATAGAACAAGGCTGGATTCACTTAACAGAAAGATGCTGCTTTAATATTGCATTTATCAAAAGGATAAATCATAAACATTCCACACAATTTATCAAAGGTAATGTGTAAAAGACTGAATGTTAACAGGACTTTTGTGCTCTAGTTTTGAGGAAGAAAGTAGAAGATGAAAAACAATCATAAAACTGAAATAAAACGCCATTTCGCTTTAAATTTATCTCCAGCCAAGAACATGTTCATAGGCATTAGGCATCAATCATATGCTGGTAAACCAAACAGTTCTGGTTTGAAATCTTCCATGGACTTCAGCACCAGTGTTGCCTCCTTTCTAAACTCTTCACCTAAATTTTCATCTGGAATCATGATCGCTTGCATTCCTGCTGTCCGGGCTCCTTTGATTCCCTGTGGTGAATCTTCAAACACAAGACACTGAAAAAAAAGAAGGTGAGGAGAAAAAAATAATTATAATGTTACTATGAACTTCTAATAGCTTGTTTTAAAAGAGAGAATGATCCTGAATGAAACTTAGTAGGAAAAGTAAATTTCCTTCTTGTCTTAGACACTCCTAATTAGAAGAGCAAGCCTCTCAGTTTGAACATCTGCATGGTAATTAACCTTTAATTAATTTCAATTCAAAAAACATCAATACACTTACTTAAATCCCAGAAAGTGGTTATCCAGATGTTCCTAAGTGCTTTAATAGGGACGTGTTTAATCACAAGCTTAAAGAAAAATTAAGCAAGTGCCTAAATAAGCAAGAACTTTAACTTTCCCAAACCAACTTTAAAACCTGCAAAATGGCAAAAGCAGGGCTTTCACACACAGGTATAGCATTTCCTACACACACAAGGTTTGGGGAGCACTAAACTACCTAGGTCAACAGTAGAACTTCAGATGAGTGGAGATAGATACTACTTATCAGAAGAGTGCTGTCAAAGTCATACTCTATTTACTTAATTCTTCCAATTCAATGATGAGAAAGAAAACAAGCAATTATATTGGAAAGTTACATTTAGAGAAGAAAGAATTTCGTCAGTTAGAACTTCCATGCCTTACAATAGTCACAGTCATTCCAGATTGCAGTTTGGAAGCAAAGCTAAAATTTTTTAAAACAATCACACATTATTTATGTGGATTTTGTAATATAATGTTGGAATACTGAATAATAAACAAATAAGATAAACATATAAAAATCATATGGTCTGAAATTTTATATAATAAAAGATAACATTTCTGGAGATTATTCCAGAATTTATATAATGAAGCATCTCTTCCTGCCTATTTCTGTCCATGACTTGCAAATTCAGTTTGGATTTTTGGTCATGGATAACACAAAGCAACTTTTGGCATCCAAGAACCTGAAAAATTCTGACCTACACAACACATGGTTTCTAACACTTCTCCAATTCATACTGCATTTCTTATCAATATTAGCACTGCTACTATTACTAATGCCAAAGTCACTGTGACAAGTAATTTTAGTAATTGAAAACAGATGTTGGGATGGTTAGGACAATTTTCCTCACATCTAGTAATCAATGCTCTCAGGCACATGGTGTGATTCCTGAGCATGTCCTGTGCAGGGCCAGGAGCTGAACTTTGATGATCCTTGCGAGTCCTTTCAAACTCAGAATATTCTATGATTCTATGAACATACAACATCATACTGCACCTTTAGGTTCTGAAACACACAACTGTTTCACTGCAGAACATAAAGGATGCACAGCGTTTGTTCTGGCTTTGCTCTAAGGAAACCAAGTTGCAACTTGCAAAAGCTTTATTACATTCAAAGAAAAAAATTTTGCAAGATTTATCAAATGTCTGCCCTATATACACCTATCTATGGTATATATGGGATGGTGGAAGGTATATATGGACTGAGGAAGGAGAAAAATGAAAGAACCCTCTCCTGATTTCCTTTCTTTTTGAAATATTGATTCTTGCCTTTCAACATATCAGCAACAACTTGGAGTTTGTGAAGTGAAAAGGTGTTTTCTACCTTGCATGTAATAACCTAAAGCCTAATTAAAAATTTTTAGTGAGCCAAATGAATCACACCAATGTTTTTTCTGCTCATTTCCTTCATAAAGTCACTGCATTCCTGTTTGAACAATTGACACTTTCAAAAGTTGATCATTATCACTATTACTAACTACAAATATGTAACCAGCTGATCCTGGCAACCTTCATACAATCGCTATTAGAATGGAAGCATGGCTATGCCTATAGGTTTTGTTCTTAACAATAACTTAGTTCATGAACTTAAGCACTCTGAGGACAATAAATGAAACTCTGTCAGGCTTTGCTTTTTGAAGAATAAGCTTAAATGTTGCACAGAAGAGCATTATCAAGGCCTTTCAGAAACCTTTTCTGATCCAGCTCATACAAAAGAATGCACTTCACTGCTCTGCCTTGAAAGACCTAACTTCCTTCCATGATGTCACTAAGCTTACTGTATGAGAGGAGCCAATGATTATGGAAGGCAATATGCATAACGAAAAGCTTAACTAATTCCATGGAGCTGGACACAATTAAAACTCTTAACTACCAGAGAAACCAGGCAAATGACCCGTAATTACAGTGTCTTGCGCATTACAGGAAATAAGTGTACTAGGTCTTCCTTAAGTCTTTCTTTTTACTGAAACTTAGTGTCAACAGCACAGTCACATTTTTAATGGATGACAAAAGGTTTACAGAGGTTCACACACGAAATGGATTTATTAATACATAGAGATGTTATAAACTCTTCACTGTCCTGAACCACCCACACACTAAATTTAGAGATATGAAAGCAGCCAAGTTCTTTTCCATTTTGCATAAGTATTGCAACATCAGCATCACTCCAACTGAGAGACAGATGAGATTTATACAGACTTCAGCTGAGATTCTGGCTGCTTCTGTGCATTATTTCTACAACTTGTGTCATTGATCAATACTACTCCTATGAGATCTCTCAAAAGGTCATACTAATATAGGACAGTTCTCACTTTGGAATGAACTAAATGCTTAAAAAAGTATAGCAAAGTATATTAATTTATATTTCACTCTATGAATCTAGAAAAAAAATTAATCACATAACCAGAGGAAGAAGTAATATTACTGCAGCACCTCATTACCCCATCCTCCTACATTAAATGCAAGAATATAAGAAAAGAGTATTAGTTAGGCTCTTGGTATGTACAGCAGGCCCTCTCTACTCCATATACTGCAAAAGCCTGGATGGAATAATTATGTGACTAACAGGGATATCCATAAGTGTTACTGCAGATAACCAAGAAGGCTGGTGGAAGGATAAAAGATTAAAATCAGTTTTAAAATTAAGATTTAGGAAGACCTGTGAATAAAATATATTTGCATAGGGATTGCTTATCTAATAAATATCCTTGACCACCTATGACACTACTGTATCAGCTCTAAAACAGACTGAAGGATGAGACTAAAGATGCAATGATTTATACATACAGAATTCATCTGCAAGTTTAACACTACCATCTATTGTTCTATAAGGAAAGAATGAAAATAAAGCTTTCCTCACCTGTCCACAAATGACACAGAAACATTTGGTATCAGAATGTGACATATTATGTTTTGGGCTTCTTATGGATTACATCTCATACTCTGTAACTTCTTAATTTTTAATTGATGTTTTTCTCCTTCCTAATATAATCAACTGGTCAAAAGCATGATGGGTGATTTGGAAAATTTGCACTGTAGAAGTATGTGGTACCCATATATATTAATTAATGTATATACGCACAATAAACTCTTCTATAAATGTTCTAGGCCTAATTTAAATTTCATTCTATCTCTAAAAAAAGCCCCAACACAGGCCGCAGAAAGAAATTCACCAAGTACAGCCAGATCACATGGATATCAGAATGACAGCTGATTTCTGTAAAGCAAGAGGTGCTCAGGCCTTCCATTTCTACAGACAACTTGCTGACTGTTCATTGCCAGAAGTGTTTTTACTATTTTCATTGTGAAAAACTAGCCCATACTTAAAATGGTTAAAACATGGTTAAAATTCAAAACTAAATAGCATCTAAGAAGTAACTTAGTCTGAAAGGTATTACTACTGCAATCACAGTTTGTGGTTTGTTCAACAACTTTTGTAATTTTTCCTTGCTCAATTTTTTTGAGATTTTCAAAACAATTCCAGTACTTATCAACTGTGTTAGTCCTGTGAGTGACCCAGAAATTTTTAAGAACCATAATATATAATTCAGAATACAACACAGATCCATCCATATCCCATACAAAATATTGAGATGCTTAGAAGGGGCTGTTTGTCATTTATGGGAGATGATGGAAACTCACAAAAAGAGAGAGAAAACAACAATTTTAACATGATAACACAGATGGTGGGCAATTTTTTTGCTCAACTTATATTTTCTTTTTTCTTATGTTTTCACTGTTCAGATACCTGGGAACAAGAGGAAAATATATTTCTGGGTGACCCATTTACCATCAGGGTTACTTAAACATTATTGACTTAATCCATTTTAAGCAGCTGCATTATTTGCAGTTTTGGTCTCCTACTGTGTTAATTCTCTGATGAATTAAGAAAAAACAATAATGAAATAATGTACTTAATGTTTCTCTCCTAATATTTGGACTTACACTCCTTCCAGAAATAGTTGGGAAAAATTCCAATAGTGAATACAATAATAAATTACATTTCATTTTATTTTAAGGATGTGCCAATTTGACCAGCCAGGGATAACAGAATCATAATAAATATGCTGTTAGAAAGTAATGCAGCTTACAGCCCCACAACTTAGTTCCATTAAGGAAAATGAGGAGTGAGCCAAGATGTTCTTAAATGCTATAACAAATGAATAAACTGGAAACTAAAAATCAACGTAATTAAGCACCAGAATAATCAGAATACTAACTACAACCACCATTCTTTATGAGTCAATGATTCATATTAAGAACTGTTTGGAAATTACATGCACATATGCTTTTTAATTCAGATTTTTATTAACTCACTACTAAGAGTATGTTGCAGACCATTATAAGAATCAAATTATTCACCACAAAACATACAAAATAAAAAATCATTAGCATAATTTCAAAAAGGAAAAAAGAAATAAAAAAGTGTTACATCTGCACATAATTAGACCACTCTGGGTTTCTAGCTCTCACATAAATTCCACTTTACATTTCAGACCACACCAGCAGTTCCTCTCTCACAAACCAGTTCATGGAACACTATCTCAAGGAAGGCCAGAAGGAATAAAATGGTTTGGATGGAGAAGAAGGAAGAGAAATTTCATATTTCTTGCTTGTTTTCAAGACTCGATCAAATGAAAGAAAGTGTTTCTGTGAGTGATGGTCAGGCCCAGACACAGCGGCTCTGTGAGGCAGGGAGAAGGTCACATTTACATGCAGGGTTACTCTGATCATTCCAGATGGCTGGAGCACTCTTTTCACAGAGCACTGTGTGTTTAGAGGACAGCACACTGGGAACTTTGTATGGTAACTTGTGTTAAAAGCCTCAAGAAATTCTCAGGCGTTTCTGAAACAGTGTCCAATTATCCTGGCAGCAGAAATCTAACTCAATCAACTGCAGCTTGGATTAGCCATAGAAGGGTATTGTTTCTTTATGGAGAACACAAGGCAAATACTCAAGATGTTCTCTACTGAGGATACTCATATTGCATAACATGCTGGAGTTTTATGTCACTTATTTCTAAAACTGGCCTAAAAAGTAATTCTGTACAATGAAATAGTTAATTTGTGTTGCCTTCCTTTCCACAGAGAACTATCTTTATCTCATCCACTGACTTCCTTGACAAGTAACACACAACACATTCAAGGAATGCACCTTGCAGACAGAGCTCAGAACCGTAGGACAAAAAGCACTGAGAGAGTGCCTGAAGGCTGTTTGGAAACACCCTATTCAACACATGTCCAGCCAAAGCAGGCTGCTCAGGTCCTTGGCCAGGTGAGCTCTGATCATTTTCTAGTGTGCAGATTCCACATACCTCCTGGACACCTGTTCTCATACAGTGAAACCATATGGTGGAATCAGCCCTTTGGTGGAAATGGTTTTCCAAGAATCTAGGAGTTTCTTGTGTTCCCCCTTCTGCCTGTTGCCTACTGCACAATCACTCTGCATCTTGGACAAGAGGCTGGGCCCATCTTATGAGCAAACACATCCGAGATACAAGCCAGGTACACCCAAAGGAGGAAGTTTTGATGCATCCAGATTCTAGTCTTGAACTGAAACTGCAAGTAGGTACGAAAAGTATTTCCTGAATAAAAGCAGTGAACTTTTTGCCACAGGGAATGTGGACAAACCCACAGGTGCAGGCTGCCAGGGCAGGTACCTTTCCTGCTTGTTTTGGGTAACTGGACCCCATCACTTGCCTACAACTGCCTCAGCAGGGGCTGCAGAAGGCGCTTGATTCTCATGGAGCAAGCTAATTTTTCTAAAATCTATTTTGGCAATAGTTTGTTTTTGTTCTATAGTGCCTCCTTGATCAGTGTTATTTTCCCACACAGAAAGATCAGCTTGCATAGTGAAATGTACATGAATTTGATCTAAACATTATTTAATGATTGTATAATCTTTGATGGAAGTGTTAATAACAGCCCACATATGCTTCAGACATAAGGTCATTTCTTAATTTCTTCAATAAAGAGAGAAAGGGTCAGAAAAGGCATTAACCTTTAAACAGGTTTTCATTGGGAGTGCAAAAACATCATGGAAAAGGTCCTTTTTTTTCTATTCAGTACAAGCTTCTCAATGAACTGTACAAAAGAGTGTCACCAGTCTGGAGTGACTTGGTGAGCTATAGCTGCATTACACTTTAACTCTTCCTGATCAGGAAGAAAAGAGCCTTTTTTTCAAAATTTAAAGGTGAAAATTATTCTAGAAAATATTTAAGATTATTAGCATAAAGCTCCAAGCACAAAGCCAGAAACTACCACCTTTAAATAAAACAAACAAAAGACTAACAAAATTCCAGTAAGTATTTTCTTGTATTTCAACCACAGGAAAAAAACACCCAAACCACATTAAAAATGGCAATTCTCTCTTGTCAATATAGATTTTCAGAGGAAAGTGGAGAAGAATGTACAAAACTAAGTTTGAAAAAATATTAACTCCTAAAGTTAAGAGGAATACAAATGTTCCTGTTGGACAGTGTCTAAATTCTACAGGCTCATCCCTTCAACCCATCTTATACCTGGCATGCCTGAAGTTGATTGTACATGTAAACCCACAAAACAGCTGTGCAAGTGTTTATGAACGTGCTCCTTCAACAGTAGCCCACCTATGGTCATTGGGTTATGGTAAGGAATGTCATAACTCCATAATTTATTTTTGCAACAACAATCTAAAAATATCACATCTGAAATGAAAAGCCTCATTACATCAGTAACCAGAACTATTTAAGTAACTGTCCTGTGATTTCAAAAGATGATTTTTTAGCCTCTTAGTTTACAAAGCTGCTTTGAATCTGCAAGAAAATGTAATTCAGAACTCAAAATTTCTTTCCTAAATCTCTTTACCTGAGAAATTATTTCTGTGTGTTAAATACAATATTTCTAAAAAATGTGAAATCTACCACCAAAAGTAAAAGAATTCATTATGAAACCCTATTTCTTCATGCACTATGTACAATATAGTTCCTTTTGGAACTATTTATTATGAGAAATAATTAATTCACTGGACTCACTCTCCTAACCCTGAATGAGGGATTAACTGTAAGTGTACTCAAGTTCTACTAGATCAATACAATTATTATTGGTAAAACCAAAATTTTTAAAAAGAACTATGTATTAAAAGGAAAGTTAAAAAAAAGGTCATAATTTTTTTTTTTTTAGATTCCAGTAGAAAAGTTGTGTTTTTCACATTAATCCCTAGCTTGTTTTTATCAGTTTCCTTTGTTTATTTAATAGTTATCTAGGTATTTTGATTTATAAAAAATGCAGAGAAGAAAAGTCAGTGAATATCAAACAGTTTTATGTAAATCAACAATTACAACAGACCACTCCTCTAGAAAATTTCTTTCTACTGTAAACTCCAAGCCCAAATATTTATGTAAATAGAAAATTAATATACTGTTAAAAAATGAATTCACATGTAGAAAGCTATTTAAGTCTTAATCTCAAAATATCTCAACATGCTTTTGTTGAAATTCCCCTAATATGAACTAGCTATTTTATATATCATAGAGAAACACTTTTTAAAAGGCATTGATGACACACTGTTATCAATCTGTCCCTATTTTTCTGCTAGACCTGCTCTACCAGATAAGAGGATGCTAACAGTCACTTCAACCAAGGGCTCTCAGCTCTTTTATTTGACTAAGTTATGCTTACAGAAAGAGTAACAGGCCATTTTCCATGAAAGGAATAAGGTGTGTATATAAATGAATGTATAAGAGTAAACAATGAACAAAATAGAAAAGCATATTTATTTAACTCTGTGTATGTATGCGTGTGGATAAATACATGGTGTATATGGTCTCCATACAGACAGTCTCCCTCTCTGTGGCATAAAGCTTATTGAGTTTAAGAGATAAGTTAGATCAGTAACTAACAGAGCCATGACACTGGCTTAACAGAACATTATTTTGGGAATATTGCCATGCTATCAGCAACTTTTGGGTACTCAGTTTTTCAAATAAACAAGTTTATCAGCATCTGGGTTCTTGTTAGCTTTTCTTAATATATTTTTTTTTCTAAAAACTCCTCCCATTCTATATATTTCAACCACAAATAAAGTTCAGATTCAACAGGTTATAAAGCTGACAGATGGCAGACTAATTCAAAAGGAAAACTACCATATATTTGCCTGTAAAACAATCTCTCATGGGCAAAGTCCTCAAAACACTTCATCAGGCCATATGCTTAAATGAAAACTACTTGCTCATGCAACACAATAATTTTATATTAAAAGTAAGAATCACTTAATGAAATTTTATATTAAAAGTAAGAATCACTTAATGAATCTGCTGATCTGAAGTGTCCTGCATCTGCTGACCTTCAATAGTTTGAGTGAGTCTTTAGAAAAGGGATGAGGGTGGCTAATTTCCCATTTAAGTTGTGTCCACATCTCTGAAACTTTTTGAATTGTTACTCTAAAGCTTGTTGCCACATTATTTTGCTATGCCATTAATAACTAATTATTGCTTTTTAATGGGCCCCACATAATAAACACATATGCACACAGAAAATATGCAAATGATACATAAGTATTGTATGGACTCAGAAGTCACATGATTCCAGAATGGCAGGTTATAGTGTGGCGTTATAATGCCAAGGTTGTGGGTTTGATCCCTGTATGGGCCATTCACTTAGGAGGTAGACTCATGCTCCTTGTGGATCCCTTCCACCTCAGAATATTCTGTGATTCTGTGATTCCGTGACTGAGACTGGAAGCAACCTCTGAAGGTCACCTGGGCCAACCTCAAGCTTAAGCAAGGACACCCACAGGCCAGGACAAGATCTAGACAGTGTTTGAGTATCTCCAAGGAGAGAGACTCTACCACCTCTCTGGCTAACCTGCAAGAGTGCTCGGTCTACCTTATGGGGAAAAGGTGTTTCTGATGCTCAGAGGGAACCTCCTGTCTTTCAGTTTGTGTCCATTGCCTCTGACCACTAAAGAGTGCCTGGCTCTTTCCATTCTACCTTCAGGTATTTACTTGCATTAATGTTTCCCTTAGCCTTCTATTCTCCAAGCTCACTTTGCCTTTCCTCAAATGTGATATGCTGAATTCCCTTAATTATCTTGGTGTCCCTTTGCAGGACTCACTCCAGCAGCTCAATGTCTCTTGTACAGGAAAGTGCAGAACTGCTCCCAGTATTTTCCTGGTGTGGTCTTACCAGTGCTGAGTAGAGGGGCAGGATCAATTCCCTCAGTCTGCCGGCAAGACTCCTCCTCATCAGCCACCTGTGCTGCAATGGCACATTGCTGGCTCATGGCCAGCTCAGTGTCCACCAGACATTGTAATTACTTTTTTTTTTCTGACCACAGGAAATAAATCAATTGGGTTTTCTTTCCTGTTCAAAAGTGTGCAGCTAGATTCATTGCAGAGACAGATGGCACTGTAATGGAACTTGTAAATTTAAAGGTCTGAATGAAAAATGTGCAAAAAATACAGACAAAACTTAATGCTAAGTGACCATTAGAAAACTTATGATGAGAATATAAAGCACTCCATTAGGAAGTGTCTCAGTCACCCCAATACTGATATAAACACATATCTTCATAGTTAAATTCAAGACAAATTGCCTTCTCTACAAATGCCTGCAGTCAAATTACAGAGAATCACCTTAATGAGAGTTAATGTGCTTATAAGACACACTTGTTTGGAAAAAAAAAAAATCTGAGTCTTCTCTGTGTAAACACAGTCCATTCTGCTTTTCTTCTATTTAAAAACAAATTATGTGTATTTATATATTAGTTAAACTAGCATGGCATACTGGAAAGAGTGATTTTACATTTCTCTAACCATGACAACACATGACCTGAAAGAAAGTAGCTCAGATACAGTAATACAATCAGTTCAGAAAGAGATGCCGAGATATTGCCAAGAATCTGGATAAATTGACAAGCAACTGAGTGCTACAAGCAGCATTTTACTGGAAGCTTGGAACATGGAAGCTTCAGCATCCAGACATTATATAAAGATTCCCTAGGGAAACCAGACTGCAGCAGGTGTGTCAAGGTAAAAAAGTATCACTGCCATACAGTCCACTGAATTATATGTTCTGGCTACCAGGTAAAATATGCTGTGACTAAAAAAAAAATAAAATACGACAGGCTGACTATCAGATGAACAAGCAAAAGTGAATCTTAAACTTTGTGATTCAGCACACAGAAAATGGTGCAGGTGGTTTTTTTTTTTTTCTACTTTTGTTTTTGGGTTATTTTTTAAGAAGTTGTAGTGATCTATTATATTCTATTTCTATTTTATTTCAAGTCTTTGCTAATTGACTCCAGCTGTCTCTAGCGAGCTTATAGGTAAGATTCATAATTGAATGGAAAAAATTGATAAATCAAATAGCAAATATATCTAAAGACTGAGGACTGAAAATCTCATCCACACATAAAGACTGACTTTGGGATCTATGTTCTGGGCGGCCAGATCTTGAAGGTGTGGCTAAAAATAACTGTTTTATAGTCTTCAAAGGTTTCTAAGTTCGAGTCTTCGCAAGCAGAACAGTGTGAGAAAAGACAATAAAAATTCTTTTTTCTCCATTGACCCTGCATCTGCCACTTCAATACTTTTAAAGCCATAGAGAACAGCCTCCTCATGGACAACAAAACTAGGAATTTCACAGGTAGTTCTACTGGATATCAAGATGAAGGATTAAAACTGGAAAGAAACAATTACTCTGTCTAGAAACACTGTTATTCTATGCTCTACTAGGTCATATTAACTTTGTTACAAAAAGAACAAGAAACAACAAGAAAATCTTACAAAATCAAGTGACAATTACCCTTTGAGTTAGTTCACATAGATACCCAGTATCTTACACATTGAGGAAAAGCAAAGATGTTCTCATGACACTCAAAATGTTTTTCTAAACCAGATGTTCTTGTGCTTTGCAGTGGTAGTGCTGCAGGCTTCCAGTCTAGGTTCTCTCCATGTTTTTCTACTTTCCCTATCAACTAAAAAAGTTTTCTCTCTGCCTTGGCTGCCTTCCTGACTACCTTCCTTGAAGAAAAGGAACACAGTTCAGGTAGGCTGATCTTAATTAATAAGAATCTCTCCTTCCAAGCCATAAAAAATGTGGAACACCCATAGACAAAGATTTTGCAAATAAAATGAGAGTCATGGTCAATCTAAATAATACTGATCCCTTTACTGTATTTATAAAGAAATGCAAAAAGGTGGTTGGCTTGTTTGGTTTTGTCAGACAACACAAGCTTTTAATATCTCTAGTCATTCAGACCTTTGACTAAGATTTATTAACCCGTCAAACAAAAGCAATTTTACAACATACACAACTGCAGTTCATTTCAGAACATTTATTGCTCTGTAAACAGAAAATCCAGATTCTGCTTAAACAATCTATTCCTTTTCTTCCTCTTGAAGCAAGAAGGAATACACAGTAATAAGATAAATTCTAAGTGAAAAATAAAGAAGTATTTACAAACTTATTTTCACAAATACATAAAAAGCATAAAGTTAGAAATTAAAATAGACTTTTATGGTGACTACCTCAACTGAGAAAATATCCCCCACATTTGGATAGTATGGGGAGGGGAAGGGCAAACAGAATAGGGGCACAGTTCCATGTATACTTTGCATATTTTCTGCTATGCAGTGCAGCTCAAATGACTGTGAGAGATGTTTAGAAAGGAGGCAGTTCATTAAGAGATTGAAACAGAAGGATTATGACACCTACCTGGAGCATGACCAGGTTATCCAATCTCCCTTTATAGAGAGATACATGTGATGCTAGGGAAGGGGTTGCTGCTGTTTGGGAATAGAGCCCCCTCTAATTGCTTGACAAAGGGGAGGCAGCCACAGCTCCCTGCTCAAACAGTAGCAAGGCTGAGCACATATCTCCCAGCAGGCACCACAAAACACGTTAATTAATTAATTAATTAACTGATTGATTAATTAACAAATTTACATAAGGCTAGACACACAGATCAATGCAGTTATACTCAGCACTCCCAAGGACCCACAGGGTTATTCAGCTGCCTCTTCTCTAGTGCTCACAGGATTGCACTTCAGCCTGGCCACTGGCTCTGCAGATGGTGTGGGCTGGCACCTTATTTTGCCCAGTTGCCAGCACCCAGATCCATGCTCACTCCAGATGCTGGTACCATGAACACATTGGGCCTCTGCCTGGGTCGAGTTGCTGGCCACACACACAGAGGCCCTTCAGCCAGGAAGAGTTAGAAGTGGAATTTGTAAACACAGGACACACTACACTGGAAAGGAGCTGCACATGGCCAGACAAATGAATGTGTCACCTATTTACACATCCAATGCTTTTTATCCTCTTATCTCTCTATTTCCCTGTAATAAATCCTGATAAAACCCCAAATTCTCTTCCTCTGCATCCCATACTCAGAGTGACACTGTCACAGACATCTTTTATAAAAAATCCTTTCCTTAGGATTTTTCCTCCTGAGAAGCTGAGAGGCCTCAAGTACAAAATGTAAACAATGGTTATCTATTGCTGTGGAATGCAACAAGTGGATCTGTAATTGGTCTCATAGAGTTGTTTCTAATTCGTGGCCAATCACAGTCAGCTGGCTCAGACTCTCTGTCTGAGACAGAAACTTTTGTTATAATTTTTTCCTATGCTATTATTAGCTAGCCTTCTGATGAGAACGTTTTCTTCTATTCTTTTAGTATAGTTTTAATGTAATGTATCTCATAAAATAATAAATCAAACCTTCTGAAACATGGAGTCAGATCTTCATCTCTTCCCCAATCAAAGAACCCCTGTGAACACTGCCACACGACGCCCTAGGCTTCATCTTTCCTCAGTTCAAAAGGATTGGTCCAGCATTGATTTACCTTGATAGCAGTTCTGGGACAGCCCTGGGAGGGCCTGAACAGGCTGTCCCTCCCTTTGAGTTCTTAATCTGAGCTTCTGTCTACCTTTGGGACTCTGTGCTGCCCTGACCATATGGAGATGGGCATCTGATGGATGATGACTTCTGTGACAGATGTGGGAACTGTTGGTAAGGTGTGACTTGGGATCCCCCACCTGCTGTCACCTCTCTCAGCTTTTTTGTGGGTCTGCAAAGAAGCTTTTAACACAAACCCCAACATCTGGTAAAGGATCTTCTTAGGATCCATCCAACTCTGTGCAAGTTTATGCATTACATGCTGCCTGATTCCTAACATGCAAGATCAGGAATCCAAGTACTTTCTTTTACAGGTCTTTATAACCAGGGCCTGACATGCCATACACTATGCTAAATATAGAAATCAATAGAAGAAAAAATGATGCTCAAATCAGACATCCTATTTTTCCTTTCTTCTCAATGCTGCTATTATTCCAATGTTCAGTTTGATCCTAAAGCAATACACCACAGCATGTCACATGCATTATTATGTCTTTATATTGCCAAGTAACTGAAATCCTTTTATTAAAATACAGCATTCTGTGATGTATTTCTTCATCCTTGGACTGACATTGAGCCTGAAGCTCTTACTAGTAATCACTTTACACAAAGCCAGATCACTCAGACATACTCAACTCAGACAGAGAAGCTAAGGACTCAATTGGCAGATTTTTAAAAATGGT
Organism: Zonotrichia leucophrys gambelii; assembly: GCF_028769735.1. Taxonomy (NCBI): domain Eukaryota; kingdom Metazoa; phylum Chordata; class Aves; order Passeriformes; family Passerellidae; genus Zonotrichia; species Zonotrichia leucophrys. Next base: position 22,376,416 of record NC_088169.1, on the reverse strand, counting down.
GTGAAAGCTGGTGAGACTGAATTGTTCTAGAAAATAATAGACACATTTCAAAATTTCTGAGAAAAACTACACTGAAGGTCTTTTCTAAGTATTCTACTAACAGAACATTTTATTCACCATTCATTAGCACTGTATTATTTAAACAAAATCAGAGAAACAAGAAAGTTACTGCACTAAATATTAATCATATTTAAGAAAATTAAGGCTGTAACTTACTAATATCAGCTGTAAAAAGGACCTGTAAATATGAAGATAGCACTGAAACAGTCTTCTACCAGCCTACTCAAAGTCAACAATCATCCTTCAAGCATACTTGCTCTTCAACTAAGATTGCTAAGATGACGGGGGGAAAAAAAAATCAATTGAAAGGAAAAAGGGACAGAAATAAATTGTCCAAACACTTTAGAATTACTAGTTAATGCAATACTAGGATAGAAGATGAAACTCTGTCATCAGTGTTCCTAAAAAAAACTTCTTTACTTTGAGAGAAATGCCAAAGTGCAAATTTGTAGCTGATTCCTCTTTCCACTATCTTCATGAGGTTTTAAATTTAGACATGTAGCATCCTAAATATTTGAAGAGTTTTTGCTGTAATGTTAGGTCTGTCACATCATCTACCAATCCTCATGAGACAGAATGCTTAGCCTCAAAGAAGTAAATGCCTTTACTATTTCAGTATATACATCATTAACTTATAGACCATTTCCTCACACTTCATCTACACTCCCTAAAAAATGCTTGAGAAAGCCATAAGGACAAATGGGCTACTGCACACTATTAACTCTTTATTATTTATAATGAAGGTATATAGATTACTTAGTGCAGCTACAAATTAAAGTTTTCATTTTCACCTTCAAGGCCCTATATTATCTTACCCACAATTACTTATGTCTAGCTTTTATTTCCTTCTACTCCCTAGACATCTTCTATTCTTTCACTTAATTGCATTCTTTATCTCTTTCTCCCACTTCCAGCTGTATGTCTTATATCATGCTGACCTCTGTGCCTTGTACAATCTTCATGCCTACATTCTTCATCCTTCCCCAGCAGTATATTTAAGAATACAGTCTTTCTGGAATCATTGGTACATGCTCTTCGTCCTCCCTTTCTTATTGCTGGGTTATTAACTAAAATTTGTCTCTCTTAAATTGCTTTTGCTACTTGTTGGACCAGGGCAGCAGAGAACACAGCTGAAAGCAGATTTGTCTGATTTACTTCTTATTTTTATTAGGAATGACCTCTGTTAACTCTAACTCTGAGGAGAACTGAGGGACTTGCTTGCCATCTAAAACACGAAATTGGAATCTTGTTCACTAAAAAAGCCACAATGTTCATTAAATAGATTGAAGTGTGTGCTTATAGTGCTTAGTTTGTACAAGATACATCTGTACTTATAGTCTTAGATGTTTACATTTATTTCATAGTGCTTGAAAAATTGTCCCGAGCAGACTCCATGCCTGTGATCCAGCATACACGAATATGATGCTTTGCATCCCACCATAGTTTAATGTGTACTTAAATGTAAATAGGATGACCACACTGAGCAGCACACAAACATCAGGAAAACAGGGAAACATTCCCAGATGCAGTATTAGTCATGGTATGGTAGAGTCATAGCATTATTCTTGGCTTCTAGAACACCTGACTACAGGAATTCCACCTTTCCAAACTTCAAACACCTACTGTACACAATATAACTCTTCACAGAATTATCATATGACCATTGTACTAGTTATCACTACAACTGAAAAAATACTATCTTCTGAGGAACATCTTAAAAAATCTGCAAACATTTTTTGCTGAAATAAAAAAAAATCCTCTCAATGAAAATTTTTGGCCTGAAAATTTAAAAAAATCACATCTAATATCAGTCTTCAAATGATATATTGTAGCTAATCTAAAGCTTGCAAATGCCTTCTACCTCAGATACATGATCATTCTTTCTAAAATGAAAGGTTCTGGTTTAGCTTGCTTGGGATAACTGCATTATTGAAAGTGAAAAGCAGTAAGGTTACATAGCGTTATGCTCATGGCACTTTTGAATCAGTAGTGCTTTGAGTCCTTAATAGTTCTGAAGTTCAGGACAATAGGCAATCTCTAAGGTCTCCAGACTGAACTACAGGATGCAATAATATGTTCTGGAGACAAATTGAATAGATCACTGTGACCAGGTGTCTGTTCAGGAGAAAGAAGACAATTTCCTAATGGAGGAAAACATGTTCTGTAACAGAGGATATTTTCAGCAATGGATGAAATCTCATCAACTGCTCTTTGCTACTCAGCAAAACCTTGAGGCTTTGAAGCAACTAACCTATGAAGGAGTTACTAACATCAAAAGACATTTCCATTACCATGCCACTATATTAGAAAATAGTTGCAGTTGTATTTTAAAATAATTCTGGTGCTATTCAGGGAAGTATTGACTAGTAATCCTTACCTCTATATTTAGTAAAACCTGCTGATAGCAGAAAGATTTGTAGGTCATCTGGGATAACATCTGTAAGAACTTTGGAGTGACAAAGTAGTCTACTGGGCAGTCAAGTGTCAAATTAAATGAAATGGTCAAGAAATGTGGCAGTAAACAATAGCTGGAAGAAAATAAATGACATATACATTTTCTAATATTTGGTTTAAATACTGGGCATCATTGTAAACAGCTCAGAGAAAACTCAGGACTTGGGAGACTAGCTCAGTGAAAACTTAGAGCTTGGGTGATATTATTTATATTCACAGACATACATAAAATGGTCCCATCTGGAATGCTCTATGTACTATGCCCCACAGACATTATTCTATGTTAAAATGTTTTTGATAGGAAGAGCAAGAAAAAATGCAATCAGAATTCTTATGAAGAGAAAAAAAAAAACAAACAACCATATCACTGTCCTCACCCTCACAAAAAATCCCAAACACAACCCTTTGAGATGGTGAGGTTTTGAACAGATTTTAAAGAGGCTAATTTACGGAGCAAAAAATAAAAAGGGATATGACAAGCAGCATTTACAATACTGAGTGGCAGATCAATTATTTCTTATCTTTCTCACTCATAACATATAAAAACTGACACTGGAACATATGCAACATATACAGAATTCATTGTCCCAGGCACACATCAGTAGAAAGAAAACCCACAGATCCTGTGGAAGAGTTACTAAAGCCTATTTTTGTCTGTTTTTGTTAAAAGCAACTTGATATGGGAGCAATAGAATTTAAGCGGATAAATTAACCCGCTCTAGCTAAAAGGTGATTATTAAGCTGTGAATATTAGCTGTCACCAGAGATGGTACCAAATAAGCTGGACACTGAATCTGAGCATGAACAGCGATTCCTGTATTTAGCATCATTTAGACAAAAATGAAACGGGTTTTTTTGGGGTTTGTTTGTTTTTTTAAATTTGGTTTTTGTTTGTTTATTTGTTTTATAGAACAGAAGGGTAGAATTTCTACCACTGCTTGGAATTGTATTCTAATTTAAATCAGAACCACTCCAGCCTTACTGAAGGTAAACTTGAACCATTTTCATCTTGGCTTTGAATTATGCTATTATTCTAAGAAAAAAGGTGCTGAAATGGAAATGCTAAGCATCCTTTTTTAGCACACAAGTCTTCATATCTTCAGTTCGTTTGTATACTACAAGGTCTTTTATCTTTGTAACACCTATCACAATAATAATGAAAAAAAAGTCTCCAGTACTCCTTTATGGAGTACACTTTGTAATCACCTTCTAAGTGCACTTATTTTGTGATGCAGCAATCAGTCTGAGCAAAAAGCTTTGCCCTGTTTAGACTATAAATAATTTACCAGTGTTAATTGATGGCTCCATATGTAAGTTTTCTGCAATCATGCCAAAAATACAGACTCTTACAAATTCTTTATCACACAGCAGAATAAGAAGAACCCTACCATGTAATACCAGCTCTCTGAAAATTGCCTACAACCACATCTCCACAAAGAACAAGTAATTTAAACAAACTAAGAAATTGTTGAAAGCCACTGTTACAACAAGCTCTGGGTGATTACAAAGGTAACTCCAGATACAGAGAGAATCAGTTCACTAGATCTTATTGAAAGAGGATTTATTCATGCTTGCTATAACTCAAAAGATATTAAAAACATTTTTTGTGAAAATTCTTGTTAATTAAAATCTAATTATTCAATGATTGCTGTTTGGCATCTCTAAGAAAATGCTCAAGGTCTTGAAAGAAAGAAAAGATAAATCAGTGAGCAAGTTATCATAAAACAAGGATTTCCCCCCTCTTTTTTTCCTAGTTGCCATGCATAATTAATATGTGATAATACTCATAATGAGTTCCCTAAAACAATTAGCAACACATCTCCAGCGACCTGCTAATCTGAATATGATGCTTTTTGAATTTGGAGGTGCACCAGTCTCTTTGTGCTTACACACTCACCTCACGTAGAAGCAAAGAAGGCTGCAGAGCATAATTTATTATTCTGCATCACATTTCATCAAGTCCCTTAGCAACTACTTGATACATTATCAAGACAAATGCAAGGAAAAAAAAGTATTCCTACCTCTCCACCCTCCCAAGTAGAGTACCCCAAAGACTAAGAACTAATTATAACCCTTCTTTCCCCTTCCAATCATTAAGATACCTTCAGTGAAAGCAAACCTTGACCAGGTTACTTTTTGCATGGAATTTCAATTACTTTTTTCATCTCCATAAGACAAATACATCCATAAATAAACATGCACTGCAGTAAAAAGGGCAATGTCTGGAACACTTAAAAGTTAAATTACTTGCAAGGCATACAACATCTCATTTTTCTTCCACAAACATATAATAAAGACTGCCAGCGTGGGGAGGGGTAGGTTGGGAGAGTGAGTGAGTGCACGTGTGAACACACAAGTACACATGCTTTAGAAGAAAAGGGAGGAGCAAATCAACCATAGGAACTGAGAGCATAATAATTGAAAAAAACCTGAAAATTAACAAACAAAATGTACCCTTCCTTTAATTATCTTTTCAGTATAAAACAGGGGCTTATTATGAATTTAGGGAAAAGATGACTGTGTATAGTAGTGTAGAGGACCAGACCTAAGCCTGTTTTGTCTCAAATATTCAGAGTATTGCTACAGGAAAGGTGATCAAAGGAGAGGGTCCCATGGAGGTGGAGCAGTGCTGTCCTGAGCCAACTTTCTGAAAAGAAAGATTAAATTCCTCTTTCTATCCCAAAATTCACCTTCAGACAGAAAGAGCTGTAGAGCAACATTGATGTCTTTTCACAATAAGCAGCCACTGGCCTGTGCTGTATCTGCCTCCGTCAGATTACACTGTCTGAGAACAGTGATCATCTACAAACTCTTTGCCATCTCTCTCCCTGAATTCAGCCTAGCACTTTAAACTTCATACTCTGACCATTACCATCACAAGTCATATCCCCTGGAAAAAATCCAATATCTAACGATATGCCAAAACAGCTGGTAAGAACTGTGAGTCCAAGGAAATAAGACAGCAGGGCTTCAGTAAATCAGAATGGCTCATACCATGAACAGCTATTTAGAAGGTTGTTTCAGATGAGAAAAAAATTGGTAATCTAGGCCTAGGCAAAGAAAAACTGAAGCCAAGTTGAAAGAAAAAACCATTGATGCATATTTGAATTAAGCTGAAAAATGTCAGTGGCTTTACATTTAATGCCTTTATTTCCAAAATAAAAAATTTGTGAATTGTAAACATTCAGGAAAGAGTATAAGCCAATAAAATTGAAAGGAACAGATTTATGGTGACTAAAACATTTGATTTGAACAGCAGGGATTCCAATTTACAGCTCAGTGCACCACTTAGAATGGTTGTTCATGTCTGTAATTTCTGTACTTCAAATAAAGTACTTCTAAAACATTCAACCTCCAGGTATACACAAGGAATAACAGCAACATCGCAAATTAAATACCTGCTAATCTGAAAACCATAGTGAGTAAAATATATGCACTACAAGCGTTCAGTTAAAATGGAGGACTTGAGTGGGGGACAAAAACTAGAAAAGGTTTAAAAATGAAGTGGATAATACAAAAAAACAGTTTTAGCATTCTTTTTTACAAAAGCTCACAACAACAATGGTCACATTAAGTGCTAAATTACCCTTCTTTATCCAGTTTTTGTTGTACAATATAGAATAAAATTACAAAATATTTGAATGTCATAATGTTCTGAATCTACTGTTCTTCCCTTATATCTTCTAGAGCAAAAAAGTCACAGAAAATTTCTCTTTGAACTTCTCCATTCTATGACAAAATGCCCACTGAGACTCATAAATCCTAATGCCATTTAATCAGTCTGAAAAAAATTTTAATGAGCTCTCTCTAGATTTGGTACAGAGATTATTTGTAACTATGGGATCAATTAATTAATTAGAAATGGAAGAAACTGCAAAGAAATAGTGTTTTAAATTAAGGCAATGATTTACATCACTTGGAACTTTTTAAATAGAACAGATTGATTCTTCATAAGAGAGTTATGACCATTTGTATTACTACAGTCTATCCCTCTGTTTAAAAAGTTAATATAAATGGATTTATTTGCTTTTAAGCTACTAATAAGGTTCTTTATTTTACAGAAAAGCTATAAGCAAATCTACCAAAATACTGAAAAGAAATGCCTTAGCCTTCAATGCCCTTAAGCAGGATTTTAATTAATCTGTGTGGTTTTGATGACAGAAACATATTGGAAATATGTGTAAATGCCGGCATGCGGATGTCAGAAACCCTCTGATTCAGAGCCATACTTAAAATAAATTTATTTGCATGCCATTTCTGTTATTATGAAACAAACCTTCTTCAAGATAGCATTGAGTTTTAGTTGATATATAAATATATATAAGTATAAACTATTAGAATACACACAAATGGCTTGGTTACTATAACTCTTTTAAATCAAAATTTAATATTCTGGTATTTCAAATCCCAAAAGCATTATTTTAAATAATGTGAGCTCTGTAAATTATAGAGGAACAGAAAAATATTGTTCAGCAAAAGCTTTTTTTTTTCCCCTTATTTTTTTCTTCCCAGATCAAATCTGTGAAGTTAATCACTGAATCACAGGATGAGTGAGATTGGGAGGGCCCTCCAGAGCTCATCTGGTCCAACCTTCTCTATTGCACAAGACTGTGTCCAGACACACTTTGTGTATCTCACAACCTCCTGAACAACTTTTGCAAGTGCTTGGCCATTCTCACAGTAACAAAAAAAAAAAAAAAAAAAAAGCTTTCCTTGTGCTCAGTCTCCTGTGTGTGTCTGTGTCCATTGCCTCAGGTTCCGTCACTGGGCATTGCTGAAAAAAGTCTGCCTCCTTCTTCATTACAGTCTTTCTTCAGGTATTCATATGCATTAATAAGATCCTATTGAGCATTCTCTCAATTCATTCACACCACTAAGGATGTTCAACAGGGCGGCACCCAGTATTCACCCTCAGAGCACACCACTAGTCACTGGCACCCAGCTAGACTTGTGCCACTGATCACAACCCTCTGGGCCTGGCCACTGAGCCGCTTTTCAAACCACCTCACGGTCTGCCCATCCACATCATGTGGGTGAGAGTGTCACAGGCACCACTGTAGCTCAGGCAGAAAACAGCCACTGGTCTCACCATGTCCACCAGGACAGCCACTTCATCAAAGTAGATAATCAGGTTGTCAAGCATGACTTTCCCTTGGTGTAGCCATACTGACTACTCCTGATGGTTTGCTTTTCCTTACTGTGCCTGGAAATGATTTTCAGGATAAGTTGTTCCATCATCTTTTTCCAGGGATTGGGATGAGGCTGAGAAGCCTGCAGCTGCATGGGTCATCCTTCTTGCCTGGCTTCAACACAGGAGTGACATTTGCTATCTCCAGCCTTCGAGCACTTCTCCCAATGACAGACCAAAGATTATGGAAAATCGTCTTTCAATGACATTTTCCAGATGTCTCAGCACTTGAGTGTTCATCCCTGGATTTATTAATGTTCAGTTTGTTAAAGTATTCCCTGACCAGAATGCAAACAGAAATAACATTATGAAAAGTGTTTTTCAATCATCTAAATAAAATGTATGAAAAAGAACACAGTGTTTTGAACACTGTGGCCTGAAATTTCTATAATATTCAAGAACACGTTATTTCTACACATACACTTTTCATACAAGTTGCATCTGTGCATTTAAGAGCAGAATTTGGAATATATTTAAAAAAAGTTTATTAAAACACAAAATTTCTAGTATTTAGTTTCTAGATCATATTTTGATTATCTGGCTAATTTACTTACATGATTACTTATATGACTGGCCTTGTTACTAGCATTGGAAGTTCATACGATGCTTCATGTAGCACAAGATAAGAGACCTAGGCTGAATTTGCAGGCTGTATCTTTTTTTAAATTTCTGTGCTATCATTTTATCAGTATGCTTATTAAGTTCCTAGTTAAGCAAAGACTGAAAATCAAAAGATCAACATCTAAGAAATTTCAAGATGGTATTTATGACATCCTTCAATGACAGTATAGCAGATATCATATCCATTTATAAAACACCTAAATAGTGGTCTACTTGCAGAAGTATTCCTGCACAGCAATTGCCACTGGGTGATATGACACTACAGCTAAATTCTGGGTTTGGTTTTCTCTATGCCTACACTATATTTTTGCTAAGAGCAGCAACAAAGTTTGGAAGCAAACTTGAAAGTTCTCCCTTTCTCCCTGATAGTTGGTTTCACTGAGTATTTTGGAATGTACTAGGTTGCTCTAGCCAGCATCTCCAGTCAAAGTTCTCTGCAGGCACTCATCAAGCAAGCTCCAATGTTTAAGAGTACATAAAGCTCCAAAGAACCTTATCTCAGCCTGGGATCACAGTAAATCCAATCCAATTGAAAACATTCAAATAATATATAGCATAGACCTCTGAGCCCAAGCACTGCCTATGATGCTCTAACAATCTGTTTTGCTTAAATCCAATTATTTCCTTATGCAGACATTAGCTTTACCTCCTGATACTTGGCTGCAGCCTTGCATGTTAATGATTGCTGGCATGAAATCCAAACCTGTAGCTCTATTAGTTCACTGCTTGGGACAAAACACTGCAGATGACACTATTACACTGCAACTGGTCACAAATGTTTTGGATAGTTTCACATGCACTGTTTTCACCTCCTTCCTCTTGGGAATTCTGTGCATTTGTAAATTTCCCACACTTCAACATTTGTGACATTTTTAGATGGAACAAAAAAAAAATTCAGCTGAATTATCTGCACTAAGGGAATCTGATGCTATAAACTTCTTACAAAGGAAAAAGATGGATTCAAACATCTATGCCCTTCTTCAAAGGAAAGTTAACAAAATTAAAAATACACAACTGCTATTAATGATCTGTGACGCTGATTGTCTAACATACCTTTAAAGTTTAAAAATATTTAGTGCAATACAGATGCTACTATTTCTTCGTGTCTTTTTTTAAATGCTAACATAACTAAAGAATACAAGTATCTACACACTGTCACTGGTTCATGGGTTTTGTTGCTTTCTTTTGGCTTGTTTTCAAACTTTTTGATCGTTTTAAGTATTACTATCTTGTAGGTTTTCTGAAACAGAACCACAAAAACTAAGAGTTTTGGAAAAGCTGTCCTGCTCCTTCCATGAAATTATAGTTTAATTTGCCATTAACACAGCTGACATTCAATTTCCTTGGTTATGTACATTTGGTGTACCATTTCTAAACATGCAAGCTTATAAAGGAAGTAGATTCACACATCAAGACAAATTTCAACAGAAAGAAAATCAAACCAAAACCCAAACCCAGTTTGGTTAACTCTGTTCAAAAGTAAACCACACTGCACCAAACTTAATTCACTTTGTATTCCCAGGCAATGAAATTACCATTTAGACTCTGGGTGAGAACTTGAAGTATGAAAGGTGAGGAATCTTACCTAATTATTCCATATGTATTTGTGCAGCCTTTTTTATTCCCAAAAATTTTACTGAGAGAAGAGTAATCACAGTCTAATCTACCTAAATTTTTTCCTTAAAATTATGATGCAACACATTTTTCTGCAGTAATGAAAATAACTCCAAAACTTACATTCAACTTGTGGCAGAGAAGAAGGGAGAAAAACATTCTAAGGATAATGGCAATTTGATTTAAAATAAAAATGAAGACATTGTTTTAACTAACTCTCAGTTGATGTGAAATTTTCTTCCTACAGATTTCTAACTCAGAATAGTTTGTAAAGTTATATATAAGACAGGAAAAATTAACACATCTTCTATTTGAGAAAGAGTGCTCAAACTGATAGTTTTAAATTGGAAACAAGGACTACGATCTCAGAGATTTAGACTGCTAGTGGAAAGATATAGCTTCAGAAAAATGTATGTCCTCATCACAAAGAACTATATTTAATGTTTTGACACTTAAGAGGTAAATCAGCCATGAATGTTTCCAAACTCTGAATAGTGAAGTTAAGCTTGTAGACTTATATATACAGAAGAAAATCATTACACTTTCCTATTACTGAATGCTACCAGGTAGCAAATCAGAGCAATCTGCATGACAAACTCTAAATCCCTCTCTTGGACAGCACAAACATCTTTGAAAATGGGGATTGCTGATTTTAATAATGTTTATATAAATCTAAGTATCACATTAAAAAAACATTTCCAAATACAGCCCAAACAGAAAATTCCTAAATGTAATTTATGCCCTAAATTAATTAATTAACAGAAAATTCCTAAATTTAATTTGTGCCCTCCCCCTCTTACCTTCTCTGGTGGTGCAGGAGGGTCAAATCTCTTTGCACAAAGCAAAAATGGATCAGGATGTGGCTTGCCACGCTTCAGCTCAGGATCCTCTCCCAACACAATGTGATGAAAAAGACTAAAGAAGTCTTTGTGTCTGCTTGTTTTTAGCTCAAATGATGCTACACCCGAGCTGGTGGCAACAGCTATGGGTATCTTGTGTTTGTGTAAATGATGGACCAGCTTACTGACTCCTGCAAGACAAATATACACATTTTAGTTTTTATAAATATGCATATAAATTGGTATACATAGTGATGTTTACACCCAATTACAAAGCATTTAGCAATACTTCAACAATGCTCTCTTACTGAATGTGATATGCCTATTTCAAATAGTCAGTGTAAAAGAAAATTCTTGCTATATCTGAAATGTTCCTTCTACACTCAAAAATCATGGAACATTCTGTAAGCTATATACATACTTTTTCTGCTATCAAACAATGCTTTTCTCAAAATCTGTCAAAAATGTGATTAATAACACTACATAATGAGACCCACTAGAAACTCATTAAGCAATGTCCCCACATCATGTAAGTTTATTAGTTAAAACTCTAAGAGTCTGAGAGAACATTTTCTTTCATATACAGTTATGTTCATGGAAAAAAATAAATCAAAGAAGTATACTCCTCTCAGTGGATTGCAGAGTTTTAATTCCTGAAGTAGGCATCCAGCTGGCTCAAACCAGCCCATAAGAGAGCTCAGTTTCTCTCTTTTGCAATTACTAAAGCAAGTAACACTGGGCAGAGGAGAGCAGCTGTCAGTCACAGTTGTTAATACCAGAGCTTTATCTATTGATGCTGTGAACCCAGAGTAATGAACACCTCAAGCCTAATGGGTAGAAACTTCAATCTGATCCAGTCTTCTAGGGAAGGTTAATGCAGCAAACAGTGAAAACACAACCAGTCTGTGTAAGAGGGAAACATACTTTGTTATTCAGTGCAAGTTTTGAGTTTTCTCTGAAGGGTTTTTAATGCTCCTTTGCTGAAGTATTCTAAATGCTGGATACCTTTCCCAGACAAAACAATTAGCATTATCTAATAAAGAACAAGTGTGGATGTCTGGTCTTTATCAATTCCCAAGTGAAAATCCTCCATACATGTAAAATCATTTCAGCTGTGCTTTTTGGCATTAATCCCAACTGTACTGGACACAGGATATTAGTTTCAGATACTTTAGGTTCAAGTAGAGTCCAGTGGACTTTTGGCTCCTTGAAACAACTTTAGCACAATTCTACTTTCATTTGCCAACTACATTAATTCTTATCCTATTTTTCATGCCTCGTTATACAAAAATAATCTTATACCTTTGCTCCTGATTCACCATCATCATTATGTCTGGTCTCCACTCCCTTAAACAATTCCTACTCTCCTAAACCATTCCACTCCCTTAAACCATTAAACCATTCCTACTCCTCCTTTGCCACCTCAGCACCTTTGATTTGTATTTCCCTTGTGATCCAGCCATTCAATTCTATAAACAACCATGTTATCTGCCATACATTTTTCCCAGGTATAGTCATATGCCCAACTTTGAAAAGCTGTAAGTACTACTAATAACAAAGTGTGTAGATTAGTGAATAGGTGCAGTAACTAATCTATCTATCTGAAAATAGGACTTGTAGGTATGACTCTCTGCAGATTTCTCATTTATTCTCCAGAATCGAATCAAACAATTAATAACTGACATTTCCAGCTCCATGCTTGTATTTGAAGATGCCTTCAAACTTTGAATACATGCACTTCTCTAATGTTAGATTTTGAGATGGACAGATATAACAAGCACTACTCTTCCTCTAAGGTCAATACATCAGCTGTTTAAAAGCCTTCTTATGCTCCGCTAAGTGGTTATACTAAGCAAGTGCACTTTTTCCCAAATGATGCAACTATGTCCTCTCACTAAAATATGATGTTAAATACAAGCCAGCTTTTTATGCCAGATAGTTTATATCTTCATTCTGAATCATGCCAAGTAAGTCTATATTAAATTAATGGAAGCACTGATTCCTTAATGTAAAGCAGTAGTATAAATGTCTCTTCCCTAAAATAAAATGCATTAATTCTAAAGAATTTAATAAACTGGAAGGTTTAGCAAGGCTAGCATACATAAGTGCTGTAACATAAAGTAGTCCAAAGATTACACAAGCAGAAGACTCTTCCTATCTCCTATGCTTTTTCTATGATATGGTTACTTTTCTCCAAAGTTGTGCTCTTTTCAAACAGCTAATTTTCTTCAGTCCCACTGCATCACAGCTTCAGTTCATCTCTCACTGGGTATGCTTATTCTGTTTCTATTGGAGGTAGCCAGCCAGAGAGAAGCACTGTTGCAGAAAGGTTATTTCTCCAGGGCTCTCTCTTGTATTCCTCGAGCACATCATGATTTCAATGTGTAAATGTGTCTGCATGTGTATTTGATTTCTCTTTTTGGTTTCCCTCACAATAAGGGAGCTAAAATGCAGTTTTAGCTAATACCCTTAAAAATTATTATTTGCACACATGTAAATAGAGCAAGATAGAAAAAAAAATGCAAGGGGCAATTCAGCTGCCCACAAAAAAAATTAAACTGCATTTGGAAGAATAGCTAGCATAACTTGACAAGCTCAGAACAATAGCAGCCGAAAAATATTTTAATTTCAGGTTTGCTTTCCTCTTTGTAAAAGCTATAGATCAGGAAAATCCATTTTTGTTTGCATCAATTACCACCAGCTTAGTTCTAGACACTTTGCCACCACATCAAATTACTGACAGAATTATTTTACTAATTCGGCACATAATTCTTCATTAAGAATATAATATCTTCCTTAGTATCTATTTTTTTTAAGAAATTATCAACAGAGGGGGAATTGAGGAACTGCTTTAAAGATCTGTAAGAAACTTCCCCTGGCAAATACTGTGTCATTATATCTTCTTTAGCTACAAAGATTTTTCAATGTACTGAAAATCAAAACCAACCAAATGAAAACTCAATGGCTATGAAGAAGCATACTGAAAATTCCCATGATCTTCCTAACTTCTAATTTATTTATGGCACCATGTAAGGGATCATGGACCACCCATCCCAGAGGGACCCCTCTGCTAGGCTTCTTGGGACTACCCTCCACCTCTCCTACTGAAAGCTTAGTAATATAGAACAAGAATAAAAATTCAAGAAATGTCAAAAGAAATAAGGATCTCTGTTTTTCCAGCATAAGAATACACTCCAAATGTGGCACACAGGCAATAAATATAGCCACAGGCAATAAATATTTTATGCAGAACAACATAAATTCTTCAAGTAGTTATAAAAAATTAGGAAAAAATATCCCACATTGCTATGATTTATTTCCAAATGTAATCTTGTTTTTAAATAGTAAAAGAGGTAAATACTGTATCTTTACCCTATCTCTTTAAATAAGAAGTTTTAGATCGACACAGAACCTTAATATATACTAACTACAACAGTTAAGTATTAGTGACTATTGCACAGAAAAGAATTGTAAGCAGAGTTTTGTTACAGAAGCTACAAAGAAGGAGGATCAACTTTAAATGTCAGCATCTTTAAGACCCAATTAATCACAAATGTCAATGAAGTTATCAACTTTGAGAGAAAAAAGAAAACAAATTAAACAAACAGAAAGGACCTATTTCTTCTGAGACCACAGACACATTTAAAAGAAAGAGATCGTCTCTTTTGTTCTGAAACTTGCACAAAAGTACGTACATTATTTTATTTTTTTGAAAAATGAACTTTTATCCATTAGACTCCAGATGTGGTGTTGTTTGCCTTAGATTCAGCTGATATCATGGTAACTAATACATTGGATCAACTGACAAACTAAAAATAAGACTTATACTGAACAACAAAACCCTTGAGCTAACCATCACATTTTCCTTCTAATTGACTAATACTAGATGTTCACCAAGAGTTCAGGAAACCAAATAATGTTACACTAAAATGATCTAATGAGAATCCCTATCTAATTATTTACATGCTATTACAACACTGTTTTCTACATTATTCCTTTTAAGCTATCACTTTTTCTAATCAAATGACATTATTGATCATGAAGTGAAAATTAACAAGATGAAACTCCTGAAAGCTAACTCAAATTGATTAAAAGCAAAGGAAAATTTTATTTTCCTTTTAGCTTTATACAAACAATCTCTTGTGTCTTGCACAATAGTTTAGAAGTTTTTGCTACATTTTTGCTACATTTTATTTTATATAATTTCAAATTTTTGTACCATGCCTTTTCTTGTATTTGTCTATCTATGA
Source organism: Zonotrichia leucophrys gambelii (assembly GCF_028769735.1). Classification (NCBI taxonomy): domain Eukaryota; kingdom Metazoa; phylum Chordata; class Aves; order Passeriformes; family Passerellidae; genus Zonotrichia; species Zonotrichia leucophrys. The sequence goes on along the minus strand of NC_088169.1, from coordinate 22,361,390 downwards.
ACAAAATACTGTTCTTAACTTGTATCACTTCTGTATATACAGATTCAGATCTATTTCTTTTAAAATGCTTTCAGATAAAGGAGAGACTACAAAGCTCTTCTGTTTTTTTCAAATATTTATCTCCAACCAAACTTTCACCTATGAAAATGTTACAGGAGTATAATGAGAATGTTTTTCAAGAAAAACAAGAAAATGATGTCCGTGATAAACTGGGAAAACATGTGAAATGAGGAAGAGAATTATACACACCACTTCAGGACAGAACCCTAATTTCAGTTTCCTTTGCTCCCCAGCAGAACGTCTCTTGTATTGCATATCAGCAAAATCTTACAAAAGGAAGGCCCTACAAAATCATGGCTCAAGCCTGTTACTTTGGTTAACTAGAAAAGGACTGTGGGAAAGTGACTCTGCTGAGTTAGGGGTAGAAAAACAAGTTATGCAATCATGATATGTTCACATCGTGGTGTATGGTGGTTGAATTATGTTTGTTATGATTTAAAAGTATGTAGCTGATACCTGCTAACTGGACTAACTGCTCAAAAAGGCCTGGTTTTTGCAATAAAGCAGCTCTCCTTTGCAGTAGCCTGGGGACTCTGTGTCACTAAGGACCCTCACTCACCTACACTGGTGTTTATATTTCTGTTTGCAGTTGAAGGCATAACACCATCATACAGACAATCACACAGCAAGCTCTGACAGTACCTTAGCCTGAAAATCTGAAAATCCACTGTTTGATGTCTTATACACAGAGCTGAAGTCCTACAGTCTTCCAGCTCCAGGAAAACATCTGGTTTGTGTACTGTCAACACAGAGTGCAGGAGCACATAAATACTCAGACCTACACAGACAGCTCCCCTGTCTTCTCTAATGTCTGAATCCTAAAGAGATGAATATAAGCTATGTAAGGAAAATGTCCTTAAAAATGAACTTCACAAGACCTTTACTCAAGAAAGTATACTTTGCAAGTAGGACCATAATAAATTAAACATCTAGAATTTATAAGGTAGATTCTACGAAACCTAAGCTTCAAAATTACATTACAGGATCTCCTACATGGCTGAGGTCTCAAATAAACAAGCAGTGTCATTTTCAGTGGCCTATGCTTTCACAAACACCACAGTGTACTATACCCCTCTTGCCACTGCTTAGCTCTTCCCTGATTGGCACCTAGGTACCAATTACATCTTATTTCTGATAAATAGTATTTTATCCACAATGTAATCCCAGAAAGAAAGAAAACCAAGAAATCAATAGGAAATAGAGAAATATCAAATGTGTGTGCGTTGTTGCTCCTAATTTATCTGAAAGCTGGCATTCTCTGCTAGGAAGGACATATACCAGACATATCCACATTTTCCCACCCTTTAACAAAATCCAAACAGCTCACAGGGCTTTCAGATCTGCCCCAACCACCAAGTGGTCAATGAATTCAGGTTATATTGTGAAATTTCCATAGATTCTGTGTTTCCTCCAGATGCAAGTGGAAGTTCATATTAAATTATTACAGAAAGCAAAAGGCTACATGTATGGAAATATTAAAAAAAATTTAGCTAGGTTTAGGTTGATTATTCTGTGCCTTTATCTTCATAGTTGTTTTTTTTAGAAAGTAAACATATGCAAACTCAGAAAACTCAAAATAGAAAATGTGTATTTTAAAAGTGATATGAAGTTGACTAACTGTGTTCAGAAGCTTCTCCACACTTTAATCAGTTTAATAAAAATACTACTTCTCATTTCACAGAATCACAGAATAAGCTGAGTGGAAGAGTTCCACAAGGATCGAGTCCAACAACTTTACTCATGCAGGCCTCAATAGTTATAATTAAAGTAACAACTTTCAGGCTACCCATTGCTGCTAGGTATAAACTTTGAAATAGTTTTGGAGACTACAAAAATACTTCAGAAAAAGTGAGGTATTTAGGAAATTTTATAGATTGTCTTCTATCTCCCCACATAGTTACTTGTTATTTGGTAAGTGATCCAGTTACAATCCTGTGCTATGTTTGTCTGTATTTTATAATCACAATCATTTGGTTGCCAGTCAATCTTCGTTGTTGAAAAGATACTCATTCTCCTTACTTAAATAAGTTTTGAAGATCAATTTTCTTTGTACTAGGCACTGACGAGTACTATTAGTCATATTTATTTTGATGTCAAAGGAAATGTTTTATTTCCAAACTTTTTGCTAAGAAATGTGGTGGTGTGAAAAAATAGAGTATGGAAATACATTACAAAGTTCTTTTTAACAGAGAACAAAAACTGTATTTCATGGGTAACCACATCTTTCCTTATGTATATTTCATGTATACATGCTTATGCTTTCTTGGGAGGGGTAGTTGGGACTGGTGTAATTTATTGATTTATTTAATCTGACTTATTACTCGCATTCAAAAACACAATTGTTTTTAATTTTATTTTCATATCATGTTTGTCTAATCTGTTAATCTGCTACCTCTTTTATTCTGTTTCCCTTTTCCTTTGCTGATGTACATGTATGGTTCATTTCTCTTTCTTTACTGTGCTTTTGGAGCTTGTCTACTCCATGTAGCTCATGCTAAACAACTACACTTGCTAAGACTTGTAGCTGAGATACAGCATATTCTGAAGAAGAAACAACATGGGCTACAGATTTTTAAAAGAACACAGCATTAATCAACAGATTTTCAGACCTGTGCACTGAAGTATTTGTTGGAAGAACTGTACCGGTCACCACATCCTTTCCTCATGTAGTCTGTGCACAAATCCATAGAAGGTTTTGCATTGGAAAGGACTTTGAAGATCATCTAGTTCCAATCCCCTGCCATGTGTGGGCCAACTTGTGTTAGGTCCAGTTTGCTCCAAGCCCCATCCAGACTGTCCTTGAAAATTTCCAGGGATGGAACATTCATAGCTTCTTTAGGCAATCTTTTCTGGTGCCCCACCACTCTCACAGAAAAGAACTTCTTCCTAATATCTAACCTAAACCTACTCCCTTTCAGTTTGAAGCCATTCCCCCTTGTCCTGTCACTACAAGCTCTTGCAAAAAGTCCTTGCCCAGAATTCTCATGAGATACTGAAAGGTGCTATCAAGTCTCCCTTAAGTCTTCTCTTCTCCAGGCTGAACAACCCCTATTCCCTCAGTCAGCCTTCAAGGAGGGATGCTTCATTCTTCTTATCAGATGACCCCTTGTCATCCTCTGAACTGATTCCAACATGTGCACATCCTTCTCATGCTGGGTGCCCCACAGCTGGATGAAGCACTCCAGGTGGGGTCTCAAAAAGAACAGAGTAGAAGGGCAGAATCACCTCCTTTGGATGCAGCCCAGTTCACAGTTGACTTTCTGGGATGCGAGCACACATTGCCAGCTTAAGTTGAGCTTCTTGTCAATCAATACCCCCAAGCCTCTCTTGTTAGGGCTTCTCTCAATCCATTCCCTTCCCTGTCTGTATTGGTGCCTAGGATTACTTCAACTCAGGCACAGGACCTTGCACTTGGCCTTGTTGACCTTCATGAGCTTTTTCCTTGACACATCTCTCAAGCCTGTCCAAGTCCCTCTGGATGGCACCCCTTCCCTTCAGCATGCTGACTGGGACAAAAATCATCAGCAAATCTGCTAAGGGCGCACTCAATCCCACTGTCCATGTTGCCAAAAAAAAGTTAAATGGCAATGATCAAACACAACTTTGCACTTGTCTCACATTCAGTACTCCTACTCCTACACCTATCACAGCATTGCTCTTCATTCACCACTGTGTAGATACAGTTACTTTTCTACTCACACTAAGCAGCCCAAGAACAGAGGACACCTGACCTCTGTGCCTAAATCAAGGCTCTTTAGACACAGATATTCAAGTCCACTTCATTTTACTGAAATGTTGCCCAAAACAAGCTGTTTAAGAGTGTTTGGTGTATATCTGGAAGAAAAGATTTACTGCTGACAAAAAGACTAAAGGAAACCAAAGTGGTCCATGCCGTGTTTAAATTAACTGTGCACACATTATGTATGTCTTGATAATTTATGTCCACTTGTACACAAACAGAAATCTCAAGGATAAATATAGCTTGTGTATTAAAAAGACTACCCCTTTTTCCCAAAATCATTTACAGTTCCCACACTGAGTGTGATATGTGGTAGAGCTTTTCCAGATTTCATCACTTTAATCAAAGAAAAGTTAACATTTGCACTCAGCTTTGTCACATTGATTAGATTTCTAACCAATTCAATGATAAGGAAATCCTTAAGTTCACAAAAACAAATATATGGCAAGAAACTTCAGCAGCCTCTGAACACTAAGAGCACTCAGCAATACAAAGCAACCTCACTTAGAAAAAGAAGATGCTGTTTGTTAACTTAAGATATACAATTATTTTAAAATATTTATATGAAGTCTGGTGTGCTACAGCAATGGCAAGCCCATCACCGATGCTATTAATTTTATACATTTGTTCTCATCCTCAGGTGAAGTCAGGATTCCTGCTGTGAAGGTGACAGTGTGACAGAGGTGGGGTTATCCCTGGCTTGGTTTAATTGCCAAAAATGCTTTAAATTGGTCAGCCCCGAACAGGCAGTTGGACTAGATGACATTTGTGGGTCCCTTCCAATTGAAAAAGTTCTATTCTATTCTATTATATTTCTGAATCTCATGAAACTATGCAAACACAGCTCTCAGATCAACCTGCTTCTTTCTTTGTTATGACATACTGTTTAAAAATGCTTTTTGCAATGGTATGGCATCCTTTCATTAAACTACAAAAGGGGAGCTGGAAACTACCAACCTACACCCTCACTTTGGAAGGCCATGACTATTAAGAAGGAATTTTGTCTTCTCATTTTATTTCTCCCTAAAAAGTATCAGAGACCCTTCTGGTCTTATTCATCAAATCATTGCTCTCATTTGAATTTGGACATACTGACACATGCATGACCACAGAAGGAATATAAATATTAAATTTTACATAATTTAAAACCTCCATCAACTGTGTTGCTGATTTCCTGACAAAAACATGTTTGGGATGCAGTCCTGTAGGACTTGATGTAAAGGTCAAATGTTTGATATCAGCCTAACAGGAAGCATCATTCCAACTTTGCAGCTAATTGGCTAATCTCAAGGGGTTACAGGCCCACTGAGCCCAGCATGGACTCACTGGAGCTTCCTCCCATTAAAACAAAAACAGCAAGGAAAAGAAAAGATCATGGTAGGAAGTCTGTTTAACTGTCAAGGGCACAACATGAATCAAGGAAGCAATGGTTAAGCAAACTAGACTTCTGGTTGAATTGAACTGTTCAAGAAAAAAAAATTTGGAGTGAGTTGCCATTGACATTTAAACTGTTATCCTTTCTTCTCCTTTTGTGCTTTCTGACTGGCTTTATTTGGTAGTAAAATTGAGGTATGAAATTATCTTCTCATGGCTGCAAAGGACAGTCAATTGCACTTGAACTGGAAAATAGTTTGCACATCACATTCTGCACTGGCTGAAGAGGACATGCAACAACTAAATCCCAGTTATCATGAAAACAGTCCAGGAATGGAAAATGTCTGAAAGGCATACACAGTCACACAATCCTTAAAGATCTGTGCTTTGTGATAATGATGATGAGCCGAAACCCAGAGACAACAGTGAAAGAATAACAGTAGTTTCATAATCCTGACATGATTACAGAAACTGTTGGTAGTTGTATAATTTGGAGTTCAGTTTTTCTCACTCTATATATGCTAGGTTTATGCAAAAGCACACCTATATACGTATAGGTAAATATACATATGCATGGTTTTCTTCTGTTCTGCTTGTCATTCCCTCATCTTCTGACTAAGCACTTCCCTGCAACATAGAAACACTCAAAATGCATTTGCAGAAACAGAAAGCCTACTGCATTACTCTTGTAGATAACAATGTCTGTACTCTGACACAAATATTTAGAAAAGCAGCACAGTGGCAGGTCTGCCATTTTTTAAGTGTAATCTTGGATTAATTTATTTCTATACTGAATCAAAATTACTATTCCTTAACATACTTTCAGAACTAAAAATAAATCTAACTGTGAAAAACTCCCAAATAGTTACCAGAAAATTCCATATTAGAAATGGAGGGTGCCTCTTAAACAAAATTTGTATTTTGACCACAGTCTGATGTATTGAAGCTTGTCTGTCAGTTTGGCCATACTGAAATAGCCCAAATTCTGTCTTCAGCCACTTATGTCTCAGAGGTGCTGTACCCTAAGTGGCATGCCTGTCATACAGCCTGCGCCATGGTTTAACCCCATCAGGACACTAATATCACACAGCTTCTCACTTTGTACGTGTTCCTACCTGGCGGGTCAGGAGGAGAATCAGGAAAAAAACCAACTTGTGGGTTGAGATAAAAACAGATTAATAATAAAAACAAGGTAATAATGATAATATTAATACTACCAGTTGTAAAATGAAAGGAGAGGAGGAGAGACAGATAAAATCTAAGAAGAGTGATGCACGATACAATTGCTCACCACCAGTTGACTGATGCCCAGACCATCCTCAAGCCACAGTTGGTCCCTCTCCTGGGTACCAACTCCAGTTTATACACGGGCATGATGTGCTATGGTATGGAATATCCCTTTGGCCAGTTCAGATAAACTGTCTTGGCCATGCTCCCTCCTGGCTTATTGTGCACCTATTCAGTGGCAGAGCATGAGAAAATGAAAAATCCTTGATTTGGGGAAAGCACTACTTAAATATCAGTGTGTTATCAACTTTATTCTTGTACTAAATCCAAAACACAGCACTGCACCTGGTACTAAGAAGGAAATAAACTCTGTCTCAGTCAAAACCAGGACAAGTTTCTTACTTGTCAGATGAAGAACTGCTTTGCCAATTAAATTTTCATTCAACTTCCACACTATCTTTAGACATCTCTGACATACCTTTACCTGACTTAGGAATTTACAGCACTACCATCTTTGGCAAGACCATGTGCAGAGCTCATCCAGAAACAAGTGCCACTTTGAGCCACTTTTTCAAACATCATTGGCCACTGTTTAGCAGTGCTTTCCACCAAATCAAATTTCAATCCAATTTTTTTTCACAACTTTTAGAAACAGTTTGAAAAATAAAATGTCATCTGTTTTAACTGTCAAAAGATGACCAGAGACACAGCACTTTAGAGTACTCTTACACCATGAATATGACAATTAACTTTCACTTTCCTGTATTTACCTGTAACCATCTGAAAGATCAGTTCAGGCAGAGAACAATGGTAAACTCAAACATTACCAAAATCTTACATCTTGCACAACACTTTCAAGAAGCCCATTCTTAATTCAACAACATTAAGTGACTGTAGAATAAATCCACAGTCCATTAATAAACATCCTCAGAAGATACAAAAAGACAGAACTGGATTAAAAAAAATCTTGTCAACTGAAGAACAGTTCTTAAAGAAACTGAATAGTAACTAGCTGGAGACATTTTCCCCTAGCTTATCAGGTGTCATTATCCTGGTTTCCCAAAATTCATGGCAATTCAGCTTGCATCCTAGTTCACATCAATTCTATTTTAGAACATGGACTGAAAAAAGTTATCATGTGTATTTAGTTAAACTGAAAAGATAATCAGTTGAACAATTTTGGTGATGATGAAAATGTTTACTTGCTTCTCCTAGTACAAATTTGGCTTGTTTCATCCATAATAGTCCAGCTTCAGTGAGGACAAAATTAACTTGAAGGCAGGAACAGTAGAAAACTTCATGTTTCCTCTGGCTAATCTGCTCCATCACCTCTCTAACTCTGCTCAAGCCAGCTCAGCCACACTATCACAGTCTTCAGCAGTCATGGAATATCTCCTCTGTGCTACCCAATATTTTACCTAGTTTGTTCATCTGGCATTTTCTAAACCCATACAAGTTTTTTTTGTTTGGCTTGCAAAATATATATTTGAAAAGTCAGTCCCAGAAGCTTGAGATGAAAACCAAAAAAAAAAACACATCAATCCAACTTTCTTGTTTTCTGGAAAGTTTAACTAGGCTTACAGTGTCAGGTGGATGTATAAGTGAGAGTGATGTAATGTGAAAAATCTTGCCTATAAAAGACATTAGAGAGAGAACTAAGTGAGAACTAAGTTGGACACAAAATATACTAAAGCTTTTTAAGCGCTGAAAAAATCACACTTTTTATTTTTGCTACTTGTAACTTACTCCTAACATATCAAATATTTTTAACTTCCATCTTCTTAATGCATTATAAAACTAGGTATAAAAAAGTTGGTCTAAAAATTAAAATATTAATGCACTGTAGAAATTGTCAGAACAAATGAGCACACATTCAAAGAGAAAAAATAATAACTGTTAAACATGTACAGTGACATGCAGTTATTTCACTTCTAATATCTTTTTTATACTCCTTCTGTTTTTGTTTTATTTTTTACCATCATAAATTATTGATACTTGCTCCGTAAAGTTTAACGTTGTGTATAAAATTAGCAGCAATGCTAGCTTTAGATCCTGATAGTGTTGCACAGCTGATGATTTCTCTCTAAGCATTTCAAATCTAAATATAATTCAATACAAAAGAATGCATTCACATTACAGGTAAGATTGGTCCTCTTGCTTATCTTGAGTTACCTCATTGAAGTTACTCATTTGAGCATCCTATGTAATCATTGGTAAAAGACATATCTTCAGAAGGTAAGGAAATTCCCCTGTCTTAGGATAACTTAAAAAACCCTCCTTCTCCACTGACACACCCTGTCCGGTTTTCGGCTGTTTGGATGGCCTGAAAAGGCCCGGGGTGGCCTTGGGCAGCCCGCGTTTCAAAGGAACAGAAGAGGCTTCAGTTCTTTTCTCGGTCTCTATGTTTATTAATTGTTTATCTAAAAGATTTTCTTTTGGCCCGACAGAGGTCTGCTCAGCAGCCAGCCATAAGCACACTCCCCTGCCCTCCGGGCGGTCACCAATCTTTATACCCAAAGTTGCGTATACAATATTTATCATTTTTCCCCAATACCTTTCACCCTTATTGCCCGGTGCACTTTTAGTAACAACCAATCTCAAAGTGCCATCATCACCACAGAAGATGGAGGAGAAGAAGAAGAAGAAGGACAGGACACATCCCAATCCCTCCATCTTACTTCTCTAAACCCCCCTGTACAGAAATCCTAAACCCTGTGTTTCACTCTCTAACTAACTAATCCCTTCGCCATTCACCCCGGTGAAATCCTCCTATCCTCATACAGGTGTCGTCTCCTGTGTAGGATCAAAGTCCAGCCACCAGACACTTCTGGCAACATTCCAGGACTCCCGAGCCCCCCAAGGGTGGTCTCGGTGGCTCGGCACCTCAGTCCTGAGGTGCTGAGATCCCACAACACCCAAACACAGTAATTGAATTACAATTTTTGGGTTAGGTGAGAATAATTCCAACATAAAGAACCCATGGACATACATACTTTTATATGTGCAGGCAAATGCATCTGTGCCAAACAAAGACTGTGCTCATAGCCATGTAAAACACAGCTGCCAAAAAGAGTTACAAAAAATGTCTAGTTTACCAAACAGATGGCATGCACATGTATCTAGTCTTTATTATTCTTTTAAAACATGAAAAAAAGCTTTTCTCCAAGTAAGCAGAGAAAAAAAAAATTCTGTCAACTTTGATAGGTAAAATATCCTTTTTTAAACAGGTAAAAAAAAGGTAGATTTAGTAAATTTTCTAAAACAAGAGCAATGAAACAATCTGTAAGAGTGACTGCTTTATGGAAGGCAGATTACAGACTTCTACCTTGATTAGCATTTAAATAATTCCATAAAGAGCTTATAAATGCTGCAAAGAAACATACCTGGCATCAACCCAGAAGTATGGAATATCTTCTCCAGCATCGACTGACTTTCTTTGAATAACTCCTCTTTGGTTATTGGAAGATCTAGATGTTCTCGAATAATTCCTGCTGCTTCTGGGGCTTGTCTACCTAGAACCAAGGACTTCACATCCCAGGTATAGCTCTTTCCATAACGCCTACAGATCTCATCATACACTTTTGTGTAGAGAATCTCAGTATCTGAAAAAAAAAAAAAAGAAAAAAGAAATTTAAACCTATGTACAAACAAGTAGACAGCTGGTTTTGCTAAGAAACCACATGAAAGGTCAGAGCATGAACTGCCAGGAGCCAGAGGGCATGGAGCAGAGTGGATAAAATGCCTCTTTATTTGCAGGAGGGAACCAAGGCTTCTCCCATTACCTCAAAGCTACCCAGGTTTTTCAAGCAGTAGTTTCTGCATTAAGAAAATGTATCTTAGGGTCTCAACAAATAACTATCTGGATCTTGTCTTTCATCATCTTTCTTCACTATCCAAGTTGGCAAGCAGTGTCTTAATTTAAATACTCTATGTATGCTTTTCATGAGAAAGAAAAACAGGGAGGGAGGGAGGGAGGAAATCTGGTACTTTGAGGGGATGCCATTACATATTCCATGTAAATTGAAAAAAGAAAAAAGATTTAATTATTTAAGAGTGTCTTTGAGAGGAAGTTTCTAAATGCCTTCAAAGACATTATGGTCATTATAACAAAGCTGCTGGCACCACTGCATTTACAAGAGATTACTCAAGCAAAACACACTCACTTGTATTTCCAGTGGATTTCAGACAAGATCAAACTTCAGATTGAATTTTGGCAGTGATACTATCAGTTTATATCTCAAAGGTGGTTTTAGGTTTAAAGCTATTTTTTTTAAATACAAACAAACAATTAATCCTTTCCTTCCCTCCTGCCCCTACAAATTTTTGAAAAAGAAGGTCTTTAACATTGAATTTAACACTAATATGGGGATTACATGTACTTCCAGCTCTTGTCTTCATTTCAGCAAAGATCTCAAACACTGCCTTCTGTATCTCTAAAGGTCTATTATCACCACTATAGAAATAAAAGGCAAAAGCAAGGAAAGAAAGAAGTTGCTCTTACGAGATTTATTTAGAGAAACTAGGGACTTCACTTATCAACATATCCTTTGTCATGTAAAATATTTTTAATGGAGATAATAAAATAGGGAAATTATCAATGTGGATATTGTGTCACTTTCTGAGTACATAAGAATTGTGCAGGAGTGATTAAATGTTAAGCTTTAACAAAGATACTATGAAGAACACAGGCTAAAGAAAGAAGTACAGAGCCCATGACCACAACAATGCCAAGACCTTCCCTGCAGTCTGACAAACACTCCCTACTTCACCACAGTAATGTCATCCTGAGATCAGCAGACGAGTCTCATCTGAAAGCAAATGAGAAACACAGGGGCCATTTTACCATCATGTGTACCCACAGGATGCAGAATAGATTCTCTGCCAACTGTCAGAGTGCTCTAGTCCATGTCTCCTCTCAGTAACTAGAGGGGATGTTGCACCAAAAGATCAGATAAGACCCAAGATACTTGTCTGGAATGCTTAACAGAGCACCAAGGGGTTCACAAAATCCTCTTCCCTAAAAAATAGAGGAAAAGGAACTTGTACTACTCTTTGTAAATGCTCTTCAAACACCTACATATAAAGGAAAAAAAAAAAAAAAAAGGAATCCTGGAGGTCCCTAAAACACACAGGAAAGGTACCACAACAGAAACACACGCAAATGGGCTCTGAAAAGTGCTAAGCTGGCTGACACAAGAAAGGAATAAAGAAAAGAGAACAATAACAAAAATTCCTCAATTTTGCTTGAAAATGCCAGTTGGTACTCTCTGCAAGCCAGGAATGTAAATTAAGAATACAATTTTTTAAATTCACAGCTCTCACTTTCCTTTTTTTTTCTTAATAAACTAGTTTTTCTCCTGTATCTCAGACTCACCAGGTGAAGGACATAAAATTCTTATTCTAAGTTTAAATTTGAAACTGAAAATCAATCCTCATCCTATTTAATAGTACAAGCTAAGCAGAATTAAAACAAAGCAAGGAAACAAAAAATTCTAGAACATGAAAATTTTCCGATGGGTCTATACAATAATTACACATTAATGTATTTGAACTGAAAGGTTCAACTTTATTGCTAAATATACTACTTTAATAGTGTCCTGCATTTTTAATATTACATAGTTGACTTGTGAATGAAATTTTATTTATTTTCCTTAAAAAAAAAAAATCAACATTATTTTAATTTTCATGAGCAGATGACAAAAGCATGGATGTTGGCATTTTACTTGCTGAAATAGGTATGTTTCACTACAGCACACAAATCAAACCTGAAATCTGAGGAAAAATATTATGTACACATGCAGTGTACATAATCCAACTGGAATCTGAGAAGATCACTGCTGATAAAGCTGAATTTCTATATGCATGCATAAGAGAAAAGGACATGTTTCTTTTGATTGAAGACTAAGGAAGATCTCTATGTTTCCCTAATAATTAAAGAGCATTACACGAATACTAAATAATGACATAACTTCAAGATTTCTTATTCCTATTGGAAAGGAACAACCTCAAAAAAAAAAAAGCAGGCTAGCTTTTTCACCATTGTAACAAGAAAGAAACCACACACAATTGAAAGGATTGATCAGAGTTTAAATATATCACTAAAACATAATTTCATACCACTATAAATCTACTATACAAAACAAATTATATCTAGCTCTCACATATGAATAAAACCCATTGATGAAATGACACAAGCAAGAAGAATTGGAAGTTAAACTCAAGGGCCTAATTACAAGCACCTACTGGTATTTACTCTGGTATGTCCAGGACATCCACACACATCTAATGTTAAAAAGGTAATTTGGGCATGACTCACAGTTCATGGCATAAGCAGCCAGATGATGCCCTACAGCATCCAAAGTGTTTCACACTCACACATTTCAGCAAGTGAATCCAGCCCCAGCTGCAAGCCTCCATCAGGAATACAATCTGAGAATACAACTGGGCATATGTGGCAGTGGCCTGTTCTAATAATGGAAAGGAAAAGCAAGAATTCTTAACTCCTGCAATTTTGAGTAAATGCATAAGTTTTCAAAATACTCTTTTATCTTTAGCTCTATCTCTTGAAATATCTTTTATGTGGACATTATCAGCACAATGTACTGTCCATCTGTTTGCTACATTTCACTGGGAATGAGTAATATTCATTCCCTAGTCACATATCATCTTCTAGTCATTTTTATAGTGACCCTTCTTCAATATAAAAGCACAATCAGCTCCACTGGTGTTGTTTAGAGTGTGTAAAAGCCAGCCACAATAAATACAAATAAAGTGACCAAAATGACAGAGGCACTGGATTACTCAATTTGTGATCTGGCACAAAAGTATGCTGACATGTATTCAGGAAAACCTGCAGGTCACTTGGAAACACACCACAGTGAATATATGGAGTGCATGATCTGCTTGAATCACTGCAGAGTCACAATTAGATGTGCAGAACTACCTAGGCTGGGGGTACAGCGAGCATCAAAACAGTATGTAAGCCTCATGTTTATCACTTACACATAAAGACAGTTTAAGACAGAAAATTCTGACTTCATGAATACAGAACTTAACTTTTTTAGAAGGTATACATCTTCTAATTGAATTTTATGTTATTATTCTAAAATAATCTCTAGTTTATCAAGTAAATGAGATTAGTAGGCATGAAACCTCCTTTTAGCCATAGCTCATCTTAATCACTAGTTTTGAGTTCTTTGAATAACCCATTTTTCTAAATAACCCATCTATAGCAGACAACTGTCTTGCAGTTTGTGTCAAAAGGTCATTTTGCACTTCCCCCTCAACATTCTTCCATTCACACTCTCATTACTATGAAACCTAGTTTAAAAATGCATGACTATGGTCACCCATGATGGCTAAAAGGAAAAAAACCCAGCAATTTTACAGCTGACCTCAAAATCACTTACAGCAGCCTAGCAAAAGCAGGGATGAGGAAAGCAGGCAACAGAAATTACTTTTTGCATAATAGCCTAACTGCTAGAGCACTAGCTCAGAAAAAAAAACTCCGTCCTTCAATCCATCCTAAGGGCCTAAGGCTGTTTTTCTAACATACCCTGACATTTTTTATGCTATTATGTTATGTGCATATATACACTTGTATACAGATAAACAATTTATATGCTTGTACATATATATATGTATATATATATATATATATATATATATATATGTGTGTGTGTGTATATATATATATTATAGATAGATAGCATACAGGCTTTTATTTCATATATTTACTTTTATATGGTGTATGTATAGAACTGTGTTTTACAGGCAAAAGTATCCTTTAAAGAATGAAAGTGAGGATGAGTACTAGCCAATGAATACAAATCAACCTGGAGCCACTTAAGGGCTCGTTAAAGGGATGTGGTTCAAAATGCTTAGCATTGAAAATACACAAGGAAAAGGAATGTTCCATTCTTCACCACAGCATTCCCCCCATTCCTTCTATGAACTTGTTTAGGAAGAAAAATGAAATCTAAATTTATCATCTTAGACATACCCACTTCACTGCCACAGCAGGAAATAAACTCTGTTTTCACACATACTCAAGTGAAACATTTGAGCCATGCCTACATGTCAAGGCTGATGTACCCAACCAGGCAAACTGAACCTAAAGGCAGTCTGGACCACCAAACCAAGGGAAATGCTGCTGTCATATTCATGTCTTTTACCTTTCCAATCTCATAACCAGTACCATTTAAATTCATCTTACTGCTCCCTGGAAGTTAAAGGAAGGTGAAGTATCTATTAAAATAAACATCAAGCACCAAATAATGGCTACTTCAAAATCATAAGCTACTTACGAAGAACAAGTTATTTAGTAAACCATTTTACATGATTGATAAACCATTACTTCTAAAGATACAGGAAAAAAGTAATTGCTGAAAATGAAAATTACTGCTTCCAATTTAACTGAGTAATGATTTGTAAACCATTATATTTTTGATTAGCACTTAGAAAAACTCACTGAAAATATCCATTATTCATTTTAGTAAGGAGCAGGTATAAGACTGTTCTGGAGCTTTAATTTTTGCAAACCTACTTCTTATTTTCCCTTGCACCTGAATGTTAATATAAGTACACTCCAAGGTAGGCAAAGATGTTGCATTGTGATTACTTTACTAGGTCCAGAGAAACATGTTGCTACTGGCTAATTCAGTGCTGTCAGTCTGTTTGCCCTTCTCTGAGAGATCCTACCATGAATTCAAGTTACTGCTAACAGGTTTAAAAAGGAAGTAAATTTGTTTCTCAAACAACAGCAGCTGTATGAAACTGTTCCCAAATGAGTGTCACGTATTTCCCCCTGTGGGCTTATATTACTAGGAGAATTTTTCAGTGGCAGCTACAGAGGAAGCCAATTTCTCATTTTATATGCAGAGAAACATGGTACTTCTATGGGGAGAGGAAGAAACTTCTGAACAAATGCAGAAGGCTTTTAGTTTACATTAATACAGCAGACATATCTTAATGCTATCTTGTATTCATATATACACCTTATCCTTCTTTTTTAATGCCACAGTGAAGTGAAAGAAATAGTTCACAAATAAAGCATGCAAACTTTTTCGATGTGGAGCTATAAACAATACTCTGGCACCAATGCAAAACAACACATGAAAATGTAAAGAAAGTCTGTATTTCAATTCCAGAGCATGAGGGAATCAAACTTTGAAATACAAAGGCAATATACATGACTTAATACAAAACATTCTAAAAATGTACTTATTAAGCATCATCTATGTGACAGCATCTCATTAGTTTAAAAATAGAAAAGCTACTGATTCATAGAAACTGCCTGATATGCTTTCTTAGGCTCTTAACCATTAAAGACAGAACTATGCAAACATCAGTTGAAATGATACCTGCAAAACCCTGTCTGTTGGGTGGAAATCTACACTTTACAGAGACACAGCTTCTTAAAACGTGTATGGGGAGACTCAAGTCAGGCAACAGTTTTACTATCATTACTGCATGAGCTACTATACCATGGAAATTTATAGAAGCACAATTACCAGCTCTGAACACCCTATCAGCTTACAGCATATTCACAAGGAATTTAGCCTTTCACCATAGGGTACCTCCTCTTCTTGAGATGTTGCTGAAAACACAGAGCAGCAGTCCACTGGCCCAAGGAATATAAAACAAGGTTTTAAAAGTTGTTTTGAACTTAGATGCTCCAAGGAACTTGTGTAAAACCGCTACCCCACAAGGTGGATGAAACCAGAAGGGTCACTGTGTTATCAAAGTCAGCAGAATAATAGCTAATCGTATCTTCTTAATTAAGAATCTAGTGGGTTGGCCCTGGTTGGGCCAGGTACTCAGCCAAGTCCCAAGCTACTCTGTCATTCTCCTCCTCAGCTGGACAAGGGAATGAAAATATAACAAAAGATTCATGGGTTGAGATGAGGGCAGGGAGTGATGACCCACCAGTTACCATCACAGGCAAAACAGACACAATTTGGGGAAATTATATCTGAAAAGGGGAATAAGAAATAACACCAAATTTTAAAAAACCTTCCTTTACACCTGTCCCATCCTCCCGGGCTTAGCTTAAGTCCTAACTTCTCTACCTCCTCTCCTGCGGCAGCACAGGTGAAAGAGAAGAAGGGTTGTGGCCAGTTCATCACACATCTCGCTGCTCCTTCCTCTGCAGGAGTAGGACTCCTCCAGCACCTGGAGCACATCCTCCCCCTCCTTATTCACCAACCTCGATGCCTGCAGGCCTGTTTCTCTCAGATATTCTAGCTCTTCTGCCCTGGCTGCTGTGGTTCAGCAGGTGTTCCTCACCTTATTAAATCTGTTATCCCAGAAGTGCTTTCACTGTCACTAATGAGCTCAGCCTTGGCCAGAGGCAGGTCTTTCTTGGATCTGGCTCTGTCAGACATCAGGGAAGCTTCTGGCATCTTCTCACAGAAGCCACCCCAGTAGCCCACCCTTCCACACAACTCCTCTGCTACCAAAACCCTGCACACAAAGCCAAATACAAATACATACTTTCTCTGGGAAGAGCTATCTATAGGAAACATAACCTTCCTTAAACAGATATCCCAGAGTTGTTCTGTTTAACTCACAATGTAAAAGAGCAGAAATGGAAAAAAAAAAAAGTTGTGAAAGGGGAAAAGGGTCAGGAAACTTTATTCCTTCCTCAAAAAGAAACACAACATGAGGCCATAGGGAAAATTCTCTTCAGCACATCACAGGTCTCTCCTAATACTAATTTCCTTATTCTCAAAACACTTCCATCTTTCTAAGAATATATGCATATATTCTCAAAGAGATTATATATGTATATGCATATATATGTATATAAAGATCAAGCTGCAAATTCAAGATGTTTGACTTTCAGTGCTACATGTTTCTAAATCACTTTCTGTAATACTGCCAAAATGTCTGTTTCCTCAATAGTGGAAACATTTTAAAAGAGAGTAGCTTCAATAGGAAAAAAAAAACCAAAACCATTATATTTCTACTGTGGCCTTGGACAATGTTCTAAATGTAATGGTGGCAATGTGTCAAACATTATTAATACAGAGAAGGTGTAGAGAACTACAGATTAATAAAGACAATCTCTTCTGTCCACTCAAGAGTGTCTAAAATTTTTGAGGTAAATCTGTTGATGGAGTGATTTCTCTGCAGTGATGACATCAAGAGCAGAAAACCAAACATCATCAAATGTCTTGGTTTTCCAAGAGCAAGGACATTTCATCATGGCTGACTATTGTAGCAAGCTGAATTGCTGCTAGCATAGTCCAGGGTAAAGAAGCATAAAGGACTTTCGCATAATATCCACAGATGTTTATTCAGCCACAGGTGAGATGTTCAAGCCCCAGACAGCAAACAAGGAGGATCCAGCTTTCTCAAGTACAAAGGCCAATCAGGGAATGGAGGGGAGTTGCTCAGGGACATAGGAGCAGACATAGGAACAGGAGAAGGGCCAGTGGGGTCTAACAGCTTTTTGAGGGAAGCTTCCTGTGTCTCCCTAGACGAGGAAATGCACCCCCAGGGTCTCCACAGACTATCTACATACAAGAGCAAAGTGACAGAAATACTGCAGAAGACCTGGTCACAATAACTCTTTAGTTGTTGTATACCAGGCACTTCTTGTACTAACTCTAATAACTAATCTAACTAAAATACACAAAAAAGAATCAGACCTCTGAGATTCATAAGGCAAGTATGATACAGCAAACTGAAAATTATGTTTTATGAGCTGCAATGACTGTTTGCTTGAAAACTGTAGAAGAAAATTCAAACCCATCATATAGATACCAATAAAAGGAACTTCCAACACAACATAACAGGGAACTTCCACAGAGGTGAGCCATAGGCATTTCTGAAGATGTGTGACCACAGCCCTTACGTCCCATGTGGGACTGAGGATCAGAATAGAGGGCCAGTCTCACAGACTACTCAAAGGCCTCACGCAACAGCAACAGTTGTCCTGCCTCCAGACTCAGCAGTAAGCCAGAGGCAAGTTCCAACTGAGTCTTAGATCAAATACAGTCTGTAGCCCAGAGAAAGACTACCCAAAGTTACAACTGTCACAAATGATGGTTTTTTTGTTTCCCAACCCCATTGGCAAAAGTACAGAAATACTGGAAGAGTGCAAATTGCTTTAGAATATAATCAACTTGCTTAAGATTGTCAGGATGAAACAAAACATATTTGGCCATAGAGACTTTTAACTAAGCCCTATTGAACCCAGTGAGAGATAGGTACATAAACCATAGAATGGATTGGATTGAAAAGGACCCTTCAAACACAACCTATTCCAATTCCCTGACAGGGGCAGGACACCTTTCACTAGATCAGGTTGCTCAGAGCCCCACCCAACATACACTTTTGTGCTTCTGAGCTAAAACACCATTTGTACTCCAGAACCTGAACCACAGGCTGGCAGATGCTGCGCACTGAGAACACCTCATATGGGAAAAAGAATTCACAGGAAATTAGGCCAGTCACTCAAGTGCAGTCATACTCTATCAGTACAAGGTCTTTGTAACAATACTCCCCAACAAACTGCTACTTACAGAGTTTAGTACATAAGAGATTTTTAACAGCATTCATTTTCTTCATGAGTATTTACACAGTAATTCTCAGTCCTGATGCTGAAAAGCTGCATAGCTTTCCTCCCAGTATGTATCTGAAATTTTGCTAAAAAGCTTTAGCCTCTCTGCTTACGTGTTTTAGTCTACCTAGTAATACTAGCATTACTTAGTAGAAATTACTAGTATAATACTAGCATTACTTAGTAATACTAGAACTTTCACTATTTATTTAATAGTATTAATTCTAACTACAGTTCTTTAGGTAGAACTACAACTAATTTAGTTATTATATAACTAAAAATAGACTGAGTTAACTTCCATTAACTGGAAAATCTTACCAGAATATTTTAAGTTAGCCTTCTGTCATAAAAATTATTGCCCAAAATTTCTACCTCAGATCATATAAAATCTCTACTTAATATGGCAGATGCAGATTGATTAAGAAGCCTGAAAAACAATAGCAAATAGCATCAACTACAGTTCAAGTAAGACATGGAAGAAACATTTCAAAATTAAATATTTGATGCAAAATACCCATGAAAGGATTTCAAATCACCTCAGTTTGAAACCACCCCAGGGACATTCATCTGCAAAAATCTTCATCCACTCCTATGCTGCTGTAAGGATTTAAAAATTATGGTTGCCTGCCTCAAACATTGCTACCACTGAAGGACTTTGCCCATTGTGGCAAACTGTAAAGAAGAAAACGCTCATCTGCAACCACTGAAGGTGTCTCCCCCAAATATACCTGGATTGATTCCTGGAACTTGGACAGTAAATTAAGCCACCTGACAGGAACTTGAGAAAAGATAAAGGTGGTACTCTTGTCTAAATGTTATCTCAAACTAGAGAGAGGTAAAAAAAAGCTGGGGGACAAGAATATATCACTGATTATGGACAAGAAAACCCAACTGAGCAACACTGCTAAAATCAGCTCAGACTAAATTTGGCAAGGGGAGATCAGAACCCACTGACTCAATAAACCCCCTGACTCAAAACTCAGAAAGACTGGGCACGGGATTAATTAGCATTAGAAGTGAGGGATTTTTTTAACCAATAGAGTAAGAGAATTATGTAGCCAATGAACACCAATTCCTTTGTTTGCTAAAATGTATAAATAGTGACAATTTTTCAACAACTTTGGAACCTTCACCACCAAGAAGCCCAGGCTGAAGAAGAACCAATGGGATGCCACTGGATCCATGGGTGGTGACTATATTCTGCTTGATCTGTCGGTCTGTCTCTCCCTCCTCTCTTTTTTTAATCTTTCTACCTTACATTTTACTGTTAAACAAAATCCATACTATTGATTTGGGTGTATGATCCTGCTTGTACCTTAATTTGGATAGAGGCATCTCTCAATAATGAGATCTTAACATCTGCACACAATTATTTTATTCTAGTAGAAGTGACACAGACAACATTTAAAAGTTTGGCACACGTCAGGTACCTAAAGGCTGAAGTACTGGATACAGCGCTCACTTTCAAGTAAAATATTTCAGCTTTTAAAGTTTTTCTGAGAGTGTCCCTTTCTTTTGGAAAAGAGGAGATTATCAAGAAATCTTAACTCCCATGCCTGAGTCAAACTGACCTTGTATTATTTTAGCACATTATGAAAACTTTAAAGAAGAAGAAGGTCTTTGAACACCAAAATGCATTTAACCTAAATACTACCATCTCTTGTTTAAAATGGGAAAAATAATAAAACAGTATCAGAGATGTTTTAGAAGAAGACATAAAACTTTATATACAGTACAATCCTGAAAGAATACTGTAATTGCAAAAAGGTTCAGAGAGAGAATCTCACTAACATGTCAGTGAACCCAATTCACATGAGGACTACAGGAGAAATGGAAACTTGGAAGGAAACTCTCTGACAGTAGCTATTAGGGTTATATTTTTAGGTATCTCAAAGAGGAGAGAGGCTGAATCTTCTTTTGCTCGAGAGTGGTTCTGAGCATAATGGAAATATTACCTTATGACTCTCTTTTGAGTGTGACAGCTTAGAGTTACAAGATGCACTGCTGTGTATCCTACTAAATGAAAAAAATGTGTTCAGAGACTCAAAGAGTGCAAGAAATTTCAGTCCATCATTTCATTCTTCCGTATGAGTAATGTGATAAAAATAAAGAGAGATACTGAGAATTGAACTAGAAATCATTCCACTTTCCCTCAATCTTTCTTTCCTTCTGCCTCAGTTCTGCAAGCTGAGGTCAAAGTTTACAACTTGAGACACAAACAGCCTCACTCTCCAGTGGCTGAAATTTAATAAGCCTGACACAGGAGTTACTACACTGGGGTGTTCTTAGTTTTACTGTAACATTGCTTGCAAAAGACAGGCTGGGAATTTATATGCTCAATAAGCAGATAGAAGAGATTTGTTTACTTTACTTACAAAAATAGCCTAAACTTCCTTCACTCTATCTAAAAAACAAAGAAGGAAAAAAATCCAGTATCCTTTCTCCCACAATCAGCAAAAGGAAAAGCGTCTGATTTATTTGCTGAATACATTCAACTGAGCCACTGAACTTAATGACTTTTAGATTAAAAGTCCTATATTTTTGACCCATTATGTTTTTAAACTGTTAGAATACATCCTAGCATATAGTTAGAGCTGCATAACCAGAGTAACTTACATGTTTCCTAAATGTAAGGAAAAAACAACTATGAGGTGTACAAGTTCACAGCTGGTCACCCAAAGAGCTTTCTTTTCTGCAAGAGCTGCACACACGCTAGGCCACATCTTTCTAACAACCTCTGGGAATTAGTTTTCAAAGAGATTAAAAACTTTTCACAAAAATTCAGACCTGATAATCAACAAGCAGAAATACCTTGTTTTCTTCTATTTTCTGAAAAGCAAATCTAACTACTAATAAGAGAATCCAATTGTATACAACATTGCAATCAGAGAAAAGAGAACTACACACTGCTGACTACAGCTACTGTCTACACTTTCTAATACAAAGGGTTGCTTTAGTCATTGATCTTGTCATAAGCAAAGAGATTGGAGATTTTGTCCTTGTGTTAGGTTGACACAGACCATGGTGGTATTGCTACAGGGCTGTCAGGCTCTCATAATTTCTGTTATGAACTCATATTCTATACAACTTAAAATTTTTTCCACTAACAAATAAAACTGAAATTACACAAAAAAATAAAGCTGTTTTCTTTAGGAGAGGGATTTCTTCTTCTCAGTACTCTCTATCCTAATTATTAATTACAGACAACCTAGCATGTCTCTTGAGGTTTTAACTCCCTACACTGGACTAACAGAGGAGCTTAAGTAGCTCTTGAACTGGAAATAGGAAGCATTTCCACTGTCAGTACTAAAGCAATTAAATTGCATCATCATCATCATTATTCTGTGAAAAAATAATTTCTTTGGTAGTCTGCAATTGTTTCCAAGGCTCCACTATAGACAATTAAAGTGGGTAATACATTTTCCATAATTAGACTGCCATTAAGTACAGTTATACAATAGCTGTAATCATAGATAATTGTAAATTTTTTTTTTTGAATATATGATTTACGCTTCTGGGCTTACATTATCAATCCCACTTTTTTATGGATTGAAGGAAGGGAGTAGCTACTGTTATATAAACAGAACTACAGCATATTGTACCCAATTCCTTTACTTTTACCTATAGAAAGTCCAGTATCTGCAAAGTACTCCATATTATACATTTGATATCCTACATCACCTAGGTATTGGGCACTTTGTAACCAGTCATAATACAATCTTTCTGAATTATGTACTTATATGATGCTCTCCTCTAAGAAAAAGAATGCCATAAAGAACATGGGGTTTGGGAAAAGTTTTTTATATGCACTATCAAATCAGCTGCCAAGTCAAGATGACTCAGATAAAATGAGAATTTCAAGATGGTAGTGAGAATAATTTCTAAGAAAATCAGATCAAATCTCAGGGTTTTTTGTAACCTAACAACTTAGAATTTTATCTTGTTAATGTTAAATCCATATACTCACTACCTACTCTTTAAAACAAGTTGCAAAATAAAGGGGAATAGTTCATTTCTATTTTGGAAAAGACAAAGCCATGATAAACAGTAAACTATGCAAAATGAACTCTGAATCAAACATTCTAAGAAATTAAATTTTGCAATACTCTGGAATTTGCAATCAACTGACACATACAACATTTGACATTTTAGAACACACAAAACCAGAACAGCAACACTACTTCTTGCTCTTTACTCCTAGATACCTTCATCCATGAAAAACGAAAACATTTAAATTAAAAATGGTAAATATAATAAAAATATGATCTACAACAATAATAACAGTGAAAGTTATTAGGCAGCAGAATAGCAATTAGATAGACTACAATACCTTAGTGGCCCAAATACTTTCATTTTCCTGAGACATGTTCCCCATGAAACACTGTTTTTAATTTTTAAAGACTAGAAATTTATTACATTGTGATAAGCTCTTTATGGCTCCATCTCCCCTGAGCCATAAAGCAAAGAACACTTTGTTAGTCCAGCAATAATAATATAATGCTATAGAGAAGACTCAGTCCTAGCATGAAAAGATCCACTATTTCACATGGTGCAATTTTTTGTAATAATGATCTTGTAGCAGAATGCTGACTTTATCCATGATTATGTCACTTTACAGGCATGCACGAGTATACTCTTCTGCCCTGGAGAGACAGGTCAAAGGATGTTCCTATATGTAAATTACAAAACAAGCAAAGAAAAATATCTTTACCATAGAACAATTTATTCAAATGAAACATGTCTCAGTATACTCATGCTCCATCTTAAACCATTAATTTCTCGTACTTCAAACCTTCTGATACACTATAATCCTATTTTTTTTTCATTAAATACACATCATCTTTTACTTCATTCTTCTTGTACTAGTACATATTTTTTCCTCCTGTTTAGAAATGTTCCCAAATGACTAGTACCAGTGTCAAACTCATAAAACATCCCAATCCAAAAAATATAATCCCACTTATTACTGGTCAGTAATCAAATAAAGGTATATTCTATTAGTTTGAATAGATAGTCTGTTTAAGCTTACATTGCGCACAAATGGAGCAATTAAAGCAGAAGACATTTTTGAAGACACAATGTTCCAAAAGATGCCCTGACATAAACAGGCTATTTTATGTACACAGTGACACTGTAATAAAAGAACCTGAATGAACTCATATTTATGCACAGCTGACAATCCATGCCCAGGGCTGAGCAGCCTGCCAGCAAAGCCAGCGAGTGCAGCACGTGCGAGCACAGGGCTGCTGCAAAGGGCGAGCACGAGCCCATCCTGTGGAGAGCAAAGGTGACACAGGGCCCTGTTACAGCAGGTCAGAGAGCACACATTAATGAGCTGGGACAATGAGACACTCTAACACTGCCCATATTATATAATGACAAAGGTCATGAGCACTTTCACATAGATGTTAGACAGAAAGACTGGAATGACAAAAAGTAAAGTGGGCTTTCCTCTTAAATGCCTTGCATTACCCTGAGACAAACTGCCTGTGAAACTTATCCAAAAGAACCACACACAGGCAGAGGCAATCCAAAAACAAGCAGCAGAGAAAAAAGCAATGTTTGGAGTGCTAACCCATAAGTGGTGCCCTGTAATGACTGAAGCCTGGACTCAGACTGGGAGGGAATCTGAATCCTTTATTCAACAATTCAAGCTGGTTTTATACACTTTTCCAAGGCACAGCATTTCCTTACATGAGAATTCTCACTACATGGCCTATCCCATGTTGCCACATCAGCAACACTTTCTAAATGTCCTTCCATGGAGTGATCATGTGCTGTTCACCTGTCTGTCAGCTTCTGCCAGGCCCCTGCTGCATGGCACCTCCTCCCCCGAGGTCAGGTGGAGACAGCCTCTGTGTGCCACCCTGTGCTCCTCTGTGTCACTTTGTGCTCCTCTGTGCCACCACAGCATTCCGCACGCACGTCCAATCGCTTCCCACAGTGCCCAAATGAAATCACTCAAGAGCTAGAAATAAACTTGCTTAATGAGACCCAGTCTATTAGAACTTATTTGATGACTTTTACAAAAATATATGTCACATGTCATATGTCATACTTTTCTTCCTCTTTCTCTAAAGAGAAAGAGGAAGTAAAGCAAGAATACATTTTAACAAGAAACCAGCTATTACATATAATAATAGCTTGGAAAAGTACATGAGAAAGAGCAATGTATGCTTAGATGAAAGTTTTTCCAAAATGCAGCATCATATATACTACCAAACTACTACTGACTATGGTATTCATTATAAGAAAAATAAAAAGATTATTAAAAGCTGCACAAGAACAGAAAACATACATAGAGACAGCAAAAATTGACACTGTCAACAGGTATTCAACCCTTCAAGAAACAAAATATTGCTTAAAAAAGAAAGTTCAAAAAGGTTTTCAGCCATCAAAAAAAAAAAAGAGCCACAAAAGATGCATTCTTCACCAGTTATTGAAGCAAAGGAAGCAAAAAACAGTGATTAAAAAGAGAGGATGGTTTTCCCCTAAGTACTAAAAAAAATCTGGTGAAGGTCAACACTACCTCAACAAACCTTAAGTCAGAACAATGATTTTCCTATTATTATTATCAAAGGGGGCAAAAGGGGCTAAGTCAAGGTCAGGAGCCTCTGAGAGAACCATCGTAAGCCACAAAAAATTTTTTGGTTATATAATTCTCAGTAGTCTTGTGAAAGAAATTAGTATCGATACACAGATGTACATAAACACATAACAGGAGCAGCAACAATCATTAGCAGTATCTACTTCATGGCAGAGATGTCCATAATGAATGCAATAAAGCTTGAGAGGAGATATTTGGCTTAATTGCTTCTGTATTTTTAGTTAACATAGTTCCTCATCTTAAAAAGAGCAATGGTCATAGTGTGAAAATTATCATCTCCATTAAGGTCTGTTGCCAATAAAAAAGAAAAAAAAGTTAAAAATAAGAGCAACCACAATCACCCTTCCTCTTCCTCCATTAGAAGTGTAAATGCCAGTATTCAAGAACAGGATTGTGTCTCAGAGATAATATACCAGCAGAATTCAGAGACCAGAAACCACCCTGCCCAAATTAAGATGTTCTGAAAAATTCCACTCTCAAGAGCTCAATTAGGCAACTCACAACAAGGCTACATGAATGAATTACAGCTACTCAGAACAAAAGCTGCAGAACTGGGTCCAAGATGGTACAGAGTGTAACTACTGCCAGTATGTAGAATAATAAAACAGGGTTGTTAATGCTGTTTTTCTTCTTAAGTGAGAAGAAAATTGGAATACAGCAGCTAGAAATTGTGTTATTATAATGGAAAATTCTATGCACCTTTTCTTTGTGTGAAATTCTATTCCATTTATGACACCTTATTATTTACACTCAAAGCAAAATAATTGGAACTTTATACACATGCCAGTTTACGTATGCAACAAATCCTTATCATCTACAAACAGATTTGAAAATCCACTTTTAGGCATAGGAAGAGACTAATTTTTATAAATGGTCTTACTGCTGTATGCACCTCTAAAATCACTAAACAGAACCTCTACATTCCCAGCATTTTCAAAACATACCTCTCCACTTACTACAGGCTTTCTATGCAATTGCAAGTGTGTAACAGTCAGAAAACAAAAGCCACATGGGAAATTGGAAACTCTACAGATTAATTGTTTGGCATGGATTTCTCTGTTTTGGTGGGTTTTTTCCTTAATTTATAACCAAATGTTTTGGGTCTGGGGCAACTCATAAATAAGCACCAAAAATACACTGTATTCATGTGTAATTCCTGTACAACATTAAAATCAAATCATGGATCTTTCAGCTTGGGAGCATTCCTTGGTTAATTTCTCAAAAAAACAAAAAGTCATTGTTGCCCATGGCATTTTGAAATGTGGTAGCCACTACAGAAATCTAAACCAAAACTCACCAAAAAAAAACGCCCATTGAATGCTGAAATTACTCTGATTCCGGATTATTGTAACCACAAACAACAAGCAACCATGTGGATAGGCAATTCACAAATCAATCAAGGGAATAACAGAAGTCAGACTCTGGGTTAGTATGTTTGTTATGTTCTTGCCAAAATTTTTCTTGCTGGTAAATTAAAATGTTAGCTTTCAAGCATATGACAAATCTTATTTACTGTATTTATGGTTAGTTAATTCTCAATGAGGAGCTATTTTACTTATGTCCAAGATTTGCTCATGAAGCATCTATAGGGTATTCTAATCCAATAATATCCTTAATCTCTTTAGTTTTGCAACAAATTTCAAATACTGAACACAGGGGTAAGAAAGTATTTTCCCTTCCCTCTTCGTTCCCAAAATCAGATGGAAAGTGAGAATGACAAGAAAGTAAGTTTCCACTACACAGAAGCAGAAAATAGGCTTACAAAGATTGCCATGTTATAGCCTAAGAAGATTAATTCCTGCACTTAAGGCATAACATAGACCAATCTAGAGAGGACTGATGTTTAATGGAATTGGTGTTATTTGCTTGGATGCAGAAGAAATAGGAAGCTGTTTTAAATATAAGACAGCATGCACATAAGCAAACTCCAGCACGGAACTCTCATCAGTTTTCTTGTAACAGCCATCTCCTAGGCAACATGCAATAAAATGAAAGTAAGAGCACATTTTTGACTTCTGGCTTTGTGACAATGAGTACGTAACAATGGGGAGAAAGAAAACATACTGAAATTCTTGTGAATCTCACAACACTACAACGAATTTATCTGCAAGCTAATTTCTTCTATATTATAGACCAGAGATGACCTGTCTGGCCAGTCGTGCAGAAGTGTCTTAGAAGTGGCACAAAACACAGAGGTCTTCACACAAAGGAGACAGTGGCTATAAAAGCAGCAACTTCTGATCCCAGTTGCTTTAACTACATTCCATCCCTCTGGAAATGGTCACCAGCTGGCATACCTCTACCTGTGCAGTCCAACATGACTTTTAGTTATGAAGTTATCTTGCAAAACTAAGCTGCTTTAGGAACTTTCTCTCATATTTGAACACATTGATTTATCTCACATTAAGGTACTCTTTTCTAACACTGAGGGGCACTGACAAGGATAATAATTTACATAAAACAATCCCTACTCCTAGGAGAAATTTAAACAAAAATAAATATATGAATAAACTTCCTATACTAAAGTGTCATGCTCTTTGCATGTTAATTTAGCTCTAGTTCAGCTTTAAGCACAATGCTAAGAAATATCTTATCTTTGCAGCCATTTTCCTAAGTTCATTTGGGAAAGGTTACTATTACATGTTATTGATACATATTATAATATTGGCTTTTTACAAATATTAAAATAGGTTTTATATATATGGTGTAAAAGTAACTTTACTATAAAGATATAGTTTGTTTTTCTGTTGTTAATTAAGCTTAGACATAGTAGTGAAATAGCTATGCTTGTGTTAAAATGCCTGCTTGGATGGGATAACATCCAATGAACACAGGATAAGGACACCTGCTACAGATATGCCAACTATCAGCACTCACCATTTCAAGAAAGTATGGAGAAAGGCCCAAACTAGAAGTGATAAAGAGAAGGAGCCAGAACCACAGCCAAGAAACATGCATGCTCTAAAAAGGCAGACCCAAGGAGGAGCCATGTAAAATAGTTCCTGCAAACCATCAACTAGTTTATGGATATGCACACACGTCTATGAACATGCAACAAACTGATGTAAGGGAAAAGGTATTTAAGGGGCATCCCTGAAGGTGATGGTGTGGTCTTAGATGAGTGTCAAGATGCACCTGGCCATAATAACCTTTGCTTTATGGTCCTTATCTCCTATCGTCCTTCAATAAACTTTTTAAATTCTCACAAGAGAGTGAATGTGTTTTTCACATTACACATGTAGCTTGTAGAGAATTTTAAATGTTTTCAGTCCCCTATAAGTTTAAGCACAGATCATTAAAGGCAACATTCAATCCTATTTGTGTTTTGGTAGTAGGGAAGCTATTGGCTACAATTATATAACAAAACTACTTGTCATAGTTTAAAAAGAAACCTACGCAGTAAGTTTATATGATAGATCCTGGGGGGCATTACTCTAGTTTTATATTCTGCACATGTTAAATAGATTTTTCCTTCTCTATCTTTAGCACTGATTTTGTATGTTTTTACAATATGCTAAAATGTCAAGATCCAAACTGTACAGCTGTAACAACAGGATTTATTTAGGAATCAAATATCTCAAGTTTCTGTTGTTGTTGTTATTCTTATTATCTGTTAACCCCCTACTATGTGTTGGGTAAGTGCCTAAGTAGGTTTAATATTTTCAATATTATTAAATATTTAATTAATTATATTAAATTAATTAATTAGTATGTTTAATTAATTAATTAATTGATATTTTAAATAATTCAACATTTTTAACTAGACCACACACTAGCAGTAGTCTTCTGTAGGAACAGACTACCACATTTCAAGAAAAAGCAATCTACTATTCTGAGCATTTAATGTAATTTCTTGTAGGAAATCAAGTAGAAATTTAACTTAAGAAATGTAATGCCTTAATTGAAGTGCTGGGAGGTTTTTTGTGGGTTTTTTTTTGTTGTTGTTTTGGGTGGGTTTTTTTGAGAAAGTACAGCAGTACAACAAAAGTGCAGATGTAGTTATTCCTTTTCCTCTGGTTTTTACTACACAGTGCACCACTAATCAACTATGATAATTAATGAAGCTGCATGAGAGGATGATCAGTCACTGGAACCGGCTCCCCCAAGCAGTCGCCATGGCACCAAGGCTGTCAGAGTTCAAGGAGCACTTGGACAAGGCTCTTAGTCCTCTGTTCTATTTTTCAGAAGTCCTGCAAGGAGCTGGACTCAATGATCCTTATGCTTTGGGAAGGGGTGGGATGGAGTTGAGCTGCAGGCTGTGACACGCACCTGCAGAAGCACATGGCAGCACAGAGCTGGCCTGACCTTGGGAAGAGGCATCACACAACATACCCCTACGGAGAGGAGCCTGCTGGAGGCTGACAGACGGGTGAACAGCGCGTGATCACCCCTAAGACTCCATCCAGGAGCTCAAAGGGAAAGATTAGGTAATAAAAAAAAGGAAGGGCAGATTGCGTTGATTAGAAATGCAGAAAAGGGAGGCTGACAGACGGGTGAACAGTGCGTGATCACCCCTAAGATTCCATCCAGGAGCTCAAAGGGAAAGATTAGGTAATAAAAAAAAAAAAAAAAAAAAGGGAAGAGTAGATTGCATTGATTAGAAATGCAAAAAAAACCCCTGGTGTTAGATAACCTTTGAAACAATATACAGAAGGACTCTGAATGAAAGGGTTGAAGGACTTCCACAGGCAGCTCAGAGGAAGTAACTTCTGTGTTGAAAGTAAGCTGATACATCAAGGTGCAACTCAAGGACAACTTAATCAGCCTCAATTATGTTAGAGGGAGGGGGGAGGTAAAATATCAGTTGATCAGACTCAGCAACACTTCCACACAGCCAAGGATTAGCCAGTGAAGTATAGGCTGCAGGTTTTATAGGGTAACACTTGGATTGTTTCCAAAGTCAAGAACCTTGTGAACATCTCCGACCTCATTTAAGGACTTCATACACACAAAGATTTTGGAAATCTTTCTATCAGAAGATATCCTACCTTCCTTAATTAGAAGTATGTCAATTACAGAAAGCAAGTTCATGGCACATTGCATCCAATGAATTTAATGCTCAATTTTTCTCATCATTTATAGATCAATTTATATTTGTTCCATAAAATCAGTAGGGTTTAGGTGAAAACATCTAAAAATACTCATGTATATTTGCAGACACTATGCAGGAAAGGTTTTGCAAAACCTGAAGCTTCAGATTCTAAAAATTGCAATCAAATTTCTAAATTTGATTCTAAACTATGCAATCACCCAACCACTTAAAAAAGTTAGCAATAACAGATATTCAATACCAAAACTTTTATTTGTGCTCTTTTAAAGGAAGTACATTTGGGCCATTTCTGCAGCTTCTTGAAATATGTATGTTATTCATTTTATCACCTCCAATGAACTAAAAATTTCATAAGAAAATTATGGGTTCTTATGTAGGTTAACATCAATGTAAACATTTGTCTCATTCAGAAGATTTACAGTAGGCAGGTTGGGCAGAGGGAATCTAATTTTGTGTGCCTTGTATCACTCTTTCCCCCAAATTATTCCAAATTTCTTGAAATATTTAGAAACCTTGGGAAAGTCCAAGCAGTCTCTTGACTGCTTTTTTGCCTCCCAAGGGTCACTGCTTATCATGAAACAGACTCACCAAGAATGTTAAACATTTCATAGTATTCAGAGGCTGAAACATACTGAAGTCCTCTGAAATTAAGTGGACATAGTGAAAATCACCAACGTAGTGTAACTTTTACTACTCTGTATTGGAAGATACTTGAAGAGTATTTTCAGTCTATTTCCTTGCAGCTGAAAGATTTCTGGAATACAATACATACTTTATGTGTAACTTTTTAAAATGGAAGTAATCACATACATGCATCACTACAAATACTGTCCTGTTAAGGTGACTATTGTCTGTGTGAAGGAGAATTCCAGCTTCTGACAAAGAGCTGTAGTAACTAAAAAAAGCTTTCCTGCAACTTCTAAGAATAAAATTAAAATAATTGGTTCTAGATAATAGGATTACACACACACACATATATATGTGTGTGTGTGTGTGTGTGTATCCCCAGGCTATTTGAGAGTCCAGTGATGAAGTTGAAAATACAATTAAAATCTAAATGCAACTCAATCACTGTTTTGCATAGCATAGCCATTTTTGTTTTAGAAGGTAAATGTGGATCACATTCACTTCTTACAGCCCTGAGGGAGGGAAAAATGCACATTTCTTGGAAACACAGTGTAATTCATCAGACTTCAGAGCAGTCTTCTCAGAAACTGCAAAATTCAGGTTTTGCAGAAAGAAGGCACACACCTCCAGTTCACACCTTTTAGGAATTCACCTATATCCAGAACTGCATCCTGTGTGATAACTCACAATAACTATTTCAATAACTAAGTCACATGCCAAAATATCCCATTATGCCTCACCAGAGGGTCCTGATTCAGCGAAGAGTTAAGAGCAAACTTAAAAACTGTCCTACTTATAGCGACTATTCAAACATCAAGATTTAACCGAGCTGCAGCACGGAAAGCATCAAGTTATAGAGTAACCCTGCAAAGCAGAAAGTCTACTGATACCAAAGCTAAGTGAAAACTATCAGAGTGCTGTCCAGGCTCATCAGTCAGACAAGGTAGCTCTAAACGCTGCCGAGCGCTGTCCAGCCCTCCGCGATCCGCTGCTCCCGGCCTCCGGCAGTGCCCGGCCCGGGGTCCCTGAGCCCAGGCTGCCTGCCCGTCCTGCTCCCTGCCCACCTTTCCCGACAGCCAGCCGCAGCCTCCCCGGCCTCGCTCAGCCCTCCGCCAGCCAGAGCGAGTTCCCCGCTCTCTTACTTTAAGTACGAGTACCCTGCTCTGTTACTTTAATTAAAGCGAAATCTGCCCCCGAAAGGCAGCAAGTAGCGGAAGCGCGAGAAGGAATTAACTCGTTTCCTGTTACTTTAATCCCTTCACTCCGGTTTTAGCAGCGCTGCCCAGGGCGTTCTGGCTGCTCGCCCGGAGCGAGGCCGTGAACCAGCAGCCACAGCCTGGGCTGCTCCGACTGCGGGAGGCGGAGGGGAGGGGAGAAGGAGGGAAGGGAAAGAGGCTGCTCGCCGCCGGCTACGGCCCCTCGCAGTCGGGGCAGGCGGGCCGGGCCCGGCGGCGCGGTGGGACCCACCGCCGCGAGGCGGAGCAGAGCGGGGACCTGGCCGTGGAGGGGAGAGGGGTTCAGGCTACGCACCCAGCAGCAGCCCGTCCATGTCAAAGATCAGGTGAGTGACCGGGCGCAGCGCGGCCGCCGAGGAGGAAGCGGCCATGGCGAGGCAGAGCAGCCGGAGTGCGACAGGAGCAGAGGCAGATGGAGCCCGCCCGGTGCGAGACTGGCCAGGCCGGAAACCTAACGGGGAGGCCGGGGTAGGGCGGCGGTTTATAGCGGCACCCGGGGCGGGCCGGGCCGGGCCTGCCTGGGCCTGCTGGACCTTTGTTCTGGCTTGTTGTACTTCTTAACCAAAGTCTATTTCTCTTCTTGGGGCCTCTTATCTTGCAGAATAGCGCTTCGTGTCCAGAGAGGTTATGGAGTCTCCCTCTCTGGAAGCCATCTGGATGCAGTTCTGTTCAGTGTGCTCTGGGATGACCCTGCAGGGAGGTTGGCCCAGGCGGGTCCCTTGCAACCAGACTTATTTTGTGATTCCTAAATCCTGTTTGGTGCTGCTGGCGGGAAATACAGAACATGACATCAAGTTGACATGTTAGCCAGTGTCTCTTCTGCATGACTGTGCAGAGGTACTATTTCACTAGACTATAGTTGAAACAAAAAGGTGTAAATCTGTATGAAACTGTGAGGGATGAGTAAAGTAATGGAGAGAAAAAAATTCTGTGAGGAAGGAGTAAATCTGTCTCTTACAGGTTGCTGAGTGCAAGAGTGGTTAATTGAAAGCTGGTTTGGGTGTTGTATGTTTTTTTCTGAAACATTCAAGAAGTTCTGAAGTTCAAGAAACAAGACTGTTCTTAAGTTGAAACAAAGTCTTCCTGCGGGGACACATCATCCGATTTTCACTGGACAGCTGGGAGGGAAAGAGGGCACCAACCTCATCAGTTTTTTCCCTTTTGTGTTTTTTCATGCAGGTAACTCTCCACTGGGCATCGGGATCACTGAGGCACCAGTTGCAGAGGCAGACATGAAAAGAGCTGTTTCAGGCTCCCAAGGTGACATACTGGCTGGAAGATGTGTACTGCTGTGCCATTCTGTGTGAGGACACTGGTTAGTTGCAGCTTCACCTAGGGGGAGTCCTGTCTCATTTGTAGGTAGGGCTTGCAGCAATTCCTTTTTCCTAACAGCGCCTTCATTTTAACTGGCAACGTTTCACCATTTTAGCAAGTTAGTGGGGGCTTTTAAAGCCTTAACTGTAGGTATCACATAGCTATATTTGAATTTTAATTTAGGCTTGTTAATCATCTTACCTGGCCCCAAAGCCTATCCCTTGCAAGTACATGTACCCTACATTTATGTGAAATATAGACACAGAATTCTCCTGACACCTTCTCCTATAAGACAAATAAAACATCCTTGGCCTTTACTTGTACATTTTGAATAATAAAACTTGACTTTCAAACAACAGTTTTTGAGTTTTGGGTTGGTTTTCTCTTTTGTCTCATTCTGTAATGATAATGCTGCTTAGGCCCTGTTTGTGTAGGCTAGGAAAGGGATTGTGTGCAGTACCTTCAATATTTTTTAAAAATTCCATGCGTAGTTGTGAAATTGGTTCCTGTGTAGATTTAAGAAAATGGCTCCTGAGCTTTGAGGGGTTTTTTTTTGTAACCTTACAATATATGAGTATTAAAAATGCCTACGGCTGTTTTGTTTCTGCAATAAACACTGTGCAACAAGTCAATATTCCAGTTTTGTTTCCAGCAAACATTTATAGTTTCTTTTGTAGCACACTTAGTTGGGAGCATAGCTAGAATCTGTAGGGGTAAAATCAAAAATACAGTAGGTCAAAAAAGGTGTTAACCTCTTAAAGGGAATTGAAAAAATAGTAATTTCAATAGTTATAATGGTAGTGTTGTGCTGTCCTAAGAAAGAATGTGATTCTGCTGTAAGAGACAAATATTTAAAGAGGATGGGTAATGATGTAGTATGACAGTGTTATCTGAGGTAGATTTATTAACTTTCTTATTAGCAAATCTTATAAAAATCTGGTTTTTAATTGTATGTATGGTGAGGGAGTAAAACCTTTATTTGTTACTCAACAGATGTAGCTTTTTCATGTTACCTTGAAAAAGTACTTGATCATAACTTCCATTGCTTCTAGCTCCTAAAAAGGGGAAAACTCACTATTTTTAGCATTTAAATTCCCTATTTGTCTGAAAAGACAAGGGTTTTACAAAACTTGTGAGTATTTAAAGTGTAAATAAGTCATTGGCAATCTCTGTGAAAATAGCCCACAAAATTAAAGTGTAATACAGAAGCTGAACATTTCTAGGGTTAAATGGTCTGGGTTACAAATCCTATGGTACACGTTTCAAGACTGTCACATTGCTGACAGGCTGGTGACCTCAATTTGCTTTGCTTTCCTCTGGCTCATCAGTGATAATCAGTGTGATGTTAGCTTACTTGATTCTTCAAAGCTGTGTTCAAACACAGGAAAATCTTCCCAAGATAGAAAACTGTTTAGGTTTATTCTGTGTGATTAAGTCTTTTTACTAACAGAATGAAATTAAGTAAAAGTCCAAGCAACATGGTAGAGCATAATTTTCTAGATACATAAGTAAGAAATTGTGCTGATGTAAGTTTCATTTGAGCTGTCTTAAATATCTGTATCTAATGACTCACCAGTAGTATTTGATTTTGTTGTTGAGTTTTTTTTTTTTCTTGAAAGGGAGTGAGAATTTGATACTAAGAATTGTGGAATTGATTTTTTTATTTGCTGCTATTTTTTATTACTTATTTGAAGTTGTCTTTGAGTTATAAGGATTTCAGTGACTTCAGGGTTGTGGGAAGCATATTATAGTTGAGGCACAGTGATAAGAAACACCAATAATTAATTATATTCGTACAAACCTGATGTATGCATATTGAGAAGAATGAACTTGGATGTAATAATTAAGATGTAATTCTGTAACTGGACTTGAATCCTGGAAAGTCTGAAGAACACAATTCTAACTTCATGTACATTTTAAAATCTATGTTGCTATCTGGGCGTACACCAAAGCAGATATATGGTGTTGTAAGGTACATATAGATCTGAATGTCCAGGTTTTTAAACACCTGTAAATTAGCTGCCTTTAGGTAGCCCTACTTAAGACCAAACAAATCTATTTTCTCTGGTTTTGTAATAATGTGTTAAAATTTAATTGGTTTTATTGTTCTTGAATGAGAGATAAAGTGAAACTACTCAGGTGCTGTGGGGTCATTAAGTATGGAACACAATGTTTTATGTACTAGGTCCTCTTAACCTTTTTTTAACTTCTATATTGTTTGAGTTTTCTTTACTTTGAGGCTGGAAGTTTTGTACTTCACTGAAATTTATGTGACTGAGTTCTTTCTTGGAGAGTAAAAACTTCAGAATATGCTTAAGTGTTTTCATAGGTAGTACTTGTGATTATCAAATCAATTATTTGATTCAATAATTGCAGTTTCCTATTTCACTATTTCATATTGTGCTGGAAGCACTGATTCACTTACCTGTTTTTTATGCCACTCATAGGAGCATCATGCACTATGTGTTTCACACAGAAATTACTGACTTTATTTTTCTTTTTCTGTAGGCACCTTGACAAAGAGGATAAACAGATTATAATCCGTTTTGGTTTGAATATTAAAAAAGAATCAAAAGACTTGAATAAATCCAGTAATTTAAATTATTTACATAAACAGCTGTTAAACCCACTATTAGTAACAAATTACTTCGAATGATTTAGAATTAAATGTAAATTCATGTATCGGCTGAGATTCTCAGCAGTTGCTATAGTTAAGCCTATAAGCTTTCAGAAAATGAAACCCCTCTCAGTGCTGGATATCACCAAAGATGAGCTTTTCACCTTAAGATTATGAATTAGGTGACTTGTATTGTTTCAGTTCATGTTTTTATAGGTACAAAATGGAAGATTACCATATGTATTAAAGCAATTAAACAATACCATGGAACTCCTGATCTAGGTCATGTTTTATTGATTACATAGGTTAAAAGGATGTATATGCTCTTTTAATCAACCACATGAGTCTTTTCTCAGCCAAGCAAGCAGGGATAGGAGAGCCATGTGTTTTCTAGATTTTGGTATTGACAGCCAGTTACAAGTGAGATAGTTAAAAAGGCAAGGAGGATGATGTGTTAAGCTGCAGGAGAATGAAGATATGTGTTACTCACATGTGTTCATTTCAGTAAATTTAGATGAGGCACTCTAGAAAGGTTCGTTTTTAGATGTCAATTGCTGTATTTATTGGTGGAATTATACAACAACAAAGTTTCTAAAAATGGGAAAGGAAGCCTTAATATCATGCTTTAGGGCCTTTATTGCTTTCATTAAAGTCACTGAGAACCATTTACTCTCCTTTATGGATTGTGACTTAGCTTGTTGACATACTTTTTGGTCTTCTAATAAATATTGGCTGCACACAGGCAAACTGTTCAGGTAATTAGCAGTGTCATTGCAATGAAAATCCTGAAGTGCCTAATGGCTGGGTCCTGCTTAGCCTTAAACCGTCAGGAAGATTAGAACAGAAGGGATGGCATCCCCAGAAATTATGAGAAGTATTGTATCCTGCTTTATTTTCCCTGTGATATGGGTTTGCTGTAACTTTTTTTTGTTATGGTATAACTTCCATTTATTTATCTAAGTTCCCATTGTTACTGGAATCTAAAATATTTGTTATTAACTTGGTTTTATGTCTTGTCTGCATGTGGATTTAATTGCTTTTTTTGTTCATTTTACTACAGTTTGATTGTTACAGATTAATCAAAAAGTTTTGTATTTCTGCTGTCATGTGGAATGCACATTTTGTGAACCTTTCTGAGCAAGTCATCTGTAACTTGTTGCTGGAAGTAAAGGTGAAACTGAATGCAGTCATCCTTCCAGTGGTGAGTTCCAAAGCTCAAACTTTTCAAAGGCTGTGGTAATTAGATCTTCAGATGGAGAAGAGAGAGAAGGAATTGTGATTCTCAGGGTCACAAGGTCTCTGAGCCACTGATCTGTAATGCTACTTCATGTTTAGGTTTTATATGCATGTTCCCTGCTTGGGATGCAACAAGCTGGGGAGTTGAATCTCCAGAGCTCAGACATTCTGCCTACTCTGTGGCTGTGTGCCCTTAAAAGTTTGTATCTATCCAGAAGAGTTGAATAGAAATAAATGAACTGGCTGACACTCAGCCCAGAATGGCTGCATGATCAGGAGGAACATGCTGACAGCCTGGGAAGTGCAGGGAGTCAGCTGGAGGCCAGCTATCATACAGTACTGTGACCTTTCTTTCTTTGCAGTGATTCTCAGCTTCTAGAATTATCTAGGCAGAAAAGCAATAGTACTGTACTGATATGTATGAAAAATAGCAACTCTGATTGGGAAGCAGAAACGGTGCAGAGAGGAGAAGGGGCAATGCCAAACAGAACTAGCCAGCTCATGGGTCCCCATTGCAGCGGAGTTGTATTAGACATCCAGGCTGTTCCTTACTGTGGGAGTTGGCACTTTTCCTTGGCTGCTGGAGTTAGTGTGCCTCCCAACCAAGTCATAATTCAAGTTTTTGAATTCTCTTGCCCCAGAAGTTACT
The DNA here is from genome assembly GCF_028769735.1 of Zonotrichia leucophrys gambelii. Lineage (NCBI taxonomy): Eukaryota > Metazoa > Chordata > Aves > Passeriformes > Passerellidae > Zonotrichia > Zonotrichia leucophrys. Next base: position 22,323,087 of record NC_088169.1, on the reverse strand, counting down.
GCCCTGTTCTCCTTCTCCCATGTACACACACAGACATACTGGTAGTATACCTCAGAACATGCTCTTGTGTACAGGCAATGGCAAATAGGCTTTGTGACCATGTAAGGCACTGAATAATCTTTGGGTGAGGAAATAGTTCCATCACTAGCCTGTCCACTTAATTGAAGTTCAGCTTATATTTACCTTTTTTAAGGAATTAGGTTCTGTGTATTGTAACAAAATAGATAAGGGAGTGATGTTGCTTTATTTCTTATTTTAGATATTTCAATTGAAATGTTCTTTGTAGAAGACCAGCAACAGACACTTGTTTTCATAAAGCTTATAAAACAAGGAACACCACTTGTAAATACTAATACAGTTAGATGGTTAGATACTAGAGTTACCTAGAAGAATGTAATGAAGTTCAAGTGTTGTCAAGCCAGTCAGGCCCTGACTTTTTTCCCTAAGACAGCTAGCTCCACTTAATCAGGTAATCTCAAACATTTCACCTTGAGTTCTGTGGAGGTGAGTGATTGCTTACAGTGACACTGCAGGTTTGAAAGAGTCCTCTATTTCCATTTCATGTATTTATGTATAGGTGCGACCACAAGAGACGTTCAAGATCTAAATGAATTCTCTGCAACAGAATTGTATAGGCTTAAAATATGTGTCCAGACATTATGCTTAAATTTTTCTGAATCTTCCAGTGAAACTTTTACTTTGCAAGGATATTCTGTGTTTTTCCTCTACTCTTCTTTTTTTTTTCACTTTTACAAATTGAATTTCTTTCATCTACTGTTGTAAGTTATGCTTTCTGAACCTTTTCATATTTTAATTGCTCTTCAGCATTTTAGGTTTTCTGTATCCTTAGAGAAGTCCACCACACAAATACATTTGCTGTAGCTGTGGGGCTTATAAAAGACAAATAAAAAGTGATTTTTTGCCTTTTAGACCCAGATAGATCAACACCTTTGAATTAACATAAGAGCTGAATTACTGTCTTTGCCATAGTTAGGTTCTTACTGCTGATTAGTCAGGTTTTTCCCCATGTTGTGCCAAGCTCAAAACTTTTGTTGCTATTTGTCCCATTTAAAATTTTCTTTATGGTTCACTTCTATATGTAGTTTCACTAATTAAGAGGAGTCAGTATCATGCTTCAGTGAAAGAGATCAGGGGCAGTATCTCTAGCCCATTAAGAGCTTATTACCTCCTCATACAGTTCAAAATCTCTTTACGCATTTTTAAGTATGAAAAACTACTATCTTGCAAGGCTAATGAGGCAGATATCTGCAAGAATCTGTGCTGCAGAATGAATTGTTGTATCCTTGTTTCAGGAATGTTGTATGTGTCATTTAGACCAGTGACTGCTACATGCATAAGGGAATAAGTATTATATTAATGATTGTGTTTGACAGCCTGGCTTCGTAATCTGTTTTTCACTGACTTTTCCTTTTTATGCTAATAGTTATGCTCTCATCTGGAAAAATCAGACTAATACAATTTTCCAAAAGCTATTAACAAGACTTTTAATATTAAGATGGCTATATATCCTAATGTGCCATAGCAAAACTGAGCTTTTGTTGTGGGCATGAAATGGGGCATGGTTAGGGTATATTTTGGAGTTGCAGATCATGGAGAAAAGCCTACAGGCTTCAGAGGGCGCAGAGCTTCACTCAGGATGTGGCATTCTTGTCACCAAGCATCAACTAAGTGAACTTTCTGAAGTTGGTAGAAATAAAGTAAAACCCTGCCTGATTTCAATTTTTCAGTATTTGGGTGATGGTTGATTCTTGGAGGACCTGACAACATGTGGGGACATGAATATCCATATGCTTTTTCTGACTTCATCACATCCAGGAAATAAAATAAATGATCTTGTAGATGAAATGAAAAATATTTTTCCTACCTGTTCAAGCCCATCTTTGTTTAAAAATCATGTTCTGTTTATGACTTACAGTAGTTTAGAACAATATTATTTGATAGTCAGAAACTATGGTTGTAGCAACTACAAAACCTGAATCTTTCTTCTTGCATGGCATAGCCAACACATTCTTCCAGCTGAACTCCCATGTGTAAATCTTAAGAAAAGTTAATCACAATCATTAAAAAAACCTTTAGACCGAAACCTTTAGACAGTGTTATAGAGTTCTATGTACAATCGCTTTTGGGACTTCCTCAGACCTGTATAAAGTCCTCTGCAATCCACAGATTTTACAAGTTCATATAAGGACTTTCTATCAAGATACGTACATGACTACACAGTTTTCAGAGGGAAACTTGCCAATGTTTTTTTGGACTAAGCTGAAGAATGAAGTTTAAGCATCTTGTTTCACTGTAGGTTTTTTTTATATTCTCTAGAGTCCAATAACCCAATTTGTACATAGTCCCTAGAACAGCAAAACTTTTATCTTTAAATTCTGTGTAAATGCCTTTCAAAAATAACCTTTGAAATTAGATATATTCCTTGGGTTTCACTATGCTAAGAGAAGTTAACAAATACCCTTTGTTTCATCTTAGCTCTGTTACTGCTATGTTTCATTTGAATCTAAGTAAAATACAAGTTTGTATTAGCAGATTTATGTGGAAGCAGAAGCATTTACATGTGCACCAGCATTCAGGCCGGCTAAGATAGCAGTGTATCGTGTTTTGTTTTTATCAAGACACTGTACCATACATGGTAGATGAACATTTAGTTGTGTGGTAAAGTTGGATCCTAAACTTCTGAAACTTTGGCAGAGATGTTTTGATGAACTGAAACAAAGGGTCTGATTCGCTGCAGCTCTCCCTTACCACTAAAATCCAGTGAAAATTGAGAAAATTGAGTCATGCATCCTTCTTCCTCCTTTTTATCCCAAATACTAATTAAAACCATAAGTTCAATGAATTGAGCTCTTTTATACATATGAACATTCGTAAGTAAATCGGTAGGTACTGACTCCCAATTTGTGACCAAAAGTCCAAAGTACCTTAAAAAATAATGTTTCTAACATGAAAGAAAAGAAAGGGACTGGGTGTTTGTATCTGACTCTGCGTTTCCGTGTGGAAAAAGAAACCCAAACCACAAAAGCACCTGTTGGCCATAATGGAGAATATTATTAAGTATTATTAAGAATCCATTAAGTAACATGGATCATTGGAGAATACATTACTGGGTGGCGTAGTACTCTGTTGGCCATGCTTAAATGCAGCCTCCCTGTTGGCATTTCAGTTTTCACTCCTGCTTAAGCTTTGAACTCAGCAAGTAATTGTCACTTTACCCCTTAGTGATGTATAATCAAACATGGAAAAGAAACCCAAACAAACAAACCCCCTCTATTCAGTCTTCATTCACTACTCAGATATGAAAGGATGTTGATTTTTACACTCATTACCTCATTGTAATTTTTTGCATACTGTTATAGTTAGAATGAATAGATCTTTATACACTGCATTTTGGTTTTCCATATCAAATGCCGTAAATTGTCATGCTAATTTGCACAGACAAGTCTGCTTTTCATTAATTTTATCTATATTTTGTCATTCATGTCCTTGTTTTTATCATTACCTTCTTCTAATTTATATAATCATAAGGTTTTGAATGAATGTTAATAATAATTTGTTTTAATAAAATTTACTGTAAGTAGTTATGCATTTAAGAGCTGCAGTGTATATACACAAGAAATGTGTTTTGTCACATTTGTTGTTGATGGATGTTGCTTCTCATCTGTTGTATCTCTAGTATTTCTTTTGTCCATATACAGGGTTTTTTAATAAATTCTAAAATATTATTAATCTAAAATATAATTAGTCAAAGGGTTTAAAAAGTAGTTGGCTATTTATTTTAGAGAGATTGACAAGATCTTTTAAAAATGGTTTTTATATTCACTTACTAAAGCTTTGAATAAATGCAAGACAATAGTGCAGTTTTTCAAAGGCTTAAGATAAGGGCTAGCATTTCCTATCAGCATTTGAGATTGAGAAAAGGTTGGTAATTTAAAATTCTTTCAAAGTTGTTAAAGTGGAATGTTATTTCAAAATAGAGGAAAAATGCAGAAGAAAGCTCAGGACAAGCTGTACTGATTTCCTGAACCACAGAAAAATGTAATTTAAGCTTTGCATTTAGGCAGCTCTTCAAAAATTTTGGTTCAATTTGATTTCTCACAGTCATTGTGAGCTCTTAGGTTTTGCCTGGAAGAAAAGTAAAATTTCATACTTAGGTTGTAAGGCTTAGATTCTGTTAAGTTTCATCAGCAGTGGTTGTCACAAATCTTTGGACATCCATCTTTCTCTTCCTGATCAAATTTCCTCGTGACAAATACATAAATTGGAGTGAGGAGGACAATAGCTAAGAAGGAAGGTAATATGTCAACTAGCCAGAACTTTTTGAAGTTTAATGAATGATTTTTCATGTTAGGTTCCTTGGGCTTTCTGGAAGCAGTCATTTTCTGGGAGCACATATAGTTTATAAGTCAATTAATATTAAAGAAACCAGGATGGGCTATAGTGTATAGTATTTATAAAAAGAGAATCTCAAAATATCCTGTGCCTCCAGTGGAAAAGTTTGAAAAACGCTGATCTGAAATTATACTTTAAAAGGTGTTTCAGTGTAGTTTGTGTAAAATTGCTATGTAGATATTCTGTAGGAATGCTTCCCATGTGTACAGAAGGCAGAAATGTATTGAGATTCTGGCATAGCCCTTGTTTTCAAAAAGTGAAGTGCAAATTCATGAAAAAGTCTTGACAGAAGATCTTCAGTAGCAAACTAAAATAAGCATCTTGATTAGGCACATCTATGTATCCATTATGAGAACATGCTGAAATTGTTTTGTACTACTGAAGCAGGGTCTTATCAAGAAATCCTGTCAGTCTTGTATAAACTATCTTTTTCAGTGTTGTCCTTCTTCCCGCCACTCTTGTGTTTCACTTCACATGACTGGACTTTGTACCCATGTACTGATACGTGTACAGCCATTTTGTTTGCATAGGAGAGGCAAAAACTGGAACAATTCTGTGCTGCAAGGTAAAACACCCTTTCTGCCCCAAAGTCTGTTCCTTATATATAGTTTATATTGTGAACATTGGGGTAATGTGTAGTTAGAGATCATATTCTTTCACAGCTCAAAGAAATTCTTCATGTCAGGAAGTTAGCAATTATGAGAAATAATAACATATTCAATGTTGTCTTTTCTACGTTTACTTAATACAGTGTATTTTTTACAATGAAGAAGAGATTGCTGAAACCCTACACTCATGTCTGTAAGATACTATCAAGTATAGCGACAAATTATTTTGTAACAGAAAGCACTTTGCTATCAGGTATTGCAATGGAGTAGAACATTCCCTGCTTTGAACAGATTATAATGAGTATAAGCATTACTTTAATTGTAAAAGCATTTTGAGGAAAATAGAAAGCAGGGTCCTTATGAACTAGAAGACTTTCCAGCTGTGCCACAGCAGTTTGTTTTTTTCTTAACATTTAAGTTCTGGTTGTTTAAAATGTAATGTTGAAAGTGTATGTTATTTTGGTTATGGAGTCTGTTTCAAGGATCAAATGGAAATGAATTGTTAAATAGTTTTGGAGGGGGATAGGTTCTGAAATTAGCTTTTAGTTTTGAAGTGACTGGTTCATGGTGCAGTGTATGTAATCTGAAAAAATCCACTCAGTTCAAAGGTGGAAGTAACTTTTAAAGGGATATTAAATAAATCTAATATTTTCCTTTGAAACCTCATACACATTCACCTTGCAAACTGGGAGTGAACATAGCTACTGAGGGGAGAGTATATGTAAGAGGAATCTCTGAGATGGAGGAGAATGGCAAAGAGTAACAGAGAAAGGGAAAATGTAAGAAAAAATCATCACTTCTTGATAGGATGTATCTGCCAGGCTTAAACAAAACAATTGCATTTGAACAACCATACTGAGACAAGAAGAAGGAAGATGAAAGACAAGCCTATATAACCAAAACAAGTGTTGGAACAGAATCTGACCATACCTATTGCTTGCTATGCAGTTTTGTAATGACTCATTAATAACATGTATTCCATTCATCCTGTTTTCTCACAAACATGTATTTTGCTTTTGCCCTCAGGATGCTGTGTAGGTGGATTTTAGTAAATATGTGTTAAAGCCCTGTCAGTCCAACAGCTGAGGCTGCGCTGACACAGAGGAGAGCCCCAGTCCCCAGCAGGGAGCACTGTGTGCTGCTGGCCCTGGAAGAGCCCATGTTGAGGGCAGTCATGGAGGAGGCAGGCAGCGAGGCACAGCAGCACCGAGAGCAGGGACTGGTGCTAGAGAGGCAGGGACAGTAGCAGCACCTGGGCAAGCAGAATCGGAGGAGTCGAGCCACTGCATCTGAAAGGTATTTAGCCTCAGTTTACATCGATGGCACACTGATACAGGGTTCTTGAGTAACAAGGGATTTCAAATAGGGTAGAGCAGGGTTTAGAAAGATAACGATTGCAGAAGAATTTGTGGGGCGGCTTCTTGATTGTATGAGCAGAAGTTTGGGGATGAGGATGAATGAAATAAAAGTGGTTCAGGTGAGAAGTTAAGTTGAGAGCAGGATTACAGGACAACTGAGATGGCTTTTTAAGACACGCTTAACAAGAATTGTGACTATGGCACTCTAGGCTTTGAACACACAAGTTTGAACAGTTTCAGGTATGCACTGATTTTGGATTTTTTTGCATCCTGGACCAAAATTTCAAATTTGGTGCAAAAATGGCCTTTTTGTCTACCATGCTAAAGAATCAGATGACTAGCCATACTCATAAGGAAATCTTAGAGTACAGATCTCAAACAGATCTGGTTTTCTCTGTTATTGTTTATATTCTGCACTGCTGACAGAACTGACTATTATGATGAAGAAAACTAGAAGCTATTGACATGGGCTAGTCACTTACAAGAGTAACTCAGCATCCAGGTCCTCTATTATTGTAATAAATAACTGGGTATGTTCTCTACTATAGCAGTTGTCTAATAACAGCGGTATTGTCCTGAAAAAGGCATTTTGGACAGAGGAATTGATACATTCTTTCTCATTGATTAACAGAATCCATTCTTTAAAAACATTAGGTTGTGTTGTACGTAAAGGCACAAAGCAAAGGAAAACATATTTTTTAAAAAACTTATTTAAAAACATTCTCATGCAGTTGGAAAAGCACATTTTTTGCTTCAGAAATACTGGCAGCATGATCTAGACCAAGCCAAAAGATAATGAGACCCCTGGAGCTATTACTGAGAAACTTTCAAATGTTAATGGAAAAGCTAATGCTGGTGTATCACAAGAAAAGGTGTGCCATAAAAAAAAATAGAAAAATGCCTTTTTTGAATACCTTTTAGTTTATTTATGATCTTATAATGTTGTACAAAATAAGGTGAGAATGAAATAAATTCCTATAGTTTTGAGGTACTGATAACTTTCATTTTGTCATGTTGGGATTTTTCCTCAGCAAAAAAAAAATTGCTGTTCTGTTTTAACAGCAAGAATTTACAAGTTTCATAGAGTTCCTATGTAAGCAAGGAGTAAATAACCAGGGAAAAAGAAGGGGAGGAAGGAAGGGAAGGAACAAGAGTTTCTACTTACACAGGGCAGAACAAACCCAGATACCTCTGGCTTTAATTGCTGTTTTTCCTGTATTGCTGTAATACAATATTTGCATTTCTACTGTTTATTCAGGTATTTTTATTTTCTGTCTGTCTCTAAGAATATACTTAGCCTCTTCTTTGTATATGTCTACAAATACGTATTGTAGACATATTTTTTTTGTCTTCGAATTATTTGCTGTTTCGGTATCCTTCATTTTAAGACATTCATTTTATTTTTTACTTAATCCTATGATGTTTAAAGTCTATTTCTCAAATATTTTCTAAGCTAAGTATAGACACTTTTTTTTTTTAATATTTGATGGGAAAGTCAGTTATTCTTTTGTAGAATTCTTGACATTAGTAAATGATCAAATCATTGGAATTGGGATACACATTTGGTTAATTTGTATATGTCTTGTTTTGTAAATGTCTTTGCCTTTTGTCTGCCACATTTTTTAGCAGACTCTTGATCTATGTATTTTGCAATCAGACTGCTAAAAAGCCACTATGCAGCTCATCATCTTTCTTTTCTTAATTGTATAAATGTTCTTTCTAGGGTAAACATTTTCCTGGTTTGTAAGACCTCCTAATTTCATGATCCTTATGTGTTGTTTTCAATTTTGTTTTGCAGTGATTGTATTTTATTTTTAAGCTGTTTTGTACTTTTATTTTTAGTGAATAATGCTAGTGGAGTATCTCATCATTAAAGGTGGTTATAAAATTACTTACCATCTTCCTCTCCCCCTCTCCCCTTTTCTAAAGCTCTTTTTTCATTATGTTATTTGAGGGGAAAATGGAAATGGCAAATGGATAAAGCTATTATGTTTGTTTTAATTTTGTATTAGGTGCTAAAAATTGGATAATTTGAGAGTTAATCTTTTAACTCAAGTCAAAATAATGCAGTAGAAATATCTCCCAGCCTAAAAGAACAAAAAAAATGGTTTGTGGTTTGCTTTCTCCTTGTAAGTGCTAAACAGGCCATTTTTCGTGTTTAAAAGTAAGTGAGAGTAATTTCTCTTTTAAATTGCCTCATTTAAAAAAGAAAAGACTTTTTTTTTTTGGTTTAAACCCACCTTTTTTTCCTTCTAGAATGACTTTTGTCAAAAAAAATTCCAAACAGTTTCATTCATAACTATTTGCAGAATGAGGACAACATTCCATGGATATTAGTTGTAGCACAAAAGTAACATCAACCAGATTTTCCGGTTTTAGAAACTGCAGGGAAGGAGCTTGGTCTTTAATAAGCCACTACTTGTCTATTTTTAATGTCTCTTACCCATGCAAATTAAGAGGAAGGAGAAGATGTTTGTTTATGTCCTGTGAGCCTCCTGCTTATAGCAGCAACATCATAAGCCAGTTGGTCTCAAGTGAATTTTTTTTACTTTATAAGCTTTGCCATTTCTCTCCCTGGTAAAAAGTTTACTTTTAGATCTAGATGGATTCAGTAACAGCAAAGAAATTTTTGACTCCTGGTAATCAATAAAAGTAATTTGCCATTGGATCCATTTATTCCTTTTCATTTTAAATGTGGTGGGTTGGTCCTGGCTAACAGCCAAGAACTCACACAGCTGCTCACTCCCTGCCTTCCTTCCCCAGGGATATGGGGAAAAATTAGTAGGGATGCAAGTGAAAAAACTGGTGGTGAAATGACAGGAAAATCCCTGTAATAGGCAAAACCACTTGGGGAATACAAGTTAATTTATTGATAGGTAGCATAAATATTTAATTAGTTGGAGTATTGGGAAACAAAACAATCAAAAAAAGGACAAACATTTAATTTTACAGGAAAAACATTTTTCTTCCCACTCTCCCAGGTTCATCTTCAGATTCCTCTCTTTCACTTTCCTACTCTCCACACCTTCACTCCAGACATGTCCTGTGTTACTGCTGCAGGTTGTGCACAGTCCCTTCAGGGAGGCACTGGGTGGCACACCAGGCTCTGCTTGGCAGTCTCCTTATGCTACTTGTTGTTGGTCTACAGACCACAGTGCCTTTGGGCACGTTCCTGATCCAGTGTGAGACACTTCCTACTGCTCTGGCCTTTTTGTTCTTTCTTCTTCTTCTTCCTCTCCCACTGCTCCTCACAGCCTTCTCTCTCCGTTCCTCCCCCCTCCAGTATTTCTGTCATTTCTTAAATTTGTTTCCCTATGGGCTCATCTGTGATCAGCAGTCTCTCCATTGCAGAGCTGGCCAGAACTGATGATGTTCAGGACAGAGCAGCTCCTGGTCTGTCCTCAGAGGCATCCCCTGGAGTGCCCCTCCGCTCTCAAAACAACCTGCCTCCTCTTCTCCCACCTCTTATCTGACAGAGCAAACATTTGCATCACTGTTCCGTGATTGGAATGGATGAATTTCCCGTGGTGTGGTGGGAGTCAGGAGAACATGGAAGATACTTGTACATGAGTGCTGTCATGACCGTAATGTTCACTGTCCATGTGACTTGCTGAACAGTGCCCATGGACAGCAACAGACTTTTTCTTACCATGTATCAGGAACTGAAGTGTTTTTTCTTCTGTGACAAGGACCTCCATGAAGGAAAGTAGCAGGATCTAGTGATCACCTGCAAGTACCAGGCTGTTTTGTTGCCTTGTGTGTGTCACTTGTAGGAAAGTGGGCAGGGAGTAGATGGGCTGAGCTCATAGTCTCTTGTCTGGTCGCCTCTGACAAGAGCTTCTTGATATCCTGCTTGAATAAATTCTGTTATTTTTGAACTATGTCAAAATAAAGTTTATTTTTTCAATCAGATTTGTGACTGCAACCTAAACACGTTGGCTGTAGCTGAGTTCAATTAGAGAATTACCAATATTCATATAAAATAATCATTGCTCTTGGATTGACACTCTTGTCTCTTTTGTTTTAGAGTAATGAAAGAATAAAATATTTAAGATGGAATATTCATCATATTGCTATACAGTCTGGAAAGGAAAAATACCTAAATTAATCCCTTGGAGGAAAATCTCGCTACTGATACTCCTGAGGAATTGTCCCTAGTTCTTAGATTTCTAGTAGGAATTACTACTCACAGAATAAGAAATCATTACACCAGTAAGATTTGGAGAGTACATCATATTAATTGAAATCTTCATGTTTGTTTATTACAAAAAGGTATTTTTTCCATATTTCGTGCTGAGAGCATACAGACAACCAACAGGGTGGAATTTATTTCATGTAACTATTACTTTTGTATAAATGTAGTCTAAACTAGGTTTTAAGGCTTTCTAGTCTGTGGAAAGAGGTCATGAGTATTCCTTCCAAAAGTTCTTTATACCTGTCTTAAGAAAAAACTTAAGGTGCCTGTATCTTCCTACTGATTAAAAAGAAAGCTTAGGTAATTAGCTCAGACTAAATGCCTTACTTGAAGATTAATAAATTCACATGGATTTTCACTCATGGTTTGTACCATGAGTGTCTATTTGCTGTGGGCCATATAGGTACTTAAATACTACATGGGCAAAATCGCTATTGGTTGAATTTAGCTTTGTCTTAATTTTTCTATCTGGTACAATCAGCAATATTGAGAGTCCTTAAGTGTTATCGTAATGAAAGTATAAATAACAATAGAACTCATATAAAAATAATAACTCCTTGAGAACAAACTAATTCAAATGCCTTTTTTCTTTAAATGAAGCATTATTTTGGAAATAGCATAACATATTGGGTAATTTTGTTGATGTGCTACTTGCTAACCATATGTAGCAAACAGAATTAACTGGCCATTTCCCTGCAATTTTCTCTGGTAAATCACTCTATCTAGTAAAGTGATTATAGGTAGAGGAATATGGTGTTATAACATTCAAAGCTTTGATCGTGACAGATTCCAGAGGATTCCATTAAGTAATTCAGGGCAGGGAGGTGGGTTTCGTTGGGATTGTTTGGGTTGTTGGTTTTTTGGGTGTTTTTTCTGTTTGGTTTCATGTTTTCCTCTGACAGACATACAAAGGCTACCATTTCAGTGAAAAGGGTTTAGAATCTGCTTTCAGATTAAAGGAAAATAAAATTCAGTGCTAAGTGGTTGGTTGTGTTACTGTCCCTTCAGTGACTTACAGCAGGACTTAAATTCCAGATCACAGATTCCAACCTGTGCATGTACCTATGAAGGAGTGTGTTGGTGAAGTTGACTGTTTTAATCCAGTAGTACTTGTAATTAGAACTTCTATTTGAATTTCTTTAGACATTTCAATTAATATGAACGGAAACTCAAAGGAGACTAGTTTGGCTGCAGTTAGGCAAAGGCGGAGAGTTTGTAAGCAGTCAGTGAGATGAAGCTGTGGTTTCTATGTTGTCCAGTTCAAATGGATGTAACCAAGCTTATTTTGTGAATTTGATGTGTAAGGGTCACAGTCTTGCAGAGCTTTGCAGTCCATATCTGCTTGCATAATTCTAAAGTGCAAAATTTGAGGCACGTAAGTTCTTCTGCATGTCCATTCCATTTGACACTCTTGAAGAGGGCATTGTCAAAAATAGTAATTTCACTCAACATCTGCGTATATTAAAAAAACCCTGACTCAACATCTTTCAAAACTGTAAAGTAAGCTAAATATAATGTCTGAGTTTAGCTAAGCCCTCAAAGTATGTAAAAAAAAATTTTAATTGGTTTGGATACTTATATCTAGTCTCCAGTGAGTGACATGACATAGTCACTAGTAATTAGTTACTCATGATTGACTGGTTTTTTTTTGTTTTAAAAGATTTTTCATTCTGAAGATGGTGCATAACTGGCAAATAAGATTACTACCTGGTTTATCTCTAGGATTTTCTTATGTTTCTGACCAGAGCCCATAACCAAAATCAACTTTTTAATGAGCATTTGGCTAACGGAGAATTTTGTGAAACAGTAGAAGGGTAAAAATGTATGTGCTCTAATATGTGCATCTAATTATATAGCATCTTTATTACAAATAAAATTATGACATCATATCACAAAAAACTATATTTTACTCCATTCAGGCTATAATTTGGTACCAGAAAGAATGTTTATTATTTACTAATGCTGCTTTTAAGTTCTGTAATTTAGTTGAGACAAAAGTAGAAAATTCTTGAGAGACCATTTTAAAAAGATACCTAAACTAAACTTAGATCTGTTAGGGGTTCTGTGGCTTCATCTCTGTTTGATTCAGATTCAATAATTATTCACACCTAAGAAATATGATTATTTGTTTTAATGCTTTTCCCAGCTTATAAAGTGAAATTTCTTTCTTGCAATGAGAAAACTTTTAGTCAATTAAATACATATTTTCATATATGTATATAGTTAAGATGCATACTGAAATATAATGAAAAGTTTCAGAAAAACAGTTATATTGCATCAAAGATTCAACAAATATTACCAACTTGTAAGAGAATTAATTGAATTTACCAAATTTTGAACTTTATACCATAAAATAATTATGCATAATATAACTTCGCTATTTCTTAAAATTTAAAAGCTTACTCTTTTTTTTTTGTTTCTCACTAAGCTGAAGAATTTTCTCTGCAGAATCTTATGGTGGGTAGAGCTTTCTCTAGTTTGTTTACATTGTGATTTTTTTTATGACTTTATAGAAATTTTTGGAGTTTGAGCATTCAGTTAAGCAAGGTAATTTTTTTTCTATTTTTGTATACTGCTTAAGGATAACACAGCATTTTTTAATGAGGTCAATATCTTTAAGTGTTGCTTATTTCATCAGAAAATACCGTACCTTCAAGGATAAAGTATATTAAGCATTTTCTCAAAGGGTTCTGTTACATTAAAAGAGTAGTTTGCAGATAAATTGCTTAATCAAAGTTAATAAAAATGCTGAGATGATTCAGTTGGGAAGAGATGTTTCAAAGACTTTCATTTAATTGTTCCTGTAAAAATGCATGTGTCTGTAGTAGTCAGATGATTATCCAGCACACAGCTGGATAAACACATCATGTGACGGGTGAGCAGCTGGCTCATGGGTCAGGTGCAAGGGGTTTCAGGGAATGGAGTGACTGGTGACCTGTCCCTAGTGGGGTTCCACAGGGCTCCATTGTAGGCCCAGTGCTCTTCAACATCTTCATAAACAAGGCAGGACTGGAAAGTATACTAACTAAATTTGCCAATGATGCTAAACTGGGAGGAGTTGTTCACTTCTTTGAAGGCAGAGAAACCCTGCAGAGACCTCAACAAATGAGAGGACAGGGCAATCACCAGCTATATGAAATCATAAGGGCAGGTGCCAGATTCTGAACCTGGGATGGTGCAATCCTGGATGTAGGGACAGACTGGAGAAGGAGAGGCTGGAAAGCAGTGCCAGGAAAGGGACCTGGTGGTCCTGGTCAGTGGCAAGTTGACCATGGGTCAGCAGTGCCCTGGCAGCCAGGAGGGCCAGCCCTGTCCTGGGGGTACCAGGGACAGCATGGCCAGCTGGGCAAGAGAGGGGATTGTCCTGCTCTGCTCTGAGCTGGGGCAGCCTCACCTCAAGTGCTGGGGGCAGTTTTGGGTGCTGCAATATAAGCAACACATTAAATTATTACAGAGAGTCCATAGGAGGGCAACAAAGGTGGTGAAGTGCTTTGAGGAGAAGCTGTATGAGGAGTGATTGAGATCACTTGGCTTGTTCATCCTGGAGATGGGAGTCCGAGGGCAAACCTCTTTGCAGTTACAACTTCCTCATGAGTAAGAGGAGGAGCGGCACTGATGTCTCTGGTGATCAGTGACAAGACTCGAGAGAATGGCCTGAAGCTGTGCCAGGGAAGGTTTATATTGGATATTAGAGAAAGGTTCTTCACAAAGAGGGTGGTTGGACACTGGAACAGGCTCCTCAAGGAAGTGTCACAGCATCACTCCTGACAGAGTTCAGGAAGTGTTTGGATAATACTCATGGGCAAATGGTGTGACTCTTGGGAATGTCCTTTGTGGGGCCAGAAGTTGGACTTCGATGATCCTTGTAGGCCCCCAACTTAGGTTATTCTATAATTCTATGACAGCCATATCTTGAGTCAGTTATTCTGATAGAAAAAAACCAAAACCAAAAACAAACCCAAAGACCAACCAAACAAAAAACCCAAACAGACAAAAAAAAAAAAAAAAAGCCCAAAAAACGCCCAAACCTCTTTAACCAGCATTTTTTAATGAAGAAAATAAAAACTTAAAAGAAGTGTTTGGTGAAGTATTGGATTGTGGGTCTGTTTTGGACTTTTCTTTCGTTCATTTATTCTTACATATTTATACTTTGAGGTTTTTTAATGCTGATAGAAAATATGTATTAGAATCCCAAAAATACAATTTGGAGATATGTAGAAAAAGTAGGACGTGTATATGCCCCCACATACACGTGTATATGTGCATATGTGCCTATGGACACATCTGTGTGTGTATGTGTTCATGTCTATAGATTCCTATACAGTGATTTAAGTATTGTAGGTTGGAATAGGATATGTGAAATACAAATTCTTATGTGGCTATTGTTATAGGAGATTAAGCACCTCTTGAATCTATTCAACTTATCAGCCACCTTAGAAAGGAAGAAGCTACTTTTCTATTATATAATGGAGAAAGTGAAGCAGAGGTTAAAACTTGCACTTACGTGCCCCACATGCAAAAAAGAAGGAAAAAAAGTTGCCAGATGAATGTGAAACATAAGCCTTCAAAGCTGATGCCTACTGAAGGAACATCTAAAGAGTGTTACAGAGGTAAAAAGACTAAAATCAAATTGTTTCAATGCAAGAAACCAAACCACAAGTTAATCAATTAAAAATAAACAGTACCAAATCCATAAGGGTTAAAAGGTCCATGGAGAGATATTAATTACAATGTTCTCCTCTCCAAAATGCCTTTAATGCTGACTGCCAAAAGCTAAAAGGCTGTGCAAGTAAAAGAATTTTTGCCCGGCTTTTTTAAAAATCTTTTCTTAAGCATTTAAATTGGCTCCAGACAGAGAGGAAACATTAGTTAGCTGGAAGCTTCATCTGATTTTGTGTTATCATTTTTCTGTTAGGTCTGTGTTTTCACCAGGAGAAACCCTGGTGTAATACAGAGAGCCCTCAGCATTCTCAGAGCTTCATTCTTCTCACGTCCTTCCCTTTTAGCTCCTTTGAATTTCTTTGCTGTTGTCTGTTCCACTCAATTTCATCCATCTGATTCTTCTTGCTTTCTCTGCACATCCTTTCAAGACATATGAAAATCTGCTGCAGAAGGAGTACACCAGAGAAATCATTGTTTGGATTATTTTTTTCCCTGTTTCCTTGTTGATTTCACTTCAGGGACATTATATCAGGTGAAGGCAAATAGCTCAATGTGTGAGTATCTACAGATATTCCTTCAGAGTAAAGTATCCAGCAGTAATGTATCAGAGACAACATTCAATAACCTTTTGGCTGATTTACAAAATGACAAATGCAGGTTTTAAATGAGGCTATCTTCTGTGGGTCTTGCAAGCATCCATGCAACTCTACATAATGTCACCAACATATAATGCTCCCTTTTTCAACATGCCTGTTGCCGTTGTCCTTTGAGACCTTTGTAGTCTGAACATAAGTGTAGGAACATAAGATCTGGCTGCAGTTTGTTTCTGTCTTCTTGGGTCATTTTGGGAGTTACTTGCTCTCTTGGAATGCATGGGAAGCAAATCACTTTTTTTTATCCTTTCAGGGAAGAAAGGCAAGTCTGCACCATAGAAGGGGCTACACAGCTTTCTTAGTATGGTTATTTGATGAAGGATGAAGTGGATGTATCCTATGCAGCAATCCATTTGCTCTTTTAAATTTACAGCTTGTGTATTTATTTTCCATGTCTGAAATGAAGTATATTGCTTTTCATGGGATAAACAAGAGAACAATATACTGCAGTGATAAGGCTGGGATCTTTAGAGGCTTCTGGCTGAAGTCTAAGCCAGAACTATGATCACCAAAGTGTTTATAAAATGTAACTTAAGCAGTAAAACAAAGTTAATATACTAAAGAAGTTAAAGCCCTCTTTGTACCTATACTTCCTTACAGAACAGCAATAATGAATTTGGCAACCAGAAGTCCCAGTCTGTTTTGGTTTATCCCTACTATTTTATTCTCTTCTCACTTATGTTAGTCCCAAATCTTATCTTCCCAGATTCTTTCCAATCAGTCCTCTTTATTGACCATAATCATAACTCCTCAGCTCTTTCCTCCCAGACATTGCCTGTTCTCTCTCACCTCTGTTCCTCAGTTTTGTTTTCCTGTTCACTGTCATCCCTTCCAGTTTCTTTATTACTGTGCCATTTCTCCTCATTTCTGCCTGCAGTTCTCATTCCAGCTGGGTATCAACTCCCATTCTTGCTATTAATGTCAGAGTAAACTCTTCTAGTTCTATTTTGTCTCCTCTATAAATAATTTTACCCATCTCATTTCTTTGTGAATATGTCTCCCTTAATGTCTAGTCTCTTTGTACCAGGTCTTTCAGTTTTGACTTCTTTATCTTCTCTCCAGTTACATTATGTACCATAATTCATTGATTTATACGATTTTTCTTTCTTGACCAGCTATCCGCATTCTCTCTGGAAATTATTGTCTCTCCTTTTTCTACTCTTTCACTTACAAATTTGTACCTTAGCTCTGGTTTCTTCCACTTCTTGTCCAAAAATAATGCAGAGTGCAGGTGTGACTCATGCCTTGCCTGCATTTTAAAAAGGCTGCCTGCATCCAGAAAAGATGGGAATCTTACTAAGAGACAGAACAGAGTCTCTGTTCTTTTTGATGTGTGTGCCTGGCACAGTCCATTCCAGCCTGAAAGCACTCGGTTTCAGCCAGGACATGGTCAGTGCAGTTTAACACAGAGATTCAACAAGTTCTGATTAAGGTAAAACAGCATTCATATCCTGCACATCTGCAAATGCTCTGCTTTTACTATAAAAGCGTATAATGGCATATTGTGTTGTGTACTATACATCCTTCTTCCTGTTTTAGGTTGGATATGGCATGGGAATTGTTTATAGAACATTGTGATATGATAGAAAATATTTTTAATTGATTTTGCTATAGACCCTGGTATTTGTAGTGTTTATGAAGAGCCTTTTCTTAAACACTCCTTTCAATAATTTCATAGTGCATCTTTTCACTATCTTCTCCATAATATTTATAACTTTCCAGAAACTTCAGCTGAGTTTTTTTCTCCATTGTTGAAGAGAAATTCAGTAATTTAATTTGTTGGTAGAATTGATTAACTTTTTTTTTGCAGTGAACCTTGGAGGTTTAGGTCCTAAATTATTTCAGATTCTGTGTTATTCAAATAACATTTGTAGCTGGGAAGGAAAACAAACCAACCAAAAAAAAAAAAAAAACCAACCAAAAAAAGTGAAACAAAATAAAAAAAAAGCAAACATACACACAAAAGGTAAAAAAATCCCCAAGCTTTGTTAGCTCTTATGATTTATTGCTTTATAGTAGTGCATGTGTATTTGCAAAATTGCCACTGAGGTTGTACCTAGTTCTTTATTTGTCTTTATTTAAAGGCTACATCTGTGTAAAGGAGTGGAAGGAAAAATTACCCATATACTAAAATACGCATTTTTATTTTTAAGAAGTGTGAGAGAATAAATGCTTTAAAAAACTTCCAAGAAAAAAGCACCATCTAAAAGCATTCAATCTTTTGTTTTCTCTTTTACTATGCAAAGTGTAATGATAAGAATAAATTAGATTAACAATCTGTTTATTATATTTTCCATCTGTTCTTACACACCAGGAGGAAGATGGGGCTCCTTTTACTTCTAATAATTTGCCAGTGTGCCATAAACAGTATCAAAACACACAGTGTTTCAAAGCCCAATATAATTTTACTGATGGCTGATGATCTTGGTATTGGAGACCTGGGATGTTATGGGAACAAAACCTTAAGGTAAGATGATAATTTGGTGGAGTCATAGCTTTATATTTAGTTTTCAATGGATTTTTAAAATTAAAAATCTCAGAACCTTCAGAGGTTTGATTTAGGCTATTTTATGAGTAACTAAAGTTAATAACTTTTCCAGGGATTTAAATATTCAAACCTTATTTTCTTTTTTTGACCAAAGACTTAGCTAATGTAGTTATGCTGCTGAAAAGTTGCATTAGAAACAGAGGATTGAGCAACCAACCAAATAAGGGTTGGTTGGTTTGTTGGTATAACGATTATACTTTAGCTCTAGAGAGCCAAAGTATAATCAACAATTTTCTTCTAGAATAGACATGACACAAGTACTATGAATTAAACGTATTTTGAAGCAGTCTTGATTTGGGACAAGCTTGTTGTTAACTAACTGGAAATAAAAAGCTGATATTTGCCCTTAATTTATCTTCATACAGTAGTCAATGTATTAATTAAAGCAAATGTTAATATACTTGAATAATACATCATTGTGCCCTGGGATGTTTCTTGCTACCAGCTTAGATGTGATGGTTGTGTAAACAGAGCAAGTGATATCTAGACATTGTGTTTCAGTGGTGCAAAGTTAAATAAAACATTCAGACTAAAAGCCCTGTCTGTCAAATGTTAAATGCTCTTTTTCCTGCTGATGTTAGTTAGAAGTAAAATCTTCTCATAACTCAAAAAAAAGATACAAATCAAGTTACTGCTTCTGGTTTTAAACAAGGAAAAATATATAGAGCATTGATGCTTGGATCACTCCCCTCACAGGCACCAGAACAACCTCAAGATCTATATTCTTTGCTGAGAAAATTCAGAATTTGATTTTTGGAATATGATGAATTTTCATCTTAGTGATTGTTATCACTAGATGACTTTACAGGTAGAAAATAATTCCATTGGAAAATTAATGTTTCTGACTACTCAGACTTAGATGATGGGAGCACTAGTGTGCCTTGAGGTCATGGTCATTAATCTCCAGGGTCAGAGAGCTATTAGAGCATGCTGCAGCTGCTGGCCAGTCTGCATTTGTAATTTTTATCTGTAGAACCAAGGACACAGGATTTCTTCCTGCGGGACCCAATTTTAATCTGCATGATGAGCCAGTTCCCAGACAAGTTTCCCATACAGATATGGAAGCTAGGTTGTGCCTCTGGGTCTAATATAGCAGACATAATCATGTCAGACATGTAGATATTGTTAATATAGAACATAACGCAGAGTCATAATCATTTGAATCTCTTCTGATAGCTTATAGCACTACACAACATTATCCCTACCCCAAAAAGCTTTTGCTGGAGAGAGACTGAAGAGGCACCAAGTAGGGAGCAAGGAAGCACAACCTTTCTCTAGTCTCTCTTACCCTCATTACTGAAGCAAAAATGTTGTAAAAATTACAGTTCTGGTCAAGGAACAGATTAAAAAGGTTGCAATACTATATGTCCAGATGTTGCAGTTTAACACTGGCCATGAGGAATAGAAGAAAGTGGAGGAAAAGATTTTTGCTGCAATATTACAGTGTCTCTTTTCAGATGTCTCATGTAAAAATATTTGACATTAATATATTCGCAATTGCAACCCCATCATGCATATGATAATTTACATACAGTAAATTTTAACTGGATTTTCCTGATAGTTCTTGCCTCAGATGCCTTGTTCTTACCATGTCTGTATCCAAATAACCAGCTTTGGGGGTTTTTTTTCACCTGCTTGTGTTTTTCCAGAACCCCTAATATCGACAGGCTAGCAGAGGAAGGAGTGACACTTACTCAGCATATAGCAGCAGCCCCACTTTGTACTCCAAGCAGGGCAGCTTTCCTGACTGGAAGATATCCTATAAGATCAGGTAAAATCCCATCACTTTATTTATATATAATTATTTTATTTTATTTACAGTAAAATGTATGCAGGTATTTTTTCTGACCTTCCTTGATTTTTTTATTATTATAAGTAATATAAGAGATTAAGTAATGGTAAATGATCAGTCCTTTCATTGACTGATCAAGCTCAGCAGAGTTGGTCTACATTAGAAATATTTCATATATATGGGGAATTTTCACATTTCAGAAGAGTTGACCCAAAAATAAAGTTTATTTAGTGAGTAATTTTTTTTTTTTGTTTAAATAGCAACAAAACAATCTGACTGTGGTTATTTAATGCCAACATTTAATCCTGTGTCCTGGACTGTATCAGGCACAACATCACCAGCCAGGCAAGGGAGGGGATTGTTGAGGGCACATGAGCTGCTCTGTGCTAGGGTGGCCTCGCCTCAAGTGCTGTGTGCACCAAATCTGACAGAGTTCAAGTGTTTGGACAATACTCTGGGGCACATCGTGTGGCTCCTGGGGATGTCCTGTGAAGGGCTGGATGTTGAATTCATAGATCCCTGTAGGTCCCTTCCAACTAAGCATCTCTTGTGATTCTCTGTGATTCTGTGAAATTCCTCCACTATGCAATGACCCCAGGCTCTTTGCCTGCCTCCACAGTTGTATTCAGGCTACTCCCTCTGTGTTGGCGGGCAGCCCAAGTATTGAACACCACAGAGATGCATCTAGAGAGACTCAGTGGAAGAACCCAGTGTAAATACTTCTTCTCAGATATTTTTATTTCTGATAAATCTTTCTGTTTAGACTGATGCCTCAGGTTTTAGCTTTTCTGCTTTTCAGATTATATTCTGCTTTAGTGTGTAAGTCTAGGCTTTATATTAGGGGATAGTAAGCTCTCTCCACAGAATAGTAGACAAAACAATTCCTTCTCTAGCTGGGGACCCAAGGATAACCAATCCAGATCTCCGGCCCAATAGCATAAACAACAGTGGACTGAAGAGATAAAAAAGAGAAAAAGCAAGAAGGATGGAACTTCATGGGCTAAAGATGTAATTGGACAATTAGCTCCAATATGCTAATGGACCAAAACTTATAAAAATATGAGACCTGTTACCAATTTTGTGGCCATTTTGGGTTGTGCTGCCCAAGGTGGATCTATTTGAGGCCTTTTAAAATGCCTACTTTGCTTTAGCTCCATCTAGTCTCTGTTCTAGGTCAGCCTTCACAAGGCATCAGGACAAATTGTTGGGTTTGTGTTTTTTGTAGGGGGGAGGTAGGGGCAGGACAGTTCATTAAAGTACTCAAGTTGCCCTGAAAACTGGGAAGAAGAGAGTAAAAAATATCTCATCCATTTGAAGTGTTATTTTTGTTCCATATCTACTCAGACACACCACTAAGTATCCTGTGAATACATGCATTTAATTTTTCTTACTTTCAAAGTACCTGATCCAAAGCCTGTTTGAGTCCATGAAGATCTAGTCTGTTTATTTTAGTGTGCTGGGACTGAGCCTCTCAGTGCTTAGCCATGCAACTTTAACATTCCCTTAACATCATTTTTAGCAAGGATCATTATACATTAATCAGATCACTTGTTCATTAGTGATAAAACATCCTGTCCTTGCTTCTGGGAATGAAAGCAAAGCAAGACTCTGGAGCCTACTTGATACGTTCGTGTTCACTCAAATCAAGTAACAAGCTTCTGCAAAAGTGCCAGCTAATATAACTTGCTAAATTTTCTGTTAAATTCATCTGCAAAGGAAAATTTTATATCCTGTTACAGATATATTGCTATTATCATTTACTGTAGGTAAAGTCACAGGTCACTTTCCATTATGTTACTTGTTCTTATTTCTGAAAAATTAAGACTTGAACTAATCTTTTTCTTCACTGATCAGCTCTCAGACACAATCATTTCCATGTAGGTACAAAAATTGAACTTTGTCTTACTTAAATTACAAAATTTCTAAATATGGACTGCTTCTGAATATCAGTGAAGAACTGGTAAAGGCTTATTATAGAAGACACTAGAATCATGATGTGGAAAAAATATTAGAAATATAAATCTCCTGATAATAGAGCTAAAGAAAACGATTCCAAAATGTTGTACTGGATGAGACACAAGCTCAGAGAAAGGTAATGATGAAAATAAATAAATACTTTCATTCTGATAACTTAATGGAATTACACTGATTTCAGTTACAAGAGCTTGAAATATGTAAAAAAATATAAATAAGAAAAATATAGATAAATATATGACTGAAGCTATCTGAAGCATTGATCAGCAAAACTATCTGGGGTGAAAAGCTGAAGTCAGCATTTGAAGGGTAGGTTGAGCTGTCTTTAATAAACCAGTCTAACGAGTCATTTTCTCATGTAACCACAAGGGATACCTGAGAGAGGATTCTGGTTGTCTATATCAGTCATGTAACTTGGGCACAGTTGCATAATTTAGACTTCCTGAAGATACATCTGCACAGATTTGCATAGATATTCTCTGTTCTTACTGTCTATTTTCAGTGCCAGCTCTCATCTGGAATCCTAGTAATCTAATTTTCATGAACCTGAGCTCTCAAGTTCCTCATCCTGAGTGCACTTTGTAAGCTCATTTGTGTTTCTCAGACTCTTAGCATATAGAAATTACTGTGCCTTATTTAGATGTTGTCTTGTTAGCCAGTACCTGATGCTCCTTTAGTGCGCTCCTTCAGTGTGCATTGAATGATGTGTCTTCATGCCACCGGAGCACCCATCAATGCTGACAGCTCAAACCACTCTATTTACAGGATCAGATTCTCTCTTGCTCTTTCTGACCTCATGATATTTACATGCCCAGAAGTAAGACTGCCCTATTTCAATATGACTTCTCTCAAAAAACCTTAAAGCCTTGTAGAAAACCACATATGAGGACAGGGAAAATTCTCAAACTAGAACTTGGGAATGATCTCACTTAGTCCTCATCTTCCTTCCCTCCCTGGGTATAGAAAAAATAAATTATGCAAGCTCAACTTCTTAAAATTTTGCTATACCTTAGAAAATCTACAGAAGGGGCTGCAGCTCTTTATGTGATGGCTGGCCCCATGGTTATAAGCTCAGATTTTTTTTCTCCATGTCTGTTTTTGGTGTCAATACAGGAAATACCTCACTCATCTAAATGGAGGATTATGTCTTCTACTTGCAGCACTTAGTGTCTGATTGTAATATGTCATTTAAGTGATACCACCTAAGGCAAAAAGTGCATGCAGAGTTAATGAATGGAAATTCTTTCTTGGTATTATCTTGGTCTCATTCATTTTTATTGTATTTAGGAATGGCTGCCTTCTCACGAGTCGGTGTCTTCTTATTTTCTGCCTCTTCTGGGGGACTTCCTTCTGAAGAAATAACTTTTCCCAAACTCCTGAAGCAGAAAGGTTATGCAACAGCTCTAATAGGTAAAATTGCAGACATGCGCAGCTCTGTTTCCTTTCATTTCAATGAAAAGAACATTAACTTCCTGTATAGGCTTTTGAGGGCCTGCATTAAGCTTTTCTGTCCCACAGCATAATGAATTTATTTTTCTGGAACAAAGCTGAGGACATTCCCATGCCTGTGTGAAACACTAGTCAGGTAAGTATGTCTAATTCACTTGTGTAGTTATAGTCTCATTTTGCACAGAACTGAAGAAACATGATGAACAAACTGAAAATTATTCAAGCTCTTGAAAAGTTTTCAGTATAAATAGGACTTTGATTACATCAGAGAGACAATGAGGGGTTGACCACAGGGGTACAAGTCAGCACTGTGCTTGTTTTTCACTATTGTTTAAATTCCCATACAGTAAATAACACTGTACCTGGGTTGCCATCTAGGTCATCAGACAAAAATGGATTTTTCTAGGACATTTTTCATATCATTTGGTAGATATTTCATATAAAAACGTATTCCTCTCTTATTATAAAGATAGTTCAGACAACTGATCACAGCATAAATATCCAGTGATGGGTAAAAGGAATCACACTAGGTTAATATTAAATAGAATTGGAATTAATGTCATAAAAGTATAACATTAAAGATTTCTGAATTTTTTTCTTAATTTGGCCACTGACTTGGTGCACACTGCTTATATTTTAGAAGATTCTTGAGAAGTTCAATTTGTATTACATAATGTGTTTCTGTACTGAAATTGCCAGGGAATGGTTGTGCAGAGAACATCACACTGAAATATTACTCAATTGATTTGGATGAAGGATGCATGCAATTTGTTTTTTAAATGAAACAGAAACTTGCAATTTTGAGAGTAATTTTTGTTTAAAAACCCAGGATGTTTAGCAAGGCTAACAATTCATGCCAGTGTTCAGAAAATGTCTGTATTGTGTAGATAAACCAGTGTCAGCATTCTAACTAAAAATCCTACTTAGCTATATCTCAGTCTTATAAAGCATAAAATACCATGATGTCCTGAAAGAATGAAAATAGAAAACCAGAAATTTTTATCAGAAATGTATTTAATGTACATGTATTTCAACCATAGTTCAAATAGTTCATAGTTTGAACAAAAAAGCTGTTCATAATTTGTACTTGTTCCTTGTGGACTTGATTTATATTTCTCTGTATTCAATTAAAGACTGGGTTTTTTCTGTTTGTAACAAGCACAGTAATACAACTCATTTTCTGGGGCTGACCCAGTTAATGTTCTTTTTTTAACTACTTTTACAGCAGCATGACAGCTTGCCACTTAGATCTCCAGAAGTTCTCTCCATGATGCTTAATGAACAATTCTTCCAAGTGGCCTGAGTGATAGCTATGAGACCACAAAATGTAATATTACCATATCCTTAGAGTATAATGAAGGTTTCCAAAAATCAAGAAGTGCATTAAAATTAGAGATAAATCATATGTAAATGATAGAAAGAAAAATTATGTAGATTTGAAGACTAAATAGACAGTCTGATTCATAACCAGCATATTTTCTACTTTTGCTGGTGTTCTTATCACATCATATTGGTCTAGGTCAGGGAGTCTTTGCTTGGTTCAATCTAATTCAGCAATTCTCAAAGAACTAATTGTCAAATCCTGCACCAGTGATGGATTGGCATAAGGTTAATTTGAAGCCTTTCTGATCCTCAAACCTGTAGTGTCATTTCTACTTTTTTGGTGAATCTCCTCTCTGATGACAGTATTTTTCTTCC
Source organism: Zonotrichia leucophrys gambelii (assembly GCF_028769735.1). NCBI lineage: Eukaryota > Metazoa > Chordata > Aves > Passeriformes > Passerellidae > Zonotrichia > Zonotrichia leucophrys. The sequence goes on along the minus strand of NC_088169.1, from coordinate 22,297,737 downwards.
CCAGGTGCATTTTTGTTTCTTTTTAAATGTTTTTTTCTCCTCTGAATATGTGCATTCTTTTGTTTGATATGTCCCTAAATATATTTTATCTATAAATCTACTTTATGTATACACTTTTCTACCTCATTGTTTTCCCCTGTGACATAAAGAAGGTGAAAACCAATAGATCTGTCAGGAAGGCACACAATCAGATCTGCAACAAAAGAGTTCTATCAAAAAAAGCAGATGCATAGAATACATAATATTTCACCAGTTGGAAGAAATGCTGATGTTTTGTTGGAAATAGCTATTCGTAATGCAAAAATTCCCCTTACATTTGATAGATAGTGTTTTAACTACTGCTATACTCAATTACAGTAAAGGTTAATTTCCTCACTGGTGCTATCCAGTGTGTTGTCCAGCATCCAGAGAAGTTTAAAATCCACCTATGTAGCTGATCTCCAATGCTAAAATACTAATTGATAACTGGTACTTATTTCTTTCAGAATTAAGTATTTTAATGTTTGGGCACATCACAGTAGTAAGGTGTCCAAGATTGACTGAGTCTATGGAGTGGAGTTAGTACAACAATTATTCATAAAACAGGCTAAAATCTGTCCATGTGAATACCATATATACATGCACTTTTTATAAATTTTGCTGTGTAGTTCAAATAAATATATTTCCTAAGAACACAAAATATTTCTGTTTGCATCTTGCTCCACATCTTGTATCTTGCCATTTATCTGAAAAGCACAGAATCATTCCAAAAGAAATACATCACTACATAAAAATCAGTCTTTGTACCAAAACCACTACAGTATTTTTCCTTTTTCTGCTATCTGAGGGAAAAATACAGGGGAAACATGGATTTCTGTAGTGTCCTTAGGATTCTGCATTTTGAAAAATGGAGTTTCAAGTGAAATTTCTTGGCTGAATAGGACTTGCTTCTCACTTCCACTTGCCTTTCATTGCATTGCTTTCATTCTGAAGAAGTTTTAATTGTGGCTGATGGAGAGGGAAAAAAGCCTAGGTCTCAAATTATTACGGTACTCATAATCTACAATTAACAGCATAAATTTCACTCAAAAGCTTGGTAGAATCTGTTGAAATGCTTATGATGCTTATGTGAAGTGTCCATTCTATGAAGCATCACTTGGCAAAGAGATGAGAGCATTTTGCATTGCTCTCAGATTCAGAAGGGCCCCAGAATCTAAAGCACATTACAGTAATCTGTTCAAGCACTAGCTCAAGGCAGGGGTTATTGTCACAAGGAGTGAAGCAAAGCATGTATTGTGCACCCAGCCATCACTTGCCTGTTCAGAGTAATGCAGGGTCTATCAAAACCTTCTACCTGCCCAGCCATTTGAGAATGGCAGTTGTGTCATTCTGTCACAGCTCCCGATATCATTTGAGCAGGGGCTTTTGCTGCTTTTCTTGCTAACCTGATCTCTGCTTTGCTTGGCTAAAGTTGCTTCTCAACAAATCTTTTTCTGAGGCCCAAGTTTGTCTTGACATTGAAGAATTTGTTGTACTTGCTAAAGAAGCCCTTTAGATAAAAATGGGACTTTTATTTCCTCCTGCCCTAATTTGTTATTGCTAGGTTTTTCTATCCTGGATTGTAGTTGAGATCCAGTTAAAAAAATCCACTACATATCATAAAAAGTGACCTTGAAGGTATACTTAATTTGTTTTAGTTTCTTTTTTATATTTTCTTGCTAAATTATAGGTACTTTGAGATTAACATATAATAGCAAAGAAAAAAAATATTAAGCCAGAAGAGCATTTATATTCATGATTATAAGCCTCTACCTTTAAATCACTTATCTAACTTGATGACAGTTCTTTCATGCTCTTTGTGTTGCACAGCTAATTTATAATTATTCCATTAAGAGACTCATTCAAATATAAGAGAAAAAACTGAAGCATTTCTTTTCAAAAATCTGCATCTTTGGGTGCTGGGAATGAAAATCAGAGTTCCAGCCTTACCTAGCCCTTTATAGAACCTATATCGTCTTACATTACAGTAAAATGGTTTGTACTGCTTGTTTTTTTAACTGACCACAGTAATTTTTACTGGACCATGTCAAAAGTAGTCACCAGAACCGTTCTGTGCAGAATACCACCAGCAGAATACCACTTCAGGTGAGGGGCTATCTGACAGGGAAAAGTTCTGATGGAATGAGAAATGTGTAGAGGCCTTAATTTCACTGGCACATAAGCAGACCTGAAAATGTTTTATACCTGCTTTGATGATATACAGAAGTTACTTTTAACTTAAGACCATCAAGATACATATTGAGGACAATTGCATTCAACTAAGCACTCAGATTCAAGATTTTTGCTTTTTCTCCACCTTTGCTGAAAGACAAACACTTAGGCATATGACGTTCTCATCCTATAACTCAGTTCTGTTATTAGTAGAAGAGAAATAAGAACATCCCACCTAATTTGCTAAATTTTAAAAAAGCAGAACTGATCCCCATGTTTACCCTGTTTGTTATTGCAGAACCTGCATTTGTCACAGCCAAAGGAAAAAGTGCAGGATGAATACATTGTTTTGGAGACCCAGAAGGAGATGTTCAGAACTGTTTGCATCAGGGTTCTCTTACAGTTGTGTAAAAGCTGGCTTGGTTTGAAAAAGGGGACAAATTCTGTATAGCTTTTTTTTTTTTCTGTTTTACATTTACTGCCATGAATATTTTGAATTCTCTGAAATAAGTATTTCACATTTCTTTGAGGCAAGTTATGGGAATGAAGACTTACTGGATTTGTACTTTTTCTTGTTTATTTCTTTTGCAATCACAATCCCTGAATTATGCTGGTCATGTTTAGGTGTTTGATTCAAAAAAATAAATAAAGTTTGACCCAGCAGTATATAATGTGATCTGTTTTGTCAAGGCCAGCATGCTTTTTTAAAATATTCAGCATGTTTTCTTGCTGAGAGCAAAAATAGCTAGCTCTATCCATAAGCTAGCTCAATAAGCTTAACTGAATTTGAATTTTTTATATAATTATGCATTTTATTCAAATAGCAGCTACCAGTTAGGTCTGTTGTGCTAAGCAATGCATAAGCATGTGGTAAGAGGTTGTACCTGAGTCATAGAATGAATTATCTAGATACTTACCATAATCAACATGAAATAGATTGTATTAGTATAATGCAAATCAGGCTCAGTGGTCAGACAGGGTCCAACATTATTGCAGAATTACAGTGATTTCCTAGTGGTACAAAATGCTATGAGAGAGAATACTTTACAGCAATTTACTTGTTACTTTTGTTTTTATTTATATATATTAAATATAAATACAAAATAATCAGCCTCTTATATATGTGTGTATTTTGAGGCATGTATATTGGCATTTTCAGAGATTTCACAATCATTTAAATAATAAATGCTTTAATAATTTTCTAATTCTTGATTTATTTTATATTTGTTACTGTTTTCTTGTGATTCTTTGTCTTTTTTTAAACTAGTCAAATTATTTGCCAATAAAACTTCAGAAAAGATATTTTGTACTTCCATATTTGTTCTTCCTCTTCATTTAGTACCTGCTAGAAAACAGTATTATCTTATTACAACTACACATGCTTAATTTCCAAAGGTAGCTGTCTGTTAGGGCTCTGTTGCTCTTCAGTGATCTGCTAGCCCACTCAGAATTTAATGTTCTTCAGCAGCAGCCATGTTAATCTATTTCTAACTGAGATGAAAAGGGAGACAAGAAAAAAAATCTTTGATGGAGGCACAAAGAAACTTTCAATAGAAAATAGTGATCCACACAATAAATACTGGGAGCAGGGAGATATCAGCCAGATAGTGACAGCTTCATGTTTTAAATAATGCACATTAAAAGTAACTTTGATGATTTAACTACAAAAATACTCCCTGTCCTTCTCTCTTTGTAGGAAAGTGGCATCTTGGGATGAACTGTGAAAGCAGTAATGACTTCTGTCACCACCCCCTCAGTCATGGATTTGATTACTTTTATGGCCTTCCCGTGACCAATTTTAGAGACTGCAAACCTGGCCAAGGCAGTGTATTTTTAAAAGGTGTTCAGAGAGATCTTGTCATCCCAGCCCAAATCACTGGAATCGCCCTTGTGTCTTTGGCAGTAATGCAGTACATTGGCCTTCTCAAAGTACCCTTTCAAGCACTGGGTTACTTCTTGTTAATAATCACAATTTCACTTGTGGTTTTGATTTTTTTCTTCTATAATTTTCGACAATTAAACTGCTTTTTAATGAGAGACCATCAGATTATCCAGCAGCCACTCTCCTATGAGAACCTTACTCAGAGACTCACAAAAGAAGCCATGAAGTTTATTGAAAGGTAGGTTTCTAACTGTGTTGTAAGTTAACATTGGCATCTCATGATGACAGTGCTTCTGAAAATTAGGAAAAAAAAGTGAGCTGGTGGGCACAGGGATATGTCAATATATATGATTGTAATTTTTTTTCTTTAAAAGATGATGTTAATCTTGTTGGTAGGAATGACTGTTTGGTTTCCTCCTGTCAGGTATGTAGCTAATTTCTCTATAGAAAGGGAAATGTTTTATTCTTAAGAATTTCATGTAAACTGAAATATGACAAATATTTTGTGGTGTGACTTAATTCTGTGAAAGCACAATGCAGGGTCATAATTCATGACATTTCTAGAATGGGGAGATGTTCTTCATCATTGAGTTGATGCATCCATTAAAAGGCATTCATATGGCTAATTTTTTAAGATTTAAGATGCTGTCATTTTAGATTACTTTTATAACAGTAATTTTGAAAATATTTGATTTTCCAAAATTAGAGCGCTAGCTTCTGCCTCTGGGACAGAATAATCCCAGGCACCAGGACAGGCTGGGAGTGACCTGCTGGAAAGCAGCTCTGTGGAGCAGGACCTGGGGGTGCTGGTGGACAACCATCTGTCCATGAGCCAGCAGTGGGTCCTGGGGGCCAGGGAGGCCAGGGGGATCCTGGGGGGGCATTAGGGGGAGCATTGCCAGCAGGGAGGTGATCCTGCCCTCTGCTCAGCCCTGGTGACGCCACATCTGAGTGCTGTGACCAGCTCTGGGATCCTGAGGACAAGAGAGACGCAGAGCTCCTGGAGGAGGTCCAGCGGAGGGCAATAAAGTTAAGGGATTAGAGCATCTCTCTTATGAGAAAGGCTGAGGTATCTGGGCCTGTTCAGCCTCAAGAGGAGACAACTGAGAGAGAACCTCATCACTGTACATAAGTATCTGCAGGGAGGTGTCAAGAGGACAGACCCAGGCTCTGCTTGGTGGTGCCCAGCAATAGGACAAGAGGCAATGGGCAAAAGCTGATGTACAGGGACTTCCAGCTGAACATGAGGAAGAACTTCTTTCTTGTGCAGGTAACAAGAAAGAAGACAGTTAACCCCTCTGGAACAGTTAACCAGAGGGGTTTTGTAGTCTCCCTCGCTGGAGATATTTAAGAACTGTCTGGACTTAATCCTGAGCCATGTTCTCTGGGATGACCCTGAGGGACGTTGGGCCAGATGATCCCACTATTGTCCCTTCTAACTTTACCCATTCTGTGATTCTGTGAAACAAAAGGGTGTTTTGAAAACAGTGTTTTTAATTGCCATCATATTGGGCCACCTACACATTGGGTTACAAAACCATCCTAAGTCATGATTCATTTTTGCTAGGTCAGTCACTTTGTAATTGTTACCAAAGGGCTTTTAATGGAATTAAGTCCAAAAAGTATACATTTGTATATTCTAAAATAGAAATCAATATATTTACAGAAAAAAATTTTATTCAATTTAACTTCTGGAAAAAATATGTGTTTGTATTTTTCTCCACCACTTTTGACACAAATTATAGCATTTTTAAAAATACTAAATCAAGATAAAATCATATTGTAACATATAGAATTACTATTATCCTGAATTTCTATTCAACACCCCTGAATTACTCTTCTTAAAGTATGTAGCATTAGTTTCTGTGAATACATGGAAATGGTGTTGTTGCTGGATGAAAACACATACCGGGAATCTGCAGCTAAATTTTGTAGACTTAATGACTTTACAGAGCAGCTGCTTCTAGCTGTTAGCAAGAAAAAATGTTTATCTAAAATCTTGATCTCATACTGCAATTTTTTATCATTTCCATCCTTATGAATATTTGATGTGGCTGTTTTTACATATTATACTGAAAAAATGGTTTTTATAACAAATTTCCTTAAATAAGTAAGTGTTCCCAACAATCAACATTTCCATAAGTATTTATAAATTAACCATCTTTATTTCCTCTTGGTGATGGGGATAGATATAAAGATGTCTTCTCAGATACATTGTAGATAATTTAACAGTGAAGTACTTGGTTATTACAAACGCACGAACAAACACATTTGAGAATTGTTAAAAGATTACTTGCTTAGTGACCAAGCGTCTGGTGATTTCAAAAGACACTCAAGTACATGAACTATTTGTTGGTATATTCTTCCACTATTTGCAAGTATCTAAAGTGCCTGTAGTGATACTGTTATGGGTATCTATTAATGTTTCGCTAATTTCAATGCCATGACATTAAAATGATTGCCTCAAAATAGGTGAGTTCAAGATGTAAATCGATGGTAGAAAGCTAGTGACTATTTTAACTGTATTATTATGTGTAATGTGCACAGTGTTACCCTGTAGATTAGTGCTGCTGTTTGACCCCAGTGTTTAGAGCTGGCAAAATAATGTGTAAGCTAAGTCATCATAGCTTTGTTGACCCAGCTAGAGGTAAGTGATTTTACATCATTTAGGCACTTGGCCTCAAATGTCAGTGTAGTTTTCAGACAACACTGATGTTAAATTGAAGTCAAGGTTAATAGCACATATTCATAATTTACAACAAACTTTGTTACAGGAGTGCTGCAATTACAGTGAGAATTATAACCCAGACTCTTCATAGTCAATGTTATATTAGAGAATATCCAAACATGTTAAAGTATTGAGAAGCAATTAGGGCATTTGAGCAATCTTAACTGTGCCCTTTAATGAATATATGCAAAGTATATGACCATAAACCTTACTCTTGGGGATATGAGTAATTGGATTAATATCTGAACTGATCTGCCCCTTGTGTTAGTGTGAGCAACAAAACCAATATTTGCTTTCACACACTAGTTCTGACATGATAGAGTTCATACCAGTAGACCATTGCTCTTATGAATAATCCACTGACTTTGGCCATTTGTAGGCGAATGGCCACCAAGAGGTAACCAGGTTGCAGAAGTGAAGGGCCACAAGTATTTTGAAAGTCACAGTGCTTAGCAGCATACTTGTCATTCCAGTTCTTTCAGCCCTTTAGCCACATGTTTGAACACTGAACTTGTCACACAGTCTCCTTTTCTTTAGCTGACACATTAAGTAGCAAACTCAGTCATGTACGCTGTTAATCCTTGTGTACAATTATACCTGAGAGCAAACAATCCTGAAGTTAAAGAATTCAAGCTTTCACCTTACCTGGTTCTGAATACACATTTCGTCATCAAATTAAAATTATCGGATATCATGTGTCTTTTAGTTGGTTAAATAACATTACAATAAGTATACGATGAAGCTCCAATCTTCACCAGCACTGATATTTCCTGTAAAGCTTTTTTTTTGCTACTTTTATATGCAATGTATATGAACATATATTAATTTTCCAGTGTTTTTTCTATGTAAGTTTGTTTGCCTATTGCCTTTATTACCTCTAGAATTTCTTCAGAGTTCAGGTGATGGACTTCCAGACATTCTCTTTTCTAGTTGTTTCTCTGTAATTTTCGGTTTTGTGACTTGTATAAACATTAGATTCTTCAGAAGGAATAGGCAAAGAAGGAGAGGAAGTGGGGTAGACCTTTATGTTAAGGAATATTTTGATTATCCAGAGCTTAATGATGGTAGTGATAGGTTTAAGTGCTTAAGGTAAGAATCAGGGGATAGGCCAACAAGGTAGACACCAAGGTGGGAGTATGGACCACCCAGACAGGATGAAGAGGAAGACAAGATATTCTGTAAGCAGCTGGGAGAAGTCTCACAATTCCTTTGTTCATGTGGGGGACTTCAGCTTACCAGAGCTAGAAATGCATTGCAGTGGACAGGAAACTGTGTGAGTGGTTCTTGGAGTGTATGGAAGACAACTTCCTGATATAGCTGGTGAGTGAGCCAACCTGAGGAGGTGCTGGACCTGTTCTCTGTGAACAGGGAAGGACTGGTGGGTGCTGTGGTGGCAGGAGGCTGTTTGGGCACAGAGACCACAAAATGAGAGTTTGTGATTCCCAGCAAAATAAGGAGAGAGGTCTTCCATAACTACTACCTCAGACTGCTGGGTGGCCAATTTTGGCCTGTGATTCTATATAATCATTAGAATTTGTATTTTTAAAGTCTTATAATATCTTCATAGTGTACAGCTATGTGCTATTTTGCTTACTTTGGTCTGATCTTTAGAAAGGTGGTATTGTATTTTATCTTCCTTAATCCAGTGTGTGCATATTAAAATTTTTGTTTGTTCCTTAATAGACTGAAAGAGAGCAAATACAAAATTCAATGCCCAAAAATGGCACTGGAGCAGAATGTATGCAATTACAAGTGTCAGATCTGGTGTGTGAAAACAGGTAGTAGTTTAGTTGCTTACCCTAATTGTCAGTGGGCCGGTCAGCTCTGTGTATGTTAATTCTAATTGCTTTTTCCTGAGAGGAAGTGTTTACATGTCATAAACCTAACCGAATGCTCTGTTGGTATTACAATGTATTTGAAAGTCAAATGGGTGCTACTTATTTCATGTTAAATTCAATGTGGTTGTCACTCATACATCTTCAGCATGCCTTTCAATGACCAGCTGCACAGAAAATCAAATTTTTCAAAATGCCAGGGTCTGTTTTCTGGTGCATCAGAAATTAACAACACAAAAATACCACCCTGTGATACAAAATACCTCTCTGAGAAATTTCTACACCTGATCACAACTAATAATAACATTTTTTAAAAGTCTAATGAAATCTGGTTTCTTGAAAACAGTATTTAAATACTAACATGATTATATTTAAAAACTGTGGTGAAGGTGAATTTGAATCTTCTTGACTAGTTTTACCAGTCATAGATTGCATATGCATAATGTTCAACATTTTGTAACAGTTAATAAATTGTAAATTTTCTCCTTATCTATTCTATTTTAGTTCTTGAAACACTGTTGCAACACCTGTTCAAATTCTTTGTTAGCTACTGTAGCAGACTGCGGTTTAGGGTTTTTCCATGTATCATTAGAGTTTTTCCATGTTGCACTGAAGTTACAGGTCTCAAATCCAGTGTTTTTATGAATCCTACAAGAATATTCCTTATAGTTACAGCTAAATAAAAATTATAGAGAAGAATTTGTGTATCTCTCTATGCATATAATGTATATGTGCATATATATTAGAAAATGTTGTAACTTACAAGCTCTAACAACTCTACTAGATCTTTGTGCATTTTCTCCCAGACCTCTGATTATGCCTTGTGAACAAGAAGGTAACAGGAAGAAGGAGTGGGTTCATATAGGACTTTACCAAATCTTTGGATCATTTAAGAATTATTGGTGTCCTCACTAGTTCTGCAGTGATTGGCAGACTGAATGGTCCATGGAACACTTCTAAAACAGAGTGTTCTGTATGCTGGACTCCAAAGCTTTGTGGATGAGAGGGTTTAGTTATGAGTTTAGTTTGTGCTAGATCTTTTTTTTTTTGTCTCCATGCTTACAAAATTTTCTTTCAGAGGGGGAGAAAAGGTTGTATAGAAGGGAAATAAAAACATATGTGAAGTGTTTACCTTAAGTATTTAAAGTGAAGTGAAGACATGAAATTGGAAAAGTAGAAGCATCTTATCTATTGGCAGAGAAAATTATTTAAAAAATGCCGATATAGTGGTAAAAAAATTCTACTTATAATATCTACTAGAAAGAGTCAGATTTTCTATATATTTACATTTTTCCTTCTCTCTCTGTTACATTTTCAACACCTTTCGTGCTTCGCATAAGTTATCCTCCAGTAGTCTGGAGTTCTTTTTCTGATTTTGAAAAAAACTGAAAATATGACATCTATGTTTGAAGGTGTATATTTTAAAACAGCAGGACAGAAACATCCATTCATAAATTCATTCAGACTAACAAGAATTTTAGCACTGCTAGCAGTCTGAACAAAACAAAATCCAGCATATAGAACAGTCCTGCTTTCATACAACTGAGCCAAAATTTGGCTTTTCCTCCTGCAGGAACAAGATTAATGAAGTGTATTCATCCACTGCTATCACAAAGACCACTGTCTTACTGGTGATCTAATCTGGAAGTAGAGGAGGCATCTGTGGGGAATAAGCACTAATTAATTTATCCACTGGGGGGATACTGAATAAGAAGATTTTTTTAGCAGAAGGAAAATGACAGGAAAGGAAATGGTATGTTTCTACCTGCTTGTGTTGACACAGTGGTGATTCACCTAGAGTACTGTGTCAAGGTGTGGCACAGGAAAGATGTGGACCTCTTACAGTCCAGAGGAGAATCAAGAAGATGATCAATGGGATGAGACTCCTTTGAGTTTCACTCCTGAGGACAGGCTGAAAAAGCTGAAGCTGTGCAGCATGGAGAAGGCTCAAGAGAGACCTCACTGTGGCCTTCCAGTACCTTGAGGGGGCTTATAAAAAGAGGGAGAGGGAATTTTTATAAGGACAGATTGTGGCAGGTGATAGTTTTAAACTGAAAGGAGGCAGGTTTAGATGAGATCTTATGAAGAAATTCATTACTCTGAGAGTGGTGAAGCACTGGAACAGGTAGAGCAGTTGCAGATGCCTCATGCCTGGAATTGTTCAAGGATTACCTGCTGGTCATGCTGGTTTTGTTGAGGCCTGGGATACAGTTGGCTTTGTGGGCTGCAAGCATATATTTTGCCAGCTAATATGGAGCTTCTTGTCAACCAACACCCCAAGTCCTTCTCAGATCTGCTCCCATTACATTGTTCATCCAGCCAGCATTTGTGCTTGGGATTGACATAACTGTGGTGCAGGCCTTTGCACTTGGCTTTGTTGACTTAATTAAATTTTCATGGACTGAAATCTCAAACCTATCCAGGCACCTCTGAGTGGTGTTCCTTCCCTGCAATGTGTCAACTGTGCCACTTGCACAGAAAAGCCAACAATTGCCCAAGGAGTTTTCAGAGCAGCAAGCATTTAAAGCAGATTTGCAGGGAAAAAGTTAAAAGACTTGGGTTTGAAGCACAAAGTCAGATTAGCTTTAATTGCTCTCTCACACACTTTAAAGCTGTTTTTTATAGCTCAAGCCTGAGCTGAATCCTTGAGTAATATAAAGACACCTCACTATACAAAAGAAGAACCCAGTACTTTGCAATGCAGACGAGTTACCAGCAATGTGATGCTTTAAGATGTTTTCAAGATGCATTAAAAGCACCCTGAAGAATATCTTATGTCAGATGTGTGTAATCTCTCTAGCTACTTGATAAATTGAAAAAACTGTGTGACTCATGTGAGGATGAAAAATCTCAAATTTTTTTAAAAGGAGATTCTCTGTGTTTGGGCTGTGCAAAAGATAGTGGAAATACATTTTTGAAAGAGCTGTTTTTTGAAGTGGTTTGAGAGTAAAGCTGTTATTGTCAAATTTCTCTCCTGCCTACTAGCTGGTATTGTCATTCCATTTTCAAGGTCAGAGTAAAGGTATTTAGTCATGATTCTCCTCAAAGTGTTTTGGCAGGAGATAAATAGCTGCCTCTGATCTTTTAGAGGATATTAATGGGTGAGACACTTCTCCACCCGACAGCAAGCTGTCAATCAAAAGCTGTCAATTTTAGTTGGAAAAAAGAGAATGATGCAGTGCCCTTCCATATCAATCATTGATTTGATGACTCTTCATGAAAGTTAGATCTTTTCTGTGAATTCAACAAACAAAACAAACTTGAATATTATGTCTTGAAAATAACATTTATAATGGAAGCTGTTGATACTTTTAGCAAAGCAAGAAGACAGTTATGAGAATGCAGTGTCTCTATGGCATTAGAACAAGGTAATTTGCATGAAAGCTAAATATAGCCGGCAGTGTTAAGGTACAAAATAATTTTTGTGTTGTTTTACCGTAGAATTTGTATATTAATCTCAATTCAGTGAACTGTGTTTAAGGAAAAAGTCAACAATAATCCCAGGAATTAAAAAATGCAAGTTGTAAAACAAAAATCATCTGCCTTGAAGTAAAGTTCTCTAGTGAAAGGTCAGTATTAGATTTATGTATATATTAAATAAGTAACTTTTAAGTGTATGTCTTTTTTTACCTCAATTGGTGATATTTTCAACCTTTTTCATTGACTCAGGGATCTCTTGTTATTTGTTGCTAAAATTGTGAAAAGTTTTCACATATATGACCTTTCAAATAGCAACAAACAACTTCATGGAAAGTGTATCTTTTATGAAAAACATGTCTTAAATGTTTTGGATCAGTACTTTATATTAATAAACTAATACAGGATTTATGCACAAATATTTTTGAGATAATTAAAATATTTTTATTAATCTTCCACATGAAGAACGTTGTTTTTCTTCTGAGTTTCCTAAAAAATTATAAATTTTTTATGAAGAAAAAAATCCCCATCAGAAACACATTTATCAAGTGATTAATATGGATAAAAAATTATTCTGTGTTTATCTACTACTGTATGTGCCAGTAGAAAAAAAGCTTTAACCATTCAACTTGTGAAAAAAACAGATCCAATCAAGGAGAGAGCAAAATGGATCATAAATATAGTAAATTAAACTTAATTGTTTTTCTTTAAGATGAAAGTATTAATTTCAGATTAATATCTTGTACTAAAAAAACTTTGTTTTGAAGTTCTAAATGCTAGATTTTTTGGCTAATTTTGAAGAAGTGATTTTTATGAGCATGCTCCCCTCTTTAAAGGGTGGATGAACCAATTGCTTGAGTAAATACATGGTCTCCATTTGATGTGGATGTGATTCACAGGTATTAACCACCACAGCTTGGTGGGGGAAACTATGATGAATAAAATTAAAAGTAGTCTGCAATTAGCTGTGTGCTTTAAGGTGAGATCCAGACAAGTTTTGTGGGTAGTGCTTTTGTGGTTCAGCTGATATTTACAATATGCATAATGTACTGCAAGTGCTGTTAGAGCATATAGCAGTAAATTTGGCTAGGATGGCACAATTTTAAATAAAGTAGTATAAATAATGCATAAGCAGAAGTACTTGTTTGAGCTGTGCTTTCACAGCCTGCTGGAATTGATCATAAATATCCTGTTGACAGATCACATGAACAGCAAAATTTACAGAGAGTCTATTTATTGCACTCTTTCTTTTGTATCTGTTTAGGAAATAGACAGAAGACAATGGAGACTGTTCATTACTCTGAGAACAAAAAGTTTTATATTGGTATGACTTTGAGGTTATATAGAGTCACATGCATACACATACAGAGCTTTAAAAGAAAAGAGGTTGGGTCATATACCATAGTCTAAAATAAAGACACAGGTCCCCATAACAGTTTAGTTGATCAGCTTCCATGTGACTTTGTGAGGAAGGAAATTGTGTTTCACGTGGATATGTAGTGCTGAGGGTATGTTTTTGAACAGAAATTGTATTCAGGTGTTTAAAAATATCCTTGTAAAATCTGGAGAGATGTTTGTATATAGAAACTGATAGATTTCTGCCTTTGAACAACAAGTCCTTTTCCAATATATATCACAAATGGTATTAAGATAGATGTTGCCATTTATTTTTGCTTTCAATTCAGTAAAAGAGTGGCATTTTTGCTGGGTGTGTGTTTATTCAGAATTATCCTACAATCAATTACATTATTCCTTTTCACCTTTATTTTTTGTTTTGGTGTTTTTATTGAAGAAAGATTTATTTGTAGAACACTTATTATAAAATACTCTAAGTCTTTGTGGTTTTGTTTTGCTTGTTTTCCAGGAACACTGATGCACCATTTCTTCTTTTCCTGTCTTATCTTCACGTCCATACTGCTCTATATGCTTCAGAAAATTTCAAAGGAAAGAGCAAGCATGGTTTATATGGTGATGCAGTGGAGGAAATGGACTGGAGTGTAGGTATGTTACATGTGCTTCTAAAAGCAGTGGAAGGAATTCATGATGGCTTGTGTTTATGTTCACCAAACTGAGACCAGCAATTTGTGTCTATTGAATATCTGTCATACTTGTCCTTTATACTTAGGGAAAAGAAACAGTCATTTAGAAAGCACAATAATCTCAGCTTTTGCAATATCTACTTTATTGCCAAATTTATTGTGTCCTACAAAAGCAATTAATTCCCTTCTTTGTGAAGGTGGTCTATGCAGCATGGACTTAGCGGAGATGTGGACTTCTGAAGCTGAGTAGTTAAATCCAACCCTCTGAGCTTCTGAGTGAATCTTGCATATTCAAATGATCTTTATAAAACAATCTATTACCATGTCTATCAGTGGCGACCAGCATTTAGTCAATTGGGTACTTGCACTAGATTAAAGAATGCATGTGTTATAATTTCTGTTTGCATCCACATTGTAGCAATCCAGTGGACATTAGCTCGTTTTACTGTCTGTTTGATTTCCTGTTTTTTGGGTTTTTTTTTTTCCTCTTGTGTATTATTTACTTTATTCCAGCCTAATTGTTTTTTTTTTTTTTTTTGCTGCTGCCATTAAATTTTGCTATTTCCTTGCTGCAAAGGAAGGAAAGTCTCCAGAGAGAGTCTCTAGAGTTTAAACAGCAAATTGGAAAGCAGGGTAGCTGACATGCTGCTGTTTCAGGCTATTTAGTGATGCAGAGGTGGTAACAGGTTGAAAACCACTGCTCTTTTCCAGAATGACCACAAGTTCTTAGGAGATGTGTCAAATAAACCAACTGTAGGACAGAAGCATGCTATTTAAAAAGCTTGGGCTAAATCAGGGATTCAAGTTTAATGATGATAATATTGGAAATTAGAACAAATTTAGAGAAGAAACACAAGATTCCTCGGGTATTGTCCTTTTCTGGTCATTACACAAGCATCAGGGCAATAGAGCTAGCTTAATCAGGAAACAGATCCACAGATCCACAACTGTCATTTGCTAGTATAAAAGTAACAATTTTTTTTTTCAGTTGGTCTCAGTTTTGGTTGTGTCTTGTAAGATCTTGATGAGAGATGGCATATTTGTTCCAGCATGTAGAAAATAATGTTTAGTTCCTCTGCTACTTTCTTCTCCATTATTAGCCTGATGAAAAAAAAGAAAAGTCATGGCTGTCATTTCCAAATGAATCTGGAAGAATAATATATATATTTTTTTTTCAGCTGAAGGGAGTACTTATTTCCATTAACCTCCACTGAAAAGTCCAGTTTTAATGCATCAGCCATGTCAGAGAAAGTAGATTGATTCACTGTACTGCTGATGTCAGTAACCAGTATGTTCTTGAAAATGCCTCTGAAGAGTCTACAGTAGAAAAAGTTCTTAAAAAATTGTCTAGAAAAGATGAAAAAGTGGATACTGTGAGCTTTTCAGAAATGGAGGTTTTATCATTCATTTGACAAAAATTAGTATTTATGCATAGATGAATGTAACTTGCAAGAGCAGTAAGAACAATATAGCCCAGATACAACACTATGCTGCAAGACTTCCTAAGTAAAGAAAATACGGCATATGAAGAAAACATGAATGTATTGAAAACTACATTATAGAAAAACATCAGAAATCTTTGACCTTTGGTAGGAAAAATACATGAATTTTCACTGAGTTCTAAAAGAAATTTACAGTGTTTTCTGCTGACTGAGTCATGTTGTGGAAGACCCTTGTGGATGAATAAAAAAAAGGAGTAGAAAAGGAGTAGAAGTTGCAAGTAGAAGTACTACCAGGTACCAGTGATGACATAAAGACATAAAGATTGAACAATGGAATGCAACTGAAATATTTTTCCTTATTTGAGAAGTCAGATGGAATCAGAAAGAAATTAGGTGCCATTTCCAAGAGAGAAAGCAAAAGCTTTTCTTGTAAGATGGAAAAGTCCACTCAAGACTCAAAATTCTAAATACAAAACAGTTCCATTTTCATTTGTTTATTTATTGAAAATCAGTACCAAATAGGACAATTATTCAATTTTAAGGCAATCATTATGCTAGGAGGAGAAAAGCCCAAAAGACACATGAATAAAATACTTTTTTGAATATTTCATGTTTGTGACTTGTTAAACCAACACTGAAGATTATGATTACATTCCACGTCAAAAATTCAAAATACAAAGCCTCTTGATAAGCTTTGGGACCATGTATGTCTATTGCTTTTTCATACTGATGTATGTATAACAGAATTCAATGTTGAAAGCATTCACAGTTATAATGTCACTGCATGTGACATGCCTTAGAGAATTATTCTCTGGCTAATAACATTAATTTTCTTTCAATGTAGGCTAAGCACCTTATTAATTCTATTAATTATAATTCATATGAGAGAAGATGAAATAATCTTACAGTCTAAAAATGGAAAAAGAAATGATGAATGAATCAATGAATGCACTATCATCCTTTTCTTCCTTCCTGTATTCCCTTCTTTCATTCCTTCATTCCTGATTGAGTATAGGAAGAAAAATGGATATGCTCAGAAATTGTTTTTGATGTAAATTGCATTCCACTAATTTAATCCAAAACAGATCACTGCAAAGAGTTTTGGAGCCCCCTGTAGACTTGCAAGCTGTGTGAAGACACTAATCCAACGCCACTTTTGCAAATGGCTGGTTATTATTTTGTTAGCAGCAGCAGAACTACATATCAGGTCTTCTTCCTTTGTAGGTCAATCCCAACTGAAAGGTTTAGATGTAAAAATGTCTCAGAAATTGTGGTCTGTCACATACTAGGTAACTGTAAAGTGGGGGCCTTGTCTGGATGTCTTTGTTATATGAATGTCCTGAAAGCTGAAAAACCTAAACTGCCTCTCTCCCATGGTCTTTTGACCTGTCTTATGATCAAGTTAGTATTACAAGAAAATATTATAAGTCATCCGATATTAGTTATTTAGAAGGAAAGGGAAAGGGGAATGGGAAGGGGAAGGGGAAGGGGAAGGGGAAGGGGAAGGGAACATCCCAAACCATCTTAAATTTAACTTTTATTTTAAATACCTTAAAAGATTGTATAGAGTTTTATGGGAAGTGTGTTTTTTATAGGAATATGTTCCCAGTACCACTGAACAGTGTCCTGAAAATGTTTGTAAGAAAGACTAGAGCAATTTTTAATAGAAAAATCTGGGAGAGCTGTGACTGAAGCCCTATTCAACCTGGAGAAGAGAGTATCTTATTGACCTGAAGGAAGGGTGTAAAGAGAATGGGCCCAGGCTCTTCTCATTTGTGCCCAGTGGCAAGAAGAAATAGGCACAAATTGAAGCATGTCAGGTTTCCTCTGAGCATCAGGGAAAACTTTTTTACTCTGAGGATGATCACATGCTAACCCAGGTTGCCATAGGGGCAGTGAATTCTGGAGATGGTCCAGGGCTCCAAGTGGCCCTGTTTAAGGAGCAAGCTTAGGCAAGGTAGCCTCCAGAGGTCCCTTTCAACATAAATCATTCTGTGATTCTGTGAGATGCTGGAGAAAACAAAAAAACCAAAAAACAATCTGTTCACTAAAGTCAAATCATATTTGAAACAAAATCAAATACAACCTTTAAAAGTCAGTGTAGAGAAACAAAGGAACTCTGAAGCAAAGAGAAGCAAGATACTGTCATGATACTCTCCTCCTCTGCTCTTCTCTAGTGTGACCTCACCTGGAGCAGTGCATCCAGGCCCAGAGGAAAGCCACAGAAATGGTCAGAGGTCTGGAAACAATTCTTCTCTGAAAAAAGGCTGGAAGAGCTAAGGTTCTTTAACCAGGGGAGCTGAGATTGTTTAGCCTGGGGAGGGAAAGGTTCCAGGGTTATTGCTGCCTGTCAATATATAAAGGGGGCCTATAAAAAAGGTGGAAAGGGACTTGTTGCCAATGACTGTGTAGACAAGACAAGGGGCAGTTTTAAACTGAAAGAGAACAGGTTTAGGTTAGTTAGAAAGTAATTGTTTGTGATGAGGGCAGTGAGACACTGGACCAAGTGGCCCAGAGAAGCTGTGGGTTTCCCATCACTGTCAGTATTCAGGTTCAGGTTGTACAGGGCTTGGAGTAATGTGGCAGGGAGATTGGACTGTATGATCTTTGAAAGTCCCTTCCAATATAAGCCAATTTTTGATTCTCCATTACTAGAGTGATTGACAAATTTTAAGGATGCTGATGACATCTTGAGTAGATTTTCCTTACAAGGAAATAATATCCCATAGTTTTTTTTTTTTTTAAGTAAAAGTAACTGTGGAATTAAACCTTAGGTATCTGAAGAAATTGAACCTCACATGAGGAATATTTATGACTTGTTGAAGCATTTGCAATACTCTGCAACACAACTCTCTGGGGTGACATATAGCCTGTACTGAAACGTAGGAAGACAGATGTAAAGCATACTTTCTTCACTGAGGAAGGACAGCTGGGGTACAATCTAGGAGGACTATCTGAAAGTCAGACCACTTTTCAACTGTTTTTTTTTTTTTATTCCACTGTTATCATTATTAAGAATTTTCTATAAATACATATCTTCACAAAGCGCTTTCAAAGACGAATAGAAGGGCAGAAACTCCACCAAACCAGCACCAGACTTTTGTGAAAAACATCTAATTTACTTATTCCCTAATGAGATTTCCTAGTGTTATAAAAGAGATTATATCAGTAATATAATATGTGCACGACTAAGCTGTGGTTCCTAATGTCTATACCACCCAATTGTGAGATGATGAAAACTAAATTCTTACACAGTTTAATCTGATGAATTTTTGCATGATTAAATAGTTAATATGCTAAGTATGTGAACTTGATCACATCCTTTCCTTTAATCTTTTTTCTGTTCTGGAATGATGTAAATGAAAGGTCTAAGTGAAAACCATTCCAATTTATTATAAACTATTTTTAATGACCCCTGTGGCATCTTTCTCTCTTTTTAGTAATAGATGTAACACCAAGTAAATGAAAATAATGGTTTCAGACGCAAAACAAAAGTTACTTTGGAAAATCTAATATATTTAGGAGACAGAAAACTGAACTATGCCCAAAAGACTCATGGGAATTCTTGCTCTGATGAAAGTAACATAGTCTAATGCATTCACAAAGCAAAGAGAAAAAAGGGAATTTTTTTTTCACTTTTAAAAGTCATTGTTTTAAACTCACAATCCTTTAAGCTCTTAAAGTTGACTTATTATTTTTAATTATGAAGTAATTAAAATTTAATTTTAATATTTTTTTCAAGCTATTCTGGCTTAAACTTACATTATTAGGGGTTGAATATTTGGGTTTTTTTGGGGGTTTTGTGGGCATTTTTAATGTTCTTCCAAATACTGTACAGTAACTATCTTCCTTCTGGTAACAGCATAGTATTATTAAATATTATCAGAAAATCAATATTTCTTCTTTTACATAAAATTGTTAGTGGTTGTTATTTTGAATTTTCATGTCTTTGAATCACTTTGCAGTGTTTGTATACTTTGAACTTTTATTTAAAAACCTATTCTATAAGGGACAACCTGAAAATGTATCACAAATCTTCTGAGAATTCTGAATTGTATTAAAAATCAAAATAAACATTATTAATAAAATGAGAAGAAAAAAAGGGACAAATTCCTACTGCTTTAAGAAAAAAAAATCACTGAGCTATCCTTTTTTTTCCAAGAAAAAATCCTGCACACCAAGATAAGCCTAATTTATCATGGCTTTTCACCTCATGTAGTCATTTGTAACAGAGCAACATTGATTAAAAAGGTAAGCAAAGCAGAATGATGCCACATGATCAGAAGCAGCAGATAAGCACCTATCTTATCCAGCTACTGTGAATGTGACATAATGTTGGCTGCGCCTCAAAACCAAAAAATAGAATTAAAAATCTGGAGACGGATGCCTGATGCTCATAGTGCATTCCTTGACCTTGCTTTTCTGAATGTATACTGGTGTATATCTCAAATCTCTAAAGTTTAATATTAGGCTGGATTTCTTATCATAAAAGATGTTCAGCCAGCACCCTGAGGAAGAAGGTATCCAGCCAATACAGTTTTCTGTGACTAGGATAGAATTTTCCCACCCTGTCATGCCATTCTGCTCTTATCCAAGCATTAAGAGACTGTTTTTTACAGCTAAGACAGTAGTTAAGCTCTTGAAGCACATTCACTCTTTAGGTCACATCTGGGAAAATTGTCAGTGTGGGTGCAGATTAAAAACAGTTGTGGTTCTGTCTTTTATGATATGGATGCATTCCAGTTACAATCTGCTCTAAAACCCAAACCCATTTCATATGTCACTAAGCAGCAATGACTTTCAGTCACTACTGAATGGGACCAAATTTAGGAGGTGACTAGGTGATGAAGGACTCCTGTTTCCACTATGATAAGCCTCCTGATCTACCTAATCCTCTTTAAGTATAGTTTCTTTTTATATATCACATCTTTGTATACAGCAAAGCTCCTTCTCTGCACGTTATTTACAAGATTACAAGGCACATCCTAAGTCACCATTTCTGTAGCACTTTTTAATCAGTCATGTTCAAATAATGTCTTAGTACTCCATGATGGAAAAATTCAGCGTAATGTAGTTTGTGGTAATAGCGCTGTGTGGTTCAAAATTTGCTGCCAGTTGCTTAAGAGGTTTCATTTGCATCTGATACTGCAGAAGTTAAATTGTCAGAACTACGTGTGCTAGGGCACTGAGCATTTTTCTTTACAAAAATGTAATCATGTAATGTTCAAAACTGTAAAGGCTTTCTGTTAATTATGAAGCTCTTAAAATTCGGTTTATTGCAAAAACAGTGACTTGACATCTAACATTGTGTTA
Organism: Zonotrichia leucophrys gambelii; assembly: GCF_028769735.1. Classification (NCBI taxonomy): domain Eukaryota; kingdom Metazoa; phylum Chordata; class Aves; order Passeriformes; family Passerellidae; genus Zonotrichia; species Zonotrichia leucophrys. The sequence continues at coordinate 22,276,891 of NC_088169.1, read as the reverse complement.
GATCAAAATGCTGGAATCAGTGAAAGAAAATTAGCATTACTCTTAGACAAGGTAATTTCCATTAGTAAGAGAAAGCTCAAAGACTGTTTTAGATAAACTAGAAATAAGAATCCTGATGACTCCAAGCAGTGGTAAATCCTAAGGAGGATAGGAAGTTTTCTAATGAAATGTGCAACCAACCTTTTGTTTCACCTTTGCCTCTGAAGTTTAATTTTATAAATAAATGGTATGGTTGGATTTTGCTCCTAGCTTAAGGTGGGTAGGCAAAACCATTATCAGTGAGATTAGAAACACAGCAAGATTAAGAACAATTCAGAACAATTAAGAACACAGATTTAAACCAAAATTGACCTGCAGGACTTCAAGTCAATATGGACAAAGGTCTGAGTATGAATATTCAGATAAAGGTTGCAATAAGGAAACAAAATGGGTCTAACTTTATTCAAATTGTAGATAATCACCAAAATACAGACTGCAAAAACATTTTTAAGGAAGCTGTAGATGGTTTTTCTCATCGAGGGGCTTTGCATAGCAACCTTTTTTAACAAAGATACTGTGAAGTTTTAAAAAAATTACATTTGCACTGTGCTAGAAAAACTCCACAGGAATTTAGTAAGACAGTCATCCAGAGCAAGGGATCAGGATGACAGACTTTACTCACTTTGGTGGAAGTGTTACTGTTGTCAACCTTAACCTTCAGCCCTCAGGAGCGTGACTTTTGCCATGTTTTTCTTCTGTAGTTGGACACTGAAACCATATCTGTGTAGTTACTTAGGGAGCTTGTAATCATGGTTTTATAAAGCATGTGATTGTGCTAGAGAAGAAGGATGTTGCTCGTGGTAGTTGCATATCTGTGAAAGAAGCCTTGACATGAAACTAAGGAACAAAGAGACTGAAAATGTGGAGGATTTTTATTCTGTGTGTTAAAACCTTCTCATCCACGCCTCTTCCTTGTACCTTCAGATAGTTTTGTAGTGGATTACCCAGTACCTTACCATAGATGATACAGCCCATAAATGCATAAAAACATGCAGAAGGCGCAATTGTAAGACTATGAAGTCAAGTACTCAAAGATAGAAAAGTCATTCTTCCTATGCTTGTGTCTCATGGTACAGTTTTCTAACATATGTTTACATGCCATTTCTTTTCCCATTGGAATCCTATCTCCTTATCAGAGTGCCTTCTTAATGAGCAGCTTCTCAACAGTAGATATATTCCTCATTGTTAAATATGAGTTCTCATGTTTTATTTAACACATGCTATTGAAGTTCTGTTTTGAAGACAGATACTTTGACGTGTCTCATCTCTTCTGTGTCAGTACTTTGCTACAGTGTATAACAGATTTGCAAATAAGCATTTTCACAAAGCCTTTGTAAGACAGGGGAATCTCATTAATCAGTTTCCCAGAAGAAAAACCGAGACACAGAGATGATCTTCAGTTTTAACTCCTGAGATATAACTTTGTTGCTAGTTACCCACTAATCCAGATCTGGATCTTTAGTAAAGCATTAGGACTTTAATTCAGCTGGCATGGGATTTGGGAAGGGGAAAAGTAATTTTTTTGACGGTCTTGATCCATGTTGGAGGCTGGAAATGGTTAGAATGTGCACCTGGACTCAGGAACTCATGTCTTCTTCTGGTCCTGGGGACTAAATAGTGCTTTTTAAAGATAATTAAATATCTTTTTCAATATATGAACTATAATGATATGAACAGTTTCTGTGATGACTCAGGGAATGTCTTCCAGCATTTTACCATTTTTTCATAGCTGGCTGCATATCAATTAGCTGTAGAAAAAACCCTGAAACTGATCATGTGCATTTCAGTTTCAGTGATGATATTGAGAATACTAGAGATTCTTTTAAAATAATCCACAAAGTTTTTTTGGAGAGAGATATGAAACATTTTCATGCTTCTTTGGAAATGTATTTTAATTTTTTTTGAGACTGTTCTGCTTAAAAAAAGGTGATCTGATTCTGAGTGAAAGCAATAATCATACAATAAAGCTTATGATAATATTGATTCTGTATTCTTCATCAACAGATTGGTTCCAATTAGTGAATTTCCATGCAGAATTTCATACTATTGAATAACAAGGCTCAAATTCCAGGTGGTAATAAGCTCTTATTGATGAGTTTTATGGAACTGGCTTTTTATTGACTCTGGCTGATAATCTTTCAGTGGTACATTTGACTGCTAAAACAACCACACTATATAATAGGCTGGGTGGTAATACTGCTAAAGATCATTATTTTTATAAAAATAGATGCTTATATTGCATTAAAGAAAGCTTTTCATTGCTTTCTATATAATAACAAAATATAATAATGAGATAAATAATGAATTTTTTAGGGCTAGGAAAAGCAGTAGAGTAATGATGCAATGACTAGTGAAAGGCAGTCTGGTAAAATGGTGATTTTGCTCTGGAGCTTTTCCCCTCACCTCTTGATTGTAAAAAGGCATTTTTATTTCAATTTAGGATGCTGTTTAATAAAAGCTGAAACTAAACCTTTATTTTTCTTTTCTATAATTCTTTTTTAATACTGATGTTTGTGGGGCGAGTGTTGTATGTTTCATAGCGTACTCAGGTTATTTTTTACTAGTTTGAATGTTTTCTTTTTGTTTTTGCTTTCTTTTGACTCTGTATACACACTTCTATTTTTAAATTATTCTCTCTCCCTACCCATGAAACTTTCTTTATAACATTTCCTTATGAAGAGCATATTTCAGTAACCCTGAGAACACTGAACTGATTTTGTATTACAGTAGTAAGCTCAATATCCAAAGGAACACCTGACCCCTAAGGGCTCAGTTGCTTACTTGGGATGAGCAAAAAAAAGACTCCATGATAATAAAATTCTTGCCTTAGACCAGCATTAAGTTATATTCTACAGCTTTAGTGGATCTTGCAGCCTTATGATTCCACGAGAGGGGAGGCAGAGCATTCTTCTCTCCCTTAACTCCTTTTTTTCTTACCAGCTTCCAGGGAAAATAGAAAGAAGGAGAAAGAGGAGAAGAAGAGAGGAATCTTCCTTTTTCAACAAGTGTCCATTTAGAAAACTACTGGATGGACTCGTCTGTAATTGTCACTACAATTAAGTGTGACTAATTTGGGTCCTTCAGTGCACATGGTTTTTCAGTACTGTTGCCATTTCACTGTTGTGAAGGTAAAGGATTTTGGCTCTTTAGGCTCTTGTATCTCTGTAGTTGAGATAGTTGTGGATTAGAAATCAAACTTACTTTCATTTCTTAGTCAGACTTGCATTGAAAAACAAAGCAGGAAACAAGAAATAATACAAATGTAACCTCATTTTAATCCTAAAGAAAAGAGTGGCCTAGGCCAAAAAAAACAGTACAAACTTTGTCTTCCTGTGAATTCTAAGATAACTTATGCCAGATGTTTGAAAGAAATTAATAGTTCACAATGCCACATTATTTATAGTAAAGTCCAGGAAGATCTAGTTGTACTAATGGGAAAAGTATAGCCAATATAGAGTATTTCGATGTATAGTATATCACTGTGTAAATGGTAGCAAAGTGCTTCTAATCCAGAGTTCAGCTGATTTTGACATCACAAAATCACAGAGTATACATTAAGCAAATAATAAATGAATACTTTTTTAAAAAATTTACTTATAGTTCAAATACATAATTTATCCTTTCCATTTGGCAGATTAAAAATTGGATATGAGCTAACAGTGTGAATTTGCAGCCCAGAAAGCCAGCCATGTCCTGGGCTGCATCTAAAGCAGCGTGGCCAGCAGGATGAGGGTGGTGAGTCTGCCCCACTGCTCTGCACTTGCTAGATCCCACCTGGAGTGCTGCATCCAGGTCTGGGGTCCTCAGCACAGGATAGATGGGGGCCTCTCAGGAATGGCCTACGGGAGGTTGGTGAAGATGAGCAGAGGTCTGGAGGAGTTCTCCTGTGAAGACAGACTGAGAGCTGGGCTGAGAGAGAGCCTGGAGAAGAGAAAGCTCTAGGGAGAATATTTAAAGGAAAATAAATTATAAGAAAGACTTGATACCAGTACTTGTAGTGATAGGGCAAGGGACAAAAATTTTAAACAGCAAAATGGTAGATTTAGATTGGACATTGGGAAGAAATATTGGACAATGAGGGTAGTAAGACACTGGTACGGGCTGCCCAGAAAAGTTGTGAATGCTGCATCATTGGAAGTGTTCAAAGCCAGATTTTAAGTAACCTGATCTAGTGATAGATGTCCCTTCGTAAGGCAGGGAGGTTGGACTAGATGATCTTTGAAGGCCAGTTCCAAACCAACATCAGGACAGAGTGAGACACAGTGTAACCAGCACATCCTACAGAACAATGTTTGAACACCTTAGCAGGGTGTTATGAGCAAAGTGCTGCTATGATGGCTTTTTTATCAGCATTTTTTAAAGAGGCACAAAATTGGCAGTTTTCCTTAAAAAAAAAAAAAAAAAAAAGGCTAAAACCTTTCTACAGGACATATCCTAAATATTCTTGCCTATTTAGTGCTGAAGTAGTCAAGCTCCATATCCTCAATTTCTCAGTCCAACTTTTGTGTGATTCTGCTGCTGTTTGCCAGTCTTCTTGTGCAATAACCCCCAGGTGCTGCTCATAAAAAAATAGATGGCCTAGTTAAAGAGAGCTTTGAGGACTTTCTTGGCAAAAAATACTAGACAGTAATATCACATTTACCTCTCAGAATGTAAACTGATTTTTGATGAGACATTTAAATACTTCCCTGGTTATATATTAACTTTAGTAATTCATGGTAAAATAGTTCAAAATAGCTGTTTTAAATAGGAGGAACTGGTATATTAAATCTATCATCGGGAAATGTATGCAAATACTCTATCCTACTGTTACCACATTTACTTATTGAGTCTTGGTAACAATAGAGTCAGTTCCTGTATGTAGCCAGACATACTTTTCCAGTGCCTTCTAGAGCAGAAATCTATTTGCTGGATTGTACTTCTCTCTGCATGTGGTACTGGAACACCAGTATGTTACAAAGCTATTCATGTGAAATGTGAAGATTCCAAACATTTTCTGTTCAAAGACATCTGTTTATATACAAATTCTTAAATTTCATTTTATAGGTTCAGAAATTATTAGTTCATTAAAAAAAATACATTAATAGGGAGGAACTAACCCTCCACCTGCCTGTCTATCCATAGGAATAGTGCTATTCCATAAGTAACAAATGTGCTGCCTAGGGCCTTCATGTGGTTATTTGCCATCTGTTCTTTGGAGACTTTACCTTGGCAATAACTCCTCTCTTCCCCAAATAGTCTAATTACGGTTAGACTAATTTTTTCCAGGTATTTATGTAAATATTTCAGCTGATCTGTGGTGGTTTTGTCAATGATCCTTCCTCACTTCACATTTAGCCTTCAGATTTATCCTAAAAAACACATCTCACTGTGATCCATACATGCAAGGCAGAGCCCTTTCAGAATTCTGCCTTGCCTTTACACAGAAAAAATATATTGGTCCATTTTTGTAACTTCTCATTACAAACAAGATACACATAGCATTCATAGTGTTAAGCCTTGGAAAACTCAGATTAATTATCAATTTAACATGTAACATACTCATTTTTGTTTTATTATTATATAAGTGAAAATCAGAGAAAAGGCAAAGAAAGGAGCCTAATGGTCTCAGGGCCCTCTCTGATCTCATGACTCCACCATGTCTTAGGGGCATCAAACACACATTGGTCTAAGCAGAGTCCTTAAGTATTTCCAAACCAATTTAAAACAAAAATGGCATATTTCTTTCCAGGCCTCAGACCAGAAAAAGGCAGATTTTCTTCCACATAGGCATCTGCTGTGCTACTTAATACTACTCTGAAACTTCAACAAAAATTCTTTTTGAATAGGCTGTGAATATTTTTCAAGAGCACTAAGATGAATTAAGGAATCAAAGTGCCATTTGATGAGATTGTGAGTAATCTTTTTGAGCTAGTAATCTATCATCAGTGAGGATGACCTGAAAAATTATTTGCCTTCCTTTCAAACAGGATCCTCTGGAATGGAAGTCAGCATATATATGTCATGTTTAACACACATACATATACCAGGGGGAAAAGGCACCAAATCATAATTTATGGCTCTCAGTGTATTTATTTGTTTTTTTGGTTTTGGTTTTTTTTTTTTCCTAAATTCTGAATGTCATCCAGAGAAGACAGAGTGGAGTCTATATCATTAGTGGAAAAGTTCCTTGAGACAATTTTCATAGTCAGGTTTGCTTTCTTATTGGTAGTAACAGTGTCTATACAGAGATTCATTATCAAGTAACTTGTTTTGGAGGTGGTGATTTCACAGTAGGCTTTGAGTGTCTAGTAGCACTTAGGCACAAAATTTAGAGAAATAGGTGAATTAACAAGTGTGCATGGTGATCCTCGTGTCAAGGAGGAAAAAATGTATTGGTAGTGAGTTAATGCACACCTACTTTCATGTTAGATTAGATTTGCACAATTAAAATCAGAAAACCAGGAAATTAAATTTATTGATATTTCATGATGAATATAATTTACTCTTGATAAAACTCCTCTTAACTGTATGGCATGTAATTTATAGCAAGTCTTTAAAACCTGCTTCCAAATTCAGCAAAGATTAAAAAAAATTTGGCTGCTGAAAGATGATAAATGTTTATGCTCTAATGTCAGCCAGTTTTTTACAGTTTGAATTTTACTTAATAAAAATGAAATAAACAAATGGCAAAGGCTTTGAAGTTTTTAGAAAAGTGCAGAGGATTTAAATGGAGGTTAAATTTTTTTTCCCTGCTTTACAGCCTTCATAATTCTTCTTACATTATATCTGGCAAAATATTGTCATTATGCATTTGCTTGTAGAACCAGATACATATTAAGTTTAAAACTTAGTCTGATTTTTGTAAATGTTTAAACCTTTGAAGACATAGGAAAGAGTTTCTTTTATCATTCCACCTTTATGCAATCAATCACAATCAGCATATATTGGAATGGTCAAATACCTGAAGCCTTAAATTCACCTGACAGTCTAATTCAAAATTGAATAGTACCCTCAGCTGTCGCTACAGTATGCCATGGTCACACCTAAAGAAATCCCTTTCATAATTTGGAAGAAAACATGGGAGACCTCAAAGTGGGAAATGAGACAATGTATTTTTCATTATTCATCTTAGTTGTATGTGTGAAATGGCATCTTAGATATGTGCAGAATGAAGATGCAAATTTACCCAAAAAGTTATCACAGCTGTCATGCAAAATGCAAATATAATGGACCCTCCTAAAATTGTGTGACCATTTCTCATATTTTAGCATTTTAAGCAGGCTAAAAATCAAGATTTACTTTAGAAATACATTGACTTATGTTCAACAGATGTAAGGTCTAAAAGTGAATTTCAAGCAATGCATTTATTAGCTAATTTAAATACTAATAAGGAAATAGCTACTGATTAGTTATACTTTTTGACCTGTAATAATCCATCATTAGTGCTGCAGTACAGGAAGCTTTTCCATCCTGCATTGTCTCTATTGCTGCTGTACTTACAGGTCTTCAGGCACTTAACTCTGTACTTCATTATGCTCATGTATTTATACATATCTAAAATATCATTCCAAATTTCATATTTAAAAAATTATTTGAACCTATATGCATAAGAAAAATAAGAGATGTGGTACTCATTTCTAGGAAAAACCTTATGCATAAGTCAAAATTTGGTTGATTTATTCAAAGCTGCTAAGAAGTGTGCGTACCTAATCTGCTCTGCACTGTGCTGAAAATTTATCCTGAGGGTCTGAAAGACACATTATACTTATAAAACCGTATAAACAGTCTCAACTGATTTGCAAGTTTGCAGCTACATGGCAATCCAAATCCAAACAAAAAGCAAGTTCACACTGATAGCTTAGCTGTCCACACCGAAGTTGCCTTGTTTTCTGATTAAAAGACTGCCCTTTTCTGAGCACTTCTGCTTATTTACTTGTCCCACACTGAGTCTAGAGGAATGTAACAAAGAACTGTTGTTCTTCAGACTATCTGGACCTAAGAACTTCTTATCTGATATCTAGTGGGAGGTAGTTACATCTGGGGCAATGGCCTTGCTTCATTTTGAAAAGAATTGATAATTTTTGGGGCCAAATTCTTAGGATAGGTGAGCTGGATATGAAAATCCATACTTTGTGTACGCTGTATGTAAATCCCACTCAATGTATCTACAGCACACACAGCTGGAGCTTGATTTGGCCTGCTCTAGACTTCCATTGGAGGATTCATCAGTCCTAAAATGTTTAAAATTGCCAACAGTGGCAGGTCTGAACTGTCTTCTGAGCTGAAAAAAGACTGTCAGCACACCAGAAGAGACAAGAAACCCACTTCAGCTTTACTTTGATTCCTGACTGAATGCCCATGAGAAGTGTGAGTGCCTTAGTTGAATTCCCAGGATTTGTCCTTGAAATTTGACTTTGAAAGAAATCCAAGTCACAAAATCCAAGAGGGCTTTGCTATGGAAACATAAATATGTTAACTGTCCATGATTGGATTTACTGTAAATATGCATTCCTGTTACAAATTAAAACACTAATATTGTTGTATTTTTTCAGAACCAGATGCTACTTTTTGGCAGAATTTCCTGTTGACATTGAAGATCCCAATAAGCTATCATAGCAGGAGCTAAGCACATTTGAGACTATGTACTTTTGGAGAAGATTTTGTTGTATGGATTGTTTCCATCGTGTAACTTTGGAAATAGTAGTCTGGTAGTACTGATTCAAGGCTTTGTACTGAATGTATACTCTACTTTCTTTCTGCAGGAAGAACTTTATACCTTTTGCAATTAGTTATGCATCTATTTTCTGGTCTAGTCAGAGTTGTTCTACCTAGTATTCACTCTCACCTTTGAGGTTCATATGCTGATGTCCTCCTTATGGGAATCACTTGTTCTCAAAGGCGGATATGTTCTCTTAACTGGCTAGATAATGTGCCATAGTACATTCTAATGCTTTGTTCTACAATTTCGACTCTGCTGTGGTTGTGTTGTAGCTCTGAATGTTAAACAAGTTGTGTGCAGAGTTTATGTACTGTTCATCATATGTGCCGCCACTTCTTGTGTTGCCGTCAATGGTTTTATTATTTTTCATCTTTACCTCAAGTGTTGTACTCTATGACTAGGTCTGAAAGTGATAATTACTTCCCCACTGAAGAGACAAGCTGATTTACATATTTATCAAAGGAAACTGGATGGCTCTGAGCATACTATGGGAACATTTGCATATTTATAACTTGAAATGTACAAAAGCTAAAATTAAAATAGGGGTGTCTTGATCTTAGTTCTAAGTTTGTTTTAATACAAAGGTTTTAGTCCGTGGATTTTGTAATCAGATCAGTGCATTAAAATGAAGTAACTTTTCTTCATCACAGAAAATCAACATAGAGATTAAAATGATTGTTAGCTTGTGAATGATGGTATGCAGAAGCTGCAACATTAAGTTTTCATAAGGTGAAAATCTTAGCCTTTGAGCCCTGAAGAGATGATTAACTGTGGCAAAACCTTAAACTGCTGTAGCAGAAAGGGGCTCCCAAGAGGTTTACTATGTGGTAAACCTATGGGTATATACTTGAAAGGCATCAATATATTTTCTGGGAGAAATGTGGGTTTCCAAATACTTATGCATGTAGCAATAATTTTTAGGATTTTATGCATTTATTCAATGGCTTGCATTCACAGAGGTGAATGCCTGGAGCTGACTACAAGTTGTGATTCTGGCTAATGATGCTATTCAAAACCAAACATGAGCAGCAGTAGCAAATTCTAAACAGCAAATAAAAACAATAAAACCCCAACACAATCATACTGCCTCTTCTTGGCAGTGATGTGATGGCTTATTTTCCCAGGCTGATCTATTGGAAATCTTTGTTCAATAATTGTCTCAGTCTTGCTGTAAATTTCTGGATACAAGAGAGTCATGTGAAAGTTTACTGGAGTTGGAAAATAGTGTTACATTATTAGGAATTTCCTTTACTGTCAGTTATCTCTTCCTGAGACAGATCCTTAACCCTCCTTCTGAAACATGTTTTTTCTTTGAATTTGGAAGACTGCTTTAAAGCTTTCATCACAAGTAGAAGCTATTTTTTTCTAATGCCTAGATTACACAGAGGTATTCTATTTCCTCTAGCTTCTTATTCACAATTTCAGCAATAGTCTAAATTATTTTGAATTAATACAAATAATATTTATTGCTCATTGACTTGAAATGTCGCTAAACTAATTTTTGAATAAAATGCATTTGTCCATGTGCTTGCTTGACTAAACACTTTAACAAATCAGTAACATTTGTAAACACATTATTGTTTTTCAGTGTTTGCACCTTGTTTACAAATGAATAGTCATTTTTTAGAAACCCTATCTCTTCTTGTAGATGCATACAGTAGGAGCTTTACATGAGTCAAAACTTAGTAATTACAGTCATCATTAGCAAGGCTGGTTCAGCTACCATTCAGGCTGGGCTGGAGAAGTTGAAAAGCTGCATGGTGCTGTGTTTCCTTCCTAAGAACAGAGTCAATTGCTCTTCTCTCTTTCCCATGGCTATCACTCCACTGAAATTGGCATTTTCACATTCAGAATGGAACAATTCTTTATAATTTTACACAGCTTGAAGCAAGAATGGAGAGTAGAATACAGAGAGCACTCAGTATATTTCACAAGAAGTTTAATTTAAATTTTGGAACACTGATGTCCTAATTAAAACAAGTAACATCTTAACACAGCCCTCAATTTATTTTGTATCTTAAAAATATATAAATGGAAGCAAAATGTCCAATGATCTAACACCTTTGTCTGCTACAATGTTAGTCACCTACATTGCAGAATACATTCCTATAATGGCAGTGGTAGGAGTAGCTTGATCTGAAATTCTGGTTGCTAAACGGCTGCAGAAATTATGGAGCTCCATCACCTAGATTGATTTGGATATTCAGAAATGTTGTCTTTCCAAATATGTTCTGTTCAAATCAGAAGAAAAAAAACTGGTACCATCCACACAGATCAGTACAGCAGTTAATTTTTCAGAACGTGACTTTCAAGCAAGGTATTTTAATTTAAACTCTTTATTGTATTAACGGGAGTTACATCATTCAAATACACTTAAATTTGTCTTGTATCTTGGTAACACACACTTTGCTGTTTATTTACAATTTTCATTCTAGTAGGTGCTAGTGTTCAGGATCAAAATGAAGGTTTGCTTATGAGTGTGTTGTGACTGCCATACTCTGGCAATACTGTTTTTTGAATTACCACTATTAGTCCATCTGTACTGAAAAATGTTGCTGCTAAGATAAATTGTCATTTTAGCATTTGTTAGTTAAACCTTATGTATGCAATCCTCTGTGTTTCAAAATCCTTTTGAAGGAAATGGAAGTTTTACCATTGAGTTTAACAATGGATGAGAATTTCTATGCATTTTATATGGTTGGGTTTTTTCTAAAATGGGACATGTTTGAGTGTCAGAATTTAATATTTTTTTTCAGAGAAAGACTAGTTACTCTACCTCATTAAAAAGAATCATTATAATATCTTACATTTAATTTTAATATTAATTTTTAATTTTAAGTTTGTTTGTGATAGTTAGACAATTTTCGTTGCTTCTCATGTCTTCCCAAATTAGTTGGAAAAATCAAAGTGGTCATTATTGAATGATTGCCAATGCTTTTGATCACCAGAGATCATGTTATATACTGAGTGCCATTCTCTCTTTATTGTCATTTTGGTTTACATACAAGATTAATTTGAAAGTTCAATTTCATCATAAACATGAGGTATGTAAAAAAAATATTGTTGTGCACATCACTGCACATATATTTCTTTGCACAATACTATTTATTGTATTTGTATCATAAAATCATAGCTTGATGTAGGTTGGAAGGGAACTCTGAAGGTCATGTGGCTGCATACCTACATATAATTTACTAATTTATCTTTGTACTCTACGTTTTTATGATTATTGACACATTTCCAAGAGATATTGTAATCACTTAACAAGTACATTCTCCAAACAGTTCCCGAAGCCAATGGGAAATTGCCTCGTTCTTTTCTGGCACTAAGTCCATCCACCTCATGCAGCAAGCGCATGGCTTGTCAGAAGGATCTGCGTGATTTTTCCCTCAACCCACCAGCTTTAAAATGTCAGCCTTTGTAACAGATTTTCTCAGCTCTGTTGGGAAATTTCAACTCCCACAAGGCTTCAAAATTTACATAAACAAATTCTCCTACTCTTGCATTTCTTCTTTGCTCCTACTTTACAAACAAGACCACCAGGTATCTACTTAAATTTAGCAGCTGATGTTCCTTTATTCTTGACCCAGTCATTTGAAAAATTATGACAGTCAACCACTTTAAAAAGACAGTTTTAAAATGATATAACACGAAGAGGCAACTAGAAATAGTAGCAATAAAGTAAGGTAATTACTCCTTATCCAGAAAAAGAGCATAGCAGCAGAAACAGTGATCTGAAAACCATTTAGAAGGCTCTGTATTTCAAAGTTCTTACTCATCCTCTTTGACACAATAATTGGGCATCAGATGATGAAATAATTCTTAGTGGTCAAGTTAGCAAATCAAAATTAACATTCAAATTGGACCATTCTTGGATGTTTAAGTAAAAGAATAAAGATAAAATAGGTGTGAAGACAGAATTATCCTTATATGTTCTGAGATCCCTAAAGGACAGGTTCATTGTCAGGCTGATGTGAAGAATTATATTCTTAAGCTTTGTTCGTTTTCTAGGACCAATAATTTTAGATTCGTAATCAGTATAAAATCCTCTGGAGCAAGTTACAAAGAGAAGCTTCACTCTCATTCATACAGAAACTCACTTTAAAGAATTCAGTCTAAATAGGTTTCAGTGCAATTTATATAACTGCAAGGCCCTCCACATTTCGAAGTAGTGTGAGGAGCCCTTTGTGAGAATGAAACATGAGCCCGTGGTGCCTAAGAGCTACAAGACATATCCCTGTGGGTACTTCTTTTAGATGGGTGCACCTGGGTGTGTTTATTACCTTGCATATTTTGAGTTTAGTTGATGTTTTTCCATATGTTGGGATATTAAGGGCTAGTTATTAGGTTTTATAATGAAAGCACACATACTTTAAAGGTGATACTTGAATTATCTTACTTTTTTTTTCTTACTCTAACAGTAGCACTGAGATTTTTGCCATGCTGCCTCTATGGGTTGCTAGGCAGCAAGGCTTTACCCCCAAACTGCGAGATCTACTCTGCATGCTGAGACTCATTCCTCAGTGTTACTAAATATCCTCAGTGGCTTGAATCTTGCTGGGGGATTTCCTTGATTGAGAGCAACTGCTTCCAAAAGTCACTTGCTCTCTGTGGATTAGCCCTTTTCTCTGATGTGCACAAATCCTCTCATACTGTTCTTCAAGAAACCCTGCAGCAACTGAGTCATTGCTGCAAGCCCTGTGTGATTGTGCCCTAGTATGCTGCATGTGCCTATTGCTGAGTATAAGAGAGTTAATGTGAAATGTGGTCTCAAAAAGGCAAAGGGACACAAATATTTATATGTGCCAAGGCTAATGAAAAAGTAATTTAAAGTCTCCAGCATCCAGAGGAAGGCAACAGGGCTGATGAAGGGCTTGGAACATAAGCCCTGTGAAGAACAGCTGAGGGAGCTGGGGATGTTTAGCCTGAAAAACAAGAGACACAGGGGTGACCTCATCACTCTCTACAGCTCCCTGAAAGGTGGTTTTAGTTAGGTGGGGGTGGGTCTCTTTTTACAGGAAACAGCTGACAGAACAAGAGGATACAGTCTTAAGCTGCATCAGGGCAGGTTTAGGTTAGATGTCAGAAAAAAATTTTTCACCAAAAGAATGATTGGGCACTGGAATTGTCTGGCCAGAGAGATGGTGGAATCACCATCCGTGGACGTGTTTTATAAACAGACTAGACTTGGTACTCGGTGCCATGGTTTAGTTTATTAGGAAGTGTTAGGTTAGGTCATAGGTTGGACTTGATGATTTCAAAGGTCTCTTCCAACCTAGTTCATTCTGTTGTTCTTAAAGCTGTTCTTTGTTTTTTTTTGTTTTGTTTTGGTTTTTTTTTTCACCTAGGGCAAGTTCTGGATGTGCTGGAGAAGCATAATCTGAATGACAAAACTCTTGTATACTTTACATCTGACCAAGGGGCTCATGTTGAAGAAATCTCCAGTGCTGGAGAAGTCCATGGAGGATACAATGGCATATATAAAGGTGAATATTCTCTGATTGTTCTTGAAAAATGCAAGAAAAAACATCTCCTTGGGTTTGCGCCAAAACTGTAATGTACTATGTGGCCAAGGTCAAAATCTTTGATCTATTTGAAATAAAGTAAGAATGTTTTTTTTATTCTTTTTAATGAAATTACAATTAGTCTTCTTGTTTCTTTATTAGAGATCAATTTCTTTTCATTCTTTCACTAGGTAGAGGCTGTGTAATTTGTTTTCCACTCATATTTCAGGGGTCAAGATCAAAGAAATCCAGCAATCTCATAGTAGTTGAGCCTGGGAGGTATCTCCCAAGGTCTGCAGTCCCAGCCTCTGCAGAGCAGGGTCAGCTGTAGCACATTGCTCAGGATTGTATCCAGTCAAGTTATGAAAGTGATGGAATTTCATTGCCTCTTTGGGCAACTTTCTCTAGTATTTGATCACGCTCACCATAAAAAAACCTTTCTCTTATGTTTAAATGGATTTTTTTGTGGTTTAGTTTGTGTCCATTGTCTCTTGTCCTTTCATTGGCTCCCCACTGAAAAGAGTCTACCTCTGTCCTCTTTACTCATATAAATCCATGTAATCCCTACCAATGGATAAGATGGATAAGATCCTGGTAAGCATTTTCTTCTCCAGGATGTTCCAGGATGAACATCTCTCTCAGCTTCTCCTCATATATTGAATACTTATATTGCTTAATCATTCATCACCTTCATTCCAACTCGTTCCAGTATGCCCATGTACCTTGTACTGGGGAGTTCTGCACCTGGACCCAGTGCTCCAGATACGTCTCACTAGTGCTGAGCAGAGAGCAGGACTGGCTGGAAGAGTTCTTCCTAGTGCAGCACAGAGTGATGTTGTCCTTCATTGCCAGAAGGGCACATGCTGTCTCATGTTAGGCTGGTTGCTCCCTAGAACCCTCCAGTCCCTCTCTGCAGAGCTGCTTTCTAGCCAGTTACTCCCCAGCCTTTGCTTTGCTAGAGGTTGCTGCTGTGAAGATTCAGGACTTGCTATTTCCTTTGCTGAACTTAATGGGGTTCCTTTTGGCCCATTTCTCCAACCCTATCAAAGTCCCTTTGAAAGGTAACAAAATCTTCCACTCTTGCCAGATTTATATCAACTGCAAAACTTTAAAAAGGAAAAAAATCAGGCATATAAAGTAAGGTTTTCAAGCAGGAGGACCCCACAGTTTTTAGTCAGTAGGTATCAATCTGAGAAATGACCTGTACATTTTAAGAGAGCTTCAAAGAAAATGGTACACAAGAAAAACAAGGAATGCCAAAGGGATGATGTCTATCAGATGGGTCCCCGTGGGCTAACACCAGAGTGAAATGTATCTTGAATGTTAGCACATAGGCCTTGCGTAGTGATTTAAGTAATTAAGGAACCATATGGTTACATATCTGTAGCCGTAGGCTCAGCCTGAGGTGTTTTAGAAGCTCTAAAAAATATTTGCCTTCTAGAGTGCCAGACATAAGGTACAGGATAAATTATAAGGAAGGAAAAAATACACTTGGGAATATGTCTTCTTGAAGAACTTTGATTAAATGGAGTCTTTCTCTCAAGCCTTGCACAATTTTGTATTCATATTTACAGTGCAGAGAAAAACTTGAAATATATCTTACCTGTATTAAGAAAAAAGTCTGATTGATAGGTTTAGTTGAGTAGTAATGGGTCTTATAAAAAAAAAAAAGGAAAAAGTTGTGTAGTTTGCAATTAACACCTCTGCTGTGCTGACAAATGAGTTAGAAAAATAATCACAATGTAAGAAAAAAATATTATTTGATGAGAAACATTCTTAATAAAATAAAAAGAAATTAAAATACCCATGCAATTAGTTGAATATACTTTTAACATTTTAAAATACAATTAATTCTGCTTTACATTCCGCTTTCTCCATCTCAAAATCAGTCCTTAATTTAACATGTATATTATTCATCATTTTCAAAAGGACTGAGGTAAAAATTATCAATTAATTGCATACTACCAATTTTCATACATAGGAATTTGTTCATATTAAAAGTCATGTGTGGTGAAAAGCATCTGTACATATTTGTCAGAGTTAATGAGAAACAGACCTGTGAAGCCCCAAGACTAGCAATGTACCTAAAAGCAGGACAATCTTGATGCTGCTTGTGTTTATGTGTCCACACACCAGGAATTTCCTTTCTTTGGTGTGTAGTTAAAAACCTGTGAGACACACACATCTTTTCTCCCTCCCTGTCTCAGCTAGTCAATCTCCACTACTTATCTTTTTGTCTCGGAGTGCTGCATGAATGCAAACATGAATCAAGGCACTTAACCCTCTTGTCAGAGCTGGAGCAATATGCTCAGCAACAATTGGTTCTGCCCTAAAATCAAAAGCTCTTAAGCAAACTCCGCAATTCTAACTCACTAATTTCTCTTGATACCTAGCCAAATAAGCACCAATAATAAAATTTAAGAGGGTTTTGGATAGTTAAGCTAGTGCTGCAAAACGCAATGCAAAAAGGGGAAATTGCTGTTGGAATGTTTTATTACTCTAGATCCTAACTACAGAACAGTCCACCATAAATCTGAATAGTTAGAAACCAGAACTAACCAATTGCTGTCATAGACAGTCTGGTTTATTTCTGCAGTATTCCTTCTTAGAAGACATTATATAGTAATACTGAAGTGATGGATCAAAATCTCTTTCCAGTGGCCTTCTTCTGATGGTTGGTTATCAGGATCTGTGTAGTAAATAAAATCCCTAAAAGGATCCTAATCCTAGACAGTATGACCTTGGTTTAAGATGTGAATTCTGACAATTAAGATTCTACAAAGATTCTTAACATTAATTATATAATTTTTTATCATATAAAGATAAATTCCCACTTTGAGTCTTTCTAAAATCTGTGCATAGCCTCTATCACTTATCCATGAAAGCACAGTACTTTCATTTACTGTTATGAAATGGGACAGTTGCAAATTTCATGGAACATCTTGAAGTTTAATAATATGTTCTCACTCATATAGCATAAAGGAGGGGAAATTTTAAATTTTTTCATAACTTAAATTTGTTTTGTGTACTTTTACTATGGCTCTTGGGAATGGCGAAATTCAGAAAATAATTGTCTTTTCCATCTCTCTTGTGATTTTCAATTGTTGAGTTTTTACTCATCCCTAATTTCTTATTATTTTCCTGTGTGAATTACTTCACTTTCAAAACGGAAGTAAATATACTAAAACAGGAAGGGACTTAACACAGTGTAGCTTCAAGGTACCTTACGTTTGTTTTTTGGGTATGTTTGCAAAGGGTCACACAGACTGTTTGTTCTCTCTTTTTGCTTCATCTTTTTGTTTTCTAGTCAGAATTTGATTCATGAAAATTCCTTGTCTCCTAAGCCATGATTAATGTTCCAGTAACTTTTCCTGAAGGTCTTTGTCAAAGATCTTTCTAAGGTTTAAATCTAGATACAGATTCCAAAACAAAAAATAGTGGCTATTTTAGTAAGAATTTCTTCGCAACTGAAGAATTTCTTCGCAACCTGAACTCATCAAGTACTCCTGGGATTTGTACAAGACACTATTAATATTTTAATTAAATAAAAAATAATAACAATTAATACAATAATATTAACAATTTTATATTGAAATATGGAAAGTAATAGGTGTAACTGAAGTATCTTATTAAAATTTTCTGTGTAGTTTTTCCAGCTTTTTTCTTTCCAGTTCTGTAATATTTGTCTATTGAAAGTCAGACGCTAGAATATTAAGGTATTGCTTGTATATATGATTTCCAGGATACCTGCACTGACTTCTCCTTAGGTGTTTTTCACTATCTGCCTCACTGGAGCATGTCCATTTGATGTAGTCACCATAGCTTTCATTTAGGAGCAGAAATAAAGTTAGTTTTTCCAAATACTTTGGATTTGTACTTTCAAATAAGATGAGCAGAATAAATAAATGAAGAGAATTTCCTCTATATTAACAAGATGTGCAAGGTGACTGATTTAAAGGAAGCCATTATATTCTTCTTTGGTACTCTGAGATTTTGAATCAAAATATTTTGTTGTAATTTCTATTTAGTTTCTTAGTAATTTCTTGAATTAGCCTTAGTGTGCTATCATATATACAAATACATAATCAATATTGTTCATTGTATCAATAAACAATGAAGGCAATTAAAAATTTTCTCTACACTTTTTCCCACCATAGTATTTCACTGGCACATATGCAGAGAGTACAAGTCCTTCCCTCGCTATCACTTGTTGACATCCATCCCACTTTGTCACATACTGGATTTTCTGTTCAATCTCCTTACATTACTGTCTTTTGGATATGTACATTTTGCCTGTACCTCAGATCTGCATGAGAAACAGTTTTTCTTTATATTTACAAAGCACAAAGAAAATAGGACAATACAGCCACTTGGCTACTGTCGTGCTGCCAGAGTGGGTCAGAAGTCAGTGCAGAGTGGGTCTGTTGATAATGGAAGTGGAGCCAAACACTGATAAAGTCAAACTGTGTGAACAACATTCATTTCAAGTGTTTTGTGCCTTGGAAATAGGTATTATCATAGTTATTTTTAATATCCATAAAAAATAATAATGTCTCAATAAGGACTTAGGCCCTGATTTGTTTTTTAAAATCT
The DNA here is from genome assembly GCF_028769735.1 of Zonotrichia leucophrys gambelii. NCBI lineage: Eukaryota > Metazoa > Chordata > Aves > Passeriformes > Passerellidae > Zonotrichia > Zonotrichia leucophrys. The sequence goes on along the minus strand of NC_088169.1, from coordinate 22,258,054 downwards.
GCTACAGATCTGTGAGATCAAGAAATTAATACCTTTTTTTTTAATGTATTACTGTAAAAAAAATTATATACTGCAGTGATAAGTTAGTTGAGCAGGGTTTCTTGAAGCTGTTACTAAATCTTTTCATTCCTCTAAGCCACAGAGAAATCAAGCTGGCCATTACTTTGACCCCAGGAATCAAGCTATGGCATATCTGGTGATATTTGTTTGAGTTTACTTTTCACTTGAAAGAAAGCAGTAGTTGACTTTTTTCAAATGTACTGTATTTTTATAGTCTCTCTGAAGTGATCCAGATTTTTAAATAATCAACCCATCTTTTAATTTTGACTGAAAGAAAAATATCCTCACAGATAATTTTCTTTGATTGAAGGAAATGTTAGATGAAAAACATCCAAATGAGCCATGTCTATTCCATTCACCTGTACAAGAATAGCTCAGATTAATATAAATAAAATTAACAAAAACAGTACAAGAAACAAGGTAAAAATCAGTAAGAGTAAACTTGTCATTGAAAATAAATTTTCGTTCAACCATTTTATAAAGTAAGCAATAGTAACCAGTCTTGATTGTTGATATTTGTGACATTAAGTCCAGTAGAGATGGGTGGAATAATAAATGTTTTGTTTATAATTCAAGAGAATAAATTGGGTCTGGAAGCTTTGTTTTTAGAAGCATATATGAAGGAAAGTGTAGTATGGTTATAATCCAGGTGATTTAAGAAAGTTGTTTCAAATAGTTTTCATCATTCATCATCCATAATGTTAATGGTGATTTACTGCAGCGTTCCCCTTTATACATCATCCTTTGTAAAAGCTCTATTGCCAGAGTTCGGTAATAGCAGTCAATTTAAACCAGAGGGAAAGAAAAAAAAGATGTATTCTTTTAGCTAAGATTTGAAATGAGGTTAAAATGGAAATTTGACATCATGTTGTGGATGACTGCAGAGAGTTATGTCTGTATTTTGCCTGCTCCTGCAGATTTTTCAGGAAAGGTGAATGTAGGCTATTGTTCAATGTAACACTGAAAGGGACAACTACTCAGAAAGCATAAATGGCGAAGCAGGAAAATACAGTCTCGTGTGTTTTGTGCTGCTTTAAAAACATTTTTTAAAGACTTTAAGAGAATAAAAATAACAAAAAGGTAAGTTGTCTAGATTTTGCAAGGCATACAGGCTACTAGGTTTCGGTCTTTTCTCTGTTTCAATGTTGTCAAGTCTGAGCAAAACAGAAAACTAATAAGCCATGTCCTTAAATATCAAGAGATTTTGTTTCAAAATAATTATATTTTCTGGATTTTTTAAAATTTTATTATATTAGCCATTTAGAAATTTCTGTGTTTCAAGCATCAGTAGTAAAACCTTGATTATTTTTTTTAAGGGAAAAAGAATGCAGATATCTTGAACAGAGTTTAACAGCTAGAGTTTTAAAGATGATAAATGTCCAGGGATTTGTAATCGTGTAATGGCATTAAGCACCTGCAGTCACTAAGCGCAATTCTAATAAAAATGAACACCATGTAAGCAGAGATAATAGAAGACAGTCTTCTGCAATGACCTGTAATTCCTGCCCTGATTCCCTGTTATTCCCAGTCTCCAGAGATGTAAAAAAAAAATTATGCTCCAATTAGCCTTTTGAAAGGAAAACAGCAGTCACTTCTTCATAGATGTAAGTAAGGAGAAAGCCCTGCTGTGGAATCCATTTTGCTTTTTCTACCTTACAGCAGGGCATCAGAGTTTGTGTAGTATTCCTTTGTACTTGAGTAATGTGCAATTTTTCTGTTGTTTTCTGCTGATTCAAGAAAATTGTACTGTGAACCTAAGAGCTGTGAAAGTGACCCAATATCTAAGTTTTAAGAATTGCAACATGTGTGAGAATCAGATTTACCACTTTGAAATTTCTCTGTCTTCAGAGTATACAGGAGACAACAGTGTAACAAGACTTTATTTAAACATCCAGTCCAGTACATCTGTCTAGTCTCTTACTAGACAGAGTTTACAGAATTACTAGGCAGGCATACAGAAATAAGAGGAACATCATAGCTAAAGCTACCAAAGGTATACATCAACTCTTAGTGTTGTCTGTCTGTTGGTACCCTTCAGCCATAAAGTTGCTGCCATGTATACACAGAATTAGGATCTGTCTCATGAACTAACTCATCTCCCTGGTGTATCTGTTCACTAAAAGTATGTTCATTTGAGGATATTTGTAATTTTAGGACCTTATGCTTGTTTTGCTTGGATTGACCAACTCCCACTCAGCAGGATTTTCTATGCACCATAGCTCAGTCAGCTTATTAATCTTTCCTGCTGTGTAACACCTAATTCCCACCAAACTTTGAAAAGCATAATGGCTGTTGTACAGGGGTAGAGTCATCTTTTCTACAGAAGATAGACACAAGATCTTGACATCTACACTGGTCTTGACCCAACAACATGAACAACCAATCAGTATACTTTTGGGTGAACACTTCCTTTGGGTGACAGGTGTTCTGTGTCTCACCAAATAACATTTTTGAACTTAAATCTACATTATCTTTAGAGTTTCAAAAATAATATTTTACTAGAATGTGCACAAAAATTGGACATGCATCTCATTCTTGAGTAGGTAGCCACACACTTCATCATTATAATGGAATTACATTTAACTCAGCAAGGGCAGTAAACTTTTAGGAGTGTTCTAGAAGACAGACAATCCAGTAGAGATCTGATCGTGACACCATTAAAAAAAAAAAAAAAAAACTTAAGCAAATATTGTTGCTTGACATAAGGCTGAATATTAAAAAGTTTTAACTTTTCTAATGTCATACCAGATGTGTCCCTGACTATTTAATATTATGAGTTGTGATAAAGCCTGTGGAAAAAAAACCCAAAAAATCTGATGTAACAAGGAATCATGAGCTAAGGGTCCTTCAGTTACAAGAAAAGAAAAAAGAAAAAGGTAAATTTATACAAAAAAGAGTTGTCTTTCTTGAAGTTACTACTTACCTTTACAAACAGTGAAAATCCTGTAGAAAACCAGGTAGATTCTGAACCCCTTTTGCTGAAATGGAAAAGATCATTGAGAAGTCAATAAAATAGACAGCATGTATAACAAGGCCTGGGGTCAATACCAAAGGTATTGACATCTATGAGGTGTTTTGGGTGTTTAGGATCCTGAGGAAGCAGAACTTTTGAAATACTTTGTTGTAATAATTTTTGTTGTTGTTGTTTGTTTGGTTTGGGTTAATTTTTTATTTTTTGGTTGTTTTTTTTTTTAACTTGAAAAAGGGAGATACAGGAAGAAGATAGTCCTGTAGTAGTTTGGCCTGAACCATGAATTGCTATTTGGTTCATTTAATGGCAGAAGTCCAACCAATACATTTTTGTTTTTCCAGACATTTTAATGGTATAAAATTTCAATTTATGTCCAAATGGCCCTGACTGTGTTTAACCATATTGAAAACTCATCTGCTAAACAGAGGTTTCTTTTTCAAGAGATATAATAATTTCAAAGGTCACCGTGAAGTGTTCTGCATAGTCACAACTGTGCAGGACATTGGTAATAGCATTTGTGATTCCTCTTCATACAGAGCCAGTTCAATTTTTATTCGGTAATGGGGAACATGCTGTCAGAGAATAAACCCATTGCCCTTCTGCAAAAGGTGTTGGGAGGACTCAGCAGTGATGGATCTTGTAGAAACAGTAAATGACTGCAAGGCACTGTTGAATGGAATCAATTGATAGTGCATTTGATGCAACTGTGTTGGTTTAGAACACAAAAAGTTCTTTACAGCATCCTGAAATTTACCATCACTGAAGTGAATTTCTTTATAATGCATTGAATTGGAGAATTCAGTAACATACTTAAATTAGTACTTTCTTCTATATAAAGTCATTAAGCATCATTTTTAATAAAAAGTCATGTACCTTCTCTGGATTCATACCTCAGACATCTAAGTATAGCTCTTTTTTTATTTTTGGATTCCTGTTTTTGGGTTATAGTTCACATATCTGTAGGCTACACAATCTAGGCCTATATGAAGATTCCAGTGAAATGCTCTTTAATCTCCACAACTACTTTTTTGGTGCAATTTAAATGCACTTTATAAGCTCTGTCTAATACATATTAGTAAATTTACAGAAAGAAAGTACTACAGAAGGTAGAAAATTGAGAAAATTAAGAATAGGACAAATTTGTCTAATGGAAAGATTCTAGCTAGACAGAATGTTTAATATTTTGAAATTGAATCTAATGGGGTGGAATTATCAAAGGAGAAACTGATTTCTCAGCAAACAAAACTAAATTTTTCAGGTGGAAAATCAACGAACTGGGAAGGAGGCATTCGTGTGCCAGGTCTTCTCCGTTGGCCTGGTGTGGTACAGGCTGGCGCCCATATTGATGAGCCAACCAGTAACATGGATATATTTCCTACCATAGTTAAACTTGCAGATGCACAGCTACCCTCTGACAGGTATGCTCTGTAGTCATCTCTGTTTTAGACTAAGTGCCATGAGTGTTTTATTCATTCTGGTGATATCTATTAAGATAGAAGTGAGAATGTCAATAAGAAACTAGGTTTTCTACTTGCAATATCAGGTTGTCTCTTCATATTGACAGACTGATAATATTTTACAGAGATGTTGTATGTAAATACACTTAACTCACAAAACAAACACCAAAAAGACAACAGAATACCATCAGATCAATGTACTGTCAAATCAAATTTGAAATTACTTACTAAAAGCAAAAATGAATGTAACAAAAAAGGTCCTGTTCTGCATGAGTGAATTTGGTGGAAAAAGAAACTTTAAGTGTAAATTACTTTAAACTTCATGAGCTTAGCTGTGACCTGCTTAATATCACAAAACACATCAAAATGCCATCTCCGTTTTTCTCACAGTTTTTTTGGAGTTTTTTGTTTTGTTTGTTTGGTTTTTTCTCTGTACCTAGTAGTCAAAATAATCCCATACAGGGTTTTGCATTCTGATAAGAAAAGCCACTGGACTTCCACAATTCACAAGATGCCTTCCGGACACTGCTACATCCCCAGGCTTTATCTTGTTTGTGAGATGCACAGTTTCAGTGGCAAGGTGCCTCTGCCTAAATGCTGTTGCTCTCCAAATCCAGTGAGTGGAGAAACCTGTTGATATGCATGTGCTTTGAACACATTGATGACTCACAAACAGCTTTTGAGCACAAAGCATCACAAACAGCTTTTGAGCACAAAGCATCAAGAATCCACATGGGGAAGCCCACTGGTGAGCAGAGTCACTCTGCTAATGATTATTCATTGAGTGTTTGAAGGAAATGGCAGGGCAGGACAAGTCTAAGACATTAAAAATTAGTCAGGTTGGTCCTGAGAGATGCTCTACAAGTAGTAATTCTGTCGAACCTCAGAAGTTCTGATTGTTCTTTATGTGGCAGATCTATTGCATTTTGTTTTCATATTGCTTGAGTGAATACTAAGTACTGATGTTTTCTTTGATCCCCTGTGTAGAAATTCAAATATAGTTGTGTAACTTTCACTTGTAGGTTGCTCCGCTGTGATTCTTCTGTGCTAGACTGATGCCATAAGTACTGTTTCATCTTAGGTCATAGAATAGCTTGAAGTACTTTTGTTCCAGCAGTTGAGTTCTTTTAGCTCCACTGAATTCTTCCTGAGAAATAAGAGAAGGTAATATAATTAATACTCTGTCACTGTGAGAAAGCAAGTTGAAAAGGAATGGAAGAGATGCTCCTAGTTAAAGAAAAGAAATCAGTAATTGGAAAGCAAAGTCTCATGTATTCCTCTGAATCCAGCAGCTGAAGCAATGTTAGAGTACTGGAGACTTTTTTTCTGGAGATGCCTTTTTCCCCGTCAACAGGCTCTAGAACAGAAGGTGTTCAATAGACATGCATCTGTTAATGAGCCAGCTTGTAAGACAAGCCTGTTACTCAGGCAAGAGAACATGAAAAACTGAAAGTGGGAAATATTCTATTTTAACAGACCCCCACAGACAGGAATTCACCCAGATGGCAGTTATCAGACAAGATAGCTTCTAAATTCCAGGAAGTTTTTCTGCCCATCATTTGAGAAAAGTCCTATTCTGAATGTCTTTGTTGCATACAATTGCTGGCAAGAATTCAATCATCACATGCAACTTAAAAAAGTAAACTTAGTACCTGTCTTGTAGTAGTTACACCACAGTAGATACTATATATTTTATGTAATGGTAATGAAATGATCATGTAAATAAAGGTAATGAAAATCAACATAGACCTTTTAAAACTTTTTATAAGTTTCAAAACAATTTTATGGTTTGTAGCTCAAAATGCTTGAGAAAGAATTACATGCTGATTTTTATATCAGCAAAAAGTAATTTCCGATAAGACTGAAAAATTTGTAATTCATACAAGGTCAAAAATGCAGACTATGATTTCTCCCCAGCTGATGTCAGCAATTCAAAGGTTTACTATAGGGAAGCAGCTAAAAGTCTTGCTTATTTTATAAGTCAGTTTTTATGTAAATTGACTGACTCCTTCAAAGCATGATCAAATTGTCCAGCAGCATTTAGAGAATTTATATATATTTATGTGTGTGTGTGTGTGTGTGTGTGTGTGTGTGTGTGTGTGTGTGTAGTTGATAAATGCATATTTACTACTCCCAAAAACTTGAATGTGAAGGACTGTGTTGTAGCAGTTTATTCACTTATGTCTGTTCACTTTCTCAGAAGTGAAAAAAAAGAGTTGAGAGAACTATTCATAATAGCAAAATGTAAAAATGTTTCCTTAGGTAATGTAAACATCAAAGAGAAGAGCACCTGAAGGTTTTTCTCCAATTGAGCAATTGGAGGTGGCTATTCAGACTTGGGTTTTTTTAAGCAGCAGATGATCAGAATTATCATATCTTATAGAAAAGTGAGGTTTGAGTTATTTTATTGATTTTTAAATGCTTTCTTACTCAGGATTATTGATGGACATGATCTGCTACCTTTAGTTCAAGGAGAAGTTACTCAATCTAAGCATGAATTTCTCTTCCATTACTGTAATGCATATTTAAATGCAGTACGCTGGCATCCAGGAAACAGTAAGTAAACTTGCCTGTTCACATTTTAAATATTTAATGTAATTTTTATTGCAGCTTGAAAAGAACCAGGAGGAAGCCTTAGGCTATAGTAACAAAAAAGTTGTTTAAAATATCTAGCCTTTTTCCATCTCTTTCACTTTTGTCTTTGCTGTTACATTCCTATTCACCATTTTACTGTTTGACATTATTTTGTAGTTATGTATTAATGTTGAATATGAATGCAATACTGAGATCTATGGTATCTGAAAATGCCCTTTTTTTAAAACCTTCATGAGAGAGAGTCTGTGTAACAGAATGAAGCAGTCAAGGTTGACACTTACATTGTCCTAAAAATGCACAGGTAATAGGATGGTTTGCTGAATAACAGCAAAAGTATGATGTCAGCCTGGCCACTTTTGTTAGTCAGATAACAAAACGTAGAGGAATCCCTGAGTCAAAGTCATAATTATCCAATAAATGAATATAGTATTATAGAGTCCCTTTTCATGCTTTTTATGAATGACATAATTCTACTTTGTAGGCCAAGGAAAAAAGCATTTCTCACTGATTTGCTCTTTTTAAACTTACAGCTCACTGTTTCTAGTAGCACCTTCCACATTAACCAAGGCATATATCCCTTTCTATAAAAATCTCTGTGCTGAATGAAATTAAACACACATTTTGTCCCACCTCAGTTGACATTGAAAGTGATGACTTGTGTTACAGCTTCAAAGTAATGATCCAAAACAAGCTTTGGTGTAGAATTTTTTCAATTATTTTTTTATTTAAGTGTTGTGGGAAAGGACTTGTTTAATAGTTAATATGCAAACTTAAAGTACTTAGAAACTCTGTCTTTTTGGTCATCTGTAGGCTGACTCTCTACCTGTCTCAGACTTTAAACTAGGAGAAAGGAAATATTACATATAATATTTAATTACCATTACTGTGCCTCTATGTCTTGCATTTGATAAATAATCATAGGGAAGAACCACACAATCAGATCTAGAACCATTTTGTATCTGCTGTTGGATGAAGTTATTCTGCATCATGAGAGAAGTGAGAAAAGAAGCTGTTTTTTCTCAAACATACACCTTTGCAAGATGATATAACCCTTGTCTGAGGAAAGGGTCATCTTTATTATTCACTGAAGGGGAATGTGATGGGAAATGAATGTGAGCAACAGTGAGGGACTAGTCTACTGCATTTACTTGATGAGTAACAGCAATGTAGAATGTGATTCATCCTTTCTCCAAGGCATTCAATTGATAAAGCCCACTCAGAACCTGGTGATGACATTTTCATAACCATGGGCTGGCTTTTGTACAAAAGGTTGTTGTGGTTCAATTCCAGACAGCAACTAAGACTGACAGGGCCATTCTGTGTCTCTTTCTGTGATGGGGAAGAGAACTGGAAGGGTAAAAGTGAGAAGACTCATTAGCTGAGATAAAGACATTTTAACAGATAAAGCAAAAGCCACACTTGTCAGCTAAGCAAAAAAAGGAATTAATTTATTATTTCTCATTACCAGGCAGGTGTTCAACCATCTCCAGGAAAGCTGGGCTCCATCACACATAGTGGTGACTTGGGAAAACAAGTGTCATCCCTGAATATCCTTCCTTTCTTCTTATTTCTGCAGCTTTCTATGCTGAACATGCTGTCATTTGTTCTTGGATGTGCCTTGGCTCAGTTGGGGTCAGCTGTCCCAGCAATGCTCCCACCAAGTGCTCCTTGTGCATCCCCAGCCTACGCACTGGTGGGGTGGGGCAAGAGGCAGAAGAGCCTTGTCTGCTCAGTAATAAATAAAACATCCATGTTATCAACACTGTTTTCAGCACAAATGCAAAACACAGCCCCATATTAACTACTGTGAAGTAAATTGGCTCTATTCCACACAAAACAAGCACAAAGGTCTTTTGATATTCTGCCTTGTCAGCTTACATTGTAGTGAGAGAAGATAAGAGCCAGGTATTCCTCTCTATTGTCTTATGTACCAGTCCTCTGTGAGGGCTTCACACCCTTCATCACCTTCTGCACTTTTACTGGTAATGGGCCCTAACCCAAATGTCCAACTAGACTGCTCATTCCTTCATTAAACATGTAATTTATGTTAATTTCAAAGATGCAATTTTTGAAGAATAAAGCAACAACAGCTTAGAAGAGAAAGCTTACAACAGTTAAGGAAAATGTGATGTATGTGTTTATTGATTGAGGTACAAGGTAATGGTACATATACTGTGTGTATGCACTTATTATTGCATCTGTCATGAGATTTCTTACTATATTTATTTTCTGGGAAGTCTCAATTTGCATATCAGTGACAGCTTGCTTATTCCACTATTTTTTCTTGATGCTCAAAGTGTAGTATTAGCTTTGATCCTCAGAAAATCCTCAGCTAAATTCTGCCTAACTATTTTGTCCCATTTTAACTCCATCACCCCATACTTCCCTTAGTAACTCCATCTTTGTCACTATTAGATTTTCACCGTGCTTCAGTCCAGCCCCCTTTTTTTGGGTTTAATTTTTGACTCTTACATATATTTATGAAACAGGATAATGTAGTGTATGTTAAATTTTTGGTAGTTACACATGTTTCCTTTGCTTGCAAGATTCTAGTCTGAGTTCAGCAGGCAGGTTTCTCACATCATTCAGGGAAGGTCAGAAACTTCAGAGTGAACAATTACCATTTTGCATTTATACATTTAGAGGCTAAGAGTTCCTCATAACCAAATCAATACACATCTTCATTAAGTTATATTAGTTAGGTCAGTTATTGCATTCACAATGTACTTTCCCCTTGATCAGTCCTTTGAAGGAGCTTTTAGAGGATGTGTGCTATGCAATGATCTTCTCAAAAAAGTCTGCAGAATTAAAACCTTGTGTTTTCTAGAGAGTAGTGAGGAAAATAATCCCTTGGGTTTTTTTCTCTTTTCTTTCTCTGCCACAGAAATAAGCTAACATCATTTTTTCTTCATGTCACTTTGACTCACATTTTACCTCATGCTAGAAAATGATGCACATAATCCATCACATTCTGAATTTTAAAAAATGAATCAAATATCAGGCAAATTTTTTTTTTGCTCTCACAGACTTGTGCATGCTGATACTTCACAGAATCACAGAGATACAGAATAAGCTGAGTTGGAAGGGACCCACATCCTTCCACTCAATGGAAGGATCATTGAGTCCAACTTCTGTAATTGCCCTGGAAGCAGCCAAGATATATAGTCCTAGTCCTTGAAGGATTATTTTCTGTTGTTTTGAAAGCTTATAAATATTTGTATTTTAATGTATCTGTCAAAAATACAGAGGGAAAGACATGTAAAAAAAATAAAGTTATTTCCCATTATCAATACTTTTTCTGCACAGCTGCCTGGTATACCACAGAAGTACCAATATATGAAAGCAACCCCTTTAGAAAAAAAACCCACTGCATTTTCTTTCTTCCTAGTAGGGTGTAATCACCTTGTTTTTTTAAAGCATTGAGTATTTTCTTTTAATCATTAAGCATTTATATTGAAAATAAAACAGATGTAGGCTCTGCCTTTACTTTCTTGAGCTGAGCCACCCAAAATTTTTGTGTTGCTTTCTGCAATGTATGCCAGATGATACTTTGGCCTGTTTTAAGTCTGATCACATGTTCTTCTGCTTGAGCAAGTTGACCAGTACTTTTGTATTTGATAACTTTATAATTTAGCATAACTGAGTGCTAAAAAACTACCAAGAGCACTGTCTCCAGAATATTACTGGCATTTGAATCAGTACTACTAAAAATGCATTGCTATGACAACTTAATTATAAGGAGAGGATTAATCAGATACACAGCAAATCTATAGTTGAATGAACTTCATCTTTCAAGTTGCACTGCTTGTGTACAAAATTTTGATTTGATAAGGAGAAAATATATTGTAATGCTGTGTAATAAATATTGAGAAATATAATGCAATGCAGTCTGCATTATAAAGAAATAATGATCTTCACAGTATTTTCCTACTACTGATAAAAATATAATAATGTTTCTGATGAATGCTAGAGTGACTTTACTAGCAGCACTTCACTTTTTCTATTTCAAAATGGATTTCGTTCTTCAGTGTAGTATGTCATTCAGTAAACAAAAGACAAGGAGATTTTCTATGGGAAGTTCCATTGAAGCAGACTACACTGCAATGCCAAACTACCTTATTGTGCAAATATAATGACTTTTAAAGACAGTAGAAATTCACTGAGAAGCTTTATATAGAAATTTCCCACTTTGCTTCAATTAACAAGTAAGATACATTTCAATTATTGTTTATATTGACTTTCTTGAATGTTGTGAACTACCTCAATTTCTGAAATTATTTCAGCCAAATTCACTAGTGAGGGATTTTCTCTGTAGTATCACCGAATTCAAAGCTATTCTGATTCCTGGCTGTTGCTATATTCTTCAGCATCCAACAGTATTTAATGACACATATTTTGTTTTATGGCTAGGGGTTATAGGCACTTCCTAGTCATTTTTCTACATTTTCAGCTGTAAAAATTGAAGGTGAAAAACAAATAAAAAATAAATGATAGAGAAATATTTTGGTTTGCAGTTTTCAGACTGAATATATAGGATAAATTTACCAGAATAATGTTTTGGGTTTTTTAAGAGGTTCCTCCAGATTTAGTTTGACTAAGAACATTGGAGTCATAACAAAGAGAGGGCAAAACATAAAAAATCTTCTCAGAAGCGTCATTTTGTAACAATTTCTGGTTTGGAAAAGCACAGCCTTTCTTGTGAAATTGAGTTAAAATGGACCTGGTTTTGAAGAAATTAGACATGAGGAATACCTTCCACTTTTCCTTACCTCTCAAAAGCCCAATGTTATTCATGCCTTAAAGGGTAGTAAGGGTTACCTTATAAATTAAGGGGGCTTACATTATCTATAGTGCCATTCTTAGCTAAATTTTTTGTAACACCACATTCAGTGTTAATAGTTTAAAACTGTAAAATGAAATCGTATGCTTAAAACACTGGCTTGTGAGCACATTATTATACTCTGACAAAAAACACAGGAGTTCGAGTTTAGACAAGTAACAGGAACTGGAAAACTTCTAAAAAGTTCTGGAACCAGCTTGAAGTGTTTTTTTTTTGCAGTCTGGTTCTCATTGTGAGGGTAGGTGAATCTAGTGGTTGTCTCTAGCAAACAGTGTGTATATAATGTGTATATACACAGTCTAGCATTAATGTGTATATAAGGGAAATTTGAGAGTGTTATGTAGTGCAAAAACACTTGAAAATGCCTGTCCTTCCTTGTTTGGTCCTCTTAGTGCAGCTAAGAAATATAATTATGCAGACATTCACAGAGTAAATGAAAACTTCTCTTTGCTCTGAATTGGAATGTATTAGAGTTTTTCCTAAGTACTTGATATTTTAAAGATCTGTCTTAATATTGCTTCCACTTTCTGAATATAAACAAGACATTTCAAATAATGCATTCTCTAAAGCCTCATAAGCTTCTTTTTTATTACTTTCTTAGTAATTACAGAGGAAAGTTTTCAGTGTGTTCTTTACCATAGTGTTAAAAATGCTACAGCATCTTCATTTGTAACATGTGGGATGTGCTTGTCATACACAGAAGACCCATTGGCAGAACCCATACCCTTGCCTAACTTCTTCCTATTCTTTTTACTTGCTTCTCTGAGGAGCTTTTTCCATTTATGATTTATTTGCCTTCTCTGTGGGGAACGAAGGACTTAGAAAGATGTTGTTACAGATCAATAAAGCTCACATCGACCCTGAGAATGCCAACAGTTACAGTTGCTTTCATTGCTTAACAGTGCAAATGAAGGAATACTTAATAGAAGCTTGATCCAAAAATTTCTTCTTTCGCAAAACATCTTCAAGGAGAGATACTACCATGTGGCTTCCACTGCTGTCAAGGAAACATTTTGTTTCCTTACAAAGAAACATCTTTTTTTTGTCCAATCTTTTATCACACCAACCTTGTATCTTTTCTCAGAAGATAACAGATGAGAAAGGATAAAATAGAAATAAACATTTAAAGGAGTAAAACTTTCCTATTGTCACAAAAATTCTAGATTTCCAGCTAGAAAGAATAGACTTTTTCTTTAATTGTATTAAAATTGATTCTGGGACATTTTTGTCTTAGAGGGCTGTTCCCCTAGTGAAGGACCATGGTAAATGTCCCTTGACAGTGGCATTATGCACACAGACTTTCAGTGATCATATCAGAATGCTTTTTCCTCATATAAAAATAGAAACTGTAACATACTGGTCTATTGAGTTCAAAATACCTTGACCTAAATTAGTAATGTTTTTAGTGAACACTAAAAGAGGTAGACAGGTTTCAGTGATCCTATAATGGCAAAAGCATTTAAAGTAGATAATTCAGTGCTATTTAAACCTCAACTTTAATGGTTTGCTGTCAAATATTTTGTCATGCATTTGTGATATGTACAAAAGATAAATTTTAACGGATTTTTTCTGTATACTCCACAGATAACACTTAAATACAAAAAGGTATCTGAGTCAGAGCAACTGTCTGATATATTTTTATTTATATATAAATTTAGCAGTAGTGAAAACAACAACCACATAAAATACTAGGTAAAAATGCTCTGCAACTTTCAAAAACTAATTTCAGCATTACAAGTTACATTAAAAGTGAGTCTTTAACAATATCTGGAGCAATACACTTCCAAAAATATCTTCAGCTCAATGTTGGATTTGAGCCTCCAGCATTTTGCATGTTACATTCAGAACATAGTGCTGATTCATCCTAATTTTAAAGTCGGATTCAAATGGCATGTGTTGTCTTAGGCAATGTTCTTCAAGGGAAGTAGTTAATGCATGCACAACCCACGTGGAGTATTCTGTGTGCCACAGCCTGTAACCTCATATTATTACTCCTAGAAAATAAAACAAACCATATGTTTATTAGAGAAATTCCCTGGAAACTTGACTGTCAATAGTGAGGTGACTTCTCAGTATGGCATGAGAAGACCCTGCCATGAAAGGCAGAAGGAATAAACGTAGAAGAAAGCAGTGAATGTTTGCAGGCTAGGTGCACTTGGGCAATACTATGGTGGAGGCCAGTGTGCAATCTGTGGATGATGTGCACTCTGTACTCATGTAATTTAAGTTCTGCTCAGTACTTTGGACAGAAAACACAAGCAGAATTACTCAGTAATCACTGAAACTGTTATCAACCCGAGAAAAGCTCACATCTCAGTACAAAGAGTGATCTTTTTGTTGCTTTCAGGCCATTTTATGTGGTCTCAAAATATCAAAGGGTATGTAACACATTGAATTTTTCAAGTATCTTTTCTTAAGGCATTTACAGTTTCTTAAAACTAAAAGTAAGGGAAAAAAAAACCCACAGCAAAACACTGAACAGATTTCTATAACTTGTTACTTGTTGTGTCATCCTTAGTAGAGAAATTTTGTAGTGGATTTATATGAAAGCTTTTTGAAACTGAAGGAGACTACATTTCCCTTGTAGTTTTTTATCATAGTTCTTTCAATTACCTCCTAGCAGAAAAGCAAATTAGGTGAAATAGTATAAAATAGGTTCCTGCACATTGTGACATTTTTCACATTTATTCAAAGTTTTAACCCCAAATTTATTGAAAATAATTCTTCAGATGCAGTTCACTTGTATTCAGGGGAATTTTATGGTCTCGTGATTGTAGGTCTGTAAGGTGAACATTTCTGAGACTCAATTACTCAGTCCTCTTCAAGATTGACATTTTAAAGCAAAGTAGGTTTCTAGCATTTGCAGTACAAGGAGGAAGGTAGAAATCATGGCTCACTCACAACATTAAAAGTCAACAAGACTATAAAACCTCAATAAAGATAATGAAAATTTAGTTCTTTGAATTAGCACTAATGCAATAAAGAGTGACCCTTTTAGTATTAAGAAATATTAGTCATCCTTAAGATAATTTTGTCATTACCAAGTGTGTGCTAATTTTTCATGTACAACCTGTTACCTGTCTGTTGAACATTAACTTTTAAATGGTATTATATCACAGAAGCAAGATAATCAATCATCTCACTTGCTCAATGAGTAGAGTCTTCAAGACTCCATAGAGTCTTCAAGATTAATTTAATTATATTATCTGGACTCTCTTCAGTGCCATAGGATATTTACAGGCAGTTATTCAGTCTGAAAGTGTTATCTTTCTGTAAGGTCCTGTTTGGTGACAAATAGAGACTGAATCTCAGTCCTAAAAGCTTATAGTTATCTTAGCATTAGTTCATATCCTTGACAGCAAAACTACTTAGCCACAAAGCTTTATAGTGTGGACTCAAAACCAATATCTTGATTACTGTGTTGTTGATAATTCCACTTTGAATTTTCTACTCTAGCTCTTTACAGAATTGAAATTTTGAAAGGTTTTAGTTGATTCACATGAATTTGGTTTTTTGTTTGCTTGTCTTTGTTTTGTTGTTGTTGTTGTGGGTTGGTTGTTTGGTGGGTTTTTTAAAAAGTGCCAAGCTCCAAATACTTTATTGTTTTCCAAAAGCCAACATTGTTAATTAATCACTTGGTGAAGCTGCTAAAACAGTACCATGATACAGAAACATAAAGCTAATTAGTGAGAGGTAATAACAAAGTATAAATGATTTAATGAAGATTTTGACTTTAGCAGTATGAAAATACAAGACTGAAATATTAGACAAGAAAGTATGAGTAAATAAATCTACCTGAGTGAAAAAATTACTTATTCTCTGAAAATGTTTTCTCAAAACTCTGGAATTTCTTTTGAATGCATTTTAGAGCATTCTAGGATGCTCTGGGAAACACTGAAATTAGGATTCATTAGTTCTTCATGACCATGGTACCTTAGAACTGCAAATCTTTTAGTTCCATCAGGGTCTAAGTCCACTTTATCCCACAGCTGGTCATGGAGGCACTTTCATGCACTTTCTCTACTTCTTCATCTCTCACATTATCCCAGTCTAGCAAATGGGATTTTGTTGCAACTACATTGCTGTTTGCTTTTATCAGCTGTTACCTTTCTGTCTCAGACATTGTTGTTTTATGGAAAAATTAAATTTCTATATACTGTAGGTAGACTGTGGGTTTTAAAGCATTGATAAAAAAATGGAATTTGCTGTGCTGTAGGATATCCCTCTCTGTTTTATGCAACATATCTAAATTAGAAGCTAAAACAATTCCTTTATTAATATATATATATATGTATCAGATGCTCTATATGAGATCATAGTTTTAGTATCTGATTTCTCAAAGCCTAATACTCAGACACAATTATGATTCATAAATATTACATAAAAGTTTAAGATTTTTGACTTACACCCATAGAGGATGACACTGATAGCTCTATAATACTGAATGGTGGATTGCTTGGAGTATTTTTAGTTGACAATGTTTTTTTTACTCTGAAAAACAATGTAATTGTTACTAAAACCAATTTTCAGCTGTAGCCAGAGGCCCTAAGACCATATACCTTTATGACTCAGAAACAACTGGAGCTCTTGAACATTCAGGTCACTTTTCAAAAAGCAACTTACAAGAAATCCAGGGATTAAGTAAAACTTATTGTTTTTTCTAGAAAATCAGTTTCTTCAGTGAGGACTATTTGTATGTATGCTGCGAAGGCATGAGCTTATGTGAAAGTATGAGGACAAATACAGGTTTCACAGAAGTGAAGATGAGTTATGCTGTGAGAGGGAAGTTTTGCCTTAAAGTTGGAAATTTCCTAAAAAACCTTAATATCATATGGAAGCTTTTGTCCTAACAGAGCTGATCAGAATAAGAAGACCAAAGGTAGAATCAAGAAAATGAGAGAGAAAAATGTAGCTATTATGTCATGCTGAAACTGAGGCTTTATATAACTGACTTTTTTTCAAAACAAATACAGAGACATGTAAAAATTTTTTTGAGTCCTGTTTGCAATGGTCAGTATTAAACTTTGAAGGAAAACTTTAGAACTTCATACATTTTATTTTATTTTTCATTCTCTAATTTTATGTTTTGAGTAAGGAAAATATTAGTAATCTGATGCATTCTTTAGTGGCAGAAAATACATTATGTAACTTTAAATAGGGATTATAATAAAATTAAATCTATTTTAAAAATGAATTATGATATTTGATAAATATGATATTTGAAATATTTGGATTATGGCATTTGAATTTTTCAAAATTAGCGAAAATTACCAGTTCTTTTGCAACTAAATTCTATTAGATATTAAACTTTGATTGTTTTCAGGTTTTTTCCTGGAAATATTGCAAAGTTCATTAATGAGCTTATCTTAGCACAAGAGTAAGTACTGAACACAAATGTCCCAGTTCAGTTTCACGGTCAATGGAAACATAATCAGTCTGTGGGTAGAAGAGCAACTGGGAATTGCAAAAAATTGTACAAGAGTACAGGTTGTTTCCTCATATGCTTCAGTTCATTCAGCTCTGCTCTAGTGGAGCTGTTGGGTCATTTAAAGGGTCTGGTGATTTCAAGAATGCTGAGTAGCACCAAATACCAGAGCTGTGTTGTGGCAACAGAAGGCTGGCTTAGAAAACCATACTGCTATTTAGAAAGAGGCCATAATAATCAAGAAAAAAGTGCTGAGAAATGCTTTAACTGGGTTCGGGAACATGGTACTAAATTGATAATACAAAGCCTCCTGATAATAATCAAAGGCCTCATTCCCCTCCACCCCCACCCTTTTATATTGCCAAAATATTTGAGGTCTTCATATTGAAAGTGTTTTATATCTACCAATGACTTTAAATGGTGATGACATACCGATTTTTGGAAAAAATTAGCCAAGCCAAACCAAAACAGTAACCCTGAACTAAGATCAGACAAGTATAGTTGAATGTTTAGCAAACAGCAGGTGGAACTAAAAAGAGGAAACTTTCCACTTGTACTTCAGAAAATAATTTTTAATATATATCTTTCAAAGCATTTAATCCATGGGAAGTGTTTGTATTTCAAAGATAGAAAATATGAAAAAATCAACATTACTCTCTTAACACAGCTTAAATGTGAACAAGTTACAAATTTTTATCTCTTAATCAAGAAAATTAAGTATAAATTATTAGAATGTTTTAAAGTATTATTCCATTAGTGGGTATTTTTGAAACGAAGATGGGTGCAAGTGATTACAAGGACAATGTCTACATCTCAAGCTTGATAAGTCTGTGTTATTGCCATGGCATGGAGAAGTCAGAAACAGATTTCTACTCCATTAACATGTGAACCGTAAGAGCTTGGCTGAGCCTGCCAATGCAATCTCTGCCTGGACTCACAAGGACAGTTCCTATGATATTTGGTAGTTTCTAAGTAATTTCAAGCAACTTGTTCTCTTTGCAGACCAAATTGACCTCAGTTTTTTGGAGTTTCTTTTGCCGTGCTGTGTTGTTAGATTTTGCATTTCAGTTTCTACATACTTGCAAAAGTTTTGTGAGGACACGTTGTGTCTCAGGGATGGAGAGGAGAAGCTTTAGGAAGACTTAAACTATCTGCATTCTTGGACATCTGTACAGTCGTGTAATATGTCTGTATATGGGTATCTTACTCCTCCTGTAAATTTTGATCTGCTCTTGCAGAGCTAGCTGTGGAAGCAGATGACATTTTTTATGCTTAAAGTTTTGGTCTTTTTATATTTGATAGGTGACTATTGATCCAAAGTTCTGAAGTTAAAACTAGACAGATCTATGAGATTCAGCAGGACAGGCAAAACTTTCAAAGTGAAGGTGAAGATCTGGATGACAGGTAAATTGTTTAGCAGGTCCATCTGCCTGGTCTGACTATCACTTGAGTGCATTTTGGTTGGTAGACTTCGTAACTGAATTCCTAATTAAATTTCAGGTTCCTTTTATTGTCTTCAGAGTCTAATTGCCAAGACCTCAGTTAGGAATTCCCTCTGGGTATCAATAAAAAGTTTAAGAGAGACTTAAATCTTGGACATGTTCAGGGTAAATGACAGCTAGTTAGAGACTTCTTTGGAAATGTTATAGAAAGTGTCTTTTAATTAATCACAAGATGAAATAGGAGTAAATGCCTGTCAGTGTGCAGTGCACTATAGTACGAAGGAAGGATCAGTGCTGAATGCTAAACTAAACCTGGTTTACAGCTGAAAATAATTAATGTAATCCATTTTCTTTTCCATTGCAATGGATGAGGAATATGTGTAAGATTATTTGCTTTGTGAAGAACAACATAAAAATGCTTAGAAGGGACCAGGGTAGTGAATAAAATAGGAAGACATTTCCTAGTCTTTCCTGTTGCCATTACTATTGTCACAGATTTTATAAGGAGTATTTTGACAAAGAAACCAGCTAAAATTGAGAGATGGAGGCTGAGTTTGCAGAACTATGAATTAAAAATTTAATGTAAGATTCAACAGTCCAGAAAAAGCTACCAGTATGCAGATGTTTCTATTTCACAATATCATGCCATTACTCTTAACTGCAGTGAGGAGGAAGGGCATATATAAAATTTATATCTGTCATGTAGTGCCAAAAGCACTTTGAGTTGTTCTGAGAAGGTACAATGTGTAACTGAATTACTTCAGACTGCAAACAGTTTTATATTCTATTTATTTATATCACTTCTTAAAATAAGAGGTTAGAGTCCTTAAAGGAAACCATAATGTATGGAAACATACTCTTACACCAGTAAAAGGTGTATTTTATGCTCAAGGATAAAGCTTTCTTTTTTTAACTTGTCTTTGTAATTGTCTTAACATATTTGAACCTTATTGTGCTGCAAGAAGTAATAATAGGTGTTGGATTGAGTTTATGAGGTAAGTGCCCTCTTCAAAGATACTTTGAGGCTTGTTAGAATTATTAAATTGAATTGTATTGTTAATAAAAAGTAAAAGATCAAGCCAAAGGCAACAAACATGTTTTCTACCCCCTCATTCACAGCAGTGGTCTACCTACTGTGCTCCAGAAACTGGAGAGAAAAAATCTCCACCAGTATTCCTTTTGCCACTCATGTATCATCAAAACCCCTGGCCCTCTGTGACACTGACTGAAGTTCTAGCACTCTTGTATTTCTTGCACAACAATCTGTAAGAAAATATAGCTCAGAGAATGAAGAACAGTGGCTGGAGTTCTCGAGGTCCATTGCTGCATTCTTCTAGTTTGAGATGAACTCACTCCATAGCTGATTACATCTCAGCTCAGCACTGTGGGCATTGTGTAGGATTATCCTATGCTGATGAATCTCTCCAGAAGACTCAAGAGCTGGAAAGGTCTTTGTTCTGTCCGGTTATCTCAGCTGTTTGAGGGCCTGGAAAGGCCCGCGGTGGCCTTGGGGCAGCCCGCGTATCGAAGGACGAGAAGAGGCTTCAGTTCTTCTTTCTGGTTTTATGTTTATTAATTGTTTATCTAAAAGATGTTCTTTCAGCCACCAGAGATCTGCTCAGCAGTCAGCCATGGGCACACTGTCCCGTCCCCCGGACCGCCACGTATCTTTATACCCCTTGCTACGTATACAATATTTATCATTTTTCCCCAATACCATCTATTGTTATAACTCGGTGTACTCTTAGTAATAACCAATCCAAAGGTGCCACCGTGGCCAAAGAAGATGGAGGAGAAGAGGAAGAAGAAGGAGGACAGGACACACCCCAATTCCTCCATCTTACTCCTCTAAACCCCCCTGTACATAAATCCTAAACCTTGTGTCTCACTCTCTAATTAGCTAATCTTTCCACCATTCACCCTGTGAAGCCCTCATCCTTGTCGTCTCCTGTGTAGGGTTAAAGTCCAGCTACCAGGCACTTCTGGCAACATTCCAGGAGTCCAGAGCCCCCCAGGGTCTCGGTGGCTCAGCATCTCAGGACTGAGATCTTGAGATCCGTCTTTGTTCAAATGCTGCACCCAGGTCCATGCATCACACAGGTCAAAAGCACCTGGGTTTACCTGGCTATATTAAGTAGTATGCCACATATACATGTACAAGCCGTGAGAAGAAAAGGCAACAAGATGTTACCACTGAGATGCTGAGTAACTGAGGATGTTTGGAGGGAGAGGATGTTGCTCAGCCGACATGGGTTTAATCTTCAGGGAGGTAAGCTGAATACTGGTTTTTCTACAAGACAGAGTTAGTTGTCCAGTGAACAGGACAGTTAGAGTTGGTAAAACTTGATTCAGGTAGCTTCTTCCCATGGGCCTTGAGACAAAATTAAATTAATTCCTCACAGTATATCCAATAATATATATTAGTGTTGCAAAGAAATAAAACAGTTTTTGACTGTTTTATTAAGCAATAGCACAGGTGGCCAAAAATAATTTACTCATTATTTTTCATAAATTGTTTGAAGTAGGAGATTTGATGGATGTTGAGCAGCATATGCAGATCCTTGCTTAAGCAATTAGTTAAGCACACAGCAGCTTCAGTCATAGAATACATTGTACTTTGCTAAATTTAAGCATGGAGTTATTATTTTAAGCTAATGTAGGACTACTTTGTTGAACTGAAGGCAAACAAGATTAAATAATCAGTAAATTCACAGGGATTTTTACATTCACTTCAGTGCACCACAACTCTACAAAAGACGTGGAAATGGAATTTAGAATAGACAATGCAAAAGGTAATTGAGGAATGGGGCAGACCAAATGAACTGTGAGACAGTCATCTGTACCAAAATCCTTATTTAAACTCCAGAAAAAGTTTGTGAAGGATTTGTATTTGAAAAAGTTAGTAGATAAAACACCAAGTGAAAGGAGTGTGCCAATAAAATGTCTTTGTCTTCTGCAATAAAGGAAATGAATGATTGTAGCACAAAAGTTGCAACAGAAGACACCATACATCAAGAGAGCTCTTAGAAAATACACTGTGGAGAACAATTGTGCAGTGGCAGGGGGATGAATTAGATGACAAAAAGAAAATTCACTAGAAATACCAGAAATGAGATTTTGTCCCTATTTTCTACAACTCGAACATAAGAAACTGTACATTTATATGAGCAAGATGCAGCATCTCATGAGCAGTGTTGATGTAGATGTGCTGTAGTTAGCAACTGCATTTCAAAGGTCATTGAATGACCATTAAGGATAAGTAAGGCTCATTTTAAAAAAGTATGTAGAAGTAACATATATCAGCAAGGAAGGCAAACCTCTCTATTTTCTGGCCATGTCAGTGATATTTATGGGTTTTACATGTGCTTGAGAGGAGGAAATGTTTAACACTCTATGGATGAACACTGTGTGATTTTCATAAGCAACAACGCCTTATAGATAGGTATCTTAAAAACAAAATTGAGGGTAGATGAGAAAACACTGGGGAGACAAGTTCAGCTTTCTAAGTGGGTGACACTTCATCCTGAAGGTCATTCCAACAGAACTGTGAGTGACCCCTGCACTGACAGGGACTCGACTGACAGAGCAATGTCTTCCAGCACCTGAGCAGAATGAGCAGAGCTGGGTGCTGGTAACAGACTCCACAGTAGCCCCAATCCTGGCAGGGTGGTGAGTCAAGTTCAGGATCTACCCAGGGAGTGCAGTAAGGAGCAGGAGGAGATGAGAGCACAGACAGAGCTGGAAGGAAGGCTGTAGCCTGGAGACATCCAGAGACAGGGCTGGGAACTGGCACTGCTGCACCACTCAGGCAGGGACTGGTGGCCTTGGGCTGAGCTGAAATGGGGATCCTGGTCCATGGGCAGGGTGTAAACATGAGGATCCACCCAAGGGCAGGGCCAGTGAGGCTTTTTGGTGTCATCAAGACTCATAACGCCTTGGTTCTTTAGCAAACTCTGAAGATGGTGATGACAACATGTACATGTATGCTATACTGTGTAGATGCCTACAGCTGAGCTAACCTCAGTGAGTCGCTCTCATGAAAAGAGAAACAAGCATAACTCTTCTCATCCTAAACACCTCATAAAAGTTAAGAAGCAGATAAGTATAGGCTGGTAACTAGCTTACATAAAGACCAGCATGTTGGTTGCAGTGATCCAAAATGAGGTGAGGTGACCAGATTGTCAGATTGAATGCTAAGTAGCAGCAAAGTGATGAGCAATAAATCCTATTTTAGTAACATGAATTTAAAAGTGGAGATGCCTTGCTACCTTTTTCACATTCTGAAAAATAGTATTATTGCGCTAAGCGACAGGAAGAATGCTATAGGAGGCTTTTGAAGTTGACTAGGAATTTTAGACTCAGGTAATTTATTTAGTGTAATTTTTTCTTTTAAATCACCAGAGATTCAAATAAGGGCCTGTCTACATATATAGATAAATAAGATAGTCATTAAAATGTGCAATAAAATGCAAAGAGCTAACTGGTTTTGGAACACAAAGCAGCATTTTATTCATTCATTAGTGTCATGAAAGAACTGACTTGAATGGTCAGATATCAAAATGCAAATCCTGACTTGAGTGGCAGTGTCATAAATATCTTTAAAATCTAATTAAGAAAGCACCACTCACTATGCTTGTTCAATTTTCCTTTTAACACAAGACTGAAATTGTCATTTACTTTGCCTGTCAGCTATGAGCTCTCTAGGAATTTTTTTACTTTCTCCTACAGGTGGTGTTGGTGATGGGGCGACTCTTGTTGTGGAAGCATAAGTGTCCCTTCCCAAAATCACTTTAAAAAACTTCACAGTCTCATTTAAACCTCATTCCTTGTCACCAGACTTTGTCTTAATAGCAACACACAGTGGCAAAGTAATCTATCAAAGAAATTGCACAAAATCTTGTAGCAAAAAGTAGCAAGCGTCCATAGATACATATAAATATCTTTCACTGATATTAGACATTTGCATGCTATAGTTTACAACAAAGTTGTTTCTTGAGGTTTCCTCAAGAGTAGAAGACAAATGCTGCAGGCCACTTTTCTTGATTTGAGTGCTGCCATTCATGAAAAACATTGAAGTGTCAGTGTGATATGGATTAGTGTTTGTTCTCCACTGAAGGACTTAAATAGCATCAAGTATCTGATTCATAATATGTAGCACATGGGAAAAATTCACTTTTCCTTCAGTAATAACTCAGGAGTCTTCACATTACTTGCAGCACATTTTTGTTGGACAGAGAGCAGCCCCTTTCTCCCCTCTGAACTGTGTCCTTTTACAGTGTTTTTCATCTTTTTCCTGTCTATTTATTCATCTTGCTGTCTTTATTTCTCATCTCACTGATAGTGAGTCCTCTTTTGATCCTCTTAATTGATCCAACCCTTGTGTGACTCTCCCTCCTGACACTGTAGAAGCTGGAATGAACTCTGACCCTCATAAGGGTTTTTCTGCCATTTGCCTTTTGTTTTTCTATATTACAAGTTCCTTGACTTTCAGTATTCTCTCTAGAGAAGCCTCCTATTTTAGAAGTGGGTTTGGAGTTGATTTTTTTGTTGTTGTTGATGATGATTTCTCAAAGATCTTTATGGTTTCTTTCTTTACTCATTTTATGTTTTATTATATCAAAAATAAATATCTTTTTGCTCTGCATGAAATGTCTAATCACTTACTACTGTTTCTTGCTGTAGTTCATTGCAACCTTTTAATATCCTTGAATATTGAAGATATTTTGTTTCCCTGCTTTCTAACTTGCTTTATGAGCATCAACTTCCCTCCATGTTTGCCCCCTTTGTTTTTTTCCCCCTCTCTCTGCCTGATCTTCCCCATGTCATGGAGGCACCACAATCAAGGAAAGCTTCCAAAAAATCTCAAAATTGTCTCCCAAATCCCTTCTTCATGTTCTGTGTTTCAACCACAGCACTGGAGGAAGCAAAACAAGCATCAAATGTCATTTACCTAAACTATCTCATTAAGAATTTTAATATGCTATCTTGAGCCTCGTATCAGAGCAGCTGCAGTTGAATTTGGGTGACGCAGTTATGGACATATTATTTGATAAGTGTGAAATAACATGACTGTCAAAAGAGAGAAGAGCATTTCTAGCATGAAGAGACACCAGGAAACAGTTTGTATCAAGCTCAAGAAAATTGACCTAATCATCTGATACAAATTTCTGCTCACAAATTTTAGGTAGGAAAGTGTTCCCCCTGACAGGCATGACAAATACTGTTAAAGTATTTTCTTGCCTTTGCTCTGCTCTGTGTTGGTGGCAGCAGAGTTATTGTTAGGCTCAGGCAGAGCTATTTATACCCTGGGATTTGCAGTGCTCCATTCCCTACCAGCATTCCCCTACTTATTCTGGGAGTAAGAGAGAGAGAGATTGAGAGTGATGTGAATAAAGAGAATGAAAAGAAATTATATACGATCCTTTAAAAAATACTGACGCTTCTCCTAATCATAGCAAGAGCATGAAACAAACTTATTATCATAGTTATTTAAGCTGAAATGGAGACTTTTTTTTTTTTTGCCTTTCTGCTTCTTGTCTTATTTTCACATCCCTTTATCGTGTTTTACATTGCAAGCTAAGAGGCACGAATATGGCTGCAGTATGGAAGGCACAAGCCAGACTTCCTGTAAAACCCAAAAAACAACAACATAAACCAAAAAAACCAAAAAAACAAGCCCCCCCCAAAAAACCTAAAAAACAAATACCAAAAAGCCCCAGTAAAACCCCAAAAAGACCCAACAAACAAACCCTGAAAATTCCAAAATTATTTTGTATTAATTGAATGACAGACCTAAGTAATCTTTTGTGAAAATGATGCTGGTATTTCCATCTAAGTTCTCTATAAGTAACAGTTAAAACCTATTTTTCTCATCTGCATCCACAGGACATCTTTCTCTGTTCTTGATTCTCAGAGGAAGGAGATTTTAGCAGGTTGTTGCACTTCTGAAGGGCAAAGCCTGTTTTTCACTGGACAGTGTACATGCATTTTTAAGCTGAAAATTATAGGAGAGAGTCAGGATTCTTTCATTTTTCCATTACTTGCTGTCATCTGGAGAATAGCTGGAGATTTCTACATCCACTTTGTATTCAACCAAAACAAGAAAATATTCCCATTACTTTACTAGAACTCTCCAAATTCAGACATTTTTGCTTCCTGGAACTGTGAAATCAAGTTTGGCTTTTGCATAAAGGTCCAAACTGAAGAACTGTTGGATTTCTCTGAAATACCATTACCTCAAACATGTCAATGTGAAAGAGAAAATACACTTCTAGAAATCTTCTTAGCAACAAATTTGTAATTCCTACCAGAGTCACTGCTGATCATCTGTAAGAGAACCTCCTGTGCTATGTCCTTTTCATGCTAAGGTTTTTAATTCAGGATTTTGAAGGGTTTTTGCATTGTTTGCTCAATATCTGGAAAATTGCAAATTTATGATTTAACATTGTTTGTAATCTTTTACTAGTTTAATATTCTGTGAAATACATGCATTTTCTAACACCGGGATAAAAACTGCTGTCTCATATTTCAGATGCTAAACTGGACATACATCTTTACAATAAAACCAAATTTCAGCTATTGTGGGGGTTTTAAAAAAATATTTAGGACTGCCTGATACTGATATTTTTTGCACCAAATTACTTGCAAATGTTCACTTTCTTCAACTCAATTTTTTTTTAGTCTCATAAAAGAAACTCCTTTGCTCAGTTGTCATCTATGCTTAACTTAATAAATTTTGAAAATTTTTTTCAAAATTTTGCCTAAGCGACCTAGTAACTTTATAAAAATAAAAGAAAAATAAAATCATTCAACTAGCTAAGACACTTGTAAGGAAGAATAATTCACCATTTTCTTTGACTTTTTAAAGTAAAGAAAATTATTATTCAGTGTTCTTTGGCACAGCAAAAAAATTGAGGCAACTGCAGTTACAAAATTTCTTTTTTTTCATTTTTAAAGTAACTTTTAACAATCATTTCTCTGGTTTTAGATGTATATCTGGTAACTTAAATGTTATGCATGATAGTAATTTTCATATTAATTACTTTGAATACTTCATTATCATTCATAATAATGATAAAAAAAAGCTGTGTCAACAGCTTTTTTTTTGACATTCAAATTTTGAAAACTTTCTGAAGATAATAATTTATAAAAAAAATCTTGGGGATGGGTTTGGTTTTGGCTGATACCAACTTAACTAAAAATATTTGCAGAAATTGCTTAGGACTTCAATGCCATCTTTCTCCCATATGTTTGATTACTATCAGAAAAAATGCTGTCTGAATCTTACAGATCTGTTCTTTTTACTCAGAAAAATTGCATCTACCTTACAAAAGAGGGAAATGATTGTACCAAATTTATTTTCTGTTAGTAAAATGCATTCCTGAAGGACAGGAAAAATAATCCAAATACAAAAAACACAGTTCTGAATAGGTTTCTTTTTCGGTTTTTCCATCTTTGGCAAAGTGTTTCTGCTTTGTTCCTAAGGGTGTTCTTAACTGATAAATTGATTACTGAAAGCATGTTCTTAATCTCTTACTGACTCCCATGGAAAACAACTACCTGAAAATCAAGACTATTTTTTTTTAAGGAAAAAATAAGGCTTTTCTGTTTTCAAGGACTTCTTATATAGATTGAAAATGAGCAGGTTTTTTTGGGGTGGTTTTTTTCTGGTGTGGTTTAGTTTAGGTTTCTTTTTTGTGTGTGTGTGCCAGCATTATCTTCTGTCTTCAGCATGCCATCAGCTGCTGCTCAGATGAACTGAAAATTACATGGACCATTCAGCAAATATTCTTCAAACAAATCTTTAGCAGGTGTCTGGATTATTTCCATGAAATTGCTACAGATGGAATTTTTCTTCCAGAGCAATATGTATTCTTCCATGTTACTATCACCTAAGACATCTCAATATGAGGCATAACATTGCATTATAGCACTTCCTACTTTAGCAGCATAATTTCTATACCCACAGATTCTTCCCTTTTAGGACTTTCTTCAACAAGAAACCACTGCAAATGATCAATCAATTCTTTTTGAAGGTGATGATAAAGAATTCAGGAAAGTAATTCTTTTTGATCTACTACAATTCAACAGATTATCTTGTCTTTTGAACAGATTTCAGTGGAAGTTTCTCATACCACAGCACTTACTCTAGATAATGAGCTCAGTCATGAGATTTCTGTCTTCAGCAGTCTGAGCATGGTTTCAGTGTGTCTTGTATTTTTCCTGCAGGAGTTGCTCAGTAAGATTATTAGATATTCAAGAATGTGCAATCCTTTCAGGTTTACTGGATACTTAACACTGTAGGATTTTTTCTAAATATTTTTAAATCACTGCTACTGCTGTTTTTTTATGGGGTTCACTCAAATACTGTAAGTTCTGCACAGTTCTTTATGCAAGTCTCTTCTAGCAACAATTGATTGTTGTAAACCAACACTGTATCTTTGAATATCACTCAGTTATTCTCCACCTACCCTGGGACATCATGTGCTGTCTTTTGACTGGTGCAACAAAATAACACTAGAAGATACCCAGACACTTAAAACAGCTATCTAAAAAAATATTTTTAAAAAGTAATTTCATTGTAAGAACAATAAAGTTACAAATTTTTAAATTCTAATTGAGTATTTTTATTAGCTGTTGGAGAAATGCACATAGTCATAAAAATAATATGTGTCATTTCATTACAGTAACCAAATAGTGTTGACTTTGCTATATAGAGCTATATATAGTTCTACAATAATTTTACAACTGAAGCCTTTTCTGCATTGTTAAATGATCAAAGAGCTGAATATACGTGTTATCTGCTATGAATAAGATTAGCAGAGAACCTAAAAATTCTGAGTGAACTCAGAGGAAGCAGGAAGGAAGGATTCAATCTAATAACAAGAGTTATCTGAAGAAAGTAATTTTCAAGTAGGTTTCAGTTTTCATCTGCTACTGTTTAGAAATGATGAAAAGCATGAGTTAGAGTGTGAGTTGACGCTGACTACAGAGCACACCTGAGTCACAGAAAAGTCTGTCTCAATTTATGTTTCTCTGCTACACCCAAATGGCTCCCCTCAGAGGCATCTGAGTTCAAGCAGGGACCAGGTCCCCAATGTACAGTGGAGAACTGCCCTGTTTAACTTGTTCTTCTACAGAAAGAGGCAACACAATAATATGAGCCAAGGAAATGACAGTAGCTGCAAACCTATAAAGCTACTGTCATAGATTAAATGCAGTGAAAATGAACTCCAGGCAATAAGACAACAATAGCTTCTATGCACGTCAAGAACTGCTTATCAGAAAACCCCCATTTGCCATCAATGATTAAGAAGGGTGTTTTTATAACAGAAATGGCATCCCTATCCAGTGTGTCACTTCATCTTGAATATATTAATATATCTTACTGAGAGACTTTTATTTAATCTCAAGGCGTCTCAGTCTGTTGGAGCAACTATTGTCTGTATGAGAGGATAAATAGCTGGGTAAAAGATAATAAAAGGAGTCTTCTAGGGAGATTGAACACTGAACAATTATGTTCATGGCAGATTTACTTGGAATAATGGCAACCCCTCTTAATTTGAAATTATTTAGAAGTACAACTTCTTTAATTTCTGTTTTTCTTAACATGTAAAGGAAAGAGGTATTCTGAGAGCAAACTTACTGGACAGCTCAGAGAACTGGAAAATTGCAGTAAAATAGAACTGAAATTATTTGTGAAGCACTGAGGCAGGACCCTTAAGGGTGCTGCCAGCTTAGAGCCTGCCTGCTGTTTCAGAAGGGGCTTGATATACTTGGCTTTGGGGAAGCCCTGACAATTTTACTACTAACTTCACTGTGGAAGAGACATACAGTTATCTTTATATAACAAGGGTTTACTCTCCAGATGCTTTGGAGAACACAGGTACCGTTAATTACTGGGAGATTAATTTGATCCTTGTAGTTAACCTTCTGACAGAATGAGATTTTATGTCAGCTGAGAGACTGGAAGAGAGCTCTCTCTTTTTAATATCATGCCTTATACAGTTCATCAGCTTTACTGATTAGAAGTCTGACAGTTCTTAATGTCTCCTGGTATACTGCACTGGCTGCTCCTCAGCCACAGCCACTGACAGATTGGCTTTAGTTTTTATCATGCTTAGAAAAGAGGTGTTTAAAGTCTGCTGCTGCTTCTCCAGCACAACATGCAGTTCCAGAAACACTGCTGCAGTGCAACAGATAAACATTGCACAGGAGCAGGCTTTGCACTCCCAGAGCTCAGTGTTTTGTGGCATTCTGTAGCTGCTTATCTGATAAAGTACCATCAGCTCTTCAGAGCACTAGCAGTGTCACGCAGACACGAGATGATGTCACGTATGACTTGTCCCCAAACCCACATATGATTTTGGAACATGCTGTATGCTCTGCATGTAACAAAACCTAAACAAGTCTTTATTTTGTGTCGGGAAAAAAAATCATGGTGCAACTTCTTTATTTCTTTCTTTCGCCATTTCTTACCTATATGGGCTGCTTGCACTGGCTTCCGTTAATTCGGAATTCCCAATTTCGTGTTGCTGTCTGTAAGCCCTTCAGCAGACCTGGTGCTACAATGCCCAACACTAAAAAATGTGGCTGAAAATTTTCTTTTCAATGTTGTTCAGTGCAAATGTACCATGAAAGACCAATGTGTGGGAAGACAGCTTGACCACAAAGTTCTCATGTGCGTGGCCTTATTGGAATTTCTTTTAACTGACAGTTTAGTATCCATATAATTTTTTTTTCTGCTGATCTTCTGTCAAGTTGTTATACTGTTGTGAATCAAATTTTCAGGCTGGCAAGTGTTGCATGGTCTATGATGGCACACAGTGCACTGAATAATCAAGACCTTTGGCTTTTTAATGTTTTTTATCATCCATCTTGCCAATTAAGCATGTCTGAGGAGCCTGAACAAATGCTTAGTACAGAGTTACATGCCTTCTCAGAATAAAAATTCTAAATCTCAGCAAACAAGAGATATATTTCTTGGAAATGTTTTGCACACAAGTTCAAAGAAATTTAAGTGGCAGAATTTGATTTTGTTTATTTTAATTCTAAGAAAACAAGAGACTTAATGCTAGACCAACCTTTCAAAATGTTACTGAAGGCAGATGAAGGAATGCCATCCTATGCTACCTGACCTTATCTTGCTTTGCCTTCCTTTAAATTTCCTTTCATTTTTCCCAGTAAGTCTGTGCCATCGCAGCTGTCACAGCCAGAGCCTTTTAAAACCTGCCAGGTCCCATTGTCTGTGCCAGCAAGTCACTCAGCCTTTAAAAGTCCTTCCCCTTTGCTGGCTTCCAAGAAGCATTTAGAGTCTTCTCCCAGTCTAATGTGTATAATAGCCATCACCTATCTGACCCTGATTTAAGTGGAGACCAAGTGAACTGGTAGTCCCCAGGCTCTGTCATTGAATTGGTTCCTAAAGGAAAAATCGCTTCTAATGTGAAAAATGCTGTGGAATAGAAGAAGTTGTAAAGAATCTTAAGGTCACCTACTGTCCTTTAAATCCATGCTATAGTCTAGAACTGCAGCCTGTGACCCTTTAGTCTGCTGAAACATTTCTCTTTAAATCTGTTTTGATTCTTTAAAAGCTGAATGTGATGTAGTTACAGCATAGCATATACCAGTTTATCTCTGCTCTACCCATCTCACATTTTCTATTGCCTTCCACTCTGTTGTACCAATGAATTGATTAATAAATATTAACTACCGTAGCGCACACAAATCTTTGAAAGTCTGTTACTAGGTTAACAGGCTTTCTGTGACTTTAACAGAATTCAACAAAATACCAAAAAGAGATGCTTCACTCAGTATTTAAAAACTTGAGGTGATAAAAAAATCACAATAGGGTGCTGAGAAATGTAAATTACTGATGACTACAGTTTTCCAATGCTTTTATAGTCTCAAGTGGACAGTTAATCTGACATATAGATCTCAGTTGTTTAGTAACCTGCTTTTATTAAGAATAAGATACAGATTTTTCTTACTCTATATAATTATTCTTTGTTCCATTTATGAGGAACTATGTACTTCATTGGCTGTAGGAGGATGGAAGTTCTGTTCTGTTTCTGCCTTTCCTATTTGTTCTGTGATACTTGAGGAAAGTAGTAACAACTTTTTTGTTCACAGCTTTCTTGTTAAGTGTTTTCTGATCCTCCACTGATCTCTTTAAGGGTGCTTCTTGAAAGAACCAACTGATATTTGTCTATTCTTATTCCAAGAAATAACTAGTATTTTCAAGCAGTGAAAGCACCAACTGAAGTTACATAAGGACGGGCAGCTCCATTTTCTGTACACAGAAAATTAAACTAAGAATGAGCAGTCTATAAATGAAGAAATTTGGTCCTCATTTTGTGAAGCAGAACATCACCTAAGAGTAGTGCTACTGTAACTGTTATTTATAATTTATATTTGGAAAAATCATATAGAAGCATAAGACAGGAATTTAACATCCATTATGCCTTTTCGTGTCATCCCATTTAATAAAATGAGTATCCAGGTGTTTGAAATGAGAACATGGGGCAGAAGACAATGGGTTAATACAACAAAGAGAGGAAGAGAGGAAAAAGGTAACAATGAAATTATTTAGATAAGCAAAATGAGAAGCAGACAGGGCCCAGCAGTAGGTAAATATAGTCAAGGGGCAAAAATACATTTTAATAAGCCTTGAAGAAGACTTAGTATATATTTCTGCAAATCTTCTTAGCACTGTTTATATAAAACTCAATGTTATTTAAAGTATTCTATAATTTGGTTAATCAGAATTCTTCCAAGGGAATGAAATTATCATAGTTGCTTCATAAATATGTGCAGCATGAAAATCATGATGTTTTGCTTATTTTTGCTTTGCTCAATCTTGTTTTAGTCTTTCAGTATGCTGCAGTTTTTGTTACAGAGTGTCTGTACTTTTTACCGAAAGACTGACTTCCAATGTTGGTGGAATTTCCTAAGACCAAGGAACTTCCATTTTGTTATTTTATCACTTTATCACCAGCTGTTTTTGTGGCTGTAAATTGCAGGTGAATCTGTCTGGAAGGTCTTCTTCTTCACTCCCAACTTCAGTCCTGAGGACTCCAATGGTTGCTATGATTCTCACGTTTGCTTCTGCCATGGAGGATTCATTACACGACACGACCCTCCGCTGCTCTTTGATCTGTCCAGAGACCCTGAAGAGAAAGTGCCACTGACTCCAGAAACTGAGAGCCATTTCTACGAAGTCATCAGGGTCATACAACAAGCAGTAGACAGCCACACCAGATCCCTGCATGCTGTTCCTAACCAGCTGTCATGGGACAACCTTCTCTGGAAGCCATGGCTCCAGCTCTGCTGCTCATCTCTCTTGCAGTCTTGTTACTGTGACTATGAATCAGGAGGGAGTCCACTACAGGTGCAATTGGGATAAATAAGCTGCAAATCCCTTTCAGAAACTGGACCAGCTGAGTGTGAGTGTCTGACTTGAACTTAGCGTACAAGCCTTCAGAAGGTTTTGTTGTGTTGGTGGAGGACCAGTCTTCAAATACATATTGCAGTAGAAGAGAATTTCAGTCAAGAAAGCGTGCCAGGAGAGGGAAGGCAAGACACACCTCCTCTGTCCTTATCACACAGCATGAAGGACATGTTGCTGTCCTCATATACACATGGGTAGAATTGTAGGCATTTTCTATGGGAGATAATTTTCTAGACCTTCAGCCTGGGCTTTTGTCTTACACAGCAAAGAATTTACCGATCAGTTTTGTCAATCACAACTGCTAAATGCACACTTTCCTCTCCTTTTTACTAAGTGTTATCCATTAGTAGGACATAGCACTGAGTAATTGAAAACAGAGAGATAATAGTGGAGGGGTCCTCCTGTGACAGTCAATTTGTAACTGATAAATAGGTTAAGAGCAGACTTGCAACAGATCTCTGTTAACAACCATGACAAATATGAAAAAACTGACAGCTTGCCAACAGTCTAAGTTTGAATGTGCCATAAAAATGCACAGAGCTATGGTAGTAGAAGACCTTGTGTCCATATTAAAATTATGCTCCCCAACATCACTATTGTGTGTCCTATTGCACGGCAGCAACCTTTGTTTCAAAAGGACACCACTTGAATTGCACCAGCTGCATGCTTGAGTGTGTACCACAAGTCTCCATATATATATATATATATATATGTGTGTGTGTGTGTGTGTGTGCGCATAAATCCTTCAATCTCTGATATAGGCACACCCTTATGATCATATTCCAACTGTTAAAAGAAAAAATTTGGTCTGTACTTGATATATGAGTTCCAAATTCACATGATACTACAAAGTTGTCTTTCACTTATTTGTCATACCTATTCTTTCACTGATGAAAGTAATCACAAATAAATAAAATTTGGTTCTTCCTTTAAATATCTTTGCCATCTTTTAAGCTCTCTGAATAAGATCTATCATTTTCTGAAAATAAGCTTGGGCTTGAGTACTTAAAGCCAAATATAACTGTCTCTGAGTTCTCAGCAAGGTCTTGGGAAATCTACTGTCCTCAAGGGCTAATTTTTGTATCCATTTTTATCTCTGTCTTATTCAGGCACATTTTCCTTCCCCTCTACAGGCAGACAAACTATTTTCTTTGGCAGATTGCAGATGAAAAGAAGATATCAGCAAAATACTAAAATGATTTGATGCCTGATAATAGAAGGTGACTTGCTCCTTATCAGAAAGCAGCAGTTAATTCCCACATTACAATGTATTAAAAGCTGTTTGGGGCAAAAGTGATCTGTGATGATAGTAATGCAGTAGCTTCAGTCAGCCAGCATTAAGGTTGTGACCCAGTTCTTGTAAGCTATTGAAGCCTTTCCTTTAAAAATGTATTGTGATAAATGGTATATTTCTCTGTCTGTAAAACCTAGGTTTTATTTGATTTTTCCATTGCAGTTTCATTCAAAATTTCATTCTCCACAATACCCAGAAGCCTCTTCTGGGAAATGTACTTATTCCTTGAAGTCCTATTTTTGATGTTTCACCTTGTGTTCATGATCTTAATTATGCCCTCAGCAAACTCTCTGTAGGAGGCAAAGCCCCGTGACCAATATTTATCACTGAATGTACTACATAACCTTAGGAAGAAAAATGCCTCTCATTTGAATACAAATATTCTTCCATGAGAGCAGCTGCCTTTCAATGTCATGGCAGGATCTGTACATCCCAAATTTTTGGTCCTCACCATGTGGCCCTAGAACCCCTTGGGGCATGGCACTGGTGCCAGCGTGTCCCTCCTTGCAGCCAAAGGGCAGCACTCAGGCCCAGCTGTGGCCAGAGTGCAGAAACATCACGGTGTGGAGAGATGCTCTTTCCAACTCCCACAGCTCTGCCACAGCTTACACAAAAGCTTTGCAAACAAGTACTCCTGAAGAAAATGGGGAAAAAAAAGGAAAAAAAGTGATGTGTTCAGTATACAGTGCTAACTCAGACAAGGGGTTTGGTGTCATTAGTTCTACTTTGTTTCCACAGTTTCTGGTCTGTGACCTTTGCACAGTACTAAATGCATATTCTCAAGGACACCCACGCTGACTTTTTTTTTAATCAGGGAGATGCTGTGTTGCTATTATTTCTTTTTCTTTCTTTTTGCAGGTGCAAGAATTCTTTGTTCTGCTAGGCACAACAGCTGTTCTGTGCTGCTTGATCAAATATCAAAAATAATGACTTTTCTACTGCTCTGATTTCTTCTTGCCTGAATATGATGTTTCTTTCATACCCCCCTTGGCTTTTGATGCCACCTTTCTAATCTCGTTTCTTAAAACATCCACACCCCTGAAATATTTTTCCTTCTATTTCTTTGCCACTCAGTCCTTCTGTTTGCTTGTCATATTGATTGTAATGGCTATTTTGCCTTAATCAATCAGAAAATGCAAAGTAGTCTTTGTCACAAAATTTGACTTGTAAGGCTCCTTGACTCCACTAACCTCCTGTTTATTTAAGGTCCAACAGGAATTAACTTTGCATTCTGAAATATAAGGAATTAAAACATACCTGAGATGTTGTTTAGTGTAAATAATATAAAATATTTCTTTTTTGTGGCACAAACCTAATATTTTATAAATTTTAATCTAGTACAATGTTTCATACTTTGACATAAGCAGTGAAATCTGAAATCCATTCTTAAAATTGCTCCTTCAAGAAAGATTCTGTGAAGAACAGGGCAATATTTTTCGTATTCTTTATTAATACCATTTCATTTAATACCTAAAATAAACCTTCCTTGTATTGCAAATGTATTATATCTTTCAGTACTATACCTTCTGTTCTGGATATGGTGTGTCAGATCAGGGTAATTAAAGTACTCTTGTTTATCTGCAAAATAAAATGTGAAGGACAATATTACATTTGTGTAATGGCACTGCTTGATCTAACAAGAAAAAGTTTTGTTTTTAACAGCAGGTTATTGATGGCGTATACCTGTTTCACAATTTACTAACAAGGAAGGCTCAAGGAGAGTGTGCTGCTCTGATACTTGGAAACTGACTTTCAATCTATCATTTAATGAGCACTGCTCTTGTAACACGGTGCCTGTTTATAGGATATGTCATTTTAAACAGAGAGTTCAGCTTCAGAGGGTAGTGTATTCCTCTACAGTATTGTTTAACAGTATCATGTCCTAATTTGTGACAGAGTCCCTGTACAGCCCAGAGCAAGTCATTTAACTCATTTCTCAGCTCCTCTGCTGCACTAAGGAGAGGAAAACAGTATTTCTCTAACTGCTGGGAATACTGAAAGAATAGAAAATACTGAAAGTAGTAAGCTGGTAAAGGTGAACTTTCTTGTACCTTCTCTGTAGAACACACAATTTAAAAGCTGGAAAAATAGGATTTAGAAGATCCCCCTATATGAGGCTGTAGGTGATACCCTTAACTTGAGGTTTGCTGGTGGATTCTGTGTGTTATTTAGTGGGATTGTGATCTGGAGGAGAAAGAATAGATGGCTAAAAAAGATACACACTTAGGATTCAGAGAAAGTTTTAAGTCCCATTTTCATAATTATATTTATTCTCTTTTCTAGCAGTCAGGAAACTATGTGGGATAATAAATAATGTTTTTCCCTCAGGGACTGGATGTCACAGGTTCTCAGCTTTTAAAAACAGAGATGTCCCGACTTGCCTCCAATTATGGGAAAGTTAAAAAAAAAAAAGGAAAATAGGAGCTTTGGAGAGAGGTGTCAGCTTGCTTAAATCCAACTGAAAGTTTGCAGAGAGCTAAGAGAATCTGTTCCATATACTTCACAGGTCAGTGAGAATCATCACTTGCCAGCAATCATTTATTTCACACTGTAGTAATGGGAAATCTGGGTATTAAGATATGTGGACAATGTAAAAAATTTCATTTAAGATATCACTTGATATAGGAAAAAATGGAAAATGAAAGAATAAAAGTACAAACATAGCTACAAAAATCATATGTTCAATTAAAGTATGTTTATTAAAATTTTTTTAACTTGTTTTTGACATCCATTACTACAATAATTTTTACTTACATTAGAACATAATAGTTCTGTGCTTAAGACATATCTCTTCATCTTCTCTCTCATTTCCCTTTCCTCTGGCATTGCCTGTGCAGCATCCAAAATATGCAGTAAGGAGCAAGAGGCAGCCACCCTGCCATATACACTACAAGCAGTGTGGTCAGACACGTGGGCAGGAGGAAAGGCTTGGGCAAAACTCTGCACTGGAACCACCAGGAAGCAAACAGTGTCTGGGGCTTACCTCCAATCTGAAGACAGAGATCTGGAAATTGACCCTAAGGTTAGGTCAACTGGTTAAACTGGTTAAGCTGGTTAGAGAGCAGAGCTCATAACACCAGAGTTCAGGGTTGGATCCTCATGAGGGCCATTCACTGAAGGGCTGGACTTGATAATCCCTCTGGGTCCCTTCCAACTAAGAATATTCTGTGATTCTGTGAAATTGCTGATTCCTCTGGGTCTGTCAGAGACTGCAGGTGACCAGGAGGAATGAGGTCCCATATGTGGCCAGCTGGACTGTCATGTGTTCTGCAACAGGGTCCTTCTGTGTCAGGATGTCAGGTGGAAATTAGTTGAGAACTCACAGGATGCAGGACCTCTTGCCTCTGAATAATTATACCAAGGAGACTGCTCCTGAATCATCATCCATGAGGTGACAGATCTTAGTCTGACACTCTAAGGCAGCAACAGTCTCACACGTTTTTTTGCTGGAGGACCAGAAGACCTGAGCCAGGCTCTAGGGATTCCCAGTTTACAGGCTGCTAAAACTGCAAATAATTCAGAGAGTCCTGTAAACACCCTGGCAGATAGGGCTGACAGATATGGCTTTTCCATGCTCTTCTTCGTAGCTTTTATTTACATCAAACTAATAATAATCTGCTTAGAACTTCACATGTACAGAAAACAAAGTATTGCAAATTTTTCTTAAGATCCACCCCTCCCTAATTATATCCTGAGAACAATGAGATTGTGCCAATGTGAGACACAGCAACTGAAGATTTCTTATATATATGGAAGATGCTGAATTTCAGACTCCCACTGGAGTTTGTGCCATACTGGTTAGTGAGATAAAGACTGGCTTGATTATCTGTGCATCTCTAATTGCACTGTCAAGGTTATGAAACATTTCTGAACTTGGGAGATGTGAATTATAGGTTTTGCGATGTTTATGCAGCATCTCCTAAATGCCTAAAAAACATTGTTTAATATAAATAATGTTAGGTTCCCTATGTAGATTAATGTTAGTCTTATCTATTAGAAAATGGTGTTGCAGGTACTTTCCTTGGAAAAAAAAGCTATATTAGAAGATAACAAATTCATCATGTGGGGGTCAGCTCAGTTATAAAAACCCTCCAACGCTTTTTATTCTACCTTTATCCAATAATAAGGCCTTTTTATGCAGATAATACTTTATTGTACCTGATTCATGTGAAAAATACTGTGAAATAGTTTAAATTATAAGGCAGAGCTCTTCATTGTGACACTTATTTTAAGAGAATTTGATACAAAGTTGCTTTGGGTAGCAATATTTATTACAAAGGATTAGAGACAAAGCATCTCAAAAGCCTTATGGACTCAACTTGGGCTGCAAGAGAGTAACTTTGGTTTTTTATGGTCTTTCTTGCTCACAAATGAAAAATTAAGTAATGAAGAAAAAACTTTAAGAATAGTTTGCCTGTGCTGGTAATGATAAAAATAATACTTAAAATTTTTGCTATGTTCAAGAATTTTTTTCATTTTTTCCCCTTATTGTTATCTTTTGTGTTATAGCTCCTCCTGCCAAGCAGACAGTATTTATACTCAGATGTAGCAAAATGTGCTGATTGGTTTGTGTCAACCTTTCATTGTCATATGCAATGCATTGGGAAGTAACTGATTAATGCCACTCTTCTGGAGACTGTTTAAACTTCAGGGTGATTGTTAGGATCACAGTTTTAGATCCTAACATTTCCCTGTCTGATACCCATGAGAAACAGAGTAATTCAGAGATGTGTCATCACAGACCAAGCTTTCAAAAAGCATATTATTCTGCAAAATGAGCTGCCTCATACCCTATCCTTCTCCTCTATGATATTTACCAAAAAAACCTGGAAATCCTCTCTGATACTAAGTTTTATGCTACCAAATCAAAACCTTCTTTGATTATCTTTCAAGAAAATTCAGCCACAAAAGACCAACCCTAGCAGATAAGCACTCTGCCCGTTCTGGATTAATGACAATAATGAATGCTAGAGCTCCAGCAGCTGCAGCAATGTGTACTAAAGGAATGCTGCCCATGCTCGGTTTTTATGCACTCCATTCCAGGCTATGTAGAGAGTCTCCATCTTCACATATTAAACCTATGGTTCAGCTATCTCCTGTGTTTTTCCTTTTGTTCTCCAAATCCATTTTTGGGGAATGTAGAAATCATGATGTAGGAAAGTGTACAGACTGTCAATGAAAAAAATAGCTCTTCATCCTCTGACTGTGCCACTGCATGGTCAAAAATTTTAAATCCAGCAAACTAAGAAGAGGGCAAAATTCCCTAGCGGTAAGGACACTCACCTGGGCTGTGATGACAGCTTTACTATGAAACTTCAAGACTGATTAAGTGTTTCTAACCACATAAGGTACACACATTGCCTCTGGAGCAGAGAGGGATATACCTTATGGCTATGAAGTCACTTTTTGTCTCCATTACTCACCACCTGACCTGGTGAGAGTAGCAGCCTTGCTTCAGAGCAGCAAAGCTCCTACAAAAAAGGCAGAAAGCACAGCGTACTTCTCCTTGCCCATCCTCTTCTCACACCCAGACAGATGCTTTGGAATGCTTTGTTTTAACTGCACGTCCCATCTAGAAAAATGTCAAGGAGAGGAGGCTTGAAAGTGTTACCTGTCTTCTTTGATCCCAGGCTCAGAAATACTGTGCGTGTGCAGAAAGGACCTCATTCTCACACTGCCAGTAGTGCTCTGAAAGTAGGATCAAAGTACCTAGATGACAGAGGGAGGCTGTGTTCCCTGCCTACAGAAGAATTTAGAAACCACTGTAGGTAGAAATAAAGTTCTAGGTCTGAGATTTATTTAAGTTAGATGATGAAGCTACCTGAGTTTGTCTCAATTTCTACCCAGGACAGACAAAACCAAGATGGGTAAATCCTAGCTTGTGTGGCTGTGTGAAGATTTTACTAGTCATGTCTAGTAATGCGCTTTCTTTTTTTCTTAGGCAAAAAAAAAAAAAAAAAAAAAAAAAAAAGACATGGGATACAGTTTAAACAGCATAAACATTTAAACATTAAACTGTTTAAACTTTTAATAAAATTCCACAACACCTGTTTTTAGGGAGTAGAATCCTACTTCTTTCTTCTACATCTTTGAAATGTTTTTTAAGTAGGAAAGTATTTATGAAATTTAAAATGGATCATCATAGTCAGAATTTTATGACCAAATGCCTATTTTTCACTGAAAGCACTTTTTTTAAAGGATACACGTCTTTGTTTTCTTGTTTTTTTCCTTGGGGTTTGTTGGCATGGATCTTCCATTCTTTTTGTCTCTACCATGATCTGCAAGTAAGAGAAGAAAAATCTCATTGGAAGTACTTTAAAAAAGTGTCATCATTACAGAGGTCAGGCAATTTGTTTTTAAGATCATATTAGTCATTTTTATGCTGCTTTAATTATTTTACTGTGGTGAAATATTTCAATTATAATAGAGTTTTGCTAACAGTAACTTAAGATATTTTCCAATTTTCATTTTCTTTTAACATTAGTTATGATTGTTTTGAAAGGACTTGAATTGAAGAATACTGCTGAACTTCTAGAAAAAAATGTCATGAAATTTAAAATACAGCCTTCCACCTCTACTGTGGTGGATATTTAAGTGTTAAAAAATTTACATTGTTATATGCATATGACACATTTTCTATCTTCTTGAATCTTCAGAAATACTTTGCAGCCAAGCAAACATATAAACTGCACTGAATTATGCATGAAAAAATATTTTAGGGCTCCATCTGCTAGGCATTTTTTTGCAGTTTGTTTCTTAAGTTAAAAATGTTTACGCTGCTTTATATTAGGTATAAAACTAGTTGCAGCACCTTAATGGTTTTTATTTCAGAATATTCTGTATTATCACATGACTTGTAAGAACACAAGGAGAAAGATCCTAGTACAGCAGGACATTTAAACAAAGTTTGCAATTTCCACTGCATCCAGGAATTTTGCTGATTCAGACCATTGAAGAGAAGATTAAGCAATGTATAATATTTTGCTTATACTATCAATATATTTAATTTACTCTAAACCAAAAACATTTAGCATGTTTTAATTGCCAGGTGTTTCCAACCTTTCCAATTCCATCATTTTAGGCAATGTCCATCTATTTGTAAGCTTGCCTCAAGCCTTGCTTTTTTTTTGAAAATGCAATCCAAGTTAATATTTTTTTCTGAGCTCTACAGCCAATTACTTCTGTTACTAGGATACTGTTTACCATAAAGATCATGATGTAGAATGTACTAGATAAAAAGGAATAAAAAAACAGCAGAACCATTAAAAGATTTCTGGGAGAATAAATCCAAAGCAATTGATGATCAGCTACTATCCAGCTATAATATGTACCTTTTTACATGGGTCACAAGAAGCAACTCTAAATCTGTTAGATTCCATTGTTAAAACAGAGGACAAAAATATTTAAATAAGAGGTGAAAGAAGCATTTTACACATGGAGATAGAAATGAGCTAAGCCCAGCATTAGCAACTGTTACATTGGCTTATGACTCCACAGATAAAATGCTGTTGAAAGGATATCAAATAAACTAACATCCAGGGAAAACGGATTCAAGTATAAAATATATGAATTTTTCAAGTAACCACAGAAAGATATTAAAAAAATGTACACCAGCTCTGCTGTACTGGGATGTATATTGTATATTGATGTATACTTGGAAGTGTGTTTGAGAAGTTGTGGCAGTCTTGTGAAGTTTCCACTGATTGGAAAAGGGGGAACACAACCCCTGTTTTTAAAAAGGGTAAGAAGGAAGACACGGAGAGCTACAGGTCACCCAGTCTCACCTTTGTGCCTAGCAAATTTATGGAGCAGATCCTCCTGGAAACTATGCTAAAGCACATGGAAAATAAGGAGGTGATTGGTGACAGCTGGTACCTTCACGAAGGGCAAATCCTGTCTGACAAGTTTGGTGCTTGTCTGGGACAGGGTTACATCATTGGTGGTTGAGGGAGTAGCAACTGATCTCATCTTCCTGGACTTGTGCAAAACATTTGGCACTGTCCCACACAACATCCTGGTCTCCATACTGGAGAGATGTGGATTTGGTAGGTGGATCACTTGGCAGACAAGGGACTGGGTGGATGGTTGCATTCAAATTGTTGTGGTCAATGACTCAATTTCCAGGTGGAGACCAGTGACAAGGGTTGTTCCTCAGGGCCTGGTGTTCAGACCAGCTCTGTTTAATGCCTTTGTTGGCATCATGAGCTTGAGTCCAGGCCTGGGATTGAGCGCACTCTCAGCAGGTCTGCCAAAAAAGAGCAAGCTGTCAGGTGGGATCAACATACTGGAGGGAAGAGGTGCTTCCAGAGGGACCTGGACAGGCTTGAGAGGAGAAAATCTTATGAAGTTCAACAAGGCCAAGTGTAAGGTCCTGCCTGTGGGTTGGGGCAATCTCCAGCACAAATACAGGTGGAAAAGGGATTGAAAGCAGCTTAAGAGAGACTTGGTGGTGCTGGTTGGCAAGAAGTTCAACATGACTGATCAATATGTGCTTGCAGCCCAGAGAGCCAACAGTGTCCTGGGCTGCATCCAAAGCAGTGTGGGCTGCAGGGAAGGGACTGGAATCTTCCCCACTGCTCTTCTCTGATGACACCCCATGTGTAGTATTGAGTCCTGGGGCCCCCAGCATAAGTAGGATATGGACATGTTGGGGTGGGTCCAGAGAAAGGTCACAAAGATGATAAGAGGGCTGGAGCAGCTCTCCTGTGAAGACAGGGAGTGAGATTTGATGCTGTTGATCCTGGAGAATGCTCTATGCACACCTTTGAGCAGCCTTCCAGTCCCTAGAGGGGATTAAAAGAAAGCTAGAGAGGGACATTTTACCAGGGCTTGTAGTAATGGGAAAGGGGTAATGGCTTTAAACAAAAAGAGAGCAAGTTTAGATGAGATATTAAAATTCTTTACTGTGAAGATGCTGAGACACTGGAACAGGTTGCTCAGAGAAGTTGTTGATACCTCAGCCCTGAAAGTGTTCAAGGCCAGGTTGGATGGGGCTTTGAGCAGCCTGGTCAAGTGGAAGGTGTCCCTGTCTACGGCAAGAAGCTTGGAACTAGATGTCTGTAAGGTCCCCTCCAAGCCAAAAACTTCTGTCATCCTTTAAAAAGATCTGTTTGACTTGGACAGCTATGAAGCCCTGTAATTGGTGGAGGAATTCCCTCTAAGTGCCTACTTTTTTGTACATAAATTTAATGCAAAAATTACTTTGAGGTTTGCCAGAGGTATATATTTATGTTAATTGTAAACACATAGGTTTCCCCCTGCAATTGTGCTGAAAGAGAAATTCTCAAAGCTAATTGTAGAGGAAGAAGCAATCCAGAAGCACTGGTTTTGAAGCTGTTGATCTGGGACAGCATTGCCAGCAGCTTTTATGGTTGGTCTATTCTTATTCCCTGAATAAAATTAAATAAATACTTAAGTGTGATTTCACCAGACTATTTTGGTCAATGTTACAATAATATAATGTTACCAAATACTTTGACAAAGTAAATGTTGGGCCAGATAAGACATATTAACTTAAGAAACATGAGTGCCTCTAGCGATGAAGAAATTATTCATTATTTAACCTACTTTTAAATATGTTTGGACAAGCATCCAAGTTTTATTTGTGCCTTTTTTTAAATGAAAGACATTAATCAAAACTAATTCAGGTTTGTTGG
This sequence comes from Zonotrichia leucophrys gambelii, assembly GCF_028769735.1. Lineage (NCBI taxonomy): Eukaryota > Metazoa > Chordata > Aves > Passeriformes > Passerellidae > Zonotrichia > Zonotrichia leucophrys. The sequence goes on along the minus strand of NC_088169.1, from coordinate 22,213,868 downwards.
AATAGATGCTATGATCCTAGACTGAAAATATAATGTATGTTATACATGTTTCTAATTCTGTTCAAATAAAATTTGTCCTTAGGTACATGTAAGTTTGTTTTGGTATGAATCACTAAGAGAATAATTGTGTGTTCTCATTTCTCTTCCTCATTGTAACTCTGCTCTTTACCTACTTCCATTACAAGGTAACATCATGATCCTAAGTAGTGTCAAATAACATGTCAAATATAAGGCCAAATTGCTGCTACTACTAAATAAAACTCTAAAGCCTATTAAAATGTACCTTCCAAAGGAATAACATCACTTAGAATCATAAATTAATCCTTGTTCAGTTTTGTGCTTACAAGGTTAAACTGCAAAGCAGCAGCTGGATAAGCTCATTTAAAAAGTCTCATTCTATCTACATTAGCTACACCAAAATATTAAGTACAGTCATATTTAAAACTGAAATTATTTGACATTAGCAAAATATCAGACTCAGACTCATGCACTTCTCTTACCGTTCTGCATGAATACTATAAGCATACATTTCCTTGCACTTCTTAATAATTATTGGCACTGGCTTCCTCAGATATTGCAACCAGATACAATCTGTCCAAAATAAAAATAACCAAAGGGTGATGATTTCCTCTGGGCAGATAACTGTCTAAATGGGCTGGGGTCCTGATTGTTTGTTTCTGTTTCTAGCAATTCATAATTCATAGAAGAACACAATAGAGAAGTTAGCAATGAACCCTCCAAAAAAACAAGGAAGGAAAGAGATATTCCTGAAGATTTTAGTGTGTCAATCTTCATGGAACAAAAAATAGTGAAAAAAAGTTCATAGTTGAAGCTGAAGACTCTCCAATCTTATGCATTATTAATTGCCTTAACAAAAGTGGCATGTACTTGTCAACATTAATTAGAAAATTCAAAGATATAAATCTCTTTAAGGAGTATCTTATTAGGAAGCCTATCCAATGTAACTGATCATTTAGGAGAGATAATATGCAATTTTTAGTGGACCATCTACAACTTTTACTAATCACCTTAGATGAAAAATCAAGCCTAGTGATGATAGAAGAGGATGGTTTCTTTATCCATGTTTCAATATTAATTTGCATTTAGTTTTGCATAATTGAAATGAATTAGAATAAATGTGCATCAAATACTTAAGAAGTCAGTAACCTGATTTCAGCAGAAAGTTAAATTTCAGTTTCACGGAAATGTTTTCTGTATTTTTGTTCTATTTCTGTCTATCAAATTTATGTACTCTTTATTCCATTGCAATTTTCCTCATTTTCATCATCAAAGAGAAGCAGCATTTTCTAAAGAAGAGATGAACACTGTTGCTAACTTTAAGAAGTGATTAACACAAGATATTCAGGGTGAAAATTCAATGAAGTGAGGGAATGAGGTTTAGGAAAAAGATTTAATCACTACTTCAGAAGACACACCAACGCAAATAAGTGAATCTGCAGCTAAGTTTCTTTAACTGGTGGGTGCCTCTAATAAAATACCCTTAAATAATTTAATTTCTTGTATAGCTCCTCTACTCACCTCACCTTGTCCTTTTATTCAACAATTCTTTAATTAGGGGAAGTCCTGCTAAACTTACAGCTGTGTAGTGATACTGATGATTTTTAAGACTTTCACTGCCCTGTCTTTGGCAGCGGGGACAGCTGAAGTGGAGGCAGGAAAGGACACACGTGCAGAGGAAGGGATGGTGTAGGCATGGCTGCAGAGGTACCCACAAGCTGCATGAGGAGAAGACCTACCAGCAGAAATGTTGATGGTGAGGCAAAGGAAGAGTTGGAGGTATGATCAAAACACCAGAAAAAAATGAGAAATGCACCAGAGAAACAAAGTAGTATTAACAAAGGTACTCCTTTCATCAAAGTAGAGAAGAGAGAAGTATCTCAGCCCTAAAAAGTAAACTGAAAACTTTGATTGGTCCTCTGAAGGTCAGTTTTTGTAAATGGACTACATGGTTTCCCTGCCTACCTACGCTTCTTATCCCTCATGATGAAAATATAAATGGTTCATGATTAATGCATTCAATGGTAGTCATTAAACACTAAACATTTTATAGGAAAGATTCTAGAGCCTTCCATGCAAAAAGAATTATCTAATTTATTTAAACTAATGTATTGTTAGGAGGCCTTTGAAGGCAAGTACTGAAGCCACTGTGTGTTGCTACATTTTAACTACATTTTCTGTCCTCAGCTTTTTCTCAGTGTCCTTGTATGAATAAGATTAAGTAACATTGTCAGTTAAAAAGCCTTGATTTAACTAGCATAGATATATCTGGAGATCCATGCCAGACCTGAGTTCATCTAGATGTTGCTTGACAACCTGATCCTTTGAACTCAATCTGTACTTGATCTTGCACCTCTATGTTGCCATGGCTCCCAGATTAAATAACTAACTATTTTGCCCTAAAGGCACACCAACAGCTTACATATTTGCAAAGAGGTCTTCCTGGTTGTGCTTTCAGGTCTGGAATACTGATCCACAAAATCTCATAATGCATAAGCATGCACATCATTAAGTCTCCTTTATAAACCTTCAGAATGTTCTTTGGAAAAAAAATAGAAAAGGATGTAACTGGAATTTCTAAAACTCCATTAAAATAATTGTTATGGTCTCCAAACTGTTAACCTTTATGATAATATCTTCCACAGCAGCTGTTAAAATGCATCCTGAAATATGCCAGAACAGGTGACATTGGCACTATATTCTTCATTTTGCCACATCTACAATGGGTAAAAGTGATTCTAATAAATCTTCACCAATAATTATGATCCCCTAAGAAAATATTGCTCCTATCTTTCTGCAAGATATAAGAATTGGTCAAGGGCATACCATTGTCACACCACATGAAGTGCACTTTGGAATATCATAAACAAAATACAACATCAAATAACAATACATGTCACGTGTTAGGAATCTAGGTGCATAAATGTATTCCTAATGTAAGCAGCTTTTCTGCACAGAAAAGCAAGGTAATTTAAAGAGTAGCAGCAAAACATTTCTCTATGAAAGCCTGGAGCTGCAGGAGGTGATGGAAAGCTTTGTGATGAAGTACTTGAAAAGTCATGATTGTTAGCTACAGAATATACATTTTAAATTATTTTTCAAATGTTTGCCACATTAATTTAGATTAAAACTGTGTGATATGCAGTCATGGTGGCAAACAGTTTCCAGCAATCACAATACTTTCAAAAAACTATCTGTAATGAAGCAAAATATTCATCTGAAATGGGGCATTTTGGTTTTTTTATTATGAAACTTTGAGTTGCATAATTAGAGAGCAAAATCAGATGATATAAATTTAATTGGATTTTATTTCAGATATTAACTATTTTGAGAAAAATATTTTTTCTTGATCAATTCCTTTTTCTTTCTTCATTTGGGTTCTTCCTCTTTTTTATTTAGAATTTTTTTTTAAGATTATGAAAATTTTGACTTTTTCACTTTTTTTTAATAAAAACATGAATGTGTTTTAATGAAAACCTTAAATTTTGACAAAAACTCACTATCTTTCATAAGTGGAAGATATAAGAACAGTTTTACTGCTAGGTCAATGTTTTCATTCATCTGTTTGCTGTGGGTTAATGATCTTGTGTATGCTCTGAAAGCATTATTGCAGGGTAAAAGGAATGTATGTCTGATGCCTACAATCAGGATATATGAATCCATCTATCAACTCATAAGTAGAAGGGGATCATTTTTCAATTACCAAGTACTCCCAGCTATCTGTGACTTAACTCTGAAAGTTAGGTTCCTTATGTTCTGCCATAAAATATAGCATTCTGCTGTAGTTCAACATTGCTTAAGAAGGCATTTTTCAGCCAGTTTAGATTTTTATTTTCCCAGGAACACAAAGTTTTGTCTAAACTAAAGGGTGACCTTCTTTTGTGATATTTATTAATGCTCTGTGAGTATTCCCTGCCCTCTGCTGCCGTGAAGTCTGGTTTTTTATAAAGGTTCTGGGGCATGCATTATTTCAGTGTTCAGGACATGTTATTGTTCCAGTGAATGTTTCAGTAGGGTGCTCTGTTACTGCCAGAGCACAGATAGCTCCCATTCAGCTCAGTGTTAGATAACATAGATTCTTGAACCAGATTACAGAAACAGAGAAATACCACATGGCTGAGAAATTAGTCTCTATCATATGTAGTACTTTTACCACATTCATATCTTTGAATTTATAGGGTGTGCTAAGGCCTCTCACTTAAAAGGTCCAAGACAGGGAGCAACCATATTCTTCATGCTGGAGGAGTCCATCAGATATAGTGCTGATTCCTAATGATGAGAAACAAGGGACTCTGGTAGAAGTGTTTGCCTGTGTTTCTGGTGGTTTTATCTGTGCCTTGAAAAGCAAGATAGTACTGAAATAATACTGAATAACACTCAAACAATGAAGATGAATTTCCAAATTAAACTCCAACTATTCTACGTTACTATAATACATGTGATCTTTTAAAGAACATCTGAAATTCCATTGTTGATCAGACTGTGTGAGTTCCTTGCATCCACAGTTTTTGGCTGTTGATACTGTTTAAAACAGTTTATTAAGTGTAATCTACTGCCCACATCAATACTAATATACTTAGCCCTAATCTTCTGTGTTGTGTTGCAAGAGCTCTGATTCTCCTGCCCCCTCACTAGAAGCTTGTTTGCCATCAATCAAGTCATCATGACATGCCACTTTTTTTTTTCCTTTAATTCAAACATGATGCACAGAGTCCCCTTATAAATGCAGCAGCAGGAGCTCTGGAACTGTCAACCCCAGTACCAGGGTTTCCCCAAAAGGAGAGGTCCTTTTTCAACACAGCCATAAAGCCTTAACAAAACAGTAAATAAGACAAAGTTGTAGATTAGGGCTTGGTTGTTGTTTTAGTTTTTTTTTTTTTTGGCTTTTTTTGGTTGGTTTGTTTGTCTTGGGGTTTTTTTTGGTTTTTTTTTTGGTGGTTTTTTTTTTTTTTTTAATAGAATAACCTGCCAGCCCTGTTCTACCTGGGACAACTGGAATTACCAGCTCTGTCTCTTTGGTAATCAGTAACTGGAGGCAAGGCTGCTTTTTCAGCCCAAAAGTCAATCTTCAGTCTTGTGATTTCTAGTCCTTCAAACCATCACACCCTTCCCCTGTGGTGCTTCTTTTCTTTACTCCCCAGGATCCCTTTTGGACACATTCCCCAGCAGAGCAGTATTTAGGGGCAAGGGATGGAGGCTGTCTGCCACCATTATACTGAAGCAGGCAGCTCCAGGAATCTCTTGGCCCTTCTCCTTCCCAAAGTTTCAGTGTTCTCTGTTTAACCCATCCCTCACATGTTTCAAGAGATACTCCATGTGACAGAGCAGAGGGATGGAAGAGAGGAAGGGGAAGGAGAAGGTAGCTTTAAGGTGATGGGATTTTTGTGGTTTGCCCTACCTACTGTTTGTAAAGGGTTCACCTGATACCTCTGACCCTCTCCCATGTCCATGCCTGTCTGACACCTCCTCAGTGGAGGAGGAATACTTTGCCAGAGACCTTTCATTGACTATGTGTCACCTACAGACTGGAGAGAGACCAACATATTTCTCACTGGCAGAATTTTAAAGTAGAAGGGGTTGGTGTTTTCCCATCATAAGGAGCAAGCAGGTCAGCAGGAGATAGCCAAATGGCGTTATTTCTTCAAGTCACACCCCGATATTTGGCAACTTTTAAATGCCATGTCATACTAAACTGACCTGGCATATATCCCAAGGGATATTTGCATTGCTTTATTAAACTTTGATAGTATGTTTGAAGGAATATCAATCAAGTTAATCAAAGTATGAAAGAAACCTGAAAAATGAGGATGTGAGGAATAGGAATTGGCTTAAATATAACCAGGAGGGAATAAAGAAAAACTACTTGCTAGGGAAGACATTCCAAAATGCTTTCTGAAAGGTAAGAGTTTAAAATGCCAGCTTTAGTTTCATCCCAAAAGAAGAAAATTAATTCAGACAGTAAGGGAGGCAACCCAGGCACTGGTGGGTCATAACCCCTATACAGCAGTTCAGCCTTATGTTTAACTCCCTTTTCCTCAAAAAGACAGGATGGAATGGAATCTGTGTGAATGGGAACTTTAATTACTTTTTTCTTATTTTAGTGGGGCGCACTGAGTCTACTACTCTGGGACGACTGTGTTGTGACAGCCATAATTGCACTGGTGCTAACCCTAACATAGAGGGAAACTGGATTTTCTGATAAAAGATGCCAGACGGAGAAGGATAATTTCCCAGGTGTCTGAGAGGAGACCATTACCCATGGAATACAAATTTTAAGTTTGATCTCAGTAGGAAGGATACATTTGTATGACAAATTGAGGGAGCATCAAGTAAAGAGGATTAAACATATACAGGATATTAACAAACTTTCAAATAGATGGAGGCATGGGGCTTTAACTTTTGGTTGCATGGTTTGTCATTGGAAGTGCCCTGACTAGACAACTGAGTGTAGAACAGCTACTGGGATGTGTGTATGCATAAGGAGGCAGTTTTCATACAAAATCAGAGCAACATAGAAGAACTTAAAAACCCAGATTCTTGAATGGTAGCCTAGAAATGGATGGCAGAAGGCAGATGGGAGAGTGTACTGAAACAGAATGCTTCGATATTGGTAGGGCTTCCAATACTTTTGTCCAGTTTGAGCACCTGTGTCATCTGTTTGATGAACAGTAGGAGTTGCCTGTGATATTGCAGCTCAGATTTCCAATGGATCCTATGGCCTCTGGAGCTGATCAGAAAAATCACTGCAGACACATGATTTTCCTGCATTGCCATGTTTCCTTCTCGCTACAAAATCAGTTGGGTTTTTTTACAAGAGACCCTTCTAAACATCTCCAAATAAGAAAATGGATTTTTATAATAGTGAAGATGTGTTGGAATGAGTAAAAAAGAAAACTGGGGCCATGTGATGTTGGTTGACATAGTTTAGACATAGCTGAGGAGGATGTGGGCTGACATCAGAAGTTAGTGATGCCTATAATGAATGGTTGTATGCATACTGTGGTGGCTTTATGTCTGTCAATAATCACCATGTTATTAAAAAAGGGACAAAAATCTGGGGTTAGTGTTTCTCAAAATAGAACTTAACTTGTTTCAATTTCCCTCCCGAAGATATTCTGTCCTATGTTCTATCCTATGTGCAAAATATGGGTTTTCTTGGGGGTATGTGTATTGGGGGAGATTGTTTCTTTTTCATTGCTGCTGGGTTTTTTTTCAGTCAAGGGAGCACTCATCTGCAATGAATATGATTTTTGACTTGTGCTTGAATTGCAAAGTACAAGACTTAGATTATGAGATGTCTATGGTTTTTCCATGCCATCCAAACCTCTATCTCCTTGCTTACTTCACACATCAAATTAATACTGAATCCTATAATAGGTATTCAAAACTCAAATAACCTTGATGAGAGAAAAGTCCTCTATATCCAGTATTCCAAACTAGGTAATAAGATGCAGTATGCTAACTTGCAATAAAAAAATCAAGGAAAGCTTCTGATGAATGAATATTGACTGCAAATGTGTCTAGATGACTTTAAAAGCACTGATTAAATATGTTTTATCAATTTTTCAATAGTTGATAATATTGGTCTTCATGGAATTGCTCATCTAATCATGGTAACACAATAGCCCATACCATATAATCTTTACAAGACACCAGAAGAGTCCCAGAATCTTGTGGCCTTTTAGAGGCAGATGCAGTAAATAATCAATAGTTTGTTGTTTTACATTTTTAGATCTCACCTCTCAATAATCTTCCTTGGTTTTTGTGCTAACATAATACATTTTCTGGTATAGCATCTTTGGCTTTGTGTTTACAGCACTCATAGAAAGTTATAATGTAGTTACCTTATTTGAAGGAGAAGGAAAATATGAATGTAAAACTGTAAATACATTGGCTGCAGCACCTCAGTTTTGAGTTATTATTTTGGTAATATTTGTATACATTTTGAAATGGTAATAAGAACAGAAAACTCCATTAAAAATCAGTTTTCAATTTGGTAATTTTACAGAGCGCAATGTCAGTCATACAGCTCAAGAAGAACAGTACCAAAGAAACTATGCAGTGGTGGAAGTCTCCTGTTGGACATGTTTTTCTGTTGAAGAGAGAGGACCAAATACCTTGGAGAGTTTTAGGCACTTAGAAGTCAGTTAATTTCAATTTAATCATAATTTCATAAATTTCAGTCTGTGGAACTTTAACATCTAAATGGCTTTGGGGATGTGAGTGAAAAAGACTCAACATATTTAATAACTATGTTCAGCCACACAGATTAACACCTATAAAATGTCTCTGGGCTAAACTTACTCAGCTGCAAAGGAGTCATAATTTTGCTTTATGGCATTACTTTAGAAGTTACTTTTCTTAATTAAACAGACAACTTCATTAAGTCATAGATTTTTTTTTATCGTATATGATTTAATGATGCTATCACAGAACAGCTGAGATGGGAAGGGACCTCCAGAGTTCATCTGATCCAACCCCCTGATCAAGCCAAGCCATGCAGAGCCAGTTGCTAAGAACCAGGTACTGTGGTATTTGAATATCTCCAAGGATGGAGAGTCCACAATATCCCCAGGCAATCTGTGCCAATGCTCAGTCACACCCACAGGAAAAAAAAAAGTGTTTCCTGATGCTCAGAGGGAACCTCCTGGTTCCACTTTGTGCCTGCTGACATGATTTCTGTCACTGGGTATCACTGAAGGAAGCCTTTATGCCTTACACTTATATTCTTATACCCAGAAATGTACATTTAAAAAACAAATATATACCCATAATTATCAATCCCAGATTTATCCTGCCTATCTTGTTTGATGTATCATGGAATTGATACAATTGTCATAAATGGATATTTTTGAAGTTTTTGTTATGGGCAGTATAAATAAAAAATAGTTTTGATTTTTTTGTCCTTTTATGTTTAATATTACCTGTTTTCTCTAAGTAATTACTGCAATAAAATAGTAATTCTGGTTCTGCAGATGCTTCCTCGAATTTGAGCTGTTTTCCCACAAATAAAACATATATATCCCTCTATTCCAGAGCTGAGAGTGCCAAAATAGGTTCCAGCTGAAGCAAGGTATCAGTTGTACTCTAGGACTTCTGTTTGGTTCCTGGATAAGAAAGTATAAAGCTGGATGTTTAATGCAGCTTTTTAATTCCTGCAGACAGTGGAATGAGAGAGAGTCAGATGCTTCTAAAGGACTGCGCATAAAGTTTCCCATCCTTGAACACCAAATCTGTTGAACTTTTGCTACAACTAGATTCAATCTCTTGATAGTTTTTTCTTGTTCATATAGCTATATCAGTTTGATTCTTGCTAGGAAATACCTATAGGTGTTTTTTCTTACTTTACCATGTCCTAATCTCTACAGGTATTTGTACCTCTTTTTATGATGATGGTTCCTGCATGCACTTTTGTCCGTGCTGGATTTGATGGAACAAATTGTTGTTTGGAACACACACAGCAGAATTTCCATACAGTGTCAATTTCATGTAGCATGGTTTTTATAAGCGTTGTTCCTCCTCTGGATCAATTTGGGCATTGCACCTTACAACTTTAGGATGTTAGATTTAAAATTGCCCTTCAGATTTCTCTTCTGCTTTTCATCAGTCACATGTTGGAAGAAAGGACTGCAGCACATAGTAAACAGCAGCAGCTGCAATAGCAACAGCAGCAGCAACAATGCAATTTTCCTGTCCATGCCTGTGATGATATATAAGATTGCTACTTGCAAAGTGACAGCTGCTGGCACTTCTTTCCTTCTTGCCTAAAAGTGAAAGAAAAAAGGATTGAACAGATTATTTCTGTGACACACCACTTACTTCATAGGTATTGCAGCAAATGTAAGGGCACATTCCATAGCTGAATATATTTTACCCTTGGATACATTCAATTTGTATTCATTTTAGAATTTACTCTGTTAATTAGAAAAGGTTATAAGATTAATAAGTAGTCATTGCTAATATATGCAATGGAATATAAGTTTCAGTTGATTTTTTTTCCCAAAGAGCCATTAGAGATTAGTTCATAAAAATCATAGTGAGCAGTATATCCTATCTTTCAAAGCTGGTCTTTATGTTGATTTGCAATCTCTGAACAATTCCTAAAATCTCTGCTAGAAAAGCCAACACAAATCCAACAAACCTTACCCTACCAACAAAAAATGATGCATTGAAATTTCATACACTCTTCTTCTTGTAGAGTTAATTTTCAATGAATTCTTTGTAGATTGTATAATGACAGATAGCTTAGAAACACACAGAGAATATTGTACCCTGTGAAATTACTCTTATTTGTAAAGAAAATGTAATATTAACTACAGTCTGGGGGTTTTTTTTCCAGTTTCAGGGTATTAGAATGACCTTTGGCATGTGTTCCAGCCCCAGCCTACATCATGTTTGAGATTCACGATGATGACAATGACCCAGAAGGGCAAGGTGCTCTCTGTAGTTCAGCAAGATCAACGTGCCCAAATTTCAGCTGACAAAAAAGAAGGTCAGCCAGTGTCCTCTTCTTTGTGGCCACCCAGAGTGGGGTTCACTACAGAATGGTGTCAGGATGGCCTCTAGATAGGTGATTTCCTGATCGGATCACTCGACTATATAAAAAAAGGCTCTCAAGATTCAGAGTTTTTGAAGCTGGGAGGTGAATCATCCACTACAGATGATCTCATCTTCACTGCAGGTGAAGAAGAGAGAATAAAATTTAATCATCCTCTTACTTTTGCTATGGATGGAAGAGACAGGTCAGATTTTAGCTAGACCTGGAATCTTCTCACATGTCAGTCGTAGTTCAGTCACTTTAATTTACCATGACATTTTCTTTGGCTGACAGTGTGGGGAAAAATTGCAGCTTTTCTAGATGTGTATGAACACAGACCCTGAAAAGATCTCAGAAGCTCATCAGCTCTCTCTGCTACCTGTAAATTGTCCAGAGATTTCTTTTGACAAATTTTTAAAGAGAAAAAAATTATCGAAACCTATCCTTTCCCACCAAACATGTTTATTTCAATATATAGACATCTTATAGATTAATAAAAACCCAAAAACCAAACAAAAAGAAAAGAAAACAAAACAAAACCAAACAAACACAAAAAAAAAAACAAAGAAAGGAAATATCCCTATGCAGACACCTAATTGGAGGTGTCAGTAATCTGAATGACTACAAACAGTTCAGCCCTTTTAGAAAATAAAATACATATTGGTATATCCTTTTGTACTCTCCCACATAGTTTTCAAAAAATTGTTGTTGTTGAGAGGGAGCCTTAAGGGCATATCAAGGACTGTGAGTTTCATAAAATTGAAAAGTAAATTTTAGATGAATTTTTTTTTTAGTGGTTGCAATACAAAACTTGCAAAAATTATGCAAACTAGGATTTTAGCTGCATAAAATATATTATGTTATTTGAAAAGACAGTCTGTGGGACTCCTAATAAATTATATTCAAACAAAAAATTCACTCCTGATCCTTTAAATCCTTTGATATCATGGAGTTAACTTGGTTAAGGAAATTAACATTAAAAATAAGAAAGACAAACAAATATTTATGTAATAAATGGAATTTGATAAATAATTTAGCTCCTGTAATTGTTATACCCCATATTTCATTAGCAAATATAAGGAATATTGAAGGCAAGGGAAAAATTCTGTCTGAGGCAATTGAAACATTCAGTGGCACGATAATTAAATTAATATTAGAAAACTATTTTAGTTGCCCATTGAGTTACCCTTTATTCTGTTTATTGACTTTTTCTTCCCAGATAACAAAACCTGTCTTTTATCTCTTTACTTTTTGGTGCAAATTATTGTGGTGAAATATAAGCTCAGAAATGTATGAACACATTCTCAGGAATTCAGTCAATGATCCTTCAGTCAGTGATAAAAAATAGATCCTTTTAAACAAAACACAGTCCATCTTTTGAAGGCATGAAAATCTATGAGCATTGTGATCCCTTAAGTGTCCTCAAAACTTCATGTGTAAAAATAGTCTTTATTAAAAACATATCATAGTTCTTTATTATACTGTAACTTCTTACTGCTTTATATTAATACAGATTGTAGAAATGTTATATTAGAAATTAAATATTAATACACAATGGGCTTTCAAAACACAAGCTTCAAAATGCAGTTAATATTTTACTTTTAGTGCTCAGCTGAAAATCCTTGTGACTTTTCAAAATAAATCTGAACAACCACTGGACAGTTTCATTTATGAGTAGAGGCTTTCCACATTATTCTGTGATGACATAACAATTAATAGACAGATTTTGCAATGTAGTTTAAAAGCATCCAAACCTACTGGGAGCTGGTTTATCCATCTGCAGTGCTGTGTCACTGAGTATATTGAATGATCAAGGACAGGGGGCTTTTTAACTGGGGACTAAACTTCCACAGATTTCAGTGAACACTTACAAAAATAATCAATTAAAAGAGCTTTTGTGCAATGTTTAAAGGCTTATATGTATATTGATGGCAATGTGATTACACAGTCATTTAAATAAAAAATTTCCATTTTGTATTGAACCTGTATTAAATGAGATAACTAGAGCATCAGCTTGTTTGTAGTGGGCACAAGATAAAATAAGACTATTAATTATTTCTTCTGTTTCTAAATTATATTGGTTTTACTCTAAAATTCTATCTGAAAAAGAAGACATTGAGATCTCATGCAGGTTTTAGGAGGACACTAGAGAATATACATTTGCTTAATCATTAGGTTTAATCAGAGTGTCTGGTCGGGTGAGCACTGTTTTCACTGCACTGATTGACCCACATTGTCTTTCACAAATAGCTGTGCAGAACAGCATTATTAGGTGTTCATTTCTCCAGATGTTAAAGGTAAGAATCACCACAACATGCAGTTAAAAGGATTAAATTACCATCCCATATTAAAAAAAAAAAAAAAAAAAACAGCAAGCCAACAATAGCTTCCTAAATGGCCATACCTGAAAATTAGCATATTTTACAAAGGCTCTGATATTAGAGTTCTGAAAACAGAGGTTTAAGTTAATGGAGAACTGCCTGTACCTGCACAGGAATGTGCTGATCATTTTTGGTACTTAAAAAGCACAGACAAAGGAATTCAATCCTCACATTATAATCCTTCTTTTTGGAGATTATGCATACAACTTGTGTCATCCAAAGAAGCCACTTTCTCTCGGGTTTGAAAAATTTGTTTTTAATACATCTCTGGGGAAGAACAACCAATCTGAGACATTACAAAAAGTAAATGAACTCACTTCCCTTCTTCCATTGACAGGCAAAAGGGAACAGTACAGCAGAAAGTAGGATTATGAGACTTGTTCCTCTATCATCTGTCTGTCTGACAGCAATAGGAGAGATCATTAACAACCCAGACCCCTAATAAGTGCTCAAATAGAGAGACTCTAAAAAGGCAGAGTGAGAAATGAGACACAGAGCAGCATTTCAGCTTTAGGAAGGATGTTAAGGAATCCCAGATGCTACATGAGAAACAGTTAAGGGAGAAACAGAGTTACTGGATTCACTCAGAAAAGAACAATATTGATTGAGAGACTTAGGGGCAGAATTAACTGTTGGGCTAGGAGTGAACAGCTGTGTGTTCATTAAAGGTTTCTGTCTCTCTTGGTCACATGCACATACACACTTTTTCAATTTAGGTAAAAATTATTTCTGTTTCATCCTGCTGTTTGTTTTGCTGTCTCCCCAGCAGATATTTGAGATTGTGAAACATGGGAAATTGGTCTTTTTTATTCTTATTTTTTATAGTCTCATTTTTTACTCTCATATTTTCATGTGATTACAGAAGGGTTCTGATTGAGGAGAGTTCATCTTTGGCAAAGATAAAAAAACAAAAAAAAAGCATTACCTCTCCTTTTATAGCAGAAAACCACTGCATATGCATTTACATGTATAAAATGTTTATGCCAGAGGCACTTAAAATTATATTAATTCTCCTCTTTAATTTCATAAAATCTTCCCATGCCAACGCTTTACATCCTTGTAAGTAGAAGCTGACAGTGAAGGAGTGACCTGGTCCACCATGAAGCAGTATGGTCTAGTGAGTGCACTTCTTCTAGAGAATCTATAAATGTCAAGACTGTTAACTATTTCACTGTTCATCAAAGCGTGTCAGGAAAGTGAGAGAGTTTGTTCTCTGAAGAGGTGCTCCATCAGCTGTGACTGACAGCTCCTTTTTATACCACGAATTTATAGCTTTGGGGAGTGTATTTATTTACCTTTTTTTTTTCTTTCCCCACCATTCCAGAGCCCAGCAGGACTCTGCAAGGCACCTGGCAGGACATGCCTCTGTTGTTATGAGACCAGGTTTCAGACACTCTCAACCAGGTTGTTTCCCGCTTGAGTTTGGTCACAGACACGTGGTGCCCCTGGGAGGACACAGATCTGGAGCTGTTTGCTGTTCAGCTGGGGCAGCCCTCAGATGGCTGGGCAGCTGGAGCCCAGCCTTGCAGTTTTTGACATAGCTACACTTCTTTTGGGGAAAGCCCTGCCAGGTAGGAAGCTTCATGAGACAGTTTTGTGGTATCAGTGTCAGGTATTTCAACTTAGGACAAGTCAAGTCTGAACAGCCAAAATAAGGCTTATAAGCATCTTTCAGATACTGCTGCTGTCCTTATACAAAAATTTCTGATAAGGGTAGTCTTTGAAGAATAATAATGTCCTGTTGCCCTCATTTAATGATTGTGCTAAATCAAAGAGCTAATATCTGAAATATACTTTAAAAATGTGACTCTTAAATTGAGATCATCTAAGGACTAGAAAAGCCCTACACAAGACTCCTATGTGCTTTATGGAGGAAAAAGTTCAAATGTGCCATCAAAACACACATAATGGGTTCTGAATAGAGTGCTACTAATGACTGCTGTGTATGCACGCATGCACCATATAAAAAAAGCTTTGTTCTCTAGTTAGAAAATGCATATTGGAAGATGACAATCTTTTGTAAAGAGGAATTGTGAGTTTGATTCTTACATTGGACTGCTGACCAAGGAGGTCCAGTTTTGTGCTGTTTGAGCACAATGCTAATGTATAGGTTTGTTTACCAGAGTAAGCATCCTCACATTCAGAAATCTGACTTACAAAAGAAATATCAAGCTGCTCAAGCATTAAATTAATGTGTTTCCATAAGAAAAGAGAGTGTTAGATGTAAACTCTGGACCAGACAGCTGTGGCCAATGCACAACATCTGCACGTGGTATGACATAAATAGGGCAGAGCTGCTGAAATTTCTCAGAGATGAGATAGTGGCCAGTGGGGCAGGGCAAACACCACATGATAGAAGAAGGCAGACTGACTGTAAGGACTGATCAGTGATAATAGCAATTTACATATGTTCTCTGTTTCTTTTGTTAAATGTTTTGATACTCCCCCAGCCATTCCTTTGCTCATGAGCAAACAGCCCGTCCCTAGACCAAGAGGTCAGAGCTGCACCCACAGATGAAGGAGCAAAGTCATTCTGTCTCCATCCACACTGTTGCAAGTGCCCTGTTGTTCCTTCTCTTCCACCACTGGATCAGGAAATTGCACCATTCCATTTTAAATGGAGCAAATTCTTGCACATTTTTTGGAGAGTTCTTCACAGCCTTCTTTGAATTTTATCAAGGAGATTTCACAGTGACCAGAATTCCCATAGTGTCTTTTCTCCACCCACCCCCACAATGATTCCAGCGACACACCTTTTGCATAGTGCCACCCAGGAAAAACAACCCCCTTATGCAATTGAAAGTATTGTTTCATCTTCAGTTTCTTGTTTTGCCAGAGGCCATGAGAGCTTATTATGAGCAGGTGCTGGTAGCCAAAGTCCTAGACTTTGCTTTATTATTTGTGTGCATTTACAACCTTCCTATGTGACAGTCTCATTTAGTCAGTGCTACAGGCAATCTCTGTCTGTACTTAAAATATCTTTAACAGCTACATGTAGGGAACAATCACAGGGGAAGGAAAAAAAGCATACAAAAGCAAAAGGCAACTTAGAAAGGAATTGGAACCAGAGGAATTTGTGGCTGGGGTTCTTTTATTACCTTAAAGGACACATATTTTGTGGAGCATGCAGAGTCTGCTTTTACTGATTCTATTTTTGTTGATATTTTGTCCGTTGCCATTGTTTGCTTAAAATAATTTCTCAGGAGATACCTGGTTTCAGCTGACAGCAAATTTTAACAAAGTAGCTCTGAAACTGAAAAATTGGATTATTCTCTACAGAAGACAACTACTTTATAAAGCACATGAAATATCTGTGAATCATGGCATTATATATTGGGGAGTATGACAAGTTCCTATAAACTCACAGACACAACCAAGAAATAGTGCTAAGAAAATATTTTGCTCTCTTTTCAAGCCTTCAGCTGGAAAGACTGGGGGGTAGTATCTTTTATGTCTTTTTCTGGTACTCACTAGAATGTTCACATTTAAAAGTTCTTTAATGTCCTTTCTTCCCAAAGTCCTTGTTGCACTTATTATCTCACAAAGTTTGCCTTATCCCCTTCCTGCCACCCTGTCACCACTTCAAAAATTGCTAAGCTAGGGCTGAGAAAAATCATTTGCTCTATGTAATCCCAAAGTGAAGACCTTAAACTGGCAAACAGAAACCAATTTATAACCTCTTTACAAACTATCCCTCCTTCTGTTTCCATTATTTTCTGTAGATTTTCTGTACTATAGGTGCTTATAAGTATTTTGACTGAGTGATCAGGTAGAAAGTGCAGTACAGTCGTTTTTCATTGCGCACCCACTGGACTGTCTAACCTGCCTGTTTTTGATACTGATCTAAATCCCAATTCATTTCCTCCTTTCACCACATCCATGCTGCAGCTTTGAGATCATAATAGAAACAAGTTTCAGGATGTCCTAGTTTCTTGAGGGATAAAATTTAGTATTTTCTACATCCCAGAAGTGTAGGATGGAGAGTAGATTGTAAGATTCTTGTTGATGCCTTTTTCAAGGTGTTTTTATTTGTTCAACATATTGGCTCCCTGAGGAACTTTAAGTGGATTAGAAAGGAATGTAGAAAATAATGTGGTGTTCCTCATACCCAGTATAAGAAAGTATTTCATTGTATCCAATGTACAAAGAGATGATCATCATTTTCCCAGTCTTTTTACTCTCATGTTACAAGGCAAGAATAGCAGAAGTATGTGCATCTTGCCCCTTATATCCCTGCAAGAGTGCCCACACATGCCCACATACTTTTTCTCATCTTTCCCTTACATATCTTATCTGAATTATAAGAGGTTTTTTCTTTCTCTGTCCCTCAATTTATTCTGAACAAATATTTTCTACCCTGTCATGAAATCCATCAGTAACTGGGTTGTTATAACCTGACCAAGTACTCTTTTCTGGTGCTTCACTAAATTGTATTAACTCAAATAATTTCCCTCTAATTCCAAAGAGAATTTTAAAATGAAACAAAGCACCCACACAGACTTCATTGCTTCCAAGTAATTTTTGCCTTGCTCATCTCTGGCAAGATACTTCTAACCTACATTTAGATGTCCATAAAAAAAAATCAAAGTTGTCCTGACTCTCATTGGCTCCTTCTACACTCAATGGAGAAAATGAGACATTTCTAGATTTACATTCTTCTGGCCTATTTTACCTAATCAGTAAGATTAATCATGACCTGGAATTTCCTACTTCACTTGCTTAGCTAGAGAGGGACCTCATGTAAATTAAGACAGAGCTAGAGCTTTACATTTACATTTACAGAGCTGGCAAGCTCTACGTAGAAGAGAGCACAAACAGCAATGTTACTACTTAAGACTTCCTAATTTCTGAATTAAAACCAAACTTACCTATGCTATCCAGAATCAGCCCATAGCATCACCATAGTTGCTCAAACATGCAAGATTAATCTGGTATCTCACAGTCAGTTCAAGTATTAAAAAAAACCCAAAATGAAGAAGAGTAAAAACTAAAAGGACAGAAATTAAAGATTCCCAAGGTTTTTAGTAAAAGAATATTTCAGGACATGAACTATGATGAGGATGGAGTGTAGATGCATGAAAATGTGAAAAAGCAAATGAAAATTCTCCTGATTCATATAATAAATGAAATAATGATCTGCTTTCCAAGAACCTAGCATTTAGGTAAAAAACCGAATTAAACAAAATAAATTGACTTCTAGCTGTTAAAATAACTGTGGAGTAAACTTTCCAAACATAAATGTTTTTAGAGATGCAGTAGAGATGTGAGTGTCTCTAAAGTGATTGTCTGCACCCTTGGATTTGCCCTTTGTCTCTACTCATCTTACTGTGCAGCAGTGGCACAAGCAGTTCAAGCCATCAGAAAGTAATGTAAAGACTTCAATCAAAAAACCCCTTGGGAGACATTCAAGACAATGACTGAAAGAAATAAGGAAAAAGAAGATGCTTGCTTGTAAGTTTCCCTTTCATGCTAAGATAAATTTGCTCACATTTTTGCAAAAACACAAAAAAAATTTGAAAACAGTCATAGTTATCAGTCATGAAGTTAAGCATCCGGAGCTTTTCTTTTTCTTTTTTTAATGCAAAAATTCATGGAGTTTATACCTGTTTTTTTCAAATCTATCTTTTTCACACAAGCCTACCTTATTCAATACAAAAGAGACAAATTATGCAAAGAATTAGCAAATTTTCCATGTTTTTCTTTTGTGCTTTGAACAAAAGGTTTCACTATATAAGGAAGAGACTAGAGGCTGCTTCCAGCCAACATTTCCGTAACCATTTTCAATACGCACCTTGTAACAAGGTTTGAGAATAAGTGGAAAGCCTATTCAAGCATCTTCAGAAAATATCAGAAGAACATATTTTTCCACAGCATAAAATTTAAAATGAAAAGCCCTGATCAAGATAAATCGTCAAATTCTTGTAAAACATTACATGCATACATCTGACCCAGGCTAAGTCTATAACTATTTTTTCCTTTTTGTGGATACAAGATTTGAGTGAAAGACATCTGGGGAGCTCTGGGCTAGGATAATTTTTATCTGTATTAAAAATATGTAAAGACAAACAGGACAGAAGGTAAATACTAGATACACTTTAGCAGAACTTGCTGCTTATTATTTCTTGTAGAGTTACTAAAAGCAGGGACTTTTTAAAGTAAAACCATGGCTTGCATATTTTTGCAGCTCACTTTGCTGAGAGGCACTGAGGCATCCTTGAGGCTGACTACTGGGAGTTCTGGAATATAAAAATAACTAGAGAAGTGTGCATTTGATTAACAAAAATAAACACCTCAGTAACTTCTGAACTGTGAATCAACAAATGAACACTACTTAGCTGTAAAAGATTGAGTTCTAAATGAAAAAAAATATTTGCTGAATTTGTGATCACCCAGAAGAAATTTGCATTGCAGATAAGTGACACTTTGAAAGGGTCATATCAATTCTTGTGTGTGTTTCAACACTGCTGAAGCTTAATTTATGTACTGTCATTGGAGAGAGGGAAGTATAATGGATTTTTAATTATACCAACTTTCAAAGAGCAAATGGGAGGTAGTCCAGTTTCCAGACAAAGCAGGAAGAGAATTAAGAGTTATAAAGAGCAAATTACACAGCCATGCACTATTAAAATTTTCTTGGGAATGTAGCATTCCTATTTTTTAAAATGTTTAAGTTATTTCTTGATTCACTCCCAGGGTACAATGCTCTATCACGTTTTTTTAAATGGTTTACAAGGTTGCATGCACCAAATTAACTCTGGTTCATTTATGTTCCCACATACCTCCTCACTTTTGGATAAGTAGGTTGATGTACCCTGCAAAGGCAACAAAGTTTTGCTATAATATTTAATATTTTGGGATTTTTTCCAAGTTCCTTGACTAAAGAAAGTGGAAAATTATTCACATGCTTTGAAAAAGTTCTTCATTCTCAGGTCATGAAATAAGGTACATCATTAATGGGATTTTCAAGCTAAAGTTCTTTCAGCAACTGCTAGCACTTAGGATGAGAATTTAAAGAGCCAGATTGATAGTCTGGTTCTGGAAAATGATTGCATTGCTGTGGTTTTGAATCTTAAACATTTTTGTTCAGTAATAGTTGATTGATTACAAGGTAGATAGCAGTGCTTTTCAATACCTCTTTTTATTTCTTTCTGTTCCCTAATAACATGATCCAGCACCTAAAAAATCACAAAAAATCTTAATAATTTTGATTTGTACTTGAACCATCACAATGCACAGAACATTTTTCCTTCCTAAACCTACCAGAGCTTTATCAATAAAATTAATATTTAGCATATTCACTGCTCCCCCAATGCACATATTTCCAAGTCTTTTCTCTTTTCATCCTCGTTTCCACTGAAAGCAAATTTGACATGGGCTTTCATTAAAATAGGTAAATTTATATCTGTTCCTTTTTTAATTCCATTCACCTAAGTGATTAGACAGAGTTGGGTTGAAGTCTTTGAATAGCTTGAGCATTAGAAGATATCTATCTGGAGATCTTACAAGAAAATATTTTCTTGGAAATTTAGAGCTGTTCTAGTTTTGGTTCTGAAATGCTGCTACAAACCCTGTTGGTCTTTCATCATTTCCAGTTCCATCTGGAACCCATAAGGCAAATTTGCATACATAAAAATAAAATGTTATTTGAATATTTCAGACCTTCATTAAAGGCTTGGTCTAATTTCAGGTCTAATCACAGATGAAACTCTAGTGGTGTTGGGGGACACTTAGATTTGGACTAGTTCATATCTAATTTTCATCATCTAGAAGACTATGTTCTCTTGGGAAAAGACAATAATTAGAACTCTGCTACTTTTTCTCAAGATTATTGGAAAGTGAAACGAGAAGTAAATTGATTGGATTCAAATACTTGTTAAGCCTTTTAATAGGCTTTGAAGGACTACAATTAAGGGAAGATAAGAATTCAAAGTCAAAAAGTTTGCATTATCAGCATGCACCTATTGCTGATAATTCATATGATTTAGTGCAGAAACTTCTCCAGGAGAGCATAAGACTGGTTATGGACTCTCCAAATGAGTCTCTATATGGCAGTGACAGCTATGCTTCAATCATAAAGGAAATAAAATATGTTTTTATTACTGTGTTACAATTTTTGAAATAGATTGGTTTCATTGTTTTTTAGAACATTACTTCACAGTAGAAAAATTCACTCTGGGACCTTTTGAAAACCCCTGGTGTCTGGAGAGCTTGGGCACAATTTAGAGGGCTTGCAATTGAGCTGTCTGGGAATCCACAGAAGGAAACCCACTACTTCCATTATTTTGAGTTATTAGTGTTTGGTTTCTTTATTTTTCTAATACATACACAGTGTGTAACAGTTGATTTCTTTTTTCAAATTAGATTTAACAGTAAATGATAGCAGTTTCACCAGAAATGTTCATATACCACAGAGACCATGGCCACATCTGCTATCAATAACATAAAGTAATATCTGGAACACTCCAGAGGCTACTAAAAGTGGAAACAACATCTACAGTATCGAGTTCTCAAACCAGAAAATTATGAAATGGCAACATCATAAAACCCACCTCTGTGAGTAATGGCAGTCATGGATACAAGTCTCAGGCTCAGCCTTAAATATAATCTATTACTTCTGCTCCTGCCATTCCCTGGATACTGCTGCTGCACTCTGCAGGATGCACAATGCAAGCTACCACAAATGTGTGTTTGCTACTGCTGATAGACTGTCTGTAAGAACACAAATAAAAAGGAAAATCAGACATGTGCCACCCTTCCTGGGGAACTTTTCCAGGAGGTATTTCAACCTGTTTTTAGGGAAAAGTGTGAGATGACATCTCTCTATTTAGGAAATAGTGCTGGAGGTTGGGCCTGGTGAAGGTCTTTGTGAATAGAAAAAAGAAAAATAGTTAGCTTCTTCTAGGGTTCAAGATTATGGCAGATAAGTGTGGTGAGGAGTTACTAATAATAACACATATTTCAAAAATTAACTTTTAATCAAAAGAAATATTTTTTGTCAAGCAAAACTACAGAATCTGAAGGTGAATGTATTTATGTTTACTTCTGAATATTTTTATAATTTTCTGCAACATTGCAGGTATAAAACATACTTAGTGTGGTTGGTGATTGCCCAGCCCTGTCAGCTGAAGTTCTCCTTTACCAAATGCATCAAGAATTTACCTTGCAGGTGTATAGAGACTAGAAAAATAAGGACCAGGATAATGCAGTCAGTATGGGCTACTAAAAACAGGAGCACCTCCCACCACATTGCAGCTAACCCAGCCTCAGAAAGATGAAAATTGTTTCCTTATACAAATACTTGTTGCTACAGAAATAAAGCTGGGAGAGATCTGTGCATTACATTACCATCGTGCACAACTTTTAAAATAAAAGCATTTATGAATAATGAGCAAGCTCTCTCAAGTCCTGACTTGAAAACCCTGAACTTCTGTGATGCAAAAAATAAAAAGAACAGACATTTAAAAATGATGCTACAAAAGTGTACAGAGAGATAGCATAGGTGCTGAATACTGTTCCCAGTGCAGCGACCTAACTGGCCTGCAAACATGCAGTTATCCTTTAAGGAGCTGCCAGTGAGAATGAGGGATGAGAACCAGTCATGAGAATGAGCAATGGAGAATTTAATCAAGATTAAGCTGTTTTTTTTTTTTTTTAAATATGTAAGTGTGGTGGACATACATTTTCACCTGATTCCAGTTTGCTTTTCTGATCTGGTGTTTTTCAGGCAATACGTGACCACTTGAGTGTTGTTCTATCAGGAGTAGCGTTCTATTTCTTGTAAATTTTGATGGGAAAAAGGCCTTTGGCATGGGTCTTCCACATCCTTTATATATGCTTGGTTTACTGGATGATGTGTATAGAATATTTGTGCCAGTTATCTTCAGAAATGATCCAGTCTGATCCTGATAATCTCTCCTTTGGAAGCCAGTGCAGCTCCACTAACAGGCGTAGTTGTGGCAACTCACTGCATCTCCTATGGTTACATCACTGCCATGAAAAGTGCAGTTCTCTTCTTTTCAGGAGATTGACAAGGTTCATTCTCCTTTAACTGGTCTCAACCTAGTTATGGTACTTTAACTAATAACTGAGGGTTGCTTACTGGCACCAAGAAAATTGATGAGAGTTAAAGATAAATTAAATTGCAGATGAAACCCCGGTGCCTCCACGGATTTGCTATCAATCATAGCAGGGTTGAGATTTCCTAAATAAAAAGAAAAATAAGGAAAAATAAAAGAAAGAAAAGAAAAGAAAACCTTGTGGAAACATGTCAAGTAAAAAATATGTTTTAATTTTCTTTTTGTCATCACTGGGATACTGTCATCACCAAAGGCAACAAAGATCCTTATGACATATGATTGACAAAGTTATTGTCTTTCTGCCTGCACTCAGAAAAAAATCTCAAACACCACAACTGAATTTTTTAAGTCTGAGTTTTGGCAAAATTTACAACATGAGCTGAAAGAGCATTTGTAAAAAAAAAAAAAAAACAAAAAAACAAAAAAAAAAAAAAAACACACCAAAAAACCCCCAAAAAAACCAAAAAAACCCCCAAGATTATTTCTTTTTATTACCAAGGTCCATATCCCTGCCTGGATTTCTTTGTTTTTCTGATCAGGACATAGGAACAGACATCAGGATCAAGAAGCTATCACATCAAAGCTGTTTTCAGTGTGTTGCAACTAGAAATTCAAAGAGTGATGCTATTACAGCAGAATACATTTAATCATTTCTATATCATGGTATGAACAGAGAACACACTTTAAAAATCACTTAATTGAAAACCTAGACGATATGGCAATCTACAGAAATATTTACAAACAAAAATACAGACATTACAACTTGTAACTAAAATGTCATTAACAGAAATTTGCAGGGAATTGTTTAACACCAAAAACATGGTAAACCATGCTGAAAGGTGGGGTTAAATTAATTAAAGCATGCTAGAGATCATTTTGTTTTTTCTCTGCTTCACTGGGGTGAACTGACTTTGTACCACATGTGTAAGATGTTCAGTTCTTTCATTTTACACCACTGTATGTGTGAACCTGCTGTGGAAAGAGAGAGAATGCAAGAAAATGACCCTCCTTGCAGCTCAGACGGCAGAGAGGGTCCCACTCTGTGGTGGTGTAGAAGCTCCAAAACCTGCAATCTCTGCTGCTGTCCACACAGAGGGCTGATGACCCTTCTGTCAGTAAGATCTGTTTCTGTGTCCCCCAAGAAAACTTCATAATCTGAGGAAAACAAAAAGAGCCATAGAGTAAATTTCCATGTGTTCTGACTTTTCTGTCTGTGGAGTGATGCTCTCAGTGGATTGGAAGTGATTTAGATCCTGGTTTATTGATATTACAGTATAGCACTAGCCAAAGGATCTCCTAGAGGTGGCAACAGCATTCTTTCACTGAAGAAACTCCATGAAAAACACAGGGCTCTTGTATAATAAAATTTAAAGTTATATGTCAGTGAAATAGATTTAATGCAGAATGTCTCTAAAAACTTTCTTAGAATTAGGAAGCAACACTTCTCTATTGCTTTAACATAATCTGACAATAAAATTTTGTATTAAACTGAAAATTAGAAAAATTTAATCAGAGGAGAACAGAAATCTGGTTCTTGGAAGTCAGCTGTGATTAAATAAATGTTAGGGAGCAAAGTCTTTGACAAATACCTCTGACAGCTAATTATTATGTTGCTTAAAAGTTTCTTCTTTCAAAGCAAGGTCAGTGCAGGAGGATGTGTGAAAATGAATAAAAAGAATGAGTTGTCATTTGACATTCTTTGCTATAAAATTATCAATATGCGTTTATGGCAAGGTTATAACAGTACAAATGTAATAGATGACATAAGCATCTTGGTTCATTTCATAACAAACTTTGCAGCAAAAGTGTCCACCCCCTAGACCGTAAACTCATGAGATGCATTTATGAGATGCATTTATGTTTTTTTAGATTGTGCAATGGATCGGAGTGTAGGGTAATGTGTAGCCTAATATACATGCTAAAGTAGTTAGGCAGTGGTTAATTATGTTGTTGACATTGTATAAATTAAAAACAATTAAAATTTGTCATCACCCTAATGTGTACTCATATTCAAGTGATACAAAGAAAAGGAGTAAGCATTTTACTTTTCCATAGGTTCTCTTGAGAATTATATAGTCACATATTCATGAACATGTGTAATTCCTTCTAAATGCATGGATTAAATTCTTTATTCTGTGAAATCACTGAACCATAGAATTACTAGGGCTGGAAGGGACCTTAAAGATCTTTTCATTTCAATTCAGCTGCAATTGGGAAGGAACCACTAAGACCAGGTTGCTCAGAGCCACAACTTGCCTGGCCTTGAGCAGCTCCAGGGATGGGATATCCATCACCTCTCTGGGCCACTTGCTCCACTGCCTCACTCCCTAAGTAAAGCATTTATTCCCTATATCTAATCCAAGTCTGCTCTCCTTCAGTTTAAGACCATTCTCTCCTGCTCTGTCACTGCATGCCCTTGTGAAAAGCCCTCTCATAAAATCATTATCTATTTTTCAATTTTAACTCTGTGTATATATGAACGAATAAATCAGGTCAACTTTTACCCATAGACTTCATCAGCATCCTGAAGAAAAAGAAAAATGCTTTTAATAATATGCAGAATTGGAATTATGCATTTTTGGGATTTTTTGTACTACTATAAATTCTGTAAAAGTTAATGTAATTATTAGTCCTATTAGCATAAAAAATTTGAATGAATGCCAGCAAAAAAGAATTGGCAAGAATTCTCCTTCTCATGGATTGAAGCAGTTTCTCTTTGTCTCATTATCTCTGTTGATTGAACAAGTGAAGATGTGATATGTTTTCTGACAGTATCATGCAAGAGGATTAATTTCATTACATCACTGGTAAATAGGTTGCTACCTTCAATTTTTTTTTTTTAATCATGAAAATATAGCAAATAAGTAATTTGAATCCTTTGCAAGCCTGACAAATACATCTTTATCTGGTGCAAAACAAAATTATAAATAATTTATTTCACTAAATATTGTGGCATCATATTATACAGAAAATGTCAGAATGAATAGTTAAATACATGCTACTAATGAATAAAGATATAAGCTGCTGACCCACTGAAGTAGCACACCCACAAAGTTGTGAAATCTTTTGGCATTGAAATTTTGTCACATTCAGAGTGGCATCACCTCAACTTAAGGTGTCTCCAGTATAGGTTTATTCAAGGATATCAAGACCTTTAATTTATTCAGTTGAGACTTACTCAAAGGCATCTGTGGCCTTCAGAGATTTATTCATTCCACAGTAAAGCTGAATGTACATTTGATCAGATAACTGCATCCTAACCTCACATGTTATCTGCTGTGAGGGAGACCCACACATGTTACTGGCATGTAAAAGTCAGTTTTTTAAATGGACCTCCCACTCTTATTGTAGGAATCACACAATCTTCTAAGAAAGTAAAACGGGAATGCAAAGAACACCAGATTTCTTTTTGTTAGCTTTTTGACAGTAGCCAAGCACCATTTCATACTATTAGTCATCCTGAGAGTGACAGTTGAAGAAAAATGGAAATACATGTCCCTTTGCTTTAGCACTAGTATACATCGATGTATTAAAGCAGGTCAACACCAGAACTCACACTCCAGACTGATGAATATCAGGAAGAGAATAAAATGAACTCTGGAACTTGAATGACTGACAAAAAATAATTTCAACAGAGAGAGTAAGAAGAAGTTTCAATGTAAGGGTGTATAAAATAACTATTCTGTAAAACTCTTTTGATGTACTTTTTCTTGGACAGCTCTAATGGTGGACTTTCTTTTGTCTTAGATACTGACAATATAAAATTTAGGAGAATCCTTCACATCTCACACCAGACTTAACAGATCTTGTCAACCAAAGCCATGTGAGGCCAGGAATATAAAGGTCAGTCTCATGAATAGCAAGCAATTAGCTTTTGCTGCTTTGTGCTTAAAATAAAGGATAATGCTAGATTAGAACATTATATTTTTAAACAAATACAAAAAATAACCAGCTTAAAGGGGAGGCAAATACAATGCGTTTATCAAATGAGTGGTTATCCTGCAGGAAGCATTTTACTGAAATTTGTGTAGTATTTCTCTTTCTAAATATCCTTTTTCTGAGAATGTAAAGAAATTTAACAATTTAAATGTAAAGAAATCAGTAACAAAGTAAAAATAATATGAATAAAGAAAAAATATGTCAAAATTAATTACTAACATATCAAGGACACAAGGTATTTAGTACTGGAACACAATTAGATATTGTACGTATTTTATGTGGAATTTAATAGACATATGTGTGTTTCTGTGTATACTTATTCTTCCTTGGATGAGTCATACAAATTTCATCCTTTTAACTGTATGAAATGGAATAGATAATGGAAACAAGAAAGGAAATATATACATTCATGGAAGTAAATGAAGCAATTACTAGAACATAATGAGGCACTAAGTCATAATTCTTTTTGCTGAGACAAATTTTTTCCCAAAGGAGAGAAAACATCTGGTACTTAAGAGGCAGGGTTCTTGATTTTAGCATCTCTTCAGACACTCAGAGATCTTTTGGCATCTCTAAATGACAGAAAATAATCAGGAGTGACAGACTGACTATCCAGAATCAATGTATACTGTGAGCAGTGAAAACTACCACAAATGAAATAGAAACATCCCTGCTTACAGAGAAACCAAAGAAAACTAAATTGAAGAAATAATATTTGCATTTACTATATGATCACATCTGCATTTTGTCCATACAAAATATCTTCCTGGCATCCTGTTCAGACTCTAAAAAAGAGAGAAAAGCATGGATTATTTTGGGTTAGAAGCTAGTTTCATAGCTTGAAAGAAAAATTTGCATTCTGAGGAAAGAGGATTCATTGTAAGTGTAACTACACAGGACAGATCTACAGTTTGGTTCTCATCTCTGGTGTAAACAGAGCATCAGAGAGGAAGAGGGAAAAGAAGATTTCTTACTCCAGAAAGTTGTCTCCAGTTACGATTATCAAAGATTGCTTGTGAAGAATCATTTGTGAACTGTATGGTTATGTCTACATCATTTAACAACAAAATAAGATTGTTGTGCTATAGTTCTGTTTGGTTGTATCCTATTATAGGAACAGTATCAAAATAGAGAGAGCTTTTTCTTTATCTGAGATGGTTATGAAAGGGAAAAAATCCCAGTATGGTGAAATGATGCAAGTCTTTCACAGCTGTGGGCTAGAGATAGTCTAGGAAATTGCGAGTCATTCAGACTGTTGACAGCTGATCCAATGATCCATCAAATAGCCCAAATCTATGCTAGTAAGTTCCTGTATTCCCTAAAAGTGGGTAGACACAACTAAGATATGAGTGAGCTGTGGTCCATTCCCACTAGGAACCATGACTGGAAATTGTTTAGGAGACCATTGGTGGACAGTGTTCCAGAAACCAGAATGGACCCAGATTCCTGGGCTTGGGGAGGAAACTGTTCCAGGGACTGTTCACACAGACATACCTGGGGGCAGCTTTCAAGACTTATGAGTCTGCTCTGTTTGCTTTGTCAAACTCCCCCAATATACTGCTGATGTCATTTTTTTACCTTCCTCCCATCATCTGGCTTGCACAAAATCTTTGTGGATCCCTTCTCCATTTCTTCAGCTCTTCTGCAAGTTTTTGTACTATTTCTGTTGCCTTCCCACCTCTCTATGTGACTGTAACATTGCCTCCTTTGCTACTTCTTATCATCATTTGCCACTGATTTTTGGGTTCCATTCTTAGCAGAACTGCACCACCACGTTGGGACCCTGGATGACACTGAGACACTCCAGTCTCTACACAAGTAATCAGTAGCCTAAAGCTGCTTCTGGCTTTATATGAAACAATTTACTTATAATCTATTAACTGAAACTATTTGGTGAAGTTTCATGTCGCGTCACACTTCATGTTGGGACTAGCAAGGAAGGACCTGACTGAAAACCTCTATCCTAGGAGAGTACTAAAAACTTAACATTATGATTTGAAGCAGTCTAAATAAATTGTATATCTGAGCAAGTGTAACAAGCTGAGTGCCTTAACAGTCCTAGGAAAACAAAAATAGGAATAAGCCCATCCCATGTCACGTGTTTTTTGGCAGGAGATATGCCCCTAAGTCAGCTCAGCAATAAACACTGGGTTGATGAGCCTTAGATCTTATTTATGGGCTTTCCCAGCAGTGTGACTCATCAGGATCTAAGTTGTTCTTTTTGATCCCAATAGATTTGCTCTGTCTTTAAACTGTTAGATAGCCATTTTATGGTATGTACTTAATGTGCGTTAGAAACAGTAGCAGGGAAAAACAACCAAATCTCATAAAAAAGCCTATCAGATTGTACCAGTGAGCCTAAACTATCCTGGGTTTGAATAATGCTCCTGAAATAAACTGGCATCTTTGCTCTGCCTTCTGCAAAATTGAAGGCTTAAAATGAAAGTGTCTTCTGCAAATAACAGACAAAATAATTTACATGAAATGACATGGTTTTTCTTATCCACATAAGCCCATCTGTGCAATACAGAATATGACAGAAATAGAGATTGTAAGGCAAGAGGGTAAAGCTATCTATCCACCACATCAATGTTCATGTAGTAGGCCAACTGAAGTAGCACATGAGCAATATAAAGCTTTGCCTATTCACTTGGTGAGTGTGGTGGAACATATTCTGTGCCTTGGCTGGTCCATTTCTGAATTGATTTTGAAACAGTGTCACAGCTGATTTATAGTCTTGGTTAACCTGTACTGTAGGCTGTGCCTGTGGTTTCTTTAACATAGTTTATCCCACAGCATGCCAATATGGACATGAACAAATAAAGGTACAGAGGACCCTTCAAAGCAGCTTTCTTCAACTAATTGCAATTAATTCCTATACAGCCATCAGAAATCTGTACACTGAGCTTTTTATAGCATAGACTGGCAGAAGGCTGTCATTTTTGTGGTTATCCAGGCTCATATCCATAGAGAAGCTTGAGGAACTCTCTTTTGTTAAATCATAATTTGTGGAATCATTTTGTACATGGCAAACTGCATAGATCCAATACTTCCCTTTCCTTTGATATCTAGCTTTTGAGCCTGTTATGGAACAAGTATCTGGATTTCATTCATTTCAGGACTAGCACAAGAATTCCTTCATATGTGTTTTACGAGTGGCTGAAGTTGGCACAAGGGCTGACCAAATGGCAAATTTGCATTAAAGCTTTTGGCTCCAACTGTCCATTTGGTTCTGCAGATCAAAATAAAATATTTTTTTTCCCTCTGTGTTACAAAATGTTCTTTGACCAGTAGGGGACACAGAATTGCAGTCCCAGAAGTAATACTGTATGGCAGCAGCCATTTAGCAATTCATAGCACAGACCAGAGAGCTGTTAGGACTGAGTGTTCTGATACAATTGATGATCTGTTTGTTGAGGTCTCTTCTTCATGCACAGAGTATTTATGATAACTGTTTAGACACACAGACAGAGAGTTGCTAAAATCTCTTCCTACTTTGAATTTTACTTGAAATAAACACTTCGAGTTTGAAAACTGAATGAAATGCTGTACCTTTTTTTTCTTGTCCTGCTGTGCAGTTACTATGCCAAATATCTAGTCACAATCCCCTGTACTTTACTATAACAAAAGAGGGAGACCTTCCATTTCAACGACATGATTTCCTAGGAAACTTGTTTTATCTCATAATTTGAGTGCCTTCAAACCCCATGAAAGATCTACTGTTTGTACAATTCAGCTTTTTGAAGAGTCTTGTGACCTTGAGGCAGATTTTCAATGCTATGTTTTGTTGTGCTGGAATTGCAATCAATTTTAAATGCCCTAAATTCTAAGGATAAAAAGAAGTATTATATTTTAGTAGTGCTGTAGTGGTTTAGATATTTATAGTTATGTATAATGAGCAGAGATTGGGGTTTTTTTAAGCAGGTAACTGAAGATTTGTTTGTTTATCTTAATTGATGTTCTCATCCACTCTTGTTTTAGCAAAACAAATGTAACATGATAAATGAACAAAACAATAGTGAGATGATAATGTGGAATTTGTTGCCATTTTCTGAGTAATGAATTACATTCCTGAATGCCAGAACAATATACAGTCTAAAAATCAAGAGTGTATTTTTCTTCTA
This sequence comes from Zonotrichia leucophrys gambelii, assembly GCF_028769735.1. Taxonomy (NCBI): domain Eukaryota; kingdom Metazoa; phylum Chordata; class Aves; order Passeriformes; family Passerellidae; genus Zonotrichia; species Zonotrichia leucophrys. The sequence continues at coordinate 22,182,793 of NC_088169.1, read as the reverse complement.
CAAACCTCACAGAATCCAAAGACCTAATGTGAAATATCAAATAGTAAGCTATATGTTTTGTTTATACCTATGTCCGTATCTTTTTTTATAGCAGATGTGATCACATTGAATAATACCTTGTGCCTGAGAAACCTATCTATGAATTTATTTATGGATGAATATGCTTACCTACCTATCATACAATTCTTTTCTTATTAATCATTACATGATAACACTTTCCATTTATTTCTCTTCTAATTAAAATACCCATGAGTTTATAATCTCATTCTGAAAATTCAGAAATGCATTTCTGTATAATCACAGAATAAGCTGAATTGGAAGAAACCCTCAAGGCTCTTGGAGTCCAACTCCTGACCCTGCACTAGACCATCCCCATGAATTGCGTCGTGTGCCCCAGACCATTGGTCAAATGATTTTTGAACTCTGTCAGTTCTGCTGCTGTTACTGCTTCCCTGGGAAGCCCTTTCCAGTGCTCAACCACCCTCTGGGTGAAAAATCTTTTCCCTTATGTCCAACCTGAACCCCCCTGATGCAGCTTCAGGCCATTCCCTCAGGCCCTGTCGCTGATCACCAGACAGAAGGGATCAGTGTCTGCCCCTCCTCTTCCCCTCATGGGGGAGCTGTAACTGCAGTGAGGGCTCCCCTCACTCCTCCTCTCCAGGCTGAACAGACCAAGTGCCCTCAGCTGCTCCTCCTGTAAGCTTCCTTAAAGCACAAGGAGACTGGGAGGTGATTTGAGACAGCCAGCCCTGTGTCACCATGGACAAGTCCTGTCTGACAAATCTAGTGGCCATCTGTGATGGGGTGACTGCATCAGTGGACTGGGGAAGGGCTACAGATATCTTTTATCTGGACTTCTGAAAGGCCTTTGACACAGTCCCCCAGAACATCTTACTCTCAAAATTGCTTGCTTTCTGTGTAAGTCTCTTCTGAATTCACTTGATTTTAAATGTCTATGTGGAAGAAATATTTATTTTCCAGAATTTTAGATCCTGTTGAAGAATTAAAATTCCATTTCCAAGATACATTTTTTGTCATAGTGTTCTCTTGTATTTCAAGCTAAACTTGCCTTGGCCAGAGGCTTATTTATCTCTTCTAAAGTGAACTTCACATCCATTGTATCCTGGATAACATTTTATATCAACCTTTTACACATATAGACAAAAATAAAAACATGAACTGAGTGACCTCAAAGCTTCCCAAAATTCTTTCACCAACCAATTTGTTCACTGCACAAAAGTACATTAAGCATTTCCTATTCGTGTCTCAATGAACTCAGAGGAGGAGAGTAGCTACCCTTTTTTGGAACAAAAATATTTCTTTTTGTCATTTAGGCCTCTGTTCGTAATTAGTGGTGAGTACTTTTGGAAGATATGCCACTTCTGAGCCTCACTGCTGTTGATATAAATGTTTCTGCCCCTTGGCTGCCACTGGAAGCAGATGGTAGGCTGACAAGATCTATTTAAATTCTGAGTGCCTTGAAGAAGTAAAAGCAGTAAAGGAAGGTAATTTGAAGCATGGGGAGTATAAATCATACCTTCATCAGCATAATTGTAAGACTGGGCTTTGATCCTGGAAGCAAAACTCACACAGGAATCTGTACCTGATACCATCATGTGTGGTGGTACTCTGTCAAAAAATCTCCTGTGCAGATCCTTTTCAAAAAGCCCCAAGTGTTCCAAGCCTTTATCCTTCCTGAGATTAAAGGCTCTGTGTGTTTAGCATCAACAGTCCCTTCAGCCCAGTATGACAGTTTTGACAATGATCATAAGCTGATGACTAGAGAATAGCATAAGAACAGGGGAATAATATATAGGGGCTTTCCTCTGAGTACTTCACTAATAATCACTTAAATTCATGGATTCCACCAATTGTTTAGGTATTTCTTAATACTGGCAGATTTCTATTCCATGGTTCTGGTAGGAACCACTGCAATCTGCTATTGCAATCACACACCTCATAGAAGACCACATCTATCATTTATTTTTAGGGCTGTTGGACAGGCAGTGATCACCACATGTCAATGAAATGCAATTGTCTGTGAGATACCCAGATATCTCCTCTGGATACAAGGAGAAACAAGCTTTGGCTGGGTTTCAAGCATAGGTACTTCAATTAGTTATCTGAGAGTATGAATTCTGTAACTGACATTTGCTTTTAGAAGACAGAGTACTGCCAAGTGTTGAGTTGTCTGTCAGGCCAATTTACAAAAGAAATAGGAATAATATTATTTAGTGTTATAATAGTTGGGTATATGCCCCAGAAACTTTACCAAGATATGCAAATTTTCTCAAGGTTATGACAAACAGCAATAAAACTCAGTTTCAGATTTGAAGGGGTCACACTGCTAACAGGCTAACTCAAGTCTGACATCAGAAATCCAGAACAATTAACCTGAATTTTCCAGCATTCAATGAACAGCTTTTTGCCCTTTTGAGAAATTCTTTAATTAGCGTAAAAGCTAGCATATTCATCAACAGGAGAAAAATCCAAAAAGATAAAGAACATAATACTACCTAATTCCTCATGCAATTATGAATTTATAAAATTTCACTCAAAGTATAATATTGTCAGCTCTTGCTGGGTAGCAAAGCCCAGTTTGAGCCGAACTGCTGTTACAGAAAGAGTTACTTCTGCCCATAGTTTGTTACACATGCTTCAGTCATGCTGTTCCTTTAGCCATTCCTTGTTCTGCTCCTGCATGCTGACCATGTGACATAACCCAGCAGAGACACAAAGAGATTTTTATTTTGTACCTGACCAAATGTGGAATTCTTCTGAATACAAAATACAGTCTGTTGCCTTGTCTAACATACTGGTTTAGATCAAAAGAAACACACACCAAGACAAGATTCTTGATTTCTTTCAAAATTATCACCACTGAACCTTAGTTCCACGGACTATTACTTGAAGGTACATGCCCACTTATTTCATTTACATTTAGAAATTGTTGATGGGCTGGATTTCTCCATGAAATTGTAATTAGAAATTTTCCATCATATCATGATAAGGCTCTCTTTAATTTTTTTAAAATGATAACATTGAGCGTTAATCGTAATAGAAATCAAAATATATAAACCAGAAACTTTTATTATCTATTGTTTCTCTCACCTTTCTTCTTTAGTCAGAAACAACACTCCATGTTTTTTGGATTGTCTCTGGAATTCTTAATGAGGAGAACAGAGGAAGCCTGTAAGTTTTGTTCTCATATTAGATCACAGCTATGAGCTTACATAAGATACTCTTCTTTGATGGTATTTACTTATGACTCTCCAGTTGAGAACACAAACATATTTTGTTAATTCATTTTTAGACAGTTTCAAAACTAGGAACTCTTATTATTATCAAGAAAAAGTGTAAATAATATTTGGCGAAAATAAAATAAGCATTATCCTTAATGGTTACTAATAAAATGAGAAAAAAGAGCAATTTGCTTGCATTGCACTATGTCTATATTTCAATTTTTGCCCTAAAAAAATCAAAACCTAACCTGAGAGTAAATATATCCTGGCAAAGTAAACCACATAAATCTCTGACAAAAATAGAGAATGAAACTGTTCCTTGATTTTTATATAAAAATGTTTTCTACCTATATATAATTCAAAATAGTCATTAAAGAGATAAAAATATTATTTTTTGCAGTTGTCTTTTAAGAATGAAATAAAAAAAATTATTTTAATGAGATAATATTCAAAAATTACTCAAAAGAGAGATTGAAGGAGAAACTATCTAAACTTTTATAAAAGATAAAATAGTATGAAGTTTCAGAAGATTTAAAAAAAATATGTTTAAGAATATTTAACAGGTACATCACTTTTTATTATGCAAGTATGCACACACATTTATAAGCCAATTTTATGGTACTTGCCAGCTTGACCAGTTACCTGGAGATCTTGCTAAAAGATGGAAGAAACCTGGGACAAAGAACTTGTTCAATTACTGCAATAGTTTCATTTCCTGCAGAAGAAAAAATATTTTACATGCTTTTAATTAAGTTAAAAGGCCAAAATTCTAAGACTACATCTAAGATCAGTTGATAAAGGTCAAAAATGTGTAACATCAAGGTACATGCACACATATAAGACAAAAGTTTGTTCTACTGCAGTAAAATGCCTAGAAGTGGTGCCTCTGACACATCTACACTCTGCAAAGAGAAGAGAGCAGTTAGAAGAAGCCTTCTCCTCATCAGGATGTCCATATGGTTCCAAGTAGGAAGGATTTCCACATACAGCTCCAGAGAAACTCCCTCAGGTGGGCACAATTCATATCCGCTGCTCACTGAGAGAATGATGTGGAGTAATTTTTGGAGTGTAGGTTGTGTGGCTTTGTTCAAGGAAGGAAAAAACTTTTGCTTTTTGTTCTTGGATTAAGGGAGTAGAATGAAAAGGCATAAGGAAGTCAAAATCTGGTTATGACTGAGCTCTCAAATATAAATTTGTGTGGTGAATCTAGCCTTTTATAGTGACCTGGATGTAACTGGGCTAAAACAAACATTTGTTTTAGGATGATTCTCACTTAGAAGTCAAAGTATTTTCTTTTGTTGCAGTCATTACATGAGTCAATCATTGAAAAGCTCCAATTAACCAAAAAAGTTAAGAATACATTACAGGAAAAAAATTGAGTGACCCAGTGCGTTGCTTCACCTGCTCAAAGTGCTGTTTAGCTGAATAGAACTTGACAGCCTAGGGAAAATATATTGAGAACGAGATAAAGTTCTTGAGACTGGAAAGAGTTAGTTTGGTTAGTAAAATTTTATGTGATTATAAATGTGTTCAGAATTAATTTTCAGATAGTTTTTTGTTGAGAAAATTTTATTGGAAAGGCTCAGTAAAGAATCATGCAAATTTTTGGTTTGAACTGCAAATTTTGACTGCATTGAAAACAGGAGTAAAAATAAAAACTAGTGTTTGGAACTACTTACATCTCCAGCTGTCAGTTAGACTGGTAAATTGTTATAATCCTAGTTTTAGGGTCAGAAGGCTACATGACCATCTACTCAAAACACTTAAAACATCATTTATTAAAAATATCTTGGCTCTTACACTTTAAAAATACTTCTTAAGTCTAAATAGCTTCCATTGTGTGCATATAACTCCTTAAATACATCTTCCCATCATACGCACTACATTCCGGTACATCTTGGGATGATTTTAAGATACTGTATCCCCTACTTTTCCTTCATAAGGCTCCATTTGTTAGGAGTATTAATACAGATGAGATTTTTGCAGTTTTCAAGTCTCATTATATTATTTTTTAAAATATCAGCCAGAACCATACTTATTGCAAAATAAACATCTGACATATAATTAGGAGACTATTCTAAAGCTCTCCCCTGCTCATTGTCATGGTTGATTATCTTAAAGTAAAAATTGTCTGGATGGAAGATCTGGCTTAAATGAAGTCAACAGCACACATCCTTTTGACAGGATTATGATCAAAATTTCCACAGGCTAAACTTCATTGAGGTAGAATGAGATTTTTTTAAGCAACCTAGACCCCCCCAAACTGCTTGCTTTTGACTAATCACCAAACCAGTTCTGACAACTTTGAAAATCACAACTGACACACAAACCTGGCAAACTCATATAATCACATTTAAGTGAACTTCTTCCAGTGAGGAAAATATCCAACCCCAAGTTAAAAATTAATAAAAATCTGTCACTGCTCAGTGCTGTCCAATTTCAGGCCCACTCTCTAGTTTTGAGGCATAGACATCTCCCATTGCTGTCATGAAAATTTGTCCCAAATAGGTAAACTAGAGTGTGTTAAGGTAAAAAAAATGAAAATGTTGTCAAGTAAACACCCCTTCCTTGCACCTCAGCATGTTATTGATCAACAGAAAGCATCCTTTGCACTCATGGATTATAGTCTGGAATTTCTCAAAAGTTTTCTTTGGAAAGTGGAGACAGATGAAGCCTGGGAATCTTCTACACCTCTAAGTAAAAAGCACTAGATTTTAATACAGGGAAAAACATGTGAAACTCCTTTTGCCAGATCTTAGTTTTCTCTTCACTGGATAGTACTGAAAACCACAAGCTGGACTCTATTCAGAGTGCAAGGATGCTGTAAATTCTCCATCCCTCCTTTGAAGGCATTCTGCTCTCCAAGAAAGCACAGGATATTGAACCTGCCCGAGATCAAGAGCACGTGCAAGACTGACTAGACCAACAATTCCCTAATTTTATTTATCTGTCAAGGGAAATTCAAAGGTTCTGGTTTATAGTCTCAGACTTTTATCATTCATCCATACAGTCTTTCAGAATTAGAGATAATAGAGCAGGACGTGCTTAACCCAGGAGAAAGTATAGCAATTTTACAGTCCCTAGCAAGTTAACATCAGCAAACTGTGAGCACAGAAAATGTTTATGAGATTAAATACATTGTGCAGTTAATGATCGTTGTTGGCAGCAGACCCAGAATGAAGAATGCTTAATGGGTGTATGTAACTCCTGCTGACCAGTTCTGTGAAAGGTCTTTGGTGATGACAGCCCTTAAGCGAAAGTAGACATATGCATAATTTTCAGGACCTAAAATGCCTAATGGGAAACCACACCAGGGAGGATAATTCTCATAATTATAAACTTGTTATGTGAACTCTACATAAGTAAACCTGAGAGACATAAAAGACTTATTAGGAACAATCTGTGAATAAACAGTAGCAATGGTTATGGTTAAATGTCTCCCTCCCTCTCTATTCCCTTATTCTGCCAGAAGATACCTAATGATGTATATTTTATATGTTTTGCTAAGACACTTCACAGTATAACTGCTACTCTATGTTTCAACATTACAATTATTGGCACCAGTCTTAAAATCAGGGTTCTTTATGGGTGTCCTAGATGTCCTACTATTTAAAATGTCATACTAAATCAATTTTGTAAAATCAGAATAATAGAATCACAGATTCACAGAGTGGTTTGTATTGGAAAGGACCTTCAAGATCACCTATTTCAACTCCCCTGACATGAGCAGGGACATTTTTCACTGGATCAGATTGTTTGAAGACCACATCTAACCTGCCTTAAGAACTTCTATGGAGGAAGCATCCACACCTTCTCTAGGCAAAATGGCCCAGTATTGTTGTGGTGTGTTTTTAGTTTCCGGGTCCCTTCCTCAGGTGTGCCAATATTCCCTCCTCCCTTCCCCCTCGCCTCTTGCTGAGTGTGCCCTGTCAATCAGGCTAACATACCAGCAAGGCGTCGTGTGGTTGGTCTATTTCAAAGGATGCTCCTCAGGCCTGGGGGACATTGGCCCGTATAGGTGTCCCTAGTCCCTTGAGACCCTGCCCCTTTCACCTGGTTGGTAGCTCACCTGTCCCCTCCTCTTCCCCTGTCCCTGAGCCTAAAAGGTTAATCAGACCATGCGGCCAGAGTTCTGTTGGAGCAGTTGCCCCAGTTCAGACCTCTGTAACCATGGAATAAACATCTGGAAACCCTCCAGCGGAATCCTCTCCTTTCTCTCTTCACCATCGCCAGAAGCTCTCTCTCCCAAGGTAAACGGAGTTCCTGACAAGCCTGGACTTGTTCAGTGCCCTGCTGCAATCTCCAGCAGCCAAGGTATCTCTGGGGTGATTTGCACCACAGTGCCGCCTTTGGCCCAGCAGCGAGGGTCAGAACTGGCCCAGGCACCATCTAACTGGTAATATTGGGATTCTTATTCCAATACAGTATCTCACCACTTTTACCATAAAAAGTTCTTTTCTTACATCCCATCTTTAAGATTAAAATCCTTGCCTCTTGTCCTGTACCAGAGATCCTGATAAAAACTATCTCCATCTTCCTTATAAGCTGTCTTTTAGAAACCAAGCATGTCAGTTAGGTCTCCCTGAGCCTCCTTTTTTTCCAGACTAAACAAACCCACTTCTCTCGGCCTTTCTTCATGGGCCTTTATCTTTCCTGTGCTAAGAACTTGGAGCTGAATGCAGAAGTCCAGGGGGAATCTCACCAGAGCAGAGTACAAGTGCAGAAGCTCTGTCACCCTTCTGGCCATGCTGCTTTTCATGCAGCCCAGGCTACAGCTGACTGTCTGGGCTGCATCACACATTGCTGTCTCATGACCCAGTTTTCATCCCATAATATCTCCAAGTCCTTATCTGCTGGGCTGCTCACAGTCTATTTACCTCCCAGCTCATATTAATATGGGGAATTGCTCCATTGAGGTGTCCATCTTTGAACTTGGTCTTGTTGAGGTTCATGAGGTTCACATGGACCCGCTCCTCAAGCCTTTCAAAGCATCTCTGGGTGGCATCTCATTCTCCAAGTGTGTCAGCACCCATGCAGCCATCTACTAACATGCTGAGGGTGCTCTCAATCCCACTCTCATGTCATTAATAAAGATACTGATTCACATAAATCCTAATACTGCTCCTTGAGGGACACCACTTCTTACTGATATCTGTTTGGACACTGAGCTATTGATCAAAACTTTTTGATGTGGTCATCCAGCCAATTCCTTATTCTTAACCTCTGTTTCTGATAAAGACTTTGAGTGACTTTGGAACCTGGTTATGGAGAGGGAAATCCATGTCATCAAGATTAATAAACCTTATACTTTGAATATTTAAGTTCAAAATGTAATTTTCACTCAAATATTTGCAGAAAGTTATCACAAAACTGATATGCAGCCATAGATGTGACATTTTGAAAGAAATGTGTCAGCATCGTCATTCAAATGCATGTTTAAAATTAAATGCGTTTGTACATTTTTATAATGCTTGTACATATGTCTGCATTTTGTGATTTTCATCTTTATGTATGTCCTGGTTTCAGCTAGGGTAGAGTTCATTTCTTCTCAGTAGATGTTATAATGCTGTGTTTGGAATTCAGAATGAGAAGTGTTGATGTTTTAGTCTTTTGCTAAAATAAGAACTATTTTGTCTCATGCTCTGCCAGTGAGGAGGTAGCAAAAGAAACTGGGAGGGACCACAGCTGGAACAGGTGACCCAAACTAGCCAAAGGGATATTCCACACCATGAAATGTCATGCTCAGTATATAAAGTGAGTATGACATTCCTCAGAAGGGAGGCTGATCTGGGTTTGGGAAAGTGGGTCTGTCATCAGTCAGCAGGTGAAAAACAATTGTATTGTACATCACTTGTTTTCCCCTTATTATTATTATTATTAATAGCATTATTTCTGTATATTTACTTTATTTTAGATTATTAAACTGCTCTTAATCTACATGTTTAACATTTATTCTCCTCCCCATTATCACTGTGTTGGATGGGGGGGAGACAGCTCATGTTGGATGAGCTGTGTGGTGCCTAATTTCCAGCTGGCATTAAACCACAAAAATGTACAATAGTCAAGATTTCATATAATAGGATCTTGAAGTTAAGATGCATTATTGATGTTTAGGCTCTTAAGTATAAGATTTGGTTTTCAAGGAATGTTGACTAAACACAAACCAGCAAGATAAGTTGGTTCCTCACATCAAAAAATGTAGCAATCTAATAAGCATTTAATGTAAAGTAAGTTTTAGAAAATTGTCTCTAGAACTCCAAAATTAGTTGTGTACTGAAATCAGCTTTTCATGCCTAAATTTTAGAATCACTGAGCCAAGAAAATCAAAGCTAAGTAATGCCTTTGTAAGGATGCTTGTGCACTGTGAAAAAAAGTTGTAACAATAATATCATATGCTGTATTTATAGTGGAATGTCTTTATTTTCCACCCTTTATAACCAGTATATGCTTCTATCCCTTATTTTATGGCTCCTTAACCAAAGTTTTCTTCTGGGTTTTTCTTTAGCATTCATCACTACTGGATTTGGGAATGTAAACCTCTTTTAATGTATTATCCTAACTCTTCTGTTAAAGCAGTTCCACTGTGGACTGGAAGAGAAGAACAGGTAAGATAAGTGGGAAAATGTTGTGCAAGATCAGGTCCCTAATTTGACATTTCTCATGTCTGTTATTAGCAGAACACTTATCACTGAATAGCACTTCTTATGTCCAAAAGTTAGCTCTTACTCATTGCTGTTTGTTAGTGCTACTGAGCAGCAGGTCCATCAATTAGACACCAGATCATCAAGCTGAGCATTCAGAAAATAAGAAATACATAGTAGTGATCATCTGTGAAGAGGCAGATTAACTGACTTGACTTAGGAATTTTCCATAGAATCATTTGTTTGCTTTGACTAATGAGACCTTTTCTCTCTGCTTGCAATCACATTAGTCACTCAGTATGCTCTTTCTAAATTCAGCAACAAGAAAGAATTCTGCAATCAATGGTTTTCTTTACCACAAAAGCTGACTTTTTGACACAGAAGATCTACTCTGCACATCCAATGAAGGAAAAAGAGAATAAAAAGTAGAAGGCAATAGGATACAGGGAGGTCATGTATAGGAAACCTCTATTCTGTTATACTTAGGAGATCATAATGTCCTAACAGATTTTAACAGGATGATGGCTGAAATCTCTACTCTGATATGCTTTGCATGAGTAAACAAAATTTCATAATATACCTAAAAAGCAAGCTGGAAAAACAGAAATGTGATCAAAATTATACCCATTTTTAGGCAGAGAACTTAGGAGATATGAGTCACCTTTCACAGGTTTCTATAGTCTCTTTTTTTAGTCATACTGGAGAAATTGGAATCTAGATAAAATGCCTTTGTTAAGTCCTTGAAGAGGAAGAAAAATTAAAAAAAAATGATCCTTTATTTTGTTAATGCTATTGTTATAAAGACATTATAGGGAATATGTCTTTTGATTTTTTTCATTTATGCTATTATTTCTGCTGTGGGGCATAATTGTAAACTTCAGTATACTGGTAATTGTATAATTTTCTTAATATCTTTCTTGTTTTCACTTTCTTACCTTCTTTAATGCATACTGCAAGAAAATTCATGGACCTCCTGTGATACTTTTCATTTCTGAAAATCTGATACATTAGTACAGTCTTCTGTTACAGAACTGATTGGACTAAACATATCTAAAAATGAGACATCTAAATAATACAGGACATTCTAGCACATACTTGTCTCCCACAGAGCACCTCTAATCTTATTTGCCAAAAGCTCTCACACTCTTGTCCAAACGATGAGCACTGTCTCAGAGCTTGGTCTCACCAGGCAAAAATACAGTGCAGAGAAGGAAAAGGGAAGAAGTCTGATAGGAAATGTGAGGATTCTCAGGGGCAAGAGGAAAGATAGATAATGAGATCTTGGCAAATTATGGCAAATATCCCATGGAAAAATATTGCATTGCAAGGAGACAATTCTTTTCTTGTAATCATTTATCTTTATGTATGTTTGTTTAGACAGGCTTTTTGCAGGTGAAAAGGAGCCCATCCTAGTTAAATCTTGAGCAGAGTGGAAGTGGTGTGGATGCACTGCCACACAGCCAAGCCTGAACAGACTCATTGTCCTGTCAGCAGGATTCAGCACTACCCTGGACCAGGTGCCATGGTAACTGCATGGTGTAAGCACCTGCCTGGACTCAGCAAGCATTTTGTACAACAGCCCAGGGACTCAGTTACTGCAGATTTGAATATAAAGCTCACATTTATCTTCTCATAAATTTATTTGTGTTGTTAATATTCTATCTGCTGATGGTAATTACCTTCACCAGTATAGTCAGTGACCTAAGGTTCATGGGTATTGATTTCAATGTTTTCCTACACCACTGATTTTTCAAGTGGTCTTGGTCAATTCTCCATGTTTGGATTCCTCTAGAAAATAGAGAAAATAATTTTATTCTGCAACTCGAGGTAGGAAGAACATTGAGGGTTTGTGAAGGTTTCAGATACTAAAAAGGGAGAACTTCTAATCATTTAATAGGCTTTTATACATTTTTCTTAGTATCCTTCTGAAGAATATATATTTTAGGATGCCAAAAGTAATGGAAAGGAACAGACAAGAAACTAATGTTAAACAAATCTCTAGGAGTAAATGGATGATCATGATAATAACGTGTGTGATGGTGCCTCAGTGGTGGAATCCATCCCCACACCCAGGGAGCAGCAGCCACATGGCCAAGGCAGCATGATGTGATACAAAAGTGATGCATCAGACAGAGGCTGAAATTCCTTGGCTCCTTTCAGTTAGTACTGTAAATGCAACCTCCTCCTGAGGGGTGAGGCCTGGGGAAAAATGCTCATCTGACACAACTTTATCACTTTTTTTGTTTGGGTGTTGCTTAACATCGTGTTGTATACATCAGTGGAGCTTTTTGTTTGTTTTGTTTGTTTGCTTGGTTGGAGTGGGGTTTTTTGTTTATATTTTTAAATTCAAATCATTAATTTTGTTTGTCCATGGTCAAGTGTATAATTCTCATTCTATGTTAATTTGAAAACATTCCCACTTAATCCATTCTCTATGTTGTTTGCAAATACCTGAAAAATTCTCACATATGGAAATTATTTCTTAAGGATAATGCTCTAATCCAGACAATCCTTGGAAGTATAACCTTTTAATAGCTGCAATATGCTGTCGTTTGGGTTTTTTATTTTGCTTCCAAGAAAGGAGTAGAATCCAGGGTTTTTTTGTGAGTCACATAAAAGTTAGATGCAGTATCTTACTAAATTGAATATAATTGGTGCACATCTGTCCTTTTAAGACTCTCAAAAGAACATTGTGCCTGTCAGATACAGTCTGTGATTTGTCAACTGAACTTATTTTATTTCTTATTAATGGATTTTTTTCAGTTGTTAAGTTAAATTCCCTAATTGCTATTTTCATTTTTTTTCTCAGGGCAAGAACAATATTAAAATAACCTTGGTCATTTCCTTAGATAATTTTTTATTGGCAAATAAAAAAATAATGAGACTTTCTTTTCATCTATTCATTTAACAATGTCTTTTTTCTTCTACAGATCCATTTTCTTCCATTTGTCCCTTCCCCTTTTACCTTATGTTTTATTCTCTATACATGCACTCCTGCTAAGACTTCTTCATCTTTGTTACTAGGTTATCCATCACAGCTGCCAGTGATTCCACCTTTTCTTGGCACTTGGCCTCCATCCCTTCATTCTATTATTAGATATTTTGCCTTCTCAAGTACTAGGCACTCTCCACATCCAATAAACACTAATGTACTTAGCAAAAGAAAACATTATTATGGCTGAGATTATTTTCATGCAAAACAGAATAATTATAATAAAATCCAGAAATTCCCATGGCTGAATTTCTCCCCTTATATTATATATATATATATAATATGTTATATAGTATATATTATATATCATATATTACATATATTATATTATATTATTTATATTATATTATAATTGGACTCTATTTTTTGAGAAAATTCAAAATATCAAAATGTAAGAACAGAGCAAACAGAACAGCCTGCAGCCATGCAGGCACAGTTACCTTTGGACAAATAGTTACTTGCAATCTCTCATGAAAAATAACTATTCTCTTTGTCATCCACTCTGACCTTGCCACTAAATACTCAACACAAAATAAAACTCTTCAATAGGATTCATAGAAGAAAGTTTTTTCTAGAACAAGGTGGAAGAAACAGAGATTTTTTTTGACAGACAGACACTCAAATCCAAAGCTCAAATTGTGATCATTTGACAGAGTAACACCATTCAGAAGCTGTGATAACTCAGAATCTGCTTTGCTGCCAGTGGCTACCTGTCTGTTATTACTTTGCATCCCAGGTTAAAACTCTGCTTTCACCAACTCTGCCTCCCTTGGAAAAAGCCTCTAATATCAAGAACAGTTCCATTCACTTCAAATCCTTTTGGCTATCAGCCTCAAGAAGCTGGCATCTCTAACAAAGTGCATCCAAGCCAATAAATGAAATATACACTGTATCACCTGCCAGCAGACCTCAGACCTTTGTTACTCATCCATATACATCAGGACAAAATGGGGAAAAGAGCCCAGCTGTCTTTGAAGAAATCCATCTTGGGTGACCATTTTGTTCTCTAGATAAGGAGAGATAAAGAAAGGGATATGAAGAGTTCTTTAAGAGAAAAATGTTATTAAGTTCTGATAATGTATAGGGTCTAGTTGTTCACTCAGATAATAAGAAAATGGGTGTCAAAGATCTTATTTCCGTAATTTATGTGTTTTCAAAATTTCTTTCTAGCTTCCCATGATTCCTTATCATCAGTTTTAGTTCAAGTCTGGCATTGTTCAGGAGACTGCTGCTTTAACAGGGATAAAAATTCTTTTGGTACTTCTGCAAGTTTTTCTTGTCCACCAGTGAAGAGTATCAGGGAAGATGTGATTGTATTGCTAGTATTTAGTGTTTTGCCTCTGATTTACTTAACTGTGTCCATTTGTTCATTAACTTTATGAATATTTTCAAAAGGCAAACAAAGAAAGAAAAACTGCCAAGAGTGTGGCCAATATGACCTATCTTTTTCACCAATATAATTTTCTTTCATTCTTTTACGAATTTCTCATTCTCTTATGAATTTAGGGACCCCAAGGAATATATTATCTAACTATGGGTACGAAGAATTTTTTTTCTTCAGCGTAGCCTGACATAAATTTACTTATAAAAAGAAATATAAGAAAGTGAATGTATTCTCAAAAAATATCGTATTCTCAAAAAATATCTGCATAATCTTAAACATGAGGAATGTTAAAATGGAAACAAACCTTTAGAGTTATTCATGAGGATCTCTGCTTCTTACTATCTTCTAACACCACTAATACATGTGGGCTGCTTCATCATATAGCTCATTTGTTTATCTCAAGTGTTTACAGGAATTCAGGTTAAGACACAGTTTCAAGTTCATTTAGGACTACAGAAGGATTTCTCAGTAAGTTATTATTGAAATATTACTAATATTTCTCAGTTTAGACATAGGTGTTTAAGCAATTTATTAAATTAACATACTACCTGTCTTCTCCCTCCCTGCATTATCTGATTTCTATCAAGAAATGTTTCTTGGTTTCATAAAAATTCACAAACTACATCTTATTAAAAAATCAATGAGATAAAATAGCTGATCATATTACAATTTACATAACTGTAGATAAAGTATTAAATCACTGATAATATTACAATATTAAAGTAACTTGATGAGATTACTGTAAAGAATAATTCCCAATGTTGATTGATTTAGAATTTGGAGCATCCATTTTCTTCATATCTCTTTCAGATTGATAGGGTCAGTCTGCCACAGAGTGCTGTAAGAGCAAAGAGATTCAGAGCCAGTCAATTCCAAAAGGATTTTTAGATTGCAGTTTCTGGGTGTCTGTGAAAGTTTAGCCTCATAAGACCTAAAGGTTAGCTTATATCATACTTTTCTGTTAAAATAACCTTTGGGATGCTGAGAAGTTGGCCATCTCTGTGCAGTAAAGCTGCCTACACATGGTCATTATAGCTGTTAGAATATATTTCAATGGTATTTCATTGCCAAGGAAAAGTTGCTTTTCATGAACAGTAATAGAAAACAGTCACAAGGCACCCCATCAAACTGGTTAAAATCAATCATGCATGAAGCAATCCTCCAGATTCCATGTGTTCCTTGTATATTGTATAGAAGTATACGTGTATAATGTACCAACATTATTATCAAGGCTTCCCAGATCCAATGAAAGGAAATCAATAATTCATTAAACTTGTAATCTGGTATTTCCAAAAATGAGGAACACTTCTCTCACATTTCTTTGAAGAGAAAAGAAAATGCTGGTTCAGGCACCTTTGTAGTGGGTCAGCACAGAGCACTAATGCATGGGCTGAAGAAGTTCTGAGGAGAAGGACATGTGTGCATATTGTATGTGAAAATGAAGGTCCCTTCTCTTCATTTGTGGCACTTGTTTGTGTAATAGGTTTTTCTAAATGCTTTCAAAGAAGTCAATAAATGGGTTTGTGTTTCGTTTGATGTAGTATCCATACAGACAACATCATTTACATTCTGACAGTTCATGAACTGTCCTTTAAGACTCATGGGGAAGTGTTTTCCTCCCCTCTCTGCTTCTTTGACATGTTTGGCATGCCAAAGTAATATATATCTTAGCTATTTAAGGTTTTACTATAGGAGTGGAAATCTCCTTGGTAACAAACAAATGCAACTGCTTGATTGCCTCATTCAGGAATTCTTTAAGATACAGCCATAAGTTGAACTAGAAGCTAAAATCTATAAATAACTTGTACAATTCTGTGGTACAGATAAATTAGCATTGCCACTGTCCTTGGTAATTTTCTGAGACCTCTCACTGTGCCATTTTTATGGAGTTCCAAATTGCTCATCAATTCTTCTTTTTACTGTATGTTTTTGAAGTAGGTTTCACTCTCTGTTACAGCAGACAGATTGGAACATGTGGACATTTTTATTTTAATCTGGTGATTAATACAAGGAAAGGAAATTATGAATGTGACCTACTGCCATGATTTGCCCTGATGATGAGACCTTCTGGTGAATGGATGAAAGCAAATTGTTCTTTAGTCCCATTCTGTCTTATTTTCTTTTTGTACTGAGAAAGCTAACAAAATTTTTAACAAATCCAAACTGCTAAATTATTTTCTATTATTTTTTACTCATTTTCTGATGTGGGAAATTAGGCCACTAGAAAGCACACTGAGATCAATGCATTTCGTATGCAGCATGAAGCAACCTTCTGAAAGTAATATCTCTTATTTAATAATTTGAACTCAGTAGTGGAAAGCTGATGTCTACTTTTAGAAGTCTTACTACTACCCCTGAAGCAGTTATGCAATCTCTGATTTGAAACATAAAAACATTTCCAGACACACAGATTACTGAGAAGTAGTCTAACCCTTTGTGAGGCAGCCTTTGAACACTGGTGCTGTCTCTCTGGCCACCATTTAGAAGAGTTACATTTTAAAGTGTAAAAGTTTACTTCTTAAAAGAGGCAGCTAGTGAAAGGACATTTTTTTCCCCCAGCTTTTAAGGTTTATTCTTGTCCTTCACTGAAAAATTAAATAAGAATTAATTGAATATTATTAAACACTACCCCTATCTATGTTCTAGATAGCCTGTTGCAAATTGTTTATCCATTCCAGATGTGAGGCAGAAAGCAAATACTGCTTTCAGATTAGACTGACATAGCCTACAAGGATTGATTATTTTTTTTTAAATCTGTCCTTTTTTGCAGTGATAGATTTCCTAGAGTCAACTGAGGACCTGACTGTGAGGCAGATGGTATTTTCTTTCCAGGGCACATTTTGGCCTTTGGGAAAAAAGATTTAAGAAGCGAAAAGTAGCTTGTGTGGGAAAGCAATTGCAACCAGACAAGAGAAGAGTAAGAACCTGTGAGAGAAACAGCCCAGCAGACACCAGCCTTGGTGAAGACCTTGGTGAGGCAGCTGTGGAGGTCCATGGCAGGGCAGAGATCCACCTGCAGATGGAGCTGGAGCACATGGATGCCTGAAGGAGGTTGTCACCATGGGAACACCATTCTGGTACAGGCTCCTGGCAGGACCTGGGCCCCGTGGAGAGAGGGGACCATGCTGGAGCAGGTTTGCTGACAGGGCCTGTGGCCCTGTGGGGGAGCCATGCTGGAGCAGGTAGCCCCTGAAGGACTGCACCCCATGTTGGGGCAGCTTGTGCAGAACTGCAGTCTGAGTGAAGGACCCATGTTGGGGCCCTTGAGCCTATGGGGGGAGGAGGTAGAGAAAACTGGGAGTAAAGTTAGGCCCAGGAAGAAAGGAAGGCAGGGGAAATGTTGGGGTTTTTTTTAAAGTTTGGTTTTATTTCTCAGTATCTTACTCTGATTTGACTGGCAATAAAGTAAAATTATTTCTTTAAATTGAGTCTGTTTTACCAACACCACACAAGCCCATATATTACCTATATGTTAAATTGGCTTGCATGTCTTCTTAGAGCTGATACCACTTAGAAGAAAGTAATTCTCATTGGTAAATAATTCTACACTGTACACTGTAAAACTAAATTTTACAATTTGTAGTTTGGTCATCAGAAAAGAAGACGTGACTAAAACCCAGTGCTACTGGAAAAAGTGAAATATGTCAACCTTATATTGTAAATCACTTCAGGATCTGAATGCAAATAATTTCTAGCCAACCACATGCACTCCATATTTAAATACAGTTTTCTTTTTCTAAATCTTTCTAAGCACTAGAAATATCAGTTAGGTATCCTAAAGTGTAGATTAAGGCTGCCAACTGCTCAGAAACTCATACATGATCAAATCATATGTTTTATCATTTTATGGGAAAATAGTAAAAGTAGATGTGCTTTCAATAGAAAAACATATCGCATATCAAAACATATTTTCTGTTGCACAGCAAAATGAACTCCAGGACTGAGATTGTTTCCCTCTTACAAACAAAATATCCAATTTCTGTTATTAAAGGAAAAGGATACCATTTAATGTTTTTCATTTTGCTATCCTCAGGGTAGCAGATATAAAAGGTCAACAGTGAAACCACTTTCTAATAAAAGATGATAAAATAGTCAATAAAAATGGAAATCAATGAAGGCCAGAGCACTTTCTCTTACCCACTGGTTTCTCTGAGCCATAACACAACAGAACCTACACAAAGTTGTCAAATCTTCACAGAGCTCTGCATTGGCCAGAGGTGGGTGTGTGTTGGAGCCAGCTGGCATTGGGGCTGTTGGACATGGGGAAGCTTCTGGCAGCTTCACAAAGAAACCACTCTTATAGCCTTCCCTTGCACCCCTCCTGCAAAAAAAAAACCCCAAAAAACCAAGCTTGCCATGTAAATCCAATGCATTACAACAGAAATGCTGAATACCATAGTGAAAGAAACACCTGCTATAATGAGAAACACTCATTGCAAGCAGGCAGCATTTGTCTGCTATGCTCCTGTTGTCTTTAGGCTGGTTGTGGGACATTTACTCATCTGTCTACACCCCAGCTGTGGAAAATTTCATCTTAATCATCGGTTTGCTCCCTGGCTGTACAGAATAACCAGGACTTGTGCAGAGCAACTTGCACATTTAGTCACTTGCTTTCCACCTATTTCATCTTCCTGTGTGCCAAGTCAACTTTCCAAGGTGTCTTAGAACTGCATCTCTACCCTGTTCATAGTGACTCACCAAGTCAAATCTCTCCATGCCACGTGCAAGCAGTGGGATTTGGACAGGTAATTTAAATGCTGTAATAGCTATGGCTGCATAGAAATCCTTTCAGGCAATCCAGGTTTAGGCCTTGAATAACACACCATGAATTTCCACCCAGACAATATATGGCGCTGTTAAGAATATCTAGGCAGCAAGTGAAAAATCTCGCATTGATAACTTCTTCCCTCTTTCCCTTAAATAGCCACAGAAAAATTGAGTGACTGTGATTTTCAGGCCTCTTTTTGCTTTGCTTTAATGATGAAAATTGTAGCGGTTTTAAGATAATAAGCATGTGGAAAGCATTACAGTCTACAACATACCCCAAACTACCATAAAATATGTTAAGCTCCACTTCCTGCTTGCGCCTTACAGGAGCATCTAAGGGAAAAGTGGAGGGGAGAGGGAGTGGAATTCCAATCAAATATGACATTAGAATATATTCAGGAGAGGAGCCTTAGGTGTTGTATCAAAAACAGCACAAAGATTTTGCAAGTATCAGCACAAAGATTTTGCAAGTATTAGCAATGTCTGGACTTGCAAACTGCACCTTTCTTTATGGCCACGGCTTAATGGCATGTTTGCACAGAGCAGTTCTGCACAGCAGCACCTGAGAAGTGTAGGTGTGCTGCTGTGAAGGTAGTGCAGAAAGAAACACACAGAAACAAACAGAACTGCAATAGTGATATGCAAACTAATTGGGTTTTTTCCAGACTGAGCTCATACCTGGTAAAAAAAAGTTCTATTAGTCATAAATCCAACGATGTTATTAGAGGATCATTGTTCAAGTTGTAGAGCAGCTGTGGAACACCACTACCTTAAAATTTTTCTCTTCTTCTCACTTGAACCACTACATTTAATAAAATAGGGTCTTCTGGACATATTTTTCACTCTATGAGGGTATTATAGTCCTTATCAGCCTGAAATCTTGAGATTTTTTTCTGTTTAAATACATTTACGTTATTTTATTTAATTTATCCACCAAATCTTTTCATGATTGCATGGTAACATCCAAAGATAAAAAGTCTGAAGGTTAAAGCTATACTAAATCCATGGAATCAATAGAAAAAAAAATTATTTTCTTTTTTAAGGGTAAAAGAAGACGTAGTTGGCAGTTACATCTCAGTACAAAAGATCATTTTAGTGGTAGATATGATCATAACATTGGAGACCTTCTACATTTACATTGATCTTTAACAGTTCTGTTTTAAAAGTCGTAAATTTAACATCTGCCTTTTCTGTAGATTTTTATGTATTGCTTTCTTTTTGTATAACAAAATAATCTTGTTATAATCTTGTTCCAGTCACTGAAATTTACTCATGTAAAAGCACTTTTTGCCACAGTCTCTGAATGTAATGGTTTATAACATGCTGTTCACTAATACTTCAAAACTGCTAAACTGTATGGTACAGACTTTTTATTACTTACTCTGTTGACAAAAATGTACTACAGACACCTTATAATTTAATGGCATTTTAATGAGGTATCATGCCATGCATTTATGTTTGATGCAGGTTGCCTAGCATATAATTAATAAGCACACAAATACATTCTGGTGAAAAGACTCAGACCCCATAGGAATGGCCACTTACAGATTGCAGCCTGATAAACAAGAGCTTCCTTGTTTCTGCTTTTCATACATGAAACAGTTTTCGCAATAAACTTCAAGTGGTTTTCAATTCCAGTTCAATTTCTCCCTATATTACATTTATCAAGCTTCCTCAGCATGTTCTTCACCATGGAGTAAATCTCAAATGTACTAAAGCAGAACACTGCTGTCTCCATGGCACTTTTTAAATGACTGGCATATAAGGCTCCTACAAGTCCAGTGTACCTCAGCCCTGTTTTCCCCACAGACTGCACAGAGAAAAAAGCTTTGGAGCCACATTGTACCTGACCTCCTGCACCATTCTCTGTGTCTGTGAAATACCAAAATGGTAAGTGCTGTCATGAGTATAGAAAGAATTAATTCCTACAGATTTTTTTGATAGGGTCATGAACTTCAACTGAAGCTTTCCTGTAGCTGGGATATCTGTAAAATCTTCTCTCCATATGAGTTCCCTAAGCTGTTCAACACCATGAGAGTTTCAACTGTAAAGTCTCCCACTTTACAGAGCAAGCAGAAAGCTGTTTCCCTCAGTGTGACTGTCCTTTACTAGTTGTTTCTCTGTGTAATTGTGAAGCTTCAGTTGAGGGGATTTGGATACTATCAGGTTCAAGAGTTGGCCTACCCAAAGATGCTTCCATTTCCTCCCACTTCCCCTAAAATGCCAATCTCTCCCAATCAAATAAAGCTCATTCTCCTGGGCAGACTGGATAAAGGGAAATAAGTCAACATGTTTGAAA
This sequence comes from Zonotrichia leucophrys gambelii, assembly GCF_028769735.1. Taxonomy (NCBI): domain Eukaryota; kingdom Metazoa; phylum Chordata; class Aves; order Passeriformes; family Passerellidae; genus Zonotrichia; species Zonotrichia leucophrys. The sequence goes on along the minus strand of NC_088169.1, from coordinate 22,161,468 downwards.
GTATCTTTAATAAATTAGTCTGAAGGTAGATAATGGTGCTGTCTAAATTGCTTTCTGCTGCCTATTGTACCTCATGCCTAGGAATGGAAACATGAAAATTTAAGATTACTAAAGATTGCTTATTAACTGCCAAGCAGGTGGCAATGGGGTAGAATCTAATCAAAGATTAATTTCGGTGAATTCAGGACAGGAAGCAAGACCCATTTATTTTGCTTTAATATTTGATTAACTGGTTTTGCTTGGTTCTAATTGAGTATTTTAATTTTCCATAATCAGCACTTAGCTGTCAGGATGACAGGTGGGTTTAGGAACTAGAAAATTAAATTAATAAACCAGTCACTTGGACTTATCTGTTTATCTATGGGATATCTGGCCTCAGAAAGTACTACCTTCTCCAGTACAAAGAAACTGGAAAGATGAAACAGTCTGGAAATAGCAGTGTAAAATGTTTCATGTTGCCTGAAAATTCTATTTTTTTTCTTATCCAAAGTTTAAGGCTTTTTGTTAAAAAAACCAATAGCGAAGTAATTTAATAATAGAATGAAAATGCAAGACAGCATTCTCACACAGTCCAGGCTCTTGAGTTGTAGTTTTTTCTTCATTTTCTTCAAAATAGGGTTTTCCAACCTCAGACTGTCAAGGTCTTTCATTATAAAGGAAGGGAGACAAGGACATTTGTTTCTCAAAGGCTGAAAACCCTATGAGAACAGATCTTTATAACTTATTGAATTTGAATGGTCTCAGTGAAATGTTTTGAATTTGATGAATGATAAAGATGCTAGCTTAGAATTGGTTCTGGAACAGTCTACTGGGACTGACTATTCTTATCAGATGGATGTTCTATTTATTCCAAGTTTTTGAAAGGCAAGTACAATTTTACTACTAGGTACACACAGGAATAAGTTAGTATAATTGTTGACTAAGTAGACTATATTGAAAAAAAGTACTTTCTCTTTCCATATGCTTCTACAGGTATTTGCATTAATATTGCAAAATTTAGTGAGATTGGGACCCTAGTGAGTTACATAGCACAAGTGCTCCTATTTAGAAAGATTTTATAAGACAAGAAGCCATTTACAGTAATATTAATATACTATTACAGAAAATTACTAATTTTGCTTCTGAGATGGTCATCTCAGCACAAATTTATCAGAAAGATCAGCTATGAACAGGTCCATGACCTGTCCAGAATCTGATGGAGCCTAAATATAAATCAACATTTCTCTGCAGACGTAACTCATTTGTTACCCTTATGCTCCCATAGCATGGCACCTGCTGTTGAAATGCACTTCAGCCTGATTCAGTTCCTTTCCATCTATCGTCTTTTCTGATTTTCCTGTAAGGAGACTCACCGCACTTCACTATTGCTGTCTATGGCAAAGACACATCTGCAGAGTGGTCAGGGTATGCTGTTGGGAATCATACCAAAAAGTCATCCTGGGCTGCATTTTGGTTGTTAAGCTTTTACAAGAAATCTAGCAAACTGTTTCAATGGCAGTTATTTTCCTGGATACCTTTTACTTTCCACAGACCCTCTAGAAAGGGATCCTTGAGGGTCTTGAATGTCTCATTACAAGAAGAATACATTTGGCCTTGATAAAATTTAATGGAAATAATCACAGATGAAATGTAATATTCATTAGAAAGCAGCTGTCTGCACCCAAGGCCTTTGTTAAGGCTGACTTCAAATGTTTTGGTTGTCTGAAAGAATATGGCCAGCATCACATGGCACTGTGCTTGTGATAGTGTAGCAGAAGTAAATGCTAACAGAAATTCAGGTTCAATATTGTTTCTGTTGCTGTTTGTGACACATGGCTATTTCTGAACACCTGTGTTATGATTCTGAGGTTTGGTCGGGGTTTTTTGTGCACCTTTTTCCAGAGCTGTAGGAATAAATTCCACCTGAGCTTCTATTTAAACAGTTTTTCAGGGAACAATGTAGGGTCTTCCCAGACAACCTCATCTTCCAATAGAGAAGCTATAGCTTCCAGAGCTAGAGCACTTTGAAGCTGCTCTGAACCCACTGTTGGAAACATCTGAAACTGAAGACACAACTTTAAACTGAGGGATGATGAAAAAGAGCTGACTGAGGCTTTGTCTGCACTGCCTTCTGTACACTGGCTCAAACTCAGCTTGATTAGGGAGGAAGGCTCCATCAGGCTCTGCCTGCACATCACTGGCTGTGCACGAATCTTAGCCCCAACACATCCACAGTGCTCCCCTGCCCAATTCACTACCAGGCTACCTGTTCCTCTCCTCCACCCTTGGCCCAGGTTTGGAGATAGAAATGCAGTGCAGGTGGTCATTAGACGGGGCTTCAGCACACAGCAGTGTGGTGCAGCCAGCTCCAAGGTTGTGTGGTAGAAGAGACATAACCTTGCAGCCTATGCAGGGCATACGAGGGAAATATTCATGGTTTCATCATCCAAACAGGTCAAATAATGTATTAATAATAGATTTTAAAACTAGCCAATGAGGTAGAGGGATGAGTTAATTAAAATCATTGAATGCCTCTGATTGAGGAATCTGAAGGCTGGATGATTCAGCAAACACAAGATCAACAGAACTTTAGAGCCATGATGAAGGATTCTTCTTCATTTTGTCTCCAGGTTTCTAGGTACAGGATATTTTTGTTTACCCAATCTATTTTTTTTTCCCTCCTCTTAGAAGTAAGTGGAATTTTACTTTAGAGAGTATTTCAAAATAAAAAAGGAAATGGAAAGCAATTAGTAAGAAAAAATTTTCAGGTAATCAGGTAAGATCAAGATCAAGACAGCAGGTCAAAGACAAATGCAACAGAAAAATCCTCATAAAGTGTTTGTACTGTAGCTTTCAGGTAAAGGTGAAGCCAACAGAATGCAAAATGGGTTTATACAGTACAATGTCAAGCTGCCAGTGAACCACAGATAAAATCCCATTAGTATAAACAGAGAGGATACATGAACCCCTAGGTTTTTAATGACAGGGTTTCTGCTCTTGGACAATGAGCAAATGACAGTCTAAAGCAGATTTAGTAAATAGATTTATATGAAATAGATTTAGCCAGAAGCATTCTTCCACCACTAAAATAAATAATTCCATTAGCAAATGCTCACTCACCTTTATTATGTACAAATTGTTATATCATCAATACACCCTAGACTAAGTATTCATTGCATTGTCTGGCTAATAAAAATTCTTCTCCACAGGTACAGTGCTAGAGATTGCAAAGAACATCAGTCAGCAGAAGTGGCTTACAAATCAAACCTAGTGGGGCAAAGCACTTTATTAGTGTGCCTCTCATTCTGTGGCGTGTAGGATTACCCACATGCAACACTTGAGCTGTAAACATTTCCACTTGCAAAGGGTGATGGAAATAACTTCAGTAATGTACACTACCCATGCTCACTGCACCACAGCAACACTCAGCACCCTCATGTTTAACCTCACGGCAGTCGATAGGGCAGAACAGGGAACAAATGAGATGACATGACTGAAGCACAAATAGCTGGAACAGCTTCCTGCCTATGTTCTGGTAGCATGTGGGATATTTTCCAACCCAGAAAATAACCTTATTAGTGCACTTAAAGGCAGGCTGACCAAAGCCCTGGTTAATGTACAATCGAGAAAACTTCGGAATGAACTTAATTAGATTATACAGTTCTCTTCTATTTCAAACTTCCTCAGCTTTAGGGCATTGGGTAGAATTACTGATCTTTTAGTAAATTATTTCAAACATGCCTTGCTGCATTTTTCATTATGCAAAATATATCTCATGTAGCAGTGCATTCTATTTCAGCTCATTAATTCATGATCATTTTAATAGTAGGAAGGTTTTTCCCCCATCAGTGAAAGAGAAATCCTTCCACTTTTCCCAGTGGTAGGCAAAGACTTGGATTGCCAGTTCATTTTATTCCTTGTGCAATTCCATAAATACCCATGTATTCTTTCTGTCATGATTGCAGGGAGTTTCAAATGTGCTGGGGAACATTCTCAAATAATAATTGAACATGGTTTCCCAATAATGAGGCAATGACACAAATTTGAGATAGTAATTTTTGCTTATTACTGGTTTAAATTCATAATGTGGCAACAGTTTGTTACATTGTTTTACTACCTTTCTCTTTTGTAGTAATAGATGTGCGTAATGGCGGCCTCCTACAAGAAAATAATTTGAAGGAATAGTACTGTGCTATAAAAAAGGATATTTAAATGTTAGTGCATGATGATTCCCTTTGTTATATTCTTTTCTGAATTCTTCTTAACAATGATTACTTACAGAGGACTGTATACACTGGGAGTTTGGGTCTTATATTTTTTCTACTGAGAATTTATATTAATATTTTAGGATCTTTCTCTGCTTTGGATGTTTTACCAAATTTGACTGTGGGAGCAGCAGATACCCATTAGAATTTGGTTTGGTACAGGTTTTGACTTAACCCAATAGGTATTAACCCTAAATAGCCTGTGTTTTACTAAGATCATGCAGGGTATTCCGCCTGGCATGTAGATACCAGAACAGAAAGGCTTAGTCCCCATAGGTCCTGTGCTGCATCTGCCAGACAGTACAGACCTTTTGGTGGACACTGCACCTGTGTGCTCAAGTCTAGATGTCCATATGTGAGCTAGAAGTTCCCATCATACCCACCACAGGTCTGGCATATACAGTCATTGGATTGTAGAAAGTTATTTAACTCACTAGCCTGTAGATGCTTATATTTCACTGCATAGCACTCTTGAGTTCACGAGACTCAGTTGAGCACAGATGTTACCAGAGAGTAGAATTATTTTGCTTTATGTTGTACTGGAACAGCTGATTTGCAACACCTGCTTGTCTTTATATTTTCAAAAAAGAAATTTTCATCAGATGTACTGACCTCTTAACTTGATGTTGGGTTTAGTATCTGTTTTTTGCAAAATATTAAGCAGAATTATGACTCTTCAACAGGCTTATTTTTCTGGTTCTGGTTTGAATCCAGTCAGGATGCTGTTTTCTTTTATATGTCTCTTGCAAATACTTGTTCCTACTTGATTAGCCCAAATAGACAGATCTGCATGTTTTTACTATCATTGTGTTTTGTGTAAATTTTCCATATTAAATCGATGCTGGCTCTTCTATCTACTGATCTGAGTTTGTTTTTCTGGGATAAACAAAATGTGTAGTGGTAAGCAATGTGCTTTAATACCTTGCAGATGTTTCTGGTTAGAGTTGGAATTTTTCTCCTTTAATTTATGACAGGTTTAATTAAAGTACTTTCCTTTGGTCTAATCATTATAACTTTAGTAATTCCAAGTTATTGCTTGAGCTCCTGTGTCATGTTCCGGGGACTGCTTAAAAAAATGTATCTTTCCATTTATGGAATATAGAGTTTATATTTCACAGCTACCTGCCATTTATGATTTTAGAACTGGTGGCTTCTATTAACTCTGACTTCTCTGTGTCATCCTTTAATTTCTTTTCTTAGTTCGAGTTTGTGCAGCTAGAGTTTATTTATCTTTCAGGTGTTTTTCTTCTGACCTTGAAGAGTCAATAAACACTGTTTTCAGTTAAGTATGGAAACATTGCTTCAGGCTTCTCTTCCAATATTTTTTGTCTCTTTTTCTTTTATATTCCTTCTTTTAGAGATTACATATTTGACCATATGTTGCCACTTAATTGCTTTTTTTACCTTTATATTTGCATTCTTTTTGCTTGTAAACAATAGCTAGTGATTTAAGATGATGTACAAGCATTCATAAAGAAAACCAGCCAGCCATTCACTTCCCCACATTCTTCATGCCCTTTTTAATACATGTAAGCATATCCAGTGTAATGAAAAATAAACTGTTTGTTTGAAATGGGGACAGGGCTTGGGTACGTTAGTTTTTCTGCTCCATTAGTCAGCTGGAAAAAGGAAGAAACAGGTACTTATTTACTTCCTGAGTTGTTCTTTGCTTGCACCTCATATTCAGATTGACTCAAGGCTTCCAACATGATGGAACCAAATGCATTTCCATGCTGTAGTGTCCATTTTACAGTGGTAACCTTGGGCTGCCTGGAAACAATTTGTTAACCTCTAAATTTCATATTTCAGTTGTCAGCAGTAGCATTAGTTGATCAGCTAAAGTAAAACTCTGTCTTGGTTTTGGCTGGGATAAAGTTCTTTTTTCTTCTCAGCTGACAAAAAAAAAAAAAGTATGGGATAAATGAAAGAGTGTTTTAAAGAGAAAGTGGAGCTAGTACAAAATGATGGAGAAAACAGCCTTTCCTTGCCCTCACATTTTCCAGGCTATATTTAGCAATTTTATGTAGTAATCCTACTTGTAAAATGTTACAGAGAACTTGCCTTATGGGATCATAAAGTTCAGGAATTGAGGTGATTGACTGAATAAAGTAGGGATGCTAATTCCTGAGACGTGCAGTGTGGCACAACTCCAGAGGAGCAGCCCGGGGGGCGGGATGCAATACTGAGGCTGGGCAATGAGCCAATGAACTGCATCATTGTAATTGCAGATGAAATAATAATTATTTGTGATAGCTTGCTAATCAGTGAAAGCATGGAAAAGGCTGCTGACAAGCACCATCAAGGTAATTAAGGTGAAGCATTGAATTTGCATAAATTTACACTTTGATCACTGTTCACAAGATACTGTCTCTTGAAATAGACTTGGCTGGTTTCAAGATGAGCACTAAATCAAAGCAAAGGAGTGCAATAACTGCACAGCATCAATAGTGCTTACAAAATACAGATGTACCTTACATAGGCAATTATCTAAAGAATCTATTGTCCTTATTCAAAGGATGATACTCAAGATACTTTTTCAAATTACCAAATAGCCCTAGTTAGCAGTTGCCATTCTGGTTGTAACTCTTTAATGAATACAGGAAAATCATGGAGATGAGATCTTCAGAAAAGATCTCAGAACATTTGATTATTCACTTTTCTTAAAAAACCCCCAACCTCCTAAGTGAGGACAGCTGAAGGTATCATCCCTCATATTGACATACATATGCAAATTATCTTGGAAAGATGTATTTAATATGTTTCTTCAGGAGCTGCAAATGTGATCCTTTCACAATCTCAGGCTCCAAGTCACCACCTCTGAGGGAAGGTTAAGCTCGAGCCCTTCAGGCTTCTGTGCAGGTTTCCTGAGCATCATCTGCCACAGGAATTCTGGTGATGGGGCCTGCAGCCAGAGCTCTGTGGTGTGCCTCAGCTCCAGCTCTGTGATTCTTGTCCCTCTGGGAAAGAGCAACCGGTCTCTTGACAGTGAGGTCTCCTGAAGGAAATAACAGTTTATGTAAAACAAAGGACTTTGAACTCTCCAAGCATGGATGCAAAGAGCAAAAATCTGGAGTGTGCACATCTATTCACTCTTCCCTAAGGTTTATTACTTACTGGAAAAACCCTACTGAGACTTCTGAAGCTTTTCTTGCTGTCAACATTTCTCTACAGATCTTTCTGACAACTCATTTTCCACTCCCTTTTTAACTATGATTTTTTAAAAGTTTTTTTTCCTTCCAAATTTAGGGGGATCAACTTATTAAAAATAGCAATAGGTTTGAAATTAATTATATTGTCAATCATTTCTGAATATTTGGATTTATATTATATTGCTGTTTGCTCTAATTTTGACTAACATCATCCTACAGGAAATGTCTTTTTGTCCCTTGCTATGCATGTAATATTGATGCTCCTAAGTATACCAGAATTGATATATCATAATGCAAATATTTTTTATGTGTCATGCAGGTAATCACATATAAACTTGAAATAATGGTTTAGATACTAAATAATTTTAGCTGCCCATTCTAGAATTTTTTCTATTGCCTACTTGTGTTCTTACCTCATCTTCTACCTGCAGTTATACTGACTAAAATTAAAAGGCTATTAAAATTGTAACCTGCTGTAAAGTTTTTGCATCTTATTTATTTATTGCCTTTTATTTTATTTCTGACTTATGCATGTTCATTCACTGAAAATGTTGTAAACCATGCTGTCATGCTTTTGTCTTTAATTTTTTTCATTTTAGCCATGCAAAAATATAAGTTGATACAAAATTTTAGTAGAAATACGATGTATTTGTCTAGTACAGAATGTGCTTGGCATGTTTTTATATTGTACTTATTTAGAAAGATGATCTCTTGAAGCTGTTGCTCTGACACAGCCATGGAGCACAGAGTTTGCTTTTGCAGTGCAGCATAAACACAGCCAGTTAGGTACCTGAGATTTTATACCAAGACAGATCTCTTGGCTTGCTGCATTCATATTCTAGGCAACCTCACACACCAATGTAATTATTTGATTAAGAATGAGTTTCATTATTGTATGTAAGAACATTCCATGCACAGCTCTCCTGGTGATGCACACACTGTACATGTCTTAGAAGTGTCACCTGTTCTGTCGTTGTTCTTCACCTGTTTATTAATAAATAAATCAAGTTACTTTACAGAATACTAGAGAATTAGGGCATGAGATACATACCGAATGTTAAAGCTGCCTTCCCTAGTATAAATCTGATGAGCTTATCATATAAATATAACTCTGAATTCATATCTCAGATGAATGTAAAAAGTTTGTGAGAAATTTGATAACACTAGAAATATTTTGTTTGCAAATTCTGGTTTGAATGTCTGGCCCCAGTAAACATATAACAAATACATAATGGTTTCAACATGGCCAAGGTTTCACCGATAGTATTCTGAACTGTTTATTTAAAATTCATCATTTAGCTTTTTGAACTCAGGATATCTTTTCTTTTTTTCCTTTTGCTACTGGAATGAGATGTGGCAAGGAAAAGAAGAGAAGCCAGCATAAAATATACATAACAAAAGTGTGCGTATTTTTCATAAGGATTTTTTAATGAGGGATTAGTTACATAGGAGCTTTAGGGATTAATTAACCAATACCTAATTAAAGCAGGGTTCTAAAGTGGATTCTCTGTAAATCTGAAAGTCATGTTGAAGGAGAAAAAGTAAAAAAAATGAAGTGATGTGCAGTGATGTAAAGTAATGGGTTGTTTCTAAACTGAGGCAATATATTACATCAAAAAGAATGGGGAAAAAACAGGAAAAGAATCTAGAAAAGTGGGAACAGGAGGTTGTTGATGTCTCTCTATTACTTTTGATTTCAATATATAAAATGCTTTCTTTTTCTGCCCCATACATTGACCCATGTCTACAAACTACACTTAAAAAAGTCATCTATTTGTACAGCAAGGCTTCCTGTAATGCAGGCCAGAGTGTCTTGGTGTGTTTCTTCTTCATTCACTGAGGATGGCGGAAAAAACACATAAGAGGAGGCATAGATACTGAAGTCTGCTGTCATTATTGCCCTTGATTATATGTTCATTCTCTTCTGTGTATTATCCCCATTCTTGTATCAGTTTCTTTCACGTGATAATTTCACTTCATATTCATTCTATACACTCTGTGCTTGGTGCCTTTATTTAGAGTATTTTTGAGCACAGTCACTTAGAGTTTCATGATAGTGAAAACAAGATATTTTCTTAGAGGAGTAACATGAAAAATACAAGGGGTCTGTAAAATAACATCCATTTTTATTTTGATTTTTGGACTGTTTTCCCAAGTAGCATGTAAAACAGAGCTGGTATTTTCAGGGAGAAGGGAGGACCCTGCATAGTCTTAAGCTTTTTATCTGAAAAGTAGCTTCAACAAAAATTATGAATCCAGATAATAGTGTAGGTCCCTTTTTTCCTCCTTCCACCAATCTTAAGGTTAAAATGAGCTTTAATGCATTTTTATTTAAAGCACCTATATAATATTGACTATAAAAATTCACCTTGCAATGCCTTCATTGAATCTAATAATTTTTGGATGAATAAGTACAGATTTTACATAGATAGTCTTAGCTCAAAAACTTTTATGAAGGTGCCTCCATCATTTCTCCAGGGAAGTTTCTCAAAAGGTTAATCACTGCTAGAATATGTCCTTCTTCCCTTTTGAATGTGTCTACCTCCAGTTTTAGCCCTTGAATTTTTTAATGGTTTTGGAGATTCATGGTCAGGTGGTTTTTCAGCATGGGGAAACATTAAATCTTTGTCAAGGTCATTGTTCTTCCCAGGGTACTCAATAGTCTTTTGTCCCTCCATATTTATGTCTTTTCATCTGACTCTAGGAAAAATGGTAGCAGACAGAGCCCATTATTCCTCTTTGATTGTGAACGTCTTAAAAATGGTTTGCCTCAGTTCAAAAATGCCCCCTGCTTTTATCTATCACTTCACCAGTCCTTCGTAGTCTATAAAACTTGATGGAAAATTGCTTATATTTTCTTCACATCTCTGATGGAGACATTGAGCTGCATTGGATTGAGGCTCTATGTTCATTCTGTGATTTCCTATTAGTGATTACATTTTTCATCCACCAGTTATCACTTTGTCATCTATTGACTAGGTGCTACATTGATCTTGAATAGTGCTAATTCCTTTAATCAGAGTGCTGTGTGGAAAAACCCAGTTTTGCTGATCACATCAAAACCCAACAAAACCTAGCTCTTTTGATCAGAATTGACTAAACCAAATATATATAATCAAAGGAAAAATCTGTTGTTTAATGTAATATTTATCTGATTGTATAGAACAGTCACAGGCTACTGTTTGCACTGAAAAAGACAAGCCATGCCAACAAAAGCTACCATAATACCAGGCATTAGGTGAAGTTTTGTCTATTGATTTAATTATCATCCTCACTTATAATTCAGAATTAGAAACAATACTATGATTTCCTCCACAGTCAATGTTCAAATTCATATTCATAGTCAAAAGTTAATATTTAGCACATGCCAGGGATAACTATAATTGTTACCTGTCTGGCTCAAAAATTTCTCTTTCCTTTTACACAGCACAATGTCAACATTACTGGTACAATCCAACCATGAATAAACTAAACATGTGATTTTATTCCCTGCGCCTTAAAGGTGGACTATAGGTTATACTGAAGTACCTAATTTCAAAGGCATTGCCAGCACCTGTCTTTGACAGAATTCCTTAAATCTACATATGTACATGACAACATAAGCAGTAAAACTGATTGAAATAATTAAAACTGGTTGAAAATTTCCAGAAAATATTTTTTCAGTGATATACAGCAACTAAAGGTCTGTGGCCAGAACCTGTTGAAATCCTTACAAGCAGGGCAGCTCGATGGTGCTTTGCAGCTGAGAAATGGCCCAGCACCTGTCAGCCAGGGCAGGCAGGGGAGATCTCCTGCTCCTGAGCCTGCAGCTGTGGTGAAATCACTGTCCTCCAATGAGCTTGGTTCATTGTAACCCAATTGTAACATCAAGGCACACCTCCATCCCAAAGTTACCCCATCCAAGGTATGACCACCCCTCCCTGGGCACGTGCTCTGTGTTTTATTGTGTGCATCTTTAAGATAAAAATGAGAGAATTTTGCACAAATCATTAAAAAAGATATGATGACTAAAGTTACTCAAGCTCCACCTAAACACAAAGATATAGTACAAAAGTAAGTTGTTAATGGGGAAAAGTTGGGGAAGACTCCATCATAACTGCTGGGATCGACTAACTGATGGACTGAACATGTCTCCTCACCCATAGGGACACCTATTAGGTAAAACCATACTCTTTTTCTTCTGAATATTTTATTGGGGATTACAGCTTGTGTATGTCTTACTTTGAATATGTTTTTGCAGTCAGATCTTGCCACCAGCAATCCTTGAACCATAACCTGTCACAATTTTCTATTAATAAAGAGCGTTATTCCACAAACTCTTGATGTGGAACATCATCCTTCATGGGTGCTGGCAGTTGTGGGCAGTGGGTAAGGTACTTGAATAAATTGAAAGACCTACTGGGAAGTTTTCCTTATGCTGTTGGTGTCTCCCTGAATAAGTCAATCGAGCCATCCTCTGAACCAGCAGGACTGCTCAGTGAAGGGTCCCCATCCTGGGATGCTGAGAGGCTGGTCAGGCACAGGATATCTGCTCTCCTGGGGCACTGACGGACAAATCAAACACTAAGGGTAGAGGAAATCTCCCTACACTTAGCGTTGAGGTAATCTCCCCTTTCCATGTGACAGAGTATAAGTGAAACAATTAAGCATTTAAAGTCATTTGGGACAAATGGAGAGGAAAGTTCAAACCAGAGGAAATGGTTGTGTTTCAAATTGTGTTGAAATACATAATTAAATATGTTAAGAAAACATGGCTTTAATAAAGAGTCAAAGAAACCAGTGATTTGTTATACATGTATCTGGACATGTAAAGGGTTAAATGAGTAACTGGTAATGCTGCAATCAACAGGAAAAAGAACCTTTTCTTAGAATAGTACTTCAAGCAACTGTAAAGCTATTTCTAGTTTTAAAATTTATGTCAGTCAAGCATACCAAAAAATAACTGTTATCCCCGGAAAATTTGCAAATTATAAGATGAAAGAAGCATTGTTGACGTGTGAAGCACTTACTTGCATTCACCTTCCATGGATTTCTCTAAAGAGTTCTGTCTCAATCTTGTCTTCAGCTAGTATAAGCAGGGGACATGTGTTCTGTTCTAGAAGAAAATACCATCTCTAACATGATCAGTGAACCAGATTTTTATTTAAGTACAAAACATTCATGGTCTATAAACTAGCAAAGTGCCTTTAAATTACCAACTTGAATAAGCACTTTGCAGAAGCAGAGTCCTGGCATTAGCAGCTGTTAGCACAATGCGGATGAGCAGCTAGCAAGAGATTAGACCTATTTACCTGTATTGTTTCCTGTTTAGAGTATCATTGCCATTGGTAATTTGAAGGAGCTTAAGGGAAGTGAGAGAGAGAAACAAAATACAAGCAAAGAACGGTATGATAGTAGAATAATCTGCAGAAAATACTTACAGGACAGAAAGCTATGGGGATGTCTTTGAATATTTTTTTATTGTTTGGAAATTTTTTGTACAGGAAGGACATCCAATGCACATGCTAACAGATAAACTAGTTTTGTTATGAGTCAAAAACACCCTAAAAACCAAACTGAACCAAAAATATTACAAGGGTTATAGATGCAACAAAGAGACAATACTGTATAAGATTTATTGATATTTGAACAGTAAATGTCAGAAAAAATATGACTGAAATTACAATCATACAGAAGAGATAAACTAGACATATTTGTAGAGTAATGTGATGTCATATTTCTAGTTCATATGAGGGGGGCAATCTGCAAGTAGATAAAGGATTTTGGAATGTTATGAGGAGAACTGAAAGGCCATAGATCTGCTCTACATTTCTCCACCAGCTAGGTGGAAAGAGTAAAACTGAGGTACACAGAACATTATTTTCCAAGTTGTTAATTTTAGAATAGGTGCTTTGTAGCCTTTGCACAAAAGGCATCATTAAAAAGCAATTAATGTTAACACAGTATTTTGTTTACAGTAATAAGATTGCTATCTACTGAACAACAATTGGATAATTATACCAGTTGGTATAATTATTGGTTGCACAGATGGGAGGGTTTAAAAGAAAATTACCTGATCAAATTCTGTTATTGAATTTTAATTCACTTTTGGACATTTTTATTTTCTGTCTGAAACACATAATCCTTGTTACTCAGTTTACTTTAAAAAGGTAGGAGCTTGTATAAACATTAAACATTTGGGGCACAGAGTGGGCTGTCAGTCAGTGAAACTTATTTGTGCTTCATATTACTCAGCCTAACATGCACATCCAATTTTGAGGATGGACATTTTTTCTATGTCAAACATATCAATGACTAAAGAAAAAAAAAATCACAGACTCACAGAAAATCGCCAAATGGGTGAGGCTGGAGGAGACTTTTGGAGGTAATCTGGTTCAATCCTATTGTTTAAACGTGGCCACTTGGAGCACATTGCCCATGACCATGTCGACACGACTTTTGAATATTTCTGAGGGAGACTCAGCCGCCTCTCCGAGTAAATTGCTGCTGTTCTCGGTCATCCTTGCAGTAAGAAAAAAATGCGTCCTGATGTTCATAGGAAACCTTCTGTGGGTAAGTTTGTGTCCACGGCCAGTGCCTGCTTCCATCTCCTTTGCACCCTCTCTTTAAGTATTTATACATATGGTTAAGATCTCCCTTCATCCTTCTTGTCTCCAGGCTGAAGAGCCCCAGCTCTCTCAACCTTTCTTCACATGTGAGGTACTCTGGCACCTTAATCATCCTTGTGGCTCATTTGCTTTCTTTGCATCAGTAGTCCATTACTGATTCATATCCAACCTGGTGTCCACCAGGATCCCAAGGTCATTTTTTGCTGAGCTGCTTTGCAGCTGGGCTACCCCCAGCATCTATCAGTGCCTGGGATTGCTCCTCTTCAGACTCAGAACTTCCTGAGTTTCCTGAGCCCCTTTCTTCAACAGCTCAGGTTCATCTGGATGGCAGCATGGCCCTCTGGCCATGATATCAGCTCCTGCTCCCAGTTTGGTGTCACCTGCAAATTTTCTGAGGATACACTGATCTGTCAGCCTTACTGCTATGAACAGGACAGGATGCAGTATTGACCCCTAAGATACACTGCTGGTCACTGGCATCCAACCAGACTTGTATTGCTCTTCTCCTCCATCTGACCTCAGCAAATTCAGCCATCTTCAATCTACTTCACTCTTTGCTCATTCATCAGCAGCTCCTTTATGGAACTGTTAGAGGAGAGACTGTCACAGGCACTACTGTAGTACAGGTAGACAACAGCCTCTGTTTCACCATGTCCACCAAGGCAGTCACTTCATCAAAGGAGTTTACCAAGTTGGTAACACAGGACTTCCCATTAGTGAAGCAATGCTGAGTGCTCCTTATGGTTTGCTTGTCTTTAATGAGCCTGGAAATTATTTTCAAGATTAGCTGCTACAACACCTTTGTAGAGCTCAGTCAGGGTGACCAGCCTGTAACTCCCTGGGTCCTCCTTCTTGCCCCTCTTGAAGATAGCAGTGACATTTGCTTTTCTCAAGACTTCTGGTGCTTCTCCAAGTCTTCCTGATGGATCAAATATTATGAACAATAGCCTTAAAATTATTTCTCCTATCTCCCTCAGTGCTCATGGATGCATTCCATCAGGGCCCATGAATTTATCTTCCACCAGAAGTATGTGAAAACAAAACTTCCTGGAAGAATAAGTTTCCTGGCTTGTACATTTTCTGGATTGTGTATCCTTTACTGCCTGTGAATATGTGTCATTAATTTTCCCTTGTTATGGTTGTCTGGTAGAATTATCAGTTTCCCAGCATTGTTTACAGACCTCACATTAGGTCATTTGACCCAGTGTGCCAAACACTAAGCAGAATGCAAATGAAATATCTGCATCTTCCAATCCAGGAGATCTCACAGTAACTAATGTATATTATTCTAAAATTATTAAATGGTTAAGAGTATTTCTGATTTCTCTTAACCTTTCACTTTGGTATTGTTTCATACTGTAAAATAATTTAACATTCTTAAGAGAACTGTCATATCAAAATAGAAAATTGCTCATAGTTAGTCCGGGTTTATGTCTTTATTCTGACTTTCTGAAATTAAAGTATTGTGAAATAGGACAATTAGATTAAAAATTAGATAAAATAATGCTTATTGTCATTATTACTGGAGCAATATATTTTAGATACCAAAAAACATTGACAATTAAAATAGAATAAAGCTTAGCTATATTGTAGCTAGCAATACCAAATGCACATATTTGTGGGTTTATGTACAATACTAATTGATCAGTATTTCATAAGTTTATTGGGCTGCCAAGCTGGAAGACCTTCTCAGTGTCCCAAATATGTCCAGTATTGCTCAGACAATTAAGGTAACATATGTTTTAGCAATTGAGCCTCATCTATGTGCTTTTAGCTGCATTCATGAATAAGGAAGACTTAGACATGGGTTTTTAACACCATAAATTGTCCATTTATATTTAAAGTAGCAAATAAATGGCTCAAAATGAGTAAGAGTAACTCTTAGTGGCCCAATAGGGAAGGAACCAAACCAACCAAAGAAAATCAATCAAAAAGTCACTACAAAACCAAAGGCCAAAAACCCTAAAAGCAGCACAAGGTTTGAGTTGCATGAAATGTCAGCCTCTAGAATAACCTTCCACACTCCCATATAACAATTGCTTCTCTAAAATGCAGCATCTAGTTGAGGTTTTGGTCTTCTCTTGTTTCTGCAAAATAGTCTTGTGATCAAAATACTGTAAGTAGGATCAAAATGTCTAGAATTCATGTCTTTCACTACATGAAACATTTTCTAAATAATTTAGTGTTAGTAGGAAGCGTTGGCATTCAAAAAAAGGACAAAAATGTCTCAGATATTATTCGAGATGCCTTCTAAGGAGTGTCTCATCTGCATTATTACATCACAGGTGTTCCCTGTAGAAAGCCACCAAACCCCAGGTTTCACAAGTTTTACAAAACAGTATTTGATGTGGCCATACCAGAAAACCCAAGTGGAGAATCAAAATGATTAAAAGTGAAAGAACGAGAGCATTTGTTCAATTCAATACTCAGCTGTATGCAGATCTGTCAGTGTTATTGTTAAGCTACCCTGTCTCAGATCCAAATGTTTAGGTAAACAAAAACAGAGCTCAAAAAGACACAGGAGATCTTTCTTTTTTTCTGAAACTTTCTTTACAATAAATGTGAGATAAATAGCAGTGATTATGGCAAACATTAGAAACAATTTATGTGCAGAGTGTGAAGAAAGAGAAGAGACACTAGCTGAGGCATGTTTGGAGAGACATGAGCCAGAGTTTATCCTTCATCTTTGGCTCACTAATTGGTTTTCCACATTGGCAGTGAATAGAACCGGATTTCAGTGTCCTACATCTGAATACTGGGCTACTGAATATAAAAGTCAGCTAAATCTCCTCTAATCTTTGTTCAAAGTGCTGCCTGGCAGTGATCTTCTCACAACTATGAGGAGGATCACAGATGCCTGTCCTACAGAAGCAGTGTGGATGAGAACAGACAATGACTCTCTGGACTCTGGATCACATTAGCTCTCCATGTGCAGCCCTTTTCAAAAGAAACCATCCAAACAGCATTGAAAATAACCCTGGGTGCTCTCATTGATGAAGGTTCACATGCCTGAAGATACTTTTACAGGGGTAAGAAGCGCTTAAGCAAAGAAGTTGTGGACTTTTGCTGTGAGGTTGAAGGGACATAAAAAGCAAAGTCTATGACTTAGTTAAATTTAACCATCCTTACATTCTAAATCAAGATCCAAAAACCAGATGTGATCCACTGAAAGTTGTTTTGAAACCTGAGGCTTGGCCTCTGCATAGTTCATTCTACAGCTCCTGTCTGTCCATGTGCACTGAAATGTGAAGGGGTGGCACTTCACCTGATGGGCTCTTTTCCATACTGGTAGCCAGGTGTGGTCATGGTAAACTTTGGTTTCTTCTGGCTTTAAAATGCTAACTCCAGAACTGAAGACTGAGATCAGCTCACTCTTACATGGACTAGAGATTAGAGCCACAGGTTTCTTAAAACATTATGTTGCCTTACATTGAAATATTTCTAGCACTTAATGGTGCCCTAAGAACAGTAGCTAACACTTTGTCATTTAAATTTCCTAAAATCCCCTAGAATCAGATGAATCCTTTTGCATTGATTTTTCCAGGATGCAAGCAAATATATATATATATATATATATATGTAACTCTCAACTAGCCTAGAGAAGAACAGGAGACAAAGTGGCTGCTGTTCAGGTTGACTTATTTCTGATAGACAAGAGGAACAGGAAACTTCTTTCAAAATTCTATTGATTTAAAATCAAAGTCTATTTGAATAACACCATCATGAATCCCCAGAACACAAAATGGTTCCTTATTAACATAGGCCATATAACAGCAAGTGTTAGTACTAAAAGAATAAAATTTCTTCACTTGATTTCCAAATTTTTCACTTTAAGGTAAAAGGAAAAAAAGTATCTGATGGTGTATTATAAAATTAAAGGCAGCTCAACAGCTAGCAGCCAGTCAGGCACATTGAAACACAGAAAAGTAACAGACATTTATATTTAATTGATCTTATTGAGCCAAGAACAATATTTTAGAGAATACCTCCATTGTTCTGTGACAGAGGTCTTAACCGGGTGAATGGGATCGATCAGGGATGAGATTAAATGTAAATTGCTATTAAAGGTCTGCTACCAGCTGAGCAACTAAAAGAGAGAACTGTGATTAAATGGGTATGGTTACCTAGCTGAAAAAAGATTTGGGTCCTGCTGCTGAAGACTACTGATATATTTGCCCATTTTGCCTAGCATATAAAAATTACTGAAGAAATGGCAATGCTAGTGTTCCCTCATGGACCTGGAAAATGAGAACTTTCCTTCCCTGTTGTGAGGAGTAGTAGGTGAATATAGAGTACTGTAATTCACCATTTCAGACTCTGTAATGCAAGCATAGAAATCAGCAGCTAGAGGGAGGGAGAGCCCAGAGGTCTTCTTTTACATAGACTCCAAATAAAAATTTCCTGTCAAGGAAGATAACAAAAAATCTTGATACATCTAACCACACAAACACACAAAAGTTCCTCAGGTGCTGGTGTGCCCCTGAAGAGGTATTAGTCAGAATTTCCATCATTCTGCCATATCCCATGCCATGTCTTGCCAGTCTGCTAGTTGATCTGCTTCATAAACTTTCAATCACATGTTTAAACTAACTTGGCCTATTTTCCCTGAAGTAGGCCAGGGAGCAATCAAATTATATCAGCTGGCAAATCTGAGGCAATGGTCATCCTCAACCATTCACTCTCAGGGGCAATCAAACAAGTGATGGCCTGGAGCTGATAAACTTCTGCCATGGAGTAGCTGGAGCCAAAACAGGATGTGTAGTTTCATCTTAGTTATACATATATAAAATTTTAAAAATCTCTCAAACCTTTATTTGGACACTTTTTCTTGTGTGCTCAATTTATAAATTAGCCACAACAGAAGAAATATTGAAACCAAACAAAATCTTGTGTCTGAAATCCTAATCTGATATTTACTGGGAACTGCAAATTCACCATCTATGATTCACTTTAGTTTTGATCAATACAAACAGCTTTTCTGCAGAAACGATGCTGAACTGGATGGACAGCAGATCTTTTTTAGGACATTCACAACATTCTTTTATCAGCAAATGTATTAATCATGAGGACCATTAGGAGAAAGCTGTGTCACATCCAAGATAAGTCAAGGGATAACAATTGAGATGTCCAGAGAAAAAAGAGATAATCAGTCCTCCAGAATGACAGCAGTAATTGGGTGATATAAGATAAACCCCTATCTAGTAAAGCAAGAATTTAGAAGACTAAAAAATAATTTTTTAAATACTCATAAATTTAATTTTTGTTAAAGAAGGAAAAGGTTTCAATGATTTAACTGTTTTGTCAGGAATAAATTTTTCTTCAGTACCAGGAAACCTATTCCAGTGATTAACTATTATGGTAATTGAAAGTGCAACATCTCCCATAATTTAATCAAAGTAGACAATTATTTGTATTTCTTTCATTTCTAAATATTTAGAACCTGTAGCTTCTTAGATCATAAAGAACTGTGTTCTTGTCTGCTTTGTCTTAAATACAAACAGTAATAGATGACTCTAAACAGAGGGAAAATGGGGACAGGCATGTATGTCACTTCAGAAAATGATGAGCTAGAGATGTGATTGTTATCATGAGGAAGGAAGTGTTAAACTCCAAATTTGAGCCACATCACATTCAGGCTTAAAAAAGGAACACAGATACAGGATACAGCTGATTTATTGTCCATCCAGTGTAATATGCCTGCAACTCTCATTTTTTATCCAGGATTATAAATGTTGAATTCACCTGAGGATATGCACAGCATTGCAGAAGGCAGGATACATGACAACACATGAAGAAATAAATCATGAAGTAGCTTCATAATGTGTATTCCCCAATCACTTACAGTTTTCTAAAAGTAAACAAGTAAGCATGTTGCAATTTCTTTTTTGATCAATATCATACAGGTTTGCTGAGCACATGAAATTTTTCCTCTAAGAATTTGTTATACACTAATAAGGAATCTTCTAAAATTAATTTTACCATTGATTGTATAAAAATCAGGAAAAAGAAAACCCCTCCAAAAATCTGCAATTTGAGATTAGACGTTCTGTCCAGATCCACCATATTTTTTTTCTAACATTACACAAGAGCAAAAGTTGACAAAATATCATCATGCAACTTATATTGTGGAAGAATATAACATACGTACTCCTCCATACATCACACTTTCAAAGTAATATCTGCTATAAAGACTTTGATAAATAGTTCTCCATCTATACCTCATTTTATATACATATAAATTTTATTTATATATATATATATATAAAAAATATATATATATACACACACATACCTATGTATGCAATAGACAACAGATTAAACATCACAAGCATACTCTATTATTGTGGGGTCCTGCATATCTCTAGCTTTTCTCCCTCCTTACTCCAGGAATAACTTAGTTACCACAGATCACCAGTGCACTAGATTAATAACAAATATCTCTTTATCTCATTACCTGAATATCTTTTATCTAAAAAGAAACCAGAATACAATTAAACAAAAAAGTATGCAAGGCACCAAAGGAAGATCAGTGGCTAAACCAGTTTATCAGAGTAAGATGTTGTTTTCACAGTGATTTATGCCTCAGAGCAAACACTGGGACTGCTTGCTGTGCTCACAGCCCTTTAAGAAGACAAAAGAGAAAATGTGCCAATCTAATAGTTCTGTGACTATCATGCATGGAGAGTTGTTCCATTAGATACAATTTCACAGCAGCTTCCAATTTCTGTTTTATATGGCTGCTTAATGGTTTGTAGGGCTTTTTTGTTTGGGTTTTGGTTTTTTTTCACTCCAGTTATTTATCAAATACAATACAGCAGCTATATTTTGAAATAGAATAGTTTAAAGAAAATGTTTAATACAATTCCCTTTTGCTAATAAAGAGGTAAAATAGTCAAACTGAAATAAATTTATTTTTATTGAAAATAAAGCCAGTTTTATGAAGGTAGAACAGAATGGAAGCCTCAGGGTATTAATCTGGTGCTATACTGACATACTTTGGTACTTCAATAACAGGATGATGTTTAACATTTTGCTGACAATAATAGGTAAGATTAGATTTTTCTCATTTGAGTTGGGACTTGCTGGGAAGTGGCTGGTTCAAAGGAAATTTGTATCTTACCCCACAGCACTCCAACCAGTTAGCATGACCAGCAAACTGGGAAGGATGGATGAAGAGAGGTCTGAGGTACTCAAAAGTTTTGCTTAAGTCTTCTATGACAGCATTTCTTTCACATTTCTCAAGTAGTTGAACTGCAAAACAGGGGATCGGGGAGCAGAGTTACACCCTATATAACAGAAGGTTGAGTTCATGACCCGAGGAACCTGAAAATTCATAAGTCTATACCTCTTTATACCAAAAAGAGGTATCCCAGAGAGTTAGCTCATGTGGTCACCAAGCTGCTCTCCTTGATATTTGATATGAGCTGTTCAGCATGGAAAACAGAAAACTCCAGAGAGACCTTACTGGGGCCTTTCTATACCCAAAGGAGGCTATCGAAAGGTAGGGACAGATTTTTAGCAGGGCCTACTGGGATAAGTCAAGAAGCAATGGTTTTAAACTGAAAGTCTGCGTATTTAGACTAGATTTAGGGAAGAAATTTTTATGATGAAGGTGATGAAACACTGGAATAGGTTTCCCCATCCCTGGAAACTTTCAAAGTCAGGTTGAATGGGGGGTTGTACAACCTGATCTAGTTGAACATCTCCCTTCTCATAACAGGGGGTGATTGGACTATGTGACCTTTTAATCCTATGTGACCCTTCCAACCCAAGCTGTTCTATGTTTCTATGATTAAAACTAGACAACTTTTTGTGGTTTAGGAGAGGTTTGTACACCTAAGCAGAAAAGTAACTACTACTAGGTGGTCTGGCTGACACTAACTAATTTTTGCGCATATATGATCATTACCAATATGTCTTATCTATTTTCCTTTAAGAAATGCTCTCATAAAATCATCCATTACTTGAAACACCCAAGTTAATCTTTTGAGATCAAAGCTTTCTCCCACCTTTCCTGGTTCACCAGCTTGGCATGGAATAAGTTGCATCTCTTTTTACAGTGAGTTTTGAAATGAGAAAACAATGTTTCCCATTATATCTGGCTACTTCCAGTGCTCCAACACAAACTACCACTGATAACAAGATAAACGACAAGCCTTTGGAGTGAATCCAGCATGAGATGTGAATATAGGCCACCAGAGCTATTGTTATTTATTGTGCCTCCATTTCATTCCACTGAGCATGCTGACACAGCATTAATTAATAATCTATTCTGAATACAAAACCTCTGATACCACTTACATTATAATATTTTTATATCATGTTATATGTCATTAGAGTCGACATAATGATAATATCCACTTTGTAATGGAAATCATCTTAATAGAAAGAGCATTAAAACAACATGGTACATTAAAGTGTTATTTGGTATATATTCACTGAAGTATTGCCAGAAGGCAGAACATAGTAGGATGAGTAGAAGGCTACAAATATCACTACTCTGACTCCATTAATAAAAACATTATATCTATTTTGATTGTCTGTCTTACTGTCTTAAATCTTAACTTTTTCCTTAATCATGTTCTCTGCAAATTGCTGGGTTTTTAAATACAGGCTCATGTTCTTATGAACTTGCTTAAAATGCACAGAAATTTTAAGCGAATTCTAGGATTTGGACTTAATTTGTGAATGAAGAAGGATTATTGGACCTTCTCATTACAGGGGTGACTGTCAGGACTGTGTGATATAAGCGATAAATTTCCAGGGATTCCCACAAGGAAGGAATTGCTCCATGTGATAAAACATATGAGCCAGGACTAGGACTATATCCTTTCTATTACAGTAAGTGAATCCTAGAACCCATTTGCTGTTTTCTAAGCTGTGCAGGCAGTTTTGTAAGACAGAATGTCCAATCTTTTCTCAAGAAGAGAAAAATAAGTTGTTTTTCTATTTCAGTCGTTCACTTACCTGTCTGTAGTATTCAGTAGGCTTTATTGTAGATCTTTAATATACAGATATGGTTCCTGTGTAGCTAGTGGCTGCTGCCTACAGGGGGTTAGGGCTTGTTGTGGGATGCACAGGGAAGAACACAGCCTTGCAGTCCAATAAAACCTGTGCTATGACTGGTTGTGGTAGGTAAGTGTTAATCATCAACCAACACTTGTCAAATCTCTGCAGATGCAGAGAATTATACAAATGAAGCTGACAGTTTGCTGCTATTTGATAATTTTAGCCCTGCCAGATCTGGCAGTCACATAAAAAGGATTACTCAGGGTACCACAGTCACACTTTGCTGGAACTTCTGTCAAACTGCCTCTAAATACATCATTAGGTAAAACAGTCACTTATCTCTGTCTTTTGTGGGGCAATGAACAATAAGCATCTGACTGCTTAAGTGTTTTTATGTTGTTCTCAGCGTGTGAATGAGTGCACCTATGCCTTTAGAAGATTATTCTGCACCTGGTGTTGTAAAGCACAGAGCAAATGCTGCAGTAGGTGGCCATCAACGCCTTGTGCTGAACATGTCCAGGTGTTGTTTCTCTCTTCTGGCCTCAATAACAGAGGCCTCCAAAGCAGATACACCTAAATGACAAATGGTTTGGTTAGTACTTCTGACAGCACATACCCACCTGCATCCTTTCCTAGAGGAAAGAAAAATGTTTACAATTTAGATTCATTATACACTTCTCATGGGTTTTGTAACAAAAGCTATACAAATAAACGCTAATCTGTATAAATAAATTATCCTGACAAATAAAATATTTTGAATTATTATTATATTGAATATAATTTTTAAGTAATTTGAAAATACTGTTTGCTGAGCTGCTTTGTGCTCATGTACATACCATAAATACAGAACTCAAACAGCTATTTTTGACTTTGATGATGTAAAAAATTTGTTAAGAATAATTGTACTCCTACTCTTTAAAGCAGAGTACTGTGAGTATGGGGATGGAGGAGCTAGGCTTGGAAATCTGGATGCAGTTTCTCACTCTTAGCACAGATGCATCATGACCTTTACACATTGGCACAACAGTATAGGATTGTTGCTACACATTTTCTGAGAGACATTTGTCTCTATTCCTGTTCACTGAAGAACAAAACAAATTTGAAGTAAATAAAAATTTTAACTCTGCTTGAATTCAGAAGTACCTTTTTTTAAATTTTAAGGTATGTCATTACACCAGTCTGTTTTATAGCAACAGCTAGAAACCACATCCAAGATCAGAGTAAAAAGATGGCTCATTGTTTTACACTGTTTTTCAATTATAATTCATTGCAACAGTAATTTAAGTTCATTAGAGCATCAATTTCCTAATGACTAGATATATTTGAAACACAAAACTGTTGGTATGAAAGATAAAAGAAGGAAAAAAAGTGAAAAGCTTTTTTTTTTTTTCTTTCAGGTAAAATAATGCCTATATTAATAATACTTTGTACAGGTGTAAAGGAGATTAAATTATAATTTTATCTATTATACATATACTTACATTACATTACCTGACTTCAGCTAGTGCAAATTTGTTAGGAGTAACAGATGGAAATCACCCTGAGGTTAATATCTCTTCTCTTCTGAAATGCTAGCTTCCAGCAGGTTTTTATATCTTAATTTTGGTATGCTGCTGCATGCAAATTCACACTGTAAGCATTTTTCTTCCTTTCTTCCCCCTAATTTTTGTGTGTGTGTATGTATGTGTGTGTGTTTATATTCTTCAGTATATATCAAGGGAATTTTCTGCCTTTTTATTCATTATATTCACCATAATTGTGGTTGTATTCTTGTCCTCATGAGTCTGCTGTTTGATCACTCTTAGAAGCATTTGCTATCAGCTTTGCATTTCTCACAGCAAATACTCTGAACATATCTGTTCTTTGCAGTTCATCCTTCAACAGAATTTGTTTTTCACTAAAACCTTGCCAAAAATCACATGACAGTTATTTTTATGTGAAATGCTGAATGTTTAATCTCCTGTGTAAGATATTCAATGTATGCTTAAGGCACAAAATGTGTGTTCTTATCCTATGCAAGTATGAAAAGCTTTAAGTAGCTGATAATGTTGTACTTTGGGGAAGTGAGCAATCTGCCCAAAACCAGGATGGGCTACACTGGAATATCCCATCCCTTTTTTGTAGTAGGGAGGCTGTAAGACAGTCAAGACTGCATTTTATCACCATCTAACAAATACCTAACATATGTTGAAGTCAAATACATTTTTAGATACACAAATTTATACCAATAAGTACTTAAATAAAATATGCTGCACAACTTCACAGATTATCAGAGAAGCAAAAATTGAACAAGATCTACTTCATTGTACACATCATCTTCCTATTAGGAAAAATCTTTTAGACAGTAGCTCTTTAAAGCCCATGGAAAAAATCCTGAAGTGCAAAGCATTGTTCAAAGCTCACATGCTATTCAATATCTCATCAAAACAAGATGTTGTATATGTGTGTGTGTCTGTGAAAGATGAGTAAACTTGAAAAGTATCAGAATTACTATCTCTGTGTTCTGTGGGAAACACATAGAAAACTGCACGTCCCTGATAAGCTTAATCTTCAATATTCTTCTCAAAAGAATTTACCACTCTTGATATTACATATACTTCCAAGTTACCTAAAACTAGTTATGAAAAGTATATTCTTCAAGCTGCTAAGTTAAGTGCTCAGAAAAACCCCATGGAAGGTAAGGATTACTCATGTTAGTATAAAACTCCTCGTGTGCATGGATATTTTAATATAGTCATTAGTTACCCAGGCAACATTAAACTCTTTTTAAAACTTGTCTGCAACACCAAAAATTACAGGATTTACCCTGGAAAATTTCCATGGTTGAATCAGACATGAAACCACACACTGGGTATTAAGTGGTTTCTGATGCAACATTCACTAAACACATCTTTAGCACTTGAATTACTAGAATAACAGGTTTATATTGTGCTTATCTCTGCCCAAGAGATAGGATTAAAGAAAAGACACTTGGCCTTAGCCTTTCATGAACACATGCTGAGAGCAGACACATGATGGGAAACAAAAACTTTAGGTCATTCAGGTTCTGATAAGAACTACATGCTGGTGTTCATAGCTCATTGTAGCTCCCATATCTTATTTACCCCCACACATCCCTTCTTCTCAAATTTATCCAGTCTTCCTTCCTCAGTTCTTAGTCATACCAAGCCCAGATTTTTAGGCTTTTTTGTTTGAATTTCTGCTCTTGTTTTTTTTTTTTTCCATTCTGCTTATATTTGTTGGAAAAAAATAGCTTCACAAAATAAACCAGGTAAAATTAGGACGTTGAAAAATGTGGTCTGCACAATTAAGCACAGATAGTTTCTGGGGCCCACAGGAACTCAGCTGTAGATTCAAAGACTCTCTATTGCCAGATTGAAGCATGACCAGTACGACTGAAATCTTGGAAGATTTAAGAATTTTAAAGTTAACAAGTCTTCCAAGGGTTTGTGTGTACTGAAGTATTGAAAAAACAAAAGCCTTTAAATTTGACCTACTTGTGCAGGGTTTTTGGAACATAAAAAAAGAAGTCACATTTCCTACATAGCCCTTTCTCTACTGCTTTTCAAGGCCTTTTACTACAGGAGAAATAGAACCAGAATTATCACACTACATGATACAATTCTTGTCTTTTACAATGGTAAAAAAAATATTTTCCTGTATTTCAATCCCTAAAAATGCCTGAATAGCTTTATTCATTTTTTTTCTTTTCTGTTTCTTTTAGTCAGCCTACAGGCTGGGAAATTTCAGTCCAGATGGCTGAAGTTTGGCAAACTTATAAACAAGCAAAATCAGGGTCTTAAAATGGAAGTGATGGGCAACATTACTAATTAGGCATTCTATATTTATTTTGCCCAGCTGCCTCCTCTTTTCCATCCCCAAATAAAAATAACCAAGAAAACAGAAAATTTAATTTGGTAAAAGATTATGGGTTTGAAGCTTTGTTTTGAGGGAGGGATTAATGAAATCCTGTGCATTAATATCTAAACATACATTTAGGTAACTATCTCCCCTGGAAACTTCCATTTTTTCCACAACCTCTCCAAAATAGAGTTGTTTGAGTTATTCAAATTATGCTGATGTTCTCTCTGTAGGTGTAAATGTTTGGCAGCTATGTGCATTCTAAAAAGTGTTAATTCTTGTCCATTCACTGTTGTATCTCAACTCCAGCTTGATAGGTTTACCACTTGTGTGAAACGTCAATGTCAAAACAAATGGAAAAGTTATGTTGGTGGCACTCTGAACTTTCTGATCCTGTTTTCAGATAACTCATTTTACCATCTTCCTGTATTTCTGCCTTACCTTTAGCACTGGAAGCTGACTGCAGCCCCTCTGTGAGCAGTCCATCAGGAACCCCACACACTGACAGGCTAGCGCGTCCCTTCCTGGGGCCCGAGCGCCTCGCTGGCTCCACGCTGGAAGCACTTTTGATATTATGGTCTTTATTTGAACTTTTGAGGTCTGTGTTTGCTGGAGAAGATTTATACTCTGCATCTCAGATGTGGTAATATGGAAAAGCTGGAAAAAGACAGCCATGGAACCACAGCACCATCAAGTGACAATTGCCTCTGTCACTGTAAACTCTACCTCATGAGCACACATAGGTCATTTCACTTTTGTCTCTCACCCTCTTTTGGCCAAGGATATTTAAAAAAATACATTTCTAACTGTCAAATAATTAAATTGAACCTATTTTTCTTAGTGAAGTGAAACTTTATTCCGTTAATGTTTTTGTATGACGTTTTTTTGGAAATACTGCTTTACTGCTCAGGGTACATACCAAAGGCTGCATTGAGCTGACTGGGCTTCCTTTCCAGCCACTTTTCATGCACAAGGTATTATTAGGCACCTTATTTAGTGTTTCTATGCTTTAGCACTCCTGAATGGAGTGACAAAATTGTAGCTATCCCTACTTTAAATGCAGCTATACAAATTGAACACATTATATCAAGGAACTACACAAGTCTAATTCCTTTATCATATTATAAGTCTAACTCTTTTATCATATTTTTTATTTCCTTTCTGTTTCTCTAAGGAACTCATGGGGGTTTAAACTGACAGTATTACATGTTGTGATCTTACCTAGACAAACAAAAGTATTCACAGGAATTTTTTCAAATCCACACTAGCATTTTCAGTGGTTCAGATGTCCCATCAAATCTACAAAGCAGAGAATAGACCACATCAGGAACCATCACAGGAATCAGAAGATGGGCATCACTGCTTCTTTTATCAGGCCCTAAAGTGGACTGGAGGACTGCAAAGGACCCCAGTTAGGCTTTGTGCTGAGCGAAGGGCAGAGGTGATTTTTTTCCACTTCTCCCACATCTGGAACTTTCTAGCACCTGCTTTGATTCCACCTGCAGAGAGACCCTTAAGCTGTGCTATATCAGGCCTTCAGAGGCCTTTGAGACTATGCCTTTTTCACATGTAGTCCTTCTGTTCAGAGCAAAGGACAGGAAAATGGGGCAAAAATACCTTCATGCCACACTGAGATCCTTATAGGCAGAATGTAAGCCTAAATTGACACGTTTTCCAATAGCATGTCTCCTTCATAGAAATTCTATTACATGAATGGAGAGGCATGACAACATGTAAAATATGAGGTTTTTACTGCCCAAAATGATTATACCCCAATAAAACATAGAAGGAGGTTTTACTGACCATTAATATGTTATATATGTGTATACAGAGAGATACCTAAATACCTAAATATGTGGACATGTTGTATATATATATATGTATATATATATATATATATATATATATATACACATACATTGTAACAACATACTAGGGTATTTTTCACTTTTATTACTTTCATGAGGTTTATTCACAGACATGACCACTTAATAGTGGAACAACAAGCAAGAACATCATCAATATCTTACTCAACCACTAGAAGTAGATTCAGGACATGTCACCATTTCTGCCCATCCTTGGCTCTGGAGGAGTCAAACTGAAGGGGAAAGTAATTTGAACTAATGGCTCTTAGATTAGCAGTGAGTAAATAATGTCAGACATTACCCATCGTCCTGAGGCCAAAATCTGCAATTCTGTTAATGTCCCAGGCAGTCAGACTGAATGGGAAACAAAAGAAGCTTTTCACTTGCTCCCTAACTAGGTCCTTCTCTCTTGCTAAATATCTGGGGCTTGGAACTTTCTGGGGGCAACATACACAGCTTCATACAGATGGAATGTGGACATTTGGATGGCACAAACACCTCTGACTGTGAAAGGAAACAGGTCTTGCTTAAGCTAGAGCATTCTAGCTTAAGGTTTTGGAAATGGAGAACCGTATTCCTAAAATATAGTGAAAAAAATTCTACATCCTTTGGGAAAAATATTGATGTGTTGGTAATAAAAATCCAATATAAGATAGAAGTACCCAGCTTCCAAAAACTCTTTGTGTAGATTTCTGAAAAACATGAGTCCCCACTATGTTCAATCTGTCTCTACATCTGGTCCCAAAACATGATTTGTGATTTTAATATGGTTGGTAAGACATAGTTAATGTGTTTTTCTCTACTAGAACTAAAGCATTTAATAAAAATAAAAAAAAATAGAGAGGGAATGTTGAAAAAGTATGTAAAATGAGAGACAGAGAATTTCCTGAGACAATAGCCCACAGCAATAATGGTTCTTACTCTTGCTGCCTACAGGTCAGTCCAACATATTTATGGTCTTTACACTTAATAGATGAGTCAAGTGGGGGGACCTCACTGTTACAATTATTTTCCTTCCTGAAATCCCATCCTGCTTTAATGCTGTTCACATTTTTCAAAATTATCATTTGAGCTTCTGCATTAAATTTTAGAGCAACAACTAAAATAAAAGTAATTTTAAAAACCCCAAAACACGTAAGAGGAAAATTTGGGGGTTTTTTTGTTTGTTTGTTTGTCCATTTGTATGTTTGTTTTTCTAAAAATACTAAAGTTTTTCTGGGAATCCAGTAATCACTGCCTTTTCTACAAGGCAGTCTCAGCTGCTTGTGTCACAGCACTCACAACACATTAATTTTCCACTAAGAGAGATAATATTACAGGTACTATGTGTTAAATAGCAGCCAAAAGTCTGCAGTACTGAGCAGTGTCTATAGCAGTTGTCACTGTTTCCTCCTGCAGCATTTGTATCACTCTGATATTATGTGTAGAATGAAAGTTGGAAGAGTAAAATCTCTCAAGTTGGAAGGGACCCACAAGGATCGTGGTGTCCAACTGCTGGCCCTGCCCAGGACAACCCTAGGAACCATACCACGTGCTGAGAACATTTTCCAAATGCTTCTTAAACTCTGTTAGGCTTCATGCTATGACCACATTCTTGGGGAGCCTGTTCCAGTGCCCAATCCCTCGGCATGAAGAATCTTCTCACAGTATCCACTCATTCTCCCCTGACACAGCTTCAGGCTGATTCTGTGATTCTATGGGATAAAAATTCTATTTAGTCCTTGTGGAATAAGGCCCGTAAGAGTATTTTTATTGTAGTGAGATTGGTTGCCAGTTTCTTTAACTCTTATAAATACATCTCTAGAGATGTGATATTTGATAGGTACTTATTTTTATAATCCACATCTCTGAAAGAGCTGAAAGATCCTCCCCTCAGAGAGATCTAGGTACATATTCCTCAATGAATTTTTGTTTGGCAGGACGACAACTTCCTTTGCAGAGCACACTGAAGTTCTGGGGCTAGTGTTCCTCACTGGGCTATCTCCAAGAATGATGTGGATACTGTGGTAGAGGGTTTTGCACCTGATCTTTGTAATGATGGCCAAGAAAAGGTGGCTCAGAATTAAGGGTGCTACACCCAAGTATAAAGAGCTGTAGGGTAGATGTGCTGTGTTGAGACAGTAGAACATGCCATGGACTGGGAGGAAGCTCAAAGCCACAGATCCCTCACTCTTCCTTGCTCTGAGGAGAGGTGCAGGGTGGTTATTCCATGGATTGGAGCGTTCTTATGAAAGTAAGCATGTGTGAATCAGTACCGGACAATTCTCTGGTGCAGTGGGAATAAAAAACATTATGTACTGCTTTTACCTGCTTCCCTGCAAAACTCAGGATACCCTAGTTTCCATTCTTAGGTTTGCTTATGCATTTTATACCCAACCATCTGTGTCAAAAATACACAAGAAACATAGGATTGGGCACTTTTATTCTCTTCCTCCCTCCTTAGTGCCTGGCAACACATTCCCATTCTCTGTCAAATTGTGCTATTCTTTTCCTGTGTTTTGGTAGAGTTGGACTGTCAATTACTGCGTATCCTCTTCCCCAGAACAGCCAATCTTCTGTGCTTAGAAGGTTTGAATACTGCTGACTTTGAACCTAGCTGTAGGGAGATCTGAAACTCCCTTTTTGTGTTGTGAAGGCATGTTTAGGTTAAACATGAATTTTCTAAGCCTCTTTCTTCCCTGCATTTACTGTGTGCTGGTTTTTGTTACACAGTAAAACACACAAGCCAAATGCTTGTGGGAAAAAACAAAGGCTCTTCCAAAAGAAAGCGCTCTGGAATTCTCCAGTGTTGTGACTATTGCTTGTTCCACAGTACAGCTCTTTGCCAGTGGTTAGTGCTAGCTGGTGAGGGCTTCTCAGAGGGAGCAGGGCAGCACATGGTCACACTGACCAAGGTCACACTGACCAAGGTCACACTGACCAAGGCAGCACCACCAGCACCTCCACGAGCTCCTCTGCACTGCTGTCTCTCACAGAGCCTGACTGAACAGGCTCACATTCCAATCAACCTGCTCGAATGCCTTCAGCAGAGGAACGATCTTTCAGACCTAAACACTGACCTTAATTTAGGAATAGAACTTTCAATTTTCTGACCTTTAAAACCAGAGTATTTTACCCAGAGCAGCAGCTGACTTTTTAATTATAGAGTAAAAAGAAAAATAATTCACCTTAAGAAAATCAACATTGTGTTTATAAGGTTTTAGAAAATGAAGGATAATAATTTAGATATACATATAATTATATTTATCTTAGGAAAAAATACAGAGCTCACATTTATCATGAGGGGTTCTTCTATTCCATTTGGAGTCTAAAGAAGTTAATGAATTGATTACAGTAATAACAGGAATAAATGAAAAAAGTCATCCTGCAGAAATAGAAGTGGAAGTCTGAATTTAGTACTCTCACAGTACAATTTTTCCAGCTAATACCTATGTCTGTAACACATAGTTGAGAGGGAAATCCTACAAACTTAATCAGCATTGTGTGACAGGTCGCAGCCAGTGTAATGGTGCATTCCTTCAGGCTAATTTTATGATATAAAACAAACAGATAGGAGGAGTCTGAGATTCCTGTGGCAGATGATTACTCACAAAGTTTCTAAGTCAATGGAACACTTAAAAATCAAAATCTTATTATTAATTATTAACGTGAATGAATGAAAAAATCAATGAAATTGCTAAAGTAAGTGAAAAGTGCTAATTTAATTCTACTGTTCTGAGCTCTGTGAGAACATTTCTTATCATTTAGGAACTGTTTCAGATTTTTCATTTTCTTCAAGAATCTACAAGATTCTTGTACTGATGATACTGGGAAATCAGAAATGTAATTTTAAGATAAGGAGCTTGGGAAAAAGAGAGACTGAAAGAGGTTGCACAGCTAAGATTTTATAAGGAGACATAATTAGATTTGTTCATTAAATAAAAAGGACATCTTTATAGTACCATGGAATCATGATACTAAAAAGAATCATGTTATTTAAGGAGAGCACATTTTACTATTAAACCCACTTACAACCATACAGTTGGACAAGATTTCTTTTAAAAGTAATTAGTAGTTATAGTTATATAGTATTAATATATACACTATATTAATATATATCATATTAAAATATATATTAATATCTAACAATATCTCCTGATTTCTTGTAAATTAACATTATTCTTTGATTGTGTCAGATGTCCGTGCTTTATGAATTCCTTAGTTTCTAGGGCCTTTGAACTTAACCCCAAAGCTGAAATTAAATGAACTTTTAAAATTAAATCTGTTTCTTATTTTGAAGTTTATTTGTTCATGGCTTATGCAATCCACTCAATATTTTCCTAATTGAAGCATGTAGATTTCAAGGAAAAATCTGTCATCAATTGTCAGAAATAGCTGCACTTTCAAAACACTATAACACTATAACAACTCATCAGCGTTTTTCACATGTTTTTCAATCTCCAGATCTTGCCCACCAAAAGCTCCAAAGACACTCTTATCCAACTTTTTCTATGTGAGCTGGTCAAGTGAAAATATCAAAATGTGGAGCAGGAAGAATTCCCTGGAGAATATCTTGATCTCATTCTACTTGTTCTAATATAAAAGTAATGAAATTATGGCGACCTGCAATGACACATGCCATTAATTGGAATATTATATATCTTCAGCTTAGACTACTTGTAAATAAGATGGATGCCATAAAGCTCTCTAGAAATCTATCAAAGACTGTGTTCATGCAAAGCAGTAAGGTGATCATTTTATACCAACCTTGCAGTTTTGAAATGTTCCGTAAGAATCTCTTCAGCACAAGGATATCAATATACAGAGATTTCAGAATGCTTGAATGTGCTTATTTCCTGTGCTCTCCTTCCAAAGTGATCTAGTGCAAATAATGCATAAGAGAAAAAAAAATTAAGGAGTTAAACAGAAACTATTACTCCTCCATGAAGTTAAATGGCTTCAAAGCTAAATGTGTGGAAGCATTTCTGCCTTGCTGCTGGAGTGAGTAATTTTTGGACAATACTCAGCCTGGGTTAAGCTGGTAAAATCTGCTCCACAAAGAGAGGAGCAAACCATATTGGGCATTTTTAAAACATCATTTTGATGCCAGGTGACAATGGCTCCTTTCAAAATGAGAAATGTTGAGCCACTGTATTGATCTTTCACTAGACATCAGTCCTCCTACAGTTGCAGAGCCTCCAGCTATAGCTCGTGTAGTACTGTGAACTTTTCTTCTGCAAAAATGCTGAAAATGGCTAAATGTATTTCTGCCTTTTTTTTTTTTTAATTTTAGCAATGTTCTTGAATTTAGGTCAAAAAAAATCACTTAGAGATGCTATAAATAGCCCAGCATTCCAAATTTTATTAAGGCTTGGAAATCTCTCTACTAAAAATATAATTGTATTTTAAAATTTTATAATCATACTATAAAAATATATATTTCATTCAAAATCATGTAATGGATTAAATCAGTTAATCACAAACACCATAGAAAGTAATTAGAGCTATTAATAGTAGATGGAAACATTTAAAATTCTACTGAGATCCAGAAACACTTAAAGAGAATGATATCTTCTCACAATGAGAACTCAAATTTGCACAAAGAAGCAGTCTTTCAGCATTATTTAGACAAGTATTTCATACATTTTTAAATAGCCCCTCTATGCTCCAAATTCTTGAATCAATCCTGCACATATCATTTATTCTGTCATAACATTGTATCTCAAATAAATACCTTAATACATAGAGTAGAATTTTAGGTTATTAAGATGACTACTAGTGCAATGTCAAATCATGGGCGGCCTCAGATATGATTTCTAAGAAACATGTTCATGATCAATTTCACAGTTTGCCAGCTCAGCCATCCATATATATTATGAAAAAGGCAACACTTGAGGAGGCTTTAAGGTAATCATATGTTATTCCAGATCTCCCTTCTACTTGTGTTCTTTTGTAGAGTGAATGCTAATACAACTACAGGGGAAACAACATTTCAGGAATGAGGAGTATAGTAAATGTTTGTGTGTGTCCCTCTAGAATTCTATGAGATATAGGGGGAAAATAGAGGCCAGTTAGAAAATCAACTTATAACAAAAAAAAAAAAAAACAAAAAACCCTAGAGAGGAATGATTTGCAACATTACTGATCGTTTAGAATTTTTCTGATTTTTTTAGAAAGACTTTTAACACCTGATTATTTAGTAAAAAAGGACATCTCCATCTATGTTAGTCAATAAAGAATTCCAAGGGTGTTGTTATAAATTGCATGTCTCAGTGAAGGAAATAAACTGAAACTACAGCTAATACCATCCCAACTTATCATAACTAATATTTCTCTTTTAATTTATCTCAAAAGTTCAAAATAACTGCCTAGGTGATCCCTATTTCAGCTTGTCTACTAATTATTTTCTTCTTAAAGTGAATAGTTGTCAGGGATGTGTTGGAGTAATTCTTGACCTTGGAAGTCAAAAGACACAGTTGATTACTGTAAAGTCTAATTATCCCTTACAGGGATAGTCACAATTGCTAACTTTGCTTTGAAGAAATTAAGATCCTTGGTGGAAACAAAGAAGGAAGATTACTCCAGGGGACTGAATTAGACCAGGTGGCTAACTTCTGATAGGTTTTAGCAAAACACTTGAGCAACTTTGATTTCTAGAAGAACAAGGCCCACAGACTCAGATGTACTGCTGATTTTTAACATACAGGGCATAAATCTTGATTTATGTCTGTCTTTCTGACAATGGTTTCCCCAATCCAGACCAGAATATGTTTCATTTCCTTTGCAGCAAGAGCACATTTCTGGCTCATATCCAGCCTGGTGTCCACTGGGATCCCCAGGGCTTTTTCTGCCAACCTGCTTTCCAGCTGTACAGCCCCTAGTGTGTATTGCTGCCTGCAGCTGTTCCTCCTCCAGTGCAGAATTTTTCACTTCCTCTTTGTCCTGGGTTGACTATATGATGCTTTTATTCCCAATAATCTCATTCTGTTTATGTTGAATAATAAGTTTTGCACCTTTAAGAGTGTTCCAGAGAGTGAAGGGGGGCAGAGAAGAAGCGCGCAGTTTGTTTTCAGACACTGCACTCCTCCTCCACATTCCTGCTCCTGACTGTGTTGTCTGCGGACAGACAGCAGGACAGAGCTCTTCTTTTGCTTTTTAGTTGGTTAGCTAGCTGAGGCAAAGAAGTGCCCTGGACTGTTTTTTTCCCTTCTCTTTGGATCTCTTGAAACTGCTCTGGACTGAACACCCAGGGGAGCACCGGCAGCTGCAGCTGTGGCCCACCGGGCCGGGCCTGGCCTGCAACAATTCCAGCACTAAGGGACTGATCAGAGACTGAGTGAGCTGAGCTTCAACCTGGGGTTTTCTCAGTTTGTCATCTCTTTTAGAGTGGCAAGGGGTCTCACTGTTTGATACTGTTTTGGTTTTATTGTTTAATAAACAGGTTTTTTCCATTTTTCTCCAAGGAGGTATTTTTTTTCCTCCCGGACCAGTTGGGGGGGAGGGGCCGATTGGATCTGCTTTTCCCACTAGAGCTCCTTTGGGGGTTTCTTCCCAAAATTTGCTCTAAACCTGGACACACTTGTTGAACCTCATGAGATTCCTGAGAGTCTGTTTCTCCAACTGTTGAGGTCCTTCTGGATGGCAGCACAACCCACTGACCCTGACATCAGCCACTCCTCCCAGTTTAATGTCATTTACAACCTTGCTGAGGGTACACTCTGCCACATCATTCACATCATTAATAAAGATGTTAAACAGGAGTGGAGCCAGTACTGGGTTCATTAGCATACCTGTTCCAATTTATCAGTGACATACCACCAGTAGTATTAAAAAAAAATACTGAATGTACACAGACCTGAAAAAATTTCACCTTCTGGATTCTCACAACAATACTCCACAGCAGTATTCAAACTTTCTCCAAGATGAAGAATTCAAATGAATGAATTTAGTAGTAAAAATATAGAATCATAGGGAAAAAAATTAAGACAGGAAAGAAAAAGGTAAAAAAACAGTAGTGAGGAAAATAATCTGCAGGCTTATTCAGTAACCTAAACCTTGCATCAAGGTAAGCCATTTATTTCAAGTGACGTGTGTAGAACCCTGAGGCTTTGAGGCCACAGCTCATTTGTGTTGTTAGACTCTGAGACACACAGGCAAATGAAAGATAGGGAAAATGTGAGAAAAGTGAAGAAATCCTGAGAGCAAAGGCAAGAAAGCTGTCAGGAAGTCATGCAGGGACATAAGCAGCTTACAGAGCCTATGAGCAAGTATAATGTCTCTAAGGAATATGACCTTAATAAATGCAGTCCATTACACCTTTAGAGTCATATAGCTTCAAAGCTATTTGCATGTAAATGATTGCATTTTCTGTCACCCAGTATTATCTGATGATAATAAAGCATAGCATTTTTTTTGTTGTTGCTGCTCATATGATTTATGCTCCAGTTCTGCCTAAAAGCTACAGGGAAGAGCTACTGAAGTTGGTATTCTACAGCAGAACTTGGTACTCTACAAAAATTGAAGATAAACAGATTCAACAAACCCAACTTTCAAATTTTTTTCCCTTTATTTTCAGTATAAAACTGTGTTGCCTGAAGTAATACCCCACTTGGTTGTTTGCTAGAAGAATGTAATACATTCCATAGTTATCAAACACAGTGAGACTAACTAGGGTGACTATTGATTTAGGACAATCTGATGCTATGACACTGAGATAAGAATAAATGAATTTGTGGAGGGACTATATCATTGGCTACACAGAGATACACAGCTTTTCCCTAATGTTTTCCCACAGAGGGATGCCAATAAATTAAAAAACCTGAATAGTTGGCATTGAAAATTAATACAGCTACATTTGGAATGCCTGCTGCTGATGAATGGCAAATACTGTGATCCACATGCAATATTTTAAAAATTATTAGCATATGGATAATTAAATTGACAAAAGACATCAAAACAGAGGCAGAGAGCATTGATAAGAAACATGAAGTAGAAAAAACCATGCTCACAATCTCAAAAGAGTTATCATAGAATCATAGAATATGGTTAGTCGGGAGGGACTTTTCAGGATAACCAATTCCAACTCCTGCCCTGTGCAGGACTGGAATCACATCACCCCAATAATCACATCGTGGGCCTGAGAGTGTTGTCCAAACCCTTCATGGACCGTCAGGCTTGGTGCTGTAACCACTTCCCTGCAGAGTCTGTTTCAGTGCCTTAACATTCTTCAGGTAAAAGACCTTTTCCTGATATCCAGCCTAAACCTCCCTTTACTCACTTTCATGCCATCCCCTCAAGTCTTGTCACTGGTCATGAGAGTCAAGGGATCAGTACCTGCCCCTCCACCTCCCCTCGTAAGGATCTTGAAGGCCACAATGAGGTTTCCCCTCAGCCTCCTCTTCTCCACTCTGAACAGACCAAGCGTCCTCAGCTGCTCCTCACACAGCTTCCCCTCCAGAACCCTCACAATTCTCATGGCCCTGTGTGGCCTCCTTAGCTCTGTATTATAAATAAGACATAATCAAGCTACACCTGGGCCCAATTTGATTTGCAAGTTGTGCAACTGTTCTCAAGTCTGAAGACATGGCCTACACCAGGTCAGTAACTTAGTTATGTCAGAGACTGAAGAGTTCTTAACTGAGGTATTAAGTCTGAGCTCCATCAGTTTTGTTCCTGTGCAACACACACATTTAAATTATTTGTACTGGAGTACTTTCCTGAGAAATGGATGATTTAATCTTTTGTACTTATATGTATGGTAGCACTTTCTCTCCATTCTAGCTCTGCTCTTGTCTAGTATGATAAACATCAAGCGTCATTGTATTCAATGAAATCTCATTTGAATTGTCTTTCTGTACAGGATATGAACCTAACATTTTAGATTACATTCTAAGCTGTTATTCTTATTTAACCTAACACTTGAATCACAATTCAGAATCCTGTTAAGGTTTTTTCCAAAAGAGAAACTGCTGAATAACAGCCAAACTCTCTGTTCTCTAGACAAGAGAAAAAGTTCCCTTGCTTGTGGTGCCAAACTCCTTTCAGCCCACACTTAACCTGAAAGATGTCACTGCTGTGCCACCAGAGTTCTTATGATTGAATCTAGAAGTTTCCATTTGGCTCACTGCTGTCTTCTTCCATGTCTCCATCCTCCCCAGAGCTGTGCCTCATGGGCTCTGTTGGCTTTATCTGCAGTGTCTGCAAAGCTTTTCAGCTCTAGCTGTTCTACTCCTTCATCAGGCAGCACGTTCTGCCCTCAACTAGTGCTGTTAGAGGCTGAAAATAATAATGCAGATGAAAATTGATGGCTGGCTTAAGTTAATATGGCAAGCTATGAACCAACACAGTTTCTGCAATAAGTGCGTCCAGAAGAAGCAGGAAGAAAAAGCTCAAAGAAATAAGCTTTGCAGCCACTCTGGCTCTGTGATAACATGATTGCAGGTGAACACATGATTAATACCCTCGTACATCACTCCTACAAAAACAAGGCAAGAAACTGCCTTTGACCGTGTAATTACCACAGTGTAAGTCTCAGAAGGGTGTCTCTGTTTTACCAGGATGTATACTTACCCTAAAGTTAGAGGCAATTATTGTTTCAGCTATACCAATCCTATGGAGAAATTTAAAGGCATTTAAAAAAAGGAAATGAATGTGTTAGCCAGTATCAGTCGAGTATAACTCAGCCCACAGCATTAATATTCTTTAAACATCAACATGTGGTGAGTAGTAATTTAGGAGGAAAACATTTTGTGAAGACCAGTATAATATAATTTTACCCATCAGTAAGCAATATAGCACATCCATGAAGATTATTTACATACTGACAGCTGGTCTGATAATGCCCTTGCCTCCCTGCCTATCACCTAGGCTGTGCCAACATGGCAAAACACTTAGGGCATAAATCTTAGCATTTAGCAATTTCAGCAGTTTTGGATGGTCAGAGGTGGCTTGTAAAGTCTCCATAAAATTTGCATGGCCAAAATTTTATTTGCAACACGCTGCTGGCTTCTTGCAGCACAATGGTGTTGTGATTCCATCTGCCCTATGGCCATACATGACTTTTCTTCTAGTATAATCCTCCACTTCAAATGGCTTTATACCCTCTGCCTTATGTAAGAATATATCTGGTATTAAACCAGCTTTTGTAACTGTGGACTCTTTTCAAATTCCTAATCTGCTCAATAAATTGTTACTCCCTTTTACAGCTCAAGTAGTTATGGCAGCATAGTATTACATTTCATTTTATTCAGTGGACTGTGACAGCCCATAACTGTGACCTTTTTTTGTGGACATGCTTAAAGGTGTCAGGAATTACGACTTGTAGAGATCCACAAAAATGCTATTGCATTATCTCCCGATAATGTAAAGTAGCATATAATATATCATTGCTGTAATAACAGCCTTTTACTTGCTCCATTCTCTTCCTCTGTTTTCAAATGGTAAAATAACAAAACAGAATACAAATATATCAATTTGTACCAATTTTTTTTCTTTGTTTGTGAATTGAAGTGGTGTTATTGATGCAAGCTATTGGCTTCTCTTGATAACCTATAATTTGAATGTATGCTTAAATTACAATTTTTCTCTAGGTCTAAGGACATCTGTAGAAACACTTCCTTTCCAGGCTACTCTGCACTCTTTCCATCAAATCTGACATAATAGATGTTTGAACATAAAAATCAATTGCATGATGTGTCTAGTGCTTTTCTTAGCTCAGAGAGCTTCTATAATTCATAGCTGTAAGTCAAGCTATGTAAAACTATTTAAAATTACTAAAGATATAACCTCCTATAAAACTGCCATAACCCTTCCTTGCAGGTTATTTCAGTGTAAATTTTCTGTAACATATGGATGATCATCTGATCTTCATATATCTGAATATTCTGGAAATGAGAATGAGTGTACACATCAGAGCTGATCTCCAAATATTGTACTGACTTTTTATTTAAATACATTTTTAAAATAAGTCAGGCAATTTTATTTAATCCTCTATAAATTATAAAAATTCTTGCTTATTTTGCTGTTCTTCCACAACAGTTAAATCACAGAGAATGAATTAGTTGTAAATTCAATAAATTACTTAATGCATTATTTTAGGTTACTTAAATATAAAAAAAATATGATGGTCAAAATTTAAAAAGTCAAACCTGAAACGAGACGCTTCTAATAAAAGGTGATAAACAAAACCTATTTTTTATCTCACTCTTTTTACCTTCATTGTCACATTTGCATGTAGAGTACCAGAATTTTTCCTTTCTGCTTCCAGCTGGTTTTTCTAGATCTGTGCGGGCATTTTTTTCATTAACAGCTCTGCTGAATAACAGCTTCAGTTTCCACAAAAAAAGCTTCAAGCTGCCCCAGGAAGGGCAGCCTTCCTGGACAAATTTATTCCTTCTGCTGCTCAGAGATCTATAGTTATCAACATTACATTGGAATATTTCAAATGTTTTTATTTTAGGGATGCCTTTAGGGGTGAGAGTGAAAGACCACAGCTCATTTGCCAGGTGTGATCACTTAGGAGCCTTTCTCTTTCTCCTTCAAACCACATGTCACAAGGGGCAAAAAAGATTAGAGTCTCTGATGCTTTTCTTCACACATGTAAAAAGATGCTGCCTATCTTCAGTTATTTTTTTCTTTTGTTGCCTTAATCATCAGCTTCCTGTGGGAAGCCAAAGTAATTTTCTTTAAAACAAATATAGTACAACATTAAACTTAATTTTTTTCCCTTTTTTTTTTCCCCTGTAAGAGACCATTTAATCACATCTGTGAAAGTGATGGGGGAGTATGCTAGTCTCTAACCTTGCAATTATTTTAAGATTTTTGAGCCTATACACAGCTATTCTCTGAATTCCTTGGTGCCTCTTACAAAAAGACTATTACAGCAAAGAACTAAACTGCATAGTTGCTACTCTTAATGTTTATTCACGAGGTTTTGCCTTTGAAATTAATTTTTAAGGTCAATCTGGGAACACTTATATGTACAATTGTGTTTCCATGGGCTTCTTCACAATAACAATCTGCCACCATGCAGCTCAGCACACGTTGTGGCTGGGCCAGTGCGACCTGCAGGAAAGGTCTGGCAGGAGCCCCGTGAAAGTCAGCAAGCGCCAAGCAGTGCCCTGGGGAGGGCAGGGTCCCTGCCATGGGACAGCCTGAGGAAAGAGGAGCCTTGGGGCAGTAATGGGCAAGGAGCTGGATGCGGCGAGGTGCATCTGGCCTTAGAGGTCAGTGTCTGGCTAGCTGAGGTAAGGCCGACACCCAGCTGCAAATCCTGCCAGCACCCCTCGGCGTTGTAAGGCCTCAGGCTGTGCTGGCTGCGGACAGGCTCTCGCTGCTGACAGGACGAGTAAAGGAAATGGATACTCTCTGGGGGTCAAGTGGGGTTTATTGGAAGTCCCAAGAAGACAACCTGGGCGTGACCAACCAGGGAGTGACCCAGAGGGGAGGGTCAACCAAGCTTTTAAAGGGGGAAGGATTTACAGAGGACCAATCAGGAAAGGGAAGGGAGTGAACTAAACATGACAAACAGCATATGAGAACCAATAAGCACAAAGTAAGGGAGGGGCCCCAGGACCACAGCCAATCACAATCCTCAAAGAGGAGAAGCTTCTGGAATACAAGGAGGAGTGGGGGGTGATTGACTGGCCCCAGGGAGGAGAAAAAGTTTACATATAAGGAGATGAGGGGGAGGAGGAATTATATAACTTAAAGGACTGACAATACAAGTGGCTGGAGTTGCCAAGGGAACAACATAATTGGCAGGGCTATGGCGGGAAAACTGGGGAGGGCAGAACCATTTACATAAAATGGGGGGGTAATACAGAAAAAGGGGGAGCAATCAAACAAACTAACGAAACACACTACAACAGCTGGACACGAGCCCATGGCATGTCCGGGGGCAAAGGCAGCCAGCACAGTCCTGGCTTCATGAACAGGGACATGGGCCACAGACTGAGGGAAGGGATTGTCCCCTGCACATGGTGCTCCTCAGAGCACAGCCAGAGACCGTGTTCAGTTGTTGGAGTTCTGGATGCTGAGAATTTTACACTTTCTGTGCTGACAACTCTGGCTCCCAGGAGAGCGCTGCATTTTACCTGAGGCCATGGAAAAGGCTTCCAAAACTGATTGATGGCACTGGGACTACAGGTGTGTAGTTGATTAGAAGTGTGTAACATCACAGGGTGGAAAACTTAAGAGTTTGGGGGTTTGGAATATAGTAATATATATGAAGTAAGATGGAGGTCTTAGGGTGAAGGCAGGTTGTTCTTTGTCTTCTTCCTCTTCATGGGTTTGGGTAGTATTTTGTAATTGGACAGAAAAGTCCGCATTGTGGACTTTGAGTGATTAGTTATTGGGTTAAAATTGAAAATAATTTAGGTGTCCTTTCTTAGTTGGATAAAATTTAGCCTTAAAAGACCTTGCAACAAGAGATAGTTAGCCATTTTGTGCCTTGTTATTGAAAGACTGCAGAACTCTCTGCTGTGAGACTGTAACATAGATACGAAATAATAAGCATCTAAGCCGAACGTGAGCTATGGTCTCAAGTGCCTTCAGTCCCAACCTTGACAGACGTAGAAAAAAGAAGCTGAAAACCAGCATCCAGTCTTGGGGCCCAACACAGCAAACTCCTGGAGAAATGGGGGGAGATTGAGGGGGCTCTTTCTGATAGCTGCTCTGGAGCACTTGTTCCCTGATAGGAGGCTGAGGGAGCCGGGCTGGTTCAGCCTAGAGACAAGACAGATTTGGGGGCATCTGACAGACCCACATAGCCTGTGAGGAGATGTCATTGAGGGTGCTCCAAGATGTAGTGACATATCTGTGCTTGGAAGGATTTCAAGCCCTGGAACAAGCCATGAGCAGCCTGGCCCTGCTTTGGGTAAGGGGTTGGTCTATAGATGTCCTGAGGTCCCTTCCTTCCTGCCTGAAAGCCAAAACATTGCTACCCTGTCCTTCCACTTCTGATATAAACCAGGGATATCAGGGATAACGGTGCAGAAAGCTCCATCTTGAAGAAATAAAAATAATATCAGAATGGCACAGGACTGGAAGTGTTAATAATGACATTCATTGCAGTCAGAAGTGGTGAAATCAGGAACTACACATCAGAAGAAACAGAAATTTTATATGGTAAATAGTGAATTTGTTGGAAACAGAGAAATACAGTCAGTATTTTATTTTAACCAGTAAAACTGTACATCAGGACAGCACGAGGCCTGGTCCATTTCCTAAAAGTGCATGTCTAATGTATTTTCCATGAGAATTTACAGACATACTTCATAGTAACAAACATCAAAAGATGTTAAGGAGTATCACAGCTCACCATAGCTGTGACTGTACGCCCCTTCTGAACCAGCCAGGTTGCCTGACCCC
This sequence comes from Zonotrichia leucophrys gambelii, assembly GCF_028769735.1. Taxonomy (NCBI): domain Eukaryota; kingdom Metazoa; phylum Chordata; class Aves; order Passeriformes; family Passerellidae; genus Zonotrichia; species Zonotrichia leucophrys. The sequence continues at coordinate 22,117,384 of NC_088169.1, read as the reverse complement.
AGCTGGGTGATGGTGACAGCGCCATCTCTGGGAAACCAATCCTTGTTCTGTTGTCTTTGGTTCAATATTTGTACAGGTATAGGGAAAGAGGGGAAAAATTATGGAGCTGGAGAGTTTTCTTTTGTAGTGAATATGCTGCCAAATCTTGATAAATTTTGTCAAGACAGATATTTGTCAAAGATGTGAGAATTCATATACTTTTTTTTTCTGCATATCTCCATGCTTTTTCCTTCTTTGTTTCATGCATGATATTTTCCTTCTACATAAATACTACTTCTGTTTAGTTATACTGAATGGAGTGTGTAGAGCTGAAAGCAAAGACTATTGCTTAAGGGTGAACTCGCTTGAAACCATACTATATTCATGAAAATTCAAGAGGAAAAAAAATATTTGTATATTATGTAACCCCTTTTCAGGCAACATGGATGAAATCTGATAAGTATTCCTAGACAAAACCACTGAAAAGATTACTTTGCCTTGATGCAAAGAGAATATTTTCTTACTTTTCCAATTCTATTGGCCTGTCCATTGTATCTCTTTATTTTTATCATGTTTTGTTTTTTTTCCTCAAGACACTTCCTAAGTATTCCATTGTGGTCATTTCAGATGCTGTTGTGCATTTCAATACACAAAAGACAAGAAGCCTCTACTTGTATAATATGCCTGCTGGAGTGTACAAACCTTTATATATTTTCACTACAATTATTATTATATATTTAATCAAAAGAACTTTAGTGCAAAAGTATTTTCATGTGTCATTACTACATGTATTTTTAACTGCACTTTTCTGAAGTGGATATTTGAAATACTTTAAAATGGAGGTTTGAATCACTCTTTTAATTGCATGTATGAGAAAATAAAAGGGGTTTCTACAAGGAAAAATTTATTCCACAAACATAGAATTAAACAATGAATAACACCCCAAGCCTAATATTGAAATTCAGTTGCACTGTCTATTCTCTAGGTTCCTGAATGTGTTAAATATCTCCCAGGCTGGTTTGCCAGGTCCCAGAACACCTGGTTGTGTGCTGAAGTCCCTGCTGTAGCCATACAATGCAAGATGGGTTTCCTACCCAGCACTCCACTGCTATCCATGGTCCTCATGTAAAGCTGTGGAAGAAGGCTGACTAGCTGGAGCCCCTAGTAGTGGCACAGCTGATCATCAATAGGGGTTGGACACCAATTAAAAGGAGTATTTCCTTTGGAAGTACTCTGGTACTACTAAAAGTAATGATGAGAAAGTTGAAAGCTACTCTGACAGATGCACTTCAGTGAGCATCCCTCCACTCACTTTCAGACAAATATCACCTTGTGCTCTGGTGATGTGGAGTGCATTGCAGGAGACAAGCACTCCTGAGAAGCTGAGTCATTATTAGGGTCACAGCTTTATACTTTTTCTTCCTAAAAGACATCTTCAGCTTCTGCCACTACTGCATTATCATTACTTCTTACCATTCTGCATTATTATGATCTTTGCTGTCTTCATTTGCATGTTCTTGTGAGCCCACCCTGAAAACTTTAAAAGTAATGACAGTTTTAGTAATCTGGTTTACAGGGTGTGCTAACAAGCTGCCTGATTTAGGCAAAGACTTGAAGGTGTTGAATGGATGCAAGAGAAGGCAGAAGGAAATTGAAACTTAAGTAATTGGTTTTACCTCCTTCCGCAGAAAGCATGGTGAAAGGATGTCAGAAAGTTACCCATGGCAGCACTGAACTCAGAGCACTGAATGATTAAGCCTCTTCTCAGAATACTTAAGGTGTCATACACGTTTTGTAGAACATTTCACACATATTAGTATTTTCTAGAAGTAACACTCCCTTGGGCAGAATTTCCAGTCTAGTTAGCAACATTTAACACTGCATTTATGGTTTTATCTATTGCCAAAAATAACCCCACAAAAAATTAATTAGCAAAAGTTTAATCAATCATTTCACTGCTGCTATTAAGGGATTAGTATACAAGGGATTAGAAGATGTAGCCTACAGCTCCTGTTCAGAGGTGCTGCAACACATAGAAGCTCTGTTCTTTCGCAGCTGCCTTTTGTGTCAACTTAATATGGCCTCATTATTTTCTTGCATTCTTTTATCTCCATACCTGAGTGTTCCTCAAGCAGTTATTGCTATTTTATTTCTTGATGTTCATCTGGTCAGTATAGTGCCTGACCCTTCATTATCTGCAGGCATAGCCTCTATCCTTTGGCCTTGTAGACTCCTCAGCACAGACAAAGCCAGTCAGTTCCTATTATTGTACCTTCCTATTTGCTGGAAAGAAATGGAAATAAACAAATTAATAATGGATTTTTAGTTATGCTTTCATTTTCATCAAGAACAAGCTTACCTGGTTGTGAGCTACAATATTTTTATAAAGTCAGGAAATCTTCCTGTAAGAAGCACAAACACAAGTACTGCTGAGAAGAAGGAACGATTATTTAACAAATAAGGTTGTCCCATTATCCACAATAAGGTTGTCTTTCCTCTTTTACTAAGTGCCACCAAAAATGTATGGTTCTGATTACATTTTACTGCTAACAGTGTAGCAGAAATTATCACTGGTGGATATGCAGGATAATTTCAGAAAGCTATCCCTGCAGTTATTTATCAAACAAAATTTTATAAATAAGGTGAGAAAGAAAAGGTAAAACCAATTTAAAAAATATCTACTAATATCTGCAAAGATTTTGTTGTCATAGGTGAAGGGTAAATTCCCAGTATATATTTTTAGTTCAAGGTTCTAATAGAACTTTTTTATGTTAAATAAAATTACATTAAAAGATGCAATAGATCCAAATACTGTAGTGCATTAACACTGCACAGTAATGCAGGGTGATAAAAGAGTCAGAAACTGAGAAGGTCTTTAGGATGGAAAAGTATATAGCCATGTCTGTGCCCTTAGCACACTATTTGTACACGGTATAATTGACTGAAACTTACACATTTGCAAAACCCCATTACCTTAATCAAAATAAAATCCATAGCAGAGGGCACAGAAGTGCTTTCTTTAACATTAATCACAGATATTAATTTCTCATAGCAAGGCATTTCACATAAGTTGCCTAAGTTGTCTGGGTCATCTATGTTGAGTCACTGGTTTGATAGCAAGTGATAATGATGGTTTTTCAGTGTTACTTCTGCCAGGGAGTGTTGGTCTAAGGTGTCAAAAAATAAATGAAAGTAAGGTGGAGATATGCCTGAAAAACAAATTGTGCCAAACTCCTATTTTAGTGTTTTAATTTGCTCTAGGAAATATACTCTTTGAATAAAATGTGACTTGACCTTCTTTTACAGCTATAACTTCAGAAACACTCAGATTTTACATCAAAGAGAAGTGATGTCATCTGGATTAATGGTAAGTCTAATAGTCCAGGTTGAACAGAGGTCTTCATTCATTAGATGAATGGAGTCATATTAATAATTAGTATAAAAATAGATTAAGGTCTCTGATTTTCCTTTTTTGTTGTTACACTAAAACATTGTATTTCTGTACAATCAAAACTAATTTAGATATTTAGTATTGTTCCCTCAAGAAAAAAAACTGTTAGTAATAAATTTAAATCTCTTCAAGCATTCACCCACAGAATTGCAGCCTCTCACAGTTTCTCAAAAGTGTTTTAAGAAAAAAATATTTAAAAAAAAATTAACAGACTGGCTGGTTGTTATCAGCAACTGAAAACTGGCAAATACCTAAATATAAACTTCAGAAGCTGATTGCAGGCTGCTCTTTGACATTTAGCATAAGATGATTAATCATTAGATTGTTTTTATGAGGTAGATGGCAGATATCTTACTATTACTGTAGCCTGAGGAAACTAAAAATGGATGTGGATATTAAACACAGCCTTTTGAATACAGGTTTCTAGCAACCCTGTTAAATTACAAGTGACATTAGCTATATTTGTTCTCGCAATGTAAGCAGAATAATATAAATGTTTTATATTTGATATCTATGTCTATCTATCTTTCTCTATATATATATGTGTGTATATATATGTGTATATATATATATATATATACATATACCTTAAATATTACTACTCAGCATTAGGATCATGGATTAATTTGACAGATTTCTGTTGAATGACCTATTATACACAACATTCAACACAGAATATCTATTTCTAAGGAAACTGAAGGGACCTGTTGCCAGAAAATACAACAATATAACTTGTACAATGTACCATTCAAACTTTTGCTTTTGTTGGTGGTGTTGTTAGTACCTCCTACTAGCATAAATGAGAGAGCTCACTGCCAAGAAAAGGAAGCACACCTTTCTCATCTGCTTTCCTGCTCTTTCCCTCTAGCTGTGCCAATCAACACATCCTGGTTTTGCCTAATGCAGGGTACTAATGATTTACCTAGTTAGCAGACCTCTGAGTTTCAGTGTACACACCTGGTATTATTTATAATGAGTCTCTTCCTAGACTGGAGATGCCCCTGGAAGTACCACAGCTTTCAGTGTGATCTTCTGGTTTGCCTCCCATCAGACATCCCAGAAATCTGATCACACTGGGAAACTGCAGTACTCCCGGTACCTAACTTTGGTCTCTCTTTTTTGGATTCTGGGTGTGCATACATCACATTACTACCAAAGAGAAGGTAAAAAGTGAAGTTCCCACTAAATGAAGTCACATTAGAGTTTGTGCGTCTTCGAGGCTCAGTCCACAGGATGTCATCTTTTCCCTCAAGGCTCTCTGGAGGATCTCAGGGTGCTCTGCAAAAATGTTAGATGTGAAGTGACTTGTGTTCTGGGAGTTTTAAATATAAATATTCTTTCCTGGCACTCTATCAGGCCTAAACACATGAGTTCCTTTGAAAAAACTGTGATGTGCTCACCTCATATGCTTGTGGCATCTGTTGGGCATTGCTGACTTATCTTCTGCTTGCTGAAAATCCTAGAGTCCTGCAGGCAGTGAAACATATCCAATGAACAAGGGAAACTGGTAGGCACTGACTGTTTTTCCCAAATTTTACCCTTAGGAAGTCTTTTCAAGACAGAGAGGACCATGGATTTAGACATTTTTAGTGCATTATGGTATCACAGCAGAGATCTGAGCTACTGCTGACTATACCTGGCAGAGAGTCAGAAGCAGCACGGGCCCCTGGTGCAGTGCTGAGCCCAGTGTGACAAACCCAGCTGCCAGGCTGATGCAGCTAAGCTGCTGCCAGCATCTCTGCATGGCTCCATCCTGGCCTACACAGACCTATCTGTTGGAGCTGGCACGTCCCTGAACAGTTCTTCCTTCCTCACTTCATTTTTCTGTCACTTGATCATTATAATGCTGTGGTGAGAATGTTCTACAGCTATAGGGAATTACAGAATTTAGGCAAGTAGGTAGACAAAGGGATCAGGTCCTTAGTTGTTGTTTGGCATCTCTATGGATAGTTGACTTCATGGACCATAAAAGGGATTACACCATATGAACCTGTTGCCTAAACAAATCTGATAATTGTTTGAGTGCTTCAGCTACATCAAATAGAAATATCAATCCAAATCATGTTCATCTAGAAGTGACAAGGACTAAAATGCAGTAGTTTCCCAAGTATCTTTCTTCTTGGGGTTTAGTAGGTCTTATTTAAGTAGTGCTGAGATTACACTGTTATGCATTCAGGAGCATAAAGCTTTTCAGAAATGTCTAACGACACTGGCATTCTCCATACAGATACAGCAATGGCAGCAGTCAACTTCTATAAAGTTTCTCAGCTAATTTGATTTTTAGCATATACTTTTAGCAAAGCTGAAGGCCAGGCAAGTATCCAGAGACAGATTTATTGCTTTTTGCCTGAGCCATTACACAGACAGTAATTTTCAGCCAATAAAATAAAACAGTCCTTGAAACTGCTCTCTGCAGTCTCTCAGGCAGGATCTTCAGGTCATATTTACCCTATGACGAGAAGATGGAAGGACAGGTAAAATATTTTTTTCTTAACTTATAGAATGTGTAATTTAAAATTTTCCTGATTATGAAAGAATGGGGGTACTAAGCCCAAGATTTCTGCTTCAGATTGCAAGTCTGCATCTCTAAGGAACTGGGATCAGGTTTACAAGATCAGCACAGCAGCCTTGTTTGTGAATGTCACAGCTGTTATTGAATGTGCCAGCTCTGCACTGTAATGATCTGTGTGACACCTGGAGACAACAGATCACTGCATGAGGCTGGAGGGACAGAGGTCAATGCACCAACTTGTGCTCAAGCAATATCTGATATTTGCTCCTCATGTACAATTTGTGGAAATACTATACCTTCCCTACAGTCACTGACAGCATTTTCCTAGACACCACAAAATGGCTGCTGCATCTGGACACATCATGTGCCAGAGAATGCACTAAATCTTGTGATTTCAGATCTTTCAATGTTTCCATAACTGTAAGGACTATCATTTGCCCTATCCTTTTTCAATTTCTGTTTTTTAATATAAATATCTTAGGAAATAAATCTTGTCTTTTATTTAATTTCATTCCTTTTGCAGTCTCTTCATCCCTGTTTTTGCTAGCACCAGTAAAATCAGAGTTTTATTAGTAATAAAACAGTATTTATGTAGTGGTCTAATGAATATGTTCACATTACAGACCTGCTTTCTTCCTTTCAAACAGGAAGTGATTGCTTTTTCTTCTTCCAGTTCATCAAGCAAAGTGAGATTTTAAAAGACAAAAACACACACACAAAAGAAGCTCTTTTGGCAGCATATTTCATTGCCCAGTCACAAAATGAATAAAAAGTAGATGCCTAAATACAGGCTTGTTGCTAACTTGTTCAGTGATAAAATATGCTCTTCAGCATCCTCTGTGGATGTTCCCTAATTAGATCTCAGGGATGTTCTATTAAAATTTAAATTTGAGATTCTTAGATTGCAATGGCATCCCAAGGTGTTATCTCAAAATACATCAGGACATGTTGCCCCTCTGAGATGCTGTGGTGAGATCCCATCTGGATCTGCATTCAGATTTGGGTCCTCAGCACAGGAGAAGCATAGACCTGTTTGAATGGGTCCACAAAAATGACCAGAGGGATGGAGCAGCTCTCCTGTGAGGAAAGGCTGAGAGCTGGGGTTCTTCAGCCTGGGGAAGAGATCTGGGACACACAGTTGCAGCATTTCAGTACTTACAGGGGCTTTTAGAAAAGATAAAGCCAAATATCTAATTAGGGTGGGTTGTGATAAGACAAAGGGTAATGGTTTCAAACTGGAAGAGGTTAGATTTAGACCAGATATAAATTTTATATATATAAATTTCTATACTGTGGTTTAGATGTTTAAAGGAAACATCATGGACAAAAGTTCTTATTTGAAAAAACACTTGTACATGGTAAAATTAAAAGGTTTGAGGTTCTTAATCAACGACTGATAGAATACAAGATACATATGAGATGCTCTAACAGATAAATGAGAATTCCGGAGTGCATTAAGGGGGAATTTCTTGGAAGAGCAATTAAGTTATTTTGGATGGCATTATGGAATTCAAAATCTGGATGACTTTGAGAGAAGGGACTATGGTCTCTTCCATTTTGGAGTTCTTTGAAAAGGATATTGAAAAATAGGAAATAAATGCATCAATATTTTATGGTTTGCTCTGCTAAGGCAGATTCCTGTCACTTGATGTGATATTGGATCTTAGGGTGAAGTCCTATGTAAAAAATGAGAGCTTCCTGGAGGTTTCTGTGCCTGTTTATAATCTACAGAAGATTCAGTGTGTTTACACCAGATATAGAAGTTTTTATTGCATGCATCCCAATTAGGGAATAAATACTGCATAATTTGGCCACTAATATTGATTTTTGTCTGCACTGTCTGCTATCAATCTCAGACCATAGTTAATATGTGTGATTTTATCAGCATTGAGCCAATAGCTACTAAAAGATAAACAAAAAGGTCTTGTATAAAGCTTGTGAGGTTTTTCCTGTTCCTGTCAATGTATCTCTGTGCCTATAACAAAAAGCCACTGTTAAATATTTATGTTAAAGGACTAGAAATTACTTGTTAGACCATCATAGATCAAGCCAAATAATGCAATCAAACAAATAAACAATGTAAAGTGAGTGTTTATGAAAACAAAGAAAACACAAGTTTATGTTATCTAATCTGATTTAACAAGATTAAACTGAGGAATGTTGAATGTTTTGAATATATATATGATATTATGTTAAACATGAAATAAATACTTCCCTATTTTCTTTTGCTTTCAAGAAGCTAAATAACTGCCTTTATTTTTTTGCAGGTATTCTTTTTTTGTTCGCTGTCAGCAGATTTAAGACATAGTCTTCAGTGTCAAAAACCAAATTTTTTCCTTTCTCATTGGCTTTAGGTTTCTGAGTATTTTTGATGGGTTTGTTAAATAGGAGCCTATTACCCCTTCGACCATGTAGTTACAATCAGAAATATAGTATAAAACAAATTGATCTGGATAATTTTCCCCTGCATACTAAATATTCCATGCCAGCTCTGTAAATGATTTTAGATTTTCAAAATCTGATATTCTGTCTTGCATCTTTTTTTCCTCTTTTTCAGCCTTTATGTGAAGAGAATTGGAACCTACCAGCTATGTAATTTGCTCTTTTTAAAAACATTAGTCTGGATTTCTAAAGCTACAGGATTCATGTGGTTTTGTTGAACTTCACTTTCACAACTTTCACATCTTTCTTTTGCAGTGCAAAATTTAGACAATTAACAGACTAAAATCACAATGAAAAAGTCATTCTGGCTTCTCTTTTTCCATAGAATGACAAGGTTTTATGTTAATAAAAGTGTACACATTTGTTTATAATGATTGGATGTATCAGTTTATCCTCTTTGTAAAGAGGTTTACTTGGTAACTCTAGGAGTGGAGAATGACACTGAAGTTAATAGCATGAAAACATAGCTACTTAAGAATTAGAACTAGAATTAATCCTTTCACTACATCAAATTAAATATCACCCTTCAGAAACTGCAGGACTCCGTGCTGTTAGATTAAGAACTCTGTGGTTGTAATTAGCATTTAGGAAAAATACTAATCAGAATATGATGTATTGTAACTTGAGTGTATATGATGACATTAATGCATGAGTTAATTACTTTTGGTAGTAATACCTTCTTTTTTATTATAAGTGGATTTTATACTTGAGAAAGTATTTCAGTTTTCAAAAGATAGTCCAAATGCCTGATTCTGTTCTACCTATGATAATACTTTTATTATATTTTTTGCTATGGTGTTTATCAAGTAACTCAGTATTGTACATTGGCACCCAGTGTAACCTGTCACGCACTGTGCTCTGTTTTATATTGCTCTGAAGAGCTCACAGGTGAAGGCAAGAGACAAACAGCCCAGTCACCACAAAGGGGTCCAGCAGTGGAAGGCAATAGCAAGAAGAGTTGTTCTATTTGAAAATGCACCACAGGGTGTTATGCAGTGGAGACATCTGTGTCTGAACTGGTCACCCTAGATCATTTTAGAGTAAAAAAATAAAAGAGAAATAGGACAGCTAGAACACAACTTATACTAAGGCACACATCAAAATCAGATCAAATTAATTACACAGTAATTTTTTTCATTGGTTCTAAAGAAAATTTTGGGTAATTGGATCAGATGTAAACATCAATAGCTGAACTGAAATTAAATCCTATAATTTCTGTTCAATCACTCACAACTCTATTTAAAACTGTTTTAAATAAGACACTGAATAGACAATAATCTGGCTTTGTGGAATGTTACAAATCTTTCAATTGCTAAATGAGATACCAAATATCTAATTGGTGCCTGGCAGACAGCACCTACTTTTTTGGGCTTAAAAATTGATTCCTTCTTGAGAGGTAATTATAAATCATCATAATCAAGGAAAATTCAGTAGTTGAGGGGAATATTCTGGATAGAAAAATTCTCTGAATAGAGAAAACAGGTTTGAAAAGGAAAGAAATCATAAAACTTCTGCAGTAGTTCTCAGAGCCTGGAATTTATCTCCTCTAGTTTTACACCTGACCTAATCAAATCAGAAACCTTACATAAGTATTCAGGGAAAATAAACTGTCACTTTTACTTGTCTGATTTATTTAAGATGTCTGGCATAAGTTATGTGATACTTGAGAATTTTTTTTTCCTAATGACTAACAGTCTAGAAAACCACAGCTGCAGATAACAGAAGTTAAACTACTTGTAAACAATTTATTGAGGAAGAGATATGAAAGAAAATGGTAGAAGTGTAATACAAGTGCCTTGTAAGACCAATAAGATGTTTTCAAATCTCTCTCCATGGGAAGCAGTTTCATGGCTAAGCAACACTTTTTGTAAATCTAGCAGAATCATAAATGTTTAAGATCAAAATTGGAACATCTTTTTGATGAAATGCTATCCCTCTTCTCTAATACTATCCTCTGATAAATATAAATGGAAAAAAACCAAATAAACAAGCAAAAAGCTTTCAGCAGGAAGGTTCAGTCTGATAGTAGGTTTTTTCCATTTTCTAAACCAAGATTGCTATTTTCTCTACTCTTTCTTTTGGGGATTTTGTGTTTCCTGCTACTTTGATTGTAAAGAGATTGTGGTATATATATATATCAACTACTTTTCCTGTAACATTTAAGAAAAATAGGAATCCTCTAGAGCTTTTGTAGGAAATTTTTATGAAGCAATTGAAGAAAGGAAAAACACTTTGAATAAGGCAAAACATGTTAAAATTTCAGGATTTAGTAGATTGTAAAAGAAAAGCATATTCAGGCTCAAGGGGTTATTAGAAAATCTAAGAAATATTGCTGGCAAAACTACTGCAGCTGCATAAACGCCATATTTCAGCAGAAAAGACATGGAATAAGATAAAAGGAATAAATGAGAAAAGGGCTAGGTCTTTTGCAATACCTACTTTAATTAAAGGGGAAACCACTGTTGATTCACATGTACAGAAATTTACCATGCCAGGTGGGAGCTCTGCTAATACTCATGATAACTATAGATTGATTGATTTTTATCTACATTATCACAGCATTTATTATGCAGTTATTTTATTTTGTTCAGATTGTTTATCCTTTTGAAGCATGTAATTACATTCTGAAGGGCTTACATGAGATTGTTGGTGCTATTGTGTAGGTTTTCTGGTTAATTTGTCTGGGTTATTTATCTCCAGCAACATTATTCATTAAATATGAAAATTGTAGAAGGTAAGAGCTAGAACAGCTTCCTGAATGGAACTATCATAGTTTGATGATATAAAAGGAAGAATTTTTATCATCCTTCTTCATTTTCAGAACTGAAATATTTGTTGAATTCTTTTACTTGTTTGGGTTTTTTTCTTTAAGAAAATAGGTCATGTATAAATATCAATATTTTCTGTAAAAGGAAGTTAGCTTTTGTGTCCTATGACATAAATTCTTTGTTAAACCATATAGGTAATTTAAAAGCAGAATAATATGTTTATGGAATTTTTGAAATTCTTTTTAAATTCTCCATATTTCCTCAAGAGAGGTTTTTCTGATTTGGTTGGATTCATCTATTTTCAGAAATGCAACCCTGTATGTGTGTTTATAATGCTGTCATTATGATATAAACAAATTAGCTAGAAATCAGAATCATGACTTAAAGCTACTTGAATAGCACTAGGTGTGCATTTCATAGGAAAAAGATCTTGTCAGACTGCCTTGGTTTCTTCCATTTTTCTGTATAACCTTGTTGTTCAGTGAGGCCCCAGGCAGCCTTGAAGCTAACCCCTGTGAGAGGAGGAAACTGATCTGACTGCTGCAGATTACAAAGTTCTGATGCCAGCAGTTCAGACAGTTTTTAATCCACTCACCTTCTCTTTTTCTAACCTGTACTTTTTCAGTTTGCCTATGACGATGTCACTGAAGTTGGTGTCAAAACCCTTGCTAGTCGAGACAAACAATATTCACCGTTCCCTTCTCATGCACCAAGACAGTCTCATCACAGAAAACTATCAGGCTGATTAGGCAAGATATCCCCTTTGATGACTCCCTAGTAACCATTTTTTTTTCCTTCATGGGTCTGGAAATTATTTATGGGAAGTTTGCTCCATCACATTCACAATGATGAGGTGAGGTTGCCAAGTCTGTGCCTCCCTGAAGCTGCATTCCTGGCCTCATTGAGGTAGGGGCAACTTTCTCTTCCTTCTAGTCCTCAGCAGTGACTCCAATGACCTTCCATAGATGCCAATGATGTCTCAGTGCCACCACTTGTGGGTGCATCCTGTCAGCTCACTTGGACTTATGTCTGTCCAGTGTTTTTAGACATTCCCTAGTCAGATACTTCTCCATGAGGGTTTCCTCCTTGATTCAAACTTTCTCCCTTGTCTCAGAGATGTCATATTCATGAAAACAAATCTTACAAGTAAGGACAAAGTCAAGGAAGGCATTCAGTATCTTGGCCTCAGTCAATGCTTTTCCATTCCCTCCAGGTCATCTGTCCCTGTTTCCACCTCTTTTACACTTCATTTTTATGTCTGAATTTTGTCATGAATCCTTTCTTCATCTATGCAAGCCTCATGACTAATTTACTTTGCTTCCTGCTCATCAGTACAGACCATTCTTGAGCTTGGACCATGTGATGTTGAATATCAGCTCTTTTGGGTTCTTCTCTCCAGGGCTGTATCTCATGGGATCCTTCCAAGAAAATACAGGAACAGCACAAAATCTATTTTTCTAAAATCGTGGCTTGGGATCCTGCTTTTTTGCCTATTCTTCAGGGAAAAGGTTCGTCAGGAGGAACCTTTTCTTCCTCACCAGCTTGTCTACAGCAGACACCCACAATATCACTGACCTTACTCTGCCTGAGCAATCCTGACTCACAGGCTCAGCTGACTCATCACCTGAGCCAAGACCAAGCTCAATACAACCACACTTCTCTCCTATTTAAAGGGTGACTCTGTCTCCTTTTAGGCCCAGACCATCCTCCCCAAAAATTCTGCATCCATTCAGGATAATTAAGTCTGTGAGAAACCTCAAAGGGTCTCTTGTTCAAGCTTCTGATGAAAGCAAAGCCAGCTCTAGGGTCAGAACCTGCTGCTGAGGTCTTTCTCCTCTCCAGTCTTGAAAACATCTGTAGAAGGAGCCTACATAAACTCCTCGAGTACCTATTCTGCTGCTCAACGATCCCTATGGTGAAAAATACTAATTTCAAGCTTAAAAAATAAAATATGTAACTTTTGTAACATTTAAAACTTTAATTTGAGAAATATAAACATCATTAAAACATTAATAGACCATGTTAAAATTTTTCTAATACATCATTTGAAAGAAATAATTTTATACAAACATATTTTTAATTAAATTCATTAATTTTCTGCAAGTTTGTCACACTGAAATTCTTTCCCATCCATAAAAGTGATTCTACCAATAAGATCTGTGGAATATGGTATTTTCTCACTATAGTTTAGTTTTATATTGCTAAACATTGCATGCTTTTACCCCTTCCATCCTCCTTTTAGAGAAAAAGTTAATGTTATTTAGAAGAAGAATATTTTATAACTCCCTGTGGTGATCAATACATAATTTATATGTTCTTTCTCATTTTGTTTGCTGCCTTTCTTCAGGACTTACAATAGGTGCAGATGGATCCTCCTGAAAGGAGGTGACCAGAGAAGTGAAATTCACCTCTCTTGAGAGGAGAAAGGTGCACCTTAAATTTCACAGATTAGATGGAGACAGGTGCAATCCAATCCATTTAACAGAGCGTTTCTTTGCACAACCTGGATCTGACAAAGAGAAAATTCCTAGGGACTAAAATGTGCAGAGATCTGATGAGCTTTGTCTTAAACAAATTACTTTTGAGCCCTCTGATGAACAACTGAAATAGAATCTATGACTTCCTTATCACTAGACCTTTCTGAAATCCTCCGCCTTTCCATCTATAAATATATGCTATAATCAAGAAGGTAATTAATCCAATGTACCCGTGAAGATGTTCTTGCAGCTCTGTACAGATAAATCACCTTTATCCAGAAACAACCGTAAGTAAATTAATATTTGATAGCAAGTAGGTCAAATTTTAAATGATAATTAGCCATAAAAGACATACAGACAGACAGTGCCTGTGAGGCAGTTTTTCATCATTCTTGAAAACACATCTGGTTGCTCAACTAAATCTCATGTCTACATTTGCATCCCTTGAAAGCCTGGGTCCTGTGAACTGGACAAGTCTCTACTGGGTCTAAGCATGATCATATTGTGCAATGCACAGACAAATACAAGCTCAGTGAGAGGAAAATTAAGCTCATCAAAGACCTGAATTGCCCTTTGGAGGGTTTAAAATTTTCTTTCAGCCTAAAGAAATCTAAGTGCAACTATAACCCCAACACAGGTGCTGAGAACATTTGCGATACCCAGGCTCTCAACACTTTTGAGGCAGGATCAACACTACTTGTAGAGTTAAGACATTTACTGCCTGGACAAAGAAGCAAATCATCAGGGAGGAAAATTAAAGTATTGCACTTTAATTGCCATCTGTTCAGGCAAGTGAAATACAGCACAGGAATACCTAATTTGTCCAAATAATTAAATTAATCTAGCCAAGAAAGCAAAATCTCTAAAATCTCCAGACTAGCTCATTTAGCACCCCAGAGATTAGTAATTTTTCACCCCCTGATAAAGTTGTTGTCTAGGCTTCAACCTCTTTGCAAAACAGCCATGCTGCTCTACAATCTACAAAAATGAACACATAAAACAGTAAATAAAACAAATAAAAAGTAAATAAAATCTGAGTTCTTTGATAGATAAAAATTCCAGTTTCAACTGGAGTTGGGCTACCTGCCATATTAAAGAAGTGTCATTGAAATCAGCCTGTTTCCTGTATGACAGTTATTACATGCTGCATAAAATCCCATTTCTCCTCCCTTTCATATGAAGTAATTGAAGTTCAAACAGAGAAATAAATAAGCTTCTTGGTGTCAGTTTAACATATCTTACCAAAACTGCTTTATGTGTTTGAACACTGAAATTGCTGGTCTGCTGAATTTTATATTCCCAGGACTCTAAAGCAGGATTTCGTTATTAAAGAAATATAACTTTTTAAATAAAAATTCTATTTATTTGTTGCTATTAAGAGCCTGACAGTCTATTTCAGTAAGAAATTAATCAATTGTATCTCAGTTTTGCACAACCTCTTTTTATTCTGGAATATAAATCTTGACATAGGTAAATAGATAGGCTTTTGGATATTTTCCAGCACTTATACCATAACATTTAGATTTCTTTTCGTAGAAGGAAATAGTTTATACAAAATGACAGTTGTGAACTTTTCAGGTTACTAACAGCTTGCTAAACCTGACTGAAAAAATGTCTTTAGTCTAGCAGTAGTAAGCCTCAGCAGTCCTGCAGGAGAAGGCTTATCTGTGCCAGCTTTGGAAACAGGGAAGGTGCTTTATTTCACCTCAGGTTAAGCATTTTAAGGATATATAATCCTAAAATTTTGCTCTACCTCCCATCAAAATACATAAATGCATGAACTGCATCCTACTTTTGCCTTCAACTCTACAATCTCTCTTGTACTGCACTGTGGGATGCAATGCTGGTTATCTTGGAAGCCAGAGGACTGTGGAAGGACACACTGTGAAGGTTGTAAAAGAAGTTCATAATTGTGCATTGACGTGGAATGCAGGCACACAGGACAGAAATCTGTGTGCATCTGAAACAAAACAGTTCTTTAAATTATTAAATTCAGTTAATTCATCTTACACAGCACTACAGCTAGACCTCAAAATCCTATTTAAATTTTCATGACGTTGCTTGTGATTGTGTCATGTAATTTGTCATTGGGATTTGACAGTAACCAGGTAAAAAAAAAAAAAAGCATGCCCAGCAATATATTTTGCTAATACCATCTGGAACAAAAATTCCCCAGCACAGCAATATGTTTTCTGATTGTGATTTTCTTAGGTGATTAAAACTATCTGTATTGATTTTTCCCCAAACTAAAGGAGCCTTCTCTGGCTTTTCTGTTGCGGTGGGCACATTGGGATAGCTCTGTGTACACTGGAAAAGTTTCCTGATTGACCTGGTACCAAAAACCAAGTAGCCCTGCTGGGGTGACTACAGGGATATTGCACTGAGCTGCATTTATGCAAATTCAAATTATGCAACTTAATGTGCAATGAAACACAAGAGGAGTAATGGTATGTGAACAGTGTTGCAGCCTTGTTCAAAATTCCTCCCTCCACATGATCTGTTCTGAATAAAGTCAGTTTTCTGTTACAATAGACTGATTTTACCCACCATTTAAGGCAAAATGTCAATGTAAAAAGAAAGGATAACATCATTAGTCATTGGTACCATCTGTAGTTTTTAACTGGACACTGAATCTCTCACATATGACTCATAACATTGGGAATATATAACAAAGGTTCTTTTAATTATTTGTCAGCAAATGTGCATTGACTGAATTTGATTTCATAAAAGTCATTTGGTAAAAATAAACAAAAGGAAAACCCACAGAAGGAGCATTCATAACAACTTAAACTATAGGCACTTTTTTAAAATTTTTTTCAGTCAGTAAAGAAAGGCCAACTGAACCTAAAAGTCATTTTAGTCAGGATCAAAACTACTTGCAGATTCATCTCCTGTCATTTCAGAGGGTAACTTGAATGGAGGACAACAAAGGGTTTAGTGACACCAGGCTGGATGAAGCATTTGGCAACCTGTTCTAGTGGAAGATGTCTCTGCTCATGGCAGGGGTGTTGGAACTAGAGGAACTTAAATGTCCCTTGTGGCCCAAACCATTCCATGATTCTTTAATTCAATGAGTACTTGAAATAATTTTTTATTAATTTTCCTTAATAAAAAGCAATGCTTTGTTTGTATACAATATCAAAATGTTAATTTGCTAAATGAGGAAAGGATACAGAATTAAATAAGCATTTTATATGATCTAGGTTGGAATTTTTGCTTCACTAAGAAGTATAGAGTTTGAATCAAGGTGTAGCAGAACAAAGGCCTCTGAAAGGGCAAGAGATAAACTGAGAGCATGATAGGTTTCAAAAGGCTTTTTAACAAATAATTGTCAAAGGGCAAAATCTATAATATGTTCAAGTCCCAGTGGAGTCAATGGGTTGTGAGGGATGCTCATACACCACTGAGAGCCTCAAATACACAACAGCTCAAATCAATCCTCTAATTTAAATGAGATTCTACAGAGGAGAAGTCCTCCAAAATTTATTACAAGGAAAGAAGAACACTTGTTTTGGGATCACAATTGCTCAGCACTTCATCTTTTAAATATTAAATTATTCAGTCACACACATGGCAGAGATACTCTCTGTTCATTGGGAATTCTGCTAATATTTTTAATTATCGTTGAACTTCTATTGCTAATAACTGCAATTCTGCTTCTGTCATTTGTTGTTCTCTCCTTCATCAATGTAAATCACCGCTCTCTTCATTCTCTTCCTTCACTATCAAAATTTTTTCTACAGGAATACTATTTCTGATGAAAGACTGTAAGATTATTCCTACATTATGTAAAATCAGTGACAAACGTGATCGTTTTGTCCCACCCTTACAAGGAATAAGGACCCAAGATTTTTAAGTGCCCACGGTTGAAATAGAACATTGCCGGTCGAAAGGGTCAAAAGAAAAACGTTCACAAAACTTTGTTAGAAAACTGCACACTTGGCGTGGAAATTGGGATATATTTTGATTTTGCCCCTATCTTATATATATATATAATGACAGTAAAGATTTTGCCTTAATTCTAGACAGGGAATTCAGGGAATTAAACAAGTTTCTCCTGGATATGATTATCAAAAACAAAAGAGGACCTTTGGAAAAAGGAACTAAGATTAAAACCCAAATACTTGCTCTACCCAATCAAATAAAACTATGGCAGTTAATTTCATTGTGCTCAGTATCTTAAAATCACTTAATCACAGGCCTGACTTGTGGTATGTGCAAAGTTCAATTAACTAATGCCATTAACTAACTGATAAATTTCACTAGAACTTTTGAAACATAATGAAAATTATGTAAGCAACAAAAAATATTCTTAATGTACTACATTAAATATCATAGTAATGGCAGTGAGAGACTGCAGAGAAGAAGGTGAGTACTAAAGGACTCTTGTGGGATTCTTCATTTTGTGGTTAAACAAGGCAGAGCTATTTAAGTAAAGAACTTACCAAAATATTAATAATTTTTATTTCTGCTCCAGAATAAAGTTCCTTTTGTTTTCTTTTCAAAACTTTAAATTTTCCTCAATTAATAAGGGGTTTATTATGGCTCTATGTTATCTTATCTCAGGAAAAAGAAAAATATTTACAGAGTAGCCAAAAAAGTCGCAAAAAATGGAATTTCTCTAGTATTATGATACAGAATATTACTCTAGTATTATGATATAATATCTACAGTATTATGATAATATTTTACATACAAACATGAAATACATGTCTTTTTTCTATAACCCGAAATTATTTAAAAAAAAATAAATGGAACAATCTCATTTTGTGTCCAGTACAACATAGTGAATAGAAAAAAAGTAAAATGGATGTAAGCTTTTGCTTATTCAGATGCTTTCAAACTTTGTTCTGGCACGGTCAGAGATAAATAGCAAGGCTGATGTTTTTGTAGTCATTCTCTCTGAAAATAGAACATGTTTACTGTGAACAGAATGACATTGTTTGCTGACTCCTGTAATGCTGCTCTTGTTTGAGAAAGGAGCAAATATAAAAGGAAAGTGGAATTGTGTTATGGTTCAGAGAAGTGGATTAGCAAACTGTGTAAATATGATGCACTGTTTGTTTAAAGAATTTCTGATCTATAAACACACAGGGCTAAACCCTGGTACTATTGAAGGCAGAGCCATAATTCTCAACTGACTTTACCAGGACCAAGGATTGGCTCAGCCTAGTTTAATACCATAAAATTTCTCACTTCAGGAGAAAACTTGAATAGATTTTCTGTTTTCACAACTCAACTCTTCTATATCCCAAAATCATTGCTGAGAAGAGCGTGTGTAAGCTCCCCATGAAAACTCTATAGACCTTTCCTCTAAGGAAACAAAGTCTGAGTCTGAATACACAGTATTTCTTCCCAGTAATTAATGAGTAGACTAGTAGATGCACAGAAGAACAGATGCACAGATTTTTTGATATCTTTTTCTAAGCAGAATCAGCTAGTGACATATTTTTAAATATCAAGCAGCAAAATTACACTTCCACTGAAACACAAATTTTCTGCTATTTGCCTATTTTCTTATTTAATTTTATATTCAGTAGAGAAATAAAGGGATAAACAAGGCGATAAACAAAGAAACGTACAAAAAGGACACATTTTATTATCTGAGAGGTTCATATGAGCACCTTTAGCTATGTGTAGCATAAAATTATTCTCTGTCCTTGGCAAATTTGTTCCCCCACAGAATTCTTGGAACATTTCAGTCTTCCTAATGCCTTTTTATTCTTATTCGGTGTTTTTTTTAGGTTGTTTTTTTTTTTTTTTTTTTTAATTAACCAACTCCACTATATCAGTTTTGACTCTACTTTTTATCTGGCTGTGTGCTAGCATTCCTTTTCAATCTTCTGTGATGGACATTTTCAAAAGGTTTCTCAAGCCCAGATAAATGTCATCTTGTTCTCCTTTATCTCTGTAATTGTGAACACAACAGTCCAGTCCAGAGTCATGTGACTCACAGTGTTCTATAACATTGGCTTGCCATCCATTAAAATACATTTAGACACACCATATCCTGTGAGGAAACAGAATGTATACTTTATGGACCTAGAGTAGCATATCAGACCAGAGTCATTATGCTAAAACATATAAATAGTGCTTATTTATATTGGTTAGTGACTATTTAGATTTTCAGACTATTGGTGAAACCAAGTCTTTAATCAAAACTATAATTTACAACTACTGGAGAAATAAATACAATTTTAGGAACATAGAGTGCAGTGTATTTAGTTGCTCAAAATCCTGACTCAATGTAATTAGATATAATCATTCCTAAAGTTGCCACCTGTTCTCACAAGGAAACTACACAAATGGTTGGAGATTTCAGCATCAATATATAGAAAAAAGATACATAAAAAATTTCAATTTGTTACTTGTCATAAGCCTCTAAATTCTAATTACAATAGTTTACATACCCAAAAATATAATAACAAACTGAGACAAAAACATACTACAAACCCAGCTGCAGTTCCAAACGTGGACTGCAAACAGTCAGAGAGACAGTCCTGGAGTTTGCTGAAGACCTCAAGACCTTCCTTAGGGTCACCTTCCATATCTTGAGTTCATAAATGCTACATCAAGAAAACATATAAAACTGAAGTATATATTACATAGTTAATCTTGAAAAACAAAAAGGTGGAGGTTTTTAATTGCATAATATAATGGAGTTATTCCACAAAATTCCAGTATATAGTTTGGCAATTAAAGTACCTTAGTTATGTCATTACTTGTATGAAATTCACATTAGTTATAGCATCAGAAATTAACCCATATTGTTTAAGGAACAAATTCATCCCAAAATTACACTTCCAGCAAGGTCTACATAGGTAATGACACTCTTATATTCACAGCATCTCAGGATCTTTTTAGGCCAAAGCTGGCTGGAACCTCAAAGAAAATGTCTATAGCAGACATTTTATGCATTGTTTTAGGAATAGTGATTTATCATTCTCATGTGTGTGTGTGTGTGTGTGTGAGCATGTGTATCACCTGGTCTTTTAATAAGCTCAGGCATGAAGATATTTGGAAGTATTTGGAGTCAATTCAGATATGTACTATGAAGCACCTAGGATAGTTAATTTGAGAAGATGTGGGAGAATGGAAAAGGAAAGAAGTAGAGCATTATGGACACAAGAACTCTTTCAGAGGGAATGCTGGTAACAGAAAGAACACTTAAGACCCACTGGCCCTACAGAGTACAGACAAGAAGAAATAAAAAAAGGGATATAAAAATCAAGTGCCTCAAATGAATACCCAAGGTACCCAAATGAACTTACAAGGACAAGGAATAGAAGGACAAGGTTTGTGGCAAATTTGAATGAGAAAGTTAGAAAGGATGCTTTTTTGTCCAGTTCGTATAAGCAGGAACAATTTCTCTGTCTTTCAAAATCTTCTCCACTATGACATAAATCTGTGTTTAGTGAGTCAGACTTTTTGATCATTTTCTTCTGTTATATACAGAGGGCTAAAAATAATAAAAAAAATTCATGAAAATTTTATGCCAGAGATATAGGAAATCATAACAGTATCATAAGATTTAGGGGGTTTAATTTGATTTTTTTAACACTTTTTTTACAGCTGTTGCAGGAGGCTTTAACCTGAAAACAGAAACAGCTTTAATTATACTTCTGCTCAGAAGAGGACATTGTTGCATTAGCAAAATGGTGTGGAAAGATTCAGGCGTGAAGGATGCAAATTGCAGTTATTCACATTCTGAAGGAATATCTAAGTGACATTTTGGTCATAAGAACACTTTGGTATGAATAGAAAATAGGAGTTTCTAGACTTCACCAAGTTATAAGGCTAAAGAAAGAAATTGGAAATGTCCAAGTGTGCTGTCATATCTCCTAGCAAAAAATGAACAAAGCATATTTTATAATATTTCCATTTTTCAAAGAGTAAAAAAAAGAATGAGAATGTTCTTCAAAAACAAGGTAAAGATTTGGTTTGTGAAAGCGTTACTATATAAAAGTATGTGCTTTTGGTACTTCTTACACAAAGACCTTGCTGGATATCTTTAGTTTGACAAGATAAATTGCGAGTGTTAGCATGAGGCATTGGTTTGTGTTAAAGATAAAAGATCTGTTCACAAAAAATTACAGGAGCTAAAACCCTCTTTTACTATAAATAGTTTAATGCTGCAGAATTTTCTTGCCATCAAAAAAAGGTTTGCAAAGCTAAGTGTGACAACAGAGCTTAAATTCACACAGATGAAATCAAACAGCATTGGAAAATGGCTGAGCATGGTGATAAAGTGCCTGTAAGGAGGGCTGGCAGAAAAGCACTTTTCCAATAATGTGGAAGATGCCCAAGGTGCAAGCACACCAGGCAGATTATTGGCAACAATACACTCCAGGCATATAAATAAAATTCCTCTGTCATACTTTTTGCTGCCAAATTAGTACAGCAACTACACAGTAACTGACCCTTGCTTTTCTTTGGAAATCATAACTTATTGTCATCACTGGTGGTAGAAAAAGGAAAAAAAGTCAAGCTATGCCTTTTTGTCTCTTTGTGTTAAGAAAAAATTAACTGATATATTTCACACCTGAGCTTAACTGCACGCCTCTGTTGTACCCATGCCCAGCAAGCTACTAACAGTCAGATTGCAGTCCTCAGAAGTACAGGAATATTGTGACTTGCTGCTTGTTTCCAGCTGTGTGTCAGATCATGCTTTTAACTTCCTTTCTATGGATTCCAGGGAGAGAAGGATTGAATACAGCCTTGTGTGTGGAAGTCTTCTATTATAAATTAGCCATGATATCTCAGCCCCTGAGTCCATCCTAACATTTTTGTTAGCAGAGTATGTCACTTGACTTGCAGCTTATAAGTCACTTTTGTGTTCCAGAGCCAAAACCAATTTAGTGTTATTGTAGTTTACTACTGCTGCCTAATTGTGGAGGATGGAGAAGTCCACTTCACCTGCTAAAGAGAAGCACCAATATATTTATTGACATAAACAGTAATTTGATAGAAAAAGCCAAAGTGGCTTTTTTGGTTTTTTTTAATGTTTTAAGAACATTTGATGGCATGGTGCACTGATTATTTACTGCATAGAGATGAGGATCAGACCCAGCTGTTAGGGACACTCTCCCATTGAGCCATGAGACTCAGAAAGGACTTCCTTGGACTCTAAACTCCATCTGTGCAGGGAGTTTAGGTGCAGCTGGATCCAGGCTTAGTCCCAGACTCAGTCAATTTTTTATGTTTAAAGGACTATGTGTGTACAGTCGACCCTTTATAACATTTAACTAAGATATCAAAGTTTAGCATCCTGATGATCATTTACCAAGAATCTTTTGTGGCAAGGAATCTCAGCCTCACAGAGTAACCCTGAGAAGTGCCCCTGCTCAAGGGAACATCCCAGCCTGCAGACCATGGCCGTGCAGGGGAGATAATGAACCCTGGGCTGTCCACTATATATGCGGCAAGATGATTGATCTGTAGCTATATTGGCATACCAGCCATGTTTTGGATGGCACATGCTCAACAAGCCCTCATCTGGTGATCAATATTGAAAGCTCTTAGCTGTTGTATTATGTCTTCCCTGAGTTCAACTTAAGCCAGCTGCAGCCATCATGTCCACCACTGGCTGCTACAGCTTAAGCAGAAAGGAGGAGAGCTGAGCACACTGCCACACTAATTCACCACTGCACTGATCTCAGTGGGGTCACACTACTACTGAGCTGCTGCATTTGGAATTGTCACAGGATCTTTTCAATGTGCATTGCAGCAATATACAGTCTTAGTACACATTATTTTTCTTGTATTAGAGAGGAAAGGATGCTGTAGTCTTAAAGTCTTTTGATGTTGCTCCCAACAAACAGCAACCATATAAACAGAGAGAAAGCCTTACATGTAAGTCATCATAAAGAAAACAAAGGGCACCTTAGTGTGAATTCTACCCCACTGATTTGCTTCCTATGAGGAATATTGTGCATGTCCCCACATTTTATGCAGATTGTTAAATGCTTTTGGTCAGTAATTCTGGTTTTATATGACTACATAAACCAGAGTTGTTTACTTACTGCTTAATTAATTATTTGCTATACTTGCAGGTTAGTTTAAGAGGTATGACTATCACAGTACGATAGACAGGTCTCTTACAGTCTCAGAAAGGATGGTAAAGAAGATCCAGTTTCCCAGGTTACCTAAAGAAGATCCAGTTACCCAGGTAAAGAAACCTCCCTGCATTCAGTTATTTCACCTGTCACACCCAGTTTCTTCCGCCACAAACCATGAGCACAGCCATAGCACTGTACTTTCTATAACACTTCCGAAACTGTGTCCAGTAAGAACCGAAATACCTCCTAAATGTCACCACTTTTATATCATCAAAGTCAAGCAGAGGTCATGCCCTGAATAATGTTTCTCTCAAAGTGGTTTGACTTCTACTTCTGTCATCCTTCAATTTCCTGTTCATCCTCACAAATTGTTTTATACTTCTATACATTTCCTGCATTCAAATTTCAACAGTCTTGCAGCAATTTGTTGTGCTGTATGTATACCTCACTCAATTGTCTTTAGACATTACAGCTTCACAAGTGAAACTCAGCTGCTTTTTTTTTTTTTCCCATAGACAAATACACACCACAAAATGCTTTTGATGGTAATCACTCACTTCCTTATAAAAAAACTTCATTACTCCTAAAGTCAAAGGATTAATATGCTTCAATAGATCTCTTCAGGAGAAGTCAAATCACATGGACAAAAAGGAAAAATAATTTCTTTTTTTTCTTAGCAAGACCAGGAGGACTGAGTTTGCATAGCATACTTGGAGAATGTAGAGTTTACCTGAAATGACAAATGGTTACTTCAGCCTTGGCATCCCCACAGTGACACTGATCTACAAAACCACAAATATATCTCACAGTGTGGAGCTTCTTTACATTCCCAGACGAGCTCCTATGTAACATCCACTTAGGTGCTTCCTGCACCTAAGTCAGATATAGTAAATATGAAATTTTATTGGCTCAGGACCTCCAAGTTAAAAAGTTGAAGTATAGTAGCAGCAAGGTTTAAAAATGAAGTAGCACTCTTTATCCACAGAGAGTTAATAAAAGAGAAAATAATTCTGCAGAAAAAAGTGGTAATAATATTTTAGAGATAGAAGAAAAGTTATAGTGGGCAACACATAAAACTGGTATAAATGAAGAGACTTCATTTGTCAGT
Organism: Zonotrichia leucophrys gambelii; assembly: GCF_028769735.1. NCBI lineage: Eukaryota > Metazoa > Chordata > Aves > Passeriformes > Passerellidae > Zonotrichia > Zonotrichia leucophrys. The sequence continues at coordinate 22,092,589 of NC_088169.1, read as the reverse complement.
GCTCTTCATAAATCCTAAACTACAAAGCGCAACACAGCAGCCACGCACTGACAAAGAGTTAACCCATTGTAAATTTGATCTGAAGTTAAACTCGCTGAGGTCTACCACTTTGGAACAGTGCAGCAGTGGATGCTTCATCTGAGCTGAGCAAAGGTATCTTTGTATTTCCACAGGGACTGTCATGTGCAACCATAGACATGAAGGTACAAAGTGCACGCAGCACTTCAGGATGAAACATGCCACCATGCAAGAACATAAGTGGGTATGTTCTTCCTTGTTTTCATGATGGGCTAGAGAAAGTGATTTAAAATAGGCTTTTGGATCTTCATTGACTTTAGACCCTTTCAAGATGGCTTATAGATGTAGAGATAATGATTATTAAAGTTATTGTTCTTCTGTCTCAACAATACATATTCAGTATGCCACTATTTACCCCCCCCCCCCAAAAAAAAAAAAAAAAAAAAGCCTAAGTGCAAGATTCAGGAGTTTCATGCAGTGACCTTGCCTTTTGATGTTGCTGCTTGAGCTCTGGCATCATGAATTGAAGGAGTGATTACAACCTGTAGGGCTTCTGAGCTCAGGAGTGTTGCTACCTGTAGTTTGGTGCTGGATTTTTTATGAAAGGGAGCAGGCTTTTGTTCATGGGGAAACACTCCTGTCACGTACACTGTGACTGTCGCAGTGGTAGCAATCTTCCTGTGGGCAGGCAGATTGCACAGGTCAGCAGGGTGTACTTGCAAACTGCATCTTTTGACTGCAATGCAGAGGAGAAAGCAGTTACTGTTAGAATGCTTATTTCTGTTTCCAAGTAAGAAAGGGGCTTTAAGCATTATTTATGATTTTCATCTAGTTGCTGTTCAAAATAAAATGCATCTTCTATTTTTCCTCATATCTGAGTTCTCCAACTTCAGACTAAATAGTAGGCTACAGAAGCACTCTCAACTCTCAGTGAGCTTAATACTCCCAGCAGCGTAAGAGCTCAGCTGTAACAGCAGCCATGGAGAGCATTTATCCCTCCTTACATCTGTAAATCTTATGTCAAGAGTACTCCACCGAGGCAGGAGAACTGTGGTTGAATTCTCTCACATAGAGCTGGGGACAGGACTAAGGATTGACTCTGGTCAGTGGGTTTGGAAGGCACATAATATTTCATTTACAATCATATTCCTAAAGAAAATAATAAATTTGTCTTATCCATGACATTCAGAGAAAATTCACAGAAGATGAACTTCAAGCAAGTTTATGAACTATAGTTCTAAGACCTATGAAGGCAACTCCCCTGCAGTCCTGAGTCAGTCACCAAAGACAAGGAGATACCAATACAGCCTGGACTAACTCTGTGCAGCTGCTATTTACTTAGTATGCAAGGCTAGGTAAATTATTCATCTGAGAAACAGAATTTTCGTGACATGACATGTACCACGTCATTGTTTTTGAGACCAGGTGCTGAATTCCAGCCCAGGCCCTTTTGACTTGTGCTTTAAAGGTAAGTTGTACATCATCTCACAGTGAGAATCCATGTCATGTCCTGTTTCCAATTCCCAAGTGCCTACAAAGCATTTCCTTGCTTTGTAATACACTGTTTTTCTAATTTACATTTCATCTCAGAATATCCAATTTTTTTAATTGAGAAACTTTTGGCATTCAGTTTCTTTTCCTGGAAAAATTAATATAGAAGATTACTCCTCAAGGGAAAAAAAAAAAAACAAACAAACACAAAAAACCAAAAACCAAATGCAACAATGAAAAAATCATAGCACTATCTCTTGGACTCTTGGAGGCAATTCCATTTGTGACAATCACCAGACCTCTGAAAATTTTCAGCTATCTCTGTACTCTCCAAGTATTTTAAGTGTGATGACATCTTCTCAGCACATTACATCCTCAACTTCTTAATTTAAAGCTTCTGGTTATCTTATAAAAAGGAATGATTTATATCTAATTTTTTTGTTCTGCTTAGACTGTATGTCTTTCTGCGTATTTCATAGTGAACTGAAATATGCAGAAAGACATGCACTACTTCACAGTGAAGTATAGAGGTCTGGTAAGGAGGTTTATTGTCCTACCACAAACATTTGTTGATGAGTAATTACATGAGCTGGAGTCCCCTACTAGCTACACAGCTCTCTGTTTTCAGTCAAGAAGATTTTACAGTGGGTACTTACTGCTCTGTTTCATTATCTACGCTCTCTCTGATTCTCAGACAGAGCTTCACCACCACAAAGAATAAGGAGCTGGCCTCCTTCACTGCATCTCGTTCTTTACCTTTCTACTTGACATGCAAGGTGTCCTTACTTTGTCACACAAAAAGCAAGCTTGTGGTTATTTCCCATTTCCCCAGATATACACAAAATGCTATTTTATACCATTTTGTATTGGTAGGTATTGAATACAGCTTGAGGCTGAATAGTTAGTCAATCTTACTGCTGTGCATACAAATTAACTCATCCCCACGTTTCCCCACAGACAAAAGAGAGGGTAAATTATGGAACAAACTTGACTGAACTTTGATTTGTCTATATTCTTGTTTGCAGCCAATCAACAGCAGTTTGCCCTTGTTACTGATGTTACAACTGTGCTCCCAGAAAGATCAAAGACCATTACAGGACCTGTGCCCCTCTCACTCAGGCAGGCAGGGTGCTGATCCCAAGAAAACACACCCAGCACAGGGTGCCCAAACCTGCCCATCCTCAGCAGCTTCCACTGATTCACAATGACTCTAAGGAAACTGTATTCTGTAGGACAGAACATTCATTATCCTTTTTCCTTCTTATTTTCATTCAATGACAATTTGCTTATTATTTGACAAATGCTAAGTGAAAGGATATCTTACACAGTAGATGAGCTGGAGTTATTGTTTGAATAGTAAGAGCTTGTGATTGATATTCACACTGTGCAATTAATCTCCTAAATCACATGTTTCTTTTCCCCATCAGACAATTATTAAACCTATATAGAGATTTCAAAATGGCTTTGAAGCATCCTCCTGTGTGAATGCATATCTGAGTGAATATTTGTATGTAGGTTATTCACATCACAAATATTCACATCTGTTGTCTTGAACAGAAGGATCACCTCAGAGATTTTGAACTAACATTTTGGAATAATTTTTTTCAGTGTTTTCCCACCTTCTAGATGTTCAGATGGACAGTGGGACTGATGAGATGACTAATACAAGACTATTGTTTCTATATTTTCCTCCTGCAAATATTTTCATTGTCAAACACACATACAAACATGAACATAACTACTCCGAGTAATTGATTTCAAAATCTTCCTTGATATCCCCTTCCTTTTATTCCTTATCTTTTACAAGCCTTCCATATGATATCTGTTTTTATTAAAGCAGTTTCAATATTGATTGAAAGAGAAATTTACCAGTAAACAGGAAACTATAAACATATTGCTGTAAAATGAGAATTGTCCATTGATAGATTAAAGCATTATGCATCTGACCATGTGCTAAGAGAACCACTGAGGCAAGGTGTCTCAGCTAATTCAGCAAATTAGTGGTGGTTACTGGTTTAAAAAAAAAACATTAAAAACCAGAAACCACAGGTTGTTTTTTTTTTCTCTCTTTTTTGTTTTGTTTCTTTGGTTGTTGTTTTTATAGCTTTTTGGTTGTTTGTTTTTGTGGTTTGTTTTTTGGGAGCTTCCTTTGTGTGTCTTTTTTGGTGTTTTGTTTTGTTTTGTTTATCTTTCCCTGGTTCTCCACTTTTTAAATTGAACACAGAGATAATTTCTTTTCATATTTCATATTCCATTCTTCTCTGTTGTTGCTTTATTTGCACTACTAGAGATATGATCTATACATTAGTAGAGATTCTGTCTGGACTCCTTTTTAGGGTCAAATGCATCCTGTCTCATTTTCCCAGTTCCAAAGTGTAGCTGTTCAGTCCTAGGGGGGGCAGAAGCTGAAGTGCAACCTCTGAGACACCAATATTTACTTTAATTAGATACCTTTTCAGACCAATAGAGCTACCTTTATGAAGTCCTATTTCAGTGGTTTCCTGTAACATTTATTTCCCCCCCATTCCTCTCAAGGATACATTTTAGTGCCTCTGAGCTTCAAATGAGAGTAAAAAACCCAGTATTGCTCACTTGGCTCTTGCCCAGCTGGCTCTGCTCTTTATGTGGGCAGGATAAGACGCTCTCCCACAACCTAGAAGAGGACCTTGACTTGCAGCCAGCAGCTGAAGCCATAAATTTAACACCGTCATGGCTGCTGCTTCCTCTGAGGACATTCCTTTTTGCCTCCCAGCACAAGCCCTGAGTATTGACAGAAGAAAGGTGGTCAGGGTGATGTGAGAATAAAGGGGAAGGTCCTTAACAAAGCCAGGATCCTATAGGGTTAGAGACCCAAAGTAACTATTCTGGGATCTACACTCCATTGCTGAGCCTGTTTGATCTTGGCTCACTAAGCAGGCAGAAAAATACTAACAAAATAACCTTTTAATGTTAATTCCTATTATTGTGTGATTCTTAATTCTCTCAAACACTTCAATCCCACATAGGAAGCTACTACCATAAGATCCCCTATGGAAATATTATGAGATGTAAAAAACATAATAAAAAAAGCATGCCTATGGAAGAGTAACTAAAATAACTAAACACATGACAATTAACTTGGTACCTGGCCATGCTACCCTCAACAGTACTCCTGTCCTGCAGAGGATGTAAAAGAAAGTGTTGGTTGCTCAGCATTTCTTTCTTTCCATATCACTTCTGCTAGTAGTGGCAATAAGGCTCATACTCATAACAGCTTTATCATTGTTACTACCTGTTCTGCAAGTTAAAAACATTTCTTACTTTGTTTGCACAGAGCTCACTGGGCTTTGTGCCTGTCAGTGTATTTCTGCTGATATTATAAGAAAAGGCCTTATTTAAGCTGGGCTGTGAGTAGAGCTCAATAAAGAGGAACAAGAGACTGATTTCATCATAAACACTTACATACTCTTTAGATGGGATGGGAGCCTCTAGCGGGGGTCCAAGTAAGGGAACAAACCCTCAAAGTTGATAGGGCAGTTTCTGAAGCAGCAGATGTTGTACCCTAAGCAGCATGGTTGAAAGATTGATATCTACAGCTATAGGCCCTAGCGCTCAGCAAAGCCAAGGAGCAGACTGAAGGCTGCTCAAGAGTTACATGTCCCCAGCCTAAATTCTCTATGAAACTTTTCCCTCTCCTGTCTCTCTCTTCTCTTGCCCTCCCTAACAGCTATTATCTTGTTTGAAGTGCTTAGCTCACTGCATTAGCTACAAGCTTTGTAGCACTTCAAAATGCTTCTGCAGTGGCAATGAAAATGCTCAATTAAGTTCAGATGGGAAGAAGAGGAAAAGAGGAAAGAGGAGTTTATAAAGAATTGATTGTATTTAACATTATATAGGCATCTAATGCTGGACAGAGGAAGGGTTATGCTCTATGAAGGCATTAGAAAATAAACAGACCAATTTTAGTTGGGAATTACTAGATCAGGACTAGCTCTCAGACGTGATCAAGATTCTTATTTCTTCTCTTTCTCTCATGGACACAGGTTTCAAAATGAAAATAAAAGGCCCATTATTGCCCACTGGTGGTGGTATTCAGACATGCCAGCAAACAGTAGAAAAGCTATTTTCTAGGTTGCTGTTACTGAAATATCTAGATGAAATGAAGAAAAAATGCTGCTACTAAGTCTCTTGTGCTCAGGCTAATGTCACAGGATTTATGGCTTTAATTTTTAATAATGAATCGGAATTAATGTGTTTGCAGAGCCATGCATGGCAGGGATATTATCTTCAGAGACCACAAGGCCTATTAATCTAATAGGAACAAGCAGAAAAGAATACAGGTATTAAATCTAGACATAACATCTGAGAAGAAAAAAAAACCCACAAAAGAAAAACAACTGCATTTGACTATGCTTTAGCTCCTGAAACAGCAGTTCTTAATATAATCTTGGGGAAAAAGAACACCTATATGTAGATTTTCTTTCTGCAAATACTGGAGAGGTTACAGGGATCAATGTTTCTCACAAATTCCTGGAAGTTATCTATATTTTTAAAGCTTCAGTAACTTTATTTACAGAGTTACAAATTATATTGAAGTACAGATTAAGCCTTTGCAGCACTTCATTTATTACAGCTATGTCCAGAAACGAGTTTCTTTTTCGTAACCACAGTGTTACCAAAAAATGAAGATATGAAGAGATTATAAATTCAACAGCCAAAAACCCCAAACTATCTTAAATTTACTGCTTATAGGATTTAGATATTGAAACACAAAATTAATTTCATTGTTTGGCCTGTGTGCATTTTAGTAAGATCACTTATCCGAGGTTTTTACAAGTCTTGTTTCAGTAAGATTCAACCTTCTATGTGATTTAAGAGATTTTAAAAACAGCTTCCTTGTAAGGGTAAGAGGAGGGGCAGGTACTGATCTCTTCTCTCTGGGGATCAGTGACAGGACCTGACAGAATGCCCTGAACTTGTAACAGGGTATGTTTGGGTTAGACATTAGAAAAAGATTCTTCACCCAGAGGGTGGCTGGGCACTGGAACAGGCTCCTCAGGGAAGTGGTCACAGCACCAACCCTGGCAAAGTTCAAGAAGCATTTGGAAAATATTCTTGGGCAAATGGTGTGACTTTTGGGAGTGGTCCTGTGCAGGGCCAGAAGTTGGACTCAATGATCCTTTTGGGCTCTTTTATTTTTTTGGCTTTTTCCAAGTCAGCTGATTGTGTTATTCTGTGATTCCATGATAGACAAACAAAAATGTACATATACAAGATAAAGTTCTAGATAATTACTAAGTCTAAATTAATTAGTTAGTATATTAATCTTCTCTTTCAATTTTTTTTTTAATTGTAAAAAGTCTGTAGTTGGAAAGTAAAAAATCATCCTGTCTAGTATTCACCTTATTGAATTCTTATCAGGTTTTCCTCTGAGCATTTAATGTTTTCAGTTTCTGAGAGAAAATCATGATCTGTGGTTTATCATCCCTTCACATTCCAGGGAAGGGATCTGGGACACTGCAGTAGGGACACCATTTCGCTTTTAACATATTTTTACAATCAAGTACTTTAATGTGAAAATGTAACTTTCCATTTAATATATTCGATCTGTCCAAGTTTTTAATCAATACAAATACATTCTCTGAAAAATCCTGTTAGGAATTATGAAGCACAATTTCCATAGACTGGAATTACAGGGTTTATGAGGAAAGTTCTGCTCAGGAAGAACTTTCAGAAATAGCCCTCAAGGAGAGGCATTTCAGCACTGAGTTGCGCTGCTCAGAAAAGCCCTTTGCGACCAACTAAAATTGCAATTCTTTTCTTGTAAGACTTAACAACGGTATTATGTTCCAAGAGGCAATCATTCAAGTACAGACAATTTAAACAGAGAGCTTTAAAGTGAAAAGGCTATGGAAGAATAAGGCCTGTAAAATGAAGGTGAAACAGCTAAGTAGAGAACTTGATATTTCCAGGACCAGCAATAAAGTATCTTATTTTCCTTTTGACCCCGGTCCACTTCATGACATTTGTGGCCAAGCAGAGTTGCCATCACACAGACCTTTGATTTTATTCTCTTGGCATGAGACAGAGGGGCATACCTGGGGAAAGTGTATCCACGTCAGAAAAAACCCCAAAACATTATTTTGTTAGTTTCAGCAGGAGAAAGCAAAATATAACAATGCAAACAAAGGCTAAAGCTGGGCAACACATTTCATATGAGTTTCCTATGAACCAAAGAGCTGGGTTAAGAAATTACAACATTGGGGCACCCAGGATTAACTATTTTTCCAGTGTAGTATAAAGGGGCTTGGGGTGTCAGGCAAAATAAGTAGCAGTCCAGAGAAACCTAAATTAGTAAGTGCTTTTTGAATTACCTTCCCCAAGATACCAGCCAGGGTCCAGTGGTCTTCCCAGCACTATCACAAACTAGCTCCTTAATTACCCCTCTTGCTCCACTGTCCCTGTCATGGTGTCTCCATTCAAATCCTTGTCATTACAATGATCCTGCTCTTCTCATCTTCTCCAGTCATTCTTTAGGGATTTTCTATGAAGAAACAGTAGTAAAGAAGATCCCTCCCCTTTATATTAACAGGAAACCCCTGCTGGTCAGACTCCCTCTCTGCTTCCTCTTCCTATGCCCCCTGCAACATCCCCACCTCCAGCTGCAGCTGGATCAACCTGGCCAAGGAAAATGACAGAGCACGTCAACAGAGCCCACCAAGCGTGACCAGGAGCACTGTTTTACATTTAGGAAGACCAAAACAGCATATGAAACAAGTGGCATGGACTGTCACAAAGATGATCTATAAACTGAGCCCTGCAAACTGATTACCACTATCTTGTAAAACTTTCCAGCAGAGGGATTATATCCAGATTTCCACTAAAGCTTTGCACACTTGCAGTTGTCTAAAAGTCTGCATTTTCTTTACTCAGCAAGAATTGTGAGTAGTGAACCCCCAGATATAAAATTAACAGTCCTCTAATTATCAACTTTCTTTGAATTCTATATGATTAAAAAGAATGTAGCACCATCTCATTATCATTTACCTTAGTGACACTCTGTGAGTGTACAACAGTTAGAAATCTTCTCTGATAAGGAAAGAATTTTTCAGTATTTGATACTAAAATCCATCATACATTGTCTTTCATAGTGCCCTAAACCCACCCACCTTAGAGTCTGTACCACAGGTTGCTCTGTGTGTGTGTGGTTTATAACACAAGTATTATCCATAATTAGAACTGATAAACAAGAATTGGCAATTAGAGGAACCTTAAGAAATTTTTCACCCTATCTGAACAAAATGACTAAACTGCATGTGACAAGCTTGTAAATTAAAAATCTGAAAATTAAAAAAAACTTTATGACAAGTGTGTAATATGTAAGTCAAGTGGCATATAATTAGACATGCAGTCATTTTATTATGGTTTATTTGTTTCTGGCTCATAAAGACTTTTTATCTTGAAAAGCTTTCTGACTTTGACATTTTCTGTAGAGTGGCCATGAAAGGAAGTGTTGAAACTTTGGCACTAAAGACTTGTAAAACTACTTGACAGAAATTACATAAACAAACTACCCTAGAAGAGGCTTGCAGGAGTTACATTTGGAAGTGGTAAAAACAATTAATTTCTGAAAACAACCTTTCTTTAATTGGACAGGAAGTCTTGCTTTAACATTTTTCTTTATTACATAAATCATTTGTCTTTTCCTTGGAAATGAAAGATTAGGCAGTGAACTGATGAAAAATTTTATTGGGTTTACATGACAAAGTTTTGGTGGTGGTGGAGCTGCAGGGGCGGCCCCCGGAAGAAGAGACAAGGAGATTCCCCTGTGTTGGATGTAACCATTCCTAAATGGACTCACCCCTGGTCAAAGCTGAGCCCATCAGTAATGTTGGTGACAGCTCTGTGATAACATGTTCAGAAAGGATAAAAATGCCACACAGCTGCTGTGAGGGAGAAGAAGGCAAAAAAGTGAAAAAAAAAAACTCTTCAGAAACCCAGGTGTGTGAAGGAGTGGGAGCAGGTGCTTTGGGTGCTGGAGCAGAGATTTCCCTGCAACCCAGCGCAGGATTGTGAATAAAATCCTTCACCTGCAGTTCATGGAGAACCATGATGGAGCAGACATCCACCCAGAGAACCACATGCCTGAGTAGCTGGATGTGCCATGAAGGAAGATGCAGGCTATGGAGAGGAGCCACACTGGAGAAGATTCCTGGTGGCAGGACCTGCTGCCCAAGGGGAAGCTCGCATGCTGCAGCAGTCTATTCCCAAAGAACTCTACCCCATGGAAGGAGCCCCACGTAGAGCAGGGGCAGGAGATGCATTGGCAAAGTGTTATGAGCTGACCACAATACTTATTCCCCATTCCCTAGGCACTGCTTTGAGGGTAAGAGGTAGAAGAGTTGGGAATGATGGAAGTAGAGCCCAGGAAGCTGAGAGGGGACTGGTTTTGTTCCTTACCACCCTACTCTATTTTTTATTGTCAATAAAATAAATTAGTCTTCCCCAAGTCTAGTGTTTTTCCTGTGATGATAATTGGTGAGTGATCTCCCTGTTGTTATCTTGTTTCACAAGCTTTTTCATTGTATTTTCTCTCCCTGCCCTGCTGAGGAGGAGTGAGCAAACAGCTGGGTGGGCACCGGGCAGGCAGCCAAGGTCAGGCCATTACAACAATATAAAGTTGAGGCATATTAATCTCTAGTTTGAGACTTGGGGGTGACCTCACCCATCTCTTCTATTTTTTCTCAGTTCAATATGCATAAATATACAGAATGAAATTGTCACTGCCTAAGACAAAGAACATTTCTCTTCAGCAGACAGAAGAAATCCAGGCAGAAGAGTAGGTGTAGAAAAGATGTAGATCCTAGTTTTAACAATTCTTTCCAACTTTCCTCCTTTCCTCTTCATTTGTCCTCTCTGACATATTTCTCTACACTTCCTGTCTTCCAGCCAATCTCTAAAATAGAAGCACTCCTTTCCCTATCTCTGTCCCTGCCACCTTGTTTGTCTCTCCAAGTGCAGAAGGAGCCCTTGGTCATTCAGGCACAAGAAGAAAGAAAAGGCAGCAGGACAAAACTCCTGAGGGCCAAACTCAGCAAGCAAAACTCCTCGGGGCCAAAGAAAAAGCCTTGGTAAATGACTCCTCTTGTTAAGCTTCCCTTCAGATCTGTTTGTGACAAACAAACACAGAAGCCTTGAAGAAATCACAGTAGGTCCCCATACTGTGCAGATATACTGAACTACAACCTCAAGATGATAGGATATTATCATTAAAGGCATTAATATAAAACAGCATAATATAATCTCAGGTTGGATCAGCACTATCTCACAGACACACCTGCACCCAGTCTGCCTCAAAACTTTTCTTGAGCAAAAGACATGTCCTTTAAAGCCTCAATGTGAAATGTCATAACCAAGTTTTTGTTTCTATCTAAGCAGTGCAATTGACTCACTCTGAATGCTTAAGAAATAAATTTGAATTGCATTTATAACTCTCCTCAAAGAAAATATACATTTAAATATGTACAAAATTTCTATGTAAACCCGTCCTAGATTTTATAGTTTTGTTTCACAGGAAAATATTTACCAGCTTCTGGTTGTCTTCATACCCTTTTCAGTCTTTTTGCAGCTCTGGAACCACATTATGATCCCACAAAGTTTTGCTTCCAGCATTGGCCACTGATACTCTTCTAAAGAATTTTACATTACAGCCATTACTGTACAGAATTGTACAGTCATTGGTGTGCCCTAAGTTAAACCAGTTTTCCTACTGAATAGAACATATTGTTGTGCATGGTCATCTTTGATCACTGCAGACTGTTCCAGCTCCTCTGTGCCCATGGTTGTATAGCAAAATCCTACTTTAGTCATCATTCTCATCCAATAAATCCATACCACAGCTCCACTCTCCACCTGACTGTATGTGTATTCCATATAATCTAAATTTTTCCACTGCTGGAAAGCACTAATTAGTGATTATTTAAGTTGTCAATATTTGCAATGCCATCAATCTGAGCAGTAAAATTGGGAATGTTTCCCTAGTCTTGCCATAACTGTGATTAAGTGGCAAAAGCTCTCCGATTTATAAAATGAAAGCAAAGTACATTGTAATATAAAACATACATGACATGAGAAATAGTGAAGAATTTTACCACCTGCTGACAGAACTACATGTATGCAGAAACATTTTACTTCTTTTCCTCTTCTCAAAAATGCAGTTGCTGTGCTAATGGGTATGTGAGTCATGCTATGAACTCAAGGAAATTATGAGGCACAAAAGTGACACATGCACTGATTCCTGCCACTAAAGAAATGAGAAATTTAGGTTATCAAAATTCTTATGATGCCTCTACCAGAAACTTCATCCTTGACTTATCAAAATCATTAGGGCCATTTTTTCACAAATCACACATAGAAAAAGCAAACCTTTCCAACTAATTTCATTACTTTCATGTCTCTCCTGGTGTCTACATTTTTTTGCATTATTTCAACTACATATTTCAGCTGTAGCAATTTGCTTTCTCATAGATAATATGTTCAGTTTTCTCCAGTAGTTTTTTGGGATGTTTTGGCTTTCGAGTTTTTTTATTATGTTTATTTTCAGGGATGTAGGGTTGGGGTTTCTTTTTAAATAATCATGTGCTTTGGAACAGCAGAATGGCATGTATATGTTCTTTCTAAGTATACAGCAGCATTAGCTTCTATCACTGTCTGGTTTTTTATAAACTTTATGTAACTGCAGTGTTCTACCACTATTTATGATTTGAGATTAGTAACAGTTATTATATTTAAGTGTAAGTTTAGTTCCATTTATGTGTTCAGAATGAAAATAAAATTGGATTGAAATCTGATCCCAGATTCTTTATATTGCCTCCAACCTGAATAATTTTTGTGTGTTTTTGTGATATTCTTCATCTAATTTTATTATCACTGAAAACTTTAGTTAATTTTCAAAGTGAGATATTAAATATGGCATATTAACACTGCCACTGAAGTCTTAGAGTGCTGAAAATAAATGGGGGGTTAATAATAGTTTTAAAAATTAAAAAAAAGCAGTAAGAAGCAGAGAGTATTGAACTGGAAACTGATGTGATTGATCCTCAGCCCAGAATCCTGTCTGTGGGACTTGAATTAGCCCTTTCAGAAATGAAAACCAGATCACTTTTCCCTTTCCTTTTAGTATTATCATGGTAGTTTGCTGTATGCTAATGTATAAAAACACTGAGAAATTATTTTGTAAGAGTGACATTTGAATCTTTCACTCCTCACATTTGTGGGTTTTGAACTGACTTCTTCCAACTCCCAGAAGAGATTTTATCCAACGAGCTGTGGGTGAATATGACCCTGCTGTTCTGCAAGGGAAGAGAGGAAGTGCTAGTTTAAGCTCAATGCTTATAGTGAATCCTACATTCTGATCCCTCACCCTTTGTGCATTTTATTCAGATTATTTCAGGTAGTACACAAGAGAAGGACTCTTTAAAAAGTATTAAAAAAAAGAAAAAAAGAAAAATCTACAGAAAGCATGTCAGTTATGGTGATGGTGCAAGCTAGACCCAGCTTCTAAGACTGACTATTTCTGAGAGCAGAAGCTCTAACTTCTCAAGAAACACTTTACTGCCCAAATCATTATGCAAAGGCCAAGGCCTGATGGCAATTCCTGGGACCACAGAAGGTCCCAAGGAAGCAGGGGGAGAATACACCACCACACCCTTCTAAGCCTAAATAAAATGCTTTGCACTTCAGATAAAAATCCCTATGAACTTCTTATTTCACCGAGTGTCACCTACTCTTCAATCAATTACTGATAGAGAGACACAGCTTCCAGATTCCTAGGCAAAAGTCTTGGGTCAGGTTTTTGACAAAAAAGAAAAAAAGAAATTACTAAATTATTAAAGTTATGGAAAGCAATTAGTTATTGAAAGTTGTTGAATGTAACAATTTAAATTCCTGTATACATTATTTTTACAATTATTATTTCCCTTTGCATAGATTATTAAAAAAACACAAACTGTGGATAAGACTAGATGAACTTTAAAGGTCCCTTACAATACAAATTCTATATTCTATAATTCTATGAAATCTGTTATCTGATGTACACAATGGATCAGCCCCTACACTACAGTGGAATGGTTGTGCCAAGATTTTTCATTAATCATTTTAACCTTAATTTTGCAAAGAAAAATACTAGCTTTATGCCTATTGAGACATAAATCACTTCCAACAAATGACAGAAGCTAAGTGATAGTATCCAAAGCACTTGCATGTAAAGAAAAATTTCAAAGCTATAATGATTTTCATATTTTGAGATCTCCATATATAGTTACACTGTGATGCACACAGTCACACTTGGTTTCTTCTCTTCATCAGATTCTGTCTTCATTTTCTTTAACAAGGACAGCAATCAACTGACATGGTAATTTTTTTTCATTAAAACTAAGAAGCTTTTTTAACCCATTTATTTTCAATTGTTCAGATGAATTAGGAATCTCTCTGTCATTTTTAACCTATATTACAAGTAGATTGAATATCCAAATTATGTTGCTTGGTTCAAATGTTCCATAACATATTATTTTTCCCAATCTAGATAAAAGCCTGGTAAATAACTTTAAAAATGTATGGGTTTCAATCAGTTTGATGTTTCTGGCTACCACACATTTTATTATATTCCAGTATTATATCCAGTCCACCTATGCAAAATATGCCTTGTAATTCTGTTAAGGAAAGTAGTGCTTAACACTAAACTGTATTTTGCTAAACATACTGTAGTTGATTTTTGCTAGTTTCACAGTCTGTAATGCAGTACACCATATGGAAATAAATATTGTCTGTTTTTGGTCTGAACTAGCAATATATTCTTTCATGCCTCCTGAAACTTATGGGTCAGTAATAACAGTACAATTTTTTCCCATAACTGATAAATATTTATTAAATGCTAATAAAATTAATAAATAATTGATATAGAGAAAAATAAGACTGTTTTGGCTGGTTTTATTGCTATTACAGTGGCAAATGAAATCTTTTTGATGAATTTTCTGTGACAAATTTTGTAATCTTTTCAGTGAAATAAACTGGAGAAAAACTTCAAGTGTTGTGTGGTACCTGGTTTCCCATTCCAGAAGAGCATGTGCCTCCAGTAGGTTTCATTTCATCTGTCAGCCTCCTAAAATAGCCTAAATTCCTTCACAGAATCAGAGAATGTTTGAGGTTGGAAGGGCCTTCCATAGCTCATTTGGGCTAAACAGCCTGCAAGGCCAGCCAGAGCCTATTGCCTGTCTCTGGGCACCACTAAAGCCTGGCTCTGGGTTCTTTCAACTCCCCCTTCAGGTACGTGTACACACTTCCCTGTGAGCCTTCTTTTCTCCAGGCTAAATAGTCAGATCTCTTCTCATGGGAGAGGCGCCCTAGTCCCTTCATCCCTTAACCTGACCCTTTGCTGGAGTTCCTCCAGTAGCTCCATATGCCCCTTGTGCTGTGGAGCTGAGAGCTCGACACAAGTACTTAGTGCTGGCCTCACCACTGCTCGGTGGAAGGGAAGAGCCTTGTCTGATGGTAGCATATCTCCTAATGCAGCCCAGAATACCACTGGCCTTTGTTATTGCCTCACACTCAAGTTGTGACCATGAGGAGCCTCAGATCCTTTTCTGTAAAGCTGCTTACTATCTGTTTGCCTTTCCTGTTCTTGTGCCTGGAGTTTTTCTGTTCCAAATGTAGGACACAGCACTGTGACGTGTTTGCAGGGGTCTCAGGATGAGGGAAGACACGAGAATGTTGACTCCATGTTTCAGAAGGCTTGATTTATTTTTATATGATAAATATTATATTAAAGCTATACTAAAAGAATAGAAGAAAGGATTTCATCAGAAGACTAGCTAAGAATAGAAAAACAATGAAATGAAAACAAAAGCTTGTGTCTTGGACAGAGAGTCCAAGCTAGCTGACTGTGACTGGCCATTAATTAGAAACAACTGCATGAGACCAATCACAGATGCACCTGTTGCATTCCACAGCAGCAGATAATCATTGTTTACATTTTGTTTCTGAGGTTTCTCAGCTTCTCAGGAGAAAAAATCTTAAAGGAAAGATTTTTCATAAAATGTGTCTGTGACACTGCACTCCCTGTTGAACACCACAAAGTTTCTGTCAGCCCCTTTCCCCAGCTTGTTGAGGTTTTTCTGGACAGCTGTACAGCAACATGGCATATCAGACACTCCTATTTAAATCACCTGCAGACTTGCTGAGGGCACAGCTCTGCCCCAACATTTAGATCATTGGACCCAGTATTGTCCCCTGGTGTATAATGCCAGTTCAGGTACCAATAACATTTTGCACTGCCAATCACCCCGATCTGTGCCCATCCAGTCAGGTTTCAGTCCACCCCACTGTCTGCTCATTCAATCCATATCTCATCAGATTCTTCCTAAAGAACAAATGGACCACAGCACTGAAATCCTCACTGAAGTCAAGGTAGACAATGTCTTCTGCTTTCCCCTCATCCAGCAAGACAGATATTTCTTCGTAGAATACCTGACTGCTCACATATGGCTTCCTCTCTGTTGATCCATGCTAACTATTCCTTGCCACCTTCATGCCTTCCATTTGCTTGGAAATGGTTTCCAGGACTAGTAATTCCATCATTTTCATGCAGGGAATGTAAACAGGAGCATTAAGAGCACCAGCTAAAGAACAGCATAGCTGTAACATTTGCAGTAATTTGCATTTCTGAGAAAATATTACACTGACTAAATTGGATCTTCAGTAATTTTTACCAGTTCGAAGGTTTCAATTCTGATATTACTATTGAGTGAACCCATTAGTTCCTCTTCTGCCCATATATTAAAATAGATAATTATTTCATATTCAATATTTCATATTCTCATGAAGATAAAAATATTTTCAGATGTTCTGATATTGAAGCTCTATCAGATACTCATAAAAGTATAATGAAAGACAGTACCAAACACCATAAAAATAAGCTAAAATCAGTTACTTAAATTCCATTTTTACATGTGTGTTTATTTTAATGATATACAGAGAAATACCTGCTAAGACATTTATATTCCTGCATTACCAATCTTGTTTCACACAGTATTCTAGAACATTCTAATTGAAAATTCCCTAAAATTTTAATAGAATATTTCTTTACTTTTAAACTTACAGGATTTCACTTAAGTTGTAATTTAATTTTTTCTCCTGGTACACTTTTGTAATATTTAATGACATTTAGTAATACTGAGGAATATTTTGGCTGTAAAAATGAATGATAGTAAGAAAACCTGTATGACAGAATCACATGATGTTGAGCAAAACTCAAACAAAACATTTCACAGTTAATTGTGAATTAATTAGTTAATTCTACAATGTTTCAGAATTTATGATTTTTTTTTCACCTTGGAATATTTTCCAGTTTAAACTGGAGTGGTACACAAAGTGAAAGCATTATTTTTGCCTAAGCTGATTGTACAAAGATTAATGATAACCTCATACACATCAGAGGCTTGTGAATATGTTTCTTACCACTCTACACTAGAAATTAATGAGATTGCCTCCTGCACAAATTCCTCTTAAGCACTGAAAAGACTCTACTAAAAAATTGAACTAGAAAAAGCAAGGCCTGTATCTAGGAAGGAGTACCATTCTTCTAATCTCTAGAATTCAAGAATTAGGCATCTGCACATGCTTTGTTTTAAAACCCGACGCCCATGATTTAGGGAATTCTCAAGTATTTATTCTAAAAATAATTTTTTTAAAATTAATGATGTATAGTTATAAAATCGTGAAATAAATTATTCCTAGTGCAATTTATCAGTTCAGAAAATATTCAGATCTCAGGAAAGTTACATTACAGAATCCTCAGCTTCTGAAAAAGAACTACCTTCCAGATGATTGCATTTTCGCTCTACAGTATTTTTTCATTCAATGGCAGTTTCGCCTGCAAAATGCTATATATACTTTTTTTTTTCTAAAAGTTAGAAGACATCAGTTTACAGAGAGAATAAAAACAAGGCAAACAGGAATCTTTTGCTGGAAAAAGGCACTTCAGTGTTTAAGAAGTTTCATAAGTTGTATGGGTCTCTTAGGGCTGCATTCCAGCTTGGCCTCATCTACCTCCCTGGCTTTCTTAGTATTAAAAAAATTAATCTTAAATCATGACTACTCAGTGGAGATTCAGATTTCAAGGGCAAAAAACAAATAGATGAATATCAGCCAGCAAATAGCTCCACTGGACATCAATGGAAAAGGCATTGCTTTAGGTGTTACTGCCAGAGGGGTCCATGGCATTAACTGAAGTATCAGCAAATAGAATATTAGAGCTAGCTTCTATTAGGCCATTATCATTTGATTTCATGTCAATCCAGCTACACTATAATCCCATATTTTGAAAAAACAACTGATTTCTTCTTTCTCAAGTAATGTTCAATTAATTGTTTTTACATTCACACAACTATTTTTTCATCTTCTCTAAGAAGAGAAAATGAAAACTTCATCTTACTAACTAGATTGGGACCATGGTATTCAGCCCATTTGCAGCAGCTAATATTTTGGGACTAAATTTATTTCTTACTTTTATATCTGCTGCTATGGAGAAATAGTGTAGATATATTTGTAACAATTTCACAAACACTGCAGCCATTTCATCTCCTTTGGGGCTGTGCTGTATCTACCAGAAAAGCTGACTCTGTAATTTACCCCCTGAAGTACACATTTCTAGTGCTCAGTGATCCATGGCAGTGTAACTATCAGACCAGGAGATTTAACAGAACCTATCTCATGCAGCTCACCAATAAATGTGCAACCACTAATGGTATTCCCATCCTGACCACCTGTTTAGAAGGTGGTGGAAGCCTTAGGTGGTTCTTATTTCGTTTGTAACCATTCCCTGGAGTGAGTAAGAGACATTAGCAATAGTCACACTATTGAGAATGCAAAATCAAGCTTCAAAATTTAGAATCCTTTTCAGGCTTTCACAGGGACAGTGAAAATATTAGCATAAAAATCTGATCTTTGGCAGTCTGGCAGGGGATTATACAAACTACAATTTTTTTTCACCATATTGTGCTAATTCAGCCAATTTCTTACCCAGTTCTTTGACATGTTCTTTATAACATTTCCTTTACCTCTTTCTGCATTACCTGGGCTATTTCCTGTAAGTTTCTAAGAAAGCACAATTAACAATGAAGCCAGGCAAATTCTTAGAATGCCCTTTCTTTGAGTTTGTTTTCCCTACTTTTGTGGAGGCTGCAGTGAGATTTTTCACCAGGAAGTATGTTCATGTAAACTCTTTGTGCAAATCCAAGAGAAAATTGACTGTTAGCTTTGAGGGGTGCAAAAATAATTGAAACAGAATGGAAGAATTTCAAGAAAAAAAATCATACCTCATGGAGTTCATCTGGGTAGTTGTATTTCCTGATCTCTAGAAAACACTAAAGCTTTATGAATCCTTATATGAACCACATGACCTTTTTCTGACTACTTCTACCACTATTTTCCAGAGTGTAATTAATTGTTTATTTAGATTTTTTTTATATTTATTCTTGTTTAAAATTTATGTTTCCCAAGTTCAAGGCTTGTAGACTGTGCCTATTTAGCTTATGTTGCTATATTGGCCCCTGCATATTGCACTTTGCAGCAGTAGGAGTCATGAAATGAAAACAAATTTTGCAACATGTTCTCATTTTGTATACTTACCTGTTTGATACCAGTGAACCTGATACTTTTAGGTATTGGAACTCTTTGGATTCAGGTATGATCGGAGTCAAATTCTTCAAAGACCATCTTCAAAAACTAGTACTTTTGAATTTTCTGTTTTACACTTGACAAGGCTGGTGGAAATGTGGAGAATATAGAATTAATTCTGTATCTAGATAAAGCATATGTCTTTTTGATTGACTGCACAATTTGAAAATTATTATATTCCACAAGTGTGAATCAGGTTCTTTATTTTTTCTTATACATTTAGAATATTGACTTAAAACAGTTAAATGCATTCAAATTATCTGTGTAGACTAAATTATATAGGAATTCTGCAACAGCTCAAAATTACAGTAATCAATTCTGGATATATGTACTTAAGACTGAAGTGAAAATGTTCTATGGTTTGAAACGGCATCCACACATCACTAACTTCGACCTGAATCAACATTTTGAAAGAACATAACCATTGTTATTCATGAATTACTGCTCTCAATGAAAATTATATCTGAATATACAATTAAATATAACTCCATTTTGAATATACTGAAGATTGTTAATTTTCCTCCTTTTTTTCCCCATCCCTTATTGTCCATTATTTACAGGAAAAAAAACATATGTAATTTGCTTTTTTGGTTTTGTTTAAATAAATACATGTTCCTTGAAATTGAGCAATGATTCTATTTAATACCTAAGTAAATACAAATGCCTTTCCAAAACAATTATTTTATCTTCAGTATGATTCAGCAAGCAACTTCTTCTCTGTCATTTAAACATTCAGCTACCACAACAACATCTACTGTAATGATTAATTCATTACAAAGTGTATTATTATTATTATTATTATTATTATTATTATTATTATTATTATTATTGCCTATTCTAAGACCATTTAATTTTCCTGCTTTTCTAAGCTGTTTGCTTGGCAATTGAATAGTTTTAAGCACTCTCTGCCTGCCAAGGCTCCTTCTCATCTGGATGTTTGGGATTTGTCTGAGTATGCCCTCCCTCCATCCAGGCTTTGTAACTGTGGAAGTAAAGGTGTCTCATGCTGAAAAAAAAAATGCACAAGTGTAGCAAACCTTCAAAGCAACACAGTCTAAAAAGTATCTAAGAAAATGTTAATGATTACCACAGTATGGTATTGCAATCCTTTCAGAGATACAACAATTTTTATGGGGAATGCAGATCAAAAGGAGCTGTTCAGATAAAGACAGATGACTTTATCAATACTTTACCCTAAAAGTTATGAGCGTTAAATTGTATATTCATATTAAGCGCAAGAAGATTTTAGAAATAATTTGTCAGTCTCTGATGTGGAACATAACTAATATTAGACTATGCCAGCAGAATAATCACTACTATGAAAGCTTTATGCAAAGATACAGGTTGTACAATTAACGTAAACTTACACTTATTGACACAATTTTTTGGGGGGAAGTTTCAAGAGAAGGAGTTTAGTACACAGGTTCTGGTGATAATGAGACTATTCCACCACTAAAAAGCCCTGCTGTCCTTTCTGTGTGAAATATTTCCCTTTAATTTTTTTTTTTACAATGAAAGTAATATCTAAAATTTGTTACTTGTGCATTTAAAAACTTGGATATTTATACATTAAATATTCAAGACCAGGTGGATAGGGCTTTGAGCAACCTGGTTTAGTGGAAGGTGTCCCTGCCCATGGCAGGCAAGTTAGAACTAGATAATCTTTAAAATCCTTTCCAACCCAAGTTTTATGGTTCTATAGTATCTGCTGTAACTATTCTGTTGTTCCATAATATCCCTCTTGCATAAAATTTATTAAAATATACCTACTTCATTATTCAAGTTTTTTCACATATTTAGAAGGACAAATTAAAAATGTCAAGTGCATATGGTAAAACAGAACTAAGTATTCATTAATGATGGCAAATTATTTTCTTCTCAAATGGAAAAAGTTTTTTTTAAGAGTGAGCACGTAAATCTGAAAATTACCTTTAACCAAAAGTAATTCTTCCAATTCAGGTAACATCTTTATTCCATTGTTGTCCATTTTGTCCAATGACAAAAACAAATCATCTTTAGTTTTGAAAATGAAGGAGCTCCATTCTATTGTATATTAATATTATTTTATTTATTTTAATAAATTTATATTATTTTATTAAATTTATATGGGACAGTAGTGGTTGAGAAACTTTGCTTCACTTCTGGTGTCTCCCTTTTCATTTTTTTTTCAAATTTAAAATTTTATTTGCTTATAAAGCAAATATTCGCTACATAGTAGTAAGGCAAATGAAGCATTTCACCGGCTGCAATTTGATATTACCCAGAAAATATATGGTAATTGATAGATATGTACTTCTTTCTGTACACAGAAACATTAACAGATGCAGTCATTATGTCTAATATTCTGGGCATCTGCATGTGTCTGTTAGGGAAGCTAAACACAGCTTAAAAATGTGCAATATCTTTGCAGCTGTGGCATACTGAGACAAGAAACCAATAAGTATGAATGTAAGATAAACACAGGCTAAGAATGACTCAGGAAAAAAATACAGCACTGATCATTTATCAAACTATTTATACTACAAAAAATGGATACTAGGCTCCAGTTTCCTGCCAAATTCTAACTCCCTCAATGTGTAAAAGGTGCAATTTTATTGTCTTATATGAAACATAGACAAAACAACTATTTAAGGACCACAAGTGATGTAAGAACTAAAGCAAATCAAATTGAAATCAAGGTTATTTTGTCCATCACTTTTGACAGACAATATTAACAACTAGCAACTTTGAAAAGCCATTTAACTAATGTGTTAAAAACTCTCCTTTGTTTTTAAATGACATGCCAATGATTCAGTTTTGACTCAAATACTCCTCCAGTTGTAAAATCACTGATTTTTTTCCCTCAGCCAGAAGAATGCCACTGGCACTCAGCAAGCAGAAAAGAGAAAAAACAAATCTTTTGTTCATGATCATTCAGTTTGCGTGTTTAAATGGAGACGAATGACCTTGAGATACAAGCCTGTGTGCAAGTACCTTGTATCATTCAGAGCTCAGAAGTGATCTCTCCCTGCAGTAATTTTAAAACAAGTATGCTTCAGCTTAAATGCTTATGCCCTCCAGCCAGCCTTGAGCAGAAACCTTCAATGAAGGTTTCATTTGAACCAAGAGGAAGAAATCTGAGTGCTAGAATACATAAATGTAGTTCTTACAGTATTTCCTTGGTTACTCTGTAAGAAATACTCTGGGGTGGCAGCATTTTCCCTTTGCCTCCTCTAGAGGAAAAGAGAGAGTAAAATATTGTCCTGATCATTTTCTCTATGATACTTTGACAGATTTCTTACATCATCATATTGTGGTAGGTTGCATGTGTCTGTTTTCAGAGATACTGAATTAGTTTGCACATGAAGATGAATCTTCTTCTGAAGTGGATTTTTTTAATCCATTGTTATGCGTACAGGGGTACCAGCTTTGTGATACTATCTTGCTGGCTAGAATAAGTAAATGTTTCATTTAATCCTTTTCTTCCACAAACCCCATGAAATACCTGCCCCATGCAAGGAAGTCTGCAGGGATTGCTTTGGTGCACAGAAGGGCTGAAGAAGTGGAATTATGCAACACATCAAGGAATGTAACTTTGATAGGATTGACCTGATTTCAGATGTGATTACACTGAAACAGAGGACATGGTCATCTTCAGAGTTTAATGCTGTTCTCATTTATACTTGTATAAATCCAAAGAAATCAGTAAAAATTGAATTAAAATATAATTATTTTACATAGGGTCTTGCTTACAATTAATATACGTATCACTCGAGATTATATGTGGTTATTCTCATTCTGAACACATTCAGTTAAAAACTATTCTAAGATCTGAAAATTTTATCATTGTAATAAATTGTAAATCCTGCCAAGGAGTTACAGGAAGAAGTCTATGTATTAAAGACAAATCATTTATAATATCTGAAGACTAATTAATGATCTGGGACTTGAATTGTTCTTTAAATACCTGATCAGCAAAGCAAACACCAAGGTAATCTGAAGATGAATAGAGTAAGATACTGCACTCATGATATTCCATTTGAATGTTGGTGCTTTATTAGCTCCAGTGAGTTGGTTCTAACCCAAATACTGCAGATGGGTTATATGCAACACATGCCATTTTGCACTCAATTTCCTTCCACTGACTAAAACTCAGGCCTGGGTTTTGTTCTCTTATTTGTATTGCTGTGAAGAAGCTATAACTTTGGTGAAGTCCAAAGTCACACTTCTCAAAGGAAAGAAAATTAAAAGTGACCTTTGTTGAAGCTGCAAAGCAGTAACACAAGGAAAAGGAACTAATACAAAGTTTTGTTTTGCTCTTCTCTGTAGTAACCTATAGTTATCTTTTTTTTCAAAGCAATTTCTGTATGCTGGAGTTCAAACCCAAGTTCAGTTTCAAGCTGTTCATTCTAGTGTAATTCCAATACTGCTGGCACTTCTGGAAAGCAGCCCAGGTGGGTATAAGCATAGTATACTGTAAAAAAAGTAATTTTCCTGGTGCACTGTAAGAGATCAGGTATTGCTGGCCTTTAAAATATATATATATATATTTATACAATAGAATTTATTTATCTTTCCAATTTTTATTATGTAGAGATACAGAAATACAAATCCTTCACTAAGACAGAACTTAGCTTCTGATGCACAGATGAAAGACTCTATTTGTAGACACGTAAATTAAATTATTCCCTTTCCACTGTAGTAGATGAAGTTCCTCTCCATTTGAATGCATATATTCTGTTACATACTGCATTGCTTTGAAACACAGTTCTTTTACAAGATGCTCATTTGTGCCCAGTGGTTCAGGGGATCACACTGTTCCCCAGCTTCTGTGAGAAACAACGCTTTCCAATTCAAGAACTATAAACCCAAGACAAGCTATTACTGCCTGTCTACATCAGCTGGTCTTCTGTGCTTTGCAGCATATTTAACTACAAGCTGCATATCATATGGTTTAAAAAGAGAAAATATTCCATTCCAACACTTCAGATAGAGTATCTTAATGAGGTAATCAGATTATCATCTGATGATGAAATAGCATCTTTAAGTGTCACTAGCAATCTGTGTGCATTTTGCAATGACAGTGTGTAAATATGTACTTCAGTGGATTTCCAACCCAAAGCATTTATGCATATCAAGAAAGTATGACATTTTTTCCTAGAGAAAAGCTTTAATAGAAGGGGTACATTTACCAGATTTTCTTTGTTCTTTGGTCCATCTCAATAACTGAATCTATACCTTTCAGTCAAAGCAATGCTCTACAAAACCAAAGTGTGTGAAACATGAATATTTTTCACTTTCTTTCTACTTTCACAGTTTGAAAGCTATCTCAAAACTGGTTTAGTTTATGAGAATTGATAACCATTCCTTAGGAAAACCAATTGGGCTGCAGACTGCAGGAAAAATGCACTGTAAGGACTTGGGGTCTTTAAACATAGTTGTGAAAATCCTACTTGCTGTTCCTAGTACTCAAAATCAATGCACCAGGAAAAAAAGCAAACGAAACTGGAGGTGGAGACAGGAAGCTGGAAAGGGATTGTGCAGATTGGTTGACATGGGTTTGAATTACCTGCTGGCATACTTATGAATGGATGAGGGTTAGTAGGAGAGTCTGGAGAAACATGAATGACCTGCTAATTCCTTCTTTAGGGGTGAGTAGGGGAAAGATACAACTGTCAGACAAATAAGAGACAGAGGCCAGGGTTCAGTTCCTAAGTATAGGTAATGAGTGCCAATTAATTTTTCCCAAGAGTCTCCCTATTATAGAATTTTATACACTTCCCTGTCAAGAAGCATTGAATTGTAAACTTGTATAAAAGAGAAAAATAATTACTGTAATTTTTTCTGTGTAATTATTTTGTGTTCCAGCAGCCCCTCCCTGACCCTGAGACTTCTGCTTATCTTCATTTCTTGCCAACACAAAGATATTATTCTGAGAAGTTTTTATGATCTTATGATAAAAACAACCATTGTGCATAAAGTGTAAATACAGAAAATAGTGCAGAATTTACTGTGTAAATACTGCAAACTATGCACAGATGAAAACTGATTCAGAAAGGGTTGTTTTGCACATGATTTTGCATGAAATATTGTTTCTCTTCAATTTTTTTTTTTGTTCCAGTGCAAAGTGTGTGTGAGAAAATTTCCAATGTGATTAAAACTGGCAAATCTGTTAGAGATACAACCATATGAGAGGACTGGCAACACACACAATGAAGCAGAAACATATGCTCATTTCTATCTGACAGAAAATAGACTAAAATTTAAGAGAACATGATGTTAGCAGTACTAGGCAACACAACAGAAGACAAAGAGCCAATACACTGCAATTTAAAAGGAGTTTGTGAGAAATTAAATATTGCTGTGTCTTAACTAGGACAAACCTTTTTAAATACTTACAAAAAAGGCAGGAAAGATGACTGCTTAACTCAAATAAAAAGTGTTTATAATTATTCTATGCTAAGAATAAGCCTAGGCCAGGTATACTTTCTTACTTTACGTTCATCATTGTAGATTTCTCAGTGTATTCTGAAACAAATTTTAAGAGGAATAATTTGAAAATGCATGTATAGACTTCTTGACAAAAATAAAGGATAATTTTTATGAGTAAATTAGATTCTTTATGAACTGAAAACACACCATCTAAGACCATTGCAGCAGAAGTGTGCTTTTGATACTTTTTAGAAAAATATTCATTTCTAAAAATGTGTTACAAGTCAACTTATCTGTACTTTACACTTTGGATTGCAATACATTTGATATTATATTCTGCTTAATGTTCTAGTGTGCTTAGTTCAGGATTGAAAGTGCACATTAGTGACAATGAGGAAGAAAGAAACAATCAGGTGAGATTGCCATACACACACCAGTCAATGTTAATCAGGTAATTCAGCCTCAGCAGTTGCAGCCTCTGAGCTGCTCTGCTGGGATTGCTCACAGTTCTTGTGCTCTTTTTGTTCCCTCTGTTTAGGGAACACGATCTGAAATATGCTTTTTCTATTTAAAGAGGCTGTACGAAAAGACCCACACTATGTTTTCCCATTACTATGGAAAATGAGGCATGCATGTATGAAAAGTGGATTGCAAGCAGATAGAATAATTTTAGCTCCTTGCAGTTGACCTTGTAAATTGTTATAGTGCTCTCCCTACATGGCAGTTTAGGAACTCCACCTCTGAGCACAGTCACAACAATATGGACAGTTTTGACTAAGTGACTAAAAACCATTGCAGGTTTCATTGACTTTTTGGCACTTGAGTTGTTGGTAATGGAACTAGACAAAGCAATTGCAGAAGTTCAGCAACAGCCAAGTCAAGCAGAGTGATGGCTGCTGCTAGAGTGACACTGGGGAGATTGTTCTGTAATGCTGGTCAGGCTGTGGGTGCTTGTGCCCATAAACCACCACAGTTTGTCAGGGAGAGTCAGCTTACAATTTTCTGCATTATACTTCCAAATATCTTTGAAAGTAAGAAGGGCAACAGCAAGAATATTGCAACCTTGAACAATATGGACATAAACAGTCAGGTTAACAATTTTGGTTTTGTGGTTTTGTCTTTTTTTTTTCAATTGCATCCACTGTCCCATGTTGCAAATCGGCATGTTTCATTTAATTAAATAAACACTGTAAATACCAGATTTGACAAAGTAACCTCTGAAGAATATGAAGAATATATCTTATGTCTGCTAGAAGAATATGAACACAGCACAAAGCACATCCTCAGCAAAAATGGACTAATTGAATAATATTGGAACAAAGAGGGGAGATTCTGCCTGTAGTAAGAAACTTGATGATACAAAGGAGAGAAACCACCAATTAAAGAGTATGTTTATAGCATGTTAATTGCCAGTTCTGGGACCAATACATGTTAAGAACATTTAGAAGCCTTCTGATGACCCTCTGTGCCTAAAGCCTTTTCTAGCACATGCCATGCTTACAATTCATCTGCTTCTCATAAAACCAGTGTTGCTGAGTAAGGTGAAAAATGTATCAAGCGGTAATAAAAGCTAATACCCTCTTAGGGGTGACTTATTTTGCAGATTTATAGATGCTATAAACCCTCACTGAAGATAAACTCACAATGACTATGTTTTCCACAGTTCAAAGGTCTTCAAACATGGGTGGGCTGAGACCTCCTTACCCCAAGAGACGTCACATGTGAATTGTGCATGAAATTTTTAGTAAGAATAACACACTGTAACCATCCCAACTGTCATAAATGCCACAGTTTCTGCACAACCAAGAGCCACAAACGCCTTTGGCTGGGTCCTGAGCTTTCACAGCATCAAAATAAACTGCTGATCCAGTTGGCTGAGTACTTGGAGACTCCAAGGGGTAGCATAACACTAGCATTTTGCATAATCTGTGAAAATGAATAATTTCACCTGGTTTGGAGTCAGAACCATGCCTTCCTGTATTGTTTTGATCCATTGGGCAATGAAAACAACACAGCCTGGTTCAAGATGCACAGAGAACTCCAGCTTACAGCCATTCCATCAGCTGCAGTATCAACTCTGCCTCATAAACAAGGTTTATTTCTCCATGCCTAGAAAACTGGTTATTCCAGCCATTAGCTATCCAAGACAGATTTCACAGACAGCAGTACATAAGCTTGCTACTCACACAGCACAAAACGACATTTTTTCTGTTTATTGCAATGTTCTCTGTCATTCCCCTTGGAAATGTTATTTTCTTATAATAGATACAGGTGAGGAGGCTGGAAATTAAACAATTTTTTTTTCAATTTTTTTGATTAATCCTTTTCCTAACAAAGAACAGAGGGTGGGATGGGATGGAAAGATTTTTTCTCTTCTCCAAACCCCAAAACTTTCAAGAAAAAAGACATTGGTTCTAATACACTTTTTTCATCATCTCTTCCCCTCCATTTTAGCTCAGTACATTTCCTCCCACTCTCAGAAACCTATCTGCAGAGAACAAAGGGTAGATGCAAGCCAAAAGAAGCTTCTTTAAACCTAACAGACAAACTTCTGTAAGAATAGGCCAGTAGTTTCCTTCATATGTTTTGCATTCTGGCATAAATTATTCTTATTTTTCTATGCCACTCTTCCTCCAAGAGACAGCCCAACTGCCCCCAAAACTGTATCCTGTGTGGGAATAGGACTTTGAATAATCCCCTATGTCCACCCCAAGGGAAAAACCATGTAAAAGTCAACAGAGCAAGGCAAGAGGTATACATCACAAAAAATACACAGGTAAAAGAAAGTGAACAAACCAACCATATAACTGTAAATAAACTCATATTACTATGACAAACCAAACATAAAAAAAAAAAACCCTAGCCATACTGGATTTTCCACTACTCCTTCAAAAAGCAAACTAATACTCATCTAAAAATATGTAAACACAAGAACAACACATGGCAAATACGTTCAGAAACAGAGACAAATGTGACAGGTGAGGGCAAAAGAAAACCAAGAAAAATACATGAGGTCTCTACATGAGAATTCATTTGGCCCTGGTTATGCTGGGACCTGCAAAAGCTCTGCTCAACCTCTTTCTCTTTCCTGCATTGTCACACCATCTGTTCTTACTTACATCCTCTCTGCTATACTGATACAATTCCTCTAGGAATCAAGGGTATGTATCCTAATTCTGTAGTGTTTAAGAGAGGCTTGGAATCTCTCACCTCAAAATCATGGTCATCCCAAAGTGGTTAATTTCATTAACATTTGGTCTTAGTCAATACCCAATATTCAGCAACATGCAGTTCAGAAACTTGTTTAAAGTATACATTTAATGATTAGATGGATGTAGTCCTTAAAAGCAATATTTACACTTTCCTTGCACTGTGATTGTGGAGCACCTGTTTTAAGACCCTCAGGTTTTATTGTGCTGCTCTTAAAGGTACATTTTGTGGTATGAGATTTACAAATCCCATGACAGAAAAGTTAAGGAAAAAAAATGAGGCCACATTGAAATGTGCAACAAAAGTAAATATGTACACCACAAAGCTCATTAAATGAAGTTTTGATTTAACTGCCCTTCTTTTTTCCACTGCTAAAAATCAAAAACCCTCCGAATGAACAGGATGTACTGGGGCCCCCATGAAGGGGGAATAGCCTTAAGCTCAGGGAGGGCAGGTTTTGATTAGATATTAGGAATAAATTCTTTACTATGAGGGTGGTGAGGCACTGGAACAGCTTGTCCACAGAGGGTGTGGACTCCCCATCCCTGGACATACCCAAGACAAGGCTGGATGGGGCTCTGAGCAACCTGGTCTGGTGGAATCCAGCAGATGCTTAAAATTTCTTTGGTTTTCTGACAAAATAATTCTGCAAATAACTAAAGTCAAAGAGTAAAGGTTGTTTTTATTTGTATATCACCAGTATTTTTTGTGTATGTATGAAATATATGAAATGGAATGGAGCACGTTTGGGTATGTGCTCATGATTAAGCTCATTTCAATAGGCCAGCACAGAGTAGTCATAATCATCTAGGACTACATGTTTACAAACACAAACATAATTTATGCAGACAAGAAGCAGAACAATGAATGTAAAAGAGCCCCAGCAAACCCAAACATTGTAAAGATGACAATGTGAGAAATTATGAATTATGGTAATTTGCAAATTGCACACAGAAATTGTATTCTTTTTACTAAATTGATACCCATAATTTTGCATGCAGCTGTATATGTCAAATGAGAGGACTGTTGAACATGCTTTTGTGTAAAAATCGTAATATGAAGATGCATTCTGTAGAAATAATATATGGCACTGGGAAGAACTGGTGGGTTGTAGACAGCAAATTATAAAACAATGATGAAACAGATACAGTTATGTGTTTGAAAACCTTCAGTGAGTAACATTCAAAACATAAATGTCACAGTTAGACACTCTGTGAATGGTAAATATATGTGCTAAAATGGCAAAAAAAACCTGAGCATGGCCATTAACATTTCAGAGTGATTTTTAAGTTCTTATTCTAGCAGGTAGGCAGTGTCAATGACTGTATGAACACATTCTGTAAGTATCTATGCATATCAGACTAGCAGAGCACTCTGATGGCAAATGATTAACAGATGGAAAATATTACACATATCATTTTTATTCTAATTTCTATCTTATAATTTAGGTGGCTTATTTCAGGTTTGGGACATTTTTAATTACTCTGTATTCTTATTTCAATGGGGTGGGAGAAAGGCATGGTTTTATACAAGATTTGAACTGCAGATATTGCAGCATATATATACTAAAATTGAAATTTTTTATTGGCAAAAACCAACATCTTTCATTAGATCCTAACTAAACTAGCAAATCCAAGTCATCTAGAACTTTTGGGTGAAGCCAAGATGGGCAAAACATGAAAATATGCAGACAAACTTTAGTGAGACACTTTCCTGATTTAGCACAAAAATGGCTTTTTACTGTCTATTTTCTGCTCTGCAGAGGATAACGCAGACAAAGACTTGCTGGTCCTTTTTGAATGACAACACATTTCCTTGCTTTAATCTTTTAATAAGTGTATAAAGCCAGATTTATTTATTTTTTAATTTTGATTTTTATTAAATACTAAATGTTATTTTTAATAAATTATAAAAAATTGAAGTATGCTTCAAAAATTTTCAGTAGTAGCTGAAATTACAGTGTACAGTAGCTAATTATTAAATACAGCTTCAAGAACTTGAACGATTTCTAATGTAAGGTTATAGCACTAGTAATAATATATATTTTTCATAATTTTGTGAGCATGTTTTATCTTTTTGAACAGAATGAAATCTTAAATTTGAAAACAACTGCAGTATTGTCATAAGTATTCAGGTTCATTAAGATCATAATAGAAACAAAAACTATCACTGTGTTAACAACTGGATTACCTCATGACTACTAGGGAAGATGAACCATAAAGTTCTAGTCTTTGGTGTTTTTTACTAATTAACTTACTGTATATTCATTATTATCAGAATGTTATTCATCTTTTCTTTGGAAAGAAATATCTTCTCACTTGTTTTCACAGGAGGTATGCAATGAGCTTTTCTCCTTTTTTTTTAGTCAAATTACCCATCCAAATGCAGATATCTATCCCAGTGCATCTTCACTCCCATTGTTCCCCTTTCTCTGGAAAGAATGCTTTCCTAACTGACTCTATCTAATCTTGGGTTTGTATTTCACAGTAATGCTTTTTAGCTTTTAAATCTCTGATGGAAAGGGAAGTGAAATTGAAAGAGATTGATCTGCTGGAAGAAGACTACACCCGTTTATCAGATTTCTGCCTCACATTACCTCAGATTTACTCATTTTGCAGTCTACAGATTCAGTGGAAAAACAGAAACCAATCTCACTTTCCCCTGTCAATACCTCAACACCTTCTTTGTTTTTCATTTTCTGTGTTTCTTCTGTGCCTTGAGCATAAATACCTGTAAATCCATCCCTGGCAGGGCCGGACAAATGGAAAAGCAACACAGTGCTCTGGCAGTGGTCCTTCAGTGCCGCAGGACCTTCGTGCCACTCTTCCAGTGTAATTTTTAACCACCACAGCTCCTCTTGGAAATAATTTTTCAAAAATGACACTCAAAGTAACAGTTGTGATATATTTAATATATTAACCAAATAGAATAGATTATTTGATGGATTTTCTGCCTGGAAAATCATTATCCAATGTTAAAATGAGTCTCCAAAGCAGAATAGTTAGTGAATCATCATCTGGCAGGATCTTACTGCTGTGACCTACAGGTATGAAGAATTCAGTAAAATAGAAAGAAGCATTTTAATTCCCTTTGAAATTATACAAAAGGACTGGAATTGGTCACTGAGATGCTGTATACATCTAGACAATACTTGCTTTTCTGTAGATGCTAGAATAGTGAAAAGAAATCTGAAAGTTTCCTTAGACTTCTCCCTGCGCAATCAGTCTTTAAAGAACATGGTCTGTCTTGGAGGACAAAGTGACAGAAGACTTGTAAGGAGAAATTCAGATTAAAAAATGCTTTAAGCTTTTGTCAGGACACCTTAGGTTTGCCCATGGTGGGAGATGGCATATCCTGACAGCCAGGGCCCATCTTCTCCCCGCCAAAAGCAGGGCAGCCATGGGGCACTGGGGTAGCCCCAGCCATCGGGGAAAGGGATGGGATGTGTGCCAGGTGTGTGCCCGGCTGGGCAGGGCTGTGGGGAGCTGTGCCAGGCTCATTGTGGCTGTGTCTAGGCAGGGCTGTGGGGAGCCCGGCTCAGTGAGGCCATGGCAGGGTTGTGGAGAGCTGTGCCCAGCTCAGCAGGGCCATGGCAGGGCTGTGGGGAGCCTGGCTCAGTGAGGCCATGGCAGGGCTGTGGGGAGCTGTTC
Source organism: Zonotrichia leucophrys gambelii (assembly GCF_028769735.1). Taxonomy (NCBI): domain Eukaryota; kingdom Metazoa; phylum Chordata; class Aves; order Passeriformes; family Passerellidae; genus Zonotrichia; species Zonotrichia leucophrys. The sequence goes on along the minus strand of NC_088169.1, from coordinate 22,060,097 downwards.
CTGGCTCAGTGAGGCCATGGCAGGGCTGTGAGGAGCTGTTCCTGGCTCAGCAGGGCCATGGCAAGGATGGGCTGAGGGGAGCTGGGCCCAGCTCAGTGAGGCCATGGCCAGGAAGGGCTGTGGGGAGCTGTGCCTGGCTCAGCAGGGCCAGGCAGGGCTGTGGGGAGCTGTGCCCAGCTCAGCGGGGCCATGGCAGGGCTGTGGGGAGCTATGCCCACCTCAGCAGGGCCATGGCAAGGATGGGCTGTGGGGAGCTGTGCCTGGCTCAGCAGGGCCATGGCAGGGCTGTGGGAAGCGGTGCCCAGCTCAGAAGGGCCATGGCAGGGCTTGGGGAGCTGTGGGGAGCTGCGGGGAGCTGTGTCCAGCTCAGCAGGGCCATGGCAGGGCTGAGCTGTGAGGGGCTGTGAGGAGCTGTGCCTGGCTTAGCAGGCCATGGCAGGGCTGGGCTATGAGGGGCTGTGGGAAAGCTGCACCCAGTTCAGCAGGGCCATGGCACGGCTGGGCTGTGGGGAGCTGTGTCTGGCTCAGCAGGGCCATGGCAGGGCCGGGCAGGGCTGTGGGGAGCTGTGCCCAGTTCAGTGACACCATGGCAGGGCTGTGGGGAGCTGTGCCTGGCTCAGCGACACCATGGCAGGACTGGGCTGTGGGGAGCTGGGGACCAGCCCTGCTGCAGCACCACAGGCTGGAGCTGATGGGGGCTCCTGGATCTGGGCAGGGCAGGGAGAGCCTTGGAGGGCCGCTGGTGCCCTCAGGGACACAGGTATTTTAAAATTTCTGTCACCTGTACTGTAAGAAATATCAGAATAGAAATGAAATAAAAGCAACTTCATCCACCTCATTTCTTGGGTATGATGTCGTTTTGGGGAAGTAATTTTGCATAAGTCATGACAATTTAATAACAATTGCTAACAGCAATAACAATAATAATAGCTTTTAACTTCTGTACTACTTTCAGTCACCTGGCATGGTTCTTGGGCTTGCCTTGTGCAGTGCAAGGAGCTGGAATTCAATGATCTTTGTGGGTTGCTTCCAACTCAGGACATTGGATGATGACACTAAAAAGGCCAAGTAGAGGTAAATTAGATGCTGCTCTGTTTCTATTTCATCAGCAGTACCATCAATAAATTCTAAACCTCAAAATCTGTTTTGTTTTGGTTTTTCTTTTTACCTCTGACTTACAAGTATTTCTCCTATCCATCATTTCTCATTGAAGTAACACATGAAGGAAAGAAATGGTGAGCAGTCCCCACACCTCACATATGAGTATTTCATACTTAGTGCTTCTGTACTCCTACACTCCAAACAGAGATGTCATGTTGAAGGCAGCTTTCAGGAGACAGAGAAGAGCAGGAAGTTGTGGTTGTGGCTGGATAGATGGCTCAGCAAAATTGCTGTCTGTGCACTTGCTGTCTCCATGCTGAATGTATCCCAACAGGTCTCAAACCTGTTTGTTCAACAAATGCATTTCACAACAGGAGGACATATTGGCACAGCTTTCTTTGCATGCCCCACTAGCTATCTAATGATTTCAAAAGTAGGAAAGACAGGTTAATGGCAGCTTCTCAATTTTCAGTGCAGTCAGCATCCTAAAAGACCATAAAGAGAGCATGTTCTAAGACTAGGAAGTTCTCTGAGACACCTGTGAGTTTTGCTGAGGAAATGAAGTCCAGTTCTAATCAATTTTTCAGAAATGCTTCTGGGTAATTTCCCTCAGAAACAATTCTGTCTGTGGATAGAGGAGCAACTCTGAGAAATGTAATCACAAAGAGCTATGATTTCTAGTGCAGAATCATAAGTTTCCATATTGGCCGGATGGTTCTAAATACATCATTTCCGTGTGCTGCTTTCTAGGACAATTATTTCTCCCCTTACTGTGTAGAGAGAAATAAACTATTCATTTCATGCAATGTACTCCACTGGTCAAATTTCAAATCAATAGTTAAATATGGTATCATACAAGCAACAACATAGCATAAATATCCTCTCTTACTTTCAAGTTCTAATTCCTCTTAAGGAACATCTATTTAAATGGAAGTTGCATTTTTGGTTTGATACAATAGTGTTGGCTGTGTGTGCAATATGCATTTAAATTTTAGGAGTAGAGATAAGTATTTTACTCTTTATTTGAACAAGAAAGGAATGTAAATCTTACTATGATATCCCTGATGACCACATGCTAGCAATTGTGACAAAAGAAAATCTTGATAAAATGTACTAATGGATAAAATACCAAAATAAAAAGAAATAGAATATGAATCAGTTCTTGCATGTAGTTAATGGATAGTTATGTGCAAAATCTGTGATCCCACCACCAGATGCAATGTTTACCAGCTAGCAAAACCAGACAAACGCAAAGCTGTTTACTAAAAAATAAAATCAAATAAAATGAAATTAAAAAAAGAAAATGAAATTAAATAAAAATTCATAACAAAATTTACAGTTATCTAAAGAAAGCACAGATATTCTGGAACACTTCTCTAGTACTGCCTTTAGAGGACTGTTAAATAAGTCACAAGCATGTTATTTGACAAATAACTTGTTCAGTATACTTTTCAAATAGAATTTTCTTGTAACATTTTGTTTTCACCAATGCTTAGCACTGTTTATTAATTTTCTGAAAAAAAAAGCACCTCTGAATACTAAACTAGTACTTATCACAGAGTATTTATCAGCTATTGACATGAAGGTTCCAGAGTGTTATGTGGAAGAAAGGTAACAAAAAAGCCACCTGTTTGGTGCTCAACTCATGTAGTCAAGGGTGTAGTCAAGGATGACTTCATCCCACTAATGGCAACGTGGATGTCTCCAGGGACATGTACATGGGACACTCCAGGGAGTGTAGATGGATAGTGCAGCCTCAGATGACTGCTGCACCAAGAGCAAGTAAATCTTCAAGACAGTATTGAGAACACTAAACCAGATTCCTTAATCTTTGTCTTCAACTACGGCTAAAGTCATCACATTCTTTAATGGTTTCTTCATTGCCAGTATTGCCCAGCACAATGAACAACAGCTGGGAATCACTGAGATTCAGTATGCTCCTCGTCCCTCACCTGTTCCCTGGACTCCTTTCCCAAAAAATGACATAGGACAGGGTCTTTATCAAAATATTTCCTGTAATGTAATGCTGACGATACTTCAGATCTTTGTGGCTGGGAAAGGGGGGAGAAAAAAATCCACAACAGTGCAAACTCAGGAGTTTCCAGTTTGATCTAAATAAGTCAGAAAGTTCTTTAAATATTAAAAGCCACAGCTGTTTTCCAAACTAATTTCCTGCTGGTCACATTTCTTCTGTCAAAAAAAGTGTTTCCTGCGGACTCTCAAGAATTCAGAGTACTTACATGCTGTGTGTGAACTGAATTGCTCAGAGACATTCTTTTTTTCGGCAAGCAAGGGGAAATATAATCAAACCCTTTTAAAGTCAAAGGGCTACTGCAGTGAAATGAAAAACAGAGGGATTAATTCATTGTAGCTCTTCCAATTTATCTTTTTGTTTTGTTTTGTTTCCTAAACCATTTATTATATAACATTTAAAAGAATAAGCCTCTTCAGAGCATACAGAATATCACTTTCAGGATTAATGTTTTATATTTGCACATATTTACACTGAATTACCCATCCCCCCTGCAAAATATAAAGGTATGTTGGCCCCGTTCTTTGAGATTTTTTCTTTTAATCTTGTTGTTTCTGTATATAAATTCCAGAATGTAGTTCAAAATGGAAGATGATTCATATAATTTGTGTATATCTGAGACATTCATTCCTGCATGTAAAAATGCAAGAGAAAATCAATCTTCCAGTTATATTGCAGACAATTAATATATATAAGAGTGCAATAGTGAAACCAAGGGTAAGAATATGTTTGATAAAAGAATCAAAATAAATAATAAGAATATATTTGAAATATAAGAATAAAAAAAGAATATGTTTGAAAAAGGCAAAAGAAAAAAGAAAGAATGACATGATATTCAGAGAAGAGAAGTGGCTGAGTAGAAAAAGTCTTTTGACAGATGTTACATAATCAGCAGAACATCTCTTTAATGGTGATAGTGGAAATATATTTAATAACTATAGTCTATTCTACTTTTTCCTATGAAGCCTCCATTAAGTGGGTTCCTGGAAGATAAGGCTGAGATAAGAGACTTTCTGAAAATGTAAAATTGAACATTTCAAAACTAACAGCCTATTGTACTTTGGATATTTGTACCAAAGCGAAGGTTCAGTCTTTTCACATTACAGATACACTGGGATGGATTTTGTGACCTCCACAGGAACAAGGAAAGTTTTGAAAACCTATTTCATTTCATCACCTGCCTCTCTCTTGATTAAGAAAGAATGTGTAAAGGAACATTTTTTGTTTATCTGTTAATTTCCTTTGTCTTTTCCAGTGGCATAATTCTTGCAGTATTTTTCCATTTTCTGCACAAAAGTAGTCTCAGTTTTGAAATTAACACAGGGAGACATATTTATTACAACTGTTCACATTTCTCCAATTTTTATAATCAGAAATAATAATGTTGCTTCTCATATTCTGATACCTACCAATACAGGTAAGTTTATGACATAACTCTCCTTAAAGGAGACCCCATCTGACTGGGTTCTAATCTAACTCACATCATCTTTCTGCAGCATATTTAAAGCTTTGATTTCAGCTCACTGCAAAACTTGAACATCGAAACCCAAAGAGATTGCTACTGTAATATTAACTGCAGTTTATTTTCCATGGTGCTACTTAAATGCTTTTTTTGCTAAATTTAAAAAATTTTGCACCAGCTGAAGTAAAGGATTTAGTTATTTTTTCTGGTCCATGTCCCAACTTTCACATGTGTAATAAAATACTGGTATCCTTCTGCCTCTACACTATGGAAATGTAGGTACCACTATGAATGAATCCTGACAAGGTGGAAAGATAAGCAAACATCTTGAAATTCATAAATCCCTCAGTGCATGGGTCGTCAAATCTTAATTTAAACAAACTCAAAAACCATATGTCCAAAGATTAGAAAACTTTTTGCAGTGTATTTTCTTTAACCCTGGAACTCCTGTTTTTATACAAAGCAAAAAATACTCCAAAGGGGATCATTCACTTTAAAAAAATCTATCCCATATCTGTGCTATAAGGGAACCAGCGCTTCTGGTCTCATTTCCTTATCAATGTCATTGAGAACTGTCTACTTGATAAATCAACATTGGTGTCATAAACTGATATTCTGGATAGGTAGAAAATAATTGTTATTTCCTGGTTTCCCTAGATGCAAGTGTGAGAATGTGAACAGGAAGAGCTGTGGGTGTGGCAGTACAAGATAACACAGTTTATGTGAAGCTTTTGTTTTGATGTGGCATTTCAGAGCTGCTTTTCCTGCAAACCTCCTGTAAACACACATGGTGTCTTTATCATCCTTGGGCCCAAGGCATGTTCATTACAACTGCTGAATAAATAAAGTGATTAACTCTTTTTTTAAAAAAGGCGATAATTCCTAATGGTATTTTCAGTTAAGACAGAATTCAGATCAGTATGTAAGTCACAGCATTACTCAGAGCTTTCTTTGGGAGGCAGATCTCCTTTTAAGTCACTATTAGTTCTCTCCTCAGCTTTTCAGCATCATGATCTCATCAGATAAACCCAAACATACACATACAATAAAGTAAGTTTCAATGAACACAAAGGAAATATTAATAGAAAAACTACATGAAGGATTATATTATTAATTTAATATTTTTTAAATTTTCTAAACAAATGAGAGTGTGCAATATAATACAGAGAAAATCTTGTCTGTATCATTCAGTCATATTATCATATTCAAAATTGAGGTAATGGACAGAGAAAATTACATATTCATGTTTCCCTTAATAGGTAAAAATTAATGTAGACCTTTAGTAACTTTCAGAAAAGACAAAGAACTATTTCCTGTTATATCTGTAAATTGTATCTGACTTAGGAGTAAAGTTTATGTTTCCTAAAATATTTCTGTGTCTTCAATTAGTTTTCTTTTGTTTTGTTCCATTTGTATTTTGTTGTTGTTCTTGTTGATTTGCTTGTAAACCTGTGTTGCTTTTCATTTTTGCTCCTTATATTTTCATTCCAGCTGTCAAATTCAGAACACAGCCTTTAGCTTCAACATATTTGAAAATAACAAAAGAAAGTTTAAATGAATGATGATAGAAAAGTGCAGAAAGACCTCACATTTGCTGAACTTACTTTGGTTTGTGAACTAAAGAGGCCTATAAGATATAACTGCTCATTCTCAGCAGTTACTTATTTAGCATGTAAAGAAACTGAAGTGCTAATGTTTTAAAATAAAAAAAAACCCCAAAACATAACCAAACAATACACAAAAAGAGAGAGAATACAAATCTTCAGAAGATTTCAGTTTCACTAAGTTAAGCACTTTGTTAGATTGATTTCAAAAAAGGTCTTTACCATTTCCTAAATACTACAAATTTATACATACAAAAACGGATTGGAAATTAAGGCTTAAGTCCTAGTCTTGTTGAAAGCAGAGGAAATACTTCTACTGATTAAGTCAGGGAGAAACCTGTCAGTTTTCTTAAAGTTTTCTGACAAAATTGTTCTTCCATACCATGCAAAGTTCTTTGTAAGTGAACTTAAAAAATTTGCATTCAGTACATACCTAACAGCAGAAAATAAACTATCCTGTGGCTCTGAGTAGGAAGGTGTGTCAGTTCAGGTTTTGTGCATGTATAAGAAATAAGAATAATAACTGTATTTTTCTTTGTGTCACTTGAAAAATAGAAATCTGTTCAACAAGCATGCTGCATGGTTGTATTTCTTTTATGAACAGATAAGGACGAAACTGTAATTGTAGGAGATCTGCATTTGAATTTAAGACATTGTGTGACTGAGAATAACAGACAAAACAATGAAGTGATAAATTTTCTATATTCACTTACCTACTGAATTGAAGTCTTAAAATTGAGATGTATTTTGTAAGGCAAACTGAAAAACAAGGGAAAAACGTATTTCAGGAACTAAAATGGAATTGCCAGGGGATTTAAGAATTGTGTCAATTTAGATATAGTTTTTGAATAATAAACTTGGCAAATATTTCATGTCCCTGCTCTTCAAAGGTGTTTGGTTCGTGAAGGATTTAGCTCTGCTAACTGGTACTAGATAAGGACCACTTCAAACTAAAAACTATGAAAAGAGAATGGACTTTACAAAATTATTTTTGAGATCTCTGTTGGTACACTAAGACAGCAAGGACTGATGCTATCAGGTAAATTTTCTGTTCTTCCACTCAGTAGAAGACAGCAAAGATCTATTCCAGTAATTCAAAAAGACCACTGAGTAGTCTCGTTTAGGAGGATAACAAGCCCAAGAGAAAAAGTCTGGAGTGAGTTCTCACTGAAGCTACTCCAAAGCCCACTTCTTGTTTTCCACTCTCTTTCCATTCATTGATTTTCCTCACAGCCTCGAGTCCTGGACAGGGGTTTCAGTGCCACCCAAAAATCTCAGTATTTGCAACCAGAGCAGAAGCAGTGAGTGCAAGCTGAGCAGGTTTTAATCAGAACCGGTGACTGTGAAATAATTTTCTGTACTAAATCTCTGCATCCCGTTCCCACTGGAAAATTGCTCATTTTTTCTTTTCTCTCTTTCTCCCTCTGCAGCCTCTGATCTTCTTTATTCATACACTCTAGCAAATACACAGTTCTATTGCAATGTTTGATATGATAGAGTTTTAGCCAGCTGAGAATTTTCTGCTCTCAGGATTACAGTACAATAGTTTCTAAAACACACAAAGGAGACAAACAGTGGTTCTCTATTGCTACTAATGAGCAGTCCACGGGGTTGTGTTATGCCACGGGCAAGCTTCTCAAAGTGCAGATATTCTGATTCACTTTAAGTTGACTTGACACATTACTTTTATTTCATGTGCTGGGGTTTTTAGTTTGTTTGTTTGTTTGCTTGTTTGTTTTTTGCTTTCACAGATCTGACTTATACCAGGACATCATCTCTCATGAATATTTCCCCTTAACATCAGACAGAACAGGTAATATGTGTGAGTGAGTGGAAAGGAGGGAGACAGAGAAGTGGGGATGTTTTCAAGGATATATTTTTCTTCGCTGAGGCATGATATGTATTTTGTGTTTGCACCTACTGATTGCTATCAAACTTCAAATGCTACATCTTTGTTCCTTACCTACAGAATATTAAATTATGTAATATTAAGATTTAACCCCATTAGAGTTTGGGACAGTCACTTTAATCCTTTGCAAAAGCAAGGCAAGGCATCCCAAAAGGAAACGCTTCCTTATCAAATTCTGCAGTAATACACATATCACAGAAAAGCTATTTTAGGTGCAGATTGTTCCATATGCTACAGGGTACTTTATTTTGGACTGTGTATTTCTGTCACTTATTTCAAGGTAAAATTGGGAAAGATAACATGGACCTGTAATATTTCTGAATGGTTTTTGTTGTTGGGTTTTTGGTGTTTTTTTTAGAGATGTAGAAAATTCTATCATTTGGTTTATTCTTCCTGGTGCATGCTCCCAAAATGAATCATTACCAAAGTACATGCGATTTAATGACTGATAACATATTAAAGGGTAATTCCCACTAGAATCAGCACCTTTAAAATTGACTGCTTCACATTACATCTCTGCAGTGTGATGGTATTTAAATAGCAAAAAAAATATATACAGTAAGTATATACATATATGCATACATATACATATATTTAAAATACAGGAAGGTTTTATTTTATATGTTATCTTTACATGCTTTTTAAAATTTATTCTAGTAATTGAATCTTTCAGTGCAAAAAATGTTTTAGGATGAAATGCGGAGTATTTCTTCCTGAAAATTTGATGCAACAATAAGAAATAAGATTCTTAAAGTTTTATTTAGAAATTCTTTGTGGCTAATTCTCATTTCTAAATAAACTACCCAACCCATGGACAAGAGATATGAAGTCCTAACTTATACAGATCCTTCCACATTACAACACTTGAAAATTATAATTAGTCTATTTTCAGAATTAATCATATTTCAGACAAAATGCAGATTTTATTTAAAGATTTTAAAAATTTTTCATTTCCTAGGGTTTTTTGCCTAATTTATAACGACCATATCTCCTAGTGAATGTGGTTATGTTTTTATGTACAACCAGGAAGAACTTAGAATAAGTTTTCCACCTTCATGGACAGAGTTCTATGTGTGCTTCACACAATAAATACCAAGCAAATTGCCTTTAGATAAAGGCATAAAAGAAGAAAAGAGCAAAGCAACAATATGTCCTTGTTTTCCTCCATGTTTCAATAAACAGGGCTAAGCAGTCCAGGTAATTGATATTAAATTCTATTAATTAAAATGTTAATTAATCCCTAGTTATTTAAGTTGAATCTCTATAGACAGACTATGAATTTTTATATGTCATACATAGTCCATGCACCTACTTTTGGGTCAGCTTCAGAAGAAGTAGATTGCACAAAAAGCAAAGCTTGTGCAAGCAAAAATAAATATTTATGAGGTTATCAGAAATTAATGTTAAGAAAATGGTATAAATTTTAGAGCATCAAAATGAACTTAAATAGTGAGAGAACAATTCAGTCTTCCTGCTTCTTCTGCTTAAAAATACTTTATGACTTCATGCATCGTCCTTTGTTGCTACAAAAAGTTGCATATAATGTCATTTCCTTCTCACACAACACAGCACAGGGAATATTAACACTGGTGGGAAGGGAATACAGAGAGATGTGTGGGATGTGAAACTATCATTGTTGCAGACCCATGAAAAACATCCACGTTGCTCTCAGACAAGAAAGAGACTGTCATTATTGTGGAGTAATCAAACTGATAATTAAAGCCCCTTTCATGTTTATATATGAAGAGGAGTAAGTGCTCTAGGAATATTGAATACTAATGTAAAATTAATCTTATTGACTATTAAGATTAAATGGGGGGTTTAGAAGCTTGAAAATGATCATTCTTCAGTTAAATTGTTGTAGCCATGGCATGGCACATTAGTAAACACAGAAAACAAATTTTTTGTTATATTTCTTCTAGGTGAAAAACAAAACAACAATAAACAAGCCTGCAACACCATTATCATCTAGTAATTAAATGATGACAGTACTCCCAAGGGTACACAACTCTTCAAGATACAGGATTTCTGCCAAGAATGCCTTTAGAGGCTTATATAGCTTGATAGGTGTTGTTTGCCAAGCTGATGTGGTCTTTCACTGAACTTGTTTCATTAATTTGATGTGTGAGAAATAAATATTTGCTGTGCAATTAACTGGAGATTATTATGGTCTAATGGAACTTCCTCACAGAAACAATGCTCAGCCCTACACATACATAAAAAGGACATCTCACTTGGTACACAGAATGAAGCTGTGGGGAAAATAATGTTAAAGACATTTAATTGGGGAACAAAATTGATGCACATTTAATAGTTTCTGCATTTGCTTAACTGAAGCAGCTAAGACAAAAATAACAGCTACCTTGTGTGCAGGTATGATATATGTTAAAGTCATACTGGTAAAGCCAGCAAAATTAACAAGCTTTTTTACAGAAACCACATGTCTGAAGTTTTATATTTATCTTATATATACACAGTATTTTATAAAACTATTTGTGTCACTATATATTATGATAAATGGAAAGAAAGAAAGAACTGAAAAATATGGGGTGAAAATCATAGTACTTAATAGCCAAGCCTTTTTTTTTTTTTTTTTTTTGAATGACATAGCAAAATAAATCAATATATTCACTGTATTACCTAGACTGCAAACCACTGGAAAAAGGAGTTTGACTCTTGCACCAATACTTTTAGCCACTTGTCAACTGGGGGACTTCTGGTGATAGTACAATACAAACCCCATCATTTAAAGGCTATGAAGTTTTAAACTACAATAAGTAACTAAGTAAACAGATTTAAACACTGTTTGCTACTTAGTAAGTAGTTAAGGGGGAGCCCTGGGTATTAGCTTCTACTAACACTGCGTTTCAGAACCAGTACATTTATAAGAAGACTAAGGCAACTTACTCAAAGTGAAAATGCATGAATAAAACTGAGAAAATGTCAAGCAGATTAATGTAATTAATTCTACCTCTAAAATATATAGAAATGTTCAGTCTACATCAAGGTACTTTAGGCATTCATTTAGGACTTATGGTCACCTTTTAAATTCTCCACACACCATTCTGTATTTTACATTTATGGGTATTTATGCTCAGTGTGGATAAAGAAGGAGAAACTGCATATCCAATTTAAGCAAAATAAGGTCAGAACAAAGGTAGCATTGAATTTTCATAAATGTTTTCCTCCAATAGTATGAAACACAAACATAAACCATAAATCCAAATATTTGCATCTAAATACAAGTCTATACAGATAAATAGAAATAGATATTATATGTGTTAAAATTAAAATGTTTTGCAATATCTAATATTTGAAACTTTTCCAAATGTCTCCATCTTTTCTCAGGCCAAGCACCATCATAGGAAGTTCCTTGAAAGTCTTTAGATCCAGCAACATATAATTTTTACCACAGAAAGAAACCTCCAAAATCGTAGTATAATGTAGCCAGAAAAGAGATACAAAAGTACCCATCCCATAATTTTTGAGAATTATTTTTGTCTGAAGACTCTCTTGTTAGTGCTCTAGGCAAAGTTAAAATGCCAAGCTATGTTAAAATATCAACCTTAATAGGTCTAGATCTGAACATCAGATGTGACTTAATTAATAAGGCAATTAGAGGTGACAGTTTTCTTCCCTCTATTTAAAACTTCTGGTAATCTTGCTGCAAGACTTAGTTTCCAGTTCTAAGTGCTTATAATCCTTTATTCCTGTTTGTTTTTTTTTTCAGCGAGGGCCTGCTGCTTTCCTGCTCTGGCATTGTAAGCAACATGCATGTCTTGGGGTACATGTCCAGGTTTTCCTGGGGAGCAGCTCCTTTCCCGGCATTAGCCTGTTTTATTCTCAGTCCTGAACTGAGGTCATCTGCAGGACTGAGGCTGGCTTTCAGCTACACAGAAAGTGAGAGGTGACAAACAGTGAAATCATCCCTCAAAACTAAATATTGAGGTAAGACATCCTCCAGACCTAGAGGTGGGTAACAATAACCCAGCCAGGATTTTATTGTCTCTGGGAGTGCCCATTCAGTTTTGTTGATATTTCTGAAACAAGTCAGGATTACCACACTAAACCTGAGTGCAGGGTAAGGTCCAGCAGTGAGCAGGAAAGTTATTGATTCCTGGGTTAGATCTCCCTGGAGACACAAAAAGCCACACACACTGATTCACCCTGACATTAAAATAAAGCAGTAATATCTATCTGTAGTTTCTGTAGTTCCTCCATAATCAGAATCTTACCCTGAAGTGTCTTGCAGAGCAAACGGCAACTTCACAGGAAAGCTCCATTATGCAAATTATGCAGCAGAGGTACAAGGATGTGAAAATCTTAGAGGGCACCTGTGTCTGAAACTATTCTTGCTAAAAAGGAGAAACAGAAGATTAATTTGCTATGGTATTTGCCACAAAATATTACAGTTTATAACTGATAACTGAACATCTTCACTGATAAAAGAGCTAATAGATAAAGCAGAGCAGATATTATATAGGTGTTAAGAAACATGATGATTCCCCTTAAAGTAGCATTCTGCCACATGACACAATGAAAGCCATTGTGATGTTACTCTTTATGATAAAGTAGCCCCAAAACCAATTCTGCCACTTAGGAAAAGAGCCATTCTTCTTCCTGGCTTTTTAAAAGAGCCTGTCCTGCCAACCATAAAAACAATTAGCTTAGTGAATAGATCAAAGGAAGGCAGCCTCATTTAAGGCCCCATGAATGTCGTGGTTTCTTTGGTTAGATGTGTTATTTTTGAGGTTTCCCAGACAGGTCTATTTGCTTTCTGTTTACATTTGTTGCCACTGGGAACCACATACCGCTCATATCACAACTGCTATCAAACAAAAAAGGTGAGGCCAGGCTGCCAACTAAATAAAGCAGTGACAGGACTCATTAGAAAATTCTAGGGCAATTGTGGTGATGATCAAGAAGAAGAGGACTATTATCATAAAATTATTAAATAATCCTTGATGTTATTGATAACTAATGCCAATAACATTACAACAAAAAAGGTGACAGAGGGTAGAGGAGTGAACCAAAATTATGAGAAGTGGACATTTCTTTAAAAGACAGCTGTCTGGATAATGTTGCCACATTTTGAGTAGCACTGGCAAGTCACCCTCATAAAACTCCTTGCACTGAGAAGGAGAAGCTTGTCTTAAGACATGCCAAATTCTGACCAATTGACCCTGCCTTTCTTTGAGAGCCAAATTCTAAAAGCCAGATAGATCTCTAATGAAAAATAAGACTCCATACCTAACTGTATTTGAAAAATTTGTTAACGCTTTTCCAGTTTTATTATTGCAGAGAAAGATGGAAAACATAAAAAGACACTTTAAAACATTAAGCTTACCCTTATTACACTGCAGAGACATTTAAAATTCACTTTGCTACTTCTTTCTTCAGCAGTGGGCTCTGGTAATTTCAAAATTTCCCATCAGCCTCCATCATGCATAACACACTTTAAAATCCCCTCACTTTACTTTCTTTCTATTTCTCCTTTTCTAAAATTTTTCTTTCCCTCTTCTCTCTACCTCTGCACCCTCTTCCTTTCTCCCTCTCTCTCTCTCCCTCCCTCATCTTCTCCTACTTCCTTTACCTTTACCTCCATAGACAAATACACTTCTTAAAGACAAGATTAGAAAAGTAAAGTAGGAATTTTTCACATAGATAAATTTTTTGCACTTTAATTAAGCTTCTACTTTTGCAGCATACATGTATCTGCAATGAAGTCTAAAATTAAAGAATCTTGGGCAACAAACACCTTTTAACACTACAGAATATGATCATGTGGCAGGAAAAATGTTCAAGATTTTGTCATTCAGAAGTCACAGAATGCATCTGTATTCACCATGCCTCTGAACCATTTTTTTTTAATATGAAAATCATAGTGCCTTCTTGACACTTTAACATACCTCTCATCAAATGATGCTGGGGCTTATACTATTTGACTAGAAATCAATAGTCTCATCCTGAGACTATCTGTAGTGGCTATCATTCTGCTGATAAAGATTTTTAGTCATTTACTTGAAGAAAACTATTACGAACAGTATCTGCAAATTGACTTCTAAATGCATAAACCAAACAGAAATAAAGTTTGGTGAATCACTTGTTATTTATCATCTTATATTTTCGTTAAAAGACCCTTCTACACTGAACAAACAGCAGAACTAAATTAGATTTGTTTTATGTCACCAAGCTTGTAGAAATGCTGACAGATGCTGATCTGACCTCTGTTTATTAGGATCTGACAGGTGGGTTAGATACCATCTGCCATCATTTAGGGATGTCACATGAGAGTGCTGTTACTGATGCGTCACGAGGGCCAATGGCTGCTGTTTAAACAACACTTTTGGTTCAGCAAATGGAGGTAGAGCAGGAATGAACAAATCCTTCAGCTACTGCCCCTGCTGCAGAAAACTTGGCTCCTAATGTGGCTGGCTATATTAAGTAATAGTTCCTAAAATTCCTCACATTTCTCATGTGAGAAGAGTATTTAATTCAAGTTTCAAACAGAAAAAAAATTAACTGTTTTATTTATCACCACAGCAACAAATTACATACTGTGACTATAAAATAGCAACTTCTAAGGATTTCCTATAACTCCTGTGACTTCCTGAAAGTACCAATCTTTTTCCTTACATTCAGTGCTCTGTCTTACAATATGGATATCTACTTTTTTACTATTTCCTCTTTACTGTTATAAGTGAATGGGCTTTTATTAAATAGAGTTCCTGCAGCTCTCAGTGATGTTCTTTTAGGAGCTTAAACATTACAATTTAACTGTAAGTTAACATATTTAAACTTCCAACATATAATATGTTATAATTGCTAATTTAAGAGTCTAAGAGTCTCCTCCTAGCCTAAAAAAATAAAACCAGCAAAATCCAAACAAAACAGTACAATAACTAAAAAAATAAAAACAAATAAAACCAAAAAAAAAAACCCAAAAACCTACATAAAACCAACAAACAAAAAAGCTCTGAGAAATTTTACATAGCTAAAAGACTCAGTGGCAGTGTAGGGGCTGCTGGAGAACTGGCTTTGTAAAAAGCCAGACTTAGCCTGCTTCTATCTGAACACCTTTACAACTTTGTTCAAGCAGAGGCTACCTATAATCTTCACATGTCTTAGTAACACTAAAATGACAACACACCAAGAACATGAAAATGTTTCTCTCTGACATTGTATAAATAAATTAGAGGATGCAGTTGCTGGTCTGACACCCCTTGGAAATCTACAGAATGAAAATAGAAAAAAAAAATCATCCCTCCTACTTTACAAAAGGTAAATTGAGACTCAAAAGTTTAAATGGTTCTGTAAAGATTATGTACTAATTTGTGCCTTAGTTATTTGCTTGTGATGAAAATGTTTTTATATACCCTCCACAGCTAATTATCCACATTTCTACAATACTAAACTGATTAAATTGTTGTAAATGAACAAGAAAAAAAATTTAGATGTTTCAGTAAGTAGAAGCCTCTGGATCTAATTCAATACACATGGTCAATAAAAGAAATTAAACAATGCAATGTGTTTATCATTATCTAAATATGGTATAGGTGACAGAACTGCCTGAAAATGTAAATTGAAGTTGCATGTCATTAATACTTGGTTTGTTTATGTTTTCAAAAATCAATATAATTTAAAAGCTAATGATGTAAGAGACCAGAATAAGAGAACTATATGCAATTCCATTACTTTTCTCACATTTCATTGCTCAAACATGATATAATAATCATATAAAAAGTACAAAATGCAATTGAAACAAAGAGGAAAGATGAGAAACAGAAATTATAGGTTGTCTACATTCATCTTTTCCAATCTCCTCAATCATCCATCACATGATTATCTTACTTTCTATTGAATAGATAACTCTATTATTAAATGCTATTGAAGAGAATTTCAATAATGCTCGAACTTCCTTTTCAAAAGCAGGATTTGAAAATATCAGAAGAATCTTTGCCTTATCTTCTGAAGCATAAAGAAAAAAACCAGATGCTGACAGTGATTTTCTACTTGTGGAAAATGTATTTGTGCTCTTCATAGAACAGAGAGGTATCGCAACAAACATGTAAAACTTCATCATTACTTCTTCATTCCAGATTCACCCAGTGTGACTGCCCTCAAAAGTTCAAAAATTGTATCAATTCTTATTCTGGAACAATCTGCCTACTCTAAAACTAGCCAATATCACATAACAGAGTTTTGGATATTCAGATTTCTGATAGATGGAAAGCCCATTAGACTAGCAGTAGAAAGCATCCATTTTCCTGTGGATTTTTGCTAGCATTAAACAAACAAACAAAATAATAAAAAAGAAAAAATACCCCTAACCAACGAAAATTCCCTACACTAAGAGAGCAAATGAAAAATACCAAGCTTTATCTATCCAGTCACTATCAGTGGTTTAACAAACAGCATTTTCACTGTTTCAGTTTGACAGTGTAACACATAAAACAATTGCTGTGTAATGTAACAACCAACTACTCTGCAGTTCAATCTCGTGTGTGTATAAGAATTTGAATTACCACTCTTGCTATCCCATCTGTTTCTCTGATTGCTGCTGGCTTCTCCACAGGGATAGAAAACAGTCATTTAGTTCCCTCACTGTTAACACCTGTGATTTTTGCTAGCTGAGAACAAATGTGCTGGGCTGCTGAAAAAGCCATACTAGCTTCAAGGTCCTTACTCTTAGATGATCCTTAATTGCTGGATGACGGTAAAAGGTGGCCAGCACTTTAACCTAGATAAAGTTATTAAAGTAAGAGACAAAGGCAGGCTGGGGATTGGAATTAGTTGATCTCTAAGGTCCCTTCCAACCTTAACCATTCTATGACTCTATAATATAAGCCTCTGTATATCACCCTGCCAAGATAAAAAATATTGTTAGGAATCAGAGCCTTCATTCTCATACAGTAAAGCAATTCTTATCAGGTGATTTTATTTGTGCATCTGTAAAGAACATTAACAACTTTTACAGGAAAAAGTCTTTTTTTCTGTCTGGGAGCTGTAGACTGGGGACCACTGATCTAAAGATACATAAATGCATTTGGGTTTTTACATATATCTTTTGGATGATCTCTTCCTCTTTTTTAAAATGTAACATTTCATTCCTCTATCTCTCCTCTTTGCATTCTTTATTTCCATGCATGAAATATACTTTTTGTAGAGATAGAAACCCATGACTTGATATACAAGTGGTAGAATATCTAAATATTGGTATAATGTGGGTGGAATTTGAAGCGCACAAACACAGGGCTAAGAGTGGTTGTCTTGTTATACATTCATCCATCAGCACTGACATAAGCACTTAGAAAAACTGTCAATACTTCAAGGAACAGAGTTATATTTGAGACTTATATCCTGCACCTCAAGTATTTTTTGAAGTTAATGGCAATTAAAAAAAATTAAAACTTTTAGGGAATGCTAGGTAATGAAATGGCTTTTAATTGAAAGGGGAAAATTATCATATTCTGTTGAAGGAATTGCTCCAAAGAGCATTAATATGTCTCAAGGTGAAACCAATAAACAGAAAGATCTTGTAGTATTTTTATTCTTCCTGCCAACAGATGAAGAACACGTACATTAGGCTTGGTAAGTGTGTTGCTTACTTTTGATATGAGAAAGCACCTGTTGACTTGGCAGTGAACAGAGCTGCTTCTGAAAAGTCTTCGTCTTTTCTGTTTCAAAGTTTCAAAGGACAGTTCTGGTAAAAATGTCTTTTGTATCTCATGTAAGGATTGACTTATAATTCACTTAGTCTTTTCTCTGGCCAGCAGGACTGTGAAGAGTAAGAGCATCTGCTCCAGAGTTTTCACTGTGGTGGCAGCATTCATGAGACTGAGAGACTGTTACAAGGACTGTCTCAGTAAACTTTCTGCAATTTGAAAGGGTAAATTACACTTCCAGATCTGGGGATCTCCATTTTAAATGCAGATGAGACCCAAGGGAAAAAAGATGGAGAAAAAACAACAAAGGAAGGGTGTTTTGACTCTATAATAGCTTGTTTTTTTCTGTGTTCTGATGTTTTGTGAAATGCAAAATTTCACCTTGGTAAGCTGAGGAGAGACTGTAGCTTCCATTTCTTAAGCAAGTGCTGTGCAACATCCGGAAAAAACATGTTTATCACAGATTTTTTGAGGCTGTTCAGAGCTGACCACGCACATTGAGAACACTCTGAATGCATATCAAGAACTGGATCTCTACATGCAGTCTTAGAGGATTATATACGATTAGGGTAACTATGGAATTATGAATTTCAGGTATCTCCAGGATCAGAATGTTGAACCACTATGCCAGTTTCAGTAGAAATATTTTGATTCATGCAGCCTGGTAGAATTTAGTGCCACTAGCCAGGTTGAATGATTTGTTAGATTTAACAACTGTTTTGGATCTCTCTGTGCTGGATTCAAGAAAAGAACCCCCAGGACAACTAAGTCATCTTGATATATTGTGGACTCCTATGAGCTGGGCAGCTGAAGTGTCTCATAAACTCTTACATGCAGTGGCAGGATCTCCACTGACTGTGGTGGCTGCTCAAATATCCTGTACACGCACAGACAGCCAAATGAAGGTGTTTTAGTCTAAGCCTGTTCCATGCCTACTCAGAGAACATGGAAGAAGCCTCCAGAATGTGAAAGTGTGCTTCATCTAGAGGGAAAAGCATGCAGATGTGTCCACAGAGAGAAATGGTGACAGGTTCTACATAGGTCTGTGTAGAAAGTATCATATTGCTTATGTCAAACGATTTTGATTAAACTAGAAGCTTAGATTCCACCCAATAATGTTCATTAACAGTCAGTTTTCTTACTTGGATAACATTTCTTTTTAAAATTCAATCAAGGTATTCTCTTCTGATGATCTTTGTTTAAACAGTAGATACTTTTAAATTTATCAGTAACACATAACACTCCTGGGGTAGCTGACTTCACAAGCAATTTACTCTAATTTCCAAGCTGCAGATCCACTACTCACCTGCACTACCAGCATCTCTATCCATACCTGCTCCTCACAGAATGGTCTGGGCTGGAAGGGACCTTAAAGGTCATCTAGTTCCAACCCCCTGTCATAGACAGTGACACCTTTCATAGCTGCTCAGAGTTATATCCAATTCAGCCATAAACACTTCCAGAGATGGAGCAACTGAAGGGAACACTGCATAAATTTGGTCTGCAGATTGCAAATGATTAGGGGTAATTTTAATTCACAGTGGTTAGTAAAGAGATGTATACATATGGTAAATAGTCTGGTGTTCATGGCATACCATCTCTTGGCTATAAAAAATAGAAACTACTAAATAATTAAAATAAGCTTGCAAATTGGGTCAAATAAGACTATATGCTCTTCCATATTCCATCTGTGTTTTCATCCATTTCCTCTCTAGTTTGAATGTAGGGTACCATTAGAGTATTTTCTTTTCCCTCTGAATTTCATTTATACTCCTGATTTTCCTGTTTTTCCTTGAAAAGGATTGTGTAGTGACTTCAACTTCTTACTAGGACAGAAAATGGGTTGTTATGGAGACACCCAGCAAGAGTTTACATCCTTCTCTTTAACTGGGAAACCTGCAGGTTTGCTCAGAAGTTTTCAAGAACAGTCCCTGGTCATAAAGCAGCTTTGAAGTTAGGTAGGTTCTCTCAGTCTGTGCTATTGCTGCAACTCTCTCTCACCTTGTACACCTGAGTAGAAAACACAGAGAAATCCTGAGGCCTTACACATTCAGCAGCAACAAATAACACCCTCAATCATCAGGCAGTGCTGGATCCACATAATCTGTGTCATTTTTGCCTCATCTTTCTCAAATGTCTCCAGCCTCACCCGAGCAGCTATTCCAGAGGTCTTCTGTTCTTCATCATTAGGAAGATTTTATTGTGTTTGCCTGCTTTGTTGGACTCTATTATGAATAAACAATAAACTGAACACAAGTTATGCTATTTGTTTAACATATGCTAAGGAGATGCCTATTTTAAGCTGCTCTATATTGTAAAGTAGCTGTTTTGGGGTAGTTGTCAAACTACAAGGCAGTTTTATTTCATGAAGCCACATTCACCTCCACTTTTAAAGACTTCATAAAATGCTTGATTATTTCTCACAGAAAAATACCTCCAAATGAGGATTGGTAAAGGATATTACTATCTGAGACAGACTTATTCCTCATGTCTTGTTATCCTGTTTCACTGCATCAGCTGGAAATTAGCTCATCATTTATTTTCTCATCTTTTGGTGATACCGTTATCAAAACAAATTATGTATGTGTTTTTCATTTAGCCACTACATAACTGTCCCACTCCTCCAGACTGCAACCACAGAGCAGTGAGGCAAACACTCAGTTACATCCTCAACTATCACATAAGTCTTGGCATAGTGGAAAATAATGCTGATAATGGAGGGGCTACAGTCTATTCATTACATGGATCCATGTTTTTCTCCAGTCCTGTGGAAGAACAATAATCACATGCAAATTAAGGCCTTTTTAATATCTATTGACATTTTTATTAGTCTATATCTAATCCTTCTTTTAGCAGAAAATTAAAACTATACTTTTCAGGTAATCTGACTCAAATTTCTAAATTTCCTAGAATTACAGTTGAAGCCAGAATAAGAAACCACACAAGGACATGACATAAAATCTAAATGTGATTGTATTTATATGTTAGCATGTCTTTAATATCATCATAGAACCAATTCTTTTTTTCATCATCGTGAAATGGTCCTGAAATAGATCTATAAACTGATCCTTAGGTATCTCAAAGTTATGCATTTATTTTTTAAGATTATAATGTCATTGCCCCATTCCTAACATGTTGGAAGTTTCAAATCTTAAAATCTTGTCTGCCAGCCTTTTAATGCACAGGGAAAATATTAAATATTTAAAGATTAATATCACATCTGTGCTAGAGAGTAAAAGTACTTTTTATTCAAGGGCATTTTAATAGCTCCTCTTCTATGCCATAAAAGAGCTTTTTTATATTTCATCTTATTTAAACTCTTCTTTATTTCAAATCTGTCATCGTGTTTTCTCAGCCATAAGTTTCCCTTGCATAGCAAAGTACAAAAGTGATCTGATTTCTCTTCCTGACAGTGCTTATGCCACATGCTTATCACTCCTATGGGACACAGCTTCTTCTCAAACATCTTTAATGAACATGAAAAGAATCAAGAACAAGCTTGTCTGTATGAACACAGATCCTGGTGAGTCAAACCTTGAGGCTATGGCAGAATTTCAGCTCATTAGTAATTTTCTCTAATATTTTAGAAAGATATTACCTACTTTTTGCCTTGTATACCAGTAAAACAGAAACTTCAAGCAATTAAAATAAAAATTTTTAATTATTTAGGTAGTCACAACTGTAGATAAGCCTTTCTGTTTTCTGAATATTCAGCCAATAAACCAATGTTTATTTATAGTCTGCAATTCTACTCAGTTCAACACTATTGCAATTATATATTATTAAGACCATGTTAAACTTTATCTCGACCAAATTAATTGAATCAAGATACCAAGATAAACAATGAAGCAACTTCGTTGCTGTATCAATAATTAAATTAATTTTCAGGAAAACAAAACAAAAAAACCCCACCCCACTTGTTCTGATACTGAATAGCTGCTTAAATGCACATGTGAATCCCAGGCTGGCTTCATTAATTTATTTATGCTTGTCTTTGATCAGTTTTCTCTTCTTTCCTATTCAAGTCAGTATCTTAAAGGGCTTTTGTCACTGTTTTTCAAAACGTCATAGATAAAAGTAGAGTGTTATCTGAGGAGTTACAGTCTAATAACAGGAAATTTGCTGGTTTACACTTCCTTTTGTTTCTCTATTTAACCTGGTTAGTTTCAGATATGATGAATTAAAAGCATATCCAATTAGAAATTCTTATATTCAAATGTTGGTAAAAATAATTAAATACATGTGTTTATCTGCTGATAACAAAATGAGGTAACACAATTAGTTGAGTTTTTTTCCCCTGGGATGTACCTTTGAATAAATGTAAATTGAAAGAATTTAATTCTTTAATACATAAGTGCAAATTATTATTAGAGTATACAATCAGTGACAGAAGATCAGTTTAACAAAACAACTCTGAAAGTTACCATTGAGGAGACATCCTTACACAGCATCTACTGGAAAGCTGGAGGGTTGGATTGTAGCCTTAATTTTATTTAAGGAATGTGCAATATTCCTGTACCACATAAGAAAGCAGTGACTCTGAAAAGATACATTCCAAATAGAAAGTCAGTTGAACAGGGATTTCCCAGTAGGACTCTGTGGAGGAATATTCCTGTATCTGTAAACAAGATGGAGGGACAAAAAAATAGAAATTCAATTCTTAACCCTGAATAAAGGGGTTTTAAAGGAGTCCTGCTTTAAATCACAACAGTTGCAAGAAATTTTGGGGTTTTTTTGAAAAATTGTATCAGAAAATTATCCTATATAATGCACAAGTATCAGCTTAAAAAAAGGGGGCGTGGGTAGTAAAGGGCTATAGAGGAGATGCAAAGCTATTTCAGTGATAAGAAGCTGAGGACAGAGCTCAGAATACAAATCAAGGCACGTCCATTCCTGGTGACAGTGATTAGTCATTGCAGCAGCTGACCATCAGCGTGTTGACACTATCTCTCAAAGCCTTCAGATCAAAACTGGATATTCCCATGGAAGTTATCTCTTAGCCAAACTCAAACATTTAAATCTGTAGGCAGTGAGGCTGGGTAACAAGTTTTAACTAAGCTGAGGAATAACGTTTTTGGGTAAAATTTAATAGTCTATGTATGGAAGATGCTACAAGGACATTCACTAACCCAGTGGGCTCCTATAAATCCAGAAGGTATATATTAGGAGGTTAAATACATTGCCTTCTTTGCCACCATATAGTTCTTGGCAGCCAATGTTCACATGTCCTGGACTGCAGGATGATAATTAGACATTCAGCATCACGTCAGCAAAGAGAAATAATGTTTCCTCTGAATCATTCCTGTAGTACATTTGACATCCTAATTGGATCAATACTAAAAAAAGCAAATTCGTCATGTGGTGTTTAAGGTGTAAATGGAACTTTGAGGAAAAACATCAGAAATTAGGTGCCTATTGCAAACTTTGCTCTATTACATCATAGGCACTGCTCCCAACCTTAGAGAGTTTTAGCTTTTTTTTTTTTTTTTTTTTGAGATGGGCAGCTTTGAGAAAATCTGCTCTACAAAACCAATCCTATTCCTAGTCATCTGAATAAAATTCTCAGAATGGAAAAATAAACCCAGTGGAGTTAAATCTGAAACTATATTAGAAGCTAAGATGTTGCAATGTTCAAAATGCCTGATGGTACACAGGTAAATAGTTACAGTGAATGAAACCACAAGAACCTCCCCTCAAAAACAAGATTAAAAACATGTTTTTAGCAGAGCTTGAATTCACTTTTCAGCTACTTGCTGAAATCGCTGTTATCAGTAGTTTTGGATGAGGTTTCAAAATCTCTGCATTAGCAATATCAAGAAAATGATGCAATTTGGTATAATAATTATGACAATTTACTTCACTTACTTTGCTGGTAAGTAGGGATTTTTTATCTTTATTTATTTATTTTTTTAATCTTTATTTATTTTATCCCAGAATTCACCAAACCCTAATTGAGGAATGGAATGCCAATTTAATAATCAAGGATGAAAATGTCATTTGCTCAGTTTTAGTCCTTAAACTCTTCAAAGTGCTGTTTTATGGAGGAAAATAAAAATAAGGGGGAAAAAAAGTATTAAAATACTTAAAGTAGTAGATAGAAATTAAAAGTGCATCTGAAGCAAAATTAAAATTATATCTGAATGAAAAATTAGAAAATATGGATTCATAGCTATTTTTATATAATTAGTTGAACTAACCAATATATTATTTCAGAATTTTTATAAAACTGTGTCTTGGAGAACTTTTAAAAGTTCATTTAAATGTAGTCACTTAAACTTTTAAAAGGTCATTTAAATGTAGTCACTTAAACCAAAGAATTTAAAAGAAAAAAAAAAAAGTAATTTTTTTAATGGCCTGATTAAAATGCAGAAGATATTTCAGATACAAGCCATCTTTTTCTCTTCACAAAGTTATCTACCTCTCCCTCATTCAACTGAGATGAGACTGGTTTTCTACAGGCAGTGAAATATTGCTTTTGATGTGCTATATTGATGTTTTAAGATACTTTTGCCCAAATTAAAAGAGAGACCCAAAAACTTTTCTGGATGATTATCACTATTTTAAGAGATGTTTCATATTAGCTTCCAGGAATCTCTTTCAACAAAGACCCGCAATTTCTGAAAACTCATTTCTTAGTAATTATGTTCAAATTACATGCCTTTTCAATGGCATGTAGTGATAGGACAAGGGGTGACAGTTCTAAATAGAAAGAGGTAAGGTTTAGATTGGATATTGAAAATGAGTATTTTACTGTGATGGTGGTGGAGCACTGGAACAGGTTGTCCAGAGAAGCTGTGGCTGACCCATCCCTGAAAGCATTCAAGGCCAGGTTGGATGGGGCTTTAAGCAACCTGATCCACTGGAAACTTCCCAGGGCAGGAAGTTTGAACTAGATGAATTTTTAAGTCCCTCCCAACCTAAATCAATCTATGATACTATGAAATGACAAAAAAGTCTAAAAAGAATGACTATAAAAACCCAGGAGTAACCAGACATTTAAAAAATCTTATTATTTTGTTCTTATATATTTAAACAAAGTTTTATCTGCTCTTAGTAATGACTTTCCAATTTCTCATACTCCATATAAAAATGCATATGCAACTCAACAGACAAACCTGTTTCATTTGAAATTAATTTTACAAATACAAGGACATTTACAATGGAAACCTGGTTTTCTGGCTTCTCATAAGGTTGCAGCAAAACTGTTTATTGCTTCACTGGAGTGCACCTTTCCCTGTAGATGCCTGTAGCTGTGTATTCCTCTCTGTACATCCATGTGTTGGCCACACCCATGTGCCCTGCTGGCCAAGACCACCCTGCTGAGGAGGGATTCCTCTGTTTTACCTGCATGTGCTTTATTTACCTCCCCAGCCAGCAGCGGGCCGCAGCTTTCGGTCATGCAATACCCTGAGGATGCCAGCGTGCTCCTCAACTCCACGGTGTGGATGCTGTGTGTGTTTGAGTACCCCAGCGAGGAGAACGAGGAGCCAGTGGTCTACTGGAGGAAAGGTCCTGACTGCCACAACCAGCAGAGCCTCCAGTCGAGCCCCAGCACAGGCGGGACACAGGTGCAGATAACAAAAAACATCCTCAGGGGGTTCTCCATCTTAAAACTCAGCAACGTTGACCAGAACGCCAGTAACTCCTATTTCTGTGATGTGATGCTAACAGAGAAAATACAGGGCAAATGTGGAAATGGCACCAAACTGACTGTGCATGGTAAGGAGCGTTTGGGAGTACAAAAAGGGGAATGATAGAAAACAGAATTGATGTGTGCAAGAGGAAATAAATTTTCCTTCAGCCTTACTGCCTTCTCTGCTATTGCTTGTGTCTGCCAAAAGAAAGGTGTAAAGGAGCAGTGTACCAACACAAAAGTAGGGGAGGGTAGGTACAACATTTGTTTGGTGCTAATTATTTATACAGCTGGACAGACTTCTCAGGGACAGTGAATTTCTGGGAATC
This sequence comes from Zonotrichia leucophrys gambelii, assembly GCF_028769735.1. NCBI lineage: Eukaryota > Metazoa > Chordata > Aves > Passeriformes > Passerellidae > Zonotrichia > Zonotrichia leucophrys. The sequence goes on along the minus strand of NC_088169.1, from coordinate 22,034,362 downwards.
TAAACCAGTTCAGTTCACTGGTCCATATCTTTTATATAGCAAAATACATGATATTTTGGTGTCTATATTTATGTATTTCTTTTAATATTTTTTCTTAATCTCCTCTGCAAACATTTGCTGAGTCTTTATGCCAATCTTATAAACATCCAAACCAAGCCCCTGATAACCACTTTTATAATTTTCTTCAGTCTTTATAAACAAATGGTCTCTTGAAAAATGTAGCTTGGGCTTTCTCTTCCTATTTGTTAAAAAATGTATAGTAAATTCACACAGCAAGTGTGACTGGTTTAAGAAACTGCACACAGCAGTAGGGATATGTGGAAGCAGAGTTCTCTTTCCATTTTGGTAAATGGTAAAATATTTTTGAATAATTTATAACTTTCCCCCATCTTCTAATTATGAACTGAATTTCCAGAATTCCGCTAAGCATATGACCTCATTGACTGATATACACAATTTCACGTGAGCCAAATTTCCTTTATGTGAACTTTCCAGAAAATCTGGTTAGCAAGTGCTAAAATGCCACAAAGCAGTTTTCTCATTCTAGATTTCACACTGTATTGGAAAATTGTCCAACAATTCTTCAGGGTTCCTGAAAAAAAACAGTGATCAAGGAAATTCTACTGACAATTACACCTCATTCATATGTTAGTTTTAGCCTGAAAAAAAAGGAAGAAAAAGTTGTGTGAGACTTGGTAAGATAACTGTCTGTTACATTGCCTTTTCTACATAACAGATGTTTTCAGATATCCCACTTCTACTAAACAGAGAATCTTATTTACTTTCCATTGCATAAGTAATTTGCAACAGGTTCAGAAATCTCATGTCTGGAGTAAAAAGAGAGAAGCTTAACTCCTGAAAAAACAGTAAAAGAAAATGTGATGAAAACAAAGACAACCGCCATTTGGTCAATTTTCACTAATTCTTTCAAATATTTAATTTTCCTTCTCTTTGTTCCAGATTTGAAATGCAAAGACTGTACAACATCAGATAAGATCTGGTGGGTTTGGTTCCTTCTTCTTGGATATACCATCTTTGTCACCACATTTATCATAACTTTTGGTGTAAGTAATAACTTCAAAACCAAATAATACAAACCTTAAGATGGATAGCGTTCTCTGATGGAAAGAAACAATAAGCAAATGAGCCTGAATATTCACCTGTGAAAAAGTAAAAAGTCCCTCTATTTTCTGTTAACTAAAGAGTTAGAAGTATAGCCCCCACCCTTTTTTGAGGGCATAGCATGAAAAAGAAAAGGGAAGTCGTGACATACAAACAAATTGCAAGGGGTTTTTTTCTGAGCTTGCTGAAAACAGAGAAGCTATTTTCCCTATTGCTAGCTGATCTTTTTACTTTTACCTGGAAACAAAAGAGGAAACAAATGCCTAAAGTGATTAGTAGTTTGAAACACATCCTGCTTGCTTCATGCTTCCGATCACCAGCTTCTATTTTTATGATCTCCTCTGGACACATATCACTGTCTGCTCATCTTTTATCTTACTCATGTTCTGTCCAACCAACCAGTCATACCAGGGCTTTTTGCCCAACCCCACCCACTAGCTGGTTGGGGCCACTGCTGGACATTTACCTGGCCAGCAGTGCAGCACCCTGACAGCTAGGATACTTGGGAAGAATTTTGCAAGAGAACAAGAAAACATTTGTTTGTATATACAAAAATGTCTAAATCTGGGGTGAGTTTGTATTCTTCCCATTGTATTTTAAAAACCTTTCACTCTTTTTTTGTCATCGTTCAGTTTCCCACTTCAGGAAAAACTTCATAGTAATTTTAATCAAGTACTTTTTATGGAAAAAAATCTTAAAAAGACAGCTAATGAATAGTTCTACTTTGATCCTACTTGGTAATAATCTTCATGTAAATGAAACTATTTGGAAACAAACAAACCTGTATGGAAGCCAGCTGAGCTGTGCCACAACTTGAGGCAAATGAGCATCACAAGTCCTTAAAAGCATGGATGACACTACATTCCTGCCGAACCCTCAACAGTACAACATGCTCTAAGTTTACAAGGTCTTTACCTGGAAGTGTAATTCCAAATTATAATTGATGTGAGACCTCAAAAACTCCTTCTTCACCAATACCTCTCCTCAAAGTTACTGTAGTAGAGATCCTTAAAAGTTAAAAAACATGTGCTAAATTGGATCAAGAGGGAATAGGCACAAAACTTACACAGGCTTCAGGGAACAACTCAGCTCTGGAGGAATTACCATGGTTTAAACCAGTAGCTCTTCGAACTCTAGAGAGATGGATCTTTCAGACAGCCAAATCCTGACTGAAAGGCAGGATTTCCTTCACTGCTCTGTCTTTCTCAAATTGTGCTGCTTAAAGGTACTGCTACTTCAATTTTACTGAATCTGGTAACGGTTCTCTCTCTGCTGATACTGCCAGACAGCCAAAATCTTCATTATCACAGAAGACACAGCACCAGTGACATAACTTACAAGAATTAAAAGACATTTAGGTTATCTGATTGCCCTTCTAGGTCAAGGTTTGGGTTTTGTTTTCCTTAACAACTGGTTGTTAAGTACTGTTACCTCAAAGCCACAACAAAATGAGAAATGTTCACAGAACTCAGGCAGTAGGTGACCAGACAGACCAGACATGAGTATTGAGTGGCACAGTGAACTCATTAGAGAGATGTGGTAAAAAGCCAAACCTTGCTGAAATACAACAACAGCACAAGCCTGACAAAGAATGTATTGCAACTGAACATACAAGGTGTGCCAATCAAGTCTCTCCTAAAAGTAATCACTGTGACCACAATTAGCAAGTAGCAGCAGTAACCTGGGATGGAGCTTGTTTTCTTCATAGTAGTCCAAATGGTGCTGTTTTAATTTGTGGTTAAAACAGTGTTGATTATCATGGCAGTGATTTGGCTGAGCAAAATGGTTGAATGGCATCAAGGCTTTCTCTGTTTTTCACTCTGCTGCTCCAAAGAGGAGGATGGGAGTGGGCAAGAGATGCTCAGCAATAAAAGCTGGGCTAGGGGAGTTGCTTTTGAGTCACCTATTGCTCAGAGACTGGCTGGGCATTGCTTTGCTGGATGGAGGCTGTGAGTGATTTCCTCTGCATTACTTGGGGTGTTTTGTTGTTTTGTTTGTTAGGTTTTTTGCTTTCTTCTTTTTTTTTTCTTTTTCCTCTCTCCTTCACCTGCTAGATTGTCTTTATATTGATGTGTGAGTTTTTTTGTTTTTGTTCTTGATATTCTCTCCCCAGTCCCAATCTGGGGATGGAGAAGATACCAAGCAAGGCACTGTGCAGACGCTTACCTGCTGGCTGGGCTAAACCTATAGCATAGAACAACACTGAAATTTATAAAGTTAGGAGCTTTTAAAGGTCATTTCTTTACTAAATGGCAAATGTTTTCTGTCATGAAAATGTACATTGTGTCAAAACCAGAATATAAACTAATAAAAGTGAGACTGGGTGACTCAAAGGTCCTTTTGCCCTTACAGTCCATTGCTTAAATCCAGTGTTTCATGGCTGGTTAAAGGCAGCTTCCATACACACCTCAAAAACAAGTCTGACCTGCCCCTTGTGAGTCTAAATCCCATTCAGCTGTTCCCTTGCTTCTTACTTCTGCTAAACTCTCTCAGAGCTTCCAAGTCTAGAGTAGGACACAGCAAGGCGCTATCCCAACACCACCTGTGCCTGACAGCTGCATCATTATAAGTGTTTGCTTGGGGATCCTCCCCAAAATAAGACATCTCCAAAAAACCCTGTTGGTACTACCTAATAATCAAGAATGAATAAAAATATCTCTCCCATCACTCCCATGCCCTATTTTTTCCAAAAGTAACAGCACACAAATATCTTGAAGGGTAAAACTGGAAAATGGAGAAGCATTACATGAAACCACTGGTACACAGTCAGACACACTTTCAGCCCATTTCTTGTGCACAATATGAATCACACTTACTCTGCTACCTGTAAAGGCCTGGAATTCATCATATAAGATGCTAATTAAGTGAAATTAATTAATCTAATACTGTAAGATATTAATTCTAAATAACTTCAACCCAAAATGTACCATCACTATTCTGCTGTATCATCATGGCCCACACCTGGCTATATTCCACTTTTTTATTAAGTTAGAACCGAATAAGCTATAAAACAATAACTACATAGGTACTGTTAACTTAGCTTACATATTTCTAACAATTTTGCTACTAAAGTAATAGCTATTAACAGTCTATAAAATTATTGAAGGTGTAGTTAAAATTAATTTTCAAATTTCATTTTGACTGCAATATGTATGACAACTTTTAAACTAATTCAGAATAAACATTGGACTGATATCCTAGTAAAGTTAGCCATCAGTTCTCTAAACAGATGAGGTATCTGATGGAGACATTTCTACTGCCTAACAATGTATGTTGTGCCTATTGCAACAGATTCACCAGTGCTATACAAAGTGCAAGAATAAGTTGAGAAACAAAGATATCAGCGCTACCATGCAAAGTGAATGGATCTATGACCAGCCATCACGACTAGTTAATAATGGGTTTAGTCAAGAATATGAAGATATGTCAATAATAAGAAGTCTATGTGACACTGGAAGGGAGACGATATGAAAAAGAAAGTGCATGCAGTTGTAACCAAGATACAAGCACGTGTGATGATACTTCTATCAAGGTAGAAAAGAAATATACATAAAAATCTCCATTAACCTGGAATACTTTTTGTTCATGTATTTATTTCAAGTTAAAGAACTTTTTACACCACACAGCTACAAATGAAATGAGCATTAATGTATGTAACCAGCATCAAAATACTGTGAAAGCTAAAGGTATTCAAACCTCTTTTCAATGCCAGCATATCTGACCATGTATATTGGGTTTTTTCTACTTCAGACAAAAGTACAGTTATGATTTTGTTTTTATCCAGCTTAAGGCCGCTTCTTTGCTTTAAAAATGTAGTTCTGTAAAACAGTATCTGTCCACTGTAATGACAGATTTCCAGAGAGGAATACCTCACACCCTCCCAGGGCACTGTCTGGCATTATTTCTAACTCCTTTCATATCCCCTGCATTAAGAAGTCCCTGCAATTCCTTCTACTCTTAGCTATTTAGCCAGCCATGCCATCTTGTAATGCACATTTTCATTTCAAATTAAAATGCCTAACGTTGTTTTAAAAGTCATAGCTTATATGTTTTTTAAAGAAATATTAATTACCAAAATAATCTTGACAGGTAGGCTACATGGTATACTGCTGTAGGGCTTACTGCCATATCTGGGAACATCACAGAAATTATTTGGATTTAAAATGTGTATTTTAAACTTAAAGTGCTTAGAATACTTGTGGAATTTAAGGAAATAATATAACTAAGATGCATAGAAAGAGATTATCACAATTTGCATGTACTTGAGGAAACGCAGTCTTGACATAGTTAAGTATGTGTGACTTGAAGGAAATGAATTTTTTTTCACAGTCAAATACTGCAAGCTGAATACTGTGTTTCAAAATTGCTTGCAATTGTAAATATGTGAAAGGAAACTTCATAGAATAAAATGAGAGGTTACAGCCTTATACTTTAATTGTGTTGTAAGAACTGATACATGCTTCTCACTGGATTCAGCTTCATCACTACCTTTATTTTCTGAAATTCTTCCTTTCTGTAACAGTAAAAATGCCACATAATTTGAAAAAATTCATCTGTGAATTTGTTTCCTTTTGGTAAAATTGCTGGCTACCATTCTTAGACAAAGTGAGACGTGACTTTCAGAGGGATCGACTGCGAGCATTCAGATAGGGAAGAACAATCATGAAGTATCTTTTTAAAAATTATTATTGCTATTTTTTGGACATTGGGAAGTAAACAATGGTTTTCCCTCCTTCTCTGTCTAAACTGGGAACTGACTCCATTTGCAGTCATACATATTCAGGCTTCCAGAGTCAGTAAATCGAATTTTAATTGTGGATGTAAATATGTAGTTAATTTTTTTTCCAGCAAAATTTATCGCTTAAGAAGCACTTCAGATTCCCTATTTTGAAACTCTCTAAAAATTAAACCCTTAATGCATATAATACACGCCTAATTTTTAATTTTAAAGGTAAAATTATATATTGGGTTACATATTAAGGGGTTAAATACACTGAATGTTTATACATTTAGCATAGAGCTTTAAGGGCAGATGTAGCCATCCCATCATTTTAGATGTGAGGTGTGAAGTCCGTCTGAGGCACAGATGCAGTTCTTTGAAGAAAAGAACTGAAGGCAGCAGTCACTGAACGAAAGTCACCTCCAAGTACACAAAGCACAAAGAGGTCAATGCAAAGCCTTTCAGCTCTGACATTTTGTCAAAAACCGACAACAGTTCATATATAATCCAGCACACATCTAGAAGGCGCATTTAAAAAGCCTCTAATTCAGATAACTCATATACCTCATTTGGGCTCTTTTCTTTACACTTGATAACACTGCCTCCACTTCTCATCAAATGAAGGCCCTTCAAATGAAGGCCAGTGTGATTTCTGCAGTTTTTCACATGCTTCTCAGAAATGGCTGAAAGTTGCTTCGAAAGAAGTTGGACATAAACCTCCACTCTGAAAGGTTAAAAATTCAGCAAATTCTGGGGAACTGAAAAAATGTAATATCTAATATGTTCTATCATCTGACACCAACAGCAAAGACAGTCAGACATCATGGGTTTTTATGGAAGTCTACCACAGAATGAAACATCAGGACCGAATTCAGAATTAATTTAGAACACAAATTTTTAATATTAAAAGTATGAAATATCCTTTTTTGATTTATGCTTTTTGAAAAAATGCATATTGTAGTGTTAAGAACATTAAGATTTATATAAAATATAAATGGACAACAGTAAGTCAAAGAATGACAGAACCACTGGTTAAAGGGGACCTCTGAAGATCACACCCTTACTCAAGACAGAAAAGGTTGGCCAAGACCTTGTCCAGATGGCTTTCGAGTATCTCCAAGGTCAGAGACTTTCCTGATACTTTGATGGACCCTTTTGTGTTTCTTGTTGCCTCTGATCCTGTCCCTGGCATCACTGAACAGGGCCTGGCTCTGCCATCCACAGGTATTTATACAAATTGATAAGATTCCCCTGATCCTTCTCCAGGATGCACACTCACAGCTCTCCCAGGCTGTCTAGTCCTTAATCATCTCCATGGGCTTGCAGATGACTCACTCCAGGAAGTCCATAATATTCCTATCCTGGGGAACCCAGAACTGGAGAATGCATTCCAGATCTGGTCCAGCATCTTCCAAGCCCACAGGAAGGACCCTCATCCTTGTACTGCTGGCAGTGCAATGCCTGACGCAGGGCAGGATGCTGCTGGATCCCTTGCCATGAAAACACATTGCTGGCTCACGGTCTTTTTGCTGTCCCTCAGTACCCTTAGCTAAGGTACATCTGTGCAAAGCAGATGCAGGAACTTGCCCGTTTCTTTGACAAACCTGAGAGATGCTCTTCAGTCCAATTCTGCAGCCTGCCCAGACCCCTCTGGACCATGAGTATATCTTCAGCTACAAACGACTTAAAACAAGAACCTCAAGTTCATGACCCAGTGTCTGAACCATGGAGTGAGTCTCAGCCCTCCAGGGACTGAAGGAGACAGAATTCCTGATAATTTTAGTAGGACTCAAGTTTACCTTCAAATCACTTAATTATATTCTTTCATAGGAAAAATGCAGATAAGCTAAAGGAAAATAGTAATTGAAACAGTAACTTCCAATGACTTTGTCTGGTATTAAGAATTATCTAACACACCTTCAGCCTGACTTTAACAGTAATTACAGAGTTCAAGATGCATTCTGTGGAAAACTGGACAGAAAACACTTCATTAGACTCCAGAAAATATAGATAGTAATAGCATGCGTGCCATAGTTTCCCTAGAGAAATGAAAGAAAATGGAAAAAGGATTGAAATTAATGTCCATAAGAAGCATGAGATAGGAAGAACAACAAGTATTGATATGCATATGAAAAACCGCTCATGAAGAAATAAAATACCTGTCCAGGCATCAGATACCCATGGATGTACCTACATTTGGATGATGGCATTATTGCTTGGCTTAGTATTCCCAGCCAATTAGTATTTGTGTTAACTAACAAAGCAGCTTGTCTATTTATATAGTGATCTTCATTTGCAATCTCTACACATCAACAAAGACGACCTAAGTTTTCAAGATCAGAGCAGAGTTCAGAGTCCAGTCTTCTAGGAAAACAGAGGTCTTAGAAAATATAGAGGCATTGCATTTCTGAAATATAGAAAATTATGAAATCCAAGAATAAGACAGTTTCTTAGGATTTGTATGTCTTACCTCTTTAAACACACTTCAGAATATATACAAACAAAAATGTACCTTAGCATATCACCAGCATAATCTGAAGAAATATCAGCAGAGATATGAACATGTGCTTTGTAATAAAAAGTATTTTCATTCTCATGAGAAAATATTACCTTAGACTGTCTCATCTTCTAGATTTTACTGTGTTTGCACTAATGATTTTCAAAAGAATTCAAAAAATCTGAAACAAAAAAACAAACCCAAAACAATGGTTTCCCAGACAACACAGCCAGCAGAACTACCAAGGTTTCAGCAAAAATGGAACCTTCTATTTAAATTATAAGTATTGCATGCAATCATCTTCACTGAAACGCTTATCAACATCATGGTACAAAGTCAGTATGGATTTTTGCACATTTCATCTCCTTCAGCTTTTTAAGATATTAGTAACATTTTTTTAAAATAGTTATGCAGCCTATTTGCATAGCAAGTCCATCAGAAGACAAAATTCTGTTGAGTGTAGGTTTCAGCTTCAGCCACACAAGGACTACACCTAAAACACATCTCAAAGAAGAGAAACAACAGAATCTATCTAGGAGGTATTCCTGAAATTAAAAAGCCAGTTATTTCATTGGGGTTTATTTTGACAAAGAGGTCACTAACTGATTTTCACCTCCACTTATTTAGGACCCAATAAAGAGGACTCTCTAATCTTAGGCATTTGTGAGAAAAATAAGGTGGCAAGGTTCCTTTTCAGCACATCTGATTTATGCTATTCTAACAGAAATGCCAGATACTACTCAGGATAGTTAGCTAGAAAAGATCTGTATTAACTGAAGAACTTGTAAAGTGGTAAAAACCCCCTGAACTTTCCCCATTCAAAGAGGATCATATTCACCCCTTGAAGAATACAACTAATGTAAACAGAAAACAAAATCTAAGAGGGTCTGATTTTCTTAGATATCTCAGTTTCTCTGAGTGAAAATAAGCTGTTTCAAGATTTCACAATTCTAGGACAGTTATTACCATTCCATTGAATCAGAGACTTTGACCACAGCAGATGAACATGAAAGAAATTTTTTATAGCACTACCTACTGCTGCAATTCATGCTGGAAGCTATGCTCTGTACAGCTGAGAATGCAAGTGGGCAAGGCACAGGTTACAAAGGTAGCTTCTTTCCAGTTTTACATGCAAAAAATGCTGTCCTAAGGTCTGGAAATCATGCAAGCTATTCTGTACATCACAATCACTGTATAGAGAACCTCACTCACGCTGTTCTAAAATGAATGTAAAGTGCTTCACATCAGTCTTTTTAATTTTTTTATTATCAAAAACACTAATAAAATAATTCAATCCCTGCACTATGATTCCTAACTACATATTAATATAAATCTGGTGGTTAGTTGCTGAATAGGCTTTCAAACAACTATAAAAGATTTTCTTTTCTTAGCCACAGGTTTTTCAGTTTTTAGAAATTCTAAATTTCATACATGCTTGAACCCCCAATTTTAACTTTTTTTAACTTTATAAATCAATTTAAGCTCCACACTTATAAACCAAACACACTTTGCTTTTACATAAACAGTTGCAGATTTTAGAATTTGGGCATTGAGACTGGAAGTCCTACACTTAAGGTAGTCAATACAACACGAATTTTAAAATAATAAGGTATGTGAATCTGAGTTCATTACCCACTGACTCTCATCAACCACTCTCCAGACTGACAGTAGATAATAAGATCATTACAGCATTCCAAGACACTTGTAAATAAACTCTTGACAGAAGTTTCAAGAAAATATATTTATTCAGTTTTGGCAGAGGAAGAAAACAATAAATATAACAATTTTTACACCCTTTTTATAAGTTATTTTTATATGACATTTCTGCTAAAAAATTTCTAGTAGTATTTAAAATTTTAAAAGAAGACATTCACTGAAGAAAGAACATTTAAAGTGAAAAAAATACATAAGAGTGCAAATGTTTTATCTTCCTGTGTCTAGTACTTAATTTTCAAGACCTTTGGAACAGTGCAAGTTACATTTTAGTTCAATACCAATGTGAGCATCCAATTAATATGCAGAACTAATACACAGAAGTCTGTTACGTGAATAATACAGATGGTAATTTTTCATTATATAACATCAATTCTCCTCTCCAATAACACTGAAAAAGACCTTTCCAAATTTCTGTAATTATGACACTTTTTACAAGCTTTTTAAAAATCCCACACTCAAGTCCCCAGCTGAAGCAAAATGAATCTAAGTGGAACCTCCTCAAAACAAGACATCCACCAGGCACATCCAGCTCCTGTTCTGACATGTTTACACAGCTCCGTGGAGTGCAACTGATACTTTCTCAGCAGCAGCAGATCCAAATCCATTGGGATGTTTATTTTCATGAACAGCAACTGGGGCAGCAATCCCTGAGATTCTCTAGGATGCCTGTAGGTGTGTTTTGACATCCTTCATGTTTTGCTAATTTTCTGTGAGCTGTCTACTCAAACCAGTTCTCTTTCAATAAGAAGCGTACAGCATCATCAAAGCCATTTTGGTACAACGATTCCATTTTCTCCTGGTCTGGTGGGAACAACGCTTGATTAAGCCTTACTAGGTTGGCCAGAGACAGCTGCAACAGAGCAAGAAGCTGTAAATTAGTTTATTAATGCAACTTATCCTGATGTGACTGTTCTGTCATCTGTTTCATGGAGCATATGTAAAATGGAAAGACTGGCATGGCTGTGTCTCCACCAGGGATTAACCACGTCCAGGGCCACTGTGAGCGCCAGGACAGACTGGCACCAGTGCACACACACAGAGTCAAACTCACAGCATCCAAGACAGACTGGCTGCCTGTAACACTGTCCAAAGCTTCTGCAACGCTTCAGCTTTGGAAACACTCCCAAAACCGTCTCACAGAGTGGTAGCTGGCACATGTTAAACTTGTGCAAGGAAATATTTTGACAACTTACTAGTGCAAACAAGCACATTCTTGGGAACATTCCCATGCAATGTTTAACATATGAGTACAAACGTAGCTTCTGCTACCAATAAATTAAGAACTACTCAGCATTTTAAGTGGTCACTCTGACAAAGTAAAAGGATTTTGGAGCTTTATTCTTGAATAGAGATTTTATTAAATTGTTTACAACAAACTTAACACAATTATATTTAATAATGTTCTGAACAATTTCTTTATATAATTAATACTTAGCCACATTATTATATACAATTTTTCAAAACAATATCAGAATCATCATTATTTGAAGTAAGCAATTATTCAAATTCTGACACTAGGAGACGGAGAGACAGAAAACTATTCATATTCACATATGGATATATGAAGATGTACAACTCTTCAATTTATGCAGATTACAATATTGCTGACATGAAATTGTTCTTAGTCATCATTTTTACAGCCCTAAAAGCAGAAGTGCTTCAATTTGAATAGTTTTAAATGTTGCATGGGATTCTGCACAAGTTTGCACATGACCCCAGAAGCAATGTAACTGTGCAATTAATTTTCTGTCTCTAAACTAAACTAATCACCAGGTCATTTTTCAGCCTCTAGATACAAAACACAACAAAGAAATATACAATAATTGCATATACTCCCAAGATACATAAAATCAATAATTTCACATTTTATGATCTTTACCAAGTATAACCAAGCCTAATATCTCTCTGTGAAATATTATAAAGATTCAAAAACTGGTCCAATTGAGAAAGGCATTACATAACACTAATTTTAGTAAAATTAAGTAAACATTAAAAACTGCCTAGAAAGAAAGTTTTAAACTAATTATTATTGTTAATCTTTCTTTCTAATGGAACATTGTTGACCACTTGGTCTACCACTATTCAATATTTTCTTTCAGCATGTTGAAAAAAGCAAAACTATGGTTAAGGTTTGTGAGACAAATGTTGCAAACACAGAAATGAAAATAATGAAAAGGAGGCAAAAAAATCAGTCTCATATTTCAATATACAAAAACATTTCTCCAACTTATAACAAAGCTTCTGGAAATGCATTGTAGTCACAAATATTCACAAGTTCGCTTGTGCAATGCAGTGACAAGTCAATGCATATACAATTTTAAATGTACAACTTAAAGCTGTATTTTAAATTTAGTTAGAGCAACTGATTTCAGCAAATATGAGGAAATGTTCTGCAGCTGTCCTCTCCTGAGGTATTCCACTTTATTTTTTTCTATAAACATCTTGTGTAGTCAAAGACATCCGATATGTAAAGCAAACCTAGTATTATTTACACTGAACAGCCTGATATAATTTGCTCAATTTTGTACTAGATCAATGCTTTTCGAACTTTCTTCTTTCTTCTACATTCTCCTTTCCTTGTGTTTAAGAAAAGGTTTAACCTCCATTTGCAAAACAGAAAATGCCAAAACTTTACGTAATCTAATATATGAGCACAAAATTAACACTTAAATAGGAACACAACTGCAGAAATACTTTTTAGTGTTTTTAAGTTAATAAACAAGCAACTTACCATCATATCTTGTTTTGCTAATTTGACATACAGGTCCACACGCCCTTTATCTTGTGGACAGATATCCAACCGACCGCTGAAAGGGGAAATTGTCACCGTTCTTCCAACAGGCAAAATAGGAAGGCCATTGGTAAGGCCACCATCAACCCACTTCTATTGGAAAACAGAAATATTTTCAAAGTAACACCAGTACAGTATGATCATAATGCAATACTTTACCCTTTTTGACCCTCCCTCCTTCACTCTCAAGAAAACTTACAAGTTTCCCTCTAAGAATACAATGAAAAAGATTCAGTATGTGTCAAATATGAAAGAACTGACAATGCACACACAGATATTTGAATCAATGAGCATTTAACATAATGTACAAATTTGGTGTAAGGTATTTATCAAGCTACTTATAAGACTTTTCAGTTAATTAAAAAATAAAATGCCCCATATGGGATTTTTCTCAATGCATACATGTAAAGACAAGACTGTTAATACTACACATAATGTATCAGATATTAATTATATAGCATATACTCTTCTAGAACATTATTCTGATTGAAAACAGGAGCTGTTCAATTTGTACATGCAGGTAGTCTGACTGCAGAAGCTAAACCACAAATTACTCCTCTCCTCTTCTGTGATTTTTCTTCCAGAGCCTCATTTCTTCTTACATACACTACACAAGACAGCAGTAGCTGGAAAGTGGAAGGTAAAGGTGGGAAGGAGCTGAACAACTATGGCATAAGAGCGAGCAGACCTAATCCTGCTGTAGGAGTTGAGCGGAGTGAAGAATGAGATCTAGGGGCCAAATTTGTTTCCAATATAAACAGGACATCCGTTGATGACATCTCTGTGGTAATGTATTGATACCTTCCTCAGCTGAGACATCTCTTGGTAATGTATTTATACCTTCTTATTTCTTTCTGTTCTACAGGCATAGCCCAAAATTCAGCAGGGGTCTGCTGGCTAACTGGATTCACTGACACCATCCATGAGGTCTGTTGAGCAGATGCATCACACTGATCAGCTGATATGTATTGCTGTATCTGTAATTATAACGCTGACAAGCTTTCTGACATAATGACTGCCTAACTAGCAGCAAATGCATATGATTTTGTGGGGCTTTTTGGTAGGGGGTCTGTGGAAGTTACAAAGGTTCTAGAGGCATCATTTGTATGAATGGGGAACTGAAGTATCATCTATTTCTCATAAGGAAGAAATAGCCATTTTCACGCTTTTAAAATTATTCCTAAAGTATTCATATGCTCATGTAAGAGAAACAAAGAAGCTGTACAAGCTAGATTGAGTAAAGACAACTGTAAAAAGGTGTTCATATAAAAATACAAAATATAGTATTGAAGTTGCTTTCCCTTAAGATGAAATAATTACACCATAAATAAAAACACTTAAAAAGAAAGTTCATAGCTCATGAAAAATTACCTGTCCTTTAAATTCCACTGGCTTAATTCCTGCATACACTGGTATAAAACTACTTGCTAGCAGGACCTAGACCAAAGAAAGCAGAAACAATAGAGAAAAAAAAAAAGACAAAGAAATTTAGAACTAATACGTATTTCCATGCATATTTACCAGTCAATATATTAGTTTTACATAAATCCACTGTAATCTCAAAATGTGGTGGTATGTCAAAATGTGATTAAAAATATTCAATAGGGTTTGATTTTTTAAGACTTCACAGTGATAACTGTCAAAACAAAATATCAAACATTAACTCAATTATTAATGTGATTTAAGAGGAGATGCAACTTAGTTTTGCACAATGTGAAATAATCTGTGGTTTTCAAGAAATTAAATATGCAGATGATGAAAAAAAACAGTTTAAGAAGAAGCCATTCTGTTGGCATATTAAAATAGTGTTTACTTTTCTAGTCAGATTTTCAAAGTTTCAATAATACCACGAATATCATGGAAATTCACATATGTATACCTTTACCAATGTTTGTATTTATACACTGAAGTATTAACAGACTACTATTTCCTCTACTGTAAGGCTGCATTGCTGTTTATAGCCATTCTTGATTTTTATTTTAGACCAGGTCACCTCTTATCTCATGTACAGCTGTGCAAACAAATATGTGTTTCTATGCATTCATAGCAATGCCTCTGAGACAGTGCGGGTATCTCTATACCTGTGTATTCACCCATACATATATAAGCAACCAGCATATAGTATTTCCAGAAGAAAAGGTAAATGCATGGAAAAAGTGCAGTATGTCAGAATTTTTCATTTTAAATTTTTCATTCACTCAGCTAAATAGAGTGGATATGCACATGCTGTGTGGTGGCACTGATGACCAATCTGGTGAACAGAAGCAGGTCACAGACTGGTGCATACACTGTGTGAAAGATGAACAGGTGCAGAAAAAAACCCACAATCCACAGAGATTATGAAAGAAAATGCCTAAGCTTTTTTTTGCCTAGAATTACATTTACTTTTACAAAATTTAAGCTCTTTTAGTATTAGGCCCTTCTGTTTCCCTAACAAGTTTTAATAAAGACTGTATACGTATATGAAGTCTTCAACTTCCACTCTGAGAACAGTTTTCCTGCCTATTCCTTCCTAGAGATGTAGAGCTTTGTCTGAGCTCACATAAAAAGGCTCTCTGTTTTCTAAAGTGAAACTGCAGCTATTTCTCTACCAAGCAGGCCTTTCGCTAACAAAAGTTCAAAGCAAGATTCCCAAGTTCCTAATATCAGCCTCTTCCCCAGCCCTGCACCTTTCCTCCTCTCTTCCTCGACTCCATCTCAATGACTTTGGCCCTTCTAAACTAAGAGAAATGTAGAAAAAAGATTTAGTGAATGGAGACAAAACCAGGTGACTCCTGCAAAGTTTGAGTTCTTTTCAAGAGGACTGAAGAAAGCAGTTGTTCTTCTTAAAAAGTCACTGAGATCTCCTGAGTGAGGAGAGGCAGGACAAGTTTGAAAAACAAACACTTTCAGTGTTTCCCACCAGTGTGGACTTCTAGGCACTATCTTACTTTCCCAAACTAAATATACCAGAGTTCTGTGCCTTGCTCTCCCACAAACACACAGATCGTGCCTCTCTTCCCCCCCAACTCCAGTTTAAGAACCGCAAGCCTACAAATGCCGATACAAGATGATTGTTTTATGGCAAGTCTACTTCAAAAATGGGAAATTACTACCTGCCTTTCCAAGTCCACAGGGAATAGCAAAAAAAGATAAAAGCTTAGCATTGCAGCAACACATTCATTTTAGTCATTATGAAAGACTTTTGGAATTGCAAGGCTTGGTTGTTAAGCATTGAAGTGGAAAGATTTCTGGCAGGGGGTGCAGATGTTTTGTTGTTTTAACACAATCTGCCCAGCAGTACCTTTATCCATGCCTTGGCTGTAGGTCATGCCTAGGCATGATACAATAAAATAACCTAACAAGGTCTACTCTCCCTGATCCTGTGACAGCCACCGGCACTGAAGAGAGCTGTACTCATGACACAGACAGAGCTGAAGACATGCACAAAAACAGCTATTAGGAGCTGGACTGAAAGATCAGACAATATGAATATATTCCAATGAGCAGTTATGTGTAATTTTATTGCTATTATTCCAACCCACCCTACTGATATCATTGAGAACAAAAGAATAGAACAGCAATGGCTAAATCAATGAAAGAACTATTGAAATACTAGTAAAATGTACATATTTCCAAGGTCATCCTAATTCTTCTCATTGTCTCCAGGTTAGAAAATTTCACTGAAGAAGCACATAAAGAATAAAAATCTCCACACTTGCTACTATTGCATACTATAGCTAGAAACAACAGTGCATAACTTGAGATAAACTCTTCACATAATTATATTTGCATGACAAAGTCCAGTAAATTGAGGACTATCCATGTAGAATATAATAGGGTCAAAATTTTAAAAATTATACTTTAAAGGCAAACTCCCAAAGCACATTTTGAGGTTTTGTTAGTAAGTGTCATTTTTTTAAAGTGGTAACTATAAAGAATTTGCTCTAAGTATCCACGAGGATAGAGAAAGAAAGGATTCCTTCTTATACTATTTCATCCTTTATTCTGATCCATCTTATTATGTCTTCCACTAAGATACAATCACTTACTAGAAAGAACATCTGCTTCACATGCATCTGAATTGCTCTTACCATCTCTTATCAGCTTATGCATACAATCCTGATCCAAATTTAAAATGTGGCATTCAGATGAAGAGAAGGACAGTGAAAGATATACTTTCCAGCTTATATAAAGTACTTAGCATTACATTAGAAGTATCCACAAGCACCTCTAGGAATTGTTCCATTTTTTTTTTAAACTTCTTTTGCTTTCTTTTGTGATGAAACAATATCAGTAAAGTAAGAGATGCAAACATTTTTACAATATTTTGAGATTTTCTATTGTGTTCTCATTTACTGCAACAATTAGCTACCTGTTACTTTCAGAAACACTTTGCCTACAAGATAGAGCTTGAATAACCAATGAAGGAAACACAAACAAACAACAAATACATTTTAGCAAAATTTGTGAAGCTATAGGATCGAATTCTGCTTTAAACATTGTTTATATTATGGTTTTAGCACCACTGGGAGTAGCATGGTTACCTGAATAAACCAGTGATTTTACTGTACAATTAATAATACACTCTTAAGCCTTGAAGAAATCTCAGAGTTTGTATTTACAACTGCCACATTCAACATGATTACCTTAATGACGTCCTCCCTGGAGGCAAAATTTGAAACCAAGTGATTTTCCCCACTCTTGGAGTTGGTGACCGACACATAGAGCCGGTTCTCAGCTATCTCATGAACATCAGGAGGAAGAATAGACTCTATGCCCTCCCTAGAGGAAAGAAAATGCTCAGCATTACTCACCACTATTACTTAAAAGCCTTGCCAATGCATTAGGGGTGAGCACCCCACAGCACAGCAGAAATATGCACCCTCTCAATTTGCATTTGGAGAGCTCTCTAACACAAAAATGATCTTAGAGAAGCATTAAGATAGGTACCTAAGTGTTTTCATAAAATCATAACCAGGCGTTACTGCACCAAAGTTCAATCTTCTGACTTCCTGTGCAAATCCATAGGCAAAGTGCTTACATTTCTGGAAATGAAAAGCATTAACCATTAGGGATGTTTAAGTGATGGGAACCATGTTTAACTGCAGTACCTAAAATATACTAGAGCTAAAGCTTTAATAAAAGAGTTATTAGATCAAACCAAAGGATTTTTCCATGTGTGCTTGGTTTGTAACAAGACATGCATAACAAAATGTTGATCTTTTGCTAAAGATTAATTTGTAAGAAAAAAAAAATTCCCTATTGAAAAAAAATAAATAAACTCTTAATAAATAAACTCTGAGGATACCACTCCAACAATCAAGCAAAATTAAAAGCTATTTTTCTATATATTACCACTGCTAAATAATCAGTTCCCTAGATCATGCCATTACAAGAACAATCACTTAGTTCAAACTCTAAAGCCACCTCTTATTTTAAGGTCTGCTTCAGAACTTAAACTAGACACAAGTACCTTAAGATGCTTATAAGCAGTAAGAAAAATTAAAATTACAACAATTTTTTCTCACTAAAGCAAAAAACAGGGTACTAGCAAATACACATATTTAATTAATAAAATACTATGGAAGTATTTAATGAATGAAAAACTCAGATGGGTGATATAGAAAGAATATACACATCAGAAAAAACAGGTAACAGATTCCTGCACAGAGAACCTTTTACACAAGCTGAAATGCCCAGCATTAATGACTGCAAAAAAAATAGCCTGAAGTGTGAGTCACAAGAATTCCAAAGGGACAGTAAAAGAATTGGTAAAATTTATTTTTAGCCATAACATTCTGAAACAATGAATTATGATCCTAAGTGCTTAATACTCACTATTCAATATTTGTAATCCTTTTCTTATCCTTTCATGCAGGCTTTTCTAATGATTTTAGAGACTTGGAAAAAAAACCTAAATTCAATCTTATGAACCTTCTGAAATAGGTACTTTATAAATTCACCCACATTCACCCATATCACCACACAAATAAAAGATAGTTTGGGTTTCCTGGATTATTAGGTCTGTGCATAAAGAACAAATCTGTTGTTAGCAACAAAAATCAATGACTGAGTGACTAAGTAAAGGAAAGGGGAAAAAAAATAGGAGAGACATGAATGTATCCCACTGAGGAGGAGAATACAGAATACATTGAAAGAAAAACAAGGAAGGAGGTAGGTGAGGATTAACACGTGATCAGAGCCATGAGGGAGTTAAACTTCCTCACACCACTTGTATGACAAAGCACTCAGCTAAGCAAAAGGCAGAAATGTAGTTCTTGCATCCACTTTCTTTATATAGCCTTTGAATAAATGCATCAAAAAGTTCACTAAGAGGTTCATACCTCTTAAAGAAACAATTATTTGTGATACTTAGCTTCACATTGGTTGGATTTGCACCTTTATCCCATGAGATACTTGCCATTGCCAGCTCAAAGCCAATTAAGGCAGATTCAGATACTTCTCTCTATGAATGCAAAAGAAATCCACAAAACCCTACACAGAAGCACCTCAGAACTACTATCCCTGTATCTAAGATGCTTAAACAAGGTTATGGGGAGCTAAGAGTACCGAACTAGGGAAATGACAGAAAACTACTTTGCACATTACAAGTTCCAAGAATGTACTGTACCTAGACTCTCAATTTCTGCTCTCAAAAGGAACAACTTCTTACAGTTATGACTGTTTTAGAATCTGAGTGCTAGAAGCTTTAAACAATACATCTACATGTTAAATAATCACTGAGGCCATGTTTAGAAATTGTAACTGCTTGTATTGAATTAAGCAAACCTGGTATCAACATGACAAAGGTAATTTTACAATAAATAGTTATTTACCTATAACTAAATAAGCCTAATTAGAATTCTCAAGTCCCACACCTTTACAAACAGTGACAAAAATTCAATATATGACAGAAAAACATTTGGAAACTGTCTTAGAACAGCAACAGTCAAAACAATAGATCATCAGTGTTACATTCTCTCCAAGATAAGGACAGGTTGCATTACAGCTTTGAGACTAGAAGATACAGAAAGTCCTAATTATGGCTTACCTAACATTGCCATCTCTGGGGGGAAAGATGAGGGAGGGAAGAAACAAATAATTAACTGATTAGGAGCTACACTTGTGGATATAAAATATTTCAAGCTAGAATCATAGTAAAGATAATAATATAATTATCCTGATATGAAAAGTTAATTCTATTCAGTAAAGAAAACTGCCTTTACTTAAATTCCATGAGAATTACAATTATTCTCACTGACAAAAGAACTCTCAATTTCCCATTTAAACACTGAAACAGAATAATTAAAAGTACACAAAAAAAAAAGGACTAGAAAGTCCATGAAGCTTTGTTTAGCTTACAATAATATGACAAAATTTCAAGGAAAAATACAACAGACTCAACGTAATATAGACTTAGCTTCCACAAACAAAACCTAAAAACTATTCTAATATTTTTACTTAGAAAGATCTTTGTAAGTTGGACCAGGCTGAGAACAAGGACTCATACCCAGGGTCTGCAATAAGCAGAAAAATTTCCTTGGGCTAACAAAGGGCTGCCATGCTCACCACAGAGGAAATTAATGTCAGAGGTATATATTATACCAGGCAAACTTGAAACTGAACTACCAGTCAGAGGTGAGAGAAGGGGAGAAATGCCTGCACAGAATACAATGAGGTTTTCTCCACAACAGAGAGGAACTTGCCTAATACCAAGTCATATAAAGAATGTTTGCAGGGGAGTGGGATGGGGAAAAGAAGCCAGGGAAAAACAACTGCTGAAAGAAGTAATGCTGCAAGCTGAGTTCATATCCCAGCAGAAACAACCAACAGAAAGATCAGAGGCAAAGTGGGGTTTTGCTGGGACTATTATTTGAATCACATGAAATGAAATAAGCAAGGCCTAGAGGCATTATCAAATGCTCACTTGGAACAAAATGTAAGTGTAACTTAGATGAAAAACCTAACAGCCTGTTTTTCCCACACTAATGAAAAATAGTAAAGAAATACCAACATTTTGGCAATCCTGGTCCTCTACATTTATTAAGGCAGAGTCACCACAGACAGTTCAGGAGGGCAAAGCAGCCTTAACCTGTGGGGAAAACCAAGCAAACAGACACCAAAAAAACCTGCTAACACTCTCCAAGCAAACAGACACCAAAAAAGCCCCTAATGCTCTCCATGGAATCTGTAACATTGCAATCACTGAACAGAACCTTGGTGTCTCTGCAGGACACCACATGCACTGTGAGAAAGGAGTGGCATCTCTGGAAACAAAACAACCCAGATGCATGTCAGAACAGAATGCTGCGAGGGTTAATCCCACGGGCTGCTATTAAGGCATGGGCTACACTGAGTCTAAAGGAGATGCAAAAGCCTTTAATGCTGTTCAGTGGAGGACAGGCACCAAGAAAATATCTGAGCAGGTGGGAGCTGTTTATGAAGACACACTCCATCTACCATTTTCACCTCCTTTCAGAAAAGGTTAGAAGGGTGGTGCTATGCACTTGCTTAGCAAAGCCTATCTCTAACTAACAGAACAATGATTCACTTTGTAATGTACCATCATTAAGTATACATTTTGGTATACTAAAGTATATCTGTTGCTTACAAATTAAGATTTACACACATGAGATTTGTATTTACACAGCTTAAAATGTAAGGTTCATATGAAATATTTCTATCATTAACATTTTTGCTCATGAGTCACAGATATGCTTAATCACAACATCATACAAGAGTCCTGTTCCTAGCAAGTATCAAGATGTAAAAGAGCAAGACACAAAACATTTTAATGAACTTAATGGAAGATGATCATATACAAAAATGTCCTTTGAAAATTATCATGGCCTATACCTACGAGTTTATTAATTTACCTCTATATTTTCTGGCACTGCTAACAAGACAGCGGCAGCCAGAGATCCCGCAGAAGCTCCCGCAAAAGCTTTCACATCTCTCAGTAACTTCTTACCATGCCTGTGGAAAGCAGCTGCTGCCCCCAAGTGGTAAATGCCCAGAAAGCCACAAGCTGCAAAGGACAGGTTGATGTGTCTCATCTGGGCTGCGGAAATAGTGTGTCACAGTCAGTCTTTTGCAATTTCTCTTGCAACATACAGTTAATTTTTTTGCATAACGTATTCTAACTATATAAAAAACCGCAAGTTATTTGAGAACAGTAAAAGCTTTTGATTACTAAATATATCAAACCATCAGCACTTAGTTTAGTATCTCCAAAACTGAAAACAACTCTGAAATAATCCTTAGTACCCTTTTTTAATAAATAAAAAATATATAATTTATCTATAGCATAAATACATACTTTCATCTGATTTGTCAAAGAGTAGCTACACAAAAGTTATTTAAAAATACCTTGAAAGAACAAACATTATTAGCCACCTTTATCAAAAAATCAAATTAATTATTAAACTGCTGGTTACTGTCTCATCATGTAGTGACGGGACTGGGAAAACGGATTCAAACTGAGAGAAAGTTAAGATTGGATATTTGGAAGGAATTCTTTACTGTGAGGGTGGTGAGGCACTGGAACAGGTTGCCCAGAGATGGATACCCCATTTCTGGCAGTGTTCAGGGCCAGGCTGGATGGAGCTCTGAGCAACCTGGCCTAGTGGGAGATGTCCCTGCCCATGGCACAGGAGTTGGAACAAGATGATCTCTAAGGTGCCTCACAGCCCAGGGCATTCTATGATTTTATTATCATAGTCCCCCTTACACAAGCAGAACTCTGAATCCATCATAATTCTCTAAGAGAGGAATTTTTTCTGTCATCTTTGAAACTCATCTCCTTACTAGAATTAGTAATAGACAATTTTTCAAACTAATTACTAGTTTAAAAAAGAAAAAACAAAAAGCATACTTTTGCTACTATTAAAATAAGAAGGAATAAAAAAAAAAACCCAAAGTAAAATACAAAGCACTAAATGTAGGAAAACACACACACACTCCAAAGGTGTCTAGGATAGAAATCTAAATTTAACAAGAAAACCCCACAAATAGGAAGCATAAGTTCAGATTATCAGAGATAGTTAATTAAATAAACAGAACGCTGTGCAATTTATTAGCTCTTCTATTTCTGTAAATAACTACATAATGAAAGCAAGACATTCTACAGATTGTATGTTACAGATGTAAGAGACACTGTACACATTATCTTAGTATTGAATTAAAGATAACACCCTACTGTACTTGGGTTCATCTCAATATAAATGGGAATAAAAGACAGAAACTGTTCTATCAGTCCTGAAGACAGGCAAACATACAGCATCACATTTTTGATAAAGATACCTCTTCATCTTTGAAATGGGAAGGCCAGGAAAGATGAGGAGAAGAAACAGCTCCCAAAACCATTAGATAAATGCCAAACCCAACTGCTTTACCCACAGCATGATTAAAATCAGACCTTAAGATCTGACCAGGTTTGCTATTTTACTGAGACAGCACCTCATAGTGCCAGGGACTATTTGGTGCACCAGTCAGTTGGCTAAAACACATAGTATATCAACTGTGCTGGAAATGCTTCCATACCCACTTGTAAGTAGGAATACCTGTAACAAATCTAACATATTTGTACTCAGAAAGTATTAGAGGTTGGCTCTTGCTGTGACAATAGGGGAGAAAGACATTTAGAATGAAGAAAGTGATAAACTGATTTACTATTTTTGCAAAAAAGGATCTTTTAATTTAAAGAAAAGTCTGTGTACTGAATAGAAGGTAAAAAACTACTCAAGATGCTACAGGAAAATAACAACCACAACTCTACTTTGTTGTTTTTTTTTTAATAGAGTGGAAGAAAACTAAAACAGTCTTTGAAGTATGATACCACAATATGTTTCCTTTCAGGGTAGTTAAACTCTTGGGAGTTAAACCAGCTGCTGCAGCTGACTCCAAACCTTCTACAAAATAGGAGCAAAGATGCATTTGCACCACAGGCCACTCTGACAAAAAGGTGAAGCTGGTTAAAGCAACTGCATTCTTATGTAGGAATTGAAGAATCAACTCCCATTTCTATGCAAAACAGATCTCAAGATCAAGACACTTCTAATATGAAGCACTATATGAAATAAAGATTATGTTTACATAGCTGATTGGTCAAAAAGTATGCAAAGCACAAGTTCGCAAATACAAAGAATTACATCTAAGGGACCCATGTAATGTAACTAAGAAATGCAAGTGTAAGATAATAAGGTTATGTAAATCAAAATAAGTATATGGATGCTTATGTACATGTAAACCTTCTGCTAGGCTAATACTGCAAAAAACTATCTCTCCCTGCTGGAAAATAATTAAATGGTCACAAATAAAAGAGAACCACAAAAGAGTATCTAAAGTGTGGTTACAGTAAAAACTTTAGATTAAAAGCCCTTTTCAAAATGAAACATTCCCTACAAATGTGGAAGAAAACTCATACTTCACTGTGTAAAAAAGGGCCGGGTACATTTTCTCTAAAGCAAGAACAGAAAAGGAGGTTATGTGAACTGAGGACCCTATTTGAATCTCAGATCAAAAACTACAGAACTTATCTGATCAAAGTCAGATATCCATACCTCCTCTTACACACCTTCATGAAGAAATTATAGTCTCTTAGACAAGCTCTAGTCTATCTAATTATCATCTCCTGGGAGTAACCACTATTCTCTTTTCAGTGTCTGGATACATGGCATTCACTCTTTCATGTGAGTTCATTTCCTACCACTTAGAACCCACACTTTTCTGACTCCTACCCAAGAGACAGAAAGAGATTATTGAATGAGTATTCACATCAGTTACTTGACTGACAAAAGGATTCAGTGAGAGAAGAACACACAAGAAGAAAAAACAGCACTAAGATTTCAAGTCAAGGAATACAGTTCAAGAATGCTGCTTGTCTACACTCTGTGAAGCGTAGATGAATTTCAAGTCCAAAAAGATTGAATTATTGCAACGTAAAAAAAAGGTGATTTTTTTACTTTTAGTGAGCAGAGGTACTTGACCCACTGGGTTTGGATGGCATACAATTCACTGTTTTACAGAGTCCCCAAGAGAACCTCAAATTAAGAGTAGCAACAGCATAGCTGGGTTACCCAGACACTACATTCCTATTAATTAGGACAAGTTCCCAGGTATACATTAAGTATTTGTCATATACAAAAAAAAATTTTAAATTCCTCACTGCAAATGTTAATTGGCAGGTGACATTCATGCTCAAATGACAGATCCACTAGTTACATCTAGTTTCATGACTGAGAAATGAGGTATGCATATTTATCTATCAAACCTTTTAATTAGGTAAACAATGAGTAGGAAAAAAATCCTACATCATTTGAGTGACTTCTTGCCCAACATTCTTATGCTTAAAACATGGTCAGCTATGAGATCAAATTTGGTTGCTCAGGGCTTTACCCAGTTGTTAACTTGAAAATCTTGCAATGTTTAGCTCCTGTGATACCTAGCATTTGTCTGTTGCTGGGTGAAACAATCAGGTCTTCCTTCATTTGCTCATAATACTAAACTCAGCAGAGTATTGCAAATACCCAGCATTACAGAGAAGAAACAGAACATTATTATCTTCAATCCTGCATCCACCTGCAGGTAAGTGGGTGGAACTGAGGCCTCTTCAACAAATTTGTAAAAAAGCATTTAACTTACAAAGGATGCAGATGACAAAGATGAAACAGATAAATAAGAATCATGATTCTATAAGGAACTACTGCTCCACAGATACAGTTAAGCAATGCTGATTCACCTTGTAAACAGATCTCTGAATAGGAGGAAAAGACAAGAAAGCATTTTTAGGCTAATGTCTTGTAAAACCAGAAAGAAAAGTAATAGGAAACTGGACACTTCAAAAAGAATTCTTGCAAATATGTCATAGCATCACCCGAGTTGCAAGTTATAATGGTGTATTTCAATCAAAGCATGATTCAAATATGTCTTTTGCTTTGATGATATGATAGATCCCTGCCTTTTTTAACAAAAAACAATAGTGTGATTATAAAAACTCCAAAGAGGAAACAGAGAGAAATTTAATTAATTATACATTATGACTATTCCCATAGAATTTCTTATAGAATAACAGAAATAGGGCATAGTCATCTGTGGAGACAAATCACTCCCTTCACCGGCTGGAGCAGAGAGCAGAAATCTTGCTATCTTAGAAAGAGTATGAAACACCTGTTTCACAACACTTCAAAACAAATATTCTTGGAAAGTTTAACATAAATTGTGACTATTAAGGATATTAACACCTATTAACACAACGTTGTCATGTTGGCATGTCTTAAGAAAACATTTCAATGAACCTTGAAGATACACTTCAGCTGGACAGTGCACATAATGTATCACATAAACAGGACAGAACAAACACTTCTGCCACTGCTTTTCAAAAAATGTTGTCATCTTATATGACTGGCAAAATTCAAAACAAAGATTTCAACTGGCCAAGGGGATAGAAATGCTTCTGTAGTCTACAAGAGAAAAAACAGAAGCATAAGAAAAAATATTTACAGGAACACTGGGGCTGTTCAGTTTCATTATTTTGCAGATAATGCAGGAGCATTCAAGAATAAACATAAACTGAAGAGTTCCCTTTAAAAGATTACCACATCTGCAGGGAAAAAACAACCCACTGGTGATTAAAAATTTCTGTTTACTCAGCAGTATTGCATCCATTTTGTAATGCAAACCTTTGAGGGAATGTATGTAAAAAGACAAAGCTGTACAGAAAAATTATGGTACAGTACCACACAGTTTTCTGAGGACAGCTTATTGTCTTCCTGATCGTCATGCACATGAAATAGCACAACAGTTTCTCACAGAGCTGTTTCCTGAGCAATGTAATTAAATAAACACTGTACCATCCCAGTGTCTTAACCTGTCATAACCACCTCCATGTCATCCCATTTGTAAACAAAAGCTGAAAATGCCCAAAGCAACTGAGTACCAACACCTTTACAAATACAATCTAAACATACATAGAATGCAAATGACCAAGCACCCTGAAGCACAGGAGCTAAAATGTATCATGCAAAACAGCACATCTGAGGATAAGTTATTAGCAAAGAGTGACAAAACAAGCAGAGTCACAGAAAAAACTGCTTAGCTCAGCAGCACTGCTAAAATAAAGGTCATGAAGGTAGCTACTAATTTGTTGGGAATTTAGCTGCTAGAAAATGGAAAAGTACAAAACCATGGCTAATTCCAAGTCCGGCACCTGCAAGATAACAGTGTCCTTGGGCCTAGCTGTGGTAGGATAACAAACAGTGAAAGAGGCATGAGAAAAGAGACATGTAACCCCCCTAAGGAATGTGGAAGAGTTGATGGTATAGTTTAACCAACAGATTGCTTAGCTTACAGAATATTCGTAAGCTTATTACTTGCTGTATAAGTGTCTGATGCTCTCTTCAATAAACGGAATTTGCTTATCACTCATATTGAGTGTCTGAGTCTCCCCTCACCGACAAATGGCTCGTCCCCGACAAAGGCCCACATTTTTTCTCTGTGACACTAATTTATCTGAATCAAAAATCACCACTGACACAAAAATCTTTGTTTTTTCACATTTCTAATGGCGAAAAAAGTGCATTAGCACAACAATTCACAGCCTTCAGTGAATGTAAGAGTTTGATGAAGTTGAAGAAGAAAAATAATAAGTACATAATCTAACCAGCCATTAAGAACCTTAAGAAAATCGTGAATCTTTGCAAAGTATAATGTTTACATATAATCCCCTTAAAATTAAAAAGAGAAAGACATCATGTAATACAAAACTTTCAAATTAAGATTCTAGACCTTGACACTTAAGATGTCAACAGAGGGGCAGGGAAGGCTGACTTCCCCAGAAGAGGGTGGCAAAAAGTTCAATACCTTGTAATGAATGTTGTCTTCCATCACATACTCCACTGGGACTTTTTCCAACAGCTATTTTGGTTTCCTCTGCACTAGTATCCATTTTTCTATCAACTACGGATTGTTTATCATTTACCTTGGAAACCTGCAATCAGAGAGTCAGACATATTAAGATTAAAAAGGAAAATAACAGTAATATTATTTGACAGTAACACTATTTGACATTATTTGACAGTAACTGTTAAGTCATCTAGATTAATTTCGCAATTGCTCAGCCAACACGAAATGAGTTCAAACCTCAATGTTCCACAACTTATGTCTGCAGCAATTTATATTTTAAAGATGAATTTAAATAGATATTGAAAAACACTGCCAATTGGATATGCCAGTATGAAAATGAGCTTTTTGTCCTTTACCACTATTTCTATTTACATCTACATATTTTTTTGTAATCATACTCTTCTGTTTTTATCCTCCCTTACCAATACTTTTCCTCTCTACCCTCTGTTGTGCAACACTGCATCTGTAAGTAATTTTTCAGAGAATTCTGGTCCTATTCATCACTTAACAATTGTCACATAACTAATCAGCCTGCCAGTTATCCTGCTCTACTATCTAGAGTACAGTTTGAAGAAAATGAATGTTTCTCCCCAACTCAGAACTATCAGACTCAAAAATTCACTCTGAAACACTGGTACTCCAGCACTTATTGCTGCCTGCCCCTTTACCTTGATAAACTGAAGGCACCTTAAATTCATAATTAATGCTGCAAAATCAAAAGCTTAGCTCTGTAGAGTCTGAACTAAATTATTTTATCACTGTATTTATGCACACCACTTATGTCTTTAGAGAATCACAAAAATACTTACCTGGAATTTAACCCTGTTATGTGGCACTCCTAAAGTGCAATAGATTGGAATTCCAATCCAGAACTGCCACGTTTTGGGAAACATGCAACTACACAATTGGCCTTCTTTCATCTGGAGCAACAGTATTTGAGCACTACAAAGCTTTTTGGCAGTCCACATTTTAGTAAAAGTGATCTCTGGATCCAGATGATATGGTAATCAAATAGATACTCGCAGTAGCTGGTTTACTATGAAGTTACCAACGAAGCCATAAAAGCACTGAGCAGAAACTTTCTTTTAAGCATAACCTGTTTAAAAGACAGTACAAAAAAAAAAAAAAAAAAAAAAAGAAAAAGTAGTTGAAAGGCTCTCATCAAGGTCCTGATATTGTAACAAGGCCCTTCTCACACCCACCAACCCGAAAACACAGAGGCATCAACAGCGGAAAAGTTTTGTTCAGCAGCTCCTCTCTCTCCCTCTCACCAGCCCCCATCTGGTACCGTGTTGTTCACCACCGATTATAAAGTCAGTTGTTCATTTCACAGACAGGAAGAACTAAAATTGTTAATGACAGAGAACCCCAAACGAAAAAACTCTTTCTTAGGATTAACAACATGAATACACTGCTCCGTCTACCTCAGCTGAAAACTGTGGATGCAGTGATCCAGCAACTTCAACTCGCTCAGTAAAACAAAGTGCCGATGTCAAGATCCCAGTAAGAAGAGACTCTCCAGCATGCTGGCCGGTACAAGGCGAGCCTCGTCATCTTCTCTGTTACTAAGATAGCACAGGGCTTACTCACACACCCGGTGCAAGCCTGGACCATAAAGAAAAATGTATGGAATTGTGCTCGTTCAGATGAAAAGCAGGTTCCTGCCTGACCACCACTGCAAATAACCCTACTGCGACCCTGTGGCAGCGATCTCTCGGCGGAACACTGCCAACTTCCAACTTAACCCCAAACAACAGGGAAGTGACTTAAAGGTGCTCTGTTTCATCTCGTGCGCCATGAGATCAAGTCTGTGGTGTACCTGGATTTCTCCTACCTCTACTTTTGTTCCGCAAACAACCAAAACAAACAAGCGCAACAGCCGAAACAGCGAGACAAGTTTTTTTTAAAGCTAGCAAACACAGAACATGAAGTGACAACCGCGGAGCGCACAACGCCAAAGTGCAGCCACTGCGCCTTCCAACCTTGGATACTTACAGCAAGCGGGCGACTCTTGGGCGGGACACGGCCCTCCAGAGGCCAGGCACCTCAACCCCGTCCCGATCACCCGCTGCCTCCCCGCAGGCCTGCCCGGGGGCTAACGCGGCCTCCGCAAGGCAGCGGCGGCACTGCCCGGCGGCACCGTGCCCGCCTCGGCCCCGCCTCCCCGGCAGCGGCCCCCGCGGCAGCGGCAGATCCCGGCCAGCACCGGCAGGTCACGGCGGGCCCTGCCCGGCCCCTACCCCGGGCGCGCCTGCGCAGCGCGGGCCCGGCAGCGCTGGGAGGAGCGGCGGGGCCGGGGCCCGCGGCCCGTGAGGCGGCATCGCCCCGCCATCGGCACCCGGCCGGCGGCGCTGGGAGTGCGGGCCGGCCCGGCGCCTCCGGGAGTTGTCAATGCTGTCGTGTGGGCGGGTGTCCGCACCCTCAGCGCCGCCCTTGTGCCGAGCGGCGCGCAGGGTAACAGCCTCTTTTTGCTGACAAGGTGGCCTCAGGGCAATAAAGATTATAAAGATTACGGTGTTTTATCTCTTTTAAAGAAATTTCTTTTTCATTTTTTCCTTCTTTTTTTTTTTTTTTTTTTTCGGGTCAGTGTTTCCGTTTTACGAAGGTGAGTGCCCTCACCCTCCTGTCAGGCCTGAGCCAGAGCAAGCAGGCACCCAGATTGAAGCTGCAGATGGATTCTGCAGCCAGCAGTGGAGAAGGAAAACGCGCTGAGGGAGGGCAGAGACGCCTCTGGAACAGAAGTATAGATGTGTGAACTGTCCCTGGAGTCTGGCTGACTGGGGTTCAAACTAAACTTGTGAATAAACACTGTGTTAGATTTCACACAGATTTGTCTCCTTCACCTGTGGCATCCGTCCATTCATTATTCATGCTTTTTCTAGTATCTGGGAGATGCTGGGATGGATTTGGGATAGAAGGAGGTGCGGCTGTGTTGTGGAACCTTGGCACCTTCTACAGGGTCTTCTCAGAGTTTAGCCAGCGTTTCAGCTGCTAAAGGGCAATAGTTACAAAACAGAGCCCTCAGACTGTCTTACAGCAAAGACACCCTCTTGTGGAGTTACTGCCTGCTGATTTCATCATCCTGCACTCTTTCCCCATGTTTACAGGATGAGATTTTAGATGAGAATGCCGGATGAGACCTAGAGGTCAAAACACCCACTTGCCTTAATTATAGCTGGAGTTCTAATTTTTGGTGTTCAGTACTGTGATTAAGGCCACATTTGCATCTAAATTAATACTCGGTTGACAGCTATGGCAAGTCACAAACACGTCAGGAGGACCCTTCTTATTCTTTTAGTTGTGGACTAGTACATTGGATGTAGACAAATACATTAGTTAGCCTCTTGTTCCTTCTGTGCTGTGTCTGGTCTATTAATGAATTGGAAAATGTGTGCTGTGGATTAAGCTTTCTGAGTTGGTGACAAACCTTAAATCGAGGTAAGTTACAAGTATAAGTGCAGCAAGTCATTGCGAAGGACAAGAAATGAGATGGTGTATCACATATAGCAGCTGGCACTCAAAGTCACAGAACTGTTGGGGCTGGAAGGAACCTGTTGAGATCATCTAGTCCAATCCCCTTGCCAAGGCAGATTTGCCTGAAACAGGTGACACAGGAACAAATCCAGGTGGGTTTTTCAGAGAGGGAGACTCCAGACACATCCTGGGCAGTCTGTTCCACTGCTCTGTCACCTTCAACATAAAGAAGTTCTTTCTCAAGTTGAGGTGAAACTTCTTGTATTTTAGTTTATGGTTGTAAAAGAGAAACATTCATGCCTCCTTTGACATAAAGATTTCTAAAGGGCATTGAGGTGCTGCAGCATGTACAGAGAAGGGCAACAAAGCTGGCGAAGGATCTGGAGTGCATGTCCTATGAGCAGTGGCTGAGACAGCTGAGGTTGTTTAGCCTGGAAAAGAGGAGCTCAGGAGATACCTCATCACTCTCCACAACTGCCTCAAAGGAGGCTGTGGCCTCTTCTCCTGATGGGGCCTCTTCTCCTGATGTGACTGCCAGTGACAGGATGAGAGGAAATGGCCTTAAACTGTGCCAGGGAAGATTCAGGTTGGACATCAGGAAGAACTTCATCATGGAAGGTGTTGTTAAGCATTGGAATAGGTGGTCCAGGGAAGCGTGGAGTCAGTGTTCCTGAGGATGTTCAGTAAAATTCTGGGTGTGTCACTCAGTGCCGTGGTCTGGTTGTCACGCACTGGTGTTTGGTCAGAGGTTGGACTCGATGCTCTCAGAGGTCTTTTCCAGCCTCATTAATCTGTGATTCTTTGGCTCCCTAATTCAAACTCAGTCCATTCTAGTTTCCCATAGCTAGACATGATCAGACCCTTATCCTTCCTTCAAGTGTCAAATCTTATTTCATCTGCTGCATTTAGGTAAATTTTTCCACATTCAACCTTTTTATAGGATGACATGCATCTTCCATTTTTTGCTCCTTAAGTAGTTATTCTTTGGAATTCTCTGATATTTTCTTAAGAATAAAATGTACCAAAGAAATCTTAGATGAGCTACATAAATGTTTAAGTGGCTTTAAAACATGATATTTGTCAGAACAGGTATTTTGGAGCCCCCATATATTTAAGAACAAGGCATTTTAAAGTGTGCATAAAATCATTTCCCAAAACAGACTAAGCTAAAAGAGCAAAAGCTGCTTTCAGTAACAGCACTTTAACTTAGTTACATATTTGGTCAGCACAATTAAGCTGGTTAGTGCTGTGACTACTGTACTGTGTCTCTGCCAGTAAGACTGAATTCTTTCTTCAGAAATTTGAGGCCCACATGAAAAATGAGAAGACATATAAAGAAAATTATTGAGGATCAAACTTAATTTAAAGGTTTTCTTTTATTACTGACAAAGATGTTGTGTGTATAATTCAGAAGTAGACATGTAAAAATATATCTCTTCAATAAGCTCTGCAGAATAATTTTTAATGGAGAGAATGTAAGATTCTAGTTATGGATAGGTTTCATTAAGGGATTTAATGCAGTTTTTTACAATATTAATTCAAATTGACCTTTATCCAAATGCTGATTGAGGGATTGAAATGTTTGAGGAAATATGATGATTTATGGCATTACATTAAGATTTATGACAGAAATGTATAGTGGTGCATCACAAAGAAAAGATGAGATTTTTTTATAGCATAAGCGTAAGAATAGTGCTGAGCAACTGATACTCAAAGATATGGGTTTGACTGGTGACCATGAAAACTAATTCCTTTTCTTATCACCCTTGTCACCTTCTTTTCAGTGCCAAAATAAAGTGTGCGTCCCTCTGTCTAGAAGTTCATGCAAGTGCCTGTGCCTGAGGATACCAGGTCCACTTCTGAAGGTGTGCAACCATGGCTCAGAATTCTGAGGAAAATGCTAAGTTGCAGGAGAAAATAAATAGCTGTGAGAAGGTCTGAACAGGAGATTCATGTGAGATGAGAAAGGTGAAATTTCAGACAAGGTAAGACAAGGGAAAGCACTGACATAGGCAAGTATAAAATCATCAAGAAAATACAGTGTCAGAGGGAGGCATGACTGTGCCTGTGCTCCAGGGAGATGTAGGAGCTGCCCTTTCTCCTTCCTGGCTTTTGCCTC
Source organism: Zonotrichia leucophrys gambelii (assembly GCF_028769735.1). NCBI lineage: Eukaryota > Metazoa > Chordata > Aves > Passeriformes > Passerellidae > Zonotrichia > Zonotrichia leucophrys. The sequence goes on along the minus strand of NC_088169.1, from coordinate 22,001,040 downwards.
CCTGGCTAGCAGAGATTTTGCTTGTGTCTTGTAAAGGGTAGTGAGCACATTCATACCTAACCTAGTAGTGATCATTTGGGTGTGATAACCAACAAATAATTTTTAAACTTCTGAGTATGCCCTGCTCACAGAATCACTTTGTGCTTGGCGAAGGTGTTCAAACAGGAACACAAAGAGGCATGATTACAGGACACCAAAGTTGACAGTTAAAGCATTTGTGGGAATTTTACCCCCAAGAATTCAGTTCAAAAGAAAATATGTGCTCCCAGATTAAAAAAAAATGACCAAAAATAAAATGGTTTTGGAGGGAGACTGGTGACACTTGATCCAGCCAAGCAGTCAAGAAACTTTCAAAAAGCAACCAAACAAATGAAACCACAAAACAAAACAGAGGTTCAATATTGCCAAGGGATTCATTGGGGAAAAATAATCAATTAAAAACTTCAAGGAATCATTATAAATATGCAAATATGAAGCATATTTTTGTCGTATGTTGAAAATTTGCTTTAGAATTTTCCTACTAATGTCATGATCTACTGAATGCAACATGTGAATATTTAATAAAACTGAAAACAATCACTGCAGGAATACTGTGTTTGCACTTTTGTTCTTTGTCTTTTTTGTTTTTCTCCTTTTGCTTACTTTTATCATAGCTGAAGCCACATATCTAATTGAGAATTATTATTTTTTTCAGGCAATCTGGAATTGCACTTGGTTTTTTAATAGCCTGTAAATAAAGGGGGGGTGTTGCATCCCAAAGGTTATTTGGGATGTTATTTGATATTGAGTTACTTTCTACAAATGTTCATATATCTCATTAAAGAGCCCAGAAATGTTTTTTTTCCTTGTTTCTTCTCATATAACCAGACAGTTTGATGTTTTCCCTCCTACTTTTTGACATCTTGGGTGGGATTTGTCAAAGGAATGCAGGCGTGGGATACAGTCTAGACATGGGTATTTGAGCTAGTCATTCTAAGCTGCTTCAATGGTCAGCAAAGAGAAAAAGACACTTTTGGAAAGGAATTAATTTCAGCACAGAGTACATTTTTGAAATATGTTAGATGCATCATTCTCTAAAACTGCTTATTTTTCTTTATTGACATTGGGAAAGGTCTGAGAAGACCACCTCAGAGGTAAATGATTGAAGTTTTGCAAAAGGAGCCTCTGTCCTGGCAATGGTTTAGAGTCTTTTTGGCTGCCAAATCCTGAGTCTGCCATTACTAGAAATTCTGAGGTGAGATGAATTACTGTCTGGAAGCCAGAGAGCAAAACCTGAAACCATCCATTAAATAGAAAACTCAGTCAGAAAATGGACACTATTGAAAGGGAATGGCTCAGTGCTTTTAAATCACTCCATCTGCTCACAATTTGTCTCCTTTCATTTCCTAACACTTCATTTAAAGTGTCTACTTTTGCATTTCATCTTTTTCCTCTTGTCACAGCCTTTGGGGACGTCTGTGTTCAGGTTCACAGCTGCCATGCCCATGAAGAGTTTGCCCAAAAAATGTGGATGCTCCACCCTGGAAGTGTTCAGGGCCAGTTTGGATGGGGCCCTGAGCAACCTGGTCTAGTGGAAGCTGTTCCTACCTGGGTCAGGGAGGTTGGAACTAGCTGGTTTTTAAGGGTTTTTTGTAATCCAAACCAGTCTGTGATTCTATGATTTTGTTGCTCCTTTTGGATATTTTAATTTGTTCTTTTCTTCTGTTAAATACAAGCTACTTGAGGTCAGCACTGGAATGAGAAGAGGTGTGTATGTAAGCAGTGAGAGGACTTAATCATCAGTGTTGATATATAGGCTACCATTAGTTTCCAAGTTCCAGCTTGATTTGCAAGCACTTAAGGTTTTTTTTGCATCTTTCACAGTCTGTAATACTTTAGCTTTAGGAGATTGATAAGTTGTCACATTTTTGCCTGATTCCATATGAAATTATCTTTTTCTTCCCCACAGTCCTATACTAACTTTGCAAAAATAATTTTTATAGGTAAAGATTTGTCTTGGTAAAGATTTCAAAATCTTTATACTAATAATAACTTCCCTGTATTGCATAATCTGTTGTATATTCAGTTATCAGCAGTTCATATTTTTTCATGTAGTTTTTTTTAATCTTATTGCCATCTCTCTTCTTTTGAGCTGTTATCTCACCTTTCCATTGTTTTATCTGGCCTTCTTTATATTTTAGATGTTAAAACTATTGCAAGTATGTATAGTAGCAATGATAATAACTGTGCTTACATCATATCTGTACATAAGTATTTCCCATGCATCTACTACATTTAGCATGAGATGTTTTTAGTGCTTTTTGTAACAACATCTTTTGGTGACTCATTAGGCAAATCATCACTCAGTTTGTTTTTTGTAATATGCCTTCTATAAATTTATTAGCCCTTGTTAAGCTTATGAGAACAGGAGAACAATAAAGAAAATTAATCTAAATAAACTAATGGTGTGAGTATAGAATGAATTAGTTAGGCTCCATTAATTCTTTGTACCTCCTGATTCAAAATCAAAAGGTCATAGCTGAGTTTGTAGACATAAAAAAATGTTTAGATATTAAAATAAAGTTCTCAAGACATAATAAAGCATTTTCATCTCTGTTTTCTATTTCTATGCCTGAAAAGGTCAAAAAACCACATGAGACTTTGATTCTTGTACTTAGATGGGAATTAGAACTTTGAAAAAATTTTTTAAAAAGTAATTGAGGTAAAAGACAGACTCCTGAGTGAGGACATGAATGATTGCTTCAGCTTTTTGTGGGGAGATTTTTAATCTTCCTATGATCTATTATCTCCCTTCCATGTGGGAAGCTCCCCTTCAGCTTTGTATTTCCATTTGGCTGTGTGTGATGAGTCCAGACAGCCTCAAAGGGCTCACAAATGGTATTTAGCAACTGAAGGGACATGTCCTCTCTTTCACCATGTAACTCACCTCAAGTGCACATAATATCTTTTTACTATCTGCAGATACTATTAATTGCACTGTCATTGACATTTACCCGAAACATCATCTTTTCTGCCTGAGACAGCATGAGACTGCGAGAAGAAAGGTATAAGTTGATTTACTATGACAAAATATTCTTTTTTATCTAAAAAATTACCTGTTCACTGGAAAATGTGGCAAATTCTGTGCAAGATGAGAAAAAATACTGAGCAAGGAAATAGAAAAGGACTTTGAGCAACTGAATAAGAATTTCTGTAGGCAGAAGGCAAGAGAAGACAAAATCATCTCATTACCAATTCATATTTTGATCTGTTTTGACATGTATGGTGTTGGTCAATTTTTAAAAATATCAGATTTGTCTCTTCTGTGGCTCCATTGCTGCTTCAGCTCTATATTTCACTTCATATTTTATACTTTTAAATTTTAACCTTACTAGCTAATATCACTGTAAAATGTGTAAAGGACATTATTGCATTGATAATTGGCAACATCATTAAAAGCTATTGAACAATATTAGCATAAGGCAAAAACTTGTTAATTGAAACTTTTTTGTATTACTGTAGTACATAAAGGTCAGATTTGATTTGTACTCTATGATAGAGTGAAACCATAAATATGATGAGTTTGCATGACCTTTCTTAAGTATCTACCATCAGTCTCATAGAATGCAGATTTACAGTAATTATCTGGTTAAATTACTTGAAGTTCCAGTAGTAGACACATGCATAAATACAATATAGTCATACAAAAAAGAGTTTAAAAAGGGAGCAAAGTACATGGGATATTTCTGTCCTTCAAAGCAACCTGCCTAAAGTTCACGTGCTGAATGATTTGTGTATGTCCTCCACTTCCCAACCATGACTCCAAGATAATAACCATTACCAGACTCAAAGAAATTTAGTGAGGTAAAATAATCTTGAAATATCACCAGTTTAGTAATTTTTGCTTTAAACCACCTAATGGTTGCATGGCTCAAAAAATGGCAAGTTGAGTCTGAATCTGCCACTCTGAAATATCTTTTCTAACCAAGACTGCTGTAGTAATATTTTCTGGCAGATCTCACTGAATTTTCCTGAAAGGTAAAGGTGAGCTAAGTGATTATTTTGATAATTCTGTCTACCAGTGGATCAAGATTTATAGGCAGGGATTTTTAGAAAATATTATCTAGTTTTCTGCCTGACTTAGTATATCCTGAAACAAGTGGTAAGCTTCCTGCTGGGGAATATAGGGATGATGCAGATATGAGAGTTTAAATCAGAATTGTATGAAAAGGATAAAAGAACATTTTACATCCATGAATTAACTTGTTTTGATATGGTTTTATAAACATTTCTAAGATGTGAATTTTGGACATAAAATTTCTTGTTTAGTCATATTATTTTTGATCTCTCTTATGTGAGTTTAAAATGTGAATTCAATTGAATAGACATTTAAATAGGTTAGCACAAACAGAAATTGTGGAAATATACCTATCCTGAAATAGCTAAGTGATGGAAAGCTCATCTGAGTTGAAGTCTGTTCTAGATGGAGAAGAGCTGGGTTTAGAATTAAGATCATTATCTAAATATGAAATCACTTGGTGGGAGGCCACTCTATACTACCAGAAGTGCCATCCTGAGAATTTTTCTAAGGAATTGTTCATTTGAATGGTTTATCTCCTGTAGGTAAAAAAGAATTGTTTGAGAAATTCTGATGTCTTTGCATGTCAATGCTGTCTGACTATAATTTCTTGCTATGTATCCTCAGGAGACTTTGCACAGGCTAATGCATAAGGGATATCACAGTTTTCCACTGTAGTGTGGGGAAAGGGTCAAGATTTTCTGAATCCAGGTTACATGTGGCAGCATGCAGCTGCAGCTGCCATCAAATGACAGTCTCTGACGCTGCTTGTTTGGAATCCTAAGCAGGAGCAATGAGGTCTGCCCATGAGCCAGGACTTCTCCCTTCTTAGCCCAGACCCTTCTCATACTGGGACACGGCTTGTCCCTCTGTAAAGCCTGTGGGAGTCTGGAGAACTTTGGGAACTATGGAATAACTTCAGAGTGCAGGAATTCTTACAGGTGCAATCAAACTAAAAATATTTCTTTCCTTAAAAGCACACGTTAAAATATCATAGTACTTTCAGTACAATTTACTCTTTTATAACAGTTTTAAATGCTATAGATAGCTCCTGATGACTTTTGGCATCAATGTGTTATAAGTGTATGATTTCTGAATATGGCTTAGTATTGGGGTATTTTGCTCTGACTCGCAGTCATCCTTTTTAGTATTTTTTCACTTTTGATAGTGATCCAATTTTCAACTTTTTGCCTGTAGTGTTTAACCTGGACGAGACCTTCATGGACAAGACATAGTGATACCTCTCTGTTTAAATCAGTGTGTACACTGACTGATGTTTTCATAGGAGTTAGACCATCTAAAAGGAAGATGGCCTTTTCCAGTTGGTGTTTATTTACGATCTCATAGTTGCCTTCATCTGTATGTCTGCCACACATACTGGTTTGAGTAGCTTTGATTGTAACAGTCCCACATTCAGATTATACGTATGGTTCTGGAAGTTTCTGAAGTGCAAATTGTCAGATACTGAAACACTGTAAATTCATCATGTGGCCATACAGTCTTTGCACTACAAGAAGGTTAAGCTTGTTCAGCAAAAAATCTGTGCCATTCTTGCCACTATCTGGGGCAAAAATCTTCTTTTTTCATACTACCTTTTTTACTTGAAGCAATTACCTTTTTTACTAAGGTAATCTTAGTTCTTTTCTCTTTGAGCTTTTTTTGCTACAAAAGATTTTTGCTTATCATTCTTTAGAGTCTGATTTATTGCAGATTTAATTTAATTTAAAATTGAGATTACAGGTTTTATTTTGACAGTTTCTGGATATTTATGCTTTCCAATATGGTGAATCCAGGAGGAAATCATTCTTATCTAATATTGAGTTGTACGAAATGAAGAAATTTGTGTATATTTTTTCAATCTATGAATCAAAAATCCTCAGATGGGATATCCTTCAATCATTTTATTCTGCTTCTGGAATAGCTCAAACTCTGTGCTAGTGCTCTGGGAAAAATTTGATTGCAGTTTTGAATATCACCATTGTATTTTCCTTTTCTGTAAAATTAATCCCAGCCTGCCTAATTTCTAATGTGTATAATGAAAAAACTTTTATGACACTATAAATTTTAAAGACGAAAGAGAACAAAACTTCGAAGAAAAACAGAACTGAGATTAAGTTGTAACATTTAATAAGTATCTGTCTAAAAAAAATTTCCCTCAATAAGAAGGTCAACTAAGAGCAGCAATAATAGCAGTATTTAAGTTTTGATGTCAGAAATTTATCTGGGTATGATACAGTGCAAGACTGGACTAAAAGGAAGGAAAGCTGGTTTACTGAAACATATAAGCTCAGGGCTACATTACAGGGTGTTCTGAAAGGGTATGAGTATACCTTTACCAAAGTCTCAGTTTTCTCTGCCTTTTTATTTTGAATAAAAAATGTGTATAATTATAAATTAAGCCAAGGAAAAGTTAATATGGTATAGATTTCTAATTTTTAAGAAATTAACAAACTCCAAAAGGCCGATGCTCTTTTATCATACTAGATCAAGACTTGTTCTTTTTCCAGTTGTTATCTTGTAGCTGCTCAGTCTTGATATTCTGTGCTTATAAAGCTGGAGAGAAACATTTTCTGAGGTGTTTGACTAATTTTTAGCATTTTCAGTCAGAAAGAATGGATAGTTTCCTTTAGGCTAATTTCACTCAGACATGCTGCATTTTTTTGCTGATTTTTTAAAAGAAATGTAGTTAGGCATCTTTCCTCTTTCAGCTTATGAAATGAAACAGCTCCTGAGTTGTTTGTAAGCAACAAATCAGCACATTTGACTTATCAGAATGATTTTTTTTCAGTTGTGCCCTTTCTGTTGTCAGTATGCTATAATTACTTCATGGAACTTCTATTTAACATATTTGCAGAATTTAATAGGTAGGAAACACGACACTTAACTAATCAAATATTACCTGCCAACAACTGTGAAATCTCCCTGCTTTCTCTTTTTATGATGTGCTTCCTTAGTCAAGCGTCTAGTCTGTGAACAATTACCACAAATCCTTCAAATCACCTAGATGTAACAGTGCACTTGGTACAGAGCAGCAGTCACTCTGATCATACCAACCCCAGCTGCTGCTGAGGGCACCAGGCCCACACCTGTTTTCTGCATTATGAGTTGGTTTTGCTGTTTTGGGTTTGTTTTGGTTTGGGTTTCGGTTTTTTTTGTTTTTATTTTTTTTAGCTTTTTTTTGGTTGGGTTTTGGTTTTTTTTCTGTGATTCAAACAATATTTTCCAATTAGCAAGGGTTTTGGAAATCATGGGTTTATCGGATGAGATGCTTCCTCAAAGGGCTAAAGAAAATGCTATGGAGAAACAGAGGATCTGTTATACCTGCAGGGGGCATTGCAATACAAAGAAAGGAGCAATGAAAGCTTCCAACTGAATTGTCTGATAACATTTTATGACATATGACTGTCAGATTTGGACTTTTTTTGTCTTTTCTTTCAAAAGATGTCAAGGATTTTTAAAGACATTATTGAATTTTTTTCATGGTTGTTTTGAAAGTGGTGTTAAATTACAATTGCAAGGATATTTTTCAGTGTTTTTGCACTTACTGGTAGTAATGGAGAACATTGGGACAATGGTATTAAAATGGGATGTAAAATGCCAGTAATTTTTTCTGTGGTATAGAAAAAGAGTTTGCAAATGATCCATTAATAACTTTTAAACTTCTTCACTAGTTTAATGAGTCGAATTAGTCTCTAATTATCATGAATCTCTCTCTATTTTTTTTATTTTTTTTTTTTTTGCATGAGTACTTTTATTTATTAAAGGAAATGAGGCATGGCATCTAAGCTGGCCAGAAATTCTAATATGAAATTTTACCTATTGTGTTATGCACATATTTGAGAGTGATGTTGGCTATCTTGTCATTCCTCATAGAATTCATTAATTATTTTGATGAAGTCTTGTCTGTAGTAGTTTTTTTATAGTTTTATAATCTATGATGAGTGAAAGCAAGCTGATATGTAACTTCTGTTTCACACATGATAGGTGGAAATTTATAAACATTGGGAATTATGGAATCACTCCTAAGAATAAATATGTACGTATATTTCTGTGTACAGCAGAATATGATTTCAGTCCTTTGTCAACAATACCTCAACCTGTCTCTACTTCTCAATTATGAAAAATCTCCTTAGAAGCAGGCAAAAATGCTGTATCTGTTAGCAAAAAAAGGAAGGTGACCAGACTGGAGATCTGTCACTGAGAGGAAAATCATGATTAGATAGAGTTACTAACCACTCATAAGGAAAAGACTTAGCCAAACTCAAGTACAGTAGAATGGCTGGTTTTGTAACTGCATGATTGACAGTAGTTCTATGCAATTTCTGCTTATTTTACTCCCTTTCACTCCTAAAATGACATTTTTTGTCTTTCTTCCCTTCTCCCACTAGCGATCACATGGTAATGAATAACAAGGTTTAGTTGCAATGTGATTTATGATAGCAAACTGTTATTCTTTCAAAATGGAGTCAGTCGTCTTTGCAAATTTTTTTTGATTCTATTATACCCAAGTAAAATGGAAGACCTTTTTTTGGTAAAATATTCATAGATTAGAGGCTTAACTGAGAAGACATTTTTTTTATTTCTAGGATTTATCAGCAAAGTGCTTATGAATGCTACTGATCTGTTGGCTGCTTCTTTGTAGTCTTAAAGTAAAGATTTGACACCATGTTCCTGATATTCTGCATTTTTTGATAGATTCTCTGCATTGCACTAAGCATTATGTTCTTACAGCAGATCCTTATCTCTAGCTTTGTCAAAATTGAGTTCAAGACCATTAGCATCCACTCACTGTATTTTTTTTCCTGTATAAGTTTTCAGTACTTTTGTTGCACTTTCTGTCACACTGTAAAAAAAGAAAAGAGTGGTCTGCTTTTTTATCCATTTTCTTATCTCTTGACATTGTTCTAGGAAAAAGAAAAAACAACATTGGAGTTGAATTGCTCTTAGGCGTGGCAAACCACTTTATTTTCATATAATCTCCTCAAAAAGGAAAATCCTTTATCTACACTAATTATGTGACATTATCTATTTCAGATGTGCATTCAATTTATACAAATTTCTTAACTGACCTAACTTCCACATTTTTTAGCCAGTTGTGGAATTTTCTTACAGATTTCTTCACCAGTTTGTTCAGGCAGGACTGTATTTTATGTGTAAGTACTTTACTTGTCATCTGTATTACATTAATAACAGTCTAGAATGAAAGCAGATGTATTTTCTTTATTCTTAACAGAGCAACTGGTAATTCTCATAGTTGTAAATGCTATGATGATCAAAAATAGGTTTCTATGATTAAGGTATCAGTTCCAAAATGAGAAAAATATGAAGGATCTCAATAGCATTCACCAAATAAAAGCTAATGAAATAGTGAACAATATGAAACAGATTAATTCATAATTAGTTAAAGATTTGCTTGCTTCATCTGGACATCGCTTGCTATTGATGCAATAATGCTTGTGCTTGGGAGGGCACAGATACTGCTAAGTTACTTGAGATGACAGAGAGAAGAGTCATCACCTTTTGACACATATTTGTTATAGTTTCCCTTTTGGTCTAGGAAGTGTTAAAGGTCAGGACCCTGGCATTCAGACCAAATCCCAAGAATTCATACTTGAAATTTTGACTTCAAAAACATTTTCCACATTTACTGTGATTTGAAAACCCTTGCAAGGGTTGTGTGAATAAGATAAGTAGTTCTTTCTTCACACAGGAATTGCAAGATCGAAAATCATAGAATTTTATGGACTTGAGGACTGAACATATACATCTACTTATTTATATTTCAAAGAATTTAGAAGGTTCCAGCTATTATTTTCTCCTCCCATAACAAAAGGTTGACAAAGACAAATTTTCTTCACTTTTCTTGGCCTCTTTTTGATAAGTATCTTGTTAGAAACACTTTTTAATTGTAAGTTACCTAACAAATTCTTCAATATTCAAATTTATTTTGCTAGAATAATGTGTATTTCAAAGGTACACAGATCAGGAAAGATGATTGGCCTGGGATGGTAAAAATGTCATTCCTTTATTACTGAATGCAAAAGGAATCTAAAAGCCCATGTTATAAAATCATCATATCCTTGGTTAGCTATAAAATATTTGATCACTTGATGTGGAGCCAGATATGTGCATTCATTGCCTTAGTCACAGGGGGCAAACACACAAAGGCAGCTGTGGATTTAATTTCCTAGTGACAAGTGGTTTGTCACTCCTAGATATTGCTCTATTATAATGTATATATAGAAAACAATGTCAGACAGAAAGTTTGGGAAAATTTGGGTAAATTCATAAACCTGGAGTTAACCAGATTAAACCAGTTTAGTTTAAATAACTAAAATTCCCCCATCTTAATACTGCCAGGACTCTGGGAGAGATTCTTTTGTACCATCACACAGAAAGATCTCTTGCAGTCAAAAATTGTTCTGTCTCAGATGAGACTGAAATATGAATTTTACTGCCATTTTTCAAGCACCTTATTTAACAATTTCCATACCATTGCTATTGCTAAGGATGCAAGAATTTGCCACAATGGTGAAAAGTGATTTTCTGTCGTGTTTTTTACTGACAGCATGTTCAAATAACTAATCTGTCTTGGTGGTGATCACAACCTGGTCAGATCCTTACTTTGGCTAGTTTTCTGCAAGCTATAAAAGATAGCTTTCATTCCCAAGGTAGGGACTTAGCAGCTCCTGGGTTTTTTCTTCAAATTTTGTGAGAATTCAAGACAGACTTGATGCTGGAAGAAAGATTCTTTGTGCCTTCAGCCAGACTCAGTCCACTGAGCTTATTACTTCCTTGTTACACTGCATTGCACCAGGTGGTGGTGGAAGCCAAAACAATATCTCTATCTCCACTTGGTATCATAAAATAGCCTAGTAACTTGGCTGAAGAGAAGGAACATAAGTAAAAAGTAACATAAGTAAAAAGTAACATAAGTAAAAAAAATGATTCCTCCATTCCACCAAGAAAAGAACGAGTGATTTGTAATCAGAAAGTGCATAGTGCAAGGAGATTTCGTACTTTAATATGAGACATATAGTTTTCCCTCTTAAAAATATAACTATATATTTTATAATAAAATAAAAAAGAGATTTCTCTTGTTCCTGGAATAGGTAGTTCCTTATTGGCCTTAAGAGCCTACTCTAGAAGGAGAACTACATTATGACCACATTTCTAAAACACATTCTTAAAACTTACAAAACTTTGTAGTATTTGTCTTCCATACTAAGAATTTATGTACTATCAACTGGTAACAATTTTCATAAAGAAAGAGCTGACTTATGACAGGCATATTATTAATAAGTTTGCCTGTCTATGATTTGATCTTATATTTTAAAACTGAAATTATTGTCTCAGATTGTTAGGGACAGACACAGAAGGGTACAGTCAGTTTGTGACTATTGAGTAGGAATAGGGTAATCAGAAAAACAGGATGATCAGCATTCACACATTTACATGAAAGGTGTCACCTTTCCAGTCTAATTTTCAGGACGACTTTCTCTTCAGAAAGGAGTTAAAACTTACTTATTACTAGAGGCAGACATTTTGGCAGTCACAACTCATAAAAAGTATTTCTTGAGCATAAAATTATAGAAATAGCAAAATTACTTGCATTACTTGTGGTTGAAAAGAAGAAAAAAATCTCTATTTTTGAATCTTACAATTGTTATAAAAAATATTATAAAATATTTTACACACCACAATTCATTTAGAGAAGTGTTAGTTTCTTTGCATTATCTAACTTACAAGAAACTTCTCAGGATAGTGGTCTTTATTAATGTTGAACCCATATCATACATACATGAAAGATGAGAAAGAAACTTCCAGTTAGGATATGACTGGTTAAATTTGGAAGGTATATAAACTGTAACATCATTTCTTCTCTGAGATTATTTTCACAAAATAAAAAAAATCCCATACAGTTCCAGATATCTTAAGTTCTTATGGACATTTAGGCCTTTACAGGCTTTGCTATTGAACCAAGTGAAACTGTAAAAGATTTGAAATATATTAATGACTTAAGGCTTCTGTATTCAAGTAACACTGACCTTCCAATTGGCTGCCACATGACAAGAATCTTTTGTCCTTTTAAACTTGTGGACATATCCTTAACACTATTTCAGCTCAACATAAACAATGTTGATAGATAAAAGCTGCATCTGGCAGCTGATATTTAACATGGATGATGTTGAGAACACCTGCATCCACCTCAAGTCTTTTTCCAAAGTGCAGTCTTAGATTCTCAAGGCAATGTCAGGTGCAATAACTTTTGTCCATGAGAAAGAGGGAAGTCATCTGGCTGCCATCCGAGGACCCCACTGAGACTGAGGTGACTGTTCACTCTCATCTGTGTTTACTTACCTGAAACAGCCTTGCAATAGTCAATTCCTGTTGTCCAAAAGTATGCTCCCCCAGTTTCTTTTCCTAACAGGTTTTATGGTTAGGGTGCAGCCAAGTGAGCTGAGGTTGGGAACAGCAAGTCTAGGCCCTCCATTATGAAAGCCCCATCTCACAAAACCCAGTGAGGAAGCAGTGCTGGAATTAGTATGGGTACCATGACCAGCCCAGAGCACTGTGTCCATCCAGGAAGGTCATGGTGACAAGGAGAGCTGACTTCATCTCTCTAAATCAAATTCTTCTCTGAATTTGGCAAATTAGTCTTTAACTCTTGGTAACAATTTTAGGTCCTTCAGATAAACTTGCTATATGAGCAAATGATGAAGCAAATTTCTATGGGGAGACTCAAAGGTACGTGCTTTATGAGGAAGTTTTGGTTTTGGATGTTCATCTTTTCTTGGAAAGATAACACTTGAATTAATCAGTGATTTCTTCAAAGCTTATGGCTCCTTATACTACATGCATTTGCTGTGACAAATGTTTCATATACATTGTGGAAATTGTCTGTTTAAGAGAAGGACATTTCCATGATGAGCACATAGTAGATAGGTTATTTTTCAGGAGGTGGCATTTTTAGACCACAGTGGTTGGCTGAGACTTTGTTGACATCCAGGTGTTGTTGAAGAGCTAATCCAGTTGTAATGTGTGAACGTGTAATATGTGAGCCCTAGTAAGAGTGGAGTTGGTGGGCTCTAAGGGTGGACTTCACTGTGCAGGAGCCCCCCAAATTCTCATGCCCTCATGACCTCCAGCCACTCATGCACCACGGCTGTTCTTGGGAACCTTTCACAGATTTAGCAGCCGTACTCTTCAGGTTGGTAACTCTTTTTTCTCATGACCCATCGACCTTTGGGTCCTCATGCGTTATGAGTATCCATGGGAACTTGATAGGCTGTTATCCTCACACAACACTTGGCCTAGAAGGTTTCTCTGAGTACTGTTGGGCAGTACAATGTGTTCAGCACTGAAGATTGACTTACCTTTCAAAACAGAATTATGTGACAATGATAGGATTATTTTTGTAATGTCTAATAGATTGATATAAGATGAACTTAAAGCAATCCATATTCTAGAAATCTGGTGTTCTCTTAGGCAGCATTAAATATCCCTGTTTATCTCCCAAGAAAGGAAAAAAATTTGGTTTTCACTTCGGAAGAAAGAAGACTCATCAGCATATTATCAAAAGATGAAAAGAAGAAAATAATTTGCTTCCTCTTCAGCTTTTTAGCCATCTTAGTGAATATTATGACATGGGGAATGAGCCGTACTACAGTTTCAATTAATTTTAGTGGAGAGATATTTCTGTCTTGGGGATATTTAAGAGTTTTAAAGAAATAACAAAACATTTTAAACACAAATTCTGAGAGAAATACCATTCTACTGTCTTTAGTGAAGCCTTTTTAAGAGCTGCTTTTCATTAAGCATTTATATTATCTGCAAATTGTTGTAGGTTTTGTTAATCATCTCCATTTCATTGCTTATTTTCACTCCTGCAGCATTAATTATAGACCAAAATATCCATATAATGAAAAACTACTTGTTTGCGATTATTGACCATGATATGTCGATCTGAGCTTTACCATTTCTTCACTTCCATTTGTAGAAAAGGTTTTGCTTGTTAACAATGCTGTTTCTTTACCCTAGTTATTATGGAATATATAAATTTGAGCTGCCCTTTATGGCCCATGTGCAGTTGCACATAATCTAATGCTATTACCAGCAAATAGATTTTCACACATTCTCTTGCTTCAACAGACAATGTTAGATTTATGTTTACAAGACAAAGGTTCTGCATGTTTGATTAGGCAAGAGAATTAAAGATAAGATTGTATTCTTCACTGCTATATCCTGCAATATTGCAACACCTATTGCCACTGGCTTATCAGAGTAGGAAAAATATGTGTGGTTTTGTGAAACCCACTATTTTTCAGAGTGGAAGTCCAAAAATGAAGAACATTTTCTATTTGAGAATATGGATAGGTTTATAGTTTTAATTGCCATTAGCAAAAAGAACTCAGAATCTCTGAACCTGAAAAAATTTATTGTGTGAAATATTAATTGTAGAAAAAGCATCTTGTACATTGTTTTTTATTATGAAGGTGTTTTTTGATTATCTGCCACTGCAGTGTTGCATATGGAATCTTTCACCTAGTTTCTGATCTTGAATGTTCATTATGTTAAAGATAGGCAGTAGGTGTCCTTTAAGGTTGTCAGTGTCTACAGAAAAATGAGGTCCAGTCTCTTCAGAAAAAAAAAAAAAGAGAAAGAAAACCACAAATGCTTGAAAATGTTTCTCTAGATTATTCTGTCCTGATCCTCTATTCAGTTTCTCTCAGCAGCAAAAATTATTTAGGGGCTAGTATCTGCAGAACCTGGTCATCATGTATAGTGAAAGTTTTCTACCACTTTTCATTGTAAGCAGGAATGTGTAAGAGGAAGATTTGGGGGGATTGGTGTGAGCATGAAGACAAGTGGAACGAGAGCTGTAGAGTAGAGATCCAAAACCTAAAAGCCAGCGGGTGTAAATCCCCCAGCTTCAGTGCAATTATGATGAATGACACCAATGCAGATTTTCTATTTTTACTTTTAGGCTGTACAAGGTGAAAGTGGTTGACAAATTTCACGTCCTGCATATTTTTCTGGTTATCATTTAATTTTCTTTTCTTCTTGGATTTTATTTTATATTGAACATATTTTCCTCATATAAATGACAGTTTTTTCAATATTCAGGACAGTACAGTTGTCTAAGAAACTTCAAAAGATGATTTAAATAAATACTTGATGTCTCTGTCAGCTGTCCTAGTATATTGCTGATAGGAGGCCATTACATGGCTGAGATGTTCTATTTTAAATACTTGTTTGTTACTCTCTGATATACCCAAATCAACATTCAATTAATTTTTCTTGTTTGTCATTTAAATACTTTAAAAAATAGATTTTATTTATTATTATGGAGGAATAATTCATCGAATGGAGAAAAAATATTCAGTAAAAAACAGTTGAGCTCCTTTCATCTATAATCATACTCTAACTCCTGGTGTGTTGAAAACCGTTTAAACCAATAAAATACAAGTTTCTTAAGTAGCTGTTTCAATTATGTGTTAACAGTCAATGGCTGCCAAGTAGGAAAACTGTGAAAATGATCAGACACTGTCTCAAGCCTAATAAAGCTTCAAAGGCTAACCACATTATGGAAGTGATGAGGTGTTTAGACTTTAAAGCCCCACTCACAGCCTTCATCCTCAGTCTCTGTACTAGATTTCTAATGGACCTTTCTGTGAAAAAGGACTGAGGAACCTCGGTCTGACAAAAGATTAACAAGAGTGGAGTAGGTATGGGAGAGATCAAACTATGAGTGATTTATTCAAAATTATGTGAACTACAGATAAATTTTGATATGAAATATGATTATTTATATCAAAGAAAAGAAGAAGAAAATTATGGGAACATTTGAAAATAAAACATTGTTTTGTACGTTGTAAGGAAATCAATCATTTCATTAATGGTTGCTGCTCTGGCAGCTCTTAACATAAAACAAGCTCATCAGAAGCTTTGCCAGATAACCTCTGGCTCTTCTCAGAGATTTTTAAAAAACATATATAAATTATACTTCATGTGCAACTCCGACAGTCAAGCACAAAGAGTACAAATTCATAGCTACTCTTTCCTAAATTCGTAGACTTTTTCACTAACAATTTGGTAAATTATAAAATTGCAGTTATTTTCATGTTGATGTTGTTCAAAGTTTCCTTTAACTGCTTCTCACAGAAGATTTTGCACAAAAGGAAAGTTCAAACAAAATTTTATAGAAATCAAGAGGCTGTTTCTGTGTTAGTTCAGAAATATTATGTTTCCAGTTCTCAATTTTTTTTCTCAGTTATCATTCCACACATAGTTGGGTTTAAAAGTAATTTACTGAGTAATCACTACTGTGTTAAAAGGCTGGGGATCACATACCTGAGATAATTTTAGGCTATACCTCCTTTATTATTAATCATAACAAAGGAAGCAAATAATTCAGGATAGGCTAAAAACTCATCAGATTCAATTTAGCTTCACTCAGTGTTTCAACCATTTTAATTGCTGAAAAAGCAGAGAGAAATAACTAATCCTGGTCATATCTAAGGTGTAATTCTGCTTGCCATTTGGTGGGAGTCAATAAAGCTCTTTGCTGTCCTGAGAGGATTGTTACGAGACAGAGAGTCTGGAATAAAAATAAAAGGAGTTACTAAGTCTCTTTGAAAAGTCATATGAGTGGTTTGGTTGAATACCAGGACTAAAAGGTTCTTCTGAGTAGAGGTTCTGGCTCAGAGAAGGTGGTGGAGAAGGGCCTGACCCTGAGAAGTGGTTTGGCTAAGAGGGACATGGCGTGGGCCATCACCTGCTTGCAGGTTCTGGACTTAGAAAATAAAACAGGAATAGGCAAGAGACAGAAAAAATATGCATAATCTAGAATATGCTATAGGCATGATAATGCAAGAAATCTGTCTATTCAAAGTTGTTATCACACATATTCTTTGCCAAATTCAACCCACTTTCTTCCCAGGTGACATCAGCAATTTTGCTGTAAATCTAGTTTCACTGTAACATTTGAGCAAATCCTCCATTTCAGTTCTTCATGATGATTGTCTCTTATATTGATTATCTTACAATCAGGTTAGCCACACACATTTCTTGGCTGTTCTGCTAGCAGGAATATACTCACTCACACTCTAGAGAATAAGGTGTTAATATATAGTATAAAATACAGATCAAGAGCCATAAGGAGCAATAAATCTATTTGGCACTTCACTCATTTGCTACTCTTTTCCCCTCAGAGCTCAAGGTCAAACCAACTCCTAAACTGTACAAATTGTAGTTACAAATTGTAATTGTGTCCTCACTGTTCCAAAGATGGGTCTGGATGCTACAATCTGGGCTTAATTACAGGGTAGCCAGGAACCTTAAAAACTTTGAACACGTTGTACTGTGTAACTCTCCACATTATAGACACTCCCTCTCCTGCCCCCAAATGATCCTCAAACATTTACTATAAATAAAACTTGATATGGTTAAGATATAACTCATGGATATGTTATAGAAAGATGTCTTGTTCTACTTTACCGGTTTCTTGATTGTCACTCTCCTGAAACTTGCTTGTGCCTGCACCAAACCACTGAACATCTCCCAGGAGTTCTGTACTAAGTATGTTGTCTTTCTCATTTGTGTTAATATCACAGATATATATGTATACATATGAAGCAAAATATTTAATCCAACCTTAATAAACTCTTCTGAGCTGTGTTCTGGCTTTCTAAGAAATTTGTTAATTTACAGTTTTCCTCAGCCTGGAAGAAATAAAGCACAACAAAGGCTGTTTAACAGGTAGATCACTCAATCAGGTTTAAAGTGTTAAGTATCAATTATTAATCAGCCAGTTTAAGCATGACATATTATTCTTTTCAATGTTAAATGTTGTGAGGAAGTTAACCAAGACTTATTTTAAATAAAAATTATTTATTTTTACTTACTCACTTTAGGACTTGCACATGTTATTTCAAAATCCCTTGGGTATGAGAAGAATTTAAACCTAATTATGGCTTATTTAGTTTGTTTATAGAGCTAACAGTTTTCACTTCTGTGTCTTTACATTACCTGTGTAAGAAATTACCCTTCTGTGAAATTAAAATTGTAAAAATAACCAAGTTTAAAACAAATAGCAAAATGATTACTTGCAGTATGTTGCAACCTAAATGCTGAGTGAAAACTATACCCTCCCATGTACATTTTTGTGGAAATAAATTACTTTATTTTCCAAAGCCAAATTTTACTGTCATCCACACAATCTGTAAGCTTTCTATGGGTAACATATGCATAGTAAGCATCAGGATATTTTTATTTGGAATTTTTCTCTCAAATGTGTATACAAGGAAGGACAAGGAAGTAAGCTTACAAGTGTGTAGTTAGACCATGTTGAGTAAGAGATGAAGATGCTGGAAATCTTTTTTGTTTTACAAATTATATGCAATTCCTACTTTTTATTAGCTGTCTCTTTATTTATTACTATCTACAAATACCTGAAAGGAGATTGTAGCCATGTAGGGGCTGGTCTCCTTTCCCAGGCAACCAGCCACAGAACAAGAGTAGAGTCTTAAGGTGCACTAGGGGAAGCTTTGGTTGGGTATTAGGAAGAAATTCTTCACAGAGGAGGTGATTAGACACATGAATGGGCTGCCCAGGGAGGTGATGGAGTGACCATCCTTGAGGATGCTTAACGAAATTGTGGATGTGGCCCTTGGTGCCATGGTCTAGCTGACACATGGTGGTGTTTGGTCGCAGTTTGGACTCCATGATCTCAAAGGTCTTTTCCAACTTGATGGATTCAGTGATTCTGTCTTGTAATTTCAAAATGAACTCGCATGACCCACAGTGCTAAGTAAGCTCCACCACTCTGCAACCAGGACACACTGTAAAGAGCAGAAGTGAGGGGAAATTTTTACTTTTGAAAGACTTCTGTTAACTCACCCATTGGGATTAAAATAAAGAATTTGTTAAAATGTTACAGCTTTGAACTGTATAGACATCTCTTTTTTTTCTGCTTTTCAAATTTTCTTGCTGATTTAAAAGACTTTTTTCTCTTAAGGCAGACAGTAGCGATACCTTAATTTCAGTAAGACTGTTTGTAAGAGTTTGAGAAGACTCAGTCTGTCACCAACCCACTGAAAAGAAAGTGGGTTTTGAATAAAGGCATTCTTATGTGTCCTTTTTTATCTTCAGCCAGGAAAGTTTTAACTCACATGACAGTATTAATCTTTTCACCAATGTAGCCTCACAAGTGTGCTAGCCTAACCAATAAATTAAACAGGCTGAAACCTAGTCTCTGGCAGCAAGGCCAGCTGGCATGCAGTGGTCTGTACCATACAATTAAACTTTGTTAGCCTCCAAAAGAGAGTGGTGGCAGGCAAAATAATTTTTTGGAACCATCCCTTGCATGTGCTTATCCCTGAACCTGGCACATAAGTTCTTTGGGAGTGTAATATTTGTTTAATTTAAAAGTCTGGCAAGTGTCTTCTATCAATAGATGGTCAAGTCAGAGGACTCAAATCTGAGCTCTTGCTTTAAATACTTTGCTAGTACAGACATAACTGAAAATAGAGAACATAATATTTCCTTTAAAGCTGCCTTACAAAATAATGAGTTCTGCAAAGCAATCATTTTAGTCAGTAAAAAGCAGAGGTTGATGATGGAATAGGGAGGAGGCAAACTGCCGTGTTGGTTTTAGCTGGGGGGAAGTTGTGTATAGGTGTGTTTCAACACTTAACTCTTTGAAAAAGAAACTTTACATTTTCCTCTGAATCAGTGGGCTGTTAGTATATATCAGGTAGTTTAGCTAAGCACTATGAAAAATTGCAAATTATACTCATAATTATTTTTAAATAATCCATATTTGGATCCTATTTTGCAGTGGTTTGTTTCTCAAATAATCTCCCACTCCACACTGGTAAACAATCAGTTTGAAAAATGTTATAAAAATCAGCACTACATAATAAAATTAACCTAAAAAATTGTAATTAAAGTAAGGCCTTTTAAATATTTTTCCCCAAAAGAGAGTTAGGAGCTGGGTGGAGTCTAACCTATTTGAATCAACTGCATAATTGCTTGGAACATATGAAATTGTCCCCAAAGTATGACTTTCAGAGAAAATGTCATGCCTTAAAGGAGTACCTTACCAGACTACATTTTTTATTAGTTGCTTTTTTGTTTTTAATATTTAGAATATCAGTTATCTGCAAACTGAATCCCTGACTGAACTGTTTTAATCCCTGACTGAACTGTTTAAAAAGGTTTTTGCTGGTCTTTATAAGGAGCCATTTTTGTCTAAGAGGTAATTTTAAATTTCTCAAGAGCTGCTAATGAAGCTGAACTGCTAATGATTACACTTTGGTTTTTCTTTCAACTTCAAGAGTGAGCACAGAATACAGCTGAGTCAGTCACGGTGTGCAGATACAACAAGCCTGCAGTGGTAAGGAAAGTTTATCTTCGGTTTTCATAGAGGTGACCCAAATCATCCTTAATACTTCTGATTTACAGAGTAGAGGAGAGGGGAGAATTTCCTGGGTAGTACTTCCCTGAGGAAGATTCACACTTAGACTGATGGAAGGTCCCAGCTCTGCGTATCCCTTCCATTCAAGATCTTTCCATGCTGATGGAGTGCCCAAGTTTTTTAGGGGCAAATATGTAATTTTAAAGAGGTCTCTTCTTATTTGTGTATTCCAGTGGCAGCTTAGGTTTTGGTTTTTAGAGGCAAAAAACCTTCTTTACTAAAACCACGGACCTGAACTCCAGCAACCTCTCTGGACAAGGTAAATATTAAAGCCAAAGTTATTCTGCAATTGGTGCCCATTGGGCTGGATTTGTGAGGGATCCTGATCTAGCTGATTCCTATTTAGTGACAAACTTTCTCACTCTGGAAGTATCTTTTCCTTCATTTTCCTTTGCACAAAGATGACTCTCAGATTTAATTGCTACATTTTGGTATTGATTATAGGACATAATATGTAATCATCACTGTAAAGATTATTCATTTTGATAGATTTTTAAAAATATATATCTTCAGCAGTATAGTAGTTTTATTACTTTTCAATTTGCTTTTGAAAAGTAATTGTTGTTTTTTTGGATATAAATTTAATTTTGTTTCTTTGGTTTGGAAACCAGCAGAGTGCTTCTTTTTTCCCAAATATGAAATGATAAGATTTTTTTGTTTTCTCTTCTGGGAGAGATAATTTGTAGCTTTAATCTTTTTAATAGCCTTTAAAAATGTCATAGAAATTTTGTCTCACAGCAGCAACAATAAAAAATTATGACTACAGCTTTCATGCATCATACATCAATCTGAAAATTTTCTGAATTAAAAATTTTCTAAAACTAAAATTTTCTGAACTAAAACTAAATATTAATTTCATCTCTTACATATCTTACATAGAAATATTTACAGAAATACAAATATTAATTAATGGGGTTTTTTTTGTTTGGAAGAAAGAACTTATCAAAAACTGATTGATTTCTTTTTGAAATCCTATACCAAGTACTTGGCAAGAGCCTGTATAACAGCCTGGAACCTTGAGTCCCACAAGTTTTAATGCCTATTTCTGTAACTGTGTGCAAAAACCTAAAGTGATGGAAACCATAATTTGTATGGCCTGTAAATTATAAGCATTATAGATAGTGATATTTGATATTGTGTTGCATGACAATCTATGGTGAGTTATTGTGTGTTTGTACTTTACCCCATGTTTTGTTTTCCCTGCCACCCTGTTACCACTTGCCTCGGGATTTCAGACCTCTTGTCTTACAGCTCTGCTGTAAATATTTGACCTCTCATTTGTCTGTTTTCTCCTGCTGAGCCTTTTCCTGCTCTCATGAAAGTCAGCTGGGGAGGCAGCAGGCCGTGGAGCTGAGGCCTGCCAGGGGCAGCCGCCAGAGCTGTGCAGCGCACGCTGCCCCTCCGCAGGCCACATCCTGACACAGGATGCCGCCAGTGGGGCAGGCTCCCGACTGAGGGAGATTTCTCCAGCACTGCTGAAAAGGACAAGGGTGGTTTTGCAGCCAGCTTGTATTGGGGAAGGAGTGGTGAAATGAGGGAGAGGGTGTAGCACATTGTGTGCCTGGCCTTAAAGGCTCAGTGTAAAATCTGCTCATGATGCTAGCTTTCAAAATTTGTTCTCCCTAAATGAAAAATGTACAATACCTCCAGCCTTTTAGGAATATTAAGAATCTTCCATTTTCCCCACATTCAACTCTGTTACACTGCAGGATGTTTTGACCTTTAAAAATAAGATTATGAAAGCAGTAGGCCAATAGCCTAGAGGACTTTTGCAATCCATATGGGTTTTTATTCTGCTTTGGTTAATGAAACAGTTGGAAAAAGAATGAAAGTGAAGGTTCAGATAGTTTCCTACCAGCTTGAGACATCACATCAATTTCTGGAAGAATATAAACTGAAGTAAGTGACTCACAGAAAAATACACTACTATACAGACAGGGGCATTTTCATTATTACAGCATATAGGTTAGATCACAGATCTGGTAGTTCTAACACAACGAAAATTTCAAAGTATTGCACATGAGGAAAAAGCACCAGAAAAAACAACAAACAAAGCAACCCAATTAAAGAATTCCCTCCAAAACCAAACCAAACCAAAACAAAACAAAAAAAAACCCACAAAAATTAATTTTTTTTCCAATATAGCATTTAACACCATAAATTTCTCTAAACTAGTCTTTAAGTGGCCAGGATTGATTTAGCCCTGCAATGGATCTCTCTGACCTTTGCGCTGCCTGGGAAGAGCAAGGCACATTTGATAGGTGCCAGCAAGAGCTCTGCTCTTACAAACCCTTAGAGAAAATCCTGCCAATGATAGTCCCCTAGTTTAGCTGAACTGTTTGTATGACCAAGGTGTTACAGGTCTGTTCCAGAGCCAGCTGCTGGCACATTTTTTAATATATGTCTGGTTTCGGCTGTTTGGATGGCCTGGAAAGGCCCAGGGTGGCCTTGGGGCAGCCCGCGTTTCAAAGGACCAGAAGAGGCTTCAGTTCTTTTCTCAGTCTCTGTGTTTATTAATTGTTTATCTAAAAGATTTTCTTTCGGCCCAACAGAGGTCTGCTCAGCAGCCAGCCATGAGCACACTCCTCTCCCCTCCGGGCGGTCACCTATCTTTATACCCAAAGTTGCGTATACAATATTTATCATTTTTCCCCAATACCTTTCACCCTTATTGCCCAGTGCACTTTTAGTAACAACCAATCTCAAAGTGCCACCATCACCACAGAAGATGGAGGAGAAGAAGAAGAAGAAGAAGAAGGACAGGACACGCCCCAATTCCTCCATCTTACTTCTCCAAACCCCCCTGTACAGAAATCCTAAACCCTGTGTTTCACTCTCTAACTAACTAATCCCTTCACCATTCACCCCGGTGAAATCCTCCTATCCTCATACAGGTGTCGTCTCCTGTGTAGGATCAAAGTCCAGCCACCAGACACTTCTGGCAACATTCCAGGACTCCCGAGCCCCCCAAGGGTGGTCTCGGTGACTTGGCACCTCAGTCCTGAGGTGCTGAGATCCCACAAATATAAGGTTCTTATTTGCTCCTTCCTGACTGTCTTTAACTCCCAAAACCAGAGAAAGCTTCTTGTGTTTCCCATTACAATGTTCTCAATGTTCTCTCACCAATGTTCTTACCCTGCTTTCTTTGCACTCCTCATTAATTAATGAATAATAAACTTCTTTTGTTTCTCTGGCTCTTCTTCAGAAAGACTTGCTTTCTCCTGTCAACACATAGGCTTGGAGAACATGACAAAATGATGTCCTCATTGGTCATTGGATGCCTGGCCTGTTACCATAAATTCTTATTACTTGCCTGGGCCAGCCACCGGTTACTTCTGGAAGAAGCCATTTGGGCTTTTTGCTCTTAGTTTTTTACTGGGCATTTAATCTTTATCACAGCCATGCAGGAGCCACTTCTGACGTGCCTGGGTGAGATGGAGAATATCACCAGCCAAACCATTCAGCTGAGTGAACCTCACTTCCCTTACCTGGAGAGAGCAAGGGAGTGTTGATGTATCAGGCCTACCATGATTTATTGCAGCTCCACCAAAGTGAGCTGCCAGGCACTCTAACACAGGTGCATACTAATAATGTTTTTGTGATCTCCAAAGAAAATATTTATAAAAATATCTCTACTTAGCCTTTTGTGGAATATTTATCTGATAATTGGCTGAAAGCAGGTATATACTCTCTTGCCCAAACAAAAGAGAGACATTAAAAACTGTAAATAGAAAGTTATCTTGAAGACATATTCTCTATTACAGCATTTGGCAGAGACCTTCTTTGGCAGAGCTCATCCCAAGATCACCACGCAAGTAAGGCATTAGAAAAATTGGTTAAATAAAGAGTTATTAGGTTATGATCATTTAACAAAAAATATTCAATGTTTCTTCTAAATGCAAAGTTTCTTTCCAATTAATTTTTATGTAGCTAGGGGAAGTAACTAAGATTAGAACTATGGAAGATTAGAAATCCGTGGCAAATCCTAAAACTAAATGAAATGCATTTTAGTATATGGGTCTCAATTCTTTATGACTGTGGTAACAGAAATTTTGATTGTCAAGCAGGTTATAAGAAAATCATATGTTTATATATTTATCTTTATTCATACTACAACTTTCACTTGATTATTGAAGTAGAAATCTACAATAAAAATCACGGGGCTTAATTAATCCACTTCCCTGATTATAATCTGTCAAAAGTCTTAAGATAGCAAGTAATATAATTTTTTTTATGGTGCATTTTGTTGCAACATATTTAATTATAAGAATTGTTCTTATACAAAATGTGTTTTCTAGTGTTTTGAACTCAGTTAGAAGCCATTGGCTTCAGGCACTAGATAGAAGTTGCTGAGTAGTCTTTGAAAGCAGATAATCATAATTTATCTCAGCTTTACTCTGCTATTAGATTATAGTTAGCATGAAAAAGAAAAAAATTGTGGAAAAGGCGTTTGACCATGACACCTGAATGGTCATTGTTTTAATACCACCCATGGAAATTCTGGGTGTAAGAAACCTGGAGCCACTTCTGGAATTGCATTTGATGGTATTTACTTCATCAGTACAGATTCTGAAATAGTTTTTCTATCTTCATGGCTGCTTGAATCTCCATTATAAGAGATGATTAAATGGATATACATCTATATATATATAGATGTATATATTCATCTATATGTATATATATATATTTTTTCTTTTTTTAATCTAGAAACCTTACTCCAGGACTAAACTGCAACCAAGGATCAGGAAAGACAGAAAAATTAGTTTTTTTGGTTTTGCAGAAAATAAGCATTTCACAGTCATTCTTCAAAGTTCACAGAAAAGAGAGAAGAAAATTCCATATGTGGGAGGATAATTTTGCTGAAAGCACTGTTCAGTACTAAAATGTCAAAGGGACTTTAAAGGCACAGCCGCTGTTCCACCATGGAAGAAAAAAACAACTAAAATCTTCACAGAGCATCTGTGGCCAGAGTGGAAAACATTAATGGGGGACTGAATTTATGAACAGATAGACTCCAGCTTGAAGATAATCACAAGTTACAAGTATTCTTACTCACAATTTCAGCAGTTTCCATTAAATTTTTAACTTTCCCCAAAGAGAGTTGCTCCTGGACATCCTGAAAGGCTAAAGCTGAAATTAAAAAAATTTTTAAAAGTCTCTAAATGTTCAGAGAGATCTTTAGAAAAACTGCCTGTGAATGCTCTCTGCTCCAGTGTGAGGAGAAAAGTGGAATTTAACCACCCAGGTCTGCTCCTCTGCCAGGGGGCTGAGCACGGGACACAGTGGAACCCTTGGCTGCACTCTCTGCCCAGACTGGCTGTGTTGGATGGACAGGAGGAGCAGGGCTGGGACTGAGCACCAGCCCTCAGTCTGACTTGGACAACCTGGTGTTATATGTTAAAGAAGCCTAAAGCTTGTTTTTTACACGGTGTACCAATTACTTTAAAGACCCGAAGACCACCTTGGGAACATTTGAGTTCATAACCCAGGCTCCCTCAGCACATGTTACAGCTGGGAGAAGAGACTGCGATTTTTTCCCAGCAGATTTTTCCCAGATATGTTACATAAGTCTGATACTGCCATTGCCAAGTGTGTGAAGTAACATTTTGCTTTAAACTATCAGAGCTGCAGAAAATTTGCTGGAACACAGCTAAAAACTGCAACAAACTGATTTTTCACTTTGGCTTTTGAGGTGCCAACCACAGCAGATGGAAAAAGGGGTAGCTAACGAGTTTCATGTCTAAAACACAGCTTACTCAGCCCACTGGTTGGTGGCCAACCTACTAAAATTGCCTCTGGTCAGAAGAAACTAAAAAACATAAAGTGATGCAGAACACAGAGTTTGCAGCAGTGGGTCTCTTACTGTGCAAAGTTGCCCTCCCAGGGTTGGTGGTCCCAGTTCCAGGATGGAGCACCTGTTAACATCATCTCTCAAGACAGAATGTGCACAGACTTCGTGCACAATAAGCAGCCTATTTAGGCTGCAGGCTTATTGCACTGTGTGTGCTTCATTATTATTATTCATGTTTTAATTGTTATTATTTTACGGTGCCCAAGAGAAATGTAGGGGTTTTGTCATCTGTTAAAGGCACAATTAGAAGAGCTAAGCTCAAAGGAGCAGCAGAGACAGATGGTATATTGGCAGTTAAATTCATAAAAATCTTCTCTTAAGTATTGCCAGTGAGAGAAATAGCTTTTCTGCTTTTTCTGTTTTTTTCTTTTTCTTTTCCTTTTTTTGTTTTTCTGCTTTAAGGCACACAGTTTATTTCAAGATGAGTATGCTGTAGTTGAGCGGGTAAAGAATGACGTGATTTGGTGTCTCAAGAGTTTTGACATTCAGGAAAAAAAAGAAACTAAAATTATTTTGGCTGATTCAAAAATCATTTATTCATATGTTCTTGCCACAGAGAAAGCTCTGCTAGTTTCTAAGTCAAATAATCTGTGCCATGTGTCCAGCTTCTCTCTTCTGTCTGTCACGTTTCTAGTTAACCTTGTTAACTGGCTTAGTGGAAAAACACTGGTGTAGTGTAACAGGGGCAGTGACCTGCCAGATGACCTATGCAGATCAGATGAAGAATATCAATTTCAGGGTTGATTGGGGGTGTGAATAGGACTACTGCTAATAAAAAACTAGAGTTTTTTTTACAATCACACCCTCACAGCAAAGCAGTAGCCTTCTGAGGAACTGGGAGCTGAACCAAACTGCAGATGAGAATGCAAGTGCTCACATACCAGAGGGGAAAAAATAGTTTATTGAAAGGGCAAATAGTAAGGCTGTCAGAGAGCTAGGATTACTTGTTCAAATGGCATTCTGGGTTAGGAAGCAGCTGGTCTTGAATAAGCAAATAATGTTTAAAAATTAGTATTGTGCTCTGTAAATATGGTGATATACAGGAGTTACAGGATTTAACAACCAAAAAGATATTGCAGAGTTCTCTAGTTTTCTGCTGGTAAAACATGCAAACTGTGAACATATAAATAACATTACATTACAGTTCACAAGTATTATGTGAATGAAAACTGTCTCCAGAAATATCTTTTTGGCATAGTATAGTTTGAATACACTCTTGCTCCTGGCAGTGGACCAAATTCTGCCAGTTTATGTGCTAGAAGGTTTTGGAACAGCCTGTTTTCTAGGTGGAGTATTTGAAGGCTCTGCAAAACTGCATACTGAGGTACCTTTTCTTAAGGACACATGATTTAGCTACACTAGTTTGGTGACCTCTTTTCTCTGGCATCTCAACAGGACAGTTTGTCCTGCACACTTTTACTCAAGCACTGAATGGATGGGTGAAAACAGAGCCTCTCTCCTCATTCTCTCTGTGCACTGTGGAGAAGGGCCAGACATGCTTGTGAGAATCATTTCTTACTAACCTCCAGTGGGTTCTGTAGACCTGGTGGAAACACATGTGGTTTAGATATTTTGGAAGCAGGGAAAAAAGGAAAAAGGTAAAGATTTATTTTTATTCCATACTTTCCAGCCACTTTATAGAACAACTGGAAGTTTTCATTTATTCCAAAATGTAAAGGGACATAGCTCATGTCAGAGAAGAAATTCTGTTTTGTCTTTTCCAGCC
Source organism: Zonotrichia leucophrys gambelii (assembly GCF_028769735.1). Classification (NCBI taxonomy): domain Eukaryota; kingdom Metazoa; phylum Chordata; class Aves; order Passeriformes; family Passerellidae; genus Zonotrichia; species Zonotrichia leucophrys. The sequence goes on along the minus strand of NC_088169.1, from coordinate 21,972,926 downwards.
AAATAGTGGCTCCAGGCAATGGGAAGTATATGTTCTATACCACACAGGAAGAACTAGTACCAGTGAAATGATTAGTTGGTAAATCCCTACAAAAGAATCCCTGATTTTATCTCTACATTACTCTGCTTTCTTTCTTCAAAGGGGTCAAAAGCACAATTAACCATGCAGAAGTTTAACTAAGCTGTTCCCAGTTGGCTTCTGTAGAAACATGATGAGGAACCCAGGTCATTGCAGGGCCATAGCTCCTATTGTCCCTTTTAAAATTCTTCATCATCTGAAATACATCTTTGCCATACATTTTCTCCCTATCATATCTGTGCAAAAGCCCCCACCAAGATGCCTCTCAGTTGTATTCTTGTTACAGTTTAGTTTAAATAGCTTGTGTGCAGCCCTGCTCTTTATATCTCTGTCAAGTTACTCTCAGTCCTCTCTTTGCTGGAGGGCCTTTTCTTATTTTCAATGACTTAAATATAATAAAAATAATTATTTAGGCATTGTGTTACTAAAGCATGATAGAATAAAAAAAAAAAAAAAAAAGAAAACAAAACCAAAATCCAAAACTAACTGCATAAAAAAAAAAAAAAACACCCACAAATTCTGTTGACATTAGTACGCACAGATTGATTCTGGCTTGTGCTAGGCAGAGACCTTCATGAGAGCTGCCTCCCTGACTGGATGCTCTCCAGAGAGCTCTTTTAGCATTCCATTTTATGGGACCCCATATGCTGTAAATCTCTGGAGCCTGAGCACAGTGCTAGCACTGCTTCTGGCTGTGCACTCTGAAACGTGTTCTCCCCAAGTGCTTAGCTCACATATGACACCCTTCTGTGAAGTCAGGACCCTACAGCTTAGTGCCAAGGCACAAAAATCCATGTGAGCTGCCCTGATGTGGAATGGAAAACTATCTACCCCAGCAACAAAAGTCACATCCAAACACTGTAATTTTGTAATATGTCAATTTAATAGCATTGTATCAGCTGGAGACCACAAATGGTGCATAGAAAGATTTCCCAAATTACCACAGCTTGTAGGAAAAACTTTGACAGCTTGATTACAATAAATGATTACAGGCTAGATCAAGCATCAAGATTTAAAACCCTGCACTAAATATTGAAAAAAAAAAAACCAAAGAAACAAACCCCCAAATTCCCAAACAACCCCATAACACTTTATAATTTTAGAAAACTGAATTTAAATTGTGTGCGATCTACAGACATCATATTTTGTAATTCGTATTACACAGATATGAATTTTCCCAGTGAATGGAATCAAAGCACAAATGGAGTTGCATTTACCTCAGTTTGGTACAAGTTCCATTTCCTCTGTTGCCAGTAAAGAAAAGAACATTGAAGAGCTAAATATGTTTGCTCCCTGAAAAGGATCATTAGAGATCTACAATCCTCCATGGGCCTGAAGCTTCTGCTGAGAGGCACTGTAGACAAGAGCTGCCCTTATTGTACAGAAAATAGAAGAAAGCAGAGATTTTCTACTTCCCAGAAGAAGTAGAAATCTGTGCTCATTGTAATATAAGGAAACACAAATTTCCAGCTGGGAATAATCTGGATATGTAACGTAAGATCAGTGAGGAAAGGTGTGTGTGCCTGCCCCCAGGTTTGAACCATCCTGCTGGAAGGAAACCTAAAGCAGGAGTTGCTGTGGGAGGGTTTAGAAGCCACTGGAGTGGAAGGAGGGAACGTGAGAAGACATCCAGGCTTGGCCCTGGTTGTATGGTTTCCCTACACAACTTTGCTTCCTGTGTAATGAGGAGGAGTTTGTAGATATCTTCATCCTTACCAGTGTTTTCAGACACATTTTCAATGCCCACATTTAGGCTGAGAGATAAATTAGCACCAGAAAAATACTCCTAGCTCAGAAGCTGATAGGTGAAGACAAGCTTGTGTGCATTTTGCTGACAGCTAGCCTCCTCTATACTGAGTTGTCTTGCAACTATTTTTTATTTTCTTTCTGGTATTTCTCTCTAGTCATACTATTTTTCTCAGTTGTGATGTTTTGTTTTGTTTCATTTTGTTTTCCCTAAGTTCAAAGTTTCTGGTGTAACTAAGAATACATAGCAGGGACATACCTAAACCATGAAATTGAGGGGTGGTACTGCATAAGGTCCTGTGCAACATGGGTGCATCTGGGGGAAATCCCTGCTGCTCCATACAGAGTCAAACTCTGGTTCTTTATTTTGCTTCTTCTCTGGTGGCTTTTGGGCTCAGCCCCCATGACAGATTTCCAGAACAATAAAAATAAATTGTCTGTGAGAAGGCTAAGCAGAGCACCCTATAGGAGGAAGGGCCTAAGGACCAGCAGGGTGGATCATCAGAGCTCCCATGACCTGGGTGAAGACCTGGTTTGGCAAAAGAGATCTGTCCATTGGAACTGTTGGCCTGCATGACCAACAGAGAGACCTGAAATGAGGCAAAGGTTTTCAGAGTCATTGTCAGTATCACAATTGATACCAAAATGCTTATATGACTTTGGATTAAAATAAGAGGTGCTTCACAGATTACCTTTCTGTTAAACATTTTACTAAAAAAAAGATTGTTTTTAGGATGCTGAGACTCCTCTCATCCAATTTTAGAGTTATATATTTAACCTGTTCATAATTATGTATAATAAATGAGGAAAATACAGTCTTGTCTTTCTGTACTCTGAAGCAAAAGGCTCTTTTGGTATAACAGCATTAAAATACTATAGTTTAAATGAGTGTTAATTGAAAACTAAGAAGTGGTTAAATTCCTTTCATAATTTACAATATTCCTCCAGAGATATTTCTGATAAGGTTGTTGATGATGCATAATATTTAAATGCAAACCACACACTAATCATTTACAAGAAGTACTACACACACAAAGATAAAATAAAAAGAAAAAAGATCCTGCCTGGATTAAAGAGGAATGGTTTTTTTGGTTGGGGTTTTTTTGTTTGTTTTTTGGGGTTTTTTTTGCAATAAAATAGAATTCATTACAAAGGCTTATATTGTGCTTACAGCTAGTTCAAAGGATCATGTACTTTTTTTAGCACTTTCATGTAAACAAATTCCTGCTCTTAGCAAATTGTATTTTTGTGGTGATGTATTGGGAATTTCATAAAACATCATTATTCCTTGGGAATTTATATGTGTAAGTGTATCCACATCTAGAACGTCCCAAAGCTTTTTGATCAAATCAGCAAGAGGATGTGATGATCTTCAACATGTCAGAGATATGAATAATGGAAAAGGACCCTGGAGAAGGAAAGGAAGACCTTACTGGTGTCACATGTGAAGGAGAGAGTTGGATCTGACAGCTGAGGGCCCACGTGTGAGGGAGGGGTTGGGAATGCCTTGATTGGCACTTGAAACATAGGAGACACCAGAGAATCCAGATGAGAGCTACAAAGTCACATGATGCCAGACTTCCTTAATTCTCATGAGGTTTGTAAAGGCCACAGATTTACAGCGAGGAGGAAAATTTCATCATGGTTAATTGCAAATAAACACTGAACTGTGCAAGTGTCAGCTCTGTGCCTGAGTGCTCCAATAAATGTTTGACCTCCGTAAGACTAGAGAGATGAGGAGTTCCCAGCTCAGCTGTGAGGTGCATTACCAATGTTACTTTAGTACAGACTTCAGTCTTTATTCTGTCTAGTTTACAATTACAATGGGTTTATAACACTGAATGATCACTTAACTGCGCTGGCTTGCACCCCTTTCTGGTCAAAATGTTCTGAGTTACCCAGGATTTACTTTTTTAAACCATCTAAATTAAACCAGCTTATTTTCCTCAACTTTGGGGATCCCTAATGTGTTTCACTCAAAATAGGATTAGACCTTTTAAATAGTTTATCCCAAAAATCCAAATTGGTTCATCTGAACTGTGAAAAGGGGGATTATCAGCAAATTGGTGACTGAGTGTGTCCAACAGCTGGGGAACAGCTGCCAAGTGGTGACCCTTGCAGTGGGAACAGCTGTTTGCAGAACTCACCTGGTGATGCCCAACTTTGACTGACCCTTCCATCCTCGGAATGCAGTGTGGAAACTCCTCATGTCCTTTGGGCACCTTGAGAGGCAAAGCTTCTAGGAGGTAATGGTAATAGAAGTTTGTGGTGTGAATTAGTAAATTGGGTGTAGGCCTGTCTTTTGGGTGGTATACCCTAACCAGCCAATTTAGATAAGGTGGCTAATGTCTAGAATACTAAATTAGGGAAGATAAATATGACTCTTCACATATATTTGTTCTGTTATTTTTACCTGTATATATGTGAAAATATCCATAAATATGTAATTATGGAAGAAGTTTTCTCTGGACAACTTTGACTTTCAAAAAGTCCCAAGGATTTCACAAAGAAAGGCTGCATTTACATTGTCTCTCAGCTAATCCTGCAAGAATGAAGGAGGTAGTGGATTTAAAGGTAATCTCTTGCTCTTCTCTGACTTGGACAGATAGTGGAATCATATCATCTTGTAGTCTTTGAAACAGAAGTATTTGTTCCAGAGAGAATCTTCATAATGATAAGAACACATTCTATTTCTTTAATCTCTATATCCTAAAATGACATTTTAAAATATACATGAGGAAATGTACAGTATGGCATTCCTATGTTGCTGTCTATATTTCCATGCATGTACATACATTTCCTATAGTTGGATCATATATTGTAATTTTTAGAATAAAGTTACAAAAAATCTATATGTAGAGGGTTGTAAAGGACTATTAATGTCTGAAAATTCATCATTGTGCTTGATAGGGAAATAATTGTAACAAAAAAAAAGTCTTTTTACGCAATAACAACAAAAGATGTTTTTTTAGTATTTTCTGAATTTAAAAAAGTAATTATGAAACAGAAGTTACTTTTTTTTTAATAGAGACAAATTTATATTTTAGAAGTGAGTAAAAAGAAGGATTTTGAGAAAATATTTTTATATGGTTGACAGCAAGAATATTTATTCATACTTGGGATTAAATTAGGTGTAAATTGACTGTGAGGAGGGAAATGATCTTGCCTTTCTATGCAACATTATGTCCTGGTCTATTGCTCAGTATGGAAGAATATTAAAATACAATGAGTATTCAAAGGATGCTCACAACATTATTTAAATTCAGATTAGCATAGGTTTTCCATTCATAAGAAAGGAGGATAAAAGATGACCTGTTTTCTGTTGGAGGACTTTTCAACACTGATGCTAAAGATATGACTGTTGCTGGAAGTCAAAGTTACAAGACTTTAAACTTGGAAATGAGATGACAAGCCTTAGCAGCATGGGAGTAGCAATGCAGCTAAACACCAAACGTCAACATTGATGGCACTTGCCATTAGGGACTTTAGAATCAGATTTCATGTCATTTTAAAGGATTTTATTTAAAAACAATTTTTTATGTTTTATGTGGTTGTATTTGAATCTGTATTTCTATGGCAGAAAGGGGAGGGAGGAAAGGGAGGGCTGTTGAGACCGTTCCTTTGCCTTTAAAATCTGTGGGTTTCATCCCCTCCCTTTGTGGTCACTCATATAGGACTTAAGATGTTGGGACTCAACTTTATTTAAAGTTGGCATTTAAAGAATTAAATCATTCTCTAAAGCTTAACAATGATTTGTTTCTCCACCTTTAGCTCCAGAGAAGTCTGCATATATCTGTTGAAAATTTGAAGGGTTTTTCCCCTCCTGCAAAATGAAATGCTAGCTGTTGTCAAAGATGAGGCAATTAATATCACAGTCCCATGTGTTAATAGGTTACACAGATTTTTAATTTTCACACAGCTGACTAGTGTTAAGTGATTACTGATCACTGGGTTTAGGGTTGTGAAGAGTTTGTTTATATGGTAAGTCTTGGTGAAGACGCATGGGTACATTTCACTATATCTCACATGTCCACTCTCTGCCTCTTAGGACTTTGGTCCAACACTGATGTCCTCTCTGCTGGTGATGTGAAGCTGAGTCCATCAAGTAATAAAATTACTTTGAATTCCTTTGGATGTAATACAAGTTTTCTGGATGAAACTGAATGATTTGTAATGTTCAATATAACAATTAAATCCCAGGCGAATTAAAAACAGGCATAAGAAATTATATAACAGCAGTTGGCTACCCTAAATTCTTGTTCAAGAAGAAAACTTGAAGCCTATATCTTCTCTCATCATTTCGAGTAATATTTCCTTACCACCTACTGCACCTTTTTACTTCTGTATGATGCTTTTACAGATCTTCTGTAAAAGAGTGTTTGTAATTTCACTTCTGTCACATCTCTTTGGGAAGATACCTTTTCTGGAAAGAAATTAATATTAAGAAAGTTCTTATGAATGTTTCATTCCAAAATTACCAGCATTATGAGGGTTTTGCCTCTGAATATCTGGGAATTACAGTAGATGGGTCATTAACTGGATCTGGGAGGGCAGTATGTACAGTCCTCTCTAATCCCTTTGCTTGATTCTCTAAAGCAGGTGATAGTAACACTGACTCTTCAGCTGTGACTTCTGAAGAGGTTAATCTCTTCCCTGAAGAGATTTGACAAGAACTTAATGGGCTGACTGAATCCATCTGATTCATCTAGGTCTGTAGCATTCCTTTTCTTCAGTGTTTTTTCTTTTCTTCTCTTAAATGTCTCTGTCTGTCTTGATGTGCTGTCTGACACATGGGAGTAGACAAGTCTATTTTCAGGCAGTTGTTAGATCATATGATGAAAGATTTTGGAAAGGGCAGTGATAGACTGTATGAAAGAGGCAAGCCACCCTCTTGAAAAACAATATTTATCCTTTTCATTATACCAGAGATCTGCATTAGAGGAAGGGGGGGAGCTGCGATTTGGCTGTACAATCGGCTGTATGCAATTACATGCAAAGGAAAAAGATCTCTGGAGATGAGGAAACCAGGATCAGCTCCTGTACTGAGCCCAGTGTCTATTATTGGTTTATTTTTGAAAGCATTCCTTCTGCACTCACTGCAGTTAAGATTTCACCATAACACTCAAGGCCAAGCTGGCTGACCTGGTGCTGTTCTAGGAAGTATTATATTCTTACTGCATTTTTCTCCTGAGACAGATAATAAGTTCACATCCTGAAGGTGCACCTAAATCTTTGTGCTTCCAGCTTTCTGTCAAGCTGCCTAAGGCATGGGTGAGAGTGTGAGGGCTTTAGCCTATGAAGCACCCTCCATGGGCTCCCAGAATTGTGGGTCTGTTCAATCCATCACGGTGAGACAAAGGCATCAGCCATTTAGCACAGATTGACTCTTCAAGGCTGGAAAAATGAGACTTAACCACACCATGGCTGTTCCTGTGTGGCCTCAGATGGCTACTTAAGCTCAAAAGGGGGAGGTTTCTGTGCATTTTAGAGAAGTCAGTGCTGCAGCAATTCTATATTTATATGCTGAATGGCCTCTGTGGTCAGTAAATTCATGTATGAATAAGACAGAGTTTACCAATGACCGAGTCCCTCTTGCCTACTAAATCAATATGAATGTCAGTTACAAAATACATCAGCCACAACAGACAACCATATACGTCTCAACAAAAAAAACTGAGGTGGGAAAGAGTGATTTTTTTGGGGGGTGAGGTATATAGCAGAACCTTCTGTCTGGTGAAAACAATGCATTTAAAGGAGTGCAAAAAATTTGCAGCTTAAACTTTTGTTTGAATGCCAGACCATTGAGAAGAGAAATAAATGCCACACTCACTGACGATGAAATGAAAAGAAATACAAGTTCTGGCTGTCAGTGACTTCAGTAATTAATTCAGTTTTGAGCACAGAGGTGTCCTTTGATACAAAGAATAGCTGATGATAAATTATTTCTCAGTGCAGATGAAATTTAACTAACTCAACAGAGTTGGCAATTCAACAGAGAATTTATTTATTTAGATATTTATTTCATTACTAATCACATGAAGTGGTATTCTTTAATCTTAACCATAGCTAAGTCAAGATGAGTTGTGCTATCAATTTCCAAGTATAAAGTTTCATTGTGTGCAATTAATTAGCAATGTATTTTTCTAGCAGTACTTTAACTAATATTTTTAGCTAGCAATAGTACTTTTGCTTCTAGAAAAAATTGTAGTGGCTGACTTTGATTTGCCTAGTAACTCTCAGTTCACTGCATGATGGCTCCAGTCTTTGTTATTAATTTTCCTTGAACATTCATATGAACATTTTTTTTCATTTGATAGTATTTAAAAACTGTAAAAGTCACGTAAAATTCCATTTAGCAATATATCCCATACAGTCTCATGTTCTTTATCTCTGGTGCATACTATTGCTACAGTTCCCACTGAGATGAATTTGTCCTTAGTTAGAATTACATTGGCTCACTCTGCCAGCTCTGGAAATGCCCAGATTAAAGCCAAAGGATGATCAGTGTGATGTCTTTATAAAATCAAACTTGATATCCACATATGAAGCCAAAGAGATTTACAGCTGTATATGTATGTGACAGACTGCACCTGTGACTTGTTCCTAGTCTACTTCAAGCCTTTTTTACCCCCTACTTTTGCATATAAATGAATGATGTTGGCACCACTTTGGTGAAAAAAACACCAAAAAATACTGGTTATTTCCCGAGCATGTGGCCCATAACCATGATTAGTAACATGCAAAGCTTAAAAATTTAATGATTTCATTGTTCCCTGTTCATTTCAGAACTGATCCTGTGTGTTCTAAAAAGCAATACCATGTCACCAGGAATTCATCTCAGAATGGCTGCCTGCCAGTGCTGAAATAGACTAAAGATTTTTGAACACAGATGAATCTCAATCTGTCCCATACTGAAAGATGAGAATTAATAGCAGGCTTCCTCTCAAAAATCACATTGACACAATAATAGAACATAGAGAAGCATAACTATCTTTCACACAGATACTTTTCTTGCAGATGTTATTTCTCTATCAACCTAATTAACCATTGCAAAGCAAATAAAACATGACAAACACTGCCATCTTAATTTAATTAAATCAAGAACTTGTCATAAAAACCCAGTAAGACATATAGAAATTTTCCAAAATTGTTATGTCCAATTAATTGAAACATGTATAAACATGAAAAAGGTCAGTCATCAAAACTGGGCAGGTGATGTGGTTATATTCTTATAACAAGAGGTCAGAAGGCAGGATTTGCTTTGTAATGGCAGCTGATTATCATTGCTCTCCCCCAGTTCCTGACTAACTTAGAAATATCTTGTAATCAGAATCTTACTAGATTTTAGCACTCAAGGACAGAAAGGCTCTTCATTGCTAATGCATTTTGTATGATCCAAAATATTTCCATACCAGAAATAAGAAAGTCAAACAGTTGAGGGGAAAAACCCTACAAACAAACATCATAAAACCAAACTCTAAAAAGAAGCAATATAGTACGGATTTTCAAAGACATCAATGGGATAGAAGGTTAAACACATATATCTGTTAATGCATACATTATAAACAGTGAAATCACTTATATTGTCAAATTCAGTGACAAAAATTAGTTAATTGGATTCCCTTCAACTGTTTAGAGCTCCCACTGTTGGATTCAAGGAACCTCAGGGAGCAAAAAAAAGGTACTGGTCAATTCCTATTAGTTCTTAAAGCAGGAGATGGCATTAGAGTGTTCTTCATTGCACAGAACTTTACATTTCATCCATCTTTCTTCCCCTTTATGCCCTTGTTTCCTTACCTGCCTTATGAAACAGAGCCATGCCCCACATGTGGAAGAGCTCTCATCTGAGTCAAGAGCAGGGTAACCCTAAAGAGCAGCATGACATCCCACCCAAGTAAGGAATGATCACATAGGGAAAGACCAGAAAAACAATGGATTTCCTTCGTTACTACAGGACTATGAAAATTCTATCTAATTTTTGGTGTTAATACAGATACTTCTGCATAAAAAACACTATATAATATTAAAATATAGATACTATAAAGGATCCTAAATATATTTTTGATCTTGGCTATAATGTTATACTCTTAAAATTCCAACTCGGTGTCTATCTTTTTTCCACTTTAATATAACCTTGAACTTTCCATACAAATATTGCAAAAATCTATTCATTTTAAGCTATATTTTATGCTGTCTTTTGAGGAGAACCATGTCTAAAACAAGAGTATTGTAAATTTTATGTGCATCTTTTCTTTGCCTTATATTAAAACATAATTTCAAATAATATAATTTAGGTGTGTTTTGGAGAAACAAATGGAAAACTGTCCATTCTCAGTCACTTTAAACTGAATGAGGTTTTTATTTGAGCCACCAGGAGTTACATGTAATTTTGAGCAATACTCTTGGTTCCTTAAGTCAGAATAAAAACATCAGGGGGCTACTCTCAGGTGTCCCATTGTCAGGAAAGCAATTCCTTCATGTAATCAGAATAAAGGAAACTTGGATATTCCCAACTAATATTAAGATTCCAATGTCAATATTCCTAAATTTTAGTCTATGTCAAATAAAAGCCACTATTTAAACGTACTTTGGAAGATCTGGGGGTTTATTTATTTATTTATTTTATTTGTTTCATGTCCGGTTATCTCGGCTGTTTGAGGGGCCTGGAAAGGCCCGGGGTGGCCTTGGGGCAGCCCGCGTATCGAAGGACGAGAAGAGGCTTCAGTTCTTCTTTCGGTTTTTATGTTTATTAATTGTTTATCTAAAAGATGTTCTTTCAGCCGAACAGAGATCTGCTCAGCAGTCAGCCATGAGCACACTGTCTACCCTCCCGGGCAGCCACGTATCTTTATACCCATTGTTACGTGTACAATATTTATCATTTTTCCCCAATACCATTTATTCTTATAACTCGGGGCACTCTCAGTAATAACCAATCCAAAGGTGCCACCGTGGCCAAAGAAGATGGAGGAGAAGAGGAAGAAGAAGGAGGACAGGACACACCCCAATTCCTCCATCTTACTCCTCTAAACCCCCCTGTACATAAATCCTAAACCCTGTGTCTCACCCTCTAATTAACTAATCCCTTCACCATTCACCCTGGTGAAGCCCTCCTATCCTCATCCTGCGTAGGGTCAAAGTGCAGCCACCAGACACTTCTGGCAACATTCCAGGAGTCCCGAGCCCCCCCCAAGGTGGTCTCGGAGGCTCAGCATCTCAGGACTGAGATCTTGAGATCCGACAGTTTCACACACTGCTGAAATCAGGAAAACTGTCAGTCAGAAAGGGAGATGGCAGAAATCCAAACCTAAGTTCTTGCTGTGAGAAGAAGCCATTGTGGCCTCATCTTCCAACTGTAGCTCTGTTTCATTTCCACTCTAAACTTTGAACAACCCTCGCTTAAGGATTAGTTGAATTTGATTTAGAATGCTGCTTCTTTTGCTCAACTGGAATTTGCAATCATGGCATTTACTGAAAACAACTTTCTCCCAAACTTCTTCAGAAATCTATCTCTAAAATCTCCATGAAATAAACTATTTTTACATTTGCTTATCTATAAAATGAAATGCTTCTATGCTATGTGATTACACAGTTTGCACAATCTTTATAAAATTAGTCATTACATCTATGTGCATGTATTTACAAAGCATCGCCCAATATGGCTTTGAAAATGCGTGGCTAGCAAAGAACTTAAAATGCAAACTGCCAAAGGCAGTTACACGAGAGAAGCACAAAGGGTTTGTGTTTGTTTTTGCTTTGGTTTGGTTTTCTCCATGAGCATTGAATATCCCATTCCTAGATGACAACACACAAAATGTATCTCACAGACTCCCAGCGGCAGTGGGATTTTGATGCTGTTACCATAGCTATCTTAGCCAGATTAGGTGCTGCAGGTCTCTTACCTGGCTCCCATCTGTAGAAGAGTAAGGGTGTCTCTTGGTCCTATCACATCTGCTGGTCCTATGTAAATGTCTGACACATAAAAGGTTTGAAATATCACTGTAAGTTTGCATGCTTAGACAACTGAACTGCTCCTGGAGTGTGATGAGTAGAGCAGGAAACCCCACTGATTTCACTGAAGTCTGGGTCAGGTGCCTTGGTTAATTAAAAATCTTTTCCATTTTTTAATGAAGCATTCATTAAAAATGAACTGACCCCTGAGGGACATAATTTATACCCAGCATCCACCTGGACATAAGACTGTTGGTGTAGCCTGGTCCTTCAGGCCTCTGTCTTGGGACCAGTGCCCTGAACACCTTAATCAATGTAAGATCAGGTGCACCCTCAGCAAGTTGCAGATGGCACAACACAGAGGGGTGCAATTGACAAACTAGAGAAACCAGATACCATCCAGGGAAGGCTGTACAAACATGAGAAGTGGGCCCATGAGGACCTCATGAAAATCAACAAGCCCAAGAACAAGGTGCTGCATCTGGGTTAGGACAGCCCCCAGTATCAGTATGGGCTGGGGGATGAGCTGATCTCTTGCATCAGTCTAAAAGACAGCATTGTTTTGTCTTTGTAAAATGGTTCCTAATCCTATTTAAGTTTGTCCTGGAAAAGCTGTACATCTGATTTGTTTTTCCCATTGTCTACTTTTCCTTCCACCAACTAATTTGTCAGCTTCTTTGTTTCTTCATTTTAATTTCTGGAGGAACCACCCTGTCAGAGGGTTAAAAAGTGAGAAAAGACAAAGCAGCTCCTTTCTAACTGAAGATATGCAAGAATTTGTAAAAGTTCTTACTAGCAGTGCAAGGTAATATGTTGCATAGTTCATTCTAATATAATAGTGTGAAATTTAATATAATAAAGAATTTCTTACTAATGCAAAAAAAACCCCCTACCATACAATACTGTAAACTGCATCCTTTCCTCTTCCCCCAGAATTAATGAAACAGGAATGTTTGTGTTTCTATGAATATTGGTGTGAAAATTAATAATGTAATAATTTAACTTTTTTAGGACAATTTAATTTGTATTCACAATGGAACATCAGCACAGATCCTGTACCATTATAGAGAAGTACTGAAAATGTAAGGTAGTTTCAAGAGTTTTCATGGAGGGATTAGCCTAGATTTACTGTAGCTGACAACACAGTTTGCCACATAGTTTGCAGAATTAATTTCCTTCTTCAGCTATAAAGAATTCTGCTGATCAAGACTGTGTGGTTTATAGCTAACAACTTATAACAAATGTTTCCATCTTTGAGTATATAATTCATAATAAAGGCCCAAGGTCACTCAGTAGTACACATAATTTTCATCTTTTAATCCCATTCACCTTTTACTAGTCTCTCTTGAGCAAGAGAGATATTTTGGCACTCAAGCCTTCTGACTTTTATTTTACTGACAACTTAATTGATATTTTTTCAAACAGAAATAACAAACAGTAAGTTTTTTTAATTATTGCTTTAAACTTCTCTGGCTCCATAAAATCTGGCATCATAGAAGTAGTGCTCCTTCAGAAACAATACTTAAATTAGATTTCCTTTCTCTGACGTGATTCCAAATGATAGGAACACAGTGCAGGGAAAATCTCCTTTTTCAAAATGAGATTGGTTAGTGTTTGCTTTGCTGGAACACTGGAAAGTCCATATCTGCAGAAATACAAGGTTGCATCCTGAACATGAGATGGCATCTGAGCACTTTTGGGAATTTATATCAGATATGATCTCCTGTCATATTCATACATAAATGGTCATTCCACAGCAGATATGAAACTATGCATCTTTAAGCACTTTTTTCCAAATATTCTTATTTCTCCTATGTTAGCAATAATCATTAAACACAAATAATGAAGCAGGATAAGCCTCATTACTCAGTATTCCTGCAAGCAAGTATTTTTTTCTTTCCCCATGCTAGACATTCCCAGCAAGCATTACTTGATACAGTCCTAAAAGAGCAGTTTAACTTTTTCACTCTTCTCATACAGCTCAAGAGGTTGGTTCAGGCAAGCATGAGAACCTGAATCCTGATTTACTTCAACACATTGCATTATCTGTGGAATTCCTGGGCTCCTCTTGACTCCCTGTGTTTCCTTCCCATCCTTCTCTCCATGACCAACTACAATTTTGTATGCCATCTCTAGGCAAGCCTCCCACTCATCTGAAAACACACACATATTCACATCTGTCATTGTTTGGCATTTTTGTCTGAGGAGATGCAGATGTTTCCCCACAAAGAATTTATGAAGAGGGTTCCACAGTTCTGAATTACCCTTGTAGAAAGCACACTCTCCTGATCTTCCTATTTAAAGTTTTAATTGCACTTTAATTTGTCTCAGGATCACTGATCTTTCCACCCTGGAGAATAATTGTTCCTGCTGTGAGTGTGGAAAGCTGAGCTTCACAGGGTTTCCCCAAACTTTCCTTAACTTGTAGCTGTCTGTAAGCAAGTGTCTACACATCATTTAGTGGGAAGTTTTTCACTGAACCTGCACTGAATTTAGTCTTAAAATTAAAGCATATGCTGAAGGAAACTTCCAGAGAACTCTTTTGTCTTGAATGAAGATTTTATGTAGGAGCTAAGTTGTTTTTTGGTCTCATATCAACTGGGGCACTGTAGCTACCAAAAAAATAAACAGTTTATGATTCTAGCTTACATATACAGATGCCTTGTTTCAACACTGCTACGTTCTTCATGTATGTGTTATTACTATAAAAACATCCTTCATATTAATCAAGGATTTTATAGGTGCCAAAATGAATACAAAATCCCATGATTTTTTGTCTTGATGAGAATCCTATTAATAAAATAAAAAACAAAGAAAGAGATAATAAGGAAAATTTTCTGGGAAAGTATAATGCAAATAACTTTTTACTTCAGTAGGTGCCAAAATGAATACAAAATCCCATGATTTTTTGTCTTGATGAGAATCCTATTAATAAAATAAAAAACAAAGAAAGAGATAATAAGGAAAATTTTCTGGGAAAGTATAATGCAAATAACTTTTTACTTCAGATTTGTGGGATAACAATTTGCCTAATGTGCTTTATTTCCCAGAATTGCCAGCTTTCAGTCCTAATGTATGTTGAGCTATATTAAATACCTATGTGTTAGTAGTGAAATAAAGCTTTATAAAATATAACAAATGCTTAAGGAGAATTTTTTTGGAATCACAGATATGGAGAGTATCAAGACTGTTTTCTGTCCACTAGATTATTCAAGATTTGTGGAATGCTCAACCTTTGTCAAATAAAGTCTAAGCTTGCTTTTGATGATTAAACTCACATTGATTAGTGAATGCAGAGAATTTGATTCATAGGTAGGCAGATGAATGTTCTTTCTAAATGAAAAAGAATGGCTGCTCTGAAAGAAACAGCTTACCATAATGTTCCTTTCTGTGCATTTCACTGCTTAGCAAAAGTACAAACTGGGACCCCTCACTTTTAATAAGGACATGTCTGAGAAGATGAATTAAGTCTCAGACAGAAGAGGTAGGTGAACTTGTCCTAACTGTGGGTGGTGCAGTAATTAAAACTCAGGGAAACTGCACTTTCTGACAGTTCATTAGACAAAACAGTATGTGGAAAATGTTTTGTCATGTCTAATTGCTACAGCTGCTTGGATTTCTCTGTTATACTGAGACATCAGCTATTCATAAACCAGCAGGAGGAATTAATCTGCAAAAAATGTTCTTTTTATGTTACAGCTGTCCTTCTGTGGAATCAATGCCTCCAGAATTTAACAAAAAGCTTAACTTAACTATGAGACAGAGCAAAAAAAGCAGTAGAAAATCTATATCTAGCAATAGTTTTAGAATTATTGAGTTGATCCAGTAACATTACTTAGGAGCATAATGCTGTCTGAGTGGGATTATATTGTGTTGTCTATCAAAATAATTTTTACTTATACATTACTAAGCAGTTCCAGATGTGGAATTTGAGCTAGAGCTACTGGTGCTGGAGCCTTCTTGTTTCATCTTACAGTATGTGGAGAAGCTATCTTCAGTACATGGGTGAATCACAGTATAACAGCATAAATAATATCAAGCTGATTTTCTGTATTTTCACTCATATTTTCCATTATACAGAATGTTAAGGTGAGGTTTAGTTTTTCCATTATAAAATAAGTGGTAATTTGCAGCAGAGCAGCTTTTGGGCTTAAGTTGGTTATAGTTCAGTCATTTTCATCATATTTTCTAGCTGTTATGTCCTAGCTGAAGATTTCATGTGTATTCTTCAACAGCTTTGGGATTTCAACAGAAGTAACTAGATTGACATGAGACCAACTGAAATCACAGACTAATTCATGTCTGCAAAAATGATTTCTGCTTTCCAATAGAGGTTGCATGGTTTGATATAGCACTGACCTGCAATTGTTTTTCATGTATTTATCATTATCAGGATTGGTTGATTTATATATTTTGGTGGAACTTCAGATATATCAGGTAATTATTAAACTCCTATTGAACATTGAATTATCTTTATTGACAGTAGTTAAGATCTACTGGGAGATCCATACTGGGAGGTCCATATAGTGTCTTATCTACCTCAGTCTTTAGATTTCTTCTCATTCTAAGCTTTTACTTCAGGGACTACTGAAGTGCATTCACATACTGCTTCATGCTCTGAGTCCTCTTCTTCAGCAGTATTGAGTTTGTTTGACAATGACACTATCCAGGAGAAAAAATTTTCATAAGGGAATTGTAAACATGGTTCTGGAAATTATGTAATATGGTGGAAGACTCTTACATGTTACATTTTACTGATGGTGTTGTGAAAAGTCAAAGATAATGGTGATTTTATTAATAATTAAGAACAATAAACTGGATCCATAAAACTTCACTAACACTCTTGAAATTGATTCTTGTGTATAAAACTTAAAGTGAGATAATTGACAGGGTTGATGGCTTCAGTAGCCAGCAGTTTGCAAGTAGTTTTATGTAAGACTCATAAATCTTTTACACTCACAGTCATTAGTGCCTTATGTAAAAAAGGTTGGACTGATCTGTAGGAGATATTTGCACTCTCACATGGTGGATTAGTTGTGGTCTGGTGCCATTCCATGCAATTACTGAAAGTGGAATGGAGTGCCAGGGAAGCGGTGGAGTCAGCATCCCTGGAAGTGTTCAAGAAACAAGTGTTGGTGGCACTTAGGGCTGTGCTTGAGGTGATGGTGGCGGTCAGTCAAAGGCTGGACTTCGTGATCTTGGAGGTCTTTCTGACCCTAATAGTTCTATGCTTCTATGGATTAAAATCTTGGGGTATATAGCTGCGAAAGGAGACATTAGGAAAGTGAAGAGATATGATGTTATTTCAAGAGATCCTGTGAATGTATGCATAAGAAATAGCTTTGATACAAAAATGTATGATTTTCAGAAGTATTCAGCATTGGTGAATAAATTCCATTGGTTTTAATAGCAGCAATACTAGGGTGGTACATTTGGAGAGACTGTTTTGAAATAAAAACCTCCAAAAAGGAATGATTCAGGCCTTGGGAACTCTGACTTATTCTCTTGAGAAGTTTTCTCTCTCTTTCAACTTCAGAAGAAAAAGCAAAAATTATTCAGAGAGTAATATTAAAAAAAAAATGGAAGGGTTAGTGGTGTAAATAACTTCAGTGTTTGCTAAACAATGCTTAGGAGGCTTTATTCAATATTGTATGCATCAATATTTATGTCAAAATAACACCACCAACTTCAGTTAAACTCTACCAACATATGACAGTGATATATTTATGAACCACACTTAAATTATTAAAAATTTCTAAAGGCTGCTTTGTTTCTACACAAGTATACAAAACAAGGATGAAAGAACCCAACTGCCTGTTTTCTCAGCTATGTGGTAGAAAGAAAAAAACCTAAATGGAAATGAATAGATGTGAATTATTGCGTTAATTAGGAGTATGCTGAGTCTAGCGTTTTGGACCCAGTGAGTTAAAATGCTGTGTAAATTCTGTCTCACACTGAAGGTGCTCCCATATAGGTCAACTCCATCTAGTCTAGCTGTGCAAGATGAACCTTGTGGCAGAAGAGATGACTTGCTGCTATGAACCTTGTGGCAGAAGAGATAACATGCTGTTTATTTGCTTATAAACAAATCACGAACTACATTATCCTTATAAACAAATCACAAACCACATTATTATTATTTTAGGAACTAATAACCTATACTTGGCACTTAGCTGCAGTGATTAGGAACCTTTCCGGCCCTGTTATTACTTATTTGGTATTTCAGGCAGTTCCATGTTGCTATTTTACCTTGAATTTGTCTTTAGTACTTCCATTTTGATTAATGCATCCTAACACAAAGAAATCCTCCATCTCCTTGGATGTCAGAGAGTACTGCACAGGGCTGCAAGTTATTAATTTCAGTGATTCTTCATCTTCTGAGTTTACTTTAAAGTTTTGTCTGTATCCTATCACCCTTCAGAAGTGAAGCCACATTTCTTTGGTATTATTGATTCTTCATAAAACCCAATAGATTGTGTTACTCCCTGTCAAAAAGCTTAGATGGAGGGCTGCTACTTGTGAATTTTAGATATGAATTTAAAATTCTTAGCAAAGTGGCATTTTAACCTTTTTTTTTGTTGTCGCTAATTTTACTGCAGGCTGCCCCCTTCCCAGCCAAGGATTATTTACATTCAAGACAAGTAAAGGTTTTGAACTAACAGCAGGAGGAATTAAACAACCCTGTGCTGAACGAGTAGGATGAGGAATTTTGAAAGGATTTCAGGTTTAGGGTGGGAGCCAGACTACTGTGTCCAACCTGCCTCTCAAATGCTCATCACAGTCCCAAGGTCAATCACTCTGACCAGGATAATGTGGTGGAGAACTGCATTTTCCTTTTAAAACTGCTGGAGGTGGACATCTTAAATCTTTTCAATTTCTCCTTAAAAGTGCCAGTGCTTTCAATGTACTTCTTAGTGGTAAAATTTACAGAGATTTATACTGTCATTCATTTTTTCTTTTTAAGGACTGAGAACAATGCACAACTGATGGGGTGAAGGATTTAAATACTTATATTATCCAAGTTCTAGTCATCATCAGTCAATGTCTACTGTAGGTTTCAAGGATAGTGATACTTTTAGAATCTAATAAAAAAAAAAAAGAAGGAAAAAGCACTGTCAGCAGCAAAAGTAATTGCTTATAGAAAATTAGTATGCTGATAAAAACCCCACAAGAAATGAAAGTGTACCCATATTGTGAAACTGGATCTGCAAAGAGTTATTTGGACAACAGGTGCCAAATACATGGAAGCTATGGCTTATAGAAGCACAACTGGAGTGGAAAAATACAGAATGCAAGTGCAAATGCATGAATCCCATTTATATCAGCTTCTGTTACATTCAGCTGTTCTAGACAGAAACTGTGCTGTGTTTTTGTAGATGTAAAATATGCAGCCTTTCCAGACATACTCACTTATTACACTACTGTAATAATAAATACAAAAGAATTACAGAATACAATACTGAAAATAATAAATGTACATGATATAATGTCTTCCTTGCCTTCTTATGTTTCTTTTATAGGCTCATAGAATTGTTTGGGTTGGAAGGAGCCTTAAGTATCATCTACTTCCAGCACCCCTGTCATGAGCAGGGACACATTTCACAAGATCAGGTTGCTCAGGGCTCCAGCCAAGCTGGCCTTGAGCACTTACAGGAATGAGGCATCCATGACTTCTCTGGGCAACCTCTTCCAGTGCCTTTCCACCCTCACAGTAAAGAGTTTCTCCAAATTAAGGAGAATTTTTTTCTAATACCTAATCTAAAACTCTCCTATTTCAGCTTAAAGCTATTCTCCCATATTCTACCCCTACATGAACTTGTAAAACTCCCTGCCTGACATTCCTGTAGGTCCTCTCCAGGTACTGAAAGGCCTCAATAAGATCTCCCCAGAGTCTTCTCCAGGCTGGGCATTACCATCTCTGGCAGCCTGTCTTCATAGAAGAGGTGTTCCATCCCTTATATCACCTTCATGGCCTGCTGGACTGACTCCAAAAACTCAATTTTTTTTCTCGTTCTGAGGACTTCAGAGCTCAACACAGTTATTAAAATTGGGAAATTATTAAGTTATTTATTAGTATTAAATTAATTAATAAATTGTTGGGGTTTTTTTTAATCCACCATGACTGTCAATTTCTTTTTTTAGAAGGAATAAAAAATGGAACAAAACTGAAGTGCCTGGAACATTTAGTCTGAGCAGGGAAAACCAGTGAAACAGTGTGGCATGACCCTTTGAAAGTCTGATCTAGTGGATATCCTTACAGTATACAAGTAATAAATTATCTCATATATGTTTAGATAGTGAGAAACTGCTATAGATATGTACATTTTGTGTTAGGCTGTAGATAAATGGGTTAAATTTAAATAGACAAGACTTAAACAGGCCAAAAGACACAGCAGACACCCTGAACTAGTTTCCTCCTTATATTTACAGACAAGTATGTTCTCAAATTTATCTTTCTGATGAAAAGAATGAGAATTTTTTTTTAACCTGGCCATGTAATTCTAAAATCTGTAGAAAAAATACAGCCAATTTAATGAATGAAATAAATAATCTTAATGGAAGACCACTGAGAAAATTACTTCTCTGCAGTTTTTATAGTAGTTTAATTTCCTCTTCTATATGCTATATTTTCCTCAGTGTTCACTGCAGATGAGCTATTTCACCACACAGAACTTCTAAAATAGGATTTATTATTTCTAACTTCCTTTTTAATTTGTTTTGGAAAACATCCTTAACTGCTTATAATTTTTCTCCCTCTCCCTTTTTTTGTGTGTTTGAGTTGTGTTTTTCTAGCAATTAGATATTTAAAGATTTTAATGCACTTTTAAGCCTATTTCAAGAACATTCAATTTCCTCAGTGGGGTGATCAGTAACATTTCAAAGAGTGAATATCTAGAAGAGTATCTGGAATTACAGGTAATTTGTAAAAATCAAATCCTATACAAAGAATCTTTTGTAAATTGACCATTCTGGTGTGGGAACTGTAAATTAAAAAAAGTGATGTCTTCTCACAGGGTTCAAAATCAAGACAGAAGCAACTCCTCTGCCAAATGAGTTGAACCAAAAGTTGTTCTTCAGAGGGGGTTATGTCCAGATCTGAATGTAACTATTTGGAACTCTCTCTCTGTTCCTTTTCTTAAATTTCACATTTGCTTAATCCAATAATTCCCAAAGCAACAGTTTTTTGCAGTTTGTTTATTGGGGTTTATTTTTGTATGTTTTTATTGTGACTTTTTTTTCCCCTGCATTTTTTTTACCTCTAAATTTATGAAACTGATTGTCTGGAACCCATATCTAGTACAGCATGTTGACTGTTCAGATAAAGGCAAACATTCCCCCATTACTACATAGATACAGATTGATTTAACAAGCACAGATTAGAAAATAAACATATTCATAATGATGCAGAATTTAGCTTTTCCTTCCAAGTCTATTAGTTATTTGTTACAGGGTTGCTAGAGGGGAAGCAATTCTACCTGACATTCATCCAAGAGATTCATTGCAGTTGCATTATAGGGCTAGAGCTCTAACAGCCAAACAAGCGTGTCCCATGTTCTTCATTCTACTCATTTTCATCACTGTTATTAAACAGCAATCAATTGTTGACATATTCATCCAGCTCAAATTCTGACAGAAAAAGAATTACATAAATGTCACTTGAAAGATTTTAATTTAAAATTAATTCCAAATTTTTAGTTCACGTTTTCTGTTGGACGAATCATTCTGCATGCAGTCGCAGATGAACTGTGCATGTTCCAGATATACCTCCCTCTCACTCCTGTTGGCTTCATTGTGCTTCAATTGGCCCCCATACAAAAAAAAAAAAAAGTGTGAAAAAAGTGCTCATTTGTGCTTCAAGCACAAATGAAAGCAAAGAATAAAATAGGCATTTATTTTGAACATAAATGTATTTGATTTGTCTTTTTAGGTTTTTTTCAAAATGTCATATCGTAGTTTAATATATAATTGCTTTTTTGACTTGATCAGGTCTGACCATTCCAAAATCATTGCTTATTATACTATCTCATATAATTTTCCAACAAGTCAAGTACTTTGCTCCTTGAGCGGGCTATATTCTAATTGGTAAAATGTCAAGCTCATGAAAACCAAAAATTTCACACTAAGGAAGCAGATCATTGTTAGTGAACAGTATATCACAAAAATGAAAGTGCTTTAAGGAAAAATTTAAAAAGAGTTTCCTAAAATTTTGTCTCAAGTCCAAATGCATTACCAAAGTAAAGAAATTGAAAGCCTGAAGCAATACTGACTCTCATTATCTAGTCTACTTTGCTGTTAGTTTGTAACTGTTTTTCCATTCTGTTTTTGATTCATGTTCCAGGCTCAAATGTCAGATAGGCTTCAGATTCTACAAATTATTATCCCTTCAAAATTGTACTAATTTTTAAAGTGGTTTTGTAGAGTTCACTATTTTCCTTTTGCCTCCTGGGTGGCATCACATGGAATGTGGCTTGCATGGAAGTGGAGAGCACTTTTAATTGAAGGAAGGATGGGCAAGAATGTTAAACAAAAGGGTGGAGAAGTATGTTTTTATTCTTGTTGACTGCACTGGTTGACAATGTTGGGGAAATGCAAATTCATCAGTAAGTCAATAAATTGTTAGAAGAAAGGAGTTGGAGATTTGGTATGCACAGATATGCAAGTGGAATTGCACTGTCTGTTGGAAGGTATTTATTTTATCCCATGCAGAGCAGAATTAGAAGGTAAAATAGCATCAAAATTTGTCAAGTCTAGAGACAGAGCTTTGCATGTTGTTTGACTCATTAGAGAAAATTAGTAAGGCAATGAGGCAGGCACCACTAAAGAAACACTTTATATGACTGTATTTGTCTGGTGATAGATAATTTTATGTAATTTTTCGAGGCTTTAATCAGAATTGTGTTTTGAATACATAAACTTGTTAAAGCAACTCCAAAGCTGGCAAGAAAAGACAACATATGAAACAGAAAAAGTATGTAATCATTACATGGTGAAGAGTTGGAAGAATTCACTTAATAAATTGCAACCAGAACCAGAAGTAAAATATTATTGATTATAGAAAAAAATCAAATTCCTCAAATACAACAAATATTTTGATCAGTCTTTTAAAAATTCTTGGTTTTCTAAAAGCATTATTTTGATCAAATATAATTTGCTCTTTGCAGAAATATCAGTATACTGTTAGCTGTTGACATATTAGTAATAATAATAATGTAAAAAGCAATTCAGGAAATAGCACCCTGCTTAATTTTATTATTGAAATAATATAGCATACTGCTTGCATTGATATCAGTATATGGCAATAGTAATAATAACATAATAGCAACTTAGCAATATCCTTCAAGTAAAGTTAGTTATTATTATACATGAGAAAGCAATGCCCTTGTAAACCAGGTTTATTTGGATTTGGAAAAATGATTTGAGATCCTTACCCAGATACCCATTTTTCCAAAGTTTTAGGATTTATAACCTCCCAATTATCTTGTATTAGTAATTTTTCTGTAAATTCCTTGTCTCCTGCTAAGCATGAAGACATTATACAATCTGTGCTGCATTATAATTCACCACAGTTCTGAATGCTTTTCTAAACTATTGTTAAATGTAAATCAAATGTGGAAATGAGATTTATATACAAATTACAAATTTTAATGGAATATGCTTGGTCTAACTCTAAGCTTCTGAATATTCCACATGAGCTTAATCAGTGTTCAGTTATTTCTGTACCTATGTCTAATATTTTGTCTCTAGATAGTCTTAACCAGTTTAACATTGTTGGGAAAATATTTTCTTTTCTTTTATTTACTTGGCTTTCCTTTCATAATCAAATTCTTAGCCAAGAATGATACAAAGAACCTCCAACTGTTTCTGCCTAATTAGTCATTATTTATTTCATTGCATTTTAAGGACACCGATTAGCAGTCCTTTGTTTTTCATCAGCCCCCAACCTAGATGGTTCAAACACAAGAATATTGATGCAAAACAATGACACATCCCTGCAGTGGGAGAGTGGAAAACCAATTTCCTACCCCAGCCCAGCAGGGGTGCTTCAGCAATGGACCCTCTGCATGTTGTAACGACATCTTTCTATAAACAACTCCAGTTTTCAGCTCACCCACACACTTGGCTCTTCAGCTGCCTGGATAATTCAGAATCTTTCTTCTCTTTGCCTTTGGTCAAACCAATAAGTGTTCTTACTCTTACATGATGGAGCAGGATATAAAAGCAAGAATTGTTTATCTTTCCACCAAGAATTATCTGGATCCCTCTTCTCCTTCATCTGTCTTGCTGATAAAAGATGTAGCATGTTAAATCAGATTAAAGGTCCATCTAGTTTAGTCCCTGATGATACCTCACATCAAATGCCTGGGGAAGAGTGACTGTGTTCAAGAAGAATATAGTTATAATTTCTCAGTCTAATGATTTCAATCTGCAGCAGTTTGACAGTCATAAATTTCTTTCTGAGAGAAATTATGACTTTCCATTTAATTGTCGTGTTAGAAATTTCTTTCTTATTTTCTTACAGTCATTTTTTTGAAGCGATACTTAATATCCACAAAATGATGTCATAAATTTTATGACATCAACTTTATGACTTTATGACATTTTGCTATTAATACTCCTGTGGGTATAGTGATTTTTGTAAACTATTATTCCAATTTATAAACTCTCCTTATTGTCCCTCCATTATCAGAAGAGGCAGGGTGAAAGGGAGGAGCTATTTGGAGTTTAGTTCCCAGCAGTTATTAAAACCAGCACAATACTCCAAGTTATTTCAGGGGTTATGAAGCCCTGGAGTCATGTTTGCATAATGCAGTTTTTAAAACTGGGTGCATATGTATGGCATGAAAAACTGTGTTTCATAAGTGCCTAGAACTTCTCTTACATTACTCAAATCAAAAGTTTTTCTAGTGGTTAGAGGTGAAAAAAACAATTTTTTTACACATGTATGAACTGAGCTAAGATGAAGTAATATATACCTTACCACTTACAGCACATGAATGCACCAATTTTTTCACATAAATTTCTTTTTAGGCAATATTTTAGGGATTTAGAATATGCACTGTGAGTAATAATATTGTATATAAGAGTATTTCAACAAAACCAAAAAAAGTTTCAGCTTTGTTTGTTGGATTATGAATACTTATTTCAAGCTAAATTATATGTCTTATAAAAAACTGGTTATTTCTCAGTCTTTGCTTAGGAATTATTTGAATTTCTGTAATTTTCTCTAAGATCTTAGACAATTATTTTAGAAAATAAATCAACAGATGTAATTTTTTTATTTCTTCTGACTGAATTCAATCTCACCATAACAGCACATGCAATTTTGTAAAAATCATCAAGTGTTGACATAAATGTGAATGAACTCCCACATAGTCCTACTATTTTGTGGATTATCAGTCCAGTATGCATGTACTTTTAGGCTATATTAATTCCTCTTTTCAGTGCTGACACCTATGCACTCAGCGTAACTTTTCAAAAGGAAGAAGTCTGTCGGTCAGGTTATTTTTTTCATGATAACCAGATTACTGTTCCTGAACTCTATGAAAGCCAGGAGAACCTCTTGCCAGGGGCTTTCTTCTCACATTTGCACTTTTGTCTAGTCTGTATTCTAATTTTATAACATTTTGGAACTGAGTTCCATTCACCTGGGTTAGGAGAGCCCAAATTTACAATAAGATGGTAACATGAGAGAGTAGAATGCTGTATACACCCTTGCTCTTCCCAATGGTTTTATAGAGACTATTAATTCAAATTCAGGGTCTACCACATGCGAATTCAAATGTTTTTACTTCATTTACTTCAAAAACACTGTAAAACAGATGCTCAAACTACAAATTTACAACTACTGTTCCTACAAATTCTAACACATTTTGTATTTGAGCTGCCTATCCTTTTCATCATGTCCATAGTTTTGACAATACTTGTCTTAACATTTACCCACAATCTGACTGTGTTCACTGTGCTGGAACAACTCCACTTGTCTAACGCACTAAAATTTTCTGTTGTAAAAGTAATGCTTTCCGGCACATAAAAAAATTACTAGGGATTTGTTCTCAAAGGAATGAGAAGGAACATAAGAGGAACACATATTAAACTTGGCTAGGTCCAGTCTTCACTTTCTCTGTGGTAAACTTCTGTCAGGAGTTTAAAAATCTATTTTTGAAAGGCTGTGAGAACTGGGATTATTCATCCTGGAAAAGAGGCTCCAGGATGATCTAATAGCAGCCTTTCGGTACCTGAAGGGACTTTCCTGCAGAAAAGATAGAAAGATGATATTTGGAAAGACACATAGTGACAGGACAAGGGGGAATGACTTCAAACTTGGTTATTAGAAAGGAGTGATTTACTGTGAGGGTGGTGAGACACTGGAGCAGGTTGCCTGTGAGTGCCCCATTCCTGGAAATGTTTAAGGCCCTCAGAAGGGGCTCTGAGCAACCTGGTTTGGTTAAAGGTGTCCCTACTCCCAACAGGGGGTTGGAAATAAATGGTCTTTAAGGTCTCTTCCAACTTATGATTTTGTCATTCTGAGAAAACAAAAATATTCACTCTGTGCAGAACAGGAGAGAAAAGGAGGGCCAGAACAAAACTATATGGCAGATGTCAACAATTTTTCCTCATTTTCCAATGTTAGAAGCTTAGATTTGGTGACTATGAGAAAGTGGTAATTACTTTGCCTAAGGTTAGTTACTATTTGGTGCACAATGCCACAAAACTCTATCAACAAGTTCTTGACATTTCCATACTTAAGTGCACATTTGAAACAACATCTAATTGCAAATTGTCAAATAAATTGAAACCAAATACACCATAGAGGCCAAATTCTTCTTCTTTCTTTGACAGAATATAGGAATCTTAGAATATTATTAACTTGCTATTGTAACTTGAGTATTAATTTTTTTTTACTTACTAAAAAACCCACTTTAATATATTTAAAATTGTGTTAACAAATTGCTACATATCCTTATTGTTCTTTTAAAATTGATTTTATTGCAGGTTCTGAGTTTACTCAAAAAGTCTGAATTTCTAAAAGCAGAATTGTACTTTACTCCTAGTCCATTTTAGTGCACTCCATCTTATTTGAACAGGCAGTGAATTGTCAGTATTCACTGATGAGTCAGAGCAGTGACTTCAGAATGTAAAATAAAATGACGTGGAATCCCAGGCTTATTAATGAGTATATGATTTTTTAAAAAACTTTTAGGCAACAGTTGTAAAGCCATAGATTTTCAGGAAACATTGATAGTACCTGAGGCAATTTAGTACTCTGACATTTGTACTAGCACATAAGACATTGACAGACAGGTGTTTATAATCTCAGATCAGGTAGTCTGATAATAAACTCATTTGTGGTCTGGCTCTAGTGATCAGTCTCAGAATTCATTAAAAACTAGCAAAATTCACTTCTTGGAGCAAAGGTTTTTTCCTAGACTTTAGGCTTGAGACAAACCAGAAGAACATTGTATTTCCTAAAGGGTCAAAAGCTTTTCAAGCATACTGGCAGGTTAAAAGGAAAAAAAATGATTTGTTCAAAACCAGAGTGGGCTATTGCTCTTAGGGAATAAATATAAAAATACTCTTGGTAAATTTTAATGCTTGATGGAAAAAATAGACCCTTCAAAAAACTCAATAGAGATATAAAGCTATTTAGGAAAGCTAAGTGCTGCATTTTCATTTTCTCTCTGCTATGAAAACATATTGTTTACAGGATAACTTCTGTGGTGTTAATTATATATTAACAATGTTTTCTGGGGAAATATACTGTTACTTGACATACTTATTTGCGACCTAAATCTGTGTATACTTTTTTTGATTAATAAATAATAACTTAAAATCTTGCAAGTGAAGGATGTGAATTAGGATAAACAAAATTTTCTATTTTTTTCTCACTGATGATTCACATTTCCTTTTTTTCGCTTGGGAATAAAACATGAAATTCTCAAATTCAGTACACATGCCATAATTTTTACATAGGATTTCACTTTAGAAATAATTGTCTGCTTCTTTTCTACTACTGTACACAACAAATATCAATTTCCTTCTCTTGAGTAAATCCTATCTATATTTTTATAATTTGCTTATTTTATGGATAATATTTTTGCCTGAGATTGATTAAACAGTTTGTGATAGAGAGTAGTTCTAGCTAACTTTCTGAAATATTCAGCCTGATACTGATTTTATTGACTGTATGGCAGGTAACAAAATAAATAACTGTTGGTCCTACATCCACTAAAGAACAGTAGGAGTTAACTATAGCTCTTATATAACCATATTAATAGAATATTTTCAATATTGGTTAAAACCGAATAATGGTTCTTATCCAAAGTTTATGGTGTTGATTTTTTTTCCCCATTGCCTTCAAGAAATTTTCTGATTTAAGTTTTAGTACTAATAATGGCCTAAAACACAATTTCAAAACTGAAATCTTTCTCTTATTCTACCTTGAATTCCGTGCTTACACATTCAGTTCTGAAGAGGGCCCTGCAATTTGCAGTTTTTAATCTCCTTCTCAAGCAATATTTCCAAGAAGATGAAAAATTTCAAGAGCTGCTACTGAAATTTGCAATACTGGAAGCCAAAATGAGAGTGGCAAGCAATGTGTCTGGGCCCTGGAATAGAAAATGGAAGAAGTATTATAAGAAAATCACCAGCAGCAATTTGAACTGTGAATTATGCTGTCAATAGTGCTCCCAAGATATGAGTACTAAATGCATTCTTCATGGCTCTCTATTTCACTGTTTCTTAGCTTCATAAAAAAAGCCTTTCAAAGCTTACAGACACCTAAAAAATCCAATTTAATTCCAGCACTTGATGATAAGAAGGGAAAACCTTACACTGAAGTTAGCAGAAATCTGTATATTTTCATCTGACAAAGTAAGAAAAGGGAGAAGAAACTTCAGAGCAGGAGATCTTGAGGCATTTATGTAATTTCTTACTCTGAGAAAGAATAACGTGAATCACAAGTGTCACCTGAATTTCTTGACTCGTCAACATTCACAGTGTAGATCAGACAAATCACAGTCTTGGCTGACTCTTTATTTTCATTCATGTGATAAACTTTTAGGCACTGGAGACAGGCTTACTTAACAAGACACCCTTTAAGAAATCCTTTCTTTAGAGCAGGAGCAGAATATCAAAAATCTATTCTTGTCATGGTAGTTAAACAGAGAGATGTGAAACAGAGAACTAGAATTTCTCTTTTGCACAAGATATCTAGGCCAATGACAAAAAGAAGTAAACATGGTCAAACCTTGTTATTTTTGTATCAAAAAGAATGCTGGTCACTGAAATGCATCTTGTTGACATCAGTTTAAAAAGAAACAGTAACTTGCTTCAAAATTCATAGTGCTGTACAATTACAATCTAAATCTAAAGTTATGGGGATTTCTTTGACATAAACCAGCCATGCTGCTGGAAACATTCTTTAGGCTTTTATTAAAAAAACCCCCAGAACTCTTAGAAGCTCACAGCTATCAAATTCCTTATGCATAAAATACAAATCTGTCTCAAAATGTCATCTACAGTGTATTTTGCTGCTTATTTTATACACCTGTGTTCCAGAAATTAAAAAATATAATGTCAGGTTCACACTGAAATAAAACTCACATTCCGTAGTGACTAATGTATTTAATTGCCATCCAGAACAAACATGATGAATGTTTAAAAACATCCTTTAATTTTAAATGAAGAAGTGGATTAAGGCTAATTGGAGTCTTATCAACCAAATGTTATCTATACATGAGGGTCTGACTCTCTGTCTTCTTTCAACAGTTCTTCCTTTAAGTTAGAAAATCTCTAAAATTGGTCTTCCTTTCACCACTTCTCAAATCCCTCTGCCCTACTTTTTCAGCTATTTCCAAAGACTTTAGCCCCGCTCGTTTAAGCCCAAACTTGAAAGTTAAAGAACAAGCCAGGTAAATGTAATATGGGGCACTACAAAGTTTTATCAAAGCCAATTGATAAATATATATAAAATGTGTACTTCCACTATTAAATTTAATTGCTGTTAATTAAAGCATTTGTATCTCATAAATCAAATATAATTTGAAAGAATTCCTATATAATAACTAGATAAACTTCTGTAGATAAAAAATTTAAAATCTTAATTGATGAATTTTTTTACTGTAGTTCTTTTATATTTTTAATTTAAATGTTTTTGCATATACGGAGGTGCCTTCATTTATTCTTAATTCTGAAAATTTTCAGAATTAAGCTTTGAATTTGTTTTTATTTCATATTTGTCTTATTTACATTATGAAATGAGATTAGTCTAACCCTTTCATGCAACTCTTTCGGGATTATTGATTAACAGTTTTCCAAGTAGATATGTTTTGTCAAAAGATCTTATTCAGGCGCATTAATAACAGTGAACAAATCTTTACCTTCACCTTGTGGTCCTAAGAACTTTAAAAATAATTTACATTCCAGTCAGACTTTGAAAATGCTTTTTTAAATTAGCTTCTAAGAATTTTTTTACTGGGAGATGTTATTTTCCTTCTCTTTCACTTCTCCCATATTTCTTTTCATTTTAAATTGTATTTGAAGTGAATGTTATGAAAAATAGGTAAAACTGAATGTTTTATCTCAGGAATTTCACTAATGTAAAGTTCCAAGTTACAGCATTTTTTAAAATCTCACAGAACTATGCAGATGTTTTAGATACAGATGAAATAATGCATTAATCTTTCTAATAATTTGCAGTGTTTTAGACTCATTCCAAGTGTTTGGATTAATCAGATTTTTAACTCTCTGAAGTGTCCTGCAAAAATAACTTCTGTTGTTAAGGCTCTGTAGTTCAGCTACCAGGGTAGCACCCATCTCCAAACTGTTGCTTCAGCTACAGGGAAATGATTGAGCAAATATATTCTGCCTGGACAAAAATGCTGCTTAATGTTCCCTGAGAAACTGACATTATAGAGAAAACTTTAATACAGTCAGAAATATGGTGACTCTTACCACTTTTCTTCCTCATTTAAACCCCTACTACAGAATCCCGTCAACTCTAATTGAGGAAATATATACAAGTGAAGAAGAACACCATGCTTGCTATAAAAACCCCAGTTTCTCATTTCATTAGAATTCAAGTTTTCACCTTCCAAGGAGATTCTTCGCATAGGAAGTACCATAGTTAAAGGTTCTGAAGTACACAATCATTGTCAGAAATAAAAAACAGAACATGTAAATTTTTCCAAATGGAAATAATTTGTGGAAAATTATTCTTTTCTTGCTTAGGTTTCTAGGCTGTGTCCTTCTGTCTCCAGAGTGCCTGTAAGAGATCTCCCAGAACTGTTTTAAATGCTTTTGCTCTTCTCATCATCCACTTAGGATAAAGGTCAAAAAGGGATACAAAGAGTGGAATAATTTTACTCTTCTCTAGCTACCTCCAGATGACATAATAGAAGAAAGAAAAATATGGGAACAGCAAAGTTGGAAGTGATGAAAGACTGGGAGTCTTTGAGGCTGGTCCAGGGAACAGTGCAGTGGCCAGAAAGCCACTTCCCTTGGCTGAGCAGATCTGAAGACAGAACTCTCTGTGTAATTTCTTTACTTCTGTGTTTTGAAGACTGCCTTTTGGAACACATTGTAAATCACTCATGAACAATCCTAAAGCCAAAACAGTTTCCTGTTGAGAAAAAAAATAGTCAACATTAGTCATCACTCACCTGAAAAGTTACCTCCATTTAAATTATAAATCCTCCACTGGAAATGATCACTGTTTGAACTCTCTGTTAGTTTTACATTGAGAAACCCATAACCTAGCAGAGGAGCTTATAGGGTTTACTTTTACCCCAATTCACAGCTTCTGGGTTTTGCATTCCTGTTCTAAGATCTAGTTTCTTCAGGAAAAAAGACCAATTTCAAGAGGTTCACTGGGAAAATACAGAGGACTTTTCCAGTTTATTCTTTGCCCTTTTTTTCTATGCTTAATGTTGCTTTACAGGTTTTAAGAGTATAGAAATATCAGTGCAGTCTCCACTGTTGTGGCCATGAAGCCATTCTGGCCATAAAGCTGTCTTTCTGGAATACCTTTCTGTACTAAACAGTGGACTTTATTTTTAAATCTAGAAAGCAAAAACTTTTTGTCTTCTTGGAACATATTTTAAATGATTAATATATACTAGAATTTCCTACCAGAAAGAAATTAGATGCCCTGTGCAATTAATTCAATAGAGTTTTGTAAAAAACTTCAGTTTTCTCATGGCTAAATGGCATTTTCGCAAATTGAGTTAGGCACTAGCTTGTGCTAAATTCAGTTGTTGCTCTTTGCCTTTTGAGCTCATCTAGAAGTTGACAAAGGTTTAGTTAATATTTTTGTATAAATAAGTATAGATAAATAGGATGTGAAATGATAGCATTCCCTACATATAAAATGCACGACACTCTAAATCCCCACACTCTTACTCCCCTTCTGCTGTTTGGTTTAAAATTCAAGTTGTTGTACCTGCAAATCCCAGAGTCCCTTATACTCACCTTCTATCTGGTGTTAACAGGAAGTGATCTCATGATCTGAAGTTTACATTTTTCTGTAGCAATACAAGTACAGGGTCTTAAATAAGAAACAAAACTAGGGAACTGGAGTAAGAAATATCTTTTTCCGATGGATGAGATCTGATCCTACATAAGCAAATGCCAGAATCTCATCTGGCTTCAGTAGTGCTTAAATATTTTTCTCGAGGTATATAACAAAAATTGCTACTTTCTAGGTGTCTCTGTAGAATCTCCTGAGCTGTCCATGGCATTTTTTCAAAGACCAAATCTGACTATCTAGTCTCAAATAGTTAAAAATTAAAACTTATTTTTTAAGAAAATTGTAAATGGAGGTTAGACATTATTTTACATGACAAGCTTGACTAGCAATTGTAGAGCCACCTTCATCTAACCTTTATGAGTTAGTGGCATACTGGTCTTAAATCTTGCTGCTCTGTTTCCCCCTCTCCACCAATGCCCCAAAGACAACAAAGCAAACAACTCAACTGAGTGAAGAGCTTCTCTGTGTTCCTTCTCACTCTGTTACCCACCTTAACTTAGGAATGGTGTAGGCTTGGCTATTTGCAATTCCTGAATCATACCTTGAAAAAAATTACTTCCTTGTGCCCAACTCATTTACAAGTAGACATAGTTTATGAGCCAAATCCACCACCTTAAAAGCCAGTAATTGTCCCTCTAAATGAAACTGGCAATTTAATACAGAGAAGCCAATTACTAAATTGACTAAACAATTTCATTCTCATGTCATCTTTGCAGGTGGTCCTTCCAGGTCTTTCTTGAGAGACACTGGAAAGGCAGCCAGAATGTTACTCTCTCCTTTTCGTGTCCTTTTGGATAAATCAAGATGAAATGTCCTTGTTTGGTGGTCTTGCCCTTTATCCACTAAGCATAAAGCTAAATTCTGCACAGGCAAGGCTTCTGCAGGCATTAGAAAATAAATTTTACATTTCAGCATTTTAATTTGCCTTGGCAAGGCTTTTTGTTTGAATGCTTCTCTCCCAAGGACAGCAAATTGAGGCAATCTCACTCAGCAAAGAAAAGTGAATTATAAATAATTAAGGGAAAGTAGGGCAAGGTACTAAAATAAGTATAAAACTAAAGTCTGAACTTGAAACTTTACTCAGACTTAGACCTATGTGGGAATTGAAAAAATTTAAAAGGATTGAAACACTCACTGTGTGGCAGTGTAGAAATACTTGTAACCAAGGGTGGGGATTTTGTTTCGGAGCCTTCTAAGAGAGTATTTTCACTAAAACTGGCCAGAGATCTTTGAATATTGAAAAGCTTTCTTATGTTGTAGAGTAATAAAAGAAACCTTTTGAAAGTTTCCCTGAGATTTTTTGCAGAATGTCCATTCTGAAAGGCTGGGCGTTTTACTTAACTTTTTTCTTCCTTCCTCCATGTTAATTTTTTTCACCAAAATCTGTATTTAATGTGAAGGATTTCAGATTTTACAATGAATGAATTTTGATGGCAAGAAAACCCCATGCAAATTGTTGAAATTATTGCCACTAATTTTGCTGTGAAGGACACTGTAACAAATTACTGTCATTCAGTTCTCCAGTCGAGAAAGTTTTCTAGCTAACATATTCCAAATGAACTACTTTGATTTCATGTAAACAATATTTCCAAAATGAAGAAGTTCCCATGGAAAATCTTCAGACACTACCCACTTCAGAGTGAGAAAAATTAAAGCATAGACAAATCTTACAAACTTTTGCTCATTGTTCCCCTACAATAGGAAAATAAAATTTAGGTAATTGCAAAATGAAACTAAAATAATTTTTTTGATAAATAAGTCTTTAATTAAAATGGTATCTCAGTAATTTTAAATGGTTATTGTCTGCATTACCTGCTTGTATTTCTTTTTAAGTGATGGAATACATGGAAGGAATACTGTATGTCTGAGAAAGGAAGAAGCTGAGGCTATAATTTAAAATCAACAGAGATGCTATGAAGCAGCACTGCTTCCCAGACTGAGGTGCAGCCAAAAAAACAGATGTGGCCTCGATTGCCCACTTCAGTACATAAAAATGTTGGGGTTTGCTGTTTTGATCTCTTACTTGAGCCAATGATTCTGTAACTATAGAATATCACTGACTTGCTTATGTTCCCTTAACAAAGGAACTGATGAGGAAGTATAATATCATATTTTGATTATTTTTATGTTAGTATGAGTAACTAATTAAAAAAGAAAGAAATGTTATGAGCTTCTATAAGACTAACATTTAAAATATTTTTTGTTTTATGCCTCAATTGATTTTGTGCATACTATTTTCTCATGTTCTGAGGAGTTGGGCACCTTTTTTCTACTTTTTCTTTTTTTATAAAGAGCTTTTGCGTGCCAGACTGTATTTTCCACCCTGCTGCAGCTGTAATTCATGTTCATTAAATAAAAGAAAAGGGAAAAAGTTTAAAAGAGAATGAGAGAAAGAGAGCTTAAAGAAATGACATATTTACTTCTTTGGAGAATTTAATACTTTCTGATATCATTACCTCAGTTAATAAAACATTTATTTAGATAATGAAATCCAGAGCTTAATTTTCCTGGAAACAATTGTAAATGAACATGTTATGCAGCAATCACACCAATTACGTCTGAGCTACAGAAACAAACACACATGACAAGACAAGCAATAACTAATAAATGCTAAGAAAATACAAAGGTGAAATAAATCATGAATACCATGTTTCTACTTCAGGCAAAGACAAATGGTATCGAATTTCTCTTAATATATTTTGCAACACCCAAAGATGCTAACTGGATTTATTTGCTTATACTGAACACAGAAAAAAAAATTGTTTGTGTTTTATATTCCTTTTTTTAAAATACATTTCATGTGTATGAGAGTATAAAATTCTAGAACCTATTTGCTCTTTAACATTCTCTCTTAGCCATTGAAACATTTCCTCTCATTTAAAAACAAGTCATATGATAGTGACAACTACATATTGATTAGGATTAGGAAAATATTTACAGTTCTAGGTTAGTAAGTCATCTAATGGTAAGGGCCTACCTACAGCAGTTCTTATAAAATTTTAGTCCTAAATGGGAAAAAAATTGGACACAATCAGTTCCTCTGATGGAAATTTTACAAATGTAACTCTTCTATTGAGACTGGCGTTGGTGTGAACTGCATGGAAAATGATGTCTCTCGGCTTTGCATTTTACTCAGAATAAACTCAAGGTCTGGAACACAGACTTCCTGATGAACCATTTCTGAAATGCAGAAGGGATGAGGTATGAGGTTTCAGACAACAACTATAGCTCATTTCTTTGAGTTGGTTCCCTCAACTAATGTCTAGACACATAAAAGGAGACAGCTATTGAAATGCTGAGCACTGCACTGATTAACTTTTAAATGACTTGCTGCCTAGCATAAGATGGATAAACAGGCTACAATGAATGGAGAGAATAATGACCAAAACTGGAATCCATGGGAGCCAGATTGCTGTGCAGGGAGTAGTTTAAAAATACCTAGAAGCAAATGGTGAGGATCAGTGATTGACTAAAGTCCCATTCAGGCAGTGACATTGGGATCTGCAATTAAGAGTTATGCTTCAAGGCTTTCAGCATGTAGGAAGGCAATAGTTGCCGGATAGAGCAGGGTCCCCAGAGTGCAGGGGCTGTGACTGAGCTCTTGCAGAGAAGGTGTTTTTACAGGCTAGGGTGACAAGGGACAGCAGAGTCCCTTGGGATGTCTGTAGGACCTTTGACAATTGCCCGGTGGCAGCTGGGCACCTGCAGGTTACCCAGGTTCCTTTTGGATACTCCTGTCCTTGGGGAAGGTAGATATGTCTTTCTCCAATTTAGTAATCACAGCACCAGGTTTGATCCTGAACTTAAAATGTCTACATAAGATTTTGAGTTTAGTCCCAGTCTTTACTCATGTGGTTGAAGTAGAGGAGACCTGTGGTACGTCACTGTCTTTGAGGTGGCTTCAAATTTACAGATTTTATATATCAAAAAATAATTATAATGCATTTTCAAAAAAAAAAATCTCAGTTTTCATCTTCTACATTTACACCTGAGGGAGCAAATATACCTACTGATCTAACTGGAACTGATGTTTTCTGGACATAACTTTTGGAAAAGTTTACCTTAGAATTTAAAATGCAATTCCTTCTAACCTAGAGGGCAGGGCCTCTGCTGAAAAAAAAAGTCCTATGAAGCTCTAGAGAGTTTCTTCTAAATTTATTATCTCAAAAACTTTGGTCTTCCATCTCAGAATAATGAATAAGGATATTACTGAAAAGATTTACAGGCAAAATAATGTCAATGCTTCATAATGCTTAACTGACAAAATCATTATCTTGTCCTTGTTAGCAGATTAATTTTTGCATCATCCTTGGAGCATGACAAGAATCATTATCTACATTTTACTGATTGAGAATGATTGCAGCCCACATTTTCCAGTATAGTCCCTTATTTGCATGATTCATTTTATGAGGTAGCAGATCCCGCTCGCTTTTGAAGAGTTTATTTTCTACAACAGTTTTAAAGTCTTAAGAAGTTTTTTTGCTGGATATCCAAAACTTTCTGAAAATGAAACTAGTTAACATATTTGAGAAATGTATTTAACCTGTATTTTGGAAGCATAGGTAAAGAAATAGTGGTAAAAAGATGCTAGAATTCAAGATGGTAGTAATTTCAAGCCCAGCTTCTACAAATTGACCTTATCTCTTACATCTTTGTTATGAAAAACATGAAGAAATAAAGCAGATTAAGTTACAGGGAAAATATCTTAGAATTTTCTCATTTAAAAGCAGAAAAGGTGGTGACACATCATAAGTCTTCTTGAAGTATTTCATAGAGCAAAATCTACAATCTTAAAGATGCTATTGTGGCCAGGTCACGGAAGTGCAAATATCCCATCTGGTACACACTACTTGTAACAGTGAAAATACTGATCACCACAGTAAAAATACAAACAAAAGAGGAAAAAATAAATGAATACTTCAAATAGCTTTTCAATTCACACCCTAGTCATTCCTGAGTGTTCTGAAGTCTGATAACATCAAGATTTATATTTTTAAGAAGGAATCTTTAAATGTCAAAAGATGTGAATTCCCTTGCAGCTAGTGAAGAAAATTGCTGTTCCTTGGTTATCCCATGTCTTAACAGCCTCCAAATTTTGACAAATAAGAAAATAAATGCTATCATATGAATCACTAATGAAGCCAAAATTTGTCCTTTCTAAATTTGGTTTGGCTGGAGAATCCAGCTGGGAGCAGTGATAAGCATACAATTCTGTACATGCTGCTCTCATTCCTTGTCAGTGCTTTGAATAAACTCCCTGAGTACATACATGAGGCTTTACACAGAAGCCTGTGTAACCTACTTGAAAGATTTTGACTTTTTTTTGCTTTCCCTCACATTCTCTCATTTAAAATTTGATTTTTTTTTCTTTTCAATCTCACCTTTGTGCCTCATGCTGACAAATGCAGCGTCTATAAGAGATTTTAGAGGAGTTTTGGACAATAAGAGAAGGGAATCCTAAGAAAAAACAGAAAGGAAAATTTAATGATGACAATTGCATTTTTCTCTTTCTTCATATGAATAAAAAAAAATTATGATAATATGCATTAAATAAATAATTATTACTTACTAACATGAATGTATTTTATTTAAATAAACAGTTTTAATTGATAATATTTGTTAGAGTAATAGTAATAATAATAATAATAATAACTGCACATGGGATCCTATGCAATCAATATGTTTTATTGTTATTTTAACACTTTATTATAATTTTAGGCTATTTTAAGAAGTAAATAATGCTAAAAAGTGCCATAACTCGGAGAGATGAGGATTTCTCTTCCTCCCAGAGTGAAAGTCCTGCCCAGTTGCAGAGCATTTTTGCAGGACACATCAGCATGATACTATAATTAAATTAATGTATGGCATGAAAGGAAGGGCCATACAGAGACAAAGGTTTCAGCAGTGCTCTCTGAGGAAAGGTAAGTGTAGGTGACAGCTGTAACAGCAGTAGGTTTTGGTAGGTTTCACAAATCCCTTACGAAGTTTGGGAGGGAAATAAGGGCTCTTTCATAGACTACTCATTTCTAGTGTTGGGGCTGGGGGGTGTAATTTTTTTATCCTTTCTTTTTTCTTTCAGGAAAGCTGTGTACAGTGTCTCACCAGTCCCCCACAAAGAGACAGCTGCTGTTGCTGTTACAATCACATTTTGTTTTTGTCATTGTTGGTGTTCTTCATTTGATTCTTATTGAACAGAAGTGACAGTTTGATTTCACTTGCTTTTTAAATAAAAAGCTTGTCCAATGTATCCTGCAGGAGATAGTTTAATGAATCTGAAGAACTAAAATTCCCTGGTCTTTATTGTCATGAGTACTTCACATCTAATCTGTAGGAGGCGGCTGTGAAGAAAGGAGAATAAACAAAGGGAATGGTGTGTGAATCCAGAGACTCTTCTGATTCATTTTTACTCTGAGGCAGACTGAGGACATGGGGACCTGCTCTCAGTAAAGAACAGGCAATCACATTAATGAAAACAAGGAAAGGGGAAACACCATGTTCTAATTGGAACCAATCACAAAATTTTCACTGGTTTTTATTGCAGCATGATTTTCCTTGGGTATTTTTTCCAAGGGCCGTTTTTGGGATCAGGAATAAACTGATGAGATAGGATACAAACAGGATAGAAAGACAAGCTATTTCCCCATGAGGAAATGGCAGCATGGCAGATCACCCTGAGAGTCTGTGCCACATCTGTACCTGAGGAGTCTCAAGCTCCAATTTGTCCAAGGCAGGACAGTCTGGACTGACCCCAGAAGTGGCCCTGCTTTCTGCAAGAACTGGCCCTGCTTTTGGTTGGAGACCCCCTTGAGGCCCCTTCACAGCTCTAATGGTTCTGTGATTTCTCGACAGAAATCACACCAAAGCTTTTTCAGCAGCCGTCATTAGTAATGATTTTACAGATATTCATAAATACACAGAACAGTTTCTCAGCATGAATTGGAAACCTTAGTACTTCTTCTCATTCACCAATTTGAATATTTAACAATAATTTTGATTATTTTAGCTTGGAATCTAATGGACTTTTTAATAAATCATTCTAGTCTATCATAGGTTTTCAGATTGATATTTTGGCAAGGTATATGATGGAGAACATTCTAGATGCTCTGTTTTGGTGGAAATTTGGCAGTAAAGAGAAATTGCATGAACTAGTTAAAAATTGACAAAGCAGGGCATGATATGGACATCACCTAGATTAATTTGGTAAGACAGAGTTAGGCTGAAAACAGACTTTGAAATATAAGTACAAATTAATTGAGAAGAAAAATACTATAATACTATAAAAATACTAAAGTATTAAAAACTTTTACTGTCTAATATTTGTCTATTCATTATACTTCAAACATGCACAATTTACAATTGGTTCCTCCATACCTACTCACCTTTTCATTAAGTCATGTTTATTTTGCTCTTATTGTATTTAGGATGACACCTACATTGTTCTCTGTGGATTGGTGACACAGAACAGTGTCAGGACAGAGTATCACTCTTTGCCATTGATACTGAGACTTATCAGAGTCTGTAACACGCTCTACCTGTAAACACCTCTTCATTCCCCCTTAGGAATAAGTATGTCTGCTTTCTGTTGTGGGTCTGCTATGTACCATCTGTTGAAGGACACCTTTACCTTCCCATGTGTTGTAGCTGCTGCAATCCTCTCTGTGCTCCTCAGGCATGAAGTTGTGCTCTTCCTTGAGAAATGCCTTGGTGTATTATTGTCCTGGCTAAACCTTGCACCAACAATTCCACATTACATTGTTTAGGTCTTACTGGTCTTCTTTGTATGGCCTGTTCAACACTGTATTGGCTTACATTTATCACTAGGGGTACTGCTTTTATGAACACTGAAGTAGAAAACAGAGAAATTTTAATTTGCATCTTACTGTTTTGCTGTTCTAGGAGAGCCTACATAGGAGAGCCCTATTTAGAAAATAAGTATTCTATGAGACAAAATTAATTTAAAAAATTACTTCATTATTTCTAGATAAATGAGAGGGGTAAGAAGACCAGACATTGGTTCAGCTCATGACAGAAATTAGATACTAGCTTTGTTTCAGGAGATCACACAGTGACTGATGCTCCTCAGAAGTCAAAAGTAATAAATATGTGGTTTCATGGTATGCAATTTAGAACCAGATAATGCATTCCAGATCTGCATCTTCTAGCCAATTTTATTAGAGTCAGCTGTTCTTGGCTTTTGCTTTGCTCTCAGCAAAGCAAATATCTGGAGTCAGATATCCCATATCATCTGATAAACCATAACTCATTAAAATCCTTTTTGTCCTTAATATAGGCTCCATTTTGATCTTGTATGATTTGGGTTGTTGGGGTTTTTTTTTGAGGGGTGGGATGATTGAGGGGAAGGATTTTGGGCGTTTGTTGGGTTTTGGGTTGTTGAGGGTATTTTCCCCCCTGCAGTTGACATAATGACATACAATAATCCAAAACATTTCATTTTCTAGAAAACAAAACAAATATCCACCATCAGTCATTGTCATACCAATCTAGCACATCTTGTGCTCCAAAGTTTTTTTAGCCAGTTTCTTCTATAAACACAGTTTATATAGATTTACATTTATGACTCTTGCCATTGATGAAAATGCTATTACTTCTCTCTCCAGAGGGATAGAGCTTAGTGTGTCAAAGCCATTATGTCATTCAGCTTCAAAAAACACATCTATGGTGTCATTAGTTCTGTGGGAAAACA
Source organism: Zonotrichia leucophrys gambelii (assembly GCF_028769735.1). Lineage (NCBI taxonomy): Eukaryota > Metazoa > Chordata > Aves > Passeriformes > Passerellidae > Zonotrichia > Zonotrichia leucophrys. Next base: position 21,931,920 of record NC_088169.1, on the reverse strand, counting down.
AAGAAGAAAAACACTCAAAACCTCATGTAAAACCAAGAAAAAAATAGGAATGTGCTGGGGAAACCCAGAACAGGGACAGGCCTTGAGTCAATGTGGCCACTGGGTGTCATTGTTTACTCCACCATGCAACATTCATCCCTCTAAACATGAAATGCAGCTGGATGTAGACAAGTCTGTCAGTCACTGTCTGAAACAGGTGATCTATTTAGTAACTAGCAAAGGATAAATACTTTTTTCTTTAAACTGAAAGAACCACATATATATTAAAAGATCATCTATCTTACTTTGTCTTGTCCAATGATTTTTAGACATTGAAGTTTGTTTCTATAAACATGTCCATTAGACCCTTTTCTTTTAAGCAAGCAGCTCTTTTTATAAATACATTTAATTTGTTGTAGAAAGGAATGACACCAAATCAATGATATTGCAAATTATAATTCAGAGATCAGACAGAATAAGATGCTGACAGTGGAAACATTTACTCTCCTTATGACATTTATCCTTCATTTGGAAAAGCCAGCCTACAAATGTTTGTTTCCATTATGCAATATTTCAGGTTATTTTGAAATAAGATCATTTGCTATTGAATAGTCCAACTACATTTCTAGGTCAGCACAATGAACTGAAATGTGTTTATTTTCACATCAATGAATCATGAATAAAATAAAACAGTTAGACTTTCAACTGGTATTTTTTTTATGTAATGTCAAACATGATTTTACTAAGCCTGTGCTGAGCTAGAAGTCCTGGGGAGCGACAGATCAATTAAATCAGTTTCTTTTCATTGTGCTCAACAGCTTTAACAGCAGATGGATAGGAAGACCAGTTCATAAGTAGAAAGGATAATTCAGTCTCTGCTCAGACAGCAGTAGACTCTTCAGTAGATCAAATGGGAGTGGACTGGAGTACCTAGATTCTTCTGGCTGTTGTGTGATATATTTGTAGCATGAATCATGCTCTGCATTAAATAGTCAACATTTGCCAAAATTCAGTGCTTCCTGACATGTGAAATGCATCTCATACTTGCACAAATAAATAACTTCAGCACTTCAGTTCATTTACTCACTCTAAATGGCAACTGCTGATTTCTGTATAGCTGTGAGAATATTTCATAGCTGTTTTATGTTGATGTCAGAAGATAAATATTCACAAAACAAAAGAAAGAAAAAGGCTTGAAATAGTTATGCTTAAAGAGAGCAAAGGAGAAATTGAAAACAGCAAGAAAAGCATAAAATAAATGCAATGAATAATAAGAATATTCCTTCTATCTTTACTAGCTAAGTTTGTCAGTGCTAAAGTGTTTTCTCATAATAAGTAAAAGTCCTTTACTATACATAAAAAAAAAAGGTTCTGATAGACTGAATTGTCTTAAGAAATAAAGGACAAATGCAGCCCTCTTCTCCTGCCTCCACCTTCATGCTCCATGCCCGGGACAGAGGTGTCTCTGTTTGAGGGCCAGTGGCTAGTTGGCTCACATAATACAAACACTGTGAAAGACTCAATAGCCAGAGAGAGATTAATGAAACTGGTAAACTGCTAAAGGAAAGACCAAGGCGAGGAGGAATACCAGCCAAGAAGATCAGACCAAGGTATTCATTTAGCAAAGGTTTTGTGTCCGTGACAGTATTTTTGTCTACTCATTTTCTCATGAAACTATAGGTCAATCTGCATACACAGAAAAGGACATTTTTAATTTATTTTGAATTATTTCCTCTGCAGATATTTCCTTTTAATTTTAAGACACTCCCACTATTAAATATTTCCATTTTCTTATTTCTCACTGGAGTTGAGAGGAGTTTTTTTAATCAAACATATGGTTTATCTATCCTTACTGCTTTAATTTTTAAATTTATATGCATGTCTAAATAAATATGAGGATTGGAAAGTGGTGTGGATATATTTTTTTCATTTTTTTTAGTGATAAACTACACTAAAATATTTATGTTTTCTCTCACTGTAGCTGGCTCATGATAATGTTCTTAAATCTTTAGCCATTTTTCTGGAAGCAATCCTCAAGGATGGCAGTTCCATAGAGCCTAGAAACATTTAGTATGGAACATATATTACATTACTGTAATTTCATTGTCACTGAATATTAGAAACCTTTTCATGTTTCTCTGGGTCTGTTTTTCTCAGTTTAATACCCTTGGGAATACATTTGGGAATAAGGCACACAGTAAAACCAGATTATATCTTAAATAGAGTAAAAAAGCTTCCACTCCTTCATTGTATTGAAACAGTCTAATGATTAGAAATGGGAGGATTGGAAAATATTTGGACATTATTTGGAAAATATTTGTGACATTATTAACACTATGTAAATTTTAGAATAAAGTTCCTAATATTTATGAGAGAAGCTTTAAAAAGCAGCTCTCATCTCCTCAGCTCCGTGTGTGTCTTGTTTCTGCTGCACAGAAGGTGGTTCAGACACCCTTAGCTCTCTCCTCTACTTTCTGTAGCCCAGACTGATTATAGACACTCCCGTCATTTGCTCTTAAAGAACCACTAACTAGAAAAAAGCAAAATGCTGTCAAGACAGTACAAGAAGAAGGGTATGACACAAATTTAAGATTTTGAGTGAATATGTGCTTTGGACTTGCTGTGTGTATGGACTTTGGTGAGCCAATCCAGAATGCAACAGTGCACTCTCGGGTTTAATAAAAGTATCAAATGAACAGCTATAAGGAGGCCAGTTCTATGAATTAGCTCATCTTGAGGATGCCTTGAATAACTTGTTTTTCTAAAAGGAACACATTTGAAGGGTCAAAGTCAGAAATTCACAGGCATACATGTCTCATAAAAAACCAAACAAACCCAGATGAATAGCTGCTGCTAGAATAATGTTGAAGACTAAGTTCATGGACTAAGATTAAATAATGATCACTGTTTTCCAGATCACACTGGCAAAAGAGAAAATATTATTTAGTGTAGTTATTGCAGTCTTCAGTCAGAAGGATTATCTCAGAGATAAGCAGAACATTTGACCTGTCCTTGTCAGATAGACATGTTCAGTCATCTTTGAATTATTGTTTTATCAAATGAAAATACACCAAGTGCTTTCAACATCATCTGACCTGGAAACACTAGGCTGACAGTGATGCACTTCACCTAATAGACTGAGCTTCTAAAGAGTTGTTTAGTGGCAATATGGGTTTAAGTATCCATACAAGCATCTCTGTCAGTTCCTCAGTGGAATTTTCATTTTATTCCCAGATATTAAAACAGCTGATGGTGGGCAAAGAATAATGGCCATTAGTGTTATATGTCATCAACACACTGCCTAACAAATAAAGGTAAAATATACCTGCAAAAGCTTTTGTAAAATCTTGTAGCCTCTTCATACTCAGCTGCTGCTCCCTGAGCAAAGAACATGCAAATAGTTAAATGTTGTTTTATTTCATTTTTCACTCATCGGTTTGTTTAAAAATACACAGGAGACTTGTAATCTAGCAGCTCAGCAAATGAGAATAGATTTATTTTCCATGCAAGCTCAAAGTGTTTGTCATGGATAATGATTGAAATACCAGGGTCTTAGAAAGTCTTTTTTGATTAATGCACCTTTTAAAAACTGAGCTTCTGCTTGACATATCTGAGGGCATGTGAGTACCTGAGCATGTGTACACTTAATGAAATACAATTTCAAAAGCCTAGCTAACTATTACCCATATAGGTGCATATATAAAGATGCATTAGAGTAATTTCTGTTTTATTATCTCACCAAAATGCTGACAGGTTGTATTTCCCTGAAAAACAGGAAAAATTAAAGACCATAAAAGAATATGAGAAATTTTCTCTTTCCCTCCCTCCTTCTCTCCCTCCCTTCCTTCCTTTATTACTTGGAATACACTTCTATTCTTTTATACCATCTGTGCTATTGTCTCCAATGGCAGCAATATCAGGTATTGTACACTTGCTAGCACGATAATTAATGATTAAACTGCTATAGCTGTTGTAGCCATAACCCTTATTTCCATGCAAAAGGGCAGCTCTGAGAAACCCCAAGTAAAATGGAATAAATTGTACCTTTTAGAACAGAAATACAGGACATCAAAAATTAGGGATTTTAGGCAAGGCCATACTAGACTATGACTTTCTGTCATACAACAAGTTAAGGTTGCAGTAATTACATTACAGCTTTCTTCACAGAGTACAAAAGAAATACAATAATTACCAGAACTGAGGAAATATAAGAAAAAATTATGATGAGTATTTACGCTGAGGAAATCTGGTTGTACTACTTGTACTGAAGTCATCCAGAGTAACATAACTACTGTAGATGATTCTCCCACCCCAGTCTTGGAAAAATATGCTTTGTGAATATTTTGGTTCTCTGAGTTCCTTAATGCAAATAGATACTCTCAAGCAATGAGCAAACAGAGTATCTGACAGATCTTCAAAACAATAATCAGTGAACTATGAAATTAATTTGCTATTTAAAAAAGAGATTAAAAATATTGTGAAGTTACAGACTGGTGGCCGAACTTATCTGTAAATCCTTAAGCTTAATGGAAATCATAGGTCTTAACTTAAAAAAAAATTTGAATGATGACCACCAAAATGCTTGCATAATCTTCTCTATAAACCCAACATATTTTGGGTTTATTCATGTTTATATCACAGATTTCCTGATCACATGCTGGTTTCCTTCTAAGAGCCATAATGTTCTTATAAAATAAATCAGTAAAAGCCAATGTTTATCATTCACATCATCTGCTAAAAACAGATGCAAATGGAAAGCAAACTATTAGACTACCATAAGTGCTTTTTAAACAGTGTAAGTGCTTAGAAGTAGAACAGCAAAAGCATTTAGTGAGCATTAAGGGGTAGCTAGATTGCAAAATGCTACTTGATCCCCATACAGAGTACAATAGTAACTTAGGCTCTTAATTGCATTCTATTTTATTCAAATGCATGTGTTTTGTTCATTTTATCTAAATTTATGTATTTTATGCATGTCTGTACGGCCAAAAGGCTGCTTCAATCAAAGATTTCAAAATGCAGAGCTTTATTTTATGGTGTAGTAGTTGAAGATTAGAAAGGATAAAAGGATGATCTTTCATATCAAGGTTTATGGCATCAAATCACATGGATTTAGCCCATGTTTTTACTTGCATAGGAGCTATGGTGAAAGAAGACAATAAACCAAAACTAAAAAATTGTTTTTTTGTTTCATGTGACAGGAAAAGGAATGCATCACTTGTGTTAAGAAACATTTCACTCACTGGCTACCTTAATTTTAAAAAGTTCTATATGATTTTATGACCATGGATAACATTTATAATAACAGGCAATGAGAATTTAGCCTCATGCTTGTTCTACATGGCAGTCACTTTCTGTGGTGAAGAGATCTTTCTCTGTGCAAAATAATGTTCTTGCTATCATTTGTCTAAAAGCTTGTCTTTTGTATTACCAGGAACATTTACACCTTTCTAAAACAGTTGTGAGGCATTGCTATCAGTGAGTAATGACTCAGACACAATATCATGAGATACATTAGACATGATGGAACAGTGAATGGCATATTACAATTTTTTAAAATTTCTTTTGGTCTGCTTTAATTTCATATGATTTTACAGCTTTTAAAATATGATTGGTTTTCCCCTCAGTTATAGAGCATTAATTTTCCCATCTTTTAACATCACTCCCACTGGCCACTTTAAGTCCTTGGATAAAAAAATGAAAGGAGTATATCAGTGGCAGGATAAAGAGAAGTAAGAAGAAGGGTTTCCAGCCTTTAGCACATGACTCATGTTCTCATGGAGATTGACTCCACATGACAAGTTACTTGAGATAAAAAATGAAAATTAGTCCTTTCAGTATTCTAATATTTCCTATAGCAGAGCTTAGAGAGAGTATGGAACTGGAAACCTGAAGCAGAGTTATGTGACTCAACTCTGAATTTTAAAACCCTTGCTTTTTTAAATGTTAGAAAATGACACTTGTCTTAGAATATGGTACACTGTTTAAAAGCAATTGCACTGCCAGAGAACAGTATGTTCTCTTTAAGCTGTTCCTTGGAGAACATCTGTTTTATTGAGCCTTGAATTGGAGTAACAAGTCATATGAAATTTGACCTAGATAGAGTCTCTTTGAGAAATCATTCAATGTAAAAAGTTAAAATTAATTTATATCTAATTAAACACATGAAAAAATCTATTACCCATAGCAGATTTCTAATATTATGTCAATATCCTATTTATTGTTCTGGTCCTGGATTGGCTCTACTCAGAAGAAAAGCTCTGATGCAGGGTTTCAACATCCTATGGGTGTGATTTTTTGGGTGTCCCTAATTTATACCACAGCCTGAAAATCCAGGACCCAGAGCAACTGCTTCTAGCTCTTCTATCTTCTTGCTGAGAAAACCAGTGACAGAGTGATTCTTTCAGGCAGCCTCAGGCCTCATCCTTCATCCTCAGTGCAGAAAAATGCACAGTTGGAAGTGTGAACAAGCTCTGAGTTAGTTTTTCTTCCATGCGGATTATTTATATGCTGGAGAAAAATGAGCTGCAGAGGTGCCATGAATACACAGTGTACAGACTGCAGTGTCAGGGAGATTCCTGGCTGTCCATGAAGGGAGCTTCAGAATAAATCTGTCCTGTTGATAAAAGGAACCTAGACAATGGGCTGTGTGTATCCAACTCTTACACCCAGGACCCAGGAATCATCTAACTCTCATCACCAAGAAATATTTCTCATCACCTGGAGCCTCTGAGACTCTGCCAAGGGGCTGACAGAGGTGACACGAGGGCTGGGGGCCACCTGTGCTGTTCTGAAGCACCAGCAGGAGACTGTGGGAGACAGGCTGGATCTCGACAAACAACTCTCTCTGTGTGCCAGCAACTGAATCTCAAACACAAATAAGGCACCATGGATTTCCTTTCCAGCCTGTCACTGTCACTTGCAACATGTCTAAACAGAACTTCAGCTGACTGAGACAAATATTTTAACACAGAATTCTCCAGGAAGCTTCAGCCCAATCATATAATAATGTTTTAGTATTTCATCTCATGGGAGGCAGTTTGCCTCACATTAAGACAATCACTCAGTCTAAAAGAAGGTATTACTCCTCACACTTTCCTTGTTGCCAGGATAATAGGCAAAAAAGAGACTGTTTTCCTTTTTCATGTCAATCATTGGCTGTGCCTTCATCTTTCCACAGACAGAGTATAATTCAAAGCAGCTCCTACTGTGTCCTAACAGTGTCAAGGCCACTGTAAATTAAGCAACCATAGGAAACAGAATTAAAAGATGATATTTCAACAATTTTATGAAGTATGAATGAAACTCATCTTGTATGTGCCTTCACAACCAATGCAGTGCGGTTTCTTGCTCCAATTAATATAAAATAAATTGTGCCCGTCATTTACAATTATAAAAATATTCTTTCCTTTGCTGTTTAACTCTGAAAGGAAACTCAACCAACCGAGGTGTTGCACTAAAGCACAGGGAATGAGAAAAAGCAACAAGCCCAGGGCTGAACTGGAAACCTCCATTCTGATGCATTGCTTCAACCTCACTGAGTCCTACAGCACCCTCACTTTATGCTCTTGTACTTTGAAAGCGTACTTGCTTATCTTTCCAATTTTCTTTAGAAGGTGCTCAAGCATTTTAGAGAATCACAGATTTGCATGATATTCTTTGGTCTGTTTTCTCCAGAGTCAAGGATGAATGCAGCTGACTTCCTAAAGTCAGTTGAGAGATTTATATTTACTTCAGTTCCAGACATAACAGTTGAGAAACTGATGTATCAGGAAATCCAAATAATAAATCCCTTAGATAGAATGAAATGTAAGACCATGGTCTTGTCTTTTAACTGAAAAGCAATTCCTGTAAGTTCAAAGAGACTGCTGATATGAATAAAGAATACTGAAATGGAAAGAGGATCAGAATTATTGCCAAAGAATTAAGAAATTATTCCTATAGAGGATATTAGGTTTTATTTACATAATATGAAGTTTATAAATCTACATATAAATGCAATATTTATATTTATACTTATATCTATATTTATCTATATCTATATCTATATCTATATCTATATCTATATCTATATCTATATCTATATCTATATCTATATCTATATCTATATTTATATTTATATTTATATTTATATTTATATTTATATTTATATTTATATTTATATTTATATTTATATTATGTTGTACTATATGTATATACACACAAGATAAAGAGGATTTTTTTTCTTTTCTGTCTTTTCTATAAAAATTATACATGCACATTTTTCATCTCTGAGTGGCAATTCTACACCTCTGAAACAGGTAGATTCCTATGTAATATTAGATTTTAATAGATTATTATTACCACTTTTTTCTGTTTTTCTCTTCCTCCCTCTGGATATCTAGATAGAATAGCTTTTATTTCTTTTCATTCAACATTTAGCAGCTTTACTTTGCTAGTTAACTTGGGTCTTCATCACCACAGTTTGTATCTGTATTTAGGTATCCCCAAAAAATTAGGAACTAAGATTTCAGATATTTAAATGGCAGGATAAGATTCATATCTAAAGAATTCAGACTGAGGAGGTGAGAGGATTTAGTTTCAGGCTTTTTTATTAACTTTTGTGCTGTTAAATTGTTATGTTTGGGGAGAAAATAAAGTGCTACAGTCCATTATAGAAAAATCATGTCCTGCTCTTGGCACTTATATCCCAATTATATCCCAATTTCTGTTTTCAGCAGCGCCTTTCCCTGTTTTAATTCCTCAAAGTCTCTATTTGATATAAATTCACACATTCAGGTAAACAAAATTAATTTGATTATCATGTTGCAGCCTAGTAAATGTACCCAAAGCACAGGTCTGTCCCCAGGAGATGGATGGCTAACAAAAGGAGGAAGAAAAACTGACTCTGTAGCAAACTATCTCACCCTACATATGATACAGTACTGGTCTTCAACTGCACACCCTGTTTTTTTAAAAATATGCCAGAATTTTTTTTCAGAGATACAGCAACATGTGGCAGGGCATTCAAACCCTGGAATGGTGTGTCCAATGAGGCTTTGAGGTCTCTATTCATGGAGATATTGAAAACCCAACCAGACACAGCCCTGAGGCTGAATTTTGTTTGAGTAGAAGGCTTGGCCTGCATGACATGCAGAGAGGACTTGCAGCTTGAGCTAGTCTATAATTCTGTGATTTGTTAGCTGTGTCAGAGCTTACAGTAGTTATTGATCTTATATGATTTCACAAAGTTTCTTTCCTGGAGAATTCAAAAGTGTTTTTGCCTCTGATCTTGTGACCTGTCACACAGGTTGAATAGATGAAAACAAAGCTGAATAGTGCAGCCAAAAATCAATATAAAGCAATGAGTATGCCTGATGGATGTAAGTATGAGTTAGTCATTCTTTCAGCTGTCTGGACTTGTAAAGCAAAAAAACCCCACAACCAACCAACCAAATTTACAGCCTGAAAAACAAGAGTTGCTAGAAAGAGGTTCCGAAACATTGCCAATAAATAAAAGGATATTTTTCCTACAAATATTTCCTTTCTGCTAAAAGACAGAAGGGAGACTGAGTTTCCCAAGATGAGCTCTGAGAGAATGAAATGGATCCACTACAGGCTTGCCATGATTGTGAGGAGCATGAGACGCACAACACAAGGAATGTTTGAGGGAGCTGGACTAGTTAGAAATTCTAAAGCATAAGGAGTATGCTTGGGGGTGCTTGGGGTTATGAAGGCATAAAGAAAACTAATTTTGTTTGTGGGAAACAGTAAAAGAAAGTGTAATTGCCAGGTATTTCACTCAGGCTAGGAATAAATAGGTGTTCAATAGGAGAGTAGTGAACACTGGATCAGATTTTTAGAGCAGATCTGGACTCCCCATTTTGAATATTTTCCAGACTCATCTTGACATAGCCATGGATGGTTTGATGTTATTAGGTGTATACATGTATACCGCATGTATACACCTAGTAACCCTTTTTTCTTCACATTACTTGAAAAAACTTGTAACTTTAGGATTTGTAAAGCAGACACTGCAGCAACTAAGTCTCATACAATGCAGGTGTTGGTTTTTCTTAATTAATGACCACCAATAAGAGTTTTTTGAAAGAAAGCATTATGTGACATAGCCCAGACTTGTTTACAGTGCCCAAAACTAAATAGATTTATCCAAAAGACATATTTCTTTTTTTTAAATACTGTTCTATCAAAGGGCCATTCTCAGTATAAGGCAGACTGACAAATAGATATTCTGAAAAATAAAAATTCCTTTTTTTGAGAGCTGTGAGGAGATTAGAAGAAAGACACCAACTACTCTAATATTGACAGGAAAAAAAAGTTATACTGTAAAAAGTAAACAAATGCAACTTTCTTAAAATAAGGTGTTTGAATAATTTTATTTGTTGATTCAGACATTAAGGGGTGTTGGAGTGCTATTTTAATAATATCCTTTTAAAATGAAAGGCTAATGTGCAGGTACCAAAAAGGTAATTGTGACATGCACAGCCATTTAAGTTATTCACAGAATCTAATTTTAAGCACCTGATTTCCACTCCTTAATAAAGAGCCAGATTTTTTATTCTTCCCTTGCTCAATGCTAGAAGGAAATACCTCTCAAAACCAATTCAGAACAGCTACAATGAAAGGATCTCCATCTCCATTATGAAGACAGACTAAAAGTAGCCTCTTAATTTATGGCCCCATGCAAAGCAGACATTTAAAGCTTACCCACTTTGGAATGACACTTGCATTTTCAAGTACTTATTTTATATCTTTACATAAGTACATTAGTATTTTGTGTCACTAAGGGCTCTTAAATGTATCTCTCCGTTGTGTCAGCAAATCCTGCAGTTTATTTGTATGAACTGTAGTATAAAGATATATGACACATTTAAATGTATCCAGATTGGAAAACGTGACTGGTAGTGTACTTTAGTGGTCTTTCCCCATGTCTACATGCATCTGAAGCCAATAACAAAAGGCTTTCCAGCTGTGACCAATACTTCACTTTCCATAATTTCCCATGCAATTCAACCCAAAATAATATTTATTACACTGAAAACCCATATTAATTTGTTGTCATATATGCTTCTTGCATAGTCTTCAAAAAATTTGATCTTGGATTAGCCTTGAAGTTAACAACCTATTAAGAACAGTTCTGTAAGTGAAAACATGCAAACAGAAAAGCAAGCCAGCAAAATTGCCTGGAACACCTAAAGGCTAACTAATCAACCAGAGTGAAAACTTTTAATTTCCTGAAATATTTTCAGTCTTAAAACAGGTTCTTTAAAACAGTTTTTAAGGATTAGATGCTTTTCACACAAAGTACGAAAACATATTTTACACCATGAGAATAGCAGAATTATGTACTGAGTCAGGTTATTCTTTTGAAAAATACAAGGAAAATATTTAGTAAATTAGGCTGGACAGGTGAACTTATTTTTGAGTACTTTGATGACTATTTTTGAGTACTTATATGGTTATATATATTCTTGCATAGAGAATAAGACTGGGTAATGTAAATTCCTCTTGCACTCTGCTTCTGTCTCTCACCTTCGTTTTAATCTCTTCTTCCCTATGTTTTTTTCTGTAGTAACTGGGAGCTATCCCAGTATGTCTCCTTTAAGTCACTCTCAAAGTGTCTTCAGATTAATCCAATACAGAAGTTAATTTTTGAGTTACTAGAGTGCTTTTAGATTCAAAGTGAACATAATCACTTCTAGCTTGAAATCATAGAATGAAAGTCTAAGTGGACTGAGTGGCTGAGTGGATAAAAGAAATTTGCTCATTAAATCTGTCAGGGAAGGATTCAGCTTTGCTACTGTTGCTGAAACTGAAGATATTGGGGTAGAGGGAAGAAAATGAAGGAAAGGCTGGACTTATGGTATACCTGCTGTTGTATGGCATGTAATGAAAGTGGGGAAATTTAGCTTATAAAAATCACATGGACTGATCAAGCAGTGACATGGTTAACATCACTAAAAGGTAGTTGTGAATTGGTCTATACTGGAAGGAAGGAAACTTAATTTATTTACCATGTGTGGTCACCTATTCCTCTTTCAAAGGACAGTATTCCTCTCATGTATGAAAAATAAATGGGGATAATGGATCCAGATTTTCAATCTCTCATGTCTCAAATAAATTTTGAGAAATTTTCCTAAATAAAGCCTGAAGAGACCAATTTCCACTCCTATGCAGCTCTGTTAAATTGTACAACAGAATTGATGAAGTGCTTTGTGAAAAACTGAAATCAGCAATTAAGGTAAAATGAAGAGCTCGGTGCACTTTATGGAACTAGAAATTCCCACCATTTAACAGAAGTGATACTATATACCCATCCACATTATTTGAGACAATTAGGTTTGCATGGAACTTTGCTGTGGTTACATGAGGTTTTCTTCTCAGCTGAGTAGAAGAATTGACAATAACTTCTGCAAATCTCAGAACTGGTCTGCTTTTGCCCTAGTGTATGTTTCAGAGAGCCAGAAATAAAAGCCAACAGAGACAATTCAGGACCAAAGTGATGCAAGGGCAATCACTCTAATCAGTCTGAAAAAAAAAAGTGAATGGGTTAAAAACCCCACAAGTAAACCTGTAATATCTTTATATTCCTCTCTGTTTTCCTCTTTAGAATTAATAGGACAAGGTAAGCATGATTTTGTCCTTGCTGGTAGGTGATTTAGGATACACTTTGAATCCTTGTTATACATTCCTGAGTATGAAATCAGGACAAAATTTGAATTATATGATTTTTCTCCAGTATATAAATTGACTTGTGACAAAATAATTTCTTTCGGGTTAAAACAAAGGACAATGTAAAAGCTATCCATCACTCAGGAAGACAGCTGCTGCTACAAATTGCATAAGGTAACAAGAAGGAGAAGTTCAAGGTTTTGTGGAGGTTGATGAATGACTGAATATCCTTTGCTTTCATATTTTCTATGCAATTTTTTTGCTTAAATGGTGAAACAACTCAAAACTGCAGCAGTTAACATGGCAAGTCACTTGGGGCAGTATCTGACAGGACACTTCAAGGGCTTTTCTGTGTGGAGCAGGATTTATGTATGATTTGAAAAAAATTACACCACTGTGTATAAAAGGACAATATGCACAGCATGCTGTGCAATATTTACATGGAAATTGTAATGAATATTTCTCTTAGAGGCAATTTTTTGCAATAATACATCCTCAATGTTCTTTTTTTAGTTGATATGTTTCATTATTGATATATAAGCAATTTCAATGAAAATGCTCTGTATCTGCTCTTTAAAAGTTTTAATAATGACCTAAGCCTGTGTCAAATCCACACCTGCCCTTGGTTCCTCTGAAATGGAGAAATTATAAAAGGAGGGTGAAATATGTAAAAAAATATAATATAGAGCAAATTAGAAAAAATAAATGTATGCATTTTGGTCTTCACATTTTTGAAAATATAGTGCATCATAGATGTTCATAAAAGAAAAAAAAGAATGTATAACCACAGGTTTAGATTTGTCATCATGTGAGTACCAGATGTGAAGATATTACCTTGCATTTTGATCTGTAGATGTAACTACAGATTTATGCCAAAAACAGAAGTGAAGTTTTCTAGAATCATCGAAAGGATTACTGAATAATTAAAAAACACTCCTATATACTCCTGCTAAGAAATTCTATAAAATGATTTGTCTATGAATTGTGATTGATAGGCATCTGCAAATTACTCAAATAGTAGTAGCATTTTCATATTGTTTGGTGGTTTAATCCTTGAAATTTTTTTTCCATAGAAATTAAGATCATTTTCCCACTTCATACAGTGTCAAGATCCCTGACAGTACACTACAAAAAAAGCTTTTATGTACTTCGCAGCATTATTCAAGGTCAGGGATATATTCTGTCTGCACTTCATTGTCTAGACCATTTCTGCTGTAGCAGAGACAACAGAAATCAAACAGATGTGACAAGAAGAGAAAAGAAAAATACCTTAGAACACTTAGACATAACAATGAGGGAGAGGAATTAGTCAAATTAGTATCAAAAATATACTGGTGTTATAACTGTCAGAAATTAGGTTTTAAAAAATATATATGATCCCAGATTCTAAGCTAAGGCAAATTGATATGGATGTCAATATAAATATATATGTGAAATTTCTAATTAATTAGATTGCAAAATTAAGGACCTAAAATTTACAAAGTACTCCATGTTGAGAAAATATAGTCCATTTTATATTAATAACACTAGCTTTCAGGAATTAAGAAAACTGGTCAAAGGTATTTTTTGTGACTTCCAGCTGAATTGAATCTCTTGAGTAATTAACTTTCATTTTATTCTTTCAGGACCTTCATTCAGCTGAGAATTTGATCATGGTATTTTTGGCTAGTAAGCCAATTTATGGACAGTTGGAGTCTTTTCTTGGGGTTTTTTTTTTCAACAAAAATGCACTACATTTATATTGAAATAAAAGTTAAAAATGCCTAAGGCAGATATAAATCTGGTTCCACAATGTTAGAATATCTTTTTTATAATTTCTGTGCAGGTTATGCTGTAGTTGCACCTTAGTGGTGAGCATGTAAGTTATATATGTGTCATATCACAAACCTGCTGAAGAGGTGTTCAATGAAATTATAACACATTCAACATCTTCTCTTTTCTCTGAAACGTTACTGAGTCACTCCTAGAAATAAAGTACTTATTTTCCACCTCTTATATGATTAGAGATTAATCTGAGAAGACTGTTTCAGAAACACGTATTTTGGATTTCTTGTGCCAATTGAATTTTGAAGCAGTTCATATAACTGAGCAGCTGTTCTGCTGCTCTGGTTTTGAAATTGAGTAACAGAGTTGGCTTCAAAATCAAAACCAGGAAAACTGATGAGTTCTCATGAGTTTCCTTCAATTGCAGAAACCAATGACTCGTTGCTTATTACTCTCAGAATTTTGAACTCAGTTATGACAGGTTTATATCTATCTTAGAAGTTGTTTTTTACATTGCTGTGGTTCACAGATAAGATTTTAAAATTGAATCCTTGAAATAGTTTCTCTCTCATCAAAACAAGTATTAAAGTTTCCATGACTTAAATTGAAAGAAAATAAATATTAGAAAGGAAATTGGTAATAAATGAGCATATTTCTATTTCATAATAATATTTCACTTAATTGATTCTCAGTTTGTACAGATGTAACCGTTAGGAGAAAGAGATACTGTATTTATCCTTGATCACTTCTAGGAAAACAAATCCAAAAATATTGAGTTAAGAGGATGTAGCCGACACCATGGCTTTAAATCAATGTGGATTTTAGAACTGAATACAGAATGGGAATATGGTCCCTAAAGCAGCAGAGGAAACAATTTAAATTTGGGGATTAAAAAACGGATAGGAAAATTATGGGAGTTTTCCAACTTCTATATTCTACCATGCTCATTCTCACTAGTACTCCAGATATAACTATGAGTTGTATTGAAAACTCACCTTGCAGTCTATTTATAATTTTTTTTTTTGGTCCTTTTTTTTTGTCATTTTTTTTCCATCTGATATACTTTAGGACATGAACTAAAGGGCAAATTTCTTCATTCTCTATTTTGTTCTTCTTTTTAAATTTGGAGTAAAATTTTCAGAGAAGCTAAACTGCTTGAGTCCATGGAATTCTTACTATGTATCAAAACAATAACATTATATTAATTTCTGGAACTGAAAGGGATCTCAAACTACTTGTGCAAGAATCTTAATTTTTCAGGTACTTGACTTGCATAGTATTTTTTCTTTACATGTCCTGTCTTTGTCATGACCTGATAAGGAGCTATACCTACTCCATATGAAAATGTTTTAACAGCCTCTTTGAGCTAAGAAGTTTATTCAAATAATTTTTTTTCATTTATTCAGATACATATTCATATGTTGTATGTACTAGCTCTTGATCCAGCCTTCCCTATTTCTTGTTTTGAGCTGTTTTTTTTCCTTCTCTAGTCCTTCAGTGATTAGGAAATAAACTTTATTCACATCCATTTTGGCTTTTATATTTGTGGGCTGAAGAAACAATGTACTTTTAATTCCATGTTCTAAATTAGTTTTTACCCCCTTATCATAGAAGTAATCCTTCCTTTTGCATTCTCACATTCCCAAACATTTTTTTTTCTTAAACATGAGTTGAAATGTATGTATGCTATTTTTGATATCTTGTCAGTAGTGTGTATGCTTCCATTTTGTTACTGGATGTTTCTGTCAGCTCTTCAGCACTCCCTTTTATATTTTGACTTGTATTGTCATGGGAATACATAGTCCTCTATTGATCAACTCCTGCAACAGTTTTTCATTCAATTGCTCCCAACAAGAAAGAAAGAAAGTTCTGCTCGCCATTTTTCATTTTGCGTTACTGATTTTCAGCTTGTACTTTCTTCTGCTCATAAATGGTTTGTATTGGAAGGAACTGTAAAAGTCACCTCATTCCACCCCCCTGCCACCGAGTGGAACACACTCTACTAGACCAGATTGCTCAAAGCCCCATCCAACCTGGCTTTGAACATCCCCAGGGATAGGGTATCCACAGCATCTTGGGGCAACCTGCTTCTGAGGGTCTCATCTCCCTCAGGAAAGAACTTCTTCATAATGTGTAAATGAAACTTGCTCTGTCTCAATTTAAAGCCATTACCCCTTGTCCTATCACTACATGTCATTGTAAAAAGTCCCACTTCAGCTCTCTTGCAGACTTCCTTGAGGTATTGGAAGATTCCCTAGAATCTTCTTTTCTCCAGGCTAAACAATCTCAGCTTTCTAAGTCTGTCTTCATAGGAGAGATGCTCCAGCCATGTGATCATTAAAATCATTAAGTTTTTCCTCTTTTATTGCACTCTTTTTTCAATAGAAGTTATCCTTTCTAGGTTGCTGCAGTCAAAATACAATACTATATTCCAGTTTTGGAGAGGGTTTTTTGTTTGTGGTTTGTTGTTTGGTATTTTTATACAAGTATTTAATGTAAGTGTTGTGAAGTAGAACTATTAGTGTGTTTTCTAATGGCTTCCAAGAAATCATATTACCAGTTCAATGGTCCTCTATTAATTTATACATCTAATTAACTGTAATGAATGCAAGACACTGGCATGTGTAAACACTTCAGTTCTTTATGGTTTGTTTGTTTGGCAGAGCAAAATCTTCTTGATGCCAATCTTAATTAATGACTGCAGTGTAGATATTCATAATAATTTACTATAACTTTGACTTGGGGAGTTGTAAGATTTTCTGCATGTGATTTTCAGTTATACAATGTATTTATCGAGGCTGTGTAGTGAAAGACAGAAATTTTAGGGCAAGAGCCCATAAAGGTACAAATCTCTCTGACAGAAAAAAAATTAACATTGATCTGCAGAGCTGAATTTTGGTTTAGCTGGACCCATTAATTCTTGAATTTCTTGGAAATACGCTCCAAGGACTTTGTCATTTTAACATTCTTACCTAGCAGTTAATATTGCACAGTGAATGGTTTGTTAGAACATATGTTTTCTCTTTTCAGTAGCTTTTTAGTCTCTGTTCCAGTTTTGCCTTCATTGCTGATATATTCTCTGCTATAACACATTGAGGCATAATAAACATAAATTCTTAGCACTTTCTAGGGTGAATATTATTGTCAGGATATTGTTATACATTTTCCTTTTAGCTAGGGGCCTTCATTCCAATTCTCACTACACTCAAGAGATCTCATTTGGATCTAATTTTGACTTAGGTTGGGTACATTTTCAGCAGAGCCCAATGAATATATTTGTAATGAAAGCACACACTGCAGTGAGTGGGAAATGACATAATGCAAACAAATCTGTTGTCTTCAAAATAGCTGCAATATCTACAAATCAGCCTGAAAGTCACTGTGTTTTAGATTTTCTTGCTGTTGACGTTAGGGGAGTTTTATTTTCTGAAGCTTAGTGAATATAATAAATGCTGCCAGAAAAGATTTCAACAAATGTTTTTCATTACAAAAGTTTGAATGACAAGCAAGTGAGTATAGTGAATAGCAATAGTAATGCAAAAAAGACTATGCCCTCTGGGAGCCAAAATATTTATTTCTGATCTTCTTTTTCATTGAAGGAAAAAGACTTGCCCTATACTATGAAATTTGACAAAGGTGTAAATCCAATATGAGGTATATAACTCTGCAAGCTGAGTAAAATATAGCCCCTTTTCTTGTATATATTGCTGTACTTAGAATTGTACCACAAGATAATTCAGGCTTTGAGGGACTTCAGGAGGTCTCCAGTCCAATCCCCTGCCACACTTCTCAGGATGGGTCTTCCAGCCCTTTCATCAATTATGTTGCCCTCCTCTGGATGCATTCAAGGACTTTCACATCCCTATTAAATTGTGGGGCCATAGTCTTCTTAAGAAACAAGTTTGATAACAGATAGCTCTAATCATACCCTCAATGTAGGAAATTAATTCCATCTGTAGAAAGCAATATACATTTGTAAGCCTATATAAATTTTTATTAAGATAGGTTTTTGAAAAGATCATAATGATTTTGATGTTGTTTCAAAGGCAATTCTTAGGTTTCATCAAAGGAACAATTTTTCACCAGCAGTTTATAAAACTTTTGAACTGACTTAGAACTTTTTTTCCAGGTATTCTTTTTTTCTGGCTGTAGAACACGAAAAAAAACCTACACCTGATCTTCTTGGAGTATATGTCTTTACATTCAATTGATCAGTAGGAAAGCAAGACGGAAAACACTCAGAGAAGGATGGGATTAGCTCAGTTGCTTAGAACATATAATAATTCCAAGGTGCTAATAATGCCAGGGTTGTGGGTTTGATTTCCATATGGGCCATTCTCTTAGGAGTTGGGCTGAGTTGTACTTGATGATCATGTGGGTCCCTTCCAACTCAGTATATTCTGTGGTCCTGTGAAAATTCTTATTCAAGTTGCATTTAGGTGGACACCTACAGCCTTAAGATAAATATTTAGGAGGAAAAGTTACAGACACTAAATTCTGTCTGTTGTCTCTTTTAAATTATAGAACCAAGAGTCGATGAGCATGGTTGACTCTAGAATTACTTCTCCAGAATTGGATGGCTTAGTTCTGGCAATGTCAATTGCCATAATCCTAAAGACCCTAAATTTTTTATTAAACACACAATGTACTTCCAGGAATGTCAGGCCAGGAAATTATGTTTATGCAGCACTTAACTTTAGAATCTTCTCTAATGCCAGTGTCTTCTTACCAAAAATCCACCAA
This sequence comes from Zonotrichia leucophrys gambelii, assembly GCF_028769735.1. Taxonomy (NCBI): domain Eukaryota; kingdom Metazoa; phylum Chordata; class Aves; order Passeriformes; family Passerellidae; genus Zonotrichia; species Zonotrichia leucophrys. Next base: position 21,912,762 of record NC_088169.1, on the reverse strand, counting down.
ATCTAGACCCCGAAATTTAATTTTAATTTTACCTTTCTGTTGTATATTACTTTAAATACTGTGCAGTTTTTGTCTCAGAGATAATTTGCTCCACCAGTACAGCATAAAACCTGTCCAAGGATTCTGATGCTGTAATTACAAATACTGCAAAAGGGCTTTTACAGATTTTTAGGAAATTATATCAAATAGACAACTAAAAACTTTCAAGATGTTTTGAAGACAAACTAACCTATTAATTATTATCCGATCTCATTATTTATCTCACAGTCGAAAGAAAACAGTTACTAGCAAGTCCAAAGGCACTGTTTGACAATCTATCATGCTGGGCAATATGGTTGCAGGAAAACTATGGAAATGACCTTTTCAACATTTTTCTTGAAGTATTGCCTTGAACAGCTAAAATGATAAAGCACTGGCAGTCAACCCTAAAATCAAATGAAATCCACTGAGTGTAGGAACTGAAATAGGTCCAGAGAACCAGAGAAAATTACTCAATAGACCATTTTAGTCCCAAGCTTGTAGACAGTGACTTGAGATGGCAGGTGAACTGGTGTGAAAAAAACACAAACTCATCCTTAAGCTTTCTTCCAAAGCTTAAACCAAAATACTATTAAATTCTGAAGCGCCACTTTGTGAAATACCTAAAAGAAAACACCTTTTACCTCAGTCATTGATTTTGCTTGTGTGTAAATACATACATACTCACAAAGCTGGGATTTTTTCCCAGTAGCAATGCAGATTTATCTGCGTTTTACTAACACAGTTCTGGATTTAGTCCTCAGGAGTTGTGATCTACATAACTGACATTATTGAAAAGGGATATATTTTGACACGTGCAAATATTTGTATATTATACGAACAATTACACTGACATGACTATATGTGCTTTTTTTTCAAACTTATAAAATTATTCTCTCTCCAGGAATAAAATGTAGTCATTGTCACTATTATTTTTGTGCTGATGGCATCGTACTGACTATAACATAAAATATGAAAAAATCAAAAATAGTATAAAATAAATATTGTTAAAAATAAAAATCAATAAATGTATTTGGTGTAGGTGTTGCTGTGTTGGCAGTGCTGCAGGCATGTTCTCTGTGAGAAGAAACCAGGGATTGCCGCTGGATGCTGGACCTTGCTGGTTCCAGATGGCTTTTTACCAGACCCATTGTGGGACACAGAGGAGCCCTTTCCCTGTGCCAGCCTCCCCTCTGGGTCTGGGCAGGTCTGTCTGGAGTGGAGGTGGAGTCTGCCTAGGGGGAAGGAAGGCTGATGTTTTAATATTTGTCTCTGTTCTTGCTAGCTGAGTCTATCTCCCACAGACAAATCTGGTTTGACCTTGATGGTGTTGCAAGCAGTATCCCTGGTCTTTCTCAACCCAGTAGGTTTCTCATTCTTATTTTTATCCTGTTTCTCTTCCCCCATCCTGCTGAGGAGACAGTAAGGAAGCAGCTGGGTGGGTATTTGACAGTTAGCCAACGTAACAACAATAAGAAAATGTGTAACTACAATGAGGAAAATATTAACAACCTTGATGAGTATTCGTAACAAGAAATGTGGCTGGTTTTCAGTTTTATCAGTAAGTGTTTGTGGATTTCTTTAAATAACATGAGCAACATGATTATTCCTAGACTCTCCCAATCTCCTGGCTAATGTCCACCTATTGGGGATAGCTGAAAGATATAAATAGTAGGAGCTTATTGCTTTTTGACTCCAAATTTTACCATATCTTGTCTGTTATTTGCATACTTGACTTTTCCTATTCAGTCAGTCTATCACCAGCCCCAGAGGATGTTTACTTAGAACATTTTAACTCACTTAAATGTAGCAGTACTTTACAGATTTTTGCTCTGATTTGACAATGTAAATATTTTTTGCATTTAATCACATGAAAATTTAATAGAAATCACCTTCCTTGAAGTACATGAGAAGCAAAAGCAGATGCACACCCATGTGAACGCCACAGTGTTGGAACTGGACTTCAGCAGAACTTTCAACAATATTCTAGTGTAATGTCTAAGGACTCCCAACAAACTAAAAGTTTATATTAATAGTTCAGAAAATTAAAACATAATGATAGTTCTCTATTTTGGGAGGAAGAGGGTGGGTTTTATTGTTATTATGTTGAGACATCTTTAAGTATAATATTTTATATGCTGCAAATTGATCTTTCAGGCTTCTTTGTATTGTTAAAAGTTAACGAAACCAAATTTAAGTATTTTACTTAATTCATCCATTCATTTAACTTAAACTCATTAAAAGATTTTTAAATTCTACAACTATATCACTTTTTTCCTCTGGTGTTATATTTTAAAAAAGATATTTTTCAATTTATCAAACCAGGTAAACTAGACAAAGAATGAAAGTATTATTACAGACAATAATAACCATGAAAAAGGAGAAAATTTTCATAATATTTTGATATTTAATCTTCTTCTTCTTCATTTTCATATCTGGATATGTTACTTCAAAAGTTTAAGACCTCCAAAGTAGTACTTTGTTCAAAAGGGAGAAAAAGTACAAGAAAAACAAAACATCTCTTGTCTAAAATAAGATCACTTCTAGTATTCCTGGGTTTTCTTTCAGGTTAAAACCCCTGGAACATACAAAGACATGCTGTTTTCTCAGTTCCCTTCACAAGGATGTTTATTCCATGAGTTAGGAATAAGAGTATGCAAAGTAAATATTTTAGCTTTACAATTTTTTCGGGTTTTTTTCGAATATTCTTAATGGTAATACCACAAGTGAACTTTTCAGTTTTCCTGAGTTGTATGCATGGAAAACTTGTATTAGCAATGTAAATATAAAACAAAATAAAAAACATCATAAATGACATATATGCATTGAACCATTCATGAATGTATGCTATACAACTTAATTATGTTTTTTATAATAGACCAGGGAGAACAATCCATTGACCACATATAAAAATTCATCTTAGGGGAAAAGATTACATTACTATGATTTTGTTTGGATGACATAATATGCAAGTTTGAATTCAGGTAAAATATAGGGCTGAAGAACATCTGTTAAAGCTATCAAATCTGAAACTACATGCCACAATAAATTAAAATAAAACCAAAAATCTTGATTTTACACGGCAATAAGCTCCTTATATTTTATTAAAAAGACATGTGGTAGTCTGTCAAGTTTTTGCATTTTAAATTTAAAATAAAATTTATTGCATTTTTCCTTTTACAGAAATGGAAATTAAAAAAGTAAAAGCCTCTAACAATGGCATACACTTATTAAATATTATGATTTGTTTATGTCCTCAGAATAGATTTTTTACCCCAGCAAATCTTATTTTGAATAGAATAAAATATTTTTAAGTGTTATAACATGGTCTATGTCAAATTCAAGGACTGACTTGCCTCACTAAAGTGTCATTGAAATACATTTCCATTTTTAATCTAGTGCAAGATTAGGCCATTGTCTTAGGTTGGAAACGGGTGTGTATTCTATTTACCATCTGTTAGAGGTGGGGCAGTTATTTTCTGTTAATTGGGCAGTTTTCTTTATCTCTTCCACAACCAATCCTCCCTCCAGGGATACATCTGCTGATAATGGGCCATTGAGTGTCCCAGCATGGCTGATCAAATTACATCATCCCACTGTGAGAAGCTCCGCCCAGATGGAGGAGCCAAGCATTCCTACCTGGATATAATCAGAGGTTTGGAACAACAGAGACAGCTTTTTCCCACTTAATTCCCAGAGGAGCAGCTGTCTTTTCCACTGGATTCCCAGAGGAACACCAGACCCACCTACACCCCCACTGGAGCTTCAGAAGGAGACTCCACCCTTCTACAGGATCTCTGCTTCAACAGAATGACACCTGGCACTGCAAGAGGGCTGCAGCCACCATTTAAACAGACTGCTACCAACACGCTGACCAACAGGGTGTCAGGTCATATTCTGACTCTGTCATTGGGCTTTTTTACTTTTTTTGTACTATTGCATTTGTATTTTTAATTTTCCTAGTAAAGAACTGTTATTCCTATTCCCATATCATTGCCTAAGAGCCTCTTAATTTGAAAATTATAATAATTTGGAGGAAGGGAGTTTTAATTTTCAGTTTCAAGGGAGGCTTCTGCCTTCCTTAGCAGACACCTGTCTTTTCAAGCCAAGACAGCCATAAATATAAATGTGATGAAGCGTGGAAGGTTTTGATTGCATTTATACATAGACAGACCTAAGCCATTTTTTTCATAAATTATAATAAGTCACATTGTTGTAACTTTTGTCAATCAACTGTTTCCGCAAATTGATAGCTTTTAATAATATATATTTTAGTAGAGTGCTCGAATTCTGTCATGAAGAATGATACAATATCTTTTAAAAAATGAAATTTAAATAATTTAGATTTTGTAAGAAAACTTTCTAAAGGCTTCCTGTTGCATATTAATTTTGTCTCACGGCTAAGCTGGAGCAATGCTTTGATTGCTATGATTGTTGCAGATGAGTGTTTGGCCACTTAAAGATTCATTGTCAAAATTATTGACAAAAGCAAGGTTTAATATGAATTTGTGAAAGTGCAGCTTTACAGAGTTCAGCAGAAGGGTTCACTGTGTTACTACACAGGCTGAGGCACACAGGAAGATCAGAAGATAATTGATTCAGAAAGATTTTCACTGAAGCTGAGAATGCAAAAGAGGGGGTGTAAAAGATTTGGATGTAAAGACAAGAATGCAAAAAGTTCAGCAGCAATTAATCACTAAATACTTTAACATTTGGAAAACAATTCAGTAGAGTTCACTAAAATTATAACATTGACTTAACTATAGATTTGAGATGGTAACATTTGTTTCACAATCAATTCACATGCCCACAAGAAAAACAATGTGTATACCTATTTCTGTGTCTGTAAAAGTACCTATCAAAAATTCCACTCAGGTTTACTGAAATACATCATATCCCACTGCATTTCCCAACAGGCAGGGGCGGCACATTGAGAAGGGTGGAGATGTGTGTGAGGGGGGATCCTTGGCTTCCAGGATGGTTCCTTGAGTTCTGCAGGCCCGAGGGTCTGTGAGCTCTGAGCTCAGAAGAGCTCAGAGAGCCCCACTTAAGAATGCTATCTATAGGGTCCCAAAGTAATTGAGTTTGGTCATGAGTAAGTTTCCACAAGCCCAGCCTGTGACTCCTGAGGCGTTTTCACACAGGGCAGTAACAATGGTGCTGTTCCACTGAGGCTGTGGTGCACAATGGGACTGCCCCACTCAGCCGGTCAGTCAGGTACATGATTTCCTAAAACTGCTAGGGGAAATTGCTTATCCTTTGTTTCCCATCTGGTTTGAGCATATATAATGTTTCTGGAGTGGGTTGCTCCTACCTGTACCACCTAAGAGCTCCTGGTATGACCAGGGCTCAGCTCCAAGGGAAACTTCCCCACCCAGCTAGTCCAGTCAGAGCTGATCAGGAGTTTCTGAGATCACAGGGCAGGAATGAGGGCCAAGGGTGGACCACCTCAGTGATATGGACTTCTAAATTATAAGTGTCATAGCTCCAATACTGTAGTTAACCAAAAAAACTTTCAGCAAAAGTCAATGTGATAGCTGGCAGTAATAAAGTAGTATTTCAGATAATTCATTCTTTTTCAAGAAGGAATGCCAAATAGAAGCCATTATGCACATTTTCTTTCAACAACTGCACATATAACTAATATACAATGATTCTTGTTTAAGAAAAATGACATATCTTTTAGATATAGAGAACTGAAACTGGTTTTCTCACCAATACTGTCAACACAAAAAAACCCCAATGAAGTACTGTATTTTTTTAAATAGTGAAAGAAAACAAGAAATGTTCTTGTGTATAACCAATTATTTTATCTTTTTATTAATGTTTAGATTTGAAACACGCACTTCTACTTGTTAATCAGTACTAATAGACTTAAGTGGTGCTACAAGAAACCCTGAAAAATTAAATATGCATCTCTAAATGCCTCAACAGCCTTGAAAAGCTTGTCCAGATGTAATCTTGAGATCTTTTCAAACAGGTGTCAGTGGTCCTATAAGTTGCTGAAATAGTCTTTTCTGTGAAATATAGTTCTATTTAGAAGGGAAAAAAAAGGGCGACAAAAGCAAGAAAAACCACCCAAACAAAACAAAGAAAAAAACCAACAACTCAAGAAGTGAGAACCAACCAACCAACCAAAAGCAGAAAAAAATACCCACAAAAAAAAAAAAAAAAAAAGAAAAAAGGAACACCCAAGCCCAAACAAAAATAACTCACAACCTTATTGGGCCAGCAATCCCTTGTGTACCTTGTGCTGAACTAGGAACAGATTTAGCCCTCAGCGTGCTGGAGACTTTGCCTTTCCAAATCTTCAAGAAAGATACATAGAGCCAGGCTTTGAGACACCTGTTTTGTTAATGACTTGCGAAGCCACACACAGTTATCAGTATAAGCTACCAGTATAAGCTTACAAGAAAACTAGAAAAACTGACTTGGAATATTTATTAATGGCTTTTTCAAGCATCTCCTCTTAAAAATTCCCTGATTTTTGACCCTAATTCCACAGAAGCACAGCTTTGCTAACTCTCTTTTCTTTCCCTGGGACCAAGAGCAAAGCAGACAGTCCTTTGAGACAGCAGGCTGAAATGATCCAAGGGGAGAAGCTGCATGATGCAGAATGAGAAGCTGGAAGAAGTGTCAAGGAGGCAAAAGGGAATCCAATTGCTGTCTTCAATTACCCAGTGGATTGCTGCAGGAGGGACAGAGCAAGATGCTTCCTGGAGGTACACAGGCAAAACTACAGGAGTCAATGAACACGAGCTGCAATAGAGTGAACTGTGATTCAATGTAAAATAAAAGTGCTTATCGTGAGGGTGGTCAGATCCTGCAACTGATTTCCATACAGATTGTGGGATCTCTGTCCTTAGAAACATTCAAAACTTGACCTGACAATGCCCTGAGCAACCTGGTTTACTTGTTATCTCCCGAGTAGCATGTTGGCCCAGATAACATTCAAAGAAACCTGAATTATTTTATGATTCTATTATATGCACTGATAGAACACATTTAAGTGCTGCCTATGAAAACAGAACTGCAGTTTTTAAGTTTATCGAAGTAATTATTTATTTATTTTGCACTTCCATGGCCCTAAAACAATTCTGGTAATGAAAAAAATTTTAAACTAAATAATGGTTTTCAAAATTACTAACTTTTAAGCTTGCCTAGACCTAGATGATCCTTCAGGTCCCTTCCAACATAAACCTGTCTATGATTCTATGAATATAAATTTTGGGGTTTTTTTGTTCTTGAGAAAAAGGGAAATTACATTTATTTCCCCTTGTGTAAAGCACCTTTTAAAAAGATATATATATTTTTTTTAAAAAAGATATATTTTTCTGTGTTTTTTCCAATGAAATATTTTAACTTAGATAACAAAGTCTCAGTTTTAATTGATTTGAAAGTTGTATTCTAAATATTGTTAAAATAATCAATTACCTGAGGTAGTTTAATCAACAGCTTAGTGACCCCAGATTCCTAGTTGTAGCTATTTAGGGGCCTGAGTGGAGGAAAAGGAAGGGCTGAACACATCAGATTTTTTCTATCACAGTACAAGAAGCCTTGTGAAAGAGGAAAAATCATGTTCAGGGTACATGTTTTCACTGGTATCAAAGGGCACACAAACCTGGTTTCTTCAGGATTTATCCTGGTCTAGTTCTACATAATAAATATATTAATATGTGGCTGATACAGAATGCAATTATTAAATCTAGAGATCATACCAAGGCTGGCAGGACTGCCAGGAATATGTACAAAGAGTTTAACATCATCTTGGAAATTGGTGTGAAAAAGATGTAATTCATTACAGAGAATATATTGCTTTGTAGTCAGACATGTAACACTGGGGAAAAAAATCAGGTCTAGAAATTGAACTCTACTGATGTCAGTCCTTTAGAAAAAGACCTACAGGTTACAGTGGATCACAAGAACATGAGTCATCAATGTCACCCTCCTGTGAAAAGTGCAGATATTACACAGACAAATGATCTTTCTGCTCTGCTCTGCAGTGACAAGACCTCAGCTGAGTATTTCTCTGGTTTTTGGCAGCCCTTCAAGAACCTTCTGAAACTACTGGAAAGACTCCAGAGAGGTTTGCAAAAAATTACTACAGGAAAAATTGAACAAAATGGGAATGTTTAAATTAAAGATGAAAAGACCACCTTGTTATGTGACAGCAGTGTTCAGGTACAAGATGTGCTGAACAATTTGGCAATTTTTGTCTATATCAGTGTGGATATGACAAAAAGCAATGGACTACAAAACTATGTGAAAAATACCACTGAAATATTAGACGAGATTTTCTGGGGCATATTGTGGAGTCTCATTTGTGAGGGGTTTTCTAGGAAGGTTTAGGAACCATATGTCCTGCCTGATGAAGCAGAGTTAGTTGAAAATTTGGTTTTGGCCTGTTCTGTCTCAGGAAGGTGGAAATCAGACAGTCTTTCACTCTGGGCAGGGGCTTCTGGGCAGAAGAGAAGGTGATGGATATTCCAGAAGATGAGAACCCTCAAAATAACAATAAAACAAGTTTTAGAATTCACACTCTTTCTCGTCCATAAGTCTTAAAGGAAAAGCAGCTTATTTACCTCTAATGTGAATTACAGACCTAATTTTTCACAGTTTTTTTTTACATCAGCTTGCCTATATTACTTATCAGGGTTAAAATGCTGTATTATCTAAAATTAGAGAAGCTGTTAGTGGAAAGAGAACAGCAGAAATGTCTCCTTCCCTCTCTCACTTTTAATCACATGTGTAGCAAAGAGTCTAAACCAGGAAATTTAGTTTGGTTTGACTACCAACCCCCAGTGTTCAGAATCAAACACTAAACTGGCAAAGGAGCTGATTTTTTCATTCTTTTGTATAGCCATGGGGAATGTCAGAAATGTAATGAATAATAATCTGGCCCATGCCAGAAGGATGTCAACTGTTCCTGAAGAGGAGCAGCATTGTCTTGGAACAGGACAAAAAAAGTTACGTGTGGTACTGCATGTTATTTCAAATAATCCTCTCAGTTATCAATTTTACACAATTGCACTAAAACCCACCAAGAGATACATCTTCAATAAATACAGAACGCAGCAGGCACCATGGACACATTTTTTATAAGAGATCACCACTGAATGAAGATTATTGTTTGATTAAATTGACTGCCTGATGGTGAGGCTTCCAACAGATAAACACAGCCAAGAATTTAATCAACAAACTGCATCATATTTGCATCTATTCCACATTCTGTCTACTTAGAGAAGGAACAGATGCAGACTCAGTAGGAGTCAGAAGGCAAGGAATCAATAGGGAAATACTCTATTAAGAAGAAGTTTCTGAATTTATAATCCAACCTTGACCTAAATATGCTTAGATTCTCACTCTGATAGTTCTCTCAAATTGATGGTTTCCAAAATCCATATTCTCCCTATTTAACAATGTCCCTTTGCTGGCATCATTAGTCTAAGTGAAATGCTGAAATAAATTCTCTTTTTAAGCCCTTCTGACATATGCTAGTGCAGATGTTACTCTAAACAGCTAACCTCTGCCTGTGGTTTATTTTAGTGGTTAGCCTACATCTGCTTACAGGGATTTGCTGCCCAAAGTAAATAAATAAACAGGTCTGTTTCAATCCATCTAGGGCACAAAATTATAACTGTCAGACTCCTTTGTGAGGGAGGCACCAGACTGCAGGGTTTTTGCATGTGTGTCAGGAACAGCATTATCCTTTACTTTGGCGTTCAAAGTTGTGCATGGGCTGGGGCACAGAAGCAGCTGTGCAAAGGACAGCTGAATCACAGACTGGCTGTGTCAAAATGCCTCCAGCACCTTCTGCAGTGTTTTGCCACATCCTGCTTTCCTGGAAGCTGCATCACAAATGCAAGATAGAGCAAATGGCTCCTCCTCTTGGTACCAATGCAGATGGGCCCCATCCTTGGCATCCCATTTTCCCTCCCCTTTTATACAGCCCAACCTATCTGGTCTTAGTTTGGTAGCTTATTCCTTACAGTAAGAGTTATGGGGATGGGCATGGTTTGGTATTTACAGGATGTTCCTCCCTCTCTGTTCTTTTCAGTGAAATAAAAAAAAAATCCCTCACTTTATGTATTGCTTTCTTCTTTAACAATTTCTTTGCATTGTTATTACATTGTTATTAAAAGCAAGGGCAATACAGGAATAAGATCTTTACAGAAAACTGCAAGGAACAAGCAGCTACTTCTTACTTAAAATTAAAAAATGTAAGAAAAATACTATCAGCATATTCTTTTAAAGAAGAAAAATACTTTCAATATATTCTTTTAAAGAAGGATCTGCACAAAGTACTTAGTTACATGGATATGTTTGAAGCACAGAGATTTATGTAGAAAAATATATATAAAATATGCACCTGTAAATACACCCCACTGAATATATGCATGTGTGTATATATACACTGTGCAAAACTAAATATATGGAAATATTTATATATAGCTATGTATGGATATGTAAATTATATACTTTAATTTAAAAAATACCTGGTTTTATATACACAATTTAATTTTGAGACTAGAACTGTAAAGGCTGTATTTGGAATAAGTAAATGTATGGTAACAGACTACATAAATTAAATCTTAATGGATAATGAAGCCATAGCAGCCTAAGTGTATTTCATGTTATATGGTTTTGACCCTAACATAATAAGACCTTGCTGACCATCTTACATTACTCACAGAAATTTTTTTTCTGTGGGTGTGGGATCTATACTTTCACCAGTGATCACATGATGAATGGATTTCTTGATTTTTTTCCAATGTCAGGACAGGAAAATTTAAACCTTTGCAATCTGGAAACTGTTTAAGAGTCCAGTCTGTTAGTTAACTGGACTGGAATTCAGTTTGAGGGATGCCTTCCATGAGAAAGGTTCATCTTTCTCAAGAAAGTTTCAGCTACTCTAGGGGTGTGTTATTCACATTGAATTTGTAATGTTATAAGTGGGATCCCACAACAGTTAGTAGGAAGATACTCAGCCATTTTCACAGATGGGGTCAACTGGAATCCACCCATCTTACAACAGGTAAAAATCATCCTCAGAAAATGATTCTCTCCTTGCATGGCCTCTTGCAGGACAAACCAATAATGGATGTGTGTGCCAGAGACAGAAGATTTTTAGATATTTAAAGCTGTCTGAGATTAATTCTTCCTTCAGTTGCCTAAACATTTTTATCTCCCCAGTGCCTGAATTTTCAGGTAAGGGGAAGCCCACCAAGTTCTCATTCTTTGGTGAAGGTGGATATATATGGGAATGCTTGTCTGCATTCCTTCAGCAGAGAAGAACTTTAACCTAAATTGGTCCATTTTTTGTTCCTGAGTGAGATTTATAATCCGTACATTTAGTAAATTTCATCCTGTTTTGTACTTTTTCCTTTATATTCAGCATAAAAAATAGGCAACTTTGCTACAAGTGAAAATTGTTTCTTATAAGGGTAGTTTTATGATATTTTATACATATGTGTAGGATTTTCTTCTCCTAATACACATTTTCCAGTTTAATTGGACTAATTATTAAACTTTTTCATACTTTTGATCATCACTTTTTGCTGCTGAGTGACTCCATCAAGTGTGTAAAGATTCAGAAATGCTGATTTTCTTAACTTTCCTGAAGACTGTATTCCAGTTGCTTTTGGAAATCTGGTGGAATACATAGAAAGAATTTTACTGTTTGTGGGGAAATAAAGGAAATGGGTTCTTTTTTGATTGGTTCCAAGGAAATATATGGCATAAAAATTTCAGGAGTCTGTTATCAATACTGACACAAAAATAGAAAGGTTTGGGTTGGAAGGAACCTTAAAGGTCATCTGGTTCCAACTCCTCCATCATGGGCAGGATCATCTTCCACTAGTCCAGGAAGCTCAAATATGCAAAAGCATAAAAAAGCATATTATATACAAAAAATATATAAATGCATAATGCAAAAGTAAAGTAAAAATAAATCATACACACGATAAGATTTTATTTAACCAAACGGCTGAATATCCAAACATATCAGTAATATTATCAACAAGGAGTACAGAAACTTTAATAGTATAGTAAAATAGTAGACTTGTGGTGAATTATACAATATATTCTAAAGTGAATGCAGTAGATACTTTATTCCAGTATTTAGAAACAAAACTGGCCACAATAGCTTTTTTCCTTTCAGAAAAAAATGCAGTATTATTCAGATAGCTCCTGTTTCAAGGCACCAAGACTAATTTTTTTAAATTTCAGTTTCTCTTGACAGAAGTAACAGCAGGTTTAGACAAATCTCATATTAATTTGCTTTCTCTTGTTTTTGCTTTAACTTTTCCCACATCACCGCAGAGGTGAGATGTTGTAGCTGAACACAACTTCAGTCTGCTATTCTGTACTTACACAAAACCTCCTTTCTCTTTAAAAGTAATCTCAGAAAAAAATAAGTTGAAGTACTGAGGGTGTATTAACTTGCTGACTCAAGATCTGAATAATATTGGGTTGCTCTCATAAGCTGCATGACCTATTGATGAACCAAAATACATGTTCAGATTAAAGTGAATGTCTGAATCCAATCAATAGTTTGAAATTTTCTGCTACATCAGGTTTGATGATGACTTTTCAAGCTGTACTATATCCTTTTGACAGATTAAATAAGTATATTCATAGATCTTGTGGCTTTGACAAACTAATCACTGGAAGGTGAGACATATATCTTATGCACCCAGAAGATCTTTGCCACATTGATTAGTTACCTCCAGGCACTGCAGCAAGAAAGCTTCACATTTAATGCCTGACTACTTCTGTCATAGGTGCCAAAAATATTGTGATAAAATGGTTTAGTGGATAATGCTCAAGCTTGTAATAAATAATTCTGATCACTGATGCCAAAAAGGAAATGGTTTGAGGATGTTGGTTATTTTTAATAGTACTTTTTTATTTGACCGGTATTAAATTCAGTTGATGTATTGTTTACAGAAGGATGTGAGTGTAAAAAATAGTTGGGCCCATCACTTTCAAAGTCTAGTCAATGTGAAACAGTTGTTGTGGGTAATTAGACTGTTCTACTCATGGAGGCTGTCACTGCTTCAGTAAAGGTGTGGAAGAATATGTGAAGTTGATAAAAGACAGCAAACACTGATGATAAGACTAAGTGTGCAAACAAAATATTTGCTAGATGTTGCAAAGTGGGTAGCAATACTCCAAGTGAAAGATTACACTACTTGTTTTTTTCTTTCTCTCTCTCTCTTATTCACAGCAAAAAATATTTCACTAATCTAAAAACAATTTAAATCCAAATTCCTTGATAGCCTACAGTGGTAAATATCTGAATGGCAATTGGTTTCCTATTGTGATTAAAATATTTTCTAGGGCTCTTCTTGTCTGTTGGTACAGCAAGAGATCCTTCAAGTCATAACAAGTAGTTTAGACATTTCAGAAAGCTCTCTGAGTCCAAAAGAATTATTGAGAGAGCTACCAAGCCTTTAGTAATTCAATTAAATTTTCCAAACTGCAAGGTTATTGGGACTTGTTTCATTATAGGAAGAATTCTACTGTTAGTGTTTTATAGATGAGGATTTGTGGTAAAATAACTTCTTCCCTGTCATTCCCTGTTTTGAACAGGATTCAAATACAGAGACATGTAAAGTAGTAGTGTTGGAAGGACATTGGTATTAGAAGCACAACTCATGTGTTTAAACTCTGAACATTTCAGCAAAGGAATGCTGTAATCCTTCTATGTTGCACATCACCTCTGACATTTTCAGACCAGCTACAAAGGAACACTTATGCCAGTGGCTGTGCACTGAGAGCAACCTCTTAGAAAGACTTTCAGCTCTAAGTAGATCAATTTTCTGCTGCTACAACAGTTTCTGGATTAATATAATCTCAGGGAAAATTAAGAGAATGTGTCCACCAAACCCCGCAATGTGACAGATTTAATTTATGACAATTTCAGGGTTCCTTTCCCTTGGATATGTGATTTCACAAAAACCAATAAAAAAGTAATTCCTAGCATTTAAAATGGCTTTACCAGGATTTTGAAGGTAGATTAGAGCCTGGATACTCAGACCTTCCAGCACAGATATGCCTATAGTTCATGCGCTTGCTACTTTGCTATGGGAGATAAGGACTGGTGCTGTAACAAATGAATAAACTCTGGTCCTGCAAGAAGCAACACAAATTCTTGTTTGAATGAAGCAGCACATTGAAATGAAGAATGAATGTCTTTCATAGCGCTTCTGACTGGAAATACAAAATTGTGTAACACTGATCCTTTCTTTGAATCTTTCGAATTTACAGCGTTTGCTAAACCTATAATGGGAACATTCTCAATCAGCCTTTTAGACTATTCTTCCTTGATTGCAAGCCTTTCTAGACATAGGAATATTTTTTCCATTGTTGTTTGTGAGAAAAACACAAATGAACTGTCTCATGCATATACAACACATTTAGGAGCAAATCCTAATCAGTAGCACACGTGTTCCATTCTATTATCTCTGCAGCCTTTTGAGATGCAGAAGTCGAGCCACAGATCAATCCTTCCATGGGGATCCAAGTCTGGATCCTGAAGGTACATTGGGCAGCTGTCTGACACAAGGAAATAGCTATTCTCTATCAGTCTGCCACAACACAAAAAATACATCTGGATTAAATCTTCACCTATGGAGTCAGTGCCTTGCTAATTCAAGAATTTTTCTGCCTACTCAGCTTTTGCATTTGAACCTCCACCTGAGGAGCTCAAAGCAGAAACTGATCATGAAGAATAAACCCAGAGTGGCTTAAATCCCTCCATGGCATAGAATAATTACCTCTGAAGCAAACCTTACGACTATTTCTGTTTGCCTTAAAAGGAACAACATCTGTATGATCCTATTGAAATATTTTATAGCAGTTCCTCTGTTTATATGAATTTTCAGAGGTGGAGACAATTATGTAGAGTACTACAAAATGTACTATCAGAGTATACATAATTTCCAGTTTATGCAGTATATCACAGTAAGTAAGAATGTGGAGATTGCCTTCTAGTGAATATTAACAGGGCTGGTCAGAGCTAATCTACTAAAGCAGAAGCCTGTGCCATCCTACCCTTCCAAATATATTACATACAGATAAGGAAAAAAAAATCAAAAAAAAGTTGTGACTTAAAAATTTTCTAGATGTGACAAGCACAGTACCAATATAAATTTTAAGTAAATATAAACAGGAAACAATAATAGGAAGCCAAGCTTTGGTATACAAAGGTTAAAGAGTTATACTTGGATCATTTTTTTTCTCTGTGCAAAAGAGGTTTCTACTCCAAGTTCAAACATGATCTAACTGTAATCTAAGTTATTATCTAATTGGTTTCTTTCAGTGCTTTTTAATGTGTTTTTACTTTCTTATTTACATTGAAAATTAGGTCCTTTTTGTATCTTTCCAATTGATAATAGCATTTATTTGAGAATTGCTACAAATTGTCATATTACTGTGTCTGGACGCATGCAGAAGTGGGACATTTCATCCTGCTAAAGGTAAGTGTTGATGTCAAAAAAAGCTAAGAGACGTGTTTAAGACTTAATTCCAAAAGACAAGTTATACTTTGACCTTTATTTTTCTCTTTTTGTGCAGCAACAAAGCATCATATTATCTGATGGGGTTAATTAAAATGCAAATCAGACCTGCAACTCATGACACCATGTCAAGATACAACTGTAATTTGCCTTCTTCAAGGAAAATACATCTGGCATGATAAAAATATGAACTCTTTGGAATGTAACATTTTGGTGAACCAGCTTTCCACAGGGAAGCCTTTGATTTTCCTCTTCTGTTCTTGTATGAGACTGTGTCCAAAGTTGCCAACAAAAAGAAATTTGCTTATAGCAAATAAAGCTATAAGTCAAAGATACTAAGCAAACCTATTCTTAGAGCCTTGAAGTTGTCCAGAAACTCAGATCAAATAATAAAACTGGAAAATGAAAAGAAAGCCTGCCAGACTGTATCAAGAATGTTCTGCTGGGATGTTAATTTGTAGCTAGCTAGTTTAGTGAAAAATTCTCTAATATGTATAGTTTTCCAGCTTTAATAACTTTACACTATTTGTTGAGTGGTAGGTTTGATTTCAATTAAGTGGTAATTTGCTTTACATGCTCTTCCTAGGTGGTCTTGGAAGACCAGTTGTTTTATTAAATAGAAACACTCTGAAAAAGACCTGGCTTGAAAATAATTTTAAAATTTCTATTTAAAAAGATGGTGTATTATTTTACAAGTTCCACACTTTTTATTGAGAAAATTACAGCCCTTTACAGGTGATTTAATTAAAATTGTCCATGAATGTAATGATGCATCATCACTATATGTTGCCAGCATAAAATAATTCATTCCTGCTTCTTGCTTTGCCCATTCCTTGAGATGAAAAAGAACCTTGTAACATTGTAGGGCACTACTGAAAATAAGATGATTAATCCAACTGGAATTCAGATTTATTAGTGGGAACCCAGTGCAAAGCTCCATGCACTGCTTTGCTCAGAACACAGGCAGAAGGACCCTTGATTTACCACTAAATTTGAATGTAATTATGTTCCACTGATGCAAGGGGAAGGTTCCTGAGGTGCCTATCAGACTGGGATTGGAACCCATAGTAGGGCACCCTCACTGTGAGCACAGCACATCTCCTGGCTGAGAGGTGCTTAGCATCTTGTTCACAGGGATTGTGGCTGCTGATGCCAGAGCTGGGGTTCATTGGGTCAGGGTTGGTTCATTGCAGATCTGGGCTGAAGGACAATGACATTTCTCTGCTTTGAACAATTTGGAGAGTAGGGCTTATGGCGAAGGAAGCAAAATGAGTCATCAATAACAACATAAAAAATTATTTTCCCCATGATTTAGAATCCTTACCTTCGGCTATTGTCAGCTGAAAAGCCAACCAAGGCCCACTTATGACCATGCCACAGCCCAAAATTTTGCTGGCCACTTGAATCTTTAGCTGCAATTATGGCTATCATCAATATGGTTTGGAGGACTGCTTTCCTCCCATTTCCTGTGGAAAAGAAAATACAAATTCAATGTTCATAATTCTTTCTGTACAAGGCAAAATATTTAGAGCATCAAAATACACTAAATCTATTTCCTACAGCAGAATTGAAGAAAAGAAGAATGCCTTCTGTTCAAATATATTCTAGGTTTCTCTTTTCACTCCCTACATGATATTAAAGAGGGCACTTGGTCTTTGCATAATTTTCCTTCCTGGAAAGTGAAGATAAGAAGTTTTCCTTTTTTCTCTTATGCTCCAATGTACTAAATTTTTAAAATATTAACTTAATATAGCATTAATAAAAGCAAATATGCAACTCTATAGTTAGACATACAGCAACTTCATATTTGTTTTGCAGAAAAGTCCCTTGCATTTTTCAAAGGTTTTAATAAGACTAATTTCAAATGCTTCAGCTATTTTTTAGCTGCAAAATTTTGCGTAAGACAAAACCTTGACATTTTTTCACTGTCAAGATGTTTTTTTAATTTTCTTACTCTTACACAGATGATAGAAGTTACAGTCATAGATAAAAGAGTCTGTAAGTATATATAAGAGTGGTCCTAATCAGGAGGCCAAACATGCCACTCATGCATTCAGAAGGATTGGAAAGAACATGATTGTGTTTTTCCTTATGATAAATGTTTGTACTACTGCCTTTACTATACAAATCGCATACTTCATAACTTTCATAAATAATCTGCTTCATTCAGAAGTTTTTTTTTAATTTTAATATCTGTCTTAGAAATATTTAGTGTATTTTTTAACTCTCCTCTGAAAGACCGGAAGATGTCTGCAGTTAGAGATATCCTTGCTCTTCTGAGGTGCTAGCTTTGGAGCCTGGATTTTTTACTCTTTTTTTTCCTTGAGGTGTAGTTCACATCTCACATCATCCAGAATTTTCACATAAATCCCCTGTTATTGTTGCAACATCTTTTTTCTTGTCTTTCCTCTTTATCTTGCATATTACAATGAATTTTTTAGTTTGTGGTTGTGGCTAGTGGTTAGCAGTATGTGGGAGAGCACCAGCACTTAGACCAGAGGCTCTAAGGACATTTACATCTCAAATTCTTTGTCCTGTGATGACAGAAACAGAGCTCAGAGTCTGAGGCATTTCTTTCAGTTTTGTGGTTTTGTATGGTATGATACTGTCAACATCAGGAGCTGAGAAATAATTTCATCTTTCAGCTTTTTCATGTGTATCTCTTTTTTTCTGTTTTTGTAATAAGAATGATAGCAATAAAAATATTCAATAAAGAAAGGAAAAGCCAGCAATAAATAAAGAATGAAAAAAAAAATTAATAACTCTTCAACAGCCTGTGGTCTGAAAATTGCAATTCCTTGTCTTGTCCATCATACTTTTTTTGTGACTGGAAAGATGACAGTGAAAAATAATTTTTATTTCTGTTTTTAATATGACCTGTACTTAAAATGACATTATTCAATTTAAGTTTCAATATTGACAGTGCAAAACAAAAATATAACTTATTTAAAGCCATAATATAAGTAATAATGCAAAGTGTAACATGCCTAATCCACTACTGGTTTAGGTTCACAACTTATTAAAGCACTCTTTTCCATTGTATTTCTTGTTGCCATTCTCCAACTTGCTTCACATTAAGTTGTTAAAACTAATGTGGCATTTAATTCTATATAAAGATGAGATTGTAAAAACCCCAGGAGTGCCAGGGCCCATGGGGAAGCAGCTGGGAGCCCAGAGCAGCCCTGGCACACAGATACAGCAGGACCATGGCAATGCACAGCACAGGAGCAGGGCTGGCTTGGGGACAGTGACCTCAGATAGTGACAGTGACAGTGACAGGGACAGTGACAGTGACAGTGACACCTTAGAAACCTGCAAAGCCTCGGAGAAACCTCAACAGTGGTGTGAACCAAGGTGTGCCAGGATCCAGCCCACAGGTTGGGGTGAAAATGAAGACTGGTGAAATGAGTGGCCAGGGACAAACAACCTGTAACAAATGCTGTGACAAATAACCTCCTGTCACCATAATATTTTCTGAAAAATCCTCTTTGCCCAGGATTTTCTCCTGGGAAGCTGAGAAGCCTCAGAGAGGAATGAAAGCAGTAATTACCTGATTGCTGCTCCTGTGTTTGCTGCTGGAATGTGGTTTGGACATTGTTTACCAACAGCTGCATGTTTGATTGGTTCCATGTGAGTTGCTTTTAATTAATGGCCAATCACAGCCAGCTGTGATGGACTCTGATGAGTCAGTCATGAGCTTTCATTATCATTCTTGTTAAGCTTTCTGATGAATCTTTTCTTTATTTCTTTTAGTATTGTTTTAGTACACCATCATATCATATCATATCGTATCTTATATCATATCATATCATATCATATCATATCATATCATCATATCATATCATATCATATCATATCATATCATCCTTTTGAGAACAAGGAGTCAGATTCTCATCTCTCACCTCATCCTGGGGACCTCACAAACGCCACAACCTCCCAGTATGAGGGAGTGCCCAAAACCCTGGAACAGAGCTATTTTAAGATATTTTACCATAGCACTACCTGAAGTCCTGATTGCAGTACTGATTGTGGAAAATAGTAAAGGTAAAAAGATTTCCAAAAAGCTGTAACAGCAGGCCTTAGAAACAGAAAGAACAGAAAAGTTAGAAGAGCTGCAGCTGCAAAGTCTGAAAGTAGAAAAAGTTACAATAGTCAAGTTTTAGGCTTAGCTAAGATGGACCTTAAGACTGAAGAAAAATGTGCTTAGCAAGACAGTAGAAGGTTTTAAGCTTAATAATGGTGTTTTGTGTATCGTTAATAGAAGGTATACAAGCAAGTGTTGTGTCAAGCAAGTGTACTTTTAGGGTGCTTTTAGTGATTGGCTAGAACAACTGCCTCTAAACTTTAGCAATATGCTATTGGTTAGAAAGTTTTTAAAATGCTCTGTAACAAAGAAATCTTTGGATGCTGCTGGCAAGACGTGAGCTGTTGCCATCTTCCTATTGTCTCAACCATGTAATGAGGCTGATGCTGCAATAAAAGCTCAAGGAATGTATCCCAGCAGTCCCATTCTGTTTGTGAAAAAACCTCCAAACACTGATAACCTCCTGGCCACAAGTGTCTAATAGACTGAAAAAAGCCAGTGAGCAGAAAGACTAAAGTCACACCAAAGAACTCAGCAGCTTGATCAGCATGACCGACCAGTATAAAGGAAAATGCAAAGGCAAGATGAATTTAGACTTTGGAACCCCTAAGCCTCTGCATCTATTCTGTATATTGAAAAAAGTCATGGTGCTTTCCAGATCAAGCTTGGTTTTTTGTATATAGTAGAAAGTCAAGGTGCTTTTCAAATTCAAGGCTGTTTTCAAATGAATAGGTCACTGTGTTTCAGCTTCCTGAGCAGTATTTAATCTCAAGTCTGGTTGTTTTGTTAGTTTACAAAGTATTTTTGGAGCATGACTGCCTCTCTTTGGATCTATTAAGTACTTAGGAAAATGTCAGATTTATTTGGAAGATTTATGAATGTCTCGTAATTCTCAGAATACAGTCCCATGTAGCAATAAACATACTCTAGACAATTAGCTTTTGAAAAATCTAGCCAAAATTATTTCAATAGAATAGACAATACTTACTATATAAAAGTAATATTTTTTTCCAAAATGGTCTAAAGTAAAGCAAATCTGATCATTAGGTAAGAAGATTGTGTTTTAAAACCATCATACCATAATATTTTCTTTGAGTTTTTTACACAATGACCAGTATCCATAGGTATTGATATCTATAACATAGTGAGAATAATTTACAAGAGGTTAAAGATACACAGAAAGAATATAATCAGTATTGCTAAAAATATTAGGTGATGGTTGCAATAATAATGATGTGTCATGATCTTCAAGTTTATACTGTGGAAAAAAGGAAGAAAGTAAGGTTTAAAATTAGAAATAAATGTCAGAGTTCTACAAAACATGTTTAAAGGTACACTGTCTTCCTCATGTTCAATACAAGATATAATGTTCAGAGTAAAAGAAGAAAACAGTTATTTCTTCAATTTCTATATCTTCCTTCCAAAATTACTTCTCATAGGGCTTTCAGATGGAACAGCAAATGGGAATTCCTGATTCTCTAAAGCAATAATGTATCAACAACCTTTATGGGTCCTTTCCAGCTTGAGATACTGTACAAGTTTATGATTAAAAAATGACCCAACAACTTTTTTCCAATCAAAAAACTGCAAAATAAAAGAAAGGCAGAGGAAAGGAGTTTAATTTTTCCACTCTTAGATGACAATTGAAGCTTAAACCACAAAAATTACTCTCACATGAAATCTCACTCTCAGCAAGTACCTTGAAAATAGAGTTATTGAAAACAAAATGAAATAATTTTTAAAAATAGTTTTAATTCATGTCATGTGAGCTGTGAGAAGAGTAGCAAAAGCATTACTAAATATGATCAGGGGCATGTATCATCTATGAGACTAGGGCAGCACAAAAAGGCTCCAAAACATAATTTATGCAACATTAAATTGTTATCTTTCTTAATTGTTAATAAAAAATTGCATAATAACCAAAGCATTTTTCATAAAAAGGTAAAACCAAGGAAGTATAGAAATGGATGATACATTTATAAGACCAAGTGTTGGTGTAGCAATATGTCAGGAAAATGTGGCATGATGAAGAGTACCTCTAAAACATGAGATCCCTTTGATGTTAGCTGTGATACCAGAGCCTAGTGAAGAATTCTCTTCTGTAACTTTTTCTATTTCCACATGCTCAACAAAGGCATCAGGAGCAATGGCATGTACTGATCTAATGACAAGATTAAGAAGCTTGGAGTGACTGTATTAGCAAAGTGTCCTTTTAATACACCCCAGGTCATGTTCTAGCACTCCCTGGTACAAATCTGTCTTGCACCGACTGATGTGGGGCCTGGGCAGGAGCACTTCTAGCAAACTCACTGGCTTTAATGTGGCTTCCTAGATCACAGTGAAGCTTTAAACCTTGGATATCTGAGCAAATATACTCCCAACAGTCATAACCAGGATTATGCAGACAGGGTTTGTATTTTGTTAATTGAGGAATTATGGTATAGGTGTGTGTACACTTCCATTGTTAGGCTGGAAACAACCTATGGAGCTCTATATCCACTCCCAGCTTCATCTGCCATGCAATTGCTAAGGCACTCACCTGCTTTAAAATCATGTCTAGTTTAGCTATAAAAGTATGGTAAACTTCAGCTTCTAATTCAGCCAGATGATATTTGGGTTTGCAAAACATAAATGTCTATTACATGAAGCAGCTGTTGGAGCTCAGCTGCCCTTCTGTGGTGTCACCCGCTGTGGCAGCTGCTTTCATACCTGGAGCAAGGAATGGGGATAACCAATCCCTTACACCTGAACTTATGCTGAACATAATCATTGCATTGGCTACGTACTGAGCTTAGGGTGACTGTACTTAGATGTACTTAACATCTGACAGATATTAATGGGTGATTCTACTTAGATGTACTTAATATCTGACAGATATTAATGGTAGCTAAATCTTGCTGTCTGTATGATAAATCATGTTAATTTTAGATTACACAAATAAAAATACTTAAATGAGACCCTAAAATAGGCAAATTCAGGATCTGGCTGCCTTTCTTTAAACAAAAAATGACTTTATCAGATGAAAGAAAAACTTTCAGCTCTTTCTGTATTATAGATACTTTCTCTAATTCACATTTGCTTTGCTATTAAGGAGAAAGTTATGTGTTTGCTTACAAAACTGCTATCAGGTTTCAGAGAGCTTCAGAAGCCAACTCAAACACATTTTTACATCAAAAAATAAATATCAGGCACTTTCTAAAGCTGTGAAAGAATTCTGTGACTCTATAGTCACCAAACATGCCCTACATTGGGCTGAAGTCCATCTCCAAGACTGATTGCTGAGGAGGGGGAGCAGGATCCTTGACTTTCTCACTGCCAGGGCAGGCGGAGGTGAGCTGGCTGTTCTGGAGCACCCACAGCAGGGATGCTCCCTGCATCTGCAATGAGCTGCTTGGAAACCTGCAGTGGCTCAGGGCAACGAGGAAAGGATCATGAGTGCCCTGCAGCCCATCTAAGGTCTGACCTGACTTTTGCCAAGTGAGGGAGGCTTTTTGTCATTAGCTTAAATGAGAGGAGGAGTGCTATAATGAGCTGGGCATTTGGCTCAGGATTAGCCTCAACTAAAATAGTGCAGCGTATGCAAAGATCTAAAATTAGCATTTTTAAAAAAACAAGCAGCTCATCCTCCCACAAAACATTCCATTTATATGAATTTAAGATATATGTTCCTTGTAATAAATGCCATCACCATAACAGGAACTATGTCCATGAACAAAGGCTCATCAGCTCATGGCTTAACAGTGCAAAGCATGAAAAGTTCTGCCTCCTCCTGCTGTTAACTACTGATGTCCTTTACAGTATAATTACAACAGCAAAACTGAAGATTCAAGTGGCATTAATTTTGTCCTCTGAACAAAGAAATAGACCTCCTCCTTCTAGTCCCATGAAAAGCATGGATTTTTCAAAATTTATTAAATTGCCAGGGAACTGCTAAAGCATGCTTTCAGGGCACATGTCAATACTTAGTACTCAATAAATACATCTCATTTTGCCTTTAAATTATTGACATACATGTTAAGGAAAAAAGCAGGTTATTATGCTGTTCCAGGATAAGGATCTGACCTCCTTTAGTATCTTTGTTTATGTACCATCTGACATTGGGTTTTTTAAGCACTGAAAAAAAAACATACAAAGCATATAACATATAAACACTTGTACAGAAAATATTTACAGCACAGAAGATTAAACTGTGAAACAAAGCTTCTGCAAGAAATGTTTACCTTTTTATATTAACTATTATCAAAAAAATGTGATTTTTCATTGTTATCAGGATATTAAATTGTCCCAAATTCATTCACACCATAAAGCAAAAGAGTGCTCTGGCAATGGCTCTATTTTGATGAATGCACAATGCTTCTTTTTATTTCGTTTCTTTTTTTTTTTTCTTTTTTTTTTTTTTTTCCCTGAGAGCAAAATAAGAAATGGAATATGAATGAAAAAGTGGGGGGGATGTTAAACTTTGCAAGGAAAAGATTTATTGCTGTATTTTTATTTTAAGTTTTGCTGCAAACTTTATGATCTTTATAGATTTTGATTTGTTTACAGACAGAGTCTCTAGCATTGGCACCCTGACATTTTTGTTTAATATAAACACTGTTTCTTGACACCTTCTGAAGAAAACACTGAAAATAAATAAAGACAGAAGATGCACATTTTTAAAAAGCCATTACTGAATATGTGCAAAAAGGCTTTCACAGTGACCATTTCAACAGAAGGCTAAATGTGTTTGTTTGAATCCATGAAGCATTTTTCCTTCCCTCACCTTAAGATACAACCTATTTCATGTAGTTCAGCTGAATAAATTTTGTAGTGCTATGGAACTGAGAAATGCCAACATCAAAACTTTAATAAACACAGTTTGAATCTTTGAAAATGAAGCTGTCAACCATGGTTTAGCCTGCATATGGAACATTTTGGAAAGAAAAATATCAGAGAAACAGTTTAAAACATATTTTTTTTTTCACAAAGCAGGATTTTATTTATTGTTTGGGGTTTTTTTTCCTATTTACTGCTAACTTAATTTTTCCTCCTACCCTAGATGATGGTCCTGAAGTGCATAGTTTTCTACAGTGTAGTATGGGATTGATTAGAACTGAAGTCTGACCTGCTGTGTGCCATTTCACAGCCTGACAAAGCCTTGCCATGACTGGTCTGGGCTTACTGTTCCTTCTAAAAATAAAGATTTTTTGGGAGTTAGAAAGCCTTTCTCAGATTTTAATTCCTATTTTGAGAGTAACTGTTGTCTTTCATGATGTTTGGATAGGTTTCATAACCCTTTTGGAATTAAGTTTCCTATTTCTGAACAAAAGTTTGATGAGTTTTCCTCTTTATTGGCAAAGGGAAGAGGTAATGGGGGAAAATCAAGCATTTTGGTTTTTTGAAATAATTTTTTCTTTTTCTGTAAATACCATGTAGGAAAAATTGCCTTTCATGATGATTATTTGTTCTTAATAAATAACAAGGTATTGCATACAGAAAATGTTGCAATATACATTATTAAATGCAAATCATTAGGACAAAATCTCGCATCTCTAAGGAATAATTTGAAGGGGTTTATGCTGAAGTTCCAAGGGTACCAATGCACAAAAAGAAGTAGAAAATTTTATTTTGTCATTCATCTGAAGAGAATTCATGGTACCTGAAAAAGGAAAAGAGAAAAGAAAATTATAATCACTAAGCACTAAAGCACTAAGACAACAAAACCAAAAAATGTTTTATCTTCATTATTCCCTGTAGTCTCCTGAGCGTCTCATAAGCTGCTACTTCTCACCTGATTGTGGTATCCACCTATCCTTGTGGTAAAGACCACCACCAACTGCCCTTAAATCAAATATTTCTGCTACTTTTTGGCCTTCTGTTTGGCCTCCCTTCCAATTAACAGTCAATTGCATATGTCACTGCCGAAGTATGGCTAAAGTTTCATAGATCTGAAAACAGTTTAACTCTTAAAGTTTATAAAGCAAGACTTATTGTAAGAAACAATAGGGTAGCTTTTTGGGTTTTTTAGTAAGATCTCCCCAATTCATTAACTATTTGAAACTCTTAATTCCGTCATTTTGGAAGTCATAAGTGATTTAAAGAGTTCTTAAATAGTAATTTAAGGAAGGTCTACTCTTACATAGGGTAACTAGACCTTCCCTTTTTGAATAAGAACTTAGAAAATCAGATTAATTATTCTAATGCAAACAATTAATGTAATCACAACTTAAAAATGAACACTTGCATAAGCAAAAGGCAATTTCGTAACATCTGGTGGGTAGTCTTGATTGTGAGAAGATTTGGGCAAATAGAATGCAGAGGGGGGCGTACATGGCCCAAAGTTTAGAGTCCGACTAGCTGAGGGCGAATGGCCGACGCCCCTCTGCAATTCCTGGCCAGCACCCCTCGGCGTCTGATGGCCTCGGGCTGCGCTGGCTGCGGACTGGCTTACACCGCTGGTATTGGGGAGGAACAGACCTGACCATTTCCCGGGGGTTAAACGTCGGTTTATTGAAGGTATTGCAGGATCCAAACGCAGGGAAACCAACTGGAAAAAGTTTTTTTAATAGGGAGTCAAACAGGGTTATAAAGGAGGCGGGTGGGTACAGGCGGAACCAATCGGGAAAGGTGAGGGGATGAACTTCACAGAACTGACACTCCATGGAGACCAATAATCAAAAGGTAAGGGAGGTGTCCTGGAACCCCAGCCAACCACCACCTCCAGAGAGGAGAAGGTTCTCGAAACCTGGGAGGAGAAGGGGGTGATTGACTGGGCCCAGGGAGGAGACAACTTTCACTTATAAGGGAAACCAGGGGAGGAGCAATTACATATCGGCAACTATGAATAGCGAAGTTACCATAGCAACTTATCTGACAGGGTAGCAGTGGCGGGAAATACTGGGGGGAACAAAACCATTTTACACATAATAAGGAAGAACAATACATAAATTGGGGGAATAACACAAGAAACTTAACAGCACACTACAACAATAGAATAAGTATTAACCAGATTGGGTAGCTGCACATCAGTATAAAGTCTTCTGGTAGCAATAGCAGAAGAATGAAATATTCATCAGGGAGGACACATCAAATCTCTGCACTTCTGTTCATACATACATATATCTCCCTCTTTAATTGTCTTAGTCTAAAAACAGACATAGCTTGCGTTACTTACAGTGGCTTAAGGCTGTTTATGGCATTATTTGAAAGATAGTTCCTACTATCTTTCATGTTGTGGTGTTGCTGATCTGCTACTTGCGGCTGTGAACTTGTCTATTTCTGGCTGTACGTAGTTGTAGTGCTGCAGGGGGTGCTTGCTAAACAGTTTATCAGTTTGGTGTTGAGCTAAAACAATTGCAACAGCATGACAGTGTAATGAAACCAGGTCTGAAAATTATCCATTCTTTTGGGAAACTGCATTCAGCTACCATGAGTCATGGCTGTTTCCTTTTGAAAAGACCCCTACATTTTTGCAGTTCCTATAAGATCTTCACACAATTCCTGCCATCGTGAAGGAATAATTCCAAATATTGGTTACCAAAACTGCCTGTAAACAATTCAAAGGGCAAGAGAGCATCTCAATATTGAAGCAGCAGTCCCCACCAGGGAATAATGAGCATTGTCCCCATGACTGCAGGACGCTGATCAATGGCTTTATTGTTACTACATTGTACTATACTATACTACTGAGAAAAACCCATCGCCCTTGCTAGACAGTCACAACACACACGTGGATCCAATTGGTCAATGAATCTAAAATACCATCACCAGAGTCCAATTAAGAAACCACTCTTTGGTAAACAATCCTCATAACACACTCCACATGTGCACAACAACAGGTGCAGCAAGTGGAGATAAAAATCATTTCTCGTTTTTTCTGAGCTTTCTCACAGCTTCTCACAGCTTCCCAGGAAAATCCTGGGAGAGAATTATGTCTCTCTCTGTTCAGGGGATATGTGATTACCACATCTCAATTAGCATGATGGGGAATAAAAGAGTAAAGACACAATCCTGTAGCTTAGATTCTCATTTTACCTCTGCAACTGTAGTTTTCATGCATTCACCTCAGTACTTCAATGTCACCTTAGATTTTAAGTGGAGTATAAGTTTGTTCTAAGCCCAAAGGGAAAAAACTCAAGCAGACAAAAATCACAGCAGACAGGACATGCAATATAATGATATCAAGCAAAGCTCTCTCGAGACTTAAAGTCTAAATTGCATTCAATTTCTCATTCCAGAGCTGAAGTAGTCCCTTAGAGAAGAGCACAAGGTTAGTGTCAGGTCTGTGAGGTCATGTAGATGTACTCTGAAATTATTTATTAAGCCAAAGGGTGTATATGTGCAGCTACACATTTCCATCCACCTTTCCTTTATTTTAGATACAGAACTTCATAGAGATTGTCTGGAAAAGAATCAAAAGTACAAACTGAAGAAACAGCATCATTTATATGACTCCCTTTACTATTGGAGGAAAGATGGGGTTTTACATCATCATCTGAATGCCAGCAAAGAGAGAACAGCTTCTGAAAGGCAGCCACCTTCAGAGGCCTGGGTGCTCATCTCAAGGAGCCCCCTTTGCCACTTCATTAACAAAAAGAGGTAGATGAGCTTTCAAATGCATAGCAACAGCCACACAGAGTTTTGGCTCCTATTTTTTTTTTTTTCCTGAGGAAGAAGGAAAAAACCCAATGCCTAAGCCATCCTCATTTCAAAAATGCAATAGATGGTAACATTCATGGGCAAGATGTAGCTATGGTGCTAAAAAAGGTCCCATGAAATGATGCAACCTCTCCTGCAGAGTGACACTGAGCACACCAGGCATAGCAGGCAGGCAGGGGTCTGTCACCAGCTGCTTCTTCCTCTCCCCACCTCTGCAAATCCTGCCCTAGTTTCTCATCTAGCATGAGGCTTGCATCACAGGCTGCTGCATTGTCACTTGTCAGCAGGACCTGAAAATGTTTAATATGGGCTTCACTGGGGAGTGGTCTCTAGTAATTTGGATTTGAAATGGTAAATCTATAAGTGATGATGGTAAGCTCAGACAATAATGTTGCAGTCAGTAGACAGAGCAGAATTGAAATGGTCCTTGCACAGCAGTATTGCTACATTCAGAAATTGAAGTTAATGAAACAGCATTCTGGGACTGTGAACTCTATCAACAATTTACAGGCAAATGCTTGTAGTAAAAGGCTTAAAAATGGTCTTTATTATAGTTTCAGGTTGTTTCCCTTCATCTGTTACAGCCACCTGCCTGCAATGCAGAAAGTATTCCCTCTCCTTTAAATTCCCTCCGAGAGATCAAAGTGAACCTGGTGGAGAAGAGTTGCAACCATTTCCAATGAAATCTTCACAACAGCAAATGACATTATCATACTGATTGCACTGAAGGTGCTGATTGCACTGTAAACCAGCACAGACATTTCGATCAAGAGCAAAGATGTCATATGTAAGTTACAATCAGCCTGAAAGGACAACTGAAGTAGTAGGCTCTCTCAAACCTACTACTTTGTAATCTTAAACAAATATAGTAGATTAGGTGATGAATCATAAAACCACCTATATGTTAATTTTCCACATATTGCATTATATATGATCCCATGAACTAGAAGCTTCTAATGCTGTAGTGGTGACTGATGACTCTTGATCATCCTTAAGGTCAACACTCCCCAAAGACCTTTACTAGGTAGCAGAACTGGATGTCCGAGGCATGTGCTGCAACCCAATGTAGTGTGAAAATCTACCTTCACTTCAGTTATCAAAGCTCATCTAAACTGCAGCAGAAAACACTTAAAGATTGTTTTCTGCAGATAATGCAGTATTTTCACACTATACCTGGACAACCAATTTACTCTGTGTCTTTCAAGACACCTCTAGAACAAACTAGAAAACATAGCTTTCCATTTCATTGCTCCTGCTTCCTTTTAATCACTTAATTCTCTTTTTTCCTAACCTTGGTTTACTGTCCTAATTTCTTTAACACTTCCCTTGGCTTCTATTAAGTTCTCTGAAAGGTTTATGTGCTTTCTTGCTAGACAATTTCTTCCCAGCTCCCATGGCTCTACTTTTAATAACACTGATACATTTCTCTGTGAATTTCTTGGTCTACATTTCTTCTGGGTCTTTGATTTTTCACAGCAAATGGTGACTTTTATGAAGCCTTGTTATCACTGCCACAAATTCTCTGCAGAAAGCAATCAGCCCAGCTGCTAAATATGATCTTAGAGGTCTCCAGTGCCTTTATTAATACTAGAATAAATAATTAAGTCCTTTTGTACATTTTGATAATATCTTCTGAAGGTGCAAAGGACATTAAGCATCAAATCTTTTTCCTTTTATCCCATAATCTCTAGTATCACATAATCTGTTTGGGGTTTTTTTCTCTAGACTTAAAATAAGGTTTCCCCTACTAATTTTGCATTGATTTGCTGTATGGGACTGTCTGATGTCTATTCCTTTCTTCATGTCTCAGTTAAACTGGTGATGAAACGGCAGGGAAAATATGATCTATGCTTAATTATAATGTCATGTTAGTATTTTTATGACATTATCTTCTAAAAATATGCCATGTAACCAATCAGTCTGGAATAGAGGAATAAACTGAACAAGACAGGAAAGACTGATATGATGGATTGTATTGATCCAATAGTGCAGTGTACCACATTCTGATAGACTGTAAATGTTCCTGTTGTCACTCCCATTAGATAACATAACCACTGCCAAATTCTGTTTAGAAAGGAAATCTAAGAAAGCAATAAATAGATAGCCCATATGACAAAATTATCAAACTATTTTGTCTTCATTTTGATGCAGTGTATGATAATAGGTCACTTGTGCTGTAACAGCAATTTATTTTTGAAATAGCTTCAGAACAGCATGCTGGAGCAAGTCACATAAAGATGGTTATTGCCTGAAAGGGGAATCATCCTAGCACAAACAGTGTGAGGATTGTTAAAGGAAATAATATTAAACACATTTTAGCAATCAGTGACTACAGGAACTCTGCACCCACCATGTACTCATCAATGAGTGGCTTGTACTGATCATAATGTAGCTGTATTTTGAAAAGAGATTACAGAAAGATTAATAGTTTGGTGTTCTAATTTTGTTACAGAAAGTACTCTCTGTCATAAAGATTGTGCTGGAAGAAAATGTAACATTATTTATGAGAAAATTTGACAAATGGGCAATCTAGGTGAACAGAGTTGGCAAGGTGGCACTTGGTAAGATTTAAATCTGTTGTGCTAAGGAAGCATCTGCCATGGAATGGCTCCCTCACAATGAGCTCTATTAATAACTTAGATTTGCCAGTGGCATATGGTGTTACAAAAATATATTTGAATGTTCACTTAGTTGCATGCCAGACTGCCACAGAAATTAGACTTGATTAATGTTGCCAATGGGACTATTACAGATTTTCAAGTTGCCTCTAGTTATTCATCAGGTGCTCCATGTCAGTCTGTGCCTTCTATGAGAGCAAGACACTTACAATATGCTCATAGCTTTAGATCCATCTCAGTGCTTGTGTAGCTTAATAATTATTTGGTGGCATTGTATTTAGTTTTATTTCAGGTTTGGGATTTTTTTGGGACTGGGGGTTTTGTTTTGTGGGATAGTATATTCCAAAAATCACAGAAAACACTCATCATCAGGAGTAAACCCAAATTCATCAAACTTTGTTCTGCTCAGGTTTGGACTGTCAGTTTATGAAGACAAGAGGCAATGGGCAGAAACTGATGCACAGGATCTACCCAAACATGAGGAAGAACTTATTTGCTGTTCTCAGTAAATAAGATCACTGAGCACTGGTGCCCAGAGAGGATGTGGAGTCTCCCTCACTGGAGACATTAAGGAACCATCTGGACACAATCCTGTGCAATGTGCTCTGGGATGACCCTGCCTGAGCAGGAAGGTTGGACCAGATCATCTGCTGTGGTCACTTCCAATTTCACACATTCTCTGATTCTGTAATATCACTGTGAACTGGCCAAGGATTGAAAAGCTATCACAATCATTTTCCTGCACCATTATTGGGTGAATGAGGAGACCAGATCACTACTGAGATGCTGTTGTCCTGTTAGAGAACAGATCTCAGTGCTGATCAGCTCCACATATCAGATTTTGAAATGCAGGATGGCTCAGGTGATACATCTCAGGTTTGCTGTCTGTCACAGCAGAGTTATTTACTGAAGGCAGCTTGCAGAAGGCAGAGAGCTTAGGCATGCTGAAATACGTGGGCCACACTTTATCAGACCACTTCTACCATCTCTTAAATGAACTCAAATACAAAACTAGAAGGCTACTATACAAACCTTATTGAAAATTTCAAGTTTTGCTCAAAGTGAGAAGAAAATGGTTTATGACTGCTTGATTCATCTCTTGTCAGTGAAATTCCTATACTAATCTTTCACAGATCACTGGCCACAATTACCCCACCTGGGATTTGCTGGCATTGAGGGACAAGTTCATGAGGACTGAATTCACATAGGATATTTTATTTTTCTGGAAATTAACCACCCTGGCTTTAAAATTTTCAACCACTGCTTTCAAACTGCCTTCTGGCATCATGTATGTTTAAGTGTAAAACACAGAAGAGTCATTTGACACTCAGAGTCAAATTTAGCTTTATTTTCCCCCTCCAGTGCAGGAGCTGTTAAAAGCAAAAACAGCTTCCAGATCTGTTCTAACTTTCAATAATTTATTTAGAAAATAAAATATTCCCTTAAATGTCTTTTAAACAAGTAGTTTTTTGTTGTTATTTGGTTTTTCTGTAGTTATTTAAAATAAAGATGAGTATACAGCAGTCACAGCACCACAGGACACTCTGTGGGAAGTCTCTCTGCCACTTCCTTGGGTAGTTTGACTGGCTAGGACATGACTGACTGTAATTCAGGACCATTAGTCCTGTGAGTGCTGGTGTTGGTTTCTGTGAGAGAAATCAAGAGTAGTCTCCATATTCAGGAACTACACCAATAATTCGTGGCATTGAGGCACATGGAAAGACCGGACAGAACACACAAATATGCATAAATAGAGATTCTGCATTCAAGGTCATGA
This sequence comes from Zonotrichia leucophrys gambelii, assembly GCF_028769735.1. Lineage (NCBI taxonomy): Eukaryota > Metazoa > Chordata > Aves > Passeriformes > Passerellidae > Zonotrichia > Zonotrichia leucophrys. The sequence goes on along the minus strand of NC_088169.1, from coordinate 21,880,107 downwards.
TTCTTCATGGCAGTATGCAACATTTCTCTCAATTGCAATTCCTTAGATTCCAAGGACCAGGGAGGGAGGCTCAGAAAAGCAGCAGCTTTCAAAGACCATTTCTGGTATGGAATTAGTTCTCCAGTAGCATTGGTACAGCTGAAGTATGCAAATTCATTTCATAGCTTTATTGAAACTAGCAATGTCCAGCATTTAATGATTTGTTTTCTCTTGCACCAGGAGCAAATGAGCTGGTGGTATGTAAGAAATGTGAATGTGTTTGTTGATATCCCATTGATCTGGACACTAAGAGTATTTCTTAGTTGTTTGTGTCCTGTCTGCAAGGCAGCTGCTTTCTTTCAAGTATAAAAAATTTCCTGTAAAAATTTAACTCACATATTCACAATGAATATCCAAGGTTGTGGGCACATTCTGCCAAGCCCATTATTATTAGGCATTACTCATTTTATTATTTTATTTTATTACCTGACACTATATGAGCATAATGTCTCCCCATACCCCAGAGCTTCTTAGGGCAGAGGGTTGTGCACAGACCTCCTGGGATCCCTTCCTGCCTGAGCTACCATGTGGTTCAGTGACATGCTTTTTAACTCAGGGCTGCTGTCAGTGCTCCAACTGATGGCATACCACCGTTTTCTGAGCAAAGTGTTGACTTTAAAACAGAGGGTATGTATGATGGACATCTACAGAAAAAGAAAAAATTGTGCTAGTAGAATGTACTTTGCATTTGCTGCAGAATTTCCCTGTGACTTAACCAAATAATGATTTCAAAACAGTATGTTGAGTAAAATGTGCCTACTCACTTGTTCACTCTGTTATTTTTTTAATTTAGTCTGTTGCAAATATCATTTCCTATGGCTTAAAGAATGACACCAATAAGGATACCTATAACTGTGTTTCACCAGTTTCACACATTATGTCTTAATACAGTGGATTGATAATTCTGCATAACACTTCCTAAAATATAGGATTTGCATTGAATTCTTTCTGGCCTTGGGAACTTCCCCCCCCCCCCCTCATTGTCCCATCTCTAGAGAGGCATTCATTACACTGAGACAAACTGATGTAAATTATAATTTTTCACCTCAGAAAATAGACTGTGCAGTGCTTACTGTGCCTCTGTAAGAATTACAGGACTTCAACTCACTTCACTGCTACACCTGAAACTTAAATAAGTGACTTGTCTCTGCTTTTGCTTGGTTTCCCATCTGTAGTACTGATATAGTCTCAGTTTTTTGTCTTTCAGGACTTATGGGAACAGGAAGATGTGACAGTAAAGCAAAAAATGTAAATACATAAGGAGGAAAAATGCAAAAAGAGAATTTTTGGGCTGCCATCAGTGAGTGAAATCTGGTGTCAGCTGAAATGCCAACAGCAAATAATAGAAGTGTTTTTATCATATTTGCAGCTGATGTATATTTAGTTAATGAGTTTTCTACAGCACCTACAATTTACTGGGCTAAGCGAGTAGGATATTAAGTTATAAAAGTATTAATACTTCCTCCTTCAGGAGGTCACATAAAAAGATTGCTGTACGAAATGCTGACACTTTTCCAGACACATGGAAAACAGAGTTCAGTAAAAAAAGACTTCTGTTCCAAAACCAAGTTATCAGCAAGGGCATTTTTTTCCCTAAAACCTTGTTTGTGTTCGGTTATGAACCATTATTTCAGATATGCATGTCTCTAGTTTAAAATGGTCGTTTGCCTGCTTTGAATGATATTAGGAGTAACCAAAAGCATGAAATTCCTTTGGATTAAATGAAACTGCAGAAGAAGTGCAACTAAATCTTTTCAGCTGAGACCTGTGTAACATCTGCTTTGCCTGCAAATTGTTTCCTTTAACAGTTTGTTTTAACGAGTTGAAGCTTCTTACTTCAATTACTGGGGGTTTGTTGTTGTTTTAGCAGGGGGAGGGGTGGACTCTGATACTTTATCACTCAATGGAATCTTTTTTTAAAATTGACCTATATATGTACAGGCAGTATTTATAAAGATATTTATCTTTGCATCTACACAGTTGTTAAACAAAACAGGTTTAAAAACAGCAGAAATACTTTTATATGATTAGTGAGGTTTTTTTACCCATAGGTAAATATAAATAGCAATCCCCCTTGAGCCTTAGATATAGCTATGGAGCAGATGACAACCAAATAGGTGTCAGAATGAGCTCTCTTTTCAGTTCTTTGCTTTCTTGATGTGTTTTGTTTTCACACTGAGGGAAAAAATGACATAGGGAACAAAAAAAGGGTTTGTCTCACTCTAAACTGTGAGTAGTTAATGTAACGTGACCAAAGAGTAGGGAAAGTACAAATTATGGATACTTTTAGGTTATGGACTGCTGTGGGTCACCAGAAAAGTAAAACTCAAGTGAATACCCACAGGAAGAAAAATTAATCATAGCTGTCTTCAGTACAGCCAAGGGAAGCAATCACTGCAAAGGATGCACTCCCCAAAATCACAGACAGGGATTTACTTTTGGAGTAGTTCTAAATCTGTTCCCAGGTTCTCAGTGACCATTAGCAGTTGGATTGCCTTAAGAAGGAGCCTTCTGGTCTAGTTTCTGAGAGAAAACTTTTTCACATGCTCTGAAATGACTTGGGATATCAAGGAAAGCAGTGGTAGTCAAAGACCAACTGGGACATTCGCTTGAAAATTACACTCATGATCCTGGCCTGAAATGCTGAATAGACAGACACTGTATTTCTAGGTTTTTTTAGTCCCAGAATGACACTTGAAAGGAATATTTCTAATAAACTAATTATCCATTCTAGAAGTTTCTCTCCTGAAACACTTTGATGTCAGTCTCCTTTCTGGATAGAGAAGTTTCCAAAAAAACCCCTATGATGTTTGGTTTCTTTTTTAATTTTGAGAGTGTTCTCTTTGATAAAGGATAATAGACTATACAACCTTTCAAATAAGGCCAGGGCAAATATTTTCAAAAAAAAATATTTGAGAGGTAAGCTTAAAGATGTTCAAGTATCTTGTCTATTGAAGGCATTGGTTACTCCAGTTCCAGTTAAAAAATGCAGCAGTTTTATATTTATCCCTTAACTTGCCAAAAGAATTTGCATTGTGGCTCTGTGTCAATAAGGACAGTGTGAACCTGTTTTCTTTTCCAGTGCAGATTCTTGGAGATTTTTTCCCTAAAATGTTGTTTAAACTTCGAGAAGCAGTCAAGTCAGAAAAAATGTAGGGAATTTTTTTTGGTTTTGATTTTTTTATATGTCTGATTAGTTGGTTAGTTTTGGTGAGTATTATTTTTTGTTTGATATACTAAGTCTTGGGAAATTATAAAATATATGAAAGAAATTATAAAATTTTTTGAGTTGGAAGGGACCATAAAGATCACCTAGTTGCAAGCCCCTAGCTTTGGGAGTGATGCCTTCTACTTGAACACTTTCAGGGAAGGGGCACCCAAAACTTTTCTAGGAAACCTGTTCCAGTGCTCAGCATTCTGAGAGTAAAAAATTTCTCTTAATATCTCACCTAAACCTACACTTTTACAGTTTTCACACATGACCCCTCATTCTATCACTGTATGCTCTTGTAAAAAGTCCTTCTCCAGCTCTGTTACCAACCCCCTCCAGGTACTGGAAGGCTGATACAAACATTTCCCTGGAGCCTTCTGCTCTCCAGACTAACAGACCCAGCTGTCTCAGTCTGTCTCCATAGGAGAGGAGCTCCTTCCCTCTGATCATCCTGGTGACCATCCTTTGAACTCACTCCAACAGGTCCATGTCCTGCTTACGTGGAGGCTCCAGAGCTGGATGCAGCATACCAGGTGGGGTGTCACAAGAGCAGAGGGGCAGAATTATCTCCTTTTCCCTGCTGGCCACTCTGCTTTTGATGCAGCCCGGGATATGTTTGCCTCTCTGGGTAAGTGCACATTGCTGGGTCATACTAAACTTCTCATCCACCAACACCAAGTCCTGCTCCCCAGGGTTACTCAGCCCAGCCTACATTTGTCCTTGTATTTGTATGTTGTCTTTACTGGTATATTTTCTAGTCCTTGGCTAGGAAGGTGGTTGTCAATTATAACCACTGTAAAATTACAGCAAAACTACTTGGCTACAACAAATCATATAATAAGAAAAGGAAACCTAATTTCTTACTTGAAAGCTTCTCTCTAAAGCACTGTATTAATTGCACTTGTAGTCAAGGGCAGTTCTCTATTTCACTAGCAACACAATTACAGCACAACCAAAGATGAAGGCAAGGTGTTAATTGCTAGGTTATTTGAATAGGTTAAATCATCTACTAAGAATCAGCTAGCAAATGTTGTTTGTTCTCAATTTTTAATACACTCTTTATAAAATCTGACTGAGATTGTGTATAAACAAACACAACAGGAAAGGGGGGTTCAGGGGACCAGAAAAGTCTCATTCTGACTCAAGTGTTTGTGACATGGACTCGCTTTCACTTGCACCTTTCAGATGTAATGAAACTTCTTAATGATTTCCGGCAAACTGCTGGACAGAAACTAAAAAACTGTTTCCATCTCAAGTTTTTCAATGCATTTGTTTATTTTAAGATGAAGTGATTATTCTTCTTCCCTCTGGCTTCTTCTTTATGTGGTAAAGTTATTTTATTGCTGCTGGAAAATGCAGAATATATTACAGGACTCACAGGGATAGTTCTGCCAGAGATGAAACTGGAATTTTCATCTCTGTTTCATGTTCATTTCCAGAACAGCTTATACCTAATGCAGTGGCATCATATTTAGAAATCAGGTATCAATTTCAGTTTAAAGAAACAAATTGGACTACAAATTTTCCCATGATGTTGTTCAGTCAAGTGTATAATTTGATTTTTTACATTCATTATACCATATGGTTGGAAGTGTCACATATGGTTGGAAGTGTCAGCCAAAAGTCAAATGGCCATTCTTCCCCGGCCTCATATCCCAGTTGTCCCGATATTTTAATCATTTTCTAGTATCCTACTGTGATGCTGGAATATTTATACTTGGATTTTCATATGCATATATACATATTTATGTGCAAAATATAATTTAATAAACTGTTTGCATGCAGATTCAGAATCTGGCTTTAAAGGAAGGAACAAACATACATTTTTCATATCTGCATCAGGAGTTGTCAGTGTTTACTTTAGTCTAATTTATTCAATAAACTATGTCTTACAAATACTTTAACATTGCACAGATGAAGCCTTAAAATAATTGTATGGATTGTTTAAAGATAATTCTTATGCGCTGTCACTGTCCTGAATATTATTACAGACCCAGATCCTGCAGGTATTTTATTCAAAATATATGCGTTATCCTGTCTGAGGTGTTATGCATCACCTGTGTGATATAGTCCTTAGTGGAAAAGAGATGGTCACTGTTACTAGTTAGAGTAAATACTTTCAATATTTTTTAGGGTGTTTTGTAATCTAGTTATTATTAGAATGCTTATAAATTGTGACAAACTCCATCCGTGACATTTTGAAAATTTAATCTACAGCTCCCTTAAGTTAGGGTGTATTTTGTATATTGAATAAAAGAGGAATTTGCCACAATATTTTCAGAATTCTTCAGCAATCTGGATCAACTTTTTGGCTGCATGCAGAGTAAGACTCTAAATGAGCTGTTGCATTTGGCTGTTAAAATTGCTGTGAAAGACTTCTTTTAAACTTAGTATCTCATGTTCATAAACTATGTTGTTTATGAACACCACAAGAAAAGGAGTCTTTTATTTGTAACTTCTTGCATTCTCTCAGGAAAGATTTTCAGATGATGAATAAAGAAAATAGACTGTATGCTTACAGAAAGAAGGAGTGACAAAGGCTTCAAAAATGTGAAAACATAACTAAATATAGCATATAATATTTTCCCATCTTCTCTATGAAAAAATTGCCATCTTTTACTTCTATGTGACAGCATGTTTACAAAAGTGCTAACTTAATTTTCAAGTTGTCCAATTCTATCTTGTGCACTAGTTCACATAAGGCAAAAACTGATTTATTTTTGTCCTGGGGTGTTTCACTCTTTTTCCTTTTTTTTTTTTTTTTTTTTTTTTCTTAACTGTATGTGTTGAAATTCCATGTTTTTTTCTTCATAGAGAATTCATTATTACTTAACTAAGGACAAAAGCTAAAGAAACTAAACTTGCATAATTACCATTGAATTCTAATAGATTATTTACATTGGCTTTCTCTTTTGCATAATTTGCTATTAACTGGTGTTTTTTTCTCTATAAAGCTCTACCTAAGCTAATTTAGCCTTTGAGAGCCTTAGATAATTCTGGATTCAGAGTTTTTATGAAAAATATTTGCTATCAGATTTGCTACAACTTCAATTTGTTAATGCTTGTTTTTTGAATGAGCCAAGAGCAGGCCAAGAGAAATATAAAATTCAGTGTAAAATGCTAAAATATTTAAATATATATATATGTTTTGGGCTTTGTTTTTTTAATTTTCTTTTGTTATCCTCCACATCATTAGATTTCTAACCCATAAGGTAGGAAGAGCCCATTCTTGGTGCAATGTGGACTGAGACTGGTGATTCAGCTCTCTCCAGCTCTCCTTCCCTCTCTGAAGAAACATTCTTCAGTGTGAAACATTCTTTTTTCAGCTAAGTCTGAATATCAGCCCAGCCTCATCCTCTTACATAGGCCATCCACAGTGTAGTTTCTTTAAAGATATCTTTCTACCCAGTGTATTGAGTCCCTGTAAAATTTCCAGCTACTGCGTCTTCATCAGCACAATGCCAGCCCATGAGCTGACTGAATACTGAGATCATCACTTCCCTCATAAGGAGTGACAATTCAGACCTCTCACTTGTCATGTTTTCTTCAATACAGCAGAGACCATCTGAAGAGTATTCTTTTTTTAGCAATACTCAGGTGACAAGCTGTATTTTTAGCTGTTGACCTTTTGTCAACAGATCAAAGAAAATGTCTCTGGGAAATCATCCAGCTACAGACAGCTGTGGGTATAGGAAAAAAAAAAGATGGAGATGATTTCTGGGGAAAGAGAGAGAGTGGTGGTTTATCAGTGGTGGTTTATCAGCCTCTTCAGCAGACAACTCACTAGGACATGGCCCAAAGACCAAACTATTTCCTGCTGACAACAGAGGTAGACAGCATGTGTGCATATAGAATCAAAAGGTTTTTTCTCATAGAGGAACCTACAGGCTATAGACATAATCTGTTCAGGGTGAGATGCAGACATCAGATTTAGACATCAGGGTGATAGGACAAAGGGTAGTGGTTTTAACTGAAAGAAGGTAGGTTTAGATTCAATATTAGGAAGAAATTCTTCCTGAGATAGATGGTGAGGCACTGGCTCAGGTTGCCCAGAGAAGTGGAGGCACCAGTCTCTGGGTTGGAGGGGGATTTGAGCAATCTGATGTAGAGGAAGGTGTCCCCTGTCCGTGGCACAGGGGATGGAACTAGACAGTCTTTAAGGACCCTTCCAACCCAAGGTATTCCATCATTCCATACATCCATGATCAGATATGAGATGTGTTGATCAGATGTGAGCTATGAGGCAGAGTTGCTCACTCCCAAGTTCCCCAAAGAGATATGGCTGACCTGACCCATGAAACCAACACACTCAGGGACCTGCTCAGCAGCTCCTGTAGAGGCCATGTGGGAGGGCCTGTGCTATCCTGCATGCTCCCCAGGTGCTGCTTTAGGTTTTACAGAGCTTGTTTTATACTTGCCAGACTTGGGCGGCTGCCTTGGTTCTCACAGGAAACAGAATTGGACCATTTTTTCTAAATACCAAATTAATTCCCCTAAATAAGCAGGATCCCATTTTTCAAATTTTTAACACAATCAGCTAATTATTTGGATGACGTCTTTGGGATGATATATTTCAGAAAAATAATAATAATCCTCAGGAGATTTCCTTTCGGCAGTAGATAATATTGCCAATTTTTTTGTTTAACACAGAATTATGTTTGATTTTTAATTTCTGCTCCCAAAAAGTTCAGAAAGCCCTCTACTGGGCTTATTTCTGAGGAATCTGAATTTTTTTGTTTATGTCAGCTTTTGATTGTGTTTAATCCACTCTGAACTCTACATGCATTTTTATAAGCCCTCCATATTATTATATAAAAGTAATTGATCTGGAATTTCTGGACAAATGTTAAGTGCATAAAAATGTTTGATGTGTTTCCCTAGTGAGATTCCAAGTTCATGTGAAATGCCTAATGACAGGGAATTCTCACACAAAGTACTCAGACTTGATAGTATCAAAAAGTTGATTTTATCTTGGGCAATCCAGAATGATGTCTCTTTAACCTTGCTTTTAGGTATAGATCTTGTATTTCCTATGGACTATGTAAGCATTTACATTAGTGCAAAACTAATATGGGAAATGTGGTTTTGGGGGCTTTTTGGTTGCTTATGAATTCCTTGTTGTTGTTTGCAGACCTAGTGCAAAGATTTGCAACAGAAAGATGCCAGACTGGGGGATATTTCTTTGAGAAGCCTGGAGGAGGTACTGAGAAGGAAGGGGGTTTTTGCTGTCAACTTCATTGAAGGTATCCATATATTACAGGTAAAGGTAAAAGCTTTTCTATTCTCGCAGCAAAAAGGAAGCCACAAGGTGACATTAGCACAGCACTAAAGCTGATGGATTTGGCTGCTCCAGAGGCTTTGCTTGTCTTCTATTTTTCAGCACCTTTTCAACTAAAAGCCCAGGTAAAATGTCAGTTAGAAGTGCATGCAATGAATATACAAAACCTGAATGGCCTTCAATGTACCTAGTCTGCTTGCTACAGATTCTTGTATGCATTTCAATGGGCTTTTACATACAAGATAAAATAGGAAAAGAGGCCATTGCCTCATTGCAATGAAAACTTGATTTCATTATAACACAAAGTTTGATTTGAGGGCAAAAAGTATGTTGCTTGTAGATAGAAAAACTGAAACAAAAATAAAAATGTGTAAAACTTATAAATCACAAAAATATATTAAAGATTCACTCCTCACTTTTCGTGGAACTACAGACATCCTCCCTGCTGAGGGCAGTGCTTTCTGAAGGGACATGAAGTCAATCCCTGTGGGCACTGCCAGGTGCCAGCTCTGTGCCTGGCTCTCCTGTCTGCCTCCGCCCCGCTCCCACCTTATGCCTCTTGGGCAGCTCCGAGGAGGAACAGAGCCTGCAAACAGTATTGGCAGGGGGAAGTCTAGTGCCAAAAAGACAATACAGAAAGCAATTACAAAGACTTAAATAAAGTCTTGTTGTGTGAAAAAGGTGTTCTAGAAAAAGGGTGAGTACAGAAATTTTTCTCATCAGTGGTTTTATCTTTTCATTCAAACACATGCAAGATGAAATAGATGCCAACAGGATATCCAGTAATGAGTAAGATCACTGGTAAATGCCATGTGGCCTTACTGAATTTTGATAGGAATCATGTCAATATCAAGCTAGCTGGCTTCTCTCCTGTGACCAATAATGCATTTTTCTTATGCCAAGTCTGCTTTGTGTTGTCAATAAACCCGGTCATAGTTTCAAATAATTCTGTTTGTGAAATTTTAAAATTTCTCTCCTGCAACATGCTTTGTTATTTGTTCTTCCATATTGCTAACAAAGCAAAAATCTTGGGGAAACCTTTGAAGTCTCTCATTTGGCTTGAGATCTTTTCAAGTAATTTTCTTTTTCTTTTAAAAGAGCCACCTATATATAGCTGCTTTTCCATAAAGATAAAATCTCAAGGCAAAATCTCCATTTTCACCTTCTTCGTTATGTCTATTTCACATTTACAATGTCATTTTTGTTATAACAAAGCAGACTTTGTTTGGGAAAAAAACCCCAAACCATCACCACCAAAAACCCCAACCTTTCTTGTTTTTATCAGCCATAAAGTTGCTTCACAGTACATGAGGGAAAGCAGATATCAAAGTACTTCATAGATGAAATAATGTGTTTGTCCACTTCACCTTTACTAGAATGGATAAACTCCAAAAGAAATACGTGGGATTTCAGTTTTATTGCTCCCTGTTTGATTTCGTCTCTGAGTTCTTCATAATTAATGCGACCTCATTGCTTTAATGAAGGTAATTCTTCAGAAATTCTGCAAATGAAACGTTGCATTGAAAACCTAAATAGCTGCTTTACATAAACAGGGATGTCAATAAAACTTTACTAAAAATAAATTAGCAATTAAAAATCCAATTCAGCAAAACATCTAATTACACACTCACTTTGAGCATGTGTTTAATCTATAAATCCCAGGGGAATATAAGCAGAAGTTTTGAAGTTAAAAATTGTGAGCCTAAAAATAATTCCTTAATTACTATTAAATCATAAAATCAGAATATATTTTCATAAAATCTAAAAGAGAAAACAAGGGAAGCAAAATAAATACTTCCTCAATTGTTCTGTCTTGCTCAAGGTACAAATAAAAAACCCTAAACAGGTAAGTTTACATAGCTTTATTTTGTGGATGGGTTTTCTTTCACTGCAGTAGGTTTTAGGGATATGATAAAGGAGCTGAAAAAAAGGTATAAAATTATTTGGATTTCACTCCAAGTTGACATCTTTAGGCAATAGGATCCACTGGCAATTTGAATTTCCAGTACAATCTCAGATGTATTTAAAGGCAGATTTTTGAATCAAACCAGGATCAATTTATTGTTAAAATTCTTTTTTGCTAACCTGTAAGACATGCTGATTTTGGACAGAAATAATGTGTTTGTGGAACATCAGATGGTCAGAAATTAGACTTCGACCACATTTTTTGATGAAGTGCTCCCATAGAGTCACAAGGTACAGCCATAATATGATATATTGTTTTCTCCCGGGGAAAAACCCCACAAACTTTTGTAACTTTATATTTTTAATTGCACATCAGCTCTGAAACCCCACAGGAAAATACAGATAGATAGTAGCAGTGTTTTTAATTATCATGGTGCCTGGAAGGTCACAGCATTATTACTGGACTAACTAAGGCTGAAAACCTGTAATATGGCACCATAAGATTCAGCCCCTTTTTTGAACTTGTCTCAGGGAACTAAAATAGTCACACCAGTCCTAGTGCATATTAGTAATTTGATTTACCTCTGTGTTGAGATGTGAACTGGCATAGATGCATGTTGGAAGACTTGGCTGTCAGGCAGGAGATCAGACCAAGAGAACAGCATCAAAGATAAGGACAAACTTACAGATTTCTTTTCTGGACAAATGTCAATTATTCAAGCAGAGCCCATAGAAACTCCCAAAGTCAGTATCACAGGGTGACTGGGCACCTAGCTGATGTTCATTTCATATCAGATATTTGGTCTCTTTTATTATATAATTCATACCTGCTGCAACAGCAAGTTTGTCCATATGTCCTATTTTACAACCTCTTTTACTTTTATTGCCTCCTGGGACTACTAAGCAAATAGAAAGAAGAGGGAAAACTTTCTGGCTGGTACATGTGAAGTCTTCACACACTTCAGAAGTTCCTTCACAGCTCATCTGACTTTACAGCAGCTATGGATGGAAAACAGCAACCCCTCTATAAACTCCTCTGTAAATAATGACCTCCATATGCTTAAATAGCTTAAGGAATATTAGCTCATTAGTGAAGATACTTAAATAGTGTGGTATGTGCAATACTTCTGTTCAAGTGAATTCTTACCAGAAAGCTATGCCATGTTTCAAGGAACACAATCATATTCTCTACCATTAATAGAACAAAGCAGCATGTTAACTATGATGTACTTTCAAGCCTTTGCATGATTAGTTAAGGGAAATATTTGTTCTTGGCCCATTGTCAGCTCTGTGATTGTGTATCAATGATGATAAGAAACTTTCACTGAAGTAAAGCTTTTGCCTGCCTAAAGATGACTTCATTTTGTGATACAATAAGTGCCGGTAGCTCCTGTTACAAACAGCATGAGTTCCTTTGTTTTCAGTGAGCATTAGTCAAGGATATGCCCCATCAGAAATCAAAAGCTGGATTTTATTAAAAAGTTAACACAGAAAATATGAATTCTGATTGCTCAGTGGTTTTATACAGATGTTCATCTCTTAGTTTGTTCAGATGATCAAGGAAACTAGAAGGAATCACTACTACACAGACCATAAGAATTGTAAAATTCATCTTGAAAATGTAAGAGCTTGAGCTAGTCCAGACTCTGCAATTCAGCACAAATCTGAAAACTGAGTCTATTTCTGCAGGTATGGTTATGGGCCAAGCTGAGAGGAGAGTTCTGTTGCGTGGTTTGATTTTGAGGCTTCACTTAACCAGAGTCAGATGAGACATTGAGGTAAGATGCAGATGATGCAGTATCAGGTGGTTTTATCAGTGTGGTGCAGGATGGGCTGCAGGAGAAAACCATTCAATGATGATGAATGTAAGTTTGAGGAATGATTTTAAAAAGATGACTTTTGCCTTTAAAATTACTTTTATCTAATCTTGAAAAACATTTTTGAGCATCTTGATTTTTGAGCATCTTTACTTTTGCCCCTAGACCTGCCCTTTGTGCCTGTCACATTGATTACCTGAGTTATCCCTTCAGAACCAAGGGATCCATCAAAGGCTTGCAAGCATTCACCAGCCTCTAACATATAAGCACTATGAATGGAATTTCAGTATGAAATATGGAATACCTGGTTCAAATGAATGACAGATTTGCACAATACATGGAAATCCAGCTAAATATCAAGTTTTTAATTGGAATTACTATACTTTACTTTCACTCCACTGTCAATTTTCTCCCCTTCCTCTTTTAGTCTCATGATTTGATCCTCAGCTTAGAATTTTCTGTTCCTTCATGTCTTCAAATAATCAGAGAAGTTCATCTGAAGGCCATGGTTGGCACAACAGTACAATTTAGCCATGTGCTTGCCCAGACAAATGTGGATTATTTTATGCCTTGTATTTGAGCTCATTCTCCATTATCTCAATGTAATTATTCATTAAATACATCCATAACAGGATTTTTTTGATTCTAAAAAAATCACCAGTATTTAAAAGTACCTTTTGGACTCTTCATTCCAAAACAAATTTTAAAAAATTAAGATGCAAAATTGCTTAATATTATAAAGAAAACAAACAAACAAAAAAGCCTGCACATTGAACACCAGGCTCTGTCACACACCCATCTCTCTGACCACTGTAAGAGACTTTTATTCCAAGTGGTCTCTAATAATAATTTCCTGTATTTTCCTCTTTAAAAATAACCTTTCCCATTCTTAGCATTTGAAGAAGTTAAGTGTATGCTTCTCTAATCAGTAAAAGATAAGAACAGAAGAATAATTACATGGCAGAATGAAATATTCCAGAACTGGCAGGGGGTTTCTTTATGTGGTAGGAGACTAATGAAAATTTTGGAATATAATATGATATATCAGAGTGTGATGATTAGGGATAGCTACATAGTCAGTTAGAAAGATAGAAAGGAGATGCCTGCCCACTGAAAAAATGTTATTAAAATCAGGCTCTAAATTCTCTGGGGAAAGGTAGACAAGGTTTCTCAAATTAATAGATAGAAGGGATAGGTCCAACAAGGTACTCATTTGGTTAATATTTGCAAAACTTTCTCATCTGTTTTTCTAGACAAATAATCAGTGAGTCCAGCATGAGGCCAGGAAATATTACAAATACCTTTAACATGGCACTAGGCAGTTAGCTCCGTGATCTGAGCTCCTAAATGGCAATTCCCTCATTGCATTCACATTAGATGGGTGATAAGTTATCTGCTGCATAAACCACCTACACTATGTTTCTCATGTAGGTGTCTTAATGCAGAGAGAGCCTAATACAAGTAATGATTACAAATGGTTGTATCAGCCTTACCTTCTCTTCATTACCTCAGAATGATTTTCACCATTCAGGCCTGATGACTGAAAAGTAAGTCAAATGTGCTTTCTAAAGAGCAGATATCTAACTTAAAGGTGAATTCCAATCTGACCAGAATCCTTGCAAGGCAGCAAAACTCCTGAAGGACAAAAAAGCAAGCTAATTGAAAACTTAATCACTACATATGAATGAACAGTATCAGAGCTGCAGTTACTACCATTTAACAATTATTAAATATATTCGTCCGTCACAGATTCCCAGTTCTCTCGCTGAAAGACGGAATATCACAAATAAAATGCTGTATTCTGGTTCTTGTGTAGGGCTTCTGATTTAGACGAGGCCATTTATATCAGAGTAGAGGTTCAGACTTTCAATCTGAGAAAAAAAGACAGAATAATGGACATTTAAATTCATAAAGTATTTTCATAAAGTATTAAATTCATAAAGTGTATTCTCAGAAAAATAGAAAACACTACAACTTTAGATATCAGTGTACCTTTACAAAAATATACAAAAATATATGAAACACAGAAAGCATGGACAGGAATAATCAATAGACGCTAATAAATTCAAATTCATTATTTTTGGGGTAGTCCTAGTAGAAAATGTTGAATAACAACATCCTCTCTCAGATGTCCTTTCCTTCCTTTAAAGCTGCATTGCAAAATTAATCAAGCATTTGAGAAGTGTTATAATGAGAGGAACTGTAGTTTTTAGCTGGAGCATGCGAGTTGGGTTGCAAGTTAACATTGGGCTGAAATCCTCTGTCTCCTGGCAGAAATGGTGTCCTGACAAAGAGACCATCTCCTCTTAGAACAAAGGCATTTGTAAACCTAGAAAAGGATGTAATGTTTTAGATAATTTTGGAACACTTACTTGATTTTAACCTCCAACATGTTACTCTTGCACCTTGTATTGTTCTCAGTACTAAAAATAAAATATAAAGCTCTAAATACATGGTCTTCACCCTTTGGAACTAATTTTCACTTTTTAAAATATATGATAGCTCCTTATTTTTATCAAATTCTTCACTATTTACATGGACCTTTATTCAACCCATTTTACTTTGATTAGGTTTTATATAGTATATTATATATATATTTTGATTAGGTTTTATATAGTATACTAAAACATATAGATAGTATATTCAAACGGAGAATAGCAAGGAGTCAGATCAGAATCATTATCTTTCAAGATCTCATCTGGAATTCCACAATGAATAAACTGCTGTTGACAGTCTGTTCTTGCTGCACTGCTCCTTTCCAATATCTTGTCTGTTGCAGAGTTCACTTACCGTAACCTTCCATACAAGTTCAAATTCCATTCACACCTAACTGAAATAACATACATAGCAGTTCTGGGAAATTATACACTTCAATGTGTCTGATATGCCAGTACTGGAAGCAAACATTTTTTTAGGACTCTGTCATTCAAAACAATTTCAAAAGTTCCTGAATCCGAACATAAAACCTTTAGATAAAAATACTTAAGATTACTGAAAATGTAACACTGACACTGACAAAGCATCTAAGCCACTGTCATTGAATGCTCTTTTATAAAGGTGAAAGTTATTATTAAATACATATTTCAAGAGAGACAAAGTGTTTATGGCTTTAGGGTATGCCAGAAATCTGCATAAATTTTGAAAAATTATAAGTGTCTACTAAAATATTGGAAGGACAGTATTATTAATGCTGATGCACTGGAGAGGTAGAAACATGCTGTGCAGCTGTTAGGGAATTTCTGGGTTTAGAGAAGCATATCCTGTTGTAGTGTGTTGTTAAGTTTCTTGTGTTATTCCCCCAATTTATGTATTGTTCTCCCCTATTATGTGTAAAATGGTTTCGTTCCCCCAGTTTTTCCCGCCACTGCTAGCCTGTCAGCTAAGTTGCTATAGTAACTGCTATTCATAGTTGCCGATATGTAATTGCTCCTCCCCTGGTTTCCCTTATAAGTGAAAGTTGTCTCCTCCCTGGGCCCAGTCAATCACTCCCTTTCTCCTCCCAGGTTTCGAGAACCTTCTCCTCTCTGGAGATGGTGGCTGGCTGGGGTCCCAGGACACCTCCTTTACCTTTTGATTATTGGTCTCCATGGAGTGTCAGTTCTGTGAAGTTCATCCCCTCACCTTTCCCGATTGGTTCCGCCTGTACCCACCCCCCTCCTTTATAATCCTGTTTCACCCCCTATGGAGTAACTTTTTCCCGGTTGGTTTCCCCGCGTTTGGATCTCGCAACACCTTCAATAAACCGATGTTTAACCCCCGGGAAATGGTCAGCTCCGTTCCTCCCCAATACCAGCGGTGTAAGCCAGTCCGCAGCCAGCACAGCCCGAGGCCATCAGACGCCGAAGGGTGCTGGCCAGGAATTGCAGAGGGGCGTCGGCCATTCGCCCTCAGCTAGTCGGACTCTAAACTTCGGGCCACATATGCCCCCCTCCGCAATATCCATTTCTGGTTTTAGACAAGCATATCCATGTAAGAAGCCCTTTTTCACAAAGCTTCAGCCAGAAACTTCTGAATGGGTGCTTGGGGTTGTGGGAAGCTGGCAGCTGGGCAGGCTGGATTAGAAATGCAAATTCACAGCTTATTTTTCCTATTACCTTTCAACCTTTCTGTGCATCTTAGACCTCTCCCTGGGCTGAGCTTCTGATTGTTACTGATTTAATTTGTTAATTTGTATGTAGTTATTTCTTCATTTCTCACGTATGAAAATGTCCAATAGCTAAAGCCAGTAAGTTTTAAATCTCATCAAATTCTTGCTATCTATGTATGAATAAATTGAAAACATACCCTTCACTTATAGATAGGGAAAAATGGGAGTCTCACTGTAAATCTAGGAATCATTTCTAGTCTTGTATGTTCCAATCAATTTGGACATGGTAATTTGTATTTTCTGCAAAGCATCAGGTATTGTCTATGGAAGTAATCTTAATGAATATAAATTTTGGTCTTCTTTACATATATTTTTATTCATGCATAAAGTTAGTCTGAAAGTAGATGATTGAAACACTGCAAAACCTGATTTCTCACTCTGTAATGCACTGTAGTTGTCAAACTGTGTTTTTTCAGGCCTATTCTAGAGAATAGATAGCAAGCAAGTGAAAGACCCACTTCAATGTTCCTCTTTCTCTGATCATTCAAATAATAAATATTGCCTGTTTCTACTTATAAAAATGGCACAGTTTTACATTTTAGTAGAGGGTTATTAATTGGAGTATACAATTGCCTTTTTAATAAACAAACTACTGCCTAATTTAAAAGAGCCAGGAAAATTGTTTGACACTATTATTAGTCAAACAATTTCAGAAAATACTATCCATAACCATAGTGTGTAGATGCAAAAAGTGGAAAATATGGTAATTTTCTGAAAAAGATGATTCTCAGACTGGATCCTTTTTTTCCCCCCTAATCTAGAAATAACAGGGACAATTTAGACCATGCTTTGATGTTCAGAAGAGTCAATATCATAGCTGTTAAGACAGCTGATAGCTTAATGCCTTTGGCTTATTATCTTTAATTTCAGAAATACTCATCTTCTCACTGTGTAATGAGATTTCCCCCTCCATTAAAAATAGTCCAAACTAGCCTGTCTGTTAATCTAAAGATAATCCTTAGGTGAATAAGACATGACATAGAAAGTTCTGTCGTGTGATATGTATCAAAAATCACTTCAGGAAAAGTTTCAGACAGAAAATGAGAGCTCGTGAAATATTCTATAGTATAAAAGCTGTTACTTAAAATATGTTACCTTTGTGCCCCTCCCTTCATAAACTTAAATTTTCTTCATACTGTGAAAAGTGTTTTGGCAATTAATCAGAAAAATGCTTAATACCACATCAGATAATTACCAGCAAGTAGGGGATTGTAAGAATTACCTCATGCAAGATGCCTGGAAAGATTGAAGTGGGAGAAGGAGGCAGGTTAGTTTGCTTCCAATTTACTACATTTCCTTTAAAAAAAATCAGAAAAAATATGCTGTATTTCATTCTTAAACAAATTTTTAAAATTAAATCCATATTTATTTAATATGGCTGTAAAACATGTAAATTTAACTTACTTAACGTAATTCTTGGTAGTTGTGGGACCCAGAACACTCATTTTTATTTTACATTGTCTTCAATATGTGGCATATCATCACAATTAAATCGTAAAAATTTTGTCCTTTTAATAAAAAACTTCTAAAAAATAAAAGTATCTCAGAAGTGGTTTTTTGAGATGTCTAGCTTCTTTTGAGAATGGAAGAGTTAATGCTGACAATGAAAAAGGTCCTTAACCAGACCAGAGTAGCCATTTGTTTCCTTCTGTTTTCACTTGTGTGTGACGTTGTCTTTGGATGCTGTAGGACCCATAAGGGATTTCATGCAATACTAGAAAAACAGAACAACTTAGAATAAATAATGATAGAAAATGTTTACCCACAAAGCAAAGGTGGTTCTGAACACAAACAGATTTCCATTCATTTAAATATTTTAACCATTTTATACTTTACAGTTTTAAACTCTTACCTTCAACTAGTAACTTTCGTATATTACTTAGCTACTGACAATTTTTTTTTCTAAAATAATTGAATATAAAAATTCTGGCAATTTTTATATCATTAAAAAATCCCTATGAACTTTATATTTATGATTTTCCTTTTGTATTCAAAATTCTTTAGCAGCAGTCTTTACTATCTGGATTATTTCAATTCTAGTTTTTAAAATCTGGACAGCTTGCAGAGTCTTCATATCTATTATAATTTTTAAAAGTTACCTAACAGCAATATAAATTCTCGAACTGATGGTATAATTAAGTATTATTCTGTTCTTATGCACACAATTTTAAAAAATTTTTCTAATAGTCCACAGTCACATCTAATTTATGTTTTAAAAGAACTCGATGTCCTCACTTTATGAGATAGTTCAGGAATTTCCTCCAGCTTGGTAAAAAAACCTACTCTAAGCCTAACCCAGTCAAAAAGTAAAGAACAGTTGCCTAGAAAAGAATATAAGCAATAAGGCTGAATCATTTCCAAAATAACTAACAGTGCTACTTTTAGGAAGGAGCCTGAGGGCTTTTCACCAGTTTTTTAACTGAGATAAAAAAGTACATAGTTAGATGTCTAATTAAATGTTGTGATTTCCAGGTTTTCTAGCCATGAAATGCTAAATAGAGAAGTAAATAGCTTCTATGGGAATAAAATAGGATTGAGCGGCTCTCACATCTGGTAAGAAATGAATAACTTCTGCAATTTCCTAATGCAGTAGTGATTTTGACTTCCTTTTTCTACATATGCCTCATTAAAATAAATTTTTCCATATTTATTAGAGTGATTAAGGAATGCACCAAATATGTGCATCCATAACAGATGCCCTTATTTAAGAAGGTGGAAATTAGTCTATTCATCATTTCTGCCAAACTGTCCAAAAATGAAAAGTAAAGGAGTTTTTTAAACATTGTTCAGGGTTTAGTTTTGTTCTTTTGCTTTTCTTCTTGAATCTTCAAGTTAAGATGTTTTCATAAATTGAAATATGGCCTATTTTAAAAAGCAATGAATCATCCTGGAACTGGCAAAAGCTCTCTCATCTTTAGGAAAGCTCAGAGAGTCTGCATATAAAGGAAGGAGGCAAATTTATACATGTTTTAGTATTTGAGGCAGGAAAAAATTGCATCTTGATGATGAAGGAAACTGAAGGGAATCAAGATATCCTTTAAGTGCAGTTCAAGTGTACTTCTATGTTGTAGTGCCGCTTCTGCAAAAGAAGTTACCATGTTAAATGAGATGATAAATGGGTTCTGAGTCTTCTAAGAGAGCTTTTACTTCTGAGGCTTAGTTCTTTAAACAAGCTTTTATATCTCTTCATATTTTTCCCCTAGCATGCAAGAAGTATCTCTTTTTCTATCCATGGTTTTCAATATGGTCTATTCATTTATCATTTGAAACAAATGCACAATAGCATCAAATTTCATGTTCTTAGCAATGACTGTGCATTACTCTACATACAGTCCAAAGAATATTGGTGTATGCCAATCCTGCGCAAGAACATTTTCACTTTCCTTTTTTTTAATAATTTTATATAGATGGACATGAAACTTTGATTCATATCTGACTTTATTCACTATTTAGCACACAGCAGCCAGATGAACCACTTGGTGGGTGTTTTGTGTGTATGTTGTGTGTGTGTGTGTATCTTGAAGTGATTTTGATTGTTAGGAATGGATAGAACACACACTCCTCATGTTCTGCTATAACAACTAGGTGAGAAATGACATGATTCTTTTACCACACGTTCCATGTAATAAACCTTAACTTCAAGCAAATGCAAGCTATAAAATTCTATTGATGGGCTTCCCAGATGTTGCCAGTTTTACTGTTTTAATAGATACCTTTCTTTTTTCAATACACTCTTTTTTTACTCTTTGACATATATCTTAAACAGAAAAGCCTGCCAAGTAACCAGCAGGGTGCAGATGATAAAGCCTGTTGTATCCTTTTACTACACCTTAGATGCCATAAACTATACACAGAGATCAACTGATATATACAGCACTTACTATATATAACATTGTACTGCTGATAGGTTTTTATAAATAAAGAACCTTAGATATTTCCCAAGTGCAAAGGTTACCAGATTAATATGCTGTAGGTTTGTATTGTGTAGCTGGCATGTGTTTGCAGCTTGGCTATTAATCTTCTTTGAAGATGTCAAATGACACCACAAGGTTCACAATAAAATACAAGAATATGAGAAACTGGGTCTTCTGGGAAATGGCTTTTCATTTTGACTAATTAATTTTTGTTTTAATAAAAAGAAAAAATGTATTTAAAGAAGCTGAAAACAGAACAATTTATACCATATAGCGACCTCACACACACAAATTTGGAAGCCTTGGATGACTTTCTTTATTTTGTTTAAAACACACACTAACTGCTAACAAAGGAAATGGATACCTTACACATTGCTGTATTTCTTTCAGAATAAGACAGAAATCTTTGGCCATGTTTGATGAAGTAAAGCATTTAGAAAGTGTCTTAAGTAGAGAATGTCAATTCTGTATGTGCGTTCTTACTTAGAAGTGGGAATTACGAGTCACAAAATAACTTTTTTGTTTTCTTAACAAACTCCATATACAGATGAGTTTCTCACAAAAAGAACACACTGAAACCTAGTCCTAAACACAAGCAACGTCTTCATAAATAATTTTAAACAGCTTCAAATGGGATTGAAGAACCCTCACCAAGTTTGCTGATGGCACTAAGCAGGGTCCCCAGGACGTGTCAGAAGGGTGAGCCATCTTACAGAAGGGATTGGACAAGGTGGAAGAGTGAACTAACCAAGAACTCTATGAGCTGAAGTATTTCCAGAACTGGTAACAGGACTTTATTAGGAGACCTATGATCTGTACTCCTGTACCATGCTTGATTCACATCCAACACTACTGTAAATCCAAAATTCTAACATTCTAAAATGTCAGTGACTTGTAGTTCCTGCAAATTAATTGCAGCTACAACACTGTTGTCTTAGCTGTTATAGTTGCACCACAGAACTCTGCTGCTCTCCCCACTTTGAACATTTCTTTTATGTTATTCTTGTTACTTAAATAAGGTATTTGGGTTATCTATAGTGTTTCTAACTTTTCTCCCATAAAATTCATTATAAAATTCCCCATTCCTATTTTGGGCTACTCTTTGTCCTCTTGCAGTTATCTGTATTTAGACAATCATCTTTGGATTTCAGGGTCTTCAGGTCTCACAAACTGAATTTGTATGAGAAAGATATGGAGAAACACAGCCATCATCATTGACCAGATGGCAAGTACCTACAAGTGAAAGGACAAAAAAATGGTTAAGCTGATTTAAACATTACAAATAAACAAGACCAACAAAACTTACATCCCAGAAAACTATCTAGGAAAGTGCTCACATGAGGACTGAACAAATGATCACAACTTTAAAAGAAACATCTTTGCAGATCAAATCAAAATTCACCATATATGGCTTGCTATCAATGTGATTTTATGACAAAAATCACAAATGAGACACTTTTGTTGGAGAGCAATGCAAACTATCTGATTTTTAAAAATTATTTAGCTTTTGCCTTTTTTTAGTAAAAAAAGCATTTGATTTCCCTCTTATATTGTCTGTGTATATTTTATACGTATCCCTGTATACAAGAATTCCAGAAAATTCTTAGTGTCTGAGCAATAACTTTTAATTTTTTTTGGTGGGGGAGGGTGTTAATATTACATTGTATTACATTGCATGACTTATAATAGTATTTAAAGTGTAATGACTTATGATTATGTGCATATTTTTTATACAGGAATGCATGTTTCACATTATATCATGAAAATATATTTACTATAGTAGTGATCAAAATTATTTGTAAATTTGTATCATCTACTAGAAGAGTATTAGCTGACTGGAAATCTCTTCTAAGTAGACTAGGAATGACTTTCATGTTTCTCTAACTCATGGTTCTCACAAAGTACTCATTGCGGTACTAATCCTAAATTTGTATTTAGGAAAAAATATGAGACTCATGTTGAACTTTACTTTAAAAGAGATCTTTGATAGCTCAAAGTAATTTGTTTCCTCAAAATCCCAAAGGAAGTATTTCACAAAGCAAAAACTAAATCTAGATTTCTTAAGCCCAAGTGTCTTGACTTAGCCCCAAGACCTGTTATATTCAAATCATTACCTTCCATGAATTATTTCTTTTGGGGTTATAGCAGGATATTTATTGCTTTAAATTGGACATTTAGACTCTTAGCAAACATCCCAGAGGTGTTGCTAATGCATCTGACATTTGCCCTTATTACTATCAGTTCAACATTGGTGCTTTCTGACATTGAAGATTTTACTGTACCTTGCACCAGGGCCAGCTCAGTGTGCTTGTACAACACTCACCAGACTTATCTATACTCATGTATGTTATAGATTATCTACAGCTCTACTCTACCATATATGGCTTACATACAACATAATTATTGTGGTGGTTTAATTTTATTTTCTACAGCAGTTTAAATTTTAGCAAAAGGATAGAGTTTCAAAAATCAAAGAAAAAGTTAAATAAGAAAAGAAACACCACCTTGCAAGTATTTTACGGGTCTTATATCTGACTTTTAAGTAATTTATTCCACGCTGCATAGATGCTCATTTCTTCCTTATAAATACTCATTTTACCTTGTGGCATTATAAAGATATTGAAATAAACATAGTTATAATAAAGTAAGAATATATATAGTAGAATAGAGTAGAATATATATAATAACAATATATATAGTAAGAAACTAGAATAATGTTTGAGTGAATCAGACACAATTTGAAGGCAGCCACTTGAGGAAAAAAATTTTTATTTGATAGGTCAAGAACCATAACCAATGGTAAAAAAGGCAAAATTTTGTAGGGTAAAAAGGCAATTTTCTTGACAGTTTCATAACTAATTTGATTTGAAGGCATGATACTAGTCCTTTTACTCAGTTTGCTGTGATCCAGGGAAGAAAGCTCCTTCTCCTCCTCCCTCTCCTCCCTCCCAGCAGCAGCTGTGGAAGATCATTGATACATCAGGCACAGACTTTGTTGTAATTTTTGAGGGATAACTATCAAGCTGTTATCATGAATGAAATTGAAGATTATTTATTCCCATACATTACCACACTAAATAGCAGGGATTGGAAGTGACAAAAGGAGATTTTAACAGCTTCTAGACAATTAATCAAGGTGATCACTAGCACGGTTCTAAACTTGCCCAAATTTAAAGCAAATAGCAAATATATCTTGTGTTGTTGTCTATAGCTTTAATTAAGCACACAGCTCAGTCTGGAATTTTGTTATTGCTCCAAGTCCCTGAGCACTCTCTCATTCCTGGAGAAATCCACCTGGAAGTTTTGCTTACTGACATAATGGCTGACAAATAGCTTCTTCCATGGACTGCAGCCAATGCAGACTATCCCTGTGAAACTGCTTTCAATTTCTCTTGACCTTTCACTGGAGGTTGGAAATTTCATCCTGTAATTATTCCTACCAGCATTTTCAAATGTGAGAGACCAAAAGATATCTAGGACATGCTTCAATGAACATATATTGAAGTCATCTAACTTTACCATTGAGGATTTCAGAGTAGAATAGGTGAGAACTTTATGCACAGAGCACTTCAAGGAGAACTGAAATCAGTCTGTGGGTTTACAGAAAAAGAGAGGCCACTGGCAAGAACCACAGTTAGATTTCCAGCTCCTTTGATTTCAGGGGATTTAGGATTGTATAAAGCTTTGTATATATGAGTCAAAATTCTCCTGAGCCCATCTAATGGAGAATATAGAGCTTTTTAATTATGTTGAATCAGATAAAGATTCTTTTGTCCTTTCAAAAAGTGTCACTGTATTTTCCCTGAAATGTAGAGTACACAGCATGGTGGTTGGTTTCATCTCTTTCTCTGATGCAGTGGACATTATTACACACAAGGTAATGTTTCTGGCACAAGAAGGAATCAAACTCTTAAAGCAGTACAAATTGAATCAACAGGATACATATTAATTACATAGTCAGAAGTTATTGCTTCATTTACAGTTCATGATCATGAATGTATTTTATAATTTGTACTTGCAATCTAAACTACAACTGCATGATACTGCTCTGCATTCACCAAACATTTTTAAACAAACTATATGCATATAGAGCAGAATATCTACCTCTGTCAGCATTATGGTTTCATAGCCTGGGGTTTATATACAACTCTTCCAACAACATTTTTATTTTGCTCTTTTGACATTTTCATCTCTTCACAGCACCTTCTAGTTTTAAGTTGTGCTTACTAAACCTAGAACTGGAAATTAAAATATGTAGCAAAGTCTTGGGATGACAATCTGGTACCTACAATTGCAACATACACTTGTTTTCATATGCTACCTATATTTTACACTGTAATAAATCTTATTGTCTGAACTGCTATTTCAAATGTAAGCAAAAATAGAGTGGCAAAAAAACCAGAAAACTTTCTCAGTGTCAGCTTCAAAGTCTGTCCCATTATGTGCAGTTTTTTGAACCATGGTGATCTAACAGATAAGAATTTCATACTTGAATTGTAAGAGTTTTTTATTTATCATCCATTGTCGTTTTGCTTTTAACAGTTGAGAGCATGGAAAAAATCTGCAACTCTGTGTGAATATAGAGGGTATAGCTGGTGTGGTGCTATGTCTCGGATAATTCAGGGATGTTTTAGCTATTGCTGAGTAGTTCTTAAACAGCATCAAGGCCCTTCTTCTTTCTCACATTGTCCTGCCTATCAGACTGGGATTCACAAGGAGCTGGGAGGGATCAGAATCTGGACAGCTGACCCCAAGGGATATCCCACACCATATGGTGTCATGCTCAGTGTGCAACTTAGAGTGCAGGAGGAGGAGGAAGAGGGGCCTTTGGAGTTACTGTGTTTGTCCTCACAACTAACCATTACAGCCTGCCAATGGGAATTAACTAATAAATTCCTGATTTTGCTTTAATGACACCTGCAGCTTTTGCTTTATCTCAACCCATGGGATGGTTAAAACCATCTTCTACCCTTCCTTTTTTCTCTCCTATGCCCCTGTGGGAAAGTGAGTGAGCAGCTGGGTGGGGCTGAGATGCCAACTGGGGTTAAAGCACAAGGGAGTACCTTGAAAGCCTTGTTTTTAGCAAAAGGAAATAAAAGTAAATTTTAATCTGAGAGAAGAAAAAATGTGTAGTCCCAAAAATGTATGACTTTGAAAATCCAGAATACTTCCATATGCTTAAATGGTTTTCATGGTTTTATTCTTACAGCTTCATGAAAATCAGCTCTATGAAACTTGGTATTTGCTATGAACCACAGAATACAGCCTTTGAACTAAGTTTATTCTTAAATTTCCAGAAATCCTATTTATTCAAATGATTTTACAAGCATAAATGCCTTCAAGTATTTGATTCTATCCTTACTATGCACATGGGCATTTGGGAACTCGGCTTTTAAAGCTTCACACGGAAAGACTTCAACACAGCCAACATTATTTTTCCCATCCCAAGAGAGATATAATGGCATTTTTGCCTCTAAGTAGATCTCATGAGCAACAATGCAATCAAAATATTTGATTTAAACAGCAAACACCATGTCTCTGATTAATAAGCACAGAATTGCACTGACAAGGTCAAAACAAACTAAAACCTACATAATTTGTTGAAACTATTACTGTAAGATACTACAGCCTGAAATTTCATGAGATGCCACATGAGAAGCTTCGGTTTCATTGGTTGAGTGGACCTGATCCAAGTCAGCAGGGGAAAAATTCATCTCACCTAACCACAGGCATCTTGCCTCTAGATGTTGAACATAACTGAGTTATTCTCCTTAGGCTGCCATTCTGCTCCCCAGAAAGAAACAGGCACCACAGCCTCTGATTCACCTATTTTGGATGTCTTTTTCATAATGAGATTAAATCCTCATTCTTTTTCATAGTGCATAAAGGAATATAGACAGCTAGCAAAGATGTATGTGTAAGCATCAGACAACTTTTACTCACATAATTCCTAAATATTTGGGCTGCATACAGTTTTAGCTTTGGAACTATTAAGCTCTCTTTCATTTAACTTTTAGACATGACCAAAACAGATATGATTATGTGACATAAGTACCATATGGCAAAGCAGTTCTCTAAAGAATGGGGATAAGGAAAAAAAAAATGGAAACATTTTAGGAGATGCAGCTATAACCAATCTTTGTTGGCAGGGGACTCTGGGGCAGCAGGAGATGTGAATGTCAGGGTTATGAACAGCAGGGGAGAAAACTGTTTAAGGGAAAGAGAGAGAACCAAGAAAAGAGATGACTGTGTCTCTACCCTCATCCCACAGAAAGGGGCAAGGCTTTCTTATTTCCTAGTTAATTTCTATTTAGATTGGTATCTAGCAAATGGAATAACAATTTGTCATGAATTTTATAAATAGGTACTGTACAAACAAACTGTCTAGTTTAAGTCCAGAAATATTCTCTCACTTTCTCTCATTAGAGTGACAAAATTACTGACAAAAAGGTGAGAAAATATATATGCACAGTCTAGTTAGGGTGAAGACCTGTGTTAGGCATCCTTTTCTCCTGCACAGTGAATTTGCTTCCTTTCTAAGAAAGATTCACTTAACTCATTAGTATAAATGCACTGGTTAGTGCCAGATGTGTTCTGTGTCACTGAAAGCTCTTCCAGAGAGTCCAGAAAGGCAACATTCAAGAGAATCATTAAGCTGCCTCCTCTACACAAAAGAGAGAGTGGCCTTTTGAATAGTGAAATGAAAATCTTTTCTTTCTAATGTCAACTTAGTGACTTAAATATTTCATTTTACTGCAAGAATACAATGCAGTGTAATTCTATAAGATGCTATGAAGCAAAACCTAATATTTTTTAAAGATGTAAGCATTTTTGTTGAGAACTGGGGACTTGAAGTGGGTTAAATATGAAAAATGAACTGACACAGCAAGTGCTTTTATTCATATGAAACTAGTGTTAAGCTTCACTTAATCATAATATTAAAAGATTTCATGTCATAGTAGGACACTTCTGCTTTTTGTGAACATAATGAAGTGTTCTTATCTTTGAAGTACATCAAAGTTTTCTGATTGAGAATAGACCTTTTTTCAGCACTTTCTTCTACTACAGTGACATAGAAATTTGAGGCAGAATATAACATTATCCTGTGTGGATGTTCAGGCTGAATTGACAGATTGATAATTAGTGAAGATGGAACAAACCTTCATGTTCAAAATCCTGCATCAATAAGCAAAATTGTTTGATGTATCATCTGGTTACATTATGAGCTAAAGAATGGTTTCAATTTAAGTGGCTCCCCTGAATGCTCAGTCAGTTTGCACTTAAGATACATGAGGGAATTTTCTCAGAATGATGAATGTGAAATATTCATAGTGGGGCAAATGCAAAACCATAATAACCTTTGCCCTCATTTGGATTGCTTTCTGCTTCTTTTCCCAGTGACATCTGCAATCATGAAATGAACCATTATTTCTCTTCTTGGATCCAGTTCCTGAAAGCAGAGTCCCAGCTCTCTACGAGAATAATTTTCATTAAACTGTCATCTTTTGGGCAGGATGATCCTGATGGCATCAACAGGTCTTTTGATCAACTTCTCCTAGGATTTTCACCCCTGTCCATGGGCCCAGAGCCTTCCCCATCACTGTCACGTCTGGAGGAAGAGGATGCATTGGCTGTGTCAATTGTTCCTGTTGGGCCAATCCCAGCACTGAGGCATCCCTCCTCACACCCAGCTGCTCCTTTGTCCCCATCCTGGGCTGCCCTAGCTGAGGAGGTACACCTTCCTTCTTCACTGCCAAGTGGGATCCTCATGCCCCCTGTGGAAGGGGTTACCCAGAGACTGAGGATGACTTCAGGATCCTTTTGGGGTCATTTTCTGGCACAGTCCTCCAGTGCCAGTGCTGCTTTGTATGAGTGGTGGCCTGGCTGTTCCACCAGCCCAGCCATGCCTGCTGCCCAGACACCTCCTGAATGCGGCAGCTCTCCTCCACCTGAGGATTATAACCCAGGAATGCAATTACACAACAGCCACACCAAATGTATCATCCCTGGTTTTACCATGTCCTCACCCAACCACCTCAGCCCTGAGATCTGCAGCTGAGTGCAGCCCCATAAGGTGCAGCCCTGACCTGCCCAGACCTCATAACCCTGCCTGTGCCCTTGCCCCTGCCCAGTAAAACAAGCCTTGCTTTAACCAATGCACCCAAAGGAGCACAGCAACATGGCTGATGGATTTAGGAGAGGGGAAGAAACCCTGCTGCCCTCTACCTGTATAAATGCCCACTTTCCTGATCCCAGGAGAAAAGGTTTCCTTCAGGCACATCTCTGTGCCTCGACACATCCTAAGTCAGTGCTCTTGAGAAGTAACCCAACAACAGTCCAGCACTGAGGCTGATCTGTCTCTAGCTCTCCTGCTGGACCCATATATCTTATCAAAAAGAAGAATGGGGATCTTAGCCTGGGAGAAGATCACAGACATAACAGTGGGGGACCAGGATCCTTTGCCTGTCCCCCCAGAGTTCCCTGAATGTCTTCAGAGGCTTGGCCAAGTTAACCAAGCTAAAGCTCTGATGACATCACAATTTGCTTCAAATCTGGCAAGGGAATAAGCAAAAGCTTTCTGCCCTGGAGATGGATACTGCAAGCAGCCTGGTGTGCTACTTGATCTCCTCAAAGCCCCATCCACCTTCCAGCACTCATTGATTTCAGGACAGAGCAGACAGCCTTGCAGGGAAATACAATGACCCAGTGACTGTGGACCTGTTTTCTTAGAAAGTTCATCCCTCTCAGGAAGCACTCATGGTTCCACAGACTCCTTACCTTGTCCTGCCCCATGATTCCTGCTGCTAGGGCCTCACAGACAGCACTACCTTGCTCACAGGCAGAAACTGGAAGGTGGTCACGGGGAGTAACACCAAACTCAGCACCTGGGAGCTGTGAGGGCACACCTTGCTGGCAGCAGAATTTGTTGGCAGGGCCTTGAGGGCAGCACCAGATTATCTATCCCTGCCAAGTCTGCCAGGGCTCCCCTACCCTGCCCACAGCCCCTGACCTCAGCTCAGCTCAGGGCAGAATTATTCTAGCTGTTTTAATTAGCTGATATGGCCAAACAAAACAAACGCATAGGATAAGCAGAAATGACTGAAATTTTAATGTTAATTTCCAGGATTTTATTTAATATATATTTTCTTCCAAGCTCCTTTCAAGCTATAAAATACTACTCACTGCTATAATAATATGCTGCAAACAATGATATTAAAGCTTTTTACAAGAGCGTTTCTTGCAATATTCTCAGCACAAGTTAATAGCTAATAAAAAAATTCTTAATATGCCATAACAGAAAATACTGGCAATAAAGTAGAAAACACAGAGAATGTCACTCTTTATTGAATTTCCCCCTTCAATACAAATTTTAAGCTGTTTTTACAAGATTGAATATCTTAATATCCTCCATCTATAGAGCTTTGAACTGTTTGCAGTTGAGGCTGTTTTAAAGCAGTTAGCAGTGAAGTGCCTACTTCATCACTACTAAACCCAGCACACAAGCTACTCTCAACTTTATGAGATCTTTCTTTTCCTGCAATATTTGGGATGGAGGAAGGAGAGAGAGGAAGCTAGAGGCATGTTCAATCGAGGCCTTTGGTAGTTGGCAGAGAAATGTGCAATGATCTAGACTGTGCTTCTCAATATTTTCATCCTGGGCCAGTTCAGAGCATCATGTAGAGAAAGCTACAGGGAGAGATTGTAGAAATTGCCTGCAGGCACTTTAGGAGTCACAGTTTCTTGTACAGGGCATTACTGTCTTATTTGTCTGAACAAGAAGCGGGGTGAATCCTGCCCTTATCCATTCAGGTGGATCCAGTTCTCTATAGTGCCCTCTCTACAGGAAATTTCCAAGTTATAATTCCTGAAGACAAAACAGTGTTGAGCAAGTCACAGTGCCAGAACAACTGAAATAGGATTAGAGAAATTGAAAAGGGGTCTAATACAGTTCAGGCAAGTGCAAAGCTTGAAACTCTGTTCTCTGCAGAAACATTGTACTAACTTAGGGAAGGGCGAGAATAAGTAAGAGAAAAACTGGCTTAGTGGTTTCAGCAGATTGTACCAAATTCTTATTAAATTTTGATAATTTCATCTAATTCCAAGGCACCTCTGCTGTGTATTGTCACAGGTCAGGCACATGCTTTCCTAACAGGGCTGAGCAATCCAGTAGGCAGATATGCTGCAGTGAGCAGGACCATGAAGGAAGGTGAATGCTACCTGAGACACATTTTTCTTTGTGAGATGAAGAGGCAATATTTAAAGAAACGCCACTCTTCAGTTTTCCTGTTGCCTGACACAATTGTTTTACTATCTGGGCAGCCTTCTAAAGGTAACTGGTTACCTTTAGTTACTTGGTTTTATTTCTCAGGTTACCATAAATCACAACAACTTCCCTCCTTTTAAGTTAATAATTTTGTGAACTGCTACCACATTATTACAGACTGAAAGTTTTTCTATTGTGGCAAAACTTCCTATAAAAATTATCTCATCTTCTAAACAACAAATTTAATGCAGCCAGTTTCATTGCATGTCCTAAAAGGAAAAAAATGTACTAACAAGATGGGTGCCTGCGCTCAGGGCAAGTACAAGCTGAGGTACAGCATATTCAGGTTTCTTTAACATTCAAAGCAGGGAAATATTCCACTTTATTTTTTATGCAGGAACTTATAGTTAAGCGAGCCACCTCAAAGCTGTCCAAAACCAAATAATCCAGGAATTTGCACTCTCCACTTTTGTTTTGGTTAAAACACATGCAGTGTTTTCCTGCCATGACAACAAACATGTCCATCCTGATTTCACTCTTGAGAGCATGCAGAATAAAAAACATTAAGTTACTATAGCTGTAGGATGACAAGTGTCGCAGAGAGGGTGAAAAAATTATCCATTGTTTAGAATCATAGATTTATTCTCAAGAAGAAGGTACATTTGTTTCAGAAATTCTTCAGAAGCAGTTGCAGTTAGTGCCTTAAAAGTATATTAAATTCCAAGCAATGTGAGGGGAAAAAAATAGAACTATCTTTTTCATAGTTTATTTTGGTATATTTTTACTCACTAGAGTGATTTGAGGGATTTTGATAGGAACAAATGGAAGACTGACAAATTTTCTCTTCACTTTTCATTAAAAACTGAAATACAGCTGGAAAACATTAATACAAATTTGAAACAATAGTTCAAGGTGTTCCATTTGCAGATTAATTTATCTGTACTTCAATGTTCATGTCAGCTGCTTATTCTGTAAATGGAAGTCAAAGTACAAGAGGGAATAAAAATGGAGGTGAGAAAGAAACCTGCTTTTATTTGAAAGAAATAGTTTTTTTCTTTGTCTTGAAAAGTGCTGTCTATACTGAAAGATTTTCCTAAGATCTTCATTATTATTTGATATGTTTTCTTTCTGAAAGTCTAACTTCTGATAGTTAAAACACTGAATATATGAGCAGTATTTTGGGAAGGATTTCTGCTGTGGAGTGGAATTTCATTTATCCAACCAACCTCTCAAATTCTACTTTTGCAGAAGATGTAGAAGCCCCACAATGGGATGTTGGCTCAGTTGTAACCTGGAGAAAAAGCGCAGCCTACTGGATGATCACCTGAGGTTTTCTAAACACCTTGATGGCACATCAGGTGTTGCAAGGAATTCCTAGGAAGTCTAAGCCAGCTAAGCACTGCATTGGCCCAGATAAAGACTGCATAGCTTGAGAAAGGCACGGGGAGCCAGACAATTGAATATAATTAGAGTTGCGGATCATTCATATATAGTAGGTTAGGACATACACATTGAAAAAGCAAAACATTTCGCAAATGCAGCACAACTACTTACTAGCAAGACAGCCTGAAACTTCAGTCACTGAGAAGCAAAACAGTGCTACCCTTTGATAGATAAACAGAGATTTAAAAAGATAACTCATAACCTTTTTTTTCTGTTGTGTACTGCTGGCTGATCCTTTCTCGCTGCTGTGTTTCTTGTAAACTTGGCAAAACAGAGATTCCTAGCTAAGATTTTATGTTTTGCAGGGTCACAGAGTGATAAATTACTTGACTTGTCCTTAAAAATAGTTCCCCTTCAGAGCTTGCTCTTGAAGAATATAATTGTGATTATCTGCAAAGAAAGTTGGGATTTCAGTAGAAAATTTGGCAGCTACTCACAGTCCATTGAAAGCCAGGAGCATCTGTAGCAGCAGATTCTATACTTTTTCCCCTCTTGTGGCATTCATTCTCTGTTGGCAGCTACTGCAGATCTCCCTCTAGATTACCCCAGTCCTCACCCAGCCGCCCTTTCATTTCCCTGCAGTGCTTTGGTGGACAGAATATGAAGGGCTAAAGTGACAACAAGACACATTACGGGTCAAAATAGAGGCAATTTAAAAGGAAAATCTAAAACATCTTGTCACATGAAAAAAGTTACCTCCATCCCAAGCAGACAGTTTCAGTGTTTAGGAAAGCTACTTTGAGCTTTGGGGGTAAAGTCAGGACTGGGTAGATTCCCCAAGAATATAGAGAATGGAAGAGTTTTCTTGGAAGCACAGAACAAACTGGGTGGGAAGTGAGACTGGGAGGTGGCCCAAGGTGCTGTGCCAGCCAGGGCTTCCCTGTTCTGGGGTTTGGTCCCCTGTGCCTGCTCCTGTTCAGATCCTCTTTAGGCATGAACTAGTACGTGTAAAGGATAAAAAATGTCCATGTGGTTCCCAGAAGAGTTACTTGATGCCAGCATTTTTTATATTTAAAAATTTGGTTTGGTTTAATTTGTTTTTTGTCTTCCTAGCATAAAGGTAAAATTATATATGAGCCAGAAATCTCCTAGTCAAAACTAGAATTTCCTTTCCAGATTTCACACTTGTGCATACACGCAGCCATAAATAACTTCAGAATATGACTGCTTGTCACTAAGAGATGCTGAGAAAGATTTGTGATGAAATGTCTTCTGTCCAAAAATATGGTATATGACTGCTTTGCTAATCCCTGGACTGTTCAAAAGAATTTGTTTTGAGGGAAATGACTGATCTTCCCTGAACAAGTTTATTACATAGCACAACTTTAATGTAGGGTGGAAGAAAGTAGAAAATTATTACAAATTGCTTTAAAAAAATTGAAAAATTATGTGAACAAAAGAAAAAATATCAGTACAGTACTGGTCCTCTTTGGTCTTAGGGAAATTAGAATTTACAAAAAGATGAACATGACCAGCATTTGAGCTTGTGTTTATAACATATCATGGATGAAAATCTTCTGTTCCATCAGTAAAATGTGTGATACCATTTTATTAGTTAAGCATTCATAACATAGTGCAAAAATAATAATATTGTCAGTAATACCTTATATGGATCAGTATTTCAAATAGTGTAAATTTGATTTTAATGTGTTCCTCCCCAAAAGTCCTGTCCCAAAGTGCAACCACAGCAACTTCAAAAATATAAGAAATAATGTCTTTAAAAAAATTGTGATAAAGTTTTTCTGCAAAGAAGAAATGGATTTGAATGGTTGGTCATTTGTTACTATGTTTATATCACGTTGAGAAAATAATAAATGACTAAAAACTGTTCTCAAATGGGGATGTGTTGAAAAACAGGGGCAGACTCTTTTCAGGAGCTTCTGTAGATATTGCTGTAGTTTTTGGAGAAGATAAAAAATTATGAAAATTATTTTTAATGTCACAAATAGAACAGTTTGCATGTCAGCGTAAGGAATCCCAACCCCAGAAACTGCTGGGGTTGGGATTCGTTTCAACATTCCTTTCAACATTTCTGCAATCACACTACCACAATAAAGAAATTAGTATTGTATCCCAGAACTTCTTGATAAGGTTTTCTTAAAATTCCCTTCTCCTTGTTGCTGTAAAGGATTTGAATCCCTCTTCTCCTCATAAGCAACAGCTAATCCAAATTGTCCTGATATTGGCCTGAGAATTAAATGAGGCAGAAGTACTCAAAATTTTCATTTCTAATTCTGATGCCCTAGTTTTCCTTCACAAATCCACTGTCTGTTTTATACCACATGATTTTCATTTTCTTGTTGTTGTATAATTTCACAAGCAAAAATATACCACATGTCAGCTTGTTTCTGAATTGAAGCTGGTAGAGAAAACTCTTAATTGTACTTTTCTACATCTTTAAATTCAGCCTGAATTCTTCTAAGGTGATACTTCTTCAATCAGCTACAAATAATGAAAAAAAAAAAAGTACTTACATGTCTACTGAATGATTAAAAACCATCTTTCTTTACCATCATATATTTTGAGCTCTCCAAAAGGTTTCTTAGCAAATGGATTACAGCACTTCTAGAATGATAAAAATACTTGCAAAATACCCACCAGAAGAAAAAGAAATCTACAGAATGGAGTTATATTTTAATTCATGTATGAATTAATGAAATCATAGATTATTCCTACTGCTGCTGAACATGACATGTGCATAGGATCACATCTGGTCAAAATCATAATTCCCTATGATTTCATTACTAACAAACTGACCATAAAATCATTTTCATTTCAGATTATATTGACAGGAATGTAATTATATTAGGGGTATTTAGATTATCTGGTCTTTTAAACAGCCATTGGTTACTGATAACTTTATGTCATAGTAGACATTCAGAAATTTAAGTTGAGAAGGTCCTGGACCATCTAATGCCTCCTGTAGTTGGAATATTTAAATATCAGGATACAGTGTACCATTTCTAGATCAACACTCCGCTTAACATGTTTGTTTTTCACCTATCCAGAAAGACTTTAGTGAAAGCCCTGAGTTAAAAATGCCAAACTAGCATGATTTGCAAGGAATTGTATGGGTGAATAGTTTATCCAAATACCTTCCAATGCCAGGGACTGTGTGTTCCTATAGTCCTGGTGGAGTAATATGTTTCCAGCTACCTACAAAGGGATTTTTTTTGTATGTTTAATAATAGGAACCTAGAGAGAAGTTGAAATATCTAAATTTTGGTCACGCTTCAAGTCATATTACTTACTTAGGTTTTGTTTGCTAAAGGTTTGCAGATTTGCTTTAAAATGTTAAAGTCTGTAAAATTATGTCCTTTCAAATGTAGAGTCCAGAAGACATTTACAGCGGAGTCTGGATATGTTTGGATGGGCTCCCATAACAGCTTCAGTGCTTTTAAACCTCCACATTTCATATTCTTTGCACAAATCAAAGTTCAAACTAAGACTGGATAATACGATTTAGTTTCTGGAATTGTAGTAACTGTGTAAGGATTTAGTTTTCTCCATGGCTAATAGAACAGTAGATCCCAACAATCTTTTTCCCCTATTTTTTCATATTCTCACATTTCTAGAAAACAAAGGGATGCTTTCAATCTTGGAAAAATATGAATTTATCTTTCAAAAAAAGAAGGCACTTGTTAACCTAGGGAGAAGAGAAAGGCAGTAACATTCATCTCAAAGCCATCCTACAACACTTATCTGTCCAGAAGGAATGAAATAAAATAATAAAAAGCATTTATTAACATTGAAAGAAGTAATTTTTTTAGGCGATAGGGAAATCTTGTTGCAGATGCAAGCCTGATGCTAATGAATCCATTTGTAAATGTGCAGTTCAAAGTAATGCAGAAATAAAACTAAATGCTACAGACCCATTACCTTTCCAACAATAGACATGGGTGCAGAAAAGATGGAAGAGAGCTCAGCTGGAGATAATAAAATACTCAACCCACGTGTGGTTAAAACTTCTTTGAGCTTTCAAAGGACTCAACAATAAAGGCTCCCCACTGGGATCCCTGATGCAATACATGCAATTGATATTTCCAAGAGAAAGGAGCACTAAATACTCACTACAGATCCTGAGTGTCTGTGCCTGTGTTGACATATAGTTGTTCAGACTAAGTCTGCTTCATCACTTCCTGGAGAAATTTTAAATTCTGAATTCAACTGCAAAATTAAAATTATATTGTCTATGACAGAGTATTTCACATCTCTTTCACTCTTTTTACCTTTTTTGCATTTTCTTCCAGTTTCTTATGAAACCTCCATAATTCTGTGGTGGAAGGCATTAGATTAGTTATACATTAGTTTTGGCTGGATGTATATAAAATCCTCTAATGGAACAGCTTCATTTGCAATAGTTTTAAATAAAAAAACAATAATTCCGTTTCAACCCAGGTGACACACTTAACATATCATCTCTGCTTCACCATTTCACGGCCTCACAAAGCACTTTTCATGTACAGGTACTGTGCTTGTCCTCCTTATATTAACATGACACTGACAGTGCAGAGGGGGGAAGTGTAAGGAGTGCATATATATAGAAGGATGACTTTTTTTCTATTTAAAAGATAAAGAAGGAAAGACAAGGGATTTGAAAAAAAAAAAAAAAGCTTATGGACTAGATATAAAAGAAGGAAGCAAAAGAGAAGAAGAGAAAAAGTGACAAAGAGAAAAAAAGAGGAAAAAGAGTCTGTCTTCTCCTCATGCATGCGGCATAATAAGTTACAGATGAGAGGAGTGGAAATAATTGTTTTAAGAAAACATTTAAAATCACTGTGGAAAAATAAAACTTGCAAAAATTTTAGCTTTCTCTATTAGGATATCTCAGACTTATGACCCTGTGACAAGTTGAGGTTGGCTTGATCTGGTTATAAATGAAACAAAGATCCAGTGGGGCCTTTTTGTATTCAGAGAGGATATAATACATTTTGCTTTATATTAGTTTGCACTGCTGTGCTGGCTGCGCATTTCAAAATTAGATTTGATGAAAGAAAACATGATGGCATTTCAAGAAGGGAATATAAAGTGAAAAGAAAACAGAACAATAGCTAGATTTAGTTTTATATTGCTTACTTGAAAAGTCTGAGTCTCTTAAGTGTCATCTTGTACACAATATGGAAAACTTTTTGTATTTTCTGCATCATATGGTTACCTCTAATATTTTCTGTTAACTCAAAAGATATGTAGGTAAACTTGTGCTCTGACTCAATGGCATTAAATCATGCATAGAGATCTAGCAGGTGCCAAAGGCAGGTAAAAAGTGATGATCACAAGATGATCACAAGATGATCACAACAATGCAGGTTAGTGCCTCTTTCAGTGCAGAAGGGAATAGCTGAGTCTGGAAGAGACCTCAGAACATGCTCAGTCCAGCCCCTTGTTAAAAGTAGGGGCAGTTGTGGGGTCAGACCGGGCTGCTCAGAGCTTTGTCTATTTGAGCCTTTCTGCTCAACCTCAGTGGATCTTCAGCTTTCCTGACACCACCTCTATATGCCTGGGAAATATTTATAGATTCCTTCTGCGCAGTCTGTTCCTGCTTCCAGCCCATGTGCTGCCTTTCTGCATCCAGGCTCTAGCTATCCCAGCCAAGCTAGTCTCCTGATATGGCTTGAGAAAAAATGATTTAAAATAATTTCCTTATAGTTTTTATAAAAAATAGACTTTTGACAGTAGAGAAAAGGGGTAAAATACAAGAAAGCACAAAACCAAATTAATAAATCAGCAAAAAACAATTCAGGAGAATAAATGTTCTTACTGAATGAAATTATCTTTTTTCCTGTTTCATGCCAATGCAAAGTACATTTTGGTCACTGAATTCCCTGCTTTCATGGGATTCAGACCTGATAAAATAGCCTATTCTTCTTCATGGTTTAATTTTAGATCCTCAGTGAGATCCTTGGTCATCCTAGTAAAACACTACTCAAGTCCACATTACTATAAATAAAATTAGGCCCCTGTTGCCCCAAATTAATCCATCTAAAGCACAAATGAGGATGCTCTGTCAATAAAGAGCACAAAGTAGGACAGATAACTAGGTCAAGCTATAAATATCACACTTTTCTTCCCAAGCACAAAGGCAAACCATCCTTGGAGTAGGACAATGCTGTCCTTGAAGGCCTCCTGTATTTCCCAGGCTCCTCAGCCTTTGAGGGATGATATCTGAATGTCACCAATCATTTTTGTGAAAAAGCCAAAATCTGTTTTCCTGAAATGTAGAGTCTGCACCCTGTTACCCTTCTTCCTCACACACCTCAGGACCATCAACTTTGTTTAATATCACTGCAACCAAGGCTGCTGGACAAAGTACCCCCGATGTGGGCTCACTAGGGCTGAGTAGAGGGGCAGGATCACCTCAAGTTTATTTAAATTAATTATTTGAATTAATATATTAAAATTAGTTTACTATATTTTTCAGCCAGTATAAGTCACCCATTGTACAGTTTCAAATGGGTTACTTATCAACCCTCTCTATAAAGAAAGAAATAAAATATTCTGCAGTTCAAAGAAAGACTAATAAAGCAAAATCTTGAATTTTAGACAGCTGGTTCTGCCCATATGTCCTTCAGGCTGCTCAAAAATCATCAAAACAAACAAAAATTGTATCTTTGATTTTAATTATAGATAATTTAGATGACCACTATAGGCTACCTGCTTAGAGCTAGTCAGATAAAGGAAGGAATAGGATTCTCATAGAGTCTTCTCTTGCCCAGCCTGAACAACCCCAAAGGCTTTCAATCACTCCTTATATGAAAAAACAAAAATTAGAAAATACAAACTTAGGTACGCTATGCATTTAATTGCCTTACTGCATTTTGTGACATGGATGGTTGGACTTGTTGCCATTTTGGAGTTATAACTGCAGTTATAATTAACTCAACTTTGGTCCTGGAAGCACCTGTTGAGAAGTTGAATATTTTTTGTTAGATATCTTAATTCTACATCCTTTATGGACTCACCTTTCACCAAACATATGAAATTAAACAAGAGAAAGTATCGATTCTGCATCTGGGATGGAGCAACCTTGGATGTATGGATAGACTGGTGAAGGAGATTCTGGAAAGCAGTGCCAGGAGAGGGACCTGGGGGTCCTGGTCAGTCGCAAACTGACCATGAGCCAGCAGTGCCCTGGCAGCCAGGAGGGCCAGCCCTGTCCTGGGGGCATCAGGGACAGCATGGCCAGCTGGGCAAGAGAGGGGATTGTCCTGCTCTGTTCTGAGCTGGGGCAGCCTCACCTCGAGTGCTGGGGGCAGTTTTGGGTGCTGCAATAAAGTGAAATATTAAAGTACTGTAGAGTGTCCAAAGGAGGATCATGAAGCTGTGAAGTGTCTTGAGAGGAAACTTTATGAGGAGCAGCTGAGGTCACTTGGTGCGCTCAGCCTGGAGCAGACTGAAGGCAAACCTCGCTGCAGTTACAGCTTCCTTGTGAGGGGAAGAGGAGGGGCAGGCACCGATCTGCTCTGAGTGGTGATCAGTGACAGGACCTGTGGAATGACCTGAAGTTCTGCCAGGGGAGGTTTAGATATTG
The DNA here is from genome assembly GCF_028769735.1 of Zonotrichia leucophrys gambelii. Taxonomy (NCBI): domain Eukaryota; kingdom Metazoa; phylum Chordata; class Aves; order Passeriformes; family Passerellidae; genus Zonotrichia; species Zonotrichia leucophrys. Next base: position 21,840,561 of record NC_088169.1, on the reverse strand, counting down.
GGGGAGTTAGACATTAGAAAATGTTCTTCACCCAGAGGGTGGTTGGGCACTGGAACAGCTCCCCAGGGAAGTGGTCACAGCACCAAACCTGACAGAATTCAAGTGCTTGGACAATGCCTTGGGCACATGGTGGGACTCTTGGGGATGGCCCTGTGCCAGGCCAAGAGCTGGACCCTGATGATCCTTTTGGCTTCTTTCCAACTCTGTGATTCTGTGATTCCCTGCCTTATGGTAGAAATTAATTTTGTGTTACAGTGAATACAGAATATCCAATATTTTTAGGTGTAATTTCTGAAGTTTAAGATCTTGTAATAGTGCCTTTGATTTCAATTAATTAAAATTAGCATTTAAATCATAATATACATTTGTTTTGTCCTACAAAATACTTCTTACATTTTCTGTCACAAATAGTTCTGTTATATTAAATGAATGTTATTTCACTTTGTTTTACAAAATGTTATTCTTGGTGATATCTGCAGAGGTGTTGACATGACCAAGGATTACTTCTTCTGCCTCTGGAAGACTCTGACCTGTTTGCACCTAAAATACTCAGGAAAGGTATTAATGTCTGACATGTTGGGGGGGGGGGTCCTGGGTAATAAATAAATGTATCTATATTTGACCAAATAAGTTAATTATTAAAAAAAAAAAAAAAAAAGAAAAAGCTAAGTTTTCTTGGTTGGTACTGTATTTTCCTTGTACTGTTTTGTTTCCAGTCTACTTGCACTTATGGTGTGATATTAATTTGACCACCCAGATACAGATGGCTTCTGTATGAGAAGAACGATTGTCCAGAAAAATAACTAGCAAAGTTTCCTGAAATATATTGCTTGTTCCTGGAGACAGAGAGTAAAGTTTTTCAACAAAATGGATAAATATAACTACCAAGAGAAAACTAAAAAGGGAAAACTAAACCTTTTATATTCTCTTTGTTTTAGAGGGGAAAAAAAAAAGAAGTAGAATGAAAAAGAAAGATATGATTTGTTCAGCTGGAAATAAGCTATCTCTATATAGAAAAATACTATACTTATTCTGCTTATTTTTCTTCTATTTTTAATTTTTTTTTTTCTGTTTGCACTATAATGTTCAGATCCGGCAGGTCAGCATGTTCATAAGGATTCAATCTAGTTCTCTGTGCACCAGGGAATTTACTTGCATGTTCTTTGAACTGAGATTAATAGCTTAGCTAACCCTTTCTGGTCCTGCCATTTTGAAATGCTTTTAGGAATATGCACTTGAACAAATTTCCCTATAGAGGCCTCTTCTACCTTCTACTTCTTGATGACTTTCACTGTTATTTTTTTATAACTGAAAGGGTTTGGATCCTACTCAGTTCAGATTTTGCTGCAGTTGACCTCCATAATAGAAGGAGAAAGTAAATTATTCTTTATTTCCAAATAAGACTGAATTGCTTCCTGGGTGAATGAACTTTTAATGGGAAAAAAAATGAAAGTCTAAAGAAATACAGACATATTTATAGGAATATAATATGTATTTAAGCTATCTTGTCTTGGCATTGGGTTTCTTGCACAGTGCAACTCCTCTAGAAGGAAATATTCCCTTGTAGAGCTCACCACTTTAACAGAAGGTTGCTGCAATGCCGCTCCAAGCACCTGAGTGCTGAGTGAGCCTTGGGTGAACATGCATAGTGCATGGGTGGGATGGGAGAATACAGTTACTTGAGGAAATGCAGCAATTCTCTGCTTGATGTCAGAAATCTTCACACCAACTGGGCTTCACACCAATTGGGACTGAGACTTTTTGCTTCTCGATGAACAAATATGTAATTATGATGTCTTGTGGGGCTGATTGGAAGAAATGTCTTCTGAAATATCTTTTAAATTGGGAGATAACTTCATGTATTCTCTCTGGCACATAAGCACATCAAGAGACTCAGAAAATCATAGGCTGCACTTAACTCTGTGTCATAGAAGACAAAGGCAGTTTTACAGCTGATCTCAGTAGCAAGAGAGAGAAGGAAACGTCAAATGCAGTTTTGAATCACCACTCCCTCCTTTTATATGGGTTAATCAAAACAAGAACAGAAATTTGCACAATTCTGAGCATAGACACATTATATAGGAAGTCCACTTCATCCTGCTGCAAACCCAGCTGTAAGGCGTCAGTTCCCCAAGCAGCAGATGTTTCCCAGAGTGAAAAATCTGGCACATCTCTAGGTGCGATCCACAGGCCCCAAAAGTCAACTACTGGGCTTGCCATCTTGCAATCTACTATTTTGAGCTACATACAAAGCTTGGAATTTGGGGTGCATAATGCTGGAAGAAAGAGCTACATTTTGACAGCTCATCTGCAATCAGATGCCATTAAGGAGAGGTAAAGCAGCATCCTAGGGGAACAGTGAGACACAGCACAGAACAGCCATGGAAATGCCACTGCTTTACTCAGTACATTTCCACATAATATAACACATGCAGGGACAAATTCCAAGGCTTAGTGCTTTGAGATGAAAATAAAATAAAATTAAGAAGGCTTCTTATGCTTGCTGCCAGATATGATGGGGGAAGAGGAGATTTCTCTCACTGCCAATGTGGGTCACTGAAGAGAGCAGCAATAATCACCACTGAGGCAAATGAGTGACAGTTATGATGGACAGTTTTGATTTTTTTAATGAGGTCATGTTATTTAGCACTTCACCTTTTGCCGTGGGCACATTTTTTACATATTATAGGAACAGATAACTATTCTTTTTTAAAGTGTCACTGCTTACAGGTTTTTTTTCCTTCAAGTCCAGAAAATATCAGGGGTCTGCTGCACTACAATAACCTGCTATGGTTTTCAATCTGTACTTCAAAATATGTATTTCATAACAACACCTGCTGCTTCTTCAGCTGAAAGAAACTGGTATGGCCTTTTCATTACAACAGAGAAAAGGGAAAGACACAAAAACACAAAAGAAAGATCTCTTCACATTCACTCTTGAACATATAGCAAGTATACAGTTTGTCGAGTAATTACAGATTTGCTCCCCAAACACTCCTGGACCTGGGAATGCAGTGAAGTATGTCAAAAAAGGCCACAATTATGGAGAAAGGCTTGTGTGAGCTAATGCAGGGAAGAGGCACTCAGGGTAATCAAATCGGTCAGATTGGTGCAAAACATCACCTTGAAGCAGTTAGTGTGCAATGGAGATTGCAGTTACCTCTGTTGTTTGCACTCAGTATCCTTGCAGCAGCTTTTCCTCTTCTGCTGGGATAAAAATGTCTTTTGGCCAAAAGATTTCACAGATTGAAATCGAGCAATACCATATTTTAATACTCAGACAATTACTTGGGTATAAGAGGGTTAGAGATTCTCAGAGTGCCCTGAGCAGCTCTGCTGAAATCTCCAGATACTCACAGAACTGATGAAGGAGCCCATATCCAAGTGTGGAGAACAGGACAGACATAAGTGACTAAGCAGCACAAAGAAAGTATGAACTTTCAAGAAAAATATCCAAATCCCAATAGACTCAGTGTGTTGCTATAGAGCTGGGGAGAAAAACTAAATGCAGAATGGAATTATGGTAGTCAGACTCTACAGAGGCCAGAAAAATATTACCATCCTTTCCCCAATCCACTCACCTTCAAAATCCCCAAGAAAAAACCCATACCTTATTCTGGGTCAATTTTGTTATATAAGTTCAGAGACCACTGACTGCAAAGCTCAGGGGGAAAAAAAAAAGGTAATCTCTTGCTTTCAAGATATCTGGAAAGTCATGTAGTAGAGGGAGAAGGTCTGTGCAGCATAACACATTTATTACGTGTTTCAAGGATACAATGTGCCTGGCTACAACACCCTGAGATGCTAGGGGCAGCAGAGGTCAGTCATTCAGCAGGACAGGGCTTGAGACTAATTCCTGCCAAAGACAATACAGCTAGCTAACGTCCAGATCACTACTGCCAGTGGAATAACATATTGCTGCAGTTCAACGGGAATGTTTTGCAACAGAACTTGAGAAGTTATGTGCAAGAAGTCCATCTGGTACACTTGAGGGAAAGAAAGAAATCTTTCAAACACAATGTGACCATAGGCCACAAGAGAGAGATTTTTGAGAGCTGCTGCTACTTGCCCCCAAATGGTTTCAGCATATGCTCTGCAACTCCATTGCCAGCAATTCGTTGTGTGTCAGAAAAATGAGTCTAGAATTCCCAACGCTGGCTTTTTACTCAGAGTTGCCTTAGAGCATGGAAATACAACATCTGAGTGAGAGCTGGGTAGACAGAGAGCAAAGACATAAGAAACATAAACCAGAGCCATTATATGTGGCTGCAGGCTTGCATTTGGACTTTCAAAACTATGCTGCTGCATCATCAAAAAGTCAGCAAACAAATCAAATTCCACAGAATCATGTTTATTAGTTTCGTTTCTATGCTGCTTGAAAACATTAATAGTTATGTTTCACAGGAATGGGAGGCTTTTCTACCACTTCTGAATGATAATACAGGACCATAGAACACTTCAGCACACCAAGAAAAATGTTAAAAATGCTATCCTGTCTTTTCACATGGTCTGCTATTGCCAACTCAATGATAGTGTTTCTGACTGTGATAAGGAATTTCAATATGGGATGAGAACATGGGACACTTAAGGCAGTGGTAAAGACATTGCCTTTGTGATAAAAACATAAAATAGAATGAAGGAATTTATGCTATTTCACGTAGTAGGGTGGTTACTTGTTTTCCTTTACTTTCTCTTCATGGATATTTATTCCTACTTCATTTTAACCTAGCTTTTTTGAACATGTAAACAGGATAGGGATTACACTGAAATAATGGTGTTTGTTCTATCCTCTCTTCCCTCCTCTACAAATTGGATTTACAAAGACTACACTTGCAAGTTAATTTTATGCTGGAACAAAGAATTCTTGAAACCTTAACTTGAAAAGAGAATTCTTTTTTTCTGGCTGAGACATGATGATTCAGGAAATTTTCATGTGTTGTGCCTGTTGAATGTTGCCCTTGCAAGTAAATACAATCCTAAGCTTAGAACATCTGTCCCCTGAGGAAGTTAATATCAACACTAGGGAATATTTAATCCCAAAGATGCATGTCTAGTGCATGACAGGAAAGAATACAAAAGCTTGCTCAGTAGATGTTCTGGCAGTGAATCAAGCATCTACCTACTGAGAACATAGTGAACACTTCTGCACTATCAGTATAAGTGATTTATAGTCAATATTCCTTACAACTGAGGAACGAGCTGACATTGCCTGCAAGTTTCTTCCAAATCCTTTCAGCAGGATGGAATTTTGTCAAGACTTACGGCAGGGCAGCCCATACTATGTGAAACATCAATGTGCTTTATAATATGCTTCATCACCAGCATTTTCCGAGGACACTGCATCTGTGTAGCCTCCAGTGAACATCGCTCTGTGCTACAGGTACAGCAGCTGGATTGGTGAGGCCAGCAGGCAACCCCAGGGCTGAGCCACTCTTGGCCTTGAGCCCCAGCAGGCTGTGGAATCTCCCTCCTGTGAGGTATTCAAAGATAAGCTGTACAGACAAAATGCCATCTGCCCTTTTACTGTTGTCCCAGTTTCCATCAGAGGCTGGAGCAGAACAGCCCCTAGAGGTGCTCTTCCCTCCCCATTTCTATAATTAATTTTGCAATACAGATTGCTGTTCCTCTCTGTATGGTGAGGAAGAGAGAGAGCACCAGAACATCTGTACATACTAAAGGGCAACACTATCCCAGAAGAAAAATCTTCTGGCTCACTTTAAATACGTGAAGGCTGAAAGTTGGAACAATGTTTTTAAGCATGAAAATGGTGGGATTCTGGTTTTCAGAAGTATAGTCTTTCAGTGGGAGTAAATGAAGTCAAAACAGTAACTACTGTTAAAATGGGGATTAAGAAGTTTGTGAAGCTTATCTCATATGGGTTCTTTGATGTAAAAGACTACATTTCAGTAATTCATATCTCTGTGGTCGAGTGTATGTGTGCTATGGGGATTAGTTACAGGAAAGTGTTTAGAAATTTGTAATTTAGAAAAGGGTTTAGTAACCTTTGGTAAGACCCCAGTATCATGATTTATCTGTTCAATTCCTGATATTGATCCTGAATATATCATTTTGTATTTGCTGGTTAATTATGTGACATTAATAATTCATAAAAATCTTTGATACTTATTTGATCTAAATTGTGTGTTGAGCAGTTTTCTCTTGCAACAGTGGTCACCTGTCAATTTTCTTTACACAAAATTATATCTCCAAGATCTGATTTCAGTCAAAAGACTCTTATTGCTTCTGACACTTTAGATCACATTCAAAATCATGACAAGTGAAGAAAAATATATTAACAGTGAACATATGGCAGGGGAAGCAAATCTTGTTTAAAAGAACGACTAGACAGATTGAAAGCCCTGTATTCAGCATCAAAATAATAAATACAAAGCTGCACTTTTACATCCATGCTGGCTCATGTTTGTTCACAAGATAAGGTACAGCTACCTATTAGATGGCGTCTCAATCTCACTTGCATTTTGCCTTCAGATTTTTATAAAACATCTTGGAAACTGATGAATGAAAACAAAGACATAATTTTAAAAACTTAAAAACATTATATCACGGATTTTCATTTTCTTTTTAAAATGTGCATTGTTTAAATATCTATTTTTGACTTTGCTTTTTTTGAAGAAGTTAAACCTCTGATATACAACATTCAAATTACAAAGCAATTGCTATTTTAGATAATGATTTTACAACACAGTGATGCTTTTTTTCGGCACAACAAACAGTTCTGAAGTTTCCCCATGCTTTGTGCCCATCAACTGAAGTGTAAGGAGTGAGTCATTGTCAGTTTTTTGGTTTTTACATGTTTACTGTACTGTGAATTCGCCTGGTTTTGCTGTAGTCAGTCACTCACTTTCCAGAATTTGTCCAATACTACTTCTTAGAAATTTTGTCTTTCTTTTATGTGGTGGGGGAAGAGTATTCAGCCACATTCACTGCGCTCTGCCAAAAGTCTGAGAAGAAACAATGGTGCTTTTCATTCTCAGAGACTACGCCTATACTAGCAGGGATAGAGGCACTTTTGAATTCCTGGCTCTGAGCTGGAATATCCCCCAATTACCTCCTGTTTCCATATGGGGCACAACCTGGGCATGCACCAACCTTCCCTCCTCATGTCCGGTTTTATGCTGAACAGAAATGTGGCTCCTGCAGCCGAAGGGAAGCCAAACAAGTCCTGGTCTGTGGGATCAGGTTCCCAGAGCACTCAGAGAGGGATGCGGGCAAAAGGACGTGACTCGTGGCTTGTTTTCCTCTTTAGAAATCTGAGTGCCTAAACCCACATATTCCCTGTGAATTCGATATTAAATGCCAGCTCTTTTGTATCTGAGGCTAAAATGAACACTTTGAAGTAAAACACACAAATGCTTTTACCTGTGAGGGATTAATTACTGCTCTAAGGGCACGGTCATGGGGTCTGAAGAAACCAAGTCACTGAAATGTGGCGAGGGATTGCTTCTCAACTGAGCCATTATATCAGACAACATGTGTGCATTTAGCATTTCTTCTCAGCTGTGAACTGAGACACATTCATCAAAGCTACAAAATCCAATGAGATATAGCACTTACAGCTACTGGGAAAATATGTGTGCACTGCAAATCACCCCACACCTTTTTCACTGAAATGTTGAGATTTAGGAATATTACAAGGATGGGACCAGCCAGAGGTCTTCTCCAGGGTGGCCTTCTCCAGTTCTCTCTCCCTTTTGTCTAACAGAAAGCTGGAAACCAACTATTTCAAATGTAAACCCTTAAAAACCATATCCCAATCCTTTCATTTGCTCTTGGATGACTGCCATAATTGCATTGTTCCTACTCAGCAAGCATGGATCCCCCATATTTATTAACAGAGTACTTAGCTGTGCAGTGACATACAGCTCTCCAGAATGTTTCAACCTACTACTTATACCTATTACTGCCTTTGCACATAATATTAGAGCAAATAATCACACTGTTTCAAAAGCAGCATAATAAAATTTAAAGTTCCAGCACTATAAATTGCTTACAAACTTTTCTTGCTTGTGAGATTAACCCTTTGGTGACCTTCTTCTCTTTTCTGCTTCTGACCTTTTCTGCTTATCTCATTTTCTTACTATGTACACTCTTTGGAAGACGCCTGGTTAATTAGGAGTCCTGTGGGACTTGACCTGAAGGTCCTGATGGCCACTGAATTAATCTCTTCTCTCCAGGTAACCTAACTCAAAGTTTAATCCCAATGCTTTTTTTTTGGGGTGTTTTTTGGGTTTTTTGTTTTGGTTTGGTGTTTTTTTTTTGTTGTTGTTGTTGTTTTCTGGTTTGGTTTATGGGTTTTTTCCTTTTTTTCATTTATGGGTTTTTTCCTTTTTTTCACAGAAGGCCTCAGAGGTGCTGACAGGAGCTTGATTCAGCAGCTTCCAGCAGTTTCCTTTCTTGATGTGGTGTACATCTCAAAAAAGAATTGTTCTTTATTCTCACAGGTTACATGTTTATTGATAATGACTTTCTATAAAGGTGTCTTTTAAATATGTGTATGCTTTTCAGTCAAAAATGAATGATCCTTTTCTTTTTATTTCTGATGATTTACCTTTAATATTATTTAACTACCTCTTGCAAGGGTCCTGGAAAGTATGGTTTAGTCACATTATTCTGCACTTTAGTGATATCAAGCCTAAGAAGCATTATCTTTCTGGTTTTGATGAACTGTAAACAGGTCTGATGTCTGAGGCCAGCCCCCATGATAGCCCTTGTGATGCTGGTGTCACTTTCTTGGAGATATTTGTCTATTCACTCTGTTAACAAAGCACTGGAGTTGCAAATGAGGGTAAAAAGAGTAACCATGAACAATTGCAATATAAGAAGTACTGGGATTCTGCCTAAGCACATTTTGAATCAACTGCTTTAAAGAAATTTTGACACTGCCATTTTTACTGTTTTGAAAATCAGCATTTATATTTTTAAGTGCTGGGGACAATTCCAAGCTCTGTGATAAACTTTAGAATTAGGAAAAGCTCTTTACTTGCAGTCCATTACTTAATCTGTTTTCCCTTGTGTCTTGTGATAACTGCAACTTAGGTTTGCTTTCCACAAGTCACCACACTTTACAGCTTAGATTTGGCCTGGGATGTGAGTTTAATAAATGGTATGGTGGAACAGAAAACCCCTGTGGTGAGGGAGGTGTGAAACAAGATTTCAGGCTTGTCAAGGGATTTTTTTCCTCTTTGCAGGTCCTGAGTGGTCATTTTTCTCACTTCTTACAATACAGCACAGCTGGACAGTCATATCCTTATAGCAGATGGCTGTGGAAATAGCACACTCTATGATTGGTCTGCATAGGACTCTTTGCTTTCTTTTCCAAAACTTTTCATAGTAGAAAGGCAATGTGTAGTTCAGTCATCCATTTTCTTTCCAAGGTTTTGACAGCCTTTTTTTTTCCTGATTTAGTTTTCTGATCTTTATTTCCTGAGGAGCTGCTGATGCCGCTTGGTCTGTTCAGCAGGGAGAAGAGGAGACTGAGGAGAGACCTCATTGAGGTCTTCAGCATCCTCACAAGGGGAAATGAAGGGGCAGGTACCAATCTCATCACTCTGGTGAGCAGAGACAGGACTTTGGGAAAGGACCTGAAGCTGAGTCAGGGGAGGTTTAGGCTGGAAATCAAGAAAAAGTTTTCACACAGTGTGTGGTTGGGCCCTGGAACAGGCTGCCCAGGGAAGTGGTCACAGAACCAAGCCTGGCAGAGTTCAGTGTGTGTTTATACAATGCACTCAGGTACACGGCGTGGTGCTTGTCATGTGCAGGGACAAGAGTTGGACTTAGTGATCCTGATGGGTCCCTTTCAATTTTTTTAAGGAAGATTATTACCCCAGAAAGCATAATAGTGTTTTTAACATTTCTAAAATTTACTCATGTACATTTACATCCTATTTAGAAAATTTAGCTTAGCAGTTTTTTACGTCTAGACCTGTTGCTTAATACGTCTGTTAGTCTCAGGCAAAACAGACTGTGGAAAGATGATTAATTGTGCTATGTTTTAATTAACTTTGTCTGTAAAACTCCCTCTAGCCATTGGCTGAGAGCTTCCAGAAAGAATATTTATGTAAAGTACTCACTTATGTGCTACTTCTTCACTATCAACTTCATTTAAGTTCATTTTTCTAGGCGCTCACATTGTAGATTCTTAAAGTTTAAATGAGAAAGACTTTTTCTCCATCAGTCCTGCCAGTATCCCTAAAAGAAAAACCTAATTGCAATTAAAAGTCAATGTCAAAACTGACTCTTGGATACATCACCCTGACTCTTCACTGCAGTTGTTTAGTTAAAGCAGATCTCCCTCCCTAAACCCTCAGATTGCTGGAGCATCCTTGAGACATCCTCAGGCCTGCACTGAAGATATTTTAATGCAGATTCTGTTGCAGAAGGAGATGGATGACAAAGCAAAGCAATAGGAAAAAACATTCAAAGAGAGTTCAAGTACTGTATTTGTAACTCTTCTAAGGAGTTACTGATTTTTCTGTTCTTCACCTTAATGGCCTCACCTTTGAAAGACAGAAAAGGAAGCCTTGGAGGAGCACATTTAGCTCCTATCCTCTTTCCTCAAATGATAAATTTAGAAGGCCAAAGTGTCACGTGGGTGTATCATCACTTCAGCAGGAGTGAATCAGTAATGCAGAACAAAGTGTCATTACCTGGTTGAGAGCAGGGGGAGGGCTTTGTCTTTTAATTCTAGCTTACTTCTGGATAAGTAATAATGTCCTTCTACATTTGTATTAATTTTGCAAGCTGTTGATGTTTTGAAACAGTTATACATGAGAGAAATGGATTGTAATGGATTTAAACATTTTAATTTTTTTTTTTTTTGAAAGAAAGTACTTGTTCACTTCAAGATGTCAACCCACACCTGAAATCACACCCTTATCCTCTTCCCCATGTTTCAAACACCTGAGTCTAGACTGCCAAAGGGACCCTTATGTTTCAGTAAGGGCCAATTCAACACTTCAGTTTCCTTCAGATTCTGCCCATTCCAGTTGTTAGTCACAATCAACATTTTAACTACTTTGATAAACCACAAACTGCACATTGGAAATTTTTTGATTCTCTTTATGTAGTCTTGTTATGTATTGATGTATTTCTGCTTGTTCAGTCTCCTGTATCATTAGGAATACTGCAGATGTATCACATAACACAGATTCACTGCCAGGACTTCTCAGACCTTTGAAAGACTGTAAGTCTAGAGAATCATTTCAGTTATAAAACAGGAGAGAGTTTGTGTTACGGGTTTTTTTATTTGGGTTGGAGTTTGGGGTGATTTTTCTTTTTACAGAATGGCAGGTGCATTTTTAATGAAATAGTACTTAGTGACAAGTATCTCAAAGTGATTCCCATATATTTTTTTCCTATAGTGCTCCTAAATTACACAGATTAATAGATGTCTGCCAAGATCAATTTAAATGCATGCTTGTGGAAAGTTTATAATTTTACATATATGAAATGCATTTAAAAGTGACATGATCAAATCCACAGTCTTTTATCCTATTGTCACTCAAAATTACAGTTCACAGCTATATCCTTGTGGGACTAATTTATTTTCAATTAATTTTTAAACTGAGCGTGACCTGAAATATAATTTCAAATAACTGATGGGCTGGAGGCTATGTAGAATATGGGCATTTCATTAAGATGCAAATCAGACTTTGTATTCTAATATCCATAACAAACAAACTTTAAAAGAGTGAATACCAGTATTCTCAAGAATTATTCTGCAACAGTTATTCAGAAGGAAAATATGTAATAAACTTGCACAGAAATAAAGACATAATCCCTCTTGCTATGTGAAGACTAGGTAAAGCACATTAATGTGCAAATAGAGCTTTTCCCTTTATTTTATACAGGAAGAATTTTGTGCTAAACAAATTGCCAACTCCAAATAGGTTAAACATGAAATTTTCATTTGCCTTTTCTAAATTAAAAGATTTCACATTTATCATTAATTTAGTAACACAGGAAAACTTGGGCTGTAGGACTGATTTATCTGCTGGGTTCCTATTTCTGACAGACACATGAAGCCTCAGGTTTGTGAGGGCTCTGGATGTCATCACTACCAGCAGCCTGCAGAGAGAGGGTGTTCTCCTTGGCTCTGGGGGAAGGAAATTCATTTCCAAACAGGAGTCATATGTGGAAGACTCTTTTCCTCTGAAAAATAAAACTGGTCAGCCAAGTTGAAGCATCTAAGGATGCAAGTTTTTAATTTGAACACTCAGAGCTGCTTCTTTCCCTTTCACTGAGCTGTTTTCTCCCCCTCCCTGGTAAGAGGGTAATATACAACTCACCTTTGTGATTTGAGGAAGCAAAATTTAATTGCAGCAACTGAATGTGGATGATTATCTAAATCTATTATTTTAATATGTTTATTGTTTTTATGCTCATCTGCCTTTCTTATTCTACAGCTCAGGAAATCAAATAAAAATTTCAGCTTTTTCAGCTTCACTGTTTCATCCAATTTTCTGCAGTTTTCAGTGGGATTCTATTTGAAAAAACACAAAAAAAACAACCCCACAAAAAAACTAGACTGGCTGGGGATACCAAGAATGATACACTGCAACATTAAAAGTTAAAAAAAACCCCAAAACATTCTCTTTTAATTTACTAGGAAAATGTTCTTAAGATCTCTTCCTTAATTACATTGGATACATCAAGGCCAGGTTCAGAGTCTGTCTTCATTTATTGGATCCCTCAGTGTGCCAAAGCAGTAGGATATGACTTTGGAGCCACTCCTTCACAAATAAGAGTATTTGGCAAATAGAATATCCAGACATTTTCCCACTGCACTGGTGCCATAGACACTTAACAGCATGTTCTGCTCTCCAGAACATTAACTTTTGCTATCTCTCCTGAATATCAGTTTTCATTTAGGGAATGTAGGTCCCTGGTATGTGCCTTTTCATCCAAAGTAGAATTATTTCCCTGTTATGTTCCTTTTAGTTGAGAATACAGACATTGATGGTTGTTCTTTGTCCCACTACATGTAATCCTTATACTGAAACAACATAAAAAACTAGGAAAAGTATGGAACAGCCCATGTTTTATTTCTCTATATTTCTCCTGAATTATGTCCTAGTTTTGTAGCTATTGATACAAATCCATGTGTGTAAAGAAATTACTTGAAGATGCTTCCTACTCATTACCCAAAAATCGTTCCAAAGAGTAATAAAGGGACATTGCAAATTACTATTTTTGTGAGTCCAATAAGTGATTTTCACTTCATAATAACCAATTCTGTTATCATCCTAGGATGTGATGTTTTATAGAGAAATGAACTAAAAATGATATCCACTTTTTTAAACTGCTAGTTAAGGTTAAATATCCTGAAACAAATAATGAATTAAAACAGCAGAACCATGATGGTATTTTAGAAAAAAATCTTATTTCTCTCTAAAATCCAGAAAGGTCTGTCTGTCTGGCAGAGCCACTGAAGTTCGATTTCTGGCTGTGGGATAAATGGTGTTTTCCAAAGTCCTAGCACCCAGATTCTCATCCTGCCAGCAGGTAACTTCACATCAAGCCCAGGCCTGAGTCCTGCCTATTAAAATAGGTGCTCTTTCAGGTGAAAACCTGAAGACACATGGAGGCACTAACAGCTTCCTGGATGGGATGTATCTGGAGAATAAGAGCCTGAGGCTCTCTCATCCAGCAGTTCAGACACAGCCAGAGCATCCCAAATGTGAAATACACTGGAGCAGAAGTCTGAGATGGTCCCTGCACAGCACTCCCATGCTCACCTTCAGCAAATTAAAGCATAAAGACCAAAAGATTGTTCTTTCTCACAAACAAAACCAAGTAGAACAATTTTATTTGTATTTTCTTGTGGTTTCCTGCTTATTTTTTTGTTGGCCTTGCTAAGAGTGCAGTTACTTGCAAATGATAGTCCTGTTTTAACCTCTGGCATTTAACTTATAGATCACAAATAGGCCAATATGTCATCTGTGACAGAAAAGATTCCTGGATGGTATGATGGAAAGAGCAGTTTCAAATTAGTGCTACAGTAATCAACAAAAATAAAGAAGAACCATTATCTGACCAGTGTCATGATGTGAGAAAGTAGAGACCTACAGTCTGGCCTCAGCAGTGATAATTTTTGCAAATTAATTTATTTAGAGGGAGGCAGGTCTATATTCTTCATGGTTCATTATCCTGGCAAGCACATGGCCTACCACTGTAATTTGCAAGTGAGCATGATGTCATTTTAATGAAACATCAAACAGGGCAATTCAGAAGGAAATGCCTACTATAAAAGAGCTATTAAATAATACTTAGTAATTATGGAGTGATTTTCTACTTCAAAGCCCTTCACAAACAGTCAGTAATGAATTTGCATAACCTCTCTGTGAAGAGGAGGAGGAGGAGGAGGAGGAGGAGGAATATCATTGTTCCTTTCTGCAAGCACAGAGCACAGAAACAGCTTGCCCAAGACTACAGAGGCCATGGGCATCAAAGCCCAGATCAGAACCTGGAATCCAACAACTGTCAGACGTATGGCTACATCATCACACCAGGCTCTCAGCCTAGTAGGGGCCTTTAAAAAGTTCTTAATTCCTTTAAATAAAGGTTAGTGTTGATAACTCAGCCTCAACTACACAGTTAGCTTCTAGTCACGGTTATTTTGTTGTCTTTGCACAAGACTGTTCAGACTAGGATCAAACACTATGCCACCTCACAACCCACAAGTCTCCACCCTCAGGTCTTCTTACAAAAGAGTACAGGGGAAGGGGGACACACCATGGCCTGATTGTGGTGGGCACTCAAAATGCACTTATATGTCCACTGAGACCCAGAACTCTGGAAACACTGCTATTTACCCCAGTTTAGAAATCCTCCTCATAACACCCCCCACCTCACCCTGACAGGTGTCTGCAGCTCAGTCAAGAATGAATATTGTAGCTGCTTGAATCTCCCTGGGTTTTACAGAATCACAGAACAGGTCCTGTTGGAAGGGATCACAGTGGGTGATCTGGTCCAATCCCTCTGATCTCAACCCAGAGCACATGGCACAGGATTAGACCAGGTGGTTCTTCAATATCTCCAGTGAGGGAGGATCCACACCCTTTCTGGGGAACCCATTCCAGTGTTCAGCTGCCCACACAAGAAAGAAGTTCCTTGCGTTCAGGTGCGTCAGTTTCTGCCCATTGCCTCTTGTCGTAATGCTTGGACAAGATTGGCACCACCAATATTGGCATCACTGAGCAGAGCCTGGCTCCATCCTCTTGACACCCTTCCTTCAGATACTTGTAGACATCAATGAGGCTCCATCTCAGTCATGTCTTCTCAAGGCTGTAGAGGCACAGGTCCCTCAGGTTTTTCCTCATAGGAGAGATGCTCCAGTCCCCTTGCCTCCCTTGCCTCAGGAGCCCATAACTGGACACAGCACTCAGTTGTGGGCTCACCAGGGCTGAGAAAAGGGGCAGGATCACCTCCTTGCTGGCAATGCTCTCCCTAATGGCCCCCAGGATCCCATTGACCTTCTTGGCCCCCAGAACCCACTGCTGGCTCATGGACAGATGGTTGTCCACCAGCACCCCCAGGTCCTGCTCCACAGAGCTGCTTTCCAGCAGGTCACTCCCAGCCTGTGCTGGCACAGAGGATTGTTCTTCCCCTCTGCAGGATTCTGCATTTTCCTTTGCTGAACTTCAGGCAGTTCTTCTCTGCCCATCTCTCCACCCTGCTGAAGTTCTTCTGAAGGGCTGCACAGTACTCTGGGGTATTGGCCACTCATCCCAAATTTGTTTCCACTGAACTTGCAGAAGAGGCATCTCCTCTTCGTCCAAGTCATCAATGAAAAAGTCAAGCCATACTGGGCCCTATATTGAATCCTGGGGGACACCACAAGTGACAGGCCCCAACTAGACCCTGTGTCACTGATTACAACCCTCTGGGATCTGCTGATCAGTCAATTCTCCATCCACCTCATGGTCCACTCATCCATTCCATACTTCCTGAGTTTGCTTATGAGGATGTAGTGAGAGACAGTGTCAAAAGCCTTGCTGAAATCTCAGAAGATGTCTTTAAAGTCCACCATCAATGCAGTCCACCATCTCTGCACAGTTTAGTTTAATATCAAAACATTGGTGTTTGGCACTGCCATGTAAGACCAGTGCCATTTGACATGCATGTAGTGATTGGCTGACATTCCCTACCCTAATGGTGGTGGCTGCTCTTAAAATCTCAAACCATCACTACTTGCAATGATTGTGCAAGTTTTCTTTGCCCACAACAGGAGAAAACTTAGCTATTTTGAAAAAGAACTAGTTTTCCCACTGTGTTAAATATCAGGAATTGTACTTTTTTTCCCCCAAACTTAGAATAGCAATATCTATGTGTATAGATAGAAATTTTGATTCAGGTTAATGTATCTCAGTCTTGAGAATACAATACAATATGTCATCCTTGACAATACTTTAAATAATTCATAACTCTGTATTTGGGAATATATTTTTAAAAATTATTTGAATGCAGGTGTTGCATTAAACAAATAGCAAAGGCTTTCTGATGATCTATTTGGATTAGCCAAATAACAATATACTCAGTCTTTTTTAGCTTATCTTTCAATTTCTTGCTAAAAACCTTGGGATCTGCTTCTATATGAAAAAAGGCTCTCTTTATTTGGACAGTTCACTTGGTAAAAAAACAACCTCAAAACTATTAACTGCAATTTAGTCCAAACATTTTTGAGGACCCAGAGGTCTGAATCTCACTGAAAACCTGCAGATATTTCTACACATTAATTATCACTTTGCTTCTGTGTATATTCCTTGCACAGTGGTGAAAGGGAGCATGCTCAGGACATAATTTGCAGTAACAGCAACAAGTGTTCCATGTGGCCACCCAAAACAGCAACTTGGATAGATATTATAGAAATACTTAATACAGACTATTTCTGAGATATATATATATAAACAAATATATAAACATATCAATTAAAAACAACATATTAAATTTTAAATTCTTTCCTTTCTCCTCCTTACTTAGAGTAAAGCATTGAAAGCATTGATTTATTACAAGTTTGTAAACTAAGTAGTATTTTAGACAGAATGTATTTGCACAGGAAAGATTTAAATCTTTCTTAAATATGATCATCATAAAGGAGTTGCAGGAAGGCTGCCTGAAATAAAGTGTGCTTATTAATTTGAAGGATATGCTGCACTGGTTTAATGGCTAGTCCTCACTGGGAAAGATCTGCCACTCTTTGGATCAGGTACAGATGAGTGATAAAGGTACAGATGGAATCTATTTTAACGCTCATTTCTGTGTTATTGTGTGGGGCATTTGGACCATATATGTACCAGAGAAGTAAGTGTTTAATAAATCACCCAACAGCTGTCTTCTTACAAGAATAATGTCATTTAAATGGATGGGAGTAATGTATTAATGTATTTTAGATAATTTTGAAAATATGTTCAGTGTGAATGTATCCTTAAGTATTACTGGCTTTCCCAAACACTCATATTCATTTCAGTGAAATCTAAACTGGAAAGTCCTGGAGCAGCTCAGTGCCTCATCTGCCTCTTCAGCTGTACCCTTCCAGGCTGCTGGAATTCATCTTTCCTCCTGGAGCCTCGAATAAACAAGCCAGAGAGCACTCACAGCAAGACTCCACAATGAAATATTTGACTAAGGTTAGGACATCTGGGAAGAGTTTAAGGACAGCTTCAGGTCTGGAACTATGTATTTGAAACAAAATAATTTTGTTTGGCACTTTTGGTCTTGATTTGAACTTTTGCTTTCTGCCAGCTGGGTAAATTTCTTCATGGCTGGGTTGTACAGTGGCGTCTGTGGTTTGCAGATGTATGTTCTTGTCCATCACTCTTCACTGACACACCCTGTATTGTCTTCTTCTCTTGGAAAAGGTCTGTACAGCTAAGGGTATTTTTAGGCTTGAAAGCTTTCTGAAATACAAATTTATTTTCATAATATAACATTTACATGCAGTAGCTAGGATTAATTGTTGTTTATTCTAAACTATTTCAGATTCTAAACCATCCATGCAACTGAAAATTTTTACCAGTTTCCTAATATTGTTATATTTTCTAAAATTCCTTAAAACCAAGATAAAAGTTTTCTGATTCTCTTGATTGGACTGTTTCCCTTTATTCAAAATCTTGTTTCCTAAAAGCAAATTGTAAATAGAGAGGGTTTGCGTTATACTCCATTTTAACTGTATTTTTAATGTGGTTATAACAATTACACCAGAGGCAATAATTTGGGAGGAATGTAGAAAAAGAAACAACCTGATTCTAATTTTCCTTTTCCTTAATTGGGTTTTGCAACACTAGAATGCAATTCCCTTTGTTTTTCAGAGCTTCATATCTATATAAACAAAATAGGCACATGATGACTTATCTATTGATTGACTAGTGAATTTGATGGTTGAAGGAAATTATGGTCAAAATTAAATATATCAATCAAACTCTAGGCCCTCAAAGGCATTGAGAACAATAGGAATTAGACTCTGAATCCTCTGAAGACCTAGGGGAAAATGGTATAAATAATGTAACTTTAAATTAAACTAATACATGATTAACAAAAATTCAAAATTTCTGTACATAGTAAATGTATACAGTTGTAGTAATAGCTTGCCAAAAGCAGACTATTTGAGAAATCATAGACTTTGGCTCTATAGAATTAATATCAGCTGTTTCCCTCTATTGACCTTTGCAAGGTTACTTCCACTATATACTAGTAAGGACAAAATTATATCTATAATTTGCCCCTAAAAGAAGGTTATCACTCTGATAAGACCATTCCATTGTGCTTGATCATAGCTTATAGGACCCCACATCAAACGAGCTTGTATTGCACATGATACTTTCCATTGTTTTGCAGAAAACAAACATGGGGACATTTGTAGCAGACATTTGTCCTTAATGAAAATATACTGAACTCAGCAGCAATGAAAAGTAAACATTCATCACTGGTCCAATTTATATTAGACAGCCTTTATAGTCAACAGAATGAAAGAGGCATTTGCAGGGCTGGATTTACCTCATCCCAATGACTCACATGAATCTCATTGCAGGCATCTGGAATTAGACAGATGTGTCCCAACCTCAAGTCACAGGCTACGGTCTTCTTTGGATCAGGACCATCTGCAGAAGTAGGAAACTCTCTCTTATGACTGTAAAACTGTGTGAGACTTCACAACTGTGAACACTCAAGAGCACCTATAGGGAATGACAGCAGAGTGTTGCAGAGAACTCACTGGCAATTTTTTATTCCACATCTATATCAGTCATGAGTGCCCAGTGCAGCCTTGCTATTGAAACACCTCAAGTGCTAAGCTAAACTCCAGTGAGGCAAACACCAACCATGCCCAACTCATGATGCAAAGCTATAATTTGAATAAATCTCACTGAAAGCAATTTTCTTTCTCTCATAATTCCAAGTTACAGGAACACTTCTATAATTTATCAACTACATATTTTTGCACACTGTTCAGTTGAACTGTCTACTCAAAATGTTAGACAAAACTTTCTGTTTCCCAGAACTTAGTTCTGGAAAATTTCAGATCCAAATAGTTTCAGACATAAAAAATATTAATGTGATAGGAATTGTTACCATGTCTTAGGTGTAGAGAATATGGGAAATGGCAGCCAGCACACTGAGAGCCTACCTGAGAGAAGATTTAGAAGCTGAAAAGCTTCCTGAAATTTAGACAGCGGTCCATCACCTCTATTTTCCCACACTAACCATATGAATAAATCTTCATGCAAATTTTAAAGTCTGATAAACGCTGTGTTGTGACTTTGCTCAGGGAAGGCTGAAAAGATATGGAACCAGTCATTTTCCAGTAGGAGTCCAGTGGCCAAAATAGTCCTTCAGGAGGTGGGAGAGGCATAGCTCTAGATGCTGTTCCACTCAGGAAGGTTATATTTCTGTCTCTTCCAAGGACCACCATAACTGCAAAACTTCATGGTTCTCCCAACCAAAACATTTTTTTCATCTTTTCCCTCCAACGGAGAGGAACCAATGGAGAGGAGTGGGTACCAGACAGAAAGCAAACAGCACTAAACTTGTTCGGGTGGAGTGGATGGGATTAGGAACTCAAGTAGGAGCTCCAGAAACATCCTTCCAAATTCTTCTCTGTGACAAGGGCCCCACAACTGCGACACCCTTATTTTTCCTCATTCTACTTAGTGATTTTGTTTAGCTTCCCACACATACATCCATTCCAGATGACAGAAACAGCCCATAACAAAACGCATATAGATACTGAAGGCTTTTCCAACATTTATTTATTATCATTATTGACTAAAAAATAATTTTTTCAAATACTTTGAGATAATTTCCGTTTAGTACATAGGGACTTATTGCTAATGAAGCAGTGATACCATAAGTAAATTGAAAACTTGGGGTTTCTCTTTTTCTAAGGGAACAAAAGTGTCAAGAACAAAAGAGTCTGTGTTTTAAACTCAGCTCCTTTTGTCAAAGGCTGCATGGTCCTTTTCAGATAGAAATAAAACAAATATGTTTTCATTCTACTTTTGGAAAAAAGGTATGAATACTATAATTTAATATTAATTAAAAATACAATTAAATATTTCTTTTCATCCATTTTATAGTTTTATTCTTAGATATTTCCCCACAGACCAGTATATCCCCATGTTAGAACTAGTCACTCAAATGTGCACGTTTTTCCCAGATTAATTATATTGGCATTTGGTACGTACATGGATCCTTCTCTCTTTAGGGATTTAAAGTAATTTCTAAGGATACTGCCAAGTACATCTACAAGGAACTCCAAGTCTGACTATCCAGAACATTTCTGACCCTCGGGAATTGGGAAAAAAAAATAGCTTTACTTACATGGATGTTATTTTATGACTGAAGAAAGATATGAAACTTTTAAAATATATTTCTTTATACATTAATTTTCAGGTTTAACATTGATGTCCAAATCATCCCCAGTTAGCAATGATCTTAATAGGAACAAACTCAGTCCAAAATTCCTGACTGACAGAGACAGGAAAGTAGAGAATTCCATTCAGAAATTTCTGATAAATTCAGAAGAATTACTGTTTGGATTAACTTAATGTAATTATATTAGATGTTTCTTCAGCAATTTTAGGTTTCTTACCTTTTTGAGAGAGATTAGATGGAACATGGTGATTTCTTGAATTTTCTATTCACATGGCAGTTTGGATTTATAGCTTTCTAACAAACTATCAAGTCTAACTTGATGCTCCCATTGCCTTTTTTAATGAAAAAATCTATTTTAAAACACATAAGAACATATTAAACCTCTTAAATATCATATTAATATCTCTTTGCATTAAGAAAAACTTTTTGTTTTACAAGCCAGTTTAGTATTTAGTCTTCAAGCTAAGAGCAAATGGGTGAATTCATTATGCTATTTTTAAAACTTGTTTTATTTTCCTAGAAATATGTTCTTTCCATATGGGCAAGATGACAGTTATAATAGTTACCAATATTTTTTTACTATTTTTTTTACCTTTCCTGGAATATTTTTTTTTACTTTATTACATCAGTAGGAAAATCTACTTTCTGTGCACGTAAGTATATGTACTTAAGTATATATATTTTTAAATTATAGAATATCCTTATCAGACAAACATCCTCAGTGCAGTCAGAAGGAATGTGTTATAGATGATGCTTGGAATTGTCAAGGGAACAAGTTTTTATTTTAAGAATATATGATACTACTGAAACTTTTCTCTTTTATTTCTTTTTTTTTTTTCACCAGCAGACAAGGAGCAGGGCAGCATATTTTTCATTTTAAGCTTCAACCAGACTTCTAAGAATTGCTGTCTTTGAAGCACTCCCCCCACGTCCTCCCCAATACTGGTCCCCAATCCAGAATGAAAAAGTTCCTTTCCTGCTGTTGGATCACTTTCTTCTAGGATTTTCATAATGTTCCTGTCAACAAATTACATAAAGTATTGGACAAATCCTCTGTGGTTGGCTTCCATGAATCCATGACACTAATTTCCACTGCATCTTGATACTTATCTCCAAAGCTCTGATCACAGCTACCACTTCAGAAAACAGCAAGGAACATCAGGAGCCTCTTTAAAGAGGGAGAGAAAATCTGTTTTCTAGCTACTTTTTAAGACTGATGATTTATTTCTCCAGTTTATTGACACTAAATGAGTAAAAATTAATCAAGATTCCTCTGCATCAAAACATTTGTTCCCAGCTTTCTGATTGATTTAGTCAACTATTTTTGGTTCTAAAATTTTGGTAAGTAGCCATGAATCTGGTTTCAATTGAGTGTCCCAAAGTGGCAGCAGTTGGGAAGTCAGTCATTTTTGTGATGTGTCTGTGCCCCATGAGGGAATCATGACCTTTCTGTGTCTGTTTGCATGGGGCTCTTTCATACTTTGCAGCAGCTTGGATCACTCTGATGTCCTGGGTTGCGTGCCCAACCCCCAGACCCAAAGCAGGAAGATGAAAAGATGAAAATACTTTCAGTTTGGTTTTTCATCAGAGATAGTTTGTGACAAAAGAGACCATCTTCTATGCCACACAAAATGGTTTTGATTTTGTGATTTATCCTTTTGCCTAATATATTCTAAGTTATGTCTCTTTTTAACTGCTGCAACAAAATCTTTCATTTAAGGAGACCATTATTGCCTTCTAGAAAACCAAGATTTCCAACAGTTTTTAATATAATAAAATAATTTTTTCCATAATTTTTAAAAAAGTATTTTGAATAAAAATGTGCCAAGTTTTTGAATTTTTTAGGAGCAACAAAGAACAGATTTTTCCTGAGAGCATTTGCTTACCTTCTTCCCATTCACCCCCAAAGCACATTAAAAATATAACAAACCTATTTTGAAATCAGTACAAAATCAACCAGTAACTTTATTGAAGGTGTTGTCACTGTATATGCTGGTGAAATTTCTGATATGCACTGATATTTCAAATATTGTGAAGAACAAACCAGTTTTGGGGAAAAAATATTTCCATGTCTAATCTTACAGATCTTAGTTTTTGGAAGGCATTATTTATCCACAGAGCATTAACGTGATCGATTGATGAGATAGCATCATATAAGGAAGTTCCAAACATTTGGAATTACAGACAGAAGACAGATTTCTTGCTACAATATTGGAGAAGTCATATGCACAGACATTTTGCATTCTGAACAATTAAATCCTTTCCTGTGATGCTCAGCACAGTGGTAGAAAGCCACAGCATCAGCCAGAAGGAAAATAACTTCTAGCTAAGGGCTAAAACAGTTTTTACCCTTTCCAAATCAGCAACAGTCACATCAACCAAAAAATATCTTGAGTTGATAACAGTAGAAAATAAGGAATAAGATTTCATAGAAAACTTTTTGGATTTGGAAAAAGGCTGTCTCAGACTGACAGAACACAGCCACGATATTTAACAGATGCATTGTCATATTAGCTTAAATTGAACAGTAAGTTTTGATATCCTTATTACATACACAAGTATTTCTTTTAATTTTGATTATGAATTTTCAGAATTTATGACAACTTATTTGAAAGATCTTGATTCATTAAAGCAAATTGACTTTCAAAGCTTGTTTCAGAACTATTTAGATAGTTATTTATATCTAGGGTTTTGTTCATGAAATCAGTTGTGGAGGTGGAACTGCTCCACTAAATCTGGCTTTGCAGTTTATCTCAGCAATCTCCCCATGATCTCAGAAGACACTTAAAGTCTTAATCTTTTGTTTTTCCAGGTTTAGATGTGCAAAATCCCCAGGTGTCCGATTGGTTTACTTTATACCTGCACACCAGCTCCCTTGACAACTTCAGACAGAAAACTTTGTAAACCCTGCACAAATCCTATTGACATTTTTCTCTGCCATCATTTTAGCTCTGCCTAAATATCTTTAACATTTGTCCAAGCCTTGCAGGAAAAGGACAGTGGAAACAAACAGAAAAGAGAGATGGCTATAAGGCAAGTCTGGATGTTTTAAATTAAAATTTAATAAATTAAATCAAAGCATTTATTAAACTAGAAAGGGAGAGAAAGGCTAAACAGGGAGCTAAGAAGAGTGGTTGCTAAGAACAAGGCACACATCCTGATTCTGTAAGGTCAGGTTGTTAGCAAAGGGGAGCTGAAGGGCTGAGGGAGCACGTGGGAAAAGTCAGGAGAGAGGTTTAGCTATTAAGATTTCATATATAGACCAACAAGTTCTTGGAATGTATGAGGTTAAAAGGCCATAAGGTATTAAATACTTCAACTTGTGAGTCAGTTTCCTTGGACTCACCATGGAGATTCGCAATCTTTGGAAGAACTTGAGCCCAAAAAATATCCCCAGTGCAAATCGCTTTCCTGGGGCATCTGTGAATGTCCTCATCAAAATGGCCTGAAACTTCATTACATTCCTCTGCCTGCATTCCTCATCGCATTTAGCTATTTAATAAGCCTTGAATTCCAAAGAAATGCAAAAAAACACTTTTGGAGATTATGGAAAATTGGAAAATTGTTTACAAGCTTCCTCATGAACTGGAAAATGTCTATGATTTTCTCTTTGCAAGCAGGACCTCAAGCTACATGTGGTTGATAGTACCTAAAGGTAAAAGTACATCTGGCACTCACCACAGGCTACTAGGAATTTCTAATTGCTGTCTGTCCTCAGTGTTTCCCAGAACAATGTCTTGTGGGCATCATGCTACATTGGAAGTTGTTGGAAGCAGAGAGCAGCTGTACACTCAGAGCACTTCTGCAAGACTGAGTTTTGAGAATTTCAATACAAACACAATATTTTGTTCATGAATAACAGAAAAAGGTGTTCATGGGTGAGCACGGGGGAGACCTGCAGCGAGCAAGCATTAATGAGCATCTTGCATGCCTGAGGCTGCCCAGCTGTCCATGGCAAGCCAAACAGATATTGTGCATGACTGTCTGCCCTGGGAATATTGTTCTCTGGATAAGAGGAATGGGATGAAAACAGAGTTGATTAAATGAACTTTAGCTGTCTAATTTATAAAACTCACAAGGAAGACAGTTTTGAGTCCCCATAAATTCCATTTCTAGTTTTTCTGAGGTAATCTAATATATAACATACAAAACAAGCGCTAGGTGTGTTAGTCTCTCTGCTTTATTCTTTTCTAGGAATAAGTACATAGATCCTTCTAATTGCCCTAACCCTCCAAGTAAGGAATATCTTCATTTATCACCAAGCGCCTTCTCTTTTAGGGTTTATTTGCATTAATCTATAGCCTGCAGAAGAATTAAATGTAGCCAGTGCACCAAAAGCACCAAGGCAAGGCACCGTACTGGTTTCCACCATCAGTACAAGAGCTTGAGAACTTTCTTTCCCTTCCTTCTTTAGCTTCTCATTTAACTTACTAGTCCCTTCTGACATACACTAGGAGACACAGAGCTTGACAGTAAGGATGTGCATCCCATCCACATTTCCATGACAATCAGAAACAATCCGCCATGTAGAAAGCAGCTGATAAGCCGCCCCTACTTTGTCATGAGCCACAACAGTAAAATCAACCCTGGCTGCCCTTAAAGCAGAGCTCTGTGACAGCTCAAGCTCTTTTTCTGCTGCTCTACAGGATGTGCACCTTAGTATGTCCCATTTCTTGCCTTATCTGTCCTCAGGGCATCACACTACATGCATTAGAAAGTCCCCAGAGTTGCACAATATTCAAACATCAGGAGTGAAAAAATATTTCAGTCACTGCCCTTAAACCTATTTACCTTAAGGGTGGGGATTTATCACTGCTGCTGAAGAAGGAACACATGATTTATATCCAGAAATCAGTTGTATTCTTTTTTTCCTTGGAATTCTTTTCAGCTGGCATGAAATACTATTTTAAATTATTCTGCTATTTTTCTTATTGTATTTCAAGACTTAACATATCCAGTAGAAAAGCTCTGTACAACAGACTAGAGGCTGAAAAGATATAGGACTGAATCTGACAAATCAGATTTAATCAACCTCCAGATTTTTCTCCAAAATAATCAATAAATTGTTGTCATCAGGCAACTAGAGAATATTTCTGTTGAAAAAAACCACATTCAACAAAATGTTCATCCTGAAATTTGGAAAAAATATTTCTTGTCCTTTCATTTCAAGATGACTGGGATAATAAATCTACCTAAAATTAAAGTGGCGATACAATAATCACTTTTAGGTCCATCTTTATAGCCTTTTGTAGCCATGGGCAGATTTCACACACATTTAACATTAAATTGATACCTCAAGCAGAATAAAACTCTTAAAGATTTAGGAAATGAACAGCTTTATAGGGGTGTGAAAGGTAATGTGATCGATTGTGGTGAGGCTGAAGGAGAAGTGAGGGAGAATTGGGCTGAGTTCAGCCACCTTCAGATGAGCAATCAGTGCTGATTAACCTGCCAGTTAACTCTGCATACACTGATCAGATGCACCACCTCAGCTGATTCTCGCTTAGTGAAAGTGTTATGGAGACCTGGGAAGCCACAAGGTATATTGCAAAGCAGAGGAGACTTTGAGCCCAACCCCAGTGCAAACTCAGTTTTCTTCCTAAACTGCTTGTAAGACTGGTCTGAAAGAGCAAAGCTAAGAGAACGAATTTAAAACAATAGCAAAAAAAAGAGTTTAAAAGAAAGATGCTAATCTTTTTGGATGCTATTTTGCTATGAACTAAAATAAAATCTTTGATATAGACTAAACTAAAATCTCTTTGGATTCTAATTTGGTATAAACTAAAGTGTTTGTACTGTTTTCATTCAGAAAAAATAAGGAGGCTCATTTGTTTTAGTATGACCCAAGCCAAATATTTCTTTCCATTTTTCCCTTTGTCTGCAGAATCAGTTATTCAGAGATAAGTGCATTATGTAGCTATTAACTATTCATAAATAGCTGCATCAAACACTCTGCCATGAAGTCCCAGGCTGCAGTTACAAACAGAATGTTCGCAAGGGGCATTGCACACAGCAGTGGGACAGCAGCTGAGCCACACAGAACCTGCTCCTGTGCCACTGCACCAGACACTGCTGAAATATGATTTTATATCAAAGAGACGTGGTATTAATAGCAGTACATACAGAGCAATTTAGGAATCCAGGTATTATCTTTATAAGACAGAAAGTTTTGGTTTTCTTCCTGAGTTTTTATCTTTCTTCTTGTTTGCAGCTCACAGAATGGCAAGTTTACAGAAAAGTCAGTGACCATAAGGATGTCAAGATGATATAAGCATAAATAAGAATAATGATTTTTCTCCTCTCAAATAAGCTTATATTGGCATTTTTTATTTACTGTGTATATAAAATCAGCTCTACATTCATGCTCCTTAGGGTACAATGCTGGATGTAGTCCAAAAATTAACTAATTAATTAATTTATGCTGTCTTCAAAGAGATTTTGAAAAGCATAGATAATTTCATAATCACACCAAAAAGTATGGCAATTGGACATAAAATTGTACAGGCCACCTGGAATTAGAGATGGAAATGACAATTAGGTTGTGTTCGATATTTTTGTCAATGTGGATGCATGATAGTCAAATTTTCAACTTTAGGTTGAGTATTATGAGGCTAGGAATGGAAATGTTATTTGGTTTTTGGACTTCTGATATGACACATATGTCAAGTAATCCTTAAAATGCAAATTTTTACATTTTCCTACCTGATAATAATTATACAGTTTTCTAAGAAGGAGTGCATTCATTCAGTTATGCTCTAAACACCTTGCAGCAGGGAAAATTTCATTTTACATAGAATGAAATAAAATTTCCTGTTACATATTTGTTATTTGTACTGTACAACTTCATATTGAAACACTGTCCACTTCCTTTGCAGCAGTGTTAATAACCTTCAGTACTATTCTATTTCAGCTTTTTTCTTGTAGCCACTGAACTCTTTGTCCCCGATTGTATCCTGTATCAAGGTGTTAATTTCAGAGCTATTATCATTAATTTTAGTTTAAAAATCAATAGTAATAATTTTAGTTTAAAAAGTCTTTCAAGTTTTGTTCCATTTTATGATGTTCTCTTTGGCTATGTACAATAAATGACTCTAAAGACTGAGATGCTAAAACAATGCCAGACTTAGGTAAGTTGATTTCTTCAGAAATCTGCATGTTTCTCCATTTGCCAAGCTACTGAGCTTTGTCAGAAGTATATTTTATGCATATGTTGAGAGAAGTCAAAAGGATTTTAAAAAGTCTTTAAAAATTGAATAACTATTTTTGAACATCTGTAATCTCCAAGCAATTCTCTCTAAATAGAAGTGTTTTGCACAAGAAATGGCTGCTGTAAAGTCCTCTGATATAGCAGAAGAAGATTAACTAGCTGTTTAATTCCACTTAATGATTCGTTAATTCCACTTAATGAAAAACATGGGTGTTACAATATTCAGCTAAGCCAAAAGCCTAAAACCAGAAATATACATTCTCTTTTGAAGTATAAATTTTGAGTATGCTGTCAATGTGATCTTGGCTAACAATACAGTCTTAGGTTCACTCAGACACAGTAAAATCAACTTTACCCTACAGAATATCATTAAAGTAATTCTGAATAAGAGTTCTAGGTGACACCTATTGGGATGAAAGTATCAAAAGCTACATGCTAGTGAAAGCATCACATTCCCTCCTAAAGCCATGTAAAATAACATTTTTAGAAAAAAACCCACTGCTATTTCCTTTAATATAATTTTAATAGTTGAATTTAATGAAAATAATTTTCCCTTACCAGTCAGCAATTTATGTTACATTGAAATTAATAACCCTAATTCATAATTTTCTAGTGTTCCCACACATCTGACAACTATATATTATGATTTTATGGTAAAAATCACACAGTATGTCAAGATAGTCCTGTCTCATTAAAATAAATATAATGAAATGGGAGCAAAATACATTTTTGAGTGTCTAATTGCTGTTATTTGTGTATTTATCCTTAGTCCTAGTTGCCCAACAGTTTTCTCTAGATCAATGGGCTGTAATAATCTAGTGAGAATTACTATGAATTTAGCCAAAACACCTTAATTTTTATATTACTTTTCTTCACACTTATTCTAAGAAAAAGGACATGTAATACTTTATATCATTTTTTGAATATCACACTTCTCAGAACTGGACCGAGTTATGCTGTTTGGCAGCAGTTCGAACACAGGAACAGCCTTCTTTCTATGTAAATACGGGTAACCTTGGAAGGCTTTATTGATGACAACATATCACCTTTTTGTGTTTTCCTGCAGGAAAAAATTGTGCATCATGCCAATGCCAAAGGAACTGTAAAAGTTCCCATATGGTTTTAACTATACAGAGTTCTTAAAATACAATGATATATTTTCTTGACTATAAGCCATTTAAATGGATTCTATCTAGAATGTCTTATTAATTTTTCATTCTGGTTATAGTCTCATTGGCCTTGTTTTAAGAACTTTGCTCCAAAGTAATAAAAATCCCAGCCTGCTCTTAATTTGCTGTTTGAGGGGTTTTTTTTCTTTTACCTCACACAGGACAAAGCCTCAAGCTTCCATTAAATGTCTATTTGACAGGAAAATAAATAATGTTTTTATCTCCATCTTTAGAAATACAGTAATAAATTTATGGCAAATGTCAGTCTGTTCTGAAATGCAGCCATGGTGCACCAAGATAAAAAATCTGCTTGCTCCGGAAAAATTATTAACAGACCACACGAGAACAGTATATAAAAAAAAAAAAAAAAAAAAAAAAAAAAAAAAAAAAAAAAAAAAAAAAAAAGTCAGGATCTCATTTCACATCTTCTCATCACAATTCCATTTTTAAACATGTTATATAAGTTCTGGTGCATAACTGAAAACCCCCAAACTTTCTAATTCTTAAGTCTTAACAGACAGTAATTAGGGCAAAATCTTCATGTCCTGTATGCCATTATAATGTATGCATATAACGGGGATAAAACTGTATCATGTATGTGTAGGCATGCATGAATTTTTCTTTACATATGTGTGTATAATTAAATAATTTAATTTAGTATTTAACATTAAAATCACACTCTTTACAAATATATCACAAATTTGCCTTAGTCTCATAACAGTTCAACAGAAAGAGCTCAACAGTTAAAACAAGTACCTTGGAGTTCATGAGTCTGTTTTAAAATTAAGTTCTCTAAAAAATTTAGGTATTTTTTTAACAATATCAAATTTTGATTGATCAGAAAGTAATTACTAAAATACAGCACATTAAAAACAGTTTTTTCTAAAGTTATTTCATTGAAATTTGGAAAGCACAACAAAATGTAACATGGCATATTCATAGAAACATAGAATCATAGAATACCAGGTTGAAAAACACTTCAAGGGTCATCTAGTCCAATCTTTTCTGTTAAAAACGTGGTCTGGGCAATATGGTTTGGCATCCTGAGCAGCCACATCTTAGAAGGGTGCAATGTTGGATAATCCACGATTTCCTCAAGTAAAGTTATTCCAATTGCTGATTTTGAAAAATTCTCCTCTTTTGTTCAATAAGAATCTCTCCAAGAGTAATTGATAGGTAATCAGAGGTGGGGTTAAGGGATTTTGTTACAACCCTGCTCTTAAAGGGGTTAGTTTTGGCTTTAGACTTTCTGTCAATTCTAGTCTTGTTAAGCAGACCTGCATGGAGGAGAGGTAGATGAAAACAGTGCTATAGTTTCCATGACCTTGACAGAAGGCTTTTTCTCTCTTAAAAATATTAGTGTTCAGAGAAAATGGTGAAATCTACTAAATGTTGTGCAGAAATTAGAGAACTTTGCAGGCCCAGATTGAGCTGGGACTGTCAGAAGCATGTGTTGAAAAGAAATAAAATGTTTCCCAATCTCTGCATCTATACCAGCAGCCTCTGCAACCTCTGCCAGAGGAATCAAAAACCTCTTTTAACACTAGGTAAGGAATAATATGAAGAAAGTTGTAGCCTCAAGGATGGTATGAAACTCTCAGCTTGAAGCCCTGTCCTAAGGACATACTCCGTGACTTATTGGGCATATCCTTACTCCTCTGTACTGGGTTGTGATTTACAAAAAGATGATTTTATCCTTTAAGAGCATTTGTTCATATTATGTATAGGTAATAAAATGCAAGAAATTACTTGTTCCAAATTAATTTATTAGTGGTTATTTCCAAAGTCAAGGGCTGTTGGATGGCTTTAATCCATGCTATAAGTGACCTGATTGCAGTCAGTGGAGAGGAGCAGATACATCTCTGTTGGGCCTCATTTTATCTATTTCAGAAGCTCATTCCAGAATAAGAAAAACAGCCTCACAGGTGCTGTAGTAAGGACTTTGTGATAGTCTAGGGAAAAAATCAAAAAGTCAGAGGCCTCTTGGTCTATTGTTGAAGTGACAGGGTGAATCCTATATTTTGCAGGGCAAATAATTCAGGATTCACCCTGTGCTATTCAGAATGATAATGGAAGTCAATAGCTTGTTTATGATGCCTCTGCCTGAGCTACTGACATACTATCTCTAGTTTTAGTTAAATCTGTAATGTGTATTTTCATAGCTGTCAACATCTATAGAAAAGGATGGTTTATTCCTTTCTCTGTGTGTCTGTGTGTGTGTGTGTGTGTGTGTGTATGTGTGTGGAGATATGTATTCTAACTTTTATAAATAATTCTTACGCGTGCTTTCTTCATCAGTTATCAATCAGTCTGACAATCAGCAAACTCATCTGTCCTTCCTTGCATTCCCAAAATTACAGAATTAATACATTCACTGGAGGAAGAGAAAAATTGTGAGATTCATTTTAATTGACTACTTTTTGACTGAAATAAATAAAGGAAATAAATGCATTCAAACTTATTTATTTATTTATTTATTTATTTATTTGCTACTGTGTTTGCCATGTATCACCTCATTGTTACCCATGTCTGGTTGGATCTGCAGCAGAATATTTCCCTAAATTAAATAAAACTGCTCTGAGGTTATATATTTTCCTTGCTGCTCGTTTGAACATATCTGCACACCAGATTACCTTTCCTAATTTAATGATTCTCTCCTAGTCAAACTGATTAGGCAATGTGACTGCTAATCTTTGGAGGCACCAGATGCCAATAATTCTTTCAACAGTGTAGTGGTAAGTATTGCAATTGGAACTTTGCTATTCATAATGCATACAAGTCTCTCAGAATGATAAGTTTATATTAAACTCATAAAATCCCATCTTCTCCCATTTTGTAGTTCAGCTGAGGAGTGAAAATACTTCAGCCAAATATTTCAAGCTTGTCTCCAAATCTTTAAATCCACAAGTTAGAAAAAATCTGCTGAATACACAAAGCTCATAATGACTTCAATAATATTCTGGATTCCTGATATTTCTTAAGATTTATTTGCAATTCAAAACCTAATTTCAGGCAACTATATATTTTTAAAAAGTCTGTTTTCATAGAGCAGAGTCTGCCAGACTGGCTTGTGACTAAGGTATTTCCCAAAAGGCTGCATAGCATTTGTGAACTAGAAAAAGTTACAAAGCACTTAGGAAAACATGAATCACTAAATTTTCACCCTCTGTTTTATTAAATCCCATTTCAAAGTTATTGTGTCAAACATTTTCTCCCTCATTCTTGACATCTTCCCCTTTCCACCCAATGAAATATTTCCCCTTAACATGCATTTTTTTCCTTCTGTCCATATGCACTTCTGATTTTTGAGATTCTACTTTTCATTGTTTTCAGTTCTCCATGCTGAACTTCCTATGGCAAGAGAAAAGTAGTATTTAATACTTTTTTAATTTTTCAGGTGATGAACAGGTTTTTGTTCAGTTGCTTAATCTCTATTACTTTGTTACTATTTTATACAAGATTTTCCAAATTCCTTCAGCTTTCTTCCCACTTACAGTGGGAGCTGGTGTTGCTGGCTCAATAAATCATCAGTCCTATTTTTATAAAATTCCTTAGGCCACTAGATCATGAGTTATTGCTCATATTTATAATATGTATGGTTGAAAATTGGACCCAGACTCATTGGGACATCCTAGACATCAGTCATTTATATCACCAAAAAAATTGATGCAGGCTTGATATACTTTCATATCATAAGAAAAAAAGAAATGTTGATGTTATTATTGATGTGTCTTCATCTTATACACCCAAAAGTGTTTATAAAGAGAAAATCAGATGAGATAAATACCTCGGAAGTAAGTTTACTACTACTACAACAACTAATAATAATAACAATAATAATCTAATAGATAAACATCTCCAGAATCTCCACCCAAATTCAACTGATCAAGTTGTGCTCTTATTTAAAATTGTCTCATTATCATATTGATTGGTTGTTATCCTACAGTTTGGTTTACATGGTTATAAATGAAATTAAAGTAAAACTTATATTTCATACAAACTTTTAAATCGAAATTAGAAAGAGGAATGGTATGTTCATCAGCACAACAGTAATGATGAAATTTGCTTTTACCACATAATACATTGCACAAGGATAATAAATGATGTTACTAGTTGAAAAAAATACACTCTATTTTACACAATTCTTCTCCTATTGCAGATATGTGTATGGCTGCAGTGGAGAAATAGGGTGTCTAAGAATCACCATATAAGTGAGCTGTCTGGGATGGTTAATCTTAAAAAAATCTGGAGTGGAGTTCTGTAGACAACATTAAAAATGTGAAATAACCAAAACTTGAATTTCAAAGTTTTTAATTAAAACTTCTTTTGATCAATCATGAGAAACAGAAATCTTAGGAAAACAGCACCTACAGTCAGTCTTTCAATGTCTGTAGTATTTTTTTTAATAATTTTCTTATTTTTTCTTTTTTGACCACCATACAATTTTTAGCCAGTATCAAGTACTTTCTGTCATTTTAGATTAATTACCTCACCAATCTGACTGATGTGCCTCAGGATATTAAAAGCTTCTCAGAATCAAGTTGTGGTTGATCCTGAGATTCCATTTTAAATCTCCAGTGTACTTTTTCTGTAAGACCTCTGACTCCAGAGATAAAAGCACAGAAGGATTATAAGTGACAGTAAATCTGATAAGTATTTTGGGTTTAATATGATTGCATATTTAATATCCATGCATTTAATTCTGAATTATATTAATATGTAACCTATTTTCCATAGTGATGTTATATACTAAAAAAATAGTTAGTAAATTACATTCTCTAGGTAATGTTTTTTCTTCTTTATATCCCCTGGGCTTTTGTAAAACTCTAGTAGTAAAGGATTAATTTTATTTCATACTTTCTGATTTGAAACTGATATTCCATTAAATAGTGAATTTATAGATATCCCATTTGTATATTTTTCAGCCTCAGATTGCCAATTTCGATTACCTCCCAGTTTCCCAAATGAAGCCATGCTGAACCTGATTTAAAGCCTATTGAAATCAATGTGAAACATGTCATTTATTTTGATGAAATAATTTATAATAGCACTTAGAAAGAAAAATATGCTAAGCAAAACTTTTCAATTAAACAAACCCCTCTATGATTCTATGTTTAGGGTTGTGTTTTGGTTTTTTCCTTAAAGAAAGAATTAAAATTTTCCAGTTTTTCTAACTATTTGAGAATCACTAGACTGAATAAGGTTATGTAAATGTTATGACTGTAAAGCAAAATCTTTGATGTAGGGAGGTACCCTCTTAGTGAATTAAAAAAAAAATTCTAAACCCTATTTTGCATACATATGTTATTTTTCTACACTGCATATGAGTATCAAAATTTGTATTAGGAAATGATGTTACATATCAGTCCAGCTGTATGCCACAATACCAAATAAAAGCCCACTTTATC
This sequence comes from Zonotrichia leucophrys gambelii, assembly GCF_028769735.1. NCBI lineage: Eukaryota > Metazoa > Chordata > Aves > Passeriformes > Passerellidae > Zonotrichia > Zonotrichia leucophrys. Next base: position 21,805,888 of record NC_088169.1, on the reverse strand, counting down.
AACAAATAACACATTATCTATAATGCATTCATGTGATAGGTATTTCTGTCTTCAAGATCAAATAAAGCCAGTTTAATATATTTTGCTTTCTATTTCTTCCTGCAGTTTGAACTTGCCGGATGGTTTACACTGGAATAATATCTACTTTAGAATTCCAAAAAAGATGCCATCTTTTCAAATATGAAATACAATGGGAAATTTAATAATTGTCTTGTTTATATCTTCTACACTAAAGTTGTTTCTTTGTCTTTTAGATCTTTATATTAACAGATTAAATTTAGATCTTGTCACTACATGGGCAATGATGGAAAAATGTCATGCACTAGAAAAAAACAAATTTAAAAAAATATAGTTAATGAATAGAGTAACTAGTAAGTTATTTCAGTAAGTCACAGAAATGGAGCAGTGATTTTTCAGATGAGGTGAACAAGCACAGCTTATGCATATTTGCATCAAATACAGGATAAACTCTAATTTTTATAGTCTTTTCCAATGAATTTGATTCTATCAAACATTTTACAGATTGAGTAATAATTAATTACTTCTGTGTCTTTGCCATGTCTCCTCCTGCCTACAGCAAAATTTAACCCTGCTCTGGCTGGAAGCAGAGCACCTGCATGTTGTCTTTTTAGTAGTTTTTTTTTACATGAGTAAAAGAAAGGTTTGGAGTTAGCAGGGCTAAGAACCAATCCCCCAGAATATTCTATCACAAATTTACATTTGCCATGAAGACTATTTAGTTTTTCATTAATGTAGCAGTACAGTAATTATAGATTAGTTGAGTATAGATTGGAATATGTTAACTTAGAAACTTGAAGATACTTAATGGAAGATTTATGTCTAAATACAGATAAACTAATAAATCAATGGAATTTGCTGCCTCAGTTTACTCTGGGGTCATGCACAACATGTATAGTTAATTCATTAAATAGTAGATTTTCCAATTTAAATATGAAATTTTCTTAAAGAATACCTTTTCAGACCTGTCTTTCAAGATGACGATGAAATACTCATTTAACCCTGTAGGACACTATTTCATTGTGTTGAATTAACTGATTAATCAGCCTGTGCTTTGTCATTTCAGCTCTGTTCAAGCCTCGCCCACTGCTAGAACTTCATGCATGTTTTTAAAAGGAAAGTTCCATTTCTGAGATGCTTGCAATTTGACAGGTAAATTAGCAGCTTAGCAAGTCATAACACAAGGTTAAGTTGTCATGGGCTGGATGATGAATATGTGATCCAGCTATGTCAGTAACAGGATAAACAAACCACAATTTCAGTAAATTAGGAAGTTCCTCCTCTTTGAAAAAGATCTTTCAGGATGATCCCAATTGTCACTGATAACATCTTTGCTGCATAGTGTAGATATTTTCAGACAACATAGAGATTTGAATTCCCTTCTTATATGTTCATTTTATTGGATATCTGACTCTACATTACCTAATGTTGCATTTTAATTAATATTGACTACTTTTCCATTGTCTAAGGGTGGAGCTACTTTGGCTGCAGCTGGGACTGCAGACTTGCTGCTGCTTCTGCTGGAAGTGGCTTTGGCTTCTCTTCTAAACTTCAAAGGCACAGGCACAGCAGAATTAGTTCTTCTCATTGCAATTACATAGCACTTCAGTAAACATTGCAATTTTTTTATTCTATATTCCATATTAAATAATAAGAAATGCATGTGCATTATTCCCTTGAAAAAGATTACATATCATACACTAGTAAGGTTTTTTTTTTAATTTTCATTTAGGTTTTTTACCATTCTTTATTCTGAAACTTTTTTTCACTCTATTTCAACCATAGTTCTTTTCTTCATTGATTTTAAAGGCTATATGGTATTTTTAGTATTACTATATTATAGAAAGAGGGGGACATAAAGAGGGGAAACCTGAAAATCTGAGACAGCTGTATAAAGAAAGATTATTACAGGATAAAAAGTAAAAATATCCTAAAAGTGAGCACAGGTGAATAGCTCCATGAGCATGCATATACTTATACCTCCTTAACACAGGCTAACTCTGTAGACCCAGAATATGTAAGAGTTGATATATTTATTCACCTTAGTTGATATATTTATTCACCTCTGTGAGTAAACATCCTGTCACTGGAGTTTACAAATTAAGTTGTTGTTTTGGTTTTTTTTGTGTTGTAAAGATCTGTGGAATACTGTTTGAACCTCCTATCTTGTGAATATCTTCCACTTGCAGATGAAATGTGATCCTCTAGCAAGCATTAGAAACATTGCTGATTCTGCTTTAATATGTTGGCTATTTTCTTATCATAGCACAACCAGTGTGCAGCTACAGATATCTCACTGTCTTTGTCTGACACCATTTCTCATGATGCTCCATCCATGAAATCTCATCCCACATCTCTGGCAAATGGGTCACTTATGATAAGACACTGCTGTTCCTAACTCTTGGAGAGCTTTGAATCAGTGATGAGTGCAACTCCAATATAAATTGCAGTGTCCCTAAACAGTTTATCTTGCCACGATAAAATATGTCCCTGCAAAATTAAAGAATATCACAAGTCAGAACATGATTAGATTTCCATTTTTATGATACCATCTGCAAGTACTCCAGAGTTTTGAAGTAGGGAAAAAAGAAAATTTATTTCCTTCCTGAAAGTGACTGATTTTTCAAATGCTACAAAACCTGCATGTTACAGGATCGTACAGTTTAGGTTTCTGCTGCATTCTTTTAGGTATTTCATCTTCTAAAGCCTTGCTTACTTCTTTGGCCTTTGATTCAGAAAACCCTTGTGACTTACAACATCTGGAACTAAGCACATACCATTACTTTGTCTATGATAAAAACTCATTTATATTTCTCTGTTTACTTCTGGAAATTAATACCTTAATACAGTGAAAAATGTGAGCATTGTAAAAGGAGGTATTAGTGCTGCATGAATTAATCTGAAATATGTGTGTTTCTTGTATAATAAACGTGTGTTTCTTGTATAATTAAAAGACAGCATCTTGCCCAGACATATCCAAATACTGGAGCTTTTTCACACAAGACCAGACATGGTTGTTAAATCAGTTTATTTTTCTATGAATCTAACTCATCCCTTGGGCTATTCATGCTACAGTCAGTTAATATTCACCTTTGAAGACGAAACCTTATGTTTCTAGTATATAATAAAAAGGTTAAGGAAACTGATGATATTCTGCTGTTTTGGTGGAAAAAGGGTGTTGAACTTAAAATTTCTTTCAATAATAAATAAACAATGACTCCTCATGTGGCTATCTACACAGAATATTAGACAATGTATTATCTCATGTTGGAATTAGGCAGTGGAATTAGAAGCCAAAAATTCTTGAATTTTATGTATTGATCAGACAAAATTTACTCCACTCTCACCTCTGAAAAAGTCACTTAACTGTTGAATGCTTTTTTAATGTACATAATCTAAAGTGTGGCAATGCTAATTATTTTCTTCACAAAGTACTATGATAGTGAAAGAGTGTGCTTATTACTTGTTTGCTCATTTTTGGTTTTGGAAGAGACCTGTCTATAAATCTACAGCGTTTTTTTGAGTGTGATATCAGTGAACTAAAATTTCTTAAGTTATTCCTTGCTGGTAAAATAGCAGGAATGGGATTTTCTAGCAGAAGAGATGCTTGGGGAAAAGTCCCATAGGATTCAACACAACAAACCTGTTTCATTCATATTTGAATAAAGAGGAGACAAGCTGTGAACTTTTGGTTTCCTATCTCAAACATTTGGAAGTTGCACTTTTTTTTTTTGCTGTTGTTTCTGTATAATCCTTCCATCTTCTGCATCTTGGTTATTTGAAAAAGAGACTGTTACCCACTTGCTACAAGTATTTTAAATCTATATTCTCTCTTTGCCACAGGGAGAACAATTTAAAGACCAGAATTAATTACAAATCTGGTGTGCAGCATGGATCATGGTAATCATTGTACTACTAAGAAGATTTTTTCACATCCCTTCTTCATTTTTTAATATGTCCATATTGTCAATTCACACACCTGGACACTTTCATAACAATGGTAGACAAGAATGTCTCTTTTCCCTCTGTAGAAATATTCAGTACAATTTCTCTGGCTTTTATTGTTAGTTTCTGCCTACTTTCACGATTTTCCCATTAATTTTTATTACACTTTGATTGATATCTCCCTTTACTCTTACCTTCTTTCAAATCCTCCTTTTTTTTGTTGGGTTATTTTTAAAATATTTTTAATAATATTTTTCCTTCTTTCATACTCACAGTTCTACTTACGGAAGTAGTGAACTGAAATAGTGAATATTACATTCATTTTGAGGCTGCAGTGTCTGAAAATATCCAGTTCTATTTCCTCTTGTAAGGCTTCAGAGCCCAGGATTTGTTTTTTAGGTAGCCCTGTCCCACGATGCTATGAATTCTCCTTTTAAGCAGATGATTTTATCAAGTTCACCTGGCTCCTGTGGAACTCAATTTTGAGAAAAGCTGCTTGCATTGCAAATCTCGTGAAATCTTATTCATGAGCAGAGCCACTCTGTGAAAGGTCCAAAGCTGAATGGAAGGATCTGAGAAATAGTACATCACTACATGGTAAAAAAGAGAATTTAATAATAGGACCAGGTGGTAAGACTTTGAACAGAAAGAGGGTAGATTTAAGTTAGCTATTGTGAGGAAAATAATTACTGTGAGGAAAATCATTACTGTCAGGGTGGTGAGGCACTGGAGCACATTGTCAGGAGAAGTCATGTTTGTCCCATCCCTGGATGTGCTCATGGCCAGGTTGGATGGGGCTTGGAGGAACCTGATCCAGTGAAAGGAGTCCCTGCCCACAGCAGGGGGGTTAGAACGAGGTGATCTTTAAGGTCCCTTCCAATCCAAACTATTCTATGATTCTATAATTCATGAAAACAACACTACTGCTGGTTTCTGTACTTGCTGAAATGTTTGTAAGGATTGTGAGCTCAGACACAAGCTATAAGGAATTAGAGAAGTCCAGACAGGAATTTGAATGACTGGATCACCACAGCCAAAAAACCATCTGGTTTATGTGGTTTGGCTCTTTAATTAATCTCGTTGTCTAGTTGAGAAATCCTGGGGGAATAAAAAGTTTTAAGGTGATGTAATTTTATTTGCTAAGCTGTTTTTGTAATCTTGACCTGTTCTCTAAGAGTACACTGAAAGGGTCAGTTTTTTGGGTTTTTTAAAATCAATTTCTGTCTAATATTCATATTTTAAAGAGAAAAGCTGGAAAAGAAAACATTAATGGTATGAAATAGAGTCTTTCCTTTGGTCAGGAGAAAGTTATTTTTCAGCATGTCCATTGTTCTCCATAGCTTGGACTATCAGCCATCTAGACATTTTGAAATCCAGTGAACCTGGAGATTGTTAGCATTAGGAGGTAATTTGGAAGTAGTTTCTCGTAAACTATCCAGATTCTGATTTGTTTTAAGACAGATTAAAGATTTTCTGCAACACTTGAGTAGGAATTATTCCTGCTGTAAACTATAAGCACATTAATCGAACAAATTTTATTGAATAGTCTATAAAGATCATAAATATACAAAAGGATTTATATGACCAATCATTTCACAGACAGGCTGCTGCAGGATCCTTTCTGTTCCTGTCAGGAAATATGTTTGCTTCAGGAATTGATACAGAGCAAAAACACAGGCAGTTTTTGTACACCCCAATCATAATTCGCAAGCTTCAATTATATAGCTCTGCAGAAATATCTAAACCCTACTTGTTTGTTTTACAAACAGGCAGACAAAAAAACCACAGCTACAGATAACCAGTTCACTATTGTGTCTGAGATTCTTCAAAGATGAATTATAATGCAAGTCTCCTGTCCCACCACAAAACCTAAATGTCTGTTACTTGAATAAGAACCAGCTATTAAAGAAAATAAATAAACCAAAAAGTGCCAAAACCCCCAAACCAAGCTAAACTCAAACTGAAGCAATAATTCAATCATCTAAACTCAACATAAGTGGACACAAGCCCTATGAAATTTGGGTTCACAGTCCATCAAAATGTGAACAAGGCCATCCTAAATTAATGTAAGGGCTTGTATAGATGACAGAGCCTATAGAACTCTTTCATATAAAGCTACCTAAGAGATACAAAACTGTCACAAAGTTGAGAGGCATCTGTTAGAGGATGCAATGGGCAGAGAATGTTGAGTCTTGAATAGCAGAATATTTAAACATGACTGAACATTCATTTAGATACAATTGCTACACAGATTGCATTTGCTCACAGTCTTTAGTGGGCCAGGGAAAGTGCACTCAGAGCACCTCCACTCAGGCCATCTGCTGAAGGAACCTCTCTTCCCAAAATCTTGCCCTCCCTCAGCACTTTGTGCAAGAGGGAATGTCAGGCATTACCTGACATTCCAGCTGAGCTCATGAACACCCTTGACAGCAATTCTGTATTTTGCATCACATGCAGAAGGGAAGAAGTGTCCTGGGAGGTGGAACTGCAGTCCCTTGCAGGTGGGACTACAGCCAAACGCCAGTCAGGAAAAGTCCATGGTTTGTAAATTCAAAGGATATCCATGAAAAGCAGTTCAATTAGTTAACATTTTTGACTTGTTTTTTCTTCTTTAAAATAATGCTGTAAAATCAACCAATCGTTCATATGAATAAATAAAAATTTTCTAATGCATATAAAATTACATATAAATATTATGGCACCACATTTAATTTAAATTTTATTAATAACTGTAGTGATTTTAAGTTGTTTGTTACTGAAACAGCTCTGAAACTAAAAAAATACCAGAACACTTTTTAAATTTTTTTCCCTTTTTTTTGTGATTTAATATGTACTGTGAAAAGCTGTATTAACAGTATGACTTCCAAGATTGTATAGAGTACAACAATATTTAGCTAACATAGCAGTAATTAACAGAGAACAAAAAATTGACAGATTCTTGACATATAGTGCTACTGCTAATGACAATTAGGCATCTGCCAAAAATTACAAGCAGAAGCAGCAGAAAATGCTGAGGATTTTCTTGGTTCTCTCTTAAATCCACTGTGTGGGAGGGGAAAAGAATAGAGGGACTTTCCAAACTTTGGAATTTGTATGAGGGAGTTTGTTTGATTATACACTCTACTTAATCTTAAATTCTTACAGGACATACTTTTGAAAGGTATTTAGAAACACATATTTTTAATGAGCTATAATCTGTTTTAATGACCATGGTTTTAGGCAAAAAAAAAAAAAATTATAAAAACAAATCCTTCAAGCTGTGCAGTGAGCATCCAGTATTCTACAGCTCAGGACAAGGCTAATGGCGCTCTTATTACAACATAAAATATAATCATAAGTACCTGAAATGGTCCAAGGCTTGAAAAGTACTGTGATACACTTCTTTACCCACATCTAAATAATCAGCAGGATTATTTCATTAACTACAATTCAAGCATCTGATTGCAATATGCATGCTAAAACGCTAGTAAACTAAACTACGATGAATTTCCCTTTAAAATATGCTGATAAGGAAAAATTTTAAATTCATGTCTGAAGGTAGTTTACTGAAAAAAAGATCAAAAACCAGAAATCTGTGAAGTGAATCATATCTCCAAGTATAAATGTCTGTAGGATCAGAATAGTACAAAACTTACTGGTAGCAGCAGTATAACAATAAAAGACAGGGCTTCCATATCAGTTCTGAAACAGCCTGGCCTGAGTCTTTGTGCGTACATTATTACAACTACCTCAATTTTCAAGCTATTGTTTCAGATACTATGTTTACTTTTAAAGTAATTTTTTATGTTCGTGAAATGTCTCTAATATTTTTAAATCCTGGTTAATTTCCATTATACTGAAACTTGTCCTCTGCTTATGATGCAGGGAGACCTGACCAGCTGACAGGTCCACGGGCTAATGATCAATTTGTGCTCTTTGAGATGGTAAATAGAAATTAGCTTTCAATGCTTTCTCTGGAAATCATTACTTTATGCGCTACTTAAAGTGCTCATAAGCCAGGATATGACAGGACAAAAATAATCTGCCTCTACAGAAGGAAATATTTATTCTGATATATTTATGTGGTGCAGTAGGGTTCCTCCAACCTTGTTTTAGGCATCAGCAATATACCAGTTGCCTAGGCCCAATCATTAAATCTAGCTGACTTGAAAGCCAACTGAGAGAAACCCTTGTTTATAAGGCATGATTTATCTGACTTATTTTAGCTCTGTGTGTTCAGATGATTTAAATTTTATATTCCAGGAGGTTTTCCTCTATTTAATGTCGTTATATTGCTCTGTCATTTTTCCTGTAACAAGAAAACTTGTAACAAAGCAACAAATATTTCCCATTTGATAGCAAATCAAATGTTTTGATAGCAAATCAAAATGTTACAATATTTTTTTTTAAATTTTCTGCTTTAGATTGCATGCATATGAACTAACAAATTAGGTTTTCATTACTAAGAAAACCATCCCTTGGTTAATCATATGCTCACAAACCTAATTTTGTTTTCTGTCTGGCTCTCCAGGAGTCCTGTGGTTTGGTGTGATGAAAGAGAAGTGTGGAAAGAAAATCTTAAAGACTTCTTTTGATGGAATAACCACATTTAACCTACATGCCATGAAATCAAGGTCTATTTTATTCAAAGCTGGAATATGTTTGAATATTCGATGAGCTTCGTCACACCTGGTCTAGTTTTCTCCACTCTGCAGACACACATATTTAAATTTCTTTTTTCTCTCTCTCTTTTAAGAAAATAAGAAGCACAAATGCAGCACAAAATAAAATTAAAGTCCATAGTAAATTAATAAGACATTATGAATTAAAGCTACATTATTGAGGGAAAAGAAGACACAGAAGACAGGAATACACCTTGAAAGATGCCCCATAACTAACTGATTGCTTTAAGCTCCTAAATATAACTTTCTCAGTCTTTAAGGGCATGTATCTAGCTTCCCCAATTCTGTTCTCTCCAAACTGTTAAATAAACTCATGAAATTTACCATCTTAAACAGCTGCAGATGTCAGCTTGCTTTGTTTTTCAGGTTGAGTTGTGACAGCAATGTCTATTTTCTTTGTGATTTGGATCTTCATACGTTAAAGTTAATAATTGTTGGGGTAGAGATATTTAACCATAATTTATCATATTTCCATATAAGCCAGTAGAGCTAGGACAACTTAATTTATCTGAGGATTCCCAAAAGTTTATAACAAACTACTACAGCAAATCTGGGGACTGAATTAAGTCTCCAAAGCGTGTGATGAATAGCTATAATCAACTCAAAATATAAATTTCCAGGCAAATCAGTTATAAACAGTTTCATATTGACAAAAAAAAGAAACGAATATTCAAACATTGCAGAAACAAAATGAACACAAAGAACCAGTAGAATAAAATGCAGAATTAAATACTGGTTTCCTGACAAACATCCAGTAGGTAATGGCACCAGAGGGGACAGAATTTTTTCCCTTGGTTTTCAGTACCAAATATCAGCTAAACTTTTAGTCTAAACTTTCACATTTTGCTTTGCAGAAGTGCAAAACTTCTGCTGTAATTGTTAAAGTCACAGCAATGAAGCAGTTAAAACATTGCTGGGAATATATCAATCAGATGGAGCATTTAGAAAAACATTAATTTTGGCGTGTTTTTATATTCTCTCCAGGATCTATTTTACAAGAAATTCTGTTTGGTAATAAAACCACTCCATCCAAGGGACAAATTGAAGCCATATTTCTCTCAGAGTGTAGTTTGGATCTCTGGAAATTGAGTTTTGTAAATAAAGAGTAACTGAAAACTTGTCATTCTTCAACAGTAGAATTTAAACAGTTGAATTTCCCTGACAGTGAAACCAAATATTTAAGTTGTCTGAGTTGTCTCTACTCATAAAAATCTTAAAACAACTATTTACTGTTTTCTAATAATGACACCTGGAAAAGCTGTTATTCTGGCACTAAGACCAGAAGTATTACTGCCCTCTTCTAAGTCATGTACCAGAAGCCCAGAGATTTTATTTATCCATCAATGGAAACTGATTATGCTCTGGATTAAAAATTGTGAAATGTGCATCTTGTTATCCTGCAACACAAATCATCTACCACATCTTGTCATGAACAGTGGCAATTGTCATTCTGTTGAAAAATCTTCCCCTACTACAGAGAGAGAAGGTGAATGAAAGCTAATTTGGGGGTTGATGGTGACAGAAACAAAGCTGCAGAAGTCATGGCTGCAGACCTTTATTTTCAGGCAAAATGTTCCCCAGTCAAGTGACTTGAGGATTCAGGTCACTTGCTTTTGTGTACTCTTCTTTTTAAGTACAATGGAGATTCTCTGAAATTCAATCAACAGACAGGATAGAATGTTTGTACAACTTTTAGAACTAATATTCTCTTATGAAGTTGGGTACTTCATCCCAAACCCAATGAATTACAAATCAAAAGATGTACCTCAATTTAAGCAGATGTGTCAGCTTTAAGCCTTCAGAATTCATACATGTGTGCATGCTTAAACTTCCACTAACAGTTAAAATCAGTTGTGTGATTCAGAATTTAAAATTTTGGGTGTGAGTTCTTTTTCACTAAAGAATTTTTTTCAGGTGTCTGTCACTATTTGTACCACTGAAAACCAGACAACCCAAGTGAAAAAAGCTCTTTGTTTTCACTAAGCTCTCTTTGCTGTTTAAATATGTTTTCCTGAGAAGAAAAGTTAAGCAATACTAAAAATCCAAACCTAGGATTCTCTTGTACAGACCCAGTTGTGTGGCAGGTGTGATTTAGAAATTGTAGCACTCAGGAGCACTCAATAATGGTAATATATTTATCAGGTTCAAAACTATGTATAAAACTCTGCATTCCAAATAACACTGTGATATGTGACTTGAGATATCTGAAGACATAATAGGGAGGATAGGCTTTCATTTCAACAAGAACCACTTCCAGGTTCCAGTCAGCAAGAAAAACAGGGAGTTTACCCTTAGCACCATCCATTATAGTACTTCACTTGTTAAAACAAATGGGCTAAAGGCAAATTATCTGGCTGGAATAACTAAGTTCCACTAAATAAAAAACAAAAGAAAGTACTATTTTTTTTTTTTTTTTGCAGAATAATAGACCAAGCACATATTGAAATTTTTGGTACCCAAAAGATGTCAAATATTTCTATCCCTTGAATTCCAAAAAAGGCATGGAGAAGAGGAATTGGTGTGGTAGCATTTAATAGACTTCTCAGCCATAAAAACCTGAGTCTAGCCACATAACAAACTAAGATATTTATCCAGAGTTGTCAGTCCCAAATCCAGTGTAATTGGTCAGGCAGTATAAAGGGGATTTATGTCAGTAGCCCTGAGGTCTCTATTGCACTGTATTGTGACTGTTCATTAAACAATCATTTTTTATACCTACCTATCTATTTTTTGGTTTAGGTTGTTACCATAAGAAGCTGTTCACCCAAATGAAATAAAGCTCATGTAAGAAGATTCTTCTTATTTGTAAGTCCAGCAACCCAAAGAGTTTCCCCTTCAGAAAGGCACTTCTCTAGGACATTAAGAGAAGGAATACAAAAACATTTGCATGGATTCATCTTGTAAAAAAAAAAAAAAATGCCTCCCCACCTTTGCAACCATAAGGCCACTTCTGGGTTTGGTAAGAATTTGTGTCAAATTTAGCATGATGATCATTATGTAGGAATCTGGCACTTGTTGCTTTATTCTGGAAAGGGTCAAACTGCCTTAAAATAGCCAATTATTATCTTCTATTTAACACTACATCCCCAACAATGCCATTGACTCCTCATGCAAACAATGAAGTTCGTATTTTCTTCATGACATGTAAGGTCATGAAAACTTAATAATAAGGTCCTGAGGAGCAATTCTTTCTCAACATCACAATTTAGTGTTTTTGAAAGTGTCTCTTTATACAAAAAAAAATGTTCTTTTTTTCTTATTACAGGAAATCAAAAGCTGTAACTACTAAGATGTTGTCCAATAACAACATCTAGTATTTTCAGAAATGTATGTTACAGTAAGAGTAATACACACAAAGAATTGAGAAACTCTAGGTGTTCTGAGCTTTGAAAGGATTCAGTGAGTTATTCTCTGGCAATGTTACAGGATACTTGTTTTTTCTTGGAGCCTTTGAAGTACTCAGACTCTAAACAGGTTAATGTTAAGTCAGAATACAACCTGAATCCTGTCTAAAACACTTTTATGTTTTGCCCACATTCTACCAGTCAGAATAACATCAGTTTAAAAAAATCTTTAGTCACAGTTAGTAAAGAAAAGCAAGTCTATTTCACTTACCAAAGCTAGTGTGATTTTTCTTAGATTTATTTTTCTCTTTTACTAATGCTTTAATAAATCAAGTTTAATTTTTTTCCTAAAAATACACACACAGAAATCACTTGAATACCTCCTTCTTTGCCAGTAGAGAGTCAAGTTTTTAGGGGGAGATTTTAAATCTGGTTTGAGTTTTTGAGAATATCATCAGTAATTTCAGAAATACACGATCTTCAGAGATTATTAAAGTTGTTTTATCAGCAGTCCACTTCCACAGAATTTTTCAGGTGAGAAGAAAAGGAGAAAATAAAAATTAAGTGACAGGCACTGTAAATCACAGATAAATTTAATTTGCAATATCAGTTTGGGGCAAGAACTGAGAAGCAGGAAAACATGATACATTGTGCTGGTGGAATCAATTTATGGGACCTAAAGTTTCAGCAGAGTGAAAAAGGACCAAGCAAGGAAAAGGTCAGAAAGCCAGCTGGAAAGAAATCATAAAGAGATAAGGAGTTAAGGAGTTTTCACAGGAGTATAGGAGCAACTGCCCAGTAAGGAGTTCAAGGATGTCTTCCAGCCTTCCTCCTGACCTTCCTCCTGTGGGGGCTCATTGTGTGGGCAGCAGCAGGAAAATAAAATGTTCTGTGAGTATGGTGTTATCACATATTCCCCCCGGCAACAGGAGCAAGTCTTTGACTTAAATTATCAGTGTCATCTTAAACTGATTTCTGGCTAAGTGATGCAATGCACTGAACTTTGCTGAGAAGTATTGCGGAAGGAAAGAAACTACTGGAATAAAGTAGGGAGAGAAAATGGAGGAAAAGAATGAAAACGGGTGTAGAAAGGAGGAAAATATAGTTCTGCTATAGTTCCAGACAAACAAAACTATAAAAAGACATTAAGAGAGAAAAGACTCTCTTAAAATGTGCAGTGTATGTCTCCATATAACAGAGAAAGCTTTTTTTCTTACTTCTTTAGGACACCAAAACTTCCTAGTGAAAAGTGCTCCAAAAATCATAAATTATTTTGTGGTTTGCTGCCTCACAAAAGCTTCCACTAAAGCAATAATCATAAAGCTGGTGTAAAGCCAGAAATCATACCTTTGTCCACAGAAGTAACACAAACAAATGATAAAGAAAAGCCTAAAAGATGTTTCACTGGAGGTAGTATCAGGAGAGAAAAATAACCTGCAAGAAAGGTATGGCTGAAAAGAAATAAAAGTTGTTGTCATGGTGAGAAAGAAAGAGGTAAACACAAGTCCATGTTTTTCCATATGTGCTCTGAATGATGGCAATAAAAATTTGGCTGAGCCCATGAAACTTTGGCATGTCCCTATCATATATCTCAAACATTCCTTTCCTTTAATTTTTCAGCAGCACTTTTAATATATTTGTTTGAAGGCAAACATTTAAAATTATTCATAATAGGCAGAATTTTCTTCCTAAGGAAATTCCTTATATATACCCTATATAATATTTTCAGATTCTTCGTTTTCCTCCATTATATTTACCTAACCCCTCTTTGTACCACTCAGTTTCTTTGTGCTCTCTCACTACTATAAAAACCATTATTTAACTATTTTCATACATAAATCCTTTCTGCCCTTCCTCCTTCAGGTGCACTCATCAAATGACTCCTAGAAAATTCATATTTTCTCACACTGTAAGTTCAGTGTGATGCCATCAGGTGGGAAAAAGAGATGGTTTCTAGCTGTTTTGAAAAGCAGATATTCTGAGTATGCCAGGATAAATGAAACACATTATCAACAGAGAAACAGAGAAGGGAAATATTAACTTTTCATTGGCATGTTTTTAAGATGATCCAGCACAATCCAAAGAAGCGCAAGTTCACACTCAAAGGTCATCATTCATATTATTCTACCACTGCTATTCTTAGGATAGCTCCTCTTACAGGTCAAAGAACACCAAAACACCTTTTGTGTGATCTATAAATACACCTCCTTACGCTACAGGAAGAGGATAGGACAGGTTGCACTGTAGCAACTTTTTGAATGTGCTGACAGTGGGAGAAGAGAGGAAACATTGATGTTAAGCAGTAGTTCGGGGCAAGATTTTTTATTTCTTTATGAGGTGAATGCATCAAGCCAGCTGTCTTTTTTTTTTTTACATATTTATGTTATGTTCAAATTATAACCTTCATTTCTAAGTCTCTGGTCTCAGTTGCAAAGGAAATCAGTGCAAGAAAAGATATCACTAGATGTTTGGTATGAACCCATCTCTAATCTCATACTTTCTAAGCAGATCTGGGCACCTAGTGTTGCACCTAGAAGAAGGAAGTTCCGATTTCATTATGTTGTGAGTTGTAGAAAAAGAGATCAGTTGTTCCAGTGTGGACTACTAGGGAGGTTTCATGGGAAAGGTCTTTGGGACACTACATCATTTTTAGGATTTCCATGTGGAGCAGTGGGTTTTCTGTGTGTCTGTCTCACAATCTGTGTTCCTAGCACTTCATTGTCCCAACCTTGGGTAAGGAGACACCCATTTTTGGGGCATGCATTTTCAGGCTTGTATCCTATTTGTACAAGACCCAAATTTAAAAAAGCATCATCTTACTCAAAATTTCACTCTGTTGCTCTTCTATTTTCAACCTCAGGCAGCTGAAAAGCTGTCATTACCTAGCAGAATTCACTCATTTTAGAGTGAGGGATGCTGCAAATAATACAGCTATGACAGAATAAAGCTCACTGTGCAGCCAAACTGACTGCCAAACTAGGTAAGAACTCTGGCAGTGTGTCTGAACTGAGCTTCAAACCATCCTAGCAAATTCTGGGGACTGTGACATGGCTCTGCTTTATCTGTCACAGCCTCAGGGCTGTACAATAGTTCCCAACCCTGCTCAAAATCTCAGCTGTCCTCTGTGTTGTCAGCTGCTGCTGCCTCACTGAATTCCTGCCTCACCTGAGTGCTTCTCTTGCTCCAGCCAGGCACATGACATTTAGAGATTGTAGGAATTCATGTCTCAGAGTGGAAAATTTAAGTGGCTCTCAAGCACACTCAAATATCAAAAGCAGACATTAGATTCCATGAGTGGAACAATGAGTGAATTTGCACTGGGCCATGGCAACTTACAATCACATTTAATGCCTGGAGTTTTTTATGTTGTGACAGCATATAAGCTATGTTGGCATCCTTTTTTTCCTTTCCTAAGCTAGATGCTAGAAAGACATAACACACAAAGAAACAAAGAAACAAAGACTAGTGGAGAGACATAAAAATAAGGTTCTCTAAATCTAAAATGCAGCAAGGTTTGAATCCAATCTCTGTTATCACGTGCTTTGTATTCATCAGCTTTCCTTGCATTTACAGTGTCCTTCTGAAAGCATAATTTCCTGAAGAATTTGTTCCTCTTTAAAGGTCACACAGCTGGGTTGCTATCACACAAAGGACATTTGCAGATTAAGCTCTAACATTAATACATTCAAATGTCTTGTACATGTGTAGTCAGCTCTTTCTCACAAAAGAGGTCAAAGTAAAGCAAGCTTTCATGAAAAGATAGAAACATTTTATGGAAATAAAATTTATTCTATACAATTATAATTTATATAATACTCCCACCTGTAATACTGCTTCCCACCTGGATTACTGCATCCAGCTGTGGGGTCCCCCAGCAGAGGAAGGACATGAATCCTACCTCCAGAGGAAGGCCACCAAGATGATTAGAGAGGTGAAGAACCTTTCCCATGAGAAAAAGCTTTGGGAATTGGGATGATTCAGCCCAGAGAAGCAAAGGCTCTGTGGAGACCTTACAGATGCCTTCCCATACCTAAAGGCAGCCTAAAAGAGGCTGGAGAGGGACTTTTTACAAAAGTATGGAAGGACAAGAAATACGGGCTTTAAACTGAAAGAGATTAGGTTTAGATTAGATACTAGGAACAAATTCTTTAATGTGAGGGGGGTGAGGCACTGGACCAGGTTATCCAGAGAAGCTGTAGATGCCACATTCCTGGCAGTACTCATGGC
The DNA here is from genome assembly GCF_028769735.1 of Zonotrichia leucophrys gambelii. NCBI lineage: Eukaryota > Metazoa > Chordata > Aves > Passeriformes > Passerellidae > Zonotrichia > Zonotrichia leucophrys. The sequence continues at coordinate 21,789,693 of NC_088169.1, read as the reverse complement.
CTGCTTGGATGGGGCTTTAAGCAACGTGGTCCAGTGAAAGGAGTCCCTGTTTGTGGCAGGGGCTTGGAACCAAATGATTTTAAAGGTCCAGTCAACCAATGCCATTTTATGATTCTATGATAATTATATTTATACACTGCCATTAAAGGTAGAAACCAGAAACAAGATAGAGTTTTTGAATGATCACTACCAAAGCTAACAGTAAATTTAGAAAATGTTAGAAGAGGGACAGGGGACTACATATCCCCCTACTGATTTCACATAAGAGTAGCAGTGATGAGCATTAGTGGGGACAGGGAGAGCATGCAAATGATCTGCAGGAGGAGGAGAAGTAATTATTAAGAAGTAGAGCAACCAAGTTATAATGCAGGAATGAGCTGGCCTGCTAGAAGTGTGCTGCTGGAAGCCTTGAGAGAAAGCTGAGAAAGGGAGAGAAAGGTGATACATCTCAGTGGAGTATAAAAGTTCATACCTGAACATGGGAGCTGTTCATGCACACTTCTATTTAGCAGCTGTCTTAATCAAAACAGTCTCCAAAACTGGAATAATTATTTTAGAAATATATCTGTCCACTTAAAAACAGAAGTAGCAACAAGAACAATAAAACTTCCACTCTCTCTTGGAAACACATACCTAGGAAATTCTCTTGCCAATAAACCAGTCTAGAAAAACAAAAATTTATCATAGGGCAGTTTTTATTAGCTTTGAAACAAAGAGAAATAAATCTGATAGCAAACCAATATGCATTCTTAGGAAGATGCATAATAAAAAAGATAATGACATGAAAAAAGCATGAAAAAGTGTGGATTTATTCCCTGCTTCAGGGAAAAGTTTTCCATCTAAACAATAAAAACCTCATTCACAGAGAAAATACTGCTTTCAGTATGCTTTATTTGAGCATATTCCCATTTCATGGTAAATGAATAATGCAAAATATAAATGGGAGTACTGCTATTGGTCGTTGAAGCTAATTAATTTTTGTACCTTATGCAGAGATCAAGACCATTAGTCTGCACAACTGCATCTACTCTTAAAATTTGGGGGTCTGGGAGGTGGAGTCCCATACCTGCAGTGCTGACTTCCAAGTAAATTAAACTCTTTCTGACACTATCAAAATAACATTTTATGCTTTGTACATTTCCAGTTCTGCTGAAAAACTGTTGTTCCTGACTTAAAGCCAAATCTGAATCTTTTTTTTTAACAGCTGGATACCCTTGTGACTAACTACTCAGGAGTGCTATTACTGTGTTCATTGCCAAACTCCTACACCATGCAGATAGTAGTGGTTTTTATTTCCTTCAGTTTCTGTTAAACTGACATGCATTCCACTCTCCTGACTGAGGCCTTTTCAAGTGGTAATTTCTTTAACAGCAAAGAAAAATCAATTCAAATTAAGACAGGAGTATGAGATCAAACTTTCTCATCATGTATTGCAAGCAATAAATCATTAAAAAGTTAATAACCCTAAATGGCATGGTATTTGGTGATCACCATGGTGGCATTATATTTAAAAGTGTGATAGCATAATCTGTACTCATAGTGCAGGCTTTCATGTTCTGTCTTAGCCTAACCTTGAAACACCTGAGATGTCTCCAGCACCTGCATGACTGCCTACCTGTCTTCCTGGGCTTTAGGCAGACCTCTGTTGGAGGTCTGCTGCTCCAGAAAATCCTCAAATCTCCTTTTTAAACAGATCACAGGTAGCATAGATACAGGATGAAAAGTCTATCATCTAAGTTAAATGTCTTGTTTTACTGCTACTTCATGACCACTTCAACTGTGCTACAACACATACAGTGAGGAAAGAAATGGATAACAATCAGCAACATGAAATTATTCACAGTAGTGAATATAAATTTTGAATGAATCACCATAGAAACTAAATTTAAAGGACATGAATTCCACAGATTTTAAGTAATCATAAGTATGGGATTCACTGGAACATAAGTCAGGAAAGGTCTCCAAGTGCAGCTATCAAGTATAAACACAAAGTTCTTCCTAACTAGCAGACACAAAGGTCATAATGAACAAGGATGGGCCCCTTATCTTTTTGAGAAAAAAATAGAAAAAGTTCCTGTGTCTTTCTGAAGTGGGAAAACTTGCATCAGCCGAAGTGAAAAAGACAAGCTGTACAGAATATAGACAGTTTCAATATTGCTATGCCTCTGTTACACCACTGTTACAAGGATCTATGTGACCTGGAGACATCACTGAAATACCAAGCAGTAGGTTTATGCACAAAAATTTCCCATGTGGTCAAAAACATGTCTTTAAATTTGGAAGGGAAAGAAAGATTTCTGGAGATAGAATTAGCATACAGTTTTGTTCAGTAAAGAAAGACTTCTTTGCTTATCAAAGGTATGAATTCAGCTAAAAAGAGCAAGCTTAGCTGTTGTTGTGGGTTGACCCTGGCTGCACTCCAGGTGCCCACCAGAGCTGCTCTGTCACTCCCCATCTCAGCTGTAAAGGGAAGAGAAAATATAGCAAAAGGCTCGTGGTTGTGATAGTCAGGGAGTTACCCTCACTCACCAATTACCCTCATGGGCTAAACAGACTCAGCTTGGGAAAATTTGTTTATTTTATTACAACCAAATCAGAGTAGGGAGATGATGAATAAAACTAAACCTTTAAACACCTTCCAAGCATCCTTCCCCTCTTTCCAGGTTCAACTTTATTTCCTATTACTCTACCTCCTCTCCAACATCTGCACAGGGGAGTGGGGGCTGTGGTCAGTTCACCACACATTGTTTCTGCTCCTCCTTCCTCCTCAGCAGGAGGACTCCTCGCACTCTTCCCCTATTCCAGCATGGGGTCTCTCCCACTGGAAACAGTCCCCCATGAATTTTTCCAAAGTAAGCAATTCCCACAGGCTGCAGTTCTTCACCCAGTACTCCAGCACTGGTCCCTTCCACGGGGTGCAGTCTTCCAGGAACCAGCTGCTCATGCTTGGGTCCTCACAGGGTCACAACCAGCAAACTTGATCCAGCATGGAGTTCTCTCTCCACAGACCCACAGGTCCTGCCACAAGCCTGCTCCAGCACAAGCTTTCCATGGGGTCACAGACTCCTCTGGGCATCCATCTGCTCTGGCATTGGGCTGCACCATGGGCTGCAGGGGAACCTCTTTTCCAACATCTGGAGCAACTCCTCCTCTCCTCTCCTCTCCTCTCCTCTCCTCTCCTCTCCTCTCCTCTCCTCTCCCCTCCTCTCCTCTCCTCTCCTCTCCTCTCCTCTCCTCTCCTCTCCTCTCCTCTCCTCTCCTCTCCTCTCCTCTCCTCTCCTCTCCTCTCCTCTCCTCTCCTCTCCTCTCCTCTCCTCTCCTCTCCTCTCCTCTCCTCTCCTCTCCTCTCCTCTCCTCTCCTCTCCTCTCCTCTCTTTATATATAATATAAAGTGCTTTAATATACTTCAAAGCAAATATTTCTATTAAGCCTCTTGTACAGTATAACTCCACAGTATAAACCTCATAGACCTTTCACAAGTGTTTATAATGTTCAAAGTCATCAATATTTCAGAAATATTTTTTTACTTTGTTTAAAAACACTACTGATGAATGGAATGAGGCACATACCTTTTTTTAGTAAAATGCCTAAAGGCTTTGGTTTAAAATTTTTTTTTACATTAATCTTTATTGCTACGAAGAATGATGAGTATATGATCACAACTTTTTTGACATGCTGCTTCATTTTTTTGAAGATAAAAAAATGAGGATTTTCCTAGAATTTTAGTGGGAACATGAATTCTTTAAGTATCTCATAAAAGGCTATACCCAAGCATGTGAGTTTGATGGGACTTAGGCTGAGTTCATTGACAGGTCCAAAGGAAAATTATTCATGAAAGTAGAGCTTTCTAGGTAATTTGGAAGCTTTCAAGGCCATATTTGTCACTGTGCACAAATTTAAAATCTCCAAAGTTTTAAGGCCAGATTTATTCTGCTGAGAAATTAATAGACTTCTAATGTGAAGAAAGATGATGTATTTCATAGCCTTTTCAAATTTAGTGTAGCTATTTGGAGTCACTTAGAATTTGGTACATTAGAATAATCTCCTTGGAGAAAGATTAGTAAATGGCATTCCAGAGATATACTCAAAGACTCCTCTCCAGATCAAGTGATCCTAATGATTATCAACCAGATGTAAAAACAAAAAAAAAAGCATGGATATTACCATTATGGAACTATGTACTAATTTCAAGATATTAGATAGACTAGAAAGTTTAGATTATTTTGCTGTAGAAACATTTCACCAATGAGTCATATGGCTCAAAGACTGCATCCTTGACTTTCTTTAATCTGTATGAGTTTGCACTAGCTGAAAACCAGATTAATCAGATTTGATTTCCTGTGCATTCTTGTTCTTGGTTTTAATTTAATTGCTCTGCCATAACATTACAATAAAATAGCTGATCTATAGCAAACCCATTTCTTTTAGATGTGTAGTTTAAATTTTGTTTCCTCTAAATGGAGGCAGCCTTCTCATATAACGAATTCTCATTTACCTCCAATAACAACTAAAATCCATTAACTTCATTGAAACTAGTCATGTGTAGAACATTAAGCATGTGTATATAATTTTTGCAGAATGTATCTAGTTTTATTCTCATTAAAATATAAGAGTGCATTTTTGAGAAAAAGTGAAATTGGAATAAGTTTTTTAAACTGCTCATTTTAAGCTGGGGTTGAGTTAATTTTCTTCACAGTGGCTGGTATGGGGCTATGTTTTGGATTCATGCTGAACACAGGGTTGATAATATAGAGATGGTTTTGATTTTGCTGAGCAGGGCTGGCAGAGCCAAGGCCTTTCCTGCTTCCTATGCCACACTGGGAAGGAGACTGGGATGGAGACCCAGCCAGGACAGGCGACCCCAGCTGACAAGAGGGATGTTCCAGATCATCTGACATCATGCTCAGTACATAAAGTGGGTGGAAGCAGGAGGAAGGGGGGACATTTGGAATGATGGTGTTTGTCTGCCCAAGTCACAGCTACACATGATGGATGCCTGCTCTCCTGGAGATGGCTGAACATCTGCCTGCCCATGGGAGGCAGTGAATTCTTTGTTTTGTTTTGCTTCTCTGTGTGGCTTCTGCTTTCCCTATTAAACTGTCAGTATCCCAACCCACAAGCTTTTCCTGCTTTTACCCTTCCAGTTCTCTCTCCAGTCTCCCTGGTGGGGCAGTGAGTGAGTGGCTCCATGGGGCTCAGCTGCTGGCTTGAGGTTAAACCACAACAGTCCTTTTTGGTACCCAACATGATGCTCAAAGGGTTGCAGAGAATGACAGATTCAACTGGGATACTCTAGTTTGAATTGATAGCTGTTAGTGTTGTTTAGCTAGTAATGAGCAGGCTCCTGTCCTTGCCATGGGACTCACTTTTCTTACTGCATGTTAGAGTCTAGGGCTTGTTAGTGGCCACTTTTTGCTTTTGCTGCTTGCCATAGCACTGTACTGCTGATCACTTACTGAATTGTGCCTGGGAATGTTTTGATAAGAGCCATGGCAACGTTCCTGGGCTGGCAGGAGGCCAGGATGTTCCTGTTTTCTGTGCTGCTTTGCCAGACAAGCTGGAACTGCAGTGTGAAGTTGAGTTGAAGGCACTCTGACATGTGAAGGAGTCCCCACTGAGCCAGAGACCCACCTGAAGGCCACGCAGGGCCCCACACCAGAGCAGGTGGATGCCTGAAGGAGGATGGGACTTGTGATCCTGTGGGAAGTCTGGGCTGGGGCAGGTTTGCTGTCAGGCCTTGTGACACCACAGGGAACAGTTTGTGAAGAACCCTGCCCATGGGAAAGACCCACGTTGGAGACGTTCAAGGAGGATTGTCTCCTGTGGGTGGCACCCCCCATGGGAGCAGGGGAAGCAGAGATTCCCGTGAAGCCTGTGGTGCAGACCATGGTGAAGCAGCTGTGCCCCCAGAGCCCAGGGAGGATGAGGATGAGGATGAGGACCATACAAATGCAGGGCTCCAGCAGGAATTCCTCATTGTTAGTCAGGCTGGGAACAAAGGGAGGAGTTCATTCCAACGTTAAACCAGATAATCTGGTCCAAAAGGACCAGGGTGGAAATTGCAGTGGAGAGGCCTTTAAAGTAAATAAGCCATGATTTGAGTTGTGTGTTACAGGAATTAACACAGTTTGTGTACTCTAATGCACTTAGATATACAACTCATAAAGCACTTGTAGTTTTTAATTTCAAAATATTTGAACTGTACTGGGAGACAGGATTAGGAGTCAGGACTATCCTACATGAACTGAATTACCACTGCACTGTGAAGTCTGCTATGCTGTTCAAGACTAAAGGACCTGCACCATTTTAACAATTAGTGTGCTGACAAGGTGCTGTATTGCTCTCAGTAAGCATGATAACTTGAATTCCAAGGATGCTCGTGAGTGCCTTATCCAGAAGTTCTCTTGAAACAACAGAAAGGAAACCATCTAAATGTGAATTCTCAGATGCATTGCTGAAATGTGGCAGGATTATTGGTGTGGCCAAAGAGGAGGAAACAAAAAAAAGAGAAAGAATATTTTGTGACTTGGTCCAGATTTGTTTCCAATGCTTTGGCTGTTAATATTGCATAACAAAGTCTTTTCATTTCTCTGGGAAATTATGAAATTTTAAAGCATTTTTTTCAGATTCTTTGCTGAGTAAAACTGTTTTACCATTGAAACAACAATTCAAAGCTTTTCTCCAGCTCAGATGTTCAGAGATAAGTTGAAAAAAGCATTTTTACCATACAACGACAATGAAAGAAATAGTATTCCAGAACACAGCTTTAAATTACAGAAGTACCATATTTTCTGCAGTAAAAATAGCTCAGGAAGGAGAGGAGAGAGAAAATTTTCAGTTGCTGATTTGTGCATTACACAAAGGTATGAGTATATTTTAATTCTATGTAATTTTTTATTAAAGAGAGAGAATTAAAATCTCCTTTTTATCCAAAGTAATATTATGGTGTCTATGAAAATATAGCCTGAAGGCCAGATAATGCTAAATGAGGATCAGACTTCTCCTGCAGCCTCAGTACAGAAAGGTAGCTAGCTTTGATCTTCCAGTTATTTACTCAAACTGCCAAGGTTTTTTTAGCTCCTTGAAGATGGAGCAGATTTCAGTTACATTCATGTCAGGGGCCAGGGCTGAGCCTTAACCCCAGATGGGGATTGAACTCCCAACGTTCCAGTGCAAGGATATGTTTGACTCCAGGTCACTTGCTTAAACATTGTGTCATGTACAAAGTTCTGTGCACCAGACAAAGTTTATCTACTCAAGAAGCTACTCATTTAGCTACTCATCTAGCTTATGCTCCTCAGTCAAGCCCACACAAACTGTAAGTTCCAACCCACCCCAAGCTGTTTTCACTTTTACAAGACACTTTCTTCCTCAACAGGTATTTTTACTGCTGTATTTTTAGATAAGCCATTTTTTGTAAAAGCTGTCTGTTATATTTGAGAGCACCCATCAGATGCACTTCATAAGAGAAGCGTAATTTGTTTGGGTTTCAACATTTTTAAAAAGAGTCCTCCATTTAATTGCCTGTTCATCATTCTGAATTTATTTCCTGACACCTTAGAAATTATTTATACAAATCACTTGCTCACTTGTGTACCTCCTGCTACAATCTCTGGCCAAGTGCCATTTCTAATGCCAGACCTTTCTGTATCCCAACAATTTCATATTGCTCTGGTCTTGGCTGCACTTCCCATACCAACATATCGTCTGGAGTATACAGGTTTCCAGTTTAGTCTCCATCCTCAAATTCACGCTTCACAGAACCTCTCCTCAACATCCTGCTGTGTTTTCAAACAATCCAAGTGTCAGGGCCACAAGCTCCTGCCAGTGAATGAAATCTCATATTTGCCAGAGTCCAGAACAGGAGAGTTTGGCCCTTAAGGGCATTGCAACAAGATCAGCAAGAGCTCACCCTGACTTGGGAAGGGATTTGGGATGAATCCCTCATGTGCATAGCTGAGATGTGTCATGCACTACCACTCTCAGCAGTGATGTGGACTTTGCTCCGTTCTGTTCAAGAAGAAAGGGAAATAAGTTTTGAGAGAAAATAGAGTGAAGATAATTAAATGTCTGTGATCAAGTTGATAAATTATATCTGTAAGTATGGATTTCATGGAACTATTCAGACAAAATGGCTATTACTTAGTCACTATATTTTTCTACAAAAAACTCTTGAAAAGCAGTGTTTTGCATTTTTATAAACTATGAGCTACATTCTGCTATCTTCCTAATTGTTTAATTAAGGTAGTATAAATTAAGGTTTTTCATAATGAAAGACCAAAATATAACCTTATATAGCCTTAACTTTCCCATGAGCAAGTTGCATTTTTTAAGAAAAAAATAAATAGAATAAATCCTTTGATCAGTGAAGGGTTTTCTTAAGCTCAGAAACAGCATTAAGTTACAGTTCAAACTCTCACTTTCATGTGGGAGATATGAATGTGAAGAAAAATTGTACTGATCCTTTTTATTAAAAGGAACTATTCATCTAAGCACTGTATTGCAGTGTCTGAGAGCTGTAAAGAGTAACATTCTTCCCTGTTCAGCTGTAAGTCACAAGCAATGAGGAAAACCTCCAAAGATACACAAAAGATGTTGGTCAGACTGAGTAGGATCATTATACCAACTCATACTTGGTTCAACTGGCAAAACAGAGTACTGGCCAAGTCCCACAGATGCCAAGAACTCAGAAAGAAGGCTTTGATGCACAGTCTACTTTTATGATTTTAATTTGTATTTATTTAGGAAATGTATTGCAGTCAGCTATGCAGAACACTTTCACAATACTCTATTTCATTAGAGCTGTGTTCTGAAGCTGATGCAATCTGGGCATGAGCTAAAAAGACCATGAAATAAATAATTCGATCGGTAGAGCAAAATGCAAAATGTGCTTATTCAGTGGTTTCTTAAATGGACAAACAAACCATATTTTGGTTGGAAGTAGTGTGTAAATTTCACTTCTTATTAAAAGAATTTTTTTGGTCTTTTTAATCTTTAAGAAGCAGTAGAATGGAATACTGTTATAATTCCATCCATGTGAAAAATACAAATTCATATTTAGAGCAGATGATTCTCGGGATGTTGCAGGAAATGCTTGGCATGTATTCACATACTCAGAATAGATATTTGAATACTTTAATATCAAAACAGATAAGCAATTTTCAAGTTATTTAAATGTAGCTGGCAACCATCAAAGAGAAGACAGCAAGATTCTGTTGATACACACTGTGGGAATGGCACAATCACTGGCACAGGACGCAAAACCTTCTCTGAATTTGAGAGCAGACTCTAAGTGACAGCTATACATATCTGTACCATTAGTACCATTCTGCATCATTCCACAGTACATGGGGATTTCCTACAGTGATTTCAGATATTAAGAAATTCACCACAGAACAGCAGAACTGAATGCTTCAGAGCTTCAGACATACATAAATCATATAAAACATCCCTTTGAAAATATCCTGTGAGTGTGCCGTTTTCCCCTAAAAGGATAGTGCTGATGGAGCTCATCTAAACATCTTGGCTAGTCCCTTCACAAGACTAGGCTTCTGCACAACTGATGGAGAGAAACAACTCACCTAAGACATGCTCCTTTAAAATAAAAATATTAAAAAACTTCAAAAAACCCATTGAGTCAGATACAATCTCTCCTGACAGCTTTCTTCAGTTGCAGGTTTGTTTGTTGACTGATTCAAATTTAGAGCCAGGTTAAGGTGAGATAAATGTTGCTGTATGTGTGAAAAACATCAGATACAAGCTCACTGATCAAGAATTATGGTTGTAATGTAAGCCTATTTTTCTGCAGAAATTTTCCAAGAAGGATCAGACAAACTTTTCATGTAATCAGACCCGATACTAAAGATATAAATCAGCTGAGTCTTTAGTTGTTATGAAAAACTGACTTTTAAAACACAGTTCCACTGTCTATGTTTCTGATAGTCTAAATCAGCTTTTTCTTTGAAGAAAATCTTTATTCCCAGTTGTTTTCAGTCTGGGTCTATTTGGATGGTTTTAAATTTTTCCAGTCCTCTGAATCTCTCACTGGCAATGCTAGAAACACTGCTGTGGTCAGAGAGTCTGAAGCTCTTATAGAAGACAACAAATTTTTATTTGTTGTTTCAGCCACCAGTAAGTAAAGCACATTCAGAGGCATTTCTATTACACTTTGATGGTTCAATAATTTTGTCTTCCTGCTGGTCTGTTAGCAGAATGACAAACATCTATGGCAGAAAGGTTTCTGGGTGATATCAACCAAAATGAGTAATATCTTTATTTTTATTGCTCATGAGAGTTTCACTCTTGGGCAATAAAAATAAATTTTATTTAAAACATAAATTAAGAAATGGTTACTTTGCAATGCTGCTTTGCCAAACAATAAGGGCCCTTTCTTCTTGGGAGGCTGGAAAGACACAGGCATTAGTGGTTATGGTTACCTCATTAGATTTCACAGGCAAGTGCATATTAAAATGTGTAGATAGCAGCAGATCTAGCTGTCCAGAAGAATATGAAGAGCACAATTTTGGTCAGAGTTCAAGTTCACTCAAATGTTGTAATTGAACAACAATATAAGTCATAGTCCAGTCAGGGCAGATTTCTTAAGGGAAGTGGTTTACCATAATAACTTGATAGCAGTGTCACATCAGAAATATTTGGAAAATGTAACATTAACCAAGAATGTAATTCTGAGATGTCAAAGAATGTTTTGCCTAAGGATGTTTCAAACATCACAGTTGAAGCTACAAGAAAAGTGAAAGAAAAGACTTAGCAAGACTGCTGTCTCATATGAGAGTATGTTGGGGTTTTCCCATTGGTTTTAGCATAAAATGGAATAAGGAATATATCTCCAATTTATCCTACCCTTGATCCAAAGTCTATTGAAATCTGAGGGAAGATTGCTGTTATGTTCATGAGTGTGACCCTGGGATTGGGCATCAGGACCAATAGATCACTGCTTGTGTTTGGGAAATCCTCTTCCCATTGCCTGTGTACCAGCTCCTGCAGAATAAAGAAAAGAGAAAAAAATGTGAAGAGCTGGGTGTCATGGCATGCTACAAGGATTGACAGGTATTTCTCCTAGTGTCAGATAGGAGATCTCAAATCCTGGAAGAATTGAACCACTCTGTTCTTTGTTTGCTTTTCCTGATAAACACTCTAGCAGTGACTAGATGGTCTCATCAAATGATAACAAATTCAGCTCTCTAACTCTCTAACTGGGACCCTCTGTGTATTACATTACTTACAGTATTTATATTGGATATTTCTCCCTGGCCACAAAAAGCATAAAGTTTTGTTACCATTAAACAGAAAACCAGGGAAAAGTAACATAACTCAAAAGAAAGAAATATCCCCATAAAATTCTGCTTCTCATTTCAGTGGCCCATAGCTGGGCCACAGAGTCTTACTTAATGCAATTCTAAAACTACAGACCTGGAGACAGACCTGACTGTTCAGATCTTGCCCCAGTCAGGGGTTGAAACTCTCTAAGGACAGGGACAGTATTGCCTCTCAGGGTGACCTTCTCCACTGTCTCACTCCCCATGGAAACAATGAAGAAAAAATTATTTTTATGCCCAGCATGAACCCCTTACAATCTCTATTTGTTTTCTCTTGCCCTCCCACCCCACACCACTGTGAGGCACCAGCTCCATCTTCTCGATGACCCCTTGTAGATAAGCAGGGGCTATCAGTTGCCCCTGAAGCCATCACTTTTCCTGGATGATCCAGCCAAGATCTCCAGGCCCCTCTTCACAGGAAAAGTGGTCCAGTCCCACTGCCTTGGGGACCATCCTCCAGACCTCATAATTTCTGCTGATTAAAACATTCTCTTAAGGATTTTGAATCTCTCCTTTCCCTAGAAGTTATAATTCCTTTCATAAATTGTCTAAATTTCTGTGAGTGCTGTTTAATTCACTTAATCCACTTTAATCCATTCAAACTCAACACTGTATTTGTACAAAGAATATTTAAATACCAGACTAAAATACACAAAAATTTTAAGCTATAACATTTAAATATCAAAGTAAAATACAAAAAAAAAAAAAAGTTAAGCTTTAATTTTAATTTATAAACACCTTTAAACTTCAAAACTATATCTATGCCATTCCAGGCACAAAACCTCATCGGAAAATGGCTGCAACTGCCAGTTACACACATATTCCTACACTGTACATTCCCTCAAAATATCTTAAGCTGCTACATTATTTCATTTGCACTTTTCAGAGTAAACCCTACTCTGAAGCTCTTCCATTCAGTTCCAAACCTTCTGAGAAAATTTGCCACTCAACTATAAATAGCTGGCAATTTAGCTAACTGTGAAAATGCTGACATAACATCAATGTTTGTGGGATAGAGTTAAAATGAGAAAGACCCTGGATAGTGCAATCAGTGCCACTTGAGTAAATTAATTCAGTCCCTCAAGAGCTATATGGCAGCATGTAACCGTGGAATATATTTAAAGACCCAGAATAGAAATCTCACTTGAGAAAAATGGAAAATTCAGGTAATTATAAAAATAGTTAAGGAAAGTGAATTATTACTACAGTTAATGGAGGAAAAAATCTCTTCTTGTCACTGAAAATAATTTTTCAATTATTAGGGCTAAGAAGAAATGATAGCAAAAACATCTTTTCTGCTGTCAGAATGCGAGAAGAATTCTCATGGTTGGGTGTATTCCACAGGCTGGAGAGGTGGGTGCATGGGAACCTCATGCAGTTTAACAAGACCAAGTGCAAGGTGCTGCACCTGGTGGCAACACGGGCTGAGGGTGAGGGGTTCAAGAGCAGTCCTGCAAGAGGGAGATGGGGGTGATGGTGCATGAGAAGCTGAATATGAGCTGCCAGCATTCCCTTACATCCCAGAAAGCCAATTGTACCCTGGCTGACTCTAAAGCAGCGTGGCCTGCAGGGTGAGGGAGGGGATTCTGCCCCTCTGCTCCACTCTGGTGAGATCCCACCTGGAGCGCTGCATCCAGCTCTGGGGTCCCCAACACAGAAAGGACATGGACCTGTTGGAGCAAGTTCAGAGGGGGCCACAAAGTTTATCAAGAAGATGGAGCACCTCTCCTGTGAGGAAAGACTGAGAGAATTGGGATTGTCAACCTGGAAAAGAGAAATCTTCAGGGTTACGTAATTATGGCCTTCCAGTACCTGAACGGAATTTACAAGGAAGATGGGGCAAAACAAGGGAAAATGGGTTTAAAAGGAAAGAGGATGTTTTAGATTAGGCATTAGGAATATAATTTTTACTGTGAGGGTGGTGAGGCACTGGAACACGTTGCCCAGGGAAGCTGTGGATGCTCCATCCCTGGAGGCGCTCAAAGCCAGGTTGGGTGGGGCTCTGAGCAACCTGGTCTAGTGGAAGGTGTCCCTGTTCGTGGCAGGAGAGCTGGAATGAGATGATCTTTAAGGTCCCCTTCCAACCCAAATCATTCTATGAATCTATGGTTCTATGATATATTGATTAATCCAGCAATTTTTTTTGTAAGGGGGATACTTATTGCAAGAATTAATGATTCGACAGGATAAAAATTTCACCCTGATTTATCAGCAGAGGTTAAAGAACACTGCTGTTAATGGAAACAATTACAAGAAGGAGGGTCAGAGGATTTGGTGTTGTTCCAAAAGTAGAAGTCTTTTCCACAATGGATCTGCAGGTCTTTACTGTTGAGTTGAGCTCAGCACGTCTGGGTGTTTCCTGTACCTGTTTTTGATCCTTCTCCAAGACCAATTAGTAGAAACATGCTGAAGGGAAATAAACCACTGGTTTTTGTTCCTAAGATGACAATTGAACACGTAAATACTAGAAAATCTATGAACAGCCTCACCTCTCTTGAAAATTCTCTGGCTGTCTTTAAACTGTGTGGACATTGAGCCTCAGTCCTCAGCATTTACCCTGCAAAGCCCACACCACCTGGCACTGAGAGGGAGCCAGTACCATCTTTTAGAGTTTCCTTCCTGAGAAATTAATTACATGGTGGGAAATGTGGGCAATGAAGAAGTCTAGGCTGAAGCAAGGAGTTGCAAAGCTCTGGTACAACATGGCCATCAATCACTTTTGCAATTCAGGAGGAAAGAGCACGGAATCTATGCTAATCTTCCCTCCAGTCCATGCAACTGGTGATCAATGTGGAAAACTGTCTTCAGGAAGCAGCAAAAATCTCAAGGGATCTTTCAAATCAGTGTCCCAGAGACAGTAAATTCTGCACCTTAGCCAAGTTTCAACTTCAAGAAGTGACTAGCAACATCAGATGGCTCAGTTTCTAATAATCAACTTCAGAAGTTTTAGCTAGATCTAGACATTTTGTGCAATAAGTATTCAAGTACAAGAATATCTCAAATCTTATCAAAGAGAAGCGGTGAGAAAAAGAATCAGTAAGAGGAATATGAAACATTCTCTCTATTCCAGCACAGTATTAAAACAATATTTTCAGAAAATGTTACTAGTAGCATTAACCTAAATTATATAATTAAAGATATCTAGATAATAACCAATACTTGATTTTAATGTTAAAAGCACTTGAATATATAAAGCTATCCTTGTATTCTAGATGGACAAATTAGAAAATGCCATAAAAACATGATATAATGGTCACTATATATAATGCTATAATGTTTTGAAACACTCTTTTTTTAAAAAAGCATCTCACTACTGTCTATTTACCATACAATGTAGAGAAAAATATCTTTCTCTGGTATGTTAAAACAACACTGTAAAAATATACTATACCACCCTACAAATAATCCCAATATTCTCTTTCATTAACAGTACTGAAAATCTGGAACAAGCTTATGCCAAGGACCTGAAAAATCAATAAATACTTCCAAATGTGCTATGAAAATATTATTATGTATTCTATCAAAATCAAGGTTAGAAAAGCCAATTTTCTATAACAAAATTGTAAATTGTTAAGTGTTTAAGAAACAAAAAACCACTGGCAAGTCACTGAGTATCACACATTCCATGACAACCTTAGGTTAAACAGTGGCACATACCCCTCTTGCAAGTTTTAGGCTGTAGCTGTAACTTGCTAAATTGGTGTGATTCTAAAAGAAGTTATAATCCTTTGTTTCATGAACAGAAATAATGATAACAAATGTGTCAATTGTTGCATTTAAATGCTGTAAACACTGTGCATAGGTTCAAAACTCATTTCCTACTTTAGAAAATAGATAGAACTATTCATAGAATTCTTTAGTAAAACATAGTGGGATGAGGAGTTAGCAAATTAAATATATAAAAAGAAAATCTGGGAAACTTATCCTAAAATATATCCTCCTATGTTCCAATTGAAATCTGGAAGGAAACTTTTACTGGACAATTGATATATAGAAATGGCATTAGATAATAAAAGAGATTATGAAGAAATTAAGCAAGTTCTAATTCAAATAAAGCTCTGAAAAATGTGAAAATTTTTGCACAAAGATTAAAAATAATGGACACAGAAAAATATAATTTACTTGCCAATTGTGAACACAGTCTTTCTCATACACTTATGAAAGTGCTACCTCAAAAATATATTTTCATTCATCAAAGAGGTCAGCTTTAGTGTTTATAAGGAAAACCCAGCAGATATAGCCTATTTAAGAGACCAAGAGTTATCAGGCTTTTTGTATAGGTCATTACAGAAACTGAGCACTCATTAAATGAGAACCCATTTCATGCATCGATTTATGAATAGTTATATTGGAAGAAAATTACCATCAAAGTTTTGTATGCACCTATTCTGGGATACCTGTTATTTATTCTGTTTTGAATAAATTTTAAATGCAAGTGTAGCAGAAGGTTGTATTTCCCAGAAAAAGCTTGTTCATAACCACAAGGAATGATATCTAAGCACAGAGTTGTAACAATACATACCTTCTTTGAACAGGTTAGTATACAGTAATACTTGACCTAACTTTTTTTTTTTGCTTTTTTGGTTTTTATTTTAATCTGATGAGCTTTTAAACTGCCATTATTATTCACAATGTTTGTCTTGGAATGCATGGAAAATAAACCCCCCGTATTCCACAACAATTATGTGAAGGAGAGTTCTCAGTGATCTCCTGTGTCACAGTTACTGTGTTGCTGAGGGTCTGGGCATTTGTGATAACAAACTCCCTCTGCCACCATGTTGAAATGGTATTCAAACTTCTTTTATTGTGACCCTCCATGTCCTTTTATTTTACCTTCTTTTATTTCTTAATATCTCAATTTCTCTGTCCCACTATTACTGTCCCACTTCTCCCTGAATATTCATTTCTGTTCTACAGAGGATCAATTATTTTTCTGGTATTTCTTTGCCTGAAAAATAACCCAAATCCCAGATTAAGAAGTACATATATTGTAGAAACACATGCCAAAAAGCTCTAATGGTTTCCTCACAGTTTTCCTGACAGTACTGAAAACCTGGCACTGTGTAGATACAAAATGAGAATATATGAGCAGAGATAATAAAATAGTAGTTATAATTGTTGTAGCTGGTCACTATTAAGGTCATATTTCAAGAATATCAGCAGTAGAAAATAATTTATAGATTTGTTTGCAGTTTTCATTTTTCTGTTTTACTTAAGCTTTATGAGAAAACACGATACAAATAAGGCTTAACAAAGCATACCAGTAATCCACCAGGGGCTGGAAAAGTATTAAGTTCTAGCAACATATTAATCTCACAGAAGGAAAAAAAAAAATGTATCTTCACAGTATCTATGAAGTTCAAGCACTTACCTTGACATTTTAGGTTTGTACTATACATTCTTTAGCAATATTGTTTGATTGGTCTTTGTCATGCATTTGAGATTTCTTGCTGCCTGAATTTATAATCTTAAATTAAGACTTAATTCTGACGGAGTTGTCACTGTTGCATACAAACTCTGCCATGATTTATAAACTAGCTTTAAAAACTGATTTCCCATGGATATATCTGTGTTGAATCTCTTCTTGCTATTCAGCATCCTAATGTATGTAGAAAAAGATGACTTCCAAGAAAAAAGTGGTACTTCAGAGACAACGATTCAGAAATTGTGGAATTATTTGCTTGTTTATTTTTCTAGTATTATTTTAGGCCTTTTAACTATTGCAGTTAAGGTGTGTAAGCTTCTTAGCAGCTTTTATTTTTATTTTGAGTACATACTACTCCTAGTTTCTAAGACAGAGGCTGATACTGTCAGTAGCCATCTCATCATTGACTCCTGCATCCAGAAATTCCACATGAGATTGCCTTTCCTCCAGGATATCTTGGACTGAAATAATATCTCACAAACAAGCTGGACTTCAATTTCTAGTGATTTCTTTGTCTTCCAAGGCTATTTTACTGGCTATTTTACTCTTGATTTGCTCTGCCAAGCTGGGTATCACATCTGTGCTCTGGAAAGTTGCTTTACTACTCTTCAGTATGGCAAGAGCAAATTATTTTGTATGCATCTGCTGCTCCTTGCCATTCCTTCCCAGAGCATTCCTAGACTGTGTTTCTGCTGCTCCTCCTGAAATGATGCTGCACTGGTACCCATGGTACTGCTCTTCAGAAGCCAAGCACTGTTCTGGCAGCACTTAGTTATGCTGCAACATCTGAAGGAATCAGTCACATAAAATCTCAGTGAGGATATCTATCCAACAAGCCAGCTGATTTCAGCAAAATTTAATTTAAGACTAATCAGATGTTTAAATTTTGATCTTTAAATGAGGTGAAATTCTTATCTGTAATTGGAGCTTAAAAACTATTTTTGTGTGCCAGTCAGCATTTTAAATCGTATGAAATTCAGAAGAGGTAGGTCAGCACTTATCTAAATTGAGTAAAATTGAGACAGAATTACACAATTGTGATACACTTTTACCTTCCCAAATTACCCTCCCAGGTGGTTACAAGTACAGATATACTCAAACTAGTTCATTTCAAGCTTCAAATTAGGGGGCAGTCAAATGGTGCTCAAGCTAAACTGAAAAATCCACTTCTGCAGGATGATTTATTCACCTCTGAGCTCTGCTCGGCAGTAAAATCAGCAGTTCAGAGCCAAGGAGACAAGTCAGACCAGGAGACATGCAGCAGAGGCGTAAGCAGAAATCCCAGGGCGTGAGGTGCATTTGAAATCTTGCAGCAATCCTTGTTCTGTCTTACTACTGATCTTTACATGCACAGGCTGTAAATGCCCCTGACTGCCAGATGTGCACCTCAAATGGGTTCCCCCATTCCCACACCTCTGCAAAACCTGACAGGGATGGGAGTTGCACAAACATCTGCTTCCGTCCCCAGTTTACCAGGGGTTTAGAGGCAGTAAGGGCTGGAGGAGCAGCAGAGAACCTTGCAGAGAGCCTTGCTGGTCAGATGGAAGGACCTTCCTCTGCAGTGGGGGCTGGAGGAGCAGCAGAGAGCATTGCAGAGAGCCTTGGTCAGATGGAAGGACCTTCCTCACTCACCCTGGGCCCTGTGGGGCTGCTGCCCCAGCATGGAACTGCACCCAGGGGCACAGGGCTAGGTGTTGGAGAATTTTGCTCAGACATGGCTTATAGAGTTTTGTTCAGACATGCCATAATCATATACAGCTGATTGAAAAGTAAAAGGCAGCTGCAAGCAGCAAATTCTCAAGCACGTTCCTGTAAACAGCAGAGTTCTCAGTCTTGTTCTTTAATAACAAGTAACTACCTTGTCCTTGGATAGTATGGGAAAGCAAAGTGACAAACATGGAGGCCTTGAGAAACAATCATAACAGGATGAGAAAAACAAGTCTTGGTCTCAATGACAAACCACAGGTATTGAAAACAAAAGGAGGGGTTGGTGTGTAATCTGTAGCCAATGATGAGCTCGGGTTTTGCAATATGTATGAACTTAATTAACACGGTTATAAAATGTGCATGTTGGATCAATAAATCGGAGTTCGATGCTGATCAAAGGATGGGTCGTCTCCCTTCGCTTCCTCAGCTAGGTCTCTCCAGACTCTTGGTGTGATACCTCCTCTCACAGCAATTTCTCTGGGCAGGAATCACTTCTGCTCCCACCTTCCCACACACCTTCCCAGCGGGACCCACCTGTTGCTGAGATACTGACTGAGCAACTTTCACAGCAGTTTCCAAAGAGGGCATCTGCTCCACTTTTTCAAATTTTGCTTTCTTCACACACCCTCAATATAAGGTTTAAACATTCATGTATTTTATGTTTTTGTCTTTGGAAGCAGCAAGTTTATTTCTTTATAATGCTCATAATTGAATTAGGTGTTAAGGAAAAAAAAAAACAAGAAAAAAGAAAAAAGCACAGGATTTTTTTTCCCACACTAGAAAGACTTCCCTATATCAATAACTGGGGGACATTGTGAGGCATTTTCAGAGCTGATTTAGAAATGCACAAAATTCTCTCTTTGAACTTAAAAATTAACCTGACCTGGGTTTTTTGCTTCAGTGTTGAATGAGCTTGTCCTGTAGGGATGTTTACAGGAAGTAAACTTGAAATTCCCCTAATAGCTCCCAATGACTTGGAATGTTAAACTTTGACTGCAAAGATTTGCACAAAGATCCTACATAATAAATCAAATGGGTTGTTAAGCACTGTACCCAAAATACTTTCTTAGTGCACTACCTCAAAGACAATTTCTAACTCAGAAAGGAGATCTGACTTAGTTCACAGGCACAGCTGCAAATGAATGCATTCTTACCTTGTATGAATGTGCAGAGAATATTAACATTAACCTTTGCACTTAACACATAAATATGATGAAATACAACCTATATTAATTACTCCCCAGCTAAGATGTTAATTATGACCCAGTTGTCATAGGATAGAATTGTTTTAAATATGCTAAAATACTCTTTTATATCTTTCTGGAAATTTCAAGTTTAGCCCAAGAAGTGTGTTTAAGTGACTATAATATATAGCAAGAATGTTGAAATTTAATGTTTTCTATGATTTTTTTCTAGGTAAAATAATCCTTCATTATATGTTTGCATATTGCTCTATATGAGTAAGGCCTGATTTCAATTACAGTTCTAGTCACTACTCTAATTACTCATAATGGAATCAGGTAAAATACATGCTTTTTGGAGTTTCTATGGGTTTCATTAATGGTATACATTAAATATTTATGTGGGTTCCTTTCCATATCCACATAGGTAACACCACCATAAATGAGTACCATATGACTCACCAAATCTTTTCACTATTTGCTGTAATGCAATATCCCAAATTCTGCCTGTTTCCAGGTGAATCTTTGTGCTGGAATACAGTTGTCATTCTCAAGAAGTGAGCACGCAGAGGGCTTGGGTGTCTCTGATGTGGAACAGCAATCCCTTTTACTGAACTGATGCATATTTAGGAAGTTACGTTGTACTGATCTTTAACAGGACCAGGGATCTTCAATCTTTGGCCCCCAGAGGTAGCTGAGGACTTGATGGAAACTAATCAAGTGTAATCGGGCTCCTAGTCACATGAGAACCTGTGCCCAGGTGTTTCAGCTATTCCTGAGGACAGATGTTTAAGGGATTATAAAAATGAACAAATAAAATAAAACTGTGTTTATTGTTGTCTCCTTCACTTAAAATGCTATATACTAGTCTGAACCTTTTGTCCAGAAAGTAAATAATCTGGGTTTAGTTCCTGTTTCAGTCTAAGGATATTCATATCTCCCATCTACCTGAATTAGACATTGCATTAGTCTAAAAAGATAACCACTTGAAAAGAAAAGAAAAAAAACCCAAAAAAAAAGAAAAAAAAAAACCCAAAAAACAAACCCAGTACCCAACACCACACAAACCCACACAAACCAAGCCATGCCCCACAGTCTTGGTGGCAGAAACCATACTGAAGCAGCCTTGTACCTCAGATGAACACTAGTACCAAGCTGTGGCTTCTAGAAACCCCAGCTCTGGTGAGAGTGCCCAAACTGGATGGGGAATCATATCCCACCCTGCATGCTGAGCATCTGGCAGCAGCTCTCCAGTACTGACTGTTCAATGGCATACATTTCCCTCTCTTTTGGAATTTGCCAAGAAAATTTGTTCTGTGAACTTTTGTTCTGTGAACTTTTAATTGTGTATAATGCCACATGTATTGGTGAGGTTATTTCAAGTGACCAAATGGAGTCTGATCTAGTGGTTTTAATTTAGACCTAGCCAGATTTAGGTGAGTGCAAGGGAAACCAGCTTTTGAGGCCAGGCAGCCTTGCCAATGTGTACAGAGAGCTGCAGGCACAGGAGAACTCACTTGCCAGAGGGCTTCCACTGTCAGGGAGCTAATGAGGAAAGTTTCTCTAGATCATAATTTTCAATGAAAAAGCTTAAAACCATTTTGCAATTGACTATAAGTCACAAAGATATTATTACCAGAGTTACTGTATCAGACTCAGAGGTGCTCTCTAAATGAAAAAATAGGGCTTTTATTTCTCCTCTGGAGTGCACATATGATTGCCTTTATTCAGTCTGGGGTCTTTATGCTAGCACAGCATATTTTTTCATTCCTATTTACTCCCAGATGCTTTGTTAATTAAATTTTCTTTGGAACTTATGAAAAACATTCTCCATATTTGCTGAGTCTTTTAGTAGGAGTGTTCTCTCTTCCTTTGCCAAAGTATGCATAGCTTTACAGGTTTGAAGTAACCAATTCATAGTGTAAGCATGTGGTGGAGTATTTGGTATGTTTGGTACACAAAGCAAACAGCAACAAAAACCTGTAGTTTGAAAGATGACAACAAATGAATAGCTTGTTTTAGTAGAAATTCTCATCCTTAATAAAAAACCATAATCTGCTTAAGACACCTAGAAATCAAGTTAACTTTATCATCTCATCTATCTGAATGTCTGTATTTCATATTTTGATGTTCTTTTTCTGTATAGCTTTGCTAGAAAATGTATTTAAAGTCAAACATAACATAAATGTAGCTGAAAGTCTTTTTATATATTTTAAACCACTTAAGGTTATACTGTTAACAACTCTGTTTTTCTGGATTTTGAAACCAGTCTGACTTTTAGATGCATAATATGAATGGAAGTGTATACTAATTTACATGTAATTAGCATTGACATTTTATAAGGCTGATACAGTTTTATGCCTCTTTTGGTTGTCTGTTGTAAACAATCCTATAAAGAGAGCATTCTGACTTAGCACAGAACATACTGTGCTCCTGGTTTTCACAAATCACATAACTATTTTTTGCCATAAATCTACTGCCATCAAAGAAGCACGAACAGAAACAGACACTGCTTTGCTTCAGTTCTACTGGGGCTTTGTACTTCTATCATATGTTGCTCCCTATCCTTTTTGTCATTTAGACTTGGATGAAATGAATACCAAATGCCACTAAATACGAGTGGAAACCTTTCACATTTATTCTGAAGTGGCTACAAAGGGTACTGAACAGTAGAGAATCAGACTGAGATTAAGCTTCTGTTTAACTTGCTATATAAATTCAAATGAAGTATAACTTTTTGAATTGAGAGTGAAAAGGACACTAAAATAGACTTCAAAGAGTGGAAAAGGGAAGAAAAGTTAACTCCCAACTGGAATTTCTGTTATGGCAATTGGTCTTTCTCACTGTGAATCACACCATGAGCACATGTCTCTCAGAACAGCCCGGCTGATTGCTATGGAGCTGTAAGATTTGCATCAGCTTAGGATGTAACCCAGTATTTCAGCGTAGTATCTGCTAACAATTAGCCATGAATTATTTTACACAAACAAAGCCAAAGACATATTATTTTCATTTCCTCCATAAAGCTCCTTTTGGTTGCCTAATAACAGATGCCATGTATTTCCTCTGCCAAAATTGATGTTATATTGGCAACAGAGCAGGGAATCACACGTTCAAATTTTATGTAAAAACACTACTTTAATTAACATCTGGCCACTCCCAGAGACAAAATACTAGACAATATGGATCTCTAGCCAAACTTGGTATGGCAAGCTCTACATTTCTAAATACTTCTCTTCATTTTTTATATTTCACAAGTATACTGAGGACTGTTGGCAATTAATTTTTGTGTTCCACAAAACGAAAACTTGTCCAGTATAGCTAGTGTTCAGCTAAAAGTCTTTTTTGCTTTCTTCTAGATTTTAATGGGCACCAGAATAAAACTTTAAAAACACAGTTCTGTGGAGAGAGATTGAACACAAAATACATGCAAAAGATGAAATAAAGAAGATACCAAATTCTGTCCACTAGTGAGGTCAAATAACAAACACCTGGTTAAGATAAGGAAAAAAGAGTGTCTCTTGTGATTTCTTCCTTTACACCAGAAAAATGCTGAGGCCTGTCAGGCACACTGACACCAGCCAATCTGGCTATTAGCACAACTGTTATAGTGAAATCATAAGTCTCTTGTGCTTCCTTCTTTTCCAGCCATAAAAAGGTGAGGCTTGGCTCACACTTATATCAGCCACTACATTTAAATATTGTAGTTTATTTTCCCTTTTGGGAAATCACCCACCAGGGTCACCCGGCTAATCACAGCCCACTTTAAAACTTTGGAAATGGGAAGAATCTAGGAGTGAGAGAGGGAAAACAGACAGATATATTGTTAGTGACATTTCTCAGCTTTGTAACTTTTTTTCCCCTGAGATCTCCATGACCTTCCCAGCATCTTAGAAGGGATGATTCCATGTCCCCTGAGCTCACATTTCCAAAAAACTGAGCCAAATTTTTCTGAAGAAGTTTAGCAATTTCTCTTTCCCTTTTATCCCTGCAGTTCATTTCTGCCTTTCTTTTCTTTCTTTTGTTCCAAGTGGTGTCTCACTGTCTGATCCATGAAAGCCTCCCCTCCCACCTTTTGGCAGTGGGAGCATAGCAACTGAGAGACACTCTATTAATAATCATTCTGGCTGCTAAAGATCTTACTTGTTTCTTCCCAATTGGCAAGAGTAGGAATGTACCCAAAGAGTTTACATCTGACTAGAAGTTTATATGAGATACTGCAAGAAACAGCTAAATAAAAGCATTGTTCCAGTGAGACAACATTTCCTTACAGCATCTGCTGTTTTTACTGAACCCAGGTATTAAAACAGCATTGCTCCAAACTATTCTGAATTGCTTAATGGCCTGGATGAAAATAATCTTTCTAAAAACACACTCTGATTTCCATCCTAATAATTGCAATTACAGTTTTGACTTTTTCTTGTAGATAATTACTAATTATTGTCTTGGTCTAGAAACACAAATGACTTTTGAGTTCAGTCTCTTCCAGTCACCCATAAGTTTTTCCTAGTCCTTGTCTCAGATCCCACCCTCAATCATCCTGCTGCTGGGAGAGCTAACCAACAGCTACTCCTCCTTTGCAGGGTGCAGCACCACAGTCAGTCTTGAGGCTGTGAATCAAAGTCTCATCGCCAAAGCAGACAAGAGACCAGCCCACAAACCAAAGCAGAAGATTATGCTGTTATTTTGAATGATGAGCTTCTCAGCAACTGCAGTTGGATTTAAACATATGATCCATTAAATATACATTCTTTAACATAGAGTACCCTTTGATGTTTAACTGGAAGGGATTTTTATGACTGAAATATGACATAATGCATAAGGGTAATCATACAAAAATGAAAAATGGCATAAACTTAACAAAGAAGAGAATGTAGGAAATCTGAACCACTTTGAGTCTGGATTTACTTCTGTTGTCATTATGCTCTCTTTGCACGATCAGGGTAAGATAAAAGCAAAGTTGAATGTTCTTCAGACTTAAAAGATTTGTTCCTCATTTGAAGAAGGAATGGGGCAAAGTGAGAGATTTTTCTTGTGAGTAATCTCTGTAGAGGTTTTACTTCTTTGAAGCAAGACACCAACAAACTTCATGGTATCAGCTTTGTCTAGAAGAATGGTAATACACATTACACCCTGCCTTTGAATTTACCTTCTGATGAATTTTTGACCTGTCTGGCAACTAGCTGTGTCCCAGACAATGCCTGTGTATGTGGGGTTAGCTTTAGATAGGCATTTCCAATGTTTCTACAATGTTCTGGAAGAGATTTTAGGTGTGTGGCTGTAAATCATGGTTTGCCACTTAGACCCATATTCAGGGAATGATTAATGGCCTGTCTCATTTTGCAGAAAAGATGTAGCCTTCCTCTCTTTGAGATCTGAGAAAAATCTAATAATTTTAAGTATTTTCTTATTCTCCGTCATGTGACTTTTATATTTTGGGAAATTCCTACCCCAGGTCTTTTTCTCCAAGGCAACATTTGCCACAATTCAATGAGCTTAAATCCCTTTACTGGTGTGCTACACAACCTGACTCCGAAGAGCTCTCTCTGTATTTGCTGTGTATAGGTAAGTCAGAGAAGCTCTGGCTCCTGCTTCTTTGCATCTTCGGGAGCCAGGTGCCATCTCACTGCTATGACAGCTCAAGGGTAATTGTTTGCAGATATTTTCACTGACCATGTCTTGACCATGACACAGCAGAGAGCTTCATTCTCCTCAAAAGAGGGGTGGTCAACTCTCACCTCAGAAGTCACCAGAGGCTGTGTGATCCCATTTTCTTGAATGCAAAATATAATCTAGTACAATAAATGGCAATATTTGAAATAAAATGGCACTGTACAGGAAAAAAAAAGTCTCCCCTTAGTACATTTCAAATTTGTATATCATAAGTGCCCATTTTTACTTCCCATAACATTATACTTCAATTTTCACAACCTTCAGCTTTGTTTTGAAAATTATAATAAAGGTAATATATTCCAATATATTTTATCATTAATTCATAAAACTCAATATATACAATTGCTACAAATAACTTCACTGAATTATGAGTACTATAAAGGAAAGGCAATTATTTTTTTTCATTCCAGCACATTTTGTTAACTGCAAGTAAGGAAGCAAGCAAAATTATGGCAATAGTAAGAAAAAAGATAATTAAATTGACTTGAGTTTGAAGCTAAACCTTAGTGGAATTGATATTTAACAAGCTTCTGTAATCTGAACAAGTATGTTTATACAATACTCTTTGAAATGTTGTATTTAAAGTAATAATAATAAAAAATGTACAAAATTCTGTAAATTCAATGGTATTTAGGGAAGCTGGATTAGGACACAGACCTGAACTCAATTTCCCATGTATATTTCTGAACCACACAAACATGAGTGCATGCACACATATGTGCACGCACATGCAAAATCTCAGCATATACCATTCCTCATATAAATTATTCATACCTCACCTTTTGTCAAGACCCAACCCTTCAGTAGTGCTTATGACCTCTTATAAAGTTAACATTTTATTCAGAGATACAGTTTAATCTGGTTACACTAATTATGCCTGCTGAAATCCCTGACCGTGAGAATGCATACCCGGTATATCTTTTCATACATATTGCTTTTTTTACCTTAGTTTCAGTAAGGTTTACATTCACTACCTTTCAATTATTTTTGTTATTATTTTTTACCCTTACACTCTTACACTGACATGTATGAGATCAAGTAATTAATTTCTTTTGCCAGTATCATGGGAAAAAATACAACACAACTTTCTAACACTGTTCTTAGAGAAATTCAAGCATTCATTGAAGAATACCAATCATGAAAATTTTCATTCAGCATCTCATGTCTGTTTTATCCTTAATAAATCTCAGAAAACACGTGTTATTCTCCTGTGTGGATGATTCGCTGTATAAACAGAAAATAGAACGAAGCTTTCTATTTTCTCTTTGTGAAAGTTACTCTACTTGCAGTCATGATTTTTTTCCATTAGCATGCCCTTTTGCATGCAGTCTTCTGCATATGACTGTCCTTATAGCCAATCAGAGCAAGTCAACCACATGCATCCTGAAAAATTTTTATGATGTTTTAGTCAGTCATTCTGAATTGCTAATTAGCTGTCACCATTACATTCACTGCCATGAAGCTCCCAATCTATCTAGGCAGAGATACATTTTGCCTACATAAAAACATAATTGTGCTCTCATGACCACCTTGTCAGCTCTGCTATACCTGTTATACCTGTTATATTTTAAGTAATAAAAAACAAATAATGTCCTTGTATAGAAAGCTAATGGAACAGATCATCCTAAGTGGCAGCCATCATATACCTTTGCAGGACAGCCAGGAAATCAGGTCCAGACAACACAGAGTTATGAAAGGCAGGGACTGCTTGACCAACCTTATCTTGTGAAAAAGTGACCCTCTCTGTGGATGACACAAAAGCTGTGGACACTGTCGACCTAGACTTCATTAAAGCATGTGACACCATCTCCCACAGCATTGTCCTGGAGAAAATGGCTGCTCATGGCTTGGACAGGTGTGCTCTTCACTGGCTGGGTGGCTGGGCCGAGAGGATGGTGATGGATGGAAGAAAATCCAGTTCTAGTCCAGTCACTGGTGCTGTACCCCAGGGCTCAGTAATGGGGTCAGTCCTGTTTAATATCTTTGTCAATGATTTGGGCAAGGAGTTTGAGTGCATCCTCAGTAAGTCTGCAGATGACCAAGTTACGTGGAAGTGTTGATCTGCTGGAGGGCAGGAAGGCTCTGGCAGAGGGGCCTGGACAGGCTGGATCAATAGTAAGAGTAGAGAAGCATAAGGATCAACAAAGCAAAGTAACAGGTCCTTTTTCTGAGTTGCAACAACCCCATGTGACATTTCAGGCTTGGAGAACAATGGCTTGAGAGCTGCTCTCTGAAAGGGACTTGGGGATACTGTTTAAAAGCTAGCAGGATAGGAGGCAGCATGTGCCCAGGTGGCCAAGAACTCTGACCAGCGGCATCTCGGCCTGTATCAATAATACTATAGCCAGTAGGACTAGGGAAGTGATTGTGTCACTGTATCCAGCGTTGGTTTAAACCACACCTTAAGAAATGTGTCCATTTCTCAGCCCCTCATTTCAAAAAGTACATTGAGGTGCTGGGGCATGTTCAGACAAGGGCAGTGAAGCTGGTGAAGGGTCTAGAAAGAATGTTCCCTGAGGACCAACTGAGCAAACTGGGTAATTTTGTCTGGAGAAGAGGAGGGGAGCCCTCACTGCTCTCTACAGTGACCTGAAAGGAGGCTGTACTGGCCTGGGGGTTGGTCACTTCTGCTATGTCTCAAAGGAAAGAACGAGAGGAAATGGCCTTAAATTGTGCCATGGAAGGTTCAAATTGGGTATTAGAAAAACAGCTTTCACTGGAAGAGTGGTTAGGCATTGTATTAATTTGCCCAGGGAGTGGTGGATTGATCTTCTCCAGAAGTGTTCAAGAGGCATCTGGATGTGGCACTTGGGGATGTGGTTTAGGGATGATTATGGTGTTGGGTTGATGGTTGAACTAGATGATCTTGAAGATATCTTCCTACCTTAATTATGTGATTCTGTGGTTCTGTGAAAGTGTTAAGACTGCAGAAAATTTATGGGATAAGCTCATTACATTTGAAATGAACTGAGTAGTATTTGCAGCATTTCTATGGATAGACTATATTAAACTGAAAATACTGCCAATTTATTTCAATTTTTGTGATTGAAGCCATTTCTTTGTAGAATTTATTCAGATTCTCGGACTTTTTACTTTACAAGTCCTCTATAAATGCAAACTGTGTTTTTGTGAAGAACTGAGCAAAGAAAACTTTGTTTAAATGAATGAAAAGACCTTTCAGTGACTCACTGTGCCTTCCAGATTTTTTCTTTGTTCTGGCCAGGTTTTCTAAAGAAATCTCTATAGTTACTATCCACAAGAGTTTACTGCACAGCTTTAGATGAAAAACTACTATTGAATTTTAATGGGAGGTCATATTTTTTTCCAATTATTCAGCACCATCTCTGAAACCATTTTTGTAGCTCTTTCTCCAGTTTCTTAGCATTCACAAGCAATGCAAGACCCAGAATACATTCTCAGGGCTGGACTTCTGCCCTAAATGCAGGTTGATGAAGATAGGAAAATCCATCAACAGTTTTCAAAGGTAGCTATAGGGTAAAGAAATTGGGCTTATTATTCTTTAGGATCTTCAGTTCAGAATTAGAAAACTGAATGCATCTTTCAGAATGGGAGAAATAATCACAATACAAATTAGCATTCAAGTGCTTCCACAAGTGTAATTCAGTTTATCACTAGAAATAACCATTAAACTCATAAAATAGTTTGAGCTGGGAGGGATCTTTAAAGTCACCCAGTCCAATCCCCCTGTAATGAGCAGGAACACCTTCAGTGAGATAATGTTGCTCAGAGCCCCATCCAGTCTGATGAAGCTTGAATGCTTCCAGGGATGAAGCATCTACAGTGTTTCACCATCCTCATGGTAAAATTTCTTGCTTATGAAAAAAATACTTCTAATATCTAGTCTGAATGGAACCCTGGAATCTTCCATAGTGTTCTGTCTCAAATCTGATAAATATATAATAGCAATTTTCTTGAGCCTTTGAGGTCTGATAGGTAATGGATAGGTAAAGAGAAGATTTGGATTCCAGCAGTGATCCAAAATAATCAGGGATAGTGAATTTTTTTGTAGATTTTCAGGCTATCTGATCCAGGAGTTTCATCCCCTTTTGTAATAAGAAACACATCTCTTTAGGGATGGTTTCAATATTATCCAGTGATTTTGAAGGGACCAGTAGACGTCCACATCATTTGGCTTATTAATAATGACATCTTAGAGTATTCCTGCTAGAATATGTCACTTAATTTCCAAAGAATTCTAGGAATATTATCTTCTTCATTTGAATTTTCCTGTCTCTGTCATATACAGTTCCAAAAATTACTTCCAATTGCTTGACCTCAACAAAAAAACCCATTTCAGAAGAAAGTCATGCACAGTTTACTGCTCTGTTTTGTCTTCACATTAGTTTTTTCCACACATCTGTGTGTTTCCCAAGGTATCTAGAGCCAGCTGGATATACACTTGTTAAAATATATTCATCATTCTGTAAGTATTAACAATCATCAAGGTCCCAAGACAAAGCAATATTTCCTCTGTGTTGGCTAACAGTTAAAATTTGCAAGGACCCAGACTGTAAAGAATGAGACACAAGGAAAAAATTTACAAAAATATTCTCATTTGAGTCCAGATTTAAATATTTTAGATGGTATCAATAAAGTGCACGTCACTGGAAGAAAAACAGTGTGCAATCAACCAAACACATATATATTTATCCCATGCCTAAGTCCAAAACAGACTATTGTACACCAGTGACACCCTCAGTAGGTCCCCAAACCCCAAAGTAACTGTGCACTTGAGTAGAAAGCCAGTTCTTTGTGGAAAGGAATATTTACATCACCTACCATTATCAAACTGATTAATGGGTCAGTCAGGAGGATGGTCTTGCCAATATCCATACAGAGACACTGAAAAGACATAGACTGTTCCAAATATGTTCCTGCCCTGAATCACTGTATTTAGAGGAAAGAAAGGGAGAAACAAATTTAGGTGCTTAAAATTAGGCTGTGGAGATTCCTCATAGCAATCAAAAGGAACTTAGCCTGAATATGCAAACAAACATGGTGAAGTTTCCAATTTAAGAAAAATTAGATTGGATGAAACTCAAAAAACAAACAGTCTGGAATAATTTTATGACAGAATATGTGCCTTTGCTCTTAAAATTGGCCAAATTTTGGTGAGGAACATAACAATTCACCTTCTAGCCCTGATTGTGTAGTCCTGCATTTTCTGTAAATTTTGCCTTTAAAATCAAAATGGCAGACAACAATGCAAAATATGGAAAAAGGTGAAGAGGGTTAATTGGCTAAAGTAGAACAGAATTTGTAATAACTGTTCCTTAAAGGTCCCCCGGCTCTGCTTTCAGCTTCCTTAATGAAATAATAAATGTATTTTTACAGATGTGCAATAGCACAAAATATAGAAATTAAAATATCATCTAAAGCATGTTGGCTTATTCACAAGGAGATTTCTGGTGAAAAAAAAAATCTCTGGGTTATAGGAGAGTAAGAATGAAGAGTCAATAGGGTTTACAAATGCCCGGTGTGTGGGATAATTCAGCATGGGTAATCAGTAAAATCTCTACCTCATTAAATGAAAAACTTCAATGTGTAGTATTTTATAGTGGCTGATGGAGGAAAAATAAGCCTATTGAACACATATTTTCTTTGTACCCTGTATTTTTTTCATAGACTGATGTGTTGCTATACTTCTAACTATAGATAAATGTTTTAAGGATTTTCCTAACTGCAGATAAGGCTTATACAGCAGGTCAAATTATCTTTTAAAACACACAAATGTCCTTCACTCAAGGAGATCTATAGGTCCTGGCAATCCTAGGCACATCTACAGGCTGAGTGGAGGTGACTGAGAGCAGCACTGTGGAAAACTTGGGGGTGATGGTGGATGAAAACCTCACCATGAGCTGGCAGCGTTGGCTCACAGCCCAGAGAGCCTAAGTTGCACCCAAAGCAGCGTGGCCTGCAGGTCAGAGGAGGGGATTCTTATGGAGGGCATTGACAGCTGGCCTACAAGCAAAGGTGACTTAATAGAAGAAATAACAATTGATGATTTTCCAGTGTATCCATAGCAAGGATGAAGACAAGGCCGTCAGCATGGAAATAGATTAGAAAACATACATGAACATTTTTGTAAGCTAGACTAGGTGCCTATGTAGATGCATATATGAGCCTTATTAAATTTTTATAAAACTTTTGCCAATTATATTGATGTTAATTGCTTTGCACCAGTGGATACAATAAGTTACTGTGATGTAGTTAATGACTTAAGATCAGGCTTTGTTAAGAGAATATAAGCTGGAGAATATGCAGAATAAAAACCTTTTTTCTTATTGGACCCTGATCATGTGTGTATGTCATGTCCAGCCTAACGGTGGCAGATTCTCCTCCTCTACTCCTCTCTGATGAGATCACACTTGGAGTTCTTCATTCAGCTCTGGTGCCTCCAGCACAGGAAGGACATGGAAGTGTTGGAGCAAGTCCAGAGGAGGGCCATGAAGTTGCTAAGAGGACTGGAGCACCTCCTCTACAAAGACAGGCTGAGAAAGCTGAGTCTGTTCAGCCTGGAGAAGAGAAGGTTGTGTGGAGACCTCAAAGCGCTTTCTCTTATCTGGAGGGGGCCAAGTGGGAAGCCAGAGAGGCTTCTCTTTATCAGGAACTGTAGTCATAGGACAAGCAGTCATGGGTACAAATTGAAAGAGGGGAAATTCAAGTTAGATATTAGGAAGAAAATTTTTACTCTGCGGGTGGTGAGGCACTGGAACTGCCCAGGGAGGCTGTGGATGTCCCAACCCTGGTAGTGTTCAAGGCAAGGTTGGATGAGCAACCTTTGAGCAACCTGGTCTAGTGGGAAGTGTCCCTGCCCTTGGCAGGGAAGGTTGGGACCAGATAATCTATAAGATCCCTTCAAACCTGAAAAATTCTATGATTTGGCACCATTATCCTGGCACAGACTTAGCAGAAAGAGACCTTGGGAATACCTGTTGGATGAAGTAATTCTTAACTTGCTTTAGAGGCTACTAAGCAAGTTCTTTCATAGGGATACAGGAAAGAAAGACATGTAATTCACTGTTGGGCTAAGAGCTAGGTTGATTTAAGAAGTTCCAAATCTGTGGATCGTGGAGAATATCTTTTGTAGATGGGACCAAAAATACGTGAGATGCCTGTTAACACGTGTACAAATTAAAGAGGGGGTTGAAAAGTAATGTAACTCCTATAAATAATTCCCTGCACTGTGTATGAATTGTTTTAGATGCTGTAGCTCTGAGGATAAGAAACATGTTGCTGGTGCTGGTCAAAATGCTGCCAGGATGACCACCATCATCTCCACACATTCCCATTTCTGCCCTTTATGAAATCTAAACTTTCATTATTCTACCTGTGTATCACATTTAATGCATGCCTATTACATAGAATTTCCATATTAATTTTACAGGCATTTTTAATTTTCCTAGATTATTGAAAATCAATTTAAAAAAATAAAGCAGACTTTTTAGTTCTTAGTCCCTTCTTGCAATTTCTGTGGACACTGTTTTTTCTGCTAGCGTCAAGCAGATCCCAGTGATCTGTGTTGTACAGCAGGTCCTTCCATCCCTTCTCCATCTCCATTTTTAGAGAGGCATTTATAGATATTAAGACCAAACAAGTTCTAGCTTCTGGAGAATACAGTCTCCCCAATTTTCATGTGGCTGAGAGTCCTATATGTTTCCTATGTTCTCTTTACCTCTTTCCAAGACAAACCCAAGCTATTTTTTTCTTTGTATTTTGCCTTTTAGACTTCTGTTTGCAGAGGGAAAGATACCAGCATTTAAACTGTCTTTATGCCTGCATTAATTTCTCTGTCAGCTGCCAGTGGGTTTAGAGCAGTTTTGGAAACATTACTGTCTATGTTTCAGATGCTTTACCAACATAATGCGTGGAGACAGCCATAGCTCTTTGACATGATGGATAGTAGGATGAAATTGAGAAGTGAAATGATTAATTATCATTCATCCAAATAAAAGAAAAACAGGTCTCCAAATGAAATGACAGGTTTAAAATGAAACATAACTCAGTCGCT
The DNA here is from genome assembly GCF_028769735.1 of Zonotrichia leucophrys gambelii. Classification (NCBI taxonomy): domain Eukaryota; kingdom Metazoa; phylum Chordata; class Aves; order Passeriformes; family Passerellidae; genus Zonotrichia; species Zonotrichia leucophrys. Next base: position 21,756,339 of record NC_088169.1, on the reverse strand, counting down.
GAATTCAGTGTCACAGGATACCATATGGCCGACACAGTGAATAGTTTCAAAGAGTAAAATCCAAAGATAAGCTTCATCAGAGGCATCCAAATAGAGTAAACAGAGTGTCACCTCCACTTCAGAAGTTTTTAATCTTGTAATAACCAGAATCTGGGTTATATGATTTGTTGAACAGAATCAGCGATTCAGGGTACTGAGCTAATGGAGCTTCAGTCTGAACCATGCAGACCATCTTCATCTTCTTACTTTGCATGCTGTAATGCAAGCAAGCAGTGTATTCTTCTTTTAATAGAGCCACTGTGATGGGCACTGATCTTTAGCTAAACAAGTCTGCTTTTACCCTGAAAAAGGCTTAATGCTTGTATCAAATTGAGAATGTGCTGTGCAGAAGTACAGTTTGTAGCTGTCACTGAGCATCCTATCTGTGTGGTACTATCAGCAGCCAGCTCACATTTTTGGACTCTCATCTTCTGAGTCTCCTGTTTGCAAGCTGTGAACACTTTGCACAGACACCAGAAGACAGTTCTGTAGGCTTCTACATTTATTAAGAGCAATTTAGGTTTACTAAATTTTTTTAAGTACCCTCACCTTATTTCCATATTTATTGCAAAACATTTCCTCTGCAGCTGATTTAAGTTTCTGAATCCTCTTCTTTATCTGCCTGTTATATTTTCAGTAATTTCTTGTAATGTTTTTGCTCTGTTCCTTCACACATTTTTAAGTAAGCATATGTTTTTCTGAGTAGGACATAAAATGTTTCTGCACTATGACCTCTGCTGTCAATCCACAGCTACAGTAAGAGCAATCTCTTATTTTCTAATCTAAAAATCAAGGGTCCCTTTCTTTGTTCACAGTATAGCAAGGAAAAAAAAAAAACCAAAAAGGAATATATTTCAAGTGTTTCACTGAATAAGCCATTACCTTGAATAAGGCTTTTGTGATGCCAATGCACGGTGACTCATGTAATTCAGATGTGAAGCTAATATGCTGTTTGAAAATGTACCCGCTGCTGAGATGATTGCTAAACAGGGAGGCAAAGAAGTGATTATTAGATAGGACAAGACATGAGCTGAATTACTGAAATGTGCGATAAAGAAATCTAAGCCTCTACAATTTGCCTGTCAAAAATGAAGCTTTTAATCAATTTAATCAGTGTAACAATATATTAGCTCAGCAGCCTGCCATCTCAGCATGTAATTTTAACTATAAAGAACATTCTACAAACACTATAAAGCACCAAAGTGCTCTTTAAAACGTCTCTAAAACAAAAACAAGGTTTTTAATAGCCAGTGTCAGCAGGACTAGAACAAATCACAGGAATGTAATGAAGAAGGCTTTTCTATTTCCCTTAAAAAAGGATTCTACACTCCTTGCTAGATACTTTGACTACACCCTCATTCTTCTTTGGAGGCAAAATTTAACCTTGATTTGTCATCTTCTTTCCAAAATCTGACTATTTTCATGCCTCATCGAGCTACTTATACTAATCTTCATTAGTTCTCTCAGGGTACTGAAATCATCCATTCTTAATTCCAACAGTATCCTGGCATGCACACTAAAACATAAAGGAATGTTATAAAACAGTATTAAGGGCAGTAAAAAAACTCACCTTAAAACTGCACTGCAGGGCAGAATGAATTTTCATGGGAAAGTATTACAGTGTATTATCAGTAAGCTGAAAGAGCATGAAATCATCATTTATATTATTTTGTTGTTTTAAAACATTTCAATGAAGGAATTACTGTAATTAACTTTCCCTCATGTTTTCAGTTTGCCATTGTCTCACTGTGAAAAATGCCTCCCCAGGCCTCCCACACACACAAGTCACCATGTATTTGAAAGTGAAGAAAGCTAAAGGATCAGACATGTATATAAGATGGCTTGAGACAAAAAATGGCATATATAAACACATTTATCTCTGTGACCATGAAAGCTTGCAGTAGTATTTTAATGCACTATGATCTGCAAATTGAACTTTGGTTCATTTGTGTATCATAAATATACACTTTTCTATGTCCAGAAACACTATTTTCTGTTCTTCCACCTTCCAACTGAATTTCCTTACCCACAATTATGGGAAAGGATGTCTTTGGCTTTAAACTTCTGTGATGAATTCTCTGTATTGGAAATTAAACAAGGGAGCAGTGATGGAACCTTTCACAGGAATGGAAAAGTGTTCTGAGAATTGCCCTTCTATCAAGCTGAGTGTGAGAAGAACCTGATGAAAACTAGTCCCTAAAGAAAAGCATTTGTATCTTTGTTCTGTAAAAGGAGAAAATCAATTCTCAGTTCCCAAAGAAGGAGACAGCATGTGCAAAAGGGCAGCAGCTGCACCATCACATTTAAACCTTAAAAGTTTATCCAACTGGAGAAACAGATGTGAATTTGGAATAAATGTAAGGATACTTCCTCCTCAGTGCACTAGTAATAGGGACAAAAGGAAGCAGTAGATTAAATCCCAGGACTGCCATTTATGCCTAGGCAAAGCATATATGTGAACTACCACATTAAAGAAGAGGCACTGTAGGACTCTGTGAATCAGTCTAATCAGCAACAGATTTCCTCCCAAATCAGTAATTTTCAAGTTTAATAGAAATGTTCAAAAAATAAAAATAAGTTTGAGGAGATAAAGCACACACAACCATACATCATAGTCAGTGCACAGGTTACTTTGAAAAAGTACTCCCCTATCAAGATGCAGCAACTGCTCTACCTGTAAAGTGCAGTGGGATCCTGGCGTGTTTACTGCTTCATATTTATTGTGCAAGTCAGCAAGTTGCTTTGAGAAACCTCTGATCTTGTCATCAATTTTATAAAACGGGTTTTTCTGGGGCTGCATGAATCCCTGAAGTTTGCTGCTCTCTTGCAAGCAGCTACTAAGAAGTATGGCTTTCATTTTGTTCTTTCTTTCTTATCATGTGAGTACATATGAGAACATCTGTCAACATTGGTGAAAACAGCCAGAGTGCATTTGCTTCCATTATATGTATAACCCTTTTGGAGCAACTCACATGCGCCTATTTCATAAATTTTAACAAGGTTGTTTAACCTTGAGCATAATTCACTTCAAGGAGTTTGCTTGGTCTACTCTTGTTTCAGAGCTTTGCATTGTACAGCAATAAATACACAAGTAAAGTTCTTATAATAGCCATTATTATACCATTGAATTGGGTAGTCAAACCAAACAAGATATTTCCTATTTACATGCTGTATTTATTTGATTGACCATAAACAATGTGTTAGCTCTGTCAAAATAGATCCCATAGCATCAAAAACCACATCTGGTAGGGATTCTAACATTCTAGGCACTATATCTCTTGCAAAATAATCCTTCCATATATCTATCAGCAGCTAATTATTTTAGACAGTTAATCAATTCAATTATTAGCCAAATGTTTAAAATCCTTGGCTTAGTAAATCTTCATTTTCTCTAACAAGGGGTGAAGTTACACAATGTGTTCTCTCTGGTAGACGAGTTAGCTGAAGTTTATTCACCCCTCTCTATTTTAGTGTTCATTCTCATGTTAATGCTATATTCATCATCCTTAATACAATCTCTTATGAGACTACAGTGTAAACCAGGTCACTTAGATGATTTTGAGTTCAAAAAACAAACATTGTAATACATTACTGCATTTCTGCTTATGGTGCAGAACAAGTGAGAATACAAATGATTTTGGTGAAGGGCAGGAAAGCATTCAGAAAAAAAAAAAAAAAGAAAAGCACTTCAAGATCTTGGACTGCAAACAGACTAAGGAGTTTTAAATATATATGGTTCATTTCCCAGGAGAAAGTTTTTATTATCTGCATGCAAAATATCTGAAAGGAGCCAGAAGTCAACCTGGTAAACCATTAGACAAGAGCACAGTGCCCACATGACTGGCAGTGGCAGGTTAGTTCTCTGCTGGGAACTCTCTGTCCTAAACTGACACAGATTTTTCCACTTTTTCATTCCGGTCACAAAACATAAACAAAGGCAAGCTTGGCAACACAGAGCTGAAAACACAAATATACTTGCTTAACTCAATGTCTAGTCTTGAAAGAGTGGGTTTGCATTTATTTTGTCCTTTAGAGATCTTTTTTTTCTTCTGGTGTCTCAGAATGGGCAGAAAAACAAACACATTTGGGTTTAATGCTCCCTATAAATAGTAATGGCTCCCTACTCATGAGCTAACTTTTTGGAAACTGCCTATCTGAGGAAAATTCTGTCTTTATCTGTGGTGATTAGGCCCTAGACTAAGTTTTCATTGGACACGTTGCTAGGGCCAGGTGAGTAACTTTTAGATATTTTCTGTTCAAGCATCTGAGTTGCCTCCCGGAATCTTTCTCTATTCTTGTGATCTTTGGACAGCTCAAGTGGAATGAGTCCTAAAAAGAAAGGTTTGAGAGACCTGTTGTTCCCTGAATCCTCTTTCTGGCCATTCTCGTAGGTGGGCATCACATTTACTAACCTGCAGTCAACTGGAACTTTACCAGTTTGCCAGGACTGATGATAAATGATGGAAAGAGCTCTGTGAGAAGTTCCACCAGCGCCCTCAGCGTGCTTGGGTGAATCATATCTGGCCTCATAAAATTGTGTGCATCTAAACATATTATTTGTTCCTTTTTTACTTACTTTGGGGCATTCTAGAAAACAAGCTCAGGTGTAGGGGTAAAATACACTTTTACCTGGTCAAATGAAATCTACTGTCATGACATAGCTTCTATGCAATGTACATTCCTCGTTTTCTTGGGTGCGTTTTTTCTATGTTAAAGCAACTATTAAGCAGCTACATGACAATTAACCTTGTAATTTTTTTTTGACAGGAACAAGCAAAAAAAGAGAACAAACCTATTTTTCACTTTACACTTGACTGAATTCTTTTTTTTGAACTCATGGAGAGTTCAACATTCTAGGCTAATTGTTAGACTGTTAGCATATATGTATTTGAACTATATGTCTTTATATGGAGAGGATTAGACAGATTAGACATGTATTTATATTATATGCCCTTAAAATACTGTCTTTAATGCACAAAATCCTATGTATAAGCAATTGAGGTCTTTAAGAATTTTCAAATTACACTACACTGTAGCAAAAATAAAAACCTATATTAGGCTGATTTGTGTGCTTGCTTTTAAAAAAGGGCCTAAATTCTAAGAGGTTGAAGGAAAGATAGTTAATCAATGTTCTTTAGCCATTCAGCATTTCAAAATTCATATATTCTAAATATATTTCTAGCTTTTTTTGCTGCAGGTATTCATGGGAATACTAATACAAAAGATGCTATAAGCTAAATAGGAGCCTGGTAATTATTGTCTAAATGCTAGAATCACTGGAGTTTGATTCTCTAGAAATTACAGCTACAGACTAATATGATGTGACTTACATGTCAGGTGCACCACGATATAAACAATGACAAATCTTCAAATTAAGAATCAGAACAGTTCTATTCTAAAAGCTAGTTGTTTTTCATAGGTTCTTATTAATCCCTTTAAAATATATCTAGTGTCTTTGCTTTCAATCTATCAATCTATCATATGCACAGCAAACAGTCAGATTCTTAGTTTTATACATGGAGAAGGCAAAAATAAAGGGAAAAATATTACTTTGTCTTAAAATCTGCTATTTATCCCAGCTTCTGCAGCCCTGCCATTTAATGCTGTTCCTACAACTTCTGACCATTTTATGACGTGATGCATTTATTCCATCTTCCATTCTATTGACGCAGCTGAGCAGAGATCCCCCCTCCTCACTGGAATGTGGAGACATCTGTTTTCTTGGGTCCTACAAAACATTACACAGAGCTCTCCATGGATCTCTGACTCTATCAAAGTGGCCTGACATTCACTCTCTGACCACGAGGCTTCAGGTCATTTAATTTATAACTGTTCTTTCAGTTCAGGACTTCCTTCTCATGTCAAATCTTTCCTTAGTATAATCTGTCAAAGATGATACTTGGTTAACAGTTTTGATGAATGTACCAACTGTGTGTATTTTAATGTAATCACAGAAACTGAAGGTTTTCTGTTACGGGGCAAGAAAAACCTAAAAGCACAAAACCCACAATGTCTAGACATTCCTGTATATTTTTCTTGCAGAAACTGCAAATAATGATGACTTACCAGCATCTCAGTTAGAATCAGCAATGCAGAAAAAATGTCATTCTCCTTTTACAACAGATACATTAAATTTAGCTTCATGTTCATTCATATGTTAGCATGTTCATACATACTCTGATTATTAATGAAGTTCCATTTTTACTGATATAGTCAATAATTTTTTCATTGACTGATTTAGGATGAATGGAAGGAAAGCTTCAGTAAAAAGAAGCAAAATGATGCGACACATGGAATGTTCCAGCCCCTGGCTGCCCTGCTCCTGGCTGGGCTGGGATGAGTCCTGGCTGACAGGCCCTGCCCTGATGTCTTCCATGGAGGGTCTCATGAGCCCTGAGGTACCCTGGCAAATTAAATTAATGTGCAAAGTATCATATTTCTTGAATATAAAGTTTTCCAGTAAATCTTGTTAATAAATAAGTGATTAAATCTCAATATATTTGTTGGTTGGTTTATTTTGTTTTGGGGGGATGGGGTTTTTTTGGTTGGTTGGTTCGTTCACTGGTTGGTTGGTTGGTTGATTGGTTTTTTGGGTTTTTTGTTATTGTTTTTGCTTTTGTTTCAGATGGCAATAAAGCAGAGGAGGTTGCATTGAGGGTTAGGTTCTTTTTCCCAGGCTGGAAATATTTTTGTCTTTTTCTAACAAACTGCTTTTACAAGTGTCTTTGTATACTCATGGACATAATGCAATAAGTAATGCATCCATAAATTGAAAAGGATGCATTTAAAAAATTCAAATAATTTTTTTCACAAATTTCCATGAAACAGTAAAGTGCATTAAAAATAATGGTTTAAGGATTTCAGCTAGAATGAAACCATGAAAATTGCAGGACAAATAAAGTATTCTTGCTGGAATATGAATCAAAAACAACTAAAAGAGCAAGTTTACCATCACATACAAATTGAGCTAAGGATAATGAAAAAGGCTGTGACAGAACTATAATGAAAACAACCAAAATGATAAATAAAATTATGCTAATATGAATTTTTAATAGACCAATGGAAATATACCATGGACAATGAAGATATACAATTCAATCTGCAACTTGGTCTTCCAGTAGAGAGAAAAATATCCTCTTCAAGCAGGTGTCCATGTGGTGATTCCCAGCCAGCATTAAAGCAAATATATATGGATATAAATACATTTAAAGATAATATAAGTATGATGTACTGTTTTAGACTTTGCCTTAATGTTTGTTATATCGAATATCACATTATATTTGAGAAAGTATAAACTCATTCAAAAAACCATAAGCTCATTCAAAATCCCAAGTGTGCTTTCTCTTCTGGATTTCCTGTCTAGCAGGACTGCAACCTAATCACATCATACTAAGTAGAAGCATATATGAATCATATTTATCTCTAATTAATATCAAAAATTATTCCCAAACCATCATTCATCAACAACATAAACCACAGACGTACATTCTCATCTTAGTTATACATGTGGTCCAAATGTTCTGAGAGGACTCAGAACGAGGATTCAGAACAAGGACTCCTGTAGCTGTAGGAGATGGCATGACGCTCAAACTGAGCCTCCTCTAAAACCACCATGGGCACAGGTATTACCCAGGACTTCTGCAGACCAATGACACCTTTAAACACATGACACACAGAGAGCAAAATGTATATAGTGGTCCTTTCATTTTGGCCCAGCACAATTTATGCAATAAAGAAGCAATAAACCATGTAAAACTTCCACACCCTCTGTCCTTTCTGACTTCTTTTTCCCAGACTGAAAGCCTTTCTGGCTTCTTTTTCCCATCTCTTCCATAAAGACATTCACACAGTTCTAGTGCAAAGCTTAGGCTGGTATTCATACTCAGTCCTGTTTACAGAACTTACATCCTAGGCAAAAATAGACATCTGCTTTTTTTTTTTTTTTTTTTTTTTTTATTATAACATTAACACATTTACTTTCCATATTGGATTGTCCAAATCCATTTGAGAAAGCAGTTAATATGGTTCATAATATGCTAACAGGAATCTAATCAATACATCATGTAATAACTGAGGCATTTACTTTCCTCATGTCTCAATTATTGTAAACTGATTCTGCTGGCAAAATAACAGATTTAAAGAATTCTGTTATGTTTGTTTCAGTATAAATCAAAATAAATCTGATTAAATGAAATTAGTTTGGCTGAAGTGAGATGGGTGTGAGCGAACACGCAGGAATGAAAACCAAAGGTCTACTTTAAGTAACAAAAACCTTTCTTTGATGCACACATTTGGAGATGATAGATAGATAGATAGATAGATAGATAGATAGATAGATAGATAGATAGATAGATAGATATAGATAGATGATAGACAGAGAAGCAGATACAAACATATGCATATGCATGAGAATTTTTAACATAAATATATGCATACACACGCACATGTACTGATAGGTGAAAGTTTTGGCCCAGACTTCTTGCTGGCCAGCTACTTCTGATTATGTTTGAAGAAGTTAAACAATTGAGGATCAAAGGTTTTTTTAAGAAAATTAAACCTATAGGTCAAATGGGCACACTTGGAGAGCAAAGAATGTTACAAAAAGGAGCACATATGAAGGACTGCTTGCTTTCAGTCCAGTGTCTGATGAACCCAAAAGCTCACCAACCAATCCAAACAGTGGATTTGGAGAGTTTTGGGGAGTAATGTTTATATATACATATTTATTGTTTTATTGTCCCTTATGTACACAGAGCAAGTAAAGACATAAAGTTCATCATGGTTTAAAATTACTACCAACTGGCATACTAAATTATATTTGCCAGACTTCAGAAAAGAGAGATTACCCTAGAAGCTGAACTAACATTTTAAGCACACTTACTGTACATATTGCAGCAATTAATATTAATGTACCAGTACTATATTAAAATGCATTCCATCAGGCTGGAATAAAGAAATCCCATTGTAACAAAATGGCCATTAAGTTTAAGGGTTTACACTCCTAGTGCACAGTCCTCAGACTTGAGGCCAATCTTGGAGAAAGGCAACAGAGAATCTCTGCAACAGATAGATCTGGAAAAGTTTGATACATGTTCAAATGGTATAGACTTTTCCTTGGAGAGATGCATGGAAAACACGTAGGAGAGTGTAATAAAAAATTAAAACTTAAGTGCCATGGATAATGAAGCATAACTTGTTTTGAACTATTCAGATATATATGCACTGTAGGCTGTTGGAATCATCTACTAATGGGGCCTAAAGGGAAAAGTATTGAGAGAGGAAATCTGAAGATCTGTCTTTCAGGTAGACAAAATTGAGATGAGTTCTATTCTGAGAAAGGAGCTCTGCTTCAAGTATGTGTCCTATAAAACTGCTAATGAAAGCATGAGCTGGTATTTTTCTCATTGCTATAAACTTAATAGGAAACAGATAGTTTTTGTTAGTTCATTTCAGTAACAACAGTCACCAGAAAGCTACAGATTGTAATGACTTTGAATGACCTAGTCATTTAGTTGAGACTTAAAGAACTGACTAGACTAGAATTTAAGAAATTAAAATTACAATGCACGTCTTAGTCACTCATTTTTTCTGATGACTCCTCTGTCTTTAGAACCAGGCTTCAGCTAAAACTGGTGTATTACCCACCAGGGGAACATTTGTTGCACCATTTAGGCTGTTTTCTGGAAAAGAACAATTCATGTCTGGTTGATAGGACCACGCTTAGCTAGTAATGTTTGGCAATACTCAAAGAATTACATTAAAATAAACATTTTGATAAGTGCTAAGAGGCAGTCATGAAATTTCTTCCAAACTCCTTATCTGGTGCACACATCTGGTCATGAAGAGAGCATTATGCAGGGATAGTTTTGTAAACATTTTACATCTACATGTAACAGTGTCTGACAGATGATATAGGTAAAGCTGTGCAAACACTTAAAACATAGCCCAGCTGCAGAAACTGTCTCTGTGAAAACTGAAAAAAAGACCTGATCAAAATACAGGGGAAAGTCAGCAGCAGCTGAGAAGAGCGAGCTTGAAAGACAGCAGAGATGTACTTGCAGCCCAGAAAGCCAATCATGTCCCAGGCTGCATCAAAAGAAACACAGACAGCAGGCTGAGGGAGGAGATGTTCCCCCTCTGCTGTACTCCCATGAGACCCCACCTGGAGTCCTGCATCTAGCTCAGGAGCCCACAACATAGGGAAATCAGGGACTGGTGGAGTGAGTTCAGAGGAGGAACACAAAAATTATTAAAGGACTGGAGCTCTTCTCCTGTGAGGAAAGGCTGAGCTGAGGTTGCCCAGACTGGAGAAGAGTCTGAACAACCTCAGTCTCCAGTTTGAACTGGAGAAGAGACCTCCCAAGGTCTCTCTGGGGAGAACCTATTGCAGCTTTTCAGTACTTAAACAGGGCTCAGGGAAAGATCGGGACAAAATTTTTAGCAAGGTTTATTGCAATAGGACAAGGAGTAATAGATTTAAACCAAAAAGTTGATTTAGACAAGAAATTTGAAAAAAACTATTACAATGAGGAAACTAGAGAAGGTTGCCCAGGGAGGTGGTAGATACCCCAATCCTGGAAACATTCAGGGTCAAGTTGGATGAGGCTTTGTGATCTGCTGGAAAATGTCTACAATCATTGTGGAGTGAATCAGCCCAATGACCTTTAAGAGTTTCTCCCAGCTCAAATTATTCTATGCTTCTATGATGATTCTATGATGAAAATGGATTCGTTTCCCCATCAGATCAAGAGTTTCCTCAGTGAAAAGCCAGTTTCCAAGCCTTACAAACTGCTTACAAACTGTAATATGTTCCATCAAGAGGTACTGATGATGTGACATGAAAAATGAAGATTGTATCAAGGGAAAAGTTATTTAATTTCAGCAGTTCCAGACCCTGGAACTTGATCCATACTGTTAAACAAGCAGAATCTCTGGTATGTCCTGTGTATGTTTTTGACTTTCACATTTTACTCCCAAACCATTCCAACAACTGGACAAGAGTTGGCATGGGCTAGGACCCATCAACAACGAGGTCTGAGTGCAATCTCCCACTTTTGCAGGACAAGGTGGTTGAATATAACAAATGTGGTCTGTTCCACATTAGCTGTACATGTCTGTCCTCAGCCCATTTAGTGTTCAAGAGAAACAGACACACCTTACAGCAGGGAGATTCTGGTTAAATAAAAGGAATTTTTTTATGGAGACAATGGTCAAACACTGGCCTAGTTTGCTTAGAGAAGCTCTGGGATCTATCTCCTTGAAGATTTCAAGATTTGAAAAAGCCCTCATCAACCTGATACACTCCAAGAGGGGAGTCGAATTAAATTGTGTCAAGAGCTCTCTTACAATATAAATTATTCTGTGATTTTGTGATTCATGTTCTGTTTCAAAATCCATATTAGTCTGTGCACACAGGTAAGGATAATTTCATCCAAAAACCCCATGATTTCTTAAACTGGCACTATATATCAGATGGATGAATTTTAAATTATTTTTATGAGACTAACTCATGCAATTTGAGTCCCAAACAAGACCATTATTGAAAGATGAAATGAGCAATATTAGGTTACATAAGATAAACAATAAAAGTTTGTGCATTAACTTAACAGAAACATCCAATCAGCACATGAATTACATCTGGCAAACATGTGAGAAAAAGTATGAAAAAATGTCAGGTTCAAAATGCAGCTGAAAGGGATTTGAACAGCCCTCCATAACAGCCAGTTCACAACATCTCTAACACTAGAAAACAGACCTGCACAGACAGGATCCTGGTCATGCATGAAATTTTATATGTACACTTTTATTCTTTCAAAATTGTGATTTCAATTAGATTGGTATCTTAGGGTTCTCATTTTACTGAGCAGAATTTTCAAAAGTCCTGAAATATCTCAGAAAAATATGACCCATTTTCAAAAGTAACTAACTCACCTAATAAGTATTTCCCACTAGAAGTCAAAATGGCCATTAATTTATACATTTTATGCAACACATTTTTATGTATGTGTCTATGTGTATTTTCCTACTATCAGATTCTTCACCATGAGGTTGCACAAAAAGATTATGTACGTACTATCTCTGATGGTAAAAAAAATGATTTTGATTGTAAATATATAAAAAACCAAACAGTCATTGCCAAATTCTTTCAAGATTTAAACAAATATCATGAAGAAGAGAGATAATATCTTGCAATTGTATCTTGAAGTAAACATTCTTTCATGCAGGTCTTATTTTTATTTTCCCATGACATGACATGATTAAAAACACAGAAACATTTAAGTGGAACTTACGTTTCTTATATTAAATGTATTGCCATCACTTGCTAGACTCTGACCAAATAAAAATACAAGATAAATTGTCCTTACCCATGAATCATTTACAAAGATTACAAAAGTTATTAATGATTGTATCACTTCTTGCTTACAGAGACCTTACTCACATGGATCACTGGGAAAGAAAATTACAACAGAAACTGTGTCAGTGAATATATGTCATCCTTAATCTGCAACTCTGCAAATGAACCAAGTCCACATACTGGTTACAAGCATGTTTTTCAACACTGGCAGGGTTGATGATTTAAAAAACAAAAAAAGTTAATCAACATTAAGGAGTACTAATTAAATTATTTCCCTTCTAATATACAGACCGTAGTAAACAAGATTTCGCACAGAGGAGATTGTAAAGCTGAATAGTGGAAGTATTTCTTTCCCACTTTAAGCTGGGAGAAGGAGCATGCAGTCAGCTAAAACAGAGACCCAAAGGTCTGGTAGGGACCACTCATCTCTGTCCTGAAGCATTTCAGTCCCATTCCCCCTGATCTCTCTCCTCAGAGTACCTTTGGTTTGAATTCACCAGCAGTCCCTTTCTGACCGATTTTTGCCCTACAACTTCTTCATTAATTTGCATACCCTTTTTCGCCTTTTACTTTGCTTAAGCACTTAGACAGTCACATCCTAAAATTTCCCTTCCTGAAATTACACCTCTAGAATGGTGTTGTATGCCACAAAACTAACTTTTCTATGTGTTTTGCTTCTGTTTTTTTTATCTTTCTTTCACTATTTATTTGGACTGCAATAAGGTTATGAGAGGCATTATAGTACCTAGTGCAATGAGCCCCAATTCCTGAGAGTTTACAAGTCACCAGAACTCAAAAATAAAAATTGTATCAAATTAATAAAAATGTATCAAACTTATTATTTTCAAGACTAGGAAATAAAATCCTGGCTTTGAAAGGGCTAGCTTTGCAATGCGTGCCTACAATCAGCTTGACACTGTTGGTCCTATAAAGCACAGCTCCTCAGGGGAAATGCTGGAAACATTGTTTCACCAGAAGGAGAACACTGGTAAAAAAGATTCTTTGGGGAGAAATAAAACAAAAAATAGGAGAAGAAAGAAAAATTACTGAATCACCAAAGTCTTAAAGAAATTGTGTATTTTCCCATATATAAGAACATGTGTAAGAAAAATGCATCTGCTAAATTATGTATGAAACATGTAGGTTTCATACAGAGATCCAGATTCTAGTCTGTCTGTTAAAACTGATCATTTTCTTCCCCACCCTTTGATTATGGGGCTTTAGAAATGTATTATGCTGCCAAAGAGGATTAAACTGGATTTGAGATGCCCGATGGTCCTATTATTTCAAACATTTAGAAACAGCTTTTTGTTTTCGTTCAGCATTAAGAAAACTGACAACCTTCAACTTATCCTTCCTGCTGTGGTACACTGTGTAATGTCTGTAGCCTGCTTAGCTGGGGCTGATTTTCATTTTCAACATTACAGAGAAAGACTATGAACATTCAGTTAAAGCTCATGTAAAATATAGCTTAGTCTATCCAGCGATGTTAATCTTGGCCCCAATCCAGCAAAGCTCTTAATATTTCTTAATATTCTCATTACATTCAGCAGAAGAATTCAAAATCAAATATATAACTAAGCATGGAGCCAGTTCAAGGTTTTCAATATAATATTTGTCATAACACTGAAAACAGTAAAAACAAAATAAACCAGAATATTATAAATCAGAAAGAACTTAAGAAACATTTCTGATAATAGGTTAAAAAAAGAATACATGAGTTTAATTTTTACTCTAATTAATATAAGTTGGATATGGATTCTTAAACCGAAACTAGTCATACACTATAAATAGTGATCTCCGTTTGAAATGTCCTTCTCTCATCTGGAGAATCACTTGACTTCCAGTGGATAATGCCAGGCTAAAGTTCTCTCTGGATACCTCTCTACTGCATTTTAAAAGGGCCAAAGGCTGAGGTCAGCACTGGACCACATGGCCTTTAATGCCTGATTGTTCACAGCACTTCCTGGCTCCTGTTCCTTTTTGGAATACTCCAGCTTGCTCCCTCCAAGACAAATTCTTACAGAGGTGGCTAGCCCTCAGCATTGTGGGCCACAGCCAGCTGGCAGCAGTCAGCCTTTCAGCAAAAGATCAATCCCTGCATTTTTTTAGCAATATAGATGGAACTTCAGCTTCCACACTTGGGAAATAGCTCAGTAAATTAAGTTCCCTTTGCAAGGTGCCTTGCTAAAGATCACTTCTTCCCCTACTTTTTGTCTTCATGATCTCTCTTCTATGTAAAGGTTATGAAATCTTTGTAGCTCTATTCATGGATTTCTCAGTCTCTCTGTCTTTCTACAGCTAAAATAGGCTTTCATTCCTCTGTCTTAGGTTTGATAGAACTCCTGAAAACCTGGAAAAAAAATTACTTTGAAAAGGACCAGTTTAGGTTTTAAGTAGCCCTCTAACTTAAAGGGATAGATAACCAAAACATGAAATTAGAATCTTTATGCCATCACCAAGTTCAGAAGTTGGTTTCATTCTTCCTGTCTTTTTCTTGACTGACTCCCAAAAGCAGAAATCAGATCATGAAACCAGACAAATGTTTCAGTCTCGTGAATATTTTGTGTGATATATTCTACAGCCCAGATAAGTCTTATCTAATAGTTAATGACAAACAAAATTACAGTAAATTTGTACATTCTTGATATGAAACACATAAAACATGGCTAAACAATGAGAAGGAAAAAAATTCCAAAACAAGAAGATAAACTTTCTTGGATGTCTTCCTGATGAGATAAAACATAATTTCCTTAAAGGTATTTCCAACAGTCATACACTAGCTACCTCAGCCTCTTAGGAATTCCCATATACTCTCAATTTGTGTCTTGCACAGAAAATAAAGGCACTCTCCACATCCAGTTGTGCTCTTAGCTGTGTGGTTATGAAATTTGTGAAAAAGTTTTGCTGTAGTTTTGAATACAAATTATTTTTGACTGTGCACAGGGAGCAAATATCTTCTCCAACTGATTATAATTTGCAAAATAGTTTTAAGGGCAATGAGTGTACTGAGGAATAGCTGACACATGTCAAAAAAAAACCAAAAAAAAGATAACACTAAGTTATTTTTCTTGCAAAAGAAAAAGAAAGAAAACAAGGACTTTTTATACCTATCACCTTATTAAAAAGGACTTGAACTGCAAGATGGTGTCTTAAATAAATGGAAAATTGTCTCAGTAAAAGAACTCAGTTATTACTTCATTTTACTGATTATTTTCATTTCTAATTATTTTGTAAGCAGAATAAAATGTTTATCTTTCACTCACATTAAAGTGAGTGAAAGAAGATCCATATAAATTCTTGCCATTCAAAATGACATAATGGTAACAGTAGCTCTGAAAAATCATGAGAGATTATTCTTGAGCAATTGCTAGAAAATGGTGCATGTAATTATGGCAGGTTAAATAAAACAGATTAACCCAAGGAGAGGAGTTATATGGGTATCATATGTGAGTGATGACATTATTTTTCCTTGATTTATTGACTTATATAAGATAACTTGTATTTTACCAGAAGTATACCAGTCATGAATGATGTAATATTGGCTTTAAATATGTCTATCAACAGTTCTCAAGAAAACTATTATGTAGTATAACAATGGTAATAGTCTTGGGAGATAAATATTACCAAAAAAAATGCAGTTAAATGAACCAAAAGCTAAATATTGAAACAAAAGCTAAATATTCTCATTGCTATGAATTTTGCATGCCAGGAATCTAGCAAAAATAACATTGTGTTTGCATACTTCAGGAACTGTTCATGAAGTATCCAAATGAAAGTTTATATGTCAGGACATAAAATGTGAAATGTCAGTCACATCACTGGATATGAATTTTGCCTTGCTTAACTGAAGGGACAAGCAGAAGCACTGCTTTCAGTTTCTGGCATTAGATACAATTTGCCATGCTGCTGAGGATCTTGGAATACGATATGCAATTTTCTGGACAGTAACTTACACAGAAATATTTTATTTTTTCAAGGCACTAAGTCAAAAGGACATAAACACAGCTTATCTACCCCAGTGTCTCAAACTGAAAAGGCACAGCAATTTCATTCAGCCCAGCTGATCAGATAGGAACTACAATTCCTTCTGGAAGGAAGATCATCAGAGAAGTTTAAGGTCAGATACAGAGAGAAAGTCAAACTTCTCAAAGAAAACAAGAGTTTCTAAGCAACATAAAGGGACACTGATTAATCAAGCCACCTAAACTCATCACACAAAAAGTAATCCTACAATCCTACATGTATTACCTCAAAGTAATAGATCATGAAATGTCTGGTATTCAGTCAAAATCAAACCATATACTAGTCTTGGAACTCTAGCAAAGAAGCAAATATAAGACATAAGCAAGTTCAAAATTTTCCTTCAAAATATTTTTCTACTCTCAATCAAGATGAAATGAAATGATGGTTCCATCTCAGCTCTGTAAAACAAATGTCATCTTGCAGAAAGAACACTGAATATTTTCAGGAGTGCCTCTGTTGAGCCAAATGCAGTATCATTGTTTTTTCAAAGCAATCAAGATGACAAAGAAAGATTCTGATGGCGACAGAAAGCAAGGCTATTGCTGTGGTTAGTTTAACTCCTTCTGTGATATTCTGTAACAAAAAGAATAACACCTAAGCACATGGTGTGGGGTCAATGACATGCAGCTTCTATGTGTCAGAAAATATGCCCAGTAATGCAGAGCTGAGATTATTGAAATAAAATATTTTCAGGTTTGTAAATTGTTGTTTTTACATATTAATTTTTAAGAAATGTTTTTCACCCATGTTCACACAACCACTATAGTAAACTGAACACGTTTCTAAATTCCTCTTATACATTACAATGATTACTGTTGGGGAGGGGAAAAGGTCAAAATTCCCTTAGCCATCCCCCTCTAGCTGCCCTTTACTTTCCTGATATAGTTGTCAAGCCACTACAAAACAAGAATAAGCAGAGGGTGAGGGTAGAATGAAAATGGAGCAGATGAAAATGTTTTACTTTATGAAAAAAAGTTGATAGCCTAGGAAAACAGATTATGACTTCCCAAGCTCATTTTAGCAAAGCAGATACATAACATAAATATAGCAATGCATTTAAATTTAAATGCGTTTTCCACATGTACAGATTTTCAGAGTTACTGCAGTTTCATATTTCAGAATTAGTGAAGTTATATATTTTACTTGTGAACAGAAATGCCAAAATGGCTGTGACAGGGGCTTTCTGTGGTCCTAAGCATATCAGAAAAACTTCTTTAGCCTCTGTAAGAGCTCTGTTTTCCTTTGGTTAGCTTTTTGGACATTTGACCTCTAACCTAAACCTTTCTGCAGTAAGATGCTATCAAATCCTTCCTGAGTTATGAAACAAACATGGAAAAAAATTATTTCTTTAGATTCTGTTATACACTTCATTCATCCTATCATTGTTTTCACTCTGCAAAGATATGTTAAGCTTTTTCCAAGGCCCCCAGGCAGCACAACATTATTACAATAACATTTGCTGAAAGGTCTCCAAAAGACCTCCTACACTGCAATTCCTAGCTGCCTGGCACATCCACGAGACAGTTCTTTTAAATCATGTGTCTCAGCAAGTATTACACACAAACTCATTCATAACAAGTGAACTTGTTGGGTTTGGGGGCTCACTTTCTTTTATCACAGGTTGACATGTTGTTGAAATTAATCACAAGCTGTTTTCCCTAATGGCTTCTGCAGGGAAGTTGGGTATGTTGGAAATCCTATTGAGATTTGGTATAAAATATTAATGTCAATAGCAGCTGCTTTGTCTTATAATGCTGTGTAGAGTTAAATAGTAAGGCAGTTAGTTACATTAGGAGTTTACCTGGCAAATAAACATATGATTTGTCATATTGTGATACATTGTATGGATGGGCCTAAATTATGATTTTATTTATCTTTCAAATGCAGCTTTTATTTCAATACACTTACTTGTTTTTCAGAACAAGTAACTATCTATAGCTCATGGTTCCTTCAAGGTCCCATGTCCATCCTTATGACCTTTATAGAATCTCATACCAGTAAATCAAACCCAGGCTGTTCTGAACTGCATTCAGAGCAAGAGCATTTACACTTCATGACACATCATTGGACTATTCTGTGAACCAAATTAAACTATTAGGTGGGTTCACAGAACAGTCTAATGTATGAAACCTGAATTCTGTCCTCCAGCTGCCGAAACACAACAGCATAGAGCTTCAACAGAAATCATCTGGTGGTGTTTGTGTTCATTTACTTTGGCCCAGATGACCTGCTCACACTTGCTGAAGGCTATCTAATGAGGAGAGGAGAGTTAAGAAAGAAACCTAAAATTTTTGTGTCTTTAGAATGCTGTTCTCATCAATATCTTTCCTAAGCTACTGATAGTTTAAATGGAAAATAGCTCAAGCTCCAAGTGAATTAGGGATTCATCTGTTGTCTTAAGCTTGGCAAGCCATAATGGTCAGGCAATGAGTATTATAACTGATGAATATTTAAAACCTAGCAGGGACCAAGGAAAATAAGAATTATTACAGAGACAAGGATATGGAAAGTGAGCTGCTAACTTAGAAGGTGAAATTCATGTAAATGGGGCTTTGCACACAGCAGAATTAATCTGGAGAACAGGGTGCTTTATATACATCTTGCTTGTTTGCAACACTGAGAAAGAGCAGTCTTTCATAGATCTCAAGCAATTTATAAAGAAGCAGTTCTGCCCTGAGAAAAAAACTGAAAAATATCGATCAGACTCCCATTTTTGGAACAATCAGCTTCACCTGACAATGTGTGAGAAGTCACCTATGCTGTACAAAGTGATTATACTTAACATATTTTCCCCATTAAAAATTTCCTTTTTTATGGTTAGGTTTGGGGGAGGGGGGCCTGGTTTTTTGCTTGTTTTTTGTTTGTTTGTTTGTTTGCTTGCTTGATTAGATTTTGGGAGAGGTTACATTTACTTAGCAGGGAAAAAGCCTTACTTTAACACCATATCTTCTCAGCTGAAGAAATCCACCTGCAGAATTAGTAAAAGAAAATAACCTGGTAATATATTTTATTGTTACATCATATGACTGCATTTCCTTCTAAACAGGAAGAACAGCATAGTATTAATTTAATGCATTAAAAC
Organism: Zonotrichia leucophrys gambelii; assembly: GCF_028769735.1. Lineage (NCBI taxonomy): Eukaryota > Metazoa > Chordata > Aves > Passeriformes > Passerellidae > Zonotrichia > Zonotrichia leucophrys. The sequence goes on along the minus strand of NC_088169.1, from coordinate 21,736,837 downwards.
CCCCAAACAATACTTCTATACATTGGGAAATTAGAAAAGCAGAAAGTTCTTGATGCTTGAAATGTCGCATATTCCAGTTCAAATTAAAACAGAGGAGATTTAAAAAAGAAACCTTTAAAACTTTCAGATTCATAGTGCAAGTGATGACAGATTTATACTTGGGCTTCTGTAAGTGTGTCCAAATGGGAGACTCAAGTGATTGAGCAATCCGAGCAAAGCACACAAAATGGGCAACATAAAAAGATGTTCCCTAAAACCAACTTTATATGACCCAAAATAAAGCATTAGCATCATAATAACAATAATAAGCAGGGCCTAGCAAGCTAACAGAAGAATTTATGCCTGCAAATGCATCCCATATGTCTAATTTTGAAGTTGTGAACACAATTTTCCTACTTTGCTTTTTAACAGGATAAGTTAATACCTTGTTCTTTAATGCAAGGCACGCAAATGTTGTCTAAGTCTGTGCTAGCTCTCTCACCTTAGTGGCAGAACATTCCATTTTTTCTCTATCATCTTGTCCTGTGTCTCCATTCTGCCTCTTTTCAAACCATAAATCTAAAGAAATTATTTTCAACTCTGCTCCTATTCCATAACAAGCTTATATGCAATGGAGGATTTGAGAAAACAGGTGACTGTAATTGCTTGGATAAAACAGTTTCAACAGAAAAAGTGACTTGTCAGAATGGAGACTGTGAGCATTCACCACTGTTAACATGATGGAGAGAGATATTCACCAGAGGAAATATATGACTGGCTAAACCTGCTATCACTCATAGCCATTGAAATTACTCAAATCTACAAAGCAAATTATTTTAAGATATAACACAAATAAGAATGATAGTGAGAAAGGTGGGAGGGATTTTTTTCAGATAGAAAAGGAACTAAAATTACTTTCCCAAATCCTAGATGAGAGCCACAAATGGAAATACAGTCAACAAAACTAAACTCCACTTTATTCTTGTCTTAAAAAACGTTATCTATAAAATCCCCCAATATTCTTTAATTTTTAAAAACCATCCCAGTTGGAGAAGGTTGGTTGTTATAAACTCAAAAGAGAAGTTATGAAAAGAAATGGTGTTAAAAAGCATCTCCTATTCCTAATGTTTGCTGCTAGATTGGTTTAGATGCTCCTGACTCACCATGCTGCCACCTCTGAATCTCGTTCTGTACCACACTGCCCTCACACTCTACTTAGAGATAATATTTGTGCAGGACTTTTTCCTCCATCAATTACCACACTGCAGATAATATCAAGCCTCATAGGGATCCTTGTTGTCCTTTGGTAAATATGAGTGTAGAAGTCTTGATAACCTTCAACAGTACACTGTCTGATGGATATAAAAATATTTCATAAAAAACTGAATGAAATGCTGTTCAGTGCTGTTTCTCCATCAGGGCTTCGTGGTCGGCAGAAAGTCATAATTTGTGAGAACAGAATGCAGCTGCAGTGAATATTAAGGGTTCTGACAAACATAATTCCAATTATATACACTTTTAGCTGTTTTTCTTGCCAAATATGCCAGCCAGCTTCGTTGGCCCTATTAATTGCCAGTTGAAAAAAATTATCTTATTACTAGTACTTAAAATGGATTTCTGGATATGACTATGTAGGTCTTCACTGGAAGACCTCCCAACACCAATCATTCTATGATTCTAATGTTTATACTCGACTAATATAACTTGAACTGACCAGAAATTGTTTGATGGGGGCTCTTTCTAGCAAGAACGGAACATTTTTTTACCCAGTAAACCTACAATGGCCTTCTAAAGCAGAAGATTCTCTAATATGGGTGGTCCATTTTACAGGATTTCCAGCATCTAGAAGAATCTAACTTTGCTCTTTCCATTTGGAAAGTTACAAAGCCAACATACAGGTGGCCAGGAAAGACTGGACTAACCTTTTCTAATTATGAACTGGCTGGGTCATTGGGAATGCCTGCTGGCATACATTATATTAGGCAACTGTTGGATGGTAATACAACACTGGCCACAGTTGATTTTTAAACACATGGATTTGCACAAATCCCTAAGCATATGACAAAAACATAAACTTTGTACCAGAACTGTGTGCTATTGGAATCATGAATCATTTAGGTATCTCTGGCCTAATAGTGATCATTTGGAGTTCCTGCATATTCTCAACAGGAACTACAGAGTAGCATTTTATATTTCTTCCAACAGCCACCACGTGTTTCCAATAAGAGCAGCAGTCTGCAGGTGCAGTTATCTTTTGCAGTACATAAATTTTAAGGAGACTGAATTCTTTTTCTCCCTTAACAAACACCTCTGAGACTTGCCATGCAGTTGAGACCTTGCCATTGAGGTGTCACCTCTGACCTGCAGTGCAACAGGCTGCAGAAGAAAGCAAACTCCCTGGTCTGCACAGAACACCTGCCTGAAACATCTGCAAGCAGCCAAGTCAGCAATTTAATGAACTGGCCTCCTCACAGCCCTGTGATTGCAATCACTCTGCAAGGATTCTTAAGGAAGCCAAAACTAAAAGTGCTCAAACAGTATGATTTATAACACCAAAATGTTGACCTTTTGCAGACTCAGTATGATCAAACCTTATATTTCAGTTTGATGTAGACTGTTAAAAACACCAGTGCACTTGCCTGCTACATGCTAATGCTTCATGTGCTTAGTGGTTTCATTCTCCTTTTTACCTATGGACTTACACCCATTTGGAATTCCCAGTGGAGGAAAAGCCCACTGTAAAGTCTTGGAAAGAAAACCTCTGTCCACCTGTGACAATAATACTTATGTCTGCTTTTACAGTGATTTGAGATCCCAGCATAAAACTGTTTCTACTTAAGAGTTTGCAAGTTTGCACAATCTAGGGCACTGTAAGGATGTAATATGTAAGCTCCAATAAAGTCCCACAGATCTGTGTTGTCTATCAAGTTTTCTAGGAACTCCACTGTGAATAGCATCTTCAGGGGGTTTTTGGCGGGGGAAGTGTTGGTTGGCTGGGGAGGGGGATGGTTCCTGAAAGGTAAACAGTATTCAGTGACACACATTTTGACATTTCAGAAGCATTGTCTACTTGGGAAGGTGTTCTACTGTGGGAGCACACAAAGCTGCTTTGAAAGGCTTGTGGGTCACCTCTCCCTGTGTACTGGGGACTATGCACCTACCCTATGTACCTGTGTACCATTGTGCGTGCACAATGAAGTAAATGGCACCTGTCCCACAGCCCGTCACCACCTGTCTGTGCCTTGTGACAATCTTGGCAGAGATGAGCTCAGTAAATGTAGCAATCACACCATATTCTGGGCAGTACATCTCCTCCTGAAGTTAGTCGTTCTTGTCCGGTTTATCTCGGCTGTTTGAGGGGCCTGAAGAGGCCCTGGGTGACCTTGGGGCAGCCCGCGTATCGAAGGACGAGAAGAGGCTTCAGTTCTTCTTTCTGGTTTTATGTTTATTAATTGTTTATCTAAAAGATGTTCTTTCAGCTCAACAGAGATCTGCACAGCAGTCAGCCATGGGCACACTCTGTCTGCCCTTCGGGCAGCCACGTATCTTTATACCCTTTGCTACGTGTACAATATTTATCATTTTTCCCCAATACCATCTATTGTTATAACTCGGTGTACTCTTAGTAATAACCAATAGAAAGGTGCCACCGTGGCCAAAGAAGATGGAGGAGAGGAGGAAGAAGGAGGAGGACAGGACACACCCCAATTCCTCCATCTTACTCCTCTAAACCCCCCTGTACATAAATCCTAAACCTTGTGTCTCACCCTCTAATTAACTAATCCCTTCACCATTCACCCGGTGAAGCCCTCATCCTTGTCGTCTCCTGTGCAGGGTTAAAGTCCAGCTACCAGACACTTCTGGCAACATTCCAGGACTCCCGAGACCCCTAAGCTGGTCTCAGAGGCTCAGCATCTCAGGACTGAGATCTTGAGATCCGACATCTCCCCCTTCTGTTTGCCCCAAGAAAACCTCTTTTATAGTCTGATTCATGGCATCTGGGACGACATGGATGAGGACTAGAAAAGCTATTACAATATAAAATCCTAAACTATTAAAACATAAAATCCTACCCTTAAAATTCTTCTCCAAATAGGAGAAATGTCAAAGAAATCTGCCCTTAAAATTCCTCTCCAAATGAGAGAAGTGTCAAAGAAATCTACCCTTAAAATTCCTCTCCAAATGGGAGAAGTGTCAAAGAAATCTACCAGCTGATCAATATATGATCCTTTGTCAGTTTTCCCTATAATAGATAAATTTATCCCATTGCTTATTGCAATTCAAGATCCCAAGGAGAAAACCCCCCAGAGTCTTTCGTTCTTATACAGAAATATTCAAGACCCCAAAGAGAAAAAAACCCCCCAGAGTCTTTCGTTCCTCTTGTTTCTCTTCTGAGTTGTCCTTTGCAGTCTGAGTCCCGACTTTTGTCTGAGTATTCGTTTCTTCTTATATCTTGTTGAGGAAAATCGTTGCATAGTTGCAGACTTGTTACGAAATGATGTTGTAGCTCTGCTGAACCGATCCGGCATGTCGTGCACTCAGGGGTTACCTGGTTTTTGATTCAACTGACAATAGGGTTAGAAAACACACAAGCCTCCCCAGGAGGGGAGAGGCTTAGGACCCCGAGGGTTTTTACCAAAGGCACCAAGTCTGGAGAGGGCCCCTCCTCGCCTGAGACGTCACCGGGGGTCTGGCCCGCCCCCGCCCGCGCTCGGCGCATGCGTGCTTTCCGAGCCGCCCTCTGTCTCTCCCGAGGTAATTTTTTCCTCTCCCTTTTTATTCCGCCTCTGAATTTTCCCCCCTCGGTCTGCCCCTGACTGTCTCCTCCTCCTCCGACGCTGTGTGTGTGTGTGGCCTTTCGTCAGCGTGTGCGGCCGTCCCGCCGGCACCCGCGCCCGCCGCGACTCGCTCCGGGTTTTTTGCGTCACAACCGCGCGCCTCCTGCGTCTCCCTGACCGCCTTTCTGGGATTGCGCAATTTTCCCCATGCCGCTGCCCATGTCGGACGCCCCGGCTGCGCTGGCATGTGACTTCTGCCCCGGGTTCTTGCGAGTTTTGCCTGCCGCGCGCGTTTCTGCTACCTTGCCGGCCCCCGGGGCCGCTGCACCCCCCGGCCCTGAGCTTAGCAAAGCCGTATCTGAACACGCGTCTTTTGTTTTTTCTTCAGCCGCGCTCCCCGCCTGCTCCGCCGCTGCCTGGCTGCCGCGAGAAAGCGCCTCCTCCGATCCCTTTTTCTCCCCCCCCTGCTCTCCCCCCTCGGTCCTGAGTCCTCCATGCTCTCTGGGCTTTCTGGACGCTTTTTGGGAGTTTCCCAGGGTTTCTGGGTTTTGGGACCGGGTGTTTTAATAATATTTCTTGCTCTTTTTTTTCCAAGAGCATTTTCCACTCGGCCTTTTAAGGCCAGAGCTAATTTTTTCTTTCCTGGAGCCTTGCTCCCCCCTCTCTTTCAGAGAGTCCCCCCCCCCGGACGTCTGGTGCGTCTCGGGGTTATTTCTTCCTGGCCTTTTAAGGCCAGAGCTAATTTTTTCCGGAGTCTTGCATTGCTCCCCCCTCTTTTGAGGGCCCCCCCCCGGACGTCTGGTGCGTCTCGGGGGTCTACTTTCCTGGCCTTTTAAGGCCAGAGCTAATTAATTTTTGTATGTTTGTGTCACACCTTATAAGGTGGACAAAATTTCCCGTTGTTCCTGGGAAGGTGTGCCCCCATGTTCTTATTTTCAGGCTTTCTTACCAAATCTTTCGCCAGAGCAGTCTGGACGTCTCGATCTGTCCAGCAGATCACGAGAGGTGGACCCAGGGCGCCTTCTGGTTCCAGTCCGGGCTGTTCTGCTACGAATATTCTTCGGCAGAAACTGAGAGATGGAATTCTCAGTGACTGCTGGTTTTTTGCAGTCTCTGCTGGCTTTTTTTCTCTTCTTCTCTCTCTTTTTCTTCAGGGCTTTGAAGGTGGTGGTGGCCCCCCCGAAAGGTTGTGGTGGTCAGAGCTCACCCAGTGGAAGCCAAATGTCCGGTTTATCTTCCCCTGAAAGGTTGTGATGATTCTGGTCTGTCCAGGGACGCCAAGTCTGGGTTTATCTCGGCTGTTTGAGGGGCCTGGGAGGCCCGGAGGTGGCCTGCGTGTTCAAGGACGAGAAGAGGCTTCAGTTCTTCTTTCTGGTTTTATGTTTATTAATTGTTTATCTAAAAGATGTTCTTTCAGCTCAACAGAGATCTGCACAGCAGTCAGCCATGGGCACACTCTGTCTGCCCTTCGGGCAGCCACGTATCTTTATACCCTTTGCTACGTGTACAATATTTATCATTTTTCCCCAATACCATCTATTGTTATAACTCGGTGTACTCTTAGTAATAACCAATAGAAAGGTGCCACCGTGGCCAAAGAAGATGGAGGAGAGGAGGAAGAAGGAGGAGGACAGGACACACCCCAATTCCTCCATCTTACTCCTCTAAACCCCCCTGTACATAAATCTTAAACCTTGTGTCTCACCCTCTAATTAACTAATCCCTTCACCATTCACCCGGTGAAGCCCTCATCCTTGTCGTCTCCTGTGCAGGGTTAAAGTCCAGCTACCAGACACTTCTGGCAACATTCCAGGACTCCCGAGACCCCTAAGCTGGTCTCAGAGGCTCAGCATCTCAGGACTGAGATCTTGAGATCCGACAGTTCTCACTTGCTAAAGACCTGAAGTCACACTGAAATCAAGGAACAATTCTGGTAAGCAAAGAAGACTGCTCGGGATAGGGCCCAACACACCTTTTCTATAAACACAGAATAATTATTCTTCCACTGCATAACAAGTAAAAATTTTCTGCTGAGACTTTGCCAGATTATAAATCTTACTCAGTTATCTAGAGCATCCTAATTGAGTCATTAGCTCTTCCCACTTATCTGATCATTGCTCGTCTTATCTCTCCTATTTAGGCACAATTTTTTCTTTGCTTCTTTCTACTGCAAAAGTGCATGACATAGTCCATGCCTTTCAACATACTAAGACTGATAAGCCCCTAAGGTTCCTAGGATTTTAAATGTGGCAATCTTGCCTTTTGTAAGCCTCTGTGTTTCGAGGTCAGGCTCTTTATGTACTGCAAACTGCAATGTTGCAGAGTATAAATTGAATGTCCAGCCTTATTTTCTTAGATAAAATATTTTATCTGAATCTCTTAAAAACTGGGATTTACCCAATCATCCTCTATGGTAAGACCTGTAATGCTGATAACCTGACTGTTCCAGACAAGTCAATCTGCTGAAGAAACTGATGTTTCCTCTCTGTTAACTCTTGAAATTCATTCCAAGTCATCTAAGGCACAGGGGTGGCATAGCTCAGGTAAGAGGCTCAAGATACAAGTTCATTTTAACAAGTTGCAATGTCATGCTATGACAAAAGATCACTGTTTGTGCTTGCAGGTTCTTGAGATATCCTGCTCTATATAATTTGGAAATTAAATAAGTTTGCATGACTGAAAAACTCTTTAATATCATGGAAGAAGAAAAATCCATTAAGAAAAATTGTTATTTACATAATCTGCAGAAGTTCCTTTCCTGCTCAGTTTTTAATGTACCAAACTGTCATGGTTTCTTGTAAGCATCCCTACATTTTTATTCCTATTGTTCTGTTGTAAGAATGATTCAAACTTAAATAGGAACTCCTTTACTCTGATGGAAAAGATGTGAGCATCTAGGGAAAGAGATGTCTGAGAATGAACAAATTTATAGGTTCCCAGTTCATTACATTTCAGGATAGGTCTCTGTTAATGCCTGTCTTACCCACCCCAGTATTGGGTCTGGTGAAAATTATATCTGATAAATATCCCTAAGAAAAATAACAGAAAGACTGTCTTTCTCAAGTGAATCTCTAGACAAACAGTCATTTACAAGAGTAAATAATTAAGACAGTCTGCAGGACATGTATCCACTACAAATTATCTAAATAAACTTTAAGTACTTCCAAAGAGTATGACTGACTTTATCCATATCCATGTCATATCCCCCAAAGGAATTTTTTTTCCTTCTTTTGAATGGAAGAGTTGTCCATTTTCTAGGTCTGAAAAATCCTAATCCTGTCATTAGGACTCTAGCTCAGGGACCACTGCTGGCTCCTATAATATTCAACATCCCCTATAGTATTCAACATTAATGATCTGAATAATGGGACTGCGTGTGCCCTCAGCAAGTCTGCAGATGATTCACAGCTGGGAGGAGTCCTTCATACCAGATGGCTGTGCCGTCATTCAGAGGAGCCTCAGAAGGATGGAGAAAGGAGCAGAAAAGAATGCATTAAGTTCAGCAAAGGGAAAAACAAAGTCCTCCACCTGAGGAGGAATAAGGCCTGTACTTGTGCAGGCTGATTGCAGAATGGCTTGAAAGAACCTTGACAAAAGACCTTTCAATCCAGGCGCACAACATGTTGTCCATGAATCTGTAGTGTGCTCTTGTGGCAATGAAAGCCAGTAGCAGCCTTGACTGTATTAGGCAAAACATGGCCAGCAGGTCCAGGAAAGTGATCTTTCCTCTTTGCTCAGCACTGGTGAGACTTATCCGGTGTGCTGGGATCAGTTTTGGGCTTCCCATTAAAAAACAGATGTAGGCATAGTGGAGTGAGTGCAGCAAAAGACCACAAAGGGGGCTAAATGAATGGAACATCCTATACATAAGGAGTGGCTGAAGGTGCTGGGACTATTCTTCTGGAGAAGAGAATGTTCAGGGAGGGTGTTACCCATGAGTGTGAATATGCAATGGGGAAAATAAAAGAGTGGGACAGACAGTTCTCAGTAGTATCCACTGAAAGGACAAAGGCATGAACATGAATCTATGCACATCAGTAAACTTTTTTACTGTGAGGGTGATTCAGCACCATAACAGCTGCCCAGGATGTTGGTGGAGTCTCTCTCTTTGGAGATAGTCAAATCTGACTGGACACAGAACAGAGCAACCTGCTGTAATGGACTCTGCTTGAGCAGGAAAACTGGACTAAACAATCCCCAGAGACTCTATAATCCAAATTCATCTATTCAGTGAAATTCTGAGTAATCCAGCCTTTTTATGTTAAAATTAAATGTCAGTTCTGGGATTCATTTTCAAATTGCATGGGGAAAATAGCCAAGATGGCTGATCTTGGTATACTCTGATGTCAGTGTTAAAATCACTGACTCAGAGATGTTAATAGCAATGTAATTTCTTTCTGTGCAATAAATTATCTGACTACATGAAGTATAGCAAGCCAGGTGAAGAAAACACCTCTGTCAGGTTGCCACTTATCCTCTCTACTTCAGGTTGTACTGTAGGGAAATGGGGAAAACAATTTGTTCTTCAGTTAGTGAAGGTTCATATAGAACCAAGAAGTTTTTAAAGGATCTTTAATCTAATAATTTTAAAAATTGAGCAATAATAGTCTAGCTTCTAGGACGTATATGGCCAGAGGAATAAGAACTTTTTCTGAGCACTGGCATGATAAAGTAGTAAAGCTCTTCTTCCTCACCAGGCAGCCAGGAGATTTAGTTGTCTCCTTGAACACAAACTAAGGTGGAATAACTATGTTGGCTGTCCAAGCTGGATCTTGATGCACAGGCAAGTTTCATATAAGCTTCCTGATCCTCAGTTATTAACAAAGTAACCCTTTTGCCCCTGCCACACCAGTAAGGGAAGTGATGCTTCCTTTGGTTTTATTTTAAAAATATATACTTGTTTATAAAACTTCAGCATGTTAAATTCTCTCTTTACTCCTTTGGAAGATCTACAGATTAAAAGAGACTTTTACTGATGGCAAAGGCTGTGTTTCATTAACTATTATGGTCATGATAAAATGAAACAAAACCCTTTCATATGATTAATTTCATCCAGTTTACCTTCCTCAGTTTGCAAGTTCTTCAGTTCTTTTAAAATTATACTACATAAAGCAGAAAGAAATAGTCATTGGAAACTAAAAGTATTTCACTGTACAGAATACAGAAATGAAAGACCATATTGAGAAAAGTGCATGAAGTAATTAGCACATTGAGCTGTTCTAAAAGCTGCTGGCACTGTTTAGAGATTAAGTCAGTCTCTGGCATTGCTGATCATTATTATTTCAGAGTTGCACTTTTAAAGAAGGATTTTAATGAAAGGCTATGGGATTAGTAGCTGGGGAAGAAAAAGTTTGTACTATTAAGTAGGTTTATAATGAAAGTCCATGTTGTTTGCAACGGCAACAAAAGCAGCATCGCTCTGGTAATGCAAATTGCTGGCTTTGCTTTCTGCTGAGCTTTTACCTTAAAGTATGACTTTGAACAGCAGCCAGTTCACCTGTGAAATGGGGAAAAAATGAATTATTTTCTTTGCAAAAGAACAGAACAAAATAATCCCAATTCAGGTTCAAGATGTAGCTCCAAGAAAGTCGGCAATTTTCTCTTGAAAAGGAATTTCAGAAAAATGTGTTGGTTCCTGGAGACGTGCCTCAATCCTTTCCCCGAATCCCCGGTATTTTGCTTTCTATTTGGAATTTGAATGAACTGTTGACATTCTTCTCACTGAAAATGGAATTTTTAATGTTTTCCCTTCTTAGTTTAGATATAAATGAAATATTCGGCAATCAGCGAGCCTGTTAAAGGCAAAGGTGTGAGTTACCAGGTACAGATTTTATCAGGACAATAAACATTAATATTTGTGAAGCAGTTCACGAGAACAATGTAAGCAAACCATACTCAGAATCAGCAAATTTTCCCTTCTGTTTTCTATGTTTTTTTAGGTTAATGCAGGTGTCTAAACACAAATACATACTGAAAAATAGATATTAAAAATCAATTAAACTTGCATAAAACAATTTCTGACTTTAGATATGATGTACTAATTCACAAGAGTACATTGCTGTATATTCTTTGTATATCTAGGAAATACTAGGAAATCCCTAACTTAAGGATAATAAGAAATTCCAGATCATCAGAATCTAGAGAATAAACATTAGAAAAAGATGTTTGTCATTGCCTCATTCCATCTGGTCATGTTAAAACAAAAAGTTAGCTTTTGGAACACTTTTTTTTTTACAGGAAAGTATACAGATTCTTATCAACACAAAAAATCTGTTTCTATGTGGACAGAATTAAATGCTGCTCAACTTTTGCTGTTTAAAGAATTCTCTCCTTGTTTTATTCTTCAGATTCCAATAGAGACCACTATAATAATTTGAAATAATGACAGATCTCAGTGTCACTCAATCAGATATTGCAAATGCAATAAGAACCATTTTCCTTTGGGACAAGAAACATTCATTCTGGAGGTATCTTGCAAAGAAATTATTTTCAGGATACAAAATTAAAGATGAAAACAAAGGCTATGTTTTTTCTTTGTTTGATATGTTGCTGTAGGCAATCCTGTTGACCTTGATAATTTTGTAATATTTCTATCGCTTTGTTCTTATACCTTTTATAATCTGGTGGGTAGTAAAGCAATTTGGAGTAAGCAAATGCTTTCTGTTTGCTTCTTTATGAAATCAACACACAAAAAACCCCCATTCTTTAGAGAACTTTATTTCTTGTTCAGATGAAGTCTGAGATTTACCATTTTACAAAAACATATTCTGTATTCTCTGCCAGAATGAGGCAACACTTTTATCTCTGAACATAAGGTGAGCAGTTCCTTAAAATGCAAATATATGTAAAGAAACACTTCATACAGATTTAAGCCATAAACAAAGTTATTCTATTCATGACTTTATATCAAATCCTTATTAATATGGTAATGTCTTTTTAGGTACAAATGCAGTGCTTAGAATCAAAGTAAAGATTAAATAAAAGTAAATTACTCTGTCACAGCCTCAATCTTTTATAGATACTTTCCAGGTGACTAGTATGCCTGAATGTTAAACAGGGCAAATTTGAACCATTTGGAACTACTTGGAAATCCTTTCATCATTTTCTTAAAAGAAATGTGTCCCAAATAGTTCAGCACATCATTCTCTGGAAACCATTTAACTAATTTATAAAAACAAGACCACTGTTGAGAGTGCGGCCTGCATCTAACAGACATAATGATGCTGCCTTATGTTTTGCTCCTTCTGGAAACAATCAGTAACACACGTGCCAGGGATAATATTTACTACATGTTCAAAAAGCACCCAAACACCAGAGACACATGCATCTCATTGACTAGGTGGGGAGCATATATATAAATCTACAACAACAACAAGAGAGAATCATATCCTGATATACATAAAATATTTTATTTCAGTGACTGGCAGTTTTAGATTATTTTTTATATGTTATGAATCATGGTTCAAAAATACCATGGAGATAAAACGTGAGAAAAAGAGGGGGCTGAGGTGAACTGAAAAGAGAAAGCTGCAGAGAAAACCAAAAGACAAATAGAAGACAAATTAAGAGTTTTCTGTGACAAATTTTCAGAGCTGCTAGAGATATCGAGCAGATATCAGTAATGAAATATCTCATTTCTTCAAATTCAGCGTAATATGCAGACAAATTATACCTGTTAGAACATAAAACCAGGATATCTGAGAAGCACAAACTACTTTCCTGGCACTACTCATGGGATTAAGTGTACAATTTTGGGAAATTCAACAAAATCAATTCCCTAACAATTTTTTTTCATAAATATTTTTGACAAGAACTTGCTTTCCTAAAATCTCCAATAAGCATTTTAGAAAACCAGCCATTTTTTTCTACCTACTTCAAAAGCTTTTTCATCTCAATTAACAGAGGGATTTGGGGAACATTGCTGTATACAAAAGAAAAAGAATACTGAAGGCTGTATCAGTTGTACCTGATTATAAATATTTTGTTAGTGCCTTGTCAACTGTTATATGTGCTTGTGTACTACAAAATGTCTTTTGCTCTTGAATTTATTCTGCTTGTGAAGGATCTCAGCTCTTGTTGGAACTGAAGATACTTTCTATTTGTCAGTGATGGACAGGCACAACATACAACGTTATTGATAAGTCTCTTTTTCACAAAGTATTTATGGGGATACATCCTCCAGTGACAGGACTGGCAGCACAGTCTGCCTTTTAGTCCTTTGATATAAGAAAATACATCTCTTCAGTAGTGTGATTTACTTTAGTATATATTCAGAATAACTACACATAGGTCAATAGGTTGAAGCAGATGCAAATCAGCATTTTGAGTCAGATTAAGTAGGTGAATTAAGCAGTAAAATGTACTTTTACATTGAGGAAATAGGCAGAAAACACAACTGATCAGCTACAGGCAGGGAAGAGAAGTTACAGTCTGAGGGGCCCACAGGTTGACTTAGCATAAAATCAATGAGGGTTCAGATTTGATCACACCAGATGAAAGGATTAGTCCATCTGAGAAATGTCAGAGAAAACAAGATTACAGTGCATGTGATACATAAAGAACTGAGGGTTAAGTATGCAGAGGGCCTCTGCCAGGTCAGTTTGCTGTATCTGCTCTTTTTGTCTGAAGGCAAAGTAACCTACTAGCAAATCTTCACTGACAATGCAGTAATAACTGTGTGCATTATGGTTCATCTTAGAAGAATTATAAATGTTATATAGACAGCTGCAGCTTTAAAGTGTAACACAGAATTAGATGTAGGTAAGCTAACAGAGGGCTGGATGGCTGTGATAAGATAAACCCCACATGGCCTAGGAATGTTTGATCCACGGGATGACTGTAACTGGCTGCTGCTGGGACCGGAGGACTGAGCCCAGCACTCCCCTGGGCTCTCCACCTTTCCCAGGGCCAGAGCAGGGAGGCTGACCCAGCCTTGCTGCTGAGAGTCCATCACAGCCCTTGTTCTTCCTGCATCATCATTGCTGTCATGTTTTTTTCACTAAGCTCTCAGGAACAATGAGAGGATTGTGCAGTATGCCACTAGAGAGTTTTTACTGTAAAATGAGACTGGGGATAAGTGACACTGCTGGAGTTGTTATGTGGAGGGGTGCTAGGGTGAGCCAGCAGGTGGACCTAAACGGTGTGGTTTAACAGAGCACCCTCATTCCTTCTTTCTCTTGCCCCTGGAGAGTCCTGTCAAAGTCTGGGCTTTGTCCCAGGCCTTGCTAGCTGGAGTGATCCTACCTAGGGTAAGAAATAAACCAACAATTAAGTGATGCAGCTGTCAAGCACCTGGCACTGGAGCTTCTGACCTGGATGTTTTTCACAGCCATGGGGCCAGCATATGCATCTTCATTACCAAGCAATTCTGATCATATCCTGACAGAGAGCTTAGGATGGTTTTCTTAACTCCACTTACCCATCACAGGATCACAGAATGGTTGGGGTTGGAAGGGACTTCTGGAGGTCACCTGGGCAAAGCCCCTGATCAAGTAGGACCATCTAGAGCTGTTCATGCAGACTGTGTGCAGATAGCTTTTAAATATCTCCAAGGATGGGGATTTCACAATCTCCACTGGCAACCTGAGCCAGTGCTTGGTCACTCTCACCATGAAAAGATATTTTCTTATATTCAGAGGGAAATAGAATTTAATAAGTTCGGGAGATATAACGGAATACATATTACCCTCCATTTACAACACAGCATAAAATTCAAGCAGTATCTCAATCTTGCACCCTTCTAACAGGTGCATCAGTCACTAAGAACTGTTTAACATTAAAGAGGACTTAGCTTAATATATATTTGCACTTAAAAATCTTTCATCAGACAAATTATTTTCTCAGAAATATTTGTGATAACATAAGCAACAATAAATTTGTTCTAGTTTCACCTGGAAAATCTGCTTTGGAAGCATATTTTAGCCACATACAAAAGTAAGAGAGTCTTCACTTTTCAATTTACATTATTCCTATATAAATTAAAAAGAAAAATAAAACTTAAAAATCAACAGCACAAACATTCAATATTTATATTAACTGTTATTTTGTATATATATATATATATATATACACATATATATATACACACACCCCTTATGGTATGCATGTGTACACACACACATAGATATAGATGTATATATACTCCTGCTGTTTCTAGATAAAGTAAGGCTTTATTGATCAACAAAAGTTGTCAGGGGGAATCTCTGACCTGGGTCAAGCGGATGAGGTAACACTGACAGGTCATGAATGTCAAGCCCTCTTTCAATTAACCCCACACCATGTGAGTGGTATTAGGTAATTACTGGTTTAGTTGTGTCAGGGGGGATTAATCGTGTCTCTATTAGCATTTAGACACTGAAGTAGTTGTGAGTGATACTTACTGAATACTGCTACAGCCTGTGACCTGTAACATGGTAAATACTGATACTAGAAATATTTTTAAGTATGTAAATTTCAGGTTTCCATCACTTAGCATGATGGCCAAAACACTGTAATCAGTCAATTGAACCTCCCTTCAAGGCTTCAGAGCTAGGGGTAAGCACACTACCATTTAATTAAAAGACTAGCTACAGACCCTTCTCCAAAGAGCATGGAAGTCAATGACTGATGAGAACATTACCTGATGAAAAAAATATGTGTAGCCTTTAAAATTATTTACAGACAATAAACCTTAAACAAGTGCATATTATTCATGTACAAATATAAATTTATTCAATCTAACATCATAACTAGTTTTTTTGTGGCTAATTTGTCTACCTTTTCAAAATCCATCAGCATCTTGATTTTACTTAACAGAGAAAACTTATGTTCATAATTCCAACATTTATAAGCTTTCTGAGCAAGGCTACAAAGGTAATTTCACTGAATTTGGGTTCAGATTTGTTTTAATTCTTTCCCTACTAATATTCATTGGTTAAAAAAATTTAATTTGCCTATGTTAAAAGGCAAGAGGGTGGGAAATAAACATGAGAACAGGATGGTCTCAAAAGATGTTTCAAAATGTTTCAAAAGTTTTGTCTCCTCTTGGTTCTCATAGACTTTGGAGGCACAGTAGCTAGGTAAAGACAGAAATGTAGTTACCAAACACTCAAGGGCATGACATTTACTACTGGGTTTTACTACTTTTTTACTACTACTTGATCAGAAAATTGTACCTCTATTAACAACTACACTTTAGACTCAAAGGTTATTTTTGTATTCCATTTTCAATATTAAGTTATAAAATATCAAGGCTATTTATCACTGCAACAAAATTCAACAGTCTGTATTATCATACACAAAGACCGCTGTCTTGATTTTGGATGGGATTTTGGGCTCATTTTCTTCCTAATAGCTGGTACATTTCTCATTTTCTTCCTAGCAGCTGACTGGGATGGTGCTCATTTTCTTCCTAGTAGCTGCTGTGTTTTGGATTCAGTATGAGAGTATGTTAGTAACACAGGGATGTTTTAGTTGTTGCTGAGCTGTGCTTACATGAAGTTCAGAACTTTCCAGTTTCCCATGCACAGGCAGTGAGCAGCTGCACCAGAAGCCGGGAGGAGGCAGGGTCAGGAGAACTGACCCAGACTGGCCAAAGGGATATTCCAAACCACAGAACATCTTGCCAGTACATAAAGTGGGGGAGTTGGATGGGAGCTGCCCATCACTGTTTAAGGATGGGCTGGAAATTTGGCACTGGATGGTTCAGCAATTGTATTGTGCTCCACTTGTCTGTCTTGGGGGTTATCTCCCTCTCTCCCTCTCTTTTTTATGGCAATTATTCTAAGTAGTTGTAGCAGTAGCATAACTATTATTATTGTTTCCTGCTTTTACTTTGTTTCAATTATTATCCTGCTCTTATTTTGACCCACAAGTTCTATTTTCTTCTGTGATTCTTCTCCTTATCCCTTCAGTGTTGGGGATGGGGAAATGAATTCACTTTAATGTGGCACTTAGCTGACAGCTGAGGTTAAGCCACTAAATTGGTATAAGCAGATCCCTTCTGCATGATGGCTTTCTCCCAGTTATGACCTCTGAACAGTAGATTTCAGCCTCTTCAGCTGTCCCTGCCTCTGCTCAGGATAAGGAAATCTGGTGCTCTTCTTTCCCCATGAGTAAGTTCCTGTCCAGAAGCAAACCCAGTTGTGGTGTGGGAAACCAGTGAGAAATAGGCTTCTTTCTTTCACAGGAGAAGGGAGAACCCTGGTTACAAGGGGTAGCAAAAGTACCCTACTGATGGCTGTGTGCTTTGATAACAGCAAAGGATTTAAAGCCTGAGACCTGGAAAATGAAATGTGGGAGGAGAAAATTCACAGCAGGTGAAAAGATGTACCTCTGGAAGAGAAGAGCAGTGGTTGTGTGTAGGTACCCATAAGAAATCTGAAATTCAAAGCTCCACTAAATTTTGGAGAAGGTCTTCCCCTCTGAGCAGCACAGGGCAGTGGCCACAGTAAGGGCTCACAAGTAAACTACTACTTCTGTGAAAAAGAGAATGTAGCTTTTCATCAGTTTTACTCAAGTCACTGAAGTTACATCCATGACATTAGCATCCCTTAGTAGATCTGTCCTCACAAAAGAGTGTAGCAATGTTTGTAGGGGGAAAAGAGTATTCTTCACCAAGAGAAGACTTAATGCTTTGAGTTTTTGTAGCACAATAAATTAGATTGAAGGACTCAATTTTTCAGGGCACAACAAAAAGTTTCTGCTTGGATTAGCTCCTATTCAGTTTCTCATCTATATGCAAACACCTAGTGCAGAAAAAAAACTAAAGCAGAACCATGAAAAAGCCTCAGAAGACACCTCTATATCCATCCCATTGTGACTTTCTGGGTTTTTATCCTGTACATGAGGAGGTCACTCTCAATGGGAATTCAGGGAATATATTTTGTCTAAAAAGGTTCTGTATCTAACATTTTTGCACCTGAAAATACCAGTTAATATAAACGAAAGACTTTGCCTCTGAAAGTTTGAATTTCTATGTATCTATAGTAAAAATGTTTTTTAAAACCAGAATATAATTGCCAGTAAAAGAAACAAGGTGAAGGATTACATCACAGAGCGGACTTACAGCTGGGTCTCCATCATTGCAAGGAGGAATTTGAACAATAAAATTTTCTTTTTTATGGGCTGGATGTCTGCTTTTCCATGGCCAGGCTTGTTCCTGTGTAGAATAAAGTATGGAAGTTCTCCAAACAATCCTTACTTTTTCTGGGTAGAGGATTTGATGGAGTGAGAGAGAAATTGTGTTCCCAGTTTGAGCTGTGCTTTACTAGCTACACTGAAGTAAAAAATAATGTCTTTCCCAAAACACATGAAGAGAAACAAAGTGGCTTATAACAATCCTTGCCAATGTTTTATTGCAAACACTAATGCAGCAGCATTATTGACCTCTTTTGACCTTTTGACCTTAGTTAACTACATCTTTAAAAAATACCATTTGCTCCATGAATTTTTCTCCATTAATGGCAGTAATTTTTAACCTTGTGGTATTTGTTCAGCATAGTTCAAACAGGAGTAAGGAGAAAATAAATGTTGTAAGCATAGCTGATGGCATTATGAATACTGAGCTTTATCATTGAAAAAGATGTTTACAGATAGTATTTTCTTTCCTTTTTTTTAACTTTATATTATAAAAAAAATTATTCTATCAGTTTGAGAAGAGAATAAAAGATTGTTATTTCTAATTTTAAATCATCATAATTTTCAAAAAAAATTGTAATCAGAAGTATCATTAAAGTTTATAAACAATTAGTCCATATTTTTTGCTAATCACCTAAAATGAAAACAGTATGTATGTCATTAAGTATGTGACCTTTAGAAACACAATCTCTTCTTTCACCTAATGTCCCACCTTCTTGCTTAGGTGTTGGCTTTAGTGACAGAAAGCACAAATTTGATGACAGAATGAAAGGCTGAAAGCACCTAATTAATTATAGCCATAAAAAGGTTCATATTTGTCCCTGCACACAGTGCACATACTTATATTTTAACTGAGACAGAATCAACACTTCCATGTACTTTTAGACAGAATTATTTTAGGAAGCAAATTTCCATTTCAAAGCTTTTCCTTTTTTCTTCTAAGAGTGTGTCACAAGGATACATTTCTCCCTGTCCAGTTCTTTACACTAACACTGACTTTATCCACATTCAATCACAGAGGGCTTTGCCCTTTTTTTCAAAACCAGAGAAACAGTACTCCACTGCTTTGGTTGCACTGCTCCTCACAGAAATTTTTCTTTATAATAACACAATATAATGTTCCATTCATCTTGGTCTTGATTTTTGCATGCAAATGTGTTGCCTTTGCAGTCTCAGAGCTAGAATACACTGAAAGGCAGAAGTGACAGAATGTGGACTGTGCTAGAGGAATGTCTCCATTCCAGTCCCACTCATTCACTGAGCTGTTTGGGATACTAAACTTCCCAAGTACAAAATTAGTTGCAAAAGATATTAAGGTTATAAGGATATATTAAGTGTTTGTTAAGATTATAAGGTTATATTAAGTGTTTTGTTCTAAGAGCAGTACCAACACAAAGCTCAGCTGCATTTGTGTTGTCAGAAACCACAGATTTTCTGCTTTCATTACAGTACTGATAACATCAGAGCTACCAGGGTCTGTGAAGAGTAATATAGTTAATAGTTAAGGATTTTTTATCTGTAGCAAATGATGTACGTGGACCTAATAAAATGTACTGTTTCACAAATGGGAAATAACAAACCATCACATATTTCAGTGTGAAACAAAGCCTCAGGTAATTTGAGATTTTACATCAATCTAATAGCATTCGTGAGCTAAAGAGCAATTTAGCGGGAGGAAAGCATTGAAGAAAGGATAATACACCCACATTTGCAGGTTTTTTCAGTCAAAAAAGAAGTGAAAAAAATGTCTTTCAGATGTAAAGCAAGATCGAAGATACTGCATATGGTGGTACTGTAACAACTGATGGACCAAAACATTCTTCAGATATTTATCTATCTGATAAGACTGAGGCAGTTTAGGAAAAGTATTCAACTCTTCTACAGACTAAAGTGTTTGCTCTATCATGAATTAATATTAGTTAAATCACTCAGTATCTCCTAAACCTTGGTTGCCTTTTCAAAAAAGAAGAGGGGAAAAAAGCATGGTTTTGCATTAACTAAAATGTAAAATGATTTGGCTGATATTTATGAATTGTATTGCAATGTGATCAATCCATTCCTTCCAAAAGTATTCCAAAACTCCACATGTCTATTCCTTGGATTAATAATAATTTTGTAGGAAAATAGAAGGCAAAAAGGTAGACATTTGAGAAACTAAACTAATCAAAGTGGTTTCTTTCAAAACTAACTTAATTTTTCTATACCAGACCTTAAAAAACTTAACTCCCATCTACCAGGTGTGCACACTTAATGCTGTCTAGCTTTTTTACTGTGATACCAACAAGCAAGACATGCAACCTTAGCAATTACAAAGTACAGTGCAGCAATTTCTTGTGCTGATTAATCCTGCTATACTGGTATGTTGCTCTCTGAATCCAGAGGCCATGCCTTGCAGTGAAATTCAGGTGCATTTCTTAACATTTTTTTCTGAAATGCTGCAATGCAGAAATACTGAGATTTTGTAGGAAAATCTTAAGCTCCTTCAATGCCATTCAAATCATTAAATCCTAACCTCTATATGGTCCTATTTTACCAGTTTGTGAAGTGGAACTAGACACCTTCATTAGCCTCTCAGCTAAGTATGCAAAACCTGAGTGTTAGCCAGTCCTCCCAGTACAGAGCACTCTTTATGAATAACCTGGGAAATATTCAGAGAGAAAATGGGCCTTGCTCTCAAATAATTCCAAAAATCTTCCCTTGCATCATAAAATCCCTGGATTCCACCTCAGGCTGCTGCAATTTGGAGGCTGCTTCAAGGATTCAGGGGAGAACAGTAATTGATTACTGCTTTCTTCTTTTGTTTTATTTTCCTTTTGTCCTTCCCTTGGGCTATGCAAAGCAATAATTTACAACAGAATCTGGATTAAATGGCTCTGGAAAATATCCAGTTCACAAAGTGCAATAGCTATGAAAAACCATCATATCATTAATGGCCAGAAATAGCTATGTTATATATTTATTTTGAAATAGTAGCAGCAAGTTACGTAAATGTTTCCTTACATGATTAATACATTAATCTATTATGTAATGAATGTCTGTGCTCACACTCCAGTAGTAAATATCCTTATAGTAACCTCTAAAAGTGGTTATAATACATATTAATATAATTTGAGCATGTTTAACTCCTTATGTTATGAAAATATCCTGAAATATCAACAGTCAATACCCTGTTCGTAATTCTAGAATTATTTATTGCAGTTAAAATACTGTTTTTTATTTGATGAGTATAGTGAACAGGGGTTGTGATATCACTCAAAGATAGCACCTGAAGTCCTACAAATATCTGTGTGGATTTTTGCAACCAGCTGAATACCACTTCCATGACAGCAAAATTGACTTCTAGCCTCACTAGTTTGACTTGACCAATGAGCACACCTTCAGCATTTAGCACACAGCTTTTTCTTAGATTCTGCTGAATAAACGCTTGACAATAACCTCAACTGGAAGGGGAGGTTTCTCACTTCTACAGTTAATTTACCTACCGAAGGTAAGCTTCTTATTCAATACTCAGTGATGCGTATTTTTAAGAAGTTCAGTCAGTCTCTAGTCCACCAAGATCTTACAGAATCACTTAGAGACACTTAGAATGGGGGGAGGGAGATATTGTCACAGGCCTGGAAGGTTGTTTTAGATAGTAGTTCAAAGCATTTACAACAAAACTCTAACTTTTTTGCCATTTAACATTGTGGAGGCGAGTTTGGCAAACACTACATCTTCAATTCAAAGCCAAAGAAAAATGTATATATCTCTAGGCTTGCTCCATTCATGTTTTCATTAGTTCCAAAACAAAAAAATCTATTGCTTTATGATTATTTTTTTACTATAGATAATAGAATCACTTCAGAAGTAGTAAGAATTCTTGAAATCATCCACAGAACTATCTTAATTAAGACAGAGAAAAATTTTGTGGTCCCCATTTTACTACTAAAAAGCTCTTCAGATTTCTCTTTCTCTTTCAGAAGGAGAGCAATGCCCTCACTGGTAGAAGATAGTTTGCTGAACAAACTAACTTCTACTACTGTGCTCAGCAGTGCTGATGGTACGAAGTCTCCAAACTGTTCCGAGATGGGTGAAGGAGTTATGGAAATGGAAGGAGAAAACTGAATGGGGATGAGGTGAGTTAAAAATATTTTAGCATTTCTATGGCTCTAGAATAGAATATAGTGATTTTTTCCAATAATTATAAAACTTCTATGTTTGAACCAGACACACCTGCAGGGACCCACATGGCCTCCATTAACAGTAGTGGACTGTCAGTGTCTCTGTTGGCTCCTCAGCTCTCTGTGAGAAATGCAAACAAAAAGAAGGGCATTGGTGTTTGTTAATGTGGGAGCTGCAGGGACAAATATAAAGAAATTATGAAAATAAGAAAAAAATAGCAATGTAAAATCAGTTCTATATAAGCAGTTATTTGAACATTCAGGATAACAAGCTTCATTTCTTCAGGAGGAAAGGAAAATCGTAGATTTAGCAGCCTTATTTTCATATGTTTCTTATACACCACTCATAGAATACATCCTAGAATATATCCTAACCAACCAAACTGTGGTTCTGGTAGGGAGGTGGCTGTTAAAGACCAAGAAGTAAGGAAAAAGGGAAAGAAAGTAAATAAGGAAAACCCTCTCCTGGGTTACCTTTAGCATAAAACTCTTTAGCATTTGGGGTCCCAGATGATGTGGGTGTCAGCTATGGAGAATCATGCAGCATGAAACCAACTTTTAAGAAAAATCCCTCTTCCAAAACCCTAGCAGAGCTGGGAAACCTCCTTATCCAACACGTAAACAGAGCTGCTGTGCCATATTTGTTGGGGCAGCAGTCCCTCCAGCTGGAATGGAATCAACATGCAGTCACTTCAAAATGCCTGGAGCAGTGATGCGGTATTTACTGTTTGTTCTAATACTACAATTTGTAAGCACTGTTACTGTTTGTAACCCTGGAGTCACCTGTGGTTGTAGAAGTTTTGTTCACTGGGTTTTCCCAAAGCTTGGTGTATGCATGTGTAACAAATCAATGAGTTTTACCTACTCAATTATTTATATCCCTACAAAAAGTAGACACCCAGACCAATACTCTTCCTTCAACTTGAATGGAAAGATAACAGGGAAGCCAAAATTTTTTGGTCGTTTCATAAGCATTAAATTATCACTGGGGTTTCTCAAATTCCAAGACCATCTTTGCCTTTACTAAAGGCTGCCCTGTTTTGCATATACATGAATTCTCAAAGGATGAAATCTCTGCTTGTGCTTCTGGCAAAAAGGAAAAGCTTGTTCATTTGTGATGATATAAAAGCTTAGGCCAGAGTTTTTAAGCACACAGGACAATACTTTCAGTAGTATTGTTAACCACAGAAAATTACAACCAAAAAGAAGAAGCAACTCAATGGGGTAATGTAAACACATGATAGGGAAGAAAGGGATGCTTTTAAGAAATGAAGGAAGTTAATGTTTTCGGTTAATGATAATTTTCTGTAAATTCTTGGGAGGTCTAACTGCATTCTGAGATCTTTGGTTTCTCATGATTGCAAAGCTTCTGAATCCCCACACATACACACAAAAAGCTGGTGGCATGTTCTATATAGCTGTGCAAAGAAGTGAAACTCTGTAGGAATAGCTCACAGTTTTCTCTGCATTACAATGAAGCCACCATTGGAATGCCATTGAGGTCCTGGCATCTGTGGTTTTAGTAGGTGGTTGGATGGAAAAAAAGCCTTTTGGGAGGTTCTACCCAGAAGACAGCTGTAGCAACACAGGGGTTATCACAGTCAGCATTGCACATTTGCCTGACTCCATCCATGCATGCGTGTTTACTAATGGAGTCATTAATTATTTTTTTAAAGATTTATTCATTGCTTGGTTAGTTTCATAATCAAAGACCTGAAAGCAGAGTTTTTTATATGGTAGGGTTTAGATTATCTGACTTTATGCTTGTGTTTAGTGCTGTCCCTTCTCAGTATCATATTAATCCACTGCTGTTTGAATCCCTCACCTCCTCTGCCCTGCTTTTGGTGCTGTTCTCCTCCCATCTTTCACCGCCCTCTGTTTGTTACAAATAGAACATGATCATAGTTACACACCTGCTGCTCTCATTTCATGATAACATCAGAATATTCCTTTCCCAGCAATGTGAAACGGACAGCAGTCAGAGCATTTTGTTGCTTTTTTCTTCTTTTTTTTGCACATCTTTTTGAATATTTGACAGTAATTGAAAAGAAGTCTTTTACTTTTACATTACCACTGTTTTGAACAAGCAAGGTTTCTCTTCCTTTCAAGATACGAACAAAAAAATCTATTCTTTGGGTGCATCTTTGCTATTCTGCTCTATAACGACAATATTGACTCTTCCCATGTCATTAGATGATCTACCTCAAGGCCAGGGCAATAAAAATGCTTAATTTGCCTCTCACCTAGCCTTGACATTTATTTTAAATACGTGATGTGTTATGGGAGAAGCACATATATCATCATCACCTACCTTCATTTCAGATTATCCAAAATGCATATCCCTGCTCATGCTACCTTTACCCCTATTTTCAGTAAGTTATTTCAGAGTTAAATCCTCTATTTAATTCCTAACTACCAGAAGCTAATAGTTTCTTTGCTTTTTGTTTTGTTTGCTCAGCGCTACTCTAATTCCCTGAATATACCCCATGGCCATCCCCTTCACCTTGTTTGCACAGTTAACAGTGCCAACACTCTATTTATTGCCCTTTCTTCAACCCATTTTTCCAGTTATTGCCCTGTGTTTGCTGTTGCTGTCTGCCTGCTACAATTACATCTCACCTAAAAAACTCTCTGTGCACACCTGAGTTGTAGATTGAGAGGTTTGTTTTGTTTTTTGGTTTGTTCATAAGTTTATTTACTGTCAAAGAAAATGGAAAAATTACCTGATTTCTTACTCTGCATTTTTCAAGGTGGGAGAGGTAAATTAGTCTTGGGTAGAAATATAGAATCAAGTATATTGTTGGTGCTGAACTTTTGCATATGTATTTATTAACTTTCACAGAGATAAATATTTAAGTGTAACAACCATAAAAGATTTTCACAGTTCCTTACTTTGCTTTGAATAAGCCTTTCATGTTATCAGCTATCATGTTATCAGTATCTGAGTCAGAAGTTAATCTGTTGCAGCTTTGGGGTAACTGTATAATGCTAAGATTACAGGGAATGCTGCTACCATCTGCATGCCCCTCACATCAATTAAATAAATGAAGCCAATGAAACGACAAGCTAAGTAAAATGTTATTATCACAGCAGATTTTAGTCATGATTACGTGCAAAAAAATCTGAAATACACTGCTTGGATCCTGAAATCATCTAATTGCCTTTGAATTTGCATTGGTTAACCTCAAGTTGTAAATTAATTAATTCTCCATGCAAGGAGAATTGTATCATATCAGCAAACATGAGTGCTGTTTATAATAATTTTATGAATGGAAATTAATTCTATTGTGCATTTGACAAATGTATTAGAATATAAGATGGCTAAATATGTGATAACTTCAACACCACATACTAGAACTATTAGATTCTAAAATATTTTTGAATGTGCAGTCTTCTGTACTAAGAGTATTTTCTATTACTGATAGTGTAATGCTAAATATGTACAAATTCATTTGAAAAATTAAAAATGTATATGATCACACTTTTACTATCTATATGTATTATAAATAAATATACATATCATCAAGTCCAATATTGTATGCTTCCTGAAAAGTTGGTTTTTTTTAATTAAAATTCTGGTGTAACCTACTTTGGTCTTACCCAGGGAAGAGTTTATGCCAAGAATCTGTAATGTGGAAATAATTAAATAAATAAAAAACCTGTAAAAACATAGATAAGAAATCTTTTCCATCCTGTATCCATTGACTATAAAGAAAAAAATGGGAAATTCTGAATTTTTTTTTTTTTTGTTTAACCATCTGTCATCAAATTTCACTCTTTTTTTGTCCTATGACCTAAGTTGTCTGTTTGCTCTAATGAAGCTGAGCCATTCTGGGACACTGAGAGGACTGAAATGAAAGAACATGATGTAGTCAAAGGTTCTTATTTAATAAACCTTTATTAACCTCCTTCATGTTCCTCCTCATTATGTTGATTCCAGTCTTAGAAAAGATTTAAAAATATATTCAGAGAAACTGCCTGCTGTGGAAAGGTTTGGTTTGTGAGGAATGTGGTGGTATGCCAACTCTTTCAGCATGGAAAGAGAAAAACTAAGAATACTTACCAATTAAGGTAATGTAATTCAGCAAGCCACAGCCAACTGCAAAATAATCCTGCTAAGAGTGAAATAATGTAACAGCAACATAGGAGTGCAATCCTAGCAAGGATTTGTGAGAATCAGTTCCTATAAAACAACTTTACAATAAAATTAATTTGTGGCTGAAGACTTTCACCAAGGAAAGGAATACCTGGGAGGAAAAGAACTGCCTCAATCTTTATGCTGTGACCAGATAGCATAAACCAGCAGAGACTAAATAAAACATTATTAAAGTCACTATTGAGCAAGAGGATAATGGAGTCTTGCAAAAATACACTTTAATTGGTAGCACCTTAAAGTCAAAATAGCCATGTTGATTTACAGTAGCTGAGACGGTAGAGTTTTATCTTCAAAAAACTCCAGCTGAAGGAGCTTTGAATTATATAGGACTAAAGTGATATTATTTCCCTCAAGACAGTTTTTTACTATAAGGGATGCTGCTACAGGGTGAATTTATTGATTGCATCTTTGGTGCTACTGGCTAAAAGGAAATGGCACTGTATTTTCTCATTGTAAGCTCAATTTTAAGGATTTCAACATCAGTGCTCTTGCCTTATGGAATGAAAGATGAACTTGTTAACTTGTTCTTGACCTTGAGGGATAACTGTCATAAAAAACATTGTTCCCCATACACAGATTATTATTTCTCCTGCCTTTCTGATTTCTAATGAGAATGCAAACCTTTCCCAATCAGGTCATGGCAGGAAGGATGTGTCCTTTTCTACCTTTAGCATTCAGTTCAGCAATAGTTTTAGATGTTTAACCCAGGTATACTTGCATTCCTCTTTGGCTGGACCCAGTCTGTGGGAAACTCAGATATAAAACACAGTTCTGTCTTAATAACATCACTGTAGATGACAGTGAAGATTATGAGCATTATTGAAGGAAAAATTATGTCTACACAGACTCTGAGAAGCTCAAGTAGCTGTGGGAAGGTTAATAATATCCCTGGCATCCCAAATATTGGACTTCCACATCAAGCAGCAGAACTGAAAAAGTTGAAAATATCTGTGGCATGATGCAAAGTTAATCAGGGCTCAGAACAAAATTTTGCTGACCAGCTACATGTCTACTGAACTTCTGAATAAACAATACTCCTCTTGTTTTAAACTTACACGTTTCAAACACAGCTCTAGTCAATCCAAGATCCTCAAACATGCTATGTTCTCTCTGTATTGATTTTTCTGTTACCTGTTCAGAGAAAACAGCTTGGGATTGTACATTTGCTTCATACATATATAATTTTGTGAGAACATGTACTTCTTTCTCCTCCTGAATGTATGCAAATGGCGAAGACACCAGCTGTACTGTATACATAATAGTGGGATTGGTGAAGAAACCTGGGAGAGGAATTGGCAAGCAGAAGAGAGAAAAGATGACCAGAAGGGAATAATTTATCATATACTATAGATTGCTTGTTCTAGCAGCAGGCTTTAATTATCTTATTAAACTAATTAAATTTGGATTTTTTAAAAATATCCAATAAAGTAAAAAATTCTAGAATACAGAGTGAATACTTTTGAAATTTCTTCTCTTTACTTATTTTCTACTAAAGAAACACCTAAAAGCTTGTGAATATATTTATTGATGCATTATAGGATTTTAGGTAAAAATAAATCTCTAGTCAGACAAATTTATTACCTAAATAATAACCAAGAAAATGCTGTTATCTATATATTCAGTAGGGCAAAAATCGGGAAACCGCAAAATTCAGAGATTTATTTGCCAAAGTTTATAAAGCAACTTTGATGCTTTGAATGAAGCCCAAATTGCTCTGTCTCTAGCCCTCAGAAAGAGGTTAGCTTTGCCTGCTGGCAGGGCTGGTGTCTGGCAGCACTTGTGGTTCAATGCTCTGCAGCAGGGCTGTGCTGGGCTGCAGTTCTTTGCCTACACCCATTTCTGCAGTGCAGCCTAAGGGACACAACACTGCCAGGTAGGTGCTCACTGCTTTTTCCACGAATAAACAGCATTAAGGGAAAGGTCATACACAGACCTGACAGAAAAATTGCACAAAAGTGATGAAGCATGGAGAATTATCTAGTAATTGTGGAAACTCCTAGTCAGTACTGACCTTTCCTCAAGTGGCAATATTTCTATTGATGAATAGATGAATAACTGCAAACATACAGTGCATATATATACACATTACCAAATCTTTGACTTTCTACCTGTTTTTTGTCTATTTCATCAATCCTTTTTCCTCTTCCACTGCATTTTTCTATTTAAAGATACAAACTGAAATAAGTCTTTTTTCCCAAAGTTTTACTTAATTTACAAGAAATTTTAAATTTTTTTTTTACATAAAGCAAATAATGTATGACCTCCTGCAACATCAACTTTACATTCTGAGGTAAACAGTTTCTAAAATACATCTTTCATCTCTCAGTCATAACTTTGCTTCAAAACCAGTGAAAATATACCATGACCAGTTTAGATAACATTCAAGAAAAAGTAGAGTTGAGAGTAAAAATGAGAGTTGACTAATCTCTTATGGGTAAGAGGTTGAGGCTAGCATTTCCTAATTTAATAATAAAATTACTCATGGACATAAGAAAATCATGCCTAGATATCTATATATGTAAAAATTATCTTTCCATGTAATGAAAAACACCAAAGAAGCTTTTAAGTCTTGTACTCCAACACATCTGTTACATCAGTGCAATACTGATGCAGACAAAATTCAGTTTAAAAAAAAGTTACCATACATAGGACAGGCTCTTCTTAAGATCTCCATTTCATGCTATAAAGCAATTTTAAACAAATACTCTACATTCAGTAAAGTCAAAGGAGCTGCTCTTAAAAGTAATGTGATTCTATGACCTCTTTCAATTTTAACAGCAGTCCTCTTAAAAATAAGACCATTTATTAAAGCAATCAGAAGCAATCTTGCACTAGTAACAGCACTGTTAGAATTATATACACTGCTTCACCTATTTTCTGAGAAGTATGATAGCATATCCAGAGCTAGGAATTCAAGTTGTAAATAGAATAAACATTCATGTTGGAAGTCATTAATTTTTGATTTAGCAGTAAGAACTTCTTTGTTTCAAATAGTAATAAATACGGAAGAATTGAAGAGAATAATTTATTTTAAAGAAGGGCTAATTCTGCAGTTACCTACTTCAGTAATATATGAGTTATTCTTTTTCCCTCTGCATTGATATTCATTCCAAAAAATTCAATTTTCAGAATTTGTTTGACATTTCATTTCAGTCCTGCCCACGTTAATTTCAATATAAAGTTATCTATCATCATTTTGCATTGAATAACTGTAATCATTTCAAATTTGGCAAATTGTGCTCCCCATCCTGCCATTTTTCCTTCAAGTCCTTTGGGAATCAATGAGAATAACTTTGCAGCGTATTGAAGGATACAACTAAAACGTTGCAGAAAAGATATGCAGGCATTTATGAGAAGAATTGGGAAAGCTTCTTTCAGGGAGGGTATTAACCTGCTTTCACTTTCTTTCTAAGTGAAGTAGACACAGAGCTTTGCTTGTATCCTGGACTGAGAACTGGTGCTCCACTGGCCAGCAGCACCAGATGCAATATTACGGTTATGGTGACACTCAGGTTTCAGCTGGGAACTGGAACAGGTCTGGGAATGCTCTTCAAGGACACTAAGTTTGAACAGTGAGAGAGATTCCTAAACTCTGAAACATGCAGCACAACGACTGAATGAAGAGCAATGTGTCATGGATGGGACACAAAGTGCGCATGTGGCAATCACATAAAGTGGGTACAACTGATGGCTTTGCTGCTTTACATTGAAAGCCAAAGCTGGATGTAAAATGAAAGTCAATGCTGTAAGGTTAAACAAAAAATAGAGATGATTAATGCAATAAAAGCATTTTCATCCTTTTGGAATGATAACACATAGCAACCACTGCATGACTATTAGGATAAGTATAACAGACTGGCAAACAAAATTAGCTAGAAATATCTGATCACATTGTTGGAGACTTTCTCTCTGTCCATTTCACTTGTGCATCTACCCAGATATCCACCTCTCCTGAAAAAAAGTCTTTCAGGAATGAAGTAGAAGACTAGTCCTCATATTTAATGCTGGCTGAGGCTTTCTAGCATTCCATTTAGCATTCACATTCTTGAAAACTAAATGAAATTAATAAAAATGGCTGTAGTTTATTTCAGTGCCTCTTAAGCCCTGGAAACCACATAGAATCTCTTCAAGGCAGGTTCCCTAGTGCTGTATTTTCTCAACTAATATAAAGTACTTCCCAAATACTTTGAATCCATTAGATATTCATCATCCGGCTTCTGCATTTGTCTTCAGCTTGCTTTTTCTGAGCAAACTATATCTGTCAATTATTAATGCTGCAATACATGCTAAACACCCAAGAAATTTTTAATCAACCAAATGTAATTTACAGCAAAATGCTGCCCATGCAATAAAGCCTCTTCTTCCTCCTAGTTAATCCCTACACTATCAAATATATTTGTTAACAAACCCATCATTCTCTTTTTTGTCCTTTCTCTGACCTTAAGGTAAATGTTGCTTTTTTTATCAATATTTAGAATTTTTAAGGGCAGAATAGCTCTTACCAATCTGTGAGTTTTGTGAACCTGTCTCAATAAATCAGTAAACTAGAGAGAGAGGTGCAGGTCTTCTTTGTATCACAGGGTTTATGGAACATTATTCCATGGTCAAGGCAGCTGACATTCTGCTGGCAGCACCATCTGTTCACAGACATATTTATCTCCATGTCACATCTGTCCCTAAGACTTGACCTTTTGATGAGCAGAATTAACAAAAAAGCCACCTGAGCTCTTGACCCCTTCACCTCCCCATTCCAGATCCTTACAGTAGCTCCAAATCTGTGTAAACCCATTCCCAGTACTGTTATAAACACCCACATGGAACACAAGCAAGGAGGAGTGTCCAGAAGGCTGGAGGATTCTTGGCAATATTTCAGTATCACCAAGGATTTGGGTTCCTCAGAGTGAACATCTCCTACCAGGCTTGTGTTGTCAAGCCACATCAACAGATGGGTCACATTGTCAGGCTCATCACCACTGCCACTGGCAAATCCTATAATCTCACAACAAAAGTGGTGTTACCTGGTGCTCCTCATTCAACCTAATTCTTTATTTTCTAACTTCATGAGAATTCCACATTCTTCTCTTCCAACATCTCTCTCTCCATTTCTCCCACTCTTTTAAAACTATAACTTTTCCATTTACAGGGAGAAAAAAGCTCAAAAATATAAATATTGACTGTCAATAAACCAGAAGGTAAATTAAACTGAAAAAAAAAAAACCAGAACAAAATGCAAAATGTAACCTCATGTTTTCTCTCTTTAGAAGAGTCTAGTACTATTTAAAGCATATATGACTGCTAATTCCAGTGATTTTTTCACCAATGACAAATAAAAGCACTGTAGAATAAAAGGATCCAAACTCATCTATCCTTAGGGGGTAAGAAGTTGAAGGGAAGATAAAAGTCTCTAGTTAGAATCCTTTGCCTTAGGAAAACCTCTGGTTGAATTCCTGAAATAGACTCTATTAAAAAGTCCAAGTTTACAGTGAAATAAACTATACACATGGAGTGCAGTCCCTCGACAGTGTCATCCCTCAGAAGCATTTTAAAGGAAACCTAGTATAACATCATGTCAATCTTTTTGTGACATACTGATTAGCTGCTGTGAAGATGTTTCTTTCTTTAATTCTAGCATTAAAAGTTTGTTGATGTATAAACAAGAAATTGAAAATTTTGCAACTGAGGTATACATGACAGTGTATTTTGTAATTGGAATTTTAAAAAATATCTTGCAGCTACTAATTGTACTTTGTCTTAAATGAGTAATGTAGAAGCATCACTGTCCACCCCAGGCAAAGTTCAAGATATCCAATGAAAAAATAGGGGAACAGCAGTTCAAAAAAAAGAAAAGGAAACTCCCTAAAGAAACAAGGAACCCATAAAAATGCTCTCTAGAAGAGTGGACTTCCCATGGCAGAATTATGGCTCTTAGGGGCAAGGCAGAGCACAGAGAGAGGACAGAGGCTCAAGCAACAGAAGCTGTCAACGCCCAGGATGTGCGAAGGAAATGTCAGAAGGATTGTCTCTCAAAAAGAAAGAATTAGAAAAATCACCAAATTAAGGGTAAGTGGCTCACAGAACCAAGGATCTGTTTTCAAAGTCAACAATGATAAGCAGATTTCATTTGTTGGTTTCAAATCTGGCAGTGCTACTATTGAATTTAAAATGGATTTAAGGGCAGAGGTGACTGTGATTTGTAAAGAGACTTTGCAAGAGATGCTCCCTGGAAGCAGATGGAGTGGTTACAGACAGTGCTCAGTAGCCCTGGGGACACAGGACCTGCCTTGTTCAGTGCAAAGTCTACCTCAGTGACACAGGGAAGGCCTGTGCCTTCAGCAAACTCAGCACTAATAGGATTGCAGACACTGAAACCCTTAACTAAATCAGTCATTGAGGAGATTAAAAGGAATTGGGAAAAGCTTGGCCTAAATCTGGAAATAATGGCCTAAAATCATGAAACAATCATGAAACAAGGGACCTTTTTTCATGCCTTTTGCTTATTCATATTTGCCATTCTTTCTGCTCATCTGGCTGAAGAACATGGAAACACCAAAGCAGCAGTCATTACTAAGCTGACATTGTAGTGGGCCTCTCAGAGTTGATGTTAGCCATCCCTCAGCTAAGCCATGTTAACAGCATTAAAATGTGTTAACAGTAATAAAATGTTGGTAAATAGCTGCAGTACTCCAACATGTCCAACCTCACTGAAATGCTGCAACCAAATGCTTAAATGCTTCCAAACATTGTACAGTTGTTTTTCTCATTCCCATGATACATTAGAAACATTTTTCACAGACTGACAGTATAGATTTGCAGAAATGTTCTCTCCAAGTTTCTGACAGATTTTGTCACTTCATTCTTTATATATTTCCACAATTTTCTGATGTCTAAGTAATATCATATTTTTTCACTTTTTACCTCATTAAAATATTTCTTGCTTCCCTTGAAGTCATTTTAATATAGGTTTCTTCCCACAGTGACTTCAGAAATTATCTTTTCTCAAGATATGGATCTGTTCATTTAAAAGACAGCTAAGTATTCCATGGGAATATATGCTTATTCCATATGTATACTATCAGAGAGTGTACTATAATAATGATGGCATGTTGACATAGACCAGAATCAGCTTACTTTGTTCTTTGCAGAGTGCTGTCCCCCGTCAGTGGCACAATTATTGTATTTGTGGGCAGCCTGGATATACCTTGAGCAGTCCAAATGCACAGCAAAGAAGTGTGCAGGGAGACCAAAATTCACACCTGTCTTCCTTTGACTTTAGTCCCATTTAGTACCCCAGCCACAGTGACACTCTGCACTGAGGTCCCAGAGTTGCAGCTCTGCATCTGCAGATGCCTGGGCGAATGGCAAACTTCAACAAACCAAAGTTCCATGGCAGAAGGCCTGCATGGATTCCAGTGTGATGGGATTTGTGCGAGTCTTCCTTGCATTGTGTCCACCCTCCCTCTCACCGAGTCTCCTCAGAAAGATGCTGTGGGGGACTCCTCTCTGCCCTTGCTGTGGACACACTCTGCTTCAACAGCAGGGGCACCTCCCCGGGACCAGGATGGCTTTACAACCTCTCTACTCCTTTTGTCAAGGCTGTGCTCGTGCAGTCATTGCACCTCTCCCAGCCTGGCTTAGTGGGCACCTCTGTGCTCGATCTGTCTCCCCTTCTCACTCTATAGCTCTGCAGCAGGACAAGTGGCCTTTCCAAAGCGTTTTCACTGAAGGCACTCCTTTCTTTCTGCTCCCAGACAGCCACCCCCAGCCTCCCTAACATACCCAAGCCTGGGGACACCTACGACACAGGCAGAGCCAGCTAGGGGTCCAGCACACTCTTGCTGTCATTATATTGCAAAGGTTCCATATTGTTGTTTCCTTATTGCAAGAGTTTTGTACCTCCGTGATGTTTCTTGCAGGCAACTCCTCCAGGCACTGCCTCTTCCTTCTCACAGCAACCAACTCCAGTTCCCCTCAACCAACCAATACATTATTTAATAACACTCTTCTTTATTGGCTACAGCTGTGGCCTGTTAAAGTCAGGCCTGCTCCTAACCTCTAATAATTGGCTTAGCTGCAACTCCTTAGGGGTAGGATTACTTTCTCTGCTACCTTTATTTTCTTATATTCTATCCCCCTACACACTCTGGCACAGCAAGCTGATCCACTCCCCTCAGCTGAGCTGTCCTGAGCCCTCAGCGGTCTCCTCAGAAGCTCCTACCCTGCCAAGAGAAATGTGCTACCTGACTAAGGAGTTCAAACAATTTTGGCAGCTGCAGTTCCTCAAACCAACAACATGACGCATATAAAAGAGGCAACACAAAAGGGCCATTGCCATTGTCAGTTTAATATTGAAAAACTCACTGAATGTTGATGTGGTCAAATATCACATGAATCGTAATTCACACAGTTTTGTAAATTAAGCAACCAGTAAATTCTCTAGAAACATGGCTGACCAAGTTTCTCATCTCTCATTTCTCAAGATTTGAGAGATAACTAATGACAAAATAAAAATATGTTGAGAAGTTGCAGGTTTCATTTTCTTTTAGCTTTGCGTTCCCAGGGACAGTGTGCAAAGGGTTTAATCACAAACATACTGAAAATAAAAGAATGTGTAAGCTTTTTCTTTAAAAGAATTTATTTCTTTGTAATGACAGGCCCAATTGATGTTGTTTATGCCACTTTTTTTTTTCAATACAATTTCCTTGATATTTAAGATGTCACTGCTTGCCTTACTGTGGTTTCACAAGTAATTAATGAGAGGATGTGGAATCCCCATTCTTATTTCCAAAACATGAAAAGACAAGGCTCTGAGCAACCCACCACCTGTGACGGAGATATGCTAGAGATTTTGAGGTTAGCTGAGATAAAGAACAAGTCTCCTAGATAAAGTCTGGAGCTATGAAGACACCAATTATGTTGTTTAACTCCTAGTTTCCCAACGAGTGTATATAAAATTCTGACTTTTTTTTTTCATGTTTTACAAAGTTACTAACAAATGTTACAAAATCACCTACAAAATAAATAGGGGATCACCTTAGGATTTTATCAAAGTTTTTCAGATGAACTGGGATCCATTTTAGTCAGTGTGACATATTTAGTTAACCTGAACATAAATTATTCTTAATGGCATTTATCAATGCAAATATGAGTTACATCTGTGAATTCATTTAATATTTAGGTATATGTGCTCACCACAGTTTCTTGTGGCCAGCATAGCTGATGTGTAGAAAGACAGATTTTCTATTCTACAAACAAAACTATATTGTGCACATAATAATTTAAATGAGATACAGCTGCAAATATTCTTTGCATTGAAGAACAAATAATACATTGCTGACAAGGAACCTTTTAGTGAAATCTGCTATAAATACATTATATATATTATCTTAATGGATTTGTTTTCTATTGGAAAGGTATCATAAACCTAAATTTTTACAGCATTAAGCAGTGAAGAGAAACATGCTTGCAGTGTGCCATGTAGGACTAAGAATAGTAACAGAGGCAAGTCCTTCACAACAACAGTAATGCACACAGATCCACTACAGAGCAAAACTAAAATCCCCTTCAAGTTCAGGTTAAAAGGCAAGAGAAATTAACACCATCTTCAGACAATTAAAAAAATACAGGGTTCATTCACTGGTGTAAATCTTCTGTAAGCCCCTGGTGACTCAGTCACTCATGAAGCACTTTCACCAATTAAATGCTGTCCTTTGCGACAAGAGGTATTTCCCTCAAAGCACGGGAAAAATGTGTATGGATCTTCTTTGTCTACAGTATGATTCAATAAACACCAAGCAAAAATAACAGTTGTTAGTAACTGTTCTGAGAGGACAACTAGCACTTACCAGATTTTTTTTTTTTTTGCAAATTCCTGTTTCATGGTTAGTCTAGCAGATCTTGAGGTGCATTCATGGAAAATCTGAAATATTTACATTTCAAGCAAGTATTGCAGCATGTCTCAGAAAAAAAATTTAAAATATTAGTTTGAATGTTTGCAGATGACTACAAATACTGGAATTAATACTAGAAATTGGATGTTGGCAAAGAAATCAATACATCAGGTGAGCAGAATCTTTTTGTGCCACTGATGCTCTTCTGTTCCCAGTGCCTCCTGTACCTTTCACTCACATAAAATGACAGCATGGAAATTCCAGCTCATCACTCTGCATCTACTCACAACTGTGCAGTCTGAGCCATTTAAATCAGGCAGTATTTTCATATAAAATTTAAAATTATGACCAAAATGTTGACTAATCATTACTAATCAGCCAACTCAGGGTTACTGTGAAAGACAGAAAATTTTGAGCTATTGCACACATATTAATGCCGAACAGCTTGTGCAAAAGACAAGCAAGCTCTATTTGCTGTATAAATACATTTACACACAAATATAAAGGGATATTTGTGTGCAGCATATTTGCCTACCTCTCCTGAAAAATGACAGCCCACTGCTTCCAAAGCTGATTTTCCATTGAGAAGAAACAGA
This sequence comes from Zonotrichia leucophrys gambelii, assembly GCF_028769735.1. Classification (NCBI taxonomy): domain Eukaryota; kingdom Metazoa; phylum Chordata; class Aves; order Passeriformes; family Passerellidae; genus Zonotrichia; species Zonotrichia leucophrys. The sequence goes on along the minus strand of NC_088169.1, from coordinate 21,700,165 downwards.
CCTGCTGAATGCAGCTCATTATTAAGTAACATGAATAAATCACCAGCACAGGTAAGGAACTGGGTACAGAAAGCATTCATAAATTCTTTAGTTGCTGTGCCTCACAGCACTCAGTAAATGCTTATAGCAAGGTGTGTATTAAATATTCATCTGCACTCTTGCCAGCACCTTGAGCAGGAGCAAGAAGGAAATTAAGCACAATGCAAAGGGGATGTAGCAATTCACTGCTTGCACACTGGCTCTGTTTCAAAGCTTTCACTCTCACTGCTCTCCCTGGTGCTTCCTTACCCTCCAGGTGCTGCACTGCCACCGAAGGCTGCAGCCACTGTTTTGGCCCAAGGCCCTCCTCAAGGAGGCTGGCATAGATTCAGACAATGACAATACAACACCTGTAATCAGAAAATAGAAATATGGGGGATTGGTTTTGTACTGGAACAGGCTTTCATTGTATTAATTTATTTTATGAAATGGCATCTTTTGAGTGTATTCTGGTTTTAGGTGCACAAAAGCCAGGTTGTACCACCCCCAAAATGATGAATACTGTTCTATATGTAGTAAATTTGCTTTATTTCATATGCTTTATTTAATCCAGTCATTGTGTCCTTTATTCCAATGTAGAATAAAATATTTCTTTGAGGACATGGAAAGAAAAAATGAATTGCTATTCTGAATTACATCGTATAGAACAGCTCAACCATTTATTCTGACAACTTACCCATTCACCTTTTCAGGTGATATAGCATTTTTATCTGGCTTTATTGAACCACAACAGCAAATATTACAGAAATTGTCTCACTTGCAGAAAAATTTAAAAATGGGGGGGGGTTCTAAATATTACTCATTTATGTAAGAAGAAAATCAAAACTAGAAATGTAAGCAGTTATTCTAATGAGATAGAAATACCAGGAAATTTTGGAGATTTTGATCAAGTTAACAAAAAAGAAATATTTATTAGGTAAGTCAAGAGGTACTCAAAGGTGCATCTCCGAACTAAGGATATTGCACCTGAGAATAACAGTGCATCTATGAAAATTTGAAACAATTAAATTTTTGTACTAAGACAGATATTTATATTTGTTAAAAATACAAAATTTAAACCATAGGATACTGCACTTTAGAACAGAAAACACTCCAAATCTAGTGCATACACAGACTCACCATGAGTTTCAGTCATGAAAATTTTGGCTTGCAGGATCAAGCCACTGGCAAAGATCCAGCAACTTAATTAATTTAAGTTAGCAAAACAAAAGGATCAACAAATCTTCACTATGAACTATCCAGTTAGGCTAGAGAAAGGGCAAGCTCTTATGCATGACTTTTTACTTCTACTATTGGTTTAAATGTAAATGACTCAAATAATATTTAATTTTATTTTCACATTATTTTGAAGACTATCTAAAGAAAACAAAATGTTGTAGTAAAGACACGGTAAAATGGTATGACTTCAGACACAATGAAATTTAGATGAAGCAGAGGTACTTGGTATGACACTGATTTTTCTTAGATGGCTCTACCTCTTCGACTCAAGAGAAGCAAAATTCTAAACTCTGTATGGAGGAGATAATGTAGCAATATTTTGATGTAGGATAGTTTATTACATAAACAGTATGTACAAATTCTAAACATGAAAATAGTGAGTAAAAGAAATCAGACTCTATTTACATTTGTATTTTTTTACAAAATGTTTTTACAAGTGTATATTTTTTCTCTAAATAACAGGACAAACACATAAGACCAATCTTTTTGTATTACATACATAAATAAATATTGACTTTAAATGACTGTTATAGGAACGTAATTTCTACAGCCAATTTGGGTAACAGAGAAGCATTTGTTACCTTTAGTACAATATAATTAAGTAAAAAGGAAAAAATTTACATATAGAGCTCTGTTAATTACTTTGTAAATAGTACCTTACTAATATATCAGTAGAGGTAATACAGTCGTTACATTTCATGCCCACAACTGAACAATGAGTTTTGGCATGCAAACCCACATATAATCATCAACATCTGCAGGTATCCATTTACATTTTTTTAAATAAAGGGTTTTTTTAATCATTGAAAAACTACATGCAACAGATTATTAGTAGCATATTCCTGGTTAAAATGCACAAGTTCTGCATAACATTATTTTTAGTAATTGATGTTCACAGGTACTGATCAAAAGGGTAGGAACATACTTGGCACATAGTATAAGAAAATGAATTAATAAATAAGTCAATATCACTATGACATTTACATATACACAAAAATAAAATTTTTCATGGTGTTTTACACAGAATTTAGAACTGTCTGGTTCCCCCACTTTGTTTTACAAGGCCCTGATTTAAGACATTATTCAAACAAACAAACTCTGACATCCATGCTTGATGCTTGATTTGAAGCATCACTAAAGCTCGTTCTTTACTGCACAGGTTTATTTCCATGCCACTGATTTCCCTTGTGCCAACCTTCCTGAATCAGGACCTGCTTATTGGAAACTCTCCCTGACTGCAACTGGGAGTATGGAGATGAAAGTATTGCAAAATAGACTCACTGTTAAGTTTTCTATACAGTTCTGCTAATAACAATTAGCAGAATTGCCAAATTCCCACTCACATTAGAAATTACTTTGTGTGTGACCATGCCAAATATCAGTGTCAGTATCAGCATTGCCACACCAGGTCCTCAGCTCCTTCTGAAGCCCTAAGCTGAGGATGTTCTGCATTTAAAGAATCAGACTTCTTACTTATTGTCTGTGTGCTATATGCTTAATGAATATTCAAGTTGATGCACATGGATGATACAGCACAAGTTCTGTCTTATTTTCTCCTGCTCTATAAACAACTCAAAAATGGTCAACAAAAAAAAAAAAAGATATAACAAGAACAAACCATTTTTTTCTTACACAAAAATCACCAGCGAACAAAAAAATCACTTCACAAAGCAGTTAGCAAAAATAGCATAATCTTATAATTCTCCTTTAAGAAATAAAGATAAACAAAATGCATCCTGAATTCAACTGACAAATCCATCAGAATCGTGCACAGTAAATAATACATTAGTGTAAAGGTGCAGAGTATCTTAAAACATCCCAGTATCTCTAATATCCTCCCAATATTAACTCTGAATTACACAACATCATTAGAGAAAATAAATCTTTAACTAGGGAATTAAGTAGCAAATTGCAACTCTATTGCTGAATTAAATGTTTAACGTGGCTTAGTCTAGTAAATTAGGACAATACCCTGCGTGATTCAGCAAACAAAGCTTTAGAATTAGGCACTAAAAACTTCAAATCTGTAGTGCTAATTTAAAAAAATAATCAGAAAATCACTGAAATTTAATTTAATTTAAAGGAAATTTAACATCCATCCATGAGCTCTGTTGACTTTGTATTTTTCATTTTTGATTTGGAGGGTGACTTAAAAGGTGAGTTGATAAGATCATTTGTAGAAGGAAAAAAATAATTTACATCCTAGTGGACTCAATATAATACACTTGATCACTAGACTTCTACTTTCAGCTTTTGGTTTTGATCAATCTAGTTCAGAAGGGGAAACCTCTCAGTGTTCTTAAAAGTACTGTTACTTTGAACAGAAGAATGTCTCAGAGAGAATGGCACCAGCAAACAGAAACCATTTTGATTCTTCACAGAAGGATGATTTCATGAGGACTCAGGGCTCCTAATTTACTGCTTATCTCCAGTGAATTGGCATCATTGTACCAAAGAGCAACATCTATTCTTTACAGTGCCACTATGAATGAAATGTAATTTCATTAACACTAATCAAGTCAGTGTCAATTTGATCCAGCACAAGTAGAACAGACTGTGATTGAAAGGTTTGCACAGAATTCTTCAGAGAAGACTGAGGTAATTACTTTCCCTGATCCTGCTGATCCAGCAAACACTACAAAGATCACTTTTAGACTTATTTATGCCCTGTGCAATCCAAATGTGAAAGCAGTGCTGCACACCAGTCCAATGCAAATTTTGTTTTCTTTGTAAAAATGTACACTGAAACACTCTCATCCTGACAAAAATATCTCAGACTCTCGCATTCTAAGAAAACTGAAAATAAACCTTTATACTACAGATTTTTGGAACAAGAACTCATCTGCTAATTTGCTAATGCATATTGGAAAATAGAGGAAGGAATTCAAAGCACCATAACCTTTAATATATTTTAACCTATTGGTAAAGGCCTTTGCAAACCATGTAGCAATAGAAAAAGTCTGGGAAAATCCTTGGTCACTAAGTGAGAGACCAAGAGTGACCAATATCTAAAAACACAGCAACCAAAATAGAAAAGAATGCAAAAGAGCCCTTTAAAACTGAAGGTAAAATTGTAAAAAAATTGTAATGAGCAAGTGATCAGAAATTAATGCAGATTCCTTCCCCTCTGTGGTATAAAAGCTGTAAACTTCAGTATAGGCAAACTGAATATTTCATGAACATTCTATGATAAACACAGCTCTGATCCTCAGTTTCAGATAGGTATTTCTTCATACTTGCTTTTTCACAAAACAGTTTGTCATCAAGACAAGGCAAATACATGTACCACTAATGTCCAAGCTCCTCTTATTGAATATCTCAGAAAAATATGAAGCACAGATGAGTCTGTATCATCTGCTGGTAGGAAAAGTGGCCACTTTGTCCAGTTGGAGTCAAGTTTTGAGGTACATTAGTCTGGTGTGATGATTCAAGGGACAATGGAAATAGTGCCAAAGAATTCAGGAGCACTTTGAACATCTTGAACATTAAGAGCTGATTATGGGCATTTGTACGGATGTTTATTGGCAGATACTTTCCACCCTCTCAATAATAAATCCAAGCAGTTTCTGTTTACTATTGAGACATGTGTCTCTGTGTGACAAATTATTCTAGACAGTTTATATTGCACAATAAGGCAATATGAATTCCCTTATGGTTAAAAAGGGCACCCTTCTGTCTAAATTTGAAAAATGAATTCAAATAAACTATAAGCCAATGTTTTCCAGATGCCAGAATATTGTCACATAATTCTTTCTGTAAGCAGAACAGCAAAATAGAGCCAATACATCCATCCTTCTGTTCTAAAGATCCACAGGGAAAAGAAATATGTGCATCAAAATTCAAAGCCAAAAAGTAGCTATACAGCTACTATAATAACAAATGTGCCTCAGAATTTCAGTTTCTAAAACTTTAATGTTAACTATTCAGATTTTTAACTAGAAAATTGGTGTTTGTATTCAAGATAATATTATACCTTGAAATATTATGTATCAAAAAATTGTAAGTAAGATGCTTAAAGTTATTCTTCTAGAACCTATTAATTAACTGCATTCATTGCCATAAGTTTTAAACAATTCTATTAATAGTCATTTGTTTCTCTACAATGGTGTTTCTACCCTGTATATCCTTTAACTATTAACTGTATTAATAGAAGATCTACATGATAGAACATTACCACTTTAGATCAGATGGGTAATACATATGTATCCTCCATGGTGACACTACAATTATTAAAAACTGGGTATTTCAAGGTTTTTGCTACTGGTATTCATTTTACTTATTTGCTTATTTCAGACTGAGATAATTGAGATAATTAATTTCAATAATTAATTATAATTAATTGATGATAATTAATTTCAAATTGAGATATTCTTTAATAGCAAAATACACCAGACCTTAAATTGGTGACAGGCAGGGCTTTAAGTAAAATAGATAATTTAAATCCATTAATGAGACAATTTTTCAAAAGTATGTATACATCACAGGACCTTGCAAATAGTAACATTGAATTCAATAAGAGAAAAACCTGTATACACTGCACCATTTAACCTACTTTAAACACAGAATATAAAAACATTATAATGAACAGTATAATGAATATTTTCTCCCAGGTGTTGAGCTGGATGTGGTCATCAGTTTGTTGAATAGTGCTGGTACTGAAATGATACTTGGTGTATGATTCATCCTGGTCATGGTGCAAACATAATTCTTCATGTCTAAACTACAGAGAAGTAGATACAGATCCTACAGGATGTTAGCTTCCATTGGAAAACTGGGTTCACTGCTCCAAGAGATGTGCTGTTACCCAGCCCTCATTTGGGAGCTCAGTTTTTTTCTCTCAGTTATTTGTATAATCATCTGAAACAGTCTAATATTTGTCTGGGGATGGCTTGTAGTGATGTGGATGATGCTGCTTCAGATGAGGTCCTAAACAAAAGAACAGGAAATTATGCACATATCAAACCCTGTATATGTAATGCCAACATTTATCCATACTGAAAAGGCTTTGTGAGACCTTCAGCTTTCAATCCTTCAGCTTATAAATGCTGAGTCTGTGCTGGCAACTATGTGTATGTTCAGTCCAGGCAACTTTAGTGGGCCTCTAAAAGGACAAAAATATTCAAGCAGATAGATTTTGAACTAATTGTATTTTTTATTTGGCTTTGCAACACTGAGCTGTATTTTTCAGAAACACATGAAGTGCTGGAAATGGCCATTAAAAGGTTTGCCTTGCTTTAGAAATATGTTTAAGCTCTAGCTATGCTGGACTGAGCGAACCCAGAAAAATCTTATCTTGAAAGCTATGTAATCACTCCAGGCTGCCCCTGGAGGACAGACCAACTGTGAATCCCAAGTGCTAAAGGCATAGGCCAAAGATCTGTGGCTGCAACAAATGGCAAATGTTAGACCACAGAAACTGATTGAGAGACTTGATTTGCTGATGGACAGTCATCAAGGGAAAAAAAGCCAGTATTTTCACACAGCTTAAGTTTATGGAATGCTATTGGAATCAGTAAAAGCTCTAAGGCTTGAGAAAGGTTTCCACTCTTCAAATGTGGAAGACTGAAATTCGGTAACCTGTCACGAGCACATTTCAGAGGAGGTCAGTGCTTACTGTGGGGTGCAAACGGAGGAAGGTCGGGCGTGCGGAAGGACTTGATCGTGGCTGGCCCTTCCCCTCCAGTCGTCAGCACCTGAACTTCCAAGCGGTACAGCATGGAGGGCCTCAGGTTGGGCACGGTGAGGATGTAGTGATCCTAAAATTAAACACATCCCCTCAATCCTCAGGCCATTGGAAAATAAAACATAGCTGTTCTGCTCACACACATCATTGGTTTAAACAGGTTCTATTACTGTCAGCAGCCACAAATTATTTTCATAGAATTCCGTTAAAAGGATTTAACGTATGCATCACTTCGTTGAGCAAGTGTGTTCCGAATTTTTTGCCTGCCAGTCCCTTTGAACAGACACATTTTTAACCATAATACTATGGTTTCATGTGTACAAGGTCCAAGTTGTTACAGACTTTTATGGAAAGTGTGCTGATCACTTTCCATAAAAAGCTGATATGCCCATCACTAAAAAACGAATCAAAATGTATTTTCCTAACCATTCCTTTTAACAAACATGTTCATTACATAAACTGTTTTTTATTTTGGATTTGCAAGTGGATTCTACTAATTGGTAATTTAAGTAGTGGCTGGCCTGGGGCCACTTCTGCAGCTTGTGGGAAAAAAAGGGTGACCACACTAATTTCAGATTTGTCCCAATTACACCATAAGAATTTGCCTTCTGCTCTTAAGACATCCTTTACGGCACGATGGATTCACTTTTCACTGCTCCATACCTTTTGTGGTCACTTAGACATGTGCTAAATAATTTCAAAGTCATTTCATAGAAACTTTCACATGGGAATACATCTAGCTAAAGACTCACAGACATTAAGGAATCAGAAGTCATTCATCTAAAACAAAATCAAACCTATAAATCATCTGCATTAAGTTGGAACAAATCACTCATCTTATTCCAAGCTGCAAAGGCCCAGGCCCAGGAAGGAGACAGCTGGAGAAGTGATGCTGGACATGAGGACAGCAGGATGTTCCTGTGACCAGCCAGGCTGGTCTGGCCAGGAATCCACAGGACAGGTGATTCTGGTTGGCACTGTACTTGTCCCATGTGGGGAAGCCCAAGCACATTGTGGGAATAACTTTGGTCATTCCTGTAGGATAATTTGCTGCTACTGCCAGAGCAGACAGTAAAAGGGAAAGAAGAGACAGAAAAAGTGGGGGGAAACATGTTTTCCTGGAAAATTAGCACATAGTCCGAGATGGGATTGCCTTTAACAGACCTGGCTGAAGCTGTTCCAAATCATATAAAATCCTGCATGGGTAGGGCAGAGAGAGGAGTGCATACATTGCACTTGTACACTCACTCTGCTCATCCAGCAACTCCAGCAGTTGAGCCCTGTGCATTTCAGCCCTGATTGCGTAAATACTACATTTTCAGTCAGAGTGAATGGTCCTTGGTATAAATGCCCTAAATCTTGGTGGTTTCTGAAAGACAGAAGACACTATTTCAGCTCAAATCAGAGCCTTCTGCAAGTTAACCAGGTGCTAAAAATAGACAGATACATACAGTGATAGATAATTAAAGGCATCTCCAGGCTCTACAGGTTAAAATGTTTGATGTATCATCAAGAATAGCAGCTATGTTTTGTATCCCCATCAAGGAAGAAAAATTAAGTACTTCCTGCTCCAACTCAGTTGCAGAACCAGTGTTCGACATCTGTATCACCACTAAACATTACAAATGAGGAACAGACACACAAACTTAGGGAGCCACTGGCAAAAGAAAGTAACAAACAACTTACTGCTGGCAGTATCTGTGACTGGGAAATGATGCTGTTGGGCAAACTGTTCTGCCGGCTCTCTGTGGTCACTTCTGCCCAAGTGACCTGAAACCCTGTCATGGGCTGGTGAAGGTCTGCCTTAGATATCTTCCAGGAAAAATGGCCAGTGATGTTACCTTCCTGAACAATGAAAGATGCAGACAGATTCTCGGGTTTGGCCAACACTTTGGGTAGAACTGGCACTACAAATTTGGAAAGCAAAAAAAGATAAGCTGAACTGTTACAGATAATCTTCAATAATATTAATTTCATTTCAGAAATCAAGGCCAGGCAGAGCTTTACTTCTATTTTACACATGATGCAGGCAGCTTTCCACCATCACATTTTCAGTGTTAACTAAAAACCTATGTTTGATATATTCCACTGACATTTTGGACCAAACTCAAACTTCAGATGAAATGCTCTCAGATGCAGGTACAGAAAAGAAAGCTATGGCATGTAAAGACCTACGTGCCTCAGTCACAGGGAGCCATTCTCCTGCTCCTCATATTTCAGAATAGCTGAACTCAGACTGGAAGTTCTGGGGCCACAAGAAAATGCACAGGGTAGCACAGAACTCCATAATTCAGCCAAAGAGTAAAATTCATGCACTAAAACTGCAGTACAAGTTAACAGGGCACTCTAATTAGGGGGAAGTTATACCTGAATTACAGTTGCCCAGGAAGGCTGTAATGCTGGGAACTGTCAGGACAGGCATTAAGGAAATGGCAGTGAAGGCCAGCAGGGTTCTGGGTGACTTAGGGAGCATGGGGATACCCTTGGGAATAGGAGGGACTCCAGGTGAGAGGGCTTCCCTCCAACCAGAGAGAGAGGTATCCACACCTGGCAGTGCAAAACCATGGCTGACCTGAGCCAGGACAAGCTGACCACATAAATCCTCTCTAACTAATATATCCATAATTCTGCAACTTCCATAGCCCTCTAGTTACATATTGTGACAATGCTGGAAAAGATTAGAGGGCCTCTATTTCTTATTGGAGAGCAGAATTAACCTAAACAAAATCAAACTGGAAAAGCAGCTTGCATCTGCAGCAAAACATTAAAAAGATAGGTCACACTACCATAATCATGTTTACAGTTATCCTCCATTATTATAATAAATACAATAGGGAACCATTCTTCCTTACAAAAAAAAAACAACAACCATGTCAGATATTTTTGTATGTCCACTATGATTACTCTTAATTGAAAAAACAGTAATAATGTACTAACCAAAATCAATGCTGTTGTTGATTTTCACTTAAGCATTAGTGATATTTTTGTTTTAAATCTCTCATTTTCTATCCTAAAACTGCTCTTTAAGACTCTCTTTTGGTGATTATAAATGCTTTTGGAACTATTTGGTAGTTCTGCAGATCATGCCTTACCTCCTTCAGCAGGACAATTAATGTGCTTGTGTTTTTTTTCTTTAAACGCAGAGCAAGGTGGGGTAACAAAGAAAGTACTCTCAGCCTTAAAACGACCTTTAGATTTTGCAGGCAGAACAGTTACTTTGTATTTGCATGAAAATGACAGGTCCTTCAGAATAATGTAGTTTTCCTACAACAAGAAAAACAAAAAGATCACATGCTGAAAATAGAGCCCAAAGGAAAAAAAAATATGAACAAATTGAAAAATAACTTTGGCAAAAGATTAAAAGTTCTCTCCACAAAAATATTTTCCTGGATGCTTAACACATGCCAATGTGGTTTTAACTCAGAGAAGAAAGCAAGTATTGTCAATGTCATGATTATTTTTAGTAGTAAAATATATTAGCATGGTATTTGAAAATGTCCTTCAATTCTACACAGTTCCTTCGACACACGGCATCAAAGCAACTGACTTCTAATATTTAGAGCAGTCTCTGTGAATGATGGCAGTGGGGGTAGCAATGGGAGGATATAAATGCTAATCGAATTAAATAAATGTAAGAAAGCTGAGTTAAGCTGCTGTAAATGACAGGCTTCATCTATGTTTAACTTTTTAAAAGCACATTTAAAGTCAGCATTGCATTATGGATGCATATTTTTCCACTTGAGTGCATTAAGTACCTCTATATTCTTATCAGGAAGAAAAACTCCACAGCTAAATACAAAGCAGAAGTCTCTATTTAAGGACAATAAGTGGAGAAGAAAACTTTACACAAAGTGTAATTGTCCTAAAGTCTTCCCATTGCCTGAAGTACTTTTGAAAATTACAGTCTGAAAGCTTTAACACAAATCATATACGGAAAAAAATGTTTGATTGGTTGGCTTTTATCCTGAAAAAAATCTCTAATAATATGTTACTGGCTAAGGTCAAAAGTCTTTTGCTACCTTTTAGATCTCTAATTCCCTTCAGAATCACTAATTTCCCAGGTTCTTCTGCATAACTCCCTCTTTTTTCTAATTGCAAATTAGTCTAACCTTTGCTTGGAAGGTCATTTTCACAGGACATACAAACTGGGCTGAGACTGGACACCCTGCCTTCCATCTGCTGGGAGAGTGCTCCAACAGGTTTGATCTCTCCTTAAAATTGTGACAGGACTATTTTTATTTATCATGACAGATTGGATGAATTACCATAAAATGACTGGAAATAAGGAAATTACTGGAAATAAATTCATTAATCCCACAATGCATTTGGACAGATGTCCAAACAGTCTTTCCTGACCTCTAGTGGAAATGAACTTCTTAAATGTTGCTTCTTCTATCTCCATAACATCATGTCAAAATCATTTTTTAAATCCACCTCTGTCACAGACATCTTTTCATTAAAATCCTTTCGTTAGGATTTTTCCTGCTGAAGCTGAGAAGTTTCAGCAACAAAGTGTAAGCAATGGTTATCTGCTGCTGTGGAATGCAACAGGTGGATCCATGATTGGTCTCCTGTGGATGTTTGGATTTGCTGACCACTCATGGCAGAGCTAGGTCTCGCTTTCTGCTGGGACACAGACCTTTGTTATTAATTCTTTTCTATCTTAGCTTAGCTAGCCTTCTGAGAATTTCTCCTTCTATTTCTTTTAGTATAGTCATAATGTAATACATATCATAAAATAATAAATCAAGCCTTCTGAACATGAGGTCAACATTCTCGCCTCTCTCTTCATCCTGCAACCCTTGTGACCACTGTGACACACCTCTAATTTGTGCTTTGCTGACCCCAAGATTTACTGAAGCAGTAAATCTTACAAACTAACACCATCCTGTATGAGAAATCATGTCTTTTGATTTACTCCTTTACATGACATTAACACCCCTGAATTGATGGGGTAGTACAGATCAGGGTAAGAAGGAAAGGTGAATTGTGATTTTGTCCATTCTGCATAACAGACTAAAGCAATTCTGATGCACCAATCACATTGCTCTGTTGTTCAAATAATTTGATATAGAGACAGATGACACTAGATTGCCATCAAATTGAGTAGGAAGTACTGCCACTTTTGGTTTATCAATTACTATTATTACTGTTCAGTATTTGCACTGTGCTAAAGTCTTACATTATTAATTGCAGATAAAGTTCTGTGTTCTATATCTTGTAGAGATATAGAAGTCCTTAGTTAAGAAGTTTGTCTGATCTCATTTTCTGAATAACAACAAAAACAAATAAAATATTTTAGCCTAGTGTGTATTCAGGAAATCCAAGAAACCCAAAACCAGTCCAGATACATAATTTTTATCTTTTGCCAAAGAGGAACATAAAAAAGAAAGCCTCCTTACTGATCTATGAAACAGGGTACAACACATATTGCATTATGTTACAGAAGCATCTTTTCTCTTGCTGCCTAAGAACTACTCAGAGTCAAGCAGAGGGCTCAAAGGAGACTTACGTAAGTCAGCTCTGTTACTTTCCTAAGTCCTTTGGTGTCATTGTGTGCACAGGACTCCAGTAACCAGTGGACCTGGAATTGATTCATGCTGATATCTAAATGATATAAAAAGAGAGGAAAAGACATATAAGTTTGTTTTCACCGAAAGACATAAAGTACATTTTCACCATTGCAACTCTTCTGGCTTCTCTGGATAAAAACAGAAGGAATTTTAAGTATTGTAGAGTTGGTAATTCCTCACTAAGCAATCTTTATTATAATGGAGAAAAAATGATACACCAATGAAATTTAAACCTTGTATCAGCTAAAGGAGATAAAAAGTGAAATTTCATTTTCAGATATGTTACCATATGCTGCTTACATTAAAAAAAAAAAAATAATCGAAACTGAGCATTAAAAAAATAATCTCAATGCTGCTACTTCTAATCATCCTGCAAATAATGAGACAGACTTGGTGTCAACTGCCTGACTGTTTATATTGTTAGAGCATTGGAATACTGCTGCCTGACACTGAGAAATCTGTGCATGAAAATATGAGAAAATGCCCGTAAATCCCCAAGCTTTCTTCTTTCAGGATATGCCATAATACGTTTAGTTTAGTATCTGTCCAAATAAAATTCTAGTCTTGATTCTTATGAGTAATACTGAAGGCTTAAGTTTACTCCCATTTAAATCAATGACAAAACTTGCTGCAGTACCAACAGTATAAGCTTTCAACTTATTTTCAGCTCTTCTAGCTTTTTGTCTAACAATGCCTGAATAAGGAAGCAAAACAAAGAGCAAAAAATAATTGACAAAAGAAGGAAAACATTAGGTAGTGCAAGTAGTTCCTGACATTGTTCTGGATTTCATTCCCTATATAGGGGATGCAAAATTATGTCTGTTATTATTAATTAGCTTGGTATGACAGAATCATTAATGTGCCTGACTGTGGGTTTCAGGAGGGAAAACAAATATCTCTGATGCCTTAAGGGCTGATCTGGTATTAGACTGCTATGAGCAGTCTACATTCAGAAGAAAAGGATTGTAAACTAAAGAGAAAATTACTATTGTAGGAAAATAGCTGAAATGGCCCCTTGAAATAGGTTTTTGCAGTAGCTGTTCTTCATAATAACATATATGCTAATTATTTTTGCAATTTCTTTAGAAACAATACTTCTTGCAAAAAGAATTCCATTAAAAAGTACATTTCCTGCTTTGTGATTGTTCCCTCTCATTTAAAATAAATAAAGAAATGGATGTGCTTTTGCTTATCTCTTCAAGTTTTCCCACATGGTGTGCTTACTGGATGAAGACAAAAACTCACAGTGCATTTGTAAGTAGGTTCTCACCTCTATATTTGTGGAAAATACCTAAATCTAAAAAATGGAAGATACACAAGTTAAATACCATGTGCTAAAAAAGAGAAATGTAAAAATAATTCACAACAACCCCCCCCAGTTTTCTCCTTTTGAAAAATCTGTCCTGACACTGTCTAAAGTCTGACTAATACAACACAATATAACAGAATAAAGCATGAAACACAATAAGAAAGTAGCTCCTACTTGAGACAGAAACTTTTTAAAAATAGGGAAAGGTGGGAACTTTTGTGATTAAATAAAGCTAGAACCCTGAAAAAGTCAAAGTGTATATGCATGCATGAAGTATGCACATGAAATGACAAGATTGTTTAAGAAATTACCTTTAATATTTTTAAAAGCAAAAGAAGACAAAATGCATGAAATTATCTAGAAAGTCCAATAAGAAGCTCAGAAAAATTATTAGAATATGCCTGTCTCATAAAGTTGCTCATCAAGATCATTATTCTAAAGTTTTATGAAACATTAAAAAGCTGTACCACACATACAAAAGAAAAGCTCTCCCAGCCCGCCTTTCAGCAATGCACACTGTCCTAGTGAGATCACTACTATAATTTTATTTAGATTTTTGGGTTTAGCTGTCCAATGCACACTGAGGGATGGGAAATGGATGAGCTCCAGCTGCATCCAGCTGAATGTCAGCCCCTGCCACCAGAGCCAAGGGTTCTGGACCAAGCTCAGCAAAGGTTCACACACTGAGCCCACAGCCACAACTCTTTCCAAAAAGCCATCTGAGTAGTTAATATGAACAGAATATTCGTTACCTAATGGGATTGATTTTGCAGAGTTTTATCACAAAACTCAGCCATTCCCGCTATAATAAGTACAAAACACTGTCAAGAAATTGCCAGACTGCTTCAGTCTGCCTCCCTGGTATTTCAGATGTCACAGTATCAACCTCCTTCTGAATATCTGGAGTTTTCTTGATTCTAAATTTTCAATTATGAGTCTTTATAGAGCTTTTTAACTTCATTGTTCTCATGGTTAGAATGTCTATCATTTGATACTAGAAATAGTGATGCTTGCACAAACAGCAAGCATTCGTATTCCCCAGAACTCAAAATATTTGTATAGAAACAGTGAACCTGAAGGACATAATAAGTACTAGCACTCATTTCAGCAGCTCTAAAATTGTGAAATTAGTCAACAAAATAACCACTTAAGTACAAACAGCTGACAGCTTACTCAAATAATTACTTTATTTTAAATTTATATAAAGAGAAAGAAAAAGAAAAAAGCAATCCAGGACAACTGCTTTAAAAACCTCTCAATGACACTGACATGGAAACTATCTCCAGATGCCCAAGCTAAAGATTTTTAGGTGTGTAAGACAAATGCACATAACTAATCTTTTCAAATAAACTAATAGTTGATATTAGTTACTATGACTGTGATTTTTAAAGTAGATTTTCTGAAGTATAAATTGACTTTCTAGACTTAAGAAAAATGGCTGTAGAGACACCACATGATCATGTTCTTAAAATCCCATGCACTCAGCTCTTTTGCTCAACAAGGGTATGCAGCTAACTTTGCTGGTCAGAAATCTTACATCTCTAATTAGAAATTTATGGCTCAAGGAATGCTTTAAAGGATGGTTTTTTTTTTAATTTACCCCAAACTGCCTTTATTTTCACATGAGTGAAAATAAAGCTCTAAGCTCTCTATCAATAGTGTTTACAAAGATGTTCTTCATCAGATTTTTGTGCTTTCTCCCCCTCCCCAATTCAAATGCTTTAGTTCAATTTTAATAAAAACAAATAAATAAACTTTTGATTTTTCTGGATGGAAAATGTGCATTTATTCTATATCTTCAAGCTGTAAAAACAGCTGAAAATTCTACTAATGCCAATGCCAACTACATGTGTTTGCCACTTAGAAAACTTCAGGTTCATATGCACAGTTTAAGCATCTTAAATTGATAGACCTCAACAGAGCCTAAGCCAAGGCTGCACAAAAGTTATTAGGAATACTAAATCACCTCCCCACAGAATTTAAAGATCTGAGTATCATTCAAAACAATAATCCAACAAAATTTCAAGTAATTCTGCAAGTTCTCCTAAATGGAACTTCTGGTTTAAATGGTTCTACAGTTTAAAATAAACTACATTTTAAAGGTTTTTTCTTTTATTTTTCTCATCTTTTTCAACCTCTTCCATGTTTCTGTTTTGTACAAATACATTGCAGCTGAATAATTTCATCTAATGTGGTTTCTTTTTTTTACCATGCTACTGCAGACAGCTACTTTCTCTGCCTCAAATACTTTTTCTCCTTTATATTGCAGTTACTGTTCCAGGAGAGTGCCAAATTGACTCTCACAAGGAGCTGAAGCTTTGTAGCTGAAAAACTGGCATAGCAGGGGCATTTCAGCAGTGCAATTTGCTCATGCAGCCCAACATCATCAATATGGAGCTACCCCAGAAAACCAGCTAAGCAGAGATTTTATTTATTTCTTTGTATTCCGTGATCCACAGCAAGAAAATTGCAGCAGACTGTGTCAGGAACTGGGGCGAGTTCTGCCACTGGTTTGCTTGAGGTCTTTAGGCAAAGTACTTCATGGCTCCTTATCTACGTTCCACCCCTGTCAAGTGGTGAAAATGATAACACTGTGTGTTGTAAAAGTATTTCAGCTCTTGCATGTTATTCTGATGTGGGTCTCTGCTATTTGGTAGAAAAATGCCAATTAATACCAGCTGTGACAGCACTATTATGCAGGCAACTAAATTACAAAAAACTTATTAGAAGGAAAATCAAATGGGATTTGCTGGAAAGCAACGTTTCGCAGCAGAATTGTTCAGCAACAGCAGCTCAAATTAAGGTTTAATTACAATAAAAATGTCTGGCATCAATAAACACGGTAACATCAAGGCGATTTCTGCATCATGACAGGATTCAAAGTAATTAACATGCAGACTCTGATAGATTTTTCCATTAGAATAAAAAAGGTATAAAAGTAAATATTATAAAATAAGACATATGAAAACCTTTATCTGCTAGCATAAAATCAGTAATTTAATACAAATAACTAGCAGCTTTGAAATAAGTATTCCATTTAACAAAAAAAAGTTCTGTACTTTTTGTCACAATACTTCAACAAACTGACTCCCTCCAAAATATTTACACATAACTAATATGCTAACTGTATGTCAAAAGGAGCTGTTATCAAAGCTTGGAAGATAATGAGCCATATGTAAACCTGTTGTCTTCATTCAAATTTCTTCAAACAGAATGCCATGAGGAGGATGAAATATCTCTGAACCAACTGAGTAAGAAAATTATTAAAATAATTTGTTTTGTGTGCAGCTAAAACTTTATTATATTTTGTTTGTTCTGATATTTCATCTAGCAAACCACAATGATATTTTTTGACTTTTTTTTGGTTTTTCTTTGCATACTGGCGGGATTGTTCTTACAAGCTTGTGAGCACAGGGGCCATTATTCAACAAAGCACTTGAGCATATGAACATTTGTGTTAACTTCAATAGTTAAGGGTAGCTAAAGCATCAGGCCAGAAAGTTTAGAACCTAGCAAGAACAAGACACTAATGACCATCAAAACTGTGGTTAAAAGAAGGTCTTGAACATGTCTTTGATGGTCTTAGACTAATAGGAAGAAAGACATATTAAAAAATTAAGTGATTTCCTTTCTGAATTATGTGTCCTGCAGCATTACTTCTCTAAAAATAGGCTAGAGCAAGGGGAAAATATTTTATATTTAATATCACAACACAGGGCAGAATCTGCTCAGGGCACATGAAGTACATGCCTCAGTATCTACAAGCTTGATTAATTGATTCTACTGTAAAGTCATAGTGTGATTTTTCAGAGCTCTGTATAAATCCTGTGTCAGTATAGCATCCAGGAAAAAATATTTACCTCACTGTATTGAATGGCAAAATTGTAGCAACGGTAAATGGTGAAATTATTGATGCCTTGCATAAATCAAAAGATATTATCAACTCTGAAGTGCTTAAACACTTATACAAATCAAAGGCTTCCTGAAGAAATGTTCCTGCTCTTTCTCCTCCAAGTACATAACCCTCTTTACAGATGGGCATCTATTACAACCCAGCACTTACTCCAACCCACCACCCCAGCAGAAGGATGAGCAGCAGTGTCTGCCCTGCAGCAGCACTTGCCTGCATTTCCACACCACAAACTAGAAAGGAAATATTTGAGATTAATGTGATGAAGTGTCCGCTGCTCTCTCAGCCTCATGTTCATCTGTTTATTGGACAAATATTTTTTTCCATGTCTACACAGACATCTAATATATGCAGTTTACCATCAACACTTTTTCCTGATGAAATTCAGTTGCTGGAGAGGTGCTGAAAAATATGCAGGGAAGGCTGAAATATGGACAAAATCCAAGTGAACAAATGAAGCAGTGTTATTTACTACTAGTTCCTTCAGTTTTGAAGACATGATTAGTGTGAAGTGATTCACATTGTATTTTTTACATTTAAATAACAGCATGATGGAATATCAGTTTGGGAAGAGATACTTCAGTGTACTGCAGAGAAGCAAAATATGATCTCAGTCAGTAGTAGATCATAACACTTATTCATTACTTCATATACTGGTTCATGAGCCATTGTATTACTCTGATTCATGGTGTCCAACATTTGCAATCTGAATCTAATGATAGGACAAGAAGAAATAATATAATAAGAAGTACTATTTTACTCATGGTACTTAAGCAAATGCAAAATGAGGTAAACACAATTTACCTCCAACTAATGTTAAAATGCTGCACTGATGTGCTAATGTATTGCAAGTCTCTCTGTACTCCCCTTTTCCTTGTAAAAACCACTTGTTTTGTCACAGGTGTTTTAGGTAAGTTCTCTTGAAAAAAAATAAATTATAACAGCTCTGTGTCTTTTGCTTCCTCTGCATTGATTCATATGATGGTGCAAAAAAAAGAAAATCCAAAGTTTTGTTTGGTTATGAAATTCACAGTACTCGTGACACCTCTTGAGAAAAAAAGCTTTTTAATAATCACCTATTCAAGCACTATATTTAAAAATAACACCAAAACCTTCAGCTGACATTTAAACTTCACTCAACAAACGATTCTTAGCAAGACAAATATACTGTTTCCTGCTCTTACATGGAATATAAGCAGTTTCGATTAAATTACAAAGATTTTGTTTCTCACGTTATGCCATTTAAAACAAACTTTCTTTCTACAGAACACATTCTTTGTATAATAGAACAGTAAGCCTTTCCAAAAATGATATTAACGATTACTGTGTAATTTAAAGACAGGCCTGAAACACAGTATTTTTGTCCATATCTAGACCTAGGAAGCCTCAAGGTTTGAAGATGTTTATATTGAGGGATTTAAGCCTGGGATCATCTCTAAGCCGGATTACCTCTACCCTTACTTATTTTCCCACACACAACATCCTATACAAAGTGAGTTCAACAGTATCTCATTCTGGTTTTCCATTACAAGGAAATTTGCCTCTTGTAAGCTCCAAGTCTCACAATAGCTGCTTGTAGCCTGAATAGAGGCTTTCTACATTATTCCCTCATAGCTAGATTTTCAAAGCTAGCTAAGCATCCCAGACCTGAATTTAATGGAAAAGAAAAAATCCCAAACAAACAAATCCAAGGCTCACCAAGGTTATACATACACTGAAAATGTAACCAGGTTTTCTACCATTAACTTTAGACTTCTGTTTAACTTTGAAAAATAATTTAGACAAGCAGACTGTGTAAGTTTACTATATTGGGGGTAAGAAATCTTGGAATATCTCCCAATTCCAGAGCCAAAGTACAGACTCATCTTGCCCCTAATTCCACAGTGGGAAGAGAGGCAGGGATGGACCAGCTACTCCCTTCGCTCTCAGACCTCAGGCAAAAGCCATACATGGGTAGGTTTGCATGCAGTGATCCATGGAGCTCCAAAACTGAACTTTCCTGATATGCATTATGGAACATCATACCAGGATGTTGCTTTGCTGAACTGGTATTCAAAAACTTTACGACATTAATCTGCAGTTTCTACATCTGCAGTTTAAGATCAACATGTCTAAAAGAAATAGAACACAGCAAAACCAGGTTAAATATCTATAAAATCATGTACATACAGACAAGGTAAACAGAGGAAGAATTAAGATTCACATAAATGTGGAAGAATTGGCTTCAAGACAAAAAAAAAGTAGTTCTACATAGAAAGAGCACTTAAAACTCTGGAACTCCATCGCTCAGGATGTTTCAGACACCCTGAAACTTGGTGACTCTCACAGGACACTGGATATTATTGTGATAAATGCACGAGAAGTGAATAAATACAGTGAAATAACACTAGGCTTAGGAATTTTGACTAACTAGAAGTTGTCTGAAGCTGGGACAGTAATATGCAGAAACGCCATTACACTCTCACCCTATTCTTATGCTCCTTTGGATTTGCTTTTGGCCACTGCCAAGGATAGAACATCTGTTGGGTAGGATCTTTGGTCTACACTACTATGGATATTTTTGCATCTAGTTTATGGTCACAGGAGCAAAATAAACAGATATTAACAACTCATTATCAGCATCAGCTGTATATATGAGTCATCTTAAAAATTAGATTATAATTTCAGAAACCCTTTTTTTGTTTCTTTCCCTCCAACTCTAGCTATTCCTTCAAATAGTCCAGTTTCCTTCTCCTATTTGTAATGTTTATGAGACTGGTTTTATGGCCACCTTATAAACCAGCTAATTAAAAATAGAGATTAAAAAGATGCACGTGGAGGAAAATTGACCCAGTTTACAAGAGGACACTCATTAGTTTAAACCACCTTCATCATAAGCATGATGACTCCCTGCTGACAGGTTAACCTCCCCTGGATCAAAAGATCCATGCTCCATCCAGAACTCAGGCAGGCTAAGAGAGCACTCATGAGCAGTTATTAGCACATAGCTCATGAGAAGCATCCTGTAAACTGCTGAACCTCAGTACCTTTTACTCACAACAGGAATGGTGGGATTGCTCCAGGTATGAGAGTGTAAGCCTGTGAGACAGAGCTTTGACTTAACCTGACCTAGTGACACAGTCTGGGGAAAGGAGAGGAAGAGCTCAGCTGGTCAGAGCATGGTGCTAACAGTGCCAAGGTTGTGAGTTTGATCCCCATAAGGGCCATTCACGCAAAAGTTGGACTCAGTGATCCTTCTGGGTCCCTTCCTACCCAGAATATTCTGTGATTCCATATTTGGATTGCAAAAAGCTTGCCATTTTACCCCTCACTTACTGAGACTGCCTCACATCAGACATTGCCATTGCCAAGTTTAGTGACACTATATATGTATGCATATATATTTATAAAAAGTACTGTGTTTGTTGTTAATTAGCTTTATAAGTTGTGTTAATACTCAGGAAGTAATTAGAACTTGAGAAAATTGTACTAGTCAGACATAGACATATTGAAGGTACATAAAGATGCTGAAAATGCATTTTGAAAATGCATTTTTTCCTGAAGAATTAAAAATCAGGCAAGAGTTTATTAATTAGTTGGCCAGTTAATTTCTTCAGTGTCTCCAAGTGGATTAAGTCTTGATAAATGATTTTGCAATGGAATATTGGAAGTGTATCTGCAACCTGACTGCAGGTATGCATTCCAGCTAATGATGGTCTATCTTTGGATTGAACTCATGGACCAGGTAATTTGCAATTACATTTCTATTTAAACTTTTAATGTAAGTTCAAAAGAAATCAGGGTTAAATGTCTATCAGTTACTAAATTTAAGAATAAAAAGAAGACTTCTTTTAAATGCATAAATGAAGTCAAATTAAAAGCACTTTCACAATGACTAAAGATGTTCTGGATTATGATTCAGGTCATACTGAGGACTTGTGCACAGCCCAAACTACATAAATTAAAAAATTAACCAATAAATATATAAAGTGTACAAATGTACAAACCAGTCCAGTACAGCCTTCAGCAAACATCAGCGGGTGCCTGTTAAGTAAAATCAGTGTTCTGTGCTGTCTGTGCTCTGGGAACTCAGTGGGTAGTTCTGATTTGACTTGTGATTATTTGATTTCCTGGCAGACTTTGAATCAATTCCAATTACATTCCTGAGACTAGCAGTTGGACAAACTTGCCTCTAAATCTCTCATACCAAGAGCTTTAACCACCTACCCTGAAAAGTCTGGAGGTTTGGAAGCAAGTGCAAGGCAACAAGTAATGGTTTTCTGTTCTGCCTGTGAAATCATGAAGAAATGCACTGAACTGTCCCTTTGAAAACACTTTCCAATATTGTCCCATTTTCAGGGGAGATGCCACTGAGGTTGCCATCATTGTAAATGTAATTTTAAAACTTTTAAACTTCTCTAAGTTTAAAAGTTGACCAGCCTCACTAATCAATTGCAGACTATTTGAGAATTTGAAAACCATCTGCTCTACCAAATTTTATTATTTGTGGTTGATGTTCTTCATGACTCCCACCAGTAATATTTTAAATATTGTAAGTATTTCACATTTGGACAGAAACCAGGGTCCTATAGGCACTTCATAAAGCAAAGCAAGCAGAACTGGAGATGGGAGATGCTACCCTTTACATCCTTTTAAAAAAGGCAGAGAGATTTTTTCCTGAAACTACATTAAGACAATGTAAAGTAGAAACACAAAGTTAGGGAGGGGTAAGAACCACACAGACACTTCTGACAGGATGTTCTTGTAACTCCAGAATAATTTTCCATGATAAATAAAGCTTACAGCACTACCCATCTCCCCAGCTCAATGCTGTGGAAGCCCATAAGATACAGACATCTGAGTCAGGAGTAGCACATATGGAAAAGCAAATTCTGTAATATCTACCAGTGCATTTCTAAAGAGGTGATCTAGTTGAAGAGTCCTGTTCTTAGAGCCAGCTTGACTAATTAAATCCCTAAGAACTAATGCATATTATGCATACCCACACAATCAGCCACTGCTGAGACAAAGTCCCTGTATTTTCCTGGAAGTCTGAGGGCAATATATTAGTGTATACTTCACTATAATTAGTCAGGTCATTTTGTTGAAAGAACCATCTGGACCATAGTGATATCTTGAAGTACAAGTATTTTACTGCTACAATATCAATAATTAGAATATGGCCAGCTGCTCAAACACTAATCTGCCTAATGCAACAGCTAGTACCAAACTAAATAATGCTTTAGTGTTCAGCAAGTACTGCAGAATTCTTTACAGTAGGAGCTGGAAACTCCAACTGCCACTGAAGGATTTCTTTACCTTCAATGGCCCTACTGCCATGAGAAAGGACCATTTGAATGTCTTATCAATGGGAAAACTTTCACTTCAAAACCTGCCACATGAAATACCTTATTACAAACAAAGAGTCAGCACACAGTCACTTCATTTATGTCCCTGAACTAAGTGAAAGTTAATTTTGTTTTCCTAAGATCTGGGTTTAAAAGCATTTGTGTTAGCTCTCTATTTGCTTTGCCATGCCTTGTATTTTATTCTTCTCAGTAATTTAATTCATTATTCTTGTTTGGTTGATTTATCAGACAATGGTAGTTTTTCTGCGTCTTCCTGCCTTAAGTATTCTTTTTTCTTCTGCTTTAGCATTTACAGAAACACAAAGAAAGAAGCCTGAAGCCAAGTCTTAATGCATTTTAAATATTTGTCTTTTTAAGCAAAACCAAGAGGCAGACATATTGATTTTGAATATCTAGAGGTACTTAAAATGTTTAATTTAAACAGGGGGAAGTAAATGCACATAGACTTAATTCAAAGAAAAGGAAGCTAAAGCTTTACCTGAGCAAGGAGAGTTGTATTACACTCAAATAACAGGCACTGAGAAAATGGTAGTAAAGGCAGAGTAATGACTTTAGAAAATATTGTTGTGACAAGCGCTTTGGAAAGAAATTACATTCTGATATTTTAGTGCATTATAATTATTGCAGCAAGTGATGGAAATTGATGCAGAGAGTTCATAAAAGGTGGAATTTTTTTTTTCTTATGTCTGTCTGGGCAAAATTTTATTTTCATATACAGATTTGCAGCAACTTGGAGGATTTTCAGCTAAGTCCAATACTCAGCTGTCTAGTTGCCCAACCACAGACAAACAGAGAAAACTTCAGAATTTTTTATTTTCACACTTTCAGTCTTGATTATTGCACAATATACTGAGGTTCTTAATCATCCCCAGTATCCAATCACTTTAAATTGGGGTTTCAGAGTGCATCCATTTTTGGTAACAGATGGTACTCTGTGACCTCAGCAACAAGGAGTTAAAAGTGATTTGTTTAATTTGATTTCACTACTTGATGATTTCCAATTTCACACATCAAGACGGCCAAAATATCTGGCCATGGAACACATTCTACTTTTCATTTACAAAAGGGGGATTCATGCTGCTTAAGGAATGTACTGTTTCTCTAATCCCTGGCCTAAGTGAAAGGCAGCAAGGAAAAGACACTTTTTTCCTTCAGAAAGAAGCTATTGTATTCATATACAACATGCTTTTGGATGGCTCTGTCTAGCAGCATCATGTGCACTTGCTAAGTACCTTGTACTGCCTGAAGTGTGGAGGTATTTTTGCTAGCATACATCTTGAAGTGATTATTGTCACCATACCAAAGCATGCAAACTGAAAGATTATTTCAGAAAGAGCTTAATTTTAATGTAAAGTCCAGACTCTACATTCCATTCATGCCTTATGCTTACTAAAGTTAATGGGACTTAAGAAATGACACTTGAAGAACAGGCCCAGATAAGTCTTTCCTGTTTACCAAATTGTGGCACATTATGATGCATATATATGGAAATCCATCCCCTTACTCAGACTTTTATTCAAACACTGTGTTCAGTTTCTGAGTACTGATATGCAGTCACTCTTTTGCTGTATAAGAAACTCAGCAATAGTTTAGTTCAATAATAGTTTGCAACACCCCCTCTGATGCAGTTGTTGCACAGGACAGAGGTCTGATCAATTCTGTTTAGAAGGATGATATAAAA
Source organism: Zonotrichia leucophrys gambelii (assembly GCF_028769735.1). Lineage (NCBI taxonomy): Eukaryota > Metazoa > Chordata > Aves > Passeriformes > Passerellidae > Zonotrichia > Zonotrichia leucophrys. Next base: position 21,675,404 of record NC_088169.1, on the reverse strand, counting down.
CTGAGAGCTTTGGCCCTGATGGCATCACTGTGGTCTTTTCACTGCCTTCCCAGAGGCTCATCTGCAAAATTCACTGAGGAAAACATCTTCAGTCATGGAGGAACTGTCTTTGAATAGTCAAGAGACATCACCATACCTTCTGTAAGTCATAAGGCACATTGCAATACACATGGATGGCCTCTGCAGGTTTGTATTGATGGAGGATGGATTGAAAAAACAGTGACACTCTCTGTTACAGGGCCTTACAGACAGAACTGAATAACTTGATTTAACTTCACAGTTAGTTTGACTTTGAGCAGATGGTTGCACCAGCTGCCCTCCAGAAGTCCCTCCTGCCCATTTAAACTCTTCTATGACTGACCTATATTTAGCTCCTTAGACTGAGTAAAATGATTCAAATTCAAAAGCAAAATAGCTTCTCAGCTAAAATGGGACCAATGAAAATAAAGAAATCATCTAAAACAACCTTAGGAGCATGTTTGTGTTTCTTTAAATGATATAAGCAATCCACACAGGTTTTTCCTTCTGTTTCTGTAATCTGTGGTATCCTGTGATGCTACAGTGTTGGGACACAGTAAAAAACTCTTCTACAGAGCCATCTTAATTTAGGAAGAAATTTAAAAAAAAATTAGAAAATCTCTGGTCTGCATAGAATGGTATGACCACTGAATTAGGAATACAATAAAAAACTGAGCAGTTATTAATATAGAAAAGTAATAATGGTTTTTACTAAGAGAAAGACTGCTGTTATAGCAGCTAATAAAGTTTTCATTACAGCTAAAGGAAACAATTTCAACATAACAAGGGCAACTGTAGGGTTGAACAAAGTTTCAGCAAAGGCAGGGTCCTGCACCTGGGGAGGAATAGCCCTCTGTGCCAGCACAGACTGAGTGACCTGCTGGAAAGCAGCTCTGTGGAGCAGGACCTGGGGGTGCTGGTGCACAACCATCTGCCCATGAGCCAGCAGTGGGTCCTGGGGGCCAGGGAGAGCCTGGGGGCATTAGGGAGAGCATTGCCAGCAGGGAGGTGATCCTGCCCTCTGCTCAGCCCTGGTGAGGCGACATCTGAGTGCTGTGTCCAATTCTGGGATCCCGAGGACAGGAGGGATATGGAACTCCTGGAGCTGGTCCAGTGGAGGGCAAAGATGACTGAGGGACTGGAGCCTCTCATGAAGAAAGGCTGAGGTAGCTGGGCCTATTCAGCCTTGAGAAGAGAGACTGAGAGGGGATCTTATCAATGCTTACAAAGGTCTTAAGGATGGGTATCAAGAAGGTGGGGCCACAGTCTTTTCAGCTGTGCCCAGTGGCAGGGCAAGGGACAATGTGCAAAAACTGAAACAGAGTAAAGTTCATCTAAGTGATGGTGACAAAACAAGTGTTACAGGATGCCCAAAAGGGTTGTGGAGTCTCTTTCTCTGCAGATACTTGAAACCTGCCTGGATGTGATCCTGTGCAATCTACTCCAAGTGAACCTGGTTTAGCAGAGAGCTTGGACTAGATCATCTCCAGAGATCCCTTCCAAACCCAGCCATTCTGCAATTCTGTGATAATATACTGCTTTAAATCTTCATATTAATAAAAACCCCATCCAAAATCTAAATAACATTTTTTTATTTCATCATCTCTGCAACCACATCCTGTTCAGTTATAGAAGTCTGTTATAGACTTCTGTTATGAAGTCTAATACAGAAAATCCAAAACTACTTGAAAACTATACAAGACAAAGCAAAGACTACTACAACCAATTGAAATTTGATCAATTTACAAATGTCCAACATGTTTAATCTTGAGACATTTATTTCTTTAATTTTTTTTATCATGTTAACTCTTATGCTTATCAACCTACTTATTTCACATGGTTTCATGCTGGCCTCTTAATTTTTCTGTTTTAAAGTTACACATTCTAATTTAGGACTATAGAATGGCTGTGTTTCTCCACCAAAAAAAAATGTTGATTTTTAATAGCAAACTACACAAAAATGAGAACATTAGTGCAAACAACAGAGATTCTGTGTTCACCCACTATGTAGGAGACACACACATCAATTTTTTTGTCAGGAACTATTAGAACTCTAATTGCCTAGCTGCAATAAAAACAGATGCCATGCCACTGAGCAGGCTCAGGTAAGGTCTCTTTCAGTATCTCCTATTATGGTTGCTGCACTCTACTACCTCCTACAAGTCCCTAAACACAATCTAGTGCAGTTCATAAAGGTGAAAGATGTGTGGGTTCAGTTGGTGAAAGATGTGTGGGTTCAGTTCCCAGCACAGCTGTCCCAGTAACTGCTGTTTTTCATGAAGACAATGTGATTTTCCTGCTGTGTTCCTTGCACAGTCACACAGACCTGCTCTGCAGTAAATTGTTACTAGCAAATTTACAGTACCTCATCCATGCAATACATAATCTCCAAACCCTTGCAAGAGCTTATAAAAGCTGCTGGCTCCTATATTTCAGTTCCACACAAGGCAATGTTCCTGCTGAGTTACTGCATGTGCTGTCACTCAGAATACTGATATTTTCTTTTTAAAAAAGAAAAAAAAGGAAGGTAAGAGTGATGAACTGCCATATTCTGCCTCTCTTCATACACCTTTGCTATCACTGCTTGTTCTGCAGGAAAAAGGAAGGCATCTCCCACTGCAGGGCTGGGGCATGTACCTAAGCACCCCAGTGCACCTCACAGAATTTGCCCCCTGCCCAGGGCCAAAATGGGTTTCTGGGTGTCCCCTTATGTCACTGGATGCACACAGCTCCACACAGGATGAGTCACTGTACACTCAGCAACTCAGCAACTCAGCTAGTACACCCCTGGAACAAGGTGACAGCATAAAATCCATGTCATTTTTGACAGGTCTGTGACATAGCTGTCTATGACATTCTCCAATTCTGGAAATTATACCACTTTTAAATTCTCTAATTTCCAAACTTTGAGTCACTATAAGGATGCTGACTGCATTATTTCTTTTTATAGACATTTATAGCCTTTAATACAAATTCTACCTTCAGGTATGTTGCAGACAGTGAGATTCTGCTCCAGATTTAGATGGAAACATTTAGGTTTCTATGGTGCAATGCCTCTAAGTTCAATAACTATAATACCATTATAAATAGTGGCCAGTTAGTTCAAGATATCTGTGTTGGAACAAGAATATTGCTGTTCTGCTCAGGATTTTCCCTCCATTAAGTATAACTAACTTTGGCAAACTATTCACAAGGTGAATGTCAGTAGGGGTGCTGGCATTCTGGTCACAGGACACATGCTCTTTCTTCTGGCAGGAAAACAGCTGCAGCAGGATTGATTGTTCCACTGGGCTGAATCTGCAGACTGTGAGTTGCACAACCCTGTCTGACGCCTGTGGGAGACATCCTTGTCTCCTCATCTTTGAATCCTGCCCCTCATTTTTTTCAGCACAGACTGCCAAGAATAGAACCTCAGCTCACAGAGAGACATTAGGCATCTCTAAGGTTTCTACAAATGAGCTGTCTAGGCTCCCCTCTGTCCTCAGTAAAGAAGAGAGGCATCTCCAGAGAACAATTCTGCTGCTGTGGGGGATGGACTGCTACAGAAGTCACCTGCATTTCTTTTCTAGCAATAAAAGAAGCTTGGACAATGAGTTGACATCTCACTTGCAGAGGCTAAAGTTCAAGGTGATCAGTCCTGACAAAGCTCAGAACATATAAATCTCACTTTGGGTAACAAAAACCACATTTTTTTGTAAAACTGTCTCAATTTTATTTAAACTTTAAATTGTTCCAGCATTCCATGAAGAAACCCAAAAATGAAATATAAGGGGGAAAGGAAGAAAAAAAACCTAGCATAGCCAAGACTGGGACAAATATGCAAAATGTGCACGTACTCAGCTGAAACAAAGCTTGCAGGTTTTAGGGAGGAATAAGGATGGATTTGAAAGTAATTGGCATAGCAGGGCCTGGAAGGTAACCATTTAAAAAGGCAGGCAAAGGATAAGAAGCAAAGGACACCTCTCACAATCCACAATATCCAGTGTGACATATTCCTATGTTACACAGCATAATTGAACATTTATACAGCCTGTCCTCTTTCAGGGTAATGTCACACACATCTAAACTCAAAAGCACTTAAATAATTCTGAAATTCTTTGAAAAATTCAAGACGAAAATATGACTATTCACTTTGTAGCCCTTGATTTCAAGCACAAGAATTGAATGGATTTAATTTAGTGGTATTGCTACACATGTAGATTGAGCCAAGCAAAAAAATGATCAGTGTGAGCACATTTTGAAATAACAGCATATAAGCCTTTATGGCTAAACTGGAGCAGCCTATATGCTCTTAGACAACAAGAAAGTAAATCCCTTTTTTTATTTCTGAATATGAATAGACACTATAAATTTATGTCATTTTCCTTTTGACTGGAAAAATAAATCATAGAATTGTTGTTAAGACTTTTCTGAAAACCAGAAGGATGCAGCCTAGAAGAAAACTAACTTCAAAATGTTTTCTGGCTGTGACCAACTATCCATTCTGTTCTAAATCAAGGCGACCGATAAAGTTTGGCATAAAGCTAAACATGCATATGTTCCTCAAAACTTTTGTGGGTAATGTCAAATTCTGCAATTTAAAACTTTACAAAGGTAATTCCTACCAAAATAAAAATTGTCTCAGCTCTGTGAAGATTCAGTGTCCCAGCGTGACTGACTATAATTTTTAGATAGCTAACTCATGTCATTTCCTCCTGTAAGACATACACACAGACATAACACGAAGAGGAGAGGCAATGTTTCCCTCCAATGTGAAGATGAAGGGATGAAAGGATGGGTGTAGGATTCTACTATTAATTACTTATAATATTGTGCTAATGTTCTACAACTCTGAGATGGATAGGAAGAGTCCTCCTTAGAGAAAATAGTAAAGCAAAATTTGACTAACCTGTCTTCTTCCAGTAAACTTTGACCTGAAGTTGATTGTCCTGATAGAAGGGAGTTCCAATTTTAAGAAAACGAGTGGTTTTCCTTCTTTGAAAGGCTGGGTAAGGATCTACCAGTCCTTTCTGTGGTTTCCCAGCTGGTGTCCGTTCCTCTGCAATACACAGAACAATCAGGAAACTATTTAGTTAACTACAGTGCTGTATAATGGCTGTGCTAAATTTGGTGTAATTCAGAAAATAATAGTATCTTTATTCCAAATTATCTTGTTTCCATTTCTTATCTAAATGAAATAAATATAAAGAATTAATGGCTGAAAAAATCACTCATTTGAAATTCAGTCAAATTTAGAAAGTAACCAAAAAAAAAAAATACATTTTCATAGGGAAATGTCTGTAAATTTTCTGAAGAGTAATAAGGAAATGGACTGTATTTATATCTCAAAGAACAAGAAATGTTAACACAAAGATTTTTTAAACAGGCACAGTATCTACTAGTAGTTCCCTCTAATACTTCACAGTCTTTATATTCATGCAGTGTTTGAACATGCACAAAATCCAAGGACAGCACGGAATGTAACCCACAGAGTGCCACATGTGGTTACTACATCAAAGTAAATATAGTCATCTGGTATGCTATATATGAACACTGTGGTCAGATTAAAGATCTGTCTTGCCCACTTTCCTGTTCCCAACAGTGAATGGTGAAGGCTTAGGAAAACATTGCAAGAGCAGAATTTTCTTTCAGCAATTCCCTTGGTGCTGTGTGCCTGTTTCCAACAAGCAATTGCAATTGGATGTCCTTCATCAAGCATTTTCTTTGGTAAAAATTTATCATCATTTAGTAGGGTTGACAGTACTAATAGATATTTTCAGTTGAAAAGAAAGAAATGTTCATTCAAACTGCACTTTTCATTGCACACTTGCAAATGTATCTGATCTAATTAGGAGGATCAGATTATAACCAAAAAAAAAAAAAAAGCTGTATTTATTTCAATAGTATACCTAAATTAAAACTAAAGAGTCCAATAATAAGGAAGTGGCAAATTATTAACTGCATACCTGAGAGAAAGAGGGAAAGATTCAGGTTTCAATAATTTCCAGGAGTAATATATAAACTTGAACATTTTGCCTTATATGCAGCTTCAATTAAAACTGACTTGCTTTATGGCCAAGTTTCACTGTCTTGGCCCTTTGCTGAATCTGATACAGTTTTCATTTTGTTTGTTTGTTTTATATTAAACTACCAAACTTAATTCTTTCTTAAGGTAACCATAAAGTTACTGCTACCCAAATGAAAATGAAAAAGTTATAGAGAGAAGTACAAACTAAAATCTATTAGGTATTCCTCAATTTAAATTATTTTAATTTTATTAAATCTCTCCTTTGCTATCTCCGTCTGCTCCACTTCCACAAAAACCAGGACACCAATTTAGAATATTTCTATATAAAGATCAAGCAAGAATCTTGCACATTTCCCAGAAGTGAGGCGCACAAATACAGTGAAGCAATGCCTTTCTGAGTGTGGGGAAATGTAATGCCAGAGGGCTGAGGTCAAAGCTCAGAGAATTGTGTAGGACTAAATTACTTCAGTGAGGTATGGGCTATCTCTATTCTGACAACAGGACCAGATACCCAAAAACCAGAGCTTAATTCCACACAGAGCTGAGTACCTGACAGTGGGACTTCAGCAAAATTGGCATGTTGCTTCTAGAATTATTTCCCAAAGTCCATGGTAGTCCCAAATTAAAGATAAGCCAAAGACGTCATGTCCTAGATAATATTTCAGGCAATTTTTTTATTTCTTTTTCATATGTCTCCATCTGCTTCTGAGTATTCTCAAAATTACATCAAGCAACTAACCTGAGTGAGATACAGAAGATGAATTTGCATCTCCTCCAGGAGAGGTTTTTACTTGCTTTTCTATATAAAATATAATCTAGCCTTTTAAAAAAATGTCCAAAAAGGCCTAAATACTCTCTCATTGATAGAGTGCTCTGTCAATTAAAGTGAGTGCTATCAGTGTTGGGTTCTAAGAATCTTGACTCCTTTACTTCATGGCTTTAAGAGAAGGGATGCTCAAATTTTTTCTATAAATTTATTACTGAAATACTCAAACAAATATGTGTTTTACTTGGTACAAGCACTGATTTGCAGTTAAAGAGAAAATACTGCTCATTAAATAAATGGATATTAAAAATTTGAACAGTCAGAATTCTTGAAGTAAACAAGATCAAAAAGATATTGTTCCCAATGTAGTTTTACTCTAGTTTAAAATACAATACAACAATTAATGAACCTTTTAGTACAAAAAAGTCACCCCAGTAAAGCAAAATAAAACAGAAGGCATTAAAAAATCTGTACTAATTAGACATAAGTAGGAAGCAGATTTTTAGAAAAACTACTGATGGTCCATTTTCTGAAGCAAAATCATGGAGAGAGCAGGGTATCCAAGCAAAATTGTGGAAGGAATTTAAATCTAGTTGTGACAATGAAAGGAAAGAGGTTCCACTGCAGAGGACAGATAATGATGAAGCAGTGGAGTCATATGTGAGGTACAGCATAAATGAACTCCATTTGGTGGGGAATTTATAAGTAATAACTCAGATGTGACCTGCATCAGATTGTGAAAAACACAATGGTTTGAAGAAGGAAAACTGAAACAAAGATTTTCTCCAAACATAAACCCAGAGGTGATATAGACAAGGGTCAGAACATTAGTGAGGCCACAGAGAGCTAATACAGACATATCAGTGAAAGGATTTCTTACAGTAAATATGAAATGATACAAAAAATTACATGCTCATATCTCAATTACTCACCTTCAGTTTAGAAGGCTTTTGTTATATGGAAAGTCTTTATTTACTATCATGTTTAAAGATTATGATGGTCTGACCTAATGTCAAGAGTACCAATACAGCATGACAAAGGTCAGCCGATTAATTTTCTTTGCTCCCAAGATGAAAACACTTATAAAGCTATATTGATAATAAAATGAGACAAAGAATTTAAAAAGCTTGCCCATTTTCTCTTTGGTTACTTGTATCCAATGGCATCTGGAATTTTCTCCCACTTAGCAGGACGCAGACCAACCTCAGACAGATAAAACCCCACCATCAGGATTCTTTGATTTAGCATAAACTCAGCTGTGAGTTGAGTTCTTACTTAAAGCTGTGATGTTGTAGTGACATGACAGTCAAGATGACTGCACTGAAAACTAAAAATCTTAAAGTTAGCACCAGGAGCCATAACTTCACAGAAACTTTATTAAAATAAGCAGGAAATTGGGTAGGGGGACAATGTGGAAAAAAATTTTTGCTTGTTTATCTAATGAAATTTGCAGGGGGGGAAAAAGAGCAGAAAAAAAAGCAGCAAACCCCACAAACAATTCTTAGGAAAAAACCAGCAAAATCTGAAATCTCTCAAACACCAATGATACTACTCTACCAGAGCTCAATGGCTCACTGTATGCAATTAAAACACCCAGTTCCCACAGTTATTTTTTCCTCTATTACCTCTCCTGTGTAAATATACAAAAAGAAGGATAACTTAATGTGATAATTGCAAGAAGATTTTGATACCATGCACAGTCCTGCAAACTAAGCTTCTTTTCTAGGAGATGAAAAAAAGCACGAGTACAATCTAGGAGGGCCAATAAGGAAAAGGCAGAACTCTTTTACTTTTATTGGGCTTCATTGAGGATTTAAACTTGCCTAATATACAGACAGTGGAGATTCAAGCTGATATTTTGGTATGGATTTGAAGCAAAGACTCAGTGTATGGACGAGATGAAAACCTGACCTTCTGCTGTCTCTCAAGATGGCCCAAAAGAGTAGTAAAGATTAGTTTAAAAAGGAAAAAGAAGGATGCTTCAGCTTATTTTTTCTTCTTGGTCCATTAATACCAACCATAGACGAGAAGGTCTGTGATAGCTAACAATCACATTACAATATTTTATGTATACCCAAACAGAATATGGCAACAACCACAGTTGATTAGTGAGGTTGAAATTAATTACAGATCTCTTATGAAAATGGCTACAAGTTTAAACTGTGAGTGTACTTTAAAGAAAGAATGTAAATTAATACAAAATGAAATGGAGTCAGGGCAGAATAATTAAAATCATATTCTTTAACATCTTATTTTCAGAACTTTGCTGTATTAGTTAATCAGCAATTGGGGCAGTAACTCAGTATTGTACCGTAACTGTATAAATAGCATTTAAACAAGGTTAAGATTCATGGTGTTCTGCCAGATTCAGATACAGTTTGCAATTACATTACTTAGCATGTGAGGTTCTAAAGAAGTTCTATAGCGTAAAGGTTCTAAGAACCTTTACACTATAATCTATCATCTGAACACCTTGAGATTTTAATTTGAATGTGGGTCCTATGTGTGCAATATTTTGAGAATGCATGGTTAACAGACATGGAATGTTTTAGATTCCCTAAAAGAAGAGTCAGTGTTTTATATATCAACTGATAACAGACACAAGGTTTTGTGTTCCAAGAATCTGACTTAAAGAGCTACTAAAAATGGCCAGGATTTTGGAAAACGTTGCAGGTTAATACTGTCCAGTTAAGACACACAAAAATGGTTTTACTCCATCCATTTAGAAACACAGTCAGTATCTATATCTGCATTGAATCTAAAAAATATTAACACTACAGTTATGCAAAGGCTTTCATTTTCTTTGCAACTGTTTACTTCAGTTGAGTAGAGTCTAAGTCAAAGAATTAGGCAAAAATTGTCACCAATTTTTAAATAGGAAATTTAACAAGAAAAGGTTACTCAAGCTGACCGGGAGATGATCACTGTGCTATGGAACAGCCTACTTAAAGATTTTTTAAAATTTAAGATATCATTATATAAAACATTCAAATTCCAGATAAAGGAGAGAGACAGCATTCAGGTGTTTGATTACTCACTATTATTCCTGATGTCCTGAGTCGTGCTAAAATGGAGGGAAACCTTTGCACTTTTTAGGCGTATCTGACCCCAACGTGTCACTGCCTGCAGCTCCACATTGTAGTTGCTGTTGGGTTGGAGCCCCTCCAGGACCACATAATTTTGGGCCTATAATAGAATAAATATACAAAGCAATTATAATATTGCTGAAACACATGCCTTTATTAAAAGCAGACTTGTTATCTTAGGCACAAAACCTTTTTGAAGTTAGAAAACTCATATATAAATTTCAGAGCAAAATTTCCTTTCTGCAAAAGATTTCTTTAATTGGACTCTGTTCTTCTGTGTCATTTTAAAAATACTAACCTACTTGATGCTTGCATAATTTTGGCAATTTCTTGGCAATTCCAAACCTATTGTTTAGGCAAAACCAATGAGGCTTTCTTCTATATAACAAGGTTTTTCTCTTATGCCAAAATCATTTTAGCAAAAGGAATTTAAGCACTTAATTCCACAATTTCTGTGTTAGTAAAGCAATTGAAAACTTTTTGCTAGAGACAGTCAGTCTGAAGATAGCTAAAGTCCAACATTTAATAATTTTTTAATACATTCTATTTGTTTAAACTCTTGAAAATAAAAATCTAAAAAACATGGACCAACCTAAAATACCCTCTCATTGGAAACAACACTTTTTCCTCTGTAGAATGGAAAATAGAACAGAAAAAAAAACAATTTCCAGTGTCACGGACGTGTACAAAATGGGGAAACAACAGATCAGGTTTATCATTCTCCAGTCAAAAACCCATTCATTAAGGCAAGGCACATGATACTGTAAAGAAGAGTCCAACCTTCTCAGTCTTATATTTTATTTTGCTAGATTTAATTATAAAAATATCCTTTTAGTCCATATGCCAGGTTGAACATATTACTCCATGATTTTGTTAGAATTTCTTGTGCCTTAACAGTCCATATAGAGTAAAAAAGGTAACCATATACCAAGGGAACCACCCTATATTTAACATTTAGGATGATAAAAGGAGATTGCCAAAAAGTATTTAGTATTAATTATCTTTACTTGTTTAGTGTTGACATATTGATTATAACTTTTGATTAACAGTGTCAATATTGCAGTCAAACTAACTCAATGTCTACCTGGAGTGAATTCATATGGAAATCAGTAAGAAATTATTTGGGTTGGGCTACATCTAAAGGTAAAAACTGGACAAAAATAATCTTCAGTGGTCTTTAACAATTAAGAATTTTCCACCTTTCCTTTTTTGTTTTTTAAATGTTCGTGCATTTGCCATTCTTTAGCCTAAGAGTTGCTACAATATTCAAATGACCATTGATTAGCAACTCATCTGGAATGTCCTGAATCTCACTGGCAGTGCTGTGCAGTTTCACGACATGTTGCAGAAGAAAAAGTACAAGTAAGGAGCAACATGAGAGATGTTGTAAGAATCTGCCTTTTCTCTAAAATGCACCTTGTATTTCCCTATATTCAAGGTCAGAACTTTGTCTCAATTACCCTAATGTTCTAATGGACCTGGTTTAGTATTATTTCTATGTAGGAAGTGCCCTATGGAAAGGTGTTAAAGATTGCAATGCAAGATGTTTTCAATTACCATCTGTAGGGTAGATTATTTTTTGTCAAGTGGGCAGTTTGCTTTATCTGTCTCTTTGAGTGACCACATTCACACCTCCCTGGGGAGGGGACACCTGCTGATAACAGCTATTGAATGTCACTTCTCAACTGATAAGAACTACAGCATCCCATTGTGACATGCTCCACCCAGAGGGAGGAGCCAAGCATTGCTACCCAGATATAATCCAGAGAATTTGGAGACACAGATTTCTCCACGGGATTTCCCAGAGGAATAGCAGCTGTCTCTTCTTCTATGGGATCTTTGGAGGAAGAATACATTCTTCTCTACAGGATCCCTGCTCCAACAGAACCACACGTGACACTTCAGGAGGACTGCAGCCACATTTCCAATTGGACTGCTACCAACACGCTGACCAACAGGGTGTCAGGTTGGGTTCTGACTCTGTCAGTGTTGTTCTAGTGTAGTGCATTATTTTATCCTTTTATTTATTAAATAACTGTTATTTCCTGCTGCCATATTGTTTTACGTGAGAGCCCCTTAATTTAAAATTTATAGCAATTCAGAGGGGTGGGGAGGGTTTACATTCTCCATTTCAGGGTAGGCTCCTGCCTTCCTTAGCAGACTCCTGTCTTTCCAAACCAAGACAAAAGGTATTAAAGACCCAGATCAGTTTTAAAATTCTCTGGGGTTTCTGATGTACTGACTAGCTTGTAGAGAGAAAGCTCCCTGTTATCTTTAGGCTGAAGCCTCTTTCCTGAAGGTCTTTACCCAATGTAAGGTTTCTTGAGGAACACAACCTTTCTATGGAGCACAGTCCAACCCTACTCCTATCCTGCCGCAATTATTTTTTAAACAACAATAAAGAACTAACCTTCCTTTCTGTGCAAATTGACTTGCATGATTTCATCACACAGCCTTCACTGCCTTTATTTCTGTCATGGTTTGGTGACTGAGGGACAGAGGGGGAATTGTGTCCCTCTGACTGTCATTCATCACAGTGCAATGGGCAGACAGAGCCAAAACACAGTGTTAACATTGACATGGGGCCAAAGCCTCACTATCAAAAGCACTGACAATCAAGTCATATCTAAGTGATTTCTGTTATTCCTATCTATTTCTATTAATTGTTCTAAAATAATATGCAATATCCTTAAGGATATAATAACAAAAAGTTTTCCAGTAAAGCAATATTTCACGTATTACTCAATAAATTCATAGGAACTAGCTGCTAAGAAAATACTGCCAGATCTTTGGTACAGGAGTTTATTTAAAGAGTTTTGTGTGGTTTTCCCTCAGACCTACACTGACTGTTTAACGATTACTCTATGACTGTGTCACAAGTTTTACTTGCATAGTGAAAGAACAATGTGACAGACAATGACAGGCTTTCAAATAAAATAAACACTTTAAGAAGCACTAACTGAATAAGCCTAAATTTAGAGGACTAACAGCATTTAAATTTCATTCATCTTTCCTGAAAAATCTTATCATATTTACCTGTATTCTAAGGCAGAAGTTTACTTCTCTCCCTGAGTTTAATCTAAGAAAAGGATTGAGAGATCAAAATATTCTATGGACTTCATGATTGTAAAAATTAGGATCACTATTTTACCAGTGGCTGAAATCATTGGAACTTATCACACATTTTATACTTACACTCTATTTTGCATAAACATAAACAATATTTCTGTCGCAGTTACTGATTTCTTTCTTACCCCATCAGTGATCTTCCTTCTCTTTTTTTTTGCTGGAATTACATATTTGCTGTACGTCCAGCTCCAGAAGACTTTGTAGTGGTGCACTGGGATATCAGGCTCTTCTGGAAGATCCCAAGTAATCATTGCATTTACACTCCCATCATTGTTTGCACTGATATTGGCAATCCTGATATTAGATGGAGCTGGTGGAGCAGATGGATCTAGAATTTAGAAAAAAATGAAAATATTTTAAGGGAAAAATCATCTTCATTAAGGTAAAGATTACCTTCCCCATATATTTATGAGGCATTCACAAACTGGATTAAACACTCTAAATACACTGAGGAAAATCTGGGCAATGCCATCCTGTAACTGATATGGCTTCTTGTAAATTCTAGAAATTCAAACTCTACTGAAATAAAAATTATGGGTTAGCATCTAGTTTGTCATTCTTCTGTGTTGTTGATAGTTCACAAACATTATGAAGCTTTATCAAAATGCACCAGACTATCAGTTTTCCTTCTGTCACTCACTTTAAATACACAGTGAGTGTAAAATACTCAGTTGTACAAGAGGCCTTGCAGAGTCCCCACAGAACTGCATGGATGAAACACTGAATATCTTTTCATTGCCAGATAATTCTCAGATGATTAAATTATTTTTTGATATATTGAATCTTTCCTCAAAATTCTAATATTGATATCTTCCACCATGGGACACAAACACTTCCTTAGACTAAATGTAATTAAAGCATAATGATATATTACACTGTGGTAGAAATCTATAGGGTTTTTTTTAGAATGTCAAAAAGCAATTAGCTACCTCTTTGATTTATTTCACTATTCTGGTTTAATTCCTGGTCAATATCAACTGAGATTGTATTCCTTCAGTTGTCTTTGTGCTGACTCCAGAGTCAAGGACACACAACAGTCAGAGTTTGAATAAGATTAAATATTGAATCTTTTCCAATATTAAATGTAAGGTCCTCCTTGTGGATTCACTATATAATATCCTGGTCCCAAGTAATGTGAATCAATGAAGATTTTGCAACAGTGCTTCTGAAAGTCCAATTTGTTGTTTACCAACTCCTATCTTTTAATTTGACTTTTTAATTTCTACCCTTTTTTAAATGTCTCTGTCAGCCAAAAATTGATGATGAAATAAAAGGAAACAGCAAAAACAAAATTTACATAGAAGTAAGCAGTCAGACTAAAAAAAAAATTAAAAGCATATCAGAAGAATAAAGGAAATTCATAGCAAATAAGACATATTATCAATGTACAGCCATACAAGCAACCACTTATTTGCCAGAAATAAAACTGGAGGTGTGAGGAGAGGACATCATTCATTCTTTTACTGTATGGTTCACCTGCATTATTTTAAATTGGTAAATGAGCTGTTAAATAAACATTCCAGACATACCTAATTCATCAGATAATGCCCATGACAAATTGTCTCACTGAAAAATTCTATCATTTACTTTATAAAAAAGGCACATTAAGAATTAATAAAGACAGAATTTCCCTTTTAAAGATCAGCAGATGTGAAAAAATTACTTATTCCTGTTATTAAACAGGACTTTTGCTGAAATAACAATGGATATTCCTGTTCCCTCACACATTCCATTTTCATTAAATAGTAATGGATGTCCCTGTTTCCTCACACATACAATCCAATCTAAATTTTGGCCATAAAAGTTCCAAAGCATACTTAAGAATTCTGGAAATTGAACACAATTTCCAAACAGTAATAATGCCTCACTTCTCACTTGGATTTTTTAATCCAGTAGCAAGTCAGTTGTGTATATTTTTTCTGGCTTTGGAGAAGCACTGCTATTACGCTTATTTCCTCACCTGCAAAGCTGCCAACCACTCCATCTTAAACTATACTAAACCATTTATTCCAGAGTTAAAGAAAAAATAGCTAAATAGTTTGCACTATTCTCCCAAATTTTTCATTTACTTCTGTTATTTAAAAGGTAAGTATAAAATGTAATTTAAGTAAACTAAACATAAACAGAATCATGATTCACTTATATAAGAAATTTATTAAGCATTCATCTCCACTGATTTAAAATGTTAGGGGCTTTTACATGTTATATGACATTATATTAGGGATATAAAACATTTATAACCTGAAGTGCAACATGATCATATTACTGTAGGTGAATTATTCAGGTTATCTCCCAGAAGTGCTATGCATCATGTATTATGTATACAAAACATATGGGATAAAATAAAAGTGTTTCAGAGAATATATCTTCCCAAATGGTCAGATATAAACAAAAACAATTCAACCTATAAAACATGTTTGTCCTCTTTCTGCATCTACAAGAGATAGAGAGTAATTTTAAAAAATATTTAAAAAAATGAAATAGCTCATTTGGACAAAGTGTATTACATGATTAAAAACATTTTGAACTTCTCTTCACCAATTTTTTGTAGGTCTAACAACTAATGACCAAATTTATTTTTTTTTCTTTTCAAATGTTTATATGTCCATTCCAGCAAAATAAAGTAGTTAGAAAGAAATGTGTGTGTACTGAAACCAATAGATCATTTCTTCTAAATTCTACAGCACCAGTGTATCTGTGCTTCCTATAATTGCACAGATTATTGAAAACATTATCAGTAGAATTTCTTCTGTGCTCACTAGACACAGTCCAGGCAGCAGAAAAAATGCTGATCCACATTTGAAAGAAAATCTATGAATGTTTCTACTTTGCTGTGTGAGAATACAAACATTGCATTAAAAATCATTGGGTAATTACTGTTAAGGATAGAAAGAATGTCCTCTTAGAAGGAATATTCATGTGATATAATACGGCAATTGCAAATATTTTCCTGAGTGCCTTCTTTCTTCAAAGACTCTTTTGCAAGCCTCTCAAATGTCATCCATAAAAATGCCTTTGAACAAGAACAGTGGTGGTGGTAGAAGACAGAAAGGAGTAGATGTGCAGCTAACAGACATGAAAAGGTGAGACACTGAAAGTGTCTGAAAGACACATTTTCTATGAGAGCTTTATAAAAACTAGTAGACAGATTTAAGAAAATAATTAGCTATAAAAATATAAAATTTCAAAGATAAACAAAACTTATTACAGTTTTGCATTTAATCAAATGAAAAAAAATCCTGTCTTTTTCTATGGATGCATCAATAAAATATTTCACGGATTTGCGGTGTATTACCTGAAATATTAAGACACTCAGTGAGCATTTTATATCAGATTAGGATCCATTCCACATTAAGTATTTCAATACCACTATATAATTTATTCATCTATTTTGATATATTTCTGTGACATTCATCACTATTACAAATGACAAAATTATCATTTTGTAAGTTAAGAACTCAAGAATATTAATTATTTCTTCATTTGAAAGAATTTAATTTCACCAGCAAAGTAGACAAGTGAAAAGGAATAGCAGGGTAAAATAATGTGATCTCTGTTAACAGGAAGAAAAACCAAACAACCCAAACCCCACATTAAAGAAAGCACTGAAAAAACTCCTACACCCTTTAGGCCTCCCAAAAAAAACAAGAACCAAGAAAAACAAAAAAAAAAAAGAAAAACTGTGACATGTTTATGAGCATGCTCCTCTACAATGCATGCCAGCCAGTTACCACATAACAGATTAGTTGCTTTTTTGTGCATTATTGAATGTTAAAGTCATGCTTCTGCAAGGTGGTCTGTTACGCTCATGTCCATGTAGGCATTAAAAGCACTATAGAATTCATGCTAAAATACTTCAAGGTCTAATAACTGGTACTGAATCATAAAGCTGACTACATAAGGTGTTTGTTAACCCAACTATAAAGCTAAAGTGACGTTCTGCTGACTATAAAGCCAATAGCCATCCTACTGTTTGTCTTCATGTACCAGTGATCTCTTTGACTGACTGCCCACATGTATAATTCAGATACACAGATATAAAATTACTGGAATGAAAACTGCTGCCAATTTTTCGAATGCAAAGTACTGATACTTTATATACACGAATTTATCTGAGTGTTAAATCAAATTCTTTGGTTTGCAGAAAGAGTGATGCTGGTTGCAGCTTTTCCTTTGCAGTTTATACAAATAAACTACCAGTCATTCTATATATCCTAGAATTTGGCACAGACAGCTGTCCTCAACTCCTAAAAAATTCTGGTCTCAGCAGCCTGACAAGTAAATCGCTTCTCACTGCTAGAAATGATAGCTTCATTAGGTCAAGGCTGAAGCTGCTGTTCCAGCACATGGGATAAGTACTCCATTTGTCTGGATTGTGTTTGGCTTGAGTATACCCAAAGGACCTAAATTCCTGTCTTGCTGGCTACTCAGCCATCACAAGCAAAATTCTGTCTCCAGTCCCCAAAAGGGAGGATCTCTTGCTGCAAATAAAGGAAAGAAAGAAAACACTCACATCATCACCATTTCAAAATTAACATCTTCCCACACTCATATTTGTGAACATAGTAATAGTTTATACTTTCCAAAACTCTTTAAATCAATAGTATTTTCAAACACCTTTGCAAAACCTTAAAAAACAGTATGGACTAGCTAAACACATGAATCACATCATACACTGCTTCAGTGCATCCACTTTGTCTTTCAATGTGGCAACTGGAGTGAAAACAGTAAATGATTTGGAATGGGTGTCAGAGAGGGGAATAATGGCATTGGAATCAGAATTCTCATTCTGAGCTGTAAAACTGAGAGCAAGTGTGATAATAATTTAAAGCAAATTTTTTTGAGCATTTTTCCTGACTTAAAATAGATCTCCCATTGCTATCTTTCAAACAGGAGACCTTCCAACTCTAAGTCTGCTGAAGCTGCTCTACAGACAAGTTTCCAACCATTAAACAGTTCCAGGGTGTAAGCAGGAGTACTGGCTCTGCCCGATGGAAATGGCACACATAAACCAGCTGTGCAACAGCATAAAAAAATCATTGGTCTCAAAGGAGCAACAGAAAGAGTTTTATTGCCATGAGTGGGTGTCTGTTCTGGTTTTTCTAACACTCAGTAATGTATGCATGAAATCACATCCAGCCTGGTACTTATGTGCTGTGAAAACAATGCTGTCTGCTTCCTTTTGCTTGACAATCTATCCAGTGTATGCTGGCAATTGCCTTCATGGTGAAGCTAAAAGCCTTTAGCAGAGGTGGAAGGGTCAGATGGTTTGGGCTCATTGTGTTGATCTTCTTGTCTCTGGAAATGGCACAGTACCTACAGACCAGTGAGATAATATATGACATAGAAATGCCTAACACTGAGTCCTAGAGTTAACTGAAGTCTCTGGTACTGAGAGTTCATTCCCATCACAAATTATAAAAAGCTAGGGAAAAAACAGCCTAGGTACTCTGAACCAAATGCAACAAATTAAAAATTGTATTACTAGTGCCAAGCAGCTTCTGACCAGTTAGGTTAAGCTATCCAGTGCGTGCTTACTGGAAGAAAAACACAGGGAGTCTTCATTCAAGGAGACTAATTTATGGATTCTAGGAACAGTTCTCTCCTGCTTCCAGAAGAAAGGAAACAGCTTGGAGAGAGCCAGTCTAAATAGGAATAGAAGGATATTTGTATCTTCATGGATCAAAAATGTTCTGTCAGGTATTCAGTTACCTTTATTTATTGCTGTTATTGGAAGTTGTTGCCATTCAATTAAAGATAAAAGGAAACCACACAAAATTTAAAAACCCTGAAAAAAGAAGTGGAAACCACTGCCGAAATAGCAGAAAATTTTCATCAATTTTAGTTGACAGTATCAATGTAAAAGTCCATATGCACAGTTCCAGTCATATGAAAGAATCCACTCTCTACGTGCAATATTCACTTAATTTTCCAGCCACTCCACCACGGACTGATCTAGTCCAACCTGTGTTTTTGTAATTTTGGAGTCACATTTTGGCAAAACAAAGCTCCACTTTATTCTCTGTGAAGGGTCATGTCAGACCGGTACATGCAAACCTTCTGTTTCCTTTATAAAAAATAAATAAACAGAGTCAAAAAAGGAGCTCTGCCTAAGCTTTGAATATTCCAGAAATTCTGAGCCATGTCACTTTATTTACTATTTACAAATTAATGCCAACAAATTAATGTTCATCCTAGATGAACACATGAGACAGTGTAAAACAGCTAATAAACCTTCACCTCAAATGTTTATAGCATAAAAGCATCCAAGGGTGCAGTAGATCAGACCTCAAAACACAATTAGATGAAGAATGGCAAGTTGAAATGCTTGATGAAATATTCTTGTTTTCCTGCTTTTGTCTTTTTCATGACTGAGAAATTAAATTACTTTGGAAAATGAAGAGTTTTATTTAGTGATAAATAAGTTAATGGTAATTACCTCAGAAGACTTAACATCATTTTGAATAAAACAAAACCTTATTTTGCTGTGTCTACTTAGAGAGCATGTTTTTTGCATTTTCAAAAAGACAAAACAGTATAAAAAGTATTGTGGTAACCAGACAAAAAATTCTCTCTCTGAGTAATTACAGCACGTTTTTGAATATTCCTCTTAACATCTTAAAATATTTAGTGACAGAGACTTTGTGGTGCCATACTTCTTCCTAGAAGAAGATTAAATATCATATTTGCCCCCCTTTAGAGGAAAAAACAAACCCAAATAATTTTCTATTCATTGTTACTTATGAGCAATTGGTAAAAGTTCAGTATCTTGCGTGAGAAACTGTCTTAGGAATTACTTCATGTTTCCTGATCAAAGGGTTTATTTTTGAAGAAACCTACTGCTAAGTTTGACCAAGATAATAATCTTCTCTTAGTCTTGGCACAACAGGGTGAAGTGAAACACTGATGTGAAATTCTGTCCACACTTCACACAAACACAGCACAGACAGGCAGCAAACTTCCAAAGGTGATGTGCCAAAATCCACTTTTCTTTTCCAAACTGGAGGTTAAATGTGCCTGTAGGAGCTCAGCAGGGGCCAGTAGATGCTGGCACTCAAAAAACTAGGCACCTCTGAGCAGCAGTTTCTCGCCTCTCTACCAGGCAGGAGCTGTCACTTCCCACTGAGCTCCAAAGTAGTAATTAAATGTTTGTGTGACACTAACTGCTACCCCTTTGACGGCTCACCTGGGGATATGGAGGCTCAAAGACACCAACAGGAGCATCCCAGTATCTTTCCCAGCAGTCAGCACCCAGCAGCACCTTCATGTGAGTGACCTGGAGTGACTGCACATTTCATGTGGCAAACTCACATCTTTATAACACCACTGGCAGTTCCACAGCCCCTAGAATGGCCAAATGAGCTGCCAGCACAGGCTGATCGGGGCTAACTGAACTCCCTGCTGCTGCTTGTCTGTCAATTCACAATCCTCTGCCAGGGGCAGGAGCTCAGATTTGAAAATAGTTATTTTGAGAGTTACAGAAGCCTTTTGAAGAATGCTGGCATTATCAAAATTTTGGTTTATTAGGTAAGAGCATGCAGAGGTACTGCTGAATCCCTCTGCCCTTGTCACAAAGCCCTAAAAGTGCTCTCCATCTCCCCTAGACAGCCATGAGCAGTTCTCAAGGACAGCAAGTGCTTCAGGGGTAACTTCAGAGACCACGAGGACTCCGGTATTCATGTAATGATTTCAAAACCACAAGTTCCTGAAACACAAATTACTGCCAGCTGGGAGACTATTCTGAAGAAATACCCCTATGTGCTTATCCTGATCTTACATTGTTATCCAGAAACCCACCTCTGGCTGGAGGCAGATTCTGGGCTAAAGAGACCTCCAGGATGACTTAGCATGGACATTCTTACATTCATTACCAAGGGTGGTATTTTGAGCATGGCTAGCACACCCAGAAGGGGGCCAATTTTTTTGAAAGTTATACAAATCCTGCCTGAAAATGTCATGTTCAAGCCAAAATCTCAGTGCCACCATGACATACCTTTCTGTAATTGTAGTAATGGTGGTTTCAACCAGAATTGTTGGAAAATATTTACAAATCAAATAAAACAACTGTCAATGATCTCAATTTAAAAGAAAGTTGGTGCCAGATTCAGCAACAAACTGCTGTATCTGCTGAAGTGCTGTTGAAGAAGTAAAGAGAAAGGTACCGTTGCTGAGGAGTTCTTACAGTAAACTCAGCTCAAACAAACTGTATTATTTTATGTTTCTGAAATTGTATGCTACTTAAGTATCATAGTTCTTAAAATAGTACTTCTTCTATGCATGAAAAGGTTTGTGGTCACAGAAGTAACAGGACAGCTATGCCAGCCAACCTTCCCACCACAAATAAGGCCAGGGCACCAAAAAAATCATTACGGTTAACATATGGTTATTCAGTAAAAGATTAAAACTTCCAAACCAGCAAAAGTATTTGCATGCCTCTATAAATGCACCACCAAAAAGACCCTTTTCTAGGACTGACTATGGCCAAACAGAAAGCTAAAGGCCAGCACAGGAACCCAAAGATGGCAACTGCTTGTACTGCAAGATAATTCAGTCTGCAGAAAGAGGAGGAAATACAATTCTCAAAGTATGCAAAGTTATACCAGCATAAAGATTCTGTCACTACTAAAATAACAACAAGTCTTTCTATTAGGAACTGCTTCTATTAGTAGAGTGAAGAGTGCTGAATCTCATTCTTTGGCACTGAAGTCAACTAGTGTGGTCTGGATATGCCCACATTATTGACTGCCTTTAAGAGAGGGTGACCACATCCTGATCATCTGTCTAATGGGAATAGTTTCTGGCCTGTGCTAACCCCTATACTATACTAACCCCCTAAGAGTCATCTGGGAAAGTTCTTCTTCATGTTGGTCAAAAGCACACCTGGGAGAATGCCAGGAACTTCACAGGATGGGAGAACCATTTCTATCTCCTCTATCCCTCATGTACCATTTATTGGTACAGAAATAATTTTCAAAGTTATTTCATTACCCAAACAGTTTCAAAACCAGAATTATCAACAAAAATTCCTACAATACTTTGTGGATCATCAGGCATGCCTTTGTAATGAACACAAACATGCTGCTTTGCATTTATGCTCTTTTTTATTCTTAAGCATTTACAATTAGTGCTATCAAGAGGAAATTATATTAAGAGGGTCCAAAGTTACATCAAAACAATGCTGCTACAATTATTTAGATACAGGCAACAAAATATACCAGTACTCTACTAAATATATAACAATAACATATTTATCATAACTAAAAAGAAAAACAGAGATAAACTTCTCGGATTAACACACTGAAACCCAAGTTCTTCCGTATTTCATGGTCAGGGTCATGTAGTTTGATATCAATCATGTGGAAAATATTTCAAAGGAGTTTTATTCATAGACACCCTTGCTGATAAAAGAATAATGACACTTCAGCTTTTAATCTGTTTGCTGACTTCAAGCAAATCTCACACCATTTCTAAAGTAAGTGACAAAACGACTCAAAAACCCACCTGCTCAAAACCCTCTGCCACAAAAGCAGGCAGACCAGGCCGTGCTGCAGGTGGGGGAGAGAGGCAGGTGACAGCACGAGGAACACTCACCTCGGGAGGAGCGGAAGTGCTTGCTGGGCGCAGTGAAGCCCCTGGTGCCGTGCACGTTCACAGCGGCCACGCGGAACTGGTACCAGCGGCTGGCGCGGGTGTCCGGCAGCCGAACGCGCTCCTCCGTGGTCTGGGGGGAAAATGTCACACTTACACTGCTTGTCCTGACAAGGCCACCTGCCATCTGCTGTGCAACACCCGTCGGTCTGGCTGAGCATCACAGGCTGCATGCAGCCACCTCACCTGGCCCCAGCAAAGCATTTACAGCTGTGAGCAAAATGATAAAACCATCCAATTTTACACTGCATTGCTGGTTTCTTCTGGAAAAAGTAGCCTTTAGAAAATAGGTGAAGTGCTGTTAAATTCCCACAATTAGTTCTGCAGTTATCACAACCTTCAAACCAGTGTTTAGGGTCTCACTGTTCAGGTGATATTTTAGGGAACTCGTTGCCTCAAGTGACAGGACTGATTTCCTCAATTCTCAATTCTCAGAGAATCTGGGGTCCAAAATAACTTAATGAAATCCAGTGCTGTGAGAACCCACTTTTCCTAGTTCATAGGAAACGCAAAACTCTCAGATAATGAATGTAAGCCTTTTTCACATCTTTGGCACTTAGGTCAAAAAGACACTTACAGCCTTAACTCTTCCCTGAAGACTTTTCTCAGGTCATATGAGCTGACCTTTTCTCCAACAACACCTACTGAGATTGCCAGTGTCATGAGTTCAATTTCCAAATCCTGAGGGGAGAACCACTGAAATATGGCATAAGCATAGATACAATCTGAACCCTTTCAGCAGGAAGTGCTTTACAGATTCTTATTCTGAGCCCTATTTTCTTCCATTTTTTTACCTCATTAAACTTTTGAAGAACTATCTTTTGCATTCTTTCTTTTTTTTTCCCTAAGGTACAAACACCAGAACTGAACACAGCCTCCTGGTAACCACTGAATCACCTCCAGCTACAGAAGATGTGGCATTTTTGTAGAACTTATCAAAAACATACCCACTTGGAAATTTTACTTTTACAATTACCTCTCGATTAGCCAGTTTTCAATTTACTTTAGTATGTCATGTTTACTACATTTTGATTTAATTCTTTTGTCAAAGTAACACACGAACCTGAACCAGATGTCATATACATGTCTAAATATATTATACAATCATCACTGATTACCATTACTGACCAAACATGCAAGCTCATTAAAAATGTAGTTACACCAATTTTTTTACAAGCTCTGTTTTATACAAGTTCAAGAAGTCACCTTTCCTGTATATGATTCAACATAACTTGTAATGATACTAAGTAGCTCCCAAAAAAAGGCAAAACATAATTTCTGCTTCTTGCTCCCTTTCAAATCTGTGTAAGAAATCAGAAGTTGCTGACATAACTCAGATAATCAGAAACTGAGGAATTTGCTTCAGCTCTTCAGCAATGGCCTTTTAGAGCCCTGATAAATAAAATTTGTAGGTGTTATTCTCCACTTAGTCTCTTCATTTGGTGACAAACAAAATTTAGGGAAACAAATATCTCATTTGTGTGTGCATGCAGGGAAAGGAGACCCTTTCTAAACCATATTATTGACTCTCTCAGACTGCTGAGTGTTTCAGACTCTGAGTCCATCACATATTGCTGCTACTCAGAGTCCCTCTCCATTCAGACCACTCTCTTCTCAATTTAAGCAGGGGTAACAGTCCTGACAGTCTACCTCACCTCCTTTCCCTTTTTAACCTTTATGTTACTTGTAGAGTGAATTATCCAAGGTTTGCCCCAGGGAAGAAAGAGCCTACCTGAATCAACTTTTGCAATTATTTTTATTTTATGGAGTACTCAAATATACTATTTTTTTCCAACAGCCAGCTCTCCTATTAATGCAACTGAAAACAGGTTCAGGACCAATGTATAATTGTAAATAAGTAGTTACAGTCTTCTGGGCTTTTAAAAACATGTTTGCTGAACTTTGTTACAAGGCAAGCATAATCTGAATAAACTTAATCCCAAATTCCTCAAAGGGGTGTTATTTGTCACTGGCATCAGCTCATATTCTGTTCATTAAAAGAAAGTATTTCAGTAGTGTCAGTTTCCCATGGCAACCATGAAATAATGTAAAATCAAATAAACTGTCAATCCATAATGCCAAAATTATTTTAACTTATGAACATGCCTTGGGCCTATTACTTTCATAATTCATTTTGTTGGCCAAGCTCCTGCTAAGCTCAATGGCATGCAGGAGGTCTACCTCCAACCACCATGATATAAACCACTTTGGCACCTCTAAGTACCTTTTACATAGAATTAATAAATTTCTAGAAATAACTAAGTACTGCTGAGATCTTACACTACCTTAATGGTATAACTATTTTTTTGTTTGTTTGTTTAATTGCTTTAGTTTAGTTAATTCTCACTAAAGTATTTTTGGAGCTGCAGTCATAATATTCAGAGTCCTTTCAATATCTTTCACATTAATTTAAACCCACTAAAAGCTATGCTGAGTGGTACCAAATAACTAATGGTTAAATTTCATCACACACCTAAAATTCTGTCTGAATATGAAAGAAAAAACCAACTCTTTTAAAGAATTTTTAAGAATCATAAATAAAAGACAAAAACAAAAGATCACCACTCACATCATTAGAGAATCATAATTACCATTTATTTGGCATTGTTTGGTTAAAAGATGAATGTTTGGAAGGTAGCTTCAAATTCTAACAGGTGTTTTATTTGGGATAAAATAATAAATTAGTCCTCAAACAAAATAACTGGCCAACATGTCTACCTTCAGTATCATGCAAAGTTCAATGAAGACAAGGGAAAATCCCTATTTATTACATTAGAATACAACTTCATATAAGAGCAGCATGTAATCTTAATGACATAAGCTGGACAATACACATAATACCTTGATATTACTTCTCAAGAGCTCATCTTAGGTTCAAGGGACAACAGGCCACCTCCTGTGGCCAGAAAGCAGAACAAGGTTGGGCTTTCTGTGAGAATTTGGCTGAGACTTGCCCAGAGCTGCTCTATTTAGGAAGCACTGACAATTCTACTCCTCTTCCAGTAGCTCTTAATTGTTTAAATCCTTAGCCCTTTCCTGTAAGTAGTCTCCCCATCCTGTCCTTCAAAAGGGGATTAGATGTTATTGTCTTCAACACAGCTACAGAAATCTCCCTCTGCTGCTCCTACAACTGAATAATGATCAAGAGCATCCCAGAGCATGGATGACCTATCTTCAATTCCATCCTTTGTATGAGAGGCAAGGGGAAGATATTCCCTAGCACCCTGGATGTTGCATCCTACTTAGAACTATAACTATATATATAACTATCTATAACTATATATATAACTATGTTATATATTTACATCCAAAACTGTTCCTTAGAGAAAGAAAGGCTGAAAGTTAGAATTTCTTGTAAGGGAAAGGTGGGATTTACTATGACTGGGAGGGAGAAGAAAGAGAGTATCTGACCAGCACAGCAGTTTGACCATTCAGGCGGCATTCTCGTGTCAACACTACAGACAGTTTATATATGTTATGTATATACGTTAAAAATTGGTGCAAAGAACTCTTCACAGCAAAGACTTGCACAGAGGACTCTCCTCTATCCAAGGATTACAGTAATCAATGGACTGTTTCACTGTTCTCATTCCCCACTATGAATCCTGGACTCCTCTCTGTAGCACAAAGGTTTAATAGAAATAGGAGAGTACAGCCTTACCCTGCTGAGTTCACAGCTCTACACCTTGGGAAACAACACAGTGATAAAAGAATTTGCATTTCAAAAAGCGAAGGGATTCCACCCAGGGTATCAGAAAAGCTGAGCTTCTGTTTCCTCTGATACAAAAGAAATTCTGAGCCTTGTATCCACTACTCTAACAAAGAACAGCAGACCTGCCCTACTTCATGTGAATGCAATCCCACACAAGGTGGGCTCATTTCTCTGCTTACCAAAGCAAGCCTCCCCTGGGAGATGGAGAAAGAAACCTTTAGTGTACAGGACTCGTGGTCAGCTCCATCCAGCAGGTACTTCTCACTGTCATGGGCTGAGAATTTCCTTGTGATCCTCAGAACCAGAATTTTAGGTGTTTCAGAAGCTTTATTTTTGAAGATTAGCTGTCCACAGAGTTTAGACAATTGCAAGGTGAAGCACTAGGGTCTGTCACAATCAAGCCATCAGTAAATACTGTCCCTTATTTGTTTTAGTAATGGACTAGACTAATGAATGTACTTCATCACTGCCCATATGTGTATATATGTATATATATGTGTGTGTGTGTATACATTTCATCCATTCACACAACACAGACATGCTCTGTCTGAAAATAACTGGCCTGGTATATTTTAATTAACTTTATTATATTATAGTAATATGATTAAATAGCTGAATTTCCAATGTAAACAGTAATGTTACTATTTTTAGAGAGAATTAGTACCAAATGGAATGGTAAGTCTGTTCACACGACATGCAGTATTTCCAAAGGATAATGCAGCCGGTCCTGCTCAGCTGGCTAAATCTTAAGTTACAGTACTGTAGGAAACTTCACATAACACTTAGGACAATCTACATCACAGCCAGCTTGGCTAACTAGCATCTTAGTTACCATAGTTTTTATATTAACCAATGGAAATTAGTCAAATTGTTAATCATATCAAATGTTCCCCAAAATACACAGTTAAAAACTAACGCAGTTTAGTTATGATACATTAAAAATCCCTTCCTGCAGAAGTGAGAAATTACTAAAATTGTTTTCAATATGTTTGCTTTCTTATATAATTGGAGAGCAAAATAGTATACTAATAGATTGTGCCTTCTTCCTTAAAAAGAAAACATTGAGATGACACAAAAAACATGGCACAATAATAAACAAACTTTTTCAAAATTATTGTTTCAATACAAAAGAAAAATTTGTGTCAAAAATGAGAAATTACTTGCAAATTAACTTCTCTAAGGGCAATAAAATACAGACAGTTTTTTTTTTTTTTTAAGTTAAACCCCTTTAATTTATTGAAAATTACAACCCCATTTGTTCTTGGGACATACCAAAAAATATTAGACAGTAACTCTGATAAATATTATGAAATTTCTTATAAGAAGCTGCAAACAATAACTTTGTTTATGCTACATATGGTATAAGTATAGAGAAATTCAGATCCTCACCCACAGCCTTTTTGATCTTTGGTTACTTTTTACATGGTCTCTACCTTAAGTTGCAGAGTAAAACAACAGCCAGAATCATCTCCCCTGGACTGAGATGCTCCAGGAATTTTCAGCTAAATGGTTCAACTCTTCTCAGCCTTTGCCTACAATTAAGGGCTCATACCTCAATGTTTTGGAATCATACAAGAAAAACATCTCAGTTACACAGACAAGGGAAGCCTGGAGGCTGTGCACACAATCACTGTAGTCAAACTGGATATCCATCCTTGCTGCTGATATTGCAAAATAAATTCTATCACATTTGGCCAAACAAATTTGATTGCCTGGTGGGATGTCTAAAACTACAAGCACCATGGAGGTACACTACTCTCTAAAGACACAAATCCTGATTACCAGCACCCCTCAAGGGTGCCCAGCCTGCATGTCCCATAAGGTATACACAATTCACAAAGCCAGTCAGGCATCCTGAAGCGTCCTCTGAGCTGACATTCCCAGTGGGGTCCACCACAGTCAAATTTGTGTCTCCTGTGATGCAGAAGGGACAGGGAAGTTGTCAGAAAGATGTCAGTTGGAGGAGGCTTCTTCTGCCACAGTGATTAACTCAGCCCCTTCTGCCTGCATTCACCAGACCCCAGGAAAGGCAGCTGTCAGGCTTCTTCTTGCTCTAGCACGGGAACACGTTCCTGAAACACTCTCCTGCAGATGCACTGCAAGACAAGGGCTCATGTATGTTCAGCCACTGTCTGGGATGAGAAACAGCAGAGCACTGCGCTCCCTTTGCAGCCTGGATTCACCAGCCACTGCAGCTGAACTTCTACAGTCTATCACATCCGCACGGCTCAGTAACAGTGAGGAGTAATTCAGATCTGGCACATTTTTACTGCTTGCTATTTTCCTTGCAACAAAGGCAGGAGCTTGTTTCCTGGAATGGAGAACGCAGGTTCAAGACCTGCACCTCAGCTGAGAGATCAGAAGCCACTGTGACTTGATCAGTTTTGGACATGCTCTCATGGGCTTGCACAAGCAAGGTTTCCTGCCAGGGTCTGCTGCAGGGGGCTTTTCCTGAGCAAGACTACAACATAGTGACAGCTCCCTCTAGCACCATGCTGGAGCTAAGAAATTCACTTCTGAGTGTTCAGCCTCACAAGCTTCATGTTTTTGTAAGACAGCATTTTCCAACACAATCTGAATTGAGAATGAGCACAAACTGTCACAGAATTTAAATCCCTTACTCGACTTTGTGGACAGTTCTACTTATTCTCTCTTTCCTTTTTTTTCCTAGCTATAATGATATTTTGCAGATCTTTTCAAAATCAGCATTTTATTTTTCTTGTCAGCAGGGATAAGGGTGAAGCAGTAAGATAAACGATTGGAACTCTGCCATCCAGGTGGACTGTCAGCATGGTAAAAAACAGATTGAAACTGGGAAGGAACTAAGTGAAAATTTATGCTCTGTTGGCTGCTTCTCATTAAGAAACATTCGCTCATGAATCTTACATTTTTAGTCTGGATTGCACTGAGTGATAAGAGCATGACATCATAGACTTTTCTGAATTGGGAGGGTCACACCTGAGAAAAACAACTTTACAAAGAATAAAGGTTTTAGTAATTTTTTTCACTCTTTTTTTAGTCTTGTTTTTTGTTTTTTTGGTTTGTTTTTGTTTTTTTTTAATTAATAGCCTTTTCACCAGCTTGGTTTTTTACTTTTGACAAGAATCAAGCCATGCCTTGGACACTGTGCAATGAGTCCCACTAAACTCAGAACGACTATGTCCTTAATGTGCTTCCTTGAATGGATTTTGGTCTCTAATTCTACATTTTTCAAGAGATTTGTGACATTCTGAGACTAGATCCATATTGCTTAAAAGAACTGACCTGTGCCACAGTTTGCCAGTTCGTAGCATCATCCTCACTTGGATGGATCCCTTGATTCCACCTCCTCTGAACAACATAGATCACAGGCTCAATGGAAATATTGAACTTTGAAGACCACTTCACCTCCAGGTCTCCAGACTGATGTTCTATGAATTTTAATTCTTTCCGGGGTTTAAGTGGAACACCTGTAGTAGGAATGCACAGATAAAAATATATGAGTAATTTACAAGATATGATTAAGCCATTTGTAGATGAAGCTGTATAAAAGATTTGAAGATGTATAAAGAATAATTGAAAAAAAAGATTGTTTATCAGAGAAAATGCCAAAAAGGGAGGAATGATAAGTATGGAAGTTTCAGAACTATTCCTAGCTAACCCATCTCTGTTAACATTAAAATGTGTTTTAAAAAAAATCTTCAAAATTATTTATTTATTTCATTAAAAAACTGAAGGACATGAAAGTTGTAAAATAAAACTGACTTTACAGAGAACATTTGCCCAATACAACTGGGAGAAAGATTCCTTTGTTTCCAAGCAGAATAGGCTGTACCTAATGTTCAGTTTTTCACCCAATTTATCCTTAAACACATTTAGTAACAAAATTTCCATAGCATCACATAGTAGCCTATTTCACTACTTGTCTATCCTTGCTACAAGAAAGCTTTCTCACTGCCTTGTTTAGCCTCCTCAGATGCATCATAAACTCAGTAGTGGTCCAAGATATTCGTGGATCATGGGGAACAAATTCTTTCTGTTATCTGTGGAGAAGCTTTCCATGTACCACAAGACTGTTATCGTGCTTCTGAATGTTTTCTTCTTCAGTCTAACAACCACAGTGCACTCCATTTCCCTTTAATTTCGATGTTCCCAGACCCCTGTGCATTCTTGCAGTTCCCTCTGCAGATTCTCCAGCTTTGAGCCCTTCTCCAGAGACAAGCCTAAAACTGGACACAGACTGTGTCTAAGCTCTCAGCAGTGCAGACCAGTGAAGTGTGATTATTTCATACATCTTACATTAGTCTGATGTACTTAAGAAAGCTGTTTGCTTCCCCGTGGCTGCATGATCTTATTGACTCACATGTGGCAGCTGTACTGCATGATGTGTCCCTCCCCACTCTTCCCTGAAGAGCTAAGAAAGGTAATTCCAAGACATCTTGGAATAGATATGTTACTTATATTGTAAAATTGTTGCATTTCAGAGAAAAAGATACATTTCTAAAATATTACTGTAATTTGTCATCACACAGTGACACCAAGAGATGCTTATTTATGTTGTTATACTGCCAGTAATATCACCTTTTTGAAAACATCTGCAGAAGCTTGAAGGAAAAAACAACTCTTCAATTTGGACATCTTTTGATTAAATCAACAAATCAAGTGTTAGATACATTTCTCTAGACAGACATTAGGAATATTTATATTTGAGTGTGCAGCATTCTGTCACTTGAGGATATGTCACAAATATGATCTCTGTATTGACATATAAACCTTCTTAGCAAGTTATCATATGCACTTTAGTTATTTTGTTGTTTCAATGACTGTCCACATAAGGCCACCTCATGTATTATTAGAGAAATTGTTTCCTACTCAGTCTGCCACAGATGGCTTAGTACCAAAATTTCCTCAAGTGAACAAACCACTTTTTCATTTTAAGGGGTGTTCTTATAAACCTGAGTATACAAGGACCTAAAAGTAAATGAAAATCATCTTGTAGATCTTCAAGAAACCTAAAATCCACCTGAAAAAAAATACAGTACCTAAATGTGGTTATCACAGCAGTTTAGACCCTGGATACCCTTCAATAGCCTAATGTCATAGCCTAACATAATGAACGTGACTTCGGATTTCCACATTTGCAAATCCTTCTTTAGTTATGATACACAATAATCCCACAATTTGCATGTTCAGAAACCTTCCATCTGCTTTGCATTAGGGGCAGTTGGATTCACTTGATTGCAAGGATCTCAGTGTTATGTAATCGCGTGCAGATGGAGCACGGCAGCACAAACAATGAGAGCAGGCACAAGTGCACTTTAAAATACTTCTGTGGAACCAGCACCATCAGTTTAATATCCAGATGTGAAGATCCAATTACTCTTCAATGTGCCTTTTCTTATGTAAGTGGTCAGCCCCTATTTTCATGCTGGAACAAATTAGCTCTCAGTCTGCAGTGCTCCAAAGTTTGCCTTAGTCCAAAGTCTGCAGTGCTTAACCAAAGAATACAAATCACTGATCACTTTATGTGTATCATAGCAGAGTCCAGGAAAAATGGTTCTAAATGTGTCTTTCAAACAGCACATGCATCTCAGTGCCATGAAAAGTAGCTGCACACTGGTGTGTCATGAAAACCTGTATCTTAAACATTGGTTCCCCCAGAATTCAAAATGTCTCCATTAGAGTGCCTTGCAAAGGGTACATCCATGGCATCTACACAATTGCACACACAGTTCTGCAAGCACTCAGAGATGAGCACACTTAAAACTGTACACTATGTTTATAATACAAAACTATTTTGCTTTAAGCATGAAGAGTCATAAAACTGTGGGTGACCATCTGACCCCAGTTATCCTACCATAATCTTGCCACATCATCAGACCCTTTGAATGTCCGAATCTTCCCTTCACAATTTACCTTTTTTTCACAGATTTGCAGAGACACTTTCTCAAGTCCTTCACTAGTTAGAGAGAGACAGTGTAAAGAAGGGGGGAGTGAGGCCATAAGAGTAGGAGAGAATATTTGATATTTCCACTAAAGGGATATAAATATGTGAAGACTACATAACCAATTAGTAATACTCCCAACAGAGATGCAAATGTACCTGTTACATTAATCCAAAAGCATTTGTAATATGTCTTTGGTGGCAGTGTACTTATATTAACTTTTTTTTTTTTTTTTTTAGGATTGGACTTAAGCACTCAGTATTAGAGAGCAAATTCAGTCTGGTAATCCAACAAATCAGACGGGAATTTTATGTCTACTGTTATAACTAATCTCCAGCACTTGATCAACAGTGAAACTATGGAAACTTCTGCAGACTCTTAGATTCAATCTGAGTTCATTTTCAAGCTGTGAGTGCTGTCAAAATGATAAGAATAAGTACTGAACTTATTCACTGGATCTTAGTCATGCTTGCAGAGTTTGCTCTTCCTTAGTGACAGGAAGGTCATTTACCCCTGGAGGAAATGAATAGCAAGGCTGCTCCACTTCTATTTGTCTTTTGTTGCAGTAAGACAGGTTGAAGAGGCTAATTAGCTGAATTCATCAGCTGAGAAGGCAGTAGGGTACGGAGCTTGCCCTTCCTCTGCAAGACATATATGCTCTTACAAGCCAGCACCTCCTGCAGATCGGTGATAAGATGTTAGGGAAGGTTAGTTCTGCTCCCATTTAATCAGGCCAAACAGAGGAGACCTTCCAGTGTGTGGTTACAGAATGTATCACATCCTGTCATATGCTCTGTCAGCTCCAGGAGCATCTAATCTTGTTTTATTTGCTTGCTTGTTTTTACCTTCTCCAGTTATTATATTTACTGGAATGCTTTGCAGTTGTGGCATGGAGCTTGAATGTGCAAATCATTACACACACAACATGAATGCCTCTCTACCACTCTGGTCATTTGTCTCAGTAAGACAAAAGAAACAAGTAAGTGATCCATTTTAATAACTTTCATTTTGAAAGGTGCTAGGTGTTGGTGTGTACCAATTCCTTAGAGTTTTAAAAGGGCTGCTCTAAAGCATCCTGCAAACAAGACAGTTTCCTTTCTGAACACACTGAAAAAGATTTATTAACATCTTAGTTAAAGTAATGAACTTAAAAATAAATTCACCATCTTCTTTACCCATTTTATATGTTTCCATCCACATTTGGAAATAAGCATGGATTCAAACCTAAGCCTGGAGCTTAGATCAGAGTTCTGCTGATTAGGCTCCCACAGAGAGCCCACTCTATCTGAATAATAAGTGAATAACTGAATAATATTTATTTTTTATCACTGACATAAGAAGATTTTATTCTTATACAAAAACACCAACCACGTGGTAAAAGAATATTCTTTTCACACATGCTTATTTTTCTGCATTAGGAGAACATTTTTTAAATATTTAAGTGTATAAAGCTTTTTTAAATTCCAGTCAATTAAACTCTGAAATTTGTCTAAGCAAAAAATTTCTTAGTTTATATGTTCTTTTCCAAGGATGTCAAAGAAAAGGTTTATTCACAGAATCTCAGGACTCAAATAAATTACATTTTTTTGAATAAGATTGCCTTAGATTCAAATAATGAATTAATATACATCTGTATGCAGATATTATAATCTTGCACTATGTTGTTCTGTGTTGATTTTTCTTTAAGCAGATTATTTCACAGTTCCTACTTGGTAGTCCCATCTGCTTGGCTTGTAGACAAAAATGTTATTTCTGATTACCTGAACTGTTTATCATTAAATATTTTCCTGCTGCATTCTCTCTCATCGGCATCAAATAAAGTGAGATTTCACTTAAACTGGGAAAGTTTGTTCTGCTTAAGCTGACTCAGCCACAAATTTACATTCCACAGATTTTCAGACATGGGCTTCACAAGGGGGAAAAATCAGAAATTTAAGCAACATTTCTCACTGGTTTTCCACCCTTTCACTGTGCAGCCACATTTCTACAGGCACCTCTCCTTTTTCTTCCCATCCATACAAACTCCCAGCAAATGGGAGTCCTGGTTTACTAGGAGACTTCACCATGGCCTGAAGTTGTTAGCCCAGTATGAGTACATATGAATAATCTCTACCTTTATAGAGATTTTTTGGAATTTGGCACGTGTGACCACATCCATTGGAACAGCACTTCTTCACTCCAGAACATTCAATATCAGCTTCACAGCTTTCAACACAGGCAGCTGCAAAACCACTGGCCTTCTCAGGTGCAGGGCAGTCCCCTTGCTTCACAGACAGGATGTACTTAAGGAATTCACAGCTAGTTAGGCATTCATAATTCTTCTTGGGGAAAAGAGGCTAAAAAGAAAACAGAAGAAGGGTATGTTTTCAACAGGAACAATGGAAAAAAAAAATCCCAACCAAACCCCATCAAAGAAAAAATGTTATAAATTTTCCAAGACCTCCTAAAGGATTATTCAGATTTCCAGCTTTTGCAAGACTTGCAAGACTATCCCTGAATATTTATATATTCAAGCCACTTCTGAAAAAGCATTCCAAGTACAGAATGATGAATTCCCTCAAGTAAGACCACCATATTTAATGGAACTGTGTTGTTTATATCTGCCAGCTTTCCCTTGTTTTCCTCACATTGACTGGCTATAAAGTTGCTCAATGACAGATTAAAAACACTCCCAAAACAAAGGGGAAGCAACGGTCAGACAGTCTGCTGTTTTTGGACTACCCCGCATTCTTTTCTCTGTACTTTACAACACTTTCCCCACAATATCTGATGTAATACCATTCTAGATAAATAAGAGAAATCTTGTTTCATTATACTGTTTGAACGAAGTTGGCTAAGAGAAGATTTTGCAGCATCTTTATGTTCTTGCCAGCATATTAGTAATTGTATAATTCTTCATGGAACTGGAACTGCATTTATTGATAAAATGATCAGCAAAAAATAAAAATTAAAATAAGCTTCGAAGATATTGATTAAAAATCAAAGTGAATGCTACTTACTTGAGAAATCTAGTCCTAGATATTTAAGAAGATGCTTCAATGCATAGACATTTTACAGCATATGTTACACTCAGAGGTTTGCAAGGTCCACTTAAAAGAGTATTTAAAATAGCTTCTACAACCCTGGGAGAATATGGTGTGTGACATGGAAATTACATCTCCTCTTAGTTTAGTTTGGTGCAGAACCAGCTAAAGTGATTCCCTCAGAATGACTGCAGCATGTTAGTGGCAATGTCTGCAGCTGGCCCTGCCATACCAGAGCAACCAAAAACCTTCCACCCTGACAGATCTGATTTACAGGCTCCTGAGCCTACACAGGAGTTACAACCCACTCTCTATATCCAGCCAGGCACGTAACTTCTAAAACTTCTTCCATGTTCAAATGTTTTATTTTCTTGTTTTTACTCTTCCCATATTTCTCATGAAATGAGGAAGCCTTGGCTATTACAGAGGCTCAGGTGTTTCACAGACAATTCTCTGAAGTCGCTGTGGCACAAGAATGTATC
The DNA here is from genome assembly GCF_028769735.1 of Zonotrichia leucophrys gambelii. Taxonomy (NCBI): domain Eukaryota; kingdom Metazoa; phylum Chordata; class Aves; order Passeriformes; family Passerellidae; genus Zonotrichia; species Zonotrichia leucophrys. Next base: position 21,639,609 of record NC_088169.1, on the reverse strand, counting down.
CCTACAATACCTCTCCCATTTTTTATACAGAACAGTCCAGGATTTTGAACCAAGCTTTCAGGCATGGATTTGGGTGTTACAGGCTTTAACCAGCCTAAATGCTGCAAAAATGAGCAGTCTCTATGCCTCCTACAGACCCCAGTGACTCTTGGAAATGCACTCCTGCCTTTCCCCCCATTGGAATGCACCTGATGCCATGGTTAACCAGTTAAAAAGCTAAATGAGTAGGAAACTAAGTTTATAGGGAAAAAAAAAAACCAAAAACAAAAATAAGGAATCAGATAAATTGTCCCTCAGACATAAGGTTCCCTTTAACATTCAGTAATACAGTCATTTGGTAAACAAGAAGTAACACATGAAGCAGGAACACAATTTTTGAGAAACACAAATTGCTAAATTGTTGCTTCCAGATTTTTTACAAAATGCAGAAAGATTGAAAACACTCTCACAGGAAAACAGCCTCCTTTCACTCAATCAATGTCTATGGAGTATGCATGAGTCTGAGATAAAGGAAAGTGGTCCCGGGCTTTTGTGTTTGAAGCTAATTTCAAATCCTAAAACATCACAAATTTGCAGCTACTTAATTAAAAATGTTATAGCTCCCTGAGGCATAATACGTCCTCAAGGCTTCTCCTCCTCACCCTATTTCACAGCTCATTTTTCAGTTAGCTGCTAAATGTGCTGCTCCTCATTATGGGCCTTTGAAGTTCTAAATTTAGCTTTAACCACAAAACACTAATCAAAGAAGGATGCTCACTGTTTTTAACTACAATAGAACAGTGTTCTACAAATGTTTTCCTTTTAAACCGATTTTATACAAATTTTCACCCATATCTGGAAACACATAGTCTGAGTGAAGAGTGATATACAAGAACAACACAAATTAGATCCACTAAAACTGCTTTTTTACAGTACTCTAGAATTTGTATTTGCCAAAGTAGCAAATAATCTGAGATAAAAAATTCTTGCAGGGCTTGGTTTTCATGAGAAACTTTTATTTTGTCTTCTGTGGTAACTACATAGATCAGTAATTTACTAATCCCTATTAACAAATTGCTGCATCTAATATTTTTTTAGTTGAAATTACAGCTTTTTCTAATCATCTTCATGATCCTTAAAATAATTTAAACATAGGACATTCTCTTATACCAGAAAAAAGTGTCCACAGTAAAGAGAAGGAGTTAAATCAGTGTACCACTAAGATCAATATATCAAGTAAGGTAATTTCTATTTTTTTACAGGAAAAGATTAAAGTCTTCCTAAGAACTTACTTTCATAGACTTGAATGTATTTGAACCTTTTTTGTAATAAGGCAAATTTCTATTAAGCTGATACTTCCATTTTGAACTAAAAACCACTTAAGAACTGCAACAGATCACTTCCACCAACTCAGAGCCATGTTTTAAATCCAATAAAAAATCTCCTTCTTTGTTCTGGTTTGACTGATTCAGGTTTGCTTCTTCACAGATTATTCTGATAGATGGTTCAAAAATAGTTTTCAAAACATTTGCCCTTGAATAATTCCATATTTTGATATTAGTCTTCTGAACATCAATCCAGTTACTCCTGGGGAACTACTCTTCTGTTCTAGCTATCCTGCACAAGAATTTTTCACACAATAACATTTTATCTTTTAAACAAAGATTGTCTTCCTTGCACTTGGTCAGAAAAGATAAAAGGGCAAGTGGTAGAAATAGCAGCTTAGAGGAGGGATGTCAGAGCACCTTCTGAGAGATGCTATGTGTGACTGGATTGAGTCTTTACAAATCCAGATAAATCATTTGGTCAGGAAAAAAAACATTTTTTAACTCAAAATTAATATGGCTACATTCTTAAATGTATCCTTTCAAATAAAGGCAAATGCTGCCAAAATACCATGGTTTTCAGCTGTCTCCTTGAAGCCAATAATTTAAATTAAAGAGGCTGCTAGAACAAAGTGAGAAAGCGTGCCCTTGGGCTGACCTACCTCACAGAAGCTTTGGCAATGGTTTTTCTTCAGGTCCCAGGACTCTTTGCAGGGCTCCAGGCACTAGGAAGAATCAGCAGGCAGAAAAGTGTCAGAAAGAGAATGAAATAAACAACCACAAATAACCTTACTGCTTCTCCAGTTTTTCGGCCCACAGGAAGTTAATAATCCACTTCTCCTGGGGATAAAATTGTGTCATTGAGTCATGGTGTCAAAACAAGGTCATGAGAAGTCATGGTTAGATCACAAGAAATATTTTCAGTACTTCTTACAGTACAAGACAATTGACTCACTTGTCTATTATGCCATCCTACTTTCCAACTAACTGGATGTAGGTCTTAACACCATCTAACACCATGTTCCTGGATCACAGAGACAATGCCAAAAGCACTACTCTAAACTACAGAAAGTTAAACCTTTTCCTCACTGACCAGCCTAAAGTAGACAGTCACATTTCCTTCCCAAGCAAGAAACTATTTAATCAGGCTGTGGAGTAAACTCAGCAGAGGTTAAAACACAATTTCTGTATAAATGGACAATGTTCACTGGTCTGTTAACAAAATCACTTTATTTCAAGTACCATATTATCATTATTTCACCTGCAACCTCTGTTGCAATGGTTATACAAAGAGCTGAGATACAGAGCTAAGCTTCACACAGCATAAAGAAAAATCACACTGTTAAGAGCATTTACAACAGCTGAAACATAAATTCAGATTCACATCCAGAAACCTTTTCTCTTCCTTTACTAAACATAAAATATTGAAAAATACTAGCATTGTTGGGAGCTAATGATAGCTACTCCTCATGGTAATAGTGGAAAGATACTTATTGTACCAAAACTAAAGGCCTTTGACACACAATGCAGTATTTATGTAGTTTCCTTTTATGCACAGTATTAGATTGGATCAATATACATTTATGCTATTAAAAATCAAACATGAATACATATAGGCTGCGCCTCAGTGGTCCACCTGTATCATCAATAAAAACAATAGTGTTTTAAAATTAAGCATTTTTCTTACTAGCAACACAGCCTAAAAATGTAATAAAACCATTAGTCACAGAGGCTACATATTTCAGAAAAAAAATACCACTTAAGCATTTTCTTTATATATATATATATATATTAATATTTTAGACTCAGTTTCTAACTCTTCAAAATTCACATGCTGTATACAGATTAATTAGAGGATACATTATAAAATGTCACTGAAGTCAGTAAATTCAATTAATTCCACAGTGTTGTTCCTCCTGTGGTATAGATACTGCACATTTGAGCTCAATTCCCTGTCATGTCATTTTACAGTTCTCCTGTTCAATGAATTTAGTCCAAAAATTACTGAGGTGTAAGTGGTTTAAGCAGAAAATGAGAGATGTTTTGACCATTCTGTGACTTTGTCAGAGATGCCCAAGACTGCCAGGTTTGTTCAAGGTGTTTGTACCAGTCTGTATCTCCAGTGCAAATAAGGCTGCAGCACCTGACACCTCCTCTGGCTGCACTCTGTTTCAAAAGCCACTCAGAACAGCCCAGGCTGATTTCACTGGGCCCTAGAAGCTCCTAGGCACAATGGGCACCCTCAAGAGACAATGGCCCTAGAAGCTCTGCCTCAGGCAGAGACAATGGGCATCTTCAAGGGAGGATGGACGAGATGAACCAGGCCTGAGCAGCACCCTGCAGTCCAACTGCTCTTGGAATACACCAAGGAAAAGAGATGATGGAGCCTGTCATAAGGCCTGCACAGGCTCTTACAGACTCTGGTTAGGGTATACACTTACCTAAACACTTGCATAAAAATAATCTCCCTACTCCTGCTGTATGAGGAGTCCCCAGAGCACTGGGCCAGCCTGGCACCATGGGCAGCTGCAGAAGCCGACAGCCTGCCTCTAGTGGAGCTGTACAATTGCACCATGTTGGGTGAGGATAGTGGAGCTCTACCATGGCACCATGATGGGTGAGGATAGTGGAGCTGTACCATTGCACTATTTCAGGTGAAGATACTGGAGCTGTATCAGTACACCATTTTGGGTGAGAATGGTGGAGCTGTACCATTGCACCATGCTGGGTGAAGAGTAGCTGCTAGCAGACAAAAAAGGTGCCAAGATCTGGAACTGTCTTGCTGAAGAGATATCTATTAACCTTGCAATAGCAGAGATGAGGACACCTCACAAACACAGGTTTGTAGGGGGATAGAACATAAGTAAATAAAGGTAGTATAGAAAGTAATCTTACCCCCTAAAGAGTTGCAGCTGAGTCAATTGCTAAGGATTAGGAGCAGGCCTGATGTTAACAGGCTGCAGCTGTAGCCAATGAGAAGAGTGTTATAAAAGAGTGGATTGGTTGGCTGAGGGGAACTGGAGTCAGTTGGCTGCTGTGAGAAGAAGGAAGAGCTAGTGCCTAAAGGAGCTGCCTATGAGAAACATCAAGGAGGTACGAAACTAGGAATATGGAGCCCTTGCAATGTAATGACAATAAAACTCTTGCACTATAATGACAACACAGGTCTGTGCCTTTCTCCTTTTGGCTAACCTGTTATGAAGGTTATTCTATTTCTGGAAGTAGAAACATTGAAAGCTTGGATGCAGGTCTCACCTTTGAGTCCTTGACTTAAAATGTAAACAAGCTGAGATCCCTCCCACTGTCTGGTGATCTGATTCAGAATTAGGAGAAATCTGGGCAGACAGCAGCTGGCAGCTGGTTTGGACTCTACTTTATCTAATAAAAAATACCTTGCAGACATTGCCACCTGCCCACAGAAGCTAAGCTGAGGTGTGAAGATGGCAGACCTCCAGCAGGCAGCAGGGCAGTGGCGCAGGGAAAATCCCAGCCACCCACTTGGCAGGTGCCACTAGTCCCTTGGAGCCACCACCCACCCTGCCCTGGCACCACACGTGGGCTCTGCCCTGCTGAGGCAGGGTGAGATGTGGGACACAGCGCTGAACATTAGGGGACAGTGGCACTGGTCAGAAGATCATGGGGGTCAATCACAGTGGCCTTGATAACTCAAATCCTCCTAAAGAGCTTGTTTCATCAAACCCACTGCTTAAACTTAAATCTGGAACTCAGAGGCTTTATTTCCTTATCCAGACTGCTGCAGAGTGATTATTCTCTACTAAGTAATTGTATCAAAAGCCAAAATTGCTAATAGAAAGCACCCCAGTATTTGTCATCCCTCAAAATCTGGGGGGGGGTGGGGGTGGGTGAGTGTATATGCAGACCCTCTCACAGGTACAAATCTATGCATAATATAATACTACAGACCTGCTGGCTTTTAGACTGCATGAAATTGGAAACAAGGAGCAAAATACTCTTTCATTCAAGGAAAATAGGTGTGATTGCTTCAAAATATGTTGGCTTGTCCTGTTTATTTTATCTTTTTTAAAAAATGTGTATTTAAAGGTGATGTTAGGAAATTCTTTTCCATTCTAATTTTTAATCTATAAATAAAGCAACCAGGAGATTAGCATATGATGCCTGCCATTTACATTAGTTACTAAAGGGGTTTTCAAAATAAGTCTACTAACACTTTTGCTTAGGAAATGATGCCTTTGATCTGAGTGGAAGAGAACTACACTGACAGAGCACTTTTCAGAATCTAATGAATTGCAAAACATCATTTAAGTACTGAAATACATATTTATTCAATTACTATCTATTTATTAAAATATATTTAGATTAAATGGCTGAAAATTAAATATTTTTAACTATTTATACAACCAAAAAAAAATTCTGTCAGAGTAGAAGAGACTATCCACAATATTTTTGTCTAATAAGGCTTTTTATTTCATCAGAGTAGAAACTAAGACATATGCAATCTGTCATAAAAACAATGGAATCTAAGTATTAGAGCTGGAATATAATTATACTTTTCACTGTCACTGCACCCAACAGCAAGGTCGGAAATTAATGGCTTATGTTCACAATATATATACAATGTAAGTGCTTTGCTGTCCTATGGAACTTAAATATATGAAACAGATAGTTGGGAGGAAGAAAAAACCACAAAACAGCTTTCACTGGACATTCTCCTAATAACTGGCCATGCATGAGAACAAGTACCTGAAAAATGCATTTGCCCACTATCAGACACTACCTAGAGAACAGAGTCAGGAATTTACCCAGAGTCAAAGGAGACTGTGCTGTTCATCAGTCCCAGAGAGAATTATTTTGTGATGGGTACGTTTAACTATACAATTGCAGCCAATGAAACCATGAGAAAAGTGATTTTGAATATGGAAATCTCAGCATAGGGGCAGTAAACACAACATAAAATAGAAATAGGCAGCAAGTGAGAAATAACTATTTTGATATTTGGGCTTTTTACACATCTTAAATGTTTTAAAGATGCTTTTTAAACATCTTTAAGATTTTTAAACATCTTTCTGTTTCTCAAAAATCAGATTGTGAGATGTCTGAACAGTAAATGGACATTTACCTGGTTCAAACCAATGAATAGCATGGTAGCCTGGTGAAAAATATTAGTCTGGATACCCATTTGAGGAATGTACATCACTTTTTGTCAATTCATTATATAAAAGTCTATTTACACATTTGTCTCTCCTGTGTTAATTCATGTCCTCCTAAAGTTCTGGATGGGACAGGAAATTGCTTGCATTTGGCATATTAAAATGAGAGAAGTGCTTGGTTCTGAAGGTGAAGTTAAACGTACTTTATTGAAGATCCCTGTTCTACTTTTTTGAGTCTTCAGTTTAAATCTCTTCCTCAAAAAACGTAGATGTGACTGTATGTAATAAAATTAAAAGGTCAACAGGACTATATGCAGTGAGAATTTCAAGAATGAAGAATCCTCCAGAGGCAGGTAGGTGAATCTCATTGCCCCAGTGGATCATTCCCAGTGCTCTCCAAAACCCACTTTCTTGGGCAGCTCAACTGACTCAAAGGCTGCTCATGAGTACTGCTCCATGTGAGTAACTCATGGTATAACACATGGTGTTGCACTCAGCTTGTGGGCACCTTTCTTTGAGACCAAGTGTGAAAGATGAGGCATTGCAGCACTTCAGCAATTTGAGGTGTTCATTCACCCTATCAGGTCAGGTGCCCCCTGAACAAATCTTGTTTAAAATAAACTATTACAAGTAAAGTTGACCTAAAAAATCAGTTACTCAGGCTGAAAAAAATCCATGAACCCAAAGAGAAAGGTTCAACTGCAGAATCAGTAGGTGCCATACTAGCTTGCAGGTTGATGTATGCTCTTCAAGAAGCCTCTGAGCATTTTGTGAGATCCATTTTATGCCAGGTCAGCCTCTTGCTTCCCTCTTTTCCCTCTCCTCTCTCATTAGCAGAATGAATCATCAGAGCATTAGTCATCAGCTTTCTAGAACTCAGTGTGATATTGTGACATTTTAGCTCTGTGCTGGTTTAAACTGGGACAGAGTTAATTCTGTTCACAGTATTAAAATGGGATATGCTTTGGATTTGTGCTGGAAGCAGTGTTGATAACACAGGGGTGTTTCTGATGCTGCTGAGCAGTGCTTACAAATGCTTACATACAGCATCAAGGCCTCTTCTGCTCCTCACCCCATCCCACCAAGGAGGGCTGGGGGTGCAGGAGATCGGAGGGGACACAGCAGGGACAGTTGATCCCAACCAACCCAAGGGATATCTATCCTATGTCACAGGGCATCATGCTGAACACATAATGATGGGGAGGAGGGAAGGGCAGGGCATTCACAGGGATGGCCTTTGTCCCCCCAAGTCACTGTCACATGTGATGGAGCCTGGCTTTTCTGAAGATGGCTGAACACCTCTTCAAGAGAAGCAGTGAATGAATTGTTTTGCTTTGTTCAGATGCACAACTTCTACAACTTTACCTATAAAACTCTGTTTATTTCAAACCACAAGCTTTATCACTTTTTTGAATCTCTACCCGCATCCCATAATGGGGGGAACTGATGAGAAGCTGTGTGGGGCTTGGTTGTCTGCTCAGTTTAAACCACAGCCAACTCCTAAATTCAGTTACACAATGTAGGCTGGGAGAGGTCTACATATCTTCAAAACTTTGAAAGCCTAATGGAAACAACTGTGAAACATAACCTTTTTGTGTAAAATAGTAGTTTCATATGGCTACCTGGAGTTACTCCTCTGTTTATGTTAAAAAGGTTCTCATGAGAATTACACTAGTAATATATTTCCCTTGTAGCTGAATAAACAAAAGGGTTAAATGACAGAGAATGGTTCCCTGTCTGTGCTGCCTGTTTTCCCTCCCGTAGGTCAGTGAGCATCACGATTTGGTGAAAAGGAGTGATTTTGTATTCAAGGATCAAGTCTTAATTAAATTAGTTACAGTTGGGGTTATTCTGTGACATTATCATGTACACTGGGAATCCAGCTGATACTGTCTAAAAGTATTGCTAATTGTAGAGCTGGTTTTGAATGAAAGCCAGGTCCTACATTTTAAATAGTTAGGGGGCTTTAGATTTCTTGAAATGTGTTTTTTATTATTCTGTATTGATGACATCCTGATGTGGATTGTGATAGGATAGATAATAAGGAACATGTTGCTAATGTGGAATTTATCATCTTCAAGTACTACTTTATTCTAATTAATAAATGTTTTTTTATATATATATAGAAAAGGAAAAATCCTTCATTTGTAACCGACATTTAGACAGTCTAATCTTATGCTTTAGGGCTAATAATGATTGTGTTGTACATTTTAGAAGTCTACTGCTGAGAACAAGGAAACAATAAGATGGCTGGCACAGAAATGAAGGGAATGGTGTCTCTGTTGGAGGTGCAGTTACAGCTACCTTAACTATTCTGAATCCTCAATAACTGTAAGGTAAAGCAATGAAGCACAAACCTCCAGGGTCCTAGAGCAGCAGTTATGAACTGACAGGGACAAGGAACAGCAGCCCCATGGCCAACATCACATCAGATTGTAACACACCACACAAGGGTACACCTGCAGGTTGGGATTCATCTGAGATGAACGCCCCAAAAATCTTCCCTGGTTAATTCACATGGGACCTCAAGCAACTTGGCATTAAAAGTGCTCAGGGTTAGGTTGTAGGAATGCAGCATTTTGTCTTGAGCACTAACATGAAAACATAAGAAGGAATATAAGCTATTCAGCCCTGACCTTAGTCAAGAGGGTATTTCCTGGCAGATTTTGCTACATCCTTTATGAAAAGAATAACAAAACTGTATAACAGAGACACAAAACATTATATATTCAACTGAGATTTATTTTTAATAATTCTTATCTAAGGAGGATGACATATACAACCTGCAGGTGAAATACAGAACGTAAGACATACCACTCATTTTAGATAAGAAATGCTTTTTAAAATTGCATTTCTAAACCAGCATTAAAAAGTTTAACTTCTGTTCTCACATCCAAGAAGTGTGCTCTCAATAAACAGGAAAGGGTTCCTGCAGATGGGACCATCAGTCTCATAGCAGTCCACTACAACCTTCACCTCACCAAGACATGCAGATATCTATAAGTATTATCTAAGTAATATCTATAAGTATTATATAAGTAATATCTATAAGTATTTTTCAATTACAAAATTCTGAAGGACATAGGAAAAAAAATTGTTCAAAATAATATCCAGATAAGTAAGAGAAGGAGAATACACTGACACATTTCTTTGAAGCTCTATTTTGCTACTTTAGTGGAGATGTGATCAAAACCTTGAGTACAGCTCTGCTCACTCAGCCTCACACAAGGCTTAGAAACCCAGCTAGTAAAACAACCTACAGCAGTTTTAGCTGTTTTAACTGCAACTGTCTCCTGTCTGTTACCAGCACTTTGGAGAGTGGCCTGGTCATTCAAATGATTATTTCAGAGCAGAATGGAGCATTTCTGAGAAATTCAACTGGGTGCAAAGTTGAGCAGCATACTTTAAACTGCTCTAGCAAATAGCTGCATTTGGTGTGTATTTATTTTACTTGGGTGTGGAGGGACTGAAAGCACACACAGAGACAGGCATTACCACTCTCCACAGTTATGCAAACTTACCAGTATCAAGTTAGGACTTAGAGTAAGGGAAATATTCAGAAGAGCCAATTGTTGGTTATCTAACAAAAACATGAGCTTGCAACATTTATTTTTCTTAATTGCCCAGTTCATTTCAGTACACAACATCAGGGTGCCAGTACCGCAATATTAACTGTTAGCAATCTGAGTTACTGAATACCTTCAATACCCTAAGCAAATAAAGGAAGCCTTATGACCTATAGGATCTGACTAGGAACAGTACCAGTATTTCCTGGAACAGAGATAGGGAAAGGGCTAGTCACAGTATATCAGTTAAGTCTGTCAGACCTTTAAATATACAAAGTAGCATTACAGGCTTTGTTCCTAAAATTATGGCACCAGAAAGACCAAGACCATTGCCAAGAACTTCAGGTCAAATATTCTGGAAGTCCATGTAGCCTTTGTTGTTAATTCCCCAAATTAAACAGAAAGTAAAAGGTGCCAGAAAAGTTGTACACATACTAAAGGCAAGAATCACTGAAAGTGTTGAAAAAGGAACTGTTTTGACATTAAATATTTGAGAAGTAAATTAGTCCTAAAAAAATAAATTAAAAATAGAAAAAGAAAGAGGGAAAGTCATACCATCACACTTCAGCTGAAATGCAGCACTTTCAACCATAATCCTTTTAGAATGAAAAAAAAAAATTCAACTCTGACAGCTTGGTATCTATCTGTATAGCTCAGTTGTCTGGCATGTCAAATTTTGCCAGCAGAAGTGTTTGTTTGAAAAGACAATAATCCGAAGACTCATTTCTATGTTTCTATTCTTTGTTACCAAGTCAAAATCATGGCCATCGTCAACAGAAAGCTGGCTCCAAAACATTTGTTCATTCCTGACCAGCTCTTGTCAAAATTTGTTTACAAGGTTTTGTACCAGCATATGAAACCAGGATATGTACTTTCTTCTCTCTTTCTGCCTCATAACCTGAAGTTTAACAGTCACCAAAGAACAATTTGAGCTCTTATTTTGCCTGATTTTGAAACATGGAATTGAACTCAAATTTCCTACATTCAAGATTAATCTCCTAAACATAGAGTATTTGATGGAGCCTTCTCTCCCCTGTTGAAGTTGTTTCCTCTTGTATAAGCAGTGAGTTCTTCTCTAGAAGAGAGACTTGAATGTCAACCTTTCACCATGAAGAGGTATGCCCTAGCAGCATTCATGATCCTCCTGGAGTTCTTTTGAAATGCTTACAATAGGTAAAAATACTTTGGCTCTTTCTCAGTGCCATAGCTGTTCCACCACCACTTCTTTGCTACAGAGATAATACTCTCTTATACTCCCTTCTTTTTTTCACATCTTTGATTCACCTACCAACCTACTATGGACTTAAAATTGTTTTTCTAATTACCTCTATTCAAAGTGTTGCCTCAAAGACCATTTTCCTATCCTTCTGTTACCTTGCTTCTATGTGCTGCATCAAGAGCCAGCTAGTTTGGGGGTTTTTTCAACCCTTTCTTAGCCCTTATTCTAAATCTCCACATTCTGAGTTTTCACCCATCAAGACTTAAGGCATAGAATTGGCAAAATGCTATGAAGCAGCAAGTCAAGCCTGGAGTACAAGTGCACACACAAAATACATACTGCAGCAAAGTGCATAAATTATTTTAAATCCAACCAAGAGTGATACACTTTAAAAACATTAAGAAGATCTCTGTAACAGACTCCTTCTGATAGTGGTAATAGCTTTAATTGCTTAGTGCCTTCCTGCTTCTTTCTGTGCTATTGCTTTCATACAGACTTCTTTGGCAGTGTACCTACTGTATTAATGAACAATGAAATGAGCTCCCTGAATTAAGCAATATTAGCAGTTTTGCTTCTCTGTCCAAACTTTCTTCAGGCTGCAGCCCTGCAGTGCAGTTTACCAATAAACTGATTTGCCATGTTTGCATCTGTTCCACCAATCTGTCATAGATCAGTCAACCTTTTCCTTTCTGCTTTTAAAGCTTCTCCAAGATTGCATCTGGAACTTACACAGTAAGCAACACAACAAGAAACTTTCCACCTGTATGTCCCTACTGTTTCTAGACCACTGTTCCCTGCCACCCTCCCATGCAGACAGAATAAAAATAACAGTAAGATTTACTGCTACAAACAACACAAGGCTGCAAAATGTAACAGCTTCTCCATTCCAGACATTAGAATTGTGGAAGGACTTTCACCAGTTGTTTCCAGCAGAAGTGATAGCGCTCAGCTCACAGATAATTTTACAGTTGCACTTGATGACCTTAAAGGTCTATTCCAGCATAAATGATTCTATGATTCTATAAAAAAATAAGCCCATCTTATGTACTAAAATCTCTCTCTCATAAACTGCCTTTTAATTTTCTAATAGTTGACCATTTGCTTTAGTGATTACATAATACTTATAAAGTAAAAGTGAGCATAAATATTTTGACATTTTATATATGTAAAGAATTTCCATTGAGAAAACATCATTCTTTTAATTTTAAACAGACAAGGGAAAGCCTCTTCAAGCTGGCACTTTCCCCTTCCAATCTGTTACAAGGCAGCTTCAGAAAGCCACACACAGTCTTGTTATAAACACCATCTTGCTGTGCAACTTAAAGTGTCTGTCAGAGCAGCGCTGTTCTCTCCAAGAAAAGTCAATTTTTTTGTTGCCATTTTATAAATGAGTTAAACTAGTGAACTCTTCTGATAACAGATGACTTGCCTTATACATCACCCTGCAAATTCACACATACATTTCTGAATGAGGGAGCCGCAACTAAATGTTCTTTTTGCTTGTATCCACCACAGTTCTATGGTTTTATAGACCACCGAACAATCAGAGAGGACAAAAAAAAAAAGGGGAGGCCCTCTTTGTCTAAATCGTTACTTTGTTTCTCTCCCCTGGCTTTCCATTTCCCTCCCAGCACTACCACCACCATCAGAAGCGACATATTCCGCATTACTAAACAGCAAGAGCCATGGGGCTTTTCACTTCCAATTTCACGGCACAATAAAATGCAGTGGTTGTTTCACTGGGGGACCTGAAAAGCCTTCCTTTGTGGGGCTGCTCTGACCGCCAGCTCCAGCATCACACGCTGGCAGCCGGCATCTGTGCGCGCCTCTCCACGCAATTATGGCAAAAGGGGGAGCAAAAGCAACAGAAAAATTAAATAGGAGGTTGTCTAGGAAAAAAAAAAAATTAATCCCCTACTCTGAAACATGCGTTCTACTGCCTGGCCTAAAGAGTTTTAAATATATCTCTTGTCCACCTCTTAAATATATATCTTGTCCTTGATAGACCAATCTTTCTAATAATAGTAACTCAAGAACGTTTTTATTGTGCTCAGAAGTTATGCTTGTTGTAGATTAAAATCTATTGACCTAAAGTAGACTGATGATCTGAGAGGAAGGAAAAAAAAATCTAAGGACAATAAATTTGGATATTTTAAAATTTCAGAGTAAACCAGTGACGATGATCAGCAATAACAAACAAATATGGTGCTCCTACAGGTACTTTTAGAATTGCATTCCATTTATGTAATAGAAATATTGCCTAATTCTATAAAAGTAGAAGCTATAATTCAATTAATCCCAAGTACAACAAGAAGAAAAAGGCAAAAAGGGACAGGAAATTCTGACAAGTTTTCTACATTTATCTTGGCTTTTTTCAGATATATTCCCTCTATACACTGAATGTTTTTCTGTCCCATCTTTAGAAATTCTATTGTATTCATTGAATCTTTTGTGAAAAGACAATGTGAATCCTTTCACAATAATCTCTTCATTTATCTTAACACAGTCTAATGAAACATTGAAATTACTAAAATTCTTGTATTTTACATGGTAATTCATAAAATAAACACTGCTTGGAAATATTTTAAAGGTTAGATAGTTTCACATATTAGTTGAGGGGGAAAAATTAAATCTAAAATAGCTGTTTTGTTTCAAATTCTTTTCAAGTTATTAAAAAATGCCTTCTCTCCTATTATTTTTTAATGCCTGCCACACATGAGCAAGGAGGACTACAGATCCATACTAAATTTCTTTATTTCTAATTGTTACAGGTTTTTTAGGTTATGGTTATGTGATGAGCACAAACAAATCTAAATCCATAATGCCATCAAAACAGGGCAGTCCTGAACTGGGACTAGCTCCTACTAACCTACTTCTTTTGATGTAAATGTGCTAAAAGAGGCATTCTAGATGAAAAATAGACCAGTTTTTAGGTAAGCAAACTTCCCCATTCAACTCACTTTGTAGTCTCATAAAAAATCAGATGTCTGGGTTGGGGACTTGGGCGAAAAAGAAAGAGAGGAGTCTGTAAACACCTCTTTAACTGAGACTGAACCTAAAACAGCTTAAGACAGCCATAAAACCACAGTCTAAAAACCAACTAATATCTGATTTTCCCTCCAAGGCTGAATAATGAAGGTTAACATTATGGTGCTGAGAGGTAAGCAGGACAAACTGGAAGCTGAGTTAATTAATAAATAGTTCTGATTAAACTGTCATAGAACATAAACTGTTAAATCAAACTTCAGCCTTCAGTGCTGGAAGAATCAAGCTGGATACATTTTCCCTGTCAATAGTCTGGGACAGAATACTGGGCATTTCTACTTCCATTTGTACTTCCAAGGCAGAAGGGAAGACAATTTGGCTGTCCAGACTGTCACAGACTGTCTGTACTCCTCAGGAGTACACTCTGCTTTCAGTGCACATGAATTTTATGGTTCACCTCTGCAGCTCAAACAGGCATCACTACATTTCATCACTGTACAAACTTAGATTGATAACTGGGCAAAAAAAATTCTTCTCAAATTCAAAATTTAGCTGATACATATCACACATCATTCCTAAAAGTACTCTAGAATTGTGACTCAATAGGTATGGGAGGTTTTTTTAACTTTAACTTGACAGCTGTGTATTTTAACTAACTATCCACTGATTTCAAATGTTATTCAAACACACTGATCTTTCCTGTCATGAACTGCAATACATAAAGGCAAAGGCTTAGAGTAATACACTTCTAGACATCCTAAGGTGAGCTATCACAGTGGGCAGATGTAGAGATGATGAAATGATCTTTAACACTTGAACCTGATGATCTTTCCAACCTAACTGATTCTATGACTGTTGGAAATGGAATATAATTGTGATAAAGGTGATGCTGTAGCACAGTAAAAAAATGTTCATTGGCCTTTGGGATATGTAATGCTTCACCTGGTTTTCTGGCATTCATCTTAACAGGGCTCTTGAGCAAGTTCTCAGAGGAATCAGAGAGTAAGATTATGGAAGTAAATTGGCATTAAGCCCCCAGAGAAAAACTGTCTTGAAAGCAGCACATTGCATAGCACTATGCTGGCAGATGAAATGGATAGCTGCCTTTTTATGCAAATATATGCAAGGAAAGGCACACTAGTTAATGAACTACAGCCAAAGGGTCTGAACCAGAAGTCATAATTCCAGATTAAATCAGCACAGATTGCAGGTGCCCACCAATCTCAGGAATTGACTCCCTCTGATTGCTCAGAGGCATCCTAAATCTCACAGTAAGGCATGTCTAGATAAGAGTACCAGAATGCTCAGTGTGGTATAGAAAGCACGTAGCTGTGAGCTGGCCTGTACTTACTGTCATTGTAAACTGCAAAATTTGACAATCCTGAAAAATCTTTACTTGAGAACTCTGGAGTTGCAGCAGCTCTAACTGCATGATTTTTTTTACCACACATCTCAATAAAAAACAGGGTTAGTTTGGGCAGGAGTGATAAGATGGTAGGTTGTAGGACTCCCTGCAATTGGAAGAAAGAAAACAATGGCACAATTGATGAGGGAAACAGAAAAGGGGAGCTGAAAACACAGTCCTGCAAACCTTTCTGTGTGAAGTCATCTGTAAGGACTGCACTACATCCTTGAGGGTAAATTAATGTGTAAGCAAACACTGCAGCTTTTCACTCAGTCAGGATATTACCATGTTTTTTATTTTCTAATAGTTTTATTTTCTTTATAGCTCTTTTAATGAAATCTTCTAGGGATTTTCTTTTATTAATTAAAATCTTCTTTTGAAACCAAACATCAGGAAAGAAAGTACCAAGGACCATTGCCCATTCACAGATACCTATACCCAAAATAATGGGTAGCTTCCAGCTGCTATTCCTGAAAGCCAGACTTTTTCTTAGGTATCTCAACCTGCCAGCCCCACATGGAGGCCTCCAGAACTCTAAAGAGGCTCCAATGGAACCAGGAGTTCATTTGTAAATAACAATATGTCCCATCTGCAGGATTCAGTCTCAGATATCTGAGCTGCATGGGACAGGTGAGGCAGGCACTGAACTTGTCACTGGCTGATGGGGATCTCACCAATGCAGTCAATGGCATGTGAAAAACCACCCAGTGGGTGACACCTGGTGTTTCCTACAGGGCAGGATAATTATCTCTGGAGGTTACTAATTTGGTCCTTGTTGACAACAGTCTGGATATCTCCATCACATAATAACTGTAGAGAATTCAAGATTCAGGTGTCTGAATCTCAAATCCTATCAGTGATCAAAGTACTGTTAATTTGATTGACACGGCGCAATTATAGTGTTGAGTAACCACTTCTTACCCAACAACTGTAATACTCCAGAATATTCCTGGAAACAGAATACTTCTGTAACAACTATTTCAGGCAGGCATTTATAATCTTGTAGCTATATTCTGTTTCTGAAATACAAAAACACTCAGAAAAGCAGATAGAAAGAAAACTTCTCAAGAAGAGACTTCTGTCCAAGACATAAAATATAATCTGTTTCACCATCAGTCACATGATTTTACATGCTACATAATTTTTCTCATACTTATTCCCTCAACCAAATTTTAATTTATATAAATTAATATTGCTGTAATATTTTCAAATATTTCAAATATGTTTAGGCCTATATATGGAACCAACAAGACACCAGTTTTTGTTTATTCAAGCAAATTGTCCTTGTCTTTTTATTTTTTTCCACAGTACTTCTTTGGGCAAATTGCTGCAAGTTAATATATAATCACCTTAGGGTAACCATCTAGTATTTGTCTGAATAAATGCATCAATTGATAATGTATAATAAAAACTAATTCTCTATTTTCACTAACCTCAGTAAGAGTTAGATAAAAGTTTCCCAGTACCATGAAAAATTGTCATGACCTAGAGACAAAACTACTAGTACACTGAAAATATTTATAGAATTACTTGTAACATAAAATAGATATACAGTCTGTATTGTTAATGCCAATTGTTATAAGCCAAATCAGAAAAAAACAATCCTTTTAGGGAACAGCTCAAAAAGTTTTGACTAGAGGTTTTAGATACATGAGAATGAAGAATATTTCAGGATTTGACAACTAAAAACATCTGAATAATGCCTGACTGAAGAAATATAATCCCTCTGTTCTGCATTTTACAATTGCCTAATGGAACGCTATAAAAGTCTACATGCATCTGACAAATGTGCTCTTCAAGTATCCTAAAATTGCTTACACATTCATATAGAAACAATCTCAGTATCAGAGACCTAATTTTGTGCTTCAATTAAAACATGCAATCTTCATTAAAATTAGTAGAAGCTGTCTAGGCAATCAAGGAGACAGATTTTGGCTCAAAGTATCTTAAGAATAATTTATGTATTTGGCACAAATTCTAAAACAACATTTAGGCCAAACCACTTACATAAACAATCTTTCTAGTCATATTCTTACAAAAGGCAAGAGCAGTAACAGCTGTCACAGCTCATTGTCCAAATACATCCATCTCTTTTTAATTTTAACCTCTTAGACTAATCTATACCCGAATTTTTAAGACACTTCAAATTATGTCTTTTTTAGTTTCCTTCTCTGAATATAATTTTCCTTCAGACATTTAGGAGTAGCTTAAAGATTCTATTATTCTAAATTGTGTTCATTACAGTAGATTTACTTCTTTCTCACTCCTTTAATGCATTTTCTTGCTCAGTGTAACTACCCCAGTACTTTCCAGGCCTGAAGATCACCAACAAAAACGAACAAATACATGAAGATGTTTCCAACATAAGTGCTTTTCCAGCAAGGGAGCATCACTGTAGGCAGGCATGGACTTCATCTGTGTTAGCAAATCTAAACTTCTTGAGTGTATCTCAGGCTTTATTTTGGTTACTAAGACACATGATACATACAAAGTCATTCTAATCTAGACAAATCTTACAATACCATAAAATGTGCTCTTAAAGGCAGAGCCTATTACAGTTATGTTGAAACAGTCTGTGCCAGTAAAAGCCCTTTTATGCCATTGTAATTACATCCCTGAAAGTATTTTGATAGAGAAGTATTGAAAAGCTCTATACTGCCAAACCAGCTGCTGATAAAATTCTGTATTTGTCTCCTCTCCTGGACCTGACAACAGTATGTCAAAGGGATGGTGTTAAGGCCATTCAAGTATTTCTTTAAAGTAGAAAACTTCTAGCCAAAAACCTCTATAGCTCAGTTCTGGAAAAATGTCACCATATCTCTTCAGGCACAAATCCAATCCAAGAAATTGAACAGAAAAAACATACCAGCCTCATCTGTAATGCATTTTAAGTTAATTTATTAGCACTAACTGTTCTCCAGTAACTGACTTGCACTGCAAATACTATAATCTGAGGCTTTCTTTTAAGAGCTTTATTTTATTTCCTTCATGGATACTTTTGGCACATTTTGCCCTTTCCCACTGTAATAGTAGAACTAAATTTCATTTACTCTGCAAACTTCCATGTAATATCTCAGAAGAAAAAAAATCCTCTGAAGTTTGTTATGTACCATATTAATAACCCAAACTGCTCCAGTTATTCCCGAGAAGGACAATCAATCATTTCATTTCCTATATGAGCGTCCAAAAGCTATTTCCCCCATCATAGCATTTTACTATTTTTTTTCTAAATGACAACTACCTTACAGCAAGATTTCTTTTTAAAAAATAAGCAGAAACGTAGCTTTAAAAGGATTGCTTTGACTAATATAACAGAATACATAGTTTAGAAGATAGGGACAGCTCATGTTTGAAACATGTCTTCAAAAACACAGGAAAGCAATAGCAGACTAAGTAGTGGCATTTACTTTCCAAGTCTACACAAGGAACTCATCATCAGTCCAGAATACTTACCATCCTCTCCCTATATATAAATATGCTTGAGAGTGTGTATATGCTAAACCTTTTCAGTGTTTTTTGTTTAGTTCCACACACACCACCACCATCATCACCACCACCCCCTCCAAATTATGCTAACGCTTTACAAAAGCTTTATTCAACTTTATGCAGATCATGCACAGCACAAGACCTGTAGTGGGCTTTACCTTCCAGTGCTTTGCTTCTTGTAGAGCCCAAGTACAATCAAGCACAAATCAAGTGACAAGAAAACAGAACAACAGTGTTGTCCAACTCATTCAATTCAGTTTGGGGATAGAAACAGTGTCTTTACAAAGCAATCAGTGAAGGTTAAGTGAGAGGCATACAAAAGTATTAGTCAAGATGAAGTTCAGAAATGGCATTCTCACCGCCAGTTGTCATTACTGCAAGTGAGAGGAGACTTCACTCCCATTGTCCTTTGTACCCAGAGTGAGCAAGCAGCTGGCAGAGACGAGCAGGTGTGGCTCCAAGAGCAGCAAAAACCAAACCATCTGTGGGCAGCAGCTCTGCTTCTACCCTCCTGCTCTGCCTGGGCTGCCCACTGTGTTTCAGTATAGAAAGCAAACACACTTCAGGCTGGCAGTGCTGGAGGAGCCTCCAGGCGCTCATCTCCTCTGCCCAAGCAGCTTCCAGGCAGATGTGTGAGCTGCCCCTGCCCACTGCCAAGTCAGCATAAAGCACTGCATGGGACCAGGAGATGAGCACAGGGAAGACTTTCCCTTCACACATCAACTGATACAGAAAACAGCCTTATGGACAGCCAACCTCAAAATGAATTGTGTCTTGGAAATTTTCTTTTATCTCATCCTTTTACTAAACCAAAAAAAAAATAAATTGGTATTTTAAAGTGACCATTAAATTAATAAAAAATGAAACACTAATGCTTTTTTCTCCTGCATTTAGAAGATGTGAACTGCTGAATAATAATAATAATCCTGAATAATGATCCTGAAAGAAAGGAGTATTGTATTTTAAAATAATAAAGCAAGATTTGCCCTAATTTTGCTCAAGTTCTCAAATACAGACACGTAAATTTGGGCAATCTGAGAGTTAGAAAATGTACTCACAAAGAAGACACTAACATCACCATGCTGCTTATGACTGGTCTAACAAACAAATTTTCACACAGAAATTAAAATTTATTCATTAAATCATTTTTATGCTGTTTAATTTGCTACTAATTCAGGCAAAAAGCTTGTACACTTTAAGGCTGGACAATAGTGTTTGCAATAATATATATTACATATATCTCAACTTCTTACTTTATTTTCAAACTGACACCTGTATTAAGGAGCAAAGTCAAGCTTTTTATTCTAATCTCACATGTCCCCTCTGAAAGCAAGAAGTTATGAGAATTTGAGAATTTACCAGGTTTCAGTTCTGGCCTCCATGGTCTGCAGCAAGAATTTCCAAATTTCAGCCAAGCCGTGAACTGTCCTTGCCTTTTACCACTCTACAGTATCTCACCCTTCATGCCAACTACTCAGTCTTTGCTCTGCACCTTCACAGGAGCTTTAGGCATATGCAACTGTTTTCAGAAATTATCTTTAAAAAAAGCTCAAAAGTTTCTCAAGTGCTTCTCAGCAACATGAAAAATCCAGTCTGAAGGAGAGAGAAAAATATCTCATCTTTCTTAAAACTGATATTTTGGTAGAGAGCAAAAAATATAAATTAACAGATCTTTATCAACGACCAAAAAGCTTAAAATGGAAGAAATAAAGATATATTACTGGCCAAATGGAAATCAATCAGAGGAAGGGCAAGGAATTGCATTCTGAAAACTCTATCATAAAAACATACTTTTTTAAACACAAGTAGCCAATAAGGTTTAGAATCAAAGCCAACCAACATCAATGATATCTGCATTTACTTCCGCAGGCTTTCAATACAGCTATAATTGCTTTAATTGAGTCTTGAAAGATAACTTCTGATCATATCATACATATCATGATAATAGATAGTTGAAAACTGAGACTATTAATCACAAAAGGTCTTTTTTTCCCCACTCATTTACCATCTCTGTTGTTTAATGAATTAATTTTCTGCAAATACCTATCCCAGTTTGTATTTTTTCATCAGCAGCTTCTAAAGTTAAAGTTTTACACTGTTCAACTCTCTTTATGCACTTGTTTACTCGAGGTGTGAAACAGTGAAACAGTATGCCCTTTAAAGAAAATTTCAATTCTGTCCTACCATTTGTTACCAGCGCAATTAGTTTTACATTTTATCAGTGAAGGATTAGTAGATCATTTTTTCCACAGAGCACATTTTCAGCATAATGTCAAAATGTGAAACATTCAAAACTCTGTATACTAAACTTCAGCAATTTTAAAGCAATAAATATTGTATACAAATGTATTTTATTTTAAAAATGTCTATAAAGTGGTGATTTTATTATCTTGTTTCCTCATAGTTCTTGTCCATTCCTTTCAACAAGTACCTAAATTATTGCACAGGATTTAACAGTGAACTTTGTCTGCTGAAGCTTCTCAACAATGCAGAATACACAAATTTCTACAACTTTACAACTGTTCTGGTTTCTAAACCTTTTTACCACTTTCAAAAATATTGTGTTTAATTGCTAACATTGTCTGTTAAACCTGATGGTAACTTTATTAGCATAACTTTTAGGTGTTGCATTCACACATTTATAATAAAGAACTGTTCACAGAAAATGTGTCCAGCTCAAACTACAGTTCTTAATTGCTGAAGTAGATCCAAATTAGCATTCACAGGCTGCATTTCCCTAACAAGAGGCTTTCAGGCTGAAAATAATTTGTAATTCAAAAAGGATTTTGGTCAATAGATTCTGAGCATACAAAACATGTTTGGCACTTAAAAATTCCAAGACCTGTTGAAAACTTAAATTATGAGTTTACATTTTCTCATTTCCTGTTATTTTTCTGTGAAATATTGTAAAATGGTTGCACGATTTGATAAAAGTTGGAATTATTCCCAGACATTCAATTTAGACTAGGTTTATTGATAATATCTGATGAAACCTTAATCTATATTTACAACAGTTCCTTACTTTGACTCCAAATGATGTAATATCATTATAGTTTAATAAACAGGAAAAGATGTTGAGAAAAATAATCTTATGTAAATTTGAAACACACCAGACTCCTCTTCAAAATGTTTGTCTGTACATATATATAGATTATAAGTATAGCTTCTGCAATATGTTGATTCCAGCAACAGATGCAGGAAAAATTTAGGTTGATACACTGATTAATTATATAATTAAGTTGTGTCTAGTACTGAATGAGCATAAATTACATGCAATTACATTTTCATGAGGATTTATGGTATATAGCAAGCAATGAGATTTTTAAAAACTTAACAGGACTTTCCTTTTACAAAAGTAGAAAAGCACATACCCAACAGTTTATATTTTCCCATTTTTGGTTGCTTTTGAAAGTCTAAAATATGTAGAGATGATATGATGGGAGCAATATGTGATATTAGTACTTCTGCACTGCACCATACTTCTACAAAAGTGCTGAAGAAGCTCCTGAAATAGCTCTCAAAGAATTTAAAATGTGATTTCCCCTATGAAGTCAGTTTATTATTTATGTGGGCAATAGATGACTTCTCTTGATTTGCACTCCAGAAGAAGAAGAGTGAACCAACAGACCTGCCAAGTTACTGTGACACAAGAGATGCCCACCACCAGTCTGGCCCTCACCTGAAGCGCTCTCTCCCTCAGTCTTTCCCCTCAAGCCTGCCCCTCCAGCTCAATTCCCTACCCAACGCTCCTGCACACCCATCAGCTGCTCCAGCTCTATCTGCCTGGTTGGAACCAGTGCTTGCTAACAAGATTTAAGGGATGCAGGGAATCTGACAGCAATAGAAGCTTCCTGAAAGAAGGAAATTGTGCCTGGATACAGACCTGCCTGTGTGTGTCTGCAGAGAGACTCTGGATTCTCAGGGCAGAGAGCTGCCTGCACGTGGGGAACAACACTCCAGAAGATTCTGCTGTTCTGTGCCTTTCCCAGATGAAAGATTTTCCTCTGAAGGGTAGAAGTGCTTCAAATAATTTCCCGATCACATGGAAACAGATTCAAGTATTATCTCAGCCCTGAGAACAAATTAATGCAATGTCCCAGTCTGGGATTTAGGACACAGCAAGAATTTCTCCCTGAAAGCTTGAAGGTGTCACTTTGTCACAGCTACAGTGCCTTTTGTGCATCACAAGGCACATAAGTTTCATCTGTATTTTTATTTTGAATTTGTCTTATTACATATTTTTGTTAGGCAGGCAAACTGCTGCTGCATTAATTCTGTCTGTTGAGTGAAAAAAACATGGAAAATCATGTAAAGAAATTTTTAAGTCAATTTTAGTATAAATACTCTGAAACTGAAACAACAATATATTAAATTCACTTCTTATTTTCTGAGTCATACAATATGTTTTGCATATTGTCATAATTTTAGGAGACATGCCATCTAGGAAAAAGCAAGATCCACAGATCAAAGACTTGGCAGACAACTTTGTAGATTATTTCATTATGTAACCACCCTTCTATGCTAACTCCAAAAGCAAAAGAGCTGCTACAGATGGTTTCTGATGTCAATTCTTTCCTCATTGTAATTGTAAGACACATTAGAACAACTGGCAGCTTAAATAATATCCAGCCAGGCCAGACCTGCTTTGCTTTCAATGAAAATTAGAAGAATGATCATTATGGGCTTACCCAAATCATTCCCCACCTTGCATATTTAAAAAAGTTTGCTATGATTGTTTCCACCACTCAACTGACATACAGGATGCTTCAGTATTAAATTATTCAATCTGAACTCTAAATTAGATCTGTCTCAGACTCACTCTGTAGCTCTTCAGTCTCTTACAGCTGATTTAAATATGAACATGAAAGACAGTTTTTTAAGCTAAGAAAACACAGGAGAGCAACATAAAATAGAGCAGAAGTTTTCGTTTCACAGGGAAGAGAGGAAAATAATTTGATTTCTTATGAACTTTATTATTGTATCTTTTACATTCTGGGTCACAATATAGGAAATAAACACTATCCTTTCATAACATTTCAAAACTCCATCATCAACTTCAACCACCATCACTAAAAAGACTGAGAAGATTTACAAAGCAGAATGTGACAGCTTCAGTCAGGATGGCAAGGACTTAGACAGAGGTGAAAGCAGGAAAAATACTATGTAGGCCACCAATCCACCAGTCATTTTCCTATTCCATTATGCCAACTGTTATCCAAAGACATTACACCCATAAAGTGCAAGAAGTTCACTGTCTATTGTTAGCCATGTAGGAGTTAACTACAATCAACACGGTCAATGCTCATAACAGACAGGTACACATTT
This sequence comes from Zonotrichia leucophrys gambelii, assembly GCF_028769735.1. Classification (NCBI taxonomy): domain Eukaryota; kingdom Metazoa; phylum Chordata; class Aves; order Passeriformes; family Passerellidae; genus Zonotrichia; species Zonotrichia leucophrys. Next base: position 21,615,190 of record NC_088169.1, on the reverse strand, counting down.
TAAATTGAAATTAATCAAATATTATTAAGAAGACATTAATTTAAAACAATCTATTAGAACAGTTGATGATATGTAAGAAGAATCAAGCTCTTTATATATCTAGCTGAAGTGCTGGAAATAGAAAAACTATGGCAGATTTTTTTCACTCCTATCAGTTTATCATGGTTTCAGATATCATCCAAAAGAAGGAAAAAAAGCCAGAATTAATCCAAAATGAAAATCTAGCCAAAAAGGAACATATCTTACATTATAACACATGGAATAGTCCATAAACATGCCACTAAAGCTTCCACTTTCGGAAAGCCATTTATACCATAGTGTAATCCTTCACCTACTTAGCACAATAAAATGTAAACACTGATATAATTAGAAGAAACTGTGAAAAAGCTTGATCATTTTCTTGGTAGAGAGTATATTGAGTCTTTTTCATTGCTTTGTTATTTGCTACTCTTTCTTCCTTGTACTAGACCAGCTGCCATGAAAAATGATTATAAAATTCAGTGGTAATAAATATCCAAGACACTAGTGACCAGCACCCTACCTGCCGGCATGAGTAGCCTAAAAATAACTTTCCTGACTTATCATTACTTGGGAAAAAAAAACCCAAAAGCAATAAAAGCAATATAAAACTAGGAGTAGCATTTGACAAGAACTTAAGCCTTCCTTCCACCAGAGCTGCCCTTGGATGCTATTCTGTTAATGTGTTGGGTACTCATATTTCTTTCTTTCCTGTCTCTCATTGCTGATTTACATAAATTCATACCAGACTTGAGCTGGTGCAGACTCCTAACAAGGACAATGGACAGTATAAGCTTCCTGAGCTCACTGAAATATTTCATTCTACAAGAATGGGAGGTGTATATTGTACCATTTTACAGATCCAGGGAAGTTATAGAATACAGAGAGCACAGAACTTGCCAAGACAACTTAAAGTTTATCAGCAATAAGAATGTGCATTTCTCAACTGCAGCTAAAACAAAAAACCATACTCTTATTTACCTGAGTTATAGTCACCCATAAGCAACTCACGATTTAACAAAATTTTCTATCCCTGGGTGACAGCACAGACATCCCCAAGGCTGAAGTACTACATTCAGATTTTGCTCTGGTGACCCCCATATCCCACCCCTGTCTTCTGTTGTGCTTTCTGCAGAACAGAATACTGTACCCTGAGATTTCCTCAGGCAGGTGGGTCTTTTGACTTCTTCCAATCAAAATTAAGCTGCTTATTAAAAACTGTAAATTTGTCCAGATTAAATTTTTTTGACTGAAACTGGTTAGGATGTGCTCATTGCAGCAGCAGAGTAAAGCAGCCTCTCACAAGTAAGTGTGAATGAAAATCAAAAAAAAAAAGGACATCATTCAACAAGATAGCTAGTGCGCAAATTAACACTGGCATAACTCTCTGTAATTGTACCAATATGGTCATATCATAACTCAGTTTAGAGTAATTCATATTTTTTTTCTGTATTCCTCTTGCAACTAAGAATTCCAAAAGTGCAGTGGTGTCCCCTTATGAATAAAGTCACCTGCAATCATAAAGTAACCAAATAACTATCAGTCCTACCTGCAATATTCCATACTCATGTAGACTGCAAAGAATTAAATGATACTTTCTCACAGGTCAAAAAACAGCCTGTGCAAACCTAAAATTAGCACATCTACCTCCTCCAAGGTGTTTTATCCATTCCTTTAAAATATTCACATCAACCTGAATATGAATTAAATGCAGCTTCTCTTATTTTTCCTCTCTTAAACAAAATCTGCATTTCAAAGGAAACAGACATTTTTATGTTGGATAATGAAGAGAGTATCTGCCTACTCATCCTTTTGTGTTTCACATTTCTTATCTCCTCTTTTCAATTTTTCTTCCTAAATCCTTTAATTTGGCTGGTAAGAAATGTGTTGTCCAAATAAGCACATATTATAAACAATCAGAGGGTCTGTTTTCTAATTTGTATAGTACTTCAAGATGATATCTATAGCAACTTCATGGAACAGTTAAAGCTGAAAATAATCCCTGGAGAGGATCTAGTCCAAAACCCTCTGCTCAAAGTCCACTAGTTGTTCCATATAGAAAGAAAAGACTGTTGCTATTTTATATGCTTTTATGCTACAGAGAAGGGTCATTCTTTAATTATATTAGAATCCTACATGCACAAAAGCTCCATAAGAAACAATTCCTTTGTTTCCCATGCAAATAAAAATTATTCAACAAAAGACTACAGCACAATACATAAAAAGTAACTACAATTACAGATATGCTCAGCCTTCACAGAGTGTCTGTTTCACCATAGAACAGAAGAGATAAATTAAATGATACTGTCATAAAAAGCCACCAAACTGCTGTGTTTTAAGGGTTGCCCAAGGCCATGATGTGGGAATGTTTCAGTGTGGGTACAACTGGAACAGCCAACACTTGAGGATGCAATTTTAGACATGAGTTAGATACTGGACAAAAAGATAATGAAACATTAGGCATTTAGTAATTTTTTTACTGTAATTCTGACTAACTAGATATATCAGTTACTAACAGATATTTAATCTATTGTATAAATAGCAACAACAACTTTGGTGTCATCCTAGCATTTTAGACAGACGTAATTCTTCAGTAAGACAGAGTTTATACATGCATAGACATTTTATCCAGACATTCTTGCAAATAGCACTCCACAGTTTCTAGGAGCTCAGGCTGTAATTCTCTGTAATATTTCTGCATCAACAAAAAAAAGCAAATCCTGAAGTAGCAAGAACTAGTCCAAGTATAGCACCACTGTTCAGCTTCAGAATTACACTCTCTGCAAAGATGGTGCTGCAAGTCCAATGAACTTCAGTGCTGTTACCATACTGACACTGTCAGATAAAATTACACTGACTTCCTTGGGGACTGGATTTTTACCTGAAAAATACAGTAGAGAAAGCATGTACAACTATCTCTAAATTGGGGCCCCAGTGGAGAAATCTGATGGATGATTACAAATTTAACAGATTTCTGGTTTTTCATTGCAGCCTCCCATTGTACAGTCGCTTTCAAAAGAAGTTTTCTCTCATAATATCCCAATGGCTGTCATTATTTTGGAAGCCTTATTACATTCAAGAGGAAATATGGCCATTTTGGACATATGCTTGACTGGCCATGCTTTATAAAAACATATACTCTAAAACAAAAATGAAAATCAGGATGACTCGCCAACTGGGTTGCAAGCAAAAAAAAAATAGAGTTTGAAAATATTGTGTAATGTTAAAGAAACAAGCAGACAAAAACTTCACAGGAACTAATGTATTTACTAAGATGAGCAGTTTGTTTTACTCATTTCAGAAGCTCAAAGAGAGGCAAAAGTCCCAAACAATTTTCTCAGTGTGCCACAGGCTATCATCCTCCCTAGTATAAAAGCAACATTCTGTGAAGCAGCAAAAATAAGAACAGATACAGGGAGAAAAAAATAAATCTGCACTTAGAACCAACTAAAAATCACAGTTTTCAAACAAAAATTATTCCCTTCTGTGGAGAAAAGGATGCCTCTACTTATCTGAATGAGATACTGGACTCAGGGAAAGGCAGTTAAATTTTTTCAGGGAAGTGACACCAGAGAATGGAAGCTGAAAGATGAGTTGAGATGATGAGTAGGACATCTGCAAGCAGAAAATGCCAAATGTTTGTGCTTCTTTTCTTCCTTTTCACAGCAACTCAAATGATCAAAGGCACATGCTTGTAAATGCTAGCAAAGTCATGACAAGGGTTAAGACTAATCCACATAGTGGAAGAATCAAAAGATTCTCCAAACACACAGCCCTTTAAAATTGGGATTTAAGCAAGTGGAAATTAGAAAGCAGGACAGATTAGCATCTTTGAGAATTGTGAATTCCTACTTAATCAGATGCTTGTTCACATAGATAACACAGCAGAAATACAAGGGAAAATACTTTATCTCTCCCAGACACCCATTTCAAATTCATTATTTGTTAAAAGCTCAGATATGTGGCAAAACAACCAGACTTAAAATATGAATTCCGTATAAAACTGATATTTGGTAAAAGCATCCACCACAAAGAATAAATATGTATGTGTTATCCCAGCTGCAGCCTGCAACTGCCAAATAGAAAAATTGTGAGTTTGAAGCCCACATGCAAAATCTTCAATGCTGTAATTGCTGGAGGAAGAGCTTGTATGACTGCAGTTTCTTAAGTTTCAAAAGAATTTTGCCTGGATACAAAGTAAGGAAAGACCCAGGAAATTGCTGCACTGGATTTGTTTGCTGGGATGTGTGACCAAGCAAAGACCTCTGGATTCAGGTCTCAACAAAAGCCTCCTGGGCCAGGTAACTGAATGCCATTGCCAATGCCAATTCACTTGCCTCAGTGAGAATAAAAACTACTTATTTTCAAATAAATATCTAGATACATATACACAGCACTGACAATTTGTATACTGCATTACAAATCTCAGGCATTAAATGAACAAGTTCAGAGTATAGAAACTTGTGAAAAAAGCAGGTAAAGTTTCACTGCTTTCAGGAAAAGTCAGGAACTATGGTATCAGAACAGATTTAGATAATTAACATCTTGAAAACATATCACATTATGATATGTTTTCTTTATCATTACATTATTAGATCTAGGGATATCTGAAAATTCTGATATTCCACATAAAGGCTGACTAAGGGAGCCAGGCTGGTTTATCTACACTTGGACTGAAACCCTCATTTGTTTCACAATTTTCTTTCAAACAGATTTCTAAGTTTTTATAATTTCTGTCTCCATAAATCAAGCATCATGAATGTATTTGCCACATATTCTGCACATAGAATATAACAGGAATAATAATTTTAAAAATAACCCTTTTTTGGGAGATCCAATTGCATGCGCTAATGTTCCCTACTGAAGGGCCCAAGCAAAAAAAAAAAAAAAGAACCTTTAAGATTCCTCTAAAGAAATGAAAAGAATAAATCCCCTGAAGGTTGTCTCTTAATTTGTTTTTCCTTAAATTAGTGCTAGAGAATGTTGGAAGGGGAGCAGTGTTGTGTCCCACTCACTCCTTGTTTTTCTTTGTGGGAGCATGCTATTGTACAATAAAAATGTCTTTTCAGTAATTTGTCATCTGCTTTGAAATCATTCCTTTCAATATAACCTTTTGTTAAGATCAGGCAATAGAACACATCTCCTTCTGCAGAAAGGCACAGATTAAATTTCTAGTACACACTGCGTGGATGAGTTCTACTGCCAAATTGTATTTCATTAACATTAACACAGATGAGGACATTTGACACACTTATACCTTGTATAAAAGTCTGAGTTAGTACAAATCATCACGTTTGTATTCTCAAGCTTAAACTCAGTATCACAAGCTCCTCCTAAAACTGGTATAATTTGACAAACGTTAAACTTCATACTTTTACAAAATTATTTCTGCTTATTCCCTTTGTGTATATATATATGTATTGAAGAGGAGAAAGCAAATGGAGCATATTTTGACTTAGAACCTAAAATCGTGTCTTCTTTTCACCTACTCCAATGTTCCCTATGAAGTGGCAGCCCTATCATAACCCTTATTTCCAAACAATTTCACATTATTGGAAGTCCTGCATAAACAGACACTGCAAGCTTGGACTTTTATGACTGCCCTACCACCCGTATTTCACAAGTGTGAAGAAAATTTAGAAACCTACTTCTTTACAGAAAAATGTCCCTCCGCCTTTAGTGGTCAGATATTTCAACTACGTCTCATGTCCCAGTGTGCAGAGCCCATGCTGCTAATGCCCACACTTGTGCATATAAATCTCTAATCTGTCAATCCAGCTGCCTGTGAATAGTCTATTTAGGTTGGGTTTAAAGCAGTGGGAAGTCGACCTACACGAGAGAGCTCCCTTGTAAAATGCCCGGAGGTCAGTGTTATTATCTCTGTGGGCTGCCAATGGTGCATTTGTTCCACCCTGTGTATGAGTCACTCATTTATAATAAGCTCCACTGCTCTTTGAAAGCTCTGGGAGGGATGGGTACAGCAGCTTATCTTCTGTCAATTGGCCGAAGCATAAGACGACTCCAAAAAGAGATGTCCTCAGTATTTAACTGCTCAACTAGAAGATGATTTAACTTTGTTATAAATAAATTAGAGACCTTACACCCAAATCCCAGCAGAAGTATGCTGTAATCCCACTTTCTATTCAGACTGCCACTTAGCCATATACTTCCCTCACTTTTGAAGTTCTCGTTGTTTATAAAAACCTGCTGAAGATGTGTATAGTCAACAGCAACTTCCCATTAAAAGCAAAAATAGTTACTAAAGCCAGTCTAAGCAATTAAATTACAACTACATTATGCAGATGTAATTCTAGATCAAATACTTTCTCTTTCAAACACAGGATTTAAATAATGCAAATTAAACAAGCTCAGTATTCAACAGAAAGTAAAATACCTACAGATTTAGGTTCAAATGTTCCAGATGCAAAACCCCTATGTGGTTTCAACAGAGTAGAACATTTCTCTTTTATAGGTTTCTTGAGGGAGAGAGAGAGGAAGGTGAAAGGAAAACACAATAAAACAAAACTATTTCTGCATTCCTGCAATCACTGACATTTGTAAATGGCTGTGAGACTCATGCAAAACACTATTCTCGTACTCAACATACTTGTAAAACATATTTACACATAGCCATGTATAAATTTTAATACAGAACTATCATTTAAATGTTTCATACACTCTTCTGATGAGGCAGTCTTGTTAGTCTTGGAATTCCTTCCACAATTTAGTTGCTGCTGATTTTTTCCTAAATTATTCCATCCCTCTGAGGTCTCTCCTTAAAAGACTATCTACCTGTTATCTTTATAAGTTGTGGCATTTTTAGATAGTGGACTATAGACTGAAGGAGAAGTTAGTTAAAGCTTTCTTAATACAAGAGACAAAGGTGTCAAGACACATAAATTTCTGCGGCTTTGTCTTGAAAAGATACATAGCAATACAACTTGTCAGCTTGACAATTCTTCCAGGCTTTGTTTACTGTTCTTGCAACATTCACAGAAAATGAGATCACCAATCAGACAAGGTCAGAATATCATGCTATCCAAATGCTGGATAAAATATAGCACTGAGCATGCAAAGTGAATGTCATACATCATTACAGAGAGCTCAGATTACTGTAGGCACACAGTACCATGCTTCAGTAGTAGTTGGATTTAATGCAACATCTACCACTTTGACAGACCACCCCAAAATAACTACATATACAATTCATTTAAAGTTTAAAAAAAAATATTTCCTTTAATAGTGTTATGGAGCCATTAAAAAATGCATCATCATTTTCTGAGTATCCATCTTTTTCATTTTGCAATACATTTCTAAAACTTCATGACCTTTCCTTGTTATGTGATGCCTCCTTTCAATTCAAGTACCAAATGTGGAGTCATTTGCAAAGCTGAAACAGTAGAATACAAACAAGAGGCAGAAAGGTCAAAATAGGCCTGACATCTTTACAGGCCTGTCTTCTCACTGACAGATTTCCCGAAACATACTGTGCTTCTTGTTAAGCAAGTGTCACCAGTTTCTTTATTGTCTTCTTCCAAGGTGTTAAACAGCTCTGTACTGTTTGATAACCTGTCATCACCCAACAAATGTTAGCAATAAAGAAAAAATGCACTAGCTTTCTGTGACAGCATAATAAAACATACTCAAGAGCTCTTGCCTGAACTCACTATTTGATAAAACTAAAATAAAAAGTACAACTAGATTGAGGTTTTTCAGCCTTTCCCCAGGATAAAAAAACCCAATAAACCAAACTATAATGCACTTAAAAAGTCACCCCAGTCTAACTGATCAATTTAGAGAGTTTCTGTGCAAACATGAAATACACTTGCCACACACACAATTGTTTGAATTGCACTGACCTACCCAGAAAACTGACAACTGTGGGAGTAAAAAAACCTTCACATTATTACAGTATGGCACTTTCTTTCTTTCTTCCTTCAATTTCATAGTGAACTTCTTTTCTTTAAATTTTTTAAATAAGAGCTAGACGATTAAAACCACAACTCCTTTTTCTGAGAAGAGGAAGGTGTGGTAGGCAGATGGCAGAGGTGCAAAAAGCCTCCACTAGGATCCTGCTGGCAGGGCAGGAATGGTCCCAGACATTTGTTGGTAAAGATGCAAGTATGTGACCTGCCTACACTACTATGCTGCCTGCTCATTGCTCTTTCACCACCCTTCTGTCCCCCTACTTTTTTTTTTTTTTAACAGAGCACCATGAATGTCTTTAAACATTTTTATTTAATCTGCCAAAAGTAGAAGTTTAAATAGCCTTTAAGTGCACTTACGAGTCACTAACCCTTTTAAATCAGTATTGCATCTGACAATCTTTCCACCATAGAACCAGTAAAAAGGGGAAAGAAAAGCTGAATTTCTAATTAATTCAATCTTCCCTTATTAGTGATTAAAAACATTTATGTATATGAATAGTGTTTGCAAATCTATTTTGCTGCAGTTGTTGTCAGGATAAAAATCTTGAAAGTACTGCCTATAGATACCCCCACTTCCTTACAATAACTACTTTCAAGTGTATTATGAAGTAAATTTGCATAATGTTGGACCCCAGGAATAATGAGGACAAATAAGCCTTTCCCTGAAGATGACGATGACCTACTTACTTGCCATTTAAGGAATTAAAGTCCTCAATCTGCAATACTTTCAAACATTAATTAAACCAAGAAAACAGGAAAATATGATGATTTCCCCTACAGATGGATATTACTTGAATGAAGTGCACACTGTGATTTTTTGCACCACTATTAATATTTAGCAAAAAATGTATCTCCACAATAAAGCTACACCAATTTAGTTTTCCTGGTTTCAGTTTATTTAATGGGAGGGGTAGAAATTGAAAGAAAAAAGTAAGGCAAGAAAGCTAAGAACTAAATATATATATTTTTTAAACCACTCATTTGTTATTCAAATATGTTATTTAACTATAGAATAATTTTAAAATATTCAGTTATGATACAGAAAGATTTAATTCATCTTTTGAAGAAAATAAGCAATTAAAAGGGGATTCTTTTATGTATCACGGCCCCACCAAAAACATAGGTTACAACTATCACAGGAGTTGTATTTGACACAAATTGAAACATGACTTTGGATGAGGAAATTGTACAGCAGGAGAAGCTGAACTCTAAAGAAACACAATACTTCTGTCATGCAGATATCTTCAACAATAAATAGGAAAGGAAAATAGAATACTGAATAATATATGAGCAGAATAGATCAGCAGTTGAATGGTGTTGAACATTGAAAAAACAATGTTTTTTTAAGAAACATTTCCTGAGCCAGGTTTGGTAGTGTCTTCAATGATTTAAATAGTTACTCATCAGCTCTATTGTCTCAGTGCTTCTTTAGATATAAATCCTAACATTTCAAAAATCTCACCCAAAAAACTGCAGTTCCCTCCCTTGCTCCTGGCTCTTTAGGAGCTTAGACCTGCCTCCTGGTGAGTGAATAATGATATCCCCAGATATCACTCAACAATATGGTCCAGAACCAAAGAAAAGTTAACAAGTGCAGCCAGACTGAGCTCTGCCTGCTGGGTCTGACCATACCTCCCATGAGCATTTCTGCAAGCAAACCAGGTTAGTTCTCCTCCCAGAAAACTGCATGGACCAGGCCAGGGATGTGTCTGCTGCTCTGCATTGTGTTCTCAGGCCAAATGGAAAGAATTCCAGATTTAGGAAAAGCACACATTACAATCCATGTAATGTTAAAGCCTGATTTAAGTGGACAAAAGTTGAAAAAAAATTATAAAGTGGTAACTACAGTTTAACCAATATTTTGCTGTTTACTAGGGTTAACGGGGTGGTCATATTTATGTAAAATGAAAAAAAAAAAATTAAGTCTATTTCCCTCCTGAGGGTGCTCAAAGTTCAGTGAGTAACAATGCAGGTAAATATTTCACATAAATTTAAAAAATGAAAATATTTCATTCCTACTATGAAACCACTTTAAAATCTGATTCTTCATTCCTAGCTCTGGAAAATTTCTAGTGTTTTTGGAGGGTGCAGTTCAAATCCCCAGTGCTGTAACTTTTCTTTTCCTGCTCATACCCTGATTTATTGTGGATTTTGAAATGTAATGGATTTTAGATATAACAATATCACGTCTATGGGAAAAATAAACATAGTCAGCTGTATTCTTTATGCAAAGTCAAGGGCTGCAAACTCTGACATTCTTTGGAACCCATGGGTTTTGCAACTTAAAGCAAACAGAGTATTAGATATGTTGGGGAAAAGGTCTTCTAGTTCATACTCCAAAGGAAAAAAAATCCTTTACAGATTTAATTACAGCAATACTTTAATTTCTAAATGCATAAGCTGAAAACACCTACCTGAAACAAGAAATCCATTTTGTACACACATACACCAGCATCAAAACAAGGCTGAATAGTTATCCATTTCTTCTTCATTTCAGTGTAGGGGATCCTGCTGGCATTCCTGCATGGGCAACTCCTTACACTGAACACGAACACAAAATGCTGCTTCACATCTTCCATATGGATTAAATGCATATGTCAAAATTCAATAAATATGGACTTTCACTTTACACCCTAAGTATTTGTTCACTAGTTTAAAATGTGGATGTAAACCAAATGTAAATTAGACTGCAGGAAACTGCCTTAAGAATCATTGCAGACTTCAGAAAGCTTATGGTATCAGAAAAAAAGACCTGAATATTTTCTTGTCACTATCTCCATGTTGGGACTTCTATCTGTACAGTTACATGCTTCCACTGCGCACTAAAATTCCTCAGGCCACAAAAATAGCTAAAAATATTTGATATGGCTAAGATCAGAATGTATGCTTGTAATCCATATAGTAGATGTGAATATTATGGAAGAACTGTCAGAACCAATTACCTTTCTGACCCATTCACCTGAGACCATACCCTGAATTGACTTTAGCCGAACTTTTTAAGGAAATTCAGTAAGGAGATCTACTTAAAATTCATAGCACAAAACCCGCTCTTTAACACTGCACCCTTTCAGAAGCATTTTTGTCTGTTGTGCACAGAGAGTTATTCTAATATACAGTCAATGCTAAATGGCAATTAACTCTTCAGCATCTGATTAAATACCGCAGTTAGTGTTACAAAATAAAACCTGCAATTTCTGTTTAAGGACAGACCATGCCTCTGTGCTCAGACAGCTTTCCAATTCTTTGCAGGCACTCAAAAGTAGAAAAGAGTCATAGCTCTCACTTCCAGCTTAATGCTTTCCTTACACTTCAATGAATGTGTGGAGAAAAGGGCACTTGCATCCCTGCCTGTCTGCCTCAAAGACAGTTGCCTCCCTCTCAGCACAGCAACTCCATCTACCCAAGCACACTTTTATATCTCCTTCAATGTTAGAGTAATGCAGAAACTCCAAGGGAGGTCACTTGAAAAAGCACAATCTTAACTATAGATGGGTGTAAAGCTTGTCGAAAGTCAGGTTTTTTTACTTCAGTGGGTTTTGAATAATGCCCTGGTGCTAGTCAAGCAAAACTCTTTTTGAAGTCACAGATAAGATACAGACATATGTCCCTTTCCAGTGGTTTGAATGTATTTTATTACTACATTAAATGTCAACACGAGTACATTTTGTCTTTGTCACTTAACTAGAGCTGTATTTGACCTAACTTTGCAATTGTCTCCCACAAGAGGAGAAAAGGATCATACATTTGAACAGTCTATTACAGCCTGTTTTGCACTATAAATTAATTAGGTTAATGAAATGCAATGTAATAAGATAAAATCAATCAATTAATTAAAATTTAAGATAAAAATTAAGATAAAATTAAGATTCTCATCTCAACTGCAAATTTATAAATTTTGTACAGATTCTCCGACATATTTAAGTTATTAAAATTTCTTAATGGTAATTCAGGCAGTCAACCTTTGGAAACTAAGAATGTATTTGGGAAATCAAAATCTGAAATACACTTTCATGTCACATACTCCCCTCTGCATATAGCATGGAAAGTTATTGAAAGATGAGAAAAAAATACATACAAGCTTTGCGCAAACTGAGTGGTGAGAGACGTGGTAAAACTGAAGATTTTGGAATACAAATCTGTTACTTGTTTTCAAGAAGATTTACTGCTAATTCTCCTTAATCTCAGAAGTAGCGTCTGTCTTTACTGTCTGGCCAGTGTTCCTCCAATTATAATCATCCTTCTGTTAGATGTTACTTAATCAACTGCTTTTTAGATGACAAAAATTTACAGTTGATTAGACTGAATAGCTGCATTGGTATTTCAAAAGTTTCTAGGAAGGGATTATTTCTGTGCTCAAATACCTCTAAATAAAGGATTCTGCAGCCTGAATGTCCTTGGATTTTGAAGTGTTCACTGAAGCAGATAAAGCTAAGTTAAAGAAGCATTTAGTGCTTCAGCATGCCAGCTTCAATAATATCTGTTGTGTTTATATGTGAGCACCCCCATGCACACATTTCTCCCTTTAGCTGTAGTGTATGTCTCTATTTACCACAGTGTATGCAGATTTAAAGTCTAAAGCCAGCACTGGCTTTTCTGAGAACAGACTTGAGACTGCTATGCTATCACCCTCAAAGCCAGTGTTGGCACAATTCAGTCATTAATGACAATTTTGTGTCCCTTCCCTGTGAAAAAGGGTTACTTAATCTTCAACTGGTTATGCTGAGCACTGGCTCAGTTTACTCAGTATTCAGGAGTTCAAATTTCACAGTGATCAGAGTTCATTATCTCCTTAGAACAGATACAACTGGCCAAAAGAACAAGCTCCAAAGAACCAAACTTTTCTCTAAAGCCATGCTGAAGATCAGTGAGAACTTCAGCATTCCTCATTGACAAAACCTGAGCTACAGGGACATAAAACCAATCTGAGCCTTTCCTTCCTATCCCTCATAGGGGCTCTGGCAGTCGTGATAATCTTTTAACAAGGGAAAAAAGAAAGTAACTTGATTCTAACCATTTTTACTAGAGACAGAAAGTTATCAGCAGCATCATTCAGAGTCAAAGCCAAGCAAAACACCTTCCATAAAGTCCTGAGGTCTGTTCTTCCAAGGCAAAAAAGTTTAAGGTGCACAAAACCGCAAGCAGCAAGAGCTGAGAAGCCAAAACTAGCACTCTGAAAAGGATGATCCTTTAGGTCGCACGGTATCACACAAAGACAAGTAATAGAGTTTAAAGAAGTCATTTTTTTTTTCTAGCAGTAGGTTATTCTAGACCTACAGGTTTGCTTATCTATTAAGCATCCAGCTGGTAACACAAGTGTTAGACTGGAAGGATGACTGGTGTGATCCAATACAGCAACAGTAAAGAATATGAACTTCATGTTCACTTATTCCATGTTCACTTCATGTTCACTTATTTCATGTTCTAACACAACTGTTATCTCAATACCCCCAAAAATAAATAAATTTATATTTACAAATATAGAGCAATACATCAGAGTATTACAGTGTACTGCAAATATTGTTTGCAGTATTGTTGTTGATTTAAATTCTGTTTATTTGTCAGCTCTTAAGGCCCTTAGGAACAAAGGGATTCCTGTAATCACAACACACTTATACACTAATGCTTTCATATAAACACAAACACTGAATCACAAAGCTCTTTCTTCTATTTCCCCAAACACAAATATCCAGAAACTTCAGTCACCCTATTTATTACCTAGTACAGCTTTAATCATCTAACCACTATGGTTCTCTCAGTTCCCTCTACCTTTTTATATCTGAATATAAAAGAAATCAAATAATGCATGAGAATGCAAACTATAAATATCACATCTGCCTGATTTCTTAGATGCTCATGACTTTTTATCTATTTAGCAGAGCAATAATCTTATTGATCAATTCTTATGAATTCCAATTCTATTAAATGGTTTTACCTTAGCTTTTACTAGATGAAAGAAAAAACAATCTGTCTAGCAGATCAAGAAAGAAATTTTTATTCATTCCTTTTTAGACAAAAAACCAAAACATTCATTATCTCACCCTTTTATGGGTGCCACTTAAATACCACTATTTCTGCTAAACTTTACAATGCTATCCCTATCCTGCTCTAGCTTTATTGTGTAAATAACAGTGGCTCAACACCCTTTCCAGCAGAGATGTGAGTTTCTGGCTAAGAAACCTAGAATGTTTCAGCTACTTGGGGCTAATGATCTCTCAAATGCACACTAATATGTTTGATAGAAGTCTCTCAGCATGTGTGCACAGAATGCTTAACATAAGAATAACACTACTGTGGGCAGGGCAAATAGCTGACACTGTCTCAGACTGAGTTAGATGCTGGAGGCACAAATTAAAACTGTGAGCTTTCATTTCAGTGGGCTTTGACAGATGGAACACTGCATCAAATCTCTAATTGTTTAAACCATTAACTCATCTTTCCACCTGCATTATCTCTGCAAAGAGCTCAGCTGGAAGCCTGAAAATTGCTGGAATACAGAATTCAGGAGTGTACATTATACTCTAAATAGAAACTAAACTGTCTTTTTGGGGTAGTCAAAAAGTATGTTTATTTGGCTGCAGAATCCGTAAACTGTTTATCTTTATTTTCACATTTTCCTCTCAGTTCTGAAAACTCATGAAATAGCCTTTCAGCCTTCTCTCACAGAATCAATCTATCAGGGACCACTGCCTTGGCCACTGGGAACAAGAAAGTTGGATTGCAATTCACAGTGAGTTATGATGCTCCCCATTTATCTCGACTTCTTGGTAAATGCCACAGCACATGCAGCTCTAAATTATGCCTGCTGGTCTCTTGACTTTTGCTGCCGACAAAAAAAAACCTTCTGTAAGGAGCTGTAAAAAAAAAAAAAATTATGCCTACTTCACAAACTCTTGAAATGCCTTTCCCCGTCATTTCATCCCCCTTGCCCCCCCACCTTAGGTCTAAAACACATTTTTCACTAAGCCAGCATCAATGCCGGACTCTGCCCTTTTCAGGTTACTCTCAGCAGCAATCAGCTCTGTTGTTTTTATAGGGAAGCACCTGTTATATGCTCAGCACTCCCAAGTACTTGAGAAGAACAGTCTTGGAACTGTGGAGCTCACACTGTAAAAACAAACCTGAAAATTGGAGCAGGAACAGCAAAAGCTGCGCATTTACATCCAATTTAGCAAGAATGGCCACTGGAAGGCAGTGGGATTTTAAGGACAGGAGCTTTGCAAATGGCAGTAGGAATGAGTCATTTGGGGGCTTAGAAAGCATAAGCAGAAAAGATGAAGAACACATTGGGCAAAGAATTTCATTAAGGGGCTGGAGCATCTGCCATATGCAGACAAGTGCAGATATCTGGGACTGATGAGCCTGGAGAAAAGGTTCAGAGGGATCTTACTTATGTTTATAAATATCCATTGAGATGAAATGAAAAGGAGGCAGCCAGGATCTTCTCTGTCATGCCTATGGACTAAACAAGAGGCCATAAGCACAAATCACAAAACAAGAAATACCAAAACTCTTTTACTGTGAAAACATTGACATAGGCTGCCAAGAGAGGTTGTGGTCTTTACGTATGGAGACACTCAAATTCCAACTGGATGCAGAACTGGACAACCTTCTCTAGTTGACCCCTCATTAAAAGACCTAAAAGGGTTTTCCAACAACCTCACTGATTCTTTGATGGATTTGTAAGAAACAGATCCATAGGTACACAGAATAGTGACACTAGTGGAGAGACAGAGACAAAATGTCAGATAAAAATTTTTAGAAGGTAAGTTAAGGAGAGGCAGAAAACCTCAACGCAGGAATTATGTAAAGATGTGAAAGTTAAATCCAAGAGCAAAGGTCGAGTCAGTGAAGGAATTCAAAACACAACATAGAACCCTTTATTGCTATTTACAAAAAGAGTAAACCTCCAGTGCAAAGTTATTACCCTTGAAATACTTCAGTCAGCCTTGCAGATTATTTTCTTAGGCCAGGTTTTGATAGTATTTCATCTATCCAGTAGTTCTTAAATCCACATATAGCAGTTAGGGAAAGATTGATCAGGAAACTTAATGGTTATTGTAATGCTTTAACCAAGTTAGTTAATCAGTGATATGAAGAGGCAGACTGGGATACAATGTTCATGGACTAGTGAAGTTTACAGTCCTGAGGGATATGGGTCTGGCAAAGAATAAGGTCAGGACCCTAAATATTAGGAAAGTAAACTTCCAGCTCTTCAAGATGTTAGTCAACAGGACTCCCTGGGAAGCTACTCTAAAGGACAAGGGACCAGAAAAGAGCTGGCAGATCTTTAAGGACGTGTTCCATACAGCAAAAGAACTCTCAATATCCAAGTGTAAAAAATCAAGAAAGGATAGCAAGGGACCTGCATAGATGGGTGGAGACCTTCTGGTCAAGGTAAAGGGCAAGAAGGAAATGCACAGGCAGTGGAAGTATGCACACCTATCCTGGCAAGAAGGGTTAGGGAGAAGGCTGAGGTATTCCACATTTTTCCTCTCAGACTCAGAGACAACCTTTTTATCCCCATGCCTCCCAAGTGGATGGGCTGCAAGAGGGGGACTGGAGGAGCAAAGTCACTTCACTTGTAACCAAAGATCAGCCCATAACCACCTGAGGAACTGGAACATGCATGGGCTATGGGACCTGATGAGATGCATCCCAGAGACCTAAGAGAATCAGCTGATGTAGCTGCCATAATATTTGAAAAGTCATAGCAGACAGATGAAGATCCAGGTGGCTGGGAAAAGGGAAACACTATACCCACTTTTGAAGGTAGGAAGGAGGACTCTGGGAACTACTAACCTGCCAGCCTCATCTCTGTGCCTGGGAAATCATGGAACAGATCCTTCTAGAAGCTATGCTAAGGCACATGCAGGATAGGGAGGTTAACATGGTCTCTCACAACATCCCTCTCTCCAAATCAGAGATTGATTTGATAGTTGGACTCTTTGGTAGAAGAGAATGTAGCTGACTGGTC
The DNA here is from genome assembly GCF_028769735.1 of Zonotrichia leucophrys gambelii. Classification (NCBI taxonomy): domain Eukaryota; kingdom Metazoa; phylum Chordata; class Aves; order Passeriformes; family Passerellidae; genus Zonotrichia; species Zonotrichia leucophrys. The sequence goes on along the minus strand of NC_088169.1, from coordinate 21,598,270 downwards.
TCATCCAGAGGGTGGTGTTCCCTAGAGGTCACCAGACCCCTGGGCATCAGTACAGCTTACTGTTGTCACCTGTAGCATGGCAGGACTGAGGGGGCCCTAAGCAAGACCCTCTGCAGATGACACCAAGCTGTGTGGTGCGACTGACATGCCTGATGCCATCCAGAGGGCACTGGACAAGTTAAATGTGGGCCCATGAGAATTTTATGAGTATCAACAAGTGCGAAGTGATGACCTAGGCGAGACCATCCTTTGTATCAATACAGGCTGGGGGATGAAGGGATTGAGAGCTTCCCTATGGAGAAGGACTTAAGGGTAGTGGTGGGTGAAAAGCTGGATATGAGCCCACAGTGTGCACTTGCTCAAACTGCATCCTGGGCTGCACCAAATGCAGTCATCAACTAACTGAGGGAGGTGATTCTGTCCCTCTACTCCGCACCAGTGGGACCCCACCTGGAATGCTGCTTCCAGCTCTGGGCTCCTCAGCACAGGAAATATGTGTCCCTGTTAGAGCTGGTCCAGAGGTGGGCCACAAAAATGATCAAATGGGAGAAGCACCTCTTCCAGTAGCAAAGCTGACTGACTACCTGTGTTGGAAACAAGTTGAATTATGTTTTAGATTAAATCTACACATTACAGACACTACTTCATCCTGTATATAACCTGTACCTCATAATGCTTTAAAATAATCACTTAGGTAACGCATATCATAATGCATATATTAACAAATATGATTAGTTGGATGGAAAAAGGAGGAATAAGCCCAAAATAGGTTATATTTGCCTACCTACAGGCCTAACTCATGTGAAAATATTACTTAAAGACAGTCTGAAGATGACAGGCATATTTTTTGCACTATTTTGCCAAACACTTGGCTCTGATGGAAGACTTTAGGCCAGATGCATAAGAAAACTAGATCCATCAGTTTCCAGCTTTAACTGTCTTTCCCCAACCAGACAGTAACCTCTGCATAGCTTCTATTTTAATTCTCCTGCTGAGCCAGCTGTTGGCAACAGGAACTGGGGTTTTGTGTAGTCATGTATGGGGAAAAAAGAAGGGAGTGTCTGGTTCTCTCCCCAAATAAGCTTTTTACCCCTGTGGTGTCTAGGAATGAGTAGAGCTGATGAGATCCAGGTGCTGGTTCAACAACTGCGTTACGAAATACTGAGCCCAGCTCAATCCAGCCCTTTTTCAGCCTCTACACTTTGCAGTTCAACTTCCTCATGCCATTGTTTATGAGTCCACCTTTGCATTATTCAGCAAGTCTGACAGGCTGCCAGCAACCTACTGGTAAAGTAAAAGAAATGCTAAATTTTAACTTTCATTGCCTAGACCAAATATGAATGGAACCCCAGTACACAAACAATTATATACATGTACTATCAATCCTAATGAGTGTGTCAATGCAAGTGGAAATATTTATGTGGCTCCTGGGAACATGGAGGGCTGAAGAGTATATGTGAAATGCCTCTGCACAAACACAGTTTGAGTCCATTCACCTTGTCCCAAAATGGCAACAGGGCCACAGCTTTCTAGCAGCACAGTGGCTTGGAACTCCTCCTATCTGCTGCCCACACTGCATGCACTGATGTAAAGGCACCTCAGCTGGCCTGTCAGCCAGTTGCCTTCCTTAATTCCTTTGAGATAATTCTCTGGTGTTTCCCTGTTGGTTTCTGTTACATTAGGAATCCCTGGCTTGTCTCCCTAAGACTGCAAGTGCATTCCAGCGTGGCCAGCACATTTCAGAGTCACTGGCAGAGGGTCCTCTTGCACACTGTCTCTTTAACCTTCACTTCCCATCCCACAGGTCACCAGGCACAAAGCTGATACTGTCCCTCTCCCCTAGCATAAATAGTTTAAAGCTCTATTAATGAGCCCCTCTGGGTCCCAAGCAGCAACTCTCCTCCCTGAGAAAGGTGAGATCTTACTGGTACATGCATGCCTGGTGCTGCATAGACCATTCCATGGTGAAAAAACCCCAAAATTTTGGTGGTGATACCAGCCACAGAACCATGCAGTAACAGACTCAGCCCATCTGTTTCTTCCAATGTTGCTGCCTTCAACTGGAAGTAGAGAGGAAATAGTAACTTGTGCCTCAGATTCCCTTGCCAAACATTCCAAAGTCCTTTTTGATCATCCTTGGACTACATGTTGCCACTTCATCATCTCCTATGTGGAAAATCAGTAATGAAAAGTAGTCTCACGACTGCTCCAGATTAGGAAGTTTTCGGGTGCCATCCCTACCCAGGCCCCCAGGAAGGCAGCAGACCTTCCCTGCTGTCAATGCTCTCCCTAATGTCCCCCCAGCATCCCCCTGGCCTCCCTGGCCCCCAGGACCCACTGCTGGCTCATGGGCAGATGGTTGTGCACCAGCACCCCCAGGTCCTGCTCCACAGAGCTGCTTTCCAGCAGATCACTCAGTCTGTGCTGGCACAGAGGGTTGTTCTTCCCCAGATGCAGGACCCTGCCTTTGCTGAACTTCACACAGTTCTTCCCTGCCCATCCTGTCAAGGTCCTTCTTGAAGGGCTCACAGCGCTCTGGGGTATTGGCGACTCCTCACAGCTTTCTGTTGTCACTTGTGGGAACTCAGCACATCCCTCCGGATGTTCAGAGTTGCCGAGAACCCTCTCAGGGGGCCCGGAGACTCTGGCATGTTGCCCGGAACACCTGGTGGCTTGATTTTGATCCTTCTAATGAAGTGCCACCCGTGTATGAAGACATGAGAGCCACACAAGTTTGAATGGTGCAAGAATGATGTGTTCACAGGGTGAAAATATAGATTTTAGAATTTTTGGTATAGGGGTTATAGGGACAAGATGGAGGAACCAGGGCGTGTCTAGTCCTTCTTTCCTCTTCTTGTTCTCCACTTTCTGCTGTGAAGTTGGCACTTGGGGATTGGTTTAGAATAGAAGTGCACTGTCTAACATACGTGATAGATATTGGGAATCAAAAATAAACATGATATCCATAGTTTGTAGTATAAAAGACAACACCGCCTCGGGGGCAGTGGAGAGTGTTCGTGGCTACCTTGCTGAACAGATCTTGGCTGGGCAGAGAGAAAATTTTTTTAGGTAAGAAATAATAAGCAACCGAAGACCGGAAAGTGAAGAGTCCAGACTCATTCTTTGGATCATGGGCTGTCTCAGAAACATCCCACACATCTCAGGGCAGAGACCAAACAGCCAAACCCGAGAGTCACTGAACTTGCTGAGGAGGCATGTGCCCTCTCATCCAAGTCACTGATGAAAAGAGAAACAATACTGGGTTAGTACTGAACCCTGGGGGACACCACAAGTGACAGGCCCTAGCCAGACCCTGTGCCTCATTACATCTCTCTGCAATTTGCCAGTCAGTCAGTTCTCAGTCCATCCGCTCCTTCCTTCCTGAGTTTGTTTCCGAGGATATTGCGAGAAAGTGTCAAATGCCTTGCTGAAATTGAGGTAGAAATTATCCACTGCATTTCCCCATCCACCCATGCAAGCTGTCTCATTGTAAAAGGCCATCAGGTTGGTCAAGGACTACTCCTGATAATCTACTTGTCATCCATGTGGAGATGGACTTCAGAGTGAGGCACTCCACCACTTTCCCAGGGATTGAGATGAGGCTGACTGGTTGTTAGGTTCCCTAGGTCCTCCTTCTTGCCTCTTCTGAAGGCTGGGGTGACATCTGTTTTCTTGCAGTCCTCAGGCACTTCCCCTGATTGCCACAACCTTTCAAAGGTGATTGTGTTTGACCTACTTATAGCGTTCACCACGTCTCTCAACACTTGTGGGTGCAGCCCATCAGAGCCCATGGAGTCACAGATGTTAAGGGTTCTCTAACCCAATCCTCCCTAACCAAGGGAAAGTCTTCCCTACAACAAACACTCCTTTACCCAGATCTCCTGTGTCAGATATTCCTGAAGGCTGGTCTTGTAAATGAAAACTGATGTAAGGAAGGTTCAGCAACTCTGCCTTCTCCTTGTCCTCCGTTACCCATTCCATTAATTCCAGATGTGTCTTGGACTTCCTTGCCTCATTTCTACTCACTGTGATAACCTCCCTGTATTCATTCCAAGTGGCCTGACCCTGCTTCCATCTCCTATGTATTTCCTACTTACATTGAAGAAATGACACCAGTTCTTCATTCATCCACACAGGTCTCTTGTCCACTTTGCCCAATTTCTTGCTCACCAGGATGCATCATTCTTGAACCTTACAGAAGTGATCCTTAAGGTCAACTAGCTCTTCTGGACCCCTCTTCCCCACAGGATCTGTTCCCACAGGATTCCTCCAAGAGGACCTCTAAAGAGGCTAAAGCTTGCTCTCCTGAAGTCCATGCTTGCTTGCTGCCCTGCCTCCTTCTTGCCCAATACTGAATTCCACAATCTCATGGTCAATGCAGCCAAGGCTGCCCCCAACCTTTTGATCTCCAGCAAGGCCTCCCATGTTAGTTGTGTAAGGTGGCACACCATTCCTTTGGAATCTTCCAGCACCTGTCACACTCATACAAACCTCCTCCACCGAGGGGCTGAGAACAAGTAAAAGGAATCTGCATTTTTAAAAGGTTAACTGAATTCTCTGCATCACTTTGAAAATTTTAGCTAGCTAAAGTAATTGTTTTAACTTTGCATTGCAAAACACAAAAAATCAAAGCCATGCTGAAAAGACAACATTATACTTAAGTTTAGCTCTGCTAACAATTTGGCCAAGTTTACATTTATTTATTTTCTAAATATGACAAAGCTGCTTTCTTAAGGAAAATATATTACCTTCCTAAGAAAGAATGAAAAACATAGGGTAACATAACTGCAAAGCACATTTTAAGTAATTTAAAACTTAAACTATCATTATTTTGTAATACAATATTAATTTGTAGCATTCTTACACTGGTTTCAAGATACTGATTCAATTTTAAGGCAAAATTCATGTCAGCTTATATACACTTTATGTGGATTCAATAAACTTGTGAGTGACTCAGAGAGATAATCTTATAACCTCTGCCCTGCCTTAAAACCTGGATTACTTTTCTTGTGCAATTCCTTCTTTGTTGGGCAGACACAAACCATTGGAATACCCTTCCAAGTACTTACCACAGTAGGCTTTGCAACCCAATTTTTTAAAAACTGTTATCAGAATCACTATGGAACAAGTGATGGGTCACTATGGAACAAGGCCCTCATGCTTTCCTGAAAAGGCAATTCAGTTAACATGAAATATGTACTTGGTACGTCTGTTTGGGGTTTTCAAGAAGAATTTTAAGAATGATAAGATTTCCTTGCAGAAGTGAAATCCTTAGCAGTGTGACACAGCTAATAGGAAATGTTCCATTCCATCATTTTCTTATATTGACGCTGTTATATCCTGTATTTTAATACTGATAAAAGCAACCAACTTTGTTTTATTTACCTGCAACAGAACAGTCAAAAAATCGGCCAATTTCCAATCCCTTTTATGTCAAGGGATGCTAGATCAGCAAACATGTAATTTCATTCTTTAAATGTACACAAGAAATTAACATGGGTTAAAATCAAGGGTTAGCATCAGCATTTAACATCGACTGCATTATTGAAACAATGCAAAACAATGCTACTTAGATTTAATTCCATTTTCAGTACAACCTTCATGAATAAAAAAGCCTAAATTATTGTTGAAACACATTTTTAGGACCTTCAGGCAAATTTCCAGTGAATGCATCTTCCATGAGATTTATGAACAGTCAGCAACAAATGTGCAATTCCACTTGAGCTAAACTCACTAAAGCTCCCAAACCGTTGCTGCTTCCATCCAGACACATAGAAAGACCCTCCGACAGGAGAATCAGTTGACAATTAGCCCATTTACCGTTCAGGCTTCCAGGGTTTGAATGCTAGAATGGGAAAGGGGCATCAGTAGAGTCAACTGGGATTTGTGTCAAGAATACTTTCCAAGAAATTCAGGTTCAAGATAAAAATTAAATATCCAAGCTGAATAAAATGTTGAAATCCAAGCTGAATAAAATGTTGAATGTTGAAATATCCTGGTACTGTTGGAGGAAGATTTTTAAGTTATTGACAGTTTTACTCTCTTCTGACCAAAAATACTGAAAAAAAACACAAATGAGACACCAGTTTCCAGCCAGTGTAAACTTTCTTAAAATGACAGAATTATGTTGGTTTAACTATGCTTGATACATATCCTGCAACATGGTTCCTTTGTCCTGAAAGAGTAAATCACTAGGTTTTAATTTTTGATATTTTATTACAGGTTGAGGTTTCCAAATAAAATATAAACAGACACTTTTGAAAACAGGCTAAGAAGAAAAGCACTTAATCTACAGACAACAGACTGAAAGCAGATAGGAAACATAAATGAGAGAGGAAAAATCAGACTTACCTTTGAACACTGTTTATGATTCTGGCACCAAGCAAGTGACCCATTGTTCTGAAAGACAAAAGAAATGTACATAAATGATAATATTTATTTCAGGCTAGACATATTCTCCCTAACATATTTAAATGGAACACACCATCCAGTTCTGCTTAGAAAATTATGCTGTGCCACAACGTAAGTACAAATCCTGACTCCTGGTCCCTTCTGTGGAGTTAAAGGCTCATACAAGTGTAAAGTGAACATTAAAAAGTTAGGAAAGCATTTCAGCAGGCAAATTTGGTAGAAAACTGAACAAAATCATCTTTCAGTCCATCTTTGTAAACACTTGCTGTCTAGAATTGCTAAGTTGTAGACAAAAGGTAGTACTTGCATTTAAGAAATTGATATAGATTAGTAGTGATTCATGAGAAGTCCATTAGTTGCATTTCAATATTGCACAACATTTAAAACAAGTTGTCAAGCAAAGATAATGAACCTTTACGTAAATGGAAAATTCAATTAAAGGCAGTATGAGTTTCTCAAAAGACACCTGTGCCAGTTTTATTTTATAATTTTGATAATAAAGTGCATTTCCAAGATAAGGAAACAGTATAGCTCTGATTTATCCCGACTGCAGTAAAACAACCAATACAGTATAACATGCAAAATAATAATTTAATCTAAAGGAAAATAAAACACAATGAGAAGAGAAAGAGAAGTATGAAACTGGCACAAGGACAAACAGCAACTTGTTGCTCTTCCAGAGATGTTTCTGAAAGGTCAATTTTGGAAAAAACTCACAGCTCAGAAGTGTATGTTTGCGGTGTTAAAAGATGAAACAAAATAATGATTTACTTTCTGTATAGTGGAAGATTGAAACAACATCAGGAAAACCTAAATGACTGAAGATGAGAAATGGAGTATAAACTCTGCAATACACTCTAAGATCAGTGTGAGGACATTATATGTATGTATCTCTTCCACCATTTATAAATCCATACTCTGGAAACAGAATGGCTGAAGATTCTGGTCAATCTATTGTTCACAATTAGCCTACAACTGTCAGTCTATGAGGGAGTAAAAGGACACCCTTTCATAGGAATTTGACAAGGTATTCCCACAGGGAATGTGACTGCAGTACTCTGTCACTGTTGGCACCAGCTATAGATCTGGAAATCAGTTTCCAAGGAGGAGGAATACAGGTAGGCCAGAATGCAAAGTACTAATACAGCAGCACTGTATCTTATTTCTTTTTTATTCTTTTTTTATTAAAGAGTGATACAAATACTGGAATAATATACATATGTTACATATGTTGGTTTTATCTGGCATAATTTTCTTCACAATAGCTATGGTCTATGCTTTGGATTTGGGCTGGAAGCAGTGTTGATAACATGGGGATGCTTTTGATACTGCTGAGCAGTGCTTACAAATGCTGACATACAGCATCAAGGCCTCTTCTGCTCCTCACCCCATCCCACCAGGGAGGGCTGGGGGTGCACAAGGAGCTGGGAGGGGACACAGATGGGACAGGTGATCCCAACTGACCGAAGGGATATTCCACACAATATGGTATCCTCAACATATAATGCCAAAGGGAGGAGGAGGAAGGGACGGATATTTGGAGTGATGGTGTTTGTCTTCCCAAATCACCACTATGCATGACAAAGGGGGTGGCTGAACATCCGGGAAATAGTGAAAAAATTCCTTGCTTTGCTTGTGTGCATGGTTTTGCTTTACCTATCAAACTGTCTTTATCACAAGCCATGAGGTTTTTTCTACCTTTACTGCTCTGATACTCTCCCCAGTCCCATCCATGGATCAACTGAGTGAACATATGCCAAGCTTAGCTTCCAGCTGGCTCTTAACCACAATAATACAAAACTTTTTATGTATAAAACTCACACAGATAATAGAAAAATAAAATAAAAATTAGTCTCTCAATTATTCTCAATTCAGAAGAAGAAATAGATACATTAGAATCATTGTAATGGAGACAACCACCATAGTTTTTCAAAACTGCAGCATTTGTAAGCTTGAATACAGGGATTTGCTACCACAACTATGAAGCCCATGCTTTGAAGCTGGATCTCGCTTTGTGAATGTTTAAAAAGATCATGTTTGTGCATGCCTTCATACAAGTATGTAGTCATATGTTCACAAAGTTTCCAAGACATGGCCAGTAGGTCACGGGAAGGGATTGTCCTCTTTTAATCTGCTCTCATGAGCCACACATGGAGAACTGTGCGCAGTTCTGGGATCCTCAGGACAAGAAAGTCAGGGACCTGTTGAGGAGGGTCCAGGGAAAGGCCACCAAAATTATCTGAGGATCAGAGCACCTTTCAATAAAGGCTGAGACGTCTGGGGTTGTTCAGCCTAGAGAAGAGAATGATTCTCCAGAGAGACCTCATTGCAGTCTTTCAATATATAAAGGGAACTTGCAAGAAAGGCAGAGTGACCAAGCCCTGTAGGGACGGAACAAAGGGTTACAGATGAAAACAGAGAGGGTAGATTTAGATTGGATCATAAAAAGTTTCTTCCCTAGAAAAGGGTGCTAAGATACTGGAACAGGTTGCCCAGAGAAGTCAATGTTGCATCACTGGAACTGTTCAATAACCAACATGATCTCATGGAAGATGCCAGGGCAGGAGGGATGAACTAGATGATCTTTAAAGATCCCTTCCAATTTCCATCATTTTGTGACTTCAATAATCTCCATAGTCAGAATCACAGAATGGTCTGGCATTCACCAGAACTCTTAATCTGAACTTCAGAAAATTCATATGTGTCTTTTTTTTATATGAGCTGAAATGCTAACATCTTCTACTCCTGCATTACCAAGGAAGCTATGGGGATAATAAATATAAAGACATATCCACTCTTTTTCACTCCTTTCCACGTACTTGCAGTTATTTAGGAGCATTTTAAAACAATCAGTTCATACAATTTAATTTCAGTATTTTATGAAAATTTATTTTATCATCCAGCAGATTACCATGCAATACTACTTAATTTTATAACACCATTTTTATCTGTCCTTATGGTAAAATTTAGCTAAAATTGAGATTCACTAGCATAAGATTAGCTAACTATGAGCACCATCTCAGGTCCAACCCCTTTGGAAAGAGACACAAATAAAAGAAATAAAACTTTAGAACAGCTGTAAATAACATAAGCTAGTGGGAATTCTTTAGTATTCCTCTCAATGCTGTATTAGGATTTATTATTTCCATTTACAAATCTAGCCAGCAGCAATGTTAAAACAATATTTTATGTGCTAGTTTCAATTTATCCCCCTTTCTTCTTCACATAAAATGTGACAGAAGTAGCTGATTGCAATAACAGATCAGTAGCAGCTCACCACTTTGTTTCAGTTATACTACTTTCCACTGAACTAGAAAAAGTAGCTCTGCTTTTAAATTAGATTTGTTACTTGAGACAATAAAGCCATAAATGCCCAGATGTGTGGTTCCCCTACTTGATAATTTCAACATCTACAACTGTTTTCATTTCTCTACTGAAACTGATTAGTACTTGAGTTAAAAAGTCTATCAAAATGTAAAACTATTGTTTACCACCTTCAACTACATAAAAACTAACATTATGTGAATGATCTTGCATTGTATAAGGAAAAACAAATTCTACAGGCTTCCTTTGAATAGCAAGGTATCAGAGCAAGCACAAACTCAAATGAAGGCTCCCCTCCACTCTGCATCTTAACACATGGTTATTCACAAACATTCAGCTGTGATTATAGCTTGTGCCAGTGTATCTGGCTGAAACCCTAATTTCAAATAATCAGCAATTTGTGTTTTATCTGTAGCATTTTACATGCTCCCACATTCCATTCTCAATTCTCTCATGTCTGGTTTTCTTCAAACCCAATTCTGACTTGACTTATGCCGGTGAGACTTTGACTTCATCTTTAGTGGTGGCTTCAATCTGCAGTGCAGAAATGGCCTCAAGGAAGACTTAAATACCATTTTTCCTACCCATTTATAAGCCTTGCACAGCCTTTCTTCGGGGCAACCCTGAAGCACCCTTATCTGCATGCTGAAGAGAGCAAACTGCACTCCACAGGGCAAACTCCAAGCATCCCATCTTGCCAGGCCTGATCCATCATATGGAAGATGTCAGGGAGAGGAACTAAAGCAGTCTCCAACTGCACATAGGAGATGGATTAGAGGAACTCAGGGCTCAGAACCTGAGCCCCACACACTTAGAATCTGCCAGGAAGGAGAGGGTAGACAAACTTCAAGAATCAGACCTTCAAAGACCAGAGCTGTTTGACATGTACAAGAAAAAGAGCTTACAAAAGCAAAAACAGGAGGGGGAAAAAAACTAAAACAAAACAACAGATAAATATTACAAGACTCATAGGATTACAAGATCATATTAAAAGATTCATTCCAACAAGTATTTGTGCACACTTGATTTCCTTTGTAAAAATACAAATGCCCTTCATTCTTAACAGGTAAGACAAACATCTCTATTCTGTGTCTTGAAAAAAGGAAAGCTGTGCAGCATCTCTTGTAAAAAAAAATACATGCAGAGTAGCAAGAAAAATCAATCTTCTTCTACCTACAGTAGGCCCCATGGGGGGGGAAGTTAATAACACTCACAAGCAAGTACAAACTGGTCTTTAATTGGAGCAATGTCAAAAAAACCCAAACAACAAAACAGTATCAAATTACTTAATTTGCATCTCTGTCCATAGTTATGTCAGGAGATACAACCCTTCTTTTGAAATGCCAGACATGAGCTATGAAAATTAACTAGCCACTTCATCTGCTATGACAGTAGCTGCACATCTATTATCAGTTGTGGAAGTCTCTTCTCCCCTGCCCAATCTTCAATTCACATTTGTGTGAAACCACCGTCTCTCAGAAGTGGCCTCTCCTGACAACCTCACTGATTCTTTCAAAATTACAAAAAAGCATAGAAATAAACCTTTCAAATAACAGTATCCACTGAAGAAAAACAGAACATTTGAGCAGACAAATCAATACTGATGCAATGATGAATTTAAAAAGAGGCTCCCAACATATATTTTCTGTATCCTATCAAAAATCTTAACAGGATGAAGTTAAAAGTAACAGTAAAGTATAACTTGTGTTTAACATGCATTTCCTGACTGCATGGTCACTGTGGCACAAATTAATACAGGTACTTATCTATGTCCGTGTTGTGTGTCCCCAGGCCCAGCTCCGAAATGTGGAACTTTCAGAGGTGCAAAATGGAATCAACAAAACCAAACTGGCATCCAAGCTCCCAAATACAAAACTATGCACTCAGGAATGAATTTCAGATAAGCCTGTACACTTAGTGGGGAGAGATATCAAAACCAACAGATAGGAAATGCCAAAGAGAAATTTATTTCTTAAAGCCCTTCTATCAAGACTAAACACAAACTTGTAGTAAATGTATGGGCAGGGGAACCACAGAACCACCTCTCCTGGTCTATGGTATTTAGTTATGCTTTTGTATATAAATAACAGGAACAGAATTTTCTTTGAAAATAATGCAGGAAAATGAAAAGAGAAAACCCTGTTGCACAACACTAAGAACACCTACCCCAGAAGTCTTTCACCAAGTTCCAGCAAATTTAAGCCTTTATTGCACTTTGAGATGACTCAGCAACAGGCTAGAGAGGAGACTAAAACCTGGCCAGTGAAACCAAACCACTCTGCAGAAATGAGTAAAAAGAGAAATGTAGAAACAGAAGAAACATGGAGCTCCAGATGGTGAAGGAGCAAGTTATGAAGTTCAAAAGCAAGGTCCACCTTAGAAACAAAACTGGCTCTTTCAAGGGCTACTTACACAAACATATTTTTAGCATTGTTTCTACTACACGCTTGTCCAGTGTATGTCCAGTGGAAGACCATCCACTAGAGAAGCCATGGATAGAAAAAGAACAGTATGAGATTAAAATGTCCATAAAATACAACAAAAAAGCAGTAATATTCCGAATAGTAATATTCTGGTTCCTTGGCTTCTGTTCAGCAAAAAAAGAGGAAGGAAATACAAACAACTGAAATTAGTACATTTTCCTCTTTATATAGTTCCTGATTTCATTGTACATTGTATTTTACAGAAATAATTCCCTTGGTAAGGGATTTCTCTTGCCTTATAATGGTTCTAATAAAGAACAAAACTGGAAAAAGTAAGCATCAAATAATAAATTGAATGTTACTGTGTAGCTTTGAGCCATTCCCATCTGTTCTGTCAGCAGATCCCAGGAAGAAGAGATCAGCACCTTCCTCTCCACTTGCCCTTTTCAGATAGAGAGCAATGAGGTCACCCTTCAGCCTCCTCCTCTCCAAACTAGACAAGCCCAAAGTCCTCAGCCACACCTCTCAGGACATCTTCCAGCCCTGTCACTGGCTTTGTTGCCCTCCTCTGGGAGCATTCAAGGACTTTCACATCCTTATTAAATTGTGGGGCCCAGAACTGCACAGAGCACTCTGGGTGAGGCTGCACCAATGCTGAATACAGAGGGATAATCGCCATTTTGAGCAGCTGGTGGTGCTGTGTTTGATGCACTCCAAGATGTGATTTTCCATCTCGGCTGCTTTGGAACCCTGCTGATTCCCATTCAGCCTGATGCTGATCAGCCACCCAGGATCTTTTTCTGCAGGGCTGTTCTCCAACTCCTCCTCTGCCAGTTTATACTTGTGCCCAGCATTATGCAGAATCCAACATTTTTTACTTGTCAAATTTCATTCTATTAACCACTGCTCAATGTTCTAGCCTATCTAGATCCCTGTGCAAGGCCTCACATCCCTCAAAAGAACCACCAGCACCTCCCAATTTGCTATCATCAGCAAATTTGCACTAATGTTGCATTCACCTGCTGCACCCAGAGCACTGATAAATGCATTGAACAGAGCTGGTCTGGAACCAAACCCCGAGGAGCACCAGTGATGGACAGACACCTGCCAGGTGTGCCCCCATTGATTACAACCCTTGAGCCCTGTCCTTCAGCCAGTTCTCCCAGCACACCATGAGCCCACTGATCCCACAGCTGTCCCTGGCATTCCCTGAGCTCATCTTTGGCCATGCCTGAGGCTGCTGATGACCCTGCACCAGCACCCAGCTCTGCCCGGCCCTCGGAGAGGCCACAGCCTGCAGTGAGGTCACCCCAGCCCTGGGAGCCAGCCCAGGCTCAGACTGACAGCACAGGACTGTGCTTTAAGGTCTAAAATAACATCTTCACTTATTCCTGATGTGTAAGTAACGTCCTTAGACTTTATTCTAGTTAGCAAAAGCACAAAGCAAAATTTCAACACCAAAACCAAATAAAGATCACCCGAACAAGAGGAAACAAAAAAGCATATAAAACCTACCAGAACAAAACAGCAACAAGAAATACTGCATAGGACTCTGATGTGAGAAAACAAACAGCACTTAGCACCATATTAGTCACACTGTTTAATATATTACTATCAGATAACTTTAGGACTGTGTTATATAAACACATGTAGAAATTCAGCATTAAGCTTAACTATGTACATATATTTCCTCTGCCATCTTTTAATGGCATACAACTCTTAAAAAAAAAAATGAAAAAAACCAAAAACACCAAGCAGCAGTATCCCAAAAAAAAAAAAGACACTGAGGGCAAGAACACATTTTGGAACAAAGACCTGAAGTTATTTTGTTACTGTAACTAACTACTGGGATTCCTCACAACTAAATCAAATGTAAAATGCCCTTAGAGGAAGCTATTTTTATACCACAGATGTTTAAACCATAGAAAAGTCAATGCTGGTTACTAGTTAATCCAAAGTAATTAAGTTAAAGAGATGACTGAATGCAAGAAATACTTATAAAACTGATCATCCTAAAAATTCCTTCCCTGAATTTGCAACTATAAACCAAAATTAAATTATCATGGGTCACAGTGTGACTCACACTGACACTTAATTTTAAACACCTGGATATCCAGGAAATGGATATCACAAATAATTTTTTAGAAAAATCTTAGTCAGGTTTTCTTTTGGATTTATGTTGATATTGCCATCATCTGTAATGTGCTGGCTCCTATCACAAGATATGCTGGGTCCTCCTGTAGACAGATGGCTACAAATAAAACTATATTGACCTAAACTTTGGGTTGATATTTCCTAAACAGTTTATATAAAGTCAACCTTTATTGCTGTTGCAGACCAAAATATTAAAAGATACAACTTCACATACACCAAATAGGGGGGAAAAAAATAGATCAGAGTAACTAGAAAAGAAATTAAGAAAATCACCAACCATCACCTGTATCACAATACACAACATTATTTGCTCTCTGGCTGTCATCATTAGTAGGTTCCTAGAAAGACAACCATCAAAATCCAAAATCCATCACCAATGAAGCAGCAAAAGATGGAGATTGGTACTTTTGAAAATAGACTATGCATTGCTTTGATTAAATTTACATCTCTGAGTATGGGACACCTTTACTCTTTTTAGAGCACTGTCTTCTCAAATGCACAGAAAAACTACTAGATAAACACAAGCTGTAAAAACAAATGAGCACGGGGATCCTTGTGTCTCCACACACTTGTGAGTTATGACTGCCTTCTTGTGGTTTCACAGACTTCACTCTTACCACTTCTAAGACTGATCTCAACTGAGGTCTTATTCTGTTTAGCAGAAGTCTTTACCAATCTGTAAAAGAATCCAGATGCAATAAACTTCACTTCTCCCTGCAGCAGGAGGAATTAAACACACAGACACCAACTTGAAGCTATTAAAGTTATATAATGAATCTCAAACTATATTTGGGCCAAATTTCGAATACATTTTTTGGGATTAAGTAATCCAGTTCAAGTGAACAGAAACTAGTCCAACAGCATTAATTTGGGAAGCAAAAGACAGCTTGTCAAGTACTTGTTCATAGGCTCTATTTCAAAATCCCCACCCTTTTGAAATGCTAATGCACCTCTTCTGTTGTGTCATAAACTTGATTTTCTATACATATGAAATAATGAGATAATAAAACTATGTGCTGGCTCGAGGATGTGACAGAAGTGTAGCCTTGGGAAATTAACACCAAAAGAACAAAATATGTTCTAAAAATGTAATGCTTGCTTATGTAAAATACAACATAAATGCAGATATATACAATCTACTTCGTATTTGAAAAAAATACAACTGGTTCTCAATATACTGTAGGATATTGTATGCTACTTTGAATGCTGATTTGATTTTATAACTGAGAACTACAGCCCAATTGCTATTCTGTATAATTATAAGATTACTGGTTAGTTGGGTGACTCCCAAAGCATGTGATCTGGTACGTTTATCACAGGCTGCATTTGCCTCCACTGCCTACCAACACAGCATTCCACAATCAACTACAAACTCCCTAGGAATTATGTGGACCACAGAAACACATCTATTGAGCAAAACACCTGGTCTTGATGAGCTTGATGTATGCACTACACATATGTCAACTTTGCCCTTTCCTTCAACTAATTCTAGTCTGGTCCCACAGACACAATGCCCATTAGTTGCTAAAGCACATTACATCCCTCTGGATTATCTCTCCCAGTTATGTTAATCCAGAAGAAATCCAGTGCATGAACTCTCAGACTGGTCCACAAAGAGAAAGAAAAGGTGATCATGATATGTAAGAGATTCACTCCCAAAACAAACTCTGATCCAATTAAAACACTAATGTGAAGTAGCATCTCAGACATTTCTAACATCTCCCAAACACACAAAAGTAGTAATTCAGCGCTTCCTATTAGACTAAACTTTCCTCAAAAGCCACAGTTTCAGAGACAGTGAGGGCAGCTTTCCTTTCTGGACTTGCAAAATGCTTAAGGTTCTGTTGTCTCACATCCTTAAGAAACTAAGCACACACACACACAAAAAGAGTAACAACCATGCATTTTTATATCAAATAAAACATCCATTATAAATAGGCTAACCATAAAATACACAAACACAGAATAGTCCATGCATGTTGCATTGTCATGGAGTAATTTCTGATCCCAAAAACTGCTAAATGCATTTTACTGCACCACATACTGGCCATGTGAAGTTTCACTGCAATTTCTCCCATTCTGTTCTGGCAGTATGAGAGAGACATCACTACAACCACATTTGTAACTTTGGCGGGAGTATGGATACACACACCTGTCCTTCAAACTTAGCAGCTCTTCAGTGGCCATGTTACTATGACTCAATCAGGTACCATCAAATTACACATTCACATTCTTGGGCTTAACATATTATCTATTTCCAATATAATCCCATGAAATTCACATGATAAATTTCAGGAATGTATTTCCTTTCTCTTTGGCATGTGTTACCAGTTTACAAGACACTAAATATTTCAAGCCACAGTAGCAGCCACATCCCCACAAGCTGATGGATACATATATTTTCATTTCCTTTTAAAGGAACACAAAAATATACAAATTCCATGAAGCACCTTTCTCAACATAGAATATTTGTGACAAGTATCTCCTTATTCCTATTGTCTTGATGTATTACTATAAAACTTTTCCTCTTTGAAGGCAATAAGCCCAATAAACATAATTGCCAATATGAATACTGTGTTTCACTATCTTTTAATACTTTTAAAACATCTAGTAAATTATAATCTCAGCAGTAAAATTTAGCACAAATAACAATCCTACAGATGAAATATGCAGTCTAAAATTTGACCACAATTATTCATTGGTAGCTCCAGAAACCTATTAATATTTGTAACATTTTTTATACAAAAATAACGTTTTGGAGGAATTATTAAAGTACATAGCAAAGCTCTCAAAAGTAAGAAGTGTAAAACTTAACACAGTCCTTGGAGGTCTAAGAGTTGTGTAAACAGTCTTTGGGGATTTTTGTTCCATTTTCCACAGAAGACCTGTCTCAGCGAGTGAAGTGCATCTCACCAGACCTGGGATTTCCTAGAAACATTTGCAAAAGGGTTGTGGCCATTCAGGAATTAGAGATTTTGTTAAATAAAAATTACTCTTGGACTTAAACAGAATAGCCTATCTGCAAGCTGAATCAAACCCAACATAATATTGTTAGAACTTACAAACACACAAAAAAAGTCTGTCACCACAACAGTTAAAGCAGCATTTCAGAAAAAAAAGTATTCTTTCCCTGATATATTGTAATTATTAATATTTTCATACATCTGCCTTCACTGTAGATGCTGCAGGGAGACAGAAAAGATGTAATGGGTGCAGTTTAATAAGGCCACAATTTATTGTTTCATCTCCAAAGCACAGCTCAACAAAAACCTTATCAGACAGGTTAACATTCTTCTCTCCATTGCTCCTATTTTGTTGCTCCTTGGCTGTCCCTTCCCAATCAGCTCTCATTTCTGCAGAAGGCCAACACACAGGGCTGCCAAATGAAGCCTGTCATAGAGACTGGGAGATGCCAGTGGCACTGCTCAGACACCCCACATGCCCTCACATCCCATCACTTTCTGAACACCCTCGTCCCAGCAGAGTCACACAGGCAGAGGAACTCCTGGTGCCCTTCTCCAGACCAGTCAGTGCTGCTGTTTTTCCCCAGCTCCCAGACCGGCAACCCCTGTTGGTGTTCGTGTGCACACTACATCCTTATTCCTTTCCTATTTTAAGGAACGGTAACAGATCCCACAACAGCAGAAGTTGCAGTGACATTGTGTGACAATGGATGAAAAACAGGCCTCAAGTGAAGGAGCACCCTGAAGGGTGGGTGAGTCTTTCCCGTTCCACTTGAAATTTAACACATCTGCTAACCTGATCCTAGCAGAGACCCATTGGCCCTGCAACACTGACAGTATATTCCTGACAGAAACAACCTTTTAATACAAGTTACAATAGATTCCTCCCTTTTTCTAAGGGGCTTTTTCCAGTTTAAGAACTATATGCTACAAGAAATGTATATTCCATGGGACAATTGTTGCAGTCCATTGTTCTAGACCACTATCGCAGACATATTTTTCACTAAAAATCCTTTCTTTAGGATTTTCCCTTCTGGGAAGCTGAGACCCCAGAAAAAGAATATGAACAATGGTTATCTGCTGCTGTGGAATGCAACCAGTGGATTCCTGATTGGGCCATCTTGGATGTTTATAATTAATGGCCAATCAAGGACTGAGCTGTCTCGGACAGAGTCCGAGAGAGCTGCCTTTGTTTTCATTCATTCTTTTCTATTCTTAGCTTAGCTAGGTTCTGAGGAAACCTTTTCCTTTCTTTTTCTTTTAGTATAATTATAATGTAATATATATATATCATAAAATAATAAATCAAGCCTTCTGAACATGGAGTCAACATTCTCATCTCTTCCCTCATCCAAACACCCCTGTGACCACGGTCACAGACCACCTTGCAAGCAACCTAAGACTGTGAAAGAACAGACAAGAGAGAGAAGAAATCAACATTAAATTATACTGATAACAAAATACTAAAACTACTCATACAATTCAAGATACAGGGGTATTAACTTGATCTTTCTTCACTGACAATCTTCAGTGGAAAATTTATGTTGCTTCATCACATTGCCATAAAATTTCCCACAAACATAAAAGCACTTCATATGTCAGGTTTTCAGAATACAGTCCAACTAACTAATGAAGACATACCATAAAAGGAAAATAAATCTCCCTTGAAGGCAGAACTGAAGCATTTGTCATTAACACATCTGGTTACCAGAGATGTAGCTGTTATGCAGAACAAGCATTTGCTGACAGGTTCATCATGTTTCAGACCTTCCTGGCACCAGGTGAAAGAGCTAAAAATTAAATCAGGTTAATTTGCATTGAAGTTATTGAAAGGCTTGTAACATGAGAGATGTCAAACCACAGCCTAAGTCCCTACCCAAGTCACAGAATTTTAAAGCCTTCAGTTAATGTAAACAATCAGATATGAAATTTCAAAGAATTCCACTGCAGGAATCACACCAGTTGTAAAGCCCAGCATTTGCTTTTATATCTTTAATCTAAATCAACAGCCACAAAAGAAAACCATTGTAATATATATCCTTAAGCTCTAAAATGTGGATGACTGCAGTTAATACCAGTTGTCAATAACTTGTACTATCAGCAGGCATTTTATATTAAGGTTTTGTTTCTCCCTTAAATCACCTTTTTTTGCAGAACTGATAAATATTTCAGTTGTTCCTTTTTGGAAAGTCGTTGATACTGGTGGTATGCTCCAGGAATTCTGTCCCAGTTATAAAGTCTCCCTCCATTTTACTAGCCTTGTCACCTGTGTAAAGCAACTAAGAAAGAAAGACAGTGAAGGGGGCTCTGGTACTCCAAGTAGATTGATAATATCCAAGTTTCTTTTTCATTAGACTGAGGAGCTCTGCTCGATTTACTTTCTCAGTGGGAAGTTCATGGGTGAGAACAATTAACTGAGGCTGGATCTATACCAGATGGATCTCCTAGGTATGACTAAGCATCTTAGAGGCATAAAAATTTGACATCTGCTCCTATTAGTAAGAGAGCAAGCCATGCCTGTTGATGAAACTTAAAGGGATACTTTGGAATCACTGGAGTCACCTAGATACATGGAGTAATAATCAGAAACTGGGCAGTATCTAATCTTTAAAAAAAAATTTTCTACTGTCTTTAGAAGTATTTAGCTGTGGTTACATTAAATTGCTTCTAACTTCCCTTGCCATCTGAAAGAATCTCTTCTACAAATATTTAAAGGGGCTTTACATCTAGCATATAACTGGCAATTCAGTTTTACTTTGTCCTAATGGCATTGTGTCATTTACTACCACTGAATTGAAAAGACATCATGATGCAATAAGATGGTATTTAACAAATTCAAGTTAATTGCCTTTAAAGAGCATATGAGAACTTTTTGGTTTTTTATCTATCAACTGTAAACAGGTATTTCTATAATATTTTCACTGACCTAAGCTTGTTTCCATTGAAACTGTGGGGTGTATTACTGTCAAATGCAGAGATATCAGACTCAGGCCAGAAACAAAAACTCCTGAAAAATCCCATCTTAGGCTATTAATTACATAAATGGAAGAATCAATGAGTACCAGTCAGAAATCTGAAAGATCCCCAGTTAAACAACATGAGCCTACCCTACATTAATTTGTAAAGCTCTTCAGTTTTTAAAACTAACCAAGCCGTGTTTCTATTCCAAAACAAAGGCAGCCAGCATATATCCTTTAGGAAACTGTAAATGTTCACTTTTCTACAATTTGGAAAACAGCTGAGGTTAAACTTAACTTTCAAGTTTAGTTCACACTGCTGCTCTTTTTTTCTACATAAGGACAGTTTTGAACACAGGAAGAAGACTTGAAATAATTATTGTTTGCTGTTCCACATCAATTGCCACTGAAAAGTCTGGCTCTGATGCTGTCCAGTGCTCAAACGCACGGGTGTGAATCTATGAATAATCAAAATCTTTTACAAGATGAACTAATATTCTGCATGTGCAGCATGTGTGCATTTCTACTGCACTTGGTCAGTGAGGACCCACTAGACAGAAAACCCATGAATCTTACCAGAAAGCTCCTGTCTTTCACATTGTGTATTCAACTTTTTAACCCAAAGAAAAAATCCAGCAATAAGCTCCTAGCTGTAAAAATCTACATCTTCTTTCCTTATCTATCCTGACAAACATGTCCCATAGCTGCTACTAAGTACTATATGAAGTGACACACTCTTCATTAATTGGATTATTTTTACCTCTTTGTGTCAGTTTGTCTAAGCCCAAATGTTTCTTCCACCTACTGCATATCCACACTGACCAATGTTTGGCTAATTCTTGATTGCAGTTCACAGTTGCATAGAAGGAAATTTCAAAACAGAAGAAAGCCTCAAGCTCTTTTAGTTCCAGTTCCCCTCCCAAAATTGTTAGGTACAAATTAAATGTCAACATATTATAGACTCTTTGTAACTAATTAAAATGGGGGCAGATAATGGTGTGATTCATTATTGTCTAGTTGTAGTTACACATTAACATGATTTTATTGTTGTCAAAGGAGCTACAACCATCACCTAATCGAAAAAGAAAAAAAAAAAAGCGACACAGTTGAAATAGTTTACACATAGGGATATGAATTCTGGGGAAGAGAATGACAAATAGTCACTGTATTAAGACATCATCATCATAATAATACATTGTTATCACCCCTTCCTCACTATTTGCTGCTTCGCATATCTGTTCAGCCATGTGCTAAATTCAAAGGAAATCCAAAGTCTTACAGCACCAAGGTCAAAAAAATGAATTTGTAGTGTCTAGGTCCAAAAATGCCCTGAGGCCTGACTGGAATGTTCTAGTCATTAGCAGTTAGAAAATATGATCAGTTAAATACAAATGACATATTGCTCTATGCTCATGGCCTAAATCACTAGCTGAGAAATCACATTCATGTACATGAACTGAGATTGCTTTTCTTTCTTTTTTTTAATATAAATTACTGTGAAGATAACTTCCCTAAAGAGTAATATATTAAAAAAAGAAAAACAGAACTATGCTTCTAAATTCTCATAAAAATGGCAAGGAGAGTTGAACTACGTTTGCACTAGACTAAATGAGTACATTATTCTCACCCAATCTTCACCATCAGCCTCAATTTCTGACTGTCTGGATACAAGACATTTGCTCCAAAGCAATTCTATTTCCCTCATATTATCTTTTACAGGATCCATGACAGCTAGATTGCTGAAAAAAACAGGCTTCCCTACCTTGGCCAGGTCTGCAGTTTCAGCTGTGACCACTTGAGGAATTACAGTGGCAGCAGTTTGTCTGAGTTCTGACATGAAATACAATGTCGGCTAGAACTTTGTTGTGAATTTTCATAATGGCCTTTCCTCTTCAATGAAGACAAAAGGATTTTCAAAACATGTTTACTATATTTCAAAAAAGAAATATTAATTTTTTTAAACCAAGTAAAGTTTCAAGCAGCTTGAGAGAAAGGACAGAAATAAAACATGTTCACAAGAAACAGTTACAAACAACTCTTCCTACAGACCCATTACATCTGTTCTCTGCTTCCATAATTCCTTAATTTCAATTAATTGTGTCACAGGAAATTTTACAGTGTCCTCTACTCTTACATAATTTCTCCTTCCAGTACTGCAATCCTGCTAGAGTCTCCCCCTACCTCCACCTTTCTCCATTCTGAGATTCTGTCCCTTTTCTTGCTTCTCCTACAAGTTCTGAAGACGTGCTCCTCAGCAAGCTCAGCTGCTTACCAGGGGAGTCCTGTCCTTTGAAAGTTTGAGACAAGTCTCTTCTTTTTTAAGGAATGTAATTGCATATGTGTGTACATAACTTTGATGTCACATCTCTTTGACAGACTAGAGAGACACATTGGTGAAAATGTTATTCACAGAAGACAACACAAATGCGATTAAAACTTTGGACTGGGGTTGTTGCCCAAATCTGGAAATATCTGATATTATTTTCAGTGGATAGAATGTGTGCTTCTTTTTAATCAGAGATGAAAAGAACAGTACTCTGCTTTCAAGTTTAAAGGGTCCACTTACCTTTCAACACCCCCAGTTCTTCATCTCAGTGTCCTGTGACCTCTTGGTCATCAAAAGACCGAAAACCAGATACAACTGGAGCTGGGACACCCAGTTCACAGCACTCTACTTTGCTGACTACATGGACCTAGTGTTCACACATGGACCTGCTCCAGCTGAAATCAACAGAAGGCTTTTCATGGACTTCAAAGGTTTTTGAAGTCTAAAGCCTTATAAGGTTCAGCTGTGGGAGAGATCAAAAAATGAAGATTCTTGGTGTAAACTCCTGGGCAAGGAGTTTTAGCGCAAGGTTTACATTTACTAGGCACCAGCTACTAAATATCAATACAGATGTGTCTGTCTTCTGTAGGATGCTGCTGATACTCAGTCATTATTCCTAGTTTCAATCTCTAAAGACATGAATGCTAAATTATACCACCCTCTTTTTCTGTTTACAAAAGTTGGTTATGTACTCCAATGCAGCTAGTTGGACAGAGTAAAAACTCACATAGAATGGCCAGTGGAGATGCAGGTCAGAATATGAAGAACAATTGCTATTGGTAAACACAAATTCAGCACTCACTCTTAAGAAGATGCCCTTCACAAAATGACAAAGGATGAGCATCTGGAAAATCAGTCTGCTTTTCAAGTTGTCTCAGAAATCTAACATTTTGGGGTTTTTTTCCTTATACAACACTTATTAAATCAAACACATTTTAATTAAGTTCAGAGCACTTGTTCATCACAGAGACAACCCATATTCAGACAACAAATAATGCTTTAATAATAGTTTTAATTTGAACACTACCCATCTGAAAAACCTTTTGCTCAGTATTAAGTGACTATATCTTCCAATGGAAAAATATTTACATTTTAGAACTGACAGTGTTTTCCTTTGAGAAGTTTTCTAATGCTTTTCAAAAGCAGCATTTCCTCCCCCCCACCAACATGACTGTGACATTTAAACTACTTTTTGCCAGTATTTTCTATATCTAAAATGTCTGCTTTAAAACCTATTAGTAATTAGTATCAGGTGTATTGCACCTGGTATCCAGCACATTTACCAACTTAACAGCAATTTTAATTTTACAAACATAAGCATAAAGAAATTGTTTTCTTAATATATAAGAATACACAAGTAAACATGAGAAAAATATCTTGGCAACTCCTATTGTTCAGCACAATTTCTCACCATCCACTTATATTTTCATACAGTTCACTTGATTTGCATTTAAACTTACACTTGAGACACAGACAAGTATTTTAATTTAGGAAAGCAATGAGCAAGTCTGAGTAATCAAAGCCTCTAGAAAACAATGACCAGGCCATGTAAACCCCCGCACTCACATCAACTATGCAAGCATCCACTGAGGGCAAAGAGATTTGGGTCTGGTTGTGAGAAAGTGAAAACTCCCACTTAGGGAGGTTCATACCAAACCAGGTTACAACAGCAAAGACTAACTATGGCTCAGTTGCACAATACAGTGAATAATGCAACTGTTTTAACTAGCTGCAACCATTGTTATTCAAAACAAACCCTTCATTTTCACAGGTTTTACCCAAGATTCTGCTGGATCTGTGCACCTTTTGTTCACGACTGCAGATCTTGATAATCAGGGCACACCAAATGCCAGAATAATTATCCAGATCATATGCCATATGAACATCAAAAAACAGGAGAAGGATTGGGCCTCTAATGAGTTTTGCGGAAAAAAAAGTAATGACAAATATTACAATTTGTCTGTGGAATATTACAATTTGTCTGTGAAATTAGGAGCAGTGTGCCTTGCAAGACACATGAAAGTCAGAATTACTTAACACAAGGGCTATTTTTGGAAAGGAGATGAGTACTGAAACAGCAACAAAAGCAGATGGCACACATCCTCACATTTAGAAAAGGTTGTGAACATGTCCCAAGAGAACTAAGCAAACTCAGTGCCTGGGCAGCCTGTCCATTGGAACTGAAACATTCTGGGAATAAGACACCACATATCTCACTACAGAAGTACCACATATCTTTTCAAAAGATTTAATAAAAACAATTTATAGTTTCAGAATTATTTGAGACAGTTACAATAAATGGTTTCTTCATGATTTCCAGCTTCTCTACAGCAGAGCACAGAGAGACACAAGCATCCTGGACTTTCAGCCTGGCCATCACTTTCCCAGCTGGGACCCATTGCAGATTATTGCAGGTGCAGTCACTTCAGAGTTACAGGCAATTCGAAGGCAGATGTGCTGGCACTGAGACAACCAGCTTCCTGACTTGTAGGTGAAATCTGGTATTGCTTATCTAGAGGTAATCACTTGCACATTATTTGCTTGCAGATATAAAATCTGAGAACCTTTTATTACTCACTTAAAAGAATTGCCTGCTTTTCTTCAAAAACTTTAGTTGTCCTGAAAGGCAAGAGTCCTTCTACAACACTAAAAACAACCTCCTACCACCATATAGTTATCAGTCATTCAATATAACAAACTTCTAAGGCCTCTCTCTTCCCTTTTACAGCTACTAAACACTATGCAACATATGGCTCTATTAGCTTAAAACAATATTTTTCCATACTTTCAAAAACAATTTTGAGTTAGCCTTGGCTCATCTAGCTTAGTACTAATTCCTAAGTACTAAATCATAGTATATTACTATTAGATTTACACTAAATCACATTTACAAGAGGTAATTTCTCTCTAATTTCCTTCCATATATCACAAAACTGGCTTACCACTTGAAGGATGTCTATGTTGTATCAAAATTTTCAGCTACAATTCATCCACTTTACAAGTAAGTCAACATGAACACAGCACCTCTGTGACCAAGGTCACCCATGGTGTTGCCTGTATGTTTCTAATCAGTGCCCATTTTAATGAGTTTAAACAATCTCTCATGAGCCTGTTCAAGCAGCAATCACAATGCTGGATCACACAACATGTATACACCTCCATGTACCTGGACTTTCCCCTGATGCATAAAGAAATGGATTTGCTAAGATTCAATTTAATGCTGAGGATTACCCCCTCAAAAAAATTTAAAACTATTGTGAGCTGTACCAATATCTAAAAGGATGGAAAAAAATTGATTTAGCTTTGATTAGCATTGTAGTTTTAATGCACTGACAATCATAAATGGTCATATATGAACTCATGCAAGAAAATCTAAATCATGAAAATTAATTTAGAAGCAAGTAACAGGCAGGCATTATATCCTTAAAATGGATATCAGTAAACAGTATTTAGCAGGCATTATATCCTTAAAATGTATCCAATCCTGTTCTATGTTCTAGTCACTCCTCCACACCTGGAGTGCTAGGTCCAGTATTGGGCCCCCCATTGCATGGAAAGAGATGGACTTAGTCGAGGGAGCTGAGAAAAGGAATAGTCATATCTCTCACATAAGAAGAGGCTAAAATTATTGGGAAGGTTTAGTCTGGAATAGAAAAACCTCATTGATAGTTTCTCATCAATGTTTGTAAGTATCTGATGGGAGAGAGTAAAGAAAATTAAGCCAGACACTTCTCAGTGAAGCCCAGTAACAGCACAAGAGGTGATGGACACATGTGAAATATGGGAATCTTAAACTGAACATGAGTTTTTTGTTGGTGTAACAACACCTTTTTTGTTACTGCAAGGGTGGGTAAATGCTAGAACAAGTGGCCAGGAGGTGCTGTTCAGCCTCAGCATACACTCTGTGAGCATATGGCTGTAACCTCTGCAGGGACACCACACCACAACCACAGGCAATTTTACTGGCAACCACTCCAAATTCCTAGGACATGTTCTACCACCCTCTCAGCTTTTGACCCAGTAAACAAGACTGACCAGTCCTGTGCCTTGGGTAAATTATCAAGTTGCACATATTACGCAGGAAGACACTTGAGCTTGAGAGGTCTACAACAGATCACAGCTAAGACAAAGATCAACAAGTCCACAGGTCAAAGTAAAGTTTGCTCACCATAACATTTTTAGCCTAAGTAGTTACAGTGACGTTCAAGGTCTTATTCACAAAGAAAATTTTAATCATGCCAGTTTTAAAACATGTCTCAGATGGCTGGCAATAGAGATTAAAATCCTAATTGTTTTTTCACTCAACTTGAAAACAAAACACTAAAAAGGTCACTGCCATGCCTGGTCCCCCAAAACAAAGTAAGTTCATCCACAACTAGTATCACAAATGGGAAAGGCTACACCCACAGATAGCAATGCAAGGAGTTTAGTCTCACTCCAGTAAAACACACAGGATATGCAGAAAAGCTCTACCAAAACTAATCTGAGAGTTCAGGCCTCTTGTCCAGCTGGCTGTATGAGGTCCTGGTTTATACCCATACCCTTTAAAAGAAAAAAAAAATTTGTGCAGTAACTGATCTCATCTTCATGTGGCTTTATCTATTGTGATAAATGACTATAAAACTAGACTCACAAACTTTGAATACATCAAATTAAAATTTGTACCTTTCTCCTGGAGATCAACTAAAACACTCAGACAGAAAGTGCCTTAATAAGAAAATGTTGAGGAAAGAACATGCCCAATGACATCACTGTACAACTTCTGTCCCAAAAATAGTATGCCTTTTTCCACACAGGATTCAGAGTCTTGATGTTTCTTATGGAGCCAGACACCTTAGTCCTTCCTCTCATTTCAGACTAGAGGAGGAGTTTCCCTGCCCATCCTATAAGGGCACCATACTAAGACCCAGGCAGAGTCTTTTAGATAACAGCCAAAAGCACACAATGCTGATTATGATATAGGACTTCAAGGTTCAAATTTACACCTTCTCCTAAGCAGGCCATTTCATGGTAAAGCTCCAGCTTACTGGAAGAGCATTCCTGCCATCCTCCCCTGTTCAGGTGTTTTAGTGAGAAAAAGAAGCACAGCACTAGGAACTCTGCTTTATCAAGGCAGTGACCCAAGAGCATGAACAGGCTCCAGTGAATGCTCCAATTACTCCCTCATACATGTTTTGCAGCAGTCAAAACCCAAACAGTCAACACCCAAAAGGTTTAAAATAAGTACTCTGAACATAAGGCTAAAGAGATGAGCTCTCTTTGCCCTTACTCTTTCTGGTTACAGGTCAATGAATGCTTCACTCTGTCCAGGGGCCTGAGTTACACAGTTGGGATCAAAATGCTTTCTCTCATCTGCAAAATTTCAGAGCAAGCTAAAGCCCACTACTGAACACATTCCAGTAAGACAGAAGTGATATGTTGAAGTCTCTTCATTTAGTGATTAAACATAATTCTCTACTGTGGACGAGCATGTAATCAATACGTTTTTATATAAAAGAAGAATCCACTATGACCCCTCCTGATTATAATTTTTTGTTTGATTGCTTAGGATGAAAGGTCTTTGTGTAGCATGCTCGCTGTGAAAGATCATGGCGTGGAAATAGGCCCTAGATATAAAAGACAAGCATTTCATTGGCTCTAGGACCCATGTGGTGCATAACTCTCATAATGATCTCATGTATCCTTTGGTACAACCTCTACCTGAAACTTCCCAACACCACCAGAACTGGAAAACCCCCCAGCCATGGAGATTTTATAGGAATAAGCAGGCATCTGTGTCCCTCCAACAAGTATTCTGAAGATCAAAGATTTTTGATTTAGGTGACCAATTCTTCTTCAAGCCCAAATCAATAGTCCACATGGAATAAAAAAATATATTATTTGACCTCTGCCTCAGTTCAAATAATTTCTACTGACATTGTCTACTGACAATGTACACTTAAAATAGGCTTAGAATTGCTTCCCAAGTGTAAATTAATAAATAGGCTTTTTAGAAAGAATACCTCTCTTGAAACTTTAAAAAATAAGAACAGTAAAGAAAAATGGGTGAAACTTCTCTGGGGGGGATCAATTAAAATCCCTTGTGAACATTTAAAAGTTGGAAAAACATTAGCTGCCATTCAAACAACAGCCAGAAGGTGTAGAATTAATCCAGACTTCCTATTCATACTACCCGATTCTCTTTAAAAAGTTGTTAGTAATGTGATTTTAGTACCATAAACTATGTGAAATCAAGTCTCTGTGAAGTTTTGGGGACATCATCTCTTGCACAGCATGTCCAGCTGCTGTTCCCCTGACCCCCACCACTGAGGCTGCATCTAAAGCAGGGCTGAGAAATGAGTGGGTCAGTCTTTCAATTCTTACCTAACTGGGAGACACTAGAGTTCCTTCCTGCTCTGATTGGGAAGAGCTAGTGTTTAGTTTGCTTCAAAGGTTGAATCAGATTACAAGATAAGTGGACATCTGAAATGAAAAGAACTCCAGAAATTGCTACCAGTTGAGATGAAAAGGGGAGGGGAATGGCCAAAAGGAGGGAGCAGAGAAGGGAATGGAACATCATGCCCTTTAGCCCACATGGAATTATCTGACCCAAACTTGCACATCCTACACTGTTTTATCAGTCTCCTGTGAGAACACTGGATGCCTGATGTACTTTAAAACTCTCCTCCTTTTCCTCATTATAAGACAATGGAGAGCTTAACTTTTATAAACGAGAGCACTTTATCTTCCAAACATTACAGTCGTTTCATGTCTAACAGGAGTTTAATCCGTAGTAATTAAGATAAATTACCACGTGCTTTAGCAGGTTGGGGTTAAAACTCTGAGATTTTCAATTGATTACAAAAAAACAGCCAGTTATCAAGTCCTAACTGAGTAATTCCCTACTTATTTTACTCTAGCTAATTAAAATGTAATCACGATTGTGTGCAGTGTGCATTCTGTCAGCAGTTTTACGTTGAAAAAGAAATCTTGCCAAGAAAACATACAATAAAGAAAAAACAAGAAAAAAAACCGTTTCGCTGTGAAATTGGCTTGATCTAAACTGCCTCTTTAGCCACTGAAACTGTAAAACAAGTAACTTACAACCGCTTGACAACGCAATAAAAAACACTGACCGCTCTCCGGGATAATGAGCTATATTAATGGGTATGCTCCTTTCAGGCCATCCCGGGATGCACGGAGCGCTGACAGCGGCCAGGCCAGGCCAGGGCCACCCCTTCTCCGCTCGGCTCGGGTCGCAAGCCCGGTGCCTTCAACCCAAACCCGGCTGCAGGCAGCCAACCAACTCCCTGCTGCCTTTACACCGCACACTCCGCTCTCCTTTAACATTCCCTCTGTTTTTGTCTTTTTAAATCGGTTTATGCTTAAATACCTCTGAGACCTGCCTTTGGTGCCAACACCTTTGCCCCGAACGTAACTTCACCCAAGGCGCTCGTCCGGACGTTCCCGGTTCCTGAGGGACCGGCACGCCGGGGTGAGCGAGCGGCGCGTCCCCGAGGGCCGAGGGGGCTCCCTCCGCACCGAGCTACCCTGCCCTTCCCCAAAGGGCTGCGGCTCTGGGGACGGAGAACGGCTCAGAGCTCGGGAGCGCTTCCGTCATTTGGATGAATTCGAGGAGGTTTAATATTTGCGCAGTGAAGAACAGGTGGGGAAAGGGAAAGGTGCGTGTGTAACTAGAAGAGGGGGAAGGACGGGCAGACACCCGCTGCTCTTGCACTAGCCCCGCACTGCTTCCAGCTTTCATTTTAAGCCCCGCAGGTCTCCCGCCACTTCAATTCCATTTCTCCCACTTTATCCCTATTCGTCCCGTTAGCCAAAGATGTGCCTCTCTGTCCCAGGGGAAAAAAAAAAAAAAAAAAAACAAAAACAAAAACCACCACAGCGTTACCCCCACCTTCCCCTTCCAGGAGGTCAGAGCCAAGTATTACACGTTCACGATTATCGCTCTTAAAGAACAGGCTCAAACTTTCCCACCGGGCTGGGGAAGCGAGCCACCTGCGGCGGCCGGCTGGCGCACCGGCGCGCAGGCAGGCGGAGCCCGCGGGATCGCCGCCCGCCCTAGGCAGGAGAGCGCACCGCCGGCCCGGGAGCTCCGCGTCGCGCCCGCTCCACTGCCCGGACACCGCCGGAGACAGCGGCCGGGAGCGCTGGGCACCTGCCAGGAGCCAGGGCAGAGCGTGCCCGGTGCCCCAGGACCCGCCAGGCGGGGAGCCCGGCCGGCACCCACAGGTACCGACGGGGCTCGGCGCTGCCGCGGGGCCGTGCCCACCTGCCCGGCGCCTCCAGGTGCTGCCCGTCCCCTGGGGCTACCGTCCCCAAGTTCGCCAAGCCCCAGCCCCGACTCCGGCTGTCCTTTCCGTCCGCGCCCCGGGGGATACCCGCTCTCCGGACGGTGGCAGAGGCTCCCTGCGCCGTGCCATGTCCCTACCTGGAAATGCTTGAAGAAGGCGGAGATGCGGGTGATCTGGAGGCTCAGGCACCTGGAGGTGCATCTGGCGGCGGCGAAAGCCTCGTCCTGCCTTCGGGCGGCGGCGGCGGCCCCCGGCCCGTCGGGGCTGCCGCAGGCGGCCGTCACCCAGAGGAGCAGGGCGAGGGACACGCCGGGCGCCCTCCGCACCATCGCTCCGCGGGAGAGGAGGGCAGAGGGGCGGCCGGGGGGCGCGGGGGGCTGCGGGCGCCGGGGTGAGTTGGCTGCCGCTCGCTGGGCTGGTACCGGGCTGCGCCGGGGACGGACACCTCCGCGCCGCAGAAACTACACAAGAAAGTTCAATCATTCAACTCCCCTCACCCCCGTCCTCCCTCCCGCCCGCCCCGGCGCACGGCCCTCCCCCGGCGGCAGCGGGCGGGCCGATGCCGGCAGAGCCGCGCCATTGGCTGCGCCGAGCGCCGGCAGCGGCGGGCGGGCCCCGGCCGTGCCCGCGGGCAGCTCCGTGCGACCGAGCCTGCCCGCCCTCGCTGCCTCCCTGCCGCCCGCACGCCGCCACCTGCGGGCATGGGCGGCCGCGGAGCGGCACGACCTGTCCCCACACACAGGCGTGGGGATGGCTGGGCGCCAGGGAACACCCTGGTTAAGTCTCTTTTCAAAAATTGATTTTTAAAAGAAGAAATAAAAGGACAGGGAAGCAAGAACGGAGGGAAATCACTTTTTGAAACTCGGTGTTTCTTGCAGAGTAACGCTGCTGTGAGCGCTCGTCCCAAGGTGAAACACATAGTCTCCTCTGAAGAGTTATTTCAAAATGAAAATCTACAAGTCATTAGTGCAAATATCTCTGTGTAATAGGTGCAAAGATTAAAACAGCACCTTGAGCTGTAAAATGGCCCCCATGCAGTAAATATCAGCCTAACATCCTTTCCCTCTTGCCGTCGGCTCCGGGCCCGGAGCGTGTGCCGCAGGATGTAGCACAGAGGTTGCCTACCACATTCCTCTCCCTGTGCGCCCTGCGTGCACTCCTCCTGGCTCAAGTATGTGCTGCCAGAAGGAGCGAGTGGAACACTTCTCACTGGAGCCTGTGGATTGAGCCTCCTGAACTTGAAAATCCCACGGTTGTATGAGCTGAAATAAGCTAAAACTCTTAGGCCATTTCAGGAGTTAGTACTAGATCAGTTACTACTATAAGTAGCAGTTTACTGTGGTTATCAAACCCTGTATTAAAAAGACTTCAGGAGGCATCTTTACTGGAAAAAGTTCAAGTATAACTGTTCACTAGAAAAATCATCTAAAAATCTCATAAAATTTTGCAAGATCTTCAACCCTTCTGGCTGGTACTAATTTTACATGGCTATAATTTTTCTACAAATGTTCTTATGTATATAAATGTGAAATAAAAACATATTCCCCAATGTTATTTTCACCAGGCTATATGCATACATCTTTTGTGCACTTATATATCAGAAATTCAAACTATAAAAAAGTATCGTGATTTCCTATTTCCAACTAGGAAATCACTTGTCAAATTCTACCCATATATCCTAGCTATAGTTTTAGTGTTTTACCACAAAATTAAGGCACAGATTAAGAAAAGATTTCTTGTCAGAAGTATTGCTAACATACAAATACACCAAAAAGCAAGGCACATTTTAGTTTAGATGCTACTTTGCAGCTTGTGGTCTCTCTTGTCAGCTGTCAGAAATCTTCACTTGAGAGAAGCCAGCAGGCCAGGGTCAGCCCTGCCAGTGTTACCAAATGGAGCTGACAGTTTGTGCCCCTGGATGCTTGAGGGGGCACAGCTGCCAAAAGGTGAGGTCACCTGGCACGTCCTGGCACAGAGGGTGCCCTGCTGTCTGCACTGCTCACCATACTCTGCCAGCTGTTTTGGAAATGCCCTGGTTCATCAAAGGAAACCATCTCAGCTGCACCTCCTGAAGGGGCATGGGTTGGACCAGATGATCTTGAAGGTCTCTTCCAACCTAGTCATTCTGTGAATTCTGTCAATTCTGTCAGTTCTGTGTAGCTTCCTCATTTTTGCAGCTGGAATGGTTAGCTTTCCTCTTGTAGTGAGCAGACATCATAAGGGGTTCACAAAGAAATGCTTTTATTAATTCTGACTGATACCTCACCACTAGAAAACTGGTTACTTTTCCTGATCCAGCATCTCTATATTCAAAAAGTAAAAACAGCACATGACAGAACAACACAGAAATGTTATGACAAATAGTGGTGACCCCATTCAGGCCTCAGTATAAAGTTCAGGACTTCCCAGTTTCTAGCTGAATCTTTTAAATAGTTTCTCGTAAGCCTTGACTAAAACTTTTGCAACTTTTTCCTTGAGTCATGAAAAGAAAATTGCTTTGCTGATTCATAGTGTTTACAGGTACACTGAATGCATTGAACTTTTACCATAGATAATAAGAACTGCCTGAAAAAAATATGTAACTTTCTGTAAATCAGATGCAAATCTAGAAAAGACAGAAAATTCAGTGGATATATCCTCTCCATGTTACTACTAATGCCTTTTATGTGATATATTATAAACTCCACCTTTAAGTAAAAGGGTATGAACCCTGTTTCTTTTGTTTTAAAAAGTCTGGTAGCAAAGGCATAGAGCCCTTAGGGATTAAAAAGTTAGTGAATACACAGTTTGCTCAGTTGCTTTTGTTTGAAAGTTCATGGTTACAGAGATCATCAGTGTAGTCACTAAATTCCTTCCCAGTAAGGGCTGACTTGGTTAGCACACAAAAGACTGGCTGTTCACTTCCAGTAAAACTGTAGTCACACAGGTCCTGTTCCCTATGTGGAGATTATGAAACAGGCTCGGTAGCTCAAGAATTTAGTAGGTAATTAAAACCCACTGTGGACTGTCTGCTAGACCAAAGGGGGGTAGATATGCAAGTTTGTAAATATACTCATTTTAAAGACGTTAATAATTTGGCTACAGAATAAAGAAAATTGGAAATAAATGATGTATACATTTCAACCAACCTGTAAATATAATTATGTTTTTTAACCAGGTAAATAGATGCATGAATACATTCATATGTTTTGCTCACTCTTTTTTTCTCAATAAATTGCATTACATATTCCTTTTGTATTAGAAATAGTAGAATTAGTGCTAACAAATTTTTGCGAGCGCAGAGTATTAATTTTGTGCTAAAAATATCCACATTATTTTCCTGCCTGTGCTCCTGAAGAGTCTGACAATGTTCAAATGAGGTTTTCCGCAAGCCAGGGGCTGTTTTTTCACAGGAGACAGCGCCACATGCTGGCATTGCGGGGCGAGAGCCACCGGGCATTGTGCCGTTTACTTCTGGTTAATGAGCTGGGTTTAATCGATTCTGAATTAAGATAGCTTCATCTTAAAGAATTGCTTCTTACTCTATAGGGAACTGCAAACATCAGGTTTTAATTTCAGGCAAAAAATAAAAGAGATACTGTTAATGCTAAAAATATTTATTGTTTTCATATAAACCACTGTATTCTAGCTCATGGGCTTAGTTTATTGTATTAAATCATCCTGATATGCCATTTATTACTCAATTGTCTTTAGCTTTAACTGTGTTACATCAAAAATGATCATAGCTCTGGGTACAACATAATTCCCCAAATCCTCTTCAGGAACTCAGCGAGCAGGGGTGCCTCTCCAAAGTGCCTATGGAGGCAGTGTGGGGAGTAAAGACAGCGAGCCAGGGATCCAGCTGCAGGGCCAGGATCTTGTCAGGACCAGGGAGACACGGTGGGATGGCTCCCATGACTGAAGTGCTGCCATGGAAGAATGTTTCTCTTGTAAGAAGGACAGGGTGAGGAGGGGGAGTTGCCCATTGTGAGAGGTCAATTGGAGCATGGGGAGCTCAGTCTGGGTGTGGATGGAGAAGGGAGATGAGCACATAAGGGTTCGGATTAACCCTTATTACCACATAAAAGAGGACAGGTAAAGGTGATGTTACATTGGGTGTCTGCCATAGGCCACCTCACTAGGCCCCCAGTTCTTAGGCCCTGGTCCTCATGAGGGACTTCAACCATCCCAACACTGGCTGGAGGGACAAGACAACAAGGCATAAGCAATCCAGGCACCTGGAGTGTGTTGTTGATAGCTTCCTCCTCTGAGAGACAAGAGGAGGCAACAAGAACAAGTGATCTGCTGGACTTCATACCAACATGGAGGTGCTTGTTGAGATGTGAAAGTTGAGGGCACTCTTGGTGGCAGACACCATGAGATGTTCAAAATCCTGAGGGCAGGGAGGAGAGGAAAACTGAGTTCAAAGCCCAGGACTTCAGCAGAGCAGATTTGCCCCCTTCAAAGACCTGTTTAAGAAAAATTCTATGAGGTAAGGTCTTGGGGAGAAGAGAGACTCAAAAAAGTCATTTAATATTTAAGGATCACCTTCAACAAGCTCAAAAGCAGTCCATCCCATGAACAGAAAGGAAGGCAAAAATGCCAGGAAAACTCTGTGGATGAAAAGGAGATCTAAGCAATGCTCAGACACAGAATGGAAGCATACAGAGGGTGGAAGCAAGAACCAGTAAGTGGAAAGAATACAGAAACATTGAGAACCCAGGGATCAAGCTAAAGCTCAAATGGAATTGAATCTGCCCAGAGATTTCAAGAACAAGAAAGGCTTCTGTAAGTACATGGGAGACAAATATAAGACTAAGGAAAATATGGGATCATTCCCTAATGAGACAGAGGACTTGATTAAACTGAATGTTGCCTTTGCCCCAGACCTTATTGTCATGATCAGCCTTCAGAAATTACATTTCCGAAGAGCAAGGGGAAGGCTGAAGCAAGAAATATGTCACCTTGTCAGAAGAGGATCAGGTCAGTGGACATAAAAGTAAACTGTCCATGATTAAGTCCATGGAACCTGACAGGATACACTCACAAGTGTTGAGAGAGCTGGCAGATATCATGGTGAAGCCACTTCTGGTAATCTTTGATCACTCACTGGGAGAAATGCCCAAAGACCAGAGAAAAGCAAATGTGACTTCTATCTTCAGAAAGGGGAAGGAGGACAACCCAGGGAACTGCAGGCCAAGCAGTTTCACTTTGATCCCTGGGGAGGTGATGGAGCAGTTAAGCCAAAAATACATTTTCAGGCACACTTCCTTAATTCT
Source organism: Zonotrichia leucophrys gambelii (assembly GCF_028769735.1). Taxonomy (NCBI): domain Eukaryota; kingdom Metazoa; phylum Chordata; class Aves; order Passeriformes; family Passerellidae; genus Zonotrichia; species Zonotrichia leucophrys. The sequence goes on along the minus strand of NC_088169.1, from coordinate 21,562,163 downwards.
GAATATCTTCTTTAATGACCTGGCTGGTGGAGCAGGGTGTACCCTGAACAAGTTTGTTGATGACACAAAAGAGGGAGGAGTGGCTGATACACCAGTGAATTCTTCTGCCATCCAGAGCTTCAACAGGTTGGAAAAATGGGCTGTCAGGAACCTCGTGAAGTTCAATAAGGGGAAATAGAAACTCTTGTACCTGGGGAAGAACAGCTCTATGCACAGATATAAATGCTGAGGACCACCCATCAGGAAAGCAGCTTGATAGAAAAGGTTCTGGGGGTCCTGGTGGAGTTCAATATGAGCCAGCAAAATGTCCTGACAGAAAAAAAGGTGAAAGATATTATTTTCTAGGGTAAAGTATTGCAAGCAGATCCATAGTGGTCATCCTTTCCTTCCTGTCAGCACAAGAGAGGCAAGGACATGATGGAGAGTGTCCAGTAAGGGCCCTGAAGATGCTGAAGAAACTGGAGCATCGCTCTTATGAGGGAAGGCAGAGACAGCTGAGACTGTTTGGGCTACAGAAGAGAGGGAGGAACGTTAATGTATATAAAATCTACAGCGACACTGGCTGTTTTCAGTGGTGTCCAGTGACAGGATCAGAGGCAATGGACATAAATTGAAAACTGAGGAACTTTCCTGTGAACATCAGGAAACTCTTTCTGTGAGGGTAGTCAAGCACTGATGCAGGTTGCCCAGAGAGATTGTGACATCTCCATCCTTGAAGATACTGTAAAGGTGTCTGGACCTGCTACTGATCCACTGGCTGTGTCCCTGCTTGGGCAAGGGAATTGGACCAGATGACTTCCAGATGGCCTTTCAATCCGTCTGTGATTTGAACAGTACAATAATTGACAAACAAATGTATTCTCAATTACACTTCCCAGATGGAAAAGAAATTTAAATAAAAATGTTCACTTTAAATGTTTGCCTTGAAAACTAATTGCTGGCCCTAGTCTTCACTGAAGTCTGCAGGTACTTTTTTAGAAGTACTTTTTTAATGCCGAAGTACAACTATGTTTGACCATTATGGGCCTTTTGAATATCCATGGTCTATTTGTTTTGTAAATGAATTCATGGCCAGAGATTAAAGACATTTTTATATGTCCCAATTACAGTGCATGTTTAGTTCACTAATTCAGGACATACACAAGGAAGGAAATATATATATATAAAAGATATAAAATAATTTAGTTAGAGTATTAGGAATATTTTTAACTGTATTAACTGACCGTATAGTCTTAATAAAATGTGGGGAGATGGCCAGGTCACCTATGATTTCTTGATTGTTTTCTTGCAAGCAACAGTTCAACAAAGAAATTGTAATAACTAGAACTCTGCTAGACACCAGTCCTTATTCTTCTTTCTGAGCTTTGAAATCAGTCTATAGTTTCCTATAGTTTTCTGCTGCTCAAGGGAAAATTGGAAATTACCATGGAAAATTAAGGGATTTTGAAAGATGCTTCCACAAAACTATTTCTTTTTTCAAGTAAAACAATGGGAGCCAGAACAGACATTGAAAGAATTAATTTGTGCCAGAAATTATGCCATCTGAGGACAAATGTTCATGCCTGTGAATGGGAGGAGGAGAAATATTATGGCTTTGAACATTTCTTCAAGGTTTGAATACAACTCCATTCCTTTGGTAAGGACTGCATAGTAAATCTTTTTTCCCCAGGGATTCTTATTGGTGGTCTATATCATTCCTTCTTCATTTGATCCCTGAAGTTAATGACTTTCTCCAGCTCCTTTTGAGAAATAGTATTTTGCATAGTCCCGGGTCAAACCTGTGAGTAAATTCAGGAAATCCATCTCTGTGTCTCATAAAGCTAATATTCTTCATTCATAGATTGAGTCCTTATAATAATACTTTCTCCTGGGAGCAATTCAATAGGAATTTTCTGTATCACCACTTCCTCTTGACCAAGGGAAATCAGTAATAGGTAGTACGAATATTAGTAGAGCAGTTATCAGTCATAGTGGATGGCAGAATGAAGTGAGGATTCACTGTTCCAAAAATCTCATCATTTGTGTATAAAGCAAGAGGAAATAGATGTCTATTCAAAGATTTTGAGGAAACAGGAAACCAATTAGGTAATTTTGAATATGTGGTAAGTCTCATATTGTGTGTTTGAGACACAAAAGAGCAGTCTGGTCTGTGGAGGGGCTTGAAGCAAAATGATTTTAGTGAGATTATTCCCAGGTTTAAGAAACATAACAGAAAGCATGAGGATGCTTATTTTAAAATTTAGGAATGAAAAATAATTGCTGATATCGTCAGTTGTCTCTAAGAAGGATTGAGTTTTTCAGTGTTGAGCTACAACCTTATGGTCTGTGTCTTCATGCAGTGCAGAAGAGAAGCAAATTCAGAAATACAAAGAGAGACAAGATAACTCAAACAGAAGGCTTGTCTGCTGCTGGCAAATAAATATTTGCTAGTACATCAAGAGCAGAGAAAAGAAGTCACAATGGAAAATGATAGGAGTTTAGCTCCATGGATGAATACAAAGGACTGAATATTAGAGACATTATGCCAAAGAATTCATATTTAGACAAACTTATTTTCAAGAAGCAAGGATCAACCCCTTGGACTCCAAGATGCTGCTCAAGTGATGATCCTGAATAAGGTTTCAAGCACAACACTAAAGAACGAAGACTAAATGAGATTAATTAGGAAAATGTTGTGCTTGAGACACCCATAAAGAAAGGTCAGAGGAAAACTGCTATTAGTTGAATGAACATACTTATTTCCTTCCAGGGACTCTCATCTTCTTCGGGGTCACACAGAATAGGGCAAAGCCAAGGCTTCACTCATTCCAAATCTGTGTCTTCAACTAGTTTGCAAAAATAAGTTTTCCAATAAAAATATATCTTACTGGCATCTTCCCAGCTGCTTCTTGTCACTTCAGTCATTTGATCTGATTTCTGGTTTCAGACAGTCCACAATTCTTCATCTTGTGTTTTGTAAATGCCTTACTTCTGATTGTACTAGAGCATATTTTTAAACAGGCACCCCTCTTTATATCAGGAGAGAAAACAATGTAAAAAGCAGCATATCCTTAGGAAAATTTTTTCTGTTATTGTCTTAAATTAAGAATGTGTACCTTATTTCTAGTCTGACTGCAGTATTTATTAATGTTTGAACATTGAACTTTTTTTTCCACCTTTTGGATAGATGTAGACTCCCTTTCACTTTGAAATCCCCCTGAAGATAGGTCAAGATTTATCTGAAGCTAAATCTGGGATACAAGGAGGTTTCCCTGCAGACCACTATTAACTTCTTTTATAAATGAAACAAACTGAAATTTCTTTGTGAAGTGTTTGCTGCATTGCAGGTTCTGTAAATCTGTTTGTTTCAGAGACTTTCCAATCTTGGGGTGTATAAGGATTGGACATTTTGATTCTCGTAATGGAGTCAATAATTCTATACAGATGAAATATGGTATCTATAATCTCTTTATTTGTCTTCAACTTACACAGTTAAGAGCTGGATTAGTCTTAGTCACTGTATTTTGCTGGGAGCTCATGTTCAGTTGGTTACTCACCAGACCCCAAAGGCTTTCAGAGACAAAGGCTTTCCAAGAAACATTTGTGTCTGTGAGTGTGACCTACTTTCTGTGTTCCTAGATGCACAATCTTGCATATGGCAGCATTAAAATGCATGATGTTTAAAAATGAATTCAGATTACTGACTGATTCAGAATTCTGCATATATTATTTATCACTTGAGTCAATAATCATGTCACATGGAAACTTTGTAAAAACTGATTTTATTATGCGTTTCTAATCACCAATACATAAACTAAATTATACTGAGTCCAGAACAGACAACACTAAACTCATTAATTTGTTAAGATTTTTCATTTCCAATTAGTTTTGGAGAGAGTATAATTATAAAGATATTTTTCTGGTCTACATAGCACTAATGTTTTACACTGGTTGTTGCTGAATGTAAAATTTTAGTTAGAAAGTCACATAATAAAACAAGCGACATGCCCTTGACATTGCCTTTGCCAATCAGATTTGTAATCACCTAAAAAGACAAAATCAGATTTACTTTTTATGTGTATGAAAATTTTTTTCCATGCATTTTTCAATGTAATTTGTTACTGCACTTTCCATTATTGCTTTTGCCAGGGAAAGACACACCTATTGATAGACCCTCTTGGGCTTGAAATCCATCAATGGATGTCTGTGGTGTCTGAAAAATTGTAATAATTCTTTTTAATTAGCCTCACTCCTAAGCAACCACCCATCCTATTACATGACACATATCAGTTGTCAACTGATTGTCAGCTTTAGGATTTATTTGCAAATTATTTAAGGAAACATCATTCCAGATACCAGAACTGCAACATAATTAATTGATCCTTTTTAAACATACCTTGCTAATAATAATGAAGTGTTTATATTCCTGTTCAATGTCTGCAGTAGCATTTTTTGAACACAAAATAGTTAAAAGAAAGGCGTGATATATAAAAACATTGTGTTCCCTTGAATTAAGAGGAAACCTTTTGATGTTCTTGAGAGGTTCTTGTTTGTGTACTCTGTCCTTCAACTTAAAATAACACCAAAAGTGAAAGAATGAAAAATGACAATAAGTCAAAGACTTAAGTAGAAGCTGATCCTTCAAATTCCTTTTTATGGAATTTCCTGCTCTAAGATTTTAAATATGGAATAATTCAGAATATTGTTCACAGTCTTTTCTTCAAGGTTAATTGATTTTGAAATTAATAGGACAATCCATAGCAATTTTTTGCCCATATACCAATATAAAAATGATGAAGTATGTAACTGTGCTACTGCATGTGCAGACACACACATATGAGGAAAAACTCCTAAGTGTATTGATGGACTCCAGGAAAGTTGCTTTCTTTGCCTCTTTTTAATTGGTAATAAATTTCAGTGGCATATTTTCTGGTACCGCTCAGAAGAACAGAGTCTGGTGAAAGTTGTTTGACTCCCTGTCATACCAGAACTTAGGGGGATGTGACCAAACACAATATAAACAGGAATATCAGTACTGTGAGAGACAACTTCTCACTTTGAAAATTTAAAAAGGTTTATTAAACCTTAACAAAAATACAACAAAGGACTACATAAGGAAAAAGCTGCAGTGCTGGGAAATGCCCCTTGTGCACACCACGTGCCCAGTTCATCTTCCAGATGGATGCTTAGGCTTTTGTACCCCTGGGGTTGCATCAGCCAGCCCTGGCACCTCCCAAAGTCTGTCAGTCAGCTCTTGTTGGCCATTTATCAGTAGAAACTGCTTTCTTGTCACTGGATTGGAGGTCAGGTGTTGCCATGCTGCACCCCCTAAGCACCAAGCTTTTCCATTCCCAGCTGCCCCATGCCAGGGACACCTGTGCAGCTTCTTTGTACCTGTGCACACAGCCCAGGGTGTCTGATGGCAACAATACAGGGGGGAAAGGGAACTGCAGGGAGAACAGAGGACATCTAAACTTCAATAACAGAACTATACAGCACTAAAGCTTTTCCTAATATTCACACAATAGTTATCTTTTAATTGCGAGAGCCCATCATCTCATTATCCATTTATAACAGTACTGATATGCACCCTCCAATGTCTTCAAATATTATTTTAAGAAAATACTCCAGTGATCTCTTCTGTTTTGTCAGTCCTCAGCATGTGTTGGTGCCTTCTTCCTTTTCAGGTGCAATGCTTGTTTTATTTCTTGAGATTCCTGTTGGGCCCTTCCTCCATCCTGCCTGAATCCCTTTGGATGGTGGTGCTGCCCTTCATCACATTTACTGTTTTCCTAAATTCAAGGTCACACGTAACCTTGGTGAAAGTGCACTCCATTATCACCTCAGGTCACTGATAAAGCTGTTGAACCTGACAACAGTGCAGAGCCCCGTGGTGTCCTCTTGTCACAGGCAGCCACGTGGAGAGCTTCCCTGGCCACCCATCCCTGACCCTGCCCACCCAACAAGATTTTTGCCATATCTTTGTCCAGCCATGGGCTGTGATGGTCTAATTTGGCTAAAAGAAGTAATTAGTTATGGCTTAGCTAAACATGTGAAATGAGCCTGTCAAATGTCAAAATGCATCCCCTATTACTAATAAGCAGTAGTAGTAGAATTCCTTCTGCTTACCTCCAAGGCTAATTTTGAACTGTGGCTCTCAAGCAACACGATTGATTTGTCTGATTTGTCTTTACAAATGTCACTGAGCAGATGGAGTTTGGCAGCTTGTCCAGTATCAGTGTATGTACTTAAGATATTGGGTACTCATCAGGCCATCAGTAGCAAGAACTATTAGTTATAGGAACTTCCAGTCTCTCTTGTCTAAGAGAAAAAAATCCTTCTTTATTTTCACCCCACAAAAACTCTGAAAATTTGGTTCAGAGTTTGAAGTAGTCAGTGCTTAATAGGGAAAGAGTGATACAGTGTGGTGGCTGTCCCACAGCATACCTTTCAATGTTTTAAACATTTTGTGCAGAGTTGATGCCACTGCATACCCAAATTAAATAGAGAAACAAAGGCTTGTTTACAGTCACCTGAACTGATCAGAATTCTTTCAGGTAAATGTATGTCATTGAAAAATGTGCTTTTATATAGAATGGAAATGTTTTTGAAAGATTTAATTTTAACTAAAATTTTCTAGGTAAAGACAGCTTTGAAAAGAAAACATGAAGCAGTTAGATACTTACATTAAATAATCTCCTGTTTGGCTTTGTAATTAAGTGTTTTACATGGGGGGGGGGGGGGGGGGGGGAAGAGGACCAGTGTTAGAAAAATGCCAGAATCAGTTTAGGGGTTGATTTAAAGAAAAATAAAATATTTCCTTTTTTTTTCTTACTGTCACATGCCAGTAGCAGTGCTGTAGGTGAATATCCTGCTGCTGATATGCCATGAACTAATAATTATAAAAAACCCCCACACAGGATGAATTTTGCCAATCTACCAAATTAACAAAAAAATTATTACTTCAGCTTGTTTTTTTCATTTTAGCTAAGCAAAAATTACCTCAAAATTATATGTTTTCCCCATTTCTGTTTCTAGGAGGATTTTTTTAAGGTTTAGTTTTAGTTCCAAATCAGAAGGAAAACTGTTTTTGAAGTACCACAATTTCAGTTTGAATTAGACTGCCAAGAATTTAAAAGGTCTGTCCTTAGTCTTATCAAAAACTGTTTCATAGTTTTAATATCTAGGAAAAGATGTATCGGTGTCTGATGTTTCTGATGTCCTGGTGATCTGAAGCAAGATGAGGCTCCTCAGAGAATGTTTGGGTTTTGTACGACTCTTTAAACTTCTCTAATTTAATTGAGAAGTTGGACTGATATTGCTCTGGGCTGGATGTTTAGCATTTCTTTGGACACCTTTACCCATTTGTATCTGGTCTGTTCGCTCTAGCTGAAAATATCCTTCCCTACCCACTGCTCACATAACAAAGTAAATCACAATTTTGATGTTTGTTACTGCAATGACAAATCCTGTTCTATTATATCATGGTCTTGACAAGCAATCCCATTTTTCCTGACCTTCAGGTTATTTGTGTAGTTTTCCCACTTGTGTAATGTGCAGCCCTGTTTAATAAGGCTTGTCTGATCATCCGTATTGCTATGAAGACTTTAAAATCAGAAAGACAATGTGCTTGTCAAATGTTTTATCCCTACCAAAATTCTATGGTTGTCATGGTAACTATGGAAAGGAAGAAAAAAGAAAGAGCAGGTTGTGATTTTCTTAAAAGGTAGTATTTCATGGTTGTTAGAAATAAAGTTATGAGAAAATACAGTGCTTTCTTCAGTGCTTTGTAAGGCAAAAAAGAATTGTTCCTAATTTTTACAATTAGAAAAAAAATATAATGTTTTATGCTCATTAGAAATGACATCAAATCTTCCTTTCCATTTCAGTCTTCCTAGCCCAGGGCATTTCTGACAAAATAACAAAACTCAATTCAACCTCTGTATTTTAATAGCAGAAGAACCTTTCATGAGCATTATAGTTTTTTGAGAGCTCTTTTATTACGTTTTCCTACCTTTTTTATCACCTTATCATCACAAAGGTGATATTTTTCACCCTCCTAAAATAAAATATAATGACTTTGAGTAAGCTAGATCCCTTCTTATTGACAAATTACATTGTGTTAAAGGGCTGCATGACAATTTAGGAGACAAACCATTCTAGAAATCTATGGATTTTACTGAAGATTTTTTTTTTTCAGAATTGGGTAAATTACCCCTCATTTTCTAATTTACCTACTTATTCTAAAATAAGCCTAGTCAATGTGAAATGAGTGACAGGATCAGATTGCAAAAGAAAAAGTTTCTTCCCATTTTCAATCTAAAGAAAGCTTTTTCTTTTAAAGTATTCAACTTCAAGTAGTCCATTTATTTTTACATTCAGACCTACAGTTTTTTTCTATGTTGCCTAAGTCTTTCCATTTCCAAAAACTTCTTGGAAATGGTCATATGAAAAATCTATGCAACTGCTAAATAATTGTACCATTTTGTCACTGTTGAAGAAAAGTTTCAAGAGTCACACTCAGAGTATTTGGAATTTACTTTCATTTTGACATAAAGGGAACTGCAGGAAAACTGTCCTAAAGACACAGGAAGTCAAGCTATAATGGTCTGTATGGTTCTTAGTTTCCATGAAAAACATCTACTAGCGTAGCCCAAAACGTTTGTGAGTTTTGAATGAGTCATGTGTCTACTTTAACAACTATTGGAGAGGTGTTTTCATGCCAATTTGTTGCATCACACTGGAGATATTTAATTAGTTCTTTGTGGGAAATGGATTTGTAGAGAATTCTCAAAGCCTGACAGAAGGCTCACATAGTGTGTGTCTGTATGCAAACTCTGAGATAAGAAGTGCTGACTGAGAAATGCCATGGAATAGGACAGACATTGTTGAGAGAGAAATGGAACTAGAAATAAGTTTCAAAAGATGGCCTTGAAAAGACTAGATATTTAGAGAAATAGAACTGTGAAAGATACATTGTAGTAGGACCCATGAAGGGTAATTTTAGATTATTGGCTTTAAGGCATTTGCAGCATAGTGTGGCAAAAGCTGATAAACCAATAAATTCTTGTAATTTATTGTAATTAAGAAATAGCTGGCTCCTGATTGTGATGGTGTGAATTATAACACCTGTATTGTCTCACCCTTCACATGAGACTAAAAGTAGAATACAAGTTTTTCAAATGCCTCTCAGTTGCTCCATCTCTGGGTCAAAAAAAGGCTTAATCCAACAGTTCCTCTTTGCATGTTGCTCCCCACTGAACTCAGGAGGATTCAGTCCTTATGTGACAATGGCATACACTGCTGTGACTGAATCTGAGAAGTGAGCCACTTGCCTGGAACACAGTATTTCTGCAATTCCTGTGATGTATCTGTGTAAAGATTTGATTGAATGATTCAACTCTTTTAAAATTGAGGTATATATTTCCAATAGAAGATGACAGCTTCATCTTTGTGGCCTTTGTGCACCACCTGACGGAGAAATCCTGTGGAAAACGTAAGTGAGATTTGATTGCGCAGCTAAATGTGTTAGCGTGATAATAATCAGAAATAGATACAAATAATTGTAAGAGTCATTTTGATTTTTGCAGTTTTGATATTTTTGTAATTCCTAGTTTAGAATACTTGAACTTATGATTTTAATACCATTGGGTTTAGAGGGAGCTTTATGGCATATAGTATATTAATATCTAAAATTCCTTTGCTCACTAGTTGTCCTGTATCTTCAATAAATACTTTTAAATGGAATTTATAAAACATATATGTAAAGTGAAGTACATGACAACATAAGAGTCATATTATAAAGGGGCCTTCTGCAGAAAAACTTGAATCTAGTAATTCCCATCTGAACCAGTTTAAATGTGAATCTAATGCTCTTTGAAGTCTCTGTGTATTGAGAAGCAGAGTACATTATCCCAGGTGAGATTTACCCCCAATATAAGATAATGAAGTTAATATAAGAGCTGGCTGTATGAAGAAATAGTTTTAGAGAATATCGTGGGAGCTGGAAAAGAAGCTAGGGCTTTAATATGTGTCACAAAGTACTTCTGTGTCCTAGAGATTATTTGTTGCAGGTTTTCCTACACTGTAGCAAAGCTATTGTCTCTACTATTAATGTGTTTCCTCCTTTCCCTGCCCAGCTCTCCATTTCCAGAACTAAATATACATTTCATACACTCCAATCCCTGGGATGATGACTGTCTTAGATACACATGCTTCGTTAAAAAAATAATTTTTGTTACCAAAACAAAAATTCTGTGGAACAGTCAGAGACTTTACAAACTTAGGCTTCTCTTCTGATGAGTTTTGTGCTGTGACCCTGAGTAATTCTTTTAACTGTCCTGTGTTTCGTTTCCACATCTTCACAAAGAAGCCAACAGTTCTTTCTAATCCACAGAAGCTGTATGAAGAGAAGTGATGACATACAATGTGAACTATCTATCCAAGGAAGAGTGATATTCATTTACTTGCCTGTTTAATACATATGTCTATTTTTCAGCGGCTCATTTCTTGTTTTCTTCATAGTCATTGGAAATAAAGAAGTATGTCCAGGGCACAACTTGTCTCATCCTAAAGGCAACATTGAAAATAAGTGAGCTGAGAAATGTGTGTGTTCCTCTCCCCACATTCCTCCTCCATAGGAAATCTCAGGTGTAGGTGTGCAAATGTCTGTAGCTGCAGGTGTTTGGTCAGATTACTCAGTGAAAGAACTCCAAGTTTCTTATAGTGAGGAAGTTCTATTGAAGTCAAGAGAGTACTTGCAAGCTAAATCACTGCCTATCACAGAATGAGAGAAAACAATCTGAAAGAGATTTCAGGAGGTCATCAACTCCAAGCTTTTGTCCACAGGCAAAATCAACTGTACCTGCCAACTCTGATAGATGCTTACCTACCCTGTCCCTAGCCTTAGAGATTTCCATGCAGATAAAGTGTGGGCAGTTACCAGGCAAAGACATACCATCTTCTGAGTGCAACTTAAGTGTCCATTAATAAAGTGTTTATCTCTATAAAAGTCATATGTTATAGACATGTAGAAGATTTAATGTGTTTCAGTATTTTGCTCTGTTTGTAATGGTGAGGGAGGCAGTGTGGCTTTCTATGCACACCTTGAAAATTCAAACCCAACTGTCACCTGTAGTCTTGAGAAAATCTATATAAGATGTTATTTTTTTATCAGAAAAAGAATTGTGGGTTACATTTTCAGCCAGGAGCTCTACTCCTTTTATGCTCTACTCCTATTTGCTTTCAAAAAACCAGACATCTCTGCAAATGTCTTTCTGAGAGATACTTTCTTTTATAAATACCCTTATTGAAATCATGAGTGTACTTGTAGATTATATCTCTGCCTATCACAGAAAGAGAGAAAAACAGTCTGAAAGGGACCTCAGGAGGTCTTCTACTCTATGCTTTTGCCCACAGGCAAAATCAACTGCACCTGTCAACTCTGATAGATGCTTACCTAACCTGTCCTTAGAGATTTCCAAGGACTGCAACTCTAAAAGCTCTTCAGGCAATCTGTTTGAGTGTTGTCATGATCCATGTTATTAGAAAGTTCTGCATAATATCTATCTTAAATCTTCCAAGCTGTAATTCAAAACCATTAATTCAGTTTCCATCCTCTCTAGGCAGGGAGAACTGATTATTTTATTCTTCATTCCAGAAGTATTTTACATTCTTGCAGATCATAACAATACCATCCTCCTTTATCTGTTTTGTGTTGGTTTTTTTTTCTTGAAGCATTCACAGTGGTACAGTTTTTCAGTTCCTCCTTTAGAGGTTTTTGGTTTTGGGGTTTTTTGGAAGTGCTTTTGTCCATGTTTTAAATAGAAAATATAGGGGCATCCTTCCAGTGTTAGAGTATATCAGGTGTAGGTCCCAAGGTTTTGGCATCAGGAAGGAGCTACAGGGGTAGCCTCTGAGGAGACCAGGGGCTGCCTAGTGCTGGACACGGCAGTTTCCAGCTGGATCTGTAACAAACCAACCAGGGGACAGTGCTGGACCCACCAGCCAAGCTGATGGTGCCCTTGGCAAAGCACATTTAATGAAGAGCAAAACACCACATAGCAATGAGGAGTGAGGGAAAAAAAAAAAAAAAAAAAACAAATAGAGAAAGGAAGGGAAACAGGTACTGGAGCACATTGCCTTGTGGCCTGTGTAACCATGCTGTTCCTTATATTCACACTGCAGCCCATGGAGGACCCAATGTTGGAGCAGGTTCTATCCTGAAGGCCTGCAGTCCATGGAGAGGAACTGTTCTGAACAAGGGAAAAGTATGAGGTGGAAGAAGCAGCAGAGAGAAAGCATTATGTGCTGATCACAATCTCCATCACCATTCCCCACCTTCCTTGCAAAACCTGGTGAGGGAAGAGGTCAAGGCATTGGAAATGAGGGAACAAAGTTGAATCTGGGGGGAAAAAGTGCCTGGGAGGAAGGTGTTTTATTTTTGTATCTCACCATCTGGTTAAACTTTTAATTGTTGTGGAATTATTACTTTTTCCAAAATTGAGTTTGCACACTAATTGGTAAGTGGTCTCCTTGTCTTTATCTCCACCCACGAGTGTTTTAAGGTTGTTTATTTCCCTGTCCTACAGAGGAATGGGAGTGAGAAAGCAGCTGGGAGGGTGTCTGGCAGTTACCCAAAATCAACTCACCATATTCCCACTACAGCATAGTCTTTCATATTAAACATTTTCCCTGCTTTTTAAATATATTTTATATATTTAATGTAAAATAAGTCCTTTCTAATCCTATCTTTCTATTGCAACTCCATATCTAAAAAAAAAATACAAAATATAATTCAAGCAACTGGACTTTCCAATGCAGAACTCAAAAATTTTTACCAACCATCTAAAACCCTAGAAGTTCAGATCATCAATGGTTTCACCTGCAAGAAGCAAACCAAACAATGCTACTTATTTTAGTTTAGAAAAATCAGTCATTACTAAAATTTAGATTAAAAATCTATCCCTCTCTCCCGATGATTATATTTCTGATTATGTTAATTCACAAGTGTCAATTAACCAAGATGTCATCCATCCATTTAGGAAGGAAATAAAAATGTTCAAAACAGTGGGAGGTTCTTTGTTTTTGGTTTTGTTTTTTTTACTTTATTGCTTTATTTATTTTAAAAAGAAATCACAAAATTTTAAAGTCAGAAAGAATTTTGTTCATATACCATAATGATAATGATATTATCTTGTTTTAAAAAAGCAGTCAGCCTTCAGTCACATCTTTCAATACAACTTCAGAGTCTAAAATGATGCTGTAAATCTGAAGTTCATGTTAAGCATTTTATCTTAGAAGTATATTGAGATTCCATAAAACAAATAAGGAATTGGGCTACAAAGAGAGAAATTGCCTCATCATTCATCCTTCATAATTAGCATGGTTGGGTTTTATAAATTAATATATGCATTCCTGGCTCTCCTTACTTCAGTGTGATAGTGTTGAGAAATGTGACAGATTTACAGTGTGGAAAAAAAATTGTAATACAGTTTCTTTCCTGTAAGTTATTTATGACAAGACAGTTTATATGAAGCCCTAGGAAGTGCAATTTGTATGGGTTTATTGATTAAAGTAAAATTATAGCACAGGAGCAGTAGAGTAAGACATTTTCTTGAGAAACAGATGATGAACAAGATCTGTGACATAATTTCTGTTTCATTCTTATCATCAATCTGTTGAAATATATTTCAAAGACTCACAAACAGGGTTCTCCATTACATTTCTGGTGATGCTACAGTCAGCACTTCATAGAACCATGGAATGGTTTGTTTGGAAGGGGCTTTTAAAGGTTATAGACCAATCCCCCTCTATGGGCAGGGGCACCAGCCACTACACCATTTTCCTCAAACCCCATTGACTCTGGCCTTGAAGTCTTCTAAGGATGGCGCACTGGGGCACCCACAACTCCCTGGGAACCTCATTCCAATTTCTTACCACCAACCTTTTTTCCTAATGTCCAATCTAAACCTACTCTGTTCCAGTCTAAAACTGTTGCCCTGTGTCCTGTCTTCACAACTCTTCCCTGATCTCGGTGCCTGCAGGGCTGTGTCTCTCACATGCTCCCACTCTTGTTTCTCTCACATGCTTCCACTCCTATCTCCTGGCTGCTGTTGCACAGCAGGATGTCAGCTTCTTCAATATGTTATCCCAGACATGCTTCCACTGTCCCTGATGGACTTGCCTTGGGCAGCAGCAGGTCCATCTTGGAACTACCTGGCTTTAGGTCCCTCCAACATGGGCAAAGTTCCTTGGGTTCTTCTCACAGAAATCACCTTTGCTTCCCCATGCAAGATCAAAACACAAGTACTGTCCAATTTCTCATCCAACAGTATCCCCAAGTCCTCTGCAGGGATGATCTCAATCCTATCATCACCCATTCTGTACTGGTGATTGCCCTGACCCAGGTGCAGGACCTTGCACTTGGCCTTGTTGAGTTTCATGAGGTTCATGCAGGCCCACCTCTCAAGCCTGTCGAGGTCGCTCTGGAGGGTATCCCTTCCCTGCAGCATACCTACTACACAAATCAGCTTGGTGTCATCCACTACTTGAGGAAAAAAATTGTTACAGAATGACAGAATCACAAAATTAGTAGGTTGGAAGGGACCTCTGTGGTTCATGTGGTCCAACATCCCTGCTCCAGCAGGGTCATCCCAGAGCACGTTGTGCAGAATTCCATCCAGATGGTTCTTGAATATTTCCTGTAAAGGAGACTCCACATCCTCTCTGGACAACCTGTTCCAGTGCTTGGTCACCCACACAGGAGAGAAGTTCTTCCTCATATTCAGCTGGAACTTCCTGTGCATCAGTTTCTGTCCATTGCCTCTTGTCCAACTGTTTGGCACTACCAAGCAGAGCCTGGCTCTGTCCTCTTGACATCTCCCTGATACTTAGTGATGAGGTTCTCTCTCAGCTGTCTCTTCTCAAGGCTGAATAGGCCCAGCTACCTCATAAGGGGCTCCTGTCCCTCAATCATCCTTCTTGCCCTCCACTGGACCAGCTCCAGGAGCTCCACATCTCTCCTGTGCTGAGGATCCCAGAACTGGTCACAGCGCTCAGATGTGGCCTCACCAGGGCTGAGCAGAGGGCAGGATCACCTCCCCGCTGGCAATGCTCTCCCTAATGCCCCCCAGGCTCCCCCTGGCCCCCAGGACCCACTGCTGGCTCAGGGACAGATGGTTGTGCACCAGCACCCCCAGGACCTGCTCCATAGAGCTGCTTTCCAGCAGGTCACTCCCTGCCTGTGCTGGCACAGAGGGTTGCTCTTCCCCAGGTGCAGGAAAAAACACTGCATTTGTCTTTGCTGATTTTCAGACTGTTTTTTGCCTTGGCTGAACCTGCTGTAGCTGTTTTTGGTTTTTTTCCATTAGACTGCTGGTGCAGTCTGAGAAGTTCTGTACACCGAAGTCGAGGTTTAGGCTTTAAATGAGTGCATATAAGGGTTTGCTGTTAGTTTCAAAGCCTTTTTTGGTTTGCTGCATCGCTGTTTAACTTATGCCTGACAGAAGAGTATCAAAGAGCATGATATTAAAGTGCATTGAATGTTAAATTATATAACAAATAATTGTGAAATTCTTAATGAAAGCTTTACGTCTGGATTTTTTTTTTTATCACAGAAATAAAAAGCTTTGCTTTTTTGGGATCATTCCAGTCAGTTCAAAATATTCTCTGAGAGAATTCATTCTGCAAAAAATTATGCCTTCATCCTGTATTACTTTAGAAAGCTGTTTTTTACCTCAAGCATATATGTCATGATTCTCTGCCATGTTCTGATCTAAGAGCACTTTCACAGGCTCCACTGGGACTCCACTAACTTCACCATTTCAAGTCCATGAAGAAGATTTAAACCAGATCCTATAAATTTGAGTGTTGTACAAATATAATGGTTGTCTGATGGCTACTATTCCACTTCTCTTCATACAATGTAACTTAGTAAAATGATCTCAGCCAAGGGTAATGTTTTTATGCAGATAGAATTAGAGACTGGGAGTTAGTAACCTTATTCTCCGTTCCCAGATATGTTTTAGATTTATTGTGCAGCCATAATTAGATGTGATGTTCTGTCTGTGCTTTGGGTTGCTGTTTGCACAAGACAATAATGCTTCTTTACCTTGGACAACCTTTCCAAGAAATATGTGTAAAAACTATTTATCTGGTGATTACTTACCTTACTTATTACCTAAGGATAGCATCACCATAGCAGCCATCTATTACAGTAAGATTCCATGACCTTTTATCTGTCTTCTGTAGTATTTAGGACTTTGCTTTTGGAAGGACTTGGTATCTTCCAAAGGAAACAACATTATATGCTACAGCTATCATAGCTGCAACATGAGATAGAAACCCATGTTGGAATTTAAGTTTTTGCTTTGTATGTTCCAGGTATTCTGGTCTAATTATTCATATCTGTCAGTGCTTTCTGCATGTCGAGCGAAATCTTGCATCAAACTGAAAAGTTTTTGATGTGGTGTGTTCCTTTATTGTCTTGTTATAACCAACATTTAGCTTTCTAGCTTTATATGCTTCAACATAAAATAATGATGTAAGAATTGCCTAATACAATTCTGCTTTTGTTCTGTGGATTTTGTTGCAGGTACAGTGATAATTGGTCTCTTCCTGTTTCTTTCAGAGTTCTTCACCACATGCTATTCCCTACTATTTCATGCTGTATTTTATATTCCTTTCCAGCCAGGTTAATAGGTCTACCCATAAAAATCTTTTAAACCTACACATAGTGTCTATATTTGGAACTTATATTATTCCTTTTATCAATCTCTCCTCAAGCATACATTGTGCAAAGAAGCTGCATACCACAGTTAAATGCTCAAGCACTTTGTGACCTACCTTTGCCTACAATTATGAAGTTTTTCACTTCCTTCCTTTGGCATTAGTATCCCTACTGTTTTTCCTGTTGTGTACATAATTATCTGTTCTGTTATTGAAATGCACATTAGAAGTCAGCATTTGCAGTGACATTTAAGATTTTGTAAATTTTTCCTATTCTGCAAATACAGAACAACAACATTGTTTCTGCCACAATGCTTTGGAGTAAAGCCAGTCTTTAGGCCACTAAGCCACTATTCCTTAATAGGGATCACTGGCATTTTATTTTACAGTTCACACAACTGCAGTTCCTACAGTAGCACACCAGAGCCCAAAAGTAACTCATAAATATGAACTGATGCTACCCAGTATGTTTTTATATTCATTACTTTTGATATTTAAGAGTTATGACGCACACGTGATAGTTTAATTAAATTAAATGGTTCACACTTTTGGGTACCTTTTGTCCTTTGTTCCAAAAAGAAAAAAAAAATTAGATTCTCTGACTTATTAAATGGATTTCCTCCTTCAGAGAAGGAGCACTTCTAATGCACAGTGTGCCACAAATCCTGCCTCTCTTGCAGTTAGTGAGCTTTGGGAAAATGCCAGACTGGGAGCAGAGGTGCCCAGGGGCAGATCTTTCAGATTTACAGTCTGTATACACCACATGTGCAAAAACTGCCCTCAGGCTCTCCTTTGAGGGATGCAGCTGGCCTTGGACACTCAGAGAGCCTGCAGGAAGGCCTGGAAGGTGTCTTATATGGTGACTCTGCTGGACTTTTGGGACTACTATGGATATCTGCAGCAAAGGCAGAAACTACATAAGGAAGATGGATTACTGAGATAATGTCCCCTAAAAAGATTTTATTCCCTTGCCTCTAACCCTCCAAAGTTAAACACCTCTATCTACAGCACTTAGCCTTCAACTAATAATTCAGTCAGAGCCAGAAGACCATGAACACCAAAGGATGAGATATCTTTTTAAAAAGATATTTTAATAAAGAAGAAATTAGGTAAAGCACAATTTCTATGCCCTTCATAGGATAGATGGGGCAAATGCTGCAGTGGCACAGGCAATCCAGACTATTAGAAATGAAGTGCTGTTCCTACTGTTTTGCAGAGAAAAGAAGAAATCCCACAACTATGTAAAAGTTGTAAAGCTTGGTATGTTTATTACAGCGCTGGACACATGCGGAGATTGCTCACTTCAAAAAAAGGCAACTTCAGATCTCCTTTTATCTCTCTCTCAAATACATATGCATACAGCTTCACAACAGGTTCCTACATATTCATTTTTATGGGTTTCATGTGACTTTTACCACTAGTTCCTTTTTATCAGAATTCTGAGGTCAGGTTGACTTGCTCTTACAGCAGTCTTTGTCTCTATCATGTTCGGTCTCCTCCCCTTTATCTCTGTCTTTCGCTGAAGTAACTTCACTGAGCTTAGGCCTTGCAGTCTGGCTAAATGACTATGGTTTCTAACCACAGACTGAACTCAAAAATGTACATTTCACCTAAATTAAAATAGATTTCTATCCTAGAAAATTTTTACTTTGCTTCACTACATTGCTGCACATGGTTCTTTATGGTTCCAGTGGAGGAACATGGTAAGCAGCAAAAGCTGAAAGTTCTGCATTTAGTGGATCAGAGACCTTCTGGATAAGGAAACAATTTCTATTAGTGGAGTGAATACCTTTTATTTGAGCATGAGTTTTGTCATCCCACTCCAGTTGTTCTGACTGATGAAAATATAACAAACTCCTAAGTGCTGATCAAGGTTTATCCAAAGGTCAGGCTGAATTCTTAAAATAAATGCTGAATCTGTTTGTACAAAAGACTTGGGACTCTTTCTCATACAGTTGCCATTAAAATATGGCCTCAAAACTACATGAAATAATGTTCAGCTTTGTCTCTGAAACTATTAGAAAAAGAAAACCATAGCAGTAATGGAGGAAAGGATAATCTATCATATGTTCTTCAAGACGAATGTCATATATTCTCCTTTGCTGTAAAGTAGCTTATGGGATACTGCATTGTCTTCTGCATTTCATTAAGGAACTTTTACAGCAGTCTCTGAAATTCACCGAGAGCTAGTCCTGACAGGGAGTTCTGACCTTTTGATGGATGTAGTTCTGCCTGTAAAGTAAGCTAATGGTTAACCTTATTCCCAGTGGGCAAGTGTCCATAGTGCAAAGCCCAGCAGTGCTCAGCAAATCTGGGTCAAATCCTCAACTGGTGCAAATCATCGTGGGTTCACCAAGCCACTATGCATCAGCTGAAATTTAATGTAGCCTCACTAAAGGCAATAATGAAACTCATATTGCTACCAGTGAAACCAGGATTTTACACTTCAGATTCAGCTAATATCAAGTCAAGATAGTAATACTATTATAAAGTAAATTTTGAATTTAAATGTGGTAATATGCCACTTAGAGCAGACTAGGTGCTTTCATTTGGGAAGACCCTTTAGCTCTACTGTGTAATAACAGGGCTTTTGTGCAGAGATCTTTGCATTCTCCCATGCAGCAAATGCTGTGTATGACTTGGGCTCAAACCTGATAAAAAAGGAGGTCTTGAACCCTTCTCCCCTTATAACATGTCATGGTGAGGAGGCATGAATTTAGTGTCTGCTTGAAATCACACAGAACACATTTTCCAGTGACTGTCTGGCATCTCTTCTCTCTGGTTCCTTGGCTGTGACACATCAGTTGAAAAATCAGAGAAAATCTTGCTGCTGCATTGGCCAAGTACTGATGTCCTGGCAGGGCAGCAGGACATGGGGCAAGCCCTCTTCTCTCTCTTCTCTCTCCTCTTCTCTCCTGTCACTGGTGACATTGATTTTGGGATTTAGGTCTTCTCATGTTATGAAAGTAAATGTAGTCTCTTCCCCAACAGCTATTTTTTATTACACCTTATCTCTTTGTCTACTGTTAAGCCACTTCTCCAAACTGTGTTAAGAATTTGCATGGAATACTTTAACATAAAAGAGACATGTAAAGTGGCATGGTTTTGAAGTGCTTGACATTTAGTGCTTTCTTCTGCATTTCTGTTCATCTCTTTTTGTTTTCCATAACAACTAGCTCCTTTTCCCTCCAAATGTCATTTTGCCAAACATCTTGAGTCATGACCTTTATGAGCTAGTCAAACTGAGCAACCAGAAATACACAGCCAAAACCAGTAACTTTTAGATGTATGTAAGTACACAGAATGATGCAGCTGTAGAACACTTACAATGAAGTTTGATTATTTCTATATATTAGTATAGATCATATCAGCTGTTGAAGGGTCTCCAAAATTATATTCACTGCAGCCCACATATGTGCAGGTGGTGCATTAGTCTATTTAGAAGTAAGGATGACATAAAATGCTGGATAGTTTTGCATGAAGGGCTTAAAGTATTATCATTATAAATATATATGATTATATGTAAGTTACACTGAAAATAAATCCATCTTAATTAATATTTCTTCTCTGATTTTAACAGTTCCAGAGACTCAAGCCAGTTGCAATATAATTATGACCAGTTTTTCAAATAAAGACAAAAACTGGAAGCTTTTGCAGGGAAAAAAAATAAAACAAACTAATAAAGAAATAAATTTTATAAAATATTTCCATTTCCCCCCATAAAGTTTCCCTGAATGATTTGCAGTAAAGGAGTACCTAATTTTTTCAATCAGTAAGAAATAATTTTTATCTTTATTGATTTTTCTTTTTTTTTTCTTTGTTGCCACTGGATTTAATTTAAAGTATTTTATGGGATTAGAAAGTTTTCTTGTTGAAAAATGGATGAGAATAATTTACTCTTTATAAACTTCCAGTATTGAGAATAATTTGAAATATTATAGAGCTGGGAAAAGGAACAGAAAGATGAAAGTGATGAGTAATTAACATAGATTTCAATGAACTGACAGCAATAAAATTAAAATTGATGTATAAATGTTCCAAGATTAGATTTCTTTGTTGTGACCGAGAAATAAAACATAAATTTTAGCTCAGACCAAAAATCCAAGATTTGTTTAAGAGACCAAAATGACAAATAAAATTAAAAATATGGGGAAAAATCACTTGTCTATATGTGTTTTTTTTCTTTCTAGTTATATCATAGGTGTAATAAAATCTATTTCCCTTCTGTACAAATTTTGACTTCAGTGAGATTAATGATATCTTTCTGTTAGGAAAAACAGAACCAACAAAATTTTCAAAAAAAATATATTTTAAAAAAATATATAAAAATACAGTCTGCATCAAAGTTATGAAGGGAAACAACCTCTTCCATTAAAATATAAAATCAACTCACAACTAATTACAATTAAGAGTTAAAATAATGTTCACAGGATTATTACACAATATTGCTGATAAATTACATGTAAATACCTGGAATTCCTGCCATTTCTGATGTATGAATTTCAGGAAGTCCTTAGAAGTCAGTTTGTCAGATTTTCTTCTGAGGTACTGCTTTTGGAAAGTAAGGATTCCATTTTCATAATTTCTGATCATCAGTGCTTCAGATGTCATCTGCTTGAATCCTGCTGGGAATATCTCAGACCTTTAGGGTACCCTAAAAAGGATTTTTATGGTTCAAGGTATACTGCAGACCTTTGTGATCAAGAAAACCAAACCAAAACCAACATCTGATGATCACCCCATCACAGTTAAAATCTGACCACTGTTCCAAAATGGAATTTATTCCATATGTACAGAGCACCTGGCCTGCAGCACATAACCAATATCTGTGACTTAGAAAGCTTGAGTCACATATGCTTGAAATAAATGTCAGACAAGAGGAAAGGCACAACTTCATCATTTAATGATAAAACACAAAACATTCAGGTGCAGCAGGTGCATTTAGCAATCTATCAGTAATTCATCCCCCCAACAAAGCTTGGTTAGTGTAAAAGGTTAGGACCATTCCCTCATGGATTTGTAGGTATTTGCTGGTGACTAATGACAGAACAAAAAACCAGAACATGGGGTTTTTTAACATTGTTGCATTTAAAAGCAAAATTGCCTTTTAAACACATGCATTTCAAACTGTTACATTCTCTCCTTTTTACCTTTCAGTTGACAAGATATGGTACTTTGCAGTCATGTATTTCTGCAGAAATACAGAGGTGGCTTATTGTGACTGTTACATGCTGCACCATACATGTCATATATCATCTAAGCCATGTCAGAGCTGTGTCAAGGGCCTCAGCCTAATCTTCATCTGCATTGCTGAAAGTTAGATGCCCTGGCCATCCTCAGCAATATGTAATAAAAGTGATAATTGAGCCCACAGTTTCACTTCATATACCAGCTTTTACTTGCATCATGTTATACTTTTTAGGAATTTCCCTGAAAGTATTTTTTCTGCAATATTTAAAATACAAGGCCAAACTGAATTATTACTTTTATTGTTGTTGTTGTTGTATTATCTCAAGGTTGCATTTGATCAAATTCATAAGGAAAATTTAAGTCATTTTTAATAATATTTTTGTGTCCTGAAACACTAATTTCAGTGTTTCAACTTGTTATTTGTAGGTAGAATTAAAATAATTTTCATATGAAAAATGAAACCCATTTCTTCACAGACATTTTAGCTATTTTTTCCTTAATCATTCCTATTTTCTTTTTAATTTGTGCTAACTTTTTTTGTTTGTTTACTAATTGTTATTATCTGGATTGAGTGAAATGTGAGTAAAATATTATTCTTGCTTTAACACATCCCACATGGTGTTGTTTAGTTTGGCAAAAATAGTTCTAGAACAGAACTGATAGCCAAAAAAAAAAAGATTAGATAATAACTAAAATTGCAAAGCAAGCTGACCTAAAGGAGTCTTGGGATTGAATCTGCTTAAATGAGAAATATTGTTGAACACCATGAAAAAATTCTAATCAAGATATCTGTCTGTAGAAAAAGAGAATTTAAAGGTGATTACGTAACAAAGTAATCCATACCCTAACTTCATGAATATCTGTGTGAAATAATTTACTCTGAACTTGAACTTTAACTATAAATTATAAATTTTGTCCATTAAACTGATGCTGCCACACTGATTTGAAGACTGAGGAATTCACCTATTTTCAGAGGGGTTACATTTACAGCCATATTTAGAATAATGAATGCTGTCAGCTTGTTGATAAGCATAAACCTCCCAACAGCCTCAGGAATTCAAGCTGTGGAACAAAATCTCTCATTGACATTAGTGGAAGAAATTGAGCCTGTGCATTGGTATTTTCAGAGAAATTTAGTCTTTCTTAAAATTCCAAAAATAACCAAGCCTTCAGAAGAATCCAGTACCTGTGGAAACTAGACTAAGAAAATATTCATAATACTGCTTTATATAACACCTTGCAAGTATCCCTAATGATATAAGCTATTATTGACAACAATACTAGAGAGAGATGAACATAATTTTGAAATATCTTCATATCTATTATCTCCTTACTCAGCTGCTCATCATTTTTGCAAAAAGAAGGGATTCCCTTCAGTCAGAGGAAAAATGGAATTTACTAATACATAAACTGCATTACATTCCCAGAACCAATCCTTCTCTCAGAGGAGAAAAATTGTATTAATTACACATGCACTCCAGTCGATTTTTAAAGTTATTTTATTCTGAAATTATTTCTGCATTCCCAAAATGCCTAAAGCTATTAAATAAATTTTCCCAGAACTGCATTAATATTCTCTAGTGAAAATGAGGAAGAACTTGTGTTAGCAGTTAGATACATTACCAGAACATAAATACTTCTACTAAGGTAACAGAAATTAAAGAAGTAGTTATAAAAGAAGAGGTGGTACTAGGCAAAATTATCTGTCAAGGCTAAATCTGTCATAGTAAATAAAAAATGTACAAAGGTGTTAAATTCTAGCATAGTACTATGAGTAGGGGGAAAAAAGCAAATTCAGAATCCTGTAGATGTTGATGGCAATGGGAAATACATCTCACTCTTTATGAAGGGTGTTGGTTTGTGTGTGCAGCAAGGTCTCCAGTGGAACCTCATTCATACAGTTTTTCAGCTACTCAAATCAGCCTTGCAATCTTACCAATTTCATTATTATCTCTCCAAGTCTTGCAGAATTTAAGCATTTTAAATTAAATTGCTGAAGAGTCCCATTTCTGACATGTCTTCAGCTTTCTAACCTTTTTTACTGCATATGGAGTATCAGACATATCCAATAATGTATTTTGTGGTTTTTTGAAATTAAATATGAGAAAAAAAAGAATGGAAGCAAGTCTCTTAAAATATCTCCAGGGTTTTGCATTAAAATCTAGTTAATAGATGGGCATATCTAAAATGCACTTGAGTTGATAAAGCATATTTGAATTTAATTGAAATGGGAAGAGGTCCATGTTAAGTAAATTTTTTTATTCCTTATGAAATATTTAGCAGTTCTTGTCTAAAGCTGATTGGAAAACAGTAATACTCAATGTATGATAATAATTGATATGTACTGGCCACATAATCTATAGCATTGGCCCCATCACTGCTGGGGTTTTTCCTGTTTTGTTGGGTCTTTGCTTTAATGCCCTACATCTCTGAACTGTGGGCCATGATAAGCTGCACAGAAGTAATGGTTAGTTTGGTATACCCTCTGCTGCCACACCAGAGTATCTCAGATTCCTTTTCTTTAAGACACTATGCTTAGTCTCCATTTTCCATTCCTTTTTTCCCCTCCAAGTATGACTTACAAGAAGACAAAAAGAACTTTTTTGTCACCATGTCTCATAGAAGTAATGTAAAACTAAGCAGTTTGCAGGGTTTTCCACTAATCTGAAACTGCCAGGACATCAAGATTAGAGAAAGGCAGCTGTTGTGTTTCTTCTCTCTTATGAAATTAAAATAAGGTGGGAGAATGATAGTAGTAGAACAAAATACCTAAAATGGATTGCATTATACAGTTATTTTCCCTCTGTTTTGGTTTTTTTTTTCCCATTGTAGGGCAGATAAAGAGACATTCATATTATTCCTTGAAACAGTTCATTATAACATGGTGAACAAATGAGTGAATGAGTGAATAGGAAACAGTGACCTTTGTGGAAGCATAATCCCAAAGGTGAAATTAAGTTTTATCTAGTTCTATGTTAGGAACTTCTATGTTCATGAAGTTTTTTCCTGACTGAACATTTAGACTCCAAGACATCTTGTCTCTAAAGCCCTCAGGTCTCAATTCACACAGATTATGTTGGAAAGTATATAGAGAATTTTTGTGGGAAACAACTTTAAATGAGTCTTTCTTATTTTATTAGAACCAAAATCTTTGGAGTCCTCTGGATACACTCAGAGTCAGCTTCTGTAGCAAGCTGAATACTGCTGTCAGTTATAGTTTAGTATTTTCTATATTTTCAAAATATTTGTGCCAGAATTCATTTTTGGTTGAAATTTCTTTTTTGTTTCTGTAACTGTTTATTTTAACCTCACTGCTTTCCATCCTAAACCTGGAAGACTGTACATTTCTTAACTGTTGTCTCCCTAAGGAACCCCTTTTCTCTTGTTTCTTGGTCACCATCCCATAAGCTATTTTAATAATGAAAATGAAATTATATGGATTAAAAGAGTTTTAATACCTTTATATTACATATTTTATATTTTAATATATTTAAAATGGAGCCAAAGATTATTCCAAATAAATGTTTAGAAATTCAACACCAATGCCACTTGCATGCTTTCCTTAGTTTATCCGTCAAGTATTTTTTCATCGTGTGCCTTGAAAGTATATAGATGGTTTGTCATTGCCATGAATTTTCATTGCCCATTTCAAATAATAATTACTCTTCACAACTCCCTGATAAAGAAGAAAAATTTTCTCTTGTCTTCTATTAAAAAAAAAAATAATCATTGTTTTATTACTTCCATTTACAGCTGCAGGTGAGTAACTGAATTCCATTATCAGCCCTCAGAATGTTAACAGCATGCTGACAGCCTGGACAGTAACCCCTGATTCCATTTCAGTTTTCCTAACCCATGGCTTTCTAATCATGAAGATTATTCTTCTTATAGGTGTTGAAAACAGAAACTATTTCATTTCAGATGCCTTGAAAATCCTCTGCTATTTCTCTATTTGAAATAACTGAGATATTTCAAAGGGAGGTGATAGGGAGCTTATAGAGTTGATCCTGAGTTCAACCATTTTACACAGCTGAAACTCAGCTGTAAGTCAACCTATAAAAGGCACTGACTATGTCCTGTCATGAAACAAGCAGCCACACTGTCTCATTCATGATCTTTCATTAATTGAAGCATCCGTTCTTATAATTTCTCTGCCTTTATTTCTCTATCATGCAAAAAAAAAAAAAAAAAACCAAAAAAATACCTGAGTTAGCCCTTCTAATACACAGAGAAGCATGCAAATAAGAATCAGCATTTTGCCTATTCAGAAAGACACACAGAGAGAAACAGTGCATGCAGAAAGTACAGAAAGGTTTGTTGGGGGTTTTTTGTGTTCCATTTTCCCTTCTCTATAAAAGTTTACCCACTTTACAAAGTAGGCAAATGACCATACCCATTCTGTATCAGCTGTTCTTTCCACTTCATTAATTTTACCCTGTTAACCACAGTTACTGCTGAAAAGAAGTGCCTTAAAACAAAATGGAAGAAAGGCCAAAAATGCCACTCAGAATGAAAACAAGTTCTTTGAGATGGCAATCCAGTACATGTTTGGAGACCAGGAGTCCAGAGACATTATTCTGTGAGAGAAATTAGAATATTGTTTCTGTACATGAAATATCTTGAGTTTTCTGATTCGAGTCAAATGACACTTACACGTTATTTTAGGTGTCATTCAGAACCACTTTCATAAAACCTGAGGAGCAAACACAGCTGTCTTTGATATAAAATGATGTCAGCGTTCCATTTTGGCACTGGTGCGTGATGTATGTGGGGGACTCTCAGCAAAGTCAGGAAACAGACTCTAAAAGACCACCTAACTTTTATTAAACTTGAGTTTTCTCCTCATTCCCTGCTTTATTCCTCAGAACTGCCCCCTGAGGAAAGCACACATTCTTCAGTTTCCCCTAGGACAAGGGTTAGCACACAGCTGCACAGGGCAGCTCTGCTGAGATGGAGGTACAGGAACTGTTGCTCTCCTGACTGGGAACCTCAAAGACACTCTCTGGTATGAATTAGTGCAGATGAACAGATAAACAGAAAGAATTAATATTGATTTTCATATCTACATTCATGGATGTATAGGTGTGAGCACTGTTGTTTACCCGGGCATCTCAGGTTCACAGTGTGAGCTGAGGTGGGTTTGAACAATTTTGTTTCTTTGTTTCAATGGTCCAGAAAATAGAGCTGGATATTTATGCTAAGAAATTTGGACTAAGTTATTAATTACAACATTTCTATATACTGTGAAAAATACATCTTGTCAAATGGCCTGATTTTCTTATTTTGTAGGGGTATGTTATTCTGATACAGAATTTTAATAAGCCTCTGACTTAGTGCTACATTATAATTTGTGGTGTACCATTGAAGCAAGAGTAACCCTAAATATAGTTGTCAGTGAAGCTTCACTTTTTTGTAATAGAAAAAGTGATTTTTATTCTGTTTATTTTTTAATAAATAATAAAAAATATTATTTGGTGGATTTGGATCTATTTTCTTGGCTTCCAGTCACATTCTACTTAAAATGTTTCATCATTAAAACTTCCAACAAATAGAGTGTGTTAAGTATGGAAGTTTGAAATATTTTTTTTTCCTGCAATATGTAGATGCTGTCAATTTCATATATAATATATGGGGTGGCTAAAATATTTACTGAGAATCTTCAATATTTACTGATAATCTGATATTATCAGTAAATAATATCTGATTATTTACTGATAGCATCAGTACCAGGTTGCTGCTTTATTTAAGTGGAAGGGGAAGGTTTTCTTTGAACATAAGTCAGTTTTGAGAACTGCTGTGAGAGTCAACATTCAGAAAACAAGATAAAATGCAGAAAAAATCCCTCTACATCCATATCTATTGGGGCTTTTGCCATATTCAAATCTGGCAAAAGGGAGTTTGGGTGGTGGTGTGTTTTTTCATTGATTTTAATGGAAGAAAAAAGCTTGTAAGTAAGATTGTGGCAGAGAACAGTAGAACAGAGCAGTATTTTATGTGTTTCTGTGCTAGGTGACAGCAATACTCAAGGAACACAGAGTAGGAAGAACTGGATTTGCAAGTGCAGCTCATGTACAAATCAAGATCTTCTACAGCATAATGAACTACACATATGTATATTTATCTTATATAGACTAAAACTGAAAGATACCATGGTTTTGTGCCAGCTACAAAAAGAAACCCAACAACACAATTTTGCAATTAAAAAGAGAAAGTGACAGTTTGTTGTTGAAAGATCTTTGGTTGGATACGGAGTACTTTTAATTAAACCTTAAATCAGAAGGAGGAAGATGTTCCTGTGGCATAAATACAATCGAAAGAAGCTAAAGAGTATTATTTTTGGGGGGGTTTGTTGGGTTCTGGTTTGTTTATTTATTGGTTTGGTGAGGGGAGGGGTGGGGTGGTGTTTACATGAAGGTGAATTGCATTTCAATTCATTCAAAGATGCAAAACAACTGGAGTGCAAAACTTCAAAAATTGCATAGTGCTACTATGCAGAGGGAAGGGAAGTGGAGGCACTGGGGAGTGCACTGTGGTGTTGTACTGGAAAAACAAATGCCAGAAAAATTATTCCTTGCATCAGGAGAACAAAAATGAAGTTGTGTCAGAACTTCACACAGTCTCCTGTGGGTGATGCATTGCAGATCCCAGAAATACTTTTCCTTTCTAGGCACACAGCACTGTCCTCCATCAATATATCCATGACTGCTGTCACTAAAGCCAACCTGGTTGTGACCCAGGGTCCCTTAGCTCATGTATGGGTGTTTTCCCTTGACCTCAGTGCCAGCTCACTGCTTTGACCAGTCTGTATTTCCTGAAACCATTGATACACCTCATCATTCTTAACAGATAACAAAACTCCAGAATTTTAAATTTCTGGATAAATGAGAGGTGCTATTAAACCTCATCTTCTCTTTGCTATCTCAGTTTTTGGGAAATAATTTCCTAGCAATTGGATCCTGTAGTCACTTGCCCTTTTGAGAACTGGCTTTGTTAAGCAGAAAAATTGACATTGCTGTAATTCTTAGCCTGTGGAGAGAGATGACCTTACATAAACCTATAAATGTCAAATTCTGGCAAGAATAGAGGCAGCTCTGTGGGATAGTTTGAGTCAACTATATATGTTATTTTAGAAATTCAGACTAAACATAGAATTGGAAAAAATGCAGTCAAAAAGAAGGAATTTGTCTATTAAATCTTATTACTAGATAGATATAATTTGGTACTATGTTTCAATGTGATTATGACATATAAAACCTAGCTTGGACTCAATAAAAATAGGATAAAGACCTAACTTCCTGGGTTCAAGCACCAAATCAGGAGAGAATTTGTAGATTTCTGCTGAATAAAGATGCAAGGTAAGACATTAGCTATTGCAGTGAAGCAGGAGTGGAATATCTGCCTTTATTGTTCCGGTTTTCTTTTCATGATCAGCAATTGCCTTTATTGTGATGACATGATTTTAAAGTGTGTAGGGGTAGACAAGAGAAAAGAGGAAAGTTTCTTCTATCAGCATGTTGAAGGGAAAGATGAAAAAGTATGTGAAGAACGAGCACATTCAAATTCTTTTTGCAGACTATTCAGTGTTTTTCTATCAGTTTCTGAAATATTTCTGTTTATAGCAAAAGTTATAATTTGGGTATTTAATGCAATTAACCTAAACTCTGGCTTGCTTTAACTCATGTTAATCAGAAGAAGTTGCCATAATTGCTAGTTTTCAATGTGTCTAATTAAAATTAATTTTCAGACTTAGGGACATGAAATGTTAACTTGACATTTTATACAATTTGACAAAAGAATAAAACTATCAAGCCCTTTTAAAAATTATTTTCATGATGATGTTTAAAGTTAATTCTATTCCTATAAGAATATGATCTATTGCTGCAGATCATTGTAACTAAGATTTGAAAATGTTTTCTGTCTTAAGTATTCAAGTGCCGTTTTATATCCTGAAACACTAGCAATAGAAACCATTTTTTGATTTACTTAAAGTAAACCATTTATCTCTCTTCTTTGCTGCTAATTGACTGAAGTGAAAATTCATCTGAAAGGTTTTATGTGTTTACTGATGACTTTCAGAGAATGCTTATAATTGCCATTCACTGAAATGAGGATGCCATCCATAGTACCAGCAGGTTTTCCCACGCTGTTTCTGACCTGCCGGATCCCTGCTGCTCCGCTGCTTGGCTTTTCTTAAGCAAAGACCACCAGTTGTGTTAAATTATTCTCTAGTGTGTGTCTGAGGAATAATGTTGATTTCTGTGCCTGAAATATATCCCTCTCCATTGACATGACTACATAAATCTTCCATCTAATTTTTTACATGGATGCTCTATTTTGAAAAGAAAACCTTCTAAAATCTTGCTTCCAAGGAACTTGTTTAATAGAATGTGCTGCATTGCACTTGTTTAATAGAGCATGCTTGGTCATAAAATGTTTGCTGTATTTCTCCTACTATGTTTGCATAGGAAAAACAGTCGCACAGTCAAATAAACTTAAGAACAAGTATCTTCATTAATACAGTTTTACAGAGAGCAGATTTCATCCATTGTTTTTAAAGCTAAAGTGTCTTGACATGGCCAAACTCGTGAAAGCAATGTTACAATTTCCATGCTGCTTATAAATCTACTTTAAATGTTTAGAAAGGATCTGATCTCACATTTGAACTTATGTCAGTATAAGATAATAACATATACTACTGCTGCTTGTCATTTCTGTCTAATGAATAAATTTGTTTGAAGACACCCATATCCCCAAAAAATATAAAAATCCCCATTCCTCCTTTTTAGGAAAACATGATTAGTATAAAGAAATTCATTAAAATTTCTATGAGGTTATTTAGAGCCTTAAGACTCAATTTCCAAAATAACTGCTTTTCATTTTCTCATTCAGCATATACTTGCTTATAATAAGTTGTCTAGGTTTTCACAGCTGTTCTGTATTTATAGTCTAAAGGGAAATTCACTTGTCAGGGATGGTATGACAAATAAATGTTCCATATGTGCATTTTATTCTTAGGTGTATTTTCTTATTAGCCAACAAAATGTCAAGAAATACAGTTTGAAACCATTTAACAGCACACAAACAGAGCCTGTAGGGGGGGTTTTTTGTGGCATATCTCAACCAATTGAGAAATGATCTGCAGTTTTCTTAAAGAAGTGTAAAATTTTACTGACCTTTCAGACCTTTTGGGACTCTTTACTCGATTTCTGGAACTCTTGGAGTGGCCAGATGGAAATCATCCACTTCAGTGTGGCAAGGGAGAACTGTAATAAATCTTCTACTTGTCATCAAAATTTTCTGGGCAGCATCTTCAAGACAATGCATGAACTTCTCTGTTTTCTCCTTGTTCTTTCCCAGGATAAAATGTACACTGCATCATAAGGACTTGTAAGGAAACTTTAACCTAATATTCCAAAATTCCCAAAAGCCTGAGGCTCCCCAGCCCTGTTTTCAGAAGGGAAGCTGCAATGAGGAGTGTGTTTCTGGCAGCCTCTGCTGGGATGGCCTCTGTGCCCAGGTTTGCTTTAATGTGTGGGCCAGGCATGGACATAAGTGAAAGTCTTGGTATCATTCTTGCTTTTGGTAGGCACAGAAAATGAGCCAGCATATTACAGCAGAGATATGCTGATGACAGAGATTCCTAGAGTAAATGGGACCTAGAAAGAATTATTCATGACCTTTGACATTTTTCATATACATTTTTGCTATCTAATACATTTTCCAGAGTAATAAGTTCCTATTACATTGCCAAAAGGCAGTCATAATGAAAATGGCAGTTTTATTTTAACTTACCTTAGGGCTGCCAGACAAGTAATAATTACTGAGACATTTATTGGTGGATGGTTTTGGTTGGTTTTTTAATTTTTTTTACTAGAGAGTAATGTAACAGCAAAATGAATTACACATTATTTGTGTAAGCTATAATAGAATCATCTCTGAACTGACATGTGTCTTGCCAGTTATGAAAGATAAAAAGCATGGCAGTATCCACTAGAAAGATCAAACTTTATTTCCTGATTTTCCTTTGGCAAAAGATGTGCATTAGATCATTTTTGATCAACAGGGAAAGCAAGAAGTACAACCCCCAGGAAAGCCACTTTAGCAAGTCATTATCAGGAACACCAAGGCAAACCAGGTCCCAAATAGCAGACTTCAGTGTTAGGCAAAACTTCTCTATTGTCTAAAAACTAGGATTGAGTTGATTTTTCTGCCCTGGTTGTCTCCAATGACTTTCTCTTTAGAGATGTTTGTCTTCCATTACAGTCAATAAATAAAATCTAGGTAAGCAAAAGGAAAAGGCTGAAATTAGGTGAGATGAATCTCACTTCAGCTTTCAAGAACCTAAGCTCTCTCTACCAGCCTTTCTCCTGGGACTGGTACTGGACTATCCCTACAATTATGTTGAATGAATAAATGTCATCAATGCATAGTGGAGAATAAATAACTATTTACAGTAATAGGTAATATTTCTGCTGCCTGGTAATGTTCTACATGGAAAGCTATCCTCTTGTAGTAGATACCGTAGGACTAAGCATTGTTAGCGCCCAGTACTGAGAAAAGGTACTTGTGTAAAGAAATGTTAGGATATTTTTGCCATTCCCTGTCTAGAATGAATGTAATTTACAAACAGCATTGCCAAAATAATCTCTACTTGTATGAATTAAGCTGTGAAAACCTCAATTCTATTGAGCTGACTCCTTCCACTTATTTATTACTACTGAAATCAATTAAATAATACATATAAGCTTTTGCAGTTTATCTATAACCACATCTCTGCTATTAATAGTCTCCCCAGTAAACCACCCCAGATGTACCAGTTAAAAGCACAACTCAAGATTCCCAAAAAACATATTTTTATTTGGTATCATACACAATGCTGGTGGAAGTGTTATCAGAGAAGAGTAATTTTGCAAGCATTTAAGAACATGTCAAGAGAAGTAGCTAGAAGTGTTTAGATTAAACATTTAAGTTAGAGCTTGCTAAAGTAAGTGGCTAAAAGTTTTATTGGACTGCAGCAGTTATGATGCAAAAAAACCTGCACAAACTCCTTGCTTCCTTAAGAATTACTCTACAAACTCATGATGTGGACAGCTGCTGCCCAGAGCAGTCTCCAAAAGGAACTCTCCAGTTCCTTTTGGCTCCTAATGGTGAGTCATTTCCAGCACACCATGGCTGAACGTTGTGCCCTATGGATCTGATTATTCAGAGTGTGAATCCATACCAAACCCTGGCTCACCTCCAGCCCAGAGATGTCCTGATGTCTCTTCTGCTGATCCCTGAGTTTGCTTTTGGTGCAGGACAGCCAGAACCTTTCTGAAGGTCAGTGCCCAAACCTTATTCACTCTTCAGTAATTCAAGTTCTGCACCTTTGCTTAAAACAATTGAAGAAGGAAAGGAGTGGGTTTCTTGAGGGGTTTACTTGTGGAACAAGTTTCACAGAACAGTCAAACTGTGAAAGAGTCTTAAGCACAGGCTATTGTCAGGGTTGACCTAAAATGTGATTCCAGTGAAGATATGTCCTCATGTATTTTTATAATGTTTTTATAATGTAAGTCATCAGCAAATACCCCACCTCCCCACACAATGTAATTAAACTCTTTAAAATGTGGTATATTTACAGCCTGGCAAATACGTTTATCTTCTCTTCACCACTTACCTGACTTGCTAAAGGTTTTTAATAATGCCAAAAGTAATGGGATTGCCTGAATAATGCCTGAATAATTCATGTCCAGATTAGATATGCATTAATGATTCCAGTGTAGTTAACTGGAAAACTAGGATATAGCTTAGTGTATGCTTAGAGCAATAAAACACTTTGAAGGCTACTCTGACTGTAACTGTTAGGTTCAATAAAGCTGAGTCACTGAAAAGGAGTGATTTAATCTTTCCTGTTTACCTTCTCTGAAGTACACTGCTTGCAGAACTGCTGCATTAAAGGAGCACTTTCATTTACATGGTCAAATAATCAGATTTTTGCTAACATTATTTGCAAAATGCAATCATTTAATCATACCTTTCCCAGCGAAACTGATTACGTACATTTTCTGTAACAGACTGCTTAAAATCTAAAAAGTTTGATAATTTACCTATAGATTGAAAATTAATCGGCCTATAGCTTCCTGAGCATTATCTCTAATTTTTCGCATGGTTTCAGCTGAGAGTTAACTGTATCCAGATAAGGCTCTCTTTTGAATGAAAGGACGATATTTATTACAAGCAAAGGAACAACAAAATAAATAAAATAAAATAAAATAAAATAAAATAAAATAAAATAAAATAAAATAAAATAAAATAAAATAAAATAAAATAAAATAAAATAAACACAAAAACCAAAAAACCACAAACCAAAAAAACCCCCCAAAATTACAGAAACCCCCGAGCCGGGCGTGCTGCCGGTTTTGGGGGCTGCAGGTGGCGCTGCGCCCCCGGCTCTGCCGCACCGGCGCTGCCCCCGCGCTCCTGCCCGGCGCTCACAAGCAACGAAAGGAATTCACGCTCAGCCTTAAGGTTCTCTTCAGTTTAGTGGCCTGGCGTTATTCTCTCCAGTCACAAAAACCTCTCTTTTGTTCTCCTTCAGCACTGTTGACGATTTCATATCATGCTTTAAGGCTATAGCACCACACCTCTCTGACTGTCGCGTTGCGGCTTCACCATCACTGCGGTGAACATTTCTGCTATTTTTGGCTGGGGTGGAATCAGTGTGGGGCTCTGTTTTGGGTCAGTGCTGAACACAGAGTTGATGATATAGAGATGTTTTTGTTATTCCTGAGCGGTGCTTACACAGAGCCAAGGCCTGTGCTGATTTTCCTGCTGCCACACTGGCAAGGAAACTGGGCATGCATGGGGAATTCGGAGGGGACACAGCCGGGACAGGTGACCCCAGCTGACAGGAGGGATATTCTAGACCATATGACATCATGCTCAGTATATTAAGAGGGGGGAAGAAGAAGAAGGAAAGGGGCAGCATTAGAAGCGATGGCCTTTTGCTCTCAGTATGAAACCATCTTTTTCTCAGCCCACAGGTTTTCTAATTTTTATGCTTTCCACTCTCTCCCTGACCCTAGTGGTGGGGCAGTGAACAGGTGGCTGTGTGGGGCTTGGCTGCTGACTGGGGTGAAACCACGACAAAATCTTACCACAATTCTTTGTAACAATCCTGTATACTTTAAATAGGTTAATTTATCCCTTCTTTACCATTTCTATCCCTAAGTTTGTGAGCAATTGAGAGTCTGACAGTGGCAGACCAAAATATATAGATGATACAGCAAGTGTCCCATTTTGCTTGTATGCAGCCATTTTCACCCTAAGGCAGCCCAAGTGCTCAGTGCAGACCAGAGGCTGAATGAAGGAACAGATGGCTTCTGTCAGCACTGCTTGGCCCAAGCAAGGGCACTAAGGAGCCAGCAGAAGGCAGTCATCTTTGTCCCTTCTCAATTCATCTTCGTCCCTTCTCAATTCAGTTTGTTCTTAACTCCACAAATAAAATTCAAGATCATATTTGACATTGATTCTGAGCACTGTAGCCTAGATAAGAATATGAGGGGTAGTAATAAGGAAGGATGAAAAAAATACACAGTATCTTTCTTTTCTCATTTTTATGTCTATACAGTAGTGATGCTAAAATGTTTCTAGGTTACAGACAATATAATTATAATTTTAATATGTAAAACCCTAAAGTGGATGGCTGTGTAAATTTTACCACAGTAACAAGACAGTTATAGAATAATGGAACAAAATAGTTTGGAAGGAACCTCTGAGGTTATCCACTCAACCCCCTGCTTAAAGCTGGCCCAGCTTACACCAGATTGCTCAAGTTCTTGCACAGTTGGATTTTGACTACCTGCAGGAATTCAAATTTTATGCCTTTGCTGTGCATCTCTTTCCAATCTGTGACCACCTTCATGCCCTTCTTTGCTACCAAGCTGCAGGGCTGACTCGTGCTCATCTTTGTGCACCAAGGTTTGCTTGGGCAGTTCCCAGCCTGTGCTGGTGCAGGAGCTGGCTCTCCCCAGCCAGGGCAGGACTTGCATTTGCCTGTGCTGAAATTCACATGGTCCCTCTCAGTCTGCCAAGGCTCCCCATGGGTGGTAGACCTGCCTGCTGTGTCCAACACCACCTCTAATTTACACTCGCCCCAAAATATGAGTGTCTCATTGTCCAGATCATGATTGCCTGGTTTGAGGTATGCTCCAAAAATTGACTGGAATAGTAATTAGGAAAGGTAAATTGAGGGGTGTAGGAAGGAATTTAAGGGTGCCCAAGAAGGGCTGTTCAGAGAAGAATCATGCTCAGTGGGCAGAGAGGTGGCTGATAGAGAGCAGAGTGCAGATTACTGGTCCTAAGGTTCAAGAGGCAAACGAATGTGAAGATCTGGAATGAAAATAGTTGGGCAATGGTTGGAGACACAGCTGGGACAGCACTGTACAAAATGGGAAGAGGAGGCAAGTAATTTTATATTTTTAGCAAAGGAAATCAGTTCATATTAAAGCACTTGTATTTGATGATATTTTGGTTCAGTTAATGAACTAAAAGTATTGTTACTTTCTTAATGCCTATGTAAAGTTCTAGAGTGTTTCAGTATCACACAGCCTCATAAAGGTTAAAAAGAAAAGTCTGTAAAGTCCCAGATTGTTCACATTTCAATACTGTGACTGGGTATCCTGTATCAGATAAAAGAAAAACATTCCTCTGGAAAGGAATAACCCTCCCTGTCTTGGTAAATGCTAAATATGTGCTCTGTTTCTATTGAAAATGTAGCCAAGCTCTTCAATGAGATGGAATTTCAGTTCACTTGCAGCAAATGTGAAGCAATACTCTGCTTGTTTTTCCTTCTAGAGTCAGTATTACCAATGAATTTTCCTCCATTACAATATGCTTGTATATATACAATATACAATGGAGTGTTTTCTCCATGGGACAAAATTATCACTGTAACTGGAGATATTGAGCTTCCCTTAGGTCTGTGTGATTTCTAATTATTAGCTTTCCTTCAAAGAGACATGAAAGTTAAAATACAGATGAGCACTGTCACATTCCCAACCTTAGATCTGAGTGATAGAAAGCTACTGGGCAAGAAAATGAAAGCAATGATTTGAGCTCTATCAGTATTGGGAAAAATTTGTATCGAGGTCACTTTAAATAGGAAAAAAATATTCAAATCAGATGATGGTTTTAAGTGGAAGTACACAGAGATTAACAATAAGAAGGGGAGAGAGTTTGTTCAGGAAATCCTCAATTTTTGGTTTTGACAACATTGTTTTGTCTCTTTCCTCATGATTTTCAGTTTCTTAACTTGACTCTTAGTCAATTATTTAAATCAGAAATAATGTGCAGACAAATTGCACGTGCATAAAAGGAAGAAAGCCACTGGTAAATCCAGTTGTATAAAATAGTAACACACTGCTTTAGGACCTAACGCTATTTCCTAATGCATCTAGACAAAAGTCATTTTCTTTGACCTGAGCTTCTCAGTGGGAACCCAGACCCCTAAAAGCCCTTTTTTGGTCTCATTCAATACTTTTCATTGAAACTGTTAAGGGTCAAGTGAAGCAGCTAATTTCAATTTTGATTTTAAGTTTCTAATGATCTGGCATTTGAAATAAAACCAGAAATCATGCAAACAAGGCCTGAATGGGTTTCTCTCAAATCTGTTGCTATTCACCAATGTGAGGACTGAATTGGGCCCTAAATTTACTTTACTATAAAATGGACAAGACTGTCTCACAAGACATTCTTGTAAGCATTACACTAAGTTCTCTGTCCTACATATCATCTTAACCTATATTACATTCCTCTGTTAATTGATGAGAAGAAAACTGCTTTAAGATTTTTAAACATTAAGTGTACTTTTGCACCATCAAATTTAAAAAACCCAACACATCAGGAGGCAAATGAAATTTATCTGAAACCTTCATGACTTTTGAATTAGAGATTTTTCAATCAATATAGTATATGTAATATATTGATTGAAGACATTTACCAAATAGTCCCAAACTGCAGACTTGAATCTCTGTAAATCTGTCATGTGAAAAATGAAGCATGCTTTTGTCTTAAACTAAACTGAGGTATTCCTGCACTGACAAAGATTAATATTGAGTTGGAAAATGCTACCTAGATTGCTAGGCTATTTGTGATGAGATCTTGATATCTTCAGAAATAAGCCTCCTGCTCTATTTGACCTTACTTTTGAGCAGAGAGGGGACTAGAGGTCCTTTCAAAACCCTTAAATCCTGTGATTTGTTTCAATCATGTCAGATACATTTTGTTACTGTCCCAGGTGCCTTCTTTATGCATACACTAAGCATTACCATCCTGTTTAATGACTTTGGTTGAATGGCACCCTGATCCTCTCCTCAGCCTCTTTACAGCATCACATATTGATGTAACCAACCTGCAGCTGCTCCAGCTTCTTCCAGCAATGATCAGAGCTCTTCCTCATCCATCTGTAAATATAACATCATAAGATTATTGTTGGCCAAGGATGAAAGGGACAAAAGTCTCTTCAAGTTCACCTTACCAATATCTGCTCTCTTCCCTGCCCATGTTCAGTACATGTGCCAGTGGCATGCTTCAATGTCATTGTTTATCTCTCGTTGCAGAATCTTTATTTTGGCACTGTCTAGACAGCTGAGTTGATTTTCTGCTTAAAGATATTAAGAATTATGCTACTTGGTAACAAAACAGTCAATCCTTCTCAACAGTACTGCCCTGAGACAAATTATATCATAATATTTTTGCATAGAATATGAGCCTTATTATGTATTAAAATCTATGTACTAATTGATGCACTCAGACAAAATCAGTTTTGGGAAGTCAAAAGTCTCAGTAACATCAGTAAAATGATTAATCTGAACCATCACATTTAAAAATAAAAAGACTGAAGAGGGTTTATTTCAGTGTTCATAAGCCAAAGTCAATGATATGTATTGAAGTGCCATAGTTAGATAAAGCTCTCAGATTAAACAGGATGGACTCCCTTTCCTCTCTTTATATTTCTTGTCTTCAACTTGCTCTTATTATATCTTCAAATATTATCTTCAAGAATAAAATAAAAAACTGTTCTCCACCAGACGTACATTTTAATGGACACAGGCTTGTCAGTCCAGGTACCTTTGGAAAAGCAATTGTTGGAATGACAGTTTGCATCCTATATAATGTCATATGGCACAGATTATTTTAATTAGATGATAGACAAGTGTTTGCATTTGTGGAACAATTAGCAGTCCTGGTGCTTGCTCTCATTCCTGTGTGGAGACCTGAAACCTCTAGCCCAGTGGGCTTCACTTTGAGACCATGTTATAGGAGAGAATTAAAACCTAAACAATACTAATTTAGATGGTAATTAAACCAACAATCTACTAACTGGTGATATTGTAGCCTGTTGCTTGGCAACTGCTAGGAGCTGACAAATGAATTCTTTCTTTTAGACTGATATTAATTGCCTCATTTTATTAAGTTAGACAAAAAAAGAAACAAACAGCATTACAATGAATTTAAAAGTTAAGGCAACAGAAGATAATCTGAGGAGAGATACAGGATTTAATCACATAAAAGGAAAACAGCTAGAACAGAACAAGGGAGAAGAGAGGAGAGAGGGTTTTAAACAGGATGCCTAAAACATGTTGGTCTTCAGTGTGGGAACTCTGATGTAGCAATCATACTGCTTGGTTGATTTGTTTTGTTTGGTTTGTGGTTTGCTTTTTGGGGGTTTTTTAGCCTGGAAAAGCTACCTTTTGACAAAATAGAACTGTTTGATGCATTTTTTTTCATAAATAGAGGCCTCAATTTGCATAAGAATTTTGTTGGTCTAATATTGAAGACCTTTCAGAGTAATCCTAACCTAAAAATCCCATTAAGAATATTTATTTAAATGATCTCTGAATGAATAAGGAAAAGTAAATTCAGCTACTTGCTCTA
Organism: Zonotrichia leucophrys gambelii; assembly: GCF_028769735.1. NCBI lineage: Eukaryota > Metazoa > Chordata > Aves > Passeriformes > Passerellidae > Zonotrichia > Zonotrichia leucophrys. Next base: position 21,522,350 of record NC_088169.1, on the reverse strand, counting down.
ACTAGAGTAGAACAAAAACTTGGAACTAGATCTTCATTAATGAAGGTGATTTTATCCCACATTGCAATAACATCCTCTCCTGCCTTCCAAGGCTTTAAAATGTTGCTCTATTTCCAAAATTACTTTCTGCATCATTTTTCGTGCTGCTTATTGGAGAATTCCAAAGATCACCTTCTGCAGTGAACAGGACAAGTTGTAATTAGCTGAGATGATGAACATGGCTAGACTTTGCCAAAAAAGAGCAGCTTTCATATAGCTCAAATAATTCATTGTAATTGGTTCACCTGATTATTTGGGTTAATGGAAAGAAAACAAAAGCACATTATAGTACAGGCACATTAACTACAATACAATTAGTGTAATTGTAATGAAATTATAACGCAGTTTCAATTTGTTAAGAATTATTTTTGCTAATGTATTTGAATTACAAAGTCTAATTGAAGTTTACTTGATAGCTTTATCTTCTGTATAACACAAGAGAAACTCCTTGTCCATTGCCTCAGCTGTCTCAATCTTTTTTGGTTTTGTTTCTCTGAAGGAACTGGGCAAAGATCCCTGATATTCCATTGATATCTGTTCAGTCAACTGCTTGATCAGAACATCTCCTTGTAAGGAACCAGTGGTTTTGTCATGAGAAGGGGATTTGGATTGACCTTCTCTTCTACTGCATAAAATGTGTTCAGGCTTAGTGAGTCCAAGTTATGTTAATTCCTTAACACAGCTTTAGGTGATTCCTGATATGATTGGCAAAAGGACAAGGATGTGCCAGTGCTGAACACCACATTCCTGGGCCATTCCAGGGGCCAAAGCTGCAGCCAAAGCTGAAGACCAGTGTGCTGAGGGAGTGAGGCAGGAGGGAAGACAGCCTCTCTGCTCAAAGAAATGTTAGCTTAGTGTCTCTCATTTAACCCTAGAGCTAGGCAAGGATGAAAGAAGGCACTTAAGTAAAATCAGGTTTCATGCCTAAAATGATGTCTGGGATTTAGGTGCTCCCTGGCTTACTCTTTTTCCCATAGTGTTGCTAAGAGGAGTTGCTGTCACTCACCTTTAGACAAAGTGTCTTAACTTGATTTGAGGTGAGCCAAATGAGCTGAAGTGCTCATTACTTGTGTCCCAAATGAGCATCCTAAGTGCTGCAAAGAATTCCCATCCTCTCTCCACTGCCTTGCCAGGCAGGGCAAGGGAGCACCAAAGGAGTCTGATCCAACTGCCCACTGGAAAAGGCACTCTGCTGGGAAGAGGGAGCAGTGAAGCCCTCTGAGAGGCTGCTGCACTTTTTCCCATGACTTTTCAATGGCAAAAATGCCGAAACAGTTGTGGGAGCAAGAGTCAGGACTTCATGGATTACATAGATCTCCAGTGCAGCTCACTAGAGAATGTTATGCCTTTTCCTGGAGACAGCAAGAATTGGAGCACTGTCTTGAAAGTTTAAATACCAAAGGAGAGCTTTGGAATAACCTGCACAAATGAATGACCTCCCAAGTTTCCATGAGAAAGGTGCTGGAATGCATCTTGAAAGAGATGGGTTTCTATCCTTTTCTAAAGCTCCTGACCTCAATGGTATCTTGTGAAAAAGAGAATTGCAAGAATGCAGGAGAAGCTGTGGTCTGTCAATTCTACTTAGCTCTCTGTATGTGGAGTTAAGTTACTAATTAGGGTAGGGAGCCGTAAGAGAAGTCACATGCTCTTTTGGCCTGAAGATCTTCAAATTAAAAATACTTGAAAAGACATTCTTAACACAGAACTGGGAACTAATTGATTGTGGCTGTAACACAAGGAAGCGTTCATTATTTTCAGTTTGCAAAATATCTTTATCCTTAGTATTTCAAGATTCTTGCTAGTACTCAGATGGAAAAATATCATTAAAAGTAATTAGGTTATACTGAGGGAAAATTTTTAGCATGAAGTACTCAATCTCTTGCCAGAACGTAATGAAATTTATGATGTGAGAATGTCTACCGCCTGAAAAGAAAACCCCAAACTTAACCATATTTTTTTTCTGCTGTAACAATTCTGTAATAAAATAACCTTTGGTGTAGCTACGTCTGATTTTCATAGGCACCACACACACTAAGCATAGAGAAAGGACTTGTTATATGTGGGAGACCTGTGATGATTTTGCTGTGTAGAAGTAGCTAGTCCAGCCCTTCTTTGACAGTTGTTCCCAGCTGTATACATGGAGTGGATCTCTTATACCTAGCTGAAAATTCTTTGACTGGATGAGTAAAAGCCCACAGGTCTTTAATGACCCTCTGCCACTCCACTCCATAGGACAGCAACTTCTGTTGGTGAAGAGCACTTTCTGTGCAGGCACTTCAGCTGATGCGGTCCTCACAGAAATCCCCAGATCTTCCCAAGAGCTTCAGTGGATCCAGCCTGGAGCCAGGCACTTCCAGAGTTCTGAGCTGAGGCAGGCACCACCTGCCTTCCTGGCTTCAGTGAGGCAGTAGCAGCCCTTGCTGTTCAAAAGGAAAAACCTCAGGAAAGGGCATTATCCAGATGATCAAGAAGAATGAATCAGAAATGTGGGCTTTGTCAGCTGCTGTGAAAAGCATATTCTTCTGCATGGTGAAGAATACTCAGTATATGAAAAAATATTATTATTTAATGAACTCCCATTGTCATTCTCATTTGAAGTTGCTAATGAGGCTGAAGTCAATATTCTTCGTCTGTTCAGTAAAGTAAATTCTTCATCTTGACAGTCCAAGATTGCCAGTGGGTAGACACAGATTTGTGAGAAGAACTAAATGGTGTTTACTGTGGTGACTGATTATCTCCTGAAGAATCATGTGTTTTTCTCCAGCAGTAGAGGATATAATTTAATTAGACTGTTATTTTAAATGTTCTGACTTTTTTAATGCATTAACTTATGGCCTGTGGCTGATAGAAAAGAAATTAACGCTGACTCCTTTGAGTGTGGAATGAATTGCAGTTTGCAAGGGGAGAAAATTAATTATAAATGCCTGCTATTTAAGTTTTCCAGATTCAGATGATAAATGAAGCAATTATTACATGTCACATATATAAACAGTAATTCATCAACATTTCAGCTTATTAATTCTAACATTTGCCATTCCATGTAGCATATTTATCATGTTTTATTGCTTGTTGATGAAAAATCTAGCTTAGTTCCCTCAATTATCTTTACACAGCTGCATAATGAAGCAAAAAAGTAAGGATGTATATCACAGTCCTGAATGCCATGAAAGGACTTTTGTTTGTCTTGACTTGAGCTCAGAATAAAGCACCGAGACCTGAGCCTGGCCCAGCTACAGGTGTTCCTCATTTCAACCTCCCAGCCTTGTTTTCAAGGTGTTCTGCTCCCATGCTCCTGATTGCACATCAAAATCCATTTCTTATCAATAGGCTTGAGCCTGTTAATATGTGGCTGAAGCCCCACTGATTCAGTCTGCCTGGGTGCTCCTTTCTGCTCTTTCTAATCCCATCTCTGTGGGTTCCCTCATCCTTTCTCTATGCCTGCAATTACGTAAGAGCTGGACTGGGAGAGCTCCATCATTTTCAGATCTGTCTCTGAAATCCTGGTGCTCTGCTGCCCTCCCCAAAAACTCTGCATTGGCATGTGTGACCCATTTCCGTTCACCCTCTCATTCTGAGACATTTGTCTAATCCATGATTCTCCAAATTTTACTTTATGGACTGAAAACAAAGGCCTAAGCTCCCTCTTGACTAAGACAGAGATGTTTGCTAATGATCTGTTTATGGAGCTGTTGTAAAATCTTCCTGTTCTGCCCTGCTGCTTCAGTCTGGAGACTCTTCTGGTTCAGGGTGTCAAAATGCAGAAGCATGGCCATGGATGTGGATAGATCACAGGTCAGACAGTCTGTGTTCCCTAACAGCTTTTTGCTGCTGTGTGATATGTGATTCATTGTTTTATATCCCAGGGTGAAATTCTGACCCAAGTTACACTGGTCCAAAACTGCCATGACTTTAACCCCTGGTGTTAATATTCTTTCACAAGATTAGCCAAACCAGGTTTTGAGCTGCAAAAAACACAGTAAACAGATGCCAAATGAATTTCAAGGAAATGGAAAATTAAAAGCACATTTTACAAACCAGTCACTTCAGGAAAGGCATGAATGATGGAAGTTGCAGACAAGGCTACCATAAACTCATTCTAGGCTTGCCTGTAATCAAATGTCTTTGTTAATAAACTCTAAGTCTTCTAGCCTTAAGGCTGCATCAGCCCCTAGGACCATTTATCCACAAACACATGGTGCATGTGCATTATGGAATAAACAAAAACCTACACAGAAACACACATTTGTGCCAGGCACCTTTGCACCAAGAGTCTTGATCTTATTCCCCTGTTGACAAGACTGAGGCTGAAGCAGACCATGCATGACCAGGGTGATGTGGTTTGTGATTTGTCCTGGAGTCACACAAAACTAAGTTCTGCTGGGCCATCCACCCTCAGAGCCATGTGCATGGCATCTCCCTCTAAACTTATCTTATGGTTCTTAAGTCCCACCTTAAAAACAGCTGAAGTCCTTCCCCTGCCTGAAGGGAGTGCTTAGCACCTTTTAGCTTTTTTGCCTGTTTCAACATACAACACATTAGAAACTATGACACATCAAGTAACTGACATTGCTCTGATACATTCAGGAGCAAAGTAATTTAACTTGTTTGTGTGCAATGCCGTTATATTTATTATGAAACAATATGTTTATAGGAGCTGCCACAATGTTTTCAACACAGGATAAGTTGGCACCAGAGTCTAACAATATTATATAAAAGCAACATTTGATTTAGTTATCATATACATCAGTCTCACTTGCCCTAAGTTAAGCAGACATGCAGACAAACAGTTTTAAACCGAAACTTAGAAAGAAATACTCATATTTATAAGGTTAGTATATATTTTTTAAACAGTAAAAGAAAAAAAGCGCATACAAAACATTAAGAGTATTATACTTGAGAATACATGGAACAAATGACAGGCTGACAGTTTGTTCAGAAGGCTGCACAGGACAGTAGTAAAAATAGAGTGGAGGATGTCATAACACCTGATATCCCAAAATAAATTATGGGCTTATGAACAGAACTTTTTAGTTGACAATCTCAAGTTTGTTCCATACTTCCACCCATGTCTTGAGGTCAAACAAATGTTACCTTTTAAACATCAGTTTCTTTTCTCATCTTGCTGTAGTTCAAAGAACCACGTGCAGATGTTCAAGGTTACTTTCCTGCAAGAGACAGGGAAATTATTCCATTTCTCTTAAGAAAATAGAATCTTCTCTACATTTGCCTAATATATGTATCAGTCTGTGCTGCCTGTGTTATCTCACAGTAAAATAAAATCTTAGAGGCTATGTCAGTATATGGAGAGTCACTGAGATATTCACTGTGTAACCAGGCATTGTGATCTAACCCCAGCTGAGACCTAAGTTCCATAGAGCCCTTGCTCAAACACCTGTAAATAAATCCCCTGGGTAATAATAATAACAATAATAATAATAATTAATAAAAAGGAGACAACAAAAAGAGAGAGAGAAATAAAACACAGAAAAAGAAGTGATGCACAATCCAATTGCTCACCACTGCTGAGCAATGTCCAGCCTATCCCTGAGCCATGAAAGGCAGCTCCCAGCCAGCTCCTCCCAGTTCACATACTGGGTATGATGTTCTGAGGTGTGGAGTAACCCTTGGGCCAGTTTGTGTCAGCTGTCCTGGCCCTGCTTCCTCCTGGCTTCTTGTACACCTATCCACTGGCAGAGCATAGGAAACTAGAAAGTCTTTACTTGGGGTAAGCAACAAGCAAAGCACTGGTGTGTTATCAACATTGGACTGTAACAGCTACTAGAAAGAAAGAAAAAAAATAAAATTTCTATTCAACAAAACCAGGACACTAGGAATGAGAAATAAAAGAGTTTAATTTCTCTTTTAAATTCCTATACGCTCTAAGAATATCACATATACGTATCTCTGAGATGATTACCTTGTTTGGAAGAATCAGAATTTGTTTAAATTTCTTCTTCTCTGCAGTAGTACTTTCAGCTTGTATGTTTTAATGAGAACTGAAACAAATGTTGACTTTCATCTGGATAGTATCTAAAGCATGCTTTGCAGATACACATGACCCTACTCAATTTAACTGGCATTAACAGTGTTTGAGGATGATTTAGATGTCCTCTGCTGACTCAGTTAAGAAGCATGCTAGAAAAGCAGAGAATCATGTGCTTATCTTGTACCATCCTGTGCTGCTTTTTTTTGATTGATATATCTGAAGACCTCAGTCCATGCAGGGTGATGTCTATCTACTCTACTTAGCTGGAAGATAGAGGTACCTCCTAGGAGATGTGATAGAAATATTTTAATGAGAATATTGTATTTTAAAAAAAGATCCTTGCAGTAAATAAATCAAGTTTGGTTTGGTTTGGTTTGGTTGTTTGTTTGGTTTGTTTTAATGGATACTCTGATTTTTACAGAGATAATTATCTTGTACAGAATCAGCACCTTCAGCTACAGTAAAGGCTCTGAGAATACCTTCCATGCATCCTCAGTCTAATTAAGAGTTCTAACACTCAATTCAAAAAGGTAATCAAAATTTCATAGCAAAAATCTAAGGCTGATACTTATCCAAGCTGTTCTCATTTGGACCTGGACAAGACAATGAGAGAAAATATCTCAGAATCTGAAGGGTATTGAAGGGAGACCACTTCAAATATTTCTGAGCATAAATCAACTCACTAGCTAAATTAAGGTGTCCATACTGTGCAACTTCAGCTCACTCAAAATGCAAAGCCTCAGGTTTTTTGGTAGGCCTTCCAGCAAAAACAGTCTCAAAATAAAAATACATAAATCCATTCCAGTCTGGGCTGCCTGCAGGGATGTGAGAGAAATAAAACATCCCAACAAGATGAATTTATGACATCTGGAGCAGACTCAGTACAATGAGGTTTGGACCGAAGACTGCACCACCTCTTGCTAAGCTATCCACAATGCCAGCGAGCAGAGAAAGAACATAGCAAACCTTTTACCTAATAATTGAGCAAATTGTCTGGATATTTTTTAACAAAACTATTTTGAAAAATATTTCAGTAACAGCTAAAAAATGTGACTAATAAAATCCCTAATTTTGTCCAGGAGCACTTGCAGTAAGTCACAAAGAATGCAGCTTCTATCCTCTCTGTATACCTTTATCAGCACAGAAATAAAACAGGTAATTTATAAAATGCCAAAAAATTGCTTGCCACGACAGAACAACTCTATTTATTTTTTTGCTTGGTTGAAGGTCTTCTGTTACTTTCTTAAGGGGTGGGAACAAGAATAGCTTTCTGCTGAATGTCAAAACAGCTCGACAATTTTTTAGCAGCAATTCAAACAAAGGCATGATCTGCTTTCGGTGTTGACAAAATTAAAGGTAATTTCCATTTACAATGGAAATTGTAAATATTCTATATTCCAACCAATATGGGTTGAGTGAATTTGACTTGTGGAATTTCTTGCCCACCACGAGAAGCAATATCATGAATATTAATTCAGTCTCTAGGTTAAAGAAGGAGCAGACATACTGCAAATTAGATTTATCAATATTGAATACAGAAGTAATTTAAATTCTAAACATGCTGTATTCTTGACAATATTTGATACAGCAGTCACATACCTGTCTCCTTATACAAAGAGAAAAAATAAGTGATTTCTTTTTTATCTGCTTCCTCAAAAGTCTTTAACATCATCTGTATTTTAAAAAAACCCAAATTCACAAATAATTTTGCTGTTACCCTTAAGCTGACAGCAGGAAGTATCAAGCTAACGAATACCTGGATTTTAACTGATATATCTGATATAAATCCTTTCCTTTTAGTGTTTGGATTTGCTAAATCTTGTCCTTCAGTGCATATGTCTTCATGTCTAAAGTTCTTATTCTGTCAGAATATTTACAATCAAAATTCAAAGTAATAATTTTGTTTAAGCACAGAAAGTGGTTCAGGATAGTGGAACAACCTCTCATTTAGAGAGAAAATCCATTGAGAGGGGAAGAGTAAAGACAGAATGGAAGTTTTCCAAGAATCAATAAACATTTAGGAAAGTACTGGAGATGAGAATGTGTAAAATTGTTATCAAGCCTCCATGTTGGTGCACTTATTCATTGTTCTAGGAAATGTGGAAGTCAGAGGGAAAGGGTTTGGCTTTCTGATGTGGATCCAGGTGAATATAAGAGATTTACCATATCACTAAGAAATGGCTTTTCTGAAAAATACAGAGAGTATCCCAGAGGAGCCTTGGTTTGCAATATGACCTGGAAAAACGCTGTGCCTCCTTTGTAACTTAGTGCCATGAAAACTGAGTTACCTGTAGGAATTACACTCATTACTAATGTTGAGTTTAAGGTGTGCAGTACCTTCATTAATGTGCAATTAACTGTCCCTATGAAAGAGAGGAGAAAAGCAAGCTGGGCTTTATCTTGAATTCAGTTATTTGAGAAGTGGCTTTCAAAAAAGTCAACACCAGCATTCCCACAGCCATAGATACAAATCTACATGGAGCTCATGACCTCCTTATTTGCTTTTTTAGGTGTATGATGGGTTTCTAATCTCCTCAGAAGTTACTTTGCTACAGCAATTTGTAAAATAGTCCTGAAGCTGCTCTGAAAGTCTTCCCTCCCAAAAGAAAGTAAAAGTGACAGGTAAGAACCCAGAGGCCCACCTGCCTGTTTGCATTCTGCAGGTAACACTTCTCTGCATGAGTAGGTTTTGTGACATCTGGCAGACAGTGCCAGCATGGCCAGGAGCTTTGTGTGGACTGTGGGATGTGTCCAGCCCTGGCAAGGTGTACCACGACACCTGGGTGCCGCAGAACTCCTTATAAGGGGATCAGTCTGCTTCTCCATCCAGAGGAACTGCTTGGCTGTGGCATTTCTACGAGCCACTGTTTTGGTTTTGCTTTATCTGGCTGGAGTGTGGAGGGGGACAACACGAAGTGGAGAGGCTCCAGCTCCCACCTTGCCAGCAGAGCCCCTTCCTCACTGGCCCCGTGGGTGTCCCTTAAGCACTGGGCATGGTGTCAAGGGATGTTTCACTTTAGCTGCAGGATAAAGTGAAGATGTGCCTAGGAAAGCAGCAGGTGAGTTCACAACAGGAGCAGTTCTTGTGCATATTTGGCAAATTGCAGGCCATTAGGCTTGATTCAATATTGGCTGCTTATGCAGGACTGCTGTTCTTTCCTCCTCAGACTGGTGCAAACATAAGGAATAATGCAAGTCCACTCATGAGGAGAAGTTTGCAGGGGATTAATGTCTCAGGCATTAAACAGATCTCAAGAGTATTATTATTCACATCAGGTCAAGGAGCACTTTGAAGGCTGCTCTTGATCTCATGTAGGACCTTCTTCCCTGCAGCTGCAGTCTGACAGATCTCTGCACTTGTGTTTCCCAATCTCCAGATTAATGGTTTTCTGAGTATTTGAATTTGCCTTTCAAGTTTCATCTTTTCATAATGGTGCAATGTATTTTCTCATCTAGACAGTATCAGCTTAGCTGGCTCCAAAGAAGTAGTCATGGATAAATACAGTTTCTTTAATAAAATTTTCACTGTAAAATAACAAATTATTAAGCATTATCTCCATTGTATTTCTCTTTATATTTAGCCCATTTTATGTAGCCAGAGTTCAAAGTGTGCGGTTTTTGATAATCAAACACTAAATAAAAAATTCTGTTTCATAAAGTGTAATCATAGAATGCTTTGGGTTGGAATGGTCCTTACAGACATACAGACCTTGTCATTCCAGCCCACCTGCCTTGGACAGGGACGCTTCCCACTAGACCAGGTTGTTCAGAGCTCCATCCAACCTGGCCTTGAATACTCATAGAGATGGGGCACTCACACTAAAGAATTTCTTCCTAACATCTAATTTAAACCATCTCTCTTTCAGTGTAAAGCCATTCCCCTTGTCCTGTCACTGCATGGCCTTGTAAATAATCTTCCTTTATGTCTCCTGCAGGCTCCCTTCAGGTACTGAAAGGACAGAAGTTGGTGACTCCAAAGCCTTTTCTTGCCCAGGCTAGACAAACACAGTTCTCTTAGCCTTCCCTCATAGGAGAGGGGCTTCATGCCTTGGATCAACTTGGTGGCCTGTAATTAACACAATCACGTGGGAAAATGCAGAACAAGTCCTATTTTTTCTCTTTAGTGCTGGAAACAGGTTAATGATGAGCTACTGGAATAAGAGTCTGTTTTAAATCCAGCTGGATGTGGAGCACCACACTGCCACTCATCTGACCCTTCCTTTCTTTCTCTCCCACTTCAGTGGAATGAGGAGGAGCATTGAAGTAAAGTTTGTATGTTGAGATAAGACCAGTGGAATAATTGAAAATGAAGTAAAATACAAAAATAATGGTAAACAGTAATAATGATAATAAAAAGGGAAAAAAATCCCAACACATGATGGGCAGTGCAATTGCTCACCACCTTCTGACAGAGTCCTCTTCCCAAACCCAGATCAGCCAACCTTTCAGGCAATTCCCCCAGTTTATACACAGGGCATGATGCTCTGTGGTGTGGAATATCCCTTTGGTTAGTTCAGGTCACCTGTCCCAGCTGTGCTTAATTCAGCATGTTATCAACACCATGTGCATTTTGAATCCGAACGAGAGGGTTGTGGCAGGCGCTGGGAAGGCATTGAGTGCGCCCAGCTGGAGCCAGGGCAGAGCTGCTCCAGGCGGGCACAATCCGCTCTCTCCGGGCGCTGCCCAGTCCCGGGGCCGCTCCGCATCCTCCGCCCAGCCCGGAGCATCCCGATCCATCCCTGCCCCAGCCCGGAGCATCCCCATCCCTGCCCCAGCCCGGAGCATCCCGATCCATCCCTGCCCCAGCCCGGAGCATCCCCATCCCTGCCCGGGCCCTTCCCCGCTAGATGGGGCTGCGAGGCACGGCATGAGCGCAAAGGCAGCCTCTGGTGGGAGGGAAAACACACTTTTCTGAGGAAAACCCAAAATGACAGCGGCAAAAATGCTTGCAAATGTCCTGGAGTTCTGGTAGATGCCTTGCAAAAAGCATGTCCCGTTTCCAGTGCGTGAATTTTGTGGCATCTACACCTCACTGTAGTTTTCTGAGGACTGTTTGGAAGGAAGGGCTATATTCTCAAAAGAGAGCAGAATTTTATTTCCATAGCTGTCAGTTTACTAAAAATTGAGAATGTGAACATGCTTGCAGGCATTCTGCAGGAAAAATTAATTACACAGCTTGAACTTCAGATATTTTTGCAGCTTCTTGAAAAATGTAGATTTATTTACATCTGAGACTTTCTTTTTTATTCTCAACCAGATCTAACACTATAGTGTTTCAGGTCAGGAAGACAAGCTTTAGAACACCTGCATATGTAAAAAAAATGTTGTTTAAGTACCTTTTATTATGGACTAGTTAATGTTACGCAACTTAGTGAGTTGTTTATTGAAATAGCTGTTTTCCCATCCACTCCATGAAAAAAGAGACTGCACAGCAGGGGATGTTAGCTAGTACACAGTCTTTTTCAATGTTATTTCAATGACAGCTTTGGGTTGGTGGTTGACATTAAAATGAAAGAAAAATATTTTCCAGCACAGCTAGTGGAAGAGCCAAGGCCATGACAAAGTTGTTTAGCAGTAAAAGAACTGACTTTTAGAGACTCTTTAAAAGAAGCCTGAAGCAACTTAGAGGCACAATGTCATATCAGATAGTAGCACCACTTTTTTAACCAGCAAATAAAGCTATTTTGAAGATGCCAGCTCAATAATTGTTTTGCAATAGCTAAATGCAATGATATCAGCATTTTCAGAGTCTGTGAGGCTGGTTTCCTTTATGCTGCTATGATACCATATTATTATTTGATATGATATGCTCTATCAGGAACCAGCGTAGGAATAATGGTCAAGAGTAAAAATGAATAATTCAAATGAAGAAAATTCTTCCCTTTTCAAAAAAACACTGTTTATCACACAGTTTTCCTCTGAAAAGAGACCCTGTGAAACTGATATCTGTAAGCTTCATGTTTACTGTCTTTCAAGAGCTCCAGTATCAAAAATGGTTACTTTCCAAGCTGTTTGCTTTTCCTAACTGCTATTTCTTCAAACTAATCTATGGTACAGACTGATTTCCTGGGCCTCAGAAATAAAACACAAAGGTGATTTTTGCAGAAGATACTGAAGATGATTTTTGTAAGGGTCCAGTTTGTACAGCCCATTGCCAAGCTGATGAGGGTAAATAGGTACATGGGAGGCAACTGACCAAATCACTCTCATGGGAATGGCAAAACACAATAAACTCTGTTTATCAAAAGTGCCAATAGAGGTCATTGCCATTTTTCACTAACATTTAGACAATCAAGCTCAAGGTCCTTTGTTTGGATCCTTTGGCTGAGTTACCTTCATCCCTGGCGATCTGGAGGTCTCCACACTCCACCAAGGACCCAGGAGCCCTGAGTCCAGCTGGCTCTGAGGAGAGGCAGGGCAGCCCAACCAGATCCAGTCGTGCTCTTCCATGGAGCCAGGGCCACAGCAGCCAGGGCTTTATCCCACAGACTCTTGATGCATTCAGCTGTTCAGTGTGGTTTATCTACATTTAAGAAATTCAGTCATACTGCTACAGGGCCATAAGGGTCTGGGGCACATGGGGTCAGTGAAGCAACATTTGATGCTGTTACAAAATGGAGCTTCTAGGAAATTTGTAGTTCTCAGGAAACTTTGAATAATATCACTTGATCAGATGATTTAGAGTGAAATCAAATTTTGAAATGTAATTTGTCATGAATTAGAAACCCTTCTTCTCTGCAGTGAAGATATCTTCTGCCACTAACAGAAGAAAGCAAGAATTTATATGCCAGGTTATCATTAGGGTTAGAAGGGGTTGCCTTAAATTTACTTGACCCAGGAAAAGCAAACTCAAGTTCAGACTGTTTAAGCAAAAGAAAAGAAACAGCTAAAGAATAGAAGAAAAAAATGTTATAATTGTCTGCTCTACATTTAAATAATCCTATTTTCTAGAATATTTTGTGTCCTTGTCTTTTCCCTCTTTAATTACCCCTCTGATAATTACCTCTTTAACCATTTACCTTGGGAACAGACAATATTCTGTAGGCACATGGTACTGAGGAAAACAAATGCACACTGGTGTAATCTCCTTGAAACACCACACTAGGTATGATGGCACAAAACAGCACTACAGAGTTTTAGTAAAACAGAGCAAGAACTCATATTCCTTTCTATTCTGCACATATGTATTTCCTATGGCATATGTACAAGAAATGAAAAGCTGTTTTATTAACAACCCACTCATACAATATTATTCTTTGTTAGCTTAAGTTTCCAGTGTGAAAATTTAAATATATATATATATATGCTTAATATTTAGATATTTATGTGCTATAAATTATTTTTATTTACATGCTTAATTCACCTACTGACATGCTTTGCATACTAATGCAAATTAAAGATAACTGTTGCTGGTTTATGACATGCAAAGTTCTTATCATTTGTTAAAAACAGTTGGACCAAAAGACCACAAAAATGATGTGGTTGCCTTTTCCTGGAAAGAGAGAGTCTGTCATACAATACCATGAGGTGATAAATAAATTTGCTATAAATGAATCAGTGTGACCAAAATTGGTACAATTCCTGCAGGAACATCAGCCCAGACTGACCAGTTTTATCTGGCTCGTATTAACATACAAAGTATGCCCATGGGTGAATTTAACAAAAATTCATTCTTGCACTATAAGCTATTTTTACCTAGAGACTACCTTTACCCAGACCAAAGATCACTCTCTTCAACATCTAAATAAAATCTCTTCTGCTTTGTGACAGGACAATAAAGGTTGATTCAGAACATTTGATACATGCTAATTTATAAAACAAGAGGAAATTGTTTTCTAGGAATATCCATTTAAATGCCTTTGACAAACATCACATATATTATGTTTCTCAAGAACAAGAGCTTTAACACTGCATCTGCAGTATATTTTTAAAAACACCTGAGGTGTGTAAAATGCACTGGTTCTCTAATAGCAAAAACATAGAACTAGGAGGGCCCTGAAACAGAGAGATTTGTTGCCACTGAGTATTTAGGCATTGGCAAGAATTAAAAGAACTGTCTTAAGCAAGCAATTAACTTACTGCCAATTTTTACACTACTTTGCATTTCCTTTAAATGGCTTCAAAACTCCCCCAGTCACCACAACTGTGTATTTCTACAGGTGCCAGCAGGAGTTTGCATAATTCTTTGTCTATGGTGGGGCTGTGGGATGTTGGCTGTGATTTGTTGAATGAGAAAATGAGTCTGTGGGTGACTGTATGTTCTTAAGGACCCACTCACCATGGTGACATATGATTTACTTAGTGCATGAGTTAATGGTAGTTTCAAAGCTATAACCTGGGCTACTGAAATTAGAATTCACAGCTTTCAAATTCCGTCCAAACACGCTCAGTCAACATTAGCTGCCATTTTTATTGACAAGCAAACAGAATCTCCTCATTGTCAAATTTGAACTTAGCTTCATCAAGCATGATTTGTTCTTCACCTCCCAGCTCTGGATCTGCAGGTGGACGACAAGCACAGTGGGAAATAAGCATGGATGGGCCACATTTTATCCCCTTCTTTCCCTCCTCTCCTTAAAGCTAGATACTACTATTTTATCTGCAGCTACTTTGTTCTTTATTCTGTTTCTAATATCTCTACATTCTGAGGCTCTTCCAGTTTAGTACTGATGTATCTCAGAGCCCAGATTTACTTCCAGACCCTTCAAGATTCGTTTCTTCAACTTATGATCTCTATAAGGAAAAAATTATTTCAGTCAGCAGAGGACAGAGTTGTCAGCTTCTCTTCAGTATATAAATGACATCTGCTGCACAAGATCCCTTTCTCCCAGGTTAACCTATGGACAAGGCTCAGGTGTGGCAGTGTTACCAATCTGTAAGTTGTGTCTGGTATGCCTGTATTTTTACTTGCTTGGTGTTCTGCCCTTTTGCAGGGCTTCTGGGAGTACCAGACATCACTAGAACCACAGTGTAATTTACACCAGATCACTGATGCTCAGAATAATATTGGGTTGTTTGCTCCTCCACTTGTTTCAGGAAGCATTGCAGTGATCTGGCAGCAGCAGTGCTTGCCTTAGCTGTATGATGCCTCCCTAGTAAATGCAAAGGCAGAAAAGGAAGGTAGCACCTCTTTCAGGAGAACTCTTTTATTTTTAACTTGAAGAACCCAACCATGTGAGCAGGGCTGACAACAGGGATGTCACAAACCACATTATTGGTAGAAAACAGGATTCTGAAGTGCCAAAGAATGAGCTTAAGTTAAAGCTTACCCTAACTTTGTCAAGGTCACAGAGGTATGATGCTGCCTTCATCTCTGTAGGAGATCTCATATTTCTGAGGGTATTCGCTGTTGTTTTGGAGAGCAAATGCAAGATTTTCAGCCTGCATAAGCAGCTGGGGACAGCTGAAGCTGTTGTTAATGTCTTGTTAAATAGATACTGTTAAATATGGTAAGTACTTTCCAGGAAAAATTATATGGAAAAATTTTTCTCTGATATTGCCATGCTGTCACAAAAGGGAGCATATACCAAAGAATTCATAGCTTGGTCCACACTGTTACATGTTCACTGCTAAAAAGAGACAAAAAATAATGTAAAAATTGATTCTCATGTGGGAACATCCCTTGACTCATTGAAGTATCTATCATGCCTTCCTTCCTTTTTGTGTAAGACCTTTGAATTAGATATGCACATTTCTGCAAGTGTCTTGTGAAATCAGTTGTTGTCTGTAGAGAGAGATGGAGATGCTTAGTATGCATTGCCATATGCAAAGTGTGGAGACAGACCTTGTGCAGTACCAAACTAAATAACCACAGTAAATGGAGTCATTATTAAGTCAATCCTTAAAACTTAAAATGTAAATATCCCTGCTGAACCAGAAACCCTGTGTCACTTGTGTCACCATAGCTTTAAAGCTAGAGAGAGTGCTCTAACAAAACCTAACTGGAAAGAAGAATTTGGTCATGAAAAGCAGTGATTCTATTTTCAGAAAGGTACCATATACTCTTTTTCCCTGAAAAAAAAAAAAAGTATTTACTACAGTAAGCTCTGAAAAAAATGGCTAAACAAAGCTGCCCTCAGCTCAACCAGCAACATTGTGATTCCTGTAACACACTCCAATGGCTTCTGCACTGGTCTTCTAACCGTGGTAAATTCCTCATGTTATAAATCCAGATGAGTTGTTAAAAGTTGTACTTCTAAGGATAGATGGAGAAGGAAAAGAAGACTACTAAGTAAGGTAACAGCAGTTTGTCGGTGGAAAGTACAAATAAGAAGGAATGGTTATGAGGCAAGTAAGAAATTAGTTGAAAGGATAAAAACCCTTAAAAGGCTGCCTCTAATGCAGCCTCTATTGTTTCTATCTTGTCAAGTATTCATGTTGATAAATCATGTCTGGCTGGAGTGAGAACCCTGGTCTGGGGGAATTGCTCTCTAGAAACATTCAGCTGCCTCCCACAGCCTGTGGCTCAGTTCACTACTCTTTTATGCAGTTCTGCATTGAGAATGTGTTCATTCCTTGCAGTGAGCAAGCTGAAGCACACAAAGAATTTCTCTTACTGGAGAGTTTTGATTTTTTTTTCTCAAGTTTTAAAAAATGTCTCATGTTCTGCAAAAATGACATTTTAAACAGAAAACTAAAATGTGAGATATCCCAGAATGACCTCTATCAAGAGCTCAGTGTACATCATATATATGACATTCTATGCAGAAATGCACATACCATCCATGACAATGTTACATAAATTGGCAAGGAATGCAAATAACAATAATAACAAGGTCTTCTACAGATACATTGGCCAGAAAAATAAACTTATTCATATAGAAGTCCTCTAAAAAGTTCTAATTGTGGTAAACAAATGCTTTCTGACCTTTTCTTTTTAATTTTGCAAAAAAAAAAAAAAAAAAAAAAGTCCCATCTGAGCTATTTGTCTCAGTATCGGCTACAGATAACGCAGAAACAGGCTCCTGTAGGGTACTGATCATTAAACCCTCCAACAGTACTCAAAAATAGATCAGATAATTTGTACCTTCTCTCCACCAGCTACAAAGAGAAGACAGATTAGTCATTTAGAACATGTCTGTAAATAGATAAAAATGAATCCTACCCCCAATTTTCTATTAAGTCTGTCGTCCCTAACTAAAATATTGTAATTTTCTGTGTCCTTCAATCTCTCTGTGCTGGCTAGAAAAATTACAGGGTTTTTTTAAGAATGGTTATGTTTATGCTTGCCACCTAGTAAAATTGGGTACAGCTCTCTCAGCAATAGTGTAATATAAATAATGCATGTGTTAGCCAAAAAGCTTAAAAATTGTAAAGCATCAATTCCAGTATCCAGAAGAGTAGCTTTATTAGGTAATAGGCAGTTGCATACAAAATTCTGCTTACAAAATCAAAAATTTAAATGTAGGGGGAAAGCAGCTGTCTCATTAAAACTTTTTGTATCTGTAACACAGTGTTTCCAAACTTCTGCAGGGAGCACTTTTAGATAGATTACTAGCAAATAAGCATTTTAATAGATCTCTTCTTACTTATATTCCTAACATAATCCTGGAAATCTGTTCTGAGTTCTTCTGCTTCATGTTTCTTTCTTCTGGGAATTCTCTCTCTTCCATGGGATCTTTATATTCCTTGTCATTCTCTCTTTTTTGTCCTTTTGCTTGAGCCTTCCTTCCTCATATTGTCTCTGGAAATTTGGATTAACACTTTTATGTCATGAAGTCACCAAGAAAGCTTCCATGGCAATTTCATGTAAGTTTCTTCACTGATTTCCATAGATGCTTCCCCATTATAGCAAAAAAAGAGCAAGATGATAGGGAAGCCAGCTTTTATACGCAGTTCATAGTCAGGTCAGTTCTCCTGGAGAGAAGGTTCACTCTTGCTGTAAAAAAATGCCCAGCCTTTTTGGGGAGTTGTCCTCCAAAAGGCTTTCTAAGGTTCTCCTCTAGAGATAAGGCAAAATTTGCAATCAAATCTTCAAATTAAATCAAATTAATAGGTACAAATATGCTGAATAGCTTTACATTTATAACGTGTAAAACAAATCTTTATCCAATAGTGTGGAGAAGTATTAAGGAATACATTATTTGCTACAGGCAAACACAAGGCTCTGATTACACAAACCCATCTCTTTCTAAGCCATTGCCTTGCTTCTGGTGCAATTTTCATTTTGAAAAAACATCATATAAAATATCCTTGCATGCAGGGAACTTGTTTGGATTCACTAAGGTTAGTGCTTCAATTCCTTGTGGAATAAGGAACACGTGTCAGCTCTGTTTGCCTTCAGGCCAATGAAAAGGAATCTGTCCATGGAAATTAGATAATTTCTTAGCAATATAATTTAAACATTCCTGTCTTCTCCCCATATTATGAAAGATTGCATTAAGGACTGCAAGATGAAAATCAGAAGTAGCTCAGACATTCTAGTTGGTTTGCTGACTATGTATTATTTTCCAAGTCCATGCAAATTACTAACAAAAAAAAAAACCAGCATTCAAGATGTTCTTGACTTATTCATAAGAGATAAAAGATTATAAAGTTAACTGTATTTTCTAGTTTTCTCTCACAGTGCCCCAGCAAAAACATTGCAAACATGAAACCTACCAGATTCTGGATGAGTCTGAAATGACCTAGCTCTGATAAAACCCACAGAGCTTTGCCTGAGCAAATCAAGCCTCACACAACAAACCAAACAACCAACAACAAGAAAATCCCAAACCACAACCAATTAAATTGAATTTAAATATCTTTGTCTTTCTGGGGTGATGTCCAAAATCAGCTTGGAATTGGATTTGGGAAGGCTGACCTCTACAGATTTTTTCCATGGCAGGTCATGAGCATTAGAGGATGGGTGAGTACTAGTTATCATCTGCCAGTTCAAAGTGCTTCCAGGATCAAGGGCTATTTATTCTATTAGGAAAGTTTCAGGAATTTTGAGAAGCTGGTGTCTCAAACTCTGATTTAGCATATGCCTTATAATAATAACGGCAATGCAGAAACAATACAGGTAAAGTTTAACAGGCTGCCTTTGGAAGCCCTCGCTGTAATATTGCTCTCTAAGAGACAATCCCTTCTGGTATTTCCTGTGGAGTAGGTAACTCCCCTTCCTCCTTCCTGCCCCCAGTCTAGGAAAACATCTTGTCTGGTTCTTTATATCTGGGAAAAGTCCAAATAATCATCCCAGGGAATAATAACAATAAATGGATATTTCTGATCCCTGCAGGAGAATGTACAGTAACTCTTCAATTGATTACTTACATAGTCTGTATAAAGTATGTAAGTCTTCTAAAATAAATTAGTAATGGTACTTTTAAAAGCTAAATTACTAATGGTACTTTTTAAACCATGCATTTCCCTTATTTAAAATATGCAAAAAGAGAGACAGAGACAGATGTATGTATAGACCTTTGTATGTTCAAAATGGTCCCAAATAAAAATAGTAGTATAAGATAATCCTAAAATTTATTGCTTTCAGAGTACAGTCCTTCATCCAATGTTCAATATGCTTAATAGATCTTTATATACTAAGAGGAAAATTCAGACCTTTCCTTCCTTGGAATCTCTTTTACTTATAACAGATTTTCATATTTCATTTGATACTATCTACTGACCTGGTTTTCCATGTATGCCTTAAACTTTTAAATTGATCTCCTCATTGCCCAAAGCATAGTATTGCAATTCTACAATCTGTTTTTCACTTTGCATGAAAAAAAAATTCCTTAACTCCTCAGGAAGTTATTGAACAGCATAAACAGCAGACTAATGACAAAGTTGATTTATGTTTTTAATCCTTTGGTTGTAGAGCATTACTCTTCCTTACATCAGAAAATAAATTTGATAATTGTGGAACCAAGACTTTATCACTGCTAACATTCTTTTGGGAGCTCTGTGAAGAACTTTGGTGTAACAACACAAAAAATAGCGCCACAGGGAAAATGCAGAGAATGCAGTGAGAGTTTCCAGGGAGTTCTAAGGCCACATCTTAAAATCTCAGTGAATCAAATCTCAGGGCTATTTTCTATTATAACAGTCTTGCAGCAGACTGATCTGACAGAAATGATAATACATTGGGGTATCTGGTTGTGGCAGATTATTGACTTTCATTGTGTGTGGGTGCCTTTGTATCTTTTTTTGATCAGAGCTTTAGGCATTCTGTGAGTTAAATGTTAACACAAGTTGTCTTTGCAACAGCTGTTTTCTTGGTTTTGCTTAGTCAGCTGGTGTACTCAGAAATCATCCAATTGCAAACCACTGAGGTAAGGTGAAGGATATGAACAGACTAATATGGAAAACTACACAAGCAGCAACTGAAAGAGGGGAGCATTGTTAATTACAGTATTGGTATGTTCAATATAGACACATTTTTCAATACTGATAAATCTTGATTAGCAGGCCAGGTCAAAACTGGCCATTTGTCGCAGCAGCACATGTTAAATTGTCACCAACTCACTTGGTATTGTCAGGAAACATTATTCAAAGATAATATTATTTTCTTATGATCTAGGAATTATAAGAATTATTTTTCTTTTCTCATGTTTTCTATTAAAAATATTAACCATTCCAAATGATTTCTGCTTTCTGTCTGGAACTGATATTGTACAGTTTCTGTCTGTGCTCATGTCTCAATACTCAGAGGCTGGCAGTCTTAAACATGTAAATGTACATTTTAATAAGCCAGAAACCCTTAAAAAAGGCAGCACAGAACAAGTTAATAAAATTTTCATGTAAAATTTGTCAATAGTTCCTGTTTTCTTTCTGAGCTGAAAAAAACCTGCTGGAACATCCAAACTACTGAGGCACCTGAGACACAGGGATGCCACTTCATCTTCAGATCTGTATGGAGCTTGAGGAGGAAAGTGTGAATACTTCCTTGCTCCATTTGAGTCAATTTAGCCATTTTTATTCAAATTCCTTGTTAATCTCTGATCTTTAACTACTGCCAGCGAGAAGTGAGAAACCAGAGTGTAGGTCAAGTGTGGGAAAGTGCTCATTCCCGTGCATGCCTGAGGCTTTCATTGATAATACTTTAAAATTATGTTATTTTCCTTGTGACTGATTTAGGTCTGTTTTTAATGACAGCAGTTTAAGAAATAATTTTTTATTTTAGTCACAACTCAAGTCCAGGTTGAGCTTCAAAAGCAGAGCAATCCCTGTCAAGTGGCAAGAAACCGTGAAATATAATTAGAATTACTGGTAGCCTGTACTCAGAAAAGACTTAAACCAGAATTATGTAATTATTTTTCTTCAGAAGATCTTGTTGGCTGGATTTACTTTCCTATTAAATGCAAGAATAGAATAAGTCTTCTAACACATTCTGTCAAACAGCCGTACAGAATTTGGTAAAAGAATTTCATTGACTTTAACTCTGCCTTGCTCTGGCTGGTTTTGTGCCTAGGGAGAGTAGGGGCCTTTTGCATTTCTTTTCTCTCCATTTCTTTCTCATTCTCTGTCTTCCTATCTTCAAGATAGGAAGCTCCCTTAGACATTTTCTACACACTCATGGCAAAACCCCTATCTCTAGTCTCCAATCACACATTAATCCCCAGATAATCTCTCCTCATGCCAGGATTCTGACATGGGGCAATGTTTTACCATTTTAGCTTGAAGCAGAGCTGCAGGAGAGGCCTTTGTTCTCATGGAACTGCTCCTGCTCCTCACTGCTGAGGGGCACAAACACTCCACAGACACCAACCAGCACAGCACTTCTGTCAAGCACACCAGCCTCATCTCAGTTTACCAATGGAGCAAACTTGCAAAGGGAAAGAGATTAAACACAGGTCATCATTTTTGCCAGGGTGGTAACTGGACCCCAAAAATTCTGACCCTTAGTTGCTCACTTATCTGTGTCCAAATGGAAAAGAGAGGGTCCATCATTTAATGCATGAGTCTGTTCCAGCTGCAAATGCCAAACTCAGTCTTATGATAGGTCATTCCTGATGTATTTGAGCAAATTTATCCCAAGTATGGTTCATTTTCTGCCTTTTGGTTTTTTTTTTTTCTTTTAAATAGGTCTGTTGTATTTTCTGTATTAGAGATTTCTACCTTTCTTTTTCTAAGAAAAATAGTATACGGCGATTTTTTGAAGCTAGGAGGAATACTGATGCAGTATCTCAGTGTATTATAAAAAAATGCTGATTTCAGAGTCACAATGAGAATAATACATTCAGAATCTTTATCCTAATAGAAGGAGATAGGGAATTATTAGTTTTGAAGACATAAAATATGTTTTCCATTACATGTATTAGACAATTCAAAACATGAATTCTAAGACTCAACATGTCTTAGAATATTCAAGTCTATATTTCAATATTTTTCAGTAATCTGTGTACGTACGGGGTTTATTGACCTGGATTTCTGATTTTTCCCTGTGTGTACTTGGAAATAGAACCTCACATCTGAGGCTTCTTGGAGGCCCAGTAAGAATGAATTAATCAAGTAAAAATGAATATTTTCAAATATTCCTCAAAGGACTTGCATCGTAGTAATTGTGATCTTAATTTTAATTGTATAAATGTAAATGGGCTCAATTACCCAATTAAAATTTTTGTATTCCCAGCCACCTTTGCTGGGAATCCACAGGCAAAAATCTTGGGTTCATGTTGGATTTCTGCCACCTTCTACTTTTTTTGCTTGCAGTAGAGGTTTCTCAGTCTGCTGTGAGCTTTCAGCAATTCAGATTTTGCCCTCAGTGCAAAACTGCACGAGTTCACCCATACTGACTGAACTTTGAGTCATGAGGTTAAAACCCAGCCTGTGAATGACATGGCAGGTGGGTGACCTCATTTCCCCTCCCCATATCAGAAGGTAAACATCCATTACAAGTCTGCTCTTCAAAACTCACAGAAATAAGCATCAGTAGAAACCCTGACATCAAATAAGGAAATACAATTAATAATATACAATATGCAACAAAAGGAATGTGGTGAGAAAACATCTTTCTGTAGCAATTTTTGCAATAAAACAGGATATGCAGGTAAGTAATATTCCTGAAGAACTTCATCCGCTGTGTGGCTGTAGAGCATTGCAATTCAAGGAGTGATAAAATAGCAATTTCCTCACTCTTACTCATTAATACACTTCAGCTCAGCTTTGATACAGCTGAATTGATTCCTACTGCAGAATTCAAATAAATGTTCAGGAGTTCTCCTGAGATATTCAACCACATCACTATGTTGCATATAAAACTGTTACCAGAAAGGGCCTCAAAAGTGTGTTTTGCCTCCAAGCAAATTTTTTAGAACTATAGGCAACTGACATTTGTTTCCCTTTCAATTTTTATATAGCTAAACTGTTTATCAATATTTGCTCTTCCCATTTAACTGCTTGAATATTAGCTCTGCCTGTTTTTTGTATCAAAAAATAAAAACAAAATATACACACACTCTTTTATACACATGAAGTTTCCCCCTTCATCTCCTTCAACCTGAGCTAAAATTTGTTTCCCCATCATTACTTTGCACATTTTTAAAAGTTTGGTTCCATTTTCCTAGATATTTAAAAAGAAATGTGCTTTAAAAGAATTTTTCCTCATTAAATGTCAACAAAAGAAGATGCTTTGACATGGTGAAATGAAATTTTAGTTTAATTTTATATCAGTTCCATCAGCTTTTCTGCCTAAATTAAATAATAAATCCACTTTATAAATATTATTAGTGTGATTGTTCTAACTATTTTTTCAGGGGATTTACCATTTATTTTAAAAAAATCTTCATACATAAATGGATATTTCTTAAGACATAATTTGGGGAATTTAAGTTATAAGAGCTTCAGAAAAAGGATTTTATTTTTATAATGCATCATTTGCCTCTATGATGCCATTGAAACAATGAATCATAATTACAAAATTTGTAAGAAATAAGAAAAAATTATTTGTTCTTTTCTAAATATCATAAAATATTTAGCCTCCAGATACACTCAAGAAAATGACATCTTATCAAGGGCAACTAATGTTATTAATCAAAGTGACATTTGAATAAATGGCTTTGACCTTATACACAAGGACAATACAGATGATCTGCAGATTCCAGTTGTTTATCACACTGCAGTATTTTGTTTAATGCCATTACCTTGTCACTGATTCACTGGATGCAAACTACTTATCATTTCAAGGCTTATTCTAGTGGCAAAATATGAAATGAGAACCTTATGAATATGCAGAGTCTTTCCCCATGGCACTAACTGAGGTCTATTTATGGCTGTGATTTATGAGGCTTATGAGCACAGCTAGAATTTTAGCTCAACATTAACATTCCTTCTATGCATGACATGACAGTTTATAGTTCACAGCATCTCTGCATCACATTCACTGGTAAATATAAATGGGTTTTTTTTAATCCATTCATTTAAGATAAAAATAATCTCTCTAAACCTGTAAGCTCAATTCTCTTATACAATTGTGTAAGGAGGAGGGACAAGAAGAGATCATGGGCAGAAAACTCACTGAAACCTATCCCTGGAAAACATCCATAGTCTTCTGATTCCCAGCCAAACCAAGAGCAGTGTCCAGCTGCAATGCTCCCCACTAGCAGGAAGGAGTGAAAATGCAATAACTGAATCCAGGTAAAGTTGTTATTTCTGTGCCTTATGCTCGGTACATCTCTCCTGTCCTGTCCCAGGTGCAACCTCAGCACACATAGGCAGCCTTGCATTTTGCTGCAGGGACAACTTCCATGGATGTCAGTGTCACCCACGGCATGTGGACCTCCTATGCCTGGATGGCTGCCACAGCCAGCAGGAGAGTCAGTGTTCGCCCATAGCCAAGGGGGAAGAAAATAGGGATAGAGGGTGAGAGCAGGGGCAGGAAACACTGGACTGCTGCTTTGGGAGTGCCTGCACCAGAAAAGCAGAGAGCTTTGATGTCCGGTTGGACAAGGAAGCAGAAGAAACAGGCACAGCTTGGAGGAAGGAGTCTGTAATTAAACAGCTTTTGGGTGTGCTGAGGTAATCAAGTGAAAGGGATTTCTTGAAAGGAAAAATGTTAACCAACAATAACCATAGGAGAAGAAGAATAAGTCAGGCTGTCACACAGGTAAAGACTGGAGTTTGTAACCATGACAGGACTGCATTGAGCACTCAGTTTGGCCTTTTGGGTTGGGGCTTTCAATTCTTCAATGTTGACAAGTATTTTCCACAGCTAGGAATAAGATTTAAGCAGGGAATAGAGAAGTTTCTGGGGGCATTCAGATCTCAAGTGGCAGGTTTGGTTATTCCACTCCTGCTCCGGTGTAAGTTTATTACAAAAATATACCTTTAGGAGAAAAGATTATTGTTTTCTTCCTAGGCACATTTGTAGGGCCACTGTTATTATTTTTAATCTAAAGTTCAATTTTATATTGATATTTTTTGGAGAATTTTCTCCTCTCCATTAATATTGTCATTCCCCACTTTCCAAGAAACACCTTTGTATTTTGTCTTTCAGAATTGCTCTTTTTAAAAATTTTACTCCAGAAACCTCAGGCAATAAACTGCCTGTTTCTCCTACTTTTCCCTCAAGGCACACTTTCTGGCTTTAAGGCTTTATTGCAGGTTTTTATTTTACTAAACATTAGTGGCAAATGGCTTTTGGACTGCAGCACCTGAAGCAGCCCTTCCATGGCCCTACTGGAAGGCTGTTTGCAAGAGCCCATAGCTCGGATTGGATACAGATAAATTTTGGTAATTTCTGGGCCCCTGCCTTTGCTATTCTCATCACCACAGCAGAGGTCTGCAGAACAACCCAACTGTGCAAGCTGGACAGGGGGTCCTATGCATTTTGGCATGCCCTGAGGAGAATGATCTCAGAAACCACATGCCCTGGGGGATATCCAGTATATCCCAGCCAGTCACAGGTCTGAATGCAAGGCACTTGTTGCCTTGCAAAAAGAGTTACAGGCTGTATCTAATCCATGTAATTTGAGGACTCACTGCACCTCACAAAGGCCAAAAGCAGAATTTTCATGAACCTAACTCCTCACTTGCCTCTCTTTAAAGTGTTACAAGGGATTTAAAATTAAGCACTGATCAGGAGGCCAAGTGAGCTCCTCACAGACATGTAGCACCACAGCTGTCAGTTTGTAACCACAGAAAGCAGATACGTCTCAGAGAAATGAAATGAAATTGTGACTGTCCAGTTGAAATAGTCTGTCCTCTGTAAATAGAGGTAGAGGTAGAGGTAGAGGTAGAGGTAGAGGTAGAGGTAGAGGTAGAGGTAGAGGTAGAGGTAGAATCTCCAGATTTTTTATACTGTGACAGTCAATCACTTCAGTGATTTGGGGCATCCAGACAGACTTCAGAAATTTCACTAAGCTACAGGTCTTTTCATCATGATCTCCCAACCTGCAATGGATTTTTTGGGCTTTACTCATGCCAACTCAAAGATGCTTTAAATTTTGCATAATTCAGCTTTTCAGGGTGGGTAAAGTTAAGAGTAATGAACTAAAGGAGACTTCAAAAATAGTTTGAATGGAAAGTTCATGCTTATCTCTAGGTATATTTCTACACTTATATTGATGTGCAGCTAATAATATTTTATACTTAAGGAATCATTACTCACATTAGAAAATTAATAGGAAGTCTAGGCTGGAGGAGTGATTTTGAAAATAAAACTGTATTGAGGGTTAAGAAATCATTGATCATTGATTTCATGCTTGTATAACTGTAAAAACAGAAGCAATTTTATTGAACATAATTTTATGAGTGTACACAGCAGAAATAAGCCTCCTGCTTAGGCTTAATGGCTTCTGACTTGTCACAAGTAAACAATAATTACAGAGAGTGTTAAATGTTGGTTCAAAGAAGCAGAGATGAGGGCCTCTAATTGTGTCACTTTCCTGGCCTTTATCCTTAAAATATCAGGTTCTTTTTTACTTATAGCCATGATGTTAAGATTTTTGTGGATTCATGCCCCTGGAAGTCATGAATAGAGCCAGCAGATTATTTGCTCCTAACTTGTATTTGTAATTGCACAGAAAAGAATGTCTCATTCTTTCTAAAACATGTCACATTCATATTTTTTTCTATAATACTTTTCTTTAAATATGGTGTTTAAATATCAAGGTCCCTGCACAGAGACTTCTTGGAACACAGAATTTTCTATTCTTAGAAAATTAAAACCCCATAATCATAAATTGTTCCTTATGATTGTGCAGCTCTGATCCCATCTGTTCTGTGAAAGGGAGAGGAATCTGACCTTCAATTCATTCTATCTCTTTTTTATTTATTTATTTTCTGTTTCCCCTTCTTTTTTACCTCCTTCTTTATTTGGCTTGTGCCTACAGGAATGCTTGTCAAGAGCTGTCCTCTGGTGCCACCCCTGCTGACACTGAAGCCTTCAAACATAATCAGCTAGTGATAGAAAGTGACACAAGGAGAGAAGAGACATTAACTTAGGGATTTCTCTACAGTGTTTGAGGAGACAAGAGAGTGTATATGGAGGACTATAAGAAAAGCCCAAGTATTGTGATGCCCTGGTGGTCCCTTCTTTGCTGCTTTGCTCCTGGCGCCATTTCCAAAGTGGATCAGCTCCTGAAGGCATGGTCATAATACTCACAGACATAAACAGGAAGCAATGCTCATTAAAAACAGACATTCCTCATTAACAGTGTTAAAAGCAATTGATAATAGAAGCTTTAGATAAAAGGAAAAAGAAAACAAATGTAAGTTCATAATATGAATAGAGGCTGACATACACTCTATTATTATCCAGAGAAGTTAGTATTCAAGCAGGAGGACCCAAAGGCAGAACTATTCCAGAAGCAATTTTTTTTCCTTAAGGAGATAATATAAATGTACCTTTTCAACAACTACCATTAAATAAATAATCAGCTGAGATACTCCTACGTTGTAGAAGAGAGCTGCCCCATACAGCTATCAGTTCTTGAAAGATGCAGTAATTTGTGACTAGCAACAGAGATCAAAAGTTGAGAAGCAAATCTGAGAATATTTTTAGCTTTCAGGCTAATAGCTAAATGTTTTGGACAAGTGGAAAGTGAGACAATGTGTCAAGTCCTGAAAGTGAATCACAGCAGTCTTCATCTGCAGTACACAATTAAAAATATTTTTAAAAAATGGAAGTCAAGAAGTTACTATAACTTCTTGATATAGAAATACTGCAGAGAACAGAAAAGTATATTAAAATCACAGATGTGCAGATCTGGTGGTAAAATCCCAATGAAGGGACAAGGTTAGATACTGCTCTATCTCTGTGCACAGTAATGGTAAATGTATTCATATCTCCTGCATCGCTTCTGCCTTGAAATAAGGCATCCTGAACTGCTAACCAGAACTGTGATAGATATTAAACACAAATTAAAACAATCATATTGTAATCTATCAGAGAAACAAGCAGGAACTGAAGAATGAGACTGTGCATGGAGGATATTAATGCAGCACAAAATGGAAAGGAATGAAATTATTTGGAAAGATCAGAGGCACCAGATGCAGAGACACAGCAGCACACAAACAGGTAGATGCATGCCAAACAGACAGCAGGACACTGCTGAATGCACCAAATACAGCTACAGAGAGTTCTGGCACTGTGGAAAAGGAAAAAACCAAACCAAACCAAACCAAGTCAAACCAAACCAAACCAAACCAAACCAAACTAACAAAAACTAAATCACAAAACAGATTTAAATTACATAGAAAAAAGAAAATTTGGAAAATATGAATTGCAAGTACATAATCAAGCAAAAGTACATAGGCTTAAACTTCATAAATGCCATAGCCTTCAGTTAAACTACCAGTGAATACATGGACCTAATAATACTGGGAACGTGACAAGAAAATTTCTGTGAATAAGCACAAGAGCTAAAATATGTTTTTTTAAAAAGCCAAATAATGACAGCATGCCTTTAGCAGCATTGTGAGCCTGTTAAGCACTGCAGTCCCTGTCAGAGAGCAGCAGGGGTGTGGTGGCTCTTAGGGCACACACTGGCACCTCCTTCAGTCATGGTCTGGCTGCTTCTCATTGCAGGAGCCTCCACTTGGTGATTCAGGGTCTTGGTTCTTGTTTGTGTTTGTATAAATTCAGAAAGAAAAGGAAAGAAAAGAACCAAAGAAAGCAAGAAACACTGCTGAGGTCAGAGATCCCGGAAGCTGGGTAAGTACTTCGGCAATTATTCAGATCCAAAGGTCCAAATCATATAAACAAAGCAGGGATTAAATGTTACTACACAGAAAATACTAAGAAAGATGGAAAATTACACTTCAGCACTTCAGTGCAAAAAGACTGATTTTGACAAGTTATATTGTGTGAGAAATCCAATTGCCTTGCTACAAGTTAAACATTAATGTTGTTCAAAGGAAAAAAATGTGAAGAAAACTATTGGTAACACTTCTAAATAAAGTCATATCTATATTGCAAGTCAGTGAGTGTTCTGCTGGCTTTAGAAAATACCCATGGAGACACATGACAAAAGCATTGCTTATAAGGACTACAGTGGGCCAAATCTTTCAGAAGAAATCAGGAAATTAAAGTAAAATTAAAGATGGAATTTTATTTAATTGCAATATCATATTCAGTACACTTGTTAATCTCCTGCTGTAACATGATTCTACAAACACACAAGCAACATTAGCACAATGTAGTGGCCACATGGGCCTAAAAATGTGAAAGAAATTCAGGAATAATACTTTCTTTCAGGTGCATAAAATGTTTGGAGGCATAAAGCAGACAGAGGTGCAAGAGCTGTAGTTACCTCAGCCAAACTCTGCTAACACTAACTGGGACAAACTTAAAAAAAGTAAATTGAACAATATCTTTCTTTCTCTAAATAAATATAAATTCTCCATTCTGATCATATATGTTTTTTCTCAATTTCTTTCCACAGGAAAATATCTGATGAAATCAACAGAGTTTATAAATTCCCGTAACTTCAGGGAAAATTTGCTGTCAAATACATTCCTGTTCAACTCTAACACACTTGAGCACATGAGTCCAAAGAGCTGACAAACATTGCACAGAGCAGAAACAGCTTCTTTGTATGGTCTGCTATTTAGGTTTCTGAGGACCAGGTAAACTCCAATACAAGACCACAGTGACCATTTTAGAACCAGAAATGAACCACTTCAGGCACAGAGTGCCCAACTGCATAGTTTTGGTTTGCAAATTTTAATTGTGCCAATTCTGTGCACATTGCTGGGAGTGAAACTCCAACAGCATTGCAACAAACAGCAGGCAGCCTAATGGCCACATCCAACAATATCTAACCTTGGCAGAGAGGGTTGGGTTAAAAGAAGTTAAAGAAAACACACAAAACAAAGCCACTCCCTGATGAAATAGTGCTTTCAGTCATGGTCTTAACCTCTGTACAATGTTGGATGTTAAAATTTTTGTCTGCCTTGCTGTTACAGAGTTTTGCCTTACTACAGCTGGGTGTAACAAAAAATGATGCTGAAAAGTCAAAATCAGTGTGTGCAAACCTGACAAAGTTACTGGGGGTTTGGTGGGGTTTTTGTAGGATAAATAATATATTTGGAATGAAACAGTCTATTAAACAAACAAAAGCTGCATAGCTGTTCATATGTCATGGCAGAAGACTTTTATATGTCTTATAAAAATAAGTATTTACAAATCTCTAACAGAAGACAGAAATGCAGGGGAGGAATTGCACATGTGTCTGAGATGCAGAATGAGCATTAACACAGTCCAGTCCCAGCAACCAGCAGAGACCAGCATGTCATCACCCAGATAACCTGGATAAACCAAGGGGTCTTTAATCCTTCCTGAATGACAGATTGAAAATTTTGTCTGAATAATTATGCCTTGGGTGCAGAAGATGAACCTTTAGAATAAAAAAACAAAACAGCTTAATTTACAAACAAATCATTATTTAATTACTGTTAAAAAATAGAAAGAGATAGTGAGAGAGAGAAAGGGACATTTACTGCAAGTTTGTTTTTTCAGTGATAAAACTTCTGAGCATATC
The DNA here is from genome assembly GCF_028769735.1 of Zonotrichia leucophrys gambelii. Taxonomy (NCBI): domain Eukaryota; kingdom Metazoa; phylum Chordata; class Aves; order Passeriformes; family Passerellidae; genus Zonotrichia; species Zonotrichia leucophrys. The sequence continues at coordinate 21,491,423 of NC_088169.1, read as the reverse complement.
TAGGTTGCTACATAGATTAGAAGGTTATTAAATAAATTATCATATTAGCCATGTTAAAATTGACTGCTTCAAGCTAGATGTATTTTGTTTCCCTTCTAAAAAACATTTCAAAGTAAACTTTAGGCAATAGTCTGACCTTTGTAATAAAACATTAACAAACAAATGGTAAAGAGTGATTCCAAGTGGCTGTAAGGTTTGTTTGAAGAATATTTTCTGTTGCACAAAGTGCTTCAAGTGTTGCATTTCTGGATGAGGAAAATAGAGGGAATGAGAATTTCCTCCCATAAACACTTTACCTTCCACATCAGGTTCAGAAGGAGCATCGTAGTACTGAGATTACAGCAAGAGCTCTTCTTGTGACAGAGTCAGTGCTGAATTCTGTTCCTGATACTCATAAACACTTGGTAACTTGCTGGAATGGAAAAAGTGTTTCTACTGGGCACTTCAGGGACTCTGGTCCTATTTATCTGTAATAAATTCAGGGTCAGCACAAGGCTTGTATGAATATATGATATGCATTCAGGCCCATGTGTCTTCTCTGCGATACAAGCTCCATTCACAGCCTACACACCTTGTCCCTTCCAGCCAGTAATGGGGATATATCTGCACACATCTGCATGGATGAACTACAAAGAAAATAAACTGGGCAAAGAAAAAATGGTGATGCATTTTTTCACACAATTCAAACAAATACCCTCTTTTCCTCTTGCTGTACAGAAGCACTGATAATAAAACCAGGGAGTTTGTTACTAGACATTAATTTCTTTTTACAGGGCATTATGGACTGGCTGCTTCGGGCCTCTTATGGTCTGCCTTGCATTTCTAAGCTATCCCAAAGACGCAGGCTAGCCCTGGGGATCTGTCCTGGCTCATGGCTGCTCTGAGCATCAGCACAGCTCTCCTGCACATCTTGCTACAAATACAGTGTGGTGCTCAGTGTGAGAGCACTCAGAAATAACATGTAGGCAAGTGGAAAAGGGAAGCAAGGACAAGGTATTTGTGCTACTGGGTAGAAGCCTCAGGTGCATTGCCTGCCTAGTTCCTTTTTCTGTAAATGTGAAAGATTTGATCAGAAAGGTCTTGAATTGGAGAAGTCTAAAGAACAGGAGTTTCATCTTTATCAATGGTCTTGAATTGTGTCATTCCACCTACTCTGAAAAGCAGACTTCAGCCAAAAATAGTGCTACTCATCATTGTTTTATGTCATGTTCATCCACAAGATAAAACAGGGAAGAAATCAGGACAGGTTTTGTTTTAATGCAGAACAAAGTACCAACTCTTATTCAAATCAAGGAGAATAGTTACTTTAACTCACAGAGTTAAAGTAAGTCATATTATTTTGTTCTGTGTTCCCACAGACAGAAAATTCAGTAATGTGCTTTGTAGCAGTAGCAAAGAACTTTCAATATTGTTTCTGTATGTGCAGGTATTTGTAATAATTCTGTAATTGCTATGTAAAGTTCTGTAAACTTTTCAACATAACATCAACCTATTTCTTTCCCAGGCCCATATAAAAATATTGCCTCACACATTAAAAAAAATAAATAGAAGGTAATGCAGAAAAAGGCATTAACTAAACTAAATTACATTTAGTGTGAAAAGAAGGAAAGACACAGTTAAAAGGAGAAAGTAGGAAAGAATATTTTCTCTCTGGTAACTATGCCTGCCAGATACTAGCTACTGCTGCAGTCATATTCTTGAACTAGATAAACTAATGGTTTGTCCCTGTCTCAAGGCTTGCTGGAATTCAGTGCTCATTTTGTAAAAGTTTTTGGTTTATTTGAAGTGTCAGATTTTCATGTATCTTCTGGCAAGGATCAATAATTACCATCCCCTTTTGCACATTAAAGATCTAAAGCAAGTAGGCTGTTCTTCACAGCTCAGGATGCAACATGGCACAAGAATAAAACCTGCCATATTGACACAAGTACAATAGAAAAAAAAAATATGATATAAAATATTATACTGAAAATTTGGAACATTCCTATGTGTTTCTAAAAGGGTACATGAAACTTGCAGAAAAAGTGAGCAGCAGGGTGAGGAACATGAAGAAACAAAAGATGTTAAAGCCTGATTCACAGTGAAAGTTACTTTCTTTGTGTTTTACTTTTTCTTTGTAGAAGAAAAAAATACAGATTATATCTTTCTATGTTCTTAAAAATAGAACAGAATGTTCTTTTGCAAGGCATATATGGCAGTATTTTTCTCTGTTGGATGTCTAGTTTTAAACTGAGTATCAGACATGCTTATTATATAGATTTGCCCTTTCAAAGTGGGAAGAAAGTCAAAATAACAGTACCAATCCTCAACCTTTGTGACAAATGACATTCCAGGAGACTGTGCTGCATGGTAGGTAGCCCATTTGTGTGGGGATGAGGGAAGTGGGCTGATGATCTCCAGGGAAATGAGTCCTCCAAAGGTCTCCTGTGGAGAGTGTTCAACCACTGCCCTGAAGGCAGGATGAGGCAGCAAATGGACCTTGCACCCTGGATGTGGTCAGGATCTTGGAATTTGGTTCCCCCCTATGCCTCAGCTTGAATAGCCACATCTCTCTATATTTGCTTCCTGCTGCAATTCATGCTTTGTCTTTAATGTTTATACAGGTTAGGAAGAATGGGTCCTGCATACCACTGGTGACTAAAATATAAAGGTGTGCATGTAAGTTCAGGGGCTGGGAAATAAAGCAGGGATCCTGTGGAAAGAGATGTTCTTTAGGTGTTTTCTCTCACTCTACACTCCTCCTTCTGGAGATGTGATAGCTCTGAGAGGTTCTTCAGAGCACATGAAGCATCACTGCTTATTAGCCATGAGATAATTACCCAATTAGACCTGAACTAAGTCTGAATGGAGCCCATGTGTGGTCTTTGCCTATGACATGACTGAGCTGCAATAAGGATACAAAAGTGAGTTGATTGCAGTCACTTTCAGTGTTTCCTTACCACCCCTGGGTTTCTGCAGATGCCATTACCAGCTGTGTGTGAGCTGCCTGGTCAGCTCTGTCTGACCCAGCTGAGGTGAAAAGGACCAAGGCCCTCTGAAGAAGGGTAACTAAAGAGGCAACACTACGCATTTCCCCAATGTACTGAACAAGATTTCTGTGACTCAAGCTGAAGTCTGACAGTCTCTCTGGATTCTCAGTCATTCAGTCAGTCGCCTGTCTATGGACACTTGGAGTTTATGTGGTAATAGATAAAAGAACCCCCCTTATACTTGCTGGTAATGGCTCACTAATTCCTAGGTTGAGAGAGGCACCTCCATTGGCAGCCTTGAAACTGGGGTCATTTGTTTTTCCTAGCCTGAACCAGAATAAGACTACTGACAAGAAGCCAGCTGGGTTTTCTATTAAAAATAAGTAGAGATTCTATTGCTACATTTTTTAATGTTTAATAAGATGGATTTATTTCAAGTTCAGCATTATAAAGGGTACCCAGATCAAAAATCCACTTTGTAGCTAGAGAGTTCATTAGCATCACTAACAGAAGATAACAGAAGAATTTTCTTCTTAAATTCACTATGAACCTACTTAATTTTTCTGTCTTGAATTTATTCAAAGCTCAGCTTCATTTGAAGCAGGTCAGTAACAGTCAATCCAACTCTGTTTATGAATTTGTCCATGTGGTCCTTACACATTCAGAAGACTGTCCTCACTAGCAGTTTTACCTTTCTAAAATGGTAAACAAATAGCTTTAACAGATTTTATACAAGGAGGATCTTTTCATCCTCCTACACACCAGCCACACTTCCAGGAAGGACAGAATTCAAGCTGTACACTAAATCAGAGTCAGTGGTGCTGTGCTTCCTTCCCAGAAATGCTGTCAGAGAGTGTGGTACTTCCAGGAATACTATTGCAAAAGCATGGCTACAACCCAGCTGTTTGGTAAAGACACAGCCTAGAGTCAGACTCTGCTCTAAGAGCTCCTGCTCCATCCTCTAGCCCTGCCTACACCCAGCTAGAAATCCCCATCCTCTCTCCCCAAAACCCAAACTTCTGCTTCCTTTAGGGCTTGGGGTGTCTGGGAAGGCATGGAAAAGCTATTCATCTTGTCCCTGCTGTACCTACAGCAAAGCCAGCAATGGATTTGGTATAAGCCAACATGTTCAGGGAGAGGGAGCAGGCTGTGTGGCTCTGGGGCTGATGCACTTGCTGTGAGAGCCAGGGGCAGTGGAAGAGATGAGAATCTGAGCTGTTCATGGCATATCTGATTTGGCTTGATAGAAATTTCAGACATTTCTGTCATACATATTTGCCAATTGTGTCTCCAACAGTTTTACATCTCATGAGGAAGAAGGGACAATCCATGGAAAAACCACTGCATCTGGACATCTGTGTCTAAGGAGAGATTTCACTCTGAAGGTTTATTTAATGGAAAACTGTATAGGTTGTAATTGCTCATCATTAAACATGTCTGTACTGCCTTAAAATATACAGTTGTGTATTCTATTAGGTTACCATACATCAAAATATTTGATTTGACAAAAGATTTTGGCAGCAAAATACTCATGCACTTGCTCAGGCTGCAGAAAGTGCTGAAGCAAGTCCCATGGCACTTCATTCAGTTTTGCCTAAAAATATCCTTTCTGCATCACCACAGAAGGAAAGTAAATTTTCAGGAGCATGCTATATAAATGTGTACATGACATCAAAATTCACTTACAGCCATATCCTAACTTGCATGCTTGTGAAAAGGAATGAAAATTAGTTTATTTAAATCGTGGATGAAATATTCATCAAAATAACATCAGTAATTTCCACACATCAGTTATTAATACTAATGGAGAAAGTCACTCTGGAGTGACTCCCATGCAAGACAATCAGCTTGAACCAGGCTGAACCAATTTGGAATAAACAAGATATTCCTCCACTGCTCTGATTGTGAATTTATCTGCTCTTTCCCTAGATGAAATAAATTAACAACTGAAGTGTGTTCAGCCTATGTAGGTCACAGAGTTGATGTGCTACCTACTGCAGCCTCCTGCAAGGATTCATTTTTTACTGCTGAGCAGCTGTGACAATCCCTCTGCACTGGAGTAGTGTCTCCAGAATGCAGCATTCAAAGCACTGCTGGCTGCTTCTTCCCAACAAGAGCCAAAACCAGACAAGCAGGTGTCTGTCACATCCCTGAGATGGGGCTCTGAGATGCTGTTCCAGATTCCAGCTGCAGAATTTGCTACAGATATGCTGGGGCACAGCAAAATGTGCTGTCATTCTCATTTCAGCAGTGTGGGTGTAAATAATGTGCCCACATTAGTGAAGCTCAGGGGATCTCCATGGAAACATTTAATCGGTGACATTTAAGCTCCCTGTGCTGATAAAGGAAGCAGCTGACTCCTGACCTATTACTAACAGTTTATCAAGGTGGGAAGCAAGATTTTTTTTCCTTGACCTGGCTAGAAATGATACAGTGACAACAAATGCAACGGTATCCTTCCTCCTTTCCCTCTTCCCTCTCCTCGGCATAACCTGCTGCTCTACAACCGGATTTTTCTTGACCTTTTCTCATTTGTATCCCATTGAGACAATGTGGGATAGAACTGACTAAGGAAATGTCAACCTCCCAACCCACCTGCCAAAGTAGCATAAGAAACTTGTTTCGGATTGTAAAAGTAATTTGATTATGCAAGGGAAAAATGAAGACTCTTCTAGAAAGTTACATTAAACTGACATTGCATTTCCCACAGCATCTGAAGCATTCACACACTCTTCCTCTGATCAATTCAAATATCAACCCAACTTCCAGCTGTCCCATGCAAGACAGGAATTGCCTTTCTCTAGGCATTGCTGGATGTTCACTGCATGCTGGGTTTGTATTGTTGCCTCATCCCAAGCACAACCCATTTGTGCCAGAAACCATGATGTGCCAGTGGTTAGATCAGACTAAACTTTTCATCAATCAGCAGCTCAACCAAACCCCTCACTCCCAGACCCCAGAGCACTGAGTGCACAAACCACAGATCCTTGTCAGCTGCAGCTCTCTGCCAAGACTTCCTGCTCAGAGAAGCCAAGCCCAACATCAACCAGAGATACCCTCTCTGGTGTTAAAGCAATAGCCAATCCTTTGAAAAAATCCTTCGGCATGCTGCTGCTGGCTTCATTTTGAACTAACAAGCATCTAAAGTAACGTCTTGTAAGTCCAAGACACAGTGTTCCCTTTCACCCAGTTTCCTCTGAGACAGTGGAATTCTGGTGGCAAACCCCTGTGATCAACCATCCTCCATCCAACTGTTAATTAGTCACAGTTTCAGTCACAGTTTTGTGACTGGGGTTTTTTGCTGGCTCTGGCTTTGAGCTGTGCTTCATTAGAAAATAAGGTTTGGGTTAAAGGAAAACTGTTGAGAATCTAGCTCGTCTTTTGGGGAAAACTCCCAAAATTCTTTTACTGGTTTTATTCAATTTCCAGAATGATCTAGAGTACTTATTCTCACTGTGGTAACCATATTTAGCTCCTGTTACACCTGGCATGAATGACTGGCTGCAGAGAAGATAGCTTGACATCACTGCATCATACAAATCAAAGGTTGATAACTGCTTGACCCATGCTCTGTTTTCCTCATAAAACAAACCATTGCACTTGGCTTACAAAGACCATTTTAATTTACCACCTTTGTTATTTTTATACCTATTTTTTCAGGTGGTGGGGTAGACATTTTTCTGTTTTCAAACTTTCTTATTACTGACTTGTAAGCTTAGAGTCTGTTAAAGGCTGGCTCCAGCACGGTGTCACTTTAAGTCCCCACAGGGACCACAGACTGGTTCAGGTTTTAGGGTGCTCTCCTGCATCTGTAGCAGACCCATCTCCTAATCTTGGAGCAAGGTGTTTGGCCATCTTTTGGTTCTGTTGTAGGATAGATGGAATATAAAAATCTTTATGTAGAAAATATTATTCATTAGAGCAATCAATGTTATCAAAAACTAATAGCTTTACCTCCTATCTCTGAACAGCAATAGTGAAAGCAGGTGTTGCACTGACTTGCACTGATAGTGCAATTGGTACAAGGAAGATCTGATTGAAAATGGAAGTTTTCTTCCTTTTCTAGCTAACATCCATTAAAACATATTAATGTATACCAGCTATGGTTGGTATTCTTTTTAGTTCATACTTTTGGAATTCATAATCCAAGCAAGCATTTATCACAAAACTTTACTCATTAACATAACACAAGGGGCTTTTAAATGCTTAGAAATAGGCTGCTTTGCCTGTATCAGAGGTGTATAAACACCATCAAAGAAGTGCCCCCACTGGCTGTCAAAAGATGAATACATACCATCATGCTGATTAGCAGAATTTGACTACCTAGAGTAGGCTACACATACATTTCAGTGTTGAAGGTTCTGACTTCAAATGCAGCTTGAAATGCAATCAGCCAGTGTCACTCACATGCCACTTCCCTCAGATTTTACACCTCATGGAGCTAAAGGTCTTGCTTTCTGATCTTATTTCAAGCAGCTTCATTCAGAAGCACTAGGTTTTTATTTGAAAGATACATGCTTGTTCTGAGTTTCTGCTCTCTCCTATTACTGAGATTGATTTTCAATTTTTATTTCATTAAGAGTGTGTGCTTGGATGGTTGGAGTTTTTTAATTGATTTATGCTTAATTGCTGTACCTTAGATATTCCTCAAGTGTTTGGAGACATAATCTAGGCCATTGAAACAATGTTTCTTGGCTACAGCAGAGGTAAGAAATGAATTTATTATTTAACATTTGTGTACTCTCTTTATCACCAGCAATTACCATTATGTGGGAGGGCTGTTGGGATAGAAGGAAAAGCTTGATAAACCAACATCCTGGAGCCTTAAATGCTGAATTCTGCATTAGGAACAGAGTCAGTTCTGCTCCTGCTTCCAGCTGTTATTAATCCTGACATTTCAAAAATCTTTTAGCACACACTGTTTTAACCTCCTGAAGTTTAAATACATTTAACATTCTCTCCTCCCCTGTTCCCCATAATGGCTGTAGTGTGTGATTTTGTTTCATCTCAGTAATCATATCCTTCTCTCTCTGAGAACAAACTCAGCCCAGCACCCTGGATACAGGCGTAGGAAGAGCAGGCTTATCTGTTTGTACAGAATGTGCCATTGCTTGTTACCATAGAGCTAATGCTACTTAATATCATTTAAATCACAATTTATATTGCAAAATACAAGTTATAGTCTTGTGACCTGATAAGGCTAACTGCCATTGATTATTTTCAAAATGACCAACTGATGTTTAAAAACAGATTCTGGAGAGAAAAAAATAAAAAAGGAAACATTTTCATAATAGCATACATCAGTTGCTAGTCTTGACAGTAAGTACCTAAGCTTGTGAGGATTTTAAAAACATTCATTATGTCCCAGACTGTGTTTTTTCCTGCCTATATCCTTCCACATGGAGGCCCAGCTGCCAAATTATTTTTGTATGTTAGCTAGGCAAACTGAATCCTAAATTTCTTTCCATGTTCCATTTCATTACAGGACTATACAAAATTTGGAGTAAGGATACACGTCAGAGAAATGTTTCTAAAGGACATACCCCCTCTGGAGGGATACGCTTGAGGAAAGCCTTGAAATGTTTCTCTCACAGCTTTAAAACATAAACTCCTGAGCTCAGATCAGTAAACGCCGCCTCTGTTAATTGCAGTGGGACAATGACTGTGAAAATAGGATTTACATTGCTTAGGCTGCCAGACATGCAGCCTTGGGAAAAGCTGCACATAGCAGCAATGACAGCCAGTGTGACATTCTGCTTCTTGTTGGCAGACTGGGGTTATAAAGCTGTGGAACAACAATTTTATTTGTGACAGGAGCTGCCCAAAGGGACAATGAGGAATATCTGGGTAACAAAATGAAGAAGAAAGAAATAAAAAACCTTCAAGACACTTTATATTTGATGCAATTACTGCCATAAACCAGGAAAGAGACGGCTTCTTTCCTAGAAAATAAATAGAGTTTTGAGGTGTCCTAGAAAATCATGAGGTATAAAAGTGACAATAGTTCTGGGAAACAATTACAATTCTAGAAGTGAGAATGTCTGTATAGCATTCAGGAATTCACCCATATCAGACCATTTTAAATGTGTTTAACAAATTAGGTAGTGTGGCACAACTATAGCAAGATAACACTCACACAGAACAGGTAAAATCCAGAGGGGCAAACACAACAGGAATAGGGCACACAGCAGCAGAGAGGAAAACACACAGGCATCAGTAGGAAAACTGAAATAAATGTTTGTCTTTTAAATCCCTCATTTTCAGTTTGGATGCTGCAATGAAGCAATTTCATTCAGAAAGGTTTCAAAAGCCTGAGCAATCTTCCCAAGATAACTGTCCATGCCCTTGCTTTAAGGAGTGTGGCAGGACATCCTTTGCTCTTCAGGGAGGAGGAGCTGCTCTCTTTCTCCTACTCCACTTTCTTGACACCCATTAAAGATCATCTGAGTGGTAGAAACTGGGGGCTTAAGATTAATTTCCCTTTTGAGTAAATGAGAACTGGGTTCCTTTCAGATCCATGGGATGACTTCAACAGTGGCTGGAATTAAAACAGAAAATCAATCACTAAATATGTGAAAATAGTTGAGTTTAAAAGGGGAGGGGCTCACAAGGGTCAGAATTTGATCCTTAGCCCCGTGGGCCTATAAAGCCTCCTGCTTCAGCATATAGGGTTTCCCTGACACAACCCTGGTGTAATACAGGAGTGCACTAGGCCTCTGGCATTTTGATATTTAGCAGGTGTGCCTGGATAATAGGCAGTTTAACCAACACCACTGCTCTGATTTCACTTTTCTCAGCAGCAGTTGCTGGTCAGTCTATTCATCCAGTGTTGTGATTGCCCCTCTGAAGGCATATGTGAGTTAACCTCCCATTGACTTCAATAGCATTAGCTGGAGTCAGCATAAGGAAAGGGAGTGGGTGGGTCTCTGCAGGTCAGACTTACTGAGACTGTAAAATCTGGATGTAAAGGGCAACATCTCAAACTCACATCTGTGCAATTCTGGTGGTATTCTATAGGGAACACAGATATTTATAGAAGCAAGGTAGGGGGACCCTTGATTATGCTATTAGCAGATGGCATTTAGTTCAAAATTAGAGGGAGAGGAAAGTATCATTAATCAAAAGTGACCTTTATTAGGCTTTTTATTACTTAAACTGGAGTTTTGACAGTTGTTACTGTAAGTACATTTCTATATCCAATATTTATGAAAAGGTTTTTTTCAGATGTCTTGAGGTAGAAAAATCCATTTTTATTAAATTACTTCCTGGGGATTAAAGTAATGCTTCCAAAACCATGTGTACTCAAATATGTCAGTAATATTTTTCCATGAGTTTTTTATAAAGTAGTGAACTATGTGGGGTTTTTTTTAAAAATAAGAAACAAATGGCATCAATAACTTAAGTATCTTAATTACGCTGGTGGTTTGAGAGCTACACTAATAAGTTCAACATAATGCTATAGAAAACATTTGAAAGACAGTGCTCATTCAATATGGTTATTGACACAATGTGTGTGGCGTAATGCAATAAACTTCTTAATACAATCCATTCTAGACAGCATCTAGCCAGAAATTTTACCAGTTTGCAACATAACTCTTGCTCTGTGTAAGACTAAATGCAAGCTAGAAAAAAAAAACTGAATTATTTTCTGGGCCATACTTAACAGTGATGTAAGTTATTTATGTTGACGGAGTGCCCAGAATCTGCTACTAAAATCAAGTAACCATTTAACAGGTGCTATAAAAAGCTCATTTGAAGTAACTTCTGTTCAAAACGCCTTGTCAGCTGAGACCTTACAGGCTGGGGGAGGGCTGAGATGGCACCAGTACTTATGGGGACAAAGCCATGACTGAAACAGAGGAGTCAATATATAAGTCTGATAAAGAACCTCTATGTCCTTTCTGCTCCATACATTTTAAAATATTTTGTTCATTTCCCTTAATAAAAGATCTTGGGTTTTTTTGGTTCCACAAAGGTATTTACATTTGTGGTAGTACCTGACATTGATGTTGTCCTCAGACAGCATGGGTGTGAACAACTGCAAAGGCAGAGTGTCTGTGCAGCTGCATGAGAAAAGTTTCTTTTTTGTTGAGGACAGACGAGCTACAGTCAGCATCTGAGCCACTTCGCCTGTGCGTCCCTGGGCTCTTCAACCTGTCAAGTAATTTGTCATGCTCCTGAAGAAATATTGACTGTATTAAAAGTTAGCTCTCTGCAGAATCTGGAATCAGAGCCTGACGAGAATTTGGATGAAATTCAGCACAAAACACCATGAGTGTTTTGTTCTGGGTTTTGTCCTTGTCTTTCTGGGCTAGAAACTTTTTCAGGTTCTGTTTAGCATTTGTAACCTCTATTACACTGCGGGCTTTTTGTGTCCTCCAAAGCTTGAATGAGTTCAAGAAGCTTGATTATGAATTAATTGGGATTTTTTTTTCATATTTGCATCTCAGGCAAGGAGTGTTATAATCACTTGTACATCTGTGCTGTGATTTCCCTTATTAGATCCTGTTTACATTTTTTGTGCATTTCAAGTTCCCAATGCAAATTCTTCTGCACGGCAGCTGTTAGCTGTGAAAGCTGTTTGCTGTGTGTCCTGAATCTTCCTGTCTAGTCCTACTAATTGTTTGAAATACCAGCAAAAACATTGCATGGTAGTTCTGCTTTTTAAGAATATGATGATCTGAAAGCTCTAAATTCCCACAAACTACATATACATATATGCTATTTCATGCTACACATTTATTTAAATGCAAATCTATTATCATCACAATGACTTTACTGTGTTTTCTTGGGCACAAATAGTCCAAAGTTAAGCATAATGATAATGTATTTACCTGTGCTAAGTAAATCCATATAAATGAAATTTATCTTAGAGGACAGAATTTGCAGAGAAAAGCACATAGAGCTGTTGAGAAGAGTGTGCTTAAATCACAGGATAGACTGGAGGATCACTGCTGGGCTGAGTATGTACATTCCAAGAATATGCCTAGTCATCCTAAATCAGTGACTGATCCCAGAGTTTTCAGAAAACTACGAAATGTGCACAGTACCTGTTCAGGGATGTGCCTGTATAGCATAGCAGCCAAAGGAAAGGCCATGGCAACATCAGACATGCTCTGATACACAGTGTTGTTGCAACGGTTAGATTAATTCTTTATTAAAAGCTATAATTTTAGTTAAAACACTAAATTTTTTTCCCTAAATAATAAAGGATATGTTTTCTTAACATTTTGGACATGTTGATTTATGCTCTTGTATCTAGATTGTATGGGAAGGCTGGATATATGTGGTGGTACTGAGACATTAATTCCTCTACAAACATAATGACTTACCAGGCTCTTCATCCATAGAGCAATTTAAAATTATGTCTGGTACAATTTACAATCTGTGGAAAAGAGGTAGCACCAGAAAAAGGAATTATTCTTGTGATCCTGTTTTGTTAGTTTTGAATCAAAACAACATTTGAATCAAAGAACATTTTTTGGGTCTTGGAGTAAGATCAATGTAAAAAGCATATTCAGTTTTATATCAAGTGAAATAATGTGTCAAAAAAATCTTTACCGATTTGGTAAGTGGGATTGTAAGAAAAAATACATGCATTGCTCCTGTTGGGCATATATTTCTGAGTCACTCACTGCTTTCATAATTTTCTTCAGTTTTCATCAGTTTCTTTTAAATTTAAATAGCTGCAGTCTTTCATATCTGAGACCTTTTCTGAGGCCCTCCTAACCATCATTATGTCTGCATTAATAGTTCAAAGATCTAATGGTAACGCTCATGAGACATGGCAGATAGTAGTAAGAGACATAAACACAGCCAGTAGGAGGCACCACAGCTCCACTTTTCTTTGTATCCAAAATAATCCATTAATAGAACTTGGATTATTGGCCAACTGTTTTATCGATGTGCTTTATATTGATGTAACTGTACTTGGGGTTTGCAGTCTTAAAATAATTTGAAGTCCACATGTTTTGAATATCTTTCTCGGTTTGGCAATTCTCTGCAAGTAATTCTGGGAAACGACAGGGGAGGCAGAGAGAAAGTCTGAAGTTCAGCTTCTAATTTTCCTCCAGTCTCCCTCCTGACAGTCGCATAGACAAAGAAAACAAATGTGTCTGACAAGGTTAGGAGAATTACTCTCTTTAAATAGCACCTGATTCAGGACCTAGCTATGCATCTATTTAAATGGAAATTTGAAGAAAGTTTTCTTCATCATCTGAATTTGAGACTTAGACCAATATTGCTGCTAAAATACCAGTTACTCCATAGTCAGGGTCATCTAGATATTTCTGGATTTCAAATCCTTCAAATCCTTCACTTTTAAAATAAAAAAAAGCATGATTGAGAAGTGTTTACATTTTAACTCCCCAGAAGTGACATCACAACAATAGTTGTCACAGTGTTGTGGCTGACAATGTTATGAATTCAGAGTTATAGCAATGTGTCCTTCACAGGACAATGTTTGAATCCAAACTCCCATAGATTTCACCCTCATAACAGCATTCCTCATGAGGAACCATGCAACTTAAATGTAGCTGCAGTGAGATTTGATCACTGGCAAATGGTAATTTTTGATTTGATGGAATCCTCATCATGTATGTGCTTGTGAATATTCAATCCATAGTCATTTCCAGAATAACTCAGCATTTAACACATTGACCATCTGGAAAAGATCTGATCTCTTGCTTTCTGGAAAACCAGGCCTCAGGCTGAAGCCTTATCACAAGTCTATCCTCGATTACCCCATTGCAGATCTCTCTTCTGGAACTGGACACTTAAGGTCTTCTTTTACAGGTCTAAACTGCACTAAAATGTAGCAGCTCTTGAGGTAGTTTAGGAAGTTGAATGAGTCCAGCTACCGTATCACATATTTTCACATGAGTTGATTTTCTATGTTCTCAACTACTTTGATTGCTATCTGTTACACAGCATTTTTAAAAATCGGCTCAATTTCCTCTGCAGGCTCTGTAGATGTACATTTGAACATCAACTCACCCACAGCACCCGCCACCTTCAGAACAAAAAGAATAATTTGGGGTCTGCTCTGTAGGCAGGTACAGAGGAGAGGTGGATTGCCATGAGGTGTGTAAACCATGGTCATTCTGCAAAGGTACTACAACATTCTGCATCAGCTGCAGCTCTCTGAACACCAGCAGCTTTGCCTCCACAGACATTTATTGTCATCAGCAGCAGTAACAATGCAAGAGTGAACCAGTCAAGCTAAACCATCATCTGCCAAGATGATGGTTTCTGCCTATTGTCTACCATTTTCCTTCCCATATTATATAAATGGCCAAGATCTTCCTAGTGTTGTTGCAGGGGGTTCATACTCTGTATCTTCCTTTCATATTCTGAAAAATGAAGTCAATATATGAATCTAACTTTTTCCGTGTACTAAGAGGGGTTCTGTCTTATGATATCTTGTTACCTTCAAGTCCCTCCTCTTTTTGCTAGATTTCTTTTTATATGCGCATATAAAAATATTTTTAAAGGGAATTTCGTTGTTTGTTCAAAGGAAACCAAGACTTCCTATCTCTTTCTCTTCAGATAGGGCTGTTCAATAGCCAGGACCCATCTGCCACAATCTTTTCAGATTTGCAAGACCCAAGACTACCATGCAACACAAAAGAGAGTAAATTTGTACTTTTGACTAATCTAGATATTCCTATTGTCATTGTGTTTCAGATTCTGGTAATGTACTTGCAGAAGAGTCATAGCCATGAATGATTTTCTCCACAAAACTGCTGGTTGAAAAGTATCTCTAGAGATCTCCTAGTCCAATCTGCCACTTGAACCAGTGAATATTCCCAATGTCAAAAATTCTTGACCTTGTCTAGTCAAATCTTGCAAAGGAAGATGGAACTAGCTGATCTCCACAGGTTCCTTCCTACCCCAACTGTTCTGTGATTCTGGGTAATAAACAAAATTCTCAGAAATTATTTCTGTAGGTTTCATGTCCTAGATACCTGAATATCCTGAAAATCCACTGTTTCACACTCTCCACTTTCCACACAAGCCCTTTTGAAATGGGAGAACAAAAACTGAACCCACTACTGCAGAGGTGGATTTCCCATGACAAAGTAGAGGTATATACTTTTTTTCCCCACTCTGCAGGCCATAATCCCCCTACTGAAACTTATTCATAGTTTTCTTTATTTGCACTGAGAGCATGTTCTTGCCTCATATTCACCCAGGAGTCCACTCTACTGACCTTGCCATCAGGAATTTCAGGTCCTTTTAAGTCAGTGGCCAGCTCATCCTGCCTCAGCCTGTACCAATGAGTGGAATTCCCATCCTGGTCACAGGCCTTTGTACATCTTGGTGACTCCGCCAGGTGTCTGTTGGAATCCTCAGACTTCACAGGGTCTCTGTGTTGGAACTCTGCAATTCATCGTGTTGGCCAATGCCCCTAATCTGTGAATTCTCTGAGAATGGTTTGTGTGTCACCACTCAGGCTGTTTCTGAGGACAATGAACAATGTTGATGGACAGACTACAAGCCTACTCTGCTTGTCACCATCTGCCAGCCAGACATGAAGCCACTGGTGACCACCTTCCATGCCAGCCAGTCCAGACAGGTTCCTAGCAGCCCATTTGCCCTGCTCACACCTCCTGAGCTGACAAGTGAGAATACTGAGATACAGTGTCAAAAACCCCAGTGAAATTAATGCTCATTAAAATTACAGCTCTCTCCTTATCCACATTGCCAATTATTTTTCTAAAGAAGGCCACAGCCATGGAGTTGGTTAAGCAAGGGTTGCCCTTGATAAATCTGTGTTGACTGTTCCTAATTACTTTCTTGTCCCTCACAAGCTTGGACATGGATTTCAATAGAATGTGCTCCACAATTTTCCCAGGGACTGAATGGAGGATGACTGGTCTATAGATCCCTGGGTCCTCCACCTTGCCATTTTTGGAAAAAGGCATTGAGTTAGCCTTTTTCCACTTAAAAGACTTTCCCTGTTGCCTCTCCTTTTCACAGATGATGATATCACCATTGCATCCACAATGTCTGCCAGCATTCCTATGTAAATTCCATAATTTACATAGATCATGAGCTCAGCTTCTCTAAGGAATCCCTAACATATTTTTCCTCCACTACTTTTTGCACTCCTTTCCACATTGCTCATTGTTGTCCTCTCTAGCCATCAATGCATCCCTACTTTTTTCTGGGTTTTGTTTTACAAATAGCATGACTGTAAAGTCCCTTATTATAGTGTTAAATGTCCCTTACATATCTGAGCTCCAGACAGGCTTCTCAGAGAAGGATTTTGTCCCTAAGCACCCAGGCAATATTTTACCTTTTTTTCTCCACCTGTACTTTTTTCTACCTCTTGTATATTTCCTTTCTCTGTTTTACTTCAGTAAGTTTCTGCCTTCTTAGCCAAGCATAGCTTCTGCCAAAATTCCCAGCCTTCCTGCACTTGAATATGGTTAACTCATGAGATTTCAACAAGTTCTTGAAAAATCAGCCAGTATTTTTTACCAGAGAATAAGTATGCACAACTTTAGCTGGAGATTATATGTATTGTGACTTGCCTTCATTTCCCTCAAATATTAAAAAAAAGCTTCTGTGAGTGGTAAAACAATATTCTGTTTAATTACCCAATTAAACAGCTTTTCTTCTTAAAATAACAGCTGCACTATACTTCAAATAGGCATATGTTATAGCACCAGAAGGAGGTACTGTAATTATATATAGGAAGAGGAAGGGGGGTAGAGTGTATGTAAAATCACTGAGTATAGAAAATTCTTCCCATCCTTTTGAGATTTGGACAGAGAAGAGTTTTGCATTTAGCCCTTGCCTTCCCTGTTTCAGGGGCCGCATCACCTAAAGAGTTAGTCTGTTACTCAGCTGCCCATTGAGTCCGGAGCTATCTGAACCCTAGGAAAATCTCCCATGCCCTTGGAGGGAGAAACTCACCTTTCTTCAGTGCATGAGCAGAGCTCCCATTGTTGCACCTGCACAAAGCCTCTCCCTTTCTGCCACAGGTGGTGCAGTGCTGCAGCCCAGGCTGTGTGCCTGTGTGACACTTGGCACACACTGCTGCCTCCCTGTCCCACAGAGAAATCCAGCACATCCTGTAGGCCCTGCTTGTTCCAGCTGCCGCCTGCCTCCCTTTTCTCACTGCAATATTGCAAGCCCAACAAACACCTCCATGGTTGTGCAGCTGCACCTTAACCTTAGCTGAGGAGTAGTGGCCATTGCTTCATAAGAAGAGTAAAATTATTATTCTGCCTTAGAATGGAAAATGAAATTCTGAACATTCCAAAGCAGTTTGTATGGCTGTTGTTTTCACCCTCTTACACAGCGCTCTTATAGACATTGAAAGCCAACAAAACTAGCAGAAGATGTAACATAAATGAGTATTTGCAACAGGCAAGGACTGCCAAAATAATAAAGCAATCATTTTGTGGTGGTGGGATAACAGAAGGATAATCAAACACGCACTTTACATGCCCAATCTCTGCAGTTATTGAGAGAAGGAGAACAGTAAGCTGATCCTTGTTGTTACCTGGAACATGATGGAGTAAGCAGCATATGCAGCAAGGGAGAAAGTGTGATGCGGCTGAGAACCATGGAAGGTGAAATTGCTTTGATTTAGAGAAGGAATTATTTCTGCTGCCCAAGAGATGTCTCTGATCTTCCATTTTGAATCACAAGAAACCATCCTGTTAGCAAAAACCAGAGGATGAACTCTGTCATTTTGGCAAAGGTTAAGAGAGTAGATGGTGCCAATGTTTAATATTACCTAAGCTGGGGTAACATCTTTGTACTTAGGGAATACAATACAGTATTGGAAGGCAAAGAGTTGTTAGCTGGTGTCAGCATGAAACTGGAAACATATCACAGAGAAAAATGTGATCTTTATCTGCTGTGGTTAACAGGTTAACAGTGTGAGGTAAATTTGCATTTATATTAGCAGCACTTTTCCAAATATAGATCCTAAGAAACTAGTAAGAAAAGTCATGAGGGAGGTATGAAGACTGGTCAGGGAAAATGGATTAATAATGGGTAGTAAGTGGGCCCCTGAAGGATCATAATAAATGATAAAGGATTCTCTAGGCAGAATGTGACAGATGAGTTTGCCTGGAGCTATTTTCTATTTAACATTTATATTAGTGATTTAGAAATTGATTTGATATGGAGTGCATCAAAATCTATAGATGACAAAAGCAGGAGGATTTTTAAAGTTGATACTTGGACGACATGAAGGGTTTACAAAAGAATTTAATGAGGATGCAAAACCAAGCTGGCATGTGGAATTTAATGTTGCCACATAGAAGAGGTACACCCAGAAAGACTACAATATGCCTCTGGTGTTGTATCTTGAAAAGTACTGTTTGTGAAAAACAGAATTCACAAGAGGGTTCCTTAGACTTTTGTGACTTTCTTTAGTCTTGCTTAAATTCCCTGAATGGTGGTAAATATTCCCTTTAACACCCCTCTGCAGCACTTATTTAGGTGGTTATTTTGAATCTCATCTCAGTCTTATGTTGTTGCTTGATGTGGTACAAGAAATATCATTTTTATATGAATCATGCTTTTTAAGCACTCACACCTACTATGCTCAAACATATATCAAAAAAATATAATGAAAGACGTTTCTATTTTAAATGCTTTGGGTTTAGAGAGTGAGAGTATAGAGAGGAATTATGACAGATGCTGTAGAAGAAAACTGTCAAGATTGCTCTCACTCCAATGAGGAAATGAGATCCTCTTTTTGACTAGTTGACTTGGTAGGATATATATTAACTCTATTTTTATGATGAAGTGTTGCTTTAGGGGGAAGCTAGTCACCCCAGGACAGCAGCTTAGTACAGCACAAAACTGCAGGCTTTTCTTGCTTTAGAGGAGTTATGAGTCAGTACAAAGTACCTAGTAACAGAGCTGAATATGGTGGTTTACTCTGCCAAAAATAAAATTTAACTAAAGGCACTTCAGAAAACTTAAATTCTTATGATACATTGTGTCCAAACTGTAGGATTCTCAGAACACCTGGGCATTGTGGCTGCAACTCTTAAGAAAACAAGTCCTCTTACAAAGCTCATTAGTTTTCCTATCCTGGCCATGATAAAACCTTTGCATGAACTGACAAAAATAAAGTGTGAAATAAAGTGAGTCAATTCCAAAGTAAGACTGTAAGAGATGCCATACAGGACTAGACAAGGACCAGGGTACGAATCCTAATTTAACTGGCAATGGCCCACAAGGGCATTTGAGAGCAAAGCAGACCTGAATTGCTTCAGATTCCATGGCAAATACTAATGGTTCAAACGTGTTCTCAGTCATAATCGATGGTTTTTTTAACTAGTGCCTCTTCAGAGCTTATTATATTCCTTCTGGATTAATAGATTAGAACAGAATATTTCAGTAGGAAAGGACTTACAACTAGAACTAGTCCAACTGCCTAAACAATTCAAGGCTGATTAGAAGTTAAAGGTGGTTATTAAGGGCATTGCCCAAATGCCTCCTGGACACTGTCAGGTTTGGGGCATCAACTGGGATGCCTATTCTAGTGTTTGATCATCTCTTGGTAAATAAGTGCTTCCTAATGTCCAGTCCAAACCTCCTCTGCTGCTGCTTTGGAGCATTCCCACCCAGTGTCCTCTTACTGGATTCCAAGGAGAAGGGATCAGCACCTCCCTTTCCATGCCTCCTGCTCAGGAAGCTTTAAAGAACAACTGTCAGAAATGGTGGCAAATCCTCTGTGATAATGTATTTAAGAAGAAAAAAAAAAAAAAGTGATGTTGCTGATATAATTGCAACCAGAGAAGGAGTGAGAACATGTGAGAGGAACAACTCTGCAGACATCAGGTCAATGGAGAAGGAGAGGCAGGATGTGCTCCAGGTGCCAGAGCTGAGATTCCTCTGCCGTGTGTGGCGATGCCCATGATGGAGCGCCTGAGCCCCTGCAGCACACAGAGGCCAACAGGGATGCAGAGATCCACCTGCAGCCCATGGAGGAGACCCACAGTGGAGCAGGTGGAGGCCTGAATGAATCTGTGATGCCATGGGAGGCCCTTGCTGGAACAGAGTCCTGGCAGGGACCTGCAGACCCATGGGGAGAGGAGCCCACGCTGGAGGAGGATTCCTGGTAGGACATGTGATCCCATGGCAGACCGACGCTAGAGCAGGCTGTTCTTGAAGGACTGCACTCCTTGAAAGAGTGGCCCACGTTGGAGTAGTTTGTGGAGAGCTGCTGCTGTCACATGTACACATATTGGATAAGTTTGTGGAGAACTCTGTCCCATGGGAGGGACCCTATGCTAGAGAACAGGAAGGACTTCTCTGCCAGAGAAGTGTCAGAAACAACCTGTGGTGAATTGACTGTAAACCCATCCCCATCCCCCTGTGCTGCCAGGGGAGGAGGAGGGAGAGCTGATAAGGAAGCAGAAGAGGAGGGAAGGTGCTTCTAAGGTCTTATTTTACTTCTCATTATCCAGCTCTGATTTTGCTTGTAAAAAATTCAATTAATATCTCTAATTTGAGTCTGTTTTGCCTGTGACAGTATTTGATGAGTGATCTCTCTCAGTTCTTATCTCAACCCCTGAACATTTTGCTATATTTTCACTCTCCTGTCCAGCTGCTGAGGGGAGAGACAGAGAGGCTTGGATGGGTGTCTGGCATCCAGCCAGGATCAACCTACTACCCTTGGATCCAAAGGGTAAAAACGTAGTGGCTTGTAATCACATCTAAAAGTTCTCTTTTCCATGTGTTACTATTCCTTAATCAAGGACCTGACAGAGAGATCTCAAATCAGAGTTACTGATTCCCAGTAGAATAGCATTGAAATTGCTATTTACAAGTTAAGATAAAATTTACAGGATCTCCAGAGACTTGTGGAACCTGCATCTCTAATGGCAAGTGGTTTTGGACATCTCTTTTTCTCTGCAGGGCTCATTGTGAGGACTTATGCTTTTTAAAGACCCATGGAGTACACCTCTTCCTCTTCATTTAGACATCTTTAAGAATTAATTCCATTGTTTTCCCCTTATTTTTGTATCTGAAATTTGGTTAATAGTGTGCTATAGTGGTGACTCTTTCTGAATTAGCTTTTATAATCTGTTTCAGAGCTGTCTTCTGTCATGTTTCCCCAAGCATAGGCAAGGAGGAATTATAAATTCATTTATGCTAAGCAATGCTTTCCTGCTCAAATAGCACCCACAGGCTTTTTTCGTGGATACAGGCATAATATGGTAATGTAGGAGAGGGATTCTTGTGCCAGTCACGTCCCAGCTTGCAAGAAAGGAGAGAAACCTTGCTTCTTCCTTCCACACAAATGGAGGTGCATCAGGATGGTGGCAGCACAGTTTTTTCAATCAGCACAGAAAAAAACTTGAATTTAACTTTCCTGTGGTACATCCTGAGAAGCACTTCATGATGCCATAACAATTTACCAATTACCCACAGTTTATGCTTTCCCTTTCTCCTCCAGCTCACCCAAAATGCAGAGTGCCTCCTCCACCTGGGGTTACACCAGAGGGCTACAAAATACCTCTAAGCAGATAGATCACACTGATTTTGACAGACAGGAATTTCCACTTTTCTTGGGAGGAGTTAAAAGTTCATGCAAAAAATAAGGAATTAAACCATTACTTTAAAAAGGAAGTAAAATGTCTATTGTATAATTCACACTGACTTCTTTTCAACCAAGCATAAAATTTTTTAAAAGCTGATTTCTGTTCCTGTATTTTCAGTGTCAGTGGTGATAATGTAGCATTCAAAGAAAAGAAGTGATAGAAACTTTGTTCAGTTGTTTCTAGAAAAAAACTGAAAATTCAAGTATAATTTAACAAAAAAGAAGAAGAAAGGGAAAAAGTATATTAAAAAAGGAAAATACTGTCATGAGTGTTAAATGGTGTATGATAAGTTAATGTTTAATCATTAATCATATTGTGGATGATGGAACTAAAGCAGAAACATGGAACATGAAGAAAGAATGTTAATTGAAAAAAGGGAACAAAATTTTTAATCAAAGAATAAGAAACTCGTAAATGACAAGATTAATGATAACAAAAAAACAAATCAGAAGTTCCAGGGTTGCCTTGGAAGCAATTAGTTACCATCCTGGAAGGTTGTGCAACAGTCAGCCTCTAATGTACTTAATGGGCTTAAAGGTCATTTCCCACCCTCAACAATTCTTCATAATTCACTTCAGACACAATACAAAAATCACTGGAATATTTGACTGAGTAGTACCTACTGAGGCATAAATTCTTCATTTCTGATAGAGTTTTTAGATAATACAGAGCATTTTCAGATAACTGATTTGCATATAAATGTGTCTGCATATTGGGCTCAATAAGAAATTTGGGGGGAAAAAAGCATTTGTTCATCATTATGTTTTAAAAGTGGAAGAGAAATGAGGGAAAAATGAGGGCAGAGAAAGATGAAGGCTTCAGAGAAAGATGAAAGCTTCTTCCATAGCTATTCTACCACTGTAAACAGTGAAATCCAGAGACAGTCCATTCCCTTCCACATATAAGCAGGCCTTGGCCCCAAAGCCTAAACTTAAACCCAAATTCTCAAGTTTGTTTCTGGCTTTGGAACCTGTAAAACCTTCTTACAAACCTTAAACGTCTCCCAGACCTTTGAGTCTTTAAATCCAGATTTGAATATAAGCTTGTCCCTACTGCTGAGATATATCTTCCAAAAAATATCTTCACCATTTTCAAGATTTCTTTTAAGCTACTGTGGAAAAATGAAGATAAAACATTAGATTCCTACACATGCTTACTCCCATTAGGGAACCAAGAAACCAAAACACTTATTTATCCATATATTTACTTTGGAGACTGGCTCACAGCACATTGTATCTCACTTGCCTGAGATAGTTACTACTGATCCAAATGCAGAAATCCAAGAGTGACCTAGGACATGAATGGAAGCCTTGAGTAAGCATAATCACATCTGTAAAGGAAAATAAAAAATGGTTTTTTGCATTAATAGCAAAAAAAAAAAACCAGGGGCAAGGAAAATCACAATTCTTTATTAGACATGATGGGGAATACAGTCAGCAAAGGCAGAGATGAAGCTGAGGTACTTTTACACCTTCATTTCTTTGGTTTTCAACAAGAAAGTTTTCAAGACAGGTCACCATCAGGACAGGTGACCTCCTCAGCTAATAGATGGTCAGATGGTCAGGGAGCAGAAGAGCCCCCCTGTAATCCAGGAGGAAGAAGTTAGAGGCCAGCTGAGTCACACAGATGCTCACAAGTTTATGGTACCAGATGAAATCCATCCTAGGGTGGTGAGGGACCTGGCAGAGGAGCTCAACAAGCCACTCTTGATGATTTATCATCAGTCCTGGCTAGCTGAGGAAATCCCAGATGACTGGAAGCTGGCCAATGTGACAGCCATCCATAAGAGGGCTGGAAGGAGAATCTGGGGAACTACAGGCCTGTCAGCCTGACCTCAGGGCACAGTGAAGTTATGGAACAGATAATCCTGAGTGCAATCCCACAGCCCTTACAGGACAGCCAGGTATCAGACCCAGACAGCACGGATATGGTAGGGGCAGGTCCCACCTGACCAACCTGATCTCCTTTCATGACCTGGTGACCTGCCTGGTGGATGCAGGAAGGGCTGTTGTTGTTGTGTACCTGGACCTCAGCAAGGCCTTTGGCACTGTCTCCCACAGCACACTCCTGGAAAAGCTGCAGCCCATGGCTTGGAGAGGAGCACTCTGTGCTGGGTTAGGAACTGCCTGGGTGACTGTGCCCAGAGAGTGATGAATGGTGCTGCATCCAGCTGGTGGCCAGGCACCAGTGGTGGTCCCCAGGGAGCAGTGCTGGGGCCAGTCCTGTTGAACACCTTTTGTGATGAACTAGATGGGAGGATTGAGTGTACCATTAACAAATTTGGAGATGATCCCTTGTTGGGCACGAAAGTTGATCTGCTGGAGGATAGGAGGGCCCTGCAAAGAAAGGCATTGGACAGGCTGGGTTTATGACCTGAGCCCAACAATATCAGGTTTAGCAAGTCCAATAGTCCAATAGTGCCAGGTCCTGCACTTTGGCCACAACCCCCTGCAGTGTTACAGGCTGGGGACGCTGTGGCTGGACAGTGCCCAGGCAGAAAGGGACCTGGGGGTATTGGGTGACAGCAGGCTGAACATGAGCCAGCAGTGTGCCCTGGGGACCAAGAAGGCCAAGGGCAGCCTGACCTGGATCAGGAACACTGTGGCCAGCAGGACCAGGGCAGGGTTTCTTCCCCTGTACGCAGCACTGGTTAGGTTGCACCTTGAGTCCTGTGTCAATTTCTGGGCCCCCCAAATTAGGCAAGATGTTGAACTCCTGGAGCATGTCCAGAGAGGAGCAAAAAGGCCAGCGAAGCTTCTGGAGCCTAAGTCTTATGAGGAGTGGCTGAGGGAGCTGGGGGTGTTTAGCCTGAAGAGGATGAGGCTCAGTGGAGATCTCATCATTCTCTACAAATCTGTAGAAAGAAGATGGTAGCCAGTGAGGGTCAGTGTCTTCTCCCAGGCAACCAGAGACAGGACAAGAGGACACAGACTTAAACTGCACCAGAGAGGTTTAAATTCGACCTAGGAAGCTCTTCACAAAAAAGGTGATTGGGCATTGGAATGGGCTGCTCAGTGAAGTGGTGGAGTTCCTGGAAGTGTTTACAACAAGACTGGGTGTGGCACTTAGTGCCAGCTGAACAGGGGGTCATAGGCTGGACTGCAACTTGCGTGCTTTCAGGTTGGAGTAACAGCTCATGACACACTAGATTTTCCTTTACTTCAGCTCCTCAAATAATCCTTCAATCACATGAAATTCTTATCAAAATTCCTATGTTTAGATTAAGTTGTATGAGTCTGAGTCTGTAGATTTTGCCATGAAGAACTATGAGCATATTGTAGCTGCACTTATTATTTTGTCTATTTTGGCTTTATTTACTGAAAAACTATATTTTTCTTTGATTTGCATAAAGTGCCAATGGCAATATTTTGTTTTATACTGGTAACCTGCAGTTTAAAAATGTGCTGTTTGATTTTCTTAGGAACTGTGGAAGCTGATGTCTTTTTAAGTCCCAGCAGTAAAATAATATTTTTAATGGTGTTGTTTATTTTGTCTGAGACATCAAATGACAGAGATTTTTTTTTATATTATTATTAGACACATGAATGAAAATGCTTTTCCTTATATTTGTATAAAGCATTCTTTTTTTCTGCTGTAATTGCTGGCTTACATTGACTCTTCTGTAGTGAGCTCATTTGGCATTTGTATTATCTCCTACTTTCTGATAAAGATGGATTTACATAACTATGGAAAAGATCAACTGGAAGGTTGTGTTTAAGTAATAAGAATAAATATATATAATGTTGTTTAAGTCATGTGCGTGACAGCGCACCTCATCTCACGAGACAGGAGGGAAACAAAGTGGATTAACAGAATCCACTGGCAAAGCAGGAAGAGGGGAAATCTGACAGAGGGTGTCTGTCCTACTCTGGGCACAGCTGAGCAGTTTCTGTGCCTGCTGCAGGAGGTGAGTCATTGCCTGGAGAGGGATGAGGGGGCAGGCAGGGAGCTGAGTGGAAGCACAGGGAGGCATCTCCTGCAATTCCAGCTAGGAATTGTCTCCAGACTGCCTCCCCCTGTGGACATGCCTTCGATGATGCTTCCCTTACCCTCTTTGCTGGCTTGGGCCCCCAGAGGAGACCTGCATGTCAGTGTCAGTGCATAACTAACTGCTGCAAGGAGACTGAGGCAGGTCAGATGAATCCAAGGGTCCTATCAGTTTTGTGCAAGGTCTGTGAGCTGGTCACTCAGCCCAGCTCTGCTTCACACTGATGCCACAGACCAGGCCACCACCATCAGGGTTGCCTCATGCCAGAGATCAAATCAGTTGGGTTGAGATTAAAATAAAAAGCTGGACTTATTTCAGAGCAGGAGCAGGGCACCTCACAGAGCTGTCAGTGGCAGCAGCAGCAGCAGCACTGCGCGTCACTAGCAGCCATGCAAAGACAGCTCCCTTTGGATTGCAAATTCTCTTCAGATTTACAGCACTGTTCTAGCTCTCTGGTCCAAATGAAAAAGACATGCAAGGTCATGTTTTTCCTTTATTTGGAAAAGTTAAGGACCATGAAAACTCAAGTGCTCCTTTTCTGTTTTTAACTGAGCTGATTTAATCTAACTGTCAGATAAAATCTATATTAAATGCTTCTACCCATACAGAGGTTTAAATCGGAAATTATTGTCTTTGCACTGTACTTTCTTCAGCAGAGTTTCAGAGGATTTGATGGATCAGACCAAAGCCTTTTATCAGATGACATTTTCTGCATTTGACTTGCCAGTTGATAAATCCCTGCAGTACTTCCTTCAAGAGAAATGAAAGTTGATTGTTCCCCCCGTTGCCATCTCACAGCCCCCCTTTCCTTCTCCAGAAAAGCAATGTCATCTTGATTGATGAAAGTATCATTTAATCCTCCTTCTCTCTAAGGTTTGCACAAGCTGTCCCTTTTTAAAACAAATATTGCTAATTTAGCATTTATTGAAGTAGCAGTTCAAACACTACAAAATTCATAAAGCACTAAATTTCAACATCTCTCCTTAAGAAAATGAAGCTGTGTCAAAAGGCTTGGCACTAGATATATTATGTGCAGTTTAAAGAATGTTTTCTAAATCTTTAGGGAGTGTTATGCATATAATATACTTTAAATATTTTATTTTGTTACGGGAGGATAGTCCTTCATACCTGGCAGAATGCACTTTTCTACAGAGGAAATAAGAAAACTGATAGTAGATCAGTTCTGATAGTAGATGTTCACATTAAAGAATAAGAACAAAACATTTTCTATATGTGTAGCAGCAAATTTCAGGATGACAGGGAAAAATGTTTGATATTTAAAATAGCAGACACTAACTATGAGATATTTAGTCAGATGGAACAATTACATAAATTAAATTAATTTGGTAGTAAAACTAAACAAGTTTATGTCTCCAGGTATTGAGTGTTCCCATTCCCAATGCAGTCCCACGAAATCAATAGGAAGTTCTATAATTTCAGGCCTTGGAGATGATCTCTTCTGTGATCAATTTGTTGACTGCTGTGAGCTGCTTTCCACTCAAAAGCAGCTCTCACACTCTTATTCTTGCTGCTTTTGCTCCCAGCAGCCTGATGATGTTTAAAATTACTGCAGTAGTGGCAACAATTAAATAAAAACATCTGAGAGGTTCCAAGTTATTACAAAACTCTAGACTCATGGAATCATTTCCTGCTTCACCAGACATAAACCACTTATTTTTCTGTAGACATCTTCAAAGGGAAATGCTGAAAGTTATTAAATAAACCATATTATTGCTTAGGATTAATTAGCAGATGGCTTAATGATATGCACTGGTAATTGCTACTGCTTGCACATATTTGATTATACTTTATTACCATAATTGTGTTTAAAATACATCATAGCCATTGATATTTTGTGTTATATTTATAATTGGTTAACAATTTCCCTGAGAATTATGAGTTTTGTGGGGATTGCTATCTTGTTATGTTCTATGTCAAAAGGAATTTCAGGCAGCTTTTTTCATCCTGGTTAAATAAAGATATATTCAAAATATAGATTAGGGATAGCTATGTGCAGTGGTTATAATGATCATTTTGAACCAGTTTAGTCCATCACATTTTCATAAAATTAATTCACTGCTTCACTAGTGTTTGCAAACGATAATCATCCTCTTGTCTGACTAGTTTTATTGAAAATGAATATTGCAGTAATGTCATTTTTCAAGTCTTCAGACACAGCCTCAATGTTCCAAATTGATTCACACTATGAATGAATCTCAGCACCTAAAAATACTTATGTAGTGTTAAGGAAGGATTGGAAAACATCATGACACTTCATTTCTTACAAAAATTAATCTGCCTTTGGGTCCAAGACAAATATATTTTTGCAGTGATATAAATTGTAAAAATTCAGTTCACAAATTCACAACACAATTCAAAACACAAAAAGTGTTTTGCACACACACATCCCAAAAAAACCCCAAAACCAAAAACAAACAAAAACACCCCAAAATCAAACACTCCAAAAAGGTATATTAAAAGTCTACACTTAAGAAGACAAGATTTACAGTAAGGATTTCTGTCCTTAATTTATGCCATTGTGCAGCATGAATTGTGCAAAAATAAATGCTGCTCTCCAACTTTCCTTAAAATTCTTTTTAAATCTAACCAAACAGCAAATAAGAAAAAAAACTAGTCATTTATTAATCTTTTAAAGCAGTTTGAATTTTTTTACAGCTCTTTGAAAAGTTATTAAAGAAAATTGATAACCATTATGTCACTGGTTTCATTATTTCTACTAAAACAAAAACCACCAAAGAGTAAGGAAATATAAAAAAGACATACCAGTCAATTCTCATTAGAAAAACATGGACACTAAATACTGTATGTCTAAATAACTCAGTGATCCATAAAATTGAATGAACATGATAAATAAAATGTTAGCTCTTCCTGTCACATGGTTTGATTTCTACCATGAAGCAGAAGGCCAAAGCCAACAAATTATTGGGACTTTGGTTACTTTCTTATTCACAAAGAGGAATCATGATCAGTGCAGGAAGATTTACAGCTCTCCCCTGTTTGAGAGTCTGGATGCGGACAAGGTGCATGATTGGAAAACCCCTGGAATTTCAGAGGCAGAGGACAAATGTCTCTGGCTTAAAAAAGTATGTCTCAATTATACAGCAATGACTAATGAGCACTGTGGTTCTGTTTCATTTTTCATGACTGCCAGGCTGTTTCCCCAGTCACAGAGAGATCATCATCCCTAAGGTGTTCAAATCACAAATATCTGTAAACCCATTCCAGGATTTCAGTTGCAGGTAAGGTATGCGCCAATGTAGCTGACTTCCATTTTGAAAGAAATTAATTCGGCAACTTGAGGAAAAAAATCTGCTTATTTATAGAAACTAAGATGATCATTGGTTTTCTTTGTTTTACTTCATCCACACACTTCTACTCAGACAATTCTTGGTTTGTTTTCTCTTATCTATTTCCCACTGACAAATAACTGATGATATAAACCACAAAAATGGAAATACTCTCTATCATATATTCTCAGATTAGGCTGCAGCTTTCATTGGATTGTACTAGTACCTCAAAGCCTTCCTTTTATTCAGCTATATTATGTATAAAATGACCTATTAGAGAACAGAAGGTCCCTGATGCTTTCAGCATAATCATAAATCCATATTTAGCTATGGAATTTTGTTCCAAATATGCTGAGCACCTCTGGCATTCACTAAAGCCCCTATAATGAAAATAATCAGACTGAGAATAGTACCAAGGAGATTTAGATGCATTAGTTTTGAGAAACACCTTTGAAAATGGCAACTACAAATTTTAATAGTTCTATATAGCAGCCATGTAATTAACATAATTCCAAAAATATTCATTAATATGCAGTTTTCATGTCCCTTGTACTAAGATTTGGTATCACTCCTGTTGCCTGCAGAGGATTTTTATTTTTGAAGTTTCTATGGGAATAATATCTGAGGCATCATCAGTACAAGGAAATGGTAACAGCAATTTGTTTTAGATCAAAAATGAAATCCCAATCTGAAGCAACTCTAGGAATATTCTCCTTCTTATAAGAATATAAGACAGGCATTTAAAATATTTTAAGGAATGCCACTGAAATCTCATTGCAGGATTTCATTACTTGCTTTCACTTTTTATCACTGTCCACTTCATAATTGTCCTTGAGGAGGAGAGCTTTGCAGAGTTCCCTACTTTGAATAACTCCACATCCCAGTAAAATTTAACACAGATTAAGTGAGCAGAGGTGTATATTGATGCAGAGCAGCACTTCTCACACAAGAGTCTATAAAATTGTGTGGCAATACTGTGCTGCCTAAAGGGCCATCAGACAAACTGTAGCTAAGAAAGCTGCTCAAGTCTACCCCTTTCACCATCCAAGCCAAACACAGGAATAATCAAGAGCAGTCAGTCCTTTATTCCCAAAGCATCTCTGTTTTCCTTCCCTCACTTAGGTGATTGCCATTCATAGTTCTCATATTAGGTTATAAAGATATATTTTATATGGCATTTATAATCCAGAGTCAGAAAAATGCTGTTTTGATTTGAATGGGTCATTCTCAAAATATAACTAAACTACTTAAAAGCATGCACCATTTAATAGATCATATAAATAATGCAGGTGGCCTTTGGGGGAAAAATTATAGCAGGCAATAATTATTTTGTCTGGCAGGGTTCAATTCCAATCTTAGATTTCACTGCCATTAATTAAATTACTTTGTCAGCAAAAGCGTTATCAAAATTACACACACAATTTCCACCCGTTGGCAGTGTAAACTCTCTTAAGAGGTTATTGGAACTGGTCAACAAAAGGAATTATTGTCATGGCTCAATGCAATTTAAAGTACATATTATGATTTAATTTCTTACAGCAAGCTTGAGTGGGGGTATTAGGAGTAAACAGGTCTCTATAAATGGTATGAATAAGGGGGTGGAGCACATCTGTTTTTAGGCTTTTCTTTCCCAATTTCTCTCTGTTGCCTAAAGGCACAACTAAGAGGAAGAGTGTTGCATTTTTAGCCTAATTTTTTTCCATGTGCTGGGTAAGTGGATTGGCAACAGAGCAGCTCTTAGTGCCTGGGTGGTTTGACCTGTGGTAGCTGTGTTTTCACTAGCAAGTAGTGTGGCCCCCCAGAAACCCACCAGGAAAACCAGATGGGGCTTCGGTATTGAGCACATGATGAAAACCCTGTACTAACTTTGGAGACTTTCATTTTGGACTAGCTCTAGTCTGACTTGTATTCCAAAGGCACCTGTCTTTAGGAGTTTGTGCAACAAATGGACTTCTTGAGTATATCTTTCCATTTTGTTTCACCCAAAAAGACAATGCTACTCTGCATGATCCAAGATGATGATGATGCAGTGCAAACCAGTGCCCAAGGCAAGGGATGAGCAGGGGATTTGCTTCAATTCATGTGAACAGAAACATTAACTCATATGCACAGGGTTACTCCAGGGATAAACTGTTTGCCAAAGCTAAATGGCCAAAAAATTTCATTTTCTAGCCATTTGTACTGATTGTCAGTCTGTCTCTTCTACCCAGTGACATTAAACCACTGAACATTTTAATCAAAGAAGAAGGCGTTGCTTTCCAAGCCTAGCAGAAGACACTGTCCTGAAGCTGGAGCCCTTCTCAAGTGACAACAGACAGCTCCTCCTCACTCAATGACACCGCTGGATTCCACACTCACTAGCCAAGATCCTTTTTTTGTTCACCTTACCTATTCTCTTGTACACAATTAAGTGTTTTTAAACAGAAAATGATGGATTATTTAGAATAACTTCTCTCTTACACAAGCAATCCAAGGATGTTATCTCTTTTGAATGCATACATGAAATTTTCTGTCTTGTGTGCTATAAAAGGCTTTCATTTTTTAAGGACTTTTTAAGGGATACCATTGTCCATTCTTTCTCAGCTGAAATTAGTTGTTTCATAAGAGCCATGTGTACAAAAAGGTCAGCAATAACTTCAAGTTACTTTAAAACCTGGAGGGAGCAGGACATTTCCAAAATTTAAGATGGATTTCTCTTAGAATTGAGATTTTTATTAAATGCTGCTCTTTCCTAGAGAGGAGGTAGCTAACATAGTGACCATGATTGCACGTACTTCCCCTACCCCCTATGTGTCATTTTATATTGATCTTAAATGATTTCCCAGGCCTTGAGGGGGGCTTCCCAGGTATTTTGCAAAATCACAAGCATTTGACTTTTTTAGAAACTCAAATCTTCACGATTTCACCATTTCTCTTCTTCCTTAGTTAGATATAAACATTGACTGGGTGAATTTGCACCCACCACAAGCTCCAACATTTCATTGTTTCTTCCTTTCCCCAGTCTTGTCTTATTCTTTCCTCAGATGAGGCATTATTTTTCTTCCAGATGAAGAATAGGTTGGAAACTCTAGTGATTCACACCTTATTTCTTCTGCCCTCTGTGATCCAGAGTCTCATTACTTAGGAAGAATAAAAAAAAAAAATCTCACACCCCAGCAAAGTAAAATAGAGTGGTTTTGTGCTTTGAGCAACATGAGTCAATGGAGTGTGTCATATTTTTCTGCAGTATTCTTAGTCTCTCTGCACAACGTAACTTTAGTAATACACCAGCTAAAATGCACAGCTGAATGTTGCCTATAAACCCAATATAGATGTGCATTACACTATTTAAGGGGTTGACAGGGTTTGACATTGTGTACAAAATTTCCTTGAAGGAATGAACTGGGTTTCAACACTTACATAATCAGCAGTTATGTGAAAAACAACATGTGTGCCTGGTGGTTTTTTTTTCATGTGGCGTTTTTCAAGTGGTGAAGGTTACAGCAGTTCACATTCTCTGAGATTAACTGCAGATAGTCTCAAAAAAAATCAGCTCTCAGGAAGCAGTGAGAGAGGGCTGCTCTCTGTGAAAAGGGAGGAGGAGACAAAGGGCAGCTGGAATGGGGCCATGGGCTGTGGGCAGCATGGGGAGCCATGGCAGGGGTGGGCAAGGACAGAAAGGACTGGGGGTGCCCTCAGGGCACTGACATCTGGTCAATGATCCAAAGACAGTGCAAATTTTAGCATTTGTTATAAGCAACAGCAAAAGAGAGAAATGCTGTTATGATGTTACACTGTGCCTGCACGGTGCTCTCACACCCCAAAAGGCACATGGGCAGTCCTGCTCCACTGCTGGGAAGTGCCCTGGGGCTGCAGAGGGCAGCAGGTGCACAACAGGCATGATCACAGGAATGTGGCAGCTTCCAATATGGGGACAAACCAGGCAAGATAGTATTTTATGTGGAAAAAAGAAATGACTATGAGTGAAATTTGCAGAGACAGAGGTGTATTAAATTAAAAACTTTTGAATTCATAAAACAAGAGCCAATGGAGATTTTAGGACCCACAATGCAGCAAGGTTACAACAAAGAATTTTGTTTGCAGTGGGCAAAGAGAAAGCTGTGGAAATCATTGCCACAGGATATTTGAGAGAACAATAAAGTAAGTGAGTCTTAAAAGGGATTAGTCAAATTTAAAAAGGATCATGTAACCAAGGCTCTGCTGAACATGAGTTACAATCTTTGTCCCTAGACCCTAAACTATCACCTGCTGTAAGGCTTATGCCTGTCATTTCCATCATACCATATACAGCTGGACACCTTCAGGGAAAAGGTACAGGTTAGTTTGGTTCAACCTTACAGCTTTTATTTTCTCATATCTCTTTGATGTACAGAGATTCAGATCCTCCTCTTTGATCTTGTGCCTCATCAGTGTCTCAACTTCTCAAATCCTACTGTGGACAAGTGGGAGCTCAAAACAAGTCATGTCCTGTGAGAGGCTTTGTCTCAATAAGGTTTGTGTATATCAGAATGGTCTGGCACAGAGCAAACTCCAGCACAAACCTGACTAAAGGCTACCTCCAGAGTCTGTAGAAGGAGCTGGTTTTCTGACATCTCTTCCTATAGCATTATTCAGAAAGATGTGCAGGTATGTATATGCATAGTCAAAGGTAATAAATCACCAGCACTGGGAGTACCTAGCCCCTGAGGTTTTTTTCTTAATGAATCCATCTGCAAATAAATCTCCTGGTAAGTTAGGCCAGCTCCAACAAATAAGCCTGTTTCAGCCAAGTGAGCCAAGTGGCAATACTTGCAATCTGCATATCTGACTGAATTCATGCTGTCAAACATCTATTATGTGGAACATTGCTCTCAAGCCAAGCAACATACAGACATGTTAATTATCTGTCTTGTTCATCCTTCCCTCAGGCAATGTTTTAATGAAAGCCTCAGGCAACCCCTGACTTTCTAAACACCTTATTGACTAGATACTGTATTTTTCTAATGTTCAAAAATGAGGGGAGGGAAAAAAACCCTACTTTTCTTTTTTCTCTACCCAGTAATCTTCTTTTGTCAGATTCAGAGTAAGAAGCACAGACTCTGCCCCCTGAAAGCAGCCCTGAACCATACAATCACATCAGTCTCATAGCTGAAGCAGCAGGATGTGCCTCTAGTTTACTTTTTTCTGTACTCACGAAGTAGGGTAAATGTGCTCTAAGCTGCTCCTTCAGACAGCCAACATGCCTGTATTTTCTTATGGTCACATCCAAACTGGGCAATATTGGGCAATTTAAATTTCCCCCTCTGCCTCAGTTCCTTCTCCCATGAAATAGCAGATAGTAAAATTGATCTGTATGGAGGAGATAAAAAAGTTTAGGTTCAGAGATAAGGTGTGATAGATTTGAGCTGTCAGGTATTTACATACCAATAGCCATGAGAAATGCAGTTTGGTTTCCTGCTGAAATTTCTCTTTTATCTTCCTCAGAGATATTTACATGTTTTTCCTTTTTTTTTTTCTTTATTCTTGTTTGCATATTATTCCATTTTGCAACTTATTTCTCCTTAAGGTGGTTTAGTTATGCAAGAAAATCTGGAGTACAAGGTACTGGTCCATAAATTCTGAGAAATTCTCATTCCATCTCATTTGGTCTTTTTTTTTTTCAGTAGGGCTGCAATCACCATCACTGTTCACTTTGCAAGTAGTTTAATGGTTGAGTTCCTTTTCATAAGGGTCTTCATTGTCAAGTATGTTCTTCATTAATTATTTATTGACCTACCAGTTCAACTATATTTGCAATGTAAACAGATAAGTTTATTTTCATCATTTAATGGTGGTGAGATATGTGCATTGAGAATGTCTGGAAAGTGCCATTTTACTTTTTTAAGAAGCTTTGTTCTGTAGAGAGAAGAAAATTGTGTGTCAGGCAGTGTCCTGGACTCTGTGTGGGAAGGGAGAAATTTCCAGCCCTATCCTAAAGTGCTGAATTTTTCTGAGGGGAATTTCAGCACACAGTGCAAGGCAACAGCCTTTAGTATAAAGTCACATAGTTGGATCAAAATTCAAGACTACAATGCATCAGCCTGGAAAATGCAGGGAAACTTCATCATCCCTGAGCTTTAGGAAAGTCAATTATCTTTTAAAGTGATTTCCTTCCAGAGCTGCCCCTCCAAGACACTGCTCCTCTTGCTTCTGTCCTCATTGCCCCTGGTGGGTGGCACAGGACTGTCAGAGCCAAAGATTGCTCAGGGATTGCTCTTTCTGGTTTGCTGGGCTCCTGCTGTCCCCTGCCTTGCACACTGGTATGGCATGAGCCATTCAGATTTGGTCACAGAGTGTGTGAGAAGCTCACAGCCCTCTCCTTGGAGTTCTCAGGTGCTCTTCCCATGCACTTATCCTGCTCTGAATCTGCTCTCAATGCCATTTCTCCACACCCAGATTTTGGGAAAACCTGTCAGCACTGGGCTCCTGCATATAGCTCGAGAAAGTAACTCCAGACAATGCCAGTGGTGAAAATAGACCATCCTTCCTGTGACCCCTTTTTGCACTGAGCTGAGTGTGATCTTTAGAGGCACCACAGTTGCTGTATAAAGTGTGCAGTAAGAAAAGAACTATGCTCTTATTGTTTAAGAAATTTAACTTCATAAATTGCAGTCCCTTTAAATATATAGACACATACACTAGAAAAACATTTTCTAAATGTCACGGCAGCACTTCTTCTATAGAAAGATGCATGTATCTTGTTCTGTAAAGGAAAGAGTGGGGAGGGAGCTGACAACTCATTACTCTTGTACAATAAAAAAAGGAATGCTGTATTACTTGACTGTGTGAGGTATTTTTAAACTAAAATATAATAGTTCACATTTTATGGCACTTCTCTCAAGTCAAAGTGAAGAGTGACAAGATTCTTGTACTTTAGTGAAAAATAAAATCATGTGATGCTCTTACCTGAAGCTTCTTAGCCCTTCCACAGGCTATTGCCATCCCAAGGCTTGAAAGGAATAGAACAGGTAGGATTGGAGATGATTAATTCTGGTTTCGACTTGGCCATTGTGTGGATTGCATCCAGCACTTTTAAAGTTGCTTTGACAACTTCCCCATCTCCTAAACTCATAATTGAATGTTCATTCCGTGAAATATCAGACAATGTCACAGCACTGATTCTCCTTGGCTTGCGTTTAGCACACCATGATGAGACCCAAAAAGCTCTGCTTTCACATAAATGAATGAGATTCATTGACCTTAAGTGAAATGGAAACAGACTCTATCTTTTAAGCCGGTGAAACACATGCCTGAATTCAGGACTTTTTTGGTTGATCATCTCATCCTGCTGACCAGTTCCTTAGCAGAGCAACTTGGGAACCTGCCTTCAGCTCAGCCTTGTAAGCCACAATTTTTGTCCCACAGGTCCCTTTTCCAAACAGATTGGAGGGTGAAAGAGTGAAATGTTGCTTTTCTTCACCCACAAGATTCTTGTGGTAAAGGGTAAGTTTATTCCCCATAATACAAATCTTAGTAGTTTTTGCAAATGATACATCTTTTATGCTGTGCTCTGATACTGCATTTTTGCAGCTGGTTTACAAGTTACTTCCCAGAGATAATTTTCATGGAGGCTCAGTACTCCATTTTAAAATTATTTCACTGTCCCTGCTAATGCAGGAATGCTTCCCTGTCTTGTTCACTGCACTGAAGAGCATCCCATCCTAAAAGATGGACAAGTCCAGGTAGGATTTCTGAGACCAAGCATTTTGACAGACTTCTCCTGCCCCTTTCCTAAATCTCTTAGTGTACTTGTCCAAAAACAGAGACTGAAAATTGCTGTTCCTAGACAGCTGCTCAGCAAACCTCCATGAAGTTAAGAGAATGTTTCAGACTGATTACAGCTGGCATATGAGGTCCCCTCCCATAAGCTGAGACAAAGAATCATTTCATCTGAATTTCCTTTCCAAATGGCCTGAAGTGCTCCCATTAGCTACTAGAAAACTAAAAGGTTCTTAGTCTGATCCTGAGATTTCTTTTTTTTTCTTTGCACATGTGCACTCCACTTAAAAATTCTGGAGTTTTGAACTGAATTGCTCTGCAATAAATTTGCCTACCTGTGGTGATAACTTCTGTCATGCACACATGTTAAGGGTAGGAATTCCTCTGTTTAAGTCCCTGTTGTGAGGATACTGATATTTTCTTTCCTCAGCCTTCCTGTTTTATTCTTGGACCAGATGCATTTCTGTGACATTTGATTGCCTGAAAATTATTTGTTGTCCATGACTGGACAACAGCCATGTCGCCATTGTCCTCTGAGTAAATAACTTCAGATTTAATGAAAAATACACATTACAACAGGACCCAGTTCAGGAAAAAAACTTTCAAACATATAATAAAAAATATTTTCTTTTGAAACAGAAATCTACAGCAAAAATGGCCATTTTAATTTTGAACTTTCAAATTCAAAACTAAATAAAAATTATATTTGTTTTATGTTTTGGAATCATTTATAGAATTAAAAATAGAGTAGCTTCTAAGATAAAAGTCCAAGAGTTAAAGATGAGGATGAAGACTCTCATGAGATTTTACTCCACATTTGCTTTCATATGATCCCATGGACTGAACCCCTGCTAATGTCTGAAGGGTGTTACTTATGTTATTGGGGTGCATCTCTTCCCATTCAAAATTGATCTGAAAGGACCTAGAAATCCCTGCATAACATAAACTGAAGCCTGATCAATGGAGACGAATGGGAGGTTTTGCTTCCAAGGTGCCCATCTGATCTGACCAAAACCACAAACAGGTGGATCCAAGGGAGAGTGTGATCTCTCAAATCAGCATTTCCTGTGGTGTTCCCATGCTCTCATTTTACTCAGTATAAGACTTTAATGACTCAGAACTGTCTTGTGAATTTAGGAGGTTTAGCATTAAAGAACAATGACCGGCTATTTAGAGCAAGTGTTGGAAAGAAGCTGGATTGAGGAATTATGTGATCCATAAACTTCTAAGTCACGTATTGAACATCGAGATGCATGGCAGGGGTTTTTGTTTTGTTA
Source organism: Zonotrichia leucophrys gambelii (assembly GCF_028769735.1). Taxonomy (NCBI): domain Eukaryota; kingdom Metazoa; phylum Chordata; class Aves; order Passeriformes; family Passerellidae; genus Zonotrichia; species Zonotrichia leucophrys. The sequence goes on along the minus strand of NC_088169.1, from coordinate 21,453,560 downwards.
GTTTTTGCTTTGTCCTGTACATAGCATTGAAGGGAATGAATAATAATAATAAAAATAATAATGAGTTGTAGAATATGTACAAGGTGGTCCATTATACCTTCTTGTTTCTAATTTTGCAGGGAATTTCTCTGTAGACAAAAATTTTGGTATCTGGTTCTTTGTTTTCTTTTAATACCACTAGCAGTCATAGTGTTGTCCTGGTTACAATCATCCATGGGTTTAGAAATATATCACAGGAATTTTCAAGCATGAGAGCTATCCCATTGATGCAGTGGGGTGGTGGAACAAAGCTGTAACAGCAGAAAGTTCAGCAGCTGCCTTCTACTTATGCACTGGTTACATATGGAGATAAAGCAAAATTGTCTGTAACAACTTCAGACTCACAGTCTGTGTTTCTGTCACACTGTTTTCAGGTGTGACAGTTTTTAAAGGTCATATCTCTCTCACTAAGGGAAAACTTCTTTATGCCTTTTTCCTTTTAGTTTGTTGTAAGCCAGACTCAGACCTTGTATTGTTTACAGAGATGAGAGGCTGCATGATAAGACAGAAAAACAAAGCTGTTATTTTTAAGATCTCAGCTCAGAGCGAGTTGACTCCTTCAACAAGATTATCCTCTCCTGTGATCTTTAAGAACACACAACAAAATGCCTGCATTTTAAATTCTAAGTAGCTTCATAACTTTTTTTCCTTTATTTTCCAGTACTTCAGAAAATATTTATTTCACATCAGTTTCTGGAATTTCCCACTGCCTTCAATTTCTAGAATGTACAGAGAAGTAGATTGCAGTTTACATTTTAGAAGTTATTGTGTTAGATTGCCTAAATAGTTTGCCTTGCTATCAGAACATTGGTTTCTAGGAACCATTACTGTTACAAACTGTTTCTGCAAGAAAAACCACATCTCCTTCCTTTTTCTCTCCTGGCCACCCACAGTGTGAAAGAAGCCCTGTGCTTTAAATAATGCCTTCCCCTCAGAGCAATGAAACAGCATATTCCCATATGAAAATCTGTCTTTGTGCCTACTGGGTTAGTGTCCATCACAAAGGCATCACTGCAGGATAACGTATATGCAGTGCCTGATAAAATTGTGAAGAAAATTATTCTGGAAAGTATTGAAAACACCTGGAAGACAACACAGTCACTTGTCACAGCCAGCATGGCTTCCTGAGAGAAAAGTCTTATGGCAAGGCAACCCACCTAGTTGATCAAGGAAGCCATTTGATGTCATCTTTTTGGATTTCAGTAAAGCTTTCAATACTTTTCACACAAGATCCTTCTGGAAAAACTGTCCAGCACACAGCTGGATGAACACATCATGTGATGGGAGAGAAGCTGGCTCATGGGTCAGGCACAAAGGGTTACAGTGAAGGGTGACCTCTGGCTGGTGACCTGCCACTAGTGGGGTTCCACAGGGCTCCATCCTCGGCCCTGTGCTCTTCAACATCTTCATAAATAAGGTGGACACAGGACTGGAAGGGACACTAAGTAAGTTCACAGACAATACAAAACCAGAAGGAGCTGTTGATTCCCCAGAGGGCAGGGAGGCTCTGCAGAGAGACCTTGACAAATTAGAGGGCTGGGCAATCCCCAACTGTATGAATTTTAACAAGGGAAATTCCTGGATTTTATACCTGTGGCGGGGCAACCCTGGATTTACAAAAAAACCTGAGGAATGAGAGGCTGGAAAGCAGTGCCAGGGAAGGGACCTGGGGGTCCTGGTCGATGGCAAATTGACCATGAGCCAGCAGTGCCCTGGCAGCCAGGAGAGCCAACCCTGTCCTGGGGGCATCAGGGACAGCATGGCCAGCTGGGCAAGGGAGGGGATTGTCCTGCTCTGCTCTGAGCTGGGGCAGCCTCACCTCGAGTGCTGGGGGCAGTTTTGGGTGCCACAATAAAAGGAACACATTAGAGTGTGTCCAAAGGAGGGCAATAAGGATGGTGCAGTAACCTCACTGCAGTTACAGCTTCCTCCTGAGAGGAAGAGGAGGGGCAGGCACTGATCTCTTCTCTCTGGTGATCAGTGACAGGACCCTTGGGAATGGCCTGAAGTCGTGTCAGGGGAGGTTTAGCTTGGCTGTTAGAAAAAGCTTTTTCACCCAGAGGGTGGTTGGACATTGGTTGGGCTCCTCAGAGGAGTGGTCACAGCACTGAGCCTGACAGGGTTGAAGTTTGGTGTTTATGATATGGTGTGAGTCCTGGATGTTATGAACAAAAATTCAGTTATTATTTTTTTTGTGAGAAAGAGTTACAGGGACGCAGCCAGGTCTCTGTTTCTGCCAGAGTTCTTAGTGTTTTGTCATGGTATTCATGGGTCGTTAGAGCTTATCTCTTCTTTTGTGTTAGTAAAAGGCCTGGCTGGGTGCGGTAGATTGCCCTTCCCCGAGGCTGTGCTCTCTTCCAGCATAGGGAAGACATCTGAGAGGGTGGGGGGGGGTTATGCAAAGTGACTCCAAAGACCAGAATGCTTTGTGAGACCATGACTCGAAACCCACAGAGAAAACCCCAAAAACAACGAGCCAAATAAGAATTGAGAGACTAAAGTGGTGTCTAGACATGAGAAGCCAAGTGCTGAGCCTGCAGAGATGCGGAGTCCCTCTCGCCCTGACCACAGAGTCGTCCCAACGCCGGGACCAGGTAGCTAAGAAGCTCAAAGGACAACATCTGACGGGGACATCACGCCCTAGAGGCTCCCACGAGGACTGGATCCCCTGGCTCTGCCCCTAGTGGACAGAGCTGCGCATATCCTCCTCCTCTGAGTGGCCCTGGGAGACGCGACGGGGACTGCAGCCCTGCCGAGCCGCCCAATCCTGAGCTGATCACTTTTAATAAAGGCATTAAAAAGGAGAAGAAGTCTCCTGGCCCTGTTTATTTCACTGGAGACAGCCAGGAGCAGGACTCGATGATCCTTGTGGGTCTCTTCCAACTGAGCTTATTCTATGATTCAGGGATAATCAAGCAACAGGGCAAAACAACATAAATTTCGTGGAGTTGATGTATTTAATTTTGTTTTCACCACCAAAGATTAATTTGCAGGAACATAAAAAGATGAATTTTATCACTTCATCTGAGTGAATGGTGACAAGAAACATTGATGAAAAAAAGATTATGTCTATCTCAGGAAGGAAATGGAACATACCAGTCATTTGCTAATACCATACATGTTCTTTTAAGCCTTGCAGAGAATTCTCCTTGTCAAAGTGCCTTTCTATAAACCATGGTGTTTAAATTTCTCTTTTAAAAGGGCCTATTCTAAGTTGAATTTTAATTATTTTAAATTATTTTAGGTTCAATAAATAGAATAAATGGGGTTCCAATTCAATAGGAAGCCTTTTTACAATTTTTCTATCACATCGACATTTAACTTTCTTTTTGAAAATTTGCTTTTTGCATCTTGACTCCATCAATTTTCCCTGTTTAGGAACAGAACTAAAATACGTTCTACCCACTTTTATTCCTGATAAAATCAAAACCTTGTCACATGAGAATGATAAATATTGTTCCGCAAAAACTCATGTTCTTCATCTGCATTAGAGTATTTTCTAGATTACATCTAAAAGTACAATTACTGCCACTCAGGCTTGTTTTTAGTACTCTATTACACCTCATCATCAGTAACACTCTTAATTCAGAATTCATGGGTGGATGGGGATCCAGTAGATCTAATCTTTTCTCACAACCCTTGCTTCTACAAGAGATAGCAATACAGTGGTCCTGCTCCTGTAACAGCTTTCGTTATTGTGTAGATAATCTCAGAGCACCACTGTTTCAAACACTGCAAAAATATGTAGAAAATACGTATTTCCACGTGTTTCTCTAAGAACAAAATATGCTACCCAATGTTCTGCCATGTCTGTATCACCTGTGCTGGGATTGCTCAATGTGGGATGCTGTTTGTAACAAGGGCAAATGCTGGCACAGGACATGCTTGGACAAACATCACTTGAGAACTAGCTAAGAAGTGCATGTGGTCCATGACTAAGGCAATCTTTTCTTTTTCTCTGCTCACTGATTACACCTTGGAGTCCATTTGTTTCCCTGTACCTTCAAATGCAGCACTGTGGTTGATCAGGGAGATATCCAGCTGTTTTAGAAAAGCATGCCTGGATTATTCTTTTCTCTCTGATCTTCTGCAGCAGTAATTTCTCTATACTGACAGGACTCCAGAATTTTAAAGCCCTTAATCATAATCAAGTTTTTTTAATATTAGCTCACTATGAATGACTGAGTTATAAAACCCACTGTTGTTGATGTATTAGTCATGTTCTTGAAAACCAAGTGATGATGTCTATTAATGGCTTAGCTACAAAGTAAGTATTTTGCATTATTAAAACAGTGGTACATATATTTATGGATTACTGTAACAATCAATAAAGCAACAAAGTAGAGAAGAAAAGAAGAAAATGACAAGGCAGAGCCATGAGGTTTAATTTATGTATTATCTCTGTCTCAAAAAACTAGCATGTCCTATGGGATTTAAACTTTGAGCAGAAAAAAAATATATAAACTGGTTCTGAACACACAAGAAACAGATTTATAAACTGCAGAACATGGAGTACATAACTCCTCATATTTTCAAAAAGACAAAATTATATTTTCTCTTATATGAGTACATCTATGATTCTGTTTTCATCAAGAGTTAATAGTGTAGGTAGAGAGAATCACTCTTTCCCTATCACTTTTAAAATCAGTCTTCTAATTAAATTAAAAAATGAAATTATTAAAAAAAAAAAAAAATCCAAACCCACAAGAACACATAATTCAGATCTAGGTCCAATCTTTTTCCATGGAAATTTTAACATTCAGAAGGTTATGCAAAATTGTCCTCCTTAGAAGTTTTAAAGGGAATTCTGTTTGAGTGTCCATGGTTAATAGACATCCTCATACAGTAAAGAATAAAGCCATCTTGGGAACCAGCTCTTTTTCCTATTAAACTATGCTTTATTCCATGGACAAACTTACTGCTAGACCAGCAGATGGTGGGTGTGAAATATCTGTGTTACATATCCAACTTTCTCTTCAAGAAAATACTAATTTGCATGAGTTTCTGGGATCTTTCACTTTTATAGATTTCAGAGACATTTATGAAGAGAGTGGAATTAACTAGAGTGCATCCCATCACAGGGCACATCTTCAAAAATGGCAGAAAAGTACAACCATTAAATTCATTGTGTGAAGGAGAAGTTTCTGATCATTTTAAAGGCTGAAAAGCATGTAATTATGACTGATTCTCATTTCAATTGCACTTCTCCTATATGATTAATATAAAAAATTGTTAACAAAAATTTCTTGTGAGACACCTTGGCTGCAGGCAGGTGGAACCAACAGGTGACTTGTTGAACTTGGACTGGAAAAAGGTCCCACCTCATCACCAACTTGTTTGCAGTTTCTAAGACTCAACATCTGAGGTGCCAGTGACTAACTTTTCTAGACTCCGGAGCTGTTGTACACTCTGCTTTAAAAATCAAGTTCACATTTAATCAGCTGCAGATATTAAGAGAACCCTGCTATAAATAAATAATTTATTGTGTCAATATCAAGCTCTTATTTTTTTCTTCTAAGCAAATTTGAAACATCTTGTCAGATTGGTGTGAAATTCACTCAGGAGAGTCAACAAACTGAATTCTCATAATTTGGGTTCAATCAGATGAAACACAACGACTCATGGTTTTTTACATTTACATTTAATTACTACTCCAGAAAGTGCTAAATTGGCAAAGGTGTGCTGCTGATTTGGGTAAATTTTATGTTCAGTGTTGAGTCCTCTTCAGTGCTGATATTTCATATTCAGATCAATTATATTTTTCAACAGGATTTTTTTTCCAGAAAATTATTTTTCCCTTTCAGTCTCTTTTCTCTTTGCTACAATGTATCCTAAAGCATAAGCATTTGTAAAGGTTACTGAGGAAAATATAAGGCATAGATACAAGCAGAAGCCTTAAAGGTTTCTACTGATTTGAGAGGTCTGTTTATCCTGTACTCCATTTTGGGGCAAGAAACATCTCTGATCCACCTAAAAACTTTCAGGCCAGGATAAGTCACCATACATGTAATCCCATTTGAATTACCAATATTCAAGAATTTTCAGTCACATTAAGAATGGAAAGACAGAAAATTGGATAGGAGAAGTAAAATAAAAATGGTTTTCTCTGAACAAATACGTCAGAAATACCATAATACCACAGGTCAGAAAAGAATTCAAGAGGAGAAAAGATGATTTGGAAGAACAGCACTTAAATTGCCTATTAATCCACAACTTTTATACTGTGATATAGTCCATCCTAGGAATTTTTCATCCTGGGGCTCTTTGTGGTTAATTCATGTGGTTGCATGAAGGCTGAATGGCTGATTAATATGGAGAAACAGAGCAGGTTAGGGAGAGTTTAAAAATAGAGGGAAAGGAGACAAAAGTTTTAAAATTACAAGGGAGGGTATAGGTGTCCAGAAGCAAGGGAGGGAGCAGGGAGGGGAAGGGAGGAAAGTGGAATTATATATGAGACTCATGGATTGTCTTAAAAAATTAGCCAGCCTACTATTTCCTGAGAAGAAAGTCTCGCCATAAGTAAGGCTATATTTTCTTTTTTAAAAAGGGAAATTAAAGGAAGGACAAAACTCTGCATCTGTTGAAGCATTGGTATCTGCATCATCAGCTCCAAAGGGACTAGACTCCAATGCATATTTTGGATGGGATCATCATTATTCAAATGGTTATAAAATATATTTATATCTAGGGGATGAAATCTAGCTGATGAGGTGATACTGGAGTTCAGAGTTCAACTGATGATGTGTTAAGCATTTTAGCCTTAAAGAAGTAATCTTTTCTGACATGACCAGTGTATATTAGATTATTTCATTCTAAACCTTTGCCAGCATTAAGTTAATACAGAATAAGAAAATGCTGGTAAAAGAAAATAATTTCTGTCTTGACAGTCAACTCAAGAGGTCAGTAATTACCTTGCAAATTATCTACAAATTTCATCTACCTCCAATATAGCAAATTGCAGCAGTGAGGTCGTTTGTTATGAAATTTTATGTTTCTATGAAATTACAAAAGAAAAAATAAAGAATAAAAATACCATTAGATTTGAGTAGCTGATTTTTCTGCTTTGTTTATTATAATAGCTTGTTTCAAGTGCCAAATTTTAATCTTTCACTGATTTAAAAAAAGAAACCTGGAAAAAATTAAAAGGATTTGCATAACTTAAAAAGTGACTAGCAGGTACGCTTCATAAGTTATTAAAATGCTCTCAGTGTGTGTTAAACACAAATGTGTTACATTGTACTCCTGGAGAATCAGCTGCATTTGACATTTTATAAAGGCTTTGTTAGAATCCAGCCAAGCAATTCAACATTTAAATTAAACTATAGACAATGTAAGATTCTGTGAACATTTCAAAGATCCTTTGCCCCTAACAAAGTTCACAACTTTCATGTGCTTCTCAGGTTGAAGTTTTTGTTTACCATCCCAGTACTAAACAGCGTTAAATATGGACACTCTTTCCTGTTGCTGCCTTTGTTTGTGCATGCACTGTAATTTCTGTTTCTGTGTGTGTTCTCTGGGAATATACAAAGGGAAAACATCACATATCCAGCACAACCCTTGACATGTACATCATGTGCAGAATTTACCAGGGGCGTCACAATAAGGATTTATCAGCAGGAGCTTGTGCTGGACATTACAAGTGCAAAAATTAACAAAACAAGTACAACTTGTCTGATTTATATTGCTTATTTGCCAACCATGAATCATATACAGTCTATAGATTTTTAAATTTCATATCATTTCCATCAGGTACCCAGTATACTTTTGTCATAAGGCAAACTAGTTGGTACTGGTATTACCACTGAATTACTGTACCTGGTCATGAAATCACTGTTCAAAAGGGCCACTAAAACAGTGAAAGGGGTTCTCAGAGCACACATACAACTGGGAAACACAAAACAGAGAAAAAATAAACAAACCCCACAACATTTTATTTAATCACTTTGAAGAGAAGATTAAGGGGTGAACATATTCCTTCGTCAGGCAACAGAAATATGTTCATCTGTTCTGTTTTTAACAATGAAAGCAAAACTAATTTCCCCTTTTTTTTTTTTTTTTTTTTTTTGAAAACTTAACAGCAGCAGTATTCCTGATCTCTGGACTGGATTTTTAATTTTCTTTGAATTTTGAATGATGATTAATTCCAAATTTGTCATCTGTATTATAGACTAAGTGATTCCTGCAGTAACATTTACAGTTTTGGTCTAGAAGCTATTTATTTCTCTAAACCTCAGCCCATTGGAGGTCAGAGTGAGTACTGTTTGGTTTATGAAATAAAAAATTATCCTCTGAGATAACCATGTATTCATTAAAATGTCTGAGAAAGCTCTCCCACATCGGGCCATCACATTCCTCTTTCCAATTCCTCTGGAATATCAAAGCTGGTGGGTTGAAGAAAGCCTTTGCTTTAAGGTTTTCACATGCTTCAGGCACACAGAGCCTGACTTTGCTGGACTTTTAGCATTTCTACGTGCATTTTTTTTGTAGGCTACACTAGTCTAGAATGTCTGCTTAGGGTTCTGTGCATATGCACACATACAGATGGCAAGTCGAAAGTGAGAATCACTTTAATTCTTAGTAAGTACAAAGCTGCTCTGTATTACACTAGGGTATTAATCTGTCATGTGCAATCAACCTGCATAAACTGTGCTCTGAACTCAATCTTTCTTCACCAACTCCTGTCTTCACTTTAATTCTGTCAGCTGCAGGTAATTTAATAGCAGCTTCTCTTAATCACCAGAGTAATTTCATTTTGGAATAAGGAAAAGCTGTGGTAAGAGGCTTTTCCCACTTTCTTTGGTAAGCAGAATTAATTCTTTGGATCTACACAATCGATTAAATGCTCATCATTGTTTATGGTGTTTCTTTAGATGGACTTTCAATCAATACAGACATCCCTTTCACCTGTGCTGTCACAAATCATGGCATTTGCTTCTAAAAGTTAACCCTGAACAATGAACTGAGCATGGGAAACAGACAGGCTTCTATTTGGTAGGATAATTTGAGATTGAAGCCTTGTAAAGGAGGAGGATGGCACAAAAAGGCTTTAGGCAGACTGCAGTTCATGCCTACTCTACAGTCACGTGCATTTCTTTGGCAGAATTGCCAGGCAATAACCAAATGGTGAAGACCATAATGCAGGGGAAGATATTCTGTGAAGCAGCTTTGATTGGTACCACCTCAGCTCATTTGTCTCCTACAAGAGAGAAGACTTGGACCACGGATGGTGTGGAACAGCTCCAGCCATCTGGTGCTCTGTGGAAATAGAGAATTTATCTGGCTTGTGTTGAGCTTCTCTGAGACGGACTTCAACTGCTGTCTGTCATTTAGCAAAACTTTCTAAGGCTGCTAGATACATATTTCTGCTTCTTTTCCTTTTGCTTCCTCCACACCTCCATGTATGTGAATGTAACTGCTCAGCACTTTAAATAATCTCCAGGCAGAGGTGCAGTTTGGATTTGGTTTGGTTTCTGCTGGGATCTGAGAAAGGCTGTTTAAATATACAGGAAACATGACTGAAAAGAAAACTTGACCAAGCATGGGTGTGACACAATGAAAGGAGCCTTGGGAGTCAGATTTTAGCTCATTATGTCAGTACAGATTTCCAGCTGGAACTGTTGCTAGAAGCTCAATTTTTCTGTGAATTGTCAGGACTTTATGTATCCTTCTAAATGAAACAAAAGATTGTCAGGAGCATGCTGCTCCAATGTCAATTTTTTCTGAAGTAGCCTGTAATACCCCAAATTTTGATCAAATGATTTCTAAGAATATAACAATATAATGGCATCTCAGCTGTCCTCTACAGTGTTGAATAAATTTGCTGAGATTTTATTTAAGCATTTTAAAAAAATAAGGAGGATAGTATTTCTTAGTGGAGCAAGAGCTTTTAGGATGTCTGCATTGTTCAGTCTTTCATGCACAGGACAGGTAATTCCCTTCCTACAGAAACTATTTATACACAGAATTTATTAATGAATGATATTAGCTTTGCTCACCGTGAGTTCTAGCAGCAAAGGTGAAAAAGGCAGCATAGCCAGAAAGTGTAGAGCTGTATTAATTGTGCTCCACATGAGTGCTTGTGATAGCAGACAGTGAACAAGACATCTCACACATCTCTAATTGGTCTGCAGCCAGTGGCAGGGTCAGGGCAGACAGATTCTCTGTTTCCAGCCCCTGAGCTGGGGCAGTTCTGTGCAGGGAGAGCCTTCAGCCTCTTTCCCTGCTATTAAAGTCTCTTTGTGCAACCCTGTGGCTTGAATATTTTAACTTAAGGCCTAGGCAGAAAATATTCAGTTGTCCCCATCCATGTTTTGTATATTAAAAAGAATTTTTAATTCTTTTCTGTGCTTGCGACAAAGGGTGATTTAATCTTACAATGTGATGCCAAGCTTAAATGATAAGTATAGACTAACAAACGTGACATACTGATATTTATTTTACTCATCTCCACCCTGCAATTCTAAAAACAATGATTAGTGATTAGAAAATAACTTATCATTGTTTTACTTATGGACCATAATTAATGAATCTCTAATTGCAGTAATCAACTGGAAATAATAGCAGAAGCACACAGTAAATAGGTCAGATTAAGTAAAATTTTAAATGTATGTTCCCAGATGTCTCTCAAACTACTCCTATCTCATGGGTTATATGGCATTTCCATCTTGGCTCATATTTTCATTTCTTCATGTTTATGTCTGAAATTCAAACACTGGTTTATGATAACCTCTTTGGGCAATTAACTCATTCTTAATAGAGACAACTCCCTGTTTGCAGAGGTTTCCTCTTCTTCACTATAGGAATGTTTATAAAAATACGAAATAACAGATTTTAAGATTCTTTTTGAAGGTGACTGATTTTTCTTCTCTGCATATTCAAACAAAATAGTGAAATACTCTGGTGGTTTTACATGTTGGCATAAAATTAATACATCTTCAATTTGCCCACAGTAGGAATTTAGAAGCTGTAAAATAAACTTCCACATGTGCCAAAAGCTACTGCCAGGCACCAGTGGCAGTCTGATGAGTACATAAAATTACTTTGAGACTGATGTACACTTAAACATAATCACTGACTCTTCAGACAGACTTTTTGTGGACCTCTGTTTCAAACAAACAAAAAAAGACAGAAAAATGAGAGTTTTCCCTCAAGGGGACACATCCAGGAAAGGAAAACAGCATTTGCTAGTACTGGCTGATCTTAAATCAGCCAAAGAATTTAAAACATGCCAAGTAATGCTGGCCAACTTGATTTTTAACTCATAAGCCTTGAAAAATGACAAAACCAGAATTTAATCTGCATGTTGGTAACCTTTAGGTTAAATCAATTATCTGGATTGAATCTTTGCAGTTTGCTAGGGGGTATCACGTCTCTGCCTTTTGTAAGAGCTTTCTTTTTTCATTCTTAAAGATTTGTGTAAAAATTATTGTTTGAGCTTTTTGGATTTTGCTGTCACAAGCCTCAGTTAGTATGACTGCCCCTACAGTTTGCTGCTGATTTTATTAACACCTTTCAACTGCTCCCAAAGTTTTCACAATTTCTGAAGCTTACCCACAGTATGTAATAAAGCAAAAGTGCAGACATCCTCAAAGTAACATTATATAGTAACAATCTATTATTTCTTCAAGGTCTATTATTCTCTGGTCAAGAATCTTCACAGTTCAGAAGCAGAGGTTGCTGGTGTAGACCCAGAGCTCACCCAAGGCAGCACATCCTGGGAGTGGAGCTGGATCAGACCATGCCAGAACAAAAAGATACCAAGCACCAATGAGCCACAGAACTGTCAGTAAGAATTATTTACCTTCATGAGCATTATTTACCTTCTTGTTCCCCTTGTTCCTGTCAGCAATGCCTGTTGAGTGGCATGAAGAATTGCTTGGGATGCAAGCTGCCTTCCCAGGACAACTAATCCTCATCCAGGCACCAGAAATCTGTTTTTCTCCTCTGATGTGGTTTGGTTTGTTGTTTTCATGTTTTAGCTATCTGTTTCTCCACAGGTAAGTGTATTAAACCCTAATTTCATAACCTCAGGAATTAAAGTAAATCATCTGTGGAAATGATAGGTAGGAAGAAAATAAATTGCTAGATATCACATTTCTCTTACATATTTGTCCCCTAACCTTATTAATATCAACTAATGCTGGAGACGCAACAACCTGGTTTTTATTTTGTTTGTTACAAGGCATCATTTTCAAAACTATTTGTAAACTCTCATTCAGTCATTTGTAAACACTGACCAAACAGAAGTTGCCTGCTCTGAAGGACAGAGCGGAAAGATCTATTCAGTGGTTGCAGTTGCAGCAAACACCTCAGCAGCAACAAAATAAGAGGAAAGAAAAGGTGTCCCCAGCAATTTAATTCTTGCAACAGAAAGAAACAATTTTCCTTTCTTCAGGAATTCACGATGAGGTAGCTTCTGCAAAGATCCCCACCCACAGCAAAGCTCTTTGCATCAGGAAAAACTGAAATCTTGTTAACCTGTGCTAAACATTGTCTGTTTCAATGGGAGGGCTTCTAAAAGCACAAATGCCATCTCTACAAAGCTCTCTCCCCTGGCTGCTAAGGTCCCCAGGTTAATACATATAAATAGTGCTTTTGATTTATGATATAGACAGCTGTAACAGATGAATGGCTTTAATTTACCAAGCCAGAAAAATCAGCATTTCAAAAAAAATTCTTTCCCTGCCACTGCAACTGAGAAGGCTTAGTGAGGCTTATGTGAGCTCTGCAGCAGATCTGTGACCCAGAGGAGCTGTGGCCACCCACACCAAAAATGATGGCTGTTCCTGTGTCTGTTAGTAAAGGTGTCACATATCCTACAGAGGGAATCAGAAAACACAGTAAATAAATCCCTGATAGTATTTTAAATATCTGTTTGAAATGTCAAGTAGAGGAATTTGATTCAAAACTCAGTCTTTCTTGTCCCTAATTAGTCTCACCAAAATCTTGCATGGGAGATGAAAGCTGGAGAGATATTTCTTCAGTTCTTATAGTTTTTACCAGCTGTTTTTTGGAAAATACTAAGCATTCTTAAATCTATTGAAATAAACCAGAATTCTCTCAATTGCAAGGATAAGGGTCACATATGAAATACTGCCTTAAAATCTGACAGCTTTACAAAGCAAATGCACCAGATGGATAACCCCTGGCTATATCCAGCCTCAAAGGAAAATTCTCCTTTCCACTGGCCTGTTTCCATCCCCCATACTCTGAAAGGTAATCAGGTGTAGTAAGGAAATCATCTTTATCCTGCTTGCTTTTCCCACTGGCAGTGCCCATAGCCTGCAAGCACACACTGATCTGCTGCAGGCTGTGTCACCTGAGATGTGTGATGTACCTGAGATATGTGAGTACCCATCCCTAAGCAGCTTTGAGCAGATCTATCTGCAACTGACCCTCCTTGTGTTTCTCATTTTTTGTTTGAGAATGCAGCGCTTTGTCAGCCCAATGTGGTTTGGGGTTTTTTTCTGTGATTACCTTCAGATGTCTGCTCTCCCCCTATTCCAGCTGGAGATTAGAGGCCACAATAACAGACCCAAGGGCTTTCAGTTTGTCTCTGCTGCAGTTTCTCAGTCACCAGAGCAACAAAATATCAAAGCCCTCATTGTGTAAAACTACCAGCAAGAGCAAACATCCCAGTGTTATTTTACCAGTGGTGATACTGTGGAGTTGTGATTCCTGAGGTGTCCTTGGCAATATTATTTCATGAGAAGACATAGCATGTTTGACTAGGAAAGCACTTGATTCTTCTCAAATGGAAGGAGGCCTAGGATGCCTTTGGTGCTTTACTTCTTTTGCTTCCATCAAGAAAGATAACAATAACAAAACTGGGGCATCTCAACATTGCCAATCTTACTAAATTCATTAACTTCATTTATTAAGCTCTCCATGGATGTTTAGTTTGTCATATATCGGTCCCAAGCTACTTAGAACCACAAATTAAAAGATTGAGTTATCAGAGAGTGCAACTTCTAATTGGAAGAGTTGGTTTTAATTTTTTTGGCAGGAATCACAAGATGATGCTATTAAACATAGCCATGAAGAAAAAGGACATTTTCATGTCCTTTCAGACTTTCAAATTCTTCTTTATTGCAAAAGAGATATGATAAAGTAGTAAAATTTGAGATTTTTCTCAGATTTTTTTTCTCAAATGGTATTTGTAATCATTAGCTCAGTTCCAGGACTAGGGTACAATTTCTTATAAAATTTTAAAGAAATTTTCTATAAAAGTTCTTAGTCTGACAGAGTCATTTGACACTGAAGCAGATACTTAAGGGTGCTAGAGCACAGTCCTGTACAACTTTGATTTGGATCATTCCAGTTCAAAATTTGTGGATGAGAAGGTCAATTTATAGCATATTTTTGTTAACCTTGCAAGTGACCAATTATCTAAAATTTTTAAAAAATTGAAACCTCACTGTAGAGGAAATAGATCTGCTCTATAATCTTCACAGTGAATCTGGGTTTCATTTTACTACACTGGTTTAATAGCTTATTACAGCAATCCAGCTGGTGTTCCAGGAATAGATCACTTTGCTGCTATGAGTGGGATTTTTTTTGTTCTCACATTTATCAAATATTCTGGCCAGCTGGCAATCTTTGCATATTTGGCTCTATACTACACCAGTCCTAGTGAGTGCAAATAATCTATAAAACCTTGATGTGGGGGATTAGATGGGTTCTAAGAGGACATCTGTGAAAACATGGGTGAAAACCTTGGAGACTTGTGCAAACTCTTGCCAATGGTGTGTCTGCTGCTTTTCCACATGGCTGTGAATTATGTAACAACACAAAGTAATGCACTTGCCTTTGGAGAGACAGAGAAAATTAATTGAAAACACATAATTAAACTGCACAGGAATATGATTTTCCAACATGCAGGATACTATGCAAAACCTGCCTATAAAAACCAAATTAAATACTTTTTTCCCCCCTACTTTTAGTTTTCTATCCAGAGCAGAGTTGGGAATATTCTTGCCAGGGATTTAACTGGTACTTTGGCATTCTGCTCTGTCAGCCCAGTAAATATCATCAACCTCTAAGGAACACGATAAACATGAGAAATTTTGCTAAACTGGCTATAAAGAATTTTACCAGGAAGTATAATGAAACAAACACCAAACACAAAAAACCCACAGTCTGCGCTACTAAAATAACTGTTGAAAAGAATAAATATTTTTGGCTTATTTATTACTTTTCATCCTTATTTAGAACACTAACAGGTGAAGATTTTTACTAAATGAAGAAAATGATAAATGTATTAGTTTCACAATCTGAAGCAGTCTTATGAAGGTCTAAACCTTCAAATATAGGAGTGGTGCACCTAAGTGAGATTTTGACTGAAAAGAAAATAGAAATATGTTGTCATTACATTGCAAGGGTTCCATACTGCTAGAGTTTCCTACCTCCTTGATGTTTCTTGTAGGCAGCTCCTCTAGGCACTGACTCTTCCTTCTTCTCACAGTAACCAACTAACTCCAATTTCCTTCAAACAAACACCCCAGTCTTTTACAACACTCTTCTGATTGGCTACAGCTGCAGCCTGTTAACATCAGGCCTGCTCCCAACCTTTAGTAATTGTCTGAGCTGCAACTCTTTAGGGTGTAAGATTACTTTCTCTACTACCTTTATTTACCTATGTTCTATTCCCCTACAGAAACATGCTGATGAGCATCACAAATTGACCTGTCAGAAGTCTAGAAAACTTCCACATAAGACTCAGGTACTGTTGCATAGAGGAGAAATGAAAGCTTGAAAGGGAGGAATTTAGTTCACCACTGAGACTCTGACTTTAAAGGGTTTATGTGTGGGTGTCTAAGTTCACAGCACAGGCTGTAGGTGCCAGGCAACAGAGCTCGAAAGCGTCCCACTGACAGTACCCAGCAGCAGCAGCACTCAGCTCTCACAGCACAGGTGCCAAGCACTCTTATTCTGCACCCTGAGGGGTCCTGCCCGGCCTGGCCCTCCCAGCCTGAAGGACCTGGAGCACCTTTAGCTCTGCTGTCACAGCCACCAGCCCTGCCTCCAGCCAGGGCCAGCAGTGATGCAGGACAGCAGAGCTCCCAGCTGTTCTGACAACCCAGGATTTTAAATTCTGCAGTAATGGGTGGTACAGCTCTGCTGAGCTCTACTGAGAACACAAAGGTTTCACCCATTAATGGTCAAAGCTCAGCAGGAGTTCTCCTGGGGCTTATGGTTCCACTTGAGGGCAGCCCAAATGAAACTAGACACCTTGGTTTAAGGAGCTGAATTTCTTTCTGGATGAATGAATGGTGAATTGAATGTCTCTGCTGATTTTCATTGCCCAGAACTTTTCTTAATATAGCACCAACCTGATCACTAGGAGATCCCAAATGTGTCTTATTTTGGAAATAAATTCCCACTCTACCCCACCAATAGTGTCCAAACATAATATTGAAAAATATGCAGTAGGAACTGAACTGGTGCTGCCACTAACTGAAGCTTAGAAGCATGTGTAACTTATGGATAGGGTAATTAGAAAGTTAAAATGTGCATGATAAAAGATGATAGCCAATAGAAAAGGCATGATGCACTCTGTATGGCACTGAATGCACTCCATTAAGAAGAGGAACATAGCTAAAATTTGGTATTAGACCCTAATGCGTGCCCTGTCAAAAATGTTATGCTTGTCCATCACACTGACAATGCTCTGAATAAAAATAACCTGTATTAAAAAGAGGCAGTGATGAAGTAAATTGTGCTGATAGGGAGTGTTAAAAATGCCTCATCTCTAGAAGAAATGGGTTTGGAAACAGGCTTACTGTGGCTGTTTAATTATATATTAATATAATTAAATATTTATCCAAGTGAAAAATCACTTTAGCTCTGTTTGTGAAGAAAGAAGCAAGATTTTCTACCAGAAAAAGGACAGGTCAATGTTGGGAATCAGCACAGGCTGCTCAGTTGAACTATTCATTGAAATAATTACATCTTCAGGGGATTGCATTTATCTATGAAGAACATGACAATCTCTGAATTAAATGTAAATTTCTTAGAACAGAGGATAGGTACTTTCAGCCTACAAGAGGGTGATACATGAAATTCAAAGAGAAACCAGTATGTCTTTGTCATTTTTCCTGTTTGTAGTTTTCAAGTATACTTATTTTTTCTACTGACATTTTTTAATAAAATAACATCATCCTCAAAATTAAATGAGCTTTGAAATTCTGTAGCTCAAACTTTTCTCTAGTCAGGACTATTGTGACAGAGGTTTAGGGTTTTTTTCTTACTGAGAGGTTACCAATCTCATATTATCAAATATATCCCATCCACTTTAGATAAAAAATATTTACTATTTGGTCTGATTTGCCAAGATGTTGAAGGGCATCAATGTGTGAGAGAACTGAAAACAAAAATTTAGTCCAAGCAGGAAAGATAACAAGTTTTTTATAAACAATAAAAAACTTTCCCCCAAAATACTTCATAATGTTGGCAAATCAAAAAATCTCTTCTTTTGCAGTTTTTATGTGCCAGAAATATGTATCAGGGATAATGTGAAAGCATGAGTACTCTCTCCTAAAGCAGGGACATCTTGTAAAGCTTAGACACAGATCTGACCTTCCAGAGGCCAAAAACTGGAATGTATCGCTTTTGTGGACTGGCAATATCAACAAGCAGGATTTTCTTACTTTTTATCTCATTAGCTAAGAGAAATACACATATTAAGAAGAATAAGTTAAGAAAAATACACATATTGCATAGTCTAGTCTCTGAGAAGTTTTAGCTAACTGTGTTTTCAGCATCAAAAGATTACCCTCCTTTGGTAATACATTCCCTTCCAAACATTCTGAAGCTTTTTATAGTTATACAAAAGACAAAGCACCAATGTTTTCTACAGTATGCTGTGAAGATGCTGATAGGTCTGAAGTCCCTAAGGAGAGGTCAGTTAGAAAATCTGCTCTATTATTAGTTTGTACTGCTTATTAAAACATATACACAATTTTTAATATACACATATTTTTTTAACTTTTTTTCCATCCTACTCCTTTTCCAACATTTATTTCCTCAACCTTTTCATTTACGTGGTTAAATTCACACACAGGACTGAATTTTCAAATTGTTTTACCATGGTTTCAGCTATGTGTCTCCCATTGACTCCTTAATGAGAGCAATCTTGAAAACATTCCCTAATAGTTTTATAAAAATGTAGCCTTCTGCTGCGTTCTCTCTCTGAGTGATGAGTGCTGTGATTGCAGGGGTGGGAGGTAAGAGACAGACAATAAGAAATTTCAACTCAAAGTATCTTGATGACATGTGAAAGATGAATTGAAAATGCTTTAGTTTAGAAATTAGTTTTAATGGCTTTTAAGGTGATGGATGAGATGACTTTGAACTGGATGTACCTGGCAGTGGTCACTGTGCTGGAGCAGCAGAAGGCATGCAGGGTGAGGGTGGGCATGCTGCACTCCAGGGTTATCTACACATCTATTTAAATACTTCTAAACAGCTAAATTTATCACATTGGTAGCATGTAAATACAGGTAAATGGTATTTTGAAAAAAGATTCTTTTTTGTAAGAAAAGGGAGATCTTGGTATAAATTAAACCTGCAGCAGCTTTTAGGCACCAGTTCCAGGAGGACAGGGTAGATAAAAGGCAGGCACACATGGGGAAGATGAGAGGAAAGGAACAGTGGTGAGTGCAGGGGTGGACATCAAAGGCAACCTCAAATCCACAAGAGCCTCAGGGAAGAAACTCATCTGAGACTTGGCAGAACAGGGTTCAAGTCTTTGGTCTTCTGGTTCAAATAAGTTTGTACTCAGATTCCCCATGTTACTTGGTTGTACTCAAACATTTTTGCTCTGTATGAAGGAGAGCCTGGGAAGGGCAGGCCAAATCAGTGAAACCCTCACACCCTTGTGCTTCTCTGTGATGTGCAAGACCCTGCAGAGAGCTTTGCTCTCAGCTGATGATTCTGAGATGACATAGGAATCAGTCTCTCTGTCTTTCATTTTTCTCTTATGAAAAGCTTTTAGAGGTTCATCCCAGTGTGGATTAGGATTTTTTTTGTTTTGTCTTGATAACTTTATCAGAGTGGAGAAAAGCTTGTTCACATACATTTATGTGCAAATATTTCATTTTCACCTCAGGACTTTAATATCACTCCAAAATCAGAACTGGAGATCCAGACTGAGATATGTTTCAGGTCACTCTGAAATTAAGCTAATTATCTTGATGAATATTTAGCTAAGGATCATTAGGTTTGTTATAAATTATCCTACACTTTCATTGTTTGGAACAATGAAATTTTTATTGCTTTCCTTCTAGTCAATTCTATTTTCAAAGCCTTGCAAATTAATGTTTGTTCTGCCTTTAAATGCTAAAGGTTTACAGGAAGCAACAGTGAAAAGGAAGAATCATGCATGGTATTTTCACTGCCAGAGTGCAACAGTGCCCATCTATGCCCATGTCAAGCAGGGATGCTGATGGAGATCCCCATTTCCCTGCCCCAGCTAGGTGGCATTTTGGCAGCACCAGGGCTCAGGCACAGCTGGTGATGCATCCCCAAGTCTTGTATTCTAACCACAGCTAATGAGGCAGCTAACTCAGACTTCTGCTTAAAAGTAAGATCAATTATGTTTTAATTACATCCTCAGGCAGCCCATTCTACTGCTCATCTGTATTTCTGTAACTGGAATGCTTTCCTAAATGTCCAATTAGAATCACCCTTACCACAACCTAAACCCCTTGCATTCTTTTCCAAAATGCCTTATTCCTTCCTATAAGCAGCAGCCTGGCTCTCTTTCCCAAATCCCTTCTTGCTTTTCCAGACATACCACAGTAACATATATGACGCCACAGGATCAGTTTTTTCCAGACTTAGTGGGTGCCAATAAGGCAAATAGTTGTGGCAAACCTTGTTTGTCCAGTGCTCCTGACCCACTGCAACATCCTGGTCTTTCCCAGCAAGGAAGGAAAGTGATGCCTGTATTGGAATGCCAGCCCAGGGCTGGTGCTGAAGGCTCAGAAACACAGGTGAGACGTGTCCAGACTAATGCAAGCAAGCAAATTACAAGGGTTTTTTTCTTTTTTCCTTTTTCCCTGAAGTGTTTTGGGGTATAAACTGCTGGCAGCACATAACACTATATAATGATGTTGTGGATGCTTCCGCCATGAGATACGTTTTTGTATCCTTGAGATGTAAAGTCTGTTCTGCATTTTGTGAGTGGGAAACATCCCAAGGGATTCTGGTTCTGACAGAAGGATTTTCCTCCTGCCATCTTACTCAAACGTTCATTTTCCTGTACCATCATTTGGAAGTGGTTCCTGTGGCATTCTTCCACTTCAAATACGATTAGAGAACAATCATATTATCCTCCTATCATTTGTTGAGTATTATGCTCTCATTTGACCTAAAGTGGCTATCTAAGACTGAGATCTCAAACACAGGTGAACAGGCCAGGGAAGGAAATGGCAATCTGACTGCTGGAAAGATAACACAGTGATTTCTTACACATACTTTAAAAATGGTGGTTGTAGCATCAGTTTTAATGGGACTTAATCTGATCAGAAAGAGAAGTTTAAAAGTACTTATATTCAGGAATGATAGTGTCCCAATGGATGGGGTATTCTTGTTTGTTTGTTTCTTTCTTTCTTTTTGGGATTAATACAATAATTTGAGCCCATGCCCCATTTTTGACAGAAGGGACTAAGGGCAAACCCCCAGTGGTAGCACGGGTGGGAGCCCAGTAAGTGCCTGTAGCTGGAAGAGCTGCTGGGAAGCAGCTTGTGGAGAGCACTGCTTCTTTTTTAATGCCTTATGGAATTTTCTAGCACACAGTCTGGCTCTTTTTGTTATCTGCCAGCAGATCTCTGAATGCATGACCCATAGCAAAATCTACTTACAGGGTGAAAAACCTGACTATCAGTTAGTGTTAAGCTGATTTTAAAAAACAACTAAAAACCCAAAACAACAAGCTAGTGCTTGGGGAGAGAGAATGTTGTCTTTGAGGGCTTTTTTTTCCCCCTTTAAAAGACTCTAATCATGTTCCACTTCAGTCTGAGCATTAAATTAGAAGGTGCAAGTGAAAGAATGAATATTTACAGAAAAAAAATAATGGAAAGATTCCTAGAATAATTCAAACACATTAGTTGTGATAATTAACCATTAAAGAAAAATAGTAGTAGCACCACAAATTAATAGCATTATAAATATTCATAATTCAAAGCCTTTTAAACAGTTTGTTGTGCAGAATACTAATTTAAATCTAACCCCATTTTAAAAATCAGAATATTCAGTCAGGCTTAAAAATGAATATGTAATATTTGTTAGAAACTGGATGTGCAGACTCAAATGGCATATATTTAGCCTTCTGGAACGAAGTTTCTGTAGCAGTCCAGAGAGTATCACTGTGAGGGGAAGGTTTGTAGAAGTGGCCAGAAGAATCCACTAGGCCAAATCTCTCCCCACCAAAAGGAGAGCACAATGGTGATCTCAGAAATTCATCCCATCTGCTGTTTTTCCAAGAGGTGTGCATGGACCTGAGATGAAAAGGGATGTGGTGCCCATGTGTGTGTCACTGTCACCCAGGTTTGGCTTTGTCTCTGAATTCAGAGTTGATTGTGTCCCAGCCAAAGCCCTTCCCTGGGGCTCTGGCACCCCCTCTGACATCCCAATACACAAGCAGAATGGAATAGGAATATGGTGAGACAAGCATTTGGTGAGGGACACATCTGGCTGTACTTGATGGTGAGACCTGCTAAGGTCAAAGCCTAAAACCCAGGTCCTTGCACAGTGCAGTTGGAGCAGCATCAAGAACAGAGCACATCCTCCTGTTTGGAATAGCCCCCAATGAGCAGTAAAGGAGAGCTCCTGCTCCAGCAGTGAAATTTTCCCTTTGTCTCAACATCACCTGAGAAAGCCTCCACATGGAGGCTTTCTTCATCTAGCCCTGTAGTTGAAGAAAACTTGCTGTCTGGAAAGGGTCACATCCTGCCATTTATCTTTTATATGTATAAGAGTATTATTGTTTATCAATTGATCATATGGGAGTATTGATTGTAGATAGTTAGGATATCAGTAGACCTTCATGGTTGTTATACAATTTGTATTTGTTAGCCTCCTCATAGCTATTTAATTGTTTTAGTAAATCCACAAGAAAATACAATTTGAAGATCCACATAGCTCAGATAGAATTATGAAGCAATTTGGGCACTCATTTTCTCTAAAAGTTCAGGCTCATGAATCTGTGTGGAGGAATGGCTACATGACGAAGACCACATAGACGTGCTCTGGATATCTGACCAAGAATTGGGAAAGTACCAGACCCAGCTAATCTGAGTCCCTGAGGGCTGCAAGGACACCGTGTCCTTGAGCATAGCTGTGGTACAGTAACAAGATGTTGTAGTTGAGAGAAACATGAGAAAAAGGGGATGTAAGTCATAAGGAATGAGGAAGTAAGAGAGGAGCTGATATCTATAGTATAACCAATAAACTGCTCAGCTTACAGAATATGTATGAGCTTATTACTTATTGTGCATAAATATCTGATGCTCTCATCAATAAACAAATCTTGCTGATCACTCATATTGAGCATCCGAGTTCTCCCTCACCACGACAAATCTGCACAGATACAGGTCTGGACAGCTCTGAAAATGTAGGTGTTGGATTAAAGTATTACAGGAATTACTGATCCCCAGTCCCCTGCCCCACTGGAGCTTTACTGCTCCATGGCAGCAGAGATGTTTCATGGCAGTTCTTGTGGTGATAAAGCGGCAGAAATGTTTCGTGGCAGTTCATGTGGGGATAAAGAGGCAGGGTTGTTTCATGGCAGTTCTTGTGGGGATAAAGAGGCAGGGATGTTTCATGGCAGTTCATGTGGGGATAAAGAGGCAGGAATGTTTCATGGCAGTTCTTGGGGGGATAAAGAGGCAGCTCTGCTGCAGGCTGCTCAGACAGATTTATTGCAGGTACATTGAGAGGATGAAAACAGAGGTCTCTGCTGCAGGAAAGCCCTGCAGAGATCAGCCCTGGGGTCTCCAGGAGATCCCTTCTGGCAGCAGTGGGGGCTGGGATGGTCCAGCCCCCTGCACACCTTTGTCCTGTCAGGCAGCTCTGTCCCAGGCCAGCTGTTGTCTCCCTGAGAGCACAGCTGGCTGCAGCATGCTTCCTCTGGCCAAAGCACACAGAAATGGGCAAGGATTTCTCTCCTGATGCAGTGATTTTGCCTCACAGCCCCCAACTTTTTGGCTGGAAAAGAAACCTCTTTTCCATTGGAGGGGGGATTCAGGGAGACAGTCTGGCCAGAGGTGCTTTGCAGTAGAACAATCTTGAGCTATTGATTCTGGTTCCACTCTTGAACCTCATTTGGAGATTTGAAGGCATAAAAATCCATTCTGGTACATTAATCTGATTTCCTGTAAATTCAGAGTATGAAACTTTGTCGATTAAATAAATTCTGAACTAAGTATTTTTATGCAGCTTGAGGTATGACAGAGAGGCGTTCCTTCTTGGCTAAAAGAGTAATTTCCAAAGAAATTTGGGACTGGAGTGTTGGTGCAGCACTCCCCTTTTACAGACAAAGAAGTTCCTTACAAGTCCTATTTGTCTGGTTTTGCCCCCAAAAACCAAGTATCTTGATCTTAAACCAGTGCCAAAACAACATTCTTTCTATTAAGTTTTTACTGAAAAATTATGCTGATCCCAGATTAACTCGATGAGGATAAATTGGTTTAGTCTAACAGTTGCAGCTTATGAAATATACTAACTCCAAATGATAAAGGATTAGCCTTTAAAAATATACAAATTGATTTCTTGGTTTCCTCTTTTTAAACCCAGAATGTCATTAATATCTACTGCACAAATAACACAGATAAATTACTTCCTCATTTTTTTCTTCTACAAAAATGTCATGCTTTCATCCAGCCTGAGATGGAAGGGAGGATATATTTGCCTCTTTTTACAATTTAAAGAATAAACACTCACAGTCAGAGCTGCTAAGTGTTCCCACTTGTATAACAGGTACCTTCTAAGAACAATGACTCATCAGTACTTCAACGATGGCTATTTTAAAAATACAATATAGCATAGCCACAGGAAATATTTATATTATTTAAATAAGAAATGGTTATTATAAAACTCTGATTTTAGATAAGAAGTGCTAGAATTTGTCTCATCTGGGACAGAAGGGAGCACTTTTAATTATCTCCTTGTGTAGAAATCAGTACATCCATCTGCCTTATATGTCACAAATATTTCTTGCAATGTAGGCAACACTTCTGCATCAGGAATCTTTGCAGAGAAGAGAAAGCAGCTTTAGAAGGGACTGCAAGTCCTGAAGGAGATGGCTGCCACAGGAGCAGCTGCCAGTAAATCCTGCCTGATGCTTGTGTGTGTCATCTGCTCCCCAGATCTCCAGGATATATGTCTGGTTTTCAAACAAGATGTGTCAGAGTCGTTTTCCTTTTATTTCTGCAGAAGAAGTGAAGGTGCTACTTTAGGTGGAGCAAAAAGCTTTCTTTTCATAATTCATGGTGACCATTTAAATCTATAAACATGTCAAAATTAAAATTGTACCTATGTCAGCATTACAAGGATATAGACCGTGGCCATTTGGGGTGAGTGAGTTTTTCTGCACTGACCTTAAAATTTCCTTCTCCAGGAGAGCACAGGGTGTGGCCCTGGGGGATCTGTCCTTACAGCTTTAACTCTGCTTATTCTCTGCATCTCAAGGATTGGGGAAGAAGAAAAGCCAGAGATGGAAGAGTCAAGAAAGGAATGCATAGTTGTTTTGGTCTTTTCCTTCCTCCCTAACAACTGTCTTCTACAAAGCTGGTAAAAATGACACCGCATAGTCCAGGAGGACAGGGAGTACCCTAGAGCTGCCACCATGGTTTACCATGCAAAATAGGCTGGGTTTTGCTAATTTTTGTTACCAGTGAGCCTTCCAGCTCTCACAGGGGTTGAAATTCATTGAAACAGGTGGGTGTAGCTATTGCCCTTGTAACAGTTCCAGCTGTCCAGGGAAGCAGTTAAATGGGGGTTTGTTCAGTAAGGCACAAACAGATGCTAGACCCCAAGTGCCAAAGAGTGTGACATATAAATCCAGGCTATGGTACTCCCTGGAGATTATCATTGGCATGAGATAAGCAGGAAGAAAAGCTCAGTAATTACTAGTGGGGACATAGTAGAAACAAGTAATACAGTGGAAATTTGTGCACTAAATACTATTTGCCAAACTGTAAGCAAGGATGTTCAAGCTAGAAACAGGAATTCCACGAGGGCACTTTGACCATCTTCTTGTGAAGCTGGTGGGGAGATGTCCCACCTAATGAGAGTAAAACCTTTGTCTCTGCTCTCTCAGCAGAAGCAGAAACTAATTTGAGGATAATTTTACAAATATATGTATCAGATATTTCCAAAATCCACAGAGCTGTCACACCACAGCCTTTCCCATAATTTAACTACACACATACAGGTGAAGAATAATTTGCAGTGCTGTCATAAGGGGCATTTTTCTAATGACTACTTGAATGGCATTTCATTCATATACCCACAGAACAAAATGTTCATTAAAAATGTCTACCAGGAAATTGAATTATCTGTACATCAAGAGGTTGAAGTTCTCAAAATCAAGATAATATGCAAAATTGTGATATCTTATTCTCAAAGGATACCCACATTTGGACAAAGATCTAACTTTCCAATTCTGCCATATGGTTTCTTTTTCCATTCTTACCTTTTTTGTGTGTTTTAAATTGCATAAGGAGCCAAATTTCTAAAACCTGAAGTATCCCAAAAGACTAAATTCATATACAGCACCATGAATTACAGAGCAGCTCGAATCCCTTAAGAAGCAGACCTCTGCATCTAATGCAGTATTAGATGCATTAAATACTTTAGATACTGCATTAGATGCATTAGATCCTTTGCCAGATATAGATAGATATGATCCTTTGCCAGATATAGATGTATATGATCCTTTGCCAGATTCAACCCCTCTCCAGTACCCATCCTATTTATCAGAAGATTCCAGTAATGCCAGACACTCATAAGACAAAGGCTGAATGTCTTAGACTAATACTTAGGTATACCACATCTACACCAGGATTTAGACCACAGTAATGCTCTTACAGCTGATTATGGTTCACAAAGAATTGATATATTTATAACAGCATGGTGCATTTAAACTAATAGAAGAATCTGGATGTTTTTGTTTGGTTGGTTTTGGATTTTTTTACTCCTTTAAAGTTTCTTTAATGGTATCTTGTGACAGTGTTCACAGGGGTTCTTGGATGAGGGGAGAGATGAGAATGTTGACTCTATGTTCAGAAGGCTTGATTTATTATTTTATGACATATATTACATTAAAACTATACTAAGAATAGAAGGAAAGGTTTTCTCTTAAGGCTAACTAAGAATAGAAAAGAATGAATAACAAAGGTCTGTGGCTCGGGCAGAGAGTCTAAGCTATTTGGTCTGTGATTGGCCATTAACTGTAAACATTCAAGATGGCTCAATCAAAAATCTACTTGATGCATTCCACAGCAGCAGATAACCATTGTTTACATTTTGGTTCTGAGGCTTCAGCTCCTCGGAAGGAAAAAATCTCAAGAGATTTTTAGTGAAAAGATGTCTGCGCCAGTATCTTTTCTTGGAAAAAAGTGTGCTCTCATATTACTAGCGTTGTGAAGTGTAACTAGTTATTATTATCTAGTTTTTAGTTTGCTCATATTCCCTGCATAATAGTTTATGTTGTCTTCTGGTTCATGCTGTGAGGTCAGCTGTGGAGGTGATTTCATCTGACTCTAGACTGCCTTGGCAAGGGGCTGAATTTTTGTTTTGTTTGTTCTGTGAAAAGAGGGTATTCCCACAGATGATCTAATATTGCAGCTCAGCTCTTAGAACACTTGTAGCACTTGTCATTTGTCATGAGAAACATCTGAGGAGTATTAGCCGCCTCCTGACTGCAGTGAATTATTTTTCATGCCATTTCCATGACCTCATTTCCACGGAGACCCCTATTTCTCATTACAAGGGTTCTCCCCCCTGTTTTCATGCTGTTACATGAGAACTATAAAGTCCTTTCAGTCTGTGTAGTATTTAATGAGGGAGTTCTGGTTCTAAAATAACTAGTCAACAATGAAAGCTCTATCTGAAAAGCCAGGAAGTGTAGGGAAAAAGTGAATAATTGCCCAAAAATCCATTTTAATTAGTTTTTGCTAAGAAAATTAAGGAAACCATTTTAGACAAGCAGTTAGAAATAGAAATTCAGAAGAAAATTAGTTACTATTCTGAATGATGCCCAAATGGAAAGTAGCTTTGTTATTTTAAGCAGAGGAACTTCACCTTGGTTCATTCATCACCTTGAGGTGAAGCCTATGCCTCCATGAGAGGAGAGATACATGGCATCCAACTAAAACACTCTGTGTCAGGAGCAGGGAATTGAGAGGATTCCTGTAATACAGCAATGCTGTCCTGTAATACAGCAATGCTGCACATCCTCATACATTGGCTAAGACCAGCTTTGGTAGAGTGGTGAAAGAAACCCTTTCTTTAAAATATTTTTTTTGAAAACCCACAACAAAATAATTTTTTTAAAAAAAAATCAATGGCAAAAAAACCCCACCCATCAAACACAAAAGGAAACATATTCCTTTATCAAAGAGAAAGTGCCAAAATCACACTGGCACACATTAGGTATGAGAAGATAGCCAAGTACACATTATTGAGGAATGCCTAAATAATGGAAATAGATGCTATGACTCAAGGTATATTCATTTAGTTTACTTAAGCCTCCTTCCAGAATTTCAAAATAATTTCTAGAACACAGACTGACAGTTCATGAGAAAAGGTTGTAAATAAGATGTGTCTTGGAACAGTCAGCTGCTTCCTTAGAGGAATTAGCAGAAAATGCTGGTGAAATGAGTGGGTAACATAAAACTAGGAAAATTTTTGTTGTTAATACAGAGTATGATTGGGATATGATTTGAAGAGAAGTGAACAAGAACACTCAGAGTGAGAATGGCTCAATAATTAAATAGCAATATAAAAAGAGAATTTGAACATCAAGATCAAATGTTATGAAGAGAGAACTTGTCAGTTAAGAGCAATGGTGAGGAGAAAGAAACTGTGAGGTCTGTTGGCCAGAGATGTGTACAAGCAGCAGTGGCATGTGGCAATGAATGGGATAAATTAAATCACTGGGAATGGTGGGAAAACACTTCCAGTGCAGACACGGAGTGATGAATAGTGCCATAGACTTCACAGTGAGATGCAATCTAAGGTCTGGTTGCCGTTGCCAAGGAAAGATTAATTAAGACAGAAACAAACCTAGGGAGGTGCATGAGCAATGTGAGCACAAGAACAAATATATGCCCATACATTTATTTAGGCTGAACACTGACAGTGAGTTCAGCAAGCAGAGCTCACAGGAGGAACAGTGGCCAGGTAATGAGCTTGGCTTCATGTTTGGAATCTGGACCACAGTTTTCAGAAACACCAGAGGACAGGAGCAGCATTTCAGACCTGCCATGTTCCAGCTCTTGGGACTTGACATGTTCTTCTGCTGTCTTGTTAAAGTCATTTAATATGGCAAAAAGGGAAACCAAAATACTATAGTTCTTTCTTATGGAAAACTTATATCTCAAATTCTCTGCAAATTTTCTCTGAAACTTCCCAAAAAATATCAGCAAATTGCCAACACCAGCTATAAACATACAAATATCAATAAAGGTAGATAGATTTAGATCAACATTGTATAGATGGGTTTAGATAAACACAGTATTTGTCGACACTTAAAATACAATATGTATGTATAAATATAATACATATATATAGATATATACATCTCAGCTATAAATAATAGCTCACTAGGATAGAAGCTCCTATCCTACCCTAATATTTCTAAATATATAAAAGTAATTGTTACTAATTGCAAATATTTTTCTCCAAGGATTTTGGTACAATAAATTTTTTTCAAAACCTGAAAATGAGATCATATTCTAAGAATATTTGGTAATATTTACATAGTAAATACTTAAATTCTTATTATGACAGAAATACTCAGGATCAGCACTGAACGATTAATAAAAACTAAGAAGATACCACATTGAAATTCCTGTTTTTTCATTAATTTCCAAACTTTCAAAATTATCATTCACCATCTTTCTTCTGTCTTCATCCAGCTCTATTTTACTCATTATCTCTCTTTCAGCACTGGCATTTTCAACACTGTCATACAGAGTATGTCTTTTTGTCATAAGGAAGGAAATGGAAATCCATTCAACGGAGACACTGCTGGCTTTTTTCTTTATCTGCAGCGATACTTAGGGTATCAAGCAGGGATCAATACCTGTTTCATTGCACTGGCTGCTCTGTGGACAGCAGCAGAGAGGCAGCTCCTTCCCTGAGAGCTCTCTTCATGACACACAGGCTGAATAAAGAGGTAAAAGAAGGAAAGGAGGACAGTTAACCGCAAAGGCATGTACTTGCATTATTATTCTAATCATTCACTGCTTTATTTTGCTATGCATCATCAACTCTCTTAATCTCTTTATATATTATTAGTTAATAGCTCTGTATTAGCAATTCTTTTTGCTCCTGAAAGAACAAGGAAGGGATATGGAGATTTGGCTTCTGTCTCTGACATTTTAGTGCAGACCTGGGAAATGCACTTATTAAGGTGTATTCTCACAGCACACACTGATTATTTTCTTATGTATTTCACCTGGAAACAGCACCAAAAAAAATTGTTAATTATTATTATCAAAATAGTCAAATCATTCAGCAGACACTATTCCACTATTCCTGCAGCAGCAGCAGCCCCATTCCCAGGATGGCCTTCCTGCAGTATTTTCATGTACCAAGGCCCTGTTGGGCAGCTCTCCATTGCTGTTCCTCAGGTTCAGGTACATAACAGGGGCTGTGTGAGGACTGGGAGGCTTCCTCCCCTTTGGCATAGTAGAGTCTTAAGAATGGTCAGAATTTAAAAATCATCTGCAAAGACAGAAAGAACTGGGGATATTTTTTCCTCGTACAGGAAAAAAAAAAATCACAAAAATCAACAGAAGGCACAACAAAATATAAAAGGCTGCTGCAAAGTCAAAAGGAATAATTTGTGCTCCACATCCATGATGATTAGGACAAAAAATAGAACTGAATTTCTACTCTCTATCCTTATCTCCCTCTTGTTCCTTCCTTCCCAACCATCAGGTCTGTGTGATCTCGCCTAGGATTTGAGTCTTGCTTGATTTACCATGAGGTGGAAGGGGGACAAATTTACCCTCTTAGTGCACAGTCAAAGCTGTCACTGCGATACTAAGGGTGGGAGCTGGAAAAGAAGTGAAATCTGTGCCGCCCCTCGGGCTACAAACTGAATGTTGCATTACTGAGCATCAGCTGGGCCTCCGGGGTGACTGTATCAGATGAAACATAAACAACAGTATCCAACGTGACAGATCAGAAATTAAAAACTAAAGCTGTCTGAGCAATTTACAGTGGTGGGTGGTTTTATCCTGGCTTTTTCTTTCAGATAAGAAAAGCCTTCCTTGCATGAAATTATTGTGAGAGTCTGAGCACAGTCCTGGGCTTCCATGAATGTAACAACAGGTATTTTTCTACAGTATTCTTAGGGTATATAGATGCTTTGGGCCTTTCTTTTTCTTTCTTTTTTTTTTCCTCTTTATTTTAATTCAAGTTGTATTTATGCTTCATTTGAAGACAAGAAAATCAGATGCAAATTTTCATGGTTTGTGTACCTCATTATCTTACACATATTTTCTTGTGGCGTGCTCATCACACTCTTACTTGAGTCTCCTCAAATGGTGCATTGAGCAACTTGAGTGAGAGCTGTCTGTTTTGCCTCCTTTCATATATTTTTGAGAGAAGTTTCCTGACTATTTGGCTTCATATTTCAGTGCTATACACAAATGGTTTCTGCTAGTAAATACACACTGCTTTAAGAGCAGCACAGACAATTCATACTTGTGCCTGACTGATGTAGGGTAGGTGCTAGTAGTCCTGTGGGAATTATTTCATAGCCTCTGGAACTTCAACAGGAGTCAGTCCTCTGTCTGTCAAGATTGGTCTTGCTTGAAGAAAGCTCCATGAAGAAAAGGTACTGGTCATTATCCTTTTTCTCAAACTTTGGGTGATCATTTATATTTATCAAATACTTCTTGTGGAAGACTACAAAAAAAATAAAAAAGAAGACTTAAATATTGTGGGTTTTTTTTCTTGTCAAACATATTAATTTGAAAAGATCACAGTACTGGGGATGTAAGTACTGCAAGGAACACAGAGACCTTGGAGTGCCCTATAAGTGTTCTGTTTGCTATTCCAGTTACTTCTCAATTTATTAATGTCATTCTGCGATAAATGAATGAATCTTCAGATTCAGAGAGCCAAATTCTGACAGAGACATGAGATTTTGTCTGTGTCTACAGCAGCAAGATGCACAAAAGGAGCAGATCAGCAGTAACCACTGGTGCAGGGGATCCCCGCCCCGCTCTGCAAGCATGTGGAGGCAGGGGATGGAGGAGTGACCCCAGCCAGCAGCCAAGCACCCACACAGCTGCTTTTCCAATTCCCACTCCCAGGGGGACACTGGAGAGGACAGGAAAGCAAAAGCAATTAAACTTTTGGGTCAGGACAAGATAAACAGATGAAGGGGAAAAGAAAAAAAAAGTGATGCAAAAGCAATGACTCAACTGCTGTCGCAAACAGTGCCCTGCCAGTCTCCAAGAAATAGCCACCCTGGAAGATGAAAACTCCCTTTCTTCTTCCACTACCCCAGATTTTACTGCTGAAGCATGAAGCTCTATGGTACAGAATATGATTTTGACCAGTTTGGGTCAGCTGTCCTGGCTGTGACTCCTCCCATCCTCTTGCTCACCTCCAGATGACTTTCTGGAAGGACAGAGTGAAAACAGCAAGCATTGACCTGGTGTCCAGCAGCCATTCAGCAAAAATTGATGTGTGCTCAACAGAGGTTAAGGCACAAATCCAAAAAGCACCATAGAATCTGTTGTGAAAAAATTAACTCCATCCAAGCCAGACTCAGTATGGGGACAGGGAATTGTGACTTTAGAGTAGCTCCTGCCTCATCTCAGCAGCTCCATGAGGATGTCTATTATCAGCTGGAACATCTCCTGAAGGTGATCTTCTGGAGGACATCTTACATCTCTGTTTCATCTGAAAGACAGCTGGCTCATGCACCCTTGAACCAGTGTAAAATCTGACCCAGAGCTGGGTAAACCTTTCAGAAGAGCACAGCTTACCTGAGCTGCAGCTCTAATGTGGAAAGCAGGGGCTGGTTCCAGCCAGCAGCCAGCCTTGTGCCACCTCCTGAGAGATGTGGCACCAAGGCTCACCTTGGAATTCTTGTGGCCACAGTTCATCACCAGCCCTCACGCAAATGGGTATCTGAGCTGGGAAAACAGACTGGTAATGACAGTGTGAGATCAACTTTTCTGCTCTCCCTGAGAAGAAGGAATTGCCAGCAATTGGCAGCTCTAACAGCTGGAAACTGTGTCAAAAAAAACTTTACTGAAGAAAAAATTATATTCTTTCAGAAGTCTAGGTGAGAGAAAATAACTCCAAGATG
The DNA here is from genome assembly GCF_028769735.1 of Zonotrichia leucophrys gambelii. Taxonomy (NCBI): domain Eukaryota; kingdom Metazoa; phylum Chordata; class Aves; order Passeriformes; family Passerellidae; genus Zonotrichia; species Zonotrichia leucophrys. Next base: position 21,420,958 of record NC_088169.1, on the reverse strand, counting down.
TGTTATGACCTAGAAAGGAAGGTTTTCTGTGGGTTTGCTTAATTTTGTGAAGGTTTTTTTTTTTTTTTGTTTTTTGTTTCTTATTTTTTATAAGTCAGGCAAATTGGGAGGGATTGCATGAACCCAGCTGCCTGTAAAAGAGGCAGCTTTGCTGTGCTATTGATACAGGGGTTTCTCAGGGGGTGGATGAGAGCATTTATATGTATTCCTCTGCAAAACTGAAGAGTATCCAGAGCACATCCAGGAACACAGCAAAAATTGCTTGCTCTGTTCATATGCATAATTCTGTCAGGCTTTGAAATCAAAGAGCAAGAAGATGGTTATCCCTTCTGATACACTGCTCCAAAACATAGACCTCTTTGAGAGAGAGGCTCTGTTTTAATCCCCCCAGAGAGGTTTCTGTGGGGAGACAAACCAGCTAACCAAGCACCATTGCTTATTGCAGCCACTTTCTGTTCTTCTGCAAGGGTCACCTGGCTGTGTGAGCGGGGCCAGAGACCCAGCAGTCATCTTCAAGGGGGGCTCCGAAGGCAGGGCAGTGTGACCAAGGGAAATACTGCCCAGGGAAATACTGCAAATGATGTATGGACTGCATTGCACACAGTCATATTGCCAGCAAGCTGCCAAGGGGTTTGTTTGGTTTTGTTTTTCCTGTGGATATGTATGGAGACCTGTCTGTTACAATATAGATTCTTTATGAGAAATAATTAGGCACAGAAAGGGCCCAAGGGAAGCCAGGGGAGATAATCTTAGCCAGGATGTCCCAGTGCAATTAGAATGTTTCAGAGACAGTGTATATGCTAATGAGCATCTTCTATGTTATCACTTCATTACTCCTGTCTTAAACAGAAAAAATAATTTCTTCATGCTTTTTACATCTGGAGTGCAAAATGAAGAAAACAAAACAGAACCCAAAATCAAAACCAACCAAACCAAAAAATCCATCCAAACCAAAAAACCACAATCAAGCCAACAAACAAAATAACCCCAAACAAGTAGTGTGAGCAATTCATTTCCTTGGACAGGGTTAACCCTTTCTTTATCTCACTATTATTGAGATGTCTTGATCAGTTCAGTAATCTCAGTTACTTGATCAGTTTAGTAATCTGCACTAGTCCTGCAGAAGATGGCAAGGACTGTACCAAAGGTACACCACATCTCTTCTATTGCACCAGAGGGACAGACCTAATCACAGCAAAAAGTAGTTTTTACCTCATTAGAGCAGGAAAGTCTCACAGAAAAAGACATGATCTGATGCAAACAGCCAGCCTGGATACCTGTAAAGAATATCTCATTGCTACAGCACACTCAGCTAACTAGAGAGTATCAGGAGAAAAAACCCCAACATTTAGTGCAAAAATAAGTATGCCTCTAATGAGGTAATTTCTTTTTACCTTATATCAATAAACAAAGAAGGAAAAGCATTAATACAATGGTGTTATATATTAACTGCTTCTGAAACAGAATTATCTTTTAGGTATCCTTAAAATGGTTCTGAAATGTCTCCTGGCTTTTTTACAATGACATAAGGCACTTGGGACTGGATGGCAAGATGATTCCTACAGATAAAAAGGCTGCTGTTGTCACTCTCTGGCAGCTCAGATTTAGGTTGCAAGCCCTTCAGTGCAGCGACCTTCATGATGGTTTGTGTCTACATAGACCAGCCACCATAATTCTGTTCTGTTTCTCAAATAATAGAAAAGGAAGCATGAATCTAATGGATGTCACTTTCTCCTAAACAGAGAAAGAAAAAAAAAAAAAAAAAGAAAAAGAAAAAAACAGTTACAAATTTGTTTACAGAAAGCATGAAACACTAAACATCCTAAGTGAAGGAAAAACCCTTTATGATTAGCTCACACAAACCCTGCACTCACACTGCTGATCATATTGGTAGAGATGCCACCTGTCAGGCTGAAAAGGCAATAAAGTACAAAGAGAGTTATTAAGGATGTCAAAAGGGTGTTTACAGCTACCAGCCTCATCCTCTCATCTGCACAAAAGCAAGACTAGCAGCTCAGTTTTGATGAAACCAATACTGATAGGAAAATATCTCCCACTGCTCAGAGGAGACAAGAGAACAGGAGACAGAGTTTAAAATGCAGCCTCAAAAACCCTTTTCAACTGATGCAGGCAATTAAGACTTCATAGGACAATGCCTCAGAAATGCTGGGGTTAAAATGCACCTGCCCTGTCCATGCCCTGAAGCAGAATGCATTGCAACAAACACAAGGACTGCATTAACTGCAGTGCTGCATTTCTGCATCCCACCTTGCTGTTTTCCTGGTTAAAAACAGTGGTGTCTGTACTTCCAGTACTTTCAGCATACTAAATGCGATGGTGATGTTTTGCAGCCCAGCTACCATTATGTCCAGAGCATTTCCTAGGGGTTATTTCTGTGTTTCTAAGGCTGTAGGGGAAGAGCCAGTAGTGGAGGATGTCTGGTTTTTTATGCTAATTAGAGGCTTGAATCATCCTTGGTAAATTGTTTTCATTTTGCAAAATATCCCTTTCCCAACTTTTCTGTCCCTCTTCTGCTTCTGCTCTTCATGCAGCAAGGATAAGGAGAATGAAACATCCTGACACAAAGTCAGCCAAATAATGTCATTAATCATATTAACCTTCAAAGTCAAACTGAGCTGGTTTTACTCCCCCTCAGCTTTTTCCCAGATTGTACCATTTCCTTTGAGGTCTGGGTCAGCACAAGTCTCTGCATCAGCTCTTTCCAAAGTGCACAATCCTCCCCAGCTCCCAAGACACTGAGGCAGCTCCCTTAGAAACCTGGAGAAGGGAGGAGCGCAAATGTCCTCAAGGGGAAAGAGGGATCCTTTTTCCCTGGGTGTTCTGATACTGTGGAATATTCTTCTGTACCAGAAAGATAACTCTTCCTTTCACCATCAAAAAAATCCCATTCATCTGAGAGGGGAGCAGGGCTGCCAGCCCCCTCAGCACCACCTGTGTGTGTTCCCAGTCGAGCAGTCTGGGCTGGGAAAATGAGGCACTTCTGTGAGTGGGTGCTGTGGCTGCCATCAGCTGTAATTGTGAAAAGTGGTGTATTCATTGCTTGTGTCTTGTGGCCAGGAAATGAATCACCTTTCTGTTTCATAACTCTAGTCTGCCAGACATCATTTTTAAGATGTACCTAGTCAAATAACCAAAAATTACACAAATCTCCCATTTTGGCTGCAGCCACCACAGAGCTGCTTACAGACATGTGTCTGCTGTGCTGTATCATCACCTCTCGGGAGTCCGTCCTTGCTCCTTCCACCAGCTCTTCCAGTGGATGGGGACAGCCTTCCTTTGCTCCTTCCTTGTCATTCTCCACATCCTCCTTGCTTTCTTGTGCAGCAAAGTGCTCCTCAGCTTCATCCTGCAGTCAGCTTCTCTCTCCATTTCACCCAGTGACACTCACTGAGGTTTCCTTTATTGTATCCTTCATGAGGGAGCCCTGAGTTAGGTGAGGGGGACAGAAAATATTGAGATTCCTGTGTGGAGCTCCCTCTCTCCCACTGTACCTTTGCATTTTCATCTGAACTTCCCTAGCCATACCTCTGAATCCTGCCTTCTGCTGGGCAATATTTCATATAGAAATACTCCCATAAAATCTTTCTCATGAATAACAGATCCCTTTTAAATTATCTATATAGGCATTCCCAGCAACTCTTCTCCTGTTTGGGTCAAGATGTCAAACTAAACAGAGCACTGACTTGGTGTCTCAGTGTGCCTTTTATACTGCTTCTGGTTGGCTTAGATTTCCTCACCAGTTTTAGTCTTCACAATAAACATGGTTATGTTTGGTGCCCAAATACTACTGACAAAGCACAACATAGTTTCTTTTGTTTGTTGCCATTTTCTCTGCTTTATTTATATTTCTAGGGAATAGCACAACAGTTTGATAACCTCCTGGTGATTATCTAGTAAGAGCTTTAGTTGATAATTAGGTGTTATTTACAGATTATAAATATCCCCTTATAGACTTCTGACTCAAGTAGGTAAAGACACCAAATATATATAGAATTAAATTTAAGCAATTTTGGTTTAATAGTGTGGTAAATAATAACTAGAGGTTTCTTAGAGATCAGATGCTACCTGCTGAGCTGGCAGGTAATGAATGAAAGCAATTCCAATTCTGATGCTTTTAAGAAGAGCATAGACTTTCTCTCAAGTCTTCTTTCTTGAGACTTACTGTAATCAAACATGTTTGACTTCTGAACTTCCATGTTTCCTGTAGATCTTTAAAACAGCTCAGAATATATATCCTTCATAGAGCAGTCCTTTCCAAGGATGCTGGAAATGCAAGGATGCTTACACTGTGGTCCAAGGTTTATGCCAACAGCATTGAAGAACATTTATTTAATCATGTGACTATTTTTCTTTTCAATATATATTTCAGGTCTTTGAAATAAGCAAGTAGATCCACCATCAGCATTTCCCAGTATGAATTATTATGAAAGATGATGATAGTTTGAAGGAAGGAATTATTTTTCTGTTTTCTGAGATCTGAAATAAATGGCAGCAGAAAAAAAAAAAAAAGCAAAGCAAAACAAAAATGCATAAAGCATCCAGGACAATTTGTTTCCATTCATGTCAAAATAACAACAATACCTGACTATAGATAAATTACTTCAAATCTTTTTTTCACTTTGTCATGGAAGGAGGAAGCCTGTGTACGTTTCCCAGTTCAATTTTACTTAGTGCATCATCCTGACAAGCTAAAAAAGTATAGAGACATTATTATTTTGAATGATCCCATTTTTTCCCCCAAAATTTCTTTAACTGGCAAATGTTCCTACTTCTTTTAATGTGTTTAGGAAAATAATACTTCCTTTCTATGTGTCTTTCCAAATTCACTGAGTTCATACCCTTTCCAGAGCAAATACACAGAAAGCTTTCATAACATAAATACAGATACAGCAGGAATAGGGAGATGGGATTTGGGAGAGAGCTCTTCAATGAAGTATCAAACTGTTACCCTAGCAACCTTCCATCAGAACCCTGCGTTTTTTAATATTCCCAAAGATGTATGATTTTGGGAGGGGATACAGCAAATGAACAAAGAGTCAGAAACAGAAAGAACTTAAGTAATTTTTAATATGATGTTATTGATATTGTCAGTATCTCATCCCTTTTTATCCTCAGCAGAACAGTTTTCCTGCCATGTGGCTCCCTCCTCAGCTGAAGGAGGAAAAGTTACGGCCATGGATGTGCCTGGAACTGTGCTCCACCATCACTCACTGAACACTCCCATTCAAAGAAACAAAAGGCCCCAGCGGGTTCAAGTTGCACTTGCACAATGAAATATACACCAAACACACTTGGGAACAGCTCAGATCCTATGGTGGAAGTTAATGATTATGATTGGTAATAACTCCTACATTTATTTGTGTAAAAGTCTTTCTATAATGATTTTCAATCACTTGTAATCTGGCGGGTCATAATTGCTGAGGCTATATTCTTGTGTTAAATTGTCTTAAAAGAGTTTATTGATAATTGTGTGAACTCTCTTGACTTTTGTGCGATGATTTTCCTGTTTGGAAAAATCCAAGACTCAGAAATTCCTTAAAGAATAAAGGTCCTTTAAAAAATAGTTTTTTTCTTGAGGAGCTAAAGAGGTGAAGTGATGGATTTGCATGGCACACTAAACTAAAATGTATTGACTTACTGCTAAGTCTAGATCTTTGACAAATGCTGGATGCTGTTCAATGTGAAGCATTTATGTTGAATGAGATTCTTTGCTTTTGATGCACCCCTAAGTTGGGCAATGTATCATGGACACTGAAGAAGTGCACCCAGCAAAAATAATTGTGTAGAAGTTCCTGGGTTTGGGAGACAAGGGACCAGTCTCATTATCACAAATTTAGAATTATACTTTAAAACCATTCAGAACTCTCACTGTTTGGGGCCTTATAACATTGTGCTAGGAAGCGCTCAGACTCTGCATGTCCCTGTTGTCAGGCAGACCTGGCTGAGAGCTGGCTGCAATGTGCAAGGGGCCAGCATGGCAGCCCAAACCTGCCCAAAGCTCCCTGCAGCCAGTCCTGTCCTTTTCCACTCTCGGGCTGCCTGCAGGTTGTTTAAGCCATCATCCCTGATCTCCTCTCATTGGGTGATGTGCATCACTTCAGTCCTCCTTAGCCCTTTACTCTGCCTTTTAGGCTTCACCTCATGCTCACACCTACGTAGTTTCCCTGCAGAGTGTCCCCTGCACATTTGCCAGACACTGATGGGAGGTATTTTCTTCCCAGAGCTCCCTCCCTATCCCCCTTGTATCCCTCAGTTAAATTACCTGAAAAATCTCTCAGTCAAGCAGCAGGGGATAACAAACTCCAAATGACCCATGCAGTGTTTGCTGCCACGGTTATGCACATTGCTGGGGAAGTGAGGGTTGGAAAGGGAGAGCTGAATCAGGTGCAAAAGACATAGTAATTTTGCAAGCATATTTTGGTGGCATAGTAATTTTGCAAGCAGATTTTGGTGCAGAAGAAAGTGCAATAAGAATGTCAGGCAATGCCTCTAGATTAATTATGTCCTAGATTAATTATGATGGAAATTTCAATCTATGAAACCTTAAAAAACAAACAAACAAAAAACCCAAAAGAACAAAAAAAAAAACCAGAAACCCAAACAAACAAAAAACCAAAAACCAAAATCAAACAAACAAAAAAACCACAACAAAAAACAAATTAAACCAGTAGCAAACTAAGTATTCCAAAGCTAAACTATGTCTATTACATAAAGTCCATAAGGGACAGCATGCATGAGATGTGTTGGAAATTATGTGATACCTATGCTGTAATTTAAAAGCCATTAATAAGGTTTAACTAAAGAATAATTCTTTAAAAGCTAGAGAGATGCCTTGGATTCGTGTTTCAGCACCACTAACATAACAACACTATGTGCATTTGGTGAGTCATCTCTGCAAGCAGGAGCAGCCTCTAAGTGAAATGCAGAGAAATCAGAGTGCTCAATCCAGCATAATGAAAAAAAACAACTGTTACTAGAGAGCACTAAATAATCAAATAAAAACTAATCTTGTTATGTAACTGTTGCAGGATCATGTACTTTCATTTCCATAACAAAAGAAAGAAAACAATCAAAACCAGGAGGAGGCTAAATGTATTAGTAAAACAGAAGCTGACAAATGTCCCTGAAATTATTTGAACAGTCAGGTGACAACTGCAGCAACCAGTATGCAGAGAGAAGAAAATGTTTGTATTAATATTAGCACTTGCTATTCTCTCTGATTATAAAATATGCGGAAATGTAACAATTCTTCCAACCTACTGACTATGTACATTTTTAAACATCATCAGCCTTGATGAACCAAACAGATCAAAACTGAAGCTTAAAAGCTGCAGTTAGAGATTTAGAGCCACTGTTTACATGAAACAAACAAACAAACCCAATTTTCCTTATTGGGTGCTTATAATGTTCCAAATTTAAATTATTTGTATACACAGCCTTCATAAAAGCACATTTGCAATATGGATAAATCACTTATAAGACAGCCACCATCTGAACCTACCTTCTCCACAGGAGTACCTCCAATGATGCTGTTGAAATGAAAGGCAGATTCACTGCACATCCTTATCATTTCCTGCTGGGAGCCCTTTGGGCCTGCTCTGTGAGAATGTTTAATTACATTTGCAAAATCCTTGTCTTGGCTTGTGTGGGCTTGCACAGGGCTCCACCTTGGAAAGCATGGCCACTCCTGGCCGCATCTGCAGCAATACTGCATGACCAACACTCAGCTGCCTAAGGGGGCCTTGCATGCCTTATTTTCACTCTGAACCTGTCCCCCTTCCATTTCCAACATCTGTATCTTTTTATTACACACTGTTGGGTAAAGTATTATCAAAATGTCATTCCCTATACAACCACAGATCAGCTTAACTTCCCATTTTCCCTGAGCAGAAAAGGAACAGAGATCTCTTACCCAAGATTTTCATGACATAGGTCAAGACTCCATCCCTCCAGTCTTCAAGGCTGGACAACCAGGCAGTTTTTAAGTAGCTACTGTGACTAATGATTGTGTTGCACCCTAAAGTCTTCATTTAAATGTGCTTGATATAATATTAAATGATTTTTGGAAGTCAGTATATTATGCTGATGTTAACATAACAAGTCACATCCTCAAGAATATACCAAATTATTTAATGCTAATTTGATTGCCATTATAAATTGTTCTGTTTATCCCCATTATTTAATAGCCATTTATACTGGCCACTACATTATTTTGTTTGATGTAACTGAAGAATTTACATCTGCCTTAGCATCATATTTATTCCATGAAATTCAGACATAACAATAATTGAATTTCTTTCAAAGGCCTTTTAAAATTAATATTTATGACCGAGAAGGTCCCCTACACAGCTTTCCCAATATTTTAGGCAGAAAGCATAGCTACCTAATTAAAGAATTAGTGAGCAAAAAACATCTAGGAAACCAAATTAATTTAGAAAATAAGCAGGTTTTGATGGATAAACTTGGGTATTTTAGAGATGTATTTTCAGGAAAAAACTCCCACTTCCTCCTAAATCATTTATGTTGGTACATCATAATATCATTTTATGAGGAAATCCAGGGGAAAGGAAAAGCAGAAAAAACACATGAAAGGTTTTCCCCCTGAGATATTTTCATAATTATTTTATGGCAAGAAGCTGTATGGGAGTGAGGTGATGTGCTTTGGAGCAGCTCTTTGAAGCTTTCAGCAGCAAGTGGTTTCCTCCCCAGCATGTGTTTTAAATGTTTTGCTGGATTACAGTCCACCTGCACAGAACTGCTCTGACCTTTTTACCCCTCCAATATTTTAAACATTTGACCTGCTTTCCTTCCTGCAGTTTTGCTTCTGAGGACACTCTTGAAATAATTATGTAAATGTCATCTTAATGTATTTTCAGTGCCACGTTCATTTTTAGGCCCCTTATGATGCTGTCTTTGCACAATGCCAGAAAAACATGAACTAGATGTGCTGAACACAAAATACAACAGCAAGGATTTCCCTCACAGCAATCATGATATGCAGGTTCTTAAAGCTTGCCATGAAGTAATAAGGCTATTTTTAATGCAAGAATATAACACAGGTAATAGAGTTTTAAATTTATTAAAGATGTACATTCATATTTACTGTGCTGAGTAATACTGGGCTACAAGAAAACATTTCAACGATGCAATAAAATCAAATACAAAATTTCCTTGTCATTCTAAAATTTGCCACTGCCATTAAGGATTTATTTAATATTCATGGGTAGTTGATTTTCTGCATTAATTTATTATATAAGTACAGTATAAAGGTGACTAGCACAAGCTGAGCTGCAGACTGTTGGCATCCCACATAATTGCATATTGACATTCATTAGTCAGTTGACTCTTGAAATTGTGCTAACAGACTAAACACTAGTTCTATATTTGATTGCTGAAGACCTTTGGCTAAGACCTCCTGGGTGAAAGCACAACCAAGTCTTTCAGTCAAAGTGTCTCTTGCTTGTGACAAATTGTTTATGTGTGTTGGACTCTTTCCTGAACAGCATCATCTCTTCACAATTTCACTCCATACTCCAAAATGAGAACAGTGCTGGCTCCATTCTATTACTCTTCAGCAAAGAAGCTTGTTTCTATCAATCTTCTTTATTATTTGACTTTCTTAATATACTGACCAGTGAGAGGAGCCAGACTGGAACTGAGGCCCTTAACCTATCCTGAATTTCACAGAGTGAAGCCGGGCTCTGCAGACAGTCATTTGCCAGGTACCCGACTCTTTTGCCCAGTAACACTAATGGCAACTGAACTGCCCCGTCTCTTCTTCTGTATCAAATCCACAAACACAGCAAGAATATGAATGACAGCTGCAGAGTGACTACAGCTCCTACTAAAGTCACATTATATGGAATATGTCCTGTGTTTTGACCCAGTAAGATATAAGGTGAGGCAGTGCTGGTGGCACCTATGCTTCCATGTAGGTCTCCTCAGTCACTCATCATTTGTAAAGAGGTCTTTATCATGATCGCCTTGCAAACTTTAGGGGTTTTTAGAAATAGCATGAACACTGTTACTGCAAAGAGGACAAAAAGGTGTAAAAATCTGTGAGAGAATTGCCAGAAAAAGTCAGTTTGACTCACTACATTAAACTCTTAAAGGAATAATATTAAAGCATTCTTTTATAGATTTTTGCAGAGACATTGAGAGCTTCTGCTTAGTGGCTTCAGACCACATTTTTCTCCTTTCACTTCTTAATCATGTTTATACTGGGTCTGAGCCTTGCCCCATAAAACCTGCCACAGACTTGGATGGTTATTCTATCTTTTGATGAAATGTTGGGGTTGGCCACGAGCTCCCACACATCTGCCATTTGACCTCAGTGAATTACAGCTGGATTAGGCATGCCATGTTTTATTTGCTTAATGGTAGCTGCCTTAGAGAAATCTGCACTCTAGTGCACAGACTTCTTTCGTTGCTCATGACTCAAACTCTGCTGAAACTTCTCAGGATTGCTCTTAGCACCAAGACTAAACTTTAAACAAAACTCATTAAAAGACCCTGTGATGGACAAGTCAATCTGTAGTAGAGTATCCTCACACCACAGTTTTCATATCTTTAATAGGATGAAATTTTTTAAGGCTGAAAGAACAATTTTAACATATCTTAGAAATCTGCCATAACCATATGGATTTGTAACATATACATTTCTTATCTTAGTTTTGGTTATATGACTATAACAGAACCTAAACATATTTCCGAATTGGTGTTGGACATGTCTAATTTAGACTAAGGTAATGTCTATTGACAATCTTTCTTTATGACAGAAAGAGAAAAATCATTGCTGTGAACTATGAGTCAGTGACTAAACAATGCTGAGTTTTGATAGGGATTTGACACGGCTCTGAGAGACTGGCAAAATTTAGATAGATGATGCAGGGTTATAGTCTTGTGTACAAATGAAAAGGGAAGAGAAACATGGCAATATATCAAATTCTGATTCTCTGAAATTCTTTGAATTTCCACTGAATTAAATAGGACCAGAATTTCATCCTACCTATTAATGTGTATGCTTTTTCTTCTTGATGGAGGATGGAGGTCAGGGGTGAGAAATGCATTAATTCTACAAGTCAAACTTACAGTAGTTGGGCAAATCAAAAGTCAGAATCCTGTGCAATCTCAATGCTGTTTTTTATGCAAACCTGATACAGTCCCTGCCGACACTGCTACACAATATCATTTCCATGGTATCCCTATCTGGTTCAAACTGAAGAGATTAACAGGTACAGATTATAGTAATGACTACAAGGTTTAAAAAATATTTGTAGTAGAAACAGGTAGTCAGCTTAGAATCTAATTATAAGGTAGAATCTAATTATAAGGACTGTTGGATAACATATTTTGTGACTCCAAGTCACAAAAATGTTTTCCAGTTATCTTCACAAAACACCTCTGAAACCAAATCCACATTCCTACAAGCCTGGCTTGATTTCAAGCCTCAAGGCAACATTTTAGCTCCTCTCTTGTGTTCCTTTTCTCCAAGCCCTGACTTCACAGATAAATAACCTTAGAAGGGAACCTTAAGTAGAAGGTGAAAGTAGGCAAAGAGAAGCCTGTGGAACACAAAGAGCTTGGTCTATGCAGAAAGGAAATTAGGCATTTCTTAAGCTGGTCTGGTTCTCCAAGCTCTTTCCTCTTGCCAGCGCTGGGACATCACCTGTGGTACCCTCCACAGCCCCACCTTGTGCTGCTCAACAGCCTCAACAATCTTGTGTTCTGCTGGACCACTTAGGCTGGCAATAGCTTTTTGCCTTGTAAGCAAACAAGCTGTGTTTTCCTTCTCCCAGGCTTTTCCTTCTTCCATTTGAAATAAATAGCATTTTAATTTTGAATACCAGTGAAACTTAACATAGAAAAAAAATGTGCTTAAAGATGAAGGGAGTTGCCCACCACTCTATTGACTTTTTTTGCCCTTTCCCTGCAGAAGTTGTTTCTGTCAATTTATTTTCATTTCAGCTGAGCAAAATGGGAAGGAAAAAGCAGGTTGACACAGATGGTTGTCAGCCAAGTGATGACTGCAGCTGAGAATGACTGTACAAAAATATACAGTTTGCTAAACTGTGTATTGTTTGGCTTCCATGTGTATCAAATGTCAAAAGAAATAAAAATTGGAGGTTATATTTAGAAGTCTTTTTTTAAGACTGCTAAATTGTTGTAAAATGGAAGAGTGGTCATCTGTAAAGGAATGTAATTGAAGAAAACAGAAAATTGAATTAATCCTGCATCCAAAACATCTGAAAACAGAACACTGAATAGCCTCTTAAATACAATCTAATCCCCTAAATGAATGGTCTGGTTTGAGAGTTATTTGGGTCTTTTACAAGTGCTGAGAACCCCCAGACCTACTGAGGTCACCCAGAGAGGAGTATTTAAAAGTCAGAAGAAGTTAAAGCTTTGGATGAAGATTTTTGAACCTCACTTTTAGACTTCTGTTTTTAAAGGACCACTTGGATCACACAACTGTCCACATTGTACTTTAATAGACCAAACAAACTCAGTGAGGAGAAATATTTAAAATAAGCTAAAATAGTCTTCCTAGAGTTTGTCAGAGTGCGGCCAACTTCAGGGTGGGGGCAGGCTTTGTCCACACAGGAAAGCTGCAGGGTTTCAAAAACAATTGATCTTATTTTAACTTAGATCTGTGTTGAACCAAGGCTAAGCCTAATGCAGGCACACTGAGATCGATTACAATGTTGCCTGTGTCATTAGCTAATTTAAATGTACATGCATTAGCAGATTGCATCAGTTCACCTAGATTAATCTTTAAATTGCCTTGTCTAAAGTTGGGCCTTTTCTAGGGAGCCAAGGCTCTCATTTGGAAGAGAGGGCTGCCAAAGCCACTTACCCTTCTCCTACCTGTCAGCTCTGCAGAGTACTGCCCAAAACAGTCAGTAAATACCCAAGTTATCAGGACAATCACTGATCAACACACCAGCTAATACTCATAAAGCTGTGTAAGAGTATTCCCAGGAGAAAAGCCATTGAGTTATACACATCACTACTACACTTCTACTGAGATTAGTTAAATTTTACCAGGCATAACTTTGGACCATAACAGACATAAATATTGTTAGCATATGTTTTGTAGTCAGAACTTAGGTAACTAAGTCAGTAATGACTTTTGAATATTTGAATTTTTTTCTGTTCTTGAACTGCTGCCTCTGTGAGCTCCAAAGACTGACAATCAAACATAAACTAATTTTAAATTGTGTGGCCTTTCCCTACCAGCTTTCAGAGCAGTGTAATCTCACCTTCATTCCAGCGGGGTAAAAAACAGGTACAGAGAATAAATGTGAGATAATGAATTCCTCTTACTTTCCTTGATCATTAATAAATGAGGTTATTTACCTCATTGACTCCTGGAATTAGTTGTGACACAACACACAATATAATCAGTTTGTTCTGAAAACCTGATAATAGGAACCCATCTGCTTAGAGACATAAAGGAGAATTCATTATATGCCCAGTAATTACTTTCAATGCAACATAAAGAGATGGCATGCACAGCTTCTTAAAGTTAAACATGCTGTCAAAAAGAACATCTTGATGTGTAGGAAGAAGAGTTCAGAAATGTGATAGCTAATAACAACATTTAAGGATTTTAATAGGAAAAACTTGTATTGTTCCTAATCGTCCTTGTCCCTAACTGAAGAGAAACCAAAATCTTTGTGCAGGATTTCAAAAAAGCTGTTCCTGAGTGCCTCCACTGTAGACAACTCCTTTCTCTATCTACCTATATTATGACAGTGTATAAAATGTACATTTCCCTTTAAAAGAAGAAAGGACAAAATGTCATGTTTGATGCTTAATTGTTGTGGCTGTGGCTGTCCCCAAAGCTGGCAAAGCCTCCAATGCTGCATCAGGATTTTATACAATTGAACATCAAATGTTAAGACCACAAGAGGAATACTATAGGCTCCCAAGCAAGTATTTTCTGTTTCTTTTCAAGGAGAACAAGACCAAAGCATTGAAGGATGAAGTGAAATGAGTTGGGTTAAGTAGTGAGAAGCAGGTGAGTGGAACTTAATCTGTAAGGGGATGGAAAAGGAGAAAATACCAATCCTTTGATCTCCCTGACATACTATCCAGATGGTCCTCGCTAATTATATTTCCCCTTGTAGTTTTAGTTACCAAACATGTACAAATATTTACAATGGACAAAAGTACAGCTCTGTTTAAATGTCACTTTTTAATTGTGTTTTATCCATGGAATAGTACAAGTCCAGCAATTTTCTGATCATATTTTCACTTTATGAGCTGAAGTTCTCCCATTTCTTTTCCCACTTCCATTCCATTTCTTTATATCTTTCATTCTAATGAAACATGGCATGCTAAGAGACTGTTATTCTTGGAAATCATGAGGGGTTTTAAACTGCCTAAATATTCCTTTCAGCCAGGAATAAAGTTGCAAAGACAATTAGCATGCTTGAGGTTAAAAATATAGTTAAGTGGTTTGTCAGATCAGGCTTTAAATACAATCTTATGCCAATAAATTTGAGGTACTCTTCTTTGACTTGGCTCTCCGCATCTAAGACTTTCATGCACAGTAAAAACAAAGCTATTCTGAATACAGTGCTGCAAGGATTTGCTGGAGAATTCTGTAGCAGCTAGATTTTCTGAAAGATAATACCTCCTAAACATTATTAAATACCACCATCCCAGAGGATTTACCTCTTAAGGACATGTTGAATATAACTAGTCAGCCTTGACAGAACTCTCAGCCTAATGATATTTTCCCTTCTTTTCTAATTACACAATAAAAGCTCTCACACTTGATGCAATTAAATATCCAATGACACCTTAAAAACAATAATGTTATGATAGAATCTTGACAAAACTACAAGTATAATCCTGTCTCCACTGAGACCAATGGCAAAGCTTCCACTGTCTTCCTCAAGGCGAGGATTTTGCTCATATCTAAGGTCATTACATTCTGCCTGTATAAATTCATCTTACATTTACAATTTTTATTGTCAAAGGGATGATCAAACCCACACTAGGGCTGGTAGAAAGCCAACTGCTGTGTAAATTTGCCATGAGCAAATATATTACTTTTTCCCAGTCTTTCTCTAAGGACTGCATACTTTCTACCCAGCCTTTCTTGTTCATGACCAGGTCTAGGAGAAGCACACTGACAAATTTCCCTGAAATTGAGAGGGGAAAAGCACTCCCAAGACAGTTCATCTGTGACAGGAGAAAGATGGAGGAAGAAACAGCTATGAGAAGGCTTTACTGTCACAGTGTTGGACCCCAGGGACTGCAGGAGTAGTAAGACACAGGAACAGAGAAGGTGTGGGTGCCCCATCATTAGAAGCGTTAAGGTCAGCCTGGAGGATGCTTTGAGGAACCTGATCTGGTGAAACTTGAGGTCCCCTCCAACCTAAATCATTCTGTGCTCCTGTGCATCTATGATTTCTCAAAGGTTCCCAAAATCCAGCAGATCCCTTCTGTGCTGATTGTGTGTGCTGCTCCCACCCCTGTCCCCATCAGACCACTCCTGCCCTTGCTGCCTCCTTCACCTGGTCCATAATTCATCCTTCCCTAGAGGAAAAGTACATGCAAAAGAGATGCAGATGCCATCGTGCTGTGGGAGAGGAAATGTGTTACAGGCAGCTTGAAAAGTGTGGATCTAGCCTGTGCTCCTTGCCCTGGAGTTTACAAGATTCCTGGATGCTTCCTGAATTCAGCTCAATTTTTTGCTTAGCATTAAATGTGGCATAAATTATTATTTATAGCTAGTAACACTGAACTCAGTAATGTTTTCAAATCCTTTAAAGAAATTCAGAAAAATGTGGTTGAAAACAACTTTCTACATTAATTGCTGCATTTTAATGC
This sequence comes from Zonotrichia leucophrys gambelii, assembly GCF_028769735.1. NCBI lineage: Eukaryota > Metazoa > Chordata > Aves > Passeriformes > Passerellidae > Zonotrichia > Zonotrichia leucophrys. The sequence continues at coordinate 21,405,091 of NC_088169.1, read as the reverse complement.
TGTTTGTTTTAAAATAAGACTGTGAGTTTGTACACTCTCTTTTGGTGTAATATGTTCTGCAATTAAATACAATTGAAGAAAAATTATTAATAGATGAATGAGCTTCTAATATTAGCTGATATCAACTGTCTAGTCTGTTAATCAGAAAGAATGACGGATGGTCACACGGGGGTGTTGGAGATACTGGATTTGCAAGCTGTACTGCCATCTAACTATGACTGAGTTTTATCTTACATATTTCAGTACAAAAATTAGCCTTGGTAGTTTCCCTGTGTCAGATAAAAACCTTGAGGTATCACCTCTCTCTCCAGGAGGGCTTTTTTGCTTCTCTGTCCCAGACAGTAAAGAGGGTCCATCCAAACATTGGTTTACAATTCTGCAGTCTGACCTACAATAGTTGACAAAATCTAATAGATTGGCAACTGCGCTGCCATTGATCAAGGTCTGCTAAAATAAAAATAGAAACCAAGGCAGTACCTAGCAGCTAGATTTGGCCATGTGGATGTTAGTTTGAAGCATGTCATAAGTATTAGATGCTTCACTCTCATTAAACCTCTGGTGCAATCTTTCTTCCTTGTGATGAATGTCACTATGAATGAAAGAAGACAAGAAGGACATCAAAGCTGGAAATCATTCTCAGTATTTATTACTTGTATGATATTTCCAACTCAGAGAATATTTCTAGTTCTAAAAAATGCTAATGATCAGTAGAAGGAAAAATCCTTGGAGGATATTTGCAATTCACTGTCTGGGGAATTTAATCTCACAATTTAGCTAGAAAGAAACAATTATCTAAATCCACCTATGCCATTCTGAATATTTACCTCCTGAAGTTGGCTGACAAAGATAAAACAAAACCATGTGCAGCTTTTGTCTTTAAAAAGAAATAAATAAAGAAGTTTCCAAAACCCAAAGGGCAAAATCCAGGCATATTTTAATCATTTAGGAGTAGAGCCAGGTTCATACCAATATGATTCTGAGTTCCCTGTGTTCTCTTTCAAAGCCTTTCCTGCCAATTTATGAACTAAAAAACAAATCTCAATATAATTTTAGGAAATTAATTTTGAGAATAGCATAGCAGTTATGTTTGTAAGAATTTATTCATCTAATTATTCAGGTCAACAACATGTATATCTGCTGTTTTGAGGAAATATCACAGACTACAGTCTGTCTCCCAGAGGCAATAAAGGAAAGCCTTTCTTATATCTGGGTTGGATGAGTTTCCACCCTTTTCAACAAACAAATCAGATCCACTGGGAATACAGATCAGTGGATACGGTGTTTTATTCTAAGCTCATAAATCCTTGACAGATAATCACAAGAAAGATAACATTTCAAACCCAAAGTGCCTGCAAATGAAGAAACTGCCCTGTGAGGACTTTTTCCAATTCCCCCCAACAGAGCTTACATTTGGAGAATAAACAGTTTTTCAGCTTGTAAGATGTCATGAGGTCTCCCTTCACTGTTATGCCAGCCCCTTTGCATGTTCAATTTTGATGTCTCAAGGAATTTTCCCCATTCAGGAGCAGACCCATCAAATACTTTTAGGTAAGATGATTGTTATCTTCAGCTCTGACAGGAGGCTACAATGTCATCACAGAATTAGATTTTATTTTGTCTCATGTCATTGCATAACCTGACAGTCAACATGAGTTCATTCAACTTAGTTTATCCTTCACTGGTTTGGAATGGATATTAGCAGGAAGTCAAAATATATTTTCCTATTACTGTTTTTATACTCCTCAGTTCTCAGTGGTTTTGGTTCTGCCAGTTTGGAAACATACAGCCCTTTTTAAATTTTTGATCATTTTCTAAAGCCTTTTTTGATTATTGATAAAGTCTGGAATTTTGGGATTTTGCCCATAAAATTTCATCAGATATTGGTATTGAAACTGTAACTATCTTTTCATTCCATAGAAAATGCCTCATGTGCAGCTGTACTGCTGCTATCACCATGTATCAGGATCAATCTGAGAAAATCCCCCTCACATTTTATTTTGTAGTAATGCAGTTATCAAAGAAGGCAACTTTACATAAGTCCTTACAATTCTCTGTAATCCTTCAAAAACAATTTCCAAATGTATCCACCAGACCAAAATATGAAATAAAACACTTTGAGCCTGATACTGCCCTGACTATGCATACACACCTCTCCCTTAGACTCAAGAGTTAGGTCCACTTGCATTGGATTTTATTTCATATTTTTTCCCCACCTCAAAAAAAGAGAATATTGATGACAGAACTGCCATTATCATGAGCATGAGGTTTAATTTTCAAAGGGATCAATACTTTTTTCACTTCTATATAGACAAACACATGAAGAGTTTTTTGAGGTACATGTTTTGTGGTCAGTAGCACTATAGCAATAATTTTGATGTTATTCAATTTATAAACCTACCTGCTGATTTTATAAAGTTAAATAAGAGATAATTTTAAACACTAAGCAATTTCAAGCTAACCCTGTGAAATATCCAGAATTTAGAGAACCGTGTCATATACCATCAGCAGTTTTGGTAGGACTTTCCTTTTTGGGGGGATGAAGGGAAGGACAGAAAGGTCAAAGACTAAATCCCAGGGTTGCAGAGGGAGGTCAGTGGGGTCAGAAGGATTTGCTGCTTTCACAAAGGACACTACAATTGGTAATCTGCTGTCATGCTGCATGTACTTCTCTTTAAGCACATTTGACACTGATGCATGGGAAGCCATCTGAGTGGAGAGCTGTAAAGGCAGTTACTTCAAACATATGAATAGTGCACTGGAGTGATGATGTGAAAATAGATTTAAGACCAAAATAAACACCAAATCAAAACAGAAGAAAACACTAATTACCACTATAGATGGCAAGCCACTTATACAAATGATGCTAGAGCAAACCCACTTAAATTATAAAATTAGTATCATTAGTCTCACCACAATTTGAATAAAAAGTTGTAAAATCAAGGAGCTGCAGATATTGTCTGACTAGCATCAGACACTGCCTACCTGAATGAGCATCCACCCATCTCATTTGATTCATTAATCCAAAGACTCTGTCTCCTGCAAGCCACATCAACCCTAACAAAATTAGATATTTGGTTAGCAATGATCTTTGAATAAGTAAATCAGAAAGGATATGAGAGCTCAGATTTTTAGCTAATCTGCAGAACTAAAAAATACTGTGGGTTTATGTGGTTGATTTTCAAATGGGCAATATTAGATCAGTCAGAAGGGCTCAGGCTTCCCCCATCCCAGCACTAATTGCAGCCCTGTCATTAGGGTTTTAATTGAATGTCAGTGATGGAGGAGGAGGAGTCAATGCCCCAGGAGGGGCACATTGAGTACCCAAGCCTGGCTCATTCCTTGAGTCCGTTTCCAGATGGGTTTGTATCCTAATGCAGCTGCTTGCTTCTTTCCTCACAGACATGAATACTCACCTGAGCTGAATTCATCTACCCAGATGAAGACCAGTATTTAAAAAACAATCTATCTGGACATTAATGAGTTTATTCTGCACCCTTCTCTTCTTTGTACCTCCATGAAGTATGAAATATTTCCACAGACGTTTGCTCAGACTTCTCTGTTGACACATTGCTGTCCCATGTGTCACACCAATATCCTGCTGTGTTGATATGACTGTTGTCAGAAGAATGCCATGGCAAATATAGCTGAGAGGCAAAAGTTGATCTGAAGAGATGTAGATCTTCACATCCTTTGAGAGAGGATTCTGAGAGCATTGCCCTTTCATTTATAAAAATGCAAAAAAGAAAAAGCCCTTTAAGAATGTACACAGAATTCTGTGCTTATATATGACAATGCCACCTGGGTTTTTTCAACTGAGTATTTATGGGGCTTTTTGTTCCCTTGTGAGAAGAATAAACATGCCTGAAACCAGCCCAGAGCACAGGCTCAGACTGCTCAAGATGCCCAAAGGTGGGAAAAGCCCTGGGGAGCTGCCCCTGGCTGTGTTTCCCACAAGGAGTGAGAAGGATGGAGGCCTGACTTTTATTGGGGAGTCACTGCTTTTATTGGGGCTAAGCTTTTCTCCCTGATTTCTGCACCCAAAGTTACCTAGGGTTTTTTAAAATCCTTTTTCTCTTTTTTAATTGTAGTAAACCTCTGAACTTTCCAAGTTCCAAGAGGTATACTCTATATATACTATATAGTATGTATATATATATAATGTAGTATATATATATACTATGTAGTATATATACACTATATATAGTATAGACTAGGCTGCAAGCTTTAAAGTCAGCCAAACCAGATCTCTGTTTTACATTGGCAGGAGCATAGGTGCCTTGTTTTTCAAGTCACTTTCATGGCTTAATAGTCCCAGTCAAAAGTGACACATCTCACTCTTTTGGTCACACAAACAAATTAAAAGGAAAAAAAGCTTAAAATTGCAGCTAAGATTTGGGAGGGGGAGGGTCACTCTCTATCCTGTTGCCTCTGCAAAAAGGATATTTGTATTGATTCTTTCCTTAAGAGTAATTGAATTAAAATAATTTCACTCATCCCTATTCCCTCTCTTTTGAGCCGTATCAGATGAGATATTTGACACTGAGAAATGCACTTTGCCTGTTACTCAGCAGTGCTCAAAATGCCTAACAATGCCAGACTTTAGCTGGGTGAAATCTGAAACTGAATGTTTCAAGGGACCATTATTACTAATAGGCTTTTTTATTAGAAATCAAATAAAAATGGCAGGAATTTGAAGTGCAAGGAAGAGAGGCACTGAAGTTTGTGAGTAACATTAAAGAATAATATTACAGTTTTATGAGATACTTTTGTCAGGTTACAGCTCATCACAGAACAGGCACTGAAAATTTTCAAAAATATCCAAGCATCTCAGAAACACAGTGTAGACTTCCAAACTGAAATATGGCTTTAGCAGTCTAATTTAAAGTGTCTGTTTAAAATACACTGACCCCCATGATGCAGTCTTGCTGCTGAGTCACAGGAGAAAATGTCAAAGGCTGGGAACAGAATGCAGCAAGTCTGAGGCATCCCTTGAAAATATTTATCTGTCAATACCTACACAGCCCTCAGCTAAGGGATCCCATCCCAGGGTGCAGCCTCACCCCTGAGCACACTGCACAAACACCCACAGGAACCGCTCTCCTGCAGGGAGGCTGAGGCTGAGGCTGGGGCTGGCATCTGAATGTGCACCCTTCACTTTGAGCACCTAAAGTTTCAGATACATCCTGTGCTTGTAGTCCCAAACCCCTAAATACATTTTAGAATTTCATAACAAAAGGCAGAGATGCTTCACTGCAGTGCAAAACACAGAGCTGAAAAGCTGATAGAGCTTCACACTGCTGCCACTCATGGAACTGCTAAGAACTAAATTATACAGAAACCACTCTAAACCTCCCTAGTGCAGATGAGTAAAATAATACTCTCTTCAGTACAGCCACTTGCATATTTCAGCAATACCAAGAAAAACAAGTTCTTTCCTGTCATTTGTGAAAATTTCTTGTGATCCCAGGCAGAAACTCACAGTACACAGCCTGAGTATATTTACCGGTACACTGTCATTGTTGCTTGGACAATATATGCAAAAAATTTTCCAAAGAATTTACAAGATTTATGTCAACCTGCTGCCTATTTTTCTTTGAAAACAAGATGGAAAGCTCTACTGTATTATTACAACTTCTCCTTCAAAGGTGCGGGTATAATTATTGGAACCAAACTCACATTTACACAGCCACTCTGTAAATGCACATCTTTTTGTCATTGTGAAGATACATGACATATATCAGGTTGTCTTTATATTCTTCTTCCTGAAATTTAACATACCTACAAAACACAACCCACTGTGAGGATGTGGGGAACCTATGAAAGCAAATGAATCAGACCAATCCTGGCTGTTTAGAGACCCGTGAACCATGCTGGTACCTGGAGAAAATCCAGCAAGAGAAGGAATGTGATTTTCTGCAATGTACTCTTATTTTTAAGAGAGGGAACATTCACCTCATCCCTTAATTGGGACTCTCCAACACATAATCTAGGTATCTTTGAATCTTGATTGCCTCAATAGTCTTGTCAGCCTTAGAGATCTTAAAATCAGTATGTACTTCATTTACCTAATCTTTGACTGGGTATAGTATGAAGTTTTTTGACAGCCTTGAAGGTGCTCACAGCCAATTTAAGTTTTCAATCAATCCGTTTAACCCATTCATATTATTCTGCTTACAATATATGTCTTTGGAAAGAAATTAGAAACTGTACCATGCTTAGACATTTTTTGATGTGACAATAGCAATATGATGTCTAATACCAGGAACATTATGTGATCACTAGGTGTAACCAAACAATTTCACTATTGAGAAAATATCGTATTGGTCATAAGGCTTTCTTTTAGCATTTTGCGCTGGGAAGTGAATCTAACAATTCAGTGTTAAAATTTTTTTAAAAAGGAGAAAAATAGCTACTGATTAAATAGCTGAAAATGTAAAAGGAAATATGGGTTTGTCACTTCTAACATTTGCATGGATATGTTCCCATATAAACACCAACTCTGCTACTCAGTTTATTATCCATAAAAAAATCAGTTTCGTGGCTTGAGAAGGCTTGAAAGATAAAGCATTCCTGAATGTACTTATCCTGTAGATTTTTCAGATGTTCAGTTTTGTTTGCTTTCTCAGGCGGTGTTGCATTCACCTTCAGTAACTTGGGAACTCAGGCGGGAAAATCTGACACAGGCTACTGTGGGATCTCAGCACGGCAGTCCTGATGTGCAGAGACACCGAGACAACCCTTGGGGAGCTCGGAGGTCCTGGAACGTGGCCAGAAGTGTCTGGTGGTTGGACTTTGACCCAGCACAGGAAACATCACCTGTATGAGGATGGGAGAATCACAGGGGGATAAATGGTGAAGGGATAGATTAGTTATGGTGTGAAACACAGGATTTAGCATCTCGGTACAGGGGGGTGCTAGGGAGACAAGATGGAGGAATTGGGGCATGTCCTGTCCTTCTTCTTCTTCTTCTTCTTCTTCTTGTCGTCCATCTTCTGTGGTGGTGGTGGCACTTTGAGATTGATTCTTACTAAAAGTGCACTTGTCAATAAGGGTGAAAGGTATTGGGGGGAAAAGGTAAATATCTTATACGTGGTTTTGGGTATAAAGATAACTGACTGCCCCGAGGGCACGCAGTATGCTCATGGCTGAAGTGCTGTGCGGACCTCTGTCAGGCCTGCAGCAGCCAGGCTTTGAGGGACTGTGTTGTGCATGTTAGATTTAACAATTGCTGTAACCTGAAAGTGGTTTTGACCTCTGCAGACCCCATGGAAGAGTTGCATGGCATCACTATGTTCGGTCACTAAAAATAGTGTTTTCTTTAGTTGTCTCAAGAGACATCATAGTTCTTCTTTGAAAAAGAGTGAATTGTTGCTGCTTGTCAACCCTCTCTTCCTGCCTTGTCATCTTCCCCTTGCAGTTGCCTTTTCCCAAGCCTTTCTTCTAGGACTCCCCCAATTCAGGTACAGAAAGAGCCTGGTTTTGGTTTGCTCAACAAATATAATTTCTCTTACGCATGCAAACCTTAAAATTTTTCTGTCATTTCACTGATCAGTACAGTATATATGCACTTCATCACATGCTATTATCTTTCTGTTACTCTCTGAATCATCATCACATTTGATGTATCTTGAGACTGCGATGACACTTTTTTATTAACAGCAAGCTTCATCATCTCACTGTTCATCCCCACTGTAGAAAACAGGGAAATATGTGGAGAGAACACTCCTTCCACTTACAAGACTGGCTGTTTGATTTCAAGCCAACCTCCTAATATAACTACTCTCCCACACTGAATTTGTTGGCAGTGTAACCAGCATGGAAATCAAATGTGAAGATCTGTCACCATTATGTTTCTTGTAGCTATTCACTAGACAGCTAGGAGGCTTTTTGCTTCTTCAGGGAAGGACTCCAGAAAGTCGAGGTCCTTTGGTTAACCTCTTGCAAGTGTAGAGATCATCTATTTCCAACCATATTGAGTGAGAACAGAAGATGCTCATCAGTAACCAGAATATTTGATTTCACCATTATGTTCCCTGAAGTCAGCTGTCAAGTCTAAGCCAGTCATTTAGACGACCTCTTTCATCAGGAGGAGAATGATTTCTTCAGAAGACAACTCATTTCACCCTTGGACAGACATCATGAATGATCCCATGGAAGGACAGTCCTTATCCACTTTCACTGAAATAAAGGGATCCAGATAATTTTAATAAACTGTAGACAGTTAGTACAGTGAGTCTCACCATATATGCTTGCAGTAGAAGAAATATCACTGGACAAAGATATAACAGCATCACCATAAAGCATAATTCACAGTAAAAGGAAATTGTGTTAAGGGCAGCAGCTGTAATACAGGTGAGTGCTGCTCTGTGACCTCATACATCTTCCTCCAGTGCCCTCTGAACTGCTCTCCCCCATCACTCTTTGTGTCTCTTTTTCCCTGACTGACTGAAATGCAGCCCACACCACACTCTGCACCACAATCCACACATATTGACTGGTGGGTCAATATGAGCTGTCAGGTGACTGGCATAGTGCTTGAACCTAAACTGATGTCTTTCCTTGTTAGAATTTGTTCCTTTTCCTCCAGTCTACTGTAAAATTTTGTATATATATAAAAATAGTAGAAACCCCTTGTTCCCTTTTACACGTAACCAAAGTTATCTAATGGATTTCAAAGTTACAGACACAGTTGCATAAGCCTTATTTCACTGGGAAGTCAAGCAAAAAAAAGTCTGTCTCAGGAGTAATAAACAATCTATTTCCAACATTATCTGTCATGTATTCTCCTTCCATCCTTTTCCTATAGTGCCCCCTTTTCAGAAAGCCAAGATGGGTGATTGGCTAACAAGCCTGTAGAGAGTCTATGAAATACATCTCTAAACTGAGAAACAAGGTCAAGTTTGATCTTGAGTTTTTCTGATAGGGACTGAATTATTAAAAGGCTATTGTCTGCTTTAGAGTGACATTCTGTCTGAACATATTGTACTTTGCACAGTTCATGAAGAAAATCAAATGTAATACATCTTAAATAAAAATAGCCCCATCTTTGAAGCTGTTAACCCTGTTCATTTGATAATATTTTATCCATACTCCATTTTACTGCTTTCACTACACAATTAGTCGGTTGATTCCCCAGGCTGTGTTTGTGGGCATTTCATGTGGCAGCAGGGAAGAGAAAAGATTTAATATATACATTTTAAAAAGGAAAAGAAAAAGTCACTAACAGATCCAGTTGCAGTTAATGTAAATTGCATTTCATAAAAAAAATTAGTTTGCAAATAGAAGAGGTCCTAAAGTTGTTTCCTTTCTTTCCAACTTTTTAAATGCTCTTCAAAACATAATTATCCAGCATTATTCTCATAATTGCAAACTATAATATCTTAATAAGTCCTTCTCATTCACACAGGTGTAGGGAAATCACATGTTACTTGGAAGATAAGTTGAGTTCTCTCTCTTGGGAAATTTTTTATATATGTGGAGTTTTTTGTTTGTTTTCTTAGAGTGTCTGACATAATATTTTCACATACATATTTAAATTGATTTATCTGAAAGAGAAGTGAACGGGAAGAAAATATTAATCTGTAGAATTTTCCTCCCCTGATGTAGTAGATGATTTTTGTCCCTCTTTAAATATTTTAGCATATACTTTATTTTTCACTTTGCATTTTAAAGTTTTTGCAATTTGGATTTCCTCATCAGAAAAGAAATCATTGCTGCACTCTGAGTGTGTGTGTGTGAGAGAGTGTGTGTGTGTGTGTGTGTGTGTGTGTGTGTGCGCAGTCTGTGACTAACTGGGGGTTTTGTTACATATTAAAATTCAGGCTCAGATTATTTCTTGTTCTGAAATAAGATGTCTGCATGAGTAATGAAATTCAGAGATCAGGAGAATGTTTTCCTGACTCTCAGAATGTCATGTTTGCACTGTTTCTAGTGTGATTTTCTAAAATTCCCCATGGATAGTGAGATTTCACTTCTCCAATATATATGTGTTGAATTGGCATAGTGGCAAATGCCCTGCCTGACTGACCCTACAGCTGTTTCACTGCTGTTGTGCCATCCCAGGGCCTCCACACAGTTTCAGTGCTGGCAGAGAGCTTTTGTCACTCCCTACATTGTCACCTGCTCTGCAAACTGCAGGCAGCATGACTGATGTCTTCTGCAGAGTAAGGATCTCTTTGCTCAGGGAAAAGAAATAAAGGTTCAGAGATTCCTGGGGATATGCTGTTATCACAAGGATATTTTTGAAAAGCCTTGTACTAGACTAGCTGCTTGACCTCAAAACCGCTAATCCAATTTACAGTGCCAGTACGGAAGAAAGTTTCAGATGTCCTCTCCATTAAACTCCAGGATCACAAAGAATTATTAGATCATGTCAATATCACTGCCCTCACCTCACATGTGAGTCACTGGAGCACATTGCCCAGAGCAGTGGTGGATGCCCCATCCCTGGAAGCATTCCAGGCCAGGCTGGAAGAAGCAACCTGGTCTATTGGCAGGTTCCATGCCCATGGCTGGGATTTTGGAACCTGATGATCTTTAGATCTCTTCCAACACAACCATTCTAGGATTCCATGACTATTACAAGGGATTGACCAGAATTCAGTCTCACAGCAGTAAGAAGGAGCAGACATAGATTCACCCTCCAGAACTGGTGGCATTTCAGGAGCTCTACAAACAGAAAGGAAGGAAAACCTTAAAGCAGTGCAAAAGCCAAGGCAGGCACAAGACAAGTGGGAAGATCAGACACTGCCATGGACACCCAGCCTCTGGAGAACATGGGCCTCCATGTCCATAGATACCAGCACTAGAAGTTTGCAGAGGAGAACTGCTCACCTGAACTCTGTTCATTAAAGTCACAGTGTTCGTTTTAAAAAAGAAAAAGGTCCTGCTTGTTGTGAAATTCCCTCAGCTTTATTTATTTTTAAGTGCATGCAAGGTATCATTGCATCTGAGGACCTGCCATTTCTGAGCTTCATGCCTGGTCCCATCTGGTAAAAATACTGACCACAGAGGGTGACTCTGTCCCAGAACAGGTTCCATGTGTAATCCATGTTCCATGTATTTGAACATTCTCAGCCTTCCACCAGAAACCATCACAGCTCCCAGCCCACCTTGCAATCCTTCCCTTTGAACAGAGCCCAGTGACTACCTCAGCCTTTGCACACACTTCACATTAGAAAACCTTATCACGAAAAGATGTTGGGGAAAGAATGTTAAATTTGATGAAGGCCAGATACAGCTACTCTATCTAATTCCTAGTTTTGCCTTTTTTGGACACCACAGCTTTCATGTGATTTTATTAATTGCCTTTAAAAGCATTCCACCTTCACATGCATGGCATATTTTACAGTTACCCTTTCAAGTACTAAGCACAAGTACTAAGGATTTCCATACAGTTTTAATCTGCCTTTATGGACACAGAATCTGGCTGAATGCCATTAGGAAATAAATAGGTTGCATCACATCAGTAAGTCAGAAATATGAGATATTGTCTGCCTTTCAAGTTGAGAACTCTGTGCATGTCTGCAGGGATAAAAGCAAATAGAATTTGAGCTCCAAGTGCCCCATGGGGGTGTTAGCATTCCAGCACAGAGCTGCTGTGCCACCCACACTCTGCACGCACCCCACGATGAAAGGGAGGGCATGAGAGCCCAGCCCAGCATGTCCTGTGGGGCTCACAGAATATTGGCACACCATTCCAACCAGTAACCCCCAGCAAGACACTGCAGCAGTGCATTGAGGGATGTGATGTCAAGCAGCACATGAGGCAACACAAAAAAAACCATTTTTCATCTTTATGGGTTCTCAGTGTTCCTAAGAATGACAGCTTGAAATTACAGTGGAGAGAGCAGGGCACAGAGAGACAGATGAAGGACTGGGAAAAAAACTCACAACTTTACTTGTGCTGCTGTACAGGCAGTGTTGCAGGCACAGCTCTTCCATTGGAAGTTAAAAATGGTTTCTGAGAGCCCCTTTTCTTGCTCCAGCTAGGTTGCTGTCTCACTATTAAACCCCTCAAGCTTTCTGAAGGATAATTTGACTTATATTTTTAAAAATCATGTATTTGAAAGCTTTAAGGCAAAAACCTACGCGTATTTTAAACAAAATACTTCAAAGTACAAGAGTTTGAAATTATAATTTCAAATTATTTCACTGATGTCTTTATTTTCGTTTAGCCTTAATGTTGCTTCTAACATCTTCTTATTCATGATACCACTGAGCTAGAACGTCAGTTAAAAAATAGCTTTACCCAGTGGAAATATATTTTCTAAAAATTTCCCTAGACAAGCTTGACATAGTGAAAAACTTCAGGACTTCAGAACTTCAGAAGAAGACTTCAATGATTTTTAAGATTTTGTATTTTTAGTAAGAAACCATACCACTTGAAACATTGCCTCTGTCTTTAAAATTCATCAGGAAAAGTTATATTAGGATTAAAAGTATGGAATACTCCATGAGGAGAGCCATCATATGTTTAAATGATTGTATGAGATATTTCATCAATTTATTTTTAGATTTTCTGTTAGAAACACATTAAATGCTGCACAAAACATAAAACACACTCTGCACATAAAGTCACTACAAATATTTAAAAATTATCTCCATTCACCCCAGTAGAAGGCTCCTCTTACTTAGCAGCCATTCTAGAGCAAGTCTTCTGCAAATGCACAGCAGAGAAAAGGAGCTCTCTCCAGCCCTGCCCTGAGCTCACTCCCAATTTCCCACACCTGCCATCCTGGCTCTCTCAGCTCTACAGCCCAGGGGCCTCCATGGAGTCTCCTTGGTGCACACTCAACAAACTCCTTGGGTACCATTGGCTGTTATGTGGACCCTAAAAGACCAATTTGCTGCTCCTCTGGGAGACCCTCTCTGTTCCTTTGGCAGATGGAGTGCCCTGCACACTGTGCAGCTATGATCTGAGGCTGATGTGCTCAGCAATCTCCACCTTGCCAGAGAACCTCAGCCCCTGCTCTTTGATCTCCCCAAAGCAGCAGTGTTCCTGCAGCTGCTCTGGCTTTAGTTAAAGAGTTCATTTCTTTGTAACCAATTGTTCAGTGGAAGTTTTCACCCATCAAGAGAATTTTTTTCTGCAATCCTGCAAACTATTTTTAGCTGCTTTGAGGCTCATTGCCATCACCCTGGACCGAAAACAGCTCGAAACAGAGCCAGAAAAATGCTTTCATATTCCTTTATGCTCTTTTCCTCTCCACTGCTATTCTCCCAGTAGGTCTGCTGCAGAGAGATGGTGGCACTGCTGTATCAAAAACCAACTGGTAATGGTGCTGGAATTATTTGCTTGCAAATGCATCAACCAGAAGTGGTGGAAACAGAACCCTGAGAACAACCCAGATCCTGATACCATCACTGCTCCAATTTGACCTTGGCACATGGTCTGCAGTGTACTGAGTGCAGTGACCAAAAACCCAGCACCTCCTGCTGAGGCTGTTCCTGCAGTTTGTACTGACCAAGTCACCACAGAGCAGATTTCATCTGTACTCTACCAGTGTCAACAGCTCCAGAAGAAAGGGGTCATGTGGTCCTCAGCACTTTACTGAAGAGAACATCTTGTTTTCTGTCCACTGGCACTCAGTGTTGTGGCAGCTGAAGAAATGCAGGAAATAGCCATGGGCCAGGTACAGTCATAAAAAGAATAATCTCCTTCCTATCATCACTAAAAAGAGATCATTAAGACATTTTTAATTTTCTTGGCAAAGGCAAAAGGTTGAGTCCTCTGACATTATATATCATTGGTACTGACCGATTTACAGCACCTTAAGAGAAAGTATTTGGCCAGGTCAATAAAATATATGTCTGTCAAAGATGTAAATTGGGAATTCATGGAGCCAGCACTGCTGTCAGGGAAGGTGGAGAGTGTGGGAAGTACTTGGCTGGCCAGCCTTTGATTTCCACACACAGTGAGCTCTGCCATCAGTGTGCCCTAACAATAAATAATGGTGTTTGTCAATACACACAGGCAGAGCCTAACAGAAGCCTGGAGTCATTAAGTGTTATTGTGTTACAGGGCACAGCAGAGTGCATACACTTTTGTATTTATATTTCTGTCTACAGTCAATAAATCAGAATCTGTCATACCTGCATTATCCAAGCCATCTGCTTTACCACATTAAAAAAAAATGAGTAGGTGGGAAAAAACTTATGATAGCTTCTTTTTTTTTCCTGTTCCTGTTGCTAGAGAAACCAATCCTTTAAAGTATTTTCTGATGTCTGAAAAGGAAGCGGTCATGTTCCCCTTCCCCCACAAAAAGCCTGAAATGGTCTGTGTTTTATGATAGTGCAATAGCTGCTGGAAGAAGGGGAGAAGAAATCAAAAGCACTCATTTTTTCACCTCTTCAACTGACTTGTTGACTGACCTTGGGCAAATTGTTAGGGGCTCCTGTGAGTATAAGCTATATTAGGGAGTCATAACAAGTGGAGAGCATAACATTGGAAAGAATGATGCCCTTCAGAGGTTGACTGAAGTTGTAAAGCAGAGCATTTGTATGTTTTTAAAGTGCCCATGATGTCTTCAGCTGCAGAGCTGGGTGTTGCTATCTTTAGTGGGATTGGTTCATCTCTGTTAAAATATTTTGGTCCAAACAAAATCAAATTAACAAGTGTTGAAGAAAAACAAATAAAGAAAGAAACAAAAACCAAAACAAAACACCATTAAAAAAACCCTCAAAACAAACCCACACTTTCTTTTTTTCCTCCCCAGCCTGTGAAAGTGACAGATAAAATTATTTATTCCCTCTGACAGCATTTACACAGACAAATAGGACTAATAGGTGCACTAATGTTGCAGTGCTAGGAAAAGAGTTAGTTACTGTTGGCAAGTCCTTGGAGCTCCATACATAAATTTGTACAATTGTGAAATAATATAATTGATAGTGCTCTCTTTGGAGTTTTTTGTCTATCCCCCATCAATTGGCAATGATTTTGTATAAGATGGCAGGATGCACTGCTCAAATGACCTGTAAAAGAGGTCACACAAACCCAAATAATATTTCCAACTACCGACTACTGTAGATTTTAAAACTTGCTATTCTTAAGTTTCTGCCACTATTTATCCCTCCTCCTATAACTGCAAAGACCATTTAAAAAATGATTAATCAAGTACTATCTGATCTTGTCATTAATCTGAGATATGGTTGCCAAAGGAAAGGATATCAATTTTGTGAAACCCTCTTTTTACTGTCTTCTTTACTCTTTTTAAGATCAAATTAAAAGAAAACAAACAAACAAACCAACAGAATAGGCATTAAAAAACAAGAACAGTTTCAGACTATCCTTGTACAACAATTTACTCACTTTATTTCAGGATCATGTGGAGGAAAGTTTCATATTTAAATTTGTTCTCTGTTTTGGGAGGCAAGATTACAAACTGCATCACATTAACTTCACAACTTAAACAGGCGTCATAGAGAGAACTGATTTTACCTTGTTAGGTCCATGTGGTACTCACTAGCTTTTCACCATGCAAGACTTCCAGACTTTTTGAATTCTAAGAATTCTTCACCACCTTAAAGACTCATGATTTTCTTCTGGAAGCTGGGTTAGATGGGATTTTTGTTCCCAGCCCAGACAGGCCCTGGCCATATAGTATTATGGCAGAATTTCTAGCTGGGCAAAAGTGAAAGACAATTAATTTGATAACCCTGTTATTATCTTGATGTATGTATAACCTGCTATAAAGCACATGCAAATAAAAGAAAACTCCAACAGAACACAGTGACCAAAGAAAGGAACATAGCACTGCCAATATAGCAGCACACAATGTTTTAATGCAGTTGATTACCATTCATATTACCTTTCTAATTTTTCTGTGTTTTCTTAAAAAAACATTTCAAGGACTTTGTCTGTACTGGATGTGACATTTAGGGATCAGTGAGCATGAAAATGTGAAAGCTGAAGACTGATTTCTACTAACCTGAAGGGTTGCGGGGCCAGTTTATAAGACTGTCATGTAGCAGAAGTGTTTCTCTTTATGTCCCATTAGTAGGTGAAGGTGCAACAAACTTTATTCAAGCAACATTATTTGCTGCGCCATTCCCTATTTCCATTAAAATTAAATGAAACATTTAAGCCCATTAAGAATTCTGTGTGTGTTTATAAATGCACAGGGGTGTGTGAATACCAGGTGTGAAAAGAAAGGCTTGCAAACACTCTGGAAAGGAGATAGGATCAAATGAAACGCAATTGAAAAAATCCCAGAAAATCGGCAGATTTAGTGTCTTCAAGAGATGGTCTCTGAGGACGTGAGTTGCAGTGCAAAGGACAAAAACATGCCCAAATGAAGCTCACAGAAGTTGCAAAAGCAGGGGAAAATGTCTAGGAGGAAGACACAACTTGGAGGGGAAGATATGAAGGACATGGCATGGATACTTAAAAAAAAAAAAAAGAAATTCCCAAACTGAAGCCAGTGTAAAGGCATGGCATGCCATCAATTGCAGGGACATGCACCAAAGATTCCCCTATTGGTCCCCATTGAAATCGCAAGATTCCGTTTCCCTTCCCGAAAGGAAATTTCTCCAGTTTCTAATTAATGCCTAGACTCTAAATGAGAGAGATGGAAACATTTCTGAAGGGTGTTTGGCATGTTTTTTATTACACTTTAAGAATGAACCTACACTAATGATACACCTTCTAAGTAATTTGCCATCTAAAAAATATTAAGTTTTAATACATGGATTTTAAAATATTTAAAATATTTACAATATACTACCCCACATTTTAAAGTTTAGTAGCGTATCCTAAGAACCAAGGCTGACTTTCATAACAGAAAATATTATTGCTTTGGGAATAAAGGAGAAAAAACATCTTTGGTTCTCCCTGAATGTGCTTTGCACCACAGTTTAAGATCCTAAGGCCAAGTCTTCTTTCAATTACCCTGACACAACCTTATTGGAGTCTATGAATATGAAACAGCCTAAAGGCCTGCAGAATTTGCCCCTTAATATCTACACAAACTTCATCTATCAAGATTTCTCACTTTCACCAATCCTTTCAACATAATACAAGAAGTCCATTAAAAATTGTTCCATATTCTCACTACATAAAATAAAACTTTTTCTTACCCTTTTGCCCTACTATATATTGGGGAAAATGTGTTCAATATTTTTTGAAATTTGTGTTTATCAGAATGAAATTCGGCCTTTGTGGTGCGGATTCTATTTTCACCAAACCTCCTGAGAAGAGAAGCATTATTTACTACATATTGCTGCACACATTTAACCAAGTTAATGCACTTGTAGATCTACACTGTATGTTTATTTGAAAATGAAGTTGCTATCCAAAACACTCCAGCTTGTGACTTCATAAATTAAGTTGAAGTTTTTAATTTCCATTACGTTTTCTAGGACACCTTACAGCTGGAGATGGCTCAGTGGTGGCATTACATTGAGCATCCCTGACAAACTTAACCTTTTTTTCCTGTTAACTAGTCTCCAAGACAAGTGATACTTCAAAAAATCTGTGTGTTTTCACAGTGAATAATCCACACAGTATTAATTTCAGATGCTGCATTGTGAATTATATTGTGTTCATCTGCCTACACTGCCATTGATTTACTGGTATAAATTTATTACCACTATTCATTACAAGATTCCCCTGGGATATCTTTTGGTTTAATTCAGTACTGAGGACCAAACCCTTTTCCTAAAGACAGTGGAATTAACAAAAGTGAACCTTTTATTTCATATGGAGCTGAGAAAATCTTTCCCCCTTTTGCAGAGGAGCTGCATGCACGTGTGGCTACGTGCAGGAATGGTGTGTTTTCAATCACTCCCTGGTGCTCAGGAGGGGAAGGCTCAATTGCCCTGCTCACCACAGCCTGCTGTGATGGTGGGCAGGACCCTTATCCCACCATTCCTCCATTCATCATCTGCTAGACGGGTTTTATGACAACCAAAGGTTGTGAAGTGCTTGATAATCTTATAATTGCAGCCCTCACTAAATTCTTAAGACAGAAGGAGAACAAGAGAGTCCCTGACAGAGAGCTCAAAAAAATAGAAAGTACAGGAGCAGTGCTGTATGGAAAGGCAAGGGCTGCTTCCCACTCCATCATCTGTTGAACACGTGAATTCCACCGTGAGGGGTGACTTAGGGATACCTCTGTGCTCTCCTTTGGCACAAATGTCAAAAGAAGATAAGATACATCTGGTGCTACACACAGCAGTGACTCATTAGGATGGATGCCCCTGAATGCCCATCATCCCAGTAGCCTTTCACCTACAAGGTGGAGACACAGCAAGAGTCTCAAAAAAACTCACATGTAAAGGAAAAATGAGCAAGTGGGTCATCTCTTCTGTTTTGACTTATTTGATGAAGTTAATCTAGTCTATATGAAGACTTCTTGGAGCTCTTCTTAACTACTTTTTGTTACAAAGTCTTCAAGTTTTCTATTTGTAGATAAAAATAGATGGGTGTTTTCCAGAAGTAGCTTTGCTTTTTAAAATGTTTTAACACAGTTTAAATGTGGATTTATTGTTTCACTCTTGCGAGTTCATCTAGAAAGTTCTTTTTTTACATTAAAGAAACATTGTCATACTACACATACAAAGGGTTTTTTTCCTGGATCTGAAAAAAAATACACATGTCATTGGAATCTCTTTGCAAGATCTACTTTCTATGTTTAAAAATAATTAACTGTTTAATTCAGAACCAGCCCCACTTGCTATCTTCAGTGAGGGAGACTCCACAACTTTTCTCACAGGAGCAGCTCTGTCCCAGCCTCACCAGCCTTGCAGAGCATGCTTTTAGGGCAGGTTAGAGTAGAAACTATGGGCACTCCAGCATAGCACAGACACCAGGAAGCATCCATACACCTTACAGTCTCAGGGCTTCCTGCAGAATTCCGGTTTCCCATTCCAAGGGATGCTGCAGGTCAGATATCTCAGGAACTCCAGTTTCAGCTGATCTCCCTCCTGCTGGGGCCTCCATGGAACATGAATCCCAAGCTGTAGTAATTAACACTGCAGAGCAGAGCACTGCTGTTCTCTAGGTCTCTAAATGGTGACGCCAATGTCTACATCTGATACAAGAGAGAGAGAAATATCTGCAGCAAGAAGGAGGAAAGGGATCTGCTTCTTGTTCTTTGAATCCAGATTCCTCTTCCTTCACCGATAAAGGAAGCAGCTTGCAAATGTTAAACCACTTGCAAACTTCCACCTTTTGGAAAACTATTAGGTGGTAAACCTTTCTATAGCGGTTTTTCCTATTAAATTATGCTAAATAAGCATGTCTATTGAAGTTGTGAACAGATTCACAGACACACACAATGTGTCAAAATATCAGCTGATTCCATAGAATAAACTTAAGCACTTCATTTTGTTCTATACCATGCAAAGCTTCCTTTTGGGTATTGAGTTTTAGTGTGACAAGTCCAAGTCTCATAGCATTTCACATCTCTTTGAGCAGTGAGAACACTCAAATAGTTTTTCCAGCAAGAAGAAGCAAAAATGTATTTTTCCAGGAAAGGGTATTTTCCTACATGTCTCAGTTTGAGTTTTAACAGTATTTTTAATGCTAATAACAAAGAATATATTTTGGCACGTGGCAGCTGCAGGCCCTGATGGACAGTTAATGAAAGATAAGGAGGATTCATTGCATGGAAAAATTATTATTGAACAACTGAACCAGTGCTTGTTACACCTTGGCCTTCCAGTCCTAATGTGAGCCAAATGTGACATCTCAATCCAAAAGGCATGTAGTATTTTACAGATGTCTAAGGAACTAAATGGTCATGTATATCAATTTTCCTGTGGCATTTGCTCTTAATAGCAATTGATCTGAAACCAAATGTATGTTACAGCAATTAAGCTGACAGAAACAATGTAAAAGTCTGGTGCTTTCAGAGATTTCCATTCTTCCAATGTGGGACAAAAAACCCAGAGTAATGCAATAAAGCAAATTCCAGCTTTCCAAATGCTGCATATTGGGCATCTGCAATTTGCTTGACAGCATTGGAGGCTTAAAGTTTTAACAAATACATGAAGGAATGCTTCATCTCTGTTTTAATGAATACCTGTCCCATAATTAAAGTAAGGACAATCCTACTAACATAATTATTGTTTGTTAATGTGAATGAACACAGGGGAGGAAAGGTGAAGGCAGCAGCACACAGCATCATTCTGTGGTCAGCTGCTTGTCAGGTGACTTGCACAGTGTGATTTGCTGTGTTTCTGTGGTTTTATGCACTTTTTGACTGGTTTACTTTACTATGCTATTGCCAATTTTCCCAGCTCTGCTACCTCCAGCTTTTGGCCTCAGTTCTGCAAACACTCCATTCTCATGCCTAAATTCCTTCATGTGAGGAACTCCTGCTGAAGCCACCATAACTATTCAGGTGCATAGTTATACTTGCAGAGAAACAAGTGGAGGCTCAGGATCTTGGAAGGAAATATGCAATGAATAAATCAAATATGAGTTTGTAAGAGAAGCAGTCATGCCTACCATGATTGCAGCTGAGCAACTGCTATTCTGCTCATGTATAATGGATGCTGCACTGTGAAAACACATGGTGCCCTGTCTCTTGCCATCTCACTCAGCCTCTTTTTTTCCCCTGAGAAATTTTAAGATTAAATCAGAAAACAAGAAAATATGTCCAATAGCATATCATTGTATCACTTAATGTAGTTTCAAAGAGTATCTTCATAAGCCAGGGACTATTTAGACAAGCTATTATACTTTTCTAAGCTTGCCCTCCAAGATGCTGCCCAGAATCACTTTGGCATGTCAAGCTGTGCACTCAGAATGCCTGCAAACTCTCACATGGTGCACTTCCAGAAGTTAATGCATTTGCCCTATGGACATCACTCATAAAGCAAAGTCAGAAATTTTTTTTCTAAAATACAGAAAAAACCCCAACATTGTCATTTGGAGACCACCATTTAGCAGCAGCTTTAGTGTTTAGCTACCATTCTCTCTTTGAGCTCAATTATGCAATTTCACCTTTAAAGCAGACATCTGTTAGAAGTGTGTCTTTTGTGGTGTTGGACAGAAGAACTGGAACTAGCAACCCCAAATACAGCCTGAGAAACATAGCAAATTAACATTTATCAAAGCCCCAGGGGATCCTTATTACATAGTTTTATTAGCTGTGAAAACACCTAATTGAGTTGATCTTCTATAAGATCTAAATTTGCCATTTGTATTAGCTTTTCCATTTATATCACTTAGATATGTCAGTGAGATTTTCTGATATTGGGCTGAAAAGGACCAGGATTTCACCTTGCATCTTGTTTGTGGGGAGCATCACAATGAGAGAGACTGCCTTCAGTTGGAAAAGGGAATATTGTCAGTAAAAGATCTGTTCAAATAGTCACATGTAAAGCTTTCCGGCAAGTGTATTTGGAAATTTGTTTCTTATTAAAAAAATAAAACGGTTTTAAATGTTGGAGAATGCAAAGGTCATAAAAATGACTAGAATATATTCATCATTCTTTTCCTTCCTAGCCAGTTGCAAAACAATAAAAGTGTTTTCATTGTTCTGAAATGACATATGTGTTTTTCAATACTTTCTAATGGTATTCACTTTCCACTGCCGGCTTCGGAAATACTAGGTCAAACCTATTAACTTCTGTGAGGTTTGTGTGGCTTAGAGATGGTTTTAGGGAATGCAAAATCAGTGCCTCAGATTGACAGTATTTTTAGAACAGTGCAGATAACTCTACAGTTACATGTAAAGAAGCTGTTCTGAAATAATTTGTCATGGTAAAAAAAGTAAAGCTGGAAAGATTTTATCAAAAAACTAATGCTTCTTAGAGAAGCAAATTATAAGTCAGTCAGTGATGAAAGGAACAAGGAAAATATCTCTCTAAGGGCTGATACCAGCTTTTTCCAACCGATTTTAAAGAAAAGCTTTCTTCATTTCTATTGTGCTTGAAACTGGCACAACATCAGCTTTTATTTCAAAAGGACTATTTATCTGCTTTCACAATAAATGATAGTTTTTATTCCTTTATAGATGTTACACATGTAACACATTCATTTTCATAAATTACAATAAAATCCCAAGAGGAAAGCTTTGCTAGGCAAGTGTTACACTGAAAGCTTGAGTATGCACACATGCAAGTATGTGTGCATGCATTTAGGGTTCTTTAGTCACACAAGCCATACTATCTAATATTACACCACTTTTTCTATAGCTTAAGTAAGACAAAATTATATAGTAAAGCTATATGAAAAAATAATTACTGCTGAAATTTATTTCCCTTGGGACAAAAAAAAAAGATAGAAAAATTCTGTTAAGCAACTTTTTTTAATCTCAACCATAGAGTCTTGCTTCCACACTGGATTCCATCAAAATTAATTCATTATGGCACAGGTATAAGGGTCCCACAGAAATCCAGATGTAAGATCAGTGTTGTAATTCTTTCTTCAGCTCTTTAGGATAACTAAATGATTATCCATTCCACTTGTCCACTCAATGTTATGGTATTTTTCACAGGGAAAAGTACTTATTATACAAAAACTGATAGCTTGATATTGTTGAGAGGGTTTTTACTTATTTAGGTGCAAGTATTAGCTGTATTAAAACTGGTCATAATTTATTACAAAGGATAAAATACAAGCCAGAATGGAAAGGCCATGCACCAGCTGGCATTTTACTCCATGCTCATGAGGGCCTGACTTGATTCACATTTGATTAGGTCTCTAGAGATTCAATATTCCCCAATTTGTCATCTATTAAGTGTTCTATTTGTCACCACAGAGAATAAAATCAACCTTTCCTCCACTCTCCTAACTATTGCTCATGTACAGAAGGTAAGAAGGTAAGCAGAAATGGGAGCAATAGTGGGGAAGGTCAATTTTATTCACCAAGTTTCCTATATAGGTGATTTTTGTGGGTGTTGTTATCATCCCAAGTTAGCAGTTCCACCTTTCTCAAGACTAAGCTAAGCTTAGTCATTACAACTTCAGTCATTCAAAAATAGACAGAAGCACAAGCTGTTAAACAAGCTTCTCACAAGGGAGGGTTGCTTTCACAAAACCTTCTGTTGATCACCCACCTTTCCATACATTCCACGCTGGCATTCCCTCCCAACTCCTAAAAAGCAGAGGAGCTCATTACCACAAGGCTTTCTCCAAAAGGGTGTGCACTGAGGCCCAGTAGTGAGCACAGTCCATGGTCCATTTGAATACTGAGAATTCATTGCTCCTGTGACCTTTGTGATCACAGGTGACTGCAGCAGCAACACCCCAGAGCTGAGCAGTGCAGCCATCACTGCTAGACCTGCACACATCTGCTGGCAAGGGCAAAGGGATTCTCTCCTCTCAACAGGCACCCCATAACTAGAGACACTGGGAAGAGTTGTGTTGGTAAATATGACCCTACTGAACAGGCACAGAGTATTTTTCAACAAATAGAAATTATTTTATTTATGCATCTATTCTAAAACATTACATATTAAAATTATTTTAACACTTTGTCTAAGTCTAATGGCTCCTTCAGCAAAAGATAGCTAAGACAAATTCCTTTTCATCTGGATCTTTTCAATATTTTTTTTCTCATAGGATAATGGATATGCACTTGGTAATTCAAAGCCTGCTGGAGCTGCTATTGCTCTTGCAAAAGTGTGAGAGAAACATGAAAGAAACCCTCCTTAAAAGCCACTGCATGCTCCCTAATAATACATCCAGCTGGCTATTGCTTGTCTTCCCAAAGCTGGGAAGAGGCAGACTCTGTAACCCACACTCACATCAGAGCCCAAGGGGTACTGCCAGATTGTGCAGAGGGTTTGCTAAGTCTGCAGCCTGTCTAGAGAGAGCAGCTACTTCAGCTTCAACTTTTCTTTTCCATCCCTTTACTTAAGGTCAAATTTTAAAAAGTTGAGCTATCTGTGCATCAAGTAGCTTTGCTCTAATAATACCAAATTCATAAAAGATCAAATACTAAAAGAGCAAACAGCACAATTTCTCAGCATGATACAAGGCTTTTTTTTCTTCCAAGACAATTTGTGAAATATATTTTAGGGAAGGTAATGTGGGGGAAAGGAAATTTTATGTTGCTGTGGCAACTCAAGCAAAAAAACCCAGATTCGTGCTGCAACACCTATGTTCAGCACAGTTAAGTTTTAAAATACCATTGACTTCCTCAGTGAAGGAAAGCAATCAGCCAATTTTACAGATGACTTCTGCTTCCCATCCCCATGATGTTAAAAGTTCAAACTAAAATAAAATCTTCTCCAGTACAAATACCTGAGGTTTTCAAAAGAGGAATCAGCGTGTCTCTGCCCAATGCATACTGTCTTGGGTGTATTACACTTCCTTCCAACATTTAGCTCTTTAGCTCTTGGTCCAACCTGTACTCTACAAAACTCCTGGGAAATGCCACCTCTCTGTTTATACTTGGATGCAGTATGATCCTTTTTAGTCCCTATGGCTGAACTTCAGCCCACCAAACATCTCCTCCCATAAGTAAATTGCAACCAAATCAGTATCAATCCCAGAAACAGAGGAGAAGCCAGTTCTTTCTCCTGAGAATTGTGTTGGTAAGGAGGCTGCAATACAGCTATAACTGCATAAGCATAGAAAACACTCAGTTAATTACACAAGGGATTAATTAAAATAAAGGCTTCAAGGGGAAGAGATAGATCCCACTGATCAGTACCCAAAAAAAATAGGTTTTGATGAGAAAGAAAATCTGAAACTAAAAGTGGAAAAGGCAGATGCAAAGAGGAGCAGGGTGCAAGCATGAGGATGAAAATGGGAAGTCAGAAATTGAATTTTCAAATTGATTAAAAGAGAGCTGTATGGACCATATTACAGACAGCCTAGACAATATGCAGAGAGGTTTTTAAATGTGATGAAAAAGATTGAAAAACTACTACAGAGATTTGGTAATGAGAGAGGTAAAAAGGGCAGGAAATACAGAGATCCTTATCAGCAGCTCTTTCATAGATTGAAAATAAGATAACTAGAAAGTAAACAGGGTGTATGGAAAGAATCCCAATTTTAATTAATTCAAGGAGAGGTAGGGAAGATGAAGACTTGCATGCTTTGATAATTTCTTGTTTATAGCAGCAGACTCTGCAGGCATGCTTGGTATCTGGCCTGGAGACTCATCCTCCAGGCACTAAGGATAACAGAGAGGTATGAGCAGCAGATGCAGCACTCCAGCCCCCAAAAGTGGGAGCTCCTCTGGCCAAATCAAGCTTGCCTGGCAAAGCCCTAGCCATGTTTTGGTACATTTAAAACATTTAGAAGCATAATTGCATATTTAACAGATGCTGTAAAAGATACAGACACTCACCTACTACAAAATACGTGGAGTCCTAAAACTGAGAATCACAAAAACAAAAATCAGGCATGCACAGTCTGTGGCTTGGAACAAATGTGTCATGGAGAGAAACTCATTCTTTCACTTTCCAAGACTGTCTCAGAGTTCAACTTTTTGCTTTGCATTTTTCTTTTCTGAGAACTGAGAATGCTGTTCAGTGTAAAGAGCAGGCAGCAGGCAGGCCTTGTTCTGCACTGACACTTGAACATGCCATTCCTCAAGCACAAACTGCTTTCCAGAGAGGAAACATTCTCACAGCTCTCTCACCCTTGCTTTCTCCTCTAATGCCACACATTTCATGGTATTTGGCTTTTTCTCCTTTCTTTTAAAAACTTGCTTGGACTACTCCATTACATGCAGCTTTATTTCTACATTTATATTTGTTCACAGTTACTTACCTGAGAAAACAATTGGCATTTATTACAAGGAAACCTCTTTTCTCATAGATTTGCCTTTTCTTTCTTGGCCAGAATGGGTACTGGCAAATAATGTGGCCTTTTCTGATGAAAATCATCTGGTTTTCACTGAACAATAAGCCATTTCCAGTCAGCATAGTTATTGCTTGAATTTCTTCTACTGTTTTGATGATATTGTTGGTTGCACTTAATTATATCCCCGTGGAAACAAAGAGATAACATCCTCCTTTCTCAATATATCTCTCTAACACACGTGCTGGGAACCAGCTTCCTAATTACCAAGTAAGGCTACTGCTAATGACAACATAATCAAAATGTAGGAATTCATATTTCAAATGCATGAAAAAACACCATCTGCATGCATCTTTTAAGTGAGACATTAAAAACCTGACTCCGTCTGTTCTGTGGACATTAAAAATGTGTAAAAATGAGGATTTTCCCTGGTGTCTTTGGCGAAAATCTCTCTTTTACCCACAACTGCTCAGTCTGTTCAGCTCAAATTATTCATATTACTACTTCTAATTTTTCTTTCTTTAATTTCATGTGATTACATCTCCTGACATTCCCTCTCAGCACTTAACCCTTTCCAACACAGATTATTATGAAACTCATTTAATTGAGATTGAACTAAGCTTGGTATGTTCCATTATCTTTGTTTCAGGGGTTTTTTTCTGTTTTTCTTCTTTGTCTTCCAGTCACATTCCAATAATGTATTTTTGGTAACAAGATGCTCAGAGCTTAATGAAATATCTTCTGTCTTGTCACACAGGGAGAGGGACTCACTTCTCCCTCATACCTTCAGATAGCCTAAAGGTATTTCTCATCCCTTTTTATTGCCACATCACATAATACATAAATGAGATGTAAAGTGATGTCTCATTTGCTGTTCAGTGTCACCTCCAGATCTCTCTGTTCTTTCCAAGACAGCATTTTGGGCTTCCTCTTTATCTGAATTTTACTAACTGAACTGTCTCCTTCTTTGTCTAAGTAGTTGTATTTTAATTTAAATACTTGATCTTTTTTTTCCTCTTTATATTTGCCCCTGAGGCCTTTATTTTTAGCAGTGTTCTCTGGTTTAACTTCTTTTTCTCTCACTAATATTTCTATTTATCACAAAACGGTATAATCTGCAAATTACATTAATAAATTTGTAAGACTGGTCCTAATTGCCTGTGCATCTGCCCTTATTCCCTGCTGATTATTTGTGCTATTGCCTAATGCTTTAGCAAGCATTCAGCCCATATGAACATATCTCAGTGAAGATGACTTTGAGACAGATGCTTTTCTGTATATTCAGAATCTGCTTCTATATCCACTGAATTCAGCTGAAATGTTTCAAGTGACATTGATCATGTCCAAGTCAAAAGAAACAGCACAACTTCTAGATTATCACATTTGGGCTCTATGCCTCGGTAATAAAGCTCTGAACAGAACAATCATCAGGAAGAGGCAGATCATAGAACCACAGAATTAATTACAGAATGGCCTGGGTTGGAAGGGACCATAAAGATCATCCAGTTCCAGCCCTCCTGCCATGGACAGGGACATCTTCCACCAGAGGAAGGATTTGTACAGGACTGAAAAAGCATTTGGCCGAGCAGCATCTCTGACATGAGAGCTCCAGGCTGCCCTGGAAATTTAAGGGATTCAATGAGAGTATATTTTATTAACAGAAATGCCTAAAGGAATAACACTCCAGCTACCAAAACTTTGACAGCCCTGTTCAATGTTTCTCTTTGAATGAAGCTACACTTGTCTCTTAGCATTTTTTCCAGCCACAAAGTGATTTGGAAAACCACTAACAATTTCACAAAATACACTCCTAAGAAAATTCTGTACCCAGAGGTGAACACTTCATAATGAAGAGGAAAAACAAATTGGAATTTTTTTTTTGCTTATATACAAAAACTATCCTTTTCTTGTGCTGTACTCTGCCTTCTCAGCAGCATACCAATGACTTCTGATTTGCTGTGTTGTGATTCAATTACATTCATAAATATATCACATCCAAGAAAAGACAGAGTCTAAAATTCAGTAATTAATATGACACTTATTAATAAATACATTTTTTCATACTAGCGATATATTATTCTCACAGCAACAGGTTTTGTCCTCCTGTAAATTAGGACATTTCTTAATTGTTTGGAATTTTCAGTGGGAGATTAGCAATACTGAGCTGCTAAAGAACTTCCTGAGGCTGTAATTCCAGTCACAAAAGAGGAGAGTTGAAAACAGCACGGAAAAAACAACTACTTCTGTACATGGACTCACTGAGCCAGGAGGCACAAAACCACTTCCAGAAAAAGACAGAGTTTTCTATACTTTTTGACACTTTGGCATCAGCAGGAATCCCTCCTACCTCCTTCAGGGAAAAATTGCTGGTCTCAGTATGTGGAGATACTTAATAGCAAAAATAATACCTCCCTGAACTTCAAAGTATCAATTCTGGCAGGGATTAAATGGCAATACTGGTCAATAAGTGCTGCTATTGGGAGTTTGTAACATTTTCAGATCCACTGACTGGGATGCAATTTCACAGGGCACAATCTATTTTAAATAAGGAGATAGTTTGTGCTTGTGAACAGGTATTGGTGTCATGACCTGTAAGCTCAGCCCCCACAGGTGTGTGGCAGCATGGTCTGGCTCATCTGGGATCTGCAACTTCAACTTGTGTCTCAGATTCACACCATGGAGAAAACAGCAGAGACCAACAGGCTTGCCAGCCCTACCAAAACACTGATCTGGGATGAACACCCAGCCCAGGGGATCCATTGCTCTCAGCTGCAGTTCTGGGTGATCTATTTGCATTGAAAGATAAGGGACAGAGAGCAAAAGGGAATATCATTATGTCTGTTTGGTTAAAGGACACATTCTTTACACAAACATGTCAAAAGGTCACCCAGAAGGGGGGGGGAGAAAAATAATAAGAAAAAAAAACTAAACTTCTTCAGTTGTAAGCTTAACCCTGTATCTAAATATTACTGAAGGCCAATACGGAATCCAGAGTCATTTGAGAAACTTATGTCAAACCAAAATTTGTGATCTGTATACATATTCACAGTAAGCTTGGGTAAAACTTGTGGTAAAATTTATTTCACTCATCAAAAGACACCACTTCAGAACTAGAAAAGATATTGTACTGAGAAGCAGTTGTGAGAAACCAATGAGAGCTGCTTTCCCACGGATTTGTGCCAGGTAGCTGAGGACAAACCTCAGCTGCAGCTTCTCCTGAAGCAGTGGCATTCAGAAACCACCCAGCAGAGTCCAGCTTCTCTGGTGCCTTGTGCTCAACTGCAGCTTTCCTCTCAAACCCAATGGCAGGTGCTCCTTACTCTATCCAGCCATGTATCTTCCTGTAATTCCAGTAATTCCTGAGCTCTTCAGCCTTACGTCTCCTGTTGCTACGTGGGACCCACAGACACAGTCATGTCAAACCAGCTATAGACAATTGTTTCAACCAGGTTACAAGCAGCACTCACCACAGGCATTCCACTGTGGTTTATCTTGGGTAAGTGACAGGTGGTATAGTGCCATGGGGTTTTTGAACGGACTGAAAGATGTTTTCAGAATTTCTTTCCTTTCCCAGCCACAGAAGAAATGGTAGATAAAAAGGGAGGTGGTGGGAGGAAATGGAATCATGCTTGTTTCCATTCTTTAAATCAGCTTTTCTCTCCTGTCACACCAGCACTGGTCATATCTAAAGTAATATGTTTCTTTATATCTGTACATTGTGAGTCTGTTTTTCTGCAGAGAAGGAATTTGGCTAATTAGCAGATTTTAGATTTAGACTTTTAAATGCTAAGGCTTTCACATCAGGCTTCATTCATAGCCATGCTATACAGCAAAGATTGCTGCATCAATAATGGCCTCAGTCCCAGCCATGGGGGATTTCCACCTAACAGAGGATGAAACAGTTACTTCTCAAACAACCCTATGAAAGGTATGTGCCAAAGGCATGTGCCATAAGTGAGGGATGCTTTTGACTCTTCTGCCCCCAAGTCATATTCTATGAGTCTGGTTTTGCTGGTTTTTTTAAGTCAATCCACTCTTGATCACCTACCAAAAGAAAAAATTTCTCACTCCTTGTAAGTTCAAGCTATAGGCTTGAGCCATAGGTTTGTGTCAGCATCATCATTCATTCACTAAGCTGCAGCAACTCAGATCTAGGTGAGAACAAAGACTTAACCCATTCCTCTACCAAAAGCTTAGATCAGATCTGATCCATGCTCTACATCTTCTTCTAATCACATAATTGCTCTTGTTCAAACTAGAGAGGGCCTGGGAATGTGCAGATGAAAGCGGGAGTGAGGGGAATTACTCCATTCAGCAATGCCACAGTAAGCTGGTTGAATTCACATTTTAATAACTCCTCACTGGAATGCAATCCTTTTAAACCAAAAATAAAACTCTTATTTGTGTTGGTTTTCCTTAAGATAAGAGCTAAGTGACATTCAGAACAATAGATATTATTATGTTGAATTCTAATTTCACCCCAATTTTTGCCTTTCTAACTCTAGTATAGCATTACCAATCTCTCAGCTCCTGTAATTGAACTCCTGCTGTACACAGAGCAGAGTAATCCTTGGAACATATCTGATTCCAAAGCAGTGAAATAAGAAGAGCAGTTAATAGATTTTCTTACTAGCACACTTTTGAAGTGATTAGCGGGACCTTCCATTTTCCTTTGTCACTTGTCTACAGAAGGAAAACAAAAAAATAAAAAAATAAAGAGCAGAAGAAAAAGTATATGAAGGCCACAATTTTCCAAGCTGGATTTACAGGCTAAAATAAAATTGATGTTTTTGGTGGTATTCAGTGACTTTCAGTTGGTTCAAAATGAGGACAACTATTCCACACAAAAAGGTATGTTCTCATTTTGGGCTGCATCAATCAACCTGACTAATTCAGGCTAAAGCAGAAAGGTAACTTGGGAGTTAAGCTGGAATAGCAGCTGACAGGGAGCCTGAGGGTGAAGCCATGCTGTCAAAATTAAAATCCACTTTGCAACTGCTATTCTAACCCGTGCTTGGTACATACCTCTTCTCTTGAATTTTGGAGGAAAATGGAGATCTATCTACTGCAGGCAGCCCTTTGTCCTAGACAGAATCATATTAAAGACTTCATAACCCTTGCTACAGTGTAATCTTTGCTTATATGATTTTCCATTTGAAAGTGGAAAGTCTTTTTTTTTCACCTCAATCCAGTATGTACTACATTGACCTATTGCAATAGATTGAATTGTAACATGCTTCTTTTAAAGTTTTATTGTTTAATCAGTTGGGGGAGGAGGTTTGGAGGGCAGGGGCAAGTGATGCAGACAGTGAGGACATAGATGCTTTCTTTTCATACCTGTGCCTAGGGGGCTAGGAAGCTGCAGCATCGCTCTGGAGTGCCAGGGCAGCACGAGGGGCAGTCAGGCACCCTCCTGCTTCAGCTGAGTGCCCTGGTGGGCTCTGCATCTCCTATCAGGAAGCCACATTCCCACCTGGGAAAACAGCTTCCTACAGTCATCAGTAGCTTTTCATCAGAGAGAAAAGCTGAGAACCCTATAACTCTTACCAGCGGATCAGAATATCCAAATACATTTGTTACAACACTTGCTTTTCAGTATGTCAGTAATGGCATATGTGGGACTTTCACTGCCCTTGAAAGAGGCCCAAAGCTTGTAGCTACATCCCACTGAATCACAGAATCACTGGGTTGGAAGAGACTTTAAAGATCATTGAGTCCATCCTATGCCCTAAAATAAACCATAGCACCAAGTGTCACATCCAGTCTTTTTTTAAACACATCCAGGGATGGTGACTCCATCACCACCCGGGGAAAACCATTCCAATACTTTATCACTCTTTCCATAAAAAACTTCTTCCTAATATCCAACCTATATTTCCCTTGGCACAGCTTAAGACTGTGTCCTCTGGTTCTGTCAGTTCTTGCCTGGAGAAAGAGACCACCCCCACCTGACTGCAGCCACCTTTCAGGGAGCTGTAGGGAGTGATAAGGTCACTTCTGGGTCTCCTTTGCTCCAGGCTAAACAACCCCAGGTCCCTCAGTCGTTCCTCACAGGGTTTGTGTTCCAAGCCCCTCTCCAGCCTCGTTGCCTCCTCTGGATGCCCTCAAGCCTCTCAACATCCTTTCCAAACTGAGGCCCGACCAGGGCCAGACTTGGACACAGCACTCAAGGTGTGGCCTCACCAGTGTCAAGTACATGGGAAGAACGACCTCCCTGCTCCTGCTGCCACACTGCTCCTGATCCAGGCCAGGATGCCCTTGGCCTTCTTGGCCCCCAGGGCACACTGCTGGCTCATGTTCAGCCCGCTGTCAACCAGCACCCCCAGGTCCCTTTCTGCCTGGGCACTGTCCAGCCACAGCATCCCCAGCCTGTAACATTGCAGGGGGTTATTGTGGCCACAAGGCAGGACTCAGCACTTGGACTTATTAAACTTCGTCTTACTGGACTCTGCCCATCCATCCAATCATTTCAGGTGTCTTTGCAGAGCCCTCCTACCTTCCAATAGGTCGACACATGCTCCCAGCTTAGTGTTGTCTGCAGATTTACTGATGAAAGACTCAATCCCCTCATCCATGTCATCAATAAAGATATTAAACAGAACTGGCCCCAGCACAGAGCCCTGAGGGACATCACTGGTGACTGGCCACCAGCTGGATGCAGCATCATTCACCATCCCTCTCTGGGCCCAGCTAACCAGCCAGTTCCTAACCCAGCACAGAGTGCTCCTGTCCAAGCCACGGGCTGCCAGCTTGTCTAGGAGTGTGCTGTGGGAGACAGTGCCAAAGGCCTTGCTGAAGTCCAAATAGACAACATCCACAGCCTTTCCTGCATCCACTAGGTGCCAAATATCAAGAACTCCATAATTTCATGATCACTGTGCCCCAAGCGGCCTCCAACAACTACATCTCCCACCAACCCATCTCTATTTGCACACAACATGTCTCACATAATCCCTTCCCTGGTAGGTTCACTCACCAGCTGTGGTGAAAGGTTGTCCTCCACACACCCTAAGAACTTCCTGCACTGCCTCTTCTCTGCTGTATTAAGTTCCCAGTAGATGTCTGGTAGATTGAAGTCACCTACAAGAACAAGGGCTGGTTGTCCTGAACCATTCTCCAGCTGCTTACAGAGTAAGTTGTCCTCCTCTTCTTCCTGGTTGGGTGGACCATAACAGACTCCCAGTAGGATGTCAGCCTTGTTGACCTTCCCTTTAATTCTTACCCACAGGCATTCAGCTTCATCATCATAATTTCAATACCCACAGCATAAATAGCCACTCTAATATAAAGGGCCACCCCTCCACCTCTTCTCCCTTTCCTGTCTCTCCTGAAGAGCTTGTAGCCATCCAGTGCAGTGCTCCAGCCATGTGAGTCATTCCACCACATTTCTGTGATGGCAATCAGATCACAGCTCTGCTGCTGCACCATGGCTTCCAGCTCTTCTTGTTTGTTACCCATGCTACATAAATTAATGTACATGCACCTCAGCTGGGCTGCTGATTTCACCCCTAACTCAGGCTTACCATCCTCAGAGCCCATCTGTACCCCCTTCCCACTTCAAACCTAGTTTAAAGACCTCTCAATGAGTTCTGCAAGTTCATGAGCTAAAATCCTTTTGTCCACTCCCACTGTGCATGAGAGAATACCAAATCCAGTGAATATCTCATATTTAGAAGATTTATTGCCAACAAGGTGGCTGAAAGAATACTCTTAAATACATGGTCATTATGTGCTGCTGATTTGTTTTATCAAGAACTGGGAGAAACATGCAAACATTTTATCAGTTTGTGATAATCAGAAGCCTAACAGGTATTCCCTGAAAGGAGCAAGTAGAAATGTGGATCTTTATATGTAAATTTATGATTCATAAAACTGCAAGAAATGAAGATAAAAATAAATTTTTGCTAAAATGATGTTAACCACAATTTTTCCAAGAACTGTTTAAAAACATCTCACAAAAAAAAAAAAATTAAAAAAAAAAAAAGTGGGTTTTCATGAGTAAATATGGGGTCATTTAATGCTTAGGCTAAGAGATGGTGTCAAATAACTGATCTTCACAGATTAGATGCCTTTGATCTCATTCCTGTAGCAGGTATCTACATTTGGTCAGATTAATCACTCTGTTGCCCATGTTAACCAGATTTCCCCTAACAGAGTCAAATAATTAACTGAGATGTAGACATTGACATGATTAAAGTTTGCAAGATGGCTATTTTTTTTTGTTTTATTTTCAAGTTTGAACTGACAAAGACTTACATTTTTATCTTTTAGGGTTTTTTTCCTACTGCTCCACTACTCCATCAAAGAGGACTAATTAATATGCACTCTCACTGCTGCATTCCTAGTTCAGCTTTATACTCATCTGCCCACTCAGGAAAGTGAATGAGAAACATTACAGAGCAACTCCTAATGTCAAGTTCAAACATCCCTTCAGTCCAAAAAAACTCCTATTAATGCTTTGAGAAAAACCATAATGAGAACATGAAATGCAAAACATACAGTTCAAAGAGAGCACCATTACAAATTATACCCTTCTTTGGATTTCCTTTGTCCTAAAAAACAGACTATTTACAATCCATCTGCAATGCCTGTCTTCACTTATTGAAACTAAAATCCACATTCATGCTCTGCAATAAGGGCAAGGAGATGTTCCTACATTTTAAGACATAAAGCAGTAACAACAGAAGAAAGAATGGGAAAGAAACCAATCTATGCAAATAAGTAGGAATACTGTAATGGCAGCTAGAATATTAAAATTCAGAATTTGGATCAGCTGATTTTACTAAATTCTTCAATGGTGACAAAATTTTAAATTACTTACTATAAAATCTTCATCAGTCTTACAGTGTCACTTTGGAGCAGGGGTAATCATTTACAAACTGTTTGTGGAGTATCTAGAACCTGGGAGCAATTACCATGAGGCTTTTAACTTTTGGCCCTACAGCAGTGCAAACATCAAATAATGATAGCTCAAAGCATGAAATTTTGTGTGTTGATTCTGACAGAGCTCATGGAGAACTCCTGGAAACAGGGATGGTCCATGCACACAGGTCATCCCTTCCACTCACCAGTTGGTTCTTTGGATGAGTCTATTAAACAACATGTGATGGACCATTGACTCCTCAGTCATTTAATGTTTCTGCTCAGCAAGGGTGCTCACAGAGGCTGATGCACTTCATGTATTTTACAGACAGATTAGGTATTTTCTTTTTATTTTTGCTGAGGGACTTGATGAAACAACAGGGCTCCCTGTTCACTTTTAAATTTTGTTCTTGCTTCAAATGCTTCTCTGCAGTATTACCCCAGAGTATTCCAGCCATTCCCATAGCCAGGAAGAAATTATTCTGGAGGATATTTTACTTTCCTGAGTAGTTTTACCGGCTGGGTCATTTGTTTCTCTTAACACCTTCTTATACAGTTTGACAGCTGCATGATCAAGAAATACACATGATAAATGGAAGTCACCCCATCAGAAACCAAGCCCTTTCATCCACTAGACAAATGGTTAAATTTAAATCAAAAGAAGCAGGTCTGGGATAACTTCAAATCCACTTGAAAGCTGTTCAGACTAATTGTAGGCAGAGAGGTTAGCTGGAAATAAAATTGCTTGGACTGAAATTTAGCTCCCAGAATTTGGCTAAACAAAAAAAAGGGAGTTTTTTTATTCATGATAGAGTTAGAATTTACTTGACTTATTTTCTTTTTGATTTACAGTGTCTGAAATGGAATGGCTGTACATTATAAAAATAATTTCTGGAGCAATAGCTTTATAGCTTTCAAACGTTGCCAGTGTCATAAACAGTGACATTTGTAAGCTGCTGAAGGAAAACCTCAAGAACAGAAAACTCTGAATTTCTCAGACTAGTTTTATTCAGACAGATCAGAAGCCAGAGCCAAATTCAGAATTATACCCTCAGTAAATCCAGGCCACTGTTTCTCAATAGTTACTGCCTGCTTAATTAGGACTTTCAAATGAGGATGAAGCCAGAAACTAGTCTCCATTAAATAGCTCAGACCAGTAATGTGTTTAAAGTTAAGAATGTGTGGTGTATATCTGCTTTATCCTTATTACAGTAGCTTGAAAATAAGCCAATTATCATTTTAAATAACTTACAGTCTTATCCACCTCTTGTCAGCTTCTAAGATGCAAACAGAGGGAAAGAAAACAGGGTTTGGGAACAGAAAGCAACAGAGTGACTGTTCCCTTTGATTCAGAAAAGAGAGCTGTAAGAGGCATTTTTCATCTAAGAGATGAAGCAGAAGGAACTTTCACCTAAGCAGAGCCAAAGGTTTGGGTGAGGGCTTTCCCATTTATTGCTGCCAGCAAAAGCCACAGGAGGAGTAACATTTCTCTGAAATTGAAAAAGAAACATACAAGAGAGAGAAAATGCCCTGTATCTGTCTTCACATATGCACAAAGAGAAAATGCCCTGTATCTGTGTTCACATACGCAGAAACCCTCTCCATTTCATGGCTGATTATGGCTTCTTTCCAGAGCAGTCTTCTATCGTTGCTTTAGAGGAACTGTAAACCATAAAGCTACATGAATTCCAGCCATGTCCATTGAATAGCTCTCATGAATAGCTACTCCTGTTACAGTAAATATTTCTTTAAAAACATGAATCTGACCAATCTTCTTTCCTTGTCAACTTTGCTTTCTCTCACGCTCTCTCCCCACAGGTACATTTCTGAGTACCACATCTTACCCAGCTGAGGGTTTGTCTCGCTTCTGTAAACACCAAGTCTATCCAGAAGTCTGTTGCCTCCTGCTTCAAACCACCACCACTTATCACCTGGACATGAGAAACAAAGCACTGATTTAACTGTTTCTGTGCATCTCCTGCACCCACACACAATTTCCAGCTGGTAGGAGGGGGGATGAAGAGAGGGAGGAAATGCTGAAGTACAGCTTAGGCTACAAAACACATGTGGCAGCACACCCACCACACACCTCATGTACAGAGAGGGACTGGACTTATTTTGGGAAGAAAAATTTAGGAGAAACCAAACCACTGTACACATACCAACCTACAAATCCAGGCAAAGAATTTTTCACAGTTCCAAGGACACAGGTAAATAAATGCAGCTGTACAGTAAAGCCATATCCACACCAGGAGGAAAAAAGTTTGAAAAACCAAAATATGCAATTTTATCTTTCAAGGATAGTACCTGCTCTATTCCTAGAATTTATAACAAGGCAGAAATTAGTTTCTTTTGCTCACCAAGGGACTGCAGTAGCTCTGCTTCTGGGAAAATAAATGGTGATAGCTGCTTTTGTTTTACCTGTATTCAGATTATCATGTGTGTGAATTTTTACACCATATTAGTGACGCCCATTTCCCACCTTCTACCTCTGCCCAACTCCTTTCAGTCCACAGAGCTTGGGAGAGCATTCTAAAATAAACATCTCAAATTAAACTTCCAGGCCTCTGTGTATGCTCTGACATTCCATCCTGCAAAACAAGAAAAAGGTTTTAAAAAGAAAAAAGGATAAAAACCCCTAAACCCAGAGGTTTCATGTAACACTGTTGCTTTCTTTCTTACAAAAAAATCTGATTCCTTAAGCTCCCTGACTGCACCAAGAGGGCCCACTGCATCTGTTAAACTCATTGACTGTGACTACCACCTTCATATGCAGCAAAATTTCAGTTTTATGAACTTTAGTTTGTGTGAAGCCCAGCAATAATGTCATCAGAGCCCTGTGGGTATGGCAGGGAGGGCTGACAACAACATGCTGTAGGGTTTGTGGTACCAGCTCCAGCAGGGTTACAGGCTTCATCTGGAACACTGCTGAGCCTCAGCATGATCCAAAATACTTGAGCTGCCAACCACTGGTAAATTTATTAACTGTCAGGCAAAAAAAACCCACAGATAATTTAGCCATTTATTTTATTATACTTATAGATGTCCATTATGATGGCAAAACATAATATTAGGAAACAAAATATCTTCCCTTCTCTCTTGAGAGATATTTCCAGATTACTAGAATGGCTTGACTGCTCTTATTTGATAATTTTCATAGTGTACATGGAACCATACAATATATCATATATGAAAACACAGCACAGATTTATGGATTTTTGCATTGGAGGTCTGCTTCAAAAACTCCCTTTGGCCTCCACAAAAAAACAGGGAAAATAAGTAAATTCTTCTTTGCTTTTACTACCTCCAGCACAAAAGATAACTAGCTAATGCATAATTACAGAACCCTACCAGGAAAAATGATGATCCTCTGAGAGCCTGATTTTAATTATGCTTCAGCCAATGATTGTTTTCAGCACTGACCTCAAGTGGAGAAGGCACATGACTTGCAGACTGCATTACCCACACAGATTTTAAGACTAAGATGGGACCTGGAGTGTAGTTAAAGTTCTACCCTTTAATTTTCCAATTAATTCACAATCGTGAATACTAACCTGAGGGGACATTAGATAGGTGGATTCTAAATGGCATTTGGTTTTTTTCACAATTTCCATTAATGAAATTCCAGCAATGAAAGTGAATATCACCTTAAAACTTTTGTGGAGAGAATACACTGCTTGGCACATCAAATTGTAAAATCTCTAATTATAGGTCTCAATAAAGAGCCAAATGCTGCTGTAGCAACACACCACTAAACACAGCCTCCTTTTTGAAAGGTGTAAATATAAACAACAGACTTTTGCCACAGCTGTACACATTGATTGTAAGTGACCAACGCATTGGGTTTTTGTTGTTTTCTCTAAATCTTTTCACCCAGAGGGCCCAA
This sequence comes from Zonotrichia leucophrys gambelii, assembly GCF_028769735.1. Lineage (NCBI taxonomy): Eukaryota > Metazoa > Chordata > Aves > Passeriformes > Passerellidae > Zonotrichia > Zonotrichia leucophrys. The sequence continues at coordinate 21,366,635 of NC_088169.1, read as the reverse complement.
TTCTCCAGTGATTGACCCCACCACAACTTAACTGACTTCAAGAGCTCGGGTCCCCTTATCCACATGTGAGAGCACAACCCAAACAACGGAGGGGGTAAGGCTTTCCACACAGAAAAAGTTCTCTCCCCTTATCATACAGAAGTTCCAGCAGATCTCTTTCTACCACACTCTAGGAAAGCTTGATTTGCTTCTGATGTATGTTTTTGTAGGGAGATAGAATATAAGTAAACAAAGGTGGTATACAAAGTAATCTTATCCCCTAAAGAGTTGCAGCTAGCCAATTATTAAGGGTTAGGAGCAGGCCTGATGTTAACAGGCCGCAGCCATAGCCAAAAATAAAGAGAGTGTTATAAAAGAGTGGATTTGTTGGTTGAGGGGAACTGGAGTCAGTTGGCTGCTGTGAGGACAAGGAAGAGTCAGTGCTTAGAGGAGATGCCTACAAGAAACATCAAGGAGGTATGAAACTCTAGTTCTATGGAACCCTTGCAATGTAATGATAATAGAACCTTTGTAATATAATGGCAACATGTTTTCTTCTAGGTCCGGCTGTCCGGCCTGCCAAGCTCAATGAGGTCAATCAAAGCCATTGCTTTTCTGTGCGCTGTAAGCAGGAAATCAGAACCTTCAGCTTTAAAAAACATATTCAAGGAAGTATAAACTCCATAGATGAGCAAATTCACACTCCTTCTTTCACTGTTTTTAGATGAGGCAAACCTGAGGCAAATTTTAGGCTCACAGAATTATTTCCCAGAATAACTTCTGTTAAAAAATTCCAACAAGTCTTATGTTCAGGAAGACAGTAGAAAACACCTCCTATCTTGGGACCAGCCAAAAAAAAAATATCTACAAGGCTAATTTTCTTCAGGGTTGAGCTACATGGAGCCACATTTTCTGAAGATTTCTCTTTTCTTCTTGGCATTATAAGAACTGAATTTTCTGGAGTTTATTGGTTTTTATTCTTTTATGTGTTATTCTTCTTGCTGCTGAACTTTCCAGACATCACATTTAAAAATTCCTTTCAGAACCTCCCATGTAGCCCTGGTCCTTTTGTCCATTTTCTTGCTTTTGCTTTTCCTCTCCTTGCTCAGTGTTCCATGTTGTTTCACATTTGTGACATTTGGGTTTCTCTGGGAAGCTCTGTAACCATATTCATATTGTGCAAATAAAGAAGTTACCTGTGAGGAAAACAGGCAGTGCATTGGGCTTGTGTGGCCACGTCTTGGTAGCAGGGTGGCTACAGGGGTGGCTTCCACGAGAAGCTGCCAGGAGGTTCTGCCATGTCCAGCAGAGCCAATGGCAGCTGGCTGCAAGACCAGTGTGTCACTGGCCAAGGCTGGACCAGTCAGGAATTATGGTAACACCTCTGCAATCACGCACTTAAGAAGGCAAAAAGAATGATTGCACGGAGGTGATTGTGCCCACAGAAGAGAGGAGTGAGAACGTGAGAGGGACAGCTCTGCAGACACCCAGGTCAGTGGAGAAGTAGGGGCAGGAGGAGCTCCAGACACCAGAGCAAAGGTTCCTCTGCAGCCTGTGGTGAAGGCCATGGGTAGGCAGCTGTGCCCCTGCAGCCCCTGGAGGACCATGGGGATGCAGAGATCCACCTGCAGCCCATGGAGGGGACCTGTGCTGGAGCAAGACGCCTGAGAGGTGGCTGTGAGGCCATGGGAGGCCTTTGCTGGAACTGAGTCCTGGCAGGACCCACAGACCCTTGAAGAGAGGATCCCATGCAGGAGCAGGTTTCCTGGTTACCCTTGTGAGCCTTTGGGACATCCACACTGGAGCAGCTGGTTCTTGGAGTACTGCACCCCTTGGAAAACACCCATGTTGGAGCAGATGGCAAAGAACTGAAACCCATGGGAAGGGCACGTGTTGTAGAAGGTTATGGAGAACTGCCTTCCATGGAAGGGACTAGAGCAGCAAGGGAAGGATTCTTCTCCCTGAGCAGTGGTAGAAACAGTTTGTGATGAAGTGACCATAACCTCCATTTCCCATCTCCCTGCACTGCTGGGGAGAGCAGGTAGAGCTGGGAAGGAGGAAGAGGTGTAGGGAAGATATTTTTAAGGTTTGTTTTACTTCTTATTGTCCCACTTTGGTTTTGTTAGTGATAAATTCAGTTAATATCCCCAAGCTGAATCTGTTTTGACTGTGATGGTATTTGGTGAGTGATCTCTCCCTAAAGACTCATGAGCCTTTAATTATATTTTTTCTCCCCTGTCCAGTAATGGAGGGAAGTGATAGAGTGGCTTTGGTAGGCACTGAGCATCCAGCCAGGGTGAACCTCCCTCATACAGGAATAGCTGTACAAATCCTGCAAGTTATTCACAGAATCTGGATGAAAACTTTGCCCCATGACTCTCTTGATTCTGCTCATAACTACAGTCTCCTGAAATTGAAAGTCAAATAACAAATGGGTGCTGACTGATGATCCCTTTCCTACAGTATGACCTTGGGTAATACATGGTTCTCAGACCCAAAGAATATTACACATATAGCTTATTGATTAAATTTTTTTTAAAATTCACAGATACCTAAATACTGACTCTTGAATTTTAAGATATTTAGACATACTTTTAAGCTTGCCCTTAGAAGAAGTTTTACTCTGTTTTGATGTGAAAAACTAGAAGTACAGCAACTATAAAATCTCTATAAAATGCATACTTGTCTGTTTTCTTTATAACACATTCTGTATTCTGCATTGTTAAATTTAAAGCAAGGGATATATATTGCTCAAGCAGACAAATGTATGTATTTTCAGCTCTCAGCCTTCAGACATTAAGCTCTTGACTTGGGCCATTCAGGCATAAAGAAGTACTAAATCTGTGCTAGAAATTGTATGTGTCTCTTCCATTGCTTACATGAACATTCTAAGATGTTTTTTCAGGCAAATTTCTGCATTTATTTGTGTTATTATGCCACTGGATTTGGTATGCTTCATGCAAGATCACTTAAGGTTCACTGCAAGTTTTCCCAGCAGTTAAGGTAAGGCTGCAGAGCTCATGAAAGATGTTGTTGGTAACAGTAGAACATCGATTTCTTCACCTAACACAAAAAAAAAGAAAAAGAAACAGCACTAGAGTGTCTGCACCAGAATATGGTCCGAAATGTTCACCTTTGAAAACAAAATTTCCATACTCATCTGTTTTGGGTCATTTAGGGATCTCTCCTGAAGCTGTTCCTCAGAAGTCTATTCATTTCCAAGAAATTGCAACAGAGAGAATAAATGCTCTGAAATGTACTAAGTCAATATACACAAGTGAAACTGGCTCCAGTGTCATTAATGAAAAGATTCAGGACTCTGCAAACTCATTTCTTGGGAAACAGCTAGTATGTCCTACAGCAGCTATGTGTTGATTGAAAAAATGGAACTGAAACGGATGCCTAACAAGGGAAAGCTCAAAACTGAACCAGGACCTGTACAAAGAAGCATGCCACTGCAGAGAAAAAGAATCAGCCATTTCTAAACTTGGCATAACTCAATTAATTTGTCTTCCTTTGGCCTTATACATTCTCATTCCCACTCACTGCAGCTAACTTGAGCATTTCTCTTGTCAGATAAAAGAAATATTATATACATCTCAAAGCTTTCAGAAGACTTACTGGTGTGAAGTATCAATCAGAAATTTTGGATAAAAAGCTCATGTCTAGAGCAAGAAAGGCTCGGTTACCATAAGCAGAGATTGTCAAACAGTCCCTACACCATTCAGATATCAGATTCTCTGCCATTACTGTGGTAAAGGATGAAAGTTAAATAACTTAGAATTGAAAAGTTCAATAACCTATTATCAAACTCCTTAGACAGCCAACACCCTATGACACAGAGCTGTCCTAAATTCACCAGCAAATAACTTGCTGCTTTTGTCTGAAAAACAATAAAAGTAAGGAACACAACAGATTATTTCTATTTAAAAGAGCAAAATCAGCTGATAAGTCTGAAATATGGCTGGCTCAGTTGCTTTGGATTAAGGACCTAAAAAATCTTTCATTCCCTTTTAAGGTAAATTCCATTTGAATACACATAGCAGTTAAACTGCTTAACAAGATTTATGATCAAAGCAAATGTGGAGTAATTGCTACTGGTTTGTGCAGCAAAGTGCCTTATACAAATAAAGGCAACAATATAAATAGAAACTAATTTGGTTCAAAGTGTAAGGAAACAAACCTTACAGAAGGGGGGGAATAAAAAATGTATACATTCATGTTATTAGATCACAGTTATTTTTAAACTTCCACCGTGAAGTGACAGCACCAGCAGAAATGAGCTTTCCTGAACAACTGTGTGCTACTCATAAATGTGATCTGTGTAATCAGGATTTCAGATTCTCTTGGACATTTACACAGTCCTATAGATGAGTAGAGGACCTGGGGAGGGTTGAGGTTGGGGGCCAGACATGAATAACCAAAAAAAAACAGGGAAGTTCATCTCTTGAAGTTAGTGTCAAAATTAAAATAAGTCACTTAATTCACCTTAAGTGGCATCGCCATTGCTACAAGTTTCTGCTATAGTGATGGAAATGTCTCTGTTCAAGAAGAAGGAACAGCAGGAACTGAATCACCTTATAGTCATGGCCCTTACATATCTAGAAGAACAACCATGACATGATTGCCATTTTAGTTTTCTGAAATGCTCTAAACAACGCAAAAAATTTTCACAATAATGAGAGCAAGATTAGTTTTCCAAAGGTTTGTGGTATTTAATGGATCACTGTATTATATCTTGAGAGATTCACAGCACAACATCCTCCTTTCTGTATTGGAGACACAGATTTGTTGGTTGGACTGTTTGATGGATGAGAAATTGTTTGTATGGCCACACCCAGAAGGCAGTGGTGAATGGCAAAATACCCAGATGCAGATCAGTGACATGTGCTATTCCTCAGGGGTCCATGCTGGGACCAGCCCTGCTTAATATCTCCATTGATGACACAGCAGGACAGAGCACACCCTCAGAAAGTTTGCAGGTGACACCAAGCTGAACAGTGCCACTGACATGCCTGAGGGATGAGATGCCACCCAGAGGGACCTGGACAGGGAGGCCCACGAGAACCTCATGAGGTTCAACAAGGCCAAGTGCAAAGTGCTGCACTTTTGAAGATTTCAGAAAATTTATCAGGAAGGTTATAAATGTTTTGCAAGGAAGCACAAATGAAAGAACTCACTGTCTGTAAAACTTTGAACAATTATCTGTACTCAAGGCATCACCTGGATTTAAAGACCAAAGTGCTATAATCTTCATTATCTGCATCACAGCATTCACATCTATCAGATCTCGGACACAAAACAGGATAAAGTTCTTTCCTTGACCAAAATTCTTGCCCTCCAACAAATTCCATATAAAGAGTGGTAATTGTGAACATTACTCCATCTACAGGATGAGGATGAAAGAAATTGTGATTCATTGTCACTGACCACTGAACACTCATAGCTTTGCTACTAAGATGGTTCCTCATTACTGACTGTGTACTTTTTGGTTCTCTGATATTCTGTGCAGGGGGAATGATGACCACTGAAATGCTGACAGTCCTTGAAACACTCAACATGGACAAAAAGAATCATAACAGATTTCTAAACTCCTGTTTCATACCCAAAGAGAACAGTCATGTTAGCTTCGCTGCAGTGAAAATTTCACACTTGCTAGCAACTGATAGCCATTCTACACACATCCACTGAAATTTATTACTAAATTTCACAGCATTAACTCGCCATAAAGAAAGTCTATCTTTAGGACTTAATTCCATCTCTGCCTTTTCTAACCTGTGACAGCTGGGAATAACTCCAAACCACACACTTCAATCCCTGAGAAACCACTCAGGGTCTGGGCAGCAGCTCCCTCCTCTCCAGCCTGCCACACCATTCCTGAATGAGCTTGTAGCGTAACTAAACAAAGGCCAGCTACAACCTCATCTAACTGATGCTCAAATTCTAAACTTGGAACAGTCTGAAATCATGCCAGAACACAGAATGGAGCCTTCTTAGCAGCACAGATGATCCCCTATCCACAGAGGGAACACAGAAGATGGTTTCTCATCTGGGGCATATCTGCAGCATTTGACTGTGAGTTACATGGTCTTATGGAGATTATGAGACATTTGCTAAAAGAGATGACAGGAGCAAAAGGTAATTTGCTAAAATGTTTTGAGTCTTTCTGGAATGTATCCATCAAAACCTGATGGGAAAACCTCACTTTCATCTATTACTTTTGTGTACCATATGATGAGTTTTCTTTACTAGCTAATATATGGACAATTTAAATGCTAATAATGTAAATGCCCATAATCTATAAAGACACACAGAGATATTGTTCACACATACAACCATGCTCTTTTGCATAGGATAAGGTGAAGTGCTTCAAGGGCAAAGCATGTAGCTGAAGATGATCCTCAGCACAAAAGAAATAGGTAATGAACAAAAAATGGACAGACATTTTTAGGACTTTTGGTTCTTCTTAGCCAGCCAGTGAGCAAATATAAGTGGGATTTATCTGCCCTAAAAAAAGGCACAGGAAAGAATGGCAGATGTCGTTTAAGGATGAGAGTGTCACTCTAGATTCACTTTACTTTTCAATAGTGAGAGGTTCTCGCCTCCTGAGAGCAATTTACTTCATCTACAGGTCAGATAAATCATTCTGTGTAATGTGTATCTCTCTTCATAGATTACACAAAAAGAACTTCATTATTAGCTCTGTTTGTGATTTACAACATTTAGATATTTATCATTCAGTAATTTGGGATTTCTTACTAATACTGAAGACTGTGGTGATGCCATGCTCAAACAAAAGCATTGTATCAAGTCAAGAAAATTGTGGATCTTTCTGGTGGATGAGACAATTGCAGTAACTCAGAAACACACATATCCCAGCAGAGAACCCCAGTGCCTATGGAAATCCATCTAAAACAAAGTGCTGGACCATGTCTTCAACCACTCAAGACACTATAAACATATACAACTTTATTCCTTTGTCTATTTTAGCTACCCAGAATATTTGGAATCACAGCTATCTTTATAGTTGTTGATGTAAGCATTCTCCAGATTGCAGGTAACCAGAAAAAAACCCCACCTAAAGTTTCAGAATAATTATTTAATATCTGCTCCTTTGCCATAGAAGAATTATCTGCAGCAGAGGCACACAGCTCCAGATCTGTGCCACTAGTTAGGTTTACAGCAGAATTGACAGTTTCATGTTCTGCGGCAGTGACTCACCATTCTCTTGGTCACCAGCAAGAAGTAATCCCTTGCTCCCAGAGAGAAGTTCTGCTGCTGTAAATGTGGAAGCAATCTTTGTGGTTCTACTCTGTGGCTCTCACAAAAATTACTAAGCAGACCTCTATGAAAGCCAGCAAGCTTCAGAAAGTAACCAGTTATTCATAAGAATTAATTTAGTAGCTGTGCTCTACCAAGAGGGCAGAGACCATTTCAGGACCTTATCTATAGTTGTGGATTTCTAAGAAATTATGCACATTCACAACCCCCAGTGCTTTGCAAGCACAAGGCACATTTCTTTGACTTTGCCCTCACTAACAGTAATGCATAACACATGTGGTAAAAAAACACCAGAGATCTTACAGGTACTTCTCTGCCTCACCCAAGGAGTGGATGAGTGTGTGACAGATGCAAGTCTTGTTCTTAAAATGCTACTGGGACTCACTCACATACTGTAGTAATGAATATGGTAGTAGTCATACTCAGAAAAATAAAGCTACACCAATTTCAATGCATGTTTTCCACAGAAAAGAGCTTTCTATTTCTTATTTCTCATGTCTTGATGGGAGATGAACAGTTAAGAAAGGTTCTCAAAGGTCATCTCAAAGGTTCTCAGTGTTTAAGCAGCAGCAGGTGAAGTAGAAAGAGTAAGGTTCTTATAGAGAGGCCAAGACCTGCCTCATCCCTTAAGGCTTTCTCTTAAGATATATGAACCACAAAGGTAATAAATTATTCCTTGTATTTCAAGGAGCCACAGATCCATACCTACTCCCCACACGTCCTTCTCTACCATAAAATAATGAATTTTGGGTGAAAATATATGAGGAGAAAACTACTAGGTTTTTCATCTCTTCCACTTTTGGACAACAAGAAAGAGTCCAGGCTTAGAGAGCAGAAAAAAGTATGTATAAGGTTAAGTTGAGGAACAGCACATAGAAACTTGGAGAAAGACTATTTACAAGGGATGTAGTGACAGAACAAGGGAAATGGCTTCAAACTGCAAGAAAGTTGGTTTAGATTAGATATTGGGATGAAATTCTTCACTGTGAGGCACCAGAACAGGTTTCTCAGAGAAGCTGTGGATGTCCCATCACTCTGAACACTCTGGCAGTGCTCAAGGCTAGGCTGGATGGTGCAGTGGAAGGTGTCCCTGTCCACAACAGGTGGGGTGGAAACAAATGGTCTTTAAGTTTCCTTTCAATCAAAACCATTCTGTTTTTCTATGATGGAATTATGCCATTTACAGGCTACAGTACTCCATGCCAGGGAAAAATAAGAGAAATACAGTTTTCAGGCTTCTAGGAATTAATTTGAAAAAAATAACACTGAAATCTCCAGTTCTGCAAGGGAAAATATACCTCTGATAGTGCTCTGAAGAGGGATTGGGACTAGATAATCTCCAGAAATTGCTTCCAACCTGAGTGATTCCACAATTTTGCGTAACAAACTATAAGACAGTCCTAAGTAAAGTGAAGGTTATGTTCTTGGTGCAAGGGACATCTGGAAAACCCCACACAAACCTGTAATTTTATTGTTGCCACGCTACCTCTTTTTTTCAAATTAGAACTTACATTTTCCCAAATTTTTAACAGCCTGGATATTTATTTGAGCTGCCATATAACTGTATGCCTCTCTACAGTGTGCACATGTGGTTTTCTTTACACATTAAGACACTTCAAGTTGTTTTACCATCCTTGAATTCTGTATATTTAAAAATACAGACTTTCACCATGACCTGAAGCAATGCCCTGAAATACAGGTGTCATGGTTTGAGCCTGGCACAGAGCCAGTGCCCCCCATGAAAATGCCTCACCCTGGTGTCTGCTGTGAGATGTGACCAGGAATAAGCAAAACAGGCTCCAACTTAAACATAAAGAACACTTTATTACCTAAAACTACAGGAAAAAATAGGGAAAGACTATAAGGAAAAGAAAAAAAAATTGAAAACCTTACAAAAACCACTTTTCCTCCTCCCCACTCCCTGACTTTCCCAATCCAATACATTCTCTCAAAAACACCAACTGCCCAGCCCGGCACGACACTTTAGTATACTCAAACTGCAGTTCATGAAGAGGAAAGGAGTCCTTCTTGTTCCATAGGCTTCTCCTGGAAACACACTGAAACCTCGGATGCTTCCTTGTCACTTCGGCACCGCCCGGGGAAAAAAAGTCCTTTTGCCGCTTGTGACATGTTCCTTCCATGCCCAGTGCTCTCACCACCGAGACATGGCCAGAGCTGCTTTTAGGGTTGTCTTTCAAGGATGCCTTGTCTCACTCCAAAAAGGCACAGTCTCTGCTTTTGGGACATCTGTCCCCCCCATATTTTTCCAACCCCCTGGGGCCGGGGGGTCCTCACGAATGAACCCTCCTGGTTTTGAGGCACTGCCTCCCCCTAAATGCAGTCTGTGTCACAGGAACAACTGAGTCCATGGCTACAAGAAAAAGTCCAGCCAAAAGGCCACTCCAAATCATCTCTCCCCATCCAATCATCTCCACATTCTCCGGGCCAGGTCCTTATCTTATCTCATCTCTTATCTCCCTTCTTATTCAGCTTCGAGGAGGATTAGCATTTTTGCAAGGCCCCAATCATGCAAGAAAGGGTTAAAAGTTTTCAGTCTCTGTCTGTCCTGGGACGAGATGATACTCCCACACGTGCTGCTGCTGCGGCCAGCCGGGCTGCGCCCTTCCCCCTTCTCCTCCTGGCTAGCTGCCATCACATTCGGTGCCGCCGGCTCTCTCTCTCTCTCCTGGGGGGGGGGGGGGGGGGGGGGCTGGCTGCCCGATGTCTCGATGTCTCTTAGAGCTCCCCCACCCTTCCATCTTTGAAAGCCCCCTCAACCCCCACCTCTGTCCAGGCCCCAGGCCTACCGCATGGCGGCCCCTCCCCCGCCCAGCAGCAGCGGGCTGGGCGGGGGAAGAGATCTGACCTCTTCGCCCGACGATGTCCAAAAGAGAAAGTGCCAAGGGCAGTGCCTTGCTTTTAACCCCTGTGTATTCTCGGAGGTGTGTCCAAACCCCACTGGCCACACCGGACGCCAGTCTCAAACCCAAAACCTTCATTGGTTTGACCACAGCTTCCCAGAATTCCCACTCCTTCCTGGTCAAACCATGACAACAGGGTAACATAATGCAGTGTAACATAATATTTTGTTTTATTTCCATCGTGGTAGGAAGCCCACGTAGCTTTGTTGGTGAACCCAAAGAGAGCGAGACAATGTTTCCACCAAAACCAACATAACCTGAAAATCAGGTTGCCTGTCAGTTAAAAGCTTTATTAAACTGACCTGGTGCACTGTCATGTGCTATAAATTTGATGGCATTTTTGTGTAATTTTTAGAAGCATCTCCTGATTTTAGGATTTTGCGCTTTTCCTCTCCACTCAATACTAGTGTAAAAATGTGCTAGCAAAGTGTTACTTTTAACATTGCCATAATGGAACTTTTTTTATTTTATCACTAAGCTACTATGTTGAGGAAAGGTGCTAAAGTCCTGTGAAAAATGTATGCAATAGCTTAAGAAAAAAATCTGACATCCAAACTTGTAGTGACAGCTTCTGGAGTATAGATAAGAGTTCACTTTATCTTTGCCTCAAGGGCTCAGAAATATTTATCTTTGCACCTGATATCCTTAATGTTAAAATTTGGACAAAGGAACTGGAATTGTCTGTTATCGACTTAGATCACTGCATTTTCTCAGCTTTCTGCTCCAAACAACATTCTATCCTCTCCTTGAAAGGTATTCAGCATACCTATCTTATGTGCACATAATCTTTCCCTGGACCAGTGTAAAAGCATTATCAGCAATAATAGACTTCCCTATTCAAAGGACTGATTTAAGGTATGGTTAATTTCAGATTTTTTGGCTTTCTTGTCCTTGCTTGTGTCTAGTAATGAAATTGTTTCCAAACAAAGCAGGTTGCAGAACATTATTCAAAAAAGTAGTTATCTATGTTTTCTAAGAGTTACTCACATTGAGGAAACTCAAATTCCATATGGTGATTATTTTTCAGACACAAAGGTTATTGATCTGCAGCAACCCAAGCCTCTGGAACAGTGTGTGCTCATGGCTGCACTGCAGAATGACAAACCAGTCATCTACAGTCTAGGCTTCTACGTCTTGAATCGTAAGCAGCACCAAATCTGCACATTTTTTATGTAATCAGCACTTGCCACAGATTCAAAAATCAGCTGTAAAACAGCACTACTCCTGTTGTGCAGAATCTTTATGCTGGTGTGTCTCAGCTAACAGACCTGTTAGAGAATCCAGCAATAAATAAACATGGTAATAAGCTGAGATCTCTGTAAATGTTTCTGAACCAGTACACTGAGAGCTGTCTCGATGAAGTCTGTCATCTTATACACATCACTCCAGACTGATCAAAGAAAAACATTTTGGCCTGTAAATTTTAAAGTACTGCAAAATGTTTAAAACTGAGATAATGTTTAGCATTTTGCAAAAAGTGTTACACAAGATGGTAATGATTTGAGTCCTTTCACATTGCAATGCACAGAGCTTTTCTGAAATGTGAATTTGACACCAGCCGTAATTTAGGTGTTTCCTTCTATTTCATACAACCAGCAGAGTGGGTATGTATCTGGAAGAGGGTTGATTTGAAAAGATTCCATTTGTTTTCAAAGATTTTTTTTTTTTTTATTCACATCCCTCTGACATGAAGCCTCTGGTTATTTGCTGTCTGTGATTTCTGGAAAGTACATTCACTGTTATGTTTTCCCATTTCTTTGACATAGTCTTTACATTCACTTGGCTTTTAATTTCTTTGAAGTAGACTGGTAGGAGGTTTTATTCTCTAATACATGAAGGTTCTTGGGTGTCTCTCAGGTATTTCCAGATTTGCTTTAATCAACTGTTATGGAATATACAGCTTTTTATCTGGAAACAACACAATTATTTTTTCAGAGATCATTTTATGTCGTTTTTGATCTTAGGAGTAAAAAGGTTTTTTTCTACTCTGTAGGTAGAGGTCTCCATGACTGTACCTATCTTGATAATTTCAGAGGGCCTGACACAGCAGAAGGAGAAGTTGATAAACAGCACTGAGATACCATGCTGTGAGACACAGACACAGTCTCTTTGTTCCACAGCAACCTAGTACCTGGGCATTTCTGTATGAACATAAATCTACATATATGCATGCCCATGCATGTACGTGTGCATATATGCACATTAGCATGTAGTCACTTCCATGTTCTGGGGACAACTTTAGTACAGGCAGATCCAATTGTAGGCACTAGTCTTCAGCAATTATCTACACAAGTGCATGTCTTAGCTGATGTGTGGTCATTTGCAGTGAGCCTTCTGGCATTTAGCTGTCTCCCTCCCAAGGCACTGATGAATAGAGATGCTGGGACAATTCTTTTTTGATCTGAAGAACAGAGACAGCCTTCATGTCACCCATCACCAGTGACATCTGCTGATCACTCAGAAGCACAATAACAGAAGGGAGACTTGCAACTAAACATTCTGTGCAATTGCCATCCTCATCCACATCATTGCAAGCAAATCTGTGCTTTCGTCTCTATTTAATTCCTCTTTGCTCTCATGTAAATTTATTCCAGAAGCAGCTCCAATGTATTTTCCACCAAATGACACTGTAAGACTGCCAGATTTCCTCCTGCTGTCACAGTGCCTAATATAGATCTCTAGCCCTACCATTAATGTCTAAGAGAGCTCTAGAGAAGGAGGCCAGCATTACAGAGAGCTATTCATTTATGATTACAATTATGGCTTTACCAGGATTTCCTAAAAACCTCTGGTTTGGGGGTGGGCAACACAATAGGAAATCTAAATAAGTACATGAACCATTTTTAGATACTTTTCTGAGCTGAAATTGCATGTTTTGTACCAAATATTTCACTATGGATAAGGAGTATCTAATGGAGCTCAGAATGTAATATAGATGTGCCAAATTTTCCACAGTTGGATTCTGTATAAAATTGTTGGACCACACTTCCTTGCACAAATAGCACGGGGGAGGAGCAGTAGGAGGTAATAGCATGTGCCATGGCTGGCTGCTTTGTGCTGGCCATTTGATGCAGTCATTTGCCCTACAGCAGAGGATTGGGCTCTGCTGTTATGAATGGATTTGAAATGCTCATATGTCCCAGGAGACCAGAATGGAGCGTTTCAGTCAATAATGCAGCCTCAGCCCTGTGTGCCCTGGAAAAAGCCCCAGTTCAGCAACTGGCTTAGCTGAACTGAAAGGAGAGCAACACAAGTGGTTCCAGCATACAAATGTGAACAAGCAGAGGGAATATTTTATATAGATATGTAACTGTTGTTCTGCATACATCACTCTGCTCTGTACTTTTCACTGAAACGGTGTAAGGTGGTACTTTTTCCCACATCTCTGAAGCCAAGCCTGTACTATAATTTTTATAGCCGCTGACCAGGTCTTTTCTGCTATTACAAGGCATATCGAATTTTTGTCATTTACTTAATAGGGGGCAACTGTTACAGGTAATAGGGGTTAACTCTGCTAGGAATGGCCACTGGAATTTTTAGCAGAATTTGAATATAAACTTTTGTCACCACCAGCCTTAATATTTAACTACAATGGTTGGATTGATGGGACTTTTGACTCTAAATCATGTCTTTGCACAGGCCATTTGAAAACAAATTTAAAAGTGTTCAAACTTCTCTTCAAAAAGGTGCACACCTCAACTGAAAATTTTAAAAGAGAATTGCTTATTTGCATTTGCATTTATCTCCATTTGCATTTTCATCCTATTACATTTGCACCATACAGACAATAAGACAAGAGTTGTCACACTTTCCCAAAAAGGACAAATTATTTTCCAAAATGTGTTTCATTATTTAAACACACACAGTAATTCCTCTTTCTATTGAATTCATCCACTCCCTCACAGAAATTTAGGAGCACAAATTCTGCAAATGAGTTGCCTTCAATGCCTGTCTCCTTTTTCCCTGGAGTTTGATGGATGAACTCCAGTATTGATGACTCAACTCTGCTGCAGCAGCACTTCCTGCTGAGGGCATGATGGTATCACAGAAAACGACCTTGTCTTTTTCCTGCCGCATACGTTGTTCACACTGTTACTTTCTGTCCTATCGCAGCAAGTCAACATAACATCACCTCAGCATTTACTTATCAGACAACCTGTCAACAGTTTAAAGGAAACATTTCTGTCTGCCAATCCACTATCTGAACCAAATTGTGGTAGGCTGGTGGTGGATCATGCATATCTACAGAAGAAAGTAATTGAAATGATCCATGGGTCAATACTCAGACATCAGTAATTCGAAATTGCAGTGGCTTGTGCAGCACATGTTTTATAGATTAGCCTTTTTTTTCACCTTTGCATGATAAGATTATCATCAAGATGCAGCAGCAATGTCGACATAGTTAAGGATATCCCTGGAGCTTTTTATTTCTGATTGAAAGTAGCTTTTGAAGTTTATTAATATTTCAAGTGGAAGATAGACCACATTTTGAAGATAACACAATGTCAGTGCTAATGTTAAGCCCCATTCTTGTCTAGTACTATACCACTAAGTCAGACAGTCTGTGAAAGTCTGTGTGCAGGAGGGTGTTAGGAGAAATGTGAAGAAAACCCTCTCATAAAACCTTAAGTACAGAGTGAACAAAAAATGGGAGCTGCAAGTTTAGATGGGTGAATGCAACAGCTGAACTCCAGTCAAGATTACTCTGTCTTCCTAAATACAGAAATTCTTCTGCTTCTGCAGTTGCAAGAAATAACAAAAGAACTCTTTACCTCTATTCATTTTGTTTATAACTCCACTGGGAAGCAACAGCTCTGTAAATAATATCCATACATGAAGAAAATCTTCTGTCTTATTTTTTTCTCCCTGACTACATATTGTCTCTTTTAAGACAAGGAGCCAAGAGGGGTTCAGTTGTCTATGTTACATGTATTTCCAAGTATGTACATTCATTTGTTTTATACTTTCAGAGAATTCCAGAAAAGCTTACATTTTGGCCATAAGCCTGCAAGTAAATTCTGGCATTTTCTCTGTCCAAACTGCTGTCACTGAAATTCTTGCAGGCATGAACCTAATTTTAAATTAAGTCTTCTGGGATTCTAGTCAAGACAGAGATGACTTTTTAGTTTCTCAACAATTCACCCAGGTTCTCAGGTGGATTTGCAGCCCAAGATATATCCCACAGAATATGTCCAATAGCATTTGTCCAGCTTACAAGGGAAAGGACCACTGGAGAAAGAAAATCATTAGACAAGTATCCCAGGCACTAAGCCATAGCTTGGTACTCTGCCTGAGACATAAATTACATAAAGCCAACTGAGAAAGTCCCTCTTGTTTGCAATTCATTTGCACACACACATGCCCAGTATGCCCTTGGGAAATGAATGACAATCCCTTCTACAGCATTCTGTACTTCTCCCCCACTTTCACTGATGATCCTCCTCTGCTCCCAAGGAAAAGAATACCAAAGAAAACACTCAATTCACTGTTCTCATGACAACCACTTTGCCTCTCCTTCCCCTTTTCCACAGACCAGACCTGGAGGCATACACATTGATCTGGTTATATGGAGGTGGACATGCTGCTCACAAAGCTGTGCCTACCACCGCAGTGAAATACATGAGGTAAAGGAAAGAACATGAAAGTATTTCTGTTTATTCCAGTCACTAGGGTTAGCAAAGAGTGGCTTGGCATTTGGGGACAGCTAAAAAGAATGAATGTAATCAAAATGTTTGCATGGAAAGGATGTTTTTAACCATATGGAGCTACAATCTCTGTAGACCTCTCCTGCTACACCCACACATTTCAATTTCTGAACTTTTCTATTCAATTTCTAAACCAACCCTGGGTTCTTGTTTGTTGGAGCATGAGAACTTGCATGCCAAGAACATTTCCCTACAGGATACTCACTGTTAGGTACAACCAATTCTATGCCATCAAAATTCCAGTCTCTCCAAGCTACTCTTGAATTTGTTGCAATTTCTGTGTTTTGACCATCATACCATAAATTACTACCTGCTCTGTATCTGTGGTTTAATTTCATCCTCCTAAATAGAGCTTTTGATGAGTTTACCTAACTCCATTGCAGTGATTTGAGCCATCTCTCCTATTTTCCATTTAAAATCTGATCTTTCTTTTAAACTGATAATTTAATCTAAACAGTTTACACATTTTAAATATGTGAATTGTTCAATCGTGTTTATTATTAATGAACTTCTTTTTAAAACAGCTTAGTCCAGAGAAAACTATGGCAAGATCTTATTCTAAGCATTGATTGGTATTTGTGATAGGACTTTGATAACTCTGCAGAGCAAGGCTTTTCCAGCCTATACTGTCTCTCCAAGATCAAATTTCATGAAAGCACATACAAAAAATTTCAAGCTGGAATTATCAATAGTCTTCCTGAAGACATGAACCAAACAGACCTATCACAGAATAGAACCAGATTCAACAGACAGGTTCAGAACAGTATCCTGAACATGTTAAAAGGCAGGTCTACACGATAACGTCCAACTGTATCCTGTGAAAATAGTAATCTTCACCTTTCCTTGGTTCCCTGTCTCATTCATAACACTCTAATACCAACAATAAATGGGGCTGGCCAGAAGCTTCCTCCAACTCCTTCCCAGTCTTGTTCTGATCTCTCTGCCTTTTCTTTCTCTCACCACACATAACAGGCTACCTGGGTGCCTTTACCTGATTTCAAAAGTTCATAAATTGTCTGCAATAGCAACCAACAGAACAACACCAAAAGGCCTCATTGTTCTTATCAGGTCTGAAGGGAAGCTTTTTTCTTTTTTTTTCTGATTCATTCAGTTTTAGTGTCTGCCTAAGCCTGGATCTTACACTGAATGGATCATTAATCCACCTAATGCTGCACAGGGGATCTGTTGTTTCCCAGCTGTCTCTAACTATGCCCATTTCTCCACTCTGTTCTTATAAATAAATGAACCACACTGAGCCAGACAAGAACTGGCACTACAAGCCCTGTATCAACATATTGAGATGAGAATAGATTCAAAGATGAAGCTAAATAAAAGTATGGACAAGTCCAACAGATTTTTTTATGTTAAGCCCAAAACAATGAGAAACTTTGAGGACAATATGGCAGAGGAAGACATAACCTGGTGTACCATAGGGCAATGTGCTAATTACAGTACTGATTTACATGAACTCCTTATTATAAATTATGTTTGCTTTGTAAGAATGACAAATATAGATCCCATATACAGGCACACAAGCACATACACATAAAGGTCTCCTAAAGACACTCTGAAAACTGAAAATCAACAGTTAAAAAATTATAATAAACACATGGAGAGAAGTTAGCCCAAATATATACATAATGTATTTGCTACATTCTGAGGGAAAAAAACCTTCCCAAATCAGTTTTGAAAGCCAAGTCTAAACAATATGAAAGCCTCCAGCAAAGGGGCATTCATCCAAAATCAATCAAATCAAAACACACATCGTTTTTAAAAGTAAGTTAAGGATTTGGCTATTCCAAGATTACCTTATTGTGTGGTTCCTTAAAGAAAATTCGTTATTTAATTAATCTAAAGAACACTTAGGATTTCACTGTTTCCTGGTCTCCCCACACATTTCCTTGTTACAAGGTAAATTCCTTCTCAAAACAAAATCTCCACAGTTCAAAGCAACCTCACAATTCAATTTCCAAATGAGTCAGTTCAGACAGAAACAGTCTAAGTTAAAAACAAGCAATCCAACACAGGAAAAAAAAAGGTGTTAGGACTCAAAACTCTCCTGCTGCTGAGAAAGGTTTTTTTCCAAAGCAATAAACAGACTCAGCTCAAAGAAACCATTAATTCATAGAGCTATTTAATGCTCTCTAGTGTCATAAGATTAATCAGTCTCTCTGCACACTTATTACAAAGCCAGTTCTCCAAGTTTGAATGTCTTCCAAAACAGTTCCTCACTTGAACTGTACTTGCAATAAACATTTCCCCTTCCAGGGTGCACTTCCAACAGATTACTAGGAAATAATCACTGATGTCATTCCAGCAGTTTTGCCACATTGGAAGCCAAATGGATCTTGTACAAACTTGTCAATTCAGGAGTGTGAAGCTCTAGGTAATTCAGAAGCAGGGTAATGATCCTTCCTAGCATGGAAGGTAAACTGCTGCATCTCCAATTCCTGCATGGAATAGGCATGGCCACATTCCTGCCAGGCCAGCAAAGCCTTTACCTACCTGGCAGGTAAGAGCTGCTGGCCATGCAGATTAAAACAAGCTCACGAGTCAGAAAATACGTCATGTCTCCTCAGACTTTTTACCTGCTCCCTGATCTTGGAACTACCTCCACATGAATAGAAAAAAAAGGCAAGCTACCTTTCTTTTAGTCTCCTACAGGAAGCATTTCTATGCAGCAGAATTCTACCCCAGCCATATTTTCAGGCATAAGAGTTTTGCACATCTTGTAAGATTTAAATAAGCTAAAATTGCTGTCTATTACAGTTAATATCAATATAGTTTTTCTAATATACATAATAGAGACACACCAAAAACAAACGGAGCTTCAACAGTTAACTTCTAAGCAGCCCAGCTAGCCAGGTGGCAAATTGTTAATGATTCTGCCCATTTGTAAACACCTTTATGCTTTGATGAGGTGATGTGAAATGGTAGCCAGTATGTGCTTGTCAGGAGGAATCATATCAGATTAAATTAATTCATTTCCTTAAGACCGAAAATAGATTTGTGCTCTCTTCCTCTTCTCACAGTAATTCATTCCCACTCACTTAGTAGCATGATGGAAATCAAATGAATACTTAGGAGGATCTGCAGAGGAAATAGAAAGCAATGAGGCTACATTCTCCATGAAATCTGCAGTAGGAGTCAGGCCTATGGGGGTGGCTTGTTGTGAAGGGCTGGGACTGTAAGAAATTTAATGGGTCAGAGTGGACAGATTCCTCTTTGCTAACACACAGCACATTGTTATTCGCTTACATACACACAAAGGCTTTTCCTCTGACAGCATGTGCAGGGTACACAGCTCCACACAGCTGGGATAATCCCAGGAAATTCACTGGAAGCACCAGCTCTTGCCTTCTGAACTGCACAGAATTATCCAGCTATGCCACAGCAAGGAACATGGAGTGCTTGGCTCAGGAAAAAGTTCTTCCAAACCAGATGATTCCCTGATTGTGTCTAAAAATACCTCAAACTGTCATCAAAACACTTCAAGGAATTCCATCATGGTATTTCTTGTAATTTCATTATAATTTCATGTAAACTTCTTTTCTCTTGAGTCATTTGGAATATTTGTATACCAGAAGAACATTCAGTGAGCAATACTCCAGTGAGCAAATAACTGCAAATCTTGAACCTGAATACTCACAATTAATGGTTTGCAAAGAAAATAAATGTTATTATCCTTGCTAGGCTATAAGTATTCTTCAGGAATGCTTCAATACTGTGAAGTTTTCAGTCTTGGGTAAATGAAAATGGGCCCATTTTCCTAAACTCTTTCCTTTAGGTGCATGTAGGCTCATCACAGAATAAACAGTCCTTAGGTCTGGATTTCAAAGTCCAGGTCCATGTCTGGATCTTAAAGTTCTGTTTCCACAAACTAAATTTTCGGGTGATTTTTAAATAAAGTATAGGGTTCCATTTTTTCTCTACTGACAGAATTATTCAAGTAAGAAAGAATGCCTTATAAAACTGGATTTCTGTTGAGCTATATTGTAAGTAGCTCTAAACTATCCTGAATGCATATCTGGCTGATTTGTTTTGGTAAATCTACCTATTTGTTTTTACCAATCTCTGACATACTGCCACTTCCTGAGGGAAAGTCCAATACAGCTCAAACAGGAGTAAACAAGAAGAAATGTACTGTCAGACAATGCAGGACAGCTGAATGAGATGAAAAAGGAAAAAGGAGATGAAAAAGGAAATTGAATTTTCATATTATCAAAACATGAAACCCCCATCAGCACTCAGAGGATACATCCACCTGACAGGAAAAACTGTTCCCAAGTCAGCATATAGGAAAGACAATGCAGATGTACCCTTCATCATCCTGCAGCAAATTACAGCAACATAATTGGGAAAGAAAACTCTGCAAAACTACAGCCAACTACTGATATGAACATGTTGTGCATTTTCATGTTCAACATAACATTTTCAAAAATCTCTAACAATTTTCATGCTACCACACTGTAACTAAAACGTAACGACTGAGAAAATTATAACACCCAGATTTCCTTTGAAATTTTTAAGTATTTTTTCTCTGCTTACATTAAAGACAGTGTTGATAAGTCTTCCTGAACACCCTTTAATCCCAGTTACATTTTTTTCACTACCCAGAAAATGTGCATTCACAACTTCATGCATATTTGGTCCTTGGCTCAGAAATGAAAGGCTGCACATTATTCACGTGGCAATAAATCTTCCAGCCAATACAACTGGCAGAGCTGATGTGCCCAAATGCACAGGATTGCCACCTCATCTAAAACTCTTGGAAAACAGCAGCACAGCTAAAAAAACTGGGGCCATGGTTACATGGCACAGAAAACCCCATTTAAGGGTTTGCACACATGGGACCTGAAAAGTTCCATCTCTTCAAGACAGAACTGCAGACCCGTGCAGATTGGGAGTCACCTGGTCCAAGCCCCTGCTCCAAGCAGAGCCAGGTACAGCAGCTGATCCAGTCCCCTGTCCACCCTCACTGGACTTCACTTCAATGTTCATGGCACTGGTACAGCCAAAAAGGGACACTGCTCTTCAAGGGTGGTTTCAAAAATGTTGAATGGAGGGAAAAAATCCCTTGACCTTCTGGCTAAGCTCTGGCAGCCCACAGTGAGGCTGCTCACCTTCTTTCACAAAGTGAACTTGTCCAGTTCCAATGAACTTGAAACCACCAGGACCATCAAGTCATTTTTTGCAAAGCTGCTCTCAGCCAAACAGTCCCCAGCCAGTACTAGTGCATGGGACTGCTCCATTCCAGACACGGGATTTTCCACTTGGCTTTGTGGAACTTCATTCAGGTCCTCTCAGAGCAGCCTGACAAGATGTCTCTGAATAGCAACTCCCACTCTCCAGTGTACCAGTGTTAGGAAGTGTTTTCATTCCATCCTATGAAGAAAAGAAACCTTACAATTTTTAGTACAGAAGGCAGAATAATACAACAAAATAATGAAAAGGGAAGAAATGTAAGTTTTCATATAAATGCTACAGCCATCAAGCTATCAGCTATTCCAGCTGGCTTTGTTATGATCAGCTATCCATCGCAGAAAAAAAAAAAAACCCAACATTTTCAAAAAGACCAATATATTTCCAGGAAACCATGGATTTCTGCCAAGTGCATTACTGGACAAAACATCATTATCATCATTCACAACTGATGATATTTTATTCTTCAGTGATTATTTAAATGCAAAGATCTGGAAACCACAATGTCCTGGAAATCCCTCTTCTTATGTATGCTACTTCCAGAGAACTCTGTGTGCCACAGGGTCCCAGTCTTTATGGTGAAGGAGTTAAACCTGACATATCAGATTTGTGTCTAATGTTACATAGCCTCCCTTAACACAGCCTCTGTTCTGTAAAATTTAATGGGTCTGAGGTCAAAATTCCTATGGAAGTATTCTTATTTTTTTTAAGTACTTGTTTTCTCCCTAGGAAACACAGAAAGTGTTTGCAGAACAATTTATATGCATTTTTATTAACAAAACACAAAATCCTTTGTTTATGCCAACCTCATCCAAAGCTGTTTTCTGTGGCATGACGTGACACACTGGCAGATTCTTTGAAATATAATTTCTTCTTCTATTTTTCTTTTACTGTGTTAGTAGGTTTCCTTTACTGTTTCATTAGATTTTCTCATGTATTAATTTTTTTTTCATTTTCAATAGAGCACATTACTAATATTTTTCCACTTGCCATTTTTCCTTTGGACTCAATGGATAGTATTTTTATTCAGCAGGTAATTTTATTGTGTGTTTTTGGCTTAAAAATAAAAAGAGAGACAAAGAGACAGAGAGAAATCTCTTATCTCTTTTTTAGCTGGCATGCCCAAGAAACTGAAGTCTTCCAGACTGCCAGTAGCACTAACATCATAAAAGTATTTCATGTTCATTAATAATTCATCATATTCTGCCTTAAGAGAGTTCAAAAATTCACCAAGTCACAGTTCAGTAAGCTTGTTCCCAAAGCTTCTGGGAAGATTAAAATGCTTATCATAATTATATGAATATAATGTGTAAAAAGGCTCCATGAAGTTGCACAGAATGTTAAATGTGCTAACCTCTTTACTCCAAGACATTAACATCTGTATGTTCATACATTGACATATTGCCTTGTGTCAAATGATGCAGAGTTTGTAAAGCCTCAGACTTCAGCCCAGGTATTGCAGCAGGGTCTTGTGGATCTTCTGTAAGTACCACTCTAAAAAATTCTGTTTCTGGAATCAGACCAGGTAGCCCATTACAGAGTAAGAGTAATGACAATCTACTTGCATTTCATATACATTTTCCTAACATACACATTTGAACAATTTGCTTCGACCTATTTTTCCATTTTTCTAACAGAGGGGTATGCTGCTGCTCACACTCTCTTCAGGCAGGGGAGGGAGCATTTTGGAATTGCCACTGCTGAGGAAGACCATGCTAAAAATCCCAAGGCTTGCAATTGCATGAGTTTTATCATAACAAAACCCACCGTGTTTGAGCCTCCATGCATGCCTTCCCCTCCTCTTCCAGGCTGTCTGGGGCTTTCTCCAGCAGCAGGGCTGCAGACAGAGCTGGCTCTGTGGCAGGGATGACCTCATCCCCCACCACACAGCTGCAGAGGCAAGCTGTGTGCCCCCCATTCCAAACAACAGCTTTCTGGGGAATTTATTTGTTCACACATGAGCAGTAAATCAGCGTTCAGCATTTCTAAGTTGCAGAGGGGTTTTGCTTTGTGGGAAATGCCTAAGTGTGAGGTTTATATTTCACTGTTAGGAATGAGACATAAAATGCATAATCCATCTAACAAAGATATGTCAGAAACAGCTTAGAGAATCCTGGAATATAAACAGCTCTGCCTGCAGACTCAGATACTCCACACAACAGATCATGTCCTAGACCTACACATTACAGTTAAAGGGCCAAACTTCAGTTCACATAAATAAATGATTTAACTAAAATGACTAAATAAGCCATTATACATTAAAAGCCTTCTGAGATGTGCTATTTTCTCCATCTCTCTGCTATCCTGAGCCTATCACTACATCAGCTACAGGATACAACCATATCATCCCACCTGCCCGTTATGTCCTGGGGTACAACACCAGCCTCCCAGGGCTCACCCCATCCTGCCCAGGGTCCAGAACCCCACAGCCACCCCCATGGCCATCAGCCCTTGTCCCAGCTGCCCATGGTGGGTGATGCAGGGCCAGGCAGCCAGGGCCTGTCCCAGCCCAGCCAGCAGCAGGGCAGCTGGGGGCACCAGGGCAGTGCCAGCATCGGGCACCTCTCTGGGGACAGGGGCATGCCAAGCCCAGGCTGGAATAGGTGGGCTAAAATTTTTCCTAGGATTAAAGGCAGCCACATACTCCAGAGGAAGTGTGGTTCTCCAGAGCTGACTGTGGGGACAGGGTACATGTGGTGAGCCTGCGATGGGAGCTCCCACAGGCCCTGGTCCTCTGGGCTGATGTGCCAGCTTCAGCATGCCTGGGCAGCACAGGCAGTCTCAAATCACCCTTTTCTGAAGAAACCTCTGAAGAGAGCAGGAATGACACAGCTATTTCTTGGTACTCTGCATAGGAGACATGTCTGAGAGGAAAAAGCTGTTGAAACCTGGCTTTTGTTGATACAAAAAGTCAATTTTCTGATTCAGGGAACATCCCTATGCCAAAATTGCAGCACACAAGACTGAACAAGCTACAGTTGTCCCCCCAGCTGGAACCAGTCCATCCTCCTGCTGCATGTTCAAGCCCTTACACCATGTTTTATCAACGCCTCTTCTACATTAGTATTGAAATTTGTTCCTGCTGAAGTGTGAGATTTGGGATCTAGACTGTCACTTCAAGTCTCTGCTAGTGATGAAATTACAGAGAGATGAAAATGAGCACATTCCTACAGTTCTTCCCAACATTGCTTTCCAGTGAGCAGATTCTGGGCCTTTCACATCATGAAGCTGTAATGAATCACCTTCTGTGGAGTTTAATGCACATACAAAGAACCCCTTTCCTGCATTTTTTCATTATCATAAACTGGGGGTTTTTTTGATTGCAAAATGTCTCTGCTGTGTGGTACAGCCATGCAGGGGACCCACAGCACACGTGTGCTTGCTCTGATGAACCACTGAGCTGCAATTTTTACAGCTGCTGGTAGAAATTGGGAGCAGGGCTAAGGTACCTCCAACCCCCGATGTTGCTCCTCATCTCTAACAGCTCTGTGCAAGCCCCACATTGGGGGATGGACAGAGAAAGAAAACAGTCCTTGAACTATGAAATAAGTTTCAGGTGATTCAAACACTGACTGGAAAGAGACCTCTGATATTCTGGGGGCATCATCCCAGCACTGCTGATTTTATGAAATGTGGGAAAATTTGCCAAGAAACAGCAGAGCTCACAGCAGGCAATAGCCTTGAGAAGGTAGAGAAAAACCTAAACTGATGAAAACAAGTTATACCAACAGAGTTTTCTCCAACACTATCACTTGATATAGAGAAAGGGTACAGGTACCTCAGTGTGATGGAGCTAACACAGATGACTGGCAATCATGAAAATTTTGAAAATCAATGTTTGAGAAGCGTGGGATAGCTGTAGAAATGGCACTGTGCAAAGGGAAAGAGCTGTGAAATAGAGTAGTCAGACACAGATCTACAAATATGATGGATATTTTTAGTTGATAGCAAATCCACTGTGGGAGGAGAAGGGAACGAGGACAGAAAAAGCAGTTGTCACTGAACTGAAAATCCTCTCACTGTTGCACACATCATTTCAATTTTGACTTTTTTTTTTTTGCTTTTTTTTACTGAAAGCAGAGTTCTAAGCAAGAAATACATTTGAAATAAAAAACTGGGAGTTTCATTTTGAAAGTTGAGGCAAAGAATTCAGATTATTTTGGCATGTGTTGGATTTTCTTCAACATGAAATTCAACAAAGTCTCGCAAGTCCATAGACTATTTTCATGCCACCGAATCTGCATCTTTCCATGGAAAATGTTTCAGCTTTAAATATTTATCCAACATCATCAGTAAGAGAGATTTTTGTCATGACAGGAATTACAGCAGAAAGTGTTTGGTATTCTTAACGTCCACCCTTCACAACACATTTTGCATAATACAGATTTTCTTCTGCTACATACCACTACAGTACCATGTGTCTTCACCACAATATAATGAATTTCAAAATAAAGATTACTTGCTGGATCTAACACAGCATAATACTATTTTTTACCATTCTAGATAAACCAATAGAGAGGACTTGAAATATTGTGTAGAAAGCATTTGAAGATTAAAGGTTAGATTCCCTCCAGAGATGCATGCAACTCTAACTGTATCCCAATAGCATCACTGCATTTTTAAACAAAGGCAAATATTAACTCATTTTATTTGAACCACATGCTTCCTAACTCTGCATACTGTTGCAGCAATCGCAAAATATGCTTGTCTATTTAACAATATATAAAGTAGCTACATGAATACAGATAAATTTCACTGAAACTGCAATGGATTTTTACAGCTTGACCTGCTCTAAATAAAGACACTCTTACAGGAGAGTAGAAAACCAGGGATACAATGCAGCCAGAGCAGCTCAGTGAGAGGCCTTTGATCTCATTCCTAGAAAAGATTGTGGGCAAGACAAAACTGTAACTCTCAACTATCAAAAAATAACATCCCAAAGTGCTCTGGGATTACTGGATGCCTAGGAAGGTGTCAACATGAAAAAATCATGGCCTGTCCTTTGACATGCTGAAACAGGGTCCTGTAACTGGGAGCAAAGCTCATGGGCTGCCTTGGACCTACAGCAAGACCCTGTCACAGAGGCAAAAGGTGCCTGTCTAGCACAGCCTTCCACAGACAGCCAACAAAGCCCCAGGTTCATCCCTGCTGATTGGAGTGTGCCCTACACAGCAGCCAGATGCACCTCACTGCCCGTGTATGGGTGTTCCAGCCTCGTTGCAAGTCCAGGTGAAAGCAGATGGACAGAACAGGGGCAGAACAGAGCGAAACCTGCCCGTGATGAGCCATCTCCTACAGCTCTGTGTGCATGCACAGGCACAGCACTGGTTCCTCCAGCCTTCACCCATCCCTAGGGGAAACTTCCAAAAGTCAGTCTCATGGGCCTGCTCAGGCCTCACTCTCATAATTTCAAAAAGGTCCTCAGCAGGTTGAGGAAGGGTCTTTCCAAAAGACTTCCTTATGAATTTAATGAGCAATCATCTCAGTCTCCACAAGTACCCAACCTAAAAGGGAGGAAGCAAGAATCGGTCTGGTAGGTGGATACATCTGTGTACACAAAGGCACCCACATAAGTACACATGCAAATATTCATGAGGGGATTTTTGGAAGTCTTTACAAGGAGGTTTTTCCTCCAGCAAAAATGGAGCAAAATACATATATAAATAGGGAATTTTAACTCTTATTCTCAATAATATTTTTCTTGGAGCTTGCATTTAATATGCAGGCTGCAAATATTGAACCACTGACATTAAACAGTGCCTATGTCTATGCTTGTTCATAAAAGTTTTAAAAGCCAAAAAGCCTTTATAAACCTACATCAGCCACCTCACCATCACCAGTGACAAATCAACATCAATGCTGGCAAAAAAATGAAGCCTCTTCAGAAGACAAACAAAAACAAAAAAAATCCCCCACAGACATAATCCAGACCTTCATCAGCACTTGTTAATGATTTTAACATGCTGCTATATGGATGATGATTGCCCAGCATTCCACTCTCTTTGCTGAGCCCAGTGATTCAGACAATGTTGCAAAATTCATTTACCGCTATTGACCACCACTGCCTTTTCTGCTAATTGCCAGCTGCCACCCAGCTTGCAGGACCAAGTGCAAGCGGAGACCAACCCCTAGAGGAGTCCTGCTGGCCCACCTCCAGGCACTTCTGAAACCTAAAGGGAAGCTGACATGTGCTAAATGTGACAGAGGCCACTGCCACCAATACACCACCATTTGGATCAACTTCCAAATCTGTGGGCATGATGATCAAGAAGCAGCAATGGGTGGGTGAGGGCTCACCTGCTCCTGATAGCACAAGAGCAGCAAAATGTGTTGCTCTACTTCTACCTCTGCTCACTTATGTCTCCCATTTATGGACTTATCCTAAAGTATCCATCTGTCAGTGGAACCCCATTTAACCAATCTTGTGCCTGTGGATGCTTTGCAGAAAACAAGGCAACCTCTCTTCCATCAAAACCAGCCTTGCATCAAGCTGAGTGCTGCATGACTACAGGAAAAAAAATTCCCCTTCTGTCAACTTCATCTCATAAGCACTAAGCATAAAGAAGAAAAAACAGTGTCATTCAAAATGCTGCCTCTTTACAAGCATAACAAATCCTCTGTGGAGAAAAATTACCAAATTGGTTGATTTGTTCAGAGGGCCATTATGCATACAGAAATGTAAAAAATGTGCATGTGTGCTATTTTCCGCATTCTTTTTTCTCAAAGCTGCTGATCGTTTGTGTGTGTGTAAATAAAGTTTTCACATTCATAAGAAACCGCCTCCTTTTCCCTCCCTCCTCTCCTGCCTTATTCTTTTCATATTGCTTCAATCATTTGTTAGTAGCAGTAGTCACACAATGAGATTTGCCTGAGAAATTTCAGGAGAATCAAAATGAAAAAAATTTATTTTCTTCACATTTTCATGAAAGTGTAACATTTCATTTTCCCCCTATGACTGAACACAAATTCACTCATCTGAAAAACATACATTTAAAATTTTGAGGCAAAGGAAATTGGAATTTTTTTCCCCAACGATATGAAAATGATAGTGATATTGCAAAGAACAGGCTGTAAAACCTCCAAAAGATAAAGAAGAGTGACAAAACACTTCCTTTGTCTCTCCAAAAGATCTGGGTAATGAACAATTGAAATGCAGAAAATATCCAGAGTCAATCATTATAAAACACTCATAGCTATTAAAATATCACATGCCTTTTTCTTTTATTTTTCCTTCAGGAAAGATGGTTTAAGAATGAAAAGAGTCTCCAGCTCACTCCTTTCTCAGCTGCTAGAGTTCACTGCAGGAACAGCTTGACTCTGCTCCTTCCCCTGTCATCTGTTCACCTATCGTCTGTATTGTATCCAATAATGTCACAGAAACTAACTCACACGATCTTTTACTAGTCTTGATTTAGTTCAGAGAGGAAGAAGGATATACTTCTGTTTACATTTTTACTTCTGGTGAAGAAAAACAGAAACAGGAAACAGGAAAGAAAAATCATAAGAGGGAAGGGAAAATGAAGAAAAATTGGAAGGGACAGACTATGAAGAGTTCCTCTTTTTTTTTCTTTTTTGATTTAGTGATACTTCAGATTGGCTTTAAGACTGACAGAAGGCAGAGCTATCTTATAGAAGTCTTTCCATCAAGCTTTACCAACGTCTTTCAAACTCTAAATCATACTGCAGCCCTCATAACTCATAATAATTTATATTCATAAGGTCAGAAGGCATTTTTCAGGATATTTAACTTAAACCTGACTTGAGACTGACAGACTGCAAGTACATAATTGTTCTTTAGTTACCCATCAAAGCTGATGTCGAATCAACAATTTTTTATATGCTAACTTGATTTGTTTTCACAGGCCACCTAATAAATTTTGAATTAAACTGTGGCATGCAATACATTAAGTATCTCTAGATCTACAAAAGTCTCTACAATAAAACCTTTTAAATATAATCATGCACTGGTTAGGAGTAATTCAGCTTGATTTTCACCAAAACAATGAATAAGATGGCATTTTTAAAGCCATAAAAAGTGGCATATTTAAAAAGTGGCATATTTTCTCCCCAGTCATGCAAAGCTATCTAGACTCACCAAACCCAAATTCATGAGGAATTCTAGAAACTGTGGTTTGGGTAAAAACAGTGTTAAGTTTTCTGAAATATTATTGGATTACACACTGTAAAGCAAAAGAATCCAGATGTCAGTGACCTGGACAACTCATTTCTAACACTGCACACACATTAAGTACATTTTGTGAAGCCTTCCTGATAGAATAGTGTGCTTGTGTTTATTGCTAGAAGAACTTGTCATCATTATCTGTTAGGATTTTCCTCCACCCACTTTCCAAACAGTCTCGTAGCACAAAAAATCAAAACTAAACATTTCCCTTGTAATGATTTCATAACTGCTGCAAGATTTATACATTACCTTGAATTAAAGTGCAGCAGATGGATTGCTAGCAGGAAACCATGAAATTGTCAGGGAGACAGTAAGAAAAGGAAAAAAGGAAAAAATTTCAAAAGCTCTATATACAGCCTTTGAACTTCCATACTACTCATCTGTCATCCTTGTGAATGTTTATTCTCCTGGAAAAGTATATTCTTATCCTAGCAGGAAAGTATAAGGGCCCACAGGGCTTCCTTCCCAAACTATGAATAATGGACCTGCAGCAATGCATTGACTCTGATGTGCCTTAATTTTTAGTATAGTGCATTAACGTTAACTGAAGTACATCATTATGACCAGAGTAAAAGACAAGCAAGGTAATATTTCTGTAATGTTTTTTTTTTTCTATTTTTCCATCTTTAGAGTGCAAGAAAATGTCTACATTGTGCCATGACGTAAGAATTAAGAACATTTCCCACAGTATATCCAAGGATTTCTGACCAGCTTTTGAGACCCAGACTTACTCTTTTTATATTATTTAGCTAAGTCATTCCATTGATGGTACTTATTCTGTGGGGAAAAAAGCATACAGGCTAATTCTTTTTTTTACAAACCCTGCTTGTCTATACTGCTACAAAACAGTAACAAGTTATTACTCCTACCAAACATCAACAGGGGGTACGGAAAATACCATTCATTATGAAAAAACTCCAGACATATAGGGAGGCCATATAAGGGAACAATGAGTAACTGAAAGATGAATCATTTAAAAAAAAGGAAAATGAGAGAGCTGACAAGAATTTACAGAAAGAATAGGCTACTTTTTAGAAACATATTCACAGGTGGAGACAAATTATTTGTGATTGCTAGACATGTAAGGAGAATTTCTTTAAGAGAATGAATAGTTTGCATTTTTTTTACTGATGGCAAAATATTTTAGTGCATAGTAAAACTATGCACTTCTTCTAACCATTCTGAAGGCCTGGTATTCCCATCAGCAATACTAGAGGCTTCTACATATTACAAACAGCTTCTTCTCTCCTGGCATTAAGCATTTGGATGCTTTGCAGGTATAAAAACATATGGCACCTGTGACAGCAGCTACAATTGGGCAATTAGGGTAAAATCTCCTCCAGGGCTCCTCACCCTCCCTGACCACACTCAGGAAGGAAGCTGAGGAACAGCAGAAGCCCAGGAGATGGCTGGAGGAAAGGTCGGAGGCACACAGACACCATGGCTGTGTCAAACAGAAGCAGAACAAGCTGCAGAAAGTCAAGGATGATGAGCACTGGCAGAGCCTCCTGACAGCGACAGGAGCGCAGGAGAAAACGGCGAGTGGGCACGGTGCTTTATGAAACACACAAATGACAAAAGCTGTGCTCCAAAAGGAGCTCCATCTCCTCATTCCTTTCCGACCAGCCAACCCCAGCTCCTGGAGCCAGATCAGACACCACGCCACATCTCACGGCACCACCTCGGTGTGCCGTTTTCCAAGAGGTAATCTATTTGCCAACTTCTATTTCTGTCAGACCAACCTGTTCCCTGAAGCATAATGAAAACTCCTTGCCAGATCAATTTGTTTCTGAAGTTTTCTGGTTGCCAGCTCCACTCTGAGCTATTTCATTTTGTCTGCATGTCAGAACCATTAGTCTGGCGGTTGCTTAAATCTTTCCTTATTGTCGCAGGTTGGGGGAGGTGCTGGATACTCAAAACAAAGCAAAATGCCTGCCCTGCGGAGACAGTGCTCCAAGTGATGTGGCAGCACTACAAAGTACTAGCAGTGAGTGCTGCCACAACCCACTGGGGGAGGTGACGGGGTTCGGAGCATTTCTCTGCAGCAGTGCAGGTGGCACAGTGCCGAAGGAAGTGGGAAGGAGCCTTCAGCAGGGGCTGGAGCACCGTCCAGCCAGCAGCTCTCCTAGAGGGCCCTGGGAGACACGGCCGGGAGGTACCAGCTCCTGGCGCGGCTGAAACCTGCCTCTGAGCTGGCGTTGTAACTAGCTGAGTAATCCTACACCAATCATGGCCTTGAGTGAATTTTTTTTTGACCCAGTGTGATACTTTGTTCTGTCAGGAAGCGAGTGGCAAAGGCCAGTGTCCAAGAAGAGATGAGTCAGGTTAAGCAGACAGACAAAGGGATCAGATTTGCAGCTCTGCAAGAGGAGTGTGAGGCTGTCAGCGTGTTCAGGAGAGGCAGAGGGTTTTATGAAAGGCGGTGCTGAGTCATGAATGACAGCGAGGAGACAAAGGGAGATTGAAGGTGAAACAGAGTATACACAGAGAGGATTACCAGGAAAAAGCCTGCATTTCATATTATCCTTTCCATTCTTCAGGGCTTCACAGGAAATTATGTGCCTTGGTTTTTGAAAACAGTTTGTTGCAGAAGCTGTGTGTGCTCTGCTCTTGGTTCATTCTGCCTGCTTTGCTGTGCTGTGAACTAGGGCAGTGCTGATTAGATAGACAGCTCATAACCCTATTCAAGATTTTTCCCCTTAGGAAGGAGGAAAAAAAAAAAAAAAGCTGATGTAATTCCCCAGGGCTCCTTCTTTGGCTTTGCAATTGCATAGCTACACAGTCTCCCAGAGTAATTGTCTTGAACAATGTCCCAGCCCCCATCCACACTGAGGGACCTTCTGGCTGCGTTTCCTTGCCTGTGTTTTCTGCTTTATGTAAGGAATGAAAGAGAGAGAGTGAAATCAGAAGAATTAAAAAGGTGATGAAATTTTCAGTTCAGACACAGAAGGTACATTCAGTACTGGATGTCAGAGGGAAATCTGAGAAAGAGGCTTCTGCGTTCCAGACTCTGACTTCCCCACGGATGGGGTGACACTGAAGGGGGAGGCAGGGAACACTGACAGGCTGCTGATCCTCTGCAGCAGAGGCCTTTCCAAACGGCACCAGCCATGCAGGCTCCGCTCCGATCACTGCCTCCCTTTCCAGCACACCACGGCATCGGTTAATTGATTCTGAAAACCTGCTCCTCGATCACACCCACAGGTCTCATAAATGTGCTACAGTTAAAATCATCTTGGCCTGAAGGCTGGAGGATCACATATATATCCAAGCCCTTGTCTGAACCCCCCAAAGTACAAGACCAGAGAAACAACAAAAAATCTGCTTTCAAATAAGAAGGGAAAAAAAAGACGTGCTGAAGGTCTGTTTAAAAGAAGTAAATGCTGCATTCCCCTCAATCTGTGACCACTCATTCTAAAAATCAACATCTGAGGAATCAAAGGAGATTTTTGGATTTGGAAGCTAGTCACATTTGAATGTAAATAAGTGTTTATGTACTTGTGGAAGGAAATAATTTTACAGTATTTTGCAAACCAGTTTGCTGCCTCCGTGTCTCTCTTTCCCACCTGAAAAGTAGGTCAACAGTCCTTATGGCTTTGAAAAGCTTAAATGAGGAATTCTTGTTGAAAACAAGCAGGGTTTGTGTTATAAACAGAAAGAAATACTTAGAAATATCTTTTGTATGTAAGACTTCAGGATACAGTCAGAAGTAAGGCACCACTGCATGTTATCTGGCATTCATATTAAGAGCCCACTGCACCTCAGCTTTTCTATACTCTGCTTCATTATTCACACAAGTGGATGAGTTGCAATATACTGCCTGCAGCAACATAAAATCAGCACATCTCTCATGAAGAACAATGGCAAAAAGGGAAAGATGTTTAAAGATGTTTAAAATCAAGGAGTTATTTGGGTAAAGGAAGATGGCAAGGTGGCCATCAGATGAGTCAGCATATCCCATCATAACTACCAAGAACATTACAGAATAATCGGGATATTAAACTATTTATGGATGCTTGCATCATCACAACAAAACCAAAGGAAAAATAGTAATTACATTTCTTGTTGTCTCTTGGAATAAACATACACCAAGGTCACTATGGGATTTTATGGTCCCAAACCCAGCAAATATAAGAGAACTTGTATTTCTCCTATGACAAAAGCATTTCTCAATTAGAAGGAGTAGGAATTGACATATTTTTAAAAGTGCCTGAGAAGGCTTCTGTTTTCTGTTGTCAGGGAATTTCCAGCACCCAATGTGAAGCACTTGCCTGCTATGGTGTAGCAGGAAAAGCTCTCTACAGAACTAAACAAGCTGCACTTAGGCCATTACATGCTCACATACACATGCATACAAACATAGTTTCATCTGTAACCATGACTGCTGCAGTTGCATATTTTTCTTTTTAGTTTTTCTGACAGCCTACTGAGAGCATTTATTTTACTTAAACAGAAGAGAACGCCTGAGACCATGTGGTTCTGGCTGCCCCACTTCATTCCATTACACACTAACTGTTCAGAAAAAAAAAATCCTGGGCAAAAGATGAAGCTTATTGATATTCTAGCTTAAATAAACATGACTGTATATGCATTAGTGAGGCAAACTGAATAATAAAATCCCAAACAACGCAGGATGGAATAATTGCATTTTGTTTAGCTATACAGTGAATTTTCAATAGCCCTTAAAAAAAAAAGTATTTTATTACTTTGGTTGAAATTGTAAGATGTCGGATCTCAAGATCTCAGTCCTGAGATCTGAGCCTCCGAGACCAGCTTGGGGGTCTCGGGAGTCCTGGAATGTTGCCAGAAGTGTCTAGTAGCTGGACTTTAACCCTACACAGGAGACGACAAGGATGAGGGCCTCACCGGGGTGAAGGGTGGAAAGATTAGTTAATTAGAGGGTGAGACACAAGGTTTAAGATTTACGTACAGGGGGGTTTAGAGGAGTAAGATGGAGGAATTGGGGTGTGTCCTGTCCTCCTCCTTCTTCCTCCTCTCCTCCATCTTCTTTGGCCACGGTGGCACCTTTCTATTGGTTATTACTAAGAGTACACCGAGTTATAAGAATAGATGGTATTGGGGAAAAATGATAAATATTGTACACGTAGCAAAGGGTATAAAGATAGGTGCCTGCCCCGGAGGGCAGAGACAGTGTGCCCATGGCTGACTGCTGAGCAGATCTCTGGTGGCTGAAAGAACATCTTTTAGATAAACAATTAATAAACATAAAACCAGAAAGAAGAACTGAAGCCTCTTCTCGTCCTTCGATACGCGGGTGCCCCAAGGCCACCTCCGGGCCTCCCAGGCCCCTCAAACAGCCGAGATAAACCGAACACTTGGCGGTCCCTGGCTGGGCTCCACCACCACAACCTTTCGGGGGAAGATAAACCGGACATTTGGCTTCCACTGGGTGAGCTCTGACCACCACAACCTTTCGGGGGGGGCACCACCACCACCTTCAAAGCCCTGAAGAAAAAGAGAGAGAAGAAGAGAAAAAAAAAGCCAGCAGAGACTGCAAAAAACCAGCAGTCACTGAGAAATCCACCTCTCAGTTTCTGCCGAAGAATATTCGTAGCAGAACAGCCCGGACTGGAACCAGAAGGCGCCCTGGGTCCACCTCTCGTGATCTGCTGGACAGATCGAGACGTCCAGACTGCTCTGGCGACAGATTTGGTAAGAAAGCCTGAAAATAAGAACATGGGAGGCACACCTTCCCAGGAACAACGGGAAATTTTGTCCACCTTATAAGGTGTGACACAAACATACAAAAATTAATTAGCTCTGGCCTTAAAAGGCCAGGAAGGAAGACCCCCGAGACGCACCAGACGTCCGGGGGGGGGCCCTCAAAAGAGGGGGGAGCAATGCAAGACTCCGGAAAAAATTAGCTCTGGCCTTAAAAGGCCAGGAAGAAATAACCCCGAGACGCAGCAGACGTCCGGGGGGGGACTCTCTGAAAGAGAGAGGGGAGCAAGGCTCCAGGAAAAAATTATTAGCTCTGGCCTTAAAAGGCCGAGAGGAAAATGCTCTTGGAGAAAAAAGAGCAAGAAATATTATTAAAATACCCGGTCCCAAAACCCAGAAACCCTGGGAAACTCCCAAAAAGCGTCCAGAAAGCCCAGAGAGCATGGAGGACTCAGGACCGAGGGGGGAGAGCAGGGGGGGGAAGAAAAAGGGATCAGGGGAGGGGCTTTCTCGCGGCGGCGGAGCAGGCGGGGAGCGCGGCTGAAGAAAAAACAAAAGACGTGTGTTCAGATACGGCTTTGCTAAGCTCAGAGCCGGGGGGTGCAGCGGCCCCGGGGGCCGGCAAGGTAGCAGAAACGCGCGCGGCGGCAAAACTCGCAAGAACCCGGGGCAGAAGTCACATGCCAGCGCAGCAGGGGCGTCCGACATGGGCAGCGGCATTAGGGGAATTGCGCAATCCCAGAAAAGCTGCGTGAGACGCAGGGGGCGCGCGGTTGTGACGCAAAAAACCCGGGACGCAGATCGGAGCGAGTCGCGGCAGAGCGCGGGTGCCGGCGGGAGGGGGCCGCACACACTGACGAAAGGCCACACACACACAGCGTCGGAGGAGGAGGAGACAGTCAGGGCAGACCGAGGGGGGAAAATTCAGAGGCGGAATAAAAAGGGAGAGGAAAAAATTACCTCGGGAGAGACAGAGGGCGGCTCGGAAAGCACGCATGCGCCGAGCGCGGGCGGGGGCGGGCCAGACCCCCGGTGACGTCTCAGGCGAGGAGGGGCCCTCTCCAGACTTGGTGCCTTTGGTAAAAACCCTCGGAGTCCCAAGCCTCTCCCCTCCTGGGGAGGCTTGTGTGTGTTCTAACCCTATTGTCAGTTGAATCAAAAACTAGGTAACCCCTGAGTGAGCTTGCAAACAGCAACAATCGCGGAACAAAGAGGCAGTTGTCAGCAGAGCTACAGCATCATTTCGTAACAAGTCTGCAACTATCCAGCGATTTTCCTCAACAAGATATAAGAAGAAACGAATACTCAGACAAAAGTCGGGACTCAGACTGCAAAGGACAACTCAGAAGAGAAACAAGAGGAACGAAAGACTCTGGGGGGTTTTTTTCTCTTTGGGGTCTTGAATATTTCTGTATAAGAACGAAAGACTGGGAGGTTTTCTCTTTGGGGTCTTGAATTGCAATAGGCAATGGAGTAAATTTACCTATTACAGGGGAAACTGACAAAGGATCATATATTGATCAGCTGGCAGATTTCTTTGACATTTCTCCCATTTGGAGAGGAATTTTAAGGGCAGATTTCTTTGACATTTCTCCCATTTGGAGAAGAATTTTAAGGGTAGGATTTTATGTTTTAATAGTTTAGGATTTTATATTGTAATAGCTTTCCTAGTCCTCATCCATGTCGTCCCAGATGCCATGAATCAGATTGTAAAAGAGGTTTTCTTGGGGCAAACAGAAGGGGGAGATGTCGGATCTCAAGATCTCAGTCCTGAGATCTGAGCCTCCGAGACCAGCTTGGGGGTCTCGGGAGTCCTGGAATGTTGCCAGAAGTGTCTGGTAGCTGGACTTTAACCCTACACAGGAGACGACAAGGATGAGGGCCTCACCGGGGTGAAGGGTGGAAAGATTAGTTAATTAGAGGGTGAGACACAAGGTTTAAGATTTACGTACAGGGGGGTTTAGAGGAGTAAGATGGAGGAATTGGGGTGTGTCCTGTCCTCCTCCTTCTTCCTCCTCTCCTCCATCTTCTTTGGCCACGGTGGCACCTTTCTATTGGTTATTACTAAGAGTACACCGAGTTATAAGAATAGATGGTATTGGGGAAAAATGATAAATATTGTACACGTAGCAAAGGGTATAAAGATAGGTGCCTGCCCCGGAGGGCAGAGACAGTGTGCCCATGGCTGACTGCTGAGCAGATCTCTGGTGGCTGAAAGAACATCTTTTAGATAAACAATTAATAAACATAAAACCAGAAAGAAGAACTGAAGCCTCTTCTCGTCCTTCGATACGCGGGGCTGCCCCAAGGCCACCTCCGGGCCTCCCAGGCCCCTCAAACAGCCGAGATAAACCGAACAGTAAGCATTGGTGGTGTTTGTAATGTGTCCAGTAATTCTGGTGGATCCTTGTCAAATTGCAGCAGGCTTTCCATTTGGATTCTCTCCATCATTAGGTCTTATTTTCCTGTCAACTTGCCCATTTTGTCAGGAGTTTCCTTCAGACAACAGACTGGGAAACATACCTTCAGCAGCAAAGAAATCAAACAATCTATAAAAATAAAAATATGTTTTATTAATTATTTCCAGAAATATGGTTTATCAAAATGTATTATATGAATGCTAGATTCATGGTGGTCATTTCAATTCTCTTAAGCATTCTCTCACATAACCTTTGCCTTTCTCCATTTTCGTCTAAAACATAGTGGATACACTTGGATTCTATTTAGGACTCTTGAAATGTGTTAAAACAGCCCAAAAAATGCTAAGTGGTCAAACTCAGCTGTGATGAGAGTTGGGGTTTAAGCTTCATAGCAAGTTTAAATTAATGAGAAAAGGGGTAGATGTTAACATTTTTCCACTGGTGCCAGTCTAACACTCAAAGCTGATTCTAAAAGCTTTTAAGTCATACTGGAAACTTCTCAAAGGCAGAACTGATTTTATGTTTATTATGGACACTACTGTAGATTTAAGTAAACATCATCTTACACCAAGCCTGAACTCTACTGTCCCCTTTACTTGGTTCTGCTGAAATCCTGCCCTCATCATTCCAGGATCCCAGTCACTTCTTGCATGAATCAGTGGAAGTTTCTGGGATTACTGGAATGGCATTAGATTAAGTCAGCAGAGAAACTAGCTCTCTGTGTGTATCCTAATTTTACATCCCCATGAAATACCACATCACTCACATCAATCTGGCTTGCACACTTGGAATGAGTTTCACAGTGCTCTCTCGCAGTGCAGTTCCATGCCATCACTGACTTGGCTGTTTCATCTGTCCCAGGATCCCCAGAGAGACCTCCTGGAGCCTGTTCATTTGACACAGCATTTGACACACTGGGGCCTTTTCTTTTGTACAGTTTGGTGGACATTCAGAAACAACTTCAAGAAAGACAAGAGGTGATGTATTGGTATTGTTTTGACCAACATTGCAGAGAAGGCTGCAGCTGCATCACTCCTAAGGGGTTCTGTGATGCTGTGCAGCTCAGTACACTGCTTCTTCTGTCCCCTCCTTCTGGGCTGACATGGAAGATCATGGCACAGACCAGCTGGAGAGGGATTAACAGATTTTGGTACCACAGAGTGTAACCAGCACAGGAAGGGCAGGTGTTGGTTTGCTGTTCCACAGCTCTGTGTCATGAGTCACCTCAGAGGGCAACGAGCTACAGTCGTTGCCGTGACCTGGTGAGCAAAGGATGGAATCTGAACTTGTCCAAATGTTTTTACACTCCCACTGCCTAAAATCCCTAAAGTGATCCAGACAGAACTTTCCTGTGAGGGATCTTCCCTGGTAGTGTAAAGCTGCAGTCCCTACACACTGGTTGCCATCTAGCATTTGTGGGGTAAGACCTTCTACACGTTCCCTCCAGAACATACAATGTGGATGCTTAGTTTTTGAGGAGCAGGAAAAGCTGCAAGATACAGAAACACTCAATTCTTTGGTTTGTGTTTGAACCAAAATAATTTCCAACAGGACAAGAGGATGGAGTCTTAAGCTGCACCAGAGAAGGCTTAAGTTAGGCATTAAGAATTTCTTCACAAGAAGGGTGACTGACTGGAACGGGCTGTCTAGGGAGCTGGTGGAGTCACCATCGCTAGAGATGTTTGAGGAAAAACTGGATGTGGCACTTGCTGCCATGGTCTGGTTGACAGGGTGGTGTTCTGTCACAAGTTGGAAGTCCATGATTTTACATGTCTTTTCCAATCTAATGAATTGCGTGGTTTACAAGGATACAGTAAATCCTTTACAGCCTGGAGAAGCACCTGTGCTGTGAGGGAGCCTCTGGGCCAAAGGGCCCCTTTGGTCCCTACCGGCCCAAAGCCTGCAGGGTTTTACAGCAGTAAAGGTTTTCTCCAGCCCAGCCGCCCTCCAGCCCGGCGGTGAGGGGATCGCCGGGACACGGGGTTCTGGCCAGCAGTTCCCGGGGCGCTGGATGCGAGGTCCCCGTCCCGACCGAAGGAGCGGCGGGGGATCGGTCCCGCCGGGCTGAGCGGGCCCAGGGCCCTCGCCGGGGCCATGGCGGCGGCCGCCCCTCCCGGCCCGCGGTCACGTGTCCCGGCCGGGGAAGCCGCGCTGTGGCGGGGTCAGCTCGGGCCCCGCGCCGCTACCGCCAAGGCTGGAAGAGAGGGGCACTCCGGCCTGCGCCAGCCCTCAGCGCCGGGACCGGGCGGGCCAGGCCCCGCGTCCGCCCGTGGGCAGGCACAGGGGCTCGGCCTCACCCCTGCGAGGGCTTAGGGCTTCTCAGCAAAACGCCTTGGGGCGGGCAGGGACAGCCGCCCCCCGCCCTGAGGGCATTGCCCTCTTCGCCTTTCCTCTCCCTCTCCTCCTCTACAGCCCCTCGAGAGCGGAAACTGAGGGGGCTTCAAAGTGTAAGCAGAGCGCAGGTAATTGTGTGGCTTCTGTAGGGGAAGGCAGACAGGATGAATTCCCCTGGCAGAGGCTTCTCCCTGCCCATCTTCCCCGAGAGCAGCACCAGTCAAATGGGATCTCTCCAGGCCGTGCTGAGACTTGACGCACTGGAACCAGCAGAGAAAAAACGTTGTTATATCGATACACAAAGTGCCCTAATCCCCAATGCTTTCTTTCCCTGCAAGAAAACTTTCTTCGATTTTTCTCTCTTTTCCAGGCTTAATGATCAATTAAATAAATACCAGCTTCAAGTCGCCTTTCCTACAGCTCTTTCCCCTCCCGCCCCCAGCCCTGGCGCTACACACATCTGTGTGTGGCTGCCGGGGCTCAGCCCTTCCCTCGGAGCCTCCGTGCGCTCAGGGCCCGGGCACGGAGAGGGGAGGGGGCGAGAGCCGCTTCTTGTCCTCTGACCTCTGTTGGGATAAGAAAAGCAGGTTAAAAGGTCAAGGAAAACAATTGCAAGGCTTCTATTGCTTGAATAGCATCCCAAATAAACTTATCCTGGGGATTTGGAATGATCCTTTTATGGGAATTTCTACCTCCCTCGGGATTGTGCAGGCTGATTTTATGGGGCATGCTCAGTTATTTTGGGGGAGGGGGTGGCAGTGCTGGAGCTCTGCAGCACCCTTGTTTAAGGAGGAAGAAGTACAAGGGAGGAGGAGGAGGGCACTGCAGCCTGGTTTAACCCTTCTTAAGCTGCCCTGAAATTTGTCAGCCAATATATTGACTTCTTCCTTTCCGAATTATTTCTAATCTATAACACCAGCATATAAAGTCAAGGAGAAAGTAGAGGCCTGCTGTGCTTTTTACACAAAGTGCACCACTGTGACTCCATTTACTAATGAAGTTACTGCTGTATGTGAGAGCAGACCTTTCCCTAAGTCTGAATAAAAGAATACTTTGTTATCAATAGCTGCCTGGTAGTCATGGAGCTAGAACCTTGTTTGAATGGCTTTCTATAGGTACATTTGGTTGGTTCTTTGAGAAAGAACCTTCCTTTGAGAAATCAATTATTTGGAATAAACTCTTTCACATGCCTAGAAATTCTTCAGAGCTTTTTTAGAAAAAAAATAAAGGAAAATGTATTTAAGAAAAATTAAGCAAAATATTTCCCATTATTAGTTTTTTAGAATTTTCTGACAAAGGACATTTTTCAAAAAACTACAGTTTCTGAGGGTAGAAAGTCATCGTATTTTTTCCAATCAGTTTTTCATCTGAACCTTTTTTCTTTTTTTCCATGTTGGTAAGAAATTGTGGACAAACTCCCAAAAACCCTGAGGAAACCACTGGTCACTGTGAGGCAATTCCAAGAGGCACCTTGGTGTCCAACAACAGGGGGAGCCCCGGCTCTCTCCTTACTGTGCCATCGCCTTTGCACTTGGGTCAGGGCCTGATCTACCAGTTGTGCTCGTTAGTGGTAGAAAAAAACCAGCAAGGCTTTGTGTAGGCACAGTTATAGCCCCAAGTCAAAACAGGCAAGTATTCACCAGTCTGGCACATAGAATGTGCCACGAACATCCCAGCACCAGGGATTTCCTGCATTTGCATGTGTGAGGAGTCATACTGGGGTTGTGGGCAATTCCCAAGGGCTGGTAACCCCAACAAAGGAATTCCTTTTGATGTAGGGAATTGCTTGGAAGTCTTGGATGAGAAAAGAACTGGAAAATGTTATATGTTAAGAAAAAACTGAACTTAGTTAATCAAAAGTTTTATTAAATCAATGATCTTTTTGGGTAACAGGGAGAATGAAGCAGAAAGTATTTCACTGTATTAAGAGTGCTGAAGACACCTCTATAGGTGCAGTACAGAGACAGAGCACAGAGGTTACATAAATTGTTATAGGTACATTGGTATTTTTTAGTGAATTTTCCTCTTAAGAAGATAGTTGTTTGCTTGCAAGTGTGGGCACATAGTGTGTGGTAATTGTGAGTGGGGCTGCTGCTGAGCCCCATCCCCAATGGGCTACAGCTGTGAGAAGCAGGTGAACAGCATTGACAGCAATGAGCCACGGAGTGCGCGGGGCACTGACCACCACAGGGACACACAGGTGCAATGCATGAACATGAAGGGTATAAAAGGTTGGGCTAAAGAACAAGAAGAGTAGATGCTTGAAGCCTTCTGAAGTGATGTGATGCTGCTCTGTGTGGGCAGATGCTTGAAGCCTTCTGGTGTGGTATGGTGATATTCTGTGTATCTTGGGCTTCTTAACTGCCACCTATGTTGTGACATGTTAGTACTGTGAGATCCTGAAGTATGAGTGGACAGAATTTTGAAATATTTTCCTGAAGTGTGCATCCACAAATTGCTAGGTCTCTGGTTTTAGTTCTTAATCTGTCTGTATTATAAAATGTTGCTGCACTTGTGTGTAAAAGCCTGTTTTATGTAAAACTTTCATGATAGCCAGAGAAGTGTGCTAAGCTCAGGGCTGTGCTGATGCCTTCTGAAGGTCTGTGGTTAGCCATCACAAGGCAGCTAGGAAAGATTGGGTGGGGCAGGGAGGTCCGGGTGGGCCATTTCACTTCACCCTAGCCTGGCCCATCATTGCTGCTTCTGTATAAAAGCCCACACACTGCAGGTCTCTGGGGAGGCTGCACGCTGCTGACCACAGCAGCAACAGGGGGGCTGTGGGGTACCCCTGAATCCCTGCAGAGACACAAAACTCCCTGGGAATATTCCAGTGGCTGGGAGTAAAGCTGGGGCTGGTGGGCAGGTGTGAACCCCACCTGGTTAGGCACAGTTGAGGAAATTTCTATGGGTAGGTGGTCATCAAGCCTCATTGCTGGCCCTGTTTTCTATCCAGGATGTACATGCAGGGTGGCTGCTGTTTCATCATTCTTTTCCCTGAGGGTAAATAGAGCCTCTGTGTCCTCCTAAGAGGGAAAATAATGTAATAACTTTAACAGAAAAGTCAGTTATCTCTTTTTGGGGGCCAATAAAAATATTGCCCTTTTG
This sequence comes from Zonotrichia leucophrys gambelii, assembly GCF_028769735.1. Lineage (NCBI taxonomy): Eukaryota > Metazoa > Chordata > Aves > Passeriformes > Passerellidae > Zonotrichia > Zonotrichia leucophrys. The sequence goes on along the minus strand of NC_088169.1, from coordinate 21,323,824 downwards.
TGAGACGTTGAAAAACAGAGTAGGTTTGCTCAGCACAGCTACCACAGTTGTGTGTCATTGCTGTTCACCCAGGGCCGGGAGAAAAATAGTCCCATCTCCTTGCTGTTGCTATGGGAACTTTTTTGGAGTTTTCACAACTCCTCTTTCAAGGCTGTTGGAACAATGAGGAATATTGAGCAAAGAGTATCAGCCATCATCCAAGGCACTTTAACAAATACCAAGTTTTATTTAAAACTGCAGTACCGTCAGCTCTTGCTTAATTACTGTTGCAGCAAATACAGTGGCTTTCCAAGAACTCTGCTGCAGCTCCCCACAGCTCTGTTGCTCATCCATTTGGGTCACCTACCAAGTCACACTTTGCCTTGTGGTAAAGCAAATTCTGTGTGTGTTTCCTTGGGATGGTGTGATTAACTTATTTATTCAAGCAGTTCTCTGAAACATTAGAATAGAAAGGCATATGGTGTGGCCTACTTGCACAAGTCAGAGTCAATTTGTTATTTTCAGCACTGGTAACTTAATACATTTGATACTTCTCAGTTGATTCACTTTTGTGCCCATCTCTGATCTTTAATGCATTAACCTTAAGAAACCTGGATTTTAAGCATACGCATATATTCTGTAACACCACAATAGATTTCTAGATGCCGCTATCTCATTTCCTTAATTCTTTATACTGTGTGGGCCACATTTTCAACAGCCTGTGTCCAGGAACCTGTTGCAGCACAAAAGTCCTGATGTCCCTATGGGCAAAAGCTTTTAATTTCCAAATATTAATCAGTCACACATTAAAGTCAGGGCATTTCTTGACTTTGACTCAAAGGAAAATTGAAAATTTTTAAAACTATTTTTTCAGGATCTTCCCTGTATAATAAGTCTATGACTTTTTTTTATATATAGCTGTTTCTTAAGGTTAGAATTAGTAATTTCCTCTAATTTTATGCAACATCATGAACATGCCTAGTGACATCACCACAGTGATGACCTGTTGTACTGAAATAGAATAAATTTTATCTACTAGAATTTGCAAGTAGGAAAGAGGAAGGGGTTTTATTTCATTTTAACCTCTTCTTAAGGGTGCTTTTTTTTTCTCTTAGAAAATCGTGGGGAAAGAGCCAATTCATGATACAAATCATAAAAGGAAACAATAAGTCAGAAGTATTGAAATCACAGTGCTGCTAACTGGTTTTAGGTGTGCAGATGAGAAAAAGTTATCAGAATCAAAATGTGTGTGATTCTTCTTTAAAAAATTAGTAAAAATGGAAAATTCTGTAGTAGAATCATTTCTATGAGTTTGAGCTTAAATATTATATGTGTGACTTTATGTTGATGAGTGCCTGAGAAAACTGGCAACTGAGCTGCTGGGCTGCACTCTCTAGGGTCGTGTGAAGGGCTGCTGTGAAGATGAGAAAATTACATTCCTTGGCTTTGGTTTGCATAGGTGCACACACTGTGCACTATTCCTTGGCTTTCTGCCACTCTTAAATCCAAGAGTCTAAAAAACATGAGACCCTTCCCTCCCATTGGTTAAGAGGAATAAAGCCCTTAACCCTGACCACATCTGTCTGCTCTGGAGCTGAGTGCCTGCCTGCAGCATGGTGACGTAATCCTGTGTGCAGGGAAAATAAAGCTCAGGTTCATGAGGAGATCTACAGCTGAATGAACCAAGAGCTGCTGTAATGTGGAGATGTGTAGTAAGGGTGGATGGTGTTTGACTTCAGAGAGATCCCACAGTGTGGGAAATAGTCTGTCTATGGCCACAATGATTCAAGGTGTTCAGGTTGCTCTCCTGCCACCCCATGCAGCTGATGCATGTTTCAACCAGACCTTTCTAGTGTACAGTGACATGAACAAGGATTTCACTCAGTGCTTCAGCTTCTCATGGGTTCCTCATCTCTGGCACCCCCAGTTCTTTTCCCATGCTGAGGGATGTACTGGGTGATGACTACACACACTTGTAATTACACTTGGGGGTGGAGTGAGGCAAACAGCCTGGTTGCTTTTGGTTTGAGATGGGAAAGTCAAAATCCTAACAGGTCCCATTCCCACCAAAAATAAAACGTTACATGGTTGTAACCATGGCCACAGCGCTACAAGCACGGCTCCCTTGACAGCCCACCTCTCCTCCCTTCTGCTGGAAACCAGATGTCTGGAGTAACTGGGCAGCAGCTGGATTTGCCTAAGGAACCCCCTCATGGCTGAGGAGAGAAAGCAGGGATTGCCTGGTGCCCTGAGGGGATGGGGTCAGGTCACAACTGGCTTAGAGGGGCCAAGCAAAGAGAAAATGAGACTTGAGTCACAGTTTCAGCTCAGCTGCATGCATTTTGTGTTCTCAGAGGTGAATAACTGTTTGGTGGGTTTTGCTGAAACCAAGTTAAATGCATCTGCTGGGGGCAGGGAGGGAATGACCTGTGAAACAGAGTTCTAAAAAAAACTCACTCTTGTGTCAGAGCAATTGCTGCTGCAAGGTCACACAGCAAAGGAACATTTTCCATCCTGTAGTTTTTATTGTAGAGATGATGTGGATATTTTCCAGGATCAAGGAGTAGGAGAGGTAAGGGTGATTTCAGGGTGCTGTTTTCAGAAGCTTGGCTTCAACTAATCCCACCAGCAAAAGTCCCATCCACTGCAGCAGAAATAAATTCAGCCAGTGCTAAGTGTATTTGTAAATCCCACTTAAGATGGCATTAATTTCTATCAGTGTTGATAATAGCTGCCTGCATATTGGTTTGTCCTTTGGTCTCTGCCTACTGCTTTTTTTACCAGCAGTCAGTGCTCCCCACCTCATCTAAGCCTGTTCCTCACCCTTTCTAATTTTCTTAGGAATGAATTGAATTTATACAAGCTGAGTGTATTTTTCAGAGTTCATCTATATTTATTGTCACTAGTTTTTTTAATCTCTGTTTAAAAAAATGTTTTGAAATGTATTCAAAATTCAATTGGAAAACATCTTGGGAAGTGTAGGCACACTCTCAGAATGACATTTAAAAATGCAGTAATTTATAAAAATATTCCTGCAAATTCCATGAAAATGAAAAAACCACAAAATTTTCCATTAATTTTTCACTAACCACATTGTGGTATCCAGTTCTTGAGCATGTTACATCACTGCAGGGCATTATTTTTCATAATGTGACTCTCTTTCCAGCAGTAGTGGACAACAATTTCAAAATTCTCATTTTTTCCAAGGTGAAGAAACTTCTTGCTTTGAGGCTCTGGAGTTCCAGAATAGCTCAAATTACTCGTATTTCTTTTTCCACTCACTGTTAGTACTTTGAGTCAGCAAAACAGGAAATGTCAAGGGATTGCTGAGGTATGCTCTAGGTATAATAAATGGGTAGAAATAGATTGTCATCTGTTCTGTGTATTAGGAAATCTCTGCTGGAGTCAGGATACTGCTATAACTGAAGGACATTTCAGGTATTCTCCAGATAAAAGGGAAGTCAGAGAGAAAACTATCTCAAGGGCAGACAGATGTGTTCTAAAAGTAAAATACATAGAGGAACATCTTCCTTTGACTGCCAGACTATGCTTCAGCTGGACTTGAGTTTGCAAAGAGCACTTTTTTATCATAATCTAAATGCACAAGAGATCACCAGGCAAAGCAGCTTTTCCAGATGTATCTGTGCTTCAGAGTTGCAGGGCACTGTAGATCTCACAGAAAAGAGTTTAGTTTCTGGTTTTGGCTCAGATTCCCTCATACAGTTATCTCAAAATTAATGTGAAGTCTGTCTACTTCAAACAAAGCAGACTTACTTTGGACTGAGATCATAATTTGGCTTGTAGTCTCCTATTTAGACTAGTCTGAGGTTTGCTTTAAATATGAAGAACTGAGGAATTATTAAAGAGAACAAAAACATGATCAACAAGAACCATAACAAAAATTACTATGTTTTCAGAAAACAGAAGAGTTTACAGTATTCATAGCCCTGGAGTTTAATTAATGAAGTTTTATATCTGCAACTGAATAAGATTTTACCAAAAATAAAATAGTATCCAATCTGCATTATCTATGGTCGTTTGGGCTACAGATCAGCCGTCCATTGTCTGCACCTCATACCATTTCTTAAACAGCTTTGTATTTGAGAGAAAAGCCATACCTCAGCAGGTCTCTAAAGATTTGAAATATTAGTGGTTATTAAGAATTCATAAAAACAGAAGTTAGTTTTCATTTTCTCATTTACAAGTAAATGTTTACTTAAAACTTGCTGGTCGCTTCAAGTGCAGATGAAGATCCAATTTCATTAAAATGCCTCAATTTTTGTTATATGAATTTGGTAGTATAATGGTGTTTTTTCTGGTCAGCAAGCACTGCAAAAGATTTCTTTTCTCAGATTTTCTTTTGGTGCCATAATATTGAATAGTGACAGTTTTGAAGTTGCTACAGGAAAATTATTCTAACTGCCTTTCCTCCCTGTTCTGTTTAGGAGCCTGCAGGCACAGAAGGCAACTCATGGCAGCCAGTCCTGCCCTACAGAATAGATGTTCTCTATTCCTGTAGCCATCCCACTGGCTCATCATCCTCAATGAGCAAAGGTAAAGTGTCTACAGGTTAGTTAAGATGCTTCTCTGCATTCACAGAAGACAGATTCGGGAACTTCCTCTGCCACTCATTGCCTGTGAGACCTGTAAAGGATTTAACCTCAGCTTCCAGACCTCCTTAGGCATCTACATTTCATTTCTTTCAGGGCATGTGTTAAAACAGAAGTACAGAATAGAAATTCCTTTCCAAAGGGAGATTTAGACACCAAAGCACAGGCTGTGAATGCTGATGCTACCCTGGCACCTAACTCAAGCCTATACAGAGGGGCTTAAATTCAGGGAAAGGCAGAAAGGACTTCAGTAAGTCCTACTGGGCACCTGCCATGTTGTCTGAGTGACTCTTACTCCCAGGCCCAAAGCCATTCAGAAAGACTGTGGAATTCTCACTTTTCATTTACATTGAGTCACCTAAGAATTGTCATAACTAAATCCTTTTGAGAACTGAGTTGAAGCATCTCTAGGTTGCATCTAAACTCTAGAGCAGGTTTATGCCATATGGTATGACCTGCAGTCATGCCTTGCAGAACTTCCAGCCCCATGGATTTGTTGCAGTACTCCATGACTATCTCCCCAGCTAAGCACTCAAGGTTCTTTCCAGATGGGGGAAGGGAGAATAATGTGTGTTCAAGTCTCACAGCAGTATGTTTTGGGAAGCATCTGAATGGGGAACTGAGAAACTATTCTAGGTTCTTAGTTATACATCCTATCTCTATCTTCTGTTGCTGAAATGAAGAAAAAACCAATTTGAGTGTGTTCAAAAAGAAATATCTTATTTATTACTTGAGCATAATTCCTGTGAATATTGCAAAGAATTCTTATGCTGTGAAGTTGGCATCTGTGACTTAGTCTTGAGTGCCATATCAAACTTTGACATCTTAAATGTTAAACATAAGGCCTCATGTCCTGCTTTTCTTCCACCTGACTGATCTAAGCTAAAGCTGTCACAGGACCCTGGGGACAACTGTATGTAAAGGAAAGACCTATAAATCCAGTTCTTCCTTTCAGACCTTTTTTCTGATTATTTGGGAATTACTTTAGCTAATGAGTTAATTTTTTTTATGCTTTCCAAGGGTAGCATTCAGCACAGGAACAGGATAGCCATCCTCACATAAGTGGGATTATGTCTTTGTTCAAAGTTATAGCTTTTGATTCAGATTTACTGTCAAGATATTTGTCATCTGAAGAGTCTGTATCCCAGTTTAGGCCCATGGGGTACCAAGAACTGAGTCAGTCTGCAAATATACAGCTAAACTGAACCACAGATACTTTCTGTTGTGTACCTGCAATCCCATATCACACCATCTGCAGCAGCTGTTGGAGTATGCACAGGAGAGAACAGGGATGCAGAATGGGGTAGTGGGAATACTGGTCCCTTCCAGTGTGCACACAGGGTGCAGCTACAGGATGCTCACATACCTGAGCAGTCAGGATGTTTTTGTGTGTTCTGTAGTTCATTTGTAGTCTAAGTGCTACAGGAGGATTTCTTGTTATCTTCTTCAGTCTGATATCCACAGTCCTCTCCCATTTGTGAATGTATCCTATCAAAGGCCAGGAACACCTGAGAAGAGACTTAAATGAGGCAAACAAGAACCACACATCACTAGGACTGCTCATTGCCTCACCTTTCATGGCTCTCTTGTCTTCTCTTTCTGTTCTTGTAAGAGGGAGTTGCTCTCTGCCATTGTCACTGTCCCACTGTGTGAGCATCCAGCACAAATGTGTCTGCCCCTGCATGATAATGCTGTTTTGAATCTTCCTGGACATCTCCAGCCCAAGAGTGGGATTAAGATTTTCTAGCACATGCAGTAGAGAAATACAACTCAAGTGATGAAATTCATTCACCTCCAGCAATTTAGCTCAAAATTAAAATTTCAAATATTCTCATAGGAAAACACCGTCACTCGAAGACTTAGTAAGCTAAAAGCTCACTTGATTTTTTTTAAAAGATCTGTGTTTGCAGTGCTTTCCAGCAAGCAGCTCAGATCATCCAATTTTCTTTACTTCATCTCAAAGCGCCACAGGTCGATTACAACATTTCTTTAGGAAGGGAAGAGCAGTCATTCCACAGAATATCTACCTTAATTACATGGTTTCTGAGCTGCAACACTATGGCTTATAGTTCAGTGGTTGCATAAACTCCCCAGTGGGGAATCTGAACAATATTTAATTAGCCAGGTCCTGCTGTGTGGTACTCCAAACACCCTGTTTACCCAATTAAGACAAGGGTTGTGTGATCTTACAGTTAGTAGGAGTCTCTATATAATTGCAGCTGGAAACTGGAAATGTAGAACGTATCTCTCTTTGCAGCTTTTATTTGTGCTATGTCTAAATAACACAAAGCAGATAGAGAATAAGGGAGTAAGAAATCCTTTCCAAAACATCTGGTTTAAACATCTTCATGATGCAAAGGAGGCTCAGCTAGCTATAGGATTCTGGTTCATGGCATGCTCTGTTGTAATAAAATAAGATGGAGGACATTTGAGATGACAGTTTAGGTCTCTAGGAATATGCCTAAGAAGGGGACCTTCAAAATCAATACAATCTGTACCAAAATGCACATGAGAACTATTGTATATTAAATGCTGAGAAGCACATGGTACTAGGAGATAGAAAGGAAGGAACATATTTGGTGTTCATGTGACTCTTCTCAACTTGTTCCAATAAAAGGTTTTTGTCCAGAATGGAATGAGAACATAGAGAATACTCAAATGACATGATTCAGCTTTTGCAAAAACTTTCATTTTATCAAAGGTGAAATAATTGCCTCATCCACAAGATAATCTTGAAAATGTCTCTCTGGGGAGAGGCATTGGGGAAGACCCTGGGGATCTTGCCATCCAGAGGAGAGACTGCAGAATGTTGCATTTCCTTGAAGAGCACTGCAGACCTGCTCTTCTGGCTCTGGTAGACTCTATTGCAGTCTAGTTCCCTTTTGCCATGGGAGGGTTTTGTTTTTGACCTCCATCTTGATATTATTATTCCATCTGTGGGCTCCTGATAGCCTCACAAAAATCTAACAGTAATCTTCTCTAATGGTTGTTTTAAAGTATGATATCTTTAAGGCCTATTTCAGTGTTTAACTCCATGATATAGTAGTCTTCATTGTCATACATTGCTCCTAAAATGATCTGGAAGTGGGAAATCTGGATCCATTTGGTTTTCCAATGAAAAATCAAATTTAAAAAATCATCGAAGTGCAAAATTTCACTTTCCATCAAAAACCTATTTCAAATCAACTCTGATTCTAACACACATACTAGAAATTGAAAGTGAGGGCTTTTCTTTAGATCACAGTGGATTGTGCTGCATCAACATTTACATGGAAGAAAATCTGAAAGGAAAATGCAAGTGATTTTATACCTTCAACTTTAATAGGTGAAAGTTTACAAAATAATTTCAAAAAAATGAGAGAATATTTCACAAACTGCATACTTTACCTTTTACTTTTTCATGCCCGAAGATAGCTGTGATATTAGTCTTTACTTGCCAGGAGTATTCTTCATGTAGATATCTATGGTTAGTCATGTTTTATCCCAGAAGTCACTCTTTTCCAGTGATGGAGAACAGATAGCATTGTATATGTATGTGGGTGGGAATTGTAGTCATCATTGTCTGGTCACACCAGCTGAAGTCATTTGTAGGAGGTGGCAAGACAGCTAAAACTTAGGTGTTGCCGTGGTCATAAGCAACACACATATATTGCTCCAGTCCTTTCTGTGTTGTAACTTCCTTTGATCGTACCAATGTTTTGTCTCTAGAATCACTTTTACACGAAGCCAGAAGCACTCTGGAAGCATTGAAGAGGTTGGGAGTAACAGCTGAGGCAAGGAGGGGGCTCATTGTCACCAGCATTTGTAGTCTGCAAAAATTGTTTGGCTGGTATTTACCATTTTTAATAGAGTTAAAACTGTCCCTACTAGGTGGGTGGAACACTAGTGATGTATTTAAGGATTGATGACTAAACTAGGAGGATGCAGTAATCCCTAATTTTCACCAAGTAGCCTGAAGTGAAGAAGAGCTAACCAGATTATAAAATCTTGATCCTTTTAAGAATTCAAATGTAAGTACTTTTTAAAGATTTCATTATACTTGGGACTCTGTAATTGCATATCTAGCACTTACCTGTATAATAGATAAGGAAAACTATGTGAAAAAGATGATTGAAAATTAGTCATTAATCTGTAGAGGTGGAATGACATTATCAGCAAATCTCAAATAGTATGAGGCAAACTAAAATTATGCTGGCAATAACTTTTACAATCTCACACCAAATCTATCCAAAGAACCTGTAGGAAATCTATTACTCAGCCTTTTGGAGTTAAATTCAAGGTGTGCTGTTAAGCACTGGTTTCCCTTTAAGACATCTAAGACTGGTATTTAGGCAAAGCTAGCAATGACAAACTCCAGGCTCAGCTGCTGTCTAAATCACCTGGACACATCTGGCCACATCCATACTAATGACTTTAACTGTGCCAGGGAAAGATTCCAGGCACTGGAACTCAAATAATTTGTTCTTTACATAATCAGCAGTCTTCAGCTTCTTCTGGGTTTGGATCAACCATCACCATCCTGAACATTTCCCTAGCTTAGTTCAGGACTTTGCACAAACCAGAGACTGTCTCCACTTGACAGTGTTGATGTGGATGCTCTACTTGGAGGCAAAAAGAGCTTAACGTTATGGATTTGGGTACGGCTGTAGTGTCAAGGGAGAGGTCAGGGAGTGTTTAACTTCCTTTTCAGGACGCATCCTGGTATAGAGATAGGAAACTCAGATGGAAGTGTCCCACCAGTTTCTGTTTCAAGGCATGTGTAAATTTGTACCCAATTCCTGGCAATGTTTAGAAACTGGTGAATTGATCTGGTGAAGAAATGCATGTCCCAGCCCTAGATCAAATTTTTTCAAGGAAGGGAAGAGATTTAAGTCTTTATGCCCTGTACTGGACATAGCATGTTCCGAAGGGTCTGGCCATCTCAAAGTCGAAGGGATATCAGGCCTCAGACTAACTGGCTTATTATCACAGCACAAAGGCTGGAAGTAAAAATAAAACTTTAATATGTTTTCACTTAGATTGCACTTTCCAAACTCAAAATTTCTATTAACTGATAATTGAAGATTATTTTTGCTCTGTTAATATCTTGATATGTATAGTCAAGACAAAGAAAAGATATCTCACAGGCAGCTCAGAGAGTACAGAGCATTTATATTCTTTTTAAAAAGTGGTCTTTTGTCTGCATTTTGGCTTCCGAGGCCACATTTAGTTACAAAAATAAATTGTTTTCCTTTCAAAAATGTTGAGTGCTCTTGAATCCTATGCAGTCGTGTTCCCACATATTAAAAATGCTAGGCTGGAAGAATTTCTAAGCACTGCTTAGTAGACAAAAGCCTAAAGGTTTTGTTTACAGACTCTTTCACAAAAGAATAATCAAACACTGTAGAGAGCTGCTACTCCACTTACTCGCTAGCCTTATTTTGACAGCCGCTGCTGTTCTGCAGCCCTTTGTAAAGGGTGGGTTCATGTGGAAGCCAAAAGAGTGAAATCATATTTACTGTCAAAAAAACCTGTGTGTTTTAATCTTTCATCTGCCACTAGCAAGCAACCAAAGATGGCAGTGGTAGCAGCCCTTGTAGTTAACCCAGTGCATGTTCATTAAACGGCAGGGGGTAGCCAGTGTGTTTATTTCAGTAAAAACAATTAAGCATATATACATTTATTTTTCAGTGTTAATGATTCCCTGTTGACAGAGCTGAAAGGCGAGTGCTTCTTGAGTCTCCAAAAGTGATTATTAAAGAGAAATGACTGTCAGTCTTCTAATTTGGGTGAATGCCAAGTAGAGCATAGGTGACAAAAAGGGGAAAAAGAAAAGAAAGCATATTCAAGGCTCATTATCAACATGCTCTGTCTTTTTTATTTTTTTAAATTGTCACAAATGAGCTTCACAGCTTTCCCTTCATTATCAAACTGCTGGCCATAATACAGTCACATTTTCAATTGCATCATGATGTGGTTCCGTATCTGCCTGAGATTATTTCTGCTTCTTTATTTTTTTCTTGGAATCATTCATCATTTTCTTTATAGGATATTACCTCTCCTACTGCTGTTTTTCAAACTTGTCCCCCATCTGTGGAGAATTTTGCTTGCACTCAAGTGAGCCATTTCAGAGGCACGGGGGAAAGAAGAATTTTTAAGCTCTCCAAAGCTGTAGAGAAAAAAAAAAACTCTGTCATAGTGCCAGGAAAGCATATTCTCTGGAAACCAATGTTGTTAGGACCCAGGCTATGAATTGGGTACACAAAAGCCAAGAGGAAAGAAGTCATGCTCTTAGCATTGTCCTATAAAGCAAAAATATGAAATTAATAAGTTCAGGGCCCTAAAAAGGTGTGGTGTTCCTAGCAGGTTGGCTCATCCTGTTATTGAGAGTTAGCAAATGTTCACACTCCATGTCTTTCATATTGCTGCAGACTAAGTTCTGCTGGCTCATCATGATTGTTATCTCTACTGGAAAGCAAGCAAACCTCTCATCTGTGTGAGATCTGATGTGACATTCAGTGTTTTAGTCAGTGTTAGTCAATTCCAGCTGGCTGCTCCAAAAAAGCAAGCAATGTTTCACAGGTACCACAGCTATTTCTTTCTTCAATCCCCTGAAGCTGTGGGGCTGTACTTACTGTGAGGTAAGGAACTGTAAATTCATATTCTATTATATATAGATTTTTTAATCACCTCTTTCACCATCTTTGTAGTAATCCAGCTGCATTAGGTGGTGTGACTAAATGACTCCTTCTTTTATCTGTTTTGACAGTCTCCCGTTTTTGATACATCTCTGACTGCATTGTATGTATATCTCTGGACTTCATAATCTGTTTTAGAGCCTAAATTACAGACTCCAGCCATACAAACACCATTCCTCTCTGTCTTATTAATTTGTAACTTAAAGACAAGGTTATGAAAGTTTTCATGTGATCATTTTAGGCAGAAATGGCAAGGCAATGCAGAGTAAAAATCCTCTGCTAGCATAAATTCCAACTGCAGTCTGTTTATTTCAGTAGAATTATGGCTGAGGATCAGCTTCCTGATAGATCACATTCATTTAGCCTTTCAAGCAGGTGTGTTAGACATATATCTTCCATGATCACCCTATCATGGAGTGACTGGTCTATAACCTTTATCAGAAGCCTAAATAGGCTCAGGAATATACCCCTCATTGTCTCCTGTCCAACAGAAAAGAGTGTAAATTTGAAGACAAGGGGACATAAGGAGCTAGCCTGAGAAGGAACAAATCAAAAGTGAGAATTTATTTAGTTTGGTTACATACAGTCATTGGGTAAAAACTAAAGGATTTAGAATTGAAATAAGCTACTAAGCTCTTTAATTATGGATGAAAACTTTTGACTGACACATAACATGGATTGCCTGTAAATTACAAAGGTGGTTTATTCAACTTGTATAGTATAAAGTGTATTTTATGATATAAAATTTTATTACTTCGCATTAAAATACTTCTTTGGATCATAGAAATTATTCCAGTTGCCATTACCACAAACTCGCTCTGTTGGTGGTAGTGTTGGCAAATTAGTTCAATGGATATGGTCATAGCAGTAAATGTGAGGTCCCATGGAAACAGAGACTCCTTCTCCTTCAAAATACACTGTTTCATAAAGTGGTTCTAAGCTGAGCATTTGTCTGTTATCCGAATCACCAAGAGCTCAAAATGTTCAGTTTGGCATTGGTTGAACCAGGACAGACACACAGAGATGTTACACAGCCTTTCTTCACCAAGGATCATCACAGGAATAAATTATTCTGCCTCTGCAGTCTCCTGAAGAGCAAGGAGGCTCCTGCAAGGTTGCTGCAGCAATCTGATGGAGCAGTGCTTAACAGGTAAGCCAGGTGTCTGGGGATGTTTCTTCATCACCATTTCCTGGCATTCCCCTTCTTACCTGGCCTGCCTCCTCCTAAGCAAAAGCTGTGTTGCCATATGGTTTTGTTTTGCTGAAAGGAAACCTGTCAGACCCACCCACCTTAAGAGAATGATTTCCTGACTGCCAGTCATCACCTGGAGGCTGTCACCACAGAGATGTGGAAAGCCATGCCCTGCTGGTGACAAGAGCCCCACTGTGTGCAAATCCCCAGCCCAGCTGCAACTGAGCTGTAAAAAAGGTGAAGGTTGATCTGTGACTTGGCTGAGAAAAGAGCCTGCTACTGCTTGGGACATGTTAATAAGGGGTTTAGTGTCCTAATATGGTTGTAATTCTTTTCAGTCTAGAAATTGGAATCTGAGCTTTTACAATGTATCAATTCTTTAAATGCTTGCATTATAAACTAATTCTCCACGCACCTACACATTGGGCCAAATCCCAATGCCACAATGACATTATTTCATTGTAAATCTATTCATGTCAGTAGTGACTTCAGAGTTTATCAGCTTTGTAATAGCTCTGAATTTTGTAAGTGCGTTTTAATTTTTTATTTTTAAAAATCATTCTGATGTTTTTGCATGGGTAGGCAGCGATAGGACAAGGGGGAACAAATTTAAACTGAGAAGGGAGAGATTTCAATTACATATCAGGAAAGAATTCTTTACTCAGAGGGTGGTGAGTACTGGAGGAGTTTGTCAGTGGATGCCCCATCCCTGGAAGTGTTCAAGGCTGGGCTGGATGGGGGATTGAGAAAGTGGTGTAGTGGAAGATGTCCCTGTGTCTGTCAGGGAGGCTGGAAGTACATATTAAAGTTCTCTTCAAACCAAATCATTCTGGTTCTACAACAAGGTCAGAAATGTATTGTTACAGTAAAAATTGAATAGAACTGATCTAAATAAAATGTAAAACCTATTGTATTAAACTTTGAAGTATTCTGGCTATGATAGAAACAATGATACTTGCATTCAAAAAGCAAAGCCAAACAGAACTGACCCTCGCTATTCCCTTTAATTTTTGGGTTAACGTTCTACATGCAGTGAAAAAGCCCAGGAGAACTTACTTCAAAGTGTTACCTTGAAAAGCAGTAGTTACAGATTAACAGATTCCATCCCTTTGTAATTTATTGATTGTGCTGCTTTTTACTGTAGTTTACAATTGAATGAACTAAATTTAGTGAGTAATGCATTAGTAAAATATAATTATTAACCAAAAATGGCCTTCAGCTGAAGCTGGAATTCTTTGTAGCAGTGAAACAAGATATGTGAAATGCTGTAGATGAGGTAGGCTTACTTTTTATTATTATTATTTGCTTTGGGCCTGGAATAAAATTTAATATACTCTGAAGACAAAAGGAAGTTTCCTCTTTTTGATTGTGCTACTATTAGATGTTTTATTTCCAATTTAGTATAGGAGACATTACTCATACATCATGATTCAGCCTCTTGCTTAATGAATAAAATTTTGTCTTCTGTACTTTACATTTTTCTGAGCTGCCCTACTCTGCTATCCAGAGCAGGTTCAGATGATACAGCTTTGGGCCAGTCTGTATTATGGTGAAATAGTACCATATTTTGGCCATTCATATATTCTTCCCTGGGCCCCTGCTGTAGGCTGCTGTCACTGGACTCAGTGAAGTTTCTGTCTGATCTTGTCTGCCTATTCCTTCCTCCTCTTGAATCCTCTGTTTCTAAACAAGAGTGGCTGCCTGGCAATCCACCTATGAGTGAGCGCTGCAATGCCTCTGCAGGGAGATAGTGCTCTTCTGAGATCCTTATTCCTTCTGCTCACAAGGGATAAATTGCTTTTGTAGGGAAGCTTCACTTAGTCCAAGTTTGCCTAAGAATTTGTTCACAAGTGGTCAGACCTACATGCAGCTCAAAATGCTAATAAAAGGAGTCTCTGATACCAAAAAATTAAGATGATTTTGATTTTTTGCAGTTTTTTACAGTGCCCTCAAGGAGTCACAATAAACTTTCAGAACAATGGTTTACACTGAGTGTAAAATTTTGTCTTCTAGTTCTATTCTTCATCTTTTATGGAAGGTAATGTTTTCTCACATTGCACAGACCCTGCAAGTAGGATTGATTTTAGTCATAGAATCATAGAATGGATTGGGTTGGAAGGGACTTTAGAAATCCTCCAGTTCCAATGCCCCTGCCATGGGCAGGGACACCTTCCTCCAAACCAAGTTGCTCAAAGCCCCATCCAACCTGGCCTTTAGACAGAGATAATTTCTTAGCTCTAAACCTATCCAGGACATTTGTTTTATCAGAACTATCTCCAGAAGATGCTTGTGCTTTTCTTGTCTAAGACAAAATTTTGCCCCAGTCCTTAAAGCACCTTGGCTGCTCTACTTCTTAGACAGTTTGATTTACTAAGTCTCAAGCTTTCCTACTTTTTTTTCCTCTTGCCTTATTTGAGCCTTTATTCTTTTTTTACTAATAGTGTATTAGTAAAAGCATAGAGCCAAACCTGACCTGAAGATTAAACAGAGAAGCTTCCAAACATGTTGAGTCTGACTGTGGAAAGTCTCCTATGCAGGGCTATACTGCAGCAAGGAAATTCTTCAAAGTGTGTTCAGTTTTCACTTTCCTCTAGTGCTGAGTGTTAAACATTTCTTTTTTCTCTTTTATTTTTTTTCCATTCACTCTGCTGTGTCATTAGTGCTGGCTCTGTTTGAACCATGAGGAGAGCAAATTTCCTGCTTCTGCCTACAATGCACTTGAGAACCTTTTTGCTGGAGCCAGTAAGAATGCTCTTGCAGTAAGGAGGAGAAAGAGAAGCCAGAATAAGAATGTGATTTGTTTCTTCTCAGCACTTTGCTATATAAAGTGCAGCAAGCCAAAGCTGCATACCAAGAGGTGTCACAGCAGATTCCTCTCACTGTGTGTCCCCAGAGGTCACAGCTCAGAGTTGAGAACTGTGCAGGACCAAATGCGAAAATTCTGCTGCTGCCCTGGGTGAGTTGGTCTCACGAGTTGGTCCCTCTGAAGCTGGTCCATCTGTGGTGGTGATGTAAAGGATAGTTTGCACTTTCTCTCTGTTGAGACCTATTGTTGATTTCTGCAAAAAAGAGGAGATGTTGGCATTGCAGATGTGTTCTTTGATGTCAGGATGTAAGTCTGTAATTCTTCAGCATTTTGGGGGCTCCTATGAAGTGTGTCTATGATATCTGAACATTCAAAGATTGTAGCTGACTTTTATGGTGTTCCCTCAGCATATCTAGAGT
Organism: Zonotrichia leucophrys gambelii; assembly: GCF_028769735.1. Taxonomy (NCBI): domain Eukaryota; kingdom Metazoa; phylum Chordata; class Aves; order Passeriformes; family Passerellidae; genus Zonotrichia; species Zonotrichia leucophrys. The sequence continues at coordinate 21,308,141 of NC_088169.1, read as the reverse complement.
AGGATGAGGTGAGTACCACTGTAGAAATTATAATATTTCTCACTAACCATAAAGGAAATCTGTACAGCAGCTCAGTCATAAATACATGCACTTGGTTACATAAACCTCACCTGCAGTGTCCTGCTCTATACTTAACAATGTTCACAAAGAAACAACTTCTAATTTATAGTTGAACAAAGATTTTTGGTTTTAAGGACTCATGACATCAGGAAGCAAGGAGTTTAAGTCCTGGCAGTTCTGCTTCTGCCACTAAAACATAGTCTGAGCTGTCTAAACTTACCTCTGTAGCACCAAACTTACTCTGTAGCTTTGTAGCACTAAAATTGCCTCGCTGCACTGGGCAGCACCAGCGTCCCTTTCACTGCAGGACATGCACACAAGTAATGCACCATTTCACGTGTTAACATTTCTGCAAAAACAATAGCAGAACTTTATTACAGTTAAATTTGCTTGGAAAGTTTCACCTAACACAACTTCTCTTTTCCCAAGAATGAAATATGAAGAAATTTTTTTGTCTTTTTTTTTATATTGAGCATGTTTTGACCTCAGTTTCATTGGAAACTGTTGCACTCCTATGCTGTAAAGCAACTTTAAAATGTTTCATGGAGATAGGTGCCTGTGACATCTTTGATTGTTCCACAAAAAATGCTGATCAAGCTTGCCTCCATGAAAATTCCCAAACCTTCACCATAGAATATGTGTGTTACTGAGTGTAGCATAAGCACCTTCCCAGAAATTATTTTTTTTAGCTGTCAACAGCTAATAGCACTACTGTGATGCCTGAAGTTGAAACTAAGAGTAAGAATTGTCTGTTGTGCTTATCAGACCGCTCTGCTTCCGGCAAATGTCTCTGTGGAGGGAGGTGGTGACTTGATTGAATGCAGAGGGAGAGAAACACACAGTTAAGAACAAAGAAGAATGAAGAGGGGCAATAAGAAAAAAACTCTGAAGTGTCATCCAGAGCAGAAATAGGCAGATAACAAGATGAGAGTTAACAGAAGGGTTGGTTGTTGGATGCACAAACCAGATCAATATGGGGGAGAAAAGTGAAAAATGAAAGGTGGGACTATGTAGTAGGCTAAGGTAGGAGGCAAAAAAGAAAGCAGGAGTGGCAGGTCCTAAGGAGAAGAGAAAGGGAAGCATCTTAGATTTCTAGAGCCACAGAACCTCGGCATGTGCTGGCCACCAAGCATTTAGGCAAAACCCTAACATTTTTCTAAGGGATGATTCAGGTTCTTAGTAAGATCTCATCAATTAATACCATTTACTTAAACTTGGTTATCTTAGGCTAACATTACAATCTCAAGTTATTTGTGAATAAGTAGTTCACATAGAAATCTCTCAGATTTCATTTTCCTGGAGTGTTATTTGATGCAGGAGAATGCAGCCACCAAAACCCTCATCAGCACACAGAACAAGAGCAAACAGGTTTTGTGTGCATGTAAAAGCAGAGAAGTGAGACAAATTCACATATATTAGATGGAAAAGAGGTATAGAAACCTGTGAATGGAAACTGGGATTACATTGAAAGTGTGAAACCACAGGTTATTTTATATATTAAGAAGAAATGGAGAAGCTACCAAAGTTTTATTTTTCATTCTCTTTGTAAAGTTCCAGTGCTGCCCTTCACAAGTCTCACTTCAATATTTTATTCAAGTTAAAGTAAATTCAGCTTTACTTCACCAGACTATGATGTCTTTGAAAACTGTCTCAGTCCTTCCATATGAAGAGTACATCACCAACAGAGCCAAACTCTTAACAATACATTGCGTGACTCCAGACAAAGCACCTATCTTTGATAAAAAAAAAAAGTATCGTGGCGCTCAGTAGCTGAGCTCTACTCAAAAATAGAAAATAGCATTTTCTTTCTTCTTGTCCAGTTTCATGTGATCCTGAATGTTTTCTTGTTGCAATAGAGCTTCTTCCCTCTGTTTACTGGAATAAAATCTGAAAAAAAAAAATAGCATCCTGCCTTTTACCTTTCTCCAGCGTTCAAACAAAAACACTACAAAGCTGTCCCCTCTCTCAGATAAGATCTTAGCCTATATTTCCATTTCCTTCTCCCACCATAAAAGGTACCCCTCTTGCCTTCTTCCTTTACACACCTTGCAGCTGAGCTGTAAACGAACTCCAGATGCATCAGTTCAGTAACCTTTTTTTTCCTAATCTAAAGGCTTGCTAGGAGAAATGGATTGTGTTTCCTAATGGAACATCACTTTAGCATTGTCTGGAGAGTTCACTATGACTAGAACAACTGCTACAGAGCTGCTCTGATTTCACAGAAAGCTCCTCATAGGAAAGCAGCGTATCCATGGCTTGCACTCCACGGTCAGGAGTGCAGCCTGCAGACTCTCCTAAGGGGCTTGAAATGTGCAGGGTATATTCTGCAGGGCAGAATACATGACATATCTGGAATCTTGGCAAGGTCTAAAGAAACTGTTTAGAGTCTGGATACAGATTGGTCTTTCCTAATTTAAGAGTAGTCACATGATTGCATGCCCTAGTTAGTAGGGTTGATGTTGAGCAGTCCACGGTAGTATCTCAGTAGTGTTTTGAAATGTGTTGCTAGAGAGATGCCAGGAGTATAATTTAGTAGGTCATTTTTCCACTTAAGTTACTATCCATCTTCAGCTCAGTGCTTGTGTGGGTTGACGTGCAGGGACTGTTAAGTGTGTCCAGATTTTGGAGTTAAGGATATCAGGCCTTCAAATTAGTGCCTTTCCTCTTTAAAGTGCGCAGTGTGGACATGAGCCCAGCAGCACGTAAGGTCATGGCAGAATTAAAGATCAGGCTAGGGTGGGACATGGCCCTCAGTGCTCCATGGAGGGAGGGATGCCTCGGAGTGCTCACAAGTGAAGCTGAGACACAGCCTCTAAGTGGAGCTGAGGCTTGGGGGTGTCACCTCTTGACCACCCAGCCTGCCAGGGCACCAGTTGACGCATCTCTGGTGGCACAAGGGTGTCCGGGCCACCTGGAGTCCCAGAGCCTGCAGTGTGGGCCCACGGAAAGTGCCCAGGAAGCTGAACACAGGGAGAGCTTTATGGTGTCTGCGAGGGAAACACCCATTCACGGTGTATTGGGAAGGAGGGTTGGAGAGGTTGGAAAAATATTTTTATTTTAAAAATGTTAGTATTCCTTTTCCTTTGTTCACTGTTTCTCCTCAACTGTTTGAGCTTTCTGCTTTTTAAGGGGAATTTATTGCACGAATGTGTATTTTAGTCATGATCTTTCTCAGGTTGCCAATGTGGAGGAGATAAACATCACAAGTTGTCGATGTTATTCGTGGGACAGCTCTGAAGTAAAATTTCCCATCTCTCACGGGTATTTGTAAATGGGATCAATGCATGTGCAGTAGGAAAAATGAAAGCATGCCCACTTTGGTCTGAATGAGTCCACCTTCAGGAGTAAAACATTTGTCAGGTAAAGGAGTAGAATGCAAATCAACTGAAGTTTTAAAATACGTTTAAAGAGGCTGAGGAGGCTGATGTAGGAAGCCTCTGTCCATCAGCAGGACTTAGAGGTGACCTTTTAGCAGATGAGAAAAACCAATGTATAGCCAGATAGACATGTATTTGTGCTTTAAACTCTTGAAGCTTTGCCTGCTTTCCTTGCAAGTTTTCCCTCTATCTTAATAATCGCAGAGGTGACAAAAGCTCTGCTTAATACCACCTTTGGCTGATATATATTAAGGGAAATATATTCAGTCACAGTTCTCCTCTGTGGTCTACTGAATGTCTCTATTTATTACTGTGCTGTTTCCAAGCTAATAATTCTTATAAACTAAATTTGATTTTTTTTTTAAATAACCTATGAATCTTAAGATTTAATCAGAAGCTTTTGAAGCTTTGCAGCATATAACTGGAGCTGATCTTTTGTTCTTTATTCTTCAACCTGCAGGTCAAGCAATTATTACTTCCTGTCTCTTACTCTAATTTTGTGCCAGTCTATTTTAGCTTGCCAACTGTCATGTTGGTGGATTGAGCTTTTCCATAGTTCTACATAATACATTTCCAGCTCAAGGAGTAAAGCATTTTTTAAATTAAAATGCATTCTTTTCTAAGAAAACTGTTAATATAAAATCAGCATTTAATAAAGCTATAGTCCTGTCTGACGCTGGTTTCTACTAGTCCAGCTAGACCTAAAATAAGACAATTTTTTGTTGGCTTTAAACCAGAGATCCAGAAATTAAATCCATTTTCTCCATAAACATGTTGCTGAAGTTTTTTTCAAAAGCAGAATAAATAATTATCTTTTCATTATTAAATTATGTGATGGCTGTAAACATGGTCACTTGCATGAAGATGGGTGATTTAATATGTCTGGCAGTCAAAGAAATAGATTCCCATGATTAAGTTGCATGGACTTTAAATAGGGGAAGGACTGGATTACCAGGGGTAAATTATGTTTGGTGGTTTGTAATCTGCTTTTGTTGCCTGATTTTGGAATGACATTTTGGTAAGAAAGTGTTGAGAAGTAACTGGTGAAGTAACTGATGAAGTTTGAATAACCTGCTCTGTTATGGCTCCCACCTTTTCCAGAGCAGGTGCTAGGTAGATACCATGGACTGAATAGAGTAGAGGGCTGTATCTCTGTGTCAAGGGCCTGACAGGCACCAACATTTCTGTTTTGCACCTTCCTTCTTTCTTTTATCCGTGGTTTTGTGGGCACATGCATCTGTCCTCACCTACATATACATACACGTACATAAATCATGTGTAGATATAGCCCCAATGTGTGTAGGGCTCTGAAAGCAGCATTTCCAGTGGCCAGGACAGAAGACAGAGATGTTTCACTTAGAAAACCAGTATTATTTAGAAAAGTAGCCTCACAGCACAAGAGCCTCTGCTATGCAAAGTGGAAAGGAAAGATTAGCAAAAACTAATGGGCTACTGGTGACAAAATAAAGATGATCTAATCACTAGGTAGGAATAGAAGGCAACATGGCATTACTTTTCAGCTTGCTCTCATTTATACTGATCTGTAAATTACACAGTGCCTGAAGCTATGCCAGGACTCTGTAAACAATTTCTGCAAAGAGTATGCAAAACATAAAGGCATTGCATAACCAATAGGATTTGCACTGAAGGAATGGTGCAGTAAAAATAATAACAGTAAGACTCAAGCATGGCTCAAGGTTTTTGCTTGAAGCAAAATCTCTTCAGGATAGTGCATGAAATAAAACACTGAAGAGACAAACACCTGTAAAAGAGGAAGTTGGTAAGAGTAAGGGATGAACAAAAGTGTCCGCAGCATAGAAATGGAAATAATGAGTAGACCGACAACTGGAATTGCATGAAAACACATTCAACAAATTGTGGTGAAATCCAAACTGACAAAGAGAAAGATTTGTAACCAATCTAGCAGCAAAGACAGAATGGTGCTGGGATGGGCCATGGGCAGAGGACCTTTATCAGAGTGTGGCTCTGTTGTTTTCCACATGAGTTACTACACTGAATTAAAGCACTCCCTGGCTTTAGCTAGGCAATTTGACTAAGCCAATTCACGAAGCTTCACTTATTTTTGAGGTAAGGGAGAGCATGGTGGCTATGGAGTACAAGGTATGTCATAGAGAACTGAACAAAAGGCAAGAATGAGGTTGCTAAAATTAGGAGATAAGTTAAAATAAATTTAACTGGTGAAATAGGCAGTGTATGGTCTAAATGGAAGTATAGGGGAGAAGGTTTAAAAAAGAAGTAATGAGTTCACTGGTGAGGTTTTTATGTGTACTGTATGTAATGCAGGTAGTGGGACAAAAAAAATAGGAGGAATAAAAAAACATTAATCCACAAAGAATCTGAATATTAAATTCATCACAGCTGATCAGATTTGACCAAACCGTACTGGAGACACAAAACTTAGCTGCAAAATGTAAGGGCTGACACTTCCAAACACACATAAGTAGATGGAAAGGGGGAGGGAGAAATAAACTTGCCTTGTAAAAGGAATTCTTTGAATCTCCATAGTACAAGCTGTATATTGCTCAGAGTGTTTTAAAATATATTAGCCAGATGCATATGGAACTTCACACTCTTTACATCATCCCTGCTAAATAAAAGGATAAGAATGCAGACAGATCTCCCTAACAAAAGACTTCCCATCTAATGAGGCCACTGTATTTGCCCAGAGCTAGTTATCTGTATTCACTAACCTGTTGGACACAAAGATGCTCATTAATAGGTACAGCCAAAGCACATGGTACTTGATCTACTCCCAGCCACCTGATTATCCCCCATGGACAATTTCAGCCCAGGTGCAAATTAGAGCTTCCAAAAAACAGTAGAGTCCCAGAAGAGCAGGTGGGCTTTATGTGTTTAGAAGGGGAAAAAAAAAAAAAAAGCTGCTAAAATAACACATCTGTGTTTCTGGAGTAGAAGACAATGAGGAAAGTCTTAATCTGTTTTTCAAAGGCAATCAGGATCAAGCCATGGTAAAAGATTTAAGCAACTCCAGATATTCATGTGCAGAAAGTAAACAGAGAAAAATTATATTTATCTGATAATTTGAAGGAAATTAAGCTCAAGATTCTGATGAGGTGTTTTTAGTTTTTGGCAAATTTTACTTCCACTTGAATTACTGGGAACATTTTATTGACTGAAAGGGGCTTTAGAATATTAAAAACCAACAGTTAGATCATGAAGACATAAAAGTCAGAAGTACAACTTTTCAAACATAACATGAAATGTTAATCCTGGGAATACAGGAGAAATTTCTGTGACTTGGGTTTCAAAAAGCTGTTGGAGAACCAATTCCAAAGTTGTATTTATCCAAATACTTTATTTTCTACTTTTTTCTGTAGTTTTCAGTCTCCTTAGAATTGAAGTAAAAGTAATTTGCTAGAGTTTCCAGGACTGCTCTTAGCTCTTTGCTTCTGTCAGATCTGAACTGTGCTTTCTAAAACCACATAGCACGTTTTTCTGGCCTTTTTTTGGCATGCAAGCTCTTTTCTGTACAAGTTCAAGAGAAACATGAGCTAGATGCTGTTACCAATATTGTAGTGCAAAACCATCAGCTCAAGTAAGAGCAAGTCTTCTGTAAGAGAAGATAAAACTTGAATAAATTTAAAGCACATCTGAAAATATTGCAGCCTTGGATTTTGCCTTTGCACCACTTCTTGGGGGTAAGCAAGGACAGTCTCTACCTATTTCTTTTACTTAATCTTCTCTGAGTACTGGATAACTGATAGCTACATATTATTATAAAGTCCTTGAAAAAAGGTGAACGCTGAGTATTGTTAGAGGAAACAAGTAGCTGTTGTATTTAGTTTTGGCAGAAGCACAAATGCATTTTTAATATCTTTTTGTTTCATCTAAATCCATTAAGAGAGCTTTTCCTTTTCTGCCTACATAAATTGCAGTCTGCTTTTTGTGTTATGATAACACAAATTCCACAGAAACTTTACAATTAGTGTATTTTAGCATTGCTGCAAAATCCTGCCGGAGCTGATGATTCTCTTGCTTTGTGGTGAAGGGTGGCTAAGCAACTCAGAATGGCTCTTAAATCTAAAAAATAAACCTTCAATCAACATAAAACAAAGTTAGTGCCTTAAGATAAAATATACCAAAACCTTTAACATTTTCCTTTTATTTTTTTTCTTGATTTGGTGATGTAGCAAGGGGCTGCCACCCGGCAGAAGCAGGCTGCAGAAGTTACCATTCTCACTTCACATTCCAGGTGCACTGACTGCAGAAAGCTCCTTTTGTTCCTTCCTCAAATGTGAATAAACAGTAACAGCTTTTATAGCCCTGACACAGACTGTGAGCCATAATAAGAGAAAACATGAAATGCCAGTGTACTCTGAAGCAAAATGTTGTCTTGCAAGGAGATATATATTTTTTAAAATATTCATGTAATTTTAAAACTAAGCACAGAGTTTTAAACAAAAAAAAATCAAAACGCCTGTAAAGTTCAAACTAGCTAGATAAAAGAAAAGAAGTTTACAGATTGGGAAAGAAGTAACACAAGATGAGATTTAAAAATAAAACAATCCTCTTATTGAAAAAAAAAAAATTGTACAGATATACTTCCTGTACTCCTGCACCCTTTAGGATGTTTAGCTTCTCAATTCATATAGTCACTGGCTCCTACCTCGTAGTCTAAACCAATTACCCACATTAAACATGCAAGGCCAAATCCCATGCTCAGCCTGCTGGCTCTGCTCTCCTGGCTCCAGTGGCACCAGGCCAGTGACAACATTTGAAGATGCAGCTGAGAGGCAGAGTCCAAGTGCATCAGCTCGAGGTTGGCAGCCACACAGCTTCTCCTCCTTGGTGAGGAGCAGCAGCTGGTTCTGAAAAGGAGGGTGGAAATCAGAGATGGGGAAGTAGCAGCCTCAGATTTCTTGTACTCTTTGTCCATCACCACAAGGTTTTGGGTGTGTACTGTTGTTGTGAGCACTGGATAGTGCTAAGTATGTATGTGTGGTGTGCCACGGTCTGTTCATCTCTTACCAAGTAATTTCCCCACAGCTGCCAACCTGCTCTAAAGGAGGGACCAAATTACACAACACTTTTTGTCAGCTTTCCCCGATCATTATGAAGTTTTAATAAATTGTATTATAATGTTGAATACTGTAAAAAGGCAAATATAAACAAAAAGCATCACAAGCTAAAGACTACACAACTGAGCTGTCCTTTCAGACCGTGCTGCAGGTGTGCATATTCGTTGAGAAAGGCAATAGAATTTCTGATGCAAAGAATTGGATTGTTACAAGCCTCTTTAAAAATAACTGAGGCCAGTAGGAATGTCAAATAGATCAAAGGTATCCATGTGGCTGACAGAGCTAAGGACCAGCCAGGACTGTGGGTTCTCCTCCTTCGCCGGGAGCCACAAACACTGCAGGTTCTGCAGTCACAATCAGAGCTCAAGAATTCCAGAACTGGAACTCTGGAACTCAAGAGTTCTAGAAATGGTTCATCACAGTTTTGTCATGAACTCATCCAAAACTGGAAGCTAGAAACATCATCCAGAACCGTGGCATGTTTTTTGAGTATGGTTCTAATGAGCAGGCTCTTTTAGCACCAACTGACACCCACCCAGTCCTTCCTAAAGAGTTAAGAGTCTTATATATATTGATATACAGATATATAGATAAACAGATATCTATGTATGTATGTGTATATATATATATATGTATGTATTTGTATAGTATGCATATGTATACATATACTCCTATGTGTGTATATATATATATATATATATACACACAGGAGTGGCACATCTGTGTTGGCTTTCCATAACAGTGAACCCTGATGTGAGTCTAACGCAGCACTGTGATGGTGTTTGCTGGGGTCTTAGGTTGAGGGAAGAGATGAGGATCTGACTCCATGTTTCAGAAGGCTTGATTTATTATTTTATGATATATAGTACATTAAAACTGTACTAAAAGAATAGAAGAAAAGATTTCATCAGAAGGCTAGCTAAGAATAGAATAGGAAAGAATGATAACAAAGGCTTCTGTCTAGGACTCTCTGTCCAAGACAGCTGGGCTGTGGCTGGCCATTAATTAGAAACAACCAACATGGGCCAATCAAAGATGCACCTGTTGCATTCCACAGCAGCAAATAATCAATGTTTACATTTTTTTCCTGAGGCTTCTCAGCTTCTCAGGAGGAAAAATCCTAAGGAAAGGATTTTTCATAAAAGATGTCTGCAACACAGTACTAGTCATGTACTTGTCCAGAGACTAAGGTGACCAGACCAAGAATTCCTTTCTTATAAATTTCAGCTTTTTTAAAGTGTCACATGAATGTTTCTGATTTCTCTTTCTGAGCCTCAAAGTTTTTGCATTCTTTCCCTCCTTTCCTTTTCCTTCCCTTTCCCTCCCATCCTTGCCTTGCCTTGCTTTGCCTTCCATTTTAATTCCATGTATTGCCCTGAATGTCAATTTTCAGCTACAGAATCAACTAGAGCAGATTATATTTCATTATTGAGATCTTAAAAGAAACATTTACTGCTTTTTCATTTTTAGATTTTGCTTTTCATTTGAAGCATAAGTGCTAGTAGATTTCTTCAATCTTGTTTTTATAAGAAACCAAAAAACAAGGAGCAATGCAGAGCTCCTACACTGAGAGAGGGGAGGGTAAGTGACAGGGAGAAATTATGAAGAAAGAAAAATTACTAAAGAGAGAATTTAGTCTCCAGAGCTTGAAACTGACAAATAGTTTGTTGCAATTTTAATTTCAGCACAATCTGATTCAAATTATATGCTTTTTCATTACATGACTGTTTTGCAATCAAGTGTTTGTCTCTGTACCCCTATGTTTTGTATACATGCTGAAGATGAAGTTTTATTCCAATCTTAGCCATCATTGGATTAAGAGATGTGGGAAGGAAGGGTGAAGATGCTTACAGTCAGTGTGTTTTGATGACTCATTTTACACTGAAAAGCTGCCAGATATGCATCATTTCCACTCACTGAGAAATGCTGTTTCAGTCAACTGAAACAGTTTTTGATCTAGGGTGGGGGGTCTTCAACCTGCAAGCAAATGGAGACCAGATGGTAATTATCCTCACATTGATGCCAAAGTCAAAAATGCTGTTGTTTTTTAAAAAAGCAGCGCCAAAAGAAGAGAGGCTGTGCAGTTAGAATCTATTTACATCTGGACTATAATGAAAGAGACAGCCAAGACTACAAAGTAGATGGGATGAAACAAGAAAAATTGACATGAACCTTCTATCAGTGATCAAAACCTAAGTCAAATGTGCTTTAGCACCTGAGTGTCAGTCCTGTCTGAAGTACTGACATACCAAGTAGAGCTTTGCAAAGGTAACTTGGGTAGCTGGGAAACTGCAGAGCCTTCTGTTTTGGAAGGAACACATGGGTTTTGCATAACCTCATTCTTCCCCCTATATTAGAGAGGAAGATTAGATAGCTGTCAGAGATTCGATTACGAAGAATTTCTGAGGTATTTTTATGACACTACTATTCAAAGAGGTAGAATTGCTAGTGGTTTTATAATGGAAACATTTGCTATTTATAGGCTTTAATTCAATTGCTTAATTGCTGATTCAGAATGCAAAGGACTGGAATTTGAGCCAAGAGCCATTTTTCCCCAAGAAAATATTTATTAAAAGTAAAAGCGAACCTCAGCCATATCATGCAAACTCTAAATTGAAGCAGAGATAGTAGAAAGAAATCTCAAGTATTTTCTACCTCTTCGGGAATGTCCATAAATACAGACTTCAAGTTCCTTAGGGAAAACACACTTTCTCTTCATGATTAAGAAAGGATCAAGGAAAACACATAGGGCATTGCCCAAAGTACATACATGCTTAGTGAAATTCAGAAAGAAATCTTAATGGCTGCTTTGCCTAACTTCTTTTGACAGGGTGGCTTGCCTATAAAAAAAAATAAAATACCCAAATAGGTAATTTCAGCATGGGATTGCACTAGGACTCTGTTGGTCATCAGGTAACAAATACCCTCATACAAATCAGATTCTCGATGCCAGATAATAATTTCTAAGGCATAAATATAATTGTCTAAAAAAAGTCTCCTCTGCTCAGATTCCTAGTTTGACAGCTTACATCTGCCTCTACCTAGTAGAGATAACAGGAGGAAAAAATAGATGTATGGAAATTAGACACGTTGTAGAGTTAAAGCTATCAGATTTCACAGGGCTACCTCACTGGATGATCCTTTCTTGGCTCACATCTTGTGTGACACATATCCAGCCATAAAGGACTTGAGTTTGAATTCCTGGCATCCTCAGCTGATATTGAGCTGAAGAATACAGGTGATTCCAAATAGGTCATTCACTGCTTCTCTTCTTTGGAGAGACTGGTTTTCAAAGACTTATGGAAGGTTTATCTTCAGTCATGCGGAGCAGAGCCAGTGTGTTCACTTATATTGAAGAAGTATTTAACACACCAATACAAAGTGTTCTGATAATATGTTAAGGACTACCCTTGATACCTTTGCTATAATAGATTCTATAAAAGAACAAATTGACATTTGAAAGCCTAGTGGGTCATCTAACCCATCCATGGAATATGCAAAATTAATAACTATGAGCCCTTGGATATCATCCTGAAAATAAGCTCAGGAACAATAAATAATTTATAGTCCATTTGTAGTCACAAGTCTTTATTTCTTACAGATACATTTGGAACTGGAGCAGAATTTAACAGAGCAAGAAGCACAATAAGAACAGTGGCAAAAAGCTCTTCCTCAGTGTTATCTTTGGACACAATTGTCTGTACCTAGCTCTGCATAACTCAGCCAATTCTCCCACTTGCACATTCAGGCATGAAGTTCAAATTCTCAGTAGACCATTATAAGCTCTCACTCAAGCTGGTGTAAATCCAGACTAGCTCCTATGATGTCAGTGAGTAAAGTTACTCTGAATTTACTGCTGTGTAACTGGGAGTGGATACTGATCTCATTGACTTTGTTTTTTCTGTAAATCTCTGTGCCAAATCCTTATGGCCTCACATAGGCAAGAACTCCTGTTTGTCACCAGCACAAATTCTAAGTGAGCAAACAGTGCTGGGTTGTCCTTTAATCTCTTCTTGGCTTCATAGCTTAGCCATGCACTCCTGACAACTCCCTGTATTGGCTGGTCACTCCTCTTGGAGACTGTGGCAACGGCGGCTGAGGATGTAAACATTATTAAAGTAATTTTCTTGCTGCGTTTCCACCAAAACAACAGGGATGCTTGATAGATCAGTGCCTGCTATGCCGCCAGTCCACACCTCCCCTAAAGAGCTGAGAAATTTTCTGTTTGATATCAGATCTCTTCCCACCTCAAGAGAAAAATCACCCTTTTTTAGCAACTTAAAACTCAGTTTCTCCAACAGAGCTTATCTGCAGCAAGCTGACAGACTGCTGATCTCCAGCAAGCAACCTGGCCCCTGGCATCAGAAACATGTTTCCTAGCTGCATCCCTCTAAAGCCTTTTTCTCTGGGAAGCAAGCTCTAAATTACAGTACATCTGAAATGAAATAATACTCTTTGGGCTTATACTCCAAAGTGCTATTACAAGTGCAGGTACTGCAACATATTTGTTTGATATATTGACATAATTCTTTTCATGAGAGTTTATGTTGACTTCTTCCGCTTCATTGCAATATACAGAAAGATCTCTTTTCATTAGTTTTATAACAATAGTTTTATTACTCCATGTTTTTATTAGCTGTAAAATTGGCATAAAATTAAAGATGTTTACAGTTTCAACATCAAGGAAATGGAAATGAAATCTTGAAATTAGCACAAAAAAAACGTTATGAAATCTAGCTAGTTACTGTTTGTAAAACATAGGTTTGCAACAAGAAAGTAGCACAGGAAAGCAGTGAATCATGAAGGTGAAGCATAGCTAGAGATAATGCATGCACCATTATAATTATCTGAAAAACAGTCAAACCAAGGACACTAACAGTTTGCCACAATAGTTTGTCTTTCAGAAGCACTGAAACCAGAATTTCACTTAAAGAAAGAAAAATAAATCTTACTAAAAATGGGCCTGCAACTCTGGTCAGATTCTCACAGCATGCTTAAATTAATCAACTGGCCATAACCCAAACCACTGTGACTGGAGATTTACGGAAACATGGCACAGTTCTTCTTTTTCCTTGCCTAAGTTGTGATAATTTGGTGTTGAAAAAATGTTTCTCACTGTGTCTTGAAGTCCTTTGCTATAATGATTGATGATTGCAAAATTGTTGATTGCAACATCTTGAATGTTTTATGTTTAGTTTTAAATGTCTCTGCCCTAAAGGGCAAAAGAAAGTTTTCTATGATCTCATGCACTCATGCTTTAGATCTGTACAAGATGGCCCCAGACTGTGACGCAAAGGAGCTTGCACAGTGCTAGACAGGAGAGCCTGGAGAGGCAATCCCATGTGTGTCTTGGTTTGGAAAGACAGATGACTGCTAAGGAAGGCAGGAGCCTTCCCTGAAATGGAAAATGTAAACCACCTTACTCCGAATTGTTATAAATTTGAAATTAAGGGGGCTCTTTGGAAAAAATATGGGAGCAGGAATAACAGTTCTTTATTCGGGAAGAAAATAAAAAGATAAAATAAACAATGCAGTAAACTAAAACAACACTGACAGAGTCAGAATACAACCTGACACCCTGTGGGTCATGGTGTTGGTAGCATTCCTGTTGGAATTGTGGCTGCAGTCCTCCTGGAGTGTCAGGTGTGGTTCTGTTGGATCAGTGATCCTGTAGAAAGGTGTATTCTTCCTCTGAAGATCCACTGGAAGAGGCAGCTGCTCCTCTGGGAAATCCAGTGGAGAAGCTGGATTTGGTTTCAGAACCTCAAGATTATATCCAGGTAAGAATGCTTGGCTCCTCCCTCTGGGCAGAGCATTCCCAATGGCATGCTGTAGTTCTTATCAGTCATGCAGTGACGTTCAATAGCTGTTATCAGCAGATGCCTCCCCAGAGAGAGGAGTGGTTGTAGAATAGATAAGGAAAACTGCCCACTTAATAGAAGACAGCTGCCATACAGATGGCAAATAGAATACAGATAGAATTTGCTTGGCAATCCAGGACAATGTGTCAGGGAGCATCCAGGCTATTGGAAGCACCAGGCCTTTGTCAATGGCACCATCACCAAAATATCTGAGGCTATGTTGTTTCTGTACAAACATCTGTGATTGTATTAGGATCAAGCGTTGCTCACAGGGTTGCACACAGGGGTTGATTACAGCATGGCTGGGGCCACCCCTGTGCTTTCCCAGCTGTGCCTGGGGGTGTAGATCCCAGTTCTGAGGGAGCAAAGCAGCCACAGTCAGAGCTGCCTGCAAAGACCCCAAAGCGTCGCGGTTTGTCACAAGGACTAATGCACCCTCTGGAATCCCTCTGATGCTCATTAAACATTGCTTAATCCAAAAGAAACTATTCCTAAGTTTAAGGAAACTTTTGCCATTTTTTCTTTGCTCTTGAAGCTTCAGATGGAGATGATTTTGTTCAACTATCTTCATCAATTATGCAGGGAGACAGAGGGAAAATAAGTCTAGAAGGGACTTGTTGAATTATTTCTTTGTCTTCTTACTGAGGAAAACCCTTTCCCACACACTACATAGAGGATTGCTCTGCTAGTTCAGATTGTTTTGCAAGGTCAGGCCTAGGCTGGTATCAACAGCAGATGACAACAGCTATCCCAAAAACCCCTCATGTTTCCTTTACAGACTCCTCACTTCTGGAAGAAGATTTAAGATTTGCAATTTAACTAGAATATTACTTATCCTATCTAAGTGACTTATGTGAAGTCAGAGGTGCTGCATTTACAATTGTAGTTTCAAAACAATTGAATTTTGCAAAGCAGAGATAAAGAAGCTGATACTTGTCTGAAAGTTCTGGATGTTTTTTATTATTTTACTTATGAATCTAATAGGTTTTTATAAACTCTGGGTAACAGAAAAGACAGAGCTGTCTTTTTAATAACAACACTGAATACACTGAAAGAATACATTACAGGATTATGGTCTAAATTTATTTCTTGACATCCATTTTATTTAGAGAATGATATATATCTAGCCCACTCAGCACCTGCTGTCTTCAGACACACCAGCCATTTATGTCACTTATTTAGGGTTCCCCCTTAGGGTCTGGAGAGCAGTTCTTCCACTTCAGAATTGCCTTCTGCCATCATTCAGTTTTTATCAGATTCTTCCCTCAAAGTCCTCCTACAGCCAGTTGTGTTGGACAGGTCAAGAAATGGGAAGGCTGCTCTCTGTGCTGGTGGGATACCCCAGGGAGCTCTAGCACTGCAATTCAGGCTCTGGAAGTGCATCATTCCTTTCATTCATCACATTGCTGTTTGTTTGATGAAGTGTTCAAAATTCAGTGGCACCAGCACACCAACAGGATTTACTATATTATAATCTTTGTGAAGGTCTTCATGAGCTTGCACAGAAAGCCTTTGGAAGTCAAGTTCAAAACAAAACAAGAACCATATCCTTTTTCTTTATGGAATTTCAGGGGGAAAGTCTTCAAATTTAAACAGAAAAGCACTTTACAGCAAATGTTGTAATTAACAAAGCAGTAGCCATTCCTAGGAACTACAGCACTTTAGTAAGAACAGCTTTTTGCAAAGGACTTAGGCAATGCTGGTCCATTCATTAAGAGCCACAGGGGCTGAGAGTGTTTCCTGCTCCTCTTGCCAGCTCCTAGCTCCCAACTCTGCCAGCTGCCTACAGCCGCAGCCACAGGTTTGGGTGATAAACTCCTCCTGTGTCTTGTGCTGCAGATGTGCAGCTCTGGGGCTGAGTGTGCCCCATGGCCTCAGCTCCTGCTTCTGCTCCAGAGGGACATTAGTAAGTGGAAAATGCCTGGGCTCAGGGGACAGCAGCAGCACACACACACACTCTTCAGGACACAGATTGCTATCCTGAAATGTGGTAATAACATAAAGCAGTGCTGTTGTGACTACAGGTAACTTAAGAACATAATTTTGGATTTTTCACAGAGTTGCAAATAGTAGTAATTGCTTTCAAAATTATTCTTAAAAGAGATGTATCTCTGAAAATGGTATGTTAATGACTATTATTCTACTTGTAAAAAAAAAAGTGGCTGTGATCTGCATCAGAGAAGTGCTAAGGGCAGATCTGTTTCAACTCCCTGTGACTGTTGTGCTCAGCAGTCATGTACAGCTGCTGATCCTCAACCAGCTCAGACTTCTAGCATATTTTTAGATGAGCAGGATGCATAACTTTAAAAATAAAACATTTGCCAGACCACACATCATTTCATTTTTGCAGCCCTTATTTTTAATAAACTATTACTTCTCCCACAACACTGTAATATTTTCCACAACACCACTTTTCCAAAGCATTGTCCAAGCCTCCTCTGGGCTCTGCAGCAGCCAGTACTGAAATTCTCACATGATTTATTTTCCCAGGCACCTTTAGTTCTCTTGTGGATATTAAAAGAGCGAGAGTTTTAAATACAACCATACATAAAGTATTTTTTGACAATTACAGGAAAGTCCTATTTGTATTTCTTACATGTGATTCATCATCTTTATGATGATAAGAATTACGAAGACAATGTAATACATTCTATGTTCCCTCACACAAGAATATATCTGGTTTGCCTTTGATTTCCTACTGAATCCATTTTACAGTGGATTTTCAAACACTGATGATACAAAAATCTGATTTTGATTTGGTTTCTGTGAAGATCTTCCCATCAAAGATTGACCACAATATGTGGCTCTTTTTCTTCTGCTCTGTGGGTAGAAGGATATACAAAGCCAAAATGGAAATACAGATTCTAAAAGTACTATGCTGGGTCAGTAACTGACTGTAAACTTTAATTTTATATATTTTTAATCTGTATTTATAGGCCAGAAAACCTAGTTCTTGTTTTCAACAAAGCATTAAAAATAACTTTAATATTAAAAACTTTAAAGGAGCGTCAAGTATGGCACTTAAAAGTAATTTTTTAAAATATGACTCGTATCCAGAACTAGAGTTTTTTATTATTTTTTTCTTTAAATCCTAATTTCCAGAGTGTATAAAAACTTGTATGCACCATTCATTCCAGGTATGCACAAAATTTTTGAACACTGCATAAGGAATCTCTACGTAAGTTTGGAGGAAGCTGACAATGTTTTGTCACCAAAGTCTGGATTATCTTACTTGGGAATGACATGTAAAGTCCTAATTATATAGGACTAACTTCTGCTTGTAGAGGTTTTGAGTAACAAAAAAGCACTCAGAGCCAGGAAGTTTCTTCCTTACCCATGACAGTGTTTGATGAAGACAATACAGCACTTCCTCTTAGAAAAAACAAGAACATCTGAAATTTTGGCCAAGGTGCTTCTCCCTGTCATGGGCTGAGATCAGCTTCTCTGTGTGAGTTCAACAAGGCACCACAAACCAGGAGAGGAGATGGTTCCACCAGACTGCACTGACTGCAGTGCTCAGAGTTCATACACTCGTCAATTTTATTTCAAATAAATATTTGTCCATTTTTAAGGCCAAGAAATCATCCTGTAGAAAGATCAGACTCTCAGCATAGATTCTTGTTGTAAGCTCATAGTCTGGGGCAAGACAGATATTTTAGAGAACACTCCAAGTTCTGAAGACTCAACTGCATTTTATTAAGTAGTATCAGTGGTTAATTCACCTCATTACACAAACTGTGCTTCTGATTTTTATTCTTAATTTTTCTGGCTTTTGCTCTTCAACACTGCATTTTGCTAAAAATATTTTTGCTGGAGCAATTCTCCATAAGAATTTCATGTTTATATCCTGATAATACCAGATAGCAAGATAGCCTTTTGTGTGCCTTATCTTATGGTCACAGTCCTATTTAAAGTAGAGATCTGTCTGATTGTGGTTTGTTAGAAAAATATCCCTCTATCAGAAATGTTATCACATAGATCCCCTGCAATCACATGAGCACACGCATGTGCATGTGCACAGAGTCACAAACACAGAAGTATTTGGTTTCTTGGAATAATTTATGACTTTTGAGGACAGGTTTTTATTATATTGCAATGTAAAATTTCATATTTTATCATTCATGAAAATACAGACTCAAACTACAATATTGGAAGAACCAGCAATCACACAGGGGCACTTTTAAAAAAAAATATGTTACCTTTTCTGGCTCAATGCACAATTATAGATCAGTTTTCATGGTGCTGTCTCAAGTAATTTTCATCTTAGAAGCTGGGTTAATACCCAAATAATTTAAACTAGTATTTTGCTGAAGGAAGAATCAACCAACTGTCTAGCTCTCACTAAAGGAGCTCAATGGAGATGTTAATTTCAAAACCAGGAACTTTAGCTCTATGTGTATCTTACACCTCCCATCAGGAGGTGTTATAATGTGGACACAGGGGAGCTGGGTAACAAGTGGAATGTAATGGAATGCTGCATCACCAGCAAAGCCTATTCTCTATGTCATTGCTGCTAAATCTACTTCCTTCAGCAGTTTCTTGCTTGTATCAAAAGTTGTATGGCCAGCAGGACCGGGACAGTGATTGTCACCCTGTACTCAACACTGGTGGGGCCACACCTCAAGTCTTGTGCCCAGTTCTGGGTCTCTCACTGCAAGAAAGACACTGAGGTGCTGGAGAGTGCCCAGAGGAGGACAATGGAGCCGGTGAAGGGTCTAACACAAGTCCTGTGAGGAGCAGCTGAGGGAGCTGGGATTGTTTAGCCTGCAGAAAAGGAGGCTCAGGGGTGACCTTATCACTCTACAACCACCCAAAAGAGGTTAGAGTATGATGGGGGTCAGCCTCTTCTCCCAGGAAATCAGTGACAGGATGAGAGGAAATGGCCATGTACTGCTCCAGGGGAGACTCAGGCTGGACATCAGGAGGAACTTCTTCACTGAAAGGCTGGTTAAACATTGGAATAGCCTGCCCAGGGGAATTGTGGAGACACCATCTCTGGAGATGTTTAGGAAATGACTGAATGTGGCACTGAGTGCAGTGGCCTGCTGATTGATCAAAGGTTGGAATCCACGACCTTGGAGGTCTTTCCAGCCTTCACAAAGCTGTGACTGTATGATTCTATCCAATGATGTCTCCCTGACATGAATGAAATATGACAGAGCCTTCATGCCTTTTATTCAGATGCATGCAGATGCTAAGGAATAAGTTGGATAGTGTAACATACATCTTAACAACATAGTAACAGGTATCTCCCTTATTGGATCAATATTTTGTAATGATTGCTCTGCTAAAAGGGAAGGTGGCCTTCTAGCTGGGTCGTACTTTATAAAAAATTCTTGAACACTTCTACAAAAGTTATATTACAAAGGTCAATCCATCCTCAATATATTTCTAAGGAGGTTTTTTTAGGAACTTTTACCTAACTTAAAGGTTTAACTCCTAGCTTTATTCTAAAGGAGGAAACAAAGACTCCTACCAGTGTGGAAAATTTCATCTTCAGTAGTGAATATTGTGTTTATGATTTGTGTTATATATATAATATTGTGTTTACTGTATTTCCTTAAAATGTAAAAGACAAACAGCTCTTATAGGATGGTAAAAAACGAGAGGACATAATCAGCCTGGCATTCTGAAGCAAACAGTTGATGGATGGAGCTGAGGTGTGAAATATGCTCTAACACAAAGAAAGCCAGAAGATTTCCAAACAGTTCTTGTGGTTAGATATTCCTGTAAATGAGTGTTTTAGTTTGGGTGAGTAATGGATTTGTAATAAGATATTATTGTAGGCTTAATTTTGTTTAGTTTTAGGCTTTTTTATGTCATAAAGAATAATGCTAGGATTTGAAATTGTGTGATCCTTTGCATTAGCTGCTTGGCATGATCATTAGCATAATATCAACAAGTGGATAAAGACCAAGGAGGTTTAAATAATGCAGAGGTAGTTCTTAGCTAGTTCTTAGCTAAGTTCTTAGCTTAGTCTTATTTGCATCTTCTTTTTTTAATCAGCATATGCAGATTTCTTCCATAAATTAAAATCAAATCTGAAATTGTGGCTGGACATAAATTTCTCATAATGCCTTGAGATGCATTCTGCCATGATGGCAGAATGGGGCATCCAGTAGAAAGATGATACCAGGAGTTAATAATCTTAATTACATTTTGTTCTGATGTTTCATTTCTCAAACTCCACTTCCCAGTGATTAGATTTTATTATGCCTTTATGGAAAGGTCAAAAAGCTCACAGCCTCAAATAGCTGTTCAGTGTTTAAATCTCTATCCATGGTAATCTTCTCTTCTAAATTTGTAACTAATTCCTTACACGTAATGGAACTTGCCTTGTAGTTTTTACTCCATTTTATTGTATTTTTATCTTTTTCTCAAAATTCCAATTTCCTTCTGAAATGTAACTTTTTCACTTGGACATAATGTTTTACACTCATCATTACATGTATAGGTGCAGCCACTTCTCTGCCATGGTTCTTATCTCCAAGATGTTTGCAAATGCCTGTGGGAGATTTGCTTTCTTGTCTTTGGAGCCCCTCTGAGCATGCACCTCGAGGCAATTACCACAGCTTACTAAATATGCCTCTGTGTGACTGCTTGCCAAGACATCCTCCCCTCCTCAAAGGAGAACTTGCAATTTTGTTCCCTGTGTACTATTTTCTATTTAGTTTTATTAAAATACGTTGTGCTCGTCATGACAACCTAATGAAGCCATTCAGCTTGCACAGCACAAGCAACTTCTCTACCTGATTCACTACCCTGCTCAATTTCTCTGTCATCTGCACACATGATTAGCACAGATACAATGTCAATGTCCAGAATGATCTTTCATCAGATGGAACCATTCTGTAGGGAGCAGACTAAAATAGGCCAGCCTTTTTTTGTATGTTCCTAATTATAACAACTGCATTTTGTATCTATGAGTGACCCAGGCTTCAATCCTTTCCATACTAATTCCCTGTAGTGCAAGATTTTTAAATAAATCATGATGTGGTTCTAAGTTAATATTGCAATTTCAGATAAAACCCAGCCTTCTGGGAAATGAACTTTCCTGTAACTGTTGTGTAGGTGGGAACAAGTGGGGATTGATATTGCCTTATCCAGCTTCCTCCTTCACTTCCTACTCTAAAGCTCCAAGAGGAGTATCCTGGCTCAACAGTGGGTCAAGTGTTTGCCATATTAATTTCTTCATGCTGAAGAATGTGTCCTATCTGTAGTGACCAACCTCAGAATTAATGAGTTCCTCAATTTTTCTGCTCTGGCAGTGTTCAAAAACACCTATATAGTTCCAGTCATTAACTAGAATTTAGTCTTGCATCCTAATTAGATATTGCTTTAAAATGTGGCGAGAAGTGTCAGATGTGCATATGTGTTGTATTATATTATTTGAGCAGTGAAAACTGATAAATACTGCCGCTGCAGATCCAGGCCTAAGCATGCTAGGTGTTAAAAAAAAAAATGAAAATAGAAGTTGTAGTCTTTGTCCAAAGGGACTTATATAGCCCCAAAACACAGCTATCTGTCCTTTTGTTCCACATGTGTTTTCTAGTACTCTCAGCTATTCAAAATATTTCTCATTAGTCATCTTTCACTGTAACCCATCAGGGTCATTACATGTGAAACTTTACAACAAAATGCAAGACATCAACTTCACTGAAGACAAAGGATTTGGTATTCTGTAGTATAAAACATGCTCTGGCCAGTTCTGAAAGCCTCTGAGGTGCACTGTTTCCAGTGTCTACCCAGGACTTCCAGCATCTCTGAAGAAGTCCTTGAACCCTGCCAGGTGGGGCTCAATAAATAGCTAGCAGTATATTAATTAAAGCACCCTGAGAGTGAGAAAGTCTTGGCACAACATGAACAAAAAAGAGCCAAGTACTCACCTAAGGTAAATGGCTATGTTCCCATCAAGTACAATTATGCCAATTTATACCACTTCAAGATTTATCTATAAATGCTCCTACACCCATATGGATGCAGAGCTGTATCCACCCTGAGCAGTGCAGTCACACACAGACATCCAAGGCAGTTTGGCTGCAGCAGCAGCAGAGAGCAGCTGCTGTCTCCAGCTCTGGGAGGGAATCTGCAGGACACCTCTACTGCTTTCAGGTACATCACTGTGATTTCCCAGTTTTCAGGCAGACTTGGGAAACAGAGAATTTAGAGTTTAAATGGACACTTGTATTTTTTTTTCTACATAATGTTAAGTGAGCAGAGTTGTGCTGTCGATTAAAACCAGAAACCATTCAGATGAAGTATCTGAGTGCTGCCTTCTTCTTGGCCCCAGTACAGCCATAAATACTTTATATTCATGAGAAAGATCATGATAAAAATATTTGGCTTGAAGTGTTGAATGTCAGTAGCTTCTCCTGGAGAAGTCCTTACTTCCTTAAATGTAGTCAAACCTAAGAGATTAATTGGGAAAAAATGCAGTGGAACAGGTAGGGTTATCTTAAAGCAACATCAGAGCAGGGAAATGAGAGATTAATGCCAGCTGTTACCTTCGACTTGGAGAACAAATTAGGTGACCTGAGCTACTAGAACATTTGTCAAAGGTAACTGTCAAGTGATCTTTTAAACTACACACCTGTCCTGTTAAATACAGAAATCTTTCTTGTTGTGGGTAATATGGCTCAGCAAAATAGCCAGCAAAGGGGCACTGACATGTTTTAAATTGTGCTGCTCTCTGGCTCCTTTAATGTATTTTCACACTGGCTGCTCTGGCAGTGGAGGTGGTGTGGGCATGGACATCAGCAGAGACTGCTCCAAGGGCTAATGGGGCTGGGGGAGAATCCAGGTTTGGGCTGATGTTCTGGAAGCGAATGCAGCACAATGGCACATATAAGGTAGTGTAAGGGCTTTGGTGGGTTGGGAAGCTGGGATCCATGGGTATCTGCCCCCCACTCACCTTGCTGAAGCAAGCTTCTCCTCCAGTGTGGGCTACAACAGCCCTGCTGCCTGAGGCTCTTTGCTAACCCCACACTGTGTGTGTTCAGTTAGCTGTGAAAAGGGACCAAGAGAATAGTTTCTCCACTGCAAGGTGTTAATGTCAGTCTCCCACACACATCCACTTTGAGGCAGAACTAAATTTCTTTTTAAAGGCTCTTCAACTTAAAGGTGAACAACATGAATCACTGTTTCACCCAGAGTAGGTGTAATTTCTTTTCACTTGACTTACATGACAGCAACCAAACTCAGGTATCACTAATACTGTCTTGCTCTTCTTTCTATTCAAGTTTAAAAGTTTTATGAAGGCTTTGCTATAAGTTTGAAGCAAGAAGCTGATCTATGAAAGCATTTTTTTGTTTCCCTTGAGCTGTTACAACTAACAAAACCTGAAAATAGATGGAGTTGTTCAAACAAAACACGTGTCTTTCACCAACATGTCTTGGTCTGGGGAGATAGTTTGCATCTACTGGAAAGAGAATTATTTCTGTGGTACAAGAAAAAAAACTCCAGCAGCAAGGTTTGTGATTTTAATTTCAAAGGCATGTCCCTTCAGGTACAGACAAAGTTCTACTAGCCATTAAGGTTTAATGGCAAAATTAATACACCCTAAAAGTTTAATATATCCTATATATGAATACATCTGTGTTCAAGGTTTATTAGAGGCTGTCAGTAGAAACATTAATTTAAGTGCTGTTAAAAATTAATATTATTATGTTTCAATAGGCATTTAAAAAGGGAAAATACACTCATAGAGATAGACAAGAGTAAGAGTTGAAGAGGTCAAGATTTCAACTACTATAAGTGCCATTGCTCCTACAGGGGCAGTATTACAGGGGAGTGATAGCAGCACACACACTTGTTGAAAGTGGCCTTATATTAAAATTACAGAATCCATTAAGTGGGTACATCATTAGACTGGACATCAGGAAGAATTCCTTTACTGAAAGGGTTGTTAAAAATTTAAACAGGCTGCCCAGAGAGGTGGCCAGGTCACCCTCCCTTGAAAAGTTCCAGAAACAGCTGGATGTGGGAGTTAGAGCTGTGGTTTAGTTGATAAGGTGGAGATCAGTCAAAGGTTGGACTTGATGATCTTGGAGGTTCTTTCCAACCTAAATGATTCTGAGATTCTGTGATCATTAGACTCAAGAGGTAGTGGTGTACAGGGAGAGGCAAGTGACAGAACATTTCTTTTCCCTCCGCTTCCAATCTACCTTAGATCTCACCATTCTCAACAAGAATTATTTTGTTTTTCCTATAACTAAAGAGTTTTTTTTTTCTTCCCTTCCCCCATTCTGGTAAAACCTTCAAGTAAACTAATCTTTCTTGGTTTTATCCTAAAATGCTTGGATGAAGACACCTCTTGCTGTAAAGTTCAGTGCTAGCCTTGAGGTACAGGACGGTAAAAATTCTATTTGGCACTATATTTTAGAGCAGGACAGTAATGCATCCTGGTTTCCTTGCTTTAAAACAGACATTTTTTTGGTAGTAGTGACATACCACAGTGTGTGTCCCCACTGAAAGCTAATCCCACAGCAAATGGACCTTTTGTTATGGCTTGTGAGAATGTATAGCACTTCCTAATTTGAGGAAGAAAGTAATAAAAACATGGATGAATGCCCATCCAAATCTATGTTTGTTTGAAACATCTAGATAAGAGTGTTTTAGAAGATAAAGTCTTAATTGGCATGTTTCTCAATAATTTAAGAGGAAGGTTAAGTGCATGATAAAATGTGTAAGAGGATGGGATTTTTTTCTGTTTTTCTTTTTACCTTTAAGCTACCAGGAAATCTAATTTTCTTATAACTTTGCTTGAGGAGCCATTGGAGACCTCACATGTTCACTTTGAACCTTTTCTGCCCTGAAGAAAGACAGATACATTTTCTCCTGAGTATTTTTCAGTAATCAAGTTAAAAGTCAAAATCAAACAGTGTGAAACTCAACTTCCCTCTCATTACTGAGGATTTATTTGCATAGATTTTCCTGCTGCCATAATTTCCTCCTCTTCTTTGTCCAGAAGTCTGGAGACTCTGAGGAGTCACCTAGGAAAGAGTAGTAAGAGATGATTTGTCACTACAACACAAATGTACAGTTCCAGAGGTAAATATGTCATCTGATATTTGCCCTTAAAGACAAGGAAAAAGAACATAAATGAAACTTTCACCTCCTCCTTTCGTAATGCATTATTAGTAACAGTATCTTTTTTTTCTGTAGGGTTCTCCCATGTGCCCCTCATTAATCTAAAAGAGTAGCACAAGATTAGCTTGATTTTTCATTGACATTGTTCCCTGGCCTTAAAAAAATGTTGTCTTTTAATCCACCCCACTGCAAAAAAATGCTGAATGACTTTCTAAAAGGTGGGTGAAATAGTTGCCATAGCCTGAAGGCAGCAACAATGTAAATGCTAACAAGTTATTCTGGTTTTACATGTCTGTTCACCTTTATACAGATTCTACCACCTCTGCATCTCATACTGCATGTGTTAATGCTTGGGAAGTTCTTTTGGGCCCTATAAACAATCCCATTATAGTCTTGAATGTAAACTGAAATAGTTTCCTCTAATTCTCTGATGCCTATTTAATAAGCATATTCTTGCTCTGCACATTTATGGAGTGCCTAGCTTTGCCACCCATACACATTCTTCCATTTTATGATCTTATTTTTTTTCGTAATTCAGCACAATAACTTGGATTGTGACAATTGCTTATTCAGTTTTAGAGAAAGTAAAAACACAATATCCTTCTCTAAGACCAGCCCACATCTTGAATCCATATGTTTGAGTGTGTAAGAAAATTGGATTTGATGCCCCCACCGTGAACAAATTAAGCAAGAAAGGGTGACAATGGTGATGGGAAGAGCAAGGAGCAGTAAGTGTATAACTGTACCCTTTAGTGTGGCTTAATCAATGCAAAATTCAGGGAAAAGATGCTCTGTTTCATTGTGATCTGATGGATAGCACATTTCCCTCTTGTCCAGTTCAAGTCAGAATACTCTTATTTCGGGCTGACAAATAAATTTACAATCCAGACCATTTAGTTCACAACCTGTTGGAGTAAGAAACCTCCCAGATGTAAGAGAAGCTTTCTGTGAGCTCAAGTACATTTTCACCAAAGCCTCTGGATCCCGACTGGTTCTCACTGAAGTAAAAGCCGCAACATCTGCTGCTGTCAGCACCCTGAGGTTTCACCCAGAAGTGAGAAGCCCAGTACCAGCTGCTTGCCACAGCCAAACCCCTTTGTGCTCAACACCAGGGCACCCTGAGGGCTTCCTCCAGAGCCACCCAGCTCCAGACAGGTTCCTGCTGTCCAGGACAGCTCTGGCAGTGCTACCAAAATATTTTCAATTTTTTTCAGAGGCTAATCAAGTAACAAGCAGACTGCAAGTTCTTCTGGTGTGAAGGTTGCATTTTTGTGGCAGTGCTGCCAAAATATTTTCAATTTTTTTCAGAGGCTAATCAAGTAGCAAGCAGACTACAAATTCTTCTGGTGTGAAGGGCTGCAGAGAACAGCAACATCAGGGTCTTCCTGTTAGTCATGGTGGCTGCCTGCAAGCTACCAGGGGATCTGAGCTGTTGCAGCTTGCACACAGGTGAGGACAGGCTGGAAAAGGGACACTTAGAAGTTTAATCAAATGACATATTCCTCCAGGCAGCTGTGGCCATGCTGGACCCCAAAATCTCCACAGGAACCTCTTGTTAATGATCTCACACTAGATTTTAGCATGGGAAGGGACAGATTGCATATAGAAACATTGGACTTGTTCTTGATCTCTCTCCTCAAAGCAAGAGAGCAGTTCTAGGGCTGCAATGGCTGCAGAGGGAGGAGCTGGCACTGGAAGAGGTGGCTGGTCTTAACCAAGGCTTCATTGGCTTAGGAATCAAAAATAACAAGAGAAAGAACAGGTTTCATGTTCACAGGTTTCACAGCAACTGGAATTTGAGCCTGAAAAAATTCAGGGAGTATTTTTCTTTCTATTTATACAAAATTTATAATGCAAATATAACTGTGTTTTTGTATGCTGTGCCTTTCAGCTCTATTTATAATTTGACCATCATTTTCAATCCTGGCTGATTAATATTAGTCCATTAAAATCATGCTCAGATTTCTAAAGAAACATTCTCCTTTTTTATTGTTGTTGGAAGTGGTGAACTCTTGCCTTCCCCTATGGCATGTGTAGGATGGTTTTGCCTTTCGGCAGACTCTTAAGGCAAAGTAAAACATTTTCCCATCACATAAGAGCCTCAAATTAGGCTCTTGAGGACATCCTGTTGGAATAAAGCTGCTGCTCTTGCCCTGTCTCAGGGCTCCAGCAGAGTCAGCCTGTGAACTTGGAACCATGGACTCCAGCAGTTTGTGTGGAAAGGGGATCATCTGTCCCAGCCCTTGTGCAGAATTGGGCTCAGTGCAAAGCTGGGACAACGCTTCCTCCTCCTCCTCCTCCTCCTCCTCTCCACCAGGTGTTTGTTTGCAGGGAGCCATAGGGTCTCCCCTTCTCCAGGCTGAACCAGCACTGTGCCCCCATCCTCTCCTCGAGCAGGGTGGGCTACAGCCCTGAGATGCAGCTGTGGACCTGCTCCCATCCCATCCACCCTCTCCTGTCCATCTGCCTTCTGCTGCAGGGGCTTCTTCCAGCCCTGGGACTGCAGCTGCCTGTGGCACCTTGACCATCACTCCATTCCTGTCCACTTCATCCCACAGCAGCTCAATTTCCTTGCCTGTTCCACATGCAGGGAGATCACAAGTGCCACTAAAATCCAGATCATGTTTGCTGAGAACTAAAAGATCCCATCCACATGAGTGAGCTGAGTCTATTACAGAGTTGAGTCTATGCTTCTATAAGTTTTTCCCAAATGTTTGCTCATGCCATGCTCTTCCACAGTGACTGCCCACGGACTCACACCACACACACCCTGCTTTCATCTGAGTGAGTCACCAGCAGAATGTCCTGACCAAGGCCATGTTCTAACAATGGCCAGAAAAATATTGTTGTGTGCATTTGCCACTTTCTGTGTAAGATAATACCCTCACCTTAGTTCAGCTGGATCAGAAGGATGAACGAATTATTAATCTGGGCAGTGTTCAGATCTGGGGGAGGGGAGAAGCACCAACATTTATGAATTATCTTATGAATACAATATAAATTATTCAGAAGCTATACATCCTTCTCACAAAGGAAATGAAATATTTTTTGTCTGTAGTAAGCTTGCAGACTCCTAAACAGAGAAGGAAAGAAAGATAAATCTTAAAACAAAAATGCAGACAAAAAAATGTAATTAACCCTGATTTTAAAGACCTCATTGGCAAAGTTTATGCACGTCACATTTACTTGTGACTTTGTCCACCATTTTAGGGGGAAAAATGTACTGTTTTTCTTAAGATAAACACTTGTGAAGCTCTAGTTTTACTTGGGTAAGTTCATTTAATTTTACTTTTTTATTACCTTTTGTGTCTGTGTTGTCATGAAATCTTATACATTCTGTAATATGCCAAATGTCATTAATTAGAACAAAGATTAAAATTGTATTCCTGCCTGTGGTAATTTTACCATGAGTTTAACAAAGCCAGAACTCAACCCTAAAATTTCAGAAATTGGGGGAATGACTATACACAGAATTTTGAACCTAATGGACTTACTGTTTTCCTTTTTGAGCTCACACTCTTTTCACAGCTGTAAAGGCTTGTGGTTTAAAACAGAAAGGCAGCTTGTGTGAGTTAGGCAAGTGAGGTCTTTCTGACCAAACTGAAGTTTTTTTTCTTCCTTTATAAACCCTAGGGGGAAAAAATCCACAAACATTTCTTTCTACTTTATTTGCTGCTGCAGTAGCTCCCACTCATTGGTGTACTTCTGCAAAGAAATTGTTCTGCCAAATGCAAGTAAAGTGTACTGAAAGTGCTTAACTGATCTGTTGATGGATGATGTAAATACTCTCTTTAAAGGGACACTAATTGTAGAGATAATTATAAGCATTTTAAGGATCTTTTTTTATTGACAGCGTTACTCAATATTAGTAACCCATTTAATGAGCAATACAATCACGCAAAGGAAATGCTTACATTCACTGCAAAATTAAAAAAAAATGCAAAATTCAGTTTAGAGGGTGGAAAAGCAAATTAGGTATCACTTACAAGATGCCCTTTTCTCTCTCATTCATTCTTTCATACACTGGAACCATCTCCAGGCAAAACATCAAGCCTGAAATCTGTCCACAGCTTCATAATAAAGATCTGAAATTTGCTTTGCATATTCTGCAGAAAGAAAACAAGGGCAAGCCCCTTGGCTGCTGTAAATGGGAATAACTCCAATGGCTGTAGCAGTGCTCTGCTGCACTGCAATTCTTTTCTGGACATGCTTCCTATGATTTGAAGCATTTCTGATGCATGGAAAAGGGAAGGGAGAGCCTGGGATACCATTTCTCTTTGCTGTCTCTCAGAAGTCGTTTCAGATTGATCCACCTTAGGAAAACCACATTGCCTTAATTACATTCATGAGGAACATGATACTTTAAACTATTTTATATCATCATAAATTCTTGTACCTTACCCAAACTCAGTTTATTTTATCCCTTGTTTAAGGGAAGGCATACTGCTGCAGCTACCTCTACATCATGAAAGTTTTATTTAAAATGACACTTAATAAGAAAACTAAACATGCAACCATTCTAGTTCCCCATTCTAGTTAGTTCTAGGCAAGAACTTGTTCACTTTTGCTTGGACATGCCTTTGAGGGATGAGTAGGATAGCACTTTTTCTGAGAGGGGCATTGTGTTGCTGCATGAGCTCAGGCCCTTGATGGCTGGTCACAAACACCTCCATGGCTGACCTCAGGCCAACCTGCAGAGCAGGGCTTTAGTTTCAGAAGCATAGAACCATTAGAATTAAAAGGTGGGAAAAGACCTTCAAGGTCACAGAATCCAACCTTTGACTCACCACCGCTTTGTCAACCAGACCATGGCACTGACTACCATGTCCAGTCATTTCTTGAATGCTGCCACAGATGGTGACTCCACCACTTCCCTGGGTAGCCCATTCCAAAGATTAACAACCCTTTCTCTGAAGAAATTCTTTCTGATATCCAGCCTGAAAATCCCCTGGCACTGCTTAAGGCCATTCCTTTTGTCCTGTTGCTAGCTGCCTTTATTTTAGAAATCAGAAGGGAAATTGGCTTCTCTACAATTCTGTCACTACAATGTCTTCCAAGAAAAAAACCAGAAACCTCAAGATAAAACTAATTTGCTACTCTCAAAAAGAAGTAAAAACATGGAGAAATCATTGTTGCTCTGTTCCTAGGTTTGGGTAGTCAGGGACTGAGCACAGATTAATCCCAAGCTTTGAGTTCTGGTTACTGCTGAGAAGTAAAGAGTATATGGCCACAACTGGATGGGTGTTAATGAGGATAATGAGGATCCTGGTACAGCACTAAACAAAGACATCTTTCAGTGCATCTGGGACAGCACAGCTGTTCTCATTGAACTGACAGGATGCAGCAAAGGACTGCTGGCACCTTGGTTCTGGTGAATTCAGTGGGGTCTTTGTGAGGGTAAAGGCTAATGTGTGAGGTCCAGGGTGTGTGTGCTTTAAATGAAGCATGTTTGTATATTGTGTCTGTGTGTTTCTCCTGCAAATACACACACACAAAAATACACTTAGGTTCTGAGCCCTCACACACTACTGGAAAATAAGTAATTTCATGGGATTGTTTTGGCTGATAAATCTGATGATTGCTTTGTTGGTTTGCAGCAAATCTGTAGACTTAGTAAGAGAAGATAACACCAAAGTTAACAATCACCCCATCAGAAAGATTCAGGCAATTGGTGCCTTTGCAAGCCATCAGGAATCTTCCATGGAAGCTGATCCTTATAGAACACAAGCTGGTTTGCTTCTCCTGGCACTGGGCAAATGGAAGGGGTAAAAAGTAATTATATTATTTCAGCAACCACACTCCAGTTGCAAATGCTCACATGGCTCTGGCTTGCAGATAAATCTTTCTAGCTGGACTACTCATTACTCTTACAAAAGTAAACATAAACACTGATGAGTGCAAACATAGACTGTTACGGAAATTCTGTGGTATCTGAAAATCTTGCAGCTGCTCTTACTCCCAAGCAAGCCCAAGTTCATCTGGAGGGACTAGAAAATGTAGAACTGAGAGTCCAAAAGACTGAAAAAAAAAAGGCCTAGCCAGTGTTTTCTCTGTCTGGAAAGTACAGAGCAATCAGCTTGAAAAATTACAGGCTCTCTCCCCTAATCTTGAAGCTGATACTGTGAACAATTAATGCCGAAATTAGACACCATTTTAGGTGGTATCTCTTTAACCTGATGGGATCCCTGTGTTGTAAAAATCCTTTGCATGTTGGTTTGCATGTTGGTCAGGATAATTTCAGTATCTTGCCCCTTTATGCTCTAGTAGGGAAGCAAGTGAACAAATGTACAAATATGCCATGGTAAATATGTAAAGGCACTTCTACTCTTACCACAGAGGGACTGATCTAAAATCATTAATATACAGACATGGAAAACTTGATTGAAAAACTAACTGAAGAAGAAATTGCAAATAGCATTACACTAGAACTCTTGTAAAAATGTTGGTTTTCCACATAATCTTTATTTCAAAAGCATTTAATTTTTGATAATGTAGAAATGTTTATATTCAATTCAGAGTTTTTCTTTAAAAAAAGGAAGAAACATAGTAAATTTAATAACTATAAATGCAAGTGTACTTTCAGTTCCACTTTTTTTTTTTATATTTATGAAAATTTTGGGCTCACCTTGCATATCTCAGTTATGTTTTCTCCAGTCTTTCATGGCTGACAGAGTTAGAGATTTATTTTAGATAAGGTAGATAGCATTAGATGGTTAGTAGCCTTAATTTAAAAAAAGTCATAAAACCCACACGAATACAAAAAAAGGTTAAGCTAAACTTAAACCTTAAGCTTAGGTTTGACATGTTAATTCCACTCTAAGGGTAAGTAAAGCAATATTTTAGAATGAGGAATTTAATGTAAATTATTCAAAATATTCCAAGCTGACTCACAGTTTTTCATCCTTCATTGCAAATTTTAATTTAACGAAAATGAAACATTTAGAGTCTTGAAAATAAAAGAAGATCCTAGTAAGAAAACACTAAACAATGTAATCAGTTATGTTTTTTAAATATTTTCCCTCTTAATCAAGAAAAAAGAAAGAAAAAAAAGCCAACAGCCTACATAGAGCAAATTACACAGAAAAATCATGAGCAACTGCAGCCTGTGAAATATTGCCAGTCACAAATTTACCATGACACAATGCAGAGGAAGCTATAGTTTGAAGCCCAAGCTGTCAAATCTGAATTTGGAAGTCTCAAAATGCATAGTTAAACTTAGTGACATTAGGAAGATATTGAAGGGAGATGGCCAAGAGACACTGAGGAACTGCCTCATTCCCATGATCCCCCCTAACTTATGTTCCTGATACAAACATCAAAGGAACTGCTGAAATCAGGGAGGAAAAACCCAGCACTGCAGGATTCAAGGAAAAGAAGGATCTGTGGTGGGAGGGAAAAAGGAGGGAAGGAAGTGGCGGAAGGAAGTGGCGGAAGGAAGTGGCGGAAGTGGCGGAAGTGGCGGAAGGAAGGAAGGAAGGATCGTTGAATTGAGAGTAAGGAGAGTTGGCCTGGTAAAGAATGAAAGAATAGTTTTTTGTTGTAATGAAGGTTTGTACTGATTTATTGAACCTGTTTCTCCCTTGCTGCTTAGTCTTTCAAATAATTTTCTGTCTTACTTAGGAACTGCAACAGAAAACAACAACAACCAACAAAAAACAAACCACACACACACAAAAAAACCACCCCAAAAAACCTAACAAACAACAAAAACTCCAAAACAAAACAAAAGCACCCCACAAAACATTAATCACTAGGGGTGCATTCATCCCTACTGCATACAGTTTTTTTCCAGTAGTTATAAGGTATTGAAAATTAAGGGTCTTATTATGTTCCCAAGGAAGTAGTGGCAAACTCACTTTTGGTTTTAAGAGGAACAAGACAGAAACTAAAAATTGATTTTCTACCTGAATGTCTTAGTTTGAATATCCAGTTTTTAAACATAGCTGGCCAAAGCGTGGAATTAAGAAGTATCTTTTTAAAAATTAAATATTAATTTTTATTTCATTTTCCTTATCATAATACACATGTCATAATAATAATGTCTTTTAAACATCTCCTAGTTCTTTATTTTTAATTTAATAATCAAAAATGAACCGAGTCTCTTCTCCCTCTAGTGCATTTTCATTTGTGCCCATGTAGAGCACTGGCCTCATGAAGAGAGCCTCTGAACTGTACCAGGTCAACTGCAGCCATATAGAAATTAGGGCTGAAAGGCAGGCCTGATTCATAGCCTGTGTAATAGTTTGGTTTACTGCTAGGGCAAGAGGTTTGGAGATTATCCTTGGTTTCTTCTCTTTCTTAAATAAAGCTCTAGGAAAAACTTTTGGAATATGAAAAAAACCCTAAGCCAAAAACTTTAGAGAAAGTGTTTGTTTTATAAAAAAAAACAACAAAAAACAACCTTGTTTTAAATGTTTAATGTTGTTTTAAATGTTTGTTAAAAATAGAAACACGTCCACTTTCCACACACCTGCAGAAGTAACACAGGTGCAAGTTGGGGTGGCAAAGTAAAACTTCTTTGTTTTTAGGGTATTAAGAGCATGTTCCATGAAAATGTGTATCAAATAACCAATAGGTAAACATTTAGCCAATCACACTTTGGCTTCTCAGAGGTCTGCGCTCAAAGGTTTGCTAGAAATACCATTGTGATGGTTTGCTCTAAGCATATCATGTCAAACCTTAGGACTTCTTGCTGCCTTTTGAGGCTCAGTAGTTGTGCTTGCTTTAAGATTCTAGTCAAAGGACATCCCCACCAGCTGCTTCACTGGTTGATTTCCTTAAAAACCTGCTTCTTGCCTGTAACTTTGAGCTGTAATCTTCCTGTGTTTGTGGGATTGACTGAAAAGTTCTCTGATAGCTCTTTTCCTTCCTGTTCACTCTTCCAGAGAGCTGAGTTACTTCATTGATAAGTTAAATGGATCACTTCTTTAAAAATAAGACAATCCTTTTGTCTTTATCGGTACTCTGTAGCTCCTCCATCATCCTTCCTGAAGAGCAGATAATTGAATGGGACTGCTTTAGCAGACAGCACACCCCCAGTGCCAAGCAGAGATTGTTCAGACTCTGCTCTCCTTCCTGACACATCCATTTCTCTGTGCCCAATATTACAGCAGCTCTTGGACCACTGCACCACACGAGGTTAATTTTCTTCCAGCATTACCATCAC
Organism: Zonotrichia leucophrys gambelii; assembly: GCF_028769735.1. Classification (NCBI taxonomy): domain Eukaryota; kingdom Metazoa; phylum Chordata; class Aves; order Passeriformes; family Passerellidae; genus Zonotrichia; species Zonotrichia leucophrys. Next base: position 21,273,529 of record NC_088169.1, on the reverse strand, counting down.
ATAGATGAATTTCTTCAGAAGCCTTTTCCTCTCTATTCACTGCTCCCCAAAAAGGGCAGCTTGCATCTAGAAATGATACAGCATACCTTGTGTGTTTCAGTAGCCATAGAGATTGTGTAAAGAAAAACTATTTTAGAATTCTTGAACCAAAAATTTTGCATTTGGCAAGGGAAGCAATCCATATGTCTTACATTTTGCAACAGTGAATCATGCTTTAAATCCTGAGTAATCCTAGTGAATTAAGTGAAACCTTCTAAAGTGTAAAATATTATACAATGCAATGTCAATATAAACAGGGAACTGTCACAGGCTGCATCTACACCACTCTCAGTCTAAAACAGGAGTGCACTTCTGAAACTGATCTTCCAGCCCTCTCCCCATGCTGAGCTTTGGGACACAGACCAGAGCAGTTTCTGAGCATGAGAACTGCCTTCCCTTTGGGTGAAACCAGCCCAACCAGTGCACTTTGAGAGGATGTCCAAGGTGCTCCTGTCAGGCAGGACCAGCCTCTGGCTGGAGAGCCACAGGAAGCACCTGGATGCTGATGTTGGTGCAATACAGACACTTGGTCCTTGCATCCCTGTTTCATCCTGTCCACTGCCCATAGACATGTCTGTGTCTTGTTTGTTTGCTCCTCTGCATGCACCCTCCTCATGAGAGGGACTGGGCTCTCCCCTGGGGCTTGTCCTGACAAAGTCCCCCCTGGGGACCAACAGGAATTCTTCAGGAAGATTAGGCCTTCCCAAGGGTAGACTCCTGGTTCCCACCTCACTTTAGCCACTTTGAGAAGTGTGAGCAGAGCTGCTGCTGCTGCTGCTGGCCTCAGAGGCTCAGATAATCCTCACAGGACCAGGGGAGACATCTGACAGCACTCTCACAACACTCAGGATCCATACACCCCCAGAAACCCTGAGCAGCTAGGGGTGATGATGCATAGTTAACACCTCTCACATCCACAGCACAACCTCCTGCTGAGTCTGGCTTCTCTGCACAGAACTGATCCTGTTCACTCTCTAGGTGTTTCACTCTCTTGCAGCCAGCTCCTAGGTAGAACTACTTTATCTTCTAAAACCTTTCATGGGAGGTAAAAAAGGTTTGAAATGATAAACTGTCCCAGACATTAATTCAGCACAGCTGGGGCCATGCAACATTGCATGGATGAGGAAAGACAAGAAAAGAGATCATCACCCCTCTCTTCTTTCTATTCCAGACTGGCAGGAGGCCAAACTGGCTCTAAGAGTAAATTAGAGCAACATAAAAAAATCTCTGTTCCATCTGAGGATCCTAAGGGACCCATACTGCTAGCTCAGCCCTTCGTGTCAGCCCACTAAATAGATCAGAGGAGTGTAGATTTCATACATCAAAGTTTCTGATTTATTTTACCTTAAGTAATAACAAGTACGTGTTCAACATACTAAATATCTTCCATATAGTAGATAGGAGTGTTGCGGTAACTTATGTAGATTTTTGGAAAATCTAATTCCAAATCTGTTCTTATGATCTTATACAAAGAAGCAAAAACATATTTGGTGTGATGCCTACCTAATACACAGTGTTCCTCAGCATCAGGTGTGCACAGTTTGTACATCTATGTACAAACTATGAATAGTGCATCCCTCTTTGCAACCTCTGCAACAGAGTAACAGCCTCAAAATTCTTTTCAGAGGTTATTAGATTGGATTGAATTCCTGTTAAAGCCTGAGAAATCTAAGCCTTCACATCTCAAAGGTGGAATAAAAATGATCACTACAAGGTGCAGGTATTACAGGCCATATGAATCAATCTGTAAGAGAGGAATATGATAGAAAAAGGATCAGACCATGCTTCCTTTGCAAAATCAAAAAAGTTTTGACAGTTTTATCTTCCAGAAACTTTGAAACAAGGCCTTCCACTTTACTTTTTTATTCCTGATAATACTGTTTTACTCAAGAGGTTTACTTGCACAAGTGGTCATGATCTTCCAGTCTAATCCAAATATATCAATGAAGTAATAAGTGAAGAAAAAAAACCAAAGAGAGATGGTCTCAATTCCTGAAAATATCTTAGTCAATCAGAATTTCCTTCTAAAATTGAAACTCTTGGTATTAACAAGTGACTAAATGAGAAACCATTTTTTTGGTGCTGCGAAGCAGTTGCTCACCAGTGACTCCATCAGAACATTCACCTGAAGAATATCAAATATTGTAAAGACGCTCACAAAATAGAAGTCAAAGCTTGCTGCTACAGAAGTGCAAAATAGTAATAATAACATGCCGAAAGTCTTTACTTTCACTCCACAAATAGTTTGGCAGGACACCTCATAATAGGAAGGATGAGGTTTAACATTTTTTTAAGTGTGACAGAGCAAGGGCCTACCATGTCACATTTCCATGTATAGAATATACCTCCTGCAATGTGAGAATGGAATAGTGCCCCTCTGTCCCAGTAGTGTGGGGATATCTGTTCAAGTTCAGTTTTCACTCTTGTACCTGAAGTTTGCATATGAATTTGTCTTAAAAACTTAAATTAGCAGCAGATACTTTTTTCAATCCATAATAGGAGTAAATAATTAATCTGCATAATTTGCATTTCAGAAGCTCTTTTTTTTATTGCAAGAATTATTTAACAGAGGTAATGTAATGGAAGAAACAATTATTTACTTTGTAATTATTCACTTTTTCAAGAGAACTTACTTTTATTTAGACAATGGAAAACATGGTATGAGGGGAAAACATAGAAACAGCTACCACTGCAATACAAGATGATGAAGCACTAGAAAAATAACAACAGGTTTCATCTTGTAAAATACAAAATATTTTGCCTTTTGATCCCATTATCTCCCCAGTAGGCCAACCCTGCTGGCCCTTGACTTTGATTGTTTCAGGTTAGGGTTTCCATTTTAATGAGGGTAAGAAAGCTCAGCTCTGGCTCCCTTCATTTGGAGCTGCAGGGCTGTGGCACTGCTGCTGATCACCATCACAGCGACACAAGTCATGAAGCTGAAAAACAAGGCTCTTAAAAAAAACTGGTGATTTCTTTATATATGGTCACTTTGGAGTCTTCTCTTACACCAAGGCCAAAATTATTGCAATGGCCAGAGTAGTGATTCACTCTTCTATCCTTTACTCTCCCGTCACTTTATAGTTGGGGATTTTTTTATTTCATTTTACCTGGAAAAAAACCAAGTCTTTATCATGGGTCTGTGCAGCTCCTCTTAGCCAAGCACAGCCTGAAAAAAAGCGCCTTCCTTGATAACCTTCACTTGAAGTTCTCGGCAAGGATTACGTCAACATTAACCCCATCCCGGGGGTGCTGCCTGGCTTCCCCGGCACAGCTGCAGACGCCAGGGCTCCGCGCTGCCCACAGCCTCGGCTGGCAGAGCGGGGGCAGGCGGTGCAGCCCCGGCTTGTCCTGCTCCCTGCAGGACTGACTGAAACTCCCCCAGACACAGGCAGCGGCGGCTGTGCCCAGTCAGAAAAGAGGAAAAGTCATTTCCTGGCATCCGTATGGCGTTGCAATTTAATTTCCTCGCCATCACAATGCTTTCAGTGGCCCACCAAGCTTTCCTTGTCCCTGCCCGCTCAGCAGAGCGTGTGGCCAGGCCTGGCCAGGCTGGGCGCAGCTGCCCGAGAGCCCGGCCGGGACACGGGGCCTTTCCCTGCTGGGGGCTGGAACACTGCGGTAGGTCCAGGCCAGGCAACGCAGGATGAGCGTGTGCTGCTCCTCAGCAGCGGAAAGCCCAGCACAAGGCTGGGAAGGCTGCCAGGACAGACCTGCAGTGCTGCGGCTCCGGGCATGGCGTTGTCCCGCTGCCCCCTCAGCCCTCCCGGCCATGCTGAGCCACCTCCCGAGTGAGGGGGACAGGGACGGGACGTGTCACAGCGGTGACAGCTCTCAGCTTCCTTGCTGGGCCACCGCGCCTTGGAAGCTCTGCAGGTCTTGACCAAGGACCATTTCTGATGAGTTTACCTCATTGTCAGCCCACGGCACTTTAAAAGCAAGCAAGCAAACAATAAAGTGCAGGAGCTTAAATTTTTGGCCCATCTCGCTCTGAATCTGGAGGGTGTTTTTTGTTTGTTTACATTGCCGAGTAATAAAAACGTAATGTAGGTTTTGCGTTTGGAGAAAAATACGGCGAATGGGAGCTTACTTGGAAAGAGAGACATGTGTCTGCCTGTCTGTCTGAGCGCAGATGGCCTTGCACTGCAGTCTCGAGGCTCTGCATACGAAAATGAATCACATCAGCCCGCAACATTTCCCAGCGTTTTGAGAGTTCTGCTTTCAACACAAATATGAATGTATGTAGCAATGATCTTCATTGTCCTGACTTGGGTGATGTCATATTTTTCCATCAGGATACTGGGTGACAGCACATTTGTAGGCTTTGGGCTAAATGTATAACGAGCATGAAATTCCCTTTAATGTCAAAATAAAACCAAAGGAGAAAAAAGAGTGGAAAGGTCATAGGGAAAAAACCTCCAATAATAAATATGACTTTTGGGGCCGTCTGAGTCTGGCTGTCACCGTGATGAGCCCACCGAGGCAGACACCCCGGCAACATCCCGATAATCTTATTATTTGCATGACATTACCCATGAGGCGGGGGGATGGGGAGAGGGGTGGGGGAGGGGAAGGGGGAAGAAGGCCGCCAAAAGCATCCAGGCGGCCCCGGGCGAGCGGGCGGGCCCCTGGCGGTGGTGCGGGGTGCGGTGGCGGCCGTGCCGTGCCGGGCGGGGGCAGGGCGGGCGGATGGTGGTGCGCAGCTACTCGCGGCGGTGCGGTAGCGGCGGCGGCGCGGGGCCCTGCGGAGCGCGGTAATGATGTCAGCTTGTTATTTACCTTCCAGCGCCGGGTGACGGCGCAGCGCGAAAGGAGAATCAATCAGCCGCCGGGTGACCCGCCAGGCGCAAAAAAACCGGAGCCGGGCGGGGGAGGGGAAGCACATGGAGCCGCGTTGCATCATCCGCCAGGGGTGGGGGGGGACACGGGCGGGACACGGGGACACGCGTGGGACGGGCGCGCTGGAGGCTAAAGAGTCGCGGCGCTGCCGCCCGCGGGTGTCGAGCCCCAGCGAGATGCGATAAAGCCCGTTTGTGCTGATTCACAGCCCGCCCGGCCCCCGCGCCCCGGGGCGCTGACTGGGCACTGCCGCCCGTCTCGCACCGGGGCAGCGGTGGCGGCGCGGGGCGCGCTCCCGCAGCGCCGCCCGGGCGGTCCGTGCGCGCCGCTGCGCGGGACGAGCGGCCGCGTCCCGGGCACCGGAGCGCGCCCCGCGGGGCCCTGCGCGGGCCGCTCGAGTTTGGCCGGGGCGGCCGCGGGGCCGAGCGTGCAGGGCACGGAGGGCGGCCGCGGGCACCGCGCGCCCGGCCGGCACCGGGGAACGCGGCGCTGCCCGCGGGCGGGGGAGGGGAGGGCCGCCCTCCGCGTGTGTGTGTGCCTGGTTTGTCACCGGGTTTCAGTTGCGGGGGGGTGTCAAAGCACAACATAACCACAGGCGGGGCGAGGGCTGGCGGCACCCCGGGGCATCCCCGGGGGCGTTGGCGGCGGCGCCTCCTCGAGCCGCGCGTCCCGGCGTGCGGGACCGACGCAGGTGGGGGAGGGCGCGCCGGTTCGCCCCCCAGCCGCCCCGGCCCTCCCGGTGCGCCCCCTCCCCCGCCGTCCCCTCCCTCGCTCCCGCCCGGTGGCGGCGGCCCCGGGCGCGGCTGTGGCTCCCCCTCGGTGCTGCTCCCGCCGCCGCCGCGCGTCCGCACCGGCCCCGCCAGCCCCCCCTCACCGCCATTCCGCCCCAAAACTTTCCGTTTCCCCCATCCCACTCTCCGGGACTTCCTTGTGCCGCCCGTGCGCGCGGAGGGGGGGGAGGAGGCGTGTGCGGCGGCGGCGAGGGGGGATTCGCAGCCTCCTGGCAGGCTGGCCGGGACCCCGGGGGAAGAGGAGTTGCACCATGCGCGGCAAGTGAGGGAAAGTCTCCGCCAGCAGCAGCGCCGCCGCCCCCCGCAGAAGTTGGGGCTCTCCCCGCCCGCGGGAGCGGGAGCTGTGCCTTTAACGCCCGCTGCGCCGCGAGGTGAGTTCCCGAGGCGGATTATTCATCCCGGGGACCCTGTTGTGGTTTCTTTTTCCCCCGTCTTTTTTTATTATTATTATTATTATTATTAATTTTTTTTAATTTCCCCCTTTTCTTACGCTTGTCCTTCCCGGCGCAGCCCCCCGAGCCCAGCCCAGCCCGGGGCCCGCTGCCCCCCGGCGTCCCCTCTACAGCCTGACCCGCCCGGGGGGGAGGGGGTCGCTCAACCGCCGCTTGTTATGACGAAGTTTTCTCAGCCCGGACGTTTTGGGCTCTGTTTGGGGGTTTTGGGGGTGTTTTCTCTGGGCCGAGGGGATGTGTGTGTGTGTGGGGCTGCCGTACCCGTGGTGGGTGTTTTGCTGCTGCCCCCGGGCAGAGCGACCCCAGGGCGTGGGAGAGGGGAGGGGGGCAGTTTGTCCCTACTTCTGAGACAGTATTTTAATGTATGGGGGTTTATTAAAAGACTAAATAAATGCTCGGGGAGGGGGGGAGAGAAATGCGAGGTATTCACGCTCCAGTGTGGAGTTTGCAGAGCCTGGGTGGGGGAGGGGATCCCATTCATCGCCAGGGCTTGAATCAGCAGCGGGCGGAGGGGCCGGTCGCTCCCCTACACCGAAGTTTACTTCCAAGTAGGTAAACAAGTTCGCTGCTCGCCCCCCGCCCCGGGCCCAGCCCCCCGAGCCGCGCTGCCCCCGGCCCCGCTGCCAGCGCCGCGGCCGCCGGCGGGGCCGGGCTGCGGGGAGCCCCTCGGGGCCGGAGCTGCGGGGCCGCCGACCTGTTGCACGTCCCGGGCCGGCGAGCCCAGCCCCGGGGCGGCGGGGCGGGCGGGCGCCCTGCCCCCGGCGCTGTCAGCGGGCCGGGCTCGGTCCCCATTTTGCGGTGCGCGTTCAGCCCCGGCCGTGGGGCTGAGAGATGGGTTCGGTGCGCGGCTCAGTGTCGGTGCGGTGTAAAGCGAGTGACCCTTGACCTATTTATGGTGTGTTGCTGGGCTCTGGGCAGGCATCCTGCACGGCGCAACAAGGGGCAAAAACACCGAGCCACACCCTAAAAGTTCGGCTCGCATATTAATTCCTCAAAGTAAGCTTTTAGACGGAATAAAGGCTGCCCTTTATGTGGTGCCTTAACATGCCTCTGTGCTGTTCTCCACGAGGATTCGTACGGCGTTTCTCCCTTCCTGACGCACGAGCCGGGCGGTGTGGATGTGGATGTGTGCGCTGGGGGAGGGGAGGCGGGCTGCTCGGTGGGGCTCACCCACCGCCTCCTCCAAAACCAGAAAATACTGCAGCATAATCTTGCAGGAACCGAAAATATTCCATTGAAAAGGCTGATGATTTGAAATAAAATGGAGTGTAAAATTAAAATTTCCGGATTAGTGTTTTAGGCTAATAGTATGAAAATAAACATGTTGTGCCAGAGGGAGATCTGATTGTAGGTAATAAATACGAGGTCTTTACTCTTGACAAATAAAATGTCATGTCTTTCTTCCTTACCCCATTTATTTGTGGTCTTTTAACCAAGACTACTCGTGTGGATGTATAAGGTTTTAACATCATCTACCTTGTGCACCATGTGACTGCACATACTGGGTTTAGGCCTCTCCCCGTCCTGCAGTCAGTGTTCTCTCATGTACAGGGACATTGGGCAGGTTTTAAATTAAATATATCCATTCTGTGATAGCAGATGTTGTTGGCAAGGAGAGCCAGATTTGTCCTAGTGTGTGTTTTGGCATTGTTGTTTTTTTTGTCTGGCTTTTTTTTAAACAATTACAGATAATAATTGCAACATCTCAACGACAGCAGTAGTAAAACAGGGAAGGTTTCCCACAGAAGATTTGTAGAGGAGGTGGGAGGAAAAAGGAAAGCAAGAGGGGGAGGATGCTATCACATTAAAAATGCGTTAAAGCTCTCTCGTGCTATATGTAATAATGATAAAAACAGGGCAGATTTGAGCCGAGCTGCTGTAGTTGTCTCAGTGTATAACACGTTCAGTGAGCTATGCAATAACCAGGGGCAGGGCAATCCTGAATGTACAGAGTGGGGAAGGAGAGGCTGGAAAGCAGTGCCAGGAGAGGGACCTGGGGGTCCTGGTTGATGGCAAGTTGACCATGGGTCAGCAGTACCCTGGCAGCCAGGAGAGCCAACCCTGTCCTGGGGGCATCAGGGACAGCATGGCCAGCTGGGCAAGGGAGGGGATTGTCCTGCCCTGCTCGGCACTGGAGTGGCCTTACCTCGAGTGCTGGGGGCAGTTTTGGGTGCTGCAATATACAAAAGACATTCAGCTGTCAGAGAGTCTCCACAGGAGGATCATGAAGGTGTGAATGGCCTTGAGAGGAAACCCTATGAATGAGGAGTGGCTGAAGTCCCTTGGCTTGTTCATTTTTAAGGAGACTGAGTGGAGACCTTATTGCAGTCCACAGCTTCCTCACGAGGGGAAGCAGAAGGGCAGACATTCTTCTCTATGGTGACTAGTGACTGGACCCGAGGAAATGGCCTGCAGCTGTGTGTGGGCAAGTTTAGGTTGGGTGTTAAGAAAACACTCTCCACTCAGAGGGTGGTTGGGCACTGGAGCAGTCTCCCCAGGGAAGAGATCACAGCACCAAGCCTGATATGGTTCATGAAACATTTGGACGATGCTCTTGAGCACATGGTGTAATTCTTGGGATGTCCTGTGCAGGGACAGGACTTGAACTTGATGATCCTTGTGGGCCCCTTCCAACTCAGTATATTTTGTGATCCTAAGGTTGTTTTTTTCACCCCCTAAGATGAAAAAGCGTGTCTCAGAAGCAAAGAGGATTAAAAATTACACATACATGTGAAGACTGGCAACTGTACAACTGTCCAGGTTTCTTAGGACATAAAAAAGCCCTCGGGAGATAAGTTGGCATCTGAATACATCTCCCCCCACCCATCTGATTAAGATGACTCCACTGCTCTCTGCTATGTCAATGCTGTGAGTTATGCTACTGCTTTAAATGATTGCAGATATTCTCTGCAGTAAGTGTCTAAGGAGCAAAACTAAGTTAAGTCATTGCTAGGGAGGGGGCACCTGGAGTTGTCAGGTTCCGCTCCACCAGTTTGCCCAGTTTTCACCAAATCATAGAATATGCTGAGTTAGAAGGGGCCCACCAGGACTGAGTCCAGCTCCTGACCCTGTGCAGGACAGCCCCAAGAATCCCACCATGTTTTGAACTCTTATCACACTTGGTGCTGTGATCTCTTCCTTGAGGAATCTGTTTCAGTGCCCAGCCACTCTTGGGGTGAGAAACCTTTGCCTGCTATCTAACCTAAACCTCCCCTGATTCCGTTTCATGCTGTTTTGGTCCTGTCACTGATTGTCAGATGGGCTTTTCTCATTTTTGTGGTGACAGGGACCAGAAGTAGATGTGCTGTCTGCTCGGTATGTGTAATGTGCCATGGCTCCTGAAGAGCTTCCTGAACAGAGAGCCGTCCTGTGGCAGCAGCAGCTGTTGAAGGCCTGTCATCCCTTTGCTTGGAAGAAGTAGAGAAGAATGTCTCTCAGTGTGGATGGGATCTTATTTCTCAGTAGCTGAGCTAAGTCAGCAGTGGATTGAGCGGTGTGCTCGGTTGGTTCCCTGTGGAGGTGAGGCTGGAAAAGCCCTCCCAGGTTTAGCTTTAGGTTGCTGGGTGATTGCTGCAGGTAGTGGGGTCGATGTGTGCACCAGCCCTTGCTCTTTGCTGCTGCTACGAGTCCAGAGTAAGAATTCATCGTGTGTTAAACTGATGCTGTTTGTATTTTAGTAGTGCCAAGGGGCCCCCATTCAAATCAGGGCCATTTGGGGAATATTATAGATGGTGATTCTCACCCTAAACAGGTTGCAATGTAAGTGAGGGAAACAAAAAGCCAGGAGGGAAAATGCTGGAAAAAACTGACTCAGGGGAACGGCAGCTGATTGTAGTGCTTTATCTGCAGGACCACGGTGTGATCTCAGCTGGCAGGAGAGAGGAGAGTTGTTAACACCTGGCAGCACTGCTGCTTGTAAATCTGTGTGCTCTGCCCAAAGAGGGGTGGGCGTCATAACGTGATCCATATCCTGGATTCCCTTTACTACTGCTCTTCTAATTCCTAGTATTTTAGATTATGCACACCAGCCTACCTATAAAGTGATCCAGGTTTTGTAACTCTTGGGACAGCTTCGTTTTTTTTATAATCTTCATTATGAGGCAAGATGGAAGTAATTTTGTAAACTCTTTTTTCAGCTGCTAAATTAAAGCTGCACTCCCTCTTCCCCTCCCTCATCTTGCCTATTTTTAGTTAGGAGGAAATAGCTGACCTCTTTACAACAAGAATCCAGACCCCCTGGGTGCCATTTATAGGTTTCTACCAAATGGCCTACTTGGACAAGTTGGTTGAAATTAAACAAAAACATTGGAACTACGGCTGTACATAGGAATAGCAGCCTTCCTGTCAGTGCAAAATCTGTCATTTTAATGACACTGAAACAAGCATACAAAGGTGAAAAGTACAATTTAGGTTATTTTTCTTCAGTGTACAAGAGAATATTTTAAAGGATTTTTTGTTTGTTGCTCTCTGATTATTAATATAATGGAATTTCATTTAAGGATGACTGATAGTGTTTTGTCTTACAGTCACAGGAACAATTGTCTTCATGTGTAGAGATTTTGTCCTAGACAGGGATTTATAAATTATAGTTACTAATGTTTAATAATTCTGTAGAAATATAAATTTGCTTCTGCTAGTTTAACCAAAAGCACGTTTAACTCCACAATGGGTATGTGACAGTTTTTGAAGGTAAAGGTGCACAGGCCTTTTACACTGCTTTTCTTGAGCTGCTTTTCCTATGTGTATTTGTATTTATTTTAAGTGATAATAAAAATACTGGCCTGTAGCAATAGTTATTGCATCTCTTCATTTGTTGTTTGAGAGGAGAAAACTAAACTGCCTCTGTTATCTTCTGTTGGGGTCCCAGCCACCAGTCCCTTTCTATACTTTGGGCAGCTTGGGGTTGGGTGCATCTGAGGATGTGGCTTCCATCTTTATAATCCTGTCCACTTTATGCAGTTAAAGGGGCATCATGATGTTTAACCTCATTTCTTGGCTGTCTCTTTTGTTAGTGTGAATAATTAATATGTGTCCTGTTTAAACTGGAGTGCTTGTAAAACGTCATAATTTTGTGTGAAGTTGCAATGGAAATTTCTGCCAAGAACCCTGCAGTACAAAATCATGATGATAGTACTGTAGTAGGAAGAAACAATTATTTTAATATTTTAGCTAAGTGCATTGCATAACTATATTTTGGCTTGGGTGTTGAACTTTAGTCATTTGCTAGGCTGAGTTACCCAGCACACTGAACATGTGGATGAACAGTGCCTTGATGCTTAGATGACACAGCTTAGGGCCTGTTCCTGAGCAGATGAGTAGTACTAACAATGTCTAATAATTCTCTATATATGCGTATCAAAATACTCTCATCTAAGTAAGTAGGGAGTGTGAGTAACCCTTTGCTGTTGGAAGGTGGAACAAGACCCGTGTTCTGCATTATTGTGTAACAGTTGTTCTGTACATCACTCCAGTGCCATTCAAAGTGTGATTGCTTTTACTGACCTAAGTTTCATTTCAGCTGCTAATTCTTAGTTACAGTTTAACCTCTTATCACTGTGTAGACATTAGAAGGTGTTCTGTTATATAAAATCATAACTCTATTAAATGAAAAAATGTAGTAACATGATTTTATGGGGGTTTTTTGTATTGAAATACAACTTTCCCATACCTCCAATAAATTACTGATAGAGCAAAAAAGCATCATTTTTCCCATAGACATTTAAATTACTTGGAAAATATGCTTTGACATTGTCTTCAATAAAACAAAGAGGATTTTACTTTGGTGGATAGATTCCTTTTGTCATTCTGCAGCCTAATGCATTTGTTGTACTCCTTTTTGAAGGCAGCAAACTGCACTGGATGTACAGTGACAAACTTTGGCTTCTGCTGTATTTTGCTGTGTAGCACCATCAGCTCTTCATCGTTCCTTTGCCATTGAATAGAGACCCTGTAGAATATTCTCTGGTTCAAGAGTGAAGCAAATTATTTATGATTTATATTTCCAAATCAGAGTCATGCTACAGAGGCCCTGCTGAAAGGGAGCAGTTGCATTGATGTGATTAACATGTATACAGTGTTATTGTGCTTCATGCTTAGAAGTGTCCACTGCTGAGTTTGTGCTAATTTGAACACAACCCCATAGCCTACAGCAAAATAATTGGAAAGATGTTCTTCCAAAAGAATTGACCAGCACAGTGTGCAGTTAATAAATACAGGAGATTTTTGTAAAGTGAAGTAAAAATATGGATTTTTTTCTTTTGTAAACTCATGTGTGTTGGTAGCCGAATGAGGAGTTGTTATAACAACACGATGGTTTCAGTGTCATTTAGCAGCTACAAGTTGCTTGTTCATTGTATCAATGGTTTTAGTCTGGTTGCTACTGGCAGAGGAGATGTGTGTGTCCAGAGACCCATTAGTATTAGACTTGTGTTAGCACATAGTCTCAGCTGGGATTGTTGAACAGGAGTCAGTTTCACAAATATTAATTGTTTCAAATGAGCTACACTAATTGTTGTGTGTGAGTGCATGCATGTGCACATATATACACGTACATGGATAGCCTTAAGGTAGGCCAAAAAGTAGTTTTGGAGAAAAAAGGTGTAGCCCTGACCCTGGAGAGTGGTGGCAGTGCTTGACTCTCACACCCTGAGCTAGGATGTGCTCAGGTCAGCAGCACCTGAGGTGTTGCAGAGCCAGTGAAATGACTGTAGGCTGGGCCAGGCTGGATGTCGGGTTCTGGAGAAGGCAGAGGTGCAGCGCCCTTTAATTATGTGCTCGTTGAGATGTGGCAAGGTCAGGAGTGCATACTGTGCTCCTACCTCTGACTGAGCCTGCTGAGACCAGGAGGCAACATGCATTCAAACATCAGAATTATGTTATCTTCATTTTTTCCTTCTTTTAAATTTTTTTATTATTATTTTTATTTGGTTTTTCGTTGCTCTTAGAAGTAAAATTTAAACCCTGATCTTGACAGAGATGGAGGTAAAATTGCCCTCCTCCATAGTGTTCTCCACAGATAGGGTGAGCTTTGCTGACAAGTCAGGGCTGGGAATCCAGGCACAGACAGTGCCGGTTCATATGGGGGGGATTAGTTTCCAAGGATATTTATCTGTTGCTTTTTACAGTCACAAAACAAACTTTAACCCTTTTCATGCCTATTTTAAATGCACACATGAGTTAGACCTCTAAGAATTTGGATATAGAATTGGTTGAAACACATTAAATATTTTCTAAATATTTCAGAAGATATTGGTAATGCTACTAAATATGTGGACTCAGACATCTCTCCTTGTATCTTAACTTTCCTCTTTGGTTTTGTTTTGACTTTTTGGGTGGTTTTGTTGTTTGTTTGTTTGTTTGTTTTTACTTTTTGGCTTTAGTTTTGTCCTTTTTTAATGTAAGGGCTTCTGTAGTTTGTATAGTTGACTTTTTCAGTTGGTGACTTTTAAACTAAAATACTGTAATCTAAGAGGCACAGATAAAAGGCATGCCTGAGGATTATTCTGATGAGGAAAACATCTTCCTTCCTATGCCAGTTCTCAAAAAATGAAAGCAAGGAGCAGAAGCAAGTACATTTTTAGTAACATTGCAGGGTGTTCACAAGACAGATTTTATATCATTCTGTGAAAACTATTCAAGGTTCCTTTAGTTTCATTTTGACTACTACTGGGTTTGTTTGGGCTGCTGGTGTTGTAACTCAGTAACAATGCTAATTTGTATTTGGAGGAATCTGGTTTTGTACTAAAATACGCAAACACACTCAGCTCTGATACTTCTGCTAGTATCAGTAAATGTCTTACATAATCAGTTAATTTAAATGAGCCAATTAGTTTAAAATTAGTGCATGACAGTGTATCATAAAAATTCATCCAGCTTCATTCTCACAGGATTTGATGTGCTTGGAGAAAAAAAAACACTGAAGCTGGAAGGGTGGCCCAAAATGCAGTATTGGAGTGGAAGGAAAGAACCTAATCATTACATAGAGGTCAAATTTACTAAAGCATTAACATAATGGTTTCCCTCACTGCTGATGAATGAAAATTACTTTCTGGGAGACCACCAGCCTGTCTTTACTACCTAGTCTGGTAGTGCTGGGTAGAGGTTAGAAAAAAACATGCAATGTGGCTTAAGCCCTCCTGGGCAGTTTACAAGGAAGAGGAAGATGAATGGGAGTAGGCCACCTCAAAACTAGGATTCACCACTGTTTTTAACCTGCTGACCATCAAGTGGACAAGTATTTTGGTTTTTTGGGGGTTTTTTTTGCTTGGCTAAGGTGGCATGTCTTCAAAACACTTATTCCTGTGCATTTCTTCAGCGTTTTGATGGTAGTATAATGGTATTATATGTGGATACATTATAAAATGTTATTTTGTGGTTACAGAAATGGCTTTTGGTGCATGCCTGGTTTTTGTAATGTTTTACATATTTGTATGCATATGTGCCTCACTGTGAATTAAATCTTTTATTTTAAATTTTTCTTAGGCCAAGTGGTAAATTCTTCATGGTATCTACGTTACCAGCAGCATGTATTTTAAAAAATAAGTTTAAAAAATTTTTAAAAACACTTGAAACATGGAAGGGTTCTGTGTTCTCTAATGACAACATGTTAAATGCAGTTATAAATTGTCAGTTTGATCATGGGCAGTGAATGATGGCTTTGTAGATAAGATTTGTTGTGCACAGCAGATGTCTGTGTACATGGAGTCCAGTGTGAAAGAAATTTAATTTCCTCTTACTAAAAATAATATAGTGACCTGCATCTTCTACCTGTTTAAAACATGCTCAGATAATTGCAGTGAATGATTTTGTAGTTGTTTGCTCCTGTATTCATTTTCCCATGAGCTTTTGAAGGACAACATTTTTCCTTTTTTTAAATGTAAATTTGAGTATATATATCTGTGAAAAGAAAGAAAATCTGTTTCTTTAACAACCACACAAGGCAATTGATAGGGCACACCTTTTCACAGCTGGGTAAATAATTTACATTCAACTTATAGTGCAATGTTTTACTACAGAATTGCTATGAAGGCTTTATGAATGACAGCTTCTGAAGAATTTTAAACAGCAAAACACATTGTCAGTTTATTCTGTTACTAGTTTATTAAAACATGTGAATGTTCAGCTGTACTTAATAAAGTATAATCCCATTTTTCCATCAGCTTATCCATTAGGATAGCAAAGTATCAAAGGAAAATTATGAAACAAAAAGGTTCTTTCTCCCTTTCAGTGTTCAGTTTAGAATTAGAAGTAATGACTGCTTTAATTTGTTAATCTTCTATTAATCTGTAAGTTAGTTTCCTGGCTAACAGAGTTGGGTTTAGGGTATTAGTTTGCCTCAGAACAAGTCTTTGTTGTTTTTTTTTTCTTTTCTTCAAACTTTTTGTATTGCTTTTAAACCTTTCATTTAATTACCTCCCTCCACCACAGCAAAAAATCTATTGGGGCTTGCAGTGGAATTTAGGAGGTTTCATTTTAATGGGTATTTTCTGTGCAACACAGTCTTTAACTGCAGCAAGGACAGAGTTGATGATACATTTGTGTTCTGAACATTCAGCACTGCCTGTTGTATCTATGGCCTGGTGTTGCAAAAATGTGTTTGGATGTGCAGGAGCTTTCTGGGGCCAGGCCTTATATGATGGCAGCACAGATTCTTGACTGATGAAGTAAACATTTCTGAGCCTTTTTTTATAGCAGCAGATGATAAGTGTGATTTTAGCTTTAGTCCCAACAGGCAGTGTTCCTGTAATGAAGTGGAGATTGCAGTGTCCCTCTCCGTTCCCCTAGCCCACATAAGTAGGGTTTTTTGTATGGCATAACTTCCATGGTCTGTTTTGGATTCTGTTCTTATCTGAATCTTCTCCATGTTCTTGGAAGTTTCTTTAGATGGCAGACGTGAAGTTGAGATTTAGAGCCTGGTTTCTTCAAGATGTGCAGGAGCTGTGTTGGCTATGTCAAAATTTACTGGGCTAAATATTTTGCAGTATAAAGTGTGAGACTTGGTTGCAAACATATACATTCAAAAGTGGCCTGCACAGGTGGATGGTTGGAACCTGTGGCCTTTTTTCAGTGAAGCACCTTTAGTTTTTCAGGCAAGGCCATGTCACAAGGGTTAACAAACTCTAGCAGTGGCTGGCAAGCACTGGCAGGATGGTCTCGTGGCGTGTCTGGATCATGGGTAGTCTCAAAAGCGTTCTGCCAAATGTGACCTACCACATCCAAAGCCCAGCACCTTGGGACTGGCACTGGATGCTTGTCTCGTGTAAGGGCTGCATGCACCATAGCCTCTGTGGAGAGAATATGTCAACCTTTTTTGTTCTAATTTACTGTTCTTCTCTGGGGTGATTGCTCTGTGTTTGACTGCAGTAGATAAGGAAAATTACACAGAAGGATCATGACATTTGTTTTTTCACCTTAAATATACATTTTCTAACATTTTTTCATTTGATGACTCAAAACATCCTACAAATAGTTGTCTTAAAGAAATATTTAGCTACTTATGCTATTAGCATTGTCTTAATTGTTATTTTTGTCTTTGGAAGTACATATGGTACATTCTGGTGTCTCAAGTGGAGCCACTGTCTTGCCAGCCTATTTTAAGTGCTAACGTATGTGAGAAAGTGTGCCCTGTGGCCTGAAACATCATTCATGTACTTGCCAATTGCCTCAGTCTTTTAATTTCTGTTTGTATGCATTGCATTTGCTTAGGTTGAATTTATTATTGATTTCAACTGTTTGCAAATAGTCTACTGACAGAGCATTTGCTCACGTCTCCTTTGAGCCAGGATTTTACCCTCATTAGTCTATGGATGTGTTCTTTTGAATGTTTGCCAAATGTGTTCATAAAACCGGTGAAATTAATAGAAGGAAAAGTGGGAGCGCTGTGTGACCTGTTATTTGTAAACAACATCATGAGGCTGCCTTTCAGTGTTTGACCATAGACCACTACATTTATTTTTCCCCCCATGTTTTCCCTTTTTATTCGTTTGGGTTTTACAAGCTTCCCATGATATACAGCCATTTTCTCAGCAATGTTAGTTACCTTTTTTTTTTGGCATGTTTTGGTTTGGTTGGTTTTGAAGGCGAAAGCTACTAGGTAAATAACAACAGTAATATTTACCAGTTCTGTAATTCTGTAGTTTCAGACCATGGCTTGCAAGCTGCTGAGGTACACAGAATTGTTTTTATAGAGAGCTGTGAGGTTAAAAAAAAAAAAGGAAGTCTGTTGTCATTGTTCGGTTTTACTGTGCAGGGTATCTTTATTGGTCCACAAATTTAAAGGGTTTTAAAAAATGGTCTAATTATATTGTAAACTTCTTTAGGATGTGATGATATCTATTTTTATGACTTACTGCTTTGTGGGTGTATATATCGTTATGCAAGTAATGATCCTTGTTTTCTCAGAAGATAATTTATACCAACATTACATTTTGGCATGAGTTTGGTTACGTTGTGTAGATATTTATGAAAATATCCGTTCTCTTATGTAGGACTGTGAACTGTATTTTCTCTGATAGAATACAGATCTGTCTGGTCCTGAATTGCACAAAGAATAATCTGTAGAGAAGCATTTGGATTCCCTTAGTTTGTGTTTACCAGGTCTGTCATAATAGGAAACCTGCTCAACTGATCTTTATTTTCAGGGTCTTATGCAGCACTGGTTTTGTTTTTAGACTACAGCTATTTATATGGCAACATCTGATTTCAGTAAATCCAAATTCTTGCATCTTAAACTGTCAAGAATTTTGTTACTTGATGTTACTACATTTGTGTTCTCTCCTGTGCTTGAGAGCAGCACTCCTTGCTAATGTTAGGAGGGGTGAGGTAGAGGAGGTGTGTATGGTGAGAGTGGGGGTGGGAAGTGAAACAGGCCCTGGCTGTTTACACATTCCAGGCAACCATAGATCTGCTCTCTTTGAGGCCTGAAATATTTTCCTTTGCACTATCAGTCTTGCAGATCTGGGGTATTTGGGCACACTGCCAATAAAAGTAAATAGTGATGTGTTAATCTCTTAGATTGAAATGTAATAAACTGTTTTACCTTTTTGCATGTGTGTGCATAAGAAGAAAATATTAACTGCACTTTATAATTAATATATGACATTTCTAGAAATACTAGAAGCTAGGACCATTGCTATAATTTCTCAAAGAGTTGCCTATAAAAGGACAAAATAAATTTGACTCCTTTTGTCTTGCTAGTTTGCTCCAAAGGGAAAGTTGCCTAATCAAAATATTTTTGCTAACTAGATTTTCTGTTTTCAGCATGGTAACCATTGGGTCAAGGAGCTGAGGATGACTCCCTTTTTCTCATTTCCATGTAATGCGTGTATATACATGTATTTTTAAAATTTATTTTGTGGTAGGGTTAATCTGCTTTATAGTCTTTCATTTCATCATTCTGGTTTCCAGCACTTATTTCAGAGTCCTGATGAAATCAGATACAGAAAGCCATCCACCTGCATGACTTTTTTTTTTTTTTTGTTTTCCCCCCCAGTATTGGAAATTATTTCCTGTAGCCTGCACTGAAATAGACTGAGCAGCCAAGCAGATGAATAATGATTTCTTCCAGGTTCTGCATAATGTAATGAACAGACCTTGTGTTTATTATTATTTATTATCAATATTTGTATACATGCCATTTCCTTCCCTGAAGCTTGCTTTCTTGGGTTTCTTAAAGCAGTATGCTATGTGTGAGATTATTGCTTTATTCCAAGTGGTGCAGTAATGCCACTTTGTCACTCCAGCAACTTGCTTTGTCACTAGGACTTGACATGGCCCAACTTCTTGTTGTAAACAGAACATGTTGCCCTACAGAAATGTTACCATATCATAGTGGCAAACACAAAAAAGACAGTCCCACTGAGGTAACAGCTGCTGCCTTCAGTCTTAGACCATTCTAGCACATACAGTGCAAAAGGTAATTCAGACCATACAGTTGGGTTTTTTCCAAAGGCAGCAAATTGCTTAAAACTCTTGCATAGCTGTGACTGCCATCTAAGCTGCATTTAGAGGCATTAAACTGCTTTTGGAAAAGCTGTGGGCTTCTTCAGCTACATCACCAGTAAATTGGATAAACTGGTGATGTTTCTCTTGACTATGTTTTTAGGAAAAAAGTGCTGTTCTCATCCTGTAGCAACCTGGATCTAAAGCCAGAGGTTTTTTGGGGTTGCTGTCAGGCGAGATCAGACTGTTGAGTTTAACCTAAATGGAAGTAAACAGGAACATTACCTGCACCTCATTATTTCTGTGCTTTTATGACAGACACTCGAGACTGTTTGTATAGTGGCTATGGCTCATGCTGATTATGTTGTTAATGATTGGTGTCTGTAGCGTGTGTACTGGCTGCGTGATTTAGAAGCCAACGTTTTTGAATATAAATAGCTAAATAAGTGGCTTGTTTATCAGAAGCTTGGATAGGTACAGCTCCAGTTGAAGTCAGAGGAGTTGGTGCTGCTTAGTGCTTGGATAAATAATTTGTCTTAGTGCAGGGATGCATCATAACATTCTGACAGCAAAAGATCACCTCCATCTTTCTACCCAAAGTTAAATAAAGCATTATGTTAAAAAATATTTTAAAGAAAAAGATCCTACCAAGTGACTACTGTCAGTCTGTATGCAGATGGGTGGGTTTTTTCCCATGTGCATAAGTTTATTGAAAAGGAAAAACTTGACATTGATTCTCAGTAGCAGCTTCTCACATTTACTGTATGGGTGACTGTGCAGGTGATAGTTGGTTTGTGTAGAGGTTAGAGGTTCTCTCTTGCAAATTGGTACCAAGTTTGCTTACCATATGTGTTTAGTTTCATTTAATGTAACATTTGATGCAGTGAGAAGTACTATTACTGTAGTAGTGATTCTGTTTACTGTTTGTTACAAATATTTTTGAACTAAAAATCATGAGAACTTGTTTTGTGGTTGAAATAGTAGGAACTGCGAATCTCGTTCTTCTTTAAATAAGCAATATGTGGTATAATGACCTAATAAAAAAATAAAGACCCAAATGCTTTTTAAAATTAGACAGATTTACTTATTATGTGTGTAAATATTTAGAAATCAATATCAAATGATGAACTTTACTATGTAAGAATGACATGCAATTGGAGGTTTCTTCTTTTTTCTCTAGCTTAGAAGTGTTGTTAAGCTAGTGGAGAATTTAGTGTAAGGTATTTATTGGAAGTAATTTGATGTGAAGAACAAAATGTGATGTACTGTTCTGGTCCACAGTGGAGTTCAGGAACTATAAGATAGTAGCTTAGACTTCTCATTTTTTTCTATTTTTGTGTAGGTTGAGAATATTGGCCTGTGTGAAGCATACTGTAGGCTGTTTAAATATTGACCATTAATTTCAAGCCACAGAACCTATGACATGAAAATTTAGACATACATTTAAAGGTTTGATTTTCATGCTTTTTTGCTGGTAACAAGTCTTTAACAGCCAAATTTGCATTGTTGACCTAGCATAACAGTTGGTTTAATTTTTTGAATTTTACAGCCTGATAGCTTTCTCTAGAATTATTATTTAGTACTTTGTATAAAATTCAGAATATTTCATAGAAATCTTAGTTAGGAGTCTGGCTGATGCAGTGAAAAACCTGCAGTCACAGGGGCATGAAGCTTGTAATGGAAAGAGGCTGTTCTAGTACTTAATTTGTTTCTTCATCTCTAGTGATGGAAACATAACAACACTTCTAGTACATCAGCAAGCTACTGTTTCAAGAGACCTTTCATAGGGAAATGGTAAGAAGTAAACCATAATGATTCATAGACAAGGAGCACAATCTGGGCCTCGCAGGAGGAACCCTCACCTATCTGGCAGATCTCTGTTCATCTTAGGCAATTGTTGTTTCCAGAAGGCTTCTCTCACCATTGGTTTCACAGTTTTTGAACCTGATAGTTTCAAAGTCGATTCTCAGCTAGGCTGCTTCCTGTGAAAAGTGGTGTTTGGTGAGGTGTTCATGTGTGCTACATCATGCTGCTGAGAAGTAAATTGTTTTCATCCTGCAGTTCTTGCTTCACTTATTACATTTAATGTTCCTTTTGAGAGGGAGAGGGAGAGGGAGCGAGACAGAGGGAGCCAACAACAGTGCTGATATGGTGTGGTTTATTGGACAGAGAGGCATGCCTGCCAGCTTTCCCCAGGTTTGCTCTCCCTGATTCTTAACCATGGTAGGTTTGGTTGATGCTGGTAGCACAACAGTAGCTTAAAGAGACTGATCCTGTAAAGGTAGGAATTTACACAGCACCAGTTTCAGCCTTTAATTGAGAATTGGCCTTTCTGAAAGAGAAAATTGTTTCTGCAAGCATTCATACATTACTACAAATTGTTCTGTTGGTGAGTCTTTACATAAAACTCCATGAAAATACACCAGAACAAAATAAAAGTAAAAGAAAAAAAACCAAAACAACATCAACAAAAATTCCACCCACAATGCCAACCAGCCCAACAAAAAAACCCTTCAAAAACCCCAAACAAACAAAAAAACAACCCCCACATCCCCCACCAAAACAAAGTTAAGCCGATGACACACTTGTCAGTTGAGCACTGATAGGTTCCCTTAGGACATAGGTGCTTACTTTTTGAATTGATTCTCAATTGTCAACTTGATGTGTGTGGGAAGTGAACTTTTCATGAAAAACATTCTCATAAGAACAGTTGCTATTCGTGGTTCTTCTGGTACATGTAGGTGTGTGTTTGGGGAGAAGGGAAATCACATATTAGTATTTTCACATCTAAATCGAAGAGTTGCCTTACTTATCTTAAGCAATGAAGTCTTTGGATCATACCCAGGTGTTTGTCTGCTGGACAGCTGTACTTAATTTTCCATTAAAAATAAGCTTTCTTATTTAAAAAAAAATTAATTTTGTCATTATAATTTCAGTCACATTAATTAAAATACTAGTAATAAAAAAATATTTATATAAAGGAACTGATTAGGCTTAATGGTACCAGATCAGAATTAGGCAAAAATTTTTACACTATCCATCATGCTTCCTTGCATCAACATATATACCTTTATTCTACTGCTTTCTGCAGTAGTTTGCAGACTATTTTGGCTGTTGTATGATTCTCAGTACTGTACAAGTTGACACTGATCTAAAAAGGAGCTGTGTTTATGGCTGAGAACTGATGTTTTTGCCAGTTACAAATGTCTTTTTCCTCCTTGAACATACTTCAGTGTAGAAGTTAACTTAATAAAGCCATTTCCCCCTTAATATTTAGTCTTTCAGTTCTTAAACATTAAAACCAAAGTGCTGTTAGCTGTGTTTTGATAGGCAGAAGTGTCCAGGGCTGCGTTGAATGGGGCTCTGAGCAACCTGGTCCAGTGGGAGGTATGTCCCTGGCCATGGCAAGGGGGGTGGAACAGATGATCTATAAGATCCCTTCCAACCCAAGCCATTCTATGATTCTGTGAATGTTGAAGTTGAATTTTAAATAGTTTGACTTAAAACAAAAACAGAAAGGAAGATCTCTTTCAAATGTATTTATGTACTTATTTTTATGAAATATGTGTCTTTATTGTAGACCAGACATTTCCTTCTTATGGGAAGGCTGTAGGTGTACAATATTTATGTCTGTGCTTAACTGCATACACAATGGTTTCACAGGAATAGAATAAACAGCAGTTGTGTGCAGAAAGCTTTATGTTCCTATGTGTATATGTTTAGGACCTGACCTTCATTGCTGGTTTATAATTCCTAAGAATTTCCTGTCTGAAGCTGAAATGTTTTAAAATCCATCTTACTTCTACTTTGTAGATTTTAAAACCAGTACCAGGTAACTAAGAGTTTTCTATAGGCAGTGAACACCTACTTGTTGAGCCTTCTGGTTTGTCTTTGTGGTTCATGTTTAATCTTTGGGTACCCCCAGCCCCCTCTCAGTGAGGGCTGGGCAGGGGAATGTTTTACTGCTGCCCACAATACTCTTAGGGAAAAACAAGTCTGTGAGACTTCTAGGTAAATATACAGCATTTAGTAATGAGGAAGTTAGCAACTCTCTTAATTGCTCATGAGACATACCTGTGTAGAATTTGCTTTGAAATTTTCTTTCAAGTTCTCTCCATATCTCCGGTCTGAATTTTATATCCACCAGCATTGCAGACTTATTCTACAACTAAATGGAGAAGTGTACATTTCAAACATTGTCTAGTCACGGTTGGTTCCTCGTGTTACAATCCTCAGAGAAGTTAATGCTCCCTTCTGAGACGAGGGAGGCCTGTCACCAAAGGAATTGAATAAATTATAGTGGTATTCATAGGGCAGAATGAAAAGACAGGTGTTGGGATTGCAGATGTAGCTTTAGTCAGATGAAGGAAATGGTTGTAAATATTGTCTGGTTCATAATGTAGGAATAAGGGGACTCATGGAGTTCCCAGACAGTGTATATGCAGAGTTTGGATAATTTATAAGTGTTTTAGGTGCTTTTTCCTGCTTGTGTGAAGCAGGATTTTTCAAAAGCTTTCTGTCTAAGGTAGGCACTAAGCTTCATTTACCCAGCCATTTTGAGAAACAACCTGAATGCCTTTCTTAAAGGACTGGTTTGCAATATTTTCCAGAATTGCTGTGACACAGCCTGTGGGGCTGTGTCTGCCCCAATGCTGGGGACCAGGCTTCTGCTCTGGCAGGGTCTGTGGGGCTGTGTCAGCCATGTGTCCCCAGTGCTGGGGACCAGGCTCCTGCCCTGGTAGGGTCTGTGGGGCTGTGTCTGTCCCCAGTGCTGGGGACCAGGCTCCTGCCCTGGCAGGGTCTGTGCTGGCCTACCAGGCACTGCTGGCACTCCTCTGTGCCGTGCCTGGCTCCTCAGGCAGGCTGCTGCTCACAGCTCTCCCCTGACCCAGGTGAGGCATCTCCTGGGACAGTGTAACACGTGTGGTGGAGCCTCTGTGCCTCTCCCCAGAGAACAAGAGAAGACTTTGCCAGGGGTGTTTGTTGTGGCAGAAGGCATCAGCCAGCAGGCGTTTTGGGGAGCCAGGGAGGAGGTGAACAGCAGCAGTGAGAGGCAGCAAGGCTGAACTTGCCTGGCACTGCCATATGGCTGCTGAAATATTGCTGCCAAATCGCTTCTTGCTGGTGGGCAAGAGGGCTGGGGTTGGAGGAGACATGAGCTGGGGAAGAGGGATGGATGACAGCCTTCCCTGGGTGCTAGGGGCTGCAGGATGTGCTCTCCCCCTCTCCTGCCCACTGGCAAGGGCCGTCCATCATTTGTGGCTATTGTTTGATGCAATTATTTTTTATTGACCAAGACGACCTTAATAGATAGGTTTCATTTATGTATCTTGGTTTTATTGCAGTTTAGCCCTCTAAATACCCATGAGGCTCTTAAAATAACAAGGATGCTATTAATTAGAAGCTAAGAATTGTAAGCTTAAAACAATACATGATTTCTTCATTTGTAACTACCTCCAGGTACTTAAAAATAGACTTTCACTAAAAATGTTTTGGTAAGTGATAGCTGATTATTATAAGAAAGAAATCTATCTAATTTCCTCTTTTTTTCCTTCCATTTTTGTCTCTTGCTTATTTGAGACACTGTTGTCTCATTCAATGTCATTGTAGTCCTCCAAGGTCACTGTTTTTCCCATCTAGTCTGTTGAGTGTTTTACCCCATGGTGAAGGTATTTTTTAAATAGTAACATGAAATAATTTTCAAATCCATAAAAGCAAACATAAGAATTACAACTGATTTAAGCTGTGAAACTACCCCACTTGTTTGAAATTGAGAAGATTTCACAGAGACGATGTCTCTTAAAATGGAGGGACAGGGAAAGAAAACAAGTGGCATTAGCTAAATGAAAGGTCTGAGAGCTAAGAGCCTAATGTGTAATAAAGTGTTTTTATGCCATTTTGCAGTCAGCAACAAAATGAAGCAAATACATTGGACTAGAAGCTGAAGTCTTCTACTGTGAAATGGAAATTTATCTGGTATATTGTACTTTTAAAAATATATTGTTTGTTTTTCTGCTAATGAGTGCATGCCAGATTATTGTTTACCAGTTACCATTATAGTCCAAATCAGAATTGAAGTTGGCAGAACATAAAGGAAATTTTGAGGCAGCTAAATATCATCATCCGGAGCTTCATTTACTGTATGTGTTTGTGACTTCAAAAGTACCATACATCGAGGAACAGGCATATTAGTCACCAGCACAGTTCAGTTCAAATGACTCTTTATTTTTATGAATTCCTATTTAAGAATTGATTAAAATATCAGTATTACTGCCTTTACAATGAAAGAGCTGGTTGTCTGTTAAGAATAGAGCTGCTTAGACTGGAATAGCAGACTGGAATACAGTATTTTGTGTAACTGGGAAGTGCATGTAAAGCACCATGCATTTCCCTGGTGAAGTGGCCTGCCAGGCTCAGGTGCTGGGCAGTGTTTTGTTACTGAGGTGTTCTGCTCTGCTGGCAAAAGAGCCCTTTCACTGGATCCTAGCTCACACTGCCTGAATGTAAGAGTCTGAAAAGGTTGAGAGGGAAAAAAAAAACTGAAATAATCAGTTTCTGTACTGTGGGGGCATTAACAGCTACAGCTAGAGTGACTTCTGTCTGATTTCAGCACCTTCCAGCCAAATCCAGGGTTTATATGGTAAAAACTGAAAGGTGGGTCAGCCCACAAACCTGCCTTGTGTAGCATGAGCTGGGCGGGAGTTCAGGCATCTTGAGTAGGTGCATGTCACTGTCTGAGCATTATCGAGGTTTTCCTAAGAAACAAAATCTGTAGTTTGGATTTGTAAAATCATAGAATATCTCAAGTGTAAAGGAGCCCAGAAGGGGTCTAACTCCGTGCTCCTCACAGGAGTGCCTAAAATCAAACTGTAGGATTAAGAGCCCCATCCAAGATGCCTCCTCCAGCAGGTCTGTGCTGTGACCATTTCCCTGGGGAACTGTTCCAGTGCCCAGCCACCCTCCAGGTGAATAACCTTTTCCTGATGTGCAAATTGCCATTGTCTGTCACTCCATTCCTCCCAGAATAGAGCACTTGGTTCTGTTAAGCATCAGCCACATTCCACAGTGTTAATGTGCTCAAAGATAAGGAATTCCTCCAGGTGTTGGAAGGATTAGTGGCTGAGGGAGGGGGTAAAGGAGACCAAAGTGATGCCACTCCCTCCCAATGGGAAAGAGCTCCTGGTTGGTTCGTGGTTCATTCCATGGGCAGCACTGACTGGGCGGGTATCACATGGATCCTCGGGATAATAGCAGGAGTTTGTGAGGCCCTTCAGCAGGCCTGGGGACGAATTATTTTAGTTCTGTTGCTTATAGAACAACATATTTATTTGTTATGTGAGCTGCAGTCTGGTATGAACTTAATTCAAAGCCCGTTGCAAACGCCTATTTGCGGAAGGGGCATGAACTTACTCTTTTTAAAATACATTTTTAAATGTAATTGTGAAATGCAGATAAAGTTATAAATCCATCAGCAAACTGACTGTTTTAAGGCCATCTAGTCATGTTTCCAGAGATTAGATTTTTACAAATGTGATATTTTTAGCTGGATGAAAATGAGCATATACCACGTGCTCGAGGTATGAAGCAGCTTTGTAAGATGTAAATTTAAAACCTTCTGTTTTCACTATGATGTTTTAAAATCTAATGGTGTGCAGTATTTTTCAAATGCTATAGTATTATAGTGTAGCACAATTCTAAATGTCTGCAGAAACATCATATAAATTTATTATTTATCATGCAGCTAGAGAGTTTATGCTGATAATTAAGACTTCTTATGTAGTTAATTTCTGTGACCCTTGCACAAGGACTTTTTGTTACTATGCTATGTAGAAAAGCTTGTATAAATTTCTTTTGTGATATTGGGCTGGATGTGTAATACATAAAGGCTAATTTATTTTTAGACCACATTTTCATGTTAACTTACAATAGGAATGTGGATTTTTGTTACATTTAAATTGGTTATTTTTGATTATGGTCCAGCTGACATTTCAAAATACAGCTTATATGTAACAAAATGCCTACCTCTGTCAGTATATACATTTCTTGAAATCAGTTGTGGTACAGTTCTCATCCAGACTGATCCTGGGAGTGCATCAAACAGCATCACCAGCCACTCAAAAGAGGTGACTTACCTCTGTGTTCAGCATTGGTTCAGCTTTACCTTGAGCACTGCGTGCTCTTCTGGGCCTAGAATTTAACAAGGATGTGAAGGTCTTTGAATGTGTCTAGAGGAAGTCACCAAATGTGGTGAAAAGGGCTGGAAAGCATGTCCTGAGAGGAGCAGCTGAGGACTTTGGGCTTGTCTCCTTGGAGAGAAGGAGCCTGGGAAGCAACCTCATTGCTCTGGATGGCTTCCCAAGGAGGGAAAGCAGAGAGGGAGGTGCTGATTTCTTCTCCCTTCAAGGCATTGAAAGGATGTGTGGGAATGTCTCAGAGCTGCACCAGGCTCACTTTAGACTCGGCATTAGGACACATTACTTTACTGAGGGGTGGTCAAACACTGGAACAGGCTTCCTGGGTGGTGGTCAGTGCCCCGAGGGTAACAGTGCTTGGACAGTACCCTCACAATATGCCTAACTCTTGGCTAGTCCTGAACTGGCCAGGTTGGGACTAGGGAGAGTTGTAGGTGCCTTCCTTCTGTTCTGTTCTGTCCTTTAGCTGTGAAGCCCCTCTTATTTTTGTTACTAGACCTGTAGAGCTTAGTGTCAGATCGGGCTGAACATACATCCTGTAACCATGCTAAACAGAAGGAAAAAAAAGTACCTGGGCATTCCTTTACATTTGGACTTCATGAAAGACTGCTCTGAGTGTGGGTTCAGCTGTTTTGAGTGTCCGCTCTGGAGAGTAAGTAAAAGCATTTGTTGCAATCTGTTCTCAATACTGTTTTCCAGGTATAAGAAGCTTATTCTCCAGTAACGATGTTGGTGTAAAAACCAGTGCAATAGCCCAGTACCATGTGTGTAGGTGGAGCTATTCTGCTAAAAGTGCTGCCATGTTTATTTTTTTTTGTAATTGTAACCTGTTTAAACCTTAGTCGATTTATCTATCCCCTTGCTGTAACCCAGCAAGTACCAAGTGGTTTGAACTGCATTGTATTAGATTATAAAACCCTTCTCTAATAATGAGGTGCTTATTCTCAGCAGTGGTTACAGAAAATGTAATGGATATAAATATGACTTAATGGAAAACAGGGAGAAAGGACTTGTGAAATGGCAGTGGAGTGGTTGACTGAGCTGCTATGTATGTTCCATTTTGGTATAATAAGCAGAGCATTCTGAAATCATGCAGATTTTCTGTCAGAAAATTTGCCAGTTCTTTATTCTGGAGGGAACAGATTATATTGGTAATTGGCAGAAAGCTTAAGAGAAATACTGGTTGTACAGGGTTAAGCTCACCATGTCTGATGATGATTTTTCCTGGATTGACACATCCAGGGTGTGATCAGTGCTTGCTTTTGTTTTCTTATTATGCTGAGATTTAATTACCTGCATTTAGAACAAAATCCCCTGAAACTGGAAACCATTTACATTACTTTGCACTGTTTTTTAAATGCTACACCCACAATAAGTCATTTCCCTCTTGCTGTAGTTATAGCTCTAAAAAAGTGGTGCTTTAATGGAGGGACCATTCCATCCAAAGTGGTTGGATGGAATGAGGTACATGGATGGAATGGTTAAAACTTGAAAGCCTCCCCTCACCTGCTTTTGCTCTGTACATTCTGCTGAGAAATTATTAACAGGTGCTGAAGGCATGAGTGCTGCCTGCCCTGAACTCTCAATGCACAAAGAAAAGATCAAACACACTTTTTTTTTTAAATAAAAGGAAACTACTGGAGTTGGAATTTGTTGTGAATGAGGACTAACCTGACAATACTTACTGAATTTTCAGTGACAGTGAAATGTAACTATTAATAACCACATCGACCGTTCTTTTTCAATCTGTTTTTCTTGTCCTGCCACAGGGAGGACATTGGCAGACTGAGGAAGGACCAAGAAACTATTGTAATCACACATTAAAATACTCTTGAGAGAGGTATGGCTGGGGGTGCTATGCTCAGAAAGAGATAAAGACACCCTTCTAAATTAAGTAAGATTATTTTCCTCTCTTCTTTGCTTTGCATCAATGCCCACCCCATCCTCCACATCATGTTTGTTAGCCTGTAGATTTTGAAAAGATAACATTTGCTTTCTCTCCATATCAAGATCTCAATCCCATTTGCGTTGACATTTTAGCTTTATGAGGGAGAATGCATTATGTAAAGTTTCCATTAGCCTGCAAAATATTAAATTAAGTGTTGAAAACATGAGTTGTTTGTGGTGAGTGAAGCAGAGCAAGCCATGGAGATGATTTGTACTCGTCAAAATTAGATAAAGCTGTTGGTTTGGATTTTTAGGTTAGACAGAGAATGTAGCCTACCTCTCACTTTCCTTCCCATCTTTTTGCCTTTGTTTAGAAAAATAAATAGACAGAACAAAGGCCAAGTTCTTAATAACACAAGTGAAAGCGTAACTATAATTTGTAGTTGGAAATACTGTGAGTAACATTTGTGGCCATACGTTCCTTTGGCAAGATGTTACATTCTCCTTGAACATATAATTATGTATCATTGCTTAATAAGGAGAGAACTTCTTTGTCAAACATTTCTCTGTACTGTTAAGCTTTCAAACTGCATGGTGTAATAGAATGTTTTGGAAAGTATCAGAAGATTGAACTGCTGCATTTTTTTTTCCGGATAGGAGATAACACTGTTACAGCATTAACTGTAGTCTAAAATGGGTAAAAGTGTAATATGCAGTGGTGTATTTGTGCATAAGTAGTACAGGAATATAAATGAAATCAGTCTCAACATGCACTCACGATAACATTCTTCCAGTTTGTTTACAAAATGAAAGAATATCTGTCTCTGGTAGAAAATTCTGTGTTTAAAGCAGTGTCTCACTATCCTTTGAAGTGTTAAATCCTCCTGGGTTTCATTTTTTTTGGCACAAGAGTAGTGGATGTTTAAGAAACCAACAACATTAGCTTGCACAGGAGCATTCCTGTCTTATTTTTGTTTCTAGGTCTGTTTCCTGTGTTGGGGGAAGGGCAGTGAGAGCACAGCTGCTCCCAAAGTTCAAGATGAAGCTGCTTCTTCAGTGTGTTTTAAGCCTTGGTCACCGTTTCTTACTGGAAGTCTTTAAATGAGCTTTAGTCTGATATTCAATTGAGCTTTTATAGGCACGAAATCTCCCTGCTTCCCCCCTCTTCCCTGACCCTCCATCCCAGTCCCCAGCAACAAAACCCACTCACTAATAAAACAAAACTCCTGATTATCTGCAACATAAATATTGAAGGGGACCCTCAAAAGCAGAGCATTTTGATGTTTCTGAGTTCAACAGACTTTTGATAGAGCAATTGATCAATATTTGTTCTGAGAATTTTTTTTCCTTCATTTTTAAATGGTGATGCAAGCTAGCACAAAAGATTGGCTACTTTGGATGCCAAAGTTGCTCCATTTGAACTTTTATTTCTCAGATAAGCTGAAATATCACAGAGAATAGGAGATTAATTTTCTGCCTGTTTTTTTATGGTACCTCCAGTAATTCACATGAAAAAGTAACAACCTCTTCCTCTCTTACATTGCCTTATACATATTTTAAACAGTATTCTCTCTGAATTTTTCTGAGCATATATTCCTTGAGCAGAAACATTTCTAACTTTTCATAGTTTTACAAACATATTAAAGCACCTCTTTCTTCCATTTGTCCAGCTGACATTTTTATTGTGTTGTGTTGCAATCATATGTATATAGAAGGAATAAACCAAGCCTGCAGTGGGAACAATGTCATTGTTGCAGTTAGTCTCTTTTCATGCAGTGGTAGGACTTTCTTTTGAGGTACCTTTGCTTATATGGACTGCTTAGGTGAGAAAGAAAATCACATATTGTTGATTGTATTTGAGTTTCCTGCTTGAGAGCAGATTGATGGTTGTATGGGAAGAGGGTGTTTTCTTTAAAATGCAGAATAATGTGGAAAAGAAATTTGTTGCCTTCCAGAGGCACATAGTCTGGGACAGCAGGAATTTAGGTAGAAGTCCAGTTTTCAGTGTGGCTGTTTCGAGGTCTGAAGATATTTTAATCCAAACAGAGCTGAGGAAGAAGTTAATGTTGGGCTCTCACTGTTGATTTATAAAAGTGTTGGCAGATGAGGAGGACAGGAGAAACTTGGCTGAGCACCAGCATTGGAGACTAGATAACTGAGGTAGTTATAAACCCAGATTATGATCCAGGTAAAATGATGGAGTAACTGATACAGGGCTTGGTAAGTAAAGGGCAGAGGAGAATCACAGGATATTGGTAATGCTTGTCATGGTGAGTTTGTTAAAAATAGGCCCTGTAACACTAACTAATCTTGCTATATTTTTGAGCTGCTTATATACATTGGCCTGTTGACAAAGAAGAGTGTAAAAATCCATGTTTTCCATAAATTTACTCCCTTAATGCTCTTCAGCATTTTCCTGAAGAGTCAAGAATGATGCACAGTGAGGACACACAATAGGTGAATTAGACCTAAGGGAAGATTTTGGTGGTCCTTGAGTATCTGTGTGTACCAGTGGGCTGCCAGTCCTCCACACTTGAACATTTTATTGGCCCACGTTGAAGTAATCACTTAAGAAGTTTATAGAGTACTCAAAGATGGAGAAAATAATTTAATAGAGCAAATGGATGAGTGATTGTGCTTGTCAAACTGGGCAAATCAAGGTCTTTGCTTTAACACAGCAAATGTACATGAGGAGTCAAGGATGTAGAGCTTCTTTTGGAGCAGTAGACTCCATCCTGTGTAGAACATCTCCAGCTGAGGGGTGACAGGAGCCCAGGTATATAAGCTGGGAAGTGTGGGAATGGGAAGGGAGATGGTGCTCTGGCTCCGAGGTGTAAGGCTGGATTGCTTACTCCAGTTCTAGTGACTACAAATAAAAGAGAAAATAGACGAAGGTTCAAAGAGGAGTTGCAAGATTAAAGGGTAGAAGGAAGCCTTAAGTAAAAAGCTTCTTTGAGTTTAAGGTATTGAGCTTAACAAAAAGCTAAAATGTATTCTCTTTGAGCCTTCTTAATGTGTTAATCTCTTAACTTCTGTGTTTATTTCTAAATGGGAGAATCGTGGAGCCCCTCTTTTCTGATTCCAGTTCTGTCGTGTCTCAACAGTTTTAAAAGCTTCACAAATTTTATATATAAAAAGGGCTTGAGAGTATTCAGTGAAGTAGTTAAATATAATTACCTGATTTTGTAGATAGAGAAACTGGAGTAATGTCACATGTTTTAGTTCTGCCTCTGGATTTTTTATGGAGTACATTTACAGAAATCTCAGGGTAGGGCTATCTTGTAATTGTATTGTCCTATGCAGTGGTTCTGTGAATTTTCCAAATTCAGGATAATGACTTTTTTAAAAGAATTTGCATTTGTTCCCTGAGCTCTGATCTTGAGGAATTGTGTTAGTACGTGCAATCCTAAAACTGAAATTCAGGGGAGACTAAGATTGAAAGTTAGGAGATTTGGTAATTATCTTATAACTCCAAAAAGGGAACAGTGGGATAATGAAAAATATATTAAATACTTTTTAAAATAATCTAATGAAACACAAGCATATTCATTTATAGGCTACTCAGGAAAAATCAAATATGTCAGACTGGTATGAACTGTAGCACTTTCTGGAGAAAGACTGAAGTCAACAAACATGTGATAGAGTGAAACATACTGGAAATAAACTCAAGGAAGAGGAAGTAGTCTTGCTCTTCATTTTTAAAAATGCATCGACTTACTTATGGAATCAGTAAAATACCCTGTGTATGTATACAGAAATACATATGTGTGTGTGTATATATATATAAAAATGTTATTTCCCTGGAAATTAAAATATTTTTTCTGTATTAAGAAGTGCCATATGCTGATGCTGGAGAAAAAAAAGTTTTAGCGCCATTTCTTATCATTACAATATATATTAAAGAAGAAGTACTACAACCTCTAAATTATGATTGTATATTTTGCATAAATGTTCATTATGCACTGTCTTTTCCTATCTTAGTAGCAGGAGGCAAATAATGAACTAAATAATGAATATGCTATACAATATAGTGTTTTCAAGCAAAGTGCTTATAGTTACACAAAACAGGGAAAACATAAAAGTGATACAAAAATATGGAGGAGATAAAAAAAACCCCTGAAACCAAAGGAAGAGGGCATGGAAATAGGATCTGGAAGTTCACATGTAAGCAGT
The DNA here is from genome assembly GCF_028769735.1 of Zonotrichia leucophrys gambelii. Classification (NCBI taxonomy): domain Eukaryota; kingdom Metazoa; phylum Chordata; class Aves; order Passeriformes; family Passerellidae; genus Zonotrichia; species Zonotrichia leucophrys. The sequence continues at coordinate 21,240,217 of NC_088169.1, read as the reverse complement.
TTTCATATTAATATATAAATAATATACATATGCATCTAAACAGAGTTTGACTAATCCTTCTCAATTTGAATTTTCTCAAGGATAGCTGCATACTTGCTCTCCTATATCAAATGAATTATTTTTCAGGTATAAACTTGTCAGCAGTTGTTCTAAGGTTCTAGTCTTCCACCCTCATGATATGTTGGGGTGTGGTACTTCAAAACTTGGCTGCTCTATAGCTGGGAAGAGTGATTCACCTTTAATTAGGTCAGTCTTTCAATGTCAAAGCCCTCAAGCCTTCCACTGTCCCAACAGATGCATGACAAAAATTGAAGCCACAAATCACAGTGCTCTGTGTGTGTACACAAACTCTTGGAGCTTCAGTGCTGTGAGAGCTGTGAAACCAGAATTGTTTATGCTACCAGAAAACAAACAACACCAAGTCCTGCCTTCAGCCTGTTCTGAACTCTTAATAACCAAGCAAAAACGTTCCAAGTGGATTATGAATGGTGGTAGTCTGGCAAATTATAAGAATATTGAGGTAGTGTGTTTATAGAAAGTGTTTGGCAGATATTGAGAGTCAGGGCTGAAGGGCTCAGCCCTGCAGCTGGACACAGAAATTGTGGCTGATTAAAGCTGAACTGACTCAGCTGCCAGGTCAGAGTTGTGGCATTGCTGAGAGCTTGTCCCAGGTGAAACAAGGCTCCACTTGTCTTGTCCAGCCGTCGTTACTTTAGAGAACAAACTCAAAATAGGAGCTGTGCTGTGTTGTTGTTTCATGTGCTGTGTTGTTGTTTCATGTGATCAACGAGGAAGATTTGCCTCATGTGTGTACTCATGTATAGATGGTGGATGATTGTATGTTTTTAGGACTTGGCTGATTTTTTCTCTAAATATTGTGTATATTGTGCATTTTTCACAACAATCAGTGCTCGTTAGTGTTACAGTTAATAGAGGTGGAACATGTAAATACATCTGCAGCTGTGGTTGTACAAGTCTGTTCTAAAATGCCATATTCAGTTGTGTAATACTTCTGACTTAATATGACTTCTTTTTTTCTGCTCAGAAGTATTTTTTTTACTCCTGAGCAATATTAAAAAACCTGCAGATTTTTAAATTGAATATTACCAGAAAGGTTCCTTAGAGTCTGTATCATTATTTGAAGGAAAGGGGAGGGAAACAAAAAATCCAGAAAGAAATCAGTTTTGTCTCCATCTTTTTTTTGTGTGTGTGTGTGTGTTCTCACACCACAGCAGAGTTTTGTGTGTAAATAATATATTTGGTGGTGTATTTATTTTGAAAAAAAATTTCTCATGCACGTATATTTTAATGTTGGCAGCTGTGCTTCTCTCCCACCTCAGTTCAGCACTAACCTGTCTCTTTCAGTCTGCATCCTCCTGGGAAATGTGTGCGTGGGTAAAGGGAGACAGATGTTCTCAACTCTCCTGTGATTTATAGCAGTATGTGAAGAAAATGGCAAGATCAAATGATACTGCATCATATGTAATTATTGTTGTCCTTCCTCTTGGCATACTTTCCCTTCCATTTTTCCTCTTGGTGTTTTCTGGGTCACAGTTCAGGTGTTACTCTAATTCTGCCTTTGTAAGTTGGCTGTCCTCACAGATGCAATTAATCTCATCTTTAACCATGCTGTTTTCTTGAAGACTCTATCCTAAATTTCAGTGTGCTTGCATGAAATTATTTTTACAAGAGCATGTAGTCGCAGAACAAGTGGGAACAGGTTCAAATTGGAAGTGAGTAGGTTTAGATTAGATATTAGTAAAAATTCTTTGCTGTGAGGATGACGAGACACAGGAACAAGTGGCCCAGGGAAGTTGTGGTGGATTTCCCATCCCTGGAGGTGTAGAAGGCCAGGCTGGATGGGGCTCTGAGCAGCCTGGTCTATTGGAACCTGTCTGTGCCCATGGCAGGGGGTTGGAACAAAATGAACTTCAAGGTCCCTTTCCAACCCAGACCATCCTGTGAGCCAGTCGGGGCCAAGGATTGAAATGCCTGCTCCCCAGCCTGTGTTTTGAAATGCAAGTTTTTCAACCAGACACCAGCAATGTGAAATGCTAACCTTTTTTTCTGTTTTTCTATTCTTTTATTAATATGAATTGAAGTGTAAAGATGATCTTTTAAAATTCAATACTAAAAAGGAGGCAACCAAAATGCTTCTTTTTTAAGTCAAGTTAGCAGTCTCAGTTGTCATGTTGATTACTTTCTTTGTCTGTTTCTGCAATGTTAAGCATGTATGGTACTAATTTAAAGGAAATTATTAACGATATTACATGTTTTTAAACATATATTTCAGCTTGATTTCGATTATACATCTTTGTAATTATTTCTGTATTTCTTCCATTTCTTCCATACATTTCTGTATTTCTTCCATCACATTTCTGCAGGATATGTTCCATAATGTATTTACCCTATGTATTTATGGAAACTGTTCTTCCATCAAATTTTTTTACCAGATGTAGTTACAGTTCTTTTAAAAGCAAAATGATTTTTCATTTTATGGACATTTGAATAACTACTTTGCATTGATACCAGGAATAATGATAATAAAAAAATATTCCTGGCAGCAAAAGATACCACATCTTTATACCTTTTCCTGAAACCTGTCTGTTTCCATTGTGGACTGAGATGCCATGGAACCTCTTGATGTGTTTCTGAGTGGTATAAAAATATACCAAAGAACATAAAGCTGCCCTACGATTTCCACATGTTCAGGAGCATTACAGAGAAAAGTAGAGAGTTTTGTGTTGCATGGTTGGCTTTCACAGAGCTGTGGATCTTATTGGTGTGGACAGCTCTCTAAAAACTGTGACTTCTGATTTGTTTGTCTCATCTTATGCACTCTGTTCTCTGTGCCCAGTTGGTTGAACAGTGAACCATGTGAATTTTGGAACTGGTTTTGGGCCATTCATCCTTGCTGGTTTTATAGGTGTTGTTCAGTTATCAGGAATCACTTGGAAAATTATTCCTGCTTTGTCACAAATTTGTCAGATCCTTCTGGCAGGCACTCGTGTTAAAGAATGGAGAGCTAATGTAAAAAAACTTGCTAAAAAATAATGTAGTGGGACAATGGTAAAGCATTTTAAGCTTCTGATTGCTAATTTTGTATAAAATAAAGTATCTCCCTTACTCCAGAATACACCAGGGCCTTACAATTGAATATAAAGTCATAGCCTGTAATTTACTGGCTGATTCCTCAAAAAGTCATTTGACTTAATAGCATAAAAATCTGTTTGATCATACCAATATGTAAGAATTTCATAGTTATGACATGCAAAGCTCATTTCTGAATTTGGAGGTATTACTAAGTGTTGCATAACACAGGCCACCAGAGTCTGGCTATTACAGAAACCTAAAGCTTCCTGTACTCAAGATCCATTCATCAAGAGATGGGGAATAACATGCCTTACATTCATCCTTGCATAGCAGTGATAATGAGGGCTGAACTGAAGTGCTTTCAGCACAGTGGCATCCTCTGAGTGCTGAAAACTGTCACTGGCAGAACAGGTTTAAGTGCTCATGAAGAACTTGATCTTTCCAGTCTTTGGATTTACCTATAAAAAGACTACTTACTGTATGTGGTCGTGTGCACATATGTGGGAGATCCTTCTGCCATTTTCTTGCAGTGCTCTCACAAAAGGAATTTTGAATGAAATTGTACTACCGCACAAAAAAAAATAAAATATGCTTATGTCAAGTTGTTTTCCATCCATGAATATAGAAATGAGTTGAGTAGAATGTTTAACTCACTAAAAGATGCATGGACATCAGTATTACCTTCTTGGTGAACTATTACGTGTTGCTTCTTTGCAGAAGCTGGCAGTATTGCAGTAATTCCAGATTCTTCAGGCTTCCTGATAATTTTTGCCATTCCTAGAGATAGAGGAAGAACAATGGAAGTGCCTCTCTGATTTAGTTATGATGTCACGTTTGTTCACTGACTAAAAGGAGAACAGCTGATATAAGCTACTTCAGAAAATGGTGCTCTTAGTCTTTCTTGTCATAGAAAAAATAAATATCTTTATTTCTGCTCCCTTCTCCTCTCCCCATCTGATCCTTGCTTCCTCAGGCCTGATTGCAGGTGTAGGACAGTAAATAAAGCCTTGGACCTGTGTTATGCCTCACCTCCATCTTTCACATCTAGAAAGGAGAAGTTGACCTTTGTCTGTCAAAGGCAGACTTTGCTACAGCACGAGGAACAGAAATGGTCTGAGGGGCAGGAGGTGCTTGTGGGTGCAGTTAGCTGGCAGTCTGAGCTACAGGCAGCTGTGAGGCTGCCAAACAGATACCTGGTGCAATGTGGGGAGTTGCAGGGGCTGTGCTGCGCCTGTGGGTAGCCAGAGCAGAGCTGCAGCAGGAAGCAAGGCTGCTGCACGCTGTGCATGGCAGCCCTGCAGCCACTGCCTGGGGTGCAGACGCGCAGGAAGAGTTCAGAAGCCAAGGAGGGCTAAAAGAAAACTGAGTGCATTCCTACACAAAAAGGCTCATTTTTAACTCAGTTATTTCTGGTCTTTGAATAGTTAGCACTTCAAGGGAAAGATTGTGCACGTTTAATGGTAGGTAAATGGTTCAGTGTTTTAACAAACATGATTTTTTTACCTGTTCTTGGTTTGCTCATTGCTGATGAGAATTGTGTTTATCTTTGGTTAAGGCAGAAGAAATACTAGGTTTGCTTGGGTGACATTGTGGTGCTGTGATCTGCTCTTTTTACCTTTGGGCATGATCACTCAGTTGTATTTTTGATTAAGATGGGAACACATCACAGTTACAGTGGGGTTTTCAGTTCTGGGCAAACCAAGATACAAACAGGTGATAATTTAGGAAAGCCTGGGAAAAGAATTGCTAATACTGTTTATGTCTTGGTCTTCGAAAGTTTGTTTGTTTTTTTTTTTGTTTTTTGTTTTTTGTTTTTTTTTTTTTTAATGAAAAGCCTATCAGCAGCAGGATATTCAGAACATTTATTGGAAATTTTATGCACATTTTCCAAAATAAATACTCTATAACAGTGCTTCCTAAGTATTTTAGGCATTGGCATTGGTGTTGACTATTTTGGCCAAATACATTTAAATTCATATAAGCTGTTGAAATTTAGAAAATTTGTCAGTTTAATAGAAGTTTAAATGAGAATGTTTGATAAAACAGGTCTTGCCTCTAGTCCAGCCTGATCTTACAGAATTTTGTGGGCTCTTCTCGTTTCTCCCAGTTAGTTTTACATTGCAAAAGAAAAGTTCCATGAGAGACCATGTACGCAAAATATTTAGGGCCTAAATGATAACAATGAAAACCTGTATAGTGAGGAAAGGATTTTTGCAGCAGCAAAAATGCAGCAGTGCTAATATCCACAAACCACTTAAAAATATTTCTGTGAAAATATGTTTTACAACCGCCAGTGCTATTCTGTAATCTTAACAGTTATGCAAATATTAGTGTGCAAAATAAGGCCAAGAATAAAAGCAGAGTTGTTTTCCCTGTGTGGAAGGGGCAGGGCTGGTGTGCGCAGTGGCCCGAGCCCCAGCGCTGCCATGGCCATGCGTGGGGACAGGAGCTGCAGGGACCTCTGCTGTGTGTGGGACTATGCTCTGCTAGGGAGTCAATATTGAACTTCCTATCCCAGTAAAACTGGAGGCAGGAAGCCTTGCTCCTATCTAGAAAAGAAAGAAATCACATATTAATAAAAGAAATAGCAGGATGATTCATGGAAACTACTTTCCTCCTCTTTTGGAGGCCATTTACAGTTGCTAAGCTCTAGCTATATGCCAGATATATCGGCTGTTTAACTCCATTTTCCCTTTTTTTGGGTGGATAATTTAGCAATAAGGTATCCCAGTGAAAATAGGACCAAAAAATATAATTGAAAATATCAGTGAAGACATTTCACAGTTATTACAATGACCTTGATTATTGCTAAGACCACAAAGGGTTTGGTTTTTCTAACACTTCCCTTCAATAGGAAGGGCTTTGTGAGGCCAGGCAGTTTTGGTAATGCAGTTTGTTTCATAGCTCTGCTCATTCTGTAAAGTTTTTCTCATGCTGTTGATAGAACAGGTTTACAGGTTTAATATATGGACATTATAATTTTATTCCCTTGCTACTCTAGAACATAATGCCTCTCATTTCCATAGAAACTTTATCCAGAAAAAGTGCTCTGTCAACTCCCCAGAAAATAAAACAGAAATAGGCCCAGTTGCAATTCTCTGGTTTGAAGAGAATGAAAGAAGGTTTCTCATACAAGGCACTAGTAATCACCATCTTAGAAGAATTTAGAACAATACTTGTCTTGACCAGTTTGGGTTGCTAGCTGGAAACACTCCCTGGTGTATTTCCCCATGTTTTAACTTGGGTGAGTCATTTTAGGCTGGACAGTCTTCCTCTGCTGCTCCTTATCTTTAATCTCCATCCTACACTGTGGGCTTCCCCTGGGAACAGCAGAGTGGGGCTATAGGTGGTGCCTGTGTGTCCAGGTTTAGAGCAAATTTGGGGAAGAATCCCCCAAAGGAGCTCTGGTGGGAAAAGCAGATCCACTCGGCCCCTCCCCCCAACTGGTCCCCAAGGAAAAAATACCTCCTTGGAGAAAGGTGGAAAAACCCTGTTTATTAAACAATAAAACCAAAACAATATCAAGCAATGAGAACCCTTGCCACTCTAAAAGAGATGACAAACTGAGAAAACCCCGGGTTGAAGCTCAGCTCACTCAGTCTCTGATCAGTCCCTCAGTGCTGGAATTGTCGCAGGCCAGGCCCGGCCCGGTGGGCCACAGCTGCAGCTGCCGGTGCTCTCCTGGGTGTTCAGTCCAGAGCAGTTCCAAGAGGTCCAAAGAAAAGGAAAAAAAAAACAGTCCAGGGCACTTCTTTGCCTCAGCTAGCTAACCAACTAAAAAGCAAAGGAAGAGCTCTGTCCTGCTGTCTGTCCGCAGACAACACAGTCAGGAGCAGGAATGTGGAGGAGGAGTGCAGTGTCTGAAAACAAACTGCACGCTTCTTCTCTCCCCCTTCACTCTCTGGAACACTCTTAAAGGTGCAAAACTTATTATTATTCAACATAATCAGAATGAGACGACTGGGGATAAAAGCATCATATAGTCAACCCAGGACACTGTGCTGCCCACAGCTCTCTGGGTGACCTCACCAGCAGCTCCTGGGCTCCCTTGGTGGATGGTTTTCCTCTGTAAAAAGCCAAAAGAGGAAATGGTGGAAAGGGCCAGACAGCCTTCCCCAAAATCCCAAGGCAAAAGGCTGGGCTGTGTGTCTAATGCCTCTCACTGATAATGCTTCAGATCTATTATTTATTTTTCTAGGATCTTTCAAGTAAAGTCTAATGTGAATGTTTGCTGTACTGTGTTAGTCTGAATTTTGTTGAATATGGAAGTTCTGTATTTTTGCCAAATTTTCTGTGAATATTTAAAATGTATTTTTCCCTTTTGCCGTTTTGATGTGTTAGGGAGAGGGAAGACAAAAGTTTATGCTTTTCTATAATATTTTTGAGTCTCTATTTCTTGTTGTTTGAAGTACGTTTTGGAGAGAATGCAATGTACTTTATTTTTGCTGCAAGCTGTTTTAAGTGATTGGTCAGAGATGTTTTCTACACACACAAACACGTGTACACATGTGCATGCAGACACATGTACATGCATGCACACACATAAACATACAAGACCAAACTCTTTAAGAAACTGTTTTTCTTCTGTATTCTCTTCCTGCTTTGCTCTCTAAAATGTAGTAGCTTCAAAGATTTTAACTGATATTCTGCATTCTCATCCAATACAGTATTTGGCTAAGTGTTAAAGTGTCAGCTTGCCCTATTTCCTCTTCACAGAAGCTTTCTTCACACCTGCAGCTTTCTTCTGTTTTTCATACCAGAAATACTTGCATCAGTGTTAAACCTTTGCCAAGTCACTGCTGACACATATTTCTGTAGCTCTTTATTTACAGTGTGGTTCTCTTTCTTGTTATGAAATGTCAACATCTGTACTGGACAGGTTAATTTATTTGGAGAAGGTCATGACATCACTTAAAGAAAAGCTAGGCCTTCAGCTGAGAAAAAGGTTTAACATAATCCTTACCTGTTATGATTATGCTAAAAGTAAGCTTGTTGTAATGAAAACAGTATGTCAAACTGAATTAAAGATTATCTCTGGTATAGGGAGGAATCTGGCCACATAAAAAATTTGGCACATGATGTTTTTTTCTCCCTTCTGCGACAGAAATAAATATTGCAATAAACAGAAGGCTGTTGCTTCAAATAATAAATTAAGGTAGTTGAGTAGGAGTGCATTAACTCTTTATGTGACACATTTACATTTCAGTAGATCTGATAATGCTGTTGTAGTTTTTTCCCTTTTAAATCTATGATAAATAATACTTACATTTAGTGCTGCTTTACATCACCTGATCATACTGAAATCAGTTTTATGCAAAGAAGCTCATAAATGGGTCTTCCACTTGAAGAATAGTTGAAGAAACAATTCAGAGGTGCTTGTTTCGGACTGGTGAAGCTCATGGACCACATAGTGCTGTCCTAATTAGTCCCTCTGGTGTGCTGGAATGCTGAGCTTGTAATACCTCATTGCTCATGGTAACAGAAACATGGTGTTTAGGAGGAGGTAGAAAATGCTGTATATATATTCTTCATTTGTAATTACACCAGGCATATAAACATAAACATTCAGGTTTTTACTCTTTTTTGCATTCCTTGATGATTTTCCCCTTTTGTCAAATAACTGTTAACGAACCTTTCTTAAATTTCCTTCATCTCCTTTGATGATCAGGCTGCATTGCCAGGAACTGGTTTAGATGTTTAATCTCTTAGGCATTATAGGGTGACAAAATGAGGTAGTAAATATGGTAGCCACTGCAGTTTATTCCTTGTGATGGTTAAGCATATTGCAAGAAAAACCTCATTGAGTTTTTTTAATTTGATGGTAACTAACTCGGTTTTTCAGTTTTTGTACTCTTGCTCTCTGAGTCATGGAGGAATAGTTATTTACACTTCATGTGTGAGAGGCAGTGAGAACTGAGGTGAGCTCCTGCCTGTGTAGGCTTAGTGGGAAAAGGGTGCCTGGAGGATGTTGGTTGCCATGGTCTTCAGACAATGCAAAAACATCATTTTGGCAATCCAGTAGCAGTAGCTGTTCAAGATTCTCTGACCTTGTTGCTCTCCCAAAAAGGGGGGGAAAAAAGTGCAACAGGCTCACAAATACTTTCATTAATAAGTAATTTCTGTATTGCTTCTAATTTGCATAGTAGTTCTGAGACATAAGATATTACCCTTATTTGCTAAGGCAGGGGTGCCTTATTTTGAGGTGCAGGGAAACTGTATCATCATCCCTTGCCAGAAATTAAGTTTGTGTTCAGAGAAAGTTACCCATTTGCTTATTGCATGTTATGTAAGGTCTCCTTTGAACTTGCTATGTGTGATATTTCTCAGGAGCACTGCAATAGTGTTACTTTCCAGAATGCACCATCAGACAATGCAAATACTGTCAGTTCTCAAGATCCCAGTTTATGGGAATATGATATTTTCTGAAATATGTTATTGTAAAAATTATGATCAAGTGATGACAAAAATCAGTAAAGCTAGGGGATTTTCAAAGCAGGGACAAGTCTGAAACATCTCTGCTTCGTTCTTCCTGTTGTGCACTGCTACTTGCTTCTGCTCAAACCTTAGGTTTAGTGTCAGTTCTAATTCTTCTGAATTTATCTGACAGATTTATCTCTGTCAACCACAAGATTTGTATGCCATCTCATACTGTAGTTTCTGATGCCTGTACTTAACTGATTTGTTTCCTATCTGCCTCGTTCATCTTTTCATTTTTGGCAAACTGGATTTATCTTGTTTTTATGATTAAATGGAAGGAGTTGCTAAGGAATGAGGTCTGGATCCTTTATTACATTTTAGCATTGTTCCTTGGAAACCTGATTATATCTTGCAAATTAGAGTAACATTTCAAAGGTAATAAATCCTGCATAGCTTGTTAAATATCTCATTTTTTACTTATAGATTCTTACTGAAGCAGAATAATATTATTTCAAACTTTGCCAAGTGTGAAGTGTTCTGCTGTTGCTGTGTGTTCAGTAGTAACTAAACATTTGCCATGCTAGAACAGAATTACTTTGTCTCAAAGACTTTACATTCAGAGTATGATTTTATAACTGTCAGTTAAATAATGGCTTTTTGCTAATAATATTTAAATATTTATCACTTCTCAAACCATTGTGATAAAGGGAAGTACTTTTCCAGACAAATTCACATCCATGTGTGTTAAGCCTCTGTTTATCTTCAATTTTCAACTACATGGCTGATACCTGGCTTTTGTTATTTCATGGGCTATAAAATTTGCTTTTGTGTCTGATGCATTGAAAATGTGCAGCATATACATATATTTTGTTACTGCTGATAATTGGATTAGAGTCTTGCCAGTCATATTTGCTTTTAAGAGTTTATGGTATAGATCCATTTGCATTTATGAAATGCATTTAATTGATGTTTCTAACTGGAAGTGTTCACAGTATGGGGCTGTGTGTGTGTTTTCTCCTCCTCTTCTGGCATCTGAATACCTTACAGCTTTACTCATGTGAGCAGCTTTCATTCATTAAGAATTCTTTGACAGTCTGCTTTGAGATGTTTCTTGACATTTTTTGGTATTTTTGTCTGATGGAAATCTTGTTGCTGATGACAATGAGACACTGAAATGGAGACAGTGCAGAGAGCTAATTGACCTAGTATCAGATGCCCTTGGGCACAATACATTTTCAGTCATCTCTAGATGAAAACCTTAAAAACAAGTGTGTTGAGTTTTCTGTTCTAAAAAAATTCCCCCTCCTCCCCACCCTATTGCAGATTTTGGCTTCTTATCATCAGTAATGATGCAACTGATCACTTTTGGAAGGAAAATGTATTATGTGATTGCCTCTGACAGGACTTTCAGTGACTAAAAAGGACTGTTTCTTCAGCAAATCAAATTTCAGTGATGCTTACTTAAAACACGTGCTTTTGATGGAAGCTAAAAGCGATGATCAGGAATAATTACACCTGTGGGCAAGGAACAGGAAACCAAAGGGATGGATTAAAGGGTCCTCCAGTTAGGAAGCTAGACCAAAAATAAAGATGTGTATTTGGGGAGAAAACAGGAGTGAAACTATGAGTAAATAGAGCACTTAAGCATTTCCTATAAAGGAAGCTCCTGTAGTGGTGCAGTGGGCCCAGGAGTACTTCCAAGCTCTGAGGTAGAATCTGAGTTCATAAACCTCCTGACCTGTATTAGATGGGAACTTCACAGGCACCAGCTCTTTCAGCTTAAATTCCACAGAGGGGACACCCTGGTGAAAGTGCTGGAACTTTTGTGAGAGCAGTTGGCCCCCAGCATTGACACATGGACAGTCACATTCTGCTGCATGCTAACAGAAATGGGGGAATACTTAATGTAACCTCTCCTTGTGGAGCTGTAGGGACGTCCTGGTTTCTGGCACACCTGTGTTGTCATTATAGTGCAAGAGTTCTATTATCACTACATTGCAAATGTTCTATATTGCTAGAGTTTTGTACCTCCTTGATATTTCTTGTAGGCAACTGCTCTAGGCACTGACTCTTCCTTGTCCCCACAACAGCCAACTGACTCCAGCTCCCCTCAGTTAACCAATCCACTCTTTTATAACACTCTTCTTACTGGCTACAGGTGTGGCCTGTTAACATCAGGCCTGCCCCTAATCCTTAATAATTGGCTCAGCTGCAACTCTTTAGGGGATAAGATTACTTTCTATACCACCTTCATTTACCCATACTGTATCCCCCTACACGCCTGGGCACAGCACTTGCTGCTGAGCTGCTGCAGTCCCTTCTCTGGGTTACTGGTCCAAAGGGGAGCTACTTGTGAGGCTGGAACCAGAATGTCACCCCAGAATAAAACATTCCCCTGCTGGGCCAGCACTAGCAAATGGAAAATTGGTGAAGTACAAAGAAGCAAGCAAACAAACAATTGTTTTTCGTCCACTGGGGGGATCTAATATAGGTTGCTGTCTGTACAGAAGCAAGCTTCCATCAGTTACCAAACCCAGATCTGACAGCAGCATTTTTATAACCAAATCAGGACTTCCCAGTGTCACGTAGTGAAACTGAAAATTAAAACTGGCAGACATGCTACTTCTTCACTTGTTGGCTTTCTAAAAAGAAATGTGGTTTTATTACCTTTATTTTGTAATGTAAACTTTGGCCATTTGAATTATTTTTCAAATTAGTTGTAGTTCATGATAAGCATTATTCTTTCAGGTATTTTAAGATGAGTGTGATTGATGCAAGGCATTGTCCTGCCACTGAGGTGTACCTGGCTGGAGCAGCAGATGCACCATGTGGATGGTCAGGACTCCAGGCAGCAAACACCTCCTGTGCAGTGTCTGTAGTAATTGTAAGTCATGGTGGCCTAAGGTTTGCTTTAGTTTATACACATAGGATGTGTTTCTTAGGCAGGGCCATACAGTGAAAGATTGGTGCCATGGGGGCTCTCTGCTCTGGTTTCCACAAACTTCCATCTCTGCTCCTGGAGAATGCCAGAGTAGGAGAAGGCTGCCTTGTCAGCTTGTTAAAGATGAGTGTTCCTGGGTTTTAGCCAGGGTCATCTTGCAGGTAGAATAGTTTCTAGCTGCCTATTTGCCTGAAAAATCTATCCATTACATGTTATTTGAACTCATTATGAGGTCATATTTCATTTCAGCCCTGGAGGACTGGCCATTTCTGTATCCCTCATTCACTTCAGGGGATCGTGGGTATATTCTGTAGGCTCTCACTCTTCTCAGATTGTGTGCTGTTGGTCCATTGGTAGTTGCTAATTAGAGAAGATAGGTTGATAAACCTCATGTGTGTGTTTCAGTTTCCAAGATCCCTGAACCCTTGGCATATACTTCATTACCAAAATAATTGAGGGCCTGCACTCAGAGTGATGGGGTAGTATTATACTGGCTTTGTCAACGTTTGTACTAGGAAAAGAAAGAAAAGGATTAAGTGATGGAAAGAGGAAAACTCATTTCCTGCCCTTGTCCACTATGGCTTCTTTTGGTTTATTTTTATGCCAAGGGCAAGAAAATCATTTATGGTCAATATTTACCTGCTTCTTTTAACCTCTGTTGCATAAGATGGCTAAATACAGGAATGCACATGCAATATTTATGTTGTTGTGAGACAAAGACATGCTCTTAACTTGGCCTGATCTGAAAACAAAAGCTCTTTTGGTCAGAATCACTATGGCTTTTATGAAGTCTGTAATTATGCTACAGCCTGTAGTGTTAATGATGTTTACAAGTACTTCTAGTTTCCCTTTCCATTTGGGATTAAACTGGTTCTGTATAAACACATACCATGTCTTGATCAGCAATGTCACTGAAATATGTAAAGCAGTGCTCATTTCATGTATAATGTTAACAGTAGCACTTCTTTTTCTGTGAGGTTGCCTTTCTTGGAAAAATTTTGGTTTTTAGTTCATGACCATTGTGACTAAATCTGCATTTTCTCTCTGGATATTTTCCTGAGCTCTGCTTCTGTTCTGAAGAGCTGCTAGGAAATGAATGGCAATTCATTCAGTGTTTTGCAGGGCTCAGCCACCTGCTGTCAGAGAAGGTCAGAGGATAAACTGTGACTCATTGCAAGAGAGTTCATCTCTACTGGTGGCCACAGTGAGACCTGAAGTCACTGGAGTTATGCAGCAGCTCTGGGGAGGGATTTAACAAAGACTTTATACAATACTGACAAAAATGTGTGGAAAGCATAGCATAAGAAATCATGGGAAATTCTCCATTTCTCTTTGCCCAGTAAGATCTTAACCACAATGCAAGCACCTTCTTTGAGGTGAAGATCACCTTGTTATTTCAAAACTGGTTATACTTCTCTGTCTTCTGTTTGACTTTTGCAGGCATAGTTACAGTCTGGACTTTTGTGTTGCACAGAAGTCAACTCACCTCTTCTTTCCTTCAAACTGCATAGGGTCAATGTGACTGTTAAATTGCAATTATTTTGATAAGGGCTGTTTTGACAACATGCAAAAAGACTTGCTGCAAAGAATAAAATGGCTGAAGATAGAAAATACTTAATTTCCTTGAACTTAACAGGATAGACTACTTAGACCCCTGATTTAATTTCTGTCTTACCCTTTTTCTAAGCACTTTCCTTCCTTCCTTTGTCTTTCAAGGAGGGAATTTAAAAGATGAGTGTCCAAAGCTGGAGAAAAGATATTAAAAATATTGTTCTAAAATATTAAAAAGTTTTGACAGAAGTAATTTAAATGGAAAAAAACATCATGTCATTGGTGATTCAATAAGTATTTTTAAAGGAATTTTCCCTTGAAAAATTCCAGTGTTCTGGGTACATTGAAATGCGTGGGTATCCTGCAGTAATTCAGAGTGGAGTCTTTCTGCTCTCTCATATTTGCCTTTCCCCATCTCAGCAGGGTGTACCCCAAAACAATACACTGACTCATTTTCTTAGTCTCTTTTGGTACTGCAGTGGACTAACCTTGACTTAGTATTGGATTGGCTGGAATTGGCTCAGAGCAGTGTGTGCTGCTGGTCACTGGTACAGAGCATGTTTCAGGGAAATTGGAAAGCTCTGCTTTTTAATGCTCCCTGGGGGTATCTCCAGTTATTTACCAACATTTTTAGTGAACATATTACCTGTAAGAAATGTTTTACTGTTATTGCCTGGAGTCATAGCTCTTTCAGATAGCATGGGTTGTTTTAGTGTTATTTTGATATTTAGGATAATTGGGATGTAAAATTTATTTAGCATGCTTGATCATCAGGAAGGTGTAGAGGTCTTTAAGTAAATATCAGTATCTTGCATCATTTTCCTGTTGCTCTAAGTAGATAACACAATCTTTTCTGGCCTTTTTTTTTCTTTTTTTAAAGAGATATTTGACTCATAAGTCAGGTGGATGCAAATCAAAAATCTAATCCTTCAAACAGCAAAGCATGCAAGAAATTCTCTCAGATGAGGATTTTTACTGACATGGAGATTGCTGAGGTGAACAGTGCTTCCCTGCATATAGTAAGAAATCCTTGAGTAGAATCATTGGCTCTTAGAAGTGTGAAGGTATCTGACAATCGTCAGCTTTAAAATTTTTTACCTTTATATAAATAATTACTTCAATGAAAGCACTCCCAAGTGTCTTATCAGAGAAAATACGAATTCTCCAAAGTGTTTCTTTTAAAGGCCTTTCTCAGAGGTCTTGCCATGCATAATACTCCTCTTCTTGTATCTAGAGCAATTTTCATAGACTTTGACGAGGCAGTTTATTCTGATATACACCTTTAGAGTCTCTTAAATAAAATATAAATAGATTAATATTACCTTTTTAAAAAAAATAATTTCTTCATCCGTAGGTCCTGCAGGAGTAATATAAAATTGTATCACAATAATGTTTTTTCTTCAATACTGATACTTTTTGGTTTTAATGACTCACACACCATTTGGCTCAGCAATAGTATCAGGTATTTAGGTCCAGCCAAGTCGTATTAGGAGTTACTCAGTTTCTATGTAAGGCAAATATTTCTACAGATCTTTCAACAAAGTAAAAAAAAACTTTGTATCTCAACAACCAACTTCATGTGCTAAATATGGGGTGCTCTGTTCTGGGGAGAATCCCCTGTACTTTGAGTGTCTTTCCTCATACTCAGCTGTTTTGTGTTCCTGGACTCTGAGTCTGCTTGGTGTGGAGGCTCAGCAGGGTTTGGCTGTGGGCAGCCTTGCCAAGTGTCACCTGTGACAGCCTGGAACCACTGGTGCCTCGCTGTAAATAGCAGTGTTCCACAAGGTTCAGTGATATTTAACTTGTTCATCAATGGCTTGGATGAGGGGAGATGCCTCCTCAGCAGGTTCACTGGGGACACAGAGCTGTGAGGAGTGGCTGATACCCCAAAGTGCTGTGCAGCCCTTCAGAAGGACCTCGACAGGGTGCAGAGATGGGCAGGGAAGAACTGCCTGGAATTCAGCAAAGGCAGGGTCCTGCACCTGGGAAGGAACAACCCTCTGTGCCAGCACAGACTGAGTGACCTGCTGGAAAGCAGCTCTGTGGAGCAGGAGCTGGGGGTGCTGGTGCACAACCATCTGCCCATGAGCCAGCAGTGGGTCCTGGGGGCCAGGGAGGCCAGGGGGAGCCTGGGGGGCATTAGGGAGAGCATTGCCAGCAGGGAGGTGATCCTGCCCTCTGCTCAGCCCTGGTGACGCCACATCTGAGTGCTGTGTCCAATTCTGGGCTCCCAAGGACAGGAGGGATATGGAGCTCCTAGAACTGGCTTAATGGAGGGCAACAAAGATAATTAAGGGACAGGAGCCTCTTATGAGGAAAGGCTGAGAGAGGAGAGCAAGGAGAGGTTCAGCCTTGAGGAGAGACAATTGACAGGGGACCCAAACAATGTCTGTCAGTATCTGCTGGGAGGTGTCAAGGACAGAGCCAGGCTCTGCTTGGTGGTGCCAGGCAGTAGGACAAGAGGCAATGGGCAGAAACTGAAGCACAGGAAGTTCCACCTGAATGCGAGGAAGAAGTTTTTTACTGTGTGAGTGACCACACACTGGAACAGGTTACCCAGAGGTTGTGGAGTCTCCCTCATGGGAGACATTCAAGAACCATCTGGACACAATCGTGTTGGATGAGATGTCCCAACCATACCCATTCTGTGATGAATTTACTTGATAACACTGAATAATCCCACTAGGATGTCATAAAAGTTCTAAAAATGATGGGAGATGTAGTTGATAGTCCACTGCACCATGTCTGAGTGGCCAGCTGGTTACTTTGTGTGGAGAACTTCAGTGGATCTTTGTGGAATGAGTAGTATTAGGAAATTTTAATTGCTCTGCTGCTGCTTTGATGCAAAATTCAAGAGAGTAAACTGAAGGAAGTAATTTTGGTCTTGTGTGTTTTGCTTTTGATCTTCTGAATAAATTAAAGTTTACTGTAAATTTATCAAAGTTAGGAAACTCAAGCCAAAATCACTACTGAAGTCATGCCCTTAGCAAACCTGGTAAAACACCACTCATAGAAGTTTTGAGTGCTCCTCTTGTAGTTTCTTTCTTCCTTTTTATGGCCATATTGGTTCTGGTTTGCAGGTTATTATCCCACCTGCCATCTGCATATGCTGAGACATCTTGTGTTAGATCTATACTTTCACATCATACATGTAGATGCACACTACATTTAAAAATACATTAATCACAAGATACTCTTCAGTGTTAGAAAGGAGTGTGCTGTAGATAAACATATGTTTAGGAGCTTTAGATTCCCTGGATTTGAAGGGCATTAGGGTTGCTAATATAGGCATAGGCTCTGTGTTGGGCTTACGGTTTTTGGTTTTTTTTTTGTCGATTTGGATATAAAGATTAAAAAGTAAAGTTGCAAGGTTAGTCAGAAGGAGTGAGTGGGACCTAGTGACTAGAAATGGAAGTATTGATGAGAATTTGTCCAAGTGTGTTGTGGTTTGAAAAACCTTTCTTTCATGCTAACATCAAAAACACTGCTCAGATATAGATAATTCAGTATTCTTGAGACTGAAAAAGCTATTTCTTTCATGCTAACATCAAAAACACTGCTCAGATATAGATAATTCAGTATTCTTGAGACATTAATTGAAAGATCAAGCACCATAAGGCAGCAGTGCAAACTTCCTTAATTTAGTCTCATAAATGTGTATTATCCCTGGCCAGTAAGGGCAATTTACTGTAAATCACTGTGATTCTTGTCCTTCCTGATAACACCATATCACATTGTCAGTTTGAAACACTGCCTGCTCATTTTTGCTTGCAAACTGTGCTGCTTCTTTTTTGTACATAAACGTACAAATATCTCAGTATCTGTTTTGTACATGCAACCCGTATGCCTTATTTGCAAATGTATCTTGACAAATGTATTTTCCAATTAGGAATGTAAGTGGATTTTACTGGTGGGACTTTATAAGAGGTACATACATTTGTGTTCAGATAGAAGTAATTTTTTAATTCTTCTGGATATGCTGCTAGTTTTCTGCATGGCTATTCCATATTAGAAGTTAAAAGTAGTGTCTGTTAGTGTGGATAGTAGGATGTATCTATCTTGGTGTCTGTTAGCATTGATAGTTAGTAGTATCTGTATGGATACTGAAATTTTGATATATAAATATAATGTACATAGATCCCAACTGCAAACACCAGGAAATAGTTGTCCTGGTTTGCAGATTCCCTGCTTTTTGTCAGTATGAGTTAAGCATGCACTCCAGTCAAAAGTATGTGTATATTATATTCCAGGTGTCATAGACCAGGAACCTCACCAGAATTGTGCCTGATATTTATCTGCAATTTCAGGGAAGCATAACCTTTTCCATTATCAGAGACCAAAGGGCTAAACTGATACATTCAGATCCTGCTAATGAGCACAGAGGACAGAAAACCATTTTGCAAGCTGGGACAAATTACACTAGTGCAGTTTAATAGAATGCTGAGTGATGCTGCAGTTTTGTATGAGATGGTCGTGATCAGCCTTGGGAGAACTGGGTGTAGGAGGGATTTTCATAATTTCTGCTGTAAAATGAAACCCAAGCCAGCATGGACAGGATTCCCCCTCCTTGCTGCTGGGCAGTGAGGTAGCTGTGAACAGAATCTGCCTCTTCCTGGAGCTGACTCAGCTCAGCTGGCCAGCAGGAACGTGCTGGGTCATGCCAATTCAGTGGCTTCTGGTCCATACCTTCCTTCAGCAATGCACGAAAATGCTCTGAAAACATAAATATCTAGAATGTACATATTTCATCTGTGGAAGCAATGTAGAGAGTTGTCTACAATTTCTCTGAGGTGTAGTGTACAGCTGCAGTGTTTAATTTTATAAACATTGAATTCTACACCATGGGCTATTAGCAGAAGTGATCCTGTGTGCCTTAGCTGTTTCTGAGCTGTTTCCAGTACCAGCAGTGGGTTACCCTGTGAAGCTGGATCTAAACAGGAAATGGTTAAGGTATATATGTGATAATGAGTGAAAAAGAGAAACCAAGTTTGAGTGTAGCTAAGATATTTATTTTCTGAGAAGGTAGTGTTCTGCTTGACTAGAATGCTTGCTTTATTTATAGAAAAAAGCTCCCATGTCCTTACCTCACAGGACAGTTCTGGCTCTGCTAGTTGCTTGGTAGAAAAAAATACTTTTTGGAATGTGACTGCAAAACATTCATGGAATTTCTTGGCAAATAAGAGATCCTGAGCATTAAGGGAAAGTTGTTCTTGTTTTGTCTAGTTCTAGTAATGTTCATGTTTTGGGCAAACTTTCCACAAAGATAGGATTTTTGGGAGTATTTGATTGTAATAGTGAAACTAACCCTATGATGTGAGTGGCTAAAACCTACTGACTTGTGTGGGCACCACAAAGCTGTTTGGTACCAACCAGTTAGTCCCTTTGTCCATCATGATTCTTGAACTTTGTGCATTTTTAGGTTTTCTATGCCTTTTTCTTGTGAAACCAGGAGACTGAGACTTCCAGTATGATCTAAACTTTTGAACAAAAAGAACATTCAAATTATAAACTCAGAATTCTGTATGGATTTTTCAGGAGAATATATTAGTGTTGATGAGAGCTTCTGTAGAAGTGGTTATGGTTATCACTGGGCAGCTTTGGCTCTGGTAGCTGAGAGCAAGTATGTGTGAGAGGAGGTGGCCTAGCACCTCGTGACTTGTCTGAATAAAATTGCCACAAAAAGGCACTTTCAGTGCTGGCTGAGGACATAGAGACAAAGCAGGTGGGGGTTTGGCTTTCTGGGTGTCTTCTGTGTGGCTTCTCAGCAGGCTGGTGTGGCAGACAAGTGGCCATGTAGAACCATTCATTTAGAAATTACTTTTGAGTGCAAACACAGTCATTTGCTGTGGAGTATCAAGAGTGGTTGTTACTATGCACTGTGTAGTTCATCTGCTTGCTGCTGCAGTTCAGAGGTGTATATTTAGGGTTAAGAATCTGAAATTCTCAGTTGCTAATTCAGCTCTGCAGGCCCTCAGTGCCTTGTCTGAGACAGGTCACACTTATCTTTATCTCAATATGCAAATATCTAAACTGAGAAGAACATCTGTTAAGATCATAGGAGGTTGTGTAGATGATTTAATGGTTGTAGCAGTCTGAATTAGGTACAGTGCTGTGATAATGCCTCTAACATGGCTCAAAGCCACCAGTATGGTGCTGCTGTGAGTCTGATGTGCTTCTGCAATGCATTAGACATGATACTTTTGTAGAGGGAGAGAAATGCTAACAGCATTTCCTAAAGCCTTCCTGAGACCTCATTTGTAATGTTGTGTCCAATGGTCCTTTGCAGTGAGCAGAAGGATGGACTTGGATTGGAGCAGGTGCAAGGGCAATTTCATAAGCTGCACAGGAGATTTGTTCTGGAATGACAGTAGAAACTTAAGTTATGAGATGAGTATTTGGATTTGAAGTATTGAGGTCTCCAAGGGGTCTGAAGGGAGACTGAAACTGCTTGTTTTGATTATATGTATTTGGCATTAACAACATGATTCAGTCTTTTCAGTGGTTGCCAGTGGATAAGAGAAGTTCGCTTTTTCTGTTCTTCTTCCAAACCTTTTAATAACCCTTTAATAACAACGTATTTTACTTGTCCTCTTCTAGTCCCCACCTTCTAACATTCATCATGGAACCAATTACTAGGTCTGGGGTCAGGAATGAATGGATCCCCTCAGGAAAGGGAACATGCAATGGATATTTTGTTCTTTTTTTGTTGTATTAAACACAGTTCACTTACTGTGATCATTTAGGAGAAGTTGCTACTTAGCAATTACTAAAAACAAGCACCTATTGCAAAGACAGAGAAAATAGCAAGTTGTAAAGCTCTAGTACAATTGTAGCCTTTCCTATAGCTGTTTTGCCTTTTGTAGGGTATTGAGAAGCAGTTTGTGGGGTTTAGATACACTATGGGAACTGCAGAACTGAGCATTCATCGTGTGCTTGCCTGCAGTTGCATGTTCATCCCAAAAGGGTCATCCCATGTCTCTGAGCTGTGCTGAGGCACAGGGCAATGCTGGGTTGGTGGTCCAGCACAGCTGTAGCATTCTTTCTGCTACTCAAACTTGTACTGTTTGGTGCAGAGAAGTTTCTCAGTCATTTGTCACCTCCTGTAGCCCAGAAGAACCGTTCTCAGTGATGGCTTGCAGTTTGGTTATCACTCTGCCTTTGCATTTTTGGCCCTTCTGTGAGAAAGCAGACTTGCAGGGAAGTCAGCATGTCATCAATGACCTAAGATTCAGGGAGGGAACCACAGAAGCAAAATGAGATGTGAAATTCTTTCAAAAGCTCTAAATTTGGTATTAGGTAACCAGAATGTGGGCAGGAAGCAAAGAAAAATAACTGCTTCCATTAGGTTGTCTTGTTTTTTTCAGAAAGCTGCAGTCTGAGAGGGGCATAGTATTTATAACATATTCATGGCATAGCTGCTTCCTGGTAAGTGTGCAACAGGAGGAAGTGTTGTTCTTAAATTAGTAAGTGAATAAGTGGCTGATAAAGGATGGGCTACAGATATCTAGATTTTATTCCAGACAGGATTTAAAGAGAAGGTTTCTTTTCAGTGTCTAACTGGAGGGCCAGATAAAAAAGTAAGGTATAACTTCCTGGTGTGGATAGGCTCAGTCCACCACCAAACATTCAGTTGGCTGTGAAAAGACTCTAAGCTTTATGTGATTATTGTCATTAAAAAAAATCTTAGGGAATGGCTATAATGTGGGCCTGGGTATTTGTACCATACCTTGTTAGGCAGTGGTGTACTCTCAAGGAAGAGAACTAGTAAAGTAGGATATTGTTCCTGCTTCTACTAGTAACTTGCCATGTGGTTTTACACATATTTCAAAAGGAGACAAATAACTTTGAGTAGATCATTAATGTTATAATTGAGGCCAGTTGAATGTCACTTTTATTTTGTACCATAACAAAGTAGTAGCTCCCATTCAGGATGAATTTTCTTTCAAAAATGAACTGAGTTCAGAAGACTGTACTTCTGCTTGTCTGACTAAATGTAATAGCAAATCTTTCAAGAATTCTGGCCATAACATTTACATTAAACTGTTAAAATGGATCTGACTTATAATTTACTTTGAGGTGTCAAATACAAAAAATGTGCTAGAGATTGTGTTTTAATTGAAGGGACTTATACCATGGAAAAATTATTTCCGTTCAACATGTTACAGATCATCAGTGTGGGTGGAAGAATGCACTGAAACCTTCCATGGACAATTGTGTGACAGCAACTGCACTATTTATATTTAAACATCTCTGTTACTTTCTAGCAATGCCCTTCACTATGAATTCCTGTAATTAGTGGTTCCTGAAAGTATCAACACCTCCTCTCTCCCTCAGCTCTCTGAAGTGTGAAGCTCAAGGATCAAAGAAATGTTAACTATATTGGCTGTAGGCTGTATAAAGTATAATCCCAGATGGTTTGTTTGCTGGAATGTTCTAGGACTTACCTGTGTGACCAAGCTAACCAGCACCAGCCAGACTATGACAGCTGTAGTGATGATGCTGAAATCTGCTTGCTCTATAAAGAGAGATGTTCTGAGGTGAGCTGGGATTCTTTTGGATGAAGATTGTTAAGCAAAAAACCTTTTTATTGCCAAACCCTCCCCACCAGACCCTTTCATGGAAGATTTAAACTAATTCATTGTGTGATTCTGTCACCATTGCAATGGTAAATTTTCCATGTCAGGAAACCCTTAGATGGTAAGAATCATTATTTTCCTTGCAGGCTTTGGGGAGGCACAGGCACTTCTGATTTTGATGAGGTGGGGAAAAGAGATGATTTTGTCTTGGTATTTGTGGTTTTTAGGGGAAAATGTTGGACCTTCATTTGTAAATTATTGTCTTGAGCTTTCTGGCAAGGACCTATGTGTGGGTGTGAACTAAGTGTATTTTTTGTGTCACTGGTGATGGAAACTAGACTATAAACACCATGGTATAAGGGATGCCAGGGTCTTGTGAGGAAGGAAAAAAAAATCAGAGTAAAAAGATTTCTTAAAATAAAAGGAGACAAGTTCTTAGAGTTGTTCTATGACTTTTTGATTGGTTTACTGGTGATTTTTTTTTATTTTGAAGGGCTTCATGTTGTGTATGTGTTCGTTTTTTTGTTCTTTATTTAATTCAGAATCAATCTACTACTAATAGCTGTGTTATTAATTTCCTGTTATCCTAGCTAGCAAACCCATTTGACTATACTGATTAATAGGATACTCAGAGTGCCAGCTTTGGAGTAATGCCTCAGATCACAAGTGATGATTGGCTTCTGTGTGAGTTGTAGTCATGGCATTAGTTAGGTTTTGAAGCCCAGTTCCCAGAGCATGATTCATATTGACTGTCCTCCTTTCTCCATGGGAGGTGACAGTGGTGAATTTCCTGGGTCAGGCAATACTGGGGATGGGAGTCAGGATAACTAAATCTCTTTCTGCCCTCAACACCAACAGGAAATATAAGAAGTGGAAGAACAAGCAGTTCTCTGAATTAAATATATTCATGTGACTGTTTGAGACCTCTTCAGAAACAGTAAGAAAAAATACCATCTTACATTATCCTAACACATACGTTTCAATGCTGAATGCTTATCAAGATCCTCATATTTTGAGCATTTTTATTTCCCTGTTGCATTTGGGATCAAATAAAGACAATTAGACACCACTTTAGCATGAAAGTGTACTTAACTCAGTGTGGCTCAACAGTGGAATGAGTGATTTATTTGTAAATACTATGTTCATTAATGATATTAAATCTATACCTGATTTTTTATGTTGGACAAAAAAAGGTTGTGGGAAGGTTATGGTGTTGTAGTGTATGTAAATATTTTTGATAAGTTGCTATTTAAATATAAAAAACTAACTATTCTGCAGTCCCATGGAAAAGGTGAAAGGGTAACAATTAAAAGTTACTCTTGGTGAGATGCTGATTGAACACGAGAGGGAAAATGTTCATAATGGGAACAATCAGCTATTGGAATAATATCCCCAGGGAAGCTGTGGATTCCTCAGCATTGGATATTCTAAGATTTGTCTGGACAGGGTGCTGGGCCATCTTACCTGGACTGGGCTTCTGCCATGGAAGGTTGGATCAGGCAATTCAAGAGTCACTTCCAACCTGGTATTCTGTAATATTCTAGAATCATCTTGAATTCAGCCTAAGAACTCTTAACCCACCCACACACCAAAGGCAGGGAAGTTTGAGACAGAATAGGAAGATGTCTTTGTTTAGCTCATACTTTCTGGCAAAAATAGATGAAAGTATGCTACAGTCTACTTTCTTCTGTAGAATAATAATAAGAACACTTATCCTTGGTAAATAGTGCCAAGAAAACCCTATTTTTAATTAACACCCCTTTTTCCCTCCCCCATAGTACTTAATATATTTGACAGAATCAAGGACTGTTTTTTCTTTGAAAAAAATGTTTTAAGAAAGTATATGTAACTTGCTGTTAATTTGGATGTAGATTGAGTTTAGGTCGAGACTTAGACTCCAAGTGACTTTATTGTGGTTCATTGTAGAAGCAATTTGTTTTTAGATGTAAAAGAGTGGATGGTGTTAATCTAACAGCAAGACAGAAGTAGCTACAGTCCACAAAGCCTTCATACAGCTGCCTTGACATCTAAATATATAGGTGTCTGTAGTGAGGTATTTAAATGCCTAAAATTCTATTTCTGCACTGCTGGTTGGGTTTTTCTTCTGCCCCAGTTCTTCAGGGATCCTGAAGTGAAGTGTTCCTGCTGATTAGCCCTTGTACAGATCTCTCTAGCACCCGTCATTAGGAGTGAGTTCTGCACAAAGCGTAGCAGCCATGGCTGTGGCATGCTAATCACAAAGACTGCCTAGGAGCCAGCAAAACACATGGAGTTAGTTGTTGAGAAGAAATCTGGAAACTGCCAGGGCAAGAGAGAAATGGGAGAAACATTGGAAGGTGAAAAGTGGTATGGAAACAGGAACAGATCTGTGAAGGGTGCAGAAAGGTGAGAGATGGAAAGGAGTGCTGGTACAGGAGAACTGGAAGCTAAGGGACTCTGGTTACTGGGTGGGAGCAACATATTGTGTAATGAAGGGGTTGAGAGTGCTCAAGTGGCCATTGAAAGGAGGCAAGGAGGTAGGACTGGGATCCCAAATAGAAACTGAGCCTAAAGACAAGACTGGATGGGGGCAGTAGCACATGTCTACAGGATTGGCAGCAATGAAGCTGGGATGAGTTTTGAGGAAACTTGAATATCTGTATTGAGCAAGATGGAGCTCCTCCATTTCAATGGCTACTGTCTTAAAGCCAAGCTCTGAAAGCTGTCATGAGTAAAGAGCTGCTGGGAAGGCACAGAATTAAGATTGTCTAAAATATGCTAACTGAGCTCCCCTGGACATTTGCATTATGATACAGTTTTAAATTCTATGATCTCAGAATTTTATGCTCTTTCCAAGTGGAACAGATGTGTATGAAGACTGCAGCAAAGAAGGACAGGTCTCTGGAAACCTGCTTTTATTTGTTGTAGAAACCCTAAGACAGATAGTGAATGGGGCAGCTCACAACTGAGGGGAGATGTGTGTCACCTTAATTAGGAAACTAGATGGATACAGCTTCTCCAGGAAATTAGTTAAGGTACTATAGAAAACTAAATACTCTGAAAAAATGAGCTTTAGGAACCTGGTTGAACAGCAAAGTTTGTAACTTTGCTCCTGATTCTGCAGTTTTCTTGTCTCTGGGATCACATGGTGCCCTTGGCAGGGCTGTGTTGTTACCTGGCAGCACCAAAGGGAGCTCTGTGCCAGGACAGGCATTTCTGTGCTCAGAGTGCTGCTCTGGAGAGCACAGGGTGACCTGGAGCAGGGAGTGTGCGGAGCTGTGCTGTGACCATGTGGAATGCAGCCACTGGGTTGAGTTTCACGACTCTCTTCTAGCTGCTTATTCACTGAGTAAGGCTGGGGTCCTGAGGAAAAAACCCTGTTTGTTGTCACCTTATACAACACCAGACAAACTAGATTTGAACAAGGGTGCCCAATTAACTGCAAATCCTTGGAAAAAAACTTCTTAGTTTTTTAGAAGAGCTTACCTTAAAAATTTGTTAGTTTCCACATCATTGGATGATACCTATCTTATATTAGGGTTTTATTTAGGGTGTTGATGTGTGTATATAGCTTGTTGACTTCTGTTTCTTTAAATGGCATGCTTTCTGTACATTTCTTGTGGGAAAATATGTGCAGAAAACCTAGGAAAATCTAGGAACTATGGTTACAGTGAGTTTTTAAATTTCTGTTGACTTCTGGTAAAATCTTACTTGAAAAATTGTACCTTGATTAATTTCCCAATTATATATTTACTTACGTGATGGAGAAGACAAAAAATGGTTTTCCTTTGATCTGATGTAATTGAAGCTGTGTTTTAAGGGAGCTTAATTCAATCTTATCTGATTATATCCTTACCATGGCCAAAAGTAAGGCTGCAATTGCTATTTAAGGAGGCTGGTTACAGAGGTGGTGTCATATCAAATACATTGCTTTTCTACTCTCTTACTGTTAAATGGGCTGCTCTAAATTAGATGGTCTAATTCTGGAAAATTTGAATACGTGCAGGTGGACTTTTGTGTCAGCAAAGCCACACTTATTTAATTGGCGCTCCATATGTCTGCAAAAATTGATTCCATATGGTTGAACGGCACATTTTGAAAATGTTTTTTTTTAATTTATACTAGTGCCAGGAGAAAGAATAACTCTATTTTTTGAGCTCCTTAACTAAGTGACAGTGCACCTGTACACGAACCTTCTTTCAGTTTTTAAAGCAGTAATTGCATACGTAGGATTGGCTTGTCACATGTTAACAGCTTTAAGGTGGTTTAAATATATGGCTGACAAAGGCTTAACTGTGTGCTCTCTGTTTATTCTCCTAAAAACAAGTGATGAAATACACCTAAACCAGGCAATCCCACCATCTATTAGGTTGAATTTACATGAGTTTTCTTACAGAAAACTCTTTCATTTAGGGTCGTGGTAAATCTAAATATATATATATATACAGGTCAAATAAAACTAATTTTTTTACATGTGGAAAACAGCTTTGAGTTTGCTTCAGGTTAACCATATTGATGGGAAATGATCCTCTGAGAAAAACTGGAGATCTGAATTCTTAAATTGGGGCCATAAAAGTTGATATACTCAAGAAATGAGCTTATGAGGAGTAATGTAAATTAATTTTTTATTTGTTTCTTTTTATTGTGCACAGGTACCTAAGGATAAAACTGGCCTGAAGGGAAAATCTGGGGCAAACTGGGGACCTTGCCTGTTCTTGCACCTGAGTAAGTGAATACTTAGTGGAAATCAGTTTTACAAAATGTTAAAACTGTGAAATATTTTTCAGCATCTCCGTGCCTAATTGCTGTTGTAGCTTTAGACAAAAATTTGGCTTTTGCATTGACAAAGACCAGAAGTGGTTGGGTTACCTGCAAGGGAGGGAATGTGCTGTAGAGCCTGCAGTGCTTTGTGGTATGTTTTATTTTTATTGCTACCCTTGAAGTCTCCACAGAATGAAATGTAGCTTATGAACAGGATTTCTTGGTATTTTGATGTTTTGCCTTTGCAGTTATTTGTCTTCAGAGTAATGTCTGAGTTTCTTAAAACTTGATCTTGCTGGTTTGTAATCATAGTAAGGAACTGAGACTCAGCAGAGCTGAAGGTCAGGCCAGGTTAAATATGAGGTCAGCAGAGGCTGAAGGCTGAGAAGCTGAGCTCGTGGAAGGTTGTCTTTGAAAGGATTAATGCTCATTTCATTTTTGAGACAAAACCTATTGTCTTGATTGGGGTTTGCTTTCACTAAAACAGGACAGTGACAGCTTTTCTTCATCAGCTTGGATGGGGCATGTGGAAGACATTCCTTGGTATCTGGAGTCCCCCAGTCCCAAACCCAGCCTACACAGTTTTCTGAAAGGCAGGAAGAGTATTTGCCATTTATCCACATAGCTTTCTTTCCTGGCAACTCAAGCGTTATTCTGGTTGAAAAAAATTATTTTACATGTTGAAAAGGTACGTTGATGTGTCACTTATTATTTAAAGCATTTATTTAATCATACATATTCATATATGAAATGTCTGTAATATTAATAAGCAGATACATTTTTCATAGCATGAAACTCCTTTCTGCTCATAACATATTTTTAAAAATGGGCAAGTTAATTGAGTTTTCTGAAACAATTGGTAGAGCTGGAGCCTTTCTTCCTACTGGCATTTGTCATGCTAAAAGAATTATCTTTGGTTTTAGAGAGCTTTACTAAGCTGAATATCCTTACTGGTATCTACATTAAATTTTGAAAACAATACCTACCAGCTTAAAGTCTCTCAGTGTAATCTGGCCTAAACTTGTTACCAGTGCTGATTATTCCAAATCTCTGCTGTGGTTTATTCGTATTCTTCTACTTAATTAATGAACTTACAAATTGATATCCATCATATCACTGCATAAAAAAGTGTATTTCATTTTGCTAGAGTGTTTATTGTGCTTATCCCTGCAGTAGAGTAGTAGACAAAAATGTCTCTCATTGCTTTCAATATTAAAGAGAATTATATATGTAACCTAAAAATCTGCCAGGCTTTGGGAGCTGTGCACACATAAGACTTTTAATTCATTAAGAAATACGTCATGGTAGCATTTTGTATTATTGTTCTTTTATTTGTAAGTTAGGTGAATTACAATAATGCCTGAGACTGAATTATAAGTAACTGGTTGCTTTCCTGTTTTAGCAGTTCTCGTTGAAGTTCTGCTTCCTTGCCTTGCACTTGCTGTGTATAGTTTTAGGAATTAAGTCTCTGGACTAGTGAACAGGTGTAAGGTTTATTAAAGAAGAAAAGTTCAGTGTTCTTAAATGATAGTGGCATGTTTTGAAACCCCAGTAGGCTCAACAGCTCTGTTTTAAATCCAGCAGGGACCTTTGAGAGAGGTATTTGCCTTGTTTCTTTTAACTTCTATACTAACATGAAGCAAATGTTTTCATTTATTTCCTGTGTTATCAGTCCTACTCTGCATATTTTAGTCTATTGCTTTTGACAGTGATGAAAGGCAGCTATTTCCCAACCTTTTGTATTTTGGGTGCTACATAAGCTCAGCTGTTCATTTTGGGAATGTTTTCTTCTCCTGATTTGTTCCTGTTTCCTCATTTGAAAGGCAGCACTAGAAATCTCAGATACAGTTGCAGTGTTCATGGAATTGTAATTTAGATTTTGAGACAGGAGCTTGCCCAAACAAAAGGAAAGCAGTCATTCTGCTGGACTGGAGGACCTGTGGGTACGGTGACAAAGATACTGTGTCACTGTTGTGTTACTTTGTACTTGAAAATGGTCCTTAATTGTGGTCTAATAAGGTAGAAATCAAGAACTAGTGAACTAAGAAATGGAGATAATCCAATTGCATTGTGTAGTGTGTTCCTTCATGAATATAGGATTGATCTCTGGGTGTTTTACCCAGTTTATTATTTGCCAGTTACTGTAGTTACTGCATCACCTACAGATTTTCTCATTCAGACTTGAAATTGAGTGCCTTGGGGCAAGATTTTCTCTGTTAAGCATGAAAATGAACTGGCCTTGGTTTGAGAGCATCCTGTGTGCAGCAGTTCTCGTGCCTGCTGCTCTGGAAAGATCAACTGGTTCTGAGCAAATCTACATCTGGGCATGGAGCAAGATAAGTGCAGCAGGGATGTAACCCTTGCTCTGCTGCCCAGTGTTCTTTCCCAGGGTGTTATCTGTGCAGGTATTATCTGTGCCCTGCTCAGAGCCTGCAGTGAAGCCGCCTGGTGCTGGTGCTGTAGCCTGTTGGTACCATAGGATGAAGCTTTTTCAACTTCTTTTACCAGTTAATTTCACAGAGATTGCTATTTTTTTTTTTGTAAATCACAGTGTATGGTTTCTGACAGCTTTTAAAGATGTCATATGCTCTGCTGTTTATAGTGTAGAAGTCTCTGGGGATTTAAAACTTTCTCTACAGTATCTCTCTCACAGAGATCAATTAAGTTTCTAATTAAAGTTTTATCAGCCTAGCATCTATTGAAATCCTAAAAGTGTTGGCGTCTGTTGAGACAAACATAGGAGGTTTTCTAATCTCATGAGAAAATTTTTGTTGAGGATTGTTGGGGTTTTTTTATATTTTTGAGTGTTTCTTTGTTGTTCACTGAGTGGTGTTTGAATAATGGAAAGCTTGAGTAGCTGAAATTTTTAATGAAAAGGAGCCAAACAAATTTATTTAAACAATTTTATTGATTAAAATAGCTTGTTCTCAGCTAACAAAACTGTAGTTTTAATCCTTCCCCATTGTTTTTGTCCTTGAAAGACTACTTATTTTGATCAGACCTAAAATGTTGATGACAATTATATCTCTTTGTTTCACCTGAAGCCTTTCTTTCATGTTTGGAAAGTTGTAGATCACTACATATGAAAGGTACCAAAGTCCTGAGGTGGGCCTCAGCATTAAAATATGTAGACACTTTTGCTTTATGAGGCTGTAAACCAGATAATTCATCACTACTGACAACCTGGAGGTAGATGTGGGCTTTTAAAGAACACTATGTTATATTACAAATTCCTTGGGAGGGGGAGTGTTTGTTTTTAGGAATTCCTGGAGGGTGGAAGTCTATTAGGACGATATTGTATGTCTAATAATTCATGTACTTGGCCTAAATTGTTTTTTTAACTTTTTTTTTTTTTTAAGGTCTAAGACCATTTAAACATTCTGTCATAATCATAATAATAATTAGTAGCATCCTCTCTGCAAACACAGAAGAGAGGGGGAAGCTTTTTTTTTTATTTTTGGAGTGTAATATTCTCTCTATCTATATAAATAAATGATAGTGTGTGGCATGATTCACATGAATAGCAATGCAGCTGTATTGCTGCTGTCTGCCCAAATAGCAAGAAATGAGAGAGAAAGAGGAGGTGACGGGGGGATATGAATCTGAGAGGAGAATTGTGGCATGAATAAATTGACACTGTGGTTTTTCTGGGGGGGGGACACTCATTACAGGAGGCTTCATCTGTTTGCTGCTTTCCCATATTTAGAAAGCATCTTTAGTGATCCTTTTTGCAAACAGCTCATGCAGTAACTGGCAAAACAGAAGCAATTAGTGGTGTAATCTCAAAGGGAATCTCAAGCTTCACTTTAAGTGCAATGATTAAATCCACTAGAATGATAACCATTGCTGCCAAGAACTCCTGTAATTGGCCACTAATGTATTTTGTTGTAGCAGTCGATAACTGCTGCATTTCATGCACATAATTAGTAATGCATACACGTTTGGTCAGTAAAATTGAAAATCCTGATAACCGAGGGTAGAGGGGGTGGAAGGAGCACAGAGCTGGAGAACTGAAATACTGCTCTGTTGATAGTACCTAACTGGAACTGTGTGCTTCAACAAAACAAGTGTCCTACTGTGCTGGAATACAAATGGGCTGTCTGTGGCAGGATATAGCAAAGACATTTGGCAGAGAGGGATTTGAAAGCTTCTGGCATAATGTAATTGAATTGGCCATTTCTTTAAAGATACAGCAAATTGTTTGCTGCAGCATTCATCATCATAAGGAAGGTCAGACAGCTTGCCAAACATATGATATTCATAATAAAAAGTAAAACGGTGACGCTTATATTTAAACACAAATCATGTTATCATGTTTGTAAAAGCTGCAGAAATGAATGGGAATATTTTTGGTGATGCTGAGCGTTAGTAATCTAAGTAAGACTGTAATTCAAGAAGGGGACGGCTTCTAAGCAAAGATCCACAGGGAAATTCAGCTACTGAGCAACATATGATCCCCCTGATTGGAGAGGGTAGTAGGTGTTTTGGCAGGATTATTGCTGACTCTCTCTTCTGATCACTTAAGGGAAGATTAACTTGTATGATTCTATTTTTTTGCCTTTTAAGAAAACAAAGGGAAAAATAACAAAGAAGAAGGACTTGAGTCATTAAAAAGAGACAAAATTTGAACAAAGCGTTGCTGGGGGTTTTTTTGTCAGTTATGCTGTGACAAAATAAGATGATGCAACAACCTGTAGCATAGAAGTGTTCTATGAAATGCTCTGTATTGGTGTGCTGGGAAACCCCTCTCGAGTCACATCCAGAACCCTGAACGTAAATTGCTTGGTGACAGAGGCTTTGGGCCATGCAGTGATGCCTCTGCAAATGAGTAGCTGTTAGCTCTTAGGTTCTAACACATTCAGGAGACTGGCATTTTGATTTCTTGCACCACTGCACCACTGATAGGGTTGGAAATGGGAATCAAAATAATTAGATTGGATATATAGATCCCAGCAAACCAGCCAAGAAAGCGGCTGGGCTGAGGAGGGCTGCTCTGAATTCTAAAATGTGCCAGTGCTGTTTTTATGAGAGGATGAGGACAAGAGGAGTAAACTAGAGTGCAGATGCTCACCATTTATATTCAAAGCATGTAATAAAATAATTGAATGTATGCTTCCTCCTATTAAAGCCTGTTAAAATCAGTAATAAAGTACATTACTGTTGTATTAAAAAGGGAGCACAAATTTTCAGGTAATATATCTTAGTTGTATACATAGTGTACAGATAAGCAGACTGGGAAGTGGTTTTTTGCATTATCCAAAGCATTTCTCTTTCTGGTACAGGACTGTTCCCATCAGTTCATTTTCTGTTACTTAGTCCAGCAGTATCTTTGCAGTATTCCCTCTGGCAGTTTTTTACAGGCCAGCAGTCATTTCCCTCCAAAAAGCCTTTCATTCAAGTTCCTCAATATTTTTATATAAAGACCCCAACAAAAACAAACCACCAAAAAAACCCTCATTTTCCATGTACTCATTTTTGAGTTTCCACAGCTGTTAGAAAATGTTATCCTATTTCTATGCACATTCTTCCTTTAGATATTTGTAAACAATTATCCCACTATCTCTTTGCCTACTTTACCATTTTTCACCTGCAAAAAAACAATCTTTCTTTACTCAAATGTTAGTTCTTCACCTTTTTGCTTTCCAGAGACCCACCTTCATTTAATCAGGAGATTCAAGAGTCTAGGTTCTCCTAAATCTGTAGAGAATATTTTTTTTTTCTATTATCATGATTTCTGGTGCTTTTCTTTTTTAATTTTTACTCTCTAGACTGACTGCCCTTATTACCTCCTACATCATGTATATCTCAGTGCACTCTCTCCCTTCCTTCTCTACCTTCCTTATTATTGATCTGAATTTTTTTCGTACCAAACATGTTAAGTCTTGCATTTTCCCAAGCCATACCTTGCTTTCTATTTGTATTTCTATTTTTGCTTTTCATTGCATTAAATCCCAAGACCTTGTGTCTGCAACTCCCTATCTATCAAGTCAATGTTGAGCATCCATCCAGAGTTGCCTGTTGGTTTGTGTGCACTCCTGCCATGAGGAAGGCAGTGGTTGCAGGATCTCCTGTGCTTTGAAGCCAGATGCACAGGGCTGTGTCTCTGGTAATTCTGTATGATAATAACACATGGGAAGTGCTTGCCTGCTTTTGCAGAAGCCTGTCCTGCATGCTGTCAAAGTACCAACTGAATCTGTAAGCAAATACAGCAGTTGCTGGCTCCTGTTGTAGTCACTGGAAAAAGCTATGTTGAGCTGTTTCTGAGCTAAATATCAACATTTTGTTCCTGTTTGCCTGCTTTGGTCTCCAGGAGGTCTTAGGTGTTAGTTTTCTTATTATTGTACTCTTAATCCATTCATAATTTCACATTACCCTACTCAGTTGTAAAGATAGTGATGAGGAATAGCAAGGTGATGTCTTCTTGTGTTAATCTGTGCAAGCCCATAATATCTGAAGCTCCTTCAGCAGTTGTCATTTGTGTGTCCTGAAGGTGTCCCAGTCAGTGATTCAATGTTTTGATGTAAGATTACAAGACTAACAAATAAAAAGTGAGTTTGCTGTCCATGTGGAATGGAGGATATTTAGCTGGTGTGGGAGTGCAACATGGATGAGTGGTACTCATACCAGGAGCTCAGAGAATTTGGGTTTACTGCAGAAATAGTTTGGTGGTTCTGCAGGAGCTAATTTTTATAGTAGAAAACATAAAATCCAATCCTTTTTGTTAAAAGAAGACTGAAATTATGAGTTGGCCATCATCTGGTAATTACCATGTGAAGGTTTATGATATGAGAAAGCTCTTCTTGTTTGGATGCTATGGAAATAAAAAGATGCACTGGAAGTAAGAAAAAGGATTCAAACAGGAACCAGATTTTTATTCATTGAAGTTGAGACAAGAAATTAGCTGAAATTTTTACATCCAGCTCAGGTGAATTTCTAAAATACAATTTCTTTCAGTGTGTTTAATGCAAGAATTGAATGTTTGA
This sequence comes from Zonotrichia leucophrys gambelii, assembly GCF_028769735.1. Classification (NCBI taxonomy): domain Eukaryota; kingdom Metazoa; phylum Chordata; class Aves; order Passeriformes; family Passerellidae; genus Zonotrichia; species Zonotrichia leucophrys. Next base: position 21,205,916 of record NC_088169.1, on the reverse strand, counting down.
GTTGCAAAACTTGTGTTTTTGAGGAAACGCAGCAGAGGTAGCAGGTAACTTTTGTCTCTTGTTGGATTTGTAGTTATTAAGGCCTTCAGTTAGGGTTTGGGCACTCATCCAGACTGGTTATTTAGTTCAGATGATGGTCACAGGTTTCTGGAGGGCAGTTGCAACACAGTAGTTGCTGTGCAAGAAATAGTTCAGTTATGCTCCAAAGGCTACCTCTTAAAACACACAGCTCACTTACAAGCCCATTAAGGATTGACCTATGTTGGGAGTTTATTTAAATACTTGGCACTGTTCTTTAATATCGGGAGTTTGGGAAAAAAATGTTATTTTGCTTTTTAATAAATTTTTCCTCGACCTTTATCTGCAGCAAAATTGGCTGGCAGTATCACAGCAGGTCTAAATGCAACATTTTATTTATGGCATTAATTTTATAGAAGAACAAATGGAGTATGGAGACAAGAAGAAATTAAAGACTCCTTAGCTTTTTTAGAGTAATAACTTGCTGAATGTGAATGAATGCAAATGTCACTGACTTGAACAAAGAGATCAAATTAAATTCCTTGGGCAGGTTACACAATGTCTGTCCAAGGGGACTGCAACACTTGATCCCTGTGTTCTGTCTGCTGCCATTGAGACAACAGTATAGCAGTGTATAGCACAGGTAACATTTTCTGCGCCTTTCAGGGTGTTAACTGCTAGTAAATATTTCCTGTTCCAATGTATAAATTACCTTCTATGATATGAATTCTAGGTAATGAAAACCCATGCATATTTCAGCACCGCAGTATAGCATTTATTTTATTTAGGAGACCTGCAGATATATTTAATCTTCTATTGTAGATTTATTAAAATCATACAATATAAACATCAGGACATGTCATACATCTAACTTGAATGTGCTGTAACTCAGGACAAACTGGCCTTTTTCTTCCTTGCCTGGAAGAATTTCTATGCTTATTTTATCCTTGGTTATTGGAACTGAGTTTATGCCCTTATTCTACAATAATCTTCAGAACTAAGGATGTTCAGTGAATATTTTATCCCTTGCAACTTCTCACTGATAATACTCATTTTATGGGATGATTTGTTTTGCTGTACAGCTAATAACTCAGCATGTTATTATGTGTTCACTTGGCTTTTGAAGGCCATCTTAAAAATATGCAAAAGAGTATTCAAAATACTTTCCTTTTTTTGATCTCTTATGCCAACACTTAGAAACATGGTGAATTGTCACATCTTGTGAGATAGTATATAATCAATTTTTATTCTTTCTGAACTGGTAAGCAGTTTCTTTTACACACAAGCTTAGCTGTGAAGAGATTAATATATTTAGTTATTTAAAAAGATAAGTATTGTGTCTGTGTAGGACTGAATTATACCAAAGTATGTGGAAAATATTTTTTATTATTGAAAAAATAAAAAACCCCATTGTTTTTATGTGTTCTTAGGGGAATATGGTTTGAATCTTGCTTTGTTACAGTAGCAAGTTTGTTAGATTTTCAAAGCATTTGTTCCTAAATGAATAATACCCTTCTGCCACCCATGCAGTGTTTGGGAAAATTTAATTTGTTTAGAAAATGATAAGTGGCAACACTGATATCTTAGCTCCTTATCTTGGGAAGTGCTCCCCTTATTTTCCTTTTCTGTGCCCCTCTCCAGGAACAAAAGCAATACAAGAATGCAGATGTTGAAAGGCACGAAAATGTGCTTAAAGTATTTTCCTTCTGTCTTGGAACAATGGCTGCTGACAGCAGAAGGCTTGCTTGCTTGCTAAAATTAGATTTGAATCATCAGTGTAATAGCAGTAGGAAATTGTAGGATGGAAAGGTGCCAGGAAGCCTATCTGTATCTGCCCTTGTGCAGAGAGGGGGGCCTGCAGGGGCTTGAGCTCAGCTGAGTGAGCCTGCCCTATATGACAAGTACAGCTTGAAGCATCCTTACACAGAATTGTCCTTGAGCAGAAACCATTGAGGTGGGATCCCAACAACAGACAAAAGCACAACAGTGCAAGATAGCTGTTACAACTTAGGCTTCTGAAGAGTTTGTGTCTTGTTGGTTCCTTACATCACATTTAATTGGGCTCACTTCCATTACCTCCCACCATTTTCCAGTGCTAGGATAAAAAAAAATTAAATCTGTGATTTGTGACGTGGTTTTTTTGTTTTTTTATTTTACGATTGTAAAAACACGGGGAAGTTTTCATTAAGTTAGTAGTGAGTAAATTAGAGGATGATGCTTGCTCTGAAGCTGCATCAGAGTCAGCATCATTCTGGCTTATTCTGTTTCTCTTCAGTTGTTTTAAGGCAGTCCAGTGCCCAGTTATTTCTTTTATGTAGTCATTATCTGTTGGCTTTGCAGTAACCCAATCTGTGGAACACAGTGACCTCTGTATGCACCTTAAAACCATTCACAGAACTGGCTGTAATTCTGCTGATGTAGAATGCAGCTGCCCATTTAAATCTCTTTTTCTTACAGAGGGGATGGTTATGTCTCTGCTGTGGACTGGCTTCTGTTTAATTTCGAGTGCAGTTTTTACACTACTGCCATAAGCAGCTTAGTTCTTGATTACTTCAGGGAGTGCTTTGTGTGATACAGCAGTAATTGATATCAGCTGAAGTGCTAAACCTACCAGGCCCCTCATTTAAATTAGTGCCAGTTGGAGATGGGAGAGCCAAAAGCAGGACTGGGCCTGGGAGAGGACTCTTGCTTTTGGAAATAATTTAGTTTGCTCTCATAACACAGTAAGAATTCTCTGACCTTCTGGTTATGAGATTGTTCTTGTCCGAGGGAGGCAAAATAAAATCAAAGTGATTGTGTAGGGATGATCAAGGAGGAATTTTAGTTTAAGTGTTCAATGATATTTAGTGCATTACTATTGTCTTCATCAGTGCTATGAGTGCAATCAGATATATTTTAAAATAAATCTACATAAGTAACTGGGTTATAATAAATGCAGCATTGGTTTTTATCTCTTATTATTTGTTTGCATTTACTCCGTTTAACACTGTTTTGTGTACTTATGTATCTATCTATCTGTATATAGCTGGCATTTTTATATATAATGTTCATTTACTTTGTGGAGAAATAATTCTACAGCTGGGTTGTATTGTTTATGGGTATTATTTAATAATTGGCAAATATTTAGAAGGCACACTACCACCATAGTTCAATGAGACTGCTGTAGCAAATTTGATAGAGCGTAAGAAAATAATTGAAAGCAGTGCCTGAGCATCAGTGGCCATCTTGACCTGCTTGTGTGTCCAGCTCTTAGATCACAATCCCTGCTCCTGCATGTGCACCAACTGGGAGAACAGTGTGTTATGGGGAAGGTTTTGCTGAAAGTTGCTGATATAGTCATGATTGAAAAAATGGGTAGGGTTTGATCTGCCTGATTCCCCAGAGTCCTCACAGGCCGGTAGAGTGTGAGGTAGTGCGAGGTGGGCCTCGGATGATGGTTTGTACTTGTTCATTTCTGTAGTGAGTCAATTATTTATTGTTATATGTGTCCTGTGGTACCATATTTGTAGACAGTTATTTGCCAGTTTCTCAAGACAACAACATGAGCCATTCCCTTAAATAGCCCAGATACTTGTGTTATAAAGAACCTTTCTGGGAGTGTTCTTCCTGTTTGTCTTGTAGGTGTCTATGAAAGTATGTAAATCTAATCTGTAATATTAAGGGGTTTATGGCCTTAGTACTTACATTTCAGTTCCATACAGTGCTTTGTGAGATTGCATGTACTCTTAATCATATTGTTAGCCATTATCATCTTTAAGCATATTTCATGTCCCTTGGGTGTCCACCTACCATCTGTTCCTTTATCCCATTAGATTTCCACCAGATTTCTCATTTTTTCTCTTGCATACTGTGCTGAAAAAACCCCTCCTTACCGTTTCCCTCATTGATCTCCCAGTTTAGTCTTAATTACACAGCTAATCAGATTATAGTGACTCTCTTTATTTCTTACCTCCCTGTGCTTTCCACCATGACCAAAAGCATGTACTTCATTTCTGCACGTGGGTATGTATATGCATACAGAATATACAAGATTCTTCTAAGCAGTGCTTTCTGCTCCTCTCACTTTGCATGGAGGGTATAAAGACACCTAATTCTTCACAACTCCACCAGCTGCTCAGCTTCCACATCCTCCTGTGGACCATGGGAATCCAGCTCTTAGCAGAAGAATCCACAAGGAGCTTCCAGCCAGCTCGGCAGTCTGTCCCCAACACAGGGCAGCCACAGCTTAAATGAGCTTAGGCTGGCTATGCATACACAGTGCTGAGTCACTGCTGAAACGCTTTACCTTGCTGTGCACCTTCTGTAAAGCAAGCCATGGGCAGATCAGGTGTGCCTAGGATGGGCTATAGCTCACTGTCCTGGGCCATTAAATTATGATCTCCACACACAGAAAGTGTCTTTCTGTTTCCCTTAAAACCTGTGAGAAATGCAGTATTCTGGGAAGATGCATGAGGGTTATTTACAAACCTGGTGACAATTCCAAACAACTGAGAGAGCATGTTTGCTGTTAACCCGCATTAACTGGCATTCCTGCATGGAGAACCATTGTTTTATAGGGCAGGAAGGGTTCATCCATTCACTGCTCATTTTTTATTGCTGGACAAAAGCTTGCCTGATAAAACAGCATGTTTTCATGGCTAATGAGCTCAGTCAGTCCCTGGTTTCTATCCATGTACTACAGGAAATAAACCGTATGGAATATTACTGTGGAATATTTAGGTTCATTTATAAATACAAAGATTCATGTGTACAAATTGGCTTCACTCTTAATTGATTTAGAATACTTGATTAGACAACACAGCTGAGCCAGTGTAACTCTTGCTGCCACTGAGAGGGGTGGTTCAGCCCTCACTTTTGTCTTCCCATCCCTTCTAGCCATATGGTGCTTGTCTGACTCCTCAACCCAGTGCTGAGCTCCTTCCTTCCTGGATGAGATCAAGCCATTTTATCTGGTTTGATGGTATGAAACAGGTGTGGGGAGCTGTGTGCTTCATTTCTGGAAATGATGTTTCAGCATGAGGGTTGCAGGTCTAGTGAGAAGCCTCTAGTGCCGAGAGGTGTATGAACTATATCAGCATGGGCTCATTTCTACTTACTGTTTGGATCAAGAAAATGACTAGTCTCGTTTTACATATGTCTTCTATATGTACATTTTTAGATGTTACCACCTGCACATGATATCATAGTCTTGTGGCAAAAAAAAAAAAGAAAAAAATAAAAGAAAGGCATTTTTAGCGCAGATGACATGATTGATAGAGCTGTGGTTTTACATACTTTGAATTTTAGTGGAGTGAGGAGACTTTCTACTCTAAAACTTAAGCTATCTTGCATTTCAAAATAAAAGATATTTAAAAAATGACTTAGTGCATCAATACTTGGCAGAAAAACAAGACTTATTACTTTACCCAGTAAAAATCAATGGCCTCAGAAAAAACCATGTTCTTCGCCAGCTTATCGTGTAGAACAGGGCTTTGTTTCAGTAGTTTTGATGACTGATGAGGGTATCACATGTTTTAAGTGCTGGTGCTCTACTTGTGTTTATTCTGACTTTTTGTCTTAAAAAGCTGGCCAGAATCATCTCTGGTGTACAGCCATCCTTTACATTAGGCTCATTGCAGAGCCATGTAGTGACTCTGGGAAACAGTTACAGAAGTTTGCAGAATTAGGACTGATGTTTGGGAACCATTTTTATTTAACATCCTTAGTGAGCATGTGTGAAATTGCAAATGCAAAATTTTCAGGGACAGAGTTAATGCTTGTGCTCAAGAGCTGGAGCAGGTACTGGGGCACAAAATGTCATGTTAGTGTTGCTGAGTTCAGCTGCTGCTGTTTGCCCAACATGGAAGCAGCAGCACGTGGTGGGGGAAGCTGCAGGCAATAGGAAGGGAGAGGTCAGAGCCAGACTCTGCTTCTGTCTGGGAAAAGCAAAGCAGAGGCAGTGTCTTAGGTTTTGGCAGCTCAGGTCTGCTGTTCTCACATTTAGGTTTTCTACAGTCTTAAGCGTTATCATTTGTGTGTCATCTCCTTGGCTGTTCTCCTGTTTTCTGTAGAGAAAGGAAAATTCCTAGGTGTAGTGCTTACAAATCACAGTACTGACAGCAGTCCTAGTTTTGGTGCTCCTGGCCACTGATAGCCTGTGACAAAATTGCTTAAAGCTGACCAAAGGGATTGCCTTAGGTAATGGGATTGTGCTGCGATCTCTTGTGGACCAGCCACTGGAGAGAGATGTCCAAGCTGGATGGAATGAATTAAATGTGCCTTTGCACCTGCAGAGCCAAGCCAGGCACGTACACCAGAGCCTGTGTGGGTTGTCCCCGAGGCCTGGGACCTTCAGTGGCTCAAGGAGTCACCTTCTGTTTGTGAAGGCCCCATGCAGAGGAGGGAGCCCAGTGCAGCACAGTCAGGCCAGCCAGGCAGGAGCCATTGGGAGTGGCCAAGTGGGGACATGTACCCCCCTTCCTGCACTTCCTTGGGCCTGGCTGGGTGGTCTGGCTAGAGCCTGGCTTTGTGTTGAAATAAGAGCCAGGGCTGGGCAGGCAGCATGTAGAGAATAGTGGAGGACTTCAGCAGATGGATTTTAGTAGTTTCTGTTGATGTAACCTAAGTGGGAATTCTTTTTTCCCATCACATTTGAGCATAGCAAAGGCTGAACACATTTTGCTGAGACTGAAATGGCATCTCCCAGGATTTCTTGCTGCCCAGTTTCAAAACACTCCTATAAAACAGGGAGATTTATAAAAATGACAAGAAACTGGGTTATAGTAGAAGACAAGAAGTAAACCTAAGTATAGGCGTCATGAATTGTTGCTTTACATCTAGAGTCAGACCTTTCTATTCTCAAGCTATTATACTGAATATTCCAATCTGTACGCTGTGCAGAGTTGAGGTCCTCACTGTTTTTAACAGTCTGGTTCCCAGAAAAGTTTTTTGAATGAGGTTACATGTGAGAAAAGTTACTTACAGCCAGGTTGCCTTTGAAAATTGTGTCATGTATGCATGTGCATACAGGTGCACGTATACCTGTGCTGAATGCAATTAAAATCACTCTTCCATAAGGACCACAAGGTTTTTCCTCACAGGGCAGTGTCTTACAGACACAGGTTCTGTAAAAGCCAAGTATTTTCTCACACTGGCAGTTTATTTTTGGAAACACAAAACCATGAGCAAGCAGCACCATGTCGCACATCCGTAAGGTTTTGCACAGAGGTAGGGTAGCACAGCCCAGGAATATGGATGAGTTCCCATCCATCCATCCATCCATCCATCCATCCATCCATCCATCCATCCATCCATCCATCCATCCATCCATCCATCTATCTTTCCCTCCTTCTCTCCTTCCCTCCCTCTCTGTGCCTGCTCAGGCTCACAGCCGGAGCACAGAGATGTCTGTGCCTGTACCTGTTTGTGGGTGATGGGTTGTTTTTGGGTGCAGAGATGGCTGTGCCTGTACCTGTCAGTGGGTGATGGGTTGTTTTTGGGTGCAGAGATGGCTGTGCCTGTACCTGTTAGTGGGTGATGGGTTGTTTTTGCCCTCGATCTCTGCAGGAAGAGAGCAGCAGCTTATCAAGCCCTTCAATCTGGTTTGCTGAGTGGAACAGCTTATGAGAAAATGGCTGCCTTGTTTTCCAGCGTGTCCCAGGGATGGCCACGCAGGAGAAAATGAGGATCTGAGCTTGAGGAATCTCTCAGCAGCTTTCCCTGCCATTTAACATTTATAAATATGCTATGAGGGCTCCTTTTTCTCTCCAGGTAGCTGCCTTGCATTAGTCCTTGCAGCACAGTGGGAGGAGGGGAAGGAAGGAGCCTTTCCAGACCCTCAGCAGCACTCCTGGGGAACCCTTCCCTGCCAGGGGTGCATGCACACAGATCTCTCCATATATAGGTATATAAATAAATGTATATACAAGGTACAACTTTAGGCTTGGAATTTGTCTCCTGGGGTAATCTAATCACTTGCTTTTTAGTGATTATATTAATGAAGTGTTGTTTCCTTAAGTATTTAGTGCTCCTAAAAATTACTTTCTTCATTTTCTCACGGTTTGAGTGACACAGCCTTGCATTATGAGCAGACATTATGTGCCATGAAATAGAAATGCATACAGCCCTTACATTGAAGTAACTTGAGAAAGGTTCTAATACTAACACAGAAATGAGCTGCACAAAACAATTCCTCCTGAATAACCCACTAGAAAATTCTCTGCTGTTCAAGTGCATTATTCCATTATTAAGTGGGATAATGAAAACAATTTTTAGCAAATTGTTCTAGCTTTTTGCAGCAGTTTGTTTCCTTCAATTCTTCAAATGATCTTGATGTTTTAATGAATTAATTCCCTCAGTATCCTGTTGGAAAAGGCAGAAGTGGCATAAGGACTTACAAACTCTTAAGAGAGTAAGAAAGCCACTTACTTAGAATATAATGAAAAGTCTTTCAAAAGGAGTGATTAGCTTCTCTGGTGTTTGGACCTTTAACATAAACTACTGTCTCATAAACACTGGTAGATTTAGCTGTGCTGGTTTAAGATGTGACAGTTATCCTTTGTAGTCATCTGCTGGGCTTAATCCTTCATCAGCTGCTCAAGAAAATGCAATCCAGCCTGTGAGCCCTGTGGAAGCAGTGGCTGGAGATCATGTAACCCCTTCTGCCTGGCCCTGCCAGAGCTCTTCACTGCTAGGCTCTTAATTACCTGCATCTGTTTATGGTAATAAGGGAGAGGAAATAGGAGTTGAGAAACAACCCTACAAAACAACCAAACCAAAATTCCAGTCAGAGCCAGGCACATTGTCTTTAGCAGTGGACTTTCCTTACCAGCTTCCAAGCAGTGTTTCCAAAGTGTTGTTTTCAGGTAGATATCAGCTACCAGTTTTGTGGTATTGATGTACACAGGTTTCTTGTATTCCCTTGAGTAGGCTTGTCTCCTTCCCTGCCTCCCTTTAAAACAATAAGCAGTGAGCTTTTTCTGTGGAACCAGTGTTGCTTTTGAGCATTATCTCAATTTACTCAGTTCACATTAGTGCTAAAGGCAAAAGGTTCTGTTAGTCTGTTCTGTTCATTTTCTAATAGAAGCACAGAATGTTAAAGGTTGGAATAGACCTTACAGGTGAGCTAGTGAGCAGCCCCCACTGCCATGGGCAGGGACACTTCTCACCACACCAGGTTGCTCAGGGCCTTGTCCAGCCTGGCCTTGAGCACTGCCAGGGTTGGGGCTCCCTTTTTCTGGGTTAAACAAAGCACTGTCAGACCTGTGCTGGCACAGCTCTCTTCTCTTTCTGTGCCTGCTGCCAGGGCTGGAAACATGAGAGAGCCCATGGAGCTGTTTCCCTCTTCCAGAGGTCAGCTGTGCTGCTCAGTGTCACTGCAAGCCCAGAGAAAACACTTCACACTGCAGCTGTACCAATATCAAACAAAGGATGTGTTCTTGTGAATCAAACTCTCACTTCTTCTCTTTGTATTTTCTAGAGCTGTCCAGATAGCCTTTTTTTTTGTACTGGTGAAAAAAAGGCTTTTTCAAAGAACTGTGCATTCAAAATGTGTGTGCCAAAGGAATAGGAGGAATGCTATTTGTAGGAGATTCTGCTGTCTGATTCACATTTATCCTTCTGCCACTGTCGTTTCTCTTTTAACAGCTGGAGCAGAAGAGTCTGAAAGGGAACTGGAAAGACAGCCACAGGTTTTGTTTTGAAAAGCCCTTTGGAAAGAATACCTGCTTGATACTGCTGTTCCAGCATGGAGCAAGGCTCCACTGCAGTGCTTCTTGGAGCAGGCTTGTTAACCTGACTGGTTGCTTTCCTTATGTCCCTTATTTTGGACAACCCCACAATGTCTGTGATAACATGAATGTGGGCAGAGTGTGACAGGCTGATCAGGTGACTCTTGGAGGTATCTGCTTTAAAAAAAAGAACAAATTATTGCATTGAAAATGCGGAACAGTGTTTGTTTATTGGCTGTAACAGCGCTGCACCATCGTGGTGGGGGTAGGGGGGGAGTGTGCAGAAGTCCAAGTTAGCATGGTAAACAAAATATCTTCTTTAGGGCAATTCTTCAGTCATAATTTAGTAAAGGAAAAACTGTGGAGTGTAGCATATCCTGCAGTACTCAAACTACTGTGGGTATGTCTTCTGTAGTGTGGCCTGGAAATACATTCATTGTTTTGTTATGCTTTTCATCGAACACAATCCATCCTGTATCTCTGATTTTATTCTTAAATTATGACTTCTGGGGGCAAGAACTATTTTTTTTCTCTTTTCATTGGGATTTTTCTAGATTTTAACATAATCTTCCATATAATATTCACAATTAGCATTTCTAAGCAGCAGTTTAGTACAAATAATGATATTTTATTATTGATCAAGGTTTTCTGTCTCCTGCTGTATCTTAAAAACTGCTAGCTGGATTGAATGCTTCTGAGCTTCTTTATACTGTTATTCACTGGCTTGTAATTCTGAAGAGAAGAATAAATAATTCACATGAGGCTAGGAGGTTTTGTTTCTCTTTTTAAAAAATGTTGCAACAAAGTGGTTTGAGTGTTGGGCCATATAATGCAATTCCAAATATTTTTAAAATAGAAAACTTATGAGATAATGTTATTGATGTTCTGTCTTGCTAAATAAATATTTCAGTGGACTGATAATGTAGAGCTGCTTTGGGGGGATTGCTGCTGACATTATTGTTACACAGTGTGATTGCTATGCTGCTGATGTTAGGTACCAAACCTGACTCACTGTAAAATGTTTACAGTTTTGCATTTTCTGTGCTCTAAAAATGGAGCAGCTTTCACAGTCTTTTATTCTCATATAACTTCTCCCTTTCCATGCAATCATACCTGGAAATCAGCAGCTTGCTTTGCTGGGCTGACATGCACGCTGCTTTATTTTTCAATTTCATCAGTAATAGGCTTTTCCTAGGTTGTAATGCTGCTCCACTGACACAATGATAGTTATTCATTATTCACACCAAAAAAATCTAATAAAGTCTCTCTAAAGATTTCACTCTTTATGGTGGAATTATTAAAATGTATAAAATTATTCCGATTAATAGCTTTCATTTTTCATCACTTTATTCTATTTGTTCTTGAAATAGAGTACACATTTGTAATATTGCTCTGGGATGTGTGGAGTCTGATACTTATCTCCTCTGGCCTATGTGTTAGCTGGGCTTTGAAGTGATAGTGTGTGTTCAGGCTTCCATAGATGGGGGAAGAGGAAAATAAAACTCTCTTCAGGACTTGTAAACTCTCTTCAAAAGCATCAGGGCCAGAAATAATGTCAGCAAGAGGCCATGTCTGCCAAACTGTGGCTGTTTCTGCTTCTGTACCTGGTGGTGTTTGGGTCCGTGATGGCGAAGCAGCGCTTGCTGCTTGTGTTCACAGCATCTCTGCTGGGCCAGAAGCAGCTTTGTGATGGACACAGCTCCTCAGATCTGGAGGCCAGGCCTGCTGAAACTCAGGCCACCAGACTTGAGGCTGAAGTGGGTGTGTTATTTGTCCTTGCCTGTTTTACCAGTGAAGTACCATCTATCTCCATCATTTCCTTTGGTGGCAACTACTTTGCACAGCTTATACCTCTCCAAGGCTAAAGGTTCTTAAAACCTTTTGGCCCTGGTGGCACACTCCAGTGCTTTGTTCAGCAGCAGATGGCTGAAGGCTTTTTGATTTGTGTGGTTGTACTTTCAGGTAGGACTAGGCTTTGTGATGTTGTTTGTGTACAAGTTCAGAAAGCTTCATTTCAAAAGGCAGTGTAAATCTAAGTAAAAATAGGCCACTTTTCTTAAAATGTAGCCACTCAGGGTGCTTCATTAATGCATGCCCTTGGGAGAAGTTTTGTTGGTTGGTAATTTTATTAGTTCTGAATCCACGAGGAAATAAAACTGACCCAGAAAAAAGCCCCAGTTCATAGAGTTTTAAACTAAGGACTGTGGTGTCCCACCCTTAGGAAGGAACACCAAAGAAGGGAGCACCAAGTAGATTCTTGGTGATCAAAAGGAATGACAGAAGTCAGAGGCTCCGCAAAAGCTGACAAAGTTGTGTTAGTGCATTACACACCTGGCATGGGAATTGGTGTTCATTAGTCCCTTATCTCCAGGTATAAACCTGTGGCAGTGAATGTGGATAAAGGGTCAGGGCACAAGGGAAGAGAGAGTGACAGAGATTAATTAAAGAGGAGGAGAGAGAAACATGGGATGTAAAGAAGGAATAGAGAGATCACCAGTCCTGGTTCCAGCATTGATCCAGCTGATGGTGTGGCCAGGATCCTGGGCTGCCTATGTCCCTAGGCTTTGTTGGGTGCCTTTTTAATGATAGGATTCTCCACTCTGGAGATAAATTTCTCATTTTCTATGCAAGTTAGCTATCATGTGCAATTTGTTCTTCTAGACCTGTTTGGAAATGAGTCAGAGGGCTTCAGGCATCTTTGGTAGCCTTTATCCCCCACTACTGTCCATACCTTCTTCCCAGCCTCATCCCTGTGCTTGAGCTGTTCTGTGTTGTGTTTCTGTCCTCAAGCCAGAACAAGGACATTTCTCCCAGGAAAGGGCTGCCCTGCCTCTGTGTGGCCCCTTCTCCAGCCACATCCTGTTCCTTCTGGCAGTGTTAATGCCAGCAATCCTTGGTTGTTATCACCAGTCCTTGGCTCGCTCCTCAGCTATCAGTGCCTGGGTCAGACAATAAACATCAGCCAACCCCTTGTCTTCTACAGGAGCACATGAACACATTACTTGGGGCTAAAAAGTTATCTCGTGTTGAGGAAAGAGTGCTGAGTTAATTTGTGTTGCTTTTTATGTGCTATGAGCTTAGAATATCTACATAAATACTACCTCTTTTTACAGCTAGTAAGTTACAGAACCTCAGTTACTAAGCCTTAAAATGCAGTTCTGTCTTGGGAACCAACATAGGGAGCCATATTACTGTCAGTGATAATAGCAGTCATACCCATGCACTAAAGATAAAACCCTTATGATTTCCCAGTTGTGGTAGGGAGCAGGATGAAATACATTGCCATGGATGTTCTGAAGGAATGTATTGGCCTGGCTTTCTGATAAAGTTGGCGGGTAAAAAATTGGTTTTGTTGTTAAATTGGACAAATTTGATCTGGAAGTAGCAGAACACAGAAAGCAACAGACACAATAATGTCACTAGAATCAGTTTTCACATTTTAAGACTCACAGACCTTGCTTTGGACCTCAGATTTGACAGTGAAAATCTGGAATAGCTTAATCTGTAATTCATTTGAGTCTCTCCAGGCATACTTTGCTGGAATTGAGTGCAGCCTCAGCCAACCCACTCCAGGCTAAATTGTTCACCTGTTTATTCACCTATGAACACATGCATCAACTCACCCACTGACACAGTTTCCTATGAAGCCAAAAGACAGGGGCACATTTTATAAAAGCAAGGAAATCTTGAAATTCATAACATTTGACAGCCATGACAAATAAGCAACCGTATCCATTACCAGTCCCCAGAGTTATCTAGTATCCTTTCTTTATGTAATTTCTTACACTACTTTTTTTTTTACATCAATCTTCTTATCACTTATTATTTATTATTCATAGCATTAATAAGAGTTCACTACTTCCCTTTTATTTTCATTGGTGTCTTGAATATTTTAACACAGTAACTGTGCTTGCTTTGTTTCCGTGCTGTGGATTTTTCTCTGCTTTTTTTCATCTTGTGTTTTCTAGTTTTATCATCTGGAAATATTATTAAAGACATTATATACCTTTTCTTCATCCAAAGACGTGGTGCATCTGTTGACCTTCAGGGCATATTGCTGGGGCCATCTGGTTTTCAAGGGAAGTGGGGGTTGGCAAGGAATGGGGAAGGATTTAAGGCAGAAGGAGATATTAGGTTACTTCTTTATTATTTGATTAAGGTTTTCCTTTGTTGAACGGTAAGACTGATTGGTACTTTGTTACAGTGTTTGTCTTTTTATAGTCTTTGATTCTTCTTGTGGATTTGTTGTTGTTGTTGTTTTGAAGTGGTGCTGGGCTGGGGAAGCTCTTGTGTACTTGTGCTTGTCTTTATCAAAATAAACAAAACAATATGGCCCCAAAGTGCTGTGAGGTGTTGACCAGTGCTGCTGTAGTCTGTTAGCACCAGGATTAAATGACACCATTTCAGACGTTGCTCTTCTCTCAGTTGAAGCAAGTGTTGGTGAGGAATTAACAGGACAAAGTACCAACCCCATTTCAGCCTGAGAAAAGTTGTATTTAGAAGAAGTTTGGGCTCTGGAATTTTCCCCCCAGTTTTTCAGAGGGAGCCTGATAGCTTTTTTCTAGTGAATTCACAGCATATAGATAAGAGATAGCATTTAATTTCTACTGTTATCCTTCCAGAATAAAGGAGTCTGACGTGTGTGCAGGTTTTATGGGGCTGGAGCAGAAAAATAGGGAATTTTATCAACTCTGGATGCTCCCCGTTTCAATATGGCCACAGCAATTGCTGTTCAGTGGATTTGATACACCTTTGCTTTATTATCTTTTTCTCTTAGTACCATTAGAAACCACTAGTTGGCCATATAGGATATAAATTGGTAAATTTTCTTACATTTTGTAAGTGTTTGTCATATATCATATTGTGAAATACACTGCAGTGCATAAAAAGCTTTGATTTTCTTGTGCTAAAAGCTATTACAATTCAATTATCCAAAGTCTTATACATGAACTGAAAATATGGTGCACACTTTCTTAGGAGAGGGAAGAAAAATTCTTTTAAGTAAAGCTAAAGAATAAAGTATTTGTTTTAACTGAAAATAGGAAACAGCCTGGTTCTAAGAGAAAAGTTTAAGCTCACATGTTAGAAAACATCTTCTCTAAATTAAGAAGTGTCTAATTTAAATTAAAGCAGAATGTGTCTTCATGTAAGTTCTGAGTGATCTGTTTAAAACCCAGAACAAGCATCCCAGGAGGAGTGTGTGTGTGTGTGTGTGTGTGTGTGTGTCCCAGGGCCTCTCCTCATTGTGTAATCTCCATAACTGACCCCCAGTGAAACAAAATCAACAAAATCTTCCCCCAGTCCAACAGCTCCTGCCCATGCACAAACCTTCTCATAACCTGGAGCAAACTAAGAGTGTGGGGTTACAGTTGTAACAATATGATGATCTTGTCATATGCTTTTGTATTTAATAATGTCCAGAACACTTATTAATTATTCAATTTATTGTCAGTCTTCTCAATGGATTTATTTCTCCATCTTGATCAGGAAGACAAAAAGCCAGTTGAGTTATACACTTACCTTGCCAATAAAGCAATATGTGTGATGAGGAAAGAGTAGAAGAAACAATGTACCTTTGTAGTGTTTAATCCTGAAATTAATAACCTGCCTGAATTTGGAGAAGGGGACACATAGGGGGGAAAATCTCCTAACTCCTGTGAGGAAAGAGAAAACTAAGTAACTCCATTAGGAAAGTCTTCTTAATCCATTGTGATTTTGGGGATATTTCGTGTTTAAGTGTATCATTTGAGGTGTCATTCCAATCTTGCTCTTAGCTTTTTCTCCAGTTTCTTTTAAATAAGAGGTGAAGTTGAGGGTAAGGTAAAAGAGCTTATGGAAGCATAGCTAAAAGCTTGCTTTGATGTTTGCCTTGTGACCTAATAACAGCATTGCAGAAGCTTACCTAAATAAAACTGATAGGGACCTGGTTCCCTGTCCTTATTTGCTTTGTTTGGGGTTTTTTATTTTGTTTTTTGGAGGAGGATTGGTTAGCTGTCCTTAATTTTGAGGAACAGCAGAGGACAAAAAGACAGGCTATTGTCTTTTCCAGTGGCCATGATCAAAAGCTTTCTCACAAAGTCACACACGGGTTTGTAGAAATTCCATCCATGGCTCATAGCTGCCTGCATTGGCTTTCAGGACTGTGTAGCTTCTCTTAGGAAAACACATAATAACATAAAACATTTGTCAGAAGAACTTTTTTTCATGAACCACACCTTGGAATTCCTTCCTTGCTGGGGTAGTGAGCTTGTTTAAATGTGAAATGACCAAGAGCAGTGTAATCTGATTTCAGCAGCTCAGGGGGTTGTGAAGGTGTTGGAGAGACCCGGCTTTCAAAGAGATTCCTTTTGCCATAAAACATAAAACTTGGATATAATTACAGGTTTTGCTTTTTTAACAACACACAGTAAAATCAGGCACAGTAGGAACATGAGCAAGCAAGGAATCATGTTGTTTTCAGGTGAGTATGCAGTACAAAAAGTTAAAGACTGAATATTTTGTTTTACAAAACTGAAAGCCTGTACTCTAGATTAATTTTTTCAAATCTTATTCTGTGGATCATTTCCCCACTTCCTTTATATTTTAATTCAGAGTTCCTGTCTGCTGCTTTTTTATTCATGCAGAAGTGCTTATGGAATTGTAAATGAAATTGTTTTCTGAATCAGACATCAACTAGGTCATTAATTAAATTCCAAGTATAGAGCCAAACCATATCCTGGCTGCCTCTGTAATGTTGATGGAATTAAAACAGGTGTGGTGACAAAAAGTTTTATGTGGAAAATCATGATTACTTTGGTTAGACATAACAGGGTAAGTCTGTTTGACTTTCAAATCCTGAATTAATTTGCAAGATGTGAATCTGGAATAACACTGGTGGAATGAACAGATTCAGTGACAAGTGACTGGAGTGCCTTAACTACAGCCATTCTTCCCATGCATTTTTGAAGGCATATCTGAAGGAATAAAACATCTGTAAGTTCTGTTTGACTTTAAGAAGTGATTTTTTTCTCGTTAAAATATCATATTTTGGTTTTCTTACCAAAGCAATGTTTTTAATAGAAAATGTTCATCTGTTCTAATGATCTGAAGAATGTGAAGTAGCTTGATGGATGTTTATAGGAAACATTTTCCCAGTAGAAAAGAAAGCATGTAAAGAATGTGCAGATTACCATTTGGAAATGTAGTAAGTGAACAAGGGCACTGACATGGAAGTCAGATAAAAAAGGTTGAAAAGGGCTATAAAGGACATTAAAAAAAGAAAACAATAGACACTGGAGCAGGTTGTCCATAGAAGCTGTGGATGCCCCATGCCTGAAGGTGTGGAAGGCCAGATTGGATAAGGCCTTGAGCAACCTGATCTAGTGGAAAGTGTCCCTGTCCATGGCAGGGGGTTTGGAACAAGGTGATCTTGAAGGTCCCCTTCAAGCCAAGCTATTCTATGGTTTTATACAAAAATAAAATTGTTTACATAAATCTGGAGATTTTTCCAAATGTTAAGGTTAAATAGGTTAAGTAATATTATCAAAGGTTGCAAGTCAGTGTGCAAATAAGACTCTGAGGTTGACAGTACTTAAGAATAGAAGCAGTGCAGCAAGAAGGGCTGCAGAGCAAAGGGAGAAAGAGTGTTCAGAATAATTCTGGAGAATAATCACATTAGAAATGGATAAGGATTCTAGTGTTCAGTATAGAGAGGTAAGTCTGGAGCACAAAGTATCTTTTCATACGTGATTATCAAAATCATTTGCATAGAGAGTCAAGGACAGAGCTCCACGGATTCCCCAAATGAGATGTAAAATGCAATTAATAGTGAATAGAAATATCCATAAAAAGTAATTCCATGTGCTGTAAGAAATGTAAAAAATGAGCAGTTTCTTTTTCAGTTGAAGACATGGTTATATGCACCAGTCGCGTTTCAGTCAGTGGTTTCTTTACTGAAGAACTGAATTCACAAGTGGAAAAACCAGTATACTAGAGTACTTGAGGATGTGCTAGGTGTTGAGTGAAAAGCCCTTCTGTCATTTTACATCTGCAGTTTCTGTGGATTGTAAAAGAAAAACCTGTCATTTTGCCATTTATTAAGTGATACACTGGGTGGAATGAAATCTATTGAACAGGAAGAAAATTTGAACAAATCAGTGTATTTATATGAAAAGTTAGATCAAACCCAGTAGGTAAATAAACGGTGTAAACATGGGAGATGAATTTGGATTTTCAGGGTGATGCTGCCGAACTCCTTTTCCTTGAAAACAACCCCAACAAAACACACACACACACACGTACACACACACACACATGCACACACACACACATGCACATGCACACATACATGAGAGAAGAGCATAGAAGCATGTCTTTCTAGTCTAGAGCATCCGTTCTTTTGGGTGGGATCATCTCACCTACCCTTTTACACAGCTGTTATGTAGATGTCAGGTATGACAGAGCTGTCTGTCTGCTTTGCAGCCATCCCAGATGCAGGTTTAGCTGCTCCCAGCACGTGGCATCTCTCCTTGTAGGAAAGTCTCAGCCATCAGGTGTATCATGCCCCACAAGTGCCTGTCTCCTGAGGTGGAGAGAAGCTGCCCTTGGCACATGTCTATATTATACCTGTCAAAAAGACATCAACCCAATTATTAGCTTCTCCTGCATTTCACTAACCTAAATAATTACTCCTTACTGTCCCTCAAATACTTAGTTTAAAATATAGCTGAGCTTGCATTCATTTTATATGTTTTTTCAATCAGCTGTGCCCTTCTGGCCAAGGTTTTTATTCATCATAATTGATATCTGATGTTATCCTCTTTCTGAAATTAAAATGACCTGCTATAAGGTACTTGCTAAGAGAAGAAAGCTAAGGTAAAATTTTTAAAGCAGAGAAGACACATAATTAAGAGCATGGTTTCACTGTTAAAGATGTGCCAAAGCAAACAATGCTCAAAGGGTATTGAGTGAGGTCAGTAGGGAGTAGCTGAGTAGCTCCAGGCATGTGTATAACTAATTTTTGAAATACTACAAGTGTAACTCACATTATAAATAACCATATGTTCATTAAGTAACAGAAGAAGGAAAATCTGGGAAAAGTTTGTCCAGACATTTATAACTTTTTTAAGGGCAGTTGATTTTTTCCATATGATTTTCAGATTAAGAAATGATTTTCATCTCTTGAGACTGTTCATTGTTGAGAGCTGCAGTAAAGGAAAAGAGCAAAGTTACCATACAAGCTTAAATGCAAAACATGAAAACCTTTGGGATTTAAGCTGGCTGTTGGTTTCCTGATACAGCTTTTACTTTACAGCGGAGATGTATAGCAAATCTTCACCAAAAACTTAGTTTAGCTTTTTTTCCTAAAGTCCAAAGTGGTAATTGAATGCCTGAACAGCAAAGCAAGAATATGCCTTCTGCTTATCAAAATGAAGATGTTCAGTACATATTATGCAATTCATCCTCATAATAAAAATGTACTGTTTCTCTATTTCTAATTTCATATTCAGCCATAATATAACTGTAAAGAAAAAACAGTAACTTTTATATGATGAGTATACAAAGAAAGTGAATTTATAAACTAAGAGAAAGGGCAGTTCATAGTGGGGAAAAAATGGAATAAAGACAGGTTACTCTGTAGACACTATTGTAAATGTCAAGTAGATTTTGACAGCTGGTAAGTTGGAAACATAATTAAAAAAAACTTCCATACATGTACAGACTGCCTTTTAGTGTGAAGAATTGGCACACAGTGAAATGAGAAGGGTGAGTAGCATATGGGGGATTAAGGCAGCTGAGTTCTAGTAGAATCTGGAGGCAAACAAATAGACCTTCAAGACAAAGACAACTATAGTGGTCACACTGGTGTTATGTATTTGTTGATTTGTGGTTTAGCAATCTACCCTAATTAAAGGAAGCTTCATCTCATGCAGTTTTCCATCCCAGAGAGAACCTCTGTAATATAGAAAAGAGGAAGATGTCAGAGGAAAACTTGTTTATAGTGATGAAGATTTCTCTTTAACAGACTGGTCTCTGTGGCAGTCTTGATGGAAGCTCACACTCATTGAAATTGTTAGACATTGTGGTCAGTTGGATTAAATAAAGGCATTTAGGGGAGATCCAAATTTAAGTAAGCGTTGGTATTTCTATTAAACACAGTTTCCAAAAATTACTTTGGATTTAGACATCTCTTAAAGTCTTCGTAGAAAATCAATTACATGTATACTTGTGCACTTTGAATATTACTTTGGTGTATATTTGGTTTTGGCTTCAGTTTAAATTACAAGTAGAAGAACACTTGGCTGTGACCCTACAGAGGGAGAGATTAGTTTGGTAATGCAAACTATTTCAGGAATTGAGCTATACATTTATTTCTGTATTTTTGTCTTTAGTCTTTTGCTTGGATTTCTCTGGATGCTTTCTTTATAGCTGTGCTTACCACTCCATTTTTAAGACATGCTTTTAAATCAAGGTTCTGCAAGTCTAGCAGTACTGCTTGACACAGGATTTCCACTCCCTGCAATTGTTGCATCAGGAGGACATTCTGCTGAATCACAACTCAGTGTAACCAGCTTAAAAAGAAAATGTTTGATAGAAACCAAACAGATATTTAATGTTAAATTTAAAAAAAATACAAAATCATGACCTACAAATTGAGACCTACTAACTAATGAATTGTTATTTGCATTGATCTAGTGAAAGTAGTACTTGGTATTTGCTGCTGGAGTGTCAGAGAAAGTATCAGCTCAATTGTGAGGAGACTTAAATGTGTACCTGGATCTAGCCAAAGTAGTAAACCCCCATCTGGCAAAAGTAACATTTCCAGCAGGTTTTCTTCATTTCTGCTTATCAGTTTAGTGAAAAGCTCAAAGCTGAGAAACTGCTGGGGAGATTACTAGTCAGGAAAGCCCCTATTTTCTCCCAGTTAGTAATTTCATTAGAAAACCAAGAAAGAAGGGCTGAGATGTCTTGGTTTTGAAATCTTGGAGGGCTTAGGGTCCAGAAATACTCAGTTTCTCTAATTACAGATAATTTCTTTTGTATGTATTGAATTAGTTCAAAATGCAGAACAGTTTACAGGATCATACGTGTTTTACATAAACCTTTATTAACTGGTAAAACACTGTTTGAAAAGATCCTTTTGTGTTTAAACATGGGTTTTTCTCTTTTTTTCTCATTTTAATTGAAGTTAAATTTCCATTAAAAAAATTATGGCCGTGTATGTAAGAAGGGCTCATTCATTATTTCCAGCTAAATGGTGTGTAAGAATAGTAAATGTAGGTTAGCACACATTCTTCCTTAGGTATGTATGTGACCCAGCTTCATGGTAAGCAGGCTGCAGTATTGACTTGATCTAGAGATTGTATTTCATTATGGGGTAATCAGTGTGTAGTAAGAAACACTGAAAAGAATAACGAGAATATCAGTTTAATAGATGGCTGTGCAGCTCCAGGATATTTTGGCCAAGATCCACAAAATGTGTAGGGTGTTGGCTGAATGGAAGTGGGTTAGCTCTGGGAGGGCAAGACAAGAGCAGCAAGGCCCTGGGCACCCTCCTGAAGGGCTGGGTGGCTCTGGGCACAGAGCTGGAGCCGTGGCCATCCCTCCTGAGGGGCTGGGTGGCTGTGGGCACTGAGCTGGAGCCGTGGCCATCCCTCCTGAAGGGCTGGGTGGCTCTGGGCGCTGAGCTGGAGCTGTGGCCATCCCTCCTGAGGGGCTGGGTGGCTCTGGGCACTGAGCTGGAGCCGTGGCCATCCCTCCTGAAGGGCTGGGTGGCTGTGGGCACTGAGCTGGAGCCGTGGCCATCCCTCCTGCCCTGGGTGCCCTGGCCCTGTTGCCTCCCAGGGCACTGCTTCCACAGGCTGGCCCTTGCTGGGGCTCAGCACTGCCAGGAGGTACTGCAGGAGCTGGAAAAGCCCAGGTGGGTTGGAAAAATGTTTGGCTGTTGTTTCTGGAATGTGTTTTCTGGATCGTTTTGAGGGAGGTGCTAACTGAAGCACGCTTTCTAAAGCTTGAAGCGAATCTTGATGAGACAGGAAAAAATTGAAATAAGTAATAAATTAGATCTAAAACATGCATGTTCTCTTCATGTTACCAATGGGGTTGGAGGGAAAATGCCGTTCTTGCTTTTTGCAAAATTGAATTTCAGTGAAATGCTTCAGAAAGTATAGTATCAAGAATAATCAGTTACTTTGTAAGGTTTTTCCATTTGAATTGCTGACTGTTCCTCATTACTCAGAGTTTTTTACAATGTGTGTGGGTTAAAGTTGAATTAGTGTGTTTTATAAATACCAGGTCTTTAAACACAAAATATCAGAGGCCACCCATAGCAGAGGAGTGTAAAGGGTACATGAAGTCTTCCACCTCTGTGTCAATGGCTTGATGGTGTCATCATCATTATTAATTAATTACCACCTGAAATTAACCTGTTTGGCTTTTGAGTTCATTTCCTGACCTAGTAGGAGGCTTGAGGTGTTTCTAAATTCAATACTGGCATATTTCATCAGAAAGGAAGAGTTGTTGAAGAGACTTGGGAGCTGTGCCACCTTTTCTCTGGGGAGAGGTGAGCACCACGCAGGGTAGTGTGGGGAAAATTTGCATCCCTTCATGTGAATCTTTTGTTGGTTACTCTCAGCCTCAGGTTGATCGTAATAATGTATTGGTTCATTGCAGAGCAAGAACATAATGAAAAAATACATAACTTGTGGACAGTTTTTAGATTCTAGAAAAATTATTCCTCAGACTGTTGGAAACATAAGTTTTCCTAAATATTTTGCACTGAGCAGAATTGAGATAGTGTTTATGAAATGTCAGTTTATTTTTTCTCTCTGCAAGTGTATGGTAGAATTCTCTGAACTGGTTCCATGCAGTTAAATTCTCTCTATAAACTGAGTACTTTAAATCTGTTGGTGCTGAGGGTTTGGTTGTTTTTTTTTTTTTTTTCAATCCCAAAAACATGTGGAGAAGGGAATTTAGGAAAGAATGGAAGTGACTGTTGATTGCCATTATGGTGTAACAAATCTCTGAGATTAATTTGGATTTCGCCATATTTGTATGTATATTGTCTGTTCTCAAGACTTAAAAATACAGAAAATTAGTCTTCTGTGTGAAGGAGATCTCTCTCCATTCTGTCTTATCCATCCTGCATTGTGCAACAGTTGCCTAAGCCTAATTCCCTTTTATGTGATATTGATTAACAGCCATGCTGAGTCTAGGACTGTCACAAGGACTACAGGGTGTTTAATTATTCAGCTCCAATAAAGTGGAAGACAGCACAGCAGCAGCAGCAGCTGTAACATAAGTCATTGGTACTTCATCTCCAAAACATAAGAATTGTTCAGTAATAACACAGCAATTCTCTCCTCCTGCCTCGAAGGAAATTTGTAGAAATCTAAAGACTGAATATTTTGAGAATGTGTGAGTGATGGGCTTGTCCTCAAGATAACTCCATTCTTTGGGTATGTTCTTAGGCACAATGCCAAGTGATTGTACTCACATGAAAAGAACACCATTTTACCAGAGGCACAATATTCCTAAAGTCAGATTTTCAAAAAGGACAACATGGAAGAGTATTTTTCTGGTTATTTGTTTATAATAATAATATAGATGTAAATGAATATATCTAATTTGTCTAGATATACATGAATATTTCACATTTGTTGTGAAAATCCCTAATTCTCATGAATAGCTTCAATTCGCAAATTGATTGTGGAAATATTTACATGTTGTATGGTTTTGGATTTGGGCTGGGTTCAAAAGAAGGAGTTGATGGAATATTTTTCAAGCTTGGAACAAGGCATACAAAAATTAAGGACACTGTTGTATTTATCAGATAGAGCTGAGATCCCTAAAATTACTTTACCATAACATGCCAATGAAGCCTTCCACAAATTTGCAGCATTATTCTGTGTTAGTGTTGGTGCATCTCAGTGCTGGGACCATGAGGAGGTCCCAGAGCTGCTGGGGCTGGGAGAACCCCACTGTGTCTGCTCCATTCATACATTCTTCATTAGACAGCTACTTTTGTCACAGTTAAAGAGGAGATACTGGCCAAAGTGGATGTTTGAGTTCATGTAGTAAGTCTGATTAATTTTTAATTTGTATTTAAAATAATTTTAAATATTGTGGATATTATGTTTTGTGAGAAATACATAATCTTTAAAATGCTTCATAAGATGTGTAAATTGGAACATAAATAACACATCTTATAATATGAGATTGTGAGTTACATTTTGTCTGGACTGAACTGTAAGAAACATCTTAATAGAATGTTATTTCTTAAATCAGAAAGTAACCATAGCCTTGTTTGGATTTTTAATAACATTTTGTAGTTCAACATTGGGAGCAACCAACCTGTTCCAGAGCAGTATGCTTCTGTCTTTACCACACAAGAGCATGGATGTGATATTATTCATTGCTAATGAACACAAAAACCACCAGTGTGCTGATGTTTAAAGGGTTTTGGTTTTATTTATGTTCATATTCAGTTTTCAGTTATGGATAGATTTTTTTTTTCCCTTGTCTGGGGGAAGTAGGGTAGAAAAGACAGGAAAAGAGAATCCAATAGCTTGTTTTTAGGTTTTAAAATAATACTAATACTAATAATAATAATTATTATTATCATCATCATCTTTGTCTTTAAAAATAATTCCTCTGTACAGATTAAGATTCATGGGAGCAGAATGAAGATGTCAGAATGGAACAAGTGCTGAGCTTTCTTGTAAAACAGTTTATTGCCCAGTCTTTCCACCTCATTAGTAGATCTTCACATCTTTTATTCTCAGTTGTGTTAATTCTTGGGTGGTTTTAGGAGTGTGGATGGAAGGCAGCTCTCTGCAGCAGGGTTCAGTGGGATCAGACTGTGTAGTCACAAGGCAGAGCGAAAAGAGAGCGAGTTTGTGGGGAAAATCAATTGTTGGTATGTGAGTACAAATTAAAGCCAGCTTGCCTCATTGTTTATTTAAGAGATGAACTTTACTGTGACTGGCAAATGGATCAGGGACCTAAATAATGTCATTGTTTTACTCATTAAAGCTGGAGCAGCGAAATAAACTAGCACAGCCCATGTCTGTGCACGGTCTCTTCAGAATGAGATGAGGTAGTGCTGTTAGAAAAAATAAATTATTTTAAATTAATTCTTTGTTGCTTCCCCAGCTAGACCTTAATTAATTGGTACATGATCAGGGTAGCAGAGACTGCTACATCTCTAGAGTGGCTGATTTTCTGCTCTGCCCTGTGCTGTCGAGTCCTTTAATATTTATAGATGGGTAAATGGATATATATGGTCTGCATGGATATTTTAAAACTGCTACTGGACCCCCAGTCCAGGGTGTCATTTCACAAGCATTGTCTGGTTGTAGAATAAGGTATATAATCCTCTACATTTCATTTGTATTGGATAGTATTTTCAGAACAACAGTTAGAAAGTTTCTCAGTGGAATAGTTTCTTTAAATAACAGTCACAGTTAAGTGCACAGACACACTTGGTTCTATGTATGAATTCCATATTGTACTAGAAGTAGGTCCCCCAGTGCTGTGCATTCAGTTTGATTATTATTGCATTTATTGAATGGCTGGGGTTGCTCAGCCTTTGGCCTTGAGCTGTTGGCATGCCTCAGGTGGTGAGCAAATTGCATACAAATGCTCTGCTTGTCATGTCTTGCTGCTTAGTTTGTTCTTTGGAATAAGTTAGTCTCATAATAGGCAGGTACATCACAAAGTAAAAAAACATATTAGAGAAGAAATATTAGCCTTAAAACCCTTCCCAATATCGAGTCACTTATCTTTCATGGAAAGTAATAAATATTGAAATTAATGGCATGCTTCTGCTTTACAGAATTTGTCAGAATGTTTGCATCTGTCAGCAGTCTCCTAATGAAGTGCCCCTTCAGTTGCCCTGTGGTGGGTCTGCATTGTCATCTGATGATAATATTTAAGCATTCTTTTCCCAGAAAAGTAGGGAAATGCATTGATGGAGGAATTCCTGTACCCAAAAAACTGATCACCCATTAATTAGAGCAGATTCATTGCCTTTCGTGATAGTGACAGTCTAGAGTACATTTTTGGGGTCACAGAGTCAATATGGTGCCATTTTTATGATTGTTTGTTTTTAATGTGGTGATTCTGAAAAGTCACACCACTCCCTCGTTTGGAACAAAGAGTTACATAGTTCTGAGTAGCTCAGCAGCTCACAGAAATAATAAAGGACAAACAACAGATAATTTAACTTTTGGGTAAATGTAGAACTTTGTTCTTCCAGAGTATTCATTGCAATGCAGAGTATACATTGCAGTGCACACAACAGAAAATTACTAAGATATTGACCATGGTGTATATTGCTAGAACCTCATAATAGTTTTATTTAATGATAGATGCTGGGATATGTTGCTCTGCTTGTATCAGTTTTTGCTGTGTTACAGTGTATCTCACAATTATTTGGTGCAGGATGTCAGGTTTTAGAAAGAATTGTCATTTTGGATGGCTCAGTATTTATCTACTGGCTTTTAGTCAGACTATGTGCTATTATATCTTGCTACATTCAATAAACCCAAAATGCATTTGTAGGTCTGTGTGTCTGGCAATTTCTATGGATGATGGATTCAATCTTATTAGACAGTCACTTTGATTTCTTTGATAAATTTTTAATACTTTATGCCCAGAGTGGCAAAGGGTAGTTCTCACTGTTTTTTGATGACCAAGCCTGGACTAGTAGAACATAAGGTCTACATAAATAAGGCAGCATCAAGATTCTTCAAGCCTGGTATGTAATCTTTTCAATTTAGTGATGAACTGGAACATTTTTCCAAGTTCATCATGCTTTTGGGTATTCTTTATATCACAGCATGAAAGCTTGGATGAGTTTTTATCTTGTAAAATGTGAGTCAGTAAGATCTGAACCCAGCTGAGTTTATGGACTAATTTCCAGCCTTAAAATATGACAAATATAATGGAGTATTTTATTTGTTCCATTTGCAGCATTACATCACAAATCCATCCTGTCTGCCTTTTGCACAAACAGTGTATAGCCTGTGAGAATAAAGAGAAAGGATTTGTGGCTTGCAGTCCTCTTTGTTTGGGATTCACAGCATGTTTTAAGGACACCCATTGGGTGTTTGTGGAATGGTGACTTTCATATTTCATATTGTGGCCATTAGCAACCACAGATAAATTTAATCATACCACTCAAAGAATACAGAAAGCTGTACAGAATACTAATAATGTGAATCATGAATTTTTAAGCTCTCATAGGATGCTCTAAAAAGAAATAGATTAATCACTGTGCTAAGATAATATAACACCTCAAAATACTTTTACTTGGGTGAACATCATAAGACAGTGGTTTAGTGTCAATATTGGATGGCAGTAGTCTCCATAAAGCAGGTCTGGCTCAGTAATGAGCTTGCAGGTATGTTAATTACTTTAGAATTACTTACGGATTTCTCTAATGTTCATCTTGTGCTTAACTTGGTGCACCTACACCTGTGTGTGCACTCAGCACGTGAAACCCGTTCGTGAATTTGATGGAGTTTGGGTTCGTTCACTCATCTGGGTTAGGAAAACAAAACCAACCTGCTCAGTGAGCAAGGCTGGTGTTGAGAATTTCTGCAGATCATACCACAGTTTTCTTTCTGCCTAGGGGGCAAAGAGTAGCATTTCACATGTTGGTACAAACAGGTTGTGTGGAGTTTTAGAAGGTTACAGCACCAGGAACCGTGGCACATCCTCCAGAAATTCTGGCACTGCAGCCAGCGGGCCCAGAAACACAAGCATGGTTTTGCAGCACAGCCTTTGTCATGAAAGCTGCTCCATCACTCAAGTAAATCGTGAACCATCTTGCTGTGGAAAACTGTCAATTTATTGATTTTTCCAGTTCTCCCTTTTTTTTTTTTCACACTTTCACCCTGCAAAAAAATCTGCAGTAGGGAAAATGGTGGCAAAGCAATTGGTAATTCTTTATGACAAATTGCATAGAAGCAGCAGGATGCACGGGATGCTTACTAGAACTACAGTTTAAAAATAAACATCATATATGAGCACAATATTTAAGGCTTCAAAACAGGTTAACATAATAAATGGCACTAAACATATTTAAAGAAGTAAAGGATAAAAGTAAAATAAATATTGTAGCATCTTAATCAAAATTAGATTTCACAGCCTACAGGGGGGTAGAACTGTGAAGTCTGAGAGATTGGTTCCATTTGCTGTTAATGTTCAGCTCTCATGCACTGGCTTTTCTACCCTGAAAGAAAAATATGAGTTCTCTAGAATAATCCAGCTTTTCATTCTATTTTGCAGCCTTGTCTAAGCAGATGAATCTGATAATTCCTTAAATGGGAGATTTGCCAGCTGAGAGAAACCTAGAGGGCAACAAATGGGCAGTGATGACAGAATGTCTTGAATGCTGAGAATGTTGTTTTGATTCCACACAGTTTAAAAATATATTTGTCTAGTGGAAGGTAAAATTTTGCACAGACAGATAACGCAGGAGATTTCTGAGGCATTACACACATACATACACACATGCACACACAGTATTTGTTTGGATTATTTTTTTTCTGTAGGCTTAACCCAGATAAATTAAATTACCAAAGCCCTCAAAAAAAAAAAAAAAAAAAAAAGGAAAGAAAAGAAAAGAAAAAAAGAAAAAAGGAGGGGGTGGGGAGGAGGCAGGGCACAAAGCAGTGAAATCAAAGCAGCTCTGCCTTAAGGCTGCAGAGATTTCCTTATCTTATCCTGCTGTTTCTAGGTATTGCAAAACATATGGCTCACCTTTAGGGGCAGTCCCCAAACAGTGGGAGATGTTGCATCCCATCTGTGCTGCAGCAACTGGAGGTGCAATAACAAGGTGAACTGAGGACGCCAAGATGACTGTGTTTGAACTCATTGCTGGTTTGCTGAGGTGGTGTTGGGGGGAGGGTGGTGGGGCACATGTAGTTTGGGAGGTTTTTTACCTGCCATGTGGATGTGCCTTACAAGTCTGAACACAGGTTCTGCTGGAGAAAAATTGTTTTGAGGAAACTTGGTAGCCTGAATCAGGAGTAAAAATTTCAGGATGCTAGATATTGGGAAAAGCAAAGAAAGGAAGAAAAGCTAAGCATGAAAGCATTTCTCTGTCTCCCACAATTTATTCTGGCAGCAGCTGAACTGGCTGAATAGGCTCCTGTCCCCCACTGCTCAAAACTGTTCAGCGTTGCTTTCACGAGATTTGGTTGATCATGTAGTCACTCTCTAACCTGACTGGTTCACTATAATCTAGCTTAGTTTGGACACTTTATAACATTAACTCTCTGAACTCTTTAATAAGAATCTTTTGGACATGAGCAGTTGTTCCACACACGCTGAGGGGCAGCCATGTTCAGCAGGAGTGTAAGGGAAGAGGGATTACGAGGAGCAAGGGAATAATGCTACACCAGTGAAGCTTCACTCAGAACAAGAAACTTAATGACACACTGAAATTGCACACTGTGGTGGATAGAATGGAGAAGATAGTTGGACTTACCCTGATGAAAATTTACTTTTTCATACTTGTTCCCCAAAATTTCTAAGTCAAGCTTCTAAGCCTCTAAGCTTATGCCACAGAGTTTTCCTAAATAATTTCAAAGGCCAGGGCAAAAAGTGGCTTAACACCTTTGCATCTCACTAAAACACTCTAATGTAAACAAAATCTGTAAACTGAGATGCAAAAGGTCTCTTAATCATTTTTTGCTATAATTATTCTTTTACTTCAATAAGTCTTTGTATTAGGTCCTTCTTTTCCTGCAAGACAACCACTTATAATAATGAAGACTGAATATTCACACCCAGCTTTAGGCATTAGCATCCATATACATAAATTGGAATCAAAGTTAAGTGGCATGAGCATCCCTGACATGTTCTGTCATGATATAAAAAGGATCTTTTTCATTTATTACAGCAAATAAAACTAGCTATCTTCCTGTGCAAATACTTGTTCTGATTTTTCATAGTTTTCTTGATTTGCAGAAGTAGAGTTTAGCTTGCAAGATGAAAAGACTGACAGGTTTCCAGAACTGCAGGCCACTTCCCTTTTGTTTTGAAGCCAGTGGCAATTGTACTTATGAGACCCTGGGAAAAATCACCTTTTAATGCTGACTAAAAGTAACATCACATACTGTCTGCATAAAGTTCAGTGATATAAATGTACATGCAGGTGTAGTACTGTATTTGGGCATGCATGTATATATACAAATATGAATAGTCTGCATTGCAATTGGAATTATTACTCTGATCTGTATGACTTTCAGGTGTTCCTTATTTATTAGTTAGCATTTCAAAAAGCAGACCTACTATTCATTGAACAGACCTAAATGTATTTATTTAATAACATTAGTGCACAGGTAAGCATGAAATGCTGCAGAATACTTCACGTTGATGGAGGTAATAAAAGCCTTTTCCCCTTTCCACTTTTGAGCTCCTTGCAAGTTTTCAAGAAATAACATTTGCAGCAACAGGATCAGTGCCTTTGGACCCTAATGCTGGAGTAGCAAGGCTGAGGAAAGCTTCAGAGAGAAGGAAAGTAACGTAGCTTTGCAGTTTTCTGCATTTCAAAAGTCCTTCTCCCTCCTCAACAAGTTTAACTAATTAGTTGAATTTTCAGAATTTGATGTGGTTTTACATTTGTTTTGTTGTGTGATTTGAATTTATTAGAGTTTTGAACCTTGATGCAGGTTTTTTTTTTCATCATGGCTTTAGAAAATACTTGAGGAGCTTTACTGTATGTGAACATACCATGAAGTAGAATGATGTATTGACCAAATGGCTTGGGTTCCAGTTGCTAATACTGAGATATTGAGTATGCTCTCTGTGTGTCCCTTCAATGAAGTAGTCTGAATAATCATTGTAAATCTGTGAGCTTCATTAGCTGAATACCTCTTGAAGCAGATAGAAAATTGAAATCAGAGAAAGCAAAGATGAATAGATCATACAATTTATGGTGTCAGAATTGCATTAAAGCACAGAACATAGGTATATTGAGAGATAATCTTTTACTGAATTCATTAAAGGAATTTATGCTCATCTTTTTATATAAACAAACTTTTCTAACATGTATATTGGTCAAAATTATCATATGTGCTATCAAAAGAGGTGAATTTTGTCTCAGTGTAGAGATGTGGATACTCACATACTCCTGTATGGCATATAATGATGAGACAGCTACTATCAACCATCAGATTAATTAACCGGCTACTATCAACCATCAGAGTAACAAATCAACAGGACCAAAATTTATCAAAGTTATTTTCTCTAACGTGCAGGTGGTAATTTTGAAGGGTGCTTTCCCTGAAATTTCACTTCTGCTGCTGACTCTTAAAATATTTTATTAAGAAGTTTCAGTGTGTTGAAATTACCTGTGTTACTGACCAAGTCCAAGGACTGGGCTCCTCAGATGAGTGCTCTTTACCACCAAGTCTGTGTGATGTCCATTGACCTGTTACTTCACCCACATCTTTTGAAATGCCCAGTTTTTTCACAGCCATGTTTACTGCAGATGATTTCATATTCCTTCTCTTTTCTTAATTTAGTGTATTTCTCTAGCCAGTATTCTCAGCTGCATTTTTCATATCCAGACAGTATAACCTATTAATCTGTCCTGCATTTTAATTGGGTGTAGATTAAAATTCACATACATACCACGAAGCTGTAATTTAATATAAATAGTTTTTATTCCTATGTCTCTACAGTGATTTAGGTGAAAGGAAAAGGTAATGTTGAAAGAGAATCTGCAGTGTAACAAAAGCATTCTGTATCTTTAATCATCAGTCTTGGCTTTGTTATAGTTGCTTAACCAGCATAAGTTTTATATCATCAGAAGGAAAGCCTCACATTTGGTATCTTTAAGACCTTGGATCTGTCTGGATTCAATATGCAAGTTGGTGCCCTGGTGTTTTTTTATTTAACTCCATATTTTCTATGTAAATAGCACAACAATCATCTGTAATTTTAGTGTGCAGAGATTCTCACTGTAGGATCCTGTGATAATTCAGGACTTTTGAAGGCCCAACACCCAGGTTAAAGCAGAGCAGCTTTGGGGTTAGTTATGGCTGTTCTAGGTCTGATCTAGTCAGGAATCCAAAAATAGAGACTGCACAGAAATTGTCTTTCAATAAAATTGATTATCTTTCCAATGCTAAAGATAATAATTACTGAATATAAAAACGATTTTTCAAATGCATATTACTAAGGCTGCTCCTTTTGTAGATCAGTGTGTTAGGTGACTTCTGCCATGCTTTTTAGAACACGCAGTTATTTGCACTCCTAAAATGCTCTGCATTTTTGCATTTGACTGCTTAACATGGCATGTCCTTCCAAGTGTACACTTCCTACCATACAAAGCATGGATGTTAGTGGACTGTGGCTACAGTCATTTTTAGATGTTTCATTCCTAGATGATTCCTCTTTTCCCCAAACTCTTCTTTGCTGCCTCTATTAAAAGACCTTGAGAATTCAGTGCAGCCATTTAAATACAAAGCTGCTGTACATTTGCCCCTGATTTACAAGGAAGAATCTGTATATATAATAATTCTGACAGTGCTTTAAAGAGATACTATTTACCTCAAGAATTTAAAAATTTTCTCAGAGCTAGTACCCAGGAAATTCAGTTTCACTGACAGTATAGCAAGTTTCTTCATGAAGTACGCAAATGAAGGCAATGTTCATTCTTACCTGGCAATGACAGTTTCCTTGTTAGGAAATTCAGGACCATCGTCTGTTTTATTGAAGATGACTAAAAACAGGAGAAGATTTTTTTTTTTTACATTTTTTACTGCAGAATGTTCTTTTGATTAGATCTGATGTTTGCTCTGCTCAGTACCACTGCATTTCAAAGGAGTATTTGTTAACAGGAGTGTGAAATTCTGCATTTCATGTGGAAGTGTGACTGACAAGTGTTGAGGTTCATATGGTTTGGGGCAACCCTTGCTCAGGATACTGTCTGCCCTTTGTGGGAGTAGAAAATGCGCAAATACGCTGAACAGAGAGGATGGGGCTGGGAAGGAAGAGGCTGTCCTTGTGTGACAGACAGGTTGACTGCTGATGTGCGAGTGTCAGCGTCTCTGGGATGAGTTTTCCAGTTTCAGGCCGGAGGGAAGGAGTGGGTGGAGAGTTCATGTGAAACTGAGATTTCTGCTCTGGGGTTCTCATGAAGAAATCTCAAGCAGCTCAGTATTTAATAACCTGCTTAGTACTTTAGCAGGTGGTGTAAAGACCTGTGATTGCATTTTTGAAAATCAAGTAGTGTCCAAGTAGCTGCTGTCCTTTTTGGCCTTGCTCTGAGCTTGGTGCTGCTCTCCAGGACTGCTGGCTGTACCTCACCCTGCTGCTGCTGCTGCTTGATTCACCAGCTAAGTCAGGCACATCACTGAATATATTTTTACTTATCTATTTCCTGTTAAAAGTTCAAGTATAGCTTTTTTATTCACTCTTTGAATTCAGACTGGTGTCCACAGTTAATTCTAACTTGTGGTACTACTTTTAAGAGAATTTTTGTGTTTTGGCTGTTGGCTTTACTACAAGCACATTGTTTAGGCTTATGTGGAGTACAAGAAGTACAAGCTTCTTGTTTTATTGTTTTTCAATATCAGTATTTTCTGTGTCCATGATGAGAACATCCAGAGGAAATAAACAATGAAACAGTGCTACTACTCTAGCTGGATCCTGTGATTCCAAGCCAGAATGTGGATTATTGACCACAATATAATGGATCTAGAAGAAGGACACCTTTTAAAACCTTCTTTCTTACTGGTCATTACCAGCTTTGTGGCTTTTTGTTTCCTCTCCCACAACTTCTTAGAAAGGAACTACGAGCATATAACATCCTAGAGTAATTTTTTAAATAATTTAAAATAATTTGATGAGAATTTAGCATTTTTACAATTACTTCATTTCCAAAGTGTGGCACAGTTTGGAAGACCTTGGCTCCCTATAATTTCAACTTCTGCAGAGGTCCACTTATTGAAATCTGTCTGGAATTAAGTCACGGGGATAAAACGAGTTTCATTGCAACACTAGAAAATTCTGCCCAAGAAATTAAATAAATAATTGTTGTACTTTCATGAGAATTCTCTCACAGCTTGCAAAGTGGTTAGATTTGTAGCAGCATGATGTTCAGTTCATGTGCATTCAGTATAACTCTAGACAGCTTTAAAATGTCTTTTGTCACCTCTTGTTCAGAAAGATGTACACAAAGTAAGTAATATGAAGAAATTTTAGCTCAACAGCTGTAGTCAGGCCATCCTCAGGGGGATATGCTGAAAATTGTCCTCTTATGCAAACTTCTCTTGAAACTTCAGAATGGCTGGAAAACTTCCAAAAGTCTTTTCAATATTTTTGTGTTTCCCTATTATTTTTGGCATCGTATAGTTCCATAATGCGTATATTTAATTTTCATTTTCTGCCTGATAGCTCCAGCATTTTATATCTAGTGGGCTAATCAAACAAATAACATTGGTCAGTAGTGAGAAGGCATGAGTGGAAGATTTGTCTGATTCTCTCCCCACTCTTAACACTGGTTTTTCCTTTGCAAAAATATACAAGATAAAGTACAAACCAGAATGTGGGCTTGAGAAATATTATTAGTAGAATGGGTCCATAGCCAGTGATTCAGTCATCTGTCAGCCTGATAAATGGATTAGTGTAAGAGGTGTTCCAGTGGGGAAATGAAGCCCATAGGGCTTCCAGCTAATTATATTTAAGTTGTTTAGTACTGCTGGGAAGCAGCATCCAGGCAATTACTGAAAGCTTTGATGCAGTGTGCACTATTAGAGTGTGGGTTCAGAAACTCATTACCCTTTCGTGCTTGTGTTGGATGGATTCTAGGAAACTGACATGAAACAGAGAGCAGGAATCAATAACTAGAAAGGCATTTTAGTTTGCTTCTGATCCATTTCCTGATTCAGCAACTTCTAGCCTAGAGCATTTCATACAATTGCTATAATGTAAGGAGGAAAATGTGACTAAAATATATTAATTATCACATATATATTCATCTTGTTACAGTGATGTGTAGCTGAGGTTCCATCCAAGATGAAGTTTCAGAAGGTCTTTTAGGGACAAGCTACTCTCTAATGCTGTGCCACATGTCCCAAGCGCCTGCCACCTCTGCTCCCCCAGAGCTGATTGCAGAAATGTCTCCTAAAGCCTGACCTTGCAGTGTTTATTGATGCCTCTGCAGCATCAAGATTGTATTACCACGGTGCCCATGCTATCCCACCTTCCAAATCTCTTGGAAGCTACAGCTAACCCAAAACAAAAGTGATTATATTGGCTACACATATTAACCTTGTTTAGGAGAGTTGTACTGGCTCTGTCTTTGCCGTGGGCTGCAATTCACATTACTGATGCACTTTGGGAAAGCTCTGCAGGCTTTGGGTCATTCAGACATGGGAAACAGCAAACCCTTTCACTGTGGTGCTCTGCAGTTGGGCACCTCCAAGGTGTGCATGCTGAAAGCAGTGCAGCATTTGTGCAGCTGGGGGCCAAAGACTTCAAAGTTTATCCCTTACATTGGGCTGACAGATCTACTCAGGGTAAAAGTTACATGAATTAATCAAAATTGTGTGGTTTTCTTTTTAAACTTGCACTCACTTTTAAATCTGGTCATGGTGACTGCTAGGGCAGTGAAGAGGAGGCTCCTTTTCCTCTTTCCTGTTTCTTCCTCTGTGCTTTTGCTTGAGGTAGAGCTAAGTAGGTAAATGAGAGTATTACAGTTCAATGCTTCTGAAAGGGATAATTCTTCACCTACCTGTACTATCACAAAATTAGTAATTAAACTCCTTCTTTATGTTTCATCACAACAGTCCTAGACTGTGGGGTTTGTTTCACGTTTAAAAAGTTCAGCAGAAATCTCATGAGTTACTGTCAAGAGAGAAGTTTGGGGGTTTGGGTTTTTTGAAATCTGGACTTGTTAATTAGAAGAATGACATTTGTTTTGCCTGAGGGTTGGTAAAATAAATCTTGTGCTATTTGATACTCACATATCTTTCTGATAAAAAGAGTATCAGAATTGCTGTGCTGTTGGCCACAGCACCCATGAATCTGTCCACATACTGCAAAAAGTCCTCTTACAGTAGTAAGCATTTCCAATGCTGGTGCTAGGTTTGGTTGCTGACAGCTAAGCTTTTCATAAATCCATTATTATTATCACTGAATGTTCTGGCCTATTAAATAGTGGTAGATAACTCATGTATCTCCTGTGAAACTATTACATATGATAGAGAAAATATCTTCTGCACTCAAATACACAGGTGAAGCAGAAAATAGCTGAAGCTGCCCAAGTGTCTGTGCAGGCAAAGTGCTGACAGTGGTAAATGATTTTGAGAATCGTTGCTGTCAGTTCCAGTCTGGTTCCAGGACTGGTTGGATTGAGTCACTGCTTGGGCTGCTAAGAGTTAATTTGTCTTGGGAGGGACCTGTGTAAAAGGCATAATACAGCCAAGTTATTGAGACAATGCTTCTGGAACTCTTAATTTCATGATGTCCACTAGCTTTGACAGAGTTAGTTAAGATGAAACATGAGAAGAGTTTCCACCTGCTGTTTTGTTTTCGCTTGAGAGACTTGCTTCAAAGGGGCAGCCCAGGCTCTGTGAGTTGCACCTGAGGAAAGACTTTCAAGGCTTAAGTATTTTAAGTTTTTGTGGGAAGATGTGGGTTATTTCTGAGGGTATTTTTGTTGTTTTGGCTTAGGTATTACCATGGGGAAGCTTTTTGCACTAGTGCTATAATGAATATTTATTTTAACATTGATTTTCAGATTTTTAACTGACTCTAGGCTTCACTTCATCAAATCTGGGCATTCATCTATGGTATGTTTAAAATAAAAACTCTCTCACAGCTTCCTTTAAGAGGAAGCAGCTGTGGGGCAGTAATAGATACATAAGTGTCTACAGCGGGAATTTTTTATCATAGCAAGACATAAACTGGTGTTTATTTACTCTATAAGGCCTTAGGGCAAATTCATTAATATTCAGAGATTGTGTGGGTTTTTCTGAGCAGAGATTGCAGTTCCAGTGCATAGGTACTCGTTGGAAACAGGATAGAGCAGCCCAGCACATTGTCCTGTGCCAAAAATGATGGTCCTGCTTTCTGCTCTGTGTCTGCAGTGTTATCCACAATCCTTGTACACTCTGATTGCTGGTCATGCCCCATGGGAGCCACTGTGGTTATTCTGCTGTGATTATATTTATACATTATCTTAATCCATAAAGGAACTAAAGCCCCAGCACATCACCAGGAGTTTGGCAAATGTTGAAATGTTCTCTTCACTGACTTGTACACTTTTTAGAAATTGTTTTAGAAAATGCATTTTAGGTTATTTTTTGCAGAAGGGTTGCATAATTATTGATGTCCTGTTATAATCTTCTGTATAGTCATGGTATACTTCCATATAGTATAGTATACTCCACCAGGGGGTAGTTTGAAAATATTGAAGCTGTTCATCAATTTGAAAGAAAGCAAAATATTGTGCACTAGGTATCCTGCATTTCTTTCCCAGAGATACAATGCAATGCCTGCTTTTGTAATTCAGTGTCTTTTGAAGATGGCCTGTTTAGCATTTAAACTTTACTGTGCCTTTAAAGGCCTGAAGGGAGTGGGATAATAAATTAGTTACCCAGTTAATGTTCTTTTCATTATGAAAGAGTTAAGAGAAATATGCTGAAACAGGATAGTAATGGTAGTGGTTTGGTTTCTCCTCATCTGTATTGTTTAGTAAAAAGAAATGAATTGTTTATCTGAAACTATGCAGAAATAGTACTTAAACAGAAATCAGATTGGAAAAATATTAAACAGCTAAAAGTATTTAGAGGAATTGAGTAGAACTACTATAACATCTTCCAAAATGATGTGACTGATTATTCCCAGTTTAAATCAAGAATAAAACTGCTGTACTGTTTATGTACCCTTACCCCAGCCACCCACCCAGCCAGAAATTTCAAGTGCCCCCTATAAATTTGGCCCCCAGTTTCAGTTTCCTAAAGTCCCTCAGGTGCCTGCAAAAGGAAACCTACATGTGAAGCAGAGGATAAATGGACTCTTTGGTCTGTGGCCCAGCAATTCAGCCCTCCTTTAGGGAGCCTCCATCCCTTCCCTGGCTCCTCAGTGCCAATGGTGCTGTGCAGTTTGTCCCTGGCACGGGGCAGGAGAGGCCTCAGGGCTTCTCTTGAAGCTCAGCTGGCACTGGGGACAGTCACAGGGGGTTGGTGACTTGCTGCATTCATCAGCTGCCCACGTGGGAGGTGGTGCCAGGGTTTTCCATGGATTTGCTCCACAGAGGTTGTGTCCAGGGGAGGAGCTGAGATAAGGAGATCCATGAAAGTGTTTGCATAGGTTGACTAATGTGTTTTCAGACATAGTGCAAATCCAAAGTCAAACCTTGTGTACCAGATGTACAATTAGTAAAAAGGAAAAAAAAATTAAACTTTTATTTCTGGTTGACATTTAAACATGGTTACATTTCTTGGCACTTAGCAGCCCAAGGCATAGGTTAGCAACAGCACCAATGCTGGCTAAATTAAGACATCCAATAACTTTCCTGTCCTCTGCTAAAGGGGTGAAATTTTTAAGCTTGCTCACTGTGACACCAGTGTAGCCTTTAGGCCTTAACTTGGTTTTATTTCCTTTTCTTTTTCTTTGTCCCTTTACAAGAAGCCCATGTTACCTGTGTGCCCAGAGTGAGCTGCTGTTGCAGGGAGGGAGCTGTGAGCAAACAGCTCTGAGGCCGCAGCAGCTCCTGGGTGTTGGCTGAGGTGGGGAACTGCTTGGCTAACCCACTGAAATACCCCACTAAGAAGGTTTTTCTGCCCAGAAAGCTTACTGTCCACAGGGACAGGACTGGCAGGTAGTTAATAATGTGAATAAACTGTGTTTATTGCTCCCTGCACAGATTCAGAGAGCATCATTTGTATTGCCTGCTTTCAGTCATCTGACTGATGCCCCAAGTGACCCTTGTGAAGAGAGCTCCTGCTGCCACTCTGCTGTGACTGAGTGCTTTCAGCTCATGGGGGACACAGTAAGCTTCCTAAATTAGAAGTCGGAGTATTATCCCAGCAGAATTTAGTCCACCTGTCTCTGGAAGGATGGCAGTAGCTCTGTGACCCTACATGGCTTGAACACACTCCGTCACTTTGCATGTGTGTTTGTGTGCACATGTATGCACCAAGTATTTGCTGGCACCTGCAGCTCAGCATGCACAGTGCTCATCAGCACCCAGTGCTTTAGTTACAAAACCAGACAATTGGTTTTCATCATAATATATTTAATTTATGAGCAGGAAAGGATGGCTGCAGCACCTAATCTCCCTTTCTCTGTATTGCAGACTTGGTCTATCTGTATGAAACAGAGTAACTTCTGTATGGCTGTGGGATGTCTTGTGTTTTCACAAAAATTCATCTTCTGGTAAAGTTCCACTAAAGCTTGGTATCAACCAGTGGAGAACCTCTGCATTCTCCTTTGGATAGTTGCACTAATGGTTAGTCACAGGTGATGGAAATCATGGGCTTTATTTCTCATTTGAATTTCCTGTCAACTTCCAGATGCTGATTTGTTTTCTGCAAACCATTTGCTAGATTAACAAGCCAGTTGGTGCTTAGTGTATTCTCCCAATGAAAATATTAGGTGCTGTAATTAGGTCATCTGTCTTTTTTTCTTTTTTTGTTATAAACTATACCAGTGGAACTCTCCAGATATTTCATATTAAAGTACTTTGTACCCTGTTCTAATCACTTTTGCAGCTGTATTCTGTGATCTCTGGTGATGGATTATTTTTCAATTCTTTGTAAATTGTGAAGACCTTATTCTACTGTAAGTAATTATAGGTTGTAATGCTAATATTACAAATGAATGTTTAAAGGAACATTTTTGTCTTTGTCTAGTATTTATTTCACATCTCATATTAGTATTTACTTCTGTATGAAATTGGATTTGAAGAAACTCTTGTTATTGAGTAAACCATTGTGGGTAGGGCCATATGATACTATATGATTATTGCAGTCATCAATATATGTATGTTCTCACCCAATCATAAGGGAAATATATGTAACTTTTAAGCTTCACTGACACTTACAGGTAATAAAATGATAATAATCACATCTTTTTACCTCTAAAATGTCTCTTTCACTTTACTTTTCACTTTTTCAGTAGAGAGCTGGTGTTTGCCAAAAAGTTGTCTTGCAAGGTAACCAAAGCTGGCCTTCCCAAAGGATGTGATTAGCTCCTCCAGCCTGTGTTCCCAGTGCTGCCTGCACTGCTGCCTCCTGCCTCTCCAGCATCGTAGCCTTGAGTGATTCTGTCGCCGACAGAAACCACCCGTGATCCAGTTTATAAGATTTGTAAACAGAACAAGTGAAAACATGACCCAACCAATTTATGAGTGGAATTATGACAGAAAGCATTAATAGAATTTCTTCAATAACCTTGATTCATCTACAGTGCTACAGTATCTGGTATTCTTCAGTGTCCTTTAAACTCCATGAGTCTTGTAGAAGCCTTCATTCCAGATGAGCCAGTTATTTCCTTGGTATTTGACATGAGAGCAGGCTCAGTATGTCTTAGTTACTGTTGCATAGCATAATGTAGGGCGTATTGAATAGAGATAATTTTAGTATAATAATACTCTTAAGTTTTTTCCCATAAGACATGGGAAATCCTCTAATTATTGCTTGGATTTTCAGATTTTATATTTACACACAGTTATGCGTCTTGAGTAAATTGTGTTTTGCATAAATGTAACATGCTTCACAGGAAAAATGAGATGGGAGACAATGGTTGATGCTGCAACCCTGGTAGTGCTCAAGGCCAGGTTGGATGGGGCTTTAAGCAACCTGGTCTAGTGGGAGGTGTCCCTGCCCATGGCAGGAGGGTTGGAACGAGATAATCTTTAAGTCTCTTCAAACCCCAGCCACTCAATGATTCTATGATTGAAAAAAAAAAAAAAAGATGGAGAGTTGAGAACAGTCAACTCAGAATGCCATCTGAGCATTAGGTGGTTAGGTACGTAGCCACATAGATGAAGATCTATATGCATTCAGTAGACTAACTAAAAAAAAACCTGTGGATGTCCAGCTGATGTACTGCAAATAGTTTGGGATGCTTCAGTAGGCAGGTGTTGTCCCTTGTGTAGTCATTCACCTCTGATTAGGATAGATGTAACTCTTTCTGAAGTGAGTAGTTGTATTTGGTTAGATGGTGTATTTATGTCACAATGAAGTAAATGAGAACATGTTGTAGTTCTGCAGACTGAGAATTAGAACTGGATTTATGAAAGGTTTTCCTGATGGTGTGTTCAAATATGTTATATATTAAATTGATTACATCATGAAATTATACTTAATGAATAGTTGTTGTGGTTTAACTGTAGCTGGTAACTAAGTTCCACACAGCCACTGGCTCCATCCCCCTATTCACCCCAGTGGGATGGGGAGGAAAAAATTAAAGCCCATGTGTTGAGATAAGATGGGTTTAATAATGGAAATAAGTAATTAATAAGTAAAATCTAATACTAATTATAATATTAATAAAGATAATAATGATTAAAAGGGAGAGAACAAACCAAGAGAGAGCAATAAAGCCCAAAAAGGACAAGTGGTGCACAGTACAATTGCTCACAGCCCAGCCCCAGCAGTGAGCAGCCCCTCGCAGCCAGCTCCCCCCAGCTCATACACTGGCTGTGACATTGCATGGCATGGATTGTCACCATTGTCACAGCTGTCCCAGCTGTGCTCCCACCAGCTTCTTGTGCACCTGCTCACTGGCAGAGCATGGGAAACTGAAAATCCCTGACTCAGTGTGAGCACTGCTCACCTACAGCTACAACATCACTGTGTTACTAACATTACTGTCATACTGAGTCTGAAACACAGCACTGTACCAGCTGCTGGGAAGGAAATGAGCTCTGTCCCAGACAAAACCAGGACAATAGTTTTCAAAGCTGTCAGACATTTGTGTGGAAGAGGATAATTACTTTAAAAGTCTCCAATGACTTCTCATTTCACTTTACAGCATTTAATTATTAAATTATGTTGACAGAAATTGAGCATAAGACTTAAGGCTTGAAACAGAAGAATAAGAAACTAGTCAATGTACGTGGTGCTGGAATGGCAAGGCAATAAGAAATCAGGCTTTATTCATCATGCTTGTTGGCAGGCTTGGAAAAGTCTCCAGATAGGTTTATTATTGCAGATGAATGCGAGGCTGTCTTTCATGTTTGATTTTCATAAATGTTTGCCTTCAGCATTGCCCCAAAAACATTCAAGAAGGTGACTCCTTTTGTCTACTTATTTCTTGCCCAGAGGTGATACTCCATCAGGTTCCCACTGGAGGCTCTCTGAGGGAGCACTTTTGTGTGTCCCACTGTTCTGAGGCAGTGCACTGCTGTTCCAGTCCTGTGCTCAGCAGTGGCTCTGGGTGGATTGCTTGCTGTTGTTATACTTGACCAGAGAGGCTGAAAATTGTTGAGTCAAGCTCATGGTCTATTTGGATCCTTCCAAGCTCCTGAAAAAGTACCTGGCTTTGCAAAGAGCTCAAATACTGTGTGTCACTGGGGACTGCCCTCACCTTTCTAATTCTTTTGGTGATGGGTGTTGGGTTTTTTCCCCTTACAGTTTAGCTAAAGCTCCTAATCTGGGAGTTTAGACCTTGATGAATGCCAAAAGCAAACGGAGTCAAGTGCTTGTGTTTTGCTGAGGTGATGGGCACTGCTTTGATGGGCACTGCTTTGATGGGCACTGGTTTGATGGGTGCCTCTGTCTCTCTCGTTGCAGCCCCCTCATGTGTCAGATGTGGTGATCTCCATGGTAACTCAAACCCCCAGACTCTGGACAGCAGCCTGCGAGGAGCAGCATTCAGCAGCTCAAGGGTCTCACGACCAGGTAAGCCAAAAGGAATCACCAAATAAGAGCTCAGCTCTGGTGTGCCACTCCTGTCCTGTCAGGCTTTTCCTTGGGGAACTCACCCAGGCAGTCAGGCTCTGTGCACATAGGTGATGGTGGACTCCTACCAGTGTTGTCACTTAAGGCTGTGACAGTCCCGCTCACTTGAGCAGATACATTTGACAAAAATCTGCA
Source organism: Zonotrichia leucophrys gambelii (assembly GCF_028769735.1). Classification (NCBI taxonomy): domain Eukaryota; kingdom Metazoa; phylum Chordata; class Aves; order Passeriformes; family Passerellidae; genus Zonotrichia; species Zonotrichia leucophrys. The sequence continues at coordinate 21,163,141 of NC_088169.1, read as the reverse complement.
TTTGTTCAGGGTTGGTTTTTAAGATACAGATTGAAGAAGCAAAACAAAGAAGTACTGTACAATTCTTTAACTCTTAAGGCTTTGGTCCTAAGTAATTGGTGTGGTGGGAAACAATCCCAAAACACATCAACAGTAACTCCTAACTTTCCACTGTGCCTGCTCCACCATCACTGCTGCCCAAGCTGTAACTTGTGGCCTGAGCAATCCTATTCTTCTACAGTAGACCAGAGACAGCTTCTTGTTCATGTAACATTCATTGGTTTTCTGCAGCATTTTCAAATTGCTGCTGTGCTCTTTCCACATGAGTTTCTGTGCTAGTGGCAGCACGTGGGACGTTCTGGTTAGCACCTTAAGAAGGTACAGAATTCTTCCTCTTTTTTTTGTGAATAATGGAGAAAGAACAAGATGTTTGCCATTTTGGGAAAACAGTGCAGGGACTACATAACTTTATTCACTTCTCCAGTACTGCTAATGCTGTGGACTAGGGTAGTATTGCTGGTCTTATGCACTTAGATGTGTGGGAAGTTGGTTGCTCCCTTTTGTTGTCAGGCTTCACTGTCGTTTGTATTGTTTCTGTGCCATTAAGATTGTGTGTATTTTGTAAGTTTGTGGCTTCTGTGCACTGTTTTCTGGGTATTACCTGCATTGTTTCTTGCTTCCTACATAAGTCCACTTGGCTGTAATACACTGTGCCCATCATACAAAGAAATCCGTAGTATTCTGGATAACAATTTGTACCTTTACTGAGCAGTTTGACAATTTTTGTGCCATTATTGCCATTAACAGTATTTACTTCTGAACAATTGATGATACTCTTAAATAGTGTTGAGTAAGTACTGGATGATTTTGTTGGAGGAATGTAGAGCACTTTTTCAGTTATTATTTCCTGGTAACGGCTACTTTTTCATATGTATATCATCATCACATCTGATGATACTGATAATAATTTCTTACTCTGAGTTTTGTGTGGCTGTAAGGTAAATGCCATTCAAAAGTCTGTGTGTTTCATTTATGGAATAACATCTGCTGACCAGAGTTTGTAACTTTATCAGATGATTAAATAAAATTCTCTATTTTATTTAGCAAATTTCTGTAAAATGGTGTTGACTGGTGTCAGTTTTGTTCATATAATTTCCCAGTGAATTTATCCTTTGAAAGTTCCGTGGTTATTTTCCCTGAGATTAGTAATGGCATAGAGCTCTATAATTACTGAGAACATACTGCTTACCATCCTCAACCATTAGCAGAAAATGCTAGCAGTCTTACTGAATTTCTGTGATGCTCCAAAATGTATTGAAAATCAGTATCATTGAAATGATCCTCTCACAAACATTCTGAAGACTCTTAAGGCACAAACTATTGCAGTGTACTAATTTAAAGTTGACTTTTAACATTTGTTTTGGTTACTAACAGCCTCTTTATCCCTAAAAATGCTTTTCTTCTACTTAAAAGAAAGTATATGTTGCTTGTTTGGGGCTTTTTGTGTAGTATATTTGTATTCCTTTAAAACATGAATCCCAAGTTGGAGGTCTTGTGCTGTTTCAGTTAGCCCAATTTTCCCATTAGAATTAATTTCATTGGGTTTTCAAGTATAATCTGTATTTCAAGCTAATTACACCCTTAACCCAGAATGGGAGTATGATTTTTTTTTTGCCACAGGTTGCCTTTTTTGGGCTATTTAATCATTACCTTTGGTCCCTGGTGGCAGTGGGGAAGTGAGAGCTCTGCACGTTTTTACCCTTGTACTTTCTCCCAAGTGCAATTTTTTCCCTAGTTTACTAGGCTAATGAACTTCCATGCTTGCTATTAACTAAACTGTTTCAGATACCAAATTGTAATTACACTCTGGGCCTGTACATTTAATATGTATTCTAGCAATTAAATTTGGGAGTGCCTGATGAGTTACTACTGACTGCATGGCATTTCTACTTCTCTCAGATGAATGAGATTCACAGTTCTTTTAGCGTTTCACAAACACAAGCAGATCATCAGTTCTCTGACACAGTTTGGTGCTTTGCTTATCTCAGATTGCAAGAGTACATCCTTCTGGGGTCTGCTAGAAGTTCAAGACCTTGACATCTTGAATTAATCAGTAACTTTGAGGAATAATGGTGCTAATAATGTAGAGTACCATCTTCCATACCTTTGTCTGGCTCTTAGTGGGGATGTCCCCAGCAGTTAGAATGATAGCTGTTATTAACTGTTGTTGGTATGCTAGGTGTGACAGTGGTAAAAGGTCAGCTCTATCAGGATCATGTGGGATATGTTATGGGAATGACAGTATTTTGACTGGAAAACCATGTAAAAAGCAAACTAAAGCAAAGAGATGGGGTGAAATTAGATGTCAAAAAATGAAAGGCTGGGGAAGTCCAGTTTGAAAAAGTAGGAAAAGTAGATGTATGCACGTGATGCCTAGGAAGAAACAGGTCATCTTTTCCTAGTTTTATGTTTCTCGTATGAATTAGTTACTTTGAATTTAAGAATAAAATAGATAGGATGTAGTGCAAGGTACTTCAAATGTATCAGCATATCAACAGATTTCTGTTGTTCAAAGAGCTTGGAATAAGTTCAGTTTACGAATATCACAAATGAAATGTGGTAGTGCAAGTTGTGACTGTCGGTAGAAGTGCAGAGGCACAGATTAATTTTAAAAAAAATTCTTTTTTTTTTTAAAGCTTCCAGTATTTTTTCAGAAACATTTATTTGGTGTGATTGAAAAAAGTTAGCATTGAGATACTTTATTTTGAGGAAATATGTGTCTTCTTTTTGCATGAGAAGAACACTGCATTTTATACAAAGAAATTAAGAGAAACTATAAACAAAAAGTTTGCTTGCAAATGCATGATTTGGAAAAGTACCATAATACCCCCATGCATACTTTTCTGTACACAGCTTTTATAATTTTTTTACAGTTACTAATTTTTAATGATTTTTTTTTCCAATTTATTTAGAGTTCATAAGTTATATTGCACAGGTATAGGGTACAGAGACTTTCTGTATGTTAACTGATGTTACTGTTGGCACCTGATCCCACCAAATAATTTTACTAGTCAGTTAGATTTATGGACTAGAAAATCAAGCCGCTTTTAAGCAATATCCTTTATAATTCTGAGGTTTAATTAATAAACTCTGTATTGATTTTGTTTTCTAACATCATTCCTCAAGTGCTGCCATCAAATATTGCACCTGAGGGTGTACACATGAACTATTCATAGAGTGGTTATTCTTAAAAGTCTAATGGCATCATAACTGTTCACTGAAAAATAGTTAACTGTTGGAATAATATTTTTTAAATAAGCATATTTTAAAAGAACATGAACATTCTTTAAATTTGCAGCTGTTTCATGGTTGAAGTTGAGTTTTATTTGTGTATTCCCTGGTATTTCTCTTGCTACTTGGTGAGTCGTGGTTAACTGAACTCTGATTTTATTAATGAAATATTAATCAGTAGTTTTTGGGCTGTCAACTAAGTCAGGAAAAAGTATATGTAGCTAGAACATGGACCTATGTATTTTACATTGTGGTAGAGAGATTAAATTAGTATTCCAGTCATGGCTAACTTCTGAAATATTTCCTTTGAGCCTTTCTCTTACAAAGTACAGTTTTAAACTACTGCTGGTGGAATAAAATTATTATGCTGCCTTTTTTTTTTTTAATCTTATGTCTTTAAAACAGCTAAGGTTTCAAGGAAGGTTTTCAATCATAGTAAAGAGGATGCTAGCATTGCAAATAGAGGTGGCAGAATGCTTTATCCTTTGATTTTTAAACTAATCTGGTGATTATTTAAGACCTGGCTCAGACCTTGTAGGACTGAACTGTGATAATGCCATACTCTGCTATTTGATTTGTAGAGCACATCACGCTACCACATTCACTGTGCCAGTCACTTGAAAGTGCTAATAAGAGATATGCAAAGTGGGAAAAGGCAGACTTTTTTGTAGTCATTAATAAGTATATATTTAGTTCATATAGTATAAATTTAGTATATGTTTAGGAATGCTGGCTGCAGTGAAAGGTTCCTGCCTTCATGAGCAACCACTGTGCCACAAGGAGGGGGAGTGGAGCTGTGCCTTGCCCAGAACTGCTCCTCTGAGTGTGCCCAGCAAAGACTTCACACAGGTCAGCAATGCATTTTCATCCACCCAAAGTCTGCTTAACTTGTCTGGGCTGAGCTGCAGAAATACACCCGGGCCAGTGAACTCAGCTCGGGCTGCAGCACTCCTGGGAAGCTCAGGGGTTTGTTTCTTTGGACACTGGGCACACACTTGTAGGGGGATACAGTATGGGTAAATGAAGGTGGTATAGAATGTAATCTTCTCCCCTAAAGAATTGCAGCTGAACCAATTACTAAAGATTAGGAGCAGGCCTGATGTTAACAGGCCACACCAGTAGCCAGTAAGAACAAGTGTTAAAAAAGAGTGGATTGGTGGGAACTGGAGTTAGTTGGCTGCTGTGAGGACAAGGAAGAGTCAGTGCCTAGAGGAGCTGCCTACAAGAAACATCAAGGAGGTACAAAACTCCAGCACTATGGAACCCTTGCAATGTGATGGCAATAGAACTCTTACAATATTATGACAACACACTCTGAGTGTGCAGGCATTGGGCACACACTGAGTCTGTAGCACGTTCTGGGCACACGGTGCCTTCTGCAACCTGCCTCTGATGAGGGACTGTGTGAGTGTAGTAAATCAGCTGCTTCCCAAACACAGCTAGGACAGTTTTCCTCTGAAGATAAATAGGATTTTCTGCTTTTTAAAGGTTGATTAAAATAAAGCTTTTATTTTAAAATGAATTATTTTACCACATCATGGTGGGGAAATGGAATTACTACAGGCAGTCCAGTCAGACATGCTCCTGAATAATTTGAATGTCTCATGCAGCCATCCCACATGGAAAGAGGACAGGTAATATAATTGTTTTTCCAATAAGTTGTTAATTAAGCCTTGGAGATGTACAGAATCTATATTTCCATGTACATTTTTGTATGACCTTGTTCCTATCTGAACTGCTTTGATTTAATGGAAGATTAATATAATTGATGGATAAACATATTGGTATATGCATAGTACATGCTAAAAATTTGTGCCCAATATACAGATTAACATCAGTTAATTGCAGAAGAAATTCCATCTTCAAGCAGCTTGTGAACATTTTCACCTGGTATTTTCCTGTCTAGTCATCACACTAAATGCTGTAAATGAAGAGACATTTTTTTCTTTTTTTTCTCAAAAGTTTAATTAATGTAGTGGTGAAAGTTAAGAGCAGTTCTTTGGTGTAAACTGGAGATATTTCTGGCGTAATTAATCAAAATGGATTTGCTAACATGGTCATCACTGATACTGTGTTTTACTTATTCACTGAAGTCACAGGTTCACACTTGCCTTTTTTATCAAGGACCTTGGTCCAAGCTTGATTTCTTTTTTTTTTTTTTTTTTTTCAGAAATGTGAATACAAGGATTAGTAAAGTTTTTGTAATGGCATATTTGGAGAGTGAGTGGTCACCACAGAAAAAGCCGAGGTGTTTAAGGTACCACAGAGCCCACACCTGAGCTGCAAAAGCAGAGCACTCAAAGTCCATTCCCAGCCAGCTCTTACTGAAATCCCTGTAACTGACCAGGAAGTTCTAACTTTAAGGAATGCAATGAAAGACCAGTCAGCAGCTCTGGTTCAGCTGCCAGGGACAGTGAGCTCAGGTCAGGAGCAGAGGCAAACAGCTGCAGCATGCCTGGTTTTACCCCAGTGCCACCATTTGTGTGGTAGGTCTCAAAATAGTCTTTTATTGACTTGCCCATAGCATTTCAATAATCTCTGCTCTGGTCAGACTTTCACATGTGAGATGGCTGGCCAGGGTTCTGTGGTGCTGGATCTTCTAGTAAATGATTCTGGAGATTGGGGTAATATGGAGATTGGGCACCTACTCACAGAATATTGGGGAACAGGGAAGGCACTCTCCCAAACATCTCTGTTGCAACAGAACAAGGTGCATTTGTGATTTTTGTTATCTCTGAAATGGTTAACGTTTTTATCTGTTGCTCTGTGAGCTACAGTGTGATTCAGCAAGCATCCCAAATGTCTGCAACATGAATTGTGTTTATCGTCAACCTAAATCAGTTTAAATAAGATTAGTTCAACTGATGCATGCACAAATTAATTTTCCCTTTTATCTAACCAGCTTGCAGTCCTAATAAACAGAATAATCAATCATAGCTGCCTTCATCTGTAGCATGATTGTATATCTCTGATCAAGGAAATGTAGAATAATTTCTCTCTAGTCCCTACTTATTCCCCCCTGTAATCAAGGTTTCTGGATATAATGATTCAACTTAATCATTTTTACCTTTCTTGGTAGAAAAAAATATTTTTTTTAGTTTGCATGTTTAAAGGAAGATTACATTCAACATTGTAAAACTAATTTTAAAAGTATATATACTTTTATCAATATATATAAAAGTATATATACTTTTTATTACTAAATATCTTATACTTTTAAAAGTATAAGATATTTTTGTTTCTCTGCTGCACAAAAGAATGCCAGTCTGACTCGGAGAACTCTTTGTAAACACAATGGCAATGGTACCATGCTTTGAACAGTTTGTACTGTGTGCTCATCCTTTTCAGTAATAGTTGGTTTGAGGCATCTTTCTTACTGATTGAAGTGAGTCCAGGACTCTGGCTAGACATTTTCTCTCTTCATTGAATTATAAAGTGCCAAGCAAAACCTGAGGTTAGCTTTGTGTGAGATGCTAGAAAAAGCCAAAACAATTAAAACTTTCCTTTAGGTCACTGGCCTTCAAATGGTGCTTTAACTTTTATGCTGAATATTATCCCTATATATCAAATGTCTTTAATATTTTGATTTTATACATATATAGTATATCACACATTTAGTAGTACTTATGTCTAGATAGGCAATTACAAAAAATATATAGTGTGCAAAACATGACATTTATTTGCAGTCACATTTTACTGCTTCATAGTGCAATTTTGCCTTTGGTAACCAATTCTGCCTCTTAGAACTGCAAAATACATCAAGGAAACCTTATGTTTTCAGAGGTTTATCTCAAAATGCAAGTTCAATATGTCCCATTAAGTGCAGTTGATAATATTAGGAAAACAGCAGTCTGTATGAAGAAATACTCCTACTGTAGGAGTCATTGCCAATTTCTGGAGTGCTGGTTTAGAAATACTGTTCCAGGTCAAGGTATAGCAAGGAGTTGACATTGAGATGAATTTTTTTCCTCTATATTAAAATTAGTGTGTCATTATAAAAAAATAATAATTGTTTTACTGGCAGAAAACAAGGGTGAAGTACACTTTTTTTAATAAATATTGTAATGTGGCCTTTAACAACAGTGTGTCTTCTTGTTCCTTATGTGATTCCATTCCATGAATAGAGATATTAAATATCTTTGGTCATTTAAGACTCAATAATTTGCTTCAAAATTTGACCTCAAATGTAAATTAATCTCATGTTTAAAAATAAATTACATCAGGTTTTAGAACAATAACCTCATTTTGCACTTCTAGTTTCATGCCTTTTTTTTTTTTGCAAATTCTTTATTTTTTAAGTCGAAAGTTCAGCTGTGTTAAAATATGGCGAAGTCTAAACTTAGTATCTGAAATGGCATGAGGTCTTTCCAGCCATGTTTTCACAAAACACTGCCTCAAACATTTCCAGATAAATTATTTCATTCCAATATTTTGTTTATTCCCTTCTTTTAAAGAACACCAGGTTTATGTCAAGCTATTCATCATAGCTGGATGACTGTTTTAAACAATTTGAGTTGATAAATCGTTGTTTAGTAGTAAACTGGAGAAGCTGCTTTTCCTTGTAATGTATGCATGCATTAGATTTCTTTCTAGAAACTGATAGATCTTTATAAATTATCTACTTTAAGAGTAAGCCCAAATCTTTTGAATTTAACCTAAGTAGATAATGTTTTGGAAGTCTCTTAATATATACAGTCTTTGCAAGCTCAAAGAGTGAAAATTCTCCCCGTTAAGTATGTGTTTAAAATGATGCAAAGATCATTAAAAGCAGAAAAGTAACAAATACTTAATCAGTTTTTTAAACAGTAACCCTAGGCCAGAGCAGCAAAAGTTAAGGAGTAAAGCTATTTGTGGTGCCATCAATGTGAAAATTGTGCTCTGAGGAATGAAGTCAGTGGATGCACTTGGGCCAGGGAAGTGAAGTGAAAGAGGAGGAGGGAATGGTCTGACAACCTTGGCTGGGAGGTCTAAGCCCGGGGATCCTCTGAATTTCTCTCCTCCACAGATGTTTGATTAGCTAGTGTGGCCAAAATCAAAGAATAAGGGAAAAAAGTCTTGGTATTAAGCCTGCTGTTACTGCCTATTACCAGTTTTATATAAACATAAATTTGTCAGCTGTTCTTCCTATTTTTTCCTATAAATTAACCATCTTTCTGTATATAATATAAACTTTTTTCATCAAAATTATGTTTTAAGAAGTTGCAAAATCTCCTTACACAGAATTTCCATTTATCTTGTGGATATTATTTCAATCCTTCCCCAAAGCTTTCGTGGTCCCTTGTCTCTCAGAGCTGTCCCCTTGCTTTGATCATCTGTCCTGTAATCTCTTGCCTTGCATACCGCAGCTTGGATAAAGAGTATGTCAGCTTTGTTGGGGTCCAGCCTCTTGGCACGTTTTCTCTGGACTCCTAAGTCTGGTTTGGGTTAGGATTTCACAGGAGAGGGAGCATTAAGAACTCATTGATAGGTAGTGGTCTGCATCATTAAGTTTTGTGTTCCTAATATTTTGACACAAGAATATTGGAGAAAAATGAGATTGCATTTGTATTGATTTAAACCATTGCTACTGTGCAGCTGAAAAATTGTATGTTCCTTTGAAAGAGAAGGCAAAATAGGAGTGACCTTGTTTTTACAGGGATGGAGGAAAGAAAATTTCTGGTACTGTGGCAAGTCTGTTACTCCTGGAGTGGATTTGTTGATGAAATCTTTCAGATGTAAGGTTTTTGCTGTGGCTTTGTCCCAGTTGCTCGAGTTAACTACTAAAGTGAGCCCCAGGGCTCGTTCAGATAATTGTAATAAAGCTTTTCAGTGACTCTGGAGAGATTTTACACAGCAGGTTTTATTCACTGTGGGATGTCTTAGTATTTTGGAAACTTGCATCATTCTCTTTATTGAACTTTTATTTTGTCTTGAGAAGACACCAGAAGCTTAGAATGGGTGATTTTCCTGAAGCCCTTGCAGACCCAGCAGCTCTCAGTCTCCCGTGAAGGTGTCACCTGGGAGGGCAGGTGCAGAGCTGTTTACCACAGTCAGACGTGATCTCTCTGTTCCAAATTAAATCTGCCTGAGATGGTTAGCAGGGAGCTAATCAAATCACCAGCGCCACTGGATCTGCTCCCAGTGCCTTATCAAAGCTCATTTAAACTGCTTTAAACTAGATCTGAATTGATAAAACAGATAAATTCATACATCTCTGAGCACGTTTTCCTGCTCTTGTTTTTTGTATTGTCTGAGCCTAAAAACAAGGAATAAAACGGCCTCATACAAGGTGCCTTGTCATCTGAACAGTTCTATTTATTTAGCCACTCTTAGTTTGGTTTAGAACAATGCAGAATAGCTTTTCATTTTCATTATGAATGAAAATAATTCCTATTTTCATATTCAGTGAAAATATTAATTATTTTCATTCATATTAACTAATATAGCAGATAAAAGTTAATGTTCTGCCCTTAGAATTGCCTCACTTCCTTATGGGTAATAGACAATATATAAGAAGTTGCTGGGGCATTGCTTTAAAAGCACTGTTACTTTTTCCTCCATAGTAATTAAACACTTGAAAACAACAGTCATTTCCTGTGGATGGTGTGTAATCTCTACATAGTGAATAGGCTTTTCAGCCCGCTATTGGAATAAAACCAGTCAATACTGTGTTCCCCCATCCCCAGTTGTATTACACCAGACCAGTACAGTGAATACTAACTGAACAGACCTGGAAGCAGAAAAGAACTGGGCTGTTAGGAGAATTCTTATGAACCTCTTTCTTCCCCTGCACATTTGAAAAGCTGTCCTTTTCAGTTTTGGTTTACTCATCAGTGATACTCAATTGTCAATAATCCATCCTCAGGTTTGCATTGTGCTGTTGGGTCTGTGCCATCTGCAATACCTTTGATGTGGCAGCTACAGAAATTAGGCAATTGAAAGTGGTCACTGGGACTCAATTCCTGATATTTTTGCAGGCATTTTTAATGCTTTTTTATTTAATTAGTAAATCACTACTTAAATTAGGCCCGCCAAGCTGGAACAGAGGTTCAAAGATGAGGTCAAGAGTTTAAGCAAGATGTGGTTTCTTACTATGCATGGTATACAGATAGAACTGGATTTTGCAGAAGCCTGGCTCTTGGGAAGGGATTGACAGGGTGCCCCTTTTTTCCAATTGAAATTACTTACCTCTTGGAGCTGGCAGGACAGCTGAAGTATTTCTGAATACATAAAGAATTGGGAGCATGGGGAGCAATTGCAAGATGGTTTTCTGTGTGCTGTTCTTAATGGTGACCTATCTTTGGGGAGATTCAAATTGAATGTTGAGCCTATTGACACAAACTTACTCCCCTCATGTTTCAAGGGTATTTCATTACATTAAAGGCTAAATTATGGCTTTGAATTTGCATACAGATTTTGGAAAAGAGCAGCATAGCTTCCAGCTGAGATATCTTTCATATATGAGTGTCTCCCCCAAATACTGGTGCTAGTGCACATGGTAACAAGGGAGTGTTTGCTGCATTTTTGACTATTAATCATAGTCCATGCTGATAAAAGACAGTCAGATCTAGCTCACCTTCCCTGTGAAACAGACAAATGGTTGAGTAAGTTTTGGTCAGATACAGCTGTTTGTCTCTATGGCAACAGCACTGCAGAAAGGGATATTGAAGCACTGTCCCTGCAAATTAGAGTTAATCTCAGTTTGACACACCTTCTTATAAGGAGTAATGTGCAAGAAAAAAAAAAAAAAAAAAACAAAAACTGCAGCAGGTTGACCTTTTTGACCTTTGGTTTCCTGAAGTCAGTTTTATTCCCTGGCTACGGCAGTAATACAGTGAAGAGCAACATAAAATCCCAGGTCTGTAATGCCATTTGTTCAAAAGGCTTTGCAGGTCATACAGCAAGAAGTGCAAAACCTGGCTGGTGAGGCCACAGTGCTGTGTTAAACCTGCCCAGCCATGGCTGAGCTCCCCACAGTGGGGTTCTGCCCCTCCATAAGTGTCCTGCAGCCCCCTGGGGTCACCTGCACTCTGGTGCCAGCTGGGACACTCCGGGCTCCCGGCTTCTGTCAGGCTCCACAGGGGTTTCAGCAAGGAACTAATCACAAGGCACATGAATACCATTATTGTGCACTTGGACTTCATGATCCTGAAGGTCTTTTCCATCCTAAATGATTCTTTCATTTCACATCCTGCTTTTAGCTCCAGATCTTCTATTGCCTGCATTACCTGTAAAAATTGAGTATGAATTTCTGTGTATTTTTTATGCTACAGATATTTCCAGATTTTACCATTCACTCTTTCAGTGGTAGTAGTAAAAAGTGACTGCTATCAAAAGTATGATGACAGTGATCATCATATCTTTGTCTTTTTTTTTTCTTTTTTTTTATTTTACTGTTAGTTATCTAGTTAATGCTATTTGGGGTCGAGCAAATCAGTGACACTGATCAGCAGACACTGTAAATGTTGCCAAGTTTAGTCAACTGTGTCTTGGAAATAGAAAACTGCAAATTTTCAGCCACCACAGTGTAAAGATAACCTTCATTCTGAATACCCCAAAAACTAAGGAGAAATAATGAAGTTTTGAAGGATGACAAAGAAATGAGAAAAGGCAAAAATAATTGTGGGATGGGACATTTTTTTGTGTGCTTACATGTAGCCCCCTGCATCCCTCCTCTTTGTCCTTATAAACTGTGCCTGCCTTAGAGCTGAAAGCAGTGAGGTTCTCTGGGTTCCTTGGGATCCCTGACATGCCCCTGCTTCACTTGAGAGCCGTGAAGTCTCATCCTTTACTTTAATAGCTCCATTGGGCTTAGTCAAGTGCTTTAATGGAAGTTCTTTGGGAAAGAGGCTTTGGCTTTCCATCTCCTGTCAGAGGGACTTGCCATATTGTGCAGCAGCTCAAAAATAACTGCTAATACCTGCAGTGAAAACAAGGAGGGTAAAAAAGGCAAGAATGTGTGTTGCTGCAGTTGTTGGGAAATGCAGTATACTTCTGGCACTTCATTCTCATCTGCTAAGGCAGTGCTTCTGCTCTTATTTTGTTGCTTTTCTGGAAGATGAACAGAGGGAATACGCAGATAAGCAATTGTAAAGGGAATTTTTGGTTGTCTAAGCACATGCACAAATTAGATTTTCCCTCCCCTGCTTCTTCTGGCTATCTGCCAGTTAATAATGTGAATTAGCAGGATCTGGAAGGTTGTGTGTGTGACAAAATTCAATCAACCTTGAATTCAAAGTCAAGGCTATTTTTTTAAATGTAGAAGATGAAGTGTCTTGAAGAGAATTTTGAAAATGAAGATATGTGTAGTTTGATAAAGTTTGTTCTATCATTTTGGGATTTTGTTTCATTTTTTCTGTGTGTCTTGTCCAGCTGATTACCACAAAACACTGGTAAGGTCAATGAATCTTAAGTGAGCTATTCTAAAGCAGTCTACAGTGAGATCTAAGTAAAAAGATTGAGTTGTATTTCCCAAGGTTGCAGAGTTGGAGTTGAGAATCAAATGTAATCTGTGGGAATCAGTCTTCAACCTAAACTGTGTAGTTTTTATCATTATTTTGAATTACAAAACACTCTTCATTAAGACATAATATTGAAATATTTTCTCTTTGTTTCAGTGCTCAAAGAACAGTCTATTTACAATTTCGAGTGCTGCAGGTGTTTTTCTTTCTCTTAGCACAAAAATGGCTTAGAGAGTGAACAAGACCAAACATAGGACTTGGTAACAAAGACTATCTCTGGATAAGACTGGTTTTTTCTACAGATACTGGTGGCTTCTTATGAATTTTTTTTATATTCCAGGCTTTTAAGGCAAGATGAATTGTGTAGGACATGAAAACAAATATGTTTCTGTTCGACACATTTTAACAGGTAATTACAATACAGACTTTACCAAGTAATTGCTCTCTGAATTTACTGTGAATTTCATTTACTGCCTGACTCACTTGTGTGGTCAAACTGCATTATTTAATGTAAGAGTGATTGTAAAACCCATGCACTTTTTTTTTTTCTAAAAAAAGGAATTCTCTTTACCTAAGGACAGAAAAATAATTTAGTACATGTTGATCTCTTAATACATCATTCAGTTTTGTTTTTTTTTTAGTTATTAGATACAACTTACACCTGCATTGCTGCCTGTGCACCACATTCACCCTTGAGCAGAGACATTTGCAGTGGCAGGAGCAGTGCTGTAGTGGGCAGAGCCTTGGCAGGAGTCCTCAGGGCTGCCCAGCTTACCTAGGGCTGACTGAACCTGATAAAATGCACCTTTCCAGACAAAAGCAAGGTTACAAAACAAATCTGCAGTTGAACCAGACTTCAGAATCAGGCATCCTGATTTTATGCCTTTTGTTCTGTCCATTGGTGCTGTTTACAGTAAGGTAGCAAGCACCTCATGTGGTGCTCAGACTTGGCACCTGAGTAGTGACACCAGGGGCCCCTGGGGACACCAATCCCCAGCCAGAACAGACTTGTCACAGCTCCTTGTCCTGGCACACCTTCACCCACACACCAGTGTCCATCCCTGCCCAGAGCAGGGAGAGCTGAGGAGAAGGAGCGAAGTTCTGCAGTGAGGCTCCCAGAGCGAGCACATACCTGGGGACTTCATTCTGCCTTCAGCCCTGGTCCCTGTAGCTAAGCCAACCAAAACAAACGGGTCTCTGCTTCCAGTAATAGTTTACAGGCACACTTAGCTGTCCAAGAGTGGCATTTTCTCTTGCAGTATGTTATGGGGCGTTTATTTTCCTTGGTTGTGAGGTCAGAGAGATTAATGTGTGACTGTATCAAATACCAGATGTACTTTTAAAACCATAGAGAGTTTAGAACACAGTGAAGGACAATGTCAATACTCTGTCAAAGTATAGACCAAGGAGTTTAATACTGGAAGATGTAATTTGGACTTCAGACAGAGCAGTTTTCCCATGAGGCCCTAACAGAGACAAAAAACAGTGTTGTTCGGTGAATTTTGCTACAGCACTGTAATAAAGTTATAAAGTTGTTCCAAGTGACAGAAGAAAGATATGTTGCATCTTTTTTGTGTATGTCCCATGGCTTTTTGTGTCACTTTTTTGCTGTATTTGCAGCTCCATTAAATGTTTCTCATCTTCCATATATAAAAGTATTTGAAACCAGCATGCCATTCATCATCCACATCAAAAATCTCTCTTTAAGTTGTTGTAAGTTTATGTAATGTCCAGAGCAGGAGCAGAATATGAAAACCAGTCTAGCAAGTTCCTGGAATAGCTGTTGTACAGAAGTTGTATTTGCTGCCTTAGTTACAGGTCCAAGTCCTCAGGCATTTTCTGCCATGTGCCAGTGCCCCAGTTGATGTGTGGTTTAGTTTCAGTTGTGGCCTGGAGCTACACAGTAATGAGCCAAACAGGGCACTTGGAGTACCAAGGGCACCTCAGGTTCTTTCCCAGTCTGATATTCTTGGGTGGATAAGCTCTTTACTTCTGTACCATGGGCTTCACTTTCTCTGTGCTATCCCAAACTACAGTTGTGCTTTGCTGTACTTTACTGTGGAAGGCTACCAGCATCTTTGCAGTGTCAAAATTGTTTTTATTGCATCTTCTAACACCATGTACGTCCACTTACATTAATTGCTGTACAGGTGGTAGGTTACCCATTTTGCTAAGCAGCAATCTCTATGAATAACTGGTTATCCTCAAAAAGGAATGTAATTTGTGGTTTCTGTTGGCTTTCCTAGAGGTATTTGATTGTTATGTTTCAGTCAGGTAGTTTTAACAATGCTGAGGTCAAATATTTGAGTGTGGACCTTTCTCTTACTACTTCTAAGACTATGTGAAGGCAACCTTAGGGTAATTTTGGGGAAGAATTTATTCAGATGCTGACTGTCAATAGTATCTCCAATATAATTTCAGAAAAGGTTGATAATGGCTGAGCATTTTCTGTCAAAATAGAGATGGGGTCAAAAGTACTGTTCAACTCCTGAATGCAAATGCCTTGTCACATTTCCCCTTGGAAGCAGCAGATAACTAGACCAAACTGAAACTGAAGACAGTGTGTTTTTTATGACACAAATTGAACTCCTGCCAATGACAAATTTCAAGGTACATTGTGAAAATGAAGCGCTGCAGTGCTAGCTGAAGTGCATGCCATAACTAAGAATAGATGTACCCATGTGTGGGACACAGCCCCTACCTCTCTGTACTTGGGGAAAACAGTTTCACATGCACCAAGGTCAACAGAGTGGTTGTATCCTGCGAAGCTCATGTCATGCATGAAAGTACATAAAGACCATCTGGGAATGATAAAAATAGCCTGTCCTGGCTGGATGATTTGTGTGGTGGCCAAGGACTGATACGCTCATTCAGGAAATGGCAAAACAATGTCAAACTTGTTGGGAAATAACCAGGCTTATTTTCATCCTTGGGAATGGCCTGGTATCTCATGGAACCAAATACACAAGGAGACTTTCAGCCCCATGGTTTCCGAATGCCCTGAAGGAGTCCCTGTGAACTGAAGTGGTTCACTGCAAGCAGTGGGAAATGTTAAGATTATTCTTAATATTTTAAGATTTCAGGTTTGGTGTATCTGAGGAAGACTTAGAGCAATAATAGAGTTTAACTCATATCTGTTTTGGTTTTTTTTTAAGTTTTTATACCTTTAAATAGGCTTACAAAAAGTTTTATGAGTTTATATTGATTTATCATACAAAAAACTACTGACCACAAGCTGGTCAGCCTTATTCAGTTATCTCCAAATGGTTTATATAATGATCTTGTGTGAAGATGGTTTATAAAGCAGGACTGAGATTTTTTAATTGACCTACAGGAATGCAAGACATACATCTTATATCTGGGTAACATTGACCAGATTTTTTTGTTTAAGCTCAGTCTTGGCAGGATGATTCTAAACTAACAGACATATCTATAAATAGTGAAACTCAATTTCAGCCTTTCTGTAGAAGAAATAGAGATATTGGTGATGACTGTTTTTCTGATGAGTATTTAATGTGTCACAGGTGTCACAATAGCAGCTTCTGAGCACAGTTTTAATGAGGTTATCATACCAAAATGACTTCTGTAGAAGCCCTTAACCTGAACACTGTAACCTGTGACAAGTCTGTCTCCTGGTTTTTATGGCTAATGGATATGCTGGATAAAGCTGTGTTCTGCAGCCACATCAGGCAGTCCAGGCACTATTTTAAATGCTGTTAGGAACTCTAGGAGATGCTATTAAGAGAATAGCTGTAAACCTGGCCTGGTTTAACATTGAGCATCTAATTATTGCCATACATTTCAAAGCTGCCATTTTATATTGAAGACAATGGAATGGTCTGAAGGACCTGGATGTGTTTCTGTTAAGTGGATTGTGAGTCCTCAAAGGGCTTGTTCTCTCACTTTTTTATATTACCTAACAGCAGAGTGGTGTGTACAGACAGGGAATTCTGCCGTGCCCCATTAATTGAGCAAAAACTAACTACAGTTGTGCTTTCTTTCACACTTCTGGCTAAACTTGGATTGAGATTGGAGATTTGAAAGGGCCAGGACTTTGTGTCCCCAGTGCCTGCACTAACAAATTTTATTTGTTAACCTATGCCAGACTCAGCCAAAATTTAATCTGATCTGTGGGAAACAGGAACAGTTGTAGACTTCAGAGGGAATTTTATTTCTGAATTAACACAAGATTTGAGATGTACTCACAGCTCTTTGGTCTCCTGGTTTGGTTTATTTTTTTTCATTGTTATAATTGTATAAAGAGGAATGATGCACTTCTTTTGAATGTGAAAGAACATACAGGATATAGTTGTAACCATGAGAAACTTGGGGTTTTTTCTGTTTTTCCAGAGGTATAAGAGGATTTAGTGTTGAAGAATCTGTTCTTTCTTTGTACAGGGATAGTTTGATCTTCTGTCTGAATGAAGGCAAAATCTTCAGAATAGTTTTTTCCACATTTAATATTCCTTATATTTCAGACCTTGTCTTGGGAATACTTACTTACCCTGTAGTTTTTCATCCCTTACTTCTGAAAGTGAGATGAGTGAGTATTCTGCTAAAGAAAATGGATGATTTCTTGAATGACAAAAAGGTCATTTTACGTAAGAGGAATAAAAGATGCAGTTACAGGCACCCGTTTCCTGGTGAAAAAAATGTAACACATCTATGCCACTTGCTGAATACAAGTCTTCATTCATGTGTGATCTTGCAGGGAAGGAGAAATTGAAGCTGGGTTTTTTCCCAGGTTTCTTGAGTGGTTTCAAGTGAGGGAATGTAGTGTGGGTGTTCCAGCAGTTGTGAAATCTTTGGAATACCGACTTAAAGAAGAAGCAATTGTGCAACTTTCCTGTTTTATAGCCTCACCTGTAATCAAAGTAAATGATGTTTCCTAAATGCCATTATAGAGTGCAATTAAACAGCAGGAATTAAATAGGAAAGCATTTCTTTGCTCTTGGAATGGAGCCTCTCTCTTCAGCTGGCATTCTCATCCACCGCAGCTCTCACTGGGCCATATCCCTCACCTGGCAGCCTCTTCCCTCTTTGCTGTGCCTGTGTCCTTGCCTTGTCATTGCAGCTTTTCTTCCATGTCCCCAGGATGCACATCCCTGTGCTCAGTCCTGCCCATCAGCTCTCTCTCAATCCATGCAATTTGCCACCAATCTCCTGAATTTCAGCCCTGCAGTTCAAACTTGGCTCAGACCCTGCCCCACGTGCAGAGTTCACTCAGGTGTCTCTGTCAGGCTCAGCTGGTTGGCTCCAAGGAGAAACTCAGGGAATGGGGTTTGCCTTGGCAGGAGAGAAAGTGACTCCAGCAATAGGTGGCAGGAGAGGATGAACCAGTTGGTGACCTTTGCAGCTTTAATTTTAACGTTCCCATTGTGACATCCTTGATGATGTGTCATGTCTCTGTGCTAGTTTGTGTGTTACATGGTTCTGTGTCCTATGGATTAGTGGATGTAGGCACCAAGTGTAAATGGCTTACCCCTCCAGCTTCACTTCATAGGCATTCTAGCAACTGGCTTTTAAATGACTTCATATAAGCACAAAAATTAAATAGAAGTGTCTTTATAAGCAAAAAGGATGCTTACAAAAATTAGGTAAAAGTTATAATTTCACTTTTTATATGCTAATTGCCACAGTTTACACCTGCTGCAACAGAGTATTTCCTTAGAAAAGTGATTATAAGAGTTGAGACATGGTATTATTCTCTCACTGGTTAGCTCACGTGAAGTAAAATAAGTTTAAGGGTCTCATTTGATATCCATTGCATCTTAGTGACTTCGTATATCTTACAGAATTGTTTGCAAATTTAATAATATAAAGAGCTGGACCATACTTAGTGATGAAGTTACAGCAACACTGTGTGTGCGTTTATGATGCTATGGGATTCATTATAACTCATTTTAAGTCAGTGATTTGTTATTTACTTCTACCTCCACACTCGCAGAAATATGTTTGACTTCTTGTCCCCAGGCTTTTCTTTACTTCTACTTTATTTTTATAGTAAAAAATATGCAGCTCTGTCAAGAGGTCAGTGATTGGAGCATGATTGAGCACTGAGACCATCCCCATGAGCATGTCAGCCACTCTCTGCACAGAGTTAGAGCTTTGTGGAAGTTCAGTGGAGAGGATGGGTGCAGCTCTGCTGGTTGCTGCTGCTGTAACCAGGACAGAACCAGGAGGAGCTGAAAGTTAAAGCAGGACTGGGGGGCACAGGTGAGCAGCTGACATGTGGGTGAATGTTTCTGATCTTTTTTTAATACATCAGAAGCATTAAGAGCTGTTCTTACACACTGGCATTATTAGGCAGGTGGCCTAATTTGACGTGGAACTAGAAAGGCTGCTGTTGGTTTTGCTTTTTGAGGAACAGTAGAAATTATTTTGTTCTTGTTGCTAACAGTTGAAATTACCAGAGGGGCTAGAGATATGAACTTATGAAACATGCTTTACATTTGTGTTCACATTGTGTCAGTAATGCAGTGTTGTCCTTCCCTTTGGAAGGGAATGGATGTGGTGCCTTAGAACCATAATGGTTAATGACACATCCTGAGAGCCTCTGTGCAATGCCAAAACCTACAAAGACACATTTAAGATGTATTTGTTAATGTTTTAAGAGTTCTTTCAAAATACTGAACAGTAAAAAGTCATTAATGGTGACACTGTGAGCTTCTGAGGTGGGAGGTTCATCTCTTAATGTGAAAATTGCCATTTGCATGTGCATAAAACTATACTTTTCTTGGATTATCATTATCATTGTTGATTTTATATAAAAACCCTGTATTGTTTTATTTTGCTACATTTTATATAGCATTCCTTCCAAAAGGAATGCAAAGTTTATTACTAGCTATAAGCAGTTGTTTTTCTCAGTGAAATGTGCCTGAACTCCTGCCCTCTCCCAGAAAAGTCTTAATTGCTTGATCTGGGTGTGTGATAAATGCTGTATTGGAATGTCCATGTCAGGTCTTAAAACTGAAAAGCTGAGAATTTAAAAAGAGACATGCTACAATCCTATTACTAGTTAGATCACACAAAATAAAACAATTTAAGGTTGTTTGTTTAAAAGGTCTCCATTACATTTCAGTGACTGCATGTCTTCGAGAGTATTTTGCAGTTTTAATAGTCATGGAAGACTTGTGCATAGGGTAGGGCTTAAAGTGTCAGTGGCTAAAAAGGAACATTTCTTAAGGAAATACCTGCGGTAGTATTTTCCTTTTTCCAGTCTTATTTTCCATTTCCTAAAGAGAACAAAAAGCTATTACCCAGTCAGGTAACAGTGATGTATTAGTATGAAATGTAGAAAAGGTGAAACTTTCTCTGTTTTTAAGATTTTTTTCACAAGGTTTTTGACTGGAAGTAGAATCATCTTCATCAGTGTATTTGATGTGGCAAACTTGTCCTTTGGATTGTAAGCATTGATAAACATCAGGTTTAATTGTGAGGCATTTATGTAAAAAGGAGAGAAAAGAATCAATTCTTGCATCACTGTGAGTCATATGGTTTTCCTTGCAGGCATTAGAGTTTAGAATATCCCTTTTCTCAAGAGCTCCAGGCCAACACTGTAGTTGGTAGTCAGTAAAAAACTTAGGTGATGGCTCTTCACTAATGGATTTTGTTTGATGGCTTTTTTCTAGTTTATAGTACCAAAATATTCCTCACTGGCAGCAGAGCCATGTTATAAGTAACATTGGCAAAAACAAGTTTTGTTTCTTTTCTGACTTTGAATGCAGTCCCTTAGAATAAGTATACATTGAACAATGTTTGTGTGCATTTCTTATGGTCAAAGGAGTTGATTGATATTAGCAGTTTATTAAGAGTTGAAAATTTCAGCACTTTTCAAATTAAATTTGATCCAAGTAAAATATAGGTGCTTGTAAGCAAACAGCTATGCTATTAAAGTCTGTGCTTAACTGAGAAAGAAACAAATGGGAGAAGGAAAAAAAAATCTTCCTCTATGTTTTTTAAATTATACTTTTCAAAATTTTTAAAATAGGTCCATAAAGTAATTAAGTCTTATAATTGAGTGCTTAGGAGAAGAATCCTTGATTCATAAAAATAATAAAAGTAAGATGTAAATAAATAGAGCTGCAGGGCATTAAAGATCTGCAGGAAAAAGTGACTGATAAAAATTAGTGTGAAGGGCGGCAGAGAAATTTCAAAATTATATTTTTATTATAATATTCTTTCCTCTGAAATACTTGTTGGGAAGAACTTGTTGGGAAGAAGGTGTTCTCTGCTGTCTGGTGGGATGAGACATCTGAGACTGCCATCTCAGCTGGCCATGATGCCCTTTGCCCTTCCCAGAGCTTGTCACCCTTTCCTGGCCATCCGCCTGTGGCTGCTTTCCCCTGTGTAAAAAGGCTCTGATCTGACAGGAGCCTTTGTCGGAGATAGCCCTGCCTTCCTGAGCAGGAAGCAAAGTTAATGCAAGGAAAATACTTTCGTAATTGAATTACAGCCTCTAACAAACCTGTGCAATGTGTATACAAGTAGTACTTTCAGAAAGCTTTATTTTAGTCAAATTTGCACGGATTTTCAGTGTGACAACAAAGGCTCTGCCAGGAGACCTGCCTCTCTGCCAAATCCCTGCTCCAGAATATAGAGGCACTGGAAGTTCTCATTGAAATATTGAAACTGTATAAATATTGGCAAAATGGGTTTTCTCCACCTTCACACTGAAACGACTGACATATTTTTGCTTATGCCTTCCAGAAAAAAAAATTTTGCCTGAGGAAAAGACTCACTGTGGAGCTTTACAGTCCAAATAGTTAAAATGGAGTCAAATTATAAATGATAATATAAGCTTATAATATGTAATGTTTAAATATAGGTGTTGATGTCTGCTCCTTGCATAATACTACAAAGGCCCTTGTAGAAATAAGGAGACCAATTTTATCTTCTCTTAATAAGGAAATGTAAAACATATGTAAAAAAGAGTGCTGAAGAGTGGAAAAGATGAAAGAAAATTTATCTTGGGACAAATGCTCATATTTAGATCAATTTTTCATTGATGCTGAAAAATATTGAAATGTATATGATTCAGTAGCCAGATACTTGCAATAAACAAGTGATTTATTAATTAAGAATAGTTACAGATCCTTGCTGCTTTTCTTGGTCCTTTTAAGTCTCTCAATTTTTGCTCCATAGTGGTTTTGTTTCAGCAACCTGTAACCAGGTGTGAAGTGTGCTCTCCTGGGAGCTGGAAAATGCAACTTTGAACCCGCTAATTCTTCAGTGAATACTTTAATCTTCAGTCTCTTAAATCTATTATACCACTTCCACTGCCACCTTTCTCCTTTCTTTTTTTTCCCTTTTCAAATAAAAGTTCTGAGTCAGTTCTCCACAGCCAAAAATACAGATTGGAGCCTGGATTTGGAGCGGAAATTTGAAGCAATGAATCCCAGTCTCAGACAAGTGTCTAATCCACGTCTACAGGAAAACACATAAATCTTTGGAACAGGCACATAACTCTCCCTATGCCTTGTAGAGGGAATTTCATAGCTAACTAGGCTTGGAGAATTATGTTCCAGGAGCTGGATGACTGAAATACCCACTTGGTTTCAGTATCCTTAGAAGATCTAATAGGCATGACAGTATGGAGTGTTACCCTATCTACCTTCCTGCATGGCTTTTCCAAATAAAATTTCTTTTTTTCCAAATAAAATTAGTAAAGAGGACAATGAGTAATATTGTTTCCAGTTTGGAAAAATTGCTTCCCTTGAATTTTTGCTGGTACTGATGTTCATTTTAGAGTCGTATTGAGGTTTTGCCTCTTTATAGCCCTGGTTTAAGTTCTTTTTGTGTGAGCTGGAAGACACAAATAATCTGGGCAGTGGGAGAGGGAGCACAGCCAGTTGATCAAGGAAGGGATTGTCCCTGTCTATGTGACTCCTGTCAGACCAAATCCAGACACTGCATCTGCTCTTGTCGCCTGGCGCAGGAAAGATGTGACAAGCTGGAGGATGCTTGGGAGGACGCAGGGCTGGACATTGGCACTGTGAGAAGGATGGGGGGACAAGGGGCAGCCTGGAGAAGGGATGGCTTTGGAGCACCTGGCAGCCCCCAGCACCCACAGGGAGTCCTTGGGATGGGACAGGAGGAGCAAATTACAACAGGTTTGGGCTGGGTTTAAGGAGAAGCTTTTCCCAAAGTGTTCCCATGGAGTGAGGCAGAGGAGCAGGTCACCCCAGGAGTCTGGGCCATCCCTGTCTGAGGAGGGTTTTGAGCTCTGTTGAGCAGCCTGGTCTGACCTCAGAGCTGGCCCTGCTTTGGGCTGGCACCTGAGATCCCCCCCAGCCTGTAGGTATCCAAAATCCTGCTGGTGTTCAGCAGCTTTTATAATATTTCTCTAATAGCAAGCCTATGATTGACACCTACTTCAGCCTTCCTGATCACCTCTAGCTTCCCTGGAGTCCTCCTTAGAGAGAAGGCCAAAAATGTAGAATCATTTTATTCTCTGATAAAGTGATTCTTGTCCAGGGATTAAAACCTTTAAAAGCTTCTCAAACTCTCTATGTATGGATTTAAGGCTTCAGTTCTCTGTATCTTGATTTTTTTAAAGCAGGGGAGTGCTTTTTTTATTTAATCTGAGCTAACTAATAGCTGTGTCATAATATATTGAAATCCATCCTGAGAAGTATTTAACTGAATTTTTTTGTGAAAACCTTAGATTATGTCATGTCTGTCTCTAACTCCCAAAGGATTTTTTAGTTCATCTTACTTTCTAGGCTGTATGGCTTTTTCTAAAAGGAGGTTAGAAAGCTTTCCTCTTAGCATTGCCTTTTAATCCATGGACTTTGCTATTTATATTAGGCCTGTGTAGGACCTCATGATGCTGCCACCAGAAATGTGAATCTCTGTCATTTTGTGGTGTTCATTCTTCACCCAAAAAGCCAGGATAGTCTGAAATGACTGAAGAGACTGCCTCACCCCCTCTTGGACTATTACAGCATTAAAGGGGGGAGGATGGGTGAAAAGGCAGATAATATATGTTAAAGTGTTGTACAACTTGGATTATATTACTGGATACACTGTGTATTAATTTTTCTTAGCTATTTAAATCCTGGTTATAGAACATTGAGAGGAAAAGTTGAAGACAAATCAGTGTCTGAAATTGGTGATTGAGGTAGTTTTTATTAGACAGAAATTTCTCACCCTTAATTCTTTGAATTGATTTTTAATGGGAAGATTCTCTATAACATCTTTAGCAATGTGAATGCATAAGAATAACCTAGACACAAACTTTTTACTTTAGTGATTGCTTAGAAGTTTCTACAGGCATTCTTTAAATGCCAATTATTTCCCTCCATCCATCTTCCTCCCCTCTCCACCTTCCAACAAGGAAAATAGTCCTATAACATCCATAAAATTGAGACATTTAATAACCCCTATCCAAAACTCAAACCAATTTAGGCTCTATTGCTATGTTTAAAAAAATGAACACACAAAAAAAACGCTGCAACAGATTTTCACTAAGAACTAAATACACAGCAGTGATGTACGCTGAATTTATGTATATATTTTTCTGTTCCACTGTGCCACCCTATGTAATCTTTGTCCTTGCAGCTTTTAACATTGACGTTCTCTTAGGATTATTTAAGGGAAAACATGAAGTATTTATAGCCATAGTTAAAATTTTTATAAATAGTTTATAATAGAAACTGCCGTAATAAAAATTTGAAATAGTTTCCATTATAGTTCTTTGTTTTTATATATTCTAAAATTTGAAAAATACTTATTTTGGGGAGGGTTAAATTTTCCATGCTGTGAGTCTTAAAAGTATTTTTCCTCATTAATTTGGAGTATAATCCTTTCAGCTGTTTTGGAATTATAGACAAATGGGGAAAATGCTTTTTCCCTTTGTACAGTAATAATAATAATAAAAATAAAGAAAATCTTCAGATATATTTTTGACAATACTACAGGGGGAACAAGGGAAGGTTGAAATATGTGGCAAGATCTACTCCCTTTGCTTTCTGAGGGGGAAAAAACCGTTGAAAATGATGGAAAAATAACATCAAACTCTTTCCAGTAACATCTGCTGAGCTTATTAGCAGAAACTAATAAAAACACACTCCCTTAATGACATCCCTGCACATTCCCTTTGCCTGAGGCCATCCAGACATGAGCTGGCTGAGCTGCTGCAGCTCCCTGCTGCTCTCTGGACCTTGGTGGCTCTCTCCTATGGGCAGATCCCAGACTGTGAGGTCGGGGATGTGCCCATCTCCACCTCCCACATGCCATGGACAACACTGGTCCTTCTCTGTCCTTTACTTCTGGGAACCCCCAGCTGTGTGGGGCCAGCCTGCATGGCTAGAAAGCTCTAGGCTGGTTAGCCTAGCACAGATTTGTGATGGTTCCTCTCAGGTAGAGCTTTGCTAAGTCCAAGAGAAGCCTTTATCATGCAAGTTATCAATGTTGTCATGAGACAGTAGTACCAGAATGGTTTTCACTCTTAGCTTCTCTCCAACTGTACTTGTGTCAAGGTGTCATGAGGGATACTAAGCCAGGATGAAATTCATTTAGGCATGGAATTGAAATAAGATTTACTGGGTATCTAGGTCCTGTGGAGGATGTAGCACACAAACCTGCAGGTAAGTGGATGAGCAGGCCCTCCTGCGTGGTGACAGTGCTGTGTCTGTGCTGCCACTTGCCTGGAGAGCTGTGGGGTTGCCTCACAGCTGTGGGACAAAGGGACAAGGTGCAGGAGCAAGTCTCAAAGCCCTTTGCACTCACTCCTCTGCATGCCACATCCATGGTCTGGCAGTGCTCAGGGCACGTGTCTGTAGCATGTTGGGTTCTGGAAGCACCTACCATTGTACTGGGCACTGGCACCACTGCAGCCATGAGGTGGTGGTGGTCTGGGTTTTGTAATGGGAATTTACCCTCAGGGTGGTGTAGGAAACAGTTTGTGTAAGGAATGTGGTAAAAAAAACACACATGGATGTTTTATCCTTACCTCACTCTTCAAAAATAAGGAGCACAATCAATGCACAGCCCAGTTCTGCAGTGGGGCACTCAGATGTGCTTGGAGAAATCAAGATTTTGACCCCAGCTACCAGATGAACCATTTTTAGCAGCAAAGATAAAAATCAGAAATAATCAAAAAAGCCTTATTCAGATATTCTGTCTTTTGGGCAAATCCTTCAGACTGTGTCTCATTTGTCTTTCCAGGCCCATCACTCTTGTGTTCCTTGCCCTGCAATTGTCTCATTTAAAATAGGTGCCATGGCTGGTAATCCCCACTGCCCATATAGCAGGTGGCTGAGCCTTTTGGAGGTTTCTGGAAGCTCCTTTTTTGTCCCAGCAACACAGTGTCACCTCAAAGCCAATCCTCTACTAGACCATGGCCTGTCTCATCACAGTTGATGCCTGCCAGTGCCCATTCTTACAGACCAGCTCGGAAATCAAAATACTTCACATTTCTTTTACTGTATATTTACTATTTAACACCAACTGAAAAAAAAACCCTACACTTTATTCTGGATTTTTGTGGGGAATGTTATTTCTAAAAGTTCAGCTGTGTTATCTTACATCTAGATCAGGTACAGTCATTTCTGTTAGGAACTCATGCCATCGCATTCATTTCACCTCAAAACTCTGAATATGAAGTAAAGATGAAAACTTTAAATGCTAATGTTTTGTTGAGGTTTTACTGAAAATCCAGGTATATTAAGTGAAAAGCTAAATTTGACGTAAGACCTCTCTCAAAAATTAAAGAAAAGAAGTTATCTTTGGAGAAATTGTGCCATCTCTTTAAAGTTGCAATCTTCCTTAATGTTTTTGAACATGTAAGATTTAAAGCACATTTTAGTTGTATGACGTGCATGGAAACGCACACAGACCATCGGTTACTGCACCATCAGACAATCATGCATTTTGGCCTAATTGGTTTGAAATGAGTGGACACATACCATTGTCCCTGGGTTGGTCCTAATTGCAATTTTGTGCTCATGTAAGGAAGAAAATCCTTGGTTCTGTTTAGTGGCAGCATTCCCAATTGACTTCAGTTGTTCCAAGACTGATGAGGTATCTTGGTTCTCAAACTAAATCCAATCATGTGTTTTGATTTCTCAAGCCTCTGTAATTCCTTCTTTTCTTATTTTAAAACAATTATTTTCATTTCATTTGCAAGCTCTAGGTCTACTGTCAACCATTGCTTTCCCATTTGTCTTTCTGTGGCTTTCCAGAGCTTTCCATATAATCTATTCATGTAAATGACATTTCTGTTTTTTAAAAAAATTGAAGGTGCCTCATCTTAGAACAAAGTTATGAAAGAGGTGAAACACAATTGCACTAATTAGGAAGAGCGAATGTGCGTTTTTTTCCTTTTTCCCCTTAGCAAAGAGACAAAGAGGAAAAATCAATACTGGAAAACCCATTTCATTTTGCAGCAAAGGCAGTTGGAAAAGATCCACTTGAACTCTTAGAACTGAAATGCTGGAAGCTGATGTAATTAAGCAAACCAGCTGAGAACTGAAAAACAACCTGATCAAACTAAGGGATTATAACTATGCAAGATCTGATGCACTGTTCAGAACCTTTTGATAGAGGAAGTAAAGTTTTCTGGGAATTTGGTGATTAAAGGCTTATCTTCTGTTGATGATTAGTTATTTTGCTCTGGGAATTGTTGATTAATTGAAAAATGTTTGAATAGCACTTACAAATTGTTGGAATATCTCTCGTTGCCCTTTCTTTAAATAAATAGATGTGGGTTTGGTTCCAAATGGCTCTTCAGTTTGAAAGTAATTTCTAATTTATTGAAAAGTAGTATTCATGCAGAAATAAAGTTTCTGCAATTATGTCCACCAAAGTGTTTAACTGGCCAAATGATTTTTATAAATATCTTTGTGATACTTTTTTCCTTGATTTTATTTTTTGATAGTTTACTGGATGATGTGTTATTTTGTTAACCTTTTTTCCTGGACAGGACAACCATTTTGATAATTCATTGCAGATTTTTAAAACAAGAAATACAGTAGGAACAGTTACTACTCAAAAAAAGAATAATCTGTTCAAAGACAACTCTTTTTAGATGTTGCATAGTAATTCAACCTTCTCCCTGAACAACATTTTGATTTTATTGAAATGCAAACCTCATTTTTGCCAGATTTGCCCATGCAGCATTTGATTCATCAAGAGTGACCTCTTGAAGACAGAATTGCAGGTTAATTGATCACTGGCACATGTCTGTAGATGGTATTCCTCCTTTTCCTCTGATTGGCACCAGATTTGGAACACTGATATGGTTGAGCTCACTGGCTAGTAGAATGAGATACCCTAATGTGTCAGGACCCAAGGCAAGCTTTTATTATATCCTGACCAACTTTTTCTGAAGCTCTCAGGTACAGATTTAGTGGTTACAACTTTTCATGTGAGTGTCTTACAGGCAGCAGTGAGGACAGGAATGAGCTGTGGCTCCCTGGGTTTGCTTTGGTTTAGTGTCTTGGTCTTTTAAAAATCAACAGAAGGTCACTGTAAATAAATAGACTTAAAACCAAAATAAGAGCCGGGCTTAACATTTGGCAGTACAGGATTTTTGACAAGCCTATTGCCTTCTGCCATTGAGGTCCCTGTCCTTAGTGATGTGCTGTTAACATGGGTGAGAGACATCTAAGTGAGACAGTGCATACTGCACAACTCAATAACCATTCCCAGAGGAAATCACTCTCTTCTGGGGAATCTCAGCTTTTGTTTTCCCCAAAACAATAAATATGCTACTGCTCTTGTAAAGAAAGCTTCAAAATATTAACAGTGTAAGTGATGCTCACGTCTGTGAGCATTTGTAACAAGTGTGGTACATTAGATCTGAGATATTTGAATCACCTCATTTTTGTCACTAAATGGTTTGGGTGACATGTGGTTATCATTTACAGAGTGAAGATGGTTAACATGTTTGTGTCCTCATTAAGAAAGGCCAGGGAGATACTGTGCAGCTCTTGTTGGGAGCACATCTTGATTTGCTTTCTTAAGTGCAAGATCTCTAGAATGGGTTGCTGTTTATGTTTACATTTGATGGTTTTGAAGCAAGGTGTCTTGATCAAGCCTTGCAAGGAGGAATCAGGAAGTCATGCTTGCTCAAGCTGCATTTTGAAAAGGGTTCACTGTTAATTTGGTCGCTAATAGTGGAGTTAGGAAGAATCATTCTTCTGTGCTTTATACCTTGTAACCAGAAGGAGGAGTGTGATGGTCTCAGTTCCATTGTCAGGATACTTGTGAAGAAAAGACATTTTGCTCCTTAGGCTCATGAAATGGCAGGAGAGACTGTGAGGGGAGAAGAGGCAGAGTTTGCTCTTTTCCTCTCCCAGAAGTTTGGTTTGGCATTTTGAGAAAGCAGCATGCTGGAGTTTCTCCAG
This sequence comes from Zonotrichia leucophrys gambelii, assembly GCF_028769735.1. Classification (NCBI taxonomy): domain Eukaryota; kingdom Metazoa; phylum Chordata; class Aves; order Passeriformes; family Passerellidae; genus Zonotrichia; species Zonotrichia leucophrys. The sequence goes on along the minus strand of NC_088169.1, from coordinate 21,134,079 downwards.
AGGAGAGGCAGCTGTGATAAAAGCCAAGACTGAGGAATGCATTGGTGAGGGCCAAGCAGAGCTCGTTGGCCTTTGGGGAAGAGCTGCTGGCTGCTGCCTCTGTTCTGGCTCCACACTAACACACATCCCAGAAATACAGAAGCGTAGGGCTCATTGAAACTTTCTGATGAAAGTATTTTTCAACAGAAAACACAGAGATTGCCTAAATGACTCATTTTGTGAGAAGTGGCTTCTGGCTTTGGGAAGTGTTTTTCATTAAGCTACGGAGCATATACAAAACAGTAACACATTGATTTGGCTGTGCTGCCACGGTGCCTTCCTAGAGTCCGCTTCAGTAATTACATTCACGTTCTCTTTTCTGAGATGGGAAGACTGTCTTAGGTCCTGAGAGATGCACTTTGGTGCACAGATCTGTCTTGGGTGAGAAAATGGGAGCATGAGTGTGTGAACTCTGGTTCCCATGCAGCAGGGCATCAAGTGCACAACGTTAAATGTTTGAATTTTCTGGAATGTTTTCATTTTTATGGAACCTCTGCTTTTTGCCTTTTTTTCCCCCAAAGCAAATACAATTTCTCTTTACACCTCCCTGTCATTTTAATGACAATGTTGTCATCATTAACTTTTCAGTTGTGAAAAGACATTTCATTTATCTCTGCAGGAGATAAATGAAAATTTGAGTGCTTCAGCTGGGGTTTGGAGGAGAGGAGGGCATGGGGGAAGAAGGGAGTATCGTGTTTATTTTACCACAATGACCCCCAAAAAAATCTCTCCCAAGAAGTTGACAACTGCCCACCATTCATTTAAAGCAGACTGGAGCTTGCAGAATTTTTGAAGGTGTAAGATGAGAGCCAGAACAGCCATCTGATAAATTTCTGTTAGCAGGGCTGGGTGCACAGATGGGAAGTGCCCAAGTTCCTATTTAAGTTTCAGGTTTAGGTTTTAGTTTAGGTGTTTTCCCTAAAGGTCTGACCTGTTTCTGTCTTCCTGAGGAGAAGACTGACTGGTAATTCCCAGTCTCTATGGATGGCATGCTGGTTCAAGTAGCAACTGTAAATTCATTTCCCAGAATAACCTTGGCTGTCCCCTGCCCTGGGGTTGGCCTGGAGGGCAGGACATGGCCCTGGGGGACCCAGTGACCATCACTTGGAAAAGAGGCAGAGGAGTTGAGTCTTCAGAGGCTATTTCAAAATTGAAAAGATCATTTTCCCTTGATTCTTCAGCCAGATCTCCCTTATTTATGGCAGCAGTGCTAAAATATGCCTGGCAAAGGAAGAGCAATCCTTTTGAGCAAGGGGATGATGGGATGTGAATAAACAATTCTGAGCCGCCCTGGCTGTCACTGTGCTGAGCCATGGCTGTACATGAGGCTGCCTCTCCAGAGCCACGTGTGTGGCCCATTAGCAGGATTCCCAGTGCTCCAGGCAGGTTTAATTTGGGAGCAGTGGTATGGGGTGCCCAGCAGAGCCAGGCCAGGTGCTGTGGTTGCTCTGGAGGAGGCTGGCCTGGCTGCCCAAGCACAGGGAGGCGTGCTGCAGTTCCAGCTCCACTGGAGCCAGCTCAGCACCAGGTGAAACATTTAGTTCAGCAAAAGACAAGCAGCCCTAGAAGCACAATGGTGGTGTTTGAGGTAATATCCCAGATTTTGAACCCTATATGGGAAGCACTTCTGCAAACCTGTCTGATAGAACTAAGAGTTGTTTATTTAAAATAAGTGTTTGATTTAATTTTGAATAATCTTGACAACCCATCCATCCACAGATAGGGTTTGTATGTTTTGCATCTATTATACTTTGGGAAGTGTTAATTGGCTCAGGTCACATTTTGGGGCATTCTTAAATATCTACAGGATCACAAGCCAAATTTTTAGAGGTTGAAGTAAATAGAACTTCCCATTATGTGTAATTGGCTGCAGGAGAAAGTGTTTCAAGTAAAGAAAGTTCAAACACATTTGAATGCTTTTTGTTAATCCTCTTGACATTTTGAAGAATTAAGATGTTATTGCTGGTTTCAATGTGAAATGTCTCCAAAGGCACATCAGTATTGTTTATAAACTGCACTTCATTTCTTTTAAAAAACTATTAATCTAGGTAATACCAGTTGTCAGTAACAAAAGGAGACCATCAATTAGCAGAAATAAATCAATCACAGTGTGACTGAAAGTGTCTGTGATTTGCTACAGAAGTTTACATTTCTGCATTTAAAAGATATATTGAGGGAGAGGCTAGTTGTTTGTTCCTTATGTTCCTCTCCTCCCCACCACGTCTTTTTTAGCTAGTTTTATTTGTACTGTTTATTTGCAGAGAAGAAGGGAATCAAAAGAGCATTAATGAAATGGAGTGTGGTCAGCCAGATTTCTAATTAATAGATTTCTCTGGGTAAAAGGCAAAATCTGTGTCTTGCTTTGGACGGGTAAAAGCTTTACAGTTGTGTATCTGATTGCTACACTGACATCTGTGGGAGAGAAGAAACCTTAAATATATGAGTGGAGATCATCTGGTTATTTGTGGCACGGTAACAATGTGTGTATAAAGATATGATCTGACACATGTGTCAAAGTAATTCCTGTTGACTGACTTCAGAGAAAATGCATTGTAAATTCAACTATTACTGGGTGTATTTGGGATTCTGATACAAGGGTAGCTGCTGTAGAGGGTTTTTTTCCTGGAGCTGGGAGACTATTTTGCAATCACACTGATTTTCTCAGATTTTAATTAATTTAAGAAAAGTTATCTTAGGAAAACAAACAAAACCCAGCAATCTTCCTTTCCCTTGCCTCCCTTTTCCCAAAGCAACCCTCTGTATGTGGGAAATACCATGTTAATATCTAAAATTGTCAGGATGCACCCAGAAATGGCATTTGAAGGTTTTGATTTTTTTTTTAATAAAGTTCATCTTACCACAGAGTACATCATTGCTGAAACTGAATTTTTGTAAGCGGTTTCATCTTTACCAACTTTCCTACCACCAAACTCTGAAGCAGCTATTTTTAAAATGCTTTTAAAAGTGGGGTGTTTTTTTTTTTTCAACCCACAGCGATCAAATTATCTTTTGATTTATTACTATCATGGCCATAGCAACGATACAGATGTATTTTTAGCACTCAGAGATGAAAATGGCCTTAACTGTTGCTGTGAATGTCTGTCCTGTTCTTCATTGTACAGCAATGATTATGTAAAAAGGGTACAGGAGGTTATTAATAATTCAGGTCCAAGTCTGTTTATCTGGAAGAAGTGTGAATAAAGTTATACTGGAAGTGGTGCTTTCACTGCATGAAGTTTCCAGCTTTGGTAGCTTCAGTCCTAACCACTACCCGTGCTTCCAGTCTCCGAATCGTGTGGCAGAGCAGTTTGAGACCATTTTACAGATGAGGGATTGAGGAGAACAGAGACTGAGTGGCTTCCCAGGGCAATACGTGGCATGTGTGACAGGAATGGATGTTGGATACAGCTGATGCTCTCCTCAGCCAGAATCTTAGCAGAAAGCATTCATCCTTTCCAAAGGAGATGAAATTTTCCTTACGGAGACTGAATGATTTTCAGTACTTTGTTTCTTCTTGTTCTCCATGAAATGTAGACTGTAACAATTAAGACTCAAGTATTTGAGGAAGATGTCTGCCAAATTAGCAAGCTACGGCTTCGTAAGAAAAACCAGCATCCAAGCTATTGATGAAATACAGCCTGGGATAATAAGAGGCTTACCAGGGTTGCAAAGACCTCCATTTACATAAATATGCAGAGACATCTGTTACAGTCATGAGTGACCTGCTGGTTTAAGCCATCAGCGGGGGAAGCGTCGTCGATCACCATCGCCTGCAGTAGCAGGTGCTGCTTTAGGCAGCAGGAATTACTGAGGAGGTTTTCCATGAACAAAGGCGACCTTTCCACTTGCCAGGAAGAGACAAACGGGAAACCGAAACACCCAGCACACGCCCACGGTCTTGCACTTGTGAGAGCCCCGCGTGCCAAAGCTCTGTGTGATCACTCACTCACAGGTATGGTGTGGCTCACACAGCTGCACAGTTTATGTCTGAGTGCTTGGGTCTTTTAAAACCAAACTACTTGAGTCAGATTCCCAAACAGGAGTGAATCATCAAGATTTAATGGAAAGCGTTCAAAACAAATTTATCATCTAAACCCAGTGTTTTTATTAGTAGGGTATATGCCCAAAATAGTAATGTAAAACCGTCATCCTCAAGGTTGCAATTACTTAAATGAAAAATTGGAGTTTAATTCTTGCTCAACATAAATGAACAGAGACATTATAATATTACAGCTTTATATAACGCAAGGGTATTTGTCTTCCTTGTTGGCTCAAGGTATATGGTATTCTCTCTCTTTCTCTTCCCTCTGGCCCCATTCATTGCATAACACAGTTTTGTAAGGAAAGAATCTGTCTTCAGTGGATGAACAACTGGACAAAAAACTGGATTACAAATTCAGAGCTGCAGAAATACTATCATTTGGTGTGTAATTGCCAGCAATTCTGAAAACGCTCACACAGTAAAGAGGAGTCTCCAAAGAACCTGTAGGAAAGCCACACAAGTAAAGGAGCTGACATTAGAAAAGTCTTCCAATATTTAAAATGCTCCCTCTGACTCTCTCATTTATGTTAAATACTACTTCTGAATTGTACTAGGAGGTGCAGTACAGCCTGAGTACTTGATTCCCAATACGTAATGGATGCCTCACATGGGGACGTTACAGCTCTAATAACTGTATGGCATCTTTAAATAACTTAACAATTCCCACCTCTGTTTTGATAACACATTTCATGTAAATTAAGATAAAACAAAACCTGTTCTTTTCTCTCCCTCTGAACAGAGCGTGGATCACACTTCTCGTAAACCTCATCATAGTGAGGTTGGGCTAAGATGAGCATAACCAGTGACGAAGTGAATTTTTTGGTGTATCGCTATCTCCAGGAATCGGGTAAATTCTTGGTCTTTCTTCATAACTTCTGGTCATAAATGAAATGGGGAAATTGCCTTTTTGCATGATGTTGCTCTAGGGATGTTGCCTTGAGTGTTTCAGACTGATAGACTAAATACTTTTGCACAAACCCCTGTTTCTTTGAAATCATGGTCTAGAACACAATAAAAGTGCAAACATGCAGAGGTACAAAATACTGCAGTTTGGCAAAACAAGAAGTAAATAACATTATGTTAACAAATGCTTTGGTAGTGATATCATGTCAGCCAAAGTAATTTTTGGCAGCACAGGCAAAAAGCACGTGCCTTGTATCTCTTTTTTTCTTAGATACTTGAAATTGTTTACATTGGGTTTATGTTGGCTCTAAAGAGAAATTTGGTGGCAAGTTTCTGATGTTTTAGACCATTCTTAGGGTAATTATGTATGCAAACTGAGCTGCACCAGTGTCTTCATGGCTCTGTCTCCATACACTTCCACCTCTAGCTGTTTTCATATTGGAAAATACCATAGGGCTTCAAAATCTTAAAAAAAAATTTGAACTTACATTTTGGGTTTATTTTATATATGTAGTCTTCTTTCCACTCTTTGCAAGAAATTGAAAGTCTCTTAGCTAATGGAAAACGTTCTGTTACTGTAGAGATGATGGGGGAGCTGAGAAACATTGACAAAGGATTTGTAACCAGCATCACCAACATTTTACTTGGTACTGACCCTCTGTTTTGTGTTGGTAAAAGTAGAATTGACTAAAAATATTTCATGCTTCATATGCTGAAGCAAACAAACAAACAAATCTGTGGAAAATAGATGTCATCCTGTTACAAGATTTGAAGCCAGTTTTAGAATAAGCCCTCAAGACCCAAGAGATGTCTTGTACAGAGAATCCCAGCAGGTAGAAAGTACTGCCTTAGCCTGCTTCCCTTGGTCACTATAACTGGTACTCAGTAGATGCATTATTTTAAGTTGTTTCTTCCATTTGCAAGACTGTTTCAATCCCAGGAAACAGAATCCCTATGCAAAGAATCTCCACTTAAATGAAGAAGGTTTATTGTACTTCTGCATGGTTTGGTTCTTTGAAACAGTTCTTTGGGAGTCCATAGTTGGCCTGTGTTAGCTGTTGTCTCACACTCTCTAATAATGGAGCTTATAAAAAGTTATCTAGATCTGGTGTGCAAACAGATGAAAGAAAAAGAGGAAGTAACAAAACTAAAATTTTGTCCAGACAAAGTTTACTTTTAAAAACAAGCCATTGTGTCCAGCACTGGAGAGAGCTCTTAGACATTATAGCAATGCACCAATGGATGTAATCAAAGATAAAGAATCCTGGAGTTACTTTACATTGTTATGTTTGGGCTGTAGGAAATTCTGCATAACGGTGTATTAATGCAGTAGCTTTTCTTGATGTGGAAAAAACCCAACCTTTTTTGTCCCTCTTGATACATTAGGAGGTGAGTTAGTGTTGTGTAGTGATTCAGGAGGCTTTAAAAGTCAATCAAGAATGGTGGGATCAGCCAAATGCGAGGGGAAAATTACTCTAGGTAACATGTCCCATAAGCAAGCAATCACTTTTGCCATTTTACAGAGAACTTAACTTGCATATTGATATGTTAATGGCAAGTTGTACTATCTTACATTTTTTAGATCTAGAGGGTCAAAAATTTCTATTATTTGATCCACACATACTGAAGACATACACAAAAACATCATATTTCCACTGTTCTGTGTGTTTTATACACAGAGTGGAAATTGAGGTTAAATATTTGAAGAAATATTCCAATATGCTTCAATCTGAGCATATTTAAATCTAGATGTTAGATATGGATGTAGTGTAGATATACCTGGCAGTTTGTTAGGAATTCCATTCAGCAAACTAGAACTGTAACCAGTGATGAATCTGTTAAAAAGCTTCTTACATTAGGTTTGAATCTTTTTTACTGCTGTCATCGTTTTTTCCAAAAGGTTTTTATATCTGTATTTTCAGATGAAGTAAGGCAATAAGACAGAAACTGTTATTCAGCATTTTGGCTTTCCACCGGTGACTATAAATGCCAGAAGACACAACAGCAAATGAAAGAGATTTACTCCACAGCTTCAGAAATAATGCAGGCCAGATTTAAAGGGCTAGTGTTTAAATACAGTCTGATTTCAAACCCCTATAGTTTAAGGAGTTTCCCAAAAGCAGGGTTATTACACTGATTATTTGTTAACATTAGCTGAACCCAAAGCTTCTAAAAATTTTATCAGACACAACCATGAATGTTGCTTACAAGACCACACAAAAGTTCAATTCTTTTTTCAGGTATCTGAAAAAATCTGATCATGTAAAACTTCCAGGCTTTTCCATAACATCCTTCCATGATGGGAGGAAGAGAGAAATAACAATGGAGGAAAAAAAAAAGGCAAAATGTCCCTATACTATTTCATGTATTTTGCATCTGCGAGGTACAGGTACTTGAGATCCTTTGAAGCATTGTAGCAAAGATGCTGAAAGGGGCTCTAAAGTTCATAATGAAAATGCTGGCAGGTGATTCTAGTAGGAGTTCAACCCTTGTAAACTTGAAGCTAGAAGTGAAATTCAGTAACTATTTATTTCCTCCTTAATTTTCTGTCAGATCAGAAGCCTTGCACAGGAGAGTATTAATAAAGTTGAACTGTCTAAACCATTTTTGTTGCTTTTTAACAAATCTTGGCATACTGAGAAGAGTTTCAGTGAACTGGAAAAAGCAAATGTTGTGCCAGAATTTTTAAAGGTTAAATAAGATGATACAGGTAACTATAGGTCAAGGACAGTCATTGGAGAGACTAAATATCTCCACCAAATCTGAAGAGATGACATCACGCCAAATGCCAGCCAGCATGTTTTTATGGATAATAGATCTTGTCAAACATACTTGATACTGCTTTTTTCCAAGATCAGAAATGAAATTGACAGAGATAGCTGTGCTGTCATTAATACACTTGGACTACTTTATGACATTTATTTAGTCTTGTTGACACAGTGGTTAAAACCAAAATGAAATAACAGTGAGTAAAATTAGTAATTTTATTACTATTTTTAAAAATAGTAATTTTATTACTATTTTTAAAAATAGTAATTCAGAGTTACCAAATGGATTAAAAATTGAATAACAGAAACATCTTGAAAAGTAATTATAGCTGGGGAGTATTCATCTCAAGGGTTACTTGTAGTGGGAGCTCACAGGAATCTCTTCTTGGCATAAGGCTGTTCATCAGCTTTATTGGTTACCTGGAAGGAAATATAAAATGATTACCAAGTACATCTGCAGATGGAATGAAATAGTAAGTTGTGGCATTTAGTGAGTTACACTGACTGATAATGGGGCTTAACAGAAAAAAGTACAGCCAGGGAGACTGCTTTGAGCTGCCTGCTGCTGGAGGAGCAGGCTGGAGAGGATGCTCCAGGGGCTGCCTGCTCTTGGGGCTGCGCAGCCAAATTCCTCCCTTACAGGACAGAACGGGGACAAGTTAAGGCTCTAAATATGTAGCTGTATTAAAATAATTTAAATAACTAAGTAAATTGTTGTGTCTTCTCACAGGTGACTGTCTCAGTGCTTATCTCTGCCCAGAAAATCAAAGCAGTCCATCATAATTTTCATTTATGCTCCGTGGCGTAATGCCTTAGGAAATTCACCATGAAGGTGACTAGGTGTTAACCACTTCCCCAGTAAGACCATTAATGCCCCTTTCTTGAGATACAAAGAGAAAAAGTGTTTATTTTTCAAGTGTATATTTTCAAGGTTATCTCTTCCTATCCAAAGTCAAGTATTTTTGGTGCACAATTTAAAGGCCATTCTTAAAAGTGCTGAGGCCTTTCAACCATTGTTTATCTCAGGAGTCAAACTTCTTCAAGTCAGGTTACATTTATTTGTAGGTGTCTTGATACAAAGTGTACCTTTAAAAGAAATGTTGGCCTCAGTTGGGTGCATCTATCTTAGAGTGTACAGCCAGTGTGGAGATGGTAGCACACGAAATCACACTGTGCTGGATGCAGTTAGATCAGCAAAGCAGGTCCATTGATGAAAGTGAAACAAGCTATACCAAAGTATAGCCACAGTTCTGGCATCCAAATTATGTTAATTACAATTAATAGTAGTTAATATTAAGACTAACATAATATAAGAATAATATTAGTTGTATTAACTTTGCACCTCTTTCAACACCTGAGAAGCATGTTTTTGCTAGCAGCCATCTTCATTACTGACATAGACTTTCTGTTGGGTTTCTTTTTGAAAGAAAATGTTTTTGAAAAAAAAAGTTTTTGAAAAAAAAAGTACACAATTCATAATGTAGAGTTTTCCAGTTCTGTTTTTTCCAAAAGAGAAACAGGTAATTACTTGTCTTTTGGAATGAAAGTCAGAGCAGTACAATGCAACGAGGAGTGATGAGGATCCCAAGGAAATTTCTAAGAGTTGAGGGAGGTTGGCAAAACCAAAGGGAAATCAAATGTCTCACATACTTCTTCATCTAAAATGTGTTGCCATCTGTTGCAAGTGCAAATCCTGTCTGTCCAAATGCTACAATAAATTACCTTCCCTACCCAGCCCAACATGTCAATTCAGTTATTAAAGCTTTTCAAATGGAGTATTTTTGATGCATTGGTCATTTAACAGTGTTCCTTTTCTAGCATTTATATGCATGCTGCAGTCTGGAATTCATGTCTGAAAATCAGGTCCTCAGTTGCCTGTGGCTTTCACTGTTCTCTAGTAGAACACTTACTGTGAAAAATGTCTTGCAATGACTGCTTAGAGTTAAGATTGTGTAAGCTTCCATTTTTGCTCAGATTTTTACTTTTTGATTTGAATTTTTCCATGTTTTATGACACATCCTTGATAACTGTTCCCCAGTGTATAATCTGCACCATGTACAGTCTGTACCACATCTAAGACAATAAAAACAGTAGCTAGATGCTTTTGTAAAAAAAGATATCAATGACATTTTTAGATGCTGACTTGGGACAATTTACCATTTTACTTTGGAATTTTCATTTGTTTTCTTCCCAGCCATGAAAATGAATGCAACTAATAAAAAAAGTTTTTCCCCCTCTGTAAATTCAGGATTTTAGCAGCACATTGGTCTGTCTGGTTCATAGTTGACAGATTTTCTTGTTTTCCTAGAGAAAAAGATTTTTTCTCAGGTTTTAAGCATTGATTCAAGGGCACAGAGCAAAGGGTTTCTGTGAATCACAAAACTCTTTGTAGTTAGGCATGTACAAATATGGGCCTTTGCTATTGACCACATCCAAGGCATTTTGCTGTCATTTTGCCTTTGGAAATTATGAGAGAAATTATCCAAAATGTGGATATTACGATGTTTCTGGGATTTCATCCTTGTGATGAAACTAAATACTAATAGTTGGAATAGTACTAAATTACTTTTTTTCCCAATGACATTTGCAATTTTTTGAAAAGGAAGCAACAAAATTTGAAGGAAAACTACATTTTTTTATTGAATAGTTTTCTTTTTCGACCTAGAAATTTTACAGAAAATGTAAATATCACAGTTTGCTTGCGTAAGTTCTCAGGCAGTAGGGAATGATTGAAGATGATATTCTCTGTTCTTTTGAATTGGTGCCTGATGCAACAGTCTTTACTTACATAAGCCTGTGTAATTTTTCTCTGAAGTCCATACTTTGCCTGCATGAGGTATGTTTAGAGTGTTTTTTGAACAACTGTGCATGGCACAGAGTCCCTGAGTCACAGACGAGAGACGTGCATGTTGAAAATAATTCAGATTAAGCAAAGCATGAAAGATTGGCATATATAGGTCAGCTAAATTTGCTTCAAAGCTAACTGCTTCCTTTGTGTAGGAAGACTGCTGCGAGGTAGAAGAGGAATACACAGTGAATGTTTTTTTCTGAAATTATTAAAATTTAAACCTTGAAGAATAACTCATTAGAAGGATGAATCACTTGGTCAATAAAGGCAATTGTCCAGTGTGGCAGTAAAAGCAATAGTGTGCACTGATGGCAGAGTCACTGGATAATGATTTTTCTTTTGCCTTTTATATGTTTTCTTGCAATTTGGCTCATTAGGATCGTAGGAGGGCTCAGTCTGGATAGTATCTCAGGAGATGGCAGAATGAGTGAATAGTTCAGGTTGGCAGGGGCCACTGGAGATCATCTAATCCATCTCCTCTGCTCAGAACAGGGTTGGCTGCAGCAGGTCGCCCAGGGCTGTGTCCAGTTGGGTTTTGAATATCTCCTAAGGACTGAGAGTCCACCACTTCACTGGACAGCCAGTTCCAATGCTTCTATCACCCTCACAGTAAAAAATTATTTGCTGTGTTTCAGAGGAATGTCTCATGTTTCATTTTGTGCTGAATGCCTTCTATCACAGTGGAAAAAGTGTCCATCCTCTTTGCACCTCTCTCAGGTATTTTTGCACAGAGCATAAGCCATCTGTGAGCCATCTCTTCTCCAGGCTGAGCAGCCCCAGCTCTCTCAGCCTCTCCTTGCATGGCAGATGCACTAGTCCATTGATTATCTTTATGGTTATGGATTGTACTTCACTGGGTTCTCCCCAGTGCATCCCTGTCTCTCTCATGCTGGGGAGCCCAGATGTGGATATGGCACTCCTGTGTCTCAGCAGCGCTGAGCATCCCCCAGTGACCTCTGGCAGTGCTTTGTGTGGTACAGCTCAGCATGCTCCTGGCTTTCTGTGCTGCAAGGGCACATGGCTGGCTCATGTTCGTCGTCCAACCTCCTGCTCAGCCCTGGAGAGCCTCAAAGATCCTTTAAACAACCTGTAGAGGAGGGTTTGCAGGGCAGCCACTGCTGTGTTCCCAAGGCTCTGCACACAGCTATGCTCTAAAGGCAGCAGTGATGGGAGACCTTGTGTTTGCTGGGGGAAAAATGCGTCCTTGAAATGACAGCCTGCCAGGCAAAGATAAAACACACATTTTAGTGCTGATCCAGTAGCAATCTGTGGTGGCTGCCCTATTTGTGTTGATATGTGTGTTAGCACAGTCTCTTGGGCCTGGTGTGTCCTGCTTGCAGCACAGGGTGACTGTGGCTCACAGAGTAAGGACACTTCTGACTTCCCTTTGCACAGCTCCTTCTGTGCTGGCCAGGCATTACTGATAAATAACGTGATGATACATTTTTCAAGGGCATACATGAAGACTGAGTGTTTCTACTTCACCCTAAAGTTTCTGTCCCTCAATTTTCCTGTTTGAAAGCAAATTTAATACTAATACTATGAACAGTACCTCAGCAGATGTTGAATGTTTATAGTCCTAAAATGTACTGAAATCCTCTGAGTAAAATATATTACATGGGTGCTGGGACAATATTTAACATTATTTTTCAATTACATCAGAGTGCTGTTTATGAATTTATGGGTGAATATATATCCCTAAAAGCAGGATGGATGAGATACTAATAGTATTTTTCAGGAAATAGTTATTAAAATGTATACCTTTATACACTTATACTGGTGTTAAAACTCAAGGCAGAGATTCTTTCAGCTTTTCAGCTGTACAATAGTGAGACTTCAAAGCAAAACAAACACTACTTTTAATTCTCATGGCTTAGCCCATGATTTGTGGGCATGCAGTCCTATTAAATGATGCATTATCCTTTTTAGGGCCAGCCTAGTCAATTAAAATAAAATAACTTCAGGTTTGGTGCACATCTCTGATTTATTGAAAGTTGGCTGTAGAACCAGCCAAGAACCATACAACCAAAAGTCACTAGAGTTTTCATGAATTATTTTAGATAAATAAGGCCACAGTATTGTTCTAGTAATACAATACATGTTAAAGTGACTTTTGGATAAGAACAATTAAGAAATTTGACCCAAAAAAGGGTTTGCTTTGAATTTCATAAAAGTCACCTCAAAATGAATGTTCCTATATGACATGAAACCATCTGTAATAATACATATTTCATGTAATATTATATTTTATATGTATATATATATAATGCCTCCAGCATAATATTTTTGTAGTAAAATAGTATATTATCAAAAGGGTATATAAGGGATTTTAATAAACCACAACTCCTTTTTTTTTTATATCTGTTCTACTTTTCCTGTATTTCTTTTAAACTGGGAAGGTAGTGACTGTATGGTTCCAGAAACAGTGGGCCTTACTCTGAATTTGAAATTATACTTCATTATTTGAAAATGGATTATGCTGGAAAGACGAATCCATTTCTAAAACAAGAGCTGTATTATTATGCAGTTTCTTCTCTACTGGTAAAGATTTATTCTCTTTGTAAACAATAAATACATTTTAAGAAAATCAGGGTCAACATTAGAAAGCAACAACCTTTCCTGAGCTGCAGTTCCCAAAACGTTTTTGTTTAAACTTAACAAAGCTACAGATCTTGGAAAGGATGAAGCTGAGCACCTGTGCAAGTCGAAAGCAAATTGGACACTTTTTTCATAGAGCAATAAATATGTACTAGCAGTGTTCAATGGCTGGCTTCACAAAATCCAAATTCTGTGATGGTGAGGACAAAATATTTTTACAGGCAAAGAGGTTTTTGGGTTTATTCTACTTTGTTCTGGTAAATTTTCAAAATAATTTAATAGTCTGTATGAGGCCCATTTTATGGTTTTATATGCACAGACTTGTGACTTTTGTGACCAGATGTCTCTTTATATACAAATGCATAAACAATATTTTCAAATGCTTTGTGGTGCAGTTCAAGAGGTGTGTTTGAAAATTTATTTCTATTTACCCTGTTTCATAATTGGTGCAGAATTTTTAACTTCATATGAAGGAAAGAAATACACTGTATTTTGGGAGGCCTCATATTGTATATGAGGCTGCTTACCTCATATTTCCGTCTAGGTCTCTTCACAGTTTTCTAAACTTGGCTATTTCAATTTTTCTTTGGCCTGAAAGTTCCCATTCAGGGTTGGATCTCGGACACTGAGCAAACACAGCGATTTTGAAGTTACACAAACATAAACAATTACACCTTTACAAATTTATTCCATGGCACAAATTTTGGTTCTGATCACTTCATGTCCTGTTTTTTAAAGCTTGCAAAAACACAGTATTTTTAGGGTATTAAGAAAATAGCATGTGGGGTAGAAGACAGATGTCTAAAGGTCAAGATGGCTTTGCTGGTAAAACCAGTGCAGTCCTACACATTTCTCACTTTGCTGCTTTTCAGTTTGAGTCTCCAGGCCCAGGGGAGCTTTGCAAGTTTTGCTAATAACCTCTGTGCTGAGAATGTTCAGCTGTGGTGCTTACAGACACCCCTCCTCACAGCCATCCTGTGTTAGGGCTCTGTTTGTAGTCACCATCCACAAAACCCTTCCTGGTGTCAGGTTCCTGAGTGTCCCCTGAGTGTCACCTGAGGTGTCCCACTTGCCGCCACTCAGAGGTGTATGTTAGAGCATAGCTTAAGGAAAGTATATACGACTGTGGAAGTCTGTTCTATAAACATGATCCCTAATTTTATGTGTGTCTCTTTCTTTGGATGTTTGGTTGCACACACAGGGCTAAAAGATAACAGCATCCCATGAATTCAGAAATTAAAGATTATTTTCGTTCTTGTGGTTTTCGTAAGCTGTTTCAAACTTTGCCCATGGTTGCAGTAAATTGCTAGATCTGTACTGATACTTACTTGTTCATTCTCATTTACACAGAGTGAGTGAAACAGGATTACTTCAGACCTTGTTTTCAAGAGCTTTTTATAAGTTCCTCTTTCCATTGCTTGTGCTCTGTTTTCTGTCTGTATCGTATTTCTCTCTTTGTTAATTTGTAGCCCTCAGAAAGGCTTAAACAACAAGTGCCAAGTACCACTCATCAAAAGATCATTTCCAAGTTGTATTAATCTTTTCCAACATACTTTCCTGCATGAAAAAGAAAAAAAAGTACCTGCCAAAAACATTCTTTGGCACATAATAAAATAATTTTGGGTAGCAGACATTTACTCTGAATTCTTGGCAGAAGGTGAACAGGTCCAATATCCAAGAAAAAAGGGCGTAACGTTTAATATTAGTGAATAATCACGACTGTAAAACTTTGGGTAGCTAGACATACTGTAACTTTACCTACAGCTAGGAATCCTTTCTTTATATTTCCCAGTGACTGTGAAAGAGTTTGTAATACTGAACACATTTCCCAGGGCTCTGGAAATAATTTTAATCATTTAGCAATCCTAATCTTGAAACGAATGTGCAAGCCCTATTGTTCAACTGGTTCTTCTAAAAATATATTTCAATTGCAGTTCTCTATTTTAAATTGCTAATGTGTATCCTTGTTAAGCCCTTTATGTAATTGCAAAGGTAAGTCTTCAAAATAAGCAGACACTGCCAAAAACAGAGAGATACTTTGGGATGTATTACTGAGAAACAGAAACCTCAACTAAGAGAAGAATCTCAGTCTGCTGTGAATGACAAACAAGAACTGGCAGAGGATTCTTGTCCACTGTTATTTTTTGTAATTGTTAATAGAATCTTACCAGTGGCTTAAGGCACCAGACACTTAGTGTGACCAAACATATTTCCAAGAAACCAGTTGCCCTTTTTGTAAAGCTTTCACATATATGTACACTGGGAGTTTATGGCCATACTTTTATGGATACATAATTCAGTTTAGACAAAAAATCTCAGGAAAAGCAGGGATAGCGATCCATGTTGCATTCTCAGTTCTCAGTGCATCATATAAATGGCAACTACAGTCAAGTACAGTGAAGAGCATCACTGCATTCTCTCAGGCAATGGAAAGAAATTACATCATTTGCCTCAGGAACTAGCATGTGCTAGGCCCTGAATTAAGAAAATACAGTTGCTCTAACTTAAGTTGTTTGCCCTTGGTTTTGCATACAGAAATTGCATTCAAATCTGCTCTCAGTGATACATGTGCCTTGCTTCTGTACACTGATAAATCTAGACCTACAAAAGTCTTCATTTAACACTGACTGTGTTGTTTGTCCATCATTAGTTTTTGGAGGAAATTATTTTGTTCATGGTCATATTTCACTGGGTTTTTTTGTACTTTTTGGACCTTCTTTTAGCTGCTGTGCTGGAGCTCTAATTTATTTCAAAACACCACATTGCACCACTCTGCCCTTCTTGCCTTCCTGCTCCCATGGCACTCCCAGGACCAGACGTCAAACTTGGGATGAATGTTTTTCCACTGCTTGCATCTGGTTTCTTTGGCAAGCAGTTGTGCAGGCGGCTTTGGAGCTCCTTGGGTTTGGTAAGGCGGCGGAGCAGCTGACGGGATTGCGGGTGGACGTCTGCTCCTCCTGCGCGTGATTTTCTTTTGACTCATGATGCAGTGGAATATTTCTACTTGATGTGTCTGAATCTCCTGGGAATTTTGCCCATATACCCATTTATGGTCATAAAGATGACTTTCCTTTGCCCTGCAGCCTGTATAGCTGTACAGGCCTTCTGTTCTTGTGTGAATTGTCCTTTGGTCAAAGTCTCAGCAGTAGTGCCAGGTGCAAGACTTACCTTAAAGAAGACAGGCTCTACTGCAGCCAGAAAACTTGAGATGGCGGGTGGATCCCATTATAGCAGCTTCATGTTGATTCTGCTGAGCCAGACGTTTTAATAATGTCTAAAGCCTTGTTCAATTTTGTCTCCTCTACCTGCCAAATACTTTAAAAGGGAACACTGTGTTACTTCAGAGGTGAGGACTGGAGGAGCTTGTGTTGGAAATTTCAAAAAAGAAAGGCAACACAATGGCAGAGAAATCAATTAAGGAAGAAGTGCTGGTTGTTTCCATGTGGAGATGTTTAATTGTTGGAGAAAAAGAAGGGATTGTCAAGTAGTTTATTCCTTTTCTTTTGTTTTTCTTCTCTCTTTCTTTTAAAGTAATAGCATCACTAATTTAGTGATCTCCAGAAATTGAAGTTAAGATCTCTGTATATGCAAACCTCAGTCTGGACTGCTTGAGTTAAAGAAATAGGAAAATTTATTGAAGGAAATGACACAGATCTCCATATGAAATGTCACTATTTTTCAGAAAAGAGGGCCACACTCAGCATTAGTTATACAAAGATTTGTAGTAGTGGCTTGTTACTTGTATTCAATGTTGGGATAGAGGGTGTTCATCATCAAGATGCCCAAAGTGTATGAAAAAGGCAATTTGATTTTCATAATTCTCTGTTCTCTGTTTTATTGTACTGTAGCAAATGTTTCAGTGAAGGATCTTACAGTGTGAGTAATTGAACCAAGTCCCAAATAACTGAAAAACACCTGGGTTTTAAAAATTATCTGTACAGCAAACTATTTAGGTTAACCAGAGAAAATTAAGACCACTTAGCTCACAAACAGAAAACTTTGTTCAACAGATCACTTGTCTATTGCTCATCAGGGCATCCCCAAAGTAACTCCCCAGTAACCAGTAAGGACTGAAACAGTTCAAAGTTCTTTGCTTTTACAGACCCCTCTTCGTCATTCCCCTCACCTGTACAAATACAGCAGCAGGTACTGTAGCTGCTACAATTCAAGGTTGTAGTTTTACAAAGACAAGCTTTTTTGGTGCTAAAGAGATTGGAAAATGAAAGGAACACTTGGTAGATGTCAGTTTTACCTGGAGCTGTGAGTGCCAAATGAGCCAGCGTGGGGAATACTCAGCATCACCCCAGGTGTGAGTCTAAAAGAAGGCATAATGCTTTGCTCGCAGAAGAGATGAGACACATCACTGGAGAAGAAGAGTCATTCCCTGGGCTGTGTGGCTCCCCAGTTGCCTTTTCTACACCTACATTGACAGGCATTTCTGATGTGAGCCAGGCATATTGCAAACAATTAAAACTATGTAGCCTTCAGATCAAACAAGCATGCAACAAGCGTCATTATGTTCATTAAATAAAACCTTGTCATTTTATGATCAATGACAAATCTAGCTTCAAAGGGAAGCCATTTCTAACTGAAAAAGGAACAGCCAAAGGAAAAACCCTCCATCATCTCCGTTTTTGCAGTTATAGCAAAACCTATCAGTGAAATTTTGCAAAACACAGTCCTACATATGCATTTTTTGGCACTGCCTAGGGCAAGAATTCCCAAACGGCTGTGTATGTACCACTGAGAGTATATACAGACACCTCAGTGTGGGAAAAGATATAGCACAGAACCAGGACCTGTTACCACTGTCAGTACAAAAAAACTGTGGGAATCTCTCAATTAGGAATTTCAGTCAGTTTCCAAGTCTGTTTCTGACTTGTGTAACAATTTTTGAGATTGGGGGGGTCATTTAATTAATTGTTTTCTACATTCATTATTTCTTCTCCGCTTTTACTTCAAGTCCAACTATAAGTCACCTCCAATCGTACCAAGATCGTCCCAAGATGAACTTTTTCTGCACAAGAATTTTTTCTGCACTATTCCTATGGGTATATTTTTCATTTATGATAGGGTCGTTACAAATTATGCATAGCTTGATGGTTTCTGTTTTCTCATCTTTTTTGGGGCTGAAAAAACCTGGAAGCCATTCCCTCAAGTCTGCTGAAAGATGCCATTTAGGGTACTGGTCGTGTCACAGCAATAGCAGCTGGCTCACTGCTATGAAACCTGTTTCTCCTCTTCAGCCTTTTGTGTTCATGCTTTTAACCTCAAAAGCTCATAGTCTCACTGCATGTGTCTTCAAAGGATATATTGCACTAAGATTTTGTTTACTGGTGCTATTTGAACGGAAATTATTGTTTTGTGGAGTGATTATTGCAGTCACCAATGACAGAATTTATGAGAAGGAATGCACGCAGACACGGATTTGCAATTTTCATTCATTTCACTGCTGCCATGGCATTTTCAGTTTGTCTGCTGTAATTTCATGTCTCCCCCACCACATCCTTCCTTCAGATCCCCACTTGCAGAGCTCCTTCTGTCTCTGCTCACGCTCCCAACTGCCTTGGCAGACTGGGGCTGGGGGTGGTGCTTGTGTCTTGGCTTTGCGTCCCCAGTGTATTTCACAATCTTAGAAGGAGGGCCAGGTTAACAAGCTAACATTTTTTAAAAATTGCCTTTGTTTGATAGAAATCACCTTTTCATAAGACTGAACTATGGAGCTGCAGCTTTGCTGTGTAATTTAGTGTAGTTCAGTGCAGAGCCCTGAAGAGAACTGATGACATCTGGTAACTATAAAAGTAAAGCTCAGGTGATTCTTCAGTGTTATCAGAAACCTGATGTAGGTACAGCTTCACTGAGGATTTTTTTTTTGACTGTGTGAGGTGGTAATAAAACCGTTTATTTTCAAATGAGCCTTACATAACTGCTGTGGTAGTACAAGAAATCCGGAGGGAATTAGCTATCTGTTGGAGGACTGGTCGGCATATTTCTGTTGGTTTTTTGGCTCTTTTTTTAATTACAATTGTATTGGTTGCTTTTTTTCCAAGAGGTATGAGGAGTGCTGTGTCCAGCAGCACCTACTTAAATAGTTTTGTGCCATTGATTTTTGTTAATCAGATCTTGTTTGATAAAATCTTAGGAAAGTTGCTCACAGCTGCTGGAAGTGTGTGAGTGAGATTGCTCCTCAGTGACAGTGTACCAGGAGTTTTGTGTTCGCTCATCCAGCAGGTGCTTTGGTGACAGTTTCTCAGCATCCAGAGAAACAGTAAAATAACATGTTTCATTGCAAAAACACAACTGAATTTTGTACTGAAGTTTCTTCTCTTACATGCTGTGAGGTGAGTTGTGTTGCTCTCTGGGGATCAGCACTGAACAAAGAGGTTTATCTGTGTGCACAGTCATCTGTCTCCTGGCAAAGATGGGGCTTGAGATATGCCAGCAGCCAGCTAAAAAATCTGTAAGACACAAAATACAATAATGAGATGTAAAATGTCATAGTTAAGATTTTATGTCTGCCATAGCTCCACAGTCATGGTTTTCCACGTTTTTACTTTTTCCTTCCATGTTTGTTGATTGCCATTTTTGTGCCATCCTCCTGTTGTTTCAATCAGAGACCATGTTACAATTTTCTGAGCTGTTGACTTGGAAACTAGCTGCTGGGCATTTTAGCAGTCACCTTCAGTGCTCTTGTACGGCATCTCAATTTTCCTAGATTTACGATTTATCTGTTGTGTATTTTTATGTTCATTCTGTTTTAAGAAAGTTGTGTTACCATTGTTGATTAACTCAAATACACATAAATATAAATTAAGAGGAATCTGATTCTCTAATTCTGGCTAGATTTATGCCATATATTTATAGATACACATAGAGGTTTCAGTGTTCAGTGATTAGGCCATAGACCTCTCAGGTGAAGGCTGTGTATGCTCAGTGCTTGATTTCTCTTCCTCATTGTGGTTCCCAGTAATGTGCTTAGATGTCCTACAAAACTAATAACCAGGGAAAAACACTGCCCTGCAGATCTTACAGTCTATTTCACAGCTGGAGGTCCAGTAGCTCATAAACTAGACCAGGACATAAAGAGCAATACAGAATAAGAAATTGGCCTAGGGATTACATAAATGATACTGCAGTTTTTCAGTGGGGTTTTTTTATCTGTCCTTTTTTAATGCCATGTGGTCCTATGGAATTCTGTTCATAGGTGGACCTGCCATTTCCTAAAAAGTGTCCAAATCATCCCCCAAAACTGGGAGAGTGCCAGGAAGGAAAATTAGGGTGGGAGGGGAGAGAGTGGAAGCTGTTAGCAGGAAAAAGAGAAAAGCAGCAGCAAAATAAATTGCGTAGGGGGAGGGGGAGAATCAGAGAAATACATACCTTGGTTTCAAATGTGGGAGGCATTCTGTTTCTGAGCTTGTTTTTGCTAGCTATCTGTGTTAATAATTGAGCTAGCTGGGAAAAGCATCTTGAAAAGAGAGAAAGAAAGCACTACTGTCAAGCGAGCCCAAAATCACATCCCAGCCTGCACACAATTGGACATTGCAGTGATATAGGGGAAATCCCTTAACGGACAGAACTATAAATGAAACTGGTGTTGACAAGGGGAAGAGGCACAGCTATATTTAACGGAAGTATTTTCATTTGAAAGCTTCTTTCTTTTTCTTTTTTGGGGGGGTTTGTTGTTTGTTGTTTTTTCTTGTCTAGCTGGTGGAGACGATGAGAGCTCTTCCTGTTTGAGGCAGTGCATGGGTGGTTTCCCCAAGGCTTTTATGTTAGATTAATGCTCTGGAGACAGTGTGATGATAAATGGGTTCCTACAGTTATATCTACATCCTGTTCCCCCTCCCACAGCTGCCCCTCTGTACAGTCTCTCTGCAGCGCTCGCCTCCATACCCAGCAACAGTTCTGAGCAGCTTCAGACAGAATTTAAGGCAGCACTCTTTAAAATTTGTCTGCCAAAATTCTTTAATTTTTAGTGCTGTCGCCTTCATTGCCACTTACTTACGCAGACAATGACAAAAATGAAACAGGGAAGAGAGAGACTTCTGGCTGAAGTACAGGCCACCTCAGCTTGTCATCTGCTGTGTGGCAGATCCCAGTTAATTACTTTTGCTATTGCTGTTCACATACAGAAAATAGGTTTACAGAGGTGGCCTTTCTGTGGTTTCACGTTTTAACAGCAGTGCTCTGCCCATCATATTGTACTAAGCAATAAATGAGCAGAGTATTGGAAATCTTTTCGCTGGTATAAGGGAATGGCTCCTCTGTGTCAGCTGCATCTATGCCTTGATTTTATACAACTTGCACGCTAGTAGGGATTTAAGTGTGCAGCTTCACAAACACCCAGCACTGAAATTCAGCAAGGGAAATGGAGATTTGAGGCACTTTTCTTAGCTGGAACTGCCCTTGTGGCAATTGCTGGTGTTTACGTGTTCTGGGGGGCTGCGTTTCGGTTAGTGCAGTTATTTTTCTGTGCATGCATTTCCATTTCTGTATGGCTTGCCCTGTGTGTGGGGGAGGGAGGGGGATGGGCAGGCTGAGGTTGACCTCCCCGGCTCCGAGCAGCCAGCCCACACCCTCCTGCTT
This sequence comes from Zonotrichia leucophrys gambelii, assembly GCF_028769735.1. Taxonomy (NCBI): domain Eukaryota; kingdom Metazoa; phylum Chordata; class Aves; order Passeriformes; family Passerellidae; genus Zonotrichia; species Zonotrichia leucophrys. Next base: position 21,112,295 of record NC_088169.1, on the reverse strand, counting down.
ACACGGCAGCGTCTCTTAGATCTTAAGACAGAATTATTTTTAGACCGTGAAGGTGTATCTGACTGGTGCATTTAGATTTCATATCATGGCTTCCTTTTCCTGCTCTCAGGTTTCTCCCACTCGGCCTTTACCTTCGGTATCGAGAGCCACATCAGCCAGTCCAACATCAACGGAACACTAGTGCCACCTGCTGCACTCATCTCCATCCTCCAGAAGGGGCTCCAGTATGTGGAGGCCGAGATCAGCATCAACGAAGTAAGTGCCACTGCTGTCAGCTGCCACCGCTGCCACCGCTGGGATGTGCCAGGCAGGACACCCCAGCAGCCCCAGTACGAGCTACTGCCCATCTTCTCCTCATCTGGTTTCATTTTATTCCTCATACTTTGCCCCATCCCGGCAGAGAGCCAGAAAGCTCTGAGATGGAAACGTGTTCCTGGTTTTTCAGCTGTGCAGGGAGGTGTTCTCTGCGCTCCTTACCTGGTGTTTCATGGTGTTTCTGCTACCCCAGCCAACAAATCCAGGATGTACAGGTTCTTCCAGCAAACAAGAAAACGTGCCTGTGCTTACAGCCTTGTGTTTTCAAGGTCATAGCAGAATTTGGCAGGAAGAACCTGCAGCATGGGTTAAAGCATCCCTCCCTGACACCTCCTAACAGGCAGCACTGTTCACAAGCCATGAGAAGCCTGATCAAAAATCCACTGAGGTCACCGGAGAGTGATTTCAGTGACTTTGGCCTAGATCATATGAGATGAGGCATCATGTACATGGTGAAACAGTTGCATGTAAATTCTCAATGTGGCTGGGGTGCAGGTTTTCTGTAGATACTGTATGAACAGCCACAGACTGTCTCTCTTCTCCTTGAGCTGCCAGTGGAAACAAAGAGGGGATGTGGGAAGAGCCAGTGGTTTTGCCCTTCCAACCTTAAAGAAGAGGTGCTTTGAGAGGGAATGAAGCCTGACAGATAAGCAAGTGCTGCATTACAAGATTTTTATGATAGATTGACAAACATCGGAAATAAAAATTAATACAGAGAAGCTACTGCTTTTTCCTCTACACCTGAATGTAGCACGTGAACAGCATGGGTGAGAACAAAGGAATATAAAATAGAGAAAAGGCTGTGTTGTTTGCAATGTGTAGTTTGGAAACTCTTTTGGTTTTATTCAGACATTCTGTGTGTATTTTCTTCTTGTGACTCAATACCATGTATAAGATTTGTATATGTGTTATTTTGTAGATGGGGCAATAACATTTGACATTCACGCCAAGCTGCACTTTGATGCAGTTGTAATAACAAACCAGTGTTAGGAAGCTGTCTTAATTTGCTGCTACTTAACATTTTGCCCCATGCCTGAAATTGGAGCTACACAGTTAAAAAGTTCCAGCTCTGAAGCACTTAGGTCAAATTGTAGGGTCCTGCATTACCCAGCTTCAACACTTTCTCTAAAATGAGAGAATAATCTGAAAATATTCCTGTTGTCACCATTAAGATTTATTTATGTTGCTCTCTCATCATGGTTTGAGTCAAGTTGAACAGGGCCCTGAGCATGATCTAGTGGAAGGTATCCCTGTCACAGCAGGGATGTTGGAACTGTATGGCCTTTAAGGTCCTTTCCAACCCAACCCAAGCCATTTTCTGATCCTGTTCTAATAGATACTGTTAAGTATGTTGCAGCAAAGCAAAGGCCATTCTTGCTACATCTGAATCCCAGGAAGGGCTACCATAGATGCTTCCCTATGTGTTACTTTTCTGTGTGTATTACTTAGGAGTGACAAGTAATCAGTGAGTCTGTAAAGTAGTGTGTATAAAATTATTGTTTGTGATCTATTAAAGGGCAGTCATGTAAGTAGTCCAGTGACCACATTTACAGATGAAAATGTAAGATGTCAGGATCTGTTGGTAAATATTTTGTTTCTTGTGTAGCAAGAATTTGAGTCAAGATTCAAATAAATTTTGGCAGACACATAAAAAAATGTTGAGCAGAAGAGATTATGGTTTCTTCTCTAATGACTGTCTCCTCCTTTTTCTTCCCCATGAGGAAACAAATATGTATGATCTTAATATTGTAATTATAAGGGGTAATGCAACAACTAGGTCAGCGGAAACATACCAGTCAGGCAAGCAGCTGTTTTTCTAAATTAATTGTTCTCACCTATGGAAGATTATATTGTTTATCAGCTACATCATCTTGTCTGTATCCTATTCTTACTTGCTCTTTCTCAAGAGCAAATCTTTCACCAACAGATCATTATTATTTCAAAGAATTAAAGGGGGTTTGCCAAAGATTGCCAAAATTGCACTTTACAAGGACTACTGCAATCTTTCCCCTATATTTAAGATAATAGGAGAGTGAAAGTGAAGAAAAGCTAAGTCAATATAGTCTGTATTAAGTCTTCAACAGCCCCTAAAAGTTTACTCAATTGGTTGTTGAAGCTGAAGTTGAATTTACAGAAATCAAAATGAAAGTCATAACTCTTATTAATAATATAGTGGAATAAAAGAAAAATAATGGTAAGGCTGTCTTGTATGATCAGCTACAACTGGTGATGCTGGGTTGAAAAACACTGCGTAAAAAACCACTGAATTTATGCATACATCATATTTTGGCTGAGGTTCATTATACATCATCTGCTTCCATTCCATCCCAATGCTCCCACAAGTGTAGGAAACAAACAGTTTAACCAAAGCCTGTTTGCCTTTGTCATGGCTTTAGCCATGACTTTGTTTTTTCAAACAGAAAACAAAGTGAAACTTTTTGTCATTGGTCAGAGGTATTTTTTAATACAGCTTAACTTCTTTTGCATCTATAAAGCATTTATATGGTAGAACTTCCTATAAAATTCCAACAAATTACTTTTTGACCAATCAGATTTCTGAGTGGACCATGAGTGCCACCATCACAGATCTGAGAGAGAGGCAGTCCTTAGTCCTGTGGTCCTGTTGGTTCAGTCAAAGTGCAGTGTTTTCACACGGGCTCATTTTGTGATTCTTTGCCGCCTGAAGATCCTAACCCTGGGATTTCCCTTGTGCTTGTTCTCCCTGCAGGATGGTACAGTATTTGATGGCAGGCCTATAGAGTCCCTGTCTCTGATAGACGCGGTGATGCCTGATGTCGTCCAGACGCGGCAGCAAGCGTTCCGAGAGAAGCTCGCGCAGCAGCAGGCCAGCGCCGCAGCAGCCGCGGCGGCCACGGCGGCCACAGCGGGAGCCACGACGACTGCTGTTTCCCAGCAGAACACACCAAAGAATGGAGAAGCCACTGTGAATGGAGAGGAGAATGGGGCACATGCAATAAGTAAGCCAACATGCAGCTGCCTGCCATCACTGGGCTGTTTGTGTTTCAATAATGTTCTTGTATTTAGTTACGGCATGGGGTGCAAGGTGTGCTTTCTGCATGGTGGTAGAATTAAGGGCAATCATTCCAGGGCATGTTGATTAAAAATGATGTTTCATATCACAGGGCTGTGTTTATCTAACAACCTGAAAACTTCAGATATGTTCAGAATCGCAAGTTGAAGACAAAATCAAGAGGTGGAGCTGTATACTCTCACCTTGGAGCAGGCTACCCAGACTTTACTATGAGCCTTCTTGATGCTTTTAGATATTGGATAAAAACTGGGCTATAGCCAAAGCTTGTCATTTTGGCCAGGCTGGGAGAGAGATGGGTTGAGAGGCTGGGACCTTGTCTTGGTTTGAAAGACAGATATCTGCCAAGGGAATCAGGAACCTCCCTTGGAATGGAGAATATGGCCCCCTTGCCTCCAAATTATTATGACTTTGAAATTAAGGGGCTTTCAGGCAAAGATATGGGAAAAAGAGTAACAGTTGTTTCCTGGTATGTATAACATACAGGCAAAACAACCAACCACTCTGGCAGCAGCAGCAGACAGACCCACAAACCTGGTGACAGATTTCTCTCAGCTGTCAGGCGCTTTCCCTGTGGGTGCAGTTCCCGGCACGGCCGGCAGGGGCGCTCCTGGCTCCAGGCAGGGCAGGGCGGGTGCGATGGCTCCCCCGCTCCTGCAGGGGCCGAGCTCAGCCGCCTCTCCACACGGTGATGGCAGCTGACAGAAGGGATGGGAAAAGGGGCCTGCTTTACAAACCCACAGGAGCAGTAGCTCCCTGTACCTCTTTGGAGAGCAAAATGAGCTATTGCAGGAACCTTGGAAGCAGCAAGGGTAGGAGAAGACAGCAGGAGACAGAGCCTCACAGTGGTGGTGAATTCTCCCCGCAGCGATCTCGGCCTGTTTCCCTTCTTATGCAGACAAATGAGAGAGAGCGAGGAACTGCACTCAGCCCCTTCCCCCAGCCCAAATCTCCTGCTATTTCTGCAGGTCCAAGAGAAACCACCCAGCTAATAGAGTAGCCAGCCACACCCTTCCCCTGTATTGTGGCAACTTCGTTTGTCTCTCTTGAGTGCCTGTTATTGTTGTCCCTTTAGGACACGTGGGAGATAATTCCCTGAGAGAAAGAAAACAAAAGGAGTAATCCTAACCTCCAACAGCCCTACAAGCCCTATCTGTGTAATTGTTGTGTGACCAGTGCGTAGCTGTCCTTGTGCAGTAGCTGTCCTGTGATTATCCATAGCCTTGGCATGGTCCATGGCCCAGTTTGGCATGTTCCAGCTTCCATTTGTGTAGGGTGTGGCCAAGCACAGGAGCATCCCTATCCTTAGTGTCATGGTCATTAGTCCAGTTTGGACTGTACCAGCTGTCCATTCCCAAACAGCATTGCCAAGCACATGTGCCAAGGACCATTCCCAGCCAACTGCTTGGAAGCAGCCAACCTGTCTTGAAAACACAGAGCAAAATTGTTCCTTGGCCTTTTATTTAATAGCATGTGCTTATTCATAAATTCAGTGCAAGTATCAATTTCAAGGTCCCACCTTCCTGAGATTTCCTTAGTCTTTGGGAACAGTTGGTTCTCAAGAGTGCTGAATTCACCTTTGTTCATGGGTGACTAAGGAACACTGCACTTATATATTAATCATCCAAAGTCAGACATTTCCAGCATGGAGTGGGTCCTACCTGCTTGTGTAACTAGATCCTGATGCCTGTGCTAACACTGTGGGGCAGATGGATTACTGGTTCTGGTTTCTGTGTGCAAGGCCCATTGCATACTGGCTGAGTTCTGAAACCAGCCCTTACTGCCCAGTTGTCTTACAAGAAAACTCCAGAGGAACATGCATGGCAGGTTTTGTAGGAAGTCCTAACAGCTCTTTGGCTTAGACAAGGTCAGGACTATAGTCATGTAACAGATTTTATTAGTTCTGCAATGTAGATAAAGTTATCAGTTTCCACCTTCTCTTTGATCTGAATAGATTCCTGTGCGGGTCAGTGAGAAAACTTTCAAAACCGGTTTTCCTTCAGAGAATTCCAGTTAGACAGGGTTTTTCCCCCAGTAAAACTGCACTTATTTAAATAACATTTTTATTTGAGAAAGCAAATGTAAGAAAGATCTGAACATTTTTAAAATATAATCTGTTCTCAAACTATGGATTGCGTATGTTTTACTTTCAACTAACCTTCTGCTTTGAAACCTTAATAATTTTATATGTGAAGAGGTACACACTGAAATAAAAGTACTGTTAAATGTATCAAATGCTGACATTTTGTTTGTTGACACATCTTCAGCTGATCTGTGAAAATTTTAGGGGAATGTCTTGCTGTCTCAGGGCCTGAAAAAACCAAATTCTTAAGGTAGAAAACTGATCCATCGGTTCATCACTAAAAGAGAACCACTCAGATATATTTCCTTCTGATCCAAAAAAATATACCTACTTTTGTATTAACAAAAGGAAAGCCTTAAAGATCAGTTCATGTTTACAGCCACACTGTAAGCCTTGATGTCTCAAATCTGACATTTTCTAATTAAAACGAAAAATAATTCTCACAGCTATATTTAATAGGGGGATTTTCACAAACAGTTGCAGATCTTTTCTTGGAGTATTGAGAAGGACTTTTCCTGGGAGAAAGAAATAATCTTGAGTGGAAAAGACTGCTAATATGAAAGCTGTGAGAAACTTCCCAACCTTAATTTTTACTGTTGTTGTATTCCACAGACCTGGCATGTATTGGCAGAGATTTAAACAATGTGCTAGTCCTTAGTCATAACCTGGAAGTCACCCAAATACCAGGCTCTCAAAAAAGGTGGAATGGGTGGAGCGGGAGGAAGAGATGTCTTTGAGAAATTACCTAGTTCGCATTTATTCTGGCATGGAGTTCTCCCTGACACCCTTAAATCTTTCCAAAAAGGTTTTAAAATATTTAATATTATATGATAAGTTTTTGTATGTAGTATCACCAATACAATATGATAGATTTAAGAAAGAGAGGAGACAGAAAACAGTAACAATAGTTTGAGGTGCAGATTCAAATACTGAATAAAAAATGTTGCTGCCTTTTCTTGTTGCTTCCCAAGTAATGTTCTCAGTTTTAAGTCACTTCAAATGTTACAGGAAAAAATAAAAGTCAGCATGTAGAAATGGAGCCAAACTTTGGATTGTTTTCCAACACAAATATTTTTAGTGTAATTTGTTTCGTTATATTTGGAAGGATTGGCTTAGGTTTATAAAAAATAAAGCTCTGGAAAGAGGAGTAAGCTGTGTTCCTTTATTAAAACTACAGCCATAAAGAACAAATTTAGTGAAAGGCCTCTTGAATATTTAAGTAAAAAGAAAAAAAGAAAAAATGTATTTCCTGAAAAAAAGACAGGGTTAGCACTCACAAGATCTTAAAAATATCTATTTTTTTTCCTTGGAGGAAATAGTTAGTATTACTTACCAGTAAGTAAGTAATACTTTTTCCTTTTAGACTAAAAAAAACCCCCTCAATCTTAATACTTTGGGGTAATATGACTTCTAATTTCCAGTTGTTTGAGATTTTCAATACATTTGAGGAAAAGAATTATAATGTAGACTATTATCAAAGATGCCCTGGCCTTTAGAAAATGTTTTGTGTTAACATTTGGACAGAGTCCTTCCCTATGTGACCTGCAGACTTCGGTTTTCACCTGAGGCTCTGCTGCAGTTAGCAGAAATGCCTTCTCTTTCAGAGAACCCCCCCAGGGCAATTTTGTGCAAATAAGATCCTAACTGAAAGCTTTCTGCTTGGAAGGTACTTCAGAACAAAAGAGGCCTGTTCTTGATGGTTACTGCATCTCTCTTATCTATTCATTCTCATTCCCCATGCACACATTGCAGCTGCACCCATAGGAAAGCCAAATTTCCAGGTGAGACCATGGCTCCCAAGAGCTGGTTCTGGGTGAGGAACTTGTCACTCTTGAGAGGGTCCCCGTTTGTTCTCAGGGGTTTCTGCAGCTTTTTGTTGTTACCATTATCATATCAGTCATATCCTGCAAGTGTCTGTGTGAATCTGGTAAGAGCCTGAGGCAGTATCACAGAGGCATCAACTGTCCTGTTTGTTCAATGGGGCATTTTAAGTTTACTGCTGAACAGTAACACTCTGAATATGGATGTTCCTGACTACTGATGCAAGTAGGAAAAAAACACATAAAATGTGAACAGTGGCAAATTATTTTTAAAGGCTTCTCATCCTTCCCTCTGTTTTCTCATAAACCACCAAAACTGTTCTGTAAAAATCATTACTGGAAGATACAATACAAAATAATTCTGCAGGTATTTCATTCTCCCAGAGGCCAGTTGGTCTTGCATGTACTAATTCAGGTATCAGCTAATCAAGGTTTCTTTTTAACAGCATGACTATTCGTGGAGGTTTTTCACAGTAGTTAATAGCATTCAAAGTGTGTGTCTAGGTTTTTCCATTTGGCCACATACAAACGAAAAATATTCCTGAGTATCAGATAGGTTTGCTCTGATAGCTCCTCTTGACTGTGGAACCTTGGAGAAATGCTGCTCCCCAGCTGTCATTTGGTTTTAATGGAGAGTGTAAAGCAGCCCTGCCCTTGGAGCCAGGCAGGTGACAGTAGGATCCTGTATTGTAAGCATAACATCTCATTTAAATTTTTCAAATTAAAGTGCTTGAAACATCTTGATTTACCCCCAGCTTCCAGCTCACACTGTGAAGAGGACACAGATGAATGCATAGCCATTGTCATGCTGCTGCTTTTCTCTTGAAAATATGCTTTAAGTGTGGTGAATCTGTGCTGTGCTGAGCAATAAAGGATTGTGAGTTCTAGGCTTGTATCTTCTGATGGGTTTTAACACTCTTCAGTGCCTGACTGCTTGGAATCAAAGATCCCAGCTGTTGGTGTCAGGCTAAATCTTGAGTATTGGTGTATCTCAGCAGTACTCAGTTTAGTAGTCATACACAGAGAATTGCCAAGGACAATGCTTAACATAAGAACTCAGCCTAGGTATGGATTTTACAAATAGGCATTTCCAGTATTCATGCAGCAAGTCTGTAGGTAATGAGTGTAGCTAAAATATAGATATTTTTCATTAAAAATAAGCTGTCAAACTACTGTTAGTTGTTTCCTGATTTTAATACTTGATTCTGTATAACTCATCTAGATTCAATTCCATCTGTGGTGTAGATGTGGCACAGACATAGTTTTAGGGGGCTAGCCAAATATGCAGTGAGAAGTGCTATTTGTGTGACTCAGCATAAGTTAGGCAGAGCCAAACCAGGTGTGTGAGAGCCCAGGTAAGGGTGGAAATCTGGAGATCTTCCTCCTGATGGCACTTGTGCAGTGTCACAGTCTGCTTCACCAGCTGATGGGCAGTAGCTTAGCAGAGCTGAAGTATCAGGACAGATGGCTGATTTTAAATGCCATAAACATGCAGCAATAATGGAGCATAATTATTCTACTTGCAAACCTATGGATCTTCATATGTGATTGAAGAATGACTAACTGAAAGACTTAACCCAGAGAGAGAACTTGCATTTTGATCAGTCAGAGCTGATCAGCTGGCCAAAGCATTGGTTGGGTAACAGGAGGCTGCCAGCTACCTGCTCTTGGATGTGCTTTCTGCAAAATGGGCCACACTTGTGTGCAGAGTAGCATCTGGTGTCTGCTGTTTCAGTGTGTCACCTGTCCTTGGATGGTGTCATGTTTGCAGAGAATAATAATCTTGTAATGCTGCCAGGAAGTGTGTCCAGAGCTTAATGAGGAAGATTTATACAGAAGCAGAGGAAGCCTGGAATAAAAATATGGTTCATGATGCAAGTTGGAATGAATTGTTGTTACTAAGAGAAATCCATCATTTTAAATTCACTTTTCTTGCTTAAGACAATAAAGGATTTTTATAAAAGCGATGAGTCTAAAGAACTGCAGAGTTACAGCACACAGATTAAGTAGATCTATGACTCATTTAGTACCTTTGTATGTATTATGATATCCTTGAGAAGGTGATCATTCACCATTGCCCTGATGTGCTCCAGGAATGAAGCCCCTCCTCAGTATATTTTTTGTCTGTGAGTAGCAGAGATATTACTTATAGGAGACTGTGTAAGAAAATATAAATGCTTTCTGTTATTTTAAAAAATTATTGTAATAAATCTGTAAGTCATTTTTAATGAGGCCAGCTTCAAAAGAAAAACTACACTGAACTAAATCCTGAGTATTTGGGGGATGAAAAGCTATACAGAATGTTTTGGAAAGCTCTGCATTTTGGGGAATTGTCATAAATTTGAATGGCTGAAGAGAAGCAAATAGAGTAATAGTGTCAGTGACACAGCACAGTATTAATTTTGGTGTATATGCTGCTGTAAGCTTCAGGCCTTGGGAAGGTAGCATGATTTTAAAACTAACTGCATCTTGTAAACTATTTATTCTGATATATCTCCTTCCAGATAATCATTCAAAGCCAATGGAAATTGACGGGGATGTTGAAATTCCTCCTAACAAAGCAACAGTCCTTCGGGGCCATGAATCAGAAGTGTTCATCTGTGCCTGGAACCCTGTCAGTGACCTGCTAGCATCTGGGTAAGACAGACAGTGACTCAAACCAGCTCCTGCAATTAGAGAATATTTAGAGATGCAAGAACTTGCAAATGTATTTGGGATGTGAATGAGTACTCTCTGGGGTGTTTTATCAGCCTGCAGCGGTGTTTTTTCAGCAGTACCATACCTGTATAACTGCTAAATAGTTATAAGGTGATGACAAATATGAAGAATTTGTACATTTAAGATGTAAATTCTGTGGCCCTAAATACACACAAATTTTTAGAAATATTTTTTTAATCATTCTGGATAATTTCTCAGAATATTTGGAGATCATGCAGTCTACTGCTCTTAGTTATTGGTTCACACTGGGGTCTCAGAAAGTCATTGGCATCCACCAGGTTTTTTCAAAAGTGTGGAGATAGGGGTGCTTCAGACTGGGCCTAAGTTTGTTCAGTGAGCTGAGCAGTAAGCAGTGGTTTAAGGGAGTGTTGTGCTTTAGTGTCATTGGAAGAGAGCCCAGTTTATCCTCTGCAGGACTGCTCTGCAATGACCACCAGAGCATCCTGAGTGGGATGATCAGGAGACTGACTTACAAAAGCACTTCTGATCCAAACAAAATCACAGCTGTAAACATACCCCAGGAGCTGTATGCAGGCACTGGGAGAACCCTGTTCATGCTTAAAGTTAAACCTTAACATGAAGACTAGATTTAAGAAATCTAACTGAGAACATGGAGTAAAGCTGGTCATAGTTTGAGGAGATAAATCAGAGTTACTTATCAGTATTAGGATACTTTCCTCACAAGGACGAGGAGAGTCCTTATTTTATTTCTCGCTTTTTTACAAGATTATCAGAATAGTTCTTCTTACTTAATTCATTTAGTATATGAAAACAAGGAATTACAGTATAAATAGAAAAGAAAAATAAAATAAATTCTGTGTTGGATGAATAGCAGAGATCTCCAAGAGAGTGAAGATAGAAATTTCAAAAAAATAATTTCATACAAACTGGGATTTTGGGAACCAGAATCCTGCTGAGTATGCTTTTTTTTTTTTTTTTTTTTAATATTTAGGTCTGATACTACTTTTATTATCTGTAGTACTTATATCTTCATTTATCAATTTTAAGCAAGTGAGTGCTTGCCACAGTGAACTGCTTCCCTAGGATCCCTGGTGCACAGTCCTAGTGTGCTAATTTAAATGGTGGAGCATTTCATAAACCAAAGTATGTGTTGCAGTGTGTGTTTAACTTTGCCTCAGGGTGCTGAGCATTGGTGGATGGATGCCTGGATTGTGATATCTTACAGGTAAACCTGGAGGATGATAATCAGAACTATTAGTCAGGTACCTGAGCCAGAGGAATACCCTCTCACTAGCCATTCCATTAAGCTTTGCCCTTCAGTGTAATAGGCCTTTTGTAATGAGCTTTGCGAGTGACCGTGGAGGCACATAAATACACATGTGGTTACAAAGTACAATCATGTGCTTTAGCAGACTAATAGCAGTGCACTGACAATGCAAATAATTTAAATCCATGTGCATCTCGGTCAGATTTTAGCCTGCTTGTAAGAAATGAGATAGGGTTGCAGCTGGAATTGGGGTAACAGCAGCCAGTGCCTGGTGAAGCTGAGTGACTGAAATGGCAAAGAATGCCCAGAAGAAAGTGAAACTGAAGGAAGAGAGCTAAGTGAGTGATTATGCCACTGCACAAAGAAGCCGTTGTCTCGTGTAATAACAGTGCAAGCTTTTATCTACAGGTGAACTCCATGTTACAGCACCAGTTAAACAAGGGAGAGAAATTCCCTGAGATCCACAGTATTCTGCAGCTCTGTTTGCCCTTTACAAAGTAATGATTAAAAAAAGAACACTGCAGTTAGTCTGATGTGTGTCAGATTGTTAGATTCTGTAACAGCCATGTTGTGCTGCCCAGTCAATACTTTTCTTTGAGTTTCCCATCTGCTTGATTGTACCCATCTAAAAAATACACTTCAAAACCTAGCTATTAAATACAGGAAAAGATAACATATTTGTTTTGTTTATAAAGTGACTAATTGAATCTCAGTTAATGACAAAGTATTTTCCCGAAGCCTTGTTACACAGGCAATAGATTTTTCTAACAACTAGCAGCAGCAGTTTAGACAGCAACCTGATGTAATCCTCAGCTAAAAGAATAATGCAGGTTCAGAACCTAATCTGAAGCAAGCTGTTTGAAAGAAATGTAGAATGAATTACCCAAAACTAGAGCACTGGTTTCCAGATTTAGTGACTATCCCACTGAGAGAAAGGGATTTTGATGTTTAATGTCATATCTACTCAGCTGCTGTTTTCCTAGAGTGTGAAAACTAGCACAGTAATATATACTCTTCAGGCTTTGCAAACAGCTATTTCAAAATAAAACAGAGAGACAGGAATTTCTCTGATCAAATAGCTAGAAAAATATATTCTGCAGCTGCTCTTCCCCCTCCACCACACACATAACCCTTAAAGCTGAGGATGGGGGAGACTAGAAATACCAGTAAAGGCTATCAAAGGCATGACTGTCACCAGATGCCTATGAAAAGAATGCTTAGATGTTATGAACAGAAGCATTATAATAATAGAGTGAAGTGTGTGCATACAGACATGGGAGATGATTAACTGCACTTTATGAAGGAAGTCAACATTCCAAAGCAAATAATTGCATAGAGTGTTTTGGACAGGTGAAGAAATACCCAAAAAAATAGGTGCTTGGTTAAATCTCAGTATTTGGTCATTCCCAGCCATAAACCCAAAGGCTGATATCTTCCACTAGTTATCTTTCAATATCTTAAGTTTTAATTTCATGACACATTTAAATTGTTGCAGATGGTTATGTTCCCTGTGTAGTGCAGAAATCCATTAGAGCTGCATCCACATTAGTAAAGTAACTGTGCCTGGGAATATTGCTGGGCACTGAGGCCAGCTGGCACAGAATGGCTGCTGTCTGTGCTAGCAAACGGCCCTGGCTGCCAAGCAAACTGCACATGGGAATCATCTCTGGACATTGTAACCACCAAGCCATGCCCAGGAGTTATTCAGAGAGAACATCAGAGACCAAGCAAGAGTGCTAATTAAAACAAGCCAAACTCTGGCCAGGGAATAACCTGTCAGTTTGCTTGCACAGGTCACCATGGTCCAGTGAGACAGAGTTCTGAACGTGCTTGAATTTCCCAGTGTGGAAGTGGATGGACTGTGAATGTCAAGGCTGCTAGAGCCTTGAACTCCAAAAGCTTTTTCAGTTCAACTTAGGATGTTTTTGTCCTTGTGTTCCACTGCTGCTTCCAAAAGTGTTCTGTTCTGTGACATCCAGCCATGCCCTTCAAGTAATTCACACAGCCATGAAGCAGAGGGACCTGGCCTCAGTCCCAAAACCAGCAGTAGGTTTCTTTGCTTATCAGCTGATCTGTGGCAGCCTCTCTCACACAGAGAGGCTGTGACTTGTCTCTTCCAAACCACTCTGTGCACCTTTTGCTCTCCCTGGTCAGCAAAGTAATTATCCATAAAAGCTGCTGTCTGAGATATTTCAGCTCTTGCTGTGTCTCTCAGAAGCAAGAGAAGATGTTTTCAGGCTATCTGCTGTCATCATTTCTGGGTTTTATATATTTAGTACTTCAGGCTACTGCAGTCCTCATATCACTGGTTTAGGATCCACTGTAAATTACCTTTCAGAATAATCCTTTTGACTTACCAGGCTGAGGGTGTTAATTTCAGACATCACTTCTCAGTGTCAGTGCCAGATACTAATTCTGCTAACTCTAAGTGCTTATTTGTTAGCAGGGGACTATTTGGACTGGTTTCCTCAGTGCATCAAATCCATGAATGCAAAATGGTCAGCTCTTGGGGGAGGTCGACTTGAATAACCTCTAGCAGAGAATAATGTTGTAGAATCAGTGGGGCAGAGATCTTATTCAGGACACCTGTGAGGCACTTCCCTCTACTAACTGCCTAGGAGGAGTAAGCACTTAGTTTAAGAAACCAGCTTTATTAAGGAAATGTTAGATGTCAAAATAAAAATGAGGAATTTCCTTCCCATAGTTCTTTCAATAATATATTTTAAAATAAAAAAATAAAACCTCTAACCTGTTGGAGCCAGAAGTATTAAATACACATTAGCAATATTGCATCTCATAATAACAGTGATTTAAAGTCTTGTAGCTGAAGATTAGAAATACCAAGGTTCAACAACCATCTTGCAAAATTCTTTACCCAGCTGCAGCACTTAAAACCTCTGTGCTTCCAGTTACGGAATGGTAATTTTATATGTCACAAATTACATTCCACAAACATTTCTCCACCTTGATTCGTGAACATACTGGGGCAGGAGAGCATGAAATAAAATCCTTTCAGAGCTAGCCTTCCTAAAATTTGGCAGTACTCTTCCACAGGGCAGAGGAGTATACCTATTACTCAAGTGTTCGTGACTTGCATGTTGGAATGAGCTGCTTTATCATGTAGATAGAAATGCTTCTGTGGGCAAAGGAGATTAAATATCTTTCTGAATTGTGCTTGAACTGTGCTTCTCTAATAAGGCAGGGTTCACTGAATCATTCACCAGAAATCAGAATACTTTCCAGAGCATTCTCTGGACTCTTTTTTTTTATCCCCAGCAACAAAAGGGAAGACACACAAATACCCTTGCTGCACACTGGTAGACTTATAAAGCCTCTCTGCAGGGACACATAATAGCTTATGTAGCTTTGGGAGAAGAAAAGGGAAAAAACAAAATTAAAATACTGGAAAATAAGATTGCCTAGGCCTTGCCAAAAAACTGACTAAATAAAAGTGTTGAAAAACAAAACATAACCCTTTTAGAACTAGCAAATAGGATATTGCTTTTGATGGCCGAGTGACTGAGTACTTTATTCACAGAGTGCAATAACAAACTGAATTATTACAATGAATGCAGGATGGTCCTGCAGTTGTATATAGGAGAGAAGCCAGCCCTGAAGGAATTTCCTACTTAGCATGTTAACCAGTGGAGCAGTCCTTTAAAGATCTATGTTCCCATCATTGTTAATAACCACAGTTTAAAATGTTTCTTAACTTCTGAGTCTCATGATTAACCTGGTTCATTTTCTAGCCAACATATGCAAAAATGTCAATTTTCCAGACCTCTGAAGAAATAAGGATGCATATTACAGTCACAGCGGTGTGGTGGCAAAAATTACCCTGATCTGAATTATTTCTTAATTACTAATGTGAAAGATATGTCTCAGAAATAAAGAGTGGCTTTACAGGAGTAGCTGGGTTCAAAACCCTGGCCAGCCATCACATCTCAGCTTGGCAGAAAAGGTTCACAGGAGATGGGGCTCATTCCCCAGGAGCTCAGAGCTCCTGATACAGGCAGAGAGGTGTTTGCTTTTACAGTTGAAATGTTTGTATAAAATTAGGCTAAATTATTAGTAAAATAATACCCAGAGATCAATGGAGTTCGATAATTGCTTGGTCAATATTTGCATTTGAAGACATGTCAAGTGTTGAAAGTTTGCCTGGTATTCTTAGTATCAATAATTAAAATGCTTTACTAGTAGACCAAAAGAAAATTTAGTATTCTATTGTGATGGATTTCTTTCTCAGTAAAACATGGCTTATCAAAGCAAAAATGGGTCACAGGTGGATCCATTCCTTCAAAAATGGATCTTTGAAGAAAGACTTTTTCTCCTTGATAGTGCATAGGAAAGAAAGTTTTTTGTCATTACTTTAAAGAAAAGGAAAACCTAACACATCAGATGTATCAACAATGAAATTTCATCTATACTGTATGAATTCTTGCAAGTATTGTTGCTAACTCCACTCCAAGCTTCTACTTAACTGCATGTAAATGAAAATTGCTTTCTGGACAAAACAAGCAATCCAGGAAACTTGGTTTTGGTTGTTGTTGTTGTTTCAAAAACGTAAGGAAAGGGGATGTGAAAAAAAATCCCAGTAAACTTTTAAAGTGGAATATCTTCCACTCCATGGCAAATTTATCTCAGAACCTCAGAGACATTTTTCAGTAGAATAAAGATTTATGGAAATTCAAAATACATATATTATTTACAAGTAGATAATGCTGAGCTCTTCCTTCTCAAAACCTTTTCTAAGCAAAATCAGGGTTTCAGCCTGTGTTAAAAACACCTCTGTAGAGAATAGTTGTTCTAAAAAATAGATCAAAATCCTGATGCTGCCTCGGTCTTGTTCTATCATGGCAGTGCTTATTTTGCATTTTTTCAGACAGTATGATGTAAGCACCAAGCTACAGACAGTTACTGTAAGTTGCCCCAGAGTAACTCAGTTATGGTGATGCCAGCTTTAGGTATGTAGTGCAAAATGTAGACAGGAGTTTACATGTTTTTAGATAGAACTTACCAGAATAAACAAAATTATTATGACAGGTATAATTTAAATATGTGTTAGCATTTTTAGAAAAGTACACAAAGAGTTGGAAATAAAATTTACTTCTTAAAGGCTTGTAATGCCCTGATCTGTTCAGCAGGTTTAGGGAAGAGTGGTTGG
Organism: Zonotrichia leucophrys gambelii; assembly: GCF_028769735.1. Taxonomy (NCBI): domain Eukaryota; kingdom Metazoa; phylum Chordata; class Aves; order Passeriformes; family Passerellidae; genus Zonotrichia; species Zonotrichia leucophrys. Next base: position 21,095,918 of record NC_088169.1, on the reverse strand, counting down.
ATCTATTCTGGGCAGTGCACAGGAGAAACATCAAAATTCTCAGGAGGTTCAAAACAACTTCTACTTGCAAAATCTGGAACATTTCAATAGAATAGGGCCCTCCCGTGGGTGAGCTTCTGCTAATTCCAGCACCAAAGCCTTAGACCTGTGCTTTGCACAGAGCCAGGAGGTTCCCAGAAGCCCCGTGCAGTCAGACGGTCCCGTTACAGTCCAGGCCAGCAGCTCTTGTTCCTCCCATCTCCTGCAAGGCTGTCATGTTGTCTCAATGAAAACAGAAATACAGGCTTCTACACTGTTTGCTGGGTCAACATGAGGAGTTTTCCACTTATTTGCATAATTGCTTTGTAGATCCGGAGACTCCACGGCCAGGATATGGAATCTCAACGAGAACAGCAACAGCGGCTCCACTCAGCTGGTTTTGAGGCACTGCATAAGAGAGGGAGGACATGATGTCCCCAGCAATAAGGATGTGACTTCATTGGACTGGAATGTAAGCTAACTTCTAAGACTCTGCATGGTTTTTAACTGTCTAAATTTAATTCCAAGGCAATTACAGTTTCTGCTCCATATCTTTCATATCTGAGGTGACCAGAAGCGCTGTCCTAACCTACTGACCTCTTGTTTCAAATACTCATAGCAGGCTGAACTTTCTCCTACATGCTGTAATTTTCCAGGACTGTGGCCATCTTCAAGCTTAACAATGATATATCTCTATTTTAGGAGCATGGGTAAAAATAAACTTGGTTAGCTTTAAGAACCAAGATTAAACAAACAATCTATGTAATACTGAAGCCTCATTAATAATGTATTTGCATCTCATAGATACTTTATTTTGGCATGTAAGGAGATAAAAGCACCAGTGAAGCTTTTTCTGAGGTTGGACTCCAGCTTCTCTCATTTGAATTATGCTGTGCACAGCAAAATCTGTTTACATTATTTTCTTTGTCTTGGTAGGAGCATGTGTAGTTATTCTGTCCTTATCTTCTGGATGAAACTGTTTTGTCTGATCCCTTTTTTACATTCATCCTGCAAAACCTCCTATCTTAGATAATGTGCTCATGCACAAAGAATACTGAAGTAAGCAGAGAGGACAGGTATTGTTGAGAATCCCCAGTCTCTGGGCAGTGCCTTTGGACAGCTCTAATTGTTGCCAAAAAAACTTACAAGATCCTACAGAAAACTTAATTACTTCAAGGTAATTTTCATTCTGCCTGTTTTGCTGATACTAGTACAGACAGAGTGATCACATTAGTCTTGTTTTCATAGGAAGACAGATTAATTAAGTACCAGAAGGGATTTTCAGCAGTTATGTAGAGTCTCAGTTGCTGGCCAGAGATCAAGTTTCGATTAATCTTTACTGCAGTGTTGTCCTTCAGGTGAGCTAGGTTTCTAGCTAGGTTTCTAGTTTACTCTGTCCTTCAGGTTTCACAGAGTAAAAGATAAGGCCACTGCACAAGTCACCTTTCCCCTGTGTATTTTATATTTGCACAGTGGAAGAAGTTGGTGAATAGTACAGAAAGTAGAGGTGGGTCAAGGAAGCAAATAAAACTCAAGCTTATGTTCATTACTTGTTTCCTGTGGATATTAGAGTGAAGAAACATAGTTGTGAAAAAAATTTCTTCTAGGAGTAAGAAAAGAGAAATTTTAAGAGGAAAATATGCAATGACTGCAGAACAGTTAGGAGAAAATTTGTCCAAAACATAGGGCATCCTCTAGTATTTCCTGTAGTAGTTTCTTACCTTCCAGACTTCGTTGGTACTTCCCTTGCATTGTACTAGTACTTGAGGTAGGGAAATGTTCCTAATTCAAATACTTCAAGTGCTTCCAAGTTACTTTGAATTTCCCAAAGAATGTGAATTACCAGCAAAAAAATTAGATAAACTGTATGTCTAATTTCCTGAGCTTTTCTTTTTTCTCTTTTTGTCCTTTATCACCTTTCTTCTTATCAGTGGTCCAGAGAAGTGTGCATCACAGTGAGCTTCACTTAGCTTATGATATTTTCCCCCCTACATTATTATATATTTAAGTTAAATTTAAAAGTGCTCTGAGTCAATGTTTTTGGAGTATTGGAGTGGGCATATGTTTTAAAGGATTATTTCATGCTTTTATCTAATTTTCTATTCATCAAGCTAGAAATGCCATCTGCCTTTATAGTTTATTTAGAACCACAATATTAATCATATTTCCCTGTGAAATCTTCACACTGGTGGTATTGAATTAGTTCTCTTCTGGTGTGACTTACATGTCATAAAGGTTATAGGAAAGGTTATTTCTGGAGGTCATATTCAGATCATGCTCTTTGATACCATGGGTAGGATTCACCCCCATCTAAACTAGTTCTCTAGACTCACCCTGAGTCAGCAGAAACAGAGACACATGCCTTCATATTGAACTGGGCATAATCTAAAGCAAACAAGTTCATGAGTTACACTTCAGAGTTGTGGTGACAGGATGCTGTTAGTAATGGAGGGCACTCCTGAACTAACTCCCAACTTCTGCATGTCTGCAGATAAATGGGATGAATCTCACTCTTAATCCAGGTTCTAAAATGTTGAAAAACTAAATACTCTGCTTCAACAGTGTCACCAGATGGCAAAGTTGTGTTTTAATTATTCTGGCCTAATCACACCAGCTTCACTGGCTGCACAGGACATATCCTGTGAAGGGTTCCTTCCAGAATACATATGATCTGCTGATCAGATTCATGGGCTTTTTTCCTCCTGATTGGGACCCATGAATCTGTTTCTTCATCATGGTACTGTGCCCATGAGCACACGTGGGTCTGTGTTTAGACAAGTGGAAAGCAATTCCTTGGTGGTGGATAACATTTGAGGTGTCCACCCTGAGTGTATGTGGCTTAGGGCTTTCTTTCAAGTAGAGGTGCCTGAATTTCACTGAACTGGGATTTAGTCTGGTTTAGGTCATCTGTTGATGTTTGGTAGGTCCTTTATGTCTAAGAAGTAGTATCTGTTTGTTAAGTGGAAGAAGCCCACAGAACTTGTTCTATCTTGTTTTCTTTTTCTAATCTTTTTGATTAAATGTCTCATATCTGGTGGTATAGGCTAGTATTTCACTGTATGTTAGAGGATTTTATTTCCTCTGTGCTGTCTGAAGTAATAACCTTTAGTTCAAATCATAGCATAATCTCTCCCAATGAGTGGACTCAAAATCATAAATCACAATTAGCAAACCTTTAAAAAGAAAGAAGAAGGTTGGTTGAAACAGACTTTATCTCATAGCCAACTTTGCCATTTTTATATATTCCAACAGAGTGATGGAACACTATTGGCTACAGGCTCATATGATGGTTTTGCAAGAATATGGACAGAAGATGGTAAGTCAAACATTTATTGTTCTTTAGGCATCAAACAGCAGTGATCTGTAATTTGACCAATTTATAAAGAAATTGTAATAATAACCTGTTCTTTATTCCAGGTAACCTTGCAAGCACCTTAGGTCAACATAAAGGTCCAATATTTGCCCTGAAATGGAACAAAAAGGGGAATTATATTTTAAGTGCTGGTGTTGATAAAGTGAGTTTTAAAAATACATTATTCTAACATATAAGTATGCTGATGAGTGTGCTTGTGCTGCTGAATTCCTTAAGATTAGTTTCTTCTTCTCCAGGCACCCTGGAGAGTTTACATTTCTTTAATATATTTTAGCGCATGTTGATTACATTTTTGAGGCTGCATGAATGTATACTATTTTCATAGAAAATGTTTAACTTTTTAAAAAATGTGTGAAATTGTTATCTGGAGTGTGTTTCTGTTACAGAAGGAACAGCTTCCAGTACTTATATTTGTAGTTTTATCAGCTGTTTACAGGAAGAAAGGGATCTTAAACATACCCCACCTTTTAGCTCATCTAATTGTTGAAACACTTATTTGAATAAAATATATATGACTTCCTCTAGAAATATGCAAAAAAATATGGTTCTGACTGAAAATCAAGCAAAACACAGTAGTTACAGCTAAGTGCACTTTAGAGATTAAAATGAACAGCTGACTGATGATCCATTAAAACTGAAACTGGAAAGTACACAGCATTCATCTTGCCTAACTTTCAGTGTCTAAAAATTAGATGCATATGTCATCCTTGGCTTCCTGTACAGAATTCAGAGAGAAAAATGTCACTTCCAAGGATAAGCTGCATGGCCTATGTTCCAGTGAGATGCACTGACAGTGCTTCTCTCCAGTAGCTGGCAGAGGGGAGCCCAGCTGAGATTTGTACTTTGTAAGCTCAGTGAGTCCCTATATTTTCATAACCTTGTGAAAATGGAAGCTTTAATACTGGCTTATATTCAGCTGATCTCCCAACTGTAATTCCATTACTCTGGCAAACTTACATTCTCAATAAAAGCAGCATTTCTTTAGGTGATCCATTATCAGCAAGATGATGCATCCCTAATTTATTTTCTGGACATACATACTCCCAATAAATTGATAATTCTCTCAGGAGATGGTATTGAGAGGGGACACACTCACGTGTGCTGTGGGTATGGATTAAACCTGTAGTAAGCCAATTACACCTGAGTCTGTCCCACCTCAGTGGCAGGAAGTGCTGTGTACTCTGCTGATAGAAAAACATTTCGCTTATTGCCTTGTTACAAATGGGGTTCAGCATCATTTTGAAGTAGAATGCAACTTGCATCTTTTGAAAAGGGAAAAAGTGTTCTTTAAAGATCATAACTGAAACTTTTTTTTCAATAAGCTTATTAAAAATGTATAGTGTTGTCTTCTAACATTATTCAGATAGATTATGCTCATTCTTCACAGTTATATTGCTTCTTTTGTAGGCATGATACTTCTTTATCTACACTTAGATTATTATTCTGTAATACCTAGAAGTAATTTCTGGTTTTCCCACTGTTAAGCACGCAAGGCTCTCTGTAGTCAATAATTTTATCAGTTCATCATTTAGAATTGCTACTTAGTGAGGGTGCTATTTGGATTTTTTTCTCTGAGCTGAACAACCACTAATCTTTTTTTTTCCACCCTTTATTTGGATGCAGACAACAATAATTTGGGATGCTCACACAGGAGAAGCTAAACAGCAATTTCCTTTCCATTCAGGTACTTTTCATGTAACTCTTGTTAGGAAAATGAAATGCAGTTTTCAATTCTGTCAATGTACTTTATCCATATCTGCCACAGAAAAGTTTCAATCACGTTTTTTTGTGCTTTAACTATCCTGAATATCATGGCTTGTTGGTTTATTCTCATTTCACAAAGACACAGTTCTGTGAAAATCAGCTTTGAAAGCTGATTTTAGGAGAGGACTTGTACACCAGCCATGTCTACCTAACTGAGCAATCCTGTTGTTATCTATGTGCTTGAATAATACCAGGTGGGGATTCATGAAGAGAATTTTCAGTGGAGGTGTCTGGGATCTTTTCAATTCTCTCTGCTCCTGTTTCAGTGAGGCTGATTTGAGGCAAAAGCAGGCAGATCTCTCATGCACCTTTCATTCACCACAAACTCTTAATTTTAACTTGAATTTCTTCAATATTTGCTTTCTCTGATTATTGGAAATCAGTTGCCAGCCTTGAGTTTCAAAACCTTGTTGCTCCAAAATGCTATTAGGATGGTCACTTGTAGAACTGTTTTAAGAGGACAGGAGATGTCACAGATACTAAATAATCTTGAATAACAGACAGTCATTGACAAAATCTGAAATTCACCTGAGACCAGACTTGTAAGATGATGGCTGAATTCATGAACTAAAGTGGCTACATTTGCATAGTGAAGAATTTTAAGGGGTATAGTAAAACTGAGTTTAAAACCATGAGAACATTCTGGATTCTGATGTTAGAGGTGTAACTAATCCATTTTTAAATACAACAAGCTTTCACAATGGTATTTAAAAACACATTTCAATACTAATTTTAAAACATTATTTTGCACATGCTTTTCAACTCAAATTGTTCTTATTCTCACATTTACACTGATGTGAATAATATCCAGTAGCAATCTAAATGGTTATTCAGCAGTAGACAAAAAGTGTGTCCATGGGCACAGCAAATCCATACTCTGCATTTTTGTCACTCGTCTCCCTTTTATTAATGCAGCTGTTGGTTTAGAGGAGTTGGTGTCTGCTGACAGATTTTCTCACTGTGGCATTTATTTATCTACCATAACAGCAAACTGTGCACATAGAGTGATTTAGTTAATGAGATATTAATCCTCTGATCCCTAACTAGTAATCTAAGTAGTTGTGGATTCAGAGCTTGGTTGCCCCTTCAGAATCTTGTTCATTGACACATAAGCTGTCTTAGCAGTGATGTGCATCAAGGACAAATCACCCCATCCCCTTCTTAGCAAGTTGAAAGCTCAGCTGTATCTACCAATGCAATATGTCCTTGTGCATGAAAAGATTTTTTAAAAAATTCTTACTGCACATACTGTATATCTTTGGAACATGAGACACAACTGAAATGCAGATATGGAGAAGCTAATATTTTTAATTTTTTTCACTCTTTCTTATATGTTTTCATAAGGAAGTAAAGCAGTTATTGAGGAAATGCTGTTGAGGAAATTTTTGATTGGAGAAAGCATGTATCCTACAAAACCTTCTTAAAATCAGCCAGACTCTCTATTCACTTTGTTCTCACAAGTCTAAAGCCACAAACCTCACCTTGTCCTCTTTGCATCACCAGGACAAACTAACAGCAAATTCCTTTCCATATCTGGAATCTGAAAACCTTGTCTACACTAGGATTAAAGGTGGATTTTAACAATTAAAAGTCTAGTCTAGGCAGGATGCACCTCCTTTAACATATACTTCTTTGAAGTCTGGAGGTAGTTGACCTGAAAAAACATAAGGTTTTTATACTGTCTGCTTCTTTGTAACAACTGGTTTAGTTTACACCACATGGACAAAACTGTCATCCTAAAGTATTTGAAGAAATGGTTCTTTGTCTGGGTGTTGAAGGCCTCCATGTTATTGGTGTTGCCATGTAATTTTTAAGATTTTTGTTCAAAATATGTAACTATGCAGATAAGTAGCTTCTAGGGTTTCGTTATTTTTTGCAAAAGTATGAATCATCATGGGGCATTCGATCAAAATACATATTCACTAAACTTATTTCTTTAAAAAGGAGCTAAGTAATTCAGTTTTGACATTTACTGATTGACACAGACTGATGTCTAGGCTTGCAGGAGCAAGTTGTTAAATAGACACTAAAACAGGTATTTGTGTGGCCAGTTCTAACCATCTAGATGTGTAGTGACAGGACAAGGGGTGAAAGGATTCAAACTGAAAGACAGAAGGTTTAGATTAGATATCAGGAAGAAATTCTGTACTGGGAGGGTGGTGAGGCACAGGATCAGGCTGCCCAGAGAAGCCCAGGTTGGATGGAGCTCTGATGATCTGGTCTAATAAAAGGTGTCCCTGTCCACATCAGGGGGCTGGAACTGGGTGTTCTTTAGGGTCCCTTCCAACCTAACCCATTCTATAGGTCTGTGATCTAAGTGCTCTGAATCACACTTAAATTCGTTCTGAAAAAGGCTAAAATGCCAGATAATTATTGTAACACTTCCATTTATGGTTTTTATTTTAGCTGTAATTTTTAAGGATTTATGCTGCTTCTATTATGATATATTATGATATTCTAATTGTTTCTATGCAATTGGCTGGTATCCTGTGGTTCTGGAAATACTTTGACAATTTGATTATTTGCATCAGGAGCCATGTTTGTTTGATTTTTTTCAAACCTTTTTATGTAGTTACATATCCAGTAAAGATATGACTGAGTACACCAATAAATGAATCAGTATTAATTATCAGCACTTTATGATTCAAATTATGCTGCAATGTAAATCCATAGCTTTAGGTGCCAGTAGCTCTCTGAAAATTAGTTTTTGACTCATACATCTCATACTAGATATTAGCCCTGAAGGCATATTGCTATTAATGATGATTTTTTTTTTTTTGCTTTGAAATAGTAATACAAAGCTTGTAGCATAAAAAGAAAGGCAAACAGGCAGTTAAAGAAAGATCTTTGATTGTTTCCTAATCCTCATTCATGTTCATTGGAAAACTCAAAAGCAGTCTGCTTTCCTCACACATTTTTCCTTTCTATTTCTGCAAGATAGTAATTCCTTACCTGTCATAGAGAATTATTGAGCTTTTTCATTAATACTGAAAAAAGCTCTTTCTATGAAACAGTGTCAGCCCTTCATTCTCATTTAGGGAGCTACCTGATGACTCAGATGGTGATAGGGATCTATTTTGTTTTGTAGTTCATAAAAATTATAATAGGAAAAACATATTTAAATGTAACAGGCTTGTCAGAACAGATATCTTTTCACCTCTGTATTACCAAAGTATCTTTCTAAACACGTTTGAGTAAGGAATTTCTTGGTTTCATTTTAAGGACGAATTTGCATTATATCTTTGCCAGGAAGAGATCCAAGTTTGTTTCCTATATGCTGGTCTCATTCCAGCACATTTGCTTCTCACAAGAGTGTGAATGAAGATTTCTCTATTTTAGCAAGTCTTATGTCATCCTCTGGAGGGCAGCTAAACTCTATCCTGAGGGAAAAAGCCTGAGCAGCAATCATAGAGACACAAGCAGGCAGTTTGTCAGGAGCTTCCTCCTGCTCCTGCTTGCACTCTGCACTGACATGCTGGGAGAGTTGTTGGGGATTTGTTCCCATTCTTTTGCAAAGTGTGTGTATGTGTGTGTGTTGCACACATGCACACGCTCCCGTGCTCTCCGTGCACAGAGTTTTGTTAGGTCAGTGCTAGTTAATGCCAAACCCTCTACAGAAACCCTTCCTCTCATTTCAGATGAGGCTGATCAATGTACCTGCCTAAAACCAGTCCCCAAGCAAATTAAACTGAATTTTAGTCTTATTAATCCATGTGCCTGCACAGAATGATAGGTTTGTATAAAGGGTGCATAAAGCTCTAGTGCAAAGGGACGCAGCCACCTGCTCCTCCACCTTCCCATGTGTTGTGTCTGGCATTCACAGGAACATGCTTGTCTAACCCAGATGGAATTATCCACACTTTTTCTGGGTTAGTTTTCTTTCAGTTTCATCACTGAACTGGGTTACAGAGGGATGAATGCTAGACATAACCCATGATACGCATAGGTGGGAGCAGAGAGGGTGGAGGGAGTGTTTTGCCCCGTCATGTAACTTGACCCAAAAGATTCTCATAAGTAGATGCTGTGCCAAGTATCCAGATTATCCATGGGAATAGAAAAGATACTCTGTGTCCTTCAGACAGTCCCTGTCAGCCCTGTAACTGCTGCAGGTGACAGACCAAGAACTAGCCTGTAGTCTGTTTCAGATAGGAGATGGGAGGAAAATTATTTGGGAGAGCTGTTTTTTTATGTGATCCCTGATATTCCTTCTGTTGTTTGTATTCACAGCTCCTGCTCTGGATGTAGACTGGCAGAACAACACTACTTTTGCCTCCTGCAGTACTGACATGTGCATCCATGTGTGCAGACTTGGCTGTGATCGTCCCGTGAAAACCTTTCAAGGACACACAGTAAGTTTAAGGAGTCCAAAATGTTGGTGGTAAAGTCACAGCAAATGTTACAATGATGGCAGATGATGGGTGTGCACACTGTGTTCTAGCAGCAAAGGTGTTACACCCCTTTGTTTCCCTAGAAGTATATTTATTCCTTGGGAATGAGGGATTCACTGCCTGTGGAAGGGATAAAATGTTCTAAATCACTACAGGAGGCAACACCTCTGGCTTAAACAGTGAGAGTGTTTCTGAGCTGCAGACTTAAAGGCACATTGATAAATAAGATTCTGTTTTCCACTGGCTTAATGTCCTTTACTAAATGACAGCTTATGAACAAGGAGAGAACAGTTTACCTCCAGCCATTGTTCAGTTTTAGAATCAATTTAATCTAATAAGATATATTAAAGATTTCCCCACTCTTTCCTTGGTGGAATTTATTGGATGTCAGAGGTTGCTTTTTCTAGGTTCCATTTGTGAGAAAAACTGTGATCATTCACTGATCCATAATTCAGATGTTAGCTTCCAGAACTATGCATTTGGAGACATTTATCTTAGTCTGTGGTTAAACTGATATTTTGTGACAGGTTGTACATTCCTAACAATAGACTGGTGCTTTTTATTATTATGTGAACTGCCCTGCTTTGTACGTGATCCAGATTTTCACTTCAAATATATCTATACTTGTTTTTAATTATTACTGAAACTTGTAAAATGTATAAAGAAAAATTTAAATATATTCCAGGATTGTTTTCACTGAGACCCTGGGCCAATTTATATTTTTAAGAAATAGTCTTTCCCTTTTTATAAAACACTTTTTTTCTCTTTACTTATAGCTGTGAAAGAGCATGGGAAACTTACTCATTACCAAGGGGATACACTAGGCTTAGTAAATTACAAAGTGCTAGAAAGACTGATAGAGAAAGCATCCTAAACTGTTTAATATTCCAGCATGGAATTCATTTACACATAAACCTCTCTTTAGAGAGATCAGCACTGTTGTAGAGCTACAATATGAAGAATTGTCAAGTCCATAAAACAAAACACCCCACCAGTATCATTATTTTCTGTTGAAAATTTGTATCACCAAGTCTACAGAACATTAATGAAAGAAATGCCCCAGTTTTAAAAAGAAGGTAATGCTACATCATCAATCTGTCTGGGCTTATTTAAATCCTAGGAAATGATAAAAGGATAGGAGTAACTTTGAGCCAGAACACACGTCAGAAGATTGCTTGTGTATATTGTTCACAAGCACAGGATGGTTCCACTCCAAAATGCCACTTAGATAGCATGTTGGGGAGGCAGCAGTGCTTTTGTTCACCCCTAAAAGCACCAGCACTGTAATTTGTGGGTGAACTTGTTCCATGCATAAACCTTGAGTGCCCTCTGCTGAGTGCCCAGTACAATGCAGTGACTGGAATATTTGCTTAATAATCTCACTCTTGATTTCAGAACGAGGTGAATGCAATCAAATGGGACCCATCTGGCATGCTACTAGCATCTTGCTCTGATGACATGACATTAAAGGTAAAACAATTTCCATTCCTGTTTTTCAAGAAGTGAGGAGAAAAAACTATGTCTCTTTTTCAGTATTCTCCAGAAATATGTTAGTGTATCACTTCAAATTCTGCATGAACAGAAGTTTCCACTTTGTCCTCTATTTCTTGAAGCAAATCTGAAAGATTGAAGGCAGAGAAGCAAACACAGGGGAAATTGAGGCATCCTGTTCAAATAAGTGTTACATGAGTGCTATGCCATTGTCACAAAAAAGTCATAGTTTAAGTATAGATAATGTAAAGCTTGAGCAGCTCAAAACCCTTTCTCATTTTTCTTTTCCAGCCACATCAAATGAAGGCTGTCTGTGTAGGAGTAGCTATATGATGTTATAGCAAAGCCCTCCTGCTGGACTGCTGATTTATGCTGGTTCCTTGACGAAAGCAAATATCCCAGGAAGGATTTGGCTTTGTGGCTAGAATTGTACCAGCAATAGTTTCCTTGCAGTATGGTTGAGTTAATTAAGACTCAGATCTCTTTGCACTGCTGATTGACACAGCTGAAGCTTAGGACCTGAAACTGAGACAGCAGCAGAATTTGCAGATGAGAGCTAAGAGAATATCAGCATTATGAATATTTCCTGTTCATAGGTGGACTGACTTCTGCTCTGTCTTTGCCACATACCCACTGAGGTTTTCATCATTCTGGATTCCAGATGTGTTATTGCAGGCTAGTGACAGAGCTGGAGATTTACAGAAAACAGGGGCAAAAGGCAGCAGCTTGCCTGTCACGCTGCCACAATGCACTATTGTATAACTGTTCTTGCTGTGCTGAAACATCCTGACCCAGTGGTGACACATCTCTTTGGTGCCCAGTTGCATGCTGTGTTTTAAAAACCACCATGGTTCAGTGTTGTTGCCAGTTCAAGTTCCTGACCACTGAATTTGGCACAAGAGCCAGTGCTTTGCTATCCCTGGCCTCACCTGTTTATAAAACCTTCCGTGACAGAGACAGCAAATGCTCCAAATTAAGGCATTATTCTTCTTCCTTTTCCTTTGTAAATCAGTCCTCTCCAACTTTTTTCTTCTCTATTTTTGGAATTCACAAGCTTTTCCTATAACTTCTTGGAACGTGCTGTCAGCTGTAGAACATGGCTGAGCTTTGTGTAGCATTTCCAAAAGCAGTCTCAGGTACACTGATGGGAATTCAGCATAAGAGCACATCATTCTTGTGGTCAGACTTAGAGCAACTGAGTTAAATCATTACAACATTTTCAGTATGTCTCTGAAACCAACTTGACTAAATTTGTTTTCCGTGCTGTGAATTCCTTCATCTTACTTTCTGAGTTAGCTGAGAAAAAGAGGTACTAAATTACCTGTCATCTCTGTTGAGCATATTCCTCATCTTACACTGAAGTGTTTGGCCATGTAACACTACAGAAACAGCTGATTGTCTTCCTTCTTCTATACTGTTAAAAACAGGTGGAAGACAAATGGAGTTCAGGAGGAAAAGGAAAATTTTGCTAGCATAAGAGAAAATTGCTGTGTTCTAAGCAGTTGCTGCAATTTTCTTCTTGTCCTTTAAAATGACTGCTGTTGCAATGTATGAATAAAATTCTGGTTAAACTTCTTCAAATAGATAAACTTCTGTGTGAAAATAGTTACAGCCTTTTGGAACTACAGCAACTCTTTAGTTCTTATCTATTGAATAAATACTATTAAATGTGTAACTCTTCTCCCTACTGGAATCATTTTAATGTATGTGCCAAATTGCTGCATTAATAAATTATATTAATGTGTATTCAGGTGAGTCGAGATCTCAAATAAACAAATGTAAGAATAACATAGAACTGAAATAATTCAGCTGAGAAGAGATTAATAATGTTGCCATTTTCCTCCATTATTCCTCTGATTTAGATATGGAGTATGAAGCAAGACACCTGTGTACACGATCTTCAGGCTCACAGCAAAGAGATTTACACTATCAAATGGAGCCCTACAGGACCAGGCACCAGCAACCCAAACTCCAACATCATGTTAGCAAGGTAAAAAATACCTCTCTTTCTAGCCTGCCAAGAAGGATCATCGTTCTGACATGTAACCCTACTATCACTTCGCCATCAGTCTTCCTGCAGACAATTCCACTGAAAAGTATCTGTGTATGTAAGTCAGGAGGATGGATACAAAGGGAAAAGATTCATATTTGAAAAAAGAAGGGGAACAAAGAAAGAAAATTGAGTCATGTGGTATGACTTTTCAGCTGCCTTGATGAAATGGTTGTGAATTTGGCATTGCACTTTCACATCCAGCATTGCGTTGCTGGGAGTGAAAATCTTGCGGCAGGTGCTCTCAGGATTCAGGCAGCTGGAATGGTTTGTAACTGGAGTCATGCAACTCACCTGGGCAGTTGGAGAAAATTTTTTTAGCCTTCTTAGCTAATAGAGAAAAGCTTGGATAGTCTTTGAAGTTCCACTTGAAAATCTGTGCAAAATTCTTCTTTGAGCTTAGGAAATACATTTACTTGTAGAATGCCAATTGATGGTAGTACAGTGGGTTTATCAGATCAGCTCATGGTGTGTGCAGTGTGGGGAGAAGCTGTATCAAAACTCCTTAGTCTGGGAGTGGACCTGGAAGAACCTCACTTTCCTGGAGTTATTCTTTTAATATTATTTTTAATGCAAATTATTTCTTTTGTCTTTCTCCAAGCCCACAGTTTGGGATTGAAATGGAATGTAGCAAAAAATATATGAAAAATATCACTGAAACAAAGTGAAAAGAGCCACAGTTCTAGAGAAGTATAAAATGCTAATTCATTAAACAGGGTGAATCTATTAGGAATAAGATCTCTCTGGACTCATTTAGCCCATTAATGACAAGATATATTTGACCTTCCTGAATAACAGGAGGCAGAATCTCAAAAGTGGGGAGTTTGGCCTTCTTAGGGCTACATAGGGCACACCTACATAGGCCTTAAGGGTCCTCATACAAGAATTCAGTTCTACAGCTGTAGTTCTTAAGATGAAAAACATACAGGCTGTGGTACATTTCAGCTTTTCTGTTTGAAACATTATGTTTTGCTTAGCCAAGGGGAAAGAAAAACCCTGTGGTATTCTCTTTTACCATCTACAGTCTCACAGTACAAGTTGATTAGCACCCAGATGATTACATTCTCGTGTTTGAATGCTTCTTGCAGTGCTTCGTTTGATTCCACGGTTCGGCTGTGGGACGTTGACCGAGGCGTCTGCATCCACACATTAACAAAGCATCAAGAGCCTGTCTACAGTGTAGCTTTTAGTCCTGATGGAAAATATCTAGCCAGTGGATCCTTTGACAAATGTGTCCATATATGGAATACTCAGGTACTGTTTTGCCTCGTGTGAAGCACATCTGGTTTAGGTGACACATTAACAGCAAAAGCTTAAATGGAGAATGTGTGTACCTAGGTCATGCATGACCTGCCTGCCAGGGTGAGCCTGCTGGTATTGGCTGGCACAAATCCATGGCAGCTGAGTCACTCAGGTGCAGTGAGGTGACTGCCCAGAACAGTTGTGCTTTGTATGCTAAAACAGGTAGCATGCATGAAAATAGGTATGTTGCTTTGGGTCATCAGCTTTGTGAAGCAAAGGTGTAGGTTAGAAATAAGGGATAGTTTTATTTAGTTACAAACTGACCTCAGCTGTGAATCTAATGCTCCTTGCTTAGATGTTGTGAAGAGGATCTATGGATACAAAAATGTACAGGCAGGGGACTGGTGATATTCTGGAGAAAAGTGGGATGTCATAGTTCCACAGATGTAACACTGGTACCTCACAACCTGAATTAGCAGCAAACTCTAGAGAAGAACACATCAACCTAACTTCCCAGGCCTTTACTGTTACAGAGCTGACAAAAAAAGATGTCTTGAGTCCTACTGTTTCTGGAGGAGCCTGTTGCTCTTCATTGCAAGGACCACTTTCCTGACTGTTTCCTAACAAGTTTCCATCACAATATGGAGGTGGCCATAGCTGGGTGATGTGAAAAGCTCCCCCTTTTAACACAGTGTCACATGACAGAGAAAAAGCAGGGGAACTTCTGTATCCAATGTGTGCATGCTGTTTTGCTTTGTAGAGTGGAACTCTAGTCCATAGCTACAGAGGCACCGGGGGCATCTTTGAAGTCTGCTGGAATGCTAGAGGAGACAAAGTGGGAGCAAGCGCGTCAGACGGATCGGTAAGGATCATCAGCAGCGCAAAAAGCGGGGGGAGATTTCTTTTCTAGGAGCATGAACAAAAAGCAGGGTGCTGTATTTGCCTCTTGGGGACAGAGCTGAAGATAGAGGCAGCTCAAGACACAATAAGTTGCTCTGTGTGGTGTATTAAAAATGCTCCTGCTTTGAAAGGTTTTGAATGCTAGGAGGTGGTGTTCCTGTTGGAAATGAAGAATGCTTGTGGAATAGGTGAATACTCCTGAAGATACCAATGACTTCTAAATACGTATTTGACAAAAACAACAGTAGTGTTGTTTCTATCATTATCTGTCAGCTTTAATGAAGAGCAGATCACAGCAGTCAACTCTGCAACAAATAGTTACCCTGGGGCTTTCAGAGTTTGATTCTACAGAAAAATATTCCTATTCCTTTGAATAGGAATAGATAAAGGAGGAAATTTTCAGCATGATACCCAAAGATTTTGTCATGTGGTAAAAGAGAAATACTGCCATGGGTACTGATTATTCCTTACTATTTTTTTGCTGTTAATGTTACTTCTAAAAAAATTCAATTGTAGCATGATCAGCTTGTGCAGGACACACCTGGCTGGCTGGCATAACTACTTCAGAGAGTATTTTTCATCTGATTTTAACAAAGGGAACAGCTATGACATGATTCAGTCGTTTGAGCTTAGCTGTGCCTTCTCAGTGCCATGCCTGGCTCCCAACAGCTGCTCCAAATGGGCACCTGTCCACTCTTATGCTTGCCAAGCCTGCGTCTGTTCTGGATATATTTCAGAAGTGGAAGTGGACATGATATTTAGGAACTGAATAGATCCCATAATCTTACACCAAAATGTTTGTAAACAGTGAAAGCCCAGCTAAGTGTTAAATGTGTGGGCTCTCTGCCATGTCAGTTTGTCCCTTTACTTGTGTGCTGATTTGAGGCTGGGGAGTGTAACATCCAGCTGGCTGGTCCACCTGTGTACAGGGTGCATGACTGGGATTTCCACATCACCTTCACAAATGTTCTTAACACGGGCTCTTCTCTCCACAGGTTTGTGTTCTAGACCTGCGGAAGTAAAAGTGAAATGTTTTAGAAGAAATTTCAAATGGACCAGCAGTGAATGTGTGGGGAGAAGCACTCTTCAAAACTATTCTTAACAGCTCCAGAACTGTACAAACTTGAAGAAAGTTAGAGTGTACCGTGAAACCGACTCTCCCTGGCCACAGGTGACTTGTATTTTGTCCGTAACCTTCATCAAGGAGTAAAATCGCAGTCACTTCAGAGGGGGAGGGAATGGTTTCCACCTGGAACATTCAGCCTTGGAAGCATGAAGCCACCAGCTAGGCATTGCACTGTTTGGTTTGCATCTGAGAACTTGCTCTGATGGCTGGGGAAAAAAAAAAAAAAGCTGTGCCAAAAAAATTAATAAAAAGGAAAAAAAAAAAAAAAAGAAAAAAAAAAAGAAAAATGCTGTGATAAACCAAAAGGGAAAAAAATCCTCCTCCATGCGGTGTTGTATTTTTTCCTTCCAATTTGGACACTACAGTTGCTCTCCCAAAGGACGTTCAAAGACCAGTTTGTACTGATGAAATGCTCAACTTTGTAATCACAACACTTTCTATTTTCTAGACTACTTTTTTTGTTCAGTGGTTTTTCTATCAGCTGGAATATTGCAGCCTGGAGGATCCCAGGCTTAGGATGAAACTTTTGTTTTCCTTTTATTTCTCCCTTCCACTCCCAGCTTTTCCTTCCTTTTTTTTCTCCTCTTTCTTTTTGCCCCCTTTTTTTTTTTTCTTTTCCCTGTATGCCCATAGTAGATGCAGCCAGGTGGACATGACAATGAAAATTTTTGACAGACTGCTTCTCCTCTCCTCTCCTCTATAACTTCCTTTTCCTTTCTTTCTCTCCATTTAAAAGAAAAAAAAATCCTCCATGCTTCAGATCTTAGCGTCTCAAGGGCACTTTCAGCAAATTGTGTAATAAGTGCTTTATATAAGAATGCAGTGCTGGGGAAGATTTTTACAGGAGAAAGATGACTTTTAACAGAAAGAACCCAGTGTATTTTTGGAAAAAAAATATTTTTTATGTTAAACAGTTTTAAAAGCCTAAATGGCCACAAAATGTAGACCAGTTGTGTAATTCAAGCAAAAAGAATGACAGAGTCCAGGGAACATGAAAGGCGCAGTATCCTTTTTCTCTCCTCTCTCAGAAAGTGCTGTAAGAAAAAATGGTGTTTGATACAAGAAATACCAGTCCTTTACTAAAGTCCTTTTCCAGCAGCCAGCCATTTGCATAGTCTCATTCCATTTTTTTATGGCTGTTTGATGATGTAAACTTATTCAAAGAGATTCAGAAGCCTGAGACTATAACATTCATTTTCTCTAGTCTGTATTTCTGTTTGTTTTCAGAAACCAGGAGAAAATGCTTGTGTGTCTTCTTTCCTTGAGAGATAGTTCAGATTTTGACAGAATATGGGTTTTGCTGCCGGTGGCCTTGCTGAGCAGTGCTGTCTTCCACTGTTCATTATTCCAGCCAGTCAGTGGGGCTTTGCCACTGACTTAATGAGACCAGGTGGACTGAAATCCATTGACTGCATCTGTCACTGCTGAAGAATGGACTCTCACCAAGCTCCTGTCGATCCATGGACCACACACACCCAAAGGCTCTGTCATTGCAGTGGGTGATGCTGCTGTCACCACGTGTGTGCTGCATCCTGCAGGGAAAGCTCTGGGTCTGCACTTGCAGGGTCACGGTCTGCCCAGACTGGTCTGGCCTCGAGGGTGTCCTCAATGTGGTGCTCTGGAGCAATGAATTCATTAGCTTATGACATCCTGTATAAATTCCATCTCAACGTGTAAACCACTGGAAAGTTGTGAGGTGAAATGATCAGAACAACAATGGAGAGTTCCAAAGCACCACGAATCCAATCCACTGTGGACAAGATTTCCTTACTGCAGCTGTGACACCTGCACAGATGCCAGCTGAAGACTGCACTGCTCTAATTGAGGAAATGACAAATGCAAAGAAGGACACATAGGCAGAGTTTACTGAAAGGGCTGTAAACTATAAGGCAGCCTTGGGGTGGTGTCAGGCATGACTTAGATCCTGAGAACTGGCTGACTCATGCAGGTGTCTTCTCTACAGCCTAGGCTAGGATCTGTAGGAGAGAGTAGACAGGCCACAAACCTCTTAACAAATGTAGAACTTTGTGGCCCAGAGTCTCTGTAACACAGCATCATCCCCTTGGTTTGACCACAGCTGCTGGAGGTGTGATTTGATCTGAGCAAATCCAGAGCCCTCGGACTGAGCTGGTGATGTGAGACCTGCTGAGCTCCAGGGCATCATCCTGGAATCTGAACACCATCTTTTCTCTGGAGCTTTCTTCTCTGTATGCTTGCATCTGTAGGGATCTTACTCCTTCTAGTGGAACTAGACACTGCTAGCTTCAGCTGCATTTCCTAAAGATACACCTTGGGAAAGGAGAAAAGAATAGAAAGAAGTAACTGCTGAAAAGAATGGAAAGAAGTAACTGCTGAAAGTATTAGTTGAAAACAGTTATGTGGAATTATGGTTACTAATGATAGTTAAGGTTGTTTGTAATTTATCTCAAATAATTGGATGCCAGGCAGTATCAAGGATTATTTTTGGTGTTAAATGCTTTTATGTGCTGGTTTTAGTTTTTTTGCACCAAGAGCATGGCTGTAGATCACCATGTGGCAGTTTTGCACTCTTTCCTAATAACCACATGTACCTGCTAATTTAAAGTCACTCCTTTTTTTGAAAAAAAGAGGACTTGCTCAAAGAGTCTTGAACTTGAATACAAAGGCACAATGTGGTTTTGTGACGCGTTGTTGGGACAATGATCTGACTGCAGTCATTGCGTGTAAACGGTTAAATTCCTGCGCTGCTTTTGGGGCAGTTCTGAGAATAACAAGCAGAAGTTGCTGGTCTGTGGGAGGGCAGCACTGATGGGGCTCTGACCTTGCCTCTGTCCCTTGAGTGACACCTGAATAGGCCAGACCTCAGGGTTTGAAGAGGTTCATTTGCTCAGTGCTCCATGGCTGGCTGGCTCCACAGCCCGTGCTTCACAGTTGTTCCCAGGATAGCTACTGTAGAAAACAGGGCAGTGTCTGTGACACTTGTTCCTTTTTTAACATTTTTTTAATTTGTCAGAACACCACTTTGCTTGCCTACATGGAGGTAAGAAAGCAAGAGAAACAAAATTTGAGTATCAATTGTTTTGCAAAACTCATGTGTGAGAGAGGCTGCTGCTCCAGAAAGTTTTCTAGATGGACCATCAGAATTAAAAGCAGTGTATGTGAGGAGCTAAGAAAATTCACTTTTCTAACCTTCCACAAAATCCTGAAGACTGGAAAGATGCTGTAGTAGCATTTTTGTAGCTAGTTTTCAACTGAAATGAGAGCTGTTAAGGAAGGCAGGAGGTGGGGTTGCAAAGGTTAATCTTAACCTAAGGACATGGTTTCTTCAGGACACAAACAGTGGGGGGAGAGAGCTTTTCCAGGCTGCAGTTCCAGGTGGGAGTCTCAGCCCAGCCTGCAGCACTGAGCTCCTGGGAGCTCTCCCTCCCTCCCTCCCTCCAGCAGCAGCACATTCCCAAGCTGGCAGAGCCTCTCCGTGACTCCCCTGCAGCAGAGCTGCACAAAGCAACAGCCCACGGCACTTGCTAAGATTTCTTCCTAGAATTTTGTTTAGAGTTCTTTGTAACAGAAGAGAAATGGAAAACCTAAGTGACCAAACAGGATTGTGAAACCATCCAGAGACTTGCTGGATTTTTATTATTGCTGGCTGTCTGGAACTGGCCTGGGAGTGAAAAAAAACCCAGTTTCTGAAAAACCACTATATTCTGTGGGTTAGAAGGATACTGAATCTTTTATGTAGGAAACACTGGGTCCCTTATGGGGCAATAAAGGGCCTGACTTACAGGGTTATACACACATTAACCCCATGCTACATCTTAGAAATTTCCTTTTAATTTGTTAAAAAAAAAAAAGAAAAAAATAGCTAATTTTAGAGCCAAGTGAAGTGCACTTTGTCAAATGTAAGGGTCTGCTTTGTTTTTGGGTTTCTTTTTCTTTTTCCCTTTTTAATTTTTCCTCCTTTTTTTTCCTCTTACTGCCTTTTTAAAAGATGTGGTTCTTTGTCAATTGCAGAAATGTTCTTTCAGCCACTCACTGAAATTCTGAATTCTGGCTTCTGCAGTTTTTATTGTCTGTGTCAGACTTGCAGCCAGACTTGGTTCTCATTTAAGCATTTCCCAGGTTCTGTTGAAACAACATCAACCCTTATTTTGTTTCTCCCCCACCCACACTTTCTTCAAATTCACCTTGTGTATTGTAGCTCATTTGTTTTAAGGAGAGAATCAACAGATCATATTCAGTGTCTTGAATAAATTGCTATATTTTGATATTAGAGAATTCTGTGCGTGTTGTTCCTTATTCTTTTCTGGTTGTTTTGCATCCTGCACATAAGAGCTGGGGCTGAGTGACTGAAATTGTGATGTGGTGTCACAGCTTAAGTTGTGATGTGGTGTCCCTGGCCTGTGGATGTTTAAAAACCTTGACCATGGGTTTAGGATTTTGTAGTACACAGGACATGGACACTTTAGCCTCTATTTTTCTTTACTTTATTACAGATTACCACAAACACCACAACTCACCATTAGCAAGTACACCTATAATAAAGAAAGCAAATATATATATATATATATATATATATATATATATATATTACTATTACTGAGTAGTATCTGCAGCATTGATATAGCAACAATCAGTGATACAGCAGCAATAAATTTATAGCAACAATCAAATATAGCAGCACCCAATAGTAGTAGCAATTAAGTGTATATATATATATATATATATATATAAACTAATTACAGGTTACAACTAAGTTGTTACTGCTGAAACTTGGCATTAATACAACAGCAGATAAACTTAGGATAAGTTAATCACATGTACAGATTGGACACCAAGCTGTAGATCTCAGAAGGGGCATCCCAGAGGTGGGAGGATGAAAGAGGCCAGCCCCAGCCTTGGGCTGAGTGAGGGAGCAGTAGAACAGGCAGGATCTCCCTTCAGGAGCAATCCATGTCACAGATTTTGGAGTCAGCAAGGCTTCCCCAACAATGATTCAAGGTCTTGCAGACCTGTGTAGGAAAGGGACAAGGATGTGCAGTGCAGGAAGAGAAAGAGAAGCTGATTTGGATAGAAAATCATCTCTATCATAGAGACATAGGAGGGTTCAGGATGCCACCACTTTGAGCAGTCAATGGATGTAGTTAATTTCTGGTTTTTTACCTGGGACACCTGACAGATTATTATTTCAGTTCTGTTTTGGAACTTCTCCTGCTCTTGCAGTTGAAACAGTGGAAGTTACCAATACATTCTTTCTCAGGATGTTATCCCCTTTTTCCAGACTATTTTTCAGCTTTTCAGGTGATGTTACTTGGACTTGCACTTTCTGAGGGTATCTCAGGATGTCTCTGGTACCCAGCTGCATTTCAGAGATGCTGGCTGCACTTCTCAAGAGCTTCTGGTGCCCAGGCTCACATCTCCCAGGCTGGCTGGTCATTTCTCTCCCAGAATTTTGGCAGACTTCTCCTGTTGAGTACTTTTCCCTTCTGAATCAGGTCACCTTTGTAGCTGTTCCCATCACACGTTTACTGTTTGATTTTATTTCCTCCAATGCTGTATTTATTGGAAATTTATACAGCTGGTAAGGAATCAATTTGAGTAAAATTGGGTTGTTGAAGTACTTTTTAAAGTTTCCTTCAAATAAGTTTCCTGAAAAGGACATTTCTCCATGTAAAATAAATTGAACTCGAGTTCTGATCAAGGTAAATCGTTAATTTTTCTTTACCCAGACTAAAATTCAACCTTTCTTCAGCAGTTGGAAGTTTTTGAAGAATTTGGATATGAGTGGAATATTCTGAAGTTGTTGCAGTCATCCTCTGTGTCAGGAGCTCCCATGGGCTTCTTTCTCTGCTTAGGGCTTAAGGCACTGACCTGAAAGGATGCAAGGGGAGGGGATTGCTCAGCATTAACAGGCTGAGTGTTGTGTAGATTTTGGTTGGGTTTTATTCCAGCAAATGGTTTCCATGGTACCTGGGGGGATTCAGCATGAATTGGGGTTCTGGCTTTGTGACCATGTAAGAGGCTGAACCATTGACCTGAGCTAAGGCTGATTGTCCAAAGCCTTCAAAAGGAATTAGTGCTCAGAGCAAAACCAGTCCTGTGTGTCACATCATCCAGCTCTGAGGTGTTTAAGGACCCAGAGCATTAAGTTAGGATTGATATATAACATTTGGAAAGACAGAGGGGCTAGAAAAGCTGGTGTGCTGGTGATGAGCACCTCAACATATCATATGTTCAAAATAAGAGGATGCAATGCACTTCCATGACATTTGTGTCAGTTCATGTTCTGACTCAGCACTTACATCTTCATAACAGCTTCTCAAAATAAAAAATATGAGAGCCAAGGAGACAGCTACAGTGGGGCTGGAGCTGCAGGGGTAGTGCTATATAAAAGTTCTCACTTTACCTGCTTCTTAAATAAATGCTATGTCATGGTCCTATTCTTAGTCATGTTATTTTCCAGGCATGTTTTCAGACAATGTATGACTGTCAAGCTAAAATTGTCATTTAGTTTTCCTGCATTTATCCTCTATATATATATTTACTTAGCCTGAAAATTATGTGACAACTAACAGTGGAAGCATTGAGCAGTCCCAAACATTTGCTTCTCACTTCTGTCAGTGTGCAGTACAATTAAGGGCACTTCTAGAGCTATTCTGGGAAGATGTAATATTGCAGCATCTCACACAAAACAACTCCTTTCCCTGCCATCATTCTGTGTATCATTTCCAGCCAAGGGTGAGATCAGCACAGACCATTAAGAGCACATGCAATTTCATATTGAAGCTCTGTGGTATAAAAAATAATTTTTAGAGCTTTGAAGTCTTTTAAGTGAAGAAATTACTCACTTGGCAAGGAATTTATCATCATTGCTGACTTCTTTCCCAATAGGAAGGAAGATCTTTTGTTTCCTTAGAGATAGGTTTTTTCCACTTCCTTTTGAATATACTCAAAAAACCAAAAGAATACAAAACCTAATGGTTGCAGGAAAGCAGCTATATCCTCTTTCATGGCTGCAAGGTCTAACATCATTTATCTTCAAAGAAGAAGCCTTGACTTCACCATGTGATTTATTAGTCATTATTTCAATACAAGAGATCAAAAAAAGATTCTGCTCATCACTTTGCTATCCTTCCCATTAAATACTGGGACAAAGTTGACATCCTTGTCCTTCACCAGAGTAATTCATCACAGTCAAATGCACAACAGACAAAAATGGATTTGGCTGCAAAGCACTGCCATTTGCAGTTCCAAAACTGAGAATTACCTCTCTAGGCTTCTGAAAATCCGTGGTGTCAAGTGAGCATCACATCCCTACACGCTGTGTTCCTGAAAAAATTCTGAGTATTTTCTTGAAGGGAAATACAAGAGGGCATTTGAGGTACCCTGCAATCCTTACAGTCATGGTGTCCTGCCAGCTGGACTGGAAAAGTGGCTGAGTGCCTGCAGAGAGCAGTGTCAGTGGGGGCACTATGGGGAGATGACTGAGGGTAAAATGGAAACGGTGCAGAAATTACAGGGAAAATGCAGCTGCTGCTCCCTGGAATGAGCATGGTGAGCACATCTGACCTCCCACACACAACACAGTCTAAGGGGAACTAAACAGAGCATGGAGCAGAGTAGAGACCACAGCCAGGGTTTGTTCAAACCTGTGCAGAGAAGGGAACTCAGTGGTACTTCCTAGCTGAAAAGCTGCTTAGCACCTGAAAAACAAGGGAGAAAAAGGAAGCCCTTGAATTAGCAACCATGACAAAATCCCTCTCCTTGCACTGACACATCCCCATCCCAAGGTTATCTCAGGTACTCTGCTGACATTCCCACCCCCAAGGTCCCACACCCTCAGTGAGTGAGGTGTGTGGCTCAAGTCACTCCATCTCCACCTAAATATAAAGAAATAGTATAAAAGTAAGTTAAGAATGGGAAGAAGTCAGGGAAGTCTCCAGAGTAACTTCTGGGATCAGTTGATGTAGGGGAGTAGAATCTAGGTAAATAAAGGTAGTATAGAAAGTAACCTTACCCTCTAAAGAGTTGCAGCTGTGCCGAGTATTAAGGATTAGGAGCAGGCTGATGTTAACAGGCTGCAGTTGTAGCCAATAAAGAAGAGTGCTATAAAAGAGGAGATTGGTTGGCTGAGGGGAGCTGGAGTCAGTTGGCTGCTGTGAGGACAAGGCAGAGTCAGTGCTTAGAGGAGCTTCTCTACAAGAAACATCAAGGAGGTATGAAACTCTAGCAATATGGAACCTTTGTAATGCAATGACAATAGATCTCTCACACTATGATGACAGCAAGTTGATGGGATGAACCTTCTTCTCTCCCACAGGAGACACCTGTTGGGCAAGATCTGTATTCCATGTTCATGGAATGATTTTCTCGAGTTAAGTTTTGTTAGTATTGGAGCTTGTCACTGTTGCTTTTAATTATACATTGCTTTGGATATATTTTTCAGTCAGACACTATCCCCCAACAATCCTTGAACCCTGTCATAGCTTCGTTAATAAAGGGTATTATTCTGTAACCTGTTAATGTGAGTCCTTCAAGGGCATTGACAGAGGAATCAAACATTAAGGGTTTGAGAAAACCTCCCCTTTCCATGTGACAGGCAACCCAGACTGCCAAGACAGAGATCTGATGGGAAAAGCCCTCAGCTGGTGTTTCCTTCCTTGAAGCCCTGGACAGTGGCTGCTTGTCAGCTTCTTTCCCAGAGGCTGGTTTGGGGAGAATCATGAGAAATTTGTGTGCCATGAAATGGCCGTGTCTAATCATTCACCACTCACCTTCCTCCACAGAGGATGACCAAGGCAGAGAGCCTGTGCTCCAGTCAGTTCACACAGACATCCTTTTTTTTTTCTTTAATATCCCCATTAAAAGTCCATGTCTCATGACTTGATCAAAGAATACATATCAAAGCAATTTTTTAAAATGCAACCTTTCTAATCCACCAACATTTAGAGTGGCATCCTGACTTAGGTCTGCTTCAGCACAAAGACATTGATGAAGACTGTAGTAAGAGCTATAAAAATCTATTCATAAGCAACATGAGTTTTTAAGATAAAAATTATAGATCTTCTATATAGAGTAGTAAAAAAATGTGTTGGTACAAAATAATTTTTAAAAAAAGCTCTGGACTCTGTACGAGAGTCTGCAAAAGATTAATAAATTGAGGAGTATTTCTCCAGATACAAATTTGGAAACTGAAGATGTCGATATGGGAAAGAACCAGCACTTCTCATCACTGCGCAAGTTCCACCAGCCCCTGGAGACTGGGGGAGCAGTAGATTAACTGCATCCATCCCTGCAGACCCCTGATCAATACAAACCTCAGCATTCCTGTCTGTGCAAAATAGCACATTTCTGCCTGGTTTTGGTTTCTGCACTGACAGAGAAGCAAGCTGGTGGGGAGAGAGGGACTGGTGTGTGCGCAGCTCTGAGCTGAGAACTTGTCCCACAGCTTTTATCACCAAACCTTACAAAACTTTTACTTTAAAAACAACCATCAACTGCCTGATCTATTTCTTGAGCCAAGTCTGTTCCAGTAGGAACTGAAGAGCAGCACTCCTAGCAGAAAAGAAGTTGTTTAATTTTATTACATATCACCACTTGAACCACTCCTTCCCAAGTCTGAATCACAAAAGGGTTGGTGCTCATTCCTCCTTTGGTGGAATGATAAGCTGATCAGCTCCCAAAATGAAATTAATTTGAGAGAATGAAAACCATCTTGCTTTCTCCTGTACTATTTTGGCCTAATTCATTAATATGTTCTTTCTCCATGCTATACCCTGCATGCTTTGGGCTGGGGGAGATACCATTACCCAGTTAGCGCTGTGTATCTGGATTTTTTCTGAAATGGAAGGTCCATTTGGACAAATATTATATAGTGGCCTCTTGGAGGCCCATGTAGTAAATCATTGCTTTAGTTGGTTGAAATAAAACAAAACCAACCAAACACCCCAACTGTCATTGGAAAATAGCCCTGAAAAAAAAATTAGAGAAGGCAAAGCACTGGCAATTTTATGAGAAAATGTTGCTGGAATTTTTGATGGTGTGTTTGAAGGATATTTGTGAGCCCTGAACTGAATTTTTATTTTTATGAAAGTTATTTTTATGAATTTTATTGTTATGAAAGTTTAAATATTCTTAAACAGAATATTTGTTCATCGCTTCAGGTAGTATCTTCTGGGGTGCTTGTTTTTTAATAAAATACAATAACATTTGGAGAAGAAAAACAAAAAAATTCTAAACCAAAGCCAATTAAATTATTGTTTATCCATCAGCAGAAACCATGTTTCTATGAATTGAAAACCTAGGGAGTACTTATATGTGTGTGTTGTGATGTGGGTGTTCTCTGACATCAGAGTTTTTTGGTAGTTGTACCTGAATATTTACCAGTTCCTTTCACAAGCAGAAGCAAGGCAAGAGGCCAACCCACAATTTCACAGGTATGATTTATCAGGAATAAAGTGAATCCATTCAGTGACTATCTACAGCATGGTATCTTCACAAAATAAATGCAGACAGTACATGCCATTTTTGTCTCCCAGTAATGTACCAATAAAGCTAATATTTGAGGATGTTGCCATGAAAAAACAAACACTTTTTTTTGAGGTTTTGCAGACCCAAAGCTAGCAGGCTGGTGCTCAGACAGCTCTGCTGACAGGGTGCCAGGGGCAGGCAGTACCCAGGCATCTTCCCCAGCCCCACTGGGAGCCCTGAGCAGGGGCTGCAGCTCCTGGGGCTTCCCCTGTAAAAACACTGCCAAACTGGGGTGAGGGGTGTCCTGCCACCAAGGCCAGTATTGCTGGCATTTCTCCTTTCTTTTGGCCCAGCAGAGAATGAATTCTGTGAGCACAGAATTAACATTAGTTCTGTGAGCACAGTGGAGGGGCAGCAGCTCCCACTGCCCCATTCCCTGTGAGATGATAAAGGCATCTGGAAGAGAGGAACAATTCTCCTTTGGAGCCTTGTGCCTGCCCCTGTGTCTGCAGCTCGCTCATTCATGCCTTCCACAGGTTTCCAGTTACTCAGCATTGGCCCCATTTCCAGTGATGTGGTGGAACTCACTATGACAGAGCCCAGCAAACAAGGGTGAAAGGCCTCTGTGACACTTGAAGATGCTTATAAAAAATGTCTTTGGCAAAATGTATTTTGCTCAGGTAGACTTTTTTTTTTTCCATTTTAAATTCAGATATTAACTTGAAAGAATCTGGGTATATCAGCTTTCAGCCTATAAAATACCCCCTGGGAACTAAGGAAAAGCTGCCTTATCTGGCCTCCCCTGCATTGCTCTGGGTGTGATTGCATTCCATGGGGATGGCTGACTGCCTGACACGGGCATTAGCAGAGCTGGGCTGTTACCCAGAGCACTCAGTGTGGCTGGGGGAAAGCTTCTGATCCTTGGCAAGCCAAGTCTGGAGCCTTGAGGAAAGGCTGGTGAGAAGAGAGGAATGCTGTGCTCCCTGTCACATGCTGCCACATGACCAGAGGCAGGGTGGAAGGACTTTCATTGCTACATAAAACATGGTGCTCAGTTGAGTGCTTTTGCCTGAGGAGGGACTTGTGTTGTTGCCTGTTTTTTTTTTTTTTTTTTCTTTTCCTCCAGGAAATTCACTCAGGATTTGCTGTAGCAGCAAACCAGGAGCAGATGCTGTCATGTGGCCACAGCTGCAATGAATGGCTGCCAGTGTTTTCTGCTGTCCTGAGTTGTGGTGCGCTCTGAGGGGGGAGGATGCTGCAAGGACACCCCACCCAACGCAGCTGGTTCCTCACACTGCACAAAACCAACCCCAGCATGTTCTTTTACACCCATGTCTTTAAAATGTGCCTCTTTCAGTAAGCTCAGTAACACCCACAGTGTGTTCAGTTCTCCTCACTCTCAAGGCTTTCCAGGAGGTTCACAGATGCTCAGGTGGGTGGGTACTCTGTGGGACCAGCTGGAGGGCAAGGATCCAAGGCCTCCCTTTACCCTCTGAGTCCCTCCCAGCTATGGAAAAGCTGGTGGAAAACTATGACAGGAGAGGGATTCATCAACACAATTTGTCTCTATTAACAGTTTTGTCAGTGTCCCACTCCCCAGAGGAAGGAGCACCCCTCAATCCCTCACAGCTCTTCTCACCCCTTAAGGCCCAATTTCCTCCCCATAGAACTGAGGGTAGAATCTGCCTGAATTTCATCCCAATGTGACACCAGGGCACAAAGAGACCCACAGTGCCCTTGGCACTGCCACGTGCCACAGGACAGAGCAAGGAGGCAATAGTGCCAGGGCAATGGTGGCCACCACCCTGCCAGCCTTCTCATCTGCGGGCACTGGCTGTGCAAGGACTCAAATGTGCCCTGTGGAGAAGCCTGAAAGCTTCAAAAGCTTCTTGCTGCCCCAAAATGTGATGAAACCTGTAGGGGGATAGAACATAAGTAAATAAAGGTAGTATAGAAAGTAATCTTACCCCCTGAAGAGTTGCAGCTGAGCCAATTACTAAGGATTAGGAGCAGGCCTGACTTTAGCAGGCCACAGCTGTAGCCAATAAGAAGAGTGTTATAAAAGAGTGGATTGGTTGGTTGAGGGGAACTGGAGTCAGTTGGCTGCTGTGAGAAGGAAGAGGCAGTGCCTAGAGGAGCTGTCTGTGAGACTTATCAAGAAGGTACAAAACTCTAGCCATATGGAACCCTTGCAACGTAATGACAACAGAAACCCAGCAACCAAGAGATGCTGGAGCAGCAAAAAGTCTTCCCATCACTTTCATCACTGAATGGTTTCCCTGTAGCTGCATGCTCAAATTTTCTCAGCCTTTTGAAAGCTTTACCTAGAAAACTCCATGTGGCTTTAGTGCCCTGAATGATCAAGAGTTTGCTTAGAAAGGTGCAGGAAGAAACCAACTTTCCATCCAGCTCAGAGCACATGCTAGGGAATATTAACCAGGAGAACAGACTCATGCCTGCATTCCTGTACTGGACTCTGTTCCCTACTCTCCTTTCAGTAAGATTGCATCTTCTTCAGCTGCCAGTTTCAATGTCCACACATGTGCATGTCTGTTCCTTAAAAAAATTAACAACCAGACACCATCTGACCTGTCTTATGTCAACTGTTGTGGTTTATTGATCATGTGGTTTATTGATCTTCCTCTGGGATTACTGTGAACTTGAGATTCCATAAAAATTTGAAAATTTTTGGAGATCAGATAACTTATTATCATGGAAACACAGAGGGAAACACTGAAGTATAAGTCAAGTATGGTTATCCAGAGGATGGGGGGATCACATTTAATATTTCACTTTCTAGCTCCATGTATTCAGGCTACAGGAAGGGCTTAGTGAGAGATGTAGTTAGGGTTTTGTTACTCAGACATGTGGTGCACCTCATAAATGCAGAACTGTGGTATGCAAGAAATCTGCCTATTCACATTGTTTGTTATTTTATTAGTGTTCATATTTCAGCTTTGTAATTAGCCTGAACATCTGGCCAAATAAAATAGTACTTAAATGTATGAGGCTGGCAGGTCAAATACGGAGTGCTTAAAAATAAGTGCTGGTGAATACAGAGAGAAGTTACTGTGTGTGGCTGGGTTTGATAAGCTGACTGGGAGGCCAGGAAAGTGTTTAATGGAGGCAATACCACACTGCATGTAGAGATATCCTCTCTATGTGATTCCACTACACTAATTATATTTCAGTGCATGGATTCAACTATCTTTTTATTCTAATTAACATTTTTTTTCCTTTTGATAATTCCAGGAAGGCTTTGTTGTGCTCTAATACACCCAGAATACAAGAAGCTATAGTTGACAACTGCTGTACTCATGAAACAACACTTTAGCTACATGTATTTTATTAAACAGTATTTAATCCAGTTTTACTTCTGTTTGCTCCTGCTCTGAGTCACACCTTGCTGTTCCAGAGGAGCTGCTGCCCTCCTGCCCAAGGACTGGGAGCAATTCCTCCCGCAGTGTGAGATGGAGACCAGAGTCTGACTGCACCATGGGCTTCAGGACTGACCAGAGCTGTCACTTGTCAGCCCAAGCCATGTTTGAAACTCATCCTAGAAAACAAATGTGCAGGCCAGAGACAAGCACTTCTTGCACTCACCAGGGCAGCCCTCATGACAGCTAAGCAGATAGAAATCACCATCAGAATGGAAGGCAGGATGTGTTTCTGTGTGCTGATGAGCACAAGGGTCTCTCAGCAGTGGTGGCACACTGAAGAAGGCAGTGGTGGTGGCAGAGCTGGACTGTCCAGGATGTTATGTTTGTAGTTTGCCCTGGCTGACCCTTGGGGGACGCTGGCCTGTGGCTGCTCCCTCACATGCATGCAGCAAACACATTGAGTGGGGACAGTCAGGAGATGGACCTCAAAAATATATTCCTGGTGGGAAGGGAGGGGCATCAGCTGCAGTCCTTGAAGAAGGCAATGCTTTGCCTGATTTGTTGAATACTGAAGCAAGAACAAGGTTTGTGTAAGGTGAAATCAAATGTGGCCATGGTTACAGATGAGTAGAATCAATTATCATCCAATTTTAAGCTGTGAAGGAATCCTCCTGTATGTCCACTGGAGGTAAGGAGCAGCAGGTAAGGAGACTCTCCTCACACACAATTCTTTAATAAGTCAAAACCCCCTGTCAGTGTGCTATGCAATGCCCCATATCAATTTCTAGATACATCAAAATTAGGTCAGTTTTCTTTCTTAGGTGCTCAGACAAATCCTAATTTTTCCTGATGACGTCCCAGAGATAACTGATACACAGACACACCATACTCACCCCACCAACAGCCTGGAGAGACCAAGAAGAGGAGAGGAGCAAAGCCTGGTCCTTGCAGGAGGCTGTCCCAGAGCAGCTCCAGGGCACTGCCAGGGGCTGCTCACAGCTTGGGGGGCAGCACTGCGGCATCTCCCCTGTCCCTGTCCCACACAAATACCCTGAGCAGGGATGGGAGGGGGCGATTATTCATTCCCTCATCTCACAGGGCCTCTTGCTACAGCCTGCCACCTCCCAAGTGCTTTCATGCCACATAATTATTCCAGTGAAGGCAGAGACTGTTTATTTTGGTTTAGGGTTTTACTGCTTGGTCCACACCACAGCATATGAAAAGGTTTACTAACAAATCCACCTCCACCTTTTTCCTGCTCTTTTGACCCCGGTTGTGATGAGTATTGCACTGAAAATTGTCTCTGTTTCAAAAGGCTCAATATAATCTGCTCATAAGTGTGCTGTCTCTTCATACTTTGGTAGGTAACAAATGACTGTGATTAAAATAAAGGGTCTGGTGATCTGCCAGTAGTTCTGACAAGGAGAGCAGCAATAAAAAGCCATAAAGCCACAAAGGTTTCCAAAGGGCACAGTGTAAAACTTGCTACAAACCAAGCACAGCTCTGTCATGATCTGCCTAAATAGCTGCCCAATCATTGTTTAACACCTTTGTATCAAACAATTAGCTCAAGAAGCTGATTTATTTTAATTAGCCAATCAATATTTCTTAGTGAAGGAATGATCCTGAATTTCTAACCTTCCCAAGACTTCTCTGAGTAACGCAGCAAGTTAAGCCTCATGTTATTTTTGCATTAACATTTCAGCTGCCTTTAATTTTTATTATGATTATTATAATTTTTTTTTTTTTTTTTTTTTTTTTTACAACAGCTGAAACTGACCTGTGTTGGAAACGGCCAGGAAAGTTCAGCCAAAGTGGATGTTAGCAGAATTGAAAGCCCAGGCCTGGTCACATGCTGAAGAAGAGGAGGGTGATTATTTGGGCTCAAGGGGCTTCCACCCTGCCATCAGTAAACTGTGCTGTAAACTGCTTCCAGCACAACCAGACAAATCAGATTACTTCTATTTTTGGTACGAAGTCAAAAGCTTAGGGTAGACATAGTAATTATTGTTTCTTAACTTTCAGCCATTCTGGGGAATTGTTTGGGTGTAGGTACCTAGGGCACTGCACAAAAAGAGCTGTATCTGAGAGGATAAGGAGAATGGACTTAATGTCTCTTCATTCAGCACATGAAGGTATAAAACAGAATCCTCCTCAGAGAAGGGATTATTGATTCTACTTGTTCTGTTTTAGATGAGCACTCAGAGCAGGGAAGTGTTTAATGCAAATGTTGTCTCTTAATGTACCTGCCCCAGCAGCCACTCTCCTGTTAGGTAACTACACATAAAGATCAGACTGAATCTGTACTAAAAAATAGTTAGAGAGTTTATTTTTTCTTGAACCTGGCATGAACTGGAATCTTTGTTCTGAAGTGTTTGTGGAGCCTGTGCTGGGCTCAATTTTTTTTTAAATAAAGCCTTTCAGCTCCCTGGATAAAACCACACCAAAAATTCACATACAGAAGCTAAAAGAAGACTATGTCAGTGAGAGTCAACACAAACAGGAAATATTTGTCCTGAAGTCAAAAGTTTGCTGTCACTAATGCTTTACCAGACTGTAAAGGCTGGGAATGAAGGTGTCTCAGAAATCCTAGAGCTGTGTTCTATGAGGAATTTTATGCTGAGCAAGGCAAGCAATGCAACACATTTAAAAACCCAACATATGAATAGTCCATTTATTAAAACAAAAGACTTTTCTACCATAAGGAGGTTACAAGAGAGATTAAAAGAAAATGAATGAAAATCAATCATAAGTAACAAATATCATTGCAGAGATATACTCCTGCTGAAAAAGTCTTTATACATGTTTTAGAAGGAAATGAAGACATTGACCATATCTCTGTCTCACGCACTCTCTCACACAGTGTCTCAAATTACAGGAAATGACATCAAGCCACCTAGCACAAACCTAATTCCAGAGTACACAATGATTCACACATTGACGTGGATTTGTGAGTATTGACAATGTGAAAAGTTAGATCCAGGAAAAGTTAGATCCAGCTGTGCACACAGGAACTACCAGCCCTGGTAGATGGGAGAGCTCCTGGTTAACCTCTCGTCACTGCTGGTGTTACCTTCAGACAACATGCTGATGGCCTCATCCGTCTGCTGGCTGTCAGTGGTCGAGATCTTCTTGGAGTCGTGGATGTTGCTTTGGTAGTTCACTGGGGAGGGATAGGCATTTTCCCCCACAGTTGATGAGGACATAGATTCCCAGGGTATTTCTCTCTTTCTCCATTTCAGGTCCACTCTCCATCCTGTCCAGCCATAGAAAGCCAATGTGAAGAGAAAGCCCTGCATGGGATTAAGAACCCCCTGGGAAAGAGAAGGGCAACATGAGTTACACCAGCAAGGAAGGCTTCATCCTCAACTCTAGCAAAATGATTTGCATGCATTAAAATCTTCCCTTTCACTGAATGATTGCTGACTTTAAAATACACTATTTGCACTCAAAAATTTAGTCAGCACAGACACAAACAAATAAGAGAAAAATACCACGACCTGTTTTCCAAAATGCTGAGGCCATAACAGTAAGCAGTTAGCACAGAATGGTTTTTTAGCATTAAGTTTAGCCAGTCAATCCCTTGGTGTGCTTTTAACTTTCCCCACAAGCTCTGGACTAATTTATTCACAAAAGCACGTGTATTTTTCATTACAAGCCAAGTCAAATATATGAGAGGAGACACTAGCATAGACAGTCAAGCTTTTAAAAATAGCAGAAATTGATCTGTCTGGAATTGCTTTAGATTCTTGAGCCAGTGAAAATGGCCATCAAAGTGGGATGGAAAAATTGGGAAAGGCACTGAAAAAGAAAATCCCAAGTGATTGCCAAAAAATTTGTCTCTGTTCCCAGTGCCATGAGAGGCTTAACAAATTAATGGCTTTAGATGCTTCTATTTTTCTCACAGGAAAAGAAGGCAATTCTTTTTACAGCCATTTTAAAGCAGAGGTCAGTCCCCAGACTTGACCTCTTGCTCTCCAGGTGAGCAAGGGCAAGGTCCCTGCCACATGAATGCGTTCACTCCTTGTCAGAGGAGGAGGTTGTATCACATCATTGCATCACTTAATCCTCCAATATCAAACTGCTCAAATGCTTAATCACACAAATCATGCTCAGGCCTTACATGTGTTTAACAACTCCAGAATAAATTCTGTAGGAAAATGAACCTGCACTGTCACCACTGAAAAAATCCCTTGTCAAATATTCTAATAGGAGAAAGAGGCTACAGTAAGAGACCAGCATCTCACAGCTATTTTTGGTTCCTTGTCTGAAAGATTTTTCACCTATTTCTTCCCAAATAATGATCCAAATTTCATGACATAACATGCAATCGTTCTTTATAATAACAAAAAAACCACCCTAGTTGCAAACAGAGAATTTCCATGAAATGGCCATTTAATTGGGAATCCCTTCAGGAACTGTGAGCTAAAACTTTGCAGCTTGCATTGAGGCAGAGTTTAGCAAGGTGAGGATAGAAATCATTGTAGTTATCTGTTCTGGACCTTAAACTGGTAGTGATCTCTCACAGAGAGGAAGCATACTCCAGTTAAAAGTTAGCCTCTAGGACATTTTTTGGGCAAAGTTTACATGTGAAAAACCCTCCCATTGACTGTTCATTCCTGTCTCTTATTTTCTACTTTTCTTCCTTGATTTTCAGAGTGTTTATATGCCTCAAAATCATAAACCCCACACTGCACAGGTGTTGTTCCACCAGTCTTACAACACCTTTCTAAGCCCAGGAGATGTCCCAGCTGACCCACCATGATGATCCAGGTGATCAGTGCAGCACTCCTGATGTTTTTCAGGGGCATTTCATTGATGTCTGGCTGCATTTCGAGGTAGAACAGAAGGGTCTCATTGATGATGTTAGATGACCAGCTGTGGCAGGAGCAAAGAAGAAAAGGACAGTTACATATGGATGGGCATGCAAAATATGCTTTACCTTAGAAATATAGAAATTAAAATCACTCTAAGGACAGTGAGACTTTTTAAATCATAGAATCATTAAGGGCAGAAAAGACCTCTAGGATGATCAAGTCCAAGATGGTCGGATTTCTTGTTAAATCTCAATCTGAAGTGACCTGTAGGTCTATGAGATCACAATCAAGGACTGGACCTACCTACTCACCCAGGCCTAGAAAATATAAATCAATATTTTAAAAATCTGATAATTTTAACTTGCTGCAGAACAGTAAATTGCAGAATAAAATTGAGATGAGAAGGAAGTGTGACCCATGATGGGAATATCATGCATGCTGATTTCTTTCACTTGTGCCTTAGAAGAGTTGTGCTCACAGACAAGGAACTCAAATATATGACACATCACATGTTGTTGTAAAAGGCTGCAGGATTTCCAGCTGGAGTTAGAATTTCAGGGTTAGATTAAAGACTTCCAGGATGTCCATTAAAAACACCAAAAATACACAAAAGTTGACCTTTAAATCCTTGAAAATGTTAACAATTATTTTTAATTGTTTATTTTATTTTAATTATTTAATTTTTAAAATTATTTAATTATTTAATTTTATTTTTATTATTCAATTTAATAATATCTGTCTCCAAATAAGGATGATATAATCAAGCCTCATTTACTGAAAGAAACTGAGTGTGTTTCAATAGAGATTATAGCAAGTGGCTGTAAGTTCTTATGGCAACTAAACAGTGAGAGAAGCATTTCTTTTTCTTTATAGTTGTACTGTGGCTTCAGAAATGAAACCATCAGCATTCATGTCATACTTTCTAAGGGGTTTAATATTTGTCCTCTGCACAATTATATCTTTATTACAATGTAAAACCTCCTGCTCTGCCAAATCTGTAGGCATCTCTTCTATCCTATTTTGCCCCAACCTGCTGTCTCTCACTAAAGCATTCCATATTTGACTTCTGGGATGGAAGGAAATCTTCCCTGTGCTTCTGAGATGAGACTGCCTCAGTCTTTCCCTCCAGTAACCTTTGAGAAAGTTTTTACACTCCAGAGCTTATGTTTTATTAGAGCAAAATCCAAAACCAGAGCTGTGATTTTATTTTTTTATTAGGAAACCCCAGAATGAGACAGAATGGAAATAAACAAATGTCCCCACAATGTCCATGGGAAATTGGCCCTTCCTTTCATGCTTTTTCCCAGATAATCAAGCTGGCCAGCATCCCTTAGGTTGCAATGCACTTCTGTGGTGCCTCTGGGCTCTTTCTTTCCACAGCTTTGGGAGCTTGGCTGAATCTCTGCTCCTTATTATTTCAGCAATTTCCAGGAAGCCTTGCTGCAGGATCCCCTGCTGCTGTCTCTCACTCCCTCCTCTGCTGCCTACCCCACCCTTCACATTGGAAACTTCACTTCCAAGCCAAGAGCACTGTTATTCCCCCAAAAAGACAATCATTTCCTTCCAGAGCACTCCAGTAGACAGCAGCCAAGAGAAGATAAAAGAGGCAGCCTTTCTCCCTGCTCAGCCTGTTAAAGCAATGTAACATGCATTAATACACCTGTGTGTAAAGAAGTTAAGTGGGATGTAGAGACTGCTAAGTTTGGCCTTCTCATTTCACTGCTCCAGAACCATTTCTTGTTGTCCCATTCTTCTCCTCCTTATCTCTTTTCTGTCCTATGCCAAAGTACTATTTTCATGGGGAAAGATGAAATATAAAAAAAAAGAAATAATAAGAAATTTCACACACAATCATATGGAGTTTTCTTTTCTGGCATTTCCTCATTTTCTAGTCAGTATCCATGTGTTTTTCAGGCACTTGAAAACTGCAGAGCACAGAGGTGGCTGCACTGTATGATCATGGTCAGAGCCATGAAGCCAGACTTAGAAACATCTTTATTGTAGGTCCTCTATTGTAGGTAGTGATGTGTTTGGTGCCAAGAGGCTCTGAGAAATGTTGATTACAGAAAGCCAGCTACCATCTACCAGCCCACAGAGCTGGGAGCCTGCTCTACCAGACAGCTTCAGCCAATGCCCAACCTATTGGGAATTTTTTGCTATTGTTTCTTGTTGCTTTTGCTTTTCTGTTGGTTAAACATTTTATCATTTCCTCACAGCCTTGGGAGTGATTCAGCTCCTTTGTGAGCTAGTTTAGAACTGCTTCTTCCTTCGATACCTTCCCCTCCAAGCATAAAGACAAACAAATGAAGCAACCCATCAGTCTTTTCTCCTATCCCTGACTCTCTCCCTCTGGGAAAAAGGCACTTTAAAAGAAAATAATGCACCTCTTACCAAATGACAAATACCAGCATAATTTTGAAGAAGCGCATCTGGATCTCTGTCCCCAGACGTCTTTCATTCTCTGTGTAAATTCCTTGTCTGCCTTTCAGTAAGGAGGCAACTGAAAATTATACAATTATGTTCATTAATGTATGCACATCTTCTTAGTTTAGGCACAAAAAATCCAGAAGATAGAAGCCTTAAAGAGGGAACAAATGAATAGATGGATTTGTCCCCAGCAGCTGTTCAGAAACTGGAAGGACCATTTTCAAGGAAATGTAGCCTAATACTTAGGAAAATAACTACACACAGCTGGATTCCTAAAATGAAAGATATCTCACTATTTTTTTTTCTCTTAATCCCACTGAAAATATGAAATAGTATGACCTACATAATTCTATTTCATAACAAAAGGTACCATGCACCTTCTATATAATGTGTGACATAATTATATGCTTATAATGTGATGTTTGAACAGAATCTTCTATCCTATTATGCACATTGTTTTTCATTGTGTCATTGATACAGCATTAGTTACACCTCTAAAACAGGAAGATGGATTGTCAGCAAAAAATTACACTTCATGTTGTTCAGATATCACAAGGCATATAAAAATGCAAGCAAGCACAAATATACAAAGAACAACATTTTATTGAAACGTCTTCTTAAAAGAACAACTGCTTCTTTGAAAATGAGTATAGCTGAGGGACAGAGAATGAATGGGATAAAGATTGAACTGAGAATACTTTATTTTCTCCTGCTTTTTTATATAATCAATGCATAGATGAATTCAGGTACTGCAAACATCCAGGCATGATCATATTACATGCAAAGAATGCATTGAATCTGTGACTTTTTTCAGTCTCACTTCTTCCAAGCACTGGATAATAAATTGAACTGGAAGGTCAAGATCCCATCTGAGTTGTGTACAATTCCCATCTGTTTCATAATCTCAGAAGTGACAAAATTCTGATCACATTTTATTACATTTTTTGCTCTAGGGCTGCCAAGAAGTTAAACCAACTCTCTGATCTCACCAGCTAGAATAAATTACATTTCAAAGTTGAGGTTGGTACCAAAACTCCAGTAGAGTTAAGCATCCAGAGTACATTGCCTCAAAAGCTTTAAATCAAGTAACATGGAAACATGTTTGCCCACCTGCAGTTAGAGGTTAATAACAGAAGAGATTTTGTGTCACCAGAATTTTTCTCTGGGGCAAATTCCCCATAAAAATGGTGCTTTCATTTCCACAGGCAACTGCTTCCCACCCTTTGCTGTGTCTCTATGATTTCCCAAGGAGCTGTCACACATCCCTGAGTACAAAGCCATGATTTCTACAGTACTGTGTTGCTAAATAACACAGACTGATTGCTGCTGGCCATTAGGAACATACCTGCTGATACTGTCCTCCTAAACAGGATTGGGTTGGCCACAAGCACTAGCAGGAGTGGGGCATAGGTTGTGATGTAATGTGGGATGGCATGTTCCAAGCCATTTTCACAGCTGAGAAGAAATCATTAAAAGATTATGCATTTTTTTCCCCCACAGCTCGCTTTTCTGCCTATTTTATCTATGTCAGCTTTAACTTAGGAAAAAAAAAAAGAAGAATGAAGAAAACAGATGCAAAAAATTTAATTTATGGATCTTTACCACCAGTTGACATGGGACATAAAGTTGATTTTAAGCATGCACTGTCAGTGGGTTTTTCTCAAATTGAAAGGAAAGCTAAAGGCAGGAGTGGGAGAAGGGTGGCTCACAGAAGCTGTGTCACTGCAAGCCCAAGTGCCTGGATTGCCTTGCATATTCCTTCAGGGCCCCCTGAAGCCCAGGCAGGTATTTCAAGCATAATCACTGAAATTAATCAGTGGGACATCCTTGGTAAAGAATAAAATGCTCAACTTTTGAATATCTGCCTCTAAAGCTGACCAAAAGACACCCAAATGAGCAGAGAGTGCCCTGATTTCACAGTGTGTTTCCAGAGCCTGCTTACCTGGAGAGAGAGGGGTAGTAAAGCAGAGCAATCCCCTCCACACAGAGCATCACTGCCAGGCCCCAGGTCATCATGTGGTACAGCACAATGGTACTGCAAGCACCAAACACCATAGGCACAGTTAGAGACATCCAGCATCACAATGCCCACATTGCAAGGTAAAAACAGGACCCTCACTGAAAAAGAGCTTTACAGGCAGGAAATTGTGCAGAACAGCACTGGCAATACATTAAACTCAGGAAAGCAGGTGGGTGGGGGCAGTTCTTCAGAAAAAGAATGAGCCAAAG
The DNA here is from genome assembly GCF_028769735.1 of Zonotrichia leucophrys gambelii. Taxonomy (NCBI): domain Eukaryota; kingdom Metazoa; phylum Chordata; class Aves; order Passeriformes; family Passerellidae; genus Zonotrichia; species Zonotrichia leucophrys. Next base: position 21,056,267 of record NC_088169.1, on the reverse strand, counting down.
CAGTTATTCAGGGTTGCACATGGAAGTCCTGTCCCTTCCTGCCTGCAGGGTGGAGGGAACAAGACTTCTTCCCTACCCCTATTATTGAGAAGGAACCCCTGCATCTTTCATTTCTCCTGCAGAGAGCAAAGTAGCTGATTAAAATCTAAGAATGGAGATGAACAGTCAAATAAACCATCCTTTTGTGATTTGTAGAAAATGATATTTAACTTTCAGAGCTGGATACTGCTCCCATCTTAGGGAGATTCAGATCTGTGTTTGTAGAAAGCTTTTGCTGTTTACTCTAATCTCAGAATCAAGCCCAAATACACATGATTTTTTTGGTTAACAGGGATGGGGGAAGGAGGCAGGTCCCAGCTGTTTGACTAGAACTATGGGGCTTTAGACTGTTTAGGATAAACTTGATTTTGCAATGTTAACTCAAAAAGCCTCATTTTGTTTGCACCTGCAGAAGAATCACATCTTTAGTATTTGACTGCTCTGTATCATCTGGGAACAGAGTCACATAATTCCACTTTTATCAGCAGCAACTGAAGGTTATCTTGCTGTTCTAACAACCAACTTAGAAACTCCTTTGGTTTTTTTCCTGTCTGGCATTAAAGCATGGTACTTTCCAAAGGGTTTAGGCTCTTCTGTCACAGGCATTGCAGAAAAATATATGATAAATACATATTTTTCTTCTGAGGGATTTTAAAAGTGTGATCAGAAGGGCAATAATGACCACACTCACTGAGAAATTGATAAAATAAAAAGTATCAGAGAAAAAGAAAAAACCGGAATTAACTATATGAAATTAACTGCATGAAGTTCAGCACTTTCCCCTTCCAAATTTTCATTTTCTGTATAACACTATTTTTTTTGCTGCAAAAATCAATTTCAGATGCAGGGTAGGGACAAAAATAGTCATCTCATTGCCATAAAATTTATAGACTACAATTTGCACCATATTTTTTCCAAAGGTTAAATGAATTCAGTTACATTTAAATTGAAGTTGGACATAAGTCAGTATTTGAGCATTGCCCTGACAATTTAGGCACTCAGAACACCACACATCCCTATCATTACCTGGTAGCTATATATGAGCATCAGATGATTGTACAAGACTCACTTATACTCTTAGGCAGCTGCAAACAGAGACATACAGTGTTGGAGGGAAAAAAACAAATTCAGAGCTATAACTCTGGTACCTCAGTCCAGCTGATCTTCTCACCACCAAGTAAGAATCAACAGCATAGCAAAACAACCACCAGAAGCCAGCACTATATAACAGCTGGATCCACATCTAGAGGGGAAAGAAGTGCCAAATGTCACAGCTGCTCCTCCAGTACCACTGGGGCAGGGAAGGGATTCAAACCTTGGCCTGCTGATTTGTTCTTTAAATGTGTGCATTTTACAGATGAGATTATGAAGTATCAAATCTTACTCAAAATCACAGGAACAGCATTGTTGTGGCTTATGGGTCAAATTGCAGGTAAGTTGAACAGCATGTGCTTTCACAGCTCATTTTCTGGTTTAGAAAACCTTCATTTACCTCTCTGTTCCTAACCTGAACGTGGTAAGTGAAGCCCAAAGAAATTTATAGCAAGGATGCTTTAATTTTAGGTTAAAATTGCAGTTGTTTCCCAGTAACTGAGGCATAAAAATATAACTGAGGTCAGTCATAACCACAGTGTGCCTATGCATTTGTGGGTTCTGCATGTGCTGGGTGTTTTCTCCATGCACAAGATGGTTATCAAGAGAAAAACTCATTAATGAGAAAATCACTCACGCTCTGGAAGAATACACCTACTGAACTCCCTGCGTGATTTCTTCAATAAAAATCCAAAGCAAACAGGTTCAAGTCAAGCCAAATTCCACAGCATTCTTGAGTTGACCCCATGCATTTTTCCCATGAGCTTATATAGGAAAAGTGACCTTTCTTTGCCACTGTATATAAATTCCACATTTCTTCCCCATAGGAGCTGGCTCTTTGTAGTAGTCTGGGAGTGCTTTAATATTCATGCTATTTTCCCTCCAAGCTGTCTCTCAGTTCTTATCTGAATATCCTTTATCACAGCTCCATAGTAGCATCATTTTACATCTGGAAATCAACATACTTGTTACTAAGCCAAAGATTGATGAATAGAGATCTAGCACTCCTTCCTCCAAAAGGCAAATCAAGCTGGGAAATATTTCCTTTCACCATGGGTGTAGACCCTACCTCTAGTAATTTGTGGCATGAATTATTCAGTATTTAATTCAAACATCATGATATTTTCCTAGTGCACAGGAGGCAGAAAATAAAATCCCAGTCTTCCTTCTAATGCACTTTACCCACAGAACTCAGCATGTAACTTCATCATCACATGGACAGATTTGCTGCACTTCGAAAATGCACAATTTACTACCCATAAACACACATATACAAAAATAAACTGCAGCTTTCAGAAAATCCAACACAGACAAAACTGTCTCCAAAAATAATATAAATCAGATGCACTTAAACCGTAAAGCTTCATATGATACCTTACTTTTTAGCTTGCTGAAAGAGTACCCCTCTGCAAACCATTCAAGGGAGATATCTGAAAGTTTCACTATTTGCAGTTTGTATAGGCTTGTGGTTAAGAGAAATAAAACAACAGCACTAAAAGAAAAATAAAATAGAATCGGAAACATTTTATTAACTCACATGAGAATACGTTAGGGGAAATGAGTGGAAGAAGGGTTATTTTTCATTCCAGTATAGTTGAATCTGAATTTAAAATGACTCAAATTACAGCATTTTCCTGGAGCACAAGTAAGGGAAAATAAAAATTGTGGTAGACCACTATACTGCTCACCATCTAACCTGAAATTCCAATGAAAAACAGTCTGCATACAGTACTCTGTCGTGTTTAAAAATACGTTTTTATGTGTTACGGGCAAGAAAGTGAAACATGAGGAGGAATGGGTTTTTAGTAGGACATTCTTGCTGCATGATATTGAGATTGTTGTTTCTTTCTCAACGAAAAAACAACAGCATTTGCATCTAATAAGCAAAACTTAAAGAGATGTGATAGAATTGAGAATTGATAGATGTATACAATTTATATTTGTGTCCATGGCACAAAACTATCCTGTTTGAAGCTGCTTTTATATAGGAATTTAAAGCACACTGAGTTCAATTTGGCACACATTGCTTGCTTTTAAAACTACTGGAGCTGAAGAATTTTCTTTACATGCAACCTATCCCCTTCTACATTGTAAGCTTTGAATTGCAAAGCTTATACTGCTATTGCTCATGCATTAATTCATATGAAATCCCACATTCCTGTTGCATCTGTGTGGAGTGATGATCTGTCTTACTTGTCATTGTCAATGTTTTGGTAAAAATTGTGACCTTATTCTTTTACAGTGAGCTCAAATTCTATTTCCCAGTGTTTTTATTATAAAATTTAGAACTGAGTTTCAATGTGTACTTTTGGAATGCATTTACATTTTCTTATTCTTGCATTTTAATCCAGAAGATACTTAATTAGACTTGGGCAGATGCAGTCATTGAGATGCAGCGCAGCAATCTGAGCTGCAAGCCCACATGGCAGGGACAGACCTGCCAGCAGATTTGTGGCTATGAGTATATTTCTCCTTCTGTCTAAAACACAGACTCTCCTGCCACAAAAGCTAATTTGAGCTGCCCACGTCGCTGGTTTCAGGAGGTCCTTGCTGCACCACGCAAGCTGCAGTTTCTGACAGAGAAGACAGACAGAACACCTCGTGCTGCCAGTGCAACAGAGCCACTGGGGCACTGGTGGTGCTGTGCCAGCACAAAGCCAACAATGCTTCACAGCCTTTTGGGGCTGCTTGTATCCTTTTGGTTCCACACCCCTGACTTTGGTGTACTCCACTGCCCTGGCACTCCTGGAGGAGTGAACACCTCAGAACTCGTGGGATCAGTGTGACCCAGCTGCCCTACATCCCTGCCCACCGTACAGCCCCATCAGCACCTGCCTGCCTGACCCAGGCTCGCAGAGGGAGGCATGAATGCACTTGCAGGGGTGTGGCAGAGGCTGAATCCGTCTTATCCAGGCTCTGAGTCACAGCCACATTTCCTTTTGGACACAGCAAGCAGTTTTCCTTTCAGATTCCCCCTGTGGAAGGACCCTTAATTGGGAGCAGAGGAAAGGGGGGATGATCTGGGTACCTACCGCGCTCCCCACACAGAAAGTGGAAGGCCACACGTCAGTCCCGTTCACCACAGAAATGTTGGCTATGAAGCCTGGGAAGCCCAGCCATACACTTGACCTGAAGATTATACCTAAAGAAAAAGAAATGTATTAATGCTTTGAATCTGCTGGGGTGATTTGAGTCACATGCTTTTCCCTGGCCACATATTTCACATCGCAGCCCAGATTTTGTGCGTCTACAGGAAGGCGACGGCTGCAGAGGAGCACAGCAGGGACAACTGTGCTATTTAAATGTCAGTGGGATCATCCAGGGAAAGCAGCCCCAAGAGCTGGAAGCTGCTGGGACTTAAAAGTTACAGAGATTAGGATCTCACTTAGAGATGGTGTCACATGCTTCCCTAACATAAACTGGGTAGCATTCAACATAAACACTAAATAACTGTTTACCAGCATATATTAATACACTGATATTCACTTCTCTATAAACCCCTCCCCCCCACTGCAGAAAAAGAGTTATTTTTCATTTTTCTCTGCCTTCATTTTACAAACAGCCCTTTTCCTCTGTCACAGGACTGAAAAAAAGCAGCACTTCTGAATTAGTGCTTTAACAACAAGGCTCTTTTAAAAAATGAACTTAGAGTTTGTTAGTTAGGTTTTCTGCGTTTGCTTGAAATAAAGTACCAACAGGAAACAGAACAAATTGACCTGGTTTCCCACCAAGAATGAACTGTATTAGACTCACCCACTGAAGTGAGTCTAATACAAAAACAACAATGGATAACTGGTTTGAGTTTGCCAGTGAAAGAGGAAGAGAGAAAAATAACTTTGTTGGCTTCATCTGACTGAAAGGACCTTTGCCAGGTGCATGGCCATATGTATTTTCCATATCTCTTTCTTTACTTCCTTTATAATCTTTGGTTTAGTATTGGTACTTATTAGGTACTGTGAGAGAACCTGGCTGGGTGTGAAAGGGGAAGAGAAGTGAAACACACAGACACACAGACACACAGACTCACACACAGCCCCCAGCAGTGAGACAAAACACTGCTACTTCTATTACCTAATGAGAGGTGGGAAATGCTACTGTAGAAACAAACTTGTCCTGTATTTTCATAGCATGTGTCATGATAATTTATACCAAATTTGACAATTAATGATTGATGGGAAAAATTACAAAATGACTGATGGGACAGCTCAACACATACGAGTTTTATTTTGACTCATGCATTCTGTTTTAGTCTTCACTGGTTTATTCCTCCAGACTATCCACCAGGGTCTGGGCAGCAGGTTGCCCTTGATAAGGTAGCTTTACTCACATTTCAAAAGCCTGTGCCCAGCATGATCTGTGTGCAGCTGCAAGTCAAACTCATTTTCTGTCAATGTGATGTGCCCAGAGAAGCAGCTGGCACATGAGCAAGAGGCACACTTGGTCCACAAGAATTTGAGGGCATAGAGGACAGTGGTTTTCAAATGCCATCCTATGGATTGGCTAAATGTTTGGTGTCAGATTTATTTTCCAACGTGCAGCATCACCTCCACTTTTATGCCTTACTCTGAGAAGCACTTGCCATTCTAGATTTTAATTTGTTTAAAAGCAGAGATTTTGTTGTAGATTTGTCAGGAGCTTTCCCTTCCACAGCATAACTATTAAACAAGAACCTTCTCCCCAAGAATCCATAAGTTCCTGATCTCACTTAGTCCAAATCTTCCTGTGAACACAAACAGCTTCCCTCAGAAATCTCTGCTGTCCACTCACCAGCTTCTGAGGTCTGTGGTACCTCAGAGCAAAAAGAACCTGTTACAGCCATGGCAAGGCCATCAAGCTGGCACTTACCTACGCCCCCGAGGATGTCACAAATGGAGATAAGGAGAAGGATGGTGGAGGAGGAGGAGGCTTTGGGCATCTTCCGTGGGCTCTGTCCCTTCTTTGGCAGGAGCTGCAGGATGGTCAGTAGCAGGCTGATGGAGGCACTGCCAATGCAGACTCCACAGAAGACTTCAGGCTGGAAGTGCATCACCAGCTGTGTGGCTGCATCCCTGTTTGGGCAGCAGTAGGTTTCTAACCTTGGAGAAGCCATGGAAAGTCCGACTGGTGGAGGGGCCCCAGGAGCAGAAGAAAATGCTGTTGCTTCCCCAAGGCAGCATTCACTTTTTCTTCACCCTCCCCATTAGTCCTCGGTGGTGAGAATCACGCGATTGATGGATCATGTGCTGCTGCTGCTGCTGCTGCTGCTGGAAGTAAATCCCCTAGAGCTGCCTTTCTCAGCCTCTCCTAGCAAGGAGATCAGATCTGAACAAGAAACCACAGTGTAATCTGAACCATGCCCCATGCTCGCTCAGAGCCATTGGCAGCAGTTCACTCACATAGTTCTGCTTGCACAGTGTGTGATACAGGAAGACTTAAACTCATCAGAGCATTGAAGATGGTTTAAAATAAATAAGGATGCAGATACCAAAGTGGAAGCATTACATTTTAATTGTGTTTCTCTTTAGCCCCATCCCACACAGCACCCTTTAATTACCTCAAATTAATTGAAAAGATGAGTCCAGACACAAGCAGTCCCAGTCTTTACAGGGAAGAGCAGGGATGTAAATCCACACCCTAACACAAATCTCAGTTTTAGTGATCCAACCCACCCATCTCTGTAAATAAAATCAGAAGCACGATACCCTATCACTGTAGAAAGAGATTACACTCGGGAAGAAAATATTAACCTCATCCTATTTAAATTGCAAGCACAAAAAATCCTTTCTTTGGTCAGTACTGTCTGCATTAGATCAGCTTGACAGGGAAAATTCCAGGACTTAGGATTTCTCAATAACATATTTCTCTGTCTCTCTCTTTTTTTATTTTTTTTTTTAATTTGGTAAGGATTTAATATGAAAACAGGAACTTGACCTGCAATATTTGTTTTTCCTTTATAAGTCTGACAATATCTTTTATGACAGGGGTTCTGCTAGATACAGCAGCAAATAAATACAATCATAAACACAAAAAGTAATTTTTCCCTTTAAACTAAGTCTCAAACTCCCTGTATCAGCCCTCACCCTTCCAGAAAATTTGTTTATAGGGACACATTCAGGAAACACAGGAAGGAACATTGCCAAAAGACTCAAAGTCATCAGCATGTTAAATAACAGTCATGGATTTTATAATTAGTCCCTGTAAGAACAAATGACCTAACCTTTTTTTTTTTTTCCCCAATGGTCTGGCTTATTTTTTGGCAGAAATTATGAGGGGCTCCTGAATGACAGTGGAATGTTTTGTGTGCAATGTTTATGAACAAGTGAGTTTGCCCTCAGCAGGGAAATCAGCTGCAGCCCTGGGTGAAATGGTGCCTGCTGCACACATTGGCCAAGAGACCTCATGCACTCAATCCCAGCAAAAGAACAAACTCCACCAAGCTCCTCAGCCTGCTGGTGGGGGCTGTGCAGCCTCCCAGTGCTGGGCTGGGGTGGCAGGGCTGTGGTGGCAGGGCTGAGGGGGCAGCTGGAGCTGCCAGGTCTGATGTGTGCCCAGCCATCCTGGTGCCAGGGCACTCCCGGGGCTCTGCTCGGGCACTGGCACTCGACGAGCAGAGTGTCAGCCTGCAAAGCCAGGCTCCTACACTGCAGGGCCATACATCAACAAGGTGTTTGGGCTCCTGCTGCAGTCAGCTGAGGTCCTAGGCAGCAAAGCTTATGGTCTAGACTTTCTGTAGAGAGCTGTTCAGATCTTTTGAAAATAAATGCACAGGGTGAGCTGAGGAGGCTCCAGTGACCATAATGTGAATTTAGGCATACATGTCATCAAAGACTCTGAAACACAGGCAGCTGAGCTGAATGTTTTGCCAAGTGTTTTTGCTGCTTTCCAGCATAAAGAGATTTCCCTGCTCCTTGGATGAGGACAGGTGAGTGAGCTGGATGTTGCAATCCTACAGTTTGTTGCTACCATGTATACAAAAACATATTGGGGACAGCAAGATTGCAAAATCAGATTGCTCTGCTCCAGAAATACAAACTCATGCTGAGGTTGTCAATACAGGGCTCTGTCATCAGTACAAGTCTGGGACTCCTCAGACTTTATTCCACCTCTGCTAGAGCAGTAGTGCATGGAGTTGCCACATTTCTGTCAAGATACTGCATTGAAACCTCCCTGGCTACTAAAGAACTAAGGAATTAATGTCCACAGATTATTTGTTAAAATTAGGCCATCGTATGCTACATACACAACTCAAAGACATATAAATAAAAAAAAAATTTGCTCTAATTTGAAGGAAAATTTATACTGCTTGGCTTATACTTAGAAGATAAAAGCTTTGAAATATTAGAGAGAAACTGTTTAATAAAAGATTTTCATTCCCAATATCAGTTTCTAAAATTGTTCCCTTCACTATTTCTGTAGCCATTTTCTTTCTTTCTAAAATTTAAAAAGCATGTCAAGTCATTATCCTGATTTTGTTTGAGTTTGTTCTGGCTTACAGATAGGAATGTTTTGTGTATTTTGCTTTTTCTGCTTATTGTTTGTTTTCATTGATCTTGACTGTGATCTTCTACTCTGTCCATGTGGATTTACCATTGTATTATTATAACTTCTCTCTCCCTTTTTTTTCAGCCACTTTGAAACTACTTTCATTACTCAATTGTACTCCTGTACTCTGGAGATTAATTTTTTTATATGTCCCTTCTATTCTTGCCACAGTTTTGCCAGCTGTGCCCACTCCTTTTATTGCTTTATTCCTCTGAGTGGAGCATTGGTTTTTAACCTCTTCTCCTGGGTTCCTTCCCTCCTGTAATTTCTCAGAACTTGATTTCATAGTTCTTTCAGAGGGAGTACGTGGTTTTTATTGGAAGCAAAGCACATGACCTGTAGCATACCTAATGCAAAAAGGAAAATTAAGTGACCCATGAATGAACTGATACTTACCATGATAGAAGTAGAGGTGTCTAAAATACACCAACATTTGAGGCTGAGTGGGAGATTCATCTACCTAATTAATGAGCCATGCAATACCTCAGCTGGTAAGAGCTAGCTAGTCTCTGGTTTTCATTGCTGGGCTGAAAGTATAGAGAGGTAGAACAGTCAAAGAAATTCAAAACTGGTTTGGCAGTCTTATACTCAAGATTAATTTGGCTTCTTGTGATTATGAAAATAAGAGGATAAAAGCTGGGGACAAAGGCAAGGAAACAGAAAAAGTAGTGAAACAAATAAGAGAATACTTATTTTTTCTTGTTAAGGACCTTTATTTAGTATTCTACAAAACTTACATCGTTCTACAGGTCCTAATTCCCTACTCTCTGAAGTTATTGAAACAATTCTCATTTCTGCCTGTGTATGAGGAAGGCAGACATGGTATGTCTCATTTCTGCACCGACAGGATCTCAGCTAAGCAAATGATGTAGCTTGGAGACAACCATTAGCACACATACAAGAAACACTAAAAATAAACCCCTCCTGGCATTGCAAACAGCAATCAATCACACTCACAGCACAAGTACAACATTGCACAACACTGCATAGCACTGAAAATTCCAGTCACGATTTTGGACATTGGCAACAGTGTGCTTAAGGATGAGAACAATACTGTGTTCCTTTGGAAACAGCTATGTGCTCCATACTTTTAGAAATATCTACTCACTCTCTTCTTGGACCCAGAACACAACCTTTCATCCCAGTCTGTGACCAGCTAAGATGAAACACTGGCTTGCCTGCTTCAAAGGGAAAGCAACAGGTTTACAAAAATATGACAGGCATGCACTTCTGTTGTTAAGGAGTGTGGGTATGGCTTATGTTTGAGTGTGCAGCTGCACATACTTTAATCACTGTTTTAATTAAGTCTGGGACTATAGCACTGGTTTACAAAGGAAAAGGAAATTTGTGGATATAGAGACAGAGGATAGTTTGGTTTTGTTTATGCATACAGTTCAATGCACCACTGCAGGACAGGTCCCAGTAAAGATCTTAGCCACCTCACAAATGTAAAAGCTATACTTTGTCAAAGTTCAGGATCTCATAGTCTTTTACACATTACCTGACATAACATTTCCCAAACTGAAGAAAGCTAGGTCAGTCTTCAAGCTTAATGGATGCAGTTATGATATCTGCAACAGATCCTGCAAAATGTTCCTTATACAAATCTTTCACATGCTTTAGCACCATTCTTTATTTTATCTACCCAGACCTCCTGCAATTAGATTTAATTTGGAAAAAACTGTGAGACATGTTTGTCCCATAATTAGCTGTACTAGTTTTTAAAAGGTAATTTTAAACCTTTAACTTAATGCATAACTGAAATGAATGGGGAAATTCACACTCCATTATTGCTATTCCTAGTTGTCTGTAAAATTAGGGCTCTTGGAACAATAGTGATACTCAAGGTGTAACATTTTATAACAGATTATAACAGCTACTGCCTCCATTAAAAACTACTGAAAGAAAAACAGGAATCGTTTTCCTTCCCTCTGTCTTTTAAATACAATTATAGAATTGTAAAATAACAATTTACTTTTAAGGATGGTGAATATTAATTTCAAAGGCTGAGGATAAATGTATCTCATTTGCATAAAGGTAAGAATATTTGAGTTATTTTTGTTTTCTCAAAGAATAAAAACATAAATATATCAAATGAGTGTGCACTTGAGCATCTAAATAACTGTGTGTATTTGACTGGTGCAATCAGGTTACTTGTATTATATGGATTTACAACATACCTTCTCCAGGGAAATGTTATCTTATCTGGCTTTTGTGAAGAAACATACACAAATTAGTTTTTTAAAGTGTACCTCTAATGTATTTAAACTAGTAAACAAGATTTATACAGACGAAGTACAAAATAACTGAGTAGAAAAATGTGTCCATAAAACTGAAGAAAACTATTTTTGCTTAGAGATTAGAAGAAAAAAAAAATCCCCAATTCTCTAGGCCAATGCTGAGAATATTACAGTCTTTGAACTTGCATTGAGATGGATTTTTGGGGCCAGACTCATTTCTCAACTAATTCCACCCTTAGTCACTGTCATTGTTACACTTTTTCACAGAACAAAAATATCCCAGTTTCAGCAAATGTGTAATAAAGAGACCTTGTGCCACACCTATGCACACCACAAGACCCAGTTTGAATAGAAAATGATTGATGAAGAAGACTGTGAAAAGAAAGAATATTGTCTCTCACACACTGTGATACTGAAAATTGGTAGTAATGTTTGTAGGCATGTACCCCGACCTACAAAAGCTGCATGCCTATCCTGTCCTCAGTGTCTTCCAAAGGAAGAATAATTTCCCTCAGGACAAATTAGGTAGGACACTCTCATATCCCTGATACAATTGCTAGATGGTTGGATCTTGTTAGATTACATCTCCCACCATCCAGCAGTTATATTTTCAAAGCCCATTAACACCAAAAACTTCTCTTATAAAACCTGTGTCCTCAGCCCAGTCTATGTAATCTAATCAAAATATACTTTAGCACTAACTTCACTGCTCTTACAGAGCAAGAACTCTCCAGGGTTCTATTGAATGATAAAAATGTCAGTGTACCATAGCCATCTAATTGATGGTCTTGTTGGACACTGTAAACAGGTGTAACTGAAGGGAAATCAGACAAAATGTACAGTCCAGGTCCAGACCACAGACACCAGACAATGTTCCTCTTGGAAACCCCATGAGCTTCACCAGGATTTTAACTCTGCGGCGGTTGCATGGCCAGCAGTCAGACCTGCAGCATCCTGAGAATGGGTGAAGGAAAGTTTCAACCTTCTATTCCACAAACTGCAGTCTTGAAGTCTCTGAAATGAGCAGATAGCTAAAAAACACAGCTTAGCTTGCTCAGAGAATCCAGAGGAAATGCAGTAATAGCAGCAGAAACATTGTAGTGCAGAAAGGATTTGTGATCCACTCTTTTGACTTTTCTACTCTTCAGGACTAAAGATCACAACTCCATTGTCAGAGGTGGACTTCACAGTCCAGGGAGGAAAAAGTAATGAGCATCCAATGTAGTTTACTGGATATATATTTAGGTGAGCAATATAGCTACATTATACTTTTCTATTACAGTTTGGCTACATCAGCTACTTCTATTAGTCAGTTTCCTGTGAGCACAATTCCAATAAATTGATTGGTCCTAAAACAGCTTCAGAAAAGCAGTGTTCTGAGAGTAATCTTCTGCATACCTTTAATATTCCACAAATTCAGATCTTCAAAATAAATTAAATTTTGAGGTTCTGACAGGATCTATGTTAACAAAGAAGAGGGGCAATATATCCCCACCCCAAAGCTGTTTCCTCAGGACTTTATTAACAATGCTCCATTGCCATGAGTCTGCTTTACACAAAATTCAAGCTAAGGAAACAGTACCTTCTACAGCTTCATCCTTTCTAAGCCAAACACCAGCCAGGGAAAGCTAATCTGAATGTTGCACTTTTACTCATGTGTATAACTCGGAAGGATTCCCTCAAATATCCTATCAACTGCTAGCAGATCTGTTAGCAGAACTGAGAGGAGAGCACACCTATACCTTCAGCAAAAAGGGGCATAGCAGTCTGTGAGGAAGAGGCATGCATAGAAAGAACTTCTGCCTCCTGGACTCCTGGGCATGCCCAAACCAGCCTTACATCATCCTTAATATCACCACATTCATGCAATATCCTGCATCTGCCACTGCTGACCACAGCCTCTTGAGCACACCTGATGCTTTAGGGCAAACTCTATGGCACTGCAACAAAAAAAGAACATGCACTTCAAGCCTTATGCATGCTTAGATGGACTCTCACAAGGTTCTGCATCCTATGACCTTCACCTGGACATGGTGCATGTTCTGTGTAATCAAGCTGAGGGTAGAAAGGTCAGTTGTAATGCAGAAACTGTGTCTGTTTATAGAAAGCACTGAGAGATTTATTTATACATGGCTGATAGGCAGAAAAAAGTCTGTTTGGGGCTAGCTAGCAAATGAAGACAAAGTCCAAGTGAAAAATACCAGATTACAAGGCTTTTGTCTACTCTCATGCATACTCCAGCCTCTTGCTATTTATCTTACCTTTTAAAAGCCTTGGGAGCATTCTCTGCACAAAGAGCATTTGAAACCCTCCCTTTTCATTTTCCATGACCATCTCGGCTCCACTTACCATCTTCAGCAAGAATTCAGATATAACATGCTGTGATAGCAGAGCTTAAATGCATTAAAGACTCTTGTTAGCCTCTGAGACTATCCCTCACGTATTTAAAATAGGTCAGTGTTTTATGGTACATGAGAGGAAGCAGCACAGTACAGTTTGTACAGAGAATGTTATCATGTAACATGTGTTATCAAAGAAGATGGACCATGAAAAGCACTCCCTAATGTACAATGATCAGAAACTTGGTAGCAAGAATAAATATTACAAATGATGCTTCACTGAAATGATGAAACTTCATGAAGCAAAAAAAAAATTCCCAGGTTAATGAAGCTGTAATGCACATACATATGATCAAATGCAGTATATATGCATATGCTGCTGGACTCTCTTCCACAACTGAAAAAGCACGGCATCCTTAGGGCCTCACAGCAATGGTCCTTGGCCCACATCATCCCCCCAACTGTGTCCAAGTGCTGCCTAGTTAGCCTGCTGACAATGAAACAGTAAGGACTGTCACGTACCAGTATTTCAGCCTCTGTGCTCTCACTCTGCTCTTTGGTTTCTCTGTAAAGTGGAACTCTGAGATGTAATATGATTTGATTAAGGGCAATAATGTAGGAACTGGAAAGGGAACAAATGCACTGATACCAGAGGGAATGTGGCCCAAGGCAGGACTTAACATGCGCCTGAACTTGACTATAAGCTGAAAACTACATCTCCAGGGAAAACTGGTTACTATTCACCTCCTCTTGCTAGCTGTATGCTATCTTCTGACTCTGCAACCAAATGAGGAGTTGCCCTTTTCTTTGATTTTCAGTCTTTTTATCATGCAGTGTTGTGAAAATTATAAGTCCTTAAGCAGGCTATGGATTATAGGAGTTCTGTGTTATACTCATCTCCCTTTTCTTGTCTACAGGTCAAATAGGTCTCCAGATCTGAGTCAAGAATATTATTTGTAGCAAATTGTAATATTTTTTTCTCTTGGCCATTCACAGCCTCAGTTCTCAGCCTTCTTCCACAGTTCATGTTGTCACCCTCAGAAAATTGCTTTGAGGTACAAAGCTCATGTGCTGTGAGAATAAGAGAGAATTGAACAAAGTTTGAATCAAAATCATCATGGGAGACAGAAATATCTGAGCATCATCTGAACTGGTATTCTTGCATGAATTTCACCTTTATAGAAAGCTTTAGATAAATAACACAGATTTTATTTTAATTGTAAAGAAATAAAGAGTTCATCAAGTATTTGAGTTATATATATCTGAAAGGTTGAGAACTTCTAAGGTTTTCTCCAGCACTAATTATGTGCTGATGAAGCCTTACTTGCAATACAGGAGAAACAAGACACACTTGGGAAAGGTTTTTAAGGTGACTAAATCAGAGACATCCTGCTGGAACTTTACAACATGGTCTTTTTCATTCTGGGAAAATGGGTAATTTGTTGGAATCAAAGTGTTTTGCAGAAGAGCATGATTATGCTGAATGCATCAGAAGCAGCATGGCAGGTTTCCAAAGGAAAGCCTCCTGGTTCCCAGATATGCCAGCATGTCTGTCTGTCGGGCTGCTACTCAACCTGTTTCTCCAGGTTCTCAGGACTTTCAGACTCCACAACAGACTGCCAGCAGCTTGACAAACCTTGAACTGCTTGATCAAAAAACCCATCCACTTCTGTTGCAGGAACTTCTTATCACTATTTCAGTTGTTTTGGTCTTTGTGATGATAATTTTCAAAGACATTAGAGCTGGAAACAGGAAAGAGCTGTAAGCCACTGTGCAACTAGAGAGCTATAGTCTAATCACTATTACTGAAATGTGGTGAATATGAATTGCATGACTGGAGGGCTGCCATCAGTGGTTGTAAACTCAGAAGGGACAGGCAAGGAAGAGGTAGTAGATATTACAAAGAAATCATTTACAGTGAGGATGGTGAGGCACTGGAACAGGCTGCCCAGAGAAGCTGTGGATGCACCATCATTGGAAGTGTTCAGGGCTGGGTTAGATGGGGCATTAAGCAAACTGATCTAGTGAAAAAAGTCCCTTCCCACAGGACTTTGGATTAAATAATCTTTTAAGGTCCCTTCCAACCCTTCTAACCATTCCATGATCCTGTATTTCTCTCAGAATATGTAGCATGGATCAGCTTTTCTCTTTTGGCATCTGAACTTAAATTGTCAATGCACTATGCATGCTGCAGGGCATGAGCCTTTGATTTTGTATGGCTGAGGCAGAGGCACTTTGTCTCTTCACCAGCCTGTTGATGTTTGGTGGTTAGCTCCGGAAGGGCTGGTGACAAAGTGGGAGGTTGTAAAGCCTTACCTCACCTCAGTTCTTTACTCTGTAACTATGAGTCAGGAGCCTCTACATCTCTCAAATTTCTTGGCTTCTGGGAAAAAACAAAGCCCTTCTGACACTGTGATGTCCAGCACAATGAATGGCCTCAGGTCTGAGAGTAAAGCAGCCTATTCTAGAGCCACCCTGCAGGTATCCTCTGCAATTCACTGCAAGGTGCTGTGCCTTAAGGAAAAGATAGGTTTTGTACAGCCACAAAGGTGAAACAGGCTGTGCTTTAACACCATACTGTGCCTGTTCAAATAAAATACTTCCATAAAGTAATTTATTCACAGTTTTAGTAATCTCAGTGACTAAGTAGGGAACAGAGAGTTTTAATACTTGCAACAGAAAGAATGGAGGTTGAATAAATTCCGTAGAACAAAATTTCACTTGAAATTGTTAATTTAGCTTCAAGTACCAAAGTAGGATGACATGAAGCACTATGGGAGGAGACTGGTTTACTGCAGAAAACTTTTGTTTCACAGGGCAGGGACACACAGTCTGGGGATGTGGGAACCCTCTCCTAATACAAGTGTGATTGCTCCTTTTGCACAGCAGGAGAAGGCTCTTGGGTAACTTTTGTGTATCACAGTGAAGTTTTTTTGATACATGTATCTTTGGCACACATTTTTACACTAAAGGATCCCTTTCATACCTTGCTGGTGATAGCAGCATCATTCTCAGTCCTCAGTGTGAAAAAGTGGTCTGTTACTTCCTTTGATATATTTATGGCACTCTGATGTATCCTGCATTTCTACCTTCTATTGGTAACTTCTGTGTGCTCAGAAAATATTTGACAAGAGAAAAAGCTGAGGTTTTGGTCACTGAGGCTTTTGTTAGACAAATACAGTTATCATTGGTTCTCTTATCACACAAATCAAAAGTAATATTTTAGAATCCATTCAATAAATCCTTTGTTCTTTATGACTATTTGAAACCTTATGAAGACTGGCAGAAGCTGCAGAAATTCAAGTAATAAAATTATCACAATATTTTAAGAAGAACCAAAGTAGAAGTCTCCAGCTGAGTTCTGAGTAAGCTTCAGATTTCATAGAGAGGGAGGACACAAAAGAAATTGACAGAAATTTGACCAATATGACAAAAAAGATTTCCTTTATTGCTTTTGCTGGTCAAATATATGTAAGAAGAACTTTGCTTTGTGGTCTCTTAGTAACACTGATAACACCAAAGAACAAAATGCAAAAATGGTGTCATTCAAGATAAGGAAGTCTGATTTCTGAACTGTCAGCCACAAACTGAGGATCTGCTTTACAACTGTGTCAGGCTATCAGGTTCTAAGCAAGCTTAGAAACTTCTTCTTTACTGAGGTTTCTCTTAATCAGGAGTGTGAAAGCTTTGCTCACCAGGGCTTTTGTTAGACAAATACAGTTATCATTGGTTCTCTTATCACACAAGGGAAAAGTAATATTTTAGAATCCATTCAATAAATCCTTTGTTTAATATGTGCAACAGAATGAATGGAGGTTGAATAAATTCTGTAGAACGAAATGCCTCCTTTAGGCAACTGCTTTCCCAAGAGCTACATGTCCACATCTTCCACTGATGTAATTACAGTAGCAGTTTTCAATAGCTGCCAGTTCCTGGTTCTAGATTTTCCAGTTTTAAAATCTGTGCTCAGATGTCTTCATCATGATTCAATACTGAATTTTTAAGATCTATTCTAAAAGCCAGAACAGTAATGTAAATCTTGAACTTCTATAGACAAAAAAATGTTCAAGATGAAGAATTAATGTTTGGCTGTTGAAAAAGGGGGGATATAAACAGAGAAGTCATTTTTTGGTAGCAGTATTTGCTCTTTTCATTAGTAATGTGAGCTATTTAATTTTCATTTCAATGTGCTTACTTGGGGATACACTAAAGTTTAAATAATTATTCTGTATCTTCCTTTCATTATCACACTTACAGAAAACAAATTGCATACTGCAGCTCCTTAAAACTTCCAGCTATATGTTACTGAGTACACATTGCTGTGAAGACAACTTGATATGTGTTACACAAACATTAAATGAAGACTTTGTTTCAGATTCCAAGAATTGGAGACAGGACATGGGGAAAACTACCTGAATTTCTGCTTACCTATATGACAGAAAAAAATTTGCAGAAAAAATCTGACTGAGGATCTGTGAGTCATTAGAGACCCTAAATAACCTGATGCAATACCTTGGTTTGGTATAAGGTTTGTATTTTGCAGGATTCTCATAAAAGAATGCATGAGTTTGAGTACCCTCTCCACTATTCCTTCTGTCCCTTAATTGCAAGTGAACAACAATCATCATATATTTTTCTTTTTTCTAGATGTTCTCCAATCTGCTACTGCGATTGACACCTCAGGTGTTCAGGTGTTCTGAACCCAAAGTTTTCTTTAGGTATTGAAGAAACATCTTGTAGCTAATCCTAGAAGTACTGTAGGGAAAAAAATAAAAAAAAAAAAAGGTTTTGTTTGAGGCAGGAGAGTTTTATGAGAAATAAACCAACTGAAACAGGAGTTAGAGGAACAAGCCACATAATCAGAATGTCCCAAGATTCACTTTCAGAAAGCAAAATATGTGACCTGTTACATCATCACACAAAAGTGTAAAATCCCACTGCATAGAACCAGGCACCTCCATGAGACAGCTCGCCACATGAAGAAGTACCTTGAGGTTCACTAGTCTTTCAGAAACGAAAATAGAGATTTCCCTCTATCTTAGATCAAGCAGTAGTTTGCCTGTTTGGCAGTGAAATGCCAAGGAGGGTTGTGTGTTAGCACACTGGTACTCCAGGCCAAGCCTGGTCCTGATTTAAGGCACTGAAACCTCCTATAATGTGATTCAATTAAAACTTGAGAATTGAAAAAAGTAAGTATTTCACTCCCAGCCTCACCATTAACTCAGTGAAGGCATCAGGCAAACCCAAACCCTGCATTTATTTCCCATCCAAGATTTGCCTTCAGATTAGCACTTCTAGTCCTGCCTCGCACTCTGCCATCAAACTTATTTAAAAATCTGGGACTCCAAATCTCTTCTCTATTGGATTTCTTTGCTGAAAGCTTCACCTGTGTTTCCCGCCGGTTCCTGCCGCTGCCCGGCCCGTCCGTTGCGGCGGCGGGAGGGGCCGGGGCCGAGCCGGGCGGTGCCGCGGGGCTGCCGCTAGAGGGGCCGGCCGGGAGAGCGCGGCCCGGAGCCCGCGGCCCCTCCCGCCCCACAGGTGGTGGAGGCAGGGCGGGCCGGGAGGGGCTGATAGAAGGCTCCTCCTTCCTTCGGCTCCCGCTGCGGCTGCCCCTGACCTGCCCCCGGCATTGCCCGGCTTCCCCTCCCCGAACCCCGCGGCGAGACGGGAAGAGCCGGCAAGAGCCGGCCCCCTCTGCGCTCCCAGCCCCGGCCCCCCGCCGCCTGGCACGGCGGAGGCGGGGCGTCCCTGCCCGGGGGGCGGCCGCAGCCGCCGGCTGCCCTTTCACCCCACCCTCCACCTGCTCGCCGCTTTTGTTTGGGAACGGGGACGGAGGGGAGGCGCGGTCGCCCCTGCGTGTGGTGGGGTGACCCGGGTACGGCCCCGGCCCCAGGGCGACTCGGGGCTCACGGACCTTCTCGCCGCCGCCTTTGTCTGGCGGCCGGCCCGGGGCTGCTCCCCTCTCCCCCCTCCTCCTCCTCGGCCGGGGGATCGCGCTGCGGGGCTGCCGCTCTCCGGGAGGGGCGAGCGGCTGCCCCGCTGGTGAAACGCGGCTTTCGTCCTCTTTCCGAGGCGAAGGGGAGGCGGGGGCGCCTCTCCCCGTCGCGCTCCTCCCAGCACCCCGCGTTGCTCGGCGGCTTTTGCCCCGCCGCCAAGTTGCCACAAGTTGGTGCCGCCCCCCCGCCGCCGGGCTCCGGCCTCGGCGTGAGACAATACCGCGGGCTGCGGGGGAGGAGGAAGGGGAGGGGGCGGGCGGAGCAGCCCTCTCTCGCCGCCGATGGGGCCGGGCCGGCCGGCGCTGCGGGGCGGGTAGGTGCCTCCGCGGGCGGCCGCCGGCTGGCGCGCACCGGGGAGCGGCCGGCAGAGGCGAGCCAGCCCCGGCGGCGACGGGCGCTCCATGGAGGACGTGGGGCTGCGGGGCGGACGAGAGCGGCTGGCCGTCGGCGACCCTCTGCTCGGCGGCGGGCTGGTGGAACCGGGGCCCGTCATGGTGATGGTGGAGCAGCGGGCAGCTGAGGGCTACAAGCTGGTGGAGGTGCAGCTGACCGGCGGGGCTCCCTGGGGCTTCACGGTGAAGGGCGGACGGGAGCACGGGGAGCCCCTAATCATCACCAAGGTTAGCGGCGCCGGGGCGGGGGGAGGTGGGTCCGGCCGGCTCCATTTTGCCGTGCCCGCGGCGGTGACAGCCCGGCCACGCCGCCCGCCCGCAGCCCGGGGCGCAGGTACCGCGGGGCAGCGCGCCCGGCGCAGGTGCCGCCGGGCCGGGAGTGCTCTGGGCCCCACGGCCGCCGCCAGCACCCGGGGAGCGGTACCGGAGCGTGCGGGGCTTATCCTGGCTGCTCTGGGGGCAACAGGTTGCTGGGCGCAGGCAGCGTGGCGGCTCCGACCCGCGCGTACGCCCCAGTAAAGAGCCGGCGCCGTCGTTGTGGGCGCTGGTAACTGGCTGGGGGACCCGAAACCCTCTGCTGGGCTGGTCCCTCCCTCTTTCCCTCCGGGCTCCTGGCGCAGGAGGGCATGGAGACTGAAACTCGCGGCTCCGAGGCTGTTCTATCCGCTGCCGTTGCACTTGCAAATTCTAAGTAATTAGGATAGCCTTTGTTTGTCCCTTCTTCTTTAAACAGAAAGGTCTTGTGGACAGTGATCAAATCCATGCACCGAAGCCGAGTAGAGGGACATGCTTGGGTATATATGCACTATCTGGTTGCCTTCTTTTTTTCTCTTTTGTGTTTTCTTATTTATTTTTTCTTTTTTTTTTTTTCTTGTCCTTTTATTCTTACAGCTTTACTCTCAGTGTACTGGACACAAGTTAAAGAAATGCTTCACGATTTTTAGAATATTTTTTTCATCTGGATGTGTTTTGACTTAAGAGCCCCCATTCTCAGTAATTGTTGGTTTTTGCAGTTAAGACAGCTTTCATGTTGCACAGTGAAAGCACATGAAAATAGATCCATATGTTGTAGTGAAAAAAAAGTCACATTAGCAAAGCACATTTTGCTCAAGATCTGTCAGAAAGTTATATATATGCTTTTGTCTCCAAGTCCTCCGGACTCTGCCTGTTCCCATTTTGAAAGTGCCAGAGGTCAACAAGTCCTGGTTTATCCGCAACAGAAATTTTACTAATCTTATTTTTCATCTGGTTTTGTTGTGAGTTTTCTAGTTGGTTCCCTTCTCCCACCTTTGAAACAACTGTGTTATGGACTTTCCCAGTGAGAACTTTTCAAACCATCTGTTTCTAGATCACTTCCCTAGTGCTGTTTTTCAAGGAACAACAGTCAGTGTCAGATGTATAGGCTGAAAAATGACTGCAGGAGTGTTGGCTGCTTACCACTGTCCTGAATTAGGGAACAGCAAAGCTGGGAGCATTTGAGAGAAGGAGAATAGAACTATTTTACTATGTGTGCACCAGCTATTAAGTTCCAATTCAAATAATTCCACCTTTCTGCTAATGGCTAATAAATGCTACATCTAAAGACTGATCAGTGATGCTTATTCATAATGTTACCTAGGTATTAAGTAATAGGCATAAGTATTTGTGGCATGGGGATGTGGCTGTGGTATGTGGAGAGAAGTGTCTGTGCCTGGGAACCTTTTAAACTGGGTCTGTTGCAAGGGAATAATTAAGGAACCATACAGCTGTGCCTCTGTGTGGAAGAGCAATCTGGGTCCATCTGTACAGAGCTAGGAATAAGAGGGGAACCTGGATCCTTGGGTTTAAATTTTGGAATATATTTCTATTTGCCGTTGTTGGATACAGTGTTATAGAAATAGTTTTGAAACCAGGGACTGAAACTTGTGTGCCTACGACTATGATTTTTTAGCTGCAAAATTTTCCGTCTTGATTTGGCCCACCCGTCATGGTGTTTTGGTTTTTACTGTACTGCTTCTAGTGGTGGGAAGAATAATTTAAAAGAGAGTGGTTAAAGCAGCCCCTCCTTGCAGGAGATGTTAGGTTTGTCTCCTCTCAGCTGAAGAGAGCTCTGAGCTTGTTACCCTGTTCCTGAGAGAGGATCACTGGGCTGCCAGGATGAGGAGATGCCATTTCACAGTGCTTCTCTCTGTGGCATGTGTCCTTCCTTCTCAGGGGACTGATGGCTGGTCAGTGGGAGACCCAGGAAAAGCCAGTGGACTGAATCCTTCAGGATGGCTGTGGAAAACCTCCTGGGTTTGTGGATTGAATCTGTGCTTAAGCCTTAGCTGGCCATAAAGCTCTGTCTCACTCCAGTCTAGAGCATCTCTGGGGAAGTGAGGGTGGATGACGACAGCTGCCAACTCTTCTTCGAGGAATGTGACAAGGTGTAAATGGAGTCTCAGATAGCAGCTGCTTAAGGGGGATTTCTAAAATTCTGCTTGTCTCTGCCCTTTTACAGTCTCAAAAGCAAGATCAGCCTTTGAAGAAAGTTGTACCTTTATGCAAATGCTGGGAAGTCTGTGTTTGTAAATATTTGCCACTTTATTTAGCATATATGGCACAACTGCCAGAGAAGTAGCACCAAAAAATACTGTGATTGAAAAGTTCATGAGTAAATACATGGTGTTCAGCACTTTCTGTGTAATACACTTCTTCACTTCTCTGATTGTGTGGCTATTTCACTTGCTGATAGGAAGGGAAATTTTTTACTACTATCATGGGGAGAATCTAGGGCAAATACTGGCAGCAACTACTATTTGGGAATATTTTAGAAATAACTTCAATTAAAACAATAGTGTCTTTTGATCCACCAAACTGCCAATAATCAGAGAAAGCAAGGCAAGCTAAAGAGGAGAAAATGTGTTCAGCCTTGCCGGGGTGTGTGTGCTCAGCTGCTGGAGTTTTGTCCCTGGTCATTGCAGCGGGGTTGCACTGGGTGACCTTTAAAGGTCCCTTCCAGCCCAAACCATTCCATGATTGATGCTGTGAGGGAGGGAAGTGCTTTGCCCCGGAGAGGTCAGTGCTCAGTCACACTGCTGGTGCCCAGCAGTGGGCCCAGCACTTTCAGGGTGAGCAGCTTTCCCCATTCACAATAGCTTTTCTTCCTGTACCTGACACAAGACTTGGATAAATAGTCCAGAAATAGAACCAGGTAGGCAGAGTATCAAGTTGTGATACTCTGTGTGTTGTGCCAGGCACAAGCCTTTTTTTTTAGTTTTTTTTTCCTTGCCCTTTTTGTTATTGCAGCAATAGGTACAGAGAAAAATGGTGCATGATACAGCTTGCTCGATCTTTAAACAGCTGGTCGTCTAAAGCTTGCCCCACCCAAGTGCAAATGGTGCTGCTAATATTTAAGAAAAAAGTCTTTTAGCATTGTCACTGTGTTGCATACCACTATTTTTTAATGTCCCTTTAAAAAAATGCTTTACATTTTTTCTGATTTCTGCATGTGTGTGTGATAACATTCCAAAAAAATTGCCCAAAGGCAGCTTGTTCTTGCCTAATTTGACATCTTAAAAGAAAGGACTTGCTTTTTATGGCAGCATGCATATTTCAACAAAAGGTGAAATGAGAACTTAGAGGACAGTAATTAGAAGTCTCAGGAGCCTCAGTTTGTATTTTCCTGTTTTTTAAAGAAACAACATCTGAAGAGGGAGGTCTTATTGGAAATAATGAAAATAAAAAGTCAGAGAGCTCAAGAGTGAATCTCTTTAAAATCTCCCATAGCTGCATTATCTTGATTACTTTTACTTTAAAAGTGCTCTTATCTGAGATGCCCAACTTGCAGTGTCAATCATACTATTGATTGTGGGTGGTGGGTAGAAAGTCGTTCCTCTTCCTGTGCTAACAATATCCTTAAGAACTCTGAAGTTGTTCTGCAGTCAGCTTTATCCATATCACATTAATAAATATGAGAACATTCTAGTTCATGCATTTCAAGAAAGATTGATGTATCATTTAAATGAATTTCTCTTTAGTATCAGCTTTACAAGAGCCTACAGCCATACCTCCTCAAGCTATGATCTCATTGCAGTCTAATCAAGGCTGAGCTTGGCTGGTATTTCAGCAAGATTTCCAAGTGAAACCTGGACTGTTGCAAGAAGTTTTGTTGTTGATTTAGTAGATAGAGTTCTTGTGTCCTGAATCAGTGCTGAATTCATGCCCTAGCTGGAGGTGCTGCCTTTTAAAAAGAAGTATCAGACTCCAAACTTTTATTTTTTTTATTCCACTGCACTTTCCTAACGTGCTCCTGTCTGTGGTTAGGTGTGAATTGTAATTTTTTTTACCTAACAGTCATTTAAATTGTAGAAAGAAATGCTTCTCTGTTAACTGGCTGCATGACTTCTCCATGCAACTTGTATTAATTTGTTGTGTCAGTAGTAAGTGATTACTGTTTTAGTTAGATAATTCTTTATTCTTTGGCCTTAAACACATAACTAAAAGCAATTACTTGCATCACCATACTGCAACAATATTTAGGGCGTAAAAGAGCTTTATTTGATGCTGTATACAAATTTATTTAGAAAAAAGACCTAATCAAACACAAATACCAGTTTCTTCCCCCAAGTTAGGTGTTTGAAGTGAGCTGCACTGTTGTAGACACTAACTATTCTTAAACTTGGCTGTGAAGTTTGATGTCCAGAACACCAGCATTTACTAGTAATCCTGTGAAATTCCTGACTGCTTCAACTTAAATGCAGCCATTTGTGTAAATAGCTGATTTATAAGTTCTTAGGAGGCATTGTACTGTGGCCAAGAAAGCATTCTAATCTAGGTCTCTGTATCCCAACAAATTTCATTCACTTCCTTCAGTTCTAGAAAGATAACACATGGAGGTTTATTCATGCTGTTTTGTTTTCTATTCGTTTTCTGTTGATCATCAAACCCAAGTAGAATTACTGACCTGTATGTGTCAGAATTTTAATAAGTGTATTAGTGAACAATTTTGGAAGAATGTATCAGATCATGTTCTGTGTTTCTTTTGAAACGTTTATTCAGCTTCTTGTCTTGCAAGAGGGACTTATGGTCTGAGTTGGATCTTTTTGTGTTGCTCAAATTGATAGTTGAGAAATACTAGGAAATGTGTTTAAAATGAATGTTTTAGGCTTGAAATAGTATAATGTAGCTATTTATATTTTTCCCCCTGCCAGATATGTTAAAAACTGGGCTTTTTTTTCAATGTTATAGAAACTGTTCTGGGTGGTGCTTTCCTTGGAGGCTGGTTATTAGATCCCAGGTTTCTATTACTGGAAGAGAGCAGTTGGCTTGCTTTGATGCAGGAAGATCTTATTGCTTTTAATTTGGTAAGCTTGTTGATGAAGGGAATGGTCTCGATTTTAGTGCTTTAATGGCTTGTGAATGACCTCTTTAGTATGACTGGTAATTGACTGGCAGAATGGTGGAGCCCACCACCCTCATATGTGGTGTGGAGGTCTGAAGATTGGGTTTGCAGGGTTTTTTTGGTTTTGGGGTTTTGGGTTTTATTTTGTTTTGTTTTGGGTTTTTTTGTTTGTTGGTTTGATTTGGGCTTTTTTTTTGTTCTGGGTTTTTTGTGTGGGTTTGTTTTTTTGGTGATGTGTTTTGTTTTTGTGAGGGCGTTGACAGGGCTTTGAAATGGCACCAGTTTTGAAAGTTGCATTTAAAGTTATGTTGGATATTGCCACATGTGATCTAAAAGCTGTAAGAAGTTGAAATGGTGGTTTAAAGGCTTGTGACTTCAGAAGTCTCAAGTCAGTTGCGTGAGGTGTTTAGCAGTCAAACAGCGTGAGTGTGGGGTTTAATGGTGTCAGCTTGCAGTGCTGAAATTGCAGTCTTTGTGCATTTCACACTACATTTCAGGGGAGAAATCTTCCAGAGGACTCGGAGTGCTCTGTTTAAAATCTGAACTAAGAAACTTTGTTACAACAAGTGAACTTCTAAGTTTTGGATGTACTGGTTGGTTCCAAATTGCTTTTTATCTCATCTGCATTTCCCTCTTTCAGCTACTTGGGCAAAAACTGTCAAATTTATCATGATTTTTTAGTTTGAAAGAAAACACAAACAGAATCATTCATGTCTGTGGAGTCTGCCAGAAGAATTGTGTGTTTTGTGGGAATAGTTACTGCAAAAGGAGTGAGAGAGCTGAATTGACTGAATGTTTGGTCTGTTTAAAGGAAAATTTAAACTTCTCTGGTTGTTAGTTCATACATATGTTAATGTGTGCTTTTCAGTATGAATTTTAGATGCTATCATAGACATCAGCGTGGAAATAAGAGATCTGCAAGACACCTCTAGTTGTTGCTTGCTGTTATCAGAGATTTGCCAGTAATGCAATTTATTATCTAGATATCCATCATGTTTATGGTTTTGTTTGTTTCTTTTTTAAGAGGAAAACCAGTGTGGGTATGTGTGGTGTTTATGCATATGCTACATATGCTTTACTCAGTTACTCAATAGACTGTGCTTATTTTTATCTGCAGACCTTGATTCATTGTGTGTTCTCCTGCTTAATGAGTGTTCAAAGTATGGGAATGTGGAAAGAATAAGGTAAATGGGAATTGAAACGTGGCTGTGAATAGATTAGAGGAAACAACTGTTTGGTAGTAACAAAGCCACTATTTTATTATATGTGAGCTTCTTTCTTCTCAAGAAAAGCTATTTGTATTTAGTCTTCCTAATGATTTGTAATGTATACATAGAATACCTAATATGTGTATATGGATCTAGTTCTGTGGGTCAGTTTGTCATAGAAGTTTGAGACAGGCCATAGATATTAAGATTTTTTTAGTTGCTGTGCATTTAAGAGTTACAGTGCATGCAGATTTTCACAGGTAAAGAAAAAATTAATGCCGTTATACTAAGACTTCATTTAATCTAGGAGGACTTGCATTCAGCTGTTTATTTTGAACCTATTTGGTATTGATGCCTCTCTATATAAAACTTAAAATAATTCTGGACTTTTGGGTTTGGGCTTGCTTTTAGTTTGGGGCTTTTTTTGAGGTGTGTGTGGGGTGGGTTGCTTATCTTTAAGGTAAGAAACAACCTTGGAAACTTTCTAATTCCATGTAGCATAATATTTTCAGTTTCTTAAGGGTTATGCAGGAAGTATGCTGTGCTCTCCTTATCCCTTCATACCCTCTCCAAGAATATTATCACTACTCTGGGGGGAATTATTGGGAGTTGTAATTTTTATACTACTTCTGACTTCACAGATATGGTCATATACAAGCAAGAGAGAATGTAAGGGTTTTGGAATGAGTAACTGAATGTTCTGTGTTTAAATGAATTCATTCAGTGACAGGAATAATCTACAAAGTTTTGAACTGGAATCAGTTTTCAAAAATCAACTTGATGGATTTGTGAATGTGTTTGTACCCTCTGTGTGTGTTTTGCCAAGCAGCAGACTTCTGCTGGTGTTCTTCTGGGTTTAAGATGAATGTTTACTAAAAGGAGATAGTTTTGAAAAGCATTTTGTAGTATTTAAATTGGACAGGACTCAGGTGTTCTGAATTGCTTTCTGGAGATGCCTGCCCCTTGCTGTCAGCTGTGTGAGAAGCTGAGGAAACCCCTGATGCCTCAGCACATACCTGGATCTTCCATGGGTGCCTGTAGCAAGGTGAAATATTACTGAGCAAGATTGTCTCTGTATTTGCAGTGCTTGTGTGCCTATACCTAAAATATTTTTTAAGAGTTTATTTCTCTTTATTGTTTCTGAGCATAGCTTTTCATTTTGATTTATCAAGCTCATCAGGGGAGAGTTGCTACCTACCAAGGACAACATTGATGAACTTTGGAGAGAACTTCCTTCCTCTCTCCATAAATTAATACAGTATTAGTGTTTGGGCTCTGAATAATTCAGGGCATTTTTGGTAAGCACAAATCTCTTATTGCAGATAAGAGAATGGCATCTGCCACATAATTTTTTTTGAGTTTTTTTAGTGGCCTTCTGGTGTATCTGAAGGTCTTTGTGGTGTGCTGGACTCCCCCAGGCAGAAGGAGCCAACTTGCTGGTAGATGCTGGAAATGCAGCAAATTGCTGCTTTGAGAAACCAAATAGCTTTTGTCAGGTACACAATTCTTGGGTTGACTCTTAGAGTAGAAACAGATGGAGTTGAGTGTTTGGTGATAGAAAAGAGGTGGTTATTTCTAAGTCCTCCAAACCCTGATGAAATGCCAAAATCTACTGAAAGGTTTGAGCTGTTTAGTCAAAAGCTCAGTAATACTGGCACTGAGGGGAATGCCTCACATCCTGTACTTCTCCTACCTTACCCCTTATAGAAAGGAAGACTTCCCCTCTGCCACCAGCCCTGCTTTCTCTCCATGTAAATCTGTCCATTTCTAAATTGTTAGGTTCTTTGAAATGTTTAAATTCCTCTTACTTGCTTAGAAATATCTATTAACTGATATATGAGCTAGGAAACACATTATCACATTTCTTAGATACAGATTTTCTGAAGAACTGTACTTAATAACGAGGATTTTTTTAAGATGTAGAACGGCCTGTTTTTCAAGGTGGTACAAAAAAGCGTGGGACAAATCTTAGTGTCTGAATGCTAGAAATGGGTAACATAGTTGGGAAATCTGCTTCAGTGTTGAGAGGCTGTATCCCTTTGGATAGCAAGTAACAGTGCAGGTTCATCCATTCTTGCAGTCATTTCTCTGCCTGAGTGACCTTTCAGAAGGAACATGGATCATGATTGAGGGTTTTCTTGCTGTTGTGATTGTAGGTGGCTTTATTGGATCTTTTCTTTGCTGTTTTGTCAATCATGTTTATAAGTTATAGATCATTTCTGTACTCACTGTACAGAAAATACTCTAGAATTGAGCTGTGCATTTGTGTAATCTAAAACAACTGGATATTTAATGTTCTGGTAATAGCAGAGAGGCATCTCTGAGCAGTTTGGCAGAGAGTCTAAGAATGCTTTTGCTGATGTGTGAAGGTGAATTCAGTTTGATTTTGTGGAAACTGCAGCATAACCTACTGAAACTTAAGGTTTTTTTAATAATGGAAATGCACGAACTTCATTAGAAGTTATGCTTTGAGTGTTTGGATTTGGTTTCTTTTTTTTAATGAAAGAAGATCCATGTGAAACTTACTTGCTGAAATATCCACAGCCTTTTAAAATGGCCAGACTTTTTAATTTTAGAGTAACAAGTTCTTCATCCTCAGTCCTCCTAGAATATTCTCTTCGTAATGGACTTGCAGTCAAGTCTGGATAGCTGAAGGAGGGAGAGATCTGTCAATGGGGAGCATGCAAGTACAGTAAATTTGTTCAGAAGTGATGCACAGGTACCTACTGCTGTACTCAAAATTGCAGTTTCAGTACTTTTCCTCTTCAGTAAAATATGCTTCTCAAAAAACCTTCACAAAGCTATACAAACAGATTATTTTGGGTTTTTTTCTCTCTCTTGAGATAAAACATTCTTTGCTACACAGTTGCTTTGAAGACTTCCACATAAATTATGAAATAAAGCAGTGTCTCCCAGTTTCCCAAATACATATAAACTAGTCAGCATTCTTTAGGAAATAAGCTTCTGATTTGGTTCAGTGAACACTGTTTGGGAATAGAAATACTTTTTTTGGAAGCTGTGTATTTTTCATTAAAATACTCTAGTATTTTAGGATAGTATCGTAGAAACATGATTTAATGACAAAGGAAGTGAAGTGCTTCCTACACAGTGTCAGTTAGTCATCAGTGTGTTAATTTTCTTAAACAAATTACATGCAAAAATGAGCTTGTGGGTGTTTAGCTGGCTGATATCTGATGTAGTGAATTAGACAACTCCTGATGAGTATTTGGATTCTGGATAATGCAATAATTACAGTATTGCAAATTTTTTTCTTTTCTTTGCAAATACATATTTTGTTGACCCAAAAGAACGCAGAACATTAGATTTTCAGCAGAAACATTTGCAGGTTTTTTTAATGGAATAGCAAAACATCCATTTCACAGCCATTCATTCAAGTAAAAGAAAGATACAAACATGCTGTATTGACATAAAGTAGTGTTTTATTGGGTGTTTATATGTGGAAAGAATTTTAGGATAGCAGGGAAAACTTGAAGCTTCATGTGTCTGTTAAACATAATTATTGTTTTGAATACTTAACTTAAGACTTAAGAGAACTGTATACTTTAAAAACAGCTTTTATAAACAGTTTCTAATCTTTTTTTTACAGAACTATTTTGGTCAAGTGCCTTTATTTCCAAATAGAAAGGCTCCTGTAAAATTAAAAAACCAGTGTCTTGTGCTGTGGCTGGGAGATATGATATAAATACTGAATTCTCTTAATTGCAACTCTCATGTCATGATGCTTCTAAATTTCAAAAAATTGGTAGAACACAACTTAAAAGTTCTGAGATAATTTTTTCCCTTTTACATTATATATGCTTAGTATGTATAGAACCTTTTGTACTTCTTATTATTTTTCCTTTATCCTGTTTCATAAAAGGTAACATCAAAAAATTTGCTCCCCTACTTATAAAATGGAAACTCCTGTGATATATTAGTAAAATAAATTTTTTCCTACACTTTTTACCTTCTGACAACTTGATGTTTTTCCTGACTGCTGTGCAAGATAGCTATCAGGAGCAGGGAGTAGGGCCGTGCCTTTTCTGACACCTTGGAGACCTGAGGAGTTTCTGTCATTACTCAGTCTCTTGTTAGGGAGGGGTGCAAGACAAGTCTTTTGTTGCTCAACTGAATGTCTTCTGTCTGATTCAGGAAATCATCATCTTAACAAATGCTGTAGCTGTGACCTGTTATGTCAAAGATGCCAGTGATCAGAATGTGCAAATTGTGGCTCTTGGGTGGTTGGTTGCTCCCTTGAAGCCAGTAAAGGGTCTGAGTTGGCAAAGCTTCATCACAGAGCCCTGTCAGAAGCAAAGAACTGGAAATTTACTGCATTGAAAATCGGGAGATCTTGTAAATTAATTACCTCTTTTGCCATGGGTTGCTTGTGTACCTCTGTGGAATTGTCTGCTTTGCCTCTGGTGATGAATGGAACTAATGCAATTTCACAGAAGTCTTGTTTCTCATGAAACAGACATGGTGCAGAAGGGCTGAAATATTACAGTGACAAAGACCTAGAACACAGATATTTGAAAACCTTTGGGGTACAGATTTGTGTCAGAAGGCTACAGCTAGGTGGTTCTGTTCATTTTTCTTCACAGCAGACACAAGCACAAAGTACTGTTTTATCTGCAATGTTCATCATAAGTAATGTGCCAAAGTGTACAGTTAGATCTGTGTTTACAAAATTAACCCCAAATTTAGCCAAAATGCACAGATAATTTTGGTGCTTCAAGAAAGTAGAAGAGATGAATGGAGTGAGGTAAGTCAGCACCTGAGTGCAAGGCAAAAAAAACCCCTGTGTGGATTACTTACATAGTAGGTCAACCAGCCACTTGGAACAATTGTTGATAATAAAACTTGATAAGGAAATACATTTTTGTAGCCAAAATGCATCCTTGCTGGTCACTTGAATTTTCTTCAATATTAGGTGCTTATCACGCGCTTGCTGCTCTGTAGAAAGATACTGCCTGTGATGGAGATTGATGATTTCATCAGTTGTCTATGGTGATGGCACAAGAAGTTTCAGCAGAATGAGGGGAGCATGTGCATGTTTTCTTCTAGCTGCAGACAAAATAAAGTTTAGTTTGTCTGCACATTACTAGCAGTAATTGGAGGCTACTGTCTGTGTTGTGTCAATTGGTGCCATCACCCTGCTTTTCAGCCTAAAGGTGTTGGGCTAGTGTAGGCTCCACCTTAAATCCACTGCTGCAAACATGGAGTCTTTAGCAACCTGGTTTATTTTGCTGAAAGCTGACTGGGGAAATGTTGCATGAGCAATTTAATTAACTGATTAGAGGGAGTGGAGATGAGCAGCAGGGAGTGGCAATATGATGGTATACAGTCACATGCTCTGCAGTGACTAGCAGGCTTTAGTCCAGCTGACTTCCAGTGAAAATGAAATTCAAGTACCAAAATAATTTTGAAAATAATTATCTCCTGTTTCCTGACTTTTGATTTTTCATTAACAAGCAGTCTGAATCTAAAACGTGTTCACCTCTCTTCTGAGGACAGAATGGGCATAGCAATTATTAATATCAGAGTAAAGACAAAACTATTTTTCCTGGTTTTATTTTTGACTACCAAAAAATACTTGACATTTAGCTATCTAGGGGAGCATGTTTGCTAAATCAGCACTAAAGTAAGTCATGACATATTATAGCTGGGTCTGCATCTCTTATAGGAACTTCTTTGCCTAACACTTTGGAATTTTCTGGTCCATCTGATTGATGCTGGCTGCAGTTTTTTATGGCTAAGTTTTCTTCTGAATTTGGAGAAATTTCTATGAAGTTTTTTGGGCCTCTTGTTTTGATACTAAAGAAAATTGGTTTTATACCTTACAGTACCATGCTGCTAGTAATTACTGCTTTAAAAAATGTTTTTGAACTTTGCACTGAATATTTTTTTATTTTTCTGATTTGTTTAAATCTGTTGACTCTGGATGCCCCATCCCTGGGAGTGTTCAAGGCTGTGTTGGGTGGGTCTTTGAGCAATGTGATCTAATGAAAGGTGTCCCTGCCCATGGCCAGGGTTTTGGAACTAGATGATCTTTAAGATCTCTTCCAAACCAAACCATTCTGTGATTCTACTTGTCCATTAAATTTAGCATTAGCATGTTATTCTGCATGGTTGTAAGGAATCTGGGCTAGGGTTGTGTGTATGTAACAGAAATCTGAAATCATTTTACAGAGTGATTTAGTCTTTACATTTTATATATTTGTAATAGTTTTGGGTTGTTTTTTTTTTTTGCTTTTACTTGTTGTTTTTTTAAGAAAAGGCAAAAGAAAACGGGTGTCCTCATGGTGTCTATGTAATTTTATCAGCAGAACTGCATTTTCCAAACTAGTTTTCCTGTGGGACTCAGCATGAGAAGGTGACTGGGGTACCTTGTGCAGTGGGTTTAGGTGTCTCCTTTGCCATAGGAATGTTTGGATTCAGGAACCTGGTCTCCAGGTTCTGGAGGGGATGTTTGTAATTTCTTCTTTCTGGCGCTTGGGCTCAGACTTCTCTGAATTTCCTTTAACCCATTTCAGTGTTATCTCTTCTTACCTAGAAGTCTTTTTCCCTTGTCATTCTCTACATGAGTGATTCTGAATTCCATTAAATAGCCAACATTTTCTTTCTTTACCTGCTTCTTTCACTATGCTGTTTCATTACCTAGCGCCAAAGCCTACAAAATGTGAAGGACCTTCTCTCAGGACTTGCAGTTGATTGAGACTTCTAATAGCTGGGCACTTTCAAAGGTGAAGAGACACAAGGCTTGGCATTGTGGATGCTGTCTGATTACTTCTTCCCCTGAGGCAGGTCACTAGAGTATTTCAAATGTAGTGGCCAGTTTTACTTCTTAACATAAAGATTTCTTTTCATAATTTTATTTCTTCATTTGTTTCTTGGAACTGGATGAACCATTTCAGTTCGAATGTAAGAAAAATCAGTGTTTGAATCTTACATGTACAGTGGAGAGTTTTTACCTAACTAATTGAACTATGGCAAATTCATCAACCACTGAAAGAAAATATGGTCTCATAATGGAAGCATTGAACAACTTTGATTAGTGAAGTGGTTAATACCACCTGTGGTTAATTACTGAAGTGGATCTTGGAGTAAGATGAGGACACAAGATGATTTTTGTAAAACCATGGCTTAGATACTACTTCATTGGAGAGGTGTAATATGTAAATAAGAGCAACAAAATGATGTCTGTATTTTCTGTACCATAAATTTATATACAAATGAATAGGAACTCAAGAGCTTACAGGAAGAACTGTGACTTTTATGTTTTTGTAGTTGTATTTGAAGTTAATCAGTCTGGTTTTTTTAATTCAAAGCCAGAGTACACATAACAAACTGTGACCTGAAAAAGTATCCTGTGAATTTTGGTACGCAAGAGAGCACATTGTTTTTTCTCTATCTCTGTGAGTCATGCAGCTAAAACATCTCTTCCAGCTTTAGTTTTGAGGACAAAAGTGAGTAGCAAGGTTAGAGGATGTTTTGTAGTGTTGGATGATAGTTGTCCACGTGCTGATTAAATTTTAGTAAAGCACTACAAAAATGTGTCTCCTTTGTGAGATACTGTGAGAGTTATTTCCCTTTCTGGTTAGGCTGTGAGTTGAGGCAGAAGGATCATGACTAGGAGTAGTTAAGCATTTTAAACAGCAGAGCTAACTTTAATGTACAGTGTCAGAAAAGGAATTTTCCATTCTTCAGTACCTTATGCAAAGCTTGCAGTTTTGGAAGGAAAGCAGGAACACCTTATGACCCCCAGCATATCTGGGTGTTTGGTTTTGAGGTTTTTTGTTTTAAAAAAGTGACAGTTCAAATGCATTTTGTTCTTATTTGATTTATGTTCACAGATCCATTTCCTGAACTGACTAAATATCTGATAATGGATGCCAGTTTCTCAAAAGGTTTCAAAGTTACATATTAAAATTAAATCTTGAAGTTCATAACCTTTGCCTACTGAATGCTGGAGCTTGTTCTCAAAGGAATGGGAAAAAACCCAAACCTGTAAGCTGTTACCTCAGTTATTGCACCTCAGTAATGCAATGCAGGTTGTGCACATGAGATGGGGACTTCCCCCCCAAGGCAAGAAGGGACCAAGGTTTTAATGTGAAGTTGATGATGCAGTGGCAGTAAAAGAAGGGATAGTGCAGGGGTTTGGGTGTTACAGCCAAGGTTGCAGTCACCATAAATTGGCAGGTTTTTAATCCTGGTGCTGACAATTGACACAAGCTTCCAGTTTATTAAAAGTATGTTGAAAATCTAGTATGGTGCTGGAAAACAGCCAAAGTTCCTTAAAAACTGACAAAGTGTATTTTACTCAAGGAAATTGAAATACAGACCAAAATTCAATGGATTTTTAATATTGAGAAACTTGAAGACTTGGCCATGTTTGAAATAATAGTAATAGTTTTTTCTACCCTTTAAGCAGTATGTCTTGGAACTTTGTTCTTATGTTTACTCTTGCTTGGGGGCTTGTTGTTGGGGTTTTTTTTGGGTTTTTTGTTTGTTTGTTTGTTTGTTTAATTTTTTTTGGTTTTTTAAAAGATACTTGCTCAATGTGAAAGAAATTATTGGCTCAGTGTCAGTGTACCTGGAGGAAGGTAGATCAGAAATAAAGCTGGACTGTGAACTGATGGACCTTTTTAATATGTTGTCCATTCAGAGTTTCTGAAGAAACAGAAAACTACATTGGGATTCAAAACCAAAAAGCTGGAGTTGCGTGGTGGCAGAGTAAATTCTGTTAAATCATAGGATCTGTAATCTGTCAAGTTGTCAAAGGGCAGCTGAGCAATGAAAATTTTGACTGATGCCAAGTCTTACTTTTACTTCAAGTATTGAAGTACAGGGGAAAAAATGAGTTTTGTTTTGTATTGCATTGTGTTTGCAGGATACTCACATGAAAATATGTGGCTTTGTTGATATTTAAACACAGCTTTGAATCCCTGTTTTTCATGATCATAAGATTGTTTATATAAGATAGGAAATCGGGTCCTTCTCTGAAACAGTACAGTATTTTCATTTATCATGTGAACTCCAGATGACTTCTGAGATTATAGAGGATGATGTTGGAATTTCTTTATATTTTATCCCCCCTCCTTTCTTTTTAAGAACTTAGCTATAGCTTCAGTAGCTCTGGAAAAAAATCACTGAGATTAGTTAGATGCAAGGTATAATTAAATTATTATGCTTAATGTCATATCTCTGTAGTTTTGAATAATGTATTATTTCCTGCTCTTCTTGGTGATTCTGAGTCTTATGGTCAGTGTCATAGTAGTGTTGGGAGGTAAAGCTCTCTTTGGACATCTCTGTGGTGTAGAAAAATTCTTAAAATTATCCATTCTCTTCACAAGAACCACCTTGGCAGTAAAAAAAACTCCTTAAAATCTTTAGGGTTGAAACCAAAATTGCATTTAATATTTAATTTGCATTTCCTACTTTTCTCATTACTATACATTGTTTTTAATTCCTTCTCATAGAGTTTGAAGCAGTGTGTCTGATGATGTGTAAATTTATTTGGATCATAACGTGTTTTTAATGAAAACAAAAGATTGAACAACCTGTTCTAGCGGAAGGTATCTGAGCCCGTGGCAGGGGGGGGGAACTCGCTCTTCCAACCCAAACGATTCTGTGATGTGCTGTGCACTAGCTAGGAACATGCTTACAAGTTCTTTGGTGCTAATGGTATAACAAACCTCAGTGCCTATTTCTGCCAGGATACTCCTCTTGCTTGCGGTTGCTTTTGGGTGGAGACCTGAGGGTGTGCAGCAGCACTGCAGGTAATGATATGAGATGACAATAGCAGCAGCTTGTGGTTATCTCTGGGGCTGTGTCAGTTTTGTGCTCACAATTCTCCCAAGGAAACCTTCCCGTGGGCTGCTGTGTCACACTGGAGCTCTGGTGTAACCTGGCTGGGGCCAGCCTGTGACTCCCTGAGCGTGGGATTTGTATCAGGGCATAGTTTCTGGTTCCTTGGTAGTTTCAGAGGGAAAGATCTGCAGGAAATAAATGTGGCTAATAGATCTGCAGATGTGATGAGATCTTAACATGCAGGTCATGAACAATAATGTATTGGCTGCCCCACTGATGAGGAAAACATCTTGGTTTTGCCAATCAAAGATTTCCATTAAGGGCTAGACATATTTTTTCCTGATTTGTGGCAGTCTCTGTGTAATGATTGTTGCAGAAACATCTCTGTGTATTCTCAGAGAGCAGCTTCTAATTTGTTCCACATTTAAATTTTCATACATATACAGACAACCAGTATTCTCAGGTCTTAAAGAACATACTCTGGTAGTTCACAGAGTGAAAAAGTAGTTATAGGGTCCTTCTGGAAAAGTTAGGAGACCAGTAATTTCAGTTGAAGATATGTTGCCTAGGAAGATTTCTGTTCATTTTATTTAGGTATACATTTATGGATTCACTGCAAGCAAGAGGAAAACTTATGAATTATTTTTATTTAGTCATTAGTTCATGTAATTTTGTTTTGCTACAACTTGGCCTTGGTATTCTGAGATTTTGCAAAAATTGAGTATTTGTCAGCTTTATTTAGGGATTGGAGTTACAATTTCCTCATGAAGCTTTAAAATTCCCAGCTGAAATTCTTCTGTTCCATAAATGGTAACTGTTGGACTGGTAGAGTCTGTCTGTGATGAGCCTCTGTCAGTATGTGCTGACAAAATGGTGATTTATCGACTGTCCAGTCCAAACCAGAGAGCCTGATAAGTTAGCAGTACTTTGCAGTCAGTAATATTTCCTTTTTATTTTTGATAAATAGCAATACAGATTTGTATCAATTTCTATTTGTGTCAATTAAAAGTTTCTGTTTGACTCTAGGTTGTAAGTACACTCAAAATACTCTTAGTATTTATTTTATACTCTTAGTGCTCCACATACAATCTTGCCATGAATATCTCAGGCTAATTGGTATCACACAGTTTAAGGATTTTTTTAATATGTTGCCTATATTTCCTTCATCATTCACTGTTTTGTCTTGTCTTCAGAGTTAGACCTCTGTTGTTTTTGTGGCTCCTTCATTTGGGATTGCCATCCTATGAATATCTGTTCTATGAATGCAGTCTTCCAGTAATGTTTTTCCAAACCTGTTTAGTCCTGAAAACAACATCTGTTGCTCTTGACTATCATCATGTTGCTTAGAGACATCATGACCTTATACCTCTTTCTGAAAACACCTTACCTGTAATTGTTGACAGCATCCTCTACTTTTAAATCAAAAAATAAATTACTTTTTGTTCTTCTTGACTTGCTAACATGCATTTTGTAGTAGCTGCTGTATAGCCAGCTTAATGTCCTCTGTGTTACAGATTGATTTCCTCCATCTTCCTCCTTAGCATCGTGAGACAGGGATATTGTCTGGGTGGGCAGATCTCCTGTATCTAGGAGCATGAGGACAGCTGTACTGATAGGGACAAAGTCTACTGCACCTAATTTCCTGTTTGTGGAAGTAGCAAAGGAATAGTTAAATAATAATAACCGAGGAATGCTTCTAAGAAGCAGAAGTATATTGTAATTTTAAAATGATATTATTTCCCTTTCTTTCACTTTTGATACAGTTTTTTAGTAGAAAGGTAGGGATGTCTGAATTGTTTGTGTTTAAGTTAATTAGCAAATTCATGGCAGGACACTTTTATTTATTTTTTTTTAAACTCACTGTATTTTTGAACTTTTGCCTTCCTTGGTAGCTACTGGCAACATTTCCTATCTGCTTTTAAGAAAAAAATGATGATATTTTACACAGCCAGCTATAGCTGGCTTTGTTATAAATCTGAGAAATAACTCTCAATTTTGTTTTGGATTCAAAATGTGTGTTACAGTCTATTATATAATCATTCTTCTTGCTGCATCTTTTCTGAGCTCAAGTCTGTCCTGATTAAATTCTCTTTGTGAAGATTTTGGGTCAGTATCTTTGACTAGCCTGTTCTGTGCTCTTATGTTCTAAATTGTGCCGGATCCTAGTTTGGGTGGGATTACATGAAACTTTCTGTTTACAATAACAAAAGGAATTCAATGACACAGGACCATCATGTGACTGAAAGAGAGCAAGCTATTCCCTTTCTGGTCATTCCAGATGTTTTATTTACTTGTTTGGTGGTGACCACTGAAGTGCTGTTTTCAGAGCACAGCAGACAGAGCGTGATGCAAGTGATGATCTCTGGCATGGCCAGAGAGCCTTGCCTTGGGTGGTATTTGTTGTGTGTGGGTGTGTGTGGAGTTCTGTGTGTCTGTTCCCTTATCTACAGTGACTTTAGGCAATTCAGTCATCATTGCACGGCTCTTTGCAGCCAGTGCAGCTTTGACTAAGCCAGGTAGTCTTACATCACTGGCAAACTTTGTTCATCCTCTTGCAGATCAGTTGGAAAAAAAATTCCTGACAACAACATGAACAAAACCCAGAACCAAAACTCCTAAAACCAGAAATACTGAACAGCACAGTCCATGGTGCAGATTCCAGTGAAATGCTTTTGGTATCCTTTCAGTATTGTGAAACTGGTGGCCGTTTTATTTCTATCCCTTGTTTTCTCCTGACTGGGCTTTTAGAGAGTTATTTTTAATGCTATGACAGCATAGTTTCTTGTAAAAGTTTTGTTAAGAAACACCATCAAAAAAATAAGAAACTCTCTCTGGGGAGAAAGAATTATCTGTACAATATACTGTACTTCTTTTCTGTTGAGTTGCAAATAATGTGACTCACCTACAAGACAGAAGCCTGCAGAAATCACCTTTTGCTGTTGCCTCCTGTGTTTTACTAATACCATATCTTCTGTTGTGTGTAAATTGGTTGAAACTAGTAGTTATGGGCTTGCCTTCATTTTCTCTGCACTTTTTGTGGGGCTACTGTAGACATTAATATATTGATTTCATTTTGTGAGCTAGCAAGGTTGTTTTAAATGAGGGGTCAACTCTGCAGTAGGAATTACTTTAAAACATAGCCTGGTCTTGATTTTTTTGAAGGTTGTGGTCAGATTTTTTTCCTCCTTCTTGCTTTTGCATCAGTGTGACTGTTCTACTGATTCTCCATTTTGTAAGAAATTATTCTGGTATATGGGAATTTCTGGGTTTGTCACTAAAACTTTTTTCCTTTAAAGTTCTACAGAATGCTCTACTTAACTGTTAGTGGCAATGCAGCATCTTGCTGTGTGAGTGTGTTTATTGCACATAAATTGTTACTCAGGATCTGTAGAGACTGTGAATGCAGATCTAAATTATTTATTTTGACTTCTCCAATCAAATACTGAGGCTCCCTTCTTGATCTCCAAAATTCTCTAGTTCATTTCTTGACATGTGTTAGAATAGCAGCATTGTGACTTTAAGGGAGGAGGAAAGACTGTATACAAAATGAAGTTACATGACCCTGATGATTTTAGAGAGTGACCTGAAATAAAACCTGTCTTGCAGTGTGAGCAATGGGTTTATGCTCAGAGATGCCTGACCAAAAGCAAATTTTACAAGCAGCTGTATTTTCATTCTGTCAGTGCTCCTGTACCTTGTTTATAAGTCATAAGCCTAATCCATTTTATGATCAGGGATACTTAGCAGCACAATTTGAGCATTACTTCAGTGTTTGGGGCTTTTGTGTGTGTGTGTAGTCTCATGGAATAACAGAGCATAGCCTGGTTTTTGTTTTTATAAATTATTAAGTATTCTTTATTACTTAATTGGATAATTGACTTTGTCTTTCTAGGATGAAGCTGTTTCTCAGTAAGATAGTCCTATTTGTTAGACTTCTGTCCAACCAGTCCTGGATTTGTTGGACAGTCCTGTCCTAAAAGCTTTTTCAGAATGTATTCTGACTCTGAGGCTTGACATTTGATAATTGCTGGGCCCAAACCCACTTGCATGTATTGATAATGCTTTCTGTGTTTCTTCAGTATGTTCAGTTTCTCTCTGTGGTATCAAATTGCCTGGCTGTATTTGTTTTCTTTCATTTCTCCAAGTGCTTGGACAACATAATTCACTTATCTGGCATTGACTGGGTAGGAACATCATTTGCTTTTCTCAGGCACAAGGAAGCAGCATGTCTTTTATTCTGCCTTAAAGCCAGAGTTACAATGTTGCTTCCCTTGTTTAAAGAAGGGTTGTGAGCTCTGAGTGAGCCTTTTGAAATGACAAGTCTTTGCATAATTATGGAGTTTTTTTCAAGGCATCTTGTGCCAAAACGGAGATTATTGGAAAAAAAGGGCATGTAAGGTTATGCTGTGAACTAGATATTACCTGGGCGCCTGGATTCTGTTTCAGGATTTGTTAAAGGCCCCCACTTCTTTCTTCGAATCTCATTTCGGCTAAAGAAACTTCTGTGCAAGATTCAGGCATTCTTTGTAATCTCCTTTTTCTGTTATTTTGTCACACCCTTGTTCACTTCCATGAACTCAGCTGTGCTTAGGAGAAAATATCATTGCTCCCAGCCTACTGTGTGGGCTGGCTGGTTGGAGAATACAGCAGGCTGGCATCTTAGCTGAGCTTTGGCTTGATTTACTGTAAATGAGCTAATTAACCATGAGGTGCCCTGTTTGTCTGTAGGGAAGCTACATGTGGGTGTGCTGGAGTTGCTTACAGTTTTCTGTTTCTCTCCATTGATTTTTTTGTAGTTAGATATAAGGAGGTAATAGTTGTGAAACAAAACTTGAAATAAAATGCAGAGAAATTGGCAGAACAACTATTTTGTGAAGTGTTCAACTTGTGCTCAGCATTTCTGGATGTTTTCAAAATATAATACTAGCTCAGATTTTTGTGTTAATAACTGAGAACTGTGATTTGCTCTGGAGAGTCTTAATAAAGATTAATTGATGGCAGATCTGTGCTTTTTAACTCTTTCATGCAGAGAGACTTAACAAGCTAAGTATTCTGGTACTTTTGATGAAAGACAAGAGCAGCAGTTTATTATTGCTATGGTTGAGGTTAATTGAGCCGTCTTAAGCATGTCATTACAAACCCACTATCTTTTGGTATTTGATTTTTTCTTCTCCTATTTGAAAGACAGAAAGTTCTTGCAAAGTTTTTTCTAATTGCAGGACTTCTCTTCTGTAACTGTAGAATGGGACAAGCATTTAAAATCTCATACTAGCAATATTTGCATATCAGTCTGGTCGTTAAAAGACAGAAATTTGCTTTCCAGCCTTATCATTTACTATTTTGTACCATATGTAGCCAATTAAAAAAACAAGGTAAGAAAATATTGTTTGCTTTTTTTTCTATATAAATAAATGGAAGTGAGCATAATAGCAGCCAAAGGAAACATTCCTCTGTGATTGCAGCAAGGTTTGTTCAAAATAATAGGGTTTGTATTTTGTAAATGTTTGGTTTGCCTCTGATGTTTAAAGTTTTATGCTCTTTAATGTATGTGGGTGCATACCAGGCTAAGTGTAAAATTTCAAAACCCATTGGTGGAAGTCTTGTAAGACAGGACCACCTGCTGTGTTTGCTGGGCTGTTTCAATTGCTCTGTTACGCAATTTCTTCTGTTGCAAGTTGAGGAAAACTGAGGAGGCCACTGGGTTAAAGTATTACTTGGCCTGAAGTGTTTATGCTGGTCACCATTTTCCTCATCTGGGAACAAAAAGTTTTAAGTTTTCTGGATCCACAGAATGATGGATCCTTCTTTATGTGCGTCCAACCAGCTGGTGTTTTGTGTGTATTTATTCTCAGGTTTTTACACTGAAGTAGCTGTCAAGGCTGTGTGTGAAGCTGCCACTCTAGTCATAGCTGGTTAGTGAAAATTGTTAAGAATAGTAAATTCTTCAGGCTTTGTAAGTGTCTTTATGTAAGTATTCTTGCAGGAATAGTTGGCACTTGGTTTTGGGACTTCAGATAAACCGTGCAGGACTGTATGGTAAATGGTAATAACGATAGCCAAGAAGCATCTGAGTCAGCACAGGAGATGATTGAAAAATTCCTTTGTGTTGAGTGAGAAACTTTTGATCAAAAAACTTTTCTTGTACTGAGAGGACAGTACTGCTCACCATACCTCTCATTTCACATCAGCCTTCACAGGTACAGTGTACGTACCTGTGGAAGAAAATCAGATTTGTGAACGTAATCCCAATTATTTTTTTTTCTCTGTAAGGTGTCTGTGACTGGTGACTAGACCAAAAGTTTAGTCTAATGTGAACCTCCAGAGTTCATAAGCTAAATTAGGTCTTACCCTTTGTCCAGTCCTGTGTAAAAGAAGGCCCCTCAGAGCTTTGTGAGCACTGATGCAGGATGACTCATTGATGTCTGAGCCATTTAAAAGCTTCCTTCTAGCAGCATTTCAAACAACAGCTGCCTCTAGGAGCTGTTCTCCAGGCTAAGGTGGTGCCCGTGTGGGAGACACAGAAATCAGCCTATGGAACTGCTGTGTGCCCCCTTAGCCACAGTCAGTGCTGGGCAAATACTGTCAATTGATGAAATTTGCCCTTGCAAGATGTAGTGAGGAAATCATGCTTTAATACAACTTGGAGTACTGAGATAAATTACAGGCAATTGAATGCCATTTTAGAGGCAACTCAAATATGTTCTGCCACCTGGGTCTGTCACTTACCTTGTAAGGTCCCTGCTACAAAAGCACCGTGCTGAGCACTTAGTAATGGAAAAGCAGTGGGTAAAGGGAGCCTAAAACCTATTTGTAAGAAGTCCTGTGGATGTTGACTGTTGAGAATACTTATAGGTTTAAAGGTCTTATTTTGTCCAACTCTGAGCTGGTTTTATATATAAAAAATGGTTGGAGAAAATCAATTTTGAATGAAAAAAATAACATCTAAATAAGAGGCATCTTCAGTTTCCACAAAGAAGGCATCTGTAGCTCATATTTTTTCACACTGAAAATAATGCTGCCTAGTTAGACTGTATTTCTTTTGCAACATTAGTCAGAAAATACTCTAGTGGCTAATGCTGTGGGTCAGTGCTAGGATGGGTGATTTAAAAGCCATTAGCTTGTGCATTCCTGGTTGTCTTTTCATAATTTTCATCACTCCTTATATTTAAAAATTTCTGAAAATGGGTAACAAAGATGGAGATGATGTCCAGGTGGCAGAAATTGATGGGTTAATCTTTCACAGAGGTAATTTTAGTTTAGTTTTGTGGGGTTTTCTTTTCTTTTTTTCCCCATTTTTTTCTATCCAAGTGTTCTTATTCTTCAGCTCTTAGTTGTAGTCAGTCCATGTCCTTTCTACCCCAGCCCCCAACTCGACACTGAAACAGCTCAAGGTCAAGAATTTGGCTGTTAAAGGAAACTGTTTTGTTTTGCATTAAGATTAATGAAGCTTTAAACTAACTAGGAGAGAGGAATTGTTCTGCTGAAATTATTAAACACATCCACTCTTTTCAGCAGACAAGTTTTTGTCCTCAGCAGTGCTGGAAATAAGTTTTTAACAGATTGCATGAGCAGTAAGATATTCAGTGCAAGTCTGTAATTCCATTTTTAAATGAAAGCTGAGACTGGATATGTGTAAATGTGGCAATCACAATTAAAACTCCAGTAAACCCTTGTCCCTAGTAGTGCTCAGTAGGAGATCATTCAGTTAGAAACAACCTAAAATTATAGTCCTATGCCTTTGTTCATGTCTGTGCTTTGTCTGATTGCTCTAACAACGATATGCTTGAAAAAGTGAACCACAGTCAGTATGATTTGATGGAAGCATGGAGAGAAAATGCAAGGAAGGGCTTCTGAACCTTCCTTGTCTATTAAAAAGACGTAATGGTTCCCACCTTTTGCTCTAAACATCTTCAAGAATCCTTTTGGGAGCAATATGGCAGCTGCTTAAGTAATTCTGGAACAGGAAAATCTCAAAGTAAAAATCAAGCAGAGGTGTTTTGTCAGCAGCATATTTTTCATT
This sequence comes from Zonotrichia leucophrys gambelii, assembly GCF_028769735.1. Lineage (NCBI taxonomy): Eukaryota > Metazoa > Chordata > Aves > Passeriformes > Passerellidae > Zonotrichia > Zonotrichia leucophrys. Next base: position 21,012,248 of record NC_088169.1, on the reverse strand, counting down.
TATATTAACTTCTGATCCTTTTCATTCCCCATCATCTTGGAGACACACCTTGGTAAGCATTCTGACTGGCTTGTACAAGCCTTGAGAAACGTGACCAGCAGCATTGCTCATGCCCTCTCTGTTTAGTTCCATGTACAGTGTACAGTACTGGAGGTAAAATATGGTATTGCCAGTCTGTTCTGGCTCAACCCTGTAAAACTTTGGCTCACTACAACAGGCAATAGCTTGCTAGCCTTCCTGGTGAGTAGGAGTTCGCTGCACGTGTGCTGACCACAGAAGCATCCCCTGTCATTTTTCACTGAGAGATTATGCAGTCCAGAGATAAAATGTTAATGTTTCAGCCACATACTTCCAAATTCTTGAGGATTTCTGTAGCCAGCTCACTTTCATTTATTACTGGCTAAAGTGTTAACATCATCCACTGCTGTGCAGTACTTTAGAACTATAGTTACCCATTTTCATTTTCTCCCTTTAAGACAGGTGATAACCTTAGTGAGTATAAGGCAAAGACCGACAATTGGGGGTTTTTCCTGCACTGAAGTTTCCTAAAGAAAATAAATCAAATCTGAATTTGTACAGGAATGTTTGCCTTGCATTCCACACACTGAGTCAATTTATCTCAGGGGCTCTCTTTTTCCTCCTTCCCACCCTCTTTAAAGGCTTGGTGACTGGAAAAAAAGGGAGGGGTGTATGGTAGATTGTAAAAAGAGATTTTTGTAGCCACTGGTGCCAGGAATCATCAAGGAATGCTTAAGTAGTGCCTCTTGTGACAGCATCCAGTCTATTGGAAAAGCATCATGTGCCATCTGGCTTCGATTTTGACTTAATTAAATGCATGCAGCCGACTTTAAGAACTCGGCTAAGATTCAGCTGTCTTGACATTTTGTAAAGAGCTAAGATTTTGTTGGGGAAGCTGCAATAGTCACCTGATTTATGTTGTTTAGCTCCCTTTCAGTGTGGTCCATGCAGTTTGCTGATATTTGAGTGACAATTCTGTTTAAATAAACTCTTAAGACTTGCTGACTCTTGGAAGCCTTTTTCAGTAGGGGTTTTCCACTCTAGATTCTGGGATTTTTCTTAGAACTGCAGTTATTGTGGAATTTTTTAATAGCGAAAGGAGTTTCTTAAGTTCAGCCAAGTCATTTGTCTGGGAAAAAGTCAAGCTGCTTTGTAAAAGTTTGGTTACTCCACCCAAAAACTCTATATCAATGGGATTTTACTTTTGTGTGGGGAAGGGGGTAGGAGCCCCATGTGTTCTTTGCTCTCAGCCAGTTATTCTTAATGCAGAGAATAGTGAGGAACTACTTTTACAGGCAGGCAAACCATCCTGCAGTCATGAGAACCTGTCATTTTAATTACCTGTTGTTTCATCTTGCATCTTCAACAGCAGCTTACCTATGTGGATGAAGGATGTGGAAAAAAAGTGATGTAAACTTCTACCCATGCAGTTGTAAATAAAACAGACACTTTTGTTGTTCTGAGCACTGGGTATCTTCGTTTTTGAGGTTTTATCACTTTGATCTTTAAAATATAGGGAAAAAAATCAAGGGAAAACAAATGCACATAAATAGTATCTTTATTTAGCATCTAGGTGATGTGGACAAAGACTCATTCAAATTGGCCTTTTCATTCTTACATTGAATTTTATCAAGTTGACTAGTAATAATGAACAAGTGTTAATTTAAAACAAGTCTTACACCATACTCCTAATACTCCCAAATGGTCAAGTGTTATCTTTTTCATCCAGCTATGAAGGATTACCCTATTTCTTCCCCCTTTTTAATCACTGCAAATGTTATATTCTTGGAAGGCCATTCAGGAAGAGGGAGTATTTTAATAGTTATATTTGTAGTATTATCTGGACTTTTTCTAGTTCTATATTGCAAGAAATGTTTTCACTTTTTTATCTTTCTAGGTCTCTTATTTTTAGCAAGTTATCCTTGGCCCACTGCCACCCATTGTATGAGTGGAATTCTACAGTTCTCATTAGGAACATCAGCTTGCTCAGACCTCTTTAGCTGATTCACTAAGTACAATATCCAGATCCCTCCTGCTGTGCCTTAGCAGCTGTGCTGCAGGCTTGGGTTGGACACACCCCCTGCCCCCCAGGCCTCCTAACCTGTGATAGGCACTCTGGCCTGCTTGTTGAAGAAAGAAGCTTTAGGAGCTGCTTAGCTTACTTCACATCTCCATTGCCCTGTGCCCATTCATGTTTGAAATCAGGATTAATGAAAAATTAGCTGTTTTGACATCCTTGCTGATTGGTTCGCTATCTTTAGAATAAAAATACCATAATGAGATAGCTGTCAAATTTCCTCATGCAATGCTTCTAAATGTGTCTTAAACCTGCCCTTGGGAGGGAGCCCTGTTCCCAAGGGTGAGCCACCGCTGGACTTCTGCTTTCAGACCTGTTGAGTTCTTGGTCTCTGTTTCCAAGTGCCTGAAGGAGGTTACAAAGAACATTTTTTGCAAAGGAAGCACTTACTAGTGATAAGGAAGAACTCTTCCTTCTAATGTTAATCTGATTACTGAGGACTAATTGACTCAAAGCAGTTGAGAACCAAGGAGCTTTAATTTCCTATTGTCCACCTGTACATGTAAGCATCAAGATAAGAAGAGACTATGCATTTTTAAAAGCTTGGATTGCTTGGATTTAGTTCTTAAAAGCTAGTATGCATTGCTTGTGCATTGTTATTTATATTTACTGCTAAGTTAAATACTTGAGTTGAGAAACCCTCCTGAACTTTCTTGTGGTTGGAATGAATTGATTATCAGGGCGTGGGGCTTTCCCTGCTATTGGATTGTTTTGCTTGGGTTTGTTGTTTAGTGGGAATGCTGCAGAATCTCTCTGGGCTTGAGGGTGGCACTGTTGTAGTGGCAGACATGCTCTTTTATAATTTTATGAAAGCCTTTGTTTACATTGCTCTAGTTTTGGAGACATTTTAGAGGTGATGTAATATATGCAAACAAAGTTGATAGTTCTACTGCAAGCAAGGCAGTGGAAGCTGGGGTGTTGGGAAAAAATCCCCTTCAGGAAAGCGGTCTGATTATTCTGCCTGTTTCCTCTATGTCCACAATTGTTTGAGGGAGACTGTAAGATAGAAACTCAAGCCAGAATTAGGTTGGGGTAAGACTACAGGAAATTATTCAGGCTAACACCTATCACTCAGTTGTACTGAAGTTGGCCACAAGTTCCTTTGGCACCTCCTGTGAAGTGGGATTGTGGGGCATCCCTTGAAGACCCCAAAAAACTACAGAGATGCCTGAAAATGTTGCCAGGTCATGAGTGTCTGATGAAAAGAACTCCCAAGCATGGATGCGCATACATGATGACGCATGTATGTGCATTCGTGCTTGGGAGTTCTTTCACAGCTGAAGGGGTGGCAGGGGAAGCTTTGCAGTTGACTGTACAGAAGATCTGACTAGCGTTGAATCTCTTGATTGAATTGTATACAGTAAGTTGAGTGTTAAGCAGCTGAAAGCACCATTATTGGGGCAAGAATCCCTCTCTACATTTCTGTTTTTACATTGCTCTTGTATGAAAGGTAGGGAACATGCCTTCTCTAACCTGCTACTGAGTTATTTGTACTTCACCCACAGTTTTAATTTCAGTTTCATGCTTACTCTAAGGTTTAGCAAAAATGTTTGCTTGTATTGTACTTAGCTTGTAGTAGATGCTTCCTATAAAGGACTGGACCAGTGCTTAGAGTTCAGATGAATCAGTTCGGTACATTTTTTTGTGCCCTTCAGTTCTAATTTCTCTGGGTGGAGAAAGTCACATTCAGCTATGTTGTGCACAGCAGGTTTCGATGTTTGAGTGTCTGAAAGACCCTGGTGCAAACTTGTAATTGTTTGTACAGTTCAGTGTGGGTCTGGATTTCTTATCTTTGGTGGAGCTGCCTTTTGAACCTGAAGATACTTCTGCCGTTTCAGTTGGCTACACTTGAGGCCTGTACAAGCACATGCATATAGTTTGAAATGGGGGAGAAGGGCCCCCCAGGTGAAGATATTCACATAAAGGTAATCTCCATTACCCCTTTGCATTTCAAATTGTGAAACAATTACTTAGAGGAGGGAATTCTGGCCAAGTAAACAAAGAATAGAAAAACATGAGGTCTCAAAGTCCAGGAGCATGACTACTACAAAAAGGAAAGAAAAGAGCTATGTGGCTGACTTTTCTAGGATTGTTGATCTACTTTCATCCAATGTAGTTTGTCACATGAGAATTTGCAAGACTTTACATTGACTACAGTTGACATTTTATTTGGAGCATCAACACTGCATCCTGTATTCCAACTCTACCTTGCACTAAGAGGAAATTTAATGTCTTTTGTGTGGCACAGTTTAGTTGGGGGTGATTTTTAAAAATGCTGGTTGGAAGACACAAGACACTGAAAACTGAAAGTTAAACTTAGGCAGAGGAAAGAAAAAACCTTTTCCTCTCTCTTCACTTTTTCATTTGACTGATGGAAAGGAAATGCTTCAATGCTTCAATGAATAGGAAGGAAAGGTTTTTGAATTAGTTCTCAAATACTTTTTATTTTCAAAGAATGTTTGCTTGTTGGTGTGTTTTCAAGTAGAATATTTTGAACAGCTTCAGTTTTATGCTTTTGCAGTTGTTGAGAATTTTAAGGACAGTAAAAACAGATTTTAAATCATTAGGGTTTTAATCAGCTTTTAATAAGGGAATATCTCTGTGAGAAAACAGAGGGTAAAGCGAGGAAGTCTTTTTTCTTGTTAGAAGTTTGGAGATTTTGACTTAAGAGAAGAATGAGGCTCCTGTCCAGTGTGGCTAGGCCTTGAATTTTCTGGGTTTTGTTGGTTGAAAACTGCCCTGTGATGCACAGGATCCTTGAAGATGGATTTTGGTCTATGGGCAAAACAGAAAGTAGAGTGAACCATGTCACCTGCAGGATGTAGGTGCATTTGTTCTGGGCAGACAAGTCCTGAGGGGTTTAAGGTGTTCTTTCCAGCACTGAGTACCACTTCAGCCCTTGCTGGCTGTAATACAGGTAACTGCAGCATAGAAAATATTTTTGTATTTACAATGAGCACTGTGGAAAGTGCAATCTCCTCTGAAACCACACAGCCCACGTGTGTGTTTTGTTGGTAGGAGTCTGGGCTGCAATAAACCCCTTAAGTCATGTTGCTCAGATGAGAAAGCAAAATATAGTACAGTGACAATAGTTGAGTGTGCAAATAGTATATAGATCCCTTTTAAAATATGGGAGGGCTATGACCTCGCATTCCAGAGAAGATTAAGTAGAAAGCATCAGCAAAAGCCATCTGTAATCAGATTCTCTGCACAGTTTTTCCTTTAGTGCTTTTGATCTGAGATGAAGCCAGTGAGTGATGTGAAAGTTGCCTTAGCAGAGCATGAAACTTCTGAGCTTCATGCATTTGGCACATGTTCAAATGGCTCTGTGTGGGGTCAGTTGTACTTCAACCTTGAGCTTTAGGCATGCTGCTAGAGAGTTCAAGCACATTTATTTGTCCTCTACTTTCCTCAGTTAATATATTCTGTCTTAAAAGTGAAAATATTTAGCAGAATGACTTTTTTCAGTTTTTACACAAGTCAGATGTTAAATGTCATGATGCAGATAGCTTTTCTTCTTGTTTTTTTACCATTTCCAAATCCAATTCCAATATTTCAGTTTGGGAGCTGGCCAAAATTAGTGAGGAGTTTCTTATCTAGCCTCGTCATTCTGCAGGCATTCCGTTAAAACTCTTCTTGAGCCCAGAGAAATGAACTGGTAAAGACTTGCTGTGTCTTAACTCTGCCTGCTCTGCATCTTGGCAGATGATGAATTTAATAGAAATGTGCTTTAGCATTAAGTATTTTGGCAATGATCCTACTTTGATGTTGCTCAATGCAACAAAGAAATAGTAAATATATCCCAGTATTGCTTTCATGCCAATTAAAGCAATAACTATTTAATATTTGTGGTTATATCATACTATGGACATAGCTGGATACAATAATCTGCAGCGGTGTTGTTTGCTTTACATACTTTACAATCTGAACAACTTCTAAAAATAATTTATAATTTAAAACATTTTTTGATTTGTGTTGTGTAGCAGATGCCCTGAGTCTGAAAGAAAACCTATTAAATGTCAACATGTCTAGGCATTGCCCTAAAATAATTCCTTAATGCTCCCAAATGTTGCCAGTGTGTTCATTTAACAGAGAGGTGTTTTGTCTCTTCAGCCACAAGACAGCTGCTGATGAGTGCACCTTGCCTGACTGGGTTATTTTGCGTTCTTTCATTTTCCCCAGTTGATTCATCAATTTGGTTTTTTTGGTTGGTTTTTTTTTTCCCCCCCAGAAAACCCGGCTTTTTTTTTCCTGCAAAGTCCTTTAAAATGCTCTTTTGCACTTTCCTGCCATTGACCAAGCAGACAGGCAGATTTTGAAGGTGGATTCTGTATTTTGTCCCTTCCATCTATCAGTTTGTTTAGCCTCTGGGATGTGATTGTTGGCAAACAATGCACAGCCAGTACAAACAAAGATAAACTTGTCAACTGCAAACCAACAGAGAGAATACCTAATTCCAATTTTATACATTGTAACTCCCCCCCCACACAAGCTACATATTTGATAAGCTTAGGCAAAAAAACATTTCAACACTATTAGTATTGCAATGCTGTAAATATTTCAGTGCAGTTTGTACTTGAGATACTTTAGATAAAGGTAATATTCAGTGCTGTGCAGAGTAACAGTCCAGTGTAAAAATTCCATGCTTGAAAGCAAAGGGAAGGTTCTTTATTTTAAGGTGAAAGAGAAAAACTGTGACCTTAAAGGTTCTTTAGTTTTTCTCCATTGCAATGTCTGATGGAGTGTTTGACCAGGGGGAGGCTGGGGTGGGGTGGTTGTGAGAGCCCTCAGGGTGGCACAAGGCCAGGTTTGCCCCCTGCTCAGTGCCCATGTGCCCAGGCAGAAGCACAGCTCAGGGGGGCACCCACATTCCTTCCCCAGGGACCTCAGAGCAGCCTCCACTGGGCTCCCAAGGTGAGGGCAGCAGCTCTGCCAGGGATGGGGCTGTGCCCAGGCCACCAAACCTCGCCATGGCCTCTCACCAGGGCCAGCTCAGCTTTGCCTTCTGCTCCAGTGCCAGGAGACTGCTTTGAGCTGTGCATGGACTGATGGAACTGCACTTTGTTTTTCTGCCTTTGGTAACAGGGCAACATAAAAGGAAAAGAAAACTGTCAGGTAAGGAAATATTTTTGTTTAGCATTCTATTTCCCTTTTTTTTTTTCTTATTATTAAATTGAAAAACTAACTGCTGGAACAGCTCATAGTGTTGTAGGTTGTGGATGATGCCACTATGTGAAAGGAAGTTGACTGTTAGGGTTTTGGAGTTAAAGTAACTTCTTCACTGTGTTCTTCAGAAAATTGACATGTTGCAAAATGAAGTTGCCTTAAAGGTGCTTTTAAAATGTATCATTTACTGTATTGAAAATATCTGTAATGTTGAAATTCACTAAAAAATGACTTTTCCGATTAGTTTCATTTTGCATAGAGTTTGTGCTGATAAATCCTAAGTATGATTTTTATATCAGCAAATGAGAAGCCTTTTTTTACTTCTCTATTCTGGTAGAAGACTAGTTTTCTAAATGAATGGGGGTTTTTTTCTGGCCCTGTGCTGCTTACATCTTTAAATCCTCTTGACAAGCAGAACAACTGTTGTGCTCCTTCTGCATATGTATAATTAAGAGGCTGATTATATTGCCTGCTAATCTAGATTATCATCCTGAAGAAAAAAATGTGTTCCTTTTGCAAAAGGAATGGTGAAAGGCAGAGGTGCAACATAATACCAATATGGGGAAAGCATTACCAATTAATAACTCCATCAGGATAAGTAGTATTGTGTTCCTTATCACTAGTTGCACAATTTGTTAAAGTCAGCCAGTTTTTCTTTGCTTGCACTTGACTGGCATTTTAAGAATCCTGAAAATGCACATTTGGTTCACAGTGTAATAGGTAATGTTTTTATCCAGGTTTGTGTCTTTGTTTCCTGCTTGTGGAAAACTTTTAAAATTACACTTTTACAGCTTTAAGCCATTTTAGTGAGTACACTGTAGGATTATTAAGTACACTAATTTAGTAGTTTGTTCACTGTTTTGCTGCTGAACAAGCTGTAGCTGTGACCCCAGATGATGCAGCTGGTTATGTGGCAGCACTGTTGGTCCTGTGCCTTGAGAAGGTCACTGTAGAGATCATGTCCAATAGAGTTTATGCTCTGTGTATTCATCTGGAGATTTGCTTACAGGAAGTAATGAATTGGGAAAATCAGTAGCATTTGATGCCACTCTGGTGGCTCTGCCAGGTAGCACTGAGAGGGTGAACTTCCAAAGCACAGTGAATACTCTTTGTACAGAGTTCCTGTTTTAGTCCCACAAAGTTGCTACACAGCTGTGTATTGGACCCCAAAAGTATTTCATTCGCTTTTTGTCAATAACAAAACTCTCCCATCTAAAAGATCTTTTATTGCGCTTTGGGCCTTGCTGATAAACAGGAAGTATCACAGCTCCAACATGAAATGTGCTACAGCAGTATTCTAGAATTAGTGTGTGGGTATTTCCTTGTATCACAGCCTTTACACTTCATGGAAACATCACCATACCATACCAAAAAAGTTCTAAAATAGGAATGATAAAACTGAAGAATTCAAAGATTATGTACTAAAAACATAGTACTTTCAGAAAATTAATTCTAATTTTGAAATAATCTTGAAATACAAATAATTATAGTAGATAACAGATAAAGGAGGGAAGAGAAAGGGATTTGCATTTGAAATGAGAACTGTGAGTGCAAGACAGAAAGTTGTGGTTTGGATAACCATGTGGAAAATGAAGTGAAATTTTATCTGTACTTAAATTGGATGATGCCCAAACAAGGAAAAAAACTATGACTGATAACAGTTATGGATCTGTTGTAGCTCTAAAACCTGTATGTAGCCAACCTGTCTGTCCAAGTAACTTGCTAATATTTCAAAGTAAGAAATTTCCTGCATATTCTGTACAGGAGCATAAACCAGTGGCTTAGAGAAGGAAGGAAGGAAGAGGTACTGTCTAGCAGCTACCCTATGCTTTCTTTAACTAGTAGTGCACTTGAGAGATCCTCATGAAATGTTTTTACTTAGAGCTACTTCACGCAGCTCAGAAAATATGTGAACGCAACAGGAGTCTCCGCAGCTTTCCTCAAATAATGAAATGGGAATTTTAGGTCTTTTACCTCAGAGTTATCTAACTTCCTGCACTTCAGCGTTACTCATGCTCCGGAAACTCCCTAATGTAAAAAGCTGCAGTTCTTCCCTCTCTTGAGTGGCTTGAGAGGTATCAGCCTCAGCCCCCATCAGCACAATATCACAGCTGCTAACATCTTGCTGTGTGGTGTAGAGCCAGACCAAGTTAAATAGGCTGTTGCTAGCCCATCTCTGCCTTCCTGTATCTTGGCATGAGCTAATGTGTTGTTCTCCACAGTTCACTAGAAATTAAGAGTATTGTTCAGCTTACAGGAAGGAAGCTGAGAGTTTTGGGATGGGCTCCCAAAAGGTACATCTGCACCTCTGTCTGACAAGAAAAATCCAAGAACACAGTGCAACTTTCCTCCAAAGTCGTATCAGCTTCATGTCATTCTGATGTATCTATGTAGTGCTTTTCTAGTGCTTGTGAAGGTGCAGACCCTTGCTTCTGAAACATGAGATGAACATAAACAGGAGGAGCTGAGACATGGGAATTCAGGCTTCTCATAGTGCTTACTGTTGTCGAGGTAAAGAAACAAACAGCAACACAGGAAGTATAGGAGTAGCTGTCTAATAAAAACACTGTGGATTTGTACTGATTGACCTGCTTAGTAAAAGCCTTGGAATACTTTCTTAATCTCAACAGTCCTTAATGATGATATTTAGTGATAATACACTCTTTTAATATTAAAAGCAAGGAAATAAAACCTCCAAATCTAATTTTAGGAATACCATTTTTTTATATCTTAAAAGGAGAGTTACAGTTATTAGTAAAGATAGCAAGGTTCATCTTCAGGAGCTGAGATTGGACACGTACTTCAAAATAATTCATTAACTGGTCTTCAGGTCTATAGCTAGCTAAACAAAAAACTCCAGAGGTTTACAGATTGGTCATTACAGTGTCTGATGTTTAGCTCCTAGAGTGGATATACAGTTTTATAGTAATTAAGTGCTTGAAGTAGGTAATCCAGAAACCTCCCTGTTAATCAAGGAGCTATTTAAAGAAGTATCCCAATATGAACATCTGTACAGAGAAACAGTCCAAATTCTCCCAGGTTAATTCAGATGGGAGAGTCAGCAGAAGGCTCTCCAGTTGCTGCTTTAGTCAGACCTTCGACTTTCTTTTACTATGATAAATAAAATTTTATTAAAAGGTTTTCCTACAGTTTAGAGTGTAAATATTACTGAATTTGGAGATAATTTAAATACAGTGCAAACAAAATTTTTCGGTATGCCACCGTTGTTGCGTACTATGTAATACAGTATGTGATCTAAATTTTTATCATTCAGAAGAACAGATTGCTTCTCTGGTGTTTTTAGTGACTTAAAGGCAGTCTTTAATTGTCTGTCAGTTACCAAGATGAGCAAGTACAAAAACTCCTGTGCAATGTGGTATTTGAACATTCAACCCCCTGCCAACACTGACATCCTAAACTGGTGCTCAGACATGAATTTTTCATGAGTGTGGTTGCGTGCTGCTGGAATAGACGCTCCTGAGAAGCGGTCATGTTTGTGGCATGGCAGCAGTGGGGGACAAGAAGCTCTGTGTGTGATGCTCGTGTGCACATACAGTGCTCCCACCACCGATGTCAGAAAATAAAGTGGAATTATAAATGTTCTCCTGTGTCGCAAGAATTATCGTATGGACGTTTTTCCCCAAATTCCACTCATACTTGAGTGAGTGCTGCACAGTGAAGTTGTGAATTGTGCTGAATGTGTCTTTTACTAAGTGTGCATCTGCACAGATGACAGATACTTTTGCCAGACAGAAATACAGATGTTTGTCAAACTGAGTAGTTTTGTCATCGTTAAATACACATTTTTAAATTGGGAAAAGCAGCTAATTGTGTGAGTAATGTTTGGATATGTCTTAATTTTTTAAAGTCTTTGAAGTAATGTGCCTGCTCCTAGAGCTAAATTAGGCCAGTAGCATGTGTAATACAATAAGGCTTTTGAAAAAAGGCCTGCAAAGTAAAGCCAATTTGGAAAATGTCCATTTAGAGTAGTAAGCATACTCTAACTTCTGAATATAAGAATTCCTCAGCATTGTATTATAATTTACTGTTAAATCCATGCAGCTTTTTGAAGCTTCTATTTGTGTGAATTTACAATCCATGGTGATTTTAGTGCATTAATTGATAATTCACAGCACAATCCTATAATTTCTTAAGAAAAAATAACCTTTGTCATTGACCCAGTATAATTATTTTAATTGGTTAATTATCTCTTATTATTCCTAGGAAGAATTAAGTCTCTGACATAGAGAAAAGGTGGCAGGATACTCACAGAGATGCCAAAACTGGTTGCATATCTAATTCCTATAGTAAATTTTTCATGAGGAAGGAATTTCTTCTAATGTTCTGTGATGATATAAAGTAATGAGGTTTTAAGGAATGGTATATAGAATAAACTACACAAAATGAAGAATTTGAAATTATGAACATCTAGGCTTGTTTAGAAAAAAGGAAAATTTCTTTTAAAATTTTGGGTTTGCTGGGGAGAGGGGGTTTTGTTAGTCTTTTTTTTATTGTTGTTGGCTTTGCTTGGTTGGTTTTGGTTTTTTGTTAGATCTGAAATTATATGGTTACAGAGTACTGATGGCTAGGGGGAAAAGGGCAGGGATGCCGCAATGAGATTGATGCCTGGGGTGTAAATTGCTATGGATTAGTTCATCTCTACAGAATTGAATTTTTCTTTTTTTCAAATTCCCAGCTCAGAACAGACTTAAGGTATTGGTGCTTAACTCTAAGTGCATGAATGTTTCATGCCCTACTCAGTCAAGTATGTGTCTTAGGAAAGTACTATTCCATCTTGTCAATAAACTGTGTAAAACACTGGTGATTTTTTATTTACATGCTCTTTTTATTACTGGGGCATCATGAGAGATTTATGTTGATTGTATTAGCAGTCTGTCTCCAGAGAAGCAGCCGCTGTCTGACCATACCAGGCGGCTCAGATATTGCAAGCTGGCAGAAGTGGACCTCAGCAAGGATTGCTGTACAGTCCTTTGCAACTTGTTTTGTGAACTGTGTTTGGTAATTTTAGGAGCAATTACATTGCAGTTCCTGCCCTAAAAAAGTATATTCAATGCTGTATTTAGTTTGACTTTTTAAGTTTGACTTCTGGGTCAGAGTGAAGTGAGGGAAGCTCTCTTCCTTTACTGAGACAGTAATAAACAAGAACAGAAGACAAACTAAGGGCAAGGTTACCCAGACCTTTTTTTGTTTCTATAACAGGCTTTTTTTTTCTTGAGGGTCATCCCACTTGCTTCCGAGTTTTTATTGCTCTAAGAATGGAGAATTGAAATGGTGTGCAGAGTGCACAGCAGAAGCATTGCTGTCATACAGTGGGAGCAGATATCTGCATCTATTCTGTTTGAGGTACTACATACTTAGAGTAAAAGAGGTTGTATAAATTACATAAAGGTGAATCAAGACAACTTTAGGTTTTGTTGACTATTTTAGCCCTGGGGTGGGGGAGGAAGAGATAAATGTGTCGTCTTCTTTGAACTTGGCTTTAAATATTTGACTTGGTGAGGAAGATGGTGGAAAAGGATGGCTTCAGGTTGTAATCTGGATACTCTGTGAATGTGCATATCAGTTCTGAACAGAGATCAAAAGTTAACGTAAAGAGCAAAATCTGTTGTTCAAGTTTAAAGCACTCAAATTTTAGGAGGAGCCTGACCCTTCTTTTGAAGTCTTTTGTTTGTTTTCTTTGCAGAGGAGTGGTTGAGGGAATCAACAAAGACATGCTTTAAAATTCAGCGCCTTACTGAGCCTCTTTTTTCTTTAAAGTTGAATAATTTTGCAAAGCAGAGCAATCTTACTGAAGAAATTGCTGTCAGTTACTATGCGAGCAGGTCATTCTCATTGTTTGCTAGATTTTTGTTTAGATGTGTAATGTTATGTTCACTACATAATGGGTTCATAAATACTTTTGCAGTTATAACTATTACAAATAACTTTTACTTTTGGGATAAGATCACATTTTCAGGAATGTAATTTCAAGAACTATTGGGAAATGCTATACTTTCTAACTGTCTCAGAAGTGAGCATTTGTGCTATGACAAAAATGGAGGATCCCAAACAGCAACTGTGATTAAAACCAAATAATGGTATGAGTTAGTCAAGATAAGCATTCTGTTAAAAATGGGCTGTTCAAGAGAAAATATTTAAAATGGAAACCTAACACACTGTAAAATTCCTGTGGGTTTTGGCAGACCCATCCTACTGCTTTTGAAACTAGCACACAGAGAAGCAGGTTTTTTTCTGTTGCTGGGTCTTAATCAGTGCTACCTGTGTCTAAAAGTGTAGCTTTTTCTTTTTTCCTTTTTTTTTAACCACAGCAATCTGTAGACATAGATGCAACTTAAATTTTTGTAAAAGGTCACATTTATACCAGTAGACTGAATAAAATAATTTAAATTTATTTTGGTGAGTATACTGTTGTCATCCACTAGGTGTTTCGATGTCTGTCTCTCAGACCTGTTGAAGTCCTTCACAAACAAACTGCAAGCTGATGAAACTGGTCTTTTCCTTTTTAAATTGATGCACATACATGATCATACAGACTTATTCAGGGGTTTTAAAAATTTGGTTTGTCAGTAATTCCTACCCTTTCCCTAATCATGCACTGGTTTTGTAGGCTCTTGGATTGCATTCAGTCTGTTTTTGTCAAGGGCTCATTGGCAAACGATGACATTATTTTCCTGGGATGGACAGGAAGGCAGAAAGATAAACCAGTGTTGTTGAAAGTGTGTGGTAGTTGCAAGGTAAAAAACTTTGAACCTTATGATCAGAAAGATTACTTTGTCAGGTCATATTTTTCCTCTTGGAAGTCTGTTCCTGTTATCAGTTTGGACAGATAAAATACAAGTTGTTTCTAGGCATAACCTCTTTATAAACCATTCTTATCTTGTTCATAATAGCTGAAAGTACAAAAATGTAGACCTATAAAAATGCTTAATGTTAACTCCACAGATTGCATACATAAACAGTCTATATATATAGTCATCCATAAGTAAACTTGGGCAAATAAATATGGATAATCCAGCCCTACCAAGCTTCTCTGCTTGGAGGTTGTTAGAATAAATAAACTGCATATAGAGAAAGCAGCTCTCTTTTGGCCAGCTGGCTATTTCTTTTCATAGCACAATTATTCACTCCATTGTTATACAGATTATTTTGTCATTTGGAAGGGAAAAAAACATAGCAAAATATGTTTAAAAACAGTGTAAGGCATCTATGACTTCAGATGGGTCCCTCTGGGCTGGATGTGCCATTAGTTTCTGTAAAATGCAAAACTAAACTCATGGCTGAAAGTAAATGGGAGTTATTTCTCAGTAATTTTTGAGGAAGCTTTGTACAGTGATGTGGTATGAAAAAAAACCCCAGAATTTAAGCAATGCTTTGTAACTGTTCCTTTGGTGTGAGGGAGGGACAGCCCTGGAGTTGTTTAGTTTCAGGATCAAGACTACAAACAGGCATCTGCCATCACCCCTGCTTCCAGAATCTTCACTCACTTCAGGCTTTTCCACTCCTGTCTTGGCCTTATTCTTACTCCAGGTAAGCTGGGTCTGCTTTGGCTTTGCTCTGGCCTGGGTGCCAGTTAGGGTTTCAGGGACTGTGAGAGCTGGGAAACTTCCCTGAGGGTCTTGCATAGAAAGATTTCCAAAGACTACTGTTTGTATTTAGATGCTTTGTAAAGTGTTATTTATGCAGGCATGCTGCTCTGGCATATGTGCAAATATTATTTAGAAGCTGTAAAATGTAACTAGTAAGTCTTAGGTACTAATGGCAAAAGAGCAGCCATGTACTTGACACTCAGCAGCCCCACTTTTTTTTTTTTTCATACATCAGCTGTATGCTTTTCAAACATCAAGGGTTTCTGGGTTTTTGTTGGGTTTTTTAAAATTATTATTAATTTATTTCTAGTAGAATTGTTCACCAGTGATGAAAAGTTTCCAACTTCTGTTGCTGAAACAATGGAATCACTTTGAAAAAAACCCTTTAAAATAAACAGCTGTTGTTCAGTGTTTTAAAATCTATAAATCTATGTGAAGTTTCTCTTCCTGATACTTTTCGTCTGGAAATTATCATGAGTTTCTTGGGGGAAAGTTTTATTAAATTCTTAACTTCAAGCACTTTAATTGGTCTTTAGTCTATAACAGCCCTGTGATTTAAAGAATCAGTAATAATAATAACAGTAATAATAATAACAGTAACCTCTTTAGAAATAGTAACTGATGATTTGCAGTTGGAAATATTTTCTCACATGCTTATGGTAGGTATTGTTTTGAATGTAGATTGAACCAAAATGTTAATCAGTGTATGTATGAATTGTTAAAAAGGGAAATGGTGGATGTATTACCATACTTCTTAAACATTTCTGGCATGAGGAACTCTGAAGTTACATTTCAGCCTGGAGTCAGTTTTTACAGCTGTAATAAATCCCCCACAAAAATGGCCTGTTCTAGTGAAGGTGACAGCAGCCCTTTGTCAAAACAGTGGCATGGACACTGTTGTGAAAACTGAATAAATACTTAAAGAACTGTACCGACTTTGAAAATGTTATGCTTTGTTCAAGCAAAAAGCAACAAAGGAAGGAAAAGATTACTGGGTAAATATGCAAATATTTAGATGCACTAAATTACAAGCAATTAGAAAAGGCTGTGATAGACCGTGTCCTGTTACTCAACTCTACCTTTTAAAAAAATGTTTCCATTTTGATTTTTAAGAATCACTTGTTGACGGAAGGGAGGGCTTCTGCCAGCTCAGGATCTGTGCAGCACAATGGGGGACACTTCGAAAGAGCAGCTGGGCCAGGGGGATTTCTCTGCCTGTTCAGTGGTTTTGTGACAGTGACCATGAACTGTTTCTCTTGGGTCTAGGGAAGAAAGAAAGTGTTGTTAGGGAAATACATGGCCCTGGACTAAGCATTCCTGAACTTTAATGTTGTTTGCTGAAATGTTTAAAGATACTCTCAGGAGGAGCACATATGGACAATGGCTGTGGGGTGTGAATTAATGATACCAGGCAAAGGGAAGTTCTGGCTTCTGTGCTAAGTTACAGTATCACAAATGCAGCACACACCCACCTCTCTGACTGAAGTGCAGCAATTGCCAAGTTAATAATATTGGATAGTATTGCATAGGCACAGACTTTGCAAGTTGGTAGCTCATCACTAAGTTGTTTTTTTTTTTTTTTTTGTTTTACATGGTGGTGTTTCAAGTTCATATTGAGCAGTTAATGCTGATTATTTAACCTGCAGTCTGTGGGAAGAGGTGGTTCAGGGTTACAGGTACCCTCCATTGATGTGAAGGTTTGTGTGGAATTCCTTGCTTTGTTGCAGCCATGCTGCATTGTTTTGGGCCTTGTTTCCATATATGCTTCTGAGCCCATCTGTGAAATGGGGATGGAGTTTCTTCCCTTCCAGGTGTCCTTCCAGCAGTCTCTGTCAAAGTCCATATAGAGTGGAAGGATATGTAGGAATGAAAAGCCAAATGCTTTAGCCTTGCCCAGCTTCTAGTGTGTGCATGCCTGTGTGTGATGCCTTACATTTACACACCCCTATTGTCTTTGGACCATTGGGTCCTGCTGGAGTTTGCACCCCTCTTTTATCCTGCCTCAGTCTGAGCCACCAGTGTTGCTTGTGAATGCAGCCTTTGGCACTCAAGAATGCATTTGCAGATTGTATAGCTGGGGTTAGGTCTGGTCTGTTATTTTTCTCTTCATTCCTTAAAGTTACACAAATACCAGGCTTGAACTGTAGAGGTTTTTCTCCTTTATTTAACTCCTTGCAAATCAAAATAATTGACACTTTCCACATTTTATTTGTTCTGAAGATCTTCTACAAAGATTGTTAGGTTTATGGAAAAACTGTATTAGATACTCATAATACAAACAACCAGGGAAAGATTTCTTGGCTGTACAAGAAATGAATTATGATAAAATAGTTTATCACAGCTGATAGCAGAATGCTGATAAGCGGTGCTGTTTTTTCCTGTGTTTGTCTGTGGGTTTGGGTTTCCATCCCGTCTCCCACCCTGTCCAAAGAGAGTGTGGACAAGAAACTGTTGGCTTTGTAAACAAAACCAGATCTCTCATATGACACAGCATTTCCTCAACCTGTCTCCTGCTTGTTTATACAGGTGCCTATAGAGGAATGTGGGTATTTTAAGTAAAGCAATGGACCTGATAAACAGAATTGAAGGGGTCACATGCTAGAATTCGTGCTCCCCATCAACACTGCAGCAATTCAAAGCTAGAAAGATAAGCCATTATTTCTCCCTTTCTGTTTATTACCAACAGGGGGAATACAGGCTTGTAAGTATCCTTTGAATATGTTTGTGCTTCTAGCTAGCTGTTAGACATTTTCTCCATGTTTCAAGGCTGTCTTCTTTTTGCAAGAAGAATTTCACATACTAGATTTACATGTGTGTTGTTTTTCAACAATTTTTTAAAAATCCTCATATATACATTTTGAATCAGTGTTTCATCCGGTTTTGTGGATGTGATATAAGCAAAAATAAATTTGGGAAGATGTGACAATTAATGTAGATGCTGTTATGATGGCAAAGTCTGCACTCACAATCCTTCCTGGTGCACAGATCCCAAAGTTTGCTTTTGCTCTTGGCTGTAGGGAGGTCATCAGGGACAGCAGGGTGAGAGATGGAGACTGTCTAAGCAGATGCTTTTGGTCAACAAACATCCTTTTCATCTCCTTTTGGAAACACTTTCTTTGGTAGCATACCAACATCACTGCTAAGGATAGGAAGTGAGCATGTTTACACTTGTTAATTTAGCACAGTGTGAGGGTATGACTTTTTAGTACATAACAAAAGCATGGTTTGAGGGCATTTCTAGAACCCTTGCTCATTCAAGATAAGCTGAGTAACTAGATGTGTTTGTTGAACACTTATGCCTGTTCTTTGTAAGAAAATAAGGTGTTGATTGTTTTTCTTCTATGTCTTTTGTTTCCTGCTATTGCTAGAAAAATGCAAAGATGTGTGTGCTTATGGGAGTTCAGTTCCTGCTAGGTTGCATCCAGTTGTATTTGCCAGCTGATAGTGACTGAGGCAGATGTCTTCTTCCTGACTGTTCTCGGAAGACATCTTAAAACCTCCCTCTGCATTTTCAAGGCTTAATTTTCAGCTATTGTCCTAGCTTTTCTGGATACCTGAAATCCTAAAAGAAATTGATGCTAGGTAGATAAGTAATGCAGGCTTCAGTCTTAAAAAGTTGGGCTTAAATCCCAAACACAGCATAGCACAGCTGACTCTGAAGATGGTGAGTGAAATACATTTGTGGTTGAGGTGTGACAAGCAATGACATTTTTGTGTGAATTTGCTAGTTCTAAAATGTTTATGTAGTTTGATTGGTATTTACTCTTCGAGTTAAGGCCTGATGAGATAAAAAGTTATTCAATGAGTGAATAAATAAAGACAATAAGTGTTAAAACTAATAGAACAGAAAAAACCCTGAAGTAGAAACTGGAATGGTATTGTCCAGTTTGGCACAAAGAAGGCAGGTTAATAAAGCAGTGTATTTGAAGAGGCCTTTTCCTTGTAAATATTTTTGGCTATGTTTCTTTATGTGTGTGCAAAGCTTAATGTTTTTAGTTGTTATGACTAAAGGAAGGACTTCTAGTGTAACAGAAGAAACTGTATTTTTTCCTGTCTAACTTTCCCATTTCCACTTTAAAGTGTATTGTCAAGTAGAATCATATCTGTACAGCCATGTGGGGATCTGAGTATGAAAGGTTTATGTTCAAATTTATTCAGCTTGAAAAGACTTCTGCTGTGAATAGATAGTTTTTATTCTCACCTGTAGGTGATCTGAAGACAAGATCTTAAAGCCACTTGAAGTTTTCATGAGGATGGCTTCAGCTTTGTGTTTAGCTTTTGATTTTTTAAATACTTTTTGAGGATTTTTTTATTAATGTTGTTTTGGACAGCCAGAGTCTCTTTGGAAAGCTTGTTTTGTGTGGAATGTGTAGTTCCCCTGATGAAATTAAAACTCAGAGGGGGTAACTGAATACTCCCTGCTGTCAGTGCATTGCCCTCCCGAAGAAAAAACAAACATGCTTACTGAGAACAATGAACATTCCCTCAAATCCTAGGAGACCGATTTTTGCCCCCTCCCCCCATTTATTTTTTTTCTACAGACAAAAAGTGTTTTGCAGCACCGGGGCTTCTCAGCCTTGTCATTGTTTGGCTGCCTTTGTTGGGGCATAAGGGCTGAAATGGTTTCAATGGTTTGTCATCTACACTTGGAATTTAAAGTGCCCTCCAAAATACTTTCCCTCTCTGCCCCTGCCCTGTGTGTCCCATCCCAAAACCCACCCCCTGCTTTGACCGTCCTCCAGCAATTCTAGTGATTTAGCTCTGACTTCCTTAATGTTTTTTGTTCCACTTTTCTAACCTACTTGGGCTTCAGATATGTGTCCCAGGCTACATGTTCTATTGTTCTGCTCAGCCTGATTTCAGTGTCCCTTACATAGCAGATGCTCTACACTTGACATCTCTGAACTGAAATCTTTACTTACATCTAAGCAATTTCCACTGCTACTCCCTCGATTCCAACCTAAATGAAGATTTGCTGTGATAATTTGGTATTCTGGTAAATTCTTGATGCTCAGAGGATATGTGAGCAGGACAGAGGACAGGTCATAACTTGAAAACTAGATGTATGGGGATGGGAAACTTGCTCTGTCTTTAATTATCTGGGTTTTTTTTTAAGATAAGAGGTTCTGTAAATAAAGGTTCTTGATTACTATTAATAATGAGTGTTTTAGAATGGGATATAAGAGTAAGCATTTTTCATAGTATTCTTTTTGGCTTAGGTTTACAGGCCTGAAGATTTTTAAGAACATCTATAATGAACTTACATGAAAAGAGCTTTTATGTGCCTGCAATGAGATTGAGTGCTCTATGAGATCATCCTAAAGTACTTTCATCAAGAGATATTGCTTTTTTTATTAGCTCATTTAACTTATATTTTTGTTGCTGGACTCCTTCTAAAACCTGTACTGTGAGCTTCAGAATTCATGAAGTTACTTTCCTCTGGATTTACCTCATTGCTGATTGACTTGGGTGCCTCAGAAGATGGCAGTTCTTTGTGAGGCTGTCTGCAGTTGGGGTGATTACAAGAAGTTGCTCTTTGTAAATTTGCTGGCATTTAATAACGTGGAACTCAGAGATACTGTAGGCAATGTAAAACATAATGAAGACATAAATGAAAGTCTTTGAAGATCAAGTGTCAAATGTGTAGGAAGATGTGGGATATGGATTATGAGCAAATGAGGGAGCAATAAAATTAAATACGTAGATCATCATGAAGCTGAGCAATTCAGAAGCCAGAGGCTGTGTTGACAGCAAAGGAGATTGGAAGAAACTAAAAAGCCAAAGGATTGAATTGCAAAGTGTTCAATAGCTACAGCTATACTCAGAATCATAGACTTGTTTCATTTGGAAAATAGCTTTGGGATTATAGAATCCAGCTGTTAACCGAGTTCTGCCCAGTCCACCACTAAACCATGTACTGAAGTGCCCCATCTTTTAGAGGGATAGTCCCCACACATCCAATGAAGGATAAAGATTTTCCTTAGCCCTCCATTGCTTTCTTATCTATTTATGAAAATATTTTATTGTCTTTTACAGCAGTATACCGATTAAGTTCTAGCTGGGTTTTGAGCCTTCTAATTTTCTCCTTGCATAACTGCATAACATCCTTGTAATCATAGTTTGAAATCAGTTCAAACTCTTGGTACTTGTTAATCTGTCTCATCAAGCTTGTGAGATTTGTTTTAAATTTTGAAAATGGGTAACTTTTAATGTGGGGTTTTAGCTTTGTAGGGGTGGGAATTACAAAATCCTGAATCTTTAATTTATCTTGTGTTTTTGCCACATGTTATAACAGTTGTGTAATAATTTAATGCATTCAAGAATTGCCTGTGGCAGCAAAATAATCTTTGAGTGAAATTCCCTTAGTATCATTGTGTGTTTAAGCCAGAGCTGTTAATGAGCTGTATGGATGGTAAATTTTCAGGTATTTTCCTAAATGTTATGTTCCAGATGAAAATAACTTCATTTTCTAGACCAGCCTTTTAAGCAATATTTTGGAATTTTATTCCATGCCAGATCTTTGGAGTTGGCTGTGTGCTAATGTTATTAACAAAATGGTTTATGTTATTGGCTGCCTTCTCTAGAGAAGCAGATTTTTAGATGCCTGCCCAAAGCTCTATTTACAAGTATGATTACACATTCTGTATTGAGCAGAGGTCAAGATGACAGATGCATTTCACAGAATCATGGAATGGAACAAGTTGCAAGGGCCCACAGTGGATGATCTGGTCCATCCTCCCTGGTCAAGCAGGGTCATCCCAGAGCACAGATTTACATTCAGACAGTTCTTGAAATCTCTAGGGAAGGGAGACTCCACAACCTCTCCGGGCAACCTGTTCCAGTGCATGCACAGCAAAGAAGTCTTCCTTATATTCCCAAATTTCCCTCAAGCTTTCTAGCTTTCTCAGATTTCCTCTCTTTTATTTATTTTGTATTCTAATTGTCTCTGTATAATTACTATTTCTTTATAGTGATTTTTAATGTGCCTTCCTAATTATGTTAAGCACTTAATTAGTGTATTAATTTTTGTTGAAGCCAGTATTGAAAGCTCACTAGTTTATTTTAAAGGTGGCCTTATGCAACCTATATAATTCTGCTATTTCTTACGTACTTTTTTTTTGCCCCCCCCAGGTAGAAGATGGAAGCAAAGCTGCAGCTGTGGACAAGTTACTGGCTGGGGATGAAATTGTTGGCATCAATGACGTGGGCCTGTCTGGCTTCCGACAAGAAGCAATCTGTCTGGTGAAAGGCTCACACAAGACACTGAAGCTTGTAGTGAAAAGGTAAGCTTGTGTCCTTGGCTGGAACACCAAATGTGTTTCAGCCTATAAGCCACTGAGCAACTAAATTTGCCAAGATTTGGCTAGTTAATGACTTTCATTCAGTGTTATTAATGTGCATATTGTGTGGTGTTCAACTCGTCCTTAAACACAGACTCTTTATGGATCCAGTGTGGAGAGAGGCAGCCTATTGATCGAGGCGAAACCCAAAGCAGTATGTTCTGTGAGTGCTGTGATGTGCTGAGTCAGGACAGTGCCCAAAGCACTTCAGGGCTGTCAGCCCTGCTTCCCTGCCTTTGCTGTGCAAAGTCACACCCTCATGCTGTGCAATACTCCCTAGTGCATCTGCCACACGGGCCAGTTGTGCTGTGAAGAGTGGGTTACATGGGAAACTTTTGGAAAAGCACTTACGTACTCTGAAAGTATTTGAGGTCTCAAGCATTTCATAAGTGGTTTGCATAAAGGGTACTTTCAGTTGGTTATTCGTGAAGGGGAAAAGTGAAGTGGTTTATCAAAACAGAACACATTTTTGGTATGAAAACTTTTTGACATTTTGACTTGTGACTTTAAGTTCACACAACTTTTGCTAGCTTGAATTAAAAATAATTTTCATAAAATATTTTTGAGAGAAGTAAACCAATGTTAAAGTAGCTAAATCTTGTAATTGCTGAAAAAAATTCCAACCAGGAAATCTGAACAACACGATCTTTGTTAGTAATTTCCTACTCTGGTGTATCAGAACTTTCTAGTTAATTACTTTTATCAAATTATACCAGCCAGTCTTTCATGTGAGAATTTGTTGGAATCCAAAAGGAATTTTGATGCCACACAGAAAATGCCAAGACCTTGAGCATGAGCTTGACAGGTATGAGGATCCAGTCCATAACTGACTGAGGCGGTCCCAAAAAGGACAGTCTTTTCTGAAATACCACTGATAGGTAGGAGAGGTACAAAAGTGTGCTTTTCACCTTTGGTTTTAGAAGGTATTTTGATAGAAGGAATTATGGGAACCAGGAGCTCTTTCACAGCTGATAGTTTATATCCACAACCATAGCTACTTCCAGAACCTCTCACCAAATTTTTGTAGCATTGGGGCTAATAAATGCAAAATAAAATACATTCACAACTACCATAAATCATGTTGATGTTCAGCAGTTCCAACTTACACTGTCTATTCCAGTAAAAGCACATGTTGGCAGAGGTTACATCAGTTGTTCCTGTCAAAGAAAGGGAGAACTTCAGGGTTGAGAAGTTTTATAGACACTGAAGAATCTGCCAAGACAGCAAGTCTTAATTACCAAGAAAAGCTTCGGGCCGAGTAGAAAGATTCCCTCTCTTGGTGCTTTTCAATTTTATGACAGTAATTTGCTTAGAGTCTGAATTCTGGTCTATCTTTGGAAATGGCAGCAGGTTTGGTGCCTCATGAGAGGCACAGCTGTGTCTTATTACTCATACCACATGGCTCTCTACTACCATCTGAAAGGAGGTTCCAGTGACGTGGGGGCCAGTTTCTTCTGCTGTGACTGCAGTGAGAGGACACGAGGAAATGGCCTTAAGATGGGAAAATCAAATTAGATAGTAAAAAAAAAAACTTTTCTCCAATAGGGTGGATAGGCTTTGGAATGGGCTGCCCAGGGAGGTGGTGCAGTCACTCCCTGGTGTTGGAGGCACCTGGATCTGGTGCTGGGTGTTATGTTTTAGTGGTTTAGGGATTAACATGGTAGTGCTGTGTGGACAGTTGGACTGGATCTTTTAAAGGTCTCTTTCAGCATTGATGATCCTATGATTCACTTCATGCATGTGGTTTTGGAGAACTTTGCTACAACTAATCAAGTGCTGATTTGCTGCTGGGAGTTTGTGGCCGTTCTCTGCTGGCAGCAGAGCCCCATTGGTGTACATGCCCTTGAGCACTTCAGTGCAAAAATGATGGATTTTCATCAGTCCTTTATCATTCCTCCCCTTTTTCCTTCCTTGGCATGTGTGCAGTAGTCAAAAACAAGCTAACTGGTCTAGCCAAGAGGCTGAAACAGTGGCTTTGTTAGAGAAAACATTATTGTCTGAAATTCATTAAGAACTTCCATAGCTTCCAAACGAGGCAATAGCCCTTTGGGTCATTGACAAGCCTGCATAATATTAGATAAAATTTCATAAAACTTACTGAATGAAACTAGCTGGGGCTTTTGTCTTGGTTTTTTAACTTTGTTCTTTCTCTTGGAAAGTTGCCCTAGGACGTCAGTCCTTTTGACCGTCAGAAACCTTTTAACTTCCAGTCTCATTTTGTTCTTGGCCAGATTGTTGTCATGCACTACTGTCACTGTGCTGAAATAACTTTTCCTGTTGGCAGTTGAAATGATGCAGGTTTTTGTAAAAGTCTTGTTAAATGCTTTCTTTCAGAAGTTATGGTTTGAACGACAGTATTAGTTTTGTTTTGTTTGCCTTAAATGTTAAGCTGAATTTTTATGAGTACTTTAAACAGTCGTGTGTTTAAGCAAACCAGTTGTTTAGTCTTTGTGTGAGCACTCCTGCAGGTCTGGATTGAATTGGATCAGGCAACTGATCTGACTACAAAATTACTTGAGTAAGTAGGTTTTCAGCTAGGTAGGACCACACCACTTTTCAGAGGTAGCCTGCATTTTAATCAATTGCAGCAGTCTTCAAATGGCTGTTGTAGCATTTTTAGATCACACTTACTGTACATTTTTAGATCCACACTTACTGTTCCCTGGGGAGACTGGGAACAGTCCTACAATTTCCTTTCATTGTATAAAACAGAAGATGAGGTATTGATCTGCAAGTCATTTTACCATCTTTTGTCTGCTTGCCCTGTGTCCTTTGTCTAGCACTGTGGTGGCTCTCTATAGCATTGGTTTAACATTTTATTCTCTGTGGTGTCAGTGTGATAATCTGCAGCCCAGAATAGACAGAAGGTTTGAAGTTCAACTCAATCCTGAAGCTTAAGAGAATCTTTGTTTTAATCATGCTTTTGCTATCTCTGAGCACTAATGTGCATAACCAAGATCTAGATTTTATGTGGAAAACATTTTTCCTTGTTTGTCTTACCTATTTGTGTACTGATCTAGAAGTGAAGAGCAGACTTCTAAAAATCTATTATGTTATGAAAAAATTACTACTTAACAAAATACTTCTGGAAAGTAGAGAACTTTCCTTGCTATAATGTCAGTATAATTATAATATATGTCAGTGTAATCGATATATACTATAATTATACTGACATTATTTGCCACTGCTGAGAAGTGTGTCCCTGGGAAATTGCTTCTTAAAGCAGTAGAGCCACAGCCTGATTCTGTGTTGATCTAACTATATGGAGGAAACAGTAGGACATGCTGTTGTCTGTATAGAAGTCTAATGTACCTACAGAAAAGACCAAGGGAAAATGTTTTAGTGAGAGTAATGTGTTTCATTCACAACAATTACTTTGTGTCTGTAGCAAAGATTTCTTAAGGGTCTTAGATTTTCTGCAGTGGTAGCTGGCTTCCAAAAATTATATTTACCTGCTGTTTTTAAAGAATATGATTCTTGGCTCACACAGGGAACATAACGCTGGTTTCTAATAAAACTATCTGCAGTGCCAAATACTCACCATAAGTGTGTTGGCTATCAGCATATATACTTTGCTGTATTTTCTGGAAGCATTGCATAGTTGTGGTCTAAACCAAATCAGGACTGTGCAACTGGCTTAACAACAAACATGACAATTATGTGGCTTACACATATTGATGGTAGAACAAGTGCAGTGTACTTTCAGTCCTGATTAAAATAGGACTCAGGAGGCCTCATGTTATTTTCTCAAGTGGATTTGTAGAAACAATGCATCTTAATTTGGTGCTAGTTCTTCAGTGTAGTACTGAGTAATTTCTTTTCCTAGGAAAATGGCAAGCAGACTATGTTTAGGACAATTCTTACAGGAATTACACGAGAATTTATTTTGTTTAGAAATGGTGTGCATATCTGCATAGAAATGAAGTGGCTCTGAGTGTCGATACTGAATGTTGATGTTGAGGTGATTGCCATATTCTGTGTACTTTGATTATTTTGAGTATATTTCTAATTTAAATTCCTTTCATTACGTACCATCTTCATTTTTTTGCTGCAGCTGTGGACAAGTTACTGGACATAAACATATATTACAGATTTTTCACTATGCATTCATGAGACACATTGAACTGTTAAAAATTGGCAGATAGAGGTGAGGCTTTTGTGTGTTATTCATTAAAGGCAGGGTGAGATTTCCACTTCTGGGAGTCACCCTAAGAAGTTACATGGGTTGTCCTCTTGGCTGCTTCAATCCTCTGTTAGCAGCAGTCGAAGTGGGTGGGCGAGAGAAGGAGCAGCCTCTTTTCCACAGGGCCTGCTAGCAATGAGAAGCTGGAATTCGTTTAACTTGGCCAACTCTGTAGTTCTAAAGTTCTGTACTTTGGTCCCATTGTGTACATATGAGGACTCGTTGGGTTTTTCCTTTTCTGTAGCATTTTGGTGTTGTGCCTTCATGTTGTTGAAGTGCAAGTTTTTTTTTGCAATGCTGAGGAAGTTCCTTGTTAAAGGAGATGGAAAGCGTGGGAGCAAACACACTTGTCATTGGAAGTGTAGTATGGATGCTGACATTACTGTGCAAAATCCTAACAAGGGGAGTGACTTTCAAGATACTTGTGCTATAAACACCTAGACGTGGAAAGCTAGAGTTATCTGAATTTGCATGGCACTTCATGAAGACAGTCAACTCTTAATTAAAGCACAGAAGGAATTTTTAATTAATGTCTTGAGGGCTCCAAGATTGTACAGTGCTGTTTCAAACACCTGAGACCTGAGCAGAAATCTGTGAATAAAAGTCTTGACAGTCATTTACAACATTCAGTTGGGAGATCACCGAAGTTTGTCACAGTCTGAGCAGAAACCTGCTGAACACCACCAGTGCCCTTTCTGGGGAAAGGGATTTTCTTTTCTGTACAATTATGAGATGGAGATGGGGGACTGTGAATTCTGTCTCTTACCTGTGTTTGGCCTTGATACTTCTATTTTCATAGGTACCAAAATGGTATAGGAAACCATCTGCAAAATTAGATGTATACTAAATTACTTTTAAACATTTAGTATACTATTTTGTCTATGGTTATGGTTAAGCATTGCTCAATAAACCAAATGCACTTGTGGAGAACCACTGTTGATTACAAGTGGAATCTAATTTGTCTTTCAATTAGATTTCATTTCTTCTGGAACTGGGAACTGGGGCAAAACAAATAGCAGTGGTTTCTCTCTTGTTGCCCAGAAGCCATAATTCCTCCTTTTTAAAGATTGACCTTGTCCTTCACTGACCAAAAACAGATATTTTTTTGAAAATTCCTGTATTTTCAACCAAACTTTGGAAATGTAAAGTTTGGAAACTGTAATAGGGCTTTCCAGGGCTGTGTCTGCATACATGTACAAGTGGACAGGTGTGATAGCCCCTTGCCACCCATGTTTATTGGAACTGACAGCTGGGTAGCAGGATGTGCCCCTGCAGATATTTGGGAGTGGATATTTGTAACAGACACACACAGCTTTAAAGTGCAAGGCACAAACATTTCTGTGGGACTACGATTGGTGGAAGGGCTGGGCACTTTTTAACTCCCACTTTGCAAATTCACTTGAGAGGTGAGTTAGTACATTGCTGTGGGCCCCCTCTTTTTCTCTCAGCAGGATGGGCAGGTGTAAATGTGTGTCAGGTATGGACACATGCACTGCTCCCAGCCAGGCCTGGTGTTTGAGAGGGGAGTAAGCCACGTGTTTCAGGATTTGTGACACGGCATGACCAGGCTAGGGCACCTCTTTGTCTCCTTTGCTGCTGCCAGGGAGGTGCCATGGCTCACAGTGGGGTGGCAGGAACCAGATGGGCACAAACATCGTGCATCAGGCAAACTGCACAGCACCTCCAGGCCCAGCTCAGGAGGACCTTGGGGTGGATGTCCTGTGCTTTAAGGAGTGCCAGTAATCCCAGCAGGATCTTTCTCTGAAGGAATGTTTAATGGAGCATCTTCCAAATAAACCACCCTGTACACACACGCTCAGTTGGGGCACACAGAGTAGACCAGCCCATATGGAGGTCCCCTCCTGCTCAGGTTTGCTTTCCAGCTTTCACATGGGCAAATGTAAGGCTGGCTGGGCCTCCACTGTGCTCCTCAGCCTTCAACTCTGTAATCCTGCACTACTGATTGAAGGGGAATGGACATGACAAAAGAAGGAACACACACTTCCATCTTATATTTTCAGCAAATTATACCTTAGAAAAGCCCTGATGAGGGCCATTTTTCCTGGTTGCATCACAGTCACTTAACCCAACACATTAACAGTGTGAATCCACATTCCCTTTGCTGTAACCCTAGCAATACTGCCCAGGATGTTTCCCATGCCAACTGCCTTTTTGGTGGGGTTGTACATCTAAAAAGCACTTTTATTTCCTAATTTTCTGCCCACCTCACTTGCCTCTTGGTTGCACTAACATGATTTGATTCATGCTATTAATGACACAGTGATGGATGCTTGAGGTAATTGTAAGCTTTAATTCTCCAGTTGATGGTGTATTGTCCCTTGTTTCAAAGAGCAAGTTGTTGTCCTGTGATTTTGGATGTTTGTCTTATACAGCTGTCAGGCTTCTCTCAAATACTTATGTCATGACTGACATGTTTTTGTTTTGTGACAACTTCCATAATTTATCTCTTGGAAAATCTAAAAAATCTGCCCTGTAAAGCTTAAATAACAGAAAGCCAAAATGACAACAGATGTCACAATATTTTGCCAAGGCAACTCTCTTAGGACAATGTTTGGGCTACTAGGAAGGGTGCAGACATTTCCTTGTAGGTAAAAGGAATATTCTGTAATTTGAATATGCTTATTCAAATGGTTACTTGTGGCACTGCTATTCAGTTTTAAGTAATTACCAAAATTGGGCAACAGAGCTTTTTTGTGGAATGGGATATCCATCAAACAGTAACAACTGGTGAGTCATGACTGCATTTTAGTAGTGGGTTTTTTTCCCTTCAATCATGCATGCACTTGTCAGAATAGTTAATTTTGAGTATGAGTAGTCTCATCCAACTTAGTAAGAGCACTCACATGACTGAAAATAAAAAAAGTAAAGAAGTGCTTATGGGATCTAATCATAGCTTTTTACAAGGTGGTACTTTGGAGTTATTCTGAAAACTGCCTTCCACTTGTGAATTTCATTGTAGATGCTGGAAACTCTAATATGTAGCCCCTTGCATGAGAGAGAGGAGAACAAGTGAGCCTTCTAAACTTTGGGAATCTGAAGACTTACTCATTTCACATAATACTTTTGTATGCCCACACAGATAATTTTGTGTTCAATAATACTGTAGATATCTTCAGACTCCTGACTGAAACAGAATTATAAACCCATCTATTAAAGACCAAATGAATAATCTTTTTATGTCAGAGATGATCTTTGCATGTTGAAGGCATGCTTCTGTGTATGTTCCATATGTTTTGAAATAATTAATTGTTTGGGGCTGCTCTTAAGCACCTTAGAGTGTTGGGTTTTTTAACACTAGTCAAGGATGTGGAGTGTACATGTTCTATTTCAAGAGAGAAGGAATAATACTCCTATTTCAGGGTGTTGCAGTTTTCTCCTGGAAATTTTATTTTAGGTTACATATTTCCCATCCTGAGGATTAAATGATTGACAAGTTGGTACTTAGCACTTCTTACATGTTTCAGCATCAAGTATCTCCCATATTGAGTGTAGAGATTTTATGCTCTACTTGCTCAAGTAACTACATGTAACACCTTTCAATTTGAGAAGATTATAAAGAAGTTTTAAAATAATTTCTGAATCCAATCCTTAACTTCAGAAATGTGACCACTTCAAAGAAGGGCAGGAATGCAAATGTGTTGCAGATTTAGTTACTGAATAACTGAAGAAATTTACATCTTATCTCCTGTGCAAGAAACTCAGGATATTTTATGGTTGATTCTACTGAATCTGCATAATACTGGATCACCTGGCAAAGCAAAGTCTGGCACAGAGTCACAGCTGCCACACTGCTGAGTTGTGCAGCCCTTGTGCTTTTAGGCCAGCTTCACACTGAGTGCAGAGGAAGGACAGAATGACAAAAGCCAAAGTTTGGGGAAATTTCTGATGGGTTGTTATAAAAAACAGAGTCAGTTCTTTAATCTGGCTCATGGAGCAGCCTTGGCAGCAGGTATGCAGCTGAACCAGGGCTGGCATGTGATGGGGAAGAAAGCACTCTGGGGGATGGTAACTGGTCTGGCATAGGTCGTGTCAGAGCAAAATCGCTTTCTCAGGTAAAACCTGAACCCTGCCAGCTTGTGGCACAGCTCTTTGTGGAGGCTCTCTAATTTGCATCATGTGGCTAAAGTGTTTTAACCAAGATGGAGACAAAGTAGGGCTGGGCTGTCTCCTGAAATGCCCTGGGAAGAGGAATCCCTTTCCCCATTCCTGTTTTTGGGTCACCTTGGACGTGGTGAGGTAAATTACAGCTGAAATCAGTGTGGGAAAACACCACACCTGTGTAGAAAGACCAGCGTTTGGAATGTGGTTTCTGAGGAACCTCAAGTCATTTGGGATGGCTGTTGAAGGGTTAGCTTATTGTGGTGAGTGGCTGGGAGGCAAAACACACCTGTTGTTTCTGGCCACAAGCAGCACCAGGGTTCCTGTGGCTGTGTGCCCCAAGGATGTGGCAAGTTCCTTCTTGCTGAAGGCAGCGTTTCAGGCTGGCACAGGCAGCCCTGGGCTGCTCTGGCATTCACTCTGCCATCCTGGCAGGAGGGAATGTGTCTGAAGGCTGCTCTGCTTCCTGCTCCTTCACCTCAGCCATGGTAAGATTGGACTCCTGTTGCTGCTGTTAGCGTTGGCCTTGCCAAAGGCTCTGTTTTTCTTCAGTGTTACTGGTGAATAATGCTTATTTTATATTTACCTTAAAGGTTGATTTCTTTAGCACTTTACATGGCATGATAATTTCTAAGATACTTGAAAATAAATCCTGCCAGAACCAATTTATTAAATGTGTGAAGCTCTTTAGATGTTTTCCAATGATAAATACTCATTATAAATGTTGTTATCCTTCTGAGGGATTCTGATAAATTATGGTAAAAACTGAGGTAAGAAGGTGACATCAGGAGTTTAATGCTATCTAGCCATCAAAAGGTAGTAGAATGTGCAAAAAATAAGGATGAGGGAAAAATATTTATGTAGCTTATATAATATACCATAAATCCCAAGAGCAATACTTTTATCTCAGACATCCACATGTGTATCTCTAGTTACCTAAGGCAGAGCAGGGAAAAACAGTTCCAGAATATGAGAGCTTTATCGTGGTAGTCTATTGTGAATTCAGAAGGCAGGAAGATTTATGATGTTATACCTCATACAAATTAATACCTCTTTGTTGACAGTGCATATCTTATTTATAAATGAAATTGCTGTTCCATCCTGCTCAAGCCTGTACAGTTGGGCTGAGGAACAAGGAAAACCTGAGCAAACTGTGATGATGAAATCCTGATTTCTTCAAGTTAATGATTGAAGTCTTTAAGGGCACTAGGGTTGATAACTGATTTGCATTTATTTATTTTCACAGACAGAAGCAGAGCATTTTGCAGGTCTCTTTAGTTTCTTTCTATGTAAAATGCAATTGAGAGCATGGGATAGGAAAGGAGCTGCTGTGCTGTCACAAAGTCATACTCCTTCCAGCATTAAAAGAGGCTCTGTTGGCTGTAGTGGTGTTGCTGTTTGCTCCATTTTTCAAGTGCAGGATGACTGTCAGCTGGGAGGTCAGACCAGCTGGTTACCTGATACATGGGAGGAGAAAACCAAGACCTGTGCCACAGGCCCTGTAGGTCTTGCCATGGTTCCTGGCAAGGCACAAGGTGATTGTGTAGACATTTGTGTGAATTTTGGCATGTGAGAATGGGCATTTGAGGTAGAATATGCTGCTTAGCTGAAATTATAGGGGTTTCTACAGATACCCATATAATAGAATTCTGTCAGTAACTTTTCTGTCAAAATACTGGTTCAATTTGCCATTGTAAGAATACCTGAATATTAATAGGTTGCTTTCATTACTGCTTTCTCTTTTAGAGCCTCCCCTTCCCCCTAGAAGTCTGTAAGTTTAGCATGTGTTTATATTTTTATTTTATTGTTTTAAGTTCTAGGTCACTTCTTTTTTGGGGATACTTTTTGGAAGTCATTTCCTTTTATGATAAGATACTAGAAGCTGAAATTACAAAAACAGGAACTCCTCCTGTTTTGCATGGACAAAAGTGCTGCAGTTCCATTTGCTGCTTCTAGGAAAATAGGTTGACTTTGTTGTTATAATTTGTTGGCACTTTTCTTGAAAAGATAAGTAAGAAGGGAGTACAGGGTATTCAGATACTCAGTACACAGAGATCATAAACAACAACAAGGTCTCAGTTCTG
This sequence comes from Zonotrichia leucophrys gambelii, assembly GCF_028769735.1. Lineage (NCBI taxonomy): Eukaryota > Metazoa > Chordata > Aves > Passeriformes > Passerellidae > Zonotrichia > Zonotrichia leucophrys. The sequence goes on along the minus strand of NC_088169.1, from coordinate 20,979,654 downwards.
TTGTTTTAACTCATTGCACTGAGTTTTAGTCAGCTGCAAACATTCAGGAAAAAAACTGTAATACTAGAAAAGCTGTTTAATTTCAGGTATTGGAGTGGATCATTTTAAAGGTGTGAAAAATCCAGAAACTGCTGACTAATCTCCCTTTGAAACAAAGAGAGTCAATGCTCTATTTCAAATTCCACCTTCAAAAATAGAGACATCCAGAATATTTTCTGACTTCTGAAGATCACAGCTATAGCAATTAAATGTCTGAGGTCACTTTTTAGCTGTGCAAATAAGATAGTCTAACCACCGTCTTTATTTTTTTATTACACTGAATGGCTTGAAGTCTGATTTCTCTCTGTGACTGAATCCTTTGCTGGTAGCGCTCTCTTGTGGCTGTTACTTTCATTTAAACGACTTAAGGGATTTCAAAAATATGTATATTATTTAGAAATTTTTGCCTTAGGACACAACAGTCTGTGTTGGATAAGCATAATGTGGTGGTTTTGCAAGTTCCTAAATTAAATGTGGTAATATATATTTTAATAATACAGGAAGGTCAGTCTAGGCAAAAGTGTCCCAAGCGAGTTTCCCAGAAGATCTCAAAGGGACAGTCATATTGAGCATTCATGTTTTTAACCTCTTTTTTTGGTATATTTTTGGTGAAAAGCCATATGCCTTTGCATGGTGGACAAATGGGGGAGGCTTGGGGGGAAATGAAATCTGCCTTGGCAGCCAGTCAGGTGGAGGAGAGGCAGGGATGGGCACCTTCATTAACTGGCTTGATTGCAGATGCTGCTCTTCCTGTGGTGCTGCTCTTGCTGATGAGCAAGTTACTTCCTACAACTTTGGCTATTAAAAGGAATGAAAATTGATTTGGGAGACTTTTCAAGTGAAACTGATACATGTGTTCCTGGTGAAAACTTGAAAACTTTTCACCCTGAATCTGTGCTTTCTCATTCTGGGGATGGGAAAGGAGAAGATGGGGGGTTAAACCTTGACCTATTCTGGTTTTTAATACAAATTTTTTAGCTGCTGTTTTAATTTTCAGCAAAGAGGCAAAGCCTAGGAGCTCAGATTGTGGTGGGCAGCGGTTTCCTTTGAACTAGGGACGTACAGTTTGCTCTCAAGAACAGTTACTAATGAGCAGTTGTTTGCTACTGCATAGACTTGGTACTATTGGGATTGTGCATCCAGTGTCATAACTTTATAAGCATGTCTGTATTATTAATACCCAGGGTGTGATATTGGGTGTAGGCTCCTTTTCCTTGTATGCTGTAACCCAACAGCACTGGAGTAATGATTCCAGGTTGTTTACTTAGTTGTACTCTCTTAGAGGGGCAGGTTTACACTTGAGATAAGGCTTTGAATGAGAGGGATCTTGGCCTCTGACTAAAAAATTTCTCTTTTGTAGGCTGAACTCTTGTGTGTGGCATTTGTCTGATCACCCACCTTCACTCATCTTCGGATCCTGTATGTCACATAAGCACTGTGATAATCCTAGTTCTTTCAGGGATATTTTTAAAATGTAAAACTAGTCTTCTGGGAAAGCTTTCATAGCAATTATGTGACTGTTTATAGCTGTTTTCCAGCAAATGTACTGCTGTGCCCAGCAGTTTTTCAAGTGAAGGTAAGATGAGCTTGTTTGCTGTTTTGGCTGCAGTCTAGCAGGACAGCTCAGCAGTATCTGATTGCAGATTAAGACTGAAAAGAGGCTTTTAAAAGCAAATTAAAAATCCTATTAGTCAACTGTATTTTGAGGTTCAGGTTTTCTTTTTCTTTAAAATTAAAGAAATAGTTGGTTTTCCTTGTCTCTTACCACTCAATGTAATTCTCATTGTTTTTTTAGACAGCAGATTCAATAATATCTACCCTATGCAATTTATTCTTCTGTTATGTAGAAAGAGGATGACTTGCTTCTGGAAATCCAGGAAAAAAGTTCTTTTTTCCCACTTAGATTTTATTTCTCTATCCTTTCAAATAAGTCACCAAGAATAATATTTGTCAGGTCTGCATCCTCATTAGCACAGCAACAACTCCATGGTTGTTAGACTCTTTCTGAAACATTGTTAGAAAAGCCAGCCATTAAGTCACAGTCTGCCTTTCTGTGGACTGAGTATGCACATGCACACACAGGCATGTGTGTTAATGTTAATAAACAAGGCATCATGCTATGTTTAGCTTACCTTTATTAAAGGCTATTTCAAAAAAAAACCTAATTACCTTAGGTTTAACATCTGTGAGTAATCTGTACTCTCACCTTTATATGAAGTGCAGTTGTTTTTTAATAGACTATATTAATTTGGCTGAGACGGATTTAGCCAGATGCCACCTAACTTTCCAGTAGGTTCACACAGTTGAGCTGTTGGACTACTTTGTAATTTCTAGTTGTCATATGCTGTCTTAACTGTATTTCTTATTAAAATCCAAATATGTATGCTTGCATAACATGAGATCACTTTTTGCCCTTTAGCCAACCTCCTTCCAGAAGTTTGAGTATTTCTGTAAATCCCCAGAACTTCCAGCTTTTCATTTACAACTGTAAATGCATCCTACTTTGACCTGTGAGAAGCTGGTCATTTTACACATGCAGGATGGGGGTCAGTCAGTTGGTAAGAATGCTGTGGTGCAATCAGTCCACTCTGTTATAGAACAGAACTGAAAAAATGTATAACTGCTGTTTAGTGTGATGGTTCAGTGGCACATAGGCCAGTGTCTAGAAGAAATTTTATCTTTTTTTCTGCTGTGCCAATCCTTAATGGTACAGTACAATTAATCTTCTTCATCTTCCCCCAAAGAAACTCTGTGCAGCCTGTTACTGTATCCTTTATATCCTCAGGTATAACGATGGTCAACAACCATCAAGCAAGCTTACATGTGCAAATCTGGCTAGCAGAAGGGGCTTAATTGTGTGACTATAGAGTAAAGCTTATTTTTTCAGAAGACTTTTTAAGTAAATTGTCCTTTGAAAGAACTCCCCAGAATTTGCAACATCATTCTCCCTGGGGGATGGATATACCTGTAGGTGATGATTTCCAGTGCCTGCATACTGAGGTGGTTTATTTCTAGGGATGTAACAGGATGCCTCTCTTTTAGGGAAAGTGCTGCTCCCTGAGAAGACTGGTTGTTTTTCATGTGTAGGAAAAACATCTGTAACTCTCCACTACCACTGATGATCCATCAGCTCTTAAGAGATTTTCTTTTAGCTTTGTCATCTCATGGGTGACATTAACTTCTTTACAATGCAGTGCCCCAGACCCATCTATTTACCTGCCCATGCATTTGCTTAGAATATTGGAAAAGGATAGAACTGATCAAACGAACACTTTCAGCAGCATAATGCCAGCGCATTTTACAAGCGCCATCTCAAACGCCACTTCAAACGAAAACTAAAAATCCCCTTCCTTCCTTCTCCGTCAGGAACAGTCCTCTGGTTTCATTTTTGGGGCTTTGCTCAGTTTTTCCCCGCCGAACTCCGCAGCCGCGTTCGGCGGCGGAGTCGCGGGTCTGGCTAATCTGAAGCGCTCCGGCTCTTAGCGGGGAGCGCTCACAAGGCTCCTTTGTCAGTCTAATTATATCCCTAAGCTGGCGGCCGCAGATTAGCTCAGGACAGCCGGTGGCAAGGGCTGAGGAGCCCCATGCTCTGCTCGGCCGGCATCGCCCGTGTCTGCCGGGGACAGAGGCCGGGAGGGTGCCAGGAGCACCCCCGGTGCCGGCTCGGGCCCGTGGCCTGGCCCACGGGCCGGTCCCGCTGCGCCGCCGAGAGCTCTGCCCGGAGCCGCAGGGAGGAGGCGCCGCAGCACGGAGCCCGGGTAGGTACGGACGCCCTTCCTTCCGATGTTGGGATAAGCCAGTGCTCAGGGTGCCTTTCTCTTGGCTTTTCTCTGTCTTTTGTAACTTGTTGGATGAGGGGCTATGCATTGTTGTCTCAAATGCATCCGATTACATTTTCATTATAGGATTGTTGAAGTGGAGTCTCAGGTGTGGAAGAAGGGAGTGACTTTGAAAAGAATATTTTGTTTTTGCTTTCAAATTTGCCTCCCATTTCTCAGGCAGACATGGCTTCAGTGTGCTTTGTCTTGCTGAGCAAAACCACTCCTCTCCCATCTGGGCCAGGCACTGGGGGTGCTTTGCATTGCTACTTTCTAAGAGGTCTGCGACCAGTTTTGTTGGGTGGTCTCTTCATGCCAGTATGGGATGGAGACAAATGGAGCGGCAGAGTCACTCTTAGTGGAACTCAAAGTGTCCAGGCCTGAGAGTTTTTAGGCCTCAAGCTTTTAGTGGTGTGGAAAGAAAATTTGGTGGAAAAAGTTTCCCAGTAAAACTGTGAGCTGCTTGCCAACATGTACGGAGCTTACGCGAGGGTGGAAGGGAATTTTTACGGAACAGTGCAAGAGGAAATGAGTATTTTGGTAAATGTGAGACCAAAATGGTTTGTTCTTCATAATAAATCTAAAGAAAGGGTTGTGGGATTTCTGTTTGTAAAGGAGAGGAGTATGAAGTACTGAGCAAAAGTGGGGGGAAAACAGCCTAATCATTTAAATACACTTGTCTTGCACAGTTTGGGGAAGGGGGAGGGAGTTAAATGATTAATTTAGGATATTTTTTTTTGTCACTGCCAGGCAGTCACTGCTTCCAGCTTCTCAAGCACATATATGCTGTGAAGGTGAGTGCTAGAGCAGCATGGGTTCAGGATGAGTTTCTGTCTCGATCTTCTTAGTGGGGACCAGACGGGCCAGTCATCTCCATTAGAGAAATCCTTAATCTGGTGAGGCTAATGGACCCTCTCACACAAGAGGGCTGCTCAGGTAGGATCTCCCCGCTGTATTTGTGGGGAAGGATCCCAGAAGAGTTAGGATCAATGTCTGCAGGTTACTGTTGATTTATAATAACATAGTAATACATAGCAGAGCACTGGCACATAAAACCCATCACACATTTCTGTGGCTTCACTGAACTTTTAGTAAAGCTATAAAATATTAGACATCCATTAGTCACTTGGAGCTCATATGTGGTAGTCAGTATGTCTCAGTGATTTTTTTTCTACATGAAGATACCTTTTCTATTCTTTGAGGTTGTTTAGACATCCTTGTGCAGAGCTCTGCACCACCCTAGGAGTGTTAAAAGCCAGCTTTGTTTCCCATCTGAAGGTGACTAAATGCAGCACATATAATGCAGACAGCTGAGAACCCAGAGGTGTATTCACTGCTCCAAGTTTAGTAATAGTGATGTAGGTACAATTTGCATGTGAATGTAGTCATAGTATCTGTGTGGTCTGTTGTGAGATTGTCTATAGATACTTTGGTTTATGCAGGAAGAATGCATGGATGAGCTCAGTTATTAAACTACTTGATCATTTTGGAGGGATGCTGATAATTTCTGCAGCTTTTTAACAAACAAGCTTTGGCAGCAGAAGTAACTATGAATATTAACTAGAGAATTTCTTACTGTATTTTGTCATCAATTGTAACTGATCTCGGTTTGGGAAATTTAGGTTGTTTCTGATTTGATTTTTGTGTATCAAAGCATGTTTCAGCCTGTGGGCAATTATTAATCTACTGTTGCCAGATTTACTCTCTTGTAAAACTTACACTTGGTGATAATTAGGGTGGCTAAAGATTGAGATCTGAAGGGGTGGTGTGAGCTGGGCTGGAAGAAAAATGATCTATTGAAGTGTTGTGTTGTTATTGCTGTGAAGGGATTCTGTTTTCAATTTTGCTTGGAAAATAGCTTTTATTTTGCTGTGAAGTGACTGAACCCAGCGTTCAAGTCTAATGATGTTAAATTGGGTGCATATCTTGGCACATTCAGTTTCTGTAAAATAAGCTTAAAAACCTAGTTCCCCAAGCAAAATCAGCTCTGTTCCAGGAATCCCAGAAATGAGAGTTGTCTGGTCATTATTAATGTTCTAGCTCCAGGTGATTGCGTTTTAGGGCTGCCATATATCTGCTCAAAATGAGGGTTTGTACTTATTCCTAGTGTATCCAAATCAAGGGAAACAGCTCTGTTTCTCACAGAATGAAATGTCAGAAGGTGAAGCAGGACATAGAACCAGCCTCAGCAGAGGATCCAGCTTCTTGCACTTGCCTTTACTGCAGTCCCATCACCCCCCTAGGGATGGAGGGCATGGATTGCATTGTTAGGGCCAGGCTCCTCCCCACAGGGTGGTAGGAGCTCTCAGAGACAGCATTGTACCTGCCCATGCAGATTGCTTCTACTTCCATTAAGAGTCTACACAAAATGTTGGAAATATTTGGCCTGAGTTAGTACAGGCATAGGAAGAGAGTAGCTCATGCTCCAAGAAGTTGCAGGAAAATATCTGCCCTTTGCCAGTGGAGAAATGGTAGATGGATGTGTAAGTGTTTCAAATTGTGCTGCTGTTTGTTATAATGCTGTTATGGCTGCAGTCATCAGTTGGAGATTGAGAACGGGATTTAACTTGGAACTAACAATTAATTTCACCTGAAACTTGAGCTGCCCTGGGAGGTAAGGAGGGAGAGGTTACTTGGATGATTGTGCAACTGTACCCACTTCATGCCTTGGGCTTCCAACATGTTAAGGCAGCTGAGATTTCCTGCCCAAATTACGAGCTCTGTAATGTGCCAAAACTCTAATGTCTGTTTTAATCTGAAAATAGTTTTTTATGACAATAAAAATCCTTTTTATAAACCATGCTGTGTATCAGAGTGTGATTTACAGCTGCAAAGCTACCTCAATTCAGTGGAAGAAGTAAAAATTTTTAGATGCACTAGTATATGTAATCCAGAAGGGGATTTCCAGAAGAGGAGTTTTTGGGGGAGTTTGGTTTGTTTGGTTTTGGTTTGGTGGGATTTTTTTATTTGTGTTTTTGTTGGTTTGTTGGTTTTGTTTTGTTTTGGGATTTTTTTGTTGGTTTGGTTTGGGGTTTTTTAATATTTTTTTTGGTGAAGCAGATTTTTCTTTCAAATCTCTATTGTCCTTCTGAGACCAAGATGCCTCAAGGGAAAATTTCTACATGAAAAGCTTATTCGGTTCTTTATTAATGTGGAAAGTAATGTAACTTTTTACAGTATTATACTCATTTTTTGTCTAAGTTATGGCTAAGCCAGAGTAAATGGGTCCTGGATGCTGTGTGATGTGACCAGTATTTATTTGGAAGCTTACTTGAGAATTCCAAGTGTTGTGAGAAGCAGTATTAGAGTATTTAACAAGTGAAAGCTTGTAAATAGATGAGCAATAAGACTTTATGTCGGCCTGTTGAGTTGGTTCTACTTCTTACTCCAATGGGATTTTTTGGATGAAAATAACTATATTGTTTCTACTAGGGATCAGCAGTATTGTTCTAAAGATTTACTTAATTAAATGTTCCTGCAGTGCATCTGATTTAACCATTCCTTTTGTGAACAAGGCAGATGTAAATCCAGACAGGTTTTGGCTTCATTTGAAACAGAGTTCCTTCCATTCACGTGTTTTTTGTATTCAGAGAGTGACCCTGAAAGAAAGGAGGGGATGGTATGTGTTGTTTTTATAAAGCTCACTACAGATCTGCAGAGGTAAAAGACATGGCCCTAAAGTATTTGCCATGATGCTATACCAAGAGTTTTTTGGGTTTTTTGCTCACCATGAAAAGACATTTTACACATCTTAAGTTTAATGTCTATAATATAAAGTAAGGGTGTGATACCTCTACAGTTAAAATTTCAAGTGCTGATGTTTCTGCCTCTGCTGGGAAAGCCCTGTTTTTTGGCTTTTTAGAGGGGCTAATGCAGTTACTGTATCTTCTGTCCTTACTTAAAAGGATGTAAAGGCTCTTCTGGATGGGCAGTCTGTATGCTGGCACAGAGTGTACTTTAGAAAAAGCATTTAAGTTGCTGCTGTCTAGCCCCAGGACAGTAGGAACTTGGGGCATCTTAGACTGAATCAGAGGGAAAGGCAGTAGGACAGGCTGAAGAGAAAGGGAAGGAAGTGGCTGAGGCTGTGAGGCTCTAGAAGGCAGCACAGAGATGAGTTCATAAGTGGGTAGTGGGACAGGTTTTAGCAGTGGGAAAAGACCAAAAAAGCAGTGGCTGGAGTGCAAAACCATCAGCCTGGTCAGAGAAATTGTGGATGTTTTGGAACTAGAAAAGCCTAAAAAGTTGCTTTGCATACATGTATAAATCTATGCATGAATCTATATAGAGAGATAGATATGTGTGTGTATATACATATAATCTCTACTGGATATGAGTGACATTGAAGGTTTACTTCAAAATATATTCTGGAAGATTTTTTTTAATTTGGGAAATCCTTTAATACACAATTTCAGCATGGAAATTTTCAGGAGGGCTCTCTGTATTTTTCTTCCTTCTCATATTCTTTCTGACATACATACCACCCTCCTTCCTTTATTTTTAAATAAATGAAGAAAAAATAAAGCAGGAGACTGTTCAGAAAAAGTGTTCCACCTAAAGTTTTGGATGCTTTTTCCTCACTTGGTTTGCTGTTAGATCCAAAGATATAGATGTACCTTTATGTCAGGAGACAGGACAACACTGAAAATGGCAAGGGGAATTGTATTGGACTTAATCAAGAGCTTTTTTATGGAATTGATAACAACTGGTTTAGCCTAAATGAGGATAACTCTTGCATATATTTATTTACTGAGAACGGCACAAGAAACCATTCACGTTCCTTACAGAGCTTTGCTGCTGGGTGATAGCTTTTGCCAGATTTTTGATACTTCATTTCCATATTTCCCTGGCAGATAGATCTGCCAGTGGTGACTAACATAGCATGAAGTAATTTGAATTCTATGAATATAGCTGTCTGAGATAGATAATAGCAAATATCTTTGTATAGGATGATGACTCCTTTGGCATTCTGTAGAAAGGAATGTTGTTTGTCTGTTTTCAAGAGAGGCTAAGAAGAGAGATCAAATTAAGTGCTCATTTAAAAAAATATTTCTTCATTTTAGAAAAATCATCTAGTTCGAATCATGAGCTTCCATGTTAGGCAGTTGAATGAATTCTTCAAATCTGCAGTGACAAATACATATAACAGATTTTGGAATGAAAAACAGTTACATTGTCAATTTCTTTTTATTTGAGGCCGCTGTGGGTAACTGCAGACTCATGGTGGTATTCGACCTCCTTTTTTTTTCCTGCCAAGGATTCAGAAGACTAGCAAAATCCAAATATGTTTTTAATACATTGAATAAATGATTTAGCAGTTCCTTTGCAGTGGTTTTTTGCATACCCAGTTAATTACATTATATGTTGGTCTTCTGGTGTGTTTTAATTTACTAAACAAAAGATTGGTGACCTACAAAAAACCCTCATGGATTGGGAAGACTTTTGCTCCCCCAGCATACACAGATTTACTAAAAAAAAATTGTTAATGAGGTATTGGTATGTCTAGCCTACTGTTATTGTAAGGGAGGGGATGTGAGAAAACTGAGAACTTTGAAGCTGTTTGGGATTTATAAGTGGACAAACAAGAGCCCCTGTGCTGTCACTACAAATTCTTGACATTTTCTGTACATGGAGTAAAAAAAAAATAAAAAATGTGTGAGCAGCTTGCTGAGGACACTGCAAAACCTGAACTTTTCCTAGGCAATTTGGGTGGCTGGCATGGGGCATCATGTTTGTAACTGGTTCTGTTTCTGCAGGACAAACAAGAGCAGTGTGGTTTGGTTTATTTGGCTTTGACACAGTCTAAGGGCACCTTGTGAGCTGTAGCTCACAGTGCAGTGCTCAGGTGTGCTGCTTGTTTGCGGGTGCAGTGATTGCACTTGACCTTCAAGCCTGTGCAGGTTTCCATTTTATCTCAGGGCTGCAGCCTTTCTGCATTTCCTTAGCCTTGCATCTTTGGCATGTTTAGTAGCCAGTTACTCTGGGATTAGGCAACATTTCTGGTTCTAGACAAGGTTTAAAATGACTGCCAGTAGTTTGGACCTCCTGCTGCAACTTTGGAAAAGTGAACTTGGGTTATTTTAAAAACAAAGTTTTTAACAACACAGAAAGTCTTTGTTGCACCGCTGAAAAGCTTTGAGTAGCATTGTGGTGAATGGAGGGAGAAGAGTTTTATTTTGATAGCTGCTGTTCAGCATCAGTACACTGACTGGTTCCCAAATTCTTGTGTTTGTACCTTGAAACATGGTCTACAGCTTTCTGTAGAAACATAAGTGACTGAAAAGGGAATATATCTATTTTTAAAGAATCTTTACGATAAACGATTGCTGCAACAGTTTTCACTCAAAGATTTAGGGCTGACAGTGTGTAACAGTAAGAGTTAAAAAGAACAAATGCTTCTGCTTTGGGATTTTTTTCCTGTCTTTGTAGATTCAGCTCAGTTCTAAGTGAAGCCACTGACTTGTCCGTCCTTTGACTTTTGAAAAATTGGGATTTGTTATCTAAACCCAGGTTTTATTAGCGTAAAGCCCCACCTTGAGTACTGCCTCCACCTCTGGCATGCCCTGCACAGGAAAGCATGATCGACCTGTTGGAATGAGTCCAAAAGAAGGCACCAAGTTCATTAGAGGATTGGAGCACCTCTCCTATGTGAAAATGCTAAGAGAACTGGGAATGTTCAGCCTGGAGAAGAGAAAGCTTTGGGGTGACATAGTAGCAGTCTTCCAGAGCCCAAAGGGAGCCTATGAGAAATTGGAGAGAGACTATTTTCAAGGGCATATAGTGACAAGACAAGGGGGAATGGCTTCAAATTGAAAGAGAGTAGGTCTAGGTTAGACGTTAGGAAAAACTTCTTTGCTCTGAGGGTGGTGAGGCACTGGAATGGGTGTCTGGAGAAGCTGTGAGTGGCCCATACCTTAAAAACATTCAAGCCAGGCTTGATAGGGCTCTGAGCAAATGGTCTGCTCTAGTGGAAGGTGTCCCTGCCTTCGTCAGAAGGGTTGGAATGAGATGATCTTAAAGGTCTCTTCCAACCCAAACCGTTCTTTTGATTGATTCTGTGATGTATTTCTTGTCGCATCAGATACAGATGAACAGTGGGTGACACCGCATTTGCAAGGACTGGTCTCTAATGCTCACTCCTGGTTAGATGTGCTGTGGGGAGCCCTGGCTGTCAGCGATTACTGCGGCTGTGGAGCGCAATTGTGCAGTCCCAGGGCTGCAGCCGCTAGGAGAAAAGCCACCACCGTGTGGTCACGGCAGAGCTTGCCTCTGTGCCGGCCTCAGGAGGTCTCCGTAGGGACGAGGAACGATCCCGGCAGGAGGCGGAGGATCGGCAGTGATGACGGCGCCGGAGCCGCGGCCTCCCGGGCACAGCGCACGTTAGCCGGCAGGGGGCGGGCAGGGAGAGGAGGCCGGGAGGGAAGGGAGGGGATCTCGGGAAAGGGACACACGGCCCGTGGGCTTCGGGATAGCGGCACCGCCTGCCTCTGTCCCGTGCGGTGCCGCTGCTTGCAGGGAGAGCTGGGCAGCCTCAGCCCGAGGTGTGTGCCAGCAGCTGCGCCTTGGCTCCTTCAGCAGGGGGCTGCAATGAAACATTACCAGACTAATCAGATATTAGGAAGAAATTCTATAGGGTCAGGGTGGGGAGGCACTGGAACAGGTTGGCAGAGAAGTTGGGGATACCTCATCCTTGGGAGTGTTCAGAGCCAGCCTGGATGAGGCTGTGAGCAGCCTGCTCTAGTGGGAGGTGTTCCTGTCCATGGCGGGGCAGTTTTAACTGAGTGATCTTAAACTGATCTTCCAACCCAAACTATTTTATGGTTCTATGAAATAAATTCTAACAATTGGTTTTCATCTGCATGCAGGTGCCTGGAACTGCCTGTCACATTTTTGCTTTGGTTACTCTAGATGCACAAGCCTGTATAGCAGGGTTACAACAGAGGTGCTGTTCAGTAGATAAGAATGATACAGTATCTGTTGGAGAAGGTGGTGCTGGGGAAATACATGCTTCTGTTGTTGGATCTGCTGGCTTTTTTATCTTTTTTCCTTTGTAACCTATCTTCTGTGCCTGTCAACATTTTCCTTCCAGCAGCTTCTGTAAAAGCACTGGTAGAAAGATACTTTCAGTGAAATGCTTTTAATAATGCTTCCATTAATGCTGGAGGTTTTCTGAGTTGTAGGTTCAGAGGATCTCATTCTGTCACTCAGGGAGGTATTACATTAGAATGTAAATGCTCAGCTTCCAGCTTCTTCAGTTGTCTGCAAAATATTCCTGTTTTGAATCTCTGAATTTTTTCTTTCTAGTTCTTCTATCCATTTGCTGAATTTTGGAATCAATTTTTTATGTTGCAGTCCCCATTTTAGAAAAAATCGTTCCTTGAAGTGCAGGATAGATTCTTACCATTTAATTAGAATTACTATCAGAAAGTACTGTTGACTGTGTACGGTGAATTAATTTTTAGTCATGTGTGGGAACTTCCCAACAAAAGCAGGTGTTTGTTTATGAGATTCCCCCTTCTGGGTATCCCACCAGTATTTTTAGGCTGTTCAGACCATTATGTCAAAAAAAAAAAAAAAACACCCTCTCAAAAATCCTGTGTGGCCACAAAAACAGAAAATTCAACAGAACCTGTAAATTCTTGTCCACTTGCCTTATGCCACAACTCAGTCCAGTCTGTTCCTCCCCTTGCTTGGCTGCTCAGGAAGATGAAAGTGGTGGTGGACATTGTAGCACAGAAAATGCCTTCTGAAAATGACATTCATGTAGCGAGGAACTATCTTATCAAGATCTTGAGAAGTTCCATGAGGTACAGTACTGACTTACATGTGCATCCCTTCTGTTTCTTCCCAGTGCTTGGATTCCTCCTGCCATTTGTCAAGCCTAAACTGTCACAGATGCCCTCTTCCCAATCTTCCCAGCCTTCTTTTCCTTGTGCTCCAAATGCTGCTTGTGTTGTGCTAGTTTCCTAGTCTTGTGTTTCCTTAGCAGTACATCATAGAAAAGTAATTGTCTCATAAAAGATAAACCTTTTCAGCTGAATTGATGCCTCAGGATCTGCTGAATTTGCCTTACCAGGCATTTGTGGTATGCTGAGTTGTTGTCAGTACTATTAAAGATGAGCAGTGGGGGGAAAAGCTCATGTGATATTCAGTGCAGCTGAACAGTGGAATTGTAACTTTTTCCATACCTGCACACAAGCTTGGAGCAAGCAAGGATTGTCTGGAGCCTGTCATGGTATGGCTGAGCAGAATCTTTTGCACTTGTTTACGCTGAGAGTACTGGGGCTCCTTCACTGTTCCTACCAAGAAGGAGCAGCTAGAGATGCTCTGCTTAATAGTTTTCTCTTTTGTCACACGGAGAAGAATAGGCTTTTGTTTATGGAAACAATTACTTCTTTTTTTTAATGACAATAATGATGCTACACTTTGTAGTGAAATTACAGTTTCCCTGTAGAATTGTTATTCTCCTTTTGTAATCCTGCATGCAGATTTTGGAAAGACAATTGATCACTGACTTCTCCAGACCCTGCTGAATGTACTGTGAAAAGCCATGTACTCAGAGCTGACCTGAGTTTATTTGCTTTAGTTTTGGTCTCTAAATGCAGTGGTGGAATGATAACAGACAAATATATAAAAAGGGGGAATGAGTAAAAAATGTAGAAGTACCTTTTTACAGTTCAAATTGAAAATATGGAACACTTCTTCAGTGTAGCAAATTACTTAACCTTGGAGTAACAGATTTCTTGAGTACAGAAGTGCATTTAAAAAATTGTAACAACTACAGGTCCTATAAGCCTTTATTTCATACTTGGACTTCAAAAGATGGGATTTGTCAAGCCTCATACTGCATCTAAATTTTAAATTACACTTCCTCCAGGACAAGCAAAGAAGAAGAGCTATTAATTACTTTCTAAGAACGTCCTGCTTCATTCCCAAGTGAGAGGGTCTTGACAAATGGCCTGTAATTGGCATCTGCTCACTGAAACAGAAGTGGCTGGATTCCGCCCAGAAGGCTTATTTAACCTTAGGGAAAAAAGAATGCACTTACTCCATGAGTGCTGAATGCTGTAACAAAACAGAAAGTCCTTGGAAGGCAATGCAAGCTGTAGTTACTAATTCCTGAGCAGAAGGAAGGAGGTAGAGGAGTATGAAGCAGTTTTTCAGGTACATAACTCTAACAACAACCTACTGTTGGTACTTCTTAGAAGGGATATCTTCTGTTAGGTGAGCAGGAACATTTGGAGGTAATATCCAAGTAGATATTTGGGGACTTACATGATTCACTGAACTGATACTGAGATGTATTTTAAAAAAAAAAATCCCAGAAAACACCAAAACAAACAAAACCTCCATGCATATCTGGGATGCCAAACATTTCAAGAGCTGAAGCAGAACTTGCCTGGAGTTAATATGATTGCTTGTATCACTAACTTGTATGAAACAATGTGCATGGCTTTAATTCTTCCTGTCATTAACTAGTTTTTTCCTATAAGCTCCTCCTATATGCACCTACCTACAGTAAAATCTTACCTAAGCCTTACCGTTGGCAAGTTGTAAAAGAGTTCAAAGTGTAATATTAGCTTTAACTATTAAATCTCTGGATACGTGTCAGGCACTTTAAAATTTATCAATCTCTCTTCCTTGTAAAAAACACCCACCTCACCACGCATTAAAAAAAAAAGGTATTTCAGTGCATCTCAAGCATTTTAAAGAAATGGTGATGTCTTTTCAAAACTGGCATGCATGCACGTAGAAAGTTTTGCTGTCATTGAAAGTCATTATACCTCAGTCCTATCTGTGAAATGCTTTACTGCTGCCCTGGTAGATTTTTTGCTGTATATACCTTATTGAAGTGTTTGCATTAAAGCAGTACCTGTGCCTCTGTTGCTTTCAGAAGGAATGACCTGGCCTGCAGGCCGCACTCCTGGCACGCAACCAAATTTACCGAGAGTCAGCCTGAGGCAGCCACGTCACACCTCGCCTCGGCCCATGCCTGCGCCTCCTGGCACTCCAGCTACCATGCAAGGTGAGTCTGCTTGGCTTACACACATCCAGCTCCAACAGCCAGCCTACAGTGATGCAGCTCATGTTGCTGAGGGTTTTTATAAAAAACAACCAACACAGAATTGTGGTGTTGCACTTTAGAGTTGCCTGTCCTTGCAGTGCATGAAGGGGGAGTTGGGGAAGTTTGACGTGTGGGTGAGTGGAGTTCTGAAACGGTCTGTGATATGTGCATGTGATTGAAAGGTAAGAAACTAGCTTTAAAGGCAGTCACAAGGTTCTGCTTCTGGCTCTGCTTTTGCTTTCAGTGTCCACTGGGAAAATCCTAAGGCAAAGTAACCATCAAAATTAACATTCATGAAGTGAAATAGGAAAGGTAGAAGAAGATAAAAATACTGTTTCAAACAATTAAAGGGGCTTTATGTAAAGAGAGGGTGCAGAATGCTTTACTGTTGCCTTTTAAGGTATTACTGGTTTACTGTCTTTCTATAATCCTTCCCTGCATCTGTGATCTTGCTTGTCTAGAGAGGTAATAAGACCGATTATTTTCAGTCCCTGTTTAAAGCACTTTAATATTTGTTAGGTCACATTCAACACTAATGGAGAAAGGCTGACACCCAGGCAGTTCTAGCTGTGAAACTCTAGACCTTTAGGTAACGCCTCTGTGTCTGGTTGCAGGTTCTTGTTTGTTTCCTGCTCCTAGGTTACATTCTTTGTCATTTTCATGGAAGATTTTCTTGGTTTTTGGGAGGGAGGGGGTGTTAATTTTTTTTTTGCCTTTTTTTTTTTTTTTTTTTTTTTTAACTTTTTCCTCCTCAGTTACACTGAGCATTGCAGAAAATTAGTCTGGTGTGCAGTCCCGGTTTGGGAAGCAGACTTTGGTTTTCTATACTTAGTGCTGTGCATTCTCTGCTGAATCATTACTCCTTGGGGTTAATGTTTTGTGGTAGTCAAAACAAAAGAACATTAATACTTCAGTATTTTATTTTATTTTTTTGTCGAATTTTTACATTTAGACGAACATTTACAATGTTTTTACATTGTTTCCTTAGGGAGCTCCCTACTGTTTTTAAGTTAAGTTTTTAATCTGCTCTTGAATAAAGTTGATAGGGGTTTTTAAAATGTTTTTTGTAATACTTTATTAGTAGAAATTTTAGAAACTTTGATTACAATTTCTGCTGATTTACACTGATTTAAAGTTTGTGTTTAAATATCATATAATAGATTTAGATATAAGTTTTTAGATTGTTTTAGATTTATAGATTCATTAATTTAGATTTATAGATTTTAAGACAGTAAAAGTCCTTGTACACAGAAACAAAATTCAGAAATTTCTGAAATCTTCTATAGGGTTCCTCATTGCAATGCTATAGCTAAAGAGTATTTCTACTATTAATGAGTCTTCTCTACTAAGCTGTGAATCATTATATGCTTCCTGCTCTTCCTGGTGGTTGTCCTTGTACCTTGTAAAAGTAAAAGTAAAATACTACAAGATGTGTCTCAAGGTGTGTTTGATAGGAGCTGGGTGTCTCCCAATAAAAAAAAGAGAAAAAATGGTTCCATGGCAGTCTGAAATGAGGTTTGGGTGGGAAATTCTGGATGTAAAGGAAGAGGGGATGGGAATAGAGCAGTCCTCTCCCCTCACATATCAGAAAGAGCCACAACTGCTGGCAGACACTAATACTAATAAAAACAAGGGATTCTTTCTCACATGCTGCTGAAAGATTTAGTGGCCTTAGCACAGTCTCATATCATAGTTCCCAGGTCACTGCCATGCTGAACCCCTTGGCTACCTGTGCTGCCCACTTAAAAGACAATATATTTGGGAGATTTGTCAGCCCTGGTGTTTGTTGTCCAAGACTGTTTCAGAGGCAGAGCTGCTTTTACCATGCTGCTGCTGGAGGATACCCAGCATTCCCATAGTGGCAGCCCAAGGATTTTGGTACTTTGGGGATCTCAGTTGCAGAGTGGGGTTCTTGGGGCTTGCTGATCTGCAAAAAGAGGTGAGCAGCCTCTGAGATTCCCCACTTTACAAGTACATTTCACAAAAAGCTCAGCTGATCAGAAGGCACAGCAATCAGTAGCTAAAAACAGCAGTATGCAAAGAGATAATTGAAATAGCCCAAGGAGGGGATACATTTCTAGCCCAGGCATCCCATCCCTGGGCTGTTTCTGGAATTTCATGTCCTTCTTTGAGCTAAGCATCTGAAATTGGTATTCAAAGCCTAAAATCTCTTCTGATTATGCCTACCTGCATCCTCTCAGTGAGTGTGAAAATTCACTAAATCACTTGTAAAACATGGAGAGTTCATGGGGGGAGGGGGCACACGCCACACTTTGTTGTGTTGGTGGAGTGGGGCACAGCTGGCCAAAACAGCCCCATGAAGACTGTCCATACTATCTACTGTTAGGTTAAGGTATGGGCAGTTTGATTTGCTTTAGGGTTTTTTTGGTTGGTTGGTTTTGCTGGGGCTTTCTTTTTGCCGGCCTGATGAATTTGAACATTTGTAAAGGTGGATGAAGCTAGAGGAAGACAGCCCAGAAGAGGCTGTAGGAGGGAGGGTGGTCCTGGAACCCAGCCCTTCACATCCAGCACTAGATGTATGGGGGTTTTATCATGTGATTTCAGGGCAAAAATTGTAAGTTATCTTTGGGAGCACTAGGCTGGATCTAGATGCCTCTCATGGAAGGCTAGAGAGCTGGAACTTATAAAGCTTTTGATTTCCCTCTGTGAGTCTTCTGTCTTTTTCACAGAAGTCACACCATAATAACATGGTGCAGACTTTTTTCCTGGCCCATCCTAAACTAAGGCTGAGTTTACTTTTCTGGGAGGAATGTAACTGAAGTATCCTAAATTGCTGAAAGTTTAAACCCTGCATTTTCTTGCAGTAGGGTATACTATAACAGAGGAGCCTTTGGGTTTTTTCTGTGCCCCCGGTTGTGCAGATGAACCCAGCCACCTCTTCTGCTTCATTCTGGTATTGCAGGTGTGGCTGTGGGACCAGTGTGCTTTGAGAAGGCTACCTAAACTGAACTTTTGGGGCAGTTAGGGTCAGGTGCATCTGGTTTGTAATCCCATGCTGTTGCTGAGAGGAGATAATTTCTGTAATGGTCCAGGAGCCGAAGCTCATGCCCCAGGGTTGGGAAGGGTGTTTCCTGGCCAGTGTGGCCAAGGAATGGTGTTTGTGGATTATTCCTGGACTTCACCTACCCAACTTTGACCAGCAGTGTAGGTGCTTCTATGAATCTGCTCTAAAACAGCCACTGAGAGAAGATTATCCTGGGATGCCAGCCAGGCTCAGGCAGACCTGGCCTCTGCACTCTCTTCCATGTCAGGGTTCACAGGAGGATTGCCCTGCAGTTTAGGACCACAGGAGGCCACGCTCTGCATTAACATGCCGTTAGAAACCTTCCTGTCCTTTAAAGTGCTTGCTGCTTCTGCTGGGTTTCCATTAGGCATTTCCCAGCAGGGCTGTGACCTCCTGTGATGATATCTCTGCTTCACATTTGATACTGGCAGATTTACATGAGACCTGTAAACTGAGGCTTTCCTGTACAAGTGGCATCTTTCTTTTAATTAATGCCAGGTATCTGTTTGGATTTCATGAACTTCAAGGTCTTTTCCAACCTTAATGGTTGTATGATCTTCTTAGTGCTCAAGGGAGTGGGAATATCAGCAATTCTTAGTAATAGCTGACTTACATTACTCTTTCACAGAAAAATCCTAGTAATGACTACAATACTTTTTACATGCAACACAGTATCAGCTTAACACGACAATTAAAACCTTTTAAAGGATTCAGCAAGATGCTTTAAATGCTGAAAATCAACGAATGAAAGAACATAAAATCCCACAAGATGAGGCCATTGTTAGTGTATCTTGTTAATAAAATGCCTTTAGAAAATAAGCATAAAGCATATCTTCTCTTATTTCGTATAAGTTGCTTTTGACTATGTTGACTAAGAAAAGAAGTTTAAAAGGCTGTAGTAGTAGAGGGGAAAAGAACCAATTCTGTTAATATTGAATTCCAGAGAACTGTTGAGTTGACCTTTGCAATATTTTTGATAGAAGACCTGTACCACTCCTGGTATTTTTTATGTGGATTAATCTAATTTCATTGCTAGCTTTCACAGGTCTCTTTATAACACAAGATTTGATAGATGCTCCATATAATTATAGCTACAGGGAAGTGGAATAATTCTGGGATTTCTACCAAGGGGCTTTGCACGCAAAGGCAAGAATTTGAATTTGGTATATAAAAGCAGAAGGAGCTGCCAGTGAAGTTCAAAGAGGGAGATGTGATGAGAATAATTGTCAAGACTGTCATCTCAGTATCAGTGTGTTGGATTGACAGGAGGTGGGTACTGTGAGAGAGAAAATAAACTAAAGGAAGTGAAACAAAACTCAGGAGGTAGGAAGGTAACAGAAGCAGCAAGATTTTGGAATCACGTCCTTAGCAAAAGACCTGAAGAAAGTAGTGTCAAAGATGATGTTTTTATAGAGGAAGGAGTGGTAGGGAGAAACTAGTGGCAGTAAGGATTCTTGAAGGAAGGTCAGAAGTTTGTTTGGCCATGCAGAGCTTTGGCATCTCCTCCTGAAGTTTTCCTGCCAATGTTGTGGAACTGGGTGGAATGGAATGTTGTTTTAAGTGTGTCAACTTGAGAGTGGTTTGAAGCCACACTGCTAAGGTGCATGCGCAGGTGGTATTTGGGACAAATGCATTTAGTGCGTCTCTGCTTAAAAGTTAAAACATCCAACAAATAGGCAGATGTGGATGTAACTTTATTGGAGTAACTTGGGAGGGGGGAATAACATCATGGGCTAAAGAAGTTTGGAGTCATATTTCAAAGATGAAGAGAGGAAGTATGTGAGTTTAACAGCTAGAAGAATCAGGGTACCTGGAAAATAAGCTGAAAAATAAGTTGGTGTTTTTCCTGGGAAAGAGGGAGCTAATGGATCTCAAACTAAATTTTCCTAAAAGCAAAGTCAGCAAAATCAACAATTTGTATGGGGAAAAGGGACCCTTCAAGGAGATAAATGCATATTACTTACTAGCAAACTTACATCGGGAAGCTGAGGTAGTTACTAAGGTTTCAAGCTTTGAATCAGTGGTGGAGTATCAAGTTGGAGCCCTGAGTTAGTGTTCAAACTTTGTTTTGTTAGATTGTCTTTAACTGCTGTGCAGATGGATTTAACCAATATTATTAAAGTGGGTGGTAATAATTATGTTGCGGCATTTTGAGACTTTTTTTTATATTTATTCTGACACTTTGTTTTGTTTCCTTCAGTAGTTGTTCTTCTCAGGACTTGTCAAACCCATGGGATCAGACAAGTCTATACCGCTCTTCTGACCAATTCAGCTCTTTGGGAAGTATGGACAGCTGGGACCACACTCCCCAAGTAGCCCAGTATGGAAGACTTTCTTCTGCAAGGTCTAATAGTAGCATTGATCATCTAGGGAGCCAAAGTAAGCGGGATTCAGCCTATGGATCTTTCTCTACAAGTTCTAGCACCCCTGACCACACTCTGTCCAGTGCAGACACTTCTTCAACAGAGAACATGCTTTACAAAGTGGGGCCCTGGGAGACTGCTAAGCATGGAAGCAGGTCTGGACAGTTTTTGAATGACAGCAGTGGAACAGAGGACAAACCTGGGTATTTGCCAGCTCCCATCCAACACGAGAACAACAAAAGTCCTAGAACAGAGGAAGACCCAGATGGCAAGCCCACTAGCTTGGGAAAATCCAGTTTCGGACCTATCTGGTACGTCCCTGATAAAAAGAGACCTTCATCTCCTCCCCCGCCACCTCCACCTCTTCGCAGTGACAGCTTTGCTGCCACCAAGGGCCATGAGAAAGCCCAGGGCCCTGTGTACTCAGAGGGTGCCAGCACACAGCACTTTACAGCCCCGAACCGATCGCAGCCCAGGAGTGACTGGAGTTTGGAAACTGCAGAGCAGCAGCGACGGCCCTCCAGAGCATGTGACAGGAGGATCAGCAGCTCAAATTACAAATCTGATCTCAGTTCAGAACACACTTTTTCTTCAGCTGGTGACAGGTACAGTAGTAATGCAGGAACTGTGAACAAACTGCAGCCATCCTTGTCCAGCACCGACATTAGGTTTGCACAGTCTGCTTACTCTTACCACCACCAGCACCAGTACAGCGATGAGAGCACCTTTTATCACAGTGCAAGAATCTTGGCTGCACCTAAAGATCAGCAACATTACCTGTCCTACAGTGGCATTCAGGAGTTAACTACAGATCATTTTCATGGCTGCAGTCCAAACCAAGCCAGTCTGCTCAACACTTCCTCTTTGAACAGTGCTGCTGAACAGAAGGTGGACAACACTGGACAAAGTCGATATTATTGTGTGACAGCAAAACAGCCTGCTCAGGGAAGCTCAAAGCCACTACAACTCAAGGATGACAGCTGGAATCCTGCAGTAGGAACTGATTTGTCACTTGGACCTCATGAAAATCCTGCAGTTATTACAATGGCCCCAAACCCAAAATACTATCTACCTCAACAATCTGTTGAATCTTCACTGACAAGGTGTGAGAACAGTAGTCATTACCCAGAGGACAGAGAGGGAGATGCTAGGTGTGCTACAGTAGAAGAATCTAAAAAACCTGATCATACTGAAAAATCTGGACAAAAGAAAAGCTGTGAGAGCTCTGAGGAAAGTGAAACTAGGCATGGTCAGCAGGAGGATGTAAAGGGCTGTGTCCTTACCACTGAAAACAGATCTGCTCAGAAAGATTTTAGGTGGGGGAAAGATGAAAGTAGCAAGATTTCTCCTCAGAGGACACCAATGTTGCACTCTTTAGCTCAGGAAGGGAAAAAACAGTCTGACAACAACCCAGAAGTGGTATCAGAACGACAGACTTCATTTGACACTCACCTGTCTAAACAGGCACGAAGGAGTGATCGTTTTTCAACAACCCTCAGAAATGAGATCCAAATGAGGAGAGCCAAGCTGC
The DNA here is from genome assembly GCF_028769735.1 of Zonotrichia leucophrys gambelii. Classification (NCBI taxonomy): domain Eukaryota; kingdom Metazoa; phylum Chordata; class Aves; order Passeriformes; family Passerellidae; genus Zonotrichia; species Zonotrichia leucophrys. The sequence continues at coordinate 20,957,816 of NC_088169.1, read as the reverse complement.
AGAAAAGTAGAAGTACTGCTACACTAGTAGGCTCATCTGAAACAGAGGAGTGCAGTGAGACCTGGAACCCAGATTCAACAGGGAATGTCATCACATCCCCTGACACAAACTTTACCAGCTCCTACAAAGATCACCTGAAGGAAGCCCAGGCCAGGGTTCTGAGCGCGACGTCCTTCAGACGCCGGGGCTTGGAGCCCAGCCCCGCTGAGTATCCCCCCAGGTCACCTGAGCGGAAAACTGCTAGTTACAACTCTTCCTCACTGACTTTGGTTTCTGAAGATGCCTCTGGATTCCCTGAGGCTACACAAGCCAAACCAAATCCTACAGGGAGTGGCACTCATCACGTTTCTCGGATTGGAGCCAGGAAGAGGTTCACAACAGAGCAAAAACTGAAGTCATACTCAGAACCAGAGAAGATGAATGAGGTGGGCTTGTCAGAGGATGAACGCCATGCTCATTGCCGTCCAAAGAGATCAGAAGAAGCCCTGGGTTCATTTGCAGACAGGTGGAAATTTTTTGAAGAAACAAGTAAGCCTGCATTTAGAAAATCATCACAGAAACCAGGTCCCCATGGTTTAGCAGAGGGACAGCCTGAGAGGCCAGATAGGAAAGCACATGAGGGAGAGGAGCTCTGGCATGAGAGAAGAGATCAGGTAGCCTCTGTTGGACCTGAAACTGCTCATGCTTCAAAGGACAGTGTCCACCATAGCAGCAGCAATAGGGCTGCTGAGAGGCTTGGGAAATGTGCACAGCCACAGCGCCTGGGAACCTTTGCAGAGTATGAGGCATCGTGGAAGGAGCAGAGGAAGCCCATAGAGCCAAGGGGCTCAGGAAGGTACCATTCAGCTGAAAATATCCTCGATACAGGCCATGAACAGCATGGGAAATCCCAGTACTCCCATGAGAGGTCTAGATCATCCCCTTCCACTGATTTCTACAAACAGGTACACTTGTCCTTTGCATTATTCTTTAAGTTGCCCAGTGTGGTGGAGGACAGTAGAGGAGTGGAGGGGAAAAGAGAATTTTTATGGAAATTTCCAATTTAGGAACACTATGTAATATGGTATTTGCCTTTTGTCAGTAAAGGAGTAAATGTTCCAGGTATTTGCCTTTTGTCAGTAAAGGAGTAAATGTTATAGGTAGCTATCTTAAGTAAAACGAGGAAGATCAAAGTTTGTGCTGCACAAGAGTAATTGGATCAAAATAATTTCTTGTGTGTTGAAGTCGGATAGAAAAACATAATTGATTTGCTAACACCCTCTTTTTTACAGTAGAGATTTTGAAGGTTCTAAGCAATTTTCACCCAGACTTACTTTTTCATTGGTGTGGCTGTATTCCCTGTTTGAATTCTCTGAAACTATGAAGAAAAGTGTTCCACATGTAAATAATGTATACTTTGTCTAATTTTTAATGGTCTAGTAATTTCCATTGATTTCCTCTTTTCTTCTAAACTTGCTTCATGCAAAATTACATAGGACTTCCGCCTGAAAAAGTTGAGATTACAAATATACCTGTTAATGTTAAAGCCACAGCAACAATGAAACTGCTTAATGTTTTGTTTTATGTCAGTTTGCTTGATTTAAGATGTATACATTTATTCCTTAGAGAGATGCCAAAAGTCTGTTCAACTTGCAAGTAAATACTACGTTAATTTTTAACCAAGCAGGGCCAGGCAATGGTTGGCAGGTGGCACTGGAAGTAAACAGAGAAACCAAGTCTCTTTAGTTCTCTGTTAAAAGATGTTGTTCAAGCTACTATGAGATTGCCTGATATGTATAAGGAATCATAGTGTGTTCAACCTGAACTTTGCCTTCTGCAAGAATAGAATTGAAGCAAAGCAGCTGTACATTACTTCTTCTGTATTTTTGCCCTTTTAAAAACATTGCATACATACATACACAGTTCACCTGTGTGTGTGTGTGTGTAAACATGGAGTAGAATGAGAATAGCTCAAAGAGAAACAAAAATGTTGATCTCTAAAAGTTGTGGACTGTCTTTCCATAAGTTTTGTGCATCTTTAAGTTTGGCAAAAGTTCTTTTTGAACTCTATGCACAGAATTAATTATGCAGATAATTTACTCTGGGGTAGGGATCAGAAGCACTGAAAATATTCACCTGGAAGTTACTTTGAAAATTAAATTCACTGAATTATTAAATAATTGCCTACCCAGCAGAAAAATAATCTATTCCCTGTATGCATTTCTGGTTTATTAGTCAGTGCTCTTAAGTTCAGTATAGACCTCCTGGGGCAAAAAGCAGACACCTGTTTAGGCACCTGGAAAATATGGTGATAAGTGCATTGAAGATGCTTACAACAGACTGAAGTAAATAAAGATGTTGTTTTGCATATATGATTCAGATTATTCCAGTGCTAATGTGCAATTAAATTTCCTGTAGGTTCAGTGTTTGTAATGCAAAGCTATGCTTTGGGTGGGGTTATTTGGAGATAGGGAGATGATAACGTTCTGGAACAGCACTGTTGGTGTTGTACTGAGAAACTGAAGTACTCGCACGGGGATTCACAATCTGGTGCATACTTGCATCTCCTAAAATGTGAGCAACTCTTCTGCAACTTCTGTGCCTCTTTTTTTTTTTTTTTCGTTTTTGCCAAATGGAAGTTGCAAACGTTTATAAAAATGTTAAGCTCCAGTACAGATCAGCAAAGCAGAGCAGCAAGGCGAGCCCAGCCAGGTCGGGAGTGCAGCGCAGGAGGTCACAGAGCACGCTGTACTGCTTAAAACCAAACAAGCTTAAAACATGCTATGCTGTTGACTTCATGTGTATTTGAACAGAGCAAACCCACAAATAAGAGGTTCCATAATCGCAGATTTTTTGAGAGTCTGAAACACGATGACTTGGTCTCTTACTTGTACTACAAACCTCTTTTAGGAAGTATCAGTTGAAGTAAGGAGGCAAGCAGAGGATTTAAAGGAAGATGGGGAGTGTATTTTGTCTAACATTAACAAACTGGATGAGAGGAACTGCACTGTAAGGTAAGTACAGTGTTTCTTAATTTCTCTCTCTAAAAGATTTGGTTTTGACCAATCTTTTTGACAAATTTCTGTGATCTAATCTTTTCCTGACTAAAACTGCAAGTTCTTCTGTGATGATTTCAGAGTTCTTGCTGTGCCTTCTTCCTTTATTTTCCTCCTCCCCAAATACTTCAATGTGCATGATAGAATTAACGTTGGGACTCAAATTTTTGGGGACTCTAGTGTGAGCTTAAAGAAATTGTTGAGTCTTGAGCATGTTATAGTTTGTTCAAAGGCAGTTGATTCTTATTTGTGTGCATGAATTATTTGTGTGATAGTTATGGATTTTTTGGGGGTAGATGGGGGCCCTGGGGTTTCCCAAAAGAGATTTCCAGTATTATCCCTGGCAAAGACAGCATGCTGCTGAAACATAGTAGTACTGTAAATTCGTCTTTGCTTTTCTTGTGGCTTTACAGAATACAATACATGAATAGAAGACACTAAAATTTGTTTCACTGTTTGAAGAGCTCAGATTTTCTCTGTTAATCCATGTATTAATATATATACAATGTTTTCAAAGGTGTGACTGCCTGCACAGTGTGGTTTAAATCCATTAAATGTCTAGCATGCTGAGGGTTGTCCTCGTCCTGGCCCCGATGTGGTGTAAGCAGTGATTTCAGATGTGGTGCAAGCAGTGATTTCAGCAATCGCTGATTCTGCGGCTGCTGAAGCCCAGCTGAGGTTATGCACATGCTGCTGCTGCGAGCTCTGACAGCTCTGGGTTTCATAACAGAGGGAACCCATGCACAGGAAAAAAGAACCTCTGTAGGCTTTCCTCAGTTCTGTAAGTGATATTAATCCCTCCAGGGAGAGGAAATTATGAACTATAGTGAACACACACTCTAGCTGTGACCCTAAAACCTTGTAAAAAGTTAGCATTTATTTGTCGGTTCATATGATTGTATTTTGCATTGCTTATGGCTTAGCTGAAGAGAGCACCCCCTATTTTTGCAGTTTTTGGCAGCCCTTTGTACTTAGGCGGGGATTGCAGAATGAGCAGCCCCGGAGGGCGGGCGGGCAGCAGGGGCGGGCACGGGCCGGGAGCGGCCGCGCTGCTGTGGGCGGGCAGCAGCTCCGCACGGGTGAAATGATTCCCATCTACCATTATTCACAAAAGCATGTGAATAACACTCCTACGCCAGCACTTTAGCAGTGTTTGTGCAGCACAATTCTTGCTTTATAATCACGGAATCCATGAAAATCACATGACTGGGCACCAGCTGCAGTAACTTTTTTTTCAGCTGGAGCCTGTTTTGACATACATTTCAGATGTGGTATTTGGCTATTTTCGTGCATTCCAGAAGGTTTTGTGAAATGGTCTCTTTGTCTCAACGTTGATATGTAGAGGCTTGATATGCCTTCTGTATTCAAAAAACTGATTAAAATCCCTTATTTGGGCATTTAATTCCTGTGTTGTGAGCTACCACTGCGTGATAATGAATGGCTGCCTTATGGGAAAGAATATATATTTCCGTGTGCTCCTGTTTTACAAGGCATTCTTGTGCTCAAAAGGAACTGGCCTCATGGTATGGATTGATTTTATGATTTTTGAGCTGCCCTAAAGGCATTTAGCTTTCTATTTTTAAAATCTAGCAATCTGCAAATGGCTAGCAAATCTACCTAATTCAGGGTATATTCTAGAACATGAATAATAACCAAATCTGAGGTCTTCCTTATGGTCATATTTAATGCTCTATTTTAAAATTTGTGTTTGAATTAAATAGCTGGCAGCTGTTATTTTGTGCTGCTGAGACCTGTGTGCTGTGGTGGCCTTTGTGCTGCCAAAGTCAGTGTGGTGGGGCTGAACACAGGAGTGGCCCTTCAGCACTTGTGGGCACGAGATTTGCAGGAACCCAAGCTGAGGGACAGCTGTGGAGTCCATGGGCGCTTTCTCCAGGTTAGAGACTGCCCTACACTACAGGGTGCCCCTGGCCTCCCTCTCCTTCAGTTGTTTTGAGAAATGCAAAAAAATATTAACTTGAAATAAACTTTGAATAGCTACCATTTACAGCTTCCCTGATAATTTTCCTCAGAAATATGAAATACTAGGGTTTTTTTAAATGCACTGACTCTAGGATGGAAAAGGATTAGAATATTGTAACAGCAAACGGCATTTTAAAAACAAACAAAAATAAAGGTGTTTGGTAATTTCTTTTTCTCCTGAGCATTTTGCTACAGTATTTTCTTGGCTGTTCTTTTTTAGCACACAATTGTAAAATGTAAATTAACAGTACTTTAAAAAACTGGGGGGAGGGGAGGAGTGTGTGAATGTTGAGTTGATGAAGATAGTTTGTGAACCTCTTTCATCTTTGAGCTCTGTTTTTCCCCTCTGAGGTTACTGAGTGCCTCCAATGAATTCAGGTTGTTTCATCTCCCTTTTTAGAAGAGCTGCACAATGTTCTTCTGAACTGCAGTATTTAATAGTTTAGGGTATTACTTCTGTAGGAAGAGAAAATAGTGGCCCATAGCAGTCATTGGTCATCTCTTATGGAAGACCCAAGCCACTCTTGTTAGGAACTTACAGGGATGCAGTCATCTAACACGAGATGAGTGTTTTTATACTGAGGGGTTGCTGTGATTCTGTGGTGGTTCTTAACTTTAGGACAGCTTAAAAGCATTATACAATTTGGCTGAGCTGTAAAATAAAAAAATGCTATATTTTTGTTGTTGTTGTGCCTCTTTCTATTTCAAATTATTTACAAAAGCTTACTATTTTATGGATGTGAAGTCTGTGCTTCTATAACCATGTCTCTTTCTGCATTTGTAAAATTACTTAAACTGTAAAACTACTTATAATTACCTTCCTTATAGAAGTCTCCACAATTTCTAAGCTGAAATAGACTTTCAAAAAGTTAGAGGGAAATGGATGCTCTGACCAGAAGTCTCTGGCTTCCTGCAGTATGACATGCACACATAAGTCATTCTGCATCAAAAGACTCATGCTTTATGATCTAATTCTTAAGATTGCCATCTACTAGAGATGTTTACAGCCATTGCCTTTATTTACTTTCTAAGAACATTTGACTCCTAGCTCTATTAATTTGTTCCTGTGATGTCTATTAAAGTTACATAACTTCAAAAAGTGAAAAAGGATATCTGAGATCACAGGCTGCAGAAAATATTTCACCATTTAATAGGTGTCAAGTCCAAGAGCATATGCGTGTCAAGTGTAGGACCACAGTGTGACTCAACTCCAGTTAAACACTGTAAAACATTTTCAATGTTTTCATACCTTAGTAGTTACTCCTATTTGAGTTGAGCTCTTAGAGACAGAGGAGCAACCTTTACAATACAAAAACAAAATAAAAATAATATCTTAATGCGTAAGTTGTCCTAAATGTCCAAATATAATGTTCTAGAAAAATCTTTGATAATCCAGAAACAGGAGCCTGTAGACATGTTCCTAGGTTTTTTATTAGGCTATAAGGAAGATTTTTCAGTTTGATATCTTGGTGAATATCTTGGCTCCATACTCACCAAGAGGAGCAGCAAATAATTGTGCGAGGAAGGAGGAGGGCTTTCAGCAGCACAGAAATATGGCTGACCTTATATCTTCTGAACTGAGTGAGATGGAAAATAATTTAAAAATTACCAGTAGTCCATTTGTATCATGCATATATGGATATTTGTGTGTATATATATACACAGACATATATAATATACATGAATATTGATAGTTATTTCTCTTAGCTTTTTCTGGTTTGTGACCAGTATAGGAGTTGGGGTTTACATATCTATGAGGACTGATTAACAGTGGGGAAAAAAACTCCAACAATGCCCAATACACATTTGGACAGATTAGTTTCCTTATTGCCTCAGACAATGGTAGATGGTGTAAATTATTCATTGAAAATATTCTTAAAAACTACAGGTTTTCATAACTACAGAAATTTTAAATTCTGCATTTTATTTGAGTTTCTTTTACTGTGATGTCAAAAAATTTAACAAGGTACCAATATACAGTGTTGGGATCAGCTTAACTAGGAGCTGAGCTACTGAAATACAAGACTTGAAGCCTTGGAAGTTTTTATTTGTAGCAAAAGGGCCATTTCCTTAAATAGTTAACAAGAACTTTTGCCAGCATTGTGTTGCATATCTATTTTAAACTTCTTTATTAAGAATCAAGAAGTCCTAGAATAGTTTAGTTTGTTCAGAGGGGACCTTAAAAATCATCTGGTTCCAGCCCTCCTGCCATGGCCAGGGAGCTTTCCACTAGACCAGGTTACTCAGAGCCCCATCCAGCCTGGTCATTAACATCTCCAGAGAGCCCACAGCTTCTCTGGATAACTGTTCCAGTGCCTCACCACCCTCACAGTAAAGAGTTTCCTTCTAATACCTAATCTAAACCTGCCTTCCTTCATGTTAAGGCCATTCCTCCTTGTCCTATCACTTCATGCCCTTGTGAAAAGTCTCTCTCCAGTTTTCTTCTAGTCCCCTTGAGGTACTGGAAGGTGCCGTAAGGCCTCCCTGGAGCCTTTTCTTCTCCAGCTGAGCAGCCCCAACTCTCTCAGCTTGTCCTCAATGAGATGTTCCAGTCCTGTAACCATAGTAGTGGCCCTCCTCTGGACACATTCCAACAGGCCACGTGTTTCTTCTTCTGGGAGCCCTAGAGCTGAATGCAGTAATCGGGGTGAGGTTTTGCAAAAGCAGAGTAGAGGTGGAGAATTCCCCTCCCTTGACCTGCTGGCCAGACTGCTTTTGATGTAGCCATTTGGCTTTCTGAGCTGGGAGTGCACTTTACCAATTCAGTATTGAGCTTTTTGTCCACAATCACCCCCAGATCTTTCTTCCCAAGGCTGGTCTTGGTCTATTCTCAGCCTGAATTTCTGCTTGGGATTGGCCTGACCCAGGGGCAGAACCTGGCACTTGGCCTTGTTGACCTTCCTGAGGTCAACAATAAATTACTCATTTATTGTTGCAGTTAGCAGTCAATCTGTAAGTTGCCTTTCCTGATTGAACATTGCAGGACAAGTAAGTCTCAGGCACTGAAGGACTTACCAAGACATTACCAGAGCTATGTAAACAAAATGTTTTCCCCCATTCTGTGTGAGGAAGAAATAGTATGATCTTGTGCAACTGCTTCCTTAGAAATCAGTGGAAAAATTACTTTGGCAAACATTTCATGCATGTGTTAACAAGCTCCACAAAGCTTTCTCTTCTCCAGGCTGAACCATTCCAACTCTGTCATCGTGTCTTCACAGGAGAGGTGTTCCATCCCTCTGATCACTTCCCTGGCATTCCTCTGGACTTGCTCCAGCAGGTCCATGTCCTTAGCATTTCTTTATCATGAGATACAGATTTTTAAGGCTTTTCTCAGACTAATTTTTTTTGCCAGTGATGTAATTGTGTGTGACATATAGCAATGACACAGTACAATCTGGGCTGTTAAAAACTTTGTATTTTGTTTGAAAATGGGAAAAACCTCCTGTAGCTCTTCCTGTGCATATAGAGGAGGGTGAGCATCTATTCATATATGAGAAACCCCTGTAACCTTTCATCTTCCTTAGGTTTCTGTGAATGCTTGTAATTAGTGAACTTTCAGTGTACTGGTGTACGTTACTAATAACACGTACATAAATATCACACTCTGGGACAGTGGAGCCTTGAATCACTGGTACACAATGGCAGCTGATGGGTGTCAATGCTTAAAGGCAGGCCAAAGGGCTACCTAGACAGGTTTTTCTCTATGTGAGCCAGCAGCAGATGCTTGGAGGGGCAAACAGAAAGCCAGGGCAAGCCAGGAGCCATGCAGCTGGGTATCTTGTCAAGCCTCTGCTGGTTTGCCTATCTTTGAGCTTTGTTTTATTTTGGGGGTTTTGTTTATTTTTTTACTACTGTGAAGTACAAAGATTGTATGTTCCTAGAACAGTCTGTGAAATTCAGCTTTTCCTTCTTGTGTAGCAGTAATTTCTGTTGTACATCATTGTAAAGGTTGGTGAAGTACAGGAAAATCTCTCCTGGGGGTTACTTTGCATTTATTAAATCTGAATAATTTCCTCATAGCAGCAACTGCTGCCACCTAGTTTTTCACCCCTTTTGTGAATCATCTATATCTAATGAGTTCTGATGTGAATGATGTGATGAGACGAGTGAGGACTCTGTCTCATGGGAGTCAAATTTTCAAGAGCCTCAGGTGAGATAAAATTTAATTTTCTAACTCATCTAAAAATCCAGTCTCTGTCATCCAGATCACTCTTGTCCCTGTGTGTAGTTACTCTTTCTAAGATTGGTAGTGCATCCAAGACATATCTTTTCTACACATGCCCAGATTATTCTTTGTCAATTTTACTCATTAGTGCAGCTGCTGAATCTCTTAATAAAACTTCTAAACTTCTACTTTTTTTGCTTATTTCAGATGTTAAGTTTATGATTCTGAAGTTCTCCAGATTCATAATGAGACTTTTTTTGTTCTTGCTCTCTTTCCCTCATTCTTTCTCTTCAGCACCCTCACACCTTCCCTCCCCCAACAGTGAGTGTGTCACTGTGCTCGAGCAGCTGCCCAAGTATCAGAGGAGTGGGTAGCTGTGCATCACAGATCCCAGGTCAGCAATTTCCTGTGGAAGATTCAGGTGATTGTCATATGGCCCAGGTAGCTTATGACAGCCCACTCCTGATGGTGTGCAGGATCTGAGAATAGTTCCTGCAAAGGCTGTTCTTTGCTTGTGGAGTTGTGAAGGGAAGACCATGTCCATTTTTTGCTGCAGCCTTATTTTCTTTGTATTCTTACTATTGTACTTTCATCCCTACAATCTGTTTGGCAGATACCCATGTTTGAAGAAATGCTTTTTTACCCCTATTTTTTTTAAATCCTAACACCTCTAAGGATTTGTATCTCAGCTTTTGTTTTAAAATGTCTTTATTTTCCATATTTTGCTTATGAATCTGCTTTGCTAGGTTAGTTCTGGATTTTCCTCATTTGAGTAGGACCTAAGTTCTCTGGTGGTTGAAACTCAGGATCAAGGCAGAAGTTGCATGATAAAGTGTCCCACTTGTAGTCTTTTTCTTCCTCTTGTTGTCCATTTTAAAACTTCCAGGCTGAGTGAGCTGAGAGATGTGTGGGCATCTTCATAAGCATCACAAATGCATTATTTGGGGATTTGGAGGTTGGTTGTGGCTAAATTAATTGTTAAAACTTGCAGGCTCCTGCCACTGCCTCCCCATTCCTCACCCTCCTGGCAGCCGGCGGCTGTCAGGTGTGCATCCTGCAGATCAGTGAGATGCTCCACTCAGGCTCATTAAATGGGTGCTGGACTGCCTCCAAAACCCGTGCTTGGTTTACACTACTGCAGTAATACTGCCCTGTTTCTCCCCCATCCAATTTGTGCATTCTTCACACCCTTGAAAATGTGGACTCTCCCTCTACCTTTATTAGGTGAACTTTGAATCCCTGTTTCTAAATTTGAGGATGGCTTCCCTATCTCACATATCCCTTTTTTCTACTTGCAGCTTTTTGCTACCAAGTGAAGTTATTTTTGCTTTAATTGCTCCTGGCACATCTGTTCTCCTCCCTGTGCATGCAGTGACAGCTAGGGGTATGTGAGGCCATCATGGGCTGATAAAAGGAAGTGTTGGAGGATGGTTTCTTCTTACAGAAAGTTTCCTCTCCTGCCCCTAAAGGCGTTACCAAGCATGAGTAGCTGGAAGAAGTCCTAAACATTATTCTGAACTTGAGTGTGAGTGAAAGAACACACAGAAGTGTTTGTGGAGAGAGAAACAGAGATAAATTTGTACACATTAGTTCATTTTTGTATTCTGGTTTGATCTTACTCCTTTTCCTGGAAATAGGATTAGAATGAAAACCATCTAAAGACATTTTTTGTTGCATTGCTTGAAATTCAACTATCTTCATGTAGCCCTGTTGAGTATGGAGATTTAGAGCTGATGTAAGATACAGTCTCCAGTGGTTAGTCATAAAAGCATCATGTGCTGATGCATTGTAGATTTTATTTTCCCTTAAGTTACTTGATGAAAAGCATAATTGAAAATAGGTGACTGATTTGTCTCCTCAGTGTAGCAATTCATGCATTTCTGACATATGGAATGGCTTTATGGTGTTCTGGTACTAAAAGCCAGCCTGTGCAATGTTCACTTTCTGCTATAAGCCCTTAGGAAACATGTTTATGGTTTGCTGTCATGCAGGAGACTGTTTATATCAGTAAACGTGAGTGAAGTTTTGTGCTAAAAAGTAATGTGGCAGCTATAGCTTCCATTTCTCTGCATGGAGCAGCCAGACTTGCTGCAGTCTCTTAACCGGTTGTACTATGTAAACTGGAATTTTTTTCTTGAAGTCATTTTCTCTCTCTGTTAAAATCAAATAGGCAGAAAAATTTTAGGGGAGGTTATTTACTGGATATCTAGCTGCTCTATGTGGTTTTGTGTACAGTTTAAATAACATTTTCCTCCTAAAATGGGTCATCTTTAAAATTATCTTTTCATACATATTAAAGCCTTATCCACAACTTTTCTATTAAGTCTTTCATGTGTTCTTGTAGATAAATTGAAAGGAGCTTGAATTTTGCTCTGATGAAAGCCACGATGCCTTCTAAAGATGGAGCGTGGGGGTGGCAATGTGCTCCTGCAGCATGAAAGCATTCAGTTCTTTCCCTGCAGAATCTCCTGCAAGAGAGGGCGCCTGTGCACACAACACATGCAAAAAAATTCAGGCTGGAGGGCTGTGATGAATACTCTCCTCTAGAATTAGGCTTGGTTATTTGAGTGTTGTTCAGAAAGGAACCTAGTGACACACTGATCTTTTAAAATCATTGTAAATAGTTAAAACTTGCAGAGCTGTAGTTGTGGAAATGCAGATCATGATTTTTTCACAAATGAAAACCCTTAAAAATTAAAGGACTTTTAAGTTTTGTTTTGAGTTTGTTTTTTTTTTTTTTTTTTTTTTTTTTTAATAAGCAAATCCAGGAGGTGGGGGTGGGGGAAAGGAAAAGCTTTGAAGTCTCTGAGATCTTTTCCCTGAGGTCAGAAGTTTCTGGTGATGTAACATACAATACAGACTAAGCCTTCACTTATCAAGGTTAAAGTTGACAGAGCTTGTATGAACTTGTCAATCATAGGAAGCAGGCAAAAACAAGCCAGCTGTTGTAAGGCATGGCTTTGAAAATCCTCTGTGTTACAGTAAATGAGACACAGAGGTTGAGACAGATTCAGTTCTGCAAGGCTTTCAAACTGGCTGGCACATTTGCAGGGATGCAAAGCTCACATATCCAGTGAATATGGGTAAAAGGCTGTAAATCCTGGTAAGATTGTCTTGTCTTTAGTGTTAAAGCATGAAGGAAATGGCTAGAGGTTTGTGCCTTATTTACCATTTTTTGTCAGTCGTGAACAGGAATTTGCAGTATTAATTCATACAGTGTTTCTTTTGTTCTTCAGGTCTTTGAGAATAGACTGCATCTTCTGCCTCTATCAGCAAAAGCTACAGTAGCAAATTAGCAATGATGCAATGCTTGGTACAGAATTTTATGTTGCTTAGTGCAATCGACTGCTGTGTTTGCTGATGGGTTGGGAGAACAGGGGGAAAACGTGAGTTAATTCCAGCTAGGATGCTCTGTGTGCATATGCTCGCACACACGCGCTGTTTTTAGCAGCTTTTGTTTTCACAGTTGGCATCATGCACACTGGAATTAGAAGGCAGTGCCTTTGGAAAATACTTGTTTTCTGGACTGAGGGCTGCAGTGCCGTTGTTGTGGCTCAGGGTGCCAGGCTCAGGGTTCCTCTCGGCTAGGGGTGGTGCGAGAGCTTTTCATCTCGTTATTTGCTAGGCAAGCCTGTGACTGTGAGTACAGGCTTGCACAGAGACCTTTCCACAGCAGCGGGAGCTGTTAGCTGGGAGTCTGAGAGAATTGGATGTGACTGTCAGAAGCAAGCGGGTGAGTGTGGCTCAGAGTGAAAAGATGGCTATTGAAATGTGTGCATGCTAATTAATTTAAATAACTGATTTAGGATTTTTTTTCCTTTAGGGATGAGCTAGCTGTGTGTTCTTTTTTGGTGAGAGAATGCCTGAGAATCCTAGGTGACCTAGTTGTTATTCACAAAGTGTTTCATTTTATAGCTTGTCTTCTGTTACCTAATTCTTGTTCAGCTGCAAGCAGCTGTTTTCAGTAGTAATAGCAACAAGAAAATAGCAACAGCATTATCAGGACAAAAAAGTCTAAATGAAAAAAAAAATCAAAGGAGTGGCAACTGGAATGTAGGGGTTTTTTTAGTAAATTGACAAAACAATCATTCTTCTTTGAGCTTTTTTTTTAATGTGACTGTGATTTCCTTGTTAGCAGTGTTGGAAAATATTGTCTTTTGTCTCTGCAATGGTTGCCATTTGTGTAATATGATGGTTCTCGTTATACTGTTGGGATATTCTGATGATTGAATTCAGTGTGTAAGTACTGAACACATTAACTGGCTGACTTGAGTAGAAGTAATTTTAATTCCATGCAGGTAATCCCCTGTGTGCTAGGAGAGGCATGCAATAGATAAAGCAGTAAGAATGCAGCCATAAAAATTACCTTTTATTGTTTATTTTTGATGTGCAGCAGAATGGAGGAGGGGCTTTTGTTTTCTGAACTAAGGAAAGGAAAGCATCGCTCCCCCTGCCCTTTCCCACAAGATTCTTCCCTTGTGCTGCTGTAAGAAATATAATTTTATTTAGATTTTATTTTTGTTAGGGGCCTGTGTCTTTTGCTATTACCCATGACTGGCCTACATTCATCCATCAACATAACTTTGTCTATTTACTGCAGAATTTGAGTGGATATGTTCTTTGTTATTTATTTATTTCTGATTTTCATGGGGAAAGAGGCAACATTTTTAGAGAGGCAGAATGAGATAGGAAAACTCATTGCAGTGTGTATGTTGCCATGCATGCAGGACAGGAGAGAAATTCTGGTGGGATCGATGGACTGGCAAGCAGTGTCTGTTATTGTATTTCATTCTGTGATAAAGCCAGGTGATAATGCAAGGGTTGTTAAGGTAGAGTGACATTTTGCTTTATCACATTGGGTGCAACAACTAAGCTGTATTTAGTGTGACTGACTAAACAGATAGCTGCCATTGAGGCACAGATAATGTTAACAGGCTTTCAGAGACAGAGTTGAAGAACCAACACTTGCACCATGATGAACAGGTTGTAGTGTACCAGTGATGTGCTGTGGGATATACTTTGTGAAATACCTTGCTAGTTTTGTACCTTCAGTTGTCTTCTGACAGGCCTTTTTTCTTCCCCCCTTGAGAGAGAGAAAGCATTCCCTCATCATTCAGTATTCATTATTCTTTTCATCTTAACACGTGTTTTGGTTTAGGACCGTTTGCTTCAGTAGTGCTTCTTGGATGCTGGTTGCCATCATCTGCCTCTTCAGACCAAGGCAGTGGACAGCTCTGCTTCTTTGTAGTGGCTTGTATGCTGTGCCTCTTCATGGCATGACTGTTAGGGTGCAGCCATCATGGTTCTTTAGAGGGTTCTTTATTCTCTGCATTTATCTTTTAAGATTTCCGAGTACTTTCATAAAGCTCTCATATAACATCTTTGGAATACGTGTCATTGTCGCTATCTGATAAATAGTGTGTGCTGTACTGACTCAGTAGTGAAAGCAGATAGAGAGTTCATCAGAAAAATTAGACAGGGGTGAAACAATTGCCCTGGTATTGCATGTCCAAACTGTGGTGCTGTGTGGTCAGTGTCTCTTGAGTATTCCAATAGTAAAACTAATTTAAGGGCTTAAGTGGTCCTGGACCCTCTGAAGAAAAAAAAGGATATGGGACTCTGATGAGGATTGAGAGAAGTAACAGAAGGGAGACATCTCTGTCAAATGAAGTCCTGAGTCAAGTTGTAGTCCACAGAGAACTCAGTTTTAATTCTAACTTGGCTAAGCTTGGTTGGCTTAATGGTTGTCTAAACACAGGTATCTTGTGAGACCTTAGATAGCCCAGCATATCCCACTTGGCTTCCACCTGTCTTCTCTTAGGGGAGCTGATGCCTTTGTACCTTTAAAGTTTCTGAAATAATAGAAGACACTCATCATGCATTAGTTAGTGCTTATCAATGTGGATTAAAATGTGACATTAGACGGCAAATTTTTTCCTGAATTTCCAGCAGTCTTGGAAACCCCATTCTAAATTCATAGCATTGTGTTGTCTCAAGCAGAACTATACTGGATAGAAGAAACTACCCTTTATTTGTGGATTATTTCAGAAGTGCCTTTGAATCCAAGTGTGCCACGTGCCAGAAAAATACACAATCAAAACATAGTTTCAGCACATGAAGTTCATAGCTTAAAAAGTATTGGCAAGAGCTGTGCCTATAAACAGGATTTTGTCATATGCAAAGACAGTATTTCCCAATTGCTTTAAGCCACATAATTATCTGTTTCAAGCCAGGTCAGGTCCTTGATCCAGTTTTCTGTGGGGCTGTACAATTCCTACTGCTGGTATGCTGGAAGGAGCAGGAAGACAAAGCTCAAAGTGTCTAAGAAGGAGACTGCCTCTTCTGGCAGAGTATCTGCACATGGTCACTTTAAAGGGACTGCAAAACTGTGGCCTTGATTTTCAGTGTTTGTTTTTGTAGGGAGAGGACTTTTATTGTAGAGTCATACTCAGGTATGAAGGCCTTTTTCCAGTGTAGCTTGTAGTTCTTGAGAAGGAATTTAAATTAAATCAGAAACAGCCACTCCATTTGCTCTCCTTTGCCAGTGAGTTAGTGCAGGACATATCATTGGTTACATAACCATGCTTATGTTTTATGGTGAAACTTTTGCACAGAGGTCAGGTCTTTAACAAATGATACATTTTTCAAATGTTGGCTAATGCATTTTTGCAAAGCTTATCTAGTCTGGGATTTTGAAGTTGGAGCGTCTCGTGGCACTGTTTGGATTGGCCTGAAGTGTTCTCAAGAAACTGTAAATCAGACAGATAAAAATCAAACACACTGAGTTTATTGAAATCACTTTCATTTATTGAGATACAACATTGGCTATCTCTCTATCCAGATTTAGTCAAGTCTTGAGTATGGGGCAAATGAAGAAAGTTATTTGGAGTTGTTTTTTATGGCAACCAAAAATGTTATTCTTCCGATAGACATCTATACATAATGATTCATTTTTGTAAATGCTCACTGACTCCACTGGCAGGCTCCAGGTTAATGTGTGTGTATGTGTATATGGTTTAACCTTCATGCAAGAGCTCACATTACTGTTACCTCTCTCTGATTTGTTGGAATAGCCTGTTGTAGTATTGCTCGGGGGACTGGAGGTGTCCAGGCTGGGGATGAGACCTGGGAGGTTTTTGCCCAGCTTATTCTTTACATGGCCTTTAATATTTCAGTCTTGAGTGTGTATGCCCCAAGCTAATGGGGTCAGAAGGAAACAGAGAGGTACTTGTCCATTGAGGTAGAAAGTACTTTGTGCCAGTGTGGAGATCCACATTGCCACCCCCACTGCAGTAAGTGGTGCTGGGGTGGCTGTGGCCACTGGGAAAGTGCAAGACAGAGAGTGGAGCTGCTCCTGCATTCACTGATGAGTGCTCAGCCTCTTGTCTCTCTACACAGATCCCCTCTGGGAATGCTGAGCCCTCTGCTAAATGAGAGCTTCTCAAAAATGTGAAGGACTGGTTTGTGTAATGAAGCAATTCCTTCTTTTCAGTCAGAAGCCCACATTGGTTTTCTGCCTCCTGCCATTTAGATAGGAAAGCTCCTACAGCAAAATACTAAAAACAAATGCAGTAGAAAAGACTCGTGTTAGACTCCTGTACTGGACTCACCCTTGCTGAATACTACTTTGTAGCAATAACATGACTCTTAATTGCACTTCCTTTGCAGCTGGGGTTAAGTGACTGGTGTGAGTTGCCTGGCAGTGGAAGCTGTAATGTGCCATGCTGGGGTGGGGAATGTGCATGAGCTTTCCCAGTTGTGTTGTCTCAGAAAGGCTCCTGCAACTGGGGTAATTGTGGCATTGTATTATGGGGTAGGGGAGCTTTGGGTTTGAAGATAGCTAAGAGTTTAATGTTTTTCATGTTGGCTGGTTTGTTATCTAGAATGAAAATAGTAATTAAGTCAATTGTCATTTTTTCAGATGATTTAAAACTATTCTGTCTCTCACTTTGTGGCATTTGGTTATAAATGATGAGTTCCTTTCAGTGGTATGTTATCTTTGCATAA
The DNA here is from genome assembly GCF_028769735.1 of Zonotrichia leucophrys gambelii. NCBI lineage: Eukaryota > Metazoa > Chordata > Aves > Passeriformes > Passerellidae > Zonotrichia > Zonotrichia leucophrys. The sequence goes on along the minus strand of NC_088169.1, from coordinate 20,940,629 downwards.
TCCTATGGGCCTCATTTCCAAACCAGCTGTATTGTGGGCAGATTATTACATAATGCAATGACAAATAACAAGCAGCTTAGTGGACTTCTCAGTATTGATAATAATGTAACACCTTTGCAGGTTCTTGCCACTCTGTTCTCCTGGGGCTTGAAGCTCGTTTTCTTTTCCTCCTTTCTGAACAGTAAGCTTACATCTCTCCAAAAAAATGTGATGAGCATGTTTTGCATGAAGATGCACTCACACTGAATGCAGTTTAGCTTCAGTGTTGAATGTAGCCACCACCTCTCCTCAGACCCATTTTGTGTGGCGCTGCAAAATTTTTTATTGATTTTGTGGAAGCTGTATGAAGTTGTGTGTAATCTCTGAATTTTTTCTCCATGTTTCCAAATATGGCATCTCTAAATTTCTCTCTGCTGTAGTTCTTTATGTCCTTTTGCTCAGTTTTGGAAAGTGACATGATTGCTAGAGCATTCATTATTTTTGAGCCAGACAAATAACAATATATATGCACCAATATATTGGTTAAATGTTTTGGATATGCAGATGTGTCAGATTGGTGGTGTTCTCTGTCCTGTTTGCTTCCACCAGCACTCCCAATCCCAATGTGCATGCCAAGTTCATGGAATACTTTGCAAACTGGCTGAGGTAATGCATGTAATTGCTGTCTTTGCAACATTTTGTGTCATACCCTTGATTTTTCTGTGCACCTGAGAGCATCTCTTGCACTGGCTTTTGTTGTGGCTTATGGATGTGAAGATGAATTGGGAGGCCTGAAGAGCTTCTTTACGGGTTAACAAGGAGAAAATTGTGCTGTTCATGGGTTATCTAGACATGAAAAATATTGGTTTAAACACAGTATTTCATATGTAAGGCCTGCAGTCTTCATTTGGTAAATATTTCCATTAAAATTAGTGGATCTATTTACAGGCCTGGTTCTGCTTACGTTGAACTCACTAGGGAAAATGAGCTTACTCTTGAGATGCCATGTAACCAAACCTGAATAGTGTTGGTCTTTCAGGCCTTTTGTATAATTTTCTACTTCACAAAACTGTCCTTCATCTACTGTTAAAGGAGGAGTCAATAAATACTGTTTTGTAAATCAGAATTGACTCTGAATTTGCCAGACAACTTGAAGTTGTCTGAACCAGCTACTCTTAGGTGAGAGCAATATAAAGAGACTTGAATGTCAACAACACTAATCTCCTCATTCATGTTAAATTTAAAATTTACTGGTTAAAGTTGAATTTTAAGGTTTAACACTTCGCATGAGAGAGAAAGACTGTGTATGTGACTTCTCAGGAATCCACATCTAATCAGTCATCTTTCCATAATACTTCAATTTAAATATTTGTTTTAATTTAATTAAAATAGAAATGCAGTGCGTAAATTTTTTTCTTCTTGAATTTACAACAGACTTAAATAGTTATTTCATGTATGTGCTTTTATCTCAAATTTTGTATTCCTGCACACTGGTGTTAACTGCCTATAGACAATCTCAAAACTGGTACAGTGATGTTAATAAAGTGTTTACATTGAAAAATTCAACTAAACTTTATTTTACAAGTGGGCTGGGAAAGATGCCTCTTTCAGAGTCACATCAAAAGAAGGCTTGGGCAGTGCATCACTCCAGGATTACTATTTAAAAATACAGAGACCAGCACTGTCAGTAGCATAATTTACATTAGTAACTCTGAAGCCTTTGACTTCTTTGTTGCAGCTTGTTTTCTAAGCTCATAATGTCTCTTCAGCCTCCTTTAAAGCAGAGGGCAAACCAGTCTCCTCTCAGGGCTCCAGAGGTACTTTCTCCTGCCTTCTGCTCCTTCCCCACTTTGTCTTTATCTGGTGAGCACAAATGTTCTACGTGTTGTGTGGCAAAGGACAAGCCTGGAACTGCAAAAGGCTGTTTCCTCACTAGAGAGAGTGTGAAACTGGAATAAACCCAAAACCAGTTAGGATAAGATAAGGCCTTTTTGGCCATTGTTTGTCATTTGTGCTGACAGGGCAAAAGAAGTTCAACCTTAAAATAAGTCTGACCAGAAAATAAATTTCTAAATATTCTTTTCTGCCTTAATTCAGGAGATAGTGACTTTTCCCAATTTTTTAGCTTCAGCAAACATTTTGTTTGCTGTCATTTCATTTTTCAGCAGACACACAAAAATTCAACCTCCAGATTGATAATCAAAGTTCCTGGTATTCAGTTCACATTTTAAAATGTTATTGTAGTATTGTTGCACCTAGGTAAGAAAGCGTGTTTCACACACTTTGTTACTGACTTTGGAGCAATAAGAGAATTATATTTTAGTATTAGAATTAAACAAAACTGGAGACAGTTTTGTTTTCTACCAGCATTTGGCTGTTTGGCTGTGCATTTAACTAAGCTGTGCACAGTGCCTCGGGTTACCCAGAGGTTGTGTCACGTCCTGTGGCGCTCCATACCCTAATTTAGCCTGACATTATGTTTTGACTCATCACGTTAGATTAAGTACACCATGTGTGCCCATACATGAGAGGATGTTTTTGTGCTGTACAGTTACCATAGACTGGAGGAGTTGGTGTTCAGTGTTGGATGTGATCTCAGTGTTCAAGCTTCCTGGGTTGGTGCATTGGCCTTGCACCGAAGGAAATAAATCAGGAGCATACTAAAAGCATGTTCTTTTCTCTAGGCAAGCTGACACAGGGGCCCTGAGGGAAAGCCCACAAGGGAAGAGTGATCAACTGGACCAGAATTTAGGCCACAAGTCGAAGTCTTCTGTCAGACCTTTGCACGTGCAAGAACCTCCAGTTCTGCCTCCCGAGAGTCGGGGCAGGTCTGGGACATTGCCTAGCGACTACCGGTACTCTCAGGAAAATGTGAATGAGAAGAGCAAGGATTGTAGCGTGCCTCACCTGCCCTGCTCTGAGCCACAGACCTCTAAAGAGAACCACTCCTGTCAGTCCTGGGGCAAAGGAGAGGAAAACCATAGAACAGAGCCAGTGCCGCTGAACAAGAAGCGTGGACCTGCTCCTCAGAGGCCACCACCACCTAAAAGAGACAAATACAGGCGACCAGATATTTCTGCACCGCCGCTCGGCGCCTCTTCTGAATCCCTGCTGGTAGCACCTGGCCGGCCCTTCCTGTCCTCATCCCCCAGCTCCAGCCAGGTCTTTGCCAGTCAGTCCTCTCTCTGTCAGAGCCCTGCAGCTTTCAATGGAAAACTGAAGAGTGCTAATCCACAGCAGCTCCAGCAAGTGTCATCCACAGAGAATGTTTGTCAGCACTTAGAAGAAAAAACACACCTTACGTCGGAGTCTTCCAAGTATCAGTATCTTCAAAAACCTGGCATGGAGTCATCAAGGTCCCCTTCTCCCCAGTTTGCACCACAGAAGCTCACTGATAAACCTCCTGTGTCCCTACAGGATGAGAACCCAGCCAGGTACTAGATGTAACTCCTTTACTATTTTATTAACACTTCTTGCCCACTTAGACCTTATTATTGATTGTCTCTTCATTTTCTTTACACATTCTTCAAGTTCATTAAGCATTGAGCCATTGCACCATATTTTAGAGACCACAGACTTGTGTGAAATTCCTTTTGGTACCATTAATGTCCTTCAGCTGGTCTGTGGTTTCTTTTAGTTGACTTTGTGCTGCCCAGGTGTTACACCTGGTAGTTAGTAGAAAATGAAAGGGGAGGGTTCTAAGGGATTTTCCTCTGAATGTACAGGCAAAGTCAGAAAAGTCCCTGTCATCATTTCCCCTACCTGAGTCTGTATATAAACATGAATCAGTGTAGGGAGGGACAAAGCAGATGTGGGAAGGGAAGCTGGATGCTTTGTGAGAACATCTGTTTTGAAAACACACAGAGTAATATACACTTGCCAAATCATGACTGGTTTTATGTTGCTTTTACAGTGAAATGTGGCACTTCAGGTTGTCTGTGGAGGGGTCCTCAGCACTTAATGTTGACAAGGACTGAACACTCAGCAGGAGATTGTCAGTCATTTCCCAGGGTAGATAAACTCAGAATTAGACAACTGACTGCAATTAATGGATTGCTGCGTCTGTCATATGCTGCTAACATCATAAAATGTTATTTTCCCACAAGATAACAAACTCTTCCAGGAAGCTCAGGAATCTTGGTTTTCATAAATCCTTCAGCACTATAATTCATGGTTAAAGAATGAAAACAAAACCTCTAAATTCTTGCAGAGGTTGCTTCTCTGAGCAAAAGCAGTTGGCATGGCTTTTCTCTACTCTAATGTAAATGGTTGAACAAACTCAGGCTGTTTTCCATTTTGCCTCATGACATGAAAACATGAATCACTTTTTTTCCTAAATAAGCCTTAATGTTTTTCCTCTCACAACTGGAGGAAAAAATGAGGTTTCATTCTGCTGTGTTTTAACATGAAGTAATAATATAATTTACAATGAAAAGTGCAATATGTCATATGAACCCTAGAATCCATGTGCTGAGGTATATGACAATAATGACTTCCTTAATATTTTGCTTTGACTTCCTTAATGTATTACTTTATGAACAGATACGAAGGATGTGTAGAAAGGCAATTGTATTTGTTCTTCCTTTTTGCTAAGCTTTAATATTGAAATGAGCACTGAGGTGTGCCTAATTATATGCCCATATCTGAAAAATGAAATACTTACCCTGAGAATCTTTTGCTAACATTTAAAATTCTTAGGCCCAGACAGCTCTTGTTTGCACACAATGTATTGTCCCCAGTTAATAATTAAATTACTCACTAAAACAGGTTTGGCCAAAAAGGACAAGTGTGGTGGCCATACCTCAGAACTTTTGATATGATGTTTATTTCATATGAATAAAATATGTAAAGTAGGTTTATCTTAATACATAGTTAATCAGATTTGGCTTATTATTTCTATTGGCTCCTTGTGTAGGAGTGTTTGGACATGCCACTTTGCATGCTGGGGCAGCTAATGTTTGATGGTGTTAGCTTATAGCTTTTGTACTCTTTTAAGAGAAGTGTCTTGTTCATCAGCAGGCCAAGGTGAGTGTGTGTGCAGGGTTTCCCGCAGAGATTTAGGTAGAGAAATGTGTGTGGGGCAAGCACACACACACTACTGTGTGCTGTACTGATGGTGCACTGTACCCTGCTGGTGCACACAGCTCAGCTATTGCCAGAAACAGCTGTTAAGCAGCAGCAAAGCTGAAAAGAGTGTATCAATAGATTTCCACTAAACCTAAGCTCAAGTCAAGGAGGGACTCTTTGTGGTTGGGTTAAGCTTTGGAATGTCCACAATCAGAGTTGCTGCAAGTCAAAATTTCATGCTGCCTTTCCACAAATGGCAAAGCTTCAGAAATCAGCAGGGTAGTGGTTGCAGAAACAGAATTTTTGAAGCACCTGGTGTTGAACTGTCTTTGCTTTTACTGAGAGCAGTCGATTTAATGATGCCTTAAATTTTTGGAAACTCTTTGACTAGGCTGAGAGGAATGTACTCAAAGTCTCAAAACAGATGCTGGGCATTTTAGATGAGGAATTGCACTCAGCTCACTTCTTTTCTAGTTGCCCCCCATACATGCATTCATCTTATATTTCCCCCAAATTCCAAAATATGTTCCTCTTCACATTCTAATGGAGCTTCAAATGTGTGGGCTTTAATTAAAATAAGCGAAAGAAAGGGTTGGGGGTGGTGGCTGGGCACTGCCCAGCTCTGCTGCAGTCAGAAGGAGAGTCCCAGTCTGCAGCTGGGTCTAAGCAGTGGGCACAGAAGTGAGCTCTTCAAAGTGACAGTCCCCTTGAATGAGAACAGCCTGATGGAATGGAGTGGGGACGTTCAGCATGGGCTGGAAACCTGCCCCAGGAGCTGGATCAGTACGTCACAGCATATCCACAAAGCACTTGTGGAAAGTAAATACCTACTGAGGGGCTGCACATTCATTCAGAGGCAAATATACATTTAAAATGCAAGATACAAAAAATGTCAAGTCAAATAGATTCTGCTGTTACCAACAGTAGAAAAGTATATGCTTATATTTTAGGGAAAGTGACACACCCACACTTAGAGGGAAAGAGCTGTAGTGTGTCTTGGTCACTTATATGAAAGGCAGCAAGCTACCCAGCCAGATGAAACCAGATATTTTAGCTAGTAGGCAATGTTCCTTTCCTTGCTGTAGAGATTCCAAACCCACATTATGACAATAATTTTAAACTTTTTGTAAACTCAGAACCATTAAACTAGACTTCAGTTTCTTATATGATTTACATACACTACAGATGTTTCTGTAATGTTATTTAACATGTTATTGTCCAGCTTAAAAATCTAAGGTAGCATTGCTTTAAATACCTTTCCTTACTGAATGGCTAAGGTGGCCCTTTGTGCTGTGCAGTACAGAGCTTCTGCTACAGGCTTCTCTTAAAAAGAATATCCAGAATTGTGTGTTATCCTCTTCAATGACTGCTTTCTCTTCTTTAGGTGGAAATCTAGAACACTATGATAGGATCTATTTATTAAGCTTCTATGTCATATGTGAAACTTTATAAGTGAAGATTTTTTTAAACCATGTAATTAAGTTTTGAATGATTTCCAGATTTCCCATGTGTGATTCTTTTTAATTCTTGTAGCTCAGCAAAAACCTAGCCTGTGGGATGCTCCCATCTGGTCTGTTGTCTCTTGCCTTGGAAGAGCTGAGAATTGATGTGAGGGCATCACAGAGTCCCCAGGCAGCTCAGCTGCCTGTCAGGCCAAGGGGAGAGGCCGCTGTTGGATCTGTGTGAGGCACTGAGGGTGGGCTGAGGGCGTTTTCCACTGTGCCTGTGGCAGCAAATGGGTAAAAGGTGATTCAGTAGTGCTGCCTGAAATCTGGGGCCTGGCTGCTGAGATTGGACCCTCGTGTTCATGGAAACAAACAGAAGTGCTGTATCATGAGTATTGTACAGCTCTGATGTTAGGATCCCCTACAAATGAACTAATAATACTATTTAGTGGGCAGAAAAGAACATGTAGATTTAGGGCTTGAGATACAGTGCTAGGAGTAGTCCATTATCTCTCTCTTACCTCTCTTTTTGGGTTCCCCCTCTGATTTGCAGATATGAATTGAGATTTAAGGTTCTTCCATTTCTAAGAATGAATTTTATTTATTTTTCAGAATTGAAAGGGTTATAGACAACAATACTACAGTGAAAATGGTTCCCATCAAGATAGTTCATTCTGAGAGCAGTGCAGAGAAGGAGAGTCGGCAGAGCCTTGTCAGTACCATGGAGCCTCCTGCTTTACCCAGTGGCTTGGAAAAGGACCAGATTAAAACACTCAGCACTTCTGAGCAGTCCTATTCACGATTCTGTGCTTACACCAGGCAAGGTGTAGAGCCAGAGCCAGAAGCCAGAACCAAACCAGTTGACCCTCAACCAGCTGAAGAACCTGGGAGCAACTTGAAGGACAGCAGTGCTGCCACACAAGCATCCAGCTATGTAAAGGCCAAAGAAAAGACCTTAGAAGACTGGAAGTCAGAGGAACTCGCCAGAGAAATTGTGGGAAGAGATAAATCTCTAGCAGACATACTAGATCCTAATGTGAAAATAAAAACAACAATGGATCTGATGGTTGGTATATTCCCTAAAGATGAACATCTCCTAGAAGAGGCTCAGCAGCGCAGGAAGCTTCTGCCAAAAGTTCCCTCTCCAAAAATTTCAGAAGAGAAGTGAGTATTACCTTCTGTAAGCTGCTATGTCTTTGTAAGCTGCTATCCAGAGTGGGTCAGTATTCCATGGGGGCTGGAGGCGAGTCTTCCTTCTGTGGAGGTCTTTTCTGAGACTTCTGTGATAAAATAGTAGTCAAGCATATACTACTAATGATGCCATTAATGACAGAAACAAGTGTTGTACAATATGAAAGATTTCCAAGACATGGTTGAAAGCCAATTTTTGACAAGAATTAACTAACTTTTGCCATTTCATTGTGATTACATATTTTACCAAGATCATCCAGTCTAGTAACTGAATAGAAAAGGAACAATATTCTTGCCTTTTTATGTGCTGAAAATTTGTGATGACACCTTGAAGCAGGCATGAGACATTTCCTAGAAGTGAGTGAGATCAAAGAAAGAAAATAAATTCCATCCACATTGATGTTCTATTTTTTGTTTTCTTGATACAAATTATCTGAAAAGTTGTATCCTTCTCAAGAAGTTTGATTCCCTAATCAAAAAGTTAAATACTTACATTGTACTATCCAAATCCAAAAGGATACCGTCTATGACACTGAGATTTTTTGCATTTCTTTGTAAAATGTAACTTTTCATTTTGTTTCCAGATGCAGTATCTTTGATGCATTTCAGTTCTTGTAATGATGTATGATTGTCTGCGTGGTTTCAGTTTTAACTTTTGCTGAGCATGTACTGAACTCATACAGATTTTATTCTCAGACAGTGTTTATTTATCTTATTTATATAGGTAATGGTTTTCTCTTGAACCCTCTGCTTTGCTTGGGGAAATGATGGCTCTAAAACACTCTTCTTTCTTTCATTGATTAGGGTGTCAAGGCAGTTAATGAAAGTTTTGACTTTTTCCCAGGAAAGAGGAGCAGAGTGCACCATCTGCCATCTCCCTGACAACCAATTCTACTTACTACAGCACATCTGCACCAAAGGCAGAGCTGCTGATTAAAATGAAGGACATGCAGGAGCAGCAGCAACAGCAGCAGAGTGAGGATGATTCTGAAGATGAGCTGGATCATGATTTGTCAGAGAAGAAGGTAGAAGACATTTCTAAAAGTGTAGTGGGAGGCTCTGAGTGCTGTTCATTGCATTAACTGAATTTGTTTGATTAAACAGCCTCCAATATAAGGTCTTCTAGATGTGCAGGATCAGTTGGAAAAAATCAGCTTCTTTTGGTTCTGGGGGGTTTTGTGTTTGTGGGGATGAGTTAAGTGTATACCTGTGAATTTAGGTACTTCATATTAGGTGCTTCTTGCAACTTGTGTGTTTTGGAAAGTCTCAAAGGGAGAAGTCTTGAGGAGGTTTTTTAAAATACCATTTTCCATTTGAGGTCCTTCTCTTTTCTCAGTGTGTAAAAAGAAACAGGAGTGATTATGTATCCCACTGAAGCTGGTGGTGCTTTTAGATGTTCCAAATTTTTGAAATTTAGGTCCAGAATTTGGGTTTGTCTTGAGAGAGAAGGAGCATGCACACACCTTCTTTTTTATTTTTTTTCCTCCCACTTTGTTTTCATGAACAGCAGAATATTTCTCCTGCCTCCCAAATTAATAATGATTGTGGGAGATAATTAATTAGCCTGGTGGATTAATTGGAAGTTGCTTATCACAAGGGAGGGAAGCAGTCTTCTCATTCATCCCCATCCTTTGGTGTTTTATTTCTGAACAAAGGTCACCAAAATTCCTTAGATACTACAATGATGAGCTGACATTTGTGTGGTAGGAGAAAGTGTTGTCCTGCAGTAATATTATTGCATTCATCTCAACTTGGCACAAAGTATTTTAATAATTGTTCCCAGTATGGATAAGCTGGAGGAAATGTTCTGTTTGATCAGGTAGAGTGATGTAGTTTAACTCTGTTTACCTAAGCCAGTAATGCAGTGGTGTGCAAACCTTTTCTGTCCAAGTCAGCTCTCTGCTTAAAAATCAGCTGCCAGGGTGTACTTGATAATCCAGTCCCAAAGAAATGATTTTGAATTATTAGGACTGTATTTAGTTGCTAAGAATGAGAGATTTCCACCTGTGGTTCAGAGCAGGCATGGCTGGCACTGCATTTGAGGGGGCTGTTGTGTTTTCTGTTGCCTCTGTGTTGTTTGAGCCTCCCTCTGCATCACTCTTCAATGTGCTGTGCACTGCCAGGGCTTGGTGTGCAGCAGAGCCCTTCCCTCACCCTCTTGCCAGACAGCTGCTGAATCCAACAGCTGTGCTACTTAGACAAATTAGAGATTTCATTTCATTTTAAATAATTTGGTTTTATCTGGTGCCACATGTGATTGTCACATTCATGATTTTGCCAGAATTAGTTTCGTTCTCATTAATTACAGAATAGGAGGGAGGTAAAATTAAACCTTTCTTGTTTGCTCAACAAACTAAATACTAAAACTTTTATAAACAAGAGTGCCATTTACTTTTTTTTGGTTTATTAACAGGAAAATCATGTTTACCCTTTCCACACTTCTCCATCCATCCCCCAGCTTCAGTATATACCACTAATCACATGACACAGGAAGGTTTTCACCAAGGGCTTTTAGCAGAACCCTCCCATCTTCTCCTCTAAGTGTACATGTTGTAGCACACATGCCCTGCTGCTTGTTTCCCTCCCTGCTCTTCCACATGGAGATGGAGCACTCAGTCCAGTGGGCTTTCATCCTGGATCTTGTCAGAAAACATATAAAACTCTTTGTAAGTGGGTCAAGGTATCTTCATTAAATGGACACAAGATGCAGCTTGGTCCAGCTTCTCACATTTGGCAGCAGTTTAACAAGGGATCTGTTAGGGACCTGAACATTTCAGTGGCACACTTCATGACTTCAGTAGTTTTACATGGGCCATATGCCCAGAACCTGTTTCTTGATTCCTGGAAAATGGTAGTTCTGTTATGAGATATTTTAATTGCAGTCCACTGTGGAATGATTCCTGTATTTGTCATTCTCTGCTCTGCAAACCAGAAATGTGGGGTGATATTTTTCACTTTGGAAATAAGTATTGGATTTTCATATAGAGTTGTTAATTTTTTAATTTTGATTTTTTGAGCTAATCCTTGTATTCCCAGCTAGCCCAAATGGAATGTGTGTGTCTTGTGTACTGAGTTTAATGTAGGTTTACCACAATTATAAAATACTGATCAGATTTTGAAGATGCTATAAGAGTGGTTTTTGTAGTGAGGAAAATCCATTTATTGCTGTGTAGAAGTTTCCCCTTTGCCCTTAGGAAAATTTCAGCAACTGATGAAGAGTATAATTCATGTATACCAATTTTCATCTGGTTTGAGGCTTGAATTCCTTAGGAATGGGGTGGTGAGCTGAAAGCAGAGTGTAATTTACACAAAAGCATGCCAAGCAGTGAGCCACCTAAGCAGCACTCTGCTGAACCACCTTCTGTGTTGCTAGTCAGATCAGCAAGAATCACTTTATTGTTTTCTTGTGTACTGCTACAGCTATAAATTATTCATCTGCCAGCCTGAAGATGTAGACTGCAGCTCTTCTGGCTCAGTAGATACTGAACATAATACGGGTTTTCTGCTGTTTAGCAAAAGGATGTAGTGAGTTCACAGCTGCTGCATGCAGAGGCTGCTTCATCTGAGTCTGAAGCAATCAGTAATCATAATCCAATTCTTAATAGATATGACAGTCTTGGTATTTATGGCCTTCTCACCTGAAAAATTGGTGCTTTAGAGCTTAGCTTCAGCTGCAGGGATGTTACTGGGAAAATGGCTTCGTTCTTTTTTAAAAAAAGAACTGAGAGAGCTGATCTGGACTGGCAGACCAGATCAGTAAATGCTGAGCAGCTATGGCTTTTTTTTTTTTAATTAAACAAAGTTGCAGCATAGCTGCAGAAGTGAAAAAAACCCTGAGATAATAACATAGAGCACCACAGTATCCTGCTGTGTTTGAAATGGTGAAACAGCAGCATAGTGCATGTCATCTGAGGGAAGTGAGAGTGTAGCACTGTGACCTACATAATCCAGATCAAACTGCATTTGCATTCAGAGAAGGGGGAAAAATAAAATCCTGCAGATTAATCAGTCAGTAAAGCAGGCATCTGTAGAACTGCTTACTACCTTAATCTTTTGGGCACCAAAGCTAGCAGATAACCCAGATCCAGATTAACCTGGACTGAGTACATTAAATCAAAAACGAAAAAACAGTATGGATAATCCATGGGTTGAATTTCTACTTTCAAAAAGACTGCTGCTTTTTCTCGGTGTAGTTGCTTTCTGTTAAGATGACAGACTTTGTTTTGTGCTGGTTTTTGTTCCCAAAATAAATTGGCAATGACTGTTCAGTGGCCTCTGTGAGCAGCAGCTGCTATCAGTATGTTTCTCAGTAATCATGAAGGCTTGTAATCAGATTTGCATTTAGAAAGCAGAGTTCCTAAAGAATGTCATGAGCAATTAAAAAAAAAAGAGCTAGGGGTACTGTGAAATAATGACTATTTTAAAGGATGCCATTTTCATTCAGAATTTGCACTGAGGTGTTTGTTTAGAGAACACTTTGGAAATTTTTCTTACCTGAAATTAGCTGAATACCAAATAGGCACCTACATTTAAATAACAAGGCATTTTTAGGGTGTGAATGATCTCAGAGTTGCAGCTGGCTGAGCTAACTCACACCCCTTGTGCACCAAAAGCTAATGGGCATGTGAGAAACAAGAGCTCTTGCCCAAATGCAGAGAAGTACAGAGGGACCACAGGTGATCAAAGGAGATCTGGATTCTTGGTCTGGTTTCTGCTGGTTCTGCACCTGATGTGCTTTTCTAAGGCAGTGCAAGTGTACCTCAGGCAGTGGGGACTGCAGTACAGAACACCCCACAGTTCAGGTGAGGCTGTGTATTCGCCTGGCCCAGGACAGTGATGCTTCTTTGGTCCTTTGGCAGAGCCACTTTGCACAGCTTTGTGCAGAGCTGCTTTGTACACTACAGTAGATTTTATTCCCTGTGCCCTAGGGATTATGACTACCCTGCAGAAATGTTGTAAGGCACTGTTAATGCGAAGATTTTCTGAGAGTGGAAGGACTGCTATTGGAGGAATGCTAATGTTATGCAGAAAGGAAAAGAAAGCTTGACAGTGCCCTAGTTTTAACTGCATCATGTGGAAAATATAGGATTGTTTTTCTAGTACTGTGTATCTTCCTAAGTGTAGCTCTTCAGCAAGGTGTTGTGGATCTGACCTGATATTTAGAGACACAGACACGTTCTGTACTTTCTGCTGTTCATAGCAGCTCTGAAGCTGCTCAGAGAAAAGGCAGGAAGGCTTCTTGGTAGGGTGAAAAGACTTCATCTTTTCCCACCAAGGTAATTTGCTTTAGCACAGGTCTTAAGCTGAGCATTGTGCAGCTATGTCCTGAACCTTTGAATGCAGAGATACAGACCTTTGACACAGGCAGGTATTTATTTGTAATGCACTCATTGTCAAAGCCTCATGGAAGTCTGAAATGCATTAAAGTGCCAGCTGACATGACTTTCAGAAGTAGGGAAAAAGGCAGTAGTGCTAATAAATTCTTATCTCCTTTATTTTCCACAGCAAGAACTTATTGACAGCATTAGTAGGAAGCTGCAGGTGCTGAGAGAGGCACGGGAGACACTTCTGGAAGACATCCAAGCAAACAATATCCTGGGAGAGGAGGTAGAGGCCATTGTGAAAGAAGTCTGCAAACCAAATGAGTTTGACAAATTCAAGATGTTTATTGGTGACCTTGACAAAGTGGTCAACCTCCTGCTGTCCCTGTCTGGTCGTCTGGCCCGGGTGGAAAACGCCCTCAATAACCTGGATGACAACACCTCTCCTGAAGAACGGGTGAGAAGGGCCAACAATAATATTCCTGCATTTAGGGAAGCTCATGGGACAGGGGAGTTTGCCTGGTTTTGTTTATCTAAGTTGCAGCACTCAGCATGAGGGATGGTATGTGGATAAATTTCTTAAGACTTTTTTTTTTTTTTAGATTTCTTAAAACTTTCCTCTTTGCCTTCTTTTCTTGGAATACTGGAATGGCTTGCTGAGAAAAAGTGGGTTTGGGGTGCAACATACTAGAAAACAGACTTCTTGGCAGAAGTTTAAAGAAAATGAGAATCTGCTGATAAGAGCATAAAAAGGAGGCGAACAAAAATATGGTAACAATTCAAGATTTGAAAAGGAGTGTTTGTGCTGTAATGCAGAAAGCTTGCAGACTTCTTTATACTCAGTGAGGATCTTGATACAAATCTATAAGGTTGTTAAAAAGAAAATGCTTCTCATCTACTACAGCTTCCTTCCACAATGCCTAGTGAGGAGCAAGAACAAGAAACAACAGAAGGACAAGCCTTTAAAAAAAAGCAGGGGAGAGGGGGGGAACAGGGGGAGACATGGCTTGCAGCAATTTTTTTAACTTCAAATCCCATCAGACCTTACCTAGGAAGGAGAGAGATAGCAACACAGATATGCATCAAAGGAGAGATGTAGATCCTGTGAAACTTGGGCTAAAATAAATAGAGAGTGTGTAGGGGGTGTGTGTTTGGAGTGAGTTTAGCTTCTATGGTTAAGTGAATGTGAAGCAGGATTTTTGGCTTGTAGCTGTGCACTGAAATGCCAACAGTCCACCTAAATGTTGTAACAGAATTTTTTCCACAGGCTGTGGCTTCATGTTGCTACTTCAGCCTGTTGCATTATTTCACACATAAGAACCAGTAAGTGCTGGGACTGATCTGAAGCTCTGCTTTTGCTGTTTGGCCCCAACATACTTGATTAATGGCTGTTCAGGCTTCTCTCTGACTGAGGCGGAAAGGAAAGTATTTGACAGCCTATTAAAGGGCAGATCAAAGCTTCTGACACTTGGAGAAATTTAATCCTTCATTAGACTTTTTTCTAAGTGTTGCAGTTTTGTGATGGGGAAGGAGCTACCATGATTTGGGTACATAGGAAACACAGTCTGAGAGCTGTGATGAAAATAGTTTACTGGCTGGATGTGGAAAAGGAAGATGGTGAGGAGGTGGTGTAGTAAGGACAATCAGAAATTGTGTGTTCTGATGTCACATTTACACTGACAGAACTCCAAATCCCTAACATATTTCAATCCCCATTCATCTTCACATGCGCTGACACCAATCTTGCCATAGTAACACCAGGAGAGATCCATCAGGACTGAGACGAGCCCTGGGGAGGAAGACTTGGGGGTATTGGTGGATGAAGAGCTCAACATGACCCAGCAATGTGCACTTGCAGCCCAGAGAGCCAAATGTATCCTGGGCTGTATCAAAAGCAGTGTGGCCAGCAGGTCAAGGGAGGGAATTCTGCTCCTGAGACGCCCCTGCAGTGCTGCATCCATCTCTAGGGCACAAAACACAGCAAGGATAGGGAGCTGCTGGAACACGGCCAGAGCAAGGCCACTCAGTTGATCACAGGCCTGAGCACTGCACAAACAGAGAATTGGGGCTGCTCAGCCTGGAGAAAACAATACCAGAGAGGTCTTAGAGCAGCCTGCCAGTACCTAAAGGGGGCTTACAAGAGGGAGTTTTTACAATGACATGCAGTGATAGGACAAGAGAGAATGGCCTTCTGGTGAAGGAGGACAGGTTTAGATAAGATGTTAGGAAGAAGTTTTCCTGAGGGTGGTGAGGCACTGGAACAGGCTGCCCAGAGAGGTACCCACCCTCCTACCTGGAAATATTCAAGCCCAGGTTGGATGGGGCTTTGAGCAACCTGGTCTGGTGGGAGCAGGGGTTGGAACTCTATGATCTTTAAGGTGCCCTGCAACCCAAACCATTCTGTGATTCTATGAAATGTATCTTAAAGTGTTGCATTTAGACTGGTGCTTGTGGCTCTTTTGGTTGTCCTTTAGTATTTGTCCTTTTAGTAGGTCAAATGATAAAATGTGGTGAACCAGTAATGTACCATACAAACAAAACAGAGGATTTTGCTTCCATTGTTGGGGAGTATAATCCCAGTGACCAGTGATTTTTCTTTCCAAGATGATGTTGTCTAATAAACATTGCTCTGATAGCTTTCCACATTCTAGGAGCCAGCAACAGCTTACCAGACTTTCTCAATAAAAGCAGTCAAATAATAACTGCTGAGTTAATACTTTGTCAGATGCTCTGCTGTGGGTCTTTTTTTTGCCACAGGGAACAGTATCAGGTATTTCAAGTTCAGCTTCTGAAAGGGGCTTCATCTGAAGAGCTACCAGCCCTCTTCCCCTTACAAACAAGGCCCGTGTCTTCTCATTGCTTGCACTTCGTGTCCACATCCTCTTGCATTCTGGCTAGTTACTGCTGCTCAGCATGCACACACCTGCAAGGCTGCCCTGGGAGCAGTTTAGTCACACTTCTGGGTTTGAGGCTATCTGCTACTTCCCTGGTGAGCTCAGGAGAACTTTTAGTTCCATCTCTTTGCAGCAGATAATTCTGCTTGCAATTTGCAGTGGGATTTTTTCCCCTGGCATAAGCTCAAGGGAAGATTAAACTTTTTTCTAATAGTGTGTGATTTTTCTGATTTGTCTTCCATAGCTGTCTTGAATCCTGAGTTAATCTAGGCTGTGTATTTTAAGTACATTGAGAGCACAGATCTGAAAACATTTCACTCTTGAGCTTTGGTCTGTCTGTAGAAAGAGTCAGCACAGGATGCATGAGGAACTCTGACAGGTAGGTTTATTAAAGCTCACTAGTCTGTAGCCCCCTTTGTCTCATACTTCCATCTTGAAAAGATTGTTTTATATCCTACAAAAACATTTCTCTATAAATCCTTCAGGCTTATTAAACAGCATGTGTGATTTAACAGTAGGTGCAAATTAAAAAGATGGACACGTTTATTAGAACAGACTGAGGTTTATTTGAAGAAAGCTTCTCAAAGAAAATTCATCTCTGAAGCAAAGCTAGAAGTTATGGATTGGTACCTCTTAGGGGCACTTTTTAATTAAGTTCAGACACCTGTACAGAATTCTTGATGTCAGAGTAAGCCTTCCATACTCTGTCACTGGAAAAAAGCAATCACTTGTAGGTAGACATCTGAAATAGTTTGGATTGGTGGTGCTCCTGTCTCTCCATGTACTGCCAGAGGGCAGCTAGGTGATTCAGGTGGGGCTGCTGGCTGTGCAGACAGGTGATGCTGGGGGAGAGGCTGCTGGCCTCTGCTGGCCTCTTTCTTTTGCTTCCCTTTTGCCCTGCTGTGGTCTTGCCTCAGCTTTCACTCTTGCTCACATCTGAAGACCACAGGACTTCACATGTCATTGGAAAGGCTTGTGGGTGCAGCAGAATTGCTAAATAGTGTCAGGAGCTGTATAAGGACAAATGGCTCCATTGGCTGGTCTGTTTCTGGGTTCTGGAACCACAGCTGTGCCAGTGCTGTATGGAAGATGTAAGACAGCTGAGTCCTAATTTGAATAACTATTCTTCAAAGGCAACTCTGTTGTATACAGCTATTCATAACTATTAAATAGTAAAGGAGTCTTTGAAGTAATGCTTTTGTGACCAACAGAAAGTAATGGTGTGTTTTTCATTGATTTACTACTTTTTTTTATCAGTTTGTTAATGCATTTTATTAGTCTAAATTTTAAGGCGTGTTCTTCTTCCACCTTTCTAAATATTCAGGAAGGTCTCTGTAGCTAAAACCAACTTGAGAGAGAATTGAAGAGTGAGGCTGTTGTCCCAGCCTAGTGAACCCAGTGAATTTTGAACTGTTTTTCCTTTCTCCTAAGCGGACGCTGGTAGATAAGCAGAAGCTGCTGACCCAGCAACACGAGGATGCCAAGGAGCTGAAGGAGAACCTGGATCGGCGAGAGCGCATTGTCTTCGACATCCTGGCCAACTACTTGAGCGAGGAGAACTTAGCAGACTATGAGCACTTTGTGAAGATGAAGTCAGCCCTCATCATTGAGCAGAGAGAGCTTGAGGACAAGATCAAGCTGGGGGAGGAGCAGCTGAAGTGTCTGACTGACAGCCTCCAGCCTGAGCGGCTCAAATAAGGGCACAGTCCAACCAGCAGTGGGAAAATGGGAAAGAAGGAAGGGATGGGGCAGTTTCCAAGTGTACAAATGAGTCTCTTGGCTTGCTTGAGTGTCTGGTAGAGAAACAAGTGCACAAGAGAAAAATAGCTCTCACTACAGCAATAATGCTCTCTTTCATTTTTTTTGAATGATGTATTTAATTTTTCTAGAACACATTTTTATTGCTGGACTCTACAGCTGTTCCTCATTGCTTAACTTCCAGAAAGCTCCACAAAAGGGGAGAGACTCTTAACCTTTCTGCTCAGTATGTTCAAAGTTTGTGGCAGTTGTGCATGCAAACAATGTTTTTTAGAATAGGTTGTATAGTTCCTTTATGTTCAGATGCTGCACAGTCTGCTGGAAAACCCTACAGCAACTCACAAATGCACACACATTTAGAAGCTCTAAATTTAGTGGGGTTTTATGTTTTTTAAAGACACATTAAATAGGGGAAGCATGCATCTTATAGCTAATATATTCAGATTGCTGAAATGCAGTGTCACTCTGATCCTGTGGCATCAGACACTTTTTTGTAATATTGTATATAGGATGGCACTTTCCCCATGCAGAACACAACTTCAAAATCAGTCTAATTAAATGCTTCTTAAGCAGCTTGCAAATCACCTAATGCCTACCTAGATAAAGATTTTTTTTTAAATTATTTTGCAAGACATTTGTACACTCTTAATGCAATGCAAATGATTTTCTTTACCAAGTTGTACTTGATTTAAGAAACAGGCTGGAAGTACTGTGCTGATTTTATTCAAAGCATTTTTCATCTAAATTATTTACAAGGCTCATTTGCTTTTTTGTGCTTTTTTAATGCATGTTTTTATTCTTCTTGTCCCAAACCCACTACACTTCATGGAAATAAATGTAGGTTAAGGACACTGCTTGTGTTTTTCTTCTGGTTGCTCAACATTGTGATGGTTTTATATAGACAATTAAGTTATACTGAAGTTGACCTACATAATGTTGTTTGTTCCTCTTTCTCAGACTACCAAATGCAATAGAAACAATTCTGCTGTGTAAATACTGTGCATTACTTGGAGCAACTCTGTGTTGTAACTGTGAACATAAGTGGGACTGTTTGCTTGTTTTTTCCATTGAACAGTGATAAAGGAGAGGATGTTAGTTCACAGTATCAGATCACTAATCTGATCTCATAATACTGCCATTGACTTAGATAATTTCCAGTAGCTCTAAAAAGAGGTGCTAACTCATGTTTGCAGCACATAATGAGTTATGCTGACTTGCGTAGATACCTGCAGTAAGATTCTACAGTGTCTTAAGTGTCAAGTTCTATGTTAAGATAAAGTTTTGCAGGCAAAGAAAGTCTGGGAAGACTTTGTGTATATGCCATTTCCATTGTCCTAAGGGAAAGATATATCTCTCCTCAGACAAATAGATTCCCCAGCCAGAAGCCATTTTCAAGGCTGATGTGAATGCCAGTCTGTAGCTAAGCAGGTTGAAAATACAGTCAGTTGTTGAAAAGAGATCAAAGAATTCTTCCCACTACTCCTGCAGTATGGCAGCACTCAGAAGAGTTTTTCTGTCCTTCTTACCTGAATCCTCTCTTTTGTGGGGAGAGAACTGGAAAGGCGCACTGATCAGTGAATTCCTTGTGAGTTGGGGAACTGGGGAACAAAACTCCTCTGGAAGCAGTTCCTTTACAGACAGGTGCAAACATTAAAAGGACTGTTGCCCCCACACACACCCTTATCGTGCACTACTTTGTATACCTGGACCAAATTTTAATTGAAATGATGTTGATGTGCATCACTTGAGGTCAAATGGAGCTACCATTTTACAAGACCTACAGCTGACCTTAGTTTCTCCCTCCTAGTTCAGAAATGTAGTCTTCTGGCATCTCACAGTTATTTGCTGCTATGTTCCCAGGACAACTGGTCCCTTTGTCCTTAAACCTATCCCTTAACCATAACAAACCCAAAACTAAACATAAATAAATTATGCTTGTCTTAGCTTGGAGAAAAGTGTGCATTGTTTTATCTGTGGCATTTTAAAAATTTTACATATTGTGGTTACTCTGAAATGTGTATGTGAAATGTGAAGAATAATATAATTACAATGTGTTTGTATACAGTACTTTGATTTAGATCTCTGATAAAAGGTAGCAATATTGTGAAAACTGTATCTATTATCCTTTTCACAGAACAGTTGTGTAGACACTAATATCTCCTTTCCTTTTTCAAAACTTTTGAAAATCACCCTGGAAACGTGAAGATGGTGGCCTCCTAATGTTATATGTAAATCTGTAAATAGCTGTACTGTTGCTTTTTGAAAAAAATCTGGTGCTAATGTTTTGCCTTCGGCGTCCTGGGGATGGCTGTTCCTTCATCCTTTGTTGTTCTCAGTTCTAGATCTCTTTGTATAGTGAAAGATTTCCACAGTGCTTCTCCAACTGTTTGGATCCTGCAGCCCAGAGTGAAAGTGTACAGTTTTCCTGCCTGACACTTAACATGTACCTACTGACAAATGGTATTGCTTGACTTCGAGAAAATAAACTGTATATTTCAATGTAGAGTTCGTTTTTGTGTGCAGTGTTAATGTCAAAAGCTTCTGCTTTGCAGTGTTGGCCATCTCGTGGTGCCCATCAATAGTGCTTTTCAAGGCCAGGCCAGTTATCTTGTGGTCTGAAGTAGTTTGTTGTCTTTGTACAGCTTATTTAATGTTGAGTAATTAATCATTCTCAAGTTCCCAATGTAAGTACCAGAAATGTGTTTGTGTGTATTTAATATTTAAGAGTGTGAATATGAGATGGCAGAAAGATAAAATGTGTTATGGGGTCAATAAAACAAATGGGTCTCACCACTTAGAGAGCACATCCTAGGGGAGCAGTTTAGATTTTCCTGCTTGGGCAATTCCACTGTTTCAGCTTCATCCATGTTTAGAATGGATACTTCATACAGAAATATCCAAAGTCAGTGGTGTGTGAGATTTGCTGCAAGAACAGATGACTTGTGAACTCTCCAACTTGTAACAGACTTTCACAGGAACTTCAGTTTAATGGGGATTCTCAGGTTAACTGCAGAGTCTTCTGCCTTACTGGGAAACACTGGCAAGTATGCACAAATTTATAGTAGAGGTGACCACAGATCACAGAACCATAGCTTGATCCTGGAAATTGTCTGTGATTGTCTGTGAAGGTCTTTATAAAATCTAGGAAAAGGAAGTTAGGGAAAGAAGAATACTTTGTTGTTTGTAGGATTTTTCTAAACTACTTCTCACCCTTCTTCTCCCTCTCTTTGTACATGCTCCCACCTGTTTGTGCCTGTTTTTGTGAGCATTAGGTATAATCCAGGATGGCAGCTCCAGAGGAGTAACAGTTTAGTTTTTGTGTACTATTTGCATTTATTTTTAATTGCCTTCCTTTATACTGAAATTCAGCTCTATTTTTTCTCAGGGGGTACTTGAGACCTTCAGATTTCAAAGGAGTCACCATTTCAAAATGTTCTTTCCTAATCAGGTTCTAGTGACTAATTTTAGTGTACTTGATTGTCTCAGTTTTTACAGCTGAAGTAACCTGTTGGCAGCCCAGTAGCTCTAGCAAGCCCTTATGAGATGCAGTAGAAAGCAGCTCCTGCTTTAGTGGTGTCTGCTCATTCACTGCAGAAGTTTAGAGGCCTATTCTAATTAAGGGCTTTTCAGTTGTGCAGGTTTTTAAGAAGATAAATTGGTTTTTATCTATATACTTGAGCAGATCATGCCCACAGAATGAAAATTAACATGAAAATTAACAATCACATCTTTAAACTGGATTATATGTTGTCACTTGTCAGCAGTGGTAAATCAGTCATCACATTTACTTACCACAATTCCAGTCTGCAACTTAACTAATTATAATGATCCATGATACTAATTATAACGGCCCATAAACTCTTAAGATGGGTAACCCATGTGATGGGTAACCCATTAGCAACTCACATGTGTAATCTTGGGTTTCATTCTTTCTACCTGCTGTTTTTATAATGTTTCTAAGAATAAAGTTGTTCTGTTTGAAGTAGGTTAACTTACTACATTCCAGAGGAAAATCTGAAGTGAAATAAATAAATTATATGCAGTTCAGTAACAGCAGGTAATTCTCACTCAGGCTACAGTAGCACACCTACAAGCAGAGCAGGTATCCCTTTAGTTCAGGCTACAATAAACACCTTTTTCTTGGTTGTAACCACGTGAGCAAGTATCTTAGACTGAGTTTTATTTTAGTCACAGCAGTTGAGCATTTCCTGAGCACAAGGCTAGTGGAAATGCAGGGGTTTTTTTCTCATATGTTAAAAATCCTCACAATGGCTTCACTTTTAGATGCTTTGATATCTGTCTTGGAGGCAGTCTGGGTTCTGCAGGGGGAGATGGCCCTGTGGCCAGGATGTGCCTTCCACCACTGCCAAACACAGCAGTGTTAGTGAACCTGTGACCTCCCTTCCTCTCAAATCCCCTCCATGCAACAAACTGGTGAAGTTAACAAGAAATGGATCCTCTACTGCCATGACCTGTTGCCTGCTGCTGCTGACTGACTTGTGCTGGCTGCTGCCAGGGCTGGGATACCAAGGATATCTGTGGTGATTTCTGGCATCCCTTCTGGGGTGAAGCAGAGGGAGGAATTCTGTAACTCCTCCTCTCCAGGTGTCATTTTTTAACCTGCAACAGTGCCACTAGAGAACAACCAGATTCCCAATGCATTTCATCTTTTATTGGAATATTTTCATTTGCTGCTTGTGGTTGTCTTAACACAGGATAGATTTTAATTAAAGCAAATGGATTTGTGACTGTGAAGCTGAAGATGTAGTGGAAGATACAGAAATATAATCAAAGTTACTTACTTTCAGTAACATAAAATCTCCAGCAAAATGGCATCTCAAAAGCATGCATGCTACATGTCCCAGGTGAGAACTGTCAAGAATTTCAGCTTCCTATATTTTAATGGAATTGGTGAAAGAAAGCCTTCTCTTAAGTGCATACCAAGCTGCAACTGTGTTAACTGAACTACTCATTCCCAGCAACCTCTGTGAGAGGAGGCAGTACTGGCTCTGAGGAAGCTGTGGTCCGACCTTACCAAGAGTTGTTGATTTGCTGCTGGTCCTTGTGACAGCAGCATCTGCTGGGCTCCCCATGGAGAACATGTTCTGGAAACAGGGTAATGGATGTCTCCTTGTTAGAGTTGTACCAAAACATTGCTTTGGTGGAGCTGTGAAATCCAAAAGCCTGAGAGGAATTAACAAAATCTTCATTGTGAGAATCATTTCATTTTAACATCTGTTTCACTTCCCAGCTGTCTGCTCTTCATAGTGTTTGTTACTGAGAAATTACACTTGTGTCTTTGCTAAATGCCTCAGGGAAATACAAATACAATGAGCAGTCCCAGGCTAAATAATAAGCCATAGAAGGAAGATAAGATTGTTTATCTCAGTATCTAAATATGAAAGGCATGAGTCCTGTGAATACTATTCATTGCCACTCCCAGGAGTTGCAGCTTCAGCAGATTTCTCACACAGGTATGGTTCCTCCAGAGATAAAATGGGAAAACAAGCTGTGATGATTGAAAGTGGCCAACACTGACTAGAAAGGGGTGGAACAGTCTTTCTCTTATTAATGGGGTGACAGAGATCACAAGGAAGTGAAACCCAAGAAAGCCTGGAAGGATCAGTGCCCTGAAGGAACTAAAACTAAGCCAGTGGTAGAGTGCTTTGGGACTCTGAATTTCCTGGTTTTCTTTCTCCGTACGTGACATGGCAGAAGTGTTCTGTCTCCATGTGCTAGGGCAAGCCTTTTAGTCACTATCATGTAGAAATACCTTAAAGCATTTTTGAAAATTAAAGTTACAGGGAATAACTCGGAATTTCAGAATCTCAGATCTCGCTGTGTAAGACCATCGTGTTCTGTGCATTCAGTGACAGCCCTCCATAGGCTCAGGAGACACTGAACAGCTCTCTGGCAAGAAGGAGCCTCCAAGAAGTTACCCTTTGTGGAAGAAGTCATCCTTTCTCTGAGATCATCCTAAATTCACCAACAGCCCAGCTCGCTGGACATGCTGAGATGCTGAAGTCACACCAGCTGGGAGATGAGGGCGTTTACAGCACAGCACACATTTACAGAATGAGTGACCTGGCTTGTTCTCTGGGGTTTTGCTGACCTAATTGCCACCTCTTTGGAGCTCAGTTTAATACCAGGCTTCTGGTTGAGGGCAGAATACCAATTCTGTACCAAATACAATATTATATACCAATTACCACTAATACCAATACCCAGTTCCTGTTGAAGTTGGATCATTGTGTTCTGCCAGGAAAGCATAATTTGGAGAGCAAGAAGCTGAAGATCTAAATATTCAAGATATTAGCCTTTCTGTCAATAGGGAGTAGAGGATCTTGGGTTTCTGCTCCCAGGATGTTCTTACATAGTTCATGGTAGGCCATCAGTGAATTTGAAAGCAGAAATACTCCATGGAGAAGTGTGACCAGAATGTGCCCCATTAAAGAATTCTTAAAAATCCACCACTTCCTATTTTTACTCAACAGGGAAGAAACAAACCTAGGTGAGTAAACTTCATTGTCACACTGGTTTTGCAAAGGTGGAGTTACTTAGACCAGCATTTTTTGCAATGGGCAGTTCCACAAAACGAATAAGTGATAATTACAACAGAAGCCCAGTGATAAGGGTCACTGTTTGCAACATGTATGGCAAACAGAGAAGAGGAAAGTTGCACAGAGAAAAATTGGTACTCTGGGTGTGTTCAAACAAATTATCATTTCATATGTTGACATGCAAAGCAATTAATCAAGGAGAAAATTATGGCAATCACATGGACAAGGCAGTGACATAGACCACACTCTGAATGTGTGTGGGATCACAGTGAATCGTGATAGTTCACATGAGCTCTATGCTCTAGGAAAAAGACTGAAACACAGGAAAAGCAGTAAATTGTGATGCAATGTTGCTGAAAATTTCATAAACTTTCTAAAATATTATGTGTAATCCCACAGTCTATATCCAATGCAAAGGACAGGAAAATGGGAGACGAGATTAATGTAAATTATTAGAGAGTAGAGAGTATGTCAGAACATAACAAAGAGCACTTTGATCACAAAACTGGGATTTAAAAGTTGTTGTGTGTGTGCTATGGAGCATCACATACAGCATGAGACTCTTTTGAGCAGATAAAGCCCTGTCAGGACCCAGCAAGTACCAGACAGATTCATGAAAATAAAATTTAGTTCCAAATACTCAAAGGTGTCACTGTTACCATAAATGCCAGGGAAGTGCAATGTGAAGGCTGGCCATAAAGTCTCTGTAAGTCAGGAAGCTGGGATGAAAATTTTATGGGCACTATAAATCCACCTTTTGTGTTTGCTGTTCTTACATTACACAGTCATGTACTGAGGTGTGACTGCTTTGGTAAATATTTAGATTGCCACAGATTTATAGCAGGGGTCTTTAAAGGGCAGCAGTCTTTATAACATGGATTTCTTCTGGAGCTGACAGGCCAGGAAAGCAGGTGGGAGTTTGCAAGCCCTGGGTTTGAACACTCCAGGCAGCTTGGCTCAGACGATTTTTTTTTTCTTCCATTACAGACCCCCTTCATACCTGCACCTGTAGGAACTGCCACAAACCCTTCTCCTTTTCCTAGTTCAATAAGTTACTAAGTTTGCTTTTGTTTTCTCTCCTACTTTTGGGGCTCCCTACTAGTGCTCCTGTGCTGACCAATTTAGCTACCCATAAAATCATTAGCCTCATCAGAACCTTCCAGGTGGTTGTCCCCACATTTTGAACATGCCCCAAGCTTCAGCATGTGCTGGAGCATTGCTGACCTTTCATCTCTGCCTTGTGACTTGTGAGCTGGCTGAGGGAGGGCTTTGAGGGAAAGCAGGGGCAGTGTGACACTTCTTCCCCACTGCCAAGTAAATGACAGACCAGCACAAGGATAAATAGAGCTGTCCTGCCTCTGCACTGGAGATGCTGGAATAAAATGCTTTTGAAAAGCAACTTTCCTTCACATATTTAAGGAATTTGCCCTGTCTGGAGCTCTTTGCAGAGCTGCATCCTGCTCTCCACTGGCATCCAGCTTGTGGCTGTTTGGGTTTTCCTAAGAAATCTGTTTTGCTTTCTGCAGGATCCTATTTTACTTATGTTCTGGGTCACCAGAATATTTCTATCTACTTCCTAATGCATTAATCTAAATAGGGTAGTGGTCAGAGGAAAGATCAGAGTCATTGTTTAGCTACTACAGTAGCCAGGAATTGGGGCAAAAGTACAAAAATCCTTTTAGGGTGTCAGCAAAGATCCTAAAGATCTCCTACCTCACATCATGGCCATGATCAGCTAATGAGCAAGCAGTTATTCATATGCTTCTCCTAAACTACAGCTTCAATACTTCCCCATCATTTGTGGAGGGAAAAAAAAAAAAAAAAAAAAAGCTTTGTAAAGCTGTTAAACCTCCATGCTCTGTTAGCAGCTAAAGGTTTCTATTGATCTCTTACTTTCATTCCCTTTAATGAAAATTCATTGGTGTTTGATTTCCTTGTCACTTCTAACAGCTGATAAGAGCAAGCTGCTAAAACAGCTGCAGAGAAGTGACAAAAGCCTGGTGGTGCAGCCCTGCAGCTCTCCCAGAACGCTGCCAAGGCAGAGTGAAACCCCAGTGTGACGTGTTGATAACATTCTCCCGTCAGGTGGTCTTTTCAACTGGCTCTAAAATGTCAATTCTGAGGGAAATGTCTTTGTTAAGCTTTGAATGACCTACTTTTGGGTATCTGGGAATAACCAGGAGCCTACCCAAACCACAAGAGTGCATCTAATTTTAGCAGCCCTTCATTTCATGCATGCCAGCTTTTGTGTTCTGCATCTCCAGGAAAAAAACTTCAATTTCTTGCTGAGCCAAAGACGAATTTTATTGGTTTTAAATCAGCCCCTTGTGAGACACAATCACAGTGAAATGATTCCTCTTAAACTTTCTGAGCCTGTAATAGTAATCTCAATTTTGCTTCAAAAACTGATAGTGAGCCCATTCCAGTGGATCTACAGTTGGTGGGCTCTGAAGAAAAGGTCTGAACAGCCCATGCTGGAGGCCCTGGGTTTGGGGTGTTCCCTCTTCCCCCTGGGTTCTAATGGACCAATAGCAACAGGGTCAGATTCTTTGTAGGAATTTTCTGTGAGTCTTCTAGCTCAGTTATAAGGGAATCTAGGGAAAGTTAAGGACAAAAATAAAGGGATGTTAGTGTGTCAGCAGGGCCTCTGAGGACACTGCCAGTGCTGTAGATGCTGGAGAAAAGGTCTCTGACATATTCTGGATAGAAGAAGCACTAAAAAGTATGTGACCACTGTTTAGGGATATTAGTGCTGTGCAAGACTGAAAGGAAGCAAGTTCAGACACGAGTGAGGTACAGCCTCCCTGGCTTGTAACACCTAAATTGGATATTGAACAGTGTTTCTCTTGCTGGGAGGGATAACATATAATCCCTCTCATACAGTGTCAGGGTGCACTGTAATTTTAGACTGAAACGTGTTTAAATCCCATCCTCACTGGGCAAGTGGAACTAACACAGAGGATGGCAGGGACTGAGCATTGTGGATGTTTATTTGGAACTTCACAAAAGAGAAGAGAAATCAAGGCCACACAAAATATAACTACATAATCACAACAAACCTATTAGCAAATTCTCAGGAGCCAGAATACTTCCCAGGCAATGGGATTATCTATAAAAACAAGCAGCACCTGCTGGCAGCTATAAACAGGGTGGGTGTCATTTGGGATTGAGCTGAGTGTCTGATAATGTGTAGTGCTTCCCTGTGGAGTCCTTGAGGCTGGCAGTGGGTTACCTCTTCAGAGGCAGCTGTTGACAATGGATTTGTGCTCTGTGTCTGAAGAGGCCTGGGAGAACAGGCAGCAGGTCAGCTGCTGCTGGGCTGGGAAGCACTCAATGGTGAGAGACGTGTTGAGTGTGGCAGAAGTGTATGTGTCATCTCTGAATTTCCCAGGTTTTAAAGGACAACTTGGTTTGGCCATAAAGGCAAACAGTGAGGAAAGGTGTTTATTAAAAAACTTTTCTTAGACTCAAACAGTGAGTTTTAGAGGCCCATGTTTAGGTTCAGTGCTGGATTTGGAGAGTGGCTGGCCTGATGATCTGTTGAGGACAGGCAGGGAGCAACCAAGAGTGAGGATGCAACAGCTCTAATGCCCAGTTCACTGACCACAGCGTGGCAAGCTGCTGCAGGGGGCTGTTGTGCTTCCTGGAAGAAGCAGCCTTTTCACAGAAACAAAAAATGGGGAAGTACTTGTACCTGAGCCTCTGAGCTGTGCAGGGGCTCTCTCAGCTGCCTATGAGGTACCACTCGCTGGGCAGTGGCCTTGCATGGAGTCGTGCTTTCAGGCTGCTTTTAAAATGTGCAGCAAATCAAAGGAAAAATAACTTGAAACAAATATTTCCTGTTCTGTGGTATTTAACAATGAAATTGTAAACCACAGAAGGGACCGGGCTTGATCTAAAGGTCTTTGAAGTCAGCAGAGCTATTTCCACTGATTTCAGTGTGCTTTGGGTGCAGGCCATGGAGGAAGAAAGCAAATGTTTTCTGCCTCAAAAAGTATTAACCATTGCATTCAAGGAACAATAAAGTCTTAGGTTTAAAATGTGTTCCTTTGAACAAGGTAGTCAGAAACTTAGTTAATTTCTATCTGCTTCCTAATAATTTGTCACTCTTACATTAAGAATGAATATGTTTATAGAATTCATAATCATACACTGAGAAGAAAAAACACTTAATATTGAAATTTGCTTCCTATCTTCTCTTATTCCATTTTGTGTGTATTATATTTCTCACCAATGTAATGATGATTGTTGTTGCTGCTGGTTGTTATCACAGATTGAGAGCTGTAGATTTCCAGTTGAATTAAACTTCACTGTGATGATGATGGCTGACAAACACATTGACCTCATTATTTTTCTGTACAATTTGATCTCTTAAGCATCACAGAGGTTTTGGTTTTGATGTCGTGTTGGTTTTTGTTTGCCTTGTTTTTTTGGGACTGAGAAGAAATAGGTCAGATACATTATTTGGTGAGAATTGTTCTTCTAGGAATAGTGCAGGGGATGCCCCTCCTATTACAGGGTGAGTCAAACAGGGGTGTGCAGCAGCTTCTTGTGTAAAATCAGCAATGGTTTTGTCTGCAAATTTTGTCCCACACAGTTATTAAATGCAAGAAAAGGAATCTATCTGCCAGCTGCCTACTGCCCAAGGATGCTGTCCTTGTGAATCAGCAGCCCTGTCAGGATGTCAGAGAGCCATCCCGGAGTCTGGCAGATGACAGCAGCCCATCGGGGTGTCTGTGTGTGTCTGTGTCTGTATCTGTGTGTCTGTGTCTCTGTGTTGGGTTTCTTGTCACGCAGCAGCAGAGCCTGAGCAGCTGAGTTTGCCCGTGCACCAAACCAACCCCATCCATCTTGAGCAGCCAGAGAGGAGATCCCAGGCTGGTGAGCTGCAGCTGAGGACAAGACTCTGTTGTCATGGCCAGGCTGCATTACCTGCACAAAGAACCAGTGAACTGGCATCAGCTGGAAAATACAGCAAGAGAGGATTAAAGGTGGTGCAGAAAACAGGAGGATATGAATTAAGGACATTTTCCAGCCTTCTTTAGTGAGAGCAATGACCAGCCTTTGTGCATGTTACAATGAGAAGAATTTTTCAACGAGAAGAATTTTTCAATGAGGCCTCCCCATTTCAGGGTATTTCTATGAAATAAACTTACTTGTATTTTGAGACCAAGCTTTGAAATGTCACAGAATCACAGAATATTCTGAGTTAGAAGGGACCCACATGGATCATTGAGTTCAGCTCTTCAGGGAATGGCCCAGACAGAGATTGAACACAGTGCTGGTGTTGTTAGCACTGCTCTGTAACCAGCTGAGCCAGTGCCTCGTTTGGAATTTATCAGGGTTTAGAGTAGGGTTCAAAGAGAAGAAACCAGAACAGAGCAAAGAACATTCTTCCAATTTGTAAGAGCTGTTGTTTACATTCATGGGAAAACCATGAAGCAAGGCAAACATAACATAATTTTAAAAAATGTGTGTGGTTTTTAAAGCATCTGGGATAGCAAGCATAGCACTATTCGTACTAAAGTGTGGGTGCTGCCAACCAGAGTCCTTCAAGAGAGGAGTTCAGCTTGAATTTGCTCCTTAGAAAAACTCCTCTTTCTCCCCTATATTTCTTCCCACTGCAGAGCTGCACTAATTTAAGTTGCATAAATATGGGAAGAAAAATCTAAAAAAAAATAATTATGAAATCACTTTGTTCTCTTTCAGATGAGAAATCTGTGTCTTTTGGGCTGTCAGACTGGGATGTCATGGTGGTCTCAAGCTGAAAAATCATGCAATCAAAAAGGTAGATTTTCTGAAAGGGTATCTTACAGAAAACTGTAATTTCCATGGGAGTTATGTATATACTTTGGTAAGTGTTTTAAAGGAATTAGAATAAATGGCTTATGGCAAAGCTTTCATATTTTATATGTTAATGATTAACTGACTTCCTACATCTTTGTTGACTTAGTGGGAGAGTGACAAGGAACCGTGAGGTACCTATTTGGTAGCGTAACAAGTTGGACAATTCGCATGGGCATTTTGGAACTTGCTTCATCCAGCTGACACTGCTTCAAAGCCTTAGGCAACTCTCAGACTCAGAGAAGTAAGTCCCTGCTTTTATTTAATATTACTTATTTTATGAAGTGCTGATAGAGAACAGATGAGGAGAGATTTAAGTATTTATTTGTTTTCTATAATGAATGCTTTCCCAACTGGGAATTGAAGAATTAAGTTTGCAAGTATTAAATAATAGAGATATTGATAAGAAGAGACCTTTGTAATTACTATACTGTTGGTTTTCTTTAAATTCCCTTTCTGCTGCAAGACTTACATTAAACAAAAGATTTGGTTAGTAAATCATGTTCAGTATAGCCCAATAAAGCTGCATCTAGGCTATAACACTTTTCAAAAGCAGGATTTCAATGTTAATTTAGAAATGCATGTGATGCCTGGCATCATCTAAAGCAAAAATATTTGCTTAAAGCATGAAATAAATGGAAATAAGTGAATTTCTGCTTACGTGGGCTGCAAAAAATAATTATATGCTTATTTTATATAAGAAGAGTTTGTCATGAACTTTCTCTTTAAGCTGGTTACAAGCTGCAGTAGAATTCCTGTTTTTTTGCCAGGCAAGTGGGTTCAGACAGGGAGACTCAGACATCGCTCTTCTGTCGGAACATTTTTTAGCGTATTTTATTTTAGCTGTCATTTGCTAGGAAGGATGTACAGTCTCCTGTCCTTTTGGAAGGCTCCCCTTGCACCCACTTCCCCCATCTATGAAGGAAGCCTGGCCAGCAGGCTGCAGTGTGCAGGATGCTGTGTGCAGCCTTTGTGCTCTCCCACTGCCCCTTTAGCAGCGCTTCCTTACATGCCCTTGGCTCAAGAATGCTCCTGCCCCCAGCCAGGTGCCTGTGCAGCACTTCCAGGCTGGCATTCAAGCTGCTTCAGGAGTTTTTAATTTCTCCTGCAGCTCCAGGAAGAATTTCTTCCTGTTCTTTTGGCTGGGAGGTGTCTGCTCTTGGGTGACATCTTCCCATGCCCCAAGTGTGTGTTCAGTGCCTCATCATCCCAGTCCTTGTGAGCTCTCTGGGACCCAGATGTGCTTGCCTTATTTACACCACTGAACCCTTAGTGCTCCTTTCTCTGTGCCAGACATCCACAGTAGGCAAGAATTTATGCTCCCTCTGCTTTCTGAAGCTTCCTTAGAATCCCATCTCAAGACACAGCCAGGTTATCTGCCTCAGTTTTTCAGGGCCTGTCCTTCCTGGAATGTCTCTAAACTGTTCCACTTTGGCTCTAAATGGAGCTCCCTTCAAGACAGAGGCAAAACAATCTGTAGCAACTCTAATAATATTGGGTCGAGTTCTGGGTCAATCCCTCTGCCATCCCACTGCCTACCAGCCTGCAATGTTTCCTTATGTAACAAGAGCATAAGACGGGCTCATACAGAGAAAAGTAAATTAGGGTGTGAGAAAAGAGTGAGAATTTATAGAATCGGTTTAATTTCATCCTATTATCAAAGCAAATCAAAACATTTTCCTGAAATAAGCAAAGACTTTTACACAGCTAAGTTTCAATGTATCCTTACTTGGTGGAAGAGAAATGAAGATCACTTTGGTTTGCTTCTTTTCAAACACAGTGAATAAATGGAAGCAGCAGAGTTTATAACATTGGACACTGACATTTGGAGGGACAAGGGACATAAGGCATGTTAAATCTGGACATACCCTACAAATCTGGACATACCCTACAATGACTTCTAAGACTCTAGGCCCCACTATTTTGTCTTTTTTAATGTTAGCTAAAATCTAAATATGAGATATCAGAGCTCAAGACTTCATGAGTGTCAGGGAGATGTATTCAAGGAATGGGTCATAAATGCAGCTAATTTCATTTCTAGAAAAATAGGAACAAAAGAACTGCCACACTGACTGTTTGGAATGTCTATTGAAGAAGGTAGGAATGGACTAATTTATCAGCCAGTGGTGGCAAATCTTGTGGACTGGACCACAGCAAGATGGCCTTAGGCAAAGCTGTTCTTCAGCCAGAGCTGTGCTGAAACAGTGATGGCAGAAGGGTAAAAAACATTTCTGAAGCTCTCTTCTAGATACATCCAAACTCAAGGATCCTAAGGCATTAATCAGTCTTTGAATATCATGTCAAGGATCATGCAATTTGTGTAAGACTTTCACAAATTTCTGTGACAAGGCCCAGCTCCATCTCATATTTCCCTGCAGTTTCAGTGTTTGAGACCTTATGTGCCAGGTGTTGGTGACTGGCCTGCCCAGCTCTGCCTGGAGCCTCAGGTCCCAGAGGGGTGAGAGATACTGCAGAGGGGATGCTGCTGCTGGGGAATTGTCACCCAGCACACACCAAACAAAGGACCTCTCCTAAATAGCAAACTCCTTTCAATGCCTCTGAGAGCTGCAGCCCTCTTGCTCTCAACCCATCATATGGAATGATGAATTTAAAGACAAGTCTTGCGGGTGATTGTGTGGTTGGGAACACTTCCTTATGCCACCCCTACAATCTGGACATCTGTCCCTGCCTCAGTTCTCATCCCTCAGGAGGGAGCCTGAGACCCAGTAACCTGAAAGGCCCAATTATCTTTAAATTATCTTTAAATGCATGAACTTAGAGAGTTGGATAGCTTTTTTTTCTCTTGCATTTATCTGCAGGGCTTTTTAAGTCTCTGTTTCAGGAACTTAAGGCAGGGTAAGTTTTAGAAAGCAGATCTGAAACCAAATCAATGCATATAGACTACTGAATGTAATTAAAACAGCTTGGAAGACACAGTGTTAATTGCAGAAGTGAAATGCATTTGGTATAAATGAAGTTTCTCCACCCTCAGAATCAATATCATAGCCCCAGCCCTTTGTTACTAACAATTACTGGAAGAAAAAGAAGTGTTGACAAAATTGCAAGATAGCTCAATTTCTCTTTTTTCCTGCTGCTGAGAATATCAGGAGGTGGGGCTGTGGCCACAAAGAACTGAGTTATTCAACTGCAACATTTCATTTTAGTCATTTTAAAGGTAAGCCTGATGCACCTGATGCACCAAACCCCCCTCTATGAGAGCAGCTTGCTTTCATTTTTTTTCTCCTAGAAGCAAGCTTGCAGCTGTAGGAAAGTCAACATGGCTGTCGGGCATCCTCTCTGTTTCTTGAAGTTAGGAGTGGGAAACTCATTCCTCATTCTGCCCCTCGAGTCCATGTGCAATGGCTCAACATACTTTTCATAAAGAAAAAGAGCTACTCACTGTGCAACACTTAATTCAAGTAAAATCAGCAATAAATACAAAAGGATCCTTCAAGTTTCTATTTTTGGGTGAATACACTGACATGTATCATCTTTTACTAGGAACTTCTGTCTTCTCTGTGCAAATTTGCATTGAATGCTGGCAAATTTACATTTAAATGAATCCCCCAATGAAGGCAGGCTGAGAAAGTTGGGGCTGTTCAGCATGGAGAAGAGAAAGTTGTGTGAGGAGCTCATAGCAGCCTCCCACAATCTGAAGGGGACCCACAGGAGAGGATTCTTCATCAGGAGCGGTGGTAGGAGTAGGAGGAATGGCTTCCACTGAAAGACAGTAGGCTGAGATTACATAATGGGAATAAATTTTTACTGTGAGGGGGGTGGGCATTGGAACAGGTTGCCCAGAGAAGCTGCAGACTCCCCATCCCTTGAAGCATTCAGGGCCAGGTTGGATGGAGCTCTGAGCAACCTGGTCTGGTGGGAGGTGCCACTGCCCATGGCCAGGGGATTGGAACAAGACATCTTTAAGATTCCTTCCAGCCCAAACCATCCTGTGATTCTGTCTTGCTTTTACTTTACTAGGGTGTTTAATTAAAAACATATCTGTGAAGGAAAGCCCTTCCAAGTGAAGGAAATGAAAGATATATTTAGAGAGAAAATGGCTGCCAGGTGAGAAGCTTGTAGAAGCAGGTCTCTGTTTTTAGCTACTGTTTCTAGACTTTCCAAAGACTATCCCCAGAAGCTGCTGGGGTACTTGTTGAACTGAGTATACTTTAAATGAAAAGGTGGATGAAATAATGGGATACGGAAAGATGGTACTGTGGCCACCTCTCAAAAGCACTTCTCACTTCTTTCAGTGAAAAGGGTTTTCAGTCATGCTGACACAGACACCACACAGACCTAGCTTGTTCCTGCTGGCCAGATTGCCTTTGTAGGCTGACCCATCCCATGAAGTAGCTGGTCTGCAAAGCTGGAATGCTGAAATCTGCAGCTCTGAGTGAGCTCCTGAATCAAGAACCAAGAATCAAGGCAGTGACACCACCTAATTACTCAGAAGATCTCCTGTAGCTGACTGAATATGAGTTCATTTGCCTTAGGACATTTCATCTAGTGACTGTGTTACATCATTGTATTATTCAGACCATATAGGTAACCTTACTACACTAATTAAATTAATTCAAAATATTTATGTAATTACTAAAGCATGAAACTGGCCAGTGCTGTCTGTGTTAGCACACCCTGCTATATGACCTGAGCTTTAAACTGTGTTTTATCCAAGGCAGCTCAAACATGCAGGGACTGAGCTTTCCCATTTTTCTCCCAGAAGGCTGAAAAGGGTATTTGTACAGGCACTAGAAGTTTTAATTAAATTTTAAAATTTAAAATTTTGGCGGGTTTTTTGTTTGTTTGTTTGGGTTTATGGGGTTTTTATCTGTGGATGACAAGTTGGTGACAGATGAAATTCTTCCTTTCCAAAAGGGATGCCTCTGTTCTTGAAATCCACAGGAATGGCACTGCTGGTGTTTGAGCCAAGTTCAGCACCTGCATCACCTGTGGATAGAGACTTGTGCAGGGTAAGCCCCAAGGTCCAGCTGAGGGAAAAGCAGACAAAGCCCTGCCCAGGCGCTGCTGTAAACCCCAGCCTGATATGACCTTCCTCCCTTCCTTCCCTCCCTCCTTTCTTCCCTCTTGAGGCCTCACAGCAAGGGAGTCGCTGGAATGGCTGAAATCCTGGAGGATAACGCCCTCTGCAGCTCGCTCCGTTTTATTTGGCATCTGCAAGAGAAATGTCTTGGGGGTTTTTGTTTGTTTTTTAATACTTGCCACTGTAGTTCTGAAAAATCAATGTATCTTTCTGCACTTGGGAGAAAAGGAGTTTCCCTGATCCTCTTTGCCCAAAGGCTTTCTTTCAAATCAGTGCTTCTGGCAAGTGATACATAAGAGATACATACCTGCTGCTTTTCGTTATATCAGCAAAACCTGTTATGTGTTTATTAATATTCATAGTGATGGAGACTGGAATCTGGAACTAGAACTTTTTTTTTATTTTGACATGTTTTCTTATGTCAAGAAAAATCCTTTAACTATTTTACCTTGATATTTTGTTCTTTATTTTCATGCTGAATCTCAGTACCAGGAGGTCATTAAATATAGGCTTCTGTTTGATTTTCCAAAACAGAAAAGTATGAGATGAGAACTGTAATTTAATTTCATCATCGATTTCAAAAGTACTTCTTTTGAACCTTGTTTTTTCTCTAAGTCAGTTATACCAGGCTAGGTCAAATATGCTCCAGTGGGCAGGGTGTGGAGAAATTAGCCAAAATGAATCATTTCCTACATAAGCAATTTTTTGTGTGTCTAGACACCTGATAACTCATCTAAGGCCCATCTTTGTTAGCTGGTTATTCTCCAGTGTTCTCAGAACTTTTGTATAAGCCTTAAAATCTTTCATCTTGCTTGTTCCATAGTTTTTTGAGAATCTTAAAGGGAAAAAGATCTTTCCCTAATTTTTAATTTTATAATTAAAATGAGCAAGACTCTAAGTATCTCAGCACATGCAGGTTAGATAGTGGGCTGGGAATCCCATTTATTCTCATTTAATTCTGTGAGCAGACAGGTACATTCAGTCAATGAAGTTATATGCTGATAGTATACTCCGAAAAGCTGTTGATGATAAGGATTCGCCTGCTGACATGTCTTTTGTGACCTTGATAGCAGCAAGTTGTTTAAATGAATGTTTATGATGTACACAAGAAGTGTTACAGACATGTGGGCTCTACACAAAATGCGTGGTTCAGGCTTGGCTTCTCTGTGCTCTCCTGATTCCAAGAGAAACCAAATGGAGTCAGCACAGGACTCCTCTGCTCACCCTTGTTCTGTCCAGCACCTTCCCACCCCTGGGCAAAACCAGAAATGATGCTGTTCTAAGAAACTGGGACAGAAAGAGGGGCTCTGTGCTCCATGCCTAATAAAATAGTTAGTTAGAAAGGGGGATTTATAATCACTTTGTAAATTGATTGCATTATTTGCAAATAATGCAGCAAACTGAAAAAGTGTTTATAAAATGGTTTCAGCTTAAGTAGATAAACATACAAGAGACTCTTGTGGAGCAATTTTCTCCATGCTGGAGAGAATTAAATGTACATTTGCAATAATGGAGATTAATATATCCCACAGGAAATCTATTGGAGGCACATAGATGAACTGGGAGGCCAAAATGATAAAATTGCAGATATTGCTGTGTTTGTCTGGCATCAAAAATCACTCTGTCCCATCCTCTCAAGGCTGGCATCACCTTCAAGACTGATGTAAGTATGTAGTGGGCACTGGTATGAGAAGAGGGACACTGTCTGCTTAAGGCCATACTGTTATGAAGATATTTCTTTTTTAAGACTTCCACAGGTGGATTTTTGCAACTAGATTGTATTGCCAACTGGTTACCTTAAGATCAGTAAATAGAAAAATTGTTGCTTTAGTCTTTATGTTCATTGTTTAGTACACAAAATATGGCAGCAGACATATTTTATTAGAGTCAACTTGGTACAGTATTTCTCCAGTCTTGAATGGAAAAGGAGCAGTAAAAAAAGTATTTTAGAAAACTTGTGAAAGAAACAGATTCCTAGAATCCTTTAGATTTGCATAAATTTGAAGCCACATCTTCACCAATCACAGAGCATTCCTATAAGTATTCCAAAGATGGTACAAAAGGCATGGGAAATTAAGTACTAATTTGTTTACATTTTTCTTTTTTTTTCTAATACAATAAAACCCTAATTTGCACTCAGAATATACAGTTGGCAAACAAATCTTAAATCTAAATGAATAAAATATTTTCCAGCACAGTTTTAGGATTATTCAAACTGGGGAAATTGGGCAATTTATAAACAAGTGGGATTTGCAAAAGTAAAGCAGCAAAAAAAAAAACTTGGGTAAAGTTTGAGGGTGGGGAAGCAATGACAGCATATCCAGGGTCCAGCCCCTGCACAGTGTTACATTTCTGATTAATTCAAATGTTTCTGCTAATACATTCATGGCTAGTTAATCTGAAAATGGTCAAAGTTCAGTGGTTGTTGTTAGACTTTGTGGTGTGGATTTGCTCATGTCTCTGAACTGTGGTGTTTTCTGTCTGACACTGGTCCCAGCAGCTCTCAGTAAACAGCACAAAAGCTGAAGTCTGTACAGATTGGGCTCCAGCATCAATGCCACAGCTGCTGGGAGAAAGGAGCACAGATTCTGCTCTGTAGGCTCTCTTGCAACAGTCAGGAATCTGAGGATTTTCTCAGATTTTGTTCCTGCTAGTCAGTAACTCTAGGGCTCCTGACTATATGTAATGTGTTAAAGGATCTTTGAACATAATGGTTAATTAACAAAGAAGACAATAACTTGGAAGAAATCCATCAGTTTTCCTTTTGTGAATGTAAAAAGGAGATCTTTAGGGGAGCTCATCAGAGACTCTTTCTCCTCTGTGTGATACCATGACATATACAGAATTAACCTCTATATTAGTTGTCCATTGATATTAAATTTCAACAGTTCATTAAAGTTAGGGAAAGATGACTGCCATCTTCCCTCTACACACACATTCTCTTTTTCATGGACAGGTTCATCTATTCACCAAAATAATAATTGTCTTTGTCTTTTTATTTTTTGATTCTTTGCAGTGGCTCTCTCTCTTTGCATGGCAGGGCAGGAGAGCTCCAAAGGATGAACTCCCTGGTCAGCACCTCCCACCTCCAGCTTGCTGCCTTTGCTCTGGGCACCATAGGCTGGATCCTGTGCACTGTTTCAATGGGAATTGTGGAATGGAGAGTGTGGCATGTGGACAACACCACTGTCATCTCCTCTGGCATTGCCTGGGTGGGGATTTGGAAAGTCTGCTTCATCAGTTACCTTTACGTCTCACCTGGCTACAGAGAACAGTTTTGCCATAAATTCAGTGGCTATGACTCCTTCATCCCCCATGAAATTTACGCTGCTCAGGGTCTCCTGTTGATTGCTATGTTCATGGGCTTGCTGGGACTGGCTGCTACAATATTTGCTCTGAGAAATGTCTATATGGGAGTCACTCACAAACCTCTCATTGCCCCGTTCTTCCTGGTGGGGGGCTTCTTCTACATATCTGCTGGTGTGTGTGTCCTGATTCCCGTGAGCTGGAATTTCTATTCTGTAACTCACAACCAGAGCATAGCTTTTCCTCCTTCTTACTACATGCCCTCCAGTCCAGCAGCACAGGAAGCTGGTGCTGCCATTCCTGTTGGGATTGTGGCTGTCATCCTCCTGCTGCTAAGTGGGACATTTTCTCTCTCATACAGATTTCCCATGACTGCAAACACTATCATGAAATCCTGACGGGACAAATCCCCCCATGCTATTTCAGAACAAGAGCATAGTTAAGAGATAAGGACAGCAGCATGAGTGGTTGTAAAGTTAAGGAACTGCAGAATTTCATTTTATTTTATAGTAGCCATGCTATTTTCTTATATGAACCAGCTGAGTCACGATCTTAGTACTCACCTATTAACAGAGATTTGTCTTTGAGATAACTGCTGTTGAGCAGCAAATGTGATTAAATTTTGCCAGTTGTCCTCTTTTGTATATGCAAACATTATTGATTAACTTTTTTTTTTTTGTGTAAAATGTTTACCATGCTCAAAGAGCTGACTTTGAATGAACTGTCCTGTAAGAAAAATGTGAAGTAACATGTATTAAATGTGAATTTCTTTTCTTGTCAGTACTAAGCTTTTGTTGTTTATTTAGTTACATCTGTAGCAAAGTATGTTTCGTGACAAGTCAAGACTTTTAAAACCAATGATATGATTGTCATCATGGTTGTGTCAAATGACTCTTCCCTGAATTGTCTTATAAATGTCTTGCCAGTTTCTCCTCTTCCTCTAGGGCACATAAAGAGCCTTTCCTTTACTGCTTCTGTTTTTCTTTCAAGCTATTTGCATTTTATGTTGCAACATGTTTGCCTGTGGGGAAGGTGAGCTCTTTAGTTCTTAATGGAGGCAGAGCCAAAAAGTCTGCAAGTGTTTGCTTCTTCATCTGACACATCACTGAATCCAAATGTATTGCAAAAGACGGAAATAACTTGTACAAGTTATTACAAAACTAATGTCAAAATCAGTGCTCTCAGTAACCAGGAGTACTCAGGGCAACTTTCAGGGTATGATTCATCTGATGTAGAAATCTACATCCAAACCGGTCACTTCAGGTTCTGTTTATAATCAATGTAGAGACAAAGACTGCCCTTTTCCAAGATGCTTAGAATGGCTGGGAGATTACATGCTCCCTAAAAAGCTTTTTCTCTTAACCCACTCTAATGGCCACAGCTGCTAACTGTGGCACATATAACCAAACTTCACCTAAGAGAAAAAGAAAGAGAAATGCCCCAAATACTGCAATAAGGACAATTAAAAAAAAAAAAGTTTAGAGACTGGGAGGAATGAGCCAACAATGTTGACAAATAGATGATCTCTTGAAAGAGGTCCTCAAAATGTTGTCACATTTTTAAAGAAATGCCACAGAAATCTAAGTAATTTAGTTTTACTCTTTTAATTGTCCTCCATTTCTTAAAATACTCATGGATTCATAGAAAGAAGAAAATAATTTTTTTTAAAAATTGAATAGGTATTGGACATTGCAAGACAAGGTAAAATGTCAACAAACCAGGACATCTTGCTGGTGGCTTTACTGGTGCAGCCTGTTCTAGCAGTCCAATTTTCCCTACACATCTTCCCCTGGGCTTGACTTTGCTGTACAGTCTGACAAGATAGAAACTCCACAGCACCTTCATTTCCTCTCCAGTCACTTTTGAAACAGTAGTTTATCTCATCATTGGTAATTATTTCATTGATGCAAGAATCTTAACTTTTGACTCTTTATGATGCTGTAAAGTACTTTCAAGTGGTGTTTCAATGAAGGCAGTTTAATAGCTTTTTTCTTATACATTGTTTCCAGTTTGGTTTCTAATGTAAATTCTTTACAATATTGGTAGGTTTCAGTTTTAAAGGTACAAATC
The DNA here is from genome assembly GCF_028769735.1 of Zonotrichia leucophrys gambelii. Taxonomy (NCBI): domain Eukaryota; kingdom Metazoa; phylum Chordata; class Aves; order Passeriformes; family Passerellidae; genus Zonotrichia; species Zonotrichia leucophrys. The sequence goes on along the minus strand of NC_088169.1, from coordinate 20,900,153 downwards.
AATAGTACTGTCAGTAGTACTGTCATGTCTTCCCTCAGGGCCTACAATAGTATTAGATTATATCATATTATAGTTGTAAGAAAAAAAAAGAAATCTATCCATGTATTTATGCCACTAGCAAATTTATTACAGTACTAAACTACCAATATTCCCTGGCAGGAAATTACCACTTTAGGAGACAATTACTGATTCTTCAATTCTTTTTGAGTTAATGTATGCACAGAAATGTCAGTAACCCCAACTGTATTTGTTAACTTTATTCACTAAATCATTGGGTCCATTTGGCTAAAGAAAAAGGAACAAACATCATCAGGGACATGCCAAGTTTCTGTGTTGCTGCCACTGCTGTTTCCACTGGGAATTATATTCATCTGTACTGATGTGTAGCTATGAAACATTGGTTGTATGTCCAACATTACTAGGTGGTGAGGAAATTTTACTCATGGATTTAACTTCCTCAGTTAAACAATGGAACAGATTACCTAAGGAGATGTATGGATTCTAAAATAAAGTTTTCTCCAAAAAATTTTAGGAAAATAGTGCCAGGAAGACTGTAGGCATGAGTGAGCCCACCTCAGGACAGAGGGCTTATCTAGATGGACCTCTTGCCATCCTTTCCCAGGATGGAACTTTTCCCATGCTTTCCTATCTCCCAATAGTCACATGGTCCAGATGTTATATGGATATATGGTGAAATACAATCTATGTTCAAATACTAGTCTATATTAAAACTTCAAGTCCTTCTCTGAAGAAAAGATAGGAAAAAAGTCTTACAGAATGGTGGAATCATTTAGGTTGGAAAAGACCTCTGAGATAATCAAGTCTGACCTTTGGCAATCACTTTGTCAGCCAGACCATGGTCCTGAGTGCTATGTCCAGCTGTTCCCTGAACACCTCCAGGGATGGTGACTGCACCATCTCCCTGAGCAGCCCATTCCAATGCCTGACAAACCTGTCAGTGAAGAATTTCCTCCTGATGACCAGCCTGAACCTCCCCTGGCACAGCTTGAGGCTGATTCCCCTTGTCCTGTCACTGGTTGCCTGTGAGAAGAGACTGACCCATTCCCTCCTTTTAAGGGAGCCATAGAGAGTGATCAGGTCACCCATGAGCCTCAGTTCTCTAGGCTACTCTTAGTTCACAACAAAGGAGAGGCAAAACTTCCATTGATTTCAATGCACTGAGCCTGTCTGACCTTGTTCCACCAGGGCAGTGTGATTGATTAAAATGTAGTGAATGTTTGTATTCAACACAATTTTTACACTGGAGGAAAGCAGAGCCCCTGTGCTTTTCCTTCACCAGCAAGGTGGCATAGTTTCTTTGTGTATATTTACATGACACATTTATTTTAGATTTGAGAAGCTAAGTTACCTTTCAGTAGGTCTGTTTGTTGCCATGTCAGTTGTGCTTATATACGTACTTTTAGAGGTTGTCTGTAAAATCAGGTAACTGAAATGGTTTTGGTTTAAAACTCAAAAATGCAATATTATTTTGGAAGACTATTTTTAACCTAGACTGCTTTAGAGACCTACTCAATAGCCTGGCCCCACACTCATTTGCAGCAGCACAATTGAGGACAGGCAGGAAGCTGTAATGCAGGCAAGAGTGAGAGGCCAGGGCTGTGAGGTAGGGAGATAAGGGGCAAAAACCTCCTAAGCGAATTTCACCACAGAATAGATCATATCATGAAGCTCTGTCTCCAGCTTCAGTGCAAACTGGGACCTGCTCCCTCCCCAGTGACAGCACCGCTCGCCTTGTGGGCTCCACCCTGTCTAGGAATGTCTCCACACTGGCCTCAGTCTACACACAAACCAGTCAAGCTTTATTTTTTCTGAGTTTACAATAAACAAGTACCTTGTGATTCACCCCCATGTCTGAATTCACTGCTGGGGGAATATTCTGAATACCAAGACCCCCTTTGAGTTCTGCTGGGGGATAATGATGAGGCCCCCATGTTTGACCTCCATAACATACTCCTTGGCATTAATCCACCCCAGGATGCATTTTCTTCATCTTACTTACATGTACTATCTATGTCACTTGTCCATTCATGGCCACAGACCAAAAAATATATGAATATACTTTCAATATTCCTCTAGGGTGGATGATCAAATAGAGAATGGAGCTGAACAGTGCCTGACAGAAACAGCCCCACAGCACAAAGCCTGCTGAGTTTTTCCCCCCAGATGAATACACAATTCAGGACAACTGTCATTTGTGCTCAGGCAAAGGAAGCAGGATGAACTGGAGACATTGTAGTGCAGAGTAGGTCATCAAATTAGTCAGGTAAACAAAATTTTTATTTGAATCAGCAGTTCTACATTAAGACAGTCTCAGCTTCAGATTTAGCTGATTGAAAACAATGTTAGGCTCAGAAAGAAATGTCTTTGTTGTCACATGGCTTATGGTATATTACAATGATGAGAAAGGAGATTGTTTTCATGGATATTTTTAGACCTGCAACCATTTTCCTCTTAGAATGGAAAAACTGAAATGTCACAGCCAATTTCCTCCTCTTTGGGCCATGAAGTACTTTAGGACAAAGAGTTTTTGCTTAAAAAGTGTAAGTCTGGCTGGCATAGTGTTAATGGCAAATTGTTTTCTTAAAATAGGAAACCAATGTACATTAAATTAAGGGTTCTCAGAGGAGACATGTTCTTGTGAAAAATATACCTTTTTCAAAACTGAATTGGGATTCCTTTCATTTTTGCCAGCATCTGTATTGTCAAATCCAGTATCAGCTCATAAAAACATATTTTTCAATTGACCTATTTCCCCCTTTCCACTGCTCAGATAATGTACTGCTTCCCTTGCTTGAGAGGGTTCAGTAATTAGCTGGGTGCTTTGGAGTGTGCTGGCTCTTAATTACTGTCTCTAAACCAATTGCATGCCAAACAAGAAAATATAAGTGAATCTCATCTCAGAATTATAAACCAAATAAATACTGGCTTAAAATTGGTGATGGAGTACAGCACGCAGTGTTAATATCCAGTTCACAGAATGTCACATCACTGCCTTCCTCCTGGGTTACAGATGGGAAAAACCAAGTATGAAGCTAATTCCCAGGATGCTATTTGAAGAAGCACATACATTCTGACTGCCCAAGGTTACTTCATGTGCAGGCTGATTTTCAGCAGCTGAACATGTGGCCCCATTATAATATAAATAGGGAAAGGTGAAAAATTAGAGTGGGTGAGATAGCATGTGAGAAACAGAACAGGAGGCATTCATGGTACCCACAACTACATAGGTGCACTGCAGCTGCCAGCTGACTGAAATTGAGGGGGGGGAATCCCTTGAGCATCAGAAGTGCTTAAAAAACCCTGAAGAATACAGAAGTGGAAAGGAAGCATTCACTGGTTGGGGAAGAGATTTGAAATATTGGTGTTAATGCTGAACACGGAGATGTTTCATCTATCTCTGTAAGAACTACATAACACCCAGTAGCTATCCCTGGCTAAAAAAGATCTTGGGGGAATTTGAAATCACTTTAAGTCAGATCCCTAGTGATTTATCTATATAATGCTGTGGCCATCCATTTACTTGACTTTCAAAAGTCCTACTGAAAAGCTTTATTGGTCTGTGTGCAACCTTCAGAATAATTGATTTCAGTGGACCTCACACATGAGCTTTAGTATTCCAAATATGTGTAAGGGGAACATATTTGACACACAATTTTTCCTTACAATAGTAACCCACTTGTAAAATAAAGATAGTAGCAACTCACAGAAAGGTATGATATTGAATACATTTAAGTATAATGATTGGTACAATGGAAGCCACAGAAAGTATTACAATAAATCTGCTGAACCACTGGTTTGTGTTCACTCTGAAGCCAGACTCAGGGATGCAGGGGTCCCCTGAGTGTGTGATGCTGCCTTGCTGTTACCAACTGAGCAGAGACAGAAGAGGAATGGTGTCATGTGAGGCAAAGGGGGGAAAACTGGGACAGCAAGGGAAAAGGAAGAAGAAAGAGAGGGAATGAAAGGGAAAAAGAGGCAGATTGTAGGATGCTATAAAAATAAGCAAAATTAGTGCTGATTGACATCATGATAATAAATATTTGACTAACAAGTGATTTTTTCAAATCTGGGGAAAAAAGGATAAACAAAAAAGAAGGAATCATGTTTCAAAGAGAAGCCAAAATGAACAACACAAATGTCACATGAAAAAGGAGGTAGATGATACAGAAGGCAATACTACAAAACAGCAGAAAGGGGCCCACATTTAACCAGAGCAACTTTGGCAGAGTCCTCCTTGAGGGCAATGACTCTAGATGGGAACTACATCCTGTGCACCTGTGCACAGTGCATCCTGTGCACTGTGGACATCAGGGACTCCACTGATGCAGTGACAGCAGCAACCATGTGTTGTGAACTCCAATCTGCTGCCCTGGCCAGGAAGTAAAAACATTTGCTGTACTTCCCTCTGCCCCCCATCCTGGATGTGCTTGCCTATGGCACGGCTGTGGCACTTGTCAGAGGTCTCTGCACCATGCCCTGTTGGTGCCACCCCAGCTGGGCTGGATGCTGGGTGTCACCTGCCAGCACTGAGCATGGCTTACCAGGGGCATCTCTGGCATCTCCTCCAGCACTGCTCAGGTGGGAACTGGGAAACCTGAATTCCCACTGCAGAGTCTCCAGGGACTTTTCAGCAAAGGTCTATCACAGAGTTAAGATCCGTGAAGACTTTACCCCCTGGAAACCCTGGTTGTTCAGAAGCTTTCATTGGCTGCTACAATTCTGGGAGCACTAGGAATGACCTACAAACTTTCTTCTAAGAAATAGTTATAATGGATATGCTCAAAATCCACATATCAGCTTTTTCCTAGCTGGGGAGGGTGTGGAAAATTATCACTGGCCTATGTGTGTTAATCCCTGAGAGCTGCAGTTTGTGGTGTGCAGCACAAGCCGTGGTGTCTCATTTCCCCTCTGCCCACGCCGGCCTGGGGCACAGGAAGCCGCTGCTGCCGCTGCTGCCGGCATCCCTTGTCCTGCTGCAGTGGGACCTTTCCTTTGAACATAAAATGCCATTGTGCTGCATGCCAAGGCTCCTCCTGATAAAACAGCCCTCAGATGCCTGCGAGAATGTGAGGCAGGGCTACAGCATAAACATAGCAAACCAGTGACTTCATCTGCCCAAGGAGCTCTCAGGGCTCAGCTGTGGCTCTTCAGTGACATTCATCCATTGCTGTCAGTTCATTCAAGGGAATGAAAATACACTCTGTGACTAATTATTTTCAGATGAAGAATTATTTTTTTAAGCTAACTTTGTTTCACACAGGTACCTGACTTCCGTGCTGCTGAGGAGTGTTATTTCTAAAGTGACCTTCTACATAAGTTGGACTTTTGTTTTTCAAAGATATCTAAATTCAGTGTTCATTTAATTGAATTTTTCCTGCTGCAATACAATGCTGCATCAATGATTCCTTTACCAAAACAGCAAAAATTATTCTTTTTTAATAACATTGTTTTAGAACTAAATTGCACTATGTAGCACAGAGATCATGGCTTACATTACACACAATTTTTGCCTTGGTTAAGTATAGATTTAAATATTTTAACCTCAGAATAAAATGGGATTGTGGAAGTCATTATACTTTTTAATGTAAGGGTTTCAAACTAACTGATATAATACCTCACTGGCAGGAATGCACTGAGCACATTCCAGTTTATCCTATCTTTCTGTGAACCCACACCATGAAAACATACCCTAAGAGCCTATCAATGGGATTAGTTACAAGAGCCTTAATAATTTATCTTCTTTCTACTCAGAATGTTTGTATCCACCAGAACATCTCTCTATAAATAGCTTCATTTCCAGTGATAACCCATGAATTCTCAGACTTATATTTTGCAGCTGTAAATAGTAAACATTGCTTAGTGTGCTAATAGTTCAGAATTCCCAAATGATCCTGGTGATGTTCAAAACCAATACTGACATTCCCCAAAAGTGGTGGCATCTTCAGTGCTTCTAGGGCCCTTCTGGCTCCCATGCTCAGCCCAGGCCTCAGAACCTGCTGCCATGTGCTGCTCTTGCATTTGAAATGCTGGTTGTCAGGCCACTTGAAGAATGAATTAACACTACCCATACGTCAGGAGGCGTTTGTCTGCAAATTTCACAAGCTTTGACGTGAACATTTAAGCAGCAGTCTCATAAAGATCATTACTTTAAAAACTGCTTCTGAAAAAAAGCATTTCTTGCTTTTCAGAGGCCCAAAAGTGCTTCAGAAAATCTGTTCTGTAGCTGAAACTTCGTACTTGTGGCAGCAAATACAAAGCACTCTGGAACAGACATAAGCAAAACTAACCTGAGTTTGAAAAGACAATTCAGACTTTTAACCTGAAAAGCAAATATTACAGGAATCTGATTATGGAAGTCAGAGGGAATTTACAAAAGCACTCAGCATCTTTCAGGATTGCTTTTTAATTTTAGTCTGAGCTCTGATGTGCAAAACTGCCTAAGGGTACACTGTGAAAACTTGGTTTAAACTGAACGAAAAACTAGGCACTTGAAGAAAACTATCAGAAGTCCATACCACCTGAATTCTCCATTATTTTATTTGCAAATCATGTTTCTAGAGAATCTGACAAGGAACTCCAATTCTTTTTAAATTATCCTCATTTTAATATCTGGTATGATACCTTAAGAGATCTAAGACTTTTTCTTGTCTAAATAACCAGTGCAACCTGGAGATCACACAAGCATATCAGCAGTGAAGTACAAGCCACTGGAGGCATAGTAGAAGAGCAATACTGGACAGAGGAATAATAAAAAACATGTCATGATGGGTATAGAAGAAGAAACTTGAGTAAGTCACTGAGGACAAAATGGTGAGAGAGGAATTCAGAGGGAGGACAAAACCAGTAAGTTACTCAGAGAGAGAAGGTGTCTGGCCTGTAATTTCATGGCTGACAGAGCACCTAGTGCTCCAACCCAGAGAGCATAGGGCAGGTACATGTGACAGTGAAGAATACAAGCAACTGCAGATTTATATAACATGTTCAAAATACATTCTTTAGTACATAGGAGCCTTGGCAGTTCCTGTCCTCATATTAGTGTTCATCTGCCTAAGCCTTTTTCAGGAGTTAACTTTTGGAATTAAAGGGATTTGTAAACTGATGGCAAACATCTTATTTTAGATGACCAGCACCATCATCCTGAGAAAGTATATCCATGTACTCCCAACTAACAGCTTTCTCTGGCCATTCACTGCTGCTGAATTGTGCTGCAATAGGAAGATTTAACCCCAAATCCAGTCTAATCCTTTGTTTACATAAAGTCTTAGAAATCATGCTCAGTTACTGGAAAGCCAGCAAAGGAAGTCCATGTTAACATAGCCTTTTACAAATGCTTTCTCTGATTATTTCAGTGCTAAAACATAAGCAAAAAGTCCCAATGAAAAAGAGCTCCTTGTTTTTTAAAGCAAGAACAGTTTACAGTAGAGTGGAGAGACCAGATAGGAGGATCTTCTGCTTTCAAGCTTTTACTAATCACAAACTCTTGTATCAGGCCACTTTGGCAGATTGGTACCAGTGACCAAAGTCTGGTTTAGGAACCGCAAAAATGCTGCTACCCAGCTCCTGGGGTAAGTGATTCAATCTCTGAGCAACGCCAGACACACAACTGTTGGGAGATGCATTCATGTCTGCAGCACTCAGAAAATTGTTTGCATTGCTCAGACAACACCTGGAAAGCTGAATCAAAGATTGGTGATTTAATTACCATTAAAAGTAAGCAAGTAGCTACAGATACCAGCTCGGTTTTTGCCAAATCATCCCTGGGAAAAAAATTATCAACTGACAGCATAAAATGAAACCAATTAACATTAGTTGGGAAACTCATTAATGAGTCTTGTCCTGTAATAGATAAACACAAAAATTTAATATTCCTGAAAACTCTACTTACCTTAGTTCAGCCTTCTTGGAGTAACCACCTGGCCATGGGATTATGAAAAAAAACCCACATTGTTTGTGATTTTTGGGTTAGTCATTTGAATCATAAAAGGAAATAATCTTGACTGAGAAACTTTCTACTCACATGAAAGGCATGAAAGAAAATATTTTTCTTACAACTTAAGCAAAATTGTTTACAAAGAAAGATGCCTCAAAATAATTTGGTCAAGTGTTTTAGACCAGATGCAATTGCAGGACTGAACACTTGCAACGACCATCCATGACAGATTTCCTTAAGGGAAATCATCATAAAATAGTTTGGCTTGGAGGGGATCTTTAAGGCTTGTCAAGTCCAACCCCCCTGCAAAGAGTAGGGACATCTTCAATGAGATCAGGTTGCTCACAGACCCATCCAACCTGCTCTTGAATGTTTCCAAGGATGGGCACCCACCACCTCTCTAGCCAACCAATTACTGTGTTTCACCACCCTCAATGTAAAAATCTTCTTCCTTATCCCTAATCTAAATTGATCATCCTTTAGTTTAAAACCATTACCCCTTGTCCTATCACAAGAGGCCCTGTTAAATCTACCCCCTAAATTCTCCATGTTGATGAAGTTAAAGTTTTCCAGTTAAATATCTCAACTGAAACCTTAGGATAGTAATTTCAGGAATTTTTTAGAGATGCAGCCCACTAGAGTAAAACAAGCAATAATATATCACTGCTACAAGGTTCTGAAATTATTCCTTTGGCTTTCCAGTGAGAGGCATGGACCAGGCTGAGGAATGAGATGGTGTCAATCTCAGACAAAGGTCTGGATGCTCACACATTGGACTCAAAAACCTTGGAGATCTTTTCCAACACTAGTAATTGAATGGTTCTGCATTAACATCCTCTATTATGTGAATTTTAGAAACCCAAAAACATTTTATAGCTTTTTTTCCCCCATCACAGTGAATGAGAATTAAATTCAGTATTTTTCTTAATCAGATATTGAAAGAAAACTTACCTGCAGATCCCACGGAAAGAGCAAAACACCACACAGGGTTGAATGTCTCGTAACTCTGGAGACACCCTGTTCCTCTGATCCTTCTGCTTTTAAAGAAATGTGTTCTTGTGATAGAAAATAGTGATTAATAACCTCACAGGCATTTTTAATGGCTGTCACTGCAAGTTGTGAGGGGCTGAATCCATTAAAGCTTTGCAGGATACAATGTAGACTTCAGGTCACCCCAGAACTCTGGCCTTCTTTTCTGTAAATTCATTCTGATGCCAAGCACTTGGTTTTCAGCGAATGTTTAGTTTTCTTCATGGCCAGCATTGCACCCAACAAAGATGTGACAACAGCTGATCACCTTCAGTTAGCAATTTCCTGTCCATCGTTTTTATCTTGCCTAATTGGAACTGCTTTCCAGGTATTAGGGTGGGGTTTGAATATAGTACCAATGCTTCCTATGGAATGGAGACTGTGGAATACTGAGGTCACTACTTTCAGCTCATTTGTGGATGTTTCATGGTTCAGACTCTGGAAAGACCCACATTAGTTCAAAGAAATTTTCTAATAGTTTTTGTCATTTGTTATATAATCCTCCTGTCTCTACAGGAGTTATTGCCCACCAACACTGCTCTATAATAGCTGCTGCCATGGAGATAGCAAGGATACAGTTGGACCACTTTGCCCTGTGGGATATCTCCAGCCAAGAGTTTCAAAAATATTTCATTTTACCAAGTGGGAGGAATCCTAACCACCTTTCCTATCAACTGTTTCAATGCCAGTAATCTCGAGTTCCATTAGTATTTTAAAAATCAAGGCATTTCTTTTTCTCCTGAATTCAAATACTCCTCCAGCCCAGGGCGAGGTTCCTTCTCAGGCAGCTGGGGATGCTGTTTCTACCTCCAAACGTTCCACAGTTTGGAAAGCAAAACTTGGTGCACCGATTTTGTTGTGACCATGTCAAGTATTTGAAGGTTTTTATGTTAGCTGTGATTTCCATGGCTTAACTCATGTATACGTCCACTGTATATGCTGCAACTTTGTTTATATTCACCTTTTGGAATGTATGAGGATAAGAAAAGAATTAATAAAAATAAGCTTTATCTATCTGAGATTGCCCTAGAGTGTTTTTGTTCATTGCTGCTCAGATTCTGCAGTTTTTGGGGCTGCCACAATGGCATGGGGAAGGAAGGGGGCTGCAGAAGGGCGTACAAGGAACCTGAGGATAGACGGGCTCTCGGGGCATCCGTGGGGCCTGCAGTGAGAATACAAAGCTTTCCTGCAAATAGCTTCAAACCATGTGTAAGGCTAGTCACCGGGATGTTCAGTCCAGAAAAAAGCGAGTATTTCTGGGAGAAAGGCCTGTGGAAAGGCAGGAGTGTGAAAGCCGGGCGCTCCGCCGGCCCGCAGCACCCTCAGCGTCAGCCGGCGGCTCTCTCGGGCCGGGCGCCGTCATTCGCTTGGCGGCGGTGGCGCTGCAACGCCGCAGAGCGCTCCGGAGGAGGCACAGGGCCTCTTCGCCTTCTCCTCCCCACTGAGAGGCACCGGGACCTGCGGGGGGAGCTGCACCGCGGGGCACAGCCGATCCCGAGAGAGCCGATCCCGGCGCGGCTCCGGGAGAGCCGATCCCAGCACAGCCGATCCCGGCACGGCCCCGGCACAGCCGATTGCGGCACAGCCCGGCGGGCGCGGCGACGGCGCTGCTGCCGGCGGCCGGCAGAGGGCGCGCGGGGGCAGCGCCGCGCCCGCCCCGCCCCGCCCGCCGCAGGGCGCGTGCCCGGCGGAGCCCGCGTGCGTGAGTGCGTGCCGCGCTCTGAGGGAGTAGCGGGCACGGCGGAGGAGCGCCCCCGCTGCGGGCAAAGGAATGGCTGTGTCTGCGGCCGTGTTTGCCCTGCTCAGGCCCCACAGAGCAGTTCGGCCCCTATGGGATGGAAGAAACTCTTTCTTCGGGCCAGTGCCGGAGGGAGGCTGGCCAGGCAGGCGTGCTGCCCTTGGGCATCGGGAGGCAGAGCTGCGCCTGTAGAGAGGGTCCGAGCTGCCTCCTGCAGAGGGTCCCAGCTCCGGCTGCTCTGCTCGGGGGCTGCCGGTCGCCGCTGCCCGCAAGCACATGGGGAGACCAGAGGCCGTCCGGACAAAGGTTTTATAAGGTGATTTATTTTCACCACACCCCCACAAACCCATGAGGAGACAAGGCCGGGCAGCATGTGAGGGAGCATCACCTGAGGTGTCCGGGAAGAGGCTTTCAGAAATCACAGAATGGGTTTGTGTTGGAAGGGACCTTGAAGATCTCTAGTTCAATCACCCTGCTACAGACAGAAACACATTTCACTAGATGAGGTTCCTTGGAGCACCATCCAACCTGGCCTTGGACGCTGCCAGAAATAGGGAATCCTCAGCTCTTCTTCCAGTGCCTCACCACCCCACAGTAAAGAATTTCCACCTAATACCTAACCTAAACCTACTCTCAGTTTGAAGCCATTGCCCCTTGTTCAGTCACTACACGATCTTGTAAATTGAGTCTCCATCTTTCTTGTGGGTTCCCTTCAGAAGAGGCTGCTGGAAGATCCCTTGTCTTCTACAGAGTGATCAACCACAGTTCCTTCAGGCTTTTCTTATAGGAGGAAAGTCCCTGTAATCAGATCAGTGCCCCTTCTCTGGACTTGCCCTAAGAGGTCAATGTCCTTCCTGTGTATGGGACCCCATACCGGGATTCATTTCTCATAAGATGTATGACCAAGGTGCTGGAAAACTGGCTTTACTGCCTACATCCCTTCAGCCCTGTTCCTCAAAGTTCCAATAACTTAAATAATACCGTATTTGTTGGGGGGGTTTTTTCTGACATATTTTGCCCTATTCTGCTCACTTTGAAGTTCTAGCACTTCTAGACCGTCAATTTCAGAAATTCATCTGACTTCATTTATACCAGCTGAGACTATGCAGGATTTGAACCGTGCAGTACTGGCATGCAGTATGAGCTGGAGGCTTCCCAGGGTGCTTGCTCTGTTCCCACACTGCTATTCAAAAGGATGTTAGTGTCACTTGAAAGACCAATGTTCCCATATTTCATGAGATGTTATTGCTGTGTGTGTATTACAGGGCAGAATTTACATATAACACCCCCAGGCTTCTACTCTGTTACTGACAATGAAGCACAGAGGCCTGGGTCTAACACAGGAACAGCACTGTACCCGAATGCTGGTTTAGTTCTTGTGAAAACTGCATTTCACAATGGCAACATGATAGACCACTGTCTGCTGCAGCCTGAGCTGGGACAGCGACTGGCATGATAATTTATTTATGTAGCCATCAAGGATATGCTTATTTTACTCTTTTTAAATGACTAAATTATACTACTGTGGCACAGTAATGATTATTGTGAAAGATTTTTTCTTTTTCAGTTTTTATGGCAGATGCTGTCTTTTGAATACCTCATTTCCCTAATGCCAGAGAGGTTTTTATCCTTTCTCTCTTTGATTTTCCTGGTGCTTGACATTGTTTGATAATTTCCCTTCAACAGCACTTCCACATCTCCAACAGTTCAGGAGATGAGATATTACACAAACCGTGTCCTGAGAAGCACAGTGTGTATCACACGCCAAACTCTTGCAATGTTTCACGTTGTTCACATTTTAATTTGTTTGATGAAGTTCATCTGGAGGAGGGCCTGGACAGGCAGTGATGAGGTGTTTGGATTCAGTTTCAACACAAACCATCAAATGACATCTCTTATGCCAGTAAAAGGAAACCAACCTTAGGAGCCTTCTGGTAAAGACTTCCTTCCTTTGGAGAATTTATAGAAAGGAAACAAAATAAACCTAGCCTTTTATTTAAAAATAACTTGTGGTTCACTCACAGACACAACTAAAAACAGCCTTGACCAGGTAGGAAACACCTGATTTTTAATTTTCTCTCTAATTTTAAATCTATCATTAAGGTATGTGGCTAGCAGAGCATAAAATCCACTTTAAGCTCTACAATAAACATTCAGAAGGGTTTATATAATTAGATACTACAGAACTAAGATAACATGATGGTGCAAAAATCTTACAGCTATCAAAGACAGATAGGAAGTTGCCCTGTGCTCTGCCATTTAAACACATTTAAATATATTTGAGCTGTGTCACACTGATTTAAGGAAGCTGGGACAGGGAGCTAGCTGCACACTATACTGTACCCAGGCTGTTTGGGATGACGTTTTTCAAAACATTCATGGATAATTGATCCTCAACTGCTTTTGACCAGAAGCTTTGCTTTTTCTTGGACTGCAAAGCAGTATTGGGCACCTAAATATGTAAGTTGCCTTCCACTCCAGCTTTCAGGATTTTATCTAAATGAAAAAAAATCAAAATTCAGTTGGGGTGGAAAAGAAAAACTCCTTAGCAGGTAGTATTAATAGGTAATCCTTAAGACAGAAGGCAAAAACTAGATATGCAAAACTTATTCTGCCCTCAAAATGAATGGTGCTACACCTACTTTAAATGCCATGACAGCTCTCATTTGGATCAGCACTACCCATAAATCAGCTTTCTCATAAATAACTACAAAGCCAGAAAAAAATTGCAATCTTGTGCAGCAAGAGGGAGTGTTTGCATTGACACAGATATGTGTTGTGCCCTGACTAGTAACATAAACATTTTTTCTGGCTGAAAATTTTCATGCTTGGTTTGGGTTCCAAAAAAAGAGATGGAAATGGAAAGAGGAAACTTAAAGTAACGTGAATTCTGGGAAAAGATTTTAGATCTATACATAGGCAGATTTCAGTAAATATAATTATATGAAAGATGACAAAAGACATAATATGAAAAACAGAATTAAAGCAAGAAACAGAACCACAAAAGAGGTAAATTTTATATTCTTTGCTCATAATTTTCAAATATGAGTTGGTTATCAAAATGCATATGCCCTGTGAGGGCATAGTGTGGGCAAGTAAAGTTCCTATTGAACAATTTTTAGGACAGCGAGTGATACTACAAACACAATAAAAAAATAATTTTCTTGCAACCAAGAAATAAATGTCAGTCATCAGTATTAGTAATTAAACTGGTTTATTTTTAAGTGGCATGTGTATGCCAATCAATGATAATAATTATTGTGCTGGTTTTTCATTCAGTGCTGCCATCAGTATCCCTTTGGCTGTTTAGCTTTCATAAAGACTTCTGAATGTTTCCTTGCAATGCAGGCTATTTCCTTTGGACAGAGAGCTACTTACTGTGCTGGCTCTGAACCTGCAGTACCAGGAGCAGCCAGACTGCAGGCTGTGGTTTGTGAATCATTCATCTATCTTTGCCTCCAGCATTGCTTGAATAAGAATATGGAAAATCTGTTTCCCTAAGAACTAGAGGTGCCTGTGGAATCTAAGGTAGTGTGTTGCCTCGATTTTCATGTCAATGAAATATTCTTCCCTCTAGAAATGCATTCATGTTCTTTGCATGTTTTGTGGGAAGATTAGGAATACCTTCTCCTCCTGGAAGGTATTTTTGAAGGTGCTTCTCAAAGCCAGTTGGATTTGAACGCGTGAGGGAGGAGGAATGTCATTATGCCTTCTCGGGCCTCTGCTTCTGGTCTCTTCGAGCTGGAATTTCTATTCAGTTGTAAACAATGCAAGTATCTCCTTTCCTCCTCCTTTCCGCCTGCCCTCCATCCCAGCCCGGCAGGAAATGGGGTTTGCTCCTCCTCTAGGGAAGTTACATGGCTTTGTGTGCCTTACAAAGGGGATTTTGCTTCCATAACCAGCCAAGTCTTCTGTGGAGACAGATCCTGTGCTCGCAGCACCTTCGCTATCCATCAGTGGGGCACGCTCGGTGCCAGCTGGTTGCAGGAAGTGCTTTGGCCTATGATCCTCTGTGGGTAGGTAATATTTGAGTTAGCTGAGGACAAATAAAGCTGATGGTTGGAAGTCACAAAAAACAAAACTTGTTTTTGCTAACCAGCTAGCATGTGCAGGGATTTGGCAGTGTGATTGCCAGCTGCTACAGCTTGCAACTGAGGTCACCTTCTCTTTGTAGATAAACATTAGTCATTTACTAAAGAATGCAAAAAACAGGTGTTAGTGTTCATTGGTAATCTGTTCTTTCAAAGGGATGCTGTAAGATAGCACCTGACATAGAACAATTCTTTCTATGCCTGTTGTTATTAACATAAACACACTTGTACTGTTACTTAGGCAGTGCCATTGGTATGCATAGTACAGAAAAGATAAACAAAATGACAGATGCTTAAGCCAGATGAAATTACAATTAAACTAATGACAGACAAAAATAAAGGAAGTGTGGCAGGAAAATGCTAAAGAACATAGAAATCATTGTAGCCTATGGTCATTTAAAATTTATTTTTAATGCTGTTGTTTTTAAAGAGGCAGTTCTGCATTTTAAGGCCAGTATGGGAATTAAAGACTGAAGCTGAAAACTGTTATCTGTATGGATTTTGAAATGCAGGAGTGCTTTTCTCACATGATGAGAGAAGATATTGAAGACTAAGAAATTTGCCTGAAAAAACCCACAGTGATTTGTGGAAAAAGAGAATTAAGCTGTCATATGAACATGTGCCCTTTGGAACAATTTTAAATTTAACCTTCCTATCAGCTTTTAAACTTAACCTTCCTGTAAGCTGTAAAACGTACTGGGAGTTCTCTCAGAAGGCCCTGTCTACACTCAAATCTACACATTTAGGTTGACCTGACTGGAACAGATTTCATTAGATCACTTCATACTTAGGGGTAGAGAAGTCCAAAATGAAATTAAGAAAGCATTTAAATAAAATACCTCTAAATATGAATGTATTAACAAAAGGTATCCATTCTTCTATGGTAGACTTTACATTTCTCTAAAACCACAGTGATTTTTCCATTTTGCTGCTTTGGCAGATCAAAGACTTACTAGAGAAAAGTCAGAGCTCCCTGCTTTCAATTCACAGACCCACTGAAAATGAGATGTACCATCCAGTGCTGACCCTCATCCTGCAGCTCTCACGCCCCCAATGGCACTGCCCAGCTTCTGGATCCCCACCTCAGCAGTGGGACACGAGGTAAAGGGAAGGGGGAGGGAATGTGCCAGCAGGGAGTGTTGCCTTTCTGCACGGTGTGGGTGAGAGGCTCTAGCCAGAGGGTGCTTTATTCAGTATGGCATCACTGCAGCTGGAGCTGATCCTGTTCCCTTTGGTTAGGATTTAACAACTGTGACAAGGAGGGGTTCGTTCAAGTCACATCTTCACATGGTGTGAGACACGGATGTTCCACGGATGTTGACTATACCCTAAAAAAGGATTGTCTTGTCTCATACTAATTTCAATGGGATTTGTGATGTATGGCACCATTGAAAAATACAGTATAGCTCTAAACTGAAGACACTGTACTTTTATTCTCCCATGTAAAAAGGGGATGCTAAAAATGAGAATGAAGAAACTGTGGTTGCTAATAATTCTAATTATGTTCTAGTATTTAAGAGTGGTAGGAGCCTGTTCTGCTGAAGAAGGACCTTGAAAAGCCAAGACAGACTTGTATAAAATGTGATACAGTATTACACACAGTCTGCCCTGTCTCGGCTGTTCAAATGGCCTGGTAAGGCTCTGGATGGCCTTGGGGCAGCCCGCGCTCCAAAGGACGAAAGGAGTCTTCAGGTTTTTCAGTTCTTCAGTGTTGTTTTTTAATTCTTATCTACAATGTTGTCTCCCGGCCCGACAGAGGTCCGCACAGCAAGACAGCCATGAGCACACTGACCTCCCTCAGGGCGGCCGCTTATTTTTATACCAAAAACTACGTGTAAGATATTTACCTTTTCCTCCCAATACCTTTCACCCTTATTGACAAGTGCACATTCAGTAAGAAACAATCTCCAAGTGCCACCCACCATCACCATCGAAGATGGATGACAAGAAGAAGAAGAAGAAGAAGAAGGACAGGACACGCCCTAATTCCTCCATCTTGTCTCCTAGAACCCCCCTGTACCGAGATTCTAAAACCTGTGTTTTCACTCTGTATTTAATCTATCCCTTTACCACTTATCCCCGTGTGATCCTCCCATCCTCATACAGGTGTTGCGCCCCGTGCAGGATCAAAGTCTAGCCACCAAACACTTCTGGCAGCGTTCCAGGGCTTCCGAGTCCCCCAAGGGTTGTCTCGGCGACCCTGGACATCAGGAGTGATGTGCTGAGTTCCCACAACAGTCAGCACCCTGTCAGTCTAACTGCAGTCTGACTTTGTGCAGGTATTATCAAATTGTGTCTCAAAGATTAGTGGAGCAGCTTTGAAGATGGTACTGAAGCACTCCTCCACTTCAAGACAAGTTACACTGGGATGATACACATTCAGGAAAAACAATGATGCCAATGCAAAGTAATCTCAATTTTCCTTCAGGTGTGATGTTCACAACTATACTTTTTAAATGTAGGAGATGAACAACTACCAAAGAATTGCAAAGTTTTAAAAAGTTAAGTTCCAAAAGAGTGTGAAACAGTGGGGGTGAGCAGAGAAGCAGCACCCTAGCAGTGCTAAAGCATTTTTCTGCACTTCTCTGCATCATTTTCCTTTTGTCACGAATTGTCGTAGCCTTCCAGCCAAAATTATTGGGATTTTTTCCATTGTACATGAAGCATTTTTACACAATAATTCCATCTATTCTTAGCAAGATGCTCTTTAGTGTGAATTCTGTCTATTGTTAGAAAGTGTTGAGAAAATATGATTCTAATCTTGTGACTTTTTGCCTTGATATCAAGAGAGTCACTGCCAAATATGCAGTCATATCTTTTGTTAATAAAAACAAGTTACAGAATCTATTAATAGAGTGGTACTAATAATGATGTTGCTAGGGGGAAGGATTATATCTCATTTTACTTTAGTAAAATGGTACTCCCAAAGGGTCATGATATTAGGAAAATTAGCTGCTGTTAACCTAGTTGATCTACAGACTGTCTCATAGGAAAAAAAAAAGTTGGAATAACCACTGTGGAAAGGAAAATGCCATTTATAAGTTTTTCCAGCCAAAAGAAAAACATTATTTTATTTCAGTCCTAAGGCATACCACTGACCTCTGCTTCAAGGGGACATCTTTTGTAGAGTGCAGTCCTGTGCCTTTGTGATAATGTTGACAACCACAGAAAGAAACAGAAACTCACAACAGAAAAGAGAACAACATCTGAAGTAGTCATTGCTCATTTTTTAGATTTTCCTTTAATAGGACATCCTAAACATGCTGACCAAAACTTCTGCAGAGCTAGTGGTTATAGAAAAGTGCATACTAATAATGTGTATCAGGTGGATGGCAACAGGAAGATCCAATGAACTACCAAAGCTTTCATGGACACAATATAATGTTCTGAATCGCATTGTCAATTAATGCTTGCTTTTTTCTTTCATTTTCCTTTTTTCCCCCACTTTGTGTGACCTCTCTAGTGTCTTATCAGGTTTTATGATGAAATTATAATCTATAATCTTCAGAATAATCTATAATCTTAAATTCAGGCATAGATTAAAATTATGTCACACCAGACTTTAAGCATATCACACATACTATTCCATTTTGAGCTTTTTATGATTTGGTTTGGTTTGGTTTTTGTGTTGATTTAATTCCAGGAAACATTTAATGGCCTACAGATTTGTTTTCTCCCAGTTGTGTCAGTTATTGGCAGAAGTGGTTTCTGAGCCCTACAAGCCAAGGAATCATTTAGTAGGCATCTTTAGGTCAGCCAGGCCTGGAAGCTGGGCATGGCAGCCTCCCTTCCATCATTCCATTGGATGTCTGCAGGATGCTGGCAACTGTTAAAAGGAAAAAGATGCAGTTCCTCAACTTCACCCCAGGGAAATTTCCCTCTGGCAATCTCAGTGTCAGTATTTGTGAAGGAAAGATGCCACCCTTAGACCTGCAGTCTGTTGTCAGTGACATTGCTCAGTGCTGGGCACACAGGGAGGTCTCTTCACCTGCATACTCAGTGTCATTTTAAACCTCTCAACTTTGATTTTCATAGAACTTTGCATTTTTCCTTTCTGTGTCCCAAAACCTGGAAGTGTTTAGTGCATGAGGCAAGACACTATCCTAAGAGAAAGTCTGGTGATTAAATTGCAGCCCTGTCTTTGCCACAAAATTCTTCATTCTTTGTGATGATGGACATATTTATAACAGATATATGACAACAGTCATTTATAACAGAGATTACCAAGGGTATTCTTCATTCAGATTCTTCATTATCCGCTTAGGGAATTCATGGTGTGTTTATAAAAATCCAGAGCATCCAAAGCAAGAATAGAGCCAATAGAGAGGAAAATACATTGACTTTTCTAGAGGAGCACAGAAAATAAGTTCTTTCTGTTTGGAGTCAGACCAAATCTGCGAAGTAATATTTGCATGACACAAGGAGTAACTGCACAGATCTGTCCAACATCAAACTCTGGAGGGTGCTGACCTTGACATAAGGATTTTTCTGTGCTAATGAGGCACTGAATAAAATAATAGATTTTTAACCTTGTGCCAGACTGCTGTGTTTAGTGACAAAAGCCCATTGCTAAACACTGGTCTTAATTCAATATTGTGAGCTCAGCAGATGCTTTTCTTAGGCTGTATTATTGCTGTATCAAGTGTAGCAGTATGGTTTTTACAATCCTAGGCCTTACAGAAGCTGCATTTCCTATAATAAAGCTAAAATAAAGAAAAAGAGCCTTTGTTTTACAAGTCTTTCAAAGGGCTGAGAAATCTTAGATTTTGTAAACTAATTACAGGTTTTTTAACACTGGGAAAAAACATCTAAGCAGCCTGTAGGATCATTTAAACTTTGCTTAATATTATTTGTGATCCAGTGAAAATATTAAAATATGGACCTGAAATGCACCTATATTTAAAATGTAATCTCTGGGATCAGTTTAAATTTAAACATTAATGTAAATTTGACAAGAACTTGAGTATATGTGAACTTTAAGGGCTCTCAGACCACACTGAAGTCTGCCTAGGTAATTTGTCTAGGTAGTTTTGGTGAAGAGATACTCACTAGGAGATGATATAGGACAAAAATTTCAAAGGGCAATCATGCAACTAATTTTGTTTCTTTTTATATTGCTGGTTTTAACCTTTGGTCAAAGATTGGACTTGATGATTTTGGAGGTCTTTTCCAACATTAATGCTTCCATGTAATTAAAAGAATTGGAAATTCTTTGCATGTATATCCTACATCTAGCAATGATCTGTTACATGATTATAGAATATCACCTTGATTTTTGGAAGGGCTGATGGCTTAAAAGAAAAATATACATCCAAATGTGTTGGCAGTGCTGCCTAGAAAAAATTTAAATGAAAACAACAAAAAAACTAAGCTAAAAAAATCCCTGAAAAATTATTGATGACTGTGATATAAGAGGAGGAGCTTTTTAGTTACAAATGCAATACTGCTATAAAATAACAATAATATAATAGTATGATGGTTGTGTTTTTCTGATCTGGGCATACTGGGGAATTCTGTAAGGAATTCTGCTTTTCTGAACTTAAAAATAATTTGATTAATTTGATAAAGAAAGTCCCTTGGAAACTGTTGCATACAGGGGTACTGGTTCTGGGCAAGAATATCCTCAGCTGGAATTCGCTGAAGATTTGAAGATAGCTCTTGGAAAAAGTCACTGTGTGTCTCATTTGTCCCTAAACTCCTTTGGGCAGCTGGGAGTGGCCGCTGTTGGAAACACAGTGCTGGGCTGGATGGCCTTTGATTTGACTTGCTAAAATCATCCTCATGTTTCAGAGGTATGACATACGTGTGTATATATATTTATGTTTGCAGTATCCAAATCACAACAAGCATTGCCAATGATACTCGTCTGGCTGAACTGGAATGTGTACTTCCTGAAACACATGGGAGCTGGCATGTTTCTTTTAGATGGGAGAAATATAAAAGGGTGTTGCTGGGAGGTTGTTTTGTGTTGTTTTTTGCTCCTAAGAGTAGGCAACGCCACAGACATCTTTTGATGAAAATGAAAAATGAACTGTAATAATGTGCTTATGTAAAACAAAATTGGACATATTCTGCACAGCAAACATCTTGTGTTGGAATAAATGTCTCTCCGGTGATGTCAATGTGAGAACAAGCACTCCAGTGTTGTTGAAGTAATTGGGAGTCACTGAGCGAATGTGCTGGGGAGTCCTGCATGAAGCCTATATATGGTAGTTTATCTAGAATGTTCTCTATTTCTGTTTTGTAAAAGCTTTATGCAGGACAGTGACTACATTTACTGTCTTTCAAACTGACACAAGACACACACCAATCTTCAGGCCTTCCCTCGAGCACCCTGCCCAAGGGGTGGGCAGCACAGCAGCAGGGAAGGGGCGTCCTTGCCGTGGGGTGGCACAGCACCACGCTGGCTCCAAGGTCAGGAGGCAAAAACCATCTCCTGTCAGAGCTAGAACGCAGTGGGCTGTGGCCACTGGGGGTATAAAATGCTGACATGAGACGTTTCTTTGTTAAATCTAAAACGACAAATAACTCTCCCTTACTTTATGTATAAAGTGAAATGAAATTCTGTAAAATAAGTTTTTTCCTCCAAGTTTAATCTATCATTTGAAAAAAAAATCAAGCTAACTTCAACACATTTTTGTAGAGAAGCTGCTTCTAGCAACTTATGATTATACAATTAACACAAAATTGTCCTTGCAGTCACTGAAGTTAGTATACACTACAATAAGCCTTAAAGTGTAATCTCAGTTGAAGTATATTTTTCTATTCTGGAGTTGTCTCTGCTGACATCTCCACAGGTCCTCCCTAGCACCCACCAACTTGTCCTCCAGCCTTTTGGATCCTCTAGGTATCTCCACCCTCTCTTCCACCATCCCATTTTATTTTGGGCACATGACAAGTCTGAGCTCAGAGTTAATCTGTTTCTTCACATTATTTTTAAAATAATAATTAATAGCAGCATGAATAATGAAGCAAAACAAATAATAATGTGCCAGTATGCAATCATATTGCAAATGGTTTGAACCATTAAAGCATTCCAGGTCCCCTGTGGCCAATTGCAAAGACCTGGATGGAGGAGGAAAAAACAATTGCATTCTGCCAGGAGAAGCTGTTAAATTCCTGCGAGTGAATGTGGTCCTGACTTAATTACCACTTCCAAGAGACTATTTATAGTTGTCTGGGAAAGCACTTAAGTGAAATAGGCTTAAGTTTGCAAATAGAATAAGTGTGTGAGTATTCAGAGCTAAGACAGGGTTGAGAGAGAGGCACTGTGGGGTAACTACCCCCTACCCTTTACTATCCCTACCCTCTCACTCAGTGGTGGCATGCTGGAGCAGGAATTTTATATTGACTAAACTAGCTTGACAACTCATCAGATCTCTACAGATCATTTAAAAAATCTGAAATTTAAAATATTATGCAATTTATGATGAATTTCATGATGAACTTCAGACTTGAACATTGGCTGGCATAATTGTACCACAGGAAGGCACATGGAAAAGTTCGGAGAAAATAAAATAACAATTTTCTCAGTCTCTGAGAAAAAAAATCCAATCTTTTATAGCTATAATCATCTGAAATGTTTTAATAGATAAAATGCCGAATCTAGGAATTTAAATAGTTGGCAAGAAGAGGTGTGGCATAAAGAATGGGATTTGTGATGGAACAGTGGGATTTCCTGAGGAAAACACTTATGCTGTTTGAAGAAAATACAGCTGATAAATAAATCAAGTGAAATGTTATATTTGGAATGATAAAGAGAAATTCACATCGTCTTTATCCCAGGCCTTTCAGAGACAAATAAGTAGGTGACAAAAAAGATTAGAAAGGGATATGCAAGCTGAATGTTAGCAGGCCTGCACACTTACGGAATTGATCTATATTTAAATCTATTGCTCTAGTTGTTTATTATCTAACTTCTGTATATTTCATAAATTTTCTGTTTGTAGCTAATACAGTCTTATTAAACTGTGAAGCCTAGAGGAGTACCATATCTTATTATTTCTACATAATTTGGTTTGTTTAAAATTTGCTGTTCAATAATTTGTCCTGTGTCTGGTGTATTAAATCAATGTCATAAAATAAGAATTTTGGCATGCCACAGAATTTGGAATGTGCATTGTAATGCCATATTATATACATATTTCAGTGGTTCATGGGCATAATGATAGGAGGAAAAATAGTAGTGTATGCATTTCATTGCAGTGAGTATGTAAGCATTTGAATTGCATTTATTCAAAGGCAAACCACAGCCTCAATGCTTGATGTAAAAATACTGTAAGAGAGTATTTTCTTAACATGCCCAGGTGCACTGTCCTCTTTGTAATCTACCTCACATGTCATCTACGCACACTGTGCACTCTGGCAATACAACTCGTTGTTATTTCCCTACCAGGAAGTGATGCACCAAACAATAACTTGTTATTATTATTTATTTCTTCAGTTGGATGTGGACTACTGACCCAAAGACTCCAACTACAGAGTTTCCATACTCCAGTTAAGTAGAATTACTATGGAGAAAAGAAGCAGGGGAAAAATATTAATGATTACAAAAGGCTTGTAGGAATATTTGTCCTTTTCTCAGATGACTTGTTGGTGCAGAATAAATGCCTCCTTCTAACACAGTTTTGTTTGTGAAGTCTTTAATTAATACTTCATGTTAGATCCAGACTTATCCTCTGTGGTTTTTAACCCTCCATTGTTACGGAATTTTCAGTCTATTTTTCATGTGGAAATACCCTTCCTCATGAAAAGTGTCAGATTTGCTTGATGTATAGAGGGAAAAACTTGCTTCCTTCACATGCGCACAGACACAGCTCTTTTCTTGTAACCCATCCTGAAAGCCCTCAGAGATTTACATTCCTGTGTTGCTTCCTGGCACCCTTCACACCTACAGCTGAGCCAGAGGATGATCATCAACAGGCCCTCTATTCCTGGAGCCCTGCTCTTGGCTGCTGTCAGCAAGTGAGGGTTGAGGGTTTGCTACTTTTTGGTTCCTCTGAAATGTCTGACTGCTGATCATCCTTCCAACTGCACACCGTATCTGTCATCTGTTACACCATCCCTGACCCTGTGGAATCTCTGGGGATTGGGTCTTGTCCAGTTCCTGTTCTCAATCAGTACTCCTCAAGTATCAAAACTCTGCTTTGCCCAGCAACCTTCTGAAAGAACTCCAGGCACCACACCAGCTGGAGGCTGCAAAAGCAGGGCAGCCACTATGGTTTCACCATGCTGGAGGATGCTTAAACCTCTGTAAGGCAGCCCAAGGAAAGCCTCCACCTGAGATAGACTTCTCAGCAGTGAAGCCATTCAACCAGCTAACAGATTGTCACAGACAGAGTGCAGATTTGTTTGCTTTGGGGAGATGGGCCTTACAACATATCTTCCTGTGTATTTGTATATGTGTGTATATATTTCTATGTCCTCTCTAATTTATCTTTGCATTTATATTTTTATTTTTGCATACACGTGTATTTGTGGGAAACATAAATGACCCAAAGGGACAGAGTAATGAGAAATTATGTCCCTGTCTCTTATGATTTTAATCTGTTGGATATGGGAAGAGCAGCAAGCCCCAGCTTGCAGGATGAGTGTGATAGATGGCCATGAGGATGATGACGAGGAAGACTTGCTCTGCTCTTCCAGATGACATCTATGATCCCAGAGAAGTGACAATTTTTAGTTAGGTGTCAAGACAGTACTAGGGTCCTACAGAGGTTGGAACATCTGGGAAATGGGAAATAAATTGCAAATAAGTATTCATAATTAGAAGATGGGGATGGAGTTGTTATACACAATGAGATATCAGTTCTGACTGGCTGCCATTTTCCAGCAAT
Organism: Zonotrichia leucophrys gambelii; assembly: GCF_028769735.1. Taxonomy (NCBI): domain Eukaryota; kingdom Metazoa; phylum Chordata; class Aves; order Passeriformes; family Passerellidae; genus Zonotrichia; species Zonotrichia leucophrys. The sequence goes on along the minus strand of NC_088169.1, from coordinate 20,875,508 downwards.
TGTGAGAAAGAAGTGGAGAGCCAAAATGAGGTTGGGATTTTTATGCAGAGTTAATGGCTTTTGCTGTGGATATCAATGAAATTAGAATTTATTATCTACAACCTACAGTGGGAAATATTTACATTTTCTGTGGAAAATGTTGTGATATCATTCAAAACCCGGGTATAAAAGCATGTTTAACAGAGATGTATAGGTATAACCTGTGATTATAAACACTGAAGGTGGCAAGGGAGGGCACATGAAGAAAAGCTGCTTATGTAATTTTGAGTTAATGGGTATAGGTGTGCCTAAGGAATGAGTGAATGTGTGAGCAATGTTTGTGGGTGGAAAAAAGTGGAAGGAAGGGAAAACAGGTGTGGAAAGAAGGTGTGTGAAATACATGAGAACTGAGATGTATATTATGTTTATTGAGAAGATGTGAGACAAGGAACTGTGTAAATGTATGTAGCTATTACTTTATATGAAATATGATTTATTGCCATTTGTTCAGATTGATCAAAATATGCACTGCAAGCATTTAATTTCTTGTGGTGGGTGTTTATCTATTTTAAGTCAAAATCTTCTGTTATTACATGTTCCATACTATGCAGGTCCTCTTTCTCTAGTAGAGTGTTTCCTTCTGCAACCCAAACCAGAGATAAGCTGTGTTTGTTGCACCAGGTTCTCTGTCCCTCTTTTCCCTATTACCCTCTGGACGTAGGACAGACATTAAAGAGGAAAGAAAATAAAAGGGAAGGAGCAGCCATGCAGGCCTGGGAGGGGCTCATTGGACAGCACAAAACGCATTGCAAATTAGTACTTTGGCAGGAAAACTACAGTGACCTTTTCAGGTTCTTCTCTTCTTGACTTAAAACGTTACTCAAAAATAATCCTTGGCTCCTGAATATTTTGTTCATTTCCTCACAAGGAACGGGCAGAAGGATGAGGTAACATCCGAGGAAGGGTACTGTTCTGGCCTGGAAAATAATTGAGAGCTCCTGCCTAGCACCTTGGCATGGATGTGCTGCAGACAGAAGGAGTTTCAATTTTGGTGAGGCAAGTGCTAGCCCTATCATATCCCACTGGTTCCCACAGGCAGCTCTGTGCACTCTTGGCTGGACTCTTGAAATCAGGTTTTTCAATACTTTTATTCATGACTTTTATTATTAGGAACTTCTAATTGAAATTCCTAATTGAAGCTAATGATATTTCTAGATACAGACAGCCTAAAAGTTAGACCTGAAGTCTTGGATAACTTTAAATCTAAGGGTTTTTTTAGGACGTTCTCATATTTAACCTGAAAACTTTGCCAAGGCAGAATCTTGTTAAAGATTTAGGAAGATGCAATGTGTTGCAGAAGCAGCTACAATGCACCTGAAAATCTTGGACGTGTGCTTTACATAGTAGCATATGTATCTTCAGCAGCTTTTATAATGAATCCATGAGATCCAGGACACACTGGATATACAGATCATGTTTTACACGGAACATGTGCATGTTAATTCTGCCTGAGAAACCACAGCCCAGCCAAGTCCTTTTCTGGCTCTAACCTGGAGCAATTTGCCAAAATTAAGACAAGAATTTAGTTGAAGGGCTATGACCTGAAGGAAATGTTCCATGCTTAATCCTGCCAGTTTCCCTCTTGTTCACTGCTGTGTTGAGCTCCCCGCCTCCTTTTTTGCTGCCTCCATGGTTAGTCCCACACTGTTTCTGCAACTTCCATCTAGAGGTTTTTCGCTGAAGCTTGATCCTCTTTTGGGACTCTGGGGAGTGATGAGGAAGAACCAGCCCATGTTGGAGGGCAGTGCTGCACGTATTCTCAGCAGGGCTCATTAGTCTTGGTGGATTATTATAGCAACCTGGCTGTACTGCTTCCAGGTATTATGAACTAGTGCAGTGTCTCAGAATGGTGCTGTGCAGCTACTGTGCTACGGTAATTGCTGCAAAGGCATTCAAAGCAGTGAAAGTTGTGGTGCACAGTGGTCAGTGTTCGAGATTTTTCTGAAAGGAAAAAAATCCATCGTCCCAAAAGGTTAATACAGACATGGGCCATTTAGAATGCCTACCTCTGCTACACAAAACTGAAAATCTGGGAGACATACTTAAAATAACAGAAGCTGCAACCACCAAAAAATAGTTTGTACTGTGCCTTAATTCTGCCCACTTTAAAATACTCTTCAGAAATATCTGTAGCACAGAAACAGCACCTTGCTCCTGGAGATACTGCCGAACTCTTGGGACCACATGGGATGGCCTGACAAGTGTTTGCTGAAGTAAACTCTGTTGAGATGAGCTTATGCAAACATAAGCTGTTATGCTTATAAAGATCAGATCTACAGCCTTGCATTTGCTAAATTTTACACCTTTACTACATTGTTAATCTACTTCACCTTTGCTCTCAGAGCTTCCTACACTGCTTTGCATTCATCACTAAAGCCCTCTATTACTCTATTGTCCCTCATGGCTGACAGTAACCCTGGTAAGAAAACTACATTCTACTGCTATTAAAATAACCTACAAGACATAAGTAGAAAGTCAGATCTATTCTATTATCCATGCTGCCTCTCTCATGCACGGCTTTCGGATAACCAGTGGTTTTTTGGGGGTGGGGTGGGGGGGTGGAAGAGAAAGTTCTAAGAAGTCAGGAGCAAAAATCCTCTAATTTCCTGCACTTATAACCATACTGCAGCAATTAATGTTCATAGAGATGTAATTTAAAACGGTGAATGCAAGTGAAACATAATTGGAATTGCAATATAATCCCTGGCAGGGTATTGCCAATTTCAAGGGGCTGAGTTAAAATTGTTTGAGAATATATTGTTAACTCCCTAGTTTTCAGAAGCTTAGCCTGCATTACCTTAACTCTTTATTTGCAGATTTTTAAAGGTTTAGCTGAAGGCAGCATCCTGCCAAGGCAGAAAGTCCCATATGCCAATTTTTAACCCCATTTTAACAAAGTTTTATGGAATCTACTTCTAGATGATAGCCGGAACTCTGCGTTGTGGTCTCCAGCAGGCTCAGGTCAAATCAGATACAGCTGGTTTATGCTCTACAGAATGGGGTTAAGGGACCAAGTTGAGATGTCAAGCAAACCAGATGTATAATTTTCCACCCTCCATTATCCAACCATGGATACGGCATGATCTCCGTGACTCGTGTGGTCTCCAGGACCTCTCTGCCAGCATCTTTTGAGTCTCTGCAGTGGACTCCCATGCCTTTCCCATGTCCCTGTGCTCATCGTGACTACTCAGCATCTCCGAGACATTTCTGGCGGGCACCGGAAAAAAGATAACCCAGCGAGGGCCGGGCATGGCTCGCCTTTTCCTTCACTCCCTCCGGCCGCCCACGGGCCGAGGCAGAGCACAGGCCCCGAGGCAGGACAGGACGGGCGCCGGCAGGGCCTCAGCCTCCTTTCCCCCGGCCCGGGCCCGGGGCGGAAGGCAGCCGCCCTCTCCCAGAGCCGACGTGTCTGGGTCTGGGCCCGGCTTCCGCGGCGCGGGGTGCGGCCGGGCCGGGCCCCGCTGCTTCCCCCGTGCCCCACAGAGCGGGCCGGGCCGGGAGGGCTCCGCGGCGTGGGAACAGCCGGGCGGGGCGGAGGGAGGGAAGATGGCCGGGGCAGGCGCCGGGCGGTAGGCGGCGGCGGGACGCTGCTGACCGGCGGGCGGGGGCGCTCGGGCCGGGATCGGGGGCTGGGAGCCGGGGCGGCGCGGGGCAGGTCCCGGGCGGGGTTAGGAAGCGCGGCGGGGCTGGTCCCGGCTTGGAGCGGGGCTGGCGCGGGGGAGGATGAGCTCGGCGCGGCGCAGCCGGAGCCGCCCGAGTCCCGCTCCCTGCGGGGCCGCCTGTTAGTGCTGGAGGAGGAAGAGGAGGAGGAGGCGGCGGGCGGCCGCGGCCCGGGCGGGACTGGAGCTGCCCCGGCGGCGGGCGGGGAGCGGCTTTCGGCCGGAGCAGGGCGGCGGCGGCCCGGCGGCGGAGCGGCCATGCCGTGGTTGAGCGGCGGGCGGCGGCGGCGGCAGCAGCAAGCGGCGGCGGGACAGGGCGGCGGGCCGCCGGCGGGCGGACAGCGGGGCCGGGAGAGCTCGGAGCTGCCGCTGCCTGCCGGCTGGGAGGAAGCGAGGGACTTCGACGGACGAGTCTTTTACATCGACCACAACACCCGGCAGACCTCGTGGATCGACCCCCGGGACAGGTACGAGTGAGATCGGGGGGGGGAAAGAGGGCCTGAGTCCCGTACACCCGGGGCTGGGCCCATCGGCGACATTTTCCTTCCCCCGTCCGCGGACGCCGGCAGGGTGTGGGCGGCGGGGCCGCTGCCGGCGAGGCCGCTGCCGGCGGAGGCTCCGGGTCGGCGGCCCGGGGTGGGGGCTCTGTCACACCGGCCCTCCGCTGCCCATCGTGGGGGCAGAGCCTCTACCCTTCCTGCTGATGGGTTTGTTGGAAGTGTTTGATGTTAAATCTTATCTAGAAAAAAAGAATTGAGGCTTTTTACCCCCCACCTCCCCGCGGTGGGTGCTCGGACTAAGCGTTGTCTCAGTGCGGGGGGAGATGGGGAGGCAGGAGCGCTGCCACCGCCTGTGTTTATACTCTTCGCGTACCGGACCAGCCCCGCTGTAACTGAGCGGCTTGGCCATCCTGATTTATTAGCCGGGCTGAACTAATTGGCAGCAGCAGGCTGGAGGCATGCTGGAGTAATTTGGTAGATTACCTCCTCATAAAAGATAACGCTGCGTGGAGGTAAGCAAACCGGGAAATTCCTGCACTTAATTTGACAAATACGCGGTCTGCTGCAAATTAGCAGAAAAAATCTGCAGCTGCGTGGTGTCCGGGGCAGCGTCTGCACGGCCCGGCGGTGCGTGGGGAGACCGAGTTAGGCCTTTTCTTCTCACTTAGGGTGAATAAACACGGGCAGGTCTTACCGCTTCAGCAGAAATGCGTTCTAAGCAGTGTTTAAGCGTCGTAGCTGAAGTCTGGTGGAAGCGTGGGCTCTGCTGCGGGTGCTGCCCAGTAAAAAGGACGACCTCGCTTCAAAGCGGTCGCCTAAAAATTTCCACGCGGAGCTAGTGAACACAAGTGTCAGTATTTTAGGTGTCTGCGAAATAAGAAACATATGTCTCTGTGTATGCTTTTCTATATTAAACAATGTTTTTATAGTAAGTGAAAGTTGGACAAGGACAGTTTGAACCTCAGCCAGAGAGAGCTACCTTGCCAGAAGTATGCCTGGAATGTTAAGCAGGCCACAGAAACATTAAGCGCAGTCTGGGTTAAAGACTGTAGTAATTTGAGAGATTCCTGTCGTTTTGCACAACAATGCATAATTGTTTAAATGGCCTAAATATTTACCTACCGGATAGTGTTTTATCTCATTATGTGAGCGTACTTATGCGTGCACGTATTTTTTTGCTGAGATGTTAAGTATTTGTTAATATGCTTTAGATAGCACATTTTTCAACGTCAGAATGCATGTACACGTCGTTAGGTTACTTTTAATACCGTGTTGCAAAGGTAATTGATGTCTGTTGCTCCTCTGCATTTCATCCTTTCCATTCGATTTCATAGTATGCGGTTTTGTCTTCTGCAGTATCTTCTATACAGACAATACAGAAATGGTTCAGCTATTTACTACAGTGTTAAAATTGAACTTCTGTTTAGCTTATGTAGTATTGCTAAAATTATGGCTCCATGTTTGGAAGAAATAATTGAAATGCCACACGTTGCTTGAAATTTTGTCTAAATAAACTCCAGGGTTTAAACTTAGATCTATTTTTCACACTGGTTGAGGACAGGCGGCAGAGCAGAGATTGAGACATTTGCTTTGGGGTAGATAGAAAAGAGATGGTGTTTTCGTGAGCATGTTATCAGTAGTTTGTAGAGAATTCAAGTAGCAAGAGCTGGTTCTATGACTGCAGAGTTAATCTCTGGTTGAGAATAGACTACTGTTGTTATTTTAGTGATACGTCTGGGTTTTGCGTGGCAGAAAGTGACCAGTCTTTTTGGGTTTCATTGCAGTCATTCAGACTCCCATGGGCAGCAGAAAAGTAGGAAAGGATCAAGGTAGTTGTTTTCTGAGGAAGTTTGGAAAGGAAGGGTAAGAGCAGCTGTGAAGTGGTATTGAAGCTGTATTTTTGCAAAAAGTGGTTAAGTGGAGGGCAGAAAAACCTACTTGTGTTATATGTACCTCAGTGACAGAGTTCAGCCCCCCATTTCTGTGTTTGGGTGGTTTTATTTTTACCCAGGAGGAACTGGACAAAGCTATGAGACCTCAGGCCATGCTGCACTTGATCAAGTGCTCTGAGAATCAGCACCTCCAAGCTTTCCTATGGCTACTAGTCTCTAAGCACCCCCCAGGCTCCTCTTTCCATTTAGCTGGTACTCAGTAGTTTGTTCTTTGTTTTTCTTTTCAGGACTCCCCCTGAGATTTCTGAGCCTTTTGTATAGTTTGGTTAGTGAATTTGATTTGAAATAATTATTCAATTAAAAATCCTACCACAAAACAAAACAAATTTTCCACCTCTCCCCCAGTGTTTTTCCCCATTGTTGCCAAAAAGACAAAGAAATGATAATTGGAGAAGTGCTCTATAAAGGATTTTGGAGTTTGGGAAAGAGAAGATGATGGGGGTAAGGGGGGCAAGTCAGAATAATAAAGGCTGAGAAGGGAAAAAGGACTTACAAGTGGATACCTTATGATTTTCTGTGGTAAGAAAAACAAGGTGAAAGAGTGATAAAATGAGCAGATTTGAGAAGGATCTTATCTTCAGCATCAAATCAGTGGTTAGGTTCTGGAGGATGCTGTGTTGTTGTGCATGGGTTGTGTGTAATGAATGGATTGTGGATGGTTGTTTAGCAGATCCTGTCGATCTCAGAAGGCCATTCGTGCATGTTTTCATCTCGTGGTTGTAGTCATCTTTTAATATTTTGTAAATTCTTCAAGGCAGGGAACTGCCTTTTTATCTTGTGTTTGCACAGTACTTGCTACATTAAGATTCTGTTCAATAACAGGATTGTAAATGAATTTGTAAAAGACTGACTCTGTGGTTGATATTGATGATCCTTGTGGCACCAGAGATCTTATTACTGTTGCTGTTTTTATTACTGTTACAAGTTTTCAAGTGATTTTAGCTTAGAAAGAAATCTTGGAGTTTGGCACAAGCTTTTGAGCTCGTGAGTCTTGCTAGATTTGTTCTGTGTGGAAACTTCATCTACCATACAGCGTTGGGTTTTTTTAATAACTAGGGAGGAGGGAGTCTCTCAGCTTCATAACGTGACTTGTCCTGGTGGTTTAAAGATTTGAATCATATTCTTTTGGAGTGAGGATTTTAGACTTAAGAGGTATGGGAGTGTTTTTGCATGGAGAAATCACCCATTTGGACCAGGTGGGGAAGAATTATAAAATCAGTATGGGCTTGGTGAAGTCCTAGGTTTTAAAGCAGCTTCATGTAACTTCCTGCAACATGGACTGCTGGTATTGGGGAGTTTTCCTGTCCTATGTCCTCATTAGCATCCTAATTCTGAGGCGTGATAGCTGAATGATGTGAACACAGGAGGAAAACTGGCCTTGCAGAAGAGGTGGGTTGGAACAAGAAATATGGGATCATATGGGGTTGGCCCTGGAATTTGACAGAGAAGGGGGAAAATTTGGTAGATTTTGAAAGCAAAGCAGTCAGGAGCTAGGAATACAGAGAAGGTGGATGGCACCTGAAGTCTGGGAAGAAAAAAGTAGGGGAACTGGACTGAAAACCAGTAGAGCAGGGAGCATCAAGTAAGGAGAAACTGGTCTGGTGAGGGTTCAGCATGTGAGGCTGTCAGCTCTTTTCTGTACAGGGAACCCTGAGGGAAAAGAAGAAACACTGGGTTTGGATGAGGAATCTTCAGGGTGAGCAAATACCACGAGGGGCAGTATGCAAAGTCTGGGTGAAGAAGGGAAGATGACTTCAAGGTGAAATATAAGAACCATGTGTGAGATGTGAGTATGGGGGTCAAGATATGTAAGATGTGCTGGACAAGGAGATTATTGAAAAGTCAGAATTGAATAGACTGGAAATGAGCAGGAAAGGCTAATGGGTTTAAAACAAGGAGTCAGCTTGGCATAGTCACTAGTGGCAGGTATCAGTTGTTAGGAGTGCAGAGTAGAAATGTTTAAGTGAGTACTGGGCAGGAAAGTCCAGAAGTGCTGACTGCTTTTTACTGAACTATTTCAAGACTCCTTATTCTCATAACTTATTTGATTTTAACAAGTGTCTGTATTACCCAGTTATTTAACTTCTCCTGTTGGGTGAGACAAGTCTGCTACTGCTGTTGTGGCCTCAGTTATGGCAAGTGGCACAACAAGATGTTCAAACACATGCTGGTGTGGTGCTGCATATTGTGATTTCTCTTTCCCCAGACTGGCTTTATAAAGGAATAAGAAATTGTAAGTAAGAAGCCTAAATAAAAAGCATATTCATGTCACATATTCAAATCTAGGAATTTTCAGACTTTGGGTCCCTTGGCTACTGCTTGTTTCATATTAAAAGAGCATTTTTAGTGACAAATTATTTCCTCATAAATTTTCTTACCTTATTTGATGCGTGTAAAGGAGCAACTCTGAGGGCTGATGGGAGAGCTGTGAAGTGATGAGAATTGCTTCTGAAGTTTTTTTCCCAAATTGGAAGATGGGCCTTTAGTGAGGCAAGGGATCTTTTGACATGCCACCATGCAATAAGGTTAGAAAGTCAGTGGCCTCTTTGTCAAGGCAGGACAATATTTGCTAGTGTATTGGAATTTATCTGTACAGTTGGCAGTATTCAGCAATCCAAAGACAATCATAAGAAGCATTAATTTTTTTTCAAAAAAGATTTTTCTGGGTCTGCCTTAAACCCCTGTACTGAGAGTTGCAATTAGTGACATTCATTATTAGAATTTAAATGCTTATATTCCAAAATATCAGACAGATGAAGGCAGCAGTATAGTTAGTACCACTGCCATTTTGAATGTTGCCTTCAGGTTTGTATGTTTTCAGACTTTTCTGGTCTGCTTCCTGTTTGTTGTGTTTTGATGTTCAACTCTGTCAACTCATAGGTTTGTTTTGAGCTAATACCATTTGTGGAATGGGAAGAAAACAAAGTGATTGTTGATCATTACTTTAGTCTTCCCTCAGAAAATGTTTCAATGACTGGACAAAAATAATATGCTGTATTTGACTATGATGCCGGTTGTTAATATAAAACATAAAATGAAACCTGTAAGGTACAGAAATGTATTTCTGGAAGTGATTCTTTGAAAATGTTTGAAGTGGAGCAGAACTGTTAAATGCTAATTGGATTTGTGATTTTATAAATTTGTTTTTTTCTTTTGCAAGATTCTAGGCTATTGTTACCAAGCTCGCAAGAGATGAAGAAGCTTGGAAAGGAAGAAAAGAGTTGTTGAATGAGTATAGATCTGGAAAATATGCTCTCCCATGAGAGCAAAAGAGTTGAATTTATTCAGTTGAAGAGGTGTTTAAGAAGTGATTTGAGTACTGTTCATAAAAAGAGAGGATACCAGATACTTCAGAACTCTTTTCTTTGGTAGACCTGTAATAGCGTCTGATAATCAGAAGTTAAAACCAGAAATATGCTATGATTTTAATTGTAGTAGATATTAGATGTCAGAGTAGTTTTTCCACTCCTTTACTGTACAGCTGAAAGCACCTGGTTTTTTTTTCCAATTTAAGTCAGTTGTCATTTGAAGTCTCATTTTTTATGGTCATCAATTTTTACTGCCTCCACTGAATGATATATCATTTGACCGGTATTTAAAATATATATAGCCAAGTATATCTCATAAGGATTGGCAGAGCAGCCATTCTCTCATTGGAAAGTGGAGAGCTGCTCTATTTGGTTGTTTCTCTTTATGCACCCAGGAAGAAATTCTGTTTACTGTCCTTACTTCACTCATCTAGGTCACTGCAGTTGCACTGTTTGATTGCCTCAGGTTGGCAATACAGTGGACTTGATAGAATTTATATAAAAAGCGTTGCATTTGAGTATTTGAGATCCAGATGTTTTGAATTTTCTTTGTAAATGTCAGGCCTGGATGCAGCCACAGTGTGGATGGGAAAGCTGTGCAGCTGGGTAGGCTGCTCTCCTGGCATGAGACTGGGAGTACATGCTGCAGCAAATGGTGTTGACAAAGGGCTGCAGTGCCCTGAGCCTCTCTGGGCAATGTGCACATATTTGTACTTTAGCTCTTGCTCAGATTGATTCAGTAATATTTTTAGGGGCATGCTATAGCTGACATTTGTTTTGAAAGCTTCACTTACATATATGCCATGATAGATCTACTTCTCTGCCTTTCATGGGGGAGATACATTCATGCTTTTTTTCGTCCGATCTGGTAGGTCTTCAGATGGATATTTAACTTTATATTGTGCATGAATGCCATGAAAATGTTTCTGATTAAGAATGAATGAAGACACAAGCATCCTAAAATTAATGTTACTTGGTAACATTATGCTCTTCAAGCGGAGTCTTTTGTTTGATTGGTAAATTGGGATTAGGTGTTAACATGTTACAATGTTAATCAACTGATTCATGGTAAATACTTCTGAATTACTGCTTCCCCCCCTCTCCTCCCTTAATCTAACCCCTCTGATTTAAATGTTTTAAAAAAGTAACTTGATTTCAGATTTATATTGCTACTGGAATAGCAGTGCCTGTATGAAATGAGCATTCATGTTTTCTTGCAATTCATGTTTTTTTGCATTGTTATAAATAAGTGCTACATCTCCAATCACTGAGTATTAGAAATGTTTTTAGTAGTTTTTCAGTGTCTTGAAAAGTAGAGGTAGAAGACATCCACTGATCCTTCCTAAGATGAAGGGTTTTCCTTATTGTACAATAATAGTGATTTATGGTTTATTTAATTGGCTTTTGCTAGTAAAAATACCCTATCCTTTGAAAATCTGGCTTAGGCAGCATAAAATTTCAAGACCTAATGCATGTGTACTAAAGCATCAAAACATCTATTGAGCCACAGAAATCTCATTAACAAAAACAGCCACCTCTATTAAGCTTCTTGACATTTTGTTAAAGATGAAAGGGTTTTTTGCGTGTGGAGTTTTTACTTCTTAATGGAAGTATTTTCAGCAATTAGATATGTAATGCAGACACCTGCCTTATTGTATTTGTGGGCATGCTAGAAAGGACTGAATTGGCAGCTGTGCCTTGAGTGTGTTACAGCAGTGTGATGGCACATGTTATGAGGGCTGTTTCTTGAAGGGTTCTGTGACATGGTATTGACTCACATCTGTGTTGGTTCTTGCAAACTGAGAAACCCTGTTCTGTTGGAGCTTGTCCATGCTTGAAACTGTCAGAGAAGGTACTTTGCTATTTATATATATATAAATTAGTGTGTATCTAAGTTGGTAAAGACATAGTTGTTGTATTTATTGTAATTAAACTGCACCATGCATTGTAAAAAGAAAATTGGATGTTTGCATTAGCATATGTTCTAAAGAGTATGGGGAGGGAAGTCTCTGCTTTTCAGGATCTGCACATGTGAGAATGAAAGATGTGAAATGTCAGAAGGCTCGGGCTGGGGTTTAAGTTCTATTATGTGGAGAAAAAATTCGTATTTAGGCTTGGATGCTAGTGATTAGTTTGAGTGATAACTTCATGTTTTTAGCAAATATAAATATAGTGACAACACTGTGTAAACATAAGAACAAATGACTTGTAGGCAGTGAAAAAACGTAACTACTTATCTATAATAGAGACCTGTTAACAAGCTTCACAGAGGTGCCTGTTGAATATAATGTGTTGGTTTATAATTTTGTGTTGTTTGTTGGAAGGTAGAGCTTTGTAAGTTGTAGGTGAGGCCAAACAGGAGCATTTTGTTGATACATTGTTGAAAAAAGTAAAACTAATCCTTTTCTGCCTACAGTTAAAAATAGAACTTCCTGAATATCTTATCTGCTGCAGATGTGACAGTTCACATTGACCAGCAAAGTCAGCCAGTATTGCAGCTTTTAAGCAATCTTCAGCTTGTTTCTGGTTGAAAGAGGCACGCTAGAGAAAACACGCTCTAGGTATTTTTCCTACCTCATTGCCTGCTGTGGCAGGGCAGGGAGCACGCTCAGCAAGGCTTGGCAATACAGTGCTCTTGAGCTAATAATTCACTGCTGCCAAAACCAGTCATGTCCTCCCTGCCAAACCACATGGTCTCACCCCTCTCTTGCACTGGTACTCTTGCTTATCTGACCTTGCAGTAAGAAAAATGAGAAAAAACCCCAACCCTAAGCAGTATTCCATGTCTCTTTCTTTGGGGAAGGGTAGTGTTCAGCTGGTTTAGCTCCCTAAGCTGACTTTACCTTCGGGGCAGATGGGTATTTAAGTGGTTTATGTCAATTAAGTTGGATTCAGTAAGGAATTGGATTAGGCAAAAGTGATGAGTCAGTTTAAAACCTTCTTTGAGTAAATCCTCTTTGTGAATGGCAGCCTTGACTACTGATTTTTAAAATATTCCCATAGTAAAACAACACAGCTTCAAAGTTACGTTTTAAAAGGAAGAAATCAGTTCTTAGACATAAGGTGGACATTTAAAGGCCAACAGAAGGAAAACAGGTGTCAGAGCCAGTTTTTTAGAGTAGTAGCTGTTAGGAGGTGACAGAGCTGCAAGTAGCAGAACCGATTTGGGGACTGAGCTTGTGGTGTCATCAGCAGCTTGGAAGCACTAAAGACTTGGTGAAGTCAATGGTGAGACTGCCCTTGCTGACAGGGAGCAAAGTTGATGTGTGAGGGAATTGGACTGGAGGTGTGCTAGAGAAGTGAGTATAAGTTCAGGTAGATGTGGGAAAGATCTTGACAGTGGAGCACCTCCAAGGAAGATCTCAGTTGGGTGTAGAAGTGTAGGGTGTGACTGAGGAAAGGATGGAGCATGAAAGGGCATGTCAAGGTAACAGCAAAAACCACAGAGCAGCTATTTGGGTGACTTAAAAGGTGATTTTGTCATCAGTGTTTGGAGTGAGAACTCATAAAAAGATCATTACAGTGCACCTGGGGAATTTTTTAAGGGAGGTGAGTGTGTACAGGTGGAAATTGCCAGGTCATAGAGGAGGAGGTTGTAAATATTAGGATTAGATGAACAAGATTTTTATCTTGGCTTGTGGAGAGAAGCAGGGACTCTGATGATGTGTTCTTTTCTCCTTGATACCAATCTAGCCTATTTTGTGAGACTAAATCCTTCAGTTCTTAGCTAGTCATTAGTAGCAAGGAATGGGGGTGTAGGCTTTGTTCTGCCATGGTACCAGGTCTTGATAATTTATTATTCTGTCCCAAACAGGAAAATTAATTTGGACTTAATACAGTGAGAATGTGCTAATTGGCAAGGCATGATCTGTGACTTTTAATAGCCAACTGAATCCTTCAAGTCAGCCATTTAGTACTGTTACCCACCTGGTGAGGCTTGCTCTAGGTACATGGTGCATGATCAAATCAGCTGTAATGTTTCTCAGCTTGTTTCTCTACTTTTCTGTGGGTGTTGGCTGGACTAGGGAAAGGCTTTTGTGTCCAGTGATGAGCTTGGTGGTCTCCCCGTGGTTTGCAGGATGAAGGCAGTTCTGTGCTGTACTGTTCACTCTTTAGCTGAAGGAGCTGGTTGCCATCAAGGGCTGAGTTAGTAAATATCGAAACCTAAAGCAGCTACATTTTTTAATTTTTACTTTCAAAGACTTTTCTATTTCAGTATATTTAATTGGCAGTGGGACAAAAATAAAGTGCAGCGATATCAACCCCCTTGAACCAGCAACAGAGAATCAAAGGCTATCTTTCATAGCGCTCTGAAAGAGTTATTTTCAAGATGAAATATCTATGGAGAATCTTGTTGAAGCTATTTTGATTTATATTGTACTTAGGCTGAAACTCTTTTGCACAATGAGTGATTAGGGCTCTTTACAACAAAATGCAAAGTTTGGTATTGAAGCTGAAAATGTATACTATTTCAGAGTTGATTTATTTAATGTTGGATTGCAGTTTGAACAGCTAAAAATAAGACTTTCAAAAAGCAGTAATGCACAACATTTTCTTCGAAAGCGGGACCTATCCATGTTTGGGAAAGCAGCTGAAGTACTGCATAATTATCTAATTCTATAGCATAAACAAATTGTGACCCACTTCTCAAAGGTGGAGACAGTCCAAATTTACTTGACTTGAGCAGCAGCAATTCTGTGAGTGCTTAAAAGAGAATTACAGAATAAAAAGTGTACTATTTTTTTTTTTTTGGGCAGTGTAGGGACAGTTAGGAGATGGAGAAGGAAGTGTGTGTGTTTGGAAATAACTGTTTGAACATTTGTGTGTCTTTTACTTCCCCCACATTACATCTTTTGGATAAGACTAAGAATCATAGTATTAAAGATATGATAAGGCACATAGGTAAAAATTCTTGAACCCCAAACTTCAGAATAAGTTAACACAAAACCCAAGAAATAATTGATTTAATAACCACCATGGCTTTTGGATCAACGGTTAGTTTTAGTAGAGTCTAAATAGCCTTTAACACTATAACTGATGATTAACACAAATTAACCAGATGATCATCTGCTAGAGATAGCATAACTGACCTCTACTTCATATAGGTAAAAAATAAATTGGAGGAAATGGTTGGAGACGAAACTGCAATAGGTAATTTGTCAAAATTTAGTTAAAAACATGTACATTTGTATTGTGTATTTGTATATGCTTGTTTTCAACTGTATGCAGTGTACTGATTGGCAACATTTGAAAAAAAGTGTACGCTACTCCGTGTTGGTTAGACTTGTCTTATTTTTGCTTTTCTGCCAGCTCATAGTTTATTCAAGGGAAAGCCTAGTGGTGCTCTTGTGGTTATGGGTGTACTGAGATTTGTGATAAACAAGCACCATGTGCTCAAGACTCTGCATGGGCGTTTGAATACTACTTCTGTGCTTAATGTAGCTGCTCAGTTGGAACAAATTCTAGAATTATTTTTTTAGAAAAATGTTCACCAGTACCAGCTTGCAGAGAGATGGTTAAAAATGCTGTACTTTGAAATGATGGGCTTGTTTCTTGCTTTTCTTTGAGATTCCTCTCAAGTAATCAAATGTGATACATGCCTTAATAGACATACACCTGGGAGCTTCCACTTTCTTAATTTGATAATGCTTTGGAGGCTGAATTTTTATCTTAAAAGTACTTTGAAAATCCATTGTAGCCTGTTTCTTAATTGCAGTTTGATTTTGATGCTTATGTCACATCTGTATGGCAAAAGACATAGTTTTAACTAAATCTCCATATTTCACAAAGGTTTTAAAAATAATTGTCCCCAGAAGGAAAGCAAAAGCATGTAAATTAAAAATGGTAAAGTATTTTTTATCAGCTGTATTTCGTATTTGGACTGGTTCCCATTATTTTGTGTTGCTTGTTGGGGAACTTTGGGAGTAAATGTCATGTCATAAAGAGGGAATATCTGTTGTGAAAACTTCTTTTTGATTTCACACAGTTCTCAGCCCTTGGAAATGCAGCTTAATACATGCATGGTCAATACTTTAATGTCCTTGTTTATAGCCAGAACTGCAGAAAGAAGCAACTCTCCAGTTACCTGCATTACTGCAGGCTACAGCACATATTGGAGTTCAAGAAATGAGATTTCTTAAGCCTTTTGCCTTAGTCAAGGGAAGCATGTAGAGAGGTGAAAGGAGAGGTCCTAGAACTTGGTTTCATCCTTTCTTTTGTGTTGCTTGTATTTAATAATCTTTGTATATTGAGTCTTGTGTACTGATGGACCTCAACAGGTTCTTGATTTCTCATAACACTGTGTAATGCACTGAATTTGAGAAGTGTTTTCTTTGATCTTAGTGAATGACTAGTTTTAGCTAAGTACCTTGGAACTGATCTGCAGTGTAAGTGGGATTACTGTTCTTGAAGTGTATTAATGTCTTCTATTCAGGAAGATGATGATGGTGTTGAAGGAAAAATTAAGTGCTGAACCCTGCATACTTGTCTTAAGCAGAATTAAAGTGGTAGGTTGGTATAGTTTGGTGTGTTCTCTATGGCTTGGTTGGGTTGTTGTGTTTTGTTTTTTTTTTTTTTAATAGAGTACAGCAAAAATTTTTTTCCCCAAGAAATTGTGAAATAAACCCTTTAAGTTTTGCTAAATAAAATCTTTCCCTTTAGCCTCTTTTTGGAGTAAACTGTCAAGAGGTTTATGATCAGGCTGACTCTTGGATTCTGATAGGTTGATGGTACAATGAAGATACTGTATTTCCAGTCCCAGGAATTATTTTCTTACTGTAAAATAAGCTACTTTATAAATTCCTGTCATCTTTAGTAGTTTTCTATATGCACTTACATGAAATTTTGGTGAAGTGTTACAAACTTCTTCAGTTGGACATGATAGAAAGCTTTTGGAGCAAAGAGCATTTTTAATTCACGAGTAAGTATCCAAACACAATTGTGTAGGAAGGAGTATGAGTGGTCTGTACCATGTCATTCAATCATCTGAAATTTCAGGCAACTTAGAATCTACAATATTTGTTTATGGGTATAATCTCAGTGCTTCTCTTAGTAAACATAATTCTGATTTTACATCTGGAAGGTTGGAGTTGAGAAATGTCTGTAGGGAGTGATCCATGGAAGGTTTGCTGAGCCATGATTAGTTTTGTGATGGTTTTTTTGTTGGTTTCAGTTTTTAAAGAAAAGTCATAGTAGTGTTTCCTGTAATTGGCTGTAAATGTCACTTAGAACATCCTTACTCTTTGTACTGAATCTGTTCTTAGGGATCCAAGGCCTTTTAGGAAATTACCAGCTACCCTAATTTTTAATACATTTCCAGAAATGGCTTCTGGAAGTTCTGGCATAGATTTTGATATCCCAACTTTTTGTCTTCTTGGAGTGCGTCATGTGCTTAGAAAAAAGTCTTAAGGTTTCACAGAAGAAAAATCTAAAAAACCTTGAAAATTTCATAGAACTTAGATGTAAACTTGTTTTAATGGCACGCTGGATTATAAGGTGCTTTTTTATTACTTAATAAAAGACAAAACAGCACTTGATTCATATGAATTGAGATATATGTATTTTTTTAAAAACTAGTGTTCATAAAATTTGTCACAATGTTTGGGAAATGGACTAAATAAAGCTCCAGTGCTTGTGGGAAGTAGTTCATTTGTGCAAACTTCTCCCCCTGAAATACCAATACTTGTATGTAGAGTGAGCTCTCTTGTAATACTGTGTTAGGGCAGTTATTTCTGAGGGTAATCTTGTATTTCTGTCTGTTGAGGGTTTCTGTTGGGTGACAGCGATGCTGCAGCTGATCTGGTTCTCCGGACATCTGCCTGCTGGGAGTGAGACGTGTCCTCTGCTCTGGCTCATCACCTGCCAACCAGCCCATAGACAGCACTGCACTTTCGTTCCTATTGATGGGACTCAGTTTGAATTCTTGAGTTACACTTTCTTTTTCTGTTTTCTGACTTGTACAAAAATTTTTGGTCCTTACCTGCTTCTTTTGGAAAAAATATCTGAAAGGGAATATTGGTAATTTATTTTCTTCTAATGTGGAATGGGTTCAGAATTTTTAAAAAGTGTTGTTGCTTTAAAATACAGCTGCCTCATTTTATCATTAAAACATACTGTAATAAATTTCTGGAATATCTCCTTTGGGGTAATTATGTTTGGTATGTGAACATCTGGAGTTTTTGAAGTTTTGCACATGTGACTGTTTGCCCACATGGTCCTTAAGATACTTGTTTTATTCCTTCTGAAGTGACTTGATAAAGAAAAACATGTTCATTTTTTACTTGAATCACAACTGTAAGTTTATTTTCTTTACATTTGGAATCTATGGAGCATTTATAAAAGACTTTTCTGTTCTCTTTTAAATACAAATTACCCTGTGTCCAAAACTCTGGTTCCATTTGCAACACCCTGAAAATATGGGTAGTGTCCTAAATGTGGAAATTTTCTCCCTACCCTCCAGTCCTTGAGTATGGTTCTTTAAAATGCAAGTCTTTTGAGATCCTGTGTTCATTTTTTTCTGTCTTTTGCCTTTTTATGTATGTGCTCAGAAGCTTATTTTTCAAATTGGATGAAGATTTAAATACTAATACCCATATGCAGAAATTTCTAGGTTTTCTGTAAAGAAAAAAACCAAACCAGATGTTATAAGACTAATAGGCTCTTAATGTAATATTAGTATGCAGTGTTAGAAGTGAATTAGTTCCCCTTTATTGTGATTTCTTTCTCAAATTAGGAATACATTTTTTTTCTTTATTAGCAAAGATAGTCAGTTGTCCAGATTTTTACAAGAATAATTTCAAAATAGTTGTGAGAGCACTTCAGTTAAAGAACTTTTGACTGTTTTAAGGTACTACACTTGGTGGAATTTAAAATAGATGAGCTTTGTTGTGCTTTTGGGTGTTTAAGTGTTTGGGGTTTTTTTTCTTTTAGAAGATGGAAATCTGTGCTATGAATAGAGTGCTAATACAGGAGATTTTCCTTGAGTCCACGTTATACACATTTTATATACTCAGTGTATGCTAGGCAGGCACTCTTTTAAAATGTTGGGGTTTTTTTATGGCAAAAATAGCTTGCAGCTTATTGAAAAACAAGGCAGACCTGTGCCTCAAAATCCAAATGGAACTGCTGCTTGGATGAGGCTCTGAAGAGGGCATTTATATGTTGTGGAATGAATGGCATGCCTGCGCTAACTCCCGCAGGCCGGATATTTCCAAGGTATGCGCTTTTTTCTCCTTTGGATCCGAAGGTTTCTCCCTTGGCAAGGTCTGAAGGACCCCTGGCCTTTGTGGGGAGGATGAGGGGCTGGCAGGGGAAAAGTAAAATGAGCAAGGTGACTGAATGTGTGTGATGCTTTTTTTTTTTTTATTTTCCACCCAGACTGCCCTTCTTGTGCTTTGTGAGCTTGTGTTGTTTTTCTAATCATTGTTCTTTGAACAGTGTAGTTAGGAATTTCCTGTTCACGTTTTACTACAATGGTTTGTTTAAAATGATAGACCGCAGTCTTTCCTGACCTAAAACTAGATTAGCCTTGAATGTCGAAAAGAAGTTGGACAAATAAAGAGGATAGGCTGTATTTGCTTATGTCATGGAGAGAGGCCTTTTAACCATGGTCTCAGTTGTATCAAATACCACAAGTCATGTTTCTTAAATATTTATTAAGACAAATAAACATAGTTATTGTATGAACTGGCGGGTCTCCAAATTTCTGTCTCTTTGATTCTCATGGGTGGGTTGCTTTTAATCAGGAGAAGTATTATTTAGTCAAGACTGATATCTACTGGATTACTGAATCAAGCCATAGCTCAGTTTTCTCCTCTCCTTTGGTTTATTACATTTTTAAAGTGCAACAAAATAAGCCTCAGGAAAGTTGAAGTTTTAAAATACTAAGCAGCAAATTTTGGGAAATACATTGGGTGCCTGTAATAAGTAAAGTTTAGTATAGTCTTTGTATGTACTGCCATATGTTTGCTGTCAAATAATAGAGGAAAAAATCTCCCAAGCTCAGCAATGTTTGATGTACAATGAATTGTAATATCCTTATTATACAATTTATCTTTATTTAGAGCAGCTTCCTTGTGTAACACTGCTAATCTGTGTCAATAGTGCACACCTATAATGATGGAAGGGTACAGGTGATAAGGCTATTGATTTTTATCTGGAAAGAGATAAAACTTCAGTGTTAAAAGCAATATATGACCTTGACTTTGGGCTTCTGTTTTGCAGAAAAATAGTGTATCATAAATTATATTATGATGTGGCACAAAAATTTTATTCTTTTTTGGAGGAATGGCATATTGAGCTGCCAGAGTTGGGTACTGAAGTCATTAGTGACAAGTGTCAAGCTTGTGAATATGCACTTTGTACATTGCTCTTGGGTATTTTTAATGCAAGATTGGCTGTGACCATGTGCATATGAAATTCTGGTAAACCTGCTAAATCACTTTTTTAAGATGAGAGATGTCAGATTTGCAAGGTTGTGGAGTCTCTAGCTGATATGACACACAGACATGTCATTACAAGGGTGTTGCCAGTTAAAATACTCAGCTGTTATGGTATTTCCAGCTTAGCATCTAACTTTGTTCCACCCAGCAAATACTCACATAAATAGGACTAGCTGTGGATTTTTAAAGGAAATATTTAATGTATTTCTAAAGAAAATAACATTTGGAAGGAAAATATTTGGGTAGCTTGTCTAGGGTAGGGCAGGGAGATGCCTCGCAGGGTACAGAGTTTGATGTGCTGAAGAAGCTCTCAGTAGATGTTGTATGGAAAATGTTACTGTTTATGGAAATCAGGTATTTCCGTGAGTACCGGAACGGTGAAACTTGGTTTCCTGTGGGTTTGAGTCTTATGACCAATTGACTTTGGAGTCTGGGAAGGTGAAAGTTCTGTTGGATGCTTTTTGCCTTTTGTTTGGGTTATTTGCATTCACTTGCTCCTGAGCAGATTTTCTGATACCTGGTTAGATGTGAACATGTGTTTCTCACTTTCCATTAGACCTCTTACTTTCATAAACTTTTATAGGTATTTGAATTATTTAGGGGATCTCATTTGGAAACGCATCAATGGAAAAAAACCAACCAAATAGACTTAAGTCTATTAATTGTGTTATTAATAAAAATCACATATCCGTGTTTTTATAGGAGATGGGACTATGAACCCTTGATTTCTTTTTTTTTTAATATGACCCTATTGTCAGCTAAGTTTTAGTAGCCAGTTTTGTTTGAAAACGGAGCCAATTCTTAAAAACCAAGTGATGCTTTTACCTATGAAATGGTAGAAATAAGTTTTGAGATTAGTGTGCCAGATTTTGTGGTACAGACTTGGACTTAAATCATTCTGTGTGTATGTGCAGTGGATACACTATTCATGCACAAATGAAACAAAGCATTAGATTTAATTTTCTAGTGTAGCTGTTAGGCTGAGTTGTGTGAGCTTTTAGGTTTGTTTTCCTATATGCATGAGCAAAAAGTGTTGAGTAGAGAGCCAGAGTCCTGCTGAAGGTTTGTCATTGAGATTCCTGCTGTTAATGTACCTCCTGGAGCTGTTAGAGTAATTTTTTTGTTCGTAAGTGTCAGAGATGTATTATGCAAAATCTTGTCAAGGCAGTGGGTGCCATTGGTTTCACTGTCTGCAAAAATTGTTCGCTGTAGCTTTGACCTTTGCAGGTTTTCTACCTGGAGAAGCTCAGTAAGTTAAGGTGTGAGTAAACAGGGCCCTCAATCTTCTGTATGAATGCTTTTTGTGTAGCAATGCAGGTGAGTAGTTTATTCCACTAGATGAAGTAAGTGAGGTGAATAAGGTGAGTAAGCAATTTCATTATGAGACGCTGTCAGTT
This sequence comes from Zonotrichia leucophrys gambelii, assembly GCF_028769735.1. Taxonomy (NCBI): domain Eukaryota; kingdom Metazoa; phylum Chordata; class Aves; order Passeriformes; family Passerellidae; genus Zonotrichia; species Zonotrichia leucophrys. Next base: position 20,854,214 of record NC_088169.1, on the reverse strand, counting down.
GTGTCTAAATGCTATGTTGCAGATTTGGCTCATGCTTTGAGCTGGTTGGGAGCCAGTGGCTGTGGTTAATTCATCACCAGACCTGAGCTAACAAGCCCTGTGTAGGCTAGGTTATATTAGATGGAGCTTGGTGCCACACTGAAGTAGCTGGAAGCTGTACTCATGGGAGCCATGGCAAAGCTGCTTTGAGTCTGCTGGAAACATCCTGTGTAGACAAATGTAGAAGTGTTTGTGTGAGGTAAATAATTTCTAATACAAATTTACAGTACCTTTACTGTAATGTTACTTTCTTTGCAGAAGTCAGTTAATAGTATTTTGTGTAGGCTGTAGGCTCTAGTTATTTCTTCTGGGGATATATTTATAAATAATGCATAAAATCTGTATTATCATAGGATGTATCACCAGTGTTAAATGAATTGATAGTGTTCTTGCCTCTTGATTTGAATTAGTACAGCATCTTATATATAATAAAGTTACCTTAAGCAGAGATCTTTGAAATAAAGCCATGACTTCATGAATATTTCTAATATGATCCAATCACTTGGAAGGCTAAGTTGGATCTTCCCACTCCTGTGCCTTGAAAGGAGCTGGAGGAGCATGTGCCATGATGCAGCACAGTGATGCTGCCGTGGTGCTCACAGACATGCTGCTGGAGCTCCCCATCCTTCTGTGGAACAGGCTGGCTGTGCCTCTGGAGGGCTTAGGCTGCTCTCAGTACTGTGAGAAGGCATTTATGTGCTTACAGGAAAGAAAAATGCCAGAGAAGAAAATGGAGACAGTACTAAGAAAGTGTTTTTGTCATTGTTTGGATAGTTGTGTATTGTGTACAGTCAAAATTTACACTTACAAAAGCTTGGAGTTGGCAGCAATGTAAAGGGAGCAATGCACTCTGTGCCATTAATATGTGTGTGCATGGGAGAGCACATGCCTGATCTAAAAGGTGTGTTTGAGAATGCTTTTGTCGTTCTCTTGTTTTGGAAATTGAAGATCAAAGTGATGTAAAAGTGTTCAAAACAACAGAACAATGTGCTGGGCTTAATTGTACAAAATACATGAGGATGAACTGCTACTGAGGGCAAGGCAAGTTCATTTTCATGGTTACTTTTGAGAGAAGCAAGAAATTAATTTTATTTTTATGGTGGGTCTTTGAAGACAATGATTTTTTTTTCTTCTTAACATTGATTTTGATGAACGCTAAAAATTGCCAGAAGAACTTGTCCATTCTTACAATATATTTAATACCTATTAAATTAAACCATATGTTACAACAAGCTACTATTTAAAATGGCATTTTTGTAATTAGTTTTCCTTTTTAATACCAATTAGAGTCCATAAACTTTTTTTTTGTTTACTTTTATGCTGTTCTTGATTGCATAAGTTGTTACATTATGAAATTGTTTTGGCTCAGTTGTCAATAAATTGTGTGTTTTAAGTATTCTGAATTTGTATTATGGCAACAGCAATGTTATCCTGTCCTCTGCTTCTGTCAGGAGTCATTTTCTACAAAGAACTAATTTTCTACAAAAAAGAAAAGTGTCCCTTTTACGTGTTTGCTGGAATTTTGAGAAAGGCAGATTACACAATCAGTGGAAATGTGTGTTTGTGTGTGGGTGTCTGCCCTCAGCATCCCTTCAGTGCCACCTCTGAAAGCAGTGTGGTCCAGAGATGTCTTAGGTGGTTGATACATTGCCTTGCATGGTGCTCTCTTTAGAGAGTTTGGGCTTTGGTTTGTGCGGAGTGGGTGGGATTGGCATTCTTGCCCAAATCAGCATTCCACTTGAGATTTGACGGGTGTTTTAAATTGGTGTATTTGTTAATGTCTCTTTGTTGAGAGGAGTTAGGGAAAATTGTCTCCATAAAACTAATTTTTGAAGAAATTAGAAGCATTAAGTCATTGTGAGTAAGATGCATTGCTCAATATATGGCCAGAGGGTAGGAGGGGGCCTAGACCAGTCACATCTGTAAAATTCAGGCTTTCACTGACATGCAGCACAGCAACAGGGTTTAACTGGCTGTGCAGTGATGTTCCTTGCCTCAGAAGGCTGTTGTGAAAACCAAATAAAGATAACTGCATATGCTGAGAAGACTTGCTGCGGAATGGTTGTTAGAAACACCTTGTCAGTTGCATGGGGAAGGAATAGATTTAATGCAATATGATAATAATTTATTTAACTGGTCATATTTTCATTATATTCTAACTTCCTTGTCAGGGAAGTTAACTTGAGGACATTAAAAATTTAGGTCTTTCAACTATGATGAAGAGTAGGAAAGGGATGGACATTTGCTTGTCTTACAGCTTCTGTCTTTAGTAGTTCCTTGCTGTGTTGTGGCAGTATGAATTCAGAAAACCAAATCCTGTGAATAAGAAATCCTGTGGATTTCATGCTCAGGGAAGAGCAGAGAGTGGCTATGTATGTAAGCATCTGGGTTCACTTATAGGGAAGTAAGGCCTGCAGAGGGAAGCTAGATGGAGTGTGATGGCAGAAGAGAGGCTTTCCTGGCAGCAGCAGTCTAGGAAATGGTGAGAAAAATCTCTTCAAATTATTTATTCAGTTGTGGCATAAGCTACAGGATGGGGGAGGAAAGTGGGACTGCTCCTGTTTCTTTTTCCACAGCTGTCTTGGAGAGGCTTTCTTCTTGCTTAATAGATAATGGTGAAGGGTTTTTAGAAAATGACAGAACATGAAATTGTGTGGAGAAGGGAATGTAGGAGTCATTACCATGTTTTTCTGGGATTTCCCTGTCAGGCTTGTGCGCTGCCTTCCCATGCGCCAGTTTCCCTTTCGGTTCACTCAGGTTTCCTAATAGCATTTGAGAAGCTGGGGTAAGTTTTGAAGTCCTGCTCTGTTAAACACACTTGAGTCACAAATTCTCCAGCACACATCTGGAATAGCAGTTGTGGTTCAGTTTGCCTCATGCCCTCCTTTTACTGGATCTCCTGAAGCATTGCTCATCAGCCCAGCTAAGCAAGCTGGCTTAGAACACTTCTGAAAACTGGAATTTTTTTCTCTTTCAGGCTACTCAGAGATTGAGTCAGTAGATCTTTCAGTGACTGTAAATAGCTAGCGTTGTTGGGAAAGGTTTGTTACCTATCTAAAATTTTGCTGATGAGCTCCTAAGTCTAGGAGACAGTCTTGCCTACCATCTTCACTTCAGAGACTGGGAGCCCCTATTGGTGGTTAACTTGCATATGAATAGTTTTGAAGAAAATAAGTGCATTGGAGTTAAAGAAACTGAAGCTTTATATGCTTCCTCTTCTAGTAACAGAGCAGGCTTGAAATGCAGGGAACAGTTACTTTGACAAGATTTTGCATAATTTCTGTGAGAAAATAATTTTCTGTATTTTAAGTAAAGGAAACATATGTCCCTTCTGCTAGAACTTAGAATTCTAATATGTCAGACATAAATCCCATTTCTCTTCTGAATGCATCTATCCAACCTGCTTGTTACTTAGTACCAGACAAACCTCATGGAAATGCAGATGCTTTTCTTTGCCTAATTCAGTTTTTCCTGCTGCTCATTTAATCTGCATTTCTGATGTCTTTGTGGCTTTTCTGTGGTTGCATGTGAACAAATGTTTTCTGTATTAAAGATAGACTTGATCTTTTATGAGTAAAAGAAGAGAAGCTGGGAAGAGATTTAGATTGCAATTACTATGGAAAAATAGTGTTTAGTGAGTATATAGTTGAGGATATGACTCAAAACACAGTAGTTTGTTTCACTTGCACACTTTTTTTTAATGATTGCTTGGTCAGTCAATCATTTAATGTATTTTAGTAGTTAATTTCCTTCATGAATATCTAGTTATTTCCCGCGCAGCTCTTGTGTTTAGGTTTATTTGGTATTTTTTTAACAATATTAATGGGTAAATGGATTAATCAGTTGATTCCCAAACATGTTATTTGTCATTATCTTATGTTGTTAGGCCTTAATCTTTCACGAGCACTGAAGTACTCATATTGGGGATTACTCTTCAGGGGGCTACAGTACCACTGTCTAGCAGTGCATATTCAGAGGTGCTTTTGAGGTTTAAGTTTTTCATTTGCTGGATACTTGAGCTTCTCAGAAACTTTTAAAATAGACTGTGTTCTTCTTTCAAACTTTAGAAGGCTCTTTAACATATGGATCCTGGTGCCTCAGCGTTTTCTTCCTGAGAAGTTTTTGTGATGCATCTGTGTGCTTTTACATATTTATTACAATTGCATAGCCAAGCATAGACCAAGCATTGCAAAATGCCAGAATTCATGTCTGCATTGTCATTGTTGTGAAAGTGTCTTTATGTGGCTGTTCTGATTTTTATCTGGGTGAGGTTTTTGGTTCTTCTTTCTTCCCCTGCCCCCCAACCTGAGTGAGGCTTAGTGCAAGTTAGGCTAGTAGTTTGTTATGAATAGTAGATCTTGCTCACCTCATGCCTTTTCTACATTGCCTCTCTGCTCATCTGGTAGCAAAATAAACTCCATTCAGTGTCCATGCCCCCCCCCCCCCCAACAAACTGCTACTTTCCCCTTTCTCCATTACTTTTTTTGAAGTTCTGGTGAGGTGAAGCATACCTACTCTGAGTTTACTGTCTGGTCAGATGAGTGTTAGAAGTAGCTGTGATGGGATTGTGCAGGTTAGGGCAGCAGAGGGAGGGGAACACACTGGAAGGCAGCAGGGATTTCTCCAGTTCAGTGGTACCAAGCTGTTAATTGAGCTTTCATACAAAACTGCAGGTGGGATTTATGGGGTAGAGTTGGAGTGGAGAGCACAGAAGAGAACAGAGGTATGTCTCATAGCTGAAGGATGTAGAAGCTGCTTTGTTTCCCCATCCAGCCCAATAGGCTGTGGCCTGTTCACATTGCTGCTGGTCAGTCCCTTCTGGGAGCTCTGCTGTTCATCTTTCTCCTTGTCTATCCTGCTTCTCCCTCTGTGCCTCCCTGGAGCATTCATTGCTTTCTGATTGGCTCTGCCTCTTCTTCCAGCCCCTGGTTCCCATGTTCCTCATTCTTTTGTATCCCTTTGTGTCTGCTTCCTTTTTTTGCTCCCTGATGTTCAGGTACTAACAGTTTGTATTGAGACTGGAAGGAGAAACTGACTTCCTAGTCTCTCCCTGGAAGGAGCAGGGTTGTACTGGAATTGTTTTTCTGGAGCTGCTCCTGGCAAAAAAAGAGGAGCAATCCTCTTGGATGTCCGGAAACACTGGAGTTAAATGGCTGTGTGGCCAAGAGAGATCCTGAGAAGCTGGAATGTTTTCAGTGGAGATTAAATCTGCAAAGACCTGAGCTTCTGTGCTTCATACAGTTATGATGAGCATGTGCAACAATATTCCCGTCTTCAACTCCCTTGTACCTTCACCAGACTTGAATATTTTTTCCTCGGGAATAGAAGGATACCTACAGAACTCAGGTCCCAGGGTTAGCAGTGCTGAGATTATCTGGGAGCCTGATATAAGAATAGAAGCAGGGGGGTGGGGAGGGACGGGACAGCATTTTTCCTGTGCTTCATTGTTTCAACTGGCAGAGCTGTTTTAATTGACTCTTACAAGAGATGAGAAGGAGGCACGCCCTCAGAAGGGAGAACTTCAGCCAAGGCAACTCTACTCTAGCAGAATAAAAAGCAATAAAAAAATTGCCTAATGAGGGAATGCCTAACGAAGCATACCAGACTTCCTAATGAATGGGTGGCACTGCTTGATAGTAATGTGCAGATGATACAACTTCATATTGCAGCAGAATTTAGATTCCTTTTTGGTTGTTGGTACTCAGTGCTTCCAGTTAAGAATTCAGATGTTTTTTCTGCTAGGTACATTTTTTTCAATATTTACAAACAATTCTCTTGTCACTACGGAAGGTATGTTCTAGGTCACCCATGAGGTTGGGCTAGGTGCAAGGATTACCAGCTGAAGTTTTGTGGCTTCTAGTGTGCAGGAGTTGAATTGGGTGATGACAGTGATTTTCTGACCTTGAAATAATGACCTGGACAGCTGAGGTTGCTCTGTGCTGCCATGGTGGAAGTTAGGGGCTTCCTGTGGCTGAGTTCCTCAAAGGCTCAGGGCAGGGAGAGAGGGAGCTGGAGCTATCTTTCTACAGCTCTTAAGCTTTGCTTCCTAGTAGTGGAGCTGCTTTTGGATATGGGAAACTGAGCACTGTGCACTGAAAATATCTGCATTTACTAACTGCAAAGGAATGCATAAATATAGAAAAATATGCCAGTACAGCTTATTCCAAAAATATGTTACTATGTGGTGCAAGGGACCTTTGGGTGAGCAACATCCAAAAGGAGACTTTGGAAGAGATACCTCCCACTTCTAGAGAGGCTTGTCATTTACAAATGATAATAATAATGCAAGCCACAGAAACCAGTTTCCTGAGTTGCTGTAAATGTGTGTTTTTAACACTGCTTTTCTAACACAAATGTAGGAAGCTGGCAAAGTAGCTATTTCAGTGCTCTAGAAAAGTTTAAAGTGAAATAATCTAAGGAAACGGAAACCTCTATTTTTAACCTCCTCCGTCATGGGAGATGGGGCGGAAGAAGAGGAGGCCATCTACTGTTGAAGTCTCTTCAATATCTGACTGTAAATTTAATCAGATTTCCACTGCTGTTTTAATGAAGAGGTATTTGTTGATGTTCACTTATGTTCAAATTAGGATCACTGTAGGTTTGATGGCATGGCCAGTCTTCTATAATTGTGCTTTTTCTCCTGTTTACTGGTTTTTACTTTCCCATTTTCTGATATATGTGAAATTTTATATTGTAAAATAACTCTCAATACTGCTTGTGCTGTTTTATGGTTTGATTAATTTTTATATATTAAAAAAAATCTGAGAGTGCGAAGTGTTTTTTTACATTGGGTTTGAGCAGATTCTTCTAAGTTTTTTTTTTCATACTGCATTATTATAAATCAGTACAAGTACATTATTTCACTGGACTTCTCTAGATTTTTTCACAAAGTATTTTTTATTCTTGTATATATGTAAAAGCATGAAGTTGTGAGTAACTCCTTGTATTACTTATTGGGAACTACTTTATTAGTCTAACTGGAAGCTCAGGTATAATACATTGTACAACTACTGGCAACCATAGAAGTAATAGCATCAAAATTTGTAAGTTCAGCCTCTTAAAAATATTCAGAACCTTATGTTCAGATGTAAAACTGACTTTGGTATATATTACTAAATCACTAGTTTTGATTGGGAAACACAGTGCATTAATTTGCAAGGTCAGCATTAAGCAAGACTGTAGAAAGCAGGTATATTTGAGGAATGATGATAATAATAGAAGGATAATTGCTTATTGAGAGAACAGGGACTGGGCTAAGTTTTCCTAAAAGCTTGAAAATTGCTGTCTGACAAGGGTGCTGATGTGGAGTGGGGAAGCACTTCTAAGAGTTTAAGTGCATGTCTTAGATAATCTTCTCCACATCATCTGTGTTAACATTATATATATGTAGATAACATGCATTTCTGTTTGTGGCTGGTAGATTCGGACTGTTGAGAATCAAAAGTTTAGGAGTTATATTAAGTAACGTGTTATAAAGTGTAAATAACTTGACAGCTGTATCTGTAATTTTAAAGGCAAAGAGCGAGCTGTGGAGGAGGAAATTTAGCAAGGCTGCAAATTGTTAGAGAACCATTGCTTTTTACCTTAGGCAGTTATTTGGCTTAAAGAAGTTATTTTACTTTGCAGGGGGGTTGTTGCTCCATTGGTATAAAAGCACCAAAGGTTTTAGGGAGCTGAAATTTCTTCTCTTAGGTCTCCTGATTATGTTTGGAAAATAAAACACATTTTAAGCACTGTTCTCTTTAATAGGTTTATTTTTAGACCACTTCTAATATCTTATAGATAATCATTAACTGTTTTTGTAATTCCACTTAAAATATGGACTTTTGAAATAAATGGGTAGATTGAGGATGCTAACATATACAATAGTCACTAATCACCACTTCTGGGCAGCTGAAACATTCATCCATTCATGCTTGACTAAGGGTCTGTTACTCCTGGAAGAGTGGAAAAACCTTAAATAATGAGGTGACTGCTGTAGATCAGTGCTTACAAGAAATGGACTCTGAAACCCAAAAGCATCAAAGATCCTGTCAACATATTTCCACTTCAGTTGCTTGGTGCTACATCGGGCTTAGTAACTGTTCAGGCAAGGGATTGAAACAGTGCCCTTGGATGCAGTGTGCATGTCACAGCAGTTGCTTTCTCCACTCTTTCACCCTCACATAAAGCATTGCTTTATTAATGTAGTTGAAAATTTAAGAAGAGGAGCAGTCTGGAAAGCCTTCTGTGCAGATCTGCACTGCTTGGGCAGGGGGCTGCTGCAGTGCAGTGTGATGGCCTCTCTGGTTGCAGGTTTCCCTCCATGCCCATGGGCACCCACTCCACTGAGAGGGGCTTGGAGCCAGAGCTGTGGCCTTTTACAAGGCAAAATTTCTCTGCTTTACAGGCAAAGTCAGTGCGTGACAGCTCAGTAGCGTGTTAGAAGACATAACATAGAAATGGTACAAAAGAGTCCATAAAATTTCCAGGAATGTGATAATTGAACATGTTTGAGAAATGCCATATGTGGTACTTTTAGGAAAAATATAGGATGAGTATAACACATTTTCAAGTGTGTTGGAAGACAAGGAGGAGAAAAGCTGTTTTGAAAGATTAAATAAGAAACTCTTGTCTTGAACTTCTAATATTAGCTGGCATTGTAGACTTTTCTGGGTGTGAGGCCTTTGTTTACTGTTTTACCTCACAATTTGTTTTGAATAGGATGTATGTGAAGTCATGGTATGCATATTCTTTTGGCACTTATCTACACATCACTTTGTTCCAAGACTTGAAAAGAACAGTCTCTTGAATATGTATTTTTCCAACTGTTTTTTTTTTTTTTTTTTTAACTCAGGCCAGTTGCATTTACTTTTTCCTCCCATTGTTTTTCAATTTGCGCTTAATTTCTGTAGAAATGGTTCCTGGTAACTTTGAACATACACTTTCTTTTTTATTAGGATGATTGAATAATACTTGTTGGTGCAAATAGTTTCATGAAAATAATTTCAGAAAAAGTTAATTGAATATACTCCAAGTATAGTAAGTTTTTTGAGGATTGAGGCTTAAAATATTTTGAAACATCAAATTAACTAAATTTTCACTCAGAATAGTGCTAGGCTTGTTTGTGCACGTAGGCACATGGATGTCTGTTTCTATTGTCATTAAACTTCTGTTTACCTGTAGAGAAACATTAGCTATAGCCTTTTTAAAACATTGTTTCTTTCAGACTACAGGAATAAAAAATCCCTTTAGCTGATGTTTGTTGGCATGTTTTCAGAATGTTGGACCTTAGTGTGTGAGAGGGATTTTCACAGAGTCATGGAATATGCTGAGTTGGAAGGGACCCACAAGGCTTATAGAGTGCAGCTCTCAGCCTTGCACAGAACTAGCTCCAAGAGTCACACCGTGTGCCCAGGAGTATTGTCCAAATGCTGCTTGAACTGTGTCAGACTTCATGCTGTGGCTGCTTCCCTGGGGAGCCTGTTCAGTGCCCAGCCACCATCTGAGGGACCCTTTTCCTAATATCCGACCTAAACCTCCCCTGACAAAACTTCAGGCCATTCCTTTGGGTTCTGCCACTGGTTACCACAGGGGAGAGATCACTGCCTGCCCATCCTCTTCCCCTTACAATGAAGCTGTAACTGCAGTGAGGCCTCCCCTCAGTCTCCTTTTCTCCAGACTGAACAGACCAAGTGCCCCCAGTGCCCCTAGCTGCTTCTCATATGGCTTCTCCTCAAGGCCCTTCACCATCTTTGTTGCCCTCCTTTAGATGCTTGCTAGTATCTTTGTCACATTGTGGCCCCCAAAACTGCCCCCAGCACTCGAGGTGAGGCTGCCCCAGCTCAGAACAGAGCAGGACAATCCCCTCTCTTGCCCAGCTGGCCATGCTGTGCCTGATACCCCCAGGACAGGGCTGGCCCTCCTGGCTGCCAGGGCACTGCTGGCTCATGTTCAGGTTGCCACTGAGCAGGAGCCCCAGGTCCCTTTCCTGGCACTGCATTCCAGCCTCTCCTTCCCCAGTCTGTCCATACTTCCAGGGTTGCCCCATCCCAGGTGCAGAATCTGGAACTTTCCTTTGTTGAACGTCATATAGTTGGTGATTGCCCATCTCTCCTAATTTGTCTAGGTCTCTGCAGGGCTTCCCTGTCTTTGAGGGAGTCAGCAGCTCCTCCTGATTTTGTATTGTCTGTGAACTTGACTGTATCCCTTCCAGTCCTGCATCCATTGGGCTGTAATTGCATTTATACTTCAAGATTCTAAAGTTAACCTCTGTGCATCTTCAACTACTTGCCTTCTAGTCAGCCCAAAGGGTACCAGTTAATGTAAGATTTTCTGTGTTGCTAAAGCTTGTCTAAAGGGGTTTAAAGAGTTCACAAAAATGTTTCACAGTGCTTTCTTCATTGAAGAATGTCTAAGTTAAGCTTCAGTCATTTAACACTTGGATGGTGTTTACACCATTAAATCAATACATTGTGTGGATGCATCACGTGTGTGTGTGTGTGCACCTATACACATATGCACACACATATATATTTAATTATTTCCAATCTGGATAATTGGTAAAGAAGAATGATAAATTTAAGGGAGAGGAACGCCTCCATGGTGAAGAGATAGCCATTATAAATGTGCAGAAACTTGAATTACCATTGGCTATTAGAAAGTTATGGAAAAATCTTTGCTGTAATGTTTGGGACAGTCACGTAGATGTCAAAATTTTGAAGAAAAGTTTAGTCTAGCAAGGTCAGACTTAAAGGTAACAAGATAGTTAATGCTGGTGTAAACTTTCTGGATAGAGGACACCTGAGGTTAGCAAGAGCATGTAATAGTAATAATGTAATTGAAGAACTTTACACTGCTCTGCTGCACTAGTAAGCATTAGTATTGATAACCAAAGCATTTTAATAAACTGCTAGTGAAAGAGCCAATGTAATAGTGAGGATGTTCTAATCTGTTTTGATGTAAACTTCGAGTGATCGTGAAGAGTCCTCAGGAAGTATTCAACTGCATGATAGTGTCTTGCAGCATGTAAGACCATTTTACTTCTTACTGAGATGTAAAGCTTCTTTTGGTGCCTCTTTTTGGTCTAACAAATGGAGCTTCATGGACTTGAATTTGGAGTTTTATGTCCCATTTTTCTCCTGGGGACCATTTTCCTGTCTGCTACATTTCTTCCTGCTTTGAACTCCTCCCATGATTCTTGTTCATGTGCAAAATGCTTATTACTAAGAACTTGTTGGTAAGATCTTGCCAGATGCACTTTTTCGCCTTTGCTCAGATGACTTCCATTAGGAAAGTGCAGGTGTTTCCTCCTCATCTGGTGGTTGCATACAGAAGTTGTGAGCGGCAGTCGGAAGTGAATATTTTCTGTGTATAGGCATACACTTACACACAAGCACATATACATACATACATACATATATATATGCATGCACTCCTCTGTGTGAGGGTGAAGCACTTATTGCCTCTCCCACTGACTCTTCTACAATGGTTTCATTAACTGATGGGCCTGACCATGGTCAAATAAGCTAGCTGGAAATTTATATTCTCAAACCAGAGGAGTCTTTGCAAAACTAAGGTTGCAGCTGTCAAGCAGTTTGTTAGCCAAAACTGAACATAGAAATGTGTTTTAGTATAGTCTGAGGATGTAGAAATGTGACAGCTAGATGACTTGCTTGTCTCCAAGAGAAGGTTGCAGAGTTGTGATTTGCAGGATGGAAGAAATAAATGGATAACTATGTGCCTGGCCTTTACTAGCTGGGACCTTGATTATCAATCAGATGTAGTTGGAAAATGGTGCTATGCACAGATTTTGGAGAAAAGGTAGAAATGTTGGTTCAGAATCAGTGAAACTGATGTCCATGTCTGGACACATGTAGTGTCATGTTAGGCTTCTTACACAAGTGGAAGAATTCAGATTGCTTCTCAAATTTTGAAATTCTCTGTTAAATTTCTTTATTGCTTAGTTTAGCTTTTGATTCTTATTCATTTGGTTTTAGTTTTTTTTTTTTTTTTTTTGGAGTCTCACACAGAAGCCCTCAAGAAGATCTTGTAAATATTTAGAGATTTTTGAGTAGAACTGGCATAAGAAAAGTTGTAAATATTTTGCATGTTACTCTTTCTAGCAAAGAGCATATTCAGTATGAAGGTGGGATTTAAATTCAGAAACTGTAGTTTCCATACCTCCCTTCTTTAGCTGTCTTATCTGCCACACATTCCTACTGTTTTCCTCTTACAGTTTATACCCAGCTGCCATATATACTTTTGTCTATTTTCTGATCTAGATGTCAAGTCATCTGCTGTCCAGTCTGCTTTTCTTCAGCCAGACCCTCCAGCAATTGTCTTTGCCCCACTGCTAATCTGGTGGTGGTTTTGTACAGCTGCTGGTCACTTCAGGCTATCTATGTGTACACAAACTAAATAAGTTTTAAAGCATTCATAGATAGACCTACTTAACCCTTCTGCCCATTTTTTTACTGTTTACCCTCTGTAAAAAACCACAATAAATTGCAGATACAAAAATAGTTTTCTTAAAAGCATTGACTTTTAACCTGGCTATGATTTTTGAGAAAGGCGTTTTCATTGTGTACATGAAATATTTTCAGCAAGTATTTGCCATAATATTTGTGTTCTGATTTTGGATATGGATCATAGCTGCTGTTAAGAAATGGATAGCTGCTGGAAGACTTGGCTGCTTGTGTGGAACTGTTTCAGCAGTTCCTGAGCAGCCAGACAAGTTATGCGAGAGCTGCAGTTGGACATAACATTTTATGTTTCAACATACTAAGCCAGTAGTTTTCAGCTGTTTTGGTTTTGGGATTATGAGAAAGGATAAAAACAAAAGTGTGTTATTTGACTATTGTTGCTTGCTAGTAAATGTTTATTTTTTCTAGAATAGAGAAAGGTAAGAGGATGTCCTTGGGTATATTTCTTAGACGTGCTTATAGACAATGTAAGCTGCTATTGCTTCTTGAAGTCAACAAGTCATATAGGTTCTCTCTTAGCTGTGTAGCTTTACATACATTTTGCATCGCAAAATCTCATTCTTCAGAGTTTAAATTTTGAAAATGGTCTGATAATTATCACACATTTTCCTCACACTTCAAGGAGTTGATTTATTACTGTACAAATAGCTAACTAGTGCCATCCTGTGCCTTGTGTTTTGCACATTGATTTGTGCTGTGTTGGCTTGTAAATTGAAGCAAGTACACTGATTGGACAGTATTAAAACTCTATTATCAATTTATTTGCTGTAAAGAAAAAAAAATGAAAAAATGAAATATAATAATAATAACAACATAAATAGATGCAAAATACAGTGTGGTCTTAAAAAGACTAAATTTCAAGTGACCTTTAGAAGAGTTGGTGCTGTGATTTCCTTGCTGCAGGGTACCTTTTTTTCCCAAGGGAAATGTATCCCAGCAATGACTCTGAACACGTTACCTTCTTTAACTCTTTGTCCTGAGCACAGAATTTCATTTATGTAAGTTTCAGTCTGGCCATCTGTATTGTGGATCTATTTTAAGGAAGAATTGATGTTCAGTGAGTTATTTTATTCAGAGTCTGAGGTTAAATCACGTAGTAAAATGAAGATACATAAATTGGATTAAGAAAAAGGTTAAAAGAAACTTGTATCTTGAAAAGATATAGTTTGGTGAACTTTGTTGTACTTTTGACTAAGCAGTTGGTATGTAATTTGCCAAACTTTATTTCAAAATCCATTTCATTTTTATGACTTGGCTGCTTGCAGAGAGCTGAGTGGATGGAGGACAGTCGAGGAGGAAAACCACGGTGTACTTCACAACAGTGGGTCTGGAGCTCATGGTGGCATTTGCTGCGAGCAGCCCGTGCCCGACTGGCGTGTGCGGCCCGGGTGGGGCTGCAGGGCTCTGACCGGGGCCTGCTCCTGCCCCGCGGGGAAAGCTGCTGCCCTCGGCAGCTGGGCACTGTGTGCCTGCCGTGTCCCTGCCCTGCTTTGGGCACTGTGTGCCTGCCCTGCTTTGGGCACTGTGTCCCTGCCGTGTCCCTGCCCTGCTTTGGGCACTGTGTCCCTGCCGTGTCCCTGCCCTGCTTTGGAGTCACAGCACAGCTGTGCCCCTTTCTGTTGCAGAGATGCTCTTGCTGCCCAGGCCGGAGCTATGGTGGTGGAAGATGTTGAGGAAGTGCCTCCAGGACTGCAGTGTAACTTTTAAAAACGACACAATAACAATCCTCCCATTCTCCCCCTCAGTGTAAGCAGCTCGTCTTGTCAGTGTCCGTGAAACAGCATTGCTTCTCAATTTCTCGGTTTGGTTTGTTTGGTTTTTTTTTTTTTTTCATTTTTTTCCTCTCCGTGCAGTTGGAGGGAATAAGAACCATGCTACAAGACAAGAGAGTTAGTTGAACTTTATAGCAATATCTGTAACTTAAATTCACATTTGAAAGGAGGAAAGAAAAAAACATTGATTGAAAGCTTTAAAGTGTGTGCATGATTTCTCATTTTGCCTTTTCCCTTTCTTGCCTTGTGACACTTCAGTAATATACTTGGCGTAATACTTTCCTTGGAGAAACTATTGCTAGATTTATCAGATTGCTAGCTCTTTTCTAGTTATTCTGTTACTCATTTTTACATTGCATGGTGTTCTTCAGATCTCTAATGTGAATTAATGCAGTTTCCTAGTAAATTAGTAATACAATTTCTGTGTCTGCATTTGTCAGGCAAAAACGTCTATCCCATTAGATTACAATGCAGACTGAGATCAGGTTTAAGGAAATTTTTTCTCCTAGTTGTTTGTGGAGGTGTATAAAATTTTGTTATTTTGTTATATTTTTTCTGCCGTTGGACCTGACCAAAATCAGAAACAAAATTAAACACACTGTTGACAGCTGCTATTCTTGCATCCTTCTCTCTGTCTCCTACAGACTTTTGTTCAGAACTCGATGGTTCTTTTTCATAATTAGCCCTCATGGTTAGTGCTTTCCTCTTAATCAAGGCCCACTTTGAAAGGTGAGGTGACCTTGTATGTAATTTAGGTGTCTAGGCATTGTTTAAAGGAGGGCAGCTAGTTTACAACAGTTTCTACTTTGGAGCACCTTTTGGATTTCCTGTTCAAGATCTTGGAAAAACAGGCTGTGTTTGTCTTTATTTAGTTCCTCCCAGAGGAAGTTTTACTCAATTAGACCTAGGGATTTCAAGCAGCCAGGGTCCTCTAATGTGGCATCAGGGCCATGGGAAGACTGAGGATCTTACCTAAAATTTTCCAAAGCCTTTTGCTTCTAGTGATCTGATTATGGTTTTGCAGGTCTGTGACAATGAAGTTGCCCTACTCTGTCTGTGAAACTGTGCTTTGGAGATGTGAAGCATGTCTTTCCTTTGGACTGGGAAGCTTTTCTTTATTATGTGAAGTCTGAGGTTTTCTGTGAGTTCTGTCTTGAGGAGGAAAGAGGGTGTTGAAATTAGATGCTGTTAACAATGTATCTGAAGCTGAAAGCACTTTTGGAGTACATTATCTAAAATGGTATTTGGCGTTGTCTTTTAAAGCCTTACCTTCTCCCCATCCAGTCCCATGAACTGATGCATTCAAGAAATACTTGTTTTGCTGCCACATATTCAGAAAGCTATAATAATGTGTTGTGGAATCCTTCTTTTTGTTGTAGTGGATAAAGATTCAAAATAAGTATGCAAGGAGGAGAAAAAACTTATTTTAGTCACTTGTTTGGTTTTATTTTACCATTTAATTTCTGTATTCTAACTGTTAAGCTTGGTAATTGAAACAAAGAAAATGTGACTAAAACTTGTGTTTTCAGATGTGTCTGTTGGATTGAGTGCAAGTACCTGGCTTCTATTTCTTCTTAATGAAAACTTCTCATTTGGGCAGAGTCAGAAGTGACAGGTCCGAGATGCATGACATTGCTCAGAGATTTTTCTCTGGGCTTGATATACTGGATTTGGATTATGAAAGCTTTCTTATGTGATTCTGTATTTGCTTCTGAAGGGTTTCAGAGTCACAAAAGATTGGGTGCCTAAGGACTGAAGAGCATCATTATTTTTGGAAAGGATAAAGTCAGTTAATCTGATATTAAGGTTGGGTTTTTGATCTGTGCAGAATTGGTCCCCATGGGGAATTGTTACTTGTACCTGGCCTGTAGGTCCAGTGGCTGCAAAAACTTAATGCTGTAAACTGGTCCCAGAGGATTTTCATCTTCAGCTGACAGTTCAGAACCCTCTTATTAGTGTCTGCCAGTTGTTTGGGGGGAAGCAGGAGGTGATCATGGGTTAGTGTGTTATTGTTTGCTACCTCAATCAGATAAATACCTTAGTTTTTCTTTACTGTGAATAGCACAGTTTGGGACAGCCCTGGTTTTTGTTTCATCAAAGATGGCAGC
Source organism: Zonotrichia leucophrys gambelii (assembly GCF_028769735.1). NCBI lineage: Eukaryota > Metazoa > Chordata > Aves > Passeriformes > Passerellidae > Zonotrichia > Zonotrichia leucophrys. Next base: position 20,837,831 of record NC_088169.1, on the reverse strand, counting down.
ATTTTTGTTGTGTCTTTGTCTTTATAATTCTTTGAAAAGTTTTTTGTCTTTATTTCAATACTTTGAAATGTTTTAACAGATGTACCTTGTACAATTCTTTATAAAAAAGTAGAAAAGGTAATTTCTATTTTATTGAACTTAAGCTAATTAAAAACAAACCCAGAGGGTAAAGCAGTATTTCCAGAAGATACTTAATTTCAGCAGTCAACTGCTGTACTTTGTGGCTGACCTCCAATGTAGATATCTGCATCTCTTCCATTTTGTCTTTGTTATTCTGAAAAGCCCTAGTTTCCTTAACTGGCAAGAAACTAATCTTGTCCTCAGAGTTGTGCTGGTTAAACCAGGAAGGTATTTTTTTCAGTTCACTTCATGAAAGCAGTGCAAAACACAGGCAGAAACTTCCAATCCTTAGTTTTTTGTCTTTGGCTGAAGATCCAGCTCAATAGGTATAAATGTGACTGGATTGTGTCAGTATGACATTGTGCTTTGTCTGAAGGGAATCCAATTTGGAGCAACTTTGATTATAGTTTAAAATGAGCAACATCAACTTAATAATGGTCTGAATATCTGTAAGACGGCTTTTTATGTGTTGGGGTTTTTTTCCCTACAAGTTTTCCTTCAAAACTATTAATTAAACTGTTCACACATGCTTTTATAACGCTGTAATGAAAACTGGTTAAACCAGATGCATTGGTTTTCTTCAGTCTCCCTTTTCCTAAAAGTGAACATTGTCCTTGTCCTGCAAGTCTGAGTCCTGGCAGGATCACAGAGAGCATTGAATTAAAGTTTTTGTAGTGTGAAAGGTTAGAGTATCATGTGCAGGTTTTATTTATGAATAAAGGGTGAGGGTATGTTTGTGTAACAGGCAAGCAAGTCTCATAACTTATTCCAAAGAAAATCTTGTCTATAGTGCGGTAATTTAGGAGCTGATGTCTAGACTACTTTGAGAAATTGTAAACATTGTGTCTTCAGAACAGGACCATGGGAGTTTAAGAAAAAATGCTGTACTTTGTATGTTTAATATTTGACTGAATTCCAGGGAGATCAGGAGTATTTTGGCAATATCTGGGCTGCCTGACTGCTAAATGAATTAATGAGAGTGCTTGTGTCAGTTCCTAGTAACATTTTCTTTCTTGAATAGAGCATCTCTGGATTTGCATAATTACATGATGTAAACTGCATATTTGTCGGTAATGGAAAATTTTTACTTTAAATAGTGATGCACAAGTTTATATACATCTTCTTGTTAAACCGTTTATATGTGTTGGAGAATCAACCAAGTAGGATCAAGCTATTATTTGACCTGAATAGCTGTTGGAACATGACATTGAAACTAATAAGGGTATTTTTAAAATTATTCTGCTACAGTTAATTCTGAACACTGTAATCTCAATCACTGTAAAATAGTTTCAGGAGGCAGGTAAATGCAGTTTTTCTCTTTGCTGTGTGCAAAATTTTGCGTTGTATGTTGGTGGTTGAATGGTGTGCTTACTGCACCATTGGGCTAGCTATAATGGAGCTGTAGTAGTATTTCCATAATTTTAAGTTTTTACCACTGGATTGTTCTGGTTTATTTTGGGGTGGGCAAGCACTTCCAAGTTCAAAGACAGACATACTTTAGTTCAGACAAAGTTACTGTGTTATACAGGTGTTATCAGATGAAGGGCAGTTATGAGTGCTAATGGTCTCTCCCTTCAGCAGTGTATTTGTAAGCGTAGTCCAAATCTGGTGTCAGAAATCTTAATTGGTGTTGCAATGTACAAGTGGAGGTACAACAGAAAGTATAATGCTATAGATTCTGTTGAGCTTAAATCAGACCCTAAATTAATGCATGTATTTAATGTTTGCAAAGTTGTCATTGTAGGTATTAGAAGTGCCTCAACAAATATGTGAGGAAGGTGTTGTATCTATATCCTAGATGTAATAGAAACTACTTTATTAGTAGCTTTTCAGTATATGAATTTTGTGACAGCTTGTAGAGGAAAACATTATCCTTGGGGTTAAGTAAAGATTAAAATGAATATTTGAGTAATAAACATGATTAGACTGAGCATAAAGGCTTTTATATTTATATTATTTATTTTTTCTAGGTTTTTATATACCTTGCTGTTCTAGAGCAGTGTTGGTTTAGAGTCTTTCTGTATAATATGGAACCGAGTACTTTCAGTGTCCCTGTCAACACTGACATGGCTCTTCCAGTTTTCTATTGCCCACTGATCTATTAAGACTTTGTCTAGCAAGGGCTGTGATGTTTTAAGCTTTTAGTTAGTAATACAGTTACTTATTAATCACTGTTTCTGGTCTAATTGCTTCAGAATTTTTCAGAGACATTTGTTTGTCTCTTCTTTTTGAGGGAAAGGAAGTAATTTCAATATGTGTGGACCAAGAGAATATCATTAATAGTTGGAAATGTACAGTTGAAAAGAGAAAATATACAGTGCTGTCTTGAATTCTATGTTTTTTTGTTTTTTTTTTTAAAGACAAGCAATTTTGCTACATTGTCACCTGAAAGAAGTTAAAACCTGTAAAGTTTCTAGTAGTTTCAGCAGTGGTGAACTCAAGCTTCACATGTATGTTCTTTGCAGTATGGGAGAAAAACTGGCAGGACTGCATGCCATTATAATTAAATTGTTATACATAGAAACTTGAGGGGAGAAGCTTGTCTTACCTGTTTGGGGAGTATCTGTCAGCATATTTAAATGAAAATTTATTTTGAAACTGTATGTTTGTAATTATCAGCACATTCCTAAGTAGCGTAACTAGTTTTTGATCAACTGGCAAAGATATCTTCAAAACATGTAATAACATTCATTGCATTGTAAACTCTGGACCTTTTTGTATTTATTTGCGTTATTTTTATTTTTACAGGATTACAAAGCCCCTGACGTTTGCTGACTGTGTTGGTGATGAGCTTCCTTTGGGATGGGAAACTGTTTACGATCAACAGATTGGAGTTTATTATATGGACCACATAAATCGTGAGTAGATATGTGATTGTTTTGAGGAATGCTAACAAGCTGATGTTTACTCTTGCCACTAACTTTGCTTCCTATACCATTTATACACCTCGTGCTGCACTGAGAAAATGTATGCAAATAATTTCTTGCTGAACGTGTTTCCTTATCTTTCATATGGGGGCAAAATTGTAAAGAATTCCACTTGTAAAGAATTTTACAACCTATGATTGAACTGTAGTGTATCAAAATATTTTGGTTTGCTTGGTCATACTGTGAAGTATTAGTAATTTTGATGTTGCATTTTGTCATACATAGAAAGACTTCTGTGTTACATTTTTACATTTCCTATTTTCCCTGTCATCCATAGTTCACTCTTATGCATTGAAAACCAAAATACATTCTGAGAGAAGTGTGCTGATTTTTAATCAGAAGCACAGTGAAATACAGTAATCTCATTCTTGCTTAAGCAATATATATTTTATGTTTTAATGCAGTACAAAATGCTATCAAAAAGACAACAGACAACAGATGTGCCTTTTGGAAACTAATTTTGAACACTTTCCTTTTTGGACTATCGCTGAGCTTTGTATCATCACTGTGGCACATTTGCCAGTTCTACTTTAAAAAAAATGTCTTATCTTTATAGCTTTGTACTGCTGCTGCTGTTACTGTTGTGCTGTCATTAAACTTCTTATCTCCATTGAGTGAATGCTTTCAGTATTGTGGGAAATTGGGAGTTGGTGGGGACTAAGAAAAGAAGAAAGTAGTTACATGGGCTATCAGAGCAGTGGTAAATAGTATAATCTGAAAAACCAACCTCAATACTATCTACTTGAAATCTAGTCAATTAAAAAATGAAAGTGTAATAATAATTTTGGGCTTCCAGCCATCATTGGAATTACTTGTGTTTTGTGATTTCACAATTACTTGCTTTAAAAAACCTAAACAACAGAATAATAAATATTCCCGTGGTATCGTTTGACCTATACATGTACTTATTTGTTGTGAAATTTAACAAAGATCATTAACTAAATGATAAACTTTAAACAGCTGTTGATACATTAATCACAAGGATGGATAGACAAGAAAATTCAAAGGCAATAAATACAGACTGTTAGGTAATTCTTAAAGTAACTCTGTGTTTAAAAAAGTATTAGCTTAAGGATTGCTGTCATATTAACTTTAGTAATGTTGAAATTTAATAAGAAGTGAGGGTTATGTTAGAGTACAGTAATGGAGTGGGCTTACACCAAAGTATGTGCACGAATGCATTTTTTTTTTAAGAAATTAAGGTATTGCCAACCCTAATTTTTTTTGATTTGCAGGTGAGTTTAGAATAGAAAATGAGTAGAACATGAATTCCTATTGCAATGCCTTAAAAAAGCTACTGATAGGCCTCTGTGATAGGAATAACAATCACCATCACATGCAAAAACAGGACTTCCTTTTGCTTTTTGAATTTTGTTATTAGCAGCTTTACCACATTCAAGTTTGAACTTACAGAAGCGATATTAATCATTGTAGGCATGTCAGATCTGGCTTGCGTTTTTTCCTGTGCAATTGAGAGCAAAAACTGTAGAAGAGAACCTTTGTAAAGATCATTTGAGTTTCCAAATGATCAGTGGGAAGACAGAAAGAAAAGATGAATATTAATGGGCCTGGAAAAGCGAAGTGAATCATATTAGGTATGAAATAAAGTTTATGTATGAACAGAGGTAGAGAAGCTTCATGCGGACAGTGCTGAACTGAGTAAAAGAAATCATTCAACAATTAACAAGGTTGCAAAATTTGTCTCTTTCATGATAGCTAATTACTTGCAGCCCACAGATATTATCCTAAATGGTAATTCAACCGTCACAGGGAAATGGGTTTGTCACCCTTAGGCTAATACAGTGCTTTCATATACCAGCAAGATTTATAATAAGAGGGAAGACAGAGTTGATATTATAGCTGGATAATTATTATTCAGAAATTAGTTGGACACTTGATCCAATTTTTAAACTGTGGACAACAAAGGTGCCAATCAAGACTGCATAAATTTCCTTTGTAGAAGTGAGAAGTAATGAGTAGACAATCGTGCATCGTGAGGTGGTGTCAGACAAGTGGAGGAGATGGTCTTGGAGCTGAAGAAAAGCTTTTCTGAACTGAGTAGGTCTAAACTACTTGGAACTGCAGCTTCAGGAAAAAACATTTGGATTGTCTTTTGTGGCTGACTGGGTTAAATGCTTTGTGCAGCGTTGGAGTTCTGTGTTAATTGACAAAACAGTTAGAAGTGCCTCAGTGTCAAGAAATACTGTGAGAAAATGCAAGGGATAATTCAAAGAGTCTTTCTACACTTACACTTACCAAGGACCTCTCATGTTTTGTGCGCTCTCTCAAGCTTTTTGCCCTTGCACCTTTTAAAAGAAAACAGCAATATGTCTGATTTTTTCTAAGTCTTTTGCTATGTTTGTTTACCCAGGAAGCAAGAAAAAGATTTCTAGGCAATAGTTTTCCATTTAAACTGGAAAAAAAAAACAAGGAACAGAAGAATCTTCTGTAAATCTTAATGGTGCTTCCAACCCTGATCTCCATCTTGTTCTGTAAATTCAGTACTTTGTTGACACCCTTACTAAGCTGCTCTTGGCTGTTATCCAACCATTGCTTAAAAACCTTGGCGGTTGCCAGCCACAGAATTCCTTTCCCTCCTCCTCAGAGTCTTGGGAGCCTTTGAAGTCTCCTCTAAGCAGTTGGGCATTCCCCAGTGAGGGAATAATATATTCTCTGCATTTGTCTGGGACTGTTCTTGAGTTACTATAGTGGCTTTTTTCTAATTGGTTGTAAAGAAGTGAAGGAAGTTAATTTTATCATACAATGTAGCTTTGGTCTTGTTATGTGGCAAACTTGTTTAGAAATCCAGGGCAAAGTTTCATAAACTAGAAAAAAGCAGATATTCCCATGCACTAAAGAAGTTTTCTACCTCTGATGAATTCTGCTAGCTTTTCAGAAGGCTTCTGAAATAATTCTGTAAGAGATGCAGTGCCCTGAAGTATGGGATCTCAGAAGTTCAATGTGTGATAGAACGTAACACTTTACCCTGGATTGTTTTTTGAGATTAGGACTAATAGTTTGCCATTCCAAGACAAAAACTGAATCCTAGTAAGTCTGTCTGTTTTATAAATATTTACTGATTTCTCATTGTTTCTATGGGGATTTAGCAATCTTAGGAATATTAGAATTTGCACAGAATTCAGAGGTACTTATGGACAAATGAAGTAGCAGTGGAAATTGAAATGCCCTTAGTGAAGGGTGGGCAGCAGTCAGAACTCTGTTTTCTTCTGCTTGCCCTCCATGTAGAGAAGGATTTATGGCAGCTCAACAAGCCAAAGCACATCCTGTCCTTGCCAGAGGAGATATTTTCACGACACTGGAGTCAGAAGGGAATCAAAGGGGTCCCTGGGAAGTGGGGAGAAATTGCAGAACTGTAGGCACTATCTTGGTACTGTTTCAATGTGAGGAGTTGCAGGGAGAGAAAGGTGCAACTATTAAGAGAAAAGGTTATTTAGGAAGCTAATCTGCAAATCTGTTGGAAGCACTGCTCTTTGATGAGCCTTCTGTTTTTGTTTATATACTTTTCAGATGGCTCTCAAATGGTAGAGCTGCTAGCATGACCTTGACACCATTAGAGTTCTTAATCTGTTGTGCTTAATCTTCTACAGTTTTGTATTTCATCACTGGCACCAATATACTGAATTATGTACTCAGGATTAATGCAAAACATAACTGGCTTTCATCTCTTGTAAGAAACCAAGTTTGGAAAAATTGCTGGGTGCTTGGCTCCTGACTGTGCTCCAGGTTTTGCCACTACTTTGAGCACTGACATTGTGTCTGCAGCAGCTTCTTACTGGTAGAGCTTCAGTCATCAGAAATTAACATTCCATTTAAACCCAAGGCTTTACATCAATGTTGTTATGTGAAACATATTATTTGACTCACAAAACCCCCCAAAATGAACCAATAATTTTTTAGAATTTTAATGTGTGTCATCCTCAAATGCCTTTGCAACTGCAAAGAGATTGTTTTACAGTAATAACCTTGAAAATTAATAGATTTGGGAAAGATTTTTTTTCTTTTTTTTGGTGGAAGCTTGTTTTTTGTTTGTGTTTAAATAAAAACTGGTCCAAATCCTGGCAAGGAAAAACATCAGACTGCTGTTTCTTAAGACAAAAAAAAACCAAAAAAAAAACAAAAAACAAAAAAAAAAAAAAAAAAAAAAAAACAAAAAAAAACCAAAAAAAGGAGAAGTGATTTAAAAGCTGTATGGATTTGAGACTAAGATGCTGACTTCTCTGTTGAATTACCTCATTCTTCTTAACTATGCCGGGGTAGCCTTTGTCCTTTTAAGATGTTATGCAAGTTGTATGCAGTATCTTAAGTTAGTTCCAGCTATTTATAGACTTATGGGTTAAGTATTGAGATACTTTTAATTTTTCCTTGTGGTTCTGGGTTTTTAGGTAATTTTTGGAATTTCAAGTTGGCTATGAGGGAAGGTTAGGGCCAAATTACTATTCTCTTTGGGTTTGCACTGGTTTGTAAAGAAAATAATAACATTTAAATGCCTTTTATATTTGAAAAGCCTTTCCTGTTCTTTCAGTCTGCATCCTTCCTTCTCTCCTGGCTGGAGTAATTTTGGGCACTGTAGTGTCAGGTGTACTGGTTGAGAGTGGACATTAACAAAAATAACTTGGACTTGGTGGCACAAAGTGTCATATTATTTTACTTTAATGTTTTTACTTTTCTCTCCTTAGAGCTCACACAAATTGAGGATCCGAGGGAACAATGGAGAAGGGAGCAGGAACGCATGCTGAAGGAATATTTAATAGTTGCCCAGGAGGCACTGAATGCCAAGAAAGAGATTTACCAAATAAAGCAGCAGCGTTTTGAGCTAGCCCAAGAGGAATATCAACAATTGCACAAAATGTGTGAGGATGACAGCCGTTCCTATGCCAGCTGTGAGTTTACTACCTTTTCTTGATATTGCCCACCTGCCCTCACAAGATGTGGTGTAAGAAATAGTGTGAAGTATTTCCATCACCTGATTCTTCTCTGAATGAAGGTTCTGACTACAGCAGTGAGGTGCTGTCCCTTGACTCTGCAATTCAATGTCTTCCAATTCCTGTTACATCTATTACAACAGAGATTTATTAGGGATAAATGTTAACATTAAAAAGAGATGTAACTTTAAACAGGCATATATCCCAACTGGTATTTCTGCCCATCTTGGAGCCAGGTGTAGTGATGATTCCTGCAAGGCAGCAAGGGCTGAATGTTGCTGCATCAGCTGCCTACCTGCACTCCTAAACTCAAAGATTATTTTCCACTTAACGTAGGAGGGAGCCGTCAGCTTAGGGGAACCTTCTGTGGATCCATAGTCTGCTTAGCAAATTTACAGAGTTAGGGACAAGCTGTTGTGTTCAAGAGTACCTCTGACCATGAACTAGGAGACAATATTTCATTAGTTCACTTCATTCTGAGTGCCAGCCTGTGATACTGATGTAGGTGATAGAGAGCTATAATTTCCTGCCCTTTTCATTCTTCAGATGTCTCTGGTAGCTTGGGGTAGATAATACACTTTTTCTGAATTCTGAAGATGTTGCCCCATTGTCATGGCTGTTGGCTGGTGTAGGTGTCTTTGTCAAAGAGTTAACTGGACTAGTTCAAAGAAGTGGATATATCCCACATGGAAATTAGTGGAGTTTTACTGGGTTTTGGTTTTTTTTTTTAATTTTAGTTTTTCAGGGGCTGTACAGTCATTGTTTTAACTGCAGGTTTGCTGTTAAGTGCCAAGGATTTAATAAGAATGGGAAGCTCAGCTTTAGCCTTTTCTGAAGATGTTCAAGAAATCTGACTGTGGAAGGGGGCTTAGGGCAGGTGTCTGGATAGAAGTGTTTAGCTACTGATTCGCTTGTATTTATTAATCCAAGCAAATTCATACATATGCCAAAATCCTGAATAAAAGTTGTTTTCCAGAGCTGAGGTGTCCCAGATGGTTTGGACCAAGTACTCTGTTACTGTTGAACTGGGGTTCTCATCCTTTTGTTTAGTTTATATATATGCATTCTGTCATTCAGTTTGTAACATAACTGAACAATTATGACCAGTCTTATTTCCCCCTCTCATGTTCAAGTTTCTGAAGAGGAAGCAGGTATTTTCCTATTAAGAAAGAAATTTTTAAAAAAGAAACTATTGTGTAAAGTGTGTTTAACAACTATTTGAAGACTTGGAATAGAGTAAAAGATAGTGTTATCAGTATTTTTTGAGATTATAAAATCTAAATTGACATTTATTACAAAACCTTTCTAAGACCTTGGGCTTTTTGTTTTTTTTTTTTTTTAAATTTGCAGTAATTCTGTGGGATATTTTATTGAATTACTTCAGGTGAATATACAGAAAGAAAGTTCTGTTGAAGATGAAAATATACTAGAAAAAGATAACCTTTTTCATATTTTTGAAGCTCTTAGATAACAAGTTATTTGAAACAGCAACAAAATATGACTGAAAAGGACAAAATTTGGGGTTATCTGTAATGAAAGCAAATGTTATGCCAATTTACTTATGTTTCTCCATCTTCTGATAGTTCAGGGTTTTGTAGGTATATCTGGAGTTGATAATGAGAATCTGTGAGAGAAATTACATATAACTGTTTGCTTGTTTTGAGGTGGAAAAATATTTTAATTTTCTATGATGTGTTAATATATTTTATATTGGTTTAAGGTCATATGCTTCGGTTTTCAGAAAATGGGGTGGGTTGATTACTCAGATGATTTAAAAAATTTTTTTAAATATCCTTTTTGGAATTAATCATGCTGTCAACTCAAGATTCCAAAAAGCTCCTTCTCCACTTGTTTTTCCTAATTTGAGTCCTCTACTCCACTGTGGGATGCTTGTCTCTCCTTTTACTGTACAGAAATATTAGACTTCCAATGTGAGTGCAATTACACTACCAAAGTTGGATGCTTATATAGCCAATATCTTTGCCTCCACCACCACTTGTTTCAAGTTGCTGAATTTAAAGAACTAAAACTTCACAAATTGTTTTTCTCCACTTTGCTTGTGGGTGCTGCCATTGACTCAGTGTCGTGTGCTTATGAGTGGGAGGTGAGCTCAGCGGTTGTGGGTTGGCAGGGAGGTGCCCATGCAGCAGTTTTGTGACTCAGTTGTGATCAGCACTGTTTCAAAAAAAAAATCCATAGAAAATCCTGGATTTAGAGAATTAGTCCAGGCATGATTACTCATTTTGGCAAGTTCCTGCACGCTCAACATGACCTTGGCATTGCAGTATTCTTTAAAGGTTCAAAAGGCCCAGTGCAGCCCCAGACACGGATATGGGTTTCAGTGCAGCAGCCTTCAGCTCTGCAAAAGGATGGAAGGTCTGACAGCACAACCCCATCCATTCACATACCAGGCATTTTTCAGTGGGCCAGTGCTGCCTTGAATGGCTCACTCCATAAATCATGGTTGCTTTTGCCCCATCTATCTTCTAGGACTTTTACTTCATCTGTGCAGGCTTTAGCTTGTAATGCCACAGCTTGAAATCATTGCCTGACTGGAGACACCTTAAGACCTTACTTGCCAGGGTTGGTTTGTATTTCAGTTCCCTAACTGTTGCTTTAGAAGGCAGCTTCTCTGCCTAGCTGGTCTAATTTTATTCTGACAATAATTTTTTTTTAACTTTAGTGCCTATCATACTGTTAATTCAGTGTACCTAGGAAGTAACTACTAATTATTAATATTACACAAATTGCTTGCTTCAGTAGATGCCATCATCCTATCACAGGAGCTTATTGCTTTTAGGAAATACATAGTGCTGCTATATGCAATTTTTGGTGGTATTCAGGATGAAAGAAAGTTTCAGATGGGGCAAATTGAAATCCTCAGTTGTACTTCAGCACAGAGGATAATTTTAGAACCTAGTGACTTGTAAAAAAAAGAATTAATGAAATGGTTTATCAAATAGTGCCGCATCTTAACAATTGTATTAAAGAAGGCGGAATAAAGAGTAAAATACTGTTTTCCATCTGTTTAGCATTCTCTGGATTTTCAGCTAATACCAAGTATGACCCATATCAGATTAAAGCAGAAATTGCCAGCCGTCGTGACAGAGTGAGTAATCTTTTCTCATTTTGTAAAAATATGAATTTGGCATGGGGAAGGGAGGGAGGAAGGGTCTGTTTTACTTTAGCATTACACTGAATGTTGCATGCATTTCTAGAAATACAGTATTGAAAAGTGCTTTTTTGTTCTTACCCATTGCTCTGTTAAAACAGCTCTATATTCATTGCATTTTGGTCCCTTGAGAAGTAATGCTTTTTCCATGCTAAAAATGCAAACATTTTTGACACAAATGTCAGAGGCAAGCTCAGCCAGGCCTTCAGAAATTGCTTTCTCTATACAAACTGCCACAAGTAGTAAATGCTCTGCAGCCAGATTCTTTCAGTTCAAACCCATTTACCCATTTTCAGTGAGATTCTGCTGGACTGCAGGTTTAGCCACTTGGAAATCTCTTCACAATTCAGTAGACCTATTGGCCAAATAGAATTTTTCAGCTGGTTGGCCAGAGCTCTTTTATGAGGACAGGGAAATTCAAGTATTCTGACAATAATAGGCAGTTCTGTAACAAAAATGTTCCTTATTTATGTATTTAAAAAAACTAAAACTAAATTCATGGTTTTGATAAATAAGTATTTTAAAAAACACTTATCCTTGCAGGATAGTGTTCCATTTTTGTTGTAGTAACCACTTTTCACATGAGTGCCTCTGAAAATCAATCCCATTCACCACCCTTCAAAGGCATTTATTCTATCTGTATATATTTATTACATGCTGACTAGTGTTTGCTTGTTTTACATACTCTAAGTGTCAGGGTATTCTAAGCAAGAAAACAAGCCTTATTTATTTAAGTAATATATGAAGAAAATAAACAAGTTTTTCACTTATGACTGTCTTCCTCTCTTTCTCCTTAAACAAAATGACCTAGGATACATGGGATATTCTATTCAAATGACTGTGTGCATAGTCATTGACTTGTTTCAGGAAATAGAATGAAATAAGCACTATAAACTTTTTGTGTACAGGATGCATTTTCTCATTTTACTTCTGGTGGATGTTAAAGGAGCTGGTGAGCATATAGAGCTTAGGGGCTCGTACCATGAATTTTGATGAGAGGGAGAGAGCTGTGCAGGATGCTGCGACTCTGACAGTGCTGGTTTGCATCCTGGTACTGATACAAAGCCCCATGTTCTTGGAATAGAGCTGAAGAAAAAATTAATTTTTTATTCTCTTTTTAAAAAAAATTGTTTTGTAATGATTTTTTCATTTACTGATGTACATGTGAAAATCAAGAGTGCTCTGGGTAAATTCTAGCAAATATCCTGAGTTTGGTAGTTTCAGAAGAGAGAGCTTTTTTCCTTCCATCCCTGCCCCTCTTTGGGCTCACAGTTCAGTCTTAGCCTCACTACCACGTACTGAAACACCCCCATTCCCCTCATTTGTCTGCTGTCCCTTGCATTCTCCTCTCCCTGTTGCCTTCAGTTATCTGTCAGCTTTGGAGGGCAAGAAGCTCTTTCTCTGCAGATCATGCTTGGCTCTTCCATGGTCTGCACAACCTACTCAGGTAACTGTTTCCACAAAAAGGTTTTTGGAGACATCTTTGCTATGTCACTTTTGATTTATGCTCATTAAAAGTGTAATGACCAGAGGGTTGAGAGGGTAGGATAATATGAAAATAACTGTGGCAAGCCAGGCTGCCATTCCTGGGAGAGAGACCAGTTCTGCTGTTAGTAATTTTGTTTTCCTGGATTCAAAAATTAACAGCATTGAATGTTTTGTCTTTTTTAAAGTTGACTAAAGAATTTAAGACAGTTGAGAGGTGTCTTTGCTACAGAAGGAGAAGAAAATTTATCTGTGTTGAAACTTGCTAGCTGTCAGCATAAACTATTGGAAAAAGAAACCTTATAGAATAGGTGAGGAAATTGATACTTTGAAAGCTGAATGTTTTGGCTGCTTTTTGATTGGGCCTTATGATATTTAAGAAAGTCTTCTGTTATTTTAATGCACAATTTTAAAGCAAAAAAAGAAAAGGGAAATTATCACTTCCAGTTCTTTAAAGTAGTTTAAGATTTTGTATTTAAAAACCAATTATTTTTATTGTGGAAATGACTGTCACTTATTTTTATTTTTAATTATTTTGTATTATTCAGCTTTCTAGGCTGAAACGAGAATTGGCACAGATGAAGCAGGAGTTGCAATATAAAGAAAAAGGAGTGGAAACTCTGCAAGAGTAAGTTAAGAGTTCACGGGAGGATCCTTTTTTGGGGTTTGGGTTTATTTTTTAATTGCCTTTGAATGAATTTCATAGAAAAGTGTTGTCAAAAATAAAACATTAAAGGCTTTGCTTCAGACTTTCAGCTGTGATAGTGATGCAGGGTGATAACAATGTGAAAGGACCGAAGAAGAGTTAAACAGAATCCGTTGGAGTTGTGATTTTGTAGGTTCACATGCAAGAATAGCTTTATAGGCCATGTTCTTTAACTTTTCCTCAAGATATTGCCAAACTGGAATTAGATTTTAAAAAATATTTCCCAAATATGTTCTGGAGATACCTACTGCCTAGAGCATAGCCCAAAGTGCCATGCTGTTGAGTTGCTTCCCCATGGCAGTACCAACGCTTTCTGGCTGGGCACAGATCTTTTGCTAGAGGGATTTCTGTACACCACAATGCTGCTTCTCCCTGTTAGCTGATGGTCAGGCCATCTCATTCTGCACTGTGTGGCTGATTTGTGCTTGTACTGTAAATCTAGTGGTCTGTGAGACCTTGGGTTGTGTTGCATGTGTGCAGAATGTCTGCATGTAAAAGTGACTCCTTGTCTCCTCCCAGTAAGGAAAGGAAGCTCAGGGCAGTTTGCCGCTGCTCCAGGGCACTTAGGCAGCCCCGCTGTTTTCTGTGTGCACAGTGGTGTCAAAGGTTGTGAAATGTTGTGGTGACCCTCTCCCTGCCACTCTTCCTGCAGGCCATCTGATGGGAAGGGAGCTGCGTGCTGCCATCTGTGTGTGCTTAGTCACCTGCACACGTAGCTCACACACGGGATGCCCAGTGGGATAGGGAGAGAGGTTGCCAGGCCATGAAAAAGGTGGCAGGTAAACACAGGTTGTTGTGGCTTCCAGATTCCTTCAGCAAGGCCAGTGGCTAGACCAAGAGCTTGAACAGCACTTGGATCTGCCTTGGATATATGGCTGTGCATTAGAAACCTTGGCCTCTTTCCAGCATGCATGTGAACAAAGTGCCTAATGCAGGAGCTTCCTGAAAATGTTGTAACTGTTGCATGTCTAATGGATTTTGCAACATAAGTGCAGCAGCTGCAGAAATATTTTGAAGCTTTGGATTTATTGTGTTGGTGCTATAGAGCATGGGCTTTCACTTCAGGAATTCTGATGAAATTCCAGGGATCTTGGAGCAGTTAGGGTACTTACTTTCCAATTTTGATTGATACTATGATAACAAAACAAATTAAAGCAAGATTCTCAGATTTAAACTTTAAAAAAGAAGGAGTAACCCATACACTTAATATTTTTGGTGTGTCTGAATTGGTTTTTTAATAACAAAATTTTCTGTTTTTTTTTAAAAACAAGGCTCTTTTGCTTTATAGTGCATTTAGAAAGTTCCATAGGAGAAAACTTGTTCAACCAAAATACCAAAAATCTTGTATCTTGGCACATACAATGTAATCGTTTATTAATATATGTATTTTATTGAAGTATTTAGAGGTAGTTGGGGGAATAGATAATGTATGATATTAACTGAAAATTAGTAAAATAAATCATTCAAAGTATTTGCAGTTTTAATACACTAAGTAATATTTTAAAGATAGTCAACATATCAGTATGGTGGTGTAGATATGTAAACAGTAACAGAACAAAACCAATTTTGTCTTATGATTCTTAATAATATTTTCTTAGAGTAAGAATTACTATTCCATTTCTGCTTTTTAAATTTGTTTTCCTTTTCTTGGTTATTGGGTTATTTTAACAGTGTAGGTTCAATTATTTTATAAAAGGACTAACCACTTGACTAGGATGATTAAAGTATTTGAAGACCATTTGAAACTCAAGATTGTTTTAATTAGTGTAATTCATTTAAGATAGTCCACTAAAGTAGTGCAACTTTTTGAAAAATAAAGTCTGCAAATGATTAAGAATACAAATGTTAGTCTTGGATTATAGCCCAAGTCACGTTGCCCATGTTCCAGGATGGGGCTATAGGAGAGACGTTCAAGAGAGGAATTATTTTAAAGCATGTGTGATGATCAGTGGTCACTCTGGGTGTGCAGTTTAGAAGTTCAGGTGTGACAGCTCAGGGCTGCCATTGCTGCTGTTGCTGTGGTCGCCTCTGTCCCGTTGATGCACTGGGTGGCACTTGTTGTGCTTGCTGGAGCTGGGGAGAACCTTTTGCCTGTGAGTTACCTGGAGCTGTGTTCTGCTCTCTGCAATGACGACTTCACTTGTGAAACAGACTTGTGGTTTTGTTTTTGTTTCGTGCTTTTAAGTGTTTTTTTTATTTCCACTTCTGGTGAGATACATGTGGTTTTTTTGGGAGTATTTTGCTTCTAGGAGGAAGTGAGCCAATTTGGAGAGTACTTAAACTAACAGCTGAAGAGAGGAGCTTCTCTCACCTCCTTGTGTAGTCAGTAGACAAATTAGCCTGAAAGCCTAACTGTGCTTTAGTCTGTCCCTGTGCAATCTCTCTCCTACCTCCTGTATTTCTTGGGAGAGAAGGATCACTCAAGTCAAGTACCAAGGCTGAAGTAGTTTAGTTTTTCCATTTCCTCAAAGTAAATATATTGTCTGAAAAGGATTTCATTGCTCCTTCTTTAAAACAAAAATGCTGAGTTTTTTATACTCTGTTCCCCCCCTACCCCGCTTCCCTTTCCCCTTTAAAGTTTATTGCATTTCAGACATTTCCCACTTCTGTTACATTTTCTGAAGTTTTGGTCTGCGTCATTCTTCTTCCTTCTTGTGCTAAGTCAAATCTTCAAGTAACTGCCAAACTGCAAATGGCATGCATCCTGTTCAGGTTTTTTAAAGGCATGTACATCACTTTTTTTCAAGTGTAAGCCAAGAACAACATTAGGAACCATCAAACTTGGGGCTTTACATCTGGCTGAATGTTTGCTTTGAAACTGTTACCAAAATGGCATCATGTGCAGATATTGGAACTTGCTGCCAGGTGACTCTCTGTGCAGCCTTGCTTGGTATAGCTCTCAGAGAAGAGGCAGCTTTTATGGAGAGGGCGGTTGGGTTGCTCAGTATTTCCATCATTTTATGTTGCTGTGTGATTCCAATGCCTTTGTTAAATGCAAATCTCTTACATTGACATTTTCCATGTACAGTGTCTGCCTTGGACTGTGTTTTGTTTTCTGTTCTTTTTAATTTTAGTAAAATGGCTTAACCATCTTTGAGGAGAATGAAAAGAAAACAAAACCACAAAATGACTATAGAAGTGGGGTTTTATGAGTGGAGACATGATTGAGAGGGATTTTGATACTTCTACAACTTCAATACTGTCAGAATTCCAATGTTCATAGAACTGCAGGTTTATATCAGGACTGTATTTTCTACATTTTCATCTAAATTTGGTAATGTTGTGTGTGATAAACCTTTGGACGTGGGTTTGTGTTTGCCCAGTGGAGACTTTGTAGAGCTCGTTGTTTAAAGCCTGCAAAGATCCCCACCCTGCAGGATGGCGCACCTTGGCCTCCACCACCTTTGCCCCAAGGTATGTCTGCTCCTGTCACAGTCCAAACTTACAGGGTTAAATATGAGCCTTTTCTGGAGCAAATTCCTTCCTCTGGCCTGGCAGCAGGGACTCAGAAGGAGGAGCAGTTCCTTCTCTCCTGTGTTTTCAGTGACCCCACTGCTCCCCAGCAGGAATTCTGGAGGAAGAAGGCGTTTAGCAACAAAGGAAATGAAAACTTGGCCAGTTGGCCAAGAGAGCAGAGTGAATGCTGTGAGAAGTTGGGAGTGACAAGGAATTAGGACTGGCTAAACAATTTGTAGCTACAGACTAATTTAGAGGTTAGGAGATCTGAAAAAACTTTAAAATTAGATTTTTGCTGAAGTACTTGCTTGTGCTTTGGTGGAGGAAAATGGAGGAAAATGGAATCTGCCCCATAGGACTGAAACAATGACCAAACATTAGTAGTCTGTGTATCCTAGAAACATCTTCATATCTTTACAGTCTTGCATGTTAGTTGAATATTCTTGCTATGCATACAAAGGTCTGATCTATATTTTTAGCATGCTATTTTCCATTAATAAAAATGGAAGACTCCTGTTAACTCTATGGCTTTCAGAAATAGAACTTTATGAAAAAAGGGAAAAGAATTGTTAGACAATAAATAACAGGTAATTTTGTAAGCTACTTTAGTCAGTTTGGGTTGCCAGCAATACTGATTTAAGCCTAAATATTTTTGGCAGTAGGAACTTCTCCAATTCTGTCCTTAAACAAATATCAATTCATAAGCTGGGCTCCAAAGTGGCGTCCAGGAACATGAATATGTGGATAACTGGACAGAAATCTGGTTGAAATTAAATAATTTCCTTTTCCTGAAATGCCACCTTAGTCCTGGCAAACGGTATAATGAACAGTTGTGTTGAAGGCATTTTCATGTCTAATATTTGAATATAGTTCCTAACATTACAGTTACCTTCATATAAAAATGTATTATCTTTTTAATGTGACTTTTAGTGACTTGGATTAGTTGTTTTATCTGCTCAGGTTTTCAGATAAACTTAGTGAAGACCCAACATTTTGAAAATAAAAACAAACAAACCCCCAACTTTAATACACATGACATTTAAGTCCTTTCTTGTTCTTGAACCACTATTCATAAAAGATTATATGTTTTCTTATGTAATTTGGGGAAATTTGTGTTCAAAGAAAAATCTTGAGAATCAGACTTTTGTGTTGTCTCCAAAAAGAATAACTGTCAGAAAACAAATTAAAACTGTAAAAATCAACCTGTTTTTTTTCTAAATATTTTGAGCTACACAATAAAACCACAGGATTTTCATTTACTCCTTTTGATTTTTCATTTTAAAGTTTTAATTTTAAAACAAGTAATCAGGTGTAAGGGGAATTGCACTGCTTGTGTTTTAACTGGCAAAACACACCGAGAGACTTTTGTTGACACTCTTAGTTCAATGTAATAGCTATCTTGAAACTTGTTAGTTAGTTTCAATATTTTAAATAGAGTTTGGGTATTCTTCTGTATGCATGGCATGCCCTCTCCTACTGCATCTTTTGTAGATTGATGTACTTTGTCATGAACAATGTGTGTTTTTTCCTCAGCTCTGTTAACCTGACGTACCTTTTCCTGAAGCTATTCGTTCTTAGCATTGGCCCAAAGACCTTTAAACTTACCACATTTTCTCTATACACATTCTTTTCATGATAGATTAACAGGAAAATTTAGTTTTCCATATTTTAACAGGAACTTCACATGATTTGCAATAGTTGCTGTAAATACAACCTGTTAAAACTCCATAGCCATTTGTTGTAAATCCAAGACCAAATAGTTCCTCTGATAAATTCACTATAGTCTCTTGTCTTATTCTTTATCTATAAATCAAAGGAAATTATCAAGATGATACACTGGACTAGTCTTCTGCCTCCTGATATGTTGTCCTTTACTATTGTGAAATGTTGGAAAAAAGGTTTAAAACTCAGCCAGTGGATGTTCCACTTGAGTGATTTTAATATCTCAAGATGGAAACGTTAGTATTACTTCAGTCTTATGTCGTAGCTTGTGCTCTTGCTTCTTGCTCAAAAGTGTAAAATCTTCTGGGATGTTCCCATATCATGTTTTTCAGTGCAGAATGATAATGTCTTATAGATATCTTATGGAAAAGATAGTTTAAGAGGCCTATAATGGCAGGATAGCATTTGCAATAAAATTTTAGGCATTAAAATTTTCTTCCTGAGAAAATTTAAATGCATTTGTTAGAAACTTCTAAAGCAAGATCAAGTAGAAGCCCTGGAAGAGATACTGCAATATGTGATGCTGCATGAAAAATACAACAGCCAGACCGCTCAACCTTTTGAGTTATAACCATCTAGGTTAGTTTTAGGTTAATTTTGCTTTTGGTGCATGAAATCACCCACAGACATTGCTCATAAGTAAGCTCTGCACTAGGATATTAAACCCAGGAAATTTGTTGCTTCTGCAGAACCTGGGTAGATAATTGCTTTGCTTTGTCTTTAGAGTGGTCTTGGCACTGAGTGCTGTGTTAATTCCAAGTAGAGTATCATTTTTTTCCTGGAAATGAAGTGGTACATGAATAAACAAGGTCTTAGAAAGTCCATGTGCTATCTAATGATGTGAAAATTCCTAAATTTGTCTTAATATTTTCAACAGGATTGATCGTAAGATGTCAAATGCTCATACAAATTACAGACTGGATGAAGCACAAGCTATCATGAGTGAACTTCGAAGCATAAAGAAAGCTATATGCACAGGTGAAAAAGAAAGGCAGGACCTTATGCAGGTAAAAAATATGCTGCTAAATAGTGGTAACCTATCTCTGTCTTCTTGCTTGGGATTGCATTGGGTTTACCAAGTTTAAATAAGAAAGTAGGATGGCCTAAACTGATTTTTCTGTTTGATAATAAACAATAGCAAGCAGTTCAAAAATGGTAAGTGGCCATTGTCTATACTGCAAGCACAGGACTTCATATGCATTTCGTATTTTTGTCTAAAGTTTCATTTAGCTCAGTGTTTCATTGAATATACCTTTTAATTGCTGCTGTGTTGATAGTTGCTATGTAGTAATTACATGGTATTAAGAAAAAGCCTTTGTCATTTGTGGTAGTTGTTTTTAATTTTATTTTATGTCTCTTTGCATTACCTATAATGAAGTAGGATTGAGAGTTCATGTGCTAAAATATTTTATCCTTGTGTCAACCATGTTTTTCCCTTTGTATGTATTTACCCACAGTGGATCTCTGTCAGTGTCACACTTTTTGCCCCAAGCTCTCAAGTTTGCGAGTATATCAAGGCTCTTGTTAGTTTCAAAATGTTCTCACAAAACCTTCAAATAGTATGAATAAATACAATGTATATGCAAGCATGAAATTGATGAGTTAGAGCATGAGGATTCAAGGGGGGAGATACAAACCTAAGTAGTGGAACTTGTGAATGGTTTCTGTGCTCTGCCTCAAACTCCCAGTTGTGTGTTTGTTATTAATGTGATAAGAGCTTGATCAGAGAACAATAACCCTCTGCCACCAAGGGATTTCACTGCAGACCTGCCTGAATATGCTGCACATACAGAGAGGTGATAAGGACAGTTCTCTTTACCCAGTCTTGAAGCATTTGTTTGGAAGAAGGCATCTTTGCTACCTAAAGTTATGGAACCATACAAATTACCATTGCTGTGCAAATGTTTTTTTTCAGTTTTCTCTGCAGTAGTGTTTTTCAGTTTTTTTCTTTTCAGTTGTTAAATGATATAGGAAATTTATAATCTACAAATTATGAATTTCCATAGTTATGCAATTATTAAGTCTCCAGCGCATTACACAAAGATCATCTGATGGACCACAGATCCCTTGTTCAAGTAGACAGAACACTGAAGTCACTATGAAAAGTTTCTGCCTTGGCAACTTTCAGCATACTTGTTATTTTGGGCTGGCCGAGTTTTAAAGTGATTCTCAGTGTTCCATGTGCCTAGCTAGCAAGAAGTGCTTAGAAAGACTGTTCTTCATGGATGCAATAACACTCATTTTAGGAAACTAACTGGTAATATAAGGACTTATGTGTGAGATCTTGGAGCAGTTTAATTACTGGCCTTGTTTTTACTTCCCCAGTAGATTTTTTTACCTCTTTTCCTTACGTTTTCTGCCCTCAGTGGCATTAAATCCAGCTGTAAACATTCAGATACTTTGAAAATCATATTTGGCAAACCAACTTTAAATGTGCTTGCAGTTTCTTTAAATAGTGTTGTGGTAGTTAGAACTCTAGGATCAAGGATTGGGCAGTACTGGCAGGACCAGAATGTAGAAGTTGTACAAAACAAAAGCAAAAATGAACGTGTTTCATCCTTCTTCATGACTTTGTGTGATGTACAGGAAATAGGAGTCTAGAAAGTATCTTTTTTTAAATTAGTTGCAATCTTTTCTGACAGAATCCAATATTACAGCATTAGAGTATATGCAGTCCAGGAGAATGTAGAAAACAATTGTTCCACACAAGTGTAGCATGCAAAACATTTCTTCATGTTTTGTTATAATGGCTATACAGAATGAAATGTCATCATTTACAAGATCTGTATTTGTAAAAATGGTGTATTTTTGCCAGCTTACTGTGCTCTGCAAAAATACCCAGCTCTCTTTTTAAATTTTGACCAAAAAAAAAAACTTTTGGTGTCACCAAAGTATTCTGTGCTATACCTTTTAATAGCTATTGAATATTATTGTCGTAGATTTAGTTAGCTATGTCAAATAAGTACAAGTCTCTTTTAAATGTCTTCCTAATAAGTTCAGAATTCAATTTTTATTTTCCTATTAATATTGGAGTTGTACTGTCCTTGAAAACACTACATTTTAAAGCTATTGTTGTTCAGAAAAAATTTTTAGGAAATCTTTTTTCGTTTGAAATTTGTTAATAGATGATTTAGAAGCATAGTGTAAAAAATATGGGGTTTTATTTCAGAAAAGGGAAGCAGACTGTTTCTTACTACTTTTTAGTTTTAGATCTGGCCAGTGTAAGCAACAGAACTAAACATAGTAGAAGTGACTCAGTCTTGTGTAGGTGC
Organism: Zonotrichia leucophrys gambelii; assembly: GCF_028769735.1. Lineage (NCBI taxonomy): Eukaryota > Metazoa > Chordata > Aves > Passeriformes > Passerellidae > Zonotrichia > Zonotrichia leucophrys. The sequence continues at coordinate 20,816,028 of NC_088169.1, read as the reverse complement.
TTGGAAAATTGTAACTGTTGTAGAAGTATGATAATTGGTTTAGTTGTGTGGGTGAGGGTGGTCTGATTTAAATTGGATGCTGTGATTACAAATAAAGCAAAATATGCAGTGCTACTGCTCAAAAGAAGTGGGCAGACTTCTTATATAAGGTTGAATAATAAAGGTGTATGGTTAGGTTCCTGAAAACAGCATGTTTATTTCTCCTCCCCCATCTCTTTCCTTATTTTGTTTCTGTTCAGTATGTGTATGCTTTTAAAATGTCATCCTTGGAGAGCAATGGAGTTTGGTTTTTGTGGGGTTTTTATTTCTTCTTTTTTCTTTTCACTTTGTTACCAGATAAATTGGCTAAATAGGTTAGATAGGAAGTGCATTGAAATTGTGCAGAGTGCTCCCAAATCAACAGATAATGGTGAAATGACAGTGCTCATTTCTCTGTTTTTGGGTACGTCTGGGCTGGTGTGCCTAGAACTTCACATTAACAGGAGGCTTATTGGACAGTTTCTGTGGGATTGCCATAAACAATCCTTAAACTCCAGATGAGAGATGGATTCCTCTGTGTAGCTGGGGAGGAAGTTACTCCTACTGTTTATAATAACAATTATAAATTGTTTCTGTCTAAAAATGTGCTAACTCTGGTTGTAATTTTCCATGTTAGGGTTGCTGGTGCCTGTTTTCACTCATCCAACTAGAAGGACTTAAAGCATTTATGCTTGCCCTAGGGCATTGTCATCTGTGCATGTAGATGTAAGTTAAAGTGATGCTGCTTGGTGATTGCCACCTGTCAAATGCTTCCTAATTTCTAAGTAGGGGCCAGGATTCAGCAACTGTGCCTGGATAGGAAGCCTGGCCAGCAGCCAAGTGGCCCTTCATTACCTGCCAGGGAGAATGCTTGAGGGCATCAGGGCCAGACCAGGAGTTCATAAAGTAGCTGAAATACAGGCAAAAATTTAGACTTAAGTTCTAGCATCAGGATCTGTGGTATTGCACATACCTGTAATATAATGTGTTAGTCAAAGGTGGCAGATGGAACATAACTTATTAGGAGAAACTCCAGGTTTTCTAAATCCTGAGTTTTTGTTGATGCAACTGGCCATGCTTTACTGGAAAGAGGCCATGATCTGAATTTATTATTTCCATGTTACAAACCCATTAGAGACCCCTCTTGATCCTCCATACAGCAGGAGTCTTGACAGGACTGGATGATTTCCAGTGAGTTTTGAAGAAGAGAGTTAGACAGGAGTCTACAGTTTTCATAAAGTAAGAGTTGTGGGGTTTTTCCCACATTGTGGAGCAGTTCCTTTCTTAAGGATAAAGAGGCACTAGCTAGGGATCTCTTGGCAATGCAACTTGAAATGAAATTTGCAGTTTCAGGCTGAGAAGAAAATATGTTTTTTATCCTTCGTACTAAAATGGCTTATTTCAGTTGGGAGGTGGCAGAAGAATTGACTTTTTTGGTGGACCCAAGACAAGTTAAGCTTCTGGAGGCAAGTGGTGGTAGGCTTGTCCTACTGCCAGCACGTCTGGCATTGCTCTGTGCTGTCCTCTCTCCTTGCCAATGCTGCTTGTGAAATCCCAGCCCCTCTCAGACCTGTAGAGAGCAGGCAGAGACTGAAGAGGGAGCAGCACAAGCTGTCCCATACCTGGCATGAACCACGTGCCATTCCCTAATAGGAGGGAAACAGAGTGTGTGATTTAAAGGGTTGTCAGGGAGGAGCACAGGGCCCCACTCTTGTGGCTGGGGAGCCCACTTGCTCACTCATCCTGTATCAGGCTGGGTGTTCTCCTTCTTTTTCATCTCTGGTGGAGCTGGCCTGAGGGAGGGGCTGGTATATGAGAGCAAAGTGAATGGAGCATGTATGATGGAAATGGAGGCCATCAGAAAAAGCTGCTTTGCTGGCTAGTTCCAGGCCTGCTACAGTTCCATAATCCTGGGTGCTTCCTGGGCTCTCAAACCAGATGCCCTCAGCATGGCCTTGCTCTTCTTGTCAGTACCAAACAGTTGCTATTACACAGGTTCATTTCTAGACTCTACTAATTGAATTTGATGTAAGAAAAAGCAGCATTCTGTGTTACCCTTTTTAAACTACACTTTGAAGACTCAGAAATCTTCTGATAATTGGTTATGGACAGTAACCTCGGCTTTTTGCAAATCACTGGTAGTCAGAGCCACTGAAATTCCTGAGGACCAGTCTTTCCCCAATGCAATGCCCCTGACTCTGTAATTCAGACACTAGAGTAAGCAGTTTTAGTAAGTTTTTTATGTGTATTTTCTGAACTGAATTTTTTTATTGTGTTATGATTTATAAATTACTACAGATTTTCAAATTTCTGATAATTTTTTACCCCACATTTTTAGATTGTCCTTTTTTCTGTGAAGGATGGGTGAGAGGACAGAATGTTTTTCATTTTTGTGTGATGTGTAATGCTTAGGATCTCTGTCATAAATGACAGCTGGTGATTTTGTTACTAATACTACATTATCTTTAAATTTTGAATAAGAGAGAATGCACAATGAGAAAGTAAAAGTGATACTAACAATTTTGTTTAAGAGCCTGTCAACCAAGTTTATATTGTCAAAAAAGTTTTTTTTGTTATTTTGTGTGATTCTGTCATATTCCCCTTTCCCCTCAAAGACTGATGTTTCTGCTTTACTCTGACAGTTTGTGTCATTGTCTAGACATTTCAGCGATGTCCCTTGCTTAACCCAAAGTGTAAAATATCTCTTAACTATGTGAACCCTGGCTAAGAGAGCACAGGGATGATATCAGCTGTCATAAAAGGGCAATCAATACAAGGTATTCATCAAGTTGGATGAGATAACAGTAGTGACTAAGGAATGTAACCTGTGCAGAAGATGGCAAAAGGGCAGGTGAATCACATTTGTCTTCCCTATCAGCTAATGTGAAGTTGACAGCTGCTAGATTTAAAGAGCTGCAAGCCATCCAGAAGATAAAACATTCACAGATCTAAAACAAATAATATAAAGTCTGCTTACTGTTACATGCATCTTTTAAAAAGAGAGGTTTATTTCAAAGCAAACCTTTTGCATGCTGCTAACACAACAATGAATTTTACTTTCTGTAAATAGCTCTGTATAGGCAGGCTACCAGTCTTTTTAAACAATTTAAATGTTTTTTACCTGTTATTAGAAAGTATTATAAGAACAATTTTTTCTAATATTTTTAAATATGTCTTCTCCTTTAGAGCCTGGCCAAATTAACAGATGGATTCAGGAATAGCTGTTGTATTACAGATTCCCTGCAGGATCTCCAGCACAATTCTAGTTCACTCAGTGACTCCTGTTTACCTCAACAACACTGTGATGCTTGTTCTCAGACTGACATCACTGGAGAGGTATGTGAGTGTTCCTGTGTGAAACATTTGCTGTACAAAATTAGCTGCTTTTGAACTACAGTGATACAGTGTTACTTATACTGTTAATTAAAGAGGTGTTGGCTGGAGCAGAAGGAAAAATCCAAAGCATTACTGCTGCTGAGGGAGTTGCATTTGCTTGTTGTTTCCGCTGTGTGCAAGCTATGGGCTTGGGGGTTCTGCTGCTGGAGCGTGGCAGAAGGATGCAGGGGCATGCTCGTGGGCAGTGACAGGTAAAGGCAGCTCCTGGACTCAGCCAGCCCAGCAGAACCCTTACTGCATCACCTCTTTGGTGACTGCAGGCTCATCTTGGAGTAACAGCTCTTGCTTAGGTGTCCATGGACCCTTCTCTTCATATTCCCAGCTCTGAATTACTGATACTTGTAATAAGGCAGGAAGGAAGAAAGTCCTTTAGCCAGCTTGCAGTTGGAGTAGAGACATGATTTTGCATGAGATGTTTGCATTGGGGTAGTAGTAATAGCTGTGTATTTTTTTAAATTTTATTTTTTATATTTTGTTTTTATCATATGCATATTCATTGTTCATATGTATTGAAGATGTCTAGTAGATCTCTGCTCCTTTCCTCTGTCTAAGACAAGGAAAGTATTTTTTATTCTCAAAGTATTTTTCTTAATCAACAAAATTTACAATGTAGTCTATTACACCTTTGTGCTCAAATATGCCTTTAAATATGGTATTTGAGGAGAACATACTGGCATTCCTTGGAAATTGTTCTATCTGAATGAAATTGTGTACTCCAAATAATAGTAACTAAAAATTCAGCTTGCACTAGTACCATGGCAACCCAGTTGTTAGTCAGTAATAAAACATATGCCTCTGTGGATGACTGACACCAAAGCAAGAAGACAACTTGTTTGTAGTTTGTTTGTACGGTAGTTTACATGGTACCTTTACATTTAGTTAGAAATCATCTCTTTGTTGGCTTTACCATCCCATTTCTCACCTATTATAATCCTCCTTCACTGCTGGCTAGTTGTCAGATTGGAAGTCTCCAGAAGGTCCCTACAGAAGAGGAAATCTTGTTTTTGAGAAAACTGAGCTAATGCTCGGGTGTGTTTCAGGGTGTTAGGCAGATGGTGCCTTCGGGGTGTAATTTTTCAGATGGGCCATGGATGAGATTATTGAATTCTGAAACAAATTATCAAAAGGAACACAGGAGCATTTTCTCATTTGCAGTACACAATCCAAGACAAGTACACTATGGAAATTATGTTTATCAGGTGTAGGCTTTTTGTAAGGGAAACAAAAATACATAATTACCTGAATCTTTTCACAGAACTATTGTTAGTGCCATGTGAGTAGAAAAAAGGTGGAGTTTTTACCCATGGGTTGATGGGGACAGAAAAAGCAGCAGCTAGAGGAGAACTCTGGAGGTGCAGCAATGCTCTTGTGTAGGAGTTTAGGTTTTAACTATTAGACCATACACACACAAACTTCTGAGGAGGGAAGTGCTAATGCCCTAAAATAATAAATTGCTGTAGAAACACTATGCAGTAGCAGTTGCAACATAAATACACATTCTACAACTGCTTCAAGGATCAGGTGGATTTTTTTGTACTTATGTTTAAAATGCGCTAATGTTGTAGGTGCTGGGTAACACATCACAGTACAGGGAGTGTAATCTGAATTGCTTCTAATAAAAGTATTCATAAAATAGCCATATAAAATAGCAGAATATTTCAATTAAAACACTCTTTGTCTTGTAGACTTGGATAAAGTTGAAATGCTTTGACCATTTGTCAATGATTCAATTTGCTAACCCTTGATTTCCAGGTTAATAATTTATTGAAACTACTTATTTATCTTCCCTGCTTTTAGCAAGAAATTAGTTTTGCATTTCTAAGGCATAAAATTGATTTTTTGTTATGTTACTAGTTAAAGCATAGAGGTTTCTTTAGTGAATCCAGTAAGGAAGACTAATATATCCCTTTCATTATTGTGATGAGAGTGTTTTCAACTTGTTTCTTTCTTTCTTTCTTTTTCCTCCTCTCTGTGCTATTCAACTCTGCAAGTTTGGATTTGATGACAAAACAAGACTTGTAGACAAAGTAAGGCTGAACTGGCAATATGAAGAGGCCAAGAAAAGGTAATTAAAGATAAATCTATTGGGTTTTATATTTACTTTTGTGATTAAAGTTTTCAAAGTAGAACTGGACCCAGCCTCCTAGCTGAAATGTCTTTGGGAAGACTAATTTGCTCTCTATTGAGTAGTTCACAGATAATGAAAGTTTAGGTAAATATAAGACTTTATCATCAGATTATTATATTTGTTTGCAGAGATAAAGCTAAATGTCAGCCCTGTTCTATACTTGTATAAACACAAAATTGTAGTGGTTCAATTAAACTGTTTTACATTTTTTCGCCCTCTTTCTCAAACCTAGATATAAACAGTCTTTAAATTTACACTTATCAGTCTGGTCTGTCAGGATACCCAAAGCCTTGCATACCTGTGTCTTTAGTTCAGTGTACTGAAGGCATGAAGAAGAAAGAATGCTGAACTTCCTGTGAGATAAATGAAGATGTTAGAGCAGAACAGAAGGGTACATAAAAATAAATGTTGAAATTGGAAAAAAATTCTGATAGAAATGATAAAAAGTATTACTTTAAATAGATTGGTTCTTCTATAAGTCCTACAGTCTAAATGCTTATTGTAAGTATTTCTCTTGTGGAGGCTAGTCTTGCAGTGTTTTTTTCATTAGTTTATTGAAATGTTAAAAGTACAATCTACTTAAATAATTTAGCAGGTCCTCATGGAACCTCACTGTTTTCAAACTATTTGCCACATATTCAGGACAGTAGTGTGGGTGCAGGTGATTTACTTAAAGTCAGTAAATTAATGCACTTATGATTATTTTGATTTTTGAGGGTAGAATATTCTGTTACTTAATTTGACTGACACTCAGATTCAATATAGTTAACTTCAAAAACAGTAGTTTTAAAATTTGTATAAATTAGGATTTCTTTTTCTTTTTAATATGTTCTATTCTACCATTTTTTTACATTTCTCAGAACAAGAATTAGAAAAAAGTTAAATTCTTTTGCCTCTTTTTTTCATATCATGGTGACTTTTTCTTTAGGGGCATCTGTAATACTGTCACATGTCTTAGCAAGAATTGGAAGTTTATAGGCAGTACACCATTTTATTGTTCTTGGAAAATTTACCCACATCTAGACACAATACAGGCTTCAAAAAATTAAGTTGGTACAAGCAAGTTAGGTAAACACAGCTAAATCTTCAGGATTTGTAACTTGAATGTAAGTCTGTGTCATACATACTGTGTGTAAATACCAGTGAATATTACCTAATAAAATTAAATAACTGGGGGAAAAAAGAACAAAACAAAATGTTTCTGTGTCCTGTGTTTGCTTACAGGCTAATTTAGCACTTAATAGTCCAGTGATAATTTAGCAACTTAGAGTTGCTAAAAGAAGAATGATGGAATTTAGTTTTATACTGTTCAGTTTAACAGAGCCACTGATGCTGTGAAGATTGTATTAAAATATTTTTAGTTCAGCTTCCTGACATAGCTTTTCTGTGTTTTTTAAAACAATTATCTTCTTGTTTGTTTATGACAGGGAAAAGATGGAGTGGTGTTTTTTTGAAGGGGGTAAAGAGGTGTTGGGGGTTTATGGGTTAATTTTTTTTTTAGTAGCGAAGCATTTCTCAGCTGGAAATGCCGAACATTTGTTTCTGCATGGAATGCAGTATTTCTGAACATCAGAAGTGAGCTGGTGTTTGATCTTAATTAAGTGTAGAAAATCTGGGTAACTAACCTTCCAACTAGAGAATGGTGATTGCAGAAAGAGTAGTTTTGCTTTCCCAGGATAGCAGCTCTGACAATGGTCTGTTATTTGGCAAAAGCATGTTAGTTGCTTTAAAAGAGTAGCCTTATTCTGCCCAGTATGTTGTACGGAAGTAATCAGCTTTCAGCTTTTGAGTGGAACTGCACAAAGCTCATTGCCCCTACCAGTTATCTCTGTGGTTGCATTCTTCATTTATCATGCATTCCTTCCCCTTAGCTTGCTGGCATTTCTGTAGGGCTTTTGTCTCTACTAAATATCTTTGTGTTCATTCTCCCTTGGCTGGTGAAATATCTACTGTTACTGCACAGTGTGGGTGACGGAATGTGCTGCCATGGATTAAATCTACAAAGTAGAAAATTAAAATGCTACAGTATGTCACAACTGTAAGGCAGTATATTGTCACTGCTTGCTTGTCAAGTGGGTGTTGAAACATACAGCAAATAAGTACAACTGACAAACTTTTAATGGGAGACTTAAAATGAACAGTAGTAGAAAAGTACGTCCTTTCCCTGAAAGGAAGGCAGGAAAAAAGCTCTGCAAACTGAAGAACAGAGTGCTGCATTATAGTTGCTCTTGTGAATCTGCCATATATAAGCAGAATATTTGCCTGATGTAAAGTCCTTAAAAATTAAAATATTCTCTGTATATGGAGTTTAAGCAAGGCAATGCAGGGATTTTTGAATGAACTATCTTGAGAAATTCAGGAGAGGAGACCCAGTCATTGCAGAAGAGTTGGCTTGCACTCCCAAAATATCCTTCCTCCCTTATAAAGGATAGTTTTATTTTAATTCCTCCTTCAAAAATCTCACTGACTGCTGAATGGTTTGGCCTTTGCATAAATTAAGACATTCACATAGCTTATTTTCCCCTCCATCACTTTCCCACTGGAAGGAAGTTGGATGATTTGCAATTTAATTTTTCCCATGGGTATTTCAGATGTTGTACACTGTGGGTTCTGACATTTCCAGCACGCTGGGGAAGAGATCCTCTCCCCTGTTTCTGATCTCTTGGAGGAAATTTGTAAATTCTGTTTTTTAACTCACCAATCATGCTGAAAAGAGGCTCAATCACTTTTCTTCCACTCTGTACTCTTCCCCCCCTCCCATTATTTCTAAACAAACTGTACCTTATTTCCATGAAATTTCTCCTCTCAGATCTGCCAGTGTGGCCCTCCAGAAAAGCAGGAGGGGGAGGGAGGACGGTCTTTTTGAACAGACAGCCCCAAGCTGCCTGGATAAATACTGTTTTTAGTTTCAGTTGCTATTTCAGTGAGACCACCTCTCATGAAAGCATTTGCGCAGTGGAAAATGTACCCCTCAAGCACTTTTCTGAATATACTGCTTCATAGCACGAGAAATCAAAAGCAAATTGTTTTTCTTTGATAACTCTTAAGTTGTGCTGTTCAGAAGAATGACTACATGAAATATATTAACAAATATTCATGAAATGTCATTGCTGCAGTGCCTCATATCCCGTGAGGTGTGTTAATCGGTAGATGAAAAATAATCCCTCCAATAAGAAGCAACAAAAATTTTAGCTGTAGGGGTTTTTTGTTTGTGTTTTTTTTTTTTTTTTTAATAGTCCAGTCTGATGGTAGTTAACTTTAATGAACTAAAAATACGTTGAAACAACTTCAGCCAGCCTACCTAGTTTGGGTAGTATTTATTTGTATCTTCTGTGAACTTGAATTCAAAGATGTTATTTTTCCATTCATTTCATAGAGACATGCAGTGGATGTCAAGAGATTTATATTAGCCTTGAAAAAACCTCTTCCTCAGATATGCATAATATTTCTACAGTTGTCTTTAAGGATGTTACTCCTTTCTGTTCAGTATAGTTTGTTGCAAACTTGTCTCATTTTGAAATTAAATTTCAGTTCAACCTTTAAAATCACTAGCATAAGCAGAAGTGTGTCAGTGCAATTTGTGCTTATAATGACAAATTACCTGTTTGGATATTGATAGCAACATTCCAGTACTAATACAATAACATAGTCAAGTAGTTTCCTTTTAAAATTTATCTTGTATAGGCAGGTTTCAAAGTTTAATTACTGAATCTCTAGTGAAATTCAGTGGATTTGTATGCTTTTTCTGCTGAACAAATCTGAAAATCTTATTTAGGGATGAAGTAATTTTTTTGATGGCACATAAATACCTGACTCAGCCAAACCTAAATCTCCCAGTGTTGGTTTTTAAACATAAAACATTTCCTTTGGGTTATAATGGGAGTTTAGACATGCTTTTGCATCTCTTTAAAGTTTTGTACTATTTCACCTGTGCATTTGGGAAAACTTGCTTTTAGCAGATTTTTGCAATTTTTCTAAAAGCTGCAAAATGCCAGTGGACTCTAATGGTTTAATGAGTTTCTTAAGCCAGTTTAGGACCTTGTTGTTATTGAATGAACTGGGTTGTCAGGAAGGCTGGGTATTGTACACAACCATATTCTTGTTGTCTGCCAGAGCTGCAGTGGCACATACTTGCAGGAACAGCCAAAATAGACACAGTGGAGAAATGTTGTGAGCATTTGGCCAAGTTCCCCAGCTTCTTGTTCTTTCCGTTTCTTTCTTCGTCTTTCTCTAGTGTTCTCCTCTTTGGATATAAATCATAATCCACATTTAAGAGGATCAGTAAATATCAGAAATTACCAAGTTCTTGCACCCTTCATTACGTGTCTTCAGTCCCACAGCCACCTCCTTTGGGTATTGCATATGGGAGATATTCCCTGTTTCCTGAAGTGTCAGAGAACTGGGTCCAGTTATAAGCCTAGGGAAAAGAGTAAGCGGGGCTGATTTATGTGATCTTAGCCACTGATTTCTTTCAAATAGGAACTAGAATATTTTCTTTATTTTGTCCCCACTGGTCTTCCCATACCACAAGTAACAAAGGCCTCAGTTCTAGAGTGGTATGGTATGTCAGCCAAAAGCGTAGGCCTTTAAATGTAGAGGAGTGTTTTTGGGTTTCCTTTCTTCTCCTTGTAAAATTCAAACCATGGTAAGTTTGAAGAACAAGTGCCAGCTGTAGGATACCCATAATTTGTCCATTTTATGAGCATGAGTTAATACCTTTGAACTGGTTCAGATTATTTCCCTCCCCAAGACACCTGTCTTGTTTATAGTCTGAGTAAGAATCTAACATGGGGTAAATTGTAATTGTAAATCACTCATCTCACAATGAGTGATTTTTATTCACTTCTTATGCTCTATTTAATAAATATCCTCTTGAGCTCAGCAATATAAGTTCATTATTGCTGGGTTCGGATACCACCCTTGAAAGTGATTTTCTGGACATTAACAAAATCTTTAAGGTTCCCCAGGTATTTTCAGTGACAGAAGGGTTGCTCCGTTTTGTCAGGGGGAGAGGGAGCTGTCTAGAGCTATAATTATTCAGACATGCTACTAAATTTAATTAAATTATGTCTAATTAAATTTTGGAAATACATGCCTTTTTCCCCTTGATATAGTTTGCGTAATAAACTAGTGTCTCTACTGATTTTCATCCTCATGCTGGGTCTGCATTTTCTTGAGTGAGACATCATTCTAGATACCTAGGTATGGCCATTTCAGGACAGGTGTGCCATTTCAAGTCAGTGTTTGCTTAAGATCATCACCAGGTTAAACCTTTGTCATCCCATCTGTGCCCCTCCCTTAACAGGAACTGTTATGTTCATCTCCATTTGAAATTTTTAAATACTGAATTAAGCACCAAGTTGGGCTGCCTACCTAGGGAACCAGTCATTTGATACCACCTACTCCAGTGAGGAATGCAAGCTCCCCAGCACTTGTTATGCAAGGATGGGAATGGGCAAAATGCCTGGAATGCTGATGGCTCAAAATTAACAGTTTTTTCCACAGGAATATGTTAAATGGCTGGATCAGTAGGGACCTCAGTGTCTGGCATTAGGCCAGATAAAAGCACTCTTTTGCAGTCACTACAGTTAAAAAATAGTATCTTTAAAATATTCGTTAGGAAGGAAAAATGTGTTTGAAAAACAGAGGCTTCATGAAGGATCCTAAATATTTTTTTTCAGTTTAGGTTGCAATCTATGTCAAGTCATTAATTTAAGTGGATATTTTAAGGCAGGTTAATATATGCACTGAGTTTGACAACAGCCATTTTCTTCTAACACAGCACCAGTGAGAATGGCTGGTGTAGTACAGGCATAAAGTCTGGCATAGGCAAGCAGAGTGAAATGGCTTATTCATGTATTTATTGTGATTGGAAGAAAAGTTTGTGTTTGATGAGATAGACTGCAGTTATGGAACATACTTAAGAGGACTTTTTTATTAAGTTCTGAGCATAACTAAACATGACCACTCCAATTTTCTTTTCGTAATTTTGGGTGAATGAGACCATAAAAGCCTTAGGGGTGTCTTCTGTCCAAGGAGATAAATATTCCAATGTGTCACTGGTAACTTCTTGGAACAACTTACTATACAGAGGGATTCCTCAGTGGAAAGCAAGCAACAAAATTGCCCCAAAACTTCAGTTCATGTGCAGGAAATAGAGGTTGCAGAAAACTGGCTTATTGGTGCTTCAGCAGATTCCTGCATTATATAGTGTTTTGTGCCTGCTTTTTCTTTGTGTAAAGGGAAGACTGCAGAAACAAGAAGAGCTAGCTGAAAGAGCTAGCTAAGAGTGCCAAGGGAATCAAAGTAAATACCTAATCAGATTTTGGAACTCTTCAGTGATACAAACTTTGTCCACAGCAGTACTTTCCCTTCTTTAATAACAGTATAATTAAGTTAGTGTATGAGAACTTCCTACTTTCAAAGCATCACCATAACAGAAATTGAAGGGAAAAAACAAACTTTAAGCTGGAATGTCATACACAAAGGGAGTTACGTGCTCTCAGCAAGCTCAAGAGTCTAAATTAAAACCTCTTGTATTTAGTGAAGGTGATGTTTTACTTCACAGACAAGTGGAATCACTGATTCACTAGCACTGAAAGAGGGGAATCTCTTCTCTGATCATACTTCTCTCTTCCTTGTTGCCTTCATTAGTGTTCATTTGTACATGTGGTCTGCTTCTTATGCAGCTCCCTCTGCAATGCCAAAGTAACTACCAAAACAATTGAGAGTGTTAAAATGAAGAAAAGGGTCAGTCCTTCAGCTGTCTTATGAAGAAACACAGAGACTTCAGATGAATCTCATCTTCTTTTGTCCACAAGCTGTGTAAAAGCTTATGAACACAATCAAATAGTCCAGGCTCATATGATTCACACTTGCTTGCCAAGCTGTGATAGCTCAATTGTACTGGAATTCTGTGATTCTGTTGAAAGGATCTTGAGTCCTTATTTGTTTCATTTGGCACTGAACACCTGAAAATCAAGCTCTGTGTGCTTCAGGAGTGTTTACTGAATATTTAACAGCAGAGCAGCCTGGGTAGGAGAGAGAAGAGATCCTGACCTTGCTTGCTCTTCCTGGCCCTGACATTTGGTCAATGGGGCGAGGTGCTCTTCAGGAAGCTGCATCTGGAATTCATGCACAATAGCTGAAGCATGAAATATGTAGACTGTATGTATTGATCCACAGTGGTGCCTTCAGTAGCTATTGGCAGGAAGTTTGTTATTAATGCAAGGAGGAAGAAATGGTATTGAAGGACTTGATAAAGAATTCTGCTTTAGACAAAAATATGACACAATACCCAATTTCTTTACTTGAAATCTAAGGGGCGTGGGGAAATTGCAGTGAAATTCTTATTCATATATGGATGTAGTCACTGCAAAATTACTTATATTGATAGTTTATTCCCTTCCCCCGATAATAAGATGGCCAAATACTTCCCAGATGTTAGTAGGAAATAAATCTTATTGCATGAGCTTTTGTTTTCAGATGGGGGAAATGTCTTTGTCATGTTGATGCCTTTTCTTTTGTTCATAATCACATTATCACACTGTGAATCTTCTGTTTGTGTGTTATGTGCCTTTACCTTGCTTTTTTTTTTATTATTTTTCTTTCTTACCAGATATTTTTGAAAAAGATTATTTTAATCAAAACCAATGAGCTACATCACATTTTTATGGCTGGCTTGAAAGCGCCTTTATTTATTTATTTATTTATTTATTTATTTATTATGTGCCCTATTTATTTAAAGGGTAGTAATCTTTTAGAGGTACTGATCTTTGTTTGAATGCTATAATTTCAAAGTGAAGATGAAACTGAGGTATAAACTGCATAAATACTGTACAGTTCTTGAGTTTCAAGTATTCAAAAATCAGAAAACTAGGTTTTCTCTTACTTACCTCTAATTTTAGCTGTTAAATTCTAAAGTGTCTAAATTGTCATTGCAAGACAAACATAAATATCTAACAGTAAGTGTTCTCCCTCTTATGCCAAAAGAAACATTCATGAAATGTCTAGCTTTAGTGTTCTTGGTAATACTGATAAGAGTTCAAAATTTGTTTTTAAAAGGACATTTTCTTAAAATGTCAGCTGTGGAATTATTCTTTAAACTGTTGTTTCATGTAATGGTACAGCATGTTGAGATACAAGAAACTACTTCTAACTATAAAGAGTACTAGAGAAAAAAATCCCAAGTTGGCTTATTCAATTGCATAGTTTATGATAGATTCATCTAAAGCCACTTGTATTTTGTAACCAGTAAGTCTTTTTTTCCAGACTGATTTTCTGTTTTAATGACAGCTTTAAAATTTTAAAAGTTTTAAAATTTGTCATTTGGGGTAGCCCAATATTTTTGGGCCTTTGAACCATTCCTGTACGAAGTGGGACATGATTGTATGGACCTGTTGTCACTAGTTAAGCACCTCACCTTCAGCTTCTTCAAATTCTTACTGCACTTTTGAAATCCTAATTTAAGATCTGATTGTAGAAGAAAGATGAATAAGAAAATGTTCAGCTTCATCAGCAGTACAGGCAGTAAACTCGAGTTCTAAAATATTAATTGATTTATTACAAAATGAGAAAGGTGTGAAGACAGATATTGTCTATACAGTAGATAAAAACACTGTAGTTCTCACACATCTACACATGTAGGAACACTTGCAGTTGTTTGCTGTTTTAAAAATACACAAAACAATTAAGAAACTCCTAAAACAAATCAACCAAACGCAACCCTCCAAAAACAAGCCCACCTCAAAACCCAGAAACAATCCTTCCAAACCCTTCCAAATTTTCTTGGTTTTATATTTAGAAGAAGAAAGGAACAGGCATTAAAAGGCTTCACACTCTGATATATTTCCTCTTGTCTTCCTCTTCTGAATTTTGAAATATATTTATTCTCTTTTAAAGAGTTTCAAATATACAACAGCAGCTGGCCTTGCTGGATAATGAATCCTGGCCAGGAATGGCTGAAGCAGACAGGGACCGTCTCCAGCTCATCAAGGAGAAGGAGGCTCTTCTGCAGGAGCTGCAGCTCATCAGTCAGCAGAGACGATCCCCAGAAGACATTGCACGTCTGGAGGAGGAAAAAAGACGCTTGGAGGATGAAATTCAGCGAGCTCGAGCAACGTCTGCTCATGGGGCCACTGAAAGGTTTGGGAACTTGGATTGTTTCCTCCTCTGTTGTGAGATCCATGTGGGTAGCTTCAAAAGGAAGAGGAGGGAATTTCATTGTGTTTAAGGAAAAAAGGAAATTGCTAGGGAAAAAATTAGTTTCAAAAAAGTTGAAGACCACTCCTGTCACTATTTAATTCTATCTGTCTTGAACTTTTCTGAAGCAGAGTCACAGGGATATTGACTAGTTAGTTTTCCTTTCATTCATCTAAAAATTCTGAATAGGAAGAAGAAATCTGAATAGAATCTTGAAAGATGCTTGGCATAGGTCTGAGTGATACTGTCTGATAATAGAGACCTGGATGACAGTACCTGGATAGTGAAAGATTTTTCTGTTCTTTACAGTGGAGTAGTAGTCATCTCCAAAAGCATCAGAGCAAAGATCCTTTGCTATATTTAGTTTCTGGCCTATAGCAGGAAAGTTAAATGATTATGGTTTTGCTGCCTGTTATATACAATATTTCCTTTTCATTTGCAATCTCAGCAGTGGGAACACATCCCAGTTCTGACATTCAGAGAACATGGGAAGCAAAGTCGTTCTTGAAAACTTAAAAATCAAGTTATATATAAAATAAACAACCCAAAAACATATTAGTGGAAACTCAGTGTTTATTTCAAAATTGTTTAGCTTTTCCTGTAGCCAGAGAAAAGGACAAAACATCTTAATCTCTTTTTACCATAGACTGCTTCCAGTGAAAGCAAGAAACTGCTTGTTCTTGCTTCTCATAAATAGTGGTAAAACCTCAGCTTTGACACTTCAGGAAAACCTACAAGAACCAGCTTTAATGTGATCTGTGTAAAGGTTAATATTTACACAATTAAGACACTTTAAGAATATTTGAAAGTGCTTTCCGTGTACAGATTTTGACAGCTTCAGTTTCTTTGAAAATGCTGACCTCAGACAGCAAATTCAGGCAATAAATAGAAAATTCACAGCCAGCCTTCAGGTCAGTGTAATATATTTTGCAATTTTTGCCATATTGTTACATTGTTTTTCCAGCTTAAACTGACAGAAAAGGGAGTTCACTTTACTCTGTCGTGTAGTAAGTTTTATTTGTTGTTTTTGGGCTCTCATGTTAGGTAGTGCATACTGTGTTGGCAAGAAGGCTAAGCTATTTTTCCATGGAGTTCATGCTGTTAGAAACCAGCATTCTGCTGTGGTACTTGATATTTCAAATGCTAGCAGAAAGTTGAGCAGAAGTTAGAATAATACTGATGGGCACTCTATTTTTTATGACAAATTAGAGGAAAGCTTAACTATTAGTAGCCCTGATTTTTTGTTTGTTTTAGACTCAGAAATAACCAAAATTATTTCTAATTCTGCTTTTGTATTTCCACTTTGTTCTAATTGTGAAATACAAAGGTGTTTCTTCCTTAAATAATTAACACTTCTGTTACTGAGTCATGCACAGATCAGAATGAACCTAAAATCTGTATGACAGAGGGTTTTGTTCTTTGTTTTTGTTATAGTGTTGTTTTTGTTAATATTGGCTGACAGCCTTAGTTGGAGGCATTTCTTACCTTTTAGCACAGATACCTATCCTGCAGCATCTGTCACTGTGGAGTGTAGGTTCCTAAGTTTGTTTCTTACAGTAGATGGTCTGAATATCTCTGCTTTCACCTGCAAGCTTTTGAATCAGTTTAGTTTCTTGTGTCCATGTGTCCTTTTCTCTTGGTTCCTGCATGCAGTGCCTGTATGGTGTAAGTTTGCATAGCTGAGCTGCAGCCTTCCTTGTGCCACTAGTTAACCTGGCCTGGGGTGCACAAAGGGAGGAGGAAAGCTTGGGAGGTGCTGTTTGATCCAGTAGAACTGGATAAAACAGTTTTTCTGTTGATATTCAAATCCTTTCTGTTGATTTTTAAATCCTGTTCATTCATGTTGAATTCTAACAGTTGTCTTTGCAGCTGAGGAGGGTCTGAGGCAGCCCAATAACTTTGATCTGCTTTCTCCAAACCATTTGTCAGAATCTCCATTTCCAGGCACCTTGTGATGTAGGGTTGGAGCTGTAACTTTCCTGGATGTACAAAATGTGCAACACAAACCAGAATACTACCCTGATATTATCTTGAAGTTCAGTGGTTGGGCTTGGAAAACAAAACATCAGGAATATAATTCTGGATCCAGAAAAAGAGTAGATGGTAGATAAAATCTATTGTTTGAAATTCTAATAATGTCAGAATACTGAATTTAAGGTATCTTACAGGTGTGTGAGATTGATGGCATTAAAGTTACATTCTGTTTGTATTGTGGTAGTGGTACTGACTAATTCAGCTGCTTGTTATTACAACAGGCAAAAAATAAGTTTCAGCATGAAATTTTTCCCGTAATGTAGTAGTCAAGATGCTGTATTGCCTGCTTAAATATAATGATAAATGAATGCACGTAAAACACATGGAATAAAAGCTTTAATTTGACATTGGTGGTTATATTCAAAATTTTTTTTTTATCTTTGAATTTTTACACTAATTTTCTTGGAATTTTTTTTTCTGAGACAAGGTGGAAGGGCGTAGTATTTTAATAGCAGAATCAGGTTGATGCAAGAGAAGAAAAGTAATCTTGTGTAGTCTGATATTTTTACCTACGACTTCTTATGACTGCTAATTGCTTTAATGTATTTTCAGCATCATGACTCTTACATTATGGTTCAGCTACTTTTCTTGTCTGGGAATTCTCCTGGAGTCTGGGTTCTTGTGTTCTTGCTGGAATTACCATCGCTGCATATGAGCAGCATAAATTAATACTTTTCATTAAACAGTACAACTTTTTTCAGTATTCCAAACTTGAATGCATTGGTGTTTTTCCACACTTGGGAAGCTCCTAGAACTTTTGTGATGAAGAAAATAGTAATATGTATATGTTTAATTATAGGATACTGTTACAGGAGAAGAGAAATTGTTTGCTTATGCAACTAGAAGAAGCTACACGTTTAACCTCATATTTACACTCCCAGTTAAAAAGGTAAGTTATGGAAAAGCAGCAGGTTTTGAAGTAACTACAGCAGAGAAGAATATTAATAATGCATGAAGTTTATCTTTTATACTTCTGTGTATATATGCCAAGTAAATTAATTTTTCACAACATTTATACACTTTGCACTGTGGAATGTGATGATTTGGATGGAGTTTTATAAATAGTATTAGTGATGGCTATTTAGGGTACGTTATTAAGTGTAGCTGGGAATTTTATGTTACTTTCTGAAAAGGAGATAAGTTATTAAAATCTGTTGTAATATTGTTACAGTTTCACTATGGGCAGTTAGCCTTCTTTTAAATTCTCTGGTTTCTTAATATCCTGATACCTTCAAAGGTAGGGGGTTTTGATGCCTGGTAAGATGACAAAATTTTGCTATTTAAATACGAGAATGTGTTAAGACTCACACCTGAAGTTCAGCATGTTTGCATATTCACACCCACACTGCCTTTTGAGATGCAGCTCTTGGGGATTCTTCAGTTTAACACCATAGCAGCATCAAAAGCTCAGTTCCTGCTGAGTTCCTGTCTCACTTCATCTCTCTCTGGCATTAATATTCTTGCCCCCCTTAACTGAGAATGGTAAGAGGAAATGGAATAGGATTCATCCCATTCCATTTCCATCTTCTTATTTTGCATTGGAAAAACCTGTGAGAGTGAGGCTTACACAGCAGTTTGTTAGGACTTTGCAAATCCCTTTGCACTTCTTCTGCCTGGATTGTTTATGACCAATCATTAGTGTAAATTTGAGCTGGATCATGGTAATCTGTCCTTCCTGACTTTACATTGAGTTTGCTGAGCTAGAGCCTACTCTGGCCTCTTTTCTGCCAAATCACAGCTGTTTACATGGTGGATGAGAGTAGGCTCATCCTGCTCTTGGATGTTGTTGGAGTGTTGTCTTCAGGCGCTTAGCCCTGATCTGGTTGTCACATGCACTTCTTCAGTCATGGCTGTGCTTGAGACCAGGGCAAGAGACATGAGCTAGACTTTAATATGCCAAATCATCCTTTCCATGTCACCGTACTGAATACATTTAAAATTGCTTGTGTAGTCTGGATTAGTGTTTTAATGTCTGCATTGGTAGTTCTGGTTATATCTGAAAGGACATTTTTGTGTTTTCTCTTTCTTTGCATGCCATAGTCTGTCAGCTAGCACCCTCACCATGTCCTCTGGCAGCAGCAGGGGATCCCTGGCCTCCAGTCGAGGATCCTTGGCCTCCAGCAGAGGCTCCCTGAGCTCAGTCAGCTTCACGGACATCTATGGCCTCCCCCAGTACGACAAGGCAGACAGCGTCACAGACTACGGGCAGCACTTGCGCTTTGACATCATTCCCTTCGAGGCGCTCGCCAAGGACGTGCCCTACGCGGATCCCATGGGACACTCCGGTTTCAATAAGCAGCGCAGGTCCCTGGACACGCCGCAGTCCCTGGCGTCGCTGTCGTCGCGCTCCTCCCTGTCCTCCTTGTCTCCTCCGAGCTCGCCTCTGGACACCCCGTTTCTCTCTGCGTCACGGGATTCTCCATTGGCTCAGATGTCAGAGGGCTTTGAGGAGATTGCAGGCATGGGAGCCCTGGAAATGCTCAGGGCTCAGACCACAGCCTTGGGTGATGATGATGCACAAGGCACGAGCTCATCTCAGACGTCTGCTTACCCTCTGGACAGTGAAGGGCTGCGAGAAATGGGACCACACCTGACTGCTGTCCAAACTGGTGGAGGTGAGTTTGTGGATATTATTATTTTGCCACATTGTCTTAGAAAATGTCACACAGATCTAAGCATGCCAGCACAGTAGAGATTGTTCCTGAGTCCCTGAGTATTTTACTACCATCAGGTAAAAATTGCGTGGTCGGTGTTACCTCTTAAAAGCCCGACCAAAACACAGGAAAATCCCCCAAACCCAAACTCTAGTTTTAGGGCAAGGAGGTGCAAGAATAGAGAAACCTTGTCAATAGATCTTAAAACAGTGGTGAATTGACTGGAAGAAGGGGAATGGAATATAGACTTTCATTGGAGTGTAGCCTTTCAAGGACCTAGCCTTTCAAGAATAAGTAAAGTATTAGTAAGAGAAAGTATGGGTTAGTTACTTCTGAGGCCCCCATCATGCTGATGTTGCCTTTATTCTGAAAATGGAAAGCAAAACAAACTCAGGAGAGATAGGAAATAACAAACAACTATTTCCTACAATAAAAAGCCCGAACACAAAATCTGAGGTGATGCTTTTGACTGTGCTTGAAGGCTGGCTGACTGCACTGCTGAATTTTGAATTTGTACATACACTAGCCCAGGTTCTTGTGTCCAAGCTCTGTGAGGAGCAGAAGCCACAGTGGCATGGCTGTAATGAGTGCACAGTGCATTCATGAGGAGGTGCTTCATCAGCAAAGGAGCATCTTTTGTAGGGGATGTGTGAGATGTTGTGCATCTTGGCTGGTGTGCTCTGATGGCAGAGGTGTGATGGGTGCAGCTAGCACAGCACACGCACTGTTGACTTTTCCTTTCCTGCTGGACTGTCAAATTGAGGGACTTGCTTTAGCTTGCCTTGGCAGAAGCTTCTGAAAGCACTGCAGTTGAGAACATAAATTAGAGAAATCAAAAGAGGAAACAGAAAACTTTTGAAAGAATGAAACAAAATTAGAAGCCTGAACACACAGGGACATGACAAATTTATTTTCCTGTTTTGACCAACCAAATGAAGAACTGCTCTTAATGTGAAAAAGGTAATCCTGATAACATTTTTTTGTGTTAGCTTGCTTGCTTTTTTAATAATACCATACCAGTAGAAAAAGGCTTTTAAAGTTTAGTTTTATATTAAATGTTGTGAATCCCATTTCATTTCTATATCCAGAATTCTGTGATAGCATTGTGTAGAATGTTGCATTCAGGACTCATGATGTCAGGAATAATATAAATATAACAAGAGAATGGATCATATTATCCTACCAAAATCTTACTTGGCAAGTGATAATACAAAGGAACATTGATGGTATTTACAGAAAACCTTTCTGGTTTTCATTTTAAAAAAGAAATCATTGCCACAGTGCTAAAAAGCCTGTATTGTTCAAAAGCATTTGAGTCTAGACTTACCTAATTTCCTTAATGCAGCTAGCACTGCCAGAAGATACTGCAGCAGAATTTACTTTTACTAGCTGTAAACATTTTTAGTGCCCATACTGTAGCTTTCAGACCAAAATAAACAGAATTCCAGAGACCAGCATGAAAACTTGTGCTTAAATTAGTGCTGTGAAGAGGCTTCCTGAGGCTTTCTTTAAACCTCAAATCAGACCACAGCATGTCTTCACCCATTGTGGTAAGTGAAAGTATCTAAGTAGTTCATTTATAGCTTGTATGTGTTTCCTAGAAGTGAAGGCCTAGTGTGAGGGCCGAGGCAGCAATACAGGATGGAGCTTCCTGCTTTGATTTTCCTTTTCTCAGCTCTCTGCTGTGTTTCTACATATCTCACATTTGTCTGAAAACCTCTGTGCTTAACCTGCTGTCAGTGCTGGGATGTCCAGCTCCTAGCCCAGAGGTTACAGCTTTTCTTTATGTACAATGGAGTATTTTGTGTTGCTTTTTGAGGAAGAATGTGTGGTTAAAAGGTAGCCAGGCTGCCTTCTTTTGAGACTTTTTTATTTTTGATATTTGCATTTGGAAACAATTACTGAAAATAATTTAACCTTGCTGATTTTTGCCTGTTTTGAGTTCTACACTCACTAGCTAGTGGTTTGGAATTGTAATGCAGTTGTTTGCAAGTAGCAGTTGGAAGTTTTGAAAGTATTTTGGTTTTGTACTCTTTTCCTGGAAGAGTTGGATGGAGCATCCAGTTTGTATGCCAGAGCTGGGAGCTGGCAGATGCTGGGGTTTGGCTTTCTGCGAGGTACCAGGCAGTGTACCCTGCTGCTGCCACCCCATGGCCTGGCAGCAGAATGCTGTGCTGCAGAAACAGGAGGTCTTGGTTCCCTCAGACCTTGGCCTGCTCCTTCACTAGGCAAAGCTTGAGGTAATTTTAGTGATTTGCAAATAATGGGGACTGGGAGGGTTAGCCCTGAATAAACTGCATGAACTTTGCACTGGTGCAGCACTTGAGAAAGTTCAAGGGCTATTTCAGGAACTGCAATTTTGATGTTCAGTCACTGATATGCTGTTTTATTGTTCTGCATCTGTCACAGGGTCACATTGTGAAATAAGTTTTCATGTGTGAATGGAGGGAATATGCTTGAAAAGTTAAATCCATCATATTTGTAAATCTGGGAGTGGGAGGAAACGTCAATAGAATATTAGGCTTGAATATCTTCACTATCTCTTCTATATAACAAATCTTTGAAATGCTAAATTTTTTTTAATGCCTAAATAGTCTCTTGTTTATAAAATGTTGTCAGAGATCTAAAGGGTGATTTGTCACTGTATGCTTTTTGTCTTGTTTCTCATGCGGCACAACAGAAAAATTCACTGTAAGTGAACCTGAAATTTCTTATTGTGTGTTTTTCTGTGTGATGTGTTGGTTGTTTTCTTTTGGGGTGGGTTGTTTTGTTTTGGTTTTTTGTTTTTGGAGTTGCATGAGAAGAAACAGGAGATTCTGCTACATTTGGTTTTGTTTGATATTTTGCTGTATCTGTTTAATCATTATGGCATACTTAATTTTCTTGCTATGTCAACTAAACAACACATTCACAGCTGTAGTTAAATGCCTGGGGAAAACGTTCTTTGACCTTCCCCTTTGTTATGTAATAGTAATGTCTGACAGCCTTATGGTAGGTAACGTCTGTTTTTGTCTGAGATTAGTTTTTACGAGAGTGTTCTACTCTTTTTATTAGTGCATTTTGAGCTGACATGCAGTATTTTCAGTCACCTAAGCTTGTGAAACATGCTTTAGATATATTTATGTGATTTCTTAGCAAATGAAAGTTTGGACAGCAAAATTTGCTTTGAAGTTCACTTTTTCAACTATTGATAATGACAATGTTCTTTCATTCAGGGCTGTCTTACATTTATCAAGCTTTGGCACCCAGTAGTTCTGGAAATCATATCTATTGTTTACTGATTTTGTTATTTAAATAAGAAAATGTAAGGTAATGGCCTGTCTTAGAAACCTAATTTTTAAACAATTCCTTAGCTTCCAGCATTGCAAAGCCTGTGGTAAACTTTTTTCTTAAACCAAAATTTGGTGTGTCTTTGATCTTGACTAATTTTTCTTGCTGATTTTTTACGCCCCCACCATGTCAAGGGGATATTCTGGTGTTTGCATCTCTCTCAAGTTTGCTGCCATTGTCCAGAGGTTACTGAATGCTTCCATGGCCTGCAGACAGTGAGCAAATCGCTGTCAAATTACAACATTGTTGTAATGCATCAGCTTTTCATTGTATTATATTGGTGCTTGATGTCAGCTTTTCCTTCCAGCCAAACTGGAAACATGAGCCTTCCAAGGACAGAGTCCACAGGAACTTTCCTCTGCTACCTTTATACAAAGTGTTCACGTAGGGGGTGAGCCAAGGGCTTCTTTGCATAAAGAAGTTAAGTTGTTGTAGTATAACTTGTTGAAATTAGTACAGAAACTATAGAAGCACTTTAAAAAAAAAGCAACATTTGTGAAGTTCAACCTCTTGATGTAAAATTTTGGAGAAATTTTAATATGTAGATGTCTCTACAGATTGCTAATGCTTCATGATTCTTATGATTCTTCATAAATACCAGTGACAGAATAAACTTCATAAATATCAGACAGTGAGGTAGGCTTACCAAATCAAAAGTCCTTGGGAGAAAAAAAAAAAAAAGAAGGAAAAAACCAAACCAACCAAGCAAACAAAAAACCCCAATCAAAATAACCCACAAAACCACCACTTTTGTACAAGTGATAAAGAGGAGAGTGTGGTTCAAATACGGTTTTTGCTTTCTGTGTTCTCACTTGAACTTGGCTCTCATTTGTGGTGAGGATGTCACGAGTAGCACTGCACAATGTATACAAGATGTACAAGAAGGGTGGGATGGGGAGGAGTGGTGGTTCTTTCCCTGGGTGCAGAGACAAGTACAGGCTGGGCTGTTCCTAGCCGGCAAATACATTTCCTAAATACCTAAAGGTGGCTAAATCCTTCCCTGAATTTGCAGGAGAGGTCCATAGGGCTACTTATGAATCCAATGGACAGAGAACTGGCTCTGCTGAAATTTTAGCTCCAAATAGGATGAGGTGATTTTTGTAACACCTTTGGTAAGATGCTGCTGTTAGTGGCCTGGTAACAGGAATGTGTCTTGGGCTGGCACACAACCTGCTGGGCTTGGTGCACCTCCTGTGCCAGTTCCACAGTGGGTTAAAGCTGATGATAGCAGCAGCAGGGTTGAGTTGATCTGGAAGAGTTTTATCAAGTTCTCCTGTCCTGATGTCCTGTCCTGGTGGTGCTTGGGTGGGAGGTGAGTTGGGTACCATGCAGGGGAAGGACTCATGATAATGTGCAACAGAGGCACTTAAAAGTTGTTACTTTGAGTAGGACTTGCTTCATCCCTTGTTGGGGCTGTAAGATGTAAATGTCAGCTGCTGCTTGTCCCCCATGCGTTGTGCTACTGTCACTCTGCTGGAACTGTCAATGCTTCCATGCTGTCTTAAGTTTGTAAGCATGAGCAGAAGCAAATAAAATGCTTTCCCCGCTTTTGAAGTGCCATCTCTTTACCACTGCTTTCCTGCTTTGAGGACAGTCATTGAACTTTGAGCAAAAGAGGGTAAAAGTTCTCTGCACAGTGAAGAAACTGGACTTCACAAGTCTGTTTAGTGATTTTCTCTAGGACTCAAAGGGAAACAACCTCAAGTTGGGAGATGTTGTTAAAGTGTTTAAGCCTTTTCTATGCAGTTCTTGAACATTACTGCCTGTGCACGTACTTTAAAGGATCAGTAGCTGCTATGCCTACTTGCCTGTGCAAAACCCAGTGTACAATATAATTTTGTTGGTGTACTTAAAACATGAAAGTGATTGCTGAGTTGCTGTTTTTTGTGTGGCTGGTGATTCAGGGAAGAGTGGCAAAGAAGGTTGAACATTACTTCCTCCTTCCCCCAGTCAGTTTTCACCAAAGTAATTCACCAAGAATTTGAAGAAAAACAGTGGTCTGAGTGAGCTGGAAAACACTGGTTCTTTTTGATAATGCCTCTCAGACTGTAAATAAAAGCTTCTATTATGTGATGGTATAAACAGTATGCTTTGAGACTTTGTATTAGGAAACAAATGAGAACAAAACCTCACATTGTATTATCAGATAACTTTAAAAAAGAATTAGTCTCTGTGTTTGTTTTCAACCTATTGTATATTCAGTAGGTAAATCTGAAAAGCTTAGGCTATCATGTGTACATATGTGAATTAATGTAAGTCTTCCTTTAGGAAGGAATTACTCTACCAGAAAAACATTTAGTAACAATACAATTGGTTTATACTTAGTCTTGTCACAGAGCAATTAGCCACAAACTTCCTTCCTTAATTCTCCCACAGAAAATCTCTGGTCAATCCTATTCTAGGCTTTTAACTTAAAGTTAGAAGAAAAACCAGTGAATTGCATTTGTGCTGTTTTGCTGCTAGCTTTGATACAATAAATGTTTCTTGTTTAATTTTGAAGAAGTTGCCTTGAGCTGATGTTGCTGTCCCTTTTTTCTCCATGGCAGCTGTAACTCTGCGTGGAGACAGCGGCAGAAGATCGGAGAGGAGAGCCAGGCGAGTTTCAGCATGTCTCTCAGATCATTCACTGGCTAGTGACAGTGGCGTGTTTGAAGCTTTAAGCAAAAGGTCAGGTGTATAAATGCATAGTAAGCTGGAAATATTCCTGTTCTGCCACATGGCCCAAAAGAATTAGTTGTGAATTTATGTGTTGGCTTTCAAAATTGCTACTTATTAGTAATATAAAACTACTAGATGGCATGTTTTAAAGGAAAGAAGCTTTTTACATGCAGTCCACTGTCATCTTCAAGTGCCAAGTCCCTTTTGCTTTTTTCTCTCTGACATTTTAACATCGCATCTCCCTTGAAAGATAGTTTTCTCATCCTGTTAGTCATAAATCAGTAATTTTATTTCAACCATCTGTAACAAAATAAAGTTACACAGAGTATGACTTACAATTCTGAGTATCATGTGATAAAAGTATAATTTCAAGGAAGCAGTATATGAACTGTCAAAAGCCAAAAAATACGTAGGTTGACCAATTGATTGAAGGATGTAGAAAGACATGTTGCTTAATACAACTGTGTTAACACGGGAAGCAGTAACTGGGAAGAAGATAAGGTTTGGAGGATGCTAAAGAGAACTGGAATACAAAATAAATGCTAAAATAACGTAAATATCTTGAAAGACTAATTCTAAAACTTCAATTTTGACACTTGTGAATTACTACTACTGTATATTTTTATATAAAGCTTACAGTAGTATGTCTCAATTCCTTCTACATTACCGTCCCTCCTGTATTGCTAAATAATTGCTTATATCCACAAATCACAGAATAAATGCTAGTTCATCATTTAGCAGCTTAGGTCACTGTGTAGTTTACAGTACTTTCTGTTCCTGCAGGAATGAAGATCTGGAAGAGCCTGTTTATGGTGACACTGCCAGTAATGAAGAACCACAAATACATGTTGGATTTCTGTGAGTAATTACTTCTGTTTCTCCCTGCCAACTCTACAGGAATTGTTCACTACTTTTCCTGCTTATGATTTCTAGCTTTTAAATAAACTAAATCATGGTGGGAGTTGTTGAGAAGTTTCTGAACTGGCAGCCAAAGTTCAGTGGATGTACAGATCAGTCAGTCATGTGCCACTTTGTGTTGGGGATATGGTTTAATCAAAGTTCATTAAGTGTCCTTTCAATGCTGACTGATAAAAGGGCCTTCATTACTTCTTTCAGTAGCATTTATTTTCATTGTCTGGGCCATTAGTGTGGGTATGGGTATAGGGATTTGTCTCTGTAAGCGAGACCTTTTTATGCCAGATAAAGGAGTATTACCTTAGGAGAATCACAGGTGAGGAGACACAAATACAGTACAGTCCCAACTGTACAATACATCTTTGAAATACTATGCCTGTGGCATGCTCTTGTTTTTAGTGGGAGTAGCCTTGAGAAGGGCAGACTATTGTCATACAAGACAGGATATTATACCTTAGCCCTCCAGAATCCTTTCTGCCCCTTGGAAACTAATTCCTAAGATTGGAAGTTTTTAAAATATCGACCAGATTTGTTAGTGGCATTTCAAAATTTGTGCTGATGTGAAAGACTAGAATTTTAAAATTTGTTTTCAATAGCCCATGAAAATATGCAGATGGATTTGTCTAATGTAACTGATATGTTGTTAACATGCACACACACAAATGCAAATGGTGTAACTCTTTAAAGAATGTATTTGTTAAAACCTGTTTGCTGTCAAGAGGCATATGATGGCCACTTGTTAATTTCAAGCTGAATAATATTTAGTTCACTTAGTTCTATTAACTTTGTTACTGTAGCTGATGCCCTTGATTGAAACTGATTTGTGCAAGAAATTTGTTTAACAAAATATGCTTTTACATTCTTTAAATCTGTTTAGTCTTCATCTTTATTTCTTAAGCAAATTATCAATGACTGGTGACTAACACAGAAAATTTATTTTCCAGACATGACAGTGGAAGCGAATGTCTGCTAGTCCATGTATTACAGCTGAAGAACTTTACCAGTCTAGTTGTTAAAGAAAATTGCAAAATGTAAGCTTTAATTTCACCCAGAGTCATCATGTTTGTTTTATGCTGCAGTTATAAATAACATAGATTTATTTGGCTTCATTCAAAATTAAGCCATTTCTGGAGAAGATATGTCTTCATTTCCATGAGGAAAGGGTTAATGTTCTGGTCACAAAGTATCCCTTTTATGCAACTTATGTCACAATATTCAGGTAACAAGTGTAGTCTCTGTGTTCTTTCATTTTATTATGCAGAGGAAAGTTTGTTCAAAAATATCTGTGATATTCCAGAGTATGCTTAATGTATTTTTCTCAATACCTGTGGCAACATCTATATTAATCAGTAAGAGGTCTACCTTGCCTTTTATCTTTAAGAAAGACAACCACACCGGAGAACATGCTAACAAAGGATCCTGCAGGCTTTTGTGGCCTGTACAGCTCTCCTTGAGTATTCATGAAAGACCTTCTGATAACACAAGTACTAGCTGACAATCAGTACAAAAGATTGAATTTTTTAACCTTACAGCTTGTGCTACTTTTTCAAATTTTGTATCACATATAGAACGTATCTTCGTTTCTTCTAACAAATTTTTCTTAAATAATCTGTTGTCATAAACCCCCGTTTTATCTAGAGATATGCATCTTAGCATATTTTAAAGAAATTCAACATGTAAAAATTGTTGATATTTATCTCTAGGACAGGTTGTTTAAAAGCAGGAAAATGGAGGTATGATAACATTATTGCATTGTAAAATAAGTCATTTGGTGAGAGGTGTTAAATTCACATATATCTCCCTGAATGAATTGTTGTTTGTTGAGAACTTCACCATGCTAACTCTGCAAAACTGCAGTGGAAATTTTTCATGTAGGTTAGTACACTAGTGTTGGATTTCTGCTCTGTTTCAGCATGAGTGCAAGGGCACATGATAGGGAAAAATGGGAGTATTGTGTATTACTCAGCCATGATGCCTTGTCATCAGAAGAGGAAATAAGCATCATCTGAAGAAGGTAGTAGGGTCACCAAAGAAAAACGTTAGTCCAGAGGTTTTGTTGGACATTATCATCAAGGCAACCAGGCATCTAAGGGACTCAAAATGCAGTTCTGTTCTTCATCCTTCTCAACCCTTTGCTATAGTCAAGAAATTGCATTGCTGCAGGGTTAATTGATTAGTCTAGTCAAAAAGTAAGTTTCTATTACAAAAAGCAGAAGAAGCTTTTATTGAGTTTATTAAACTCCTCGCTGCAGTTACACCATAAGGAGCTCTTCCAATTGTCCTCTAACCATTTATTTGCCTGCCAGTGTCAGCCCCTCTTTGGTGGTGGCAGAGGAGTTCCTGCAGCCATGTAGTCAACTTGAGTGAACCTCTGAGCTGGAGTGGGTTTTTTAAACCTGAAGGCTTTGTGGGTTTTAGCTAGGTTAGTTTTTTTAACCCAGATAAATTTTGTAATCTGGGTCACAACACAGTTGCATGAAACTGTTTGCTGGCATGAGGAAAGGATTAGAAAGGAATAGGATATTGCAGGGGCTTGGAAAGCAGTCAGGACAGGGAGAACATGGAAACAATTCTCTAAGTAGCTCTGCTGCTTATGCTGTCAGGTGAAAATGGTTGTTGATTTTGTTTTTGGCTTGAAGTTTTAAATGATATGTTACCACATATTTGAATTTGTCTTTTGAGACTGTAGATAGATGCAGTGACTGCAGATTTATTTTGCCATCTGAATTTCTTAATTTCTCAGGGAGAGGAATAGGTTGCTTAATGGATGGAAGAAAGAAATGGACCAGTGACACTGATGGGACAATTCAATTGCCTAAACATAGGCATGTGCTTCCATTTGAAATAGCATGGCACAGCACCTGGCCTCCAGCTGCTGCTGCTCAGAGGGAGGTTCTGCGTAGCTCTCCCATAGATCCTCTTATAATTGCTAGCTCCTTTTAGATGTCTTGGATACCTCAGGGCAGCTCAAGTGCCACTTGGTGCCTCTGCTTAAGAACCAAGTTAAAAAAAAAAGTTTTTGTTAAAAAATACAGCGTTTTGAGATCAGCTTTGCAGATCTTCTGTATTACAATGCAAAAAAAGTTCTGGTAATGAGGACATCTCAAGGCAGATTCTTAATGTAGATGTTGGACTGATGTTTTTGCTTAACTTGATTTTGGGAAATGCAAAATGGCTTTCTTTGTCTGAATTGTGCTATTTGTCTATTTTGCTGTTCCCAGTCATGTGAGAGTTTATTTGCCACCGCTTGAGTCGGGCACACCAACCACTTACTGCTCGAGAGCTTTGGAATTCCAAACTCCGTTAATATTTAATGAAGTCTTCCAAATCCCTATGCACTCAAGTGCTTTGAAATTAAAATCACTGCAGCTGTATATCTGTTCAGTTGATCATCAGCAGCAAGAAGAACTATTGGTAAGTGGTTCAGTTTCTTAAAAGCCATGAAACTAAAGTTACCTGAGGAATTATTTTTTAAGATTAAAAAGAGAACCTAATTTTTCCATAAGAAGTTCTGATAGAGTTACATGTTAACGTGTCCATTTTTTCACAGATGTAAGTATAGTTCTGTAAATAAAGAGGTGGATTTTAAAAAATGCTTCATCTGACAGCTTTTAGACTACAGTTTGCTCAAGACTTAGGTTTCTGCATGATACTATAATGCCTGTGTGGGGAATCTGTACTATTCAGTCAGGTTCCTTCGGGAAAAAAAAAAAAACCAAAACAAATACAGACACATTTTTATTGTATAACATTGGGTGAAGAGGGACTACTATTACATAAATCTTAACTTTGTTGCAGGGTAATAGTGGCCCTGGAACAGTTCTGTTACTTCAGCCTTTTACTTTAAACTGATTGAGTTATCATGCACTAACTAATGTTAGCTTCATTTAGCTGTTGCCAAATGCAAACATGCATAACTAAATCTGCCTTGGGGTTGATGGCCTGGCTATTTTGAAGTGAGTGGGCTGTCTTTGCAGTGGGGGGTTTGAATGGGTTAGTGAAAAAACTTTTAAGCCTATCAAAGAAGTTAAGAGGTATAGGCATCTCACTGTCATGCTGGGCTGTGGATGAGAGGTGTTTATTTGAGCAAATCTGGTCAAGAATGTGTTTGTTAATCCACCTTTAAATCTAAGTAGCATCTCATATGAACAGGGGTCTTAATGTTGATAGAAATGGACCTGAGGTCTTGTCTGCAGTAGGAAGTTTTGTCTGCAATGCAATTAAAGAGAAAGCATCTCAAGAACAGGCTGGATATATTGGTGTAAAATGCTTTCCACTGGTATATCCTGTTCCTCTGGGAAGCTAAATAGTTATTGAAATGTAAGGCATCTTTCTATTGAAACAAATGCATCTAAGTTTAGGGTATTTTATTCTAACTGCTGTTATTGAGTTGCCAAAAAAATAGGTCTTCAGGGTATCTTGGTAGAGATTTTTTCTCTTTTATGGTCTTCAATTGGTTATGTCAGAAGTAACTTTGTCAACAGTAATTGGTAATATAATTTAAGGTAATTTAACAATACTACTCAAAAATAGAGAAGCAATGCCAGTTTCTTCAGATAGGTGCACTGAAATATTTAAACATTATGATCATTGTTTTCTTCAGCTGTAATTTGAGAATGAGCATTTTGTCACATTGAGACATCATTTGCTACCTCCTCCCTCTTTGGAACTGCTGTGGTGGAGCCTGTCAGCAAGGCCTCTGTCTTTCAAGATGCCTTCCACTGAGATTATGATTTTCCCCCATCTATTTAACAATGCATCTATTTTTCAATTTCTTCCTAGGTGCAAAAGCCAGATTGGAGTTTATCCTGATTTATATAAATACTTGTACCTAACAGGGAAAAAAATAATAAAAAAAAAACCCCTGGAAATATTTCTGTTATAAAGAAATAAATATACTACACTTGTGGGGATGGTTTTTCCATTTCCTCAACCTTTTACTCTTATGCTTTCCATGGCTGAAAGATCTTTTTCTGTCTTAAGTTGGCTTATTTCTTCCCTGGTGGCTTGTCAATGTTGAGATCAGGGAATTGCTATTTTACATGATTAGCATATATAGTTCATGTTAAAAGATAAAAGCAGTATGAATGCCTTTCTTGCAATCACCCAGCATTGCTGCATCACTCCCAGTTTCTCATCTTTTACAGCCCTGATCAGTTATTCCCTATGTCTTAATTTATTTGATTTCTTCTTGAGTGTAACTTTTTTTTTTTTGCATTTTTTGTTTTAATTTTGGAACATCTGTCCCATTTTTAGCATGATTTTAAAATCCTGATTGTTTTCTCCTAAAGAGACATGTATGTTAGACATCACAGAGATATTCATAAATACTTTCACTGTTCTGCCATCCAAGTCATTAACAAATTCATCAGAACAGGCATGTGATACACCTCTAGCAGACCCACCTTGGTTTCTTCATTCTTTTGAGTAAGCTCCAAATCTTGAGATGGACATGAATTATTAATTGGTCCTTTCAGTACTGATAATTCTAAATTGAATTTGATGGTGATTTTCTACTCCCCAGCATTCAGTCAGTCAGGAATTACTGACTCCCTTTGTAGAGGCAGCTTCTTTGGCAGACTTGCTTAGCTGCCCAAGAAATGCAGGGTATAGGCAGTGTCAGGTGTCTTCAGAGTTAGCCTGTGCTTCTTCCAATATTGCTGGCAGGAAAACAGTTTTACTCTCTACTTCCTAAACTAAACTCAGTGTGTCTTAAACATTTTCCAACTCTGATGCAAATGTGTGAGTATTTGATGCACATTTATATCTTCCATTACATCAGAGTGAATAGATGATTAGAAGACATCTATGTTATACAGAAAAATGAAAAGGTATCTCTGTACCCTGGGATATATTGACATTAAATGGCTTTCTCAAAAACATGCTGTATCCCCATGTCACATTATTTTGTTAGGCTATTGTCCTCTATGCACCTGTTTAAACAGAGCCCCAGGGAACATTTGTCTTGGAAAAACAATGCAATGATTTATTTTTTTATTATTGTTTTCTACTTAACTGTTTCTTTACCTGCTTAAAGTTGAATGCACATTCTGTCTACATTTCCTACTGCCTTTGTTGTTAGAATCATTGTATACAATTACTTGATTTGTGAGAGATGAAAGCCATTTTGACAGGACTTTTCCAGTGATACAAAAGAAGACATTTTTAGCATGTGGCTCACAAGCATGAAAACAGCTTATGCTATTGCTGCAGAGATAGCCAGGGAAACAAAAAACAGTACTTAAAGGCTGACTAATATAATTGGTAGGTCCAGCTAGTGAACTGATTGAAAAAAACCAAACAAAATAGGCAGCATGGATTTGTTCACAGCTGTTTTTCAATTAGGCAAACACAGCTGAGAAATTTCTTCCGTGAGCTCTCTCTGATGGCGTAGGGCTACTTCAAAGTTTGAAATACTTTTAGTGAGAAGCCTCCATTAAAACTGTTTTTACCCTGAATCTGGGAGTTGCAAGGATGGCCTGGAAAGTAGAAAAATGGCTTTATAGCTCATTTAACTACCTTATGACATAAATAGGCAGAGGAAAAAAATGATTTACACAACGTTTTTATTTTCATTTGAAAGATGCCTCTGAGGGCCAGAGAATGGAAGGGTATCAGAATACAGTTATCTCAAAAGCCCCTGAAATTAACGTAATATTATTAAAGTGATATCAATTTAAGCAAATATAAAAATCAGGTACATAGTTGGGAAGGTTTTAAAAATAAAATATTAATAGCTATCAGATGTCAGTTATATCTACATCAGTCATACAAATTTTATTTTTCAGCTTAAAAAAAATTACTATCTACTCCCATTCTTCCTAGTAGTAAAGAGGCAAGAAATTCAGAATCTTAAACATCATAACACAACAGAATAAAAGTGTCTCTTTTTAAGAGACTCCCGAAGTGGGAGTTTTGCACTGTAAGTAAAATATTCTTTAAGTGAGAAGGTGTCTATCTTGCAGAGTATATGTATCTTATTGAGGTCAATGCTTTTTGTTTTTTACAGGGCATTGCTCAGATAAACCTGACTGATGCAGAGAGTTCTGGTGAGATGCAGCTTCACTGGTACCCTGTTCAGATCTTTACTGGTTCAGAGCCCCAGAGAGCAAAGACCAAAAACCAGTGTGAAGACAGTATTCCTCAGTCTTCTGGAAATGTAACTACAGTTAAAACAGTATGGCTCTAAAAAAGTGATTTGTTTACTTTGTTTGACCAGCAGGGTGACTATGATCTTACCTCGGATGCAGGTTTTTGAGTTATCACAGGAACTAATAACTTAATTTAACTCTTGGTGCAAGATGTAGATTTTAGAAGACTAATTGAAAACCAGATCGTGTCTGGGCAGGTGCTTGAAATAGTATCCTGTATGCATGTTTCCAGTCCAGCTAAAACACATGAAAAATTTCTGCCACTGCACTGGAAGAGATTGTCAAGAAAGGTTGTGCAATTTTCATTCTTGAAGATGTTTTCAGCCCTTGACTGGGCTCTGGACAGCCTGACTATGATGCCTTGCTTGCTTTGGGCAGCACATCAGATTAGGTGGCCTCCAGAGGTCTCTTCTGATCTTACTTGTGGGTGATGCTCCACAGTCAGGTAAAGTCTGCCCAGTTTCTGTGACAAGCTGAACTCCACATACTTTTGATCTTTAAGATTCAAGACGGATTTGTTTGGTTGTGGTTTGGTTTTTTGTTTTGTTTTTTAAGGAACATACGATGGCTTTGTTTTTGTTTTTTCTTTGAATAATACACATTAAATACATTGGTTTGTTCAAACAGATTTAATTAAAGTCTAATTTACCTTTCAGGATGCAGTGACAGCCCTGTTAGCTAGGACCACTGCCCAGCTGGAAGCAGTTGAGAGAGAGCTGGCAGAAGAGAGAGTGAAATTGGAGTACACAGAGGAGGAAATCTTGGAGATGGAAAGAAAAGAAGATCAGGCAGAAGCCATATCAGAAAGGTAAAAATGGTTTAAATACTTCATCAAACAGATAATGACTAATATTTCCTCAAAGCTATTTACACTATGGGTATAACCTGAAATAAAGCAGGAAAACAGTAGGTTTTTATTCTGAGATTTGCTTCCTGTTAGTGCTACAAGTATAACATTCTATAATGTCATGATCTGCAAACAGGAGGAAACCTTATTTGAATATCTTGAATAGGTTGAATTTAGGGAATTTGGGGAGTGGGGAAACTTTATATCAAACATAAACTTTGCTAGGGAGGCAACTGTAATGAGTTTATAACAGCCTTGTATGAAGAAAAAATAAATAAAATTTAGTGGTGACATGAGACATTGTTAGGGTTAGGGTTGCAGTTTCATTCCTAGTGATGCTCCTGGTTTGTTACATAACTTTTCTTGTTGTTACTGCTTTCTTAGTACTGTTATAAAGACCAGAACACATGCCTTAAGAAAATTAGGGAAGGTGAATTTTTTTCTGTGAAATGTATTTGCTTATTTGCATTTGCAGAAATGCAAGTGTGCTATGTTCCTGTTGAAAATACTGTATTTTTACTAGAGAAATAATACTCTAAATTTATAAAGTGGCTTAGATCATGTAATATATAAATGTAATGCATAATTGCATAGGGTTTTTAACACCTGCAAAATTATTGTGATGTTCTGACTTTAGGAGCTGGCAAGCAGAGTCTGTTGACAGTGGATGCAGCAATTGTACCCAGACTAGTCCTCCTTATCCAGAGCCATTCTGTGGGGATCCATTAGCTGGACACATGTTTGCAGCTCCAGCAGGCCAGTACGGCTCTGGAAAAATGCAGCCTCCACCACTGAAGGTAAGGAGAGAAGACCCTGCAGCATGAAAACTGCCACCCTGCCTGGCACAGTGAGCTACAGCTGTGCCTGGAGCTGGAGTCTGAGTTGGGCAGGAGGAAAAGAGTCAGCAATGACATTGGCAGCTCCTTATGAGTGCTGACTTTGTGACAGCTGTATGGCTATTGAATTGGTAGAAGTTCACTCTTTAGGGCTGGGATTTGTTTTCTTACTACTTACTTCTCAACAGAATTTGGTTCTTATATCAAAAGGCAAACTATTTTTACTATGGCCTTTATCTAATCTATGAATTTGCACTGGTATCAATTTCTGCATTTACCTGAAATTTTAACAGAAAAGATCATGATCAAATTCCAGTGCTCTTGTTTCTATAAGAATTTTTAAAGAAATTGTAAAGAAAGAAATTTTAGGACTTGCATTACTATTTCAGTTTTGCAATAACATGGAATAATTGTGATGAAACAGATGTATTTAAAATCTTTTGTAGTCAAGATAGAGACACTGGAAATAATCCTTCACAGGTTGAAATCAGCAGACTTTCACCGAAGCAGAGAAACACAAGCTGTTTGTGTTGCTTTTAGGGAAGATCGCACCTCTTATGGAGGAATGAGTTTTCTGAAAGTTTGAAAGCTTTGCTAGAGTAGCCTATGTTTTCTGTCTTTCTGAATATTTTAGTGTTCTTGTATAATTGTGTGAACAGTCTTTCAGTTATTTTTTTCTTCCTTGTCTTCATTTAAGTTCCTCTAGTTTTAAGGTGGTGCTTTAGAGTCACTGTGCTTACTGAAAGGTGACTCAGTTTTCTTCTGTTGAGGCTGGAGATCAGGTGGTAGTTTGGGTAATGCCCAATTGCCAATCCTGAATGCAGTCCTTGTGCTCTGCAGCTGTGATGTAACTGCATCTCTTAATTGTGACTGCTTCAGCAAAGGCTTCTGAAAGGTAATATCACCATTTTGGATGACCCAGTTTTAAAACTTTTACAAAAGCGAGGTGATACATCCTCTCAGTGCTCATTAAAATTTGAATCTAGCTAGCAGGGCAAATTGTTTACTTTTGATATTGTTGAAATGTCTGATTGTCTTTGCTAGGAGAGAGAAAATAAGGAAGAAATAAAAAAATGTCCTTTGTTGAAATTTTAGGTGGATAAGGAAACTAACACTGAGGATCTGTTTCCTGAAGAAGTTGCTATTCTTCCAAAAGAGAGAAGCAGCCGCAGGCCCCGGGGTTCTGCTTTTGTTCGCAGTAGCACAATTGTTCGCTCCCAGACCTTTTCACCTGGAGCACGCAGTCAATATGTTTGCAGAGTGAGTAAAGCTTGAGAAGGAGGAGGAGGAAGGGGTCTCTACACACAAGCATATTGTACATTTTTTATAATTTCACTATAAGATTTTATTGCATTTATAAGAAACATATATTAATTTTTAATACTAATGAATAATCTTTAATTGAACTTAATCAATGCAGTGGGAAGAGCTTCCCTGACACTTTTTAAGAGTTTTTGCCTGGATGGATTTAATTTGAAATTTAAGAATACATGAAAAATTAGGTATTAAGCTCTTTTCCCTGGCAACCTTGGATTTTAGGTGTGGGTGGTTGATTTTACAGTTCTATCTAATGTGGTGTATAAGCAGTTAACTTAGAAGCCGTGTTTAATTTTCACATACACAGAAGTTTGAAAAAGGGCACTGAATGCTTAATCTTAGGGCCATTGCATAAATATTCATATGGCTCTGATTGCTGTCATGAATATCAGTCATAAGGTGCTTGTTACTATGGGACATAGGATTCCTGGGTGCACTGGTGCAAGTAATTGAGGACCAGCACAGCAGTTTTCAAGGTCACATTTATTGTTTGCTGCGTTCAGTGGCAGAATACTTCTAAGCAGTTGGCACATAGATCAATACATGAGTATTGGCTTTGCAATATTATCATAGCTTTGATTGTACTCTTTCATAAGCTTCTGAGAGCTTGAGTTTGAAAATTCAGGAAATGATTTTTAAATTCCATGCTCACTTAACCTGCACTTACTTAAAAACAGATGCGAGGAGAAGGTGAGAGACTGTATTGTTTTTATCCACGACAGTACATGTTTTAGGATAAAATACTGCTTTTGAGTCCTCCCTCCCTCTTTTTTTTAGATTAGATTGTCTGGGATATTTAGTAGAATAGAAACTTATCTGTAAAACATTGATGGTTTGTAAATTTTCTTGAATTATTGTAACTGCCATATGAGCATTATTATATATAAATGTTTATAAATAACTGAAAAAAATTGGTTGCTTAAAACAAGATAGTTTTGGTGAATTTTAAGACAGAAATCTCAAAGGCAAAGAAACCCCAAAAAAACAACCTAAATTTCTTAATGAAGATGATCTTGCAAGCAACCTTTATTTTCCATGTCTTTTCTAATCAGCTGTATCGCAGTGACAGCGACAGCTCAACCCTGCCAAGGAAATCCCCTTTTGTGCGGAACACCTTAGAGAGGAGGACTCTGCGGTACAAGCAGGTATGCCCAGGAAAATGACCTTCTGCTTTCATGTAGTTGCTACAGCAATGCTACTTCTATACTTGAGAACTTTAGATGTCTGCAGGTACATTCTGATCCTTTTAGAAAATGTGCAAAACTTCTGCAATGTAATTGGGGTAGGGTGCATGTTTTGGGTTTGTTTTGGACTTTCTAAGCTAAAAGGTAGACATACAAAAGTTAAATAAAGTTGTGATCAATTTTGAAGAAGGAAAAAAGGCATGGCAGACAAAAATCAGTTTAATGGGTACTGAATTTATATTGATTTAGATGTGAAGTTTCTTTCAAAATCTTCCAAATCTAGTTTATGACGCAAGGTGCAGGTTCAGAGATGTGTGTGTGAATTAAGACATGCATCTCACCTCCCATAGAGACTAACAAATAATAGTATTTGAGAGCCAAGTATTCAGGAATGAATAGGTTAAGCTCTCATTTGGCCCCATGCCACCCTCCTACTGTCAAGTGGGCAGAGAAGGAGAGATGAGGCATTAATGTGTATATAAACGACATAAAATATAGTCTGGTCAGCAGAACTTAATACCTTGCTGGTGTAGGCAGGTAGACAGCCATGCTTCCCATTTTGATTCAGAATGTATCTTAAAACCAATATTGAATGAAGCTCTTTAAGAGGAGTCTTGCTCAGAACAGTATTTTTCTGATGTCATTGAGTTTTTCTTATTGCATCTATTTTATTATCATCATAACATGGAATTTTAGTCCATAAACTTCATTAGGAGTACAAACACTTCATATTTGTGAGTAGAAAGGAAACTGTAAAAAGAAGTAGTAGAAAGTATTAATGAGAAATTTAGCTGTAGGGGTTTTCTTCACCACACATTATGCAGCCTCTTCTGGGGGATGTAAACAATCTCCAAAAATTCATGTGGGAAAGACTTAGTGTGTGAAGTAAGTACAGCAAATATATGTATGGTCTATAGAGCTAAAGACAGACCAGTAAAGCATGTTGAGAGTAATGTATTGTGCATTTTGTTTGAATCCTAATAACTCAACAGTCCTGCAGATCATCTTTGGCTGAACTTATGGCAAGGACATCCTTAGACCTGGAGCTGGATCTCCAGGCATCCAGAACTCGACAGAGACAGCTGAATGAGGAGATCTGTGTTCTAAGGGAGTTGAGACAGCGCCTGGAAGACGCCCAGCTCCGAGGGCAGACTGATCTACCCCACTGGGTGCTTCGGGATGAGAGATTCCGAAACTTGCTGAAGGAAGCAGAAAGGCAGGTATGGTAATAGGACACAAACACTCAGTTTGCTCAGAAACTTCTTGTTTCAAAATGTTTTCATTTTGATAAGATGTCTAAAGAGCTGTTTGTACAGAATCTCAAACAGTGAATGTTTCTTTTATATTCTTGAAGTTACCACAATAAAAATTATTACATTGATTATTACCAAACTGTGTATTTATTTGAGGACAGTTTTTGGAGAATGGCATTGTATGCCAGTGGCATGTCTTGTTTTGGATTTTTGTTTATTTCTTGTTCATTTGTTTTTGTTTAGGTATTTGTTATTAGAACTTTAATAATTATATTTCTTCTGATATTTAAAAGAAATTTTGCTGATTTGATACTTATTCTTTTACAAGTATTTGGAATGTTCCCTATGTAATTTTTTTTCCTGTTCTTGGAGAAAGGAGTTGTAGAAAAAGGTGGCAAAACTGCTCAACAGACAAAATTGACATTGGATTATCAGAGACAAAAATGATGCCAAATTTATAGTAAGATCTTGTTTGACAGATATGTGTGCAGTAAATTTTCTTAATTTATTACATGTCTTTCTGAAGAGCATTAATGAATGAAACAACTCAGTCTTTTGCATTTATAGTTCTTAGATGATCAGCTATTTCAGACAGTGTACTAGTGTGGTTTCACTGTGGTGGGAGGGGAAAAAATCCATTCTTTTACTGTGACTATTCTTATGTTTTATTTATTCACATGGCCTTTTTAAGCATTATGTTCTTGTTTTCAGACCAGACAGACCAAATTTGAACATCACCAAGAGCAAGCAGCTGAAAAGATGCTAAAGAAAGCATCAAAAGAAATATACCAGCTGCGTGGGCAAAATCAGAAAGAACCTATTCAGGTGCAGACTTTTAGGTAAGTGGTAATGCATACTGAAATAGCATAGCAACAGTTCATTAGTCTGGTTAAAGCTTTCTGAAACATTTAGCTTAAATTTTATGTCTTTTGATTTTAATCAGAAGTAATTAACCAATAATTTTAGACTGTATCTAGATTTGGACATGAGTTCTTTCTGAATGCTTTGTTCTGCAAAGAGCCAAAGCCAAGGTAAAATTGCAGTGAAACAATTCTAGTATACATGACATCAAAAAAAAAAAAGCTTCAAATATAAACATAGCTTAGGGGATTCTTCCAACTTAGCCTAGTTGCTGTGAAGTCCAGTTCTTCAATACAAGCTTGTGGACAGGCTTGTATTGAAGAAGCCTGTCTGTTTAATGCAGTACATATAAATTGTTATTAACACACTCTCCCTAAAAACTACTCAGTAATACTGGAATTTTCTTTCAATAAGCCTGTTCTTTGGACTCTGTTTCCAGAGTTGCCATCTTTTTTCCCCCTTCTTTGTTGTAGACATTATTTGCAAAACATAGAAGGGTGAACTTAGCATTGCAGAACTTGTCCCATTAAACCTTTTTACGGTGAACTATGACTGAAGTTCAGTGAGTTGTATAAAGCTTTCACCCAGGTTTTTAAAAATAGTAATTGTCTTCAATGGAATGTTGCCAGAAGTATATAGTGAGGTTTAGTAGTTTTTGGAAGTTTGTTATACTCAAATAAAAGGCCAGTTCAATACACAAATAATAAACACTAACCATTAACCAGGGTAAAGAAACCATGTTCTTGTGTGGAGAAGGGGGAATGTAGGCATAATTTTATTTACTTCTTTTTTCTCTTGTTTTGATCACAGAGAGAAGATAGCTTTTTTTACAAGACCAAGGATTAACATACCTCCTCTGCCAGCTGATGATGTATGACATGTTGCATTGTAAACATGAAGTATTTATCGCTTTTATTTTAATGAAGTTCTTAGATTAGACAAGTTTCTTTAAAAAAAAATGTGCAAAAGCTAATATACACGTTTTGTAAAAAATAAAAAAGTTAAAAAAATTAAACATAAACAAAAACATATATATAAATATATATACATATATATTTTATAATAGCGACTGCAACAAGGCTTGGTTTTTCCTTGTTGTGAAACTGACATCTCTGAAGACAACTTATTTTATAAAAGATCGACTATCCTG
Organism: Zonotrichia leucophrys gambelii; assembly: GCF_028769735.1. Lineage (NCBI taxonomy): Eukaryota > Metazoa > Chordata > Aves > Passeriformes > Passerellidae > Zonotrichia > Zonotrichia leucophrys. The sequence continues at coordinate 20,775,095 of NC_088169.1, read as the reverse complement.
TTAAGAGCGTGTACAGTTTTTATGCTGTTTTATTTGACTTAAAGGCTGGAAGACAGAAACAAAGTGAGTTCAGGCAAATTCACTGTAGTGTAATTTATTTATAGTGCCTTTTTTCCTTGAAGGAAAATACCTACTTTAAGATGTATTTTAAGACTGAAATTTTGTTCCTCAGTATTTGTCATACAGTAGAATGGAACCATTGAGCTGGTTTTGTTTCTGATACCTGAAATGAAAATACTATGTTCTAAAATTGTCACTTTTTCAGCTTTATTATCTGTAGCTTATTATGTACATTGTATTCTTTAGCACTGTCTGTGTTATAGCAAAATATTATCACCTGCAATGTGTTTAACACTAATTAGAAGTGATGCTAAACGTTGCAGAATTCATTTGCATGTTCTTACTGTGCACTAATAGATTGTTTTCATTTCTGTTGTGTCTAAAGTATCTTTATATTCTTAACTAGATCCTCAGTCTAAACGGGGGAAGGAAAAGGGTGACAGGTCTTTGTGTTGCTGTTTAATGAAAAGGGAATTTAAGGAGCAGCTTGAGCTAGCTGTGTGGAAAGCCTGCTAATGGACTATTACAGTAATTTCTACAGTTCTACAGATTCTCATCTGATTCAGGAAAGCACATATATTCTGATTTCAGAAAGCAGCTGCTTTAAGTAAAGGTGTTTAAACACATGTTCATCCTAAAGGATGTGCTTTGTGGTTACCGCAAGCAAGTTCTGTTGAACAATGACACTTTCCAGGAGGAAGGTGTATAATGCTGGAAGGTGCAGCTCACTTGGTTGCTAGTTGGACAAGCTAAAATCTAGTAAGAAATAATTTTATTTGTAACCATCCATTTTAATGAAAGACTGTCACCCTAAATTCCCGAGAATGCCAGTTTTGTGTCCTTGCATCCTGAAAGTGTGTAAAAATACTTCTTTACTAAGCTACTATAATAGAGTTTCTCATATTTTCCTAATTATACATTACCTGCAAAGAGAGGTGCCCAACACAAGACTGACTTTGCAAATTACTGGAATATCCCCAAAGGAAGATCATATTGTCTCTTAATTAAGTTCAAATTGGTTCCAGATTTTTCTATGTCAGGAAATAAGAACAAGGGCCAAAAAACAAACAAACCTATCAGAATATTTTCAAATATTCTTTAAGTAAGTTTTCTTTGTGAATTTCAGTAACTTAAGACTCTGTTACCTTGTCAAAGACAGGAAAACCTGGAAGAGAAATTGAATTACTTTTACTTATCCACACTGAGGCAAAAAGTAATGGGGAAAAAAGATTGTAAGCATAAATGTTAATAAACACAAACATTTAAGGTAGTATTTCCTGTTTCCTAATACGGCCTATAGTCATTACAGGCATCAAGTGTTACAATCATATAGCAATTTATATGAAATTGAAGTATATTTAGCATTTATCGTGCTATTCATCCTGTTTTGCCTGTAAGTTTTGGTGGATGATATTGGGTTCCTTGGGCAGAACTAGACTTACTCAGAAACTATGCAGATAAAAACCAAATCATGTGAGAAATTTGTAGTGTTTGGGTAAAAGTCTAGGGCCAGCAAGCTTTTCAGTGCTCATTACTTTAAAAGACCAGTTAGTCAGAATTTTGTTTCTCATTTCCAGGGGAGGCTGTCACACAGTAGTGTCTATCCAAAGTTACCATGCAGTGACACCAGAAGTGCTTGCTGTGTATTAAGAACAGACAACACCATGTTCCTGTGAGGCTGGTCAGGTACTGGAAGGGGTTGTGCAGAGAGGTGGAACACTCTGTCCATAGGGTGGATGAGGACTTCACTGGATATAGCCCAGAGCATCCTTGTCACATTAGGCCTGCTTTGAGCAGGGAGTGGGGGAGGGACCTGGTTTCCACCCTAGATTATAACCAAGGGCAGTGTCCAGTGGTCTCTCTGTCAGGGGGTTTTTAAATTGTGACTGCTGTGAGATGTCGTCGGTGTATCTTGTGGGTCTGTGATTCTGACTGCTATAATGAGTTCTGTCTTGATGTGGTAATGAGTTATCATATTCAGTATTCATCTCTCTTGTTTTTGTCACAGTTCTGTATGATTGTGTCATTTTTGTATTATTTGAAAGTATTTCTTCTATAAAATAAAATAATTTGGCATAAACAGAAAAAGGGTTTTCTTGTATGTCAAAGATATTTCTTGAATCTTTTATATTTGCCACATTTCTGATGATTTAATAAAAAAAATTGAATTTTGAATAACACTAATTTAGGTTAATGTAATGAGTTTTCAAATAAAGGTAAGAGAGAAAATCTGGGAAGCTGAAGATCTAGAGGGGTTACTAAAGACCTGAAAGAGATACAGAGTGTAAGGAAGGGCATATATGTTCTTCCATGTGCTTATCACTCATGATAAGTTGACAGCTGTATCAGAAATTCATAGCTGAATGTTCCCAGAATTCTTGGGTAGCTCCACTTAAAACACATTGAATTGCCCTTTTTCATAACAAACATTTGCACTTTCTAAATTAGTAAGGAAAGCAAGTTGACATTATTAGTTCTTAATTAATATCTTGCTTATGACTAATTCCAAGGTGGAAACCACTCAGAAGAATACTGGCTGACTTTTCTTTTTAGGCTGACACTTACTGCTGCTTTCACAAAGGAAATATTAAATCTGCATAATTACAGAAGGGCCATTTCTCAGTTTCCCTTTGCAACCTTAAGCTGCAGGAGCACAGGCAAAATCACAGCAAGGACATGTGACTCCTGTCTCTGCAGTGTTTGCAAGGCATCAGGGGTATGACAGAGTTTAGGTTATTTTTAAACAGTGTGCCAGAAATAGGCATTGGAACAGCGACCGTCCCCGTCCCGCTGCCGCCGGGAGCAGCAGCAGAGGCTGTCATGGGTACGTCGGGTTGGGCTCTCTCTTGTAAGCATGGAATCTTCTTTGTATTTCTTGCTGCAGTTCTTTTAAGCACTTTGCAGGACTTAAAGGTAAGTGCAGTATATAAAGAATATTTTTTAAATGAGTTAGATGAGCTGCGTCTTCTGCTTTTCAGAGAAGAGGGCCCATCACAGCTTGTTTTGGCTCCAACTTCCTTTATGACTATAATGTTGTACATCTCTGAGAGGAAGAAGCATTTGCAGAGAGACTTGAGAAACTGCAGGCTAACAAAAGCAAGAATAGCCTTGTCTAAAACATCATGTGAAGAATGTATTTTTTTCTCTTAAGATCACTCGATTGAGTAGCATTGGAAGAAAATACCAAGGAGTAAAGTTAATTTGGTTTTGGAATCTGTAAATGTCAGTTAAATAATTTGCTTGCCCTTGGAAAATCTCAATATTCTTGGATTCTGGAGCTTCTTAGGAGATGGTTCTGGTTCCTTATAATTTCTGAAAATCTCTAATATTTGAGCATAGATATCTATTGTATTTTCAATAGAGAATCAGGTATTCTGTCCCTTTAGTTTGTCTGCAGTTTGACCATCCAACTAAAAATGTACTTGCAGTAGGAGATTTAATGAGGCCTGTTGGTAACAGACAAGATAAAACCAGGAAATTAATTTAGGAAAGTCAGTCCGGAAAAAAATGTAGGATTGAGACCCTAACACTCTCACTTTTTAAGCACACAAAATTACTATTCTGTGTCTAGGGCAAAGTGTTTGTGTTCAAGTGTGTGTCTTTGGCATGGAAGTTCCCAGGTGTAGATATTTCACCAAGTAAATGCTACTTCCTGCTTCCTGTTTTCCATATTTTCCTCTCATAAACCGATTGAAGGAAATTACAGTTGCATTATCAAGCAAATAAATCAAGTGCTCAGTGTTTAGCTTCCTTCACAAATTCAATTGACCTATTAAGACTAATTTTAATGGACACAAAGACTAGATGCTGGCAGGAAGCTGGCACTTGTGTAACTTTTCCACATTGCACTGACATGGTTATGAAGGCCTGGGGCTGTTACTGATCTATGAGTGGTAGAGGATTATGATCTGCAGTGCTGTGTGTGAGGAGCGGAATCAAACTTCTTCTCTAAAGGCAAGATTCTTGCTCCAGAAATGTGTGGGAACTTCAGGTGAAACAAGCTAAGTGTTCAAATTTCTCAGTAAAATCCAGTGTGCGGCTTTGCATGGGGAGTTCCTATCAGAAATACCTGGCACATCCATAAATTACTGCTCAATCACACTGGGACAAAAAGGTCTTCCAGAACTGACTTCCTTTGACTTTGAAGTGAGTGAAAGTCACTTATGTGCCTTCAGTCACCTGTGGGTATTTTCATGGGTGCTTGTGCAAGACCTCCTTCTATTCAGCTGTTGCATCTGCTTGGAAATACAAAGCCCCTGCCTGGTTACCCGTAGGGGTAAAACCAGTCCGCACAATATTCAGATATGGAAAGATGAGCAGTAAGGGGAATGTCCTGAAGTAGAACACGCTGCACATGTACAAACATGTACAGGATCTTTGGAAAGAACCTCTGCCTTGCAGAATACAGCCCTAGTGGCTTGTGCAAAATCTGTGCAGTCAGAACTTTGGCAATTCTTACCTCCCTGTAGAAATCAAATAAATTACTGAGTATGATAAAATTCTTAAACACTCCCCTTGCCCCTCAAAAAACACAAAACACCCCAAAACCACCACCAACAACCAAAAAACCCCAAAAAGAAAAACCCCAAGATTACAGTTGAAATGCTTATACACAGCCAAAATGTGAAAGGCTAATTGCCTTTTCAAAAAAGTATTTTAGGAAGTTCTAGGTTTTCAATATTTGGGAAAGCTTAAGCAGATGTTTTGGAAAGGAAAAGTAGCCTGGCATATAGGAGAGGATCTTTCAAGCAGTGACAGTCGCATTGAAGAAAAGGCAGAAATGGATGGATGGATGGATGGATGGATGGATGGATGGATGGATGGATGGATGGATGGATGGATGGATGGATGATGGGAACTATTAAGAAGTGAAGGTAACAAGGATGAAACCTTTGAGGGAGGCCTGCAAAGCGTGAATTTGACACAGAAGATGGAGGGAAGTCAATTTGGATAAGCTTGAAATGCAGTGCTAGAAAAACACAAGGGATGGTGAAATTGCAGTTCGCCTCATTTCCAAGCTGCTGTGAGCACGTATTTCACAGAGCAGCCACCTGGCCTGCCGAGTCACCAGGAACACTTGCTGGCATGCACACAGCACACTTCCTATGCTTTTACCTCGTGAAAAACCTGAATGTTGTGCTGTTGCATAAAGAACGCACAGAAGGACTGATCAGCCGAGGTTAGGCAGTGTTGCAGTGTGAGGAGCAGGCAGGCAAGGTAAAGAGGCTTGCGCTTTAATCCCGCAGGATTGCAGCTGCTGCGTGCGCCCGATCCGATATCCTATAGACGGAGGATGCAGTCACATGATTGTTACTGCTTCCTCCCCATGACATCACTGCTGCTGCAGCCATACCGCCCAGGCAAGGATGCTATTAAAATCATTGCGATTGGCCTAAATGATGTTGCATTGCAGGTAAGCAACATAATTCTTCGGAAAAAAAATAATTTACCAGTTGCTCTTGTGCCGCAGTCGTAGAGCCCCAGCTCCGTCGGGCAGTTTCTGCTGGAAAACGAAGCGGCACATTTCCTCTGCGAGCGGAGGGTTTGCAGGTGCACAGGCTGCCTGCTGGCTCTGTGCTGGTCTCCCGGCTGGCATCTCCCGTGGAAATGCTGCCAGATGGAGCTTTATAGCTAAAGGAGGCCCTTTGTTCCCTGTGCTTTCCGATGGCTCCTTCGGGTGTCTGCGGAATTCTGCATTTACGTGAGCAGCCATCACCATTCAGTCGTGCAAAGAGAGCAGCAATAGTGTTTTGCTTGCATCCCCTGCCTTTTTTCCCCTGGATGCTTAAAGGAAGTTGCTGTTGTGTCTAAGCTTATAAAGGAATGAGGATTAACTTGCTTGAGGGGTTAAGAGGTGTATGTGGGAAAAGAGGCTTTTCCTTTATTGTTAATTTTTGCTGATGTGGTTTCGAAGCACCTAGTATGACAGGTTTCCTGCATAATTTGCTGTAATAAAAGGTCAGTTTTTCCTTGTCCTATATAAATGTGAAAAAACCTTTTCCATAAAGAATGTAGGAGACAACAAACGGATTTTTTGCTCCTTTGCAAAATGCTGATCACCAAAAGGCCGAAAAATCACAGGCAAATTGTGCTTTTGGACTTAATATTTGTGGAAGCAAAGTCCAGATGTGGATGTTTAATTATTCTCCTGGTGTGGATGTTTAATTATGTGCTCTGTACAAATACATGAATATATGTATCTGTAAAGGAAAAAAAATGGTGACTCCCCTGTGGGGCTTTTTTCTGTATAGCTTTTAAAAATATATTTTAATGGTTTAAAATTTTTAATTTTTTAAAAGCTTAATTCTAATGCAAATGTTACAGTGTGAAAACTAAATTAATTTTGAGCTAATACTGGTCAGAAAAGAAAATTATGTCTTTTTTAAACAATTGTGATAGATAATTCTGTGCCTTGCCAGAGAACCGAGGATGACTAAGCTGCAGCTTCATCAGGCAGAGAGTCAGGTGACTTTTTACTCCTGGTCTACAGGATGTTTTTTTTTTTTTATTCTTCCAAATCCTGTTCTTTATTCAAATAATTTGTTCCCACTATTGGAAAAATGTGAAAATTTGGCATGCCTAGAATCTCTGTATGCTCCCCTATACATTAAGGGGGGGATATCCTGGATCTCCTGTGCTGAAGTAGGTTGTACATCCTAGGGAGGGCAGAATTCTGGGTTCCAGGGATCAGGCAGTTGTGTCAGGATCAGAAAATAAGGTGTTGTGGGAGGGATAAGTAGATAATGAGTTATTGAAATACAAAAATACAATGGTTGTTCCAAACTGAAAAGAAAAATAAATTTCAATTTTATTTTTCTCCAAAAGAACCTCTCCTGTCTTTTCAAGACTGAGCCTCTAAAGTGATAGAAATACAAACCTGTTGCTGCATGAGGTGATAGGGGCGGGGGGGGGGGAAATTGCATCCTGCCAGTGGCAGTGCTGGGCTTCTCCTTGGTTCCCTCTGGAGTCAGGGCTGGCTCAGTTCTCTCCAGCCCTGGCTGTGAGCCAAGCTGTGCCCTGGCCCACCAGCATCACTGGGACTGGGCTCTTTGCCCATGCAAGGAGCACAGCAGGGCTGCCATGCAGGGTTCTACAGGTGTGAGGGGTTCCCCCCTCCTCTGGATCCTATGGAAGTGCCCTGTGGAAATGTGTGCCAGGCAGGAATTCTCCTGGTCCCTCAGTTGGAGTCAGACATCTGTGCAGGAAGAAGGGCACCAGCCTGATATGTGTGCTGCAGGCCCTGGAAATTAAGGATTTAAGTGCCGTAAGAGTTGCTTAGCATAAAAGGGGGACCCAGGGGTCATCCCCAGCTGGAAGGGCTCTCCCTGGCAGCACTGGGATGCCATGCCAGGGCTCCAGCACATGGCTGCAAGAGTGCTCAGCCCCTGTGCCCACAGGGGCTCTTACACACCTTGTACCTTTTCAAAGGCAGTGGCTGGACGCTTTTAAACAGGGACCAGAGGAGGAGGAGGAGATGGAGAGTGTTGTCCCTGAGTTAAAGAACTTCCTCTCTGCCTGAACAGAACAGGCTCCTGTGGAGAGCTGTAACCTCCTGGGACTGGGAACTGCTCCATCATGAAGCTGCTGTTGGCTGACCTGGAGGGCAAAGTGAGCAGGACTGTGACTGCAGCCAGGTGCTAGAGCAGGGAAAAAGGAATGCTCCCAACACCCAGGCTCCTCCACAGTCCAGAGGCACCTTGCTTGTGTTGGGAGGTTGGTGTTGTGTCATGTTCAGCCTCTCTCAGGCCTGAACAGCTCCTGGCTCAGCATGGTGCTCAACCCTCAAAAGGGGTGTGGTGCCCAGAGGTCCCAGTCCTTTCCCTGGTTGGTTTTGCCACCACACTGCAGCTTTCAGGGTACCCAACAGGGGTGTGGGGTGTGTGTTAATTTTTCCTCTTTGTGAGAAATTGTAGAGAAAGTGTCTTAATTCATTTTTTTGTGTGTGCATACATACACACCAGGTGTTGGGTTTTTTTCAGCTTACTTCATCTCTAGCCTGGCAGAACTAAAAATTCACACATGATTATTAATGTCAAAAGAGGGGCTCTGGCAGGGTTACATCCAGGCTGCTGTTCCTAAAACACTTTTAACATTTTTCTCTTAAGCATCACCCCAAGGAAAGGGTCTCTCCATCTTGCAGAAGCTTCCTCTCAGGGGATGCAATAACTTGTCTGGAGCTGTGCAGCCCACTGGCATCAAAGGCAGCAGTGAAAGCCAGTGCCCTGTGAGCAGGCAAACATCACCCTCCTGTGTGAAAATGACTCATAGGCTCTGCCCAAATCATGAGAAGTGACATGCTATAACAGATTAATGGCTTTCCCAATGTGGGTTTATCAGTTTTACTTCAAGCTGAAGGCTCAAAAAGGTTTTCAGTGAGAGATGCATTGAATGCCATTGAACATCCCATTTCAGAAAAGAGCTGTTTAGGAGTAACTGTGTACCAGGGCATCTCCCTCCTGACAGTGCAACTCTGCTGTCTCTGAACACATTCACATTTTCTTTTTGCAGTTCCAAACCTGGTTTTTCCTCTTAATCTTAAAATTTTCTGAACAAAGAGGCAAAGAGCAGCACTGGTGCTGCAAAGCTCAGCTGTGTCTGACATGAGGAGGAAAAAAACCCTGACCCTTCAGAGGTGGATTAGAGCTCTGTGGCAGTAAAAACCATGGGTTCAGAAGGGAAACTCCCCCTCTTTTTTGTGAAGAAGAGGACTTGAGGGAAACCAAGAATAGAAACCATGCTCCTGTACTGTTCGGACTGGTTTCCAGGGTGTCCTGTCTCCTGAAATGTAGTTTCTTACACAGAAGTTGAAGGCTTCCAGTGTTTTACCTAATCAAATCTTGTTTTCTTCAAGCAGTAAGGGGGTGTGGGGTTGATACAGTTCATGAGGCTCATCTGCCCAAACTTCTGGGCTGTTAGCAGAGGAGCATCCTTTAATAGAGATGTTTCAGCTCAGTTTCAAAACTGCAGATGAATATTCCAGAGGCAGTCATGCTTCCCTCCTGCTTTTTCCACAGCCTCAACATCTGCACTAACAAGTAAATTTGTTGGAGGGACATTTAAGACTCACTGGAAACAGAGATGTGAGTTTAACATTTTTTTATATAGAGCCAGTTTTGGCAAAAAACTCATTTGGAGCTTGCAGGGAAAGAGCTGGGATTTTTTCCCCCTTTTTCTGACATAACTGAGCAGCTGAACTAATTTTGCTCAGACTTTCCAAGAAAACTTAAAGGGGGAGCAGGCACATGGTATTTCAGACCAAAAGAAATTGTTTTCTAAAGGGACAGTCATCGTGGGAAGGAGCAGGGATGTTGGGATGTGGTTTACCCCTCAGAGGAAGAGAATGGAGGAGAAAAGGAGCAGAGGGAGTCTGGCTGTGATGGAAGGCTGGGAAGCCCTGGTGGCTGGGTATCAGCTCCCATCCATGCCACCCTGAGCCTCCCTTGGCCTGTGCTCCTGCTCTGTTCCCTGGGTCACCCCATGAGTACATGTCACCACATGTACTGAAGGCTGTGGTTTGGTGAGAGGAGTGCCTCAGTTTTCTGCCATTTATCCCAAATGTTCCCCCCTGCCTTTCCCTTCTCTCCAAGGCCCTCTCCCCTGTGATCTGCTGCCCTGTGTTTTCTGAGCTCTGCTGTGGATTTGTAATTTTTTCCATAGAGGTTATTCAGGGTAAATCTGCACATCAAAGATGTGACTGTATTTAACTTGACCACACTATCATAGCTGGAAACTCCATAATATGTGGTGATGGGGCCATACAATCAAACACTGCAATATTTTACTGTACTGTTTCTGCTACTGCAGCCTGCCTGTGCTAGTGTGGTGAGAAACTGAGGGTTTCCAGAGCTATTTACTTGTATTTGGAGGCTGTGCAATCAGTCCTTGAATTGTAGGAAAAGCATTTGCCAATTTAAAAATCTTGTCTTTCCTCTGTATTTTCTCAATTTATAGGGATTTTTTTCCCCATATTATTTTTCAAAAAAAGGGCTGTAAGTGGGTTCAGTATTTTCTGCTTTTTCCAGGAGTCTGAACTTGATTACTCTGGTTCACGGCCATTTTAACACCTTTTTATAAACTTCATCATTAAGACAGAAGGTCAATAACTTGTTTGGCTTGTTCAGTCTGAAGCTTCTAAATTGCATAATCTTAAATTGCCTGTAAATATTTTTCAACCTATAGAAAATCATCCATTTAACTTGCTGGGGATTCAGCTTGCTTGCTTTTGCTGAAGAATTTTTCCTTGTAAAATCACCACCCAACAGCGTATTACTTCTTGTTGAGAAGAATGTTTAATAGCTGTTTACCTGTCTCCTCTATCACACATTGCCATTTCTAAATCATCTTCTACATGGCAGGTGGTGGAAGGGGAGTTACATCCACACGACCTTGGCCTTCCTTGGTCTCTTCCAGGCTAAGCAGACCTCAGTCTCTGACCCCTCCCCCAAAAGACATAATTGTCTCCCTGTACTTTTCATGCATGTCTTTCATGGTGACCCTGTTAATAATCTTGCTTGCTGCCTCCTCAGCTGCCAGGCCCATTTTCTCTGGCCATGTGGTGCTGGGGACCTGTGGTGTAGCTGTGCTCAACTCTAGGAACTTTCTCCCTCAGCTTTACCCTCTTGGGGCTCCTTCGGAGCCCTTCCAGCCTGAGCATTCCCTGGTTCTGTGAGTCAGCTCACTCTGCTGGCAGCACTGGCCTGTTTGCCTGGATTCAGGCCCTGTGGGACCCTGAATTCGGGGTCTGAATTCCTTGGGATGGGGATGGATGGATGCTGGCAGAGCACCCAGCTCTCAGGACAAGGTGCCTTTGCCTGACAGATCCCTTGAGCAGATGAAGGCCGTGAGGCTGGGGCACCAACAGTCAATACAGGTGTTAGGGGCACAGAGGGGCAACCCACCTGCCTGTGCAAAGGGATTGCCAGTGTGAGGATTGCCAATAAAACTGCATTGCTCATTACTGACTACTACAGAAAATAAATCCCAGGGGTTTTCACAGCCCCCACACTCCTTCCTTTCTGCAGTAACTGCTGTCATGTCATGCCACATGAACACAGCTCATCTGACCAGCAATTCAGGTGAGTGGTGGGCTCAGCTCTGATGGAGTCATGATTGGAAAGCTTTGTGTCTGGAGTGGGATCTCCTCTGTTTTATCACAGTGGATGTGTTGGTACTAGAGCATAGAGAAGCCCTGAGGCATGCCGTGATCTCCTTTGGCCTGTTGGCTAACACATGATACATTGTTAGAGATGGAACAGGTGATGCTTTGGACACCCTGAAAAAGGCACTCCAAATGTGAATTGAGAAACTTGCAATTGGCATTTAGGCTTTTGCTTTCTTCTCCCAGCCTCTTGCAAGGTTCACTTATGCATCCTGCCGTGTGTCACATAGCAACCCCCCACTTCAAGGAAAACAGCAAAGCATGTAGGTGAATGTTTGTCTGCTAGAAACATTTGAAGTGTTGAAGTAATTCAGTAACTGTGATCTGTTGAAAGTAACTTGAAACTTGTTGGAATTGCATTAAAAATCGCACTGCCTGCCTCAGTGCAATGTATCCAATTAAAACAGAAAACAGGATGAGGAGAACATAGCATGGAACTAGGATGTCTAGGAGCAGTAGGTCAGGGCCAAGAGTTTTCCTTTGATGAGTGTTCAGCTTGTTGTTTTCCATCAGGATACTTTTCAGCCTCTTTGAACCATGGGATGTTTTGGTCTGTGCTTGCCATGTCAGATACATTTCATGTCTGATCAGTCAGTCAGCAAACTACCTGGAATGTCAGTTCCCTGATAGGGCTCTTCTAGCTGTGGCTTTACATTTGCACGTGCTGTAACAGTGCTCTAAAGCTGAGTTTGTCAGCATTTTCACTGTAAATGTGATTTATCACTCTTCTCTAAAACTTAGCTCCAAACTGATCCAAGTCAAGTGACAAGTTTACTCACTGTGAGTCTTGCAGAAAAAATGTGACCCTAAATACAGTAATACTACTACCTTTTGGTTCTTTAGAAAATAACAAAAGTGAGTAAATGTAACGAGATCTTGTGTTTATGTAGTACCAGCTGTGCTTGTTGTTCTGTTCTGGTCCAGCAGCTCCCTGTGTTTGCACCCTGGCTTTTCTAGTTTGTTTGCATGAATCTCTGCTTTCCTCATGTGTTCAAAAATGATCTGGTTTCCCACAGTCGTAAAGCTTCACAGGCTGATATTTGGACCCTTACTTCCAGCTTGCTCTCATGCAGCTCCTCTGATATTTGTAGGGTAACTAATTCATTCGGGCTTCAGAACACTGTGCACCAAACATGGCTGTCTGGGAGATTGGGGACTGACCATCAGATTGATCTGGCCCAAGATTTCTGGAAGATGTTTAGGGTTATGTGGCCGACGGGAAAGGCTCTATCAGGAGGCACAATTGTCAGTCCAGCACTGTGGCCTTTTTTGATTTTTGACTCAGTCCCTGCCAGGACTGCTACATCTACAGGATCACAGTAGTCTGGAATGGGTCTAAATCCAGGGAAGCCTGCTAATCAGAACCCTGTGAGTTCCAGAGATATGTGATTCAGTCAGGTTTCTTTGTTATCTAGTTCAGTTTCTAGAAAGAACCTGTTTGCAATTATTAAAGCAGACTCTTGACACATGTGTTCAGTTGTAGATATTGAAAGCTAGTTAGTAAAAATGAGTGCTCCCTGTTAAGGGTCTCTACTCTATTGTAGGGAATAAAATGGCTGATGGAATTCAAAGTGGATAAAGGGGAAAATGTCCCTAAGAGATTACAGAACGATGGGCTCCAAACTGGCCACTGTCTCTTAGGGAGTCACAGAAGACTGCTTAGTGTTGGATGTCTGCCTTAGGAAAAGCTGATAGAGTGCCAGAAATTATTTGGAAAAGACTAGGCAGGAAACAGCCCTTGCACAAATTATGTTGCATCAGCATCTGCAAATGTGGTGGAAAGGACAGCAAGGATGTCTAAGTCATGGAACAGCAAAGGGACAAAATAGAGACGTTAGACAATTCCTCAGAAAAACTCAACACCTTTCATTGTATACAATAAGCTCTGTCAGAGCATCCAAATCTCTTAGATGCTCAGGTCTGAGGAGCTGCATTAGTAACTAATTCTGCATGTATTGCAATGCTTTCTTTTGAACTGGTAGTGTTGTGTTTATTAGACCAGATTAGAAGATGTCTACCTTTGACGTCTCTTTCTGATCAATAAACAGAAATTATCCCTTCTGGGAAGTAATCTCTTTCATTCTAATGTAAATAGTTAATTTCCTGTCATCAGCTGTGAAAGGAGTCTAGGTTTTAGTGTCCTGGGTGTAGTGCAGATTTCTCATGCTAGATGAGACAACCAGCACCATGGCTGTTCATGCTTTTGCCACCATTGGGGTGTATTGCTGCAGTACCCCTGGCTATAATTCATGTTTAGATGAGGTTAGTTTGCCCTTAATTTATGTGTATTAAAATATCTAATTTATGTGTATTAAAATATCTGTACCTGGTTGATTGGGGGAAGGCTCCAGTTCTGCTGACAGAACTGAAAGCATCTCTGCAAACTTCACTCGGAGGCCAAGTTAGCTCATCCTGAAATAAACCTTGAAAATTATTACAGATGCCAAAGTAAAGTGAGAGAAATAAATGCAAAATAAAGACAAGGAAAGGGATACTTCTAGTGCTTAGTGATAGGATATAAGATGGAAACTCTAGTACTCAGTTTGAAAGTGCTGTAGCTAGGTTTTATTTACTAAAATTTGTTTTGCATTATCTGATATCACATCTCTGCTTTCAAAAGCATTGTACCTGAAGTGAACTTTCAGGCTGGCAGTCATCCAGTTCACTGCAATTCCCAGGTACTGGTACGGCACCTTGAGTTCAAAGTTTGTTTTCTTAGTCTTCCATGGCCCTGTGGTCTCTAGCACATTTTTCCTCTCCTTGGACATGTTGTGTAGCACGTATTTTTGGGATAGATTCAGACTGAGATTGTAATTATCCTACATACTTGTGGCCTGGCCTGGTATTATCCATCACAGTACTGTCATGTGCTGGGCATTGACAGCATACTTAAAAAGCTATTTTTTACATGATATAACTAGCATGGTGGGTAATTTTCTTGTGGTATGAAGGAAAACTTGCCAATGCTTTCAGTTTCCAGGAGTTTGTTTATTTAGCAGAGGGTGCTGCCTTGTGCAGGCAGACAGTCTGAGCTGCACGTTCTTTACAGGTCCTTCTTTGCTCTGCGGGAATGTGAGAAAAAACTGCTCACTTGGAAAGTCTAAAAAGGTTTATTAAACCTTAACAAAAATACAACAAAAGGACTACATAAGGAAAAAGTTGCAGCACTGGGAACTGCCTCTCATGCACACCATGCATCTGGTTCGTCCTTAAGGTGGATGCTCAGGCTTTTATACCCCTGGGGTTGCATCAGCCAGCCCTGGCCCCTCCCAAAGTCTGTCAGTCAGCTCTTCTTGGCCATTTATCAGTAGAAACTGCTTTCTTGTCACTGGATTGGAGATCAGGTGTTGCCATGCTGCACCCCCTAAGCACCAAGCTTTTCCATTCCCAGCTGCCCCATGCCAGGGACACCTGTGCAGCTTCTTTGTACCTGTGCAGACAGCCCAGGCTGTCTGATGGCAACAATACAGGGGGAAAGGGAACTGCAGGGAGAACAGAGGACATCTAAACTTCAATAACAGAACTATACAGCACTAAAGCTTTTCCTAATATTCACACAATAGTTATCTTTTAATTGCGAGAGCCAATCATCTCATCCATCTATAACAGGAAGAATTGGGTGAAGCAAATGATCTGCAAAGTATCACAATGTTACAAAGTAATAGCAGGGTCTAATCCTTTCGCCTCATTTCAGCTTCCCTTCCCAGTCCTGGTGGGAGACACTGAGCCCAGCATCCCCCTGCAGCTCCAGCTCCTGTAGTCAGGCAACCATCCCACATTCAGATTCCCGTTTCACTCAGCCACCGTGGGATCGTGCTCTCACCTGCTTGGCGAAGGATCACTGCTCTCCATTGCTGCTCTTCTTAACTTGTGCTTTTTAAATCATCCCAACTTTGTGGCAGTTTATTTGTGCTCTGCAGCACTGCAAGGGACACCTGCTCTGCATTGAGTTTCCTTCCCCAGGCTGTGATTCACTTGCTTGATTCCCTTTCAGACAAACACGCCGCCGTGGTGCTTGGAGATTATTTGATTTCTGCATTTGAAAGGGCTTCTCTTAATGGTATAATGGTGACCTGCTGGTTGCCTGTAAAATAATGCTTTTCTCAGCTGCTTGTGTTCAGCACATTGTCTGTGTCACCCAAAAACCATACACAGTGGAGAGCAGAGCCTGACACAGCTGAGTATTCATACTTATTACATTGCCGAAGTCCCCACCAAGGCAAAAAAATTACACAGTAAGGTTTCAAGTAAAACAGATGAAAATGGGGAGAGGGGAAGAAAAAAGACACCACGTAAAGACGGCTGAGCAGAGTGTCAGGGTTTATGGACAGTGCACTAAAAGCTTATCTGCTACATTTTTGCCTGTTCCAATTACAGAGTTAGGAAATTTATTCACAGTTTCAAAGATTCAAATTCTTGTGAAGTTCCCATTTCTATACCTGGTGGAATGAACTGGGCAGCAGTCATTGGTGCTGTGCTGTGCTGGCCTCATCAGTGATCAGCAAAAGTTACCTTGTGTCAGTCAAGGAGCTACAGGCTCTGCAGATTCTGTACAACCCCTAAAGTCTGTGTATGTCCCCGTTCTTATGTGGGTTTGTGTTTTTTCCCTTGTAACTCCATGATAACAGATTTTTTAGATATACCATTTCAGATTACAAACCCGAGATATTCTCTGCAAAATCCCATTTCCCAGGCATCTCTTTTAGGATGGGTGGGATCAACAATCTTTAGAACAACACTTTGTAAGTGATGTAGAAGTGCACAGCTGCCTCCTCCAGTCCCAGCCCAGGACCCCTGCCCAGCTGCTGGAGCCCTCCTGGACCTGGCTGCCACTTTGTCATGTGCAGATTGAGCCAGCAGCTGAGCCTGTATCCCACACACAGAGTAGCTCTCCAATTAGTGTGAGTGGTGAGCTTTGCTTCTGCTCATGTTCTGCGTGTTTGCTCTGTCAGGTTTGTGTCTCTTGTATATTTTGATTCTGGTTTCTCCTCCATTGCCCATCTTGTTCCAATGTCCCTGACCAGACCACCTTGCTGGAATAGAAGTTCTCATACCTCTAAGTGCCCTCATCCAAGTTCCCATCAAATGCCTCTTCTGTTTGTTTTAGTTTGGGGACAGGTATCTTTTATTTCCTTTTGTGCTTTAGTAAGATATGTGGTGGATATTTCTCCCCCTGCTTTCTTAAAAGCAAATATGAAGAGTTTGTGTGTGCCCCCCAGGACTACTGCTCATGCTGAAAACTTGGTTCTGAAATGCCTGACAAAGCTGCTTGAATTTATTGACAAACTTATTTTTCCTCTGCACACAGATCCTAATATGGTCAATGCAGGAGACATGAATGGTTCAGGCAACCTGATGGATTTTCTGGATGAGCCTTTCCCTGATGTTGGAACTTATGAGGATTTCCATACCATCGACTGGCTGCGGGAGAAATCGCGTGACACAGATCGCCACCGCAAGGTACCCGTGCCAGCTCTGATGTGTCACACCCCTGGGTCACAGCCAACCTGGCAGTGACAAAAACAGTGGTTTTCCAAAGTTACTGCTTCCTACCTTCTTGGAAGAGAACTTCTAAACATATAGATGTGGGATGAGTTGAGGAGAATTTTAAATTTTTTAAATATATGGACTTGGGATGTCCTGAGTTTGTAAGTATCTCTGCAGCTGAGCATCTCTGAATAAATTATTAGGACTGAAGGAAGTAGGGAATGGAAAAATGTTATGCACCATCTAGGAGTTTAATTATTTTAAACTTTGTACTCTAAAACTGTCAACCTGAATCAGCAACACATCTATATGTGTGTTTAATTTCAGATTACAAGCAAAAGTAAAGAATCCATATGGGAGTTCATCAAGAGTTTGCTGGATGCATGGTCAGGATGGGTTGTCATGCTTCTCATAGGACTGCTGGCAGGTATGTATGTTAGTGCTACAGCTGTGCCTGAAGCATCTCACTCCAGCTGCTGCACCACCATCTGCTTCTCTTTGTACTTCATTGTCTCTCCATTGATTTTTTGTTTTTAAGCTAAAAAGACAACTTGCATTCATGCAGTTATGATTCTAAATAAAAATACCCACTTGCAAAGTCTCCTTTTGAGTGCTGACCTAGAAAAAATGTTTTCACCAGCTGAGGGATTTTTCTATTGCTTTGGGAAATCTGCATTTGAGTGCTTCATAGTCAATGGGCTGCTTTGACTTTCTGAATCTTTGCTTTGCAGAAGTAAGTTTTATTTTTAGGATTTTTTTTCCTTGTCATCACTTTAATTCTACAAGTCAAAAATATGATGTGGGGAAAATATTGGTTGTAGACACTCAAAAGGGGGCTTTATGAACTGCTGTTTCCTCTGGGTTATCTTCTTTATGTATGCATGGAGGCAAAATACAGATTCAGACTTGGTTTCAGATCTGCTTCCAGGCCAGACAGACATTACATATTCAGCAGCCTGCTCAAACTCACATGGCAAATTCATTAACTTCCTCAATTGTTCCTGTCTTCTCCTCAGTTTAGCACATCTTCCTGCCTGGAAAGCTGCACTTCTCTGACCCAGCTCAGACAGCTGCCATTTTTTGTGCTTTTTCAGTGATGTCAGGGTGCTCCTGTGTCATGCTGCTTGGTGAAAGCACCATGTCAAGTTTCCCAGTTTCCAAGGGGTGATGGGAATTTCCTGCTCAGCATCTGTCAAGTTACTATGTTCTTTACAGTTGTTAAGGAGCTTCAGAAGCACTGGTAAAGTTCTTGAGAAAACATTTCTGAAGTGACGTGTTTGGCAAATTATATAATTTCATAGACTTGTAATTGTTTCCACAAAAACTTGGTTGGGAGGGTGAGATGGGAAGAGAGTCTGATAGACTGTGTACTACCAGGGCTGCTGAGTCCTGCCTGAAGGCCAGGCTTGGTCCCATCTGGAATGGAGAATTCTGCCTGAAAATAAAGTTAGAGCAAGCTCTTGAGGGCTCTAGTGACCTTAGTAGTCCTCTCCTTTTACAAAGAATGTGGTAAACATGCACACATTCCCGTTTTAGTATAAACATCCCAGAAGGTTTTATTCAGTTCTAATTTGCAATGAAACCTGGTGCTGAATCCTCAAGGCTGTTAAAAGCCAGAGTCACTGTCCTCTGATAAGCCCTAACACTGATATGCCCAGCCTGGGATGGGGGTGAGGGTCAGCTACAGCTGAGATCTGGCAGCTTTTGCAGCCTTTCCAACAGCAAGGGTGCAGACCAACATGTTTTACCTCAGAGAGTGAAACCAAATTAGTCAGGTATCTTAACCAGATTTGGGGAGGGAGGAGATGGTGGTGCAGTCAAGAGGCACTTTGTGTTGTTTTCCTCTCTTTGTACAATATTGCCTGCTCAGAGAAGAAAGTGGCATCTGTATGATCAGATGGGATTGCAGGGACCAGCCTGGCCCCTCCATGGCCCCTCCTCTGCTGATCAGGCAGAAGCTACTCCTGCTCCAAGGGGAGCAGCCTGGGTCTGGATGGACCCTGGGTGAACCCTTGAGCAGCTGGGCCCAGGCATTACCAGAGGCAAGCAGAAAGTATGGCAGGGAGTGGGAGAGAAAGGGAGAAGTGGCAGCAGCAGTGCCCAGGCCATCAGGGTCCCATGGAGCATTCTGCCCCTGCTGTCCCTGTGCTGGCCATGGAGGACAGCAAGGTGGGACTCTTGGGAAGAGGCTGCCAGGGGCTTCCACAAGTTTCCAAAAGCACTTGGGTCATTTACCCAGGCCCAGGAGTTTAAATGGAGTTAGCTGATCTAGAAGCCTAAATCCCATCAATTTGGTAAACTTTATCTTTCAGATTTTTTAACACCTAAAAGGCTGCACCTCTACTGCCAACACAATCCAACAAGGCCAAAAGGAGAAATCCTTGTTCTCCAGTGCATTTGTCACTGGGCCCTGTTGCCCTGTGCATGTATAGCTGCACTGGGCAAGTGATTGTTGGTTCTGACTTCCTAGAAAAAATGGATTTTGGCCAGATTAGTTTTCAGTTGATTTGTGGGCTCAGCAGTGCTAGTCACCACAGAGCAATAAACAAACAAAATATTGCTGATGGAGGCAGGAAGGAGAGGATCATCCTATTATCATCCTATTTGGCAGTATGATACATATATCATACATACTTTTTTTTTGTTGTTGGTTTTTTTTTCTGTATTTTGTTAGTTTTGGACTGTCATCAAACCTGCATCCTTTGTTAGTCCCAGAAAAGTGTAGGTGGGAAAGGGATGTCTGGAGGGGGTTCTGCTCTGGCTTCCTGCTCACAGCAGAGCCCGCTTCAAGATTACAGATAACACCAATGTATATTGAGAATGTAACGCAGCCACTGGGATCATATCATAGTTTCCTGTGTGTGTGCACACATAAATTAGCCTGAGCAGAGTCCCTCACTGCCTCCAGTCTGTAGCAAGTACCCACAGGACCTTGACCATCAGGCTGGAGGAAGATGATGGTGTGTGACACAGTCAAATGGCAGGAAGGGCACTGAGGAGCTCCTGGAAATGAGGCTTTGATAGCCAAAGCCTGCTAATTGCAGAGAAAAGGGAAGGGACAGTGAACCCCACAAATGTTTGGTGAAGACTGTTCAGGTGAAGACTGTTCACACAATGGTCTAGGAAAAGATACTGAACACTGCCTGGCCCTGTCTCAGTCAGAGTTTCCATGCTTTCCTCATATAAAGCAGTGCATGGAGAGTGAGCCTGAAAATTTATATATGGATTCCAAAATTTTAGGCATTTGTTTTTAAGGAGCTCTGAATTTTTGCTGCGCCCATCCTGCCTGCAGACCAATGGCTGCTCCTCAGCCTAACCCTTACTACTGGCTAACTGAAACATATGCTCTTTATAGATCATCAGGTGTTTGTGTTTTCTAAAGCTATGCACCAAAAAGTGCCATCATAGTAGTGCTGAAATGCTCTGAGGCTGAGGCTGGATGTGCAAGAATTCCCTTGAATTCTATGCTGCACCACTTGGGTGATGCTGTTTTCTGACACTGGTGCAGGAAGAAAACCATCTTTTCAAAGCAAATCTTTAGCATTCTCATTAGGGCACTGTAAAGGAAGAATTTACCATCATCAACAGAAGGAAAAGGAGAGTGGTAAAAGGCTAATATCTAAAATGAAGTTCAGCATTGTCTGTCTTTGGAGTACTTAATTATTTTCCTCCCAGGCAGGAGGTTACATGGAAGGGGAAATAAAATCAGCTTTTTTGATGGGAGGAGCAGGGAGATGAATTGATGCTCTATGACCGTCTTGGCAGCCAAAATAAGCACAAGAAATTAAAAGCTTGACCTTAAGATGCTGAACTGTCTAGCACTTGCATTAATTTCACTTAAAGTTGCAAAAACTCAGAACTTTAAAAACTTCTAGCTCTGGTCACATAGGTGGTGAAGCATTCACTACTGCTAGGATTATTATCCTGGGTCTCCTTATGATTTTCTTCTCTTGAAGGCCAGTGTAGTAAATTGCATGTAGTAAAAAGCATTTTCCTCCTTATGTGGATCCCTAAGAATTTGGAAAAAGGGATTAGATCAGCTCTATAATTAAGCACATTGTCTTAATGCTGCTGAGGTGCCTGTGAACTTATTATATTAGAGAACTGAATGTTTGTTCTTCAGTATGGTTATTAACTTTATTGGGGAAACACATTCAAAAGTCTGTCTTCCTTTGCACCTTTTGCTAGGTAGCATTAATATGCAGCTTAATATAGTTAAGTGTAAACTTTGAAAGTTACAGAAAATGTTAAAGATCCATCAAGAGGTACAAGAGACACAGCATTTGCTGCTCATGTCCAAGAGATGAAAATTCCTTGTTTCTGAAACTTTCAGAAAGTTGGAGGAGAATTTAGACCTCACTGCAAAGCAGGAAGCTTTGCCTGCTGCTGTTGCCAGCAATGCAATGATTCATCGACATCTAGCAGGATGGTTCATTGTTTCCATAGAAACTTGGGAAAAATGGAAAAGAATAACCAAATTAAGGCAAGATCTTAATGAAGGAAAAGAATTGTTGAAGACATCATCACTCCCTTCTGCAGCCTTTTTTTTTGTGTGTGTCATCCTGTCTAGAATATCTGTATAGTGCTTCAGATTATATTTATAATAGAAATTCATATTATTTTTTAACAGAAATTCTTCACTGCTACCCTGAGCACCACTGCTTGTCAGTGTGGGGGCAAGTATCCTTCTTAAGGGTGGGAGAAGAACCTGTGGGTTTTTTCTGGTCTTTGGAGGGAAAAATAGGGTTCTTGAATTATTTGAAATGTGTTTTCCTCCTGTCTCTTTTACAGAAATGAAAATCAGAAAACTTTAGTTCCAGATGTAATAAACCAGCTCTTGGACCCACTTGTGTGCCCCAGCTGCTGGGGGAAAGGGAGCAGCCCCCAACCCTGCTTCATGTAATTGCATTTTTAGCAGGAGACACAAATCTATAAGTTTTGGAATCATAAAACCAAGCCAGTTTGCATTTTACAAAGTATTTTCCCCCTGTACATTGATATGCATTGATGAATTCTGTTCCAATCAATTAGCAGTCTCCTAGAATTTTATTAATGAGTATTTGTAAAAGTAATGATGACTTTTGCTTTCCATTGCATATGAGAGGGATCTGGAAAATGCTAAATGACTCTTCTGTCAGTTGGTGGTTTAACTTTTTCCAGAAAGTATGGATATAGGGCCAGCACACGGGTCTGCCTCTCTATGTTCTGGCTGCTCCCAGCCTCCCGTTCCTGCTGCTCTTGCATTCCTGGGGACCCACCTGCTCTGAGGGTGCTGCTGCTGCTGGGGCAGGTTGTTATTGCTGATGAGCAAATGACCTAGAGAAGCAGAAATTTTCTTTCTTTGTGTCTGTGTAGACACAAAGTTTGCCTGTGTCTGTGCCTGGTGGCCAGCGGGTGTCACTGTAGTTCTGTGTAATTACCGGGGAGCAGCTGAAACAAGCGCTGTGGTACACGGAGGACTTGAAGGATAATTTTATTCTGCATGTCCCGATTGCTAATCACCGTACACACTTATCAAAAACCCCATTCTGTTAAGTTCATAAGTCAGAATATGGCATTATGTTGTATCTGTAATGAAATGATCCTTCTAAGAAGTTGCTGTGCTGGGACCAGTAAAGCTGTACATAAACACAGATGTCCTTCTCCTCCCTTACCCCTGAAATGCACAATAAGGTTTATACAGATGGCCAGGTGTGTGTATAGAGACCCTGCACGATGTCCTCCCTCCCTCCCCATCTCAGCCAGATGGGGAACCTGCCTGAGACAAGCTGCAGGCCTGCATTGGTTATATCCCCCCTACTTGGCCATCAGTCACTATGAAAATTATAATGTTTGAAATAAAAGCCTATGAGAGAGCACTGAAGGTCAGAAAAACTTGCTGTTTCCCCCAGTTCTTTGGCATGTTTGCATTTATTGATGCAGAGAATGGTTTGGGTTGGAAGGAGCCTTTAAAGGCCATCCTGTCCTTCCTGCCCTTGAATGCTTCCAGGGATGGGGCATCCACCTCTCTGGGCAACCTGTTCCAGTGTTTTCACCACCCTCATTGTAAAAATATTTTTCCTTATACTTAGTCTAAATCAACCTCTCTTAGTTTGAAATTGTTCGCCCTTGCCCTACTGCAGCAGGCCCTGATAGAAAGTCTGTCCCCTTTTTTTTGATAAGCCCCCTTCAGGTGCTGGGAGGCTGCTTCTCTCCTCTCCTCTCCTCTCCTCTCCTCTCCTCTCCTCTCCTCTCCTCTCCTCTCCTCTCCTCTCCTCTCCTCTCCTCTCCTCTCCTCTCCTCTCCTCTCCTCTCCTCTCCTCTCCTCTCCTCTCCTCTCCTCTCCTCTCCTCTCCTCTCCTCTCCTCTCCTCTCCTCTCCTCTCCTCTCCTCTCCTCTCCTCTCCTCTCCTCTCCTCTCCTCTCCTCTCCTCTCCTCTCCTCTCCTCTCCTCTCCTCTCCTCTCCTCTCCTCTCCTCTCCTCTCAACACAGCCTTACATTGTGCCTGCTTACCCAAATCATGGCTTTTATTATGTTATTAAAATTAAAGTGTCCTTGCAACTTGATTGTTTTTAATGCCAGCATTTCTTTTCCTGCGTTTCTTTGCCAGGTACATTGGCTGGAGTGATAGATTTAGCTGTGGATTGGATGACAGACCTGAAGGAGGGTGTCTGTCTGTCTGCCTTCTGGTACAGCCACGAGCAGTGCTGCTGGACGTCCAATGAGACCACGTTCGATGACAGGGACAAGTGCCCCCAGTGGCAGAAATGGTCGGAGCTGCTCGTGAGCCAGTCCGAGGTATGGGATGAGCTTGGGGGCACAGCACAGGCAGTGCCCTTCTTCACACCTGCTGATGGTCCCTCCAGAGAGTTTCCCTGAAAGAACAAGCAGTGAACTGAGCACACTGCAGAAAAACACATTTCCACAAGCAATGTCTGCTTAACTTGAAGGAGGTCCTGTGGTTTCAGTGCAATGGAAACTGGAAAACTGTGAGATTGCACTCTCTTTTTATAAGTATTAAACGAAAAGTGTTTCATAACACACATAGCATAATCACCAGGGGACCTGAGCTGCATTTTATTTTTTTCCTTTTAAACATAATTTTATGGGACAAAAAAAAAAAAAAAAAGATGAGCACTGACAAATACATTTGTGAGGATATTTTTGGGATTGCAGATGGGGTTTTATGTATTCTGATACAGGGAGCTGCATAAGAAATGCTTGTTTATCCCTTGCAATCAGTCTCTCTATGACACATCAAGAGACTTAGCTAGCACCAAAAACTGGGGAAAGAGTGGACTCCCTGGGGGTCACCACAGTGAAGGATTTGCAGGGCTGTTGGACAGGAAGGTAAAAAGCTGATCTGGACAGATGTGAAACTTATATTTTCAGATTTTTTTCCCTTACATTTTTCTTTTTCATAATTATAGTAATTTTAAGTATAAAGAATGCTGTTTCAAAGCAAAGCAGGGGAAAGTTTCATTTAGAAAACAATAAAAAGAAGCCTTTCTGTACACCATTTGGGAGATAATACCTGTAAAAAAATACAAAAAGCACATTTCATTTTCAACCTAAGTTATTTAATGTATTGAATAACGTTTCCTTCACAATTCAATGTTTGGCAAAATTATTGTCTCAAATCCCCCCTTCCTCCTTATGTCTGACTTGAATTTGACAAAAACTGAATATGATAAGTGAGTGGGTGATTTGGAGAGGTTGTCTCAGATCTTCCTCCCGCTGTGGAGGTTGTCTGGTCCTGCAGACAGTGTTTGAGGTCACCTTCATTGCCAGGCAGGTGTGTCATTCATGCTCCCTTCAGTGCTGCTTTAGCTGTACAGGACAAGAAGTACAAGGTGGGAGTGTCTGTGCATAGGTGTAGATAGCTCCATTTTCTGTAGTTCTGGTTAACCCCAGGGGAAGCAGTGGGGTGCTCACGGTCCCTGCATCTTCTCACCACATGAACAGAGACAAAAATCTCTCAGCCAGGTTGCCAGTCACAGTGCTGAGCTTCCCTTTGCCAGAGGTTTGCTAGGTTCACCCTGGTCTTCATTAACAGATGTTTGGGGTGTCTTTGTGAAAGTGAAGAAATATTACCCTGATATAAAGCTACAGCATGGGGCTCATGTAATGTAAGAGAACAACAACAAAAAAAAGACCCCAAAACAAACCCCAAAACAAAAGCAAAACCCCCCAAACAAAACAAAAAAACCCAAACCGAACAAAAAACCCAAAGACCAAAACCAAACGTGGGAAGGGGAAAAAGAGGAAACTGTTACAATTATTAGGGGATTTGGAAATCCTGTGCATGTGTTTACTGTTATTCTGTCATTCTGTTACTTTGGCTGGAATAGAGGAAAGCTGCATGTCCTTGAGAAAATTTATAGCTTTCTTCTGCTTCTCAAAACCAGCAGTCATGACTGGTG
Organism: Zonotrichia leucophrys gambelii; assembly: GCF_028769735.1. NCBI lineage: Eukaryota > Metazoa > Chordata > Aves > Passeriformes > Passerellidae > Zonotrichia > Zonotrichia leucophrys. The sequence goes on along the minus strand of NC_088169.1, from coordinate 20,749,988 downwards.
TGTGCTGTGGCCTTTAGAAAAGCCACCAGCCAGGTGAGCACTGTGAAACTTCATCACTTTGTGTTCAAATTGAGCTTCTCACCTCCTGCTGTACTGTCACAGTAGGACAAAGAAGAAAAGGTTCATCTTAGTTTTAGTTACTTTCCTAAAACAAATGTGCCTCTAAGATCTGTGGGTTCCTGAGGGTCTGCTGGAGGCTGTAAATATTATTAATATATCTGTCTGTTACTGTTACACTGAAATCCCAGGGAAAGCCCAATAAAAATGTAAATTTGGAAAGGAAAAATTCAGTTTTGCTCAAAAGGCTTCTGTTCAAAAGGCTTATGATATGGGCAAGTTTTGTGCTGTATGGTTCCTGTAGAGGTAGAGGATTTTAGGACGTATCAAAATACACTGAACTTGACTGAGTTAAAACTGAATAATTTTGCTGGGTTTTTTCCTATGTTTCACTTTGTGCCTGACAACTACAGAAGAGCCCTATAAAACAACAGTGCTCATTGGAGCACAATTTAGGCAAAAAGTATTTGGAGCAGTTTCCCTAAAGGTGCTCTGGTCTGACATGCCTTCTTTTTTTATGTATAACTGTGATTCTTTCTTGTCATAGCCAACTAACTTTGACATTTTGAGGACTGAGATTTAGATCAGTTCTTCCTTGTGGTTTTGCCAATTTATGGCTGTGATAAACTCTGTACATACATTTTCATGGAGAATTGTGACTTTTCCTATGGCATCTCTTGAAAAATGTTTCCATTCTAGCGGTCCCATAAAATTAGCCCAAAGCAGAGACTTGTTATAAATTATTATGGAAAACATAATAACCCATTAGACACCTACCAAGCTATGCTTTCTTCCCTAATCACTGTTTTGTAGGCCAATTATCCTTCACCCTTCTGGTCTGGAACTACTCTTGAAGAGGAGGTGAAGAGGGTTTTTTGGTGTAAGGGAGTTTCAAAATCTCAAATTCACTGGCAGATCAAAAGGTCATCAGATGTCACTGGTGATCTGGACTTTCCCTGTTCTGCAGATTGAGTTTGGTCCCAAGGCCAGCTTCAGTGGAGCTGAGGACCCCACTTTTGGTGGCTTGCACATGTCCAGTGTAAGGATAGAGGTTTTGATGGCTGGACACATGTCCAGGGTAGAGGAAAGGACCCCATGTCTTGCATGGATCATGACACTGGATCCAGCAATGGACTGAATTCCTATCCCAGGGCTTCTGGATCTCCTGTCATGAAGCTGAAAGCTGCAGGACAAGGAAGCCTCTCTAGACCTGGAACCCACTTCTCACTTTTGCAGCCTTGAACCTGTCAGTCCTGAGGACACACCCTGCTGTAACATCCATAGGAGAGAGTCTGCAAAGTGTGAGATCCCCATGGAGTCAGAGCAGGGCTCTGGGCCTCTGCATAACCACACATTGGAGAGCATCCTGAGGGATGGGGTTTATTTTAGTGGTCTGAGTTTGTGAGGGTTCTTTTCAATTGTGTTCCATTTGTATATAAACTGGACTGACCCCAGATCTGAAATATTGCTTGGTCTTGCAAACTAAAATACAAAATTTTGCTCAGTTTTCCTTCTTGCTTCATTACTATTGCTTCCAGGGTGAGTCTTTTGAGCTGCCATGGGAAAGGTCATAGCAGGATCAGCTCTGCTGGTGATCTGCTTCAGCCTCTGACTCCAGTGTACATGCTCAAGACTTTCACTGATTCAGATCCTTAGTAATGGCATGTAATGGATGAAAAATGAACCATTTGCTGTACTGAGTTACTGCTACTTCACTTCCCAAAGGTTTTCATATTATTAATCATTAGAAATTGTTGCAGTTGAACCTGCAGAATGCCAGATATCTGGAAAATGTAACAATGAAACATGTCCCAAGGGATAAGATTGAACTGGCCATACAGACCCTTGTGGGGTCCTGCCACAGCACTGTAGGTGTGTGTGTGACTGCAGTAACGAGCTGACAGAGGTTTCTTACGACTTCTGAGAAGCAAAAGAAGAAGAAGTAAAAAGAAACAAATTTGATTTTTCTCCAGTGAATTTAGAAGCAAAACTACAGTTTCTACTCAACCCTAGAAGGGCCAAATTTTTGTAATGGTGTTGGCCTTCTTTGGAGGTATTCCAGGTTCACACTGACAGGAGGATTTTGCCCTGAGGCAAGATATCCAGAGTTTTCTCTAGAGGAAGAGTAAATATTGTCATAGCTGTTTGTAATTGGAAGCACTAGGAGAAGACATTCATGAGACTGTCTTCAGCTGTAGCAACAAAGGCTCTTGGTTACCACAGCCAGATGTCAATCACTGCCAGTGTGGGATCCACGACTGCTCGGTCTCAGGGCACTGGGGGATAGCCCTGTATTGCTTCAGCATTCTGCTGTCATCAGCAAAGCCAGCTGCTAACTTCAGCAAGCACCAACTTAACAAACTGCCCTTCCTCCAGATACAGCCATAAGGATAAGGGTTAGTGGTATCCTTACTGCATTTTCATTTGGACACACCTGAAAAATGAAGCTAGAAAACATCCATGCTGTTAAAAGTTGATTCCTTGCAGATTTGAAAACAGGGAGACTTCTCATCTCTTAAGTTTTTTATGACTGGGAACAAGGTTTGGCCAGCTCTGTTAACTGATTCAATTGATTAATGCCTGTTTTCCTCCTTGATTTATCATAATGTTGATATCCAGGCTGCTGTCCTGCAGAGCAGAGACAGGGGCCCTGATGCTCTCGAGCAGCTGGGATTGCATCCGGTAGGAAGAGTTCACTTAGAGGTGAAGGATTCATACCAATTCATGCACTGAGATCCATCTCAGTCTTTTATTCTCTAGTGTCATGTTGCTACAGGATATTGTTTGAAGGCTTAAGCTCCTTGTATTGATTTGATGCTGCTGAGTAGATTCTCTTTTGTCCATGTAGGTGGGTTTTTGAAATGAATCTAAAAAATATATGCATGTGAAGAGGCAGAGGTATTCCAAGGCAGATTTTAACAAAGGTTTTGACTTGATCATTGGAAAAAGGTAGAAACTTGAAGGTTACTATTGATTGTGCTTTCACCATGGCACTGCACAGTCAACCATTGCTAATGATCATTAGCATTCCCATTCTGTTAGAAAAGTAAAGCTATTCAGTTTGAAAATAGTAATTTTTGCCCTAATATTTTAAAATTGTTCCAGTCAGTAATAAGCCTGAGATGTGTGGGAGGGTTCTGCCAAGCTATGATGTTTCCAAATTATTTTCAACCCTTTCGTGGACAGCACTATATAGAAAGAAATTATTTTTGTATGGTTTTACACGTCCTGTTTGTGAACTGGACTGGCTACTGATACACACAGGGATGTTGTTTGAAAAATCAGCATCTGCATGGAGAACTGACCTTTGAATACCAGCCCTCGGAAAAATTCCAATCAGGGTCTCATTCCTTGCCCCCCACCATGGGATGAACACAGCAGATTCCTTCATTAGGTGTCTTTTCACTATCTATTGCTTTTGCCATTATGATGCGTTTGTTTGATGTTTTGGAACTTTATGTGGGTTAGTTGGATTTTTTAGTGCTTGAAAGATGCTCAGTTTAAGGTATTTGGGTCCCTTGCAAACAGACTGTATGGAATGGGTTAGGTATTTATTAGTATGCTGCTTCTTTCCATTAGTAATAAAATTGTTGGAGTATATAAAACTACTTGTCCTTCCTGAGGAAAAGCAGCACTTACCATGTAAATGAAAAATCAGGCTCCATGCCATCATGATCACTAGTAGAAGTGTGAGATTTGCCAATCTGCATTTGTCTAACAATGTTTGTTACTGTTATTTTTCTAGGGTGCAAGTGCTTACATTCTAAACTATTTTCTGTACATTATGTGGGCTCTATGTTTTGCTTTCCTGGCAGTCTCCCTGGTCAGAGTGTTTGCTCCTTATGCCTGTGGCTCTGGAATCCCAGAGGTGAGTTTCCCTTTGTGCATGAATATCCAAAAAAATCCAGACCACAACAACAAAAAAATTACTGTCTTTTCCCATTCCAGAACTGTACTATGAGATAGCATAGCAACAAAGAAAATTGTCTTTCCATCTCATCTGCCTTCATTCCTTTTTTCATGCTTTTATGGTGATCATCATTTACTACTTTCATAGTAAAAACTGTTCATATGTCACTGTGACAGGTTAATGCATGTACTTGTTCGTTGCCAGAGCGTGAATTAAAAATCAACATCTCCAAGAGACACACTCACTAGAAGATTATAGAGAATTTTCCTAGGATGAAATTACTTGGGCCAGTTACAAAATCAATTATTTTCTAGGCTAGGCTCTAAATAAAAGTGAAATAAAAAGAAGAGGATGGGCTACAAAGCTAAGGTTTCCTAAACTGCTGAAGATGCCCATCATTTGGGATGCCTGAAAAGTGTCTGATGCACGTCTTTTGCAAATTGTTTTCCTAAAGACAGAGTAATGTACATTGTGCCAGCATGACAACATTATAGCAGCCAAAATATCTACTTGGTTTTCATTATTTTACATATTGAGCCTCAGTCCATATTTAAGCTGTTAAATGAAGAACCTTATAATTCAACCAGCAGAGTTATTAAAAGTCTTTGAAATCAGGGCAGTCTCTTGTTAGAAGTGCTATGGAACTACTGGAATTATTGTTTAGGAATGTGGCAGACAGAATTAACAGCCCAAAGCTTAGAAATCTTGGCGTACTTTTGTTCTTGATCTCTAAGAGAAGCATCCAAATGTTTAAAAAAACTCACCACAAATAATTTAAAATATTTGAATAATTTACATGTTTGAAAGTAGTTATGTGTGTCTTTGTTATGTGTTTGATATATTTGTAGTTTTAAAAAGTTCTCATAGTTAACTACAAAGCCAGTTTCCAAGTGGTAAATCCCTCGTGTGAGGTGAGGCTCAGCTCCAGCCCATTTGCATGCCTGGAGTCCAAACCCAAATCCCACCCTGCAGCCTTTGTGTCATGCACATGCATTGTGCTTTCTGACCCACTCACTAGCAAAATTAAGACAAAATGTGCAGAAATATGATCTTTTGGACTTTCTTATTTCAGAATATGTGCATGCTTTTATGGCACAGTGATTCCAAATACCTAGAACTTTTTTTGTGCATTTTATCTGGAAAAAGTCTGTTGTTGTTTATTTGCTTTTTTTCTGCTTTGCTAAACTCAAATCCAGCTTAACTCTGTCTTGTAAGCCAAGGAGATATGTAAGAGTTTCATATTTCTATTGATCTCTGTGAGAGTCCTTACTGCCTGTTATGGGGACCACCCGTAACAGCAGTAAAAGTGTGGTCTGCCTAACCCCTGCTCAGATATTGCTGTGGGAAAGATGCCCTACCTACAGTTTCTTTCTCTCCATCACTGTCTCTTTTCATGCAGTCTGCCACTTTTTAAACTCTGCTGGAGTTCTAACTCCATTTGAAAGTTCAGAGTAGAAAAGGATTCTTCATCTTTTCAACATGTTCTTCCTGCTTTCCAGATAAAAACCATCTTGAGTGGGTTCATTATTAGGGGCTACCTGGGAAAATGGACACTTTTAATCAAAACAGTCACCTTGGTTCTGGTGGTGTCTTCAGGCCTCAGCCTTGGGAAAGAGGGCCCATTAGTCCATGTGGCCTGTTGCTGTGGAAACTTCTTCAGCAGCCTCTTCTCTAAGTACAGCAAGAATGAAGGAAAGAGAAGAGAGGTGAGCTTGGCTCATAAATTTTTAATTTCCCTGTCTGGATACTGGGGGTTTCAAAACAACTCATGCCTTGTATGTAAACATTTGCTTTGCAGGTACTTTCAGCTGCAGCTGCTGCAGGAGTTTCAGTTGCCTTTGGGGCTCCAATTGGAGGTGTGCTTTTTAGTCTGGAAGAGGTGAGACCTGGCAGTTCACTTGCTTCAGCAAATATATTTCAATTTGATACCTTTCTCTGAGATTACTCATTATTTTTCAAATATTTATATGCTTATTTTTTCCCCTATAAAAAAATCTATGATTTCCAATAATAAGAAATAACCAGGTATTTTAGCATAATCTGAGTAGCAGAAAACAAATTAGATGACTGAGTATGGAAATATATCCCTCTGCTGAGGTGTCTCTAGCCTCCAGCTAGCTAATGCATGGACCAAGCTGTCAAGCATTTCTTATACTTTCTAGATAGCAACTATGGGTTTAAATTTTAAACTAGTTGCTACTCCTTTTCTGATACTTTTATGAACGTGTTCTGGCTGTGGTAAGGTCTAGTGCCCACAGTAAAGTCAAATGAAACAGATGGTGATGGTGGGTAAAGGCAGCACTTCTGTGGCACTCAGTGAAATGTTTATGGTCTTTACTTGGTTTTAGGTCAGCTACTACTTTCCCCTGAAGACCCTCTGGAGGTCATTTTTTGCTGCTCTGGTGGCTGCCTTCACGCTGAGGTCCATCAATCCTTTTGGGAACAGCCGGCTGGTGCTGTTCTACGTGGAGTACCACACCCCCTGGTACATGGCCGAGCTCTTCCCCTTCATCCTGCTCGGCGTCTTCGGGGGCCTCTGGGGGACTCTCTTCATCCGCTGCAACATCGCCTGGTGCAGGAGGAGGAAAACCACCAGGCTTGGGAAATACCCAGTGCTGGAGGTGATTGTGATAACAGCCATCACCGCCATCATCGCCTACCCCAACCCCTACACGCGCCGGAGCACCAGCGAGCTCATCTCGGAGCTCTTCAACGACTGTGGCGCCCTGGAGTCCTCGCAGCTCTGCGACTACATCAACGACCCCAACATGACCCGGCCCGTGGATGACATTCCTGACAGACCTGCTGGCCCTGGGGTCTACTCTGCCATGTGGCAGCTGGCCTTGGCCTTGGTGTTCAAAATTGTCATCACCATATTCACTTTCGGCATGAAGGTAAATCGGAGCATGGGCCGCAGATGGGTTGCGTGGGCTCTCTGTGGCTCTGACCTGCCCCAGCCACAGGGCTGTCCCTGAGGAGCTGCTGGCCCTGACCTGCCCCAGCCACAGGGCTGTCCCTGAGGTGCTGCTGGCTCTGACCTGCCCCAGCCACGGGGCTGTCCCTGAGGAGCCCACAGGGCTGTCCCTGAGGTGCTGCTGGCTCCTCTCCCTGCCAGCACCGTGCCCTGTGGGCCCCTGTGGCAGCCCAGGACTGAGCCCTGCTTTTCCACCTTCCAGTCATCTGCGGTTTTGTTAAGTGAAAAAGAAATCTGTGTGGAAATCTAAACCCACTGTTGCCAATAAGCAATTTCAAGATGATTCCCACTGCAGCTGTTTTTTAGCTCTCTCATGGATATGGGCTATTTACATTGTTGTTTGTCTTGTTGGATTAATGTCTTAATGTGCCTCAAGGTAGCTATACTCAAGGAAGTAATAATTTTAAATTTACTATTTTACACATTTAGAGCATCACAGAAATATAAAAGTGACTGAAAAGTCTATTTTTGAATACTTTAAAGCACTGTAGATCAGAAAAAAAGGGGAATGAACAAGAAGACTAACTGATGTGTCATTTGAATATTCTGGATTTGCAGCTTTTTCCTTCAGCAACTCCTTCTCCCCATAAATGAGTGATGAAAGGTCCAAGAACAATTTATCTATGCTTTCCATATATACCAAGCTGTTTGTGGTGAACTCTATATATCTGATTAATGAGCACATAAAAAACAGGTTCTGTCTGTCTACAGCTCCCATTTTCTGAGCATTTATTTGTGGATCTGGTGACTGCAGACAATGAGAAGCTTTTTTTAGTTATACACTGTATTTTATACCATGCTCAAAACTAGAGTATCTCATTTTTCACTTAAACACTACACTTGAACTGAGTATAGCCTTTCACTCTAGAAAGTGATTTATGGCTGACAGCCCATTGTTATGCTTGTTCATGAAAAGCTTTGTTTCTTTATTTAAAATGTGATTCTTTATTTATCCTGTATATTTAAAAACTGTTAGAAGCAATTGACAGTTTCAACCTGTCTGTAAAAGAACGGGCCAAATAGCTTTACCTACTAAATCTAGAAGACTCAATTGAGCTGCATCAGCAAAGTTAACACAATGTGGTGGGGGCTGTAGCATCCACTGTTATCAGCCCTAGATGCCTCTGGGCTCTGCTGATGAGGTGATTAGTTAAGTTCTCTAGGAAGCTCAAGGTATATTTTCAGACTTTAAAAGATATAATAGGCTTTCCTTTCTGCAAACAACAAAAGCTGCCAGCAAGCCCCTGTCACAGATCTGAATTGTCTTCTCCAGCAGGAAATACATCTCTAACTTGCTAGTGCATTTGACATCTAAGTAGAAATTTCCTAAGAGGAAATGCACTTATCCAAGGCAAAATACATTTTCATTCTCTTTTTTCCTCCCTCCATTCTCATTTAAATACTGTTTTTAATGATTTGTGACTTGTCTGTGCAGCAAACAAAGTTATGATTCATAGAGCTTCCTGGAAAATATATTGTAAACTGCAGTGGAGAATTAGTTGTCCCTGAGCAGTCAGCCTCCTTTCTCTGAATTTTTATTCTTCATTTGACATTTAATTTAAAATCTGGTCTGATTTAGTCTGAAAAAGTAGTAATAAAAGCATAAAGTGCTCCATCTGATAGAGGGTGAAATCACAATGTTATTTTCAGTTAAGCTTATTCTCAAGCCTATGACAGAACCATCAGCAGCTCCTGACCTCCTGCTGAGAAAGCAATAAAGGCCAAGCCAGGAACATCTTGACTTCAAAAGCAAACTATTATTCAGAAACAGCATTTATCTCCCTAATTCAGTGGGATGCAGCAGATAGGGTTCAAAATTTCTTTAAAAAGTGCACTAACTTTTTATAAAGCTATTAATACACATGTAGCCACATAAACTCTGTCACTGCAGAAAACTGTGTCAGACCATGGGGATCAGCCCTGTAGGCTGCCATGAGGCTATGGAAACTTGGTTCTCTTACTGTTAATTAAAATTGTTTGATACTTGCCATTTTTGTCAAGGTGCTCATGTGTCTATATTTCATTCCAGATCCCTTCAGGCCTTTTTATTCCTAGCATGGCTGTTGGAGCCATAGCTGGCCGGATGGTTGGGATTGGAGTGGAGCAGCTGGCATACCACCATCATGACTGGATCATCTTCAGGAACTGGTGCAGACCTGGGGCAGACTGTGTTACACCGGGCCTTTATGCCATGGTGGGAGCAGCAGCTTGCTTGGGTAGGGTCTCTGCTGGTCATTGGTTTGTGTGTGACCAACACTGGGGACATGCTTGGGGACATGCTCTGGAGGGGCCTGGGTTGGTGTTAGCTGCCTGTGTTGGCATTTCTGGGGGCAACAGAAGTTGAAATCAAGACGTGATGGGCTAAAGAATGGGCAGCTTCCTCTGCTGGTTGCTCCAGTGATCTGTCAGATAGTCAGCAACAGAAAGGCTTGCAGTCATTGATGTCTACTCCTTGTAGTCTGCCAAAAGTAGAGAAAAGGAAAGAAAAAATTGAAGTTAAGCTGCGGGTTTCCAAGCAGGAGTGCATTTGATGTACATTTGCTTGCATTTTTTCCATTTGATGTAATGAAATTCACTGTAACTGGACTTGCTTGTTTAGACTGTGCACTCTCTCAGTGCAGGAAGCAAACATCCAGTTTTTGCTAAATTTTAAGCTACACAGAGGCAAAAATTCTGGGTCTTATTGGCTGCGTGTCATGGTATGGTCAACTGAGCTGTATTTTGGTTTACATTTTGATCATAGGCCAATACTGGATTACACTCAATCAATAGGATTTATTGGATATAACAGCAGCGATCTGTTAACTATTAAAGCAAGATAATTGAAAAATATCTCACATATCAAATTTCTAGCCATAGAGTAAAAAGTATGCTACAAGCATACCATCTGAGCATGTTTTTACCTGATCATATCTTTCCCCTCGTGTACTTGTATATTCTATCTCCTTTTGTTGCTGTTATTGATATCATCATCAGTGTATGAAAAAATAGTGGAGAGGCATAACACACTAGTAATGTGACTGGGTAGGTTTGAAATTAAAGATGTACTTAAGAAGAGCTGGAAAAATTTTGGATTTGGATGCTCATATTGGAAAAGCAGGATCATTTGTGTGATCAGTATAGAGGAAGGAAGGGTGGGATTTGCTTGAAAATTTAATGTCTGTAATGTAGATATCAACAACTGAGCTTAACTGTCTTGATACCCCTCACAGTCAAAACAGAAAAATGAAGTATGGGAAAGATCAGTCTCATCTGCCCATACACATCTAAAACCAGGCAAAGGAACAGATGAATTTGGCCTCAAAAGGGCCTGTTTTTATCTAGAGGTTATAAAGGCAATCTGGGTCATCCCTTTGGATGTGAACACCCACAGCAGAGTAGATGTTTTAAAAAAAGCTGGGATGAATCTTACTGTCCAAACAAGTAAAGCACTTCCTTTTTACTGTAAATGATCTTCATATTCATTAAATAAATAATGCACAAAAATGTGGCTCTGATGTTGCAGATGATCTGCTGGTCAGCATAGAATTATAGAGGCATTGAATATGCTGAGTTGGAAGGGACCAATCAGGATCATCAAGTCTAAATCCTGCCCATGCACAGAACACCCCAAAAATCACACCAAGAGAATTGTCCAAATACCTCTTGAACTGTCAGGCTTGGTGCTTTGACCACTTCCCTGGGGAGCCTGTTCCAATACTCAACCACCAGGTTCTTCTGGGTGAAGAATCTTTTCCTGATATCCAACCTAAACCTCCCCAAGACAACTTCAGGCCATTCCCTTGGGTCAACTGTCACTGGTCACCAGAGAGAAGAGATCTGTGTCTGCCCCTCTGCTTCCCCTTGTCAGAATGTTGTAGACCAGAATGAGGTCTCCCCTTAGTCCTCTCCAGGCTGAACAGGCTAAGTGACCTCAGCCACTCCACAAAAGCTTCCCCTTCCCACACTCCATCATCCTAGTGGCCCTCCTTTGGGTGGTTTCTAATAGCTTAATGCCTTTTTTTATACTGTGATGCCCAGAACTTCACATAGGACTCAAGGTGAGGCTGCAATTTTTTCCTCTTTTACAAGGTCCAAATTAAGGTGCAGTAGTTTTTAATAGTGTGGTGAGAAATACAGTAGAAAGGTCACAGCTTGTACTTAAGCTGTTCTGTACCAAAGACTGTCTTTCCTGAAGTAAGAGAAATGGAGTATTAAATGATCCTTACTCTGGCATTTGCTCTCAGCTTTCCACAGTCAGAAGTTTAAGGCATTCCTCAGATGAAATTCATATCTGGATCATAGTGTTAAGTAATCAACAATCAAATATTTCTGTATGCTGCTAGATAAAAAGATCTTTTAATGACCTGTTTCTGATTTTTCTCATCTAAAATTGGGCTGTATTTTGAGCCCCAAAAATAGCAGATTTATTACATTTACCTTTGAACAGAGGCAAAGAAATGTTACCTAATAATTCAGAGATACATACACACTTGTCCTCAGTTATGTGATCATTTTTATCCTGTAATGTAAACTGAAGGAGTGAGGAACTTGCTTATGAAATTAATATGGAAAGACTAGACTGAAAAATACAGCTACAGCCCTGCCTGTGGCTGCATGCCTGGATGGCCTCAAACCAAGTTGTACTCAGTTCAAACGGAATTACTATAGTGATATCCAAAGCAAGGGTTTAAGCTGTAACATAGCTCTTGCAGTGGCCCTAAGCTGTTCCAAGGTAGGATTTTGTAACTGTGTTGTGCCCAAAGATAATGCTCAGCCTTCTCCTCAGTATGACTGCAATAGACAGGCTGGTGTGAAGGCCATCTCTCCACGTTCAGCCATGGCACTGAACTGATTCTTGGAGTCATTTAGAGGGCTAACAGCAGGATTCAGTTTTACTTTCTCAAGTATCCATTAAAGCTGATTTTTTTGGCATCCTTTTTGGTTTTAAAGCTCTGTCTTTTAGCATTCATTGTTTGCTTTTCAATGCTAGCAACTTTGGCATGAGCAAGTTCCCTCAACCTTTGCGATGAAAATTGCAGTAGATGAAAAATACCTTTCTGCAGAGAAACAAGCCTAAGAGTATAAGGGCAAAGTACTCAGCATAAATAATTACATGCATTTTTGAGTGCAAGGCTCAAAGATATAAGTGAGTTGCTTAGTATGTATACCAGCCCTGAGAGAAACTTGAGTCTTTTCCGTGTTGGCAGGTGGCGTTACTCGAATGACAGTCTCTCTGGTGGTGATTATGTTTGAGCTAACTGGAGGCCTGGAGTACATTGTGCCTCTTATGGCTGCAGCTGTCACAAGCAAGTGGGTGGCAGATGCCTTTGGGAAAGAGGGGATCTATGAAGCTCACATCCACCTGAATGGCTACCCCTTCCTGGATGTGAAGGACGAGTTCACGCACCGCACGCTGGCCACGGACGTGATGCGGCCGAGGCGGGGCGAGGCGCCTCTCTCCGTGCTCACCCAGGACAGCATGACTGTGGAGGACGTGGAGACCCTCATCAAAGAGACTGACTACAATGGCTTCCCAGTCGTGGTTTCCAAAGACTCAGAGAGACTTATTGGATTTGCACAGAGACGAGAGCTGATCCTTGCAATAAGTAAGTAGAGTGTCAATGTCCAAAAGATTGGTTTTGAAAGGGGTTTAGACAAGATAGGAGGTTAACAGTGTTATTCACCTTGAAGAATGGACAAACAAGCACCCCCAATCTTCAAATGTGACCTTTTCTAGGTAGTAGGACGTAGAAGCTTTTCTATTGCATCATACCACTGATAGAATTTTGTGGGCTTGACCCTTGTGGGCTTAATTTTGCTGTCACTCAAAAGAGTAAAATAAAATTCTTCTACAGACAACAGAGAGAAACTCAACTCAAATACCAGAATTTTTGTCAGAACCAGACCAAAAGCCAGTGTAGTGATTAGTTTCTTTCCCTCTCCATGGGCTTCCAGAATGGGCTGGGACAGTCATGAACTTTGGTTACCCATTGATGAAATAGCCTGTGCTCCTTTCTGTTGCTCTGTCTCAGTTTTTCCTCACATGCAGACTTTTTTAGTGCTGCACAATATTTTCAATTCACAATTCAATGCACAATATTTTTTGGTAAAGATGGGTGAATTTTTTCTGGCATCCAGTGGATAGCTGGCTGAGAGTCCAAGTCCATATCACTAAAAATTTTGACTGTCAGGTCCTTTCCTGGTTGATCTGATGACTGAGTGAGGATTGAAGAACAAGTGTATTGGATGAAAGTAAGTTTTTTCACCTTTTCTGGACCCAGGGCATTGAGAAATGCAGAGGTCTGCAAGGCTGCCCCACTGTCTGCTCCCATTTCTGGCAGTCCTGTGGTGTTGAGGGCCAGCTGGGCAGGCAGGCAAGATGCCAGCTGGGCATGGTTGCCTTGTACTTTGCAGGGGAGTGGAATGTCTGGTATATCCAAACCTCCTTGACTTGGAATTATTCTTCTCTGCATGGCTTTGTTTCATCCCTGTTGTTCAGGCACCTTAAAAAAGCTGTTGTTTCTGATGGAAATTCACATATTTTTCAAACAAGAAAATTAATAAATGGAAAATTTGGGTTACTTTGAAGGTCACTTTCCAGCTCAGTTCCCACAAAGCTAAAACAAAAATCGATGTCTTTAAAGCACTGTTTTAGATGTATTTAGCCTACCCTGGGTCTGTCTTTCATACTGCCCATGTTATGTCATGACTTTACACTTGGTGCCTTCCTAAGTTAATAGTCATTTGCACCTCCTTTTCAGGAAGGTTTGTCAGTGGGAAATTGCGTGGACTGAAGATGAAAAGCCCTCACTTTAAAATCAGAAAGATCAGAGGCTGCTTGAAGTCAGTCAAAGAACTTTGAGGAACTGAGTCTTTTGTTTCAGGTCATAAATGGCAGTGTGGCTGAATGGGCTTGCTGGAAGATGTGAGAAAATGTCAGGCTATGAACGGACAACAAAGAAATCAGTTAAAATTAAACTCAGTAAACATTTAGATCAAAATGCTTTCCTGTTCAAAAATTGTTTAACATCTGCATTTTTCAGAGGAAAAGGTACTGTTTTCTGATCAGCTCTAATTAAGAGCATCTTTTATAGAAAATGACAGAGAACCTAAATTTAAAATAAATTGTTATATGCATCGATAAGTTTTTCTAAAATCCTCAGCCACCGATGATTTTTGGTAACCCACCTTGGGCTGAGTGTGAGTGCTGTCATTCTGTGCTGGCACTATGATAAGTGGTTAATCTTTCCAGTAAGGTTTGTGTCCTTGTGACTTAAAATCTGGATTTGGTTTCCAAAGACACAGTATATGGTTCCGGTACAGAGCAGGACAAACTATGCTAGCAACTTTTTGATTGCTAATCCTCTTTCTCTGAAGTTGCTTTGCCTGAATTTCAGAGTTGGTGTTGTTGATCACTACCACAAGGGTAGCCAATGTGTTCTGTACCTCCACCTCAGCTTGCTTCATGGTTGTGATCATGGAGCCATTACACCAATTCTCCTTAAGCCATAAACTTGCTTACCAAGACAGAAATATCACACAAGGTGAAGCATCTCTGATTCATCTGTTCAGGTTCACCTGCTCAGCCTGACAGAGATACTGGAGTTACATCTCAGAACAGCATAAGCCCCATCCGTGCAGCACTTCGGCCAGGGAATGAGGTCTTACCAAAAGCAGAGTCAGGCCCACTCCAGTATCTCTTCTTTCACCAGTATCTCTTTTTTTTTTTTTTATGGCATGGTACCCTGCAGAATGCCTCCTCAGTTTTAACAAGCTCTGGCACATCTACATAAGAAAAATTTGCACTTCATGGAGACATGGTTTCAATCAAGAATTTCAGCTTCTTTTTCAGGCACAATTAATTGTGCATCAGTAGTATGGTGGTCCAGGGAATACTCTGGGGAAATACTCCAATTCCCTCACACATCTATCTGCCTTCTAGGATGAAGGCAATAGCTGCTGAGTCTTGCATCAAATACCTGTTCCCACAAAGCTATCTGCCTCATGATTTACCCCTACGTAATGTCTTTCCTACTGAGTGAGCATGCTCTATAAATGCATCAAATACCTGTAAAGTGAATGGCAATGCCATTGCCAATTGCTCAGCAGCATCCTCAGGAGGATTGTGTCCTTCCATTGATCCTTGTTGAGTAGGTAGGCAGGTGGGGTGGCAGAGTCACCCTCTCAGTGACTACCTCACCCACTCACCCTCAGAGTCTACATTTTAAATGACACCTACTTTTCAGTCTACAGAGGCAGAGTTTTGACACTGTAAAGCTTTTCTTAAACTCGGCCAGCTCCAGAGGCACCATGCAAAAGGCAGAGCCTTGGACAATAGCCAGGTGGCCTGTATAATATGCTTTTCCCAGTGTGGAGTTGAGAGATCAACATAGTTGATATAGGCTGTGAAATGTGAACCCCTGAATATGAGAGACTGTTTTACATTTGGGATAATTAATTCACTCTCTAGCTATGACAAGAGCCTGCATAGATTGCTCTGTAAAACCAGACATTGACATCCATTTGCTTTGCTCTTTCTCTTAATCTGTATCTGTTTTTCTTACCCACTGACTGCAAAAATGATCTGCTCTTCTGTTTTACCTTTACTCCCATTCCCCCATCCAGTGAGACTGCATACAAAATCCACCATTTTTCTGATGCCACTGAATTGACTCCATAGTACTACATCATTCAAATTTCTCTAGAGAGGTGTTTGACATGGAAGAGTGAAATCATGGTTTTGGCTAATCACTGCTGTTCAGGGTCACTGCTGCCTTGGGAACAGCAATGTGGTAACCAAAATGCTTGGCCCTATTTCTTAGGGTGCAGCTTTGGGAAGGAAATACCTAGCTGTCAAAGGTTTTTATCAAAGGGTGGGAGTTACCTTCAGTTTGATTAATGTTACCTCTTAGCACAGATCATATATCAAAGAAGTATGCAGGCATATTCACACTTGAAATTGGATGTATGAATTGAAACAAGCTGAGACGAAACTAACATCATTCCTGTAAATTGCAATAGGGCTTGTAATATGTGGGGTGAGAAGGTTGAGACTCACATACTGTACTGATGTTAGGTTTGAGCCAGCACTGCTCCAGCTCCAGAAATATTACAAGACAATGATTGCTGAATGTAAAAAAAAAAAAAATTGCAGCTGAAACATGTTGGAAACCATCACTGTCTACATTACAAGTCACAGGAGCAGGTTTCTCACTCTGATTGATGGCAGAGAGTTCCAAGAATATTTACATATGCTTGGAGTATGAGTTCAAGAGCAGAAGCAACCTATGTTAATTGAAAGTAATAATTTAACTATTTCCAAGGATTTATTAAAAAAAACCCTCAGAGCCAAACACATGATATGCTTATTCTGGGGAGTGAAAAGTTGTCTGTCATTTGGAAATCTGTCTCGTATAATGTTTATACCCTGTAGTGTTGAGCAGAGATGAGGTAAACTCTACAAAGAAAATAAAGTACTCCAGTGGTAATTCTTGGGGCATGCTTTAAGTAGAAGACTTATACTGATCATGCAAACTCCAGATGTAGTAATGTTCAGTTTGTAGTTTGATCCAAGTATTAATGATAGCTTTTGAACTTCTGAAAATGGTCACACATGTGCTGTTTACAGCTATATTTTTCCCCCCTTTACTATTTTCCTTTAAGTAGGAAGGTAATTTATTTTTCCTTTTTAAAATCTAGCTTTGCAAACAATTTAAGGCATTAATTGTAAACACACAAAGTTTACCCTGCATGCCAGCAAGGTGTGCTGATCTAGAAAAACACCCACACCACCCCTGGACCCCTGGAATGTGAATTTGTCTTTCCCCAGCTTTGTGTTCATAAATCCATTCACCATGTCCACATTTTCCCAAATCCACTGAAAAGTTTTTCTCCAAGCCAGCTGGGATCTTACACAGCTGTTGACTCCACTCCTTCAGACATGTAATAAGGTTTCTGTTGTGATTCTCACAATGGAGGAAATTACATACAGTGATTTGAATTTGACAGAAATTGGATTAGTGAAGTTTGTGAATGCAATGAGCTGCATATTTATTCAGAAAAGTATTATCCCTACAAAGGAAAAATATGTGCCTATAAAAATACCACATTTGCTTTGAGAGAGTGATGGCTCAAAGAAGTTCAAGGTTACTCAGTGACCCAAATTTCTGGGATTTCAGTACATTAAAGACAAAACCAAACCTTGCTTTCCAAAGGAGTGATTCTTTTTTATTACCAAATTAATCCACTGTCTGCACCAATTTTTGTGCTGCACAGAGAATGCGCGCCAGCGCCAGGATGGGGTGGTGAGCAACTCCATCGTGTACTTCACCGAGGACCCCCCAGAAGTGCCACCCAACAGTCCCCACCCGCTGAAACTGCGGAGGATTCTCAACCTGAGCCCTTTCACCGTCACCGACCACACGCCCATGGAAACCGTGGTGGATATCTTCAGAAAGCTCGGGCTCCGGCAGTGCCTGGTGACTCGCAGTGGGTGAGTAGCTGGCAGCCAAGTGAACATTTTTATGTTGTCTTATTTTTGAATGGATCAATAAGGGAACCTCACCTGTGTCTCTCCAGGGCAGCAAAAGAATTCAGACTTGGAACCAAAATGGTGCTTGCAGGGTATTATATTTCATTCTGCTCCCCCAAATCCTTAGTGTATTCTCATTTAGATAAGGTAAAAATAAACACAAAATAAACTGTTCTGACTTCCACTATCATTCAGTTTTCAGAAGAGGAAGATCTGGCGAGCAGTATTGTTTGCAAAGAATATACCTGTTTTGAGACATCCAGCTAGATTAGATGTTTGTGAAAATTGTGATAAAGGTATCACTGGAGAAAAATTACTCCATTCAACTTTCTTTATTGGATAATGGAAAGGTGTATAAACCAAAGGCCCTCAAATAACAGCTGAAGGAGGTGGGCAAATATGAAATTAGGAGAATAAAAAGCTGCACCATGTGGACTAGACATAACATCCCATAGTTCCAATGGAATTTGAGATATTTGGACATCATGACTCATCCCAGGATCTAGTTATAGCCAAACCACAGCCATCACTTCCAAATGTGGAAGACTAAAATTTATTCTTCTGTTAGAGAGTCTTTTTGTTATTCAAAAATATTGCATGTCCGTTGTTACTGCCAATGTAGTATCCTCAGCATTAAGAAAATAAGAACCATTATTGGGAAACAGATAAAGGTACTGATTTTAGGTGCCTGAGTTCAGAATTTTATACCTGGAGTTTTAGAAGTTATGTGAAATGAAAGGTGGAAAAACTATTAACAATGACATAGTTTCAATATTCAGTGCCTAATGGTCTTCAAGGACTGGAAGTAAAAAGCCCTTGAATACTGAAGGTTATGAAATTTTTTGACTCTTGGGGCCAGACATCCCATAGGCCTCATCTTTCTTGACAGATATAATTCATTTAGGTTCACATAAATGAGAAATTATCATTTAAATTTGAAGGAATTATGCTGTCAGTGACAGTTTCAGAAACCCTGTGCTTTAGCTTACTTTGTGTACTACCAACCACTGATACCTCGGGTTTGACTGCTGGTCCTCACAGCCTGAGCCTAAAGAAACTTATTATTTTGTGGTACCAATTATTAATTTTTGTAGCTCCTCACTCAGTCATGTTCCCAACAACAAGAGGTAATAAGCCAAAGTATTTCACTTAATTATTGTGGCTGGGGTAGTAGAAATACATGAGGTGAGAATACTTTTATAAAAAGGTAATAATTGGGGAATACATGAGATGGACAGTACTGTATGGAAGCACTCACAAAATGTCCCTGCAGCTGAACAGGGAACAAACCTGGATGATATATGAGATTGTTGACCTTTCACTTCCTTTTCTCCTATAGGAGGCTGCTGGGTATCATAACTAAAAAGGATGTATTAAGACATATGGCTCAAATGGCAAACCAGGACCCTGAATCTATCATGTTTAACTAGACTGGTAAAGAAGGAGAAAGTAACCCCACAGGAATCCCTTCTAGATTAACACGAAGGCTGTGTTTGCTGTTTCATCTTGTTTAAAGAGAAAAAGGTAATGTATATGAGGAATGGCCTGAAATGCCTCTGACAGAGGGAGTGGATGCAGGACAGCACTTATTTAATGAGGGAGGCAGTTTAGAAGCTCTGAGCAGCTGCAGACATCAAGCTGTGTTTCCTTAATGAGGTTCCCAAGAGCTCAATTGGAGCACTGGTGGGTGTGAGTGATGCTGGGCTTGGAGAGAAAGAGCCACGAGCATCAGTGGGAGGCATCAAGGTCACAGTAACTCCTGAGGCAGGTGTGAAGAGTAGCAGACACTGTTCATGTACAAGCTGCTAAGAGATAGAAAGGTTTGTGTTCCAAGCCATTGAGTGTAGATGAGTAATGTCAGTTGTTTTTGTTACTGGAATCATGGCTATTTGTTTGCTACTGAATTATACCATTTTCATGACAGACAAAAATTGTCATATTTTTAAACAAAAGACTTTGTCATCTTCATTTATTTTGTAAATGTTTAATGAATCAAGACTGGAGTTAAGTCTTAAGAAAAGAGTAAGATTATGCCTCAAATCACTTTAAAATGTAGTGTCCCTTGCTCCCTGCTTTAGTCTTTTGAATTTTTATACTGCTTAGCTTTTCTGTCAACCAGCTTTCCCTTATAAATGTTGAAAAGGGATTTATTTGTAAGAATTTATTATCTCTCTATGCAATTTTGCATACAAGTACTGTAAAATTTAGTATTTTGTGGTTTGCTGTGGTAACTGGAAAAAACATAGAAGCCCATAAAATAGCTTTCAAAAGCACTAAAAGGACAATGGTATCTGTCTCTCATCAGTGTTAGTGACCAGAGATTGAATCCCTCACTGTCTTCCCTTATGTACATCACAATTTTTCACAAATGAATGACATTCTGCATTGATTCTTGGTTGTCCACTTAGGTCCTTTTTGTCATTGCTCTTTCTTGGCATTTGTCTGTATTTGCCAAGAGATGGCTGAAATTAATTTAACAGTCATAGACACTTGCTCTGTAAGAGATCTACTTTTTATGCACTTGTCAGTCATAGGGCTGTGGAATTCCTCTCTACAGCACTGTAACTGGATAAGATCTGAGGGACTGAGAATGTAAATGATCATAGGAAAGCTTTAAGTATTTATCTGTTTGCACCAAGAACACAAGATTTACCAGACCCTGGTAGAGACCTCTAAGTCACTCAGGTAAAAATGTTAAATTTTCCTAAACCCTTGTTCTGGTCCTCTGTGAGATAAAGAGGGTCAACCCTTTAGTCAATACTGCTATCAGAATACCAAATTGTACTCCCTGTAACACATAATTCACACTGCCCTTCCTTTATAGATGCAAACTTAAAGACTGGAGAAAGGTTGTGCTCTGAATCCCTTCAGACCTCCTGGTCCCTTCATTTAGGCATCTAAGACCTCTGGTATTTTTGTTCAAATTCACCCAGAAAACTGGTGGTGTTTGGATGCTCCTCATGGATAGAGATGACTTTGCATGCCAGAACAGCCTGTTGCTCACCCCAGCCCAAACCCAGCCTGTTGATCTCACGTGGGCAATGTACATGATTATTGTGTCCCTGAACTGAGACAGCTGCTCAGGTGCACCCTGAGTTAGATGCTGAAGTTCTATGTCACAAATTCCTCCCCTTATCTCTGGTGACCCTGCTTCCTTCTGGCCGGTGTCCCACTGCATTCACACAGGGTATGGCCTGAATTGCTGAAGTAAAAGAAACGGAAGCAGAGGGATAATTTTAAGCTGTTAAGTACTCCACCTAACAATGGTGTTTGCAACAGACTGACATAAAGATATGTAGCTCTGGCCAAAGCCCATAAATATTGCAGTGTATACTTTTTGTTAAATGAACAGCTGCAGTACAATGTATTATTAATGGGATAATATTAACATCATGTAAACTGTAGGACTGAGCAACCCCTTTCCTCTGAAAATAGGAAATAGAACATAATGTGATTATTTCTTACATTTTTCTATGAAGCTGTCAGCAGCCAAACTCATAAAAAACCAACCAAGTCAATAACAATGCTCATAAACACTAGATTCCCTCATTTGAACAGAGAAGCCATCATAAAATCAGCTCATTCCCACAACTGAAGCCAAATGGGGCTTTATACAATTGTCAGTCTCTACCCATAACTTCTAGAATCTAAGGGATGTAGACTAAGCTAAAAAGGCTGATTTTTGAGAGCAATCTCATTCTTGGATCAAAATTGTATGACCATATTCTACTTTCCATGTTTTCTAACAGCAATCAATACAGTGTATCAACACTGAAAAACGTTATAATTTTATGAGAAAAAGACATGGACTTGCCTAACTGAGGTTAATCTGGCCGTGAATACAAATTCCCGTATGTATTGACTTGTTTTATCAGGTTAAACTCCATCTGTGGCTATGCATTGGCATGGACTCGTGTGGTTAATTCCCATTAATACCCAAAGGCCTGATTACTGAAACCAAGTCACCCCTGTTAGCTTGTTGCCTTGCCTTATTAGACTACTTAGGAGGAGCCTTCAGGGCTTAAAAACAAGATCCAAAAAACCAACTTGGTGATTTGCAGCAAGCACCAGCAGAAGGAATTGAGATTTATGTAGTTGTTGTGAATGCAGTTTGACCCTGGACTGCCACCCAAGTAAAAGGCAGGTGAATGGGTGTACAGCTCTCTTCTGTCAAACACATTCCTCTCTAGATGGAAAGCTTTAAATGCCTAAGGGGTCAAGGGAAAAACCTTTGGACATGTAACCATGTAGTGCTGCTCCTTTTTCCCGTGTCTGTTCAAAAGATGTTAAACCAGAGCAGGGGCTGCTATCTGTCTGTCCAGGAGTGGCACACTCATGGCTAACTTCAGCTGCCTGGTGTTATCATCAAAGCTGAGGCTGATGCTAGAATGACATGGAGGGCTTTGAGACTTTGCTAATTAGAAAACTTCCTCCATGCTCCAACCTTTATTGCTCTTCACACTGGTGTCTGAAAGGGAACACTCTTAATATAAATTAATAACATGCTTATCTCAAAAAATGCGGTTATGGTATAATGATTTATTTCCCCTTAACAAGCCCATTATCAGGCACTATTTTCCATCTGTATTCCAAAATTCATTTCAGAAGGTACTGAATAGACTCCAAGAGGCACAGATCTCAGTCCTGTTTGAATTTATATGGCTCAAGGTAGTCACGTAGCGTTATCAATCTGAGTTACATGAGTATTTTAGTATATACTGCTGAATTATGCAACCTCAGTTCAGTCCTTCAAGCAGTTGGCCTTCAAAAATGCCCAACTAAAATAAACAGGGGAATAAGAATCTTTGAATGATGGAGGTTCAGTATTGTACCTTTGTTTTGCATGAACTGTGTTAAGTTACATTCAGCTTCTGTTGTGTACTTGAAGCAATCTGTACTGGAAGGTTTAATAATAAAGTACAGAAATGAATGACATTAGAAAGACCCTTTGGCTGTCCCAGTGACACTAATTATTAATTCTTATGCTTTGAAGAAGCAGAAAAAGAATGTTTAAGGATTACAAAAGGCTCACTGATTCCGTGCTTGAATGACACTGTATTTATGACTATAGTTTTGCTTTGGCTCTGTTTGTTGTTTTGGGTTTTTTTTAATTGTAGAGAACAGTGTATCTGTTGCACCTTATAAAAAACAATGTTTGGACTCTATTTTTTAAATAAAACTGACTTACAGTACTGGAAACATTTCTTGTATATCTTATTAATTAGAAAATTATTTAAGTTAATGTCTCTATGATTTTTGTTTCCTTTTCTCACTTTCTCACTCACAGGGATAATTCAAGCCTGAGTTCTAGAGATTTAGGATATCCCATTAAATTATAGGTTAGGTAATATTAAGAAGGGAGTTAGTAAAGTTCATGCAGTGAACTTCAGAGAATCAGTCTTGATAGCTGGCTATTTTATTTTCAGAGAAAAATGTTTTTTCTTCAGCATCAGAAATACCTTAGAAATCTAAAAAGAGAAGCAAAATCATTTATCTAACCAGGTTGTTCTGTCTAAAATGGTCATGAAACTTTAAAACTAGATGTTGCAAAGCCCCTATGATATATTTTTGGATACATTTTTCAATTGCACATTAATTCAAATCTAAGATCAAAGACTGAAAATGACAGGTTCAGTCATCCCCATTTAATTGGATGAAACATATGGTAAATCTATGTCAGAGACTAAATTCTAGGTAGTAGCAAAGAATATGGGCTCGATCCTGATCAACACTAAGGTGAACATGCCAGCAATATCCTAGCTCAAATTAAATTACTCATTTCAGAAGCTGGTTTTGGCAGTCCCATGGCCTTCAACTCATTCCATGGATTGCTGTGTCCTTAACACAACCCAAAACACACACCATAACCCATCAGGCATGCAGCAACTTCAGTAAGTTGTAATAATTCCTGTAGTTTGTATTTGGTCATGGGGTTCTGAACTTCAGACCTACCCGTCATCACTTGTGGTGGTGCAGCTGGGAGATGGAATAGAAAATGTTCACAGCATTCAGCACTGCTGTGGTGCAGCTGTGCTCCACACACCCTGGCCTGCCCTCCAAATCCAAGCCAAGCAGCCTGTTATCATCCATGTGCCTTCTGGCTCCTTTAGGGGAGGCTCTTCCTCCACATCTATTTTCTACAAGCTGTATTATTCCCTTGTGCTGTTCTGCTCCTCTGCTCCAAATGTGATGTTGCTTCTAGCTCCCCACTGCTGTGGTGGCCCACTATGCCCAATCTCACGGACACTGTATCCCAAATAAGAAAGGTGCATCTCCAGTGGAGGGCCTCCACTTGTGGCAGACAGGATTTTGCACTGCTGCTCCCTGGAGGACACGGCAAACACAGTGTTGCTGGAGTGCTGCACAGAGTTTTTTGATTAGTTTTTTTTTTTTTTTTTTTGGCTTGCTATCTCTTAGGATCTGGTTATTGAGTTGTCTCTGCCCGAATCAAGGTGCAAACAGTAAATGTCAAGTAGGGAGAGATAGAAGAGAGTGGGGCAAAGAGAAAGAGAGGGGGAGAGAGAGACTAAGCAAAGATATCGCCACCACATGGAATCCTGAGATGTTCTGATGGACCTTTTTCATCCTGCTCTGCTTGCTGGTGGGGTTCCTCTGTTCTTGTGGAGGTACCACTTTTCCACAGTCTAAGTCCTTGTTATCTATAAGGCATGGGTGCTGTTCCCACCCGGCATGGGATGGCACTTGTGTAAGATACTTCCTTTCTCACAGTTTGCCTTGGTGGGAGCTTTTGTCCAGAAAGTTACCTAGATCTGCCTCACCAGGCCTGGCACCTTCTTGTTGCTGCTGTCAGTGCTTTCCCCACAGTTTGCCCAACAGAATTTTGTCCAGTGTGTTAATTCCAAACTTTCACCTCTGGTTCGGTCTGGTATTACTGCCTTCCTTGTTGCCATCTGTGCTTATTCTAAGGTCCTGTTGTGGTGGCTTCCCTTGTGGGAACTTTCTTGTTTGACAGTGTTTGAGACTGTTCATTGTGCTTCTTGAAGTCCTCACACTATCTAAATGCAATATCAAAAAAATGAACTTCTGAGAAAAATAGCTGCTGCATTTCACAGGTCGATTTAGTACGTTCACCATCTAACCAGTAACTGGTGACTTCCCAGTGAGGTCAGTCTGGAGCTGGGATGTGACTGTGAGAGCTGTATCCTAAAGCAGTTTGGGCTCTTAGGCAGAGTGAGACAGGAACTGCTGACCTGTAGCTGCAGCATTTGGTTAACTCTCCATCCCTCCTTTAACCTTTTTGTATTCTGAGCATAATTAATATTCTTGGTTTGAGCACATAATAAACCCTGTGTTATTACAGTTAATGATTTCAACCCTTGTTATCTTTCAGAATTATCTTGTACAATCAGGATTAAAATAATCTGAGTGTTCCTACTGGCTTTGCCCAGCCACAGCAGGTAACTGGTTAGGAAGACATAACCATATGTAACAGCCAGCCTGGGGAGAGTCAGCATTTGGCACTTCAGCTGTGTTTCATTTGAGAAATGATTGTGCAGCCTGAACAATCAGTGCACAACTCTCTGTGGGGATTTACAAAGCCTGATGATTTGTTCCTGGCTTGAACGGCATTTAGAGCAATGTTTGTGGCCAGCTGATGTTACATACCCTTCGGATTAACCAGTCTTTCTTAATCCACAAAAATTCAGTAAGGGGCACTGAATAAAATGTGGAGATTGCTTAGGAAACTAGACAATCTAGTATAGATTATATATAATCTAGACAAACTAGACAAAACTAGTATATTAGCTAGGAAGAGCTGCTTTATTGTCTCAAAGTTATGTCCGCAGAGGCATCCCAGTTCCAGGAGAACCATACCATACAATGGCTGGTCTCACTACTAGGAAGGAGTAATACCTAAAATTTGAAATAATATCTGTTTGTATTGATGCATTTTGAAAGACAACTTTTTTCCCTGAAATAAGCTTGCGGTTTCTACAGTTGCTAGTGAGAGCTGGACTGTGGCCATGCACAATTTGATGAGGAGTGCTGCAGGACTAGTGCATTAAATGCTAGTTGAGCATTTCTCCTTTGATAAATGCAGTAAGAAGGAGTGGCTGCCATAGTTGTGCCATGCAAAAGGACCATTCCAAATAATTAAAAAGTCAGATGAACTGTAGTTCTCTGCTTCTAAAGGTTCCCCACAGGTAAGATTGAAAGGTTGTGAAGCCTTATGATTAGATAATTTCCAAAGCTGCAATTTGCCTAAAGACAAATTTTACTTACCTAACTCTCAGATTATGTGACCATTAGAATCCAAAATTTCTGAATGACATACAGCGGGCAACCGGACCCCTGAAGTCCCCAAGCCTGGGAAGAGAGAGAGACACCTGAGCTCTGCTGTGGTTCACAGGTGAGGGAGAGGACACAAACTCTGCCAAAGGCTCCAAAATTACCCCAGTCAGCAGTGAAGATTCAGGAAAGAAACACAATATGTGCCATCACCAGCCCTTCCCTTTTTCACAGTAAGATCATGGTTAGAGACTCTTTGTTAGGTAAATGTCCATGCAATACAGCTCTTGTAGGTGTTGATTTAAGTCCAGCTCACTAAGTTACCATAGTGCAGCTCCTTCCTTGCCAACTTGTGCTCTGGTGGACCTTCTGCCAACCCAGAAGGAGCATTCTCCTAAAAGGGACATTTTTAGCCTTAAAGATAACTCAGCTAGCAATTCTAATCACACTGAGATGCAGAATCTGTATCTAAATTGTTATAGGAAACTTGGGCTTCTGCTGATACTCCCAATTTTCAGCTATTGGATGTTCAGCACATTTTTAGGCCTTGCTGTAGCCCAAACATAGTATTTTGCTTCATGTAATTGAAGTTAAAATCTAGCAGGTATTTGTCACTGCCCAGAATATTTAAACATGCAGTCACTGCTAGAGATCAATTATAATTTAGATTATTGCAGTAATTCTTGATTTTTAATCTCTGTCTGACATTTAAGCACCAGTATAATACTAGTACTACTACCACCACTACTACTACTAATAAATCAAATTAATTAATTCAAATTGTGCAATAATTAGAGGTACAATAAAGGTATAAGTAGTCTGCCTGAAGATTTTCTACCTCATAGATAATTAACAATGATGCTGAATTATGTTTTGGCCCTGTCTCTAACCTTTAAGGAACACTACCACAAAGCACTAGTCACAGGAACACAAGGAATAAGCTCCTCTGCACCTCTTCTTTCCAAGCCTGTGGGAACATACATGAAACCATTCCTTTTCTCTCTCTCAGGCCAGGTTTAGGCAATAGAAATCCCTGCTAATTTGATGACTACAACAACTCCTGCTTAGTAAATCTCTCCATGTCAGGCTGCTTCCTTCCAGACAGACAGCCACCATTCCAAGAGGACCAGTTTTCCTTCTGTGTAAGGATAACCAAGTAGGGCAGGTAAATCACACCTCCATCCCCTCCTACTTTTTTCCCTTTGCTGTTTTTCTCTTCATTCAGTCTCAACCATCCAGTCCCAACCCATCCTGCCTCTTTGCTGCAGCTTTTCTGTAATAACTGAGGAACTCTCAAACAAATCAACACATCTGCTCTTTCTGTTCACTTGGGTCTCCTGCACAGAATGCAAATTTGGCAGCAACAGTCAGTAGCTAAGCTACAGTCTAGCTACCAGCATTATTTCCACCAAATAAATATTCAGTGTTCACAAATTGTAAAATACAAACCATTGAGGGATTAGAACCAGGGGCCAGCTCAATCATCTGATGGCCTGGTGCATA
The DNA here is from genome assembly GCF_028769735.1 of Zonotrichia leucophrys gambelii. NCBI lineage: Eukaryota > Metazoa > Chordata > Aves > Passeriformes > Passerellidae > Zonotrichia > Zonotrichia leucophrys. The sequence continues at coordinate 20,722,781 of NC_088169.1, read as the reverse complement.
CAGACCACAGTAACATATACTGCCTTATTTGCTCTTTTTTGGCTTCATGTTAGAATTCTGCCTTCTTGCTGTTCAAGCTTCAACAAAATACAGGACAGGAGGAGTTCCTTTTGCCAAGATCCCTTTTTTTCTCAGAATAATGCCCCATTCACAACGCTATGAAGTTTTTTGCCTCTCTTACTGAAGTTTTTCATTCCTCATGAACACATACATTAGTCCAGGGATGAAAGCAGCCTTAGCAGTAGTTACATTTGCTCACACACAGAAACAGCAGGTGCTCCTCTCTACCTAGTGACACTGGAACAGCAGCTGGAACAGCAGCACAGACACCTCCTCCCCAGCAGAGCTGGAGGCCACTGCCACCACTCCTCCCACCTTCATTGGAACAGGGCTCTGGGAGCAGGAATGCACAGAGGAAAAAGGTGGAGAGCTGCAATACTTGGCTGATGATACACCCTGTTGGGACTGACTTTTAAGCTGATCCTCAGGAGTTCTGGTGGCGTCTTCCATCCCACTGCTCCCTCCTGCTAAGCTCCCAGCTAGTCAGGGGAGGAGATTTCAGTGAGTGACTGCATCACACCACACAGCCACACCAGGAATTGATTGTGTTTAGCTTTTCTGCAGTTGCACAAAGACTGCCTTTCTCAGATCAATGGAAAACCAGATCCGTGGCTGTGTCTGCCACAACTCCATGTGCACTGAGCACAAGGGGCTGGCAGTTTATCACAGCAAACAGCCCTCATATCTTTCCTGCCCTGACAAGAGGGCCCCAGGATTTTCCTTACATTTAGATTTTCTCTGAGCTTCAAAGAGAAGATATTATCAGTTATAACAGTGTTCAAGTACCAGAGGACCCTTGAGAGAGGCCAGCATCCTCATGTGATAAGGAGAGCTAGCAGTGCCACACAGGCACTCTGTGCTGCTTCTGAAGCAGCCACTGATATTTTGGGTACATCTGCAACATGTTGGGGCAAACACTCCCCAAGGGGTAATGGCTTTAGTCTGAAAGATGGCAGATTTAGACTCGATATTAGGAAGGAACTCTTTACTGTGAGGGTGGCGAGGCACTGGAACAGGTTTCCCAGAGAAGGTGTGGATCACTGGAAGTGTTCAAGGACTGATTGAACGGGACTGGAGCAATCTGGTCAAGTGGAAGGTGTCCCTGCCCTGTGGGGGTGGAATTTTGAGTAATCTGGTCAAGTGGAAGGTGTCCCTGCCCTGTGGGGGTGGAACTGGAGGATCTTTAAGGTCCCTTCCAATCCAAACCATTCATGACTCCACGATTTCATTCTGTACCGCACCGAAAGCTCGGGGTGTTTAGTGATCCACTGCTCCAGGCCCTAAATTTGTCTGCAGTATTTATTAATCAGGGTGAGGACAATGAGCAGGGATTTACCAGCTCCAGTGGGTTGGAGCAAAGGGGTCCCACTAGGTGGCAATCCAGCCCTCGGCAAGGCTGCGGCGGCAGCGCCGGTGCCACCAGCCGTGCTCAGGCTGGCACAGGCCACCGCCGTGCCCTTGCTGTGCCCCGACTTCTCATTCTGGCAGGAATCAAAGCTGAATTATTGTTTGCTCTAATTGTGTAATTTACCTCATGAATTTTCGTAAATATGACAATTAAAAGCTATTAAAAATTGTATTTATTTATTTATTTATTTTAGCTATATATATTCTGTTGGGAAAGGGCGAAGAAAGAAAGAAACCTTTTTCTTTGTTTGGAATATTTGGCAGGGCTAAAGCACAACTGTCTGCTTTGGCTCCTTAAACCACATATCACATCTGTAAAAACATAGTGGCAAAAGGAGGAAAAAATAATCTGCGATGCTTTCCTGGTGGTTTCTATGAGGCTTTCATGTAAACAATACATTTTCATCAATTATGCATTTAGGTCACAGGAAGAGTTGGTTGAAGGAATTCTTTTGCCATTTCAATGTCGCTGTCAGGAGGAAAATATAGCCAAGCTGATGGAGCTAGAAGAAACACAGTTTTGTTCTGACCTGATATTTTTCTTCTTCACTTTCTTTACCATCATTCCTATTTGCATAAGTATGTCCTTCAGCATAGCAATGTCTGTGTAGGGAATGCACAGAGGGCCTTTGAGCCTGGAAAGGTCTTATTTTGCAATGGCAATTTTAAAGCACGTTATTATTTATGTTGTTTGCATAAAACAGCACTAGAGAATTGAGTAAAATGCCTTCCCTGTAAAACGTTTGGTCAGATCTGGAAAGCAGCATACGCTCCTTGGTAGCATTACCATATGTAACCTTTAGGCTTCTGTGCAATTTACAACTCCATGTTACCTCCTTAAATATTCTTTTAAAAGTATAATGAGAATTAAGTGCTGAGAAACAGGTTTCACAGTAGCTACCACACAGAACAGGCAGCAGCTGATATTAGCTAACAAAAAATGCCAGAGAAGGCCTTAAGGTCTTACCTCTTCCCTATACTGGTAATCACAGACTTCTCAGAGCACTCACTTTCTTTTTTCTTGTGAAAAATGCCTGAGAACTTGTGGACATGCTTCTAGTGCTGTGGTGCATCTTACATGTGCTTAGAAAGTTGAACAAGAAACAGAAAATCAAGGGTCTGGGCTTTTCACTGCTACACCTAAGGAGGCTGACCCCATCCTGCAAACCCTGGCAAAATTAACACATAAAGGCAGAAGGGAGAAGAGACTGCTGCAATTAGTAGGAGAAGAAAACTCTGCATTCCCACTCCTTCTCCCATCTTTCCTAATGTATTTTATTTACTTTTCTCAAATGTACAATGTATTACCAGCCTTGGGAACAGGGACAAAAAGGAAGTTTCCCACCTCAGAAGTAAATGCCACTGCAGTTAGAGATTTCCTGAGCATACTGTGGCCAGCTCCACACATTCCTGTGGCCCAGCTTCAGCAGAAAAGGGAAAAGTCTGCTCTTCTCTCCATTCTTTCCTAACCTGAAAGTCAGGGCTCCAGACTGAGGAGGATCATAGAGCCAGGTGATGCTTTTCCAGTGCATCACTTCTTCCTTGGTTTGATATTCAGCGGTGCCGGAGCACCAGCTCAGGCTGGGTGACAGAAGGCTGGCTTGGCTAAGACAGACCAAGTTGTCCCATGTGCTGGAGGCTGTGTCCATGAGCTGAGGGACTCATGGCAAAGCACAAAATGCTTATTTAGAGATCTATAGATGGTCTGAAACATGGCTCCTTAACAGGAGTCAACTTGGGCTAGGAAGCGTGGGGAAAAGATTAGCTGGGAGTAAGTGCTGTGCCCACAGAGCAAGAATACCCTGGGACCAGGGCTGGTGTCTTGACACAGCACAAATTGCCCTGTACTGCTTGTTTGGATCAGTATATTTGGCAATGAGTAAATTGCTTCCTACTGACTCTGAGGGATCCAAGAGGGCTGATGGAGAATTTGTGAAACATCATTTGACGTTGTCAGGGACCAAAGCTCCTTATTACAAAACAGGTGCCTTTACAGCCCTGGTCTGAGGTGTTTCTCTGCTGAGAATGAAATACCAAGTATACCTCTTTAATCCAGAGCAATTTTTATTAATTTGTTTTCATTTTGGAAGTGAAGAGCTAAGCACTACTTCAAAGGTTAAGTTTAGCATATTTGTACTAGATATGCATAATCATATTTAAATTGATTCTCAAAATAGTCTTACCATTAAGAAGAAAACCTCCTAACTGCCTTAAAAGTAAAAAAAAAAAAAAAAAAAAAGTTAAATTCTGCTATAATTAAAGTTACACATGCAAAATTAGCAGTTCTTCTATGTTTATGAAATAAATCAGTCCTCTGAGACAGAGAATTTGGAGGCAGGGCTCTTTCATGCTTTCCTCTTGGATGTGTCCTATTTTCCACAAGCACTTAAGAATGCATTTCACAGTATGAATGTTACTTTAGCTTTGGAAGGGCTGCCAAGGAAAGTGGTGGATGGACTACCCTTAGAAGTGTTTCAGAAGTGACTGGATGTGGCAACTTAGTTCTATGGTTTAGTTGACATGGTGATGGTGCTCAGTCAGACATTGGACTCCATGATCTTGGAGGTCTTTTCCAATCTTAATTCTGTGATTCTGGAGAAACCTCTAGGACTTTTGTCTAAAGCCTCTGGTTCTGTTGCTTGCTGGATTTCTTCAGTAAGTTGATAGTAAATACTGACCAGTAAGAATAAAAAATACAAACTAAAAGTTTTATCTGAGACCATCTGCTAATCCTGGTATTCTCCTGAGAATGACCCCTAAATCACTGCATTAGAAAGAAAAACTGTCATTTCCGAGAGTAAAAGTCTTCATTTCCTTTACTTTTCTTGCAAATATATTAAAGTGGGTCATGCTGAAGGAAAGAAAATCTTTTTGTGACATTTTTGTGAGGAAAAAGCACTCCAAAATATTGCAGTCTCCCCCCACCCAAGAATGTAGTTTTATTGCTTAGTCAAAAGCATAAGTCATTTCTACAGCCCCTCTTAACCCCTTGAAGGCACTTAGACTCAGATCTTTCAATTTCTTCCAAGGCTGTATCTTACTAAATTGTGGGAATGAAGTCTTGTCCTTTGTTAGAGTACTAAGCCATCCATTTACTTTGTAGGGCCTAAGATTTACAGCCTGTTTATGAAAGATAAGAAAAATCAGGCTTTGAAATTCCCACTGACAAAGTTTGCAACAGTGGAAATATTAGCTTTTCTCTTTTACTTATTCTTACTAGGAATTAATTCTGGCTTACTTTGCTCTAAATCCTGTTTACTTTCTGTTTTCCAGCATTGCTAAGAGCCAGAAATTACCTTTCACCCTAGAACTGTATTTTTTTCTATTTCTGTGCAACCGTATATATTAAAGCATGTTAAGTGCTTTTAAGCCATAGACTGGCAGGTACTATATAAATATTTATCTTTTTTATGATTGCTTAAAGCAGAAGACTCAAAGGTATATAAAAGAAAAAAATAAAATAGCCTCACCTTCTGCCCTTAGTGTTCAAATCTATTTCAGTTCAGAAAAAAAAATCCCTCGCAGAAAGGAAATATTCAAACTGCCTTGCAGCACAAAACAAGGATAATTTCACTTCCTGGTAAATTCCCACATTTGCACTCACAGATTGTTTAATTTTGAAAAGGCCTTTGAAACAGTTTATCCCCAAAAAATGTAACTGAAGGGGTTCATAACAAAACATCATTTTTTATTATTTTCTTTGCAATAAATTTGTATTCTTTCTTGCTTTTATTGAAGGGCTGTTTATTCATACTATGTGAGCTGCTGGGATGGTGGAAATGGGAAGGATGCCTGTCTTTGGGAAAAAAAATCCATGTGACACTCAGCAGAATATGTGTTTTCTGGACTGTTCTTTTACTATTGTTCCAGGACCACTAAGGTTTACTTAAAAAACCAAAAGTTTCAGAGAGGCCAGGTGCCTTATATTATATGCTTGAGTGTTCTTTCCTGACTGAGTTGCTTTTCCCATTAGAGATTTTTGTCCCATTCCCATTTGAGGTTTGTTTCCCGTTCCTTTTCATTTCACCTTAGCTTTTCATGCAATGACATCCGAATAGAAAGAGACAGTCATTGCCACGGTTTTCACTCTAAAACTGAACTTCCTGGCTTTTATGGCTCATAATCAATCCCATAATGTCCTGTGATTTCTATGTATGAGTGGCAAGAAGTAAAAGGGAGTTTATTTTGCCTGTATGCAGACAGGCCAACTTTCACACATTAGGAGTAGCAACTAATCACCCACAACATTTCCTAAAGTTTATGGTGCTGGCAGACAGCTGTTTTTGTTCCAATGTGATGGTTCCTTTGCAGACTCCTGCTGCCAGCAGTGTCTCAACCACTTTACTAGTGCTCCATGCACCACACATCCTGGACCACTGCCTTTAAAGCTCCTTTCTACTTTATACAAACAAAAGCAAACTAGTCTGCCAACAAATACCAAGGAGATAGACACATTGTTACTGCACCCATATGCTCTGTGAAAGAGAAATTTCAGTTACCAACACCTAGAACTGAAAGAACAAAGTGATAGTATGGGGCATGAACCCCAGCTCCTTCAATAAATATTTTACCCATATATTTTGTTTTGATTTTTTCCCCCTTTTAAATCCTGGCCCTTGGAAGGATTAAAATTCACTCAAACTACAACTCATGATATAGGAATTTGAAAAAAGGTTACCTATATTCACTGAAAGTTAACCGATGTTACTGTAAATGCATTTGTTCCACGTGTTGTAAATGTATAGAAGTGGGGCCTTGCCTAAGCAATTGTTGATAATATTTAACAGCCCTTTAGTATTTGACTTGATTAACATGGAGCTTAAGAGACTGAGGAAAGCATTCATTTGATCTCTGCAATGCTTTGTCTATAACCTCCCATCTGCAAACTTGCTCTGATGCTCCTTGTCTTCAAAGACTTCCAAGCATGTCCTTGAAGCTGCGAACACACCCACTGCTGACAGCCCAAGTGCCTGTCTTTAAACAGAGCTGATGCTGGAAGATTGGCATCCTGTGCTATGGATAGCGTGAGGCTGGGCCCACAAACACCAGTCAGCCTGAAGACAAAACCTTCTAGAAAATAAATAGGTGAAAACCTTCAGAAATTCAGCAGAACTCTGAACTGCAGTCAATTACTAAATACAGGAGAAGAAACAAGTGGACTGAGGAAGGAGAAAAATTCCCTTTATCAAATCATTAAAAAATCATCTCCAACTAATGAGGTGTAAAACTGAACATTTGAAGTGGATTCACTTTCTTTCTCTCCCACTGATACAGACACATTTGCAATCATGTATATTTGTTCAGTACAGTCATGCTGGTTTTAACTTCCATCTAATTATTATTTATATGATAATAGTTTCTAGGAGCCCAGACACAGAGCAGAAGGCTGCTGTGCTAAATGTAAAATACTTGCAAAAAAATTTATTCAACCACAAAGATGACAGGAAATCCACCCAATAAATTCAGTGTTGGTATGGTAGTTGCTTCTAATTAATCTCCAACTAAAAAAAAATACAGTAGCAAGCATATTTTACTAAAAAACAAACCCCCCTCAATCTTAAATGTTGCATGATTTGTTGGAGACTCTAAATGCATGTTACATTTTAAAACTCATTGAAAAACTTTATTTATTTTTTAGAAACCTTACAACCACAGGCTCAATAAGTAATGGGTGAAGGCTTTACTTTATTTGTCTTTTATGTGAGCAATTGTGATTGCATGGAAAAAAAAAAGAACAAGTCCCAAATGCAGGAATTTGAGTGAAATTCTGTGGGTCCTCCATTACACAAGAGCTCAAATTTGACAGTTATAATGGCTTTGTGTTACTTCTAAGGGACATAGATTTAAAGAAACTGAAATAAATGAATAATGCTTCTTTTGGAAGGTACCTAATGCAAAAAAAGAAAACATTATCCCAAAAGACACCAAAAAGCGCTTTTCTCAAGCAGGAAAGAGCTGCTTGGCCCTTGCAGAACTGCTGGAAAGGATTATCAGAAGCTACTTAACTAGACATCAAGGGATGTCCTTCCTCCAGGGGAGTTTAGATTGGACATTAGGAAAAAATTTCTTCACAGAGAAGGTAAGCACCACATTGGAACAGGCTGCCCTGGGAAGTGATGGAATCACCATCCCTGGAAGTGTTCAAAAGGCATGGATGTGGCACCTGGGGGCACGGTTTAGTGGTGAACTTGGCAGTGCTGGATTAATGGTCAGACTCAATGATCTGAGAGGTCTTGTCCAACCTAAATGATTCCATGATTCCTCAGGTGGTTTCTCCAGTGACCCAAAGGCACTGGCACAGCTCCTGCCATGCTCCTTTCCATGAGAACATTGGAGCTACTGTGACTGGGCAATACCCACTCAGCTTTGAACAGCCTTTGGTACCAGCCACATCCATCACAATGCAAGGATGTGGTGAGGGTGGGTTTGATAATCAGGTGGGGGGAAGAAAGAAGACATATCCCAGCCATGTTTTAACTGCTGGCCACAGGCACAGTATAGCCAAACTTGTAGGTACACAGCTGGCTAAATACAGCAGGCACGGGGAACCACTTCACATCAGCTAGAGTCCTGTTAAATGCTTTAGTGTATTCCTGTTGGGAATGGTGCCTGGTGGCTTGTTTTAGGGCTCAGGCCACATTAGGCAGAGCATCACTCTAGACCCTGGAGAGATTAATCCCCTCCAACAAGCCCAGCAAGTGCAGCCTCAGCAGAACTCCACAGGGTGGATCTGTCTCTGCTCCCCTACCAGGCCTTGTTTTCAGCCAGTGGGCAGATTTTCCCTTGCCCAGAGGAAGACAAACATCCCTAGTGGTGCTACTTCTGAATCCTCAGGGGTCCCCCACTGTTACCTGTCTGCCTGAGGAAGGTCACTGTGCCTCAGTAATGGAAACATGGGCTCAGAATTAAAGGCAAGAGTAAAGCTGTGGCCCTCCTATGGGGCCACATAACAACATCCATCCTATGGATGGGCACAAAGCAGGACAGGTAACCCTGGAGAGGGACCCTGCATGTCAGGCCTTTGACCTGGGTGTGCCTGTGCTCCTGGGACCCTCTTGCAATCAAAGAGGCAGCAAGCCTCTGCTCTGAGCTATCTGCTGGATGCTGTGCTGTTTCTGCCCTGGCTGCCTAGGGAACCAGCATCCCCTGCCTGGAAACATAAAGGTCTTAAATGCCTTAAGTAGATCGTGTGAGAGACTCCCTCCTCTGCTCCACCTCATCAGTGGGCTGGCAATTGGTGGTAACACACACAGGTGAGAGGAGAACAAAGGAAATCTGCTTTATTTCTGGAAGAAGAAAAAGAATGCTCTATTTTTCTTTTAAAGTACTCAGGATTACCGATTCATTTATTCATAGTACTTGGGTTTTAATCTGTCAGGGAATAATGACCCATTATTTTATACTTATGGGAAATGACACTTTCTAGTACCTGGTATTTGCAGCTGTCAAATTATATATGTCAGCATCTGTCACTCTCCAGCGTTACTTAACGAATGAGTTTTGCATATCCCAATGAGTTTCTACTAGAATGGAGAAAAATATTAACACCTCTTCTGGCAGCTCTACAGACTGACTGCTTTTTGGCATATTAACTTCTGCTCTGTATAGTCTTACCATATACAGCCTAGGCTGCATTGTTACAAAGGTTGTAACTGGCCTATCAAATACACTAATATACATATTTCTGCTTCAATGAATTATTTTGCTTTCCTAATTCGACTGACATAATGAAAAATGAAAATGACAGTGTTAAATAACAGAGAATCACAGAGAATCACAGACTCATTAAGGTTGGAAGGGAACTCTGGAGACAATCTAGTCCAACCACCCCCAAGGCAGGGTCTCCTAATGCAGGTGGCACAGGAACATGTCCAGGTAGGTTTTAAATGTCTCCAGAGAGGGATATTCCATGACCTTCCTGGGCAGCCTGTCGCAGTGATTGGCCACCCTCAATGAAGAGTTGTTCTTCCTCATGTTGAGGTGAAACTTCTTGTGTTTTAGTTTATGGCCATTGCTCCTTGTCCTGTCTCTGGGCACCATTGTAAAGAGTCTTGCACTATCCTCTTGCAACCCACCTTTGAGATATTTATATGCCTTAATGAGATCTCCTCTCAGTCTTCTCTTCTCCAGATTAAACAGGCCCAGCTCCCTCAGCCTCTGCTCAAGAGAGATGTTCCAGACCTCTAATCATCTTCGTGTCCCTCTGCTGAACCCTCTCCTGTAGCTCCTGGACCACACTTGGAGTATCCAGTTTATAGCTGATCCATACACAGAGGCAAGACCCTTCTTTTGCAGATATTCTTTACACAAGCTCACAGAAAGAACCCTTTTCTTCCTTTGTCACAAATTCTTTATATTTTTCTACATTGCAAAGTGATACAAACTTAAATTCTTTATATTTTTCTACATTGCAAAGTGATACAAACTTTTAAAAACAACTTATCTACTGCAACATAGAACAAAGTTTACCGGGACACAATATACCAACACCAAGTGGGCAAGCACACCATTAACACAAGGGAACAACTTTGCTTTAAGGCTCATTGCATCACTGTGATTCAAGTAAAACAAAACAGGACAGAAGCCAGACAAGTCAAAGAGCAAAGAACAGGTGATGCTGCTCCAGGGAGTAAGTGTATTTTTACCATACTAAAAGGCATATTACTATTTTTTGATTTTTATTTTTAATATAAGAGGGACTCCAATGACAGCTCATATTCATCACTAATGAGCTTTCCAGAACTACCATGGCTTTTGGGCTCTTCATGCAATCCCTGAACCTGTCTTAGAGACATGAATATACCCTCAGGCTAGAAACTTGGAAAGGGGCAACATGGGGCTTTGGTCTAGGCCTTTGCTACAGATGGACCAATAACTTGTCACCTTGATTTTTGGGAAGATGACTGGTATATTGAAGCAATTGTATTTTTTAGTATTGAGTTCTGTGCATTCTAACATTATGTGTTAACTTTTCTCACTGGAATTTCTGTGAGGGAGAAGTGTGATTTCCTCAAGTGAGTCATGCAGAGGAAAATTCCTGTTGAACTTTCTTGTCTAGACACAGCTGCTCCTTGTATCAGATACAAAACCAACATATTTTAGAATCACCCTCTATATTTTAAAGAGGATCCTGTTTGCTGGGATTCTCTACTCTGATGCATGAGATTTACCAAATCTCAGTACACTATTGGCACTTCACAAGTCTGTGAGCCTATGTGTTTTCTGTGGCTAAACATGTGGAAGTGCTCAGGGCCAGGCTGGATGGAGCTCTGGACAACCTGGCCCAGTGAAAGCTGGCCCTGCCCATTCCAGGGCCACTGGAACTGGGTGATCTTTAAGGCCCCTTCCCATCCAAACCATTCTATGGTTCCATGACTGAAACACTGAGTTAGCAACAAGTAGGACTGATCTGCCAGAAGTCCATTCCCACCTTGCTTCCTTCGTAGACCTACTTTTCTACAATTCAAATAGATGAAAATTGATGGGATGAAAAGGGATGAAAGTTACTGGATCTTTCCTTACACCAAATTGCATTTCATATCAGCACAATTGAGTCCTGAAGATTTCATGAAGTTTTCTGCTGATGACACTGGTGGATGCCACCCACAGGCAAGAGAAATCCCTACAGGTAGCTGAGACCTGAAGGACAAGGTAGTGAAACTCATCATCCTGCAGCAAGTCCCAGAAACTAAAGCTGGCTTCTAGTTCCAGTTTACTCATACCCACAAACATCTGTGTCATTACACAATACATTTAATCAAGGAAATCATTTCAGTTGTTCCCTTGGTCATACCATTTTAATAATTGAGCAGAAAATCAACTCTGATAGATTTCTTTCCCCATAGTATTACATATGAAACAATATATGTCTGTGAGCTAATAACCAAAATGAAAAGCCAAGACAGAAGATAGAGCAATACTACAAAGAAAAATAAATCACTGATGTCATGAGTTCACCAAGTACTGCTATTAAAAAAGGAAAATGATTTTCTGAAATTCTTCTTCTGTTGTTTCCCTGGCCAAAGCTGGTTATCAGATTCAAACAGGATATATTAAATTTCTTTATATCCTGAAAGTAAAATTTTTCAGCAAAATTGACATTCTTAAACTGCGCGGGGGCGTGAACGGCCCTGGAATCCGGCTATCTGGTGAGGGGCGAAGGCCAGGGCCCCTGCGCATCAGAAAACAGCCCCCCTCGGCGGCTTTGGCCTCGGGCTGAGCTGGGGGGATAGCTCGGAGCAGCGCGGTGAGAGACGAATCAGGAGGCGACCACTTGCTGGGGGTAAAACTGTCGGTTTATTACAGAAGAACCAACAAAGAGGGGAAAAACACCCAGCAAATGGCCCCGAACAAGGGGCAGGAGAGGGTTTTAAGGGAAAAGGGGGGAAGAAGGCAGGGAAACCCGGCTATCCAATAGAAATACATATTTGGAGGTACGAAACATAACTGATATACCAAAGTAACCAACTGTTATAAATCATAGGAGGGGCTCCGGGGCTACAGCCAACCATACCTCCCAGAGAAAGGAAAATTCTCGAAACCTGGGAGGAGAAAAAGAGTGATTGACTGACCCCAAGGAGGAAAAAACTTTCACTTTATAAGAGAAACCAAGGGAGGAGCAGTTTCATTTCCATAGCAACATAACTGGCAGGGTAGCAGCAGGAAGTAATACAGAAAATGGGGGGAGCAAACTAACGAACTTAAGAACACACCACAGCATCTCCCCGTTTCTTATCAAATAAAACTAAAATTTTCTATGCAACTCAAAAGGAAGGTGTCTGCGGCTTGTCCTGCCAATCTTCGCTTTCTTCGAGCTGGAGTTCGCTAGCCCACTTACGTTCTTGAGGCAGCTCTGTGGATTCCTCTTCATCTGAATCTTCTCCGGCTTCTGAGGAGAGGTCCTCTAGCTCAAAATGTTCCTCCAGAGGAAGTGCGGCATGATTGACAGTCGTTGAGGTGGCTTTAGCTATTAGTCCTTTGATCAAACTACGGACCAGTACGATCAAAATGCAAAATACAATCAAGCTCAAAACCACTTTACAAACAGATTCTAACACCGAACTGGCCCACCCGCTAAGGCCCCAACCCTTGAATATGTCCCCCAGCCAGTCTGATGTCTCTTGCCTGACCTGATGGACGAGGTCTTGGAGTTTTTTGATGGAGTGTCTGGCGTCTTCGGCCCGAGAGGACAGGTTCAGACAGCAGAGGCCCTCAAACTCCTCACAGTGATGGTGATGGAGCAGTAGTAGAAAATCTATTGCTGCTCTGTTTTGGAGCGTTGCTTTCCTTGTAATTTCCTCGTCCTTAAGGAGGTCGTATAACGCGGCTGAAGTATAATTGGCTTGTTTAACCACTCAACACTCCAGGCGGCCCAATTCACCCAGAGATTTCGCCACCGATAACCATGGCAATAAAATGGTAAAGGCGACGGATTTAGAATGAGACCAATGGGTAACTTTACCATCACAATCTTCAGTGAGATCTTTAAGATCTCTTTTAGATCTGGCCAATTCGGATGTGATGTTATTCTTTTTCCAATTGATAATTTGGGTGATGTTGGGGGTAAACAGCGTCAGCCGGCCAAATGTGCACGGCCCTCCGATCAGACCAGAGGGGATGCCTGCCCACGCTCGATTGCCACAAATCAAGAACACCCCCCTGGGAAGGGCGTAAGGGGTCCGCTTGGTAGAGGTGGGGCCCATGATTTTTAGAACAGCGCGGCACCACTGGCTCGCTTGATATTGTTTCTTTGTCTGCCGGACCACCTCACTGCCCTCATATATGGGGGCATAACTATATTCAAACTGAAAACAAATTGAGGAGTTGGCGGAACCGAGTAGATGCAGTTCTGTGGGCTCGGAGGGCGCAGGACTGAGCCTAGCTACTCTACTTCTCCAGGCATTACTGGGTTCAAAACCGGGGAGGAAAGTTAAGCTCTGGGCCAAAACGGGGGAAAGGGCAGACTGGAAGGCAGGGGGGAACTCGCCTGGGGAGAAAGGGACAGCACAGCATTAAACAGCACTCCTTGGACTGCTTAAGGACTCATAGATTTGTCTGACATATCCTAATAACAGTGATTCCAGTTATTTGTTTTGGAGGTTGATGTACACAAAAGTTTTTATCGAGACCTTAATTTATGCTTGTATTGACAAAAGGAAAAAAAAAAAGTACCAGTATTCATAGTGACTGGAAAATATTTTAGCAATATTTCAGATATTAGCCATGGGATTAATCTGACAAAACAGACACCTGCACTGTAGATGCCTTCTGTCTCTCAGCTAATCAGCTTTGGTTTCCTCAATGTGGAAAGGAATAGAGATATTACAGCACAACCCTAAAGGCAGCATCTAAATACAAATCCAGGGAATCTCACCACGCATCCAATTCTCTCTGTTAATGAAGAAAGAAACATGGAGTAATGAGATGAGCTGTAAGCATCTATGGGGCAGAAATCTAAAGTAAACTCAGAGGAATTCTAAGATCAGAAAATACAAAGATTAATGTGCATCAGGTTACCCTCATGTTTATAGGTGATCAGCTCTATACTTACATGGAAACCTGAGTACTCAGTGTTCCTTTTCATGGAATACTGTGGGCAGTAGGGATTATGTGAGCAGCACGTTTAACAGGGAATAAGTTTGCTAGATCAATAAAAATAAGTAACAAGAAATATCAACAACAGAGATGAGCATAGCAGATAATTGATCTCAGTTGGCAAAGGCTCAAATTAAAGCACTTCAGTAAAATCACCAATAGTAAGCCATGAAATCAGAGCCACTGACCTGAAGAACAGGCTAGACCTAGCATCACAGTATTTTTACTCTTCTAAAATGCTTAAAGACAGTCTTTCATGTTTTAGCCACTTGGACATTAATTCACCATGTTTTAGTGTGCCTACAAAACTTTTTTCAATTGGGCAAATGACCAAAGTAAAATATAAACCAGCAGTGAACTAATGTAGTTTGTGTGGCATTAAAGAACATGCATGATAAATTTTGGATTTTAAATACAATGAATCAGTCATTTAAATTTAATATAAGCAGCATAATTTAATTCTGCTTCATTAGCCTATATAAACACAATAAAATCTGTCAAATGCAAACAAAGGGCCTCCTAGAGGTGATATTTTAATTGTAATAAAACTGTCATCTAGATTAATAGGCCAGCCGAACAATTAATTTCTTCATAGAAGTTAACACCATTCTAGAAAATGAGCTTTGGGTTTAATTTCTCCTGATGCTTTTGTGCTCAGGAAACAAGAACTCTGCTTGCAGTAGAAAGCAGAAACAATAGAAACAATCTGCTCCATAGCCCATCAGAAGAAAAAGGAGAGGGGGTGAAGGTCTGGGTTACAGCACAAAGCTCTGCTTCTACTGCTTCCTTTAGACTGCTGCATTTAACATAAATGAGCCTGTAGCTTAGAGATGGGATTTAGGGAAAGATCTTTTGAGCCAGCCAAACATCATCCAGTATACCTTAGCCAGGTAGGAGGAGGGGGTTTTCCCATATGCCCCCTGCATGGGCCAGGGCACCACAAATGCACACCCAGAGTCCCCTGGAATATTGCCTCCCACAGGAGTCCCTGTTCCCTCAGATGGGGGGTAAGTTACCACTCAGCAACACACCCACTAACAAAATTGTACCTGCACTTCCTTCTGGTTGCCAGTGGAAAAAATAGATCAGTTTTAGAATTTTTTTCCCCCTTAAAACCTTAATGCAGCTTGTGGGTTATTTTAGTTGGCTGAGAAACAAAACACTGAGCTCTTCCACTGATTGGCTTTAATTGCTTCACTAGATGCCTTTCAGCTGGTGACTGTGAAATATTCACAAGTGATAGAATCTAATTCCAGCTGGGACAGTTGACTATCAGAGTCTAATTTTATTGGATTTACCTCCCCCTCCCCTCTCTTGTCCATATACATTGGTGCTGCTTTTCCATATTTTATCACTTCATCTGAGATCCTTTGTAGTCTATACAGGGAAAAAAGCAGTGAGGGCCTCTTTCATCAGCCTCTTGTGAGAGCACTATCCTGCACTGATGGGAAAAATCATCTTTTCGTTAAAGAGTTATGTGAAATTGTTTACCTTATCCTTTGAATTTTAATCCCTAAAAGCATTTCTTTCCTAAAAATAGAGCTGCATACTTTCTAAGCCATTTAGCAGCCAGACAGAAAAACACCAGTGTGCCTTTGACTCTGTTTTATTAATATCACACTGAAAAAAGAAATATCTCTGTGCTCTTCTGAGTGACAGAAACAATATAAAGATTTAACTGGGGACAAGAAGCATTGTAATTTCTTTACCAAAGAAAATAATCTGCCACAGATTTTGTGGATGTATTTACAGTTCTTCAAAGCCACTTTTTAAACTGTGTCAGTCCCTTGGATTTCTTCATCCTGGGCTGGGAATCTCTGCTGCATTAAGGGGCCAGTGGCTGCTCTTTTATTTGACTAACTGGGCACCTGTTCCTGCCGAAGCCATTACCCAAAATATTCATAGCTGAGAAGGAACCGTGAGAGCTTAAATTTCCAAAGGTTGTGATTTCAAGCACTAAGACAGCCTCAGCATTTCTGACAAGGCCCTCCTGCATCTATCCAGAGCCTGCACACTTGTCCCCCAGCTGCAGGGAAGGCTTGGCTCCTGGAGCCAGTGCTGCTCCCTGCACTGAGGGAGACCAGGGCGATGTTTGCAAAGTTGCCCACGGAACAGGTTAGACAGATCCTGATGATTGGTACAGCCCCCTAGAGTTTTCCCTCCCTCCCTCAATGCACAGCCCTCCCTGCCAGGCATTGGATCTTGGACCAGAGAGAACATCCATCTTCCCACGACTCAGAGATGTTTTTAACAGAAGAAATGTTCTGGAAGATAAAGTGCGGTATTGACCTTACTAGACAAACTAGGAAAGAAGTCTTTCACATATGTTAGACACTTAATGAATCAGACAGTGATTTGGGTTTGAAGGGTCCTTAAAGAGTATCTAGTTCCAGCCCCCCTGCCATGGGCAGGGACATCTTTTATTAGACCAAGCTGATCAAAGCCCTGCCCAACCTGGCTTTTAACGCTTTCAGGGATGGAACATCCACAACTTCTCTGTCAATCTGTTCCAGTGCCTCACAACCTGCACTGTAAAGGATTTCTTCCTATCACCTAATCTTAAACCTCTCCTATTTCAGTTTGAAGCCATTCTCCCTTGTCCTGTCACTACAAGCCCTTGTAAAAAGTCCTTCTACAGCGTTCTTGCAGGCTCCCTTCAGGTACTGAAGATACTACTGTAAGGTTTCCTGAAGCCCTCTTTTCTCCGTAATGAACAACTCCAAATCTCTCAACCCATCCTCATGAAAGAGGTGCTCCATCACTCTGATCACCTTCATGACCCTCCTCTGGGCCCACTCCAGCAGGTCCAACTGAACCAAACATTTCCACATCCCTCTGAGTTTCATTATTGTGGTTTTCTTGGCCCCCAGAGGACACCTGAAGATTCAGAATTAAAAGGCCAGTGCATTAAAATATCTTACAAGGTTACAAGATCTCTAGATATCATCCTTGTTTTGTAGATGAAGGTAAACACAGTTTGTGCAAATTACAAATCCATAAGAGACAAAGACAATTTTAACAAGTTCAGGACGATGGGTTTCTGTTCTTGAGGAGCACAATCAGCCAGCTGGTGGGCAGAGTGGAGTGGGAAGAGGAGAGCTCCCCACCACAGCCAGACGTTGTGCTGCCCCAAAAGCCCTCTGGGCTCACTCCTGGGATGCTGTCTGTGCTCATGTCAGCACTCACTGGGCTGAGGGGATGGAACAGGGGCTCAGGTGTCCCTCCTGCTTACCCTGCACCCCCAGCAGGCACCAGAGCTTCTCCAGCACCACCCTGCCATGGCCCCAGCCATTCCCAAATGTTTCTGTGTTCACAGAATCCAGGCTAAATCTGTAAGCCATTACAGATAATTTCAGCCTCCAGGGAAAATGTAAAGGTTCTCTCTAAGCTGGTCACATTCCAGTTGAGCTGGGAGTGCAGGAGTACACACTGGCCCGTGCCTCTCCCTCTGAGGTGCCTCCAAACATCTCTACCTGGAGCCCTGGGCTCTGTCTGCACAGAGAAGTGCAGCCAAGGCCAAGACACTCCTTTTTGGAGGCAGCTGAGTCCCTGAAACTGGCTGGGATCACAAAAGCCCATGAAGTACTCTAACAAAGTCCACCTGGCATATTTTCACATTGACATGATTGTATAGCTTTAGGAAGGGAGTTTGTTTTTAGCTGGCCACTTCAGACAGGAACCTGTATAAACACAGTTCTGTGCAAATATATATACAGCCTGTGCAAATGTTAGGATACTATGCATGCAAACAACCATATCATTCACTTCTCCTCAAAGTAAAAGGTCCCTGGAGCAAACATTGATAATTGCCTTTTGTGAGAGCATGATGTCATTTTTTCAGTTGAATTTAAAGGTAAAAATGAGCTGCAGTAAAACTTACCTTCCAAAGGTTTGGTTTCAAAATGCATCATCACAGAGACTGTCAGACTGTGGTCAGTTTATATGGGACTGGAAATTGTTTAATACAATAGAATTTAACTATACAATCAGCTAATGCCTTTCTTAAGACTTTATGAGAGTGCTACCAGCTGAAATCAGTTGGTTTAAGTAATTGATGAAAACTATGGAAAACGTTTTCCCCTTTCTTTGTGCTCTCTTTTGTTTTCCTGGAGTTTAAAATTACACTGTTTGTGTGAGCCTTTTATTTAGCAGGAGAGCGATGGAATAATTCCTGTACCTTTTTATAGCAGGAGGTAGTACTGTAAATAAAACAGTTATAAATTCATCATAAGGAGTTTAAGTTTATCACATCAAGCTCTTCCTAAAATAGCTGTGAGTCATTCATACTCCTGTTGGCATATTACAGTTTTATCCATTGGGAATCTTTAAATGCTCTCTCACATATTTTTGATTTAATGCTAGAATGAAACCAAGCGGTAGGGCAGCAACCAGCCATTTCAACTGGTTGAAATTCAATGAGTTTTTATTCTGATCACTTAACATAACTGCAAGTCACTTGAAGCACCTGTATAATTAACAGTATGCTTGGCATTGTTAGGTGGAGTACCAGCAATGATGCCTTTAAGCACTGACACTGGCATTTGTATCTTTTTTCAGCTTTACAGATGTGTCAAGGTCTGCTAAATGTATAACGAAATTCATTCAGCTACATGCAAACAGTTACAGTTCTCCTGTTTAGCGGAACCAAGGACAGGGGGTTTGTTCTGCAGTTCTGCAGTTTGTTCTGGCTGTGGCACACTGGCTATTACATACCTAAAAAAGAAGAGATTTTTCCTGTTGTAGGACCTCCAGATTGAAGTAAAAAGAGTGACATCTTGATCACCATTAATGAATAGTCTCATCTCTTGGCAGTAGAGAATCATATTTTTGGATCCTCAATGAATGTAAGATGTGATGTACGAGCAGCTCTCACTAAAATAAGTTGAAGTTTTTTGTACAGATATTACTGGATCAAGTGATATCTGATATATCATCAATATATCACATGTAACTGCTGGCAAAAGAATTGAGAAGCCAAGTATTTCCCTCTTCTTTGATCATTTGTGTGGTTATGGTTTATTTTCCATCCAAAAAGGAATTGGAGAATCACATTTACTAAAATTTCCATTGTTCATTAGCCTGAAGTATTTTTCTTTGGGCAGGGAGGAAAGAAGAAAAAGGGGGAAAAGGAAGATTAATAAAATGGAAATAGCAGATTTGGTCTATAGATGCCTAAAAGACAAATTTCAACTTTGCGCATGTTCACAGAAATATTTCAGTTTCAGCTGACTTCTGCATGGTTCTCTGGCTGCATGCAAAAATAAATTTAATGGCAAAACTTTTGTTTATACAAAGGGAGTACAAGAAGGAAACGTAGGTCAAAACCAACAAAACCTAGCTGATATTTCTCCTGTTTTGTTTCACCCCCACCTTTTCACAGCATAGTGCACAGGAAAACTCCTGGACTCAAACCAATCCTCATCCATCATTCAGGAAATGCAGGAGCAGGAGTGCTGTGGGAAAATGCAAAGGTCTCTTTTTTACTTGTACTTGGATATAACAGATGGGATTTTCCTACTGGATAAGCAAATGTAAAAAAAAAAAAAAAACCAACAAAAAACCAGAGGAAATCTGGGACAAAGTCACTGGAAAAAATAATTAAAGATCACAGATGTATCAAATATTGGGTATGATTATATTAAAGAGCAATGCAGTTTACAGCTTGAGACCAGGGAATTTCATTATTTTCTTAGAAGCCAATTAGACCAATTTAAATTGCATTTTAATTAATTCATGTATTTTTCCATGGAAGGGTTAGAAAATTCTAAAAAAGAGTTGAAGGATATATTTTAGGAATTTTCAGTTGTTCCAAAATTTTTCTTCTTAATCCAGAACTGGACACACTATACTCTATCAAATAAATGAATTGAAGGCAGCTTGTGTGTGTTATGTGCTCTGCAGTAGTCAAATGACTGTCAAAGAGAAAAAATAATGTACTTGAAGAGAAAATACCTTTCTACTAGAGAAAATTAAGGTTCATATGTCACTGAAGTTTATTAAAGCTGGGCTCAATGCCATGTTTTGCCTTGATCCTTCAGATTCCAGTAAAAGATTGATTTTTTTTCCCCCAACAATTAAACTCCCCTGCTATTCTTACAAACATGCAGAATGATATGTGTTAGATTAGTAACAAATTGCTTACATTTTTTTCTGAGTATGAGAACTGTTGATTCTGTAACATTAAGCATTTTCTTTCTTTTCTCTGTCATGTATTTTTGTCTGCTTAAGCCATACAGAGGCATGTCATGTATTTGTCCTGTGACAAATTTGCTATTCTTAAGGAAAACCACACTGGCTGTGTTGGAGGTAGAATATGTGGACAGGGGCCACTATTCTGTGGCTTTAGCTTCAACTTTTTCTGGTCGTTGCATACAAAGACAAAAAAATGTGCAGACAAAGCTATTTCTGTGTAAAACTGAAATATTTCTCTTTGCATGGAGAGGAGAACAAGGCCTCCAGCAGAAAACTCAGCAGTGCTGCGTAGGAAGAAGTTGTATGTGATTAAGTGAATGAATAGACAGTTTATTTTTTCCCCTTGTGAAGAGCTACCTGCCATAACCCTTTTACCCTTTAGCTTTATGCCCGCTGTTATTGTCTTCCTCTTCTATGCTTTTTTTTACCATTTTCTCTGAATCCTTCACTGGAGTCCTTGGAGGAGATAATTCTTCTGGGAGTTGCCTGTGGTCAGTGCAAGAGGGACAGAGGGACAGAGAGGGCAGATCCAGCAGGTACTATTCAAGAGGGCAGATCCAGCAGGTCCTGAAACACATGTCCAAGAGAGGTGGCTGAATTCTCCTCTAAAGCTTTCTGGCATTCTTTTAATCAGAGGATGAAAGTTTAAGCCAGCCTATTTTAAGTCATATGAAGACGGTTCCCACTTGGACTGAGCACTATGGACATAAATAACCTTTCCCAAACCAGTGAAGTAATTCATCTGGGCTTTATCCATTCTGAGATACAGAGATCTGGTTGTTATAGCAGCTGAGAAGAGCTTCAAAGAAGTTATTTCCCACTTAAATTTTTCAGTCAAACTATGAAGGCTTACAAATTAATAATTCCCAGATGCCATGAGAGGAGTTGCTAATAAAATTCTTTTTTTCTTCTTCTTTCACCTCTGTAGATTTAAGTAAGACATGGATAGCCAGTTCAGGCTAAATATCAGCATCAAACCTTTAAACTGACACAGTTACATCAATTTTTCAATTCTATGTCTAGCTGCAGGAAAGCTTGTAAACTGATTTATGGAGTCCCATATGCATAGTGACGGCTGTTTTCTCACCCGGACAAAATCCATGACCATAGAATCATTGGATCATTTGGATCATTTAGGTTGGAAAAGACCTCTAAGATTATCAAGTCCAACCATTAACCCAGCCCATCCTTGTTCACCAATAAATCACCATCACAAGTGCCACATCCACATGCCTTTTGAACACCTCCAGGGATGGTGATTCCACAACCTCCTGGGCAGTCTGTTCCAAAGCCTGTTCACTCTTTTACTGAAAAAAATGTTCTTAATATCCAATCTAAATGTTCTCTAGCACAACTTGAGGCTGTTTAGTTTTGACTTGTCACTTGGGATAAGAAACCAATCCCCACATCTCCTTTCAGGAGTTGTTCAGAGAGAGAACATCCCAGTGAGCCTCCTCTTTTCCAGGCCAAACAAGTACAGCTCTCACAGCCACACCTCATAAGACTCCCTCTCTAGACCCTTCACCAGCTCCACTGCCCTTCTCTGGACTCTCTCCTGCACCTCAGTGTCCTTCCTGAACTGAGGGACCCAGAAATGGACACAGCATTCAAGGTGTGCCTCTCCAGTGCCGCCTACAGGAGGGCAAGTGCGGCCTGGTCCTGCTGATCACACTGTTTCTGGCACAGAACTCTGGCATTTTTGGCTGCCTGGGTGCACGCTGGCTCATGTACAGCAGCTGTTGATCAGCACCCTGAGGTTGCTTTCTGCAGGGCAACTTTCCAGACACTCCTCCCCCAGTCTGTGGTGCTGCATGGTGTTGTTGTGACCCAAAGGCACCTCACCTTATTGAGACTCACACAATTGGCCTCAGCCCACTGATCCAGCCTGTCCAGATCCTTCTGCAGATCCTTCCTACTCTCCAGCAGATTGACACTTCCTCCCAACCTGGTGTTGTCTGGAAACTGACTGTCTTCAATACCCTCATCCAATTCGTTGATAAAGATATTGAACAGGACTTTTCCCAAAACTGAGCCTGGGAAACACTGACTGGTCTGTGGTGGGAGTCAAAGACTAACTGTGTGGAGAGCTCGATATTTTTTCAATATGTGCTGTCAAGGCTTAGTGCAGTACAACATTTATGGCCTCTGTCCTGCTGATGGGCAGGTAAGGAATTTCATGCCTTCCTGACATCAGTAGCTGCTCAAGTGGCTGCTGCCCTCTCCTGCCCTTCTCTGCAGCACCTTGCATGTGTTGAGAATTGTGGCTGTACACAAGAAAAGCATTGCTGTTCACACAGCTTGGTCTCTGACTGCTTTCTTCCAGTTAGTGTAGTTGTAAATGTCTTCATTATCTACATACACATATAGAAACTGCAGGAAAGAAATTCCTTCACAGACCAAGTACCAAGAGACCAGGGGTGAAGGACTGAGCTGCTTTGTCTCATGTTTCTTCAGAACTGGGGTACTTGAGCTTGGGAGCTTGAGCTGGAGAAAGCCCTGGAGATAAACTTCTGATCTTGCATGGGCTGGGATTGCTGGCTAGGAGACAGCAAATGCCTCTGGCTGGAAAGTGCTCTCCTAAGGACTATTTCAGCATCTTAGGTTGTTGCAAACCTTCCATTTACATTCCTTGCCTAGAAAGTTTGCTATATGAAACATCTAAGCCTTGCATTAGTAAAGCAGACCTGTGTATAGACTGGGTGCTGAAATTTTCATCCACAATCTGCTTTGTCTTGTATATTTTTAATAGCTCATTTACAAAATAAAAGTGGGCATGTCAGCTGAATTCCTTGGCTTTTTTTTTTTCTTTTCATTATACAATTCACATGGCTGCAAGACAATTAAAAGAAGACAGACAGCAAACTCCAAAAATTAACACTGCTGCAAATACCAATACAGTCTTCAGTGAGTTGAACTGTGAGGCTCGTCAAGTCTCAGGCATATTCTCTTCTAAAATGTATTCATGAAAATGTGTATGTATTTCTTCCCTCCTTACCCAAGATATTCACAGCATTGTTGCTTATACTAAAAATTGCCTTCTTCCTCCTTTGACCATTTTTTTGCATAATTCCCTTGAAACAAAGAAATCAGAAAAAAAAAAAAAGAAAAAGGAAAAAAGAAAAAAATGAATATTGGTAAGGGCTCCTGTTCTGTCATCTGGGGATTATTAGTTTACAAACCCTCAACCTTTGACCTGGCATTTTTGCTGCAGTCTGAGTGAAGAACAAGCTCCCTTTGAAGCTCTCCCCATCATGTCCCCAGGAATGCAGGATGGCCAGGCTCTGACTGCTGAAAGCCTGGATGAGTTATTGGAGCAGGTTTCACTGGCTCAGGGCGGGGGCAGGGCTCCTTCCCCCTATGAACAATTAAGAGGGATCCATCTCATCCTTTTTTTTTTCCTTTGTACAAGCTGCCTATCTATTCTCAGTATTCATCAAGGAACCCTCCATGGAGACGTGCAGGCACCCAGAGAGAGCATTTCAGCTGACACAATAGGATGTGCCTGGAGGTGATTCTTTTTCTCTGCTGAATGTGGAGGGAGACCATACAGATGATGTCTGATCAGACAAAATCAGCCAAGAAAAGATTCCAGTTTATAGACACAATTTGAAAGAAGGCCAAATCCTTATTTCTTCAGTGTTTGCAATACTTCTCTGTTACCCAGCACTGCCACACTCAGCACTCCAGACAAAGGACTTTGGGATTACTTCTCCAAAAGAAATATGTTCATCTGTGTGTTTTTAGCCAAGCTTGGTATAAACCATTAAAAGTCCAGTCTCGGGGTTTTTTTCCTTCTTGTTCCAAATAAGCAAAGAAGGCTGAGGGAGTCTCATTTCCTATAATTTGAAAAAAAAAAGGTGAAATCTTGGTACTCCCAACAGAATTGCTGAGTTTCACAATTTCTGACAAATTCTGAAATTTCACAAGAATTTACACTACTTACAATTGTCTTGAAATCATCCAATATTCAAGACTTTTCTTTTTCTAAGAAGAGAAAATAGTGTTTTAGGCATTATGATTACAGAGAAAAGGTAAAATATGCATATGAATAAAATGCACTTTAAAATGTAATAAATATTAAAATAACCTATGTTAATTACATTAATATGTTCAGTCTGTTCTAGTCCATTTGGCTCTGTTCAGCTTTACTCTATTCTACATATTTACATTAAGACTCAGCCAGGAGGTAATGTGTACATGTTTTCAGAGCAAGGAATAAATTCATTAAAATAAGATCAAGATCACAAGCAGGGCATGGAAAAACAATCATGCATGAAGAAATGAATGTATTCCACAGGAAATATGCAAGAGAAACAGCAGTTTCCCAGTTGCTTCAATGTGTATCCTATATGCTATTTCAAGGACCTACATTTTCCCAGAAATACAGATGTCAACAAGCATACTTTTCAGAGATATGAGCTTCATTCCTATGAGCTATTGCAGAGGGAAAAAAGGTATTGAATAAAAACAATGAGATCTATTGTTTGGAATAGCATTATCTTTTATAGTCACTTTATTAATGGAAAATTAAAATTTTGCACTTGTTTTATTCTTTCCTAATTTGAAAAGCAGTAAATGGTTACTCTCTAACAAGTAGCAAGTGTATCATTCTCTTAAAAATCTGGAACTTACTGAGCGCAAAAGGAGAGTCCCTTTTTGGAAAGAAAACCGAGTACTTTGGAAGGAAAAAGAGTACTTCCCATTAGTCCCTGCTTTATTCTAAAGGGAATCCTAGTTTAAGGCACTACAATATATGAAGTTAAAAGACACAGGAGCAATGGGCACAGGACCAGCAGAACCCCACAGCTCTTCCCTCCCCACAGCTGCCCTCCCAACAGCTGTCAGGTGGAATCAGGCTTCCAATTTGTAGCACATTCTGAATGACAAATCATCATATGTTTTACCCAGGAGACATCCCCAGATCAGACAGAAATTCCCCAAGTTGCACAAGACAACTTCACTAATGCACTGAGGCTGAAATGGAGACTGCAGCCAAATGTGGTAAAAGAGGAAAAAAGCTTAAAAGGAAGCACATTTGGGAGTACTAGCAAATGATGCAGACATGACAATGAGTGCAGCTGAACACTTTTTAACCAATGGGGAAAATGGGAATAGCAGCAGTATCTGAGAAGGCAAAAAACCACCACCTTATCAACTAGGATTATTTGGTATTAATATAACTTTACTATAAAATCCAAACAAAAACTGAACAAAATGGTGACTGTTATGTTTGTGCTTTTTGGGCAAATGTGCAGTTCTTATCAGAAAGGGGGAAAAAAGGCAGTAGCTTCAAAGACAAAGGGTTTTGTGGTAGGTAACTATAATGTATTGATTTTTTTCTTGACCTTGGCCCTGTGACACAGTAGGTAGGAAGATGCATGAGAGAGTGAAATTCGTTGGCTGGGTTATGCTCTCTGCTATTACCACCGTTGCTTTAAAAAGATGAAAGACATGAAAGACTCCTGTCTTTGTTTTACCATTAAATGAAGACTGATGATGGCTCTAAGGCATGATATGGGTAATGTGGATGTGTTGTCTGGAAGTGATTCTGGAATTGGAACTCATCCTACCTGACTTGAAACGCCATAAGAACATTGGCAGTACCTGGGTTGCTCACATATTCCTCTTTTCAGAGTCAGAGTAAAGAAAGAAGCATCCATGGTTTCTAGCTCTAGTAGCATGTATAGAAACATACCTTTGGAAAGGAATTACCTATTTCCAGATGCATTTCACCTGTTAAGCCCTTCCTAGGTAAGACAGCAAGATGACTACTCAGATGTAAACATCTGCATCTGGTCAGATAAATCTGCACATCTTATTGACTGAATTTCTAGTGTAATGTGAAAGAAATGCATTGATGTCTGCAAAAAGATGAAAGGGATTAGAAAGTAACTGGAATTTTCAAATATGCCTACCTTATTTAAGAGTACACAAAGCAGTTTACTGGAAGAAAGTCTTCCTTCTGGCATAAGGTATTCAACATTTTCTCAAATGTCTTATTTTATCATGAATACAGATCATGTCAAAAAGAAACATGTCAGTGGCTGTTGTATTCCTGAATAGTTTATGCAATTTTTCTTTTCAAAATTCTACCAATTCTTCTACAGGCATTTTGTTTGTTTGTTCCTGACATGTTTCTCGATAACTTTAATTTGTGATTATTATCTCAATTTAAACCCTGAAATCTCAATTTAAAACCAATGGAGCAGACAAACGGTTGGTGTAACTCATAGGTTAATGTTGCATACACTGGATATGGTCTCTGAGTGTGGAATTTTTATTGTGACATAGAGAATGCAGTTCTGCTGCTGTGCCTGCCCTGAACTATTGGATGCAGATCCTGGTGTCCTTATTTGTCTTTTCATGCTTGTCACATTCCTGTCCTACACTGAGACTTCTTGCAAGAGCAATGCACTTCTTTAAAATGTAACGTTCATCATCAAAAAGTAATGTACTTTACACAGTTCTAAAGCAAGTCCCAAGAGATTTAGGCGACCTTTTCTTCTCATCTCAAGGCAGTTTTGTTCATATATTTTATATGAACAAAATAAACTATTTTGTATTATTCTTTGCTTGATATGACTGTACTAAGAGACAGATAAAAATCAATATGGACTGGTTAGAGCATAACATTTAAAATATTAAAGAGTTAAAAGCAATGGAAGAAAGAATTTAAATGGAAGAGGCCAGGTGAAAAAGAAATACAGTGCATCATGCACAGAGAATGTGTTTATTGGAGTAGTCCGAGGTCCAGATCAAAGATATGGCAATAGTGGCTGGAAACTGTAAAGTGTTCTCAGCCGTAAATGTTTCACAAATCCATGCAAGGACATTTAGGATGTTCCTTTTCAGTACTATTTTAAAAGAGGAACAAAAACACCAAACAAAAAAAAACCACACAGACTAGAAATTGTTAAACCTCTGATCAAGATTTCCTATGTTCTATAAAGTGCTAGAAGGCAGTTGTTTCAAGTACAAATTCTGATGTGAAGGAAAAAAAAGAAAAAGAAAAGCTTGGAATAAATGCTGTCTGCTGAACAGCAGCCAAAAACTGCAGCAGGAGACTCGGTATCAGAAGCATGAGCAATCTCAGATGGGTGCAGAGAAGATCAAGGGAACAACTTCGAAGCAAGACCTTGTGTCTGTTCACTGTGACCTGGAGTTGCCTTTGGCAGAGGGAGGGAAGAAGTCCAAAGCAAGAACCTGGGCATGCTGGAAAGGTTTCTAGAGTAGGACATGGATAAGGCCTTAGCAGCTGTGTTGACTTTGGCTGTGTGTTTATGTGATAACCAGAAATTAATAAACCTGTCAAAAGAAAGGCTGCAGAAGACAAACTGAGAAAGTCTGGTGTTGAGGCTTATACTAATCTGCCAAGGTCACTTTGGGCTACTGAACCAAAAGTTAGGGAAAGGAGACTTATTTCTGAAATATTTCTCCTCTAGCAATGGGCAAAAACATGGAAGAGCAACTCAGATGAAGGAAAATTACATGCTCTGCCAAAGCATGAGAACCTGCACACACAGGAGATTGTCCACATTCAGGTTTACCCCTTCCTGCTCCTTGGCTCTTCCAGCATGGGCACAGCTTGGACCAGGGCTGTAGGAACTCATTTATAGAGCTATCTTGTAAATCACCATGTTAAATATCACTGTCCCAGACAAACATCAGACACAACCTGAAGGAATGTAAGCCTGGCTATGATGTTTTTTACTATATTTTTGCAAGGTAGCTTTCCCATTTCCCGTCCTCTCCTGTCTTTGATCACTTGTTCCTGTTCTTGATATCAAAATAAAAATATTTCTGCTTGGGAATTTTATCTGTTTATGTACCAAAATTTCTTCATCACCAAAACATCTTTTTTGCACTTGCTGTCTACCAAAAGACAGAGACTATTGTGACTGAAACAAGCAGAGTCAAGTCAAGGCTAGACAAATTATTGCTAGACTTCATTAGATTGAAGGTATTATTCTGAGTTTGAAAACTATTACCTCATGGTATTTCAGATTTTAAGTCCTCTCACCTAACTTGAGAGAGACTTCCAGGGGCAGTTTGTAAAAAAGTAAGAATTTAGTACGGGAAGAACAGCTGTGGGGAAGAAGACAGACTTGGATACTGCATCAAGGGAATGTAGATTAAACATAATTAACAAGGCCAAACAGTGATTTTTTTATTCAACTGACGCAGAGTGAAATGTGTTGTCCTGAAATGCCCAGCTACAGCCCTTGTGGATATTTTCCAGCAGTTTCTTCCAGCTGCTCTCTGGAGCTGAGGAAAAAATCTGTATGCTGAACTATTTGGAAACATTCCCTTGAAAAATCCCAACAAACATTTGAAAATACAGTAAATTAAAGTCAGCATCTTTCATCTTTCAGCGGAAATTCTTCATATCTAATGAGTATTTGAAAACTAATATAAGGTATGGTTTCTTGGTAGTTCAGACAGGAGTTATATCTGGTCTGCAATCAAAAGTTGCATTTTTATACCTGGCACCCTCTTTGCACATTTGGTATTGCTATGAATAAATAGGCTGGAATTATCTATATTGCAGGAAATTTAGAAAAAACCCAAACATTTCCATGAAAAGACCCTTCATTTTCTGGCCAGCACTAACAGTATGAGCTCTATCACCAATTATCATAAAGCTTGTGTCATGGTTTGAGCTTGGCACAGAGCTAGTGCTCTCATGAAAATGCTCTCACCCTGGTGTTTGCTGTGAGATGTGACCAGGAATAAGCAAAACAGGCTCCAGCTTAAACATAAAGAACACTTTATTACTTAAACTACAGGAAAATAGGGAAAAACTATAAGGAAAAGAAAAAAAATTGAAAACTTTACAAAAAACTACTTTCTTCCTCCTCACTACTTGACTTTCTCAATCCGATACATTCTCTCAAATCACCAACTGCTCAGCTTGGCACTACACTTTAGTATACTCAAACTTCAGTTTAGGAAGAGGAGAGGAGTCCTTCTTGTTCTATAGGCTTCCTCTGGAAACACACTGAAACCTCGTGTGCTTCTATGTCACTCGGCACTGCTCGGAAAAAAGTCTTTTTGCTGCTTGTGACATCTTCCTTCCATGCCCAGTGCTCTCACCACCGTGCATGGACTAGAGCTGCTTTTAGGGTTGTCTTTTAAGGATGCTTTGTCTCACTCCAAAAAGGCACAGTCTCTGCTTTGGGACATCTGTCCCCCTCATATTTTTCCAACTCTCTGGGGCCGGGGGGTCCCCACGATGAACTCTCCTGGTTCTGAGCTACTGCTTCTCCCTAAGTGCAGTCTCTGTGTCACAGGAACAAACTGAGTCTATGGCCACAAGAAAAGTCTAGCTAAAAAGCCACTCTAAATTATCTCTCCCCATTCAATCATCTCTACGTTCTTCGGACCAAGTCTTTGTCTCATCTCATCTCTTATCTCCCTTCTTATTCACCTTCGAGGAGGATTAGCATTTTTGTAAGGCTTCAATCATAAAAGAAAGGGGTTAAAACTTTCAGTCTCTGTCTGTCCTGGAGCTGCGGCACTCCCACACACGCTGCCGCTCCGGCTGGGCACTCTTCCCTCCTCTTCTCTTCTTAGGCCGGCTGCTATCACATTCGGTGTCGCCGGCTCTCTCTCTCCCTCCTAGGAGGGGGAATGGCTGCCCGAGGGCTGACTCCTTGAGATCTTCTACTCTTCCATCCTCGAGAGCCTCCTCACCTCTCATCTCTGTCTAAGCCCAGAGCCTACCACGTGGCTGCCCCTCCCCCGCCCAGCAGCAGCGGCTGGACAGGGGAGGGAGATCTGACTTCTTCTCCAAGACGTCCTAAGAGAGCCTGCCAGGGCCAGAGCCCTGCTTTTTAACCCCTGTGTATTCTCAGAAGTGTGTCCAAACTCCACTGGCTACACCAGGTGTCAGTATCAAACTCCGAACATCCATTGGTTTGACCACAGCATCTCAGAATTCTCACTCCTTCCTGGTCAAACCACCACAGCTTGTCTGCCCAGTTTTCTTCTGGTTCATTTTGAGATTTGACCTCATCTCCATTTTCTGCACACACAGGTCAGTACAGTCAGATGCCAGATACCACTCTGGTGTTGTATGTCTTTGCTTACAGCTTTACTTCAGTTATAAGGAGCATGTGCACATCTAAAGTGTTTTGAGGTGCCAATAATCACCTTTGCATTTGTCTTCACAACTCTGTGGAGATAAATGCACACACACAAAACACTGCCTCAACCACCCTGAGCTAGTGGGGACTGAGCACAGTCACCAAGCAAATATCTCAGCAGAGACCATAGAGGTTTGGCTACCTATTCAGCCACCAGAAGAGGCCAAGCCCCTGGTTGAGGAATAAAATCTTCACATTCAGTAAAAAGTAATTTAAAATGTAATTTTTAAAACCTCAAAATTATCTTGCTCAGCTATATTAGTTTCAGTAGTTAGGGGTGGACTGAGTTCAGAGGTAGCTGTACCAAAGCTCCACAAGAAAAAAAACCCTCACATGAAATTCAGAGACAGCTAATGTCAGGAAATCTTACAAAAATATTTGTCCCATGAAGATATATGACAGGACTCTCCAGACAAAGAAGACAAAATCTGTGGAATGAAAAACATCCAAGCAATACTGTATTTCTGCCCTTTAGAAATCCATCTATTCCCTCTGCATCTCCTAGCCTTTAAAAAATAAAAAGGAAGTTATACATAGTTTACTTTTATACTGGTTTTGTGATTCTGCTAGTAATTATATCTCTTTCACAGAAAATCTTATTTGGATTTTGATGTATTAAATACTCTGTAGAGCAGCTTGCTAAGATTCAGTCTGATGACTCAGCACTCTGAAAAAGAGCTGTTTGGGGAGTAATGTCTACAAAAGGTATCTTTACCCTCTAGTTTTCATATGCCTTCTTTGCTTTCTGGCAGGCAAACATGTTGGCCAAAACAAACCTTGTAGGCTTGACAATGAAAGTCTCTCCAGATTCAACCAGCTCATTTTAATGGAGCTTGTGAAAAAATTTGGTGTTCAAAAGTACAGGTTTTTTCTCCAACTACTTGGTCTGTTTCCAAGAGGCCTGTGGCAGGGGAACAGCATTAGGACCCGCAATTACATGTTCCCTCATGCAGTGTTTATACGGACCATCAGTCTTGGCTAGAAATGAATGTCTTCAGTATATGAACACATTCCTTGAGTCTGTGCCTTTCCATTAATAAAACCAGAGCATCTTCACAAGCACTGTACCTTTGAGTGAGATTCCTCTCTTCCGACTCTGGATAGTGACTGAAGACATTTGCAGCTGAGAATACTGAATTGTCTTAAGCTTCATTTACAGTCAACAGAGAAATCATCTAGGGTGTGATTCATCTGGCTTATTTGAGATTTCATAAAATGATGAATTGCACTTAGATGAACATCCTTCTTTCTATTGACTGCAAAGTGAACATGGAATGTTTACCTGAGGTGTTATTACCCAGTGCTATGCTTGTATCATAAAAAGAGGGAAAGCAATGTCTTGTTGGAATAATGCCTTAAAATATAAAGGTCAGTACTGGAACTTCCGGTCTCATAACTAATATTTCTGACTGTGATCCTCTCATAGAGAGCTTGGTATTTCTGCTGCCTCTTGTTAACTTGTTTATTGGGTCACTTGGGAGAGCTTCTCCGTTGCAATCCCTCTTTTTCTGACTGCTGTTGGCCCAATTGTCCAAAACTGTAGGATCTGATTCTTGACCTTTCCTGACCTCTCATTAGGATTAGAGCTGGGCTCCAGCTTATCAGCAACAGCCTGAAACAATTTTAATCAGTGTTGACCCCCCCAGCCAAGCAAGCAACCCTATTAAAATTAATGAGATGGCAATTCTGTGAGAACAGGCAAGACTGACTGATGGGGAAGCTACCTGATGGCAGCAGAGTCTCTGGGCAAATCAGACACACTCAGGTGTCTTGTCAACTTTGCACTCACTTTATTTTCCCACATGAGCCACCAGAAATAGACACTTCTGCTTCATTCCACCTAGCACTCACTTCCTCAGGGTGAACAACTGCCCGGAGCAATCCAGTCCTATTGCTCTCAAAGGACCATATAGGAATTATGCAGCTATGCCACAGCCATGTAATTCTGACAATCTGAAAGAACAATTTGTAGCACAGTGAGACACAGAGAAAATGCTACAATAGGAGGTGGAATTTTCCTTATTAAAAAAAAAAATCAACAACATTTTTAAGCTGTGTATTTTTAAAAGCAGAATGTTGATTGTTTATGCCTGTTGAAAGTTGACAATAAAAGTAGTATATCTGGTACTGAAGAATGTTTGTAAAAATCCTGAGGTAGCAGTGGTGTCTCTGGAGAACTGCATTTGAACACTATGTTCTTCTATTTCTCATTTGGTCAAGGTTGTTTTTCTTCAAAGCACATAACAGCGAGGGATTTCTTTTCTCTTGAGAAGTAAGAAAATGAAAACTCATAGAAATTGAATCAGATAAAGAAGAAAAATGAGAGTGAAAATTGATCAGATTCCTTTAGATGCTTCTCTGAGAGTTTCTTTAAAAAATAATTTAGAAGGATTTATTTTTGCATGAAAAGGGAAGCTCTGTCATCACATAGATGTGTTTTTGAACCATTTGGAAATGTTAGGGAAAGGACTACAGACCCCATGCATATACAGCCCAGATTTACTTGCTCTGTTATGTCTTCAATGGCTCAGTATTCCATCTCATGGGGTATCCCACCAGACAAAAGAGGTAATTTTCAAAGGAGTATCTGAAATATTCAAGTTCATTAACTGTTGGAGTGAGGTGGGTTAACTCCACTAAAACTAGCAGAAAATGCCTCACATGTTACTCCTGTCTAATTCTGAGCCTTTATTATCTGAAACCCCAGCACATACTGGATGTTGGAAGTTCATGTTTCTTGGCTGATGATAAGTGCCAGTGATTGGAGAATTCCTCTGGTTAGCATCAGGGACAAAGCTGGTGATCTCTGGTTTTCTTCAGCCCTAATCCTTTAGCTGGTCAGGAAAGCTATTTCAGAGAGCATTAGAGAAGAACACAAGGAAGGAGGACAGAGGCCCCTGTGCTATGCAGCTTTCACATCCTGAGGGAACCATCAGGGAGGCGGCAGGGGACCCTTGAAAGGATGACATTCACAGCATTATTTTCAGAGCTTTCATGCAGGGGACTGACTCCATGGCGAACTAGTGGAGAGCTGGAGAAGTAGCTCAGAGCAAAACCATTTTATGTTTCTTATCAAACACTTCAAGGTTATCAGAAAGAGTCTCACACATTTGTGCTGTGGGGCTCCATTAAGTGAGATTCCTTCTCCAACAACCCCCACTGCCCACAAGTTTTTCTCAACAGCGTTTTGTCTGACACTTTAGGTAACTGCACATGACCTATAAATGGAGAGTGGTGGGGTTTTTTTACGTTTTTAGTTTGTTTGTTTTTATAATTTTAAATTCAGTGAACAATAGGGTTTGCCTTAAGTTTTTGAGATTCAGCATCTTACTTGCAGGGGCTGACATTAATATTTAAGTTCTCTGTGGTTTGGCTACTTTTATATTTTGTGCATAGGCAGCATAAAAAGTGTGCAGGAGGAGGCAAAAATGCAGCTATGGGTTTGTTTTCAATTTTTAAATAAGCTGGAGCATATTTGGACACCAGTACTTTCTGCAATTGTCTTAAAAAGAAACTTCCTTAAATATTGTAGCAGGTTTTGTATTATTTCTGCAAACTATAAAGAAAAATACCCAAAAACTCTGATGGATGCTGTGACCCTTCAAACTCCCTTACAACCATTACATTGGCAGTTCCACCATCAGAGAAAAAGTATTCTTCAGTATTCCAGACTGAATATTTAGGAAGGTTCCACAGAATGTCACATTAAAAATACTGCAGCTCCATTTGTTTATGGAGCTCACAAAGTGAGCTGGAGCAACCAAACTCAACCTTGATGACAGAAAGAACAGGATGGTAGAAGTCACTCCTGTACACAACAGCCTGGGAAATTCCTTAGGAGCAGGCAATAAACAAGCAGAGTCGTGTTTCTGCAATCAGGAAAGATAACAGGACAGCTATAGATAAACATGGAGGACCCAGGCAATCCTGCACAGCATCTAATAATAGTTTGCTTCCTGTATCTGGAGACAACAGAACTGTATTCTAGAAGGATAAAGCATGGAAGGGACGGAGGCAAAGGGTCACTAAAGGCAGTTTGCTCTATGTTTTATAAAATCTCCTTCTTCCTTATGTCTTCCAAATCTGGGGTATTGAATTTTCTTCCTTGAGACAATCTGATACAATCTCCTTATTATCTATGTACTCTCCCTTTCAAAATTAAGACAAATAAAAGAAAGGAAGTGATACCCAGATCACTGGGGATGAGAAAGAGGAGGCCTCTGCTGTATAATTAGTCTTGGCTTTGTATCAGACCTTTTTCCAGTCATCACAAGACTGAGGTATTGACATGGTCTAGAAGCATGAATTCTCTGCTGTTGGGGACTGAGCAAAGTTGTTTTGTGAAGGAAAGTCTGCAAACAGCACTGGTGATTGCTGTCATTAAGTTCAGCATGAATGTGGAGAGCTTGTTGCATTGCGATTGGGACAAAGGACGGTGAGAGTACATAGATTCCTCCTATGTCCCTTTTTTACCATTCAGTAAAGCCATCACTCAGGTGTAAATAAGAAATCGTGCTGTGAAGAGTCAAAAGAGAAGGCAGGATGCTAAGAGCAGAGAGCATACTGAAAAGTGAGTAAGATATTTCATGCTTAGTTATGTTTCTTCAGAAAAACCCTGCAACAAGTCTTTTAACCTACAGGACTCACGGCACAGCTGACATTGGGAAAAGATACATGTATTTTTGACAAGGCATGCTCAAAGAGCTGTGAGAGCTGTGGGGTGCTTGTGACAAGCTCCTTCCTGACAGAACCAAAAATTTTAACACTGCAGCTTCTAGATGGTTGCTTTGACAGAGCAGCAGAGTCCCATGGTCACCCCATTAGTGCCTTTCAGAGCCAGGGCAAGACAGCTGAGATTCTGTCAGCATCTGTTGCACTGCCACTACAGGAGATTGCAGTGGTAATAAGAATCAAAGTTGGACATCTTAGAATACAGGAAAAGAAAGCACAGGACAGTTTAAAATCTTAACATCAATTTGGCTGCCTGGTTCTGAACCAGTATGTGGGTAAATGCAGTCACGAGGGAAGGACAGCATGCTAATCAACGCTCTGCTGCTAATAACTGTTAATAAAGGAAAACCAGAATATTGGTGTTGATTTTTGGGATTAACTCTTACTCTCTT
Organism: Zonotrichia leucophrys gambelii; assembly: GCF_028769735.1. NCBI lineage: Eukaryota > Metazoa > Chordata > Aves > Passeriformes > Passerellidae > Zonotrichia > Zonotrichia leucophrys. The sequence goes on along the minus strand of NC_088169.1, from coordinate 20,687,260 downwards.
CTTGAAATCAACAATGTCCTCGAGGTTTAATGCTCCTGAAACCTGGGATAATTCACGCTGATCTTTTAGAGTAATATTAGGAGTGGAGAGAATGCATAAAAATGGTCTGTGTTGATCTGTAATGTCATGTAGTCTTAGTGCCTTTCAGTATCTTAGGAAAAATAAGTGTAAAATATTAAAAACAGATTGCTTGGTTTTTTTGTTTCATTTTGGTTTTGTTTGTTTGTTTTCCCCCCCTTTTTTTTTTGCAGTTTTAAGTGCACTAAGTTAAATCATAGTACATTGGTTTGGCACACCCTGGTTTTGGGTATCAGGGGGCCACAAAGATGGCTCCTGTGAGAAGCTGCTGGAAGCTTCCACCGTGTCTGGCAGTGCCAGTGGCTGATGGCTCTGAAGGTGGACGTGCTGCTGGCCAAAACTGGCCCAATGAGAGAGCCTGGTAATGCCTCTGTGATCACATATTTAAGAAGAAAATCAAAACAAAGTCAAAAGGTTTTGGCTTCTAGTCAGAGAAGAGGAGGATGTGAGAACATGTGAGGGAAACAACATGGAGACACCAAGGTCAGTGGAGAAGGAGGTGGAGGTGGTGTTCCAGGCACCAGAGCCGGGATTCCTCTGCAGGCCGTGGTGGGCCCATGGTGAAGCAGCTGTGCCCCTGCAGCCCCTGGGATCCATGGAGGATGCAGAGATCCACCCACAGCCTATGGGGATCCATGGGGGATGCAGAGAGCCACCCACAGCCCCTGGGATCCATAGGGAATGCAGAGATCCACCCACAGCCCCTGGGATCCATGGGGAATGCAGAGATCCACCCACAGCCTATGGGGATCCGTGGGGGATGCAGAGATTCACCCACAGCCCCTGGGATCCATGGGGAATGCAGAGATTCACCCACAGCCTGTGGGGATCAGTGGGGAATACAGAGATCCACTCACAGTCCATGGAGATCCATGGGAGATGCAGAGATACACGCGCAGCCTGTGGGGAGGTGCCCAGGCTGGAGTGGGTGGGTGCCTGGAGGAGGCTGTGCTCCAGGGGAGATCCAGGGGAGAGGGGTCTGTGTCCCAGGCTGGAGCAGCCTGTCCTTGGAGGGCACCACCCCGTGGGAAGAGAAGCCCATACAAAAGCACTTTTGGGAGGACTGTGTGTCCATGAGAGTGAGCCACGTTGCAGCAGGTGCAGTAGGGCTGCTGGTCATGAGAGAGGACTCACAGCAGAGAAGTTCATGGAGAACTGTCTCCCACGGCCTCCCAGGGGAAGGATTCCTCTCCCTGAACAGTGGAAGAAAATCTTGGTAATGAACTGGCCAAAACCCTGTCTCCCTGCACTGTTGGTGGGAAGGAAGGAGGGGATGGGGGAATAAAGGTGTTTTTAAGGCCTTATTTTACTTCTCACTAACCTCCTCTGATTCTATTAGTAACAAATTCATTTTGCAACTAAAGTTGAGCCTGTTTTGCCCTTGAAATATTTCTCCTGTCCTTATCTCATTCATTAATCCTTCATTAAATTTTTTCTTCTCTCCCTGTTTGCTGCCCAGCTGTGGTGTGGGGAGTGTGTGAGCAAGTGACTCTCATGTGCCTGGTCCACCCTGGTCCACTGTCAAACCGTGACACATAGCACGTATCTCACTGAATTTACATCTGCTTTATGGTTTTGGTGGCAATGCAGTTAATTTGTATTGCAGTCTCATCTCCAAACAATTTAAATTTTTTTTGGTTTGACTCAAACTTGAAATTTGACATTAGTTATCTGTAAAGATGTCTCCAGCAGACAAGAGAAACACAATCAGTACTACCATTTCTCTGTCCTCTAAATGGTGATCTAATTGTAAAAGGATAACCAGATGCCCACTCTGAGCTGAGACCTTGTGTTACCTATTCACCTGAGAAGGGCATCTACTCCCTTGGCCCAAAATACACTTTTTTTACAGAATCTCTGATGTAAAATCAGATTCTGGAAGCTTCTTTTTCATATTATTGAATCCTTTCTTTGTTTTTGTTTCTTTAGAATTTAACTTCTTTAAGGTATTTGTTCTTCCTCTGATTTTGTCACCTACTGTCATTCAGCACGGAAAACATTTTCTCCATGAAACAGTAAGGAGAGGTATTTTGTCTTTCTTTCCCAACACACCCTAAAATCTGAAATCTGCCATAAGTTCTGGCTTCATGTCCTGACATGACAGCCTGGAAAGTCCCAAAGCTGGAAAGGTTTGAGAAGTCAGTGACCCCTAGAATCACTCTTTACTGTCAGGCAGGTAATTGCATTAGAAAAGGAAAGAGTGCTTGTAAAGACTTGGAGCTTATTTCTGAGCTCTTTTTTTTTTTTTTTTTTTTTTTTTTGTTAGCAGCACATCCAAATGTTTGATTTTATTTATTTCTTTGGATGGAGGGAGATGTAGAGAGATTTCTGCCCAGCAGTTCCTTTCCTGTGATGGCCAATTTTATGTGACTTGTGTATGTGATCATGACAGAGACACCTTCAGCCAGCCAGCATGGTGGAACAGCTTCCCCAGGAACTGTGGGAGTGCTTCGTGCCTACACTCACATTGTATTCAAAACTCTTAATCAAAGAAGAATTTATCTTGATTAAAAACAAGTGGTTTGGAATCATAGGCAGTAACAAACAATTTAAACTCATGTTTGAGGCTCAGAGATAGAACAAAGAAAGAAAATACAGTGAAAAAAATTTATATAGTCTTGTATTCTTTCTTTTATTATTTAGCCTTTTGATTTTAAAAAAGACATTGGCTTCTTAAAGTAAAAGGATTTCAGCACATGATGACAGGATTTATCCTGAGTGTACAGAACCTTTTATAAAAAATTTAGTTGCATGTTGCTAAAGGTTGAAGAAAACATGAGGCTTAAAAGCAAGTTGAACAGGAGGAATGCATCAAATTTTTTGCAGACTCCTTTAATTTTCTATGTCAAGTCATTAGTTAAATTCACTTTTTTACTTTTGAAACCAAAGTTCCATGTAGTTTGAGACAATTTAACTCTCTGCAAGAGCAATTCAGTGCCATATGCAGCGCAATGCAGAGACAGAGAAATAGATTTTTAATGTCTATGAACTCTCATTTTGTAAAGATTTGATCTTCAAAGTGATCTGCTTTAAAACAATGGGTCTTTATTAGCAATGACTGGTGATAACACAATATAGAATATATTAAAGACCCATTTATATATTTATAGAGCTGTACAGCATGTTGCATAAGTGACCATATAACAATGGGATTGGTAGGATTATAGTCCCTAGTTTGTTAGGTGAGGCAACTAAATCACAGAGATGGTAAGACTCATTCAATATGATATACTACACAAAAATAAAGTTTTCCAAAAGATTTTATAGTGTTCTAAATGTGAAGGGTCAGTTATGTTAAAGGTAAGTAACATTTTAGTTATCCTAAAAAGCAGTTAAGAAACTGGTCCCACTACCCATTAAAAAATTATACAGTGTACATAAATTATTAAATCAGCACATTTTTTTAGGTAAACATCTAAAAAACCCAATGGTGTTGACAGTAGAACAGTAAGAATGGAAGAACTGATTCATGTGGAATACTCAATGATATAAAATCCTACCTAGGACTTCTATAGAAAAAGGTAATGAGATCCACCAGAGACATTCAATCCATGAAACAGCCTCTGTCAAATAGGTGCCCTTGGTATGAATATTTTTTTGAGTAAAGTTTTGCAAGTAGTCACAAAAAGCTTTGTGAGCCCACAATGTTTATAACTATCTATTTTGAGAATAATTTCATAGCCATAATTGAAACAGGAGATACAATAATTTCTAGAAAAGCATGTTCTTTGAAATATCATTGTACTTATGAATATCTAAAATGATAAAATAGAAAATTTATCAAACTATCACTACATTCAATAATAACTGTTAAAAGGGTAACAAAAATAGTTGGTATTAAGGAATATAGGCAATTTATAAGCACAAGAAAAAGTACAAACTCAATGTCCCCAACGTATTAATGTTTTCCAGATGTTGACACTATGTCTTCGATGACTAGACAAATGTTAATTCCAACACAAGTGGCCAACCAATGAAAGAATACAGAAGCCATCCTATTAAACCCAGCCAAACCCTAGATGCAGTGCTGACAAGAACATATTTGCTCAGGGAGAATAAAAAAGCCTCAGAGGAAGAGGCAGGAGTTATGTCTCCCTTGTGGTAGGCACTGTATACCCTTGTAATAAAAAAGACTGTCTGCAACTCAGCAGTCTTATGTTTCATGCAGCTTGGCTGTGCACAGTGAATAATAGGTTACTTCAGCCTTGTGAGGTTCCAATTTTGTTCCAATCTCAGTTCTTGGAGATTTTAGGAAAAAGAATCACTGTCCATTTAGGTGCTGATCTTAAAAGTTCTGAAGAAGCAAAAGAAAAATTATATAATTTAATTTTTTAAGTTTTGAGGACAGTTCATATGGATATCTTCTCAAACAGAACACCTATCTGTCAATGCACAGAGTTAACATATATGACGAGGGCTGTAGTCCAGTTTTATCATGCCTCCATTTTTCCAAGATCAAAAATCTTATGAGCAAACTAGTTATTTACTTTACACAGTACTTAATAAGAAATTTGAAACTTATTCCCACAGGATATTGTAGAAACTGGAGTCAAATATGACCGGAAAGACAATGAATAAATCAATAAAAGAAAAGATAATTTGTAACCGTGAACCAAGGGTAGGTCAAGATGGAAAGAAGGTGTATAATGGTTCAGGCCACTTGTGAGAAGATGGTTTTAGACGTCTCCTTTATGCATGGTTCAGAGTATGCTGAAGTGTGCATTCCTGTTTAACCACTGGAGAGGCTTAAGCAACTTCTGAAGATTGTTCAAGTGCCTGAAAGTAAACTGTGCAAACCCACTGGGATAGGTTTCATCAGCACAGAAGATCAATGTTTTCAATGTTCTGTGCCCATGTGACCAGATGGAGAAGAAACAATTGAAAGGTCTTGATAAAAAAATCTTTTAAATTCCTTGTTTCACCCTCCATGTACCTCACTCTCTAACAAGAAAGAGATATGAAAGTAGCCTTGGCCCTTTATCACTAAGTGCATGTGCTAGTGGTTTTAATCTGTAGCTCATTAAAAATCCTCCCTCCCTCTGTAAAAATCAAACTCTTTAAAAATTGTGTCCACAATATAAAAGTCTACATTCAGACTGACATTTTTGCATACAAAGACAATTTCAAATGTAGCTGCATTGCACTCCTTTGCTAAGACATGAACCTTCCTATCCATTGTAGGAAAATGCATTTGTAACAGTTTGCTTTTTTGTAATAATTACTGATTTAGGTAAAGCCTAATATTGCCATGCATTTCAGTTTAAAATATTCTTGCTTTCATTTTTGTTTTTGTAAAATATTAAGAATCCTTTATTCTTTCTGTGAGTGGTCAGAGTTTACAACTAAGTTTGAAGAACATTCCCACTTTTTTTGAGAAACACCTGGTTTTTCATTTAAAGAGCTAAAACTTTAGTCCAAGTTAATCAGCATATAGATTTGAACATCCAGATGGAGGACATGTTAAATCACTGTGGTTTTTAAGTATACAGGAAATCCTTCTGCAGATGTTCAGTGCATGTGGTACTTTTGAAGTTCAGTTTAGTTTTCTTTCTTCTCTTTCCCTCCCCCTTAAACTTTCTCCCATGCTTTTTGTTTGTATTGTTATATGCCACTTGGATGGCAATGCCAGGGACTTTTGAAGACCATTTTGATGCACAGATGCGCAGTTCTGCATCAGATGACAAAGTTTGTCCAAGATTTGTGCACGGAAGCAGTAGACATGACACATGGCAACTTCTTTCTTCTTTTCAGCATCCTTGTAGACTAGGAACACCTAAAATTATTGCATGCCTACATTCAGCAGCTGAGTCCTGCTGTAAGTGTTGGTAGCACAGTGCAGAGTTAGTGCACATCTAACTCTGAACTGGGTGTCTAACTCCATATTATGGTCCATGGTCAAGACTAGGCAGGACTCCTACTCTAAAGCTGGTATTTAAAATCCAGAAATGCATGCCCACAAGATCTGTTTCTCTCCCCTGACTATGAAAGGTGTAAACTCCAAAAGTTAGCTAACATGATTTACACCTCAATGTCCACATAAACTGGTACATTCTGTGAAACTACTGGCCAAGTCAAGTTTTACTTGGTATGAACATATAAAAAATAGTCCTGCATTACCTTGTTTTATTTAAAATTTTGTATGATTAATTTTGGTAATTCAATTCCTTTAGTTGCCCTTAATTATGGGAAATATAATGTTTTGCCCTTTTTCATTCACATTTTCATTTGGGTAAATGCAACTGTCAGGAGTGAGGAAGTAACCAATCCTAATTGTAAATTATATAAATATTCAGTGTTATATAACTACTCAGACTTTCACAATCAGTATTAAATTAATGATAGTTTCTCACTACTGAATTTTTCTGTATATTAATACGTTTATGTGACATGATGCAAATAGGATGCTACATGGTCTTTACTGGGGAGTATTTACTGCAGTTCCTAGGGTACAAGTACTTTTACAAACATTGTAGTCTGCAAATGTTTCACAGACTGAATTTTTGCAAGATCACAGAGTAACTGATTATATAAAAGAAGCTCTAATGTACTGCAGCCTTCAGTGCTGCTATATGAAATATGATACACGTTTCATGTACTGTATATGAAACATATGCCTGTTCCACCTAAGAATTCAGAGCACAATGCTTTGGTGATAAACACCTGTTGCTAGACTATTTAAGGTGTGACTGTTGGTATCACAGGACCTGAATCCCTTTACCCTCAGGTGAGACTGTGACATGCTGCTATCTCCATTTTGCTGAACAGGCAGACAGCACAGCACAGGCTGGCAAAGTGAAGTCCCAAGGCCAGAGGTGAAATTGAAGCTAATATGGGCACTGGAAAATTTATGGACTATCCAAACTTGCATCATACTTAATCTGAAATTTACTTAATCTTTATATTCTTCTAAATCTCATTATAACATTGAAATAATCTTAATCTTTGCTATTACATGCAAAATAAGGCTTACTACTTAAATTTAATGGTCATCACAAGGTATTCATAAAGGAGTAATTTAGAACTACCCATTTAAAAAAAATTGTTTTGTATTATGGGGTTTAATATAAGAGGATATTGAAGTCTATTAATAATGCTGTAAAAAGAATTAATCGGTTTGTATTAATCTGGAGAGATTTGGTCAGGAAATCAGCAGTGTTGCAGTGGATTCCCTTTAGGAATGAAAGGACAAAAAGCTCAGCTGGTTTGAGGATGTTTGCTCATTTTACCAGAAAAACTGGCTGAAATAGCAGGGGATCAGACTCAGTAACACAGGAGGCCTTTACTCCTGTGAGAGACTGAAATGTTAATGGTTAATGGCTCAAACAATTAGCCATTTGCAAAAGCAGCAGAGTGCTCTGCTGATGATGTTCAGGGAAACAGACCAGGCAGAGGGCGCGAGCATCAGAGGAGACAAATCAACCTCTAGCTACAGGTTGGGCTTTGAACCAGATAAAGGAAGAGGCTGACAAGAAGCAGATTCTGTGAGGGGTCACAGTGCTTTTTATCATGCCAATGTCCCCCTTACACAAGTAAAACTGCCCCTTCACCCAGGAGAGATATTAGGACATTCACACATAGGACTGGAGGCGCTCATCACTTCTCAGGGACATAACTTGCTCAGCTGCCTTGGTGTGAGAGGCAGCTGTCGTGTCTTAGAAGGTCTCATAAACCATCAAAGACTCCCAAAGTGCCCTCAGACTCACTTCTGGGGCCTTCCACCGGAGGACTGAGTATTATCCACACACAGTGTTGCACCTCCCAGGGCAGGTACTTGGGCACTCCCACAAAAAATCTAAGAGTATATTAACCCAGTGAACCTGGAATTTTGTGGGTGTCCCCCACCCTGATGGATCAAGAGAGCAAAAAACACTTTGACCAACCAACATCTAAACTGCAACAATCAAGCCTTGTTGCTGGATCCATGGGAGGCGATACATTTCTACTCTTATTCTTTCTTTTTCCTTCTTTTTCTCTTTCTTCTCCTATCCTCTTCTCAAAATACACTGTAAGGCAGACTAAAAAATTCCAGTCAATGCCTTAGGAAGTGCATTGTTGTGTATGGATAAGCTGGCTAATTTTAAGTTTAAGTCTGCTAAGTTAAATTTAGTGAAGTGACTTAGTTTATTTAGATACTGTTGTAAAATTGCCTAAGTATCTTGTTCTACCTTAATGTTCCTAAGTTTGTAAATTGAAGTTTGTTATTGAACCTCCTGAGAATTTTGCTTGCCCCGTGCATCACCCAGAGTGAATCAAACAAAAAACCCCCTAAACCTTCCTCTAAATCTGCAGAGCAGACCCAGGCATAACAACTTGTTTGAACCTCCACATTTCCTGCCATTTGATGACTTTCATTTTTAAACTCCTTAAAGGAGACCTCTTGCATTTTCCTTTCTAGCTTTTTATTTTTGTTTAAAGAGGAAAAATATTATATTTAAAAGTTGAAGGTGGGCTTCACTGGACTATCTTTTCTTGATTTCTTGCTTTACTTTCTTTGGAATCCTTTTTCTAAGCCAGTATATGTCTATTTCTCATTAACTCTCTCAATTTCATTAGATAGTTTCTCTTTTTTTTTCCTCTGCATTACTCATTCTTTCAAAGCATTATATATGTGGAGGAGATGAAATATAATGCAGCTTCAGTGAATGCTGCAGACTTGAGGAGGAGTTTGCAAAATTAGGAGAGTCACATTCATAAAGAAAATCCAAGACAAGACATTTTTATTAAAACCAAGCCTCTGGGATTTAAATTTTGTTTTTTTAATCCTGGAGAGAGAAGGATTTCTGGTAAAAATCACAAGTCAAAGACTATGACTATTTAATTTTTGGAAGGTCAAAAATAAACAAAATCTCCCAGGGACAAACTCAAAACATTTGGACCTTATCCATTAGGGTAGCTTCTCAGCCCCATGAGTTATGAAGTCAAGCAGACACTCCAGAGCAGGAGTTCCTGTGACAATCCACAAAGTCCTGTTCTTGCTGAGTGGGTCGAAATAGAGGATGAGGGGTCTGAATGAGTCTATTCGAATGAGACTGAGTTTGAATGAGTCTGTTCCAGGTTCTGTTTTTCATTTAGTATTATTTACTGTTGAAGTGGTGTAAACTGGAAGAAAACTCCTTAATGCAGTGTGATAGCCATTGGAGGGCCCTTTTTAGGTCATTCTCCATAATCAAGGAACAGCAGAACCTTTTCTAATGTAAGGTAAAGGCAAGAAGCCAACTGCAATAAAAACAGGATCCAAGCCAAATCTGAAAAGAATCAGCTGAACCATTGTGCACCACTCAGTTCTTGGATACTGCCCTTCTCATGCATATGAGTTGTGCTGATTCTCAGATCACAGCAGAGACCTGACCTATGATGATGCAGAATTTCCACACAAAATGTGTGATTATAAGACCTAATGGAACAAACTGCTGAGCAAAATCTGTTGCTTATGACACATATTCAAGAAAAGTGAAAATAAGGCCCTTCATGTATCTGGGAGCAATTCAAAGGAAAATAATAAGAAAGCTATGTGCTAGACTTACGATACCACAATTGAAAGTTGCTGTAAGAGAATGGAAACAAAACCTTTAAATCTGGCAGATTTCACCTGCTTTTGTTGTTGTTTTTGTTTGGTTTGTTAGGGTTTTTTGTTTGGCTTTTTTTTTGAAAAGCGACTAATTGATTTCAAAAGGGGATATTCTAAACAATATTTAGAATACATCATGCATAAAAAGTAATCACACACGTGCTTAGAAATCCAACCCAATAGGCCTTGTTCAAGCAAAAAGCCCATCCATCAATAGAGTGGTTCTTGCCTGAATAAAGCATGTTGGACTGACCCTTCCTGACTGACATACAGCAGGATGAATATCAAGATTAGGGCATCAAAAAAGGAATAGCATTAGCAACATGCATTCCTGTTTGTAAATGTTTAAACTTTATTTTAGATGTTGTAGGGCCTTTTGCTTAGGCCTGCTTCTCCAGAAATTTTCCCATGGCATGTGTGTCATGTCTGCTGTTCCTTTATGGCTATGATGCATGCCCTGGCGTGTCTCAATTGATATGAGGCTGAGGGCTGAGGTTAGCAATGATTTTTTTTTCTATAGCTCAAACATAATCACAGGTCTCAATCCCAGGCTGAATTCAGCCTCCACATTGTCCAGTACATCACTGGAAAAGAGCCACGGGGACATCACCTGTGTAGCTCTAACAAAACAAATCAAGCAAAAGAACAGAAACATAACTTGGCAGTAAAGAAAGATAAGAAGTCATCTGGGCAAATTGCATTAACCTGCAAAAAAAAGAGGCGATGAGAGGACAGTAAGACAAAAGCACAAAGCAGAAAGAGCATTTTGTTGATATTTTTACCTAAAACATATATGAGAGAGCAATAGACTGGTGGAGTCACTCGCTTCTGCTCTTGAAAGAAAAGCAGTGGATGGAAGCTCAGCAAGAGTCAGAGGAAACCTGACCCTCTTGCCATCAGGCAGACGGAGGGGAGTGGAAGATGCCATGGGGAGGAGGGGAGTGGAAACAGGGGTCCCTGCTTGAGGTGGCCAGAGAATCCTTTTCCAACCTCCCTCCCTTTCCCAGGTACCCTTATGGAGTCTCTATGAGGCTCTGGAGCTTGAGGGTCAGGGAGGTCTGCCTGGGAGGGTTGCCCAGAGCAAGTCAGTCAAACACAGGGCTCACAAAAATGTCTGTTAAGAAAGAAGGGCAGTTGTAGGAGAATCCCTTCTGAGGGGAACTGAGAGTTGTCTATGCCAACCAGACCCATGGCACAGGGAAGTCTGCTGCCTCCCTGGAGCTCAGGTAAAAGACACTTTTAGGAGACTCCCTTGACTAATTTGGTTCTCTGATTATTACCCACTTCTAGTTGTCCAGGTCAGCAGTGATGAGGTTGAAGAGAGAAGTTTTAGGACAATTAGAAAGGATTGCATGGCACTGGGATGACTGGTTGGAGGGACAGGAGCACAGGTAAGGTTTTCCTCAAACACTTCAGTAGCAGAGAAGAATACTGAAATGAAGAGGAAAACCCTGATCAACAGGTGGCTTAAAGGCTGGTGTCATGGGTAGAATTTGGGCTTTTTCAATCAAGGGTTGGTTTACATGGTACCAGGCCTGCTGGAAGCAGATGGCTTTCTCCTGTCTAATAGGGAAAAAAAGGAATCTAGCTTATGAGTTGTCAGCACTGAGTGAGAGGACTTTAATCTTGGTTTGAAGGAGAAAGGGGATAAGACCAGGAGATGAGCCCAGCATTGGGGGTGAAATCAACAGCCAGCTGAAGTGCATCCACTCCCATGCTTGCAGTATGGGAAACAAACAGAGGAGCTGGAGACCATTGTGCAGTGGGAAAGGTAGGAAGTAGTCACCATCACAGAAATGTGTGGGATAACTCCCATGACTGGAGTCCTGCATTGGATGGATATAAGCTCTCCAGAGGGATCAGGCAAGAAAGGAGAGGCAGCGGGTTGGCTCTGTATGCTTGGGAGTGTTTGGACTGCATAGAACTCTAGGATGGTGATGACAGTGTTGAGTTCTTATGGGTAAGGATTGGGGAAAGAATAACATGGTGCACATCCTGGTGGGGGTCTGTTAGGAAGTCCCAATCAGGCTGAGGAGGCAGATAAAAATTTTATAAGTGTGCCATTTCACAGTTGCTAGCCATTCTTGTGGGAGACTTCAACTTGCTGGCTGTCTGCTAGAAACGCAGCCGGAAGGAGGCAGTCTAGGAGATTCCTACAGTGTGTGGAAGATAACTTCCTTACCCAGCTGGTAAGCAAGTCTCCCAGGGCTGGTGTCCTGCTAGAGCTGCTGTTTGCAAACAGAGAAGCACTAGTGGAAGACCTGGTGGTCAGAGGCCATCTTGGGCATAGGGACCATAAGATCATGGAGTTTTCAATTCTTGGTGAAGTAAGGAAGGGGCTTGGACACCTGGAGGGTGGACCTACTCAGACCCTGGTTCAGACTCCCTTGGGAAACAGCTGTTAAGAACAAATAAGTCCAGGAAGGCTGGACATAATTTTAGATGGGAATCTTATAGGTGCAAGAACAGGTAGGTCATCCATGTGTACTGAAAGGTGAGCTGGAAGGGAAGGACTGGCCTGGCTGAACAGGGAGCTTTCACTGGAACTCAGGAGAAAAAAAGAGAATTTATGACATTTTGAAGACAGAGCAATGTTTTTATAAATACATTAACAGCAAAAAGAAGGTAAAGGAGAATCTCCCTCCTTTATTGGTAAACAGGGAAATGCAACGCAGGATGAGGAAAAGATGGAGGTATTTCCTGCCTTCTTTATCTCAGTCTTTTACAGGAAGACAGGTTATCCTCTGGGCTGGCAGGCAGGACTGTGAAGCAGAATAGACCCCCTGTAATCCAGAAGGATATAGTTAGTGACCTACTGAGCCACTTAGACACTCAGAAATCTATGGGGCCAGATGGAATTCACCTGAGGGTATTGAAGGAGCTGTCAGAACAACTCACCAAGTCAGTCTCCCTCATTTATTGTCAGTCCTGGCTCACTGGGGAGGTCCCAGATGACTGGAGGCTAGCCAATGTGACAACCATCCACGAAGAGCCATCCTTCTCATCCAAGAAGAGTCAGAAGGAGGATCTGGGTAATTACATGCCTCTCAACCTGATCTTGATGTGGGGAGGACTATTGAGCAGCTCATTGTGGGTTCCATCACATGGGACTTACAGGACAAGCAGGGGATCAGGCCCAGCCAGCAGAGGTTTGGGAAAGTCAGGTCCTTTGGGAAAGGCTTCACCAACCTAATCTTCTTTTATGTGATCTACCTAGTGGATAAAGGGAAGTCTGTGGATGTTATTTACTTGGACTTAATAAAGCCTTCAATACTGTCTCAGGGCATTCTCCTTGAGAAATCTGCAGCCCATGGGCAGGTGCATTCTCTGCTGGGTTAAAAACCAGGCCAAGACCAATTGCAGAGGTTCAATAAGGCAAAGTGATGGGTCCTGCACTTCGGTCACCATAACTCCAGGTATAGCTACAGGCTTGGGGAAGACTGGTTGGGAAGCTGCCCAGTGGAAAAGGACCTGGGAGTGCTGGTTGACAGGCAGCTGAACATGAGCCCTAAGTGTGTTCTAGAAAGCTGATGGCATCCTGGCCTGTACCAAAAATAGTGCGGTCACCAGGACTAGAGCCATTGATTGTCTACCTGTACTCAGAACTAGTGAGGCCCAAATTTGAGTCCTGCGTCCAGTTCTGGGCCCCTCACTACAAGACAGACATTGAGGTGTTGGAGAGTGTCCAGAGGAGGACAATGGATCCAGTAAAGGGTCTGACACAAGTCCTGTGAGGAGCAGCTGAGGGAGCTGGGATTGTTTAGCCTGCAGAAAAGGAGGCTCAAGGGTGACCTTATCACTCTACAACCACCCAAAAGAGGCTAGAGCAAGATGGGGGTCAGCCTCTTCTCCCAGGCAGCTAGAGACAGGACAAGAAGAAACAGCTCAAGATGTGCCAAGGGAGGTTTAGATTAGATACTAGGAAAAATTTCTTCACTGGAACTGTGGTTAATCATTGGAACTGCCCAGAGATGGTGGAGTCAGCATCCCTGGAAGTGTTCAAGAAACTACTGGATGTGACACTTAGTGATATGACTCAGTGACACTTAGTGATATGATTCAGTTGGCACTAGTGTTTGGTCAAAGGTTGGGCTCACTGATCTTAGAGGCCTTTTCCAACCCTAATGATTCTATTCTATGATTTTATAATTTTACAAGGAAAACCTTCTGTGAAAGTCAAAAATAGAAGAAATGAAGACCAGGAGACTTTCTCTCATATTTTCAATGTTTGGTATATCATATCTGCTATTTGGTTGTGTAGACAAGTCTGAAGACCAGGTGGCACTTATGATAAAATTTCACACAGCACTAACTCCCTAGTTATTCATAAAAGGTCACAGAAACAAAGGTAGGCTGACTGAAGGAAAGTAACAGAGATATTCATGTAAGGAAGTATGCAGGACAGATGCATGAATATTATTAGAAAAATTCATGGTGTGTCCCCATGGTGAAATGAGCAGCAGGTGCAGGGTTGCTGCAAGGGAAATTAAACAGGCAGTTTGAAAGGGCAGATAGATAGCATAGCCCTGGGACACATTCATTATAGCAGAGGAGATGTGAATGTTCCCTTACTACATGCAATTACACTCTGCTGATTCGAAAACAACTGATTTTATTGTGAAAAATAAAGTCATAAGTGGCCAGAGAGCCAAAAGAACTCTGTTGAAAATTTCTGAGTACCTTTTTTTTTATTAAATGGAAGCACCAGACAAGTTTGTAGGTATTAAGCCAGGGCTTCAGGAAGGGCAGTATTCTCAGCTTGTGGGACAGAGCAGTGGAGAGTTCTGGTTCAACAAAACTCCCAAAAGCCAGAGGAAATGTTTTTTCTTCATAGAAAGCAGTTAATGGAAAGGACTAGGAAGATGCAAATAACACTGGTACCTCGGCAGAACGAATACTTCAGTATAAGTGTTTCTTAAATGTTTCCAACACATTAATCCTATAAGGTGGTAAATGAAATCCTATTTTAATGAAGGCCAAATACTGCCCCCCAAGAGATAAACTGAGAATAAATTCACTGATCTCAGTGGAACTAGTGTGGATTATACGATCGTGTCATGAAATGAAAGTTCAGTTTGGCTCTTTCTCAGCTAAGCAAGGGAAATGTCAACTTTATAAATGAAACCAGCCGCATAGCAACAGCCTGGTTTCCCTGATCCAGCACAGACTCTGCTTTTAATTTCCATTTGTATTAAGGAAGTTTTATTTGGGTCATTAGGAATTTTTGTATCAGCACATCTGCCTTTGACTATAGAAACCAGTGATATGGCTTCCAAACCTAGCAGTGAAGGAAGAAAAAGGAAGATCGGGGAGAACAGCTTTAAAACATTGTAAAATGTGTTAGTTATTACTAATTATTTTAATCCATATATTAACTGGCTGAAAATACAAGATGAGTTGCAAGATTTTATAAATACATCAAAGACTTCTGGTTACATCAAAAGGCATTCACATTCTTTATCTATTATGCTTAGGGCTTAAGGTTTCCTATTCAAACCAGTTGTCATTTTTTCCTTTGAAGAGCAGATGCTCTAAAAGAGCATTGATACTTCAAAAGAATGTACCTTGCACATCAAGTAACACTTAGTAAAAATTTTGTCTTATATTCCTCTCTCAGTATCTTGCAGAAGAAAAACATGGAACTTGCTAATACTTTTTGTCAGAAACCCCATTACCATTATATTAAATAGAAAATGTCTCATATTTTGCTCCCCTTCAGTCCATCCTATACTTGTTTGAGAAACAGGAAAGGTCTGTATTCACACTAAGCTGGACAGAGGAGCAAGACTTCATTACCCTTACACCAGTTTGTGTTGCTAACCTCACACTATAGGTGTGGGGAACTTCACTGGTGTGAAGTCATACTGCACTTTTGGTTCTGGAATGATTGGTACATTGGAGAAGGTCTGAATCACCTGAAGCTGAAATCAAACCAGTGTTTCTGAGAAATTTCCCACAAGATTTCAGTGAACTTTGAATCATTCTCCGAAATGCCTCATACGTCAAGAAAAACAGAGAATTACATCTTAGAAATGTTACAAGTTGAGGGTAAATGTGATGATTTTCTTTATCAGAGAATACTAATATGGCCATAGATTTTGGAATATAGAATTGCCAGGGAACATAACTAATGAGAGGGAGACAATAAACATGTAGAGAAGGTTATATCACCCAAAACTTGCCAAAAGGGCGATCATTCTGAAGAAAGGCTGCTACAAAGATGGCGGAGTAAGTCCTCTTCATTTAAATTAAAATAGTGGGCAATGCTCACAGAGTGGGAGTTTGGTCTGGATGTTAGAAAACCCTGGCAGGCAGGATGTATGTAAAATGCAGGAGGGCAGTACAGTGCTGGAACAGGTGCATGGAGACATTGTGGTAAATCCCTCTCCAGAGGGATGTGACAATGCCAGGTCTCATTACTGACAGTGGCCCAGCTCTTTGAGCTCCAGAGGCTTCCTCCAAACAGTGTTTCTGTTTCCCTCTTGCTTTGGTGACTGAAGAGGAGCATCTGCTCAGAATTACCGTGTGTTTTCTTGGCATGAATCTTGCTTAAAGTACGGCAATACTTGGTTCACATTGAACGTGAAAAGGCAGGTTGGGTGTACTGGGGTGTGTTTGTAATCAATACAAACCTGCCACTTTATTGGCATTTTGTTCCAAATTTGTGTAGTAAAATGCATCCAGTCAGCATCTCCCAGTGTCCTTGACACCTATGGAGAGGTTTCAAAAGGATTTTCAATTCCCGAAATTACATCTTTAAATGCAGATGGGAGCTGGTCTTCTAAGTATTAGCAGTTTCTCTAGCTACCCATAATAGTGTATTTCTTACCTGCTGTACTGATTATTCCAGAGAAATTGCTAATCCTAAGAGGGAAATGATCATTAAAAGGAAAGACATGTATTTCATATTTGTTATCACCTTTTATTTGTGCCACTCCAACTTCTTATTAGAGAAGCTAGATACCAGCTTCAACCCTCTGCAAGAGTTACCACATTTTTTGCAACTCTAGCCTAGAGCAATCTGAATGATATTCAAAATGTACAACATATCCAGTAATTAAAAAAAAATAAAATTTACAGACAGGATTACTGTGAACACCTACTGTAACCTAAATTCTTCACTGAGTTAATTTCTTCCCTAAAATGATGCATACATTTCAGAAGACCATGCAGTCTTGATTTTAAAATTGCCGCTGCTGTAGAAACTCACATTGTTTTAAATAACTGTTCCAGAGTTCAACTATTCTGGTGAACTCACCTCTATTTTGTACTGTATTTATAATTTGATTTTATTTTCTTTCATCTTGCTTTCAGTGTATTTTGTTATATCAAAGGTTGTCTCTGTGTAAACAATGTCTAAACATTCCCGCTTAGGTTGGTTTTCAAAGAATTCATAAGAGCACAAGTTAACAATATGATATTGTGTCTTATGTGCTTGAAATTATACAAATGCTTTAAACAATGAATAGTAAAGACAGTTCAGGTTTCTCTTCCCTCTATTATTGCAATTAAACGAAGATCAAACAAACTCGACTGAGAAATGAAATCCATGACAAAAAGCACAGTACATGTACAAAAAGTCATTCCCATGAGTTTAAAATGACAGTAACAGTGGCTGGCTCATTGTTAATTTATTTCAAAGGCAATATTTATATCAAAGGCATCCAGTGCAATTCAGTCAATAGGAGATCAGAGTTTTGTCTGAACTATTTAACTCTACGAGTTTAGAAAGGGAGGATCCCAGAGGTACTTCTCTTCTGAGTGATGAGCCGAGGTTTAACCTTGTGACTCATAGCAAGTTTAAAGCAGACTGTGTCCCCAGATCCCCACCTCTCACATTCCCACTCCCACTTGTTAAGAATAGCATGTGTAAAAAGCAAGAAAACAAATGAGCAAATGACTTGGTTTATGTTCCCACTAATGTATGAAAATAGCTATGGTTTGTCTTTATAAATGTATTAACCAAGGAAATCCCATGGTGGAGAAAAGTGTTATTTGGGTTAAAGAACTTAGATAACCTGGCTGTAAAGAAGCTTAGAGTGATAATTAGAACACTTCTAGACATTATTACAGTGAAGATCCGTAATAACTTTCTACTTGGAGGCATTAAGGCAAAAAAAAAATCTAATTAGCTGAAAAATAGAGCTTGATCAATTAAAAACCTATGGGGTTACATGATGTGACTGCCAGCAATGACAGGGGACTGAACTCATTGAAGTCTCTCTGATGCTTTGATTCTTACTGGACTATTTCAACCCTTCTCAGTTCTCCTGCCTGTGAGAGAAGTTGCACTTTGTGTATTCATGGTATTGGAAAAAAACAAGACTGCCAGTTGCAGAAGACATGTCAGTTCACTGGATCATGTTCCTCTCTGATTCGAGTCCTCCAAAGCAGCACCTCTCTTATTCTCTTCACACAGCAAAGTGTGCATTTCTCCAAGACTGGTGTGAGTCTCAGAATTGTGTTCAATAGGTTGGTGTAAATCTGTAGGTACATTTCTACTCTGCCTCACCCCTTCTGCTGTTACAATGATCCTCTTGGGTCCCCTCCAACTCAGAATTTCTGTGATTCTGTGATTCTGAAATAATGACATTGCTCAAGATTTGCATAGATTTCTTTGAGTGACGATTTCCCCCACATTTTCCTGATGGAAAGTGAAGTTCCCTTTCCTCTATTCCACTCCCATGGGTACAAACATTCCATTTTGGCATGTTCAGAGTATGACATCCCATCACCTGCACCTTTTACCTCAGACAATAAGGGCAGCTGCCCGTCTGCACCTTCACTGGCTTGGGTGTCCTCCTGCAACAGAGCTCCTCTGAACCTCAAGGACCCCAAGGATCCCTGTGACCATGTGTTTTCCTGATATTGTCCTCCACAGGGCTTATCAAACATGTTAAAGGTGACACCAAAGAGGCACACAGAGCAGGCATGGCATTGACATTTTGTAGGTACTTTGGAACATCTCAGAGAAGATAAGGCTTTCCAACCTGACAAAATTTGGCAAAGGACATAGAAACAAAATATCCCATGCCTCTTCTAAGTTCACACATGTGAAAATGATAACCTATGGCATATTTAGTGCTTTATATTTACTCTCTTGCTTCTACCTTATTATATGGAGTCACATGCATAAATTTTCATGAAAGCAAGCGCATGCAATAAAGGAGTGACTGAAAAAAGTTTTATCCCTCATAATTTCCTTAATTTGAGGACACTGAAACTAAGAAATTTTGAAATAGGACAGAATAGAAATTTTGTCTTATTATATCTTAATGTATTTTAAATTGGGGTGGATAAAATTACCCTGGAAAATGCTTTGGGCATGGTATCATTCAAATCTACTTTAAACAGGATCAGATAACTAGGTAGGAAAAAATTACCTGCATTCTGTAAAGCCTTGTCTGTTATCACTTATCATATTTTACCCCATGAAATAATGAGGTAGATCACCAAAATAGTAGACTAGATGCATAAAATAAAGCAACAATTTCTCTTTAGATGTTTGTGCCTTATTCTACTGCAAACTGCTTGGGGTTTTTCTGTTAGCCAACTCTAATTTCCTTCTCTGAGATTGTAGAATCCATTCATTTGAAGGGAACATAAGCCACCCTAGAGTCATTAAGTTGAAGAGGTTACAGAATTTAATCAGCTTGTTTACATTATTTATCTTTTTAATTTTTAACAGCCTACATTTTCTCTGTCGTTCTCCCAGGGCATTATGGCAGTAAAGATTTTTCAGATGAAGCTGCCAAGCCTGAGTTTTCAAATGTTCTATCTTCACAGCTCAGAATAAATTCCACTATGGTCTTACTGAGGAGATTCCAGATTAAAAGAGGAACCATTTCAAGCTGTAAAATCTGTAATGGAAAAAGAGTTGAACTTGATGTGGAATTTGGATATGTCCTTGGTTTTTTGGTTGGTCTGCATGGGACATATCCCAGACACTATCCTCCTGGTGCTTGGAGCTCCACTTTCATGGAGGCCCCTGCCTCCCAAGAAGGCTTGCCAGAGAGTCCACACACCATTCTTACCTCTCCTGCTGCAGCCCTCCTGGGCAGACAGTGAATGCATGCATGAGGCTGCCATGCATGCATGAGGCTGCCATGCATGAGGCTGCCAAGCAAGATTTGCCCTGGAGTCAAAGGACCCAGAAGATGCTGGGTTTTTTTTTCTTTTCTCTCCACACCTAGCATTACCAGCTGCCACGGCAGAGAAGATTTTGGGAGGACAGGCACAAGAGAGAACACACAAGTGCGACATGTAGGGAGCTCACGGGAAAGGATAAAGAGCCCCTTTTTGGCTCCTAAAGTATAACGAGAAACTAAGCAAAACAAACCAAGAAAGTGTTAGAGAAAGTCAGAAGAATTGTACTCCAAAAGCAGAACTGCAGTCTCTGATGCAGAGATTTGGGACCTCGCAGTGCGCAGCCCATGACTGGGCTAACGTCAAAACCGCGGCTGTTTGTGGAGTAACGACCATCTGAGGAGCAGCCTTCCAGTGCTGCAAGCTGTAAAAGCTGCAGATGTCAGGAGTGCCTTAAAGGGAAATAGCCTTAAGAATGAAGTGTTCGGAGAAATCTTGTTGAGACATACCACACTGAAGATAAATCAATGCAATCATTCCTGGAAAGCCTGGCTGACAAATTTCCCTATCGCATAGTTTGTGGGGATAGCATAAAATGTTTCCTGCCTTACTGATGCAAGCATTCCGGGTAATTTCAGTAAGACCCAGACTAAATCTTGGAATGAAAAAAATAGGATTGAGCCAGGAGTTTCCTGGTGCTTATGAAAATCCCCCAGGAGTCAGAAGGAAAATTATAGCTGTATTAAGGTAGCCTAGAATGTGAGAGATAATGCTTGATAGGGACTTTTCAGGGGAATTTCAAAATTGATTCAAGAGGTTTCTGATTAGATTCACTCGCTGCAGAGTGCGACTGCTACAATACTGTAGTGATTTTGGTTGGATAGGTTTTCCTCCATATTAAGAAAACAGCTTTCTAAAAGACAAAAATGACACATGAATGAATATGGCATACAGTAATTGAAAAATGATGTGTCTCAGTCTCCCATACATGAACCTGATAGGACTAGACTTATTTACAAACTGTTTTAGGTCTTCAGCAGAGGTGATACAGTTGCTTATCACAGATAATAAATACATCTACTGAGAAGGAGCTTAGGTTCAGCTGCAAAACTACTGAACTTCTCATGACAGCATGGTTCTTCTGGAAAGTTTCTGTGTCTTCCAACCAGTGGTAAGCCAAAGCAATGCTTAAGCAAAGGGGCCAGCTGCCATTTATCCCATTTAGGGAATGTGACTATCTATACATATTGGAAGTATTTTTTTAATGCTGAAAGTGTAATTCTTTTAGGACAAAACCACTGTTCAAAAAGTGATCTGTTTTGAGGCAACCTGGTGCCTCTAAAATGCAAGTTGCCAGAAACTGCTGGCAGTCAGCTGGATGTGGATGAGAGCTGAGGGGAATCCCAGGAGGAGCTGGGCTCTGAAGGGGCAGCATGGAAAGAGAGCACCTGGTGGTGGGAGCTGTGACCCCAGTCACTGTGAGCCACACACAGGGACACACTGCCCAGCACTTGCAGTCTCATCCTTTCAAAGGAGATCAGCAATTCCTGCTATGAACTTCCTTTAGGGCTTCAGTAAATGCTGAGAATTTTCTCCTCATCCTGTTGAATAAACTGCAGAAACAGAAATGTCTCGGGACCCCCTGGGCTATCTGTTGGCTTGTTGGCTTGTTGGCTTGTTGGCTATCCAAGCACAGGCACAGGATATATAGCCGCAGGTATGGAGTCCTTGCTTGGATCAGTTTTGTTTTATTGGTTACGTGTGAAGTTGTGTCATGCTGGTTGCTCAGCTGAAGCTACACAGTAATAATTAAAGTGGAAAAGAAAAGATGTAGCATTCAGGACACAGTGTCCAGAGGTAATTATTTTGGTTCAGCCAAAACACGACTTTTTTCCTAAGAAATGAGGAGGAAAAAGGACAGCACTTTTCCCCATGGTACCTTTCTGTGTTTCTGCTGCAACAATTAAGTTAATCTATCACATCTGCTGTGCATCCTAACAGGGGAGGGTAGTCAGGATCCTTAGCCAACTCATCCAAGAGCAAGAGGCCTGAGATGTTTCTTTCTATAACCCTGCAAGCAAAGTCTTTATCATGGCTGAGGAATGTGACTGGTACTTATATCCTAGACCTTTTCTTTATATCTACAAGCATTTAACATGGATTAGTTTTCTAGCTTTCCCATTCCAACAGCCATAATAGTCTTTGGTTTTTTTCACAGAATTCCTAACCTGGAGACCAGTGTGGAGATAAGTGTGTACCCCACTGGCATTTTTCTATACATCTAAGGCACCATCAGGCAAGGAAATAAGAGCGTAATCCAAAATTAATGAAATGAAAAAAGGTCTGAAACTACTGTAAGTTTTTTAAGTAGTTTGAATTTTGAAGATGAGAGTTTGAAATTGTAGGCTTTCAAGTTACTAACTTTGACTTTTGGGAAAAAAAAAAAAAAGAATGTAACCCTCCAAATAGTTTCAAGCCTAGTGGAAAAAGAAATTTTTGGCTCACAGCTTCTAAAAGGATAATTCAGCCTAATGCAATCTTCAGGAGTAACTAAAATTGTGATGCCAAATTTCTGTTTCTAGCACAAATTGTTTTGTTATGCCAAAAATGTGTCTTGAAGAAATAAACTGCCTGAGGTTAAAATGTTTTCCCTGATTTACAATGTTTGGTTAAAAATGTATTTAGGCCAATGACAAGCAAAGCAGGGTGTAATTTAACTTGAAAAGAAGTTACTCTAATGCTGAAAACCTCTCTAAGAAACTTTGGATATATAAAAGATAAAGGGAAATGCTGACAAACCAGAACTATCACAATGCCAGAGAGTAAAATGGTCTTAAATAATGTGCATATTTTGTGAGGTATTCTTTTTATAATTGACAGTGGAAACGTGTATACTTTGCAAAATCTAATCATGGCAAGTGCTGCAAGATCAGCAAAGGTTTATATATAACTTCATCTGCATAAAGCAAGTGCAGTGAGCTACATCCCATCCAAAATTAATGAATTTACAGATCAAACCCAGTGTTCAAACACCTGTATTTAAGTGCCTATCCTTCTCTCTGTATCTGAGTGAGGTGTTACAGTGTGTTAAACCCAGTATCTAGAATTACTTTTCATCACCTGAATAGCTCTTGAGGTCCAGAGAAGGGGAGAGTTCAGCTGCCTGAAGAGACCTTTTGAGTAGGTAAATATTTCCTCTACTTAGATATTTTAAATTATTCTACACAGCTTGAGCTGCTGGTGCAGAACATCATGGGCTCAGTCTGCCAGTCGCCAGTGGTGCCAGCCTTGGGTGCCATGGGCCATCTCACTGGGCACTGACAGCCTGGCTCTGGGAAACTGAGTCTCACCCTTTGCTTACTGGGCTTAGTGGGGGGCTCAATTCAGTTGTATGGACAAAGGTGGGCTCAAAACAGGCTCAGGATATCAGGAGAATCTGCTCAGGTGCCACAAATATGGGTCAGGCCTCAGGGAACAGCTGTGCTGTGCTGGCCAGGCAGCAGCAGCAAGGCAAAATGTCTTACCCAGGTCATTTTAAAAGGCACTGGGTGCTAAGCTGGAGCAACTGAGTGGAGCTGTCAATTTTCATTAACTCTAACAGGAACACAAGACTCTGGAACTGAATTTCTGTCTGTGTCTTGTGTTTAAGCTGGTTATCTAAACTCACCCATGACCAGCAAAGAGAGATGTTTCCATTTCTCTCTTTTGCCTTAGATGTTTATTTCAATGTGGAACAAATCTTTCTGCAGAAAATCCACTCTGAGTTGGTTAAATGGAGGACCTATATGAAAGGCTGCAGGAAAACAACAAAGGGGAGATGAGAAAAAATGCCAACTATATTGTGTATTATTTTTTCAGAATATCTTTTTATTAGTTCAGAGAAGGTCTATTGAATTCACTGGAAAATCTTTTAAGTTTTAATGAAAACAATTACAATTGTAGGTCCAAAGATACTTCAGGTCAATTAATTCAAAAGAGGTTTTATGCAATAATACACCAGTCTATTCTGCTTTTATAGCCCACCTGTTTAAGTGAAATACTTGGTGGGCCTGTATTTGCAACACAGTGAATTTCTGGGCAATTGCTACAGGACCATATTTCAGTACGTGAATAGTTTTATCTTTTATGTTCTTATAGGGCTACCTAGAGATTAAATTGACCAGTTCTGTTCTTCTAGTCATTCTCTGTCATTATCAGAAAATGCAGGGACATGTAAACTCTCCTGCATGAGCAGGTCAGTTCAGAATTGAACCTCTAGTTATTGCTGCTGCCAAGCTATAGTAACCTTTTTTAAAGTAAGATTGGTTCTTCCCTTAAAAGAATTTTCAGGACAGAATCTGTGTTTCCACTTTCTGAAAACTGGAGGTTGGTATGGGGGTGGTGTTGCTATTTGTTTTATGAATTTTTTTAACTGAGAAACCCAGATAATTTTGTGACTGCTTCTGGACCACACTTTGATTACAAGTCTTTGTAAAAGGTAAGAACCATAGCAGAAAATTGAAGGGGCTGTCTTTGTTTAATGTTTTTTTTTTACACAGAAAAAAAATCGAAAAGAAAAAGCTGCTTGCTGTGGAAAATACCATCTCTGCCTCTCTCTCTAAAACATAGATCTAAAAATTGTTATTCCAGCTCTCTGGTATTTGAGTAGCTAAACAGTTAAGGCTGAATATTGTCTTTTAGCTAAAACATACAGTTTCTAGGTCCCAGACAGCTAATAAAAGAAATTGACTTATACTGCTGTACTAAATTAAATTAAATTTCTGTGTTAACTAATTTTCTTCTGTACTCCAGATTAGATTGCTATGGATTTTCCCATAAAAATATTGAATGTCATCTGTATTTTAGTACTAGTCCAGACTCATCCTGACCTGTGAAGAATTTTGCTGTCAGGAAGACCTCACACTATTTTATGAAATGTGTTCACAAAACACAGTACTTCAAGTGATTTCTAAGCATACTATGGTCATACTAGGTAAGAAGCACACATTGTTTAGGGTTACAAACATTTTTAATGCTATTTATCAGAAAGGGGTATGATATTATTTCACAGGGTAAGGGCTTTCAGTAGGTTTTAATAAGTTCAGTGCTAGAATTTACTGTGAAATTGATATTGTTTCATGCCAAGGGCATAATCAGTGTGAAAATAAGATTGGGATTTGATAAAATATGAGTTTGAGAGAATAAGTTGTAAAGGGAGTTAGCAGTAGAGCCTGGCTAAAAATGAGCATCTTCGCTTTACCTTTTAGGAAAAGGAGAATACTTAATTTTGATTTGGGGCAGATTCATGTTTCAGCTAAAATTCAGGCCTCCTTTTGATCCATTTGAATATGACAAAGGAATTCACTGGGTAAGACAGCAGCTGAAAATAAACCCTTCATCATTATTTACTTTCCCACAGTGATCACCAGTAACCAGAGAAAGTGCCTTTGCAGGCTGCACCGCGGGCCAGGAGGACAGGGCAGCCCATCCCTGGCTGGTGTGAGAGACAACTGCTCACTTGGAAAGTCTAAAAAGGTTTATTAAACCTTAACAAAAATACAACAAAGGACTACATAAGGAAAAAGCTGCAGTGCTGGGAACTGCCCCTTGTGCTCACCACGCATCTGGTTCATCTTCAAGATGGATGCTCAGTCTTTTGTACCCCTGGGGGTTGCATCAGCCAGCCCTGGCCCCCCCCAAAGTCTGTCAGTCAGCTCTTCTTGGCCATTTATTGTTTGAAACTGCTTTCTTGTCACTGGATTGGAGGTCAGGTGTTGCCATGCTGCACCCCCTAAGCACCAAGCTTTTCCATTCCCAGCTGCCCCATGCCAGGGACACCTGTGCAGCTTCTTTGTACCTGTGCAGACAGCCCAGGCTGTCTGATGGCAACAATACAGGGGGAAAGGGAACTGCGGGGAGAACAGAGGACATCTAAACTACACTAACATAACTATACAGCACTAAAGCTTTTCTTAATATTCACACAATAGTTGTCATTTAATTGCTAGAGCCAATAATCTCATTATCCATCTATAACACTGGAGAGAGTGGGGAGCATCCTTGGGGGAGCATCCTTGGCACGGAACATGGACCCTGAGGAGAAGCTGCTGAGGTGCCTTTCAGGGCAGTCACAGAATTGCTCTTGGCAGCACATTTCACAGGGACCAACAACATTTAATGCCCAATGTGGACAACACCAGCAACTGTGCAGTTGTGCTCAGCTATATCCCCTCCCCTCTATGAGCTGAGCCCGTACTGGCTCAGTCCTGAAATCTCAGTTTGATGTTCTGATGTGAGAGCAGAAACTGAACTGAATTGGGCAATGCTGAGAGGAATAGCCACAGTGTGCCAGTGTGCCAGACTGCTGTGTCGTACCTCAGCTTTTCCTCCAGACAGGGTGATTGCATTCTGCTTATAAAAATAGCCCTAAATTTGTTTTAAACTCATACTTTTGAAAACATTGCCCTTATGTAATTCTTGACATTTTGCAAAACACATGTAACTGTGTTTGAGCCCCAGGACTATTTTTTCGTCCCTGAAGATTGGATTTCCAGTACTTGAAGAGTAAATCCCCCCCTCCATACCTGATACATTTCAGTTTATCACTCCGTTTTTCACTAGCCAATGCATACAAATGAAGACCTAGGGAAACCTTTTCAGGATGCTAATGGGGAACTCTCCTGTTTGGCAGTGCAAGCAGGGTGCAAGGCCAGAGCAGAAAAGGAGGAAATTACTCTTTCACCCTGGGAAAGCATTGCCTACTGATATAAGGAGCCATCAGTAGCCTTTTTAAACAGTTTACATGAAAAGCAAAAAACCCGAAACCCAACAAACAGAGGGAAGAAAGGAAGAAAGGGATTTCTGTTGCAAATTGACAGGAATGGTTGTATTGAGTTTCTGCTGATAAAATCTATCCACAGCAAAGAGTTACAAGGAACAAAAGAGGCTTTATGACTTTTTAGAGGGAGAGAAATGAGGACACAATGATGAGGCTGAATATGCAAGCAAACTTTTCCAAACTTACCTGAGTATTTGAGGATTTATAATTTATGTTTCTGCATAAACGACACATCTACCTGGGGTTTTTCTTTTCAGTTATTTTGGTGAGATTTTTTTTCTGTTTGTGACTCGCTATTTATGAGTGTCCAAAAGAGAGATTGTGCTCTGCAGTCAGAGATGACAGCAACTCACTAAGCTGCTTTAAATGTGAATTAAAAAATCTGGGTTACTGTACCAGCAGTATGTTAGCAAGTGCAAGTTAGTTTAAGAGAGGCCATACAAAAACTATTTATATGTAATAACTCAAATGTTTGTCTTTCCTGCAAGAGCAGTATGCAAAATGGAAGGCATTTGAGAAATCCCTGAAATAAAGAATAATATATTTAATATCGATAGACTGCAGAGGAGAGAGAGAAAGTTCTAGATAATCTTTTGGACATGAAATTAATATTCAATGGAAGATGGTAAAACCCTGAAGTTTAAAAAAATGCGAATCTAAAATGTCTTCTATCTTTCTAGAACCATTCAGATCAGAGATATCTTAAATTATGACTATTCATCCACTGACACTTACTGGGTAGCTAAAGCAGTGAATATGATTTGATAAACTGCATAAAAGATAACATACAAAATCTGAGAACTTAATTCTTGATTATTATTTCCTAAAGCAGCGAAAATGCCAAGGAAATATGAGAAGACTAAAAGCATTCAAAAAGGGACATAATGACCTGGGATATGTAAACTAGATGTTCTGCCCTCAGGAACATGCAGGACCCATGATTCCACAACATGAAGTCTCTGGCAGCAGTATTGGCTGCAGATATCCTCATTACTATCTTTTCCTGATTTCACCTGCACAGTTTCTTGGAATCCACTGGGGAGCCAATCATTCCAATATAGGTAATGGAAAATTTTTAAGGTTTGGTTGTTTTTGTGGGGTTTTGTTTGTTTAAGTTCAGAACAGCTGCACAAAGACTGAAGCTGAGCTGCCCCTACCAATTTTCACTTTATATTAGGAAATCTATTAGCTTGTATCTAAAGGGTTGATATAGCAAAGCTGGTGCCTTGCTGATGAGAGCAAAGACATTGAATGAAATAAATGTATTAAGACTGGTAAAACTGGTAAAAGATAACTACCCAGAATCATTCTGAAGGTTTGAATGCCATCTTGGTCTCTTACCTTCAGTAAACCACTTTACATCCTTAAATATGCAATGCCAGTGAGTGCTTCTTCATCCTTCACTGATAATAGTTCTGAGTTTAACCAGCCAAATTACTTTTAAAAGGGAAGTTTTACATTCTTTATAGCTCCAAGGATTGGTGTGAGAACTTCAAAAGCCAGTTTTATGCTTTCAAGAAAATTACCAGCATACAGGAATCTTCCTTGCCTACTGGATCTATTTCACTCATCAGAAATGTTTCTCTAGGCTGCTACCCTGCAAAACTAAACTGATCCATTGCATCTCAGAACTTGGTGTTGCCCAGTTGTTGTTGGGGTTCTGGGCATGACAATCCTAGACCAATAACCTGTTTAGAAATGCTCCATTGGAAAACAAATTTCCTCAGGTGTAGCTAGCCATCTTAAAGCCTTATCTAACATGAAAAATTTGCAACATAAATAACTTCCATAATAATTGCAGGGATTAGAAAGTAATTATGTTTAAAGAGAAGTGCCTGGAGATAGATAAAACCCATGCCTATTGACTATGGATTTTGGTAAGTTCTGTAAGGGTTTCCTACTAATAAATTTCAACTAAAAACCTGTTGGCTGTCAATGGGGATGCTTTTCTTCTAAATAGGATCATGCACAGACACAAATTCCTTTTCATATATTTTGTTCCAAACGGAATGATCCATTGCTAAGGAACTGTTCCCAGCTAGTGCCTATGATTAACAAACTTTAACCAGGTGTCAGTTTTACCACATCTTGAAACTGCTGACTGCCCATTGGAGTCTTTATCTTCTGTATGGAGATACTTTTGACTGTTTCTGGGTCAAGGTCAAGCAGAAGACTTGCCTGTAAACATACCTATTTCCAGAAGATAAATACAATATCTTCCTAATGAGATAGTACATCTGAGTGCTACTCAAGATTTTCAGAGAACTACTGGCTTTCTAGACATAAATTCAGTAACAACTTGTCTATATTATTTTTTAATAAACAAATGGGAGTTTATATTCTTTCCAGGACTCTGTATTTTTTTCATATCTATGTATTAATGTTACCCTCAATGTCTTTTTTGTCATCTTTCCAATAGCCATTAATTCTGTACATGTCACAAATATTATTTTGCAAGGAGTTTCAAATATAGTTTAGAGGTATGCTGCAATGTATAGAAAAGTGCTTAATTTTGATGAATTAGTCATTATTTATTGCAATAATTAGCTCAGACAAGTGGAAGAGAGAAGATGCAAATGCAGAAATCATGATAAATAGGTGGTGTAGCATACAAGAGATACTAATTCAAACTCTGAAACAATGCAATTCAGATGTTAAATGAAGCAGAGCCAATGTATACTAAGGAGCAGATGGAATTGATGTATCTCAGAACAAATCATCACAGGAAACATTTGGAAATGATCAGGAAAAACAAACAAAGAGGTTACCTTAAATCCTAGAGCTTGCTAATCACAAGCTATTGGTTAAAGAACCTGGAAGACAGAACTATTGTGAACAAAAATGGTAAACAGTCCAGATCATCAATAAAAATAATAAACAGAATAAAGCTGTAGTACCTCTACACTCTGAAAATGTGCTTCTCTGAATAGCTCCTCTGGAGTATCTTTGACGCATTCACTGAGAAGATGAGAAGATATTCCAGGTCTTCACTCTACATTTCAGATCATGTTCTGAAAGCCAAGCATCTCACATATACGTAACACCTTACATAACTTCCTGCTTTAGGTCTTCACTGATACTAGCCCTACCTCCTCTGTGGTTCTCAGGCAGGGATTTTCTGAATGATCCTGGAATGAACACAAAACTTAATTTTTTTTTTTCCTTCGGTCATATGCTACATTATTTTGGAATTCTGGATGTTTTTAGGATGCCTGGATGAAAGATACTAAAGGAATATATTCAATAGAAGACATTTTATATGAGCAAAGAGAGGTAGCTTCAGGCAACAACTATTTTAAGATTTATATATAATTTAAATAGTCAAGTAAAATAAAACAAATTAGGTCTCACTTACTCCTTCATTTCTTTACCAAATTTATAGTTCCCCCATGTGAAATTTGTCAGTCTTATGAGAATATCCAAAATGGCCCTAAGTACCTTGAGTTTAACTTGAATTTAAATGCTCTAAAGTACCTTTTTTCATAGAAATAAAATGTCTTCAGGGTTAGTTTATTATTTCTCTAATTTGACATTATTTTATGTGTAGTATTTCAGTCCATATACTTCAGATTTATTTTTCTAATTTAGCTTTAGTAAAGTGGCAAGTATTAGTCTATAAAACTTTACTGTAGGAAAAACAAAGGTCTAAGGAAAATATTTTCAGCAGCAAAGAACTATGAAAAGTCTGAGATAGGCACCACAGTCTGGGCCAGACATTGTTGTTTTCATCTCAAATTTGTTTTAATGGGAATGGAGACAATGGCATTTGAGATCGCATTGATATTCACATGACCAGAATTCATTTCAGTTTACTTTCTAAGTTTACTGTGATGCTCAAGGTTACTCATCTGCCAGTGATGCATTGCCATATAATGGAAGCATTAAGAATGCTGTGAAGAAAGCTCCCTTGTGTCCAGCAGTTTGTAACCAGGATCCTGTGCTGGTGCAGCCTCTGCAGCCCTGTGAGAACCATGTTTATCAGCACTGAGCATTGAGACACACAATTCAGCCATGGCAGAAGAAATTTGTGGTTTTGCTTACTCTATCAATCAGATTGTTGTTCAAAACCACCGCCTGTCTGGAGCAATAGGCTAGCTACAGGTAGTGAATATGGAAAGGTGGAAGGGTGTCTGATAAACACAGCTCTTTCACAGAATGGAAAAGCGTATTTGGGTCTGTATTTTTGTATGCTTTTACTTTAGTGTTTTGCTTATCTTCTAAAAACCTTTATTGGTCATAACAAGAAAGGGGACTGGGATTAGGAAATTTTACAGCTGCATTTTAAGAACTTTCTCAACAAACATCTCCAAGAAACTGTACCGGGGGACTTTGGAGACACATTTATTTCCAGATCCTGTTTGCTACTGATCTTATTGGGTATTCTCAACAAGGAATGAGCTTAGAAAATAAGAAATACAAAACTAATTTATAGGAGTTCAGTGAAAGTGACTTGGATGTTCTGACAAAGGAAACTGTTCTAAAAATTATTTGTAAGCATACTCTAAGCAGGGGCAATTGTCCTAGAATTCACTATAATGGATGTGTCCAACGCTGAGGTGCTAGTTTTACCTTCATCAATAACTACACAGAAGATAAGGAAACAAATGGAAAGAGATTTTTTGTACTATTTTGCTTTGTAATCTGTATTAATAGATTTATTCACTGTAATTGTTTCTATTCTGTCTTGTTATGACATACGTGAATAACATACCTTATTTCATTTAAGATTTCTGGGAGGGGAGGGAAGGGAAATGTTGTCCAAAATGTAGGGAAGAAAATGAAATTATACTGCCCATACTGGTCTACAAATTATTTAACTGCGTGTGGTACAGGCCTTTAAATTCAGATAAACCTTTTCTGTGGTTATTGCATTCACAGCCAATATTGGAACTTTTTCTCTGTTCTTTTATTTATCTCCAGATTCCATCTAGTTACACTTTGAGAAATGCTAGAAAATTGGAGAATAACCCATTATTATTCCTTCTACTTTCAACTAACTGTCAATCAAACTTCCCACACAATTCTCCCTGATCTTCCTCCTGCTCCCATAGAAAGTATTTGGCTTGTTAAAATTTATTTTTTTCCCTGCAACATTGTTAAAACGTGTATGATTCCATTCTTTCATCTTGTAATGACCACAATTCCAGTTGAAGGTCATTTTGAAGCATTTTTTTCCAAATGAAGGTGCATGGTGCTATTTTCCCAACTTTGCATTGGAAAAAACAAACTTATTCCAAACTAAATAAGACCATACTACAACAAAATGGTTTTTCCACCAGATTTTCTCTTCCATCCTTATCCATAAAGAATTTTTTTTTCAAATTATTTTTTTAAATCTTATCTTTGCTTCATTTGATTCACAGTTCTATAGGTATAAATCCAAGTATATAAAAGCAAAACATTTCTTAATGCAGTAAAGCAGAATACTTTTTTTAATGCTTTTTGTTTTAAATGCTTTTTTCCTTGATTCTCAATGTCAGAATTATTGCCTGTTCATTGAGCAGAGAAATGCATAAAAAGTAAGACTTATGGCTGCCTGGTAGCAAGAAACTTCTCTCGTACTGCTTCATGAGATAAAGATTGCTTATTAAAAATGTCTGTAATGGGAGGTGTCTGCCTCTGAGGAGAAAGGGAGCTGGGGTGCTCTGGTGGCTCAGGCAGACCCTTTGTTCCCAGACTGCTGGAGAAGTAGATGTATGTGAAGTGGAAAATCCCCAGCTCTGCAATTACCCCTGAGTTTATCTGAGAAGGCAAAGGCCTGCCTCAAGCTTTGGGTGAGGATGTTGGCACAGCCCTGAGCACGCAGTGTGTCCCCACTCAGCAAGGAGGAGCTGATTTGCACCACCAAAGCTTCCCAGGGGAATTTCTCACTCACAGCCCACCTTCTGCAGGGCGACCCTGCTGGGTGTCACCCTCTGTCCATGGACTGGAGAGACAGAGGGTCGCTCCTATGGAAGCTATTGATGCCGAGGGACAGCAGGGAGTTCAGTGTGGCAGCCCTGAGGCACTCGGAGCTGGCACAAAGGAAACCTTTGGAGAACAGATCAAGTGCTGGTTTTTGTCATGCATTTCTGACAGAATTCCTCAGATACAATTCTGCAGCTTGCACAGGTAGAGGTTAGAGTCTGTGCCTGTGTAAGGGTGATGCTCTTAGAACATATCCAGACTTTATGTTTTCCCTTATTCTTTGTTGGGAAGGTGCTCAGAGGGGAACAATGCAAAGTTGAAAGCTAAGCTCTTTTCTTAGAGAGCTGAGCATGTGCAGACAAGCACAATATGACTGTAAAGAACTCACTATGTCCATTACCACGAGAAAAATCTCCTTCCCATGTCTCTTTCAGGTCCCACTGCTGCAATGGAAACCAAAGTCAGGCAATACTAAAATATTAATGTACTATTCACCTGATATTCACCATTATACATCATCAAATACAGTATTGCACTTCATCTCCAGACCTTAAAATCTTCAACTAATTTGTAGCTTGTTGATTTTTTTTTTTTAATTAC
Source organism: Zonotrichia leucophrys gambelii (assembly GCF_028769735.1). Taxonomy (NCBI): domain Eukaryota; kingdom Metazoa; phylum Chordata; class Aves; order Passeriformes; family Passerellidae; genus Zonotrichia; species Zonotrichia leucophrys. The sequence goes on along the minus strand of NC_088169.1, from coordinate 20,654,204 downwards.
AGACAGAAGTTTGTATCTCTGTTACTCTTTGGTTAAAAATGAAAAAAACACAAGCTTGTCTTTGCCCAGATTAGGACCACATTTAAACTCTGTCAGACCAACAGGCACCTATTAAAAAGTCAGCACAAGCAGAAAATGAAAAATCTCTGTCACTTCTCAATAACCACCAAATAAAAACCTTAATATATTTTTTTCTTAGCCTTTGATTCAGCTTGATATGTGCTGATACTATCTCCTAATCTAAGGAGAATCTTTTCACTTGCCCCATCGCTGTCTCTTGGGAGAGGATCTGCCATGGGACACAATAGCCTCTTCAAAGGACCATTGGACAGTGACTCTGTTTCTTTATTTAACAGCCTTCCTGAGAGCAGAACTCAATTTCCACTGAGCACATGCTACCTACTGCTCTTGGCAGATTCTACATTAGGAGACATGCCACCTGTGTAAGGAGAGGTGCACTGAGCAGGAGAGTATGCATATGTTGATATGAAAAATTTGATTTTGAATAAAGGCAGACTCTAAAGACAAAACCAAAAGCTTATAGATGGATGGTTTTACTGATGCAATGATTAAATACAGAAAAATTTATGAGATGTTATGACATGGTTTTTGCTGAAGTAAAAAATATGAGTGGTAGATAAGAAATTATTATCAGGAATAAATCCCAAGTTCCCAGCTGAAGGTACTGGGAACCTTTACCATGAAACCAAAAGAAGGATAGAAACTGTCATGGCCAATTAAAAGGGCCTCCTACTTCTTGTGTTTAATGTTAAAAAATCATGATACATCCAGAGGGAGACAGCTGTTAGATGCTCAGAGATATTGTGACTGACCTCAGTAGGAAAGGTTAACATGTACCATGAACCTGAATATCATCGGTGTGCTCGTGATAATGAAAGCCATATGGCACAATCAATGCTTCAAGGAGGTTTAATTTTAATGAAAGATCTGAAAGGCTCAGGACAGAGCCCCAAGGCTCACTGACACTCAGAGAACTTACAACTGAAAAAGGCTTGATCAGCTCTGGAACTGAAAGGGTGGTTTCAGAGTAAGCAAATCTCCTTCCAGCCCACGGAGCTTCTCAGACAACAACTGCTGAAGTGATGCCAAAAGCAGCTGTTCAGCTGAACAAACCTGAGGAAAATCTGAGGAATGTCACTCAGGATCCTTGTTCCTTGCAACAACTGTCCAAAAAATACAACTGCACCTTGTTATACGCTGAACAAATGGTCAGTTTGAGACAGCATATGTTAAAGGATGTGTGGAAAAAAAGACCACAAAAAATAAGTGCAAATTTTAATGAACTATGGGAGATAGTAAAGGCTTGGTTCCAGTCATAATGGAAGCTTAATATCAGGCTTGGAATTCTGGTGTGAATCCCGAATGACTCACTGAACTAATAAAACGGAGAGGTTTCAACATGGTTTCCTTCTCTAACAGTTGAAACTCTTAAATTAGGCCCACTGAGCATGAAAAAACAATCTTTCCCCACCCTCACAATTAATTCCCTAGCTGCTGGTCCCTTACCTGACCAAAGCACACATTACCTTGTGTTACTGACAGGCAGTAAATGTATGGACACAGTAGTTCTGGTTTGGACTCTGATGCAGACCCCCAGTAGGGACACTTTGGGTGTGTTTAGTTCTATGTAAAGAGTCACATAATTTAAGTCATGCACCTTGCGTTGCCTCTGTTGTTCAGAAGGTCAATAAACTTTTTCTTCTCCTGAGGCCAATTTCTATGACTAGGCTGTTCAACTAAGATTTTTTAAAGGCTCTGAGGTCAATAAAAAGCAAGGCTGAGCTATACAATTTAAAGAGGGGTGTATAGGGTACAGTAATTTACAGATAAGGAAATGACTAATTTTGACTGGACTTTAATTTCAGTTCATGGGAATGTCTCAGATATCATTTTCTGTCAATGACTTTTAAAGATCATGACATGCTGTAAGAAATTTGCTTCAGAAATACAATTTCAGTATTTCTGATGGGATACAAGAATCTCTGTAACTCTCAGAATCCCAAAGTAGAAATAAAAAATAGCACAACAAGTCCTTGGATATACTGTTCACTAATTAGCAATCATCCTGTTTTGGAGAACATAACAGGCAATTGCAAATTCCATGTTAGACTTGCCATATATATTTTCCATGGATAAATTTAGTAGGTGAGATTTTTGGTGCTGTGCATCTGTTGTCTTTGTCTGCTTGCTAATTAAGGTTTTGGGGCTTATTTCTCTGAACAACTCAGAAAACACAGAAGAGATATTTTTCTTTATTTGTAAATCAACAAGGAATCTTTCAGGAAAAAAAAAATCTTAGATAATAGCAATAAGAAAGGTCACAGTTTTAGTGTAACCTAATATTCCTAGAATGTTCTCAGGAACTTTCCAGTGGTGACTGGGTGGGTAACACCTATTGTCTCATCATTACACCATTTGTACATCATAAGAAACAAGCAAACCCCGCAGTTTGGCTTTCCTGACTGCATGCCAGCCCAGTTTGTGCAGAGAAGGTGTTGAGGGGTCCCCTTCACTCCAGGATCCAGTGCATAGGGTGCTCTCATTACATGTGCCAGCTGCTCAAACTGGCAGCACCTGTAATTCCAGAGCCTTCATTTGGCTGTAGGAGCCACATAACACTACTCTAGTTGTTCAAAGGAAGGAGGTTATTTCAGGCACTAAATGCCCTTTTCCCAGGACCCCTATAACAGAAATAGCTCCTTAGGCAAATACAGACACTGATGCTCTGGTACAGACACTGATGCTCTGGCAGACAGGTCTGTCTTTGGTACCACAGTGCTGGCAGTGGCAAACCCCTGTCTGAAAGCCTGAAGTGTCCCCATACAGGGCCTAGGTCCCTTCAGGCCTCTACATGAGCTCTGTAAATTTGGCTCTGGGCTTTTGGGCACTGTGGTAACACCTGCCACATCTCCGTGGGTCCCAAGCTGAATGCCTTGTTGGATGTTTCCTCTCATGCAAGGCACACATGTGTGTGCATTGTTGCATGTGTTATCATTTATTTGATCACATATTTATATGCAAAAGTATATCTTCAATATAACTACATTATTAACCTGCTCCTCATACATTTTGTATAGGCAAAAGAGCAAGGACAAGACTTTGAGCAGCGTTTCAAACAGGTTACCTTGAGCCCATTTCTCTGTAAGCATACATAAAATATATGATGGCACGACATAAAAATGTCAGCACTTTTAGAGAGGCATTTGTCAGATGACCAGAATGGAGACTGAACTAGCTATGAAGGTCATGTGCAGCTAGCAAAGGCAGCCAAAAGACACAGCACTTGGTGCAGCAGATGATGCAGCAGAGTGCAAGAGAGGAGGACAGGAGCTGTGTACATGTGCTTGGTGATGGTGGTGACATGGCACAAGGCACAGCCCCAGCACACACAGGATCAACTCCCCTGGCACAGCAGAGACCTTGGCCAGGAGCAATCTTCCCCAGGAGGATGGAGGCCCAGAGCACTGAAGGATGCCCTGTGTCTCCCTCTGGGACCAGGGAAGAGGGAGTTCTTACATGCAGCCCATGTGCATGGGGAGCGCTCTAACAGGAAAGGAGGGAGGGAGAAGATGTCAGCAGGATGTATGGCCTCAGGGATGATGAGAAAGAGGGAAAATTGTAGACTGGCTTTTCTATACTCAGCCCTGGTGAGACACCTCTGGAATGCCAGCTCCAGTTCTGGACTCATCCGTATAAGGGATTCATGGAAATTCAGGAGTGAGCCCAGCAAAGGGCCACAAATGTGGCAAAGATTGGCATCTTCCATTTGAGGAGTTGTTGAGAACTGGACTTATGGTCTTAAAGGTCTTTTCCAACCAAAAAATTCCATGATTCTATGATTTTATTCAGCTTGGAGATGAGAAAGCTCAGGGAATCTTGTCCTTATATGTAAATACCAAGGGGTGAAGTAAAGAAGGAGGAGCCAGACTCTGCTTGGTGATATCCAGTGACAAGACAAAAGGCAATGGGCACAAATTAGAGCACAGGAAATTCTGTGTAAAGATAAGAAAATACCTTCTTCCTCTGGATGTCATCTGGCACAGTTTGCCCAGAGATGCTGTGGAAACATTCAAAATGTGACTGCACATGGCCTGGCAGACTGCTCTGAGTGGAATTGTTGGGTAAGATGATTCCCAAAGCTCCATTTCAAACACCACCGCTCTGATACACCTATTTAAGTCAAATGATGCTATTTTTTTTGAAATGTGGTAATTAAAAAAATGTCTGCAAGAAAGCCTTATGACACATAGCATTAATTTTGCACTTATCATACCTGTGTATCCTGATGTGTGTGTGTTTTTTTGGCACATATGGAAGCATCCATGCATAAATTGCTTCTAACAGGAAATACTGATATGCTCACAAATAATACAAACACACATAGGCGCGTCTTTACATTTTTATTGGCTAATTTCTTATCTTGAATTTGTAAATTGTCCAAGAAAGTGGAGCTCAAGCCTTCTTTGGGGTTGCTTTCCAATGTTAAATAAAAATGTTTGCTAGCAGTAATGAAGGTCATACAACAAAAGATACCTGATAATTATCTCTGGTTCTCTGGTGCGGTAGTCTTGTCTTTTCTTTTCTTTTCTTTTCTTTTCTTTTCTTTTCTTTTCTTTTCTTTTCTTTTCTTTTCTTTTCTTTTCTTTTCTTTTCTTTTCTTTTCTTTTCTTTTCTTTTCTTTTCTTTTCGCTAAAACTGAGTGATATTAGTGATATTAAAAGCTGCATTTTTGCATATTAAACCAATTCTTTTTCAGTGAGAGATTCCAGTCAATACCCCATAGAGAGGTTAGGAAAATAAAAAAAGGAAAATATCTCATGCAATTTTTAAAGGATACTGAGCAATCCAATCTCACTAGGAAGGGATTTCTCCACCAGCTAAGAAAGTGTTCATTTTTGGGTCAGCCTGTCTGCAGCTGAGGGCTTTTAATATTTCAGCTGAGTTCACCAGGCAATGTGTTACTACAGTCTTTAACAATTACCAGAAGGAATGCAGGAGCAGTCAAAGCATCTGTTTTCCAGCACTTACATGCACAATGGCATTCTGAAAAACACAGGTATCTGGAGCCCTGAACTCTTCCTGCAGTGCCCAGGACAGAGAGGCAGAGACCATGGCTTTCTTTCCTCTTTGTATCCCATTTGCAATTTATTTGCAATTTCATCTCTTATACAGCAATTTTGGTTATAGCTCAGCTCATTTTATTTGCTTCTTCTATGTTGCAAGTACATTTTTATTTCTTGCTTCTCTTCTCTTCTTTTCCCCATTGTTTCAAACTGCTTTAAAGTTAAGAACTAGCTGAACTTTTGATTTTTATCTGGTTCTGATGCAACATCTATAGATTTTTGACCATGATTTTGAAACCTTGCTGTGACCTTTCTCTTCCTCTGGTGGAAGGGATGATTCAGAAGCAGATTGAAAGCTGCCCTCTGCCCAGGTATGTGTCCACAGTCTCTGTATGAGGTCGAGACAGTTGCTGTAATTGGGGATCTCCAGCATAAGGAGCACCACAATAAAAAATGTATTATAAAAGTATTTGGGGAAAAGAAATGAATACTTAAAAACTTCCTTGAAAAGGGAGTCCTATGGGATAACTGAACAAAGAGACAGAATAAGGATGAAGAAAACATGTCTGTGGAGAACAGCAGTGCCTGCAGGGACATGTTTTAAGAAGCAAGATATGTGAGTGGAGCAGGAACTAACAAAAAGAATTATTCCCATCTGCCTTTCATCTGGTGGTAAAGAAAGGTCGAAGATATATTCTTTGGCACATTGTTAGACGAAAAGTAACTCAAAATTTGAGGTGAAAATTATGGCAGATTTACAATGTAGTTATTAAAAAACTCAATCAAAGCTGTGAAGAGCCACAGGGTAACAAAGAAGGGCAGCCATTGCTGACAGCAGCTGGATTTACTTTTGGTAGAAAGAAATGCCTCTTGTTCCTGAGCACAAGGCAGATTGTTTTACTTCCTTGTGCCCTGTAGCTCAGCTCACTGGAAGAATTCAGGATTGCTTTGCAGTCATTTCGATGAAGATCTCGGACTTGCTGAAAATATCCTTTCAAATTAACAAAAAGGTGTAAAAGGTCAAGGAAATTTTAACAAAGCTTTGGAGTTAAAAGTGTAGTTTTAATTCCTTATGAAGTCAGTAATTTCTTTACCAGTAATTACAGGTGGTAGAGTAATAAAGATGACTATCTGCTAAAGTTATCTAGAAGGCTAATTATCTCCTGAAATCACACAAAGAAAACTGTTTTGCATACGGCAAAATCCTGGCGTGTTCTGTAGCTGTCCTGTCATTTGTTCTGTTATCCCAATGATGTACCAGCCTAATTTGGTTTTGGTATGTTTTTAGATACAAATATAAAAGCAATGGACCCAGACTTTGGTCTTTCATGCTAAGGTTTGGTTTATTTTTTGTTTTACATCAATTGCTGCAGGATGTCCAAGGAGGCTGGGTGGAGAACAGCCCTGTTCCAGGGTTAATGCTCCTGATCCAAGCTGCCCACGTGAACAGGCCCAGTTATCCTGCCAGAAAACTTTCCTCTCTCCCAAAAGTGCCTGGCGCCATCAGGGTTCTTTGCATGGTCCCAGGAAACACTGATCCCAGACAAATTCTTCATCCCTTTGGCAGCTCTTTAACCTCCAACACTCTTTGCATGACTCCAAGCAGGGACTCAGAAGTCTTGCCAGTCTTGGTCTTGCCTTGCTACATAACCCACCACAAAATGGGGGCATCTCAGTTCCTTGGGTCTGCTCTCTTTCCTGAGGTGAACACAGCTTTTGCTGGGAACACCAGTGCCTTTCTGTGCACTTTCCATTGCTGGAATGTTAGGATGATAACTAAATACTTTTCCCCTTCTGATTTTTTGGCAGTGTGATGACTAGGGATACACCATCCCTAGAAATGAGAAACTGTGGACTGTAGGGAGCTCTATGCATGACACATCTGTGTAAAAGCTCTCTTTGTCCCTGAGATTGTGTCTGTCTGCTTATCTATCTATCTATCTATCTATCTATCTATCTATCTATCTATCTATCTATCTTTGTCTGACTGTATCTATGATCTGTATTTTGATTTCTCTTTAAGTACAGCATAACCAACAACCAGTAGAGGCCTGTTACAGCAGACATTCGAAGATTGAGTGTCCTTGAATTAAATCTAAGACCAACCGACAAAGCACTCCCAACTTATTTTGCAGAAGAAGTAAACTAAATGTGACAGGAACTCACAGGGGTAGAAAAGTTTCAGTTGGTCTGGTAGGTATTAACCACCTCACTACCCCAGCATAATGAAACTCCATTAAACGAAATGAAACTCTAGAAGCCCCTAGGATTATGTGAGCTGCCTTCTACAAAGCAGATTTGTATTCTCCCTGACTGGAGAAAGCCAGAGGAAAAACTACTGTCTGCTGCTAATGGAAATTATCAACATCTCCTCCAAAGACGCTTGTTTGTCAGGCTCCCTGAAAACAGGTCTCCTTTCAAAAAGAATAAGGAAGTTAGAAAAGCCACATCCCACATTTCCCTATCTCCAGTCTGGAAAATTGATGAACAGCAGGGAATGCAAAGCACATGACATTTGTCATCATCTTTGTAACTGGGATGACTTGGTCCTCAAGGAACCCTGAAATTATTGAGGACCACAACATCCTAAAGTTCCCATTGTTTGGCTTTCTGCAGCTTCAGAACAGCATAGCATGAGTTACAGAATCACCACACTTGGAGTAATTGGCATTAGTGTGGTTTCAATTTTAATTACTTAACAAAAGCCAGTGATACATGATAGATGTCTTTCTAGCCTAAATGCTCTCTTTTTTTCATCTTTTCAAAATAAAAAAAACGTAATTTGGGCTGTAAAATTATATCAGACCCACAGAAAGCTGATGATGATTTGACATAACCAGTACTATTGTAAGCGATCCTAAGATTGCTTTTCTTTCAGAGAAATTGAGAGATTTAGAAAAATCTAGAGATTTAAATCTAGACATTTAGGAAAAGTCAGTGAATCAAATTATTCATGCCAGACTTCAGTAATGTTATGTGGAAAAAAAGAAGTAATTAGCTAAATAGCTGACTCTTCTATTTATGAAGCTGGATAGAAGCAGATGTATTTGACATCTGTATTTGACATTGTTTGTATTTGGACAATTGATGTCAGCGTGCAAAATGCCTTATTTTAATCACCAGGAATGAAATTAATCCCATCTAGTTTAACATGATTCAAAATAAAGTTGTGAGTTTAGTGGATCATCCAGACTCCTGTATTCTGTGGAGATTTATAGACATTCATGAAAGGTGATTCATTCCACTCTGGATATTCAGTAGCAGTTGGAATAATCACTCTTTAGAGGTGTCTGTCCTTTTCCCTTGGCTATAGCAGAAAGCTAAGTGCTAGTTTAGGCTAAATGATTAGAATTTAATTGGAAGGCAAGATTAATCCCAGTTCATTTTAAAAATTCCCTGGCTACAACAGGCTTAATCCTGTCCCATGAATTTGGTAACATACTTTACTATTGCCTAGAGGTGGAAATGAAATGTGTTTGAAGCTATGGAACATGAAGACAGATTCCTGCCTAGTGCTAAATTACTGGAACCACATTAACCCTTTATCCCAACTTTCTCCTGGGTTCCAGTTTGCAGAGATGATTGGTTTGAAACCTGGATTTTACTTTTCAGTGGTGACAATTTGCTGGGTCTTAGAAAGATAGCCAAGGCAAAGGCCCTAAAGGACATGAGCCTTTTTTCTTTGATTCCCTCAGTCAGGGGCTTCATGTGGAGAAGGGTGATGATTTTTCTGCTTTTTCAGAGCATAAGACTGAACCACAGACATTAAAGCCATGATTTATCTTGCAGGATTAGGATTAATTATCCTACATTGAGACAGGACTTCTAAAATTATGAACCAGTCAGATGCCTGATCAAGAATATAATATAAAATGGTTGCATATCACTTTACCTTCTGCTTCTAGTCTTTTCTTCCTTCCACTCTTCTCTTTCATTTTTACCTCATACACAATTCTCAGAGTACTTTAATAATTCTGAATTCCCTCCCAAATTATTCTTCCAGTGAGAATCCACTTTGATCATGATAATAAAATTAATTTTTCTATAGTAGTACATTGCAATTGTGTAGTACTGAGTTTGGATCACAATCCTTCCTAATTTTCTTCTGCAAATCTGGTGTTTCCTACCATCATTATGTAGCAGCAAAAGAAGTGAATCACTGACCCTTCCTAGGGGAGAGTCATATAACACAGCTTCAGGTTTCTATTACTGAGTTTTATAACAGTAATAAGGTAAGAATTTACTGCTGACCTGATATGCAGGAACAAAATCTTGCCACTTAACAAAGCTATCAAACATTCTGGATTTTTCCTGTATAAGACATCAAAATTACAACAATACCCAAATGTCCCTGGCACTACAAGGTAGCATTTAATGCCATTATACAGAATCATATGGTTTGTCCATATATTTTATAATCCTGGAAGATGCTGTGTCTGGAAAGTGGTTTTATTGCAATTCAATACATCCTAGATATTGCCATCAAAGATTAAACATCACTCTATCAACAGTGCTCGTTAGGGAAAAACACCTGGTGTCTCTGCAGCAAAGGTTATTGTATTTCCCTTTCACAGCAGAGGTTTTCAGTCTTAACAATGGACTAGCTTCTTACAGCTGAGATTAAACCTGAGAATATGACAAGTAGAGCAAGGTGCTTCTTTGTTTATTGAATTATCTGGTGGTTTAAACAGAAAGCTAAAAAAGTTAATTCTCCCTCCAATGTTTCTTTTATTTTCCCAAGAAATCATATGTATAATGCCAAGTTCTAAAAACGTTATTCTTCTAAACATTTTTCCACTTCCATTTTTTCAGGTATAGCTGTCACTCCAAAAAAAGCAATTTTAAATTTGTTTAAATCTTGAATTTTGTGTTTTCACATGCAGCTGAAACTAAATTAATTAAAAGTGGAATTAAGGTAAGACTTGTTTTCCAAAACCATTATTCTGTTACATTAATCATCACAACAATTTCAATATAAAGAGTCTCCTACTGAAACCTTCAAAACCACCTCCAACTGGCCCAGAGACACTGAAAAAAAAATAAAAGAAAAAGAAATATTAGCCCTTCCTAATTTAAACAGCTTGGCAATGAAGATTGTGAGATTCATAGTAACTAGAACACAGTTAAGAATGTTTATAATGTTCTAGCTGTTCCTTGTTCAGGAATCATGGCAATCACATGCCTTTCTAGTTTTTTAGAATTAAGTTATCCTCAAACAAAATTTGAATAATTTGTGAACATTTTAAATGCATTTTTCTTCAGCAATTTCAATATTTTTTTAGGCAAAAAAAAACCCCAAAAAAACTCCAAAGCAGACTGTGGAGTTTTGTTGCCAGAACACTTAAGAAAATGTGAGTTTTTTTGAAATCTGTTTTATAAAGACTGTTTGACTTACATTGATGGATGAGATGTTAATTGGTTGAAGTATGGATGAACATATGGATAGAGAAGATCCACACTTTAGGAATGTCTTCTGTAAGCCTGCCTCAGCTGGGAAGTGCATGGCTCTGCTAGCATGGGAGTTACATGCAAAAAAGCAAATGCAACTCACTGCTTCCACTTTGCCTCCTAACCTTGTACATTAATTTGGGAAAGTCTGGTGTTAGCACAGCTCTACAGATTCCAGAGCACAACTGGCTGGGACACGGCCAGATTAAAAACTGGGCTTTTGCCAAAGTGGACATAGAGAGAAGAGAACATAGTGATGGTGCAATGGGTCCTTGCCAGGCAAACGCTCCCTGCTAAGGCTGAAGGTGACACGCTGATGTCACTGTGCTCGTGCCACGCCTGTATGGCCCCAGCTGTGGGAGCTGCCAGGGCAGGAGCCTGGGTGCTGCTGCTGCTGCAGGGACAAGGGGCTGCTGCTGCACAAGGGTCTTCCCTCAGTTCTCCAGGCTGTGAGCAGATGGCACAGCCAGGCAGGGATGTGGCTGCATCCTGAGCAGAGCCTGGGTGCAGAAAGGGCCCTTTGCCTTTCTCAGGCAGGGCACCTGGTCCCCCAGTGAATGCAAATCCATCTCCTCCCCTGCAATGTGTGCAGAGCAGAGCAGCACCAACCCTCTGTGCACCTCCAGCCACTGCAGTAAGAGAGAGCTGGACTTAAATTAATAAATCACATGACAGAGATGAAGGAATCTGTGCCTTCTGCTTTATACTTCTCCATGTATGATAATAGCTGCCTGTTAGCTTCTTCTGCATAAGCAAAAATAACTTCAGCCTTTTCTTTCTTTTTCCTTATGCATATTCTTTTCTGATTCTAAGATTCTCCATTTGCATCACAGTGCTGTCCTAATTCCCAATGGTATGGGATTATTTTCACATGTTCTTTTTTCTTCCTAGATTAAGCTACTGATTCATTGTATCCACTAAAGGCCTTTTCTAAACTCAGACCAGTATGAGGATCCTTTTTCTTTGCTCCTTGACTTTTAAAAACTTGAGAGAGCACCAGTAATTCAGATGCAAGCAGCAGTGCTGGGAATGGTTTCTGACTCACTGTAATTACTGGAGCAAAGGCAGTTAAATTGAGATACTGATAAGTCTGCTCCAAGGAGTATATAGCAAAGGGATAAGATTCTCCTCCTCCCTCCCCCTATATGTAAGAATAACCATATTCTAAAAGGGTAGGAACACAAGAAAGAAAAAAAGGGCTTTTTTTTTTTCTTTTAGCCTGAGCTTCAAGATGATATGCCCAAGAGGGCCAGCCAAAAACAGGGAACCAAAGTTCTACTGTAGCATAAAACTAAACGAGCAGAGATTCCATTAGAGATTAAAATGACAAAATTAAGGTCAATTAATTTAGGTCAACCAAGGAATGACCCAGTTGTTAACTATGGGCCATTTTCCACATCCAGAGCATCTTGCCTGCTGCTCTGGAGAAGCCAAGTCTCCCATAGATCCTGTGGCACATCTGCCAGTCCCTGTAGCTATCTCCTAAGCTCTGGAGTTTCCCAAATGGCAATAGATGCCAATCCTTAGGCACTAGTCGCATACATGTGGGCATTTAAGTGTCTTAGGCTGGAACTGGACAGCGCGTAGAATATCTGTTTCCTCTTTCATCTCTCTGGGATCATGGAGTAACTTTTTTTGTGGTTTATATTACATATAAAGGTGAAGAAAGCATTTGGCAGTTATTGGAAAATGAATCACACCATTTTTTTAGAATAACAGTCATCATTGTCAGCCCTTTATGGGCCTTTTCTTGTAAAATAAATTGGCAAGCACATAGAAAATAGCTTCAAAATGAGTGTAAGTTAATGGGCATTTGTCAAGAACAAATGTATCTGACAAATTGTGTTTCCTTCTACAGCAGGGTAACCAGAACCAGGAAGAGCCAGAAAATAGCTTCAAAATGAGTGTAAGTTAATGGGCATTTGTCAAGAACAAATGTATCTGACAAATTGTGTTTCCTTCTACAGCAGGGTAACCAGAACCAGGAAGAGCCAAGAGGCAGTACTTGTCACACAGTCAGTTCTCAGTGAGGCTTCTGGCACTGTGACCTGTGGGCAATTTTACAAATAAACAAGGGAAATGTTAGCAGACTGAAACTAGCACAAGCAGGTATAGGAGCTGCTGGGAAAACTGCTCAGAGAGAAGCTGTCAGCAAGTACATTGTCACAACAGTGGCACTGATGGGTACTTGTCACAGGAAGAGAAGGTTCATATCAGGCTCAACATTTTTCCATTAGCTCCCAGACACCTCAAAATGTGGAACAGAGGATATGTTTATTATATTTGCAGCTCATGCAGACTGTAAATTCACTGCAGCACAGGACTGAAAACAAACATGACCCTGATGAGGTGGGATTAAGTCCACACATGTTCCTGACAAGGTGAAGACAGAGGGGAGGTAGCTCTCCTGAGTCCACAGGGGCTGCCATGGCTGTGAGGGGAATGTTATTCAGTTTTTACCTGGTGTCATGAGAAAGGCAAGCACTGTATTTGGGGTTGCAGACTTGAATGATTGTTTTTATCCTTTTGTTCCAAACAGCTGATAAAGTCTTGCACTGAATTTTGTATTCACTTTTGGACGCTGCCCTTGTAGTAAAAGGAATGTAGGATGAATTGAAAAGAATCCATAGGGAAGCAATGCAAATGATGAAAAATCTCAAAAAACATGACTTACAGGAGAAGACTAAAAAAAGACTAGGGACATTAAAGGTACAACAGAGATAAAATCTGGGGAGGTGGAATTGATCTTCAGGCACAGCAAGGAAGGCATTGCCTGACTGCCATGTTCAGCACTTATCCTGATGAGAGCAAGGATGGAAATTCAGCATTTCCAGCACTTGGGGCCTGGCCTAGCCCTCTTGGGAGACCTGATGGGACATCAGAACAGGACTGCAATAATTGTAGACTGAGAGCTTGCCTTGACTGAAGTGATCATAAAACATACTAATTCAAGTAACAATTAACTATGTATCATGTCATGCCTCTGCCAGGAAAGAAGTATACAGTTTATAAATCCTGTATCTCTGTTGGCTCTTGTACTTTATATATATTTTTTTTTTCAGTAATAAAAGGTGAATAAATAGGTGTGATTCTTCCAGAGTGAACTTGATGAGTAGTTCTGAGCAAGTTTAGATGGGTATCTCTGAGGCAAGGCGCTGGGAATGTGATGGAAAGCTGTCTTTCAGTTAAAAGGTTTTTTTTTTTACTGCTAATTGGAATTTATGACTCAGAGATAATCCCAAAACTATGTTGATTCAGTAAGAGGAAAAAATCCTCTGAACTTCATTTCACTCATCTTTCCCACAGCACATTAATCCCAGTAAAATCCCTCTTTGTTCTCTCCTTACCTGTGCACATTTGCTAATTTAGCTTTGCTGTTTTACCCCTGACTTCCATAGTTCTACACCCCAAAATCATTTTCCTTCAGAATTGTTCCAGTCCCTATGAAATTACATGGAGGAGAAAGCTTGTCTGAGAAGGGGTGGGTGGCTTTGTTTCAGGGAGTCACCTTGACCTAATGTGAAGGTGTGAGGCTGGCAGCCCTTCCCTTCGCTTTGCCAGGAGGGCTCTTGTCCTTGATTATAAAAAGTCAGAAATCCACCCATTGGTGGCCTGTTGTTTTTCCTTGCTATGGCCTTCCCTGTTTTCCTCAGGGCTACCTCTGGGATACATTTCTGGAGACCTGCCTCCAGCTGGATATGCTCTGTGATCTCCCTTCAATGGGAATTCTTAGCAAGGCTATGATTCACTTATGTGTCTGTTGACAACTATCTTAAACTGAGATTAGATAAGGTTTAATTACCACTCCTGGTTTTGTAAAGATCTATTCTGCCTAAAATAAAATCGCTACTGAAATTCACTGGTTTACTTTAGCAGAAATTAAACAGTAGGGTTAACATTCTTTATTACAAAAATCAAGATACATTCATACAATCCAAAACTTGCTAATAAATTGCTATTTCTTTTCATAGTCACAATTTCCTTAGCCCAGTAAAAGCAAATCACTGACAGATGGTCAAAGCACCATCTTTTATAACCCAAATAATCTAGATTACACATTCATTTTTATATATATCCCACAATACATCTGTAGAATCTTATTCCAATGACTAAACATCAGTTCATTTACATTTACATAAATTCTATATTTTAACACCATTCAGAGCACAATAGCTTAACAAAGATTTTGTCAAATTCCTTGTGAATTACAGTGGCTGTTGTTACATTCACTAACTTCTTTGACAGTGACACCTCACCAATGCCTTGGCAAAACTTCCTCATGCTCCAGCACCAAACATCTTCACCACCCTTCAGACACATTCCATTCCAGCAATCCAGCACAAAACCATCTGAATTTTAATCCCCTAATCAGTGCCTGCTTCCATGTAAAAGACAAACCATCACTGCTTCTGCCACATAACCCACCAAGCTCCCAAACCAAGAGGCCCCAGTACCCATCAGGTTACATCATTTATCAAAAAACTTTGGCTGTTTCAACTAGAGACAGGAAAATGTGTCTCCACTTTCTTTACCATGCTGGCAGAAGAGCCCAAATTTTATGAGGAGATAGGACTAATTCCATGCTTCTGTGGACTGGGAAATACCTAAGGATGTAAGGTCTTGCTTGGACATAAATTAAGATTGTGGGCAGATAGAGATTTAGACACCAGGAACAGAGGAACATTTTTGTTCAAATAATTAAAATTAACAGAAGTAATAAATCATGTTGGCACAACCTGTGAAAATAAGTTGTAATTTAAAAGCTGTCTCCATTTCAATACTCATCAATGTTACAAATCCAATAGTAAGAAGACTCATTTTACAGAAGTTTTCCATGTTGTGACATTTTCTGTTCCCAGTTCCTTCTCTCTTGACTTGTATTTCCGTTCCATTATTTTCTGATGCTGCTTCCAGCTCCCAGACCCCTAAGCAGTATGAGCCAGAGCAGTTTCACAAGCTACTCCCATATTCTCTGTGAATAGGAATCCTCACAAAGTCCCTCCAAAGCACACCAGGCCATCTCTGTCACCTTTCACCATGACTTTAACCCCACCAACTCCCTCTGTGTCACACCTTTTACAAAATATTTCCCTTGTTTGAGTGATTTTCTGACAGTTTTCCTTATCTGACCTTCCTGGATTGTTAATCCTTTCCCTGACAGAAAGTGCTTCCTGCAGAAACTTTCACCTTTTATTTGAGAATTCTTTTTCTATCAGCCTGAAGAGCATCAACAATCTTAACTTCAAAATTTCTTCAGCCTGAGTCATTTCCTTCCCTTTTATGAACAAGCAGTTAACAATACTTTGCATGTGAAGGTTTTTTTCAACTGTGCACTCTATTAACCTGAAGAATGAAGCATTCCTCACCACAGCATCATTAGATAAATACTCATGCTGTTTAGAAATAGATAAAATGAAACCTCTGAAAGTGACCTATACAATATAGAGAGGTGATTCTAAATTAAAACCCTGGAAAAGGGGATATTTACATCCATCTACAGAATATATTTTTCTTCTCATTTTCTGGAAGGCAGCCATCCAAAACAATCTACCGTGAATATCAAAAGGCTTTCCAGTTATCCTTCAGAGAACCAGCCCCATTTCCTTTGGGGAAGATTTAAATAAATAACATAAAAAACCAAGTATTTTTGACCTCAGCATCCAACTTATATGTTAAAGAGCCAGCATTTCTCAGCTGTCTCTTATGCATTTCTTTTAACTGTCGACTACTTCTCTGTTAGAAGACAGTTTTGCTGAGGAGCTCTTGGTTCCTTAACACAACCAAATCATTTGGCCCAGGAAATGCTATTAATGTGTAGCATTTTTCAGCATTAGGTAAGCAAATCAATTTAGAATCCAAAATACTTGTGCACAGGATCAGTGCAATAGAATGCATATGAGCACATAAAATCTCAAGCTAGTTTGTTCTATAGTCAAGTAAAAGTTTATTTATACATTGACACTGCCTGAATAGCAGTTTTACTGAAGCATTATTATAAATGTCTTCTTTTGAAAAAACAGGGCTCAGTGGCTAGAACACTCCTTGTTGAGAGAGATTTAATATGACTTTGACCTACAATATTTCACCTGATTCATATTTAAGAGGCAAAATGTAGGCTTCACTGAGGCCAGTGAAAAATTGCCTTCCTACTTTAGCATAGTCAGGATTTTAAGACAGGAGCTGTCTATAAATTCCTGTATTATATCCAAAGAAATGGATTCACTCTGTAATCACCACAATAAAAATGTCAATATACCATTCTCTAAATATATAGAGTGGTAGTCACTTGATCTGACTTGAGCTATCTAAAGGACAGATACCAAATACACTCTAGTGTCTGTGACTCCTCATGGGACCAATGGTGAAAGTTCAGGTATGGAGTGAGATTCTCCCTGTTCTGAGTTGGGTGGCTAGAATATCTGGAATGAACATTTGCAGTTGCTATTTGTTTCCCATTCCTTATGGAAGATGCCTAGAAAACATGCTTATACCTAGGTGACTAATACTTGCTCATTTAGATTGAAGTGTGATTAATTTCAAACACAAAACTTCTTCTCGAATCAGCAAGGTTTCTTTATTCCTTTCGCCTTCCCACAAAGTAAACTTCTTGATTTCTATAGACCTAACTGTTCATAAAAGAGATGACTGAATTTATTCTTGTACCAATTTTAACTTTTATTCAGAACTGTGACTCTTCTTTCCTGGGGCTATCCCTAATCATCTATTTAAAAGCACAACTGCTTTATTATCTCTATTCAGACATAATGGCTACACTGCCACATTTACATCTCCCTTTATCATCTAAGCTCTTCCTTGGCTTTTTCTTAAGATGAGCCTTTATCTGATCCTGTGTTATTGAATATCATCTTTCTTTTAGACCAGAATTTGCAGTCTTCCAGGTGAGTGTCTACCAGACTCACTGCACTGTGGTAGCAATACTTTCTGGTTTTACCTTCCTAGGTGTATTTCCCAGGGATGTTCTTTCTGCCTTTAACCTCTATTTCTCTCTTTCTCTGCCAGAGTTCCCGTCATGATAAATCCTCCACTTTGTTTCTATTAATCTGCTTTTTAATCATACTTTTAATCTGCTACTGTTTTAATAGTAGGAGATTAAAAATATGTCAGATATGTCAGTTGTAAAAAATAAAAGTTTTGTACATAGAGGTTTTATTATATTTTATTTAGTTTTTTTTCTTTGTTAGTTTTTGCATTTTCTTCACTTTGACAATGAAGATCAGTGGTATGAGCCTTCATGCAAAGGGATTTGACAATTTTTTCTTCCCATTTGTCAAAATTTTAGGAGAATGAGAAGAAAAATTGTGGGAAAATGATTTTTCACTCTTCAAATCAAATGAGGGGCTGCCTGCCCACAAGCACTGCCAAACCTGACATATAAGGAGGCACCTTTCCCTGCTTCCATGGAAACATGGAAAAATGTATCCATCCTCCTTATGCAGACCTTCATATGAGGATGAATTACGTTAAAATTTTCCCTTTGATCCTTTTGGACATGACTTTAGAAAATGTGCCATTCGCATAGCCTGTCCTGCAGCAGATTTCCCTTTCTTTTCCTGACTGTGGCAGAAGCTGCAGAAGCTGCTTAAGAAATGTCTGGACCTTGTTACTGGAGCCAGTTCAGACTCTCTTTCTGCGGGGTAAGGTTCTATCCCAGAGAAGCCTGCTTAAAACTTCATAGTGTAATTCTGCTGCCACACAAGATGTGTCATCCTGTGCCTTTACTGTTCCTGCCATGAGAAATGTCAGGGAAGAATTAAGAGATGAAGACCTTTGGGAGCTGCCTTGCTTCTCCTTCTGCTTGTGGGGAAGCAGGAACAACTGGAACAGAGGGGACACTGGGGTGAGCTGTACCCATATACACCAACCACGATTTGCAGAGCTTTGGAATTCCAAAAACAGATAAAAGGTTGTCAGGACTTCGGGCTTCTCTGTGCATGAGAACCAGCACAAGTACAGGTCCATGACAATATTTTCCTTTCCCTAACCCAAGTAGCAGCTTTGTAGCTGATTGATCATTTTTTTTTTTTTTTAATGCTACATGTTTCTACTGGCACAGTTAAATACACATGAAAGCATTCATGTGAGCATTCAGATGAGTAACTGCCAGCCTTAAAACTGGCTAATGGCTTATGCAGACTTCAAGATTATTGAGAATGCTGTGCTTGTTCACATGAAATTTTTTCATCCTGAGAGATTTCCAAGTAACACTAACATGGAGCAGTGACTTCATAAAAATGGAAAGACAAATCATTCCTGTTTCATCCCTCCTATGGAAGGAAGTAGGTAAATAAGAATTATTGATAGTGAAGAAATAAATTTTTTCTTCTATTTTTGTGTATGTAATTCAAAAGTTTATCCTAATTCCCTCAATTTTTACATATTTTAGAATTTACAGCATAACTCAGGATGCTTTCTTAAATAATAAACCCTGTTTGTCTAAATATATGCAATTCTATGATTACACTGTTAGAAGAGAAGCAGTATTATTCTATTCTGAACTCAATCTGTACCTGTTCTGGGTTCTAAATTGTTCCTCATCTCCACTCTTTACCATAACCTGCTGATATCATATCAGCAATGTTTGTTTTAAAAAAATGTTTGTTTGACTAAAGCCTAATATGTAAAAAACCTCATCAACTTTAGGAAATGTTCAAGGAGCATGTCAATGTAAACTGATGGAAAAATTGAGACAGAGGCCACAGTCACTAGAAGAAATTAAAAGGATATGTGACTGTATAAAGGAACAAATCTCCATTTGCTAATTTCTAATTTTGGGTTGTGTGTGCTACTGGTTGTAAATATTAATGTAATAGGGGCTTTTCACATCTTCCTATACCTACAAATTTGGATGAATCTACTTCATCCTCTGGCCATCACTTCTACTTGCAAAAACAAGATAACAGAAATATAGATCAAACAATCCTCTGCTGGTGGGAGATGTTCTCACTATGCTGGCACCACCTTCACACCTGCCACAGGGAGGACCTTGTTACTATTCCATAAGGGAATAGAATCCCAATAGAGTAAGGGATTGGAATCTATGCTTCCAAAGAAAGACGCATGCTTCTAGGCTATGAACTACTGTTAGTGAGGACACACAATTTAATAATAAAAAAAAGAACCCCCAAACCCCCAAGCTGACATTAATGAGGTTGAGTATATAAATTACTGCTATTAAAGGGAGCTGGTTCCAGGGTTATCCTAAAATAATCTACTATCTCTCTGCTTCTGCTCCTTAATCAGGTCTCCTAGTGCTGTTTTAATTAGAGAGAAATGCCATTAAGCCCAGAATAATGAAACCAAATAATTCAGTAATTGTAGAAGAGTGACAGGTTTATCTGCATTCCTTTTTAAAATTATGCTTCAAAAATATTCTCAACATTCAAGTTACCACATTGCATTAGTATTTTGACTTCTCATTTAATTTCTTGTCCACATTCTGAAAATGGTAATTTTAAAGAAAATAAAAAAAATAAAGCCAACTTTTTGAAACTCACACTTCTTGCCTCTCTAATATTTAAAAATGAGACTGAAAACAAAAGAAAGGTGAAGAAATAGAAGAATATCAAAGAAACATTTTCAAGTGGAATAGTCTGTTTTCCAAGTAAAATAAAAATGAGAGTGAAGTAAAAAATTGCTAATGAAAACTTTTCCCATCCTGTCATGTAGCAGTTAGCTGTCATTTGTTACCTTTCAGTGATCTAAACAGCTATAACAGTTTTTTTCCTGTTCAATGACTATAAAAACACAAAGCCTCCATCTGCTGCCTTTTAAAGGTTTGATTATAAACTATTGTAAGGGTTAATAATTTTCAGGAATACTCCTAATTACTATCTGTCCATGTGTATTAACAAGAAATGAGGTGCTATTCCTTAAGAGGAAATATCTCCATGAATTCAAATAACTATATAAATTAGGACAGTTAAAGGAAGCAGACTTCTAAACTTTTTAGCTATTATCCCTTTTAAAATGGAAGTCCAACAACAATAGTCTTATGCTAGATAGAGCATTATATTATAACTTGTGAATCTCAAGATTTTATGTAAGTAACACAACACCTGCTAAGAGAATTGTTCCCACACTTGGAGGAAACAGCAAAGCACTGCCTGAACAATTCACCCAAGAAGAATGTTACTGAGCCATACATTTTAAAGGAACCAGACATTTTAAAACACACCTGTGCTGGCCTTGGGAAACAGCTCATGAGAAACTGCAGTTTTGCTAGCAGCTAAAGTGCTTTCTCCAAAGACATGATTTACTGGGAAGTCTGAGCTGTTCTCACAGGGGCTCCTGCTCCACTCGGGTTTGACTCTTTGGAAAGTGAAGATTCATGGTCTTGTACCTACCTCTGTGTAAATCAGGACTATCTCCTTTGAAGTCAGCAGATGTAAAAATCTGGGTGAATAAAGGAGGATCAAGGCCCAGGGCTGTCATACTTGCCCTGCTGCTTTTATTCAGGTTAGGCTTTCAAATATGTAATTGCAATATTATTTTTCCTGTCATTTGGGAATGTGGGTTGAGGCTGAGCTGGAACAAAAGGATTAATAGGTGCAGGCTTGCTTTGAGAGCTGCAGCATGGTGCCAAGGAAGGCATGGTGGCAGGTTTTCAGCTGCCCTGTCACTCTGAGTGATCTCTCTCAGCATTGCTCCAGAACTCCCTCTTTTGCTACTCCATTCCTCTCTCAGGCAGCAGTAACAATGCCACTGTTGATCACACTGTAGTAGAAGACTTCACAACTTCCTAATATATTGTTGCACTTCTAAACCAGAACTGCCTCAACAGTGATGGTTTTCTAGCCCATATCTTTCCTATATCACCCTTGTGCAATATATGTGTCTCTCACCTTTAACTGGTATCATGATTTGTGCTGGAATTCCTTACTCAAAGCAGGATGAATCCCACCTGGGAAAGTTACACACTTGGTCAGCATCTTAAGCATCAGTCCTCACGTTGGAGGTGAGGTTGTAAAGGTTGAGATTGCAGCTGAAGTATTCAGCAACCTGCCAGAGGCACATGATATGGCAGGGCTTGCTAAAATTAGTAACATGATGAATGATTGTATTATTTACAGTCTCATTAACTGGGCCTGCACTTGAATCAGAAAACCAGTTAAAAAAAATTAAAGAAACAGAATATTCCACTCAAAGAGCGGAGTTAATGCAAAAGCCTACCTCAGAAAGAAACACTTGCACCTGCACTGTTCAACTCCCACATAAATGACAATTTAATGTTTCTGGCACATAGATTTGATTTAGGTGCACAGATGCCCTAAATGTCACAGTTCAAACCAAGGGTCTAGCCCACACTGAAATATCATTGTTAATATCATTGCTCTTTAGTCTCTTAATTTTTTACTATATCAAGTACTAAATCAATAGTTAAAATATAAAGACGGTTTCTTTAATTTCAGAAAGCATATTAAATACAAATAGTTCAATACCAGCATTTGAATTGAGTGGGATTTTTCTCAATGTGGAGAAGACAAAAACATTGTGCTCATTTCTATATGGGCAAGCAACTCAATAAGACAGGAAAATACTCTATTTTACATCCCTGTATTTCAAGACACACTTCCAGTATTATAAAAATCAGTATGTGAAAATACACGAGAAATGGTGTAACAGTTAAACTCCCAGCACATCACTCCATAGCAACTTGTGCATGTTTTTGTTCATCACCAGCTCCCCAAAGCTGCCCCACTGAGGGCCTTCAGGCCAGGTGTGCCCTGGCCAGTGCTGAGGTACTGGTGAGCACTTACTGTGGGGGTCAGCTCTTCTTCATTCCTCAACCTCAAACTAAAACAGCCTTTCCAACTAAAATGAATACCCTCAGTTTTGGTGACACAGATGAGAGCCACTAGCAATCCTCACTCTTTTTCATGGGCTTATCTGAAAATTGTGCTGCTGCAGCTAAAAGCAGAATCTGCTAACTACCTAGAGATCTGTTTTATAAGACCAATTAAAAAAGAAATATTTACTGTATTATTAAATAATATTTTAATGGATCTCCCACAGTCCTTCAGCTATAAAGTCTGGCCATCTCAAAATGAACTGGTTAATGAGCTGCCATTTTAATTTGTGCTCTCAATAGTGTCCTGTTGCGTTTTCTAATGTGTAAAGAATATAGTGTTTGCAATTAAGACACAGGACCAAAACAGATGATGCACACTGGTGTTTAGTGACCTACTATTGCTAAAATAATGAAAAATGTGTTTTCACCTGTACTTGCAGACTTCCTGCTTTTCACAGTGTATCCAGACCTGAGAGACTTTTATGCATCCTACCCTTGGGACCCTCTGCTAACTGAGAGTCTCTTTGTTGAGCAATGGAAAAACGGGATACCCAAAAATCATAAAAAATAAACTAATGGCAGAAAAAACAGCAACTTTATTGCTCTCTGAAAGCCAACAATGGGAAAATACAGTAGACTGGAGACAGTCTAGTAAATAATTTATGACATATAGCCCATTTTAGCACAATTTTTTTTCCCTATTAGGTGTGCATTAACACATAAAAGTCAAACACATGGAAAATCTTATCTGGTCTCAGAGAAAAATAGTCCTCCACCCTTCCATTTCCTCAAGCTCAACACTACTCTGAGCTGCTACTATCTCCTAAAGAGATTGTGTTATTGTTTGCTCTAATTCTGCTGAACCCCAAATTTTTAGTACACTTTTGAAACAATCATTGTACCAACACAGGCTTTATCTACCACTTTCATTGCTTGCATCTCAGCAGATAATTCCTCAAAAATCTGCATTTGTTAAAGACAGCATTATATAAGTTACTTTATTCCTAGTCACAAAACTTTCAAAAAAAGGGAAAAATCCTCATCTAAGACTGCTTGCTACATTAAAGTACCATATTTTATTTTTATACAAGGATTACTTGTTCCCCCAGATTTCAATTCATTACTATGGACCATGCAAAATGTCACAGACCACAGAAGCTACATTTTCAAATGGAAGTTTTTATTGATTAATCAGGCATTGAATCAAGTATTGTAAAATAAACAGATTTTGTTTGTTAAAAAACGTCCAGAAGAATACTATTCATAGCAAACTTGTTTCCTCATTGTCATACAGAATACGAAATTTTCCAAGAAACAAGCAAAAAAGGAACACCTGATTAATTGCTGCCACTTTGCCTGTGTATATACATATGTGTGTGTATACACAAATTACACACTATATTTGTGCATATGCTGGTGTGTGTATACCCATACATATGTGTACATATATACACAAACATATGCGCACAAAGAGTACTGACTGAGTTAATAGGACATTGGAGAAATGTGGCTTAGCTCCAAATGAAGTATTCTGTGTTAAAATAAAGATGATACAGCAAGGTCTGTAGATGAAAGACCATCCTTTTTCCCGTGGCCAAAACCACAATCTCTCTTCAGACTCATGCTCTATCTTTACAATGAAAATATGTGAAATCATTTGGGACCTCTCCAAATTCAATGGTTGTATTTCCATCCAGCTCAATCTCTGCCAACATTGTATAAGCAAACACTGAGCAGTGTTTTCAGTTTATCCACTACTGAAATCAGCTTCTAGATCTAATATTTCTTGCAAAAGAGAAGACACACAGCCTTGCTACATGTACTTTGGTAATTCACTCTTTCCTTTTAGGCAGAAACTTGGCAATAACCCTAGAATAAAAGTCCTTTCTTCATGCATCCTTTTATCACTGCTTTGCATCAGACATCTTCTGTCAACTAATTTTCAAAATTTTCATACCATCTCAGCTAGCTCCCAACATCCCAGGTGAGGTCATCTGGGCATTGTGCATCAGATTTTACCAGTAGCATTTTACTCAGATGCTTGGGGACTGATTTACTTTTTCATTTTTGAGGGTATACGTTTCTTGATTATTAATGACACTATGATAAACAGTGAGGTTCACTATATGTACAACCTTTGTCTTTTTATGTCTACTTGGGAAAGATCAGTGGCTCCTACCTGTGAACTATGGGATGTTGCCCAGCTGAAAGCCATGGTATCAGCAATGTACTGCCAGATTTTTCTCCATTTAATTCAGCAGTTAGCAGGGCATGTAAAGGGAAATCAAAGAAACATGGAAAGGCATTTATTTTCTATTAAAAAAAACCCCAAACAAACAGGCATGTAAATATTCTCCTCATCTTGTTCATAAATTTTTATATAATCCTAAGGCAAACTGTAGTAGAGCTTTGTACCTGGAGAATCAGTATTAAAAAAATCTGAAGCTGAGCTTGGGACCATTTTATTTTGGACCCATTACTGAACAAAGTGCATTAAAGCATCTTTTTCAAAAGACACCTAAAGCATGGTTATAAATTACTGAGCAAATCTTTAAAGCTGATATTCAATTTATCTTTTCTCTACACAGGCAGATATTCACCACTTGCATAACAATAACAAAACACTGCAGGAAAACCATTCTTTTAAAGTTGTCATACGCCTCAATCATCTCCCAAAATGATCATTTATACATAAGCATTGCAGTAATTACAAAAAGCTTTTATCTGTAAAGGGGAAAAGAAAAAATGCACCTGATTCAGCTCTGAGATAAAGTACATAGAACCTCTATTGCCTTCATTGAAGCTCTTCTACCAACACCAGGATGAACATAGGGTCTCCCTGTGCAGATTTCTACTGTTGCTGAAAGTTCACTCTTTACTTTTCATTCACAAAGTGAACTGTGCTTTCCCAAACAACCTGGGACAATGAAAACTATGAGCAAACTCCAGCTACAGTGTTTCTCCATCCAGCACATGCAAAACAGATTTTCTTGCTTTGTTGTAGACACTACACAGTGTATGACAATGAAACATTTGTATTTAATTTAAAACCAATGGTAAAGTGGCACATGTCTCACTTCCGAGCGGTTGGCTGGGCTTGCTATGTTGAACCTTGTAAAATCAGCAATAAGCATTCACATGTCTGCCATCAGAACCGTGACATCTTCCATTACAATCAATCCTTAAATGATGCCGTGCTCTATCAAATTAGTCTACAGTCAGACCTTGGATTGGCTGCTCTCCTCCAGTGCTGCTGATTCTCAGAGATGGTATCGGGCCTCCACATCCTCAGTGATTCTATAATGTTTCCCAAAGACGAAAGTGAAGCACTGGTAGAAGGGAATATTGCCATCAATAAAATAAATCACCAGATGATTTATCCACTCACATTTCTAGGAGATACTCCACATGTTTTTTATGAACAGAGAGAGCAATGCCCTGTGAACAGAAGTAAATTAAACTTTATTCTTTTGCTGTGTTGGCGAGCTTCACTTCCTCACTCGCTTATTTTTGTTCTTTTGGTCTGCACATTCCCATGTGCAAAGTAGAAATTGAGAGCTCTCACACTCGACAAGGCTGGTAATGAGACCGCTAATGTTGGTACAAGTAAAACCTGAAGTATACTGACTTGTCCAGTATGCAGTTTTCATCTTTCCAATTTTCTTCTATTATCCACTGTAAAATAAAATTATTCAAAAGGCTGATGAAACTTTAATTAACAGGACCACCAATGTGCAAAAAACCCCCCCTTCCCAAAAAAATAAGAAGTCATTTCCCAGATGTCCATATTAGGCTTTCACTTTTCTCTTTTTTTTTCATTTTTATAAATAATTTATAAATCTTCCTGTAGGAGATGAAATACAAAACCAACCAAACAAAAACAACTGAAAAAAAGAGTTCTAAGGTACTATTAAAGCCACTTCTTGTCCTTCAGTACAAAATACACAGGAAGAGATATTCTGTCCTTGTCAGTTTTGCCCAAATTCGGCAGCATTGTCTGGGATGCCACGTGGATGCTCCAGCTCTGGGTGAGCTGCAGGTGGCCCTGCCTGGCCGCCGTGGAAGATGTGCGCTCCTACCTTTCGGCTTTCAGCACTCACGCGAGCTGCTCGGAGGAGTCCAGGTGGTCAGGGATGGGCAAGCCTGTTATAATGGTCAAACATTTATTCCACACCGTGAACGTGGGGCACACTGGCTGGCCAAATGTAATGTCAAAAGTGTAAAGGTGTAGGGAGTTCAAAGCATCATAAAAGGCAAGGGAACCGTTGTCGTAGTCCAGCAAAATCCCGACGCGCCGGAGGTGAGGCGCAGGCTCGATGGGGATTTCTTTGCTGTTGTGCCGCACCACCCACGTGTTATTGCAGCGGCAGAGCACCCAGGAGGCAGAATTCTTGCCAATCCACTCGTGCTTCGGTGCTGACTTGTAGGAAATGCCAATAGCATACCTGCAAAACAAAAGAACATCTCAAGGAAACAAATGCTTCCTGCCATTTTGTCTCTCAGTGAAGTCAAATGTTAGCCCAGAGGACCCGCTGGAATGCCCCCGCCTCTTACCACCCTGAGTTAAGCTCTAATTAAACAACGTTTCACCACAACATCTGCACAGGCTTAATTAATGCTTTCTCTGTCTCTCTTTTGGGTCTGAGAGGTCAGGGAAGCTCATGGTATTATTTCTAGCTTGGCAGCTACAGCAATTTTTTTGAGGGCTTGCCTCTGGTTTTGAAAAGGAAGATTGTTGAATACTCAGCAAGCCAGGGTTTAAACCACTGGACCTCAAATTTCCATTTCCAACAGATGAATACAGAGGAATTCATTGATTTTAAAATACACTGCTATCTGTCAGCTAATCTGATCTCTCCTTGCTCCTTTAATATGTGGCTCTGAAGAAGGAATGCAAGAATAAACATCAAAGGACACATTAAACATCTCTCTCCCCTCCCCCCACCCCCCCCATTTTGCCATTTTCAAATATGTTTTGCCAGATGTTGGTGTGGTTTTCAGATTCAAATGAACATTTTTGAGACTGGGTTTCAAGCCAAGTTAAGCAACTGTAGGTGAAGACATTTGCTCTGCAAACCATAATTTATGGCAAGATGTGCAGGGCAGAAGGATTGTGAAAATATTCTCATTAAAGGATACTGAGGAAAAATACCGGATTTGTCATATATAACAGAAATGTAAAAGTTCCTCACGTTCTAGAGACACTGCAGTATTTGTTGGACTTTCAACCAACAGAGATTAATCTGCCATAAGGTTTTTTCCCTCAATCCTTAGCACTGGCACAGACAAACAGCATTTTACTTCTTTGAGACAGTGGGAAATACCTGAAGACCCCACTGATTTTTCCACTCCATTAACTTTCATCGTGGTGTCTTTGAATACCAAAGGATAACATCTCTTCCATTGACTAAAGGCCCTCTGAAATACATCCCTGTATGACACAGAGGATCATTCAGAACTGAAGGAAAGCAGTCTTCTGTTTCCTGCCCCTTGCTTCATTCCCTGGGGCACAGACCTACAGCTCTGCTGCTTCATGTCCCCTTCCCAAAAGCAAATCTGACCTCTGCCCCTGTTAAACTGGATCATCAAGTTGTCCTCAGTTTTATTTATTTTTTTCACAGAGAAGGACAGAAAATCTTGTACATTTAGTAGAGAAGTGATCACATTTAGAAAGTTATCTCTGTGTAAACAAGATGAAAGTTTTTGATCCCTCCAAAAAAAAAAAAAAATCTTAATATATACTGTATGTGGGTTCAAAAAACAACCAACCCCAGCTGTGGAGTAAAAGTCCTGTGAAGGCTGCTAAATACAAAGATGCATAATCTGACAAATTTATTTCTGGAGTCCAAAAGTGCTGGAGATTGGGAAACTCATCTGACAAACTATTTGAAAACACATGCTTGGCCTGCTCTTATACTGTTCCTGATGTCTCTGCTACTGGTCTCTGTCAGAGAAACTGTGCCAGCACCTGTGTGGTGGGAACAGTGCTTCTTTTCCCCGACATTTTTATACACGTACCACGTGCTGCCGCTTATCACCACCTCCCAGTAGTGCCGCCCGCTGTCGATGAAGACGTTGCCAGCCACGCCGTAGCTGCCCTGGCTCGTGAATCGCTCTGGGGTGTGGCTCTTCTTGGAGGATGTTTCATCCCGCTCCACTGTCAAATTATCATGAGACACTTTCAATTTTCTATGAGCAGATTTGGGGTCCAGTTTAAATGGCTGACCTAGAGATGCAGAGACAAAGATGACAGAAGAATGGTTTGGCTTTGATTTTTAAAAGGAGAGTGGATTAGCAAGCCTCTAAGAAGCACACAGGATTACATAACCATATTAATTTCCTCCTCTCAAGCATTCTTGAGACAGACTAACCTATCCAGCTCCCTGCAATAGCTAGCTTCTATTGCATAGTCAGTTTACTGTCAACTTCATTGTGCACTAACTTCCCCGTGTTGATAATCCCTGAAAAGAGCCCTGCATAATCATCATGTCCATTATCTCTGACCTAGAGGTAACCAGAATACTCTAATTCTTGCATGTAATTGAAACCAATATACATGCTAATAAAGGTCTGAGGGTTGCTTTTTCCACAGCATATTAGATTTAGAATAACTTGTGTTCTATTAATTCTCTAGGGGCAAAGCTTCATAATAACATCTTCATCATTCCTACAAAAAGTATGTTTTCAAATCCCGCAAAATGAGTCTGAAAATTAGAAGAACTAGACTTGTCTCTTTGTTCACTGACAGCTTTATCTGTAACAAGCACAGTCAACAATTCAGGATTGCTTTGGAATGATGCCCATGTAGTGCTGGATACTGTGCATTAAAAGGAAGGAAGTGAACTGTAACTTGGTCCAAATAATATGGTGCAATAACATTACTCAGGCTGTTGCTCTTGGCAAGTATCTTCGGCTGTAGCACAAGGTTTGTAGACAATAACAGGAAGCTTTTTGGTAAACCAAACCTTGTAGATATATAAAGCCCACCACAATTCTGACAGGCTTGCTCATTGTGTCAGAAAGCAGAACAATCATTTACCTCCACCAAGAGACAACTAGAAAACTACAGCTCCACAAGTGGTCCAGCAAAGCACTTTTCTCTTCTTACTGTCTTTCATATCAAGGGGAAAAACATGTAATCAGAAGATTTGATGGCATGCACATTTGATGGCACAGAAAATTTAAATTAGATCTCACACAAAGCCTGTGTGAGGCACAGGCACATGTACTTAAAATGTAGACTGTTCAGGGCTATCTACTTTTGAAATGTGCATTTAACTACATATTATGAGCAAACATAGAATAAACCCTTTGCAAAGTATTTGGGGGCTATTTCTTACTACTTGACAGCAGTAACATAACCTCCTGCTTGCCTTTCTGACTGCTTAGAGCCTTTGTATGCTAGAACAGTATCTGAAGGATGTCTCTCTGTACTAAATTGTGTCTGGTCACATCACACAGGTTAACAGCAAACAGGAGGAAATCAGAAAGGTGTACATGCCTTTCTCTTCAGACTCCTTCTTGCACCACTCACTATCATCCCTCTTTAAGCACCTTCCCTTACAATAAGCAGGTTTCAGAAGATGCCTAAATTCCAGTGTTTTCTTTCCAACCCTCAGAACTGCCCATGATGACTACATGACTAAAGGACTAGTTTGTGCAAGAGGAAAAAACAGCTGAAAACTAGTCTTAAAATTGCTATTCTACATCTGCTAATAATTTGAGTAACCATTGTTTTTTTGAAGTGGGATCTCTGACTAGTCTATCACCTTGCTGAACTCCATAAAAAAATGAGGGGGTTGAAGTTAAGAAGCTTTCCAGTGTCCTAAAAAAGAGATAATTCTGGAGGATAAAATTAGACTAGCAATTATCTTATGAACACTACAAAAATAAAATGTTTTACTGCAAACATAAGAAAAGTTTTTGCTTTGTAGAGGAAAAAAAATAGACGGGATATTAAAACAAAACCACAAAAGAGTATTTTCAACCATTTCATGTACAATGGCTTAGTTCCTACGCGATATTTCCAGTGATCAAACTACAGATACATCTCTCAAAAAAACCCCAACATATTTTCTGCACTACAGAAGACTAAGGCAATCTTGAATTATATTAAATAAGTGGCTTTCATTTTGGAAACCACTTAAAAAAGTTGAACTTCTCTGTCCTCTTGTATTTTCCAAAGATCAGACCTAAAAAGGAAGGCCTGAAAGGAGAAGACTCCGTGCATCCTGATCTGGTGTTACTCACTGTTTGTCTTGAGCTTGCCAGGCTCGCTGCTGCGGCTGCCAGCCTGATTGATGGCCTTGACAATGAAGATGTACTTGGTGCCACTCTGCAACCCGTGCACCGTGTAGTGGTTCTGTTTGATATTGGGAACAATCATCCAGCTGTCGGCTGAGTTGCATAAACCTGCAATTTTGAACAGAGCACATCAGTCACAGCACACAAAACACACAGAGGGACATTTAGAGCATTCCCAGGCACCCAATGACCAATATGAGCTTTGCTTCTGTACCTTTTAAAGTGTTGTTATATTTACTGAGCCACTACTTAAAGTCACTAATTCATTTTATCAACCCTCAGCCGAGGCACCTTTTAAATTCTTGCTACGTGAAGTGAACCATAAAAAGTGGGCATTTAAGAAATGGCTCAGTGGAGACACTAGCAGTCTGAGATTTTTCATATCCCAGCACAAGGCATTCTTTATTGCTTAAGAACTGGAGGATTATGGAGATCCCATCAATCTACTGTTTGGATTAATGAACTCAGTTTAAACCTCAGAAAACGAACGTGAGCAGCAAAGCCAGGAGGGCTGGGGAGGCACCTTTGCTGACAGTCCCCAGGTATGCATTCTTCAGAACCTGAAGCAAATCATGGGAGGCCAAACAGGGTAGAGCATGGGCTTCAGGGAAACCTTTGGCTCTTGCACATCAGACTTTGCCAGAAAGTAATCTAAGCCAGTAAATTTAATGGATGCAACTTTTTGATTAATGTCCTCATGATGAGATGCCAGCTGGGAAAGTGCTGGAAAATTTTCCATTTATAAACCTTTTTGGTTTATATTTGGTTTACATTTTATGCCTACCACAGTACCAATATCATAAACAAATCAGAAAAATACCCTATTAAAATGAACTTTGAAATCTTCATAAGTTTTTCCTACTGTGATATAAATGCAATGGCAGTCAATCACCCATACATACAGTTCCATCACTGTATATTTGGAACAGCTCCTGGTCTAATGGATTCCCCAGCCTCTTATTGTAGATGTTTACATAAAGAAAAAATTTAACATTTATGAAGAGTATGTTTATTCACAACATTTTATATGGTTTTACAGCCAGAAATAGATAGATGCAAGTGGAAGTGTATGGATGCATGCACATATGTAAGGTAGGAAAATGTAACAGAGAAAGGCTGACAGACTTCTTGGCTTCTGTCTTTACTGGGCACAGAACACATTATGGAAGCTGTTGTTATTTACAGACAGCTTTCAGCTTTTAATGGATGTTCTACCAGCAAACCACTCATGAAGACAATCTTTTAGAACTCAGTAGTAATTCAGCTCTGTATATCAGACAATATCAAAACTTTATGTAAAATAAAATGTGAAGGCTACTGTTTACAAAACTGGAGAAAAACAGATCTGTGATATGGGTTTGCAGACTCATAGACAATTCATGGGCATACTGTGAGATTCCTTCCTAATGTGATATGTGCTTTTCATAATAAAAGATCATTAGAAACAGAATTTAAATTTCAAATTTCAATATGAGTATTATGATGTTTGTGTCTCAAAATTTTCTTGCAGTACAAAGCATTTTTGAGAGGCAGGCAGAACAGAGATTCATCTTGCTGTGCAAATGGGTAACTGTGGGACAGTTTCAGGTTAGATTTATACTATCTTGCCACCTAATGAAGAGCTACAATGCCTAACCTATTTTCCTGTGCTCTGAGGAAAGGCAGAAATCAGTGAGTAGTTCCTCTCACTTCCCCAGTTGTGAGCATCCTACCAACTGCAAATGCCTCCCTTGTCCACAGAGGAAGACAAGGTGATCAGCATACATGATATATCAAATTTCAGGTATCTAAAATGATGTGAGATGAGTCACTCATCTGTAGATAATTTATATATATATGATTGCATAGAACAAATATCTACGCAATCATATATATATGCCTTTGTCATGAAGAGAAAGAACCCACTTTATACCCCATGGTAACCCCACCCCTTGTAGTGAACTGCTTAAAGCAACATCCGTCCATGTCCTCTCTCACTGAGCCCTACACACCAAATTATTTTTTTAGGCTGTGTGTGAATGGGTTTCCTATGAGGAAGAAAGAAAATAAAGGAAGCAGCTTCCTGACATAAAATATTTCACTGACTACTCAGAGGAAATCTCATCTTTTCCCAGTTTGCCACAGATATTAATCACACACTCCTGTATCTGAACTACCACATTGATTTTGCATTGAGACTAACCTTACTGGTGCTACTGCAAAATAAATTAAAGTATGTTAAAACAAAATTAAGCACTGGTTTTAAAAGGAATTTAATATGATCAAGGAGTCTTTAACTAAAATACCTCTGATAGGATACCAAATAACATATGACAATAAGTGGGATGGATACAGACAGTGGTCCTAGAAGTGTCTTCTCCAACCACAACCACACTTTGAAAGCAAGTTCTCCGGTATGTATAAGCCATATACAAATTGACCATTATGCAGACACAGAAATGCCTAGAGTTTTGGTAACTCATCTAGAAACTAGTTTTGTATTATTCACTACAGCTCTCTAATGGCACATTTTTAAGACTTCCATTACACTTTTTACAATACCCTCCAAAGGCTGATTGCTCCTTAACCAAGAATAAAACTTTGCTCCAAATAAGTATATAAAGGATAGTAAAGGAACTGTTGCATTGCTATGAGTCTCCCCTTGAGTTCATCCCCTCCTCCTGGGTATGTGGATTTATACATACCAAATATCACTGAAGGCCTTACCTACCCTGAACACTCTGCACAATCAATAGAGAGAGCCATTGGAAAGTTAACATTTGATGGCCAAGGTCCAAATAGAGTATTTCACTTGACTTCTATTTCATACAGGAAAGATTATTTCCAAATGTGGCCATGACCTGACTCATGTTCTAGAGGAAAGCTCGATCCTCTTTGATGACAGAATACATCTTAGGTTTCCTTTCTTTGTCCTTCCACTCTTAGGCATCCCAGACTACTGATGTGCAATAAATGCTGGATGTGCAGTGACTGACTCGGTTATTTTACTTGACAAACCTTGTTGCCTTAAACAGCTCAGCTCTTGCCTATGCACCAAAGGACTCAATGATATGTTCTTGTGCTTTCTGACTGTAAGCTCTTTGATAATAGGCTTTAAATTGTACTTTGATTCAAAAATCCTGGGAATTAAGTATTGATGATGCCAAACTACAAGTCCAAACTCCTTCAAAAGGGAGAATAGCTACTTGTGGCAGCCAAGTTAAGCATTTACTTATGAAAGAATAATTTGTCACTGCATCAAAGGAATTTGTCTCCAGTTATGCCCTGTCAGGACAGCCTTTCTTCTCTGAATACAAAAGAATATGATTAAGGAAGTTCAGGGAAATGAACAAGCAGCCTGATCACACTGGCATCCAGGGGAAGTGTTTGCCCCCTCAGTTCCCTGCCGGTGGCAGCAGGTGAAGTGGAAAGTACACATCTCCTCACTGGGGAACAGCAGGAGCCAAGGTCTCCCATTGTACCCACTCCTAATCCAGGCTGCATTCAGGTTTCTTGTTTCAAAAACCCAGGGCTTTTTACAGGGTTATGCAGATGGTAAAACAATGTATTTTAAAACTGTAGCCTACAAAAATGTAGAGAATTTAAATTACATCCTGGAACGGTGCAGTGAGCACAGTGATGTCCATACAGGATGTGTGAGTTTTCAAAACAAGTTTCTCAGAGTCTGGAGGTAATAATTTGTAAAGCTATTTCCCTGGTGTTAGCTGTTGATGCACTTTAAAAAACAGATGGGAAAAATCCCAAGGTGTAAATCCTCCTAAAATTTACACTGATAGATTTTAATAAAATATATTTTCTTAAAAATTGGAAAAGGAGCACAAAAGTCATAGGAAGGTCATTTAATCTCTTGAGTATTTTAATTATTGTAAAATGTTTTATTTAAATAAATTATTACCAATTCAAATTGGTAAAGCAAATAAGGTAGATGAAAGTAACAAATAGCTCTCCACCCCCACTCTTCATTCCCATCTGAAAAAAAAAAAGAAAAAAGCAGGATTTCTGAAAAACACATTGATTTTGTTTTAAGAAATACAGTCATTTTAGACTTTTAAAGATGCAAAAGTTTTCCTGGTTTTATCCCAAATTTGCTTTTGTGCCATTAAAAATTCTCACTAAAATCTCTAGTAAAAATCTGAAGACTGTAAGGAATCTTATTAGATTTTATTTTTATTAAAATAAAACTTCCAGAAAGAGGCAAAGTCTAATTAAAATATTAAATTATACTAATATTAAAAATTATTTGGTGAATCATAAATTCACTATTTTTCATTGAAGCTTGGGCTCCTAATTGTCTTAGGTCCTTCCAAAAACTTTTGTCCTCTCTCAAAGGAAGAGAAGTCCTATTACAGTGAAAAGGTTCTGACAGTAGTACACTGTATCCTTCACAGAGTGATTTTTTTAGAAATTATACTATATAACTAATTATCCCTGATTTCTTTTACAAGGTAAGAGAGAATGATTTGCTGCTCTTCGTCAAGAAGGGAGAGATGTATTTTTCCTGAAGAATCTTGCATCAGAGCTAGAGAAAAATTTGAACCATCCTGAAACACACTTTAACAAATCCACGATGTTAAAAAAGGGCATACTCAATGAATACTTCAAAATCTATTGAAATGGGGTAATGAAATTATAATGCATGTTAGTTAGCTCGTGACAAAGTAATTTTAAAAGCTTTTACCGTATTCAGATTGCAGGTGATTAGCTGCCTCTCAGAAATGCAAATGTACAAATGGTATAACTCTGAGGACAACTGCTTTAGTAAAAGCCTACTTAATCTAGAGTTCCGTGTTGCTCTTATGCACAGAGCAGGTCTGCCAAGCATTCAATAGCTGAGAAGTTTGGCCACATTTGGAAATAATCTTTCCTGTATGAAATAGAATTCAAATGAAATACTCTATTTGGACCTTGGCCATCAAATGTTAACTTTCCAATTTTTCAGTTAATAAAAAAGAATATAGTTGATTATGTTGGATAGAAAGTATACTAAAAAAACATAGCATTGCTTGTTTTTGTTACTGAATTCTTAGCAATCTCTGGATGATATATGCCTCTGGTGGGGGAAATGTACTGTGAGTGGAAAGTGCAGTCAGGCTGGCTGTGTGGTTTAAGAAACAGATTCCAAAATAACAGGCTCCATTAGCACGGTAGGTAGGTATGTATGCAAAGTGATTCCTATTGTCTCCAGGGAAAAAGCTTGTGGGTTTAATGCACTACTTGAGCTACTCCCTGGTGACTAATTCATAGCTAAAAACCCACAGAACTGAAGTCAGTCTATGAGCCTGTTTACATTATCTGCTATATGCAACTCACAATACCAATGGGAATTTCCTGGATGTGACAGAGTAATAAAAATACAGTTATGTGCAACAGCATGCATATGCCATAAATACGAGGAAATTTTTGCTAACCCAAAGTCTAGAACGGGATTAAAAAAACCCCAAAACACAAACCTATCTCCAGTTCATCAAAACTTGAAGGCTGCAGGGCAGCACCTGTTAATGCCACTTACAGTGAGAGCAGCTCTCTGTGTTCAACATCACTACCAAGGTACACTGAGATATTCTAAGAACAGCCTTGGAAAGCCATTTGTAACAGGTGCGATGTTAAATCCTTCTGCAGGATCAAGAACAGAATGTAACAAAGCGAATAAACATCCAAGCAGTGTTCTGAGGATGGGATTGACAGGGCAAGAAGAAACAGTCTCAGGACGTACCAGGGGAGGTTTAGATTGCGTATTAGGAAAACTTTCTTCATGGAAAGGCTGGTCAAGCATTGGAACAGCCTGTCCGGGGAACTGGTAGTGTCACCATTCCTGGGGAGAATCACAAGTCATGTGGATGTGACATTTAGGGCCATGTTTTAGTGGTGGACTTGGCAGTGTTAAATTAATGGATGGACTCAATGATCTTAGAGGTCTTTTCCAACCTAAGTGGTCCTATGATTCTATGATGTTAGTGTTATTAATCTCCAATAACTGTGTAATTTGGAATGACCTGGGAGAATCTCATATTTTAGAAACCCAGGCAGATTTGTAGCATGTTGGCAGGAAGATCACCATTGGAGTGGTTCAAGTCTATATTAAATAAAGATATTTTAAAAAAGGCTTTACAACATTTAGAAAGGCCTTTCAAATATACTCACACATGCATGCATTTAATGTGGGTTAACATTATAGCTTTCAATTAAACCAGGAAATTTGCATAAGAATTAGCTCTGTTTAAAAAAACTCAAAACAAAAATCCAAACAAAACAAAATAAAACCCAAAAATATCACCAAAAAAAGGAAGAACCATTCTTTCATTTCTTTTTACTTTCATTTAAGGTCTTCAGAGCATTTTGTAATTAAGTTTCTTACAGTGTTGATTTGTTTACTCTTCAAAGTTTTAATTAACTATTTTTGCAAAATGATAATATGGAAGTTGAGACTGCATACTGAGCACCTCATGCTATGCTTGAAAATTATAATGCATCCCTGAAAGCAGACTTATTGATATATGTTTTTCAGATCAAAGCTTTCACCTCCACATGGGAAACCTACACTACAGCTCAAAATAGAAATACCTTGTTATTTATTCACTAGTAAGCAAAGAGTAAAATCCCACATCCCAAGCCTGTGGAAATGGCACACCTTTTGCTGCTGCCATGTTCATACATAATGTGCAAGTCAATTACTGAATTGACTTGCACAGCATAAAGCCATAGATAAAAATGGACTAGAAGACAAGCAACACCAGCTTATCATTATCTCTGCTTGGTAGTGATTTGTCAGAGAATGTTTTCCTTCCTTATCTACCTTGCTTCAATTTTTGAAAAATTGCTATTAGACTTTTTTATTATTCCGCTTGCTCAGATGTAGAAGCATGTGCTGAAGTTTATTTGGTCTTTCCAACAGAGTTAAATTTTGCAGTGTGTTCTTCAAAATCAGACTCTTAAGGGAAACACTAAACGGAGGTTTTGACAAAACATTCATCAAATTTTCAATAATCCATCTTCTTCTTTCAGTCAGTCCTGAATACTGTAATACATTCACAGTATGCTACTTAAAAAAGGTATTAAGATGCCAGCACATGAATCCTCAGATGTCCTTTCAGATGGTTTGGAAAATAAACTCCTGCTCTGTGATGGAGAGGATGAGGTGCACAGTAACAGAGGAGTCAGTGGGAGAGTTTGGCTCAGAACTCAAACTTGGCATAGACCATGCCATTTTTCCACTACATAAAGCATGTAAACATGGCCACTGCACTGACTTTCCTCAAAGTATCTCAACAAATTTTCTTCATATAAGAAAGTTTTGCAAGAAGAAAAACACTTCTGCCCAGTGTCACATCTAAGCCCATCTAGCTCAGGGCGTGGCCAGGGAATTTGATGCTGGGGAAAGAAGGGGGTGTACAAAGGTTTCAAGGAACAGGGAGAGCACACACTGATCATTTCTCACCTTGCTCTCCCAGGCATCAACAGCTTACAGCTCTGGCAATTCCAGAGCAACTTCACTGCACTTCATTGCTCTCAGTGTATTTTTCTTGCATGACCTGTCCAGGCATTTCTTGAACTCAAAAACACACCAACCCCCTGTGGTGATGAGTTCCCTATCTAAATATGTGTTGACTTGAACAAACTCCACATTTTGATTGATTTGGCTCATTTCAGAATCCTTGTTTAATAAAACAAGTATGTGTCAGCTAGTGGAATGCCCATTAAATATACAGAGACCAGGAAGAAGTTGAATGACTTCTCCAAATTCATAGTCAAAGACCCCAATGATTGCAGAACACTGAATCCAGAAACGTTGACTTCCTGACCAAAGATTAGACTATACATTTTTTTTTTTGAGGAGAAGTTATTTAACAATAAAGCAATCCAAAATCTAATTAAGTAAATTCAGCCATTAAAGAAAGTCACAGACTCAAAACATAGAGTGTACTCATAAAAAATGTGCTATAGTACAAAATATACAATGTCTGTTAATCTCATATCAAATAAAACCAAGTTAATTTATAAATTGTTGTTCTACTGATGTTTTCTGATTTAGCCTGTAGTTCAGTGAGACCTATGCTTCATAGCCTTGAAGACAATAAAAATCAGAGGGAAGGACTTAATCTGTATTTCAGATAAAGGTCCAGACGTCAAGCTTATATAAATGACAATGGGGCTGCAGTTCTAAGTAATGACCAGTTCAACACAGGCTCCCATGTGCACACTGCCTGACTAGTGCAGAGAATGGAAATGAGATCTTTGAACTCGCTACATCTGCAAAAAGGGACTTGGGATGCCTCTTAAAATCATTATTGGTTTGGATTGAAAATTTTGGCTTTAAATCTTTCTAGAAAATAATTTTTTCCTTTTGTTCTTGACATAGGAGTGTTTTTATCTTTAAAGACACTTGGGTTTCATAGAAACCATGAGGGAACAACGAGAAAAGAGAAGGTTTATACTCACTAACAACGTTGGCTTGTCCAGTGAAGATGGTGTACTGCAGCTCATAGGAAACCACACAGAACTCATCATCTGATGTCCAGTGCACAGTGATGGTATCATAGGAGGCTGTACAGAGCTCTTCCCGAATGGTGGGAGGGTTGGGAGCTGTGAGACACAACACAGCAGCACAGTCAGTGAAGTGCTTCCCCTCTCCCCTGAGATTAGGGGATGTAGTTGATGTATGAGATTGCAGAGACATCATCCAACAGACTTTTCAACAACTTTTCACTAATTCCAGTGCTAACTTTGATTATCAATTAACTGTTAGGAAGGAATTCTTAATAACAACATAAAAACCTAGGAACTCCAGATTTTGAAAATATTTTCTATTAAAGTAGCTTTAGTTCCAGATGCCATAGACCAAGTGATGTGTCACAGTAGATGGATACAATGACAAGTTACTTTTTCTAAGATTGTTCATCAAACTTATCAAAATTTCATTGAAGCATATCAAGAGGGAGGGTCAACACTCTTCACTGTTGGTTTGAAAGCAGTGTTTGCCCAGCCTATCTTATCAGAGATGGCCATAAGTGGCATTGTGGTGGTGCATCCTTCCTGGCCCTGCTCTAGGCTGCACTATGATTCATTAGCAACAAGTATTTTAAAAGTATAATTCTGGGGAAGCTGCCAACACTCATACTTTCATGTCCAATTTTCTCCTCTCTCCATTTTATTGATCTCCTAGCTATCCTTTCCAACACAGATACATATAATTTCTGCTGGTTATAAAATTCACATTTTGCAGCATTAAAAAAAGAGTTCTTATCATAACATAATGACTATATGAATATTAC
Organism: Zonotrichia leucophrys gambelii; assembly: GCF_028769735.1. Lineage (NCBI taxonomy): Eukaryota > Metazoa > Chordata > Aves > Passeriformes > Passerellidae > Zonotrichia > Zonotrichia leucophrys. The sequence continues at coordinate 20,614,290 of NC_088169.1, read as the reverse complement.
AAGCAAATAGTCACCCAGAAGCCCTCTGTCTCTCTGTTTTTATAATCAACAGCAAAATCTTTGTGTAGCAAGATATACAATCTCTTCCCATATTAACACATGAATTTGTTCTAAAGACCTACTTAAAGTGAAACTTGAAGCAAATTACTGGAGTCTAATTTTCCTGCTTGCAATCTTTAAAAAGCCAAACACCTAAATAACAAAGAAACGAGTCTCTGTTTCTGAGGGATGTCCCTGCATGCTTATCTCAGTGGGAGCTTCATTCCAAATCATCTTCCCTACAAGCCATATCATGAAAAGAGAAATCACAAATTCTTTTGCTTTAATAGTGTTTCTCCCAGCTGTCACAGAGTGAAGAAGGAGGGTACTCAAGCTGAAACAACCAAATTATGTCTGAATTAAAAGAAAAGTAAGGCAACTATGAATGTTTGTGGTTTGGTTTTGAGTTTCTTTTTCTATCAGCTCTTTAACCTCTGACAGCCACAAATAATAGCCTCAAAAAAAAGTCTCTGAAGGAATTCCACCTTTACTTTTGCAAGATCTTATTTCTATGAAACATCTATTTTTTTCCATCAAGAATTTTTATGGATCATGTCTCTGGCTTACTGATGTATGTTCCCAAGGATTAGAGTGCAGACAGGTTCCCAGGCAGCCTCTTTTAACCAAGGGGCTTAAGGAAAAGTTCAAATGTGTTTCATGATACAGCCATGATTTGTGATGCTCTAAATATTGAATCACAGAAGCTTGTGCTTTTTTTTTTTTTAAACTTGTCAGAAAAACCCTTGGGACAGAAGTGTATTAATGAAAAGAAATACAAATAAACTCAAGTAAGAACAACTGTCTGTGAGAAGAATGCAACCAAAATGTGGGGAAAAAAAGGTCCACAGTTTTCTGAAAAGATTAATGGCAATATCAGCTATGTTCCAAAAATGTATCCTGTAGAACAATCACTGGAGATTTTAATTATTTTTTTATTCCTAGCTGGGGCTTCATTTCAATATTTTGCCAGCCCTTTAAAGGCCAAACAAAAACTGGAACAAGTGTTAATAACAAATATACAAGCAGATAAATTTTTATTTGTCTGATGGTGTTCAACTGAAGTTTTCTTCTGTCATCTCCTGCACCTAGCAGCAAAACATTTTACTTGAGAAATGTACTTGCTATTATTTCAACACAGAAAATAAATATTAATTTATGGAAAACAAAAATTACTGAAGGTTTAATTAATTGCAAACTGCATTTCAATAACACCTAAGCATCTTCACCTTTGAAAATGGCATCTTAAGTTTGCTCTTTGTGTGCACACCTGGCCTTATAGCTGCAAATCTACAGGCTTTCATGTAATGAAAATGTCTGAAAGAAATTTTACCTAAGAAAGACATATTTTCCCTGGCTGTTGTGATTAACCCACACTCACCTGAGACTATATTGCATTAATTCTGCTCTTTGGCAACATTCATTTCATCTACTACTCAGAATAAAACAAATACACCTGCTTCTCCTACAGAAGGACAGGCAACTCTACATTCAGATGCTTTGCTATGACAAAATAATGTAGCTGTCTGACTGCCAAATTCATCATTCCACAGCACATACTCCTTTAGAGAGTGTAAATTTGTAATGCAATTAAAGAGATTGACCTCAGCCAGTTAGCTTCCTTCAGTTTTGCATTTAGTGTGTGATTTGGTGAATTATTGAATTCACCAGCTCTGTTAGAGGGCTCTGTGCCATGGGAACCTCTCAAAGACTCCAGTGATCTCAAGGCTGCTCCAGCAGGCTCCCCTCCCTGGCTCGGGTGTGTTTCACACTGTCCAGAGGGGAAGCCCAGCAAGCTTCCAGCACAGCAGAGGAAGGCACAATCCACTTCTCCATAGAGGATCAGAGCACATATCTGGGGTGGAAACTGCTTCACACACTCAGGCCTTCATTCACCAGTTTTGTGAATCAACACTCTCTCACAAGACAGAGAAATCATTGCTGAAGGCTATTTTACTTCATTTTAGCTCAAAACTGAGTACACACACTTAAAAAGTCAGTAACCACACCTAAAATGCCTGAAAGGCACTAATATTAGAAATGCAGTTCCTTAAATTTGCTCTCAGGAGTAACTCATCTCACCAGCATAACTACTCCCTTTCAACCCTTTTAGTTTAAGGCACCTTCCTTTCTGTGTCATCTGCATGGCTTTTGCCCTGATGGCTCACAAGGTCTGCACACCTGAGAGACACTTTAGGGACACTGCCACCTCTCCCTGGTGAATTCCAGCATTAATGCAGCATCTCCTGGGTGTCTATTGGGATACTATCTAAATCCTCTCAGCACAAGGTCACAGAGACAGACTAAAAAAACTCAAATTAATTTTGTTTGCTCAGTTTCTCTCTCCCTGCTGTCATGCAGTGACTGACTTTGTAAAGATTCCTTATGGATTTTGAAACTGAGTATCAAGACCTAAAAGAAGACCTAAGCAATCTGCTTGAGTTAATTGTGCTAGAAATATCCATATTGCTGGTACAGCTGTGAGGGAGTTGCAGAGCTGCTCTGAACCTCTCTTTTGGATATTCATTACTGATTCCATCTTGCATCATGGCACTGGGCTGAATCAGCATAGAGGATTTGGAAAGGCACAGTTCCATCAGATGTGGATACAAATTTTATGTATTATTAAGTTGTCATGTGTGAGTTACTACCAAGGGCTTGGTCATACATACAAACCATCTCAACTTAGTCTTTGGGCGGACCAGGACTGCTCAAAGCCAACAGAATGAGAAGAGATTACACGAGCGTTGTCTGGAACTGGTCTTTGATCTTTCAGTGCTGAAAGGGTTAAGCAGTAAGACAGGTTGTCAAGAGTTTCCAGAACAAAGTTGTTTCTGTGTGAAAAAATTGCTGGCATATGCTAGGCAATACATATTTCTTTGTGCAGTCATAGGTGAAGTGATGGATGAAAAAAACTTATCATTGTTTCAGATAGGATTTCTGAAGTAGGGCAAATTGCAAGGTCAAAGAATGGATGCTCCTGCAATTGATTTCAAAGTACTAGGACACAAACCAAGCACTTTTGATTCACAATGGACAAAAAAGTCCTTATGACAGTAATATTGTGCAGAGAGTTTGCAAGTTGTACGTATTGCCTGGATCTAGCTAGATACGTGTCTAGAGAAAGATGGTTTCCAGATGAAGAGCTTGAGCAACTGTTAAGATAAGAATGCTTTCAAAAGACATCAAGGCTATATATAGAGAGAATAGAACAGGCAGATGAAGATTAAAAGTATTGTTTTAATATACTGAGCTTGATATCTCAATGTCTGGTTGGCAACTTTCAAAAAGATGCCAGAGATTTTATTTGGATAGCAGAACCTCTGGGCAGACATCTACGTAAATAATAAGCACAAACTAGTTAAATTTATTTCTTCAGTAAAGCCTAGGAAGAAAGAAAGATAAGGCTGGGGATATGGAGATTGAAGAAGATCTGACAAATATTATACTGGGAAGAACCAAAGGAGAAAAAAATCTCCAGGAGACAGCCAAGGTCAATGGTTTCAAAAGCAACTGACAGCAGAGATAATAAAGCTGGAATTTAGGTTTTGACATTTTGTTCAGAAGCAGTACAGATGACAGTCATAAGGTAGGCTTCTTCACTTAATTCACAGCATAGATCTATGGCTAGGATGTACAAATGGGCTTTGTTTTACTTAACTGTGAAATGTGATAAAAGTAAAGCCTAATTCACTCTGTCACAAAGTGTTCAGTTTATGATCTATGAAAATTCCATGCACCAATCTGAAAGGAGTAATATAAAGTTTTCTCTGGAGTTTCTGGACAACAGTAGAGAATAATCAAATGCATTTTACTCTTGGGATTATATATATATATGTATACATATATATATGTATACCTATAGCTCATGTATACTTATTTACATATATTTACATAAATGTATTTTAACTGTCTGCATAGGTTGCATTTTATGCTCAGATCATTTGGACATGTGCTTTGCATTTTGCCACTGCAGCCCATATGCTATTTATTAATGTGAAGAAAAGCCAGTTAGAACTGTTTTTCACTGGGCATCAAGGATAAAAATGGTTTGTTAGGGAAAAAAACCCACTAAAATGTTTGATATATATGCAAGTTTCCTTAGACTGCATTGCGAGCAAATTTTTAAGGCTGTGGATGAGTTAGGAAAAAGGCAGAGAAGGACCTATGTAAACAACACAGTCATCATGATGGATTACAGAAAATATCTTGGTAGCAAGACAACCCTTCATTTTGGTACAGATATAACCTTCGTTTTCTGCAGTGCACAGCAATTAAGTTGATAATATTGACATATGATGTACAAAGGGGAGAAGACCTGAGGTATGCAGGAACAGACTGCTAGACAGAATTAACCTCATATAACTTCACAGATCTAAACCACAGCTATCTGCATTTGAATAAGTACATCTATCCTCTGTTTGGAGACAACTGGGAGAAGTACACAACTCCAGAATGGAGTCTAGTGCCTCAATATACGTTCCTCAAAATGAGACGGTTATTTCTCTTCTTTGATCATAAGGAAGATAAGACTGATTATTTTAGAGGTCGATTGCTAGGTTAGGGTGAATGAGTCAGTTTTTTGTTTTAATCCTTCATTTCCTTGGATTTTTATAAATTTAGGGTGAAGGCTGAACATGATGGCAAAATTCCTGCAGATTTAGAGAGAGGCAGACAACATAACATTTCACTGGTACTGTATAAGAAGCTGAAATTGATCTTACCACATTATTGTTGTGTTTTATTTACTTGAACATGTGTTAGACACTGATTGTACTTATCTGTCACACAGTGACAAAGAAATTCCTTGCGGATATAATTTCTCTTTTAGATGTGGCAAGAATCCCACAGCTCCAGCAGCATGCTGCTGCCCTGTGCATGCACGCAGTCTTGTGCTTCCCAGTATTGATCTATTCACTATTTATGGAATCACAGAATCAGAGAATACTTTGGATTGGGAGGAACCTTCAAAGGTCATTTGGCTCAGTCTCCAGACAGTGAGCAGGGATTGGTTGCTCAGAGTTCTGTCCAACTTGACCTTGAATGTTTCCAGGGATGGGACCTATACAGCCTCTCTGGCAACCTGCTCCAATGTCTCACCACCTTCATTTTAAAGATTTTTTTCCATACATGTAGTCTGAACTTACCCTCATTTGGTTTAGATCTGTTACCCCATGTCCTTTCTCAATAGACACTACTAAAACGTTTTAAGTGCCGAACACCACAATGAGGTCTCCTTGGATCCCTCTCATCTGTAGGCTGAACAACCCTAAGTTTCTCAGCTTTTCCCCTGAAGAAAAGCCGGAAGCCAGTCCTCTGCTTGGAGTCCTCTGCTTGGAAAAGAGAGTGGTTAGCAATGCAGAGGCTGCACCCTCACATTCTCCTGAACTAACACAAGCATATCCTCTGAAAACTGGGACAAGTGAATGGACCCAGGAAGTGTTTTCCAATGCTTTTCTAACAGTGCTTTGTGCCTTTCATTGCAAATTCTTGCTGCTAACAGCAGATGCTTAAAGACGCTGCAAAATAAAAACCTACCACATCTCTTCTGTTTTCAATTGAGCTGGAATGAATTGTTCTAATTCTGGCATTGAAATCAAAACACCCTAAATTACAGTAATTTGTTTCTCTTTGTGAGTCATTGTACACTTGGAGACTACACATTACTCAGGCTTTCAGTAAGGGTCTAATCCTGTGGGCTTCCTCAGGCCAAAGACCTCAGATGGGCGAGGTGGGGCTCTGCAGGGTGGAGACCCCACCCCACAGTCAGGCTCAGAGCACACCACACACTCTCCAGTTCCAGACACAGCCAGATCCTCCAGTTCTGTGATGGGGGAAATCACAGAGTCACTGACATGAGAAAACATCTTTCGCTGCTGAGCCTGTGATGTTGATTGCTTGAGCAGCTTCTGATTGCTCATGGGAACTGTGCCAGGCAGCAATCTCCTGCAGCAAGGAGGCAGCCCCAAGGGACGGTAACACCTGGAGCATCCATCTCCTGGGAAATAGGGTTTAGTCCCTGCTCTCCCTCCTCTGGCTGCTCCAGGCGGAGGTCCAGCTGTTCTTTCACTGCACTCTGCTGCAGTGGCTTTTAATAATTTCTTAAACCTACTTCCTCACACTCTGTTGGTGAAGAATGAAAGGAGAGGAGGTGGGAAATGCATTGCAGTTGTTTGAAGCACCCAATGCTTCCTGGGGTGTTCTGGGGCTGTTGGAGGTAACATATTCAGGATTACAAGGGAGAGTGTATTTGGTTTATGTAGCAATGTTTTGGAAGTGGCTGGGCTGCAAGGGTTATCTCTGTCAGAAAAGATCAGGAGCTGGCTCAGTATCAGACACAGACAGTTCTAAGATCCACCTGCCACTGTCCAAGGCTGAGCCCATCACTAGTGCTGATAGTGCCTCTGTGATAGCACTTTAAATAAAGGGGAAGAAAGGCTGTGCAGCAGTGCGGGCAGAGAAGAGTGAGGAAATGTGATAGACACAGCCCTGCAGATGCCAAAATTGGTGAAGGAGGAAGGAGAAGAGGTGCCTCAGGTGCTGGAGAAGAAATTCCCCTGCAGCCTGTAGGGAAGGCTGTGGTGATGCAGGCTCTTTCCTTGTAGCCCACAGAAGACTGCAGTGCAGGAGATGTCCACCAGCAGCCCCGGAGCACCCACACTGGAGCAGGCTGGTATGCCCTGGAGGAAGCTGCAGCCTGCAGAGAGAGTACCACATGGGATGAAGGTTTCTAACAGGAATTGTGGCCCATGGAGGACTCACACTGCAGCAGTCCACTCCTGAAGAACTCATCTGGCAGAAAGGACCCACTCTGGAGCAGTTGTTGGACAATGGCACTCTTGGAAGGGCCCATGTTGGAGAAGTTCATGTAGAGCTGCATTCTGTGGGAGAAAGCCCATGCCAGAGTAGGGGAAGGACACCAGGAGAAGGAGTGGCAGAGATGATGTGTGATGAACTGACCACAACCTCCATTTCTCATCCCCAAGCACCACTTGGTGGGGAGCAGGTGGAAGAGCTGGGAGTGAAGTTGAGCCCAAGAAGGACAAAGTGGGGGAAAGTTTTTTGTTAGATTTATTTTTATTTCTCAGTGTCCTACTTTTACAATTAATTTGCAATAAATTACATTTATCTTCCCCAAGCTGAGTCTGTTTTGCCTGTAGCAGTAATTCTTGAGTGATCTCCGTGTCCTTATCTCAACCCATGAGCTTTCATCTTATTTTCTCCCCTTACTGAGGAGATGGAGTGAGCACCTGGCAACCAGCCAAAGTTACAACCACAGGGAGAGCTGAAGAAAATCCTATCACTACTATTTTATGAGGAATACATAATAGTAGCACTTCAAGAAAAAAAAAAGTACCTGTAAGGTAATCAAGGCATTCCAACAATTTCTTCTCTCTGGTAAAATCAAGTGCGAAAGTATCAAAAGTATCATTGAGATTAATTTCAGGAATTAGAACCTGGGAGGATGCAGTTGCCATGGAAACCCTGTAATGAAAAGAAAAATGTCTTTTAGCACTCAAAACACAATGACTTTTATATCAAGGTGGACTTGATCAATATGGTTGTTATAGCTTCTCAAAAAACTTGATAAAAGCTTATATACGTATTTTAATTATATGCTTTAAGTTAGGAACTTCTCCTGCCACTTTTATTTTTGACAGCAAGATCTCCAATAATTTTTTTTTTTACTGAACTTAGGCCTATCACGCAGTATCAGGTAAGATTTTAACAAAATATTGGCCAACTAACAATATCCTTTGAATCCTTCTTTTTAATCATCCATGGAACCAAAGAAGAAAGTGCTCTGTAATTAGCTGTGTTTAAGCAATCCTGACAGATGCTGCATCTCTCCCAGCCCTTGTTTTCCCAAGCAGCTTCTTGCTCCAGGCACGCCTTGGCACTGCTGTCCCAAGGGCTTGGTGCAGTCCCCACAGCTCCTCAGCTGCTCAGCACAGCACACTGCTGCCAACTTCAAAAGACACAGGAGGGAGATAAAACAAATAGATGTCAGCGTGGTTTATTTTAAAAGGCTTTTCCCTGCAAAGCATGTGTGCATACTTATATTTCCTCCAAAATGGAAAAGTTTCCTCACCTACCTCATTTCAGGAGCTACATTTACATTTTCTTTGTCCAGATGTACTAATATAAAGAGATGAACTTTCACAAGAAAAATGCATTTTCCAGTCCATTCAGCCTGGTTTCACCAAATGCATATTTCTGGAGAGCTGGATACTGGATGTGTTTACAGAAAGTTTGACTGGTTTAAGGAGAGAGATCACTAACAGAAATTGGGCAAATGTTTCAGTTTGGAGATAAACAGACAACTATGCATGCAATCTATGTCTGTTATCTGTTATGAAATTTATGTCTGTTATATAATTTTTGACATGTCTGATCAAAATATTTGATTGCTTCAATTTAAAATTTTCCCATATTATTCTTTTTCTATAGACTGGAGTGAAATGACTCCATGACGAATGTTTTTTTCATATATATTTTGTGTAGTAGTCTAGGAAAATACAATAAGGAAAGTCAAAACCAGAGCTGTACATCTCATTGTATAGTAGTTTTCAAAAGCTGAGCTGAGGAGGTTTCCTGGTCAATATTCTTGTTATACAGTTTTCAGCACTGTTTCTGCTGCAGCTGTGAAAGTAGAATTCAGCTTAAAGTAGATCCTAGGACAGATTTTTTTTTTTTTTTAATTTTATTTTATACCAGTAGGTCTTTTTGGACTGTTTTAGGGGATATGTGAAAGGTGCTCTGTATTTACATGTGTTACAGTCAGTTTTTGGTGAGATCAACTATTCAAAATTTCAGACACCATGCTGAACCATATTAGGTTCAGAGGATTGAATTTCATCCTGTAATTCTGCCTACTGTTGACACTGTAAACACTGACACTGTATTTGATTGGAAAGGGTTTTTCTAGGATAAATGTATTTCATCCACTGCAAATAATGCACAACTTAATCATCAGAGTGAATGTAATGACTCTGCTTGTGCAGTTACCTGTTGTGCTTACAACAGAAAATATTTTACTGCAATTACTTTGAAATGTGTGGATAAAGAAATTCAATGAGCATGATTTCAGGAGACTTCTTTAGCTGCTGGAGCTGAGAGCCCTAGTGAGACTGTTACATGAGCAGTCTAAAAGCAAACAAAATGTTGCTCACCATGGGAGAACTAAGAGAGTTACTTGTGAGGAATAATTTATAATTCTATTTAGCCTCTTTTTCCATTTGCAATTTGTCTGCAAGCACTTGGTATCGTTTTTACCCTTGGTTTTATTCACTGCTTGGAATGATTCTCGGATTTTCAGGGTGTTCACAGCCATTTCATTACAGACAACAATCTGTGATAGCCAAGAATTTTTTGATTGGGGACATGTGTCAGCTTGTCTCATTTCTGCTCTCCCAGTGTCTCTCCTGTGAAAGTATAAAGTATTGTATTTATGATGCAATTGTTCATGCTTACAAGTTCAAAATGGAGCTTCTCTGAATATTATGTGGTAGTCAGTTAGGAAGCCCTGGGTCTCCACAAGTTTCTGCCCTACTGCTGCTTCTGCTGAACACTGAAAAAAAGGGAAAACCCCACCTTCAGCTTTAGATACTCATTGTACTTTTACTACTGACTTCAACTGGGATGCCAAAATGTTGCTTGGTGACAGAATATAAACCACAGTCTGAGAAACAGCATATAACCCACTGCCTTGCCTGGCCTTGTCTTTTTCAACTGATTTTCAATTCTCTGAACCTGTAATGGGCAACCCAGTGTTTCTGCCTTATTTATAAATTGGTAATTAGCTTTGATGAAGACTGATGCAGCACACCAGAGTAAGGGAAAAACTTAAAAAAACTGTGTAACAGGAGCAGGGAATTTCATGTTTTGAATTTGGGGAAATTGGCTGGAAAATGTGAAGATATAATGTGAACCCAGAAATAAAAAAATAACTATTAAAAAATCACTATTTTAAAAAAAATTTAAAACCCCATACTTTTGATGTCTTTTTTTGTTGTCCATATTCTCCTTTCTTTAAACTTTTAAAATTTAAAAGAAAAAATTCTGATTGCTAAACAGCTGATATTCCAGCAAAATATTTTTCATCAGAAAATCCTGCTGACACTCAATGGCTACGTTTCAGCACTCACAGCATTGCGCTGAAAACCAGACCAAATTTTCTGATAGCATGGTCCTTGTCCTTGGGATCCTTGATACATCTGGCACGCTGAAGAGGAGCCAGGATCTTGAAATTAGTAGAAATTCCCTGCACCCAGGAGCCCAACACAACAGCTGATGTAACTTCCAAACCTCCTGGACTGTTGAATACCCATCTCTTCAAAATGCATGGTGCAGGTTCACAAATTTACAAGTTTCATTTTCTTGTAGCTTTTTATTTTGTGAAGAATATGAATCCATTAAGATAATTTCCAGTTTCTTCTAATGAATGCACTGACTGCCTGATTTCTTTCTCAATCTCAGAATTTTTCATGAAGTAGGAATTTCAGCCATAAACCAATTTTTAAGTGTGTTTAACATCAGACATCTGCTTGGCAATCATTCCAACTCTTTCATTTGTGCATGCTGTTCTTGTAACTCTTAATTTGCACCCTTTTTTGACTGCTCCTCTTCTCAAAGGGATGTTTAGATTTAGCGCTATAGTAAGGTTCTTCCCAATCTGGTATAGCACAAAGTAGAATTTTGGGGGAATATGTCAATGACCCCGCTGCCTTTGACCACATCTCTGATGTGACAAGACAATACAGCAACACATCTGCCTTAGAGTGAGGTTTTCCTTTTCACTGAGAGGAACACCTCCCTTACCTTTCAGTGATATTTTTGGCAGTCTGCAGGAAGCGAGCGTGGTCGTTCTCCTTCAGTGACTGCTCCGCCTGCGAGATGAGGGACGTCGAGCGCTCAATGCACTGCTTGCAGTTTGCAATCTGCTGAGCCAGTTTTCTCAGCCTCACCACCTTGAGTGGAAACACAGGAAAGCAGTCACATCTCTGAGGTCACAAGTCATGGCTGGGCTTTCATTTCAGAGGTAAAGCTGGGCAAAGGAGGAGTTAAGATGAATGGCTTTGGTGACAAGCTTTGTGGTGAACTCCATCTAGCCATGTAACATTTTAATAAGGGACAGGAACAGCCTTTCTGCCTGAATATTTTCCACATGGAAAACAACAGGGGAGAGCCAAAACAAGCACAGCTGGCCTATTTTCCAGCAGAAGGAACGTCATTTCCTGGTAATTTCTGCTTACATGATAACTAAGGTCTATTTAGATAACCATTTCCCAGAAATTATGAGATCTGTGTTAAAAGCTGCTTATAGATTAACTAGATTTTTTCTATTGAGTTTCATAAAAAGAAGAAAACTGAAAACAAAAGTTAACAGAAAAAGACTGTTCAATTCTGTTAACAATACATGCCTGACCTCATTATGTGCTTTAAGTAAAAGAGGGTGTTTTCTTGTTGGATATTTTTAACTGGACAAAAGCACAGTAGTGCTGGAGAGCTGATTATTATTACTGCAAACATATGTGCTGGAGATAAACACAGTAGATGTGACTGTAATCATTAGCAAAAAGGTTAGGGAAGGGTACAGTCCTCCAGTTAAAGACAATGTTGGCTAACAAAACTTTCAGGAACTACAATGGTTCCTGAAAGGTCTGGGAGTCCTTCCCTTTGTTATCACATCAGGATCATAGTTTGAACAGGAGTAAGAAAAAGGAAGGAAATTAAATAACTCTGGAGTTTAGAAAGGCACATTAAGACTCAGTTACATGCAAAATGAGGGAACTAACAACCAAGTGGGTTGGCAGAAATGTCCAAATTTATAATCAAGATAATATTCCCAATCTCAGGAATTAGGGCACAGGCTATGAAGCTGCTGATTTGACTTTCAGAAATATTTGCATCCTAAGCAGTGATGAGGGTATCTTAGTGCAGTTATCGGACAACAAAAACTAGTAGGAAAATAAACATTTTTTTAAAAATTCCAGAATGATACTGGCTTAATTATTTGTGTCATGTGATATTTGTGTGTTTTTAAAGACAGAAAAAGCATAGAGAAGAAAATGCTAGGAATGCCCAAATTTTGGTAATGCTAATTATTTGATCAGCTTCTAGGTTGGTAATGTAAATGATTTGATCATTCTAACTAATGCCACACTATTTCCTGTAACTGCATTTGCAGATTACAATTCAGTCTAAACCAGCCTAACCAGGGAAAGGTTCACTGCAGTGTTAAGAAGTTCATCTCTTTATTTACTAATTAATTAACAAGCAAACAGAGAACTGAAGTAAATTTTAACTTATGAGTTTTCTGCAGTAGAAGGCATGTCATGACTTGAGATGTCTATATATGAGCTATATTTTTCACTTGATTGATTCTTTCTTTTACCTTCAAGAAGAGGAAGATGATAAATTGAAAAAGGAAGAGTCTCATCTCGCTCAGTCCCCACCCACTTCTGCAATGGTAGGAATGACATCTGCCCTAGGATTATTTTACGTAGTTGATATTTGCTTCTTCCCTGTTACATGTTCTGTGGGATTTTGTAGGGTTTGGGTGATAGGTGAGATTCAGTGTGGAGCTGCACAGGGTGTTCAGACTTGTGTGTAACTGAAGCTGCAGCCTTGCAGGCACAGCTAGAGCTTAGTATGTGTTTCCAGCTCTGTAGCCACACCTACAGTCCTACAGAGAAATTTGTCATGCTCTCCCTTCCAGAAAGACCCTTAGCCATAGGCCCTCTCAAAGGAAGATACATTGGGCAGAACTTCCTGTGGCTTTTCACATGGGTCTCTTGAGACCTTGAAGTCTTTTAATATATATAACATTTGAGTCAAAGCATTCCAGACCTTGACTGGACCTCCACTGATGTAACTTTCAGCCCAACAAAATAGAACAAAGAATGGGGACAGATTCTGGTAACAGCTCTATTCAAACAAATTTGGCATCAATTGTGTTACAAATCTTCCATGCTAATGGACATTAGAATAATTTTTGCAAGCAACAGAGTTTTTAAAAGCGATGTGTATATTGCACAAATCCAGATGAATGGTAGGTTTTCTACTTCATTGGTAGCACACCTGGTCTCTCTGCATAGAGAAAAGGAGTTGAAACAAAAATGAAGGCCATCTATTTTATTTGAAGGGAATTATATTTTGTTAACAGCATGAGGAAATTCAGGTTTTTTCACACAGTGTACAGGACCTGTGGTTTCAAACGTGTTTAAGTTAGCCCTTGCCTACAGAGTTTTCATTTCAAGTTAATTGGAATATCTTGACATCCACATGAACCACTTAACCTGCTCTTGACTTCATTCTTTTCCCGAGCTTTTCCCACACAAGAAGAAAGAATATCTGACTTAGTTACTTTAGGAGTTAAACAGTAAACACCTTGCACCTACAAAATAAAAACATCAATTAAACTCTAATGCATTTCTGAGTTAACAGTTAGCTAGAAAAATATGTTGAAACTTGAGTATCAGAGATTTTTCCTGCTCAATGTGTTTGCTACTAATAATCACGGAACTTTGGGAATTAGAAATGTACACCGAATTTAATTTCTTTCACACTTTTGAATATCTTTTTTTGTAAATAAGTTAAGATTTCAAATCCTCATGAATGACAATGACTGGAACAAAATATTAGTGTGATAGTATTTGAATAAAGAGATAAAATACCTAGAAAAAAAAAGAAGATAGTTGTGAGACATGATTCTATATGCTGTGACATTTTGTGAAAGTTAACACTTTGGGGGAAATACTGTCAGGCACATAACAGAGTGAAGGAAACATTAAGGGGACATAATTTGTCATTTACCAAGTATGACAAAATTTCTGGTTTTATCCTTAAAATCCATAATCACCTGTAGTAAGAGAAATAGCCAATAAACAGTTGAGGTCTGGAGTACTAGTCTTCAAGGATTTGATTCTTTACATGAAAGTATCAGTCAGTAGCCAAGAACTACATAAGGATTTTGCAAATTTCTACCAATACTATCTGCAGTCAAAAAAGCTGCAGTCAAAAGGAAACAGTGTTGACCTACTTGTGATCTAAGAAAAGCTTTTACCTTTCCTTCTTTGATTTTGGTTCCAATTATTTGCCGTCTTTGCTGGATTATTTCAATGAGTTGGTCACATTCTTCCATCAGCTTGGTTTCTTGGCGGGATGCATTCACCTACAAAGCAAAACCTTATGATAAGCAAAACTTTTTTTTTTTTTACATTTTCCTTTTCCACCTTTAAATTTAAAAACTGCATTTTCTAAAATATTTGGTTTGGCATTTTTTTTCTCCTTTCTGTGTATAAACTGTTTTATTTTCAGTCCCCTCTTTTGGATTTTGCAAACTACTGAATTGAGTACTGTATGAGTACTGCAATTGTTTGCAGGAGGCAGGACTTGCAAATAAACAATCAGGTGTTTCTAACTCAAATGAGGAAAGTCTGGTTTGGTGAGTACTGAGTGGTGTCAGCTCTAACACACACCAGTGAGAAGTGAGGTCTCTTCAGGAGGTGTTTCACACATCATGCTCTGCAGCCATACAAAGCACTGCAGTGAACACCAGCATGTTCAAGGGCACAAGTACTGGGTCAGAGGGTCCACCTGGTGCAGCATCTCCTCTCACTGCTGCTGCTGCCAGCATCTGTTAGCAAAGAATGCCAGGAGGAAAGAAGTCCCAACACATATGATGACTCCCATGAGTGCTTCCTCATCCTCCAACCATTTGTATCTTGGTCTTCTTGAAGAAGAATTATAAACATAATTTATACATCATTACTAGTATTCAGCCAAATTAAATAAGATGGATTTATTTAGTTTCTCCTTCAAATCCTGGAAACCTTAGGAATCTGCATCATTCTACAGAAATGAGCATCACAGCTTAACTCACATTGAAGTGAACAACTGGGTCCTTTCAGGAGGATTTGAAACTATCTCCTTCCAGCTGCATTTAATGATCCAAAGCCCTTTCACTGGAAAGGGCAGTGAACCACTGATACCATATATATCCACATATTGGTTCCTTAGAGATTCAAACGATCAAAGATCCACCTGACAATACCAAGACATGTGTTGACTGTCTTAATTATTCCTGCTTTACCTCAGCAACAAATCAGATAGAAAATAATGTGTTCACGTGGTTTTCTAGAGTATAAATATATGAGGAAATAATTTTTTTTAGTGCAAAAACCCTCAAAAATATTAGCTTTCTGTAGAAAGTGCTGACTTTTGTTAAAAAAAAAAAAAGAAGAAGAAAACTTGTTTCGGAAGGAGTGATTTTTTCAGTGTCAAGTCAACATTCTATATACAA
Source organism: Zonotrichia leucophrys gambelii (assembly GCF_028769735.1). NCBI lineage: Eukaryota > Metazoa > Chordata > Aves > Passeriformes > Passerellidae > Zonotrichia > Zonotrichia leucophrys. Next base: position 20,598,947 of record NC_088169.1, on the reverse strand, counting down.
CCAGAAGAAAGTACTTCCCTTCCAGCAGTTGCATGTTTAGCTTACATATATGTGTAAAGACTCAGAAAAAAAAGGTAAAAAGTTCTAATCATGTCTAGAATAAAAGAAAGAACTTATTTCAGAGTTATGTTACCATTTGCACTTTGCTAAAAGAGCGTAAGAAGGTAAAGCAGCTTTCAGCCCTGGCTAGTTGCCTCCACAGCCATGTCACCTTTCCCACTGGGATAATGAGTCAGTGGTGAACAACAACAGGGATTACTTTCAGGTGACAAGGAACTATATTGCACCCCTTGATTGTTCCTTCAGTCTGATGAGCCTTATGGTTCTGCATCAGTATTCTTTTCTTTCCTTCCAACAGTGTTTAAACATGCATTAACCTGTAAGCACATTACAGAGCTTATTAAGCTTAAGCAAATGCTAAATTTGGACCAGAACCAATTTTACAAATAATCTTCTTATATGAAATACACAGTATCCTCCAGGCAAAGAGAGGACTTGTTTATAAAGACCTGTTTCATAAAGGTTTTGGATTATCTTCCTGAAATCTTCATAAAGTTAAAGTTTGTTTACACATTTTAGAGGCTTAATTATTAATTAAGACATCAAGATTACAAAGAGAGAATACATTTGTTTTCTGGAAGGGGTCAGATGTGACTGCAAGTGAAGATGTAGAAGGTATTCCTATTATGCCGGCTTAGGTGCCCATGGTTCTCCTTATATTTGCTGTTTGCTCTGCCTGGCTTCTCACCACAGTCTATGAGGAGAGAGAGCACGAAACAGCCCACCCAAAGCCTCTGGCAGTGCCAGTGTCTCTCCACTGAAAGCTCAGGTAACCTAGAAAAGTTAGTCAATTGTGCACTGTCCCTCCTATTCCCTTTGCTCCTGCTGTCCCAGTACCTCAGCTGCATCACACTTCCTTGCTTTGGCATGAAACTCTGCAGAGCTGCTTTCAACAAGCTGTACCATGCACTGGTTTCCCAGTCCTGACTTCAGGCTCACTACTGGATTGAAATTCCACTGAAGATCAGGGAAGCCTACACAGGCTCAGCCCAGGGCAGGGATCACTTCCACTGCATGTGGGCACAGCTCCTGTGTCAATAGCAAGGTCAGCCTATGCCACAGCCAAATTCAGCACTTAATTACAGGAACACTCCTGGCACCTCATTATGGTAACACTTGATGGGATTTTTGAGTAGCTTCCATTCAAAGTGTTACTTCTAGCACCACTTACATCACCAATTTGCTTTGTCAAGAAGATCTAATTAATTTTTGGGATAACTGTCATGAAACATAAAGTTACAGGAAGGTTGAGTCAACATTGTTTCATTTAATACTCTAGTTGATTTGAATAATAATGTATTAATTGGATCTTAACCTAAAAAGCTCTAGACTAAGAAAAACAAAATGCTTGGAAAAAAATCTCTGAATTTCTTAATGTGCTGAGTGCAGACTTCTCTTTTTCTTTGAAATCTGAAAAGTATACTCTTTCTAAACACCATTTGAAGACATTTCTAACTTTATAGCTTGGACAAGCTTGTTAAAAATGAAAGTAATATTCTAAAATTATACGATATGTCTGAGCTTTATATGAAAAAAATCCCTCAACATTTAATCTAGGGGCTTTTCTTAAGCTGAAATACTCCTTAATCATATTTTCAGCCCCCAAAGCCTCTGATTCAATAATAACTTTATAATTGAGCACATGCCTAATTTTAAGTGCACTACATTAGCTGTGGCCCTAAAGGGACTATTTGTGAGATTACCATTAAATATTATTTACTTGTGTGTTCCCGAGGAGTCATGTGTCAGACCAAAGAGCCACAGGCATGGACCAGGGCTCCACTGTTCAGGTGCTGCAAAAACAACAGAATGAGGCTTTTCCTTCTGCTTGAGCCCTTTGACAAGCAGCAACCTTGACAACAACTTCCAGCTGGGCTGGCCAAGGAATGTGAGTTCTGTCTGGTGAAAATATTTGAGGTTTTACATTCTACATTTTTTCCACATTAAAAATCAAGCCCTCTTTCCAAGGAGTTTGTTAAAAGAGACTGATGGCTGCCTTACAAAGTCTGGTGGCTGTGTCACACACTTTGTGAAAGTCTCCAAATCATAGAGAGAGCTGACTTCAGTCTGGGCTCCCTCCACCCAAGCTGAAGGTTGTGTCTTTAATCTGAGGTATCTGAGTTTATGCTAGACTTGGTGACACCTTTCTATGGAAAATGTCACTATTAACACAATTAGTTGTGGCATCAACCAGTTTCTTAAACATCCATGTCCAGAAATACTCTGAACCTAAACCTTTCTGTTTTATTGGTATCATTTTTATAAATTTCCACGCCAGAGTTAAAATTGACTAGGAGGCCTTATGATTTAGCAAGAACTATGACATCTACAAAGAAGAAGAAGGACAGATTCCAGTTGTCCTGATTTTGTGGGGAATTTATTCCCCTTTCTGTAACACACACAGACCTCAAATAGTTTACTGAAATAACCCAACAACCTTACAAATTCCAGGTTTCTTTCCAGCTTTTCCAGACATATGGATAGGGACTGTGGCCCTTTGCCTCAGGAAGTAGGTGTAGTTAAAAAAAGAAGAGAAATGGGGGTCCCTCAAATGTCTGTCAGGGAGCTGGAAACAAGCAGCGCTCCCAGCCCAAAGGGGAGAGCAGGCCAGCTGTTCCCAGCTCCACAAGCTGAGAACTGATTTGGAAAGTGTTCTGCTCTCTGTGGAGGCTTCCCAGGCTTTCATCTTCAGAGACCTGAGTTAAATTGCAGCTTAGCTCATAAGAAAATGAATGTGGTGGTTTCAAAGTCCCCAGCAGATGTTTGGGAAATCACAAAACTACAGAATGGCTAGAGATTTGAGGTTACAGTGGAGCTTCCATGGTTAATTTGAAGGCAAACAGAATCAGAGGGCTGGATTCATACCCATGAAAACTTCCTCAACTAATATACTAAAGCAAAGGATATTTTTGGTGTCTCACAAGAATTTTCCTTGCAATAGCAAAACTCTTCCTCTGAGATTCCTTATAGGTGAGGCAATTCTCCCCACAAGTTGAAATCTTCATGTGTCTTTTTGGCAAACAATCTCTAAATGACAAGCAAAATAAGACATCTTAAATTAGAGGGGGTCTGCTTTTTAGGACTATGCTTTCTGTGATAAATTCACCAAAACCAGAGCAATTTTTATTTCCTAGTCATCAGCTGATTATGCAAAACAGAAGAAAGTACATTGTAGAAAGAGTGATCTTTGAAAATTGAGATGTGAATTTGAGTTTCAGCATCACGATTTTAAAATTATTTCAATTTCTTAAAAAATAAATTCTCTGCAACTGTGGCTGTATAGGTAAATAAGAGGTATGAATTTTTCTTTATGTGTTTGAGTTGATAGTTATAGAATGACTATATACTATGGCTATAGAATGACTATATGCTCACAATAATTACTGTATACTCAAAAGAAGACAAAAATATCAGAAAAGTAAATGGAATGATTCCACTCAAAACCTGTTTTGTATGTGGCATCATTGCCACATACTTCACTTTAGATTTGAGCCTCAACTTCTTCTTGCACCAAACCCAGAAAGTGAGATTAAAAAAAACCCTAAAATTTTTACTTATAATGGCCGATACCTATAAACTCTAGGAAAACTTTCTTCATTGCCATGGAGATGTGGAACACATTTGCTTGGATTAGTGTCCCTAGATGAATTAAAGGATTATACTCTCCTAAAGAGAGAGGCCTGTTTATTTTACTCCATGTTGTAAAGTGAGTAACTTTTTTTCATAGAGACAGAATACATTGAAGTATTATTTTCACATCATCCATATATAATTTATTTATTTAATGGAAAAGGATAATCATTAACAAACATTTATGAAAAATTTTCTTCCCTTTCTTTTTATGGCCATGAGAGTCATAGATTCAAACTTCCTTTATTTCATGTTTGATGTTATGGGTTGTTCAATTTAGTCCTCTACAGAGCAGAAGCAGAACTCTTAGAAAATAACTTTTTCAGGTTTTCCCTAGTCTAAGCGTAAATCTGATTTTATCTGTGATGACAAACCATGCCTTTGGAAATATGTGATATTAATCAGCTTGCCATCTGAGTATAAATTTTTTAGTTTGAAATGGTGCAAAAAAAAAAAAAAAGGTCATCTTCCATTTCAAGTGTGCCAGAGGCTTTGTTTTTGTTTGCATTCCACATCTATCTCTAACCAGGAGACCTGTGTTTGTGTTTAGAGGCAGTCTCAGAGCAGGTTAAACAAAGGTCAGTGCAAAAATATTCCATCTTACTCTGGCTACGTAGGAATTCTGTGAATGAAGGATCAATTAGGCCAGGAGAGCTAAACCACTTTGGGTCCAGCAGATAAGACTATCTGCCCCAATCCTGACTAAAAGTAAACCTTTCTTAGAAGACTGAAGTACACATTTTACTTACTGAAATATTGTTTTGAAGTTTTTTGACCCACTGTACTTTGAAGCACATTGGTGAGAAACTAACCAGCAAGACACCTAGAAGTCCTCTAGTGACATTTACAGTCTCATCCTAAAACAAAAAAAACCCAGAATTTCATGGGGAAAAAAATATTTATAAGAATCTCATTATTTTCACTCTTTTTTTTTACACTTTCTGTTAGACCTTTCTTTAAACCTAAATAATGAAAATACTTTTTAATTGAACAATATTTAATTATTTATTTGTTTTAGGTTTTCCTGCTGACATTAAGCCTTTGTTCCATACTGAGCAAAATATTCCTCTTCATGTGTTTTATGTGGGATAGAAAAACAAAAACTATCAAATAATCAAAGGACTGCCCATCCTTTCATGATGTTGAAACCAGTGCACTTGTAAACAATAGTTCAATACTTAAAACTGTCTTCCAGGACCCAGGGTCTTTAGCCCAGTGTTTAACATGCTCACAAGAGGACCAGTGCCTTTGGTCTCCCTGCATCTCTAGTTGCTCCTTAGCTTTTTATATTAGGCAGGAAAAGGAGGAATTTAAGAGTATTTTGCTCCCATAATGATAAACAACTCAAAGATAGAAGGTTCCATAAATTGACAATATTTTGACTGAAAAATTACAGTCTCTGAGAACAGGCAGAAAATATTACCTGCTGCATCAATTTACCAGTTAATAGTGAACTAAGCTCCATTTACTAATATAAGGTCAAAGTCTTACAAGTATATCAGTCTATCAAAAATCTGAACATCTGGATATGAGAGAAAGGGAGAGGTGCAGCAAATTAGGACTGGCCACCTTAGCAAGCAGTGAAAAACCTTGCTATTAGTTTATATACAATCTGTGTGACCTCTTACCATAACTACAACTCCAATTTACAGAAGGTACAAAACAGTTGTAGGTGTAATAACATATTCCAGCTCGTGCTTAATCTGTACATAAAATGTATGCATAAATGCTGGAGTTCCATATTTGTATAGAACCAATTCTACATTTAATTAGTAATTTTTTAAAAAAATGTAATAATTCTTTAGGGAAATAGTATTTGACTGCTAGGCTACAGCTTACTAGGCATGCAACTTAGGGCATCCTTGAATGAATATTCTGCATCACCACATGCTATGCAGTGTTTTGTCAGTTTTTATTTCTGAAGTTTCTCTTTTCTGATGCTACATAAATTCAAGACACTGACTGAAGCTTACCTAAGATTTCCATTGAATGAAATCAACTTTTATTAGGGTGGAATTAAAAGTACAATGAAAGTAATTAGAAGTCAAAATAGATCATGCCACATATTTAATCAAAATAGTGTTAATAGAGAAAGAGTCTCTTGTATCTTCTCTCATTAGAAACTGTCTTAGAAAAAACAAATGCTGTAAACTCCGTCTTCAGGTTTTATGCATGTGATCAGGTTTGTTCTCATTCCCAGTGTCTTACTGAGAGTGAGAATTCCTAATTCCTTTCAACTCATATTTTTCTGTCTATTTCAAAAATAAAAAAATACCATTTACTTTTAGCACTTAAATATAGCAAATAAATGTAGCTGCTTCACAAAAGCATCTTCACAAAAATGGAAGACAAAGGGGCAGAGGAAAAAGCAAATTTCTGTGGAGTTCCTTTCCAAGTTATCACACATATTCCACAGTGATGGTAAACACTTACCTAACCCATTGCTCCTTTCCTAGGAAAAAAATCCCCAGCAAAGTAGATTCCTTATTCCAAAGACCTGGTATTACTCTGAAGGCCATTTACTGCAGTTCAGACACCAGGATTTACATACAGGCTTTCTAACTAATTTTTCCTATTGAGAACCTCTCAGTTTACTTGAGTTTTGACAAAAATAATCCCAAATCTCAAGGAGTGAGTACCATGAAAATTTGTGAAAACAGAGTACTCACTGTTTTTTATAGTGACAGACAAAGCCTCTTTATTTTTCAAGGGTCCTTTGAGAATTGTATTGACAGCTGAGTTTTGATTTTACTGTCTCTCAAGGAACAGAAATGCCATGCAAAAATTGATGGAGACATTTTGTTGCAAAATTTGAAGGAGCTATCTTGTCACTAAAGTCTTACTGAAACTCAACATTCCATTATTATTAAATTTTCCTGCTTGGATAATTTCTTTTTATCAGCCATGCAAAAAAAAATAGCAACAGCAGGATTATTTAGGTGCTGCCATCTTCTCTTCATTGGTTTTGCACTACTGCTTTACACTGAAATGTAAAATGCATGTGATCAGTGTGAGTGCTGAGTATCTGTGCCAGTGAAATAAAGGTTCTTTCATTGAACTACTTTTTATTCAGGTGATTATATAACATGCTATAAAAAACACCATCTGACACTCACAAACCCAGTTTTTTACTGGGAACTTTACGCTGAGATTTTGCCCGCAGCAGATCTTTAGAAGTGAGCTGGAAATGGAGCATTTCTATTACATACAAAGAGAAAAGGATGCAGCACTTAGAGGGTTACACAACCAGAGGAAAACGCCTCCTCTTTATGCAACCCAAAATTATTTTACAGTGTTGTCCAGAATCTGCTTCCTATGACGTTTGGTGAATTCAAAACAAAACAAAACAAGCAGAAAGACTGAGATACAGATGCTATAAAGTTGTCTGCAAGCAAAACCTATTTCCTTTCTCCTCCCTCCTAGATAATTGCTCCAATTTCTCCTCCAGCTGAGTTCAGATTATGTTTCTGTCTAACAGATGAGAAGCTTTATGGTATTGACGATATAACAGACATTTAATCATGCATTTCCTAAAAGAGATGAGAAAAAAATTCCAAAAACAAAACTCAAATTGCTTAGAAACAAAGTAACTGGCATAAGAGTCTCATGCCCAAACTTGTGTTTTATGTCAATGAATGCCACGGTCTAAAAGACTTCTGCAGATACCTCACACAGTTGTAGAGTGGAAATTATGACAAAGAAGCGAACTTTCTGTGTCACAGCACCTTGTCAGTCAGAGAAACACTGACAGCATTATATCCTCCCCTGATTCAGCTAAGAAGGGGCTAAATGCTGAGCAGAGGCCGAGCCAGCAGAGCAGGATGCAGCCCCCATCACCTGGCATGTGGCAGGTGTGCCGGGAGGGTGGCAGTGCTGCAGTGCTCACAGCAGAGCCACACCGTGCTAAGGGACACGCTGACCAAGGGACACCTGGAGGGGGCTGGGGTGGCCACAGGGGTGCTGACACCCAGGGATTCATCCTGGGCCTGCCAATCCCAATTTTACAACGCTGTTTTTGGAAGACTTGTACAAGGCCCCTGCAGAAAATTTAAAGATAAAATTATCCAAGACAGTTTTTAACACTCTTGTAAAAGGTTTCTACAGATCCTATCAGAAGTGTGAATGCAGTGAACTAGGACTACAAAGAAATGCATATCCAAGTAGCAGTCATTCCTATTCCATTCTCTCAGTTTGTGGAGAAAGGTCTGTTTTATCCCATGATAGATGATCAGTTTATCATTTTATGCAGCCCACCCTGCTGTGCCAGGAGATGCCTGCCCTGCACAGAGTGAGCAGCAGAGCTGCCCTGGGCCAGGGGCGCTCTGCAGAAAACAGCCAGGCCAGAAGTATGACGTTGAAAATTTGCCATGGGCTCTAAGGAAGGAGAAAAAAGCTTCCCTGATTACCAGCCTTCGGGGTTTCTGCAAAACCAAGTAATGACAGACAGGATTACAGAGGAAGGGAGAATGGAAAGACAGAAAAATTAGCGTAAAATGAAAAACATGTTAGAGATGTGTCTGAAAGATGAGTAGAACAAGTGTGTCAGCGTGCTCCTGAACAAACAGAAAGGTTTGGGACAGAAAAGAGTGTTATAGTCTCAAGCAATCACATGTCAGGGTGTGGTTCCCTTTGAGAAAATGGAATTTTAAAAACTGTTGCCATAAGCAAATAAACTAATCCATGTTAGGCATGAAAGTAGACATTCATATACTGAAATTATTATTATTATTAAATGTTTAATATTATATCTTAATTAAAGTAATAAATAATAAAGGTTTGCCTTGGTTTATTCACAAAGGAATGCAAGACTGGAAGTGAACTTCTTGAGGCTCCCAAGATCAGGTTCTTCATCAAGATAAATTCTGTCACAAACTGATAACCTCCATCCAGAAATTGGCAAGATTTATGTCTCCATTGCTGTGATGAGAGGCCAAACCAGATACCCCTCCCCAGTGGCTGGAAGGCCTCCAGCTTCCAGATTATGAACATCACTGATCACTCCTTGTGCACTCGTGGGGAAAAAAAAATGAAAATAAGTGTTTCAGAAAGGAATAAGAATGAATTTTAAAGCACAGAGAGATTGGGATTTGGCCTTTGCTGTGGATGACCGTACAGGTGGGAAGGATGCATGGCTAGATCTCTCATCTGCCATAAAGCTGGTTCCTGGGAAGCCACTGACTGCTCACTTGAGATGAGAAATGGTGGTTACAACATTTGGTTTGGCTGGCAAGGATCAACTTATTCAAAACACACAGAGCCTGTTTTCCATTCATTTTTGGACACATCAGCTTTTGCTCCATATTAAACCAAAAAAGACATTCCTTTTTCATTTTTCAGGTAACATTGAATTTTTTGGCTTATGACATGATAAAGGCTTAAAAAATATTACTGTTTATAGATACAAATAAATGTTAGGTAACATGACTTTTAAAAGTTTATCTATATCAGAATATAGTCTTGGTAATTTTAATACAAGGAATAATAATAATTTCCTTTCCTTCCTTGTTTTTCGAAGTTCAAACTATATCTGAAATTGAAAGCTTATTTCCCTTTTCTCTTTTTTTAACCCGTTTTAAAGGCCCCAAAATCTTAATCAAAATTATTTCAAATTAGTTAAGGAAAATCAAAGTAGGTAACAAACGTCTTTAAATTTACTACCTATATTTTTATATGTTTACTAACGATGTACAATGTATTTTACATTATTACCTATAATAAATCTAATAATGAAAAAGAAAGCATTTGCTGTAAAACTAACTTCCTTTTCAGTTTCAACATTTCAGTGGGTTCATATGCCAAAAGTAATACAGAAATTGGAAACTTTTCCCAATATTTTGTAATTTTAAATTTGCATTGTTAATGTTTTAGCCAATACATTGTTTCATTTAATTTTCAATTTGGTTCCTGTATTGGGTGGAATTTCTCTCCTCAACAACCAAGAAGAGAAAGAATGTACTGACTTTTCAAAAATCTATCTAAGCCACACTTTCTCCAATGCTGGAGATATGCACATCATATCTGAAATTTTCACAGGGCTCTGAGAAAGACAGATAACTTCTAAGTTTACTTCCCCATCCCCACTTGCCCAATTTCCAGCACGGCCGAGGTCCAAGGTTTTGACTGAAGCTCATTTCTTAATATTTAGCTAATTTAAATGCTAATTAGACTAATTTGATGAATAAAACATGGTAGGAATTCATTAGCAACTATGTTGCGATTGCTTTATGTCTACAGAGAAATTTTCTAAACCAGGGCTCCAGGGACAGTAGCGCATCTGTTACCAGCTGAACAAGTTGGATTCTTGTAACACTGAACTTAGAGCTGGTAAAATGTTGCAGAAAGGCAAAGAAGACTGAGGAGCAATTTTAAGTTTTTCAGCTCTAGCACATCTTGGACACAGGCCACCAGTGAAGAAGAGGCTTTGTGCTGTCCTGAGCCCGTCTGCTTCATGGGGTTTGCTCAGAGCTGCGGATGCAGAGGAACAAACTGTGCCTTATCTCTGTCTCTCAATACTCACTAATGCCATTCCAGCTGTTCTGCCTGGTGTCACTGGTGCCTAAATAAAGGAATTAAACCATCCACCTCATGTCTCATACTGTGGGTAGACTTTTATGGTTTTATTGAGCTCTGTGAAGTTGGTGAGGCTCCAGAGAAGTGCAGCAGATACAAACATAGATAAGATGATCTCTTTGGAAGAATAGGGGGTTGCTTGGCTTTGGTTGGCTTGTTTCTTGACTTTGTTTCCTTTTTTTGTTTTGGTTTTGTTTGCTTTGCCTTTTTTGGGTGAACTTTTTTTCACCTTTTCTAGGGGAGAAAGTATAGGTTCAGATCCCACCCTGCTAAAGATTTTTTTTGATTGTCAGAGTGGAATATGTAAGTGAAGCAACTAAAAAGCCTGTAAGAACCTGTTTTCTTTGGAAGATAAATATATTTCATGTATGACATTTGAGTACAGATATGTATTTAGGGACTTAATTTTGACTAAAAAAAAGAAAACAAAAGCAGCATTAAACAGAAACCTAAATGAGGTTGGGAATCTGGGTGTTCCTATTTTTTGCTTTCGTTTTCCACCTGTAAATATTTCTCTATCTCACAAAGGACCCAGAAAGACAAATGTTACAAGTAGCAAATGATGTGCTCAAGGATAGTAGCAGTAGAGGCCATAGCAACACACCATAATTAAAACAGGACAGAAAGGAATGTAAAGGAGGTTATCTGTATTGTGAATACCCCTTATCAGTGAAAAAGCTTTAAGTCAGTTTACCATTATTCAAATTAATTTCTTCATTTGTTTGTTTGGTTTTATTTATTTTTGTTGGGGTTTTGTCTAGTTTTTTTTGTTTAAATGTTTGCTCCTGGATGCTAGAAATGAATGCAATTAGGTTTATAAGAATTTCTGATTGAGGCCATACTCACTTCTACATGTTGACAGGTCTGAATGAGTTTTGCCAGAAGAGTTTCCAGTTCAGTGTTCCTCTTAATAAGGTTGGTGAGGTTACTCTCCAAATTTTGCTGTAAAAATAAAGAAAAAAAAAATTTCAAAGATTTTAATACTTCGGTGAATATTAGAAAAATCAAATTACACAGATATGAACATGATATTTTCATATTGATATATTCCATTCCATTACATGTTTGATTAGATGTTTTATCTGTGCAAGACAAGAGACCAAAAAAGTTCAAGAAAAGAGTGAATTCTGGAAAATAGTTTTTCTAAGGGCCTAATAATAATTAGATTAAGCAATTAGTTTTATTCAAGAGGAAAAAAATGAGTAAGGAGAACACCAGAAAAGGCAAGAACATTTCTCCAAAATAAATGTTTATTTTAACTGAGAACATTTTTTACTCCTTATTTCCTGCTTTCCATCTAACATCTGAATTTAAAACTCTGCTTCTAACTGAGGTCTCAGAACTGGTCAGCACTTTCTTCTTAGGATTTTGAAATGCTGGGGAGATTTTGTCTATTTATTTTTATTCCCTAGCTCAGCAGAGTTATATTTTTTAATAAATAATTCAAAAGAAAAACATCCTTTCTACGAATAAGAATGAAACAAACTACTCACAAATTCTACCTTCACTAACTGTTTTTAAGAGAGAACTTGTGGCACATTTCTGTGTTTATCAACTGATTATGTCTGCCATAAATATCTGCAGCTGTGGTGGAGCAAAGTCCTTTCCAGCTCACAGATCTGGGGCTGCATCCTGGCTCCCTGCAATTGCATGGGAGATTGAGATCTAACAACAAATGTTTCAGCCTTCCCTTTCCTCCCTGCACCCACAGGAGGGGAACCCAAGCACGAGGGGCAGGTCTGTGACAGCTCTGACCCACTCCTGGAGTTACTGAGCAGGAATTCCAGGAGTGAGTCCTCTGCTTTTCTCCTGACAAGGGCGGCAAGGGTCTCTGCACAACTTTCATTAATTTCAACCCTCCTCATCTTTTATTAATGACCTTCTTTTCTTCACACTACTACTTTCTCTCTGGTGTATCTATTCCATCATTGCAGTCCATGCAGCTGCCATTAACTTACCTGACTTGTATAATCCTCCACTAACTCCACCTCCATACCCACATTTAGAGTGTGTGTGTGTGCTTTTTGGTGTTGTTATTCCCTGCCTATTTCATGCTGTTTGAAACACCTTGTTCTTCACCCTCCCTTTCTGCAGCCATGCAGCTCCCTTCCCATTTTTGCATGTGGCTACAAACAAATGAAGATGGCAGTATTGAATTGCTGAATGATACACACTCTGGCAGGTACCAGGGTGGATGCTGTAAGCACTGGAGAGGCAGTCAGTTCTGTTCCACTAAGGAAAACACAACATTTTGGTGGCTTTTATGTATATGAGCCTTCCAAGAAGCGTGATGAGTGCTTGAAGTACATAATTTTGGCATTTTCTTCCCAGCAGAGCCATGCATATTGTGTATGACAAGCCCTGGCTGTAAAAATACCTTCTACACTACATTTATTTCATAGCCCATTAAAACAAAGAGTAACAAGAGCAGGAATTTTTACCAAACTGTTTGTGCTGGATCTTACATTTCCATAAGCCACACTGTGAGCAATCTTAATTGCAAAGGCATGTTGGCTATGCTGTCAGATGTCCCTTTGTAGAGCCGAGGCTCACAGGCAAAGTCAAAATATCATATATAGTTACAATATCAGATAACTTTTGCCTTTAATAAACAGTTCCTTAAGTTGATTCAAATGAGCAAATACGCTTGAAATTTTATTTCTAAAACTTCTTAATCTTATACATTAATGTTTTATATATTTTAATATTTTACACTAAAATGTTTTAGTGAAAATTGTGTATTCTTCATTGAGGTGATCTAATTTAAAATGTATTATTGAACATAAAAAATACTAGCAGTTGGTACCTACATATACTATGAAGAAAAAATGTATTCAAAATAGTTGTGGGACACTGCAATGATTTCAAATAACTGAAAGTAATTTCTTTTCGGCTAAGGCCATTAATACAAGAAGAGTCAGCATTTTTCTCGGAAACAGAAATATATTGACCCATAGATTATATATACATTATTATATTATAAATATTTCCAAAATATGGATATAGTAATCTCTATTTCTATATACATGTATACACACACACACACACACACACACACACATATATATATATATATATATATATATATATATAGGATGAAGAACAAAATCTTAGAATAAGTTTCCTATCCAGTGACTACAAATATAAACCCATATATATTATTGTGGCTTCCCATAGGTCTCTTGATATCTTCTGCATTTCCTGACTGTGAAAATGGAAGAAAACTATGAAACAAGTGAGTTGCCTCAGAGAAACTGGAGTTATTCCATTCCCATGTTCTATCTCCTTGAACTGTGTAATTTTAAATATGGCAAACCTGAAATTTTGTTTCCAGGCAATTTGGTATGCAAGAGATTGGGTTTTTTTTAAGTCAAGAACAATTAGAATTTTGTTAAATTTTTGTTGAAGAACATCAGTTTCTATTAATGCTTTACCTGATGGCTGCTGTCTGAAATTAATGGTGGCTGCTGACAAGAACCTGGTGGCTGCTGTCTGAAATTAATGTCAATCTTTCCAGTTTCACTAGGGCAGTACTGAATGGCAGCTCTTAAAAGTGGCCTGATTCAAAAGTTTTAAAGCTCATAAAACTTGGTCAATTCCTGCAGTATGTTTATCCAGATTTTCTCTCAGCAGTATCTTCCTCTAGTACTTTCCCCTATAATTTTCTCAGACAGACCATGGAGCCCCTTTAGCTACCACATGATAGTAAAGTTGCAGAGTCTGAGCTCTGCCCCCTTTCTTTACTCCATGTAAGGTGACACAGGAAAGGCCTGAACATTTAAATTTCAGAAACAGATGTTTGCTCAGAGACTTCCCAAAGTGTTGCAACCTCATTTCTCATCCACACCAGGAACTTCCCCAGTTGCATAAGACAACCCTGCCAGATTTGGAGGTCCGGCCAACTTGGAAAATTAATTTAGTTGTTGTAGACCAGAATTCCTATGAGAGTGAATTTTAGCCAGGTTTGAAGTCTAAGAAAGTGTGCTCTCACATTATGATGAGTACATGTGAAAGTGAGTAGCAGAGTAACCTGACTCCAAGTACCTTCCTTCTTCCCACCTAATCTTCTACTGCTGTTCTGATGGGCACACCAAATTACAATTGTATTTTTGGTAATATATTAAGTAAATCACAATTTCTTAAACATTCACTCCTTCCTTTTCTTATTTTTTTTTTTTGTCAGTTGCTAATTTTCATTGTTATTTGTCTATTAAAAACTGACTTTAGAAACTCTGGTGTTGGTTTTTTTTTAAAGAAGCAAAATAGTTGCTTGGCATTTCCTCTGTGGACAGGCTTCATGTATGTTAACTCAGTAGATGCAAACTGCTCTCAAAAGGCAAAAGCAAGGCTGAATGCTTCCTGACTTACCAATGTAGATCCAGCCCAAGATCTTGACATTCCATGCATGCTTTGAAACTGTTTTTACAACAGTATAAAGTGAAAAGAATGCTTACTGTCCATTTAGCACGGTCTGACAATTATACAACATAAATATTCCTATAATCTTGGGATAAATCCAAGTAGATGAAACCCCAGACATGTAATTGAAAAGGACAGTTAAGGATGATGTTTCATTTTGACTCTGCATGCCTATAAAACGATATGATCCAGGGACAGGAGTCTAAGTTGGAAAAATTAATGCCAAAACCTAGAGGAAGGGAACTAAGTATTGATGACATTTTTCAAGCTGCTGTCTAGCTCACGAACACGTTGTTGCTGAAGTCATGATCATGTTGCAGCATCGATTGCGTGAGGCTTGTGCCCTGATTGAAGTGGGAGGTCAGACTAGATGATCATAGTGGTCTCTCCTAGTCTTTAAATCTATCAGTCTATGAAAACCAAATGTGAACCCATGCCCTTTGCCAAATTAACAGTCTCACGCAAAGCATTGCTTGTCTGAAATAAGAAGGTAGCACAAACAGATAATCCTAAGCTACTATGAGTTGGAAATGCTGTCAAAATAACTTAATGTAAGCTTCTAAAGAAGAGAAATGCTGAGTCGTGTGCTCCTGCCTTACGTCATGGCAGACAAAATAAAAGCATTCCCAAAATCATCTTCTCAGAGACATTTTCCATAAAAAAAGTCTATTTAAAAAGCCAAAATATAAAACAGATAGCTATCAGGTACAATGAAATTTTCAATTCCTTTTGAAGTAAAGCAACTCCACTATGACCAAAGCCTCAGCAAGCATTGACTGCAGTTGCATTTCCTTTGATCCTAGTGTATAACTGACCAGAGTAAAACACATTTTGAGGCTATCTCCTGGTTAGAAAACAACTTTGCCTAGTGGAACTTAAGTTTAGTAATTACATAGGTTTCTTGAGAACCACTGCCCCCCTCCCATCACCTCTTTACAAACAGCCAATATGAAACAGTTTATACATTTCCAGACTGGGTTAGTAAAGTGTGTAGCTTAAAGCCACACAGTTACACTGCTGTAGATGATCAATAAAACATCACAAAGCACAAGTGTGATCGCAATTCTAACTTAAGCCAGCAGGGAAAGCAGGGTGGTGTTGACATGGCAGATCAATCTTTAGTACTTGCAGGCTGGTTAGAGATCATAAATGTACTCCCTGTCACCAACACAGTCCAAGCAAGCACATCTTCACTGAAATGTTTTCCTCCAAATTCCAAGGTATTATGCTGCATGTGCTCCAGTTATATTTTCACCTCGTCATAGTGACATACCCCATGAACTAGTCCTGTTGCCTGCAGGACTTGTGTCTAACCTATTAAAAAAGTTGCCAATCAAATCCAGAATAACTGCCAGAATATCAAGCGTGGTTTTGAGCTGGGTTTGGTGTATATGTGAGCTTAATTATGTGAGCTCAATGCTTCATTTGGTGTTCTTTATTTAAATGGACATGCCAGGTGCACATGGAAAAACTTAAGCTAATTTTTATTCTAGGTACTTGTCCTGAAACAGATGACTACTCTTCTGTAGCATTCATGTGATCAACTCTGTATTTCTCCAGCCAGGGAATAGTAACATTTTAATAGGAATGACTGACCTCAAATGTGCAGAGCATGACAACTGCACTCCACATTCCTACGTGTAAAGAAATAACAGCTTTGATGTCGATAGACTCCTGGGAACTAGGATTTTTACCTCAAGTGATTATAGTATATCACAAGGAAAGACTCATGAGATACTGCACTGTTAATTAAGTGTCCAGGAATATGTTTATTAAAAGTGCAATGAAAATATCTGCATGGGAAGCCATTATGACTCCAATGATGTTAACTAAGTTGAGTATTGAATATTTCCATATTCCATAGGAATGTCACAATTTTTCATTAATGTCTATTTAACATGGGACATGGTGGAAATTGAAGGAAATCCAAGCACTTCAAATTCTTGACCACATACAATCTTTATTAACTGAGAATGCAATATTCTAGGGAGAACCTCCAGTTACACTCTTGTGTCTCTGCAAAGCCATGCCCTCAAATATACCAGGGGTTCCTGCCATTTGTAAGTGCAGTTCTGGCCTTTTATTTAACTATACCAATCTGTCCTGTGAATTGCTTTTCAGTCTTCCTCCACTGCTTCTTCTCTTTTGGAGAAAGAGAAATTTCATACCTGGGGCCTCAGAGGAAAAAGAACAAGACAAGAGCTATATACATGTAGCACCCTGTAGCAAAAGTTTTCCATTGATGTGTACTATAACTTTGGAAAAGAAACCATGCTTACACTTAAAAATTATTTGTCCATAGCAGGGACAATGTTTACCCAGAAAGCAGGTAAATGAAACTTTCACTGCATACTTATTTTCATAGTTATTTTTTTATTGTAACAGAAGGACATGTAAAAATGAAGTGAAAATAGCATTTTCTCTTAAAGGCTTTCAAACTTGTTGAAGGAATTTTGTTACAGTTTAGATAGTGACAAAACTGACTATAGGATAAACTGGGATTTTTCTTTTCAATTAAGCTGTTAGAAGACATAAAAATGTTAACTTGGTTGGGATCTGGGGGAGTGTTTCAGTTCTTTTTTTAATGAGTCATGAGTCATTAATCAAAGAAGGACCAGAATAATAATCAGGAATCAAGGATCAAGAAGGAATAGCTTTAGCATCTTACCACATTAAAAACTAAAACACAGTTTGGACTGATATGTGAGTTAATAAAGGTTTGCAAAAGTATAAAAATATGTTTGAGGCCACAATATATTTGACCTTTTTTTCCTGCCTCAATGCAGGAGTCAAACTGGAAGCTGAAGTGTTAAAAGAGCAAAACAAATACCAGACACCTGAATTTAATGCATGTCATTAAAGACTTATTGTGTCGAGCTAGAGGGCTTATGAACTCATTCTTTTCCCCATGGGCTAATCCAGTGCAATGAAGGGGGTTAAGGACAACTTGAACTATTGCACAGCTGTCCTGCAGCACCCTAGCTAAATGTACTTCCAGCCTCCAGGACATGGAATGTATTTGAGACCAGGAGTTCAACACAAGCTCCTGCCCACGAGATGCATAATGTAATCCTCCTCAAGAAAGATCTGAGAAATATTCATTCCAAAACCTGAAATTCTAAGTTTTCTACCTAACTAATGACAGGCATCTATACAAAAACAAAACAAAAATATTATCTAAAGAACTAAAATTTATGCAGTGTTATTAAAGTCTGGGTTTCTACAGATGTCTGCCTAAACATTTCTGAAAGTCATATTTATTTAAGAGGTTTTATTGTGGAAAAAATCTGGGTTTAATCAGTCAATACATATTACTGCATTTTGCGGTTGAAAAATTCCATCTTATCTAAGCTGGTATGTGTAGAAACAATTCAGTATTATGCAAAGCTGGCAGGTTAGAAAGGGCAGCTGGAGAGGTAAGAAATGGAGCAGGTCAATGTGGTGATTTGGTCTGCATTAGGTAACAGTGGTGGAGTTGTCACAAGCGTAATTCAGCGCCTTCTGCTGGCCTGTAATAAAGCTGACACTTGAGGCAGCTGCAGCCTTCTGCATTTGTTTCTCAGTATAGCAAACACCACACTGAAGGATATTTATTGATTGCCCTCCTGAGGATATTAATTGTCCATGCAGAGAATGAAGCTGTGGGTCCATCTCCTGGCACGGCTGGGAGGTCTGGCACA
The DNA here is from genome assembly GCF_028769735.1 of Zonotrichia leucophrys gambelii. NCBI lineage: Eukaryota > Metazoa > Chordata > Aves > Passeriformes > Passerellidae > Zonotrichia > Zonotrichia leucophrys. The sequence goes on along the minus strand of NC_088169.1, from coordinate 20,580,588 downwards.
CCAGGACTCACACTGGCCTTGTGGGCTCGTACCAGTGGGGCTGGCACAGAACACCAGCAGCTCCTACTCAAGGTGTGAGAGGGGCTGTCAGGGCAGCTCCACGGCAGGGAGGAAACAAACCCATCAGTGAACACAAAATACTCCCAGCTGTGTCCCCAGCAGCACAGTAGGAGCTGTACAGGGACCATTGGTGAACCCAAGGGAAGCCAGAGAACTGTGCCTCTTTGGGAAAATGCTGATCCCACTGTCCAATGTCATGCTGCATGAGGTAAGTGTCACCAAACCAGCTAAGTAAAAACCCCAATTCTGGCACAGGGTGAAATATACTAATCAAAGCACCACTTACAATTGTGTTTTATGGGGATTTGTTTCTTGTGTTTATGAACTCTCTGAAATTTGCCAAGAAGTACACCATGAGCTAGTTATGACCCTCTGGAGCACTCTGCTTTTTCCTCACTGAAGTCATTGAAAGCTCTGCCTTTTCTTGCAGTGAATATACCACATACCATACCTTGCAGACAACATACCATAAAAAAGTTGGCATCTGTTCAGTTTGGTGCTCATTCTGTCACATGCTCAATGCCTTGCTGCCCATGGTTAGAGCTTGCTCTAGATGGAAGTGTAAATCTGTTTTCTTCTCCTCATTTGCTCTATTTTTTATTCAGCAAACTAAAACCATCTACTAGATTGAGTAAATATCCTAAAGGAAGTTTGGTGTAGAGAACTTGAGTTTCCCACAGTTTTCAAGTTTAGATATAAGTTCAACTTTTTTGAAAGCATTCATCTAAAATACTTGTCAACCTGATCATATAATTTATCAGTATTTTTCTAAAAAAGCTTTTGACCAAGAACCAGGTCTCACATTAGGGGTTACTAAAATAATTATCTTGATGCCTTGGACTGGCTACCTAGAACAGAGACTAGACAGAGTTAGAGAATAAAGTAGGTACTTACTAAAGGCCTTCAAGAGATACACCTTGGGCAGTGCAAAAGCCTCACAGAGGCTACACCCAAGATGGACAATGGTTATGAGTTTTAAGGTTTTATTAAACCTTTATTTAAAGGTTTTTTTTGTTATTTAAATGATGGAAAATATCTAGAAAGAATAAAAACAACCAGATCAGTTTCCTTGATAGCACTAGTTTATATTATTCATGCACCTGGAGCATTTATAATGTGTAAAATATTGATTCAGCAGTAAATATTGTAAAACTGCCTCCTTTACTATTATTTTAAATGTAGTTCTCTGTAAGGAATATGATATGCATTGGGTTGTCTGCAGTACATACACATTTAGGAAAAAATATGCTGTCTAAAATGGAAATGTCACATTTAGAAGGGACAATATTGTTTGTTCAGAATGTGCCATTACTTTATTCTCTAACTCTGATTAGCCTCCCTTCTAGGCAGCCAGTCCAAGGCATCAATCTTTGACTCAGATTTCAGATACAGAGATGTTATTATATTTAAATTTTTGGCTTTATAATTTGCTATGTATAAAATCAGATACCAACATTAAATACTCTTAATAGAATTACATACTTAGGGACTTACTAAAAGAATATGATGGTGGTGAGCTAAATAGGGAGCATAAATTGAAAGGTACAGATCATGACTTGGAAGCAGATTTTGTTTCATATTTCTGTCATAGTCAGGTGAAATTTCTGTTCTGACCTGCCTAGTCTTTATTGCCAATACTTCCTCAGAGATCAACTTAAGATTTCAAATTCACTAACCACCACTACCACCAACAAAAAAACAACCCACCCCAAACCTAAAAAAGACAAAAATTAAACCAAAACACCAACAACCCCTCCCCAAGAGTTTTATCTGAAAACCTAAAGTTCTGAGTATATTTTAAATACTGATGGACTAGAAAAATAACCATGACAAATCCAGGACTTAATTTTTCTCTTGCATTTTGCAACTGATGAATGAAAGAAAAACATACCAAGAAGGCACTCAGCAGGCAGAAGTATAATCCTCTCTCATTTAATGTACAATACTAAAGGTTTTTCCTTCCCTTACCTCATCAGTGCATCCAGCTCCATTCCCAGACATCCTGATCTCCCTCACTACTCCGACTTCCAGATCATGCTCATGATTTTGCTCCATTTTTTCTGGTCATGCTGTGACCTGTCCAGCTGCTGCTACAACATGCCCCTCACCTCCAGCTAGACTCTATGAACCTGAGCTGAACTCAGTTTCTGGCTCTTGACTTGCTGGCAGTGTAGGGTGCCAATAGTTTCTGGGAGGAAGGTCTGAAAGTAATGTGGATGCTCAAGAAAATCCTCAGGGGCTGAGGGATACATGCTACAGACAGCAGAGCAGCTGAAGAAATAACTCCTTCCCATGCTACGATACCATTTTTCACTCCCTTATGGAGTGCACTTCCACAAAGAAATGAAATAATCAATTCAGTGATAATCCAACTATAATTCGAGAGGCCAGTAAAGCAGGGACACATTATTTTTCAGCAGTTCTCAATAATGTATATGCAATGATTAAAAAACTGAACCAGCCAGAAGCAAGCATTCCATGTGGAAGCCACAGCTGACTTGCCTGCTCACTCACCTCAGCTCTGCAGACCATCACAGACGTGTTTCACTTTACTAATGTGAATTTATCAATTTGTATCAACTAATGAGTTGTTCATGCTAGTATGAGCAATTGCATTGAGGATACTTCAAAGTAGTGAGTTTTGGCTCAAGAAGTATGTTTGTAAGTACTCTTGTATTTTTTTACTCTGCTCCTATAATCACTTGCAGCATGCCTGACCATTAAATGTAACTCAAGCCAGTTCTCCTCCATCAATAATTGAGATCCCATGACTATATACTGAACAATTTTTTCTATTTTTTATTTCTGATTACACACAGTTTGAAAAGTAAAACAGAAATAAAATTTCTGTGAGTTAAGAATTAGTGGATTGTGTCAGAATGTTCGTGATATCACCATAGAACTCTGGTTCCACAAGACATTTAAAAAAACGCATTAAAAATAAATATTATGCTGTAGTTTGCAAGGCGACAGATCATATAAAATCAAAGAATGTTTTTAGGGATAAGAGTGCAAGTACAAGCCTAGATGTGTGCACCTGTAACATTTCAAACTCACAAACACAAGTCTATTTCAATTTCTAAAACATTATTTTGTACTCTTCTGAGTTAGAGCTTTGCTTTCTTGACATTTCAGATTTTCACCTGAAAGGCAAAACACAAAGGAAAGGCCTGTGTGCTCTCTAAGAGAACTGGAACAATCAATAACAGCTCTGCATCTTCTAACAGGAAAAGACTTTGACCATTTTACTAATGAAATAGGTATATTGAATTAATAAGGATGAGATACTTTGTTTATGGCTTTAATATTAAGCACACAAATTTGCACTAGTAAATTCAGTAAATCTGTCATCAGAAAGGAGAGCATTTAATCCTCAGAAAACAAAAGCAATTTATAAGTGCATATATATACTAGATTTCAATAAATGCTCAATTAAGAACAAAATACTTATGAATAATAGAGAATAAAACACCTGAATCCACAGTCCATTTTCTGTAAGAACAGCAAGTGACAGGTATAGCCCAACCTTTCTTTAACATATTAAAAAATTCAGCTGAATCATCATAACATCAAGGGGCCACTTTCCTGGTACATCTTCTTCCTCCAAAATGCCAAATGCAAAAATTACAGTCCTCTAGAGGTGTAATCAATGAAGCAAATGCCAGATTCTGCACCTAGGACAGAGTAACCCAGGTTGTGTGTATAGACTGGGGAATGAGAAGCTGGAGAGCAAAGCCATGAAAAGGGACCTGGGGGTCCTGGTTGATGACAAGTAGACCACGAGTCAGCAGTGCCCTGGCAGCCAGGAGGGCCAATCCTGCCCTGGGGTGTGGCTGCATTTCTCTTCAGAGAGAAAAGCAAGGCACAACTTCCCAAGGATATTTTCTGGGAATTGCAGCAAGGAACCTCAGAGAAAGATAAACCTATTCTTATCTCAATTGCTGTGCCTGTGTTTGTGCACAAGTGAAATGCATTGTGGAAGATTGTTTACCTGAAGGGAATTGGTAATTGGATTCTGGTGTGAGTGTTTTGTTTTCTTGACCAATCTCTGCAAGCTGTGTCCTGACAGTCAGGAGACAGTCACGAGATCTGTCTGAGTTGAGTGATTGTGCAGTTTCAGTTTAGATGTAGTGTAATATAATATAGAATAATATATATAATAAAGTAATTAATTAACCTTCTGATATCAATGGAGTCCTCCCCATCATTTCTTCCTGCTTGGGGGCACCTTGCAAATCTCATACTCGGGGCATTGGGCACAGCATGGCCAGCTGGGCAAGGGAGGGCACTGTCCTGCTCTGGGCAGCCTCACCTTGAGTGCTGGGGGCAGTTTTGGGTGCCACAATATCAAAAAGACATCAAGCTTTTGGAGGCAGTCCAAAGGAGGACCATAAGGATGGTGAAGAACCTTGAGGAGCAGCTGAGGTCACTTGGTCTGTTCAGTCTGGAGAAGAGGAGACTGAGGGGAAACCTCATTGTGGTCATGAACATCCTCACGAGGGGAAACAGAGGGGCAGGTACCAATCTCTTCACTCTCATAACCAGTGACACCCCTCAAGGAAGCAGCATGAATCTGGGTCAGGAGAGGTTTAGTTTGGATATCAGTGAAAGGTTTTTCACCCAGAGGGTGGCTGGGCCACAGAACAGGCTCCCTCTAAGGAAGTGGTCACAGCACCAAGTTTGACAGAGATCAACAACTGTTTGAACCCTGCTCTCAGGCACATACCTGGTGGGATTGTTGGGGCATCCTGTGCAGGGCCAGAGTTAGACTCAATGGCCATTTTGGGTCCCTTCCAACTCAGCATATTCTATGATTTTACGACCTTTGAGTGATTTACAAAGAATCGTAGAATGTTTCATCTTATCCATTCTAGCATACCTAAACTAAGGATGCAAAACTGAGCTAGTCTTACATGGCCTGCTGATCATCTTGACATCAGGTGGGATAACAGTAGTAAAATGTAGAAACAGCTTGCCTGAACCCTCCCATATAGCTTTGCTTATTTTTCTGTAAACATTGTAACAATAATATGACAGGCATTCAGGTAATGAAAAATAAATGACTTCACATTTTGCTGCAAAGACTAGCAATTTAGAGAGAAGTGCAAATCCAATTATTCCTACAGAAAGAGGGAGATCTTAACATTTCATTTGACACATTTACATAATCTGACCAATTTATAATGACTTCCTCCAGACAAATTATTCATTTGATTTATGACAGGCTTTGAAGTTTTGCCTACTATCAAGGCTACCAAACTTTTTCTGCTGAAAACATGACTCAGTGCTGATTATATAAGTTTGATTTTCATGGCACTTTGGGAAGATATTAAAACTGTAAATCACATGGAAGTCTCAACTTGAGGCCTTTAATTAATTCAGTTTGATTTTGATCTCAGACAAAGTTTTCTTTGGAGAAAAGATAGGAACTTTATTTACCCAGTACTTTATTTCTGTATTTTCTACATCCATTGTTTCTGAGAGATTTGTGAGAAATACCTTCTCTCTAGCCATATAAAACATACACAAAAAAGCATATATCTGTATAGAGCATACATCTATGCTTTGTAAAGTGAAAAGAATGAGTAATGCAATGTGCAAGGGGTGTAGAGAGAACAGAGCATTCTCTGGTGTTTATAAAGCACATGGTCATCAATAGCATTTTGAGGTCACACAATACTGATGGAGTGCTGAGCCTGATTTCATGTACAACAACTTTTTGATTTCCTCATTTTTCAATGACTGAAGTAACATCTCTTCTCCCTGTGTAAGTGAAGGTTCAAGGGGCCTCACAAGAATATCCCTATACTTCAAGGGCATCTACAAACAGACTGTCTCTTCACAAGCAGCCACACAGGGAAGATAAGGAGCAAAGGGTATAAGTTGCACTGGGAGACATTTCACCTCAATGTAAAAAAGACATGTTTTACAGTGGGACAATCATTTACTAAAAAAGCCTCTCTAGGGACAAGGGAGAGTCCTCATCAATGGAAGTCTTCAAGATGTAATTGTCCAGATAGTCTGCATAGCCATCTAGGCTCCCTTTCACATGAAAGGTTGATCATCTTGGGAGGTCCCTTCCAAAGTGTGGTGCTCTATAATTGATGATTTATTAACTACTCTTATTAGTTAAGGAGCTGTATCTGTACTGATTCATTATTTTGAGTATGGCCCTGTGTGCATGGGCATTTGTGTACATGTGGATTTGTTTTAGCAAACCTTCCAGTGAAATCAACCTACTGGTTAGCTTGGTCTCTCATTCTAGCTTGCTCAGCTGATTTGCCCAGTCTGAAACTATTTCAATTATGCAACTGTTCCCTGATTTTGAACACTACAGTGCCATTAACTAAGTGAGTTATGTACAGGAGAGGAGAACTGACATCTCTCTAATTCCTATTGGCCTGGCCCACACTTGCCTGTATCTCCACATGCTTGGAAAACAGACTGGCAAGACTTGCAAACCCTCAGGACATCAGGCTTTCCCAGAGTGAGGGCTTTTGACTCCTTAGTTCTGCACATGAGCTGGTTCACCCTCTGCATAAACACGCAAGTCTGTGAGATGGCCAAGAAATAATTGTGCAAATAGCTGAGGAGGGGCCAGGAGAGCCATGCCCTATATTGCATTTGTAAGTATGTCAAGAGAGGCTCTACTCTCCAAATTGCTGATAGGAAAAACAAGTTGGTTTTGGTAAGCCTTTCACTTTGTTGTAACTGTTTATGCAGGATATGGGACATACATTTTAGAAATTACATATTCTAGATAAAATTATTGAATATTGAAATGACATTTCCATTAACTTCCATTTTTTTCATTTGTTTCTGCCAGAGGGGTTTCTATTGAATATATAAAATATATATAAAACTAGCTTTTACCCATGCTTTTTGTAATTAATAAGAAACTTATTTTACTTTATAACTCAGTATCTCTGTTTTCTGTGTTTTCATAACAATGTATTGTCCATGAAGTTAACAGTGATGCAAATCTTCCATAGTCTTTGTTTCCATAGTAACCACCTTACTTCAAGAGAAAGAACCAAATCACATGACAAGTACATGCCCCCAAAAAGCTTTAAATTACTCATTTAACTAATTAAAAAAAAAGACTGATAAGACAAAATTTCTTAATAGAGATAGAGGCATAAGAATGTCCACTTTGTTCTTTCCCTATATGAATTTCAATTACTTTTACAAGAGAAAGACGTCATGATCCTTATTTTATAGATTAGTCAATTTCCCTAAGATAAATGCCTTTAATCAAATATTCACTAAAGGCTATGCTAGTTTTCCTACTGAGTCAATGGGCTTTGAATGAGAGTCATCAGAAGTCAGTAAAGTCAAGAAGGCCCCTCTCACTATGGACACTAAATGCTGGTAAAATTTTTGTTCAGGCAAGTAGTCTGGGTGCTCGAGATAATGATTATTACTTGTATGTTAAAGTGGTGTCAGCTATTTCTCAAACAATCAATACATGGTTACTGAAGACAGCAGAAGCAAAGATTCCTAGGTTTGACATAACAGGTAGTTTGCCCTTGCCACAGTCTATTGACATGTGATCAAAAGCAAAAATTACTGGATGAATGTTCTGAATTTAGACTTTTAAAACTAGTCCCTTAGAAACATGTTACAAAAAAACCAAAAAAATACCCCCAAAAACCCTCCAAAAAACCAAACCAAACCCAAAACCCCTCTGCCTTGCTTCTGAATGTAATTTTGAAGCTGCGTGTCTAAAAAAAGATTTCAATAGTTCTTGATGGGACCTTTAAGGTTGTCCATTCTCATTATTAAGTATGTGCTGTGGTATGTCTCCACTGCATGACACTAGCTGCTGGGTGCTTTTCAGAGTAAATAGAAGTCTGCTTTGTTTCATCTTGCAGAGTTCCCTAAAGGTAACCTCAGAAATGTCTTAGGTACAAATGAATTTTGTACATGAAAAAATGCTTTTGAGGCTCAGGGTCAAACAACTAGCATGAAAAGCAAATGTGAATGAAAGAAAGAAAGGGGAAATGAAAGAAAAGGGAATCACAATAAAAGCCGTGGATTTCACAACTTGGTGAATTTCCTTAAGCAAACTATGTATTTTGGAAAAACAGCTGTTAACCTTGACAGATACAAAAAAGGCCCCACGGATCCTGTGGACCAGGAGCTGACCACGTGCTCTCACAGCAAAGGTGGCTGCTGATGCCTTGAAGGTGTTTAAATGATGAAGAGGTTGCACAAAGGAGCTGTGAGTTTCTATCCTTGAAGACAGTCAAAATAGTCACTAGGCAACCTGTCCTCATTGTGAAAGGGGCTGCTGACTAGGTAACTTCCAGAGGTCTCTTTCAAACTAAATTATTCTCTAATTCTGTAATTGAGACACTTATTTTTATAAATCACAAATATTACTGAAATTCTGAAAATCTATAGATAAATTAGTTGAGCCATAAATAATTTTTTATATAAAGAACTTAATGAAATATATTTTTAGAAGCTAAGTTTATAATATATGATGTATAGCATAGTGACAATGTTTTGTACTGCACTATTTGACTGCACTATTCAAAGTATGTTCTAAACCATGAGTGAATAATATGGATGCCTAGCTTTTCTATTACCCTCGTTTAATCTATTCTTTGTGGTTTTATTTCCTGCATGATATCAAGCTCCAGTGAATAAAATTATTTCTGGGTAGCATACAGTTACAGAAACATCACACCTTTTCTGCTTCACCTGAAATCTTTGACAATGAACAAGACTGTAATTTATTAAGGGAAATTTTCAGTTTTCAGTGCACTTGTGAAAGATAAACAAAACAGAACAGGAATTGCAGGGCCTCTTCAGCCTTACCTATTTCATGTACTCTACTAAACAGAAAAATCTGATTTATTTTCTGTCATTCAGCATTGGCTGAGGAGTCTAACTAGGGGTGGAAGAACTGACACTCTTTTTTCAGGACTTAATCTGCCAGCACATGCATCAGACAGTTGTGGTTCAGTGCTCCTGGGCTGAGCTAATGGGGATGAAAGTTTCAGAGACCTTTAAATTAAAAACCCATTAATGGAGAGGACAGATTCAGACTTGCTTTTAACTGCTTTTAACATTTACTTGCTTGATATGAAAGCTGTAGGGCAAAAGGAAGATAAGGCCTTAAAATGTGTGTGGATTGCTTTACGTAGAAGTACAAAAGACATTAACATAATTTAGTCCTATACAGTGTTAGAAAACTGTAAAGACAGAACCACCTACATGAATTACAATGCTTATGTAAAACTTATGCCTACTTCTCAGTTTTCCCTGAATAGCCTGGCTGCCCTGGTTTTCTCTCCCCCATTTAATTGTGCTTTTTTTTTTTTTTTTTCACAGTCAAAAATGGTACTTAGCTGAAGTGAAATCCTTAAATCTTTGAGGGCATACAGTATGGGTCTCCTAATTAGGACATCCGGTAGAAACAATTTTAAAAAAGACTGGAGAAAGGGGAAAGAAATACTACATCATGCTTTGTACTGAAATAATGTCCCAATTACATAAAAATACAAGCTAAAAATTACATACTCTTCATTTTTCCCTAGAGGTTCTGCATAAGGCTAAATGCATTTTCAGTTTAGTCCCCCAGATTTAAAAAAATGGTTGTTATTATGCATCAGAGCTGTAATTAGTCATTTTGATAATAACAATGGAGTTTATAATTTCACACCAGGCTGATCATCACTTGAAACCATTTATTTCAGCTCAGTACATCCCCTGTTAATTGGAATGTTTTGCTAGTGGTGTGTTCCCATTAGGATACAGTCTTGTCGTTAAGGCCATTAGGTTTGACCTCTTCCCTTGAATCCAGCCCAGCAAACGGCCATCTGGAGCCCATGCATATGGATAGCAGGATTCAGATGCACTGACAGATATTGTCCTGTTCCTTGGTGAGTTATAGGTGAAATAAAAGAATTAGTATGCAAAATGTCATCGTCTCTCTTGCATGAGGTCAGATTCTGCAATTACTGTGGTCATACCTGGCCCTGGAATGCACAGAATTTATAATGTCTGCCTGCAGCAAGTTTTGTATTAAAGAGCAGTTTTGCTATATACAATGGGCTAAACCCAGGTATTAGCTGAATGCTGAGAATCAGATAATTTTGAGAGACGTAGCTCAGTTCATAACTTATCCTCAACTATTTAGAACATATTTCAGACTTTTTAAAGCTATTACTCATATCAGCAGGGATTGTAGTTTCATCTCTGATTACGTGTATTTGACGTTTCCCATTATTAGCTCCTTATTTCACATACTGAAATGTCAAACTTCAGTTGTAAAGTATTAAAGTTTCCAGTTGCAGTATTTCCTTGGCCTGATTTTATTTAATTTTCATTTTTATATACATGTCAGATAAAACCACCAGCTAATTTTACAAAACAAGTTACAGAAAATATGCTGCCATCAGTGATAAAAAGTCATCTCTGCTGCTTCAGTGCTTTGAAATCCGGACTTTGGCAGGAGAGGTTTTTGTGCCAGGTGTATGCCCTTTTGCCTTTAACTGCGAGTCCTTCCAAATTCAAACAAGATCTGGAAAAAACTGGACATCACAATTTTGCCACTAAAAATTCTGAGGACTGACAACACCAGCTGAGCTCCAGACTCCCAGCTGACCAGATGGGATGTGTACTATCATAGTACAGGTCAGGGCTACTCAAACTTGCCTACAGTATCCTTGTAATGACTTCTCCCACTTGATGACCTAAGGCAGAGTTACATTCCAGATCTAAAAGCAGAATTTGTCTCTCCTTGCCCCCAGTTCCCCTCCCTTGAGAACACACTTGTTAATGCAGAGGAGTTCAACTGCAAATTAAAATGGAACGAACACTGTAAGTTAGAAACAGAGAAAGGAGTATGACAAATAGATGGAATTAGGTAGACTAGCAATGGATAAGAAATGTTCCTGGTGAGGCTGGAGGAGGTGCTGGGAAGAAATGGGGATGGATAACTGGAAAAGCAGAGTGAGCAAAGTGACTGTGAAAAAGGGTCCTGAGATTGGGAGATGGGTGAGCTGGAAGCCTCTCTGGAAGTACAACTAGAGGAGAGCCTCAAATGAGAGAGTAAAATAACAACATAGATACTGCAAATGATAACCCCAGGAACAAAAAAGGGGCGGAGAACGTGGAAAGATAAGGTGATGGGAAGAAGAAACACCAGAAGAAGGACCAAGGAAAAGTCAGCACAGTGAGATGAGAATATGCAAATGGGAATTACTGTGTTGGGTAAACAGCTAGGAAAATAAAGCCTTGCAGGGTAGAACCAGTAGGGCAAGAGACCAGAGAGGGCAGAGTCCTGAGCAGAACAGTGGTCTGTGGGATGGCAGGGGCCTTACCGAATATTGCTGAGCATCCATGGAGGTCCGAGCAGTCTGGGAACCAAAGGAAAAGGTTCAGAATAAATACAGATGTAGAGGCAGGAAAATACTAATCTGGGGACATGGATGCTGACCATGTACTGGAAAACTGGAAAAGGATCTGAGCAGGCAAGGAGTATAAGACTGGGTGTCAGGAAAGAGGAAGATCAAGTCTAAGGAAGGAAGATGGGAGTTAGAAATTAGACTCTGATAGAGGAAAAGGCCTCTAGGTGAATAATTTAGCAGGACTTTGCATGAGTTTATTTTACAGGGAAAATGTCTGCACCAGATAACTTTCTAATAAATCTCAAATGATCCCTATGATATCAGCTATATTTTCCCATTTAGTAAAACATTTCCATCTGCCAGCACATGTGTAATCATATATTACAACAGAATCACATAAATGAGACCAACAGAGACAAGTGGTCCCTCACCAGAGAGTCTGGTTTTATTGTTTCTCACAAATCTTTTTTGTGGCCTTGGGAATATTTCTTACGTGCAAAATGTGAGAAGTAAAAACCAGAAATGGTCCAATGGTTGTCTTTGGAATTGCTGCTCTTGTGTAGGCACTTTAAAAGGCAAACATCAAAGGGTCCTTTACTCTTCTGAATTATCAACTTGTGATTTCTATGAGTTTTGCCATTGATTTGATTTAGGTAGGATTTCACCCCTTCATTTTTTGTAAAGGAAACTGAAATAAAGCGCTTGTTCTCCCAATCCAGCTTTTAATTAACAAAAGACTGCAATGTTAATGTGATTATTTGGGCTTTCATTTGCTAAGGATACCTCAGTGTAAGGATCAAGACTTTGATCTCTTTTGTATTTTTTTTTCTTTTCTTTTCTGACATTACCAATCAAAGAAGAAATTAAAGTGGTTTCATTTCACATATACAATCATGTCAAAAATGTGTTTTTTCATTTTTATGGTTTAACCCCAGCTGCTGTCTGAGTACCAGCAGCCAGGTTGGACAGGAGCTCAAGGATCATGTGGTCCAAACTTTCCTGGCAAAAGCACAGTCTAGACAAGATGGTCCAGCACCCCAGCCTGCAGAATCCTAAAACTGTCCAGCACTGGGGAGTCCAACACCACTTCCCTGAGGAGATTATTCCAATCGCTGATTGTGAAAAATTTTCCTTTCATGTCTAACCAGAATCTCCCCAGTAGTAACTTGTACCCATTACTCCTCATTTTTCCATTGGACTGCTTGTAAAAAGAAGTCTGTCTCCTCTTTGTAGTCACCTTTTAAATACTGAAACATGACGATAAGGTCTGCCTTAAGCCTTCTTTTCACAAGGCTAAACAAACCCATTTAGCTGGAGTGAAATCCTTAACTTTTTGGAAGATCTACAGTATGGGTCTCCTAATTAGCACATCCAATAGAAAATAAGTTTTTAAAAAGACTGGAGAAAGAGTAAAGAAAGTTCTTGTTTTAGGCTAAGCACAACTTAGCAACAACAAGTCATCAGCATGTTATCAACATCATTCTCACACTAAATCCAAAATTTAGCACTGTACCAGCCTGACTCTGCCAGCTGGCTTTAGAGATATTTTTGTATTTAACACTTGTCATATGTAAAAGGTGAAATGTTCTCCTCCAATACTTTTATTCAGTGCTAGCCATTTCTCTTACCCTGCTAGATATTGCTGTTTGTTCAAGGAATAAGGCATTGTCTAGAAGAAAAACTGGTTTTGAAACCAAAATTCGTATGCCTGACAACCCACACAGAGAAATCCCAGCAAATCCCAATTCTCTTGTGAAAAAAATACTTATGCATAGCAAGATTTACCCCTTCTTTAAAAGATTCTGAAAATGGCACAGTGCACATGGCATAGTGAGCATGCTTTTAAAAGCAACAGGTTTACCATGTTACTTTCTTACTAGTCTTAAGGAAGAAACATTCCTGACTGGCAACATCCAGAAATGAAAAGAAGAAATCATTATGAGAGCTTCATTATTTTGAGTACAGACTGGTATGAAAAAGCCCCTACAGTTTTTCATGTAAGTTATTTCTTGACTTTTATTCCCAGGAGTGATGTTTATGCTATGGCCTTTGCCACTTCACATCACTAAGTATATCAGTTTTTTCATCTGTAGAGAGAAAGAAATATTGGCTTAACTCTCTTTCATGAGAAAATACAAAACTGGCCCCAGGGCAGTACCCAGAAGTCTTCTACAGCCAACCTTCATGTACTGGAACTTGCTGGTTCTCATGGGGTGGGAACAGGCGCTACAAATGTCCTGGCCGCCTTTACCTGTTAATTCTCCCCATTGAATGGGACTGGTTATATAGAAATAACACAAACAACACTGAATATGAGGAGTCCTGCAGTCTCTAATATGATACTGTCACTTTCTGGCTGCAATGACAAGGCCAGTTTAAGAAATATGAGTTTGCCCACCCCATTACTCTAATCCTACTGGCACCACTCTGTGCAGCTACACTGGAAGCCAGGTGTGGCTTGAACCTCTGGAACAAAGTAGGGAATGAGAATATTCCTTTAAACATGTAATAGAGATCTAGTTTACAACATCTCCACAGACAATTTTAGCAGAAAAGCTGAGGAATTGATGAGCTGTGGCAGAGCAAGAAGGGCAAGGTGCTGGAGGGTCAGAAGCTGCCAGGCGGTCTCCAGGCCAAGGGCAGCATCTCGTGGATTCACTACAAGGTAATCCTGACTCACTAAATCCCTTTAGCATTTTAAAATACACTCACACAGATCACTACTTTCATTGATATTGTGATACTAAAAGGAGAGAAATTTACTAAAACAAATGGAAAATCAGTACCTTATACTACATGTGATGATCAAACAAAAAAGAAAGGGAGGGAAGAGAGCAACTGTACAACTGTTGCCGGTTTTGAGGAAATCTCATGCTGAGGTTATGTGATCTTATCTCTTTGGTCAAACATTATTCAATGTGCAAAACAGCCAGTCAACTCCAGATGCAAATAATGCTACTTATTACATCTGATAATTTAGTGATGTTCTATTTACTTATTTTGAACTTGTGATGACCTCTGCTATGAATCTCTTTCTTCCCTTCTATTTTAAAGTTACATATGTGGCCAAAAGGTTAAATTTCATTCAAATTACAAAAAAATAGTCTCATTTACTGAAACCACTTATCTGACATGACAACTGGGAATGTATTCATTATGGGATGAATATATACTTGTGTTCAGGAAACTGAATTATAAATGCAGGTTTCCTTACCTGGCCTGCCATGGCACTACAGAGTGATACTGCCACAGCTCCTGAATTCTCAGCAAGTTCTGGACTCCAGGGTGGGGTTAGTTCCTTGGTGAGAAAGAAATGAATTGATACAGATAGAGTTTATGGCATCCTTGCATCTTTTATTTACGGTAGATGCAATTCTAAAGAGAGGAATTAGATAGCTAAGTCAGTGTGTGGTATGTGACTCAGAGACTGGTTCTGAAATTCCAGAAAAGACTCCCTCAATATAAAAATCTACACTGTTTTTCAGAGTAGAGGAAGGACTCTGTTTAAGTTCATTTCTCCAGACAGAGAAAAACTCTTAGTTTTATCTGCCATACTTTTTTTTCCCCTTCTTTTTTGGCAGCAAGCAACTTCATTTCAAAAGTTATTAAAATAACTTCAGAATATGCCATTGTTAAAAGGGTCATTTTTGCTCTCACCCTTTCATCAGCACTACAGCATGTGGGGCATATAGCCAAGTACATCAAAATATTAATCTTACTGAAAGCAAATCCTTCTCCAAGGTGCGTGACTGCAGCAGCCAGCACCAGTGAGGAGGTGGATAACAAGCTATCATGAAGCAAGTCGTGAAACTGAACCATCTTTCCTATTAATGAGGTCTCAAATTACCTGAAGTTACTCACAAAACTTCTCTAAATGACAATTTCCTCAGAAGTTTCTAGAGCCTGCACTATTCTCTTTAGGCTTATGACTGTTGAAAGTCTTGGAGCCCCTCTGAAAACTAAGCAACTTTTACTCAGAAATGTTAATGCTTAGTTTTTCCAGATGCCTTGGATTCAAAGGACACATTTCCAAGGCATGGATTAAACAACCAAAGCCCAAACAAAACAAAAACATAAATTAAAAGCCCATTGGAAAAAGTAAAGGTTAAGTTAAATTTCAGGTACTCAAAAGTATTTTATTTGCATTATATTATTTTTCTGGATAAGCAAACTACAGCTGTAGAATGATGAGTATCCTCAGAACACCTGTCTCTTGAAGTACTGGGTCATTCAGAAAAAGTCAGAAACTACAGAAATATTTTAAACAGCTGCTCCCTGGGTAAAAATGGTTCCAACTGTGCAGAGTTGTACTGGTGAAAGAGGGAAGAGGAGGGAGTGAAAAAGTAGGTTTTTTAGCACTCTTGAGGGAGATAATATAGTGGATAGTGAAAAAACCCTTGTTTCTTACAGGGTTTAATTTAAATTCAACCTTTTCTCTGACCTTGACCTGACTGCCTATAATACCTCCATGCAGCTATCTTCCACATCTACAATAATTGCAAACTGAATGTCTAACTTTAAATAAACAGAGACAGAGGTCTCATATATGCTTAAGTCCTACAAATTTCATTCAAATTTCTTGCTGAATGGGCAAGTGAGAGCCCTGTTACTGATCCTGTTGAGGAGGAAAACCATGGCGTGAATTGAGCTGACTCAGGGCCTGCTGAAGCATCCATGTACCCTGGACACCTCCCCTGCGCTGCCCAGCTGCTTTTCCAGCTGGTAGCCCATGCAAAGGAGGAGGGATTGAGGACATACACGTTTTTCAAGAAAGCACAGCAAGGAAGAAAAACTGAACCCATGGAGCATGAGAAGAAACTGGATTTATTCAGAGCAGTAATTGAGGAAAAAGCTGCTCTGTTTGTAGCTTTGCTGGCCCTGCTGCCCATAGAGCTTACTTTGTAATGCACTTGCCACTTTTCCAGAGACTCCAGCCTGGACTGGGGCTGGGTTATGAACACCAGAAAAGGAGCTAACCTCTAGTCACAGGAGAACTAAAAGCAAAGAATAAATTCTTGTCAGAATTCCTGAGCATCAGCTGCTCTCAAGGCAAAAAGTGTGGTATTGAGCCCAGCTGAAAAGTGCTGTAGTGAATACTGGTAGTATCCCAAAAATACTGCAGGGTGCCACTATAAATAACTGCATAGTACACCAAAATAAATATGATACTGTGTGCTATGCATTATTACAAGGCACACTACATTGCAATATTGCAATATGCTACTGCAGTATCACTAGCTGCAACAGGATAAGTAAAAGCAGTTTATGACAGATTACAGAAAAGTATTTCAGTGAATGCACCTTTATATTTTTAGTACATTTTTCTATTAGCACAGTTTTACTCTCATATTTGCAATGTTTGTGTGCCTGTCAAATTTGGGAAATGAATCTAAATTTATGACAAAGGTCTAAATTATCAAAAAATTCATTTAGATCTATGGACTAGCCCATTTCCTCTAAGCACTTTTAAAGAAGGTTCACAAGAACTGTACTATCCTAGAGAGGTGTACTTTAGCTAATTCCTTTCCAACTATAATGCCAAGAACTCAGCAAATTCTTCAGATCTTGGTAAGGAGACTTCGCCATTAGTGATGATAGTGCCCCATTCTTCCTCTCGGCTCAGAGGACTTAGCCTGGAATTCATCAAGTGCAATAAGCAAGTGCTCACTCTTAAATTCCTTCGTAATTATAAGGACTGTTACTCAGCACCAGGAATCCATCTGAACTACACCACTCTACAACATGCAAAGTCCAAAAATAAGCGCAAAAAGCAAATAAATAGTCAATTAATCAATTAATATGCTGATTATCAACACATAACAAAGGACCAAACACTAAATTTTGAGCCTGCTAATGCCTCTTTCCTTCTTCAGTGTATGAGACATTTATCTGTAAATAAAATGTCGCTAGTGAATAACTGTGAAATTAAAAGAAAGTTATAGTAATTAAATACAGAGCTGAGCACTGAAATATTCCCTCCAGGGACACTTATTCAAATACTGCCTTTTCTAAATGTTAGAGAATTTAGGTTAAAACATAAATAGTGATAATTATCCATAGCTCACAGATGATTAATTGATTACTGATGAATGATAGTTGGTTAAAATTAAACTAATTTATCAACTTTATTTATAAATATTATAGAGCAAGCTTCTAAAACCATAATTCATGATTATAGAACTGTCCCAAATGTTTATAAGCCAAAAAATCTTGAAAACAGCATTTAGAATTTTTTTTTGCTGAGGCTTTTAATACTTACTATATTGTTATATGGTGGATCCAAAGCTGAAATTAGTCATTAGTTTTGAAATACCTGTGATAAAGCAATTGATTTATCAGAAAATGAAGTGACATACTGCATTCTTTCCTCTGTCTCGCACTACAGAGTGGTGTCCCATATGAGAAGTCTGCTCTGCTAGATACTGTATGAATACAAGACAAAAATGTAGTCTCACCCCAAAAGTAGCTAAACATTTCAAGCAAAGAACCTAGCATTAAAAGATCAAAAATGGATGTCATCTTTTATCATAATTATTTTTAAGTTCCTTGAAATATGACATTCTGAAAAAGCAAAAATTTAGATTTCACTGCTTTGGAAGTGCTGTCTTTGAGCCTGAAGTAACCTTGCCCTGAAACACTAAGCATTTTTCTAGGTAAGAGGATGAAATATGAAAAATGGATATTTATATGGAAAATGGCAGCACTGAGACAATGACAAGATCAAGGGGAGAAGCAGCTGCAAAGTATCACCATATAGGCTGTTCAAAGGAATCCTGGGAAGCTGAAACTCAGGGAACATCAAAACAGAAATATCTAAAGTGATGGCAAAGTAACATGGCTGAATCAATACCTGGGACAGGCAATTTTGACAGTAGTACCTTGGACAATGAGGAACAAAATGAGCCGAGAACCAAATTCATGAGGAGCAAGAGTAGGAGCCTGTATGGGGAATGATCAGTGTATAGACATGCAAGAACTTGAGCATGTGAGCCCCTCCATGAGAAAATGAAAGGCTAAAGATATAAAAAAGTCAGTCTGTCAGAAAATATTGTTTTAGACAGACGCATACATATTCACACACAAATATATAAAAATATATCTACCTGTGCATGTCTATATACATACAGACACATACACAGACACTTGCCAGTGTCAGGTCAGAAATATCTCGACAAAATGAAAAACCTTCTGGGAATGTCCCATTCTCTGGATGCCCCATCCTTTCAAGTGTTCAAGGCCAGGTTGGATGGGGTACTGAGCACTGATCTGACTGGGAGGCATCCCTGCCCATGGTGGGGTTGGAGGGTTAGGTCCCTTCAAACTCAAGCCCTCTTGTGATTCCATGAATGCAGACTGTTCTGCCCATGTGACTGCCTATTTTTCTGAAGATTGCAGTAATTTTTATTTTTGTTCCAAGCTGTGTTTCTCCCCAGCTCTTTTGCCTTCAGACCTTGCTCCTGACTGATCTCAACTGCAATAAGCTAAAGCCAAGCATGCTGATAAGAACAGCCTGAGTGTATGGGATGCTGAGATGTGACTCTCAGAGAGAGATGTCAAGCCTCCCAAATGTCAGTAAAGGTCATGGTGTCAAAAATTGTAAAAATTAATTTCTTAGATGCACATTCTTTGATGGGAAGTTTTAAAGAGTAGTAGGCAGATGGGGGCAAGGAAACAGTTGTCATTGGTGAGGAAGGAAGCTCATGTGGTTTAAAGAACAAAAGAAAGTGTGGGAGCACAGGGAGGCAAATGAGTATGAGAGAAACCACAGCTGGCTGAATGTATTCCAGCAAAAACTGAATGAAGATTGTAGAGTTTCATAAGAATAATGGTAACTGAATTAAATGAGTACACTGGTCAGAAACTTCATAGGATAAGCAAAAAGCAGGCTTTAGTTTATACATTTTCTATTGGCCCCAAGATGACTCTTTTGTACATGTAGCTATGTGTACAAAGAACTATGCTTCCTTTCCTGAACTGCAGTGCAACTTATTTATCATGTAGGAATATAGTAGGGTGAGAGATCCACGTTCCACCTGTGATTTCAATGTTTATAAATAGTTATAGATTGAGCACCTAGTGTACAAAACATATACTTGAACTTTGACATTCCATATTATTGATTGGAACAAGTTTCCTTCAATGTCAATTAAGAATCCACCTGTGACAGGAGCATGCAGTTCCCCAGTACTTCAAAAAATGTCCCCATATATATATATCTTCACTAACAGAAACAGTTGTGAACTTCCAACAAAGTGTTCTCCCTAATCATTACTGAAGAATACGAAGGTTTATCTGGATCCTCTTTTTCTCTCAAGAAACTTCTGGCTTTTTTGCAGAAATGTTATTAAAAATTGATCATACCTGGAAAAAAAAATGTAACTACCATCATACAAAAAAACCTGCAACAGAAAGTTCATATTCAAATTTCTAGTTGTCCCTGCTTCCAGTCCCATACAGGATCCTATCACCTTGATATCTTTACAGAACTGTAATAACAGTTCTGTAAAGATAGGTAAGGTTCACCTTTGCACTCCTTTCTTTGCAGCACAGATTGGAATGCATTAATTAAGAAAAAATAAATCAGCTAAAAAACTACAAGTTGTCTCTATTTGGAAGTTACACTGGAATAGAAATTGAATCTTTGTGACCTAATACTGTGTTTAAGAGACAGGAGATTCAGTTGCTGGGTCTGAAATAATAAAAAAAAAAACCTGTTGAAGTGAATTGAAGCATTAAAAATGGACCTGTGCCCAGGCATCAGACTATATTTCATTTAAAGTTTTTGGGCAGGTTTTTTGTTTTCAAGGGGTTTTTTTTGTTTTTTTTTTAGGTTGAAAAATGAAATAATAAAAGATAATTAATTGAATATTAAGAGTAAGAATGGCAGATCATTATCCAATTTTATTTCACTCAGTCTTAGCTTTGTTTTAAATAAAGTAATTTAATAATGAATTCCTAATATAATATAAATATAACTGTTTCCAATGCTTATGTCATGTTCTTTATGAAAAGAAAAGAATACAAAATTACTATCATTATCTCCTGATGTTTCTGGCTCCTGATCAAACATAAACCTAATCTGATCTGCCTGTGTCCTATCCTGAGATTTTCTACTGGAGATTTTCTGCTGGGAGCTGCACTGCAGCATTCATCATTTGTAAAGTTTCAGGTTGCTCTTTTTGTTCTAGTAAGGCATAATGCTTTGTCAAACTTCTAAGATATTTCTATCTAACATAATTAAAAATAAAGCCTTTGTTCAATTTCTCTGTTTGAAATAAACACTGAACCCTTTGGAATAAAACAGGTGATCAAAATCTGAAACATAGACAGGAATCCAGAAATTTTTTTTCATTTACTTGAGGCATCATTGTTTACTAGCTAGAATATCAGCACAATATTTGTACTTAACAGACAAAAAACCCCTCGGTTCCGTCTCAAGATCTGGCAACCACTGTGGATGAGACAAACACAATGCTTTCTGTTCTTGCTCTAAACTAAGGGTAAGGTCACAAAAACTGTGGGAGTAGATTTGGTTTTGAAGTGCTTCAAGGAGAGAGCACAATAGAAGTCACGAAAGAACATTTGTGGTGGTTCTGCAGTGTCACGTTGCTTTCGCTTCACACTGTGGTTTTCTTTCAAGTTCCAACAAAGCTCTTCTCTCATGCTGCCTAAGTTCTGCTAGCACCTTAATTCAAAAGTTTAGATGGATAATCTAGTTTTAAAAGTTCAGAAAAAGTCAAGAAAGGCTGTAGCTGTCACAATGTTCAAAGTAATTTTCACTCTTCAAAACTCTCCGAGAGTAATGCTAACCCAGCGAGTGAAAGAGTTGATTTTCAGGTCCAATCCACAAAGCAGTACGAATCCTGTATCATCTCTGTGATCTCTGCTGCAAGCTTTGATGGTGACTTACAGGAATAAATAGTCCCAGCTAGAAGGAACAGGCTGCATCTCTGGTTTTCAGGTTGTTTATAAATTTGAGACATGCTACACGCCTACTTTGCAAGGATGACTTACAAGACATGGATGTGCTACCTGTAATACCGTAAAGGGATCCTGGTCCAGACAATTAAGACTCACTAGTTTTTATTATTTAAACTTAATATACCAAGAAATTTAAACAATGAAAAAATAGACTCTTGTCTTTTTAATTTTTCACATAAATCTGTCCTCCTTAATGCAGCCCTCTACTTAAAAGAGTATGTTCTTTTCTTCCTAACATGCATAAGTAGGTTTGTTATCTGGAGGAAAATACGCCAAAGAGAAAGGCATGCTTTCAGTTTGTTGTTTCTTGTACTGTGGTAAAAAGTGCTGGATGGAGACATTCCTGGAAAATATTATTGTTTAACACTTCTATTTAGTGCTTTGAAATGGCCCTGAACTTTATCCCATAAATCCTCATATGAGTGATCCTTACCCCTGCAAGCAGTACAGCTGGACAGAGAAACACATCACTATTTGCCATATATATTTGCCATTACATGGGGCTGATAAACTATATTGTTTTAACTATTTGTGCCTCTTCCTTCTAAAAAGCTTTGACATAACATATTCAGTCTTTAAAAGTTCCATTCTAAATGGTACCACAAAACACAGGATAACTTTTATTTGCAAGCAACATGCATTGGAACTGCAGTGATATCTCTTCCAGGTAAGGGTCCC
The DNA here is from genome assembly GCF_028769735.1 of Zonotrichia leucophrys gambelii. Lineage (NCBI taxonomy): Eukaryota > Metazoa > Chordata > Aves > Passeriformes > Passerellidae > Zonotrichia > Zonotrichia leucophrys. The sequence continues at coordinate 20,558,506 of NC_088169.1, read as the reverse complement.
ATCACAGTTAACCCACCTTGTGGAACCTAAACATACTGAAGGGTCAGATTATCCATAAGTGCTGAAAAAACAGCTTCCCATTATCCCTAGCCTAGGGAAACAAACAGATAAATACCACAAATTATCCAATGCACTTATGAAAGAAGTTTATTTTTTGAACATATAACCTTTTTCCAACCTTTTAATCCTGAGAGTTTCTACACTGTACAAGCACAGTATAAAATTATATGTGAGTTAATTATGAATTTATCAAATAAATACTGCAACTAAACATCTGTCTTTAAGTCTCAAAGCAGAGATCTTCTGCATAACAGAATGATGTTCACAGAATCACAGAGTGATTTGAAGGGACCTTGTTCCACCCTCCCTGCCATGGGCAAGGACATCTTCCACTAGACCATGCTGCTCAAAGCCCTGTCCAACCTGGCTTTGAACACCTCCAGAAATGCAGCATCCACGATTTCTGTGGGCAACAACTTCCAGTGTCTCACCAACTTCATACAAAACAATTTTCTTCTAATATCTAAGATAAACATACTCTTAGTTTAAAGCCATTTCCCTTTGCCCTATCACTACACACACTGGTAAAAATCCCTCTCCAGCTTTCCTTAGGCTCCTGTTAGCTAGTGGAAAGCTGCTGTAAGGTGTGCCCAGAGCTTTCTCTTCTCCAGGATGAAGAGCCCCAGTTCTCTCAGCCTGTCTGCACAGCTGAGGTGCTCCAGCCCTCTGACCATTTCTGTGATCCCCTCTGGACCCACTCCAGCTGCTCCTGGCTGGTACCAATGTGGAACACCAGCAGCAGGTGTTTGTCAGTGGTCTGTACGAGGGTCGTCAGTCTGTCAGTGACACCCGTGACACAAATCCTGGTAAGCAGCACCTCTCTCTTGAGAGCACATGGGTGCCTCCATGTGTACCTGGCAGAAGAGTCACCCACTGCTCTCGCCAGTTCCCCCTTTCTCAGCTGCACAGATTGTTACACAGGGAGCAGATGGAGCTGCCTTGCTCAGTTCCAGCAGCAATCCTGATCTGACAGGTCTTTCCTCTTCACTCTCCAGAGCAGGGAAGTGGTTCTGTGATGGCACCTCAGCCTTCAGGGGAAGTGTCATCCTCCTGGAGGTCCTTGCCTCTCCAAACTTCCATTCTTCTTCATTACTGCCCCCCTCTCTGTGTGTGCTGGTAGGGGAGTTCTTGCCAATTTGGCCATGGCTGTGGGTCCCTGCAGACTGTGCTTGGAACCAGCTGCCTAATTCCTTCTCAATGGCTCCAACATTGTGCAGCCTTCATTCCATTTCTGCAGCTCCAACCAACCCCAAAAGCATAGGGAACAGATACTGCATCTCCACTAAAAACTGATGATAAAAACTGAATTGTACTTTTAAGAGGTTATAGCCAGAGTAGAAAACCCAGGGTGGTATTAGTTCTTATTCCCTAAACGTAACCCACAGCATTTACACTAAGCTTTAACTGGGTGATTTTGGATAATTTTTTTTAGGCTAACAAAAGTAATTTGAAAGTTTCTCACTAAATGACATGTCTATATTCCCTGAGTTCTTCAGTGGATTTCAGAGATGTAAACACATTTTACACCCAGAGATACCTTACAGATGAAATGTGTTCTGAGTTGAGCTAGATGTCTCCTGCTGTACTCTTAGGGCCAAAACAGCACAGAAAGTGTGGTACTGTCAGTGAATTGACTTTAGATTTGACCTACAGAGGCAGGTCTCTATGGGGTAATGTTAAGCAATTCACTATAGGCTCATTGAATCCTGGGGTCTCTTGCAAACAAAGCTGTCAAATTGCAAAGGTGCTTTGTGAAATCACCTATTGTGCATCAGACACTGAACCGAGACTCCAGTTTTCATCCTCTGCCAAGTTCTCAGACATGAACAGCTCATGTTTAACTTCACTAAAGACCCTTTTTTGACAGCAGGACAGACTCAGATTGTCACTGGAAGTAAAAGGTTTACAAAACTTCTATTAGACATTAATGCTAGCCTGGGGGTCTTTAGGTCTTGAATGACACGAAAAAAAATACGGCAAACACACAAAACCACTTTACATAATGACAGTTCTGTATCTTGTAAGCAAAAGGGCATTCTGCTAAAGGGCAAGTTCCTGCTCCCATTTAAGTGAACAGCACAATTTCCAGGAACAAGACTGGGGCCTTTATACAGATTTTATTTACCTTTTCTTCCATATTCTGTAGTCTGATTTTCATTCTTTCCTCTCTTTCTCTCTTTTATAGTTTTTTACAAAAAACTGAGCAAAATATAAGTTCTGAACAGTAAAACAAGAGCTTTCACTAAATTTATATGTCTTAAAAATAAATGGCCCTTCACTTCAGACAAATTATAGGCAAGTTATAATGCTTAGAGACATCAACAGCAGGACCTGATGTTTTCCAGATAAAAGGTCAATAAGTAACTAATATGCCCACCAAATGTGTCTGAGAAGCATCTTATTATTATAACTTATTATTAAGCATCTGTATTAGAACAAGGAATGTCTGAAACATAGCAATTACTGTCTTTTCACTTGAAATTTAAAAGTAAAAATGCATTAGGATGCTCAACCAAAATGTATAAATATATACTGTAAAACTTAAAATACTTGAGTATCTTTATCTTAACTCAAGAGGAAAGAACACTGTCTCAGAAAGAAAAGAAATAGTTTTAAAGAGATATCAATCCTTGCTCTTCAAAGTAGACACTAACTATATTGTGTCTCTTATAACTCAGTGACCAGATATAAGTCATTCCAGAAATTCAAGTTCCTATTGAAATAGTTTTGTATAAATTGGAAACATTAGCAGGAAGACAGGATGCATTTTCCAACTATTTTTACAATAGCTGGGTAGGCTACTAGTTTATGAATAAGATAAAAAGAATGGAGAAATAAAGAATGAAATAAAGGTAATATATAAGCTTTAAATATTCACTAGAATTGTTTTCTCAACAGGACTAGTTTTTCTAGTGAAGCAACCACACAGTGTTAAGAAGAAAAATGGACCACTTTTACTAAGCAAAAAGCTCATTGCAGTTACAAAGTTGGTGGTGGTTTTGTTTCTACCTATGCCTATTGCAATATGGACAGTCCAGGGGACCAGGAGCTGGGGTTTTGCAGAAGAGTTGTTGCTAGGCAAAATTTCCGGATGTAAAAGCTTTGAACAGTGGCTGTATATTCAATAAATCTGAAAAATTGAAAGGATATAGAATTTCTGGGGCTGCAAAGGCCATGTGGGAACTGTATGACCCTTGCCAGGGACCTTCTGAAGGTTTATTACACAGTTGAAACTGAATACATAATATATAGTTCATGTTCAGGAGGACTAGGATGCCCTGGCAGCATCACAATTCCCATGCACAGGTGAAGAGCAGCATGCACATGCCTGGGTAGTGATTGTTGGAAATCCCAAAGATGTTTAGGGTTCCAGATGAAGAGCAGCCAAATTCATGCAACACTCAGATTTTCCAATTAATGAAACACTATTTTAGTAGAAATTAAATTTCTGGAATGACTTATTATATCTGGTCACTGAGTTATAAGAGACACAATATAGCTAGTGTCTACATTAAAGCATGTGAGCCATTAGAGTTACCATCTGGAAATGCTGGCCTTAAAAATTTGCACAATCCAGGAGAGAACTCATCTCAGAAAATCTGAGTATATGGGAGCTTTTTATTACAAATTTGTCAGGGCTTAGAATGTCAAAAAGATATCATAATCATGAATACTGATGAAATTCAGTTAGCCAGAATCAGAGAACCACAGTAGGTTCCTTGAGCCCTTCTTACCCATGAAATCCACTTGAGCAGAATTGACAAGGCTGATAGAAAAGGTTCTTATGATCTAATGCAGAGTTGACACAGAAAAAGTGCATTATTAGTGTACAAGATAAATTCAGATGAAAAGCTGAGTAAAACTAGTACTGTAGCTTGCTCATCAGTAAGAAGTTCCACTTGCACTAGTAAGGCGTTGTATTGCAGAAATGGATAAATGCCATCCACTACCTATTAGAGTATCAGTATCTCATGAAAAGTGTTAACTTACAACAGAAGATCCCTAAATGGGAATGGACTCTTGACTCACATGCTGTAACTACTGAATACAGTATTTTAAATTGCCCATTCTAACTTTATTCTTTATTTGAAAATCAAAATTTTGTTACTGTAAATTTCTACTTCAATAAGAAAAAAACCCAGAAGAAAGCATTCTAGACAGAAGTCCTTGTAAAATTTAAACTCCATTGCTTCTCAAAAGGAGAGGTTTATTATGATTGCAGTTAGTTTAAATGAAGATATATCAACAAAAATTTGAACTAATCAGAAACACCACTTTTTTCATCCTGCTTATTATTTGGATAATTTTAATTCCCAAGACTTTACTCTATGGTCTGATGTTCAGACCTCTAGGCTTCTTGATTTTAGCTACAATGAAAGTGAATACATGGGGGAGAGAAGAACTCTTGGCATTTGGCATGTTCTAAAACTATCAAAAATCAGTGGTTGGGAATCAGCCCTTTCCTGAGGCATCACAGTACTTACTGACATGTCTTGATTGTTCTGAAAACCTTAGCATCCAAAAATCTCCCTCTTCTCTACCATGTTGAGGGTCCTGGTATTGTGTTCCACAGGGCTTGGCAGCATCTCTCTGGTCCCTTCTGCTGCTTAACTGGACGCTGCCCTTTAGTGCGTGGTTCACAAACAAGAGAAGCCCTTCAGAGCTCTGAGGCTGAAATAATGCTCACAGGGATGAGTTGTTAATAGTTTCATAATGCCTGTAGTAGAAACCAGGCAAAAGCAGCCGTGTACTTCTGTAAAGAAAATCTGCCTTACATGAACTTATATAACATTGCTGTCTTGTTGTGACAGCAAAATAACAATAAAAAAATGTTTTTGTGCAAAAAATAACAATTAAATACTTCCTTCTTCTTTCTCCAGTAACTATTAATTTGTAGTGCCAGAATGTAGAATCCAAAGAACAGAGTGATAGCTCAAGCAAACACTAAAAATGCTGAGAGAACAGCACAAAGTTATTTTCTGCAAACTCTGTGGGAAGCTTCTAAACCTGAGATTTAACCTTAGGATTTGCAAAATTACACAAAAATGATTTAAATATCTCTGTTTAAGGAAGTTGGCCCAATAGTGTTGTGACTAAATTACAGTTGGCCAGTTGATTAAAGACAGAGTTATCCAGAAATGACTGGATTTGGAGACCACAAAATTCCAGCCACAGCAGCTGGGCCGGAATAGGCCAAACTTTGACCATTGCTCTTTAGCAATAAGTGTCCTGATTAATGATCTTTGAATGTCAACAGCTGGGATCAGATGGAACACAAGCAAAAGCAAGCTATGGATATGAGGAAACAAGGATGGAATGTTGCAAAGATATTACAGTGATCAAGACTGGACTGACCACAAATCCCAAACCGGGCTGCAAGAACAAAAGAGCATTTTAATGGGTGGAAATTATTTGTAATATATTATTCTCCTCACATAATAAAGAGGAAATATCTTTTTTTCCTTTTACTGTTGTCTTATATATTGGATTGAAACACTTCCTTCTGGTCCTCTCTGCCAAATCTCAGTATCAGAGGAAATATCAGCTCACTATTGTTACTACATAAATTAGTTGAACTTCATCTAAGACCAGTCTGTAGAACTACTGTGCCAAAAAGGGGGAAAAATGGTATTCTCTTAACTCACTACATCTCTGTTTTAAATAAACCTGCACAGAAAAGGAGATTCATTTGGAGACTGTAAAGGGCTATAAAGTGCTAAATAAGGCAATATAGAGAAAGCAGCCTCTGCAGGTGTCTAAGCTCCACATGGGCCAGACACAGTCACTGTCATACTGGAGATTACCTGATTCTGCACTACGTAAGGCTGTGACTGTAATTGATTTTCTGGGTCAGCAGCCAATCTGAAATACTGGAGACAAAACATGGCTGTTTCTGTGGTCCCTGCTCTAGACTGGGAAAAGAACAAACTTGACCTGGGGTTCCCATTTCACTGGGAGAGAATGAACATCCAGGCTCTATGGATACCCAAGCCAGGAGGGCAAGGATGGGCAATGATGTTAAAGCTGTGTCAGCAGCAGTGTGAGTGCCAAGGCTGTGTGCTGCAGGGACTTTGTGTGCCAAAGCAGCTCAGACAGCAGGCTGGGAACTCCAGAGCCCACCACCTCTGCCTGGCTGGGCCCAAGAGGGGCCAGAAACAGGAACAGCTCACTCCAAATTTCCTCCAACTTCCTCCTCAGAGACACTGTCCTTTTGTAGAGGGATGTGTTGTTTCCAAGGCCTTCATGATGAGATTAAAAACCAAATTCCATAACCCCTGAGTTGGTGGGCAAAAGAGGGGTAACATGATTAGAGTTTACTTCCAGGCTACTTTTTCCTTACCTCAAATAAATTCTGCCATTCTACTATGGAATGTGGAAAACAGCTTTTCAACTATGGAAAGTGGAAACAGCTTTAGGATCAAAACTCCATTTGTGATGAATTTGCAGTCACTAAAATGTTGCCCAACTCTGTTGACTAAATTGCAGGATTAAGGCCAGTCTGATCCTTCCATTAAATTCAAGATTATGCCAGCATTTTCTCAGTGACTTTGCAGAGCTTTATAGCAGCCAAATAATCTGACCAAAGAGGCCAAAGCCGAAGTCATCAACAAGCAATTTGAAAAAAATCACAGTGAAGTTGTTAAGCAACTGCAACAACATTTCTGGGGGTATGGCACAGGATAGAGGCACTTAATTGTCTCCAGCAATGATAGCATTGCATATGAAATCCAGGATAACTGTAAAGTTTATTGTGTGCTGAGAAAATTTGGCAACAAAGTATTTCAGCCTCTCACTAAGATTGCCAGCACTGTGTCATTTGACAGACCTCTAAGAAGACATGAATATTTGTTTTCCTAGATCTGATAGAGCTTTGGGTTTCCAAAGCTACATAAACAAAAGAAACGCATGAAATCCATGACGAATCTACAAATCCCACCCTGCCTACTTCTCTTTAACTTCCTTTTGTGGCAGTTCAAACTCAGGAGACATCAGTCTGTTGCTAGAGTAGATTTATGTTTCTGGGACACTCACCTGAGGTGTGGAATGTTACCTCTGGTGACTATTTTCTATTTCCATACAAAAGGATGTTCATTGGTCAATACTGAGCAAAAGAAGGATACAGAAGGCTCATTTTTTCTTCAAGTCCCACAATACAGTCTTTCTCCAAGTATATACATATAATAGCAATTCCCACCTAACTTTGAACTATTTCCTCTTAGTATTTTTAATGTTCCTTCCACATCAAAGTTGGTACGTTATTCTGGGAATTTTACCATTGAACATGTTGATCTTTAATCTCAACACTTTCTTTCTATCTTTAGCAAATAACTTATTTTGGTTTTCATCAAAACTCTGAAATTTCTGTTTGTCCCTTTCCCCAAGTGCCTTTTCCAATTAGTTCTGCTGGCAGCTGTTGCTTCTGAAAATTTGCCAGTGACTGCTATGCATTAAGGAATAAAAAAAAGAAAAAAAAGAAAAAAAGAAAACACCACTCCCCCCCTCCAAAAAAAAAAAAAAAAGGAAAAGGAAAAGAAGAAAAGAAGAAAGAAAAGAAGAAAAGTAGAAAAAAAGAAAAAAAAAAAGGACTCAGCTTCATCTGATCAGCTGTCCCTGAGCTGAAGCGTTAGGTAACTCCTTTAGGGATATATAATGGTAAATATTGATGGATATCCAATTATGAAGCCGTAATAGTGAATATTCATATTGGAAACACAACCCCATGAGATATTCTTAGCCTATAAAGGAACACAAACATTGTTGTTAAACTAAAGTATGCTCTTAGCTGCAATATTTTATGTAAGCTTGATTAGAATGGGCTAAGGTTTATTAAGCACAAACATTAAAAGGCTCGTATTTGGCCAAAACGCAAATTTCTCTCTCCTGAAATTAGAATTTAATTTGAGTTCACTTTTAAAACAAATTAGAAACATAACCTGCTTGTTTTATGAGACTGGGTGACCCCAGTTTTAGTTTTAGTTTTGTAATCACAAAAGTGATTGTGGTAGTCACTTCATCACAGCTCTCAGCACTTCAAAGGCAGTTTGTCTGATCTTGAGCAGCCTCAGCAAGGACAATGGGGGGCTCATCACGGAAGTTTTTACAGTTGTTTGAGTTGTGTGTTGATCTCCCTGTGCCAGCCCAGCTCCTGACAGCTCTGGCAAACTCATCACACAGGAGGCCAACCTTGGTGCCTTCCCCAGCTGGAGGAGGCGGCTGCAGCCACAGTCAAGCACCCACAGAGCCCTGACACAGGAGGAGGGACAATGTTCCAGTGTTTTTGTAAGGGAGCAGGCAGGAGCGCGAGTCAGCTCTGGGTGTGAGGCTGCAGAGCTGCCCCTGCCTGATCAGGGGTTGTGACTCCTCTGACCCTGGTGGTGGCAAAGCTGCGGCTCCTGCAGGCTCCCTGTGATGGGCCCTCTTTCCCTGTTGACCTTGTCACTGCAGAGAGTGGTGGAGAATTTTTCTGATGTAATATATTCAAGTTTTCTCATCCTGTCCTCCCCTTGTCATCCCAACAGGCTTTCCAGCATGGCTTGGATTAGCCTTAAGTTCTTGTGGTTTCTTGTTTCAGATTTTGGTCTGGCCATTTGTCATCTTGGTTCTGTTTCTCCTCTCTCTGTTCTTGGAGTGACAGAACACAGGATCACCTCGTTGGATAAGATTATAAATGCTTTGCTGTCGAATTGCCAGTAATGAGTCTCTGCCAAATTTATACTCTAAAATTCCCCAAGCAGCAATTTAATTACATTATTTTGGATACAGCACCATAGCAGCTGCATTCATTTGATGAGGATTCATTATGGCTTATGGTGAAAACAATGGCAAATTAGCTCTGGTGTGTTTTGGAATTTGCTCTTTATTTAGTTTAGAGTAACCCTGTTTTAGTGAGCCTGACTCCCAGGCCCATTTGATCCTGCAGTCTGTGAGAAAGTGGTAAAGCTCTGACGAAAGTTTTTAAAAAGCAGATATATCTACACCTGTTGCAGCTCAGCTGTTGAACTCCTGCTGGTTTGTGGTTAAAAGGGAATTACCAGATAGATCCATTCCACTGTGTTTCAAAGAATATTACAGGACCATTTCCAGTCATGTGCATAAATCAAAATAAATACATAAATAAAAAATCTTCAGTCTTGCCCATATTTTTCATTGATGAATATTTTCTGCAGGAAAGTATTATATCCCTACCAGAAATCTAGTATGAGTTCTCAAGGAAATCAAAACCAAATGACTTCTACAACTACTTCCAAGTTCCAACTTAAGCCAGCTTTATGAAGTATTTGTTTAACATTTTTTAAACTCTCTGGAGGATTTATAGCAAGTTAGGGGGTGACATGATGCCTAGTCATAGGGCAAAATACACAGCTACAGTGTAAAAACCTCCTAAGATCAAATTTGTTCTCCTATCACTATTCTAAATAAAAGCCACAGCTTCCCACTAGAAGCTTTTGCCAGAATGCCAACATTTTGCGAGGGGGGAAACTTCTGCAGGAAATTTTTGTACTGAAAGAAGTCTTTCTATAGATATAGTTATAGTACCACTTTTGGATCTCCAGTTTATTTTGATTTGTTTATCCATAGTGGTAATTTTAATGGTAAAAATCATTTTTGGCCACTTAAGAACACAAGGAAAAAGAAAGTTTCTGTTTTCAGCTTTCTTAAAGTTCTGTCACGTTTGTACATCTTAACCACTCTGTGCTGATAAAGGGAACAACCCTTAACAGAGCTGGACACAGAGAAATTGCCATATCCCCTTTTGTTACACTCTGTGAAGGGCTGTAGGTGGAATTGCTTCTCCTTCCTTAGGATAATATTTAAAGTTCATTCAATCACTTTCCTTCCTGTCCTAATCTGTCAGATCCTTGTCTGTCAGATCCTTGTACCACAACCAGACTAAATCTGGTTTGCATAATTTCAACTTGCTGGACACCTAGGAAATTATTCACTTATTGTGCAAAGATGTGGGTGTTTTTTTTTTTTTTTTTGTTCTTGAGAGCTGGCATAGCAAGGGTGGGATTGAGCAGGCAAGGCAAAGGAGGTAGGGATGAACTGCTACAGGGAGGGGAAAATGGTGGATGCACAGGAACTAGCCATCAAATTGTTGTAGCTGCAGGGAAATTATTTTTAAGGCAACTAATTTGTGCATCTACTATCAGCATCTAGGGCAGCAGTCTTCCTAGAGTACAGTTTTGTGCAGTCCCTGGACACTGCTGGGTGCCTGAAGAGGGAGGAAATGGATGAACCTCAGTGCTCCCACTTGAGCTGTGCCTGCTCCCCTGCACTGCTGGGGCTGCTCATGGACAGCAGAAAGTGCAGGGAATCAAGTCACCAAAGGTTGCACAGCTACTGGAGCTGCTCCAGTGGGATGAAAGCACCATGCACAGAAGACAGGGAGAGCAACATCATCAGAAAGAACAATTTTTGGTGGAAGCAGGCTTGTTAAATTTGTTCAGTTATCCCATAATATACCTTCAGTGCCAGGAGTGTAAATAACAAGAATCCTAAACTGTCAATGATAAATAAACAAACAACAAATAATAATTTAAAAATCTCATAACATTTGTTGAAGCAATGTGGGATTTTGGTGGTCTGCCTGAGGCCAGAATTTGATATATACTATAAACATAATATAAAGCAAAAATAGTAATAGAGCCAAATTTTTAAGACTGAGCAGGACACCTTGTACTCCCACTACCAGAGTGATACTGCTTCACAACACTAGAAAAGAATTACACGACTTCTGAATCCTAAACATGAATACTGAAATCATATATGTAATGTATTAAAAAACCAAACACCAAAGCTTTAAAATACTTCTCTTGTACCCGGCACACCCAGTTTAAAACAGCTTCCCATTATGGAAGCACTTAGCTTCTTTGGGATTATGACAGACTTTCCCTATGAATTTTTCTGTAGAAAGAGTGACTCAGAGGGAGCAGCCTGGAGACACACAGCTTCCAAGATTGGATAGTTATTTGCCTGACCTTGCAGACCTCCTTAGGAAGGAAATGAGTTCCTCCAAGGAAAACTCGTGACAGCAGACTCAGCCTGCTCTGCAAGCAGAGTCATTCAGCGAGGCACTCCAGTCTGGAACCTCAGGGTGAACCAGGGCTCCTACCATGTCTACAACATGTCAGAAAAAAACCCCAAACCAAACTACATGAAAAAACAAACATTCCCCTCTTTACCTTCTGTTGTTTTCTTCCTTAGCGTGACAGTTTCATTGCAAACTATAATCAGAATAATTACAAAATAAGCTCTCCCACATATGAATTTGTAACTTGTGACAATCATTTACCAGTAACACAACAATTTACTTGTACTCCCATACTGCACTCAACTCTGCACACAATAGGTGCAAAAATTAGACTAAAATAAATTCCTAATTTATTCAAAATTATTTTAATATTAATCTGAAGCTTTCACTGTTGAAATTAAATATTATGAGATTTTATAGTAGAACTCCAAATTGGTTTTATTTGCTGTTTTGGTTTTTTTTTCCCCCTTAAGTGTAGTAGTAACTCATTTGACAGAAAAATTACATTGCCTTTAAGTGAGAGTATGCTAAATTATTTAGGCAGAGCAAGAACCCATTTAAAACTACTCAAAATTCAGAATTCATTTAAATGTTTTTCCTTTTTCCAGAAAAATGTTTTAGTAGCTCATCATTCTCTTTACTCAACCTCTTCTAACAAAAGACATTACCAGAAACAACCTGAAGAGGTAGTTTTACTCAGAGTAATTCACTGCATGTTCAAGCAAACATCTTCAACTAGTATAAATATGAATAAATCTGGAAGCAATCAAGGAAATTAATTGGGTAAAAAGGTTCCTCTGATAATATTCTTACACCAAAAGAACTGCAGTAATTAATTGCATTCTGCCTCCATAAGAATTTTAGTGCATCAAAATTTCAAAAGTGTGTGTCTACCAAGTCTGAAAAGATAGCTAATTCAGCAGAGGCAAAACAAGTGCAAAACCACAAAAAGGCTTCATGGTGCTCCTCCGTTTGGTGGATTTGACTGGAAAGGTCAGTTTTTCCTCAAGAGTGATCATAAGCAATGCTCAAAAGAGGGTGAAAACATTTTTGTATGGCTAATATAACGCCCTTTCCCCCACAAGCTCCAGTATATTTTTGAAGTTAAATGTTGTAATCAAAGGCAGGACAAAGAACAATGTTTGCCCATACTTAAGGGGCACAGGCAAGAAAAGACTCAAGAGCCACATAAATTCACCCGAAGTTTGCATGACCTCAGCTGCCATGAGGCATCTCATGGGTCCTTTTGGTAAGTGGGCACCTTATTGACCCTTGGGCTGAAGAAGGGCCTCAATGCAGGAGCTCTCTCACATGAAAGATTTTTCAATGTTGTTGAAATGAGTTCTATTTCAACTGAGATGAGCTCAGTTTACCCCTCAGTGCCAGCCTTCCAAAGCAAATGCAGCTCACCCTGCCAAGCTGAAGAACACTCTGTGCAATGGGAGAGCCCCAGCACTGCGGGGCCGTCCTGGAGTGACCCACTGCCCCAGCAGCCACTACCTACACAGGGGAGGCAGGCATGATCACACAGTCAGCAGGAGATCCTGACTGCTGCAAAAACACAGGACATTTCACTTCCAACCATTCACTTCTATCCTCTTTCTCATCTGTACATACATTCTCCTCCCTTTTACAGTTTACAGACTATAGTCCATTTGGTTATATTGGGAAATGCATTGAAAAATCCTATTTTTAGATTGAGAATTTCAAAGTACTTTTTTTTAAAAAACTACATTCAGATATCATTTGCAGTATTTTAACAGTTACTTGAATTATTCCTTTGAAGGGATTTCTTGCACGCATGTGTTCCAAGTCTTTGGACAAGAAATAAAATATTTCAAATACCTATTCAGATGAAATTTCATTCATATACACAGATCAGAATATTCTCTACTCTTTAGAAACTTATTAGGATAGGTATTGTTCAAATTCAGTTTGAATGAGTTATAATCTCCATATGCTGCTCTCTTAATTTGGAAATAAGTTTTGCACATGCTGTCATTACCTATAGCTTAACAAATCTGCTTAATGCTTCTACCACAAGACACACATGTTGTGAGCAGTTGCTCATCTTTAATCTCTTTCAAACTTTGACAGTATCCTAACAAATAACAAAACTCAGGTTTATAGTCTCACATTTCAGAATAGTCAGGACACCTCCAAAAATGCAGATGTGTTTTGGAGGGAAGGCTACAGAAGTGTGGGAACCTATGGAAGTTCCAGCTGCTCTTAGAGCAAAGCTCTGGGTGCTTACCAAGGGAATATTAACCGGTATAATGCAGGTCCAACACAGCAACACAGCTTCTTTTTTACTTCCTCACAGGAAATTTTTATTTCTCTGATAGTTAATTAAAGATAATGTGTTTTCTATTTTACTTTTGTTAATTTTAACTATCAACCAGATCTACATGTAGGAAATTTCTCTGACATTCAAACACATTACAAGCTTGAGTGGACATTAATATTCATAGACAGCATGGCATCTCAATTACCATGACCTGCAGGGGGTAAACAGAAGAGTTTGAAAAGTCTTATGTTTTGTTGTATATGTGTGGATAGTTCAAAAGAAATGAGAAAAGCTGGATTATTTTAACTGGAGAAGCACTTCTTTTTTCTTCATTTGCTTCAAATTAGCCATTGCCTTACCCAACTCTGATACTCTATGTTAAGACATCTTTCAGTACTATCTGATGTCAGAGATGTTCTAGCTCATCTGTAGTCAAACACGTTACTGTTTATCTTCTGAGGCAGAAATAGAAGTGTAGTATCTGTAAAGTACTTCGAAATGTGCATGAACTACTGGTAGAATTACAGTAATCAATAAAAAAAATTGCTGTAGTGCTCAGTGGTTTAGGCATACCCCTGAACAAGAGGTATATTAACAACCTCATCCTGATACAAGTCTTGGGCTGCAAGAGCTCTACCCCCCAGCCCCTCACTCCATCCCTTCACTCAGCCTAAGAGCAGATTGATGCTCCCATCTTCATCTGTCCTGGTATTAGCAATGATTTATTACCCACAACTGCTGAGCCTACAGTAAACAATGGTGAAAGAAATGATTAATGCAGTATGGCACTGAGAAGTAATTGCATGAAAAAGGCTACACATTTTGCTATTTACTGTAATGAGCTGATTCATACATTAAAGATCTCTTCTCGTTGTACAATGATTTTATTTTCCTTTTATTTTGAATAAACCTTTAAAAAATAATTTGCTATCAAACCCAAAATGTCATTAAGAAATTAAAGCTGAAACACTTCTAAGGCAGAAGAAAATCTGTTTCTCAGAGGATATAAGAAATTCTCTCATATTTTTTATTTTTTATTTTTCAAATTTAGGGTGTGTAGATTTCAGCCAATTAAAAGTACTGTTATAGCAGTAATTAACATCAGTTTCAACATCAGAAGTAATTCATTAGACTGGCACATAAGGAAGGACATACAGAGCCAGAAACTGCAGTGGCATCTCTTCTCCTGGATGAAGAGCAGAAGAATCCAGGCTTTTCAACATAAGGACAAGGGGAGGTGGAGCTATTGTATTTCAAACCAAAATAATTCTATGAAATCAAATAGTAGTGTGAAATCAAATAGTATGATATCCACTAGCCAATATTAATTTCAAACATTCTTTTAATCTTGGCCATTACATGATGTAAACAGCTCACCTGAATATTACTGTGACCATAAAAAGTGTCTATATACCTGTCATGCTTGCTGCTGATTTTTGTTCTAAGGATGGCTGAATGAATACTCCTTGAAGTTGGGATTACATCTCAAGTACTTGTACAAGACCTAATATTACGGGACTTTCTGTTTCAATTGAGCCTTTGGAGATTACCATAGTAAAAGTAAGTAAATTATTTCTACATCTGATAGATGTAGTTGGCAGAGATCATAGAGGAAGTGTCTAAAAGTCAGCAACACCCACAGAGATTTTATTTTCTTTTTTTTTTTGGTTAAAAAACCCCTCAACCTTCATGTAAATCTGGAACTTTATATAGTATATTATTCTATCAAATTATCCTTGACTTTCAAACTTTCAGCATTTGATTTCTTTTCTGGGCCACTAAAAGACTATGAACAAGGGGTCTGTGGTAACTTAGAAGACCATTATGAATATCACAACTAATTGAACAGATAAATAACAACGGAAAAAGCCATATGCACTCTAGCTACTTTTCTGATCTGTGCTGAATTTGATTTCTCTCACAATGTAAAATATAATTACAGGATCATACTGCTACTTTATGTTAATATGGTCAACATACTCTAAGTAATCTAAAATTGCTAAGTTTCAAAAAATAAGACTGAGACTACATTTAAACAGAAAATTTTCAATTCTCAAGAAATGCAAAGTTTGCGAGCATGGAAAAACCCCAAACCACTACGAACTGACAGAACTTTGTTCATGCAATAAACATAAAAATATAAATGACCTAAAAATTCTGGAAGTGTTATAGAAATAATTTAGATGAACACTTCTACATAACCATATGCCTGTCTATGGAATCATTGCTTTTGTCTTTTTCTGACCCTCTCTGATTTTCAGTAGTCAGGATTTCAGGGAGCTCTTACGGGGAAGTCACAGTGCATGTGCAAACACAGCTGCTACCAGGGGGCACAGAATTTTCTAAATTTTGAAAGTGCAGTCCTAGCTGCTACAAAGAATCACATCTTGGCAACTGGGAACAGCTGAAAATGGATTATTCATCTTTAATGGAGGGGATCTGTAAGGTACAAAAGCAGCCCAAAAGCCCAGTCTTTCAAGCACATCTGTCTGAGGCACTGAAATAACCCTGTAGATGCAGCCCTCCCACCCTTGTAAACTGAGATATTGCATAGGACCAACATGCCACAAAAGAAGAAATATCTAAAAAAGTAATACTACTACTCCAGCCTGTAGAAATTAAAAAAGAAAAGGCTAGCATAAAATTCAATCCTGCTGGCACCATCAAGGCTAATCATTAAGAAAGTCTGTGATATATATTACATGTTTATTAGCTAACCAAGATATTCTAAGCATTCTGCTGGTGAAAACAGTGTACCTTCAACTAAGCATTTGATCTGCAAAAGTGTAAGGATTACTTAAATAAGTGTTTTCAGGAAGTGTAAGAATAGCTCAGTATAGTCACACTATGATAAAATTAACATTTTCTTTACACCTGCCTTAATTTTCACTGGGTTGAGACAACTGCAAAATAGATTTGTGAGAGCAACATTATAAATGAGATGTGAAAGCTGTGAAGGACAGGAATCCCCTTGCCTCAGGTTCCTGGTGTGGGTGTTTTCTCTCAAGGGCAAAAATGTCCTCCCAGCAAAAGACAACACTTCTTGCTGGACAGTCAAGGGACGCCCACAGAGATGGAGTCTGGATGACTGGTTTTGGGGAGAGATAAATATAAATGGGGGAGAAAGGAAGCACAGTCTTATCACTCATATCAGGGTTTGAGTCCAAAATGTGCTTTAGCAAACCAACACAGCTTTCCAGTCCATGACCTTCTGCAGGAGTTTCCCTTGCCATGGACTATTCCGGCTTTCCAAATTAGTGACCATTTCAGTTTGTTATTAACCCTATGTAAGGTCCCCAGTGCTAATGGCATATACAACGATTGTTGTTTTGATAGGAAGCATACATTTTACTTAAGAAAGAGGGTCAAAGTAAAACATAACAGATATACAGCTGTAAAGCCCAAAATTTGAAGGATTATACTGGTATCATTGCTAAATTTGTAAAATCAGAAAAAGTAAAACAAAACAAGATGTCATGAAAATTATTCCACATAAGATTGAGAACTAGTCTGGCTTCCTTGGAAATCAGGGTCATGAGAACAAAGATAATAATGCTGTGCTATTCACAATTTTGTTTAATTCTTTCATTTTCCTGAACGGATTAGACCTTCAACACCATCATTTCCACTAAAATGGGAGGAAATAAGTAGTATGTGGAAGACTTGCCAACTATTACATTTTTGAAATTAAGTTTTAAAAAATTGGCTTATATTACTTAAGGAAGCTTGGGCAGATAAAACCCCCTAATCTCATAGTACTTACAACTATTGTAAAATCATAGTTCATTATCCACAGTCATATACATGAAGAACTTCAAAATGTGTCTAAAATAAACACATACACACACTCTCCCCTGATAAAAGACTAATTTTGATATTCTGTATTAATACTTTCTGTTATTCTTCTAAACTCTGAAAACAAATACCAAATGGAGGAAAAAGACAAAGCAGATAACATCAAGCTAAAGAGAGAATTTTCTAAAGTCTGCCTTAGTAATTATATTTCAGTGTAATAAAATAAGTGTGGATGGAAAATTTTTGTAGTAAAAGAGCTTATTCCTACATCAATCCTCTTCCATGCAACAACTTCATATTTTTGGATCTTTGCAAATACTGAAGCGTAGACAGTTAGTTGTAGTTTTGCATCTATTTCTGGGTTAAATAATTAAGTAATATCAAATAATATTCCATAATAATCCCTGTGACTATTCATCATTTTAATTTCATAAAAAAAATTGTACACTGAAAAATCTATCAAACACTATCTAATCTAATAATAATAATATTATAATAATATGAAGCTGCATCTAATCTAATAATAATGGAAGTCCATGAGCTCTATACTTTGCCAGGTTGGGTATGATGCTCTAACTATATATTAAATTTGCAGAAATAGCACTACCCTCAATCTGTTACAAACAAGGTAAAGGAAGTGCCATTTATCTAAATGTTTAATAACACGTATCACCATTACACTGACATACTCTGTCTCTCTATATTGATGCTGAATTGATTTTTGTCTTTTTGCTTTTATATATTCTCTTTATCCTTTACATATATTTTTGTAGCTTTGTAGCCAATTATTCTATTCATAGCTAGCACTATACCTACTCTATTAGACAGAAAGACAAAATAAATTCCCCAATGGCTCCAAGGCCTGGGGTCTAAGTTTAGATTCTCTAGGAAGCCAAGGTTGAAACTGGCTGAGACACATTTTTATAAACAAAGTTTAGTTCCTATCTAAGGTGGGGAGGAATTCAGAAAAGGGTAAAATCAGGGAAGAATTACCTCACCATTTCAGTCACTAACTGGGGATTCTTGTCAGTTATGCTAATTTGCTAAACACACAAAAATTGTATGCACTCTGTGTTACATGTGCATCTTTGGTGCTTTCCATCTAGCAAGTTGTGCACCTATGGATCTACAGATCCTTAGAAAGGTGATTTCTTTTTATCACCTAACTAGGTCTGGCTTGTGCTTTTAGGACAAACAAAAAGGCATCACTACCAGTTGGATTTTATTAAAATAGATTGCATTAAATACCAAGTTAGTGAAGTTAAGGGTATGCAGAGAAACTGTAAATTTAGATATGAAAATATTCAGCTATTAAAAAGGGCACATGCGTAGAATTGTAAAAATAGAAAACAAGTAAATCTATTGATGCATAATTTATATATATATATATATTTGACCTTTGACTTTGATTATACTTTTACTAACCTACACATATATATGAAGCTGTATATTTTTACTTAAACACAGGCATATGTGTGTTTCTTCAAATTCAAGATTCTAGATATTCCTTAAGTTAGACATTACTGAAAATTACCCATATTTTTATGGTAGACAACTCTACATAGACACAAATGCCAACATATTGCAATATATCGATTATTATGAACTGAGATAACAAAATAAAGCCATATAAAAATAGTTGGAAAGTTTCAACATGTATTTTTCCAGAATCTTTGCAAAGTTACTTAAACATGAGAAGTTTTTAATCTATAATGTGCATATAGCAGGGAAGCAGACCTGTAGAAGGTATTTGTAGAAGCTGTGGTTTTAAGAAAGTCTCCTACCTTTATACGGTGAAAGGTTTAGAAAATATTAATTCATTCCTCCCTACGTGGAAACAATTCCTATTCCTTTAATATTTGAGAGTAGTTGAAATGACACACAGTAGAAAAAGTAATCTTTGCATCCTGAATCAACAGATTTGGAAAAATAGATGTGTATGGATTCTATCACTAAAACTATTTGGAAACCAGACAAACAAGAAGCTCCTTCTCTTTCTGGAATTGCTGAGTGCTATTCAGAGAGCTGCCCTGCTTCATAAACATGCCCAAAACAATTCAGCATTAATGAATTTCAAACTGAAATATGGTGAACCAGAGCTAAGCTACCAGAGCTAAGTTTGATTCCGCAAAGATCTTTCTTGACCAAGCATTAGAAAAATTGTGCCAAAACTATTTTTGGCAAGAAGATATATGTTAGAGGCTAAATTCTAAGTAAATATGAAAACATGTAAAAAAATTAGTTCCAATGCTGTTATGCTGGCTTTACACCATTTCAAAATATGTCTTATCATCTATCTTTATCTTTTGTTTTAACTCTTCATGGCTCTTTGCTAGTATTAAATGAGTCATATATTTCCATCCACACCTTATAAGTTTGTTCCTCCTCAAATATTCTCTGTTGTTCAAAATAAATCTTATCTGACTGTGTTTTTTCCTCGTGTTCATGAGTTTAAGTACATCTATCCAACAATAGTAATTTTGTTATCTTTTTCTGAAAGAAAATAAAAAGAATATATGTTTAAATTGTTATTTTCTTTTTTTTTTTTTTGCAACAAGAAAAGAAGGTGAAGAATCAATATCAAAATTAACCATAAATATTTTTTGAGGTAATATGATGTGGTAAGCACAGTCATTTATTCTTCCTGTATTTAAAACCTTGATTGTTTTTGCTGTTAAAAATTATTTTTATCACAATTTTGATCACCACATCATAAATCTTGTGTATTGTCAGGATATTTCCTGTTCTGTTTTGGTCATGGTTTATTGCTTTTTCCATTACTAATATGCATCTGTTTATGATCAACTTTAAAAAGAAAAATAAAAACCAAACCAAAGCACATCTATAAGCACTAGACCAACAGTGAGCACGAAGGTGGCATCGTGGCTGTGCAGCTAAGCAAGAAAGGATTCCTCCTCAAGGAACACAAATGCCCTCAATTCCCCCTGCCCCAGTACAGGTTGAGAAATAGAAGCACCTCTCAGGGATGGAGATATTCTTGCCAAAGGAAAGCATTTTCTCATTTTGAGATGTTCACTATTGTTGTTACACTCGCTGTTAAACACACTTCAGTGTAGACACCTCTGCTGGACAAGAGTACAGAACTCCTAATTAAGGAGCTTCATTTTTGCCACAAAAGGAGCTAGATTGTAATGGAATCTTTTGTCCTGTGCTTAATGACGGGTGAGATATTGTTTAAACCACTAGCAGCACCACTGCAAGAAAATGTGAGTAATTAGCATAGGTTAACACCCAGAACAGCACCAGTTGCTTTTGTTAGTACCAGTAGTGTGTCGATTTAAAAAGAAAAATCAAAAGAGTCACCTTAAGTCGGTCAGCTTTTCTTCTTGAAAGGTAACGTTAATCACGCAATTTTTTAACTATTGGTTATCTCAGTCTTTCAGATTTTTTTTTAAAGATTGAAAGTAGCCTATATCAAACCTTGTGTATACTAAAAAGTCAAAGCAGCAAAATAGCAAGCAACCACCCATTTTCTCAAGTGGGAATTTAGTGTTTAATTTGCATGGGGTAGATGCACACTATCTGTAAGTTAGTAAAGACCATCTGCAATCTCATGCCTAATACTATATTACAGAAAGATCAGTGATTCAGGAGGTCATATCACCCTTAAGGAAGGCAGAGGAAGAGGCCTGAATGTGAAAATGGAGATGAAATTTTTGACCATCAGCTACCAAATGCCGATGGAACTGGTATCGCTCCTACTTCTGAGGGATAAATGCCAATCTACAGAACTGAAAATCTTATTTTCTAAGATCGATTTGTAATCTAACTCATGTGATGGGAGAGGTAACAAGAAAAGGAAAGACGTTACTTTCAGATTACCTACTTGTGAACAGAGATCTGCATGGAAACCACTTGGACTAATATTCCTGGACCAGAGTGTAAATATGTCATATATGTGGTGTAATTGGCATGACTGATGTCATCACAGGTGTTACCAACATGAAATAGGCTGCTTCATGACTAAGATGACAGGAACAGGACTTCACATGACTACCAATTGTGTGTGCAAAGGTCTTTTATGCAGTTTGGGTACAAAGAAATTCTTCATCTCAAAAAAATCATACAAATAATATAAATAATGCTAGGAGTTGTCATTCTGAGACAAGAGTTATTTGGCTCAAGTCTACACTAACCATTAAATTAGTACTTTAATTAGTCTTTAAGGTGGCTCGTGTAAAAACTTTAGTAGGCTTAGAACTTCAGTTGTCTTACTTTTAGGTTAGCTAAGCTGGGTGACATCCAATGTGAATGTTATTTATCTTTTTTAGCTTCAGAGCTTGCTGAGCCATCTTTGCACAGAAAAGACACAGATCATGAAAAAATACCCTCATTTTCTTCCTATCAACAGTACTGAGTCAAAGATCGCAAGGGAGAAGACCGACCTTTTAAAGTCTTCTTTCAATACTTGCATTATCTATGTGCAACAAGACCAGAAATGTTTACTCCTTTTTTTTTACATCATCAAAAATATGCTTATCCAGTATGTAATGTTGAAGGTCTTTCATGTTAAGTAGTGTATTCCTAATGGTATAATGCTGGAAATCAATACATTGTTATGTCACTAAATAGTAGTCCCTGGTAAGGATGTAAACTCACTGGATTAATAAAAAACACAGTAAATCCAGGCGGCTATTCACTTTTATGGCCCGGGTTAATGTTATCAACAACAAATCTATTAAAATAGCAAATTAGTTCAGAAAAAGAGAAAGCAAAAATAACAACTCTTTGGTAAATAAAAAAGTCTTTAAGAGATGAAAGGAAGTTATTAGGTCCAGGTAAAGAAGCGTCTTTCATTATGTTCATATGAATATGATGTGCATATTTGCATAGCATAGAGGCGCAAAACCTGCACAGAATGCATGTGCAGATTTCACCAGCGAGCACCTAAAGTGATCATAGACATAACTGCAGCCACACACTTTAATCTGAAAAGATTTAAGTTAGCTAAACCTATAATCCAGTGGTTTTTCCATGTTCAGAATTCTGTTTGGGAAGGCTGGCAGTTGAACCTTGCTCTCCATGCTTGCGATTTCTGGATTGCAGTCCATGTTTAAAAACACCATCCACAGCTGCACACAGGTGCACATGCAGACAGTCTGGAGGGAGCAGGTGGAGGAAAGTGGGGGATGCCTAATTCCTGCCTTGGCTCTGCAGCAGCACAGAATCAGCATGAGAGAAACGCACACCCAAGTGGGTGTGAGGTCACCTGCCTTGGCCTCAATGTTCAGCAGGAGCTCTGCCTCTGCTGGCAGCCTGGAGAGCCTCCAGAGCACCCTGAGACCTGGCTGCCGACTGCCACCTCGCTCAGGGTGTTCCTGCACAGGACCAGGCTGCGGGAGCCTCCCAGCTACCTGGCAGGAGATGCTCCAGAGGCTTCCAGAACCGTGGGAATGCTGCAAGATCAGAAACAATTTTGGCTTTGTTACTAGGATTGCACTGCCTGCGAGCCTGGTGGGAGGCAGCACGGGAAGAGCAGAGCCGGCGTTCGGCTTCCCTGGCTGGATGGGCAGCTGGCATCCCTGAAGCCAGCGCAGATAAATGCATCTCCTGTTAGTGGTGATGTGAAGGGCTTTTGAAAATGAAAGCAACCTAATGAAAAATGATCAACAGCAAAGCGTGTGCAAAGAATGCATGACATTTCAGTCTGCGTATGTGAAGTCAGCGCAAAACACTGCCAGCTGCAGGTAGGTAGGAAAATTCACCTGAACAGTACTTTGCACTGTATATTCCTTATGATAGCTTTAGAGAAAGCCAAACACAAGTGAGGAATTTCATCTTAAGTAAAATCTGGCACCTTTTACATGGTGACCAAACACACATACAGATCTTTATGTGTGTCTCATATGATTAGAGATCGCATATCTGCCTTTCCCAACTGCTGCTGGAATGAGGACTTTAGCATGCAACCAAAAGGTATTTTCCTTCCCAACCACACACTGCTTGGCTAAAAATCTGATAGGTAACACTGACCTTTAGCTTGTCATAGCGGTCACTTAAAGCTGCCACCTGATGGTCACGGTGTCGCCCGACCAGTTTACACAAGGCACAGATTAACTGGTCATCAGTCACACAGTACATGTTAACTTTCTCGTCCTCATGCTCCAAGCACATTAATCCTCTGATGTGAGAGTCCGGGATGGGCTCGATGAGACGGTGGCCGGTGAAGGGCTTCTTGTTGGGGTGAGTGGCTTTCAGGCACTCCTCGCAGTAGGACACCTCGCAGGTAACACAGGTTTTCACTGCCTCCTGGGCAGGGTCCTGGTCGCAGAACTGGCAGAGCACCTTCTCGCAGGACGACATGCTGTTGTTATCGAACGCCCGCTCCCGGCGGGTCTCGCTGGGGGAGTTGGGCCCGCTGACGGAGGCTTTCTGAAACCTGTCGATGATGTTCTGCAGGGTGACGTTGCGCTTGAGCCCGTCTAGACCGCGCTGGCTGAGGGTGATGACATAGCGGCAGGTCGGGCACTGGAAGGCGGTGATAGACTCCACCGGCTCGTTGGTGGCGCAGTGGGAGACCAGGATGCGGTGCGCGCAGTTGAAGCAGAGGCTGTGAGCGCAAGGCAGCAGCAGCGGGTCTTCAAACAGCTCCAGACAGATAGGGCAGGTCAGTTCTGACTCCAGTGTTTCCATCTTCAGGCAAAGCTTTCCTGTGGCGTCAGCGAAATCCAGGGAAGCTGATCAGCTATCTGGAAACACATGTAAAATTCGATTAGGCAAGAGAAAACATGAGGGGTCAGCCATGGGGGGTTGTCAACTTTCGCCACCGCTCCCTGGTCTATCAACCCACCATGCCGGGTGGGAGAGCAATCCAAAGTTTTGAATCTGCACATACACACGTCAAGGTATTTAAACTGTTTTATTCTATCCCCCTCTACCTTCTGTTCACTTAAGAATGAAAAAGCCCAAATGTTCTTAATTTTTTTCTCTTTTCCTTTCTCTTTTATGCAATCAAGAATGTTTCTGTGCATTATTAAAACACAAAATGATAAACTTCAAAAGCCTATTACAGCAAAATTAGATTTCTTTTGCAGATGCTGCTTTTGGGTTCACTCATCTATTAGTAAAACTTAAAAAAAAAAACCCACCTTCAATTTTGTATGACATTGTGCAAGGGTTAGTCCAGAGTATTATAACTGATAAATTTAAAATCTCTATTAGCATTGAATTATTTTATCAGATTGAATTTTTCACTTGCTACTATAGGAATAGCACAGCATTTAGAGTACATGTCTGTGTTTATTTATGTAAATATATATATGGATTTAAACACAAGGAATAATGTTTCTTACATATATATATATCATATATGCTCCTATGTATTTCAATAACACATGCAGCTGTATTTATGTACAGCTATATCTTTGTGCATATATACCTGTATATATATGCCAAAAAGTATATCACATACATGTTTGTAGTAAGATTAATATAACCACAGGAGCACAAAGTGCTGTAACTGAAATGCCTAAATGAAGATGAATTAGGTACATGCCAAACAGTAGCTTAGCCCAAATTAGTGATGATCCCAATCTCTAATACAAGAAAAGCCTCTAGACAGTAGCATAGTAAAATGTAGTGAGATAGGGAAATGTGTGAGTTGCTTAGGAGGAGTTTGTGTAAGTATCCACTTCTGTATGAGTACTCTCTACTGCTAAAACATACGAACTACGGCTTACTTTAGTGACCTTATTAAACCCCTGAAGTGGATTTGGACTAGAATCAACGATTTTTTGAATGGAGGGCATGGGATTTTCTGGAGAAGGCAGTGGTATACCCCCATCAGAGATCAACTGAAACTTCATTTTGCTTCTTTTCCTGTGCTCAGCGTTACAGAGAATGGTTTTGAAAGAGTCGCCCTACGCGACTCTCCCTGCCTAAGCTCCCGTCAAGGGCCCGTCACTGCCGCAAGCAGACGGGTCAGTGAAGCAGAAGCAAAAGCTATGCTTCACACTCACAGAGCTGTACCTCTTCACAGTACAATCTATTTAAGCTTTGTTGCTCATAACTGAGGATGGCTTCAGATGGCACAGCTGCATCGTCTTTACACTGTAAAGTCATTGTTCAGTTGTGTGAACTATTGACTCCTCCCCTGGCCAGGGAAAAAGACAGAAGGACAAGAATCCCCCACAAACAAACCTTGATTCATTAAGGGTGAGAAAAGCCCAGGGCTCATTAGCAGCCTTGGGAACCAAGCAGGCTTGAATCTTCTGTACTTCATGACAATTAGTGTGGGGAGCATGGTGGCAGTGACAGGAATGCTACCTATAACCCCAACATGAACCAAGCAAAAAGGAAAGTTCAGCTAACAGAGGCAAGGTTCAGACTTCACCATTGGTATTTAGTCCTCCTTGCTGTGTGGGAAGAGCAGCAAGGCGTCTGTTCCAGAGGTATGCCTAGAAATGAGGATACTTTGCCTCTTTGCACTAATGCGTCCTTTTATTCTGCCAAGAAATCTGAGCATTTAAAAAATGCACTGACCCCATCACAAAATTTGCTTTCCTGTATCTTCCATGATGCTAATCTTTTTTGAAATAAAGTTCAGTTTGCCAAAGACTAATTCATTTATAGCTATCCATCAGCTGCCATAATTGCATGGTGCATCTGGTCAAAATTAAATGTCTGGAAATTTAATATAAGCAGGAAGACAACTCCCTTCTCAGCCATAGCCATACAGCAGAGAAGAGATTAAAGCCTTTTCTGCAAATGAAGACCAGTTTGTCTTTCCCCCTCTTCACTCTCTGTCTCACAGAAGTCCCAAAAGATCAAAATCTCATTCACATTGTTTGAATCCCTTCCACACCACAACTGTCTACTTCATCATCCTCTTATCCTGCAGGCTGAATACTGGAAAAGGGAGAAGGGGATTTGGGTTTGGCAGGAGACAATGTTTAAAAAGACAAACTAATCATTTCTCATCTATTGGCAGCCCTGTGAAAACCTGCCAGCTTTAAAGGTTTGTTTCTCAGGACCATGTTCAGAATACAGGGCTTTCTTCTATGCTAATCTCTCTGTACAAAATTCCTTCTCCTCTTCCATGTGCCAAACAGTTTCATTCATTCTGTTTCCTTCTTAAAGCACTTTTTTTAAGCAAAGGCTTTTTTATGGTACTTATATCAAAGAGATGTATAGATAAACAGCTAGAAGCAGCAGAAAAACATTTGCATCACTGCCTCACAGAAAGATGTTTGAATCACCATCAGGGCTCTACACAAATACCACCATCTCAATTGATGACTAACTCTAATCTATCTGACCTGAATGAGCAGCAGCTGAGCCCTAACTAATGCTATTCAGTATGAGCAAGGGTGCCAAAATCTGATCTCAGACTGTAAACGTCTTGGAATAAGAACCTATCTTCCAAGGTAAACAAAGCTGAGCACACTGATAGAGACCAAAAAAATTACATTTCCCCCTTTTCTTTTGCAGTTGCAAGTAAGTCAAAACACAGCACATCTAGGACTGAATAATGAATCCTTTGAGAGCCTCTCACCAAAGACAGGCTGCATTTCTGGACAATCAAATGACTACTCTAATCCACTGAATTTCTGCTTTAACATTTAAGTGGGTGCCTAAAGTACAGATCAGTGTGCTGATGATCCAGCAACAAAATCTTTCAAACTCACTGGCCCTTGCTTTAAGGTTTCATACTGAGTTTAGGTTTTTCTTTCTTCCTTGAGAATGGTAGAGAATTCATAGCTACAGAAAACTGGAAGAAACACAACATGCATTTTTTATGTATGCATATAATATGGAATACAACTTAAGGTTGCGTTCCATATTCAACCTACCTCAAAAATTGAAATGCACATAGCCTCCAGACGCAGAAAAGAATGAAAGAATTTCAAGTACACAATTTCCTATTTGCAAAAATATGGAATTATTGTCAGAAAATTATATTACCAAAATGTTATTGAAATGACAAGAGTTATTTTTCTACCCACAGGAGGTAATTTTAAGATCAGATGTCAAAATAAAAGAGATTGACAAAAGAAATTTTATTTAAACAACAAAAATATGCTTAAGTAACTTTGAATTTGTGACATCCCCCCAGGCACATAATGATTAGTTATGCAGTATATTGTAAACATGCACTAAATAAAATCCCAACATCAGTCTAGTTCGTTGCAAGATTTTACTAACCCTAGTGGAATTAGCATCTCTGTACCTCTGCTTACAAGCATGACATATTTTGTAGGTGGCATTAACACCTTCATTTGCCAAGACATAGTCCAGCAGCAACTGGCGTAACTTCTGAGATAACAGATTTAGGAAGGAGAAAAAAGTTATTGCAGAGAATCAATTGCAATGACAGAAGAAAGGAGTGAGAATATGTGAGAGAAACAGCTCCGCAAACAACAAGGACAGTGAACTGTCCAACAAGGACTCCCCAACAAGAGGGAGGAGGTGCTCCAGGTGCAGATTTCCCTGCAACTTGAAAGGAATAAAATGAATGTGTCTTTACAAACAGATGTTGTGAATCTGCTTGTAGATAGAGCCCAAGGACTTGTAGGTAGGGAAGTAACAGGAGAAATTATGAGTTTCAGAAAATACAACCAGTGGACATGGAAAGCCGCTCAGCCAAGGTCATGCTAAATTTCTGAACTTTAAGAAGAAGAACAAAGATTTAATAGAGCTATGTTATACACAGGATGTGCGGGCGTTTGTGTGTGCATGTTAAGGGGAACACATAATAGGTGAATTGGGAAGTCTGCACCTTCCAAGTACCTTAGCCAATGGGGAAATGGAAAGAGTGATGGGGCCAGGAAAACTGGGCTGAAAAGGAGGCTGTGTCCTCCAGCAATTTGAGATCCCATGGAGAAATTCCCTATGGCCTCTCCCTTGTTCATGAATAAAGTTACTTCTGTCACGTTTTTGGACATAAACCTCTGGCAATGAGACTTTTTCCACACAAACCCATGGTGAAGACCATGATGAGGCGGGCTGTCCCCCTGCAGTGTTCCATGGTGGAGCTGAGATCCACCTGCAGCCCTTGCAGGACTTCACATGAGAACAGGTGAGTGCCAAAAGGAGTCTGTGACCCTGTGCGAAGCCCGTGCTGGAGCAGATTCCGGGCAGGACTTGTGACCCTGTGATGGACCCGTGTCGGAACAGCCTGTTCCTGAAGGACTGCACATTGTGGGAGGGACCCACACTGGAGTTTGTGAACAACTGTACTCTATGAGAAAAACTCATGTCGCAAAAGTTCTTGTAGGAACTGCTGTCTCCAATGGGATGGACCCCACACCAGAGCAGGTGAAGAGAGTAAAGAGCCCTTCATCTGATAAGGAAGGAGTAGCAGAAAAATGTGATGTACTGACTGCAACCCCCATTTCCCATCTCCTACTGCTGCTAGGGAGAACAAGCAGAAAAATCAGAAGTGAAATTAAGCCTGGGAAGAAGGGGTGGAGGAGAAGGTATTCTATTTCTCATTGCCTGATTCTGATTTCATGGATAAAAAGTTAAATTAATTTTCCCAAGTTGATTCCATTTTGCCTAGGACAGTAACTGGTGAGTGATCTCTCCGTGTCCTTACCTTGACCCATCAGCCTTTTGTATTGTATTTATTTTCCTTGCTCAGCTGAGGAGAGGAGTAACAGAGCAGCTTTGGTCGGCACTTGGCATCCAGCCAGGGTCAACTCACCTCAAGTATAAAACTACACTTATAAATGAATGTGTCAAAAATTCTGGTATACTGAGATCACTTTTGGTCAGTAAAACACTACAGAATTCTCCCCACACTGAATAAATCCCTAGCTACTACAATAATGTGGGCAGGCAATGTTATAGCATGCCACACAGTGTCTCCTTCTATTCCAGTTGGTCCTACAACCTTCAGGAGAGGTGAGAACAGAATCCACCAGGAGTGGAAAAGCAGTGGGAAACCATGTCCTACAAAACTTCACTTTCTACTTTTGTAAAGGTGGAGCTCATGCCATGAATAAAGCTGTTTCATTTCAATTGCAGTGAACTCAGTCCTGTTGCAGGAGGAAGAAGCTGTAGGCCATTCTAGAAATTTCAAGAACCTTACTAACAAGTAGCACTGGGTAAAAGAGTTGGACTGGTGACATGTTCCAAAATTCCTTGAAAATCCTCTCTGGTAGAATCACAGTTTGCAGTGGCTTGGTGAATTATAGGCAAAATATGCCTAAACAGGCCTGAATAGCATTTTTTGTAGTCATGTTTTCTAACAATTTACTGTGATAAGACTGCTATGGAATGGCTGTTAGAGTAAGGCCATTTCAATCCTGGTCCTCCAAACTCATATACAGGATGGACACAAGACCACTGGCTATTTTAAAGATTGAAGACTAAGATTTTTGTTGAAAATACTTGGCAACTTTTTCAGATAGAAAATGGAATTTATTAAAATGCCATTATACGAATATGAAAAGAAATGTAATACAAAATAGAAGTATGTAATGCAATAAAATTAGTTATGCTTGCATACATGTGTCCATACATGTATGTATCCTAGGTTTACAGTACAAGGGGAATTGCAGTGAGCACCCACACTATTCCTGAGTAATCCATGGAATGCTTAAGCAGTTTACTACCATAATACAGAGCTGTAGTTTTCAAAGTCACAACATTTTTCTGTTAAGTGCACAATGAAAGTAAAGTGACTATCTTTTGTTCTTGTGATAAAACTGCTACAGGCTATAAAAAAAACATTCAGCTTTCAATTCTTCTGTTAACAGTAAAAAAAAAAAAAAGAATTTTAACATTTTCTATCATTTTCTAGGATATAAACAAAATTGTCTGGGGAATGACTTTTCTTTCCAACAAGTGAATGTGATTGTTCCTTCCACAGCCCATTCAATCAACATTTCAAATGCAATCAAACCAATGAACTCCTGCATAGCCTAGGTGGTCCTTAGTCCATGACAGATTTTACCTTCTGCAGCGCAGATATTGAAGCTTGTGGGTACCCATGATGTTAGCAATTGCCAACAGCACAGCTACTGAGATATTCAT
This sequence comes from Zonotrichia leucophrys gambelii, assembly GCF_028769735.1. Lineage (NCBI taxonomy): Eukaryota > Metazoa > Chordata > Aves > Passeriformes > Passerellidae > Zonotrichia > Zonotrichia leucophrys. The sequence goes on along the minus strand of NC_088169.1, from coordinate 20,528,330 downwards.
GTAAATAGTGGTTTGTGTCAGTAGTGCAAAAAGAACTAATAATCCAACATCAGATTTGTTTTTAGAAATGTTTAATGGAAACTACTGTAGCAGTAAACCAAGCAAGCTGCACACACCCTGAAGCAAGCAAATACTTGTTTCCCCACTGGCTTTTATCAAAGCAGTGAGAACTGATAAATATTCAAAGGATAGTGTCTGTTCAACAGCTCCTGATATGCAAAAACAAATGATCAGCATGCAAGAAAATTACTAGTTCATCCTATTCATACATTTTCATTGGCAGAAGTATTATCATCTGCCTTGTCTAGAAGTTACATGCAGTGTTTCCATAATGTTGAGAGAGTTGTTTGCAACATTTAAATTATATCAATACAGGAAAAGCACACCTGCTATGCTGTTTACAGTGTTATAAAGCCTTGACAACATCCCTTTCTGGTTGAAACATATGCTAGTAGGAGAATGTATTTTTGAAAAGATGAATCCTCTTAAGTTATTCAGTGAGACAAGAACATCTCACAGAATTAAGGTTTTGGCACAACATCATATGTTCCTGCTCATGGGAGATAAAACAGTAAGTAAGGCTCAAAAACTAACATACTACAAAAAAAATCTTGACCTGTAAATCCCAAAGCAATTAATCAGTTGCTGATTCAGTATGATATACAGTAATATATTAGATATAATATTACATGTGCACATAAACCTACACTACAATATACTTGGAATGCTTTTTAGTCTTTATTTTTCATGTTCTTGCAACTCTTTTATCTTTACATTCTTTACATAGCAGATTTAATATTTCTCAAAATTCTTCAGGGGAAGGAAAGCAATTAATTGTTTAATATTTAGCATACGGGTATCAGCACTGACCTCCAATTAAATTTAGGGTTGAGGGTCTGTTCCAAAAATCTCCTCAACTAAATTCTAACTCTACATTTGAGAAAATGGCATTTATTCTGGGACATATCATTGCTGTATAGGAACAAATATCAAGTTCATGGCTTGGTCTGACACTGGCAGCATGGAAAACAACAAATGGAGCAACCTCAAAACTTACCAAAGGGGACAAATTGCTTTGTACCACACCACTCCTTTTTCCTCACTCATTTCAAGCTAACAGCTTCCTTGATATAGATGCCACTCCACAACAAAAGGAAGGAAAAATAATTTTACCCACCCAAACCCACCGGTTTTCATAAGGTTTTGGTTGCAGGGTAGAGCTGGAAATCTCCCACATTTTCCCAGCTTGTGCAATGCCTTAGGTGACACAGTACACCCTGAATTTTAACATAGACTATACAGCAACAGAAGCACTCAGAAACTGTGTTTTCCAACACATTCCTTCTAGTCACAATGGGTCACACAGAGATACGTTGGTGCAGCTTGGAAACTCTGTAGCTGTTAAGCTACTGTGAGTTTTCAGAGGTGGCAGAAAGAAATTCTTGCATTCTCTTCCCACCAAGTTGTTCTATGAATTCCTTCCCCACAGCTAAGTAAAGGGAATCATGGGTCCTAAAGTTCACAATCACTGTCTTCACCTAGATAATCACTTTTTAATTTCTCACAGAAGGACAGCCTGCTATTCTTATGCTTTCTTATCTAAGAGATATCTTTCTTATCTGGGTCTGCTTTCTTATCAGAGAGAGCATTTAAAGTAACAGCAATAATTCCCAGGAACTGGTACAGATATAAAGATGTGACCTCAACCATCACATAGGGCTCTGAACTTAAACTACCTGCAAGATATATTTTTTGATAAACTAAAACTCCTTATATTTATAATCACATTACAATACATCACAATGTATTGTGAGTGTTATACGAGTGTGTGTGTATATGAGAGTATTATGTATATGTATATGAGAGTATTCAGTGTATATGAGAGTGTTAACCTCTCACTGTCCTGTTCCCTGATCCTCATATGCAATCCTCAAAAAAGCCTAGAAAATATTTTTTTAAAGGAATGAACACATATTCATAGAGTTCTACTCTGCAAATTTACAAAGAATATAAAGAGATTCTAGCTATTGCAAAAAAAACCCAAAACCCCACCCTACTGTCCAACACTGAAGAGCCCCTTCTAATTTATGCCTGCTGTACTCTCAGTACACTGAACTCCCTAAGATCATTGGTGTATTTAAAACTCAAGATTTTAATTAGGTCATTAATGAGCTGTGAACCATGGCAAGATGGAAGATAAGGAACAAATCATATCTGTGGTCTGAAGGTTATCTGTTTTAGATCCCTGACAGAAACATCTCACCACTGGAGGGAACACCCAGCTCAGGCTTCCTGGATCTGAAAATCATAAAATGGGAATCAGCAGGAGGACTACTCCATTAAAAGGAAAATCTTCACCCAGGCCCTTGCCGGACCCTGAGTCCAGTTCTGAGAGGAGTGGGGACATCTTGTGCCTTACTGGTGTCACCGGGGCCACCATGGGCACGTTTCTGCCACCACAGCTTGGGGTACCAGGCTCCTGTTCACCATTAGCAGGAGGATTTTTAGGAGCATTCTTCAGCTCAGTAGTCCAGAACAGAAATCTGCAAGTCCCTGTTAGCAAATCACTAAGTGAAAAAATATGAGAATGCAGTCCTTCTCTCTTGCTGCACAGTGGTACCTAAATGCAAGTGGTGGCTTTCATCTGAACAGGTCTCCATGGGGTCCCTTGGAAATCAATGGAAAGTAATGGTCATCTCTAAAGCCATCTGATTTGGACTACATGAATTTTTCTTAAGTATTAAGTGATCTGTGCTTTCTAGATCTGTTTATTTTATTCCAGGTATGAAAGAAACTTTAGAATCTAAGAAATTAAGACTACATCAACTAACAAGTAACTCTTTCCAGTGCTCTTGAGCTTTAAAAAGAGAAAATAGAGAATCTAACATCTATTTTTTATTGTTATGTGCTCAATGATCACGTGTTCAGCCAAATTTGCTTCCAATAAATATCTTCAAATATGCTTAATTTCTATTGTTCTCTAGTTAAAAATCCAAGAGGAAGCAAAGAAAATTGAGTTGAATTGCAGGAGAATGATCCCAGAGCAACCTCTTTCCAGCTGACACCACTGAGCAGGGATTTTTCGGGATTTGGACAGTTCTACTTCTAAATTACTGTACCAATATCATCAACAGGCCTCTCAAATAAAAGGTTCTTAACATCATTCACAAAATAGCTTAGTAGCTTTTAAGGGAGAATGGAAACAGAAAACAATAGCTTAATTATTACATTCCTTTAGATGCTCTTCATCAAAAAAGCGTCATAGTTTATCTCAAAAAAAAAATAGAACAAAATTGTACATTTCCTGTCAGCTGGCAAGCAGGTCAGTGTTACTGTAATAACTAGAGTAGCACTTGAGAAAGAGTTACTGGTATGCATCTGCTCAGCTTCCAGCTTCTTATTCCAGCAGCTTCATAAGTACCTATTATCAAACATCACTGAATGTCATCTTATCCTCAGACAACTGTTTTTCTTGAAATACTTTACTGGGAAAATCACCCGATGACTCTGTACCTATGAGCTATACATGCTGCTGATTCTCCTAAATGTATGCTGCATTTTGTGGGCTTTAGTGGATATAGAATTTGCATGCAAAATAACCGTAGTGACCAGACCATCAGTGTGAGCATATTGGTGCCAAATGTACATCCTTGGAAAAAACATCACCTCTCAGCCATCATACTTGAAACATGGCATTGCTTTAGGTTATGTAACTTCACCATTTACAAATAAATAAATGGAATTTGAAAGACTTTGCTCAAGGACTGAAGCAGGCATCAGGGAATGATTGTATTCTTTAAATTTTTCTCATGTAAACATGTATCTCAGCCTTCATCTGTTATTTTAAAAACAGAATTATAATGTTCCAGATGTTGTTAACACTATGCAGATGCTAATCCCCCTTTATCTCTCTAACTGGTTTTATGACAAATAACAAGACAATAAGTCCTTGTTTGAAAACACGAGATGAAAAATGTTCCATTTTTTTCCAGACTTTCCAGTACCAAAAAGATAATTCATCACAGCAACAGAGCAAACCTCAACTCCTCCCTAGGACTGCTAAACACATTATAAAATACTTCCTAAATTAGGCAAGCATACACATATGCTTGCCTAATTTACATAGGTCACATACACATACACATACACAGTCCCGCAAAGCCACCCAGCCGCATACCCACCGCTGGATCCCGCCCTACATCTTCTGTGGGCAGCATGGCTGCGGAGACAGGGAGCACGCTGACCCTCCAGGAACCACCAGCAGCCCAGCTGGGACAGGCAGCAGAGCCCAGCACTGCCCCAGTAATCCTGTGGCAGCACCGACTGCGTCTGCAACTGCAAGACAGTTGTGACTGAAACACAACAGGAAAATCTCCCCTACAATTGCAGGAAAACCCGCTCCACCTAACTGCCTCCGCCAGGATCCCAGCTCCTGAGGCCAGCCCTTCGAGCTGCACCCACAGCAAAACACCTCCTCTGCCTCCCAAGGGCCAGCCGTGGCGGGCCGAAGGCAGGGAGAGATGGATCCTCCTGCAGAGCATCCAGCCAGGGCTGTGCTGGGACAGTGCCGACCCACGGCTCGGGTGAGGCCGAGCTCAGCCCTGGGGCAATGAGCCCAGAGCGGGGCGGGCAGCACCCGGCCCTGTGAGGGAGCCCAGCTTGGCCTGGCCAAACCTGCCACGCCCAAAAGGAACAGTGTCACCCTTGCTGGCCTCCAGAATGGCACAACTCTGCACGACAGACCTGTGGCAAATAATCACTTTTTTTCCCCTGCTTTCTCCAAATCTTATTTAAAAATATAACAGTGCAAAGTCTAGCGGGAGTTTGCTGAAAGTGGGGACAATTTGAGAGAGTACAGCACCTGTGTGATAGACTTCCTACAAACACCACAGAGACCCTACTGCTTTGAGATTCACCAGGTGAAACACAAGGTGATAGCAGTTGCCTTTTTTTTTTTTTTTAATTTTATCCTAACTTGTATGTAAGCAGCAAACTGCAGCAGGAAACTGGAAATGCTTAACCAAAGTGCCCAGGAGGAATCCTGACTGAGTCACACCAGACATTTGGTCTCCAACAAAGGTGTTAAAAAATCACACAAAGTGGAAACAGCAGGAAAGAATTGCTTCCTTGTGTTCTCCGTTTTTCATGTTGCAATGCCCTCTTTCATACAATGGTAACACAACAAAGTGAAACAAAACATACCTCAGACATCTGAGCATAAAATTGCAAACCCACACTTGTCTTCGGTTTTTCTTCCATGGAAGAGCCTGCACTTTGTTCTTTTGAAGCAATAAACAATTGTTGTGATTATTTAATTTCCTATTCATTTCATTTCCTTGAAACAATAGACCAGAGACCTCATACAAATGCACGTTCTTCATAAGGTTTTTAAAGCTTTTTGCTGGCAACATCTGTTAACTTGTGTGTGGAATAGCAGCTTCTAACAGGCAAACTGAGCATGCAGAAATCAAGTCAGATGTGCAGAGGGATTATGATTATTAGAACCCTTTTCCATGATATTGAATGTCCATGGATAACCTACAGTCAAGTCAAGTTATAAGCATCCCAGTAGGAGCCACAGCACAAGTCCTAGACAGAAGAATTTTAGATTCCTCAACACATATCCTGTCCTTGATTTTTCATTAAACAGCATCAGTAATTTCTTTGGACTGTCTGTCCAGCCATGCTGGCTTATACTCATCCAGACGCATTTGTGATCAACCAGCTCAAAGGATTCTTGATTCTGTGATTATCAGGGGCTGCCCTGCTGCTCTTTTGTCCACGCTATAGCTAGTCTGCCTTTTCATGCCCTTTGCTTGCAGCAACCAGCCACAGTCTGAAGCAGTTTCAATGAAAAAAACATCTTATATTTAAATTTTCTTCTTAATCAATCATAAAAGTGACACCAATCATAAAAGTGATACCAATTCAAACAATCTCAATTTTGCTGATACATCTGCCTTAATTACTGCATAAGTTTTATTTAGTTTGAGGATAGCACTGTATGTGTTAAAATAGACAACACAGTGAGATTTCATAGAGCTGAGTATCCCTATGTGATGGTTTGTCAGCAAAGGCTTCAGAATATTCTCACTGCTTATGCACTTGTATGCACATATACACATGTATACAAGTGAATAATTATGAGTTCAAACCCATGGTCTCATGAAGTTGTACCTGTGTCACTTGTGATGCTAGTTATCATTCAAAAATCTTACCTTAATATAATGAAATCATCTAACAAATATCCTCTGCCACACTAATTTCCCTTCTTTCACTTTTCAACTCAAGTGTAAACTATAAAATAGATGTCTTCTAACCTTCCTCCTCTTCAATATCTATTGAAATTCATTAAAACCTCAGTAGAAGTGTCTTTAGACATGAAGCTGGGTTCTCATATAGCACAAGGACTGAGATACATGACTGAATATAATCAAATTACCACAGTTTAACAAGATAACATCTCTAGTGCTCAGAGCCAACACAGCTGTGCATTTGTGTTCTTATGATCCCCACCAAGAGCTTTGGAAACAAAAGTTACTTCAGCACCAATAGCTCCTTTCTGCTGAAACTTAGCACCTTCACCACAGAATCAGTACATTAAATGCTGAACCACAGCTTGTGTGTTTCTGTCCATGGTATAAACTACAAAAAATGATTGCTTAAGGTGTGTATGGTTGCAGTAAGTTACAGCAGTGAAAAGAAGTGTGTAGCTTATGACAGTTATTTCTTAAACGATGCCAAAATATTCACTAGATATCAACTGGCAATGTCCCTGGCTCAAACAGGAGGTGAAGAAATTCAGTCCAAGACTCTGAGCTAATATATTACTAGAGAGATAAGTTATTGTATCTAAATTTAATATAGCTTAAGGCTAGGAGACTTAAAGAAAATCCATCTATTGACTCTATGCAAAATTATTCTTTCATCATGTGTGAGTCCCAAAATTATGTATTTCTGATGCCAGAATCACCAAAATGTGTCCATTTGCTGTGCAGCCACTGTTTCTGCCAAATTCAGTCAGCTCCTCATGTTAAAAGTTTGATCATCAGGATGCTGTTGTTTAGGGAAGCATTATGAGTATCATACTTTGCATTCTGCATGCCTCACAGCCCTGCTTTGCAGTTACAGTGTTATTCTGGTTACAATGCTCCTGGCAATCAAGAAACAGAGCACCTTAGGGGCTGAAGCAGATCAGTAGAATAGAAACAAGCAACTGCCCAGTTAGGTTACAAGAAACCCCGTTTCCAGAAAATATTCAAAGTGCTAGAAAAGGACAATACAAGGACTGATGGGGAGAAGCAACTTAGATGGGGCTCAAAATCATAATCCAATCTTAATCCTGAAATTCACCAACCCACAAGCACCCAGGACAGCTTTTTGCTGGGTTCCTTTGTGTTACTTGTAAGTCAGACATAGATGTTTTCATAGATAAAAACAGTTGGACAGTTGGTTCTTGAGAAAGCTAAAAAGTAAGATTTTTCTCTTGCTAGTTTGGAAATACTAATATGCAGTTACCAAATGTCATTTTTACTGCCTTGCCTTCTGCCCTCAAAAGAGAATTCTCTATGCCACTCCTTCAACATGCAGAACAGAAATACAATCTTTCTTTTATAGTTCATTTTCTGTGCAATTTTATCTTATTTTGATGGACAAGGAACATAAATTTTTAGATTGATAGGTGCTGCTGCCGGGCACTTGTTCCAAACAATCAGTCCACTGTCTTCAGAAAGCAGATACCATAGTGTAGTATAATGGATCCTATTGAAACTGTAATATTAACAAATGGAAAAAATACACTAATGTCTGCAGTTTATAACTTTTCCACAGGCAAGAACAATCACATAAATTACTTGTTCTATGTACAGCTAATCATATGATTCTCTGATGAAGGAAATCAACAACAGTGGATGGGTTAAAAATAGTGTCTCCTCAGTCTTTCCTCTCTTGCCATATGGTCAGTCAGCACAGAGCGGCTGATCCAAATGACATTAGAAACTCACATTTTTCTGAACAGGGCCAGAGGAAGAGCAGCCTCATTGCTGTTCTTAGCAGCATGTCTGAGATATAGGGATTTCCTGCTCCAGGCAAATAGCTTCAGTACATTTCTGACTAGCCACATCCTCTGCTCAACCCAAGTGAAGGAATTGGAGAAAATACAGTGCCCTCCCCTCAAGTCAGTATCTGCACCTTGCAATTCTCTTTTTACACACTAAGGACATAAAAGGAAAAAAGAAAGGCAGTCTGGCTTTTTGGAAAAATTAAGAAATATCATGTCATCAGGAGTGAGTCATGTGATACAATTTGAGCAATTTCTTAGTATGAAATTGTTTCATATGAATGCTAAGTGCTAAGTCTCCCTCAAACAGATGTTTATTATTAATTGCTCTTTGAGCTTTAAGTCTCCTCTGGTGTCACTGATGCAACTCTTAAGACATTGATGGGTCACTGTATGCAGGTATGCCATTTTCCCCTAGCGCTTCATTTGTATCTAAATATCATTTGAATTTGAACCAATAAGCCATACTATAAATGACTCACCACTGAGGCTCTTTAGAGAAAGGCAAAACTTTCAACAGCAGCATGGGATTCTAAAATACTTTATGCCTTGCTCAAGGCGAAATATTTAGTATTTGATTCATATTTGAATAGATTATAAATTGCTCTATCAAATATCATATTTCCCCAATTTCAACAAAAGCATATCTTACTAAACTTCAAAGTAAGCCACAAACAAAAAAAATCCCCTTGCTTAGAATGTACAGCAGCTGCTTGTAAATTTGAGGGAAGGTGAGGCAGAGAAAGGGAAAAAGAGAAGCTACTCCCACTGCTACACAGAACTTGCTCTTAACAATTCCTTGTGATCAATGAAGCCTCTTGCTCAGTGCTGCATTTTGGATTTTGGAATGGCTCTGTTCTAAATTGTTAGACTGACAATACAGCATCTAATTTGTGAATTTGAATTCTAGTCTGACCCCCTAAATCATGGAGGGAATGATCAGAGCAGGAGTATGAAAACATCAATTGAACCTGACGATCAAAACTACCGAAATAAGATTTGAAGAATATCAGTGTGCAAGGACATGTTTAAAAACAGAGAGGGGGGAGGGGGTAAACTAACCCAGTCAAAAGCACAGGAACTTGATCCTTTTTATGTTTTCTCCTGCAAATATCCAAAAGTATTGTTTACCCTTTCAATCATGGAAGGTTTTGTATTGAAAAGATAAGAAAATTGTTTTCTTTTCCTTTGTTGTTAACTGCTTTTTAGCAGTATGATGCCAAAACAAACTTAAGCTGATAGTTACTAAATGTGAAACTTGAAGTTTTTAAACACATCTTCTGAAGTCTAAGTCTCTTCTACAGTATTGAAAAGGCAATTAACCCTAAAATGTGGAGAGGCTATTGGGATCTAAAAGCTAGACTGCCTTAAAACTTTTGGAAGGTTTAGAGATCAGTCTTAATTTTGAGGCTCTTGGCTACATCTAAATTCTCCACTGTTTTATATTAAAAAAATTATGGGTTTTTTAGCAAAACAGGTAGATTAGTGTCTTTGGTGGAGATGTTTTACAAAGAGCATGTCCAATTATGGTTTCCCTCTATGTGATCCAATTCTGAAAACCGGGATAAAGACTTCACTTTAACGAACTTGACAGACACTGCCTGAATCTGTTCATGTTTTTATACCATGGCCACAGGAAACTGCATTAGAGAAGAAATTTAAATTTGTTTTCTTAAGCATTGAAATATAGCCCTTAGTATTATGGGAAGATTATGTGGTATTCATGAGCAGTGGTATGAATGCACAGTTTCAGTAATTACAAGTGTATTTTAGCCTCACACTCAGCTCCCACTTTTGCTGAAACTTCAGCTCTGTTTCCAACCAGAACCATAGTTCAACAGCTTTCTTTTGAAGGGAACATCTTACTGAAAACAGTGTGGCAGTTGCTCTGCAGACACTAAGAGATAGCATCAGATACAAGAATTTCTTGGGAATGCTAAATAAAGTTAAGCACATAGACAAATACTTAGAGGATTAGAACCAAACTATTTTATGCTAATGAAATAATCTTTGGTCCTGAGGGTATTGTCTATTGTCTTCCAGACATATTCATATATAAACTGTACCAGGATATTTTAAAATAAATGAGGATCATTAACAAATTAAAATGAATAGCCTTGAAAAGTATTAGTAAAGCTGTGCCTTTTAATAGAGAACACTAACTTATGAAAAACAAAGCAAAGCATCAGAGAACTCAAAACCTTACTTACCACCACAGGGTCTGTTAAGTGAATTAATTGCCTTTTAGATTTCCAAAAATTTCAGGATAGAGACCCTTGATGTGCAGAGAAACATTTACACCCTTTTGTTATTTTTCTAATAGTTTGTCAAGTGAAGAGTCAAGAGAATAACTATTTACAAATGCAAGTGTGCAAAAGAAAAATATTCTGGATATTCAGTGCTCTCACTGGAAAACAAATTGCTTAAAGCATAAAAATTATATACTTAGTCTACAGTTAGTTCTAAGACTAATTCTTGTAACATCACATAAGATGAATTTAAACACAGACCGTCAGAGACTGCTACAGAAAACATCTCCACAAAGGCAGGCCTTGCCAGTTATGTATGATTTATTGGTGGATTCAGGTTTTTTTGATTCTCCAATGAAATATAAATCACTGTAACCCCTTATGTACTATTTTTGTTGCACTAATTGCCTGTTCATCTGATTTCTCTTCCATTCAAAACCAAAGTGGTTTGTATTCACAAACCGATATGGATTGCAGAGAACATTCTTACAAAGTTCAAGTTTTAATTAATGAGCCACAAGAGTCAGGAACACTTGTTAAACAAATATCTCTAATTAATCCCATCAATTAGTCTCCCTCTAAGTACTCCTGATCTGCAAGAAATTAAATAAGCACCAAGTCCTGGACAACACAGCAATCACTTTTTTCCTATTTATTATTAAATCTCTAATTATCTGGCAACTTTCCTCTTGTGTCATACTCTATTCCTTATTTTCTTGACAGTCTTCTTCAGGGTGGTGCACCTGCATCTAGACCAAAAAAAGCACAACTGACTGTCAAATTTCAGATTAAGGACTCGTGCAAATATTCTTTCCCATCACCCTGAAAGAAGAGTCTGTCACTCAGAGTTGAAGGCTCTCCAGAGCTCCTGCAGTTCTCAGTACCACTATCACTATAGTCCATACAATGGAGTTTTCCCCAAAAGTAATGCTGACAAACAGATGAAGAAAGAACATATTTTTTGTTGGAAAGGATGTATTTTTTAATATAATATTTTATATCTTTCTGTTCTTCAAAAGAATCTCCTACTACTGTAACCTATCAAAAATACAGTGTAAATTATAACTAAAAGCATTGTAAGAAACTGTGCTTTTGTATTCAAGCAAGAGAAAAGGAAAAACCTTAAATAAAAGCTAAGTCTAGCAGGTAAGCCAAAGAACAAAGGCCCCCATATGACTCAAGAAAAAACCCAAAGCAGATGGCTATTAAGCAGTAGCAATATCTTTAGGGAGGAATTTTTATGAAACTTCCAGGTCTTGAGCATGATATTTTTCAGACTAAAAGGAATGGCGAAGTCCTTTAACTGGTAGGGGTGTTATACTTCAAGTTTCTGTGAATGAACAGGGCATCACACAGGCAATATATTTTAAAAGCTAAAGTTCCTACAGGACTAGTATTAACATACCACAGAATACCAGCTGAGAATAATACATATTGCAGCCATTAATTTTAATCTCCTTGAACCTGAGATTTTTAATGCAGATATATAATTTCATAGGGAGCAGTCACACTAGATTAACAAAATGTTCTCTTCAGTTACCATGGAAAGGCTATGTCCCATAGAAGATGGGTGAGGTAAAAGAAAACTGAGGAACAAACCTATTACTGACTGATCCTCTCCCAGGAATACCCACTCTGACATGGTGGAACAGCCATCCATGTGCCCATCTTCCATTAGTTCCTCCTTTGAAAGCCTTTTTATCCTCTTGCCCTTTATAACATGCTCTTGCAGTGATATCCACAGCCAGTTTTAAGTTTTGGACTTGCCGAGCAATAATTTAACAAATCTCCTCCAGACAGAAACCAGGAAAAAAACTTTCCCCCCCAAAACCCCATTGCTATTAGTGCTTTACATAGTGAAGATTCAAAGAATTGGGATCTTGACTCTATGCTTTTCATATTTGTTTGAAATTCAATTTTCCATTCCAGGTAACATTTATTTGCCACAACTATCATCAATTTATTCTACCTATCTCTCTTCAGAGCAAATAGACAAAGCACAAGTCCCTTGAAAACAAAGTTACTGGGCCGTTTTCAGTTGCCAGTAGAGACAGCAGCTATGCTATGCAATTTTCCTCTCCACTTGTCAGTCCTGTATATATTATCAGCTCAGGAATGCAATAACTTCTTTTCTTCTCTTTTCCTTTCCTACCTTCTTGATCTAATTAATGCCAACCAGAATAAACGTGTCTTTGTGAACTAGTCAGACATAGCAGTGGCTGCTCAGGGTAGCAGCTCCAGGTGGCAGCTTGTGTCCCTCCAGATTTCACAAAGCAGCCAAACAGGTTCAGCAACATCTGACATCTGAGCATGACTTGGGGGGAAAGAGAGGAGGGGGAAAAAAGACAAGACAGGCAAAACAACCCACCTTTGGATCACTTTGCACTTATGTCTACGAATCTGTTATATATTCAATTGTATAAATACAGATTTTTGTTTAACAATGAGAGAATAATTCAATTTTTTTTTTTCTGTAAGAAGCAAAAGGAATCCACTCAAAAGCCTGAATAATGGACACAGTGCACTTATTAAACAGCAGCCAGCCTACAGAGACTTCTTTTCTGGGAAACCAATCTGGCTGGCAGCTAACTCTCCCTGACAGGAGACACACTGTATTAGTCTTAAAACCACATACTCTTATAGGTGGACATAAACTCTTATATAAGGACATAAACATCACATTTTCTAACTACCTTTGTTTCCTGCTGGATCAATCTAATAGTATCTTCTGCCTGCATGTGTCCTAGGTGAAAAAATCCTCCAAGCAGAACATGAACACTCATCACCTCCCTTCCAGCAACAAGAAATGATGAAAAGATGTTGCATTACTTGAGATGCTGGAGAAAAGAAGTAGCTACAATATACCAGAAAGAACAGCTTGCTGTCACTGGGAGTTAGAGCAGATCAGTTACATCCCATGAGACTCGTGTGTAAAGGGCTCTTCTCCTGCACCGAGTTTTGCAGTTGTTTTCTACCCCTTCCAATTTCTTTGTCAGCACAGAGATCCACACCCAAAATGGTGTCAGAATCATCATCTGCCAGGGAGTCACACCTGGAATAGAAATCCGTTATTTGATTTATTCATTCCATTATAAGATTTCTTGCAGCTTCTTTTTCCACTTTCACTTAGGAAAATCAACTTCAGTGATCTCTAATGCAAGATTTCTTGCAGCTTCTTTTTCCACTTTCACTTAGGAAAATCAACTTCAGCAATCTCTAATGCCACAGACAGGATGAGTCAGATTAGTGTGGGATGCCTATATAGTCCAGAAACCAGTCTGAGAAAGAGCAAATGGATAAGGGGCAGGCCAAACGGGGCAGGCAGGTGGCCTGTGTCAAAGAACAAATAGCTAAGTTCCTCTAGACATGACAGAACAAAACCTTATTTTTAGCCATTAAAAAGCTAGACAAAATTTGAGCCACCTGTTTCAGGTTCTGTCTAGAAAACTGAGTGAAACAGCCACTACAGACTGGGATGGGATAAATCTTCCTTGGAGGACAAATCTCAAAATAGGTAGCATGAATGTGTCTTTATTGGTAACCATCTCTTCCACTAAAAAAAAATCAAAGAAAAACACTACAGCCAGGATGCTGTGGGCTCTTGACCATCAGATAGCCAAAACAGCCCTTTCTGGAAGAGCTGGGAGTGTGTAAAGGCAGTGAAACATATAGCTCATACGCAGTTTATATCGCTTCCTTCAAACCCTGCTCAGGGTTCCTGGATTATCATCAGGAAAGGATGACCCAGCATTTCTTCAAGACTTTCACAAAGGCCAGACCTACTGAAGCCAAGCAGAAATGGACAGAACTTGTTTCAACATACACTTCCTCTTTCTGCTAATCGTAAAAATGCACTTGGAAGACTTCCAGCGGAGTGGTGATGGGAAGTTCCATCTCAATGACATAAAAATACCCCCACAAGTCAGAGCAAGAAATTAAGTCTGTTTTCACTATCTTTACCCAATTTTAAACAACATCTAAAATACCAGTTAAAGTTGCTCTTATTTACAGGTCATAAGAACCAAGTCTTAAAAAACCCTCATAGAAATCCCTTTTATTTTTTTTTTGCTTGTCTTTCAACTCAAGTCAGCAACTTTGCATATGTGAAAGGATCACATATGTACACCTTGTTTATAATATTTTCTGGAGTGCTTCTCTTTCCTAAATTATGTACACCTCTAGAAAATAAAGATGAGTATAAATCCCTGACAAGAAGCATGGCAGAGCTCCTGTATAAAAGACATAAACAAGATGTAGAATATTTGGTGGTAGCAACAGAGCGTGTTAATCCACCCCACCATATTGGGCTGTCTGTAATTCAGTGAAACAACATGATTCCTAAAGCAGGGGGAAGGCCAGATTCAGAAGTCTTATTCTGAGAAAAACTCTGTGTAAAAAGCAACTTTTGCAGTCCTAGATATGAAGATACAGAACCACAAAATCAATTAGGTTGGAAAAGACCTCTGAGATCATTGAGTCCAACCTATGACCCAACACCAATTTGTCCACTAGATCCAGCACTGAGTCTTTCCTTAAACTCCTCTGGAGAGGGTGGCTCCACCCTTCCCTGGGCAGCCTATTCCAATGACCAATTACCCTTTCTGTGAAAACTTTCTTCCTGATGTCCCACCTAAACCTCCCCTAGCGTGGCTAAAGACTGTTGTGACTCAAGTTTGCAGGACCCAGCTCTTTGTCTTGTTGAACTTCATACCATTGGCCTCAGCCCACCAATCCAGGAGCCTGTCCAGATCTCTCTGTAGAGCTCTTCCATCCTGCAGCAGATCAACACCCTTGCCCACCTAGGTGTCATCTGCAAAATGCCTGAGGGTGGCCTCAACCCCCTCATCCAGGTCATTGATACACATATCAAAACTGTCCCCAGTACTGAACCCTGGGAAATGTCACTGGTGATTGTCCCCCAGCTGGATGAACTCCATTCACCAGCACTCTCTGGGCTGCTCATCCAGACATTTCTTTCACCCAGAGGAGAGTGCACCTGTCCTTGCCATGGCCAGCCAGTTCTCCAGAAGGATACTGTGGGAAACAGAGTCAAAACTTTACTGAAGTCCAAGTAAACAACATCCACAGGCTTTCCCTCATCCACAAGGCAGGTCACCCTGTCACAGAAGGAGATCAGGTTGGCCAAGCAGGACCTGCCTTTCCAAACCCACGCTGGCTGGGCCAGATCCCCCAGTTCTGTAGGTGCCACATGATGGCACTCAAGGTGATCTGCTCCTGGCACCAAGGTCACATTGGCATTATCCTCTTTGCTCAGGAAGCTGAGTGTACTACACATTCAATGAGATATTTTCTGTAAAAGATGAGAAACCAAAACATTTTCCTCACATTAGCATGGATGAGATGTGTAAGAAACCCTGAGAGATGAAATATTTTAGCAGCCATGCATGGATTCAGAAGGCAGCAGTACAGCCATCAGTTACTTAAATGTTTAATGCTGAAAGATTTAATGCTATCCTCAGTGACTTTTTTTAGGTGACAAGAGAACAAGTGTTTTTTCTCCACACTGATTTTTTTAAAGTAATTTAGGAGTAATTGTATACGAACAAATCTACAGAATAAACAAGGAAATAATATAGCAATATATATCAAAATTACCAAAATATATCAGAATTACCAGCAGGGGAGATGGGGAAAAGTACTTTTTTCTCCATATTCACATTCAAGAATAAGTTATTCTGTCACCAGTGCTAATCTCCTTTGACATAAAGAGCCTGCTTTAAAAATGACACTCAGCATCTAAGAAGACAGATTAAAAAGTCCACCAAGTGGTTCACCAGGAGCCCTGCTATCACTGCTAAGGTTATTATTTCAGGATAAATCCTGTCTCATTTACAAACTTCCTTCCCCTTCTCCTCCCCCAGGGCTGGCTGACTTTTGATTTCATAATCTTGTTTTCTCTTTAGAGTAATGAAAGGGGGGAGCTCTCTTGTGAGGAACTCAGAAATTGTAGGACTGGCTGAGCTTACTGAAGGAAGCTTTGTTCTCTCCTTTTCCTTCCTCCTGGGGCAAGCTGAGTTTTTCCCTCTTTTCCTCTGCTTTCCCCTCCTTCTTTTTGAAATTCAGCTCGTCAAACATCAGCCATACATTCACAAACCCTCCTCTTCTCCACCCCCTTAGCCCCACACCCACAGCCTGGCACATCAACACCCAGAAGCAATTGCCTGAATGGGTGATTTTTAATCACTGTCTTGAGTGGCAGCACAGGGATTAAGCCATGGTCCATTTGAGTAGGAGCTTTAAAATACCTTAGCCCCCTGAAGAGCTTGACTCTAAGCCTTTTTATTCTGCTATGTCTACCTGCATCTTGCAAAAATCTGTACTGATGGGCGCAATGCATAGTTTTTGATCTGAAGATCATTACAGAAATGTAATTAACTGGCACACCATTTTAAAGAAACCTATAACTGACCTTTCTGTTCAGAACGCAATAATGCAGAATTAGAAACTTCCTTGATAATAAAGAAAGCCTTTGCTATTTCCTTTGTTACTCAAGACAACGTTTTTGCTTATTCCTACATCAACTGATAGTAATTATTTTATTGCTGCAGGTCTTTATACCACCCTATAATCTCCATTACAGCTTTGGAAGGGATCAGATATAAATAGATGTTTGAAGGTGTTGACCAAGGCATCCCTTAATTTAGCATAGTTTCTGACTTGGTGGCCACACCTAACAATATAAAATCTGGCCAGATTCTGCTACACTGATATCTTCAATAAACCAGTGCAAATCACTGCTACCATAATGCAATTCCTCCTACTAAGGATTTTTTCCAGCAGTATCACCATCTTTGCCATTTGTAATGCAGAATAGTCTATTATCTCTGAGAATAAAGGCATCCATGCAGTAGGTATGGTTTGTCTTTGCAAAATTTCCATAAATGTTTGTGCTTTTTAAAATGAAGACATTTGGTGATTTCATTTCTATAAAAGCCAAGTTTATACTCCATGCCTCTTTGACTCCAGTAGGGCCAGTATGCCTCAAAATGAGTCTTATTGCCAAGATCAGCACTGTGTTAAGTGTCTGATGGTGATTTAATAAAAAAGGGACTAAACTGAGACCACTGAGCCCTTTCAATTGTCATCTAAATCAGATTATAACCTAGACTTTTCAAAGGTGAATAGAATGCTGTACACTAAATATCCAGCATCACTTACATTAAATCCCACAGGAGCAAAACATTTTGAACTCCTTAGGAAGCAAAGAAAGTTAATAATTCATTTTGCTGTGCATTCATGCTGGAATTTTATCACACACACAAAGTACAGAATATCTTTAGCAAAGAAACTCTATTCCTTTCAGCACTTGTTTTATTGTATACTATTTTTGAATATTGAAGGGCTAATACTCAAAAAATTCCATATATTTTTTCAGATCAATGGCTTGTATTGTGTTTGTACTTGGGTGATATAATAAGAATTAGCATTTCCTGGAAACGAAAGCACAAAAACTTGATTCTAAAAACACAGTCCTTGTCTTCCTGAGTGCTTTATTATAAATCAAACTGGGCTTAGCTGCACTCTCTACATGGAAGGTGGCCTGGACCATTTGTACATAATCAGAATGTGATCAAAGTGGTTAATAATTATGAACCACATAAATAACTACATGGTATTATCAGCCTATCTTTAGATGTTATCTCTTTCACTTGTGCGAAAAATTCATATTCTGTGCATACAAGGAACAAGCAACAAAACCCCCCAACACTTTGTGAAAGAGCCTTGAAATGAGAAATGCAGTGACAAATTTCAAAATAAGTGACTGACCACAACACCCAGCATGATTTTCACTTACTGAAGCCAATAAAGCAAATTATATTATTCAGATCTTATACACAAGTAACAGGGAAAAGTTTCTGACAATATTATGAACAGAATTATTCATGTGTATGCCACCACTAATGGTCTGAACAGTGCAAATCAGACATATGAAACCTGAGCCC
Source organism: Zonotrichia leucophrys gambelii (assembly GCF_028769735.1). Classification (NCBI taxonomy): domain Eukaryota; kingdom Metazoa; phylum Chordata; class Aves; order Passeriformes; family Passerellidae; genus Zonotrichia; species Zonotrichia leucophrys. The sequence continues at coordinate 20,510,058 of NC_088169.1, read as the reverse complement.
TCAATCAGTGAGTGATGTAAGTTTTTCAGCCACATTTGTTTAGCACCCCTCCTCTAAGAAGTCAGACAAGAGAAACTCCATGTCACATATGTCCATGTTGCATCAGGAACATGGATATCCTGTTTCAGATGCCGAGCAAAACCAAGTTTTAAATACTATAAAGGAGAGGGAGGAGAATATAAACAATTCGAATCATAATACTTCACCATCCACTTGAGATTCTATGATAAATGTCTTTCTTTACTTTGAGTCAGACCTGTACACAAGGGCTTGAAAAGTTTTATTCTGTCTAGTTTGAAGATAAATTATCACCCTATTGTAGCAGATTAAATCAGTTCTCAGGATCAGTTTCTTTTTTGGTACATGCCCAGTACATTGAATGTTCTTAGGACAAAACATTTTGAACACACAATCTTTTAAAGCATTCTCTCATATATATTTTTTATTCTGCTAACTCATATATTAAAGAAAAAGGGTCTGCTTTCAACTTAAATATTTCAGAAGCAAGTATCTGTCTCCATCAGAAAAAAATGACATTGTAAAAATATGTAGTTAAGACATAGCGGAAACGGTGTCTTTTTATGGGCAGTGTTATCAAATCTCCCTTGGGTTTTCTGCCTCCCTTTCTCAGATGCCTGGGGAGTGGAAAGGAGTTCCGTGATGTTCCAGAAGCATCTGGAATGTGCCAGCTCTTCCAGGACAAGTGGTTAGTGAACAGATTACCAGAATGCTGTTAGGGAGAATGGCTCCAATAATCAACAAAATCACACTTTTGCCAATCTGTTGTCTGGCAACAGTGTTCTCCCACCACCCTCTTTGAAGATATTTCTCTATCTGTCAAGCTGGACACACCACTACAGACAGAAATCTGGACATAAAGCTTTTTGGTGGGCATTACCTGATGTATTTTAAGTTAGGACCATGTTGGACAGTTAAACTAATAATGAGGTTGGATTTCCAAGGGGGAAGTGGTATATAAACTTTCTGACACAAGTCCCAGTTTATCTTAGAGAACAAAATATAGATGCAGAGACCTATATGAGCTCTCAAATTGGGATGTTTAGGGGTTTTTTTTCTGACTCACTAGACAGGATGTGTCTTGGAATGGTTTTGGTTATGATATTGGTTTATAATAAGGATGGGAAATTGAAGGCAAATTAATTTTTCCCTTTCTTATTGTTATATTTCTATTTTCAAAAAAAGGCATATGACAGTATATGTGTTTTATATAACCAGTTTGGGTCCAATTATTTTTTGAGAAATTCACAGTAGCCTTTAAAACATATGAAATTCATTTAATATGTTTCTAGTGACCTTGAAAATACAGGGTGTTTGTTCTCCCCATCATCTTGAGTGTAGAAAAATGAAGCTACAGTCATATAGCCAAAAGCTGCCTTTGCAAATGTCCATGTGTGCCATGTAATTTCCAGTGCTCAGTATGCTACCATCTCCTTCCTGAATCAAAGTTCTCTCCCAGTCATTTCCAAAAAACTCAGTTAAAAATCAGAATTGGATGAATGCAGCTCTTCTAAATGATAGCTCAGTTCTTCAAAGTTTTATTTTCTTCCTTGCCAGGGCCATACAACAGGCTTTATATTTTCCTGCAGCATAAATTTGTATAAATTCTAAAATAACGAGGCTTTAATGAAACATAAAATGATTACATCTGTAGGTAGCTCTTTGCTGCTGGCCATTCCTTAGAGTCTTTGCCATGCATGGCTCATTAGACAGGAAACAGTTCCAGTTTTCTTGTGCCCTACCCCCAGTTTGTATGTACCATTTCTTCATGGATCATAACATCTGCCTTTTTATTCCTGGATTTTAAAACATGAAACTGCTAAACACATTTTAGTATTTCTTGGAATTATGGGCATTTAATCACTACATTCAAGCAGCCAAACAGATGAGATGATGTACGACGGTTGGTTGAACAGGGAACACTTGTTCATCTTTTTCTCAGTGTTATGAATGCAGGAAAAACATAAGGTGTCATTTTGGAGGCTATAAAGAAAGTAGCATTCAAGCATAACTTCAAAAAGAGTTTTAGCCATTGAACCTCAGCAGCTGAGGGCAACAAAAATTTCCCATGGATTTAAAATTCATAGAACTGGCAAATCTTTTGTAGAGACAAGGGGTAAAGTTCATGCGTTTCATAGCTTCACTAACTCCAAGAAACAACAGTGCCTTTATGTACTCCTGAGCTTTTCTATAGAAGAGATCTTTCCATGGTTAGCCGAGATAAGAAATAATGCAATGCAGATACAATACTCTCATACTTCTGAGAAGCATAACATCCTAAACACGTTCATAAGCTTGGTCAGCAAATATTCCACAACTTTGGTCGAGCTACAATGTTTTAACAGCAAAAACCTGTTTCCCACCTTGAAGAAACACTGGCTGCCTTTTGCAGTTCAGCTCCCTGTTAACTATGGAAAGAGACAGCTCTGCTCAGAACGGGTGCCTGGGAAGACAGGGCAAAGTCTGAATAATCAGGCCCCAATAGGGGTCTGACAACAAAGCCCAGAGAGGAAGTTAAAAGGATTAGCACTGTAACACTGTTCAGCATTAGTACTCCTCTCTCCCAGCCTGACCCATACTCATCTTCCTCCTGCTAACCCTGTCCTTCACCATTTTTATGGTGTTTAGAATATCCAAGTTCACTCATGTAGAACTTCACCTCCTCACCCGAGGAGCAGCCACACCTCTGTGCCCTGTGAGCCCCTGAGCGTGGCTGGCTCATTAGCTGGATCTGCATCGCCAGCACCTTCACTCAGGATGAGCCTGGCTTGGAGAGCTGCATTAGGGAAATGAGCAGTGCAAATGCTAATTCAAGGATATCTGTGCCCTTGCAAAGTGGGAGCTGTGCTTGCTGTATATCTTCCTGGCAGCGCTTTTGTTCATGGGAACGTTTTTAAGCAACCTCCCAATCCTCTCCATTAATCAAGCTTTGAGTCACATCCCTGACTAATGCTGGAGCACATGAAGGCTCATCCTCTCAGATTTAATAGCACAGATGATGAGCTTTAGATGAGCACTTAATAATGACCTTCTGCTGCTAATGAAGTCTTTGGGGCCTGACTATAAGGAGTATAGTATGGGTAAAAAGACCTGTATAATTTGGGTATTGGGTTCTCTCCATCAATCATTTCATTCTCCTGATCTGCTGTTAACTGGTCCAGCATGACTTGTTAATGTGGATACAGGCACGGAATATGCCAAAACCTTCAGGAAAATCTGACCAAAAATTTAAATGTGGGCAAGAAAGGAAAGTGGGAAATGTGAAGGTTTAGAAATAGAATATACAGGAAAACGTGAAATAATGGGAATGAGTGGGAAAAGATGGGATATATTAATAACTGCAATCCTGGTTTATGAAGATAAAAAGGTGTGGTATGAAGCAGGCAACGTTTCCTTCCACAGGTAAGGTTCCCATTAGCATTCTTCCAAACAATACCAGTCTCAACCATAATTACATTCTGGATGGGGAGAAATGCTTCTGAAATCAGCATTTTTGAAATTAAATTGTCAGTTTGTGCCTTCATTCAGCTCATTGTGACGAAATACCATTGAGCAGTTAAAATTCTGGTAAAGAAATCATCTCTGGCTGCAGTACCACTCTGCTAACCTTGGTTGGTCACACTCTCTATAAAGGCTGAAATTCATCTCACCTGACTTTAGATCAGAAAAACAACATAAAGCAAGATTTTGCTGCATGTCTTATATAGCCATCTTTGAATGGGCTATAACAGATGTCAGGGAAAAGAAAGCCTCCTCTAAATAATATTAAATTCCTGTTCATCTTATAAAGTAGAGGTGTATAAAATAATCCTGGGATCCTTTCCTACTCAACAGGCATTTTAAGGAATCATTTTATCTTACATTTTTTATGGTTTTAGAGCAAAGAAAAATCTTATTCCTCAAGTACCCATATCCATGGACTACAAAGGAAGCTAGGAGCAAGTGGGCTAAGACACAGAAATCCCCGTTGTCAGAAGACTCCAATCACTAAAGTACAACATATCCAGAGAATTTCCCCCTAAATCAGTACACTTCCTGGAATGCAGTCATGCATGGTTTAATCAAGTTTAGAATGCCTCATTTAAAAAAGGAATCTCATAATACTGCTTAAAACATGACCTGTATAAACAAAAAGAAAAAAAAATCATAGAATAAAAGTCTTTTCAACACAACCCAGAGATCATATACTCCAACACCTTTGCTCAAGAATAATAGATGACATTGCTCAAAGCCCCCTCCAGCCTGACCTTGAGCACTTCTAATGATGGAACATACAAAACTTCTGTGAACAACCTGTTTGAGTGTCTCACCACCCTTATCATAAAAAACTTCTTCCTTACAGCCAATCTAAATGCACTCTCCTACAATGTAAAACTGTTGCCCCTTGTCCTATCACCACACACTCTTCAGCTGTCTTGCAGGACCCCTTTAATTATTGAAAGGCCACAATAAAGTCTTCTCTGAGCCTTCTTTTTCCAGGCTGAACAATCTCAATTCTCTCAGCCTGTCCTCACAGCAGAGGTGCTCCACTCCTCTGATCATTTTTGTGACCCTCCTCCAGACCTGCTTCAACAGGTGCATGTCTTTCCTGTTTTGGGAACACCAGAGCTGGATGCAGTGCTCCAGGTGAGGTCTCACCTGTCGGATCTCAAGATCTCAGTCCTGAGATGCTGAGCCTCCGAGACCATCTTGGGGGGCTCGGGAGTCCTGGAATGTTGCCAGAAGTGTCTGGTAGCTGGACTTTAGTCCTGCACAGGAGACGACAAGGATGAGGGCTTCACAGGGTGAATGGTGAAGGGATTAGTTAATTAGAGAGTGAGACACAAGGTTTAGGATTTATGTACAGGGGGGTTTGGAGGAGTAAGATGGAGGAATTGGGGTGTGTCCTGTCCTCCTTCTTCTTCCTCTTCTCCTCCATCTTCTTTGGCCACGGTGGCACTTTTGGATTGGTTATTACTAAGAGTACACCGAGTTATAACAATAGATGGTATTGGGGAAAAATGATAAATATTGTATACGTAGCAAGGGGTATAAAGATACGTGGCGGTCAGGGGGACGAGACAGTGTGCCCATGGCTGACTGCTGAGCAGATCTCTGGTGGCTGAAAGAACATCTTTTAGATAAACAATTAATAAACATAAAACCAGAAAGAAGAACTGAAGCCTCTTCTCGTCTTTCGATACGCGGGCTGCCCCAAGGCCACCCCGGGCCTTCCAGGCCCCTCAAACAGCCGAGATAAACCGGACATCACCAGAGCCGAGCAGAGGGGCAAAATCACCTCCATGGACCTGCTTTTGATGCAGCCCAGGAAGCAGTTGGGCTCCTGGGCTGCAAGGGCAGACTGCCAGCTCATATCCAGCTTCTCACCCACTGGTATCCCAAAGAACTTGTCCTCAGCCTTGCTCTCAATCCATTCATCCCTCAGTTTGTATTGATACTGGAGATTGCCCTGATTTAATCAAGTTCACATTGGTCTACTCCTCAAGCCTGTCAAGCTCCCTCTAGATGGTTTCCCTTCCCTCATGTATTAAATGAGTCACTGAATTTCTTGCAAATGTTTAATTATATGCAAATGCCTATGAATGCCTTTTAAATCTGTGTAATATCACACTTGGATTTTATCAAAGCTGGTTTTAAAAGATATGTCTTTTATAGGCAGCATAATCTTTTGCTGTGTCATTTTGTAAATACTAATCCTGTCTTAAAAAACAACCAAACACCACTACCATTTAAATATTTATAAATAAGGATAAGGGGAGAACACAGGAAACTAAGGGTACTATTGGATTCAAGGCTAGCATGAGATTTTTTAATTTTCTTTAAAATACCTACTGAAGATGCCTTTCCTCGATACCCTGTTTCTTCATGCTGTATTGACCTTGCTGAAACACTAACACAGTAACCCTTCACTTACTCTGACTTCTCAGAGAATATTTTATTTTCATTATTCTGTATTGTTCTCTTCTCAGAGAACAATATTATGTTCATTATTCTGCATTGTTATGCCGAGATCAAGCCTATGTTACAAAATATCTTTTACCACAATCTATTTAAAGCCTTTCACCACTTTTATTCCTTATTCAAATGACTATCCAATATAGCACCAGGAAACTTCAGCTCTTTTTGTCAATGCATCCATCACTTGAAGACAGGTTGGACAGATGATAAAGATTAGTTATGCATGGTATTTTTGGGAAAGGCATGATTCTGCAGGTCCCTTCTTATAGATCTCCTTCCTTTTTGATAAATTAATAAGCTACATATTTAGACCCAGACACCTAAAATTCAGTTAAGTAAGGAAGATAAACTCCTGTTCAACTCATGTATTTAAAATTTTCACTCCATTGTTTTTTCACATCAGTTTTCAGACTGAAGTTCCTGTGTTTGTTCCTAAGTTTTGCTGGGGCAGCTGCTGAGATTTCTGTACCTAAGCTGCTCCCCGATGCTTTCCACTTAAATGCAGGAAGTCTTTGCTGAACTTCTGGGCACTCTGGAGGGAAGTATAAACAGGTATTAGAAAACCAGCAGCATAAATTGATTTAGACTGTGTCCTCTCCCCGAGGTGAATAAACAGCACATAGTGGCTGACATGAAAGTAGAACAGCCTATGTTGTTAGATTGGGAGAACTGGAGGCCACCACCCAAACAAGGTGAATAATAAACTCCTCAGTTGCAGTGTGGACATATGGAAATGTAACAGACCACAGACTGACCCAAGTCCAGGATTCCTGGCCCAGCATATTTGCATTTAAAAGATAAAGATAAATCTGCAGAATATTAAAAACACAACCTTGTACCAAACCTTTGAAATGATGCTTTAAACCATAGCCAAGTTTTGGCATGGTAAAACATCTGTGAATTATTTCATCCACGGAAATAAAATGCTCTGAATCTTTGGAAAACATGGTCAGTTCATTTTCCATGCTCAGACTTAAACTGATAATACATCTAGAAGCCAGACAGAAATTTCTAAGGTTCGATTTGGAGATTTAGACTGTTTTATATAGCAGCTTTTCTTAGTATGAGCATTGTCCACCTCCTATTATCATTTGCAATTTCCCCCAATTTTCCCCAAATTTCTCTGCTAGTGCAAGAACACTAGCAATTTATCTCCCTCATTCTGAACTATTCTGGAGGCTTTTATATGTTTTGATGTTTTGTACCATCTCCCTTAAATATTTTCTGAGATACTATGATTCATTTAATTACTTCTGTAATTAAGATTTGGAGAGTGGATGTTCCTTGTGCTCTTTTGAGCGACTGGAATCTGTTTTTCCCATTCCCCTTACATCTGTCAAATTTCTTCTGCCCACATAACAAAGAAGCGTGGCAAAAAGTCTCTTAATTAATACAAATAGGCTTATACCAAGAATCTTCCTATATTTCCTTATTTTAAAAACTGGAGTCTTTCAACAACAATAAAGTAGAAACAAAGCCCCCAAATACTGTAGTTTACCTATGTGCCAATTTGCATCTTGTCTCTGAAACAAGAGTTGACAAGTCCAACATGTGTGAGAAATAACTGCTATTCAAAGTTAAGCTCTGGAAATGGTGACTGACATGGAGCCAGGCATTCCTTTAGCCAAGGGAATTATCAACTACAGACCAGCCAAAATAAACTCAGAAATTTCCTCTGGGTGTTAATCACTCTGAGTATCGTTCTTTCCCACACACTGGGCAAAGATTCTTGACCTTCTGATTTTTGAGCAAAATCACCCCTATTAATTAAATAATTTGTCCATTATCACCTGAAGACATATGTAACCTTTTCACCCCACACAAGAAAGAACACACTAAGTAAATAAATGTCTATTGTAAATATGAGCAAATCCCCAAGCTTGTTTCATTTCCTGCAGTGCATTTGCCATCCCAGCACTGCTTAGTGTAGATCTGCACAACATAACACATTAACACATCTTTTAAATCTCCTATGAATGTCTTAGCACAGAACTTTCAAATGAAACAGTCCAAAGCTAGGAAAATTAATTACAATTGACCATAGAGCTATAATGCATGGACTTATGGCTGGCCTGAAGTACAGCACTGCACATCTCTCCATATCAGACTGCTGAGGTTATATACCTTTCATAGTGTCTTTTACTGCAGTGACAACATCAAATGTCTTTATCACAAGAAAACAGCTTTTCCCATGGAACTGCAATCATGAAATTGTGGAAGTAAGCTTTGGAATTGTCACTTCTAAAGGGTGATTCTTTATGCATAGAGTGAAAGATCTAGAAACTCATCAGGAGTAATGTGCTTACAACTGGAACAGAACCCTTTTTTAAACAGCATCTTATGGTAAAAATTATTCTCAGAATTTTTTACATTGATGCTGTCCCAGAAGCCCAGCTAACAAATTTCAGAAATGAAGATGCCTCAAGTTATTGGTATAATTGACTTTTTAAAGGATTACATGTGCCTCTAGCCCTCATGGACAAGGTTTCACCATCTGGTAGAGACCATTTATTTGCACACACGACATAATGACCTCAAGACTTGAAAAGTCAGAAGCCTTACAGCTTGATGAGAAAACTAAGCCTTGTATTTTAGCTGCTTTTTACAGACATTAAAATACCCAACACCTAAGAAGACTCTTATGATTTTTAAAAAGACACTGCAAAGAAAAGCTTGCTAGGAAAATAGTTTTCTAGAGGACTTATAAAACAAAACTCCATTGATCATCCCATTACACCTTTACATTGCAATGCAAATGTGAAGAACAAGTACCATTGGGAATAGTTCTTTCAAGAGAAAGAACCTCCTTTGAAACAGTCTGGCCTAAGTGCTTAACTCCCTTTGTAAGGAGTTAAGACTCCCTTCAGAGGTCTTCTTTACCCTCTTTACCTTTCTGTCTTCTACCTTCCTTCTCTTTGTCTCCAAGTTCTTGAAGTTTCTGTACTATTCCTCTCTTTCACTGGTGCTTACCAAGGCAAGCTCTGACTTTGTACCACTGAAAAATCCTATTTTCATCCTCAAGATTTTCAAACAAGGTTCATTCTCAATTTCTGGATAAAGCCTACTTCCTCTGCTTTCCCAATGCAGTTGGAAGAAGACAGATGGTTAATCTTTTCCTTCTCTGCAGACTTCCTCCTGGCCTCCTCTCCTACACAATTGCTTTCCCTCTGTGCCTCTCTCATGTACTTTATTTTCTAAGTAACCTAGTCGAGTCTCAGGAATGCATCGTGATATTTTAAAATGTACTTCTCAAGAAAAGCAGAGCTGCTTCCCCTGCTATTATGTAGGAATAACACAAACAGACAGAGCTTCCCTTTTCTTTCCTTTCCTTTCTCTTCCCCTTCCTTTACCCCAAGTCCCTCAAAAAAGCAAACACACTTAGACGTTCCTTGGCACAGCACCAACCAATTGCACAAACATCTGCCAAAAGATGTTCAGAAAGGCTAGAATAGATTTTCTGTCTTAGGATTTTTCAAGAAAAATTTGCAAATCCAGTTCAGTGTTAGGAGGACAGGAAAAGAGGGGGAAAATCAATTTTCGTCTCCTTTGTCATGATCAAGCTTCCAGCCTCACACTGATAGGGCCAGGAGTTATACCTCAATGATGAGGTTAAATGCACATTTGAAAAATGGGAGGGATTGGGACATTTCCTTTCTCTATCCCCTGCACTTACCTTACAGTTCTGAGAGGTCTAGTGTTGTTCAGATATCTGGGGAAGGAGCAGGAGGCCAAAAAACTGGGGACAGAGAAGTGAGGAGGCAGTAACAGGAAATCTAGAGCAGTGTCAGGGAGGAGGGCAGCAAGGCTCAATACAAAGAGCTAAAAAAAAAAATAAAATCATTGGACTAAGAAAACGTGCTGGAATTAGTCTGAAAACTCAAGGGTACATTAGGCAAAAAATCAGCACCATTGGTTATTAGTCTCTTTTGGTGCATACCTGCATCATCAGCTCAAGATAAATGGGGAAATAAAGTGCATTTCTCTATAAACTTGTTTTCTCCAGTAACAGTTTCCAGATTTTCAAGACCAAAATGACACAATCTGTCTTCCTAAAGCTAACTCTTCTACAATATTTAGAGGTATAAAATCATAGAAATGCACAATAGAAAACAGCATGGTAATAGACAAATTAGACAAAATCCATGATCTAATACCCCGGGACTTCTGGTCCAGAAAGACAGATGATGCTTGAGAAATAACTAAAACCCTTTGTGAGCAATCATGCAATAAGATGAACTTAAACAGGGAAGATTTTGAGGCTTGTTTTTGTTTTGTTAGGTTGGCCAGGAAGTCCCTCTTGGAGACTGTAAAGTAACTTTATCAACTAAGCCATAATGTGAGCTTAAACAAAGATAAATGTAATGTTCTGTACTTGGAATGAAGTAACCAGCAGCCTCCTGGGCTTTCCAAAAAGAGCGCAGTCAGCAACCCAAGAAATGTGGCTATTTCACTCCACTTACAAGGTCACACTGGAATACTGTGACCACTTGTGGTCCCTCAGCTGCAGAACTTGAGAAGGGCCCAGCAGAGGCCACTGGGACTATTGCGGTGTTGCAGCACTTGACACGTGAAGGAAGGTTGAAGGAAACAGGTTTACTCTGCCTGGAGAACAGAAGATTCAAAGGCGATCTAATCACATTCCTTGAATAACTATAAAGTTAGTTATAAGGGAAACAGCTACTCTCTAGACAAGGATGCCTGCTGACAGAAAAAAAGGCAATGGGCACGAAGTGCTGCAAGAGAAATTCTGTCCGGATTGAAGGGAAAAAAAAGAAAAAAGAAGATTGGAAGAGGCTGCCAGGAATGCAGTGGGCTCTCATGTGCTGGAAATTCTCAATATTGTTTGAGGAAATTGCTGTAGCAACCTGTGCTGAAGAGAAGGTTGGGCCAGATAATCTTCAGAGTACAGTGAGAGCTTTCCATAAATCCCTGCACAGTCTTTCTAGCTATGTGAATCATCTTGTCAGCCCACAACCATCATCTTCCTCATGCATGAGGCTTTTACTACTCTGGAGATATGTGATATTTATTTCCAGTCATTGCTAATCCTTCATAAGCAGTTTACACTTTAGTTCCACTTAAAAGAAGGAGGCACATGGGAGGCAATAGCAGACTCCTACCCTGACAATTTCTTTTGCAGTCAAGACATTCAAGGAGAGTTAAATTGCATGAGGATTTTTTAACCTTCAGTAAGTAATAAGGCTTAATTAGGGATCAAGAGCAAATGTTAACAGCAAAGAAGAGGCACCTCTGAACACACATTCATATTGAGCTTTTGTTCCAATTAAGCTGGTTAACAAGGGATGTAAGAGCATTTGCATCTGAAGTATGCTCAAAGAATTCAGATAGCTATTACAATTTTTAATTTTACTTGAGCTGAGAATTCTGAGTAAGAGGGACCTTTTCAAGATTAGATATATTTGTGCAGAAATGGTGAAGAACTTGTACAGGTTTTACTTAGCTCATTTTGACACTGAAAGAAAAAAGCTCATGCTGAAACTCAAGAATAGATTTGTTATTATTCAAGAAAACAGGAATTTTTAAAAAATAGTGAAAAAAATGTGAAAGAAAGCCTGGTTATTGCTCTCACACTACCACCTGGTCTGTTCAGCATTTTCAACAAAAGATGTATTTGAATAACTACAATAAAAGACTGTTTTGAATGGGGGATCTGCCTGACCTCCTCAATAACAGCTTCAGCAGAAGCAAAATCAGGCTTCAGAGCTACCCATTTTGGACCAAGAAATGTTAAGAAGCAAAAGGGGCAACCTTGCCATACCCAACATTTGTTAAACGCAGTAAGAGGCATAGCTGTGAGAAGGTAGGTAAAGGTAAGGAACAGACAGAGCTTTCCTTTGCTAACATTTACCAAAATACTGTAACAGCAAATTTTTTCCATTAGAGCAAAGAACTGTAACATCTAATTCTCTGGTTGTTCCCTGATGTACCACAACTTGAGCCCTGGCAAATGTCTGACAAGTCCAGATGGCAGCAGAGGGAAAAACCAACATGAACATAAATATGAGGGAAAGGGCTTGTGATTTTGATGAAGACTAAAAAAACACCTCATTTTTCCCAAGAGAAATACTGAGGACTTTGAATGAGACCTTACCTTCAGGGAAGAATATGGTGTGGCTCCTTTAAGCCACTCTATTTTACATAAGCATCTGGTAAATTTAAAAATGCAGTGTCTTAGCAATTAAAAACCTCTGTGGAAAAGGTGTACATGGTTACATATGTTAGCACAGTTATTTTATATTCATGAATTTTACTCAGTTTTAAATACAAAGGGGACAAGATGCTTTTCAGAATTTGTAGCTATAATTTTGCTGTGACTAAATTTACTCCTTTTTGTTATACAGAGGACATATATGAAAGGGATGCTGGTTTCAGGAGGTTTTTGTTTTGTATCAGTTTTCCCCAGATCTCTAGAATTAGCCTGAAGGATCCTTTTAGAGTGCTAGTAAATATATAAAATATTAGGACAACACTGCAATGCAAAAAGGATGTTAAATTGCTCATCCAAGGAGATGACATAACAAATACTGACATAATTTCCAAGCAGCAAAGCAAAACTAGGTCAAATCACATTGACCTATCTAACATAATAAGCCCCTTTTTTTTTAGATTTTTACAATGTAGACTGTGTCTCCAGGCATTAATGTCCCCTGTTATCAATGTATAGCGTTGTCACTCTGCTTTAATGTCTTATCACCACGTTGTGTTAATTAGACCAAAACAATACAATGCACTTTTGAACTGCTTTAATCCCAGTTTGAAATCTCTGTCTAAACTATAATTCTGAGGTTTCCCAGTTAGAAGTGAAGTCATTAACCATCTACCGATTTCAATAGGTGCTGGTGGGATAGGGCAAATTTTGACCTGTATGGTTCAAACCTAGGCTTCCTGAGTTGTTCAGAACAAGGCTCACATAGCTGGCATCTCTCAGGGAGGAAATGCATGCTGGTATCGATGGCATTTGGTACAAGGCACAAGCAAAGAACACACTTTCAAGAGATCTTGAGTATTGCATGGACAAACCTGGTCTGTGCTGTCCCTGCCCAAGAGCTTTGTCCACATGCACTGCCCTGAAAGGAACAATCCTTTTCCTTGCCCAGGGCAGCCTTCCCTTCCCCTATTTTATTGTTCCTCTGCACATCAGGTTTACAATTAGTGTATTTTTCAGTGAGATTATTTACAGAGTTGTGTAGGCTTCTGCCTACAGCCTCTTGCAATACCAACAAGAACAGAAGCACAAGTAGTAAGAGAGATCTAGTATCTGTATCTGTCTGTCTGTATCCCTGCATCCAGAGCTGAGGTGGAACCAGACACTGGGCTCAGGGCTTGAGACCTCCCTGCCCAGGGAGCTGGGGCTGGTTCCAAAGGAGGAAAAAAGCAGAGGCACACCTTGGTGGTCCACAAAGGAGTTGCTGTCAATAGAGTGTACATCTTCCATGCAAAATACATATAGATTTTGCAATAAGGGCCTAATATTAGGTACAATCCAATGACATATCCAAAACCTGCAAAACTTTTTAAGCTTGCTTTGTGATAAAGAGATCCTTAAAATGGGATGCTGGCTGTTTTAACGATGGAGTGGCTAGATTTGGCAACTCAAATTCAAAATATAAGTTATGAAAAAGTCTTTCTTCTTACTTTTTTTTTTTTATGTCTCCAATTGCCCCTCAGGAAGAGAATTCCCCAAGCTAATACACAAAACAAGTCAAATTAAAAAGAAAAAAAAGCAAACCACATAAACCAAACCAAAAATCCCACCCTAAACAAAAACCCAAAACCCCAAATCAAAACAAAATAAAAACCAAAAGGGATCATGTTTTCATATGGGATAACTACTAAAAAAAAAAAAAGTATTTTTTGAGAACAATTTTGCCATAAAATATTGATTTCTTAGTATTTTTTGAATGAAAACATCAGTTTTAGCTACCACCCCAAATAAAGATTTAAAAAAAAGGGAGATCCCAGACATGGTGTGGAGGGGGAGGGAGGGTCTCGGCTTAGCAAGCTGTGGCTTCACCTGAGTCTGCAAAGTGCATCAGCTTGCCAGAAGCACAAAGGAGTCTGCCCGACCACGCTGGTGTGTGTGTGGGGAGGGGGATCTCTGTAAGCTCCAGCTGTTCAGTAATTAAATGCCTGCAGACCCAAAGAGAGGAGTCAATGCCATCAGTCCTGGGCACCTGCTCAGACACTGGAGCCCTGCAGGTGCACAGGACAGCCTGGGTGAAGAGTGATGGGAAGACATTGCTGCCACCAAAGGCATGAGAAATATGTTTGCCTTCCTGACCCAAAATGTGCAGCAACTGTCATAACCTGTCACCAGCTCCTTTCTGGAGCAATATAAAGTTCCTCCATAAACATTTTCCTTAAAGACTATCACACTACAATAAAAAAATCCTATCAGCCCCATGGATCTCCTCATTTACTGTCCTTTTTTTCCTTTTACAGGAATAAAAGCCTGGAATTTCTTTTATTTGTTTTACTATCTTAAAATTGTTCTTGCACCCAGTTATCTCAACACTTATTCAATCAACAAAGTTGATAAAACTTTTTGGGCCAAACAAACATTGCTTCTTTGCCAGCTTTTTTCTCCTCCCACACCCCCTGGGAAGCTATAAATACTAATGATAAAAAAACATTACATGACAGCAAATGGGAAAGAATTTTAAAGAATTAAGAACTATTTTTACTGTTTAGAAAGAGATCAAAATCAGCTTCCCACCCTTTAGCGCTTTTCCCAGCTTTCAGACAGGCCGGATTCTGCACGGCAAGCCAGGGATCTCAGGAATATGCAGTAATTCCTTACAGCTTGCTAAAGCATTACAAGCTCTAAGCTGCACGACTGTAATAAAGACTTTGAACCAAAAACAGGCTAAAGAATGAAATATCCTCTGAAGTCTGAAATTCACTTCAAACAAACTCCAGCAAACATCCAAAAGGCAATTAATACAACTCTGTGTGAATACTTGTCTGCTCCTTTCCCTCCACTCAGTCTTCACCCGCAGACAAATTAAACGGTTTCTCCAAATGCTGAAGCAGTTTTTGAGCCTCAGCAGATTCCCTGAGCATCCACCACCGCAAGCTCCTGGTTCCCAGCATTTCATTTTCCTCGAGCCCAGCCTCCAGCAGACCCCTTACCTCTCGTGCTACTCTGTGGAGGGACTCTGAGGTCTGACAACTTTTTTGCAGTGCTCAGAAGCTGCTGAGCCCCTCTGTGGCACTGCCTGCTTCCCTGTCCCCTGCCAGGGTGAAGCCCTGAGACCGGGCAGCGGTGGGGAGGCGGCAGCCAGCGCAGCAGAGGGCTGGGCAGCCAGAGGGAGGGAGCTGGAGACAGAGCTCATCAAAGGTGGGAGGCCTGGTGGGGATCATGGAGACACAGATACACATCTAAATAATTCAGGCACTAATAAAAGCTTTAGGTTGGGCTCTGTTCAAGATGTGAAATGAAGCTGAATTTTGATGTATTTCAGGCTTCCATCAATGCAGAATGTGGTGTTACTTAATAACCCGACACTGAAAAACTAACCAATTTTAAAAGTATTCCACATGAAGTTAATGAGGAAAGTGGCCATGGATACGTATATTTGCAACTTTAGGTTGAAATTCTATCATGGGAAGATTTTGAGAGCTTCAAGTCTGACCTCTACAGGTAGGCTGCTGAAATAGGAACAGGATCCTGGGATCGCAAATCGCACACAAAACTCTTACAAATCAGTGAAAGGTAATGGATCAGATGCACTACTTAACATCACACTATCATCAGTGCTTCCTGAAGCTATATCTTAAAAACACAACTATTTGTATCATCATCTATGGGAATTTGACTCCTGCAAATGCTTCTTTTGCAAACTGCATAGGCACTGCAGCACCACAGGAAAAAGCACATTCAGCACGAATATTTTTACATTCAAAAGTGTAAATGAGTTATGCTCTGCTTTTTATTATTCCTCCCCCTTCCTCAATCTTGCACACGATCTACTCTTGCAGAGCTACAGAAACAAGCATTACTTTGAAACTGATAACATTCATTTGCGTTTAGCAGAGCTGATGTTTTTAAATGCCCTGATTGGTGCCACCTTTTTCTAATCAGAACCAACCACTCTAACAAACTACCCTTTGTCAGGGGAACCCATCCCCTCTGTTCCCACCAACCTACAGCACATGTTGCTATAGCTACCCTGCATGTCTATTTACCACACAAGTGATCAAAGGGCGCAGACAACACACACATACACACACACAAAAAAATCCTCACCAGGCTTCCTACCCAGCAAAGTCCAGTCACTAATTAACTGATACACTCCCAGCCTGCAGACTCTGTACACCTGTTTTTTTTATTCTGCACGGTACACTCACAAAAAAGGGCAGCATTCTTTAAGATGCTCTTTCTTCCCTTACAGGCCAAACAAACAACAAAACATCCCAAGATTAACTCTGTAAGATAAGGCAAAGGATTACAGAACTTCAGGATAAAAATACAACTTTTTTACAGAAGAACGCATTAGGAATTTTAAAAGGTATGCAAAAGAAAATAGGAAATAAGAAACACATGCTAAAAACTTAAACAGCTGAAAGGAAAGGGGGTGATTTTGAATTTTGCATATGTTTTGCACCGAAATTGTATACAGCCTTTGTTCACTTGGTGAATTACATGCACACTAAAAGCCATATGACTGCAGACATGATAAGTGATTGTAATGGTTTTATGTACCTTAGAAACACAGTTTTTCATTTTCAGGTGGTCTGTCAGTTAAGAGTTGTTTAGTTGAACCTCTTTATGTGACAAAGGGCTCAAGACTGCCTCGATCAAAGTCAATGGTACTTCAATAGGAAGAGGCCAAAATAAGGAGCTGCATTTTTTGTCAATGACACTCCTGTGAGCTGCACTTCAGGGATGTGTTGTGGTTGAAAGGGAATGAAAATGAAGTATTAAAATTCATCAAACATTTGATTTTCTGTGAAGCAGGCTTAGGAAACAAAACAGAGCCCACAGTGCCCTCTCCAGTTCTGTGGCAAACTCAGGGAATCCAGCCTCATAACTGTGTCCACCCTCACAAAAACTCCACCTTCATGAAGGCTAAGCATCTCTTTAGGAGTTTCCATCACTTGCAAATTTCCTTACTTTATAAATAACAAACTGAACTGTAAAAGTGTTACTTGCAAAAGCTTTTTTTTCTTGTCTGTTAGTTCTTTTTGTTTTTTTCAACTATGTAAGATACCCTTAAAATTGCACTTTTACTTCCAAACATTAGTCTTACAGCACACACAAATGGGTATATTTCCTATGATGTTTAAACTTTCACTGATACATTGTGATCAGTGTAGTTTCCCAGACGAAATAGAAATGTTCCTTTTTTGGTTGTTGGACCTTATTTGTCCAACAAATAAGGTTGGTTTGAGGTTATTCTATGAGACAGCAAGAAGACAGCTCTTGCTGAGGTTTTCAGTGATCAGCTACAAATGACTGCTTCTTTATACTCTCTCATTTACAAGTCTCAGCTCAGTATTTACACCAACCCCTGAGACCTGCAGGAGACTATTGGACTGGCACAGTAGTAAAGTAGGTTGAATCTTATCAACAGGCTGCATATTACATTTCGACAGTAATTCCTCCACTTCTATTAGGGAAATTAGTGCATTTTTCTTTCTATGTGCTATTGTTCAGTAGCTGCGGGTTGCCCTTGGGTCAGATCAGTCATCAGCATAGTACATGGTTTCATTCCAACACCTGCAGTACTTTGCCATATCCTTGTTGGTTAGCTCTGCAACACCAAATTGAGCTATAGCTCCTACCAAGAGCCTCTCAAAGTGGGACCATTCACTCCCAAAGCCTGGAAAAGGAAGGAGTTAATCCACTCCCTCCCAGCTGGTGCAAGGATGAGGAAAGGATCACCAAGGAAGGGCAGAGAAAGCAACAGGACAAGTAGGGAGAGATGATTATAAGGTGGAAGAGAAGGTAAGAAAGAGCTCTCTGTTGCTCTGAATAGGAGGGCCATGGAAAAGTCACCCATAACTTTCCCTTAACAATTTCCAACTAGAAGCAGCAATGAGGGTTCCAGCTTCACATGACTCCAGTTTCTAAGTGTCTGCTGTAATGGATTTCCTAAACGTTTTATACGGTTACTTCAGGCCCATCACACCCTTCACTTCCCACAGAAAGAGGACTTCTGCTGACAGGGGCTGATGCACACAGCAGCCCAGCACCACCCTGGCACCCAGCTCCCTGGGCTGCGTCCCCCAGGCCCCAGCAGGGCCCACACAATTACAGTTTCCCAGCCAAACTGAAGATATCTGTGCACAGCAAGCCAAGGGAAGGCAGAGGAACAGTCCCAAAGCGTTCCCTCGGCACGGAGAGAGCAGCGGCGCTCGGGGCAGGTGTGGAACAGGCCCGGCCCGGCGGGCGCGCCCCCGAGAGCGCGGCGGGAGCGCGCACCCCGGGCAAGAACCGGCCCGCCTGTGCCTGCTCCTTCTCGGGATGGAATGTCTGCCCATCCCTCCTCCTCCTCCTCTGCAGGGTGCGTGTGTGCCTCAGCACTCCCCCTCCGCCCCCACGCTCTGTTAGGCTCATTCGCCTTGCTCTTTTAACCCACCGCTTATGAATCTTCATTATCCCTGAAGCCTGTTCTTTAGGTGCAAATATTTCGGGAGAGTAAAGTGCACGTTTCACAGAGCATTTTACACTTTGCTATTGCCGTCTTGTAACGTTTCTGCTTCTTTTGCGCTCCTCGTTGGTAACCCCCTGTGCCAAAGTACCCTCTTGTGGTGATAATGATTTTTGATGACTACGTGCATCCAGCTGACCAGCCTGGGTATATAAAATGCCCTTCATTGTGCTTTGCAAGGACAAGAATTTCTCTCTCTTTAAAGAGTGGTGATTTTGCTAGTGGGAGCAAGAAATACCTTTCTTCTTCTATCACCTGCGTTTTTCTTCACCCTTCCTCACCTCCTGAAACTTAGAGAAAACTGGCAAGGAAGCTGGGATTTCCCACCATGGTTTCAGAAAGTGAGTGTAAAACAAATGTTCCATTTGCACTACAGGTGCAAAATCCTCACACATGCATTTCCTGGACACGTACTATAAAAGTCCCCCTGAGAACTGAATGAATGACACCCACACAGAAAACCTAGATAACTTGTATTACCTCTTAACATATTGCCCACCCAAAAAAACCCCCATATTATGAGCAAGTTTAGGAAGTGGACTGGCTTTTTAAACTGGGACAGATCTTTGAATGATACAGCCAGTTGTTCTTCCTCCCACAAGGCTCTTGTAAGTGTACATTGTGGCTGTAAAACTATGAAAAACAAGAATCAAAAACATTTTGCCACTGTGCTTTATAACTGTGAGAATGAAAATAAAAGCTCCTTTTGTCTCCTCAGGTGAATAGAAGTCTTTAAAAACCCCCTAATTTGAATAATGTTAGAAAAAATCCCTAGAAAACCCATCTCAAAGTACTTTTGTGAAGCTGAAAGACAGCTTGAAACTACTACGTTTTAAAACAATCAGAAGATTAAAGCACTGGCAGGCAACGAACTCACGCAGAGCTGTTTAATAAATTATCCTTGGGCTGAATTATTGGCATATTTAGGCTTATAACACAGCAAGCTCTTTCGCATGTCACAAGCAGGGCTGCGAGACAGCCTACACAATGCCCTCAGACCATGGCAAACTGGAATTGATTTACACAGCTCGCAAACCGCTTCCATGCTCCCTGCGAGTCCGAAACGCACCATGACTTGCCTGGCATCCCTTCCCTGCCCACCGGGGGAATCGGAAAGCAGGGATGCCTCCCCAGGAAGGTGGGGGGGGGGGGGGGGGAAGAATTTTTTTTTTTCTCCCCACATGGAAACTTACAATTATAAGAAGAAAATAAAGAGGGGGGGAAGCAGCGGATTCGGCAGGGGTCGGCAGCGGCGGTGGCCGGAGCCGGCGGGCAGTGAGTGGCTCCTTACCTGCCTCATGGTGAGATTCCCATCATCCATCCAGCCGGCCAGGGCTGCTCACTCCGCGCTGCTGTCGGCAGGGCACAAATCCATCAAGTTTCCCACCGTAAGCAAGTTTCCCTCCCTCCTCTTTCCTGTCTATTATTTCCCCCCCCACACTTTTTATTCCTGGCTAGGGGCGAGCCCTGAGACAATGTCAAGTTTCCCAACCTTCCTTGCCCAGCCTATGAAAAGTCGGCGGCGGGGAGGAACTGTCCGGCCGGCTCTGGTTTCAAACGCAGCCCAGGGATGGAGCAGTTGGCTGTGGAATGGCCTCGCCAATCACGGGGAAGGGGAGGGCGGCAGAGCACATAAAGGCTGCTGCCTACACGCGGATTAGGAAAGCTTTCAAGGATTTAAAAGACTGAAAGCAGCTGGAAACAGTGTCTAGGGCTACAAAGAGGGAAGTCAATTTGCGGTGTAAGAGATTATTCCCATTCTCATGTAACTGCTCCGAGTCTGCTCGAAGCTTAGCAGGCTCCCAGGCAAGGATATGTAAATCTGAAATTAGTGCAGCATCAGAGCGATGCAGGAACGCTCGACAGCCGCCCGGTAAAGTGGCGATATCCCGTCTCCAGAAGCACCGATTTCCTCGTGTCAGATTAAGGGGAAAATTACATCATGACAAGAGCAGGAAGTCAAATTCCGTTTGCCATTTACATTAAGAGCAAGTGCCTGTCTGTTGGAAGGAACTAAAATATATATGTGGGTCCGGAGGCTATGGAAATGTTTTGTTGCAAAGTTTTATTTGTTTCAGTGGCAAACGTTTCATCATCCCTAGCCTCAGTCTGTTGTATGCTTTCCCTTCTTTAGGGAGGGTGGTTTCCTCATTCCTGAAGCTGAGTTTTTTCATGCAAGATAACACTGGACTCGAAATGAAACTTCAAAGAAAAAAAAAATAATGTGTTTTTTTGTTTCGTTTTTTTTTTTTAACGAGATCAGCTGCTATCTGCTGCCCCTCGGTGGCTTTCATTAAAATCAACAAAGAAAAGACAAAATCAAAAATCTCAACTCTGAAGTGCCATTGCTGTTTGAGTTACATCTTTCATAGAATTATAGAATTGTTTATGTTGGAAGGGACCTTTAAGAAAATTTAGTTCCAAATTTCTTGAGTTAAAAAAACCCCACAAAACCAAACAACAACAACAACAAACCAAACAAACAAACAAAAAAAAACCCACAAAGCCCCCAAAAAACAGAGAAGTGCAAGCCTGCAAATTGATACCAGCCAATCTTCTCCACAGTGGAGAAGGCTTCCAACTTCTCTAACTTAGTATCAGCTCAGAAGCCTGTTAGCCATTCTGTTCCACTCTTAATGGAAATCTGTCTTTTGATCTTAGGAAACAATCAGGCAAATCTGATGCCTGAAGTAACGTCCCAATATCATGAATTTGCCTTGATAGTAGGCTTTATCTACCAATGAAAAAATTAGCCACTATCCATAAAAACCCTTAGCAGTTCAAGTAATCTTATTGAATTGAGTTACAGGGGAAAAAAAAGTTACAATTATATGTTTCCAGGACTTTAATTAAAAGCTTCCAAAAATAGATTTCCTTTTAATTTGTGATAAGCTCCAGCAGTGAGTATGTCACAGGAAAAGAAATAAAAGATCTGAAATATGTACTTATTTGTTTTTCCATTAAAAGACAATAATGGTTTTTCTCACAAATGCAACAAAGAAAGGAGCTTGCATAATATTGGCACTGTCTGGATCAGAAGCATGGCATGGATGGAGAGAAAACTTGACTGAAACCACTACTGGAATTTATCCAGGTCCAACTTTACTCTCGCCTGGTCTGTGTCCTCAGAAGGAAGGATCCAATGATATGTTTTAATGTACAACACCGACCATCCCCAGGGATCAATATAACAGCTGCATCAGGGTAAGACAAACCATTCTTTCTAGCCAATGTGGAGACGAGTGAGTGATGCCCCAGTGATGCTCTAACGCTGCCCACTTGCACAACAGCTTGAAGCAGCTGCAATGCAGAGAGGGAGGTGCATTAAGAGCACTTAGCAGGAATGCTTGTCCTCTGTTCCCCAAGCATAGCTAGGGGACACGTGTCACCTAAAATGAGCATGTGGCATGTGAGGACCTTTTACTGCTTTAAATCTGGGAGAACCCTCTCCAGGATGCATTCAAAGGAAATATAAATTTACTTTTTCAAAGTAATTAGAACATTAGGGGTAAACTACCCTGGTGAAGAGGTTGTAGTAAAAGGTTCAAATCTTACAAAATTAGTAAGGATTATAAATTATTTACACAAAACCCCTATATTTGATTTCAGGGTTTTAAGAAGGGGATTTTTAGGACAGTTTCAGATTTTCACATGGGAACAGAGCAAAAGTTTCTGTAAGAAACTCAAAGTTCTGTAAGAACTCAAATGTAATAAAGACAAAACAATTGGATACCTTTTCTGTAAATGCAGACGCCTTTTCTCATACAACATGCACAACTTACAGTACTGCATTTTACTTAAAACACAGCAGAACGTGGCATCAAAAATGAGTGTATTGTATAGGATGAAAACTGATTTCTAGTATTAGTGAAAAAACAAAACCTTTAAAATCAATTACCTATGTTCAGGGTGGGGTGTGGACTATTTTTTTAAAATCCAGAGTCACAGAGCTCCTATTCTACTTATGCCATTCACTTTCCACCTTTGAGGAATGTACTTTGTGATTGACCCATACTCAGTTGCTGGAGTTTTTTGGTGTAGTACAGTTTTTGTAGTCCAGAGCAAGATGAGTCTGCACAGCTGCAGGGGGTGCAGTGTTATTATTACACATAGCACATTCAGAAAACTGGGTCCTGCACTTCACTTCCTATAGTATTCTGAGTGGCACAAGAGGAAAAGAGAGGATCTATATCTGAGGTGGTTTGAGGGTGGTCAGCATCCAAAGACACAGATAAACAGCTGGATATGAGGAAAAGGAATTGCTGCCTGGGATGCAAGAAGACAGGTGCTGGTTTTTACACCTTCCTCTGAAAATCAGATTTCCTATCTATAACCCAAGTGTCTGTGTGTGCATGAGAAAGCCCTGTGGTGTTTGGGAAGTGAAAGGAGATTCTGTCCCTGACAGAGGAAACCTTTACAGTCTGTTCAGTGGAACCAGTGGAGGTAAGAGCAGCCAGAGGAGCTGATGGCAGATGCAAGTTCAGACATCACTGGGAGCAAAGTCATTGCGATAGTTTTAAAGGATTCTTATTGAATTAATCCAAGTTAAAAGTAAAATGGCTACAAGCACACCAAGCCACTGGCAGTTTTATGCTATGTGAACACTGGTTATCAGCAGTAATGGTCACATATCCCTCTTATCAAATCCCTTGGAGTTATGAGTGACACACAAATACCAAAGCAGCTCTGACCTTGCTGGTCACTGTGGATGCCTGCCACAGTCCTTATCACACACCAAGCACTCCCAGACACAAAGGGCAGGCACACAAGCCCTCCATCCAGCCTCATGTCTCAAGCATTATGTTGCCCCTTTCACTAAAGTAAAATCAAAGCAGGATGACTTTGGCTGGGCTTCCATTATTGGCAGCATTGATCAGGAAGATCTTCAGCGTGGTTCGTACTGTTCTGCTCTTGACTTGGTAAAAGTAGTCAGCAGGCACTTGTGAGAACTCAGGCTCTTGGGTTCTAACTAAAAATCCTGCCTCCTTTTGCTACTTAAGACAAGATATAATGTTAGAATGTGTAGTGAGCCAGTCTATGTAGTCAAAAAGCTTTGAGAGTTCCTATAAATGTGCAGAAAACAGCACCACTGTAATACCAGTTACAAATTTTACATTACGTAAAAATATCACACATTTTTTACAAAGACATAGTAAATTAGGTGTTGAGTGCTCTTTGTCAGCACATCAACTATTTCTTAAAATGTTCATCTAAATTTAGTGGGGAGAGGCTTAGTTCAGTGCTTATCAATAGTGTGCAGTTTTGAAGGTTTTAAGTTGTGACAAGGTAAAGACAAAAATCTTGATACCAAAAATTTATCACTGTTTCAGAATCTGAAACTTTTGCTCACAGATTTTTTAATTAAATCTTCCTCATCTACTTTCATTGTTTCTAATAATTTACCAAACACAGGAATTATTTTGAACTGGGATCAAATGCAAAACAGCCCAATGTGAACTCACTCAGTTGCTGGAGTTTTTTTGGTGTAATACAGTTTACGTAGTCCAGACCAAGATAAGTCTGCATCAGCTGCAGGGAGAGCACAGAACAGGAAGTGGCAAAAATTACTTTCTCTCATTAGCTGAATTCCAGCTGCCATGGAAATCCTCCTGGGCCCAGAGAATTTAATATATGCTGAAGACAGAGAACCACTCCATTTCTTTACTGTGCTGTGCCAAAGACAGAACAGACCCCAGGATCTGATTATATGGTAGGAGTGAAAGAGTTGCAGCAGAGAAATATATGACCCAGCATGTAGGTTAAAAAGAAACAACCTAGTTTGAAAATGAGCATCTTCAGGGATGAAGTCAATCACAAATATATTGCCTTTAATCTGCAATATAGACAACTAATAAAAACATGTTTTTCAAAATAAGACAAGCAGCTAGGCTGCTGCACTTTGAGAGGAAAATGTAATATTCACACCCAAACTATTGGCATTGAAATTAATTTCTAATTGTTTTTATAGTCCCTCCCTTGGTAGTTTTAAATTGGCACCTGCAGGAAGAGCAGGATGTCCAGAATACAAAATACTTCTTAATAACCCCATATAACACTAGAGTACTTAACTCAAGACAACTCTGGCATTTAAAAAAAACCTCTAGAAGAACTGGCACAAAATACAAGGTTGTAAGATAAGAAAAATTTATGAGAAGACTGTATTAAAAAAAGAGGAAAAATGCTGAAATACCCCAAATATGAAGAACTGTTCTCAAGATGTGAATATTATCATGCAATGATTTCAAATGATACAGTTAACATTTGTGAATGTAAGACTGTTCAGGGCTTGGATCTCACCAAGCAATACTTAGCTACCTTTATAAACATTGCTGCAGTGAATGCAGTGAAGACAAACTGACTCTGCTGGCAGAATGTCTGAATCATGGCATCTAAATGCACACACATTTTCTGACAGAATTTTAAAACTAGGACCAGCAGTGTCAGGCATCCTTACATGTACACATACACACTGAAAGCCACAGTGCACAAAGGTGTCCTTAATGTGGATTTTTGGGGAATTCATTGCCTCTCAAGACTCAGCCTTTTGGAAGGGTGTCAGTAAAACAGGCAGATGTGCGGAACATCAGGGCATCCTTCAGTCCTCTTCGTGGAACAACCCTTAGAAGATCATTCACCCTTTACAGAATCACTCAAGGTGCTCTGATCTCACTTGGGACTGCACCAGCCACAGGCAGGAGAGAAGGGAAGATATCTTCAGGACAGCTTCTTTCTCCATAACTTATGCAACCTATGTAATCCTCAGCTCAAACAGACAAAAAGGTGGTTAAACAATTATCCATCTGCACTTGCCTTAGGACTACACTGACTAGACTTTTTGATTAAGGCTTTTTAATCAAAAGAATAGTATCTGCTGGATTTCATTTTACTACATCTGCTATGAGGCAGATACTTGATCTGCTAGGCTGAACAAGCTGGTGCACAGTCATGTGTAATAAATTAGTGATCAGAAGACTCTGATAGTCTCTTCTAAAATTCTATGGAAGTATAGTAAGCTAAAAAGACTAACAAAGGATGCTACAAGGGTTCAGAATTTCTAAAACATCTGTTCTCTAGTATATATAAATGCTGAATTAAATGGAAATCATAATTAGTTTACCACTACTTTTCCATTTGATTTCCCACTATTTTACAATTAGTTGTTCCTTCAGTGATAATTATACTTCATTACTCTTAGAAGTAGTAGATAATAGTTAAATTACTACATTTTTTTAATTTTCCAGTCCTTAGAAGCCTCCATGAAAGAAAGAATTTTAAAGTGAGAAGTCAGGAATTGCCTTACGTATCTGTGACCTCTATTAGCATAGAAAAAACAGAGAGTGCCTTTATTCCATTGCATTTTGTACCAATTGCTTATTTGGTGACCAATTGCAAAAGTCAGTCATGAAATGATTCAAGATAAGCAAATAAAGATTTGGGCAAACAGCAGAAGTTATAACAAACGTGCCTTCGTCAGTCAAACATCAAACACTATCTGTTAAAATCAGTATTTTTCTCCTATTCCAAGAGATATATCCAAACATATGTTCACACAGGTTCGAGGGAGAGTCATCTGGCCACAATTTCTTTAACTAAAACAAGTTAAAGCCTAAACTGATAAACTGTCACTTGAAGCAAGCAGGCCTCTACTCAAATCCCCATTATCTGTGTGTTAGCTGAGATCATCAAACCATGCAAATCCTTCCTTTCGAAATAAAAGCCCCTAAACCACAGGTTTAGCAAAAAAAGCATGTAACACTCACAATTAAGCCACTCTGCTCTAAAACAGAACCTGCATGCAACATGTTAGACGTATCATATGCCATGCACAAGTGTGTCAGAAGTGGGAAACTCTAAGCACTGTTGAGACCATGCCATGTCCAGAAGAATTACAGAGAGATTGACTCTGTGTTACAAAACTTTCCAAAAAAGAAATGCTGGTGTTTTAACATCTTGTCAAAATCTCACCTGGGACAAGGCATTAACAGGAGAAACTGGGATATTTCTGCACAAATTTTAATTCCTCACATTTCTTGTTCTCAGAAAACATTTGATATTTCAATGTTCTGTTGTATTTCCCTGGAGTGACACTGCAAAGTTTTGGTTGTACAGAGGTAAAAAAATTAGCTCAGGTATCTCTTTAAATTTTTTTTAAAGGATTTTGCCACTGAAGGGACAACCAACCAATATTTTGCTGACCTCAAATCAGTATTTCAGCTAAGATCAATGGAGCCAAAGTTGTCCAAAAGCTCAAGTCAGACTAAAGTATTGTTATTTCATTTTTCTAGTCATGAAAGTTTGCAAGCAGTCTGCATTATCTCATGAAAACTAATTTAATAAGAAAATTACTTCTTGCAGTTGAAATTCCTGAGAACATTTTTGTAGGGAATTCTCACTTGTCTCTTTTTTCCATGTCCTGGCTACCCATGCCAGCCCCATGCCCCATGGGAAAAGGGCTTCTGTGAAACAGCAGCCTGTTGGAATGGGGGTACTAAAGTTACTTGTCAGCTATGCAGCAAGGGGGTCACACAGAGAACTTGGGAAGTGATGTGATTTGGAATCATATTTTAAACACTGGAAATATGACCTGCAGCCTGAAAATTACTTGTGCCCAGGGTGCAAGGTGCTTCATCTCCTTCACTGGAATTCTCAGACTGAGTATTCAAGCTGTCCTTATACTGCTGAGGGTAATAAAGGAGAGAATAAACGTATAAATGCTAAAACATTGAATATTGCTGTAATCAGAGCAGCACAGTCTCTGCTATAAGCAGGAGTGAAAGACACAATAAGACTAATCTTTGTAGATGTAACTACAAGTTTCTGGACTAAATCTAAGTATTTAGAATGCAAAAGTTTGTATTAACCAGACAACACAACAATCGGACTACTGAAATTATTTCTAAAAAAGTGTGTGTGTCTGTATATGTATAGACATCCATGAATGTGTAGAGAAATATGTTCAAATTCTTCAAGAAAAATCCAAGGTATATGCTTGGACTTTCTCAGGGAAAAAGAACTGAATCTTGAGGTGCTCTTCTGTACAACTGAACAAAATATTTCCCTACTCAGGATACCAGTGGATTGCAGTGTTGGTGGTGTGATGAGGTTGTAGGGTGTGGGCTGGCGAATTACAGCAAAAACCTTAACCCAAATCCCAAATCCTTAAACTCTGGCAGGAAAACTGCTTTATACAACTGAGAATTTGCTAACATATGTGACTCATGATTCTACTCACAAGCTTCTGAAGTTCACTGGGGTTACCATCAAGGTCAGGTTACCTATGAATATCAGATTACTACACCTTCCCACCGCTTCAGAGAAACCCATGGTACTGACCATGTAATATATTTATGTGGGAAGGTTAACACCAAAACCATCACATTCCTCTAATTTCAAATGAGAAAAACAGGCAAAGAATTTAGAAGAAAATCAAAAGGACCTTCTTATGAGAGGATTTTAAATGAAGCCATTCAAGGATGTGGGCAGATATCACGAAGCATTAGTCACAAAAGTTAAGCTGGAGACAGTTTCAGAAAGTCTTTGCTTATCACATTAATATTTTTTCTCACCAGGAGCATTGCTTAAAACCAGCTAAGGAGGGTTTCAAAGTGGTGTGTTTATAAATAGGCTCACTGGGGCTGCCCTGGGAGGACCAGTCTGGTTGGGTCTCACACTTCTATCTGTGTCAAGCAGCCCTTTTTTAACTTCTAAACCATTTTCAGATGGCACTTTTATGACTCCCTGCACCTTGTTCCTTTTACTTACAGGAATATGCAGTGTAGGTTTACCAGTCTTCAAAATAATTTTTACTTTCTTTAGCTCACATTTCCAGAGGTATCACCTATTCAGTCCTCCCTTTTTGTTAAACGGCACTGGCAATAAAAGACACTGACTGCAAAGATAATGTGCTTCTCCAGGTTCCAAGCAAACCACTTTTATAATCTGAACCTTTGATTCTCATTTTATAAAATGCCCTTATAAAAAAAATCTAAAATAAAAAAAGCAGACTGGTCCATGAAAACTATGTTTTCATGGTTGGTGATAAACATTTTCATAAAGATACTAAAAAAATATTAAGTAGCCCAGAAAATCCAATTCAGGTAAGACTCATGGAAAGTGAAGCCCAGCAAAGAAATAAAATGCTTAGGCATTAATTTTTGCATCTTATTTTCACAGGTTATTATTAGTTTGCATTTATCACTTCAATGCTGAAATTGGCAGATATTGTCCAGAGTCTGTCTTCTTAAATACATAGACTTATTTGCAGAGAGACTCAACTCCAGCCTGCAACACATTCTCCAATATCGTTATTTTACACCAACAACAGAGTAAAAGAAAGCACAGAAGTAGCTGCTACTGCACATCAGCCCACTGATGAAGGTTAATGCATGCCTTCAAAACTATTTCATGCAGATTTTGATCCCTAGGGCAACACTGTCACATATGCTCATTCTCTCTCTCCTTCTTGTTCAGACATCTCCCTTAGCTGTAATTTTGCTGTAATTCACTATGAAACTGCAATGATATGCAAAGGTCCTAACATGCATTTCATAAAGCCTTTTCCACATATCTTGAGCATAAAGAAGGTCCTTGATGTCAATGGGAATGCACAGTGATGTCCTGAACACCCTGTCATCTTCAGCAATCCAAGCTTTTGGTGCTCTCAGTTTCCCATCTGTCACCTAAAATTAACAACTAATAATTTGATACTATATGATGCTGCAGAGCAAAATGAGACAGGAAGACCGGTCAGCACATACAGAGGAGTTAAGCTGAGTTGTGCAGTCATGTTGCTCCATTACCAAATCGCTTGGCAACAACTGATTTGCTTTCCTCCTTCTGTATGTCTCTTCAGAGTGGAAGTACATGTAGACAGTGTACTGCACTTCACACTGAAGTGAGAGAGAAAAAAAGAATCATACTAAGGATGCAAAAATGAAAGACTCTCATGATTTAAAGACAATTTCCATATTTCTTTTATCACAGGAACTCGTAATTCACTGGGACTACCTGCTTCTCTAAGTATTTAATTGTGTGGAAAAACATAGTACACCACAAAAAAGGACAAAGCACAGATTCCTTTGGGAAAAGGTGATGAAACTTAAGCAGGGGAGCTCTCCATGCCATCCCAGCATCCTGAGCCCTAAAAGCCTTTAGGGGCACAGAAATAACTCCTCAGAAAATTTCACCTGCCATATCCTCATATTAGATCTTAGAAGTGTAAAGCTCTGACCACTTACAGCTTCAAAGCTGAAAAAGAAGAGAGACCATCTGAAATGCAACATCTAAAACAAGAGAAGCTGTCTCTACAGCTCGTGAAATCATTATTGTAAAAGCTTTATGAAATTTGAAATCCTGCAAATAAAGAAAATGACACAACCCAGTCTTTTTAGATTGATAACTGCTGCAAGGAGGGGATCTGTACTTTCCTTATTTTGGGTGTCTTCCTGTGAGTTTTCATGTTCAGTCCTTTTGGGAAATTTTTCCCTTTATGTAGGCTTTGTTTGGCCACCTCACACCAGTAAAACTTTCAGCACACTTAACTGAGGGTGGTTGTTTATGGGCATGCTGTAGGTGAGCAGTGATGTGTGTCCACCACCCTGCTCCCTCCAGTGACTTCTTGAACCCATTAATCTTTTGCTTTTGCTAAATCAAAAAATAAAAATAAAGTAGCAGGGCAAGGAGAAATCAGACAGTAGACAGGTGATCTTGAGTCTCAAGCATTTTTATGCATTTGTTTTTCAGTGTGGCCATTTCCAAGAGCCAATATTCTCAGCATTTTATAAATATTAGCAGGGCATTTGACGCACATTTTGTGGAGATGTTGCAGCGTCTCAAACAGGTGATAAGGGGTTGCTATGGTTACCATATTCTCTTAAGCTGAATACTTAATAGGGCCGCAAAAAACATATTCTTACTTGTTATTTAAAATATTAGCTGTCCAACAGGCTTTTGCTTATGCACCCCTTTCATTTTTTCATGGACTTTCTACTCCTTATCTATCAAATACAGTGGATTTTGATACCGTTTAGAGAAAGGAGAGGTCACAAACCATTTTCCTTCTTCAGAAAAGGGGACAAGTTAGGTAGCTCATTATCTAGCCTGTTTGTAATTAAGTCCAAAAATAACTGCTCCACTGTACTGGAATTGTGAGAACTTTTATTTCAGAGGATTTAATGAGTCATGGAAACATGTTTAAAAGTCTGCACTAAACAAAGAACTAAACATTAGCATGGCAATAGACCATATAGCTTTTAATGGTCTGAACTCTTTGTCTCACATTCAGACACAGACCCAGGATTGTCCCATCACCAACATTTCATCCAGTGTTTCTTTCAGATGAGTTCCTTTTTTGCCACTGAATCTGAAGGTGATATTTGGGAAGCCCATTATCAGGTATGCAAATTGGGGAGAAAATGTGTCACATCAAATCACAACCATTTACTAAGATATTACTTATGGGCAAAAGCTTTCATGCACTGCCTACTTAGAAGGGCAAGTTGAATGGAGTTACTGTAAAGGCACCAAATTTGAAATTTTTATACTTGTTTGTAGTCTTCATGATGCAATTAAAGGGAAGTTTTAACACATTAACTTATTTTAATTTGACTTCCTAATTTGGTTTATTAGGAGACATAGAATGTAAATAAACATAAGGTTTTCTAATTTTTATTATCATCAAAACACTAATGTTTTGACTTTCTTTGGGTCACTGTGATCATTATGTACCTGCTACCTTAGTTTGAAAATTTCCAATGACATCTGATACAGTCTGCTATTATGACATTAATTTATTTCAAAAATGGCCCAATTTTTACTGAGGTAAGTATGAGTAGGATTACATCCATATGCAAATGATAACCTGACTGTGGTCAGGGAGAACAAAAATAATCTTCCAAGCTTGGCTAATAATTTAGTTGGATATATTTGAACACCTGTTACTATAATAGTGTTTGCAATCGGTTCCGTTTGGAGCAAGATTGAGCAAGAACAAATGTGCTTGCAACTTCCAAATCTGCTTTTACAGCTTGTATCCAAAGAGATTCCTGGGAAATCAATTAATATTTTGCAGTCTGAGGCAGCAAATTTTTATAGCAGGTCTGAGCAACAGGGTAGGAATTCATGGAAGATAATATATTGAGCAGATCTAAGTACTAAATAGACACTTTCCTTATGTATTTTGAAGTGCAGAATGCTGCATATTTCTGGAACAAAAAATGGACATAACATGTTGTACTTGCAAGGTGTTACCATGTTAACAACTAGAGAACCTTCTGTTAAAACTATTAATATGTGGCTTATCACTTCATAAAAGCTTGAAGTCACAATGCAACAACAATAAGCACATGTGATACATATGAAGCCAGTCTGCAAATACAATAATAAGCATTCAACAAGAGACATTTTTGTACTCTAGTTAGCTGAGGTAAAATTGTCTTGCTTGTTCTACAATCACCACTTGTGTTACCTACAAAATAAACCCAGCCATACTCACTCACTCTGTATTTGGGCTCCTTTCTGAAGTGCAAGAAAGGTTTTTGTTGCCTCCTTGTTCTTCAGCACACACCAAACCTGACTTGGGAAGTTTGAAGGTGATGGTGAAGTCATCTGCCAGAAGGCTTAGCAATTTTAAGGAAATCTGTTCCCAAAGCTGCAGCTGACCCTCTGTTTACCAAGACAGACATCATCCATCATAATGATCCTGTCACTGGTGTCAGTATTTGGGTAATTGTAGCACTTACAGGGTAAGTGCAGGAATAAACATGCAAAAGTAGATGGGGTGATAAATTATGAGACAGAGATGGGAAGAGGAGAAACTTCAAGAATTTAATGTAAATCACAGAATCATTTAAATCAGAAAATACCTTTAAGATTGAGTCCAGCTATTAACTCAGCACAGCCAAGCCCACTATTAAACCCTGTCCCTGTGCAGGGTAGGTGTTTTTGTGCATTTTTAAATACTCCCAGGGATGGTGACTCCACCACTCCCCTGTCCCAATGCTTGAGAACCCACACACAGCTATGTTAAAGCAGAACAAAGAGCTCAGGAATCCCAAAGTGGTGCATACACACAGAGAGAGAAGCGGGGCCAGGCGGGGAGCAGGGGCGCGGTGGCAAAGCTGAGTGCAGCACCTCGATTCTGAATGAAGATTCAGTGCTCAGCAGCTGTAAAAGCAGCACGAATAGTCTGTCATTTTTATGTTTCCCTGATGATTCAGATAAAGCAGGAAACTGATGGTGTCTTCCAGATAAGCATATATATCAGTTTTGTAGTATTTGCAGAAGAGAAATTCACATTAAGTTTTACTAAGTGCAATAAGTGTCCTGGCCCCGCTGGGCACAGCCCGCACTGCTCCCACATCCAGAGGCTCAGAAAGGAGCAGGAACGTCTCTGCGAGGCAGATGTGACACCACTTTCTTGTAGAAACTGCACAAACTTTCTGTTTGCAGGGAAAATCTGAACAGTTTTTGGTTACTTCTCATCTAAGCTTCAGATCCAAACTTAGCAACCATAAAATGCATTTTTAAAACCATATATAGCAGGCAGTTCTTTCATCTTTAACACTGTAAGATCCACTTCTTCCTAAGATGACATCAACTCCACTTCTAAACTTTTCTGATGCTAAAGCTGATTTCTCCACACAAAGAGAAGACAGCTTAGGTTCAAACCAGCAGCTGCTTTTCACCTGGTTTTAATGGCTGTGGAGGAAACACACTATTGCTGCATTCCAGGAGTTGCATTTTATGCCCCAGCATTACCATATCCGTAAAGTCTCTGTGTTGTAATTCCTCTGTACTCAGAGTCTTAAAAGGCCACAAGTTTGCATACTTGAAATTTGTGATATATTTTCTTCCCAGCATACGCCTACCCCCTTGAGACACAAGGGTTTTTGTTAAGGACCAGCTTTCTGCTTGCAAAAATAAAATTAAATCACTGAACTCTGACCATTTATGCAGAGTGTGTTCCACACTAGCCTATAGCAACAGAATATCCTGACAGTCAGCATAAGGGGGGATAAATCACCAGCAAGTAAACCTTGGGATAACTCAAACTATTCACTTGGATATCAATCCATCTTGGTCATTTTCATATTCCTTCTGTCTTTCCTAATTTAACATGTACATTTTTCTTTCCCTTCAAAAGTGATAAGCAGTAAACACAAACACTGAATTTTTGTATCAGACAAAAAACCGAGTTTTGAATGTCATGTCCAGACAGGTGAGAAATGTGTTCAATACCAGGGCAGCTATCATATAAAATGACTCTGTGGAAACAATATTATTCCACTAATTACATCCTCCAAGATCCATGCTAAAATCAGGTCTCCTCATAATGAAACAAACTTTTATCCTCTTCTGCACTCACAGATTTCTGTTGCTCATTTCTTCCTATATACAGAAATAGTAAATATTATGAAATTTTGGTATATATCCCCCAATTTCCACCTTTGTGAATAATCAGTTTCATATTATTTGTGGATGTGAACAGGTTGAGTCTTTACCACTCTGCTTGGAAAACACACAAACCTAAAAGTATCTATACAAGTTTGACCTCCTCTTGGAGATAGATTTATTGATCTTACCAATCCCTTGCACCCCCCAATAAAAAAAACAAACAGCTTAACCTTCAGATGAAACTTCCTCTCCAAGCTCATCCATTCCCAATAATTCCTCTATCTTAATTCAATTAATTCTTCCTCCTGCTCACACTTCCTTTATTTTAGGGGTAGGGAATGAAACTGCATTTGCCACAATAATTCAGCAGAACTGCAGCAGCTTTGGGCAAGCAAGTGGGACAAGAGCATCCTGCCACTCCTGTGTGTGTCCAAGAGCAAGGGTGCTGACAAATGATTAGCTGATATCATACTGTTCTTATTTTCAGGCTTGTGAAAAAGACCTCTCAAATGAGAAAAAAATTTATTCAATAGATGTTTTAATATTTCTCTGTATCTTATCAGCCCCGGCATTAATATGATGTTGTGGTGATTTAACTTAAGAGTGTGGGAATTGCTGAGGGATGTGCTTATTTTTCTAACAGAAGTTCAGGCATGCTATTATTAGCAATCTCTGGTATGTCATCAATGTCAAAGGCCAAATACTTTCTTGAAATGTTTAGGAATCAAATGTATTCTGAATCTGAGGAGTCTGTTCTCATCTGCCATTCAATGCACACACAGCAGCGTGCTGCAAAAGGACTCCATCTTGCCAGAATGCTCCTGAACACTCCCAATGCATCTGTTCTAAGAGTGTTCAGGTTCTCAACAGGACAAATATTGACTTCAGAGAGCAGACTGACCTCCCCAGCCAGTATTTCACAAACGCTGTACCTGGGAGCCTGATTTTAACCTATTTTAGAGACCACTTTACACCTCATACAGCTCCTTGCATACCTAATAGTACCTGCCAGTTTAGTACCTCAGTAATGCTCAGCCAGCTGCCTTGGTGTGTCACGAATAACACAAAGTCGAATAAGACACACAGGGGTATGGACATAAAATTCTTCAAGCAATTGTATTATCAGGTAGATCAAGAAGAGAGGTCCCTGACCCCTCCCAAGATCTGTCTCTGGGTGCAGCACAGATCTACCACATCACTCTGAGAGCTGCCTCTTTACAGCTCTGTGCTTCCTCACAGACTTCTGGATTAAACTTTCCCTGTCACATTTTATAAAGAGGGTGACCAATGTGAAAATCAAACCTGAGAGAAGTAGCCATTCTTTCATCTAAAACTGGCAATAGATTTTTCAACCAAAAACTTTCTTGTCTTTTTCATCAGGGTCATTTACAGAAAATATGAATGGCAGTAGCAAGCCCAAGCCTTTTCTTTCCCAAGAAAAGGGTTAAGTAATATAATTATTTCATCAGAAGCAGTGGCCATCTGTTATGCTTTATAAAAAGACTGGCAAACAATGTTAAAAACATCCATTACATGCAATAGAGAAGAGAAAAATATGTTTATTTAGCAAATGTTAATGTTTCTGAAAGATGTTTGATTAGAGTCTGGAATTTATCATCACTTGCTAGAGCTCAGGCTGGGAGCCTAGCACCATCAACACATATTGTCAACAGGCATTAGCAAACAGTTTCATCTCCACTGATTAACCTCTTCCAACTACATCACTAGGTGTATCATCCTCCACAAAACATAATTTATGCTTTTTTACATCCTCTTCCAAGAAATATCTGTCTAATCTCTTAGTAATTTTTTCCCCTGTGTAGTCTAAAGACTTGAAAAAACAGTCTTTAGAAATAAAAAGACAGGAGGGCTTTCTAACAAAAACAAGTCTTTAAACCTTCGGAGGAAAATGCCATGCAAGAAGAAAGAGTAAAGTGATTATGAATCAGAAGAAAACTGAAATTATTTATTTATTAAAAAAGGCAATGTCAAAAAGCATGTAGTGCAAGTGCAAAACTGAAAGTAAACTGTGGTTTCTGTTTGGATTGTTTGCTTCTCAACAAACAGATAAATACTTCAAAAAGCCCCAAACTACAGGATAGTGGAGCCTGCCTGCTGCTGCTGTGGCTGCCAGATATCATAATGGATATTCTAATGGCAGAAGAGAGAACGATGCTAAATTGTTTTGGTGCTGTTTTGCTACAACCTTACTTAAAGAAAGCAATGGCTTTTGTGCTGGGAAAAGGAGGGGGACAGGGGAAGAGCAGATACACACCTTTATTAAAATGTGTACACACATATACAGGAAAAGGTCCATTTGAAACAAAGGGTAATGTCAACTAGCTGGTTCATGCATAATGTAGTATTTCCCCAAAATCAGAAACTTGTGGGAGAAGCAAAGCAGATGACAGCACATGCAGCACGATCCCAGTTTTGCGGATAGCAGGGGTATATATAAAAGAGAAACCTTTCCCACATGTGTTTCATTCTATACTCACACAAGCAAAAAAAAAAATTTTATTTTGCATATTGTAGGCAAAAGTCTTGAAGCCAAGATCTTCCATTTAACTTAATTTGAAATAATGAGGATTCAAAATCTTTCAGGACAAAATTCTCCCAGTAGCAATCTACCTGCTCATGGGTTGGTTTATAACACCTCCAGAGTGTTACCACACCTCACCCTGAGGTGAGTTTGTCCTGCACAGGTCCTGACTGTGAGGGATCCTTGCTGAGCAATGTTACTCATCAGGCCAGGAACTGCAGAACTCTACACACATGGCTGAGAGGACCATGTAAGTTTTATGATCTCTCTCTTCAGAGCACATTACTGCTTTCTGATGGCTTCTGAATTTCCTGTTACTCACTGCACATTTGTGACTTTACCTACCTGTCTTGAAACATGTTAAAAGGGCTGTAAGATTTTATTTCCTCCCAGACAGAGTAATAATTACACATAGCAGGCTTTAATATTTGAATCCATTTCAAGGGAATGAGGATACACTAGAGGCCATGGGAGGGACATGTGCTTTGTGAATGAACAGAGCACATGGAAATGCTTTTATCCCATTAGCACAGGCACTGAGGTTGCTCCAACACAGCTGCAGCTGTTGGAGAAGAGTGTGCAGGCTGAGATGAGCTCATGGTTGGGTCCAAATGGGACAAGGGTCCTGCTCCCTTTTCAAGGACAAACACCGAGGAAAAACAAGCTGTTCACTGCATTGTCCCTCTATCTCTATTCTTTAATTTTCCAGGAATTTAATGCCATGCAGCCACTCATAACCAATTTTGGCCCCATCTGTGCCCATGAGTCATTAACTTTTGCACACTATCTCCTATCTTGTTGCCATTTGACATGCCACAACCATCAAATTAACCCCACGCAATGCTTGAGTGAGCAGCTATAACAATATAGAAATCTGGAGCACAAACAGCAATCCCCAACACACACAGCACAGGAGCAGTACCATCTCTGTCACTGGGACTATATATATTCTTGGTCATGTGTCTCAGAGAACATTCACAGACTGCTATAACTGAGATGTTACTCTGTGGGATAATGAGGCGTTGCCATTCCTTACAGTTCTGTCACAAGGCTTAGGCTATTTGATCTTTTCTGTGAAGCCTCAGCTCCAGATACCAAATCATTATGTGAGAACTGAAGATTTATTTTCTTTTTTGAAAGGGATTTAGCCTTTAGACTGTTACAGAGAGAGAGCTGACAGTCTGACCTGAATATAACCCCTACAATTTGAAAGCCACAGGCTAGAAAAAAGGAATGCAGAATTGTCTTTAACATGTTATGATTTTTAACCTAAAATATTATGATTGTCAAAGAGGTGGAGTCTGGCAGGAGGTTAATGCTTTTTGAGAGCTAGCTCTCCTCTACAGGTAAGAAAAGACCTCATTTAGTGCTCATGCCAGCCTAGGCAGAGAGCTCCTGGAAGGGATAATACATCTTGTGATAGCCAGAAGGGTGCTGCAAGCTCCCTTCCTTCGCAGAGGAGGTTGTGCAAATTATGCTAACTTTCAGGTTAAGGACCTCTTGCTTTAAACAGCCTGCTGACTCCTTGGCATTCATTAGTTTTAGCTCAGGCTTTGCAATCTCCTTAAGTGGAAGGGACTACAGAAATCTTTGTTCACGAGCTATCCTGTTTCCCATGCCTGTTTGCTGTTTGGAAGGGGAGATACCAAAAAGACACTACCCATATTGATCCTGAATGCATTCCCTTATGGAAAAAGCAGTTAACTGTAGAGGCAAAGTTATCAGCATTTTAAGACCTTCATTACCTGTCCTGCTGACTTTCCTGTAGCCCATCACTGACAAACTCTTCTGTGTAACCACACGTGTGTGTACATTTCTGGGGGTTACACTTTTCCTTTTTTTATGCCAGTGTCACAGAGAGCACATTAACCATGGCAGCCAGCTCTAGGTGCATAAGGAAAGCAGCCAGATGGTGTGGGCAAGAGAGCACCTTTGGCCTTGCCTGCCTGGTGTGCCAGGAGGTGATGGGTGCCAGTGGGTGCCCCACAGGAGCAAAGAAAGGCAGCTATGCCCAGGGAAAGCTGCTCCTTCACAGCTGGGTCCCACACCTCAGCCCTTCCTGCCACTTCACTCAACAGCTAGAGCAGACAACAAGTCCCTTTTCCCAGAGGTCTTGCCTTGACCTTCTTTCCAGCTTTCCTTTTTCTCCCAGTGCTTCCCCTAGGAGCAGCACCCTGACCCCACTCCACTTCATGAGATGGCTTTTGCCTGTGACCACTGCTATGATCCGAAAAGTAAGACAATTGTTCCCTTAACTCTGACTGAAACACTACAGTTTAGAAACCTCTGGGCTTCTTATCATATCTCCTCATTTTATTTTTATTTCAGCTCCCACTTCAATACCAAGTGCAAAATTATAGATTAATAGGGAGTCTTGGGTGAGTTAATGAGGCAAAATGGGCCCCAGTCACTACATTGTTAAAGAACCTGGGTCCTGCAGCAGCAGTACTGATAGCCTTCACCCTCACCTAAAAAAGTGTAGCAGACAGGAAGAATATGTAAACAGAGTTATATAGACATGTATAAAAAGCAAGCAAGCATACAAGAAAGCAGTTCAACTAATCAATTCAAGTAGGGCTGTTAAATAATCATATATAAGAGTTGTAAAAGTAGTGTGTACATGTCTGTATGGATGCTTGTAGGTATGTAATCTTATTATTATGCTAATTACTTAAGAATGCCTTCCATTTTCCTGTGTAGTGTAAGGCAGAGACTAAACAGCAAGAAAACCCTTGATTGCATCCAAGCTACTCCACCCAGACTAAAAAAGTCACAATATCCTGGCACTGCCCCAAATCAAATCCTATCACTTCAAATGCAGTAGCAGACAGACACATGCTATTGCTTATTTTTATAGGGAAAATACTGAGTATATCATTCCAGAAGCCTTCTATTAAATGTTTTGACAAATTAAACAATTAAGTAAATATAATCAGATAAATCCGACCTTGATGTCAGTAATATGAAGAGAGACTGGTAAACAATGAGAACTATGCAGTCACTGCAAGAAAGCTTACTCACAAATTGATTTAGAGGGGAAATTACAGGCACATGCAACTATCATGTTGCATCAGAAACAGATTATGAGAACCCACAAATTCTAAAATTGTTCATTAGGTGAAGTCAGGAATTTCCGGCTAAATACCTTATCTCCAGACAATGACTGCCCCTTTTTCCTTAAAAGCTTAACTTTATTTGGGCTCCAGGGGCTTATCAAGTCCCATATCCTTTCAGCTACCCCAAATCTCACTATGAGCCTTACAGAGAAATCTCCTTGCTCAGCATTTCCCCCGTGGTTGGGTTCTTATGGCAGCTCTTCATTGCTCCATGGAGCTGGATCCACGTACCTTGCTGCTCCAGTCACTGGGGACTCCAATTAGGGTGGCACAGTGAAGGTTTACCCACATCATGGCAAGAGGCAACAGAGGAGGAATCCAGTATATTGGAAGCACTCATAAGGCAGTGCTATGCTCAAGTCAAATGTGACAATATTGGCTCTGAATTCAAGTTCCCCACAAGATTTGTCAGCTCAGGTCAGGCGCACAGTCCTGAGTGCCCAAAGACAACTCAGATGTCTCTGCTCAGGCAGCACAGGTGCCTAAAGAAGGCACTAGAAAGCTGCCCACCTTGTTTGGCTGCTTAGGAGGGTTTTCCCTCCAAATCACTGCACGTATCCTACTACACTGTATCCTAACTCTGTCACAACTGGACTAAAGCATTTCACACTGTAAGGCCAAAGCTGAGAAGATATTTTGTTTTTCAAAACTAACATCCAGGTCCTGCTGAATGTTCAGAATACAAGACCTAAGGGAAAAGAAGTCAACAGTGTTAAGACAGTAGATCAAAAAATTCTCAAAATTTTGGTGGCATCTTTTATGCATGTAAGAGACAGGGAGGAAGAGGAAGCAGAAAAAATATAACATCAGTATTTCCACTAAAAAGCCACTATTGCTTTTTTATTTATCAAGCTCTGCTCATTGGAATGCTTTGTATCTCCTGCTAAGCACCTAATACCTTCTCAGCCTTCCTTGATACTCTGTGTGCGAGCAGTATCTCATTTATGTCCTTGTAAGGTGCTTTGAGCAGTAACAAGTACAAAAGGTGCTATAGAAAACACTTTTCTGTTCTCTCATATCCCAGTTAACTTTCAAAACCAAAATACTGCACTTGGATGCACACATGCAGCTTTGGCTGTAGCCATTGGGAGTTTTCTGCCTATACATGCAGGGATAGCATGGACCTTTATGCTTTTAAACTGCTCAGATACTGGGGGTGAGGAGGATGGGGGTGGGGTCCTTTCCCTTTGGAGTAATCTTTAAAAAATTCCTGCATCATACTGCATCCATTTGAAACCCCTAAATGTTCATATCCGCAGCAGTCCTGTGGGTCACCTGCCATGGAAAAAAAATTTCCCTGGACAAAAAGGTA
Source organism: Zonotrichia leucophrys gambelii (assembly GCF_028769735.1). Taxonomy (NCBI): domain Eukaryota; kingdom Metazoa; phylum Chordata; class Aves; order Passeriformes; family Passerellidae; genus Zonotrichia; species Zonotrichia leucophrys. The sequence goes on along the minus strand of NC_088169.1, from coordinate 20,469,042 downwards.
TTAAAATATTTTATTACAGAAATATACTTTTCAGGCCTTAAACCAGATTAAATATATGAGAATTCCTGGAAGTCTATATTGTTCCCCTCAGGGATGCCAGACTTTATTTACAAAGCTTATATATTGCTATAGCAAGGAGTTTTCATGGATGAAAACTGCTCAGGGCATTATGATGGATGGGTGGATGGCAGTGAATGGGAAAAAAAAGCACATAGAAGCTCCACCTGGCTGAATGGCATTAAGATTCCTCATGGGAGGCATATGAGGATGCAAGGTTTTTCTCTGCTGTTTGCTCTAAAAATGACATACATGCATACATACATATATACATAAATGAAATCACTCACAGCACTCAATAATTTATTTGCTTCATCCTGGGCATGAATGTGCTAGAATAATAAACCACCATATGGGTGATAGTACAGTCACTACCAGTGATTCCACACTATTGTAGCTTTGCATTAGTGTGCAATACCTTAATCTTTGTTTCTTTTGAAATATCAAAAGCAATGGACACTTACAGTTCTGCTTTAGAATCATATTTTCTGTTTTTTCCCAGTATTTAAAAGGGTCAACAAATACCTTTTCTTAATGGCTACACTCTCAAGGGCAGAAGCAAATCTAGCAGAACAAGAATTCCTAATTCTAAAGATGCTAATGGCAAATACTCACATATGTGTAAATAATTAATTGCTTTCTTGCAAATAAGTACAGGGTTTTTGTTCTTTGTTAGTGACCCCAAGGATTGTTTTTTCTATGAGAAATAGAAACATTTAGGATTGTATCTTCCTAGTCCATGACTAATTTATAGGCTCTCATGGCGTCAGGTGCAAAGATTCAAGATTCAATTTGTCACCCCAGGCAATTCCCACTTTAAAAGATGATGCAGGTATTCTGCAGAAATAAATAGAGGAAAACATTAATGGTGTAAAACCAACAGTAGTATCCCCTATGGAGGTCATATCATTCAAATTCATAGAGACGCATCAAGATACTGAATGCCTTTTGTACTGGCCTGGAAAGAACATAAAGCCCTCTAATGATCTCCTACAGAAAAAAACCAGAGAGAATTAACACCACATTTTTCATGCTGAACAGTATCAGCTACAGCTGGTTGGGTCTTTTTGGCATGCTTTTTCCCAGCATTTTGTTTGTTGTTTGGTTTTGTTTTTTTTTTTTTTTTTTTGTTTCGTGTTGTGTTGTTTGGGTTTTTTGGCATTCTTTTTTGTTTGTTTTGCTGGTTTGCTTGCTTCTTTGGGTTTGTTTTTGTTTTTTGGGGGTTTTTTAACTTTAATTTTTTTCAATTTGATGTAGTATTTCCAAGCCTACAGCTCCATACAAAGATGACAACATAGAAATGGAATAACAGAAAGTCACACATCTAACAATATAAAATCATTTCCCCCCATTTTTTACTTTTTCCAGATAGATCAACAACCACATAAATATTTACTTTCTGTGTATATGCAGCTCAATGGCTGCATTGTTAATGACTACAATTGTACTCAAACAAATGTGTCTTGTTAATAAGCCCCCACCTGCTTCCCCAATAGGTCTCCCTGGGACTGATTCTGGGAAAACCTCTTCTCATGGGGGAGAGAGGAGCATATGTGAGGGATGTCCTGACCTCTGATCATGAACACTAGAGACATACTTGGCTCAGAAATTCCAGAATCAGATCAAAACACTGAACCTCTTTGTTATCCTTTCTGTACAATGGGAGCACTTTGTACAGATTTCCTTATGCTGAAAAATACTGTGCAAATGTGAGTTAATTACATGTAACTACTTGAATACTTCCAGGAGGATGACTGATTATGGGGTTTTAACAACATGATGAATTCTGTGTATGAGACATAACATTTTTATCTCTTTTCCTATTTGAAATTCATTGTAAGCACTTACATGGAAAAACCACACTACTGCAGAAAGCATTTGTTCACTCTTACGACTTGCAAATTCAGTATCTTAAGAAAATGCTGTTCACATAGCTTCATGACATTTTAATATTTTGCTTTGCTTCTTGATTGCATTCACTTGAATTTGATATTCAATCTAAGAACTCAAGAAACCCTTAGAAAATAATGTTCTAAGACTGTTGAAAATAGGTACCATAAATTTCCAGAGAAACACAGGTTACACATTAATATACACTTTTTATTACTGTTAACAATTAATTTAGAAGAGTGAGTAAGTATTTTACATGTATCTCCTCTTTAAAATCATTTGCAGTCTATGTGTGTAGGGATGGTATTTTATGTTCTTTAAATGTCAAGATAGTTCTGCAGACTTTAACATAATGACACCAAATTTAAATCATTAAAGGAGAGATTTATCTCACATTTTAAACACTGAAATTAGGGGTTAAATCTAAGTACGTGAGCTTCTGCTATAATGCAGAAAGACACAAACCTCCAGAAGGCACGTATGAAAAGACTTATCCTTTAGAATTAACAATGAAACAATCTGTCATTTTGATTCATGGAGGTGAGCAAAAATAAATCTCCATTTTTAATTAGTTATCCAGGAACAATATCAGAAGGAAAAGTAACGGGGAATAATATAAAACATATTAGTAATATGAATCTAATAAAAGATGAAACAGAACCCAAGCACAGTTTCCTCTGTTGATGTTCAAGAGGAGGTAAGGTTGAAGTTAAAATCATCTGTTAGAAAAGTTTCCTTGCGGATTTAGACGGAACAGTTTCCAGCAATATTCTCCATAGCTAAAAAAATATCCAAACTCCAGATACAAAAATCATCTCAAGAATCAGTGTTTAAAGGTTTTAATATGCTTTCCCTTGTATTTTCTAGACACTGAAACTGAGATTTTTAGCTTTAGTCCAGTTACTCATCCAAACAGCCCTTTTCAGTTACCACATGACATCTGGAGCCTGCAGTAACCTCAGTGGGAGCTCTATCAATATGTGCTTAGGCTTAAAAAAATTGTACCCATCAATTTCTATGTACTTAGGTCAGGAAATGTTGGTAGCATCCACATTAATGCAATATGGCAACTGCAGATAGCTGCTAAATTTCTTCAATGCCTGGCTCTACAAAGATTAAAATTGCTCTTTTTTAGCCTAAGATATTTAAAGTTCTATATGTCAAGGAAATTTCTATCGCTCCATATTTCAAGGCATGCTTTATTTTTTTTATGATGGCAAACATTATGGCTTCAATAGCCTTATAGGCTTGCTTTTCACAAAAGGATTCAATACAAATTCTCACCATTCATCTGAAACTTACAGTATATTTAGAAATGCAATTAAAATGTTTTTATAATTATGTACAGAGTAGTTATTTTGTTTAGTGACCTGAGTTGAAGGAAGCAGGGTGGTTTGTACTACAAACAAGATCATGAAGTGAATATTTAATACCAAGAAAATAAACCTTTAAGTAAGAGTCCAGACCATCACTAAAACCTACAAGAGTGGATTGCATTTAATGCAGCCTCTGAGAGGATATAAGAAATAACAAGATATTGGCAAGCAAATAGACCAAGGAAGATTCCTGGATCTTTTCCACTAATAAATTCTCTCAATTTTGGCAAGAGGTATCTGTAATTTGTAAGTGGTTTTGATCTCAGGGAAACTTTCCTGCATTTCTGCAGTGAGAGAAAACTTTCTATATGGGAGGCCGTGCTATCAGTCCCTTCGGGGGGAAGCCAGGATAGAATTCGACAATCACGCAGTGACTGGTACTGGTTTCAAAGATAGTTCTTATCTCTTCTTCTCAGAAACCAAGCAGAAAATCACAATGTTGTGCCTGATGACAGTAGAAAATATAAGGTCATAAATTGCTCCCTGTTTTGCTCAGATGCCAATTCCACACAACAAAACAGATGTTTTTCTCTCTGTCACCACCAGCAGCTCTTACACCAGCTATCATGAAAGCAAGGACAGAAATTACACAGTGTACATGTTATTTGCACTTTTATTCTGCATACTTGTGATAGCGGGAGCTTATAATAAGGGAGATAATTTTCTGCTTTCATTCAATAAAAAAAACATTTTTCCCATTAAAATCAAACATTTCATAACAAAATTCTCCTTTTGAAAATAAAAAATAAATATACACCTAACATTTCCATCTACATGGTATTGTGTATATTTTGCAGCAGTGAAAGATGTACAGCAAGGAATCAAATATGGAAAAATTCTAAATGTTTCCTGTCCCACATGGTGTTAGTCCTCAGGCAGGCCAGCTTTCGAAAACAATATTTGATAGTATTCAAGGAATTTTAAAACATATCTGTGTGGAGAAAGTTGGTTTTTACTTGTAAAATAAATTAGCTGCAGACTAGCAAGCCTTTAAACAAAATATCAGGAGAGACATTGTTACCAGAGATGAAGTCCTGCCCAGCAGGTTACTCAACTACAAAGGCATACTTAAATTGTGCTTATCCCAATTCCATGTGGGCTCCTGTGGAGAGATTCCTGGGGCTGCATACATGTGGAACTAATCAATCAGATAAAAACATCCACAGTTCTTAAAAAACATATTCTGTGCTCAATGTGATTTTGGCACAAATGTGTTATTTAATATCATACCTGATCCAGGTTACAAATTGGCTGGATTAATGAAGATGCTTTGCTATCTCAGGTGTTCTACACGTGGTTTTAACTAACTTCCCTCATTAGAGCAATTATTAAGGTCTTAGCTTTAACAATGCTATAGAAAACAGCTATTGAGGAACCTGTACTTGCTTGGCAAAAAATCTCAGGGGTTGGAAGACAGGCATCAGAACCTCGTTATGTGCTTCTGGCTAATTAAGTTGTTGACTGAGCTTATGTTAATCAAGGTCCATCAAACTATGCTTAATTAATATGTAAATTGGTAAAACCTTCCACAATTGCCCTACCATCTGAACTCTAGCTATGGGCCCCAAACCAGACAATGACTTCTAGTTAATGTTTTCAGTTGGGGAAATAATTTTCTGAAAACAAAGGAATTGTGAGGTGGAGTGCAAATATATACTGTTACAAAATACACATGGATACATTAGACAAATGTTATAGATATGCATAACAAGGTGAAAGTTTAAAGATGTGTCAGCGAAAGGACTTCATGTGAATGACACGTAACAAAAGGAAAGCATTTTTTTCCTCATATTAATTTCTCAGAGGGGATGGTCCCATGCAAATGAGAAAGAGAGGTACATCTTGAAGTCACTGCCAACCACTTAAGAGAGAAGTTATGCCAAATTAGTTTAATAGAATATTATGTTAGATATCTTGGAAAAAAACTGTTGGTTAAATCTTTTAGTCTGAAGGCATATTAGCAGAACTAAGAATAATCTTAGGAAAGTGTGATATTCAGATGACCTGAGATATAATGAGCATGCCTGATGTTTTCTATCAACTAGTCCTAGAGGTTACCAGCTCAGCATCTTACCAAGGCTACATGAAATCAGTCCAAGGAGACTGTCTCTCCTTAGCTAGGGGTTTATACAGAATTTAAATAATTGAGATAAGGTCTGTATAGGTCTCAATAGTTTACAGAGTCAATGAAGAGTCCTAATTTAAACATTCAAAATAGGTGCCTTCAGAAGATGGGACAAATACAATTTCCTCCTTCCTTCCTGCTTTCCTTTTTCCTCCTATTACCATAATGAACAGGAACACTTTAATGTTAGTCCACAAATAACACTTTAGCTTCAATAGTAGTGATGTAATAAAAACATGTAATAAAAACCAACAATTATTCAGATTGTGGTTGGTTGCCTGTAGACAGGCTAACTGTGAAAGCTGGCTCTATAAGCTGGCCAGTGATCACTGAGTCCACATGAGCAGCGGAATGGGAACTTCTGAGACGGCCTCCCTGTTGAGGGGTCTATACAGAAGGACCTCATTTCAGAGGCCCTGGCAGAGCTACTTCTCCAGCAAGACAATGTGTCACAATGTCCTGTGTCACCTCTCAGTCCCATGTGAGTGTCTGAGGTACCTTAATGCATCTCTGGTGGCACCAGACTCCCATGTGTGGGCGAGAGAATTGTACTTCAGGTGTCAGCTGTCACTTGAGCTGAATCACATGTGGGCATTTATGCAGTCACCCAATTCTGACAATCTTAATCTGGAACTGAATGCCAACCAGGTTGTATTGCATGTTGTCTCACTCTTACTGTTCTCTCAGCATCTACTGACATTTCAAAACACTTTCTAGGCAATTAATTGACTTAGAGAGCAAAAGGTGTAGAGTACAGAAATACTTATAAAATGAAGTAGCACCCAGTGCAAAGTCTGGTATTTAATAGAGGAGCAGAGGCAGTCAAAATTCATTGTTCCTTCATCTGCCTCCTGAGAATGCTCTGAAAGTCCTTGAGGTCCCAAAGTCTCATCAGTTCTTTCTTACATCAGTTCTTTCACCAGTTCTACACTGGGTTTGCACTGGGTAAGAAGGACTAACTCAGGAAAAAAATCCTGCATTTTTGTAATGTAGATGAGTTTTGACTGACAGGTTGACCCTTAGCTTCCTTTATTTAGCACTGAACTATGATACTCCTATTCATGGAAGTAAAAATAATCCATTTCACTATTCTTTCTGTATACAATCCAGAAAACTTCAAAAGTCCTTACAAATCCCCATAGATGTCAGCTAATAATGTACTGGGCTCGGACAGACTCAGGTATTGTTGGAAGCTAAAAGTTCTTTCCCCTCAGGAAATCACTGGTGGTCTTTCCCAAAGGGTCAACCAAAAGATCCTTAAAATTTCAGTCACTTTTAACTGGATAAGACCACGCATCCCTATCATTTCACTCTGCATCAGCTATGACAGAGCATCCTGCCCAGTCTGACACACCCTGTTAGCTGAATTTAAACTTTTAATGGACCAAAAGTCAATCTCTAAAAACATGGAGGTTTATCATGGAAAATTAATACCACTTTTCTATAAAGGACTGAGATTTCAAAGATGAATATTACTTATATCCAACCAAGAGGCACAACATGCTTGTAAATGTTACAACTTTTCAAAAATGAAGGATTATAGCCATATATTATTAAAGTACACCCCAGTAAGAGAGTGGGATGTGTGTGAACTCTTCAAACCTTTGCCATATATCATTACATTTCCCACAGATCATACATTCAAACCATCCTGCAGATGATCTCCTAATCAGCAGTCCAATATCTGCCTGTTTACAATGGATTTAAAACCAAGAAAATCTCAGGCTATGGACCACACTGTGATTCTGAGGTGCATAACAGAATGATGCAGATTTCCCTCACAAAGTTTTGAAAGTTACGGAGACATATCTAGAAACTGTAAGAATCACTGAAATATATACAAAAAAATATTCCATGTGTTCTACGTTCTATTCCTTCATGAGTAAAAAATACTGAATTGGTAACTGACTACTTTAATGGTGTTTTTTTAAAAAATGATAAAAGATTATTTTGAAGCAGCATTCAAAATCTCTTGTTTTTTCAGGCAAGTGGGATCTGTGCTTGCTAATTCCCATCCTTTCCCACCAGACTGGACCTCCTGTTTGCAACACAGCAGCTTCCCAGGAGAGCCCAGGTGTGTTTTCCCTCTGTTAAGAATAAGACAAGTAGAATCCTTGTGTATGCTTAGCCTGACTTAGTGACATTCACCTCAGGTAGTACTTCCTAGGAAGATGGGCAGCCTTCAGCTCTAAGTGTAAGATTTGTGAATCCTCTAACAATTCTAATAACAAACCTAGAAAGTGTTTAGTTAACATGGAAGATGTTTGATGCTTGCATGAGTCTTTTCAGACCTGTTCAAAGAACAGATCTTACAGTGGTGCAAGCAAGAGTACAAGTAAAAGAATACTACCAAAACCAGCTGGGAAAAAATCTGCAGTGTGCCAAGTACATCTTAAAAATTTTTATTAATGCTTATACATACATATATAAGTATATATAGAAGACACACCCTATTTTCTTGTTGGGGTTTACTGGTTGTTTGTTTTTTTTTTTTGTTTTTTTTTTTGCTCTACACGGTGTTTAAGTGACATTTGGATGCAGAAATGTGAAAAAACTCATCAAAAACTCACCAAGCTCCAGCACAGCACCAGTGTGGCAGGTCCACCTCCACAATTTCTTTACAGAAATGTTTATGTGTTTTCAGAATCAATATTTCTGTTTTGATCTGCATAAACCTTTCAGTTGTGACACACAGCAGATAGCTAATGACTGCTGGAACACGTTTAGATTGCTCTAATTTCATAAATGAATGTTATGTTTGCTTATGTGTTTCTCTCTACCTTTGGAATTTTGTTCTGCTTTAACTTAATAAAAGACATTTATAGCCAAGATTTACTTCTTTATGCATAAATGTGATGTTGGTGATCAAGGCCCTTTTTCCAACAATAATGGCCATATATACATGGATATAAAGTCCATGTATCTCTGCTTTTAAAAATTAATGGGATAGACAAATCTCTGTTTCAGACATGTAATTTCAGAACTCTTTGGCAAAACAATTTTAGTATAGCTCCTTCACCATGCAGAGCTATAAAATCAGTTGTGAGTTTTGCTAAGTTAGATGCCTATTTTTTCTCCAAAATACAATTTGGGAATTTAGAATTCATGAAAACTGGGAAAGAAGTAGCAGCAAATACATCTCCTTTATCTCAGATTGAGCTCATTAACTCTGTAAACTAAAGGATGCTGTTGAACAGTTTAGAAAACTGAACCAGAGTAACTTCTCTTTTAGAGAACTGAGGATCCTTAACTGGTGTATCAATTACCAGAGAAGGCATCCTGCTTCTTGTTTGCTTGCAGTGAAACAAAGGATGTGAAATAAACATTGCACCCTGGAGATACTGTTACCTTTGGCTACATACAACCAGGAGAAGCCTAACCAGAAATAGCAGCTTATTGTCATTTGCCAGGACTGACACTTATCACTAAGAGTAGGTACAAGTATGTGACAAAGACCACCCTAAATTAACATTTATTTTAAAGATAAGGAGTACCTCATAGTTGTGGTGGTTTTTCAAGAGTCATGGCCATATCTAGTGGTGCAACACAAAGAGATTAATTAAGTTTCCCTTGCTTCTAAAGCTGTTAATAAGCTAAAGAGAGGGAACATTTTTATTATAACTCCTAAAACACTGCTGTCACATTCTTATATTAATACTGCATTCATACGTTAAATCACTGAATTTTTCTATCCTTGGGCCCCTCTAGCAGATCTCATTAGTGGTTGTTTTTGTGGAGATTTTTGTTTTTAAGCCAAAAGAGAACCATAGTAACTGTGCATTTCCCAAACCATTTCATTCATGAATGGGAAACAAGTCTCCAAATCTTTACTCACATGAGTAACCACATTGATATCCTTGGGCCTTCCATTATTAGCAGCTAGAACTGTGAGTGTAAATCTGCAGGATTTGGATGTGGCACTTCATTACTTCATAGGAGTGAAATCTGTAGCTGAAATCAATAGCTGAGCATGTGAGGCATATAAAAGATACACATTCTTTCATGGAGGTCTGATTGCAATGCATCTCTCAATTTTGTTTCAGCATCAACAAATAAGCATATCATTGTAAAGAGACACCCAGACTACAGGCAGGAATTACAAAGACACATTTTAGATAGACGTTCTAGCCTCAATAGAGGAGTTGGGAATAGTCCATCAGAAAGAACAGAATAATAGTGAAAAAGGTCAACACTTCTTGAAAAACGAACATAGTAAGTCAGAGACCAAGTTTTTGGTTCTCTGTCAATCAGTAGTGTAACTGTTGTCAATCATTCCCTCTTACCTTGTTTGTGATTTTTGAATGGGCACAAAAGAAACTTTTGTTGGTAATTATGGTCTTTACAATTCATCTGAGTCACAGGCAGGATTTTCAGAGCCTGCCAGTGGAATAGGCATGGTGTACCCCAAGCTGCGCTCTCGTATGTCCGACCAATTCAAGCTAAAGTTTCCCACGATAATATGAAAGGAAATAAAAGATTCTGACCAACACAAGTCACTATTCTAGAAATAACAAAAGGAACAAGATAGCCAGGATCTTCTGGTTTAACGTTCTTTTTTTTTTTTTTCTTTTAAGACGATAATATGATAACTTTTCTTTTAGAAGGGTGCAGTTAGACAGGATATGCACCTGTGCATCTGGATCTCCTGAAAGAGTATTTTTATTCTCTGCCTAACCACATGCTTCCCATTACACTGATATTCTGCTAAAATTTACTGCCAAGAATTAAGGCTTCTTCATTTATTTTTTTAATTCCTGAATTCCCCTAGGATTTTTTCTTTCCTCAAATATTTTCACCTTCCACAGATAGATTTTTGTTTTGTTTTCTTTGGCTATCAATTTATCTTGGCCCTGCTGAAAACATGAAAAGATTTGTGAAGAAAGGTTCTCACATAAAACCCAGTTTTGGAGTTGATTCAGCAAAGTAATAGATCTGATAACATCAAAGCAAGAACATCTGAAACTAAGAATTAGGCAGAGCAGATTTTTCAACAAATTGCAGCCTCTATAAATTTACCCATTTCCAAACAGCCAAATCTGTTTATTTGCTTATTTTCCTAGCTTTGCCGAAAGAAAGGCTCAAACAACTTTGGGAAAATACCAGCAAAGTTGCTGAGCGGAAACCAGCCCCTGTGCTGTAAACAGTGCCTCTCCCCAAAGTGCAGCTGCACAAAGCAGAGACAATGCAGGGACCCTCAGCATCATTAACCAACTTCCCTTCCTCACCAAACAGCAGCTTCGATAAAGCAATCACAATAGCATCATGGAACAGTAGAACAAGGAAAAAAAAATAACCTTACCAGCTTCTCCTACAGTACACAGCTGAAAGGAAAACAAAACCCCCAGCTGCCGTTTCGCATGCAATTGGTCTCTGAGAATGAACTGACTGAAAGAACTATGAAAGGCTAAAGTCTTTCGGCCCCTCTGTTCAGCCTCTCTTCAGCTCCCACTCTTCGAGCTTCCTCACAAAGCCATTCTCCTACTCCCTAATCCTCGCAGAGGGAAAAGCAGCGCGCACCAAATGACTTCAGCAGGAGCGATGCTCGGGGGGTGGGGAAGGAGAGATGCTGCTGGCACCGCTCAGCCCCAGCGCGCAGCATCCCCGGGGAGGGCACAACCAGCGTGCCAGGCACGGGCACACACCCCTGCACACTCTGCGACAGGGGACAAGGCACGGAAAAGTGCCCGTCCCCGGCCATCACCCTGCGAGCCACTCATTGCTGAAATGAGAACAACCCTGGGTGCTCGCAGGAGTCCCCCCGTGCATCTCAGTCAGCCTGCACTGAAGTAATCGGGCTTTTTTCCTCCTTTTAAAATTACCACGTGACTTCCTAAAGCTTTTGGTGGGCCTTAGATGTTCTTTTCACAAAAAAATGTGCAAGTAAATCTTAAATATTTCAAACAGAAAAAAAAAAAAACCCACACCAAAAACACAACAAAGATGTTCCCCCAGAAAATCAATGCCAAAATTATAAGAAAAGAGACTCCAACAGACATAAAATCAATAACATTATGAGGCACCATATTAAAAAACCACTGGTGCCTCGCTGAAATGCTTTTGATAGCTAAAATCAGAACAAGTAATTGGATTTTTTTACAATGAGAAAAGGATTCTATCTTCATTTCCAGTTCATGAAAAAGAGACAACATATTTTAGTACAAATTATCTTGAAAACATGAGATAGATATTGAGATAACATCCCCTGCCTAGCCTCTGCTTTTCAAGAAATCATTAAATCTTTGTTAAAGAAACACTGTTGTCATAATAGTTTTAAACACAAGTTTTACTTGTCCACAAGATGCAAAGACAGAAACAGGCAGCTGCCACAAAGTAAATCAAAGACCTAGAAAAGCAGATGGCATAATTTCACATCTTAAATGTTGGCTGTGAGCCTTCCAGTAATAATTTATAAGGAGACTTCCTCCTGCCTGTTCCTCTGCTTGGCAGCACGCTGTTTGAGCCTTTCAAACAAAATAAAGAGACTTCAAGCCACCAGCTTCACACACACTAACACTTACCAATGCTATTTCAACCTGACACAAGCTGACTTTGTTCCTCTGTGACCCTGGAGAGAAAACCAAGGTGACAGTTTGATGGATGGGATCTCTTTTCACAATGTGGGTTGTGACTTCACAGCCCTGTCTCCCCATTACTGCTCAGCTGAAGGAGGGGACAGGAGCAGAGGAGAATCTTCCACCACACAGAACCATTTTAACAGTGAACCAAACATGCAATAAATGCCTGGAACACATTTTCCTACCTCAAAAGTGTGAATTTAAGGGAATCCCTTTCCCCTTTTCTTGGAGTTTGGTTCTAAGGGCAGAAGGAAAAGGCTCCAAGAGGAGAAATTAGCACAAATTGTTTATTTCAGACATATTTTAGTTTAAGAAAATAGCAACATCACCAGAGAACAAAAGAAAGAAGGAAGGAAAGAAAGAATTTAGGTTTTTGTCATTTCTGACCAAAGAACACTTTGACTGTGACTTTTGTGAATTATCTCTTAACTGTGCTAATTCAGTTATTGAACCATGAATCTCGAACAATTCTGTACTGGACAAAGGTCTCACTGCAGTAATCTGAGGCAAACAATTGTAATGTGATATCTTTTATTTATTACCTAAAAGACATCATAAAGGATGTCAGAGGATTCATAGATCTTAAAATTGGTGTCTGCAAATTCAGTATGTGAATGTAGATTCTCTGCTAAAATGATTTCATAAATCTTTTTACAAGATTAACATATTTAACATAAAAATCCTCCCAAATTTCACACAACTCTCCATGAAAAAATTGCCTTTCCATGAAAAGAGTTGAAAAGGAAGATGGTGAATGAACTCTGAAATGTAAGGCTCCACCTCCACAGACCTGAGCTCATTAACAGATATCCTAATATCTGTAGTTGGCTCTGATTTCCTTAGACAGGAGCACAGGCCGTTAATATATCTTGGTCTTTGTTTCTGATTGTTCATCTGATCAGATGGGTTTACCAGGAATACTGGAGGGTGCCAGATCTCTGATTTCACAGGTGAACACTGGGGCCAAATGACCTGCCTCAAGGAAGTCTCGGGCAGAAAGCCAAACCTCTGCTGTCCCAGAGCAGACCACCCCAGCTCCAGTGATCTTCATGCTCCAGAAGATGATTTCTGAAACCAGGGCCAGGTCTACTCATGTTTGAGATAAAGCTTCATATGGTCTATGTTTGTTATCACACAAATTATGTTGCTATTCTTTCTAGTTTGGGATTTGATATTCACAATTCCGCCAAAAATCATGGGCTCCTGTTCATTCCTCCAAAAACTAGCACTGTCTTTTCAAAAAGATGCACTTTGTTTCAGATAATAGTGTTTAAATGTTTCCATATTTACAAATATTTTTAGCTGAATAGAATTAGAATATCTGTGAAGTAGTACCCAACTTATGATACCGAAAGATAATCAAACAAAAGACAGAAATTGATTGATATTCTAAGAAAAGCAAAATCTGACAGATTTATACAAAGGAATATCGGCAATTATTGAGTTTCATCAATTGAATATCAGCAATATTGAGTTTCATCAATTCAAGTCCAATTTTAGTTTGTTTGGCTTTTTGGGGTTTTTTGTTTGTTTGTTTGTGGGGGTTTTTTGCTTTGTTTTGGTTAGTTGCTTGGTTTGTTTGTTTGGTTTTCCTAAGAACCACCTTAGAATCACGCTCTTGGTTTAGGTGACCCCATTGTGGGACTCATGGGGGACTCTAGCATGGTGAAAGTAATGTGGTATGAATTTCACGCTTGGAAAATAAGTTTTAAAAGATGCACTTGTGAACCATTTATATCCCAATTACAGCTTCCTAACTGCCACCATTGCTTCTTTGCTTCTCCCTAACAATCTGAGAGCTTTCCCTCTGTAGAGAAGGAAGTATCCTAAACATTTCAGAAACAATAAGGCCTCTTCACAGACCACTTCATATAAACACATTACCTCTAAATAAAAAGTTTTCTACCATCCAGCAGGTGGTTAACTATGCTATGCACAAATGAGATGAGCTCTATTGATCAAAAGGAAGAATGAAGCATGAAAAATGCAGCCACCTTTGTACTTGGAAGCTTGCATAGAGGAACAGAAAATTCACAATAGGACAAAAACTACAGGCACTAAAATTTTGGAAGAGCTCCTTTTTCTCATTATTGAAGCAGAATGTAACTTTCAGACTCATGATAAATACCTGAAGGCAGTCTGAGCTTTAGGAAATAGCAGCAGGTTTGCACACTCTGCTCTGTACGGTTTTCTCTGCTTGCTCACAACTATATCCTCTTGTCTGTATAATCTGTCCAAAGCACTTTTTCTTTTGCACAACATTTACTCCTTTCCACATTTCTAGGATTAACAAAAAGCATAAGGCTCTTGGATAAGGCCTTCATTTGGATAACAGCCATACATGTTTAACAGCAATCATAAGTGCAGTTTGAAGAATCTTTTCTACAAGCAGAGTGGTGCAGGCAATTGCACTGGAAAAGATTCCAGCAAAACAAAAGATTCCTGATTCTTTGAAACTCACTGGTGAGTGCACTCTGATTAATGCAATCTATTGCAGCTCTTTGATTTTTTTATTTTTTTTTTTACCCCAAACTCCCAGTAATTTTTAAAGGCAATGTAGAAAATGGAATCACAGAAAGAGTTGGGTTGGAAGGGATCTTAAAGATCATTTGGATCATCTGGAGATGGCATATCTTTATAAACAGAAGGAAATGCACAATTTAAAGATACACCATGTGACTTTAAAGCATTTCATTGAGAAACATGAGTTCCATAGTCAGTAGATGCTCTAACAGTAACATGTTAGTGGGATCCTTACCAGAGTCAATTAATTTTAAAAGTCTACTATTTAATGGTAAGGTTTTTTAATGATCTATGCTCATATAACATATGTATGTCGAATTTCAGGCATATCTATTTGACCAGTTTTCTTCTGAGAAAGCAGTGGGGTGGCAGCTCTGCAAACTGGAAGAGGAATGACCCAGCAAGAAGGAAGGAAGGATTAGCAATGAGAGGAGAGGAGAGCACAGTAAAAAATATAGTTGGGTAAAAAGGGAGAGAAATTAAAAACTCTGATGATTAGAGTCACTTGAGCAAGAATGCCACCGAAGCCAATGTTTCACTTTGTCAAGGGTTATCTAACAGCATTTCCCTGGGTTTGATCTCCCTGGGTTCAGCCTAAACCCACTCTCTGCTTTTGTTTCAGAGCTGGATGAAAGCAGGGATTCAGCAGTGCAGCTGGGTTTACATTAGGAGCGTGTGCCTGAAGCTGGGAATGTCTAGCTTGGAACTTCAAAGTGCATCAGCCAACACTGGTGCATCAGCCTGCAAACTTCAGTAAATATGTCAGTCTTCCTAAAGTTAGATAGAAGAGCAAGATTAAAACAGCAAAGTAAGAGAACAGCATGGGGCCCGCACAGCACTAAATCTTCATTCCTCCTTCAGGAATAAGATACAGGGAGCAAAAAAAGAGGTTCTCTGTAAATCTGGCAAGAAAACACATTCTGAGTGCCTTTTCAGGGGCTTTGGCAGATATGGCATGCTGGTCAAAGATAAGCCAACGCTGTAATTTGGGACTGTGGGGTACACCTCCTGTGCAGCCAGGAAAAATCCCCATAATCCAACCCACCTTCCACAGCTTCTGCACCAGCCTGGAGATGAGTGGGCAGCATGGGGTCAGGAGACAGCCACACTATGGACATTCCCTGGTGTTTTTTAAAGGTGAGATATTGTCATCACAACTGTGCTACAGACAGACTGACATAAGCAGGCACACAGACACAGGCACTGAGAAGACTGGAAGGCCTTTAAAGCTCAACCATCAAGAATTTGTAACCCTTTTAGCATATAAAGACAAACATCTGCTAAAAAATTCTTAGGCTTGGAGCCTCAGACTGTTAAGTCTTTTGGAGGAGACACATGTATTTTCCCTGTAGTTCAGAGGTTTGCAGCACAGCTGGAATTCCAACTTTTGAATATTACTACAGTGAAAACATATATACAATGATTTGAATAGTGATATTCTGGTCCATTTTTCCAAAACAAAGAGAAATTAATAGAGTTAACTAGGGTATATTTGGGAAGTGGGGGGAGAAGAAAGGAGCAAAGAGGGGTACAGACATATGGTATAAATAGCTTATGGGAAAGTGCCCTGCAAACTGCTGCAAACACAAGTATCATCAATGCCTTACAGTTAATCAGACTCCACACAAGAAATCTACTTATACAAACAAGAATTTGTAGTACTGAGCTGGAACATAAGCACTGTTGCAGATTTACTCCTTCATTAAAGATTCCTCCCAGGAATTATCATCATATTCATATGACAAGAAAAAATAACATATGACTTTATCTGGACATTATCCAATAATGTATGCAAGAGAAGTAGAATATTAGGTGTGAGAAATGCCTGAGTTAATACCATGCACTGCTCTTGCTGTGAGAAAATGTGGGAATTTTTTTTCCCACAAAATAGTGTAAAACAAACCTGTTACAATCCAGGACAAATTTCAGAGTATATATTAAATGCCAGAGGATTCAGAAAGCAATAATATGGCCTATAACTAAAATAAGAATGGAAGAAACTTGAAAAGGCATCTTTGCAAGGCTGGAGCACCCACTTTCCTGTTTGGGTGCACTGGGAGCTCTCATTCCAGCTACCACAAGTGCTGTGTTTCTGTAATAATCTCCATCCCTCCTTCAGAGGCCACTTCACCCTCAGTGCCCCAGCTCAGACCTATATGATGAGGAAGAGGATGGCATACCTGATGGTCAAACATAAGGGAAACCCCTGACCGTTCCTCAAGCTGAATCACCAAGCAAAAGTAACCACAGCAAATTATTGTTGACCACATATAAACTTCAAGGGCACCTTCTTTTATATCTCACATATAGATTTATGCAATCAAATTGCCTAAAATTTAACATAATTTGGGTTTTAAGCTCTTATAACATTTTATGTTATTCTTTTGCTCAGCTTCTCTAACCATTCTGTTTTTCCTCTCTAATGATCTATTTCCCTTCTGCATTTATTTTGTGGTCTTTAATTTGACTGACTAATTCTCTTTCTCTTATAGCAGCTTACCGGTGCAATTCAACATAATCAAAGTAGTCAGGAATTTTATTATACTCAGCCATGTGTTTCCTTCCACCTAAAGGAACTCCACTAAAGAATAAGTTTTATAATGAACGGCATAAACTTTGTGCTAAGGTCAAGCCTAACTTGAATTACTGGAAAACAACCAAAAAACTGACTGTCCAAAGTTTATTATCTATAGTGAAGAGAAATATGCCATGAAAAAAGGCAGAGTATAACTTCCGCAGCACCAGGTAAACAACATTTTCTCTTGTACCAGCCGGACGATGCAGTGAGCTGGCAGATACTTATGTAACCCAGCTATTTTCAGAAAAACTGAATCCTTTTCCGTGCAGGTACGATCTTGCACTTCTAAAATCCCCTGGGAGCGGGTTTGATCGTTTCTGCACAGCTGTTTGTGGAACCAGCAGGGCTGGCTCCCGTGTAAATGGTCCTGCCTGGGAAATGCAGGGATCAGCCACCCGGGAACGAAGGAAGCGCTCACATCTCCAGGAGCCCGTGCCAGGAAGGTCCCTGCCAAGGCCAGCCCTGCTGCTCCCTCCAGCGCCGACTTGGGAAGAGGAGCGGCTCCCTCCTATGGCTAAACCGCGCACAGCTGGGCGCACCACCCTGAGCACGATGCTTCAGACAGAAAGTCGAGAAAGAAAGAAAAAAACCTAAAAAATATCTCACTATTACATATACGAGGCACATGGGAACTGAAATCCAGAAATCCGTATTTCACAGGCACACAAAACAATGTTATAATAATGTAATAATAATAATGGCATGAATCTGAGTTTTCTAGCTAAACACCTCACACTTCCCTACAGAAATTATTTTAAAAAAACATTTTTTATGCTTTTGTAATATTTGAATAGCTAAAATAACATGGCAATCAGAGAATGGACACCTTTCTGGAATAAATATGAGACAGAGAATAATAATTAAGATACATTGCACAAAACAAACGTGTCTAACACCTCAAACCCTTTAGGCATGTATGAAGCACAACACCAGAAACAAATAATGCATGTGATTAAATCATAACTAGGGATCCATTCTTAGCTTTTACTTTTTTTTTTTCTTACACTGGAAAGCCAAGGTTCTGATGCTATAAACTTGGATTTACTGGGCTGAATGGTTCAGAAGCACAGGTTTACTTATCTAAAGAAATAGCAACTGTATCCTGAGTCCAGTAATGCCACCTGCCTAAAGAACACAAGCACGCCAAGAAGAGGGGAAACGATGTTCAAGACAATATTCAGTTATTCATTTTTGACTTGAAACAGGCTGTGGTTTTTAAATTTCCTTTATTACAATTACAGCAAGTAAACTCTTTCACCAACTCTCTCTGGGCAGCTCAGTTTACCTTCAAGCCTACCAGACCTAAAATATACTGTCACAAGTTCTTGGTTTCCATTGGTTGTATGGCAATAGTATTTATCATGTAAAAGAAAAACAAACATCATGGATAGCATGCTTGGAGAAATAATTCCTCTAAATTAATAAAGCATTGTTTTACAGCTGAAAAAAAGGCACAGTGGTTAAAAATATTTTCCTTTGTTTCCCATTTTAAGAGGATCTAATCTTGGTCATTCATTCAGTCTCAATACATGTCAGTGCAAAAGAATATGTGACCAAGTACAATAAACAACCTCTTGACTGCTAAAATTTTATTGTGGTATCCTCAGTACCTGCACTAGCACACTTTTCATTTATGGACTACAGTAAATGTTTATACAACTACCAAGACAGTTTATTAATGTGAACAAAAATTCCAGCAGATAGATCATCCTTTGCAGCAATTAACCTCTACAATAAAATGCAGTCTGACGTATACAGTTCTCTGAGGCACCTCAGATTAACGAAAAGGGGGATATAAAATCAACCCTGATCCTGTGGTAAGAAATCCCTTTTGTCCTACATACCAGCTTTTTTGTAGAGTTTAAACTATTACAGGATTTTTTATGAAAAATAAAAAGGACAGCTTTAATTTTCAAATAAACAATAAATTCTTCTGCAAGAAAACTTAATATTCTCTCAGGTCTCTACATGTGAGTGGTAATTGAAGAAGATCTGGGAAAAGCTACAGAGATGCTCTAAGATACAGTAACTCCAAGAAGTAATTTGCTGGATAGAAACCTTAATATCTGGAATGTACCAAATTTCAAGGTCTTTCAGTCTGTCTTTCCCAGTTTCTCTTATTCAAAGATGTGGAGAACAAATGAATCTAATCCTCAGATTGTAAATTTCCTCTGAGTGAAATTCAGTTTGAGCTGTTAAGTATCATGGACACTAGAACAGGAAGAAGTAACAACACTGCAAGTACTGTACCCTGGGAATGTCCCATTTTTCTGTAATGCAGCTGTTTGATTTGTTTTCCATGTGATGAAGTAAAGGGAACAATATTGAAAGTGCTTGAAGCAGCTTTTATATAAAATATGCAAAATGTGTTGGTTTTCAGTTGTGTGTCATTTCAACCCACACAGTAACCTCGTGCTGGCACCAACTCAACAACAAGATGTGGCATCTCTCATTCATACAAGTAGTCCTGAATTAAACAAGGGTACTGGAAGGAATCTGGATCAATCACACATGAAATTTCCCAATTCCATTAATAGCCTTTACTAAATAGTTCAGACACCCCTGTTTTTGTTTTTCTTTCTTCTGATGATACTATTTTATTCCCCTGCTTATATGGACTCACTACACGTACATATGCATACATGCTTACATATATAAATGCAACCATATCACAGAACTTACACTAGAAATCACTATAGAAGAAACATCCCTTTATATTTTTTTTTAATTGTCAGGGAAGCTTGACAGCATTCTTCTATTTTTGTCTCCTCAAGATTTCACAGAGCTTTTAGAACAAGTGAAGTCTTGAATATGCACCTGATTTGAATAAGAATGGGGGTGAATATCCTCTTTGGCAGCAGCAGTGCCTCCAAAGACAAATGTTTTCTCCTATTACTGATTTTCCTGCCGAAAGCCAAGCTCTGAGCCTGCTGTCAGGCTGGAGTCTGCTGAGCCCATTCCAGCTGGGCTGGCGGGGGTCTCGCTCCCCCAGGAGGAGGTCAGTCCCGTGGCCTGGAGCAGAGGGCAGGGGAGCTGCAGGGTGACCCCAGACCCCAGACATTGTGCTCAGGGGCTGCAAGGCAGCTCCTCTATGCAGGATCACGCAGTGAGCCCGCCCGACGGGTCTGACAGACAGGGGTCACCTTCCATCGTGGGCATTCATTCACACAGGCAAATCTCCTCCTCTGAATGTTTCTATCATTTGAATAGCAACTGTGACAACAGGAATGGCTCACTGCAGACATTTGGGGTACTGATGAACTCATTTTCAAAGAGCATTGGGAAAATAGACATAATTGTGGGTGCCTTGCCATTAACAGAAAACTAAATCACACAATATGTGATGGTCCTTACAAATAAAAGCAGTGTGCAGCAGTAGAAAGGATATCGTGGAGAGAGAGAGACTAGGTGTTAATGCACATTTTGAAGTTTGCACTTCATCTCTATTGCTATTGTGTGTTTCCACTGTGACCTTGGATAATCCTGATCTCGCTGTTCTTTCCTTACCTGTCCTTATAGTGGAGTTTTTGTTCTCTCAAAAGAGAAGCATTGTTAAGAAAAAGCCATTAAGCTTTAAGAGATATCCAGCTATGCTGTGGAGGAGTTTTATAAGCTTTTGAGTCTGTAAATAAAAGATATATATAAGAGAAGATTACCCTACAAAGTCTGTATCTTCCAGATATCCCTTGATTTTTAGTTGGACTTGTTCTATTTGTACTATTTAAAGAAAGCAATCATGAAACTACCAGCTCTATTATTGGTATCTCAAGAAATAAATTGGTGGGTAGAGCTGTTTCCACTCTTTAGAATTATTTAGCATTTTTATTTTCCCACCAGGGAGGTTAACTGTAACCTTCAGAAATTATTTATACACCAGTAATCAGGAAAGTATCAAGAAAAGCTGTTCATTGCGGTTTCCCTTTGATTGCTGATCTTTTCATAGAATGAATAGAAATAACCATAAATTAGAAGAGAGATTTATAGGATGTAGTATCTAGCACAGTATGAAGTATCCAATCATTTGCCTACACAGAATTCCATTTCTAAACAATTCACTTACAATTAATAGTATACTGAAATTGTATTCAACAAATCATCCTGTCTTCAGAGAGAAAGGTGAAGTGTTGAACATTCAGGAGCTGCAATGACAGCATTGCCCAGTTCTCAGCAGTATCCCAGAGCCAGATGTTCCAGCACTTTCTCCCTATTCACTGGCCCAGTACTGGCATCTTCTTGATGCATCACACACCATTTGTAGTACTAGAAAGAAAAATCTGGGAGTGAACAGACAGTCTGAAGACATCCCCAGGAGCCAGTCATCATCTAGAGAAAAAGCTGCTGAACACCTTATTGTTGCATTCAGTGGGGACAGCACCACACTCTGTGCCAAAGCAGGCGCACACTGCCTTTACCAACGCTGCTCCTGCACACACAGACATCCTGAAGCAGCAGCAGCAGCAGAGAGGGTGGTGAAGCAGTTATAGTGTTCAATCAGTTGCTGATGTGCACTGTGAAAACCTGCAGGGTTCATAGTTACCTGGTGTTCGAGTTACAGTGCTATTTCTGATCCACATGACAATTAGCTCTAGGCCTTCTTAGCCTTCAACCCTGTAAGAGACTTAAACATCCTACTTGTCTTAAACACTGTTAGGATCACTGAAGGATTTGCCCTCTATGGCAAACTATAAAAAAAGCTGTGACTACCAAAGCCCACCCCCACCCCAAATATGCCTCCAGGATTTCTGGAATTTGGACTTTGAGTTAAGCCACCTGACAGAACCTTGAGATAAGATAAACATTTACTATTGTCCAATTATCTCAGGTCTAAGGAGAAGTAAACAAGGCTGGGGGATGCCATAGCCCACAGGCTCATTTGCTGGGCCAGGTTTTCACACTCCTTCCCTGCCAGTCAAGGGGGAGGAGGAGTTTTTGAGTGAATGATGGTGAAAGCTCTGGTCCACATAAGACAGAAGAAATTACACCCACTACCAGAGGCTGCAGGCTGGGCTAAGTAAGCAGACCCTGGGGAGATGGGATGGTGCTTTTTATCATGTGAATTTTCTTCCCTGACACAAACTGGCCCAGTTGTAAAACTTTCCCACCCCAGAAAGGTCCCATTCACACAGCACATTTATGTGAGAGGCAGCTGCCATGTCTTAGAAAGGGTCAACAACCATCAAAGACCCTCAAAGTGCCCTCAGACTCATTCCTGAAGCCTTCCACCAGAGAACTGGTCTACAAATGGGCAGATCCAGTCTTGCAAAAGGCAGTGTAAATCTTCCCTGGCCCCTGCAGGAGTGGTGCTTGGGTGTACCCACATATACCCATATTAACACACATTAACCCACTGGATTCTATGTGTTGGGAGACCAGAAGACCAGAAGGAGAGGATCAATGGGATGCCACTGGATCCACAGAGATGGTGACTATCTTTCTACTCTAATCTGTCTCTCTGTCACTCTTGTCACCCTCTCTCTCTTTTTCCTATTTTTCTGATGCTCTACTTCACATTTACTGTTAAATAAAATCCATATTAATGACTTCAGCATAGGACCTCCTTTGCATATTAATTTGCACAGAGGCATCTCTCACTAATCAGAGCAACCACATAATGAAAAATCCCCAACATATACACAACTTAAGTGAAAAAAAACAGCCTCCACTTTCCCTTTCTTCTCATTTCCCACTACCCCTTAAGAGCCAACACCTCCATGGGCATGGAATATGTGTTAGGTCAGAATTTCCAGGGAACATTTTCCAACGAACCTTTTGTACAACCTTTTGAAGTTGTACACTTCAGTATGAGCTTGGGTTAAAAAAACCAAGACTCTAAGTTCCTAGATCTTCAGTTTTAGTCTGTGAAAGAGCCATCTACTAAGGTTGTACAATGTCTAGAATAATGTGCTTTTCAAGTACAATATAATCTACAAATAATATTATATAATGCAGTATAATATTATGAATAATAAGACAAAGCACTAGAGTTAGAGCCAAAATTGGCATTTAGGTGAGTAATGTAACAAGAGGTTTATGGGTTTACATCTTCCTTTTTTGTAACAGAGCCATCTGTGAACAGGCATATACCAATTCTTCCCATTAGATATGTGTCACTGACAGTGACTACAAAGAAAAAAAGAGGCAGGAAATGCAATTCATGCTCTCAGCAGATATATCTAATGATGCTGGATGAAGCATGGATGATCTGTGGTGGTGAGAGGGATATTAGTGTGCAATGTCTGCTTTTCCTAAAGCACTGGCTGTTGCTCAAGTGGAAAAAAAAATTACATTTTTCAACAAAGGCAGATCATCTATGTGCAAACAGTGGCTCTGGTACACAGAAATAATCAGGAATTTGGGATATTAAATACTCTTCATCAGGAAATTATTGTTTCAAATGACTTATTCAAAAAGATAAACACTTCATGAAGATATTTAGCTTGCAGTTCGGAATATGAATCTCCACATCTGAAGTGACTGTCATAAGGACAAGCTATTTTAAGGGGTTTTACCCCTTCTGGGGAATAGCCTAAAAATACTCTTCCATTTTTTTTTCTCTTTTTTTTTTTTGAATCTCGGAAGGGATGACAAAATTCCCTTTAATGGGATGAGAAAATTGTTTCCTGCCCAGCTCTCATGGTGAGTGGCTGGCAAATGATAGCAACACACAGAATGCAAACAGCTGGATTCAATCACTGCACTTTGTATGTCCATGAAATGGGATTGTGGATGCACCAGGTACTCTAAGAACCAGTAAAGAGAGATCTTGCTGACTCCAGGACAGGCATCTGGCAGAGTTCTGAGACTGTCAGGGAACATGGCACATCACACACACGATTGATGAATCAATTAATCACACTGTAATTAACAGAGATATGCAATGACTGTGCTTTGCTGTCTTTAGAGGTATTCAGATACCAGAAGGCACAGCAAATTCTTGAAATGTTTCACTGAGATGTTGGTACTTGAAACCAAAGTCACTGCCTCACCTTTCTAAAAATACAAGCATGTGTTTCTACAGTAAAGCTATTTTTAGGAGGAACATTGCCTAACACGTGTCACTCACAGCACCATTTGGTGGAAAAATCACTCCACGTAAAAGATGACATCTTCCAGAGAAAGATGTACAGATTCAAACTCAAAAGAAATGCACTCTTACCCTCCAGTCCTCTTGTCTTCTAAAATTAATTATTTTTAGTACAATGTATATCTTTCCCACCACATGATTTAATGGTTAGAGTAAGCGTTTTCACATCATCATATAATAAAATGACATTTTCAAAGTGATGTTTTATTATTTTTTTCACTGATGGTGTTATCAGATGAAAGATCAAGAAGTGGATGAAGCTTAAAAAAATAAACATATTACAAATCTTTGCAATTGTCAGTTTTGCTAAGACAAACACATAAATTGAAATTTTATAGACATGGGAAAAGTTGTGTCAGCTGAAAGGGTTTTGTAAGCTTACTTAAATAACATGTTTTATATCATCAGTCAGGTTCCAACAAAAATATGGAATTTAAAATTTTAAAACTAGAACTCAAGGAAGTCCCTTTTCATGTAGGTTGGTAGCTTACGGCTAAGTAAGGGGTTAGTCTAGATTGGCTTCCAGACTTCCCTCCAACCTGGGTTTTGCTATGATCTCATCAACTGGCTTTTTTCAAGTTTAAAGCCTCTGAAAAGAATAAACTAGTATTTTGACTCCTAGAAGTATTTTTAATTAAAAAAAAAAAAAAAAAAAAAAGAAAAAAAAAGGAAGATTAAAAGGCAGAGTAATTTCAACAGCACCAACGTGGAGCACAACCACAGCAGAGCCTGCAGTGCTGCACCTCCCAGGTAAGTGCACAACTCAGCCCAGCAGCAGGAGCTGGGGTGCCTGCACTGAGATCCACAGGGATTGTTACCAGGGCCTCTCACAGTCACCCCCTCTGCCACAGCTCATGGCCACCCACTGACCCCGAGGTTTTAAACAGATGTTTTAATTGGAGCAGGGGTGGAAATCCATTTGTAGATTTGGGAATGTGCTATCAGGATATGTTACTGCAGGTTTGGATGAGCCAAACTGACTTTTAGATTCCTAATGTAGGCAGGATTTTATAAGAACACACTAGACACATTTGTTTCCACTTAAAGGTGGAGAATTAAAGCTTAAGAATAGCAGTTAATAAAAAAAATTAGAATTAACATTATTCCACTGAATGAAAAAGGCCTTATAATTAGGAAATAATTTCCTGTTTGAATAAAGCAAGTCTATATAATAGCATATAATAAAGACTGAAGCTAAAATGCAGTAGCTTGTTGTCTGTAAGCATTATAGGGAAAGATTTCTGAAGAAGCTTTACAGAAAACAGCACTGAAAAAGCAGGAAAGTAATGCTTCAGTCAGTGGGAGTTCTTACAGATTCATTACGCAAGCTTGTCTTCCCATAGTTTCTCTCCTACACTCAGGTAAAGTGTATGGTATGAAGAAAAACAAAGTAATAAAAATTGTTAACAGAATCCTATCAGCCCTTTTTCGATTTATGTGTACATGTAAAATACAATAGCATGATGATGGTATAAAGTCAGCAGAATTTGATTTCAACAAAAGCTGAAGAAAGCATAAACAGGACGCAGAGAATCTGCTGAACTGCTGTCCTGCACAATCACTAATCCCCACCAGGAGTCCCATGTTTTATATCTATACCTCACCTGAAACATATTTTGCTCTTCTGCTGCCTTGTACCTCCTTTTGTTAGAAACAGAGGAATAAGGAAAAACAATGAGAAAATTGAGAGGGCATGCTGGAGATTTGGGGATACAGAATGATCTCTCTGACAAATTGGTTCATAATGGATGCAAATGCAGTCTACATGACTGATGGAGTTTGCTTCCTCACAAACATATTTAGTGTATTTTCCACATCTCCCATGAATCTACCATGTACTGTTGAAAGTGAATTGTTTTATCACCTTTATGTGTGCATGGTAATTACATCTGATATTTTACATTTAACTCCTTCCTTAAACAGCATTTTTGTGTGACTTTAGAGAACCCAGGAAGTAATTCAGAAAATTATTCAATTGTTCAATTCAGAGAAATGTTTACTCTCACTCACAGAGAATGTGAGTGACTAAAGCTAGAAGTACATGCATGATAGACTGCTCTTGATATGAGTTTTGCCACTCTCTTAATTACTGCATTTTTTACTCATAAATTAATTACTTCATTTAGCTGTCTAAAGTAGTAAGCATATCACAGAAGGTGATCTGATTAATACTCAATACTAATGAACTAAAAATATCTTGGACCCAACTCTAAAAGCTCCAGTCAGGATAGAATCATCATTTTGCTGAACCTTAAAATATATGCAGAGAGCAGCATCCCTGCCCATCATGCATATGTATTACAGTTAAAACTATAATAAACAAGAAAGGAAAATAAGGGAAATATACTTTTTGTAAACAGATTGAGATGTCTTTTTTAGTACAAAGTGTCAATGACCTCTCTCTATTGCTAACACACTAACCATCTTTCTGGTGTACTTCCTGGGAACTGGGAGAAAAATGATTCTGTATCTAGATTTTATAATACACAACTTCAAATAAGCTATTGAATGGCAACACTACAAATTTTAAACATCTGCATCTCCACTCCATTCACAAATTCACCCAGGTATTCAAACAGATTCTTATATGAAAGACCATATTCCTTTAAAGTCTACAGTTCAAGGCAAATTTTCAGCACATGAATGTAAAAAATCCAATAGAAGCTTAATAGAAATGAAAAATCTTTTACAATAGCAGCTCAGAAAAGACCATGTCTTTGATTATGAAATTCAAAGTAGATACCTAGCAGCCTTGAATAGTGATCCTACCAATAATATTCCGCAGAGCATACAGTGTGAGTAAACTGTGTGTCAGAATAACCTTCAAGAAGCACTGAAAAGAGAGAACATTGCAGAACAGCAAAGCACCATTATTTCTCCAATTTTACAGCAAATTACAGCGATTTATGGAGGCCAGCACTCCAAAAAAAAAGTACGCAAGCCTTGAAAACAATGTTGAAGTGTAGAACTTGGGGGTATCTACATGATTCTCTTACCCCTTCTGGGTATTTAAATTTGCTCAACTGCAAAGAAAGACTATGAGCTCCTGTTTCTGGGGATTTGGATAGTATTTTTATATATTAAAAATATTTAACGTAATTTAGGACTTTTAGAACTTCAACAGAGAAACACCTGTTAGTATCTAGAAAGATCATAGTATTGCAGCACTTTTATTCAGGTGTTTCACTGGGAGCCAGAAGACATACCTTTAATAAGATAACTGTAACAGTCCAGAAGTAGTTACTCAAAAAAAAGAACAAAATAATTCAAATTAAAAAGGAAGTCTGCATGGTCTATTGAGCTATCTTTTACAGATTTCATTACTTACATGAGCAATGACTCTTTAAAAGTCTGATAGCCAGTATCTGTAGGACCTCTTATCTTAGTCACATACCTCCAAATACCTTTGAAAAATGCACATACTTTTGACTTAAAATGAAACAGCTGTTGTGGGATCACAGACTATATCAGGGTGGAAAAGACCTCCAAGACTGAATCCAGTCTTTGACCAACCACCATGTCAACTACATCACGGCACAGACTGCCACATCCAGTCATTTCTTGAACACCTCCGGGTGACTCCACCACATCCCTGGGCAGCCCATTCCAACACTTAACCCGTCAGTCAGAAATTTCTACTAATGTCCAATCTGAACCTCCTCTGGCACAGCCTGAGACTGTGTCCTCTTGTCCTGTCACTGTTCCCTGGGAGAGGAGGCCAAACCTCAACTGTCTACAACCTTACAGGTGGCTGTACAGAGGGATAACGTCTTCCCTGAGCCTCCTTTTCTCCAGGTTAAACAATTCCAGCTCCCTCAGCCACTCCTTGTATGAGTCACTCTCCAGACCCTTCACCAGTTTCATTGCTCTTCTCCAGATGTATCAGACACATCCTAAACAAGGGTGAAATATGACTCTAGTCATTGCTAAGAATACAAATACACACAAACAAGAGAAGAAATTTAAAGTAGTCTCTCTTAACAAAGACTTTTCATCTGAGGCATTATTCTGAGGTATCCTATGACATCCTGCAAACCAACCGAAAATATGAGGAGAGGAGAAATAATCAAGGATACAAGCTAGTACAAATTTGGTTTTTCTGAGAAGGAAAATTTGTGGTCCAGGCACATGACTTGCATCCAGGAAATCTGATTTTTATTCTAGGAACTCCCAGATTACTTACCCTTTTCAAAAAAGCCCTTCCAAAGCTGCAAATGCAGAAATAAATTAGAAACAACAAAAGGATGGTGATGGAAAAAAGACCAACCAAAACAGAACTGGCTATGTTAATCCAAATTCTTTGGTACTCCAAATATCATTGTGGATACTTGGTTAAGCAGCTTGTTCCCTGGCAGCCATGGCTTTCTGTGTCACTGTCACCTAATGCATGGCCTGTGAATGTGGTGGCTTTGTGCCACGAGCCCCTGCACACCCAGCGGGCACCCCAGAGCCACAGGCACAGGAGTGTGTAAATACACACACAGACAGACAGACATGTGGAAAGTGTGAGCAAAGCAGTAGGTACTTGAAATGGTATACAAAATTGTTCCTTTCTTAGGATGATCTTATCAAGGAATGATGACTTACACTAAGGATATAATCAGATTTTACACATCTGTGCAGCAAGTCAGTCACGGCAATGACTCCAGACTATCTGCCACAACCCAACTTTGAGACCAGATGCTGTGGGAAAGGCTCCTCTCCAATTTTAACCAGAAATTCTGTTTCAGCTTTGGTTTCCCCAAAGTAATTTGTGAAACTCATTCCTTTTTAGCATGATATAGTTACAGCAGTAGGCATTTACCACAGAGAATGCTTCTCTTTGAAAATGTCCTGGATGCCAACAGTGATGAGGTGAGAGCAGAACTCCTGGAGAGTCATGGCTATTCATAATTGAAATTTGTTTTAAAATTCTAAGTATTAAATGGCTTAGCACATTTTTGTATGAACCTGCATCTCATGAAGAAAATACAAAATATTTCATGCCAAATATGATGTCAAACCCCCATGTGAAAATAGATATTTTAAAGCTTTCATTCTTCTGCTAGATGACCTCTTATTCACTGAATCTTAGAAATCTTTTCATTCTTAAAGCAGTTCTAGAAGTTAACTTTCATTTCTTGAGCCTTTAAAAACTAAATTTTGTTAAAATTCTAACAGAGTATTTTCCAGTTATAAATAAAATAAATATAGATAATATTATTATAATAGAATAAAAATGAGAAAAATAGTCTCATATTTTAATCTAATGAATTTCCTTTTTCTCTCTTTTCTTTTTTTTTTCTTTTTGTCTGAGCTGAGAGGGTCATAAGGAAGATATATTCAATTCAGTGTTTTCACCATGAACCAGGAAGAGTTGCCAAAGACAGAAATACCAATAAAGAAAAGGCTGCTCCTCTCCAGCTCTCCAACTGTGAGGACAGTAAGTTTAGGATTACAGGGCTAAGTACTGTATCTTACTGAAGAGCCAAAGTTGCTTTTGTAACCACTCCAGATAAAAAAATCTGAAAAAGAACACATTCAACAGCATTTATGAGCTTGGATTTCATTAAAATTAATACATATTCTTCATTTTAGGAATCAAACAATTGCAGTGAACAGTCTTGCCTATATTAAAATGAAATATGTATAAGTAATCCCTGATTTTCAGCCCTGTATTTCCATAAGCTGTTCAGATCCATGGCAAGGCCAGCACAGAGATGCAAGCAAACACCATCTCTCTGAAGATAAACAGGAAAGGTCTGTGATATTATAGTTTATTAGCCTTTGAAAATTAGGTAGAATAAACATCTTTTGTGATTGGTAAAAGAGACACCACTTTGGAAAGATTCCTTTGGCCAAGAGAAAAGAATCAAAAGCAAAAACTAGGGAAAAGTGGTCAATTTTCCTAAAAATAGGCTGTATATCTGAATATATAACATTACACATAATGAGAAGGAAAAAAAAATACAGTAATGTCAAAATTTCCAGTGTAGTCTTGTGTCACATGAGCTGTTCTTATTAGAGTGTGTAATACTCTGAAATTATTAAAGCAAGAATGATAACAACCCCATGGAACTCAGAAGGAAAGGGTTAAGAAATAAGAAAAGGAAGTATTTTATTCTTTTAAATATTCTAAATAACCACAAATTAAAGATACGTTGCACTGAACCAGCCATAAGCAACCAGAGTACCACATTGGTCACAGCTTATGTTTCCCATGCTTCAAAGCACCAAGCCTACTAAAACATGAAAAAGCTGAGTTGGCCATCAGATCATCATTTCACTTTAAACCAAGTGAGAAGGAATAATCATCTGGCACAAATGATCTTGATTTATGCACAGTGTAGTGTTTGTCCTCTCTGTATGAAAACTGGGAGACACATGATCGCTTGCACTGAACTAAGTACTCCTCAAATTCTCTCATTTTCTTCAAAAATACTTAGAGGAAACAATGTATCTCTGTAACTGTATGCACTTCCCAAACATATTTAATAACCATTTCTGCTGCTCTCTTCTTTATCTCTTTATTATAAATAAAGTGATAAATAATATTTGTGCATTCAAATTATATTCTTGTATTATTGTGACCAAGAACTTTGCTCTTGGCTATTGTTCTGGTAATATCTTGGTTGCCTGTACTTTTGAAAACCTTTCCCAGCCTGAATACTTTCTATTCAGAAGGAAACCAACTGCAGCTCCCTGAGCTAGTAAAGATCTATGGCCACCTACTGCTCACAATTTCAAAGGTTTAAACACAGTTTAAAGAGAAGTTTCTCCTCTGCTCTCCCTAGATCATTCTCCAAAAATGTTTTCTTTATAGTGGTAGTTAATAAAATTTTTTTAAGAATATCTGGAGAAAAATATTCACAACAAAGCATGCATAAAGAATGGCAGCAGTTTCATGTTAGCAACATTTCTGAGATGATTAAGGTTGACTGCAAAGTTGGACTTCAGCTCTTGCAAATCCACAGAAAGCTTGCAGGGATTAAAGCTGACAGTGAATAGAAATGGCTTGGCTGGTCATGCAATGTCATCTTATATTTTACTAGCTGGTCACTAAAGCCATGCAAAAGCCAGTGTAACTGCTTAAATGTTAAATTTTTCTTTTTATACAATGTTTACTGTCTTGTAGAAAAATCATACAAACATTTATCACAGTTTGAGGTGCCAGATCCTGTCCCAGCTGTAATCACAGAGCAATGCAACACAATGTTTCAGTGTACCAACTGCGCCAAACAGAAGCATCATGGTTTTCAGACACTGCTACAAATCATTTGGATGGATGTTTTTGGTTCTCTGTAATGCAGATGCAAAGAAAAAATTAGGGTGTTTAATTTTCCCTGAATTCTTTCCTGACAGAAAATGTTGCCCATATATTCTTGTCAGAATTTTGGATATGAACTTCACAGCAGGGCACAGATATCTCCCAGTGACAGAAACAAGAGTTTAATCATTCACTTTCATGGAATCAAAAATAAGACAAAGACTGAGGCAAAACCAGACAGGCCTGCAAAACATCATATCTGTCAATTTCTGATGTCTGGATTGCAATGATCATAGCTGAAATTCTAGTGATTGAGGAACATGTGTCAACTGAATGTTTCTTGTTTAGTACTGCTTTCTATTTCAAAGCACACAGCAAACTGTCACAGATGTTAAAAACTTCTCGAATTTCATGCACTTGTGCTTAGCTGAATTATTTCCTGTGAAAGATCCTTGACACTTTATTTAATATTTTTGTTTTGCTCTGCAGAAAATACAGACACGAGATGGAAAGATTTTTTTAAACAATTGTTTCTTTTCTGAGGCTTTAAATATTATTTCCCAATTTCCTCAGCCAGTAGTTCTGTTTCCTCACTGTAAACTAAACACCAGTGGACATTTTGTCAGATAATTTTCACTTGAAATTATTTTGTCTTTTTTCTCTTTCCACTGTTTAAAAACTGCACATCTATCTCTAGTTAAACTGGAATGCAATTCCAACCGGATGGGATACACTGTCACTCCTGAAGCTGCTCCAGGTCGTGAAGAAGTAATGGGGAATCTCAACAGAAACTTCAGAGGCAGCTGGAAGGAGCCTGTGATGTGCACATTAATGGCTTTCTTTAAGTAGTGCCAAGGTCAATTATATGTCTCAGATTTGATTATTTGAGCTTATTCATAACATTGCACTATTTCAAAAGCACACAACAGAACGTAGTAAGAAACCAGAGAAATCTTAGTTCAGGAGTAAAGGTATGTGTGTGGATCAGTTCCCCCCTCTACCACAGACTGTCAGTGCGGCATTAAGCAAACTTACATTAGTCCAAAGTCACAATGTATACCTTGAGTAAAGACAAGGGAGTCGGAAATAACTTCAGTGGAGAAACGGCAATCAAAGCACCTGAGGATCCATCCAACTGGTACCTTGTAGTTACTATTCCAGTAGTCTTTTTGCATCAAAAAAGCAAAAGCCTCACGGTAAACATATATGCAGAAAACAAAAATACAGAACTATACTGTCAGCAGCACATTCTGCTGTAATAATCTCAAGCATCCACAGGAATGATTGGAAATTATCAATATTAGTCAGGAATAATTTTATATGTCATCAATCTTTGCATATTAATGTATACTTAATAGCTGGAACCTAATACTGTTAGCTATATTAGCTGGTAGTAAGAAGTGCAACCAGAAACTGAAATATCAGACAGATGTACTGAAGAAAAGAGAGGTGGTATAACAGTTACTGTCACTGACACCAGCTGTGAAATACCAGTCTTTTCATAGCCTGGGAAAAATCAGAAAATCAGAAGTAGCAAATGTAAATCTGTCTGGGCTGAACATTGAATTATTCTATTCAAGAGAAAAAAGTTACAGACCTTTATCATTAGGCAAGGATAGACCTTTAGGTCCAATTTTTCAGTTACTTCACTCTTTCAGGAAGAAAACAACATGGGAAGAATAAGAAAACCTATGAATAGTTATGCATAAGTGCAGCTGATCCTCCATAAAAGCATGTGAAAAACATAGTGAAAAGTCCAGCAGTTCTTTCACAACCTCCCAGAAAGTAAAGAGGCTGAATAGCAAAAGCTGTTCAATACTCAGATTTAAGGAGAAAGAAGGGAAAGTGGAATGAATTTCCATTAACCTTCAGTCAATATGCAGTGTAAGCAATTTTCTTTGAGATTTAAGTGGAATTTACAGTATCATAAACCTTCCCTTGTGGGTCCAGCCCTTTAGTCCACTAACACATCATTGCAGTTTAGCTCTATTGGCATTTTCAGATGAGGAGGCAACCACTAAGCACTTACTGAGCTGAGTTTTTTCTCAAAGGGAAGAATTTCAAACCGAAAGATGTTTTGCGCTCAAAGAAAAATGAAAACCACTTAATTTGTCTACTCAGAAGCACTTTTGAAAATACACAAACAGGGATTCCCCAGAGCAGCACTCTGTAATTACTCAGATGTCCTGAGGATATCTGGGACCTCTGCCCCTCCAAGAAAAGCACAGATAATTCCAAACCTATGCCTATGTTTCCTATTGCTATTTGTGAAGTCAAATTTATGAGATTTGAAGCTGGTCTGAGTAATTTTTAAAATATATTTCTCTAGTCCTGTTACACTACCCTAGCTCACAATTTTCACTTTCAAATCCATTTTTTCCCATCGGAGGTGAATAATAAAACCTGAAGATTTTTA
This sequence comes from Zonotrichia leucophrys gambelii, assembly GCF_028769735.1. Classification (NCBI taxonomy): domain Eukaryota; kingdom Metazoa; phylum Chordata; class Aves; order Passeriformes; family Passerellidae; genus Zonotrichia; species Zonotrichia leucophrys. The sequence continues at coordinate 20,435,172 of NC_088169.1, read as the reverse complement.
CATATGTAATGTGTGGAAGAAGCTGAAATCTATTATACTTTTTTAAAAAGGTAGAAACCAAAGATTTTAATGTTTATAAATAATTTTATTAAAAATTACTCCATGCAGATGATAGTTTTTCAAATAGAAATATACATATAGGTAACAATTCAAAACAGTTTTTGTTTTGGAGGGTTTTTTTACATGTTTACAAGCCTAATTAGCTTTCTGATTTCTCTGTGGCCACAGTTCTCAAACCATCTGCAAATTTCTCTTCTCAATGACTTGTCAGTGCCTGCCCACTTGTACAAAAATCAGCAGAACAGGATCCTAGGTCAACAACTAACAATGGCATTTTCTGTTTTCTACAATTCTTGACCCTATCTTGCATTCCTAAAATGCAATGGGGACTTTATATACTCAAATCTTCTTACTTGTCAAAAGCAGAATAAAAGCCTCGTGCTGTCAGCATGTTTTCCCTCTCTGTTTGAACGTAGCAATTTAATCACTTTCAGGAAATTCTCCAAAGTGATGAGCTTAGAAACAAGGGGTCTGAGTCTCTTATTTCTCCCTCCAGAGTACTTTAATGGTACAGAGACATTATTTGTATTAATATATTAATTTTCAGGTTAAGAGCAAGCAGGCTTTTCTTGGAAGAGCATTGTGTTTTGCTAGCAATTTAAAGCTGGTGAGTGCAGATGATTTCTCAGGGATTCCATTTTGGCCCTTTATCCCACGGAGGCACACATTACCCCTGCCTCACCATGTGCAGCTGCTGCCCAGGTAGGGAGGGATCCCAAGGGAGACCCTGTGGGAGTCCACAGACAGAACTGAATTTGCAGCAGTTCACAGCGGCCTGCTGGGCAGCCACGAGGCTCCTACTCTGCTGCCCAGGGCATTCCTGCTGCAAATTCCATAGAAATGCATCCCCTTCCAGGGCATTCCTGCTTCAAATTCCATAAAAATGCATCCCCTTCCAGGGCATTCCTGCTACAAACTCCATAGAAATGCATCCCCTTCCAGGGCATTCCTGCTACAAACTCCATAGAAATGCATCCCCTTCCAGGGCTGCCTGGTTGAAAGGGGCCATGAGGTTTGGAAGTTGCCACAGGGATAATGGCAAAGAACGTACTCAGGCACACAGTGCTATAAAGATGGAACCAGGCTGAAAACATCTGATCAACCTGAGAGAGCAGAAAGAGAAAAACAATGTAAGGCCCGGAGCTTGCCCTGCTTTGATGAGTACAACGCCCTGAGTCCTCACTTTCATGTGTAACTGGAGAAGCCAAAGGAATGCAGTATGGGTCAAACAAGTTAGGAACAAATCCCAACAAAGAGCATGGCTCCCTGAACCTGCTCAGAAACTTCAGCTACTGCAGTGGTACCAGTAAAACTTTCTGCAAAACTCCTCTTCCCATCCTTCTGCCTTCTTTTCAGATAATGAGAAAAAATAGGAAGTTCTCCCAGCTCAAAGAACACTGGCACTAATGAAGCAAGTAGGAACTGCTCATTATATTTCAGTTCCTGAGCATCTCTAACTTAATTCTGGTGCTGAATGTGATGCATTCAGTAGGAATCTTCCTCCTTTGAAAATGTCACCATGACTGATGAAAAGGATAGAGAAGATAAACATCACAAAACGCTATTGGGGTAAATGTAGGGGATGTATATTAACTTTGACGTAAGCCTTTCATGGCATACATAAAAAGAAATGATCTTAAAAGTTAATATCAATCACCAAGCCCATATATGTGAAATCACAAGAGCCATCAGTGAGTTACAGATCTCTATCTGAGTAACAGGACCCACGTGTTATAGCTCCAGATAAATCATATTTACATAATCTGGCTGTGCTCCCTTGCACATATCTCTGCAAAGCATCATTTCATTATCAAGACTGTTTCTTCCGTGTGAAATGTAAATCTTGCAATAGGGGCCTGCTGAGATGCAGGGCTGAGTGCAATGTGACTCCACCAAGCTAATTAACTAACAGGCAGGCTCAATCTCAAAGTAAATGTCAATCCATGTGATTAGAGAAATTGCTGCACTGGCATTTTCTTTACTGCCTAAAGAAAGCTACTTCAGAGTCATTCTTTACTTTAAATGCCAAACTACAGCACACTCTCTAGTCCTAAGCTACCATTCTTAGTTGTTCTATCATTACCCTGACTTATAAGTTTTCTCCTTTTTAAAAGTCAGGTATTACAGAATAACATTATAGCATGTGTATACTTATATAGGTATAATAGGTGACATTAACAAGCTGCAAAATTTAACACAAGTTTCCCTGAAAATGCTACAATTAAACATAAGAAAAAAGAAGATATTAAAACAAGAGACTAGAAAGAAATCACATGGCAACAAAAACAGGCTTCATGAGATCAGAATAACTTACAATTCTCTCTGGTGTATGTCAGAAAAAGACATGGCCTAACACATAAAGTCAACCACTATTATTATCTATCCCAGGAATGATTTAGGATCATTTTCTTGCCATTCAAATAATGCAAACATGTAGTTTTGAAGCCATCAGCTTGTTCTTTTTTTCCCCTACTGTCTGAAAGTATTTTTCACAAATATTTTGTTACCAAACCTTTCAAACAAAACATCTGCAATCTCAGAACCTCAGATACGTGCTCCTTCTCTTCACAGGACAGAGACAACGCAAGTACAACCTGTAGATAAATATGACAGGCCTCAAATTCCCATCCCAGATTCTTTCTACACCAGTTCCATCTTTACATTTGTGTCAGGATCCCCACTTCCATGAAGTGCCTACAAGCAAAGCAGATCAGGCTCAGGAGCCATCATTTAGCATTGGTGGAAATCACTTCTGATAAACCGAAAAGTGGCATTTGGTTTTGTCTGTAGCTCTTTAGGTCACAGGCATCAATTCCCTCCTGCACACACACAGAGGCTCCCAGAAGAGAGCAAGCAGGGCATACAGGCACATAGAGAGGTGCTGTGCACTCCGCTGCCCACACCACCAAGGGCTGAGAGGCACAACTCAGACTTTAAAGTACAGCCCTGGGCCTGATCATAACTGTGACAGGAAGGGGATACAGGCACCCAGAACTTATTCAAATGCTTTTGTTTAATCAGGAATGGATCAACATTGTATGGGATGTGCCTTTAGTTCAGTGCCTTGCAGAAAGACACTTTCATTGACTCTGACAGATATTGGTTTCAAGTATAGTGCCTACCGGAGTTTGCGCCTCCTAAAGGTTTGCTCCATTCTTGTTTTAAAGCCAAACTATTTTTCATGTTTAATTCATAAGTGTTATACCAGAATGGGAAACTCAAAGCAAGATCTGACCATTTCTACTGATCAGATACTGGATTTTAATGCTTCAGACCAGTCTAGCTTTTGCATGCTTTGTTGGTTGGTGAGTGAAAGCAGAAAGAAATCTTCTCTCCAAAATTTCTGTGCTGTACTTCCTGTTTTTCCTGGAAATTTGATCTCGCTTAAACCACACATAATACCTTTAACTCTCTTTACTGTTGTCATGGTTTAGACCCAGCCAACTACCAAGCTCTATGGAAATGACTGCTCAGTCCAAACTCACTCACTCCCCCACCAGCAGGAACAGGGAGAGAATGGAAGAGTAAAAGATAGAAAACTCATAGGTTGAGAGAAACACAGGTTAATAGCAAAAGTAAAAGCTGCATACATAAGCAAAACAAAACCAGGAATTCATTCGCTACTTCCCATGGGCAGGCCATGTCCAGGAGAGCAGGGCCCTACCATGTGTCACAGTGACTTGGGAAGACAAATACCATCACTCCAAAGGTCCTCCCCTTCCTTCTTCTTCTCCCCACTTTATACACTGAGCATGATATCAGATGGTCTGGAACATTCCTTTGGTCAGTTGGGGTCACCTGTCCCAGCTGTGTCTCCTCCCAACCTCCCATGCATCACCAAGTTCTCACCAGCATGGCAGCAGAAAAAGCAGAAGAGGCCTTGGGTGTGTGTAAACACCACTCAGCAATAACAGAGACGTTTCTGTGTTATCAGTCCTGTGTTCAGCACAAATACAAAACAAGCCCCATAGCAGCAACTTTGAGAAATGTTAACTCTACTCCAGCCAAAGCCAGCACAACTGTTTGTGATTTCAGTCTCTCTCAGGAACGAAACCCTGATTCACTCAAATCACCCCTGGAACTGTTGTCCTTATAGCACAAGAATTCCATATCGCTAGAGTTTCATGCCTCCTTCATGTTTCTTGTAGGCAGCTCCTCTAGGCACTGACTCTTCCTTATCCTCACAGCAGCCAACTGACTCGAGCTCCCCTCAACCAACCAATCCACTCTTTTATAGCACTCTTCTTTATTGGCTACAGCTGCAGCTTGTTAACATCAGGCCTGTTCCCAATCTTTAATAATTAACCCAGCTGCAACTCTTTAGGGGGTAAGATTACTTTCTATACCACCTTCATTTACCTGTATTCTATCCCCCTACATAGAACCATGGATCACCTAACAGACTTTTCAGGAATGGTCTTTGATCCCTCTCCTGGAAGGCCCACGTTTGGGTTACATTGCATCCTCTAGGTAGGAGTCTTGATCTTCTCAACTTTTTACCTCTGAGGAAGGGAAAGAGCTCAGCAGACTAGCTCTTATTTCACAATCAATGAGAAAATTGGTTATACACATGAAAAAAAAGTTGATCAAAACAAGCCAGATAAACTAGCAGCAGGTCTACATAGAAAAGTGATATTTCACTCAAAATCTACTCAACAAATAGCTACAAGAAAGAGAAATTTTCTAAATATGGTGATGTGCACTGAAGTTTCATGATTGTTTCCACTTGCTTCTCATTTGGTTTCAGACAGAAAGATAGATTTTTTTTTTTCCTGAAGTAAACATACTCTTTTCTCTCTTCTAGTCCCAAAATATTAAGACAATATCCCGCCCTTGGGAAAAAGAAATGAGCACTTTCCTTCTCTTCTAATTAATGGGTATCACCATGTCTTGAAGACTCCTCTTGTCAAAACATGTGTAACTTGTAGCAGTTTGCTATTAGTAATGATGTTAACAATGACCTGTCAAATTAACTAAAAACAAGTGAATTAGGATTGCTTGTGAAACAGACAGAAAGCCTGATGGGAATGTCAAAACTAACAGAATAGTTTCAACTCTGGTGGTCTTCTAGGATTATATATGACGTCCTTTGAAAGGTCAGAAACAGTTAATCAGCTTAACATAGAAGACTTGACCAGAATTGTCACTTCAGAAACATTTCTAAACATTATACACGCTTTGGTTTAAAAAAAAAAAAAACCAAAAACAAAAAAGTGCTTATTATGAAAAATCTCTTCAATGCATTTTGACATTTTCTTTTATAATCACATTTCTGTACAACAGACCTGTCTAGACATAAAAACATATCTGGAGTTTAGAAGGACTATTATTCATTACAGCAATTCACTACCACCTCACCAAAGTAACTCTTACATTCCTTAATTGAATGAATAGAAGATTTAGGTTAATAAAATAATTATTGAACCCAGGGTTTTCTTTAGGCAATAAAGTTTTTCAGTACTTATTTCTACATAAAGGCAAGTAACATCTGCAAAAAAAAAAAAAAAACCACATTAAATGGGAGCTTTGGGAGCATAACACAAAGATCTGAATGTAAACCCATTTTGAAAGCATAGCTGCTAATCTCCTGCCTAGAAGGAATGCTCTTCTTTGTCCATCCTTGTTTCAAATACAGATATATAACAGGAAAAAAAACTCAAATCAAAAAATCACCATCCCCCAAAGTGCATACTTTATTATCTACATCAGTGAAAGAATCTACATTTTTTTACATAATGTAATACTGTCAAATCTGCAGATTTTCATTATGTGTTTTCTTAAAATAACATTTCATATTAAAATATATTGACATGTCACACCCAACAATACCATAAACCATCAGGTTTTTAATATTATATTTATTAATTAATCATTAAATTCAAATTTGTCTTTGTTTTCAATACTTGCAATAGATTTAGAAAGACATATTCTCACACTATCTGGATTTTACATAAGCACCCAAAAACATTCCACTTTTCACTTCACTGTCTTGAAAGTAGAAAAGCAGGCTGAGGTTTATGTGTAAAGACCTGACTCTGGGTCACAAAAGGAGAATTTAAAAGAAAGAGGCAGAGTTAGTTGCTAAGAGACCACAGCTACTGAACACATGCTGTTATCTAATGGCATGCAACGGAGGCTTTGCAGTGAGAGAATGTGTAATGTATCTCTATGTACCAATAACTCCTGTCATTTACTGAGGGCAAAATACCATAATAATAGTGCAAGAGGCCCCTCATTGTAAGCTGAACCACACAAATGCTTAAAAAACCCAATCAAAAAACAAAACCAACAAAAAAATCCCCCCCTAAAAGTTGTGAGGACTAAGCCCCTCTGAATTCATTATTATTTCTTCGTGTGCTTTTAAGTTACTAAATTGTGAGTTTGATTACATAATTCACATCTCTGTTACTAGTTTGTTGATATGAATCCATATCTTATAATCAGCTGTATAAAATTCCAACAACACTGAAGCATAGAGAAGAAAGGAGTCTGTACCAGCCTGATCATTCCAGGACTAAAATGTTTGTATGTGATGTTCAGATAATAGAATACCACCCTTTTCTGCAACAAGCTTTTAACTAGCAGAGTCCTTTTTAGAAAAAGCCAGTTTTGGGCTTCACGCTGAATACAAGGCAGCACAATGCTGGAAGCATGGAAAAGGCAAACTATTTCAACACTTACCAGGTTCAGGTTACAAAACCCAAAAATTTTTTTAAAAATTCTGTTCAGAAATTTATTTTCCATATTAATACTGCTTATTGAACTTAAAAGTTTCACTGAAACACTGCAGGGATCTCAGGAATATGATGTGGAGAATAGATACTGCTTCTGCAGCTCCTTTGCTCTAAAAAGTTTCAGATATGCTTTTCTCTTAAGCAAAGCATTCCTTCTGTCTCCCATATCACTTCTTGTTAATCTGTCTGAACTTGCAGAAGAATATGCAGCTGAGGAGCTGTGAGCAAACCCAGCCATGCTCAGCTAAGCCATTCCTGCTCAACCACTGTGCCTGTAACTAGATTCAGCTTTCTTTCACAAGTATGTCTATCCTCTGGCTATACAAGGCCAGTGCAAGACTAGCTGAAACCAACCACTAAAGTTGTCTATAATTAACAAAATTAATTCCACATGTACAGTCATAATCATAGAAGAGTTCAGGCCATCTAGTCCAGCCTCCCTGAAATGAGCAGAGACATCTCCAACTTGCTCAGAGCCCCATCCACTCTGACTCTGAATGTCTCCAGGGATGAGGCACCTACCACCTCTCTGGGCAACCTGTTCCACCATCACCACTCTCAGTTTAAGAATCATCTTACTTGTATCTATGCTGAATCCACTCACTGTTAGTTTAAACATTTGCCCCTTGTCCTACCAAATGTGAATGTGGACAAGGTAACACATGGGGCTACCAAGATCCAGGACACAGATGTACACACTGATACTTACATTTATTTATGAAATTTATGCACCTTAACTCTAGCAAAAACTGGTAGGATGTTTACAGAATAAAAGCTAAATCAGGATATTTCCATTCTTTCCCTTGCAACATCACACTAAAAAGGCAGCTTTGGGGTTTCTTGCACAGAGCCTGTGCAGAGTCTTTTCCCAGCACTGCTCTGCCCCATGCCAGTGGCCTTTTCCAGAATAGAGCATCCAGAAAGAAAGTGAAGCTCTTCTTCCTGGAATGGGAATACTGATGCTCCCTTGAAGATGTGAATCTGCTGTAGTTATTCATCCACAGAGCTACAATGAATATTTGCTTCTTAGCAAAATTATTGAACTAATAAAGTGTAATTGTTCCTTTGCAGCTATTGTGGTCAGTAACAATTCCAGCTTGCATGAATGTGCACTCTATTCTTATGCCAAAATTCTCAAATAAACAAAACATTGTGACATTCTTCCCTTAATGTGTGTGTCTAATTACTGATAAAAGAAATGGGAGTTATAAATGTGAAGTAAAGAAAAATTCTGTGTATTCACCTAAATTTGATGAGGATTTCCCTCCCCACAAATTCCTGAAGGCATCAATTTAATTGCTGTTTCCTTCAAATACTCAAAATAGAGGAGACAGAATTTTCAATGTGTTCAATTCTAGTACCTTTTTTGTTCACTCAAAAATGTTAACTAAAACTTCTGGAAGAAAATAAATAACCCTATGCCTATAATTTGGATCAGTGTCCACAATCAAGATAGAAAAAGGTTCAGAAAGGCAGAAACCTTCCCCACTCAAACACGAAACTCATAATGAAAAGGCAATGAACCATACATTTAATTTTCGAGAATATTCAATCAGAATATTAAAGTGCATTCTGATTATAAGACGCAGCTAAAAATCCACATCTGCCTTATATCCATAAAATCTTTAAGTGATTTAATAAGTGAACAGAATTTCCAAATTAAACTTACAAATACTTATGTATAATCAACAAAATCAGCACATGCATGTGTATGTATATGCTTGAGCATTTTAAACAGCTTTTATCTGTGAATAAATTCATTATGAATTATAGTCTTCCAATAGTTATGTTTGCAAGAGCTATAATGATGGTTCTGACTCCACTGTAGTCATTTGAAAACCTCCAGGTTCATCTCTCTTCCAAGGGTAGTAAACATAAATAGGTTTGGAACTATTAGTATTCTTAGATGAATATAAGAATAAGACCAATGTAAATACAGGCATGGAAGTAAGACCAAGTGACCTGAGTTTTCATTTCCATCTCCAAACAGTCATCACTTCAGAAAAGGGCAGATCATTGCATGCATTGAATAAATTCTATAAATTATATTGCACTACTGTGAGGCACTAGCCCCATGTTATCTGTCCTCTGGTAATGTTTTTCATAGTGCTAAAGAGATATAGAAAGCATCTGTTATTTTGCATTTCAGTAATCATTTAAATTAAGAAAAATATACGTTTGTTCCAACAGAAGTAAAAGCCTGACATAAGGCTTGGGATTCATTTGGGGTTTTTGAGTTAAAGAGAGTAGCATGATTTTCTTAATCTTAGTGTAGAGATTGAGACTATGAGGGAAAAGGTGTGCCTGGATAGAGTAGAGCATGAAAAACACACCTTTGAGACTTGAGCCTGTTGCACAGAACCACATTACACACATAGCATGCATTCCTTGCAATAAAGATCTACATTTCAAAGAAGCAGTTAAAGCCTTTCCTGAGCAGGTTGCAAATCCCTCTAAGAGTTGCACAAACTGAAGCCACTTTGACCTCTCTGTGATGGATTGCACGTGGAAGGTTTTCTAAGGAATTTGAGTGCCAACACCTGTTCCAATGAAAAAGGGGCTCTCAGTTTCTGGCTCTGGAAATTCAATTTCATAGAAAAGGGTCTTTGACTTTTGGTCTTGAATTGTCATTTTCCACAATTTGACACTAAATGCAATAATCCAGACATATGAAAAAACCTACTAGAATCTGCACAAAATGCTATTGAGCTAGAGGCTTCCTAATAAAAAATTAGAATTGTATTTTCATTCTAGGCCATAGAATGAAAGCAAATTTCTGACTTTCCATTGATTTATATATCTCCTTGTAACAAATGAAAAAGAGTATTTACACTGTATCACTAATGGAATCTTACAGCAGTTGCTAAACAACTTGAGAATGAAAATAAATAAAATTTCTTTTCAATCTGTTATCACTTATCCCTTCCTTTTGTCTAGGATATATAGTACAAATATTTGATTACTTCTGACTTCTAAAAGCAAAAGAGTTGTTTTCTACCAATGTATCTAATCTCTGTAACCAGTTCAATCTAAAAAATTTTCTCTCACTTATCTCAGTGTCATGTAATTTTTGAAAGACTATAAAAACAGGCAATTAATTAATTTCATTTACAATTTAGAAAGTACTTAATAAGTAGTCTCTTTTTTTGTTTTCAAAAAATTGTTGCTTTCAGCAGAAGTGTCCATGGAACTATGCATTTGGTGAGGGTTCATACTGAAGGAAAATGTTAGCAATATACATGTTCTGGCCATCCTATTTGAGTTAACAATAGAACTACACCATTTCAAGTACAAGCATTCTTCTTGCTCCTGGCTCCCTAGAAAAGGGGACACAAACCCCAGTAAATCCCACTGGCAGAAAGAAAAACATGGGGAGGCCCTGAAGCGATGCTCGGCCAGAGCTTTGAAAGCCTCGCCATGAGTTTCCTCCACAGCTCTTGGGCTGCTTCCAAAGGCAGGAATTCCCTTTGGCCTTCACTGTTCCCTGCTGTGGACACAGAGAGACAGAGAGCAGAGCCCTCCTGGCCCAGGGCAGGTCCTGCACAGAGCACAAGTGGTACCAACAAAGGTCCGGCAGTGGAGCATCCTCATGCACGAGCTGGACCAGGGAGCAGCTCAGGGCACAGGGCACAGGGAGGTGCAGGCCACTTGTGGCTCATCATTCAGCTGAAATAAAACTAAGAAATATGACCATGACTGAAAAGGTAGCAAGAAACTGTTGATGCTGTGAACCCTGTGTTCTCACAGGGTTCTAAAAGCTTCAATATCTGAGAGTAAGTAGCAGACAGGACAGAGAATGGAGAAATGATTTCCTGCTCTTGCTGATGCCTATTTATTTGAAAGTCCAGAACAAACTCAGATGCTGCTTACTCTTACATTTCGGCTTCCTAATCTTGAATTTCAATAATAATCTTTAAGTAATACTGATTCAGGGAGGTATTCCAAGGATTACCTGAGAATATACTGTGAGCAAAGCTAAAAACTTTCACACTCTGTTCCAGTTATAAGTGCTAATAGGAGAAAGACAAACAGATACTCAAAGAAGCAGCATTTAACCAATCTCAGAGAGAAAGCACTTATCTTTAATGAACAAACAGCAGGGACAAAAAGCAGGGGCATGCACTAGTCATAACAATTGCATCAAGAGTCTCTCTGTCGCTAGCGGTCACAAAGACCAAAGAGGAACAGAACAGATTTATTGCTAGGCTTGTGTGGAGGCTAATCACTAATTCTTGCTGATAGTTTGAAATGTTTTGGATGGTTGATTTTGTTCTATTACCAGAAAGAAGCTGTCAGCCACTACAGAGAAAACAAACACTTTGTGGCAGATACAATATTCCTGATCAATTACCAGGCAGCACAAGGACCTGGCTCAGCTGCTCATCATTTCAGTTATTCACCAGCAGATGGGACTTACAGCATATTAGTGTTTCAATTAGTCACCATCCTTATGTACTTCATAAGAAAAACCCAATAAACTAACTAAAAACATTCAAGAAAGCTCATAATTTTTTTTTACAAATACATTCCAATTCTGAGAGTCAGGTCGGAGTGTCTAAGGGAATGACAAACTGATTCAATAGCTCTTCACTGCTTGAATTTGAGCTGACTTTTGCCATGGCCCATGTTTGGTCCCTTCATCACTTTCTGTTCTGTATGAAATCAGATTCATGCTGTGAGTAGCTATTGAATCAGTTTGTCTTTCACCTAAACTCCTGTGAAATTATTATTAACTGACATTCAACACTCAAAAATCCAACAAAACAAAAAGATACCAAAAAAAAGAACAAAAAACAAACAAAAAAGAACGAAAACAGAACAAACAATACAAAAAAGCCCCAAATCCACAAACCAAGAAAAAAAAACAAAACAAAAAACATCATCTTAGTCATACAAGCAGCAGCACAGGCCCCCCAGCCCCCTGCAGCCTCCATGCCTGAGCCCCAGCTAAGGATGAACAAGCAGCTCTGCTCTTTGCCTTTTCATTTCCACAGAGAAAAGAGCTTCAACAAGTTGCTATTTCAAGAGCTTGCCAGAGGCAAGAACAATGGTGCAAAATGTTCATAACTTCATGTTGCACGTGAGGCACCAAGCAGGAATCTGTTTATTAGCGTTGTCAATCTACTTTGATAAGTACTGGGAAGTCTACAATGAAAGGCTTTGTTTCTTCACTTTTTATGAGGCACCTAATTGTCATGGCTATTTTTACTCTCAGTGTCTTACAGTTTGATGTTGAATGCAATCAAGCTCCCAGACTCCATATAAGCCCATGTGCATAAAACCCCATACTCCCACTATGCCGAAGTGACTGCTCAGGTTCACATTACTGCCAATTAAAACACACAAGAAGAAGAGGTCCCGGAAGGAGATCACATTGCACCAAGGTAGGACACATATTATTCTATTTAAAATGACTGTAGATGTACTTGAGACAAGGAAAGCTGTGAGGTTTACATTTTAGGAGAAGGAATCAATTATCCAGCTGCTCAAGGAAAATAAGGATTTAAAAGAACTCCTGTAGCACAGTGGAAGACATCATCTTTCACTGCAGTGAGCATCAGATCACAGGCAGAGCAAGAAAGAAAACCAGCAGGAGAAAGGGAGTAGAATGAAGAATAAGAGAGTATTTTAGCTCCTGGACAACTATTTATTTCTAAAAAAATTAATCAATAGAAATAAAAAAACAAACAAACAAAAAAACACAACAAAAAAAGAAATCCCAACCAAACCAATGTCTACACAGATACTGTTCTTATTAACCAAAATCTGAAATTCTCATGTAAATTATTTGCAAAATAATTCCACCATGGAAAACCTCTCTTGTGCACACTCTTGATTTAGTAACACAAGGTCTTTATTTTTGCTCAATTTAATCTCAAGCCCTGTAGTCAATTAGTATTTTTTAGTAAAAATAGATGCTCTGCTTCTCTGACTGGACTCCATACTTCAATCCACAGGTTTGTTTCCCATGCAGAGAGATACAAGATGCTTTTTCACTAATTTCCTGTTGTATTTTTATAACATTACCAAAAAGTCACACAGTTAGGTCTTAACCCCTATTGATACCTTTTTTCTCTTTTCACTAGAGATGTAGTAAAAAATAATAAAAAGCAGGCAAATAATAGCTATGTTATTGAATTTTGAACATAATTTATTTGGATTTCGGGTTTTGTTTCCAGAAACCCTAGGAAAATTAGAAGGGTTTCAAGAATGCAAAGCATACATTGTCAGAACATAACAGAAGAGGAGTGAACTGCTTAAAATCCATACACAGCCAATTAACTTATATGGCACACAAATGATTACAGATGTTTCAAAAATGTAACTTTTCCCTGTTCATGTTTAGAATTCACATGGACAAAATTCCCACCTCAAGTTCCAGCCACTTTGAAAAGGCTCCTCAAATGGTGTGCACAGATATAACACGCAAATTCTTGCATTAGTTAATTAAGCAATGGTGTGTGGCTGAAGCTGTGAGAGTAACCAGGTCATCAGTGTCTCAGGAGTCTTGTGTGACACGCTGAGAATGCTCCCTGCACAGGCTGCACCCAGCACTGCTGTGTTTTCATTCCCCAGGAAAGCACAGCAACAGTAATCCTGCCTCATCATCCTAATATCCAACAGTTGCAAATTCTAAGTCGTTATCTTGCATTTATCTGCATCTTGTTGTTTTGTGGTGGGATTTTTAACCCCTCTCAACAGCCACTGTGGGATTGCATAGCATAGATAGACTTAGGCACAAAGGTCATCTGGGCCAAGCTCCAGATTAAAGCAGGAATAGTCAAACCTTCCTGGACTGTCATGCCAGAGGCCATACCTTCCAAAGTGAGTTTGTCTCACAGAAGGCTCCCCACTTCTCTGCAAAACAGCATCTCAGTGAGGGACACATTTTCTCCATGCCTTGAAAACAACCACAGGGCTGGATTAAGTGATGCTAATGGGAAGTCCCACATCTAATGTGGAGGCGTGGGAGGGAAGATGGAGGAGAAATAAAGCAGAATCCCATTCTGTTTCATCCTGATCCAGTGAACTGAGAGGAGGAAGACAGCAGCCACATGAAGGAGCAAGAGAGAACACAGAAACCAAAAGCCTGTGTGAGGAAACCAATTCCAGCTCCCCAAATCTGGTGTCATCCAGAGTGCAAATATCCTTCAACACAGCACGGCTTAGCCTCCCCTGTCCTCTGCCAGGTCTCAGAGCTGCTTCTCATGTGATGCTGGTGTGTGTGCAGCAGGGTGGGAGTGCAGCATGGGCACCCACTACTCAAGTCCTGAAATGGCAGAGCCCTGTCAGGAGCACAACTCCATGGGGCTGGGACACAGTGTGCTCCACTGGCAGCTGCCTGCTGAAGGTAAGGCAGCTGTGGGGCAATACCAACAACAGAGACACTCTGACCACAAGGGCCTCTCCTCCCATCTGCACTTTCGTCCCCTTGAGCGGCTTTCACCTCTTTTGTACTGCACAAGGAACGGCAATACTTGACCTAATAATCCACAACCGTTTATCAGAGTCCTTACAAAGACAAAATATAATTTTCCTCATTTATCCCGGTGCTCTTGATGTCGGCCCATTTTTATTTTCATGTACAAAACTAAGCACTGTCTGTTGTAATAGAAATGAGACTCATAATATTACTTGCAATGAATAGTTTGAGCTGGAAAAAAACCTCCCACTTCATCAATAAATTATCTCCAAGAGTAATTTTCTTGCCTCACGCTACAACACTGCCCCCTAAATACAACATTTTCTCATTTTATCTTAAATAAGAGAAATAGTTGAAAGAGAATATTTCTGCAAGATCAGTTGCTCCTGCTTTGAGAAACAGAAGTCTCAGCTTCCCGATGACATTTGACATTCTATGAATGTCTCAATATTTTACTGCTCATAAGTGATCCATTATTTTATACAAAAGCTGTACTGAGCAGGCACCACCTTTTGAATGTCCCACAAAACCATGGATAAAAGGTCCTTAAAATTCTCCTTTTGTGCAGTGTGCATTTGATCATGGTAGTTTCCCAAATGCTGAATTCCTAATATGAAGTCAGGTTTGTCTCCCCCTCATTCTCCAGGCAATCTGAACTATAAATGCTTTTCATTATCAGTTGTCAAGTCTTCATACAGAAGAAAAGTCATAAAAAAACCCCAAGAGAAAATACTTAAAGAGAACTTGTGAATGAGAAAGACCATGATTTATTTTTGATAACAGGACGATTTTGACTCTAATATGTGTCTGCCTTCAGCCCCTATGGTCATCTCAAGGGTGCTATTTGGATTCTCAATTAAGCTAGTTTAACAAAGAGAGGCAGAGAAATATCCTTGCAATAATAAAAAAAAATTATGGCCCAAGCCAACATTAAGTCTAGTCAGCCTTTCAAAATAATAATATTTTCAGACCTGTCAAAGTAAGTGTTTTATTGTAAATGGAACTTATATTGAGATATAATTTAAAAAAATAAAAGGAAAAAACCCACAGAGCACTTAAGTATCTTTTCATTGTTTTCTTCAGATCATTCTATTAGATGTACCAGATCTGATGTTCTTCAACTGAGTGTAGGCTGTGCAAATCCTGGCATAATCTCAGTGGCTCAAACAAGCAGATCCAGCCTTCTGTCCCTTACCCAGGCAACAAGTTACCTCCAATTAAGCCTGCATGGGATCCCAAACAGCACTAACACAAGTGTGATGGAAAACAAGGGGTTTAGAGCTCCACAGATCTCCTGGCTGGTTATGCCCTTTTTTGACCCACACTCTTAGAGGAAAAGTCCTCTCCTTCTAGCAGAGAAGGTTGTGAAAATCACCCTTTTTAAAAACACTTGTGTTGATATTATTTATGTTTGGAGAAAGTATCAGATGTGGGCATGGGATCCCTTGGGAATCTACCAGCAAAACAAATCCTGAAGACACACATTGATCAAGGGAATGAATTCAGTGTGTGCCCTGCATTCTTGGATAATAACAATGTCACAACATTTTGCTTTCTAGAGAAAAAATGATCTCTCTCTTCCCTAAGTGAATGAGCCAAAACCAGCATAATCTAAATTATTTCAGGGAAAACTTTCAGTATTTTCCCTTTATATGTGATAAGATGGCAAAGCCTAGCCCAAGCTTTTTTTATCTGTAGAAATGTACAACTGAGTCACTTCTCATTTCAGGCAGCAATGCCAGTGCTACACATGTATCCATCCAAAGGAAATTATTTTCTGTAAATTTCAATCTTTTGTTATGTTGTCAGGAGACCTAGGAGGACTGGCAAGCATGAAAGAGCATCTTAATGCTGTTGCCTGTTGGACCCTCTTTATTCTGTTTGTGTCTCTAGTCCTAAACCTCCTTTGAATGTCTCTGTACTTCTAAATATTTCTCAAAGGATCTTCCATGGATGACCTTGCAGAACCTGCTCCCCTTCCATTTTTCTGGCAGGTATGCCCTGAACATTTCTGTGCCTGTCACTCTTTTTCACCACTGTATCACCTACCATGTTCTTTGGGGTCCTTTCCACCAGTTTCAGATAAGACTCCACTCTTCTTTCAATTAATGTACAAAATCAGACTCCTTCTGAACCCATGGGTAATCCTCAAGGACTCTGGACATTAAGGTTTCGTTTCAGGACTTGCCTGATTCACATTCTTTGGTTTTTCTTCCTTGTGTAAATCTGTCTATTTGTCTTTGCTTCTGTTATTCATTTCTCCAATTCTTTTCAACAAATTTAAGTTCTCTAGTACTATTTTCTACAGATTTTAGCATCTGCCTCCATGTTTGAATTGTATAGAGCATTTCAGATTAAGCTGGGATGAGAAAAGCTACAGAAAATAAAGCATATTGGAAAGATTTGTCTTGGTTTTATACTGTGCTGAACTTCTTCCCTACCACAGCTCAAGAAAAAGGAGGCAAATCCAGACAAAAGCTCATTAAATTGTGCCAGGCTACTTCTTAGACACTGTCTTATATTGTATGGACAAAAAGTCCATTTCTTTCATTGCTTTTTATGTTTCCTAATTGTGTTTACTTCTGTGAATACGAGTTCCTATACCATGTGAAGGCTTATAGAAAGGACATTCAAAGTGATAATGAGGCCTGCAAATCTATGTTAAATTAACTTGAGAAAGCCATGATGTTGTTGTAGCAAGACTGAGTTTTCCAATAAATGTGATTAAGAAAATAACTGCCACCTTATAGTTGAAGTCTACCATCAGAATCTCTTGGATTTCAGAGAAACATCATAGGTAAAAAAGAATACAGAATGCCTTTTGTTGTTGTGGCTGTTGTTATTAGGGAACCTCTCTTCTCAAAAAATTCTGGTTTTTATTTTTTTGCATGGTTTTTTCAACAAATGTAATTTAAGACAGACTAGACAAGGAATGTCAGATCAGGCTCCAAACATTGAAGTGTGAGAAAATATATTTGTCAAGATCAGTTTAATTAGACTAACTGGCATTGAACCCAGACCCATATGGGAAATACAGTTTTATCACCAAGAGCTTCAGAAGAGTAGAGCAGTTCTCTGGTTAAATTGCCTTTCCACCCAAGCAAACCAATAATATGAGCAATTATGGTTTCGTATACCTATAAAAATAACAAGCATCACACTTAGGTAAAATAAAAATAGACAAGTTAATCTGAAGCTTCACCAGCATAGGCTTTTAGTGCTGAAATTAAGCAGCATTTCCCATCTATTGAGGAGCTCAGTGCCCCCCTCCAGCCCTTACAGTCCTGGTACCATGCAGGGCTCTCACACATGCATCACATCTGACAATCACAACAGGTAACAACAGGGCACAGCCATACTTGAGTTTAGTCAAAATTATATTTAAAAAATCCCTTTTACCAATGGGAAAAACCCACAAAAATTGTAATCCTTGTGTGGTCTAAAAGTTAGTGCAGTTATTGGTTTATAGACGATTTTACTGGCTAGCAGTTTCTCATTTCAAGTAGATTTATAAAATTCAAATAATATCTGCATACATCTTACTAACCTATAGACTAAAGTTATTAAATAAGACCGTGAAAATTTGCTTGTAATTGAAACATAAAGTGGAGTCTTAAGCTTTGGAAATTCAGTTGAAATTAAACCGTAATGAACCTGTATTTTTATAGAGTTTTTTACTTTCAACCTACAGTTTGCCACATCTGCTTAAATTCCTTTCCAAAGCTATACAAAAGCTGAGCTGTTAATGGTTTAATGTTGTATAAACTGTATTATTAAAGTATGCATTTGTGTTTTTTCTTCACCTAGGAAGTGTGTTTTATAGATTTCAACTTTTTTATTTACATGTTTATTTATATGCATCAGTCATAAAAATAAATTTTATCGTTCATATAAATAACCTGAATACTATTTTAAGGATCACAAATATACTCTGTCACCCAAAATGTAGGATTGGGAAGTTGTGTTTCAGCTCCTACCTTCCACATATAATAGGCAGCAATTCTGGTTACAAAAAATTTACAGTACATTAGAACAGTAAAAAAACGGATGAGGAAAGTGCCTTTATTAGCTTTCCCATGTTATAGATTCAAACCTGAGAAAATTACAGCCTCGGGTGTACAGAGGGCCACCATTTTAGGGACGAAATTATGACCCCGTGAAGTGTGTCCAGCCAGCAGGAAAACTCATTACTCACTTCTGAAAACTGAAGTATTTGGCTCAAAGTCACCCTGAGAGTCAATAATGCAGCCAGGTAGCAATCCATGTTTCCCTCACCCCAGTCCAGCTTGCAGAGTAAAATTATCTTCCCAGTTAAATACAATATTGAACCCCAGTCCCATTTGCTGTTCTCTTTCCTGACTAAGGTTGTTTTCACTGTCCCTTACAACAATCACTGTAGGTGCAGCCAAGAGCAGTGGTGCTTCCAAAGACCTGGATAGTAAAATATCCACCAGGTATGCTACTGCTGTTCATTGCCTTGCTAGGGCTGAAAAATCCATAATAGTTAAATTCCAGTGTTTGCTTAGCATTTTGTTGGGACACAGTGCCTACCGTTATATGAGTCCATTAAATGAGCCTGAGATGTTCTCTGGCACAGGCAAACATGGAATATCTCACATTCACATTGCTAACTTCTCATGCTCTCTGAAAGGGTGGTCACAGGCAAAATCTCTTGCAGGGATTATCCCTGGCTCATCCTGGTGCCCAAACCACACCTGGGAATAAGGAAGGCAGCATTAGTTTGCCAGATCAAAATCATGTTCAGGTGCTTCTCCATTAGCAGAGACCTGCCCTGGCCTCCTGCAGACCCCTTCTTCAGGGGTGAATTTCTGTCCAAGCTAAAGAAAGATAATTTTCCTTGATGTCAATTTTCTAACAACGCTAATGGATCAAATAGCAGCTGCAGCAATGCAATAACTTGATTCCTTCTCAGTCACTAGGAAATCTGTTTTTTTATCCACACTCCTTTCACAGTTTTTTGAGAAACAACGAGATCTATAATTTTTGGTGCTTCCACATTTAAGGAAAGAAAAGAGCTACTCCGGAACATGACCATTAATAATGAAAAAAAAAAAGCCAAAATGCTTAGTTTCTCAAATCACAGGGACCCAAATTAAATCACCCATAGAAAGATAAAAATCCTTTGATTTCAGAGTGTGAGGAAAGGCATACATCAGTTTTGGTCTCGCTGGCACCTTACACGTACTTTCTATTACTCTGCATTTGCAGTACTGCTGGAAATACTGAGGTAGGGGGGAGAAAAAATACAGAGAGCAACACCGTCTTCCTCAGTCTGATAAGAACAACATGGAGAGGCTGCTTTTTACAACAAACGCACCTCCTAAAAGTTAATTATTTTCCATTTAACACAGGGGGAGTGATAGAGGCAGCGCCGAAACGCACAGTGCCATCTAACGGAGGAACCACCTTGTGTAACCTGAGCATCCAAACCGGCAAAAACAAAAAGTCCACACCGGATCTGTGTCAAACCGCAAGCACACCAGGAATTTTTCAACCAATATGTGATTCCCGACAAAAACTTCACCTCTAAGTTTAGCATTTTTAAAAAAAACAGGCTGCATTTAATAATCAGAGGTAATTCCAAAACCGAGTGGCTGAGGCTGCATTCTCTTCTTCCAAGTGCACTACAGCAGGGTACCAAAGGAAAGCAAACCAACACAATCTGGTGCACATTCCAAAAGGGACATGCGCCAGACACCTACAGAAGGGTGGAGGAAAATTAATTAAGGTTCAGTGTTGCTCTCCTGTCCTCTAGAACCAGCCCTCCCACGGGGCAGTGATAGCGCACAGCACCCTGCCATGGGCTGCCCCTGCTCTGGGCTCTTGCAAGCTCCACCATGGACTGGAACCCTACATCAGGAAAAAAGGGTTCCTGCTATGAATACAATTTGTGGGAATGAAATGGTAATGAAATGTCCATATATGGCTTTTCAAAACCAAACTATGTCATAGCTGGGAGGGGATTTGCAGGGAGTGTTAAGCAGTTATTTTTAACTGCTGCTTGTTAAAAAATAAGGAGGATTTTAAAAAAGGTAAAAAGAAAGAATGCCTGCATTTTGAATAGATAATGGCACTTGAATTCCAAAATCCTCAAGCCTTAGAAAAATATCTTCAGAAGGCAATACAAATTGAAGTTCATTCATTAAATAAAAAGAATGCTGAACATTTGTATGACAGACATCAAAAAAAGCATAAGAAAGAAACTTTTCTCAGTAGAAGATTCATTAAAAATACCCTTATATTAGAATGATACCAGGAGAATAATTTTGAGACAATTTTAATCCTCAATTCTCTAATTATTTTAGTGTTTGAAATTTCAAAGTGTAACTACACAGGGTAAAATAATTTGGCATTTTAAAAGTGCATAACACCCTCATGGTAGTTAGCAGAGTATTTTGCAAATTCAGATGGTGAGATATATAATGATATCAGCATATATGACTAATTTGTAACTCACACCTGGGCTGCCACATCTTTCTAGAAATTATAAGGAAGCTCTTTATTTCAAAGAGAACCTTAGAGTCCAGTGATAGTATATTTATATGTCACATTTTATTCAAGGCTGATTAAATCCATATTTACTTTCAAAACTAAGCTCAAAGGACCACAATTATACATTTTGTATGCATACATGCACAAAACATGTCTCTCTAGTAGTTTCGCATCTCTTGTTTATAAAACACTGAAAGTACAAATCTAAATGTTTCCGCCCTCTTTTTCTTTTCCTTTACATATATGAGGAAACTAGAATTTAGCGGAAAATTACTTTTTAGAATAGATAGAATTAGAAACTTGCTTCTAATTCTATTTCATAAAAAATATAATCTATAAGGATCACAGAATCATTTGGTTGGCTAAAAAAATTCTACGGATTTTATAAATATTTGAGGCCTAAAAATGGCAAGGCAGTTTGAAATAAACTAAAACCAAATGTATAAATGCCTCCAGTTTAACTGTGAATTTAACAGCAAACTATGTTATTATTGACTAAAATAGAACTCTGTCTTTTTTACATTAATAAAGGCATATGATCAACCATGGTAAAGAATGTGTCTTTCTGCATGCCTGATTGTGTTAGAGATAAGATGATGTTAAAGTAATTTAACCAGTCCATGAGGCTTCAGCTCATGTTTACCTTAAACTCATCCTCACACCATCCTTCCCACTTGCTCAGCACAGGGATTCTCTGGTAATGTGGTTGCCCCTACAAGGGATTTATTTTCTCCCCACTGGTACATGGGATGAATCCACACAGAACATTTACTTCATTGCTGGAATCACCAGTTGATTTTTTTAATTTATTGTTTTTAATCATTCCCAGTACTGGGAAGTTCTCCCGTAGTAATCAGGACTAGACAGTGTTTTCTTGGGATTTTCCAGGCAGATTTTTGATGGAAGTATGAGAAAAAAACCACAATAACATCAAGTTTCTTGGCTTCTTGGTTTCGTGGCTTGGCTTCACTTGTAGATTCTCCACCTCCTCCCCTCCTGGGGCACAGGGGGATGGGGAATGGATGTTGCAATGAGTTCATCAGGTGTGTCTGACACTCCCTTCATCCTCAGGGGGAGGACCCCTCACACTCTTTCTCAGCCTGGCTCCTTTCTGCTGGCTGAAGTTCTTTACAAACCGCTGCAGTCTGGGTCCCTTCCATGAGGTGCAGTCCTTCAGGAATAGGCTCCAGTGTGGGTTCCCACAGGGTCACAGCCTCCTTTGGGCTCTTATGGAGTGGGGTGCTCCACAGGCTGCAGGCAGATTCTGCTCCAGCAGGGATCTTGATGGGCTGCAGGGGCACAGCTGCGCCAGCATGGTCTGCACCACAGGCTGCAGATGAATCTCTGTTCTGGCACCTGAGGCACCTGTTCCCCCTTCTCCTTCACTGACCTTGGTACCTCAGGTCTGTTTCTATCACAGATTCTCACTCCTCTCTGGCTGCAATTGCTTCTGTGCAGTAACAGCTTTCCCCTTCTCAGTAAGTTAGCACAGAGGTGCTGCCACTGTCAGTGATGGACTCAGCCAGCAGCAGGTCCATCTTTGAGAAAGTTGAACATGGGGAATTGTGGTGGTGCTTGCAGGGGTCCCAGGATGAGGGAAGAAATGAGAGTCTTGACTCCACATTTCAGAAGGCTTGATTTATTATTTTATGATATATATTATATTAAAACTATACTAAAAGAATAGAAGAAAGGATTTCATCAGAAGGCTAGCTAAGAATCGAAAAGGAATGATAGCAAAGGTTTGTGACTGACTGAGACATTCCAGACAGATGGACTGTGATCGCCCATTAATTAGAAACAACCACATGAGACCAATCACAGATGCACCTGTTGCATTCCACAGCAGCAGATAACCATTGTTTACATTTTGTTTCTGAGACCTCTCAGCTTCTCAGGAGAAAAAATCCTAAGGAAAGGATTTTTCAGAAAATATCATGGCTATACGGAATCTTCTAGCAGCTTCTCACAGAAGCCATCCACTACCAAAAGCTTTTCCTCACAAACACCATCAACTACTTTTCTCACCTCCACCCTCCCACAGGCAGGGATGTCATCTCCTGTTCACTCCGGGCAGATTGGCTTGCATTACCAAACACAGTTTTCACAAGAGACAGGATGTATGGAATACGGTGCACCATGCAATATTTCCACCAAACCTCTCCTGGGTACAGCCTTGCCATCATGCAGAACTGTACAGGACAGGAAAGAAGTGCTGGAAGGCAATCCCACCTCAGCATTACTGCTCACCACCGTGCCCTGGCATGCCTGTGCCACAAGCTACCCCGAATGTACCCCCAGGCCTCTGCTGTGCCCCCCCCCAGGCATGCAGAGTGCTCCCCAGGATCAGTCATGGGACACAGGCACTCTCTGTGTGCCACTGCAGCTCAAGGCTCACTGCTGCTGGAGACGCTTCACCTCTGCCAGCAGAGGTTGCTTTCAACATGGTGATACATTCAACAAGGGAGGTTGGCTTGGATGGATGATCTGGTGGTCAGTGCCCCTGCTTACTGATTTAACAGTACAGCTGGCCAGAAGATCAAGTGGCTTTCCCTAAGTGATTCAGTAAGCCAGGACCACACTTCTTATTAACACCCAAAGTATTTCCTGCTACCACCTTTAGCCCTGAACAGCAAAGTTGCCTTTCCAGAAAATGAAGAAGCTGAGAAACCTATTGTAAAGTACATTAAATTTCAGTGAGAGAACAAACTGCGTATATGGGAAAGTGCAGAATACTGACAGATAAATCTTGAAAAAATAAAGGACCAGAGGTGTTGAAAAACAAACAAAAATATAAAATTCATACTGTTACCTATTTTAGGAAGGGACATTAAAATACTTTTTCAAGATTAGAGATGAAAAGGCTACATTGATCCACATTTACCCTCGATTACTTCTGGGAGATGAGGGTTCAGCTTCTTGTTTCATCTGCAGAATTCTTTTATGAAAAGTCAATTATATTTTCTCTTTGTTGAAACATTGTACCTTTTCGTAAAATCTCTGTCCCTTGCTTCTCTATTTCTCAGATTCTCCCCTGTAAAGTCATGATAATGAATGTTTCCTTTTCTCCTACCCTTTATCTGAAATGGCTTTCAAGTTCTGAGGAAGCACATCATACAAAGTGACTTAACAGGAGAAAGCCCTAGTCTCAGCAATTCCCCTAGACACTACTAGGGAGTTCAGAATATGAAAGGTTGCATAACTCTTCCTTAATAAAACAGAGGTTAACAAGACCATAAACCTCTACCCATAAGTTCAAACGTTCTTTCAATATTACTGCAGTGATAAATAAAACATCCCCAGCATTAAAGTTCCCATCATTTAGGCCTTTCCTCTTGATGTTTGCAGTGTGTTTATCAAACTAAAGAGAGTTCATAAAGGAGTCCCAGGCTCCAACTATCAAGTCAATACTCTTCCCCGTAAACACAACATCAAAAAGCCAAACTGTTTTAAATACACTAGACTATAAAGTTTTCTTTTCATTTGTTATCTCTGTTGCACCTGCTCTAAATACTTCTTAGCTTAATTGATAGTCTCTAAACAATCAGTGTTTATATTCACTTTGGAGCTGCTTCAGAAGGAAGATAATAGTCACTGTTTGTTTTCCTTCTGTATCCCTGGTGTCACATTGAATGGAAACTTGATTTCCATTGCAGACACTGGCAGGAGAGTCCTGCACCCACCACAGACATTTGTTGCCTGACTCTGGTTAACAATTCACCTATTAACCATGTTACTTTACCTTCCTTTATGTTTGAGCATTTTTATTGCATTCCAGTAAACCCAACAACCTTTAGGAAGAGCAACATGCAGGCTGGTAAACCTTGGCCTGAGGCCAGCCACTCCTACACCAGCTCTCTGGGACTGTCACCAAGGAAGTGAACTATTTGTCCCTGGGGCTTCACTGCTCTGAACTCACCTACTGGATGGACCATGGGGTTGGTTTGCACCCCATAGCCCTGGGCTAAATAACCCCACCGTGTTTGGTGAGACCTGAACTCTATTCCCCACTCCTTGCATCATACAGCCTCTGAAGAGTTAGAGCATCCCATCTCCATGGCCCAGGCTCCCAGAGGGGTCACAAGGAACAGGAGATCTAATCACAAGCTTTGAACATATTCCCTGCATTTCGAATCTGAGTCTGCAGAGCACTCAGCAGGATAAGAAAAACAAATGTTGTGTAGTTGAATGACATATCATGAAGAGGAAAAGAAAATGGAGAGGCCCTGTCTGGTGTTTTGGTAGGGGTAATTTCCACATCAGTTTAATCATTCACTCTTCAGTAGGAATCAAGTTCAAAAAAGAAGGAAAACGAAGAAAAAAGGTAAAACTTTTAGCTCCTTTGTGACAAAAATGTAGCAATCTCTGGAGAATGTTAATGCTACAAAATATAAAATATTACTTTTATTACTCAGTGTGCCTCATCTGTGCAGATGGAATCTCTTGTTACCCCAGTGGTCAAGTTCAGCCGACAACCCACTGAGTAAATACCACATGGGAAGCTAGGGAGCAGTGGCAGCTTGGAAGATTTCCATCAGCCCAAGAGAAATGCAAAGAAGACAGGAACCAACAGGCTCAGCGCTTGCACAGTTCAGACTTTGAACCCATACGCACCCCAAAAGACCATAGGAACCTTGAACCCCTGAGCTGAGGGCTCATCATGGAATGATGAGCCAAAATACTGTCAGGAATGATCTCCCAACACTGAGACAGGCAAAGGTGTCTTGGCACAGCCCAGCTGCAGCTCTCGTGAACTTCAGTTCTGCTTCTAGGGCACTCCTTATGGCCAGACACCACTTCTCAAGGGAAGCTGGATGGCCATTCACAACACATTTCCGAACATGCACCATTTGGTAATTTTATTTCTGTATTTGAAAACAAACACCTCTCTTTAGCAAACAAGAAAATAAGACCTAAAATATTTAAATTCCCAAAGAAAGTGTGATTTCCAGTATCAGGTCATGGTTAAGGTAACATTTTTATCACTGCAGAGTTACAGTTTCTCAGTTACATGTTCCTCAACAACACATTTTCTAGCATTATCAAAGAAAATGCAGTGATACCTAGATAGCATGCCAGCATCCTCTCTTAAGAAACACTTCCCACAGACCAAGAATGATGGGTGTGCAGAATTCTTTGCAAGAGTTCACTTAATTATCTCTCAACTCTACCCTTCCCAAACTGTGAGGCAAATGACAGGCAGTGTCATTTCACTCACAAAATGACAATTTTCAGAAAGCATGGAAATGAAGGTGCAGATATTGCCAAAAGTATGCCTACCTAACAAGTGCTTTTTAATGAATGCAAAAAGAGACTGAAAAGCTTCTTTCTCAAAAGGGTGCTGTTAATACTTCTCTTTTGATCTGACTGAAAACATGAGAAAATAGTGATTTCAGCTGTGAGGTTTTTGTGGTTTAGATAAACATTCTTGCTGTTAGGGAATTGATGTCTGACAAACTCCATTCCTTGATTTATCACATTTCACACAAAAATTCATCTAATTGCATATTGTTATTTTTTGCATTTACAGTACTATCATTGTAGCCCACCATGATTACAGCACCTGTGAAACTCAGTGCCTGGGGGAAAACTACCTTAATACCTTCTCCTTTCTATTAGTGGAGCAATTCAATATGTTTACCTTCCTGAGCACTGTCATTTTATACAGCCAAAGCTACATATTTCCTGCTGAAACACTGCAAGAAACATTCTTACATTGTGCTTGCTTAATATGTTGGGTAATTCACAGGAGGAAAGAAAAGTATTTAATAAAAATAAAAGGATAATCATTTTACTTTCAGGCAGAAAATCCTTTTTGCTACTTATTATGTTTTTATTTTAAATATTTAAATAAAACCCCTCTTTTCTACAGTTGAACAAGAAATTAGCAATCAAATTAATCAAGTTTATTAGTAAGGATTTCCATATTGATTCAGTTACATTTTATTTTTTTATAGCCATCTTCACAGCCTATGGAAACTTACAGTACTTCCTGTTATGATTATTATACAGAACTTGTAAAAGATCAAAGAAGCATTGAAATTTCATTTGTTTCCCTCATTAAGTAAAAATTCAAATTCTGCATTTTATTGTGCATGCACAGCTTCTCTTTCTATTCAGTGGAACTGAGGGCCAAGTCACATCCCTATTTATTCTAAGATCTTATTCAAAGATAATTCAAAGCATATCTTTCCTCTACAACTCTATAAACAATGAAAAGAATTGTCATCTTTGGTTTTCAGATTTTAAAATAGATCACTGACTTGACAATTCTTAGAAAGTGTGCTAAAAAATAACTAATGTTACAACTTTAAAGAACATGCTTTCAGACTCTCCTTGTTGTCTTTCTTACAATCACACAGCAAAAAGGATAAAATCAAAGATGACTACCCAGCAACAAATATTCCCCTTGAATCTGCTTATCTAGATTTTATCCATTAAAACTTCTACAATTTAACTGAGCAAAATTATGTCATTTAATGAGTACAGACATGAGTAAAATCCATCTGCTTTTTTATTTTTGAAAACCCCAAAGAGATAAAAATTCAAAGGGTAGATGGAAAAGTATGAAAATTTACAGAAGTTGGCCTGCTTGTGAGGCAGCTTTGGACTTAAAGGAGTCCAAAGTTAGTTTCATAAATATAGGAGTCTCATTTTCACTTTAAAATTAGCCTCTAAAGGTGTTTTGCCATTTGCTGGAGATAGTTATCAAAGTGCTTATGAACAGAAAAAACTGCTAATATTAAAATACTGTTCAGTTGGGCTCCACTTCAGCAGTTTTCCTTCTCTCACTGATGCACACACAAACCTGTGTACTCACAAACACTTATTTAAGAATATGAATCAGAAGATTTGGATGCACCAAGAGAAGGATGATGCCAGAATCTTCTGGGGATGAGTAGCTCAATCCCACAAAGCGTGGCTGTTGTGTATTAACACCAGTGGGCAGGTAAGCACCGCACAGTCACTCAGGCACCACCCTCACTGGGATAGGGGAAGAAGAAAGAAAAAAAAAGGCAAACCAACATGAAAACACAAGATTGAACAAATAAATTTTAAAAAATTGAATAAGTGGAAGAAAAGGGGGAGGGAGATTGGAGAAAACAAGCAATGCAAAAGCAATCACTCACCACTTCCTGTAGGTAGACTGATGCATAGAGTTCCTGAGCTAAAGAGTGCTAATTCCCTATATCTCCCTATTTTCCCTTTTATTGGGAGGCATTAATTTATATGCCATGGGATACCTCTTTGGTTGATACCTTCAGGTCATCTGCCTGGTTGTGAACCTTCACCCTCAATCTATTAACTGGGGTGTCAGAGGGACAGAGCAGACCTTGAGGCTGTACAAACATTGTTCAGCATCAGCTAGAGTATTGAGTGTTATCACTTCTATTTCAGACAAAATTCTGAAACACAGAGCTGCTATGAAAAGAAAAAATCTATTCTATTCTAGCCAGGGCCAATGCAAAGGTATAATTACTTTCATCAATCCTCAGTTATATTCAGAAGAAAAAGAACAAGAAGGCATGTCTCCTAAGGCATAACAAATGCTGGCAAGCAGCTGAGCTGTTATGTTTCTTAGTTTTTTGGCAATAGAATGTACCTTTTTCTATTAATTTAAAGGAACCAAAACACCTAACCACTTCTGCAAACATTCACTTTGATTACACCATTCCCAAACTTTTAAAGGCAACCTGAGCTTGTGTATTTTTCTAGAGCCATAGTACACATCACTAGGAACTCAAAGAGGGCTTACTTCAAGACAACCTTTCTTATCTGTGAGAAATCCCATAAAGCATATGCCTGCACATTTGGGATATAATTTTGTGGTGTTGCAACTGCCACAGCCCATTCACTGCTCTAATAGGCAGGACACCTGTAGAATTAACAGCACCAAAGACTCCAACCTTTCCCCTGCCAATATCTGGACAAAAATCATCATGTACTTACTCACACTTGAGGCAAGTTTGGAATTTTAAAAATGGCATGAGTGTAAATATGACACTTTCTAGACAGTTACTCCTATTCAACCTGACTGACACATGGAGGATGCTCACTCAGTCTCTGCTAGCATCCCTAGTATTGCTGTCTAGCAAGGAGAATTAGGTGAGTCAGACTGCTACTGCATGGAGAAGGAGATATATTTGTAAGAGCCCTGCCAAATCTCCCACCTGAGGTCTAAAAGAACATGCTGATGTAAGATAATCTGGAACCATTTCCCCTTGCTACCTGGTCAGGGGAAAAGCAGTTGTCACTCATCACTTTCTTCTTCTGTAGAAGGCCCTTGCCTACAAGCCTTCCCTCTTCTCACCTACAGCTGAGAGAGACCTGCCTGTTTACCTTGGAGAGAACAAAAAGAACATATACAGCCCTCTCTTACCTATCCTACACCAGCACTTGTACTTTTCTCCTTGCCTGAAGTATCTTTTAGCTGAATCCAACAGTGTTGATAGATAAAACCTTTCATATGCTACTGCCACAGCTAAGGTGAAGAGCAGATGCCTAAAGGAAGGAGCTAAAGGTGATCCCATCAAGTAAATGACAGAGACTAGAAGTTCTGTGTTTGAAAATACAGGACAAAAATGAGAAGAAGCAGGGAAATAATGCAACTAATAAATGCTAGAAGGTCCAAGGAGACGGAGTAGTTTTCCCCAGATGGGTACAAAGGAGTTGCTACCCACAGCAGATTTCTGGAGGAGGCTTGAAGTAATTTGCACATATCAAGTAACAAATTTCTAAATTGCAAATTTGGCAGTGACATTACAGATTTAGGAAGCTGGTCTACCACTAAAAAGGAAAAAAAACCCTTATGGTACATTTGCCTTTTATAGATCATTAAAATATTTATTTGCTGAGATAACAGATATGTCGGTTCAGAAGGATTAAGTGCTCCACCCATTTTACTTAGAGGGCCACTGAGTTACAAAGAAATTCTCAGACTGCCACAGGAAAGAAAGCTTACCTTTAAACTTATTACTTTGTTGGCACTCACAATTCCTGTTTCAAAAATACATTTCTAGGCACCAGTGGGGGAGTCTTGACAGACTCCCAGAAAAGGCAGAAAGCCAACTTGTAGTTATTTTAAAGAATGCATCAGTTGTCTACAATTTTGCACCCTGGTACAGATCCTGTTTGTCTGAAAGGGATCCAGGCCATGTAAAAACGGTCTGTTGGACAGAGTCCAGAGTTTTACAGACTAAAAGCACATAATTTTACAACATTCCACCTCAAATCTTGCATGAAAATGCTGGTTAGCAAATTGTGATAGGTAAAGGGAGGCAAGCAACTTTTAACACTGTCAAAGCATTTTTGGGTCAATCCCAAGACTGTGGGAAGAGCAATATCATCACTGGGAAGAGCAAAATGGAAAAGTAACATCTATAAATATTTTGTGTTCTAGTCTTTCTGCATCCTTGCAGTGACACTTTACTCTGGTACATTTACAGGGAGGAATTACTCTGATATTTCCACTTTACAATGTATAGGCTCCTTGCCATCTCTTCAAAATTCAGATGAACAAAATAATCTAACTGCCAGCAGAGTCTGTTAAGCTATTCTGCAATACTACTGAGAATCAAATATGAGGCTTCAGTTCCATTAAGACATTCTTACATGATTACTTTCATTGCCATGAGCAGACCTACTAACCTACACAGGACTGTGCTATACAGTCAAGTTAAGCAAGTGTGTAAATGTTTGCAAGTTCAGATCATTAGATCCCTATTCTGGTCCTCATGACCTAACATAGCAAGTAATATTCACAATAAAATTGAGTCCTTTTCAATTGTTAAACACTGAAACTTTGTGTGCAAGATATGTAATTTCTTTGCACCACTTAGTTCTGAAAGTCCTTTAATGCTGTAAAACTGGCCAGTGATATGAATTCATCACAGATAGCTTATGTGCAGGCACTTGTTGTAGGCACAGCACCCCACTGCAGCGGGAGTGGCATGACGCCTTTCTCAGCATGACCATACATGCACACAGCTGAAAAACAACAGGTAAAGCTGCTACATTCAAAGAATCTCATTCCTAACAGGCTACAAGCCTTGCTTAGCCAAGTCAAGTTTACCAAATAAACAGGCTTTCGGCAAAGAGTGATCAGGTTTGGTAAAAGAAGGAATCACAGCCTGAGCAAAAACAACATCTGCATAAGTGAGGACAAATGCTCAGGGCCCCAGACAAGGAGACAGGCTGACAAAGCTGTGGATAAATCAGGATGCCATCCTACTCAAAAGAAAGGATTCAAAAGAGACATTGGTGCCCTGTTATTAATCCAGTCACTTTTGAGTGGTAGATCATAAGAGTAAAGCCGGTAGTTCACATGGTTAGAGGCCCCCACATTAAAAGCCATTTGAACGTGTTCCAACAGCATTGTATAAGAAGCTGCCAGTTGTACCAGCCTGACATAAAACAAGGTCCCTTCATCTTCCCTTATAGAGCAGTTGCTGCAGAGCTATTTGCCTTATAGGACCACATTTGCCTGCTTCATCGTGCCATAATTCCAACAGAGCAGGGTATTTCTAAAAGTTACTGCCAAGAAAGGAGGCACAGGAAAAAATGCTTTTAGACAAAATACTTTATATCAACAAAGTTAAAACTGGACAAAAAGGTTTTCCTTTCAGAAATGCCTCATTATACACCTAGGTAAATTTATGGTGTTCTGAAGCAGAGAAAGACAACAGAAAGGAAGACTCACTCACTTCAGACTGATAAAATACTTAGAAAAGTCAATTCAGATGTGTGCTCTGAGTTCTTCTTACGAAAAAACGAACTCAAAAGATTATAGAAAATACAACATTAGAAGCTGCCAGGAGCAGCTCAAAGCAGCCAGCGACTGGGTCACTTATTCAAGACATAACAGACTCAGGGTTAAAATCCCATATCAGAGCAAATTCATATGCACTTTTGAAGGCAAATTCTCTGTTCCTCCTCCACACTCTCCACTTTAATGGCTGTTCTTAAGACTGAAGAGACTTTTTATAGTAGAGGTGTTGTCAAAATTAATCAATTCTTCCAAGAAAGTATTTTGACCAACTCATGCTTTCAACCAGAAAAAGTAGATGAAAGAACTAATAAAACAACACAAATCAGAAATAAACAACTCACAGGGGCTTCAGCAAATATGGAATATGGCTATTTGGCATATTTATGAGTAAGCTGCTGAGATGTTCTTTGAAGGCAAGCTACAAAGCCCACAGTGGGTTCTAATGCCACTCATTGTAATGGAGGCACCACATCTATCACCCTTTTTCTCATAACACAGACCAGTCATGTAATTGGTGGGACATTTGCTATTTCAGAGTTTGTTATTTCTTGTGCCTTGAACAGTGATTCCAGCCCTAGTTAAACTGCCACGCAGTTCCCCTGAATCCCAAATGCATACATATTTTCAACTCAAACACAACAAAAAAATAAACCCCAGTCTGAAAATTCTCTAACAATAGAGCTGGAGGAAGTAGTTCATTTACTCTGAATGCTGTAAATTTGGCACAACCTGGTGCTTCTGCATCAGCACAACTGTCAAAATGCAAGTCAGAATTGAGACATGGAAACTCCACCATGTCATCACATCCGCGCCACTGCTTCTCTCAGATCCGCTTTCTGAAGAGCCTTCAAACATTTTGCAGACCTCATTTGCCAACAGTTGAGTACACAGTGCTTCACCACTTCCCTTGAAAGACTACTCCATAAATGTTAGTCATAAACTGAAGAGGAATTTATAATTGGATACAGATCTCTCCCCAAAATTGTCACACACCATATATTAATTTCTGTGTGCTGATCAGTGCAGTTTGAATGCTTCTGTAATATTCATTCAACATTCTCTTTGGTACATGATGGGATGAAATACTGTAAATAATTCCTCTTTTGTGCTTTTGATACAGTTGTATTCCTTACGGCAGATAAAGAGTGCACTACAAAAGCAACATCATACTACCTATTGTTTCAGTTTATGAGCTTGCATCTTAACTCTAGAACAACATATATTATGAATAATCTCTCTCAAAACAGAAAGATGTTTTGTCTTTTTTTGTGGAAAGGCAGAAGAACAAATGTCCTTATGTTATATAAGACACATGAACAGTGGGGTTCAGCACAGCAGTACTTTTCACTTGAAGAGTCAAAGGAAAGTGTACTTACCATTGCAATTGTAAATGAGATTGGAATTATACCTATCTTACATTAGGCAGAAAAAAGAAATATGCTATAGAAGGGAAAAAAAATTACAGTCTTAATATTAGATCCCCTATTACTTCAGTCTCCTGCACCTGGGATCTCTTCCTTTAAGAATAAAGTTGGAAGTCACTTTGGAGAGAAGCCAGCTGTCTGGAATCCTTTGTCCAAAGTCAAGCGTGGGCTTCTAACAAGTCATAACAGAAAAAGGCAAGATCCTTTCACCTTTTTATAGTATCTTAAAAGCTCCTTTCTCCCTGCAGTTTCACAGAAACTTAAAAGACAATTAAACCAGTGCCACTGAGAACAGAAAAGTCATGCTTCATTTTCAAATGTTCAACATAACCTACAGTGGTTACCACTGTACATAAGAAAAAAGTTCTACCCATCTGAGAGCAAGAGAAAACTGGGAAGGTAGTAAAAAGTCAATATAAGAAACAATAGAAAAACTTCCTTCAGCTCTTACATGTATTTGCTACTGTTGATGAATTTCGATAATACAGAGAGATTCCATTAGGCACCTGCAAGTTTTAAAAACGAGGTCAGTCTCACTTTACATGGTCTATTCTATTAACTTATGTGTTCAGAGCCCTGAAATCTTGTGGTCCCATGAACACAGGGCTCTCTGCTCCCCATAGTTCATAAGTTAACCCTTTTTTTCCTCTAGGAGTTGCAGGCGGACTAATACTACTGCTTAGAAAACACTGATCATTCTGAGAAAGGAACCCTTAGCTGCAGCTGATGTATCACCAGGGAGAATACTCCAAGGGATTTAGACATGATTTCAAGGGCACAGAGGAACAGACCTTGGGAACAGTCTCTCCTGGATGGGAATGTGTAATGCTGTCACCTTCCCAGCACTCTGCTCAACAGATACATCCCCATCCACCCTGTACTGAAAAACACACAGTGCCTTGAGCATCAGGCCTGGGAACCAAGGGTAAACAGCAGTGACTTCTTCAGAGTCTGCACCAAACAATTCCAGTGAAACAATTACAGTCAAACAGTGAAAGAATGATTAATTTGGACAAACTTTGTTTTTTAAAAATCCAAGAAAAACACAAATCAGGTTCTATGCTTATACACATATCTCAGTACCTGATTGCTCTCTCTACCTATTCATAATTAAAGAGACCCAAGTTAATGAAAGTGCCAGAAGCCTATGGAGGTACCTACCTTTACACAGAGTTTTTAAGGCTTTTGAAAGCCTATTTTGATTTAGCCTTAGTTTTCCACCTGTCACATTTGCAGCCTCCACGTGGGTGGAAAAATTCCATGATTTTTTGGGTCAACATCCTCAAAATGTAAAACATAAGAGTGACATTAGTTATGCCCACAATCCAGGGTACCTCCTTCCTTTGGCGACAGCTCTCCCCAGAGGATCACAAAGTCCTGACTTTTGTGACATTGTTCTTCCAGTGACACTAACTCATTCCCCAGGAGGGACTGAGTTTATATTTTCACAGATATGTCACCTTGTGGCCATAGCACTGCCTCTTTAGGAGAGGGAAGGTTTCCAGCACACATCTTCCGTTTCCTGGGCAAGTTAATAATAAAAAGATAGATAAAACCTAAGGAATCTCTTCTTGGGCTTATAGAACAATGAACTTTGTCCAGCTCTTGAGAGAATAGTAAATAGCAACCACACTTGGAAGAAAATTGCAAGCAAACAAAACTATGCACTGGCACTAAAGAAATTAGTGAAGTTTCTGGGTATCAGAAGAGGGCAGCCCATCACCTCCTGTAATGGGGACGTTGCAGGTCTTGGTCTGGGATAGTGACTGCAATGGGCACAGCTGTCAAGGCTTAACACCACACCTCACACACTGAAGTCTAGCAAAACCTGGCTGCAGCACACATCTTTCTCAGTCTTGTGTTAAATTATTTCAGAGGAGGAAAAAAGCTGAGACACAGTTCTTTAGAAAGAATGTTTTTTATTGAATATTGGTTCCATACTTGCACATTATTGTCCAGATTTTCTTTTTCAGAATATAAAACCATGAAAAACCACTGACCCAGTCCTGATCTAGGAGAAACACTGAACCTTGCTTAGAAGAATGTCATCTTTCAAACAAGGTTTAGCTTTAGATATAGTCTGTCCAAACATTTTAAAGAGTATTTTCCTCTAGGCAAGACGTCAAAAGCTGGGTTGGAATAGACATATGGCTATACAGTTGCTTAAAATTACTGAATATTTTAGTAGCCTGGTTCAATTTAATTTTTGCAAATTATTTTTAGATGGAAAACTTCTAAACCTCAGAAAGAGAGCCGTATAGTGTTGCTGCCTATGAATATGAAATAATATGCTTCTCTCCCAAAAACACAGTAATTAATGGTTGTAGTAATTATTGCCATCACAAACCAAGTATTTTTCCTAACAGTTACACATTGGCTGCCTGAGACAACGTTCCTTTCCTCTGTGTTCAGAATAAGGATTGAATTAAGACAGAAACCACTGTGGAAGACAGTAAATTTCCAACAGGAATGAGCAGAATGCATTATGGCATCCCTTCTGCAAGATGGAGTCCCCAGTCAACCACAGTCTTTGCCCAGAGAGCTGTGAAATTCACAATGACTTCCTCGCCACTCTGCCTAAATACTGACCTGGAGAAGAGTTCTGAAGAACAGCCCCAGCTATGAAAGGAGGAGTGAAGCATATTCCGGCTCTGCCACGAAGAGATGTCTTTGGACAGTGTGGTAGAAAGCACATTACTACACCCATTACTCTCCCCATTACTGGGTAGAAACCCACCACTACTGCAAATTGCCTCTTGTTCTGTGAGCAGATACCTCTGCTGTAACACCTTTGCACCCTCCAAATCAGAGTGGAGTATTCAAAGACATGTAAACAGATGGACTGATTCAAATGAATGACTGTGATAGTAAAAAGGATTAATGCTAATCAAAATATTCACCCATATTTTAAAATCACACTAGGAGATAATTTTCCAGTTTTAGGAAGGTCAACAGTTCAGCATTTGCCATTTCATGAATTAGACACTAACAATTAATTTAGCCATCACTAAGAAACTCATTTAGTAAACAAACCTTCTGAATCATGATCTCACAAAGCAGCTAACCTCAGAAATGCTGAGTCATGAGAAGGTTATGGGAAGTATCAAGTAGAAGAAATTAATCTCACTTCCATTTCCCTGTTTTTCTATTTTTACATTCTCCTTTTCCTGGATCATTGCCTTTAATCTGAGACCTTATTGATTGACTGCTATGCCTTGTACTCTCACAGAGGAATTAATGGATATAGCACTGCAGTGAACAGCATCGATCGACCGTAATCAATGACTCAGCACTGCCACACAAACGGGGGAGACAGACTCAGCTGTGGCCCGTAGCACATCAATAACACATTGTACACAACAAACCAATTTTGTTCTCCAAGAAGAACCTTGTCATGTAACTATCCAATCTACCTCCTACTTAGACTCAGTGCTGAGGAGAACAGCCTCCTCCACCAACATAATCCCCACATTTATTTACAGTAGTTATGTTCTTGCTTACTTCACATCAACAGAGATTGTGCTGTTCCAGTGTTCATGGCTACATCACATGATCTACATAGTAAGAGAAAAAGGAGTGCATTTTGTACAGTAAATGGCAGTGGTTTAAGGCATCATTTCCACACATGTAACTATTCACACTTTTATCATGATTTTATTGGGTTTTGTATTCATTCATGTAATCTCTGTATTTGCTGTTACTCAATGCTAATGTTAAATTGGGAGTCTTGGAAAAAATGCTTGAGACTGATAACTAGGTAGAAGCTAGAGTAACAAAGTCATTTAGAGTTCCCAAACTGTAAAGCAGTGAGTCTATGGTACTGGAATCCATAAGGAGAGTAGCAGTGGGTCCCAGTCTGAGGCTGAACCAGCTCTTCTTTACAGGTAAGGGTCAGCTGTGAGACATCATATCTACCTGATTGGAGTATGGAAACTGGAGGCATAACGACATGAAAGGAAAATGCAGGCCCAGCTTAAGCACTGCTGCAGTGTTGGGACATGGACATGAGACAGGTTGGGGTCTGAAATTGGAAAATATTTCCAGATTTCCTGCTAGGGACACAGCCAACGTCATAGCAAGCAACTACAGCTGTAAGTCTGAAAAGTCTATGTGGAGTCCTGCTCACCATGAGGATCAACTACACTTAGATCCTCCACAAAAAATATTTTGTTCAGTCGGAAAAATCTCCAAAGACTGACCTGGCAGCTTCTTTGGTTAACCCATCACAGTGCCTAAATACCAGCTGTAGAGTTCTTCCTAGAATCTAATGAAACTCACCATTAATGCAAATTGCCTTTTGTTCCATCCTCAGAGATTAACAATTAATTACTGTCACATTTACAACCATGTCTGTGTTATTTATTCTCTTTTCTAGACAGTAATTTACCAAGCTGAGCTCATGCAAGGAAAAGCAATGAGTTGCCAGATTCGGGGGTGGCTGCAGCAACTGGATGTGTTCACCTTTTGTTCTCTCCTGAAGGCAGCAGTGGGCAGCAGGAAAAGCTCAGCTCCTCCCTGGACCTCTGGGTGAAGGCATATGGACAGAATATTGGTTCATGAGATGCTTGTGCAGGACACACTGGGAAGACAGATTTTCAATAAAACACACTCGATTCATGCAATATATGTCCAATTTTCTTACTACAATTTTTGGTTTGCTTTCCATTAGTCTTTCTCCATTTTTATACTGCATTTCTTAAAGTATCACATATAAAACTGGGTGAACAATTCAGGATGGCATTTATCACAACAGAACAGGGCAAAATGTTTACTTCTCATCCTCTTGTTGATAATACCTTCAGTAATGACTCCCAGAATGGCTTTCCTATTTCAGCATTTTGCCTCATCAGCGACTTGCATTCATTTTCTAATTTGTGGTAGCCCACAGATACTCCTGCTGACTGAATTATTCCCCATTTTCTATAAATAAATTATATTTTCTTCTCTGACTATAGAAACTCATAGCTTCTTTTGATTCCATTATATCTTCTTGATTTCAGACCAGCCTTCCAGCTAGTGAAATAACATTCAAATTTAGTTCTACCTCCCTCAGCCTGGGTGTTGTACTGGAAACTTGGCAGATGACACTGACTCCATCAATTAAACTTTTTGGTTTTGCAAGCCCTTTCTAGAGAGCTTTTTGTTTTAATTTTTATTATATTATAGCAATTCTGCATACAGCTCTAAAATGTCTGTGGGGGAATAAAGGACTTTCAGCTGATGGTTCTGTTCAACTGTAATCTTCCATTTTCTCCTTGTGTTTTGTTGCTTTAGTTCTCATGTGGCAGAGAAAATGTCCAAATTGAATGCCTCATGGTACAGAAACATATGAACTAAACCTTCAAGGCACATCAGCTTAACCTCCAAAATTAAAATGCAAGCTAACAACTGTAAGTCATTTCACTCACTTTCATTAATCCAAACCAAAGTAATCTGCTTGTGCATTCCAGCAATGTGGAATGATACATGCTAGAACCAACATGGCAGGTCTCTGAAACATCAATACCTATGGGGTATTGCTGAAAAGTTTAGCTGTTAATCTCAGCAATTTATTTCCAAATCCAGGTAACCTTTTCCATTAAAGACAGCACTCTAGAGCATATGTAGATATATCAAAATGCATGTTTTTCCTTACAAGTATTCCACTCATGCCATAAATGTGGTGAGATTCTAGAATGAAGGATATCAAGCTTCAATAATTTTGTTTTCTGTCATGTGTATTTCTTTGTTCTCATCATCGTCTGACATATATCCATAATATAATCCTTCCTTTTGTATTGACATTTATGTGACTCCCTCCAAACCATTAAAAACACACTCAAATATGGAATACTTGCAAGTCTAGATGTGAACTTGTCACTTTTCTGTGTAAACCATATATATCATTCTTTAGGACGTGCACTTTATTATAAACACAACTTAAGTTTTATTTATTAAACCAATCATACATGCTCACTGAGTCCAGTGATTCACATCATGTACAAACTGAACATATTAAGCAGCACATGTGCAATAAAAGCAAACAGATCTTTGCAGTCTAAGCTTGCATAAATGGTGGTGGCATGGCAACATATCAAAGGCAAAATGCAACATGGCCAGAATTTCCCACTGGAGAGTTAAGCACAGCTGCGTAACTTTGAGCCCACAACCAGGAGGATATCCCAAACCACCCTGGGTACATTGCTGTACTTAAGGTAAGAATTCATAACTAACTGCTAATGCCTAAACTCCCCTGCTAAAATTGGATGGAATTTCCCATGAAGGAGGCAACTAAGATATTAAGAGTATAGTAAAACAACTACTCATTTTACAGAATTAACACAGCAGGAACATTAATGTTGTTTCATACATAGTGGAATTAAATTTTTCAAAAAAAAAAAATCCACCTTGGGAGGCTGGATCTGAGGTTTTATATGGAATTTTCCAGGCTAGGCAGCTACAAAACAGAAATATTAGGAACTCAGCAGCAGGAGCACATGCATCTCTGGAGGAGCACAGCAGACAAACCATGGCACTTACAAAGTGACACTCTGCAATGCAGTGTGTCACCAAGCAGAGCCCTCTCAGCCACTGCAATGCCTGAACTGTGCACGAGGGGTCAAAAATGGCCTTTCTTTCATAACACTGAATGTGAACACTTTGAATGCTAAATGAAGCTGAACTCAATATAATGATGTCTAATAAAAGGAAGTGCTTTTTTTTTAATATGCCATCTCCCTAAATCCAGCTTTCAGAGGACCAATACAAAACCAGCATTGAGCGAAACTACTAAAGAAAAGAGAGAGTGCAACTTAACTTCTACCCTCTAATGAACCCTTAAATGGAAGATCTTAATTTGTTCAAGGAAAATCCTGAGTATTACCTAAAGCAAGTACTAATTATTCCAGTCTTTGTGCTCACAATCACACGAAAATAGTAACTTCACTAAAAAAAATCAGCAGTGATTTTAGATGCATATGAAATTGAACACGCGTTATAATCATAGATATAGATAGATTAGGAAACAAGTATCTGCCTTTGCACAGACTTTTAGACTCAAGTATATTTCTAGATATCTTGTTGAACAAAAAATGTATTTAATGTGAAAAAAATATTAAAATCTGGAATCACACAAAATTTGCAATGAAATATTTGTCTTCCCTGGTTTACTTGCTACACAATGACAATCTAGATTTTATATTAATATTTTTAATGAGAGAAAAAAAAAAAGAAAACAGCAGGGAAATACATCCTAAGCAGCTGGTAAACTCAGCCCCTAACACAGGCTGCATATTTTTAATATCTTGCCCTTATGAGTCTCACAGCCATGTGTACTCCAAAGCTCTAACCCTGATAAATGGTTTTCAATCACATCTTGGAATTAGCACAGAAAAAAATAGATTTAAAAGATAAGCTTTCATAAATAAGACTACTTGCAGGAAAACACAGGACTAGAGAATTTGTAGAGACTTAATTTTCAGCCCAGTCATTTTCTCAACTTTTTGGAATGAATAAACACACAGGAAGATAGGACAAAAACTTCACATCTTCATCACAGATTTTTCATGCTTCACATTTCCCAACCCTTTTAAATAAAATACTTGCATTTTTCCTGTCCTAAACAATTACACTACACAATAGTGAACAAATATACAGATGTCACAGACTTCTAGTCCAGAGCACAGTTTAATGTTCTCTCATCTAAGAAAATGCCTTTTGAACCATTCCTCAGCTTCACACTGTCCAGCTTTTTACCTCCTTCATTTTTATGACTGTTAGGCACTCATGCTCACAGGGGTAATGAATGCAATGCTAGGCCAGAGGTTTCTCAGGGGGAACATCCCATCGCATTTTTAGGTTGTGGTTGCAGACTGCAATCATCATAGCTGTATCCTGAAAGTGGCACACCAGAGCCAAGCAAGGCTCTGCATATGAGAGCAGCTGCTGGACTAGAAAGCCCAGTCCAGACTCGGAATGCTGTTTTTAACTTTAAATTCCAAATACAATTACCAAAGGCTGAAAAAAGAGAGGCTAGTTTTAAAAAAGGTTTAAAAAAATAGGCAATACACACTTTTTATGGATCACATGATCTCTGGAGAGTAGCATTAGGCAGATGAACTGGGCAGACAGATAAAGATGCCCTTCCTGTAATTCCTTATCATTCATCTTCAAAGCAAGTACTTCACTTCATGCAATACAGCGAATTCTACAGAAAAAGTGATTTTGCTTTGCTCTCAAGACACCCATCTCCACCTTGAGTTATTCTTAGAGCTCTTGCTTAGAGCTCTTCAGCTGCAGATGGCAATTTTCAATTAGGTATGTGCTTCAGGGGAAATAAGGAATTTACTAAGGTCACTTAAGGGCAATGAAATCACACATGCCATATAAAATGCTTACACTACAAAATGATAGCATAATGGAATGGTAAAGCTTTTAACAAAATCGTAAAGGGAGCATGCAACTACAGCATGTTCCTTTATTATTTCAAGCTCTCCAGTTGCACCTTTGAAAGGTTAGTTGTTTTTTTTTAATTTTATTGAATATGTGTAAAGATACCAGGAAAAAGCATGATGTATCAAACTGCTTCCTGACAATGTATAAGGGTATTCAGCTTCAAATTATATGCAAATCAGAAATTGAAAGCAAAAATGGGGTGATGGACGCAAGTCAAGCAACCCGATAAAAAAGTGTCCTAACTTAGTTTTTAGGATGAGCAGATTACTAAATGTGGAAAAACATTGAAGACATTTAGTATGTTCTTTCATTTCTAAATAAATTTTAGAATAAATACTTAAAGCAATTTCTGATTTAAAAGGGACAAATTAATAACAGTTCTCATGAATTAAGCCATCAGTAACACAACAGGAAGGCAGAAGATCATTTTGGTTCATTGTCAGCACTATCAAGTCCAAGTATTTCTGCTTTCCTTCAGTCTTGTCTCAGCTACACAACTAAAGCTGGCACCACAGGTGTGTGCACAGACTTGAGGTGCTCATTGCCTTCCCCTGGGTTCAACACATTCATCCCCAGAATATACACTCCAACACAACACCATCACTGCACTCTGAACACAGTTCTGCCATTAAAATTAACACAAAGGAATCCTTGAATGAATGGGGGGAAAAAAAATCTTTAACTTTTTTCTTTAATCAGTGAATAAAGCTCATCACCTATTAACATGGGTTAGAGATCCATTCCTAGCGTAGCAGGCTAACTTGCAGGAGCTCAGGCCACAGAATGGTCCATCCCATTATTATTATTTTAAATTATTCCACATTTTAAATGGGATAAAAATATTTTTAATTTTTTTTTTACTTTGAAATTCTTTTCACACCATAAACAAGGAT
The DNA here is from genome assembly GCF_028769735.1 of Zonotrichia leucophrys gambelii. Classification (NCBI taxonomy): domain Eukaryota; kingdom Metazoa; phylum Chordata; class Aves; order Passeriformes; family Passerellidae; genus Zonotrichia; species Zonotrichia leucophrys. The sequence continues at coordinate 20,392,924 of NC_088169.1, read as the reverse complement.
AAAATTTTCCTGGGGGATATCTCCCAGGCATCGGTTCCGGCCTGAAAAGAATTTGCTTTTTGTGCATCCAGGTTAAAGGAAACTTGTGCCATGCCACAAGCACAGCACCAAGCTGAGGTTAAACCCTGGGGCAGACGCTGGTTTTAGGCAGGCCCCCCTGATGCTGCAAGCTCTGAAGCCACACCATTGCACATGTCCTGTGGGTGGCAGAGGCAGGCACTGTGGCTGGGAGCAGTGAGAACCAACTGCTCCCCTCGTGTCCCTCGGAAGGGTCACAGCCACAAAGCTCAGCGAGGGGCAGGCAGGCCCGGCACGGCCTCAGCGAGGGGCAGGCAGGCCCGGCACGGCCTCACACATCTGCTCACAGCCTGGGACACGGCAGCCTCATGCCAACCCCAAACACACTGCAGAGACTTTGGACCACACTTCTACCTGGCTTGGCACTGGGAAATACCAATAATGATTGCAACATAGCCAGACAAACTGATGGGGGCAATGCAATTTCCTGCAGAGACATGAAAAAGGTGATTTAAGAGCAAGTTTCCCTGGAGTCTGCTCTTGCCCTTTAAATTTATGCTTTACTAACAGCCCTGTTAAAAGTCCTTTCTCTGTACTCCTTTTCAATTCAAAATAATAAAGATATTCCACAAAACCACCAGGATGAGAAATGCAACAAGTGAAATTTATGGTTCTGGTCTACCAGCCTTGCTTTCTTTGTGGCTTCACCACAACCAAAGATGATTCATCACAATAAACCCATTAGCTTCAGCCCTGAAATAAGTATTCAGGAACTTGCTATGTACTTTGTGGTGTTGAAGCTCCTGTAAAAGTTTCTACTGAAACTACTACAGCTATCCTGTGTCATTCCCATTAAAACCTCACTCAAGATTCAAAGTCCGGAGTTAACAAAAATCTTACACAGAAATGAATGAGAATCTCTATGAACACAAGTGACTTTTAATTCTTTCTTTATTCTGAATTAATTTAAAGCAGGTAATACAATAATACTAATCTCAGGAGACATTAATTCATAAAAATCACAGCTATTTAGAAGAAAGAGGGTTTTTAAATAATAATCATCTTCATTGTAAGCTTCTAACCTCCTAGGACTCTTACTTTCCCACTAGGAAAGATGTAGCTACATCTCCCATAATGAGTGCATTCACATGCCTGTGCACACATAAATATGAATAACCAGGAAAATAAGAGGAAAGTAATCATATATCAGTCTTTAATATCAGAAAAACAAAAAGCACTCTGAAAATGCACTCTAGCTAGTGCTCTGAAACTTTTTTTCCTTAGAAGATACTACAAGAGATCAACTGCAAATATTTTCCCCTTCCTACATAATACACCATATTGGCAGAAAACTTAAATAAAGTTCCAAAATGAACATGCTGCTACGCTACTTAGCAGTAACTGTCCTGATGGACTGCACACCAGTATTCTTACAGCTAGAAACTTACTGGAAAATAGTTTTCAACTTTGTTTTTCATTATGCCCTGACTAAAATCTGCAGAGAAAAAATTCTCTCAATTTCTGAGGATTTTACTAAAAACCTGTTTCAAAAATGTTATCATACTGTGCAAATACTTCCTAAGAAATACATATCCTTGTTTTGAGCTGGGTAATCCCCATTGTAGTAGAACCTGTTTAGCTTACATTTCCTATAACAGCACCTGACGTTTATTTTTTAACTCACTGTAAAATCTTTATTGCTACAGGAACTCCCTGTATTGTAACACATTCCAGCTATGCTGATTTAGCTGCATTCACACACATCCAAATAAAACACACCAAAACCCTAGACATGCTAAAGAGGTGCACCTTTTGCAAAATGTACAGTTTAAAACTTAAAAGAAACACCAAGTAACAAACGTGCCAAGAACTTAGTTGCCCTGATATACTAGGATAGTAATACCATGGATTTGCAGCGCTTCAGCCAACAGACCAAAGCATCTCAGCTTTATCTCCAATCTCGGCTCACATCTGCGTTCCAGCAGAGCTAAGAAAGTTTGAGAATCTCTCAGTAGAACGAAGGTGCATCCAGCGAGGAGCACACGGAACATCAGGCGAGTTGCGGGATCTGCCCCCCAGCACCGCCTGCTCTGCCCCGCAGCGCGCACGGAGCTCCCCGGCAGCTCCACAGGGAACAGCAGCTGGAAGCGCAAACCCCGCTCAGACCCTCCCCGCGCCGCGCACTGCGAGGATCCGCCTGACATACCTGCTCCTCCATTTTTCCCCCGGTAGGTTTTTCTCTTTTCCCGAGGCCGGAGAGGAGGGGGACAGCCCCTGCCTGGCAGCGCTGCGCTCGCCGGGCTGCGCTCGGGCCGCTCTGCCGCGCTCGGCTCTGCCCCGCCCGCCCGAGCGCAGCGCAGCGCTCGCCCCTCCGCAGGCACACACACGCAGCCCTGCCCAGAGCTCCCCCAGGTCCCACAGGTTTCCTTATATAGGTAAACACAAACTGCATGCCTGGTGACAGAGGCTAACTGGAAGTAAGCTTAATTTAGTTAACTCCACAGATACCAAATAGGTCCGAGCGCCTGAAGTTTGCTTAGCACGGCGTGGGGAAGGGACTTCAGAAGGGAGGGCGGTTTCCTTGCAGTAGTTCTGTAAAATCGTCAAGTATTTAATGTAATGTGAACTAGTACTCGGTATGGCTATGGCTTTAAGCAATGGGTGCATAGTAGCACCTATGCAGTTATCCCATTACTTAAAGCCATACCAATACCGAGTACTATGTTCACATTGCATTAAAAACTTGACGATTTTACAGAACACTGAGCCAGCATTTTCATCCCAGAAAAGTGGAGGTGACAAAGGTTTGTGCACACACCTTCTAAAAATGTTAAAATAATTCCCACAATATTCAAGTTTCCATATAAAGATGTACTACACATGTAGTAGTACTACAAGGTGACAAAGGTTGTGCACACACCTTCTAAAAATGTTAAAATAATTCCCACAATATTGAAGTTTCCATAAAAGACTATCATATTCAAGTGTTATGTGAAAAGGTTAGAAAATTAGGATTGCATTACTGATATCAATGGAAAGGGGCAGTGTAAGAAAAACTTGTTTTACTTTTTCCAGGTTCATTTTCTATACAATGTAATGGTTAAGTATTTGGTGACAGATTTGCCTTTGTCAGAGATGTGTGATTACAATATATTAACAGACACACCCCTACCTAAACAGGGAAACAGAAACAGAGGAAGTACCAAGAACAAGCCTATGCTGCACTCTACAGAGCAATGACATCTCTATTTCACATATTTTTTCATCACTTTGACTGCTCACTGCTTGCTAACCCTTTTCTGCAAATACAACTTGTTTGTCCAGAAGAACCTCAGCAGGCAGTTAATTAATTAATTAGTTACAGGGAAAATCATGTCATATGTGTCACTTTATTATATTCAGGCAAGATTCACTATTAGTTATGGCTTTTCTACAAGCTAAAACACTGCTGATATGCAGGGGGAATTTGCAAAAAGCATGAGGATAGGGAAAAAACCAATAAAAAATTATGGAGGAACACAAATTTATAAGCAAAAATGAGAAAATTTTCAAGATTTGATAAGATTATGAGAGCTTACTTAAAAATACAATGAGCTCTAAAATAAACAATTATTTTTCATTCTGTCCCCTGGATATAATTGTCTATAAGTCAAAATGCACAAGAGACACAAATTTGGCTTCCTGGTGACCTATGAAGTGTTAGAAACCCCAGTGTACCACCCAAAAGCTGGAAATCATAATTATCCATTGGACTACAGCATTTTTTATTGCTGCCCAATATATGACTTGAAGATCATTAAATAATATACTGCACAGAAAAGCTATTCCTAATGTCCAGTCCTAATGGCTTCAATACTTCTTTAGTTATAATTTTCCTCTTTCCCTGAGGCATAAACATTGAGCCTCATGATACTGAAGGAGTTTGACTTAGAAGTTGAGAAAAATGAAAAACAATACCAATAAAAGTTGTAAGACACTCAATAAATACATCTAAAATAGTCTCTCCATACAGTGTATAAGGAATCAGGAATATGTGGCCAGGGGCTTGGTGTAATGATCTTCATTTAGTTCTTTTGGGACAGATAACTCACTTGTGGCTCCACTGCATAAGAAGAGGATCTTGGCCTTGCCAAGTTCATGCTCCTGTGACAAAGCATTTGCACTGGACTACATAGCCAAGTATTCCCTTACCACCATGATCTCATGACCAGTTCCTGAATGAGTATCAGGTTTTTTGCATGAGTCAAGCCAATTAAAATTCATCAGATTCCCAAAACTGCAACAACAAAGGAATTTTAAGAGGGCTACTAGGCTAATAGTAGATTAGATAGTAGATATTACTTCAAGTGTGGTTGACAGTCTATCCTTAGGCTAGCACTTTTTCTGTTAGTCAGCCCAGACCTACAATAAACATCACATTCATTTATTTAAAATATTCCGTGAATTAAGGATTTTCCCACCATTTCTTCAGTGCCCATACAGGGGCTTTACTTACCCTAGTCTCAAGCTGAAAACTCAACTAACTTTCATACCTGACACCTGACATACCACTTTTCCTCCTGACATACCTGTTTACCTCCATCTCTTTACTTCATATTGAGAATCAGTCAGGGAATCTAGGCTCTTACAGCTAGGTATAAAATCTCTTTCTTTACTTCCTGGCCCCCAAGCTGTGATTACATTAGAAGGCTGGCAAAAGCATGAAAGTTTCCCCAAGTCCTGCATGTGCTATCTTTGAAAGAGAGAATCTCTTTGCTTAAACAATGTTTGTAATAAAATAATCATTTCTTCCTCAAACATAAATCAGAATTATATTTATTTATATTTTCACAGAATGTCTCTGCTAAAGCATCAACAGCAGTTCATCATAATAATAGATGCCATAGTCAGATTTTTTTTATTTCTGAGTTCTTTCTTTTTTAAAGAAACTCTATATAATTCTCAAGAAATTCAGCTAATTCTTGAAGCTGAGATTAACCTAGACTTATTACCCCCATTTGCTGTGCTGTCATACATACTTATCTTCATGTAATGCTAAGACTAATTATGCTGAAACTGTCCTCTCCTTTTCTCCAGGAAGAGGTCTGTACAATACAGAATACAAGCAAATTTGAGCTTGTATTCTGCATCAGAGTATAAGAAAAGATCTGAGCAGACCTCTAGGATATGTTGGGTTTAATGCAAGGAATTAAAAGTTCATTAGAAATTAATGCAATTGATGACAAAGAGTTTTTTTCTTCACTGCTGTGCTCCAAGCTGCCCCCAGAAAAAGCCCAGCATTAAGCAGACACTCCATTCAGTGTGTCATTAGCTTGTTTCCTGTGCACAATCCATACAAACAGTTTATTGGTGTTATTTTAGTCCCTGCTGTTAAGATAGTAACTATTTGTAAGCCAAATGACCTTTGTCCAGCAGAGCCAAGAATCACAGTCCTGGGCAAACCTTGGTTATAGATCAATGTGTTACTGCCTTTCTCTTTACTTCCATTTGCATGCCCTATTAGCCATACTTGCTCCATCACAAAAAGTGGTTTATAAGAAATACTTTCTCTTATGAAAAGACTGATGGATTTTCCCTCCTCCACTTCTGCCCACTTTTTAAATACATAGTCATGTCACTCTTTGTGGTTTTGTACCTGAAATGGAAACCTAGTGTAAATTTTCATTGTGAATTTTGATTGAATGGAATAGGTGAGAGCAGTACACCAAGAAATTTATATGAAACAAATAATGTTAGTTTCCAATCGTCTTGCCACAAGTCTCTAAATATCTGCCTTCAACTTTTTCCCTATTAAATGCTCAGGGTGAAACACAGCAGGTTTAGTCTCCTTACACTGAATACTTACTCAGTAACAAGATTTGCCTCAGAAGTTCTTTGCAGGCTGAAATTGTCCACACTTGAGTGGCTAAATAAATTGGCTCAATTTATCCAGGTAAGTATAAAGCAACAGAGATCTCTCAGGTTTCACTGCACAGTGCTGCACATTTTCCAGAATCAAGCTGTTCATGCATTCTCGAAGTTCTAATTTCTTCCATGCAATGGCAACACTTCCTTTCACTTTGATACAGGCAAGATTTCAAACCTCATCTTGGTGTCTGCATCTTTACATCTTCAGTTTCCCTCAGAGATGTGCATCACTGACATCCCACAATGTCTGTTCTGTTTGTGGGGTGCAACAAGATCATTCATTCAATAGTTTATTGTTTGTTCTCAGCTACATTACCCAGCCCTCAAATCAGGTAATGTGCTCAGCTAGAATGGCGGCAGTGAGTACCTGACAAATGAGGTCGATTCAGTTCTAACAGCCTTTGTTTCCATACAAGTCTCTCCAAAGATATGCAATATCATAGGGATCTCTCTTTCTATATGAAATGTTTTTTAGATTAAAAACCTAAACCCCTGAATACATTTCTGTGTACAAATCCACAAATGTTTTTTTCTTTTCTACCATTAAATAATTTATACACGCAGAATGCTAATGCTGCATTTTAAGATACTGTGTCAGTATACACAGATACATAAATACACAGATTCACTCAGACTTTTAGTTTACAACCTGGAAAAGCTATGAACAAAATGCCCTAGTGCTGAGTGCAGCCTTCTCCAAGCAAGCTAACTGTTGGAAAAACCCATCTGAGTGGATTTGTCTGGGATAGAGTTAATTTTCTTCTTAGGGGCCAGTATGGTTCTGTGTTTTGGCTTTGTGGCTGAAACTGTGTTGATAAAATATTTTTGTCTGGCTGTTACTGAAGAGTGCTTGCACCACCTCAACACACAAAGTTGCCTTTTTTTCTCACACTGCCCCACTCCAGTGAGAAGGTCAGGAGTGGGCAAGGAAATGGGAGAGGAGAATACCAGTAACTACAGCTGACCCATGCTGGCCAAAGAGATGTTTCATACCAAAACTATTTGTAAAAACCCAAGACTGACTGAGAAGAAGGGGAGTGGCTTCCTAAGGTAACCATTGTTTGGAGAAAAAACTGGCTGGACATACGTTGTGTTACTTTGCTGTGCTTTCCACCATACTCACCTATTAACTGTCTTTATCTTGGCCCATGAATTTTCTGACTTCTGTTTTTGCTATTTTCTTCTTGTATCTCACTGGGGTGGGGGTGAGAAAGTGAACTGACCAGTCCAGAGACTAACAGCAGAGAAGTTTTGGAAATTTCTCTTTACTGCTCCTTATCTGTTATTTGCTTTTGCCTCGCAGAAGATATTTCAGAGTAGCTTGTATAAATGCTCCCATCTCATTTCATGGAAAAGTAAAAATCTGTCATGCTACATTGCCCTCTGCAGTGGCCCACTGAAGTCATTTGACTTCACCTTGAAATGCACTAGAGGCACCAAAATGACAGTCACACATCTGAGAAACAGCTGAAGTTGTCTCTCCGCTGCAAGTTCCTTGGCTATAACCCTGAGCACACAGGAACTTCAGGGAAAACCACAAGATTCCAGGTCAGCAGGTACCCTGGCCACAGACTGGGGCCTGAGAGCTATGTAGCCACAAACTGTAATTTATTCACTTAGCTAATAGAAGGCACAGGGGTTTGCTTTCCTTCCAGCAAAGGCAAACTAAAAATTATTGTAAGAACCTGCATTCGTTCAACATTCAGGCTGAAAATGAAAGTAGCCAAAAAAGAAGAAACTAAAAGGTTAAATTATTTAGAAGAAGTAACTCAACTGCACATACTGTGGGCAGCTGAGCATGTACCTTATCTGGGGAGCACTCACTGTACAAATCAGTTAACTTTATGATACAGCCCTCACTTTTTATTATTTCCTGATCTGGTGTTCAATTTTACAGCCTTAATGCAAGTACTTCGTTAATAAAGCATTACTTATAAAATTTGACCACATTACTTAACCTTTACACAGAAACAAAGATGTCAAAACAAGTTAAGGCCAGTGACTGAGGGTATTATTTTTACCCTTGGGAAATGAATTGAGCGTTTTTCCTCAACAGTCTTTCAAAATGTATCATTAAATCACTGTAACACAACAAGTTGCTATCTTTACCCTTGTACCACGTGTTCTTCAGGTTTCAGTAACACACACTAAACAAGAGCTTTATGATTTCATTAAATACATTTTAAACTCAGGGCTGTGGTATTAGATGAAGCCATTAGCACACAATCCAGCAAAAAAGCTATTTGCTTCTGTAGAATTGAAACACTTTATCTGGAAAAGTTAATGAAGTAATTATAATGTTGTTATTAATGAAGATTAGAGATGGATTTAAATGGCATTTGGAAAATAAACCAGACAATTAAACAGGCTTTCAGACTGTGTAAATTCCTTAGAGTCCAGGGAAAAGCTCCAAGAATACCTACACTAAGAAGGACATTTGGAAAACACTTAGTTCTTAATGCCGTAGAATTCCAGACAGCAGAAATTATCTTCATGTCAACATCAACACTGGGGACTTCAAGCACTGTGATGCTTAATGCTGACCAGCTGTGCTTGAAGCTTTGTTTTAAAGTCCTCTCATGATGTCTTTAACTGCAGCACCTTCCACATGAAGCATACTTTTCTGATGATGGCGTAGTTGAAATGTCATTAATGTTTGAACTGACATAACTATCAGATTAGTGAAATCAGTAACACAATTTTGCATGGAGGAGAAGGATGATGCTGCAAATGCAAGAGTCATTGGCAGATGATTTTTTTTATATTTCATCCCATGTAATACTGCAAAAATGGAAGAAAGCATGTGTACTTGAAAATCCTGGAAAATGAGCCCAGAGAGGTGTTCCAGAGCAGGAGAGGGCAGGAAGGGCAGAGCAGGGCTGCAGGTTCCCTGGATGGCCAGGAGGGCAGTACCAAACCCACGGTTTGTTGACACACTTTCCCTGGTACTTTTGGAGGACTCACAGCTTGGCAACTGCATGAATTCACTTTACCTGAATACAAAGGTGAAGTGCTGAAAATTGGAGCCCAGCCACCATAAGCTCTTCTGTGGTTTCTGGAAGAAAAATATTGCTGTTTCTCAGACCGTGAATAAGTGGATTACCTGAGAGAGGTGCACCTCTCTTAACCCTTCAGAGGGTGACCACACACATGGCTTAGAGTGCCAGTTACATGCCTTAAATTGGGAGATATGACTGCTGGCCAAAGAGCACGTGAAAATGAGCTACAGGACGAAGAAAATATTGAATAAAATGGATATTAAGCAGATTATATGACTCAAACAGCACTATTTCTTGGTAGAACACATGGACTAGGTTGATCCTTAGTTTTAAACAGTCCATATCTTTAAGCCTGTGTGTATAACAACATCAAAACTCAGGGAAAGACAGTAAAGGCCAGAGAAAAATTTGCATTCTGGGAGAATGGAGTGTTTAAAGGAAGCGTGGATTTTTTTTTATTTACAGGTCTTTGTTATATGGAAATCCTGAAACGTTGGTCAAAAGCAAGTTTGGTCATGGAGTTCCCGGATGAGGAGAAGGAAGGAAATCATTCAACAGCACATAAGGAGAAATGTGTGTGTATTGCAAAATCAAAGGTTTTTAATAAAAAGTGATCTGTCCCAGCCACTACTTAAGGTAAACAGTGAACTCTTTTGTTCCAAAACTTATTGAAAATAACTAGTCAAAATGCATTTCTAGCTTTTGTGTCTAAACAAACAAAAATCAGAGATAATACTCTGATCTGCTCTGAAAGAACACATATTCCAAAAACTGTATTTAAGAGTAGGGCAGTAATAAATCATGTATACACATGACAGCTGAGGCCTCACTTAGGATATCCTTTGACCTTCTCACTGTGAAGATGAGAGAGCAGCAAAGATGAAGAACATTAAGAAAGCTGCAAGCTATAAGGAACAAGATGGAAAGGACATTTAGTTTAAACAAAATATGGAACATTTAAGAAGTTTTTGAGAGAAACAAGATGAAAGAGAGAGACTTGATTGTGGTTGTTCAAGGAAAACATTCAGCTAAATTATGACAAATTTAGATTAGATGTGAGGACAAATCTCCAAATAAGAGTTATTCATCAATAGAAAAGTCTGCCAGGAGAAACTTCTGGGATATCAGAAGAGGAAATGCTTAAAGGGAGATTAGATAGTATACTCAAAATAGTGAAGCAGATAAACCTGTAAATTATGCAAAAGACTGGAGTGGAGAGCTTCTTTCAGCCTATGCTTCGGAGTCTTTGTTTAGAACTTTACATATAAAAATTCTTTTACAGTATTTGGCTTGTGAGAGGAGTAAAGATCCAGTTCTGCAAAGTATTAAGCATTTTAAAATTTCCTAGCTATGCAAGTACCCTCTCTGAATGCAGTTTATTTTAACTCAGTTCATATTATTATATACATATAATATAGTGTGACCAGAAATACTCCCTTACTACCTTAATAAAAAACTATTTTGACGGCAAGCAAAGAATTGTAGCTGAAGACTGGCAGACTGGAAAAAAACAGAGGTAAATTTTCATCTACTCTAAAGAAAATATGTTTCTTGCATTATTCCATTGTCTCCTGCTACCCAAGGCTTGCTGGTGAGTGACACCTCGACCACCTTAAACTGGTGTCTTCTTCCCAAGGATTTCATTACTTTTACCCATAAACACTCTTCGGATGTAGATTTAAATGTTACTAAATAACAAGTTCAGGAGAGCCACGGGGAAGAAAAGGGGGAAGCTTTATCATGCCAGACCACTCCATCATTATTCTGCTCTTTTGGCCCTGCCACACAGCATCTACACTGCCAGCCACAAACCCAGGCAAAGGGAAACCATTGCCCTGATGCCTCAGGTTTTAGCTTTTATATTTTCCAGATTCTGTACTGCTTCAGTGTGTAGTTCTGAGCTTTATATTAGGGAATAGTAAGCTCTCTTCACAGAGTAGGTAGACAAAACAATTCCTTTCCTAGCTTGGGACCAAGGACAAAGGATCCAAATCTCAGGCCCAAGAGTATAAACAATGGCAGAATGAAGAGAGAAAAACAAGAAGGATGGGACTTCATAACCTAAAGCTATAACTGGACAATTAACTCCAATATGCAAATGAACCAGAACTTATAAAAGTGAGAGACCCTGTGACTGGTCATCCATTTTGTGACTGTTTTGGGTTCATCTTGGGTGCACGCCTGGCTGGGCTCTTGTGCTGCCCAAGGTGTATCCATTGAGGAATTACTCTTTATTCTTTAACTCCTTCTAGGCTCTGTTCTAGTTCTATACTCTGTTCTCTCAGTCTTCCCAAGGCTTCACCCTGCCAAGCTGCTTTCTCTCTCAAGCAGAATTTAACACCTGGTGCAGAATGCTGGGATGGGGAGTAATTAAACTTAAACTCACTTGTCCAGGCAGCTCTCAGGTGTTGCACATGGCACAACAATCAGCTCTGTGTATGTGGAGGCCACCTTACCCTACAGCAGCATCTTCTGTAATCAGATTCCTGCCATAGGAAAGGTTTACCCAGATCCATATTACAGCTGCCTCCACCTCTGAGCTATGGGCTGTTGCTGTATTTGAAGTCAGCACTTCCAGGGCTCGGTTTAGCTCAGCTATTTTAGGCATCTGCTTTAGGAATTATGCCCTCTAAGTGCCTGTTTTTCTCTGGGGACTGTAAAGTGAATATTGATCATTGGCTCAGACACTTTGTCAGCTGATTCTCACCTCTAGATATTTATTTTTCTGTAAAATTTGGCATCACCTTACCAACGATGGCAAGCAGTCAGGCAGTAGTAGAAAAGTAGCAGATCTGTCACTGGAGGAATAGAAGCAAATCATCAAATAACCTCCAACCAGTCATCTTCACTGTCAGGATCCCTGGAGACATTATGTGCAATAAAGAAAGTTTAGCTATTTGTTCTTGTAACTAAATATAATCACATCTGTAAGTATTTGGTGGGTAGAAGCTGGCTGGTTAGATTACTTTTTAGTTTTTTAATTTTTTTTTGTTTAACTTCACAGGAGTGCTGACTGTTCTAACTCTTTTTACTAGAGAAAAGCAATAAGCTAGCATTTTTTTCTTGTCTTTTTCAAAGCCCTCCTGAAACACACTGCACTCTTCTAAGCAGGAAACTAACAGGTCTGTGAATGTTGTTTGAGACCTGCAGTTTGACCAATTCTAAAAGAAATTAGAGCTGTATGAATGATTAAAAATAATTCCTCTGTTAAAAAATCTACAGACTATTGCACAAGCACGTTGGCCCAAGCCATGTTAATCACAAAGGTGAGGAATAAATGCTCAATTAATGGCAGATACAGAAAAAGAAGTTTAATTAAATCTAACTGTTAAGAAACTTTGTCTGTGAGCTGACCTATAGCTAGGAAAATGTAGTCGCTGTCCTTGGGGTTCCATTATCCTGGCAACAACATCTACTTTTTTCCCTTTCCTATTTCCTCTGTTGCTTAAACACCTCTTGTTATTCTCTCCTCCAGCAATATTGAAGGTGTAATTGAAGGAAGAAGTGGACAAAATTGTTCAGCCCATTATGTAAAATGCTGCAATACATTTTGTAAATTAATTTGGAAATACTACCAGTTGTGTAGTAAAAATTGAAGGTAGGAGTATCTTGTTTTCAATCCAGGAGTTTTGAGTTCAAAACAGTGTTAGAATGACAGCCTTCATGGAATCAGAAAACAATTTTGTTTACTTTGGGAGCTCATAGGTCAGGGAAAATGGGAGAGTTTAAAGAAGTATCTGGTTTTTATGGCTAGAGATACCAGAACAACCTAAAGTGCTTAGAAATCTCTGTGAGCAAGACCAAAATCACTGTGAGAAGTGCAGACAACTTTCATTGCCTGAAAAGTTTACTCTTCTATATTGGAGTATAAGCTTTCTGCATGCTTTGTCTCCAAACTTGATTGAAAAAAACCTGACAGGACCAGTTGTGGCTTGAAACATACACTCCAAAGAGAAGCATCAGAATTTACATAAAACATTTAAATACTGATTTCATTTTGCATAAAAAAATATTTATTTCACTGTTGAAGTAATTAAATGTACTTCAGTAAACACACTACAAAGTGATATTGAGTAACACTTGCCCTTCTTTAAGAAGCCATGTTTCAATGGCCTCTCTCCTCCTGTTCAAAAGGAACGTGCTTGAAGGTGACTTGCACTTTAAAAAAGGAAAAAAATATTGCTCATTCTTCGTGGTGTTGAAAGCCTGAAATAGGAAGGATGCTAATAGGAGATACTTTGACATTTTCAATGGTCATAGGCTTAGAAGAAGCTGAGTCTTATAGGTACTTAGACCAGTACCTATATATTTTGTATATGAAACACTATTATTTGGGGTCATTCAATAATGAAGAAATGATACTGTTATATTGGAAGCAAGGTATTTTAGAGTAGAAAAGGAGTTGAAGCTTTAGTTGCCTATATTTATTGAGTGCTACAACTTATAATAATTTCATAAGGTTTGCAATATTAACAGTTATCTCAAGTGAATTTCCAGTCCAGTTAAATCTGCTCCATACATGGCATTTTCTTCACCTTCCAGTTCTTTACCTGAGCAACTTTTTGCAATATCCATGTCCAACAAAATCCACAGCAGACTTCTAAAAAGTGAAGATCAGCAGGAGAGTCACCCATCAACATTTGAAAATGAGATCTTGTATCAGGATTATTCAAGAAGTTATACTTCAGTTGTTGCTCAGGCCACAGGAAAGCTTTGCGCCTTGCTCTTTTCCAGGTCCATAACATCTCCCACACTTCCAAGAAGGGATTCCTAGCACCCTCCTCCTCTTCACTCCTTTTCCCAGCACAGGGAGTAGAGCAGTACGTGCCTTTCTCCTGGGCAGCCGCAGTACAACAGCCCAAATGGTTTCAGCAGGTGATGTGCTCTCTTACCAGCTGGAGCTGCTGTTTGTCTGTGTGGGTGGGGATGTGTATCCAGGCTCAAGATTCCTATTGATCCTAGGTGGGAAGGCAGCTCCTTACCCTCACCTTTTCATGTATCTGCAACATATTTCTGGTTTGCCAGAAACTGGAAGAACCAGTCACCCATTTCTGCTGGGTGGCAGTGCTGGTAGATGGGGTGGCCCAGCTGTTTGTTTGTTGAGAGGTTACTGAGCTGTTTGCAAAGGAGGTGACACTGCTGACATTGGCTTCACCTCTGTAGGGTTCAGCCAGCACATGTATGGTGCATTATGGCTTCCTGTAGAACTTAAAGAAAACACATCTAAAATTAAAAAATTAGCAGGGGGAGCACTTTTTTTTGCTGTCTACAGCAGCATATAAATAGCAGCAGCAATTGGAAATTCTGCACTAGAGCAACAGGCTGCACAATGGCTTTCTTTGAAAGTTATATGGATTAACCTGAGAACACTTTCCAATATTCATCTTACTTACATATTAAACAATTCCTTGGCTCAACCCACCTTGTCATATTTGCTCCCAAGCTATGGAAGTAACAGATTATTAAGCTCAACAACTGTTCAGGCTCAAGGTTTGTCCCTGGACAATGCCTTCAGGAAAGCTGGGAGAAGGCAGAACCTTCTCTGCTTTCGGAGAATGGTGATGCTAACATGCAGGAAAAAGAAGAGTGTTACAGTGTTTTGTAGTTACTCATGTAGAGAAGACAGCTTTTGAGATGTAATTCCACTGTTAAAACCCAGAGGAGACAGTTCAGGTGGTAAACAGTCATGTCTCTATAATCATCCACAGTGTACATTTCCTTGAGGTCCTGCAGTAGCTTGTGCATATATTTACAAACCATGTGTCTGATTTTTTTTCTTTCTTGAAGTATAAGCTATATGATAGATGTGACAAGGCAGCTCATTAGCATGACAGCAAGGTGCCCCAGTGTGTTTGATACCACAGTTTTAAAACACGAGTGACAGTAAATAGTGCTAGTAAATAGATAACAAAGCTAATAATTTTCTGCTTCCCTTTAATTTGGGACAGTGAAGACTTTAGAATTAGTTAGGAATTTTTCTTTTTTTTTTTTTTTTTCTTTCTGGTTTCTGTGGTTCTCTGGTATGAAGTATGCATCCCTTGGAATTCTTCTTCAGAAACATGTCAGCTTGAGGTTTCTTCTATTTCCAGTGAACAAGAAGATAATTTAAACCCTTCCTGAGTTACAGCTATGTTTCCTGCTGGAGACAGTGACAGATCCAACCAAGCAGAGAGAAAACTGAAATGCACAAGAACATTTGCTCTTTTATTCCCTGCATACTTTTGACATATACAGGAATTCCCTGGATCAGACTACAGGTTCTAAGAGGCAAATAGCAAGAGATGCCTGAAAAACAGACAGGAACAGAGACCTCTTAATTTTTCTGCAGCCTGTGAAAGCTCCAAACCCATCATCTACAACAGAGCACAGCAGCCTGGCTGCTGAGGGGCAGGGAAGGATGCAGATCCAGTGGCCATTCACCATCTGGTTTCCCTGCTGAAAACCATCACAGTTACCTGCCCATTGTAGCAGTGGGATGGTTTGTGCCAGGAACACCTGCCTGGGATGAGTGGTGTGGTTATCCCCACTGTGGGGATTGCCCGGCTTCCCAGCTGCTTCTCTGAGGATCTGGGGTCTTCTCTACTTAGTCCTTTACGGTGGGACCTTTGTTTCCCCTTGTATCTGCACCCACAGACTAGGAGAACACAATGTAAAGCCCACCTGTGAGACACAGCAGCTACAGAAATCTGATGTGACCATAAGTATAATAGGTTTTTGTCTGATGTGATAGCACACTCAGACTGTGCTGGTAGCAACTAGCTGGGCTGGATTTTGTTTCTTCATCACAAATGGAAATGTTTATATATTCTAAGAAACAAAAAAATTCCACTTAAAAAAAAAATGTTGGAAAGTGTTTCCCAGACTCCAGACAGACTCTTCTATCAAAGGAAAAGAACAGCTGCTGGGTAGGGAATACAGAGCTGTCAAATCAGTATCCATGTTATGCCCATCGTGCACTCCTCTGACAAGGAATCTGTTGGCAAACAGCAGCACAAATTTGCTTCCCCTGGGGTGCAGCAGAGAGCAGGGCAGCCAGAGCAGCAGGGCTCTGCTGAACAGAGGGCACTCTGTGGGAGCTGCCATGGTGGGCCTGAGCTTAGCAAGGAGCTCCACAGCCTGTCCTTGCATGTAGGATGCATCTCTTATGTGACTGGACACCTATATTTTTTATAGGGTTGGATATGTAAACTTTAAACCAATGCAAATTATGAAAATTCTACCTTTGGGTTCTCTACCAAATTCATGCACAGGCTATCCTAAATACAGCTAAGATTTCTCTATGATTGCAACATATAAAATACTAATAACTGTATTTTATATGATGATAAAAGTGCACTTTTCCCCCTCATTTTGATATTGAAAAAGAAAGATCATATTGTTTCTGTCTTACACTGGAATTATATTCAAATATTCGTGAATAAATAAAGCATAATTATTCAATTCTTTAAGCTGTTTGCAAAATGATTCAAGATTTTGTAATGCTTTTTTCACCTTTACCCTGCAGAAAGTCTCATAAAAACAACAAAGAAGAATATTGCCAAATAACTTGGATATTTTTAAAATAATAAAGACTACTCTGCTATGAGCTAGGAACACAAGAGATGTAGCTTTCACTGTCTCAGACTAGACACTGAGTCCCTCTTTTTGGCTTCTGTTTAAAAATTCTAATTGATTGGAAGAGAAAGATGGAAAGAAAAGATTTCATAATTTAACACACCAGTGTAAAATCAGCTTTTTGATTACAAATATAGCACTTGCATTTTCTAAATGTATGTTCTTTTTAGCATAAGTTGTGTTACTAAATGCATAGCCTAATGTGTAGGGATGTCAGTGGATAACACAATAGGAGCAAATTTGAAAACATAGCATAAAAAGTAAAAGAGGGAGGCAGGCCTGCACATAATTTATATACTCAAAAATGTATTCTAATTTATTTTTTCATTAACTAGATGGGGGAAGAGAATGGCAAATTTTCTTTACATTCTCTTCCAAAATTAATAAAATACTTGGAACTTTTTCTGACTCTAATGAAGCAACTTATTGGGTGGTGGAAGTAGAGAAGGGAAGCATCAGCTGTTTTTAAGAAACTTACTGCTCTCAGTTCAGACAGCATCTGAACACTTATGAAGGCACTTCCTGACAGGACATATTTAGCAATGAAAAACTCTGTGGGAGTTACCCAGTCAGTAACAGGACAGTTATATCTGTCCACAGCAGAAGCAAGACAGTGCTTTTAGTGAAGTACTAGTGCAGAAACATCATTTCTGTATTTTAGAATTAAAAGCCAATAATTACAGACCATATTAGAATGAGCTGAGAGAATAAATAGTCCTTGATCTCAGGACTGGGATTTAATTCTCATGATTGGTCTTTGTGGTCCAGTTTTTAGTCCTGTAGGATCACACATTTGGTAACTTTGAAGCAGAACTGCTCTCCTGGGGATGTCAGCCTTTAACCAAGTTGGCTCAGGTGTGCATCAAGCAATACCTAGCTGAGCTTCTCAGTTACCAGGCTTTTTTGGTGAACTCTGCACTCCATGAGTTTGAGAATGTCATGATGCCTTCATATTTGCATACTGCTTGCTAGGTATTCCTGCTGAAACAGCTCTAAGTGACAAGCTGTCATCATTGTGACTTCAATGCATACTGTTTCCAGCCTGTCCTCTGTAGTATCCCCATTTTATTGACCTGGTAATTCATAGTTCACACTTTCAAACACATATCAGGTAGATAATGCATCAGCGTGCTTGTACACATCAAAAAGCAGCAATGTTCCCATGGAGTGCAACTGCAGAATCCTGGTCTCCCACCAGCACAATAGCCTGGAGTGTAATATTAGAGCTTAATTTGTTTTACATATGGAAGACTTTATAAATGTACCATACATATTTCCATGCTGTGGTTGGATTTTATGGAAAGACTGCAGAACTAGACGATAAAAAATATAATGTAATTCCTGAGCAATTCACTATAAACTGAATCTTGGAGAAAGGCCTTTGCATAAATAAGAACACCAATAATGCTCACAGAGTGACTGTAGGGGCACAGAAATCACATAGAAGCAAGAGAAAAAGCCACCTACGTTAAGTCCCAGGAGAAGAAACGCTGCATTTTATCATGAAAAAGTCATTTCAGCATGCTGTGCAATAGGCAGCACAGTAACAAACCACTGTCATTTAGATGCCACTGAAAGAATTGTTTCCATCATCAGTGCTGGTTCACCTTCCCTGCACCTCTTTGCCCACTGTTCTGCTACCTTCAATTCTCATCCAATAGAGCAGAGATCATGTCAGACTGCAGTGCACAAAGCAGTCCCATTTACCTGAGAGCAGGGACTGCATCTCTGGATACACAGCCAGAAACCTCCTGCTGCCCCAGCCTCCCGTCACACAGAGCTACTTAGAGTAGCTACGTGTTAATGTAGTACTTCCTGACTGTCCACTGCTTTAATTTCTCCGCTAAATTACTTCACAGACTACACATATGTTATTGGAATTTACACCTTGGTGGAAAGCATGCCTGGGGAGGCCAAGAGAGGCCATTTATTTACACTTGCTTTCTACTTCAATCAGCCTGCTCTTTCCTCATTTTCTCTCAAACTTTTCCTCTTTATTTACCTTCATTTTCTGCTTCTCTCACCTGTTGACACCAGGAAAGAGAAAGGTCACAATGAGATTATTAGATTTAAGTTGCCCTACCCCATTTGATGTTGCAAGGACCTTTCTCTGGGACTCAGCTGTATTTATTTTTCACCGCCTGCAGCAGCAGTAACACTGTTATTTTCCATCTCCTTGGCTGCCCTGGAAAGCTGTCAGTCACAGCCAGAATGATGCGTGGCTTCTTTGGGATGATGTCACCGTGGTTACAGGTGGTGGGGCAGCAGGAGACAACTAAGCCTCCAAAGGTCATGAGTGAAGCCCCAGGTAGCAGCTTGGAGAAGGACATGGATGATGTCCTTGCAGAAGGATGCTATAAAATCCTGCTCCTCTTCCACAGCTACTCCCCTTCCCCTTATTGGTTCTCACAGATGGGGAGCCCAGGACCTCCTTGCTGCCCCACACAATAAAAACAAGCTCTGCACCCACGCATGCCTCCCTTCTGTCTCCATGGGGCAATTATTCATGGTTTTCTGAAATGTTTTTTGGTGGATCAATATTTTATTCCATTATTATGAAAAGCAAAACAGGTATATTGCTATCAAATGTTTTGTTTCCCAGGAGAGCTCACTCTCTTTTCATGCTTCTAATTAATCTTAGAGATGCTAACAGGAACATCTCTGGCCTTGCAACAGCACCCACCTCTTAGCAGACCAGCTGCCTCTTTTCACTTGGAGTTTGTGGCTCTCACTGCCTTTTTCAATGTCATTGTTTCCAGACCTTGGGCTTGTAAACATCACTCTAATTTTTCCTGTCTCTTTATTTGTTACTTATAACAAGTATTTTTGCAAGCTGTCCCTCTTATACAGAACTTCATAAATTGGTCTTAGTACTGCTGAATTAAACTTTTCAGCAAATGGGAATTATAAACTTTCCTGTACATACAAAGTCAACTGTAGTTCCAGTCAGGTTTTCCACATGGACCTCTCTTAAAATTTATTTTAAAGTTAATGTGGTATTTGTTTCATATGGTTTTGGGATGAGAGTTTTCATCTGACACCTTCATGCTCTGTACCTTACAGTAAAATACGCACTTGGGCTACATTTGCTTCAGGGAGCCAAACCATCCATTTTTCACTCTTGTACTTCTGACTGAGTAACTTGCCAGATGCAACAAGGAGAACACAGAGGTGTATAACTAGACTGAAAGAAAATTAGATTATCCATTTCTGGTGTAATCGCTCTGTTATTCTAGAGCATTTCTAACAGAAAAAAACACCACTCCATATCCATTTGCAAAGCTTGTGTGTCATCCCTAACCCTGTCCACAACAGCTTTCATCCCTTGGAAGACAACTTCCACTCAGGAAATAAAACTATCAACCTCAAGTGTTGTCTTATACACCAACAGTTCTAACATCATTATAGTGCAAGGATTCCATATGACCAGGGTTTCATACCATCTCAATGTTTTTTGCAGGCAGCTCCTCTGAGCACTGACCCTTCCTGGTCCTTGCAGCAGCCAACTGACTCCAGTTCCCACCAATCCACTCTTTTATAACACTCTTCTTATTGGCTACAGGTGTGGCCTGTTAAGATCTGGCCTGATCCTAATTTTTAGTAATTGGTTAGCTGCAACTCTTTAGGGGATAAGATTACATTCCATACCACCTTCATTTACCCATTCTGTATCCCCCTACACTCAAGAGGAACAGGTGTGCAAAATGCAATCCGTGGGTAAGTAAACCATGGGTTTGGAAATCCCACACATAGGGAAGGAGAGCACAGCAAAACATGGCAAGGACAAGGAGAACAGCAAAGCCAAATGTGAGTAGCCACTGCCACTGAGGTGTTTCAAGGCTGAGAACCAGCACAAGTTGCAGCTCTGCCATGAAGAGGCGGCGCTGCCCCTGTGCTCACCTGCCACCAGAGCTGGAGCCCAAACAACCCCACAATGGGACAGGGCAGGTGTCATGGTTTGAGCCTGGCACAGAGCCAGTGCCCCCATGAAAATGCCTCACCCTGGTGTTTACTGTGAGATGTGACCAGGAATAAGCAAAACAGGCTCTAACTTAAACATAAAGACCACTTTATTACTTAAACTACAGGAAAATAGGGAGAGACTATAAAGAAAAGAAAAAAAAAAATTGAAAACCTTACAAAACCACTTTTCCTCCTCCCCACTCCCTGACTTTCCCAATCCAATACATTCTCTCAAAAAACACCAACTGCCCAGCCCAGCACGACACTTTAGTATACTCAAACTGCAGTTCATGAAGAGGAAAAGGAGTCCTTCTTGTTCCATAGGCTTCTGGAAACACACTGAAAACCTCGGATGCTTCCGTGTCACTTTGGCACCGCCCGGAAAGTCCATTTGCCGCTTGTGACATGTTCCTTCCATGCCCAGTGCTCTCACCACCGAGACATGGATCAGAGCTGCTTTTAGGGTGGTCTTTCAAGGATGCCTTGTCTCACTCCAAAAAGGCACAGTCTCTGCTTTTGGGACAACTGTCCCCCCCATATTTTTCCAACCCCCTGGGGCCGGGGGGTCCTCACAAATGAACCCTCCTGGTTTTGAGGCACTGCCTCCCCCTAAATGCAGTCTGTGTCACAGGAACAACTGAGTCCATGGCTACAAGAAAAAGTCCAGCCAAAAGGCCACTCCAAATCATCTCTCCCCATCCAATCATCTCCACAATCTCCGGGCCAAAGTCTTTATCTCATCTCATCTCTCATCTCCCTTCTTATTCAGCTTCGAGGAGGATTAGCATTTTTGCAAGGCCCCAATCATGCAAGAAAGGGTTAAAAGTTTTCAGTCTCTGTCTGTCGGTCCCGGAGCGACTCCCACGCACGCTGCCCACACGCTGCCGCTGCGGCCGGGCAGTCTTCCTCCCCCTTCTCGCTGGCTGCTCTCCTGGGGGGGGGCTGGCTGCCCGAGGGCTCGATGTCTCTTGGGGCTCCTCCACCCTTCCATCCTTGGAGCCCCCCCCGAAGCCCCCTCTGTCCAGGCCCCAGGCCTTACCGCATGGCTGGCCCCTCCCCCGCCCAGCAGCAGCGGGCCGGGCGGGGGAGAGATACCTGAACTCCTCGCCCGACGAGGTCCAAAGAGGAAGTGCCAGGGCAGCGCCTTGCTTTTAACCCCTGTGTATTCTCGGAGGTGTGTCCAAACCCCACTGGCTACACCAGGTGTCAGTATGAAACCCAAAACCTTCATTGGTTTGACCACAGCTTCCCAGAATTCCCAACTTCTTCCTGGTCAAACCATGACAGCAGGGAAGCACTTGGGCTAGAAGACAATGCTCCTGGCTGAATTTGCTGACAAAAACTGTTCCTTGAACTTCCCTCATCCTGGAACATCACATGAGCTGGCACCAACAAAAGAGATGAAGTGGAAACAAGGATTGTGCACCCTCCTTTTAATAGTTGTGGGGATTTATCCTATGGTAAATGATGGCACAAACCAGTAATTGGCCTGAATTTTTTAAAATTCTTTCTTTGTAAAATTTGATACCAGAGAGAGAAAAAAGGTAGACAAACATATACATAGTTCTGGATTTTTACACATATTATATTTAATGTTATGGACATCAAAAATCTGGATATTTTAAATTTTATCAGACTTCACCTTTAGCTCATATAAATCCAGACAAATAGGTACCAGCCTTCAGCTCCAAATTCCTTTTTCACCCACTCAACTTGTGCAACCACTGTAATCTCTGTAGACTCAGTTTTGCATAATGAATTTCACATAATATGAAACTTTTTTGTTCTCTTGCTTTTCATTAGGCTTTGTGCTAGTCAATAAATTACAACTTTAACAGTGAAAACATGACTTAAGACCTCATATAATTACTTTTATAATCTGCTCATATAAACGATTCTGAAGCCAATTGCAAACCTGTCTTACTTGTGGGTCCCACTTCAGCTGGTCTGTGAGCACCCTTGCAGGGGGACAGGATGAGTGCAGGGACAGCCCAGTGGGTATGGGCCGGGAGCTGGCTCAGGTGCCACAAGCACAGTCAGTGTCGTTCTCCTCAGCCAGACTCGCATGCCAGGCAAGAGGAGTGTGAGCAACAGGAGCAGAGCTGCACCCCAGCCTGTGCAGCCTCACATGCAAGACTCTCTGCAGGCAGGAACCCTGACATCTAAATTCACCTTTTGCTTGCATCCTACCAGTTTAAGACATCCAGATTGCTTAACTTGGCTACTCAGTTCTCAATACTTTGACATGCTTTATATCATCCATAAATTTTATTCACAGTGCTTTTATATTTGCTTTTTCAGTTTTTTATAAAACAGTATTTCATAGTCTTGACCTGTAACTCATCTCTGCAAAATCCTATTTGAAATACTTCTATTCAGTGATAAATCTTCCATGACACCACCTTGATGTATACCAGCTACCAAGTGTCTAAATCCATTTAATTTACACCTAATCAATATCAGATAGTGTTGACCTCTAATTACAATAACATGCAGTTCAGGGCTTTATGAAAGGCACTTTCTATGGTATGAAACAATTGCTTTAATGAAGCAAACTTATCTCATCAGAGGAATGAAACCAGATCCACAAGCCATAAAGGCTGGTTGACTCATATTCCCATCCTTTAAATTGTAAAGAATTAAATCCCATATCAGCATTCTGATGTTCATCCTGCTGTCTAGGACTGATGACAGCCTGCTTGGTCTAACAGATTCAGTTATTCTGCCTGCACTTTTCAGCTACTTGTATTTCCTTAGCACACACCCTCCTGCCTGGAGCCTCTGTGCCATCAGGTAGGTAACTCAGGGGTTTTATTTGAATCATATGATGTTAATAGATTCATTCATTTTCATTGTTATAATGAAAAGCATAGGCTTTTCCATATCCTTCACAAAATCTTTTCCCGAATATCTGTTTTATTAATTGAAGTAGTACCATGGAAGGCAGAAATTGCTATGGCTCTAGCACATACAAAAATTCTAATGTAGCATGACTATTCAAAATCCTAGCCTCAGAAATATTTTATTCAAGGTACAGTGGTATAAGTATTAGAACCTGGTTTCGCAAACAACCTCTCTCAACTTCAAAATGGATGGAATATAAATACTATAAAATATATGACTTACCAACAGTGACAACAAAACAAAATTTTTTTCTAAGTTGTTTTTGCCATAACCACAAAAGTACAATTATGCAAAAAGTCTAGTTTCCAGCTTAACATACTAGAGGGCACAAGCAAAAAAAAGAAGCTCTTAGAGTGACAGACAGAAAGTTAATGCCTCCCATCTGTAGGCATGCAACTCCACAGCAGTATCAGAAAACAATTCACGATGTTAGCACTTCATTTTCAGCTGCCATTTAAGAAGACCAAGTCTATTTAGTCTACCTGATCCTCAGTTATGTCAGATGCATTCAGCTTTGTTTGGAAAGATCCTCTGTACATTTTTCTTTAAGGGCACAGGAAGCCTAAGAAGAAAAAGTTCAAAACATCTGACAAATGTTTCTGTCATTTGATTTTCTCTGAAGACAGATGCAATGGTTAAAATTTAGCTACATCATATTTTGGTGTTAGCCATAGCATTTTGAATTAACTGCAACCTATTCAAAATCTGGTATTTTCAATTAACTGGAGCTTATTCACATCTGGCAAGCTAGCAAACAGAGCGGGAGAGTGTTACAGCAGCTTAGCAGAAGCCTGCCATGAATACACATTTGGACAGCCTGGGAGAGCATCAATGTCATTCTGGGAATGTTTCTGGCATGGTGAAAGAAAAACTTCAAAGACATTACTGATTTAAAACTGCCTCCAAGAGTGCAATCTGTGGTGACAGGAAATGGAAAAATTAGTCTCAAAGGGACTGTGAGAAAAGAGCTAGTCCATCATGATAGTGGGTTCCACACATACAGCTTATGTTTTGTCACAAAAGCAAAATAATGTGGTTTCTTTTGGCTGAAACTCAGAAATAAGTCTTCAGGGCAGCTCAGAAACTGCAGGAACCAAACCAAGTTTGGAAGGGACAGCTCAAAAAGGAAGCCTTGTCATCTGCATGGTACATCTAATATTTTAAAAGGCTACCGTAGCCTAGATACCAGCATTTAAAAAACAACAAAAGACTAATAAGGTCTGAAGATGGAACCCTAAAGAGCTATGAGAAGGAAAAAAGGTTGAGCAGAATAGCTATCTGTGAGCTCTGCCTGAGACTACTCCAAACATGCCAAAATAGTACTTGTGGTAACCCAGCAGTGCCTTTTCGAAGCTGACATTGCCTTGGTGTGATTGATGGAATCAAAAGCTTCCAATAAACACAGGGAAGAATAAGGACACAACTTTGATCCCAGGGTAGGCTGAGGACTATTATAGTCCATGGAATTACTATGCATGATTCCCCTGCCTAAGGCACAAATGCAAATTCTCAAGAAGTATATGTTATTAAGGTTTAATTGGAGGAATTAATTGACAGAGGGTTTTGCAGTAGAAAAATCTATTTATAAGATGTGTTTTTGTAAACCATGGAAACAGCCTCTTAAGTTCCTTTAGCGGTTTTCAAGCTGAACAGCCTAGCTGCTAAAATGTATTTTTGGGAAACAGTTTAAGTATTGAGGGACAATAGACAGAGCAAATTTCTTGTTACAGCCTGAATCCAATCACTACACAGTGCCCTGTAAGAGCACTTCAGTACAACATATCATGCTGTTTACTCTTTAGCATTTGAATATTGCTCCACAAAAATTAATTTTCTATAGGGAAGACAGGACATTGGTTACACTCCGACTTGGCTCCTCACTTCTGGGGCATTCCCCTTTGTCCTAGGCCACCCAGAGATTAAGTCCTTAAAAAAATTTAAAAAAATTGAAAGAGGCTCACTACACTAAGCTTCATGAGCTTCAATGAACTCTTCCAGCCTGCAGGGACTGTGAGAATGGTGTAAAAGGGTTGTAGTAAGGCTGAATTTTTGATCTACCACTCCTTGATGAGTCACATGATCTATTCCTATAGAAACTAAATAAATATGTACACACAGTCAATTCTTGTATTCCTGTTATGTTTTGGAGGTAACAACACAGAAAGCAACAACCAAGAGTTTTGGGAGGAAAACTGATTTTCATATATATTTCCTTGGGACATAGGTACTTATTTTTATAGCTCACCAAACAAACTGTAGATCTGGGGTATTTTTGGCTATGTCTTGGATTTGTCTGCCAAATTCATAATCACTCTTAGGTTTCCCATGTGTCCAAAAGATAATTCCAAACAGCTGCAGTATTTGACCCAGGGGGCCTGTATGACCACATCAAGAAGCTCTGAGGAAGAACAAGAGCATATGCTACAGGATGGCAGTGGTTGGGGAGTAAGTGTGCATTTGGGATACAGACAGCCTGGAAAAGCCAAGGGGATCATTCTTGCTGAGAGTTAGTCTGTGCCAATGATCAGACCAAATGCAATCAGTCTGAATGGCAGAGGGGGAGATGGGCTGTGTTAAGGGACACAGGACACTGGACCACATCCTGCATTTAATTCCACTTGGAAAATCCAAGGCAGCCAAGGAAGGAACGTGATTTAGAAACATTACATGCATGTGTGACTATTAAATGGCCTAAGTAGACAGCTTACAGGTTTAAAAAAATAAATCTAGACAAAGCCGTATCTTTGCACATGTGCTGAGCAACATTGGCAAATTTCTTCATCATTTAGATCTCTTGAGCAAATGAGTACATAACAATATCTCCAGTCACAAAAAAGTCAGAGGACACAAGAGATAATATTAAAAGAAAGACAAAATTACCTGGTTTCCACCAGCAAATCTGCACCTATGATCACAATGTCTTTTTTTGATATCCTGAAGCAAGAACAGGAAAACAGAAGTTACTGAGAGCAAATTTTACAATATATATACTTTTTAACAGCATTGCCCTTGCAGTTTCCAGGGCAGAGATGTTGTACTTTGCGTTAGAAAATCTCCTTTTTCTCACAGTACAAATAATACAAAATTCTGGGCCACGGTGGAAACGAAGCCAAGCATATTTTAGTCTGACTCATGTTAAGTCAAGTTTTTTCTAGTCAAAGTGATTGGTAGTAAAGTCCAAGTTCCCTAATTGTTTTAGGCAACCTTCTCAAGATTAGCTGCTGTATTTTACCTGTTATTTACCTAAAGCATAGATTTCAATTCCCTGACCTTTTAAAAAAAATTGTACATCAATCTTATTTGGATATGCAATGCCATTTTTTCCTCCCCAGTGGGGAGTTTTCATATCATGTTGGGACATTTAACATTAAATTACATAGAAAGTGTTGCCTGAACATGATATTGTACTAGATCTCCAGACAATGAAAACATTATGAAATCTTTATGGGCATCATTCCCACCAAAAAATATTTTCCATATTAAATGTTGCCATAATTTTACTCCAAAGCGCAATCAAAATTTTTAACAAAAAGTAAATATAAATGTATTTTCCAAACAGTTGATAAAAAAGAATAGACAGGTGTGTTACACATATATGACTCTAAAGCAAAGAGCTACATGAATCTTTAGATTTTAATTGTTTTTTGCAGTACTGTGTTTAAAAAAAGCATACCACCACCACAAAATTGGGAGGAAATCAATTCAGCTGGAGAATTTTTGAGGTCATAAGGACCAAAGATACTAAAACAGGCAGAGACATTAACAGGTATAATATAATTAGTATGGAAATATTGGTATATTGCCATTTTAAGACCATCATAATAAATTTTAGAGTCTTAATCAGGGTAACTGAATTGTTGATGATGTGCAATAAAATATAAAGTAAACTGCTGCTCAGGCTATCCAAAAACATCTCCTCCCCCTCATCAGTCCCATACCCTGACCTTGCTTACATTCCTGTATGCGTCAGCAGACTGGATTTGGGATTAAGAGATTCAGACCAAATTGAAACATGGCAGGTCCTTTGACTTTAGGTTATGCTCTAACTTGTACCTTCATACTGACAGAACTGCATACTACGAGTGTCTTCATTCACCTTTAAGCCTTTAAACCTGCTCTCAACCACACTGATTGAGCACAGTCTTTTTTGCCTTTTCATAGGCAAGCTCAAAGGACACAGCCAAGAAATGGGGAAACCCACTGAGCTCTAGTTCAGCACATTATTTCTGTTGCTGTCTCCAAAGTAAGCATTTGAAGAGAATCCAAATATGCAAGTGGTAAATAGCACAAACAGTGGTAACAGCAGGACATCTAAAACACTGCTGCTTCTACACTTACTGAGAACCCTCAGCTCCTAATAATTGTCCCAGGGCCTCAAAAAGTGTTCTCAGAACATTCTTCAGAACCTGTTCCAATAAAATACTGAAACAAGTTGCCCACAGAGGTGATGGATGCCTGATCCTTGAAAACATTCAAAATTAAGTTGGATGGGATTCTGAACAACAAGGTTTAGTTGAAGAAGTCCCTGCTCATTGCTGTCCCTGCTAGTCTTGGACCAGGGGACCTTTAAAAGATCCTTCTATGATTCTATAAACCTACAAAGATGAATTTAGGAGTTAATTTTTTAAAATAGAAGTAGCTGTTGTTGTAAACATCTGAATCAAGTTACTGTTTTCTTTAGTTCACATGGGCTTTTCCCCCCATTACTTTAACGTAAGAGCTGTACCTTCCTTTAAAATGTAACTTAAAAGATTTTCAATGGGTGGGATAATTTGTGTACATTTGATATAACCAATTACTCTATGTTTATAAACAGACACTATAGGTACACTTTTTGCTAAGCAAACCTGAAAAACCAGTAATATGAAATAACAATAGCAGAAGTGGATTGTTTGAGAGAAAAATGAAAATTTTCTTAAGTAACTCTAGCAAATTCCAGTCACAGAGAGGAAAAAAAATCTTTCATATGTAACAGTGATTACCTGCTGTAACAATCTTGAGAAAATAGGGAAAACTCATTAGTAATTTAAAAATATTAAGGAATGGCTCAATTCAGTTGTCTGAAAAGGCACTCCATCTTCCCTGCTGCATTCAATTTTCACTATTGCACAAAAGTAACACACTAAAAAAGTTATGAAGACTAAACTTTACTTTCAGTATTGATTCTTTCAGGAAACAGATGAATTTAATAGATTATGGAGAAGAATGTTATCATACCATTTTCTATGCATAAGATGGAAAATATTTGTCCCATTTATGCACTAGTGTAAGTTCCTTTTTAAAACATTATGTCTATATATATAGTTACATAGATATGGATAAAGATATAGAATCCATGGTTTCATAATATTTTCCCTTCTTTACCTCATATGGAAGAGAAACTCTGAGACACAACTTACTGAACAGGGCAGATGGTCGGATTCAGCCATGGGATATAAAACAAAACTTGCCAACAGTTACCAATGTTTCAGCTTTTTAACCTATCTCCAGTAAAGGGAATGCAGCAGTAGTTGAGGACAAATGAGGACAATGTGGCTGAAAATTTGCTGCATTAAGCAGACATGGTGACTCCAAGCTGAGGGAGGCTGAGTGACAGATGTTGCATGACAAAACACCAATTTTCTCATACGACTCAAACACAAAAAATTCAAAACTGGCAAGAACTTCAGGATATTTTTGCAGCTTCAAAAATGAGGAACATAAAGGGAGTAGATATTGCCATTGTTGTAAACTGAAGGTACAAGGAGATACAGGCAAAACTAAGTTAACCTCTGTGCCAACTCCACCACCTTGTCCTGGATTTCTTTAAGCTTTTCTCTGCCCTAGTTCATGAAGATGAATACAGACAACATGAAATCACACAAAACCTCTGGTTACATCCCTGGTGGTCGCAGAGTTGTAGAGGTGGGCACATGTGGTGGTTTGACCAGGAAGAAGTGGGAATTCTGGGATGCTGTGGTCAAACCAATGGATGTTCTGAGTTTGATACTGGCACCTGGTGTAGCCAGTGGGGTTTGGACACACCTCCGAGAATACACAGGGGTTAAAAAGCAGGGCTCTGGCCCTGGGAGGTTCTCTTGGGACATCGAGGAGAAGAGTTGGATCTCCCTCCCCTGTCCAGCCGCTGCTGCTGGGCGGGGGAGGGGCAGCCATGCGGTAGGCCCGGGGCCTGGACAGAGATGGGGGTGAGAAGGCCCTCAAGGATGGAAGGGTGGAGGAGCCCCAAGAGACATCGGGCAGCCATTCCCCCCGCAGGAGGGAGAGAGAGGAGAGTCGGCGAGACGGAATGTGATAGCAGCCGGCCCAGGAGGAGAAAGGGGGGGAGAAGGGTGCAGCCCGGCCGGCCGCAGCAGCAGCGCGTGTGGGAGTATCGTCGTTCTGAGACAGGCAGAGACTGAAATTTTTAACCCCTTTCTTTCATGATTGGGGCCTTGCAAGAATGCTGATCCTCCTCGGAGCTGACTAAGAAGGGAGATAAGAGATAAGATGAAACAAGGACCTGGCCCGAAGGACGTAGAGAAGACTGGCTGAGTGAAGAGAGAGATGCTTGGAGTGGCCTTTTGGCTGGACTTTTCTTGTGGCCATGGACTCAGTTTGTTCCTGTGACACAGAGACTGCACTTAGGGGGAGGCAGTGCCTCAGAACCAGGAGGGTTCATCGTGGGGACCCCCCGGCCCCAGGGGGTTGGAAAAATATGGGGGGGACAGATGTCCCAAAGCAGAGACTGTGCCTTTTTGGAGTGAGACAAGGCATCCTTGAAAGACAACCCTAAAAGCAGCTCTGGTCCATGCACGGTGGTGAGAGCACTGGGCATGGAAGGAAGATGTCACAAGCGGCAAAAGGACTTTTTCCGGGCGGTGCCGAGTGACATGGAAGCACACGAGGTTTCAGTGTGTTTCCAGGGGAAGCCTATGGAACAAGAAGGACTCCTCTCCTCTTCATGAACTGAAGTTTGAGTATACTAAAGTGTGGTGCCAGGCTGGGCAGTTGGTGATTTGGGAGAATGTATCGGATTGGGAAATTCAGGTAGTGGGGAGGAGGAAAGTGGTTTTTTTGTAAGATTTTCAATTTTTTTTTCTTTTCCTTATAGTTTTTCCCTATTTTCCTGTAGTTTAGGTAATAAAGTGTTCTTTATGTTTAAGCTGGAGCCTGTTTTGCTTATTCCTGGTCACATCTCACAGCAGACACCAGGGTGAGGGCATTTTCATGGGGGCACTGGCTCTGTGCCAGGCTCAAACCATGACAGCACATTACAAAAGCTGGGGGCAAGGCACTGTTGGCATTATTGTCACCTGGATGTCAATACCGCCAGCAATGTGTAGCTGGATTGCAGCACTCATGCTAAGAGTGAGCAATCCTTTTATAAGCGCTTAACCTGCACAAACAGGGATCTATTTAGTAGTCATATTATTAAAAAGTTATGTGCCTTCCTAAGCAGTTCAAGACAGAAATCCAAAATACATCAACACTTGAGAATCTGATGAGCAATCAAGTGCTAATACAGAAGCATTTGCCTCCACCCAAAATTGCTAAATACTGAGGGTCTTGTTGTAATAGTACCATAGTACAGGATTTTAGAATTATGCTTTTTTGAGTTGCTATTTCTGTGGTGAGAGGACTGCTAATTCCTGTCAGCCATCCCAGGCCTTATTGCTTTTATAGTTAGAAGTCAATAAGAGTTTACTCAATAAATTAGTAGTTAATTTTAACTCCCTTTTCTGCAAGTTTGGGGTCAGCAAACACATGTAATTTTATTTGCTTCCAAGGATTGCTTTCACTTTTCTTGTGCTTCAATAAAATGTCGTGGTACAGCTCTGGGTATTTGCTCAGTTGTAATGAATTAAGTGATTGAACACAGGATTTTAATAAACCTACAAAAAGAACAGCAGAAAACTTCATAGTGGTGCAGTCAGACTCCACTAACTCCTAATAAAAATGCACCCTTAATAATTTTTGTCCAAGTTGATACCTGTGAACACCACAATGCATCTTTAAAGAACTGAAAAACAATCCCAAAGCTTTCAAACAGGCTACATCAACAACAGCATTTGCCACCTGGTGTTTCCCTCATTTCTTCTCTTTTTTTCTGTGTCTTCTTGTGAATTTGACATGCCAAACCAAGAGGATGACTTCCTTGACTGACATGGCTCCCTGAGCTGCCCAAGGGCAGGGAAACCCTTAGAAATCCATTCCCTGACTGATGGGAGAGTTTCAGCAATATAACAGAGAAATGGTATGGTAGGATTCCCCTTGACTGCATTTCTTGCCTTGCACTTTTCAGATTATGCAAGACATTGCATAGCTTCAAATTTTGTTGAACTGCAAATAAACCTGCTTTCTGGCAAACTATATAAAATATGACCCACAGCAGGAATATTATATTATGTTAATAAGGTAACAATATGGTTTTATGACTTGGGAGCTCTAATACCACACTATTTCTAAATCCTTGATAATTGCAGATTTTCTATCATTTACATAACATATTCAGGATATTGTTTTCAAAATCCTCTTGAACTCAATTGCAGTTTTAGGACTGCAAAATAAAATTTACAAATACTCAGCATAAAGTATCCAGTATAGCTGAATTATCATCTCTCGGTATATTGGAAATTCAGCAGAGTAGCTCTGTGTGCAGTTGCAGTTGTGACTGCTGGGGTCATGGCTGTTCTGAGGTGCAGGATGTGATGGATCTCGGAAGGAAAGATGCCACAAAATGGGAAGATTCAGTCTTGTCTCAGCCATAGGAGTGCCACTGCTTGAGCTGAGTACACCAAAGGCTCCAAAGTACCCTTTCATACCTTACAATTACAAAGCATAAGACACTCAGATGTGAACCGCATTGTTAATATGAAACTACCAAATGCTAAAATGGCTGAGCTGAAATTCATAGGGAAAAGGTCAATTAAAGGACTGCACCCTGTGAAGAGACCATATTGACCTATTTCTGGATCTCCTCACAGGTGTCAGTAAAACCAAAGCTTAGTTGCTACATTTCTTTCCAGCTATCCATTGACAGTAATTGGAGTCTGAAAAAAGATTTTAGAAAATAGAATTGACCAAGAAGCTCACTCAACATTTCTATGCTTGTGATAATTATACAAAAGTAGGTCACAACATCACTACAGGTGAAAACTGTTCTGAATGAATGAGATCTATAAGGGAAATGGAAATTTGCAGAAATCAGTTGAAACACATATGCTAGACATAAAAAGATACACAACTTCATATAGAAGTCCTACCAGATATAAACCTATTAAATCACTTCTGTGGCTTTTCTCCCTTGAATACTTTGCTATGGATATCCACAACCTCATCATATATCAATCTCTAAATTAAATGTATGCTGAGAAACTCCATAGCAAACATCCTCAGTAGAACCATATTGTTCTTACCAATTGCTTTAAACACACTATAAAAGCTCAGTAAAAATCAAGCCCTATTTGTACTCCATTAACTGCTTTGATAGAGACTGCTCAGAACTCAAGCTCAGTGGGACAGCAGAATAGGATTCTTAAGTCATTTTTTCAATATATATCTAAATACAGTATTCTTTAGGCATCATGACCACCTGGAAATATAAATGACAAGGTTGCTGAAGTGATATAGTTACAACTTTTTACTCACACACATAGTTTGCTTTGTAACACATTTAAAAGATTAAATTTTTTTAACACTTCATGCAGTTATGAACATTTTTCATCTCAATGTACTTTTAAAAGACTCCAGCTTAGGATCTACTCACGTAAATTTCCACCTCATCTTTTACAATCACTGCAACAAAGCTGCACAATTTCCCCACATTAGCCACAGAATGAAACCAAGCAACTTGAGTGCTGCAAGTATCCTTTTGTAAACCGCTTGACAACTCTACACACTGGTTGAAAGTTAGTAAAGTACAGTTTATTTTTAGGACAACTTCAGTTTTCCTTATTGGAATTCCATTTCTTACAGTCTAAAGAATACAATTCTGATCACTGCAACCAATTAGTAACTGAAAGTAAACAGAAAAAGAAAGACAGCAGTTATTAACTTTATTTGCATGGCTAGGGGAGGAAAGAATTACCTAAGGCTTCATCCATTTTTCCATTAAGGCCTAATTTAAGACATTGACTCATAAATACATTTTAGGAGAACAATTTACAAGTAGAAATGAGTCTCCAAATGCTTCAAAAATAAGTCAATTGCAACAACAAATTACTGAATACCCAAAGGATGTCTAATTCCCTTATTTGCCACCACCTACCATTGCAATTCATACTCAGGGGGATGACACAGATACATTACCTACAACACTGCATTTTTTATGTTTTTTTCTGTGTTTACAAAGTTATATTCATTCACATAAGACTAAAAAACATCACAGAGGTACAAAGTGGGTTATTTCAGCAGAATGTAGACAATATTTTCTTAAATAACACCACCAAAACCCAGCCCTAATTCTGAAGAACAGTGAGAACAGCTCTCACCCACTCAGTCCCCTTTCATTTTCTCAGTTTTTCCTAATTAAAAATTAGAGGGTGCCCAAAACACTGTACTGTGTTGCTTGGTTTTAAACTTGAACAGAAGTAGGAAAAAATGCAGAGATTTTTGCACACTGGAGTGTCATGAAGATACTACTTTTTATGATCTGCCAGGTAAATGCAGGCAAAATGTGGATTAAAGACTCCCACTCCAGTTTAGCCTCTGGCCTGAATATTCAGTCAAACTCTAACACATAAGTGAATAAGCATATAAAGGAAAATTAACTTTCCATTTTCTGTAGTGGGCTAAGCATGAGTGCAGACTGTTTAAGTGTTTGACAAGCAGAGTGTCCTCTTTCGTTGTTTCCTTGAGAAAAAAAAATATTTTTAAGATGTCATACAGCCAGATATTTGACAATTTGAAATTAAGATGGTTGATTCTGAGTCTGGAGAAGTCTGAATTCCACTATATTATCAATTTACATGAAGAGAAATTGCAAAATGTCATCTCCAGACCAGAGGGCAGGACAACATTCTTCAATCAAAAGAGAAAACATGTCAGCTTCTGAAATGTTAATATCTAAACAATCTTGCACATTGATTTTTGCAGCTACAAGGAAAACTATCTCTTCCATAAGTCAAACAGCAAAATTTAACCCTTGCAAAGGCATCTGTGATTCTTTGTTAGATTGTAGATGGGTTAAGCAACCTCTTCACATAGATTCCAAATTTATTTAAATGTTTCCCAATTAAGATATCAAATTTGAACAAAGTTTTTGATCCTTAGCATCCTTCTTAGGTTATGAGATCAAAACAAAGCATGTAGAAAACTGCAAAATAATCAGGGACGTACTCCTGCCTCTCTTAAGCCATAGTTTTAAATTACTTGCATTTAAAAGTTTAGAGAGAGGTTATTTTAAATGCTCAAAAAGTTAAAAAGTGTGCATTCCTTCTACCTGCCTCATCAAAAAGGAATGAAGTTAATAATCTTATATTTAATGCTGTACTTCTTTACTGGAATGCTTCCACCATACTTTACAAACAGTATTGAAAATGTATCAAGTAACACTCCAGAGTCTCAGCAAAAATGACTTGCACAGTAAGTAGAGGTTCTTTTCTCATAAAGCTGGAGAGGATCTCAACTCTGCCATATACCTGGAGACATTTCAGAATATTCTCCCCATAAGAGGAGAGAGCCTAAAATGGTTTCATGAATTTCAATTATTATGCTCATACATCCATATCTGTGTCTATAGTTGTGTCTAGACTTAGTCTGCATATGTAATATATGGTAATATACATACACCTCATGGATTTGTATACATATCACACATTCTCACAAACACTTGGCATTTTAATATCTTCCCTCATAACTCAGCATGGTGCATAACTTTCTTAACCATTTGATTTTGTCTTTTTAAGTACACAAAGAAAAGCATGGAGTAACTTAACATCAAAATGATCTCCTGGAAAAATAATCTTTTGGTTATAAAAAAAGTTTGCAGGACATCATTTTTCCATATTCTTAGTCTCCAAGGCTGCACACATTCTCTCCACCACAAGTTTCTTCCTAATTTTAACCCTTGCACAGGCATCTGTGATTTTTTTGTTAGATAGTAGATGGGTTAAGCAACCTCTTCACAGATTCCAAATTTATTGAAATGTTGCCCAATTAAGATGTCAAATTAAGGGTCTCAAAATAGGTCTCTGTTTCAAAGTGAGGTTATGCTACAGGAGCATTTTCACTGCTCAGCAAGTACTAGTGACCAGCCTTCTTTACCAAACTTCCTTGTCCCCATTTTTCCTCTATTGACCAGCTTCATTTGTCACGATCAATGCAGTCAGTATTATCTTGCTTCATCACTACTGTCACTCTCTCCTTACAAGTTGTTTTTCTTTTCTTTCATTTCTGCCAGCACCTTTTGCCTCACCATCTCCAGGTGTTACTACTCATGTTCTTAGCTTTAAAGCTGTGCCTCCCAAAGTGTATGCACAGCTTTCAAAGTCACTTCCTGTCCCTGGCATTCACTCTCAGATCTACCTGTCAGCAGGGAGTTCCTCAGAGAGCAGCACTCACCCTTCCTCCAAGCCATTCTCTCCTCCAGCACCCCTGTTCTGCCACCCCTGTCCCTGGGGTGATGCAGTACTGCATGCCATTGATCGCAGCTTCCATGCTTGGTTCCCCAGTGATTTCTGAGTTTGGCACCTTGGGATAGACAAGACACCCTGAGACAGGCATCTGCCATGAGGTACTTAACTCTGAGCTCTTTCCTCATGGCCCTGAATTCTCAACTCTGTAATGGAAAATAATTTCCCCTCTCCCCTTAACAATTAAGAGACTGCATTGCTAATGTTTGTGGAAGGGTGCTGCCTCTCCAGTGATGAAACTGACTGGGAGCAAAGAGCACGCTTCACCTCCAGACAGGAGAAACAATGGACTTACTGTTGTACCCCTGTGTACTACTTACCATCTCCAGTGCCCACCTTAAGGTTTCACTGCATTTTGCTAAAACTGTTAGCTGTTTCTTACTGCTTGTTTTGCTATTCTTACTCTTTTGTAACTAATTTAAATGACTTAATGAAATATTTCTGGCAAAAACACCCACACCTCCCATGATACCACTGCACACCCAGGCTGGCAAAGCATAGCCGTGAATGGGGGCAGACAGGTCTGACGCAAAATTCATTGGTGGCTACTCTCATTTGTTCTAATGGACTTATGCTCAGGATTATTTGGCTCATTAGAACAAGTGAGAATCTGCCACAGTATCCCTAATCTTTGTTAGCAGATGTCTGTCTTTGGACCATATGTTGGGTGTAATCACTTTCAGTTGCCATTTCTACTGCATGGTGAGCAATTTGGCAACAACTTCCTCTCACATGAGAGGCATCTGGCATAGACAAAAGCAAACCCTGTGGATTTCTCTACCAAACAGAAAGATATTGAAAACAAATTATGAATATCAAAGACTGTATCTGGAATGGGCAGATAGTGTTTCCACAGCTATTTGTCTTCAGTTATTCCGTTTTCTGTGTGCATAAAATTATTATAGAAAATTCATGATATTCCAAAACATTGTGGTGTGTGAGACTGCACAGAAAGTGAAGAACAATTTCATCATGATTTTCATTAAAGCATTGGTACTTATGTTGTTCTGGGTTTCAAGACTTTCCCACACCTGCCATACAGTGGCATTGTAATTCATGCCAACAATTTGCACTTCACTATCACCAGAGTGTGTTGGTTTTTCTGTATCTCTTCAGTATCTTTTGATTATGAGCACTAAATAAATAAATCTTGTAGAAAATTAGTAATTAAGGCTATGGAATAACATCAGTTCTGTAAAGTGTTAAATGCTTGTTATGAAATACATGAGAACAGTGAAACTGCACATAATTATTCCTCCCAGTTTCTTTTGACAAACTTCAAATATTTTGCAGAATTCAGACTTAGTTTCTTTCAGTTCAGTTTTGACAAAAACATTTGATAGATGAACATAAACCAAACACAGTGTTATTCACACTGCTTTCTCCTACTTGGTCCTCATGTTCCATGTCAGGTGTTACCATTGCTAATACACTATAAAAAACACTGATATTTCATCTAGCAATGATTAGTAGCAATTGCCCTTTAGGGTTTCTTTTTGTTTTAAGGTGCTTTGTTGGTAGAGGAATGTTTCTTTCAGACACAACATAAAAATTCATTTTGATGCCCTATAAGGCAAATAGCATTTGTAGCATTTATAGCATTTTAAATAAACAATAAATTAATAAATTTTATAGCATTTTAAATAAATCCTCCCATTCTGTCACTCAATAAAAACCTGATGTGTTACTGGCGTAGTTGTGAGTACCTTAGGGACTTCTGCCAACTCATCTATGCCACTGGCACTACTCACTTCTGCACCTCTTTGACCAATATGATTTTTTATGATGTTTGTTATTCTGAAAGAAATGTGGTCTGTGGGAACAACTTCTGCTCAAGAGTTTGATCTCCTGATTGAGGCTCAAATTCCAATTTCCAAGCGCAGTGACATAAATCCAATATAATATCAAACACCAGGATGATTCCACATCCCATACCTATAGAGGAAAGTTGCTTGGCAGATTGCACATGAAAATGAGAACAGAATCTGAACTGCTGATGAGAGAGCACCACAAAGTTTCATTTGTTCAAAACCTCACAAATTGCAGGTAGACTTTACTCAGCACATGTAAAGGTGGCAGACACATGCCAACATTTAGAACAAACACACTTGCTGATGTTTTACTCAAATCTTGGTTCCAATTTAATTGAAATAAGCTTAAGGATTCTCAACATCATTAATTGTTCAGTTCTGTGGGTACAGCATGGATGGAAGGCAAGAGACACATGCTGATGAGGGCATATTAGGGAAAGCATGCAAGGAGCATGTTTCCTTAGCAATTTACAAAGCAAATGAAGGTAATGTGAAACTTCAAATCTTACAATATCTGCTTTATTAGGCTTTAGTTTCTTGTTACTCTTTTCTCATTAGAAAACACTTTTAAACACTAAAGCCTCTGTATAACTCCTCCACCTCTTTCAAATCCCCTTCTCTAAACTCTAAGTCATGTAGTAGGCTTCAAGCTTGGTACATGAATTAGTTCCTTGTGATACTGTCCCACAGAGGGTATTTTACTGATCTAATAAAACCACAATGAAATTACTGTACACAGCCTAATACTGAAGCCAAGTTATTGATTTTTAGGGCTTCATTTCCAAACCTAAAGTGGCAGCATTCTTGAAATCCATGCAACTATACGTGTCTTTGGCAAAGAACCAGCCAGCCATAGCGACACACTGTTCAAGCATTACATTTTCACCACTGCTCCAAGGGCCAGGAAATGATGTGTGCCTGTGGGTACATATAGCATAGATGCCACTCAACCATAGTCCACCTCTCCAATTATTTTTTATTGAACAGGTTTGTTTTTTTTTTTTTTTTTTCAAACATTGAGATGCCAGGATAGTAAGAAGAATGCTGGTGCCTCAGTGGGGACGTGAGAAAAAAGTAATTTAGTACTATAATTTTATGTCAATCCCAAAGTTATTTATTCAGATTGAGGGGCTTGAGAGGAAGATTAAGTATCTGGCAAAAAAAATAACACAACCCAGCTGGTCTTGTCTGTGCTACAATACTAATTTCCACATTAACTTTGCTTCAATATAAGAAAATGTTGGAAATTTTGCCTGTGAATGTTTGTTCATGAGGGATTTTATACCATAGTGACTGCATCCATGACTGATCCAAAAAATTGCCTTAATTTCTATAAACTTGTAATGAAAGTGCAAGAGTTCATTCATATAACTAATTGGTGGAAAATTTTGCAATATACTATTAGAGGAAGATTTCAATGTTCACATATATTATAAAGCTCTCAGAGAACATAAAATAGTAAAGCAGAAACTATGCATAGGAAAAATAAGGTCAAGAACTCATATCCCATCCTGAAATGTATTCCTAAAGGAATAGCTTAAGTGCTGTATGAAACTGAACTACATACTTCCCTTTTCTTTTAACCCTCTGAAAACAATGAAATATGAGAAGAGAAGGAATTAGTGGCAAAGTGTGTAGTAGAAAGTTAAATAAAAGAAACAAAGTGAAGAGAATAGACAACAGTTGAACTTTTGTGGAACTTGGAGCTCTAATGTAATTTTCTTAATTTAGTTTTCTTGTTCATTTAAATCCTCTTATTTCCAGGAAACCATTGAAAATTATTTGATTTCACATTTTTCCAACCAGCCTTTCACTCACAACAACATATTAATGTCTCTAAGGAGGCTTAGTTTTTACATGAAAATAAGATTTTTGACCTGTATGGATCAATAGAGAAAGTCTCAATTTGTACAAAAATTACATACACATATCAAACAAGGTCTTCTACCTTCTTGATACTTAGACACAGATTATTACTATTATTTATCAGCCTCATGTAAGAAGCAGCTGAACTGCCTATGCAGTACTCAAGAGATGGGAAAAAATAATATGTATAAAATGAATACATAAAGAGTGTCTCAGAGGTATTAATGGGAGTAGAAACAAAAAGCTAGCAGAAGAGGACCTTTTGCACAAGTTTTTAGAAGCCACCAGTAGTGAAGCAAACTGTTCTGTCATTAGGGTGTACAGACTAAAGGCATGCCTCCAGGGTATTCATTGAATTATGATGATGGGTAACATGATATTAAAAGCGTCACTTGGTCTCTTCTGCTTTTAGAAGAACTTTTCTGCCAAAAATGTTGAAGCACCAGAATTGAGTTTGGACAAAAAACCAGGAGCTGTACTGGCTCATCATGGGAAGAAGCAGTGACTTACACCAACTATTCTCTTCTAGCAAATCTCTTAATGTATGCTTAGTGCATCTGTTTGGTTTTAGGGCATGACTTTTTTTGTCTTCTAAGTACAAGAGCTGTCTGCAAACCTCTTAAAATACTTTTCATAATGGTCCCATCACACTGTGAATTATGCAAATATTTTCCCCTTCTCCAATTCTAGAACCTGTGCCGTTGTTTCAATCAGATGTTTACCTTTCCATATGGGGGGAAAACATTAAGGAAAGATGAAGTCATATCTCAAGTGCTTGTTCTTCCACTGTCACTCATAATATTATGTACAAATCAAAGCAAAGTGGACTTTGAGACTGGAAACTCCCATATATAATTTTCTTATTAAGACTGAAAGTCAGACATTCAGAAATTATCTCCAGTTCAAAGCTCCCTTATTTTATAATGCTTGCAACATTTCTTCATTACTTATAAGGAAATCAACTGAAGAACAGCTATGTAAAATTGGAAGCCATAATCTTTTGATGGAAAATCAGAGCCCAGTAGTCTGTCTTCCATAAGGAACAGTAATCTCAGTCCATTCAATCTGAAGATTTACAACAGCAAAAGTGGATTAACAGTATTCTAATTCTAGAAATTACCTCTCAATTTCACTTAATTAGAGTCTGAATTCAATATACAATTTCATGTTGAGCAAGCAAAAATAAGCTAACAAATATGCAGCCTGTCAGTTCCAGTGGACCCAGGCTGCAGAGAGCTGACAGCATATAGTCTCTCATACAGCTATGAAAATTACAGATTGCAGCATGAAAGATTACATATTGTTAAGCAGTGTCAAACCACATTGGCAGTTCTCACATGTCAAATGTGTAATTACATAAGGATTATTGCTAGAAAAGCACAAGATCTGGGTGATTTGAGCTGAGTGCCAACTCAGCCATTCATTTGAAAACACTTAGGGTATATATGTAGTTTGGATTAAATAACCGCTGTGTTTCAATGAATTTGATTTTTCTTCGGCTGATTCTTGCAATGTTACACTGATGCCATATTGCCATCTCTAAAGGAGACTCCTCCAACCTGAAAGCATCATCGTGTGAATATCTGAGTTTGAAGGCATTCATACACAGGAGCTCACTGATTCTGAGGTGTTACACCAGCACCTGTACACCAGCATGAAACAAAACAGCCCTTACTTCAGATTTTCTTGCCTTTGTCAGTACAAAGCAGAGTTAACATTCTATTATTTTGAATAGGATGCTCACATTTATGATTTTCAGTGGTGCTATGAAAGACTATTACCCACATTTAACTACCACAGATATGGCAAAATAATACAGGGTGGAGAAATGAAAAAGAACTTTGTAGAGAGATGCAATTGGACCAGCTGGGGATCAGGAAGAGAAATGAAACCTGTCAAAAGGCTAAATTTAATAAAAATGGCCGAGCTGGCAGGCAGATCTCACTGTCAACTGCCCTGGTATATTTCTGGTCCTGTGACTAAATGTGAATTTACAAGGGCCTGTGAATAGGTGACCTCTAGCTGAATTTTAAGAGCCACTTGCTACAAGCAGAAGTTACTAGCTCTTTATTCAATTTAAAAACTTGTGAATGTTATCCCAAACACTTTGTTGTAAGTACATAAATTATAGATGTTGCTTTTAGGGCAAATAAATGTCTATTTCTTCACTGGACAAACATCATTACATCTCTCAGGACTTTAAAATAGTGAAGCAGAACTCAAATCTTCACAGGTGTTATCAAAAGAAAAAAAAAATGGAAAATCAGAACCCAAACAACAAGTAGATATTTTCTTGGAAAAATTCTCATTTTCTCCAACCAGGATTTTCAAGGCTATTAGGCAGGGCCAGAAGCTGAATCCAAGTTAACATCAGAAATTTTAGATCAGAGTCTCTTCCTTGGAGACTGGTATCTTGGAAGTGCAGACAATGGACTGCCATCATCTGCCTTCTCCTGCTACTGTCTTCACTCCAGGATGTCTCACCAAGAGCAGTGGCAGGTACTACACAAACCAAGGGAATCAGTTTCTATCTCCAAAACAGACTCACTTTGTGGGCATGCCAAGAGAGGTCGCTTCTTTCTTTTTTCAAGATGTATCTGGCAACAAGTCTCACTTCAAAGCCAGCTTTCTGGGAAGGCAGGTTACAATTTTCCCTGAACTCCCCTGATGATGTGAATTTGTTTCCCACTGTATTAGTGAGCACTCCCAGCAAAGCACAGTTTCTCAGCTGCACTCCCTGGCAGTGGTGTGGGACAGAGTCTGAACGAAGATTGCCAAGAGCTTGGCTCAGTCACTCCCAAAGTGTCGAGTACCATCTGTGATGGGCATATTCCCTAGGGAATATATCCCCTCTTTCAGCTGCTGTCCCAAATTAGCAGGATCTGCCATAGTCTGATATATCCTGTGCAATATCTGTCAACTACATAAGGCTGTGAATATATTAGGGAGCCCCATAGTGTGTAGGAAAATTAATTATACCCAAATTGATTGTTGGCATCCAGTATTGTCAAGATATCTCACCAAATCATCCTATTTTCCAAAAATCATGGAACCAGATTTACCCCTTTACAGCTTGCTTTCATTAGAAGAGCTCATTGAAATGTAAGTAGAACTTCTCTCTCTAGTTGAATTTTGTTATTAGAAAGATATTGTCTGTATTGACAGGGCAGCCTTATCTCAGACCTGTTTTCCTATGATGAGGATTCCTAGCAGCTATTACTTGGGGTTTTCAGGGTGATATGTCAGACCCAGTGTTTGAACACCCCTGCACAAAGGGCACATATCCCTTACCAGCTTGCAGTAATTTTAGCAATGTTTTTAAGTCATGCATAAAACATAATGAGTACCACTAGATTCCTATTTTTCCATAACATTGATAAGAGTTTTACAAATATTTGGCATTTCATATTGGTTAACTCAATTAAATTCATTTTTTGGTATGTGCTAGAGTGGATAGAAGTCCATATATTCATGCTTATAGGGTTATTTGACTAAACGAGGTCTAATATTTTCTGCATCTTACTTGAGGTC
Source organism: Zonotrichia leucophrys gambelii (assembly GCF_028769735.1). NCBI lineage: Eukaryota > Metazoa > Chordata > Aves > Passeriformes > Passerellidae > Zonotrichia > Zonotrichia leucophrys. Next base: position 20,349,700 of record NC_088169.1, on the reverse strand, counting down.
TCCTTTGCAGTAAAAAGAAGTGTTTTTGCTATATTGCATGTTTGGTCTAAGCTCACAGAAGGGAAGCATGAGATGCTTCAGAGAGAATTTAGATTTAACCTAATAGGAAACCAAACAGTAAGACTTAACAGAAATTATCTAGTATTTCTCATCTTTTTTTTTCCAGGACTATGATGTGCTTCAGTGAGTAGCTATACACAGCCCACAAAGAGGAAAAAAAAAAAAAAATCACTCTAAGGCTTCTTTGGAACTCATAGCAGATGGCATTTGTTGCCATTACGTTACAAAGGTTCTGTATTGCTAGAGCTTCATACCTCCTTGATGTTTCTTATTGGCATCTCCTCTATGCACCGACCCTTCCTTCTTCTCACAGTAGCCAACCAACTCTAGTAGCCCCTCAACCAACCAATCCACTCTTTTATAACACTTTTCTTCTTATTGGCTACAGCTGTGGCCTGTTAAAGTCAGGCCTGTTCCCAATCTCTAGTAATTGGCTCAGCTGCAACTCCTTAAGGGGTAAAATTACTTTCTATACTACCTTTATTTTCTTATATTTGATCCCCCAACAGGCATTGTCTTAAATGAAAAGTGGAGAAGGTGTAACCATGCGCCTGGCAGATGGGCAGAAGCTCAGGGAGGGAACAGCAGATACCGATGGAGCAGACCCACAATATGTGAGGCCAGTGCTGTGCATGGTCCTCTCGTGCTGCCCCTTTTGCCACCAGACCCTTTTGCCTTTCTCTCTGGCTGATCCCCTGCTGGGTGCACCAAGCCACAGTGACCTCATGGACACCTGTGTGCCCAGGGCAAGGGACGTGCCTTGGGCATGGTGTCATTCCAGTGACGCCACAGTAGTCCTTCCTCTAGGCAGGAGCTTCCCTTCTAGTACATCCTCAAATTAGTAAATCCTCAGCCTAAAGAATTTATGACAAATTACCTGGCACTTTTACACCCTTGATTTGCCAGAAACATGCCTTAAATGACAATATTTTATATGATTCTTTGTAGAGGCCATTTCAAACAAGCTTGCAAATGGTGACTTGTCTCAGGATCATAGTTTGGGAATCACTGCCTTAATATTGAAATTCTTTGGTAAACATTGCTAATAAATAACATGGTTATGTTCCCATGATGAACAGTCAAACTACTGCTCTGTTCAGTCTGCTCATCAGCCACATTCCTCTTTTTTCCACTGCTCTGAGTATGAGCCACTTTTAGCAGAGGATTTCTTACTCAGTATTTATAGCTCATATAAACCCCCTATTGTTCCTCTACACATGATAAAAATATTTAAGGATTGGAAATTACATACAATTTAATGGGTATCCTCAACAGCCATTGTGATTTGATAGAGAAAATAATTGTCCTGTACTTCTAGCCCAAGCTTGCCTGACTTTTACAAAGATCAGCTCACATTACCTCGTGATTCCACAAGCTTCTGTAAGTCCTTGATGGAACTTTCTTTAATAAAGACCCTTTCCAAACTCAGCACTTCTTTTCAAAAGCTTTAGAGTTGACAGACTTCAAGAAGTCAAGAACAAATATAACAAACATAGCAAAATTCCAGCCGCAGGCTGTAATAAAGAATTAAGGAAATACAACAACTACTGACTCCCATAAAATTAGCTCAAGTCTTCACATATTCACGTATTTCCAATCTTGCTATAAAAAAAACAAAGGCTGATTATTAGTTTCTATATCTATGTTTATTTTCTGAATTTTAAACATAGAGTTCCGCCACCAAACTGAAGTAACAGTTAAATAAAACAAACAAAAAATTAAGCTTTTAAAAATTATTTGCATATTTTGTGATTTTCAGATTCACCAAGGTGTCTGGGGATAAGTTTTCATCTTGACCCTCACAAAACAGTTTCTGTAAGTTTATAGGCTCAGGAATTTTTGTGAGTGTCCAGATATCTCAGAGCATCAGATTTATAAAACCTTAAAGGGAAACAACATTCATATAAAGCTGCTTTGTTCTGTTGGAAAAATAAAAAAGCTTCTAATGAGTGTCTTATGTGCAACAACCAATACAGCTTAATATTTGCAAATTGGAACTGTTGAAAGTTCATTTAATATTAATGTCATTTTGATGTCTGCTTATTAATTTACTAGTTGCTTTCAAATTCTGTTACTTGTCCCTCGTGTGCTTTGTAGCGTACTGAGTTACTTTCTGTTCATAAATAACAAATGTATGTGTGTTCTGCAGGGATGTGGGACCCTCATGGAAGCAGCTCCGCTATGCATCAGAGAGACAGGAGAACTTGCAGAGAGTAGTTCATATCACTGACTTTAAACCTCTGTGTCCAAGATAGGGTGTAGGGACCTTTGGGAATAGTTTTTTCCAGTTACTTACAGAGTATATTTAAATGTGTGGTTCAGACTATTTTTATTGACCAAAAGGGTAAATGATAGGGGTTTCCAGATATTCAGTGTTCCTGACCTTTTTTTGCCTTGAATATTTGTTGGGTTTTCCCACAAGCTTGTTAGCAAACCCTCCACAAACAATGTATCTCAGCTAAAGAATTTTTCAGTCTTACTAGAGTACAGATTTCTTCACAAATTATTTTTTCTAAATCTGTTCCAGTACACAAATAACAATTAATACAGTCTTTACTTGCTTTGGTATTCCCAGTACAGCACAAGAAACTTTGAATTACATCTCTATGAAACCAATGTTATTTTGATAAACGAAGCATTTTCTCATTAGCAAAAAGTACCCATGCATATGATAAAATCTCCAGCAGGGTTAGCAGCTGTTTATTAATGGCTGTTGGCTTGTTGATACAGACATTTATGTTTAAACATGAGCCAACACATTACTGCAATGGGTATATCTGCTCCTGTGTTTTCCATTTCACCCAGGCATATCAGATCATATTCCTGTTTCTTTTAGCATTTGAGTCATTGCAGACTGGGAGCTAGTCCTATTAAACTCAAGCAGCCACACCAGTGTAACACTAGATAAAAATGAGAAAACAGACAAAGCCCATATTTTTAATGCACAAGCATTTGCCATACATTATGGGTGCTTTATGCTTTTCCTGTTCATTTTCTACTTATATTTTCTGAGATCTGATACACTAAAGTATTCAAAATTATATTGATGAATTATTCAACAACTCTCTTAACTATGATTTATCTGAAAGCAGAAAGAATTCATCACCAGCAGAGCTAAAATAAACACTCTCTTATGACTCTAAGATTAAATTACTGATATAAACAGAATCTGAAATTCCTTCATACAGTGCTCTACATGAACATCAGCAGAGAAAGGAATATTTTCTTGTGAGGGCTGCAAGAGTGCAGAGACCATTTCTTAGCAAAGATAATACTTCTTTCACAAGGGGAGCAGAAGAGCTATGTATCTAAATATTTCCTCCAGTTGTATTTCTCACAATAAATGGTGACACAAATGGGAATTTACAGGTAGAGCTAAAGGTTTCATATAAAGCAGTTAATAAAAAGGGCAGTTTACCAAGGTTCTCTTGATGCCAGTTTTCAGCAATGAGTAAAATCTGTAGTATACAAGAGTTATATATTTTTTTATTTAACTTTACCTGGTGTGCTTTTAATTGGCCCCTGAGGAACAAGTTACAACCAGTGAATCCAGTCATCCCCTGGGTCCTGTAACCAGGGGTACACAGTTCAGCTTTAGTTCTGTGCTTCATAATTAGGCATCCATGATGAATACACACACGAGATTGAAACACAGGATTCCATTGTGCTTTCACTTATTTGCAAACCCGAAAAGTTTATTTTTAAGCTCAGCATTGTATAGAGGGTCTTTTCTTTCCCTCCTGTCACATGAAATGCCAGAGAGGGATGGGTTTTCTGGAAAGCCTTTTTTTGTTAAATGTGAGCAGCAAAGAAATTAAATCCCAGGCCAAACATTTTAAGATTTGAAAAAGGACAAAAATTATAGAAGGCCAAAAACAAATCAAAATTCTTTTTCTGCGTTAGGGGTTTTGAAGAAATTAGTGTAATTCTACTGACTTACTTCACACTTATGATAGCATAATAAAGTGTAGGACTGGTGGATTTACAAAGCATTGCACTGGGTTAGTGCTCTTCTTTATGTTTTTGTAGATTTTCCTGTCTGTTTCAAGAAGTTCTCACAGCTCCACATATATCTGTCAGATCTAGGTCTGACTTTCAGGCATGTGAGCTGTTTAAATCCAAGGCCTGAATTAAGTCAAACATCTAGTGACTGGTGAAAAGTTATTATCATTAAATATAAACTTGTTGTCTTTTTTCAAAAAGTATTTTTTTCTCAGTTATCTTTCCAAAGTTTTCATAATATTAGTCGAAGTTTGATTTATCAAAACACAGCTGCTGGTGGAAAAGACAAATACGTATTTTTAGTGTCATTTGAAAATATTAGAACTTTAAAAGCAACTCTCTAGGATGTCATGTTTGGCTACAAGTGGATATTCTCACAAAATACTTTTTAAAGTACATTTTTAATCTAAAAAGTTTATATCTCAACTGCTTCATCTCTGCTATATTCCTCATCTACTTGCTGGAATAACCATATCCACATGACTGTTTTCATCTTGTCTCAACTCTTCTCAAACTCCCTCACCCTATAAATTTGCACAGCCTTTAACAATGGCACTTCTATCTGGGATATTATTTTAGATATGACTGAGATACTCATCATAATGGCAGTAAGAACTGTAAGCCTTTTAAAATCTTGCACAAAATCCTGCTCTTTCAATTTAAGATATTACTCCATTAGCTCTTTCACAACCTTCCTCTCCAGAGCTTAGCCTTGGGACATATGAGAAATACTTGAAGTCATTTGAAGTGTTAGATTGGCACATTTCCTAGAACTGAAAATAAAAAAACTTCAGCTTCTGAAATAAACAAAAAAGAGCAAGCAACACGCTGTGTGTTTTATACATTGTGAAATCCTGGATTTTATGTGACCTTTCTCCTCTTCTGGGTGCACACTGGGGCACAAATTCTCCTTCCTGATGAAGCACAAATTGCTATACAGCTGAGGGTTTCAGAAGCAATGAAAAGAAATTTTTATTATATTAGCTCCTACAACAATATGCCTCCCAAGGAAATATTTTCCTTTAAAGTTATTACTGCAAAATATTAAATGCATGTTTAACTTTATGTTAATTGGTAGTCCCATTGTCTTCAAGTGCAGTTTCTTCAAAATTACAGCTTACATTTCTCTTGTTCCGCACAGATGCTTCTCCTCAGTAGCAGAAGAAGACATCAGGAAAGAAAAATGAAATTTCTCTCTAAATGGATATATTAAAATGTAATGTCTGAATTGACAGGACCTTCTGTGCTTTAGGATTAAGAAATGGAGAAAGTGTACTTATAAAAGATAACTTCAGCAAAATGTATCCCCAAACTTTGAATCCTGGTTAGTGCAGATGTGTGGCAACCTTTTTTCCTAGAAAGATGAGAGTTTATTTCTGGTTTAAGGTTTTTAAATTATTTTTCATGAACTATCAAATGTCAGTTTATGTTAAATAATATTCCAACCTTCAAAAGTTCCCTCAGGTAATGGAAGAACAAAACACAGCAGAAAGTAAATTCTCAATATGCAAGCAAACATAATAAAATCAGACCTTTATAATGCACATTGACATTTTCAAATACCTTTTTATACTGATATATAAAATTTTCATCCTTATAATCTATAACAAAAAATTATTTTAAAGATGGCAAAAGACACCTTCTGACACTGAGTGTAATACAGGTTTTTCGGATATTTTGACTTTCAACTCAGCATTTTCAAAAAAAATTAATCCAAATTGGGTTTATTTTCTATTTTTGCAAGACCATAATAAGGAAGAAAGAAAAAAACAGCAATAACCACAAAACCATTAACTTGACCATAAAGTATTTTTGCCTTACTTAATCAAAATTTCAGCAAGCCGTAGGAGTCTTAACCTGCCACGCTTAATCTTTAGATTCGGACCTAGTTCAGAGCTTTACTTATGGACTTCATTGTTCTTAAAATTAAAATTTAAAAGAAGGGGAGAAAAAATTTAAATAAAGTGTTTTCCAAAGAGATGTCTAAGGGTATTTTTTAATTTATTACCCTGTGGCAACAAAAAAATTCCAGAGGAAAACAAACCAAAATCTCTAACAGAAAGAAACTCTGTAAAACAAATAAATATTCAGGTATTTTGTCATTCACATTTTCCTGAAACAAATTTATGTCAAATTTTCTTAAGTCCCTTGGGCTTATTTATTTCAGAGTAAATTAACAAGCCTTGAAGCTTGTGGCTTGTTCTTTAGTTTTCTCTACTAATAGCAGCTACACAAGGTAACATCATTTTAAAATGCCCTCTTCCCAAAGCCTATTTGGGTTGACATTTATCATTTGCATATATAACAAAAATTTAGGATACCAAAGTGCTGTATTTTTTGATGAAAAGCCAGAAAGTTTGTTTTAGGAGCCTCTGAACAAGGATTCAGTTTGAATCTGAAGCTTTCACAGGATTCTTGTTGTCTCTGTTAAATCATCTGTGGTTCAACAGCTGTGATAGGGATTTACAGAGGCTAAACCATTATTTAGGGGAAATGTGAGTCTCACTGTATGTCATACATTAGAGTGAAAAGCATGAAACATCCATTTATGAAAATCCATTTTTCCTGTGACAGAATTAAATCAAAACTCAAGAGTATATGTGACAGTTGTGATGCATTTAATGCACTGCTCTATCCTGTTTAAACCTGTTTTGAAATAATGTGTGAGAGGTTATTAGTGGAACTAGTATAAAGAGGGTTTTGACTGAAAAATATTTCCTTTACAGAGTGATGAGGCAAAAAACTACCTTCCTATGTTAAACACTGCTACCTTCCTATGTTAAACAAAGTAAGCCATACCATTAGGAAGGCATCATTTACTTTTTTTTCTTGTTCCTATGGGTTGTTCCTAATTATATTTAATGAAACAGAACTATATTTTTGACACAAGCACGACTGCAGAAGTTTGATGGTCTTAATTAACAAGCGCTAATTAAAGCACTATGAAAGACTGTAGCAGAATGGTGATTTTGGTCCATTCAGCTCAAGTCTCTGCTGATTTAGAAGACAGTTCAATTCCTTGCTTGCATTCTTTAGCTGGGACTTGTGTGAGCAAATATGAATAATAGAGGAATACTATTACTGGAAGTTTAAAAGACAGCTGAAAGCCAAAAACACTACAAGTGAAGCAGTGCAGATCAGATTTCTGAAAGAATTGTTTTTCTAAGCATGGCTGAAGAATTAACATTGAAAACAAATGTTAAAAGCTTTGAACAGTTGTGTGTCTTTACCTGGGTTAGATTATACCATTGTAAGTTGAAAATTAGTCAAACAAATTAACTCTGTGTCTGTCTAAGCATCACTGAAAACAGAATTAAAAGAATTGAGATGTATTTCTTTTTTAAATTAAGTATTTACATTTAAGATATTATTGACACTGTTTTAAGGTAGTCCTGAAACTTTGTTAGGACTAGTTTGGAGAAATAATATTTGCCCAAATTTTGCTGAGACAATCATGTTGCACATTTTCATCACTGAAATGTACAATATTACAGGGGAATGTTTACTTTGCATACTTTAGTTTACTTAGGCCTGCTCATATATCCTGGGCTTCTGGAAAGAGAATTTTGAAGGAAGTGAGTCCTAACAGGCTGGGTTAGTCATAAACAGCATCCATCAGGATACTACAGAGTGGCTTCAATAGAAAGTATAACCCAGTAAAGTGCTTTTGTGTCTACCAATTAGTTGCTGCAGAGCTCTAACCTCTCAGGGAATTCATCTCCAGTAAGTCATTGAAAGTCCAAAGCTATGACATGGGCTGCCCCTGGCCTTAAAGGATCCCTGGGACAAAAGAATACCAGAGGCTGAGACAAAAATGGACCATTTTGTGTAACAAGCCACCCATATATACCCAAGCAAATTGATTACCATAAAATATTTCTGTACCAGCCTTGTTGAGGACATAAACTTTATCCCTACAGTCTATGCAATGCCATGCACAGAGGCCAAGAATTTTCTGAATAATGGAGGCCAGCTATCAAAGGCAGGAGAGGTGCACAATTAACCTGTCATAACCGCCCCTTTTCACTCTTCTGCCTCCAAGAAAATAGTTCTAAGCAAGGTCTGACTCTCCTACTCCTGAAAGAGTCACCATGGCTGCTCAGCAGCAGAGGCAGTGCTGGCTTTCTGTGCCTGCCTACCACTTCCCATTCAGCCCCACATTATCCCCAAGAGAGGATCCGTAGTTTGGATGCTGCATTGGCAGAGGCAGGACTCCAAAGCACAAAGTCTAACCACTGCCTGAAAGAGGCATTGTCCACCCAGTCAGCATAATGTTCAAAACTTGGCTACAACTGCAATTTCTGTGCAGTGCTCCACCCACGTGGCAGCAGCAAGACATTCTTCTAAAGCACTTGGGAGCCATCAGGTGCCACGTAGCTTAGGATTTTAAGGTTCTGTATTTTAAGCAGGATTAGGTATGAAAGACTTAATGGAATTTCTCAGGGGAAGACAGCAAGAGAAAACGTGCATCACATTTAGGCTTAAAATAGACTAGGCAATGGATGGGGATTTTTCACAGATTATGCTTCAATTGTCCACCAAGATTCATCTCAAACTCTGTATAGCAAGTGAGAACAAGAGGCATCTGAATTATTGGTTTAATTGAAGCACCTGAAATGTAAGGTAATCCAACAGGAATGGAGACTCCATGCAAGTCAGCATGTGTTGGCTGACACACAGCTAGAAAGGAGTAAGACAACTAGTGGTCTTGTAGACTGCAGTAGCCTCACAGGTCATTGGGATACTGTAAGATGAAGACTTCAGGGTACAAATTTATAGCTTAAATTAGTCAATAGGACATATGGTTGTAAGGATGGGATGATGACTTATCCCTTTGGGCATGCAGAATCAGATGAATTGTCTGCTGACCTCTTTAGCTACTTGGGACTTAGCAGAATTATGCTTCCCTGGTGGTCTTCTCATGTTCTACACCATGTAAACTTGAGTTACACTACACACAATTCTCACTTTTTGATTCCAGCTGAATACTAAATTTGACAAAATTGTTTCACAAGAAATAAATTCACAGATGTCACAGAGAACTTCCACTTGTTTTAAATCACAGAATCATCCAGGATTTCTCTCACTGTAAAAAGCTATGCACAACAGCAAAAATGGAAAAGAATCTTTCCATGGAAGTATGAAAATAATGTTTTTATATAATATACACTCCTACTGGAAGCATGTCAGAGTTTATGTATCTCACACCAGAGGAATGGTAATTAAATTCTCATTCTAGATTCATGCTGAAGCCTGTTCCAAATAATTCAGCTTTAATGGGAACTTAGTGATTTGAGTCAAGAGGTCGAGGGCTATGTGATCTTTGGCATGACATTTCTCTGTAAACCATGCTGTCTTGTAAAACCATAATCTATTCTGTACTACAAAAATTGACACAACTTTTCAACCCTGGCCTAAGAGGCTCAAAAAGTTCAGGTGACTGATTCCCAGCAAGACAGGACAGGCCATAGAGCTGTAAGAGCAGTGAATAACAGTGCTCCTTGTGCAATGTCTGCAGTAACATTAAGGACACTATCTTCCTCACAGGCAGGGGATTCTGGCCTCTTGGAAAACTTTACAACAACATTTAATCTATTGTTTTGATTCAGCCTATTTACATCATACTTTTGTATTAAAATGACTGATGTTTTATGAGAAAGCAGACATGAGTTAGACATGCCACATGACTTAGAAGCTAGAAAAGCAGCTTTGGTTTAATTTTATTTCATTTCAAAGTAACATGACATGTAAAAACTGTGATCACTTCAGCCACTTAAATTTGAAAAACAGTAGGTAATTTGGGGTAATAGAAAGGAACTACTATCTCAGGATTTCTAACAATGCACAAAAAAGATAGAAATGTCAGACAGTATAATCCACTGCTGCTCATTAATGACCTCATGTCAATGAGTTGTATTTGCATGTGAGAAATACTTGCTCTCATAGGTGAGGTCTCAGGTTATATCTGATCAGGGAACTTGAGAATGTTTCCCTGCTGTACATTTGTCTCCCTGGACCAAACTAATTCTTATAAGGACAGAACCCAAATACACAACACCATTTCCCACTTTCCACAGAAAGGAAACCCAAATACAGGGGTCAGACAAGATGCAAGTGATGCATGGACCAGAACCACAGGGCATGCATGGTATGCTCCAGCAGAAAGGTTAGACACAGCTTTGAAATATTAGTAGGAAACTAATTGAAGAAAACTCATTTGGTTTGTAATGTCTGAAGTGCCCATCAAAAGTGAGTTTCCCCAAAATCAGCTTGTCATAAAACCCAGACTCTCAGAATGGGGCTCTGCAGGAAGAAACCTCACTCAAGCAAAGATTTGGCTATCAACATTTGAAAAATTCTTCAATATCCACTTTCTAGTCAATGAAAAAGTAATCTAGAGAAACTTGCAGGACTGGCATCATGATAGGTACATCTTTCAATTCAGTGAGCTAAGCTAATTTAAATTTATCCCTTCTTTAGTGTATCAAGTGAAAGAATCCCCTAATCAGTGAAATATAATATTAAAGCAAAATAGAAGCTTCAATATGAACCCAGTGTAGCGTATACAAAACCTCACAAACCACAGTTCTGGGTCCCCAGGTTTTCTGAATTCAAAACCACATGGGTTTCAACTTTCAAATCATAATATTATTTCATTATGCTGAAATATTTAAGATGTTACTACATTTCCTCTTCAGTCTTAGAGACAGATGGAAGTAAAAAAAAGGAGAAACTACCAAGGAGATGAGTGGGAATTATAATAGCACTGCACAACAAATAATATCATCACCATTTAAAAGTGGCTCTGTTCTGTGCATGCCAAATTAGAGCAGGCTTTCAAATTTCAAAATTAGAGCTTCTAATGGCAGTTTCATTTCATTTTTGTTCCTTGTTTTTGTCCCTGTGTCACTGTAACCCCATTACATCTGAAGTTACTAACAGATTCACATCAACACATGGAGAAAAATACTCCTTTCTTTTTGTCTGGCCTCTGAAAGAGTTTTTAATGCCTCCCTTATCTATATGCATTGTTTATAAATATGCATTATTCAGTACCTAGATTGGATAGTGATGGACCAAAAGAATTTGCATGGATCACATTCAGAGCAGCTCAGAGAAAATTACTTTGTCAGAGGCACCACTAGTTATTAGTGCTAAGCAATGGATAAAAACCTCAAAGACATCTGCTTAAAATACCTATGCGTGTATTAGAATAAAACTAACAGAAATATAGAAATTGTTTCCTTAGAAATTTAAGGCAGATTTAGTGAGCTTTAGTCAAATCAATATTATTGCCAGAACAAATATTCTGGATACACTGGTTTAGGGATTTGTTTTGCTCAAAGTTCCACTGGAAGATTCCCAGCTACAGACTGCCCCATTGATTTGCAGGACTATGTGCAGGAATATCAGTTTTTCCCATGCTAAATTACAACAGCAGAGAGGAAAGGTCTTTCCATTCAGAAGAATATTCAGCATATACTGCTGTAAGGAGGCTTCTTTTGAAACTTTATTTCTTTTTTGTTTAATTTAGTTTAGCCGATATGAAATTTGAATAAAGACATGAAAGCCTTACAGGAAAATCTGTGGTGCTTCTAGTCTGTAAATGACAGTTTTAAGCCTCTTATTTTTCTTTTTTATTCCCTTTGTTACCATACTATTGTCAAAAAGCACTGGGGAATGGATCCATCCCCTAAAACCCTGAAGGAATCTTAGCTATTTGCTGAGCACACAGAGCAGTACACAGTCAGCACTTGTCTTGTGCAGTGCAAGACTGCCTTTCTTCACAAATGCAGAAATACACTTTATGTCTACAAACATCTACACAAAGATCTAAACTATAAAGGTCTTTGATAATTTCAACAAAGTGCCCAAGATGTGATGAGACAGATTGCCAATATGTCTCCTAACTCAGTGACCCATTGTAACCAGCATACATGGCTCTGTGCACTTTTTTCCATTAAGGAGTTCACCACCACAGCATCAGCTAAATCAGCTCCATCCTGATGCTTTACTTCACTTCTGACCTGGACTTTCAGTGAATTTTGGTGTGGACCTATAGATCTCTGCTATTTCAATCCAAGTGCAGGCCCAGCAGCTTGACTAAGCACGGTGGTTATCCTGAAAGGATCTGTACCTAAAGGTTGTGCAGGGGGTTATGGTGCAGGATGCCCTGGTCCAGCATCGACCCAGCTTGCTCTAAATCAGAAACAATACACTCAGCAGTGAATTTGGCTGCTTTGCTCCTGGAATAGAGTCTGGCCACCTTCCAAGGAATCCTGCAGTCCTAAGGAGATCTGCTACTCTGCTGTGAGTCATGGAGACTCGTGATTTTCCCTACAGACACCGGAACCAAAAGAATCCATTACTTCTTCTACATAATGTCCTATGGCTCTGTCTCTGTGTGAGCACAGGGAAATGCCAATAGTTCATTTAGTACTAAATAGTTGACCCAGTTTTTTAGTTTTTAAGTTGACCCTCTGCCTTCCTTCAGGGGCTCCATGAAGTCCAGCATCTTTTTTTGTCAGACAGCCATACAGATGGGGCAGCCAAACAGTGGTTATGGGTTGAGAGAGTGGTGAAAAGGGAAAGCTGCCCCCTTCCTGTTAAGATTTTACTTATTGGTGGCAAGGCATAAAGTTGGCTTGAGACTTTGTGGTGTAATGCAAACTGAACAAAATTACTAGATCTTGGAAGGGCTGAAAGGTACTTACAACCATCACTCATTCCAAGTAACGGTCTCAGCCTTAAACTTCACCAAACTGAACTGAGCTGGCGACAGTGACTCAGGGGAGAGGGCGAGAATGCCTGTCATGGGAGGCACAACACACAGACATCCCTTGGGTGGACAAGACACAAGATGCTGGAGGTGACAATGCTGGCAGACATGGTGCCACCCTGACAGCACACTGAGAGAAATGGATCTCCAGGAAAGGCTGACAATGAGCACTGCACACGTTCTCAGGCTCCATCCCTGGGGATGGACAAAGCCACAAGCTGTGGGTGGCTCATCTGCACTCACATGAGGCAAAATGCTGATTGGCAACTTCAGCTTTTTCAGTCTGGGTCTCAACTGGGATAGTGTTCAAAGGCAGAAATACGACAGACTAAAAATAGCTGTCAAAAGCAGAACTTGGAATCTGGTATAGTATCTGGGGTTATTCAGGCTTGTGAATGTGTGATGAGAGTCTAGGGAATTACAGACCTAACTCTCTTAAGGCATTCCTCCTAAGGCAAACAGTAAAACTCCTGTGATAGGAAATTAAAACATCAAATTGGAGCCTAATCATCTCAGTAGTTTGAGAAAAGAGCTTAATACCTTGACTTTCATTTTATAATTTGCTCTTGATTAAAAAGAGGATGAATTACACATCTGTGTGACTAGATTTTATTCAAACAGTATAGGAAAGAAGAAAAAGTCAGTTTTGTGGATATTTTTAAATCTAAGTTTATTTCCTTCCTTATTTACAGTGACAAATGGATTACAGTACAAAAGCAAAGGCTGATTTGCTTAGTTTTAGTACCATAGTGACATATTTTCCTCAATTCACATATCAGCTTTTCTACAGCAACACTTTATAGAAGAGAGTGCAGCACACCAAAAAATATGGCTGGCTGAAGTGCACCCTGCTAACAACCACCTCTCTACTACACACTAGAAGAACTGAGAAATTAAAGATCTTTGCCTCTTCCCATTAGAGAAGATGTCCAAAGTAAACTACGAGTTGCCAGCAGCTTTCCTTTTAGGGTTTAAGCCACACTCATCCAAAGCCCCCAGTGTTTGCCCTCCTTTTGCTTTATTAACCTATCAAAGTCTCATCTGTGCACAAGCTTGAACTGGCCAGGGGTGTGCTGACAACTTATCCCGTGGCCAAACACAGCATTAGTTCTTCATCCTGCAGGGCTCCCAGCCTCCCCCACACAGCCACGAATGCAGCTCCCTGCAGGAGCACATCCCCAGCTCCCACTGCTGCCCTTCCCATTTGAGACGGAATTTGGTGTAGCTCCATCCTGTCTGCTGTCCTAAACAGTTTGTGTGTTCAGACATTCCGTGTTCAAGCATTCTGCAGACTTTGTGGGGAAATTCCAGGATGAGACAGCTGTTTCTGCATCATTTCAGAGAATTTTAGGAGCCACTGTTGAAGCTGTGGAAGCAAGCAAGGACCTCTTTAAAAGGTCTGACTTATCATATTGCTATTAAATGTGGACTGACCACTATTAATCCACAGAAAATTTGTACAAATCTCTTGCAATAAGAAAATAGGTGTAGAGGAAATAGCAGCTTTGCAAAATTGAAGCCTGTGTTTAATTTTCTAACAGGCAAGTTTATGAACCTGATTCCTATAATTGATGCCTATACACACAGTTCCCTGTCCTGAGTTCCATCCAATACAAACATTGGGTTTCCAGCAGAGGAGAAAGCTGTGATATGAGCTGCAGCAAGAAGGCCAAGCACAAGGGAAGAGCACACACTACCCAGATGGTGCAGAATGTACAAGACAGCCTTACTGCTTCCTTCATAAAATATATGTTTACTTTTAGTAGGTAGGTCTTGATCTAGGAAAAGAACAGGCAAACAATGGTATATTGCCTAGATATAGCCTGGAAATTAATTTTATTTAGCCTCTAATGTCTTTCTCTTCTGACTTAGAATGTGCTTATGAAAAGAGTATGCATAAGATATATAGATAGATAGACAGATATAAATATATATATGGATATATATATGGATAGATACAGTTTTCCAGTTGATTTAGGTTTGTTCCTTTCTACCCAACAGCTGCTGCTGTCATTCCTTCATCTTTCTCCTCTGCTTTCATTACTCCTTTCTCTCACATTTGTCCTCTTGCCATTTTCTTTCTAAATTGGATGCAAAACCAAAAACATTTTTTCTCTATGTATTAAAAGCATTAAAAATGTTCATGAAAAGTAAATTCTCCCTAATACATAGCAGCTTGCTATATATAACTCTAATCACAGCATATAAAGCCTATCTATGAAAAGTTCTAAAAACAGTGCGGTTTTCTCTCAACTTTCATTTGTCATTGACATTAGCCCTGCTACAAAAAGCAAAGTAACTATAAATAAACTAGTCAATATCTTAAAAGGGAAACCTATTAGAGCTAGCTATGGAGTGTTTGGGTTTTCACTCCTGAGGCTATACAGCAGTAAGCCCCCTATTAAAGTTGTGCTTTCTGAGATCCCAGTGAACTGCATGAAATTCCAAAGATGTAACCAAGGCTTGCTTTTTTAATACTTTAGGTACTTGTTTGCATGTAAATAGAAAATGCCCCTTTCAGCTTTTGCAGTCTGTCTCTCAGAGAGGAAGATCACCAAAAACTTTCCCACAGAGGCAAATAATTTATAACATCAGTCAATGAGCAACTGGCCCTAGGTGCAAGGGACACCAGATAATGAATATAAATGTCTGAGATTTGCCAATAGCTTTTTACTTTATGACCTTGGGCAAAATATTTCAATATTTTTTTAATTTTTGACTTTGGGCAGAACTCCTCATTATTCTTTAGAGTACATATGTAGAGTCATTTGTGGCTGCCTGCTACCAGAATTATCTGATAACATATGAAATATTTAAATTGTGATTAGGATAACAACGTTGATTCTAAGATTTCAAAAGCTGAGATCAGAGTCAAACTGAATTTGCATCTCAGCTATGGGGGAAAAAAAAGAATTGTATTGTATGCAGAACAACACACCATCACTTTGCATGTTGAAAGATTGTCTCCTTAGCACTATGATTTAGTCAAAAAGGAAGCAAATTTTCTGGATAAGCAACCCACTCTTCATAAATATGAACAGTATTAACTATCAGGCAAGATAAATCCATGATGCTGTGAGTGAACCTTACTTTAAGGTCAAAGCCATCCCTCTGGCTATTGCTTGCAAAATGTGCAAGACAGAGAATTGTATACATTTATTTTTTCTACTCTATTTCTCTCTCTGTCTTTTTAACTTATTTGACCACCCTGGGCTCAAAGCTCTCATTTGCAGATGAGTGTACTTTCCAGGTGGCTTTCCCCAGCCTTTCTGATGGGAGAAATTTTCTCTTTAAAGTGTATACAAACCATCACTTAAGTCCAAAGAAAAACATTGGCTGAGTGATGTCAGTTTTACGATGCTGTTTATTACCAGCTATATAATCCCAGTTTGAGGCAAGGATTACTCAGCATTTTCAGATAATCCACTCAGATCACTGCTACACCAAATGAGGACAGCACAAGGTTATACCAATTTAATCACTTTAGTTTCAATAATCATTACACAGAAAAAAACTACAAAGTGACACTAACATATGACTTTAATAAAAATAATAAGTTTGTTTTAACTCTCATGTTGAAAGCCACAAGGTGAAAGGTAGAGAACACAAAGCTCATTCAGAAGTACAAGGAAATTGGCAATACCAAGCATCTCCTGTGGTTCTCCAGCCCCTGTAGAATTAGGGTCATTTCACACATCAGCCTCCCAGCAAATCAGATCAGGGAAACTGAAACTGAGTATTAATGAAAATTCAGAAATAATGTCATATACTGATATTTTCTCAGCCACACCAAGCACATTTTGAGAAGCCATGTCTAACTAGATGTGACAGAAATAGTGTCTTAATTGCTAAATTTACGATCTGATTTAGCAATCACGTGATTTAGGAAGTAAAGGACCTAATATGTTAGGACACAGATATACTGAATGCCTTTCCCTAGTTTTCAGGCACATATTATTCTAAACAGGGTCAGACACCACTCCTGTGGCTCCCCAGGTAGAATCACTGAGCTCATCATGGGATGTGGGTTGTGAACATCTACCTAATTCACAACCTCAGCCATGGAAAAGAGTCAAAAGCCCAGTGAACAACTTTTACAAATATTCCCACAAAAGCTGCAATACATGAATCACCAGAAGACTGAACTTGCAAGTGACAAACAAAGAGCAATTTGGCATAGGCATCATGACAAAGATAAAGAGAAAACCTCCAAGTGGGCCTGGGGAGACAGGCATGAACTGCTGATAAAATCCTTCTCCTACCCATTCTCATATAAGAAGTACAAAACAACAAGTTATTCCTACCTCTACAATATGTCTTTCACAAAAAGGTTCATTTTCTTTAATAGCTGGGATAAATTCACTGCTCAGAAGAGTCACTAGCATGCTCTCCTAGCCCTGGCTCTGCTGTGCAAGCAGACAGCTAGCACTGAATAATTTAGGGGGGGTTACTTGGAAAGCAGGGTGGGGGAAGGTAAAAAAAACTAATAACTCCAGCAGTCCCCCTCAATCATCTCCTAAAAAGGGTCAAAGTGCATCTGCCCTGAAAAATCCAGGCCATGTCTTGCCTGAATGCCTGACATTTGCAGAATTCCAGACACGATTAAGAGAGCATTAACAACAGGGAAAAGCACGGACCATGTGCAATACAAACAGCAATTATCAAAACCATTGCCAAGTTTATGTCCCAGGGATGCACACTTTGTTAAATGAAATGGTTCTGATAAGCAAAGTATGGCAGCTAGGGAAGGCAAAGCATGGCAAAAGAGTTCTTTGGTGAGCTCTCTCCCTTGGGCTGCCAGGAGGGGCAGGAGATTCCACAGGGCTGAAGTCATCTGAGCTCAGAGAAGGTCTTCAGCGTGGGAATGACACACCTTCACTATCACCAGTCTCCAGCTTGAGAGGAAACCACCCTACCAGCCAGGGAGTTATCTGTACCTTCTCCTAGGGCTTTCTCCTCTTCTCTCACTCCTTCAGTAAATCATGTTATCAATGAAAACACAAACAAAACCCAATTTAGACCAGAAGAATCTTTCCTTTTTCTTTTTTCTTTCTTTATTCTTCAAAAGAGAGCCAGCAGAATTTCAAACATCTTATGACTGGTGATGAGAACATGAAGAGAACATTTCACAGTATGTGGCAAACATAAATTTTTAATTTAAAGCATGTAGCTGCTTCATGAAAAAAAAATCCTTCTGGCACAGCCTAAAATGGTTACAGAATCCTGAAAACCAGTACCAGCCATATACATACTGATGTGACAGGAGGCAAACTGTCACCAGCTTGAAGGCAGTGACTGGATCCATAATCTTAAATTAATGTATATGGGGATAATTCACTTAATGCATTCAACTTTTATAAGTTATATCAAAGAGCATATTTTCTTAATTGCCAAAACTGCCAGGAGGCACACAGTAACATATTAAGATGCCAGCTTCAATCCACAGTTTGCACCTCTGAAAGACTATTGAGAACATTGTGAAAGGTATAAAAGAAAGGATTTGAGGCAGAGAAAATATCTAAAATATCTTCAAGAGGCAGACATAGAGACTGAGCTTACAGGGAGAGGATTGACAGATGACATAGCTGCATGCAGTTATGTCATAGAGAAAAACAGCAGGCTCATTAATTGAGGAGCATAATCCTCACTGGTCAGAAGCCGATGCCAGATAAAGTTAAATTGAAAGTAATCATTTGTTTGGACTTTGTCAATCATCAACAAAAAGCTATCAAAGCAAACCTTCCCTAATTTCAGATCAAAACCGGATGCCTTTGGGAAGGCATGTTTAAGTTAAACAGGAAGCAATGTGTTCAACATGGATAACAGGATAATGTGTAGCAGCCTGTGAGATACAGAGAGCAGACCACACTATTGCCTTCCAGCTCAGGGCTCGTGAATCCCTGAGTTGTTGTGGTGGGCTTGGTCAGACGCTGCCATGAGCCATTTCTGTGCATTTCACAAGGCCTGACCTTCACGTACACCCTGGGCTGCACTGTGCGTTCTCTGCATGAACCTCTCCTCAGCCTGTGTCAGAGGCAACTTGTTCGTTCACTAAAAATTCATCTGAACAAATTTAGCACAACTAAAGACAAATAAATCCGTTCTGAAACCTGTGTCCGAGAAGCAAATTTTCAAAATATGTGTAAGTTGGTGACATGAGAATCAATTTCCTCTGGAATGTGCTTCTCCTCAGCAAGGGCTACTTCAATGCCAATGTGCTCTCTCACATCATCTGGTTTGGCTGTTATACTATTAAGTGGAAGTGGTAATGGGTAAAAATGCTAATTTTCTGATGTGACTGAGCAGGGTTTAAGGTCTAGGAGGGTTTAATAGCCTCAATATGCATATTTGGAAGAAAGAAGGCCTGAAATTTTCAGTGTAAAAACCAGGGAATATTAGATTACAATGATTGAGAAAAGCAGCTGGGAGAAGATTCAGAGACTTGAAAACACAACTGTGCTAAAGCTGTAAGTGCAATTCTGAGAAGTGATAAACCAACCAACAAAATAACCGTAACAACCAAATATCAGTGGAGTTGCAAGAAACGGGGCAGGGGGAAATCAAACCTCATCCCTGCCCTGGGCTTCCTGCAGGGCAGCACAACACAAAACATCCCTTTTCCTCAGGGCAGGCAGAGGGAGCACGTGGGGAAAAGCAGCAGCAAAACCCCAGCAAGGCTGGGAGCCTGGGAGCTGACACTGTCTGCTCCAAGCACTGCCCAAGGAATTCCTGCCAACAGTGTTCTCTGGAGGGGCTGGGGCTGAACGTGCTGCCCTTTAAGGATACAGGACATGTTTGCATCCAAAGGTTTGAGATGCCACTCTTTGGACCCAAGCACAACAGGAGAGAGAATGGAAAATTGTGAAAGAGAAAAGAAAGAAAAGAAAAGAAAAGAAAAGAAAAGAAAAGAAAAGAAAAGAAAAGAAAAGAAAAGAAAAGAAAAGAAAAGAAAAGAAAAGAAAAGAAAAGAAAAGAAAAGAAAAGAAAAGAAAAGAAAAGAAAAGAAAAGAAAGTATAATAAAATAATAATAATTTTAAATATATACACACATATATATATAACAACAAACAAAGAAAGAAGAGGGAAACAGGAGGGAAAGGAATATATGATGAGAAATCTTTCCTGTTCTCTCTGAGCCCACAAATCCTCAGGACCACCCTGGATATAAGTGAAAACATGCCAAAAAGAAAAGAGGAAATGCTTTTCACAGAGCTGTTACTTTTCACCTCTCAGCTTTAGAAATGCCAGGCTGCCATTTTCAGAACTTATATAAGTACTGGTTTTACCCTCAATTTTCGTTAGTCATGAATCATTTTACAATAGCAATCTATTTTTAAAAATTATGGCAAGAATCAACTCTCAGAAAGCAGCATCTGTCATATCCATTCCTAAATGCAAACTTGTTTCATCCCATTCTGAATCCTGGTTAGTAAACAAATCCATAAATCCATTTTGACAATGTCATCAGATCAAGCACTGTTTTATTCAGGGGTGCAGGAGGGCATGACAGGACAAGAAAAATCTTCAGAAGAATAACAGAAGACTAATTTTTTTTTTAATTAAGTGAGAAAAAACATGAAAAGTTCAGTGAAAAATAATTATTAAAACCCACACCAAGCTCATTTCTTCATATCCAGCAGCATTGAACTGGGCCTGTTTCCACCAGGAGTGAAGGTTTTCCATATTCCATATGGGGAAAAAAAAATCCCTTCTTAATTACACAGCTATGATGGATTTTGGTGGGGTTATTTTTGGTTTGGGTTTTTTGGGATTTTGTTTTGTGGGTTTTTGGTTTTGGGGTTTTTTTTGTGCCAAATCCAATACAGAAAATTAGTCACCATCCTTCATTCATCTGAGGGGAAAAACTTGAAGCAATTTCCTTTGGTTGAGAACAAGGAGAGAGCCTGCAATACAATACAGTAAGTTCACAGTACCCATGGTCTGAATGCATTTGCTTCATGAGATATGAGATATTCATATGGGGCTAAAATACACACATCTCCTGCATATTTATATCTGGCAAGGGGCTACATGACATTTTCCATTCTAAAAGATTTGTGGAAGATTTTATAAAGATTAACTTCACTTAAAATGAAAAAAAAAAAAAAGCAACAACAACAGAACCAAAAGTGTTACAATTTAAAAAAAAAATCCTGGATTAGGGAAATGGCCTTTTTTTTGCTGTGAAGTTTAGCTAAACTAGGAATTTTCACACCTCTGTATGTACCCTCATAGGCTTTTCTAGGGAAACTCCACGTCAAGAGCAATAAATTACACAGGGACAATTGGAGTATGCCTATACCAGTAAATGACACAAGGAGATGCTCCCAGGCACTGCAATTTGTATCATTTCCTTCTGGTTGGTTTTGACTTACACTGTGGGGAGCACTCACCGACTGTTTCCAGGGGTAATTTGGAAGTCAGCTAGGATTCTTTGTTAACAGGTGGTGTGCATGGCTGCTTTGGAGGGTGGGAGTTTGCCAGCACAGCTCAGAGCTGCTGCCCAGGCAGTTGAGTGCACCAGTCTGCACCAGTGCCAGCCTGATGCTGCTCCTAAGCAAGCACACTCTGTGAGCAGCACATCTAGAGCTGCTCTTTTTGCCACCAGAGAATGAGAGTCTCCATATGAGCTGTGTCAAGCTTTTCCCACAATCTCTCATGCAGTCCCAGGGCTTCCCACATCCTCTAGGAGGAGGAAGGAGGAGAAAGCTCAGCTCCCTGTTCCCTGCCCACAGACCCCACACAGAGCCCAAAGCACCCTTGGCCAGCAGTTGGACAGCTTCACTCATCCCCTCATTCCTAGCAGCAGAAAGCACAACAGGAGAAACTTGCTCAGTGCTTAAATAAAAAGTTACTTATGCTACAGGAGTGATTATAGTTTGACAACACACATTTCATTTTATTTTTTATACTAATGTTGGAAAATTTTCACAAATTCTTTACGATATTTTGGTTGACAAAGCAAATGTCTGTGAAAGTTACGAAATGCCACATTGAGATTTCCGTACAAACATTATATATCTGCATCTCTGATGTAAGTTTCCTCCTAAACCAGTTGTTTTACCCCCCTTGCAAATTCCTCACTGCTAAATAAATGTATTTCCAGCTGTATCTGTGGGAAACAAACAGTGTCATACAATGAATGAGCAGCTAGGAAATGCACACCTGTCATAAACTAAAACGCATCTCGTGGGATATATTGTATTCCATTCCCAGCTTACCAAGAGAGGATACAATGAAAAAATGGATTGGTGTCAAATGCCAGATGTTTTCAAGCCTCTCTAATTAGGTAAAAATTAAACAACTGCTATGTCCTATATTATAGATATTTTGCAGATGTGTAATTCACATAAACATAAAGTCTGATTTTCATTTACACAGAGGCCTCTTTACACTGCTTTGGCATCACAACATTGCTTAATATTGGCCTTAGTTACTCATGTTTGCATTTCAAGTTCTTTTTTTTTTTTTTTTTTTTACTGAGAGAGTAAAATAATCAATTTCACATAATCATCCCAGAATAAAGCCCACAGTATGATGGGGATGATTTTTGCAAGGAGTCTTGAGGGATGCCAGAAGGAAAAAGAAGTCATATTCTCTTTTAGTACTTATATTCCACATAGAACAAGTCTGCTGAGAATGACTAGTTTCAATTCATCTGTACTGTACAACTTTACAAATGTCATTGCATATTTAATTGCAAGTGTGATTAATTTGCTCATGAGGAACACAAAATATTAAGCTATTTCCATTACCTGCTTAGCCCCTCTCCTCAGGCTCTGCACAAAACCCAAAGCTGAAGAACATCTAGGGAAAGAAATAATCAAGTAAATCCTGTTTGTACCAAAACAGGACAGTTTCTCATCTTACAGATTAAAATAAGAGGAAAATTATCATTAGTTAAGGTAAAGGGAATAAAACTTCAGTGAAAAAAATCAATATTGAACTTAATTAACTACTTAATTCTGTTCCTAACAATCTGAGGGGGATGGGGGGGAAGAGAGTTCCTGTGTTTTTTCTTAACAAAAAGGCTGATTTATCTGTCCCACACAGTTATCATACATTAAGAGCTATAAGATGAAGGATACTTCGGTGCAAATAGGTCTGCTCACAGGAACTCAACATGATTTCTTTGTACCCTCATCCCAAGTAAAAATTGCCAGATCTTTCTGTAGTCAGATACAAATTTGTAACCATAACAATTAAGTCGTTTTTTAAAAGAAAGAATACCTCTTTTATAAAGACCTAAAGATGGGAACATGATTGACAATGCTTATCAGCATCTGACTCCAACTATTTCAAGTACAGCTTTCTCATTCTCCTCAGATATGGGTGTTTGTATTAGCACTGCAACTGCAACACAGTCCCTCCACTGGGGACTGCTGCTGGGAAGAAAAGCCTGATAAACCATATGGCTAATAGAAAGAATGCCTGGACTGAAAATTATTATTACTACAGAAGATTAGACAAACACACTCACAGTGTATCATTTTGCCCTTGGAGAAGATTCAAGCATGGTTATTAATGTATTTGATTTCTTTCTCAGCATTCCTGAATTATTATTTGTCTTTTAGCCATCTGGTCCAATTGTTAATTTTCCTCAGAGATGGGCAGTCACACCATGTGCTTATGGTAACCATCATTTTGGTAACTATTTTTTTTGCTATTATAGGCAGTATCTGTCCAAATTATATTGCACTAGTTGAAAACATTTGTCCTAAAATCTAACAAGACGTCATGAGATAATCCTGACTAACATGCTGTAAGTTTTTTTGCTGTGTTACAAATTGCTCAGAGAAAGAGAGTGTTAGTCTAACCCCCACGTTCAGCTCTATTTGGAAAAGAGTTTTGTGAACTGCAGAGAGGTCTGGTTTCTTGCTTAATTTCTTGTTCATTTTGTGAATAAATTCAAAATTACAAGGGGAGAATTGTTTTTCACATGCACGGAGCATAAGGATGAAGGCTGCCACCTGTTCATGGACAGCATATGCAGAAGTAACCTCAAATATGGGCTGACAAGGCAAAGAGAGCCCAGGAGACATCAGCAATTGGGCTAGAAACACCATCCCCGTAATCCAAGATACTGTGCAATATGCATGTGAGATAAGTGCGTCCAATACTATGTAACATACCCTAAAAGTCACACAGAAGTCCTGTTCCTCCTGATGTAGTCTAAGCTGCAGGGCATGTCAATGTGTGTAATGTTGTCTTGGTTTGGAAAGACAGGTGTCTGCTAAGGAAGGCAGGAGCCTCCCCTGAAATGGAAAAATGTAAACCCCCTCCCTCTGAATTGTTATAAATTTGAAATTAAGGGGGCTCTTTGGAAAAAATATGGGAGCAGAAATAACAGTTCTTTAATAGGGAAGAAAATTTAAAAAATAGAATAAACAATGCAGTAAACTAAAACAACACTGACAGAGTCAGAATACAACCTGACACCCTGTGGGTCATGGTGTTGGAAGCATTCCAGTTGGAATTGTGGCTGCAGTCTTCCTGGAGTGTCAGGTGTGGTTCTGTTGGATCAGTGATCCTGTAGAAAGGTGTAGTCTTACTCTGGAGATCCCGTGGAAGAGGCAGCTGCTCCTCTGGGAAATCCAGTGGAGAAGCTGGATTTGGTTTCAGAACCTCAAGATTATATCCAGGTAGCAATGCTTGGCTCCTCCCTCTGGGCAGAGCATTCCCAATGGCATGCTGTAGTTCTTATCAGTCATGCAGTGACATTCAATAGCTGTTATCAGCAGATGTCTCCCCAGAGGGAGGAGTGGTTGTGGAAGAGATAAGGAAAACTGCCCACTTAACAGAAGACAGCTGCCATACAGATGGCAAATAGAATACAGATAGAATTTGCTTGGCAATCCAGGACAGATGTCAATACTTTCATATATTTTCTGTAACTTTTCTCTCATTTGCTTACTTGTTATGTCTCCATCTCTCTATTCTTTTCCAAAGTCTTCTTTAATACTTGCTCTGTCACTTGTTAACCTTTACTTCAATCATCTTTCTTCCCTGTGAAAGAATGGGGATAATTTCATGGCACAATGCAGCATTATCCAAATGCACTTGTGCAGGCTCTGGACTGGACAGGCAGTGTCTGGATTCATTAGCATGCACTCCCAGACAAAGTTCATTTGCTAGACACATCTCAGACGAAGTGTTAGTTCAGCTGCTTGCGGTAGCCATGCCTTGGTGTTCCATGCTTGGTGTTTCAGTGGAACATTGCTGCACCTTGCTGTATCAGCAGACACTGAGCACAGCTGCCTCTGGTGCTCAGACTAAGGATCATTATGATTTTTTTTTTAAATAATAGGCACTCTCAATTCACTCAGGCATGAAAAAAGCTGCAAAAGTAAAATGCTGGTTGAGATGTAGGTCACAGGATCCAAACAAATTATACTGGCATTGTCCCTTCTATATCCTTCTCTCAACAACATCAGCACGAACAATTAAATACCAGTAACAAAAGGGCAGTATCCATCTCAGCAACAGTTTACTAGTGGGCATTGAAGAGGGCAAAAGACTGATAGCTGCATGTATTGCCATCCATCACAAGAGCTCAGCACTTATGCAGGATGTATTAGAGAGAACTTGCCCCAGGAGTTATGATCAAAGGGATCACAGAGGAAGGAGGAAGGGGCTGCTCCACCCCATTCACAGGCAGCAGGTAGCCCAATGAGCACTCCCACCTCCAGGTTCCAAAAGGATGATCCCAACCTGGCCCCCATGCCTGCCCAGCTATGCCTCCCAAGGCCTGTCTGGCAACTGCAAGGTGCTCCAAGAGGAGTCCCACAGTATGAGGAACAAGCTGAAATACACACCTACTTCATATTGGAGCAGGAGAATTTCTTTCATTTTCCACTTGTCCAGCAAAACTACATGTTTGTGAACAGATGCATGGCTGAGCTGGAGCTGCTGGAAACTCCTCACAAACATCTGCATCACTCAGCGGCTTTGGGAAATATCAGCAAGGCTTTATAGGATAGTGGGCATTCAGGTAGGGGAAAGGAAGTTTACCAGCAGTGTTGAACAGTGGGGACAGAGACCTCTGTCTCTCCCCACCAAAAGCCAGCCCAACCACCCATTAAAATATTCTTCTCTATGCCAGCACAGGAACAGCTTTCCCCTCCTCTACAGCCAGGAGGACTTTGTGCTCTAACCAGAGTGCCCTTACCTCACACAGACCAGACAGCCTGATTCCCTGTCTCTGCTCCTCACCATCCTGCCCATTCTCACCAAGAGTCCCTTTCCTTCCCTTGGTCACCCCTCACACTCCTTCCTACACTCCCGTGCTTCCAGCAGCACTGACACAGCTGGGAAAGAAGATGTAGGAAATGTACTGTGGGGAGAAGGAAGCCAGAGTCAGGAGGGTCCCATAGCTTGGACCTGAGGATCCTGCTTCCCCACCAAAGATGGGAACCAGCCATCACTCATCCTGCAGTGCCCAGGTCCCCTGGGGATTCCTCCTGCAGCTGCACCAGCATCACGAGGCATTTGGTGAACAGATACTCTTCCAGAAGGTGTTCTTCAGCAGGAACACCACAGGCAGCCAGCAGTCACCATCTCCTCAGTCCTCTTCATCTCTGTAGACAGCTGCCTTGGGTAATCTCATCATTAAAGAGCCCGATGGTTTTACTTCCACCTACTCCTTTTCCCAGCAATTCACTGAGCCCCTGGCCACTCAGACACTTCTCCCCTGAGCCTTCCCAGCCAGGAAAAACTGCTGCTTGGGGGCCTCAGAACAGACCCAGCTTTTAAGATACAGCAGCAGCAACAACAAAATTATTTTGAAAGGGCTTTAAGTGCATCTGGTCCTCTAATGAGTTTGTAGCATGGCCTCTTCAATGCAACTGAGGGGATAGAAGTGAGCAGCAACCAAAGGATCCCTTTGTCCCATGGGAGCACAGAATACAATACATCACCAAACCTCATCTGTTTTAATAGCTTCCCTTCCCAAACACACCCTGGGCCTTGTAAAGCAAGAAGAGTCATTAGACCATTGGCCTCACCTTGAGGAAGTTTACTGTTGATCTGTAATCTCTTGGGTTTTATCTCTGAGAAAAGAGCAGTGGCACGTTTGGAAGAACCTCTGTCTACGTCAGTCCCTATGGCCCTGTTTGCTTGCCCCCACTGTGAGCCTCCTCAAGAGCTAAACTGCAAACAAACCAGCCCCTACTTTCAATAAAATTCAAAGGAAGTCTTTGTTGAGATGTACTGGGAATCTTAAGTGCCAAAACAAAACCTTTGTGTTCCAGTCCTTAGCTTGGGGATTTAAATGGGATGCCTATTTCTTTAACTTTCTACTTTTAAAGAGCATTCCAGTTCTTACTACATAAGTATTTTGATTCTGAATATAATCATTCCTATCACAAAGGAGGAACAGATGGACTTTCTGCCCATTATTGTAAAGCAATTTAGTTCCCTCATATTGACTGTGTCAATATTGAACTCCTGAGCTTGAATGCTATCAGAGAGTGAGGCCCTTGCCGAAATCCTTTCCTCAAAACCACAATATTTCTTGATGTGAGTAACTCTGAAAGTCTTAAATGAAGCATTCAAGTGTAAAGAAGATAGGGACCTTGGAATTTGGTCTGTGATTATGAACACCTTTCTATTGGATTGGTCAATTATCACACATCACCTCCCAAGTAAAATAGATCCCTAATCTTTTTGCATGAGCATGTATCTGCATTCTAGCAATACAAAGATTAATCAGAAAAAAAACCTTTCTGAAACCTGTGTTACTAAATCATACAGAGGAAACAAAATAGGAAGTTTAACAAAAATTGTTTTACCCAAGCTTGTTCAAATAGAAAAAAAAAAACCAACAAAACAGGTGGATATGTGACAGCTATAATTGATATAAACAATGTTTTTAATTTCAATTCAACATATAAGTATCTTCTTTGTAAGTCTGATGAAATTAAAGAAAAACATAAATCTGTTTATCAAGTTCATCATGCACAGAACCAGAAATAAATGGTTTTAAATTGAAGCAAATGAGGTTCATGTTAGATGGGAGGTTCTGTAGAGCATTTAAGAAAGATGCGTGCCTAAGGAAACTCAGAGATTTCTATCACTATAATTCCTACAAGAACAAGTTAGACAAATTTGACAAGACATATATTATATATTTACCCAGGACTTCTTGGCTCAGGAAGATACAAAAAAATATTCAGTGCAGATCCTTGTTCTGTGTTATCACCTAAGTGATATTAATTTCTAATTACACAGTATTTACTACCTAGCATTTAAGAAACATGTAACATGTTTGTATTTTTGCAGCTTTCTTTCTTATTTGACAAATAAGAAAACAGCAGAAAAATTGTTTCATTACAACCTTTAACAAATCTACAGCAAAGTCAACAGTTCAGGAGTTTCAGCACACATTCTTATGTCCATTAGTGGGATTTAATGGCTCTTCATAAAGGACTAGCAAACACAGATTGGTTTCTAGAGACACTACCCAGAAATTCTTTGCAATTGGTGCATTGTTTCAAATGAAATATCATTCAAAGCAAGTTTTATTATTTTTAACCATGGCAGCTGAACTTGCAAAAATATTCCCTCTACCATCACCTTGAGATCAGAAAAGAAGTCCCAGGAGACTTCAACCAACAACTGCATGAGCTGACTGTGGTGATGCTACATGTCACCTGTGGTGAAATAGGGAAATGCAGAACTAGGGTTTTACCAGCAGACTTTAAGGGGAAAAAGAATTTAAAATCTCTTTTACAGCTTTGTGCAACATTAGCATCTTATCTGATTCAAAATACATTTTTCAGATTTTAGCAAACATTTAATATCAATTCATTAAGAAGAATTTTTTTGTTTTTTTATCGTATGCTTCCCCTTGCTTTTTCTTCAAAAGCAACATGGTCAGTAAGTATCAGTTGATTTTCATACAGATTTATATTAGAGCTCAACAACTCTGCATTTGTTTTTTAAAAAACAAACATACTTTCAAATCATTAGAAATAGTTTATTATTTAAAGAATCATATTTGATAGATGAATTGTGATAAAGTGTAGTAAAAACAAAGCACAGTTAATGATGAATTGTGCATAGGTAATAAAGAACTTGAAGACTAAAAGCTTCAAAAGAAAAAATAAAATAGCAAGAATTGAAAAGCTATTAACAGCATAACTTTCCATATGGAAAGTTCTGAGATAAGATCAACCTGAAATACTTCGAAGTGTGCATTGAAGCGAATGAAACAACCTTCACTTTACTCTGCTTCATCAGCAGCGTTGGTCTAGAGTCCTTCCTGGCTATGTGCACCCTAGGAATATATGCTTCTGAAAAGCAGTTTGCTGAATTGAACACTGGGAGGGTGGAAAAACTCATTATTTTATTAGGAACCTGAACGTCTTGGATCTGTCTCTTTGACTGCATTTGCCAAGGAGCAAAATGCACTGGAAGAGTAATTTAAAAATCAAGAAACATTTTTCCAGCAGTGACATAATTTTCCATTTAGGTTATGAATGTTTTAAGGTATTTCTAGGTTTGCTGTTATAGCCCTTTGTTTTAGTACCATCATTGTATCCCATCACATAATAAATATTAGCATGCACAATGTACCAGTTTGTATAAACTGCTGTACATATTTCGACACCTACCTACCTTCAGTAACCTTGTCCAAGTATTGAGTTAATCATAACTGTACATAACTGTACTGTACCAAAGCCTGTACATTTGAGCTTTTGCATTATTTTTAATTTTGTCTGAGTTGTAGTGCATCTAGCCCCTCCATAAGACAGCCCTCATTAATAGTGCCAGTGAAGAATGTCCTAGGAGTAGAGACTGTGTGGAAGCTGAGGTTCACGTTTGTGCAAGGACACCTCAGGCCACACCATATCAGTAGTTTTGGTTCCTGGGCTACACCTGAAAAAGCTGATTCAGGTACTTAGGGCTCAAAGGAAGGAGGAAGAAATTGATTCTTTGGAGCAATGTTTACAAGCCAACACATTGTGGAGGTTGAGATTTCCTTTTCTCATGCACACCTAAGACCACAGTCCGAAATCCCAGCAAGAACTGAGCTCATGTGTTTGGGCATGAGAGCATTGACTTACCCCTTAATAGTACTTAAATTATTGCAACAAAGTCAGCAGTAGTTGTGTCTACCTCATTGAAGACATGGTTAGAGCATTTCTCCATTTGAGCTTGTTTAAGCCACAACTCAGATTTTGCCAGAGACTGCCATAACCGGGCATTCCTCAGTTTGGGCAAGAGATACACAGACTGACCACTTTCCATCCTTCACATGGATCAGAATAAAAGACCTGTGTTGGGACAGGCATGTGAGGGACAGCACAGTGTGCTGCATTTAAGGAAGGAAAACAGAATTAAGACCAAGACCTGCTGACACACATTGTGTGAAACACCTGCTGAGGACCATGGTCCAACATTAAGTGTATGACCTGGAGTCTGGTGTCACAGGCTCCAAGACTAATGATGCTGCAGAGCACAGTGGATGATTTGATAGCTCTAACTGTGTCAACATCTCATTTTCCAACATGTAAAACTGAGATAGTTCAATCAAGCTAATCTGGAAAGTATTTTGATATCTAGGGAAAGGCATGCTATGGAGAAGTTATCTTGCACCTGCTTTGAATGGGAACTGGATCTAGCTCATGTTGCAAATCATTTGGGTTGGCTGGTTTGGAGGTGCCCAGTAACAGAAGTCATGGCAGGCCTGGGCTGCTTGAGACCCAACCTGGTAGGAGCAGAGTTGTCTGCTTAAGAGAGACTTTAGGTGATGAGATCCAGCGTGGTGCACGTGCGTGTGAAGCCGCCCTCCCATGGACAGCATCAGCCTCCCTGATCTGGAGGGATGAGAGGTGCGAAGGTCTCACTCAGCACCACAGAGGGGCAAGCAGGGGTCAATTGTGGCTTCACAACTCCTGAGACCAGGGCTGCTAAGGTTTGTTTCCCACAAATATCCCAGCAGCAGCATTTCACTCTTCCCCTTCAGGCAGTCTGACTGCGGCCCAACGCTGCTGAGGGAAGGGAGAACAAGGAGGGGAGGGAATGGATGCTGTTACATAAATGCTTCCATAGGCCTGACTACTGTTTCCTGGGAAAGGAAACTCCATTCATCAAGTCTGTAATGAACTGACATCTCATCAGCAGGGGAAACAAGAGGAAGGTACTTGTGAAGGGAGAAATCTGTCCCTCTACATACAAGAACTGTTTTCCTTTGCATGCCTAATCTGTGAGGTGACTAAAGTTTCACCCACTAGTGCTATAATACTCACATGGGAAACATTAAGTTAAATATTACAAAATTAAAGTGTAAGAGTTATTGGAAACTAGAGCTGAACAAAATATTAGAATTTTCATCCTGGGGGAAATTCTAACATTTCAACATTTGTTTTCATCCAAAATTAGAATGGAAATGTTGAAATACCTCTTATTTCAGAGAATGAACATGTTCTCAGCTACTTTAACATTAAAATGAATTTGACAAAGGTGTTACAACATCTCCTGGGAATTGTTGTTAAGGTATTTTGTACTTAGAACCGTGTTAACAAGGAATATTTCATTTGGGTTATTGAACCAGAACTGTTAAAAAATGCTTGGGGTCAGGCAGAACTTTCATTTGATTTTTGTTTCCTTTGAGGTTATTTAACCCTTGTGTTCCCTTTAGCAAATGAAAAAAAAAAAAACCCAAAACCCAACAAACAACAAAACAAACAAAAATACATAGAGAAAAAATCTTGTTCTGTTCTGAAAAGGAAACAAGTTTTGCAGCCATTCAGTTTGAAGATAGTCAACAGTTTTCGGGATTTTCTATCTGATCCTCATATATTGGTTCTTTTTATGGTTAAATATCAAAATGAAAAAACTAATTTTGTTTCACGTGTTCTTGCCAAGAGGAACTATTAACACAGACTCAACAAGTTACTTCAGTTGATCCACAACTGAATTCATCAAGACAATAAATCACTGAAAAAAAAATCTATCTCATTTTTAAAAATATCTTCATAGGCTTCCTTCTTTGGTTGTGTGCCCCATAGTTGATCTTCAAGCCATGAAGTTGAAATCCTCTCATGGTATTCTTCAACACTGACACCTTAGCAAGTAGCATCCTGGAAACTTACTATTTTTTTTTCTCTTCAGAAGGAATAATTCTTTTGTCCTGATATTGTGTTGCTGGGTGCTGCTTGCTGGGTAGGTCACTTCTTTTATTGGAGTGTTGCTGGCATGCTGGCTGAAGTCTGCAGATTTAGTAAGCGATGAAAGTGAGCAGAATGGAAAAATCTCAGGGAAAAAATGCCCTTATGGAGGTGAAAAGGTATCTTGCTGTAATTAAATGCACTCTAAAACACTTGAGAAGCAAAAAGGGGGGACCCCACTGTTCAGATTCATTTTGCAGATTTAATCAGACTAGAAATTTTCCACTTACTCACAGATCATTCATTGATCTTCTGATGTTACTTTAGTTGGCTGGTATTTTCTAAGGTCTCAGGCCATTTTTTTTTCTATTAAATAAATAGGACCTAAGACCTCAGATGTCTATATACCCACTTTTTAAAAAAATTCCTGTCCATATTTTTTTTTGCTGTTCTCATACAAAGGCTAAAGGTTAGGGTTTTAGTTTAAACATAATATTTTCATGGTTCATAAGAAAATCTGTATTGGTTTACATTTTTGGCAACTTTCATAATACCCTAGTGATTCCTAGAAGTCCTTGTACTTTCCTGCTGGTGAGAGATACTTTCCATAAAATAACACAGTATAAAAATAGTAATTATTAACTCACTGTGATGTATTTTCTTAAGGTGCAGAGAGTGTGTCCAAAGCAATAAATATATTCAGTGTCCAGTTTTGTGGCCATGTCTTCCGGTTAAAAATTATTATGTTGTAAAAATGTACTTTAAAATCAGCATTAGAAGCTTCACTAATGGGAAAGACAGGAAATAATCCTAGTTACTTGTAACATCCCCATATCCCCTACATCTGACAGACAACAACAGTTCAGTGTTTAAAAAGGATTTAAAGAGGATTTTAAAGGGTCTTTTCACTGCAGAAAAGTCTCACTTTGAAAGCAGCTCTAAAAATAATTGAAGAAATTCCAGCTCTCTGTTGTGACACATTATCTAGGTTGATACCTGCATAAAGTATATTTAAAGGCTGCAGATATTTTATATTCAGTATACTGATGCAAAAGAATTTTTCGTATTGTGTTTTTTTCTAAAGGATGTTTGAGTTGTCAGAAAAGTATGGATTCAGCAAATGCTAAATAATGCACATTAAAAAGCCAAGCCCATACACCACTGCTATGCACAGTGCAGCTCAGCTGAGCTCAGATCTAGGAGAAGCCTTAATTTAGGTGAAGGCTCTGTGACTGGGAATGGTTGGTGACTGGTGGGAAATGGGTTGGCCTTCACACACACTGCCTGAGCTGAAGGTGGACATTGTGATGAAAGGTGATCCTGCCCAAATTACAGGAGCTCCTCTAAGCTAAATTTGTGTCCTGCATCCCTTTGCTGACTGTGCAAATACAGAAGAGTGGCATTTGTTCCCAACATATTTAACTTCACACCCCTGAAACAAACTGTGCTTGCTGCCATGAGCCTTCCTAGGCCACAGAAACTGGGCCTAGCTCAGCTAGGTCAGACTGAGGAAGACTCATCTAGGTTAGACTGAGGAAGGCTCAGCTAGGTCAGACTGAGGAAGGCTCAGCTAGGTTAGACTGAGGAGGGTTCAGCTCAGTTAGACTGAGGAAGGCTCAGCTAGGTCAGACTGAGGAAGACTCAGCTAAGTTAGACTGAGGAAGGCTCAGCTCGGTTAGGCTCAAGTCTTTGCAAATGATTCTGGTCTTGATGAATTTAAGGTGGTGTTTCTGCAGGACCATTCAAGCCCAGGTTGCGTGTGAATCTCTGAGAAAGGTAAATTAGTAGTATTGTTGCAGGGGATTTTCTTGTGGCTATTCAATATTGATAAATGTATAATTGTCTTTTTATGGAATTCACCTCAAGAAAGAAATGGAATTTTATTGCATTAAAGCATTTAGAATTTCTCAGAATTATTTTTCTCCACCAAATCCCTTTGAATGGTCCCATCAAATTCATTCACTCTAAGACTGGAATACATTAACAGACTGAAAACATTTAAAATTTTATATGCCTGTCTTTACCAAACACGCTCTCAAGAAGAAGTCTAGATTCATCTACAGAACAAAAACAGATAACAAAAAGAAATAGTTCTAATAGTGTGAGACATGTAGATTTTACAGAAATATACCCTGTAACATATTATATATGTCAACAAGAAAAAAAAGTTGATCTATTTCTGTACATATTTAGTACAGACAAATTTCTAATGGTTTCTTAAATTGCTTGAAAAGATGTCTACCAAAAATTCATCCAGAGGCATCTCATATTACTTTGAAGTAGAAAGCAGAGCTGCAGGAAAAGATATGGTAAAAAAAAAAAAGCAATCCTGGTAATTTTGTGTGACTTTTTTCACACAAAAAATTCACCCATAGATCCAAAGCAAGTATAATATATACATTTTAAAGATGGAGAAATGCGTAAGCAAGGAAAAGGAGCATTAGCCTATTTGCTTAGGTTTTTCCATTCCTTTCTGCTGGATTTCCACTTGGATTTCCCTACTCCAGTAAATGCAGGGTCCACAGAACAGCATACAGTAAAGCAGTAAAGTCAAATACTAAAGCAGATTAAATACAGTGAAACAGTGAAGATCACGAATGGAAACTCTACATTAAAGTGTGCAAGGGAACACAGTGGGTGACAAGCTGTAAAGGAAATCATTATTAGCAGGATAATATTAGGAGAATCTAAGGCAAATGCTGTGATTTCATGAAGTGCATTTAACTACTTTAATATTTTTATTAGTAAGTGAAATGAAAAAAAAATCAAAATCCTACTTTGCAGAAAATAAACTCCTACCTCCTAACAGCAGAACTTTACATGCTTTTCTAGAAACAGCAATGGCATGTGTTCATCAGAGACTGTGCAATTCTCACAAGTAAAAGCTAAAAGCTGAAAGCCAATAGCTTTGTCACACTGACAAAGAAAAACCAAAACTGTTCCTAGGCTGGACATGAATACTAGAGGTTCTACAGTTACACCCTATTGACAAAAACAGAGACCTTGCCTCAGATTTTGAGAGAGGCAGGAGCAGACCAGAACTGCTTTAGCTAGAAAGAATGAATACCAAACTATCCCTTGTATTCATATATTCTGTTTTACTTCTTGCATTCAAAATTCCTGCCCCTTTATTTAAAATATTTCCACTCCTCAAATGTTTCTAATCTT
This sequence comes from Zonotrichia leucophrys gambelii, assembly GCF_028769735.1. Taxonomy (NCBI): domain Eukaryota; kingdom Metazoa; phylum Chordata; class Aves; order Passeriformes; family Passerellidae; genus Zonotrichia; species Zonotrichia leucophrys. Next base: position 20,314,578 of record NC_088169.1, on the reverse strand, counting down.
TCTTTCTTTTATTACTACTTTGTCTGGACATGCTGAACAAGTTATTCCTATTTATTGACTTCAGTCTGTGAGGCAAATTCTGAACATGCCAAAACAACTCATACACATTGAGTCAGACATGTCTGGTATCATATTTTGCAGAATACTTAAGTTACACATGTAAACACACATACACACTGTGAGCTAATTTTTTGAGATATGTTCATTTTAATATGGTTTCTAAATTCAAGTATTTCCAAAAAAAATTTCTTGTGTCCTTTAATCTACTGATCAAGCAACTATGAGTACAAAATGAGTATTGTATATAGTCTGTGTCATATCAGAACCAGCTGGCTTGAAAATTTCTCTAGGGATAAATGAAGGGGAAAAATCCTTTGAAATAAAATAATTCTAAGAATCCTGTATGACTCTTAACGACAATCTTTCATAATTATTTCACAACCTAGGTCATATTATATCTGAAGTGATAAGCCATGTTATATTTGAAATGATATGAGGAAAGCAGTAAAAATCGAAGCCAAGTGTAGTAAATCATCAGTTCTAAAAGATTAAATACTTAAGGAACCATTGCCATAAAAGGAAACTTGCTGGAATGAGGAAAGAATATCAGATGTGTTTCATCGTCAATATCCCATGTATGAAAGAAAATTTGTTCTTTTCATAATGCAACTTCAATTGCACAGTTTAAAACAGTTCCAGAGCAAATAGCATGCAGTCAAGAGTCCCAACAGGTAGTTATTGCTATGCACTTAACACATGAGCTCAGGTACTTGAATATTCTGCTTTTAAGGGAAGCAAAAACACTGATGCTTTTTACATGTAGAATTTCTAAGTAGCTAAGCATTAAAGATTGTTTTTTATCCCTTTATTTCTGTAAAATGCTGCACATTCCCATCATATATAATGTGGAAGCACAAATCCACCCATACAATGTGTTGCCTGAATGATACCAAACAGCTATTCCTTCCTGTCCCAGCCAAGGTAAAGTTGCCTTGGGAAGCAACAGCAACTTTGGCAGCACCCAGAAAAAAAAAATATCCACAGACACAGAAAGCAGCTTTGCCCCCCCAAAGCCAGATTTAGCTCAGACAAAGCAAAAATCCGAAGCATCAATGAAAAGAAGGTAAATATCTTGTCTCTGCAATCAAGTTTGGAAATTCTAGATAATCTAAGTATTGAGAGAGGAGATCCTGTCTGCTCCCCAAACTATCAATTCTTCCTCACTACTGAACTGAAAAGTATTTCAGCCTTTGCAAAATCCAGTTCCTATTCACTTTTCACTTCAAATACCCCTTCAATTTTGCAATTTGGATTCTTCCTACCCTTTGCAGCCTTTTGAACTTCATTGTGGATACTGCTCAGACTTCCTTTCCTCTTATTCTTAACCTTTCTTCCATCCTCTCTCCTATTATTTTCACAAAGGCAAGACCACAAAGGCACAAAGGCTGAGATTTTAAATCTGAAACACTTCTGTAGAACTACACCTTCCAGAGAGGCATTTGGGGCAGCTTGATGGTGTGTCCTTAACAATAACAGTTATTAGGGGCTACATTGAAGGAGCTCATTTTCAGTTAACAGTCTGTCTGAGCTCCTGTAAAACTGCTATGTTATAAATCACTTCACTCTGTTATTATAAAAAGGGGGTAGCAGACAATTAGCAATATAATTATAGAATTATTATGCTCCACAAATTATACACCCAGGCCCCCAACACATGTAGCTGCAGGGCCCCAGTGCAGACAGGAAATTTTTTTCTTCTAAAGAAACAGATGTGTCAAGACAGATTAGAAAGTTTTTGCAGATGCATATGATTTTAGGTTTGTTTTATTTTTTCTTTTGCTGATGTCTTCTATAAGAAAATGTACAAATGAAGATATGGTAACGATGTAAATGAAGGCTGTGAAGTTCAGCTTAAGATTCCAAAATTTAGCAAGCCTAGCTTGCATCTTGAAGTGAGGATGCTTGTGTGACACAAAGATGAGCCCAACATTACAGAGGGAGCTGAAGGCCAGCTGTCTTCTTCTCTCAGAAGAAATCCCTGGGAATGCTGAGCATGTCCAAGCTGCTCTGACAAAGATTGGAGTCACTTGCTGGTGCCGGGGCAGCAGCTGAGAACCCTCTTCTGCAGAGCTGAGCCCACCAGGCCTGCTGCTGCTCACTGGCTGCCCCAGGACAGTAAAATACAGCATTTTTCCCAAGAGCTTAGTTAAGCCTCATTAATCAAAAAGGCTTTTGAGACAAAACTGTTGGCTATTTTGTACAGGCGCCTACTTAAAATGAGCAGTAGTACCTGACTTCTGCTTACAAGAACACAAACATGAACACAGGTAATCAGAGAAATTAACCCACTGACATGCAAGAAAAGTTAGAAGTTGGTCATCTTCTACATAACCTGACATTTCCGTAAGGTATTAAGAATCATCTGAGTTATCTATTCACCTAAACCAATTTGGCACACTACCCTGGCCCTAATCACAAACATAACACAGAAGCATATATGTGGAATTGGATCCAGTCTTTCCTTTTATGAGAGGGGATGAGGGAGAAAATAACAGTTCTTTTTTTGCCCTCATGGTGAGGCAGCTGCTGAAGTCTGTTCTAGTAATAAAAAAAGCAGGAGTAACCAGAATGGGTTTACATTCTCAAAGAGGAAAAAACAAAAGCAGCAACTGCTGCATCCCACATCTTTGAGGTATCTTTGAGGAACTTGAGGCACAAAGGAACATGTACAAAGTAAGCAGCATTTCAAACATGTCCAGGGAGACAGCAGTTTAAAATGCAGCAGGATTTCCAGGCTGCAGTGGGGCTGTGGAGTACTTCTGTCAGAAGATCTCCTGTCTCACTGTCTGGGTTCAGTTTTCTACATAGCTCCATGCTATAATTAGTCTGATAGCTGTGCACTTATTTTAATGAGTAGCAAAGCAGCTGCTGGAGTTGCCTATAGCTGAATTGGTATGTCAGCTTATAAATTACAGTTCTATTGCCTACACATTGGAGCTTAAAGGCCTAAAGACATTTCTCTGCAATTTGCTAATTATTGTAATTTTGATAATTTTCCATGACCACCTCTTTACCAAACAAACAATATATTGAAGAGTTTTAATAGTTTAAACTGTCTCAGGAGTTAAAAAGAAAAGCATTTAGCACTTCCACCATGGTTTTCAGTGTGTGAGTGCTAAGGGAACAAGTGGATACTCAACTGTTCATTTAGCTCTCAGGTCTGTAAAGAATGTCAGTCTAGCAGAAATGCCTACACAGATGAAGAGGTAATTTTATTATAAGGAAGTGAATTCTCAGTCTGCTCTCCTTCCAGACATTTGCTGTTTTTTCTCAATAATTTTTTAATGCCCAAAAAAAGCAGCTCCTTCAAGCATCTCCTACTGGCATCCGCTGAGTGGCACAGCCCTGCTTCAGCAGGAGGTCCCTGAATGAGGAGCTCAGGAATCTGCTCTTATCCATCAAACCCTCAATGACCTTCACCCACCCTCACTTTCTGCAGTTCAAGCCCTCATCACTCTGGCACTCCTGCTATATATTCAGTAGAATTCATGTCAGGGGTATGACTGCACCCCAAAATGGATTTCAGAGAGGTTAGCACTGTGCTTTAGCTGTGGACATCTATTTTAAAAAGCCAACACCAGCATGCCCCAGACACTTGTTATGACTTCCTATTTGAACCTTATCGGCTTCACCATGATCCAAAATAGCAGACAGCACCTCAGTAGCACGGGACATTGGCACTCAGTGGTGTTGAGCTGTTATTCTGTCACTGCCCAGGGTCAGCCACCAGAGCGAGTTTTTCAAGGAGCAAATCTAGATGGACTGCCTGCTCCACTGCCACTGACACCCTGCTTCCCTCCCCTGACCTCCTCAGGCTCTGGAATCTTTATAAATAAAGGTCAGTAGAATTCTAGCATGGTGTTCTCTGCCTAGGAAAAAGAGAGGAAAGCACATCACTGAGCATGTATATCCAGAGTGAAGGAGAGTTAATTCCCTCGCAATTAACACCTCACCACTCTCTCCCCTCATAAAAAAAACCATTAAGGAACTAATAGCCTGCTCTTGCCAATTCTTATTAATGTATCTGGAAGCTCACACCAGATTATCTCAGTGGCTCCATCTGGTCATATAAACCACACTCTCCAAGTTCTTGCCCTCTGGAAAAGTCATCTGTTCCTATGTGAGAAGAGTGGCAGCCCACCTCACGCAGTGGTGATGTGGCACCTGATGGAATGGTATCCACCATCAGTGAACCCTAATAAACACCCACAGTCCCAGCTCCCTGGCATCTGGCACTGGGTGCCAGGGTGAGCTGTCAAACCCTGCCCAGCTTCGCAAAGCACAAGCAGAGCCACATGGGACTTACAGCTCCTCAAGTCCTTTTCAGTGCATGCCTAAGAATCGTGAATCTCTTTGAGAAAACAACCTTTTTTATTGTAACTATTTTCCTTTTACAATATTACAGCATGTAAGTGTGGATGCAGAGTAGTTATAAAGCCAGAAAAAATCAAGGATGGACGTTCCGTACCAGCAGGAGGAATATTACTCCTCTGCTCAGTCATGAAGACTGTCCCTAAGATGACAGGAGAAAGGGCATGATCAGGATGGTCTAAGCCCAAGCATCCTTTTTGAGCTTGGCCTGCACCTGGTACCTAAGCCATGATCTCATCCAGCTGAGGGGGAGCCACAGTGGCAGAGGGAAGCATAGTGACAGGGAAGGTTTGCTCTACACTTTCATAGTTCCAGCTAGACTTGTGTTTTAGGCTTTTCTAACAAAGCAGATTAAAAGATGTATATCAAACCACATAATAGGTACATGAAGAAATCCAAGCTGTTCCTGGTGCCCGCTGTAAGTACTTTAACTGTTCTAGCAGTGATGGTAAAATAGAAAACAAACTAAAGAATCACAGATTGTTGTTTGCTTTTCACACTGCACTTCAGTAAAGATTATTAATTGTCAAGACTATTATTAATTGTCAAGACTATTAAGTTGTAAATTAGAAAAAAGGGTCATTATCTGCAAAGGGCTTTGTAACAACTTCTCATGTGTCCTTTCTCACATGCAGACTGAGCTGCTGCGTGCCTGTGTCTGTAAGCCTGGGGATAGGCAGCAAAATCCCCACGGCTGGCTACTCCACAGGCACGGGAATGCAGAACTCTCTACGTTCTGATGGGGTAGTTAAAAACAGCCTAGGCATACTGTGGTTCTGGGGTTTGACATGGCTAAAACCCTTTTTTGCAGAGTAATTACCCCAAAAATTTTTACTTTGAGATTTTATTCCAAAATAATGAATCTGAGAAACATTTTGCCATTAGTTTTCTAAATTAATTTTGGGAGGAATCCTGCTTATATTAGAAAACTTGACCAATAAATTAAATAGAAAAAGCTGCCAAAATTCTATTTACCTTTAAAAATAATTACTTAGTCATACACACTGGAAAAAAAATTCTGAGAGCTTTAATTATGTCTTCATACCTTGTATCTTAAGTCTTCAATATCAGGTAGATAGAGAAAAACAAACCAACCTCCCTGCACTTTGTCCCTTCCCAGCTTTCATTGCTAGTTATTAAAACAGAGAATAAGCAAAACCACAATGAAGGCTCTTGCACTTAGATTTTATTGAAAGATTTTGGAAGACAAAATTGATTCAAAACACTAAAGACAAATCTACACAGAAATCTCTCCAGATCAAACCCAGAAACATGCGTGAATTCATTTTTTCATTATTTTTGGATAACCACATTAAAATTGTATTTCATGGTCTCTCATTCCCATCTTTGCTGGATATGGACCAAAGGAAGTCCTCACTTGTAGTGAGAAGTCCAAATTTCCACACTGGGCCTTGCTCTTAGCTCCTTAGAAAACCCCAGTGGCTTAACCTCTGGAAGCTATCAGTTTTCATCTAGAAGTGTACTTTGAACTTGTATTTTGCATCAGTAACCTACAAGATTAGCATCAGACCATGCAGGATGATAGTTTGAATGAGTTTTTCAGTCAGGCTGGGTATCTTTCACAACTGGACATTACTGCCTTTGAAAATGACATTAACACACATTGACATTGATGGCTGGCGTCAAATCATCAGCCTCATTAAATCTCTTCCCTACAGAAGTTGAGGAGGTCTTGAAAATATAAATGCAAGCTAATTTTGAGTAAGAGGGAAAAATCAGATAAAAGTGCATAATTATATCACCCTCTTCCTCTCCTATTTTAAGAGTAGTCTAGAAATCTCAGAGAGAACTTCTGGAAATTTGTAGAAATCTCACTTCTCAACTTGATTCTTCAGGGAGATGGATTCCATTAGTATTATTATGATTTCTTTCTTTCTATCAAAAGTTACTGGCATTTAAAGTTCATCTGTGAATTGGTGTCCAGTAATGCATGAAGGGGGAAATATGCCCTAAAGAAGGACAACTGAAGTGTGCAAAAACCTATTTAAACCTCTGAAATGAGTATTTCAGAAATTATGTGTTTTGATATGAAAATGAGATTTAAATGACACAAAATATGATAAATTTGTTTGCTCTGTAATATCCCTTCCAAATTTTTCAAAGCTCTGTGGCCAAAAAATCTTATTCCAGTCACATCAGAAGAGCACAACTGTGAGGCCTGTGCTTGCAAAATACATTCCTTTGAAATGGCAAATAGAAGTGCCTGACTGAAATTCTCAGACTGAAGGGGAAAACAAGAAAAAGGAAGTTGCAAGGAGGTAATGATATCTGCAGCAACACTTAGCAAGGATGAACAAATTGCAGTGGGAAAATAAACGGCCACTTCCTTTTCTAAAGAGAAACTAAATCAGAATAATTTGCTTTGATGTTGATGGGAAATCACTGTATACTTTAAAACTTTGGGACCTAATAGGCTGCCACTCGACTGGAAGCACAGTGTCTGAATGTGTGGAGAGAGGTGTGTGGGCAGAGGGCTTCCTATGGACAAAGCACAGACAGGGTTGCCCCCAGTGATGTGAAAAAGGAACAGGACAGCTGTGCTTCAAACCAGTTACCCACTGGATTTCATGGCTATTGTTAATAACACTTTGTAAAGAATATTTATTTAGTGTTAATTAGAAAATTCAGCTCTAAGGGGGAAAAAAAAGGCAGATGTAAAATTAATGTCTCTACAGAGATTGAAGTGGTCCATTTGGAATTTCAAAGGCAGGAAATTCATGAAAATGATCATACAGTGGAACTGTCAAGCATTCAGTGATATCAGTTACTTAGGGAAAGGGCTCAGTATCTCAGAGGCAGAATCTGTCACTGATTGCTACATATATCTAATGGTAACTTATTCAACAATTCATGTCCATGAACACAAGAGGAATACCCAGTATGTGAGCTGCTATTATTGAAAATATTCCCCTTATTACCACAGCATATTGGGAAGTGCTATAGCTAAGCACACTCTCTAGAGTGGAGTGTACACTACACACTCCAAAGAAAACTCTTGCCAAGGTTAATATCTGTGTGGAGATTTTAATTTATGAAAGAACTGAAAACAGGCAATAATGAATGGACTACAACAGCCATTAGTTGTTTTTATTAATAAACTATCAATTTTATCCATTCTGACAGCCATGAATTGCTGCTGTTTGATCAGTGAGTTCTACAGCTCCTCAGATGACAAAAGCAAGGCAGGACTGAATTTTGTCACAAAGCCAAATTGCAGGGTAAAACCTTATGTAAGTTTTTATTTCTCCTCCATAATTAGCTAAAGTAACTCTATTGCTGTTGTCATTCATCTCTGACCAGCTCACCTTATTGCAGTATATTTCTCTTTCTAGCTTGCCTGTGTATAGGGATATCATTCTGCCCATATTACACATAGGGATGGGCCAAGAAAAAATAATTTTCCCCATATGTTCCTTGTGATGCATTTCAAACTACAACATAATCCACAATATATAAAAAGCCCTGTCAGATGCCATATGCTAATGGCAACTCTTCTCAATACTTTGGAAGAGTCTTGGTGTCCCCCCACTACTTCCCTTCCCAAAGGAAGGAGGAGCATCTGTCAGAACTAAGCCCATATTTTTGTGATTTAGCGCAAGCAGAATATGATTCCTAAATTTCTTTGAGCAAACCCTCTACGTTACCTGCACCCTTCTTTACTCTGATCTACCAGCACCATGAGAACAACATACCCTAGGTTTACCAGCATCACCTCTACTACTTCAAACTAAATTTAAGACAAATGCAGAGACATTTTTAGCAGAACTCTCTACTTTGCAAGATTTAAAGAAGGGGTTTTAGATGCAAGCACAGAAAAAAAAAAGATAAATTACTAAATCATAACTCAAATAAAATCCTATGCTCCTGCATAGCTGTTTCAGCTCCACTCCGCCAGAACCTCTGTCTTGCCTCTCCTTGCTGCAGGTACTGGGACCCTGAACTCAGATACTTTCCTACCTCCCCAGCTGCTCCCTTTCTTCTGGACTCAAGTTTTCCTGCTAATTCAAGTGCCCCATGACAATCTACCTAGCTCAGTTTTTCAGAGTATTCAGCAGGATTTCTTCAGCCCCACTTTGCTTGTAGCCATCCAGGAACACACGATCCAAAAATGAACACTGATGGGACTGCTAAAACTGCATGTTTAAGACTACTGTCCTTAGTCAGCCCTGGTGTCTGCCCCCCACTCAGTGCGGATCACTCCTTTGGTCCACTAGAGATTACTAAAACATTCATATTAAATGTCATACAATGCATACATTTTGTCCAGCTCGTGATCTGGATCCCTTGAGAGCTTTCTGTGGAGACCACACAGTGCTTTCAAATAGCTGAGAAACACTCTAAGAGGTTAGGAAGAGAAATCCATCTCTGCAGGACCACACTGAAGATCCTTTTAATTCAGAAGATGATGTGAGAGTAGTGAATATTTTGGAACAGAGTAAGAGACAAGGGAAAGCAGACAGAGATCTTTCCCTTGTATATTCTACTGGTTCCTGGCCCTGCACAATCTAAACTTTCTAAGCCAATGGTCACATCAGCATCTTAATGTTTAATAGACCTGGGTGGAGAGTTCTTCCATGAACTTGTCTTATTGCTGTGCCTGGAAATGCTAGAAAGGCAAGCTCTTCTCCAGTCATTTGCTTTTACTGGGGTTCCCATGACACAGGAGGCAGTGAAATGCATAAGATGTTTCAGCACTTCAGAAGATAAGTACCTGGAAAACAGACAGCTGACTCAGCTTTGGTCTGGATGAGAGCTCAGTGCTGCTGTTAGATGGAAGGAAGCCTCTCAAGGGTAAACCACAAGCCTGGAATTAAATTTTAACTGAATATATCTGCCAGGCTCTGATTACAAACCACTGCACATTCAAGGGAGCTTTCTCAGCTGCCAGATGCCCAAGCAACAACACCCCAAAAATCTACATAACAAGCAGATGCATCATTTCAGAGCATGAACAGCAGCAGTCAACCTCAGCCAGGCTCTCATCACACCAGAGCAGGGCTCAGCAGAGGCACCAGCCACTTTCAGCTAACCTGTGAGGTTAAGAGTGTAGGGTTAAATAGTTTAATGGTGGGATAATGTACAGGATTAACCACCAGAGGTGTTTCAGGCAGTGGGCAGCAGGAGCCTAGAGCTCAACATCCATCTGATCCAGCTAGTGCAGACAGTGCTGCCTGTCCCAAACTCAGAGCCCAAGGCAGAACACGATGGCAGAGGTTTCCTCCACCCATAACAAGGAGTCAGAGTCCTTCCATCTACACAGCAAGATTCAGGCTTGCAAACAAACACACAGCACTGACAATATATGAGACAGCCCTGAAGGGAAGAGAGCATACAAATGTCCCCAAAGAAGTAAAGTCTATGTGAGGCTCCATTCCAGGAAAAAGGATGCATATTTCCCTCTGTGTAGCAGCAAAAACATTTATGGCCATACAACAAGCCTCTAGGTGGACTTAGCAGGTCATGAAAAAGTACTGAAAATATATGTTATTTCTGATTTTTTTTTTTTGCTAAAACAAACACTTTTTGGGAGCCATGGTGACATCTAGACATCCACAGATTTCTCAAGTCACCATGGGTGCAAAGTCTGAGTCCCTGAAGAGTTTGGTCTCAGATTCTAACTAGACACTAACTAGACAGAAATGCAGGAAGAGCCAGAGGCACAAAAGGCTTGCCTGGAGTGAAAAAGGCCCAATATCATAGAAAAGAAAAAAACCCCTGCTTCTCCTGAATTCCAGGCTAGTTCCCAGTGTATGCAGTCCCAGGGTCTGCACAAAATTCAAGCCATATGAAGGACAAAGAATTATAAAACCTGAGAGTAATGAAGATAAACCACGGACAATACCATAAAGTGGATGTATGTGGTATAAACTCAACAGAGCCAAGAAAATCATAGAGAAGCCTTTCTATTAGTACAAATAGATGAAATTGATGTATATTCGTACAAGTCTTCTCCAAGAGCAATGGCATTAGCCCATGCTGTAATGCAAACCAAATGCACAGGGAAATCGTGTGACAAAGGCCTATTGAAAACAATAAATAAACATACACACATTTACACATACACACACATATATGTATATATGGTATTATATGAATTATATATATCAAATTAATACTCTAGAGACATCTCATGGAAATCATTCTTGAACTCTTCTTTCCGGGATAAGTTTTGAAGTTAAGACTTCTGAAAAATGGTGCTGTGGAAAAAACCCAAAGAACTCACCCATAATATTTGACATTATGGGTATTTGTAATTTTATTTTCAGTCATTTGACATTCTTGCTAGCTGGGTGCATTCTCATCCTCCCATTTTTTCAACATCAAAATACCTTAAAATATCCTTTAGCTGCGTAGCAGGAATTGGATTGAGTGTTCATCACATCTTTCTGGTTAGCTTTCCAATATTTGCAGCAAGAACCACTTGGTTGTACAGAAACTAAAATCCTAACAGATAGTAGGAGACTGTACAGTATGCTCAACTGCTCAGCCATAGCAAAGCAGTCTTTGTAGCACAATTCAAAGTTTGTCATTGCTGCTGCAATGGCAAAATAAACCATTCAGGATTGTATTTGGAACACCAAATTTCTGTCCTAAAGAATAAAATTGCTGATGAAGATGGTCACAAAAGGACTGACCCAGCATTCCTCCAAGCCCTTCTTTGGAGGGGAGCAATATGAGAATGGATCCCAAGTATAACTAGTATTTCTATTAATATATGATTATTTTCCAGTGATGGAAATGTTAAGCCTAATCCAAAAAAAGCACGGATCTGGTTTGGAACAAATTCCTTTACTGCATCATGTCCAACATATGAATTACTGCAGTGCCTTCATGGATATTTTTAATTGTCTTGTTATATAAAACATAAACACTCAGGAAAAATGGGAAGAAGATCCTCATTTTATAGAAAGCCTGCTGATTCCCTAAAGACTGGAAATGCATTTCAAGAGTTATTTGTCTTAACACAAATCGAAGCCATGGCTATTTTTGATGCAGTGATTGAACTCATAACTTAGAAAATGAAATAAAAACATTTGTCAGGAGTTGCAAACCAATTGTTGAAAGGCGTGCATTTATCATGGGATGTTAAATATAAATTTACACAAGTCCAGACGGCTTTCTTGTGATGAGCCCTTTACAGAAATATTTAATGTTCAATTCAATTAATTCATGGCAATTAGCAAAGGCGATCATAGTAAAGTGTCTTTAGCAGCCAATATTTGTCATCTGGAGACTGGAACAAATCTCAAAAATCAAGTTATGAATATGGGAGTGATTTAAAGTTTATTAATAATACAACAAACAAACCTGATTTCCGTCTCTTCGAGGAATCATTGTAATTTGCAGATTGCAGTGCAAAATGAGATGGATCACAATGATTAACCTTGTGAGCTACAGAATAACTACTATACATGTAACAGATGTCTGCTGTGACAAGGGGCACATTACCTTCATGTTTATATTAAGAAAGAAGAGGGATTCAACTGTTTCATATGAGAGAGTTGTGGGAAAGATCTCAGAAAGCTCCTTAGGAGAAGGTGGGGAATTATAAATATTTGCAAGTGTTTATTCAGGTGCTTCTACAGTACACGGCTTGAATGCAAAGGGGAGCGAGGAGGAAAACATCTGATCTAAATGTTACTGGATTCATTTCACTGGTACAGATATTGACCCAGTTCATCTCATTTGGTCAACACCAGCCCCGAGCCAAAACTTGCATGTTCATTAACATCAGCTGCACAAGCAACAGGACATTTTTCAAAGTAAAATCTTGCTGGAGAAATAATATTACTGAAAGTAATTACTCCTGAATAATTAGAAGCACAGGAAGCAGCTTACCTTCATAAAGGTGGGTGGATCCCAAGATGTTTGGAGATACGGCCTCGATACCCTTCTGCTTTCTTTGTGCTGGGCTTTAGTATTGAAAGCAGCTGATGCCGTTCCTCTTCCACGACCATCACCCCCACCAGTCTGCACCACAAAGCCAGGTTCTTCTAGAAATGCGTAAAGTCCATCTTTGCATGAGCTGGTACAAGGATTTAGTGATTTTAGTTGGAGTCCTCTTCAACTTCTGATGGGAGAATGAAATTATTTCTGCCCTATATGAAAAACAAAAAACCAAAACAGCAAAGCAGACAACAGACAGAAAGGGTCGGATTCAGCTAAAACCACTGACATATTGTCATATGTATGTGCGACCCCTTGTCAGCTTGGGGCTTCAGGTCCCACCACGTTCAAATTGCTCATCTGAAAATGGAGCTGTAAGTGATCTCCTGGACAGCTGTCTGATTTCTGCTGAGCTCACTTTGCCCACATGGTGACACCTACACAGAGACATCTAAATGTAGGTGTCCTAATTTGCAAACTGAATATACCTGAATTTTGTCTTTATGAAAGAGAGACTATGAAAACCAGGACACAGTGAGCCTGTTTGTTGAGATGAGCCTTCCCTCCTCACCCGTAACTCTGAGCATCCAGAGAGATCGAAGTTTTGGAGGTCTTGACAGCAATTACACTGTAGGGCACCCATAATCATTCTCCTCTCTAAAAACTGATCCCATCATATAAAAAATTGAAGAGTCGCAACTGGCTGTTTCTCTCTGCTGTTTAATAACCTTGAGCAGTCCAAATAACACACATTTCATTCCAAAATCTTGCTGTTTAAGTTGTCCCCTAATGGGAAATAGCTCCAGTGCTCACCAAATTCCCTTCCTCCCAACCACTGCCTGCAGGGAGTGGGTCTGGGAAGAGAATTGTTTCAGAGCACACCCAGCTCCATTTGCCCCCATGGACAGTGGCAGGAAATGATCCCAATTAATTCAGCTTTAGGAATGCTGCCATCTCTACTGACAAAGGCAAATCATGAGGCCATTGTCAGCTGCTGCTTCCTTTGCCCAGTGCTCTAGGTGGCTGATAAGAATTACTATGCTAAATGATGATAAACTAGGGGGGGGCAAAAAAAGAAGTTAGGCTCCAATCCAATACACCCCAAGGCTTCCCCAAATGTGGCAAGGATATAAACTCAGTAGCTGGGTGTGCACAGTGTTTATTAGCTCTGCTCTTCTTATCATCAATTCCTGATTTCATTTTAAAGATCTCCCAGAGGAACTCAAACGAAAAAAAAAATCAATTTACGTTCCAAAGCCAGACAAAACTGGAATAGATAATGTCCAACCAAGGGAAAAATTAAATCCAATCTGCATCTTAGTTGAGCAGAGCAACTTCATTGACTGGCTAGGCAAGCATGCTCTATGTTTGGGGCACAAAAGGTGTGAAATTCCAACTGACTTCAAGAGAAACAGAATCAGGTCCTCCAGAAAACAATCTATAAAATATATATTCACTAAAACCCATGGGCATAAGCCTAACTATATTTATTTCACAGAGGTTATTGGTATAAAACTGCAGTATCATCAGGCAGCAAAGCAGCATTTGGCTCAGTCTCCAATGAAAAAACTGAGAAATGCTGTACATGTAAGGTTTGTGGCACCTCCTGCCTGCCAGTTCTCTCCATGCTTCTAAAATACCAATTTCAATTGAGACCTGGCAATCTTATGTATATGTAAACAGACCCAAATTGCATGCAGTGCAAAATGTGCCAGGATCAGAAAGCAAAGTATTACTAAAAATGGTTTTTTCCTACAAACCAGAAACTGGAAGTGCAACTACAAACGCTGAATCAAATCTCATCTCTAATACAAAACCATTGGCCCTGCAGGGTCTCAGTGGCACCAATTAAAATTGTCTTTGTTGGGGATGATAATCACAGGAGGCAGGAAAAGGGACACACAACATTTCTGTTTGACCTTGGAACATCCCATATGCATAGAAGCCAGAGCATGAAGCAAAGTGAGAAAATATAATCGTGTACAGTAGATGCAAAATAAGATAAAGGCAAATTCCTGTGGAGAGGAAAGAAGCACCTCAGGCCAGCCCACATGAGCAAATAGCCACCAGGAAAGGGAGCCATGGTACTGCAGAGCATGCTGGAGCCCTGACAGATGATCAGCCTGGGGATTGTAAAGGATTTCAGGGCTGCCCAGGGTTTCTCTTCCACACTGAATTTCATATGAAATGTTTAACAGAATGACTTGCAGCAAAAACAAGATGGTCTTTGCTAAAAGAACCACTCAGTGTAATTAAAATATCAGGACAGTCAGAGGAATGCAGTAACGGTCCCTATTCCCTGATCTACCTCCTCTGCCTGAGAGTGTGGAGAGGTGAGAGGAAGGAGAACAAGATTTCCAGTTTGCACAGCAGGATAGAAACAATCTTGTGAACTCCTGCTGTAGTACTCTACTTGTGTACTATCATTTTTGCTGAGGCTGCAAACACAAAGGTCTACACCTATTTTTCAAAATTCAAACTAAACACAACAGATGAGCAAAAGAAAAACTAAAAATAAACTTAGGATCAATAACTTGCAAATAAGAAACATAATAGTGAAGAAACCCAAATCCTTCTACAGGAATATCGTCCTGACAAACTTAAGCTCTAACTCCTTTAATTTTGTACAGGAAGAACATAGCAGCAGTCTGGAAAATGGTGAAAGAAGGAGAAAAATCTAAATGCCATTTTGCAGCTGCAGTTGTCTGGACCCAGCATTTATACTAAACATAAAGAGTATAAAGAACTTTCAGATCAGAAAAATAGCCTCTTCTGCCCAGGGGGACAATTGTGACTGAGGACATTCTCATGTAATTGTGAAAAGGCCTCTAATCATCTACAAAGCAAAGCTGTGGAGCAGCCTTTCAAAAAGAGTAGTGGGATTAGACCTTAAGCCTATGAAGATGAATTTCTCAGGTGCTGGTACCATACGGCTGTCTAAGTTAGCAGTGGGCTGGACAAGGTGATTGAGGTCCTTTCCTATCTGTATCTGTATCTGTATCTGTATCTGTATCTGTATCTGTATCTGTATCTGTATCTGTATCTGTATCTGATGTCTCCACATAATGAGCACAAAGAAAGATGGCCACTGTAATACAAACACCACACATCACCATTTCAGAGATTTTTTTTCTGCTGAGGTCACCTGCTCACTTTCATCTAGGTAAGTAAAGCAGATCAAATTAAAGTAAGATAGCTCCTAAAAAACAACAACAAGAGAATGATAAAAAGTTGAAAGTTCAAAATTTTTGATCAAAAATAGTTATCTGGTTAGCAAGGTTTAATTTTCATCCATGACCCTCATCTCCAGAATGCCAAAATTCATTCGGTCCCAAAGGCAAAATCTGTCTTCAAAAGTGCTTACCAAGGAGCAAGCACAGCCCCATGAGCTGCTGTACATTCTGGGTACCCAGCACGGCCCCTTTGAGGCAGAAGCTGGAGTCTGAATTTTGGTGTTCAGCTTGGTCCCTCAAGCACTGTCACTGTGGGAGAAAGGCACTCCAACTCTCTGCCTTAACCACAGCCACGTGCCCGTCCTTCCCACAGGCACATTCCTCCTCTGACAAATGGGAGGGAGAGGAGGGGCAATGGCAATATTTGGATTAAACTGATTAATCTGGAAGTGATCCAGTTCTAATCAACACTTAACAGAAAACCCCAATTTCTTTCCCACTGCCAAAATTAGGCCTTAGTCTCCCTGATCATACAGCAGTATTGAACTCATATGCATTTTATGTAGCTAATTCACATATAGTCAGACAGAATGGGAAGAACAACTGCTGTCTTCCAACATATTAAAAAGGATCCAAAACAGCTCAGTCCAAATCATCACATTTGAAAATATGTTCACCACACTTGCAAAAACTTAGGACCACCTTTTATTTAATTATTTCCAGGAAATAATGGAGAATTTCTATTAAAAGTTAAATCCCAGGATCACTGTTAGCAGAGAGCACAATGTAGGAGATCCTGGTTTAATGCAGCTTTCAGGAGTCAGATTTTGCACCATGCTTCAAGTTGTAGTTTGAAACAAATGTCTGGTTATTAGTTGAACCCATTATTATAAAAGTGAGCAATTCTGTAGCAACAGAATATGTGAACAGCTGAAAGAAATACAGAATCATGAACCCTAAGCAAATAAAAACCTTTCATAAAGGAAACATTCCAAAATATATTTCTAAACAATGGTTGACTGCAACCAAGTAATTCACACCCCGTTGTGAAACAAACAGTAATAATTTCTAGCAGACACTGGGGCTCAGAAACAAACAAAAACCCCCTTTATTTCCCCCTCCTCTTCCAACCGTGTTTACAAAAAAATGTGATTAAAAGTAGAATATGTTAAATAAAAGAACTGAACTCACTTCCCACTCTAAGGAGAGAGTATTTCAGTAAATGCATTTTTTCCTTTAAGTGCTATTCCCAGCAGAACAGTCCTTTAAAAATCAATCTACAAGCTTCAAAGTCAGCTCAACACTTTAAAAAAATCACTTTCTATCAAAAATATTTTTGGCATGAGGTTTGGCTATTGTTTTCAACACTCCTTCCAAAGGCTGGTATGCTGTAAAGAGTGACTACAAGCTCAGGCCCCACATAGGTAACAGCAGCTGTATGCACTAATTTTGCAGTTCCTTGAACTTGTATGAATGGGGGCAATGCTAACCTATGCTCTGTGCTGAAATCACACACCATTTTGGTTTAAAATTACTTTGCACTTCAATACAATTAATATTTTGTATTGAAACTGTAGAGCACATTTCCCCCTTAGTCAGACAATGAATGTTTTGAGTTCTTTGAAGCATTCCAGTAATAAAACTCGCAGTGTTAAAAGTGCAGGGTTTTTTCCAAAGCTGTGTGAGTGACACTTTCTGGCACTCTTTTAGACAGGTGAGGATGAGGATCAGCAATTAAGTGTCAAGCACAGAAGGGCTGCCAAGGCGCCACAGGCTCTCCTGGCCTCCAGGTTTGGGCAGGTGGAGCATCCTTGTCCCCAGGAGCTCCCCATTGCAGGACAGATGTCCTTGTGTCGGTTCTGTCTCTGACCCAGCCAACGGCAAAGGGAGGCAGCTGGCTCGTGGGCAAATCTCAAGCACGTCAGAAGCTTCTGAGGTCTGTTTAATCCCTAAAAAGTTGGGTCAATTTGAGAAATCTGTATCCCCATCTGGAATAAAGACCAGTCTGCTACGGGGCCCAAAGCTTTAACAAAAGCAAAATCTCCAGAGATTTTTAGTGGTCTTTGTGTCAGAGAAGAATTAAAGTGCCAATGTTGAGGGGCACTAGGGGGGTTCTTTTTAATCATTGACATTTTGTAGTTGATCTTTTACTTTGTTGCAAACCCTGAGGCTGTTTTCTTTTTACCAAACCATTCACCTGCACAGAGGCATGAACTTTGGCATTTCAGAAGTTTGGATACCATGCAAAGATTGAGGGTATTTTTTGTGCTACGTACACTGCTAAAATCAGTATGCACATCGTAATGGAAGAAAAACCACCCTGAACAAGTTAGCCAGTGCTGAATTTCTCTTTTTAAAGAACAAAAGAGTTTGCTGAAGCCTGATGAGACTGACCCAATTTAATAGAAATCTCAAGAATCTGCTACTGCTCAGTAATAAAATCATAACAGAAATCAAATAATAAAAGAAATTTAACAACAAAGTTATGTGTAAATGATTTTGCTTTGCCAGCTGTTCTAAAATGCCACTCTAAAACTTTTCCTTCTAAAACTTTCTCTGAAATTTTTTCCCAAGTTAGAAATTACAGACGTGAAAGTTTTCAAAGGTAGAAATTTGAAAATTTTCATTGATGCATATGAAATAATCTTTCTGTCCAGAAAGATTATTTAAAGTTTCTTATGACCAGGTTTGTTTTTTCCCTTGCTCTTGCCTTCTATAAATAAAAATTATCCAATTGTAATGTAGACCATCCTTATATAAGCTGTATGGAGCAAAGACAGACTTTCTTTTTATCTATCTATCTATCTATCTATCTATCTATCTATCTATCTATCATCCACCTATTCGTCTGTCCATCCATCCATCCATCCATCCATCCATCCATCCATCCATCCATCCTTCCATCCATCCATCCATCCATCCATCCATCCATCCATCCATCCATCCTTTCCATGGTACTTGGAGCAAAGCCTTGATTGGACACTGTAGCATACAAAGCAAGGATGCTTTTTCACAGAAAGTGAAAGATGACCAAGGTGCTGCTGCTCTTGGACGATTCTAAGCATTACTAAAATTCTGAGGCTGAGGTTGTTTAGAAAATTGGTGACTGTGACAGAATCAGCCCCAGGAGTTTGTATTACTTTCTCTTAGGAAGGTGGCAATACAACTACCAGGATGCTAAAAAAAGAGATGTCACTTTTTTGTTTCTTGTTTGGGAAAAGGAAACATTTTCTTGTTTGTGGTTTTGATTAGCATAACCTGACTTCTCTGCTGTGAGGGACAATAATGCCCCTCCAGACAGAGGGAATAGTGAGTCAAACCCTGCATTACTATTTTCCCTTTAGATTTGATTTTTAGGCTTTGTAGCATCAGGGAGCAGATTTTGGCTCTTCTACAAGTTCCCTGAAAGTCACTACCATGGGCTTTCCCTCTCTTCACCTCTTTGAGCAGGAAAACTGGAAACAATAAAAATACTTTAGAGAAAAGCCATTCTGTCTCTTACCTCTGTGCATCATCCCCAGATGTTTCAATGCAAGTCCAGCCTCCCTGCAGGAAGAAAGAAGCAGCAGCTCATGTCCGTGAAGGCTCCAAAGTGGACCTTGATCTCCATGCTCTGAATCCCTCAGATGTCCAAGGAAGATAACTTAATGAATCCCAAAAACAATTTAATTGGGAAAATTATTCTGGACCTGAACAGGTGTGCCTGAGCAATTGGGTGTCTGTACTCTGAGTGGACTCTACTTAAGGAAGTAGAAATAAAAGTTTTGAAAATTCCAAGACAGTTGGGAACAAATTGCATTGCATCCAAAATTTGCACACCAAATGAAAAAAACCTCTTCAAGACTTATTAGGCCTTTTCCCTATCATCCCTCTCCTTCTAAACCTCCAGCATGGAGATTTGGCTCACACAGACCACTTACATCCTCATTTCATGCCATCCAAAAGTTCAGCTGCATTGGGTGTTCAATGATTTGGGGAGGAAGGATTTACCACAATGAATATTTGCAAATGGTCTACAGGAAAAAGAAAAATTCAATGGACTCACATACAATGAATAAAATACTGAAGCTCCCTCACATATAGATGCCAAAGGTAAGTTTGGCTTCTTCAGCTCTGTGTGTGTATATAGAAATATAAACCCACATAGGGTTACAATGCAGAAGCTGTGCTATGTTTGTTTAACAAATGAAATATAGATACTTAAATGAATATTAAACAGTCAAAACTTTGTTATTGTAGTAGATCCAAACCAGCGTAAAAATCCATAGAATAAATAATCTATATAATCCTCTGGTTAAAGTAATTCAACAGACCAACTCATATCAACTCCAAGGATTTGCTTATGCCTGTCTGCCTGACTAGGGCTCTGTCTTAAATTTAAACTGCAAATAGGATATGCAGTTATCTTCTGAAGGACTTTGCAATTGCTTTTCTCTAAATTGTTTGTAGGATTCAGCTGGTTCTTAATCTGGATGGGACGAGATATGTCATACAGAGAGCCTTGTCTGCAATTTCATTTCAGGTTTTTGTAATCAATTTCTTAATAGGATTATATTCAGGGTTCATTCAGTTATCTCTGCACTGAGCCTTAAGTTTTCCTTGGCCCTATATTTTACAGCAACACTCCTACTGTGACATTGGATAAAGTTGTTTACTCCTTATGTATTTGTAATTATCAGCACTGAGTGTAAATGATATAATGCTGAGCATGTATTTAAAATAACAAAAGATGGAAAAAAAGCTAGATATCATCTTCAAGCCAAATGTACAGCATGAAGGAGAGATACTCTGACTGCTTAGAAAATATTTAATTCTAAACCCTCAGAAGCCTAAATTGTTAGCAGTTAAATAAAGGGGGGAAATGGGAATAAGTGGGATCATATTTCTCTGAAATGATTTCATTTCTGATTTCCATAAGAACCAGAGATGCCTCTTTGAAAATCCTGATGGACGCTGATTGTAACTGCTCCCTAGGCCTGTGTCAATCTCCTGAGGGCTGCTACAAAAAGTCCTCAGGCAGAAGCCAAGCCACACTGCTTATTTTTGTTTCCTCTTTTTACAGCTTCTGTCCAAACACTTTGACCCCAAAATTTTAGGGTTTAGAAGACAATAACACTGGGTGTCAGTCAGTCTCTTTAGCAGTTTCACCAGGTGAAAGGATATTAACTACAAAGGCTGTGAGCACCAGGTAAGCCAGCACAGGGCCTTGCCTTAGAACAGCAGCACAGAATCACAGAATAGTTTTGTTTGGAAAGGACTTTTTAAAGCTCATTTAGTCCAGACCCCCTGCCTTAAGCAGGGACACTTTCCACTAGGGCAGGTTGCTCAAAGCTTCATTCAGCCTGGCCTTGAACACTCACAGGAATGGGGCATCAGCTTCTCTGGGCAGCCTGCTCTAGTGCCTCACCTTCATTGTAAACAAATTCTTCATTTTATCCAGTCTAAATCAACTCTCTTTCACTTTAAACCATTCTGCCCTTGTCTGACCTCTACATGCCCTTGTCCAAAGTCCACATCCACATTCCTGTAGGTCCTCTTCAGGTACTGGAAGGTGCTATAGGGTCATCCCAGACACTTCTCCAGGCAGAACAGAAACTCTCATCCTGTCCTCACAGGAGAGGTACTCCAGCTCTCTTACCTTCTTCATGGCCCACATCCTCCTTTTGTTGGGGGTCAGGGCTGGACACAGTACTCCAGGTGGGTTTTCACCAGAGTGCCCTGTTCCTTCATCTTGTTAAAGAGCCACAAGGTTTGTAGGGAGGGATGGGGATGTGCATTTTTATTTTATACATGGATGTACATGATTGCGGTCCACAGCCATCTCAACAGAAGGTGCCTATGGAGCACCATGGGGTGCAGTGGCCCCTGCACAGATGCCAGGGAGGGCACTGGGCAGTGGAGGAAGAGCCTCTCAGAGCAATCTACAACCCAGCCCCCATTTTTATAGAGACCTGCAGAAAATGTCAGGCCAGTCCTGCTCCACTGGCTGCCAGATCTCCTGTGTTACCTCTGCTGGAGAGAGGTAACAGCCTGCTGTTATTCACAGACTGCTCCAAACCCAGCCAGCCTCTCCCTGGCTGCTGCTCCCCATGCCCCAGCCCATCCCCACTGTGAGCTGGACCCAGGAAAAGGAAAGGACCCTTATAAGGATGATTAAAGAGAAGGAAAAAACACCAAAAAAAGCCTAAACATACGGATGAAGAGCTCTTCCATCACTAAGCAGTCCAGCAATCAGGAAATACAAAAGATCTGGGAACACAGACAAAAAAACCCTTTTATTAGAGCCATAACAAACAGGGATTTGCACCAGTATTCCACTGCTGAGCATGAATGGTTTTTTTCCTTGAAATCAATTATGGGAGCACAGATTCTTCATAGGGAAAAAACCCTAACATGGCATTTCAAAAACTTGGTTTTTAATTCATATTTTTAACTATTGTTGCTATTATTGTGCAAAATAACAAAAATTCCTTTTTTGTTACCTTTAAAACCCATACTTAATGTGATTTTTGTCAGTTTAGAATCTGCATAAATCTCATTCTTGCATGAAACAAGAAAACAGAGAGTACATCATGAATGGGTTCAGGAGTATGTGGTGGAGCTTCTCTTCCATTGTGGACATCTTCCACTTCATCCAAACACACAGCTAGGCATCCATTTTGTGTACTTTTCCTTTTCTCTTCCTACCCCTATAACCCTCCATAGTTTCAGTCCTCATAAAAGGAAAATTTATGCAGTGGTCAAGCACATTTTCAGGGTATCTTTTCTCTGAGAATCTCAGCTGTGTCCAAAGACACAGTTTCTTATTTGCCTATGAAAACTCTCTGATAAGGGATGCAAGATAAAAGTGTATTGAGGCAGGGCAATCAGTGTCCCAGCCCCACAATACTGACCCTACATAGGAATAGCTCTGCATTTCCCCAGGTTATCCCTGGACATCAGCCTTCCTCCACACCCTCTTCAGACAACACTGGTAAAGCATCAGCTCCTGAAAGGCAAAAGCAATGCATGGCTGTCAGGTGTGCCAGTCCCACGGGGTCACAAACCTGCTGCCAGCACCTGTGGGATGCAGCAGGGCTGGAGGCATCTGGGCTGCTCCCCAAGGAGAGTCAGACCGGGACAGAGGGGGCTGAGCATCCATGGCAGCAGGGAGGGATTTGGGCTGGAGAGGAGTCACACAGGCAGCAAAAGGATGGGGTGGAGGAGAAGGCAACTTTTGTGCCCATGCAGCAAAGGCAGCAGTAACCCAGTGGGTGCAGGTATTGCAGAAATAACTCTGGGGAGCTGTGCTAACAATCTCCTGTAAAAAAACCTGCCCATTGTCCCAAAGTACTGATGACAGGAGTGAATGAAGTAAATTAATCAATCCTTCACTAAATGCATGTATTCCTGAAGTTCAAAGTGTTTTCCCATTCATTGAACAAATCCCCTCACTGGCTAGGATATTTCCAGTCACCTTTGTTTAGAAATCCAGTCAGTTACTAAAGAGAGGAAAGTTGGATTATTCCTGTGCTTATCTTCCAGAAGAGCAAACTCTTGCAGACTCTACTTAACAACCTAAGAGGGGAAAAATAAACAAAACCTTAGAAAGGTTTGAAGTATTTGTGGAAGAAAATCTAATCCTGATTGTGAGAGTGTACTGACAGTATAATAAGATAAAATAATGCATCCCTTTAAAGTCATACTATACATTTTGTATTGTACCTATATATTCACCGGAAAGCAGAACTGAATCATAAAAATAAAAGTTATGTGAAATGCAGTGTAAAATATAAATGAGCTGGTTAAAGCTCATGTGTCTCATAAGCCAAAACAGAACAGAGTTTCAGTCTAGATAGCTGTACCTTCAGCATGAGCTGAGGAAAAGGGGGAAATGTGCACAAGCGCAGGCAGGTTTCATATGAGCACACCTGAAGCTTTGCTCTTGTGGCAAGAAGAGGGTTGGGTGGTGCTTGTGCTACACTGCATGGAGGCAAGGAAAGAGCAGAGGCTCAGGCTGACTACCAAGGCAGAGCTCCCAGTCTTAAAAGAGATATTTTGAGATTTTTATAATCCATTGCAGATAGGGTCTGAGGTGGTCCTTTAAACAGAACTTTCATGCTTGACAATACAAAGGTTGTTATGGAGGGCTTCCAGAAATGTGCACACACCTATCTCCAAGGGCTTCAAAACTGGCACAGTAATATTTAAATCAGCTGAAAATGCTACAGGATAAGATAACATCTCCTCAGGGTAAAGAACTGACACTGGTTATTCCCTTATTCCCACCCCAACCTTTACTTACCTACAGACTATATACTACAAGTGTATTTGTCATATTTGGGAACTTTCTCTTGCAAATAACAGTTGTTTCCTCCTCTTGATAGACTAGATTTTTTTTTTCTGCTAAAGTTTCATTGTATAAAGCATCTGTTTTCAAGGACCACCAACAATTGTAACATGACTTCCTTATACCTGCAGGTGCTCTCACCTGCATTCACACTGGTGCTCACAGCCAGCTCTGAAGGCAGACAAGTTCACTGCAAGGATTGAACATGCTCAGTGTCCAGTATGTTTTTAGTAAATACAGATTTCTTAACCATCACTCTGTTGATTGCAAGGGCCAGATTTTAATGTTACAATAGAAAAATAGGTTTAACATACACCTGGAAGAAAATCTCAGTTTGCAGCACAAATTTACATGGTCAACTTTGCAAATAATATCCTGGTGTTTAGCGTGGTCTTGTTCCAAAAATCCTAGAGGGAGCTCAGCAGTTTCCATTCCAAAGATGCAAAACATCTCACTGCCCTCTGAGATTTCTTACATATTATGTATAAACCTTCAGACACCACAATGAGTGCAGTGCATACAAAGTAAATGATGTATATTTGGAATTGTTGTGTGCAATAAGTAACCATGAGAACTAACAAGAGGAATACAAGCTCTTACTCAACCTAGAGTCATGGTTTTCTGCTTTCTTGAGTTCTTTCAGGTTATTCAGCAAGGAACCAATTCAGCATTCATTGAATGGTTATGCCTCTAGGACCAAAATCTCAGCATGGTCCAAAATATCTGAGAAAAGGGAAAAAAAGAGAGAGAAGATAGTTTTTCTTGCAAGAATTTATTTCTCGTGCAAGCCATAACCAGCATGTCTGTCCTCCTGAAGATACCTGGGCAACCCTGGCACAGCAGCCTGAAGGACCACACTACTGCTTTTATCCATCTTTCAGCTAAATGAGTTCTTTGCTGCTAGGCACCATCATGTGCCTTGGAATGGATGTTTCCAGTTCAAGAGCTGGTCTTTAGGCCAAAATAAAGAATATATCACTGAAAATGTTGGTTTTATTTTCTTGGAAATAATCCCACATTTCATTCCAAATCAAGCAAACACTTGTCAGGACCTAAACCAAAAATTTCAGTCAGCACTAGTGCACCCCCAAATACACACTCCTTCATTCAAATGGCCAGGAGATTTACCTGAGACATGTAAAATTTAGTTTAAATCTCATTCTCCATGTAAGACTATTTAATGTTTATCACCTGCGTTCTATATGCCTTGTTCTTCAAGTGATAAGGGTTGTCTGGGCAGAGTTCCCTCACTCTCCACAACACAGAAATTTGTGGAAAATACTGGGCTACTGCCTGTGGGAGGAGCTGCACTATGTCTCACACTCCCAGCATGTCTCACATCTCAGCACTGCTGCCTATTTTTTTCTAACATCTGCACATTAATAATGGATGACATAGCACCACCAGGTCACCCTGAGGAAGATCTGCCTGCAAATACCCTTTAGCCTTGCGTTTCATAACCTGTCCTCAGAAAAACTGGGATGGGAGGAGGAGAGAAGGAGCTGAAACTCCTGCTCAGGCAGAGAAAGTTGTCAAAACTTGGTCTTCCACATTCCTGCTGGACTGGCTATTGAGCAAATTGCAGAGATGACTGACTCCCTTCTATTCATCTAGCATAAAACAACAGAATGCACACTACCCAGCAAGTTCAGACACATAGCTTTAGGGTGCCAAAGCTGCATTTTTCCTTGAAGGAAATAATCCCTCTCCCCAGTCCCGTTTCCAAGGGGATTAAAAAGAATCTGTCAGCCCATCCCTCTAGGCTTGCTTATACAAAAGCAGCACTCCATAAGAGCACTTATCTCTTGAGTCAGAATAGTTCCTCCATCTAGTAAATAAAATATTTTTTGGTTTGAATAAAGAACCATTCATAGTTAATATCTTTAAAAATAACTTTTTATATGGTTCCAGAAAATAAACCTGCAACTAATATCCTGAGTCTGAGAGTGTTACTGATCTTGCCAAGTCAATCTAATACATTGCTTTAGAGAGTAAGAAAGATAATATAGACCCTCTGGGTGGGACTTCTTAAAATGGGCTCAGAGGAGAGAAGTTCTAGAGGCAGATCAATAACAGGGAAACCACCCCTTCTCCTCTCTGGAGAGTAGAAAAAATATTCATATTCCATCCCTGTCCCTCACAGCAGTGGTACATTATGTACCATAGATCCTGGCAGATCTTCCCTCACCATCCTTATCTCACTGTGGTGAGCACAGGATGGCCCCTAAGACAGCTCCATGCTGAGAAGTGTTAAAGCTTCTGGGGGTTCATGGCTGAGAAATGCAGAGGCATGGAAAGCATGAAGTATACAACACACAGAGCAGGGAAACAGAGATAGACACAACATAGAGAAAACAAAGACTCTTTCATAAACAGTTTTGTGAGAAGAACAGATGAATGTAAACACTAAACAAAGGCTGCAGCAACTGCCCTTGGTACAATGGGAGGAGTTGTAGGGAGGGAGGCAATTTCCTATGATACTGCTCCTAAGAGGAGGGGGTTTTGACAGAATTAGTAGAACAAAGCACTTAATCACTTGCCCAGCAGCTTTCTCTACAACTCAGGACTAAAATGAGGGATCTTCTGGAAGGGCTGGACTTCACCAACAAAGCATTTGTTACCATTCCTGTGTCTGGCTCCATCGGTGAGGGGTGTTGGGAGTCCCTGTCATGAACATATGTGCCACTGTCAGTCAGGGCAGCAAAAGGTCACTGAATTATCCTTTAGCTGAGGCAGATTAAGCCAAAAAACACAGTACAGAAGGCCTTCAGTTGCTGCAGGACCTTGAGTGCTGATACCCAGTTTTTGTGCAGGAGTCCCAGAGATTTTGTGGAAAGAAAAAGTTTGTGGGATGAAAGAGCGCAAGCAAAGATTCCTTTGATAGGCTCTGAAAAAAATTAAAATGGTAATTTGTCTGAGTAGGCTAAGCCTAGGTGTACAAAAATCTCCAAAATGCTGTAGCTGGCTGTTGAACTAGTAGGGATATAGCTATCCCATCACAGCACTGTGTGAACACAGTAGATTTTAACAGCCTGACTGAAAGCCAAAGCTCATCATCCTCTTCAAAATCCTAGAGCTTCCTGACATAGTGATGAGCTGCTTTGGAATACTGATCCTGATGTTTTACATTACAAAACAGGGTAACTCCCTATTTGGCTGGGACAGAAGGTGTTGGGATCAGCAAGGTTGAAGCTGAACCTCCTGCTCCACCACATGTGCTCCCATATGTGCTCTTGTCTTCCACAAGTGGAGGCCTCAGGAACCACTAATGAAGAATAGCAACCCAATCTGTTCTCCAGATAGAGCTTCCAAAAGGAGAGATTTGGGAAACTGTGTGGGTGCTTCCCAGTGGTCAGGATACAGTGGCCATCCCAGACTCTGAGAGAACAAGTTGCCAGCATGCAATTCAGCCATCCCAGGTGATGCCCAAGACACCACAGCACAAGTAGGAATAGCAGCACAACTGGGATGCTACCAAGGATGGGACCTTTGCTTATAAATTTGTCTTGAGGGAAAAACAAGGCAAAACCCAAACATTTTGGGTAGCTAGGGCAGCAATATCAGATAAAAATTCTGAAAGGAGACTTTTTCAATTTTTATTTCATGCTGCCTGAAAGTTTATGGTATAAGAAGTCCTTTGTAAACTACTGCATCATATCACAGGATGTTCATATGAGCCCACCTCATTCACTTTGCTGAGCATCCAAGCAATATAGAGGTAAATGCTAACAAACATTTTAAGATTGTTCCTGTCTGTGGGAACAGGCATTAGGATGTGCCCCCCCTCATGCTTGGGATGACAGAAGAGCTGAAAGGAGGGCTACAGTGTTGCTGTTCTTCAGGTGCTCTTCCAAAACATTTGGAAAGCACCCCAGCCACACCTGGGGCTGTGCAAGGATTTGTCTAGACCCCCTACAATATCCAGGAATGGATGTCTAAAATAAAGGAAAGTCATTCTAAGGGGCTGTTAGAGATGACCTTTGATGTGAGAGCCATGAGGACATTTCTTGGGACACTGTGCTTATAATTCCATCAAGAGCTTCAGACACCGCCTGAAGAGCGCACAAAGGACTTGATGCTGTTTCTGTCACAGCACACACATTTGCTTTATACTGGTTCTTCTGACAGCTGAAATCTCAGTTCTCCCAATGATACTTTTTGGCATCCAGTCAGGTGGAAGGGTCAGTGTTCCATGAGTCTGTTCTGCCTTGCAGTGCCATCCTGTTAACATGAATCCCCAAACAGATTTTCCCTGGCAGCCCAACCATTCACTATTCACTCCAGAGTGGCCCTGGTGTTAAACATGTGACAACAACAAGTGGAAACACTGAAACAGAACTTAAAGCCCTTTGAAAAGATCTGACAAACAAAGCTATTTAATGTTGGTGCTGCTGTATCTACCAGAGTATAATGTTCAGGAAACATGAAAGGTAGTTTAGCCCCCAGACTGGCAGACAGCTGGGCAATGAGATTCTTTCTCTGTTTAATCCCTTTTCTGGGAACATGGTCTAAAACTCTCACACTTTACAGAAAAGGTCCACAGGCTCTGACATGCAACAGATATCTGAGTTTTCGGCTGGTCTTGCTGTGTGACTTCTATCTTGGTTTACTGAATAAATCTATAAAGCTGAAAGGAAAGGCCTGTGTGGATGTATTTTAAGAAAAGTCTTTTTTCCTGTCTCCCTCCTCACTGAACATCTAGTTCACAGGGGACAAGGTTGGCAGGGTTTTGGCTGCAGCCATGAGGAACTGAGCCCAGCAGCCTGCTTGCTGGTGAAAGAATTAAGGTATTCAGCATGGTTCTCGTTGATGCCAATATAACGGGGTTACATTAACACAATTGTGCAGTGAGCATAAACTTTCTGAGCAGAAAGGTCTGCTCCAGTTGCCCTGCTAGTGTGTTTGCATAGGCCTGCCAAATAAACAACATTCCCTGCTGGGTGATTGGGAACAAGTCCTGAGTGTGAGATGCTAATCCTTATGGTATAATCTCATCCCTGCTCTACAAAGGCTTCTCCAGCCACTGGATCTGACAGGGTCACACAGCACAGCCTGTGGGCTGGCAGTGAGAGCTGGATGCATGGCCACTCTGAGATCCTGCCTGCAGCTGAGCTGAGGATGCAAAACTCCTGGGGCTCATGGCCGGCCCACCTACCCCCTGGCACAGAGTCTTTTCCTGCACAAAACTTCCAGGCAGGGAAGGATGTGCTATGGAGGGGATCAGAGCCATGGAGGGAGTCTCCACAGCACTCAAGGAGAATGGCGAATCCACCAAACTGCCTACAAAGATGTGAAGTGGATCTGCACCAAGGGGCAAAAGCATCATGACTGTGGTTCATGTTTCCTTTTTCCTCTCCCTCCCTTCTAAAATACCCTTTAAGGTTTTTCAAATGAAAACCTGAGGGTCAGGACAAGGCAGTTTTTGGCTTTTGACATTGAGTGAGTCCAAACCTATCCCTACAATGGACACGCAGAGTGTTTGCTGCCCTTTTCTAATATGCAGAACTGCAGAGAAGTGCCCTCCTTGCTGTGACTAGACAAGTTCATAGAAACACTAGGTATTTTTTAAAGGGAAAATTTAAGAGGGAGGATAGTACTTGTTATTAAGTTGTAAATACAAATCATGACCCGGAAACTCTGATCTTATCCTATTTATTTTAGTTTTCAGGGACTCTGCATGTTGTGGCAAATGTCCAGAATTAGGCAGAAGGTATCCACATTTGACCATTATGATTGATATGAGCTTTGGTGCAGCAGAACATGGCGTAAACACCTTAACAGAATGGTTTTATTTTAAGTGGTGCTCCTCTTTATTTCCTTGCCTTATAATGTACTCTGTTCTGTCTCAATCCACTGGCTGGTCAGAACTGACATGGGGTATTTCTTACTTGCTTGAAGGAATAGCGGTCATGGAAGACTTCTTTAAAAATCTTTCCTATGAAAAGGGATGTTAGAGCTTTCTGTCTTCTCAGTCTCCTATGGTTACTTTTATTCTTCCAGTGCCATCTGCATCCCTGATGCTCCTTATCCACGGCCTTAAGCTAATCCCTTGATACCAGAGTAAACAACCACTACATGTTCTCCCTGCCCACTCCCTTAAAACACAGAGCAGAAAATTGCCTGAGGGTAGTACGAATATTAAACCAACTCTGAACAGCTCTCCTCACAGGGCAGTGCAGGTTTCTGCTCCCTCTTTAGCACACAGGGCAGATCCTACATTCCCTGTGCATGTGAAGATCACAGAGACAAAGGAGCAGAGCAGACAAACACCAAACTAAACCAAGACCCCACAGCAACCACAAAGAGGACACACACCACAGGCACAGCTCTTGTAGCAGGAGCTGAGCACTGCCCTGCCCATCCCAGGAGGGTGTGAGAGCACCTCCATGTCTCAGGGCTTACCTGCAGTGAGAATTGGATGTCTCCTTGTGGGTAGGGGCAGGAGTGATGAATTACCCCTACCAAAAGAGATGTTTCTCTGGAATCCTTAATTTCTTTTCAGAGCCTCCCCTTGGCACCTCCCCATGATTCTACATTAGGAGTGAAACGGAAATTTCTGGTACCAGCTAGCAAGGGCTCATTTTGCAGCAGTAACTCTGCTGCTTTCCCAATGCTCCTGGCTCAGCTTGTCTGGCTCTCAGGGACAACTCAGAAGGTGTCCAAAGGGCTGCCTCAGAGTATGAGGCTTTCCATTTACTCACAGCACAACATGTGGTGCTGGCACAGGGCACACAAAGCTCTCCCAAGCTCCCTGTGCCTTAAAACACCATGGGCCATACCCACATGCTCAAACCCTTGGGGCATTGGAGTCCCAGTGTAGCACAAGCCAGAACAGCTCAGGCAATTTAATCTTCAGTGCTGAGCAACTATCCAAGGCTCCTAGGGCACAGAAACTTCCACATGGATCCCAAGTACTGGGCAGCACCATCTACAGGTGTGCTTTCCTGTCCTTGGGGAAGGCATCAGCTTCTCAGCTAAGCTCTGCCATCATGGGCTGTGGGAGAGACACACACACAATTCTGAATTCTGCCCCCAGAATTCAGCCCAGTGGGAGAGCCTTGAGGAAGGTGGGACCTGAGAGTTGTGTGTGGCCCATTGATGAGAGCTGTGCAGCTGCTGCACTGCCCTTGGTCCCTCCCGTTAACCAGTGGGATGGTGAGGTATTTTCAGGGTCCCCCGTCATTGAGAGGAAAGATGAATCTAACTCCATGTTCTTAGAAGGCTAATTTATATTATTTTATGCTATTATATTATATTATGCTATACTAAAACTATACTAAAGGATACAGAAAGGATACTTACAGAAGGCAAAAGGATAATAATGAAAACACGTGACTCTTTCCAGAGCCCTGACACAGCTGGACTGTGATTGGTCATTAAATCAAAACAATTCACATGAAACCAATGAAACAATGACCAGTAGGTAAACAATGTCTAAACCACATTCCAAAGCAGCAAAACACAGGAGAAACTAATCAGCTAATTATTGTTTTCATTTTTCTCTGAGGCTTCTCAGCTTCCCAGAAGAAATCCTGGTGAAGGGATTTTTCAGAAAATATGATGGTGACAGGATGGGAGAACAAGATGATAGATACTCAGGGTTTAAATATGCCTGGTACATCCCAGAAGTATTGCTCAAACAACCAGATGACAGGAGGGACATATTGAAGATTGCTTCTTCAGTCCTGGCTAGGGCACAAGGCAGAAGAAAGGAGCCCTAAACCCAGAAGAAGAGCAGAACAAATGGCAGTGTGGCTCTGTCCCTGCATTTGTGTAGCAATGCCATTCCAGCAAGGTTTAAAATTCACACAGATTCTCACACTCATCTTCTCACTAGCACCAGGATCAGGCAGAATTAATTCTAGCACCATGAAGGACAAGACATGCAAGAGTGCAGGGCCTCATCACACCTGCTGGGTTCTCTGGACCTTGCTCTACTCCGTCACACCAATTCTCAATGTTTCCAACTACAAATCTTGTCTCTTCAAGGATAGGAAAACTTGAAGATTCGGAAACTTGTCTGCTAGAGGCAGACATGGGAAAACAGCATTCACTTAGCATCAAAAACTTTGTCTCCATCTTTCTTTCCTTATTTTTTAAATTACCTTTGTTGTTCCTTTAACAGGGGAACCTCCCAGCTCTCTAGGTTCTGCCTCTTGCTTGCCACTTGTCAGAGTTATAAGGAATAGGTTCACATGAAACCAATGAAAGCACCAGTGGGATGAGGCTGCTACTCCGGAGCTCTTTTTTTTCACAGGCTGAAAAGTGGCTCGTAATACTGGAGCCAGGGCTTTTTGTGGTTTTTTAGGAATATTTCAGAAGAGCCTTCCTTCAACTCTGAGCTCTTTCAGGGCTCCAGCTCTCCCTGCAATCACAAATAAGGCCACAACTACACAATGTCAATACCACCCTGGGCAAAAGCACAGCTGGTAACCTTTAGCTGCTGTTCAGATCTACAGAAATAGCTTGTGGGTGAAAGGAAGAGTTTGTTCAGCATTTCACCCTTTTAAACCTTTTTTTAGGAGAAAAGCCAGATGCTGCTTCCATATTCAACACTCCATCTCCCCAAAGTGATTCTTGTCCTCAAGCGACCAGTGTGTTTTTACTGCAGTAACCCTGCTTGGCAGGTTACCATGTGCATTTGTTATTTTCTGCATGATAAAGTGCTTTTTAGTCTGAATTAATTAATTTCCTTCCCTCCCTCCCTTCCTTTTTGAATGGTGTCTCTAACTCACCTCTGTGAAGCTGAAGACAGTAATCAGGGTCAGGTAGTCTTTGGTCTTTTCTCATAATGATTGAAGAGTTTCTGTACTCTAAAGGATGCCTTGCTTGGTCAATACTCCTTTTTCAAAGCAGACAAAATTTGGATTTCTATTAAGATGATTCAGAAAGAAATATTTTTCCCAGGCCCATTATATTTTTTTTAATTAAAACCCATAGCTATGGTTGGAAGTAAACAAAAGAAAATGGAATTGAGCAAACACAGCAAAAGGAAATGGTGATTGAAGTGTCTATTCATGTCCCTTTTGTTCAAAAGAGACACTGTTAAAAGCTATTCTCTTTTATTTAAAAGTTTGAATAATCATTAGAAGAGTGCACAGAGTCTGGG
Organism: Zonotrichia leucophrys gambelii; assembly: GCF_028769735.1. NCBI lineage: Eukaryota > Metazoa > Chordata > Aves > Passeriformes > Passerellidae > Zonotrichia > Zonotrichia leucophrys. Next base: position 20,281,628 of record NC_088169.1, on the reverse strand, counting down.
GCTGAAGTCCTCCCCCAGAGAGTGTTTCAACCACCCAGCTGGAGATACTGCTCTCACCTGCACCTGCTTTCACCCCTCCCAACTGCAGTTTAAGAGAGAAGTGGATCCTCTTTCCTCCTTCCTACTCTACTCACTGACTCTAAAACTCCAGTAGCAAAACCACTTACTTTCTCAGAAGCAGAAGAAAGAGAATTAACACCCATCTTGCAAAAGGAAGATTTCATCTGCCTGTCTCTATTTGCCAGTGTCACTTGAGAATCAATACAAACCACCTTTCTCTATATATATAATGCCCAAATTAGGTCACTTCTAGAAATCATATATTCATTTTTAAGTCTCTGAACAAATTAACTTTTTTTTTTTGTGTTCAACTTTGTTGTCTGTTCATAAAAACTTTCACTTCATCTGGGCACAGAGTTTCCAGTGAATAAAGAAATCCAACTTGAAAACAAACCAACCAAGCAAGCAGTCACACATCAAAACAAAGGTTAAAATCCAGCCCAGGCAGTGTCCCTCCCTCACTTTGCAAAAAGCCAGTATTTCTCCCAAAGCTGAGTGTGCCACCTCCCCAGGCCCCCAGGAGCAGCACTGACTCTGCCAGCCCCACTAGTCCCAGATTCACCTAGGAACCACAATGCTGAGGCCTCTGGGTAAAGTTCTCTTTTCCCAGGGGCTGGAAACCTGTGTTGAACATTCACCATCCCTTTTCTGGTTTACTAGACCCTCAGGGTGGAATTCACTCCAACAAATTTGGAGTGCTACCTTACTTGGGTGACTTATTTAGGCTCCCTTTATATAGCAGGGGAAGGAAAAAAATAGGCCCTTCTAGCAAACAGACCTTCAAAAGAGACTGTCCTTCAAAGAAAGACATGTAGGCTCTATCAAAGTGGCACAGAAATACCCACTTCTTTCCACTAAATAAAAAGGGAGCCTGTGAGTAACTTTTCCAGATGCAGATACCACCTTTTGAGATGCTTTGCACTTCAGAAAAAATTAAATTAATGCTATTCTCAGAGATGGTGCATTTTATGACCCAGCAGCCTGAGTGTCTACCTGCCTGGAACAGCTGTGTGGTCTCTGCAGCACTGGATGGCTGCAGACACTTTCCCTATAGCAAGTGTAGCACAGCAGGCCTTTACAGTTCCCAGTGATGTAAAAGGACTTGGTAAAAGTCCATTACTCTTTAATGCAACTGAGAACCATTTCCACTGCTTTGCAGCTCTGTGAGGTTAAGTATTGCACAATGGAGCTACTATTTTCTTTTTTTTTTTTTTTTAATTAATGCAAAACAACAAGGGAGGGAGAGACGGAGATGAAGCTCAGACATCCTGTTCCCCAGAGAAGAAGGAAGGCCCTGATCCCTGCAATGCAGGGCAAGCTGGTGCTCCAGAAAGGCTGGAACTGAGATTTCTGACCTCCACCAATGCCTGTGAAACAACAAAACCAATGAAAAAACAGGTAACACCACCCTCCCCACACCATACAACCACAAGTTCCAGTCCACTGCACCTCATCATTTCAACAGCAGAGAAATTCTGAGTGGCATTAATTTATGGCGGCAGCCTGGGCTCCCAGTGCAGACAGCAGAGGGCTTGAGATTCCATGTACCCCAGGCAGCAGCTGGGTGGGCTCAGGTTTGTACCTCAGAGCCACTCTCAAGTGCTTGGCTGGGCTCCTGGCTGCAGGTTGAAGCAGCAAGCCTCAAGGTTGTTGGAGCACCTGACAGAAGAGCCAGTCTCACCCTTTTCCTCTCCCCATCTCTGACAGTCCATCCTCTTCCTCCCCTCTGCCCACCACTTGTGAGAGCCACTAATTTTATGTGTTCCTTGTTCAGGACAGGTTTTAGCCAGATCAACAAGCCCTGAACTCCTCCCACCACTCCTTTAATGCAGATGTGATAGAGACCACGACCCTTTGCTAAAACAGGAATCCTCCTCCCAAGGGAAAGGGTCAGAGAAAAACACACCACATCCCATCTCTCCTGGGCTCACCTGTGAGTGCAGCACAGCCCTCCTCCCAGCTGGGAAACCATCCTGAGAGAGGGAGTTCAGCCCAGGAGGGGAAAGTGGTTTATTTACAATCCTAGGTGGGAACCAGTGTGGTGTGATAAGAAGTGATAGGAGGGAAATTGAGTTTGCCTAGAGGCCTTGAGACCTCCAGAGGGGGCCTTCTCTATCACACTCATCATTAAAGCCTGTGCTTTAATGGAGATGTGACAGAGACCATGACCCCTTTGCTAAAACAGGAATCCTTCTCCCAAGGGAAAGAGTCAGAGAAAAAGCTTTGATACCCTCACACTAGAGACTTTCTCTGTAAAATGAGTTTTATGCTATTCAAGAGCATGTGTATTCAAGAGCATGTGTATTCAAGAGCACAGGATCATTTAGAGATCTAAAATGGGATATCCCACACAGATTTATCACCCAAAATAAAACTAGAAACAAGATTTTATGGTTACCTTTCTTACAAAATATATATTAAAGAAAAAAAAAAGGCATACAAATTATGTCATTGATTTCAGCCTGGAAAGACTTACAACTGAAAAGTACATTCTTAACCTGCTCATGATAATTCTGCTCTGCCCTGTTCAAATGAGAATTACAGAAATTATATAGTCTTGCCAAGTGTTACTTTAATTTATTGGAATTTATTTTGTGTCTTTTCTCTTCCACATGACAATCTGTTGAAATGTGTGCACACAAGGCTGTCCTCCAGCAGTGGTCTTGTCTTTTGTTTTCATCTTTTGTTGCATAAACTCTATGTAGATGGCAATACACAGATATATATATATATATATATATACAAATACATACAATGAGAGGAAGTGGAAAAAAGCAATCTCTTCATGAGGCTGAATAATCCTCAGACATCTTTCACTAGAAAGGGTGCAGGTGCTCCTGTATTTAGAAGGGTTTAAAATGAAGAGATGGACATCTAGTAAATACAGTATCTTCTGCAGTAAGACTTACACTATGACTGGGTTTTGACTACCTGGGAGCTAATTCTCTGTACAAATCTGTATCAAGCCTGGAATAATATTGAGGCAAGATCAAATAGTGAAGATTGTAAGAGCTCATTTTTGTCTGTCTTTATATTCCACAATCATTTTAATTTGGGGTGGACTGCCTTTTTTTTTTGGAATAAATTGACACAGAGCTGCTGCAACAAAGGGACACACGTGAACCTTTTCCTGTCAAATCTCATACCATAATAATATTTGGAAAAGCTTTGCAACTACGAGAAGAGAATTTTATTTATTCTGCATAAAAAGAGCTACAACAGTCAAAAGGCCAAATTCTGCCCCTGTCTACTTGGCTTTGTGCTTTTATCTTATAACTTTACTGGGAAAATAGAGATACAATGAGAAATGGAGATCTGAAGGGAAGGACTCTTTATATGATGGATTTTAAGCCTCAAACCAAATTAAAACTTTGAATCTTGTATATTTAAGTTGCATTTGAAGGTGGCCCTTAAGCTCCTCTTAGATGTTTTTTATACAGACACTTAAGAATGCAATAAAAACACATCAATATCCTTAAACCTTCAAAAAAAAGGGAGCAAAAATATGCTCATTGTTTTACTCAGCTTTTTATTCCATCAGTATGATACAAGATAGAACTTAGACAACATCACTGAGTAAGTCTTCAACTTCATTAAAATTATGACTAATATGTTTTATGAAATTATTTTGCTATGATACACTTTCCCTTGTGGAGTGCCAAGAAGGAATTTCTCTGGAACGCTGGAGTACATTGCCACCCGCTGCCCACAGGTGGCTCTGCTGCTGAAAAACAACGTGAACAGAACAGCAACGTTTAAAACAACACAACACACAGCTACTGAGGCAGTGGGACTGACCCCGACTTTGGCACAAATTTCATGGAAACACAGTTGTGAGCTTCTCCAAATGTCATGTTCATTCCTGAAATTCTACTTCACTCCCTTTAATGTGTCTGTCTGCATTTTTTGCTTTTCTCTAGCTTTCTTAACACTGGAGCTTTGATATTTCAAAGGAAAAGCCATATTCTTTCTCAGTGTTACACATCTCAATTTATTAGGTTTGGTTTTCTAAAATTTGGATTCCAGTTTATTGTTTTAAAACAATACATAAAACCACACATTTATAAATATATATATTATATCCTGCATATATAACATTGGTTTTCCTTTGGAATGGGAGGGCAGACTTTGCACTACATAGTTCATTGGTTTAGGCACAATGTTGTTCTTAGATTCTCTGAGCTGCTTCCTATCAGAACCTAAAAAAATACTTTTATAATCTTGTATCAAATTTTAAAGTTTTTTGCAAATACATGTATAAGAAAAAAATAATTTGTATTTCCCCCTCTAAGCTCACTACTACCCTTATAAAATATATGGCTTTTCATGTTTCACTTTATTTTAGTGTTTTTCAAAAGGCAGTGAAAAGAAGTACAACTTTACCCCTTAACAGCTTTTTTTTTTAATATAATATATATATATAAGCACAGAAACCAGCTTGTGCACTTTCTATAGAATTCCAATGCATATCATGGTAATGTAAGTGCAGTGATTTTTTAAAAAAGCAGTAACGATTGATTGACATCTGTATATGAAAACATAACATGATTATCATACAATACCCATTACAGAATATACAATCATCAAAACTGCAGATATATAAATACATTTTTAGCAACATCAAAGCAACAGTTTTATCTTATACACAGCATATGAATACAGAGTTATTACACTTAAGTTTTCACCTTGTTTTTTCTCAAAAGCTTGCTGAAAAACAGGAAAATGCTGTAGTTGCAAATTAACTGCTTGACAGTGCTGTTGAGAAATTAAAGTGAACGAAGTTTTAAAAAAGTATATGCAATTGAGTTGGTATAAAACAAACAGGCCTCCCCCATTTTCCAATGTCCCCGTTGTTTTCCTATGAGACGGAGGCACGGGTAAAAGTGGCAGTTCCACAGAGTCAGATCATACAAGGGTTTCTGGGAGGGCATCAGGGTTATCAGCTGATAACAGCTCCCAGATCTGCCACCTCTCCCTTTGCCACTCATTCCAGTCCGCCTCTGAAGCACTTGTACTGTTGTGGCTGTGAGGGGCTGTGGGACAGCTGTGACCCGCTGGCGTGTGCGGGGCCGGCTGCTCCTGCCTGGGGGTGGCCTGCTCAGGGGCTCTGCCTGGTGTCCCTCCAGCTGCTCTCGGCCCCGAACTCTTTTCTGGGCGTTGAAGTCTCCAAAAAGAGTGCAGCGTTGAGGAAACACTCGAGCTGGTTTTTGCTGGGCCTGGGTAAGGGGGTGGTGGCCGCTCTTTCCTGTAGGAGGGCTTGGCTGTGCTTTGCAAACAGCCCGCGCTTGAGTCGCGCTCGCTGAGGTCCTCCACGCTGCTCAAAGTCAAGCGCTGCTCCGACCGGGAGTGGGACAGCCCTGAGCTCCTGCAGCCGCCGTCCCTGCGGGGGTCACTGCACGGCCGGGACGCCGCGGGATGGAGCTGGCACTCGGCAATGGCGGCCGTGGTCTGGCTCCTCCGCATCGCCTGCCGGCCGCCGGCCAGGTCCGAGGAGCTGCCCTGCCAGCGAGGGGAGCACGTGGCCAGGTTCCCCTGGGACAGGGAGCACTGTCCGGGCCGCAGCGAGCTGCTCTCGTAAATGTTCCCGTAAGAACCTGGGCGTGGGGGCAGAAACACAACATGAGCCTGCAGAGCCATTCCTGGGGCATTTAACAACTTACTACTGCTTTTTCCTTGGACTACATGGTAGAGGAGAAGATTGCCCAGAAACCTCATAGCACCTTTCAGTATCTGGAGGGGGCTGACAGGGAAACCAGAGAGGGACTCTTCATCAGGAACCGTAGTGATAGCACAAGGAGTAATGCGTACAGATTGAAAGAGGGGAAATTCAGGTTAGATATGAGGGAGAAATTTTTACTGTCAAGGTGGTTAAACACTGGAACAGGTTGCTCAGAGAGACTGGGGATGCCCCAATGAGTGTTCAAGGTCAGGCTGGATAAGGCCTTGAACAAACCAGTTTAGTTGGAAGTGTCCCTGCTCAAGGGAAGAGGGTTAGGATTAGATTATCTTTAAGGTCTCTTCCAACTCTTATCACTTTATAGTTCTATGATTCATAGAAACATAATAATTTAAAACTATTTCTTGAAGCAATTTTAAAATAACTTTTAAAATTATATTTGACAGTTTGAAATGTTGCTGTTTTCTGCATTTCACTGAATACAGAGAAGTATAACCACTGTGTTCCTCTGTATTCTACTTTAGAGTCACCTTTTAGAAGTCCAGCTATGGACAATGTGAATTCTACTGGTTTCACTGTGATTTCTTGACAACAAGAAATTGGTTTATTCTTTGTTAGATTTGGGCTTTAAAATTACTGACCTGTGATTACTGGATCTTTGCAGCCACTTTTCAGCGTTGAATGCCAAGTACCCCAGATATCAAAATGATCTTCAGAAACATCTGAACAGCAGTAAGAGCAGGCAAAAGATGATTAGTCAATCATCTTCAAGACATTATTTAGAAATATACAAGTAGAACAGTTATGCATCAGAGTCATTAACATCCAGTGGCACCTTCACTGTGTACCTAACACAAGCACCTCATATGTGAGACCCCGCCTGGAGTACTGTGTACAGCTCTGGTGATGCCAACATAAGGACATGGAAGTGCAGGAAAAAATCCAGAGGAGAGCTATAAAGCTGGTAAGAGGACTGGAGTACCTTGTCTACAAACAGGCTGAGAAAATTGGGGCTGTTCAGCCTGGAGAAAATAGCATGGAGACCTTGTAACAGCCTTCCAGTATCTGAACATGGCCGACAGGGAAGCCAATAAGGGACTCTCCATCAGGAACTAGTGACAGGGCAAGGAGTAATGGGTGCAATTTGAGAGTGGGGAAATTCAGGTTAGATACTAGGAAGAATTTTTTTACTGTGAGGTTGGTGAGGCACTGGAAAAGGTTGCCTAGGAAGGCTTTGGATGCCCCAAGCCTGGCAGTGTCCAAGGCTAGGCTGGTTAAGGCCTTGAGCAATCTGACTTAATGGGAGGTGTCCCTGCCCATGGTAGGGGGGGGTTGGAACTGATCATCTTTGGGGTCCATTCCAACCCCTTGACATTTTATGATTCTATGTATTTGCTCACAGCTACTTGCTTCAAGAACAGACCCTGCAATGGATTCAGCGAGCTCTGTATGGGCAGGGTGCCTGAGTTTGCTGAGTTCTCAAGTCCTCTGCCTTACTGCAGTCAGAGAAACTGCAAAAGAACAGGGGAATTTGGTCCACAAAAGGTGGTTTCTGGCAAAGCTCCCTCAGGCAGCCCCAGGGGTCACCATAAGGCATGTTCTATCAGCCCAAGGAAGCTGCCACTCTTACCCAGAAATGCAGCCATAGAACAAAGATTCAATGAGGAACTTCCTAATTTGTCCTGGTCCAGTATCATTGTGATGCATATTAAAATCCAAAAGATGGTTAATACAATAAAACTTAATGTAATTTCCTATTCATAACTTAATAGAAATCTGACCAAATTCTTAAACCTCTTCAGAGATTTAGATTTTGAATACAGAAGATAAATTCCAGTTGGCATTTATAAAGCATATAATTGAGATATTAGTCTAAATCCCATTAAGTCCAAAGGGAATTAAATGCCTAGGCAGTACATCTGAAATTAGGAGGTTTTAAAAATACCACCAAACAGTTATATGCATCCCTACGCATTGAAAGGTCTCAAAGTTTGGCTCACTAAGTATAAATTTCATGGATGACAATTTTTTAATATATATATATTTAAAGGAAAAGCATCTTGAAGTGCTGATGAGCTATTAGTTTAAACCACAGTTCTTTACCAAAGAAATCACTCAGGTATTCACTCCACAGGTAGCTATGGGAATAATGGATCCCTGCACTAGTATTGCTCAGTGTGTAATTGGTTGCAGATGTAAAGCTGTGCAGCTCAGCTATGTTTTCCAACGACATGGTGTTGAGGTCATTCTTTACAACTGGAAATCTTAAAATCTCAGTTTTTTCCCAAAGCCTGAACCATAAACCTTGCAGGTATTACAGTCCCATGGATCAGGACTAGACTGGACATATATAGTTCTATTTTCCTAATTAATATCGCCAAGTTTTGAGAAGTGCCATACCATGAGCATCCCTGACTGATGGCTGAATGAATGAGAAGGACTCAGCACAGATCCCTTGGGCTCAACCCAAAAAAAAATTATATTGGTCTGTCATTTTTTTTATAAGGCTATTTACGCTATTGCTCCTCAAATCCTGGTTGCTGATAATACAAATCTGGCCCTTTTCAATTATTTCAGGAGTGTCCATCAGTCACTGAGGAGGAGGAGGAGCACAAGCAGGATGCACCATACCTTTTTCAGCCTGTGATGCAGAAGAATTCTCCTTTGTCTTAGTTTGCAAGTGTCCAACCAGCGTGTACTGCTCAGGTACCTTGTACAGCTTATCTGGGCTGTGGGCAACTTCTTCTGGCATTGCCACCAGCGAGCGCTCGGACAGCACCGGGGAGTTGTTGTCATAAGGGGAGATATCACCACTGGAAGCTTTGTTGGAGTCTGTGGAAGAATGTCTTTCTCCTGTGGAGTAGGAACCTTCCGACCGCAGCATCTCAGGGCTCCTGAGAAATTGTGATGAACAAACTATTGTTAATAAAAGAATGCTTCATGTTCACAGTTACAGGTGCAGTTTGGCATCAAGGCCGGGATGGAAGGGGCTCTGAACAATCTGGTCTAGTGAAAGGTGTTCCTGCCCACAGCAGGGGGTGTTGATCTAGGGTACTTTTAAGGTCCCTTCCAACCCAACCATCCTATGATTCTATGATCATACAGATAAAATCAAACACATGAGAATGGTCACAGCTGCTGAAATGAAAACACTTCAGAAACACTTATTGAGGTGGATTTTCCATGAGTAAAACTTTTGCCATGATGTGGCCAGCAGAGGCCACTCAAAATCAAAAGATGTTGCTGTCAAGAAAGAAAACAACAAAACCCCACACAACTGTACAGTAAACCAGAGGAAACTAAGCAGTTAATAAACTCCTTATGTTACCTTGACAATGCAGCTTGTGGCAACAATAAAACTGAAGGCGTGATAGGGAAGATTAGTTTGATGCTAAGCAGTGTGCTAAAACAAATTTTTGTATTCTGAAGTTTTCCAGAGAGAAATCAAGCACTCAGCTTGCCTGTCAAACTACAAGAATGATCCTCTTCTAGAGACATAAGAAGGTAAATGTTCTACAGGGGACAAACAGATGTATTTACTGTACTTATGGCTGGGGCATCAAACAACTGGTTCCACTGATACCTTCTACAACTTCTTTTACCTTTTCACCTTCACACCCCCAACAACACGAACTGCCTTTACTTCTGCCAAGAAACGGCAAACACAACTCCCACCTAAGTACAGCCAAAGGTCAGAGAGACAACTAATTTTTGAAATGTGCTGGGAACATTGATGGAGATTTCTTGAACTGTCACAGTTTGCCATGCAGGTAGGAGGCAGGCTGTGAGTCACTGAATATCCACAAAGAACATGCAGAACTACTCTGTAAATAAACATAATTTTTTTTCCCTGTTGTTCCTTGCTAACTCATATTTCTATTACTCATTTTTCATTTCTCTGCACCTCTGTTTTGTAGATGCTTATTTTTTGCTTAAGTCAAACACTTCTTTAAGCGACCTCTCATTAATATCTGTTCTAATTTCATATGATACAACAGAGGCTCATTCCTCTAAATGTCTGAAAATGGTCAGTCCTTTTCACAGTCAAATCCAAAGACAGCTTGAATGTAGTGAGAAGCCAAAACTCATTTCTCATTATGGAACAGCAGCTCTCTTTCCAGACAAATAAAATAAAACTGAGGAAAGAAAATAAAAAAAACACAAAGCAAACCACAGGACAATAAATATTAATACAAAAATAATGACAAAACTTAACACCACTTTCAAGCTGTTGTTTTTTCCCTGGCTGATTTACATATCACATGTCCCAAAAAATAAAATATATACAATCAGCAGCATGATTACTATGTTATTCAATATTCCTTTTTTCTTTTCTAGTATGAAAGCAATCATAATGTGCTGGTAACTAATTAAATAATGTTACTCCTCAGCAACTCTCAGTGACAAAACCATCACTGGAGTTAAACTCAGGCAAGCCCAAAAAGCAGAGCTGCCATTTGGCAAAGTTGCTCTGTCACAAGCTTCCCAGAGAAGCATGGTAATGCTGAGGAGCCATTAAAAAAAAATAAAACCTCAATTATATAACTTCTCAACTAAATTTCTTATCTGAACATAAATCCAATGTAAATTAATCTATAAACAGACACACACTGAGGAACTATAGTTTTGTAAGTATGTATAATTCTATCACAAACCTTTTTTTCTCATTTCTTGCAACTTGCTTCTTTCTTTCTGTCCTAAGTCCTAAAACCCCTTGTGCAGTGATATGAGATTTAAGCAATGTCTTGGGATTTTCAGAAGAACTAGAAGGACTAAGAAGAACTTAGAAAAGGGGAGAAGGAAGTAGAAGAACTTAGAAAAGGGGAGAAATGTTGGTATCTGCAAGTTTCCTTTTTTCCAGCCTTCTAGACTGAATGTCATCCAAACAGTAAGGTTTATTGCATGTAAGTGTTTGCAGCATCAAAATCCTGCTGCACAGGGTAAAGACAGAGGTAAACCAGCACTTAGCCATGGCAAGGTAACACAAGGAATAAGGGAAATGGAAATGAAAGAATGTGGGAACATAAACTTGAGTTTTGTGACACACTGATTTCATGTCTTACCTTGAATGATCTGTTATAGTCTACCTCTTCTCAAGACAGAGCTCCTGCTAAAAATTTACCTGAATGGAAACTTTCAAGTCTTTGGAAAGATTCAAACATTCAAGTTTCTAAACTGATTTACAGTTTTGGCTGGTAAGTCCATACTATTTTTAATATACATATATAGTATCACTTTCAAATTTGTTCAGGCAAAATAGCTTTAAAAATCAAAGGAACTGCAGTGGACTCTGTCAATCTTACTACAAGAGACCATCAAAATGGATTAAATACTTAAAAGCAGGAAATTGAACTCACACATTTGCAGGTTTGCTTCACAAACAAAATACAACAACTTGCAAGAAGACTTTGGTTTGCTTCTTTGCAAACAAAGAAAGAATTCTCACAAATCCCTTAAAATGAAAGTTTTGCACCTGTTTGCTTTACTGTTTGAGTTCATTAGCAAATGGATGTTTGCTACAATTCAAAATTCTTCCCTTGGACAGTGAGATTCTCTACCCACTCACCAGGGAGAAACTAAATTGGAAGGCAAACATAAATACTGTGTAAGATACCCACTCCTCAATATGCAATATATGAGGAAGGGTAGATAATTGTCCCCACAAGGAATAATAGATGATTATGTGCAATCAAATGTGAGGAATGGGAAGGCAGGTAAAGTATTTTTCGGGGACTATGAAGTATGTTAAGGAAAAGGTTTTAAAAGTGGCTAAGTACCAATGGAAAGATTTGAAAGCAGCAGAAGAAACCTATGCCACATGAATTTAAAAATACAATTTCAGATTCCAAAACAACAGGCATCTTTCTATGAATTGATGTTGTCCACCAGAGTCCAGCTGCATGGGTGAACTGGAAATGTGTTAATCACAATAATTGCTTCTACTGAGGATATTCTTACTTTTCCACTAGCATCAAGGTTATCAAAATAGGAAATCCCTTTCTGTTTCTGGCAGAAACACTTTTCTGTTATAACTTAAAGCTTCTGAATGGGAAAACAATTCCAACTTCAAGAGACAAATCATATGGAGTGAGATGGCTTGGCACCACACAGTACTTATTTCCACACATATTTGAGTAACACAGGTGCTACCAACAAGGCAGATTACTGTGGGATTGTGATGAGGTTGCTGCTGTAACAGGGTAAAGGACTCTGTTTCAAGGAGCCTCTGCAGCTTTAAAAACTGCATTTACACATACTGCATGACCTGTTGTATGGCTTCATTTTTGTGTCACAGATCAGGATGGATTGAAACTCATTATCATAATCCAAAAACATCCAAAACTGCTGTAACTTTGCAACTTATTTACTCTGAAAGGACTACTAACCATGATAAGCATTAAATAACCATAAGAAATAGATTTTATTTTTTGTTAGTTTAAAGATGCTTCATCTCACAGCTGTAAACCCAAATTCCATTGTCATCAAGCCAACATACAAAAAATTGGGAAGTCACCCACAAAAGCACACTTCACAATTGTAATTGCCATTTGTAATTAGCACTTTATCATGAACAACTTCCATAAATTCCCTGACACACTGTTCACAATGCTTAGCTCTTAAGGGAACTGAAAGATGAGGAACATGTGGTTTGTCCTCCTCTGGGGAGGAAAAGAGATTGTGTTTTCTGTGTTAGATCAGAGCCAAGGAAGCATTTATAATGACAGCAAGAGCAGAAATGTGAGGGCAATTGCAGAACAGGACCTTCAAAGCAATTAATGTGACATTAAAGTCTCAAAGTTGATTCTATACTTATGCAGTCAACTAGCTTTTCTGATGAAGACTGTCTCAAGAATATATAAACTTTTTTGTCCACAGATCCACATTTGTATTTTGAGTATGTGACCAGGCAATTTCCAATAAGAAAGGTATATTTTGGAGGCTCATTTTTATGAAATCAAGACAAACATCTCCTTGTAGTCTGCTGTCTCACATTTCTTATAGGAAAAAATAAGCAACACATTTGTAGCCTCAAAATTGAGATTATGTTGTGAAATACATTAATCTCTTAAGAGCATCACACTCCTAGCAATAACACTAAGCAACATTCTCTCTAATTGCCTGGAATATTTTAACCAAGAAGTTGCAACCACAGTGAAAACATATTAACACTAAAAGTAAATCACTTACATGACAGCAAAGTAGAAAAAAAATGACAGTAATTTTTTCCTATCTCAGTGATATTTCATCTGCCCATTACTGACAACACAGTAAATTAGTACAACTGTAGCTATATGCTCCTATTTGGCTTCAGAACATGTCCTTACAAAATGCCTTTTGTCAGTTGTGACCAGCTTTTCACAAAAGCTGCATTTTTTCCTGCAGGTGTGCATGCTGGCTAAGAGTAAGGAACTTCAAGGAAAAGTCAATTAAGGAATCAGGATCTAACAATTACCTGTTGCATCCACAATGATTTGTGACTAACTTATGCACAATTGGTATGTGTAGTCACATGTGAGATACAATTTGATGTCTTTTTGTTATACAGACAGTGAAATCCTGCATGAAGTTTTTGTTAGCTTGAGTTAGAAATCATCTGATCATTCCAAACTAAGGACTGAAAGGAAGCAATCTCAACACACTACCTTATGTCATATGATTTGTAGTGTCTGTCCTAATTGTAGTCTTGGCTTCTGGCAAATGTGAAACAAGTCTAAAAGACAGTTTATGTACCTCTAACTATCCTGCACTTACTGTGATCTAAATATACACATGATTACTTGTCAGTCAGACAAACTAGCTGAAATTACTTCACACTAAGAAAATTACCCCAAATCAGATGATCTGTGATAATTTTCTACTTCATGTGGTTAAGTTAGGAAACGAATAAAATTCTTTACAACTCAATATATACTGCACATATTTTTGTTTCCAAATGTTGTAGTTAAAGAAAGCTTGTTCCTGAAGGTGTTAGTTAAACTATTTCTTGTATACCTTTCCCTTTGAAGCCAGGCACACCATTACATTACCTCCAAATATAAAATGTTAAGAGGGAGAGAAAAAAAATCATAGCTGACTATACAAATTCAATTTTAATTATATTCTGAATGCACTAGGCACTTTCCACAAACACAGGAAGACAAAGTCCAATATGTCCCAGAGAGTTTAGAGTCTACAAACCCTCTTAAAAATTACTTAAAGCAATTCTATCAAATTTTGTGATCTGCCATATTGGGATTCACTAGAATAAAGACAATGAGTGTGTGGTCCCATAAGAAAGCCAGGAATACTGTTAATCTGAATGTACAAACTCACAGCATTAAGGCACAAGGGTGCAGGTAAATGTACACCATACACAAGAATATGTTATGTATCATAACTGCTATAGTGACCAGTGTGATTTTTTTTCTCTTAAGATCCTTCACAAAGCATACAATTAAATAATATCCAAAGTCTCCATAGGGCTGCTGTTGTGGCAGTTGGCTTGTTCACAATGTCCTACATGTATAGGATAGGAAAAGAATGACAGAGTGGTCAAGCAGCTCGCCGTGATGGTGTTAAGGCACTCTAGGGTGTGTTTCAAGGATAGTGGAATACATGCTTCCTGTTACTGAAGACTACAATAAACCCAAGACACAAATCAGCAGATGACTAAAAAACATCCTGTCAGATAATAGTGCACTGAATATTTTTATGTACATGTCATTCTGTTCTCTGCAGCAGAACACAATCTTTCCTCTGAATCAGGGAAACAAGTTTTGTCTTTAGAAAATGCTGTACAAGAGTCAGAATTTCTTTGGCAGAGTCTGTGTAATAGGGAGGATATTTCTACTCCACTGTAGACAGTGCAGAAGAGCTGTGGAAAACTAGAGCCTTTTGGACACTTCCAGTGGGAGATAGAAATTCCCAGAAGAAAAAGGGATGATGAAAAAACAGATTACTCACGATGACTGGGAAGCTTTCCTCCTCAGCAAATAGTCTACAACATCTGGGTCAGTCTCTAATAAGCTAATAAGCACTTCATTCTGTAAATCAGGGGAAACCTATGAAGACATAAAAGAATACTTAGTTGGAGGTTAATATCCTTTCATATACATAAATTTTGGTGCTATGCTTAATCTAAATGAACAAGTACAAGTACATTTACAGAAAGTATATAAAATATTCAGAAGCTTTCACTTAAAAGAGAAATTTCATGTAAGAACAGATGAAGTAGGACTGAAGATCACTTTGTACAATGTTCAATGCTGATTACTGTTGAATAACTGGTAGGCGTCCAGTTGGTAATTATATCTGGAAATAACAGTGGGATCACTTAGGTATCACGATCTCAAAAGCTCCCGTTTAAGGTATTTACTTTACACCACTCTTCAAAGATCTGAGGACATTTACCAATCTCCATCTCTGCCTCTCCAGCCACTCTGACCAACAGGCTCAGTCAGAATTTGTGTCACCTTCTTTGGAGTTTGGCCTTTTGATGTGCTTTCTCTTTGCACTTTGTATGGGCATGAACCTTCAACACCCTTGACAGCTTCAGATGCTGCGGGATACAGCAACATCTCCTGGGCAAGTAGCAGAAATGGCACCCCAAAATCTGCACAAGTAAACTTTGTGTTTCCAACTGCACTTTACATGACTCTTATCAATCTTCAAGTAAGGATTTGTCTGCTTTGTCTGCATTACAGCAGAATGCTCAACACAAACTTCAAAACACTGGAACAGATGAAACCATCCAAGAACAGCCCAGGTTCACTCATGACACGTGAAAGTCAGTGCAAGACAATCTCAGCAAGGGGTCATCAGCTGGGCAATATATGTTTCTGGATGTAATCTGTCAGAGCCTGAATCTCTTGAGCTTCAAGTCACACTTCATGGACCATTTGTTCTCCCTGATATTTCCTGGGAAATAGGAATAGCATTACTAACATGTTCCCCAGAGGAATATCCCATTTTGGAAAGTATTTAAGGAGTCTAGTTACATAAAAGGCATATTTCTTAAAATAAGGAAATAATTAGAAAATAAATAAAGATATGCATAATTTAATTCAAACTGATCCAAAATCTCTATGAAAAACTTGTGTAACCACATACTCATTTTTTTAATATTGTTTTCAGTCTCTGAACTGGAAAAATATCTTACTGATGGTCACTGATACACTGGTCTTTAAACAATTTTTTTTATAGGAATATAATTTTTAGAAACCTGGTGTACTGTAACTTCTCCATTTAGACAGCTTCTCTGTACACTAGAAGAAACTCCACATAAGAGTTTCATGGTAACAAGAAAATCCACACATTTTTGTCTGTATCTTTCTACTCAGCTTTTTATCAAATAACTTTCTAAGAAACTACTGAGAGAATTTTGTCAGAAAATAAAAATACATCTTGCCTTATTAAAAAGAAGTACAAATCCATCACAAAAAGTCTGAAAAAGTTCCACTAGAAGCTCAGTTCCAACAGAAAGCTTCTCTGAAACCCAAACTTAATGGTTCTACGGATTCATAGGGGTTTTACCAGAATAAATCTGCAAGTAGATTTGTGCTGATGGTCTCCTTGCTAGGTGCCTACTGGGTTTGGGGGCTTCTCCTGTGCAGCAATTTTCTTCAGTTTAGTTCAGTAACTTGGCAAGTGCAGAATTGATATGCATGTAATTGTAAACTTACACTTATAGAGAACTACAACAGCAGTATCTCAGGAAGATGTCACCATATTACTGAATTGTTTCACTGGTAATTGCACCCAAGTAGATGGATGAGAACTTGAAATCTGGGACAGAAGGGAAGCCAAGGAAGCTGGTGAAAAAACAGCTCTGGAGAACATACAGGGACATATCAGAGGGCTCCAGGGTTGTGAGGACTCCAGTAAAGTACCAGATATTCTGAGATTTTGGGATTTGGTGCAACATGACAGTCATAGCTGTTGACACACAGAAGTGTGGAGGAACCCTTGAAGTGTCTCCTTTTGCTGTCCCTGGCCACTGATGTGGCACAGAATGGCAGTGTGTGGCTGCCTCCACAGTAGGAAGGTCACAGTAGCCTCTAACTACAAAAATATCAAATTTCATACAGTCTGTAGCACTTCTTTGCAGCAGGGCTGGATTTGGACACTAGGAGATGAAATACATGAACAAGCTGCTGATTGCCATTCTTCATGCAAAGCCAAGTCAAAAATGAAGAGTGGCTGAGTTGTGCTTCCTTTCATTCAG
The DNA here is from genome assembly GCF_028769735.1 of Zonotrichia leucophrys gambelii. NCBI lineage: Eukaryota > Metazoa > Chordata > Aves > Passeriformes > Passerellidae > Zonotrichia > Zonotrichia leucophrys. The sequence goes on along the minus strand of NC_088169.1, from coordinate 20,264,688 downwards.
CTGCAGAGACTGGCAAAGAACAGTCCTTAATTTTAATACATCCCCAAGACTCATTGAAATGGGCAAGAGTTGGATATGAAAGTGGTTATCATCACTGACATCAATGAAGCAATGACCAGATTCCATCTTCTACAGGAAATCCACTTTTGCATGCTACTGATGGTAATCATAGTTACTCAGTACAAATGGTGCTCAATATCCTGGGTTGTTCCAAAAAACAGAACTTCTCTGATCCACCAATAAATCAGAATCATTCTGATATTGTGGTCCACCACCACATTTTGTTTTCCTAGGGTTTGGTTCCAAATGTTCTTCCAGTTTCAATGCTGAAACCAATCACAGTTTCATAACCTCCCCATATATAAAAGTAACAGAAAGAAAAAAAAAACCAAACACAAAAGCATCTGAGAATTAATACACCATGTTATAGTTGTAGCTGAATGCTTAACTCCAGATGTTCTCTTTTTTTTTTTTTTTTTTTTTAATGTAGCATAAATGTCGAATATAAACAGTAAAAGCAACTCTGGAAAACAAAAGAAATTCTTTTTCCCACACTCCATTTAACCTCCAGAAGAAAGTTGAAGCACTGAAGAGAAGGAATAAATCCATCAGAATTAGAGCCCAGATGCAGGTTAGTCCAACCTTAGCCCCATCCTTTCCACATTGAAAGTCACAAGGCATGCCTTAAGGATTATGGACTGAGTTACTGAGTTGTGCCTGTGCTGTTAGAAGTTCTTAAAGAGAAACAACAATAAGAACACTTCAACTATATTAAGTATTCTTATTCAAGTATTATCTCGAACTTGATAGGGCCATCCACACTCTGGGCTAGCAGACCTTCACACAGGAGCGCAGTTCTGTCACTTCCTTTTACTGAGGTGGAAGGAAAAATAGCACCTAGCATTTTCCCCAGCTGTAAAAAGCATTAAAAAAAACCCAAAAAAACAAAGAAAGAAAACAAAAAAGAAAACTATTGCAAGTGTCTCACTGGTACAAGAATAAAAATAAAAGGCAGGAAAACCACAAAGAAGTTCATCTGAGGCTAAGATATCTGAGGCAGGGCTCATGATTGCTTTCTCATGCTCTACTCCCTTGTTGAAACCTGATAGACATCTTCCATTTACAGTTCTATGTGGCCATCAGCCCACAGTTCAGGGCTGTTCATCATCTTCCAACAAGGTCTCCAGCACTCAGCTTTGCTGAAGCACTGAAGGTTTCCAGAGTGTTCTTTCTGCTTTGGGAACTTATCTCCTCAGTGTAACATACAGTGCTGCTTAATCTCGACACAACAACCAAAGTTTTTTCCACTTCTTCAAGACTACTGGTTTTGTTACAATGTGTATTTTTACAAAAATGAATACAGAATAATGAAGACCACCACTAGGTCTGACTGGCCTCTGCTACCCCCAGAGCAGGGCTCCCTCAGACACAAGTCATGCTGAGCTGACCTACAATTTTGTACACAAAAAGAGCATGAGATACAGCCACAGAATAAACTGCTCAGGTAACTGCTAGGCATAAGAAATGTGCCCTAACTCAGCTTCATCTGAAGTAAACATGTCCAACTCCAAGGCCATCAGCCTTCTTATGAAGAACTTGCTTGCTTCAGCTAAAGAACTGAAGGGAACTCAGGAACTACACAGATTTATGTTTTATTCCCTTTACCCAACTAATAAATAAGAAAGTTTTGTCCTTCCTGTCCATCCAACCAATAAAAAAGTCTTGGGTCGGGAAGGTAATTCCTTAAATTAATCAAGGATGTCTTAATCCCTGCAGAAAAAATTTCTTCCTGACTTATAAAACTGAGATGTGAAAGATCCTTTTCAGTCTTGTCTATACATTGCTCAGTATACAACTGAATGGCCAACCCCATCATTTTCACAATATTCTAAAAAATATACATTTACTTGCACAGAAACCATTCTAAGCAAGATATAAGCACACATTTTTAATATTTTTACTTACTGCAAATCATTCTCCTTGCTTGAAGACTACTCTTTGTTACCAATAATTACTGATCCTAATTTAATGCAGCTTCTACAGTTTATTTCATCTCCATCTACTTTATTATCAAACAGCTGTTTTCGCATTTATCTTGCAAATGTATAAGAGAAATATGAAGAAATATCCACCCACCATGAACAGGGTTTCATAGTTTTCAATCATCTTTTGCACAACAGCTATGATAGCAGTACTCTCTTCAGCTCGAGCTGAGCTCTGAACTGAGAATTCTTTGTCTGTAGATTTCTGCTTGTGCAACAAGTTAGGGCCAAAGATGGTGGCCAGGTTAAGTGATGTCATTTTGTTCCCAGTAATCTGGAAAAGAGAAAAAAAATGAGGTGGGGTCTCCCAGGGCCTGACATATACAGATATTTATATAGACACATCTATACACACTCATACCCCTAACACCCACACAGAAACACTCTCTGTCCCCCCTGATTTGGTGGATGCTCCATTCATCAAAACCAAAACCTGCTGCTTGTCAATAAAAAATGAACAACTTTTAGTAACACCTTGTTTTGAACATCTCTGCAAGAAGCGCTGTAGATTTTCTGGATATATTTTCAAGTGGATTAGAGGAGTAGAAGGTGGAAATGTTTTCTGCCTTTAATTCCCTGGGAGCTCAACAGCGGCGAACTTCTGAACTCAGAGCAACCTCCCTCCTACCTCAGCATCTCAGGATGTTACTGTCTCCTAGGACCTAATGCTGAAAGCTCCCGGCTTTCTCAAGCAGCATTCATGATTTGAAACATGTGATACTTTTCCACGTTTAAACTGTTGAGAATATTAAGGAGCAGGCTCACTTCTTTTATGAGTATTTTCCTGTATTTCTAGAACATGCCAAATGTTTACTTGTTTGGTGGCTTGTTTTAGTTTGTTGGGGTTTTTATCTTTTTTCCTACTTTTATAAACCTGTGCTCAAGGGAGCAACGGTAACCTGAATTTTGAGGAAACAAAAGGCTAGGAATACATACTAGACTAGACAGGAATTACCTGAAAAATATGTCATATACATTATTACATCAATACTTTCGTTGTCATATTTGTGATTAGACTATTAATTTCCCTTTCTATTCTTCAATAAAAAGTAAAGGTCATTTGAACAAATAGTTTTTAAAAAGGATATAAAGAGGCACCAAAAAAAGGTAGTAAAAATAGAACTTCAAAAGTGAGTTGTACAAAACAGATGATTTCAAAGCAGTATTTTTTTTTTTTTTTGTAGTTGATCATTCATCAAATACTCTAGTCAAACTTTAAAGCTGCACTGACTACATCTGGTTTATTTTTCAAAGAACTCAAATAGACAGCACAGAAATGACAGTAAAATGCTTTTTATTTGTAGGAGCAGTGTGTAGTGTTGAAAAGAACCTGTACTAAGTGGGTGCATGGGCAGTCATAGCAAACATGTTGGCTCTTTGTTTAGAGATCCATCCCATCAGGACTGTGAGAACAGCAAACCTTGTTTGCACAGCACCAAGCACCAGCTGTTTCTCAGGTGACCTGCTTTTTAAACTCTGAGCTTTGAGCCACCACAGATGCACAGGCACAGGGGGCCTCAAGTGTGCCAGGGCAGCCTCAGGCTGTGCCCAGATCTGCATGTGCAGGCTGTTTGTACAAACAGTGAGCCTTTTCTTAAGGGCAGCCTCAGGGCATCCTTAAAAAATGTTGTAAACATTTCCACCGAAATAAACTGAATAAGCAATTTTAATAAAGTTAGTCATCCATCTTCATCTTTGTGAGAGAAGGGTTGTTGAAAGAAATCAACAAGAGGGCCTGTGTGCCAAAGCTTGGCTGTTTTCCTTCCAGTGATAGCAAACAGTCTGATAAAATACTTTCTCTTGCCCTGAATGCCTTTATTCACTTAATTCTTCATAAATAGCTTAAATAATTGTGAGCAGAATACTGTATTATCTATAAAAGGTATCCAGTTGCACGTAATATTCCTGATGCTTACAGTACTGTCAAGGTAACTGTCATAAACCTGCCTTACCAAAATACCTGTGGCAAAGCTGATGTACCATGGTTGAGCCAAATGAACTCTGCTCAGCAGCATCCCCAGTCCTGCAATAAGATCCTCTTGGGTGCATTCCTGAACCAACAGAGAACTCTTTGCAGGACCAGGGGGACCATGACCTTAGCTGGCTTATACATGTTTTTAAGCACACTAAAGTATTACAGGCTGCTTTTTTTAAATGTTTCCCATCACAGCGATATAGTTTTTTATCAACTCCTTGCTGAGAACAAAAATAATAGCATTTAAAGTGGATTTAAAAGTGAAATGGGCCTTGAAGTCACATACAACACTGGAAGTTAGGACTTGTAAAGATGGAATAACTGGAAGTTAGGATTTGAGGCAGAAATTTGGCAAAAATAAGTCTCAAAGTGCTAATTATTGTTGAAATCAGACAACTGCAAAAGGCATCCAAATTTGACAAAATCAGCAGGATTTTCCATCTGGAAGACAAAATTCTCAAGGAGTTTCATAAGAGTCTCAGCTGCAGTTCAGAGGACTGAGAAGTCCTTCCACAGATAAACCAGTATATTTTTGTCAAGCACTGACAGATTATATCCATTTTATTCATTTAACAGAGTTGCCTCCTTTTACACAGCAGCCTACTGGTGCCAGCACTTCCCTGGTAGGAAATGGGAAGCCTGGATTTTCAGGTTTTCTCCAGCATGAATGGGCACAGGGTGCAGAGAGGAAAATGCTCAGGGCTAGAGCTCAGCCCCATGGCTGGGGCCATTCTTGTCTCTGTGGGGTGAGTGCACATCAAACTCTCCATTGAATTTGGTCCAGGCTGCAAGAGTTAAGGAGGTCAGAAAGAAAATGGGCAAAGATGAACCCTGACTCCAGCTAGTGATGAGGTCTGTCAGTTGCAAGGATACAGATAGAGTTCCTGTCCTCTGTTTATTTTTCACTACTCAGGGCCCACAAGGAAGCTAAGAGAACCAGGAAGCAAACTGCTCTGTCCAAAAGTCATTTAAAAAAGCAACAACAGAGAATGAAAAGAGAACAACAGAAAATGAAGAAGCATATACTTGCTTGCCTGACCTTTTCTGAGTACTTTTCCCATAGAATATAATGGGATAAAACAAGGCAACAGGGGAAGGATGGATGACATAGACGTTCTTGACAGCAAGGCTGGTACATTGAATCTCCCAAAGCAAGTGGTAGATGCTTTACTGGTTAAGTCATACAAAAATTAAACCTTCACAGCCCTAAGAACATTGTAAACAAATGGCAGAAGTGCAGGCAAACAGATAAAGTCTCTCCCACCTTCCAGGGATATGCCACCATTGTGTATGTTTCAAGGCTTTAAAGATCTCTTTTCAGACCATGAATTCAGTAAAGTCAAAGGACACAAGCAACCAGGACTTACCTCTTGGCCATCCTTGTCTCTGGTGTCTTCTGCATGGCCAGCTACTGTGGAGAGGAACTGCAGCAGGCGGTGAAGGGTATCGCAGTTACAAGGAGGTAGAAGATAAATGAGAAGCTGTAAGGTGCTGAGCTGCTCATCTGGCTCTAATACTAAGAGGGGAAAAAATATGTTCTAAGAAATCACTCCAGCTAACCTAAAAGCAGAACAAATATACTAATCCCAACCCAAAGGAAGGTATAGGAATAGCTTTGTTTAAGAACCATTTTCCTTACAACATCAGAAGAAAAAGAGAAAACTCTAAGGAAACATCAAAACTATAACAACTACTACTATGGGATATTTGCCTTAGTTGGTCAACATTTTGCTCACAAGACAAGATTTTTCAATAAGATTTTTCTTATCCTGAAAGAGAGCAAAATTCATGTTTTACACTCCATCACTGTTACTGGACTCAAATATTCTGCTTACTTTTCTACTTTACTCCAATCATTTAGGTATGGCTACTGGTATGTACAGTAGCTATCAAGCATTCCAGTCAGGTTTATGCTTCAGACATTTTTAATCAGTTTTCTTACAGTTTTTCATCTTGCAGAAGTATCAGGAGATTGGAAAGCAACCAGAGCAATAAAGGACACTGCTATCATTACCATCTACCATCTAAATGGTAGCCAGTGACAAAGGTGGGACAGAGGCAGGATCTCAGACATGAGGGCTAGAAAGCATCTGAAGAACCCATACCAGGCACCTGCTTAAGCTTGAAATGTCCAACTTAACTTTTTTTTAAATCCCTGAGAGTCTGCACTTGGGTCTTAGGCAACACAATTGGGAGTACTTAATACGATGGCTTTGAGGACCATCAAAGAAGAATGAATGAAAGAAGCAATATGAAGAAACTTGAATTTTTCAAGCCAAGCTGGAACTTTGGTCAGTAGACAGATCTAAAAATTCTAAGAGACAAAGATTCAAATGGGAGTCTGTGACCCGGCACTGCTGGATCAAAGACAGGGTCAGGTTTTAATAGACAACATGAATTCCATTCTTACAAATGCAAAAATATATATAGTTAGTGAAACCCTTGTTCTAGTTTTCTGGATTATACTTCTACAGAATAAAACCAAGAAGTAAAACCAAGACCTCAGTAAATTTATACTAAAGAATATACTGTATTATTTATATTCTTATACACTATATTGTATTATAATATATATATTATTGTTATTAAATATACTATATAATTTATAGTGTATTAAACAAATATTTGGAGCAAATCAAGGCCAGAACATTAAAGGAATAGAGTAAAAGAGGCTATTAGTAGAGATCAAAGAATTCAAACAAATTAGCCTTTGAAAATTGATAAATCAAGATGCTGTAGAGCTCACAGAGAGTGTTGATGAAAGGTGTATAAAGCTCTCTGGTGAGAAGTGGGTCAGGCATGTCACGCAGAAATTCCTTTAACAAGGCAGCAACATCATGAATGCTGTGCTCTTCATCTAATACAACATCTACACCTCGGTCAAACTCTTCACGTAACTGAAAAACATCATGAGAGAAAACTACAGTCATTTATTGTCCCCAGTAATGCATCCCAACACAGAAAATCTTTAGAAAAGCAGATTTACTCCTTTTTAATTTCAAGACTGAGCATGACTAGTCTTTGGTAACGTCAACGACATAATTAATATCTAATTGCTGCTTAATATGTAATAAATAACTTAAAGTTTGCACCAGGCTGTAATAAAATACATTTTTTTTCCTAGCTAGTATATGACACTCTTGTATGAAAACATATATCCAAGAATAATTTTTGCAGAAATGCAAGATTCATAGCAAAGGCAGAAACCAGAGAAAATAAGGAAAATTAAAAGACAGGCTCTCATATCACGTTACTGCATTATCCCTGGAATCGGAAAGACTAAAACTGCATTTTACAACGCTTATGATTTTGTAGAAAAACATTATTAGTAATATCATGTTAATATCCACCAAATTCACATTTCTCTTGTCATTTAAGACTGTATGTAAAGATAGGTATCAAGCAGACAGGTTCACTAAGACTTCACAGTATTCCTTCACACACACCTTGTTCTGCCTTCCTAATTTAGTTACGGTCATTAAGTCATCATCATTACAGAGTTCACAAACAGCAAGCTAACTTCATTACAAGGTATTGCTAATTTTTTCCCCTGCTTTGGTCCTCAGACAAATGCTGTATTAAAGGCATCACACTTTGAATTAAAGGCAACACACTTCCCAAAGGCAGATGAAAACACTCTTCCAAATCCAAGATATCTTATGAAAAGGTAAAAACTTGCCCTTCTGGAGAGATTTTCCAGCAGAAAGAGCAGAATACTTTCCTCAAGGAAGACAGCTTCACCTTTTACTCTTTTTGCATTTTGAAAACAGTCTAGAGGTTTTAAAACTATTTCCTAGAAAAAAATTGTACCTTTGCTAACATTATGAGGTATCACAATGTCACACCTATCTTCTCAGAGAGTGATTACAGCTAAATCTTATAAACAAAGAAATATGAGGTATCAGGTTTCTTCATCAGGAATATTACAAATATACCAAAGAGCGGAAAGAAGCTAAGTCACAAGCAAACTACATGCCTGTAAAAATTTGTAGCAAATCTTGGTCACATGCAAATCTATCTTCAGTGTGTTCAGTGTGAAAATCCTTTGTTTTCAGCTCAGATTGTGCTTTCATATTGGTTGATAGATATTCATTAAAAACCACAGTCTCCATTCCAATTTATTAGGATTACTTTTAACATTATTAATATCAGTCATTATTAATAATAAATAATTATGTTATGAGGACCAGAATATATTCTTTATCTAATATTATTCTTTGATTTATGGTCAAAGATTTTCCAGTACCAACTTGAGAACTTCATTTCCAGCTTAATTCTACTCTCCAGACTCGTGACAAAAGCAGAACATCCCTGCAGAGCACCATAAATTACCTCAATCCAGCAGATTGTTTCTGCACTTAAGTGCCCAAAAGCAGCTGAGGAAACAGATTAGCACTGCATCAGGAATTCAGACTTCCCAAATAGCTGGCTAAATCACAAACTGCTGTTACAGACTTGAATATGGCACTTGTGATCTGATATCCTGTGAGACCTACAGAGATATCCTAAGCAGCAAAATATCATAGAAGCCTTGATGAGATGTGGCCACATTTCAGGCCCAGGTATCATGGCTGTTAGGACTGTAAATTGTACATTTAAACTTCAAGTCTTTCAGACTCCATTCACATGGCATGCTTTCAGACTTTGGAAGATACAGGTGGTGAACTACAGCATCCACTGAATCTTGGATATGAGAGATGAGGACATCTGTGCTGGAACAGGGGATAGGAGAGCAGAGCTCCGACTATTTCATCCTCAGGGTTGAAGCTGCCACAATGTCACCAGGCCCAGCATCAAGGGTTCCCCATCCCAATCTAGGCAACAATGCTCAGACACAAGATGGAACCTGGCACCCTCATCCACCAGATCTCCCACCTTGAGTCAAGATGAGCTTGGGAATCTCTGTCCTACACCTCACTGAACATGAAGGAAGAAGTTTTCAAGAGATGCACATGTTCTAGGTTTTCTCTTCCTGCTCACCAAAAAAAACCACCTCTGGCACATGTATCTACTTACTTATGTATTTACTGAAACAAACTACAGTTGAAACAGGATATCTTCTAACTGAGGAAGGAAGGCAAACAAAATATGCTTACTTTCTACACAAGAAAAACTAATGAACAGCTGCAAAAACACACCAAAATCTGAGTGCTGGGTTTGGCTTTCTACGGTTCAGAAAATGAGTGGAATTTTAATTGAATCAAGACTTTCCCATGTAGGTTAATGTTGACAGCATTTATTACTGTAACTACAAGGGCCAAGCTGATGCTTCCTTGTTGTTTAATGAAATATATCAGCTTACCTAGTTCAATAAATTAGTCCATTTAATAAAAAACATAGATACCCAAATCTCTTGATTTCCACACCTTTTGAAAACAAAGTAGAACAAAAAGTGGTGAAAGTCATTAATGTTCAGAGTAAGGCTTAGTTTACAAGTGAATGATAGAAGCTCTCTGCTTTTTCCCCAGATGCATGATGCAGTTGTACTCACCCCTAATGATTATGTATATTTTGACATTGAAGCTTGCAACGCAAATGTGAGACAACTTCACTACTTTATCTAGTTCAGTGTTGATCTGAAAACTGCCTCTGCAGATGTTTTTATAGCCTAGTGTAGCACGGGTGACTCAGGAATAGAAACTGCTGGAGAATAAGCTACAATTCAGCAGGCCATGCTGTCCTACCTGCCAAAATCAATTCAGTTTAGCTATTCAAGGTAGCTTTCCAGAATGATAAAACATTACACTATGAAGTTTTTGCAACTTTTTGCAAAGAACTATAAACTGTAGGATCAGATGCAGGCAAGCTTTCTGTTGCCTTTTTTTTTTTTTTTTCTGTTTGATGATTTTGGTCTTAACTTCCTGGGAGGGACATTTTCCTCTATCTTTTCATCTCTTCCTTATGCATTATGCAAACACTAACAACCATCTCCACTGCTCTAATTCAGCATGTATTCCCAGCTGCTGGGAATGTCTAGGTGGGTATACCTAGGAGCTAACACCCACATTTGACTTTATCTCTGGAACCTAACTGCACACCATCTGTGCTTTTTCATAATTTAGCTGAGACTAAGACTTGGAAGGGGGTCTGCTCTGACCTTGAAGTCTAGCAGGGGTAAAAGAAAGGTGATATTTAGGAGCAGCAATCTTAGGGTCAAAGAGATTGTTCTGTACTTGCATGTTTTCTCATACCGTGAGTTTTCCAAAGAAGATTTACAGTTTGAGTTTACTTTGGGAGCTTCTGAGCTGTTTCTGAGATGAAATGAACAGCCAAGATTTTTTTTCCCTGCAGTGTGACCTTTGGAAAATTTCTTCACTGTAGTTTATTTGGATCTCCAACCCTGTGCTACTTTTCCAGAGCAAAACATACAGAGACTGTTAACCTGCTGAGAACCTGACAAGGATTTCACCAGATGTAAAAGATACTGGAGTAGCCTTTTATGAGCCATCAAAAAATCAGCAAAGTCACTGACCCAGAAAGACTAAATTTCACCATACTACAGATGGGAAAGAAATAACAACAGAAGGAATCAGATTTCTTTGTATTATAGCTGATGAAAGAAAAACATATCCATATCCACTCACCTGTCTAACTCTCTTTTTTGAGCTTCCAACTCTGAATATTCCTACTGTCTGGAGACCTGCAAGTGAAACACATCATAGCACTATTTTATTGCTTAATTTTCTCCTGAAAATTGCATTGAACCAAAGCATTCTGACCTATGTGTGTACTTATAAGAATAAATAAAAAGAAAAGCAACATATTTCTCCACAAATGTGTACTTACCACGTTGATGCAAGATATGATTAAGAAGCCATCCACTGTGGTTTTAATGGATCACACTTAATCTGCAAAATGGCACCTCTGTGACATTTCTGATGCCACTTTGGATGCGCCCCTGCTATGAGGAACAGAAGTTTGCAGAGACTGGGGCACTGCTCAGGGTTTGGAGGTGTAACTTCCAGGACTGATATCAAAGGAAACAGGCAGTAAAACAACTAAATACATGGGCACTGAGCTGTGTATTTCGATACAGGATGAAGCTGGTATTTGGGGTAACTCACTGGCTCCAAAGTTCCTGTCATGACAAAGTTGAGAGTCTTCAAAGGTATCTAAATAGGGCACTCAGGCAGACTGTGAGAGGGAAGAACTTCAACAGGGAGTTGTGTGCACTTTATAAGGGAGGAACAACTATTATATAGAGGGAAAGCCATAAAGAAGCATTGTGGTACTTTAGGCAAAGTGCAGAAGTGTGTCATTTAGACTTAAAGCGATTAGGAAATTGGTGTTGCCTGCTATTTCATAAGAAATCAGTTCAAACCTTCTTGTGGTCCTGCAGAAAGCCACTACAAATACAAAAAACTATAATTTGGTTCTCAAATGGACATATCTTGCAGACTAACAGGACCTGAAAAATTTGAGAGTGACATGGTCTTTAGCAATGACAATGTGCGTGGAAATTTTAGAGCCTGAAGGGCCTGTGTATATAATATAATTTTACATGGTTATAGAGTTTTGCAAAAGGGATGAAATTATCCATAAGCTTGGAAGTTTATGGTCTAACAAGGGCTACTCTGCAGCTCTAATCCCCACTGACATACAGAAAGTGTAAAATTTCCTTGTGAAACAAATGCCTTCTGACAGCCATTAGGCTACACTTGCTTGCTGGAGATGTGTCAACTTGAACAGTATTTGGAGTTGCAGATCTTCATCACAGAAATTCAGATAGGATTCTGCTTTTTAGATTTTAGTCTCAACATAACACCTCTTTTCAAATCTTCTCTCTTTGGTTAACAGAAAATTACATTGATGGACTACCATTTAGCAAATCCAGGAACACTGGCAGAAAATCATCTGAGATGGAGATTACACACACTGGGCAACCTGCAGGCTGCTTACCCATTCCTACACATACAGTGTTTTTGCTACACTGCAGGTCTACAGAAAGCCAGGCCTTTATATCTCTGGGATGTGAATCCAGGGAAAATAGGGAAGGTGACAAGGACAGGTGCTCTAATGTCTAAAGCATAACCATTTTTGTCATTTAATGCTCAGAATTATCGTTTAAAGCAGTCATCAGAAACTGCTGGTGATTTGTTGCTGAAAAAGGATTTATGCATATAGGCAAGTATTTCAGAATCAGGAATGATGTTGCTACAGTGTCCACCTTCTACCACTTTTAGGTTTCTCTCCTTGCCAATGACTGTCTTGTGAAAAGCAGATTAAATTTAAAATTGAAGAATTTGCCCTAGATTATATTGGATTATTGCACTGTGGTATATTATAGTTTATTCTTAATCAAGGCACAATAACTCATCATAAATTTCCTTTAAAAGAAAGCTTCTATGTAAAGGAAATATAAAGAACATCATATGGAAAAGAACTTTGTTATGAAAGTGCATTAAAAGGATTAAAAAAATTATCACAGATAATCAGGTGACATAAAATTACAGTATGCAAATGATGCTCAGCTGGATGGCTTTTTTGGCTGACTCAGATACTTCTATGTTCTCCAAACTCAGCTACCTTTGCTTAAAGGGGTGGATGTCATTCATCTCAAATTTAATCATCCCATCCTTACTTGTCAGCCATGGTATCTAATCTCTGTGAAAGACTAACAGCAACTATCTTTTGCAGTGTTCCTAGATACATTTGTAAGGAAGACAGTTTTCAGTTATGAATTGTGAAAGCTCAGCATTGTTGTTTAAACTGCAGTCCCTCATTTTGCAAAAAAAGCCTTTCATTCAGAGTTAGTAAATGATTTCTTGCTGGTGAAATTAGCATCAAATACATAATTTGCTGTTACAATCACCATTATTTTATGGTTTGTTGATTATCTGGCCATGGGATAACTCCATCTTCCTATGGCAAAGTTATTTCAATTATCATTAAAAAACTTTACAAGGCTAAGATCCATTGGCAGAGATGGTGAGCAGATACCTAGATTGACTATTGTTTCTGCATTAGGTAAAGCTGTGGGAGGCTTGTGTCTGGACAATCATGAACACACAGGAAGAATGCTGGCAGGAGTTTGTGATTTCCTTTGGAGAGAGCAGGCCTGAGCCTGAGGCTGATCAGGAGGAATCAAGCCAGAGACAAACTGAGTATTCAGCCTTCAAGCCTTGCAGCGAAAACGAAGAGGCTGCTTGGAGCTTAATATATATTTAGTATGGAATTCTTTCTTATTCTGAACCCCCATCTTCAAATATCAAAAGTCTTACAGTATAAATAGTTAATCTAGATCTCACACCTTAAGATCCACTGGCTGTGCATGACTCCAGACTGACTGGAACATTTCAGACCTTTTGTTCTGAAGGAACAGGTAAACCTGTGGGGTGTGAAGAGCTCTTTCTGCAGAGCTGAGCACCCCAGTACAAGATGGGTGACCTCCAAGAAAAGGTTCCATCCCTGTGCTCTATGGGCCAGATTACAAGCACAGATCTTCAGTTTGGGAAGCTATCATGTACGGAATTACTTGTGGGACAGTATTTTTAGCAAGAAGCAAAACAGGAGGGAAAATGTCTAGCTTTCAAAGATGTCCTTGCATATACTTACTTCTCAAAATAGGCATTTATTTATATTATAGTAAAAATACATCTGCCACTCCTGGGAAAACAAAATATTCTTACCATGCTTTTCCAAGTGCTGGCAGCAGCTATCTACAAGCCGGGGAACCTGCCTGTAAATAGGGTTCAGGCTTAGTTTCTTATCTCTTGCCTTTTCTTTCTTGCTCTGAGCTTCTGCTGGCAAAGAGAGCTGGAGAGCCTCCAATAATCTTGAGTGATTGTCATCAAGATCTGTGATAGAGTCCACAGACATTGCACCCTGTAAAATACACACACATGTGAACAATCAGTAGGGCTAGGGAAATCTCAGCATCACAGGACGTCCAATAAAGACTTTTGCCTACCTGCATTTTAAACAAACTGCAGGGCAAGGATGAATCATGGTCTGTGGGTGCACCTCTGAATACTGTATTCATGTGCATGGAGATATATAGATATTTTTAAATCTTATTGACTACTTCTTCTGTATCTTGGACCATTGTATCAGTGAAATTTATGCAAAATGATTAACAACCATACACCATATATATTTAACAGTTAATATCCCAAATGCATACAGCTGTGGAGTTTGAAATAATTCCACTCTATCACAGAATAAAGATACACCAGAGAAGTTGAGGTGTAATATTTTTAAAATAATTCTATGTCACATATCTTAATTTTTTAAAATCACTAAAATTCCAATGAAAGCTTTGGAATCCAGGTTTTGATTACAGCAAGGTGCAGAAGTTCAAGCAGTCTGTAAAGGATAAAGCAGCACAAGCAGCTGGAGGTTTCTGACATGTTTTAATTTTCACACTTTAAAAATAAGATTTTCTTTCAAAGCACAAGATTACTGTAATTTCATTTCTCTCATGTCTTATTAAACTTAGGAGGCAAAAAACATTCTAGGTCCATGTATAATAATAATATTAATATTATTAATAACAACAACAATAAATAATAAACACAAATAAAAGTTTCAGGTTTTTTCCTATTAAAAATATCTCTTGTACACTATTTTCTTTCTTTCTTTTTTGTTTCTTTCTGAAACAAAGCATAAATTTTACAATAACATAAAATGTACTGTAAAGGGATGAAGCCTGTCATCCTAAGAAACAATAACAAAAATGTAAATTTCTACTCAAAATTTTTCTGACAATTATAGTTTGTTAAAAGCTGACAGGCAATTTATAGACTGCTAGTCAGAACTCTTATGTCTATTAAATGAGAACTTGAGAATTAAATGAGAATTGCTTACAAGGGAATTTAAAGCTCTAAAAGTATTTTGTTCCATCATCCTAGCCAGCTGAACTTTATAAAGATTTTAAACTCATAGGCAAAACTCAGAAAAAGTCCACTGAGATTTCAGACTCATTAATAAATTTCTAGTTTTAAATACCTTTAAAAAAACCCATTTAACTTATCAGGTATAGTTCTGTTTCTTGTAACTCATGGTAGATGTATAAATGAAACACAATGAAGTTTTCAGATTTTTTTTACCCGCATTACTATAAACAATTACTAGATCCTTTAAAATGCAACTTTTGACCTTTATTTCTGATGTCTCTCATAAGTACATCTGCTTGATTCCTTTTACCATTTCCTGCCAACAGGAAACAAAAACACAAACAAAAAACCCCTCCAGACCAAACAAGAACCTCTGGCTATGATCCATGTGTGTAAAATTCCAACTAAATGATATTTTGAGTTTATTTAAGAGTTTGGCATTCCAAACATCAAATAAAGGAATTGGCACTGAAAATCCTAACCCCACCCTCACCAGTGCAGCCCCTGTGTGACAGGTGCCCTCCTTTATAACCTGCCTTTATTGGTCCTTTCCTGTCTGCAAAGCATCCTCACCTCATGAATCATTATCAGAGTTACCTAAATCGGATTCAGATCCCTAAAATAGATGCAAATACAGTCAGTTCAACGTGGTCCTTGGGCACTTTATCAAAGTTGTGGATTAACTGGCACACTGAGCTGGCTTTAGGAAGAGTGACCTTGAGTTCAGTGACTGAAGTCATGGCTTGGCAATACCAAGTTCAGGCCAGCTCTGATTTTACAAAGTGCACAAGAAAATGTTACCAACATACTCCACAAATCCAGCTCAAACTCAGCCAGACCTATTAGTCTGGGCTCAGTCTGACCTACCTGACTGCTGAGGAACAGAGGAGGAGGAGACTGCACACCACTGCTCCAGGTTAGTAACACACACACTGCAGTGCCCAGCAACTAAAGAAAATCAAGTTCCATCTGCCAGCCATTACCTTTGCACATAATGGATGCCAGTCCCTGCTCCCCCATGACAAGTTCAAAACCTAAATACACTGGGGAAGTCTTAATCTAAGCACACAGAAACATGAAGGAAAGTGGAATTTAAAGTCTCAACTTCCAACTGCAGGGCAAAAATACTACACAGAAAATGCAGCAACAGTGACTTTTGTAAAGCTGTTGGAGAGAGAACCACAGCACTCACACCATGAGCTCTGCAGCCAGCATTACCTTCTTCTAACTCTTACTGAAAGTCTCAGGTGAGTGTTAGAAGACTCACTTTTGTGTTTGAAATACACAAAAGTGAATGACACAGTTGCAAAGAAGTGAATGGAGCAATGATAAACAATCCCTCCAGTTTAAGTTTAAGAGGACTGCACTCCAGGTGTCTCTGCAGCATTTTTGTGATAAATTGGTTGTATCAGTTGCATTTACTAACAAATATTTTTTTCCTTTTCTTGTAAGCATTTGTCAGTTGAAAACAGGGCAATGGTGCTCAAGAGATAAAAGATAAGCGCAGGCTTCCTTATCATCCCCTAAAGTAAGCTCAGAGCAGCGCGGTAAGTGCACTGATAAACAGAATTATAAAGACAGACAAGATATGGGACATGCGTTGATATTAATGTTAAATAATGTAAAATTCATGAAATTCATTAGGTAAGTTAATTCCTTAGAGAAAATGCCAGTTCCCTCATGTCACACAGCCCACCTTAGACTAACTTTTATTGCTCTGTGGGTAAACCACGTCCCACTGCTTCCTCATGGCTGTGGAATAAAGGCTCCAATTCTGCCCTCTGAAAGCTGCAATAGCATTAATGACAAAAAAATCCCCAACTATCCAAACAAACAAAACAAGCAAAACCCTCCCTCAACTTCTAGGAACTTGGTCCTGATGGATCTCTGTGGATGTACCAAAGGATCCATGGCCTTCTGCCTGCTCACTTGTCAAATACAGGTCAGAAATCTTATAATCCAATCTTTGTGAAAAGAACAGCAGATGAGCCACCTCTGGACACATGAGTTATCTTTCCTATGAAAAAAGGTTCTGAAACCAATGAGTACATACAGTGAAGTTTTATTTTTTGTCACTGACTGCCAAACTCTGAAAGAAGTTCATGGGTTTCCCTTAACTTACTCAAGTAACTTTGCACTTTTGTGTGAACACAAATGACTGCTCATATGGTTCGCACAGACCAACAGATGTGCATTAATGAGTATACAAGACTGCAAACACCATGCTTTCAGTTTTGCAGACAGAATATAGACAATTCAAGCTTTAGCTGGCAGCTAGACAAAGAGCCCCATGACCTGCCTTCTGCCTTCTCTCAGTTTGCAATTTATTCCAGTTCCACCCCTCTTAATCCCTGGTTTGAAGAGCCCAACAGAGAATTTCTATGAAGCTGTTTTAGCCTACGGATGAAAGAAGGCGAGGTTCTTAAGAAAATACTTTCTTTTCCAGAGTCTGTGTCTTGTACCTCAATTCTTGCTCAGATTTATTAAAAGGGGTTTTATTCAAAGTATTGTATTATGCAATTTTTTTTCTCCCTCCATTGCAAATGGAATTAAAAAGCAGGAAAGTCTAGAACCTCTATTCCATGGTAACAAAAGAAAAAAAAAATTACCAACTGTAGAACTAGGAAGTTCAGAGCATAAAATTTACTTACAAGGAACAGGTTTATGCTAAAAAATTATCAATTTTACATGCAGATTAATATTCAACCTGAACCCACCACTCTGTATTTCGCTGTCAAAGGCTTCTTCCTAGTCTGCATGCAGAAACATCCTTTGAAGACCCTGGCACAAATCTAGTCTGACAACTCCTTACTTACCACGGAGGATATGATAAGGGTTAGAACATGAGGATTTTTATTAATATAAGGATAGGGATTAATAGTCAAAGAGAATTATTATTTATTAATATAAGGATTTGGACTATTATCAAGTTAGAGCTAGATTTAGATAAGTACACCTATAAATATCAAACACATAGGTTTAGACTTTAAAACTGCTGAAAAAATTAGGCTAAAGACAGATCGAATTTGTTAAATCTGAAAAACTTAGAAGGAGGTAGATAAAGGGAGCGAACAGGAAGACTTCTAGATAACCTCTCTGCCTCTTTGTGATCTGTTACAGACTCACAGGGTCTATATGACCTTTTCCCACCAGCATCAGCAAAAGAAGATTTCCACTACAGTTAAGAGTTTTCTGAAGTTGATGAGGCTGACTTCCATCTGAAAAAAACCACTATTGAACAGAAAGTATTCCACAGTCCACACACACAACAGGGCTGTCCTGGTCCAGTCAGACCCTCTGGACCTGCAATCACACACCCCATTGTGATGTGTCTACTTACACGCCTCCTTGCCCGTGGCGCTGGCTCAGGTGTGTTAGGAGAAGTGGATTCATTCGGTGTTTCTGAGGTGGAGCTGAGAGATGAGTTACTGCTGGAAAGTTCTTTGTTCTGTCTTTTAGTTCCAAATGGCAAGAGAAAGGCCACAAAATCTGAAACATCTTTTTGCTCTTCTCTCTGAGAGTCTTGCTTGAGCTTATAGGCCCGGTCATTAGCAATCACTTGAGACAAAGGCATTCCAAAAGCCTGGGGAATAAATTCTGCAACAACAACAAACCCCTAATAGTTACCAAACATCTGGTATTTATTTAGTACAAAAAGAATTAACTCTTTCTTTGTTAAGAAAAACAATCTGAAGTCTCTTTAAATATATAGTAATTCCAATGAAGTATTGGACTCAGCAATAATAACAACAATCGTGCCAGGTTGTTGTAGCCTACGGTATCTGAATCATACATCCAGTCACATAATGCAAGATACCCTGCACAGGATCCTGGAAAATCACTTGAAATCTAATTAGGATGTTAACTTCCACCAAAAGTAACTGAAGTCAGGCACTTCTGGTTACATGTAGATGGTGCACAGGGGCATCAGAAGCTCTGGTAACCATCCTGAGACTGTGAGCCTCATTGAAGTGTTCCAAAGCTCTCTCTCATGTTTCAGGTCCCTCCACCAGGCTCCTTTCTCATGAATGCTGTAGGGCACCAGAGTCAAGGGGTCCTGACATGTGCATGGATTTCACTACAGTTCAGAGAGTATCAATCTACCTGTGCAGAGAGCTTTGAAGTACATTCACCCCTCAGATTAAGCCTTCAAGCATATAGTTTTAAATTCACAGAAGAACTATATTGTTCTAAATTTTGGTAAGATTGAACCTGTTTAATACTGGTATATCAGTATAAAGTTCCTTTGTAACACTAAAAAAGCATGGACACATGGAAATATAGGAGAACACGTTTGTCTTGATTAAGAAAAAACATCATCCTCTCACATCAATATAATTGTAATGTACAAAACCAGCACATATCTCATATCTCAAAGTAAAATGCTTAGATATTTTAGAAAATAGAAAAATGTTTTACAGTGAATCAGCAACAAGAAAATTCTCATCAATAATTTTCAAACCATATCTATCTGAGATTAGCAGAAGCAAAACTACTGAGACAGATTTCCAACTAGAACTGGCTTGTGCTCAAAAGAAATGAAAAAAAAATAGCCATTGATGCTTTTCACCCTGGTGAAAATGAGTGCAACTTCTACTAGGTTCCAGCTTCAGATCTTCTCAGATCAGGCATAAATAAAGCACCAGAGATTAAAACCAAATTTCTTCAAGCATCAGAAAAGGAATTATTAAAAATAAAAAAGAAGCACATAGGAAAATTCTTATATACTATACCTCTCTTTTGCCGCAATCGTGTAAATGACTAAATGCCAAAATTCCTCCTGGGACCTTAAGTCTGACTAGGTCTTTGATGACACTTGCAAATTGTATCTGGATTTGTATTAAGTAAGGCATTGAAAAGAAGAGGATATTTTAAGAATCTTGAATGAGGACACTACTAGTCTATCACACTAAAGAAACAACAGCCCATTGTTCTGATTTGGTAGAAACATTCCTGCTCTTTAGAAGCATGAAATGTTAAGATATGAGTTAAGTTTGGTGGCCAGTCAAAACTAAATCAGGAAGCAGAGCCTCATATATCAAGCAACTCTGGAGGTGACCTATGAGTAGAACGACACCTAAAACCATCTGCATTTAATTTAGGACAAAAAAGAGCATCCTCACATGGATATGAAGCAATGCACAGATAGCCAGTTCCAGGAGTTCAGTTTGACTTTTCCCTCCTCTACTCAGCAGAGTGTGTCTACAAAATTATGACAGTATTAATATTAATATTAATTTTTTTTTACTGCCCTGAATTATCTCCCTAATGAACATTTAAGATGACAAATTTGAAACGCACATGTGCAACACGTTTCCCCTCTGGCCATGTAACAGGGTGCTTTCTTATACTTCCAGTACCCCTTTTTATTTGTTCTTCTACAACATTTCCTGAGAAAAGCCAACACAGTATATTCCTCTGGTTTGGCTCAGAGCTGCCCATGATTCAGACTGGGAGAGGACAGCAATATTTATTTAGCTCATGTGATGCCCAACAGCCGGCTGGTGCCATTGATCCTACATCAACTGGGGCAAGATCAGCAGGAGCTGAGCTCTCAGCACTGCTTCATTAAACAAGTTTCATTAAAATGACCCTCTCCTGACTTCAGTATGTGAAGGTTGGCATTTTGAGGTAGGCATTCCTTCTCCTTGGAAACTCTCAGGTGTGGGATTCCAGGATTTTAATTGCTCTTGCTCAATGTGGCTCAGAGAAAGGACAACGAGCCGCTACTCCAGACTGCTCTGATGTAGACCTTCTCAGAGGACACGAACCACTTCCTCGATTTCTCAGTGTCTGGCAGGAACTGGATGAAAACCAACTGGCTGAATTTCAGACTAAATACAGATGGCAGTGGTGCTGGCTGGCAGTGGTAATTACATTAAAGAGCTGGCAAACCCAGTAAAGTTTTGCTCATTTGTTGAAATTAAGAGAATCAGTTGCCCCCTCTGCAGACTGCCTGCAGCCTCAATTCCCACCAAAATGTGTGTGTGGCTGTGGTGGCAGGGAGCATGTTCTACCCCCCACTCTTCAGAAACATTCAATCCCAACAGCTTCCTTGTTGGACAGGTAATTAGAGTGAATGTTAGCCCTTCTGTCATTTCAGATTCATTACTAAAGAAAAGCTGTACCATGTGAAGTAATTGTGAAATAATCAGCAACCCACAGATGGGAGAGAAAGGGCTCTAACTCAAATCACAAGATGTGTGGGTTTGAGGCTCCAGTCTCACAAGAAAGGTAAAAGGACCAACTGTCTTTTTACAGATGCATGCTGGGGATCCCCTCTGTCAGAGAGGTTTCATTTGCATGAAGAAATGTACTTTAAAGCACTGGCTCAAACCTTGATCTTTTGTATACATACCGAGTTAGTTATTCTCTGTAAACTCAACAAAAAATTGATCACTTATTCAGTGAGGAGACTGGGCAGCTTAAAAAGCCATTTTGCAAAAAGCATCATGTAAAAATGTGAAACAACCTGGCAGATTGGGCAATCAGCTTGGAAACAGACTTGTATCCCTAGCCAGCACCACTTTTAATGCGCTCCAGTTTTCAGTGTTTACTGGCAAAGAGGAAATTTACTATTTTGGAGAAGTGCATAATTTCACTTACCAGAAAGCCAGTCTTGCAGCTGAGGCAAGATTTTTAACAAAATTTTGATTGAAACTGATATGTTCCTAAGAAATCTTTCTTTGGCGGTAAATCATCATTTTCTAATAAAAAGCAGCATATCACAGAAAAATTCCTAGCCAGATCAAA
Source organism: Zonotrichia leucophrys gambelii (assembly GCF_028769735.1). Classification (NCBI taxonomy): domain Eukaryota; kingdom Metazoa; phylum Chordata; class Aves; order Passeriformes; family Passerellidae; genus Zonotrichia; species Zonotrichia leucophrys. Next base: position 20,243,083 of record NC_088169.1, on the reverse strand, counting down.
TAAGAGTTTCAGTGATCTCAAATCCTCCTTTTTGCTAATCAAATGATAATATTCAGGATGTTGACCCACATGGTTATAGTTTACCTGACCTCATGTCACCTGTCCAAACATAGTTTAAAAGACTTCTCTGAAGTTTCAGCTGGTGAAAACTGCTTTCCATCCCACAGAACATATTAGTCTATTAGGAGCCATATATATTCTAGATCCTAATGAGTCTTTCAATACTAATAAAGTGAAAAGTAACTATGGTTCAGGTCCTTAGCATTTGGAGTTTTTTCTTAAGTACATCATAAATGCCGGTTTTGGGTTGCTAAAATCCTGTGACCAGGATTTACTAAGGTGCTTGTACTATTTAAATAACATGAATAGAGATCAGAGAATAACAACCTTTCAATGGGATATTTAAATGGGGTCTTTAAGTCAATCTCCCCGGCTAGCAGACAGGGTAACTCTGTTTTGGTGACTGAAATAAATTATTTCAGATCTGTAGAGACAGTGATGGAAGCAGAAAACACAGAAAACAGAAACCTCAGTCCATAAGGGGAACTCTGAAACTCCTTCCATCTGAAGGTTCTTCAAAACCTGCACTGACTCCAGGAGATACAAGAGAAGACAATATTTTCAGCATCAGTTCTGTGGCTGAAAATCTCTTCTTCAGCTACTCACAGCTCACTGACCTTCAAGGAGTAATATAAGGCCCTCCCAATTACATATGCTTTTTTGTGGGAGTAGGTCTGGCTTTTTTTAACAAAAAATTAAAGAGACTATTTGGTACTTTACTTGACTTCAGTATAAAATATGACACAATACTGATTAAAAACCCTCTTTTTTATGCCTAGAGAGCATGAGAAACATATTCAAAGTTTTTTTTATAGAGGCATGGTAAGTTGGTGGAAAGACTTAAAAAAAAAAAAAACCAATTTCTGATAAACTACAATAAAAAAGAGACTTCATTTATTCAGCTCCCTCCTTAGGCACACAGACACCACGATAGGCTGAATTACTGAGAACAAATGCAAACATTAATATCTTAATTTACTGAGCATGAATAGGAAGTAAACACAAACGACATTTTCAAGAATTTTGAACTAAAGAAAAATTGAACATCTGCTGGATTTGCATATGCTACAGAGTTACCAGGAAGGCTTTTTCTTGTGAAGTCCTGCATACACAGCAGCTCTGCTAAGGCCCCAGAGATGAACCTGCCAAGTATTTACATCCCATGCAAAAATATCAGCAAAAGGGATGATTCTCAGTTACTCAAACAATCACATAACAAGTGGTTATAAATTCTGAGCAGGTCTCTTTGTTAACCTGTAGGGTTTTCTGGAACCAAGGCAAAACAAACTTGGCTTACTGATAAAATCTTCTAGGGCGAGTAATTTCTGGGAGGCATCTCTCTCAGGAATGCCTGCGTGTACTCTAGAAGTAGGTCTGCTTTCACTGACACCCCTACCACTGGCAAGGGATGGCAAAAACCCTGCTTCTGCTGCCTTAAAGATTAGCACTGAATTCATAAGGGAACAATATCCAGCTGCCAGCAGACAGCATCCTGAAAATGTCTTATTCCAAGCAGCACAGAAATGTTACTGCTCCTTCAGCCTGAGTACTGTTTGTCAGCAGCCAAAAGCAATGTTTGGAGACATCTGTAGGCAGTAGGATTGAGGGCCATGATGGCCATTCATAACAAGGAGGCCGGGTAAAGCAAAAACACTTGAACGATGGAAGCTGAAAATATTGCTTAAATGTCTGGGTGGAGTGCTGCTCTCCTGTTTAGTCTGTTTACATCCAGCAAGTTTGGCTATATCCTGCTTTGGTGAATTACTCAGAGATGTAATAACAACTGAAAAAACATTTCTTTTACAATTTCTCCACTTTTAACGAGATGTTGACAGATATAAAAAAGGACAAAGATATATGAAACTCATTTAAAGTGCATTAAATTCTACTGTGGTGTCTTTTTGGCCTTCAGAAGCCTGACAAGTTGCTGAAACTCTCACTTAACAGACAGGTTGACTGATCCATCTAAATAAAATGTGAATTTAGACAGTAAAACCTCCATAGATTGGACTGAGTCCTAAAATACAGATTATTAAATCTCCAAACAGTCCTAGAAAAAATAAGTACCATTACTTTTGGTTATGCCTTTAAAGCATAGATGCCTGGTGGGGCAGGTGGGGAAGAACAGTCTTGGGCACACACTGGAGAGAGGTGGCACCTCTCCAGAGAGAGTAACCCCAGAAACCTACACCATGGGGCAGTTCAGTGCATGTCAGTGCTGAAGGAGAGGGTTTGCCAGGCAAGAGCTGCAGTGAGGCCTCCATCATGCATCCCTGGTGACCAGCATGGTGGCCCTTTCTTTCCACCCTCCTCTGTCAGGCATATCCCTGCTATCTTTGCAACCCTCACACATGATCACATGGTGCTGCGTGACTGTCAGGATTAACCTTCAGGAGTCTGTCCTTACAAAAGGAGATTTTCAGGTGGCCCATACACTCTGGGCAGGACCAACAACACGGCCCCCTCAGACATTACTTGTCCAGGTATGTGGGGGATCCCAGGCTGGGACAGAGAAAACACAAAATGTTTGGGATTAATTACTCTCCCAATTGCAACTGTGTTTACAAAGTGATGCTGAAGGGATGGAAATGAAGTCTGCACTAAGGCCCTGCATCTCCTCTGTGTGGAGTGTCTGGTGAGCAGCTTCCCTGCTTCCCCTCCGACGTCCTGCAGCCTGCTCTTGTTTCCTTCTCACAACAGTGCAGCTGGACTAGTTACTAAAAAACCCATCACAAACACTTCAAAATAAACAAAAGGAAAGCATTCCATTCGGGTATGAGCACTAGGGACCTGCCTGGGGGGTGTGTGCTCCCAGCCTTTTGTGTAGCACACCCATGCTCACAGTTAGGAGTGTTTGTACTGGACCAGCTGCCCAGAAATGGAAGAAACCCTCTCTAGAGAACAAGCCTGCTGTGAAAGGCATGTCAAGGGAGGTTAACTCTGACTCCAGGTGACATGGAGGCCACTGTTCAGGGAAAGTGGTGGGGCTCAATTCTGGTGTGAGCACAGCAGGCTCATCCTCATGTAGACCAGCAGCACAAGGCCTTACATTTTTCTTTCAGAGCTAACTCATCAGCTGAAAGCTGGGCAATACTGTCCCCCCTGACTCCTGAGGCTGGAGGAGATGCTGGTGCTGCTGCTGTCCGTAGGAAAACAGCCACCCTTCAAGCACTGTGACAGGCTGATGCCCCCCTGGCACAAACCAGCACTCCTGGTTGTTCATTCCCTCTGCTGTGATGCATTAAAAGTCTGCTCAACAAGTACCTGAGTGGCAAATGATCTTTAATAACTCAGAAGGGCAGAGAAAAGTACACCAGGACCAACCATGGCCAGAAAACCTGACAAATAAGATGCTATATGCTGCTACTTGGGCTATTTTTGCCTAACACTTGCTGTTGGCAATTAGTAAGAGTACATATGCCTTTCTTTTCACTCTGCTAACACAACCTGTTCAGAACGTGACTCTTTCCAATTTCCTGGACTCTTACTGACCAACCCAAGTTTTTCCTAAAGGAAGGAGAGAAACACAGATTCTACTGTTTGAAAAGTGCTGGGGTATTCTCTCAGAAGGTCCTTTAATATTTTATATTATTTTATAAAAGCTCCTATAATACTTTATAAGTAGACAGTGCATGTAAAGCATCTCTATAACTCAGAATAAGACAGTGAGAGATGGGAGAAAAAGGATAAAAGCAGATGGGATAAAAAAAGAATAAAAGCAGTATGTTTGAAACATCTGAATTTCAAAAAATAATAATAAGAAAAAAGGAATTAAAATTAGGAGAATCAGCATAGTGATTTCTAAAAATGCTTAGTATAAGTAACCAGACAGTATGAGCAAGGCTGAAAACCAGGAAGTAGATAAATTTAAACAATGATGAATAAATACAAAGTGCTGATCTTTAGTGGCAACTAGTGAGCCCTAAAAGGCAAAGTGCACTCAGAAAACTCTTCAGAATAAAAATCAAGTATATCCCCAAACCTACTAACTGAATGGAGCATAACTGCATATAAATGTTACCATGCAAGGTAGAGACAAAAGAAAATCCCTGAACAGACGTGCAATAGCAGAAAATAATATTATATTGAAGTGCTCAACTGGTGCAGCTGTATAATTATCAGAAATAAAGGTCAGCTGAAATAAACTATGGCTGTAAGGAAATTAAATAGAATGCAAGGCAATATAAGAAAACAAATTTTTGAAAGATCTTTGGCAACAGAGAATTTAGTGGAATAAAGACCAACTCTGGATTAAGGATTTGTATCCATCACCAAAAGGACACTCTCACTTCTCAAGGCACTGCACCAAAGAGCATTGGTGGAGCTCTGAAAGTGCAACTGCAAGGATCTACCAAGTTGTGGTGAGACAGCAAAATTCTGGCTTTGGTGAAATATCAAAGCACTTTATCATTGTTAAAATCTGCTACAGTAATGAAAAAATGTGAGGGGAAAAGCCAAAATGTATTTTAACTCTCAAACTTCTAAAAATAAACTTTCAACAGAGACTACCAAAGTCATCGTATGCCTAAGGAAGGAAAGATGAAAGCTCTCAGCACACCAAAAATTTGTGAGAGACAAAACATTTTAAAATGCAGGATGTGGTTAGCCTTTTCTGATGCAGAAGAGCACCTCACAGGCCCTATGAAGATCAATCTCTGGCAAACACACTGAAGAGCAGAGCAGGTTTTGCACAGAATTATGTTGCTCTGCACTCTTATCTGTATGAACAACTACAGAAAAAAACATAGCAATGACTAATTACCATGTAACCAAATGTAGTGAATTAATAGGACAATGCAAAAAAGATTCTCCCCCAAAGGTGGCTACAAAATCATTAAATCTCTTGCTTAATGACTCCTCCTGCATGCGGCTTCAGTCATATATCAAGTAATTCTTGTAACGAATTAAAAGTTTGGTACTTGCAGTGTAATAATACAGGAAGCCACTGGATGCATCAAACCAGTGTGTCAGGGCACATTCCATTTTAGAAAGATTAATACAATATTTTCCATGATCAATTTTAAATCAAGAAAATAATAATAATGTATTTTAACTCATCAAACAAATAAAAATGAAAATAATAATATTTTCTTCTTGATGACTATGTAAACTAACTTGGAAATGGGGATGTTAATTTTTACAGTGGAATTTTGAAGTTCCATTCTTCTGCTAAACTAGACTTAAAGTGAGGACAGCAGAGTAACCAGGTCACTTCTTCTGTCAAAAATTCCTGGATTTGAGTGCATGTTTGTGAAACTGGGATATCAATACTGAGTTTTATAATCATTTTTCCAGAAATGAACACCAAATTAGATGCACAATTTCCTACATGCAATTTCACAGACACTTTCCAGCATCTCAGTATTCAGACTTGGTTCAAATGGCTCTGAATTACAGGTCAACTTCAGGCCTTGGATTAGGGCCCAGCCCATAAAGCTGATTAGTGTCCAAACAAAAGAGTGCAACAATATCCGTAAATCCACGTCACGTGGGGTTTATTAAAATCCAATTGATCAGTAGCACTGAAGCATTTATATATTTTAAACAATGGTTATTTTCCTAAGGTTAAAGAAAGAAAAGCATACCAAGAGACTTGCTTGGGCAGTGCTGGGTTTATGTGCTTTGTAAATTGAGAGTACAAATGCAGGTAAAGAACTGGACCACGTTATACAGACCACATTCTGCACTGGATGGTGAAAGTGGGTAGAAAGACAGTTGGAGAAAAGATGCAGTCCTTTCCTTTAAGTCTTCCTTTTTTTTCTCAGGAAAAAAACCAAACAAAACCGACAAAACCAAATCAAAACCAAAACCTTTCACTTGAAGAGATCTGACTTATACTAAAGTCAAACAGAAAAGATAAAACATATTTGTTAGGCTGAAAATAAATACCTAGACAGTATATCACTTAACAACATTCCACTTGAAAAAGTATTTATCAGACTAAAGAAATCTCATATACAAAACTAAGACCTGATCACCAAATATGTACTCATTTTTACCTTTGTCTCTGTTCTTCTCCTTTCCTAAAGAGTCCAGTTTCTTTCTTAATGACTTCTTCCTCTTTTGTCCATCTGTAAGAGGCAAAAAAAATGAAAACAAGAAAAGGAAGTAAGTGAAGAAAAGCAACGCTGAACAAACTGCTGCACAAGCTGTAGGAGCATGGAGTGAGAGGGTCACAGCACTGGGGATCAGGAAGGGTGTGAGACACATTTCACAAAAGCTGGGGACTGTCACAGCCCTCTGGCCCCAAGGAGTGTGGCTTTGCTTACCCAAACACTGAGGCTGTACTGGGGAACACAAATGTATCCCCTGCATGCTGCTGGGCACATTTACACACGCATGGTCACTGAAGAGTTAACAATGGACGTGTTTTGCTGGATGCTCTTGATAGCAAAGCACCATAAACCTAAAAGCTATATCCTAAAGAATAGCCTTCATCCATGGTCACAAGGCTGTGATTCAGGTGTGGAACTAAAGGTAGTATTTGGAAAGGGAGGATTGCTAAACTCCAGGATAAAGCTCTGCATACCAGCCATACCAGTTGGGTGATAGTTGACCACCTTCACATGACCCATCTGATCTGAACTCATGTTGGGAACTGGCACTTGAGTACAGCATGTCCAGATTGGTTCAGATGGATTAGAGCCTCAGAACAGGTTTTGTTCTGACAATCGACATATTGTCCAAGTTTCCATTTGGGTACTAAGAACCAAAGGTTTTAAGCAATATCAGAGGCAGGTTGGTTCTTGAAACAATTATATCAAAAAGTTGGCTATCATTATTTCCTTCAGCAACATCTTTTATAATGAAAAGTCAACAAAACGGAATTTTATTTATTAGGTCTCAACAAATACCAGGGATTAAGTCAGGGGCCTGCTTTAACTTGTACCTTTGGAATTTTTTAAGTTCTAAAGCAATATAAAGTGTCTACCATAGACACTGCTCTAGATAAACTTTAATGAACATATACCTTTTCCCTTACTGGTTTTGTATTATGGTAAAACCTCAAAAATAAGCACACCATATCCATTTCACTTTTAGAGCAAGAGAGTCACCAAGTAATGTGTCTCAACGCATTTTTCTAGTTGTGTAAGCCGGTGTCTTAAATAAGTCTTAAGTCTTTTATAGCAAGGAACATACCACAAAGGAGTGAAGTGGATCTCTGTTAACAAACTCTCATTTTTAAAATAAGGAGTCATGAGAGACCACAAGCTACTTCTCCATACCTTTCCCTCAAACCCTTCCTTGAAAACCAAGTCCAAAATATTACCTGACAGACTGCTCAAAAAATGACTTTTTAAATAGCCAATTAATATCCTTTAATTTTAAAAGTAACATTTCTTCTTTTTACTTTTTGTAATGGTGGTTGAACTGACTCCACTTGTACTCTGCAGTTATTTCCAGGACACCACAGAACCACAGAATGCTTAGGGTTGGAAGGGGCCTCTAGCGCCTTCCTAGGAGATCATCCAGTCCAACCACCCCCCAGAGCAGGATCACCTGGAGCAGGTGACACAGGAATTTGTCCAGGTGGGCTTGGAATGTCGCCAGAGAGGGAGAATCCACAACCTCCCTGGGCAACCTGTTCCAGTGCTCTGACCTCCTCAATGTAAAGAAGTTATCATGTTGAGGTGAAAATGCTTTGTGTTTTCATTCATTGCAATTGCTCTTTGTCCTGCTGCTGGGCACCACGGCAAAAAATCTGTCACCATCCTCTTGGCACCCATCTTTGAAATATTTATATGGACTGATGAGATCTCCTGTCAGTCCTCTCAAGCCTAAACAGGCCCAGGTCCCTCAGCCTCTCCTCACAAGAGAGATGCTCCAGACCCCTCATCATCTTTGTAGGCACTTGTTGTACCCTTGCCAGTAGCAGATTGTTTCTCTTGTGCTGAGAGCACACAAGTGGACACAGCACTCTGGATGTGCCTCACTGAGGGTGAGAAGATGGGCAGGATCACCTCCCCTGATCTGCTGGCAAAGTTCTTCCCAGGATACCAGCAGCCCTCCTGGATGGAAGGGCTCCCAGCACCCACAACTTGGATATTTGGTTCCTGTCTTGAGGTACAATTGCCAAGTGTTGGTTATATTAAGTCTCCCTTTCCCACACCTGCTCTGGTGAGAATTCATCTTTCTGAAATGAGAGTTCAGCAGTATAATGGTGGCAATTCATTTCCTGATATGGTCTATGATTAGATTTTCCCCTTTTTTCTTAGCCACATGACAAGGCTATAATTCAAAGTCATTCTCTGATTGATGAAAAGCCCAGACTTTTCACACCCTCTGACATTTCCTGTTGTTAAGATTGAGTTTTTAAGAGAAATTCTTTCACCTCTTGGCAATGTGAATAGTTGGTAGCCTGCTTACATGCACCTGACAGTACAGCTTGTTTTTATAAGGTTCTCTGCTACCATTGTGTTCTGTCTTTATATCTATAAAATTATTTTCAAATTATTTTCCATGTTATAAATTCAAATTACTGCTTCACAGACTCTTTTTGACAGATGATTTATATTTCTTTGGAGTCATATTCTGCAAAAACTCATTTATTGATATACTGAGACATTAAAAAAATGAGAGAAAGAATAGAAATTTGATGTAAAATGCAGTGTTTTGCTATGATCATTTACATTTACAGTTCACCCCACAGCAAGAGAAAAAGAGTTGCATATGAAAATAAGGCTAAGAAAAATCTCAGCAAAAGCTAAAGCTCAGAAGATCTAAAGAGGTCTAAAGTCAGTTCAAGTTTTCATCCTCCCCAGCAAAAGACATGATAAATTACAGTCCATATGCTGTACATATAAATATGTTTTCAAATTATGTTAACACAGGGCACATCAGGCATGAACATTGCTGAAATATTCATAATGTGTTTAAAGACTTATGCAACCTCAGCAGTTTTACATATTAAATGAATTCCATTCACAATAATAATGCTTAGTATTTATTAGCTGCAGTGTGGCTTTGAAAATATCATTAATATCAAACATTATTGAGAAACAAGCAAAGCATCACTACCTACTAATTAATACCTACTGCATGGTTTTTAATTAATTAGCAAATACTTCTGCAAAATAGCATTGCATCAGTCTGAAGAGCTATTAGGTATGGATGGATTGCTATTTTTAATTTCCACTTTGGAAAAGTCTAAACCACATAGTGATAAAAGCTGCTGGGCTGTTATCCAGCCTTTTGTGTCAATAAATTCTCAATTCGTGTCTTATTTCTGTAGATCAACAATACACTGCTCTTTCAACAGGTTCCACTCAAGAACATCAGCAAGACTAGAGAAGCACTCAAATGACAACTGTCACAGTGAAGGAGGCTGTGGCTTTTTTCCTTTGCTAACCCATTCTGCTTTTCCTGAAGGACACCTGTGCAGACAGCTGTGCAGATCAGCTTGTTTGTCAGAAATGGACTTCATCTGTACAGCACTTACTAATTTATATGTTTGCTGCATTTCTCACTGCAATGCATACATCACTCCCTAGGCATCTATTTATTAAGACTGGCACAATGAATATTTAAAGACCAAGAGTCTAGAATCAAACTCCTGAGTGCACATTAAATTGCTATGTGACCTGTTTTTCCAAAGTGGTAGCACTTCCAGGTTCAGCTAATGCCAAAAAGACCTTTCTATTTGAAAAATTAGGTCATCTCTTTAGGACTCTGCCAGTGAACCACACAGCCTACAGAATACAAGACTATTTGTACTGATCTACAGACTTTTTACAAGAATTGAACAATCTGACTTCTGAGATTATCAAAACTTAAATATTATGGGTTAAAGTTGAAATTCACCTGCAGTGTCATCACTAGCACAATTTTTTTAGCATTTATTCTATCAAATCCCAGATTTTCTACAGACCATTTGAGGGCTTAGATTTCTCTCTAAGTGAGACCACGGTTCTACAAACTAGGTAATAAGAAGTCATTTTCACACTGAGGATATATAAACTTCAGCTTTGACAGTCAAAACATGAAAAGAAAGAAAGAGACCTTTGTACATTTTTTTAAATTATTGTTCTGTTGCTTTGCACAAGAACACCTACTAGCCACTTACCTTCTAGGACTGCAAAAGAGAGGATAGTGCAGGCTGAATCCTGTTACTATTTACTTCCAGTACTTTTTTATTTGACTTATGTGTCTGGAAATGAACAAGTCTGTTTGGTAGGTAGAAGTGTTGCTCAGCATAAGCTAAAGAATCACAAATTAGGTATAGGGAATTAGCTCAGAATTATACAGTTAGTGGCAAAGTTAATACCCAGAAAGTCTTGGCCTAACAGTTTCAGATTATGTCACTTAATATCCTGTGAAACCCCAATCCAATATGCTTTTACCAATTAGTAAATGATGCAGTAAAATAGTACAACAGCATCCAAGCTTTGTACATAGTTTCTGGGAAAATATTACAGTATTAGGCTTCAGATAATGAAAAAAATACCCTCTCAAATATGCTTGAAGTGAACCTGTAACAAAAATAGGATTTTTTCAGCACTTTCCTTTTTTCCAGCATGGACTGGTGGATTATCTATAAGAATGATATCCTTTTTATGTTACTTACATGCAAGGACACTTTCTATTACCCAAAAACTTAGTAAATTCATACAAATCCTTTAAACTAATTTAACTCAGCAGGCTTTTGACATAAGAGGTGGTATGCTGCTGACAGGGTTGAAGAACAAAGAGAACTTCCCATTTATTGGCAAGTTCCTTTGCTTAAGAGAAATAAGTTTCTTGTCCATTTAGGGAAGAATGTTTATCAAGTTCCACAATTAAGGGCTATTTTAACACAGTGTAAAAAGAGGACCTATCTCAGTGATTATTATCAGACCCATAGCTCAATTACCAAAACACCAACAGATAAAAAGATTGATATTATGAGATTTCTAAACTACTTCTTCATAGTAATTGTAATTCTATTCATGGCCATTTTTCTTAATAACTACTAGTAATGGGATCTAACAGCTCTTAAAGGAAAAAAAAATAATATATCTTCTAAGACTGCAATCAAATCTGTCTTGAAAATTACTAAATTACTACCAATGGCACCACAAAGCACAAAATTAGATCTCTCTTGAGCACTTGCTGGTTCACTTCACTCATCCAGAGCAACTCATTTCCCAAATGCCAGCCTCCCCCAGCCAGCCTGTGTGCCAATGTCAAGCTGCAGTCTCTGTGGCCTGTGCAATACTGCAAGTAATTGAGAGTGTCAATCAGAAAACACTGCTAAGTTCTGTTGACAGAGCACAATAAAGGCAACACTGCACTTCATTCACTGACAGTTGCACAGTGTTTGTGGTTGTAGCTGCTTCTTTGGGTCACTATACAAAGCAAATTTACTTCTAAATATGCACTTGGGGCTGCTCTGCTGAAGAAGAGGGTGATGGTTTTACTTAGCCATTTCTGTGACTATAAATGTTCATCTTGAAATATTTATTTTTAAAAACTTGTTGAAATGCCCCGCCCCCATGCAGTAACTTCCAAAGTACTGCCAGCTGCAACACAAATGGAAGATAAAATTCAACCAGAAAAACAGGATTTTGGCACATAAAGCAATACAAAAAGGGGAAGATTGAGCCTTCAGATATTTCTTAGCACACTCACCCTTTGCCTCAGCCATACACTCACAAGACCTCCATCAGTGATGAAGATTACTGTATTTATTCAGAAGCCTTGGACTATTATCTCTTTTTTCCTTACGGTCTATGTTCCACGCTTTACTTCATTTTGACTTAAAACAGCATTTCTTTGTGCTTGTCAGCTGGCAGCTGATGGAAGAAGAGCCATAATCATTCAAGAATATTCCACAGCTGCAGTCATGGCCTTCCAGGTGACATCTGGCTCATAGATGCTCCCCTCAGTCCACAGCACCACAGGTTCAGGCTGCTCACCAAAGGCACCACACACAACAGAGGCAGCTTTCCTCTGATGCAGCAAACAAGCTTCAGCATTCCCCTCTCTGAGAGGTTCTTGAAGACTGTGCTCATGGCAGAAGAACCAGCATGAAAAGGGCAGAGCTGAAGTCAAAGCCAGTTTTTCAGAAGGGAGATCCCTCCTGTTGGACTGTGCGCAGGGGACAGGGCTGGGCAGGGGCAGCACCTGGGCCAAACAATTCTCAGGGCAACCATGAAAAACCAGGAGAGCTGTGGGGAAAGTCAACTGTGCAGGAAGCAACGTTCTCAGCAACACACAATGCATACAGTACAACCACCTGAGAAAACCCACAGCCAGCAGACAGAAGCATGATTTTAATTCACCCCTTCCACATCCCAGCAGACTCTTTGGTAACCTGTGGCTAGTGCATCTTATCAGACCTAACCTTCAGTGCCTCTGGACTAAGGCACTACTAATCGTTAAAATGAAACACAGGCAAATTACTAAGTCCAGCTTTGCAGGTTTTAAGTGATTCAGCTGCTGAAGTTTAAAAGCTGCACTATACACAATTTCTTTACTGTTGAACAGTAAGAATTTGGTGACAGTGGTCAACAAATTATTTATCTAGAACGTATTCGTAAGTTTCCATGGAACTCATCTAGAAGGCAAAACTGACGGAAATGTCACCTACTTCAAAAGAAAGCTGCATCCCTACAGGAACTGCAGTTTTACTTATCAGATAACAGTTGACAATAACGTCCTGTGGTTCTGATACAACTTTTTAAAAAACTCCAAACAACCAACCCTACAAAATTTGCTTGCCAGGTACTAATAGATTTTTTATATTTTATTTAATAGATTTTTTATATTTTTTTTATATTTATTTAATAGATTTTTTATTTTACATCAGTTGATACTGAACACCTATTCCGAAGGCAAAGGTGATACATCAATTTATACTTGCTGAGCATATTACCAGTAGACTGCCCTGTCTTTTAGGAAAACAAATCTGATAAGTGTAGTTCTAAACTAGATTCAAATCTAGAAAAATGCACTATTTCTAATGAAACCTATTTGCAAGGCCTATTTCTATAAAAAATATAGACTCTAACTGCAGTGAGATAGGTATTAACTCTCCTACACACAAAACCCCACAAACAAACAAACAGAAACAAACAAAAAACCAACCAACCAAAAAAAAAAAAAAAAAAAAAACCCAAAAGAAAACCAAGACCACCACCACAACCAACAAAACAACAACTTACTTTGGTCACTGCTCTAATTCAGATAGCAAATACTATCCAACTCCTGTGGCTAGAGGAATCATAAAAAAATGACATTTCCACTACATTTGCCTACATGTTCCCTGGTGCATTTAAGGATTTAACTAGTCTCAAGTATATAGGTTGTAAAGAAATAACTACTTCTGTATTTTCAAATATGTTCTTCCATGACTCTCTGTCATGAAGAGACACGCATTAACTGGTGGGCAAATGCAGGTGCAATGTATTCTAAGGGTGAGAACCAATATGGGATTTGAGCTCTGGAGCAAGGTCAGGGCTCCTGAAGCCACAGCCAGAGGGAGGGGGATGCCAGAGCCCACCCAGGCAAGGAGAAGAGCTGGGAAGGAGCAGCTTCCCAGGCCTGGCCAGGCCACTGCACTCCTGCTGTGCAGGAAGCTGCAGGTCCTACAGATGAACACGGCACAGCTGCACCAAAGAAACTCTTCAGCCAGTACAAAGTGGATGCCTGCCTTGTTTGTGCAAGCTGTGTATAAATATCCTTAAAATAACAGAATTTTTAATAGTTGCAGAATTTTTCGAACCACCACAACAAAACCAAGAATAAAGTTTCCTATCTTTCCATTTAATTTGATTTTTTAAAATGTAACCTTTATTCTATTTGCATTTGGACTATTGACTGGAAGTAACTGTGTTGGAGAAGTCAGGGAAAAACCCTGTTCAGTTATTTTGCCATTCCTGTTATAAAAACATATGTAGTTTTTTTGCCATTTAAATATTTTTTAACTAATAATACATTTAAGATGGCTGCATTACACAAGCTCTGAGGAACGAGATATTCAGTGAGTTTTAGTATCCAAACACTAAATTATCATTGTTTGGGAACTAATTTGTTAAATCTTTAGCTAGACCCCTGGAAAAAACTCATTTTAACCTAAAAATAAACAGTTGCACAAGTACTTTTCTATGCCAGAATGAGGAAAATGGCTGCTGCTGCCATACATGGATGGGATGATGGAAGTAACTCAAAAAACCCATGCTAAGCTACCTGGCAGCCTTCAGAGGATTATGAAGGAAAGATCAAATGCCCTTGTGTGTGGCTGTTAGTGGAAAGCAGCAAAAAGCAGGCAGATTCCTGGGAAGGGAAAACAGATACACAATGCCAGGTCTGACTTCCCTGTGCATAAACACACTCAGATTTTCAACTCATACACAGCTCTGCTTGCTTCAGCACCTGCATTAGCACAGGACTGCCTGTGTCATAAGAAATCCCAAGTCACAGTAATCTAACAAAATAATACTGAAATCCCACCTCCCAACAAAACCCTTAACAAAACAGCCATAGAAGGTAGTCCAGGTCTTTTGATGGAACACATGCCTTGTGTCAGTAATGGAAGTAAAACATGTCTCTAGGCCCACTGAAATTAGGGGCAACCAGTCCTCCTAGGCTTCGTATTTGCTGCATTGACACTGATGACAGCATTCATGGAACAGTAACATCAAGTAGCAGGTGCAAGACAAAATATAGACACTACTTTTTCTCATTATAGCAGTATCCACAGTGTGGCAGGAGTTTCCCTGATCTCCAAAGATAGGAAAGTTCATGACTTAAATAGCCTGGGATACACCAGGGACCCTGCTGTTGCCCCTCTCTCTAAGTGGAAGACACAGAAACCGTGATGATGGGCAGAGGTTTGAAAGCTCTGAGAAAGACTGAACGACATCCCCTTCTTGGAGTGTTTTCAAAGCTCAGAAAAACTGTCAACACTAAAGCAGGTCAAAAAAACCTAAAAACCAATAGGTTAAAATTATCCACACTAATAAATGAAAACAACTACAGTCAATGAAAGTATTTTAGCTGTACTGAAAAAAATTCAAAATACCAAATTAAAGCCAAACAGGAGCCTTGATGCTATAGTATGAGATAGAAAAATACAAATACATGCTCTAAAACTGCTTTCAGTTCACTGAGGAAACAGCAGGGAGACAGCAATTGACTGTCTCCTGGCTTCAACTGCTTAAATAAAAATTTTATAATGTGGAGGGGGAGAGTAGTTTGACGCTACTGCTAATCAAAATGACTCAATCTGATAAGGAGAGTTACCTTCAATCCAAACACTACAGGGTGGGCCAGGCCCAGAACAGACACAATCACCAGCATGTAGCTGGCCTTGGATTTACTGTTATCAATAAAGCCACGTGCACACCGGTACTGGCAGGTGAAGGAGCAACCAAACTTCTTCACATCTCAAATCTTTCCCCCTGCATTGCTCTCAGTGTGAGCATGAGTTGAGCTCTTCAAAGGAAGAGGAAATTCTTTTAACCCTCTGGAATTCAGGAGACCAGCCAGTGGTCACAGAGATGGTTCAAGGCACCCAGGTCTCTGTAGATATGACTCCTTTGTGTAAGTCTGTCCTCAGACTCTCACCTTAAAGAAGAAGCCACATAAGAAAATAAAGCATTACTCTCTCTAGAACTAATTAAACTAGTCCACAGCAGTCCTGCTCAGAACTGTGATGGAGAAATTAAATGACAAAGGAGCTCTCAGTGTGGGGAAGTGAAATCACAGTGCAGCAGGTCTCTCACTGGACAGTTTGGTGGCTCAAATAACTGAGCGGTTATCCCTCTGAAAAATGATCAACAGATCTTACTTCTAATAATGTCTCTTTGTAGTAATTACCTGTCCTTTGAATCATCAATCATAACAAAAACAGGTGTTGAAAATGTAAACCACAGAGCAAAAAGGCACAAGGAGCTCTGTAAAGAACACTTGGGTTGACTTCCTGCACAGAAATAGAGTCACATGGACATCTGTCTAATCTATTCTTAAAATCCTTCAGCAGGAGATTACATCTCCATTAAATCTCAAGGCAGCCTTTTCAGTGTAAAAGCCTAATACAAAGATATATATAGTACCACAGCTCTGATAAAATAAATCTATCTAGAGTCACTTTATCTTTCCTAATCAGTATCGAGAGACATTACGCTTCTGGCACCAGCCACAACTGCACTTAAATCATGCCTGTGGAAAAACTAGAGAAAATTTATTACCCAAGGCAAGAAAAAAATTATCAGGAATATTCCCTAATTCACTACTGAAAGGAGCAACACACACAAGATAATTTAAATAAGCCTGATTTTCAACTGAAATTTTAGAAGTAGTATACTGGAAGAATACATGTTATACTGATGTTCCATGTTGACAAAGCTCGGCCAAAGGCAAACAGAAAAAGGAAACTGGTAGGCTGCAATGTCAGTATTCTTAATAAAGGTTCAAAAGCTTTTTCCTTGGCTGGTATTTAAATTTACTGGTATTTATTATTTGACTTTGAACCACAATAAAGCACAAATTCATAAGTCACTATCAAATCACTGGACATATACATTTGACTGTTGGCAAAACCCGGACAGCCTAGATGGTTGATTCAGCCTAGAATTAAAGGGTAAGCACTACATGAAATGTTAAAGACAGATTTGGCAGAACACACCCAAGAATGTTACTGTTATACTGGTGTTTTCTCAAAGGAAAAAGACTGAAATACACCTAATTTTGCAAAGCAGTTTTAGAGCTTCTCAATGTGTATTTTGCTTCCCAACACTGATTCTCTCTACCATGTGTCTCAACTTTTCAATGTGGCCAACGGTCAAGACCAATATTTTAAAATGAAAGCTGCGATTTTCATGTCTGACACTAATACAGACAAAATACCAAATACACTTACATGTACGTCAAAGTCAATAGCTATTTCAAGTGTACTCCTAAAGAAACTATATTAGATAGGATTTTTTTTTGGTCTCAGAAGTAATTTTTAAATTCTAAGGGAGATAATATCAAATATATGTGGTATATATAACATCAAATATATCTCGCAGCAGTCTCCGGATCTGATGTTTCAAAAGCAGTACCCTAAATGTACAACAAAGAGCATCTAAATAAGCAACTGCCCTAGCAATGAAAACTCTGGTCATAAGTCTATCTTTAACTTTTCATGATATATGAATATATGATACATGAACTTTTCATGATATATGGAAACATGTATTGTAATATTTCCTTATTTGCCATAGGAATTTAAGCAAGATCTCTTTCCTTCACTGTGAAGGGAACTGAAAGACTCCTGCCTGTCAGTGCTCCTGCCCAAAAAGCTCCATAGCTAAGTATTCCTTCAGTGTCCATCCCTGTCCTCATTCCTTTCCTCTTTCTCCACAAAATACACCTACACAAGAGGTAGGTTCTGGAAGTTACACAAATCTTTATTTTAAATGTGCTAAGCTATAAACGTATTTTGTCATATTTACATTACCAGTGCCATTGATTTTCCTGTGAAGCCTACAGCATTTCCTACCTCTTTTCTGTGTTCCTACAGCACAACAAAAATGCATGCTGCTTCTCAATCAATCGCAGTTCCTAGTTATTTACAAAATACTATTTAGTAAAAGGGCAAGTTTTTTTGTTTGTAGTGATTTTTTTAATGAGTAAAACCTTTTCCTTTTAAACCTATTAGCTTACCTCTTACAGAATAGTTAAGTTGAATAAAGCTTTCCTGATGTAAACAGACAAGTAAAACACGCTATGTGATACAAGAAAATCTCGGAAATCAATTTGCTGAGCATGGCATAGTCTTTTATAAAAAAAAACTGCCTCACAGCAAAAATTAGAAAAAGGAACATCCCTCCCTCTTAAGTTTTGAAGATAATAAATTATTTCCCCTGTTACAACATTAGAGAAATTATATTCTTGCAAGCTTGATGTATTTCCATTTTATTCTTTCCTCAACAGTGGCAAAAAAGTGAATTTGAAAGTAAAAATCCAGACAAAGTTCTGAAAATTTCCTTATTGGGAGGAAAAAAAAAAAAAAAGTTTTTTGTTTTCTTATCTCTCTGCCTGGAAAAACTCCTGTCACCTTCACTTTGATAAATGACTGTGTAGCATAGTTCAAGACTATGTCTCACAACCTCTACCCTGCAGCAGCTGGGACTTCTCCTAGCTTAAAACATTAATTTAATTTTCTTTCCTTCTTTTTTTTTTCTTTCTTTTTTTTTTTTTTTAACCCAGACTGAGAGATACTTGGTATTGTTTTCTTAGAATGAAAAAAGAAATCCCTGGACGAATACATTTTTCCATGACATATTTAAATTGGATGCACAGGTGGGAAGTTTCAGTCTGAAAATCAGCAAGTTGAACAGTTTTTATCTCTGACCAGTCTGTCTGACACAGCATAGCCAAGATTTACTAATGTAGCATAAAGGAGGAGTTTATCTCAGCCTTACTTGTCTTAAATATGATCTTCATGAGCTCTACTACATTGAAATAAAATCCATGGAATCATAAGCCCATGCCAGAGACAGTATTTATATGAGAAGAATCAGCAGAGGCTGGCATTAAGAGGGGTGGTAAGAAGCCTCTACACTCAGAAGATACCCTGACTCCAGTTGAAAAGCAGCCAGTCCCTGAGCCTGTAACTCCACAATGTATATGCTGCAGTTTATTTAGATGTTTTCCACTGCCACAACAGCTATAATGTATGCAACATGGTCAGTGATTAAAAACAAAGAGCAGTTTGGAGCCCTCACAAAAATGCAAGCCCAGATAAAAATCATAGTCACTCTCAGTGTTAAGGAAAATGAAAAATGAAATATAATGGAGAGTAATGTAAGCAAAAAACAGATTGAAAGAAGCACGCCCTGCCAAAATAAACAAGAAGCATAGAATTGTGTAACTCTTAATTCCCTTTTCTATTCAGAGCTTAACTGGAATGGAGGGGCAATTTTTTACCATTTACAAATGAATGGTAAAAATTCAGAAAGCCCAGCCATGTTTCCCTTCATTTCAGAGACAGGGCTGTCTCAGCTCTCAGTCTGTAATCACACACTTATCCAGCCCTGCTTCTTCAATCTCACCTTTACTAAAACAGGTCATACAGGAGAGCAGTGCTCACTCCCTGTGAGCACATGCACGGTGTCTCATGGCACAAAGCTCACATGCAAAACCATACACCAGCACATGTTCAACCAGCAGCAGCTTCCTTAAAATTACCTTCCTTAAACAACTGGGACTGCATTTAGGCTTCTAAACCTACCCTTACATCTTCATTACAACTAAACAAATTACCTGAGAACCAGATTTGACAGCAGAATTAAGAATCAATTTCTCTCTCCCAGAATATCACAGAATCAAAGAATCATCAAGGTTTCAAGAGACATTCAAGATCATCCAGCTCAACTGTCAACCCAGCAGCAGCATAATCACCAGTAAACCACACATAACCCCAAAATGCTCTCCTTATTGATTCTTGCTCTCCACAAATCCTCCAGCCCCACTGCAAAGCTGAGAAGACAACATCCTGTTAGGAACTGGAAAGAACATAAGAAGTAATGTTCTCTTCTTGAATAAAGAGAAGACCCAAATATGATCCCTGAGTCTCAAATCCTATTTGAGCCCCTTCACCAGCAGGTTCCCATCATACCTTCAAAACCAAGGCAGATGCTCTAGGAGCTGAAATAGGGTTGAAGCCCTAATTCCCCATTTGCTCAACTCCTAGTAGTTCCTACCCCTGCTTCCAAACACAGGGTCAGTGAAGTGGGACAGGACTGTTAAGAGAGTCATTATAAACATGAGATATTTAGGAAACTGATCCAATCAAACCTCATTCAACAACCTCTCAGCTCAAGAGATACCTTGGAGCCAATGAACAGAAGAAAATGAGCTCCTCTGCTGCTCTGATCCCAGTTTTACTCTGCAGAAGCCACCTAACTTGAGTTAGCATTTGCTTGTGAAGACCTTTTGTAAAAGGTTCACTTTTCTCACTAATTCTGTGCAAGGACATACACAAAACCGTGATGTCACCAAAAAGTAAGCACACCTGAAGTAAGCTGCATCACCATTTTTTTCTCCTATTTTAAAGAGAAGATTGACTTCCCTGAAATGAGAAAAGACACACCATATTGTAAACATGAACTGCAAAGAAGTATCAGCAGAACTGTACTGTTGTGACATTCAGAATGTCAACAAATTAAAAATCTTTCACAGAGAAATTGCATTGGTAAAGACATTGCATAGTGCTTTGCCTGGAAATTACATCCTCGTGCAACTTTACACATTAACCAACAAAAGATAAATGACTTGGTCTAGTTTTTGGTGGCAAATGGGGGAATGATATGGGGGAGCAAAAAAGGAGTTGATTAGAGAATTTGAAAGATAAAAGGCAGAAAAGCAAGACAACAAGAAATAAACGTGAAACATCTCATGGTATATGTAAAACTAGCGCCTCTTGCTCAACTTTAATTCATTTTAATTACCTACTTTAGTGCAATTGTAGCATCTTTTAAATGACATGCTGGTTAAAGAAATTCCTGTGGGAAGTGATCTCTTCTCTGTGACCACAGGATATTTTACTAGGAGATGTGAGTAATGTTCTTCATTAACAGTAATAGCTACAACACAGTGAAGGAGAGGGATTACATATGAGGTATCACAGTCTGTGCATTCCTACACAAGTGTGGGAATAGCCAGATGAGCCCTGGAAGAGGTAAACTGCCCTAGCTGTGACAAAGGGACCCTCTGAGCATGGGAGGACTGCAGCATTGTGAAGAAGCAACCAGTAACAGCATGTCTGTGGTTGTAAGATAAGGCAGAGGCATCTGTACTCTGGTTTAACCTCCATGCACGCATGTTTGGCACAAGCACTTGTTAGCCATTAACAATGAATTTTTACTCTTCACCATACCTATGCCAGTAAATGTAACTATTCAAATGCCTGCAGGAAGTAAATGCCCAGCAGGCACATGCATGTTCTAATGTAATTCTCTAGCAAGTTTTGAAAAGCAGCCAAAGAAACACAAAGAAGTACACCTCTATACATAGACTTCTAAATTTTCTAATACATAAATAGTTCCACTTGCCTCTACTCATGAATATTTTCATATGGCATTCTCTGAAATAGAAGAGAGTTGTAGAGTACATATCTCATTTTTCTGGATCTCTCCAGACCTACAGAGCTCCTCTAGCTCTCTCAGACAGTACTAGTTCTACATCGCACAGTTTTAACAGTTTGTTTTTAACTTGAGTCTGGTTTTAACTTGATGGCTGTGATGGAATTTTATTTTATTTGCATTCTTGCATGCCCAAAGTGCCCAAGCCAGTTTCACACGGATAAAACTTGAAATTCCCAGTTTACACATGATGTTTGAATGTGATGATTAACTGGATGGATGCCTGTAAACTCTTGTCATACATTTTCATTCCACACATTTAAAAATTATAGGAACATGAAGAGGACTTCAGAGTGTCTCTGCAAATGGTCTAAACAAATCTGTAATAATTTCAGAATATGGTAGATTTTTATTCTCCTATCAAAGTACCAGCACAGATGTAGCATGATGGATTGACAGAGTGATTATTAGATATATCCACTTCAAAATATTATTTATTTCTGTTGTCAAAACTGGTGCCAAGCTTTGAAACAGGATGGACAGCTAAATACAAAATGCACCTTAATTCTAGCTATTACCTTCACT
Source organism: Zonotrichia leucophrys gambelii (assembly GCF_028769735.1). Lineage (NCBI taxonomy): Eukaryota > Metazoa > Chordata > Aves > Passeriformes > Passerellidae > Zonotrichia > Zonotrichia leucophrys. The sequence goes on along the minus strand of NC_088169.1, from coordinate 20,221,388 downwards.
TCCTTCAATAGATGGTATTACAACATTTTGAAATTCATTTGTACTGGCTATTCCTTTGTGATGTATACCTTAAAACACAGAAAATCTAATGATGTGGCCATTCAAAGCAAGAATGCAGATGTGCAATTACTTGGCTCTTATTAATAATCTCACTGGTACATCCAAACTGGAGAGCAGAACTGAATAGCCAATTTATTTCTCAGTCAAAATGAGCCAAGAGATTAATGAAATTATGGGGTCAGCACCAGCAATGAAACAGTAGCCTGGAGTTCCTGACTTTTTGAAATGTTTTTTATTTTTAATTGCTTAACAAAAATGTATATTCTTATTTAGTTTCTATGCTTACAATTACACTTTTCAGACTCAATATATCTAAAACTACTTTCATGTTTCATATTTACCCATGTCTATATATGCTGTGAAAATAAAAATAGCTCTTGTGTGTGATTCAAACCTGAAAGACTCCCCAAATATTTGGCCTTTTAGGGCCAGATAGGTGGTAGACACCCAATCCCTGAAAACATTCAAGGCCAGGTTGGATGGGACTCTGAACAACCTCATCTAGTTCAAGATGTCCCTGCTTATTGCAGGGGGTTGGCCTAGGTGACCTTTAAGGTCCGTTCCACACTAAGCTATTCTGTGAATGTGGATACTCAATTGTCTTGGATGATATTACCACACATCCATCCACATATGCAGGACCTCCATATGTGTATTTTCATTTCTCTTGGGAACAGCCATTGGCAGTTCAGACTGTCAGAAATTAGTGGAATGCTCTTAGTGTTCCAGTTCTTCCTAGGAATATCTGATAAAGTTGTTTTCCTGTTGATCAAACTTGTTTTTGAGGGAGCAGGGAAGCTGGTGAGGCTTGAAGAAATTGATAAAATCCATCTCACTACAAACTGATGCCTTGCTATATGCGTGAAGTTGGACTTTGTTGGTTTTGTCAGGAGTTTTCTGCAGATACTAAAAAGCTGATGAATACAAAAGCCTGCCTCTTTCACATTTGTTTTCTACATCATTATTTTCACAGACTGGACAAATTTTTTCTGCTTAACTTAGATCCATTAAAGAATTGCTCCTGTGGCATCACTGTGTATATGCTACCACACAGCACCTCTGGTCAAAAGTGAGAATTCAGTGATCCCTTGTTATTCCTTATGTAAGTACACAACTGCAAAGAAACCACAGGAAAGCCAGATTTGCAGATGATTGCACAACAGCTATCTCTGCTATGCTTGATCTGCAGCCTACAGGAAACAACAGAAACTTTCTCATTAGTGAAGTTTAGATCTCTTCCATGGTAACCTAAGCACAGGTCTACCACATGCACATATCCTGCATCAGGATTCCAAGAGCTGAGCTTCTCCTTTTCATCTCCTGTTTCCTAGGAGTTTGATGTTTTATGCTGAAAATTATCTTGTTTTCTAGGAAATAGGCAACACTGTCTTAAGCAAAACTTGGGTAGGACTCATATTATTTGACATAAATGTCTTCATTATCTGAACTAGTGACAGCTGGCTTCCTGCACAGACAATGTTACACAGAGTGAAAAATACCACTTCTATGGTAAGATCTACTTGACCTACATAGACATTTAATTCTGGATATCAGGAAATGTCAGAAAAGCATTTTTCTCTCAACTGAGTATCAAGACATCCTGGCATGAATGAGTCTGATTTAGATTATCTACCCTGAAGACATCTGCCCTTGATGAGGTGATCCCACCCCTAGGTGGCCCAAATTGGACACAGAAGACAAACAACTCTACTCATCATTTTTACGTAATGACTGCAGTTAAGCAAAACTGAAATGGAAGACAGTATCTGTGGAATAAAAAAACCCCAGTGTTTACTGCTGTGATATGAAATCAGTGGGTTAACAATCTAAACAGAGACAGCTTATCAAGCCCTTACCTTTGGGGATAGTAATCTGACAGGCCAGGTCACAGTCCTGCTGCAACTGATAAAAAGCCACTTCCTGCAGCCGAGCACGCTCCAGCTCTGAGAGGCTCTGAACGGGAACTGACTTCAGCCGCACGCTGCGCCCTGACATGCTGTTCCAAGTGAAATCACCCTACAGGAAATCAAATGGAAAAATATGAAGCATCATATGGAATGCACAGTTTAATAAACAGAACCATCTCTTTTACTGCTAGAAAAAACAACACAGGTTCTTCTCAACAAAAGGCCATTTTCTTGGACATCGCTAACTTTTCAAATATCTTTATTTTCCCTAGAGCAGCATTCCTTAAAAGGGATGCAGACATGCAAAACAAGAAGTCAATTCTGTCTGAAGCCATTTAATCAAGTATTGTTGAAAAACATTAGGATTCCTATAACAAAAAGCACAAAGCAAGGAAGGGGAGAAAAAAAAAGCACCCTTGTCTGCTTTTCCCAGTTTACTTTCTCTGTACAGCACTTGATGTTACTTAATTATCTTCCTGCACCATCAGTCAGAGCAGCAGATCTCCATGGACAATATCCATCTTAACTACCACATCTTGCTCATCCTACTCCAGCAGACTTGGAGAATGCACTGGCAGAGCCCCTTTTCCAACACATCTCATCTCCTCCTTATGACAAGGCTGTGTTTAGAATATGAATGACTAAAGGACAAGACATTCCATGTTTTTGAACAGCTGCAATAACAACCTATTTGTTAACATTTATAGAGAAAAACAGCATGAGATATGCTACATCTCTGGAAGGTACCAATTATGCTTGGAAAGCAAACTGAAAGCTTTAGCTGGTGTATATCCCACCTGTGAGAACCTATACAAAAAAACTATTCCAAAATACTCCCAGTATTCAGCTTGGGCCAGAGAAGTAATCATCACTCAAAGAGAAGAGTGAACACAAACACAACCTTAAAGCCTGACAATTAAAGTAAAACTTCCAGAATTCATCTCAAAGAGCACAGATTATTACAGGGAGAGAAAGAATTTGTTTTTCATTCTAACCATGTTAAAAAATAAACATCAGTCTTGTCAGTAAGTATAACCTGATGCAGCTGCTGATAATGAAAAAACTCTGATGCACACCAGCTGGGCGGTAAGAAACCCACCAACCTGCCTTTTATCACAGCATGGCAGACTTACAATAAATAGACTTCACTCCCATTTTCAGTTTAAATTTCAACATCTTTACCTTCACTGCATACTAATTTTTTTTTTCACTGTAAACTTATGATTCATCTGTTCTGCACATTCATCTGCGGTCAAAGGATGTCCACTGACTTTAAAAATTATTGGTGGAAGCTCCTTAATATAAAAATCAGTAAAATTAGACTTAGCAGTTGTGCATCCTGATGTATGCAAACATCTTTTTGCACATTTCCATATATTTTGCCCATCTATGTGCATGTACATTTATATACACACGTACAACCTGTACATACGTTTGTATTTAAACACATATGCACACCTATGACTGAGTGTATCCACATAGAAGCATGAGACAAAAACCATTAACAAATGTGCAGCACCATTTAACAATGCTTTAATCCTTTAGATTAAAGGAATTACACAGTTAACACCCTTTCTTGTGATTCACAAAATATGTTTGAGTTCAGCAAGAAATTTTTTTTTTTTGCCAGAGTAGTTTTAGTAAGTCATTAAGCAATCATAAGAGATAAAGGCATTACCTCAATGTCAGCAACTGGACCTCTACATCTTAATGCATGTACTATGATCAATGTCTTTATGGTATTTATATGCACATGAGCTACATATGCAAAACTTCTGTGTTACCCCAGTATTTAACTACCGTAATTTGTTACTTCATTTTTTTTCCTCTTCACCTTCTTACTCCTCTTCTGGTGCCTTACTGTTGACTAACCAGATTTAGTAACCTTAGACTAAAGGTTTGCAGTGTTACAAGCCAAGCTGTGTAGTTTAACTCAAGCAAAACCAAACCAGCAAGAGTCACATAAACCTTATTTGAAAAATTGCACGTAAACATTTACATTTTTTAAAAAGCTGTTGTCATTTATAGATAAAAGTGATCAAAAACATCATCCAAAACCAGACAATGTATACAACAAAACTAATTCCTTTCCAACCCTGATAATGCAAAAGAAACTTTACAAGCACAGAAGAATGCCATTCAATCCTCGTGAACAGATAATACAGAAAGTATTCTACAGTCAAAATGGTATAGACAGAGAAATATAGGTTTTTATGGTAGAGTTTAGGGGTATTTCATCTTAAGTTATTTCTCCATCATGAGTATTTTCATAAACAAAAATATCACTGGTATGTCTACCATAAAAAATTTGAAATCCTAACCTTAATATTAAAACAGGAACAGGAAGCAAAAATGACACCCTGAAGAAAATATTACGGTAACAGAATACATGTCCTGTTTCCTTCAGACCACAAAAACCAAGTGCAGCATGGGACTTCTAAGAATCACCACAAATTAGGCAAAAGTTCCTTAACTGAATTCTGCATGAATTATTCCTCTTTTTCAGGAATGAAATAGAATTATGAAAAATAATTTATAATGACATGAAAAACCAATTACAATACAATTACAATAAATGAAAAAAAACCCAGGTTTTTATTCTGCCAGTTTGCAAAGCCCCCAGATGTTCTTGGTGCTCACTGTCTAGCTAAAACCAGTTATTTGCAACATCTGGACCTTGCAATGCCACCACAGGTTGATGAGATTAAAGAGTGTGAAATCACTCTGCCCAATTGCTGTGCACAAGACATTGCTTTTCAACGCTTGATGGGTTTGATAAAATCTCTGCTAGGTCATATTAACATAGGTTTTTATTATGCTAATGGAACACATGACTAATAAACTAAAATATTTTTGGAAAATCACGTGGTAAGTAGGGCCAATGAAATCTCCTAATCTTTAACAGTTCAAGAAATGTTTCCTTGAAAAATTCTGTTTCATTTTGCAAATATATATCACTTCTATATCACTGTCTTCTATGAGTCAAAACACAGTATTTGAGAATTTAATCTATTCAAATACTCCGATGCTTTACAAAACACAAGGTAAATTAAAGGCCTCATCTTCCTCCCAAAACACTGCACAGTTATACAAACAGCCTGTAAATATTGCAAAATCATCCAGGCTTGGGAGAGGTCCAGAAAAGCTCCCTTGAAGAATGGGTTCTGGTGTAATTACATCTGCCTAAAGCTATTCAGCACTCTGTGGGGCAACCAAAGGAGGACGAGGGCAGCACAGACATGAAGAATATTTTCTGTTTCTCTCTCCATATGAGAGGAAACACTTCACCTGCCTAATTCAACATCAGCCTGCCCTAGCTGGAAGCTTAAAAGGAGCAGAAGACCTTTAAGCAACAAGTAAGAATGATGTGTTTGTTTTTGAAGTTCATGCTTGTATGTGTTCAGACATGGTACACAGGTTGCCCTCTATTATTTAGATTGTACGACTGTAGGTCTGAATATGCTCTGCAAATGATTCCATCACAAAGAAGAAAAAGGCAACACACAAACAGAAGAGTGCAAATAGAAATACTGTTCTGGGATAAAGTGATCAGCCTGACAGGACAAACTGCTAACTGCACAGCTGCCTTCATCAAAGAATTTTACGAAACCATAATCTAGACTAAAAGCCTTCTCAGTTTTTTTCCATCAGTCACACATTTTTCCTCTCAATTCCTCAACTTCAGCTGCATTTTCTCTCTGGCAGGCCCATTAACATCTAACATGTTTGCTCCGCTCAACTGAGCACTTCACTTACCAGGTAACTACCTAAATACCAGAGCAGATGACTCAGCAAAGAAGATTGCTGGAAAACTGCATCTTTTGCCTGTGAAGGATCTGAATCTGTCCATTTTCTGTGTACTTCTTGTCCACAATCATAAGCACAATCATAAGCACATTTTTAATAAGACACAGACTGCAGCTGTTCTGATGTTCTTTCAAGCATTTTTCTAATAGGTTGGATGTTTGGTAACTCCAAAATAAACATTAAGTGGCACATCCTGACTTAAGTAACACCATGCACTTAAATTACTCCTAAGCATGTCTAAGCTATTCTTGTGTGCCTGACCTCTTTCTCCCGAGCCTCCAACAGAAAATCTTGCAGATGTCTTTCAGAAAAGCCTCACTCTTCTGTCTTTGGTACGATACAGAAACTGGCTGACAACTGCATAGAATGCTGAAATGTAGATGCAAATCTATAGGCAGTGATCAACCTTGATTTCTGTGGAGTTTCAAGCCTTAGTGAGTTAGGTGGATGGGAAATAAGGCTGGGAAATAAGAAGCCTCACACATCATAGTTTCATAAAAAAGAATTTAATACAAGATGGAGAGTGCAATTTTCATCTTTTGCCTTATTGTTAATGACTTTGGTCTGGACTGATTTAGGTGAACACCATTATCAGATTAGCTGTCTACTTTTCACTGGTCTTTACCTCAAATCCATTTGAAACCACTGGGATCAAAACCAATTACGTCTACTTTTTTTCTATCCTAGCAACTTTTAGCTATGTGCTTGTATTTAGATGGGTGTCCACTATAAAAGAACTCAGTGGTTTTACACAAAAACATTATATTGCAAATAATTTGGCAAATATAGTATTAGAGTGTCTTAATTCTGTTTGTTTAATTACTTCTTTAAGCTTCATGAAATCATATATCACTGCCACTTTACAACCTTTTGCTTCCCCATGTCATTTATTTCAACTCTCTCTATAATTATTTCCAGACTCCTCAGGCATAAACTCTCACAATTTGTCTATTGGTACAGGTAATGCCTCTTCATTTCCCGGGTGTTGCTATTAGTAAGAACAAAAACCAGTTCTAAAGTAAAAGTCAGTCACTTCAGTACAGCTACATACTCTGTCCTATTGAATCAACACTATACAGAGTAGTGTTCTTGGACAGGATGAAAATGAAGGAGAAGGGGGAAAACTGATTTAAGCAGCCTTTTAAACATTACATGCAGTTAAGAACTGCATGGAAAGTCCTCTACTAGTGCTATCTCAGATAACCACCTGCAAATTAATGAAGAGTTAAGAAGCAGTAGATGGTACAAATGTGCTACAACCTGACTCTCTCTGCCACCCTCATTTCAGATGCTCTCCCATAGCATCCACAGCTCAGTGCATGACAGGCAGCACCCTGGTTTCCAGCAGGCATTACAAACAATTGCAACCCAAGATGCTCTCAGATCACGCAGATGCTCCCAAGTGTCTGCTACTACTGCAAAAGAACTCCCTCAGATGAATGAAATGCCACCTCAACACTATACAAAGAAGCACAAGACTTGCTGTGTGACATCAAAGCATTCAGAGGAAGAGATCTAAACATGGATGTACAAAGTATGGGGCCCCAACAATTAATCTTCACTAAGAAAGACTGACTTCACTAAGGTTGTTATCTAGGGTGACATCCTGTTCCCCTTGACGTCAGTGGCAAAATTATTAATATAACGTCTCCTCTAGGAAGAGAGTAAGTAAAGTCCAGATGATTCCGTGGTAGTTTGAAGCCTTGCACTAAAGTTGCCTCATTACACACTATATTGTATTTAAGTGTAGTTTTGCCAGAAAGATCACATTTTACAAAACACTGGTTGAGATATCAAAACTACTTAATGGCAATTAATATAACCAGTGCATTGCCACAGACAGACACCTCCTCAATTTCTGTCTCATTCCCAAGGCTGGAAAGCCATGTATTCAGGATCAGTACTGCAAGGGAACCCCTGTGGGAACACTGGAAACCTGGTATTTTACTCAGGAAAGACAGAACTCACACCCACAACAGAAATACTTCATCTAGAAAGAAGGCATGAACCCGTGTCCAGGTAAAGATATCCATTTCAGACTGTTAATTACAGTGGTGATTTCCATTTATCAGAGTAAAAACTAACTTTAGTCTAAGGATAAACACAGAGCAGAACAATGAGCATGCTTTTACAGCAGTATAAAAATTGTTGAAATAAAGGGGGAAATATTTCCGGATCAACCTTTCCAAGTTTTCTAAATGCCTCAGGATACTATTTCATGTTTAGAGTATTTAAAAGGCATTCTCTTACACAAACATGATGTATAATGGAGACGTATTTAATTCCTTTTCTGACATTAATAAACCTGAATGATGTACAAAGATATTGCCCAGCAAAATATTCATCGCTAACATATGGACTCTATACTGAACTTTTTCAACTGATCCAAAAACCGACCTCCAGAAGTCAGAAGGCTCCCCTAAAATGTATCAAAATATATGGTTAGTTTTTTTGGATTTCTTACTTCAGCAGATATCAATATTTCTTAAGGGATTTATGAAGAAGAAACACAATTAAACTAGACATGGCCAAATACCTTTTTGGAGGTTTCAAAATAGAGACAACACACCTTAAAAAGCCCAAATCCAACTTCAGAATTACAGATGAAATTTTGTTGGTCTTCGCATAAGCAGCTTTTTGAGTGCTTTCATGTGTAACAGAGAATTAAGATTTAAGAATTAAGCCATACTGCAATACTCTGAATTTTGCTGCAGGTTAAGGGTACAACCAGTGCTGTCACAACTATGACTGCATGAAATAACAAGTTGAAAAACTGCAGTAGCTAAACCATCTGGGAGCACAGCAGTGAGCTACAAAGTTTCATCAATCTTAACACAAAAGATTTGGGATAGTCTAGTTTCATTAAGAGAAGAATTATTTTCCCTTCTATTAGTTTATTTAGTGTACATTTTGAGAGGCTGGTGCCTCTCAGGTTAACACTTTTCCAAGTGTTAAACTCCTGCTTCATATGGAATAGCAAAAACTCTGCAAGCTAATGGCAGCTGAACAAAATCCAATACAATAGCTGCACAAATATTATTTTTAGTTGCAAAGCTTACTTAAACAGACCCTACACCAACATCCTATGACCAACACAAACGTGACCCCAACAGCCCTCAGTGTTCAGCTGCCTGTGAAGGTGAATGGAGAACCACAGCCATGATACACTGAAGACTGGCATCTACTGAGTTTTCCTGTGCCACAGGTTATGGAAAAGGGGGACTCTGTCCTGAGGACAACTCTTGCTCAGTACTGCAGGTTACAGTAATCCATTCATTCCCTGAGTGCCATCTATAAAAGCTATGTCCTTAATAAAGGTAAAGCTCCAATGAGATTCTGATTATTGAAATAGCGCTCCTTCTCCTAAGCCTAAGAAAATTAATGTTAAGCAAACAAAATAGTAAGACAAACTATATGTGAACTATATTTAAACAATCTGAATGAAAAACTTAATTATATGTCCTATTTGGATATATGATCCTGTAGTACAAAATATTCCAGTGAAACAAAGAGGATCTCTGCTTGCACAGCACAAAATCAATCATTTCTGCACACAATTAGAGGTATCAATGTGACCACAGCCAATGCTTTGAACAGTTAGGAGTGGCATCTATTTGTATTATGGTCTACATAAAAGAAAAAATGGCAACATTTTAGTAGAAAGGAAATTACCTACTATTTAAAAGAGAGAATGCGTGTGAAAGAGTACACATTGTAATTTCCAAGCCTGCAAAAATTGCATCTGCCAAAGTATTGTACACAAAGCTAAAAATATGTATTTGAGTACTTTAGTTTACTTCCTGGATTTTGAGCTTTTAAGACTCATGCAGATTACATGATCTGACAAGGATACTGTCACAATCTCATAATGAAAGTTAAAATCAAATAATTCTATAAGAACTAAGATCTGACTAACAGTATAGTCTTTAATTCAATACAAAACTCTATTCTTACTGTTTCAAGTGGTTCATACCAGTCTTTTCTATAAACTTGTACAACTGACAGAAAGAAAAATGAGGTCTGTTCCACACAGGAAAACAGTCATCTGACTACCTAAATACCAGATCTGGCTGAAAAACAATTCTAGGGTGTTATTTTCTTCTTTTGGGGGGAGAGTGGAGCTGTGTGTGATTTACTTGATAGGTACAAAATGCAAGACATCTCTAAATATTTACATTTGGAGAGTAAAGTGACAGCTCTCAGTAACACAGCTAAAATACAAAGGACTTGGGAAGAATCTGGGAAGTAGTGACCTGACCTGGAACAAGAGTTTGAACCAGGCTTTCACACAATCACAGAAGCATTTAGGTTGGAAAATACCTCTGAGCTCATCATGTCCAACCTTTGACTGGACACCACCATGCAAACTAAACCACAAGCACTGTGTGCCACATTGCCATTTCTTTAATAACTCCAGGGACAGCAACTCCACCACCTGCCTGGGCAGCACATTTCAATGCTCAACAACCCTTTCAGTGAAGAAATTACTCAGGATGTCCAACCTGAACCTGCCAAGGTGCAACTTGAGGCTATGTCCTCTCCTATTGCTGATTGCAGAGAGCAGTAAGATCCCCCTGGACCTTCTTTCTCCAGGCTAAACAATCCCACCTCCCTCAACCATCCCTGAAGGGACCTGTGCTCCAGGCCCTTCCTCAGCTCCACTGCTCTTCTCTGGACACATTCCAGCACCTCAGTGTCTTTCTTGTGGTGAGGAGTCCAGAACTGGACACAGGGTATGGGGTGTGAGCTCGCCAGTGCCCAAGACAGGGGAAGAATCGCTTCCCTTGACCTACTGGCCACACTATTTCTGGTACAGGCCAGGATGCCATTGTTCTTCTTGGCCCCTGGACACTGCTGGCTCATGTTCAGCCACTGTCAACCAGCACCCTCAGGTCCTTTTCCACTGGACTCCCAGACTGGAAAGATGCCTGAGGTTATTGTGGCCAAAGTGCAGGACCCAGCACACGGTCCTACTGAACCTCATGTTGCTGGGCATGGCCCATGGATCCAGGTTTACCCCATCCCAGACAACTGCCCTACTCAGGAAGCCACTGCCTACTCCAACATCTCCATCCCTACTGTGCTGAACCTCAGTAGAGATTGCCAGAGCCATCTGCAAATTCATTACATGACTGGCTACTCCCAGAGCTGACTTGGACACCTCTAACAGTGACCACCCACCAACTCTGTACTGTGACCATGTGTGCTTCCTCATGCCCATTCTCTTTTTCATAAACTGGCTGAGATAAATGCTGAGAAAAGGTTGTAGGAGCCATTTTCTTATTTAAGGAAGTTTTCTTTTGAGTCGTGAGTTTATATCACCAGACAGCAGTGCTGCAGTGTAAGCAACACACGAGTTCTGCAAGGCAGGGACAAGTGCATTTCAAACATACAAGTAAAAAATTAGCTTTTAGAGAACAGGAGTTCTCACTTTTGCTACATAATCACTCCACACTTCAGTTTTACCTCTCTCCCACTATGTTCACACACTACCACTGCTACCCTGTGCTGATGTCATACAGCCCAGAACAAGTTTGCACCAGTGAGTGAGTTACAGTGCTCTGCCAATCTACTCCAGTTTATTGGGACTGCATTTTCTTCCTTTGTTTGTTGGGGTTTTTGTAAGATCTGGGATATCAAATTCCACCCACACCAGCAGCTGTTTTGCTGATTCTCTTTCCCAAAGACCCCACAAAGATAATTCTCTATGGAAAAGAAAATACACAAACTCTAATTACAAGGAAAAATACTGTGAGTACAAAGAGGTGGCTTTGCACTCCTTAGTATTATGAACACTTTTCATCCATGCAATTACTTTTCCTCTTCTTTCTACGCAATGAAGCACAATGTGATCTCTTTCTGCAAAGCACAGCACAAGACATTACATTAGCTTAACGAAAAGCATTATTCTGGCATTTCTTACAAAAAATTTACTGTTTGCACACATGACTCTGCTGATTTGCCATTAAATTCAATACCAAACAGAGTTTAAATATTTTTTAAGAAACCACTTCAACTATACTGGAACTATTCAAACAGCTCTGAATGGATATACATCTATAGGTCAGACTGATGGATCTTTGCATGTACCTGGAAAGATCACTAAAAAGCACCTTAAAGCTCACCATTGTCTGTTAACATGGTGGTTTGTTAAAAACGTGACTTCTAAAGTAAGAAATGTAAACGGATCCACATGAATAAAAACTGCTGCAACATCAATTTTCAGGAAAAAAGGTGTATTTTCTAAACTGCCCCTCCAATCTGAAGGACCCCAAATTCGAACAGACATTCCACCACTTTCTTTGTTTTAAAACAGCACATTTACTTTGGACAGAAGAGGGGAAAAATAGCCATAAAGTTCCCACTGTTATGAAAAACAGAAACAATTGCTAGAGTTACAAGCTCCTCACAGACCAAGCCAGATGATGAAGAGCTCTGGGTCTCTACTTTCTTGTATGCAGTTAACTCAAAAATGCAACAGTAACACAGCCGTGGCCATAAAACCTACGCATACAGAAACTGTTATTTGCCAAAATGAACCTATGCAGCAGCAGCTGTCATGCCATAAGCTTTCAAAACCCCTTTATCTTCATCATATTTTTCTCACAGCTGCCTGGGTTACGTGCCCTTCATGCACAGAGCATACAAGAAAGAGAATAAACATGTCACCACAGAATCCAAAGCAAACCACCTGACGAAGCCACTAAAATACAAATCAGCCTAATTAAACAGTTTGGTTTCCAAACGTTAATGTCACTTCTCATTCCACAGTTTCATTACTCTCAGTCTTTATGAAAACAGGCATGGTCAGGAAACTGGTCTGAAAACAAACAGTATTTGAAGGCTCTCAGTTTCTTGATGGATTTCCAGAGCCTGGTAAGTGCTTGGTAATGCCTGCTTTTCCCCCACCCTGAATCAAAGACGTTCACTTCTCTTCAAACTCATCTAAAGCCCAAAAACATTAAACTGGATGTCACCATGAACACCACATTCAGACCATGTTCTTCATCACACTTACCTCTATCCCATGACATACAAGATTATTTGGTTTCCCTACCCATTAACTGAACTCTCTTTTGTCTTCAGTGTTCTTTCGTATTTGATCAGATATTCAGGCTTGAATTAAGGACACAGATCCAGATATGCTGCATCATAAAATAAATTAAGAATAATGTTGTTGACCTGCAGCTGTGTACTAAGCAGCTGAGAGTGAGCCTGGCTGGAGCAGCTGCGACTCCCAGGACACCTTTTGCTGCCAGACGTCATGAATCTTAAAGAGGAAAAACTGTATTTTCCTTTCTCTGCTTTGAAGCAAGCTGAGAGGCTGGCCCAAGGAAAAGCTCAGTCACACAGACAAGTTGTGACTGGGTTCCCTGCTTCTTACTCCAGAGATGTGCTGAGCTAGTGCAAGGAGCTGTGAGGAAGGGGCAGATCTCCTCCCAAAAATCCTTCAACCTGGGGATGTGGAAACTCAGAACCATCTGCAACTGCCCCAACTCTCCCTCTATCAGGAGTAGCCAAGAGTGCTGGACACAGCTGCTGTGGCACCTTAGAACACAGCAAGGAGCTCTCAGCAGCTTCTGCCTGACCTTTCTGCACAGAGCTTTTTAAAACACCTTTGAAAACTTACTCAGGCAGGCCAGATAAATTTGTAACATAATTTGACAACAGCAACACAGAGACTGAGCATTTTACACAGTCTGCTAGGGGAAAAAAAAATATCCTTGATAAAGGCACTGCTTCATAAATAATGTCTGTCACGTTCACAGTCCCCATACAGAATGCTGTCATCTATAGTGCGTGGGCAGAGAGTGTAGGAATTTGTGAGAAACAAACAGTGAATCACCAATTATTCTGATGGCAGCTCTGCCCTGTGTGGCTTTTCACCAAGTCATTCTTCAGAGAGACAAGTTTGTTTGTTGGCTGGCACGACCTAGTGCTTCATCAGATTGCACACATATCCATGGGCTGGAGTTCACAGCAATGGCAAGGCAGATTATGTAGTGCAGCTTTCTTTTCCCCCCCAAATATCTACCCAGATGCTTTGTCCACATCTAAATCAGCAGGCTGAAGAGCTGCCCACCAGCCAGGCTATGAGAGCCCCAGCTCAGAAACTCACAGTCCCCCTTGGATTGACATCTTGGCCATTAGCCTCACTCCTCACAGCACCAAACTCAGACATCAGATGTCCATAATTCTGAAGCCTTATGAAAAGCCCAGGGAAATCAATGCAGAGGCCTCAGCATTTTCAGTGCCTCAGATCAGACATCAAATCCTCAAATTATGCAGCTCCTCACCTCCACTTCCAGCCTCCTTCCACACTGCTGCCCAGGGCTGAGAGGTGCCAAGACCAGCTGGTGTGCTGCACATTCGGCATCACACCAGACAAGATTTCCAAGGCAAACAAGCTCTCTTATGTGCAGAGAGAGCTGAATAACCCCAGCAAAGTACTGTCACTGACTGCTGAGAAGCTGCAGCCAAAGAGCAGTGTTCTGTTAGTCCTCCCGAAAATAGGCTGTACATTTGTAGTCCTTGCAATCTTTCTTCAAAAGTAAGTTTCTTTAGCCCACATATTCCTTGTGCCAGTATTCTCTGAGTTTCCTTAATGAGCAAAACTCTGCTATTTATGTAACTGGAAACGGGGCTGTGCTCCTTCTTGAGCCTGGTTTACTCAAACCATGTGATGAAGGAACTGCCATTTCCAGCTCTGCAGAGCAGCTGCCCCACAAACAAAGTATCTAAAAATCACCAATCCTTCTTGGTGCCCTGCATAAAGATGAAATTTAATGTCTGTGAAGTATTGAGATAACCTTTTCCACTTTTACTTCTGAGCTCCAGACAGGTTTTTTCCTTTATCTTAGATTTTTTAAAAAGTGAAACAATATTGGAACTATAGGTAGAAGTTCATATTTATTGCAAATACAGGTTGATAGTGTTTCCTTCTTAGAAACTGAATTCTGCTTTGAACCTGGATTCTTCAGGTTATTCACTATACACTAAAAGTGTTCCCTGCAAGAAAACCCAGGGTTCTTTGGGGCACGCTGTCTACACTGTCTAGTTGAACTTATTTGTATATAATTTCTATTAGCTACCAGCACATCCAGGGAGTTATCTTTCTCATTTCAAACGACAGTTTTTTGTAATGCACAGCTTTATATTTAAAAACATGGTATCAGAATTAAATGTTATGACACAAAATATTCATAGCTTATGGAGAGGTTATAAAAAATATACCCTATCAGCAACAAAAAGGGAGAAAATGAGCATTTGTTTTGTTTTTCGGATTGATTTTTTTTCCAGAACACTCAAAAATGTTCATCTCAAAATTTTGAAATGAGCTTGACCTAAACTCTCATAGAAAAATTACACATTTCTGAGATTGTAACTTTGTCATTCACAGACAAGGAGTATGGGACTTTTAGTTTGTTTCTTAATTGTGCAAAATTCCAAGGACTCACTCACACTCTGGAGAGGTGCAGGATTAAGAGAACCAAATTACCAGGCATTGAAAATTCCTCTGGCTGATCTCTTGTTACACCAATGACCAATTCTAGATAAAAATGCCTCATGGGACTGCCAAAAGTAGCTCCAGAAATAGAATTGACCTAAAATCTCAGTTTTTTTCAGTGGGAAAAAAAATGTGATTTTGCCTCAAAAGAATATTCATAAAAGATACATTTTCTGTGGAAAATAACAATGGCACGGTGAAAATCTAAAGCGCATTTTCAGCAAAGAATGATGGGTTTGGTCCAAAATGTGCCAATGTGCTTCATGGGGGATGCCATTTGAGAACTTTGTATGCATAACTATGTATCTTTCCCCTTGCAAGCAGTTCCTAGGACAGATTCCTTCCTTTACCTCCAGGGATGGCATTGCACCACCAAAAGCCCTCCAGGCTCATAAGAAAGAACCTGGGGTATAAAATCCCCTACAGAATGGCTTCTAGGAGACACAGCAGAGCTATCATGAATAAAAACATACTGGATCTTTACATTTCCATGAAAAGTAACTGAAAAACACTAGTTTAGGCTTTCCTGTATTCTTTTTAAACTCCACCATAGAGCCTGAGAGACAGACTGAGCATTCACAGTCATACAAGGTTATGTGCACTAGGTTCAGCTGAAGCAGCTCATTCAAAAATAGAAATAAATAAGAGAAGTAAAACAACCTCTATTAAATTTACACTTCATATGATCCTAAGACCTGTGAAAATAGAGAAGTGGTTGCAAGTTGCATATGCAAAAAAGGCACTTTAATTATATCTCTGCTGTCTGATCCAGTAACCACAAAACACCCATCTGCTCCAGACACTCTCTGCCTGAGCCTCACAATCTCTAAAAAGCAGAAAGCAAATAAAAACCAATTAAATATATTTAACTTGGGGGTTTTTATCTCTTGATTCTAAGTGTTACCCATCACCAGAAACTGATGACTCCAAAAGAGATGACGTGAGTACTCTGACAAGTTATATTAGACTCTAATAAAAGCCCATACATTGAGAGAGATGAAGAGAGAATATGCAGCATCACTCCTTTTTCCAGAAAAGGAAAACATCATAAGGAGCTGCAGAGACTGAAAGTCTGATGGAGAATAGAAAGGCTCCATCCTGGAGGAACTAAAGCTGGGTTTGCTCCAACATGCCTGTGCTGTGGCTGTAATCTCCAAGAAGAGGATTCTCTGTATTTTCTCAGACTTTTAAAAAGCAGTCATTGCAATATCCTGAAAATGCCCCTTTACAGCTTTGTTTTCATAAAACCACAGAGCAGATTTTATTTTTAGTGTAGCTCCAAAATCCAGGTGTGACAAGCAGCATTAGGTACAGCCCACACCTCACCAGCCCTTTGTCACCAAAGGACAAACTCCCACCGTTGGAGGTGTTTAGATATCTGACCTGCAGAAAGTAGAGCAAGGAGAGAACTACGGACTTAACTGGTATTTTGGAAAATTCTGCACTAGATTTTAAAAAAGAGGGGTCAGGAAAAGCCTTGTCCAGGCCTCAGGGGGAGCTGCATGGCCAGGGAGGAGCTCGCAGCAGCTCCCCAAATGTGCAACCCCAGCTCCAAGTCCTGTTTCAGAAACCAAGCTCAAAGAGCACAGGCCCTACTCCCAAAGCATTTGAAAAGACACGTCTCCATCCACAGTCTCCAAAGGAAAGACAAACATAAACAAACTCAAAGGCAGACTGAAAACCTATTTTTAGATAAATGAAGAGCACAAAAGCTTTCCAATGTCCTCTCCTTACCCCCTCTTCTATTTCTTGTCTTCCCCTCCCCTTATTCTCTGCATGCCTTAGCTGTTGACTGTCACAGGACTGTCAACGCCCTCTGCTCCTATTTAAATTTTTAATGGCAATCTAGTAAGCATCCCCAATCCAATTATTTTAATATGTCTGTGTTAAGTAGTCACAACAAGATCCTCTTGCCAACATTATTACTACTGCAATTAAAATATATATTAGTCAGCTCAAAGATCCACTAAAGCCTCTTCGAATTTCACCCTTCATTACTGATTGAGCAAAGTGTTTAGTGAAAAGAAGAGGAACCAAAAGTGTGGACTTCAAGAGCCAGTATGAAGCTCTTGCAGAAAAAAGGCACAGACACAGGAAGTCAAAGAGCTTTCACTGCAGTATCCTTGTAAAACCAACAACTGCCTCCTAGGCTGAGCTTCCTGCTGAAACTCGCACTGCTGCTGTACAAAGAACTCCCCATCCCACAGACACAACAGCACTGCATACTGCTTTTGAACTTTTATCAAACTCTACTCACATCCAAATATCACAGCACTTTGGCTGACTATCAAAGATTTCCAGTAACATATGGATCTAGAGATTAATTTTGAGGTTTATGAGGTCTAAAGAGCGCTTATCTGCATTATGCCCTTTAATGAGCTAAATAAGATTATTTGATACAGCTCATTAATAATCACAAAGTATACTCAAGGGAAACTCAATCCAAAAGCCTGCATTTTGAAATAAGAGGGATTATACACTTAAGTATCGTTGCAATATGCTTCCAACAGGCTGTGGATGAGTTTTAATTGATCGCCTTAGACACGCTCCTTGTTCTCCAGATCCCCAGGGATCTCCTACAGGAACTTCTGCACTGGGGGGAGAGTCTGCTCATGCCAACCTCCTTCAGAAGTTACACTCACTTTAATATAATTACACAAATGTACTCACATAAGTGTTGAGCTCTTCAGAGTATTCCCCCTGCCTTAGCTGCAGTGTGACAACTCTCAATAGCTGAAGTTGTTGCTGTTTGTTCAGAAACAGAGGACGACAGAAAAAACTGGATATAAATAAAACTCTTTAGGAGCCTTTACTCAGGTCTGAAGAATTCAACAGCTGCATCCCATTCAAAAAACGGAGCAGAATAAATATCCTCAGCTAAAAGACCGGCTTTCCAGGGACCAAGCTGAAAATTGGGTACATTTCTAAAAGAAGACATTGATTTTAAAGGCATTTGCATCACTTGCACATTCTGTGGCATTTTTATGAGTTAAAATATCTTTGTGGTATCTGGTATTTGCTTTAAAGCTTTATCTCCAGGAGTTATGTGAAAGTCTGGGCACATCTCATTGTATGTATTTACGTAAGGAATACAGTAAAACTCCAGTTGTTGCAGAGAGAAGCCTGCAGGTGTGCTCTGTGTGCTGCTGGAAAGTGACACTGAGAGCACTGCATACAAGAGGAGTTTTGGTAGATATGGATACAGCTAGTCAATAATGCTTCCAGCATTATAACTGGGGGAATAATAATAAAGCATTTGTTCAATCTATAACTTGGTGTTTATTATTCCACAGAAGGCTACTTCCTTTACACTTCTCCATTCAAATCCTCCACTGAATAAACATTAAATGTGCTTTTTCTCTGACTTTTCACACAGCACAGGATTAATCAAAGTGTACGTTACTAGTGTTATTACTCTTATCATCATTATTATTATCATCCATAAATAACTCATTACAGACTGAGCTGGAATATCCTTCAGGAATCCCTTAGACTTTGTGAAATTTCACCTATTCCATTTGACAGAGAAATGAAAGCCAATAATAACAAAAGTGCAGGCTAATTATGGATGTTTCAAATGCTGACACATCAGCTGTGGAGCAGACCAGACCTGCAGTGGGATTGTGTTCAAAATACCACCATCTCTAAAAAGACATTCTCAGCACCATTTTCAACCAGCAATGAGAAACAGGAACTTTTGGGGAAGTAATTAATTTCATTTGGCTCGCAGAGATAAGGGCAAACCTCCAGAAATGCCTTTTCCCCCATTTCCTCCCATGTAGGGAGGGAGTGCAAGGTGGCCAGCACAGAGCTGTATGTCTATATTGAGCCTAAGTAGCAAACATGTAATGAATGAACTGAATTCACCAATTAAATTTTCCCTGGCTACTGAGCACCACTAAGTCTCCTCTGAGCCCTGTGCTAATAAGGCTGCAGATACACAAAGTTGCTTCTCAGTGGCCAGCTCCACAGCTCCTTGATAAAACCTGGGGGTTCGTGGCAAAGTTGCCAACAAGTTTCCCAGGGCTGAGCATTCCTTCAGCCCCAGCCTCTCCCTCGGTGCCCTGAGAGAAGTGGCTTGGGCAGAGACTGAGCCCACCCTCAGTGCACTGAGCCACCCAACAGAGCCCAAGCCAAGCCTCACACAAAGCTGCAGACCCTGCACTGTTCGCTGAACAGCTCAAGGCCACAGTTCATTAATTTCATGCCCAACAGTGAAAATGCCAGCTACAGATGAACCTGCCATTGCTAAGCTCGTTGACTGCTGAAATTCCCTGAAGTCCAATTGCCATTTATAGCCATGGGGCTGGGTGGAGCATCCCTGGGAAGAAGGAGACCACAGGCTGCATTCTTCAGCTGCTGCAAGAGACTTTTCCCCCAGGAGCTGGGCATTTGCTGTGCTATTAGCGAACAAACAACAGTGGGTTGCAGTTTTCAACTATAACTACTACTGGCTTTCAGCTAATTTGGTACCAGCCTCTAAAAGAATGGTTTCCAGCAGCACAACATTTCACCCTGAAAATTGCCCCAATGAGTTCTGTTACTAAGGGTGTGAACTCCCACAACAAAGAACAGCAGTACAGAGAATAAAATCCCAGATGAAATAATATACTCATCACGAGTTCTGAAGCATTGTGGCTATGGAACTAACAGCAAGTACTAAAAACCAATATAAACCAATGATGCTTTAAGCTCCTTGCCTTTTACTGTCTTCACTCAAAAAATCACCCATAGCCTTCAACAGGAAAAGAGTCAAAGCTCTGTCAAGTTCATTAGGGACTTGGCTATTTCTAGTCTGTCCTACACAGGAGGCATTCAGGTTTCAATGGACTGCAGAGAGTAGCAGAGAGAAGTGTAAAGAGCAGAGAATTCACATATTGCAATGACACAGTTAATACTGTCCTCCTCTCTCATCTTTTCCAAAGGGCTAAAACTGCCCTCTATCTGAAAGCAAATCAGAAAACAATAGTACAAATACCATACACAGTTCACACTTCCAAGAAGGCTGTTTAAAAGCAAATAATCTCCTAAATTGCTTTCCTAAAAAAGCTCCATTTTTCTGCTAGTTAATAATTACAAAAGAATTTTCTCAAATTTACTGATGATGGGAAAGAGCACTGCAGTCAGAACATTGTTTTCTTGTAGAGAACTGAAATAACATTTTTTTCCAGATTTCCACAGAGATGTTCAGTGGAAAAATGCCCAGTTATCCTAAAACATTTCTCTCTGGAAATTAATTTCACTCTTTCCTTCCCATACAGTCTTTTATGAATGTGCAGAAAAGCACACAATAAAACACTATACAGCCTTTGAAAGCACATTGAAATATTATTTTCTGATATCTGAAATGCCTGGCTGTGAGTTTATTATACAGTATTCCAAATCAATAAATATTTTTCCAGCAGCCTAAAAATTCTCAGGTTGTTTTTTTAAATAATTTCCTACCATTGCACCTGAACAGAATCAACAAGTTCAGTTTGGCTAAGTTTTTCATGCAAATAGGTGCATAAAAAAAGAGGAGTGAACTCCATTTAAACCTTCAGCTCTAAATTAAAAGACTAAGATGCCAACTATTAAAGCATGACTGCACATTTCAGGTTCTCATTTCTTTTCAGTTCTTCTGGTAATTACAGAAGTAATTCTAAGAATCATCCATCATCCTGATGACGATGCCTTTACAAAATGTGCCAACTTGTTTTTTCACTGTACCATGGGTGAGGGGGTAAGAATCATTTCAGACACGCGAGATGAACAGTTTGTTTAAACTTTAGATTACCCAGACAAAAACTACCAGAAAATTATAGAGAAAGAGGGCAGGAGAAGGTAGAATGAAGAGGGAAGAGGCACTGACCCAGCTCGTTTATCTCACTGGAGGAGAGAGCAGGGTCCATTCCAGAAGAGGAGATCATCTCCATCACAGCACCTCACACAGCCGATTTGAGTTTGCCTTGCGTTTTGCAACAGAGCTGGTCTGTGACAAGCGTGACTGAGCCAGCCAGGAGCCAGGCAGCCATCCCACACCTTGCCACTGTCCCTGCATGGCACAGGAGGCTCCTGTCCCGGGGAGAGCTGACAGAGGTGGGGCTGCGGCCTCAGCTGTCCCCCCCAAAAGCTCAGGGTCAGTGTGCTACCCCTAAAAGCATTCACCTCCAGCACTGGGACTCAGCCATGAGCTGAGGGGCAAGTCCTGAAGGCAAACAGGCAACCTCAGCTGGCATCACTTTAGGTTTCTAACCCTCTTAGCCCATTTTTCTTCCATGTTTTTCTCCAGTCCTACTGCTCTGTGGTAACTACTCCCCCTCCTGCCTTTCAGCCCTGCAGGACTACCACAAAAGGAAAACAACTGCTCTACAATACAAAGGCAAATGACAAACGAAGCAGCTCTAAACATCACAAAAGAATACAGCAATAAATCAGAAGGATGAGGGAAAAGGAGTGTCATTTATCTTCTGCTTAATGCCCCTCCTGTATTACAGCACATGCAGTATTTCAGAAGCAGTATGATTTTAAAGATAATTACCCCTTGTAAACTGTATTCCCTTTTTACCCACCTGTGATGAATTATCTGAGGCAACTCTAGAGAATGGCAGTCCAAGTTGCATCCCACTGGCCAGGCTGTGCCCCAAGGGGTGACTCTGTCCTGCTCCCTAACACTCCTGTCACCAAACAGCCTCTCAGCAGTCAACTGTTTTGCTGTATAATGTAGCCCTGGGCTGGCCATACAGACTCATTCTAGACAACACCAGGGATTGCCTTTGCAACACCTAAAACTAAAATAAAATGCACTTGCCTTTATTAAAACATGATGCACAGAAAGCATTTGATAGTCTACTGATCTGTGTACCTGCAGCTGCTTAGATTTATATTATGCTGGCATAAAATCAGCAAATGCTTGAAATAAATACAGGACTTTTTTTCTGAACAAAATGCTTCAAAGGTCACTTTGTAGTACACTGCTGTTAAAGAAAACATTATTAATCAGGATGTTACCTCATGTTTTTATTTGAGTATCTTGTTTCATAATTAAGGATCCACATTTTGAATGTAAAAAATTATACTGAGTGTTTGTTCCCCACTGACCTTACCACCAGATTTGCTCATTCCAGTTTGAATTAATAAGGCTACTAAATCACTTCACATTTGTCCTCATATAAACACAGTCACAACCTGCTGCTTCACTCTTGGTCACATTACACACTTCCTCACAGACTCTTCTTTATATAAAAGGCACCTTCTGTATAAAGACATACCCTCTGGACAGATGATAAACTCCAAACTGCAGACATTTACCTTGCCAACAGTACTGCCTTGCTGTCTCACGCCAAGGATGCAGAATTTATGGGTTCTGTTGACAGCCACCATGGATTTTAAAACTCCACAAGTCAAGAAACATTCATCTAAGCCATCATGTGGGTTTTGTGCTCTGCTGGACCTAGACCTGTTTTCTAAATCTTGGACTCTGCCTCACCAGTAAAAGAGCCCCAGGCAAACCAGTGCAAAACACACATACAGCTGGAGCCCTGCAGAAACTGTAAGGATTCAACATAAAATGTGGAAGCAGATATGTGTGTCTGCATTACAGATATGGGCATGCATCACCAATTGAAGAGAAAAATACCTCACATTTAGAACAATTAATTGACAAAATAGTAAAAACAGAATAAGAACACAGTTGTTCCAGGTTCAGAAGCAGGATGGAGACCTTACAGCTTTCTCCCATGTCCCCCATTTCCCACCCAGGCTGAGTTACTGTATGCCTCCCTCTAGGTGTGCTAGGGCAGCCTACAAAATTCTCACTGTGCCTTGCTAATGCACTGGCAAACACATCTGAAACAACAACAAAAACCCCACCTACTGAAACTTACAACATGCTGTAACGAGTTGTTACCTGGTTTAATTTGCTGTGTATTTAACAAGTTTCCATACAAAGGTACCAACAGGGGCTGAGCATAAAGAGAGCCATGCAGGATACAGGTTACAGGGTCCTTCATAAGGTGCAGTGGTTTCCAGTGGGTTAAGAGCTAACCCTACCTTGCATATTCTATGGTGATAGTGAATATTCCTGCCCATCCTGCTTGTATGGCATCATGCTCTGAAGGCTTTGCAGGTTCCTAAGTGCTGGCAGAGACAGACCCCACTGTCCCCAAAGGGGTTTGTAAAGGCCCAGAGAAGTTGGCTTCAGTCACAGGGCTGTCACTGCCATGCCAGCCCTGACTAGAGAGCAAGCACAGCTTCATGTACATCAATGACAGAAGCTTGTATTTTATAAATATAAATATTCAGAAAGTATGTCCCCCCCAGGTTTGCCCCTACATTCAGGGGAACACAGCATAATGCAATGATTACCTGTGTTAGCACTGTTAACTTGCAGCTATGGAAAGACACTATATGCTAGCTCCTGAAAAGGATCAAAATGAATGTATTTGCAAAGTGTTTTGCCAGTCAAAGAGCATATTTATGGTTGGCTGCCTTAGCTCTACCATCTGCTAAGCTTCAGCAGCTCTGTGATGTTCCCATTAGCATGTCTTATCAGTGCTGATATGGCCAGTAGACCAGAAGGTTCTGTCACTCAGGGCTGAAGTGATGTGTTGTCATCGTGCTGGAGAAAACCACAAACCCACAACCAAAGACTGAAATGTAGATTCACAAACTAGACATGTCTGAGCTCCTGCAGTGACCCAGCTGCCAGGGAACAGCCTTAATTCACATTACAAAACTGCCTCCCCCTGCAGAGTGGCCATGTCCAAGTGGTCTGTCAGAAGTAACTCCTGGCCTGTGCCTGCCCTATACACCGATGGTGCAGATGATCCAGTCCCAGCCCCAGGGAAGTTCTCTGACACAGTTTGATCTCTGTGCAGCCATGGCCCAAGAGAGCAGAGCAGGAGGCAGAAAGGCAGGCACGGCATTGAGGTATCTCCAAGAAATCCTCTGCAATCAAGTGAAAAGACATGAAGCAGTACTGTCAAGAGTAAAGCAAGAGAGAAGCATTTTCTTGGCTTAATTCTCTTTCATAGTTGTACTAGACCCATGCTGCCTATTGCCTCACATTCAGCATGCATATGAAAGAGAGAAAGAGCAGGTCAATTCTTCAAACCTGCACAAAAAAAGGTAATACTGCATTTTATGGTTCATTTTTGCTGCCCAAGCTTTGTGAAATATTCATGTAAGAATGAACTTGTGTGTACACTCTACAGTTTTAACTCAAAACAAAAAATAACGTACATTTCTCATTAATATCAGTGC
Organism: Zonotrichia leucophrys gambelii; assembly: GCF_028769735.1. Lineage (NCBI taxonomy): Eukaryota > Metazoa > Chordata > Aves > Passeriformes > Passerellidae > Zonotrichia > Zonotrichia leucophrys. The sequence continues at coordinate 20,196,863 of NC_088169.1, read as the reverse complement.
TATACAATAATTAACATGTTACCCACATTAGGACAATCTTCCCAAGGTACTCTCAGTCCTACTGACAGAGTCACACTAAAACTGGCTTAAAACTTCTTAAACTGGCTCCAAACTTCGCCCAACCTTCAGCTAGATTAAGGTCAAATGCCAGAAGACTCAAGGTATCCCAAGTCAGGTGATTTATACAATTGTTACCATTCAATGCTGCTTTCTTACAAAGCAGACACTGGGACTGCTTCTCCAACATTACACAGAAGTTGCACAGTGTAGCTGACAAAGCTGAAGCCACCAGTGCTATTTACAGACAGGGCAAAGACTCCTTTCACCTGCTGGAAGCACACACCAGCCAGTGGAATCGCACGGCCAAGCACTTACGCACATCTGACTTTTTTCTGTGACAGCCTAATCAATAAATCTCTGAAAATACAAAGGATATTTCTCCTTTGGCCACTCTGTTGTATTTGACTTGCTGTTGGCAGTCTTTAGCTCTGCAAGAGCTAAGTGCTGCCACAGTGTTGTCTTCATTGCACATTTTAAACCAGATTTGTCAGTTCAGCGTATTTTTCTATTTTCACTCCTGCACAATTCTCCTGATTCCAGAACAAAACAAACAAAAACCCCATGAAAGACTTGTTCTAACACAACAGGCTCCCTGATGGCTGCAGTATTCCAGTTACTAAGAGGAGATTCCACTGTTTCCAAGCCCCTCTCTCCTGGTTCTTCTGGGACAAGAGAACACTGACATTTTCCTGAACTTTGGAAAAGCAAATGAAAAAAAGGAGACCTATAATCTACCAGATTTATTTTCCTACCTTGAGAAGGCTAAGAAGGAGCTTTGCAGCCTATTTAGTCTTTTTCCTTTAGCCCAGAGAAAATTATCTTTCCAAAGGAAAGGAGTTATTCCTCTCACTCTTTGGCAGAAGGTGATCCCATTACTCCTTGAAAAGCAATAGCAGAAGGGATAATTTCATCTCCACAATAAACCACTAACAGGCTCTAAGTCATGCAGAGCAGGAAGTTCAGGTTGCATAAGGATTTTCAATAGAGGCTGGCTGTGCCAGCAGAAAAGGTACTTGTCATTTTCTGTTCAGTTAATGCTGCGCATTTTACCTCAGCTAATGACTACCCAATCAAACCACTGTTCAACTCCTTCTCCTACTTAATGCAAAACATTAACACCAGTTCCTCATTAAAGAATTCTCACAGGATATGAAATTTTATGTCATAGAAAATATTTGGATTGTTTTACACAACTATTGCATTATTTTTCATTGTGTGAAAAAACATCTGTAATCTACTGTGCCTTACTCAGTATTTCTGCAATGTTCTTCCTTACTGAGACTTTAATAAAGTTCATAATATAATCACATTGAAGTCTTGAGTAGTGTAATAAAATTTTTAAATTACTTTAAAATTTAGTGTATTAGCCTTTTATCACCATGAAAACCCTGAATATTTTTATCCTGAAACTTCACACCAGGGCAGCAGAAACACTATGTCTAGCTTGCAAAATACATGCCTAAATACCCGAGAAGCCAGGAACTTTATACATAAAAACTGAAATTTTGTTTCCTGAAATTATTTCTGAATATTATCAAATCACAGAGTTAAGCTTATTATCATGACCTGATATAGCACTACTAACACAGAACATGACCTAAATTGGCTTCTTGTAAGAAAAGCAAAATACCTTACTTCTCTTCAGCTCCCAGCTGTGACAATGTGAATGATGGATGACCTCAAAGCCTTATTTCTAAAGGCATGAAGTCATTAAGTGCTGGGAGATGGAAAGCCCTTCAGAATGTGATCCAAATGCAGGAATTCACCCATCCACTCTTCTCCTCTTCACTAGGGAGAGCAAGGATGCTCCCGGTAGGGAGATCTGGGTGCTCACCCTCTGGGAAAGGCACGAGTGACAGCTCTGTGATCACTTAAAACTATGTGCAAATAGATACTAATCCTCTTCCTCCTCCAATACTAAATCTTGAAGCTGTGAAATCTTTTTGTTGGAAACCTATTATTTCTCAAAACTATGAGAACGGGACAAATTCCTGCTGTGGAAATATCAACTCCACCCAGATTCTTAGCTCTGCTCATAGCAGCACACTGAAGGCGTGAACTCCTTAACTTTGATGCACACTTCTGAGCAGAGGTCACTTCAGCTAATACTTTCAGCAGACAAATGCACCACACCATTATAATAATAAATGCCATGAGAATTTGGCACAAAATGCTATGATCTGTGAGCTAAGTTACAGTAAGATAGATAAAACAGCCAGGGAAAGGAGAAAAAAAAAATTAACTCTAGCGAGGGAGTGGTCTTCAAGGCAGCTCTTAAGTAAATATTTTTATCAATTTTTTTAAAAAGTCTTCTGAGATGCTTCCTAACAAAAAGATCATAAACCCAACCCACAAAAAATCTTTAGAGCAGAAACTCAAAACAGTAAGAAGAGATCATGCACAGTTCTCAAATATTTTTGCAGATTCTCCATTTGCTAAAGCTTATTGTTGGTTTTTTAAGGCTATGACTGCTCCCACATTCCTGTCTCAGAATCTACTAAAGCTGTGCTGTTGGCAAGTATTGCTACATTACTTTTAAATGACATTTAGTCCTTTTGCTCTTGGTACTCATGAACAGGGCTTCAAAATTAAAGGGAACTGCCCTCAGAGATTGCAAAAACAATGGGAACCAAAACCAAAAAAAGTTCAAACATTTGCATTCTGTCTTAAGATAAATTCCAAAATCCAATTTTATCACCAGTTTGCTGTTCTCACTAAATACTTAATAATAAATGAACAGAGTTTCCAAATTGACTGCAGAAAATCTGTCCTTGATATCTCAGATGCTAATATATGACCATTGTTTTTTTCTGATAATGACAAGTAAAGCATTATTTTTCCCCCTCTTGTTACAGATACTAAAATTTGAGAAAGACAAAGCGATGAATGTTGACCACTTGCCTCCTTGGTGCAACACTTGCTATCCCAGTGGGCAATGGAGTCACATTATGACTACAACAGTAATTCAGTGTTGTTAAACTTCACAGTGAATACTCCTCCTACTTTCTGATGCAACATCAACCACACCCATACAGAACTATGAAATGAAAATTCCAAATGGAAGAATAAAGCTGATCTGTATGCAAAGCACTCTGACCAGATTTTAGCAGACCTCTTGGAAATTACAGCCTTGTCTGATCAATGAGTGCCACTGGCTGGGGAAGGCAGAACCCTGGTGCTGAGAGCTGCTGTAGTGCAGGGAAGGACCCCTTCCTTCAGATCAAGGGTCCCCCTAAACCCCCAGGGCTCCTCCAGACAGCCAGTTCAGCCAGTGGTCAGAGAGATGGAGGAGAGCCACAGCCCAGTGCACACACACACACGCCATGGAGGTGTAGGGCATTGTCAACTTATGTCAAAATCCCATACCTTCTCAGTTATTTCTCATGGGCAGCTCCTCACAGCACAGCCAACAAACTCCATCTCTCTTCACAGCACAACCAACAAACTCCAACTCTCTCCTCGCTAACCAACCCCCGCTAACCCACTCTTTCATAGCGCTCTTCTTCTTATTGGACACAGCTGTGGCCTATTAAGGGCAGGTCTGTTCCTAACCTTTGGTGACTGGTACAGCTGCAACTCCTCTGGTGTGAGATTCCCTTCTGTACTATCTTTATTTTCTTACATTCTATCCCCCTGCAGTAGGGGAGTGGTAACAGAGACCTCCCCACCTTGGCCTCAGAGGGAGCACATGGCATTTACCAGCCCTGTGCCATCACTGCTTTCAGAAGGCTCCCAAACTCCCCATGACCAGCACACAGTAAAGTTTAGTCCTGCAAAACCAAACTTGCTCTCCTGATACCTGGAATGGCATGATGTGACAGAATTGGCAGCCATTCCAGGCCAAAGGGCAAGATTTCTTTTCCAAACTCCTACAAACTTTTTAATCTTTCCATAGAAATGAAGCAGAGATAGCAACACTGTTTTGACTGCAAATGCTTCATGTAAAAATAAGCTCCTAATGACTTCAGACTGAAGGCAAATTTGCCAGTCAGCAAAACACTTGAGTACATGCTTAGTTTGAAAAGTTTTGCTATCTATTGTATGCAATTAATCTCTTGGATCACAGATGCAGGCTGGGTTTTGTAAGGCTGAGCTATTTTGCACATCATCTCACTCATCCTGCCATCCTTTGACCTAAAGAGGTGCTCCCTGTGTTGAACAGAGTGAGGTACAAGACAATTGCCTTATATGTTTAACTGGCAGATGAGAGAGCTCATGCTTGAAAAATCCTACCCTTAGTGGCAGAGCAGTAACTCAAGAGACAAATTCATCACAGCCACACTCGTTATAGGAACTCAAACACTGCCAGCAAAGCCCAGGCTAAAAGCTATGTTACTTCAGGGTAATTTTACCTCATAACACCAAGGTAAACAAAATGCATCTTACAGTTTATTTGACCATCCAATACAACCTGTTTTTATCAATTTCAGCTACAATGTAAAGTATTTTAATCCTTCTGACACACTTGTTCACTTCAGAATAGCTGGCAGCAGGCAGACAGTGATTCACTGAGTTACATCAGTGTCAAACAGCTTCCAGTGATATAAAACCAGAGCACAGCAAAGTGAACCTGACTCACTGGATCTTCAGACAGAGACAATCCATTTTAAAACGAGTTTGGAAGATGAAAACACACCAACCATAAGGAATATCCTGGTTATTTTCTTGGTTTATCAGTCCAGAAATTGTTTTGAACATGGAAGTTTGCACAGTAAATTAAATTCTGGGTTTTTTGTATTTTATGACAAAGAAATTTGCCTAAAAGTGGAAAATGTTCATATATTTGTATTCAGGCAACTTCGTATTCATAAAAGTCCATTATATCCTTTAAATGAAAGGGGGAAAAAATCCCAAAACTCTTGTCCCGTTTTAAGGAGTTGTTTGGGGGTTTTTTTTTGCCTGTACATAAGCAGAAAGTTCAACAGTGTTGAGTATTTGGAAAAGGTTATCTTCATAAGAGAAAACTTGATCATCACATCAGGAAAAGAAAACTGCAGATTTTTGGAAACTATGATATCTGGGTTTTGGGTTTTTTTCCTGCTTTAGTGTTTCAGCTAGTACAAAAATATTTCCCATTCCTCTAAGACCAGATGGCTTTAAGTTTTAGCCTTGTGGACTGCAGCAGAGAAGTTGAAACAGAACTGGAAACATAGAGTTTTCATTTTCATGAAATGGTAACAGTTAAAAAATTTAGTTTCAGTTCATGAGACCCATAACAAAAGATTCAAAATATGTTACAGCAGGAGGCTCTGTTCTCTTGGGGAAAAAGACAAAAAAAAAGTTTACCACAATGTCTTGTCTACCTTTTCACCTGGCAAATTTAGAATTTCTCAAACGTTATGACATTGGCCCAGTAGGCAACTCTAAACCAGAAATTTCTGGCTTCCAGACTCACCTAAAAAGACATTCTGGAAAACCTTGTCAATTTAACATCTGCATCTTTGAATTGACAGAAATTAATCAAACTTTCTAAGTTTTGACACAACAAATCCAATGCTTTTTTTCATGGAATTATTTTACTTAAATTGTTGTGTCTTCTCACAGTGCTGTTCAGCACCCAAAGGATACTGAAAACCTTCTTTAGGAAATGATGCCATCCTAGGTGTTACAACTGACTCAGAGTGTAGCAACAACCAACACGATGCTTGGCTTTGCTTCTGTTCTCAGGCAAGGCAAAATATCAAGCTAACATACCTATGGATTATCATTAAATCCTTTTCTTCACTGGATGAAGGAAGAACTTCTTTGGAAGGCAGCAACACCTCTGAAATGCTAGCAGAGCCAGGTGACACCTGAGGTGACATTTAAATTTCTACTGATTTTGTCTCTATACACAAAATCTGTATCACAGACAGCCTGGCATTCACTGACTGCCTGTGAATGTGTGTACAGAGGCAGATTGCTACTGCACCAGTGCTTACATTTGTTACACAAAAACCAAAACAACCAAACATTTAAAAGTGCTGTGTGTCAAGACACCTGAAAAATTAAATGCCTCAGTACCCTCATGGGCACCTAAGTTAGGAGAAAGCAAAAGAAACTTCCTTCCTGCATGCTCCATAGCATGAATTCAAACACAAGGGAAGACAATGTATGAAGTCATACTCTACATGGGCAGATATGACACTGTACTGTGTGGTCCAGACACTTTCCTCTGAAATACCTCACAAGGGTAAGCATCTGGCATGCTTCTTCTGTTATTACAGAATCATAAACTGGTTTGGGTTGAAAGGAACCTCAAAGATCATCTATTTCCAACCCATGGGCAGGAATTCCTTCCACTAGGCCAGACTGCCACACCCAACTGGGTTGTGAATACTTTCAGGGATGGGATATCCACAGCTTCTTCAAGCCAGCTTTTCTGAGCAAGTGTTTCAGAGCCTCACTACCCTTAAAGCAAAGGATTTCTTCCCAATATCTAATTTAAACCTACTCTCTTTCAGTTTAAAGCCATTACTCCTTGCCCTGTCACTATTATGCTTCTATCGCATCACCCTGCCAATTGAGGAAGAGAGTATATTAAAAAAATAGTAAGACACCCATTTTGGAAAATGTAACAGTGTTCTTATGTGGTTCAAAAAGATGCAGACCACCAAATCACAGGGAAGACAAAATGTGGTCCAGGACCTTTTATTATATAGTCCAGACAGCATAACAGGCACTCAAGAGTCAATACCTGCCACCAGAGCATACAGGCTAAATTAATAGCAAAAACACAATAGAATCCATGTCTTTCTCCAGCTCTGCATTCATCCATGGCTACAATTCCATAGCTGCTGCCTACCCTGCCAACCACCAGGCACAGATGCAGAGCCCCCCCATCAGCTCCCCAGCACAGCCTCACATGGCCCCCCAGAAGCAGGTGATGCACCCCAGGCTGGGGGGTGTCCCCAGCAGCCCAGCCTGCCACGCCAGCTCCATCTGCACAACTGCACAGGGGGAACAAATGAAACACGTGAGCAGCCTCAGCATCCCAGAAATGCCAGCCAACCCATGTGGCCCCAGCTTGCAGGGGAATCCCACCTGCCCAGGTGTGCCATGAACCCACCATCCTGCCTGCTCCTGGACAGCTGGAGCCACAGAGCTTCCCCAAAAAGAAAAAGCAGGAAGCAGCAATAAAAAAGCTTCTCCCTCATACCCACCCTCCCCTGAGCCAGAGTGTGAGTTAGTTAAATCACTGTATCCATCCATCTCTGTGCAGTCACACTCTTGTCAGGTTGGGATTGGTTTGTATCAGTTTAGCTTCTGCCAGATTGGACCAAAAGATAAAATTTTAAACCGATTTGTAATTAAGCAATTATTTGATTGTCATTATCTGATCTGACAGTCATCTCTCTCTGTGGAGCTGTGATATCAATACAGCCTTGAGTCTGTTCTGCCAAAGTTCATCAAGTTACACGGCATTTCAGAATAGGAAATGTGCATTAACAAACCCTGCAATGGTGCACAGAGGGAATACTACACTTTGCAGGACCCTCCATCCTACAGGAAAATATAAACATAAGCACCACAGCCTTTGCAACAGAAAGAGCCAATAACATGTCCTGCTATGTTTAAAAGAAACCAAGCCTGCACAATAGTACATGCTCACTAAGTGATCCAGAAGGCATCAAGATTATAGGAGGTTCTTCTAACGGTGCAACGAGCTTACACAATTTTTAGCTCACCACTTTTCTCCTCATTTCATACTTTAAGCTCACTAATGCTTTTACTCATGAAAAGGCCAAAGAATTCCATTTTTTCAGTATCTTTGAACTCATTTCTTATCACCGCTAGAAGAGACAAAACACAAACCCCATCACCATTGCATGAGAGCTCTCTGTAAGGCTGGTTTTAATTTCATGTTTTCCTTTTCCTTCAGGATTAAAGATCAGGAAACCAGAAAAAAAAAAAAAAAAGCTGAAGCATTTCAGGCATTTTCACTTGCTTTCAGAAATCAATCCATCTCCTGCAGTCAGCAGTGCATACCTCCATTAACCCTCCTCCTCAAGGAGCACTCTAACTTAAAAAAAATTAAAGTGTGTAAAAAAGAAAAGAATAAAAATACTTCCAAACAAAACCAAAACGAACAAACAAAAAATTCAAACCAAAAAACAAACCAAGCAACAATTCTTTCAATGATCTTTGGATTTAAAAGGTGAGCTTTGGTACACGTTGTACCAAAACCAGCACAGTGATTGAACTGAATAAACACATTATCCTGAAAAATGGTCACACTGGGGTTTGAAAAGCTACAATATAACACATTATAAAGACTACATGATAACTTTAATCTGAAAAAATTACTTGAAATACAGATATGTTATTTAAAATACTTAAATAATACACACCACGTAGGTATTTCATGATTGAACTTAACACTGTTACAAAGTACCCTGCACTTCTTATAAAAAAAGAGAATTAAATCTCCACAGACTGTTTCCAGTTTTGTTTTTGCAAATTATACAAGAACACAAGGCCATACTCATTCCCTTACTAAGGAGGAAAGAGAATAAAACCCTTTTTTTTTGAGAGAACAGAACTTAATTTAAAAAAACATATTATAATTATTATATTAGCTTCACTAGGTCCATGTCACAAGAGAGACTTAACCATTTATACTTCTGTAAATTGGCACACTCAAACAGGGAGTTATTAACTATAATATCCTTAAATTAAATTGGACAGGCTTATACCATAAAAGTCAATACAATTCAAGTCACAGTGCCAGTTCACAGGCTGTACCAGCATCCTCAGCAGACATATCTCAGGGAAAGGCAGGTGAGAGGTATTTCCTGCCAATGCAGTGAGGGCTATCACTGGGCTGGATGCTGGGAGTGGATTTATGCCACACTTGTCAGAAATCTCTTCCCAAAGAGCCATGAAAACAATGGAAAAGGCTTCAACCTCTTCAGTAAAAAAGATCCCCAGGAAGCCAGAGCCACGCTGCCTGTCAGCCTGCTGGCACACAGAAGTGCTGCCAGGGCTCTCCTGGAGAGAGGCAGCAGAGCTGGTGATGGGAAAGCAGAGATCCAGAAATCCAGCCACCAGTGGTGAGCACAGGGTGCTGAGCAATCCCCAGTGTGTCCCAGAAGGGAGCACAGGGTGCTGAGCAATCCCCCGTGTGTTCCAGCAGGGACCACAGGGTGCTGAGCAATCCCCAGTGTGTCCCAGAGGGGAGCACAGGGTGCTGAGCAATCCCCAGTGTGTCCCATGGGTGACCACAGGGTGCTGAGCAATCCCCAGTGTGTCCCATGGGTGAGCACAGGGTGCTGAGCAATCCCCAGTGTGTCCCCAGGGGTGAGCACAGGGTGCTGAGCAATCCCCAGTGTGTCCCAGAGGGGAGCACAGGGTGCTGAGCAATCCCCAGTGTGTCCCAGAGGTGAGCAGTGGCATTTCAAAACTGCTCTTCAAGGCACAATCTTTTCTGCTCTCATCTCCTTTGTGCATGATAGAACTGCTAAAGATTAGTTCTTATTAGCTTAATTGCCAGGGCAGCATCCCCTGAAGCCAAAAGGAAGTCAGATTTCTACTACCAAGTCCACTTTTCATCCAAAATATTTTGTATTTTTAGAATGCCTGGCCAATTAGAAAAAAAAAATTACATTTTTCTGTTATAAAAACCAAAGAAATGTAAAACTAGCAGCAACCACCTAGAGAGAGAAGGAGGGGCAAAAAGCTTCACTTGACTCCACAGCAACCATTTGCTTTTCTAATCAACATGAAAAGTAACCTTCACATTGTTCTGCCCATCCACAGAGTCTTTTATTCTACATATCGGCAACATCCCCCTGCATGGATGTTTGCTCTAAGATAGTGTAAATGGTATCAAACATTTCAAAATAACTGTATGGTACGTGTTGTTATTTAAAAAGCAAGTATGTTCTACACTGCACTGGACATCTTGCAGAATACCATTATTTTAGATAATTCGTTAGTGTCCATTCCAGCCTTAGGAAGCTACACACAGCTCATCTCAAAGTCCTACAGAGAAGAAATAAGGACAACTGGAAAGGAGCTATTGCAGCACTGGGGATCAAGCACTTCAATTCCTCTCTAACTCCACCATGTGGGATTGTCCCACCATGTAACACAACAAACAGAAGAGTTTATCCTCTACTTGCTTCCCTTGAACTGGTCCTGTATCTGCCTCTGGATCTCTAAGAGGAGCTTACAGCAATAAATGTTTACACACAAAACACAGGAGGTGCAGTTCACAAGAAGAGAAAAGCAGCAGCAATGGGGCAAGAAAATCTCCTTTCCAAAAGAGATTACTCAAGATAAGAAAATCAAAGAAGGCAAAAATAGAGGAAGACAATTTAAAAAAGAAGAGATCAGTGTTGGAGGGGGAAATGATAACAATAAGCAGTATTGGAATGACAAAACTAATATTGATTAAAAATTTACTAACCTTATAGCACAAGTAGAAGCAAGAACACTGAATTCAAGTGGAAGATGTCCACCTTAGTTTGTTGTTAAAGCTGATTTGCAAGTTAAGACTGGAATGATCGCCTTCATTTGTTTCTGAGAACCAAAGTGAGACTTTTAGAGAAATGAGAATCAGGAACTGGTATCAGAAAAAGGAAGACCCAAAATGAGTTTATTTGAATAAGATTGGAAAGAACAGAAGCAACAACTTCTGCATGTAAGCCAGTGGATCTGGATGGCAACCAGAATTTTGCATATTGACATTTTGAGGGATCTCTGCATCTTCTTACCTACTGGCTTACTATGAGCCTGCTTCCAAGGTCACAAATGACAGCTCAGATTCACAATCTACTGGGAAGAACATTGGCACATTAGCCATTTGCAAACACAATAAATGCATATTTCTGAGTGCGTGCTTTTGAAAAACCTGTCTCCTAAGATGGAAATTTTGCAAGAGAAAGTCAGCTCTCCGTTAGATGTCCATGTACTACCACCTTGCAATGACTTATAACTGTCATCTATGATTTCAGAAAGGTCCATTTTCATGACTACCCTGACAACAGACATGAAGTGACAAGAGAATAAATCCAAACAATCTTTCTTTCATACATAGTTCACTTCCACAAAAATGCTCACTACTTCAATGTCACTTGTTCCAGAATCCCTTCCCCAATGGATTTACCACTTCTAAATTTTGAAAGCAGCCTGACCCAGTTTGCTAACTCATGCCTGACAGAGAATTATTCTCTTATTTCCTCACATATTAAGCAAGGAAGAACAAAAAGTAAGCTCAACTCACCATGAAGCAACATACCCACTACCTTCACATTCCTCTCTCAGGAAAAAAGTTACACACCTGGATTTAAGTCTTATTCCCTCACCTTTACCTTTGATATACAGCCTTTCATATCAAAAGAAAGCATAAAGGCATAACATATTTACATGGAGCAGACAACTTGAGGAAAATCACCTGCATCTTGCTGAGCTCCTTTTCCTTCCTACAGCTACTGACTTACTGCTGAGAAAAAGGTAACCTCTATAAATGCACATCATATTTGGCACAGGGTACTGCTGGAACTCAAGGTAGAGATAAAAAATGCCTGAAAAAAATGCCTCCTTTTCTTTAGTCTCAGCCAACTGCAAGATAATTAATGAGACAAAAATCCTGCAAGTCACTGAAAGGGACAGGAAGAAAACCAAGAAGGAGAAAATGACAAGAAAAGAGTGGAAACCTCCAGCAGATTGCAAGGGACATTACATTACCAACCTGAGAGAAGATAAAGGAGTTTCCTAAGGTACAGAACCAATTTGGGCTGAGAGTGTGAGATAAACTCAATATCCCATTAGAGACAAGTCAAAAAAGTAGATAGAACTTCAGGGAAAACAAAGGCACACTGGTGTAAAGGAAAGAATAAAAAAGAGACAAAAAGAAGATGAAAATCCATGTGAGACCACAAGAAATTAATTTAAATTCATCTAGAAAGCAAAACATCTATTATTTCCCCAAGAGATTAATATGTCTGTCTCTTGATGCAAGTTCACATGCAAAGACTATTTATTATTGTTCCTGAAAAAAATCAGCAAAGTACAAGAATTCTCAAGTCTCAAGCATCCATGGGAAATTTACCTTCATGACAGCTAAAATCAACCAAATTGCAAAGTTTCAAATATCGTAACATGACAAAAAAAAATCAGCATGAAGTGACTCAGGTATTTTTTTTCCATCACTTACATTCTACCACCAAAGCCCTGTAAAATGACTGAAAAACATTATTTTAAAAACAAGAGAGTTAATAATTTTTGGGGCCCCACAGGGACTCCCAGCAACTCAGCTGTTTGTGGAATGCAGCTGAAGCCTGGGAGGCTTCATCTCTTCACCAAGCAGGAGCAAAGGGATCCCATCAGATATTAACTGTCCACAGATAATGTTACCAGCAATAAGATCAATTAGAGAATTATCTCCTGAGAGAAGTATATTATGCCATTAACCTAAATTAGTCTGCATGTTATCATATGGTAAAGAATGGAAAATTTCCACAGAACTTAAAAACTTAGTGCTTGAAGTCCATTTAGATCTCTGTAATCTGATTAGGTTCTTGATTAATGAAGAGAAAGGGATGATTCTGAAGGCCTCTATAAGGTAGAAATCACTCCCCTGGAGCTGAGAAAGAGAGCAGCCCACAGTTAGAGCAAACACTACAAAGCACAACTGGAACAGACTGCTTTGAAAGAGGCAATTAACAGAGACCTTGACTGCAAGGTCAGCCACTCTCCTGGTTCCTCCCGTCCCTTCCCAACCACATGGGCAGCCCAGAAGAGGCAATTGTCCATCCAAGTGCAATATCTCTATGAAGAGAACCACTGGTAAGATCAGGAACATGGAGATTTCTAGACACAGGCTCTTCTTTCACATGACTTAGTGTTTAAATTTTGTGTCTGTGCAAGGACTGTTACTTTACACCCAAGCGAGCTCGTCCTTAGGCTAATGGTTACACTGGTAACTCCAAAAAGCATGCCTGCTATTATTGTCAGATCATATTTTCTCTCCCATCTAGTTATGCAAAGCATGAATTCAGATCAAGCTAAGCATGTCACCAGGGAAAACAGTTTAAACAGTAAAGACTAAATGGAGGGGGCAGAAGTGATCAGAAATAGGAAAAGCAAGGTTGAGGAAGGAACAGGAAATGCATACCTCAAGGTGGAATTCCTTCAGCCCTGGTGAATGTCAAGAGGATAAAACTCCCCTTGATCATACATTGTAGATATAGGTAAGGTAATTATTTCTTTCCTGAGCAGCCCAGGATGCATCTAGATACTTAAACAGTGTCCTCCTTCATCCTCTTCCACAGAGGCGTGGGCAAGATAAAACGGGTGGCAATCAAACATTCATTAAATGAGAGAGGAGCCTTCCAGAGAAGAACCAGGGCAGGAAGAAAAGTCAGTTCACATTACAACCCACAAACAGAGGAAGGCAGGTAAATTAATAACTTCATTCCTCCTCAGCACAGGGCAAGATCTGGCTAACAAGATTCCTGCTCAGTTATCAAATTTTTCCTCTTCAAAACTGTAAGAAATATGTTCTGTGCCTCACTGAGCTCTCCTAACAAACACACACCTCTTTCATCAGAATATGGATAAATTATCTCAGTAAAGTTTCTGCCTTGGTAAAGCTAATCTGTAATGATTAGAGAAATGTACATATTGCTGTCATCTTCCAAGCATTGCACAAATAGTAACTAGCTGATCAATGAACACTGCACTGGGGACTGTTAGCACAGGATTCATGTGTTTGTAAGTATGCATGTGGCTAATGTTTATGGTCAGCATTTAATTTATGTGCTTGATTTCACCTTCCAAGAAAGGTCACTCCCTTAAGGCAGGTCATCTGTCTGCCTGCAAGGGAAGGGTGAGAACCAGGAAGCAGTGGCTGACTCAGTGCCAGACCCTGCCTGACAGTGGAAAAAGCAGCTTCAGAAAAGCCCTGGAATGGTCCCAAAACCTCCCCGCCTCCCGAGCCAAGAGAAGAGAGGGAGAGAAAACTTTACAACTCAGGCAGGGTAAGGCCGGAGGTGGCTGACATTTCAAACAATAGCAGACTAAACTGGAAAAGTAAACCTTGGGACACAAAGCAGATCTGAATGAACTCTGTGATGTAGCACCCTGCAAGCACCCAGAGGAAGAGCGGGTATGGGCAGAAGAGCACCCAAATGTTTCTTTCTCAAGCCATTCATCACCCCACGTGTTCAGGCTGTTGGAGCCAAAGAAACCTGGCACCAAAGCCAATATGCCAGATTTGTTATCATTTGGAGAGCCTGATAATTTGTCTGATAAGATCCCAAAAGGTAAAAGATGAAGGCAATGCAGCACTATCTCTCTCTATGGGTAAACAGCTCCTGTCATCACATTCCTGTGAGCACATCTACAGCCTGAGGGGGACAATCCATGAGTGACCAGTCCTTAACCACAATAACTTCACATTAATAAATCTCTAGATTGACTACATGCACAGCAAATCAAGAGATTTTTATTGTGATCCCATTAACTGAGAGCTTTCCAGTTAAGCTTTCCCCAACCTGCCACTGCCATCTCCTCTTTCCAGCCACAGTTTGCCTACCCATTTCTGAGCTCCAGTCTCCAGGGCACTCCACTGCCAAGCAGCTGTTTTGTAACAGCAAGGTAACTGCACAGGATTATTATCTAGATGTAAAATCTTAATTGGTGAAAGCTCCTGCACATTTAACTACCAGAAAAAAAACCCCTCCAGCTTCTGTTCTCAATTGTTATCTCCTATGTTACATACCTGTTAGCAGAGTTTAGCAATCAACAAGTGGTACAGAGCAATTTGACTGAGAGATAAGCTAAACAAGTTAGGTGGGATGACTATCACCATGAAGGCCATGTTACTCTTCAGAAAGAAAACCCAATGTCAACTAGAGAGGCCCAGGGAAATGGTACAACCATTTCCCCATTCTGCTTTCATTTCCAGGCTGAGATGCTTTGTGTGGCACATGCTGGGGAAGAGAGGGCCAGTCTTGGACCATGGGAAGTCCCAGCTTGGTTTCCTCCAGCCCAGGAGCACAGCTGCCTGCCAAGGAAACCTACACTCCCAACAGCACAACTTTCCTGCATGAGAAAAGAGGCAGCTTTGACCCACACCCCTGAAAACAGGAATCTCATCACAAGTAGCAAAGGCTCTTCCATGGCTGCCTTTGCTTCAGCAGAAAAAGTAACACCCTGGCAGTATGGAAGCTCTCAAAAGCTGACAGCTGCTACACTCTCACAGCCTGGCTTGATTTACACCCCTGAAGAAGTTACCACCCAAATAAATAATGACCTCACAACAGTGTGATAAGGTAATCATTATTTTTGAGGAAAATTAGTATTCTGACAATGTGCCAGAATTTGGCATTGCTAACACAGATGCTCCATGGTAAACACATCTAGGAAGGGGTGAACAAACGGCTGCTATTCTTCCATAACTTGTGTTAGGAGTTTGCACTGTAAAATTTAGGTGGCAGAAGCTGCATTTCTTCATCAGTGAGCGTTGTGAGTACAGTTGTTGATGCTCCTCTCCTTATTTTGCCAATAGGATTCCCCATGAATAAGTGTCAATACCAGCTTCTACTAAAAGACATTATTTCCATACCCATAAATACATGGAGAGCTATGTAACCACCCAGGCTGCACCAACGCAGTGAGAGCTATGGAAATTCTTTCAGTCAGAGATCTGATGTGTGCACAGTTCACACACCTCACCAGCACCACCACACCGGCATGGGGACAGTGACAAACCCACTGCTTGGCCAGGATGCATGGGAAACAGCAGAAACACAAACCAGGATGAAAGACTTGTCAGACCTGTGAATGTAAATAAGTGTGTGACAAAGAAGTGTCAGCCCTACACAAGTACTGCTGTTACATTAGATGTTAAACACACCTCCTTGTAAAAGTGCATGTAACTATCAATATTCCAGGCAATGTGAATTATATAAACACTTAGAAACAAAGGCCGGGCCTCACTGAAAACTCTCCAAATATCTTTGGGTTAAAAATACTGCAGCCCTTTTTGCTGCAAGGTTGGGCTCACATTTAACACTCCAGGATATCATATATCAAAGAGAGCTTCCTCTTGCAAAGAGCTGAGTGCCTTTCTTAGAAAGCTACCAGAACTTCTTTCCTTTTTATTTTGGCAGTCTCATGTAACCAAACTTATCATATACAGACATTAGGAAACAGAGATAACACTCCATAACTCTCCATATAGTGGACCAAGTACTGGATAAAGACCTACTGCAACTGGTCCAAACAGGGCTGGAACTGTCAAAAGTTTCACTCTCAGGCTATGAGCACAGCTGATCCAACAAACTCGAATCCAATTCCTTTTAGCAGAGCATCAATTGTTCAATTACAAAAGTCAGCATATCTGAGTCACCCCTTATCTGCAGCTAACTCTGTAACTGCACCCTTACGTAAGGCTGCAGCTTGCACGTTGACTTGCCAGGTTTCATAGGCTATGGAAGAGCTTTTCCCAAAGGCTCCAGCAATGCAGCACCATGCTCCAGTATTCCACACTGAATTCCCATGCTCCAGGCACCACCTGGACATCTCTGCCAGGAACCCCCACAGAGCAGGATGGTTACAGTGTAACACCAATGGTGCCAAGGGGGTGTTTCTTCACAGGATGTGATCAAGGGATGCTCAAGGAATCCTCAGAGGCACATCCTCCTCACCACAGCCTCACAGGGTGAGCTCTCTGAGAGCCACAAGAGCCCACTGCACAAAGCCCCCCTCCTTAGCTAAGGGAACCAGCAGGGAAGGGGATGCACTCACAGGGACTGCCCCTCACAGAGAGGAGAAGCTCCTCCTGAGGTCTGCAGAACATTCCCTGTGCGTGTCCCTGAGCCTCCCAGCCTGGCAGCATTTGCACTGACACCCTGAGCATCACCTCCCCAGCCACTGCCTCAGCTCCCTCCCTCTCCTGCTGCAGAGGATTTAGCAAGTCTGTTGATGCTGGGCTGGCTTGGGCAGGGTAGGCTGCACAGAGACCGCCAGGAGACATCTCCTCCAGGTCATGTTCTTATGTTCACTGCTGTGAAGCTGTGCAATCTGTAAGACACAATCTCCTTGCTGCAGCTCTGGGGGTTTTTTGGTTTGTGTTGAATATAACAACCTTCTACCATTCTATTTAGATCAGTGCCTTTAGTGGTGCATTAATACTAAACTACAGAATGGAAACCCAGTCATTCCTACAGTTTTATATATGACCCTGTTAACAGAGTAAAATCAATGGAAACTAAATCAGATTTTTTTTTTCCTACCCAATAAAATGCAGTGGTGCCTCAGGTGAGCTTGTGCATCTGCCTTAGAGAAAGACAAGGGCATTGGAAAAACATATTCTATTTGTAACAAGGTGAACCCAAGCCAAGTCAGCTTTCCTTTCAAAGACACAGAATTTTGCTTGCTAAATTTAATGTTTGTATACAATTCTGCATGTTGTCTCTTAATGTTAACAGCTGACCACCTGTTTTCATAAAAACCATTTGCTGGAAAACATAGAATTATTCTGTTCAGTTTTCCAAATTACAGTTTTCTGTCTTTAAAAAATGCTGGAGATAAAGACAGGAGTGCTGCTTTCTGACACAAAATACTATCATCACTTGCATAAACTGGGCTTCAGTTCAACTCCTTTGGCCTGTAATGTCATCAGTATGAAGGCAGAAAAATCTTTGGCTTAATGCTACTTTGAAAATACTTAAGAGTAGCTATTTCTAACCATTTAGCAAGAATTCACTTTCAAGACAACTGCAAATAACTTCCTGCCATTTTTAATCTGGGGAAAAAATAAGTAAAAAGCGATGACTACTTTTCTTTCAAGTTTTGTAGGGAAAAAAATGCATGTGTAATATCCATGCCCAAAAGGATTTGAAATAACACTAGTTTAGTGTTATTTCAAAGTTTAGGTTACTAAATTAAACTGGCTAAGATTCTTCTGAATATCTTCATATATTTCTGCCTCAACCTTCCTAAGCTTTTTACTGATGCCAGTGATGACTCATTAATCTTACAAACTGCAAGTAACCTGCCTTTGCTTTCAGATTATATCATTTCTTCAGGTGAGAAACTCCCGTTTATCTAAAGAAAAGTCTGAAGTGGTTGGCTAAATGAGACACTAAAATATTCATATCACCCAGCAAAAGTTTAGTTGTTCAGACAATTTACGTAAGTGCTGCATGCCTACAGCTGTCAGCAGCATTGGCACACTCCAGATGAGTACCCATGAATCAGAGATCCAATAATTGTATGAAAAGGAAACCACATATCCAGTTTTGGGGGAAAAAAAAAATGTAATAAATATCTGCATGTACTCTCATGTCACAGCATAATCCACAGTATTAAGTAGACGACTTACCTGAAACACAGTTAAATACAGCTGAGAGGAGAAACCCTTAACTTAAAAAGTATGGGAGGTTTAAATACTGTGCAATTGCACCCCGACCATCGCATTTTCTCAATGATTTCTTACCTTTTATAACACAGTAGAAGAACTGAAATGTTAACATTTTCAGTTACATATAGTTTTCATATCACAGGTATCCTTATGTGATTGCTAGAAAATCACTCTACATTCACTAACAATTCAGTGGAGCTGAAAGACTTCCACTTTGTATGACCTAAAGGGCAGCAAGAATGCACTGATCAAGTGCAAGTTCTGCTGGTGTCCCTCTGAAAACATGGAGTGCTATTGGGCAGTCATGGAATGCTGGACAAGGGCAGTCAGGGGCCATGGAGGGGATGAGAGCTAGCCTAGAAGCCCAGATTGGTAATGAAAAAATAACTTGGAGGAGCTGAATCAATCTATTTGATAGAAAGGAAAGAAAGGAGATGGGCAGCAGTTGGAATAGCACAGGCTCCTTAAGATTAAAGAGATGAAAGCAGGTTTGTCCTGCTGAGGGAGAGATGGTGAGACATAAAGGAGAATCTTGTGGTAGGGTGACCCTAAGGGACCCTGAAGGAGTGAGAGTAAAAGAGATTTGGAGATGGGGTTGTGTCACCAGGGCAAGTGAATGAGTCAGAGAAGCAAAAAGGATAAGCCATGTCAAGGTCTGGGTAAGGATGGAGGAGGAGAGGGTTGTAGGAGGAAGAAAATGGCAGACAGGATACTATGGGAGGAACACATTCATATTGCAGAATTCAAACTCTGCAATTTCTTTTCTAATAACTACTGGTCACTAACACATGAATATCTAAAAGGAGATCTTTTTGTCAGTCTTCCCTTTAGCTCAAATATTTCAGTTATTTCTCTCATCTCATGTGAATGCACAAAATGCCAAAATGAATGCAAGAAGGCAGTAATTATCCTCTACTGAGTTTTAAAATGCATAAAATTGGTAGCAAAAGTTTATTACTTTTTCATCCGTGAAAAAAAATGTGCATGCTTCATGCACTGCTTCTCAGCAACTTGAGAGCAGTGAACTTATTCCAGTTAAATACCTCAGTGTCATTCACTTGAAAACTGGGTCTTAGTTCAGTCATCGTTTTCTGAAAATGCACTGTGTAATACTGTCATGAATTCTACTGAAGATAACTTTTTTCTTTTAAACTGCAAAATGAAAGACCAGAAACAAACCTACAGATCTGGGAGCTCTGGTTATGAGTTGTTAATGCTCAAAACATTAGCAAGGGCATCTGTAAAATAAATCTTACTTCTGAAGAGCTAGGTAAACATGTTTGGTTCATGAAACAAGACTTAAAAACTGCATAAGAACTGCAAAAACATCTATTTAAGGTTCTGTAACTGTGCATATTTGTGTTTCATTTACAACTATATTAATGGCTTAATACCTGCTCTTCAATTAAAATCAGCAACCTTAACTAAGAATTACCTCTGATTTGGCATAAAGAACCCAAGGGGGAGGCAAAGAGCCCTTTTGCAGCCTAAGTCTTCCAGTGACATTTCAAAGAACAGGAGCATTATCCAAATTCTCTTCCCCTGAAATGCAGCTGTTAAATGCCCTTAAATTTCAGTAATAAAAACCACCACTAAATTAAAATATGTAAATTTAAACTAGTGAATGTACAACAGGCACTTTTTTGAAACCTAAAGTGAGTGTTTCTATACTCTGGGATGTCATGTGTGGTTTCCACTCTTGTATCATTCCTGCTGGATAATAGCAAGCAGCTCAGTCCCAAAAAATTGCAAGGGTTAAAGTCTCTCCATGGACAGCAATTACTGGAGCACATCTGTGCCAGGGCTGCTTCTGTAACACTGCAGCAGAGACAGCCAGCAGAATTCCCCTCTGCCACAGGTTTGCATCATCTTTCATTTACTCTATAATACATCATCATTCCTACACTACAAAGAGCTCCATAGTAACCAAAAAGAGTTCTAAAAACTTTGCAAAAAAAAATCACAGTCGGGAGGAAGGGAGAGGACGAGAAGAAAGGAAGCTATGAGATAAAAAACCTTGTCCCACTGATATCCACATCAAACAAAATTTCATCAGGCAGAACAAGGGATGCATTTGTCCCTTGAAAAGCATTCTTTTCAGAAATGCTTGAATCCCTGCTTCCTGTTATGTAAATAATTTCTTTTCTGTTGTCTCTGTTAAGATCACGCAGTCTTGCAAACGACTCTGAGCTGGGCAAACACAGAGCCATTTCTCAGCTCAAGTCATAAATTACTGATTGTTTTAATATACTGGAAAATTGGCAGGAAGCGGGGGAAGGTACGTCAGTTACACAAGGCTTTATACCATCACTTATCCCTGCCTTCCATTAAAAAAGCCTTAGTTGCTGTAGCAACTGTCAAACCACACTCTGGTTCCTCTTCCTCCAAGATACAGGACTTCTCCAAAACACTCACACACAACACAGCTCTGCTCCAGCCACAGGACAGGTTCCTGGCACTTTTGCACGGTTTAAAAAGAGGCTCTCCAAGGAGCTGACAAATCCCTCGTAGGCCTTTTATTCCAAGGATTGCTCCTGTAGAATAGAAATCCTTAAGAAATCCTTGAAATTCTTGGATTTCCCCCCATACATCTACCCTCTTTTTTTTCTCTTCCTTTTTCCTCTTCTTTCTCTGCATTATACAGAATGTTACTCCACTCAGCTTAATTCACCACTCCATCCTCCAGTATTAAACAAAATGCCCACACATCTGTCAGACGTCCCTTCCCCTCTCATTCCTCGCATCCTGGGAGAGGCACATGCAATGGGACAATGTCACAAAACACACACTGCAACACCTCTAGGTCAGGAAATCCAACAGCAGAGAGAGACTTCCTACCCAGCACCTGAAGAGAAAATCCTCTCCACAACCCCATCTTCCTAAAACACTCAAAAAATTACAGAGAGTAGAGAAGAAACCATTAGCATGAACAGAAAGTTCTGTCAGAAGCAGGACAAAATCACACACTACTGAAGAAAATCTCATGAGGAAGTGAAAACATATTCCTCCCCTTTGTGCAGCATGCCAATATTAATGATAAGCAAAGTTCTGGAAGCTCTTATGTGTTCAAGGACACTACCCAGGGCAGGATGCTGGCACAATAAAGGGAGGGCTTACCCACCTTCTATCCTCCTTCAATCCTTAGTAGCTCCATCCTATTTCTAGCTGGAATGTGATGCTTAAGAAAATGTTCATGCCTAAATGCATTTTGTTTTAGGAACACTTAACACAAGCAAAGTTGTTATACAAGATGAGATGATTATTTTTAATTGCTCTTCTGAAAAGAAAGCATCATAGTATTGCACAGATTATCTTCAAAACACATACAAATTCTGCTCTTCCAAAAGAATTTCCATCTTGGATATACTTGTCTTTTCCAGTTTTATAATGATTCTTCTGAAGTGTGTTGTAGAATGGAGGATTAATGGTTCCACATAGAATTATTTTTGGTTCCTCTAGCAAGACCTAAATTACCCAACCACTTCACCCTGTAGTTCATTTCTTCAGCACCATAAGCATCACTTTCATTCCCTTCTACCCACACACTTGTTTCTCTGACAGGGCCAAAATGAACCAAAAATGAACAATGCACTTGTGCTGCCTGCAGCAGCAAGAAGCACGGAGGCAGCTATGGGAGAAGGGCATGAGTGTCCATACAAAGTTAATTGCAAAGCAATATGCACAAGCATACCCTGAACCCAGCTTTCTGGGAGTTTACAGTGGAAACAGCTGCATACTGGCCCAGCTACACGTTATAAACAAGGTCATTTCCCTCCTGGGAGCAGTGACACACCAGCCCTGCTCTGAACCACAAACCAGTCTGCTCCCCAAGCGAACAAAAATCACTCCCTGCAGCTAAGGGAGGAGCACTGAGGGATGTTTGCACTCACTCCCAGCTCGGCCCACCAAGAGCAGTTACTGAACAGGCATTGGTGGCTGCTCTTCAAAAATTCTCAGACCAGCCAATGTATTTCTTCTGCACTTAAGAGATTGATGGACTGTTCCCATACCTTTGCTCTTCTAGTCTCTCTTTTTTGTATCTTGTGTTTGAGCAGGTGCTCTAAGGAGGCTTGTTTTTCTGTGCTCAGCCACTCTTTCCTGCTTTTGGTGCTGCCCCTCTTTTACAATATCCCTAATTTTATGGTAACCCATGATTTATCCAGGCTCATGCACTCACAGGACAAGGGCTCAGGCTGCTATGCTAATGAAACAACCCTGAAGAAAGTGCAGGATACCATTTGCTTTTTATTACCACTGGGCATCTGTACATCTTGCACAGGATGAAGAAGCAGGGCAGCCAGCAGCTCAAGGCCACCTTGGGACATTTTTGTCTGTCAGGTTTCAGGCTACAACAGAGTACATCAGAGCAATAAACAAGGGCTGCTGTCATTTGCACTAAAGCTCCCAAACCACAACTTTGAGATTTACATCCAAAAAAGGTGTGATGGAGTAGAGCCTAATTCATTACAGTGTGCTTAAATACAAAGCAAAGCAAGCACTCCATCTCATTAATTAACCAGCTAAGATCAGTCTGAAATCAGCCAGGGATCTTCATCCTAAACATAAAGACATCCATGCAGTTCCAAAGCCATATACCAGAATACTTTCCCAGATGTGAACAGATTGGATTGAAAAGTTACTGACCATAGAAATTCATCACCACTTCTCAGCTGGCATATCATATTTCAGCTTTTTTTTCTATTATCCCTATACAAAATTGTCCAGATTACACAAATCTCTTCAAATACAGCATTTTAAATGTGACAGCCAGCTGACAGAGCCAGCCATTGAGCACAAGGCAAGTATTTATAATACTTTCCTAAATACTTCCTCTATTATTTACAGCTTTATGTTAAATGTTACATTATGAGCTGTATCACCCATTTTTGCTGCTCCAGTAGTTGCAAAGTTGATTTCACTTTCAGTACTCCACCTCTTTAATCTGAATTCTTTTGGTTTTGAATAATCAGGTACAACAAGTAGCTCTGCTTCGTCAAACATTATTTTCCTAAAAGCTACTGTAAAGGGACACATCTTCAAGCCAAGTTTTACTCATATATAAACAAGGTGACACTTTAAAAGCTGAAATTATAAAATGTGGAACAGTATCTGTCTAACTTCACTACAGAGAGAGATTTTAAAATACTTTTTTTATAACTTCAGATTTTTAACTTTAGAACGTTGTCTCCGTCTGCCCGTAAATAATGAAATGAATCTGTCCTTTAGAACAAGCAAATTTTGATAATATTTTGAGTTCTGCTTTACCTACAAACCAAAATGGACCTCTTACCACACATATCCCACTCCTGGAGCTGATTAGACAGCTCTCTTTGGATAAAAAACCCAATCAAACAAACAAACAAACAAAAATACAACCAAACAAACAAAACCCCAACGAAAACCCCCACGGCATAAGGAGAAAAAGAAACTTGCACTCATTTCCCAAGACAGGAAGTTTGAGTACATATGGCCTGATAGAAGGAGGGGGAAAAACCCCTCCAATGTCTGAGCCTAGCGGCTTGGCTACTTCTGAATCCGTACCAGGATACACCAAGTTCCTCTTTCCAAAAACAGCATGATAAGTCACACACTATAGCACAAGCCCTTAGGGGTTTTGTTTGGTTTTTCCGGTTTCTTTGGTGGGAGGGGGGCTGTATTCGTGTTTTTAAGTTTCTAAACAAAAAGCTTTACAGCACTACAGAGGAGTAAACAGCTCCAGGATAGGGCAAGGAAACATAAGAAAGCTTGGATTAGGAAAGATTTCCCCACATAACCACCCGCAACAGTACCAAAAAGCAAAGAAAATCAATCTCCTGAGAAAGCAGGATTCTTTTTTTTCCTTTCATTCTTTGTACTTTCATTCTCTTCATTCATATGAGGAGCTACTGTTACTTAAAGGTGATGCACTGCAATTGCTCAAACAGCTTCTACTTCATCTCCTCCAAAGGCAGTTTGTAAACCCTGCCCCCCTAAAACACAAACCACAAAGCCCCCACTTCCCTTAGCAACATTTTCATAGCAAAGAAAAAAATTTTGCAGATATCAAGTACCAGTAGCATATTGAGTTATCACGAATTTTAAAAATAAAATAAAAACCTGCATTTCAACAAAGTGCAATATAACCACATTCCAATAATAAAGTCAACATTATGATGTAGAAAACCACCAGGAGACTGCAAGATCTTGAATATCTACTGCTGAACCACAGAATAGCATTGGTGAAATAAGTCAATACTTTCTTTTTAGAGGAAGGAATCCAGCTCCAACCTCTTGTTAGGACATATCTACAATATTAGTTCCTAAAATATCAGTCTTAATCCACAGAGAATTTTCCCAATCAAATTTCTTTTGCTGCTGTGAGAAGACAGAAGGCTGACTATAGCTTATGGATGTACCATGACATCTGTGTATGGACTTGGCCACATTTCTAACTGCATGTAAGAGCACAGAAACTCAGGCTACACAACAAGTCGGGTCTGGCCTGCCCAAAAATTTTGTTTGCATTACTTGCCCTTTTGGTTTTTTCTGCTCCATATTCTGGAAGCTCCATAGTCCTCTCCCAAGCACACACCTGGCATAAATGCTCTTACATGACAGTGCCAGCTCCCTCCCCATCAAGTCCATGCTGCAAATCTGTTAAGTGCAGCACCGGCTCACAGAGGAAGGGTTGTTGTGCTTTACTAAAATGAAAACACAGCTTAAAAAAGGAAAATCCCTCACTGCTTTCTACAGAACTAAGCTATCAAAATGTTACTCAGAAATTAGCACTGGTTATCTGAGTGCAGAACTTGATCAATGCAGAAAACAACCAGGTGAGCCACGTAGGCACTCAGAAATTAATGACTACAAGCAATCCTGAGATATTCAATTATTATTAGCATTTGTTAAATGTAAAAAGGAGAAAAGAAGGTGAAACAACACCATGATTATATTGACATACAATTTACATCAAGCTATGATGTCACTTGCAATGACAAGATGTGGAATTCACACATGCATTAAAAGAATGCAAGACATTCTGAATTCTGTCCTGCAAATCTTGTAGAGTTCAGAGAGAAAATTACTTTACAAATGCCCTTGCTTATCATGATTCCAGCAGTATTAAATTCACTGTGAAACTACGATATGATATATAAGGTTTGTGGGCTTTTTACAAGGAATCTCAGGAGGAATACATTGCAAACAAAATGCAACAGAAACTTACCAGTCAGATGCATCTATATTGATCTTGCCCCTACATCCACACAGATAATTAGCAGAGCATCAGAAAAATAGCTGTTTGTGAGAAATGAGCAGGAGCTTATCTCCAGAAATAATACTGTTTTTAAAACTTTAGCACATCTGCTATTTCAGTTGCCTGTAATTGTCACCCCAAAGACTGACTCACATGTCACATGATTTTTACAAAAAGCATAGTTTTGTTAAACTATGCATACATTTACTTTTATTAACCTGCTACATATATACAAAATACATCTGTGTATGTTTAAAGGGGCAGTATTATAAAATTTTAGAGCTTTTTTTTTGCATCTGGATGAAGACATACCAAGAGTTTCTATGTAAAACACAGCACTCTTGGAAGCCATGAAGCAGGCTTGCTCAGAGTCACACTAGCCCAGCATCTCATGTGAGCTCCATTTCCTGCCTAAGCACCACAAGCTCTGTCAGACAGATACCAGCAGAGGCAGGGGAGCAGAGCCTGGTGTCTCTGTAAACACCCCAGCAGAGCAGGAACAAGAAAAGCACCAGCAGCTGGACACAGCTGAGCTGAAGGACGAGCAGAGGAAGTGTGAGGCTGTAGTGGCCAAGCTAAGAGTGAGGCAAAGATGGTGGGGCAGGGAGAAGAAAAGTATTCTACTTATCATGTCCCCAGCCAACATTATCAACCAGTTCTTGCCTGCTCTGTTCAAAACTGGATGATTACTGTCATTTTAGTTTCATTTTTCCATGCTAGCACAAAATCAACTCCAAATGGTTTCTAACTACCCAGGAAGCAGCAACCCACAGCAACTTCCAACACCAGTCAGCTTTGATGAAGCAATCCCATTTAATGAAAAGCTATTATGGTCTCAGATTACAACAGGGTGACATTCGTGAAAAGCTGTTCCATTTCAGAACCAATCTTTCATAGCAATCAAAGTATGAACATGTACATTCACAGAAGAAACGTAGAATGCTCCTAAATTCTTTTCTGTGGAGAGAAGGGGGGAATTAAAAAAAAATAACAGTGGGGAACAGCATCATCAAAAGAAAGAGAAGCAGTTACATGTACTGGAAGGCTGCAATAAGGTCTCCTCAGAATCTTCTCATCTCCAAGCTGAACAACCCCAGCTTTTTCAGCCTGTCTTCCTAGAAGAGGTGCTCCAGCCCTCTGATCATCTTTATGGCTTCCTCTGGACCTGCTCTACCTCATCCATGTCTTTCTGATGCTGAGGAGCCCAGACCTGCATGCAGGACTCCAGGTGGGGAGTCACAAGGGCGGAGTAGAGGGCATGAATCGTCTCCCTTGACCTGCTGGCCACCCTTGTTTTGATGCAGAGTACCACTGACCTTCTGAGCCATGAGTGCACACTGCTGGCTCATGTGCAGCTCTTCATCCACAGGAGCCCCCAAGCCCTTCTCTGCAGGGCTGCTCTCAGTGACTTCTCCCAGTCTGTCTGGGACTGCCCTGACTCAGGTGCAGCACCTTACCCTCGGCCTTGTTGAACCTCAGGAGGTGCTCACAGGCCCAACTCCTCAAGTTTGTCCAGGTTTCCCTGGATGGCATCTTGCCCTGCTGTGGTATCATCTGCAAACTTGCTGAGGGTGCACCAATGCCACTGCCCATGTCACTGATGAAAATATTAAAGGGTGCCAGTCTCATGAGTGTCCTGAGGGACACCATTTGTCACTGGCCTTCACTTGGACCTAGAGTCACTGACCTCAACTCTCTGTCCGTCCAGCCAATTTCTTATTGAATATTGATCCACCCTTCAAATCCATGTCTCCAAACTGGAGATGAGGATGTTGTGTGGGACCATGTCAAAGCCCAAACAGAAATCTAAGAAGATTACATTGGTCAGTTTTCCCATATTGGCCACTGCAGTCACTTGATCACAGAAGGCCATCAGGCTGTCTTTAAGGAATGATTTGTCCTTAAGGAAGCTGTGCTGAATGTCTCGGATCATCTCCTTGTCTTGTATGTCCCTTAACAAGGCTTCCATGAGGATCTGCTCCATCATCTTCCCAGTATGGGAAGGAGGGCTCACCAGTCTGTAGTTCCCTAGGTCTTCTTTTCTCCCCTTTCTAAAAATAGGACTGATGTTTCCTTTTTTCCAGTCACCGGGGACTTCATCTGACTCTCAAGACTTTTCAAATGTAGAGAAATATATTCCATCTTTGGAGTAATCAATAATTCAAATAATCTATTACCAGAAGCGTAAACTTCAAATGACTGGGCTGCACATTCACATTTTGTCTTTGTGTCCATGTATAAACTTTTTTAAGCTAAACTGGAAGAGTAGGGGGAGGGAGTGGATTTTACATTATATAGAAAATGCCATGCAAAAATTTATGTTAGTAGTGATGCTTCTGCACTGAATAAACTACATGCAAGCCAGTTTTATAAATGCACAGCTCTTGAGGACACAAGCTCTTACAACAGTTCTATAAATATGCTTTGCAAAATGTTTATGTGGGCTCAGTGTGTGGGCAAATTCACAAATAGACATGCTAACTCCCTTCTTCCTGATGACCAATAACCAGAAGAGGAAAAAGAAGAGATCCCTTTTAGAAGAACAGTCTAGACAGTTCAAAAATAGCCTCTGTGCCCTTGCCAGGTACATAGAAAACTGAAAAAGTAGGAACCATGGTGCTTACTAATACCAGAGTGTTGTTTTGACTGTTTTCCATCCACCCTCAACCTTCTGGATTTCAGCATGGAGATTCACACCCATTCAGTTCCCAGAGAAGGCCCCTTCATCCCAAGGCTTAACTGAGATGAACCATCAGCAGGTTTCCAGACCTTCATATTGAATGAATATTAGGAGTGTTGGTGATACAAAGTGGCAACAGGTTTCAGAAGCTGAGACGTCTTCAGAGCGTTAGCTGATCCTTTCCCTATTTGTTCTAATAAAATTCTTTTCTGCTTGCTTGCTAGCTTATGACACATGCTTGGCCTAGGGAAGGAGTTAAAGGTAGCAAGGAAAATCACATTCCCTCTTTCCTGTGCTTGCGTTTCAAAAAAAATAGCAAAGAAGAGTTGTTTATTCTTCCAAGTCAGTGTGCATGTTCTGTGCACTCAGGATGACATTCCTCCACTGGAGACATGTGGAGTTAGATAACATCAATTTATGTTAAATAATCTTAAAATAGAAACACATACAGTGCTGTTTGAAACTTACTAGATAATTCTTTCTCACAGTCTGATTCTGCATGTTGTTTTTTGTTTTCTTTCAGTGTGTGGGAGATATTATCTCACGTTTCAGTGGATGTGGTCATTTTCTCTCTGTGGCCAAGTTTATAGATTCTTGCAGGTTCTGTTCCCACATTGGGGGACTCTACATTTCCCTCAAGATCCTGGGTGAGCAGGAATATGTAAAACTCCACTCTGCAAGTGAGCCTTCACAAACGTGAAGTGACTGAAACTAGAGAGCCCAGGGACAGCAAGAGCTGCTGCAGGAAGGTTTATCACGCAATGATCTGGGTGTTACACACTCTAATTTCTCAGTAGAGTGCTAATGCTGCATGCACAGTCTGTACCAATACAATAAAGTAATGCTGCAACCATCACATCACATCATATCATAGATGGACCCATTTTAATTGACACTACTGAATTATAAATTATTATGTTTAGCACCAAACTTCAAGTCTGTAAACACTAACTCCACTCTGCTCTTACTAGCTGCTATAAATTTGCCATTAGAAACTAAGTACTGTGGAGAGACTAAAGTTTAATTGGTTTTTTTATCTTCTCCTCACAGAATTTTGATACTGTCAATATGAAGACAGTTCTGCAGGTGAAAACTGATGAAGTTACCAAGCTTCTAAAGACAGAGCTGCCATGACCTGGCTCTGCTCAATACTTCTCCTGCCATGGCCAGCATGCTCTTTAACTGCTCCTTTCCCAGCCTTCCAGCATGCTGTAAATTTGTCCAGTAGCTACATAGTCAACACAGCACACTATACAGAAGACAAAAGAGATTGGGTTTGAATTCATAAGTGCAACTAGAAAAAGAGAAGGTGAGCCTAAATTTAAAAGTTGTGCCTACTTTTTCCCTGCCTCCCTTCCTTAACTCCACAGTATGCATCAGCTCTAACTTGTTTCCCAAGGAACATCACCAAAGTCACTGTCAATCTCTAGCCTCAATTTCCCACAGAAAGCATGCAAGTTCCTAAACCCCAAAATACTACAATTGGGAAACATTAATTCTGGATGGAGTCCAGATCTGATGATATAAAGTACATTTAAAGGCTTGGCAAGTTAACAAATGACAGAAGCTGCCTAACCACATTAAGAAATACCTCACAATGCACACACTTCAAGAGGCATTTTCTGAAGCTTTATAAGTAGCCAGTTTCTTGTATTTACACTCTCCAAAAAGCCATTGTTAATGGTTCTCATAAAGCACAAATCAGACAAATTAAATGCTGCAGCCAAAGGTGATTCCTCCTGGTCCTTAGAAGCAACCACGCTTACACTGCTGAAATGATGATGCATTTTGCAACATTGCTTGGAAGGAAAGAAAAACAGCACGCTCACAAAATCTTAACTTTTCTACAACATCCATTTTAAGAGAATAAGGAAATAAGAGTGACTATATATATATTTTATTGCAAAGATGCTAGAGTTTTACTCCATGATATAATTCAAGCAACAAACAAAAGAAAAGGATAGAAAATTACTTACCTGGAAAAAGAATTCTTGTTCCTCAGCAGATTATCTAACTTTATTTAAAAATTACAGCTGAGTTTTTCTCTAACAAGCACAAAAAGTTCATACTTGCTTGCCCTACTGAGTGGAAGTAATTATTTTCTGAACTGACAAGTCATTATGAATGTAACTTTGTATTTCTAACCCCAAATCTTCTTAAGTATAGACTGAATCTTAACTTTGATCTAAGGTGTCACACCACCATATTTATATGAATTCCTACATCATACAGGGAAACTCAATACAACCCAATTTTCACAGAGCTGGCTATTGAAATAACCTGAGGTGACAAAAAAGGTTAATGCTGAAGGAACTAAAGCAAATCTTTCCAAATTAATAAAATCCTACACCAGACTTCCAACCTATCCCACAGGCACCAAACTTGCTTAATAATCTGCTATTCATCATTCAAATCTTAGGCTGCAGTAAAAGAACTGTATATCTGGTATCAGACTAAGAGAGAAACAAGAAAAAAAAATTGACCCAGCCTTCTGCATCATGATCCTGGAACAGTTTTTTATTCAGCCAAGCATGTCATATAAGCAACCACAACACTATTGCTACACTTTTGCTCCTAGTTACCAGAGAAATTGCATTTGGGCACCTAGTTCATAACCTGTTACAAATGGCCTTTTCTGTTCAGAGATGAAAATTCTGTGATGGGTATTCCTCCACCTTCCCACAGGTGTGTCAGACTGCAGCAAGTCCGACATGGGGATGTCCTTCAGGCAGACCTGAGGTTCATTCACAGCAAGCCCCCTCCTGTGACAGAGAGCACTCAAAGCCTGAGAGAGGCCTCTCATAATGTGGAGTTTACACTCAGAATCAGACAACTCTAATAATTCTGCATCAAAACAAACAAAGGAAAAGACAAGTCATTGAAGTGTTTCTGTTCCTGTAAGCAGGAATGGCTGGAATGAAGGTAACAGTGATCATGTGCACGGTTCCTTGCATTTCTAGGTCTTCATGTTGGTACTTCACTAAGGGTTTTGTATTTTTTCAGTCAGTTTGGAGAGTTCCCAAAGCACTGCTCATTTCTAAAATGCATGAATTGGCTTCCCTGGAAATAGCACTCAGCTGGAAAAGAACATGAGTTATAAAAGTAAAAATTACACCAGGGAATAAGAGAAAGAAATCCTCTGCCTTTACATTTTAAATTTATGAAGCACTTTGCTATAGTGAAAAATTCACGTAGCACAAAATCTTGGGGAGCAGACTGAAGAAAAGACAATTTTGACAGCCTGGTTTTCCTTTAATTCTATGTTTCTTCCATCTCCCCTTGGTCCCTTGACATCTTGGTCATGCCTTCCCATCATCCACGCCTTTAATCAATACTCTGCTGCCCACATCAGCTTACAGAATCAGAAGCACTCTGGGCACCCTGATACTGCATTATCCTGTAGACAGAGACCATTGCAGTTTTCCATACAGCCAGACTGGTGTGGTGGAAGATGTGTTACCCAAAAGCCCAGACATTTCCAGAAAAAGCCTGTGCTAACAGCATGTCATCGTTCCCTGAGAAAGATGAGCTAATTAGAAAATGAGTACATTTTTGCAACTTCTTTGAAATATCATCTCAGGAGCTCCTTGAGTTTTCATGAGGAATAAAATCTCCTCCTGCTTTTTTTCAACAAGACCTTTAAATTCTCCGCTTTCCTTCAGGTAGCTTTTTCTACAGCCAAGACCATAACATTTCCTTACATTGTTACTGATGCTATCATTATGAGTGCAGCATTTGCCCTGGAAATATAATAGGAACTCACAGATTATATTATCTAAACTAAGTACTATTTCCCTTCCCACTCACTTGGAAACTATCCCAAATAAAGCCTAACACACAGTTTACAGTTCATGCCCACTTAGGATTACATTAACAGCAGCAGATTTGCATGTAAGTAAATGCATCATAATTCTATGCTGTCACAGCTTTTGGTTGATGGACACTTGGAAATTCACAGTTAACTCTGTGAAGTGCAGTGAAGTTTCTGTGTTTTTAAACCACAATTACATGAAAATCTGAATTTCACATTTTATCCTGCCTCTTAAAGCGAGGTTTGAGCCCTCAGAGTTGTGCAGACAACTTGGAAATGTGCATGTTAAGAAAACAAAAATCTAAAGGCTCACTGAATACAGATTTTTTTAAAATATATCTCTATATTTTTCAAACCATCTCATGATTTCTTAATGCTCCAGATTGGACAGTTTGGCTGCAAAGGATTTTTACAGAAGTTTAAAAGAGTTATGGCATGCTATGAGAAAGATGTAAATACATGCACAGCTTTCTCTCTGTCAAAGCATGATTTGCAGGTCTCCTTAATAAAAAGGCAGCTGGAAAGCAAAACACTTTGAGGGATTAACAGCAGAATTAATTTGCTGTGGCTTGGTCATTTGTGAATTTTACAGATATGCTCCCACAGCAGAGAGAGAAACCAAATTATTTATAATGCTCCAATAGGAGAGCAGTTCCAGTGTACTACATCTGGAAATGAATATTTATATACTGAATAAGTTTTGCTATTAAAATTAAACTACATAAAACTCTAAGCGTGGACTGTGTATCTTTTAAAAATACAAACAAAAACACATATCACTGCAGTACTGATAATAAACTAAAAAAGCCCCAACATCCATAAGAAATTACACAGTTCAATATCAGACTGTGGCTGTACATAAGTTTGTTCCAAACATATCTTTACTCACACCTCACTAAACAAGGCATATCTATTCAGGATATGAAGTCACAACAGTGCAACAGTGATAGTTACCTTCACAGAACTCGGATGATTTTCACTGATGGTGAAAATAAAATACAGAAAACTGAGATTATGTCAGATCATTACAGAAAACAACAAAAAAGAGAAGCAGAAAGAGTTAAATCTGATCTGGTTAAATCCAAATCTGCAGCCCTTTATACCTGCTAAGCACTGCTGACTGCATTTCAGATCACTCTACCATGTGCCAGTGTTCCATTAAATGGCAGCCTGTGAACTGCACTCTGGGATAACTGCAAGTGAACAAAACACATCCTTTACTCTTGCTGTCAAACCCCCGAGCAACCAAACACATACACATACATGAAATAAGTAATATTTGATATTCTCTGAACGAGACACTCTGAATATGAGAGATATTCTGAATATAATGATACACTCACTATTCAGAGATTATATTCTCTGAATATTCTCTGAATTATTTCAATGCTGAGCATGGTAGTCCATAGTCCACTTCAAATTTAGCTTAGTTTAATGCATATTCAACTGTCAAATGTTATGATCTGAGACAATGAGAGACTTCTCTTTGAGCAACATGTCTTACAGAAATGTGGTTTTCAACTTCTTTGAAGACCATGGTCAGGGGTTAACTCTTTCCTAAAAAAAAAGGCACCTAAAAGTGCTGTAGATAAAGCATCTAAAGGTCACTGTAGATAACTTGCACTAAATATAGAAGTAATGTGAAGAATGTCACCACATAACACATACATTTCAATAAACATACACTTTAATGGGGTGGTGTGTCACCTTCTTCCAATCTCCCCTCTATTCCATAAGATTCTACTTCTTTCTCTCAGAAATAAAAAAAACCCAAAACAATCTGGAAAAAAACACCTCAAACTATTTGCAAAGTAAGTTCACCAAGGAATTGTTTTGGATTGACACTAGTATCACATTTTCTTCTGACATTCTATAGTCTACTATATTTAATCACAATCAATATTTATATTGCCTTACTTTGACACACATCAAGGTAACATGTCTGACATTGTACTCAGCGTAGGCAGTTCCCACTTCTCAGGATCACAATTCAGTCAGATGTAATGCTAAATAAGATTTTAAGACAGCAGATGGCATCACTTAGTTATTTTTAACTGTTGCACACTGACCATTTACTGTGTATCATAATCCATTTTTCATTATGATAATCCATAATCCAGGAAATAACAGCCAGGATGAAAACAGACTGGCTCTAAGCTTTGAGAGGGACTACGAAACCAGATCTGCTATTCCATCTTTCTTTTAGAATTTCTTTCTCAGTGTTCCTTGTATAATATCTAGGATATTGTAGGGTGATGGAAAAAAGGCAGAAAGATGTATTTCCTTTGTCAATTCAGATGATATGCAGATTTGAAAAGATAAACATAAAAAAATTTAAAAAAGGTGACTGTACACAGGTTCAAACTGCCTGGAGAAAGGGGAATTCAGAGATGGCAATGTACCCAGTCATTTTTCTGAACCCTTTTCAGAATAATAGAAACATGCTCTACACAGGGTGTTTGGAAAGCTCCTGTCACAGTAGTTAGCAGGTGTTACAGCCACAGTGTGTCATCACAGAGGTGCATTTTTCCATGTACTGTGAGGAACCTGAGCTTACAATGCCACCAGGGAACAGCCAGCTGGACCACCTTCATCAGGCTCGTGGCAAGACTGTAAATTCCAGGATGGCAGCCCATGGTGCAGACCTGGTGCCGCTATGCTGGCTGATTCCAGGTAAGGCTGTTGGAATCTGTCTCCTCCTGAACCACAAACAATTCCACAGAACAACAGAGGGTCCCTTGATGCATGGGAAAGGGGGAATAAACCATACAGAGAAGGGCAAAAATAAGGTCAGAATACAGGAGAAACACTCTCCTCCTCACCCACACATGCACAGGTCTGCTTTCCTTTGTCCACTCCTAATATTTTCTCTGGTCTTACTTTTTTAAAAGTCTTTTTAAAGATCCATGCTGTACACACTGTCTGAATTTGGAGACTGCAGTCTTAGGGAATATTGAGCAATTCTCTGCAGGGTTCCCAAGAGCATCCTTACTGGCTGGGTAAGTGCAAATGCCCACCAGAATTCACACTGGGTATTTAGTGTGCATTTTATAGCAGCCAAAAGCTTGACCTGAGCATCTTCTGTTGGTAGTAATAGATTGTTAATGAATAACAAGTCACGAAAATCAACAGGGCAAAGGAACTTGTGTGGAAGCTATAGGTTTCTTCAGAAAAGAAAAAAATACTGCAGAAAATACTGAAAACAAATGTTAGAAGCAATGAAGGCATTATAAAGTCTTTTCATTTTCCATCTTTATAAAGCTCAATTTTCTCCCCTAGTGTTCAGATCAGCCACCAAAGCATTCATCCTTTATGCTCTAAGCCTAGGACAGAAATAAGCCTTTTTAGTCACTCAGAGCACATCATTACACCTCTGGAAAGCAAACAGAGCTCCAAAAGCTGTGAGGAACAGAGGGGAAAGAAGAGAAAGTATCAATCTCTGGTACAATTAATTACTCTTTTTTTTTTGTTTTATGGAAGTCACTTTCTAAAGTGTTGTTAGTGCATATATTAGACAAAATTTCTTTCCTCCATGGGTTCTTTCCCAGCCCGCTAGCAATACAAATTGAATGTTACTGAAAATAGAATCCATAATAGAATGAATTAAACTTATAGATCCAACAATAATGTGAATCCAAACTAACAGCAGTATTACTGATGTCATGATAATTGGCATTGATATTCACTGTAGCCACATGCTTTCTGCTGAGTCAGTTTTTGAAATACCAAAGTCCAAAAGACAGACAAAAGAATAAATTCCTAGAGGTCATGAAATAGTTGGTAATGTCATTTGTAGTGAACATCACAACCATAAAAACACGAATTATCTGATGCAGGTGTCTCCAGTACCAGTGGTTTGCCTCAAGTGATCTTGCCCTGTCCTAGGGTAGAGCTGCAGCTCCACAAAACAGGATTTGGACACAAAATCCACAAGACACAAACTCAGGAGGTCTGTCCTCAGTGACAGAGGTGAGGTCAGGCAGACTTTAAATTTTAGCTGAAGAATACTCATTGAAGCATCAGACCATATTCTGACATTACTTTGAGGACTAAAATTACACACAGAGGTCTTGCAGGGCTGTCTAAACCAGAAGCAAGTCAGTTGCCTAAGCCCTGCTGCAATCAGCAGCTATTAAATTGCTTTAAACCCTGCAAAATACCACTGAGGACTTCCAGTACTTTTATGTACCTAGGCATTTCCAAATATCTGGTCTCTAGATACAGGTGGAGCCCTTTAAAATTCCTCAATATGAAAGCCATTCTATCCTATTTTATGAATTTTGTGGTAACTGAATCTCACAGTCAACCTATGTACTGCATTCTTTATGCACAGGCACGCACACACAAACAGAGGAAAAGCATTTTCTAAAATCACAGGGAAGTTCTGTAGACATGCCTACATTATTTTACAGGCAGCTACATTGAGCTTTTGAGCTAAGCTGTGTTAACGAAGCATTATATTGCCCCCAGGAGAATTTATTTATTTTCTTACGACAGGAATAAGCAGATCTCCAGAGCTCCAACAATTCCTACCACGAACCCCAAAAGGATTCAGGTCATGATCTGCCTTCCTGCACCTACAGAATAATTTCCTTCCCAAATATTCCTTCCCATTTTTTCTAGACTAGTCTTCCCACCTAAATTCTGAATTTAAATAAGCAGTAAGAACATTTCTCAAGTGCATATAACAATCTACTTACACCTTTATCCCAATCCCAGCTGTCCTAGTTGGTTTGCAGACACCTGTGCAGAAAATGCCAAAGGGACTGGCAATCTCCTCAGTTCCTTTAACAGAGTGCAATTCTGAAAACAAGACAAATTATCTCCTCCTTTCTGTCTTCTACAGTGCTTCTGAACTGGTGGTAGGAGGAGCAGAAAGTCTCCCTATCTTGCAATGTGAGAAAAAGCGAAAATTCCCATCAGAAGTGACTCACCAACATTAATCATATATACACCAGATTGAAAGGCACTCAGAACATGAAGTCAGAATCCCAGCCTCAGCTAAGCAAATGAGAAGTAAATGTCTCAGTACTACCATATTCTTTTAACTGCTCTATCTGTACAGTTTTGCACAATGAAGCTGATGAATATAAATTTATTGTTTCTAGCACTGAACTTCCACTGAGAAGTGCTGCAGAATCTTTTGGAAGAACAAGCAGCTGAGTAGCATGAAACTTCCTATGTCCTGAAATGAATAAGCACCAGTGTAAAAATTTTCACATGTAAAGCATTCATATTCACATGACTTGCCACCTGGCCTGTGCATTAAAATGAATATCCTTATAGCTTAACCAAGCAGATGAAGATCAGAATCTTAAACAACCAAATGACACTGCAGGTCAAGATATTTAGTCTCCTGTTTGCTTCTCATGGGGAGTACTGTGAATTTTTATTCACCAGCACAAAATCCAAGTAAAAAAATCCATAGTGTACTGTTTAGATTCAGGACTACAGCTGAATATAGGGGATTAGGAGGCTTGAAGAAAAAGAGAAAAATAGTAAGAAAAAGTCCTACTGCCTCCAAAAGAAAGTTTGAGAATGAGAATATTTATTTTCTTATTAAAAAAAAAACACAACAAAGCCATCTTTGGACATATACACATGCTACTTGAATCTACAAAGCAGGGAATTTCCCCATTCACACATCTGCCATACTGCTCTACATTCTTCATAAACTGGACTCAGACTTTTTGCCTTTCTAGTAGTCTTAACTCTATATAATAGTAACTATCCAGCTCTCACAGCACTATACCCAGAATTATATATAATATATGAACAATATTCTATTAGCCACAAAAAAACCAACAGTACGAATACAAAAAGTAAATTACACTCCTCCTATTTTTCAGGGAAGTATTCCAGTGCCCAGAACTAGGTTTTTATAGTCTGTCATAGTCCTGTAAACTCAGGATAAATCAAGTGCTGCTCTAGCACTACCTTGGCATAAAAGAAATCAAGCCTCACTCCAATACAGTGCTTGAGCTGCTGCCAAGTTAACAATGTCTATTGGCATTTCATTACATTGCATTTCTGGAAGCTAAGGCACAACTTCAGCATGAGCAGGGCTGCTCTGAGCAACAGACCTGTTCTGTTCAGCTCAACACTCACCCGACAAATAGGTTTGATATATAGCACTGTGTGACACACAAAACCAGGCAAGGATGTAAATTTAGCTCCTCACTGATTTGCTCGAGGATATTTAACTCAAACATTGTAACAATCACTGTAAATAATAACAATACTTACGTAAATCCTGCCTATGACTCGCAAACTTAAGAACAAAATGGTCACATTTTCTTCTGAGTAGAGGTATTTAAAAGAGTCCTGGTTTAAACTGGGTTCTGTTATACTTCAGACATTTATATTTCCCTAGAGAAATGCTTGCATGACTTCAGAGCTTCAGTCTGTTCTATTTCCTCACACAACACAAGACCTTGCTGCTTTGGACAGATCACGTCTGGCTTCTGGTATTCCCTCTCCCAAATCCTGACAGGGAGCAAGACCCCCAGGATGAGCACAGTGATAATCTCACTCTCTGTGACATGGGACTATGGCTTTTTGCACAAACATGCTGCTTCAGACTTAGATCGCAACCACCCACTTTGAGAAGCTTTCTGAGGCAGATTGATGCTGTGCCCTCATCCTTCGGAAAAATCAAACTTGATTTCATCATCTGAAATCTGAGGTACCCCAAAACACTCCTCACTTCTGAGACACTTGGGTCTGCTTGTGCATCATTCAAGAAAACAAAAATATAGAAAACAGAATCATAAACTGTCCATGATGCCACATTTAAAGGGATCCCTAGCAATGTCAGTAAACTAAGTTAGCCAGTCAGAAAAGAGTTAACTCAGTTAACTCTGAAATAGCTACAGAACTCCAGTACAGACCCAATACCATCTCCCTCTCTCTCTGTTATGAATACAAAGGAAGACAACTTTGCCCTAAAGGAAGCTCACATCAGTCTTTCAGTAAATGTTAGCTGGAGCAGGACCACGCTCATTTGTTCTGCTTCCACACCTTGTTTGTGGAAGTTTTTCTAATGTCTTACCTGGCAACAACTCTGGACACAAGGAAAGCCTTTTTTAAAACAGAGCCAGGCTAAGGTTCACAAACTTCTCATGATGATCCTGAAGGTTTTATCTTACAGATTCAGTCACTGCTTTGTAAATCAAGAAAGACAGATGTTCTAATTTTTGGTGGCTAGGCTTTTCCACATGTATTTTGACATGTTTGAAAGAAATGCACTCAGTAGAAAGGGTTAGAGACATCCTAAGATGAAATGTCCCTGAAGAATAACTCCATATCCTCTAGGTAAAGATTTTATGAAGTAAGTAAAAAGAAAAACTGGTGATAAAGTGACCCAAATTGCTACTGATGGTCCCAATGACATGTTATTGTAGTCTGAAGAGCAAAAGCATGCAAGATATTGAAAAGTCATATTAATAATGTACAAAAGTTCAGTCTAAGGACTATCACTTTGGTTGTTACATAAGATCCTATGATAAAAAAAAAAATCAGAGGAAGGTAAGTCTTTGTTTCTTGGTAGATTTCGAGAACATAAAAAATAACTGCCTGATTTTACTTTGAAAATTAACATCTTTACTCTCTTTTTGTGCAGTGTTAGAAATAAGTGGGACTAATACCTCACATGATTTGAGAGTTGTGACTAGTAAGAACAAATCAACCACAATCAGCCGGCAATCTACATTTATAACAACATATACAGCTTATTGAATCCAGAGCAGCAGAGGGGACCAATCCATACTCCTGTGAAGTTCCCAGCTCTCCACAATCACTCCAATTTACATCTGAGAACACCAAAACAAAAGGTTGGTGCCACATGCCTAACAGGGACTGTACACAGGTGTTTAAATTTAGAGTGGAAAACTGCGCAGCTTTCCAGAGCCCTTCTGGCATGATCAGTAAAATGTCAGCCTGGTCTCCAAAGCTCAGCCCCACCACACTGAGATCCACAGAGCAGGGCGTGAGAAGGCAGAAAGTACAGGAGGTGGTCTCCCAGAGGTACATGTGAAAGGCCACATGCTTACAGGACAAAGAGATGACCAGTTTTCATTCAAAAACGTGGAAACAGGCTATTCTGAAAAAAAAAAAAAAAAGCTTCATGGTCAGAACACTACACAGATATGAGAATATATTTCTGAAAAAAAAGACCAAAAATAAACTAAGAAAAGGGTGAATAAAAAAAAAGAAACAAAAAAAGAAACAAACCATCAAATCAAACCCAAAAGTCAGATGTGACCACCAGTGGAAAAAAAATACAAAACCAAACCAACATAATGGACCAGAACAAACATAAACAGAGATTCCCAATTTTCGGCTATTCTCTAACCTAGTGGCTTGTAGCTCTTCCCAGAAACTGGCCTTGGAACCTCCCTCCAGGCCACTCTGGAGAACAGTGAACCCACATTTTCTGGGTCCTGTGGAGCCCTCTCTCACACTGGCAGGTCTGTGATGCAGCTCCTGCTTCATCCTCTCCATTGCTCAGGGAGCTCAGGCACTCACTCAAGGCTGCAGCTTCCGCTCCAGAAAAAGCCATTTCAAAAGTCTGTTACAACTTTGCCACTTGCCACTTCCCTCTCTATTTTCATGGAGCCCCAAGGAAATTGTTTAAGGTCAGCAGGAAAGCATTTGCAGAGCAGGCACAGCAGTGCAGCAGCAGTGTCAGATGCAGACCCCACCCTGCAGCTCTCTGCCCAACTATGAGTGCATCCATGTCCAAGGTCCAGGCCTTAATCCCTTCTCCTCTCCAGATGCTTTACAGCAACTGCTCTCAGACAGGCTGGAACACAGCGTGAAGTGCTAAATTTCAAGTACATGTCTCTGCTCTTAAGACTCTGATTCCTCTTTCTTGTCTGTTTAGAAACGTACTGAAGTAACATTCACCATAAATAAAACAAATGTCTTTGGAAAAGGCCTCAGCAAGATGCTCAGAAAGTCTTCTGCAGTTTGTGATTCCATCTGTTTCCTTCTCCAGTTTAACCTGACACGTTGGCTTATTATTAATCTGTGTGATACTTCAGATATTTTCAGTAAGTCCTACTGAAAAATTTTCCTCCCATTTAGACTAAATGTGAGTTTTCGGCCATGTTATCTGAATTTTTTCACTGATCAGAGAAGAAGTTCTAAACTAAGTTCTCCATTGATAGAAAGGGGCTGATCTGAATATGGAAAATCAGAAATTGCAATCTAATTAGAAAACTCTCATGAAATTTAAGTCTCAGAGGCAAGGGGACAGTTTTATTTTCTACATTTCTAATTAATTTCTACCCTGTTAAGTACACCCAAATTCACATTTGCTTTCATTTCTACCTAATGATATAGAAGTCCCAGAAAATTATGCTGGTAAACAGGACTAATGACCAGTCTTGATGGTGATATAACAAGAAAGGAACAAAAGAAGGATCATGAAAAATTGTAGAAGT
The DNA here is from genome assembly GCF_028769735.1 of Zonotrichia leucophrys gambelii. Classification (NCBI taxonomy): domain Eukaryota; kingdom Metazoa; phylum Chordata; class Aves; order Passeriformes; family Passerellidae; genus Zonotrichia; species Zonotrichia leucophrys. Next base: position 20,155,277 of record NC_088169.1, on the reverse strand, counting down.
AAGCATTCAATACCAAAAGGGAACAATTCATGGGAAGTTAATGAGTAGCCAATATGGGACTGAGCAAGAAATCAACAGTGTCAGAAACCTATGGAAGAAAAGCAGCAAATGTAAACAAGAAGAGCACAGAATGAAATCTGTGGGCAACAGATAGAGAAAAATTCAGGGCTTTAGAAAATGAGAAGCATTGAAATGAATTTCAATTGAATTGAAATCCATTGAAAGTCAGATGCAGGAAGGTGAGAAAAAAACAAGGCCAGAAGAATCACAAATAACTTCAAAAAATAAGCCACTGTTAAAAAAAAATTATGTGATACACAAATTTTGGCAGCCTGTCAAATTTTAACTACCTTTTAAATTACTAATTATGTGTTCTAATTGACTGAATAAGACAGAATTTCAAGAGTTTTAATGTTACCCTTTTTTTTTATCTCTGCAATCTCATCTCAGTGGAGAACCAAATGTCTTCAAAGACAAAAACAGGGCATTTGCTACAAGAAAATCTCTGTCCCTTAACACTACAAGAAACCCAAGTAAAGGTCTATCCTAAATGAAGAACAAGGCAGAAACTTCAGCTACATCAGTGGAATAGGATTTTATAGGTCTTTGTCAAAATAAACCTCTCTGAGAAAGCAACCTATGTTACTCATATACAACCAAGTTACTTACATACTCACCTGAAGCATCTCCATTTCTTCCTAACTGTTCTCCAGACTGACTTCCTTTTAATCAAATAAAAGACACTGTTGGGTCCAAAGCCAGTGTTATCACCTCCAGGTCACCTCCCATCCCTCCTCTGTGGGCAGCAGCACTGGGGCACAGGAAGGGCAGGGAGCAGATTCAGGCATTTCCCCTGCAGATTAGTGCTGTAAGTAATGCCTGGCCCAAAGTGCTCCTGCTCCTTCAGGGACAGTAACACAGAACATGTTGTTATTTACAAACAAATGAAAAAAGGCCAATTGCACGCCTTTCACTTATGATGCCTTTCAACTACACGTGTCTAATCTTAAAATTATATAACTTAAGGTGCATTGGCCATGGGAACATGAACTCATTTTTGTACTACTGCTTTTCCTAAAATTACTTTAACAGGCAGATTATTCATTTAAGATAGAGCATTAAGTCTTTTTGTTCAAATTCAATGAGAACACTTATGCAATGCATGTCAAAATGAAATTAATGTGCATTAAAATCTGGCCTTTGATGAGATTCAATGTATAGAGAGTAGTGCTTACTCTGGAGCCACCTGGAAAGACATCCTTTATCTCTTATTTTAATTTTACCATTTCAGACTAATTCTTGCAATAATTGTTAATGCTTAATTAAGAAAGATGACAGCAGAAGTAATCTCTCTTAGAGGATCCAAAATAAATATAAAGCCATTTCGGAACATCTGTTGCTAGAGATTACTATTGTTGAAAATGGAAAAAAAACTGGATTAAACTGATATCGTACATCTAGGGAACCCTGATAAAGTAAAAACTTCTGTTCACAGCTCTCTGAGAACAGAGGATTTTATGTATTCTGCAGAACTGCATAAAATGCAGAGCAAACAAAGATTAATCACTTCTGTGCCCATGGTCACTAAAAGGCAAGGAAAAATGTTACAGATTTTATAGAAGAAAACTGTGTTTGAAATTGTAGGGAAAAAAATGTTCAGAGTACCTGAAATTTTGCTGGAAATGAAAGAAAAGTTCAAAGGAAAGGAAACTTCCATTTTTGCAGTGGAGAATGCAGCAGTGAGAAAATTAATCTTGTGCATTAATCTTAGCATTCCTCCCAAGTGACTCAGGCCTGCAGAAGAAAACATTCCCACTATCGGGTTAGAAAACGTCATGTTTCCCACACAGAAGGGAGGAAAAAAAGCCTGAGCAGGGCTGGTTTTACTACTTTTCTCCTGATTAATTTGCTTGGAGACCCTTCTGTTGTTCAGTTTCAGATTGCTGAGGAAAATAGTTGCCATTTATGAAAAAAAAAATTGAATTAGTCCTCGTATGTACAATAAGCTTGAGTCAGACATTTCTAAACAGTTATTTAACTATTTATAATTTATTCTAATAGTTCTTGGTAAAAGCATCTTAGAACCACATCAGCAGCAAAACAGAAGATAGGCTAATAAACTCTGTGGCAACGTTTACACGCTTAAGAATTATAAATACATACTTTATGTGGTGACAAGCAGAACAGAAAGTCCAGTAAGCAATGAAGAGTGGGCTCCCCCTTGGTGAGCTGGAAGAGTGAGAGAGCTCAGACAGCCACTGGCAGTACCTGAACCTCCACCATTTCTAATGTCTGAGCCAAATATCTCTTTTTAAAAGCAAAACCCCAGCTCTGTTGGGAGCACTGACCCCATACAGTTCTCAGGTGCCTCTGTAAAAGCCAACGCTGTTACCAACAGGGAAAAAAGCACATGTGCAAAAAGGACAGTCAGTTCTGATGCTTCACTCAAACCCTCCATGCCTGCAGAGCAGAATCCTCCTGCTGGGCACCACAGCATTAAGGGCAGCTACAACCTGTGCTTCCACAGCCAGCGGCGCTCAGCAGGCGGCTCCCAAAGCTGAGCCTGGGGGAGCAGCAGCTTTGCAGATGTGCCCCAGCTGCAGATGTGCAGATGTGTCCCAGCAGCAGGTGTGCAGATGTGCCCCAGCTGCAGGTGTGCAGATGTGCCCCAGCTGCAGGTGTGCCCCAGCTGCAGGTGTGCAGGCGTGCCACAGCTGTAGGTGTGCCGGTGTGCCCCAGCTGCAGGTGTGCAGATGTGCACCAGCTGCAGGTGTGCCCCAGCAGCAGGTGTGCCCCAGTGCAGGGGCTCAGAGCAGCAGTGTCCCCACTCAGCAGCAGGAGAGCCTCGTGCCACAGCAGCCCTGGGCCTGCTCACCCTCCCTGGGACAGGAGACGCCGCCCCAGTGCAGGTACAAGAAGGAGCAGCAGGATGGTCACACCCACACCTGCAGGACTCAAGGCAGACCCTGATGCATTTGAAGGAAGGATGGGCAGGACACAGCTGAGCACTGAAAACTAATTTAACTAATTGACTGTCTTCATAAAACATGTGGAACAGCAAGGTAGGAGACTCAAAAATGCCTCCTGTACAGCCATGTAAAAAACACCAAAGCTTAACCACTTGCAAAACAAGGAGTCAATTAAACTATACTGAACACTATACAGATTGTTATTTATTAATCTTTAAATTATTTCCCAAACAGTTACTCAGCTAAGCTTCTGATCTGTTTTGTATTAGTGTCACATGAAAGTTGAATTATGAATGATTTTTCTCTATTGTTATTTATACATGTAGCAACCAGTTACAATTCAAAACCAGTATTTTACTGTGTCCCTGAAAGAAAATTATCAGTTTGGATGGAACAGTTTTTCTGTATCAGCTTAGGTCTTTCACGAATTGCCTTTTCACAATACAACATTTGAAAAAGAACTGAGATTTCTGAAAATAATTGTATTGGCAAGGAAGGAAGGCAAAATATTAAGGGCAAATATTTCAAGCTTTTAAAGCCAAGTCTTCCTATTACCAAGTCCTCCTCTATTCCCAACTTCCTGCTATTTTATTATATTCTACCAGACAGAAACGTTGTAGAAAGACATAAAACATGATTTAAATGTTTTCCCTCTCTATGTATACCTTGCATGTTAGGTCAGTTGCTCCACTTCACAGCTCAGCTGAAAATTTGTAATAAAAACACAGAGGTAAAATACTTTTGAAGAATGCTGCCATAAAATACACAAATTCTTTTAGCTTTCAAAGAAACTCAAGGAGTTTTTCCACTTGTCACACAATGGTAAGTGATGTAAGACAAAAGGATGGAATGAAAGTCATTAACAGAGAAGAAAGATGGAAAAATCTATCTCACAGTGGTTTACAATATCCTTAGTTTTGTGTTGTAAGAGGGGTTTTCTTTTTGGTTGCTGTTGAGTTTGGCACAGACAAAGTATCTGCAAGTCATGACCTATTAGAAACTTCTATACAAAAAAATAAAATAAAGCTTATTACTAGCTAGGTGTTCATTTTAATCTGTCAGCAGGTTACAAAGAAAAGATGAAAGTAAGCACAAAGAACTATTATATACCAACTACATTTGACTGATGAGTGTTCAAGGTGATTTTAAAAATTAACACACAAAATGTGTATATTGCAGACTTTGCATTACATATGTGAAAAAAAGACTGTGGCATTTATTTCAAGACAGAATACAATACAGAAAGGTCAGATTTTATGTTCTTATTAAAAAGTTTGAAAATTAACATCTTCTTTCCCCTTCTGTCACCAGGTTCTTAACAATTTCACCAAAAAGGAGCACCAAGTAGACACCCAGATATACTCATTTTTTCATCCATTCATAGCCATTTTTTCATCCCTTCACAGCCCACTAATTATTGTAATCTGCATTCATGTTAACATTCATATTAACTGATTTGTTATAAGCACCTTTCATACATACACAGACATGGATGTGAACTTGGGGAAGGATTATAAAAAAACTTCATAAAGAACTCTACTAATTTCATCAATGTCTGACAGCTTCACTGAAAGACTTCACTGGAAAGATACAACCCAGGACTAGATTTTAAACCTAGTTAACCTTCACCCAGTAGGGCAGAAACTGCAGATTTTGTTTCATTTGGAGTACCTGGTGTTCTAATGCTTCAGAGTATCTCAATCACATAAGAAAGGCATCTCTTACAGGCAGAATCTATAAAAACAGGAATAAAGTCAGATGTTGATCCCTAATAAATGAAATAAGAACAACTATCAGACAGACATTCTCAGAATAAACAGAGAGATAGGAAAACCTAAACCATTGAGAAGTGAAATAACATCCCACAAGAAAGTCAGTAAAAGAAAAAGATACCCAATTCTATTGACATATTAGATTGGCCTCAGGGTGGGATATTCAACCTCAAAAAAGTCAAACATACCAAGTAAGGTCAACTATAATTTAAGATTTGTTATAATACCCTTATTCTTTATTTAAAAAAAAAAAGTTCAGAGATTTCTTTGACTCAAATTTTGCATAAATAATTAGAAATCCTAGAATTGTAAGTGTTAAAGAAACAATCTTTATATAGCTACAGATCTTAAAATGCGAATTTTTTATAAGAGCCCCTCAGGTATATTTCAAGCTGTCAGTTTGGTTAGTAATATACTGAAAGCTTAAGAGTAGAAACAGTCTGCTGAAGTCAGTAGGTCTACACACACTGAATTCAGTTGCACAGGATTTTCTCTTTAATGCTGATGCTCCAGAACTGCCCAGGAAAATGCTTTCATGGTAGATAAAAATTAAAAATATAACCCACTTCGTTTAGCACTGAAGTCAGAGATTACTCACCTCTTTCATTCAATAAAGACTGACTTCTTGATCTACAAAACTTCCTGGTCACCTATCAAAACATTCCTATTTGCTCCACTGCTTATTATAATTATTAGGGATCTTTCTCAGGAGTCATTTGACCTGTCCCTCATTGATATTGTCCCATTCCCTATAATATTTGTCTTCTAATCCATCCATCTGCCTGGATGAGCTCTGCATCCTCCTTTGCCCATTTCCTCCTCCTAAAGAGTTCTTGACTCTCTTCAGTGCATCTTCCTCTTCCCTTGTTTTTACATCCGTACTATATCCTAGAAATGCACCGACAGAAAAGGACAATCCCTTGGAAAATAGGACTGCTTCCCCTGCTTCTACTCTTCTTGCACTCATTGAAATATCAGAAGTTTGGTTTCTTCTTAGCCTGGAACACAGGCAGATGAGGCAGCTGCAGCAGCAGTGCCCCGGGGTGAGCGCCGTGCTAAGATCACAGTGGAGAACACTGTGACTGGAGCTGCCTTTGTCATCCTTCTGTGGCAAAGGAACAGGCCACTTTCTGTGCATCACTCAGTACGAGTGACACATTTGTATGGACAGAAACCTCTTAATACACATAGGCAACAAACTAGCAGTTATCCTGATGGAACTTCCTGACATTTCCAAAGCATAAATCATTCAGGAGAGCTGTTTCAAGTCTTGCTGTCACATAAGGTACCTTCAGAGTATACATACTGTACCACTAATAGCTGCTTTACACAGTCAGAAAGAGTAAAGGAATGTTACTGCAATTAACAACTGACCTTTTACTTTGTATGTAAGGGAAAATGCATCGGAACATACCCATACCAAAAAAAAAAAAAAATCTGCTATCTGAGACAGTCCATCAAATCCCTCTAAAATGCTTTGTTTCTGTTATTTATTTTAACCTTGCACAAATGTTGTGGGGTTTTTTTAATGAAGGAGACTAAAAATTCAATATTCTTATATAATAAATAATGCAACCTCATTGTAGGTATACTTCAGAGCAACTAAGAATGCTTAATCACTTTTTTCCTAGGATCATCCTGTAACTTGACATTTCAAAAGTTGTATAGCATGTCAGCAAAAAATAATGCACTGATGGGAATATCCTGATAGAAGTCAAGTAATCTGACACTGCCACACTTAAAGCAATTTTCTTAAAAAAAAAACAAAAAAAAAATCCAAACAAAAATAAAGAAACCACAACTACAAGACCTAAAAGACTATTTAACCACAAAACTATAATTTATTTTCTAATACGTCTCCTCATATATACTAACTAGCTCCTGTCTCTTTTCTTTTAAGAAAAGTACTAGACAACTTGGCAAATATATGTCAATAAAACAAACTTTAAAAAGGTCTCCAGGTGTTCAACCCTGCAAAGGTCAGAGCACCTGAAAGGTGAGAGCTTCCCCAGACATGTAATGCTTAACAAGAACTTTCCATACCTCTTGAGACCAAACCTAAAAGAGCTTTTTATTTCTTGGTGCCAACCCAATTAACATAAATGTATCTTCTTCATTATGTGTTTTCTGGGAAATGTGAGCAGTGTCCTGTCTTTGAATAAAGCTTTATCTTTTTGAGCCACAGAGTTCTTGGTAACATTTTAGCCATACACATCTGCAGCTTACTTTGTGTGAATTAATGTGGCTTTCTCATAAAAGTTGGCTTTAACATCATAAATAACCGACAAGTGCTAAATAAAATCTTTGGCAAAGCTCAGGATGAGATGGAGATTCCCTGCAGCCACCCCACCTGGCACCAAGACAGCAGAGGCCACAGCTGTTGTCCCCACCGGCCCAAAGCTAACTGGGGCATTCCAAGAGCTGTGGCTCCTGGAAATATACTGAATGTCACATTCACAAGGAACATAACCGGGCAAACCAAGTGCACCACTGGGATGGAAGTTACTCTGAGAAGATGCAAGGTTTTTCTGCTTCCCTGTTTATGAAAAATCATATAGCATATAGCCAAGTTTTCACAGGTTTTCTCCCATTTTTCAAGTCACAGAGCAACATACACATCCTAAAAATAAGCAGAAAAAAAAATATTTACAAGTGCTTCTGACATTCACCCTTATATGCCATTGTCTGCCATTTTCCTTGACTTTCTACCTGTTCTTTCCACCCTAAACCCATGCATCAGTACTTCAGCCCTTTCACCTCCACTCGTACATGGTGCCATCCCACAGTGGCATCCATGGGGAAACTCACTGTGCCCTGGCTCCCTACACACTTCCATTTCTCCAACTCAGGCAAGGAGAAAAGGTAAGATCAGGGGCTTGAAGAGAACCATCAAGAGCTGTTTTAGAAGATGACTGAGCAACACACATTTCCAGCATAGCTGTATGCATGTATGCCTGCTCTGTGCATGCATACCCGAGGTCCAGGGAGACAACACAGCCAAGGAAGACAGAGTCTCCTCTGGCTGGCTGAGAAGGCTGTCTGGAGGAGGAATTAGAGGGCAGGGACAGGACTCTTCCTCAGCACTGGGCCTCTGCCAAGACCAGGCAATGGGATGAAAGGACTTGACCTCTGAAGCTGGCCTGAGGATTCAATAAGCTGCTTCACATGGTGTACAAATGTAACTGTTTTGATTGTGGTTTGCCATCCTACTAGACTGTAATACAAGGTTTTCTCTCAGCATAAACAAATTACATCAACAGTCTTGTGGGACACCATGCACACATTTACCCCATGAGTACCTCCTCTGTGTGACATTGCACCAACCCTGCATCTTGGCAGGGAGGGAACCCTGGCAGGCACAGGCCAGGCAGGCCACCACACCTTGCTGGACACCATCACGGTACGCAGTCAAAACAATATCAAAAGAGACAGCCTATGCAAAACCTAATATGACAAGGATCCTTCAATAACTTTTGTAAATGACCAAATCTCCTCATTCTCTACCCTGATGGTCACCAGTGACAGCTTCTCAAAGATGACAAAGGGCTGGGTTCCACCACCTTTACCAAAGAAAATACAGAGGCATGAAGAGAGTAGTTTTGAAGCTAAGAATATTTTAAGTAACGGAGTTAAAAGCAGATGCAAAAATTTTTACCAGCAGAGGTAAACCCTAAAGCAGAATCTGATAAAAATCTGAAAGAAGTATCTTCTAACAACTGAATGATTGAACTGATTTATGTTAGAACATTCTTTCTTTCATGTACACTGAGCCTGGTCCTGTTATAAATACATCCAGCACAAGAATAATCACATCCACTGCCAGGGATAAGAGGATTCTGTGTACATGGCAATCAGCCCTGGTCACACTGAGTGAAACACTCAGGGAATTGCAGGGGGAAAAAAGAGAAGATGAAGTCTATTGTAAGGATAGAGTGTAGTGTCATTCCTATTATTCATTTCATTACACTGATGAAGAGTTTCTCTGATGAACTGGGGAACACAGCCACGAACTTCAGACAGCAGCTTTCCAAAAGGAACAGATTTAGCAGCTTTCTCATTTTAAACTCCATGAGAACACTGGTACTGCAACAAATCAACCTCTTTATGTTTCCAAAAATCCAGTGGGATATTTGTGTTTAACAATATAACAACACATTAATGCCTCCCAAACATTAACAATGTGACACTCATAGTCAAACAGAAACTCACTCATTCACAGCTAGAATGGATGATTAAATCCTAGCTGCTAAGAACTAAAGAACAGACCAGGTTAATGTATAAAGGTTTGATGCGTGCAGAGTTCTCCCTCATCAACTGAAGACAGCTTCTTGAAAGGCTTTCTGCAGGTTCAATGAACACTAAGCAACAGAAGTGAGCTGAAGTGAGTACTTGAGCTACTACGGCTGCTGCCTCAGCCTGGAGAGAATCTCTGCACTGAGGGGTCTTGCATGCAGCCAGAGCTGGCAAGAGCTGCCATGAGCTCCATGGAGGTGCCAGAGGGCTGCAAAAGAAAAGCAGAAAATGAGGTATCCAAAAACCTTGTATTTTAACACTAAGGAGAAACTGGAAGCTTGCTTATCAGAAATATCTGCTTTTTACATACAGGACAGCAATGGGGAAAACCATTCAATGAGAGCAGAAACCTTTAAAAGGGAGCAGGAGGGAAACTATTCTACTCCAACACATCCTTACCTCACTTCACACATCCATGTACCTACTATCTATGATTTGCACACAGGTTCTTATATCAGTCCAGATCTTGTAGGGATTCCTCTGTGAGTACTGACAAGTATGAGCAGTTGAGTCCAAAACTTTGTGCACATCACGTAAGATGAATACTGCTCAGCTTGAGTAGAAATAGCCACTGTTAGAAAAGGAGCCTCCAAAATCATTAATCATTTCTACATCAGCATACATATTCCAGGCACATTCCTTGCTCTGGTGCACCTCTGAGAGTACACATTTACAGTCCAGAGGAGGGCTACAAAGAGATGACAAATTACCTCACACTTCAAACCACAAATATTTGGCTAACTAACTGGCACTGAGGAGCATCCAAAACAACAAAAATGTTGTTATTTCTTTTCTGCTACAAAGCTCAGCACTCTGCTCCTTCTTTCCCCTTTCACAGAGTGAAGATGGTTGGTCTAGCTGTTTTTATCTCAGTGACTTGCAACATCTGTGCTCTTCTTCACTACAGCTACACGTGGCTCATCACAACAATTTGTTCCTGAAAGACACTACCAGGCTTCCATTGGACCTTTGCATCTGGTAAAAATATTAAATGTCTTTGTAAAATCACTGTGGTGTTAAGTTACAGTGTTAGAGATCTTTAATTTCCTTGCTTTTGTTTCAAAATATTCTTCATGTTTGATGAAGATTTTGTAAGATATCTTAGGTCCACATGTTGAATTTCTTGGCCCTGAACCATGCATAAGGCTTTCCAGCTTCCCTAATTTCATACACATGAAAACACGAGGAGGGGTGAGCTGCAATCCAGCATAACTACAATAGGAAGTTATGAGTAGTGACAGGTACTATGTCTGCTGAGTATTACAAAGCTTTGCTGGTTTACACGCATTTTCCTTAATGTCAGTGAAAGATTCACACTACAAAGAAAGAAGGCTTGCATCTACAAACCACTCAGGGAAAGTGGGTATGTAAAAACCAGAGACCTTCACTGGCTTTAGAGGACAGGACCATTTGTCTCTGTTTTAACACCTTTCAGATACTAGCTCACATTTTTCTGTACGGTAAGACATGAAGCTACCTGCCACAGAGGAAGCTCAATGTGGAACCAAGCTTGTGTATACTTGTCCCCACAGTGTGAACAAGCAGAGCACTTGGTAATGATTGATTCCAGGCTGGGACCCTGCTCCCTAGCAGGTCACTGCAGCCATGTCCAGCTGCCATCACAAGGCTCCCAAGCCAGCTGCAGATGACAAATGCTGCCTGAGTTGCTGGAAACGCAGACTGCCTCTGCTGCCTGCAGGACTGGGCAGGCATGCTGCACAAAGGCACACAAACCTCATGACAAGGTCACCTCTCAGGCCCACATCACATCTGACCTGCCTGGCCTCTAGGGAAACTTGGGTGCAAAGCAAGAACTGCTCAGCATATGAGCCAAATATAGCTGGAAAATAACTTTATGGGGAAGAGGAACCAAGGAAGAGGCCCTGGTTCTGAACTTGAGCCAGAAATGCGCCCTCACAGCAAAGAAGGCCATCAGCTCCCTACGCTGCCTAAGCTGCATTAGACAAAGAGTCACCAGCAGGTCAAGGGAGAGGATCCTTGCCCTGCTCAGCATGGCTGAGACACTCACACTTGGGATGTGGGATCCAGTTCTGGGCTCCCCAACACAAGAGAGACAAGGACTGACTTACTGGAGCAAGTTCTCCAGCAAAGGGCCACAAAGATGATTAAGGAATGGGAATGGGAGCATCCCTCATACAAGGGGAGGCTGAGAGAGCTGAGAGAGAAGAGATGCCTTAGAAATGTCTTATCAACCTGCAGAAATATCTGAAGGAGGAAGCAAGTACAGACTCTTCTCTTTGGTGGCAAGTCACAGGACAAGAGACAGTGGCCACAGGCTGAAATTCCACTCTAAACATAGGAAGAAACTTCTACAGTGAGGGTGGTCAGACATCGGCATGGATGCCCACACAGACTGTGTAGTCTCTGCCTCTGAAGATGCCCAAAATAAAACTGAAGAGAGGCCTGAGAAAGCTGCTGTAGCTGACCCTGACCTGAACAAAGCATTGGACTAGATGATCTCCAGAGGAACTCTTCCAATCTTAACTATTCTCTAATTCTGTAAAAAATAAAGAGAAAAAGATAAGTCATATTAGCACTTGTAAAACTAGTAAGAATGCATATAAAGAAATATGGGGATTTTAAGCTGACAGTGTCAGTCACTAAAGCTTTATCAGGAGACTCAAGAGAGTCATTACTTTCACTCTTCCTCCTCCACAAAGGAAAAATTGTTTTAACTCCATAAAATTTCTTCTGTCAGATAAACAGAAACTTTCATCAACAGTAGCTAACCAACCAGCTGAGAGAATAAGTGGCAAAATAATACTTAAAAAAACCCCAAATTAGTACATTATGCTATTTTCCCCAAGCCTTCACTGCCAGTCTTGAATTTTTAAAGTTATTAACATGCTAATAAGTACACTGAAATAAAAAGTACCTATTGTGTTAAATAATTACACCCTAGAGAATATTGAAAAGTTTGTGAAAACAAATTTCTTCATAATTCAAAATGATAGCACACATTTTTTCATTATGCAGCACATGAAAGCGTGCTGGCTGCACGCTTATATTTCATCTACTTGTGGCCAGTGAAAATCATTGCCAAAAGCAGGAGTTCTCCTTGAGAGAACAAACAAAAAAATTAAGCAAAAAAGAACATAATAAAAACATTTGTCTGAGTAACTCATTACGAAGTTACATGAAATTAATAACCTAATAACCTTTTTCATTTCAAAGAAATCCATCTCACTTAGATTTTATTTTACTATTTCATGCCAATGATGAGACTGACTCAAATAATTTACATTCAAATGTGAATGTGAAGTTGCCCAAGACTGTGTGTCTAGGGAAGAAATCCAAGGAAACAGTCTGGTCTCTTGCTGCAAACCAAAGAAAGCAATTATCAAAATAAAAACTGACATTTTGTGAAGTCATAAAGCAATAAAGTCAGACCATTTCTTCCTTTGAGGAGTTTTTGTCTCACTGCCTTGAAAGGGTGATATCTTCCATTTGGACTCAAGGCTGTTGATGGGCAGCTCCATTCAAACCCACAAATCCTGGCATTCCTCTGACACTGACACTCAGGGGGGATAGGCTGCCCTGACCAAATCTCTCACCTTCTTGCCAAGATGCTTTTTCACAAAAGCTCTGTCCCAACTCAGCATCTCCTGAGCCCATTTTCCCACAGAAAGGGACTCAGATGTGCAGAATTAGCTAATTGCATACTCCATGACAAATGGGATGTGTGGCTTGCACTGATGTCACAACAGCATCAGCTGTGGAAGTTGACTCAATGTTAAGGAGAAGATGACATGAAAAGACAGCACAAGTCTTTATGCCTGGTGTTCCTTACTAACAGAGGTAAATGAACTTCTCAGGTCTGCAAGCATTTACCCACAACTGGATTCAGCTGCATCCTGCACTGCCAAGGCATGCTAATATTTATTGTCAATAAAAATACTGAGTACTGTAAAGTAGGAAAGGTTGTTCTGCCCTCCGTGTCATGATGATTACAAACGAAGACAATGCCCAGTTAAAGAGACACTATTCCAAGTCTGCTAAAAAAGCCATTTCCAGAGGTAAAACAGACAGACACTTGGGAATGCTTAAGCTGTGCTGGAGTGTCTGACATACCAGCAATATCTGGGGGGGAAGAAAGAGTGAGAGAAGAAACAACTCCCATTCATGTTAAAGGGATTAGGATCAGAGTCTTGCAGACAGAGGTACTCCACAAGCCACACAGAAATCAAGTATGTTTTAGAAGTTCTACATATAATAGAAGCAATGCCAAGAATTTTTTCAGGATAGACTTTACTGCACTACATTTATTTCCAGCCAGATCATACTCACAGCCTGTTGCCCATACTAGAGAGCAGCTTGGCTAAGGCAAGGCCATTCCAGAGAGGCTTCACAGATCAGAAGATGCATTAAGGGATTTGATTTACAGGAATTATTTTAACGTTTTATCTAAGTGATACTGCATTAAACCCATTCTAATACCCAAATTAATACAGTTTAGAATAGGAAAAAACTGCTCTGTCAGCTTGCAAAGCCAAGCACCTCCTGACCATCAACTCAATATATATTTCATAATAAAACCACACATTGGAGAGGGCATTAAATGTTAAATGCAGTAATGTAAGAGTAGTGAAGCACAGTGCCTGGTGGGAGCAAAGTTAGGTGAAGTGCCCATTTTAACCACAACAGCTCCATGTGGGAGAAAGACAGAAATGTAAGGCATATAGGAAAGAATGAAGTTGTCCCAAAGCAGCAATCCTACTTCTCACTTTGTTCAAAGGCTCACAGGGTTTACCTTCCACATAATAACTGTAACCTAAGGAAACACACTGAAAAAATTACAAGCAAATGAGTATTCCACCACTCGGATCCTATTAGCAAACCATGTATGCTGAAATCCAAAAAGCCTCCTTCACTGCAGTCTTTAGTAATTCATGGAAGCTAACTAGTGAGTGCTTGTAAAACACTCCTCAGATGCTTCTTTGATGCTCTAGCTCAGCTAGGTTTGCACAACAGACACAACCACACACTCCCCAGCCACTTGAAACAATTGGAAGGAAAAGAAGCTGAGATGCACACCAAACGACCAGCTAACTTTCACAGAGCTTTGCATTTCTGCTGCTGTTTCTGGTTTCCTTTTTATTCCAGTACCCTTCCCATTATTTAATGATTTACATAGCACCTATATCCATAGCTATCAGCCATCCTTCCCATATAGCCTTAAAAGGACTTGTTTAGATTTGCAGGGGGAGGGAGAGGGGAGGAAAGGGGGTTTCTTCAGACCGTGCTATGTCAAGGTTGTTGGAAGCCAGCAAATTCTGGCCTCCTGACCCATTTTTAAATAGCAAATTATCAAAACAGTCCTCACGCTGTTTCTCACTAAAATCACTTTTATGATTCTACTCATAGTGAGACATAGAAATCTGCATTTTGGTGACAAACAGAATGTGAAGCATTCTATAATTTTCACTTTAAAAGGATGCAAGAATCGCTGGCTCCTTACAAACTTCACATACTCAGCACACATACAAAAATTTAAACAAGTCCTTTTAAGGCTGCATAGCTTCTGTCTTAAAAAAAAAAAGCCCTCACATATTTGCTGGACTGGGTTGCTAGCGCTTCCCAGGGCTCTTCTCCATCCCTTTATGAGAATCAAACTGTGCCCTGTCCCCAGACAATCCCACCACCTCATTCTTCACCAGTGGGGAAGGGATGGCCAAGGAACATTTCTGCCACCTGGCAGAAATCTTAGAATAAATTATAAAATATAAGAATAATTTAAAACTACACTACAAATGGCAAAAAAAAAATAAAATGGATTAAATAACTGAAAATACACATTTTTTCTTCCTGGCACAGTGAAACTAAGGCTCAATCCTTATTTTCCTAATGCTCTTGATTACCAATCTTTGCTGGCTTCAGTTTTCCATTTCCTGCCTTTGTGATACTAATGTACTTTAAAGCCCAGAAGACCAATTGGTACATAGGATCTGTCCCCATCATAAATACATTCCATAATACAAAAATTCTAGAGATGAAAATATCTTTTAACTTTTTCAGTTTTCATGTCTTCCAGCACGTTTTGTCTCCATGACTACTCAAAGCTCCACTTTTCATTTATTCTGTGTGGAATATGAGCCTTTGAACAGATACATACAACACTAATAGTCCTTACACACAAAAACCACCACAAATTCCTCAATGCAAAATTTTTTAAGATAAAATACTTGTTCTGTGAAAATCAATATTTCTTGTGGGCCCTATGAGTCCTGGGCAAAAATATTTCAGTCAACATTTTTTATGAGAAGATATGACGGGAGAAAGGTGAACAGCAACAGACCGAGAGGCTATTGAAGAAACATCCTGCTTCTATGGAATAAGCTCCTAATTGCCAACCTGAGTTTATTTATGCCTACTTTATGATTCATAGCTGTGCTTTCATGGAAAGAATTCTTTCTTTTCTGTTTATTCCCTTCATGTATCATTGACAATAATCGCACCCTTCTCATCTTCCCTTTCACTACGCTAAGCAACATTATTCTCCTTCAGTCCTCAGGATGAGAATATCTCGATTTCCTTCATTGTTTTCACACAATTTCTCCAGACAATAATTCATCTTTCTTGAACACAGGGCATTGGAAATGTACTCATATTCCCAGTGAAACTGTATCAGTGCTCTTTGCAATGCTATAAACACTTTTCTTTCTCTCCCAGAAATCTAACACCAAATCCAAGGCATGTGGTTAGAAAAGAAAAAACAAAAAAAGAATACCATACTTTTCAAAAATGCAACAACTATCAAGGACAACCATCAAATTATTCTGCACTATCTGGCTATGGTAAAATTATGCTTCATTTTCCTTGCCCATTCATCATTATTCTTTGTTTTTAATGACTTCCTTGTTCTAAATACTTTCTCGTAACAAATGTCAGAATAATCAATCTGTTGGTCTTAAGTCAGATTTTTGCTTAACAGGTTAAAAAATTATATTTGTTATTCTCCAGTCATATGTGAGCAGCTCTGGAAGGACTGAGCTATCAAAAATGCTTCAGATCAGATTTTAAGGTTTATGTGTCAACCCCTCCAATATTTTGAGCTGATGTCTAATGACATAGGCAACACAAACCTTGTAGAGAAAGTACCATATTCTACAACAATGAATGTAGCTACGGAGAGGACCTTGTGCCATTATTACTATTATTATTACTGTCATCTAGGGATGGCCATCATATGGTTCCCAGGATCCAGGAAGATCAGACACTTGCGTTTTATTCTTAAAACGGAAATTCTATTTTTCAGGCCATCATTTACACAAACAACCTTGGCTTTAGTACAGCACCTCCAACATTACCACTGTACTGACAGTGGCATAGAAGATATCTCCTTTTGAGATAATTTCTGTATTCTTTTTGAGGTATACTACTTATTCAATGCATCATGGCTTCATCTCAGTCCCTGATTCTGTCTGAAGGACCTCTTTTATTTGCATCAGCCTCCTCTGCATAGGACAGCTTGACCTTTTACAATTTGCACAGAAGCCTTTAGCCTTCTTTGTTTGCAGGACCTCTGCTTATCCTTTATTCTGAGGCAGTTAATTGTCCATTTGCACTTCCAATAGAATGCTTTATGTATGATTCTGAAAGTTTGGGGACTTTGCTTTCTGGAGAAAAATAAATTAACTGTCCCCTGACCTCTTCTGTTTGGTTAATTAATTCCCTCAACTTTATCCCCTGCATTTTGTTCAAATTCCATTTGAAATTGGTTAAGTTGTCAGCATTTGTTCCGGAATTGTTTTCATAGTCAGCTCTTCCATAAGGTCATTCCTACATACCAAAGCCAAGCCTGAAATGGAGTGATCTTTTCATTCAGTAACTATTAGAAGAAATATGTTGACTACTACATCCAGAAATATCCTTCCTATCATTATTAATAGCATCTTCTCCAAGGACTAAAAGTTTCCCAGAGATATGGATCTCCCAGTAGTATTTCCTTCTCTAGCAATGCTGACTTCTACACAAAAGCTGAACTTGGCATCTAGAGCAGACCCCTAACACCCCTGAGTGCACCTCACATCTCACACCTGCCCAGGTAAGGTAGAGCAGGACAAGGAGCAGGGGACCTGTGCACTTGTCCGTCCCATCAACCAGCAGCTGGGATGAACTCCTCATCACCCCCAGGCCATTCTGCCACTGTGTGAACAAGCACAACTAACACTGTTGCCTATGTCATAAAAAATTCATCCAGAATCCATTTTTAAAGTAATCCAAATGACAGAAAAATTTTAAATTTCAGAAACTTTGCCATGGTTTTAAAAATTTCTTAACTTTGTGGATCCCTTCTATCAAAAAATGTGAGACAATTAGCCAGTCTGACCTAACAAAAGATTTTTATCATTATTAGACATATGTTTACAGACAGACAAGTTTGAAGAGAATTTATTCTTAATTTGGCATTTCAGAAGCACCTCTCACCTTAGCAGTGTAACAAAGGCAGCTTTAAGTACTTGAGTGCAGTTGTATTTATTAACACTTTGCATGAGTCACCACTTCCAAATGCCTTATGCTGTCCTTAAAATCATACTGGCATATATTTCCTTTTAACATTTTGCTAAGTGCTACTAAAACTTTACAGCCCTGGGGGAAAATTATGTAGGAGAGAATTGGCACACTTACACTTGAAACAATGAGGACACATAGATCTGTTCATCCTTTACCCATTCAAATTCACAACAAGCAAAAAACCACCTTTACTTAATGTAATGTCATCCATAAAATTTTGCAAGTATGAATTACATTTCCCCCAGAAAATGCAATGTACCTCTGGTAAGCCTGCACAAAGGGCCACTGGTTAGCACAAGATAATGATCCTAAATCCTAAGAGTAGTCATGTAAGAGAGGAAAAAAGTCAATATGAATTTTAAAAAATATGTATTTAATTTCAGAAATAAATAGGTGCACAATAGATTCTCTTTAAAGTATGGTCTGATTTCTTAGTCTTATGTTTTCTGTTTTGAAAAGTTTGGCAAAACAGAAAGAATAGCACCACTGAAGTGAGTTATGAAGAGGACTGAAAATGTTGATATTATTTAAGGTGGTGAGGTCATTTCTGTCAAACATCTGTATAAGTTCCAGGCAGATGTGTGCTTTTCCCATTTACATCCCAATATATCCATAATCACTGACAGTGAAATGTAAAAGCTGGAGTTTTCCTCCAAATTAAGCTATCCATACAAAAAGGAGTTACTATCACAAGAGTAGTGGTGCAAACAAAAGGAACCAGTTCATATGAGCAGAGGGTTTGCCCCCAGTAATGAACATTTGCTTCACCCCCTGTGGTTTAACGTGGCAGGGACACACCTAGGAGCTTCCTCCACAGCTGCTGCTCCAAGTGCCAGGAGTTCTTACAGCCCCTGGGCCAAGGCACAGAGGCTGAGAGCAGCCAGGGGGCTGCAGCAGCTGCAAGGGATCCGTGCTGGGGCTGTGGGCTGGCTGCCAGACCCAACAGCAGCACGGTCACCCTATCCATGCCTTTCTCCCATCAGTACTTGGCAATTTCTCCTCCTTTTTGTCCCACATTATCTTCAGTTTGCTGTCTCCCAACTCCACCTCTCCCTTTTCTGTGCCCAAAACCAACCATTAACAGAGACATTTCAAGAGGAACTCCAGCAGAATGAGGAAAATGAGGTAGGTCCTTGGCTTCCCTCTCCTGCTCCACCTGCAGAGGCAGCAGATCTCAGTCTCTGAGAGGATGATTTGTCCTAGCTAAGGAAGTGCAGAACAAAGTTGATTAAAGCAACTATTTAAAAGATGGGAAATAAAAAGAAAAAAGTAAAGCCATCAGCTGAAAAGATTGCCAAGAGCAGTACTCATCTAAATGAAGAGCACTGCAGCATTCATGTCAGCTGCTAAGCTTGGGCTCCATTTATAGTTGGGGTGAGGAAGGGATCATGACAGAGGACATTTTCCCTTTGACTTCAGGCCATGAAACCAGCTCCTGTCACTCTGCTCTCACATTTTTCCCTACTGTGTGTGAAGTCCACCCCTGAAGAAGGCAACAAACACAGAGGACACTTTCTAGGGAGAGAGACAGAATAAGGGCGTCCCTCACAGCAGAGCCAGCATCCTTTCTGCAGGCCAAACAAATAAAGGAAGGAAAGCTTGGATAACTAACAGGCCAACAGAAGTGCAGTTTCTGCTAAAAGCTCACATATTCATGGTGCCCCAAGAATAAATTTAAGTCAATATGAAAAGCTGGTCACAGGGATCTGGAAGAGCCCTTTAGCTGAAGCAATGAATGAAAACACCATCCAATCTCTGAGACACAGACCTGGTGTGTTTATCTAAGAGGTTACACATAGCTGGGTGCAACAGCAAGGGGCAGGGATCCACAGCTCAGGAGGGCCCCCATGTCTTACAGTCCGAAATATTGGCCAGGTGAATTCTACTAACTTTTCAAGTATTTTCCTTCCCAAGAAATCACTTTCCAGTTTTAAGCAATTATGAAGAGTTAAGGCTTAAGACTGATTTTCTTATATAAAGTAAAAATAAAGCAGAACAAATATGCTTCTTTGAAACTTTTAGGAAAAGGATCAGTCCCCTAATTTGCCAGAGGTGTAAGTAATAATTGCACTAGCATGTTTCCAGAGTGCTTTTTATCTCTTTGCTATTGCCATTCTCTTTGAAGAAGAAGCAGATTCTCAGGAGAACAATAATTAATAGTCAGCCTAGAGATAATTTCCTCCAGTCCCTCTGCAGTGCTAAATTGCATGAGTCTGCAGGAAACAGAGTAAAGTGGACAATATAAAAACAATCTAAACCTACTACAAATGGGAGGAAGATGTGTACCAAAGCAATGGGGGGCATGTACATGTTTAAGAGAGCTCCACAAAAGCTGCTATTTCTTTTTGTTTTCCTTGATGCACAAACCTACAGAGATTTACTAAGACTAGAAGTACATGTTTCAGAGGTCATTTGGGAAGTAATTCAAATACATTTAAGACTGCATACATGTAAACCTATGTAAAGTGCAGGTGAGCAGGGAGACTACCAAACACTCCTGACACAAATATAAGAAATCCATGACTAAGAGACACAGGATTGTCACACACCTTCCCCCCAGAATAAGGCTAAATGGCAGACACAGTTTTCATGCCACAGTAGAGAAATCACACAGGAGCATCAAAAGAAGGCACCAGAAAGCAGGCTGTCAAAACTAATAAAGGACCTCAGAAACTTCTGGATGAATTATTTTTATGCCTCAGATCCAGCCTATGAGCTGTAGAAGAGGCACCTCCTGCAAGCACAGCTACAAGTAAAAGTGCAGCAGTGTAATTACTGCAAGCTCATCTCTGCTTTACTAATACACATACCTGGGCCCTTATCTTTTTCTCCAAGTTGGTATAGTGTTCATTTCTGTAACTAATGCAATTACTTCTCCTGCAGTCAAAACTGCAACTTTTTCTTGTTTCTTTTTATTTGATGAAAGTTAACACTGGAAAGAGACAATTTTTAAGGGAAAGGAATTCTGAGAAATAATTATACCAAACTCACAGGTGAGGTTTCAGTAACACTAACACTGAAAATGCCACAACAGTCCATACGCACAACTGGGGATTAGAACAGCAGATCTAAGCTTGCATGGCATTCTGCTCTATGTTTTACAAGATACAAGAAATGACTGTACTCATAAAGGAAACGTTTTTAAATGGATAGCTGAACTTAGTTTTGGCAAGGTAACTCAAGCACCTTCCAGCAAGTGTGAAGAAGCTTTGTTGCAACCTCAGGAGGCCAAGCAGCAAGCCTTGCTCTCTCCTCCCATGTGGTGGCCACTGATACCAATGATTTCTGTTAAAAACCAACTGTGATGTGGGGATTGGGTAATCTTATGGATAATCTGAAGTGAATACTTCTAACAGAAAATACAAGAGCAGAATAAAAAACACACACAATTAATACATTGTAATACACATTCATATAGAAAGCAGACACTTGTGATTACAAAGATCTTTGTTTCCCCAAAGAAACATCTTTTGAGCATTGCTCCTTGCTAACATGATGGTTTGGCCTTCATTTACGTGGGTATATCAGCAAGGCTGCTTATGTGAATGTGTAATTCAGCCTCAAGTGCTGCTCTTGAGTGATGCTGATGCCTCAGTGAGCAAACAAATCTGCGGCTTAAGTCTGGAGGAGCCATCAACCCTCAAGACTAACGAAAACCAAGACATTGGTAAGTAGTTGACAAGACTCAGGATTCATGGAACACCAGAGGACAGGAGTATTTTTTCAACCCTTTCTTGAGTGTCAGCACAGTTTCTATACAAGGAATTCTTTTAAAGAGTTACTCAGACAGAGATGGCACCAAACACAGGTGTATGCTGGCCAAAGGGGCAGCGATCCTGCCAGCAGGAGCAGTGCTCAGGAAGGAATCCAGACACACCATCAGCAGGACTGTACCTACAATGCCCACCCAAACACCACATTACTTCTCTTGTTTGAAACAAATGTCAACACTCCTGAAGCTCTGAGCAGGGCAGGATAGTCCTGATCTCAATCTTCACTATATTTGCTTATTTATAACCATCACTGAGGCTCAAAGTGCCACTGGTAGAGGCTGGGACCATCTGAACTGCATGTGGCTTAACATGGACAAAAAGGACTCCCAAATGCAATGAATTCGCATGATAAGACATAATTATAATGGTGACAGGGAATCCAGAGCCATTCATTTACCCACTTCTGCTTCAAGCAGGGAAGCCTTGAGGAGATTTGAAGAAACTCACGTAAGAGCAACCTCATTTGCCTGATGAATGGAATCAAAATGTCTGCTTCTTTGGAGCCAGATTGAGAAATTGCACTTAGAGTTAAATCTATGTCTAAATACCTAAACATGCACTGTTATGAGTCAGAGTATTTATTGTTGCCTTGCTCCAATCACCCTGCTAAAGCTGCATTCAAGCTTGCTTTAAAAGGGATCCACAAAGATAGCTAGAGGCCAGTTTAGGCAAAATAACAAGACATTAATTCCTCATGGTAATTCATCCCAGAATAAATGTGACCTCCCCTTTTCCCCCTTGATTTTGCATTCTTAATAGATAAATAGAAATTCTACCGAGTTCACAGAAAACTGAGTAGTATTACCATTAGTGGGAAAAAAAGCTTCATGGGAGAAAACAGCAAGATGAATCACCAAGAACATAACAAGGTTATTTGTGAAAAGCAAGGAAATACGTACACACTCTATTACACATTATTGCTTCTAAATGCACCAAAATGCATTAAGCACTTTACAGAACAAGCTATGTACAAACTCTGCTCTTGTCAGTTTATAAATCTGGCTTCATAAACACTGAAACCATCCTCACCCCTTGTCAAGCAGCCATGTGACTGCTGGCATTTTCAGAAGCAATGACTGAAATCTGCTCTCTGTTTTGAAGTTTGTTTTACACCAGACCTCGAGAGCAGAGCTGCACCGTTTCAGAAAACTTCAGTAATATATACTGTAAAGAAAATACTCATCCATGTAAAATGAAACCTTGACTTGACCTGGCCTTGCACACTTAGCAGAGAGGCAGTGTTAGACAGGAGATCAAACCTACAAGTGTCTCAAACACACAAGACTAAAACACATAGCGCTATGACAATCTGTACAAGACAAGGGGAAAATGAAAGCAGTCATTTCAACATCAATCTTTGCAGTTGAAGGTCTTTACCTGAGTTTGAAGAGTTCAAACCAAAGCCTCACCTTGCAAAAAGACACCAGCAAAATTAAAGGAAATATAATTAACTAATGGCAACAGCATGAAGATCTGAGCTCTAAGAGCCCTGAATTGGGAGAATGTGTATTACCAAATTACATACATAACTTGGGAAAAGTGAAGAACCTTGTTATTTCCTGTGCCTTTTAGTGAAAGGTACACTCTAATCTGCAAAGCCTCACACATTTAAGTCAATAGTTATTAATAGCCAATATATGGTATTATGTGGTAGAAAATCAATCAAAAAGTATAAATATTCCAACAGAAATAATACAAAATGAGTTAGGCCGATAAATGTGCTCTGCACAGCATTTTTTTTAAAAATTGTTGCCCATGATCTACAGAGCATCTGTACTTCCTGATAATTCATTTTCTCACTTTCCTGCAAAAGAAAGCATTTAAGAGAACTTTAAAATAAGCAATAGATAAAAACCACCATCAGAAACATGATAGTAAAGGAAAGGAATTCAATAATACTTCTTCAGCTGGAATTTCAGGCATGAATTCTACATAAAGGGGAAATGATTTAAACAACTAGTGCAAAATATAGTAAGATATAAGTAAACTCTGCTTAATATTGCAAGCTAGCTAAAAGAACAGACACTCTATTTGCAGGCATAGGTAATAATTGTAAAGACTTCCTGGCAATAATATTTCTTGTCAAACACTTTGATGTTATGCCCGAGAGAGAGGAAAAAAAAAAAACAACAGCAGCTTGTTACTAATCAGACTTCCTCCCTGTGCACATTTTAATTACTCTTTATTTAAGGTAGGGCAGAAACACTGTCCCCTTCACCTTTTTCAATCTTGCTGAGAGAAAAGGACTTGCAACAGCACAGAATTGTTTCGCTGCACAGCAACAATTACTGGGTATTATCTGGCAATGCCACACAAGAAAGAAAAAAGCCTCAGCTGGCCAGATGAACAGGGCCAGCTCCTAGTAAAAGTATCTTTTCAAATTCAGCTGTACAGACCTCAAAGTTGCTGAAAGACACTAAATTTGACAGTCAGCCAAGTAATTCTTTCCCATCACTTCACAGAAGATGACTAAAGGCACCTATGACATATCTAAGGGCACAAAAATAGTTCATGCTTACCTGGGTTTGAGAAAGCCTGCACCAACAAAAAAACATAATGGGATGACTGTCCATGGATGATGGAAATGCAGAAAGGAAAAATGATACAAACTTGTGTGACAACACAGTATTGACAAAATTAAGGTTATAGCACTGTGGCAAGGGCCACAGTCTTGACTCAAGTTCAGCCTAATTTAGAGACCAACAGGGACAATGGCAATATTAACTCATGGCCAGAAATGCTGCTGTAGTACTGAAGGATTTAAATACTCTCCAGCCATTGTGTATACGTCCTGGAAGTAAAATACATAATTCATCATCACTCAAAACAAACTATCCAAAATCATGCAGAGAGACTCAGTAGCTGGAGACTCCCAAATTTCTCATATAAAGGAGTGCTTTCAAAACTACAGTGCTATCAGAAAATAAAGATTTAGAAGGACCACTTCCAAAGCCATGAATCACCTGTAGTGGAACAACCATTGTTCATTAGAGAACTCACAGCAGGGAGAATGCCTCCCCAAAAAAATATAGTTAGCCAGAAGGGAAATTGTCAACTGATCAAAAAGGACAAGAGCATCTCTTCTGTAAATAAATATAAACAACTCTTTTTGTTAGAATAAAGTAACAAAAACATTTGACAAAGTAATGTACAATGTACAGAGGACTGCACAGTTTGCTCTTTTTACCCCTTTTCTCCTCTGTATTTCTGACAGAGGTTAATTCTGCCCTCTTGCAACATTTTACCATAGTAAATTCCTAAAATTCAGGAATTCGACATTGCTTGACATGGGCTGTGCATTCATGCATGGAAAACCTTGACTAAAATGCAGATACACTGTGGAAGACGACAGGTGAGGGGTAATAAAGCTCAAAAATTTGCATTTAATTAGTCCATTCTCCTGTGGCCTCAGACTGAATTTCAGATTTACATCAATCTAAATCGAACCTTGTGAATACAGTTCAGAGTAAGACATGCAAGAAGAAAAAAAAATTAAAAACCCAAAAGTATTTATAGAGAAATTCAGGCCTCAGTAACTCTGAAAACAAAGCTCCTCACTAGCAATTTCATTTCTTCCAGCCACAGTGTCCAGCTATGGGCTCACTCAGCCACAAGGAAACAAAGCAGCCCAGAATGATGCACCAGCAAGACCCTTACCCAAAAGGCAAAATTGTCTGTCCAGAATCACAGCTGAGCAGGACTTCACCTTCTGCTGAAGAAGGACTGTGAACTGCCTCTGGAAATCCCAGTGGCTTTAAATCCAAAACCATCAGGTCAAGCTGAGAGCCGGACTGACTCATGCACTTGTGTGACATTGCAGTTTTCACTCCTGGAAAACTTCGGCTTGTGTCCATCATGCACAAATGGAAGTGAGTGGTGCAATTCTCAGGTGCTCACAGTCTGTGTCACAGCTGGCTGTCATCTCCTGTGCTCCTCCAACAGCAGCTCAGGTAATTCAGCTCTTGAGGTCACAAGGACACAGCTCAGCAGTTCCCCTGCTCCTGAGCTAAACACAGGTGTTGGAAAGTGCTGCCTGTCACTACATAATGCTGAGAGCAGTGCACGTGCATCTCTCCAGTGAAAACCCACCAAACCCACCACTGAGACATGAACCTGGGCTCAAGACATGAACATTTTGCATCCCTCACTGCAGGGGCAGCCCATGTGCTTCTCAAGGGTTGAAACAAAACCCCCTGGTCATTGCTGCTGCTTGTGCAAGATACTGCAGACTCCACAAGAAGAGATTCAGCAGTTACAGCTCTGAAAGACATGCAGCCTCCAGTTAAAAGCCAAGCCATGTACTTCCCCTCCTGCCACCTGTTCCTACCATTTGTCCAGATGTGCTCAGAGGACAGAACAGGCTGAGAACTTGACAGCAAAAACATTCATAAAGGAGACCACAGAAACACATATCTGGGAGAGGAAGCAACCAGCTAATTGGGGGTTCCTCAATTACTCATAGGGATCTCTGCTTGCAAACAAGAAAACCCCTTTGACATTCTACCAAAAGTTCCTCAGTGCCATACTCTGCAGTAAAATAAATCACTCATTTTTATTTAAGATAACTTTCATAGAAATTGGGAATATTTCCAACATTCAATATGTGCAGCTACAAAATCTGACATTTAAAGGGATACATAATAACAGTATGCAAATATTAATGACAGCCTGCAGTGATACAGAACAAGAGCAATTTACCACAAAAGAAAAAAAATAAACATTTAAGGCCAGAGTACCAGTTAAAGGATGGTTTTACCCAGAGGGTCACAGGAATGTGAGACAATCTGCCAAGGGAAATGGAGGGTGTGGCCTCTGCACAAAGTTGGATTCCACATCTGTTTCATGAGCTGGGATATATTTCAGCAAGAACAGGACTAGGCAGCAAGTACCTATGGTTTTCTTCCAGCACAATTTGTTTATGGGTTTGCTTTTTTTTTTTTTTTTGGTATGTAGAAATAGTTCTAAATACTGTGCTTATTCAAAACCCCATCTGAAAAGCAGAAATACATTTCCAAGTTTTTAAGCTAGCTTAATCAAACAATGATCTTCAGATTCTTTTCCCCAGCTTGTGTTTAAACAAAGTGCTTTGCAAGCCTCAAGATCTTTATTAATAGGTCCAGACTGGAAAAAATACAGTAATCACAGAAATGAGAATTTCAGCCAGCAAAGATACTGGATCCAAGTGCCAAGTCACATATAGATGAGTGTAACAGGACCTTTTACAAACTAACAGGAAAAAGGGAAAAAATACTCATCATTAAACAACATTTAACTTAGGTGTCTGCATCAAACCTCACACCCCAAGCAACACAACTGACTTTGTAAATATTTAAAACTTTGCAAGTATTATACCTTTATCAACATCAAAAGAAGACAACAGCAAGTTTCAGGAGATTAGACAGGCCAAAGTCTGGGTGCTACAGTTATACTTAGTTATACAAGATGCTCCATTTCAAAGAAATTGATCATCTACAGTAAACAGAAACAGTGAAGACTGGCTCTAATCTACTGTAGTTACACAGAACTGTAGTAGTTATAAAATCACAGGATCATCTATCTTCATGGCAGTGCAGCAAAAGTGACTGATAATCAGATTCACATAAACTAATGCACAAAAGTATGAGGTATTATTTAGAAGTAAACAATTCAATTGTATGATGTAATATCAACAGCCTCCAGTATAATTTCCACAGCTTCAATCACCTGTTTCAAAAATGCAAAGCATCCATGTATGAAACAACAGCAGGCAGTTAAGATCAGCACTTACTCTTCCTGCATACCTGAGGGCACCACAGCCTGAAAAACCCAAACTTTACTCAGGTTGCCCTTAGCAACTGAACACTAAATACAGTCTATTTAAGTACTGCTGTAATATTCAATTTTCCATCAGCATATCATAACATTTTTTGCTTTAGTAGAGAATATATTCAGAAAATCCTTTTAAATGTGAGCTATCAATAACACTTAGATAGTAAGCATTAGAAAGAAAAAACATTACTTACTTTTCTTTTTTAGTCAGCCATGCCTGATAAGATCCAGGTATCTCCCAAGGGAGCACTAAGGTCTAACACCCCTTTAGAGAAACTTAATGTGAACCATGTGGACTTGACAGCCAAGGCATGCTACAGAAAAGGCTGTCAGATTCTTTTTGTAAGCAGTACAATGCATGCAGACCTCCTTTATTCCCTAGACAAGTAAAAGCCATTTCACTCCATGAAGTGAAATGTCTTTCTATATTCTCAAATGTCATAGAAAGGCAGCAATAGTGTGGAATTTGAACTCTGAGTACATCTTTTCCAAGTCACTAAGAGTTCAGCTGTATTTCTGCCACAGGTAGAGATATTCCTTTAGAACAAGAGCAGCAAACACACCTTGCCCAGAAATAGTAGTGGGTGAACAACAGAGGTCCTTAACAGACAAATGAAAGAAGTTCAAAAATCCCTGCTTACATGATGACATGTAAACCAGAGTATTCCTTAGGTGTCATTTTCATTTGCTATTTAAATTCTAAATATATATGAAATTTTGAAGAGCTGTAGCCAGCAAAACTACTTTACTAAATATAACTCTACAGAAACAAATCTCCTGAGTAAGTAAATTTCCTTCCTCACAGTTGTACACAGACACTTGTGCATAAAAGGTAACCAATTTGCAACTGAAGATAAATACAAGTAGAACCAACTACCTAAATATATCTGTGACCTCAATCATCTTCCATTTACTTCACTCTTCAGGCTGAAAGAAGTGTGAAGACACATCTGCAAATTTCAAAAAGCTTCTGGAAAACAGAACTGGAATACAAACCATCAGCTTGTGTGGGGAATATTGACTAGGTGGAGTTCAACATCTTTACTTCAGGGTAGTTCTGTATTCACACCACCATCATACCTGAACAATCTCTAAAGGCTAGCACGTTTGTACACACAAACAAATACTTCTCTTCTTTAGGAAGAGAAGTATTTCCACAGGGGAAGAAAAAATTGAAAAAGGACCAGAGAACAGCCTTGTTCTAAAGTCACCAATAAAGGAAATAACAGAGACTGAAATCCTCATCTTGCACTTCATCTACATGGCTAAGCTTCATTCCAGGCACAGGTGCTGATTTTAGCCAAGCATGACCTTGCTGCTCAGGCAGAGCTGAGCCCAAAACATCACCCTGAAGCTTTGCAGAGGACTGGTGCTGGCTGATTCAGTCTTCTCCTGGAGAAGCTGTATCAGCATAAACCTTCCTGGGGAAGCACAGCACCACATCTGAGCCTAATGGTTGTGTGCCCCTCTGCAGAGAAACCCTGAAGATCCACTCATGTGCGAGTTTTGTTAAACAGCATCTTTGCAAGTACTATTACAAGAACTGTAATTGCTCTGCAGGGACAGATTATGCTAGAGACAGAGAGAAACTGAATAAAGGGAAGCTTTACCTCCTGCCGTCTATACACAGGGTGGCCACTTTTCTCTGTACTTTAGACCACTTGTATTCCTGCACAGTGTCTGGGAGCAGACTAATAAACCACATCAGTGTGGCTCTGCACCTAACCTAGCAAGTCCTGCCCAACTCCACCTGCATCTGCCCCCATCTTTGTCCTGCATATGAGAGGAAGAACAGTGATATCCACATGTCAGTAAGAGCTCCCAGAATACATGAGGTGTTCAACAGCTATAAAAAAAATAGAATCTGATCAGAATGGAAATCTACTTCCTGTAACTTTTCAGAATCCTGTGACACACATGAGCTCCTTGCTTCCTGAATTCCAGCTCTTTGGTGTTAACTCATGGCCACTTTGCATAGCAGATAAAAAACAGCTGGACTCACTTCAAATTCCATCAATCCCAGTCAAAGCTTGGTCCTGGTGTTCATACTGAGTGACAAAGAGAGCTCACTTCCTATATTTATACATGCTCTTTAGAGATTAGCAATAAAAGTACTTTCAAACGTTGCAGAAGTGCAAGCATGAGTCACCACTGTCACTGGGAATTTCACCCAAATGAAGAATGAAGCACTGGGCTCAACATCCTCAGAAATCATATTCCTCCTTCCAAAAAACCCAACATGCATAAGGTGAGATAAGTCCTTGACAAATAAAATCCAAGAATCAGATGCCAGAAATCTGACATTTAACTACTCCTCTACTGCTAATTGCCTCTTCTGTAGCTTGCTTATTTGGTGAATTTGATAGTTTTCTTCAAAATTTCCTAATTTGAAAACAACACCTACAGAGCAATTAAACCTCTTGAACAAGTTAACTCTGCTTGTGACTATTCAGGATAGGAGAAAATAAGCAGTTACCTTTTGTGAAGTAGAGATGTTTAAGATTTTTTGATGGGCAGGAACTTCCTCTCCAGCCCACAGCCTGTCCTCAACCTCACCAAACCTAAGCACAAAAACACACTCTGATTGATCTGGATACACACTGGCCCAGCCTGGTCCTATGCTGTTTCTTGCTGGCAAGACTGTTGGCAAGAGAGAAACCAGTCATATGGTCTAGGTGAAGACAGCAATCTTATTAGTCCATTAAGATAAATTACTTGTAGGATTTCCCACAATTATGGTAACAAATGTGGTCTGCTTGTGGCATGTAAGTTTGTTAAAATCTGTGAGTGGCTGAAGGCTCAAGTCATAAGGCAATGCGTCCTGAAATCAGAAACACAAGGAACTGTCTTTAAAAGAGGATTCTTGCAAAACACAAGCAAGCCCACAGGAGGATGGCAGTGCTTGGGTCCTCCTCACAAGGAGATTTTTACCATTCCAGTTTACAGCTTTACAGCATCGCCACCAATCTTGGTACTCCACCTTGAATTATATAAATATATAATTCTTAGTTATCATTAGTACAACTGGAATACTGGAGGAAAATGTCTGTTATCCTCTTTTTACTCCCTCTGTGCTCCAGAAAGCAGGAGGTTTCCTCGTGTCATAGTTTCCAGTGAAAACTGTTTCTTCTGTTTTCTCCATCCTTCCATGCAGCCTCGTGGATTTAAGACACTAAAGAGGGAGCAGCAAGTCTGCCTATCAGCCCAGCAAGGGCCAGCTGGGCACAGGCTGAGCAAACACACAATACAATGCCCCAAACACTGCCGGAGGCTGGGAAAAAACCTTCTTTTCTCAAAATACTCTCCAATGTCTGAATTTGAGGTGAGAAGCTTAAACCAACTCAAAGTTGTTGTCCAAGGACTCACATATCCCTTCCACTCTGGATGCCAGAACACTCATTTTTTGGCCCCAAGAAAGTCTCATATTTCCTCCTTAGATGAATTCCCCAAGGTATCTCTCAAGCCATGGCAGCCACTTCCAAATCCCAGCTCCTTCCCCATTTTCTCATATTCCCTGGTCAAAGACAGTCAGAGTTTCCTCATCAGGGTAAAATGTCCTTTCCCTTGAGGGAAATCCTTTCTGGTAAATGTTTCAAAGACAAAACAAGATTAAAGATATTACACTAAGATTAAAATGGCTATATACAAACCAGATCATTCTCCAATCTTTCTGCTTTGAACCACTGAGGGACCGGCTAATTGGGCAACAGCTAAGACTGTTTTGAGGCTTTTTGTCACAGGAAAAAACTCTGCATCTCAAGTAACCAATGGATCTCTCTGATGTTTTAGCCAAAATACATGAAGCAGCTTTTTAGTTCCCCCATTAAGCTACTAAGATGGAGTGGGGGAAAAAAAGAATTTAGCAATAAACAAAAAGAAATCCCGAGTCAGGAAGGTGACCATCCCTTTTAATGAAACAATACAAAACAGTTCCTGAAACACTGAAAACAGTTCCTGGAACATTTGGAGATTTTAGTATCAGTTACAAACACCATGATACCAAAAAAAGCTTTTAATTCTGAGTAATTTAGCCAGATGATTAATGGACAGGTAAACTAACCCATGTCTAAAAAATAAAGAGTACAGTTTGGCCAGGCAATATACATCAAGAATGAGATACTATTTACCTTTCTCTAAGTTTTAATAAAAATGTCATCTAAACATATAAGAAAGGGAAAAGAGTCTTTGGACTAATGAAAAGATATGAGGAGGGAAAAAAAATTGTTTCTCTGATCTAATGCAAGTATAACTATCTCCCAGTCTGCATTTTGGTTTGTTTTTCTTACACCTACTGCTTTAATAACATATTTTTTTCATTTTCAACTGGCTGGTTTCTTTTAATTTACTTTTCACTGAAAACAATATTTCAGCATATTAAAATGACCTCTTTGCCTAGTGGAGTTTTTAGGTAAGTCAACACCAATGCCGAGTTCAGAATGGAACTGTGACATAATTATCAGTCTCTCCACGCTCACTTAACACACACAGGATCCAATGTGCTATAGGTGATGGGATCATAGCCACTGACATAACAGTCTTAAGCTATTAAGTCTGTGTTTGCATAAGCTATGCTTGCAAACACACTAGGAAGCCTCAGAATCACAGTGCCATCCCTGTTGATTTATGGCTACATTATTGTGTTGCACTGGCTGTAGCACACTGCAGAGCTCAGGGGCTGGTACAGCGGATGGAATGTCCAAACAACATGAATTTTCCAAGTTTAGCTGACTCTAGCTTGGTCCTGAGGCTCAAATACCCTCCAAGCTGAGAAGCACCAGAAGCACATTCCCCAGTTCAGCATCACCTGAACAAATGCTGTTTCCCATGATCAGTCCACCCTGAGACATGAAGCAAAGCAAACAACTGGGGAAGATTGGGAGACTGCGTTCAGAAGCACAGTGCTGTCTGGAACGAAGATGCCAGTGCAGATGCTTTCTTTTATGAAAACCATGAAATTTTAATTATCAGTCCTGAAAATCAGAAGAGAAGCTCACCACAGAAATCACTGTAATTTCTTCTGCCAATAAATTAATGGCTATTAAATGCTGCAACACTGCATAATTTTTATTTCACAGATATCAAAACAATCCAAGAACTTGATTTGTATTTACACCACGCAACTACTTAATGAGAACGGCACTTCACTACATTTAAGCAGTAATTACTAAGGTCTCAATACAAGAAAGCTCTACAGTCTGAGCTCATCAAGTCAACACACTTTTCATCTCATCTAGGTTTTCACAGACTCCATGTTAAGCCTGGATTATGCACGGCGTCCAGACCCCAATTCTCCAGGCAAGCCAGTGATATAAACTATAAATGTCACTTACCTCCAAGATATAACTATGTGTTGCTACTTCATCATTGAAATGTATCCTAAAATCGTAAAAAATACTTTGAAGTTTCATTCTCAGGTGTGCAATTTCCCTTTTGCTGTGATACACAGCAATCAAAGACCAGGGGTTTTGTCAAAGAGGTAATGGTCATCCGATATGGCTGCCCATCCTTCTTCCCTTGCATGCCTGCTGGCCTGAATTCAATGCACTACCTGCTGCTGGCTCCAAGCATGAAACAGGACTGATACCCAACTGACAGAAACAATAATGTGTTTGCAACTAGTAGTTAATGGCAGACTGACAAGCACAATCACAGGAAGTAATAAAAGTTTCATGGTGCTAGCATGTGACGTGACTAGCAGTGGTCACCACGCATCGAAATACTCACGGCACCATTACCCTGCTGAAAGAAGTGGTTCCAATTTGTTTGGTGTATGACCACTAGATTCCTGATGAAATCACTATCACTACAAAGGTATTTGTTTCTATTAACTAATATAGCTGACTTACCATTACCTCTAAAAACGCTCATATTACTACAGCAGCTGAATGCACTAACACCTACAGTTGAGTGGGTACAAAAATATGTACACAGACAGACATTAAACCCTGCTGCCCAAAAAAGCCCAAGTAGTCTCTTCCAAATTGTTTACACAAGGTTTTAAAATAAAAGAGTGTATAAAAAGAAGTTTAATTTCATGTCCAATACTGAAGGAATCAAAGTGAAGCAAGTAAAAAAAAGCACATCGCAGTGTGCCCCGTAATCGATACAATTAAATAGCCATCAACCCATCCCGCCAATCCAGCAGCCGTGCTCCCAGGACCAGCGAAGCAAGCCCGCTCCGACTGACAATTCCTACACAACTTTAACAACAGCAATAAAAGTATTCATCACTGACATGGGTGCAAACGAGAGCGGCACCAGCCCTCGCATGCAATAGCAATAACTCGTGCTGGAGTTTATTTATGACTTCAGGAGAGGAGGCAGCTGGTTGTTTTTACGCGGCTTTTTTTTTTTTTTTTTTTTTTTTTCCCTGCCGGAGCAAACGAGAAAATGCTCCTAATAAGGCTGGTGGAAGTGCAGCGGCTTCTCAACAGCACCAGCTCTCGTGAAGGAAATTAAATAAAGTATGGTGTTATTATCGGAACCGCCCCGGGAGCGGAGCCGGAGCCAGCCACGGAGAGCCCTGCCGGTGCTGGGCTCACCCCAGCCCGCGGACGGGAGAAGAGCAGCGGGGCCGGACTTGGGGGTCCCGGGATCCTCCGAGAGCCCTCCCGGTGCTGGGCTCAGCCCAGCCCGCGGACGGGAGAAGGGCAGCGGGGCCGGACCCGGGGCTCCCGGGATGCCCGAGCGCCTCCCCGAGCCGGAGCGCCCCGCTACCGCCGGGGAGAGGCGGCACCGCCACCGCTCCCGCCGGCTGCAGCCCGGCTGCCCCGCTGCCGGCACCGCATCGCCCGCTCCTTTATTAATTAAAATATATATATTTTATGTCATCTCCAGCAAAGCGCGACACTCCCAGGTAGGAAAGCGGCGAAAGCCTCCAGCTCAGCGCCGTGCCTGCAGGCTGCGCGCATCGAGTCCCCGCCGGGGCAGGACTGCAGCCACCTCCCCCTGACCCGCGGCTCCGCGCCTGTGCGGACGGACAGACGGACGCTCCCACCACCCCACGGCACACGTGGGCGCCCCGGCCCGCGCAGTGCCCCCCGCCCCGGCACTCACCGCGTAGCGCAGCGCCGGCCTCTCGCTGAACACCGAGTCCCCCATGGGCGCGAACGGGCGGGCGGCGGCGCCGCTCCCTGCACCGGGGCGCCGCTGGGCACTGCCCCCGACCCGCCGTCCACCCGCAGCGCTGGGCTCCCGCCCGGCAGCCCGCGGCCACCGGCGCTCCTCCTCGTAACTCCCGCCCGCGGCCCGCCCCCGGCTGTCCCCACCCCGCGGCGGGAGCCGGCAGCCCCTCGGCAGAGCCGGGCGGCAGCGGCAGGAGGCGGCTCCCGCCGCTGCCTCAGGGGCGGCGGTTTCGCTTCTCCCGCCCAGCGCGGCGCTCAGCCCGGCGCACCTGCGAGCCCTCCCCGCACGGGCGGCTCCGTTCCCGCTCCGGCCGTCCCTGGGCGGACCCCGACGCCGGCTCGGGGCCCGCCGGGGGAGCCGCTGTGCCGAGCCCCGGCCGTCCGGCAGCGGCGGCTCCAGCGAACCCGTCCTGCAGCCCCCGGCAAACCGCACCGGCCCCCGGCAGCACCGGGGGCGAGGAACCTCGTCCTGCAGGCGAGGAGCTAAAGGTGAAGGAGAGAGGGACAAATAAAACATAACTTTCCTGTTCACGGTTTTACAGTGCGTACTTTCAGTGAACTGGCTCGTGATTCTTTAACCCGTAGACTTTCAAAACAAAATGCTATGTCATGGCATATTTGTTATTTCATAAATGTGTCTTTACACAAACTGTAAAAGATCAAACACATTCTGAAGGAAAATTGCATTCTGCTGTGTTATATAATTAGTAGTGACTTCTGTGTGACTTGCCTGGGGAGATTATTCCATCAATGGAAGTGTTTAAAAATGTATAAACTTCCCTCAGCTAAGCATAGCCTAAGCAGAGCCTAGGCCAGGCTACGTTTCCTGAGCCCTCTTTCACCCTTATAATCATTTTTAAATGCTCTGTACAAATCTTGGTAAGGGCAGCAACCCCCCCAGTTACTCTCAGCTGTTCTCTGAGAAAGTGGCCTTATCCTAGTGCTGCATGACATAAATGGAATTCATCAGTTTCCAACCTACAATCTAGGCAAATGCTACTAGTCCATCACATTATCTCAGAACACAGGTAGCACAGTACTTTAGGGGAAAAGGAGAAGGTATTTTGAGAAAAAAAAATGTGTACAATATCATAAAATATATTCTGGAAAGATAAACCAGTTGAGCCAAAGTTTTTATGTGCTCTGATGCTGATGTACTGTACTCAACAAACTTCCAGTTATGGATCTTCCATGGATCTTAATCCCTATTGCAGAGGAAATAATCTTTAAGTGTTCCCATGGACAGTCAACTTGGCGTGAACAAAGAGCACAGTATCTGCATTTACCAATAAAGTCCATTTTTGCCTCTTGGGTGAACAATCTGTGCTACTCCCCTTCCTGGAAAACAAGGCAGGGTAGATACTTGAGCAGTTGCAGAGCATCTATTGGAAAGCAGCACCCAACAGAAAGAAACCTTATATAACAAACTTCAAATCATCAGAATCTCCAGGCAGGTAGGCGGGAAAAAAAAGGGTAAAAAAATAAACCCCTGAATGCCTGATTTTCTCTTCTGTATTTCTACTTCTTATTTCAAGGAGATGTTTTCAGTTAGGAACTCTGCATATATCATATGCTCTGATTCCCAGTATTTGTGTGTCTGCTCTGCAGGTTTGACCACAGAAAGTAGATGAGCAAGATGGTAAGAGGTTTGCAGGATTTCTATGCTCAAGTTCTATACCATCACCAGCTTCTTCTAACCACAGATGCAATGCAAAAGAAAATACAAAACATTGCAAAAGGATTAAAACAGAGGTGTTATTTCTAATAAATACCCCAAGGTGAAAAGAATAGAAGGAGAGCAGAACCCCCATGGTAGAGAAAGTAGGGAATAAGCAAACCAGTAAAGGGAGAGATGCAAAACTTAAAGAAAAGAGAGTAATTCATGCAAAGGGGAAAAAGCAGGAAGGTAAAGAATGCCCTAGAGGGAGAAGCCAGAGAGGGGAAGGACTAAAGGTGAAATTTCGCAGGTCAGACTTGTTTGGCCTAGAAACTTATTGCCATTGAAAAGGAGAGTCTGCCTCCCATTAACCCTCTTCATCCCCCTCTCCCAGCCACACACTGTCACCACCTCCCTTCCCTCTGCCTCCGTGCTTCTCACAAACCAATACAGCAAATGAAGCACACACCTTTCTTTCCATTTAGCAGACTGAATCAGCCCTCTGAGGGAGGAGATGACTGCCAGAGCTGGCACTAAAGAAATCTGGAGATTGTCTAGTTGGGAGTAGCATACTGGGGGCAGATGAAGAGCATGCATGGAGTGCTCTGCAATAATAACAGGTTGTTACATTAGTACAGCTAAGATTAAAAATAAAGAATACATGATAAGGAAACTGCAGTTGAACTTTTTATGATGACAAGGAAGAAGTTGTGAACAAAAACCTACAGACTGGGGGGTATCAACACAGAAAAACACAGGATACTAGATCTGGCTTTATTCTGTACACATAATATAAAAAAACAGGGAGAAAAGATTCCTGTGTCTACCTCGGATCAGAATTTAAAACTAATTGCTGACTAGCAATTAGTGTTTTCAAAGATCAGATCTCAACAAAAGCTTTCTGGATTTTGAACACAAGCTACTGTGGCTGTGATTAGAAAGCTCCCTTACACAGTATTTATGGTGGCCAAGGAGTTTCTGATTTCAAACTGCTCAGGGTTTGGAGCCCACCCTGGTCTGCAGTGAAGAGGAACCCACTGAGCTGTACTACTCAGCTGCCAGCAATCATCTACACCTCTCTTAAGCCACTTAGCAGCCAAGATTTACAGACAGATCTTTCTGGCCATTCTGATTACATTTTACCCTTTCACATTCCACCCTTATTCACTTATGATGCATTTATGATTCCTCCCAGCTGTTCTTTCCAAATTTTCTTCCTCCTTCATTTACCGGATAATGTGTGCCTAAGGAATGCATGCAGCTCACTTTGGGAAGTGTAAACCTCCCAGGTCAGTTTCTCTTAAGAGAGGACACAAAGCATCACAGTTAGCTTCCTGTATGTTCATTCCAGGGCAACTCAATCAATTCATGCTTTCCATGATTCCCATTGTGGCTGTTCCTTACACAGCTTTCAGGAGCTGTAATGTGGGCTTTACACCTGCAAACAGATCTTATTAAAATTGTCAGTCCTCTCCTGTGTATCATTTGTCATTGACAACAGAAAAGAAGAATGAACAGTTTCAGCTAAAATTTAGTTGCTTACAACACAGCAGCTGGGAAATTAGTAGGTAATGGAATCTTACCTACCTGATCATTAGTGAAGCCAAGTTTTGTTTTTCCAATATTACTGTAGGAACTGAGTGCTTTCTCAACAGTAACTGCTAACAAACAAAGGAAAATAGCTATACAGTTTCAGACAGCACACAATTATGAAACCGGAGAGAAGAGACTTCTCTACTTCTCTGCCATGAACTTCACCTGGAGCTCATGACTCAAGGTGTCTGATGTCTCATCAGATGAAGCAGGAAAAAGTTTCCAAATGCATCCTCTTTTGGGAGGACAGCCAGCATGGTCCTTACTGCAGTAAAGGATTTGTCTAACCTGAATGTAAACATCTACAATCCCCATCTCAGCTTACCACCCTATGCTTCCCACTTCTACAGGAAGAAGCCCATATATCTGCTGTGTATGTACGTCACTGCAAGTAGACATCTAAAGTAGGACACAGAAATTGAAGTGCTACTTCAGAGGAGGTCCATGACAATGAGGTCAGAGCCTGCCCTTCAGGCATCTGCAGTTAAGTGAGGAGAAGCCCACCTGGGAGACCAGCTATTAAAGTTCACCTCACTTTCAGTAAAGTCCTTAACTGTCTCAGTGCCTTGGTTCTTTGCATTCAGAAAAGCAGGGGCTACCATACAGGTGAAAACACAATCAATATCTTCAGGTGAAAAAGCCTGAAGCAAGCATGAAGGTCTTTTTTCACCTGACCTTTCCAATAGTACATGAATGCAGTTTCCATACAGAGGTAACTCCACATCTGGAAAAAACTTGCCTCTGTGGCTGCTGAACCAGAGCCAAGAGTGATACTGGCAGCACATTGCTTCCTTGAGGAATTAGCACTTTTCTTATCCTGGCCAAATGTTCATTCGGTTGCTACAACTAATGGTTTAAGTCTATTTCCCAAGAAGAAGAGAGAGAAAAGATGACAGACAAGTATATGAAATGCATAAAACTCTATAAACAAAACCTAGAAACTAAGGAATCAGAATTTAGGAATAATACATTACAAAAATATTTTATTCAGAACCTTTTTTCTTATTTGCTACCTATCAAAATATGTTGATAACTTCTCACCAGTTTGTAACAGAACTTAGGGAAATAGTACTTAATGCCCATGAAGAATGAAGTGCCACCTCACTCCTGGAGATGCTTCTTTACAATAACCATGCAAATCTTCTTAGACAGAAAGAAATCCTATTTGGAAAGAACTTGATCACTGTAATTTCCTCGATGTCTGAAAGCTCTTTATATGAGATCTAATACATGAAAAGAGTGTGACCCTGTTACTGCTCTCAAGGAGTTGCCCAAGTGTTGCTCATACTGGTGAAGAAGTGAGTGGGAGGCTGGTGCAAAGCAACCTGAATGCAAACACTCATCTGTGCTTGCAGCAGGTGGTGCAAGGAAGAGGAATTGCACCTTGTGCACACCCTGGAACGCTCCTGCACGGCCAATGCCAAGGAGCCCTCGAGGGCAAACCAGACTCCAGATTATAAACTAAAGCTGCAAAATGTGCTGTGCAGAGGGGTAGGAGGAGCAGCTTTTCTCAAGAATGTGATCAGTATATATCTAGAGGAGGACCCTTGACTCTTCTCCATGCCCTCTGCCTGTGGTCACTCAGCCAGAGATGCCAGAGCTGCTGCTGCCTGATGGAGCATAAGCTGGGAAGGAGCAGCAGCAACAAATGTAGCCTTAGGGAAAGGTGAGAATCCAGACAACATGGCCCGGGGCCAAAACCAGCTGTTCTGGTAAGCACTTTATATAAGAAATGGACAACCCATGGAGCAGTCCCAAGGGAAACCTTTCCCGTAATGTGAAAGATGTTAGCAAACATCCAGGAGTTTGTTAGCACTGGTGTGCTACCAGAACCTCACACAGGATAAATCACTACACTTCCTAATTTATAAGTCCCTATATATATGCATACTGTATAATTGACACTTGGTCAGTGATGTCCTACATGTGTTAGTGCATATTACTGCACTGTGAGTTATCAGCAGCACGGCAAAGAAATTTAATCTAAAATACTTTTGGTTTAGAAAAAGGTTAAATTAATTTGTATCCCTTACATGTGCACAATGGTCTCTGTTTCCAGCATCAGTGAAAATTCACTAGAATATCTTTAAAATAAAACTGCAAACCACTAACTTGTAGGTCAAAAAAGGTTCCCTAAAACACTGCATAAAATATTTTTTCAACAAAAATTAGCATTAACCTCATGGG
Source organism: Zonotrichia leucophrys gambelii (assembly GCF_028769735.1). NCBI lineage: Eukaryota > Metazoa > Chordata > Aves > Passeriformes > Passerellidae > Zonotrichia > Zonotrichia leucophrys. The sequence continues at coordinate 20,115,566 of NC_088169.1, read as the reverse complement.
TCACTAGAATTCATTTGGTTTTAAAGGTGCAAAAGAAAATACCAGTTATCCTGTCACAGTTTTCTCGCCTTAGAGGCTGTAGTTTAAATAAATGTAACCATTCACAGTTTCATGTAAAGATGAATGACTGAGTTTCAGGCCTAATTTTTTTTTAATGTTTGTTTTTCCTTGCTGACACGGACCAAGATAAAAATAAGGGGAAGAATGCCAGAGTTGGGGGAGGGGTGGGGGAAATAAGGGGGCAAAAAAAAGAAATGTAACTTCCAGGTTAAGAGTATAAAACAGCTTAGGAGACTTAGGCATGCAAGCCGAAATCTCAGTGAAGTCTCATCTCTGTAAATCATACATATCTGGGAAAATAACAATTCACTGGAAGATTTTTCTAGTTCCTGAGAGTGGGTAGATCTCCATGTATTTCCTTCCTTGTTTATCTCCTTGCAACTCACCTTCACTGTAAAGTAAAACTGGGCTGTGCTCTCACTAGCAATTATTCTTCTCCCTTAAATGTCTTCCAAGAACTGAAGAAGGAGAAAAACACAATTTTCTTTCATTACATATGACTTTTACAGAAATTGCAGCTATATAAGAAAAGTTTTTAAACCACTAACTTGAAACAAGTCACTCACAGATACATGATCTGGTTGCTCAGATTAGAAAGAAGAATGCTTATCAACAACAGACAGAAGCATGGGCTCCTATCTAAATTTACCATCTAAATATTTGACAAGAATTTAGGAGGAGGAAGGGCTCTTTCACAAACCAAAAGTTTATTCAAAATTGTTTCATGAATAGTATGGGATTGTTAAAATCCATTTAGTCTGCGGAGTAATAACTACACAATAAACCTCCCAAGAGGTAACGTGACTACTGTACATTTTGATTTAATGTTGTAATTCATAAACCAGTTTTGCAGTGTAAAAGTAATTACTTCAAGACTGGAACAAGACCAAGCCTCTTGTGACCCACAATAATAATATTCATAATGTTAACAAACCTCTTCAAATGAAGTCATTGTTTAATACATTTCAGGCTATATGTGAAGTGGTTACAAACATCATGTTTTTGTAGTTGTCAATAATTTGGGGATCATGTAAGCAGATGGACATTGTGTTCTTCTGGATTTCAACTGTAAATTAAGAGTCAGGGTATTATTATTCATAGTATTCACTGAGGCTGGTTGAAAAGCTAGTGTTCCAGCTGAGAAGGAACTTTGCTTTTCAAAATTTGACTTTCATCTGATTGAGTCTAAAGTCAACATTTTCAAAGGTTTTGTGAACTATTAATTCCTTTTTTTTTTTTTAATTTTTTTTTTTTTTTTGGAGCCAGATAAAGACAAATCATGAAGCAGTCTGCTGGTTAGCAATGAGCCTGACAAAAATTCCTCTTTTCTCTGAGCCCTGGCAGAGCACTCATGCAAACTGCCCTTGGAGTGACAGTCCCTGGGAGGCATCCCAGTGCATCTCTGCTCCAGGGCAGGGAGCCTGGGAAGCCAGAAAGGCAGGCAGAGAATTACTATGGAATTAGGATTTGCCACAGTGCTGTGAAGGCCTGAGGCCTTGGCACTGACAAGATGCAGGGCTGTGCCATCTCTGGCGGTGCCAAGCCCTGGCAGGCAGCCTGTCCTGTAGCTGGGAGGCCTCTGCAGAGCAGCTCTGCCAGCCAGCCCACACTGGTATTGGAACTGAGAATTTTCAGGATCACTGGGCCTGGCCTTGGATCACTCTATGGATGTTACCAAAGATATACACTCTTGAATCAGTCCCAGGCCTTGGGCTGTGGGACAGCCCAGGAGGATTTTTTCTCAGTCATAAACCCAGAGTGCCCATGCAGCCTGCTTGTAACTCAGGGATAGTTCTCCTGGATTGATTAGAAGTGAATTCAAGGAGTTGCAAATGAAATATTTGAAAGCCAATAAATCAGTTTTTCCCACTATAGTAAATTTCTACTCATTAGCGTGATTAATGGCTTTTGAAATGTTTCTTCTTTTGTATTTATAAAACGGAATCATATCCAATAACCTCACACACTGAGTTCCTTATGAGGTATTTTGAACTTGTATATCTGACTGTCCACTGAATTAGCTATGAGCATCTTTACAGAGTGCTGTAGCAATTTACATTCACTGTTTGGTTTTACTCTGAAGAACAGGAATGGTTACAATTTCACTGTATGGAGTCTGAGGGTTTCAAGCAGTGATGAGTTTCATTTAAGCATCATTTTCCCTGGCCATAAGTTTATTGTTATTTTCACCTTGAGGCTGCAAAAGCATCAAAGCATATTTGTTTTTTAGTAAGAAACTTCAGTCACCTAATGATTCAGGCATAAAAGTTCCTCTGACCTGTCATGACAAGTGAGAAAAAATATTAGGGAACAGACTTCAGTACTCAAAGGGAAGATGGAGAAATGCAGGATGTTAAACACTCTGGATGACTCTTACCCTAAATCTAAAAACATTGTAAAGAAGTTAGGAAAACAACAACAACAACAACAACCAAGTCCAAGTGTTCCAGGTGCATCTTCAGATTGTTCCCATCAGTGTCTATGCATGGGTTATGCATCTTGGTCCCCATTTGGTCCTACTTTATACAGATAGTAGAGTTGAAAGGGTTCAGGACATGGCAGTCTGAAGCAGATGCTTTGTTTGAATGTGCTCAACACATTTCCAGACCCAGATGAGTGCACTGACTGTCTGTGCCCACCTGGAGAAGCTGCCATTGCAGACACATGCGTTACAGAACCCTAGAACAAGCTGTGCTACCCAAAGGTAGGAATGACTGTGTTAAAGACCTTTGGTCCAACTGCCTGGATAGCCTGTTTCAATAGTCATGTGTTTCTAGAATCCAAACCAATGCAAGCTGGAGCTTGGGGAAGGGATCTGCAAGAAGCCCTTTCTAACATGTCCAGGCAAAATTGATTCATACCTTACCCAACAAGACCCATGGACTAACTTGGTACTCAGCAGTGCACAAAAACACAGCCCAGTAAACATAAAGCAAAAGGTCCATTTATTGTACTTTTGTTCTCCCTGCAGCAGTCATGACAGCTGTACTACATGTGACTGCATGTAAATGTGGCATGTCACTCTCACAAATGAGTCTACATTCCAAAAGAGCTGAGTTTAACTGAAGAGTTATAATATGTTAGTGCTCAAACTGCTTCTCAGTTGTATTCAGAAAAAAGGTTAAATCACCCAGCACTTGGGCGTCTGGTTCTCCCTGTTACCTGGAAACTGGAGCTCTGAGTGCAAGCACTGTAGAGAAAGTGATTTAAAAAGCAACGGGAACATGAAAGCACCATTCATATAAGACATGCACCATCATCCAAGCAGTTTCTCCGACTGCAGAGCTGTATTGTTTTAATCTGCAGGACCCTTTACTTGATGGAAGTATACTGAATTCCTCATAGCTTGGGTGCAATTATTCCAGCGTACCCCATACTGTGGCTATTCCCTTTGCAGGAGTGGGAGGAAGGTGAAGGCAAAGCACAATCCACAGCCTTCCAGATCTGGGGATCCAGAGGTGCTATAGTCCCAGTGCTGCTGAGCAAGGACTCTTATGCTAATCTGGGAGGGGAAGATCCCCCTGGGCAAAACAGCTTGGGAAAGGCTGGGTTGTATAAAAATGTTGGCCATTCTCAGGCAATTGTTTTGTAAAAAGGTAAGCTATGAATTGAAAGCACTGAAGCTGTTGCTAAAGATTCTCCCACCAGTCTGCTCTCCTTTGGCAGTAAGGACGCCCAGTTCCTTTGTAGTTAAATTCTTCTCAAGTGACTTGTATTGCTTTAACTGTCCTGGTAAGACTCGAAAAAATGTAAGTATGGAAAAGGCCTTGGAAAGGCTCACTGCAGTTTTACACTAACTTGATAATAGTGGTGATTTCAATGAAGCCAGCATAGGGAAAGGCAGGAATAATGCAGCAGGGAAAAAGAGCCGTGCTAGAGCTGTGCTCTTTATTTTCCCTTTTTGTCCTGTTCCCTTGATTAAACAGTCGAGGAGAAATCTTGGAAGTGATCCTGTACATGATTTGTGCTCCTAAGCAGAGCCAGAATGCAGCGAGCCAAGCGCCAGGCTGAATATCCAAACTTTTGCTGTTTATATTGAGGCACATATTCACTGGGTGCTGGAGTTTGAGACCACTGCTCCCCACACACCAGCTGGGAGGTATCAGAGCGCGTGTGCATTATCCACCCATTCACCCCCAATTAGAAAAAGTGTCCACAAGATGCTGAGAACATCAAAGTGTTTAGGAAAAGGAATTCATGCACACAGGACAAAGAATTTAGGCTGTTTACAACTTTCCACTCTCTGATGTTTATTACAACCCCCGCTATAAAATCTGTCTCCATCTGCAGTACCTTGTAGTGAGAGAGTTAATGAAAACCCAAGCCACATTCCAAGGATGGCAATTCAGAATGAGAGCGACCTCAGCATTGTTTTGCTAAGATCTCAAATTGCCAATACTGCAAAATGAAGTAATGCTCTCTGTCAACATGTAGTATGCTCTATAAATGGGATTGCCTGTTCATCTGTCAGTAAAACATGCAGAAAAGCACTATTTGATTGGCCTGAGAGAAGCTGACTGCTTGCTTTGACTTCTTCCTTAAGATTTACTTGAAGCGTGAAACTGCCGAAAATCTCCAGTGAGTAAAAAAGACAAAAATATATTAAAATTAATTAAAATCATTTGCAAATAGACCTCACTTTATGTAGTTGGTCTTGAGTTAGCATTTCTTTATCAGAAGAATTGAATCCAAACTTAACTAAAGCACTGAATGTTGAAAGTTAATTTCCATGGACTTCAGTATTAACTTATAAAACTTACATCTTTTTACAAACAGAATATTACTTCAATAGTTAACTCAGAAACCTCAGACAGTTTTAATAAATTTATAGACAGCTTCCAGATTGAATTTTGCTGATCCAGGCTTCTTAGGCAGAGTTTATGGAGCCAGACTTGTTATATGAGCTATTTCTATAAGCCTCAGGTAAATATACACAGGGTTTGTGTTGTTAGAGAAAGTGTTTTTTTCTCTTCTAAAAAATTTAAGTTAATCTTAAGCAAAAACAAAAGTTCATTCAGTACATTTTGTATTTGTTATTTTTGACCCATTTTGGGAAGTATTTCCCTTTCACAGATCTGTACTGTCCCTGCTTCTGTCCAACTCATTTAACTCTTTCATTTTACCACTCTGTTTCACACACTGCTGCTCTGGTCTGTGAGTTAGAAACAGCCAGATGGCACAGCTGGAGAAAAGGAAAGGTTTTTCAGGCATTTCCTTCTCCTTCCTACCCAGCAGCTCTCATGTGCTCCCTTTCCTACCTGTCTGCTTTGACTCAAGTTTCATAGAAAAGTTTGGCCTGTATTGCAAAACCAATTTAGAAGTGTAAGTTATGCTACATACTCATGTAGCTGAAGTCTTGACATGGATGCAATTACAGGGATCAAATGGATATGTTTTATTTCTATTGCAATTCAAAACTGCTATGGCCATCTAAAACAGCTTTATTGGAATATCCCTCTGTAATAACAGGGTTCTCCACTTTACATAATTTGGAATTTGTGAACTCCATAGCCAAAGCTGTGCCTCTTAAGATTTCACTTTAATGTTCTTTCAATGGAGTGTCATGTAAAAGATTACCCATAAAACCCAGAATTAGAGTCAAAAGTATACCAACGTACTCAGAGACAGGATGTCAGGATCAAAGGATCTGTAGCTTTCCTTTTAGGTAATACATGGGCCTGCAAGCAAGATGGGAAAACGTTTCATCTATAACATCTCTCCATCCACCATTGGTACTAAGCTGAAATTTGCAAAGCAATGCAGTTTGTTTTTTTCTACTAAAGTATGATATAGCATATAGGCAAAGGATTGTTAAGTCTTGCTATGACATAATGTGATGAAAGGTAGCATTAACAGATAAAGAATGAAGAAACTGATATTGCAATACAACAGGGATGACCAAAATTCTTGCCCCTTAGCTGAAAATGGACATTTTAATGTGATCAACGCCTGAGCTTGAGGGCCTGCTGGAGCAGTTCTCAGAGATGAACACATGATGGCCAGAAGTTCCCACTGCTCCTGTCTGAGACACCACTAAATTTCTGAAACTGGGAACCCAGTCAGCCCAGCAAGGTATTAATTGTCCAAGCAATTACTGTCGGCTCAGCTCTACTCACAGCCAAGGATACGGATCAGTCACTGTGCAGCACAAGTTCACTGCTGCCTCATGATGGAATTACAGCCCTTGAAATGCCCTGTGAGGACTGGAGAGACTGGCTATAACCCATGGAAACTCCAAACAAAACAAGAGCAATGTTCACATGACAGAGACCCAGGCACACTGTCCAAAATGAAAAAAGGTAGATTGTCACTTTTTGTTGGTTCTTATGAGAAGGCAGGCAGCAGTATTTTGCTGATGATGGTGTTTAGGCTCGTGTTGTTCTACAGAACACTCCAACAAAAGAGATGAGACAACAAAGCCATGTCTGAAAATCACCCATGACAGACTCTCCTGCTCCCTCTGTACTGTCTGCTCCCAGCTGTACAGCTGTACCAGCACAAAAAGTTCTTTTTGTGATCCTGGGTAAATTAGTGTGCTCACAGAAATTACTGATCCCATGGGTTCACAGAGAGAAAAAACTGTATGCTGCTCCTTATTTAATTTTAAGTAAAAGCATGTTGGCTTACTTAAATGGTCCACACTGAAGATTTGACTGATTTCTTGCTTGAACCATAAACATCAAGCTTGCATCCATCCTGGTCAGTTGGTAGCTCTGAGACCCACCAGCACAGTACAGTGATGAACAGATGGTTGCAGTGATCCGTTCCATCAGCCTAGAGGGACCCAGAAGACAATGCTTGTATATGTCTGCCTACCATCTGGATTATTCCAACAAATGGGATAATTTTTAGACTGCTGTGGTTGCCCTGCTGATGTGTGAATGAATGCTCTCAGTATTGTGTTACTTCACTTCAAAAACATTGTGAAACATTCACATTCATACACATCTCCCTCTTACTCTTCATTTAATCACAGGCTGCTGACAATGGCTGTAATTCAAGGTAGCAGCTAACTCCTCACATAGCTTTGAGTATGTCTCTACCAAAGACTGTTCATACTTTAAAAATTCTAAATCTAACTTGGTTATTTTTTGCCTTTGATTGTTTATAAAGCATTAGAGCAGTGTGGTGAATCTCACAGTGACCCCTGGAAATTTTAACTATGGGATTCACATGGAAAATTGCTTCTAAACCAAAGGCAGAGGAAACTACACACAGGTTGTGATATCTGCTATACCAAAGCTTGATCTCCTACCTCTGGTATGATCTCAGATCCAGCTAAGGGTCTCAGATGGAGACGCCAACTCTCAGGCACTGTACTTGAACTGGACAGAAAGCCACACAGGAAAGTTTCACTATTGCACCCTGTTGTGACCTTTTATCAGTCCCTCCACATTCACCTACAGTGTACCATCCAAGGAGCAGAGTGTTTCACCTTGGACTCTGAAGTGTGTTATTCAGCCAGAGGTGCAGCACAAAAAATGCTGCAGGGGGTGCCAGCCCATGAACCATGGTGCCCACTTGATGGAGGCTAAAAAGAGCGTGGCAGTTCTGCTGCTCGAGGGCTGGCATGACACACAGACCTACACTCTCCCTTGTTTTGGTGGGAATCCAACCAAAACAAGTGCAGGGCAACTCTCAGCTGAGGGGAGGAGAGTTCACTGTGCCTGCAGTGAACTGAAGCCACCCATGTGCCTCAGCCTTGCTGCAGCTGGACCATAGCATTCCTTTGGAACTCATGCATTTCTCAGAGGCTTTTCTGTTTGTTTTCTTAACAAAGCTTTGCAGACTTTTTAAGTGAGCGAAGGGAAACTCAGATATTCCCCTCCCTCAGTTTTAAAAAATCAGGCTCAATTTTTTAAATAGGAAAATATAGGAAAAAAATATAGGAAAAAAATCTCTGTTAGAATCTCTCAACCCTTTAAGGTCTGAACTTCATGGCTTTTTTTAGCTGACTCAGGAACTTTAAATGTTTTAACTATCACATTTATTTTCAGTTGAATATTACTAAATGAGCAATTCCATTATGGCAAAATTGATATTATTGTAATTGAACAATATGAGATATATCCAAAGGAAAAGAAATTAAGTGAATCACTCTTCTTTTGATTTAATTCGGAAGCTAAATCCAAATACCTAAGTGAACTTGACAGCATCTGTCACTTTGTCTGCAAGTAAATTCTTATTTCTTCCCTCCAGCATTGGAACATAAAGGTGCTGCCAATATGTGGATAAGCAGTGTGCATTACACAAAACAGCAGTACATTCATGCCTTGTGTTGTAATGGAAACTCTCAATTTAAGATCTGAAGAGCAGTAATAGAGAGAAGGAAAACTTGGAGCTACAATTTTTATCATAGCTGGTAGGATTTCTTTCCCCAAGTGAGGTCGGGGAAACAGACTGGAGAACTACATTTACAACACTCCTCCTTGTCAAGCACAATAGCACTGAAGTGTTGTTCGCCTGGAGGTGACTGAACTATGTTTCACTCAAACTCAGCTGGCTGTTGTGCCCATGTCACTGAGGGTGGAATTTGTCTTAATGGACTGCAAAAAACCAAAGAAGTTTCTCACTTAATGAGAAAGCCGTGAAAAGGTTTGGTATCTGTGCAGAAGGTTAAACAAACAGCCCTACACCTTTCAAACATTGAGACTCTGTGCAGACTCATGAAGGGGGTGGATTGCTACTGGAGGAGTGACCCTGCATTCCTCTACTCTTCCCATGTCCATCCACTCCAGGTTAGTGTCTTTGTGGCAAGGCTGCCACTCTGAAGGGAAATTAATAGTCTTGTGGTGGATTAACTGTCTGACACATCAATTCCCCCTGAGGTCACTCAACTGCTGTAGTGTTGCAGGGGAAGTGGGAGGAATGGATGATTTCAGGTAGCTTTTAACTGGAGTAATAAAATCCTTAAATTGGAGTAATTAAGCATTTGGTGCAACTGTACATTCTCTTCTCCCAAATCCTGGGTATTTAGGGCACACTACTCCAAAAAGAGATGGCATTATGTATTGATTTTTCTACCAAAGGAAAGCCTTTATCAGCACTAGAAAATAATTCAGTTGTGGAATTTACTGTAGCAACAGTGAGAACCAAGAGTAAAAATGGGTTAAGAATTTTTAAAACTCAATAAAGATGTTCCAGCCATCAGTGGCTATTAAACAACATCACCCAGATTGTTTTGTACAGAAGACCCTAAATCACTAACCACAAGGAAGGGGAAAATCTAACTTTTGTCTTACACTTCTTAATTGTTCTGCTGTCTACTACACTTTCTTTAATCATCACTCCTGCCTCCCACAGGAAAGAGCATTAGGGTGTTAGGGATCCTCTCTTCACCTCCACCAGGATTCCAGTTCTTATGTTAATGTACCCACACCTCACAGGAGTCTGGCACCTCATCTGTGGAGACCCTCAGTGTTATCACTAACATTCTTGACCTGCCACTACCAAAAGTTTACAAATGCTGAACTCCTCTATAAAGAGTTGCTTGAAAAGGGGAGCCTGAAAAAGAAAGGAGAACCATGAAACCAAATGTCTTCAAAAAGAAAAATGAAGCAGGGAAAACAGTATAGCTGCAAAGTGAACTGCTTTGGGACCAAGTGATATCAGCAAAGATGATTTTTTTACTAAAAGGATAAATAAGAACAAATACTAAGAGGAAATATTTTTTTAATTTTAGATTTCAGATTTGATTTTAATTTATCATGATGTATTAACTTAAGCTTTTGCACAAAGACTCAGGTTTGGACAGATCAAGTTTCTCTGAAGAAGGGGCCTTTAGGTCTCAGTAGGCTGAAGGGGATGTAGTCAGAGATTTCAGTACTGCTGTTCACTGGTGCCCCCATTTTACAGGACATTAATTTGCCTTTCATTCTAGAAACCAGGATGCTATAAAAACAGATCTACAAATGAAAGCAAGTGCTCAAGAATACTCTTGAAGAAGGATGCTTTGATGAACTTGGAGCCAGAGGATTGGTGTGGACTCACTGGCTCATTAATGCCTGCATTAATTCATGACATTGAAACACAGTCCTTTGATGCACAGACTCATATTCAGAGAACAAGACCCTCTGCTGGATGGCTCTTCTGACTTTTATTTTCAATTCATCAGTGATGGGGAGACCTAGGCAGAGCATAGCATAATTTGACAGACACCCTGTCCAGAGGCCCAAATCCCCCGAGTTGTGTGCACAGCCAGACACTCCCCTGCCTCCCTAGGGCACAGCCACAGCAGGGCAGGCAGGTCCTGCTCCCTGCCCAGCACAGGCTCCATGCTGGGAACAGCAGGCACAGGGGGAGCAGCAGAGCTTTCACAGCTCTGCCACAGAGCTGGGCACAGCAGACACGAGGGGGACAGGAGGAGTGGAAAGGATGGAGTCTGCTAAAAAGGATAGAGACAAAGCTGACAACTTTGGTGCCCACAGCCAAGCACACTTACTGACAGGAAAGGAGAAAGGCAGGCCTGTATTTAACAAAAAAAAGCAGATATTCTCTCTTGAGAAATGCTTACTGCTTTGAAAGATCAACATAAAGCAACAGCCTCAGCCCTGCTCTTCTGCAGAGGCCACCAGCAGTGCCTGTATTCCCCCACTGTCACCACTCTCTCTGCTCCCCTCACCTCCCAAGTGCTTTGGAGGCTTGGAGAAGGCTCTCCTGGAGAGCCCCACTCATTTACTGCTGCTCAGACATGAAAAACCCATGCCTGCCTTGGCTGCTGCCATTTATTGAGCATGGACTAGGAAAGAAACCCAATTGTTTGGTAATTTTTTAACTGGACACTACTTTTAGATTATTTGGGCTTGTTGTCCAGAAGCAAAAGGGCATTTACTTAACCCACCACACTGCAGAGTTTGCAAGTCAGATAATTTGTAGTCTGCAGAAGACATGGACCTGAATTCAAGAGTGTCTGTTGCTCTTTAAAGCTATTTTTGCTGCCTAAATGCTAAGGATTCAGAACAGAAGCACAATGTACACCACAGCTTTACTCCTTGTTTTCCACTGACATATTTTTCATATTTTTCTCCATGAGCTCAGGTCAGTGAGGCAAAGGGAAGGCAGAAAACTGCAGAAGTTTCCCTTCTCTGCAAGGAAAACAGTTTTGAAGAACCATAGGGGATGGAGACTGCTCTCCTGACAAACATTTCAGAGCTGCAAGGAAGAAAGGAGCTCCTGGTTGGCCTCTTTCCTCTTGCTGCCACTGCTTTAACATCACTATCACCCTCAACATCTCTGCAGCAGGGGACAGTGGAAGCTCAGAGTCTGAGGTGCTCTGCCCTCTTGGATGCCTGATCATGGATGTGCTCTCCACTTCACCAAGGTTTAGCACCATTTACAGCCACATCTTGTTCACAAAATCAAAGCCACACAGGGAGGTGATTGGAAAAACCTTTACCTTTACAAAAACATTTTGCTTCTGTTTCAGCATGTAATGTAAATTATCAGTAGAAAATCTAAACATTTAGTAATTTGTTTTTAATTTGAGAGAATCTATTGACAAAAAGTTGTTTTTTCAGTATGATGAGCACTTTTTGAGGTTATATTATGTTTTATTGTAGTCCAGCTTTTCTGCAGACAATAAAGTTTCCTTATAATCACTCTAAGAACTAAGCTGGTTTTCAGCACATCAAACTCCATGGGAGATGCAAATCCTTCCTTTTTTGTTCTTCAACCAGTCTTACATATTTTCCCAAATACATTGTTTTGTTTGACTCACCTTTTCTCTACTGGCATATTTCTTTGGTCACCTGCAGTAATTATTTTCTTTCTGTTACTACTTTTAAAAATACCAACATTTTGGTTTAAAGTAATTTAATAGTGCTCATGGCTCTCCTCTTAGACTGTGTATTTTCAGCTCTACCTGCCTTCTCATGAAAGGTGGCCTTAAGCCTAATTTTTCTTAACTTTTGAAGTTATCCCTGTCCCTTGTTCACTGAAGTGGCTTCTTGTTTGCTTTCTGTTCTTCCCAGTGTTTCCTGATCATTCCCAGTCTTGTTCTGTCTTGTTCTGTCTTGTTCAGAGAAAACTATCACTTTGAGGACTTAAAGGGAAGACAAAGGATAAAAAGAACTCAGGATCATTACTACAACCTGTAATAATACATGTCCAGGGCATACACCCACTGAGAAACCCCCACTGTACACAACCTGAAACTAAAATCTGACATTGCTTGAACACATTTCATCTTTAAACTGTGCAGTTTTCCTATAGGGAAGAGCTGGATGTAATCCTGGATCAGACGCAGTGGAAACATTAGGAGCCTTGCCTGGAACAGACTTGGCCTTTTTGCAAATTAAATTACTATGTTGTGTGTTTAATTCGTTATCTATTAACACCCAGACCCTCTCCCTCACTTTTACTATTTAACCTTTTTTTCTCTGGGTTTTGATTGATAAAAGTTTGTCTTCGGAGGTTTTCTTTTTCTTCTCATGGACATAACTTTATAATGTTGAATTTCCTCTTGGGAGCCATAGATTTTGCTAGAATTCTCCAAGGCAGATTCAGTGCTCCAAAATTGTAACTTCCCACAAACTGCAAGAATCAACTAGTTTAGAATTCCAGATCATTCATGGAAGCAAAATTAAATATAGAGTTACCCTTGACACAAAGATATTTAAAGGTGTTCATTCATTCCTAAACTCAGTTTCACTGTGACGATACCAGCCCTGAATTTCATATCAACTGCCTTATTAAAAAGCTTGTGATTTCTTCAAAAATAGACAAGCATTGCAAAGTTTTCTGTTTTCTAAAAATATATAATCCCTACAGTCTATCAACATACTATATATGTATAGTATATATTCCCCCCAGTATATCAGCCAGTTACCACCTGACCATTTACAGAAGAATCTCTATTTGCTTTTTGCTGTGCTACATCATGAAGTGAGAGAGACTGGCCAGCAGCTCCCTGGGTTGTTTACTTAGCCATTTACAAAGAGGAGATCTCAGCAGAAATAAGTGCTGGTATCTCCCCTTATTATATCATCTGAGTGGCTCTATTTCTCCCTTCAGGATGCTCTGGTCCAAATCTCCAGGTCTAGCCTATCCTGAAGTGTTCTACTTATCTGAGACCGAGGAGTTTGTTATTTTGAGTAAGGAGCAATACACAGCTTTTCCTCCCTGGAGCTGTGCACAAACCCTGGCTGGGTGTGAGCTCTGGAGGCCAGGAGCAGGGTATGGCTCCAGCTGGAGTCTCTCAGCACTGGCACTGTTTGTCCCACCAACAAACAGTGCCAACTCATTCCCTGGGGAACATGGACCAGCCTTTTCTGAACCACCATGCAACAGGAAGAGCATTTTCTGCTGAACAAAAATCTACCTTCAAGTCACAGAATATTCTCAGTTGCAAGGGACCCACAAGGATCAAGTCCACAACCCTGGCATTATTAGCACATGCTCTAACCAGGTGAGCTCATGTCAGTCCCATCTGACCACTTAATAATTATTCTACTGTGTATCACACTGTAAAATGCATTCAGCCATTCATAAGCCTAGTGACCCAGAATTCCTTGATGCCCAAGAGCTGTCTCCCTCCCAGCAGCATCAAAGGCAAAGCCCCACTGTACAGCAGTTGCACTGCCCTGAGCACAGAACCAGGGGCAGGAACTTGTTCATCCAGAGCTGCTGCCAAACCACTCGCGCTGTGGAACCACAGCCCAAAACACACAACGTTTAATCACGAAACTTGCTTAGGCAGCTGCTGAAAAGGAGAGACAAGCTGCTTACACACATATAGTCCTGAATGGCCTATCTTATGTGGACTTCAAGGTGCTTCAAAAATATCATCTAAACCCAAATATTATTTAAGCCATCTAAAAAGAAACCGCTTCTCTGCGAGTCAGAGCTCTGGTTCACACGCAGCGAGAAGATGAAGTGGGTACTGACATCCACCAACCATTTGCTGCTCAGACACAGTGACCACAGCAGGGAAAGCTGAACAACATCTGAAGCAACTTATAGAGCCCCACAGACCAGTACTTCAAAGTAAATTGAAATTGTATCACTGTATCAGGAAGGGTATGACAGTAACCAGCTCCTGTTTCAAATCACCAAATGCAGCTAAAACATGATTATATTGTATTAAGTAGCTTTCTGAATGCACATTCATATTAGAACAGCAATGTCTGTAGAGGGAACATGGTTTTGAAGCTGAGAGTACAGACCATGGATTCTGATGACCTGGAATTCCTTATGCTGGATCATAGCTTGCCTGTGGACTAGGCAGTACTGCCAGCAGCTCACTCCCCTGCTGGTGCACATTTCTTTTCCAGTGCTTCTCACAACGTTATTACTGCTTTTCCCTCCAGTTTTAGCAAAAAATTATAACCTTATTTAGCATTTTTCGACTGTATTCTTCTACTTATTGTGATATTTTCAAAGTTTCTTTTGACTCATTTTTTATTTCTCCCAAATATTTTTGTAGCCTGGAGAAAGACTCTGATGTCAAGATGGGCCTAGCTTTGAACCCAGGGTGGAGAAACTTTTGATACACTTCCAGACTATTTAATTCTCTACTCAGGTCTCTCGAGTATCCAAAAGAACCAACTTTCCCAGGCCCTGCTTGCCTGTGAGATGCTGGAGAGCAAAGCACCCAGTCTTTCTGAGAGGTGAGGTGCTGATTACACAGCTTTCAGCACATCCTGAAAGCTGATGCCAAAAACTAATATTGTTTTTGGCATCACACAGAGTTCTTCACATACCCTGTAGAGGGAAAAGCAAGTGCAGGAAGGTGAGAGATTTTTAATATAACTAGCAAAGAAGAGAAGTATGGTTGAGAAATAAGACAACCTAAGCTCCAGCTCGACCTAGCCAAATCTCAGCGGCATCATTCAGGAGATTTTGCTTTTGTCCTCTCAGTTCAGTGTGGTCATGCATCAAAGGTTACTCCACAAAATTGTATTGGACTGAAAATTTGCACTCTCTCCTCTTGTACTCAGGATGGGTGTGCTGCAGAATTTCAGTATAAACTGCTGTACATGGAGACAAGAAAGCTCAGAGATTTCAAAACCACTCCTCAAGTTAAGTTTGGCACTCCTTGCCAAACTGATGTCATATGTGTCATACATGTTCTTAACACATTTAGTAGTCAAGAAGACAGCCATCAAAATGATCAAAACTTCACAGCATGTCTTAGAGCAACTCTATTGCTAAAACAAAAAGTTATTGGTAAAACATCAAAGTGTGCTGAACAAAAAACTCCTTATTACAAAACAAAATAATTTCCACATATATATAACATATTTATATATCCACACACACATATATATATGTGTGTGTGTATATATAAATATGTGGAAGTTATTTTATATATATATAAAATGTAAATAATATATAAATAATATTTTATATATATACATATACATATATATACATATACATATATATATATATGGAAAAGGAAGCAGGGCAATGCAAATTTTCCCTAGAGGCTGGAAGCAAAATTTTCTTTATTGGCAACTACCCAACTAACTTTCCTTAAAATACAATACAGTAAAAGGATCTTTTCTTCCCATCTCTTATGTTCAAGTTATCCAAAATATTTACCTCCTTACAGTCACGTGCACCAAGACAGCCTCCTGAACACTGATTTTGTTTCATGTAAGAGGGCCCTTGGGTCAGACTGGGTGGGACGGGAGATGTCTGTGTGGCTGCTGCCTCCCCCCAAAGCCAGCACCCACTTGTGGTGCTTCCCTACAGCCACTTCTCCCAGAGAGGAGCTCACCCCTCTCAGCATCCCTTTCTCCCCTCTTGCAATGGACAACAGCTGTAAATCAGGAGCACTTCACCAATGCTGGCTGGAGGCCAGAGAGACCTGCAAACACATGGAGTAAGCAGCCTTCCCAGCTCCATAGTATTCCCAGTGATATTCCCAGAGCAGCATGATTGCTTCAGCATGGCTCTGATAGTGGAGCCCTGGGTGTGAGCTGAGACCTCTCTCTGCCAGGTGCTGCACAAACAGCAGAAATCCACAGTTTACTGAAAAAGCAACCAGAACCTGAAATGGACACTCCCTTCCTCCAGAGCAAAGGAAGGGAAAATAAATAAGTGAGATAGATAAATAGAAGCCAGCAAAGAAATTAGTGTCTAGCCTAGAAAATATTTCAGAAAAAGGGTGAGCCTCTCAAAACGGTATCTTGAGAAAGAAGCACAGTTGCCAGGAATCAGAATGATTTCCCACCAGGTTTAATATGTTTTAACAAAACATAATTAATTTCTTCTGTCCTGAAAGAACATTTAAGCATTCTTTTAATCAGTGGGAATTTTCTCAACCTTCAGTTCATGGCTGTTTTCACTCTTGGCTTTGGAGCAAAAAGCTCTAACCTATTTCTCTCTACCACTGGAGAAAAATAAAAAAAATAAAAAAAGGAAAAAAAGGAACCAGGCATAGAAAAGATGCTATCAGTTTCTTTTCCAAGACAAAAGAGGTCTTTTAAGATTGCAAGCATGTTCAGCACTAAGCCTCTGAAGCTAGTGTATTTCCCCAGGTGTATTTTCCCAGATGGAATATCTGGTGGAATAGCAGTGGACATCATGGAAGGCAGCCCATTGACAACACACTACTGGGAACAGCTAATCATCCTGCATGATCATCACTTACCAGGTATTTGAGCTAGTATGGAGAAGACAGAGACCATGTTCTTGTGCTATGCATATGAGAAGGACAGAAATCTGGCTTTTGCCCAAGAAGATGGACTGGATGATTCCACAAGTCTGTCTTTTTTCAACACC
This sequence comes from Zonotrichia leucophrys gambelii, assembly GCF_028769735.1. Classification (NCBI taxonomy): domain Eukaryota; kingdom Metazoa; phylum Chordata; class Aves; order Passeriformes; family Passerellidae; genus Zonotrichia; species Zonotrichia leucophrys. Next base: position 20,098,778 of record NC_088169.1, on the reverse strand, counting down.
CAGGAAAAAAAGGGACACCATGATTCTCATGCTTGTTTGATTTAAGGTAAAGAGAGACTTCAAAAAAAGATTCTCAAAAATGGAAAAGAGTAAACCCAAGCAAAAGGACAAAACCATGAGACCCAGTGAGCAGTTATCAATCAGCAGTGGAAATAGATTTTGCAGTTTATTTAACGTGGTTTTGCACGTTATAACACTTTTCTTTCCTTGTTTAAAAAAAGCCTTGGCACTAATGAATCCAGGAGAAATCTGCTTTTTAGCAGGGCCTGTGACAACAGAATTAGGGGCAATGGTTTTAAAAGAAAAGGGGGGGTCAATTTAGATTAGATATAAATAAGTTTTTCACAGTGAGGGTGGTGAAACACCAGGACAGGTTCCCAGGAAGCAACCTGTGGTACATGTCTGAACCCTGGAAACATTCAAGGTCAGGTTGGATGGGAGCCTGATCTTATTGAAGATGTCCCTGGTCACTGCAGGGGATTGGATCCAGATGTCCTTTAAACACCTCTTTCAACTCAATTATCCTACAATAATCCAAAGGATTTCAATAGTTCCTCTTGTTGTCAAAGTAGTATCAGACAAAACCCACCTTTCTTCCTGAAGGAAAGCAATACAGCACAAATTTTAGAAAAACATTACATTATTGTGCAAATGATCACAGTTTATTATTACATTAGGTATTCAAGCAATTTCAAATTGATTCTCCCAGTATCACTTGTAAACCATATTAATAATAATTTTAGAAAACATTTACCTATATCCAGGGATATCCATTTACCTATATCCATATATGGTATCCATATCCCACCAATTGATTACTCAAAAGTTCAGTGAGCTAAAAACCCACTTGTTTTTCATCCAGAGTAGCACCCAAAATATGTAATTAAGATATGCATCCAAGCATTAAAAAATATGTTTATTGATAAGTACTTTTCCAAGCCAGCAATGTTGAAGACCTAAAGCGTGGATTTTTCTAAGGATGTATTTACTCATGTAGGCATATTTACTGTAGATGTGTTTTTATTTGTGTTCATTGGTGCTGCAGGTTGCACTAGAATCCATAAATCTATCATGCTGTGCTTTTTATACCCCAGAAATTCAGCATTGTACTCGTGAGGCTCAGCATGGTAAGTACATCAAGTGACCTTCTCAACAACACAGAGGATAAGTTTTAATCTGCAGCTGTAGTAATAAGACTCTGCCACTGAAAGCCTTCAGAAGCTTCGTGCCAGCACAATTAAATGAGGATCTTGAGAGGTTTGCAGGGATGCAAACTAACTTTTCATTTGCTTCATGTGCACAAATTACATTTATGTATCAGCCCATCAGCAGTGCACCTTCAGCTTCGACTGGATGCTGTCTGATGAGATGGTGCCTATGAGATCTCATTAGCTCTGCCCTGTATCTCAAACCTCTTCTCATCTACAGGGCAGTACTGGCAAGAGAAGCAAGAATGATGGCAGAGATAAAAGGTTCTGCAGTGCTGTCTGAGATTCAGGGCATCTCCCAGCACCTTAAGGAGTGTTCCTAGATGAGATTTCCAGAGGGACATCAGTCTGAAGCAAAAAAATGGATGCTATAAAAGGTAGTGTTGGTATGAGCCTGTGCTTGTTTTCCACTCTGCCACAGCCTCAGAAGAATGAGGTAAATGACTCAGCTCTCTACACAGATGTACAAGGCATTTCCACTGGCCCTGGAAGATCCCAGTTTTGCGACATGCAATAAATCAAGGAATCTCTGCCATCATGAAATCAGGCTTCTCCACAAAGACTTTCAACTCCTGGGGCATTCTTACAATAAATATAATTATTCTCATTTTAAAGCTGGCAACAAAAGCAGAGAAGAACATGCAAAAGATCACACACATGGGTCAGTCTTCTGTGGCAGATCCACTTAATTCCAGGCAAGTACTTAAAACACAAGACTCTCATGAATTTGAAACTGAATTTCCACCATGTCCTGTATTGGTCATGCTGAGGAGTATTATTCAAATTAATTCAGCCCAAAATCTTAGGGTTAAAGTAATTTTTAAATGTAGCCTTAAAAAAAAAAAAGAAATACATGAGCAAAGACAAGATCTGCAATAACAGAGAGAAAATTAATTACCTAGGCAGACTCCTTTTCAAGTTCATGACTCATGCCAGCATGTAAATGTCTGCATGAAGCCAGTTCTTAATGCTAATTTTGTCACTGTAAGAAAATCATAATGTTCTCTGAGAAAAACTGAGTGCATACCTTGCTATTGATTTTTCAAGAGTCTGACTGCCAGAGTGCTCTACTAAAACTGCAGATTTGTGCTAATGCTCTAAAATGCTTTGCTAAATTTTATCTTTCACCACAGATATAGGGGACTCCTGACCATGCTGCAGTTGGCCTCAGCTCCAGAGAAGCTGGGGTCACAGCCACTTAATTCATCCCTTTTTACTGAACATAGACATGAAAGTGTAGCTCTCAATAAGCCAAAAATCCCATTCCATATAATGACAAAACCACAGTACAAAGAATACAGAGAGTGGGAGTAAGAAAATATGCATTTTTGTTAGAACTAATCTGTGGTTCAAACGTTGCCCCTGCTGCTGTGTTTATCAGCCTGACTGGCACGGGGTCGCAGTGCCAGGCACTGACAGAGCTGCTGAGGACCCAGCCCTCCACAAGACCCTCCTTGGAACCATCACCTCTGAGCCCAGAGTTAATTTAGAGACATAAGCTACCAACTGGAGGTATCTGCTTTTTATCTAAGAATTACCAAAGTGCTCCTTGGGTTCTTTTAATCTGAATGGAGCATTACAAGAGCAAGTAAATGTGTCTCATGGTCCATATGCACGGCCCTACTTGGCCACATGGTGCCAAAAGCTACACATGCCATGGCTGGAAGTACATGGGCAGCAACTCCATTAGGGGTCATGACCTCATTAAAGTGGGGAAAAAAGAAACACAGGCACACCAACACCAGCATTTCTCTGCTGGTGGCAGGCAGAGGGCAGGCAATGCAGGGAGGAGGGAGCCAGCTGCACTGCGGGGCTCTACCACCCCAAAAGCTGCTGCTCCTCTTCATCTCCCCTGGAAAGTCCCTGGCAGTGAGTGGGGTGTCAGCATCATGCTGACACCAGAGGTGTCATCAACACAAGGACCTCATTGTGACAGGGCCTCTCCAAACATGCAGCCATACAAGGGGCCTGAAGCACCATGTCTGACAAGAAGGCACTGAGCTCAGCAGAGGCTTTTCACCAGCAGGCTGAGAGCAGGTCAAGTGTCCTGGCAGCCCCTGGCATGCCACAGGCTGCCTTCCCACCACACAAAGCAAAAACAGCACAAGAGAAAGGTTAAGATAGGGAAAAATACCTCCTGCCCAGCATCACTTTCTCTTTGCCTATGGCAGCATGCACAGGGAGCAAGGCTCAGTCCACGAAAGCCAAGGCCTGGGGAAAATGTCACCTGCTGTCACCTGCTGCACCCAGCCTCACCCCAGACACTGGGCACCCAGGGGAGCAGCATCCAACTGGTCCAGTGTTCACAGGGGCACATGGAGCAGGGAAGGGGTAGGAGATGAAGGTAACGCGGGGAGTGTCCCTGTGCACCCCCACCTGCCCCTATCCTGCTCTGCAGGGTGGCTGGGCTGGCTCCAGACTGGCCCCAGGGGAAGAAGAGATGAGTGGAGGGTAAGACAGAGAGAGAGTGCTGCTTCATCACATAGAGCCACACAATGCAGCATTTGCATCCAAGCCAGCACAGGTCCAAGCGGGGACCTTTGTTTGAAACAAAGGCACATGGGGTGGAAGTCTGAGCTTGTGTCTCCAAAGCAGCCCAGCCTTATCCCAAAGTGCTGAACCCAAGCAGCACCTGGAGGCAACATGGGAAGAACACGAAGATCTCTACATCCCACTTTCTAGGCTATGTGGAGGCAGTACTTACATTCAAAAGTGTTAGAGGGAAGATAACCAAAACATGTATTCTTTTTATTTCCAGAAAAAAATTATATATCCTGCACTTTTTGAAAGCTAATTTTAAATGTGAAGAGATTGGTTACTAAGCTCCTTAATTCCTTGCAAGTATTTTCAGAAAGAGAATGTGATCCGCCTATATTGATTTTATGATTGTTATATTTTATTCATATCACTGTCATGGACTTATGCACACATGGAACAATCAGGCAACTGGACAAATATTAGCATTTCTAGCTAAAGTGAAATAAAACCATTTGCTGGATGTTCCCGTTTCTGTAGCAAATCAATAATGGGTATTTAAATTGTTGTTCAGACATCAAAGCTAAGATGAATGGGGACATTCTCATTTCTTTCCTGCTGCTATGCTTTCAGGCTGTGCCTTTTAAATAAGACCTGGCATGTGCAATTCACATCACAGAATAATTTATACTTAAAAGGTACAGGTATTATTTTAGAACAACATGCCAGCCATCTCCATACAATGGTACATTGATTTGGCCTGTTCATCTTAACTGCAGCAGTTAAAAAGCATCCCCAGTGATCTGTTTTGTGGCTTGAATACCTCCTTCATTATTGCATCCAGACAACACAGCACTTGTTGGCACCAACCACTCAGCCTGCCAGGGAAAATCTATGGCACACCCCTGCTCAGGAACCCATTCCATGCTAGACAGCTTCCAGAAACCAGGACAGTTCTGGGGCTTGAGATCAAACTTGCACACAGTCATGATTATATTCTCAGGGTCCATTAATTGTGCCAGTGTCACTTCCCAAACACAAAAAATTCTCATCTTTGTGAGGTCAAATCTATTGGTATTTTACTAAATTTCATGGGAGGCTGGAGAGGGAAAAGGCAGGGTATCATGAGGTGTTTGATGCAGCAATGATTCTTAGAAATGTTATGGATGTATTTATTCAACTAAGAGGTTCTTTGCTGGATATATTATTGGATATGTGATTTATTTGTTATTTGATGCTCTGCTCAATATTAATTATTTTAAAGGCTTTACTCTGTATAACTAGAAGGGTGAGGGATGGCTCTATTTTACAGAAAACAGGGATGTGGCTTTTTAAATACCTGAGAAAATATTTGCATTTGCAAAATAGGACAAACACAAGAGCATAAATCAACAAAAAGCACTGCAAGTACACTGCCAAGGACACAGCCCTTAAGGAGGCCATTTAGCTTGTGTAACTTAGGCCATACTTGGAGATGTCCAATTCCACAGGAAGGTTATGTAATTTCTCTTCTAAGCAATGCAAAAAATAACAGTTATTAATTTGTATTTCTGAAATGTGCAATGAAAACAAGATGTCTGCGGGTCCCAGATGCATTCTGTAATGCCCCTACTTTCCTGCTCTGGCCATGTTGACTCCAACAGTGCATCAACCCCCCTTTCCTCTGGGCCACCTGCAATAAAGCACCATGAGCCTCTCTTTGAGAGTGAGCAGGACCACACTCCTATACTGACAAGAGATTAGTAGCTCCACTGAAGCAGAAGCTGATCCTTTGGAGAGGTCTGTGGCTCTGGAATGCTCTCGAGCCTTTGCCTTGCAGGTATCATCAAAGAGATGCAACAGAGGCTAAATCTGCACTTGTATTTTAGATTGTAAGCACCAAGCAGACCTATTATGAAAGCAGCCAAGGCATTAGTGGTGCCCAAATGTTGCTCCCAGATATCTGGTGTAAACGCTGGATGAAATGAGGAAACGAGCTAAGGAGCTGAAGAGATGAGTGGGACACAATCCCCAGGCGTAATTGATGGCTGCTTTCACCTGATCTTCATGTGATGAAACTGAGCCTCTGACTCATTACATTAAATTATATTTCCAAGCTGCCACAGTGGAGAAGTGAAGAGCAAAAATATCACTCAGAAACTGGGAGCTCTGGCTTTCAACAACACGTGGACACGGTAAGGAGCCAGAAGAAACTGCAGCCATGGTGGCATCTTAATTTCAGTCAATGTTACTCGATTTGGCTAACAGTATGTCCCTTACCAAAGGCTTTGAATTTCTGACTTTTAAATAAAAAGGCTGGCAAAAAAATTCAGAATTGTAAAGACAATAGGCTATTAAATAAATATTCTTCAGCTCTTCACTTCTATCAGGTATCCATCCATAGGTATTCAGCTGGTCTCTGTCATGTTGGTATTAAGAACATATCCCAAAAAATCAGGATAGAAATAGCAACACTCTTATTATGTCAGGTGACAACAGAATAAGGTATTTAAAAGGCATATCTATACAATAAAGATATGTTTTCATTTTTCAGCTGATTAATAAGTTAAGTGATCTAATGTGTTCTTGTGACACAGAGTAAGTGCAAATCAATACTCAGCTTTTAAACAAGTGAAGACAGTGTGCCTCCTAAATTCTGTTCAAAAACTATATCTGGCCTCTATGCCAACAGTTCATATTGTCATGGCCTATTATTGAAACACTGGGTTAGTTTTTCTATCAGTATGGTGATAAAAATGGAGTTTGATCACACATTTTCCATGGGATAGCATCACATATATTTAATTCTTTTCTGTGGTGGCTTCCAGAACTCAGTGGAAAACATACAGCTTAGGTCTTTCTGAACTACTTAAGGAATATTATGTTTTATGCAATCTTCAATATCTTTTTTTGTTCTCTGTGAAATTACACAGTTAGCACAAACTTTGAATAAGAAGACACAAATTATGAAGCCTCTGTTCTCAACAGCTTCATGCATGGAGAGAAAATCTAAATATTCATCTAGAGAATAAGGTGCAGACGTGATTTCCTTCCCTTCACTGTGTTTTTTCACAGCTAATTGCAAAATTTAACAACTTTTAAATGCTAGTTAAAACCATGCCAGCCTATCCCAGTCACTAATACTATGGCCTTTCACTCACTGTTTCCATTGTCACTTTTAACCATGTCTTTCAAATATGAAGAAATTTTTTCTCATATGCACATATTAAAATTACTTTGTTTCTTAACAGCTCTTTACAGATTTATTTGGCTATATAATAAAATAAACTAATCTGTCCTAATCTGTTGCAGTCAACACTGTGGTCACACTCACTTTTTGTTCTTGTTGGAAGTATTATCAGCAAACTTGGCTGCACATAGCCCATAATTTACCTATAAAAATAGCCCAAATAATCTAGCAGTAATGCAGGCTTTATATAAGTGAGTCCTTTCCTGTAATCCCTTCATTGTGATCCTCCACGTGGTTACTATACTGAAGCAACACAGGAAGAGCTCAGGAAAGATATTTAGTGTGCACAGAGTAAGGGATACTCCCTGGTGAAAAAATCCTGCAGTTCAAGTGAATGACACAGGCTGAAGCTATAAGGTCTCATTTTACTATGAGATTGATGGAATGGAAGAAATATAAATCAAGACACTCATTCATAAATATTCATGTCACAAAAGCACTCTTTTGATAACGAAAAGCCTTTCTGAAGGAAAGGGCAATGTGTTAAGAAAATAAAGGACTGTTTCAATCAGGGAACAGGGTCAATCCACACTAACTTTTTGTGTGTGGGGATATTTGTGGCTAAGATACTATGAGAAACCTTGCACATCTTCAGTATATTAAACTGTAATATCATAAAGCCTTTCTCTGACAAAGGTTTGACACACATTGAAGATAAGTAAACATGAGTACTTTCATTATAGGCTCATGCACAGGGAAGTTAAATGTGGCATAGTTGAAAGAAAAAAGAAACCTCCCAGTAATGTTTGGTTTCCCATTTTATTCAGTCACTAGTCCACGTCCCCCTGAGTCCATTACATTTCAGTCCCTAAATTATTATTTCTCATTCTGTGTTCCTGATATTATCTTGATATTCTTGGCATATGTTAATAACACCCACAGGGCAGATAAACTGTTCTAGTGGTCTCAAAGTAATAAAAGAACAGTTCTTACCAGGCACAGAGGAGATTCCTCAGAAACCCATTAACAGCTGCAATGATTCACTCAGTTTTCCATGGATCTGTATTCGCTGTGGCATCAGCTTTTCATATTAAGAAATGTCAGATTTGGTAAATCCCCAGTAAATGGCAATTTTCCCTCAGCTCGTGCAGTGGGATATGCACAGCTTTGAAGATCTGCATTGTGGGATGCAGTCCAGGAATGCATCTCTTTGGTTCAGGGGATTTGCCCAGCCCTGGAGCAACCTCCACCCTCGTCATTTTATCAGAGAGCCAGGATACTAACTTAAATGAGTTTTTGTATTTCAGGCACCACTGCCCCCCTTACACCCCCTATCTTTCTTAGTATGGTCTCTCCTCCTCCCATCTTAGGCTTTGTTTAGCTCCAGAGAAAGCCACTGAGGCTCACAGCTGCTTTTCCTCACTCTGGGCTCCCTCCACAGAGGCAGCAGAAACAGAAAACCTCCCCAACCTGGACTGCTCTGCTGCTGACAGTAGTGATTTATCCAAGACTTCTCAAAAGCCATGACCTAACAGCATTTCTGAGATGTGACTTGAATTCACAATTATGAAAGAGCTGAATGCTGCAGCTTATGTGGTTTTTAAACCCTCATAGCTGTTGTCACCTCAAAGCATGCTCCAGATCAAAAGGCAGGGTTCATACACACAAATACATACGTACTTATTTCGTATTTAAACAATGACACAAACGTTCCTCAAGAAGGATAACTGCACAACCCAAGCCTCCAGCTAACAAAACTCAATGGATGTGAAGTCTGTGTGTGTTGATACACAAATGACAGATTTGTTTATGTGGTTTTTCTCACAGTGGAATTCTTACCACCTCATCATATCTTATCAGTGACTTTCCATGGTATCAACAAACTCGAGGACACTGGGAAAGCAGAAATTATTATTAAAGTATAACAAGATTGTATTGGATAAACATGCATGGATTTATTTTACCAGTGGTGATATAATCAAAATATCTAGGTTTTAGGGCAGGTCAGTACATAGGCAACAAGCAGAGAGGCCTCTGAGCTGTCAGGTTGCCTTTGGACAAGGACATGACAAACCTGACGTTGTTTAAGTTTAGGTTTCCTACTGACACTGACACTTCAAAGGTGGGGACTCCTGAGCCAGGGGCCCTGGGAAAGGAGGAATAAAACATCCTCAGCAACCAGCCAGTCAGCAAAGGCTTGTAAGGCTGTCACAGCCTTGATGACTGACAGGAAAAATGAAGAAAAAGTCCAGAGTAGACATGGGGGCCCCTAGAATCACAAACAACAAAGATAAATATTTTTTTAATAGACTTGCCAACGTCTGATGAAACAAATGAAAGCTGCTAGCTGCCCTTGGATGTTGGTTCTGGATGCCAGTATTTCCCAGGCTTTAGCTCTTTTTGCTCTGACTTAACACACCACGTTGCAATTTATGGAAACAGATTTCACAGTGCTTGAGAGCAAAAGAAATGTGATTTTTTAAAAAATTGTTGTTATTTAGAAAAGTTGATCTAGAAGGCAGCAGTCCCAGCTCCAACATGCCTTAATGGCAGTTTAAGTAGAAGTGTATTTTTTAATTTATTCAAATTATAATTAGGTAATTATAAGCAATCAAGAGAGAGCTGTTTAAAAGCTACTGGCCACAGCTGTTAGCTCCCTCATCTCGTCAGCAATCAGCACCCCCCAGCTGGGGGATTTAAGCAAACCTGGTTTATGACAGCCAAGTGTAAGTGCTCACGTCCTCAATTACTCAGCTGAGAAATCAGTAGCTTCTGGGAGCAGGGCAGTAAGTTTGTTACAGCTCCACCTGGACCTGGAAAGGGCAGATCTGACTGTGCCCACCAATTTGAGCTGTTTTTTCTCCAAAAGTGACTGTCAGTTTCTAGTTCATATTGCTACTAATATTCCTCTCTGGGCTGTTATGATAGTATGCATTTAAAATGCTGTTCTCCTCTGAAAAATTATTTTAATTAAAATGATATTCAGGGGTCCCATATTCTTTGGTTTCTACTAATTATCTTTGCACATTTTTACAGTTTTCAAGCTAAAGGGTGCTTTCACTAACGGCCAGCTCCCAAATTAAACATGGGATCTGAAAAGGCTTTTTATTTTTCATGTCATGTTTTCCTGCCCTTCTATCTTCTGGGATTGCATAGTCACTGTGAGGAGAGCATCTTTCAAATTCTCTTTGCATGAAACTCACAGATGAGTCTGGCTGAATGTGCCTGACAGTGCAGCACATGGTCCACTGTGCTAAGTCTGTGGATGAAATGGGAGCACGGAAATACTTTAGAGCTTAAAGTAAGCAAGACATAATTACTATGAAATCATTAGCAGAGAGCACAAAACGCAGAACAGTTAAGTAGGGAGGTGTAATTTGGACACACAAGCAAGCAGTGCTTAAAGACACAGTGAGAGAATGCATCCAGAGCAGTGGTTTTTGTCCAGCAGTTCATTATTGTCGGATCTCAAAATCTCAGCCCTGAGATGCTGAGCCTCCGAGACCACCTTGGGGGGCTCGGGAGTCCTGGAATGTTGCCAGAAGTATCTGGTAGCTGGACTTTAACCCTACACAGGAGACGACAAGGATGAGGGCTTCACCGGGTGAATGGTGAAGGGATTAGTTAATTAGAGAGTGAGACACAAGGTTTAGGATTTATGTACAGGGGGGTTTAGAGGAGTAAGATGGAGGAATTGGGGTGTGTCCTGTCCTCCTCCTTCTTCCTCCTCTCCTCCATCTTCTTTGGCCACGGTGGCACCTTTCTATTGGTTATTACTAAGAGTACACCGAGTTATAAGAATAGATGGTATTGGGGAAAAATGATAAATATTGTATACGTAGCAAAGGGTATAAAGATACGTGGCTGCCCGGAGGGCAGGGAGAGTGTGCCCATGGCTGACTGCTGAGCAGATCTTTGTTAGGCTGAAAGAACATCTTTTAGATAAACAATTAATAAACATAAAACCAGAAAGAAGAACTGAAGCCTCTTCTCGTCCTTCGATACGCGGGCTGCCCCAAGGCCACCTCCGGGCCTTCCAGGCCCCTCAAACAGCCGAGATAAACCGGACACTTGGCGGTCCCTGGCCGGGCTCCACCACCACAACCTTTCGGGGGAAGATAAACCGGACATTTGGCTTCCACTGGGTGAGCTCTGACCACCACAACCTTTCGGAGGGGGGCACCACCACCACCTTCAAAGCCCTGAAGAAAAAGAGAGAAGAAGAGAAAAAAAGCCAGCAGAGACTGCAAAAAACCAGCAGTCCACCTCTCAGTTTCTGCCGAAGAATATTCGTAGCAGAACAGCCCGGACTGGAACCAGAAGGCGCCCTGGGTCCACCTCTCGTGATCTGCTGGACAGATCGAGACGTCCAGACTGCTCTGGCGACAGATTTGGTAAGAAAGCCTGAAAATAAGAACATGGGAGGCACACCTTCCCAGGAACAACGGGAAATTTTGTCCACCTTATAAGGTGTGACACAAACATACAAAAATTAATTAGCTCTGGCCTTAAAAGGCCAGGAAGGAAGACCCCCGAGACGCACCAGACGTCCGGGGGGGGCCCTCAAAAGAGGGGGGAGCAATGCAAGACTCCGGAAAAAATTAGCTCTGGCCTTAAAAGGCCAGGAAGAAATAACCCTGAGACGCAGCAGACGTCCGGGGGGGGACTCTCTGAAAGAGAGAGGGGAGCAAGGCTCCAGGAAAAAATTATTAGCTCTGGCCTTAAAAGGCCGAGAAGAAAATGCTCTTGCAGAAAAAGAGCAAGAAATATTATTAAAATACCCGGTCCCAAAACCCAGAAACCCTGGGAAACTCCCAAAAAGCGTCCAGAAAGCCCAGAGAGCATGGAGGGATCAGGACCGAGGGGGGAGAGCAGGGGGGGGGAGAAAAAGGGATCGGAGGAGGCGCTCTCTCGCGACAGCCAGGCAGCGGCGGAGCAGGCGGGGAGCACGGCTGAAGAAAAAACAAAAGACGCATGTTCAGATACGGCTTTGCTAAGCTCAGGGCCGGGGGGTGCAGCGGCCCCGGGGGCCGGCAAGGTAGCAGAAACGCGCGCGGCGGGCAAAACTCGCAAAAAACCCGGGGGGGAGAAGCCCAAACCAAAGCCGGGGCGTCTGACCCATGCAGCGAAATTAGGGAAATTGCGCAATCCCAGAAAGCTGCGGTGAGACGCAGGGGGCGCGCAGTTGTGACGCAAAAAACCCGGGACGCAGATCGGTGCGAGTCGCGGCAGAGCGCGGGTGCAGGCGGGAGCGGCCGGCACACACTGACGAAGGGCCACACACACACACAGCGTCGGAGGAGGAGGAGACAGTCAGGGGCAGACCGAAGGGGGAAAATTCAGAGGCGGAAAAAAAAAAAAAAAAAAAGGGAGAGGAAAAAAATTACCTCGGGAGAGACAGAGGGCGGCTCGGAAAGCACGCATGCGCAGAGTAAAGAGCGCGGGCGGGGGCGGGCCAGACCCACGGTAACGTCTCAGGCGAGGAGGGGCCCTCTCCAGACTTGGTGCCTTTGGTAAAAACCCTCGTGGAGTCCAAGCCTCTCCCCTCCCGGGGAGGCGTGTGTTTTCTAACCCTATTGTCAGTTGAATCAAAAACTAGGTAACCCCTGAGTGAGCTTGCAAACAGCAACAATCGCAGAACAAAGAGGCAGTTGTATTCATGCAGTCGTCCCAGCCACGGAGCCCGGTGACAGCGCCACTCGTGGGGGAATGACCGAAGTGCACAACATGCCAGATGCAACTATGCAGCGATTTTCCTCAACAAGATATAAAAAGAAACGAATACTCAGACAAAAGTCGGGACTCAGACTGCAAAGGACAACTCAGAAGAGAAACAAGAGGAACGAAAGACTCTGGGGGGGTTTTTCTCTTTGGGGTCTTGAATATTTCTGTATAAGAACGAAAGACTGGGGGGGTTTTCTCCTTGGGATCTTGAATTGCAATAGGCGATGGAGTAAATTTACCTATTACAGGGGAAACTGACAAAGGATCATATGTTGATCAGCTGGTAGATTTCTTTGACATGTCTCCCATTTGGAGAGGAATTTTAAGGGTAGGATTTTGACATTTCTCCCATTTGGAGAGGAATTTTAAGGGCAGATTTCTTTGACATTTCTCCCATTTGGAGAAGAATTTTAAGGGTAGGATTTTATGTTTTAATAGTTTAAGGTTTTATATTGTAATAATTCTCCTAGTCCTCATCCATGTCGTCTCAGATGCCATGAATCAGATTGTAAAAGAGGTTTTCTTGGGGCAAACAGAAGGGGGAGATGTCGGATCTCAAAATCTCAGCCCTGAGATGCTGAGCCTCCGAGACCACCTTGGGGGGCTCGGGAGTCCTGGAATGTTGCCAGAAGTGTCTGGTAGCTGGACTTTAACCCTACACAGGAGACGACAAGGATGAGGGCTTCACCGGGTGAATGGTGAAGGGATTAGTTAATTAGAGAGTGAGACACAAGGTTTAGGATTTATGTACAGGGGGGTTTAGAGGAGTAAGATGGAGGAATTGGGGTGTGTCCTGTCCTCCTCCTTCTTCCTCCTCTCCTCCATCTTCTTTGGCCACGGTGGCACCTTTCTATTGGTTATTACTAAGAGTACACCGAGTTATAAGAATAGATGGTATTGGGGAAAAATGATAAATATTGTATACGTAGCAAAGGGTATAAAGATACGTGGCTGCCCGGAGGGCAGGGAGAGTGTGCCCATGGCTGACTGCTGAGCAGATCTTTGTTAGGCTGAAAGAACATCTTTTAGATAAACAATTAATAAACATAAAACCAGAAAGAAGAACTGAAGCCTCTTCTCGTCCTTCGACACGCGGGCTGCCCCAAGGCCACCTCCGGGCCTTCCAGGCCCCTCAAACAGCCGAGATAAACCGGACACTTGGCGGTCCCTGGCTGGGCTCCACCACCACAACCTTTCGGGGGAAGATAAACCGGACACATTATGTGACTTTCTTCTTCCATCAGCTCTCCTGCAAGGGGTTCTAAATTCACATAGATTGCACACACATTGAAATGTAATGGAACTAGGAGAGGATTTCTAATACAGGACAGTCTTGAAAACCTGAATACATAATGGGTTTTTCATAAAAAGTGTTTGCAATACACCAGATTTTTCAGGATGAGATTTGTGTTAGTTACTTTGGCCTCTACATACTGTATTTGTTTGTTTCAGAAATGCAAGCTGGCATGCTGAAGTTATACAAGCCAAGCCTATCAAGAAGATCACAGTTAACTTTCCATGGAAACCCTTATTCAGAAGTCAGGAAGATTTAACTTAGCCCATTAGAAACAGTCAGTGGACACACAGACTCTTCCAGTCCTTGCAAAGGACTCCCACCTTGGTATGTACTTAGCCAGTGTCCAACAAGAGAGCAAAACATTTCAGCCCTTGCAAATTATGCTGCTCTTTTGCCTGCTCAGAAACTATGAGCTAGAACAGCAGGGGTGCACAGAGCATAAACTGGGGACAGATTGGGCCCCATGACATCCATGTGCAGTGCTCAATGCGTGGAAATGAAACACCCTGCACAGAGAGAAAGGATGCATGGGAAATTTCTGAAAAGATAGGAAAGTAACCATAGTTGTAAAGTATATGTACAAGTTGTAAAGTATATGTACAAGTTTAAGGTTAAACACTCTTTTTGCTGCACATTGCCCTCCCAAAAGAAACAAACAAACAAAAAAATGTGTACACTAGTAAATACAGCTGTGAGCTAGTCCAGGAGCAGCTCCAGCAACTTTTTACCCCAAGAAACCCAAACATCATTCCTGACAACCTCTTCTGTGGGCTCACAGAGGCTACTGGCCCCCCTAGGAAAACTGCTATTCATTCCAATGAATGAATTTATCAGAGGGTGCAGGGACAGAGGACATGTAGGGAGGAGAGGCTGGAATAAAAATGCTCAAGAGAAAGGGGTCAGGGGAACCAGAACCTGCACTTCCACTGAGGAAATTATTCTCTTCAAGAAAAGTGATGGCTTTATCACTAGCAAATTAAGACAGTTCTTTGCTTTCTAAATGTTTCAGTTACTCTATCAGTCTGACACTTCCATAGAGATAGCGCACTCATAATTGCCTCAAAAACATTGCGCACTCAATCCTTGGAAATAAACTTACTGAAAATACTGATAGAATCCACAGACACACAAGTGCTTCAAATTATATTTGGAAAGATACTGCTTGAGGCCTGACCTATGCACTCAGTTTCTGGATGGATATGACTGTTTCTAGAATTTAGAGGTTACTGTGTTTACACCAGATGTGTCAAAGCAACTCTCCTAAATCAAGATACTCTAGCAACAACAGATCAAGCAGAGATGGGACACAGGGCAGTGAGCAGATTTCTGGAGGACTCTGTGGCTTGGGCTGCCCTGCAGGAGGAATTCAAGCCTCCCAAGTCCTTCACAGCCCCTCTGCAGGAGGTGAAGCCCCTTCAGGCCTGCAGGCTCTCTTTCTCAGCCAAGGACTTCTCAAATCATGCCCAAATGATTCAAGATAACTCAATCCCTGGGGTTTGATTAACCTGGTCCTACAAGTAAATCTGAAAAAACACATGGGCAGGTGAATGCATATAAAGGAACCACTTTTTTTGCTCCTTTTGTTTAAATTAAGAATATTTCTCATTCCTTCTTGTGCAACAAAGATGATCTGGGAGCCACTTCATGTCCCAACACCCACAGCCACAGCCTGGCCAACGCTGCCAGCTCCCCCAAGTCTTGCTCCTGATCCCACTGTAAGCAGATATACACTGGCATTACTATTACTGACCTGCATCCCTTGACATCTGCAATTTTTGTCATATATGATTGAATGCCAGACCACTTTGAGATATGGTCTTGGTGGTTTTGTGTACATACATGGGTATGAGAGAGTAGGTGAAAGTGTGTGAAATGGATTTTATTTTAAAATGAAACTAATTTCCCCTGCCATACAGCTCTACAACAGTAGATAGTTTTTGTTTCTGAAATGTTGCATCTTTTACTACGCTGTGGCCTTGATTTTGTTGACCATCATCCAGGTGCTGTTATCATACAGCTGTGAAGTAAATCTGTGGCCCTTCTATAAGTAAGAGCAAAGTTAGTTTTGTGTTGTGTACTATGAAAAATCCCTTCAGATGCCATGCTGTGTACAAGGGAACTTAATCCATTTTTGAGGTAAACCAGTCTATTTCATTTCATATAGCAGAACAGCAACTGGGCAGGATGGGTGCAGGATCTATTAATGCACTGCTCCCTGTGCTGCCTGCAGTGAAGCCAGTGCTGTGTGCTCTGAGCAGCTGCAGCTGGTTACCCTCTGCAGATTGAATGGGAACTGAACAATGGCACTAAATACAGAAAACAGGACAAAATTGAAGTTGTGTTTTAAGCAACTTTAAGGAAATGAATGCTGATCACTTAGGTGAATAATGAGAAAACTAAGGAGAAATGTATAATCAAAGCTTGAGCTGGACTCTCCTAAGGGTTGCACATCACTGTGCTGACCCAAAACACAGCATCAAGATTTTGCATCCTTCATTCCAGCATCTGCACCTGCACAGCAAAAGGACTGTGATGTCCTACCTCATCCTTAATGCACCTTAACATACCTGCTTTGTAATAACACAACTGCACAGAGTGACATAATAAACTTCACACTTGTTGTTGCTTTGTAAAACTATAACAACTTTAGGGCTGTTTCTTGTCATGCATGGTCTGTACTAGTTTCTTATTAAGCATTAATGAATCACCCACATAGCAGCAGCACTGAACACTGCTGAGCAGGACCCAGGTCGTGATGTACCTGCTCCTACCAAGTTCTGTTGCAACAGAGTATCTCTACCTCTCCCACAGAAAATAAAGATGTTTCTACAGCCAAATCACACCAGTTATTCTAAGAAGCCATCACCAACTTTCAGTTAGCAGAAGGACTTAAAAAGGCTACAAAGAAAATCAGAGAAATTCAGAACAACTTTATTAAACTGGTAGCTGTAAAACAGCAGTTCATGTTGCATGGCAAAGCTCAGTCTGCCTCACCAGGCTCTTTTTTCCTCTCCTTAGAACAGACAATGCTCAAGGGAGCGTTTGGAACAAAATTCTTCTTTGCTAATAGCCCACTAATTACTAGGATTGCTACATCATATATGCACGTGTAAAAGGAACAGCAGCAGTGATGTCAGGGATGCCTTTGAAAAATGCTGAAGCTGAAGTGTTCCAAGTTCTGCAATTCCCACTGTGTACACTTTTCTGCTGTTTCATTTACTTAACATGTCAGATGAGGCAATGAGTCCTCAATTCCTTTAGAGCCCAGAAAAAGAAGCAATAGTAAAGGTGATTGTGCAGCTGCAAGCTCACGTGAAGCCTGACTCAGGATTGCTTTCATAACAGACTGGACACATCATTTGGTTTTACCCTGATAATGTAACTTTTTCAGTAACTCCCAGGTGAAGTGTGCCCAGAAGTCTAATAATTTCTGTGAACATTCCATTGCAAACCAGAGTTTTACCCCAAACAAGTGCACTTGTACCAAGAACAACTATTAAGAACTTCATTGCACAAGCCAGGACTCTCGGGTTCAGAGATCTTGCTTAGAGCAGATGCAATAAATCCATTACTTCCTGTAAGCATAGCCCACTGGGTCGATTTGGGACTGCCCAGAAAGTTTTGGAGAGGTAAATTTAAAAAAATGAATAAAGTCATCAGTAGACAGACAAGCAGCTCTGTGGAGTTCATCTGCAGTTACCCACAAGTATGGCACTGAGACCAAAGCTCATATAAAACACTGGATTTACCTTAATCTGGTGCTACACAATTGCATGGCAGTTCAGTTTGGGATGTAAGACATTTGAAAGGACCACAGAAAAATCCTCAACAGTTACCCTGACAAAATTTCCAGGCATGTAGGGAACAGTAGATCTAGAGAAACACAGAAGCAGGATGATGTTGAGCATAAGTAGCAAAGTCAGAGTGAGGCCATGCCCAGTACTGCAGGAAACCAGAAACACATGGAGAACTGAACCATCAGTGTTCAGTCAGGTGGCTTGAACAGAAAATTACTGGGTTTTTAAACACAATTCCACCTCTCAAATAATCCATAATATAGGTTTTAAACAAAATTTACAAATTTCTCGATGTGGTCATCTTTTCATTCTATGAGCAATTTTATATTGGAAACATGTAATTTACAGATGGTTCAATAATTCAGAGTCCAGATCAATTATTAAAAAATAAAAATAGCTTTCCATTTACTTAAACAACTTGAAATTATTTCATTATTTCATTTAATTCATGGTTGGTTGAAGTCCATTGCTGTGTATAGTTCCAACAGCACCATCCTTTTGAGTTTAGGTATGGAGCCTGAGTTTAGGTATGCTGCTTTAGGCAGCAGGTAACAGAGCAAAGTGTTAACACTGTTTCATTTCCTTCAGTCAACAAAATATTTTCTAATACTTTAATTTTCATGTTACAGTTCTTCGAAAAATCTCACGAATTAGAGGTGTGCATGAATCATAAGCATCCATTTTATAAAAAAAAATTGTATTTCTGTTCTTTTTTCCATTTTAAAATGGGATGAAAGGCTGGAAATGTGACATATTCTACTGAATAGATACTTCTGAGAAATAACAGCCTGTCATACCACCTCCCTGTATGGCTGTCACTCAGCATTTCAAGCAGCCTGCCTTGCTCATAGCTTACCTACTGCACTGGATGGGTAGGAGGGAAAAGCAGGCTTCACCTCCATCAAGAATTGCAGCAGAATTGGATACATCACCAGGGATGTTCTGATTCTAACATACAAGACTTCTCTGAACAAAAGTGCTCTAAAGCATTGTGGTCAGCACACATGCATGCGTTCACATCCAGATACTGTTTGGTAGAAGTCAGAATGCACAGATGTTGGACCAAGCAAAGTCCTTGTGATTTTGTCTGTATGAGGTACTGAGAGATGATGATAAAAATGGAAAGCCAATGGGATCATCTTTAGGATGAGAACACTATCAGAGCACATTTACCCAAAAGACTGGAAAAGCCTCGGGGAAAAGACTCAGACAGCCCTTGTAGACTTCTTTTTCCTATACAACAAGAGGCCTGTAGATACAGAATGGAGGTGTGGTAAGGGACAGTAGCTCACCAAACTTTCCACAGATATGGTTCCAGCTACAGCTAAAGGGCTCAGATTATAATGGCAATAAATTTTAAAAAATCAAATCAGGAAGAAAGCTAAGACTATTAAAATTTGCTTCTATATAAGCAAAGCTCACTTTGAGCCATTGCACTCACAGGTAGACAGACACAGGAACTTGGGACTGAGGTGAGCAGTCCTAGAAATCTCCCAGACACACACATGCTGTTCACCCTATCTAAATTCACTCTGACCTAAGCCATTCTCTCTGGCTATTCTCTTTGATCATGGCAATTGGCAGTACCTTGCTACATCCAAAGCCTCTGCCTGAAGTCCATGAACGTTTGATGCGCCACCCTACAGGAAATCGGCACTTCTGGAGTGGCACAGTGCCAACATCCTCCTGCTGAGCCTGGGTGGCCTCATGGGCTTAGTGCACAATACTCAGACACCTGGCACACTTTCCTGCAATGGGACTATTTTATCTCCTAAATATGAGATTAATGACAGAAATTTGGGCAAACCCCTGTGTCTCCAAGCTGCAAGGAGCACTTAAAAAGCTCTGACTCAATGCATACCTGTGGCACAATGTTTGAACAAGCTCTGCTGACAACCTGCAGCAACAGCTGGGAGAGGTGTGACCTTCCTCAGTTCAGAGCAATTTTGAAAACCAGTGATAAATCAACGTCAGCTTTGTTAGCAACCTAATGAAATTACCAGAAGTAAGAGGGAAGATCACACTCTGAAGTAAGCAGCTTGAATAGCTTAGGAACAGCATTTACGATAATGTCAGCGGGGTTTTTTTTTTTTCAGATATTCTCAGCCAGGAAAAATAATACTGAATTCTGCATCTCAAGTCAAATCTTCTCCTCTCACAAACATCCACATCAGACAAAACTTTCTGTAAATCACCTAAGCACACAGGCAGGTAGGTAAACATCTCCACTTCTTTCATTGGAAAGCTGTTGCAGAATTTTGGTCCTCTGCAGGCTCAAAATATTTTCTAATTTCCAGCCTACATGTGCAGCTCTTCAGACAATCCGTTTATACAGTAAGACAGGCCTAAACTGAAACAGTCCTAAGCATTCCCTGATTTTTATCTTTCAGACAGGCAACAATCAAATCCTCTCAGGTTTTGCTTTTCTAACCCAAACTGCCAAAATCTCCATCTCACCTCCTTGAAAAGTCACTTTGCTCCCCATATCACACCACTTCATTTCTCTGATTTGCAAGATCCAGCTCCTTCCTTCCCCTTAAGTAAGGGATATGTGAATCCTCCTTTCTCTTCATTACAACTCCAAGCTTTGAGTCATCAGCATATTTCACTAGTACTGTTATTTTATTGCAAAGGTCTATTGTACTAAATTGCTCCCAAGACCAACAGGAATTTCTCTAATAAGTTCCAACATTTCAGCTTCCAGCACTAATTGTCATATCCCTATTAGCCAATTCCTTACTCATCTCAGATTTTTCTCCTACTAATCTGACTCATTGTATATAATGATTCTCCATGTAATAAAAACATTTTGGTCAATTAAAGAACTATACATCAAAAAACCACCATATTAAGGGAAAAGCTCGGGCAAATACTTCATGAAATCATCTTCCAAAACCACTAGAGCCAGAACAGAGTAAAACCATCTGCTAACTGGCCAGTCCTCCAGTGGGGAATACTCAGCCCCCTTTTCCTTTTGTTTTCACCCAGTCTGAGCACACAAAGTGAGCGTGGCATGGCTTTCACCTCAGCTCTGGCTATTTGCATTGTAGGAGCACTTGTGCCAAAGCTGATTTGGAAGGGTGTTAGCTGCTCGGTTAAGCTGCTCCTGATGGTGGCTTAATACCAAGTTTTGAAAGTTTCCACCCAAGTGACAGGCCTTTTATTCTGTTTCATTGTGTCCCAGCTGCTGTGAGTTGCCCATGTCCAGCTGGGAGATGGAGTGAGAAAGGGGGGAATAACTTCTTAGACAGCTGAAGTCAGGTTTTCAAGAGCACCTTCAATGACATGCTAGAAAGAGCATTTTAAACTAATCTGCCTAAATCAGGAGATGAAGTGAATTAAAGCCAATCAAGGGTGCAATTCCATGTTACAGGTTATGATGAAGTGCCACCAAGAGGTGCAGCACAGCTGCACCAGCTCCTGCCTGACCTTACAGTGTGCTGATAGCAGAAATTCAGACAGAATAAAAACTATCACTTCAGGGTTTTTTCAGAAAGTTGTTTCTCTCTCTCAAGCAGTTTGCCAGAAGCACCAATGCCAGCATTAGTGAAGCTGTTTAAAGCTTTACTGGAATACATGTACTCATCAGGCAGATGTGCCGCCTGCAAAAACGATTTATAAAAAGACTTAAATAGAAGGAATGCAGATTTTTTTTCTCTTTTCTTTCCTTTCCTTTTCCCTTCTTTCCTTTTCTCTTCTTTTTCTTTTTTCTTGTTTTCATTTTTCTTTTTTCCTCTTTTTCTTTTGTCTGTGCCAGTGAAGCCTGTGAGCCCAGATTCAGGTTGGGTGCTCCCATCCCCAGCTGTCTTGCCCCCTTGCCAGACAATATTTTGCCTGTAATAGGGATGACAAAAATGGATGTGTCTGTGATCAGGTAGCCTGTCTGAGCATCATCATCCAGGTCTGTTTTCCTTACTTCAGGCAACATCTAAAGTCATGCCAACAAAATGCAGCAAGGATGGTCCCCTGAAAGATCTGGGGTTGTGATCACCAGAGATGTAGCTATCACTTCCTCAGAAGGATAAGTGGAAATCTATCCTAGGCCTATCTTAATCTTACATCCATTTAACTCTTACACCCATTTCTAAAGAATTTGTGTTGAGCTAACTTTTGCAGCATATAGGTTTGTGTTGTCTAAAATACTGCACCAGAAATAAGACAGTGGTCTGGGGGACGGAAGCGGTTGAACTCTCAGAATGAAAAAATCTACATTAGGAGTGAAAATGTTTTTCATTTCCCAGCAGAACTTTAAGCACACAAATACTCTAGGCAGTCAGTTTGCAGATGAAAGTAAGTTTTTCTCATAAAATATGGCATTTCAAATGAGATATGCTAACATTTTTAATTTATGTACTTCCTTCTAAAGGTTCTCTTGACAAAATTGTGAGTGCTGTTATCAACTTTAGGAAGTTTTGTCATATCACTTATTCTACATGCCTGAGTGAAAGACTTGAGCTTCCCAAGGAGTGCAGTAATCTCCCATTGTTTGAGAGGCTGTATTGTTTTCCTCTAGAAGGGTGAAGACGGAAAAGTCCATGTTTATGTACTTAGGTACATTCTTCATACACAACCAGGAAACTCTTCTTAAAGTATTTCCAAACCCAACTTCAATGATGGGACTACACATCCTGCTCATGTGTAATCCCATCATCTAAGATGAATCATGTTCCTCTGAAATAAGAGAAAGTCCCATGGGTTGTCTTGCTGAGGAACTACTAACCATGGCAGAACTAGAACTATGTATGAAAATGAAAATTTAAAATTCTGAATCACATCAAAGTATTAAAAGCATCAATATAAACTGCTAGACCAAATCCCCACATTTGACACATGTGGCACATGGTGGACCTAGCATAGCCCTGAGCAGTATCTCTACAAGCTTTGCACTCTCATGCTGTTTCCCATGCTCTCATACCACCATAGATTCTTGATTTTACGCTATAGAACATATTTTGTGTGGCTGTGACATAGCCACCTCTTTATCCCATATACTTTGTTATTATTTCTCTTTGCATTTCTCTTTCTAACAACACCAGTGTGAACCTTGTGCAGCTTTGGAAGGTCAGTCTCACCACACAAATCAGAGTACAGGGCACCTTCTACTTCACATACACTTGCCCAAAGGTAGGTCTCTCTTTCTGTCTTGAGTTAAAGCAGCATGGAAGGCTGACAAAAGAAGACTTGCTGCCAAATTTAGTGATCCTGCAGACCTGTGCAGCCAAACCTCTATCATACCAATCCTCTGGCAGCAGCAGGGGCACAGGGTATCCTCAGCTCCCGGATGTCTCATTCCCTTCTCTGCCCATGGCTGAGCACCACCACACTCATGGTGCCAATGTGGGATTGCACTGTTACACAGGCTGTGCCCACTGAGACCATGGGCATTCTGGCAGCAGAGGAGAGTGTGGCAATTTGGAACACAGGGGTAGGGAAGAGGAGGCAGTGCCAGAGGAAGGCCTGCATTTGGAATAAATAATCAGAAAGCTCTGCATCAGCACAGTTTACACAGATAATCTGTTCTTAAATTTCTCTGGTTAGAAAGTGGAGAAAGTTGGAAGGAAAAAGACAATGTAAAAAGTGAGCATTCTGTTTCCATCTCTCACATTCAGAAATCCTCAGAAATACGACTTTTATTTTGCTCTCCACTAACTTCATCCCAGTGTACAAAACCTAGAAGTATTTCCCAAGAAGCTGAGCTGTTGGTATTTGAATTTTTCTCAATTATCTATCATTATTTTTTGCTACAAGTTATTTTTTCCTATTCGTTCACTGACTTTATAATACAAATATTACAAATTCTAAACTCTTGTAAATATTTGCTGTATAAATATTATAATTTACTATGATAAATGATCTCTAAGTAAAAGCTGATCTCAGTCAAGATTCTCATATTAATGCTATGGACTACTAAAAAAAAACTGTATAGAAACAGGTTTTGTTTTATACAACATACAACAACATACCATCTTTTATGTTCTGGGTCTTTTAGCCTCGCCAAGAATTACTTCATCTGGAAAATATCCTGGTAGGGAGACATACTTGTAACTTTAGATACCATGAAGCACAAGTCTGAAACTTCAAACTTCAGCACTTTCTTCATAACAGTAAGGGGTAAAAGAACTCCACTTCAACTGGAATATAAATAAAGCTAAGTGAAAATATTATTGCTTAGTAGTCCAGTTAACAAGCAGTAGCAAAGAAACCAACAAAGTGAAATTAAAGCAATGTTAAGTCATTTACAAAATGTCAAGAAAATTCAAGGTTCACAAATCTCCCTTTTTGTGTAAGGCTTGCTACTTTTGTTCTACATGCCTCAACGCTGGGTGTAACAAAATCATAGAAACACAGAACCACAGGATGGTTTGCCTTGGAAGAGATGTTAAAGATCTTGTACTTCCAAGCCCCCTGCCATGGCCAGGGACACCTTTCACCCGACCAGGCTGCTTGGGGCTCCATCCAACCTGGCCTTGAATGCCTGCAGGGATGGGGCAGTCACATGTTTGGTGGGCAACCTGTTCCAGTGTCTCACCACCCTCACAGTAGGGAATTCCTTCCTAATACCTAACCTACACATACTGTCAGTTTGAATCCATTTCCCCCTGTTGTCCTTTCACAACAGGCCCTGGCAAAAAGTCCCTCTCCAACTTTCTTGTAGGTCCCCCTTGGGCACTAGAAGGATGTTGTAGGGTTACCCTAGAGCCTTCTCCAAGCTGAACTACCCCAACTCTCTCAGCCTTTCCTCATAGGAGAGATGCCCAAAAGTAAGTCTGGTTTCCTGACAGCTTACTTTCAAAGAGTGTAAGACCTTGAAGTCCTATTCAATGGCAGAAATTTTCATTCCAGGATTTTCATTAAAAACCAACAAGAAAAGAAACAAACAAGCACAGAGAAAAATAAACAAACCACAAGCATTTCAGCCTCTGAATATATCTGGAATTTCAGGCCTTCAAAGCTTGGCTACTGCCAGCCTAAATCTCTGGATGTGCCAGTTTCCAAATATCCAAAAGATTGCCAAAGACTAAGCCCACCTGCAGATCATGGGAGGGAAGGGACTGAGTTTTGCATAGGTGAGTAAAGTTTACTGCTGGCCAGTACCTTGACACCTGAAGAGACATCAAAGAACCACCTCATAAAACTACTGAGATGGTGCTGTCATTGCTGAATCACACGTTCTTTGCTATGCAATTCTACCTCTCTAATGCAACTTCTCCATCATAGAAAGTTTATAAAATTTATACCAGGCAAGCACTGCTAAAGAAGCAGTCACCAGAAACATATCACTGAGTGCTCTGACCACTCTGTTCCTCCAGCTCTCCAGCTGCATACTTGGAGGCAGTAATTCTCAATTATCTTCCCTTCCCAGAGCAGTATGAGATCACTGTACTAAATTCTAATCTCTTCACAAGAGGCTGTTTATACAGGCATGCCTGTTTGGCTATGGGAAAGAGAACCTCTTTGCACAGGTTTGTCTATATCCCACTGAGAGCCACTAAATATTTATGTCAGCTTAAAAATTAAGATGTTTTCCTGATTTGTTTAATCCAGTTTTAGTGTAACTGCTTCCTAAAGTGATGGTCACACCTTCCCATCATTTCTGCCTTCATGGTCCCAGTCTCCTTCTCATCACAATGCTAAAAATTGTGTGACTGCATGATAAAGGAAATGACTCGCTGTAAATTCACCCAGTGGCAAAAAAAGCAGCAAAAGATGAGCTTTCAGCTGGAGCAGCTCTCTGGTCCAACAGCTTGCTATGTAGTCATGTCTTTACTGAGTGCTGACACAGGAAGCAGAAAAACACCAACTGCGTTAAAACATGAAATAGCAACCTAACCAAAATATGGCAACAGTGGCTGAAGGTATTGTATGCTCCCTAGGGCTACTCAGAGTACCAGTCCAGTTAGGGGAGTGGTGCCACAAGGAAATCTCCACCTGCATGACCCCAGGGACCCCTCAGCGGTCTGATGGGTGCAGTGCAAGCAGGGCCCTCACACTCCCCTCACAATTAAGGGTGTCTGTGTCACAGTATATTAATAGTGCTGTGCAGAGAAGAGCACAAGCAGCAGTTATTGCTATCAGAAAGGCTTGATACAAACACCTCTCCAAAAACAGCTAGGCAATTTTCTGTGAGAAGCCAGGAAGCTGGACCTTTTTGCAGACATTTTACTTTCGTTCAGCATTAGTTACTCAGATATTGTCATTCTTTCATTTTAGGGAATTGTTGGCTCTGATACTTTTACATCTTTCTTTTGTGTTTTTATGATTTGTATATTCAGAAAAAGTTTTCTGTGAGATTCATTATCACCTTATTAAATGCCTAATCCCGTAGGGCATGGCTGATACAAATACTAACTTTAAATTTCTGGCATCAAATATAGCCACATAATTCTACCTTGATGTTAAATTTTGCTTTTGTCTAATTTAGCTGACATTGAATGACAGGTCAACAGAAGTAGAACTACAAACTAAGCACATACCAAAAGGTACAAAGCCTGCCATGAAACCAACTCCAAGAAACACTGATTTATGAGACATACTTGTGCCCAGCCTTGTGCCAAAGAAAAGGAGATGCTGCCTCCAGAAGTCAAATGTGAGCTGCTTCTTTCCTCAACAGGAGAAAGCAGCACCTGGGGGCAGCTCCACACCAGCTGGGCACTCCTGGCCATGGTCTGCTGGGTTTGCAAGGACCCCATTTGTGAGCACAGATCTGTCCAGCAGCTGTCACAAAAAAAGGAAACTAAAGCAAGAACTTGCCATAAAAAAATGTTTTCCCCATTCCAGAAATGTTTTATAGCAAACCAGTTCACACTTTTGAAGATCCTGTTGTAAAATGAAAATGTCACCAAGCACCAACATGGCGTGGCACTGACACAATAATCACCTGCACCAGTGAACTGTGGAGTTAATGTCAGTTCTCCAGTTCCTTGAACACTAACTTTGGTCCCCAAAATGTGACCCAAGTAATTGGGGTTAACAACAGCTCAAGTCAGGACTGTGGTGAGTTCAGTTTTAGAAAATGCTGTTGTAACAAAGACCTATTAAAAGGTGTGAGTGCAGCTCCTCACTGATTTTAATTGTAACAATCCCTATGAATGTCCTCTCCTGTTTTCCCCAGGCTCCTTTAAACACACTGCAGTCACAAGGGGGATGTTAACCATGCTGCAAAGAGGACAGCTGACAGTAACCTTATCTTTGGCCTCTGGATAATGTGGTGACACAAAACTGGGAGGCTTGCCTAGGATTGGGAGCAATATCCCTCTTTCAATCCTTATCAGACCATAAAACTGGGGCATGTGGTTTCTTTGTCATTCCTATTGTCTCATGCTTCCATGCTGAACTGGAATGTCAAGAGCACACAGAGTTACCTTAGCAAGTGAGGGTTCATCAGCTGAGATGTGACACAGAAAAGAGACCCCACATAAAGGGCAACTCCTTCTAGCCAGAGTGGCTCATCGGGAGCTGCATGGGGGTCCTCAGCACACCTACATGATTTTTTTTTTTTGCCCCCTCCAAGAGACATTCTCCTGCACCCTCTGGGGTCCCTGTCACTACTGAAATGGAGGCATTCCTCATGATTTATCAGTCTCCCAGTCCTGGTGCTGAGTTTGATTTCTGGTTGCACAGACCATGACAAGCTGCCTCAGAGGGCAGGCAGCTCCTTTCTGTAGCTGTGAGCTCAACTGAATCACTCCCCATCACACTGATGCCAGGGAAGGAGCAGGAACATTCTGCAGGGGGGAAAGCTCCACAGAAGCCTCCCCCAGGTACAGGTAGGTGAAACAGGCTAATGTGCTGATCTAGGCTGAAAACAAACATTAACCTGGTTTTGTGCTGGCTCCATTTTAAGCAGGATGGCAGCTCTGAGTGAGCCAGCTCATCGTGTGACCTGCTGACCTGTCCGAGAGAGGTGATCTGTCAGCCTGCTGTGGGCACATCAAATCAGAGTCACTGCAGTGCACAGTGACCTACACAGTGACCTGTCCACCTGGGCACAGAACTCATGGTTCATGAGCCTGTGGTTACCCAAACACAGAGTCCTCCTTGCCACAAGGAGAAAAAGCAGCACAGATTCCACTGGGAATGATCCAGCTTAGCTCTTCACTTTCCCCATGATCTTAGCCTTGATGACTAATATGATAATCCCATATTCTCAACAAAACAAAGTTTATATGTGACGGGTTCATATCCGGGCCTCAAGGGCACATCAAGGCTGAATTTCTGACTTCTCTGTGATAATTAAGTTTGGTTCCAGTAATTTAAATTCTCAAAGGGGTTTCTGTCCCTTATACTGAAAGTTTTTAGGCACTGAAAGTACAGTAAGACATTTGTTAAATGCCCAAGGGGTAGACTGGAGCTTTCCAGATAATTCTGAGTGAGAAGTGACTAAAATGGTACCTCATGATACTCAAATGAAGTTTGGTCACTTTGGGTTAAATAACTGTTTGTCCTAGCCTTGTAAAACCTTGGCTGGTTTTGAGAGATGAACTGGTTCACTACAAAAAAATGCTAAGACCTAATGAGAGGTGGACGACACATTGGGGAAGATCAAGAGAGGAAAGAGTGAGTCTGTCCCTGCTGGCAGATGTGAGCTCTCAGCCTGACCTACTCATAAGGTGACTTAAGAGTCCTGTGAGCCAGGATTGGTCCTTTGTTAAGGATTTTTGCAGTGCCACACGTGCTCACATTTAAGATGCTGCTTTCCTTGAGTTTTAGTATTTTAACACTTGTGCCAAGCTTAAAAGGTGATTCACCGCTGTATCACGGTAAATGCATTTCTGTGCAAATTTGACAAGCACAGTAATAATTCTCCTTTCCTCTTATGATCCTAATCTCTGGCAAGAAACTGTGAAAAACTATTTCCAGCAAATAACTATGATAAGTGCAAACAATTCAGTGACATTTTTATAGCAATGTGCTTTCAAGCTATTCATTAAGTCTGTGTGAGAAAAACAACCACAAAAACCACTGCAGCACACTGAACCCCAATTGAAGGCTTTAGTGCATCTGTCACTTTCCATTGTATGTATATATATTAAAAAACTCAAAGCAACAAACCTTTCTGGCATGCAGAACTGTTGTATTCAGAAAAGTTAGCAACATTAGGCTTCAAAAAATGTACATGTACATCTTTCAGATTTCTACACACTGAACTACTTGATCTCACTGCAGTTCTCCATAGGTACTAAATTTTAGGGCTATGTAAAAATTTGAAAGATAGAGACCTAAACTAGCATGTTGCAACTCTTGTGGAAGTACTTGAGACCAAGAAGGAACAAGTGGATAAATAAAACATTGCAAACTCCTAATTTCCACACAAACCTTAAGGAGAAAGGGCAGTGAAAACAGACAACTGTGTTATGCTATCTCTGGACAGTGCTGTGTGTTTTGTCTAAAATGGGACAGACCATCAGTTTTAAAGGTCTCCTTTCCAGTGGTATTGATGTTCATCTTTGTGAGCACCTAACAAAAATCAGTCTAGCCTTTCTAAACCTGCAGACAAGATTATAGTTACACAGTTTGTCCTTCACAGCTCAACATTGGACTTGTTCCCTTAGGAAAGATCACATCAGTGCCAATTCACTCATATTCACTCAGCTTTTTTAAACTGAATTCCACTAGGAACCTTTTAATGCCACTCTTCCATGCAAGCTTATGGAATAATGAAATATAGAAGAATATCCAGTGCTTGGGCACTGAGAGATCATGATATCAGGCTGGCCTGTCACCTAATGAGAAATGAATTTGCTTCTGAAAACATATGAATGCCTACATTAGCTCCTTTTTTTCTACCCCTTTCTCATATGTCTCAGTGTTTAAGGAGTTATACATATGATCTTAGAAGATGGTTTTCCTTAGCCAAAAAGGCATTACCTATGATAAAAGACAGCAATAATAAATGATACAAAATAAGTATGGGACTCCCACTGATTTTGAAAGAACATGGATACTTCCTGAGTGAATTAAAACTTATATTGCCATATACTTTTAATTTTTCTCATTCAAAATTCTTTCTACCAGTACTTAAAATCTTTACTTGAATGTAAAGGATATAATTTATTCAGCATCCCAGTATTTATTGGTCACTGGTATTTTGCTCTTATGGTAGGATTAAAAAATATATTATTCACTGTATTCATATAAAGCCTATTATTTTGTACATGGCTATAAACCACACGGGAAAATTGTGACTTTACATGATTTAAGCACAGTCAGAAGTCCCCCAGATCTGGGGATATTGGGAATCAGTGCAGCTGGAACTGGGCTGATTTCCACCTTTACCTTTCTTTTCTGTGAGGTTTCTGCTTCCCCAGCTGGAGGAAGCAAAACACAATAGGCTTCTCATCCTAAATCTAGTGAAGATGAGGAGGAAAATGCTGTGAAATAAGCTGCAAAGAGCTTTAAGAAGGAAGACTTAGCTTTCACTTCACATTTCCACTGAATGGGAAGCTGGGCAGAGCATCAACAACTGAGCAATGCAAATGGGGGAGAAAGGACTCAGGTATGGGAACACAGAAACTACAGGCTACTGTGTGAAGACAGTAACAGATGAAATAGAAGCAATGTGAGGAAATGGATGCAAGGAACTGAGGATGGGGACTAGTGAGCAACCATTTTAGGATAATTTCTTGATGTATGCAATGCATTTCCTTAAGTGTTGAGCAGATCAATGAAATACTCTGCTTCCAGGAGGAATTAGAAAACAAGACCAAAGCAGAGTAGAAGTTAGAAAACAATAGTAATAATTCTCCTAGCTATGGAGAGTTATTACTATTTTAGTCATTATTTTAAACCAGTCTGTTTGTATTTTGGGTCATGTTATGTTTCAGCCTCATAGGCAAAATACATATTTTTCAGTACATGATTAATACGTGGTATTTCTCTGCCACATGTTTGACTTCACATGTAATTTGTGGATTTACATTTTTTTTCACAGCCCCTCTGGATTTGAACTTGCAATGGTCTCTGCCATCATCCTTTACCTCACAAAAGTATTCCAAAGATGTGTTCCCCAAATACTAAACTTACATCACTTGAACCAGCATTCAACAAGAAACCATCCTGTGGCTTAAGTTCTCCAGCCAATTCTCTTTCAAGCAGTGAGGAAAAGCATTCATAGCATTCTTAGTATTCCCTGCCCTCACAGCCCACACTTTACAGTGTTTTTGTTGGAGGCAAGAAGAAGGAAACATACAGAATAACCTCACTGAAAAGAGCCATGGTTTAACACTATAAAAAACGAATTCTGCTGCATCTGCCACAGCATATAAACCCTGCTGTATCCTGTCCAGTGGCAGCCAACATTAAAAGTGTTGGCATTTTCCTAGTGCTTTCTATCTTAAGCCTGCTGGCCTAAATTAGACATCTAAAATTGCTAGTCCCTTTTGAAAAACTGGAAGGATTTTAAATACAGACCACATTTTCTGAAAAGCATGCAGTAATCCATGCCTTTTTCAAGATTCTTCAAGCTGGGCAAACAAAATCACCCACAACTACTCTTTAATACCTCCAGCAAACAAATGCAGCATTTCATCACCAAACTGAGTTTTTGAGTGCTGCAGCCCTACCATGTAACAATGGAATATCAGGAGGGACAAAGGTACAAGAACAAGCTGATGAGAAAGCTATTACCCATCCCCAAGTGCCCCAGTACAAGTTATTGTTAAATGTACAGGGAATCTGCCAAATCAGTTTTCTGGATTTCCCTACCCCAAGGCTCCCAACCATTTCAGTCCCATGGGAAGGCTGATCTGTTAAACCTGCCTCTGGCTGGGATACCCTTCTTTCAGCAGGGCTGCTTTTGCTGTACAGAAAACCTCCAGGTCACAGAAGAAACACGCAGCAAGCTGTGTGCAGCCTTGCCAGAGGGACTACCTGCACACCAGGCATTCCTGCCAGGAAAAACCATGGATTTCAAGGCTCTTACAGCTTTACACCCCATATGTGACCCAGCTGCCTTGGCAAGGGTCTGGAGCACAGAGCTGGCCTCAGCTTTGGGTTGTAACCACAGAACTCTCCTCTCTGTCAGCAGGATGAGTAAACTCATTTAATTCCTCTTGATAGATGGACTTTTATGCAATTTCACCTGGTTTTCTTTCTCCCAGAAAGAAAACTATAAATATTTAGGCTTCTGAAAAATAAAGAGGGCCAACTTCCTGAACGTGATCCACATGCAATTCTTTTACTGCTACAAGGAAATGGAGAGTGAAGATATTTGAGTGCCATCTGGACAAACAACTTCCATCTACATAAACATGTCTCAGCAAGTTCAAGTCCCATGGGCAGGATACTTGCCACCAACTTTTAGATTCACATGACCCTTCTCACAAACACTTCCAGGCCTTTAGATTAGGCATCTCTACTCCTGGCACAGCCTTTTGGGGCATATCAGGGGAACAAGGAGCTCATCTATCTGACTCTGGTCCCACTAGCTCCATGAGACCCCAGTCACACAACTGCTGCAGAGTACATGGGACATACTTGATTTGTACATTTGGCAGCCCTTTGAGCAGTTCTTCCCTTTCCCAAACAGTAATGGATTTTAAAAGCTGTGTTCAAGTTCGGTTTTAACTAGTACATACTGCCTCTTGCTGTGTCAGGGCATAACAGTATGTGAAGGAACAGGGGCACCCCAGACCTGCTGGGAAGACCTGGCACATTCTCAGCCTGACCCTTGGCTCCAGGAGGTGAACCACGCTGTGTCAGACAGTTCTCTGGCCTGTAACAGGGCACTGTGCTCACCTAAAACAGGCAGTAAAGCCATAAGGCTGTGCAGGAGATGGCTAAGTCCAGTGCATCACTTGCCTGCTCTGTCTGTCCAGGTACAACTGATGTCCTTACTGGAATCAAGATAAATCAGTATGAGTCAAGCTAGAGATGCCTCTCCATTTCTACTGTTTCCCTGCCACCACCTTTCTCTCTCCAAATCCCTCTTCCACTCAGTCTCTTCTAAAATATCCTTCAAACAGTTTTGTCATCCTCTGACTCCCTTTCCAGCCCTTTAAGTGGCTCCTCTCCCTCAAAATGGAGTCAAGCTTATTCCTGCTGTGAGGAGCAGCGAGAGGTGGAAATCTCTGAACAGCTTATTCTCCAGCATTATTCTGTGGTATGCCTCCTGTGCTGGGGAAGAGGTGGGAGAATGCAAGATAATTTGTAGGTGTACTAAGCAGTACAACGGTAATTGCATTATTAAAATCCTCTAATGTAAGACTGCCTGGAGAAAGGAAGAAAAACAGCTAAACTGCCTACTCAATATTTCTTTGTATAAACAAGACCATGGAAATGTATGCTGTGTACCATGGAGACTGGCTTATGAGAGCCTCCTTACAATCTATGACACTCTCTAGGGCTACATTTGATCTGTTGTTCACTCGCCTCTCTTGTTTCTTTGTTCCGTGTTAGCTAGTTATTCAAAAACAGGAGTTCACACCAGTCACAAAAATGCTTTTTTACCTTTCTACCAAAACCATTAAATTCCTACACCAATATTTTTCAAGAATAGTCAAGAAAAATAGAATATTTTTCAATCAAAGTCAAGAATCAGAAAGAGGAAGCTGTGAGAAAAAAACTAGGGATATTTAAAGGATCATTTTATTAGTGCTAAAAAAAAAACCCAAAAAACAAAAGAGAGAGAGAGAATCCAACAGAAAACAGAACCAACATGTATTGATTTTGTACCACTTTTTACACACATGCCAGGTAGACACAGGCCTCTTTTTACTCCTACCTGATGGCAGTCCAGACTGAATCCCTTCTTTAGGTAAGCCCTCCCTCCCACAGGCCTCTTGAAGCATGCTTACCCTGTAATCATTTCAAAAGAGCCCCATTCTCAAACAGAGTTCAGAGCTTCAGTAACCACCTGCCTGGGGACTCACAAGCCCTGTCCCTAACTCATCCCACACTTGACTCCCCCTGTCTCCTACAGAGGTGGCACTGATAGTCAAGAAGCAGAGTCTTACACCTGGAGATGCTGCTACAGAGCAACACTAACCACAATGCTTCAGCAGCTGAAGCCAAAGCCACAGATTTGGTAAGCCTAACAGCCTGTTTAAGGAATCCATTTGGAATGTGTGCTGACTGTGCCTAGTGGCTTTTCTGGATACCTGTTCATGCTAACAAATAAAAAGTATTTCTAAAAGGTATGCCTGGAAATAAACCAGGCTTGGCCTATAGCTACAGAAACTACAGTTCAGAGACTGGAAGACAGCTCTGAGACAAGAGCCCTGGGTATGGACAAATATGACAGTATTTGCTCAAGCCAAATCACAGCTTCCTGAGGAGACAAATATTTCATGAACCTGCCTTTACTCCCATTACTTGCATTCTGAAGAGTCTTTAAGTCTCACTAGCTGGAAACCATCTTCTCATTTCTGTCCTAAGGTTATTCAGTGCCACATTATAGCCCTTTAAATCATTAGCTTAAATAGCTCTTCTCTTTCATCCCTAGTATTTGGTCCCTACTAAGAAAGGATAATCCTACTGCCTTCCCAATGTCCTTCTTTTGTGAGGCTAAGCAATCTAAAATCTTTTGATCTTTCCCCTCCCTGATTTTAGCAGCACTTACTTGGATTCACTCCAGCCCTGGCTCATTTTACCTGAATAGGAATGCCTAAAATTGCACAAGAAGTCTTAGTCATGCTTTGTACAATGGAGTAACACTTTTTCAAATAAAATTATATATGCACATGTAAATCAATAGTTTTCCAAAGACCATAACGTGTACCATGAATGCTGTCCCTCAGGGGCTGGTACTGGGACCAGTGGTGTTTAGTGTCTTTGCTGGTGACATGGACAGGGAGATCCAGTGCACCCCTGGCCAGTTAGCCCACGACATTCAGCTGTGGGGCCCACGGGAGGGAAGGGATGCCATCCAGAGGGACCTGGACAGGCTGGAGAGGTGGGCCTGTGTGAACCTCATGACCTTCAGTGAGGCCAAATGCAAGGTCCTGCACCTGGGTACAGGCACTTCCAATCACCAATACAGGAGAGCAGACTGAGAGCCCCCATGAGGAGAAGAACCTGGGGGATATTGGTTGGCAAGAAGCTCAACATGACCTGCTGTTGCAGCCCAGAGAGACAACTGTGAGCTGGGCTCTATCAAAAGCAGTGTGGCCTGCAGCTCATATTGGTGCCTAACCTACTCATAAGGGTAGAGGTATGAAAGAACAATGCTGCTAAGACTCAAATATGCTGAGAAGGGAAATAGTAGGGGCAAGTATTTGTGCACTTACTGTGAAATTTAAAAGTAGTTTCTATTTTTAACCCATTTTTCAGTTCTTCAAATTCCACTACAGTAAAGCAACTCGTTCTCCAAAGTGTTACTCATAAATCTTTACAATTTCTATACTAAAACAGTTTTGGAACAGCTGTAACATTAAGAAGGCTGTGCAAATACACCAACACTTGAAAGTCTAAGGATTTAAAGGTCATCATTTAGGAAGACTACAGCACAAAAAAACCCCCAAATTTCTGTCCTATGAATGGGTCTCTCTGAGGCCTGGTGTATCAGAGCAAAGGCTGGCTCGATCTCAGCCCATTCCTCTGTCACTGCATGTTTAACAATAGCCTATGAGCAGTGGGCAATTATGAAGTTATCCTTACACCGACTGGCTTCCACCTCAGTTCTAGCAATACAAGTGTAAGGAGTGACACAAGCTACATTCAGAGCACTCTGGTTTTTATCTATGTACTTGTCCCTCCTCACACCCTGCAGGAATTCAATCATGCACTTTCAAAAAACACCAGTTCTATGGCAGAAATATAACCTGGGAGTACCACTCAGCATCCCTCAGCAAAAAGTATGTTGTGATCCCCCACTGGAAGGGATCTGTCTCCCTCTGTCCAGATAATGAAAAATTCATTATCACTGCTGTTGTCAGGTACATTTGACCTGCTACAAGGCAGTATTTGTTCTATCTTGCAAAGAAGCTGGGCAGAAGGTTAAAATCCTTCTCATAACCAGAGGCCTAACA
The DNA here is from genome assembly GCF_028769735.1 of Zonotrichia leucophrys gambelii. NCBI lineage: Eukaryota > Metazoa > Chordata > Aves > Passeriformes > Passerellidae > Zonotrichia > Zonotrichia leucophrys. The sequence continues at coordinate 20,063,142 of NC_088169.1, read as the reverse complement.
AATACTCAGCTCTCCCGGCTGATGGGGCCTCTTGCTGAAAGCCTGGCCAACAACAAGAGGGGATGTGAGTGAATGAAGAGAAGTTGTGCAACTGTGTGCTTCTGGAAGATCACCAGTTACATGGCATAGCCATGCCCTCAGCTTTCTGTTTCTCAAAGGGGAACTGTTCACAGCAGCTTGCCCAATATCCTGAATAATACACAAGAGCAGGAACTGAAGAGACTTTTGAAAATTTTGGGCAGTTTTAGAAGCCACCTCTGAGAGGAAAAGTGGAATTTGTCAAGGAAATAGGTCATAGATACATTAGTGTTGCCACTTCAATAGCAAGGGCAAATGTGTTACGAAATACTCTGCTGGATAAGAAATATACTTTTGCATAGGGAAAGAGGGAAGAAAAATGGAAAAGTTAAGCATAAAGAATGCAAAAAGCTGGCATATTCTAATTTGCAGATTGACCAGAGGTATATTAAGTTTTTTTGACATATAGCTAAAAATGCATTTGCTGGTTTCAGAAAACAGAAGCATTTGTTCCACAAAAACTGGAAATTTTTAAACTTGGGAAGAACAGAACTAAGTCATACCAAGGAATATTTTATGTCCTCTGGGACTGAGTATGGTGGAAACAATCTGCAAGTTGGCTGATTGAAATGGATATTCCAGTGTGGAGTGTTTACTCCATTTTGCAGAGCACTGGAATACTTGATCTTGTGAAAAGAGGTGCAACCTATCATCTGTGTTCTGTGCAACCTATCATCTGTAGGTTTTAATCACACCACTATACAAAGCTGTGTTACCATTTGCTCCACTGAGACTGCTCCAGGAAGCTAAATCCACATGTCTGATTTTGCATCTCTCCGCTGTGATGAACCAAATGTTTCCTGGAACAATTTGGAGCTATTTAGGGAGTCCTGAGAGAATTACTTGATCATTTACTACTCCTGTCAAACAGAATACTTTCTTTGCTTTAATTCCCACAAGCCAGGCTAAAGCACATCTCCAAACTGACTGAGTTTTCTGTCTGACCACCACACATGACAGTGCCTTTAGCACATCAGCATTTTGAACTCTGTGCATCCCTGTATGAAGCCTTTGAATAATGACCTCTGAAGTTTCATGAAGGAGGAATGCATGGACAAGATACCATAAAAAATAAAAAATGAAATATTTCAATCTCCAGCATAGAGGCCACTTGGGAAAAGTCAGTAGGAGGCTGACACATTATTAGAGAGGTACTTTCTTCTAACCAACAAAGTGTTAGGCCATATATAGCTAGGAAAATTAGCTGAAATACATGTGCTAAATTACACTGCAGGGAGAGATCACACTTCTGGAGAGACTCATAAAATAGTGCTTTCAAAGGGACTGTCCTCTCAGGGGTCTCCTGGAGCATCACTCCCAATGAACATCATAATGTTCCTTTTCAAATTGATTTGCAAGTGCTCTCTGCAGGACTCTTCACATTTCCCTTTTGATGTGTGGTAGCATGTTGTCCAAAAAGTAGGTTCCAGTCTTCAAAAGAGAAGTAGATATTGGAAGAATTTCCGAAGTCTTGTTCTGGGTGCATCTACCATACAGAACTCATTTAACACCTGAAGAGTTACAAGTCCTGGCAGTATCCAGCAGCCACCTGTCCCATGGGACATGCAAACACAGATAACAGCTCCAGTTCTAACTTTGTGTCTCAGGACTTAAAGCTGCACCACTTGTTTCTTCAATGCAAGCATCACCCTTGATGCCACAAGCAGCAGAAAAGTGTCAAGCAACTCAAGAGAATGCACCTACCAAGCATCTAGGTTTAATTCATGTAGGATGCCAGCTTGAGACAACAATGCAGCACCAAAGAATCTGTCTATGCAAGCTTTAAAGAAAACACCTGCTCTGTGACACAGAACGGTGTATGCTCTGAGAAGATTATATAGTGAAATTTAAAAACCAAAATAAATGATGTGGGACAACATTTCCAACATAGCAGATTCTCTAACACGAACCAGTGAACTGGAGGTAGAAAGTTTGCAGGTCAGCTGCAACTGAACTTGTGCTTCTACAGGCAGGGAAAGAGAGAAGCAGGAAGCACACAAAGCAAACCCTGCCTGCTTTCCCCTGACTCATCTTCCCACACCACACACGCTCCCAGCACGGCTGGTGCACAGGCAGGAAAGCTGGTGTGCCATTATGAAACTACAAATTCCAATACTCTCCATTGAAAAAAAAAAAAGTTTGGGATTATTGAGAAACTGCATCAGCCTGGAAAAAGTTGAGAACTGCTAAAGAAAATATTTTCCTTTAACAGGGTGAAAAACCACGGAGTTTAAGTGCCCTTGCTAGCAAGAGAGCTGCTTGCAGCCACACACGCAGAACAACACTCCCTCGTGTGGTCTCTGAAATAAGAGTTCTTCCTTCCTGAAAAGCTGAATCAGAATTGCCACCAAATACAGGCTGGGAAAAACTCTATCAACTTTAACCAAACATTGACTTCAAACCAGGGACACTGGAAAACAATGGCAAAAAAAGTCTAAACTCTTCAAGAGGGACTATCCCATCGCAAACTTTTACTGAAACAGATGCCATTGAACAGCACAGCAGGTGCCCAGCTTTTTCCTCCCTAGGAGTGGTGGCTTCCAAAGTTTTTTACTTTTTTCTCCCAAAAAGAATTTTTTTCATGTTTAGTTATTATGGGAAAACTCTGAGGTGGTCAAACAGAAACATCTGTTTATTTCTGTAAATGAGAACAAAAGCTAGGGTTTGGAAGAACAGAACATTCTTCATATAATTTTATCCTTTTTTTCCTATGAACTAGCCATCTCTCCTGTAGCTAGATATGAGAAATGCTTCAAACTTAATACTTGTAGCATTTCTCAAGTGTTTTGTCTAGCTCATTTGTCCTTATCTAAAGAAATAAGGGATTCTTTTTTCCCTTAAGGGATTCTCAAGGAAAACTTAATTTGTAATCAAATACATCTAACTCTCAAATTATTAAAGCCTGTGTGAAACTTTCCTTAAATTCTGGTAAAAGTTGTTAAGCTTTGTTTCTGCTTAACGGGAAAAGAAAGCGTGAGGGAAAAAGTGAGTCATCAGAGGAGGCATCCTCATGTTGTGTATCAGTGAATCACTGAACACTCTTTGCATCACAGATGTCCCGTGCAGCACCCGCAGTCTCTGCCACAGCTAAAGATGCAGGAACTTGTGTACGTCTGTACATAAACAAAAATTAATGACGTTTCCTTCTACTTTACAAAGCTGCATACATACACTCCTCTAATCTCAGTCCAGTGAGGTTTATATCTGTATCATCAGGCGTCTTGAAAACTACAGCTTGAAAAATGATTAAGCAAAACATTTTCAAACTCTGATCCCTACATTTGCAGCAAACAGGCTGTAAAAGACACATGCCCTGACGCACAGGCCTCGGCTTTTTGGTCAGTTGAAATGAATACATCTCCACTGGTACATGCTGTAATCACGGCCTGCTGTTCCATTCAGAGTCACTGCAAAACACCGTGTACAAGCCCCCAGGAAGTAAGGAAAATCACTCAGCAGAGTTCTTTTTAATTAATAATATTTGAAAAATTAGTCATTATTCCATCACAAAGAACAGTCACCAACAACCTTTAAAGTAATGCAGTGTAATGTTCTAACTCCCAATCACCACTTGTCTCCTTACTCCCATACATATAAAGAAATATCACACGGCAAATTGCAGCTTTTTTCTTTCAAAAAAATCTCACATACACCCACAACTTTTACAGAAGGTGCTTTAAAAGCAAATCTGATGGCTATGGCATGACTCGGAGGTCATGGGCAATATGAAAAAAATAGCTGATTTTTTTTTTTTTTTTTTTTTTGAGGTGAAGACTGGAAAAGAATTTTCTCCGGAACTGGTTTGCTAACTGAAACATTAGTTACAAAGCAAGAGAGGTTTCTCTGAAGTCCACACCTGCTTTCTTTTGGATATGACCATGCCTGGCTCCTGCTGACAGGGCAGCCACTCCCTATCCCAACCCTGCAGTCCCCATTGCCCACACCAGGAGGAACCCAGAGTTGCAGTAGAGCTGAAAACAGCAAACCCAGGACATGAAAAACAGTACTGGAAAAATCCAACCTGATGCAGTGGAGCTGTCAAAACGTTCATGCACTATGGGGTGATATTTCATGAGCCTGCAACTACAGCTTCAGACAAGCCAGGTATACACAGAGTTGAGAGGCCCCTCAGCATCAATTCACTGGGCTGGCAAAGGCTGCATTTTCCCTGAGAGGATTCATTTTTCCAAAATCTGGGCAGCATTGACCCAGGCCAGCATATGACTAACAGTGCGGCTATGAGCCACGATGGATGCGTCTCCCTCGCAACACAACAGAAACAGTCAGATTGCCAAGAAACACTGAGCGAAAATAATTTTATCTCTTTTCACCTGCCAAGCAATCAATTACTCAAAAAATTAATTTGTTTTGCAGCAGCTCATGAGCAGACCTGAACAAACTCTTAGACCAGACAGAGGACACAGGCAGCGCTCTGGGATGGGACAGCATTGATGTCACGGTGGGCTGTTCCACTTGGGTTCATGTGGTAATCACATATCTCTGAACAGAGACAGACACAGATCTCCCAGATTTTTCTGGGAAGCTGTGAGAAAGCTCAGAGAAAGAATTAAAACAATTATTATCTCAATCTCTGCACCTGGCAGGCAATCTCTGTTTGTCAAAGATGTTTACAAGAAGGAGTTGTCCCTTCATGACCAATAGGTGAGAGAAGATTCCTAAAGGCCAAACAGGTCTTAGGTCACCATTGTTTCTATAAGAACTGTGGATTTCTAACAGGTCTTCTTCGGTCCACTATTGTTTCTATAAGAACTGTTGGTTTCTAATAAAACAGTGCCTTTTCATGCCTTCTGATGATGGAGTCTCTGTATCACCTTTGTCTGTCCCCGATACCCCTCTGGCAATAGGTTCAAGCAGGGCTCACATCTCCAGGGATCCAACAGCAAACCAGACAGGCACTGTTCAACTAAAATCCCACCCTTTCAGGTGAAGGCAGTGGTGGAGGAGGAACCAAAGTTATTGAACATGAGAGCCACCTTCATCACACCTGTGGTCCCTCCCTGGTGCCTCTGCTGCCTTCAGCAAGCAGCACGAGCAATCCCAGTGACACTGCAGGACCCCAGCAGCATTCCATGAAAAACCATGGAATGCCACTCACAACTGGGGAAAGGGAAGCTTCAGGCAACATGCAGAGCTTCACACTTCTGCCAACTGCACCTTGCCAAGCACCCTCCTTTGTGAATGTCTTTAATCCTTAATTTTCCTGAGAATTTCAGGACTGATAGCATGCCTAAAAGAACAAACTTGATTACAAGTACCTAATTAGAGTGTACCAGTCATTTGAGAAAATATTCATTCCTTGAGATAAGATATCAAAAACAGTATTTATGAATCTCAAGAAAAAAAATCTCATGCATTTTTTCAGTTTTCTGCCAGAAAACCAGATTTGAGGTAATGGATAAATGTAGGGGGATAGAATATAAGTAAAAAAAGGTGGCATAGAAAGTAATCTTACCCCCTAAAGAGTTGCAGCTGGGTTAATTATTAAAGATTAGGAGCACGCCTGATGTTAACAGGCCACAGCTGTAGCTGATAATAAGAAGAGTGTTATAAAAGAGTGGATTGGTTAGCCAAAGGGAATTGGAGTCAGTTGGCTGCTGTGAGAAGAAGGAAGAGACAGTGCATAGAGGAGATGCCTATGAGAAATATCAAGAAGGTATGAAACTCTAGCAATGTGAAACTCTTGTACTAAACAGACCAGAATATGAAACATTGCAATATAATGACAACAGAGAGAGGAATTGGAGAAATGTATTATGGACAGAAAAATTAAATTATTACATTTTTTACATGCTTTGTTTTCTCTTTTATATAGAATTATTTATATATTATTATTTATATATAATTTCTATGTTATTATTATTTATATATTGTTTATAAGGAATTATGAAGTATATTAAAAAGATTCAAAATAAGGTAACATCCATCATCTTCAATGAAAAACAGAGGCTTGGAATAATGGAATTTAATATAATCCATAAACTTCATTTCAGCAAAATTTTTAAAATACCAATTACCTTGAGAAGAAAACAAAATTAGCAGGAAAAAAATTAAGATATCACAGTAAGACAATAGTAAGATAATTATTTAATATAGAAAATTAACAAAACTCTTATTTTCTTTTTAAAATTAGTGGGTTTGCATCTTTATTAGTAAGAGATCCCTATTTGCATTTTTTTCTTTGTTCAGGAGCAGACCATATTCCTCTTCTCCACTGGGTGGCACTACTACCTAGAGTAATGCAAGAGAAGCACTACCGAGTGATGTGCTTGACGACCACATGAAGTGGCCACAATGAAGTAAATGTCGCTCACAGCTTATTGCTCTGAATTTATAGAATTAAACCAGCTAAGACAACCTACAACACCCACCCTGAGACAACCACCTAAGCTAGTCTGCTGATGTGCAAAACTACCCCTTCTTAGCCAAATAGTCGTGTCTGATAGTTTTGGAATGAGTATTGCTGTAAAAAATAAGACATTTCAGCTTAATTTAATTCATTCTACTGTGTTTGCCAATGTTGAATCATCTCTACAAAGAATAAATCCAGAGAGATGGATTAATATAGTAGAAACACTGTCATTATATGTGAAACAGAGAAATACAAGAAGAAAACATGGATATGAAATAACTCCCAACTTCTAGGTCTGAAACAGCATTTGAGCTTTAGCAAATATCAGTGTTAAAGCAGTGAAGCAGTCCCAATGAAGTGCACCACCAGCTCACAAGTACACCTTGATGAAATGTGCTGAGGGTGTCAGAAAAAGGCAAGAAAGTGGATGTTACTGTGTGCCGTAAATGAACAAGCTACCTGGGCTCTACAGAGCATCCCATAAATCCCATCACCATGTGCCCTGACCATTCTGCCTGTTTTCCTTCCAGGAAAACCAAAGTGTAGGGAAGGAGGAAAGAAGCTTAAAATCCTAGTTAGGTGTCAGTTGGCATGAAGGAGGTAACTGGTGTGCACACACAAATGCTGGGGATTTGTTTGGGATCATTGTTTAGACAGCCATGCAGCAAGAGCAGGAAATACATGAGGAATAGGAAAACTTCTTCACAAGCTCTCTTTTCCCCTCCCTTTTGCAAAATTAAAACGCAGGAGGTCAGTAGTAAAAAGATCAATCCAGTTGTTATTCAAGAATCCATATAAATAAATATAAACAGATAGAGGGTTAGATTACAGGATAACAGCCTAAAAAGATTTTCTGATGTTGTTAAGGATTTAATTTTAATCTGGCTTGACTGTAAGTCTTAGACCATGATCCCTGAGTTCTGTTTGTTTGGTTATCCTCTTTCTCTACTGCTTTTCCCCACTGCTGTTGACCTCTGAAATAGACTGTCTTTATGTGCACACACCTAATGCACATCAGGCTTTCATCCTTGAAGGACTTGCACACAATTATGACAGGAGAGTGAACCCAGCATTTTTGGCAGCTCCCTCACTATGGAGTTCTGTTCTCATCTTACTATTTTGTCCCAAGCCTTATCCCAGGCTTGAGCATCTTCACAGCTGGGAGGAGGAACACCGAGGAATCTGTCCTGACTGACCCTTCTAGGAAAACAAAACGAAAACCCAAAACCTTCCTATATCAACCTCAACTCCTCCAAAATAAAAAATCCAAAGACTTCATATCTCCAGTAGTGCCCTCTTCAACAATGAGAATAAAACCTTCCCACGGTAAGGGCTATTTACATTGCACGCCATCTTTCTTCTTTTATATTTATTCCAGAAAAATCCACTTGAAAGGATTTATAGTCCAAACTGAGAGGCCTGAGCATGCCCAAGCTGGCTCCCACACAGGGAAGGGGAGCTGTGCATTCCTGTCCCCCACCCCTGCATGCACAATGCACAGGGCTGCCCACGCCCATCCCCAGGCATGTGCAAAGGGAAGCTGCAGACACAATGTGCAGTGCATTTCTACACTGCTGAATTAATGTAAATGTAATTTAGAAAAAGAGAAACCTCTTTGTGATATGCTCTACCCACTACTTCCTTTGCTCTGGTATTCCCTCTATGAGCACGTACAGTTTGGGTAAGAGCTTGATTAAAGAGCCAAATTTGTCTTTCCCTGAAAGGTTTGTATTTAAAACCTCCCCACAGAAACAAGGATGGAATTATTTTTCCTTCTTTCACTTACATTTAGAATCCACATTTAATCTAATTTTGTTGCTTCCTGAGACTTCATGATTTTTGTTTCTATTCATCTCTAGACCAGCTTCTGGAAACTGTGGTCTTTGTTCTCTAACAGGAGGCTAGAATAGGTGGAATGAAGTTTTTCTATAATAATTGTTCCTTTCGATAAAGCAAGTTACAGGTTTCATTTATGTCACCAGGATGAAGTTATTTTTATAATGTGATTGTTACTCAAAAGTAACCAGAATTAGTCTATTATTGCCAAATCCTGTTTATCCACTTACTGTTTTGATCATCTCAGTTTCTGGTACTTTAACTATTTGTCCAGTGTTAGTCTAACCCAATTTTCTCAGTTGATCCAAATTATGAAAAAAGAGGCAATAGGGAGAGAAAGAAAAAAAGAAAGAAAATCCCATACCAGGTGTCCTACACACACACATTTTGCAGTCCATTAAAAAAATGTTTATTTCACAAATTTGGAAGAAAAGCTCTAGTGGGAAAATAAAAATATCAACCACATGAGCCAAATCTATCATCAAGAGAATAACCTCTTCCACTCAAATGAGTTTTTGATCAGCAACTTATGAAGGTACTTTCTGTCATGTAATCTCTACTCATGCATTTGGGCATTGGCTGGGGTTTGGCCAACATGCACATTTTCCTGCTCCTTTACCATATTAAACACATCAAAGAGGCAATGTCACCTGCAGAACTTGGCCATACCTTTATAGTAAAGGCAGAAAAGGCATTTTCCTCCTTGTTTCACATTCCCAAAATCTTGGGCTAGAGCCCCACTGTGGAGCTGAGCTCTTAAGAGATAGAGGCAGTATTTTTTGGCACATATCATGGGTGCCAGAACTGCATTTCTGGTCATGCTGAGGCAAGTGAAGCTCCCCACCATTCTTGAAAAGTTGTTGCTCTCTATTTTAATGAGTATACAGAACAAGCAATTTTCAGCTCCATATGCCACATTACGTAGCAAGTAGAAAAAAAGTCCTGCTACAACAGCTAGACTGACTGACTAACACACAGCTGCAGCTGCACTGCTGTGCCCAAGAAACATCTTGCCATATCCAAGAAAGGCTGGGTTTAAAATGAGCAGTCTTTTTCCTCATATGAGGGATTTGCAAATAATCCTACAGATCTCTCAGGTGTCTGGATATGTAGGTTATGCAGAGCATGTGCACTGCTATTAATTGCTATATCCTCTTTGATACAGTCTTTGATTCCTTCACTTGACACTTAATGGCACATTCTGTCATGCATTTTTGGGTGATTTAAAAATACAGCAAATCTATCTCATTTTACAGTAGAATTCACCAACAAACTCTAGGCATTGAAGACCTACACACACTTCCTCTTTCTAAAACAACACATTGTGACCTTCTCTATTTGTTTTTATCACTGTGTAAACCCTTGTGCTCAGCTGTACACAAACGTTATGTCCCTGAACACAACTGGGAAACCCTGACAGCCACAATCAGCTGCAGCTGAGCTATTCCAAGACACAGCTACCTATCAAATCCATGAAATTACTGTACCTAGAAGGTCAGAACAGGTAAGACAATTTATTTCAATTCTGAACTATCCTTATCATCAGAGAAATACTGATGTTGACATGTCTCACTTTCATTCTGTTTTGGAGAGTCTTATTTCCTGTGGATGCAGAGAATTATATGTGTAGAGAATTATTTTGCCTCTTTGCCTGTGGTTATATTCAAGAAACTTGGAGTGTTTATCTCTCATCTTTTCTTTAAATTAATAAAACCCACTGCTTTCAAACTTTTTTAATACATAAAATTCTGTAAACTTTTGGTAGATCAGAACCACCTCAAGATGGCCCACACAGTTCTTGATGAAGGATGCCTGAAAGTGGACATGATACTTTTTCAGTCAAGCTTCAGCAGAGCTAAGTAGAGCAGGCAGATGTCTTTGCATACAGCCTCTGTATGTCTTTGTATACAGCAGTCCTGTTTATGCCCACTGGATGGTTTTGCTTCCAACACGTGCCGCTCTGAACCACAGATTAAATACAAGGCAACAATGACCACCACATCTTCCTCTGCAGACCTTTTGCCAAGCGAACAATTCATTCCATAACAGAGGGATGTGCCCTTGATAGTTCATAAACAAACACACAATTTTGTACTCAACTTGTATTTCACACCCAGCTAAAAAAAAAACAAGTTTTAATCCCATTCAGTTAACAAACTGATATTGCCTAGATCACATTTTTCTACCTGTTCTTAAAATTGAGTACTATGTTTCTGGCTGTGTGTTTCTTTAAGGACAGTCTCCAATTTAACAGAATCGATAGTCATTTAAAAATCCTTGTCAGATCTACTATTTAATTCACTTTAAGATTCTGGCAATAATCAGAGAAACACTCCCTGATTCACTCACTTGAGTCCACTTGGTTGTGCTATTTTCCGCTCCCAACCTCTGCTTCCAGTAGCTCTCTCTTTCAATGGACATCACTGACAGCTGGAGCATATTTTTCATTTAATCATTTTGGTTTTCTGCTCTGCTATCTCTGCAGAGCAAATGCAATCCCTTATTTTCTAAAAAAGAACTTTACTATTGGCACATCTCTTTTATGGTAACCAAGCAGGATTCGTGGTTTTTTACTACAGGTCTCTGTTTCTGACGTTTAGACATTTCTTTATTGAGGCTTCTGTTCTTTTTTCTAATCTTTATGGAAAATGCACTACTTTCTTCTGACTACCTCAAAAAGTTCTTTGTTTGACTGAGCTGAGTAGGCTGCTCTGCAAGCATTTCTCCTCAGTTTGAAATACCACCTCCAGTTCCTCTGTAATATTAACACTATTCACCAAACCAGACATAAAAGAGTATTAACAGCTTCATTGGTTATTTGGTGAGAGCCTTTTACATCTAGGAATAGTTAAAAACCACTTTTTCCAACCTCCACTCCTGTTGTGATGATCAGTGCCAGCAGCCTGGTAATGCTGACTTTCTGGCACAGGGACTGAGGGAGGGAAGAGTTTCCCTGGGCTCATCTCCATGAAGCTGTGCAAGCCTGAGTCCTCTTTGCAGAGCCACTTACTGGCTTTTCTGCCCTACCTTTCAGATCATACACTGACATTTTTCCTTCCAAATGTTTTTGTCTCTCACCCTGATCAAACAGTCAAAATGAGACAGCAGCCCACCACTAATGCCAAAAGTAAAGAAGAAAGTAGTATTAAAATCTGTTCTTTTGCTCTCATAATGTCATTTTTTTCCCCAAAAAAAACCCTACCTCTGTAAGAAAATACAAAGAAGAAACATTTATTTCAAGACATCTGACTGCTCTAACCTTTCTAGCTAATGTCATCCTCATTTTCTAAGTAAAAATTCAAGTAGAATCTCAAGCAAAGACTGAAGCAGTTTCTGTGACCTTTCCTTTATCAACCCCTTCATCTCCAGCCAGCAGGAAAAGCTCCCATCACCTTCTCCCAGCACCCACACCAGCCCAAAGCCAGGGAACAGAACCTGACCCTGTCCACAAATTCACAGAGTGTGCTCTGGGACCATCTGTTTGCTCTCCTGGGCTGCTCAGAGCGACCTCTCCAAAGGATGAGTCCCTGCCAGATACAAACCAGGTTCTGTGCTCCATCCAAAGGGAGGCCAGCACAGGAAAAGCTTTGAAAGACAACTCTATCAAAAGAAAATTGCATCAAATGCACTCTAAAGGACTCTCCCAACAGCTTCCCTAGGAACCAAGGGCTCGTGTGACAGAAAACAAACAGAAAGTCATTAAACACATTAAACACTAAGAAAAAATATATTTTAAAAAACAGAGGCCAGGGATTATGGATTTGCAAAGGAGTGACCCAGAGGATGATGACAGCTGCCCCTCAGCACCAGGAGACTTTTTCAATAATACACATTTCAGGATACTTTTACATTAAAGTAAAATACATTTTCAGGAATTCAGGCACTACAGGGGATGAGTTTGCAACTGATTTTGTTAAGAATCATCTTTCTTTTCTCAGGCTTTCTTGTTGAACTGAGATAGCATTTTACTATCCTGCAACACTACTTTTAGAAATTATCCACCAGTGATATAAGGAAATAAAGGAATTTTGTCTTGCCTTTATATTAACATCTTCATCTTGTCATTTTGTGAAAGATATATTAAAACATGGAAGAATATCCCAGGGATCTGTGTGTCTTCAATATTAAATGATGCTTTTGTGAAGATTTTATCTTAAACAGTATCTGTTTCAAGAAAATGCTCATTTCCTACTCAGAGGCCAGTTCTTCTTATCATTTCATAAACGTGGATTTTGCAGATCTTTCAAAGCAAGATTCTTCTCTTTGCGAACTTTTCTAAATTAAGCCAGTACTGCTAGATGTTATCTGCAGGATATGTACAGAACACTCCCTTACTGCACTTTTTGACCTGAATCATTGTAAGTTTTCTTCTAAAATATCTAATATTTACTATACACATACTCATGCTTTACTGCACTCATGTTTTACTGTGCAGCTGCCCTTCAAATCTGTGAATAACGAAAATGACTTTTAGGCAGTCTAGACCAAGCAAGTGAAATGCTTCACTGATCAACACCAGAAACTGAGGTGTGAACAAATACAAGCTTTTAGATTACAGATATTTTATGTTCCCAACTGCCTCCACTAAGTGGAAAATACAGGGCCACAACTGCTCAGGACAGTAATTCTCCTACAGCTACACTGGGGCACAGTTAAAATAATTTTCAAAGTCTTTTGCTGATCTGAAAGAGTAGTTCTCACATCCAGCAAAAGGCACAAAAGAAGACTTTGAGGGTTCATGCTAGGCTGCAGACCAGGTGCCTTCCACGAAACACAACTGGCTCTGGTGGCCCCTCCCTTCCTGAATGGAAGAAACACAGTAAACACCACTGATGTTGTTTTACCCAGGAGCAACCTGGTCCATAAAGTTGGAGGAGAAAACTCCTTTCAGCTCTTCCCTATTCACGTGCAAACCCCACCTATACTCTGAAAATAACCCAAAAAAGCCAGCCAATGGTTAGGCCAAAGGGAAGATGAGATGCTGGCAGGCACACCATGTTCCCCCAAAGCACAGCATCTGATTCTTGCAGCGATGGTAGGAGTGCCAGCTCCCTGAAGAAGGGTGCTCCAACACGACAGGCCACTGGCATGCTGAGCCTTACAGGCACAGTCAACAAAGCAGCACACCAGGACCTTCCCACCAGTGAGAAACCAGAACCACAGCAAGAGCTAAGGATGCTTGGTACACATCCCACATTTAGAAATTATTTATTGGGGAAATAAACTCGTAAGCAATTTATCCTTTGATATTTGGCTCACAATTCCCCATGGAATCATAGGTACTATAGAAACTATTATAAATAATCGGTAAAAAATCGGTTAAAAAATCTGTATCTGTTTCTTACACAATGTTTCGTACACAATGTTTCCATTATGAAACCAAGCTTGAACTTAACAGATGAGTTCTTCTAGTATGGGATCATTTTGTGGACAATTCTCCCAAATGAACTTAATGCTTTTATATTTTCCATGACCAAATGAGTGTTTACATTTAAGCTTCCTTACCCTCTCTTCTTGATGGCAGCCCACTCTGGAGCAAGCTGCCCGATTTTAAAATGCAATAAATTCTGTACAAGAAAATATTTTCATCTGATTCAGAAACTCAAGGATTGTCACAGTAGCTCACCTGCAAACATGAGGAATAATCAGAAAGCTGCTACAAAGAGTACAGTTTTAGCAGTAATTTCTTTTTTCATCAGAACTCTAGTGTTAAAATTAAACCCAGAGGTTCTTCAGATGAAGTTCTGCGAGATAACATGGTAAAGAAAAGGGGTGATAGCAACATGTCTTCAATTATTTTCTGCTGTGATTATATGATAAATGTGTGCTTTTAAGTCTCATGAATAACCTCTGTGAAAAGAAGAGGATGAGTCTAAGTCTGGAAAATTTTCAAGTGTGTCTCTCCCACATCCTTTCAGATTTCAGTTTAACAAAAACACCCACACATACATACAGGAGGTCTACTTCCATACTAATGAGTAAAAGTACTCACTAGCAATCTAAAAGAGGCTTCTTTAATGGATCCAATGAGGCTTAAGCACAACTGCCATTAATTTAACATTTGGTCATTTTCTTGCCAGCATTCTGCCATCACTAACATCAATATCTCTTTAATGACACACAAGTTGTTCTCGTAAGTGACTGAACTAAAGTATACCACCATGAGAGAGCTGTTCTTAAGCCAGTCAACTTTTTGCTTCCCAACAGTTCAAGGCCAGGATGTGATATCCCTTCTTCTATCATTTCTTAAGAAAATTCAAAGCAGAGAAAACTCCCCAGAGCATCCCCAAAGATTCAGTGTTATCTTAGCATTCATTCTTTCTTCGTTCTGTGCATATTTAATGTTGTTTCTACAGAGCTGAAACACCACTGCCAAACATCAAGATTGACTTAGAGTCTAATCTTTCTCTTGAAGAGGGCAAAACATGTTATTGCCTTGCCTTTGCACCAGCTTCTGATGGGCCCAGCCTGTAAGATTGGTCCTCAGAATGGAAGCCCTAAAAATCCACAAAAGCAATGTTGTAATAGAGCAACCATCTGGGGAAAGACCAGTGTGTCTCTGGAGCAGCACAGAAGAGACTCAAAGCAAAAGGCTGAAATCAAAAGGCCCAAGCACAACCTGACCCTGCCAAAGGTGAAATGGATTATTTGTACTAACCCTGGCCAGACCGTGGACTGGCTTTGTTGATATTTTCTTGAAGAAAAGCAATTGTCCTGTACATATTCAAAAAGAAAGGGACATGCTTTATTTATTTTTGCCACTCTCCGGGAAGAGTTTGTTTTATCATCCCAAAGCCAGGGGTCCAGCTTAGTTTTTAATTCAAGGAGAAATGCTTTTTGTATACAAAGAAGTAAAGGGGGAAGACCCAAACCTACACTGTCTGCAGTGATCCCTTTCCAGTGCATTAACTCCTCTCCTGCCAGGAGTCCTGAAGCTTCCTGAGACATAGCTCCACAGAAAAACAGAGGATACAGGATGGTAGGATTTCCCTTTATAAAAATCTTGGACTACAGAATAAATTCCCTCATGGGAAGAGCACACTGGCAGCACAACCCGTGTTCTGGCCAGAAGCAGAGACACTGTGGCAAGTGACAGCACAATGTGGGCTCTGAGCAAAGGACAACCAAAACAAGAAAGCCCTCACAGATCTGTAATTCCATCTGTAATATTCATGGAAATGTCATGCCTACAAGCGTCTGTGCAGGTCTCATTTTAGGAAGTGCACACTCAGTTTTACAACAGAAAGTACAAAGTATTTCTGGATTAAAGAATAAAAAAGAGTCATTATACCTGCTTGAAGGGAAAGCATGATTGTGATTGTTTCTTTCACTATAAGGCATCTAAAGACAGTCCCTGAAAAGCAAATGCTTTCTTAGACCAGTTTCCAGGTCATCCTTCCTGAGCAGAAATCATGGAATCTTCCTGGCACATTTCATGCCTTTGGCCTCCTTCACTTCAACTCTCTTCTGAAACTCTAGTACTTGGAGCAACCAAATATGAAATACATGTTATTTACATAAAGTATTTCTGGAATATGCATCCAGATAAAACCAAAACCATTCATCTGGATTAACTGCCATTTCTAAGAAATCCTCATCAGGGACTGACAGGCTAGGATTCAACTTTGCAAATCCAAGCTGCTCATCAAGAGGCTTGTTATAGGCAAGAGCAACACTTCAGGATACTACTCATCCCATTCTTTAACAGGTACAAGAAGTGCTGGTGCTGCTCTACCCACAGGACTGACTGCAGAGACACCCTGGGGGATAATGCCCATGTAGAGATTTACATTGAGAACATCCAGAATTAGACTAGACAAACCTCTACCCTCCAAGGACAAGGAGAAGGGAAGAAAGAAGGCCTTGGAATGAGAAGGGTGCAGCTTGAGCCTGGGGATGAGCTGTTCTCAGAGGGACAGGTTGGTACAATGAAGCCAGCACATCCAGCTGGAATCAGAGCATCCAACACACCAGCACAGAGTTGGCCTCCAGCCCACGGCATCGCAGCAGTAATGGTTTGCTAAAATTGGCACTCTTTATTCTAGAGTATTGGCTGTCTTAACACTTTGCCCTCTTCCTTGGAAACAAAAGATTTTCCTCCAAAGCTCCAAGCAGGTTACTCTGAAGACACATCCACACTGCCTTGTCTTAAAGACACAGGCCCCCAGTGAGGAGAAAAGGTTCAGCCAGGGACACCAGCAAAAGCTTTGATTTTTAGTGATTAAGGGATTCAGGCGTGACATTTTCTACTCCCAGCTCCATCTCAATCCTTTCAAATTAAGGACTGGATTCAATCACTGGCTTATTTTTAGAGGCATTTAATCATAAATAAAAAAGTAAACAAAAGCTGGAGATGAGACAAGCTCTGTAGCCTGCCTTCTTCCTTAACACTGCTACAGCTCATTACCAGGCAGTTCAGTTCATTTGTGAAAATGCCAGTACCTATTCTGATGCAATGCAGAATCCTGTAAAACATTCCCAGGCCTCTGGACAGCAATGAGAACTGTTCAAAATTGAAAGCAAGCACGAGACACTTTCTTACAATTATAAGTAGCTATGGCAGAATATTAGCAAATGTTATTTTAAAAAAAGCTGATATCACCCTCACCCTACAGAAGGTCTTAGAATTACCCTGTTATCCAATTCTGAATACAGTGTTAAAAAAAAAAGTGTTAGGCTTATTGCCTGGGTCCAAATATTGTTTTTTTGTAAAAAGGGCCTGAGAAGCCAAGCAAATCAACTGCCTTACGTTTCTGTTGGAGTCTAGAAAGTATCTGAAGTTCAGAACAAATAGGGTTTGTCACATGATGTGGGAGAAAAATGAAGGCAGAATAATAAAACACAACATCAGCATCCCCCTGGGAGAATCAGAGTTTTTGCATCATGTTCTTGCCAGTTCCCAATTTCAAGCTGTGTATTTTACATTAAAAATGTAGTATGATCATTCTTATTAACTTTGGCAGGAAATTCAGTTCAATCAAATCACTACTTATTATCGTCTTTGACCAAAACCATGATTAACATAGAAGAACCCAATAATAATATTTTGATGATTTTTAGGAATTTCTTACATGAAAGGGAGGGGAGACAGGGGAAATGAATAAAGAGTGTGCCATCTAATGAAATTAAATTAAGAAACATCTGTGAAATTGAGTTGAACCTCAAAGTATAACATGCAAGAAACAAAATACCTTACACCTACAATACTGAATTTTGGAAGGCAGACAACTTTTCCCCATTCTCATCTCTGGGGAAGAACCTGAAGCCACCACAGAGGAGTCCTCACTGCTGAGACTGGCAAAGGAAATAATCCATTAATAAGCACTGACCCACAGCAGCTCTGCCATCTGTGCCACACACGCGGGCAGATCTTTCTGACAGGCCACTGCTGGGGAAATCATCAAGCACATGATGCACTCTGAGCCTTTCCAAGCAACCCTCTCTCTGCTGTGTTTCTTTCCCCTTCCTTATGGCAGTGCAGGCAGGAGGGGCTGAACCCAGCATGGGTACCTGGCTTTGGGCACAGTCCCCAGCTTTGCCCCTGGCCCTGCCCTGCCCAGCAGTACAGGCACACTCCAGACACTGGCACCTCTTTGTACTGCTGAGGCAGCTTTGCAGTTATACTTAGAATTAATAAACATAATCACCATTCACTTCTGGAGACAGAGTGATCTTAAATGCCACTGGGAACAAAAAATGATGCTGTTACAGGAAAGAAAACTGCACACCACTACAGGGTGAAATCATGAAGATGCAAGGCATAAAATCAGGCTGTTGGTGACAGGAATTTTCAGCATATCCTCTGCAGAATTGATTAAAAATGTTCAAAGCACAGAGTTAATTCAGCTTCAAAATATGACATGCTGCTTTCTTGCAAACATTTCCTTTGAATATTTTCCTGATCACCATCCAGTTCTCCATCTGCATGCCAAACAGGATTGCTGTCAATCTCACTGAGCAGCAGTAACTCACCTTTCCTTTCTAGCTCCCGTCTCCTATCCTAGGGAAGCTTGTCCTATCCAGTAAGTGATATTTGGCTTTAAGTTGATTGAAAGAGTCTGTACTTAAATATTCAGGACTCCTAAAACAGTCTTAAGAATTCAGGGAGGAACTACAGTCACCCTGTCCTTAGTGGAGACTGTCTTCTGCAGGATGGCAGCAGCAGAGGGTAAAACTTCTAATATCAAAGGAAACAAATCTCTTCCCTCCTCAACAGCCTAATAAAATAAATAAAATAAAACCTGAGCAACATTAAACAAATACCAAGTGAGAAGGCATACCCATTCTGTAAGCCACAGATTGGTGTTCTGTTTGCAGTATGAGCTTTAATGGAAAAACACACTTCTCATGTGGCAGATCCTACACAGCTATCACTTCCAAGCAAGCTTTTTTGACATCATGCTCTTTTTCAGGTCCAAAAAATTACTATTATTGGTGTGCTACACTCCCATTACAAGAACGAATGTTCTCTGGTCCTTTCTGTATCCAGGTGGTGAAAACTTTTATGCATTTCCTTAGCCAGCATAGCTTATATGGATGCCTTATTTATTTCCTCTCACCCTTCACTGATTTCCACTGTCTTCCCGCAAATTAAGGAAGATTAGAAGCACTTTAACAGTACTGGAAGATTTCCATAATTATTCTTTAATACAAAAGAGTCATTAGAAAGAGATAATAGCCGACTGCAAAGAGAGCTGTAAATCTAGGACTGCTCAGCATTCTAATGAAAACCGAATCCCAAAGGCATTATCTTAATGCTTCTAAAACTGGCTCCCTCTGTCTTGGGGAAGGAAACCCACCACACTAATCACAGCATTCTGCAGTTACTGTAGAATTAAACAGAAGGGCCACCCGTGGTTGCAAGCGGCTGAAACAAAGCATTCAGTAATACATGACAGCTAAAATCAAGTAGCTCTTTCTTGTTATTAAAATGTAGTACACATGAGAAATATTTTATTTTATTGTCTGCTTCAGAAAGATGGTAAGAGTCAATTTGAAATTTGTAAACTCTAGTATGGTAATCCAGTTTATCCTCCTGTTCACCATCAGTGTTTATTAGACTCAAAGATGGGAGATAAGAAAAAAACCACAAATGTAACAAAATGAGAACCAGTGACTCACCTTGGGGATCAGAGCTTATGGAGAGGAAAAAGGTGGAAGCATAATGCTAAACAAGTTCTAAGCCTTCACAGTAACTTCTGCTATTTAATGTGCAGAACTAATGTTCTGTACATTAAATAGCAGAACAAAGTAAAATGACTTTGCAGAACAAAGTAAAATTATTTTCCTATACAGGAGTTATTGCAGCAGCCACAAATGAAGGGAAGTGCATATGGCAGAAGAAGATGAAGTATGATATTATCAAGAACTGGTGCAGAAATGTGACATAATACATAAACAAGCTATTTAACTTGTGTGTAATTGTAGCAAATTGTTACAGCTTGCCTGCATTTACAACAGGGACAGTTGTGAGTAATTCACCTTGCTCTGTTCCATGTCCCTCTAACAAAATACAGCTCTTGCTGACAACACCTTTTTTTTTACCATTGCATTCTTTTTCTAGGAGGAAAGACAATGGAAGAAGATGGTATGAGCAGTATGAGCTTAGATTTTTTTCTGAGTCTTGAACTCAGTAGTCATTTGCTTTGTTCACTCTTCACCCTTGCTCTTCTTCTTCCATCCCCACCCAACAGATAACCTAACAGTACTTAAACAGGAAAGCAAAGAGGAGTGGGAATGTCTTTCTAACTGAGGTCTTTTTTTTCCCAGCCTGTTTATTTTAAACTGCTTTAAAGACTCAGCGAGATCATGTAAGTGCTCTGAGCCCCAGCCTGGCAGCAGGGGCACCTTGCAGGGCAGCGAGGCTGGGCTGGCAGCATGTGAGGCTGCAGCAGAGCACTGTGCACAGAGCTCACCCACTGTGGGACAGCATCTCCCTATGTGCCCAGGGCTCACTCACAGTGGGGCAGCATCTCCCTGTGTGCCCAGGGCTCACTCACAGTGGGACAGCATCTCCACTGCTGCCAGCAGCAAAAGCTGTGTCTGCATCTGGGACAGTGACAGAGGCAGCATCCTGTGCACAGAAATCCTGAATGAGGAGGTCCAGCATTCACCACAGAGAGATGGATTTTGTGGTCAGTGCCATTTCCAGCTGGAGGGATGGTGTTGAGGGCAGGACACCACAGCTGCAGCAGCTTCTACCAGAGGTGTTCCCTGTGCTTTTTTCCTTTGGGTCCCAAGCATATACTGGGAGATTTAAGATATATATTAAGACTCCTATCCCCACCAAACTCCACTGTTCCTCCCCTTCTCTGCACACAAGCTTACTGCCATCCCAAAGGCTGGCACCTCTTTAAAACCACATGAGCTCTTAGCACTAGGCTCTCACAGTGGCATTCACAGGAATCAAGCAAGTTATAAACACAAGGAAAAAAAAAGGGAGAGAGACACCTACCTCAAGAGCACACTACTGCTGTCTCTCACAGTAAAAACTGAGCTGTGCCTGTTTTTCATCCCACTTAAACTTGTCACTGCCTTGCTTTCTGGCTTTCTAGGATCACACTAGATATGGTTACTGATGCCCTCTAAGTGATTTTTGTAGGGATCCTGCTATTAACAGAACAATTTGCCTTCCCCTCAGAATCGACCTGAACGCCCCTTAGCAGGGAGGCACTCGGGATGGAGCACACAGCACCTCGGTGCAACACAGCACCTCTGGAAACACAGCACCTCTGTGGTCCCTGCCAATTTTATCTGCCTCAAACTAACCAGGGCTTGTCCCTGCTGTCATGGCTACACCCTAGTCTGCAGAGAGAGAGGGGAAAAAAACCCCGCATGAAATCTGGGAGTCAAGTTTGAGGGAAAGCTACAATCTGGCCTCTCTACTGGCACTGGGGTATGGTCTCTCAAAGTCGCATTCACACCACTAAGAAAAAAAACAAACAATCCAAACCAAAACTTTCAAAAGACAGCTTGCATTAACCCAAAAAGCACAGGTTTTGTGAGTGTAAAATCTCAGAAAAATATAATTTTTCTTTACAAATGCCTCAATTTTCTTAAGAACTTTTCCCAATGGCCTGCAGCATTTGGCAGCAGGTTCTTGATAACAGTGAGGGTCCTTGTCACTACACTTCCCTCCATGGGAGGTATCTCAGAGCATAAGGATGGCTGGGAATGGTGACCTTTTCCCTTCCACCACACAAAACACTCTTCTAGGTCTATGACACCAAGGTAAGCAGCAGGGTCACTTTTTTCTCTAGCAAAAGACACTAAAGGCAGTCCAGACACCATGGAGACCAGGAAAAAGTTGATGGTTCTAAAGTGAACAATATTTTGAAACACGTACTTAAATTTTTTCCCAAAATGTTTTACTTTTGACAGACACTTACAGATTTCTCTTTTTTCCTCCCAGGCTGTGACCACCTGTGATTTGACTGTGCAGGACTTTGCCTTCCTCACAGAATAGGGAAATTAAAAAGAAAGTAGGGGGCTGGCTTCCTGCAAGAGCTCTTTTTAAAGTCCTCTTTGCTATTCACAAAGCCCTGGTTAACACTGATGAGAAGCATGGGTTTGGGTCACTATGGTTGCCTTATGCTACAAATATCCCCTGATTTTAGTGGGATATTCTAAAAAAAAAAAACAAAAACACAAAACACAGTATTTTCTACAGTGGCAGGTAATCTCAGAGTATAGAACATATAAAATACAAGAAATATCTCTTCTCAGTTCATTTCCAAATTTATTAGGAAGAAGGGTAAAATATACAGTCTATAAATTCAAGTGAGAATTTGTACATGCTTTGCCACTCATGATCTTTCAATGGGTAGAGTTCTTCCTGAATTAAATACTATTTTTAAAAGGAACCTGTTGTTCTCTTTAAAATGTCATGCATTCTTTTAAAGCCATACACCAACACTGAACAATGAAAACCATTTTATCCTTCTGGAATTCATACTTAGAAAACATTGTTCTGCAAAAATAAATTATTTGAAAAAATTTTTCATCAGAAGTTTTGAATTCTAATAGGTTTGTAATGTTCATCTACCCTGTTTCTAGGCTACAGGTACTATGGGAGCGTGATTCTATTACCAGATAATGTATTTTCACTGGAAAATTTGCCTATTACAAAGAAACTATTTGAAAAACAAAAAATGTTCCAAAACTACACAGTAATTAAGTGAAAACTAAAAATTTGTTGATTTATCTGTATACAAATGTTTTAATTCTATCCAAAAAGACTCAAAAGCTAAAAACAAATTTTGCCTTAAAATTTTTCATTTTCAACTTTTCAACCAGTTAAAGGACAGAAATGCTACAGAAAGCACATTTCAAATTTCTGGCAGCTAGAAAGCCCTGGTTTAAACAGGGTTATAGGCATCCCACTGTATCCTTTCATACGACAGTAAATTATGTACATTCTCACTGAAAATTTGCTCCCTATCTCTTGTATAAAGTTCACCAGCTTACAGTAAGTGAATTCATTGTATTTCTTTTTCAGGTAAGTTAAAAGTCAAGGTGTATCTGACAGACTCTTACAAGCCAGAGTAGTCATGCAAACAAGGAGGTGCTGTGGAGAGAGGTTTTAAATGGACACAGAACAAAGGGCCTGAATTGCCATCAACATTTTCCTCCTCTACTGCTCTAACTCTCTGGAATTTGCTTTCATGATTAAGTTTCCAAAGGCTGTTGCAATACCAGATTTGCAACATCTTTTGCAGTTTTGGTAGTTACACATGCAGAGTAAGCAGCAAGTGGAGTCACACAAGGCTGGCAAGATCACTACACATTTCAGGTGAGAGAGATGACCCTGATTGGGTCAAAGGTACAGAGAACCCATTTGGGGATACCTGTCTTGGTGGCAAAATGAATCTGAATTGCAACTGTCTGAGTACCTGCTTGTACTTTATTATTTTACAGATTCAGCAAGAGAAAAAGAACATTTAGGCTGATTTTAGGGAAAAAAAAAAAAAAAAACAACAAAAAACTTCAAAGTTTTCTCATTGAAGGTAAACAAGAAAAGCAGCCCATGGTTTTACTGCAAGTGAAAGGAAGTATGAAAATTTGCACTGAAATGCCTGTTCCCTGGGCTATTTTCTATCACCACAGGGAAGGGGGGACAGCAGCTGTGGGGGCAGCAAGGTGCTCAGCTGTAGGAAATGACAAGCTGCTACAAGCACATAGAAAACCATGCTGGCCAGGTCTGGATCTGAGCATGTGCCCTAACCACACTGGCACCCCCACTCTTAATTCCTAGGGCTCACCAAATATGTAAGTTTTTCATTTTATTGTTTTTAAAGGAACAGGATTGAAAGGAGATATAAGGAGTGATATACCCTCGAACAGAACTTATTTTGTAGATCATATTACTTTCTTAAAAGATGATTGATATGGCTTTGAATCCTTTTGGTCTTGAAGCCGTTCTTCATTATCACTTCTTCATCAAGAAGAATTACCACTTTAGTCTGAAGCATTTTGTTGTCCAAAACTATTCAGCCAATCATCCCAAATTTCCATATAGTTGCACAGAGAAATCCCATTCCATTTTGGGACAAACTATTTTCAAAAATAATGTTCAACTCGAAAGTATGTTTTTCATGGTTTATGTGGATCCACTGCAAAAAATGCCCATAAACCCCACTTTCAGGTTAAATGTAAGATATTCCAGTATTCCACTCCTTTCTAAGATGAAATAAAATGACCAAGACATTTAACATTGTTAAAGTTTTTGAATGTTGTTTTGGTGGAAATTTTCTTCCTAGGCAAAATCAAAAGCGTGAGCACATGGTTCTTCCCTGGAGTCAACAAGTTCCTGTGTTCCAACTGGTGTGCCATTACCTCCTCTTACATGTGCTTAGAGTTAGATAAATGCAGGCAATACAACTTAAATTCTCCTACTTTCACTGCAATCTAAGCTAAATTGGATTACTTAGTTCCTTCCATGGCCAAGGACCATGAGCACACACTACTACAAAACAGCTTCTTTACTAAAATACAGTACACTATGAAGCAGCAGTAATGTGATTATGCAACTGACACCCAATGTTTCTACTGCAGTGCTCCCCAACTCATAATTTCATTAAGTTTTAATTGCTTTTTTAGACTGCAAATGCAATATTTGAAAGCTATAACAGTCTTGTAATTCAGTTCCCTTCCCTCACCACATCACTAACATATCCTACCAAATTTCACTGGAGTTTAACAAAACTTGTCCTTTGCTATTAAGAAAGAGCATTCAATATTACAAGACATACAATTACAGACTGCCTAAGAATATTGTCAATTAGCAAGACGACTATAAATATGGAAATCTCATTACAAAGAGCTGTTTGAAACTTAAACCAACCAGCTCCTGACAAAACATGCTAAATTATAATTTTATTCCTATTTTATTTTTAAGGAGAATGCTGGTGTCACAATAAGAAACCAGTTACTCTCACTTCAGTCTTGCAAATCACTCTATGAGGAAAAAAACCACAAAGGTTGGTTTAATTTTTGCTTCTAACAGTATAGGAAAAGATGGAAGGAAACAGAAAAGGGAACATGTTGAAATTATTAAAGCACAATGGTCACAGGGAATTGCCAGAAAAAACAAACAGTATAAATTGAAAGATGTTTTCTAAAGACTGGATTCTCTACTCCATTACAAAATTGAGTGTTTTCTTTTTGGATGGATAAGGAACATTTATGAGAAACATCCCTTGCATAAACTGCAGCACAGCAGTCAGAAGTACAGCAGGTGTTGAGGGACAGAGGAAGTCTTCTCCTTTGAAGGACCTCAAAACAGGGTAGATAAAGTACACATGGATGTTACTTTGTTAATTTGTGAATATTTGTACACAAACATAAATACTTTGCAAGTTTGCCAGTTATAATGGCTCTTTTAGCTTCCCCTGAGGCCAAACTGTACAGCAAAATTGTCCCCTCTGGCAGACACTGCAGAATTCTCATTCCACATTCTACATGAAATGTAAGCAGCACAGTTACTATTCAGAGAAAATCGTTTTGTAAAGGCAATAATCTCGTACTTTTCTCATAATTTTATCACTTCTCAGGCAGTAATTGTTTTAGGGTTAATTGGTTGTAGTTTTAATATCAAGAATAATGTGAATATTCCATTACAGAAAAAGTTCTTCATCAACTACTTCAAAATGTGTTAAGAAAAATGCTACTGGTTCCATATAAAAAGTGAAATAAACGCTGTTCTTCCTTGCTTTTAGATTTCACATTTAAAAGTCTAATGAACAACTGTAAAGTGCATGGGGCTGCTATGAACTCAAGCTCAAGCATTTGCACTCTTTGAGCCAGGCACTTATTACTGGATATAGAGGTTACCCATGTAGGAGACACAGTTTGTGCTCCACCAGAGGAAAATGCTGGTGCTCAGAAGGGTCAGAAGGTTCTGACTGTGCTTCTTTCCCTTAAAGCCCTACACTCTGGTGGGGCTGTGTGTGCACCATTCCACAGAAGGGACCAGTTGGCAGCCCGCAGCTCCTCACACGTCATCTGACCCAGGGCACATTAGAGTTAAATCTCAGAGCTTGGGCCCATAAAAAAAACTTCATGCAAGATATTAACAAAAAGTTTTATTTTTACATTAACAGGATACACATAATACATTTGCTATGAAAATAAATCTCTTTGAGCGAACCAAAAAATGCCCTTATTTCTAATAATAGGAGGGAAAATTACAGTTGGCAAACTTCAGAGACAATTAAGCCAGTGTTTCAGAGAACTCCAGATCACTGCCAAAACAAATATTCAGATAAAAGAATGCAGCTTCCACTCCCTGCTTCCTTATTAACTGTGTTTTCTTCTCTAGCCATTACAAATAGGTTTGTAAAATATACTCAGAAAGTATATGGGTCTCTGTTTTTCATTTGAACTTGATTGTTGTTTCTGAAGATGCCACCAGCTGCTGAAGGAGAAAGCCTTGCACTAATATTCACTCTATAAATAATGTAAGAAAAAAAAGGAAAGCCACTGCACAGCAAGGTTAAATGAGGACAACGTGGGAAATTCAGTTTAAGGGACTGTGAGGCCTCTCACTTGGATTTCCAAGTGCAACATATTCATTGTATTTTATTAGCTGATTAACGAGGTGGCTGCCAATTCATCTGGAGCTACTGATCATGCCTTTGATCCACCCTTCCTACAAGCACTCCTCTCAAGAGACACTAAAAGTTCTTTGCAGCTAAAATCCCCGTGTCCAGCAGGAGGAGGCTGCTGGGGGCAGCACAGTCTCCCCACACCAAGGGGACAGGTCCAGCTGTCTCATCCACCCCACAGAGCCCACCACTCACCCCCGTGGGGCAGCTGAGGCTCCATCCCCACGCTGTGCCAAGCAGGCACATTAGATGGCAGTGTGCTTTCTGTGTGCCACTCTGGGAGGCTCCGAGGGCTCTCCCTGCTCCAGGTCTCAATGGGACACGCAGCTGCTGCATGGGCACTGCTGGGCATGTTTGCTTGCTTTGGGGAAGCTCTCAACCTCCAAAAGCTCTCTTGCATGCACAGGTATCAATAACCTCAATACAAGAATTTCAAAGGATTTTTTCACACAGAAATCACAGCCTCAGAGCTGCATATGGTTTGTAGTGCTCAAGCCAAAAAATTTCCAATATTAAAACCCTTCAGTTTGCTCTTGGGTGCTGAAAAAAGCCTCTCCACACAGTGCCATAGGGTAGACATACAGAACCCAGTGGACCAACCATCTGTGGAGCAGCAGCAGTGAAAATCTGGACCAAATGGCTCAAGAGTTCTGCTAATCTACAGGTGACAAATGCCAAGGTTAAGCTCTGTATGGTAGGGTACAATTTCCTGGCTGCACGCAGCTTACAGTGGTGTCTTGCTGCTTAATGTACAGCTTTAGAATGACACAAAACAGTACAATCTTCATCAGACACTCTCAAAAGGCAGAGAATTGCCTTACAAAAGAGGCAGCTTTATGTAAGTGTTCTCTTTTCTGCCATCTTCACTTCAGACCAAAACCCTCAAAGCTGTCCTTGTCTTGTGGCTTTGGATGTCACTTCAAGCAACACAGAACAGCAGGTGAAGTGAATCCAGGGGGAGCAGCAAAGGAAAGAGGCAGGAAAAGCAGAGTGACAAGAAGCAGGAGAGAGCTGCTTTCATCTTGATCAAGATGAGAGTACAGAGTCTCTGGAGAGCAGCTGGGATCTCCATCTGTACTGAAAGAACAGAGACATGATAGTTTCACAAAGCTCTCTGAGATGGAATGAGGCAGTCCTAGATCTACACCAGCTGAGCATCACAGCAACAGCTGATGAGCTTTACAATCAAATATTATCCAGAACTGAATTCTTGGCATGCTTCTGTAATCAGAAGAATTAGTTAGCATGCTTCTGTAATCAGAAGAAACAAAATTTTTTAAAATAATCCTATCTTGTTTTATTCTTCCTCCCTAGTAACAGGGTGATCTCAGAAGAATCAGAGGCACCAAAACACCCAGCTCATATGGGTGTGTGCATATATTTTGGGAGGCAGCCTGGGGCCTAAGCACAGCCATCTAGTGCCACTTCAAATGTACTTTAGGGTAAACAAGACTTCTGGGGGACCAAGCAGAGTGATGTGAGCCCTCTGCTGGACTCACAGCAGGAGGGACAGCCAAGGTCACCTCAACTGGTTCCAAACAGTTGTGAACCCCAAATGCCCGTCTCAGTGCCAGGGTCACCTAAGAAATAAACTAAGATTATGAGAAAATGAATACACATTTTTCTCTAGCAAGCTGTAAAGGGCATTTTAAAAAACAGAAATCTACCTGTGGCAGGTCTAAACCTGCACCCTTTAGCAAACAGTAGCTGGTGGAGAAGTACCTTATGGTTAAAGTTTACACAGAAGCGTCATTATGGAGCCACTCAGTAAGATGGAGACAAAAAAGTGAACTCCAGTGACACCCTGAAGGACAGGGGTCTTGCAGGAATTAGAACTGCTGCTGCTCTTGCCTCATCTGGAAGCAGTATCCACTGCAGCTCTGCTGTGAGCGAGCCTCTGAGTCCATTAACTAGAAGCTGATGCTGCTGTTAATGCTTAAAGTCCAGGTTAAGTTTTATGGATACCTAGCTGTAATGGAGTTTCCCATATCCAGCACCCTGTGCCTGGCACTGACCAGCCTGTCATGGCTACTACAGGGATCAACTGTTACTACAATTTTAAGTGTCAGTTGTGCCCAAGTCCCAATCATGCACAGTTCAATGATAACTTTCTGTTAAGAAATCAAATGTGCAGAGTAGAACAGTAAATGAACTGCAGTGCTAAAGATTTGCATGTAATCATTAACAAAAAGCCAACACATTACTTGAATTTTTTAAGAAGGGAATCCTATGCTGTATTTTCCAATAGTAAGTTGCAAGGGATAAAACAAAGCTAACATGAAACAGTGCTAACATCCAGTTTCAAACAGAAATTTAATTTATTCTGTCCTGACCTGTGCCAGATTAAAATCTTTTCTCCAGTAACATTCAAAATTACCTTCTCCAAAGCTTTAATACAGCAAAGGGAGTATAGGAAGAACAGGAAAAATTTGAAATAAATGAAGTGGGCAGATGTAGATGCAATCTACCATACCATTCCTCCATGCTGATATTTCTGCAGCACTGATTGGCCACACTAGTGTTTGCTCCCTCTGGTTTTATGTTTTTCCTGGATGGTGAGGGAGGGGAAGAGGGTCAGGCTGTGCTGCGATTCTAGGGAGAGGCTGATGCTGCTGTTTTCAACGCACTGAGTATTTCCTGCAATTCTTGCCATCATTTCCTGGAGCCACAGTTTGACATTTCCCTTAGTAAACCTCCTTTGCATCAAACAGATGCATCTTTTACTGCAGTCATTTAATTCCCTTGACAAGGTATAGAGCAGCATGAGGCAAGACCTAATAGTCTATTCTCAAAAACGTAAAAACTAGCTCTAATTCTGGTATCCCTGCTGCTCATCTAAGTCACAGGTGGCATAAGTCTCACTCTCCATGGGGCGATGTCCTTGCAGGAAGCTTGAATTAGCTCTGTGCCATCACAAGCAACCAAACACCTTTTTTAGCTGAGGTCTCTGCACCAGGAACACTGGGTGCAACTTCAGGAGTGAATTAATGCTTGACCACCTTGTTCTTCAGATGTGGGATTCATTAACCCTTTTAGGTTTAGGCTACCAACCTACCTACCCCTCTGACACCCTGTGACTGTCACCCCCTGAGGCAGCAGCTGCTCACCCAGGGCTCTGTGAGGCTGGACCTCCAAACCAGTGGGGCCAGATTTGGGTACAAGATGAAAGTGCTCCCTCAGGACTTTCCAGTGCATGTCACACAGCCATCATGGCACCACAATCTTTTGCTTCCTCAAAGCAATCTTTTACTTTCAAAATGTTATTTGCATAAACAGCAAAAATACTTGAAAGGCGAAAAATCCACCAAATCCCTTGAAATTATCTTCTCATTCAGTCTGAAATAAATATGCTTGTTATTTATCATCCAAGATTCACTTAAATAGTTTTGAGGACTTGACCCCAGAGGAATGTATGCATTTCTGGACATGCTGACAAACCAGTAACAGCCCAGGCTCACATCCAACACTATCGATTTTCATGGCTGCCAGTGTGAGTTGGAGACATTAGGATGTTAAAAACAGCACAGCTACACTTACAAGCACTCCCAACAAAAAAACACAACCAGAAACAATTGCAGTTACTAAATATATTCAGTAAAACTCCCAAAGCATGCAAAAGCCAGCCATGGCAAATGCCTGCTTAGTAACTGGATCCACTCTGAGATTGTCCTCGATGTCCCTTGGCTTACAGGAAAATGACATCCCTTAATGAGGACAATCAGGAAGATGGGGAAGTTAGGGGAAAGGCTTCTTCATTCTACAATTATAACTTAATTTTGAGATTAAACTGATCATTTAATGACTCCTACCAGCTTAAAAGCAGGATCCAGGAAGAGAAGTGACCAAGCAGAGACAACTGCCATGTCCCATCTCTGATAAACTCCCAGCTGCTAAAAGCAGTGCTGCCTGGTGGGAACTCCTTGTGCATCCCCAGGTGGGATGAGCCCCTCATGTCCCTCCTGCCTCACACTTCTGGCAGGAACACAGACCTGGGGACGTTTCCAGGAAGCCAGAATGCATTTGGGATGTCTGTCTCTCCCATCTTTCAGTACACATCTAAAAACCAAACCAAAACCTTCCAAAATGTGACTTAGGACCTCAAAACCTTGATGTGGAGCAAAGAGGTCCCTGAGGAATGGCAGCTGCCTGCTGAGCTGCCCCAGGAGCTGCCCTCATGGCAACGCTCATCCACACCACTCTTCTACCTGAACCTGACTTCTGCAAAACTGGGCAGAGCTCTTCCCTGTCTCCCAACTCGTGCACAAAATCAGTTATGCATGAGGGACAGTGTGGTTGTGTGAGACACACTCACAGAGCAAAACAACATAAAAATAACTTGAAACCTCTACTGGGTAGTTTCTATTTGTCCTCCTTATCTTTCAAGGTATTTTCTGCAAGTCCAAACAAACTATTTTTTCATTTTGGACAACTGCAGTCATCACATGTGTACATCCCCCATTGAGTATAAGCTTAAGGCATGCAAGAAACAGAGCAGGAATCCCTGTGACTTTACAACAGATGGCAATGGGAGTGGATGAGAGGGTATGGCATCACTCCATGGAAAGACCTTTTCCAGCAGCAGAGGTCCTGGCAGAGAGTGAAGGTGTGAGCAAGGCCACAGGAGAAGCAGTGGGAACAACACCACTACCACCACCACAAGGCTGATGCAGCCAGCTGAAGGAACACCTGCACTGCAAAGCTCCATATCTGAATGTGTGGGAATGGCTGGGGTTTATGAACCTCTCCACCTGAAAAAAACTCAGAGAAGCACCTGCATGGAATTTAGAAAGTATGAGCCCTGAAAACAGGAAAAAAATCAATCAAGAAATAGTTGAAAAAGCAAGGGAAAGAATCTAACCCTGAATCCAACATATTGCAAGACGCATACATTTGCAGGCACAGCACTCTCCACTGCTCAATGAAAATCAGGAAGGTATCTAATATTTTCAGGAGAATCAGTCCACCAGCCTGTGCTAAGGGTATCCAGCCTGAAATTTTGCAATTCTTTATCTGCTGTTTGTAAATGATTTCTGATTTATTTTCCCAGCAAGGAGAAGACAGGCTAATCTAAAAATAAGCTGTGTGAGCAAAACCACAGAATTACATTCAGAGCTTCAGCACTTGATAATTTTTAGGCTGCAGTTCCAAATCATCTCATTTACTTTTAGCACAAAAAAGCAGCAAAATATTTTGCTTAAGTGAGGTCATGTATTAACATATGTTTGATAGATAGACATAAAAATATCCTTTTGTCCCCACCACTGGGCATGCTGAAAACACTATGTTAAGAATAACATCAGGATGCCTCATTTTCAAGCATGAAAATCCTAAATGGATTACATGGCAACACATACTACTCAGGACTCAGAGCTTTCTCTTCCACCTTTGCTCCCTCCCTAAATAAGGCAAATGTGGTTACTTTAAGTTTCCTTCAGAGGTTGTGCCAAAAATTAAAAAGAACAGTAAGAAAAATCTTTCTATGTAGATTTTCATCAAAACAGTATACTTGCAAGCACAATGGTGTGCTATTTTTTTAAAGATTACCAAAGAGAAAGTGGCAGAGTTATTCTGTAACAAAACTTCTCATAAAACCTCAGTATCTGTGCAGCAGCAACATGGACTGTGTTAGTCAGTGTGTGCTGCTAGGTCTTTCCACCTAAAGAAACTATTTTAAATGTTTTAATTCAACAAAATCTAATCAATTTTTAAACTCTCATATCTCTAATTATAGGTTTGATTTTATAATCATCATTCAGAGAGCCAACCTTGCCTGCTGTTCATGCATCTGTTAGTATTCCTACCACTGTTGATGTGACAAGAAGCCCCAAACACTTCTATGCTTTTCATTTTAGCAGAGCTCTTGGTCCTGAAGCATCAACAGCTTTTAAGGAAGGCTCCATACTAGAAAGGGGAGTTTGATAAATATTCTTCCATTTTGAGTCCAGTTCTCTAAGGTAACAAGGCTAATGCCCTTTTTCCTGTCTGTCTGTCTGTTAGTCCTCCTACAGGAGCACTTTGGGACAGCACAAGGCACACTCTCCAGGAGCAGAGAAGACTGGCAGAAGATGAGTTGCATTGCCACAGGCTTTGCAACATCCCTGGCTGACAAGCAGAAGCCCAGAGGGAAAAACCAGAGAGTGAGCACAGCAGAAGTGTGTTTGACCTGCTGGGCTGGGCTGCCTGTCACTGTATGTGCCAGCCAGGCCATCGGAGGGGACCTGGGAGGGACAGGGCCTGTTTGCCCCCTGGCCAAGCAGTGCCAGCACGATGGACCCACACAGGGAAAGATGGGAGAAAGACCACCAGAAATATCAGTGACTGCCAGCAACTAGCAAGTCAAGTGACTACTAAGTCAAGGGTGAGACTTAGGAAAGAACACATTCTGTTAGTCTTTTTCCTCACAGGACAGCCTGTTATTGTGTCCCATATAAGATATATAGAGATGGAAAATAGAGAAAAGCTCTGCTGTTTTAGTTTTTGGGCCCACAGCTCAGTGTGCTGGGAACAGCCAATCAAGAAACAAAATCGCAACTATTAAAAGAGCACATGGGCATATCTATGCACCCCCAAAGAAAACGGTGTTGGCACCAGCAATGTCCATTCTCCCCAGAAGTGAGGTGGTAAAAGGTGTGTTGGTGTGTATCTGTGAGCCAGAGGCAGACAGATGTTCAGGGCAGTGGGCTGGATTCAGTCACTAAAGCAAAACATTTGCTGACCCCTCCACATCTGCAGTGCCACAAGTTCCCCACCCAGACACCAAGCCCTGTCTCCTACCAGCAGACACTGCCCTGCTACAATTTTAGTTTATAAAGCACCATTCTAGAAAGTGTTGTTTTTCTGCAAATCAAAACCCTTCCAGATACCTGCTCACAGGGCAGCACTTGCTCAGCAACAGATTCCCTCTGCGGCTGAGAAAACGATCTGACAGCCCAAAGCCTCCTTTCCTCCTGACTGTGCTCACTGCACTGCATGTCAGGAGTTTTACTGGAAGCTGTTCCCAACCAGACAGCTCATGGCAGTGAGGGCTGGCAGGAGCTCCCAGTTTATTTCTACATGAATGGGAAGTCATTCTCTCTCTGGAGGGTTTATAAATGAGCCCCTACACTCACAGCTACCAAATGTTTCATTCTAGGCATTTTATCTATGTAAACCAAACAGATAACAAGGAGAGCAAAGACCTTTGAAATATTTATGAATCAATTAAAGTACTAAAGATTTCTACTGCACAGTGATAAGGAGCAAATTCTCACATAAGATGCCATGGCATTTGGAAGAACTGATTTTATCTGAGTCCAGAAACTGGAGGTTTGCACAAAGAGAAAGGAAGAAAAAATGAGCTATATACAGATTTCAAGATAGATACTAGATACCATGAAAGCAATATGCAATAAATTAATGTGACAGAACATACAAACTAAAACAATGTAAAATATAAACTATAAATATAGACCAATTTATTGATAGAATACTTTTGGTTTGATCTGTTTTCTCAACCATTCACTACATGTTAATTTTATGACAGCAGACAAAAGATGTGTAAAAATACAGATAATACATAACAACACTTGTTCAATGTGTGCAAAATTTATTCTCCTTTGCCCTGTGTTGCAAAGGTGCTTATTTCTCTCATAAAGACCACGTTTGAGGAAACCTGAATGTGAACATAAATGGCTTCATTTTGTTGCTTTGGTGTACTCAGTTTCACGAAAATGAAGCATGACAGCGTGAAGGTCACTGCTCAGTATGCACAACACCAGAAAAATTAAGAGAGTACAGGGCCCCCCTGACAGAAATGGGGACTTGAAACAGGTTTGAACAATAACCCAATGCAGCAGGATCCCAGCAACACTGAAATACCATAGAGGCCTGGGTGGTGCCATCTCTCCAAATTTCTCACCATCTGAAGACAAGAAAGGAGGAAGGGACATGCAAAAGCAATGCCACAGTTCCATTATATCAATCAACTGCTCAGGATCTTTACCCTGAATGAAGCTGTGTTCTCCTAACTTGCTTCTTCATAGTGATTTTTAAACTTTGAAGCTGAAATTAAAGCAGTCTCAGCTGATGAAAAAAACAACTCAATGAACACACCAGAAAACAAAGTGCTTGTCTCCACACACTGTCACTGCAGGGCAGGTGCTGCTGGGACATGTGTATGTATCTCCCCAGGTGCTTCTGGTGAATCTGTCACTGTGGTAAGAAGGAGCTTTTAGTCTGTCAGCCACATTCACAAGGGCATCACTGGCGCTTGGCACAGTCCACAAACAAAGCCAGGTCCTAAATTCAACTCTTTCACTTAGCAGGGAAACAACTAAAATGTTGTTTCCCTTGTGTGTACAGTCTTTCAACAGTGCCAGAGAAAGGGGGAAAAGAGGAATATTACAATAAAGCAATTGGACTTAATATTTCTAGCTATTTTTTCACATACATTTTGTTAACCCACTTACATGAACAAAAAGAAAAAAAAAAGCACCAAAATAATCCCAAACTGCAAAACCTTGCTATCATCATTCCTGAAAACTCCTTGGGCAAAATGCTTTCCCTTTGGAACATGACAGTTCTTGGAGCATGAAGCATTTCACCAGATATTGTCAAACCCATACCCTTACAGAAGAAATAGCACTGTTTTCCCAAGTATTTCTTACCTCTCTGAGAGCTCCTAGGCTGGCAGGCAATCAGTGCCTGTGGGAGACCAAAAATCAGGCTCCCAGATATCATGACAGCATTAAGACCCTCACTGATATCTATTTAAAACTTTATATGTGCCACCTTTATAATTACATAAAAACTCATCCTGTGGGAGCACTGACTCCAACATTTCTAACAACCTTTAGAAAATATCTTTTTGCCTCCTTCTTTCAGGGTAAATTGTTGCCATTTAGAGGTCGCAGAGCATGACCCTGCCTGTGCTGGCTCTTCTTTGGAGACAGATCTGAGAGAGGCACATGAAGAGGAGCAAGCGTTCTCTGAGCTCTTTCTGGGCAGTAGGCAATTCCGTCTGGGTCAGGAAATGTTACCTCCTCGAATGGCAATTTATAAACAACAGAGGATGTTGTTTGTGGGACCACTCATACAGCCTCTAACTGAATGTTTTATAATTTATGTGAAGACCAACTTCAGAAATCTAAATACTTCACTGCAAAAGGTGCAAGAGTAGACATCTTTTCATTGTTTTGCCCTAAAGCTGTCCCACTGGGAGGGGAAACCCTTGGAGGACAGCAGGGGAGCTGCTGGTGCTAAGCAAGGGCTGGAGAGCCCTGGGGTCATGTTTTACATTGGGGCAGGGAGCCTGCTGCCCACATTAACATCCCCCAGCCGTGCCTCTGTGCCTGTACCCATACATTACCTGCTGTTCCTGCCTGTTACAGCCCATAAACAGCACAGGGAGAACTGAACCCTGTGCCATTAGCAGCTGAACTGGGCACTTGCAGAGGCACAAAGGGCTGCTCCATTGGCACTGGCGTCTCATAGAGCTGCTTCTGGTGTCACCTCTCCCTAGCCCTTCTCCTCCACCACCCAGGGCAGAAGGACAAGCTGCTTTGCACTCTTCTCCCTGTTTTCTCTCTGGGTGGTTTACTTACTCATCTCATTATTCACAGTCTCACTGAAATTTATTTCTATCCCGCAGACAGTGATGGTGGAAGCAGATGAGACATAAAGGAAGTTGCTTTTGTACAGAAAAGGAAAGAAAACAGTCTCTGTAAATAGAGCATGATATTAACAGACTGATGCCTGACACTAAGCAAAAATAGCATCTTCTCCAAGAAACTTAATTTGCTGTAAAGATCACCAGATATGTGAGGATCTTTGATCTTCACAATTATTCACCCATGAAGCCTCTTGATCTAAATGGCCAACACATTTCCTTTTGGGACAGCAATGGGGACTTCTCTTTAAAAGGAGATAATCATATGTCAAACATGTTAAAGAGAAGAACTGATATTAAGAAGTGAAGTAGACACAAAAATAGAGCATAATCAGTGCCAAAGTAGAAATTAACATGCAAATTAATAAAAGCAGGAGTTTAGGATATGAATGTAATGAGTGCCAAGCAGACTATGATATTCTCCTTTTATGTCAGCATGCTGGCTCCTTGGCAGAAAGACAGCTGTTGCTTTTGTTTCTTCAGCAGCCTCCCCTGTACATGCAGAAGAAGTGGTCTCAACTCACTTCATCCTCTGTTTATTGATGAGAAACTGAATGCAACAAGGAACAAGCACTGTCAAAATATTTGGGGTTTAGCAGATCTTGCTTTGACTTCTATAAAGCTTGGAGTCAAAATGCAGCTGCAGGCAGCAGCCTGTGCTGCAGACTGCCCAGTCTGCATCCTGGCCAGCACCAGGGGGCTGAGTGGGGCTGGCAGCCCCTGGTGCACACCTGCAAACACCAGGGCAGGGTAACACCAAGCACCTTGCCCCAGGCACCGCCAGGCTGTGACACAAGGGCATTAGCTCCACCAAAAGGGCCAAAAGAGGGAACTGGCAGCATGCACTGGTCCCAAGGAAATAGGAGCAAGAACTACAAAAGGCACAGGGGTGGAGATTCACCTTTAAACACATCTGAAAGACATGTAACCACTCAGGACCTGCAGTGAGACAAACCAGACGAATTCTTGAGACCACAGTATTAGGATTCCCAGAGTAAAACGAGCATCATAAATCTGTGGCTCTTCCAACCAAAACCAACACTGCCCCAGGTGCAGGCAGCCCGGGGCTGGGATGGAAACAGCACTGGCTCACCACTTCACCCAAGACGAGCCTTCACTAGCAAAAAAACCTGAGAAGCAGCTGTGTTGCCTTGTCCCAAATGTGAACCTCTCATCTCAGAGAGCAGCACAACTTCTGTGGTGCTGCAGCATGGCTCCTGACCCACAGGTCAGTCCCACACTCTGCACAGCTGCTGGACTTTCAGAGGGAGAACAATTAGTCAACAATTTAGGGTTGGAAAACAAAGCACTCAGTGACATA
This sequence comes from Zonotrichia leucophrys gambelii, assembly GCF_028769735.1. Lineage (NCBI taxonomy): Eukaryota > Metazoa > Chordata > Aves > Passeriformes > Passerellidae > Zonotrichia > Zonotrichia leucophrys. The sequence goes on along the minus strand of NC_088169.1, from coordinate 20,025,787 downwards.
AAAAAGGCAAAGTGAGATGCTTATTCCCTTTCTCACTAGCAGTTTGAGTCTCTGGATGGCATCAAGAGATGCCCACAGCTCCTCATGTACCAGAATAACACTTTTTCTAGCCTACCTCAATAGTCATCAGCATTAACTTCAACAGGATGTTAAATATTTTTCAAGGCCATGTATGTATGTGCATATATATATATATATGTATATGTATATATATGTATATATGTATATATATATATATATATATATGTATATATGGTATGCTGACTTGCTACAGTAAGATCAGAGTCACATTTTCTCATCCTAAAAAGAAATTACAATTTTAAAATTAGATGTTAAACTTAGCAGAAAATTTACCTAGGTACATTTTTAATGCAATGACATTTAATATAGAAATAACTGTTTGCTATACAAATTTGCCCATCCAAAATGTGAATCATATGATCTAGTTATTTTACCAGTATATAAACAGTTTGGGGTTTTTCTCTGGCACAAGCTATGAATACACTCTTTTTCTATTTCTGTCATGTGTAAACACATTTTTCTCACGACTTCCATATTACAGTACATGGAGGGTACCCTGCAAATAGCACATTCATGAAGCCATAGTGATTGCAATAAACCATTTATATGCAAAGCACTGAAGTTTCAAGCCATGTGCTTTTCATTTTATGTGTACAGTAAAATTACTACACCTGGACTAAATCCAAACAGAACCTCAAGTCCCAGATCATTAACAACTCACTTTATGTGTTTATGCTACAATTCACATCTGAAATGAGACCATAAGAAGCTATAAGAATAAAATGCGATAAAACTACACAATGCTGTCAAATTGAAATATCTTTTAACATAGATGTATTTTCCCGACTTTAAACAGACTTGTTTCCAAAACTATGTCAACATCTGCTACAACATTATATTCAAACTTTCATCAATGTTCATCAAGCCAGAACAACTGATGAGACTCTTCAGTTGTCAGCACGAGTGACACAAATGTCCCAGGTGTGAGATCCCACCTGGAGCTCTGCACCCAGGTGTGGGATCCTCAGCACAGCAAACAGGGACCTGTAAGAGGAAGTCTAGAGGAGGAGCACAGATGTGATGAGAGGCTGGAGCAACTCTCCTGTGAAGACAGGACTGAGAGAGCTGGAGCTGTTCAGTCTCAAGAAGATTCCAGGGAGCAAGAAAGAATACAGACTTTTTTTGTAGGGCCTGTTGTGACAGGACAAAGGGTAATGGTTTTAAACTGAAAGATTTAGACTAGATATAAGGAAGAAATTATTTACTGTGAGTGAGGGTAGTGAGGCACTGAAACAGGGAGCCCAGAGAGGTTGTAAGTGCCCCTGACCTGGACTGTTCAAGGCCAGGCTGGATGGGGCTCTGAACCACCTGGCCTAGGGGGAAGTGTTCCTGCCTATGGCAAGGAGCTGGAAGTCGATGATCTTTAAGGTCCCTTTCCAAATCAAACCATTCTATCAATATACACATAAGCAGTTTTTGTTTATATATGTATTGTTTATTACACACATATCCTTAAAATGAGAAGGTCAATAAGATCCTGACACCTTATGGCATTGAGACACTACATGTATTGCTATATTCATATCATAAACTGATTTTTCTGAATCAATGAAAATATTGAAGAATTGCAGAAAATACAATTATCTTGTACAGAAGCTATTTCTGTTTTCTTCCTGAAACAACTGTCCTTAATCAATATCACAATAAATTAAATCAAGAAGTTCATCAACTCAGTCTTTCCCATTCTTTCTTCTAGGAAGTTAGGGGCTACTTTTTAAATTCTTTTAAATAAATTTTATTTATATTCATTGTCAAGTGCTATTTCACAATACAGGAAAGGAAACATTAGTTTCTAAGATGACAAATGCTTTGATTTTTCAGTAATGTGTCTCCTTGTTTTTCCAGCTGAAATTATTCACTGAAGGTGTATGTCATTTTTATTCCATGTTCAACCAAATTCTCTGACACAAATTTACTACTTCTTAATGGACTGTTTATTTTATTTGATACAATAAATTAGCAAAACCACTCAATATAGAGCAGTAGAAGAATGAAAAAGAGAAACAAATGTTCAGATCCCATCCATGCCCTGTATCTAGAATTATTAGCTCACACATGGGTCTCATCTGCTTCAAGCTGAGTTTAGGAAGAGTGCAAATAAATTAACATCATCTTTGAAAGCTAAGGGGGGGCAATACTAAAACATGGGGAAAAAAACCCCTCACAATTTCTAACTATAATCTCTAAATATATAGAAACAATTATTGATAAACTGTATATTCATTATATGAAAAAGGACTTAAATGATGTCTGCTCTAGAAACTCTTTCAGGAATGGCCTGGATAGGGAGTCAGAGGATTTCAGGATACCTGATGAAACACAATTTACCTCTTTTGTACATTTTTTCAGTGACAGTGACATTTTTCAGAGTTAAAAAATTCCCTTAAAGAATTCCCTTTGAAGAAAAGAAAAAGTTACATATACAGGAATAAGATCTACCAGCTCTTCATGCCAAATATAATCACACTTATGAAACTGATCTATTTAGAAAATATAATACCACTAAACCAGTTGTTATAGTTGATTAATCCAAGCCCTTCTTGTTAAAAACAGATGGCACATGCAAGAATAACAAAACACATTCTGAAGGGTTTCTGATGAGAAAGCCCATTAACTTTCATTAGTTTCTTATATATACAGAGCAGTAACAGCTGGACCACAAATAATTACAAAATATAAACAGAATGGAAGGCTGAAAGCAAAGACCAGTTCACAACATGTATGGACAAGTACTTTTACAGATATTGAGCAGATTTTAGCTCAGGATTCTCCTGGTCTTCACATTAAAAAAAAAATATTCTCTTTTGGAAACATGATCTGGAAATATATATCTATGAAGAGAAGCAGCATTGTCCATTCTCATGAGTTCCTAAAGTGACTCTGTTTGACTGTACTGAGCTTATGTCCATTTATCCAGTCCTTCATCATGGCCTGATTGAGGCCCCACCACCCTTTACTTGTCTTTACTTATTCTTTGCTTGTCTAAGTTGGATGGTGTGCTAAATGAGAGCTTGGAAAACATTCAATTATTAACAATGCTGCTTCAGTGTCCTATAAGATAAAATGCCTAGAATGAAAGAAAAGCCACAGGAGAAAGGAAATTACAAACTCTGCTGAGTGGCCTGAAACCCACACCGTTATTGAAGGCAATGAGAGCAGCTGGAGCACAAGGGAGGAAACAGCAAAACATACTGTCATCATTTGAAAAACATCATTACATGTCTGAAAAGCAGGAAGTTGGAGCTGAGGCCACCAGGGCACCATTCAGCAGCTGCAGAACCAGTTTTTATGTACCATGGACTGGAAGAAGGAAGCCCCAGAGATGAGCAGCACAGACCATATGTCAGTATCTCCATGCAGCCTGTTCCTCTGGGAGCCACCACGGTGGTGACCACATCCAGCCCTGCTGCAAAACACCCACAGCACCACACAGCTCTCACCAGCAAATCTGTGCTGGCAGCATGGGGCACCAGCTCCCCAGGGTCCCCATGCTCCAGTGCAGCAACCCAGCACCAGCCCGATATCCTCATCCCGAAGCCTGCTGGTGTGAATGCCACTGCCCCCCATTCCCCATACAAAACCCCATCAGCATGGTGCAGCCACAGGCACTCTGCCAAGGTTCCCCACTGCACCATTAATGGCCAGGGAACATGCCCCTGCTCCTTGGATGGGCAGAAACCATAGTGTCCACCATGTGGGCAGACAAGCCTTCCTGCATCCAGCAAAACCAGGGCACTGCTCCAAAACCCCTCTCACTCAGGAAGTGAGCACTGTAAATACTTGCTAAACTTCATCCCACTTCAGTCTGGATCAAAATGCACAGCCTTTCTGCAGCAATGAGAGCTCGTATCCCTTCTGCACAGCACTTACACCACCTCCAGACAGGACACTCTGTAACAACCACACCAATTTTGTTGGAAGCCCCAGAATCATCATGTGAATTCTTAGTGAAGAAATTTACATTTCCTCTTCATAATAAGCATTCCAGGAGGAAAAAACAACATCTGGAGTTGAGTCGTCTCTGAGATCATATTAACAGGTCACAACCTCAATATCCTTCAACTTTCAAAAAGGGAACAGTTTACAACTTAGTCCTTTTCCTATAAAGTCCTTTTAGTTTCTTTCCTATTACCCTTCTCTCTGACATGCATATTTTAAAAAATTTAACTGCATGAGCCTCCTGGCCTTACCTGAGGCTGAGGCAGGTATGTCCCTCTGCCTCTCTCCTGGCTGTAATCCTGTCTCCTGATATGGCCTGCTGCCAGGAACACCAGGGGACAACCCCACTGGCTTCCTTCTCAGAAGAGTAAAAAAAGGAAACTTTGTGTGAAATGGGATGCTATGTGCTAAACCTATGGTTTTTCAACACGCTTCTATCATTTTAGGATGGATTAAACACTTTGCTTTCCCTGTATCCTGCAGCATGCTGGAGGCAAAAACTCTCCAAGTTCCCAGAAACACTTCTCCAAAGCACAGAGGATCACAAGAGAAATGGGCTATGAGGACTCAGTCTATTACAGACTTCAGTCAGAAGCAAAGCCTGATGTTAAAAGAGCCAAAGGGAATTTTGGGGGGGAATAAACATTGTAGTAAAAAACTAAACAAGTGTGTGCAAGACTCTTGCAAGAAACAGCAATGATGTGAGCCACATGCAAAGGCTACAGAGTGCATGCAATTGGTTTCTCTCCATTAGAAGTCTGCTTTAAATTCCCATTTAACAAGGACTGTAGCCTTGCTTTGATTTTCTCTGATCACAATATAATAGCATTATTATGAAAAATAACAAATTTGCATTTAGAAGACATCTGAAAGAATTATCTTCTCCAGTTGGCCTTGATGATAAACTCAGGCATGGAATACTTTCATACCCTTATTATCTGCTTCCTTAAGCACTAGCATTGCCTGCAAAGCCAAATGTACCCTCCTTGGGATCACAGCACACTTCAGTTTGCCCAGGGGAGAGCTGAAGGAGCACCCACACCTCCTTGAGAGCAGCCTCCATCAGGAGCTGGGAAGGGAACAGGATTTCCTAATTAGGTCTGGAGCTGAAGACCAGCCTAGAGCTCAAACAAGTCCATGGGGTTAGACAAGGTCACAGGAAGGGTCTCTGCCATGCAGGGAATTACAGCAGTACCTTCTGCTATTTCCTAAAGCACATGCACAAAGCAAATTGTGTAAAATGTAACAGAGGAGTTCTCCTCAAGGCAAGGGCCTGTGCTTTTCATGGGTGTAGCTAGCATGCTTCTCTGAGTCTCAATGTTTAAGCAGCAATTACTGGATAAGAGAGGATTCCAAAAACCTGGAAGTGTCACAAGGAGTTACACCAACCTGTTTGGCTTTCCCAGCCCTTGCATTCATAAGCCAGTGGTTCTCTGAGTTTGCTCACAAACTTCTCACCAAGCTGCAGAGTCCATCCAGCTCACTTTAGCAAGCAGCAAAAGGCAACTCCTGCCAGGTCTGGCCCCTGGCTAGTGCAGAAGCCAGCCCAGCCCAGCCCAGCCCAGCCAGGCTGAGCAGCTCAGGAGCAGGCTGGCAGCAAAGCCCCTCAGGCTGCCCTGATGGTCCATGGGCAGCCCCAAAGCCCAAGCTTTCAAACAAAGCCCAAGCTTCCTGCTCTGCCAGCAGGAGGGCTTCTTAAAAATAAACATGCAATGCAACATTTCAGAAGAAAACATTTTTACATTTACAGAATTCCATTAAACCCACGGGCAAAGCTCCCACCAACTGCAGCAGGATGCCAGGATTTTACCCATTATATTTTAAGGAAAAATACCAAAAAAATCCACATAAATAAGATAAAAAAACCCCAGCCATCAAAAAGATACTGAGAGGCCCTTTGGGGATCTTCACCTAGGGGCTATCAGACACCCACATACCATTGCAAAGTCCTTGGTAGGCCCAAGTGCTGTCCCACGCCTTTCCTCTTCAGCCATGTAAACACTATAGTGACATCTCCAGAGATAGGAAACCATCTCTCTCTTTCCCCAGGGATTCTGTGGACATCTGATTAAGGATGTTGCTCCTTTCTTGGGACTCTTCAGAGGGATGCAGGAGATGCTGCAGAATGGACGGAGTGGAGTGGCCTATCACCCAGCCCAAGGGAGCACCGTGCCAGAGACAGCAACGGAAGAGCCGGTTCCTGGAGAGCTTTTTCCAACTACAAGTCTAGACAGGAAGCTTGAAAGAAAAAGAGTTGCTTCATAGAGGTTCAGATTTGATTTTTTTCCTTTTCAATTAAAAGGATATTCCTTTAACATGATATCAGATATTCTATATAAGATAGGCAAGACAGTGACTCAGGCACATTAAAACTTGTGCTTTCCTTCTATTTTTCCATGACACAAAAAAAGCTATTCATATGTTTTAAATATGAACAATATCACCTAAACAATATCTGGAAAATGACAGCAAATTTTCTATCCAAATGCTATGTTAAACTAGAATTAAAGTTATGTTAAAGTAATAATAAGATAATTTACTCATTATAAGTTAATTACAAATAGAAACATAAGCGCCACGTTTTCATTTCCTCCAAAACAAGCACTATTACCCATAAAAAAGTAAAATTCAAGTGCAAATTGGAAATTAAAATATCAAGCATTGCTGCAGAAATGTATAGGAAGGACACCAAAGGAGCAACTATGGACTTAAACCTCCTCAGGTTATAAATGGTTTATATGGCCCCAGACAGTACTAGAATGAGATGTTGTTTACATGGGAATCTGATTGTCTTGTGCTCTGATTTCTTTCCTCCTCCTTAGGTAAGAGATCTCTGGCACCACATCCAGGTCTGATAAAACACTATTCCTTAAAAACAAACAAATAAATAAACAAACAAACAAAGACATTAGCAAGAGAAAGAAAAATAATAATTGAGCAAAATGGTGGTGACAATGATTCCCACTATTTCAGTGACTAGTAAGTGGGTAAGAAGCTAAAAATGACATTTGGGAAAAAACCCCACTTCATATACCAGTGTTTTGAGGAGCAGAGGGAGTGGCTGGATCAGAGTTTGGGGAAGCAATAGACAAATTTCAATGTGTGGGATTCTCCAGTGGAACTAAAGGGCAGGCTGCAAAGCTGTAAATGGGGAACAGGAACAATATACCACAAACCAGAGGGTGAAAGGACATCCCAGTGACACTACCAGGGCCTTCAAATGCCTCCACAGGTCTGGCTGATGTAAAAAATTTACTATTTATTTATGTAGATTAGCAGTGTAGTCCCCAGACATTTGCTTCCACCTTGACTTCAGCAGCGCATCCTGGTGTCCCTGCCCATGGCAGGGTTTGGACAAGATGATCTTCCAAGGTCCCTTCCAACCCAAATCATTCTATGATTCTATGTTCCTGTCCCTAGCATCTGATCTACTTGCTCTATAGGAAACCCCCTGTAGTCAGCATTGATCCCAGAGACCAGCAAGGCCAGCCCAAGAGTGAAGAGCAGGGACAGCTCCATGGGGAGGCAAAGGTGGCTGAGATGACTTTGCCACAGCAGTAACCCACGAGGAGCAGGCTGCTGACCCACCACTGAAACTCACTCTAGCTGTGCTGGCAAACCAGATGGAAGCTGAAGTGCTGCCTGCAAAGTCCTGCTGCTCTCTCAAGGCACTGGTATTATGTAGATAAGAAATGGAAAAGTGTGTTGTTTACTATAAACTCTGCTTCAGGGACACTTTTAGTCATGTCTTACTATCTAATTAATAATCACATTGAATTTTCTGTGCTGAATCAAGGGCAAGGTACAAGGCAAGCAGTTGTAATGCTGATCTCTGAAAGTGGAAGCTAAGAATATTTTTTTTCCATATTTCAGAAGTGAGGATCTTTTATGAAGACTGGCAGCAAAACTTTGCATTTCTTATTTTGTAGTACTAGAAGAGCAAGAGTAACACTGGATTAACCAGATGAAGAAAAAAATTCTGGCATCAGAAAATCTAGTTCACAATTTGTGTAGAATGTTATAAAATATCCAGAAAAAAAATTGCTTCTATAACTTTAAATATATTTTCATCATTGGCACACACAGATATAAATCCTCAAAAATCAGTACTTGGTGCTCTTATTTTGTGGGGCAAGCAAAATACCAGACAAAACTTGATGTTTATATAAGTTACAATAGTAAAATATTTCTCCATTTAAAATATTCTTTAGACACTAAGTCATTTATAGGAATACTGTAATAAGACTTACACAATTTGAATGACAAGGAGGTAGAAGGTTTTCTAGTAGAGTTTCTTGCTCTTAGTGCAGCATTACTGGAAGCTAAGTGAAAAACAATTCCATTATAAAAATTTATTTGAACATAACAAAAGGAATGTTCCTGGAAGAAAATCATTACAGTGCAGATGGTGACCTGCTTGTAAAATATGTGATTAGCTAAGGCAAAATTTAGAATAACACTACTTGCTTCTTTCCTTTGAGAGAAAACCATGGGCGTTGAAGGACTTTGCTAAAAGAGGCTGAAGCATTTCAATACCATTGGTAAAATGAATTCTTTAATAAGCTTATGATGCCTAAACTCTTTGTCCAAGGAAACAGACCATTCTTAGGATGGAGAGAGTAGGAGGAGGCTAATTTACAAGCTGATCCCAAGGCAGGCTATCCAGCACCCCAGAAGGCATTTCAAGCCGAGATGGAGCATGGCCATGGGCACGTTTCCAACTGGCACCTGGCAAAAGCCATGCCAGCAGCCTCACTGCTGTGTCACACCCCGTGTACTGGAGTGCACCCCACAGCACCTGCCCCAGGGCAAAGGGCTCCTGCCTGCTCTGCACCACATGAGCTTTATTCCCAACAGGGTTTTGTGCATGGCATGATGACCACAAGCACAATCAGAAGTTCCTCCAGAGTCTGCAAGACAGATTGCTATTGGAAGTGCTGGGTTTTGCTTCATGAAGGTGCCTTTACTTCCTGCTAGCCAAGACAAGCATTGGTCCTCAGTGTAGAAAGAGGGCAAGGATGGAGCAACTCCTCTGGAAGAGGGAATGTCTTTGATGTTTGCAGCTTCCCTTACCTGTTTTTATCTTCTTTTTGTTACTACTGCTGCCTGTCATTATATATTATTTCCTTATTGAATATTTTGCTTTGTGGTTTAGTAAACACAGATGCAGCCGGCAATACTTACTCAGTTTAGCCTGACATAAATCTTTAAGGAGGCTCACTGCTGGGCCACATATATGTTACAATATATAAATTTATAATGTAAACCCAGCAAAATGGGAGAAAGGATAAAAAGGACAAAAAATTAGTAACAAGAGCAGAACAACAAGACAGGTAAGTTGATTCACTTTGAACTCAATTGTTTCTGCTACTTTGAAGGTTTCTTGGTCCTTCTGGCTGTTGCAGCCCAACAGCTTCCACCACAGCAGGTGGCTCATGCTATGTGAGTTAATGCAGAGATCAAGGGCTTGAGGGATTGAGCGTCTCCTGAGTAATTCCAGATTTGCTGGGGTAACTTCAGCTACACTGAGAGATGAGAATTTGATCCTCTGTCCTTAAAGAGATTAGTTTTACGAAGGAGTTATGCAATTCAGAAAAATGAAGGCTGTGGTCCCACATTCTTCTTCTCCTGTTTTACTGTATTTAGCCAGCCTGTCATACCATGGTTGTATGTGATAAACAACTGAAATGTTCAAGTCTACCCAGGGCATTTTACTGTGCAGGGGCATGCATGGGCAATTGCTACTTCCATATATGATGCAGTGTTTTCAAACACTGTGACACCAGTGCCAAAAGTCAGCACGCTGACAAGAAATGCACCAGCACCTAAATTAAGTAATTAAAATGTTCTGTATTGCAAAAATCCCATCAATCTCAAAATTTAAGGCTGCCTTCACAGCTGTTTGTGCCTGATGAATTCCCATAATCTCTTAAATAGGCTTTCTCCACATATCTTTGCCTGACAGAGTCGGGGCATTAAGTTTCTATCATTCCAGAAACACCACGATTTTTTCCTCAGTCTTTTCAACAGTGGATGATATATGTTTGCTGCATATCATCACCATCTTTCTGAACATTACTGAAGTATGCTACAAAATCCCAGAGTTACTTTCTTACAAATGTATTTTTGTTTCACTAATCTCTGTAAAAAAAGAAAAAAGAGAGAAAAAGAAAAAGAAGAGCAAGAAACTTTACTAGAGCTCATCCCTGACCTTTTCCACAAAGAGGATGTTCCTCCTTTGCTTAAAAGAGATGACACCTCCTTCACCTGAAGATGGATGGGATTCTTGGTGAATGCATGACATTATAGAAGGGGAAAACAGAGCTACAATAGGACACCACTTCCTGCAACTTAATGTTTTTGAGCCAACTTTCATCATACAGGAGACTTAAATACGGAGGAGGTCATCCACAGAGGAGAGCCAGAGACCCCACAGAGCAGAGATGGTGCTGCAAACAGGTAGCTGGCAGGTGTCACCTGTGGTGCCACCCATCTGGGACGTGGCAGCAGAGCAGCACAGACTGGTACTGGGCATCTCCTTTGTCCCTTGCAGCCCTCTTGCTCCCCATCAGAGCCCCGACCTCCCTGCTGGCAGCTACAAGGACTGTCCCTCTCCATGAACCCAGAACACAAACCCCACAGACTCACAGCCTCAGCTCCTTGCTGGAGTTCTGCCACAAGTGACCTGATGGTAATGAAGTGAGGACTTGCAACAAAATGGAACTGGAAACAATGAAGTTTTATGCCCTGGAACAAGTTATTAATTGTAGGCAATCCATGTTGTAAGCATAGTAACTTGAGACCAGATAGACATTATTACTAACAACCTGATCCAGTGCCATGCACTGAATCTGAGGCTAATCATGAAAATATTTCTCTCACACCCACTCACTGCAATAACAAACACAGCCAAGTGTAATAAATTACCCTTTTTTTGTTGAGCTGCCTATGTCCAGAGTTTGCTGTCTTTCTGTTAAGATCATTCCAACAAGAACGGCAGAAACACTTCTCCAGCTGACGCATTATCAGTAATTGCACTTCTTGAGAGATATTTTGCCTGGTTTTACCACCCAAGAAGATATTAATAGATAAACAGAAACAGTGAAGAGGAGAAAAAAGATCAATACCTTAAAAATTGAGCACAACCAGGTCTTTAAAGTAAACATATGTACTCCAGCCTCCCACTGGTAATACACAATTTTCTGGAAAGGTTACACACTTTACATGAAAGGGTCAGTCTTAATGTGTGCCAGCTCAATGTTCCAGCACAGCTCCTCTGTGGTGCCAGGCCCCAGCCAGCTCTCCAAGCTCACAGAGTAGTTGTGCCTGATCTCCTGCCTCTGTCTCCTCCCCTGGCCTGCTCTGACCATGCTTTATCTCATCCATGGGTATCCACACGTGCTCAGGCCCAAGGCAGTGAGGTCAGTCAGCATCCTGAAGCACAGGTTCACCAAGCCCTGCTTTACTCACTGCTGCTCTCATGGCCTTTGCCACCATGGTCCAGCCAATAAGAGTTTTCTCCTCCCAAAATCAGTGCCTGGCTATTTTCCTTGTCACTTCTCCTGTCCAGAAGACTGGTTTGTATTATAACAATTCAATAAATCCACCAAAGGTCTTCAATAGCATTTGTCAGATCTCCTCCCAGCCTGGATAAATGTTATTTAACAACTTTATTTTACAGAGCTTTTCTCTCTGAATTTAATGCTTAAAGCAATCATCCATTTTGGATGATAGAGGTGCTCAAGTAACAAAATCAGGATTATTGGGGAAATGTGCTACAGTGAAAAATGCTTGGGGGTATGAATTGCATTCTGAAGGTTAATCATCTACCACTTAGCACAAGCAGCTCTTTTATAGCATTAAACTGTCTGTAGTAACATAAAATGCAGGGTTGGAATGTAGCAAATGCACCAAAATACCACAAAAGAACATTTTCATATCCATGAATACATATTTTCCATCCCAAATTAAACTATTGCTTCCTTGAAAGAAACAGATGTTATGGCAAAGCTGGTTTCTCTTTTAGACTGATGGTTTTTGTCTATTTAAAATTTTTCAGCTAGTATTCAAGGATATGATTTTGATCAGTCACTGCTTTACCATGGAAATACAAGGAAAAATGAAATCTCCACAGGATGATGAATCTTAATCACACTACGGAAAAACAATATTTTGTGCTGCTTCTGTAGAAGCAGTGACACAATTATGAGAAAATAAACTGAGGTACACTGGCAGCTCAATTTCATAGCACTACTGAAAGCAAAACTTTTATGGTTTAAAATATAACAGCGCTCAGTATTCTACTTTGAACTAAATTGATACAGCAAGACAATTCAAAAATTCTTAATGTTTTCATTTTATTTTATTTCCCCTTTGAAATTCCTAACTATTCAGGATTGAGTAGTAACACAGCAGTCAGGAAGTATGCCTGAAATATTATGAAAGCAGTATTATTTTTCCATTTGTCACTTGCAAGAAAGTGAGATGATACACTAAGATCACCACTATTTTTTCTTAGCCTCTGTTTGTGGTAGCTGAAAACATCTGTCCCACACACAGAGGTGCAGCTCACAGGCAGCTCACACGGCACGAAATGTCAACTCTTCCCAGGCCAAGCAGATGCAAAAACAGTGAGGTTTATCACTGGAGTCTTAAAAGTGCAGAGTTGCCTGCCTGATCCTGCATGCTCAGTACAATGACTAACATTAATTTTAACAGATACAACTCTGAAATTTGCTAATGATGATCTATATTTCACTATGGACCCTTTCATTCCTGGTCCAGTCATAGCAAAGACCATGAAAATACACCCAGGAAGGGCCTTTGATCATGGGTGGTTCTACGCTCCATTATATTCACCCTGCCCACTGCTGGATAAGACGGCAATAGAAATTTGATCCAGGCCAGGAACAGACACACAATTACATTTGTGTTGAATAAGCCAAATCACTACACTGTTATGCAGGCTGCAGAAGGCCAAAACAACATCTGACACAAAGAAATCTTGCTGGCATAAGGTTAACTCCTAAATATTGAAAAAGCAGAAGAAGTCAACATTGGATGACTGCTTTGCTCCACATGGCCACAGCATTTCTGATCTGATAACTAGGACCAAAAAGTTAGATGGATTTGTGACAGGCCCTGCATTCAGTATGAGGAAAAAAAACCTTCCAACAGCCACTCAGTTTGTAAGAAAATAAATGGTTAACAAAGGAATGATCTTGCCTTCAGAAAAGTTACTAAGGTGTTCAATATACTGCCTGTGTTTTCCATAACTAGTCCAGACTATATATCATAAAAATCTTATGAGACTAGAACTGCTCAGTCAGAAAAGAAACAGAAACCTGAATTTTAGAAATACAGAATCAAGGAAAGGAAGATTTAACCAACAAGTGGGAGGGATGGAGAGGACCTGCCATTCACCCTCCTTGTGTGCTCAATCAGGTCTGTGGGAGACAAAGTAGTGTCCTGTACCTCTGCTTCTCCTACAATGAAAAATATTTCAGACTGATCTCTCTTTTCAGTAAGTCTGAGTGGAGCTTAATGCTCTTTAACACAACTATTAACATGTTATTAAGTTCTCAAACAGCATATTTATAAAGGACATTACAGATAGGAATTACCATTCTCTGGAACAGCCTAAGATCATTGTTAATGTGCAGTGCTTGTCAGTCATCCTCCATACACCAACACTAACAGAGCTAAAAATAGCAACACAATTTTGGAGAAGGATATTCTCCAATGTAAACAATTCATAAATTAAGGCAGATTTTTAGAGCCAGTTAATTATGGCACAAAGTAAATTGTCCATGAAAACAAAATAAAACCTTCCATATTTTCTTAGACTGCTAGAAAGAAAAATTACTGAAATTATTCTTTTTTCTGACTCTGTTTAAAGTGTCATTGGACTGAACTCTGGATAACACCCGGGAATCTGAAGCCTCCTCTTTAACTAAATGTGTATCTTCTAGAATGGAGCTGGAATTAGCACATAGCTTCATGTTTCAGATAACCTGCCTTTAAGATACAAGCAATATATTACAAAATACTCAAGAATTACTCCTCACCTGCTAAAAGAAAAAAAAAAGCCTGTAGTAATAATAGCTGATAGTTGAAACACAGAACATACAGATTTTTTTCTGCAGTATGATCAGTCCAAACTACAAATTCCAAGACTGTCTTCTAATAAACACCCCACCTTGCTGTAACTTCCCTAGGGGCATATCCATGTTACTCCTAAGACACATGCAGAGCAGCATGTGGTGGAACAGAAGAAACCTATGGTTTGTGGCTCTTGCCCACACCCTATTTGACAGTTGTGGGTTTAATAAAAGCTGGTTGGCTTAGGTTAAATTATTGGTGCAAAACCAACCAGACATAGCTGGGCATGTGCACATGTCCTCACGGGCAGGGATCCCAGTGCATGGTGTGTGTGTGTGTGTGTGTGTGTGTGTGTGTGTGCTGGAAATGTCTGTGTGTGGTACATGGGAACACTCTCTGTTCTCCCCAGTGCTCAAGGAGAGATCCAAGGTAAAAGACAGCAGTCACTGAACCACAGGGAGAAACAGGGCTGGGCAAAGGAAAAGATAATGAAGAAAAAAAGAAGGGAAATTGGAATACAGAATAAAGGGAGGAAATGAAAAACTGACAGTACGCATAGCAGAAGGATAAATCTGTGGCTAATGCACAGGACAAAGAGTCCTTGCCAAGCACCATGTGCAACCACAGTCACATCTTCCCTTATTATTTCAGTTAACACATCTGCCAAGCAAGGAAATACTGAGCTACTGCAGGTAGGAAAGGAAGATTGCAGAAAGTCCTGCGAGTAACGCTGCTGAATTGCTGTTAGCACAAAATGAACTGAAGGCGCCCCAACCTTTTTGGTTCAAAAGCCAAATAAAGCCTATTATTTTGAAGAGGTCAGAACTACAATGAACACCTGCTGACAAGACTTCTGCCTTGTTTTGATCTGCACCCCAAATCAGCTGGGAGGGGCTAGCCATGGGGAGGCAGGGGCACCACTGCTGCTCGGGAGGGACCTCGGGTGATGGGCCAGTGGGGACAAATTAAAGCAGTCCCCAGCCTGTCCATTCTCAATGGGACCAGCAGCTATTCCTAGCTGCCCACACTCAGCTTCTCCTTCCCTTCTTTTGCCACCAACAACTCAGGGGGGGTGGAAATCAAAGCAATCACCTGCAACAATCTCCCCTTGGCTACTTCCATAGAGATGCAAGAGTTTGAGGAGGCCAAACCTCCTTCTCCTCTGTTCCACCCAGGACAGCAGAGGAGCAGCTGAGCTGGGCAGGGTACAGGCTGCTGGGCCCCCAGCTCACACTCTGGCTACAGCTGCAAGCCCAGCAGCAGCCACACCACAAGTGCCAACACCCTGCTTTGTGTTTTCCCAGGAAATACCCCCCTCAGTGCAGTTTGGGAATCTCATTTTGTACACAATTAAGCTTTTTCTCCAAAACAAAGACATCCAAAGGTGCCAAAAGTGACAACCACCCAGCTCTAAGTAAAGGAAGCTCCAGGTAACCCAATAACATTTGCTCTCTTCCACTGGTATCCCAAAAATAACTGTTGATCCAGAAACTACTTCAGGCCTCTTCAGAGCAGCTGTGGATCTGAAAGCTGTCTTTTACTTTTCCACAGTATCTCTGCTGACCTAGCCAGCAACCCGGTCTCCTAATTTGGTAGCAATCCTCTGGCTTCTCCTGCTGTGGGCTGTGTGTTTGCTTGCAGACCAAGGAAACTGCTGCCAGGCAAGGATCTGTTTCAACACAGCAAAGGGCAGTGGAGGTGAATTTCTAGGATGATGAAACCTGCATCCCAGATATCTTGGGCCCAATGCAGTAAAAGAGTGAGGAAGCATGAGAAAAGAATGAGTGGTTTGGTATTGCCCAGGCCACAAACAAGACCCTTAATAAAGAAATTGCAGCATTGATACCTGATTTTGCCTCACAAAACATAGTTCTTTAACATTGTGGGGACAGACACATCCTCCTCCATCTCCCCAGTTCACCCCTTGGTTCAGGGAAGCCCCTGTCTCTCAGGCACACATGATCATCAGCGAGTTATGGGGCTTACGTGCCAGCCAGACTAAAAAAAGGCTGCTCTGGAAAACACCCAAAATTTTCAGCCAGGTTGTTACAGCCCTGAATAGTGTAGAGAAAGACCCTGAACCCGGCTCCTCATAGCCAGATGACGGATTGGGAGAGGTCCATCACTACTAATTCATAGGGTTTTTTTTCTTTCATATATGTATTTGCCAGTAGGAATCCAACCCTAGATCAAAAAAAAAAAATACACCATATAGAAATTTTCTGCTTGTATAATTAGAAATTTCTGATACAAAACATATTTTAAAAAATTCGCAACCATCTCTACAAAAGTTTCTCATTTGTAATCGCAAACCCAGCGTGTGCTCTGTAAATGTGCAATAGCTTCAGGGTGAGAGTAAATTTTAGTGCGTTTCTCCTGTAAAAACCACATACAAACACAAAGGCAGAAGGGAGTTCTCCCTGTATTTCAGCTGCGAGGACCCTCCATCCAAGTACTGAGCAGTAACCGCAGAGAGTTTCTGTTTCCCCCATGGGATGGAAACACATAAATTCCAAATAATTCAAGGTGAGCCAAAGAGAAAAATTGCCCAGGCAGGATTAAAAATTCCAGCTGCACTCTGACCGCAATAGAAATCAAGACAACTGTCCAAAGAGCTGTGCCAGGCATCCAGATGCTGCTCTGGCATCAGATCTTCCACAGCCCGATAGCAGCTGGCTCCAGGGATGGCAGCCAAAGCCTGCACATAAATCAGAGAAAAGGAGAGAGAGAGGGAGAACTGACAGCTCACCACCTGATCAGCACCATTCCTGCTATATGGGCATATGCATGTTAGTTACTAATCATTTTATATTAAAAAGCCAAGATTGATACCAAGGCCTATGACCTTGGAATGAATAGGACTGACATCTGCAAAAACCTCACTGCTCATGTAGGCAGGGCCACTGAGACATTTCTTTAGGATACCTGGATAAGAAAGAAAAAACTGCCTTGAGAGCATGGAGCCAGAGCCTTCCCTCAAGTTTCACAATTTCTGCAGAGTGCTCTGTCTTAAAATGTTCCCTTCTTGTGGGATCTCAGCACCTCAGGACTGAGGTGCCGAGTCACCGAGACCACCCTTGGGGGGCTCGGGAGTCCTGGAATGTTGCCAGAAGTGTCTGGTGGCTGGACTTTGATCCTACACAGGAGACGACACTTGTATGAGGATAGGAGGATTTCACCGGAGTGAATGGTGAAGGGATAAGTTAATTAGAGAGTGAAACACAGGGTTTAGGATTTCTGTACAGGGGGGTTTAGAGAAGTAAGATGGAGGAATTGGGGCGTGTCCTGTCCTTCTTCTTCTTCTTCTTCTCCTCCATCTTCTGTGGTGATGGTGGCACTTTGGATTGGTCATTACTAAAAGTGCACTGGTCAATAAGGGTGAAAGGTATTGGGGAAAAATGATAAATATTGTATATGTAACTTTGGGTATAAAGATAGGTGACCGCCCGGAGGGGAGGGGAGTGTGCTCATGGCTGGCTGCTGAGCAGACCTCTGTCGGGCCGAGAGAAAATCTTTTAGATAAACAATTAATAAACACTGAGACCGAGAAAAGAACTGAAGCCTCTTCTCGTCCTTTGAAACGCGGGCTGCCCCAAGGCCACCCCGGGCCTTTCCAGGCCATCCAAACAGCCGAAAATCGGACAACTTCTTTGATTACTGGAGCAATTGGGGGTTTTCAAATATTCTATCCATCTGTACCTATCCCCCTTCCTCTAAAACTGCTGCCTACCTTCTGCTGCTGACACTCTCCTTCAGCCTCATGGCACATGGTTTGGGCACTGCACCAAAGAACTGCCTCAAACTGAAAGGCTGTTATGTGTCAAGAAATTGGAGGCAACTTGAAATGTCCCTATAATTAACTCTCCCCAGGTTGTGCTTCCCAGGCAGTTTCATGCATGCTTGTGGCTCAGAAAACACATATTGTCTACACTCCTTCCACTCCCAGCAAGTTGAGACTGATAAAACAAGTCACCGAAGGGCAGGAGCCTAGGTTTCCCCTCCACTCTGCTCTACCTCTCTGTTTTTCTCTGGTGAGATCCGACCTGGATTCTGTGCCCAGCTCTGGGGGCCCCAGCACAAGACTGACATGGTCCTGTTGGAGTGGGTCCACGAGGCTGGAGCCCCTCTCCTTTGCAGACAGGCTAAGAGAGCTGGGTTTGCTCAGCCTGGAGAAGAGAAGGTTTCAAGGAGACCTCACAGCACCTCCAGTACCTGAAGGGACCTACAAGACAACTGGGGAGGGACTTTTCCCATGGGCACGTAGCAACACGTAGTAACACTTTAAACAAAAAAAAAAAAGGGGGGAAAGTTGAAACTGGACATAGAGGAATAATTTTTTGTGATGAATGTGATGAGACAGTGAAACAGGTTGCACTGTTGTAGGTAGATGCTGCAATCCTGGCAGTGTTCAAGGCCAGGCTGGATGAGGCTTTTAGAAACCTGGTCTAGTGAAAGGTGTCCCTGCCCATGACAGGAGTCTCATGCCCTTGGGATCTTTAAGAGACCTTCAACCTAAACCATTCTTTGGTGCTGTGATTCCAAGTAACATGTGGAATTGGCAAACAGAAGTAGTGGCTGACAGAGAGTAACTCAAAGGACCTGAGTTAGGTGTCTGCTTCTGGGCACATTTCAAGTAGCCAGAGTTCAGTCACTGTTGTGACGTGGTAGAAAAAAACTGTTGTGGTTTACACACAGATGGTGACAATTAACTAGGACACTATATTCAAGTTACATAGGACAGAATGAATTAAGCTGGATCATCACCAGGAGGAAAAAATATCCTCTGACATGAAAAGGTTACAGAGGGAAAGCTTCCAGGATGGACGGAGTTGGAGTGCAGCTCAGCCAGAGGATCCCGTTCCCAGGCCTTTGCTAACAGCAGCAGTAAATCTAATTCTCATGAGAGAGATAAGCTTGTGCTTAATTAGGGATGTGGACTGTATTAGCTTCACGATGCATGTTCCTCTCTCTTACATGGAGAAAGGGACACAACAAATACATAGTTCCTGGTTATGTCCCTAGTTATCAAATGACCCAAAAAGAAAAACTGACTCAAATGACCCAAAAAAATACGGCCATTTTTATTTTTCAGTAACTCTCAGTAATATTTCTATTAGTGTCTCCATTACAATTCAGGTCCTGAGATCCTCCACCCAAGCAGAACAGCCCAGAGGTGCAGCCTGGTCCAGTGTCAGGTCCCCAGGAGCCACCCAGGGAGGAGAACAGGGGCACAGCAAGCTCAGACATACAGAACACTCCTGTCCACCCCACCTCCAACACCACAGGGGCTGCTGTGCAGAGAGGAAGACCTGGCCCTATGTACCTATTTGGGGGGCTATATTGGAACAGATAAGACTCAATGTCCCTTTGCACATAGAAAACATTAGGTGTGCTTCCAAAGTCCATCTTCTGGGTGAGTTTCACCTAAAACAACTTCAGCTTGAGGGCCCTGAAGCTATTCCCAGGCAAGCCAAAACACAGGAAGCAGGGATGGATCAGACAACTGCTTCAAAAATTGTTTCTGGTTGTTCTTTATTCCTTCTCTATAACTTCTAACCTCTTTTTTTTCTTTTTTGACAGCTGTTGAACTGTGTCTACAAAATTAGCTTATTCCTAATGCCCATCAAATTGCTTAGACCCACTATCAGCAGTGAAAAATTAGATATAAGAAACCTGAACCACACCCAGCCTTTTCTACATTCTTTTAAGGATCAGATCACAATTATGATCAAATATATCCCATCCCCAAAACCACAATTAATTCCTCCACCAGATTTTCTCTCAACATTCCTGATCATCAGTGAACTTCAAATGAACCACTTATTTTGACTGAGTATCTCAGAGGAAGATGTTATTTTTTTCCACTTTGCAGAATAAAAATGTTATGGTTGGAGGCACCGGGCAACACAGTGTGGTGAAAAGCAGGAAGAGTAATTGCACTCTTACAAACAAGGTCATCACATGAGTAAGTCTGGCTGCTGGCATCTCTGCAGGACTGAAGGGAAGCCCTCTACACCACCAGAGAAGTTTCTCAAGCTCCAATTACACCAAGCTAAATAATCCAGTCTTGGAAAAAGAGGCTCCTCAAGTCAAAGGCAACATGTGTGTTTCCTCACAGCTCCAAGGGGTCCCTGGAGCAAAGGGCCAAGGTATGCCAGTGATCCCAGTTGCGCAACATGGAAGAGGCCCCACTAGAGATGACAAAAATCATGTCTCACCAAACTTAGTGGGTCTTGCCTGCGTGCTTCAAGTGCATTTGTTTTCTTTCTTGAGCAAACCTGATCCTTATAAAAGTCATTATAAATCAACCCCAGCCTAGAATGTTGTTCTGCTAAAAATACAAGCACTCTTTGGTTCCTCTTCTGCCTGCTCAGCAAAACAGCACACTGCTGCTGGAGATGCAGTGACAGTGTGCTAACTGGGCTGCACCAGCGGGGCTACGACAAAGGCTGGGAATGAGCAAACAGGGGAGAGAGGGGACAGAAATTCCTGACTTTGGGGTCATCCTAGTTGGAACATCTCCTGCCTCACGCCCATGGGCTCTGGAAGTGGTGACCTCACAATAGACAAACTGTACTGGAGATGGAGATGTGGTCCTCAAGGGAGGCAGCCAGTAATCCCACCTAGTCAAGCATCTCCTGGAGCCTGTCTTCCTTTGGTAAGAATTCACCACACCTAAACTGCTCTAGAAACCATCAGCTTCTTCAATCAATAGGACTGTTATAATAAATTTACATTTATATTTTGAATTCATTCTAGTCTTTAACAAGAACTTAAAGTTCTTGAAAGTATTCTTGTGCATATGTACAGTAATTTATGTGGGTTATACATGATAGAGAATTTTCTTAGAATAGTTTCCCCTTCATTTATCATGTCCTGAATAACTCATTTGCTGGCCCTTGCCCAGAAATAACAGGACTATTCCCATGTTAGTGCTGATAAAGCTTTCCTTCAAGTAATCCTGAATTTTCTTTCTTATTTTACATTATATACACAAGAAAAAAAAAAAAAACATGGACAAATACATTAAAATGTACTAAATTAAAGAATTACAACAAAACAGAAAATAGGTTTACTGCAACTTTATATACTGAAAACAAAATGTGGTCACAGCAAGGCAAAGTCCAGAGCAAGAAGTCAGTCAACTCAGCATGAAATTAAATAAATATGCAAGGAAGAAGGTCTACAAGAAGGTCCAGATTTCATCCAAGGATGCAAGTTCAAAGGGGAGGCAAGATGACAGCTCAGGGCCCATAAACCTTCTTACATGCATGGAGAGTAGGAACTTGTTGTCAACAGAGGTAATAAAAAGCAGCTTGCAATATCCTACAGAACAAATTGGCTGTTGGTGGGAGCTTGCTGAAGCAAGTGTTCAGGGACTGCAAGAGATTGATATCTCTATCTCTAATCTGCAGACTCCAGGATTTTGATTTTCATTTTGCTGTCTCACCTTTGGTTGGGATCTAAAAGGAGATAGAGAAAAATGGGAAAACATCAATAAATCCACTCAATTTCCCTGTTCAGTAAGACCATCCTGGAAGATTAACTGCAGCCCACTTTCAATACAAAAATCAAAGGATTGTGCAGAAAAGGCTGAGAGAAGTAACTGAAATAATCCATTAATTGGATTCAAACACTGGACCCAGATCTCAAATCTAATGCCCAGCCCAAAAAAAGGGCAGAAAATAAAAAAGAGCAAAGCAAGGGCAATAAGGACAACCAATGTTATATATTGCCAGAATATTCCAGACATAGCCTAGTTACTTATGAATATACGTAGTTTTGACTAAATGCCCAACTACCATGTAAAAATGATGATGATAACTCTAATGCAACTTTGTTCACTATAGCATAAATGCCAAACAAAGGTACAATATTCCACATATACTCTTTCTATTATTTTGTTAGGTATTTATTTTAAAATGGAGTCAGCCAAAACAAACAGCAGCCAAGAATCTCTGCCAGTATATGAGCAATCTGCTGCTAATATTTACCATGTTGTGGGCTTGCCTTTAGAGAAAAGGAAAAAAAGAAAAAAAGTCCAGTGTTTGGATACAAGAAGTCACATACAAAATGCTACGTGTCACCTCTTGCTGCATCATCCCCTATGCTGTACAGGTAAATTCCTCTTCCATTACAAACATCTGCATCCTTTTCAGAGGATGAGAGACCAGCCCAGTGTTTCCATCAGACAGCAATGGCACTCATCCCAGGACAAGCAGGTGGTTTTTTTCAGTCTGCAGCATTTCATGATGGCACTGTTCCCTACCACTGCTTATCTTCCAGCTGCAAGTGATAGCGTTTCAAATTTTGAACCAAATAAATCAGAATTAAGATATTACCTGATCCTCTATATTTTTAGAACTAGGTCAATAGTTATTTTTTTTGCTGGAGCCAAAGACGTTTGAGCAAGACAAACTGTGTCAATCAGTACAAAATGTATTCATTAGTTTTGCATGTGTATTGGCTTAGATGTCTAGTCCAGCTTCACCATTTCTGTACTGAAATGAAATACATCACAGTGAAGCAGACAACCTTATTAGATTTTGATCTTCATTACTAACGCTGTCTGGTTAATCTGCTGTATCAGAAATGTAAGTTACATGTGTGCTCAAAGTTGTGCATACTGTGCATATAAGCATTTATGCATTTCTAACCCATAAAATCAAATTTCTGCTTTTGCATGCTGTGTCAGAAAAAGAAACCACAATGGGACTGTACATTTGCCTGATAAAGCTCGACTCTATTACAAAAAGCAGGCAGTGCCCTTTCCCCTTCTACACAATACAACCAATACAAGGAGAGTTTCTTTAACAGTTCCCAGTCCTACCCTGTCAACACTTAGCCTGTAAAACCTGTTGGTCACAGTATTTTCTCCACTGCTGTGGAGATTTTGTTCTGATTGTGTCCTGCTTTCCTAATGCTTTTCCCTTATCCACTCATGTCTTTAACACACCATTTTCCCATCCCAGGAACAGATACCAGATCACAGGGAGTACCTATTCTGCCTTAAAGTTAAGCCTCTGTGCCAGCCAAAGGACAGAATTTTGGGGAGCAGGAGGCTTTCAGGCTTTTGGCTATTTTCATAATGCCCTTCTTAGCTTCACTATGAATAAGTTATATCAAACATTTAGTTAGGTCATCCAGTCCACAATAACAGATCTTCTATGCAACACAAAAAGGCTAAGGGGAAAAAAGGAATCAAATTTTCAAAGACGTTATTTACCTGACATCTGGAGCCAGTGTATCTAACAAATATTAGTGGAACTGTTCATGTGCATTTAATTTTGTACATATTAAAACAAATGTCACAAGTTGATTTATTTCAACTATAAGATGCTGGGATAGATATAGGAACAGTTGGCCTCAACAGAGGTCAACCTTAATCATCAGGTCCTGTTCTTGCCTTAAAGTCTAATACATTATTCAGGATACAGCAGCAATTACTCTGAAGAGCACACAGAGAAATTTTATTTATGCATAGGCATTTGAAAAAAAGAAAAATGCTAAAGCAGAAATATATACTGTTGCCTATTGCCAGCCTATTGCAAAACACACATTTCAGTCTTCCAAACTCTCAGTGCAGAAAGGCCTCAGATCGGATGGGAAATGGCATAACTCTTCTAATTTGTAAAGCAGTTTGTTTAACATTTAAAGATTTAATGTCTCCTCTGTGATTTTTCTGTCATGTTCACACGCATTATTGCCCTTCTATAAAAATAACTTTATTTATTTTTAAAATATAAACTTCGTATGGTGAACAAAAATAACAGTGTCTCAGTTGAATTTCCTGCCACCTCAATTCCAGTGCCTAAAGATGTGGAGGAACAAATCATTAACAATTGGATTTGTGCTCAGATTTCACAAACATGATGAGGAAATGGAGACTGTATTTCATCAACCTAACTGCTCTCATCTAACATAAATATTAAACATTTTTCCTGGCATCCATCATGAAATAATCACTATAGAGTTTCTCGATCATGTATTCAATTAATCAAAGAAATCTCAAGTTCAGTTAAATTCACCTTGCATTACATAAAGTCAAAAGTCTTTTTGGTGTAGTTACAGAGTTTTTAATCCAGTAAGGACATCTCTGGCACTGGAATAATCCTCTACATGCAACTTTCCTCTTCCTGACTGGTGAACAATATCCTGGGAGGCAGCCTAGTAGGGGCCTGGACCTCTTTTGCTTTGTTGTATGTACTGAAATGGCAGTAAAAAAAACCATTCAAGTTTTTAGAAAATAAGACCAAAGACTGAACACTGTGAAAATGAGGGCAAACTACAAAAATTTCAGTTCACAATCAAGAAATAAACTCCCTGTTTTAAATCAACTGGTTCTGCAGCATAAACTTAACTTGATAACAAAGGTCAGCAGATACTACTGGGAACAGATGCGTCAGGAATAAGGTAAGGAAATGCTACTGTCATTTTTGGAGCTCCTTTATATAAATCCACCATCAGACACATATAAAGCACAATTAAGGAGGAAAGTAAATCTGCAAGTATCACATTTCTAGAATTTTTAAATTCAATTAGTAACTATAAACTTGAACTGCATGACTGTTTGCTCAAAGCACTATAAAAGAGCTTCAGGTGTCTTCAACTCCAAATGAAACTACTGAACCTCAGGAAGAAAAGAGGAGGAAAAAAGAGATAATCACTTCTGGCATAATATTCTATTCAGAAGCCGGCAAAGTTCAAAACCTTAGTGGACTGTGGTAAGTACCCTGTAACAACTTGGCATATTTGGGGCTCCATGAGAAGACTGCATAAGTTAGAAATTCAGACAGAACTTCACAAAATACCTTCTCTGGACATCCAGCCTGGGGTGTGGGAGTTGTCTTTTAAAGCTGGTAAAGCACTCTGTAGGCCATTGATTTTTCACAATTATTTTGGACTAAATCTGTGTCAGTAACAGACAGAAAGCTTCTTCCAACTATTATGAATAGCAATTAAACAGCAAAGCAGCAGAGATCCAAGAACCATTTTCTTGATTCCTTTATTGACTATGTGATAGAAGAGCCACAAGAAACCAATCATGCTGGGCTGTAAGACAAATGGCAACTTAATATCAACTGTAAATGTCTGGGTTTATTTAGTACCCAGAAATGTGATGAATCCCCAATAGATATATTAATTGCTGCAGGAATTCAGATGAATTCCTGCATGAATATCCTTCAGCAGTGTCACTCTTTATCCTTTCTTTGCTGGCTGTTGAGGTTGCAAATACTTGGAGCAGGGAGAGAAAATAAATCCCAATGTCTTCTGATCTGGAAGGATATGAAACAGAGCACTAAACAAGCTCAGAGAGTTGCCACCTCCTCTGCCTCACAAAGTCTCAGGAAACATTAGCTTATAGCATCTAACAGCACATTCAGAGATAGACAGATAGGAGATTAAAATTATTTACATTACAGTTTTCACACTGAATTTCCTTGACTGAAGTATTACATTAGTTAGAAACCAAGACTATTTACATACACACAAAATCCAGCTGTTTTATTTGGAAAGCCATTTCTAAAACAGTTAGTGTTAGCACAGTTCTACAGAAAACATTCTTCACCTCTCCTGAAGTTTAGTTTTTAAAAGTTATCATAGTAAAAGTTGTTGGGGCTTTTTTAAAGGAACAACTGGTGTAGTCTTTAAAATGGCTTATTTATTAATAAAACATTTATGTGCATGGTGACATTTGTTAACTGTCTTGGTGCTGCTTTGTTATGACCCCATCCTTTGTAACACTATGAGATTCTTACAATTCAGGCTAAAGCTACTGAAGCAAAAAGGTGAGGTAGTACTTCATGAGCAGTTACTTTCCGTAGAGCCCTGAAAACTGGATATTTTAATATCAGTTTATATTTCAGAAGAGTTGACCAAATGCAAAAAATGTAGAACGTAAAACAAGCCACATCAGGACTATTTACAAGGCTAAGCTGAATATTTGAGGCAGAACTTTTACAGGAACATGGAAGATGAACATTTGTTTAATTTTGACTACTTATGGCACGCTACAATACAATAATGATTTCCAAAAATGCTCTGGAGGTGTTAGGGCCTTTAAGACACCTGTTAAGAGTTTAAACAAGCCCATACAAAACAGCAGTACTTGCACAACGCACACACTGACATTATGGTCAAAAGGCTTTAAACAGAATAGTCCAAAATCATGTCACTGCTCATGACTTGCAAAACCACCAAGGAAAAATGATGTTTATCTTAAGTGAATGTCAACAAAAGCCTTCCACAAAGCTCAGCGGTCAAGTGTTTTCTGTAAGTCATTACCGTTGTGGAAGGTTTGTATTAATCTCTGTAGTGAGATCCAGCCAGGAGAATTTCCAGCCTGCAGTGGGCAGCAGCCAGACAACAGCCACACATAACCTCTGCAGCCCCAAGGGCTGGTGCCAGTTCTTGACACAGCCCTTACTGACAGGGACGTTGCTCGGTCCTGCAGGAGCCATGTGAGGCTGAGACACAACAGCACCAGACATGTTTTATTGACAATGCCCCGCCTCCCCATCGCCATAGCAAAGGTAATTCATTGGGCTGCCTTTTCCCTCCACACTCCTGTGAGGCTCAGCTGTTTCATTCATGACATCTAGCTTCAATATGGAGTTATAAATGTAAATTCCAACTCTGAAATATTTACCCTTCTTTTTATCTCTTCAGTGTCTACTTCTTTAGTATTGCCTCTATTTTGCCCAATACAACAACAGTGTAAAATGCCTCCTCTTGGGACACACTGTAACTATAAATGTTGGACAATTCCTCTAGGAAGAGGGGAGTGCTTGCTTTCTAGTAGTGTGAGGCTTATTTTTATAGTCTTATTAATTCACAAGTTACCAGGCTGTACATCTGCCATTATTCTAATATACTGTATTTTGGCTCCTCTGCCCTTCAAGCTACCACATACTTTTCAACCTTATAGGAGAAGAAACTTGACATTCTGAAGAAGGAAACATTTCTGTAGACAACAGTAAGGAGGATGTTTCAGCCAGCAAACAAAACACAGAAACCAGTTATCTGATAAATGTGTATTTTACCTTTAACTGCAAACTCTACAGTGCTCTTGTTAAACACATATGCATACTTGGCCAATGAACTTAGAAACAATTTCAGAAAATTAGTAAGACAGTCCTTACAAATTGATCATGTGACTGGTTTGAAAGAATCTTTTTTTAAATGAATGATAAATAGTATTCCTCTTTCTGTATACTTGCCTTTCTAATGAACATACTTTGTTTATACCTGATTATAGCAAATTAAAAAGCGAATTTAAAAGTTAAAAATTTAAAAAGTTAAAAAGTTAAAAATTAAAAGTAAATTAAAAAATTAAATTTAATAGTCACAATACACAGGAGAGTTTCAAGCTTTTTGTAGTTCAAATTTTATTCAAATAAATATTACAGAAAACTTCAAATGATAGAAAAAGACTTACTACAGACCGAATTATTCCTCCACAGCTACAATGACTCCTACTTAATATTGTTACTCCCAAATTCAGCAGCCTCCACCCTTTTTGTGGAGGGGTAAAAGCAAGCATGGAAAAGATGTTACAGGAGGGCCATTAACACACTGCAACTTCTTGGAACTCGGAAGAACATTGTCTCCTGTGATGCTTTACAAAACCAAACACAGGGGGGTTTCTTGTGATATTATGCTTCCTCAAGTCTTTTTAACCCTAAATTAGTCAACAAATCCTGTGCACCCCTCCCACAAAGGCCAAGGCTGTCTATCTGGAATGTCCTTAGAGAACTTTATACCATAAAAAGTTGAATCTGTGACACTTTTATGTAAGGATAAGCTGGCTGGAAATCATGCAGTCATGACCAGCTCCAAACAAAGCCCCCTGTCCCTCTTCCCATGAGGGTGATAACACTAAATCAGCCCTCAGAAAGCTGTTATCACACAGACCATTCCTCTTTTGGAGAGACAGACAGCCTCAAGAGCAAACACCAAAGACACCAAGTTGAGAAAGAACAGATCCACGAGCTGGGAGTTTTTCTTTAGCTCTATGCCAAATATGACATCATGCTTGAACTACAAACAAAAGCTAATAATAGTTTCTGATCTTAATTCACAAAACAGAGTTTTTACACATTTTTGGAGTCTTACCAGAGTTGAAAGATCCATAAAACCTAATCATTGCCCAGCAGAACATTCAAATTCCTCTCCAGCAACTAGAAACAATTAATTGCTCTGCATCTAGTACAGAATCCCACAAACATTCAAAAGGTCGAAACTATTGATTACCAACTGCCAGAGCCCATTTATCAGTAGGGGGGGAAAATCAATATCTGGTATTAAAATAAGGTCAAGTTATTGCTTTTTCATTTGAATCCAGTGTTTTCTAAAGTAAAAAATAAATAAAGCCCTACCAGATGCTCACAACACAGGACCTAGGGAACCTCCTTGAATTTTGAAAGAAAAACTGAACAGACCTGTCCCACCAAGGACACCAGAGCTTTCAGCAGTTCAGCAGAGCATTATATAAGATAGCTCTCAAAGCTAATGGAAAAATTTGTTGAGATGAAGTCAACCAAGTAAGCAGTGAAGCAATGACACCAATTTTGCTCAAACAGTGATTCTTCTAGTGCCAATGCATTGCTTCCAGCGGACACCTACCAAGAGAGGCAGCAGCTGGAACAAACTGCTTGAATGATGTTATTTCCATGGAGAAAGACAGTGCACATCAGCAGCTATCATGACTAAAGCAACCTTCGATATTATAATCACAGACTCAGACATTTAGGCTGTAGAAGGTCCTTGGCACATCAAAACTGAGGACTACAGTTAATGTTGGTGCAGCAGATGGCTGGCATCTCAAATATCTATCTGCAAGCACTCCCATCATTATGTAATTAAAACTGTTCTCATTTCAATGCTGGTTCAGTCTTTCAGGCTAAATGTTAATATTTGAAATGCAGTTTATTGGCTCACCACTCAGGACAACCTTACTAATCAATACACCTTCCTGGTGGTGTCATCCCCATGATTCTGGTCCTCAGCTGTCTCACACTACAGGTCAGCCAACCAGTGCAATGAACTGAAAATGTCACCTTGGATCAATTAATTTCACTCCACTTATGACAGAAGTCCTTCCTAATTTCACCCTAAATGCAAAAAAATCGTATTTTTTTAATACCTGAAGGTCAGCCTATCTTCTATCCTTTCCTTCAGTTTCAGTCACAAATTCACCCCAGGGATTTGTACTTTAATTTCAATCAAGTGTTGACTATTTTAAGTTCCAAAACCAGATCTGAAGCTCAAAATTTCTAATAAGCTTACTTCCTCTTCTTTAGGCATTCCTTCTTCATTATTTCCATTCCATCAAAGACACTTCCAGCACAGCAAAACAAAATAAACTTGGTAAGAACCAGACTCTGGCAGGTCCTTGGAGATGCTTTTAGATAGGAAAAGATCACAGTGCCCAGGTGCTCTGTTCCTCTTTCCATGAGTTTACAGACCTGGGGTAGCTTCTCTGCAGAGTACCAAGTACAACCAAAATAGTGAAGAAAAAATCTATTACTGTTATTGCTCATGAAATAAAACCCTTAAGTCACATGCTGCATTGAGTATAAAAACACAATGAAAGCAGTTTAATGCCTACTTAAACCACTGCTATGAGGAAATGCTCATCAATCCAGGGTGGTGAGATGTGGGTGTGAGTGACTGTCACCCACCAGGGACCAGGGCCAGTTACACAGGAAAGGGGCAGGAGCTTGCTCCCTCCTGAGCCAGCAGTGGAGGGGATTACCCAGGGCAGCTCTCTCTGGAAACCAAAGCCAGCTCCCCATAACTCATCATTTAATTGGAAGTACTTTGCAGAGCACACTGCAAGAGCAAAAGAGCCTCACAAATCTAAATTGCTGAAGCTGAAAAGAAGAATTTGCATTGTGTACCCTTAGCAATATGTTTTTGTGATTTTAACTTCTTTTATGACTTCATTTCATTCCTGTAACTCTGTATTTTGAATAAACATGCTTTTATCATTAAATCTCCTCAGTGATAAAGCTGACTCAGAGTAATATGACACACACCAAGACCTTCTTCTTTCCAGGGTACCGACTCATCCTTCCAGGGCAAACCAGTGCTCTCTTTGTTTCCCACTGAATAGCTCAAAGCCTTCCTGAAAGCCTCCCTGCAGTCTGCCACAGGGGCACAAGGTTTCAGCTATAGTTTCTCAAAAGCTATGTCTGTGCAGTCCCCTTCTCCCAGCAGTGTGAAGTCAGTGGGAGAAAATCTGAGAACTCGAATATCAAAAGAAATCAGATTCACACTCAACTTTCCAGGAAAAAAAAAAAAAGAAGAAAAGAATACAAACAATGCTGTAACAAATATTCAACAGAGTCCTTAAGGAAACGGGCATAATTCATAACCTTTATGTACCACCACACCTCAGGGTTCCTGCCTACACCACCAGTTTGTAAAGAAATAGAAGGAACATCTCAGTTGATACACACAGCCTGAGCCTCAGCAGCTATGAGCACAGAGCCCCTTCATTAGTGTGGCTGATTAATTACCAAAGATATTCACCATCCCCAAGCTATCACAGGAGGGGGCCTTCCCTGTGGGAAGTCTGTTCTGTCTGCACATGTTTGTGGAAGGCTCTGAATGCAGCAGTTTGGGCAGAGAGGTCCCTGTTTTGGGGTACCAGCAGCTGCTCTGGCTGGCACGCCCAGGTGTCAGCAGCTGGGGACACTGGCAGGGATCCAGAGGCAGCTACAGGCTGGACTGAGAGCATGTATGTGCATGCATACAATATACATCTATATTTGTGTACAAAGATGTGCCTAAATTTGACTTTCACCCTGCACAGCTGGAGAGGACAAACCAACCAGGCCATGGATGGCACTGCTATTTGTGTCACAGCTGTGCATCCTGTCTATGCTGATCAGTGTGTCTGTGTAACTGTGTTTATACACACACACACACACGCATATATATAGTTGCACAGGTGCCTCTTGGGGACACAACCACACCTGGGGACACAGAGCCACAGCAGCCTCACCTCTCTGCCTCTTAGAGTCTGCACTCCCTCACTCTGCACGTTCTTGAAATGCTACCAGCCCTTCAGAATGTATTTGGAAAATTATTAGTATACCTTAAAATGTAAAGTGCTGTTGGAAAGCATCAAGCAGTTCTCCTGAAGACTGCATCACCAGATACCAACCTGAATCATAAAATGCAATTTGCAGCTCTGCATGATATCCCTGGATCCATCTGAAAAAGCCTAATAACTACAGAAGGCTTCAAATGTCTTTACATAACAATCTGAAATACAAAAATACACTGGCTTACTTTATACTGCTAAAACACTTAAGGTTCTCTCTTTTAGCATCTCAGAAAGCAATGAAAGAATCACCCTTCTTTCAACGCTGGATTCTTGTAAAAACAGTTTCATCACCTTGATCATGTGTATCTGAATGTTGTTAAAGAGCAATATAGATAAAACAAGGAATTGGACTAACTCAATTTTCTTAAGAAACGTATACATACAGGTAACTAGAAAAAGTTCAAGAGGCCATCCTCAACAAGAAAATAAGGATATACTACAAATACATTTTGGAAAATGGAGGAAAAGAGTTTCCTGCTCTCTGAGAACTCATTTCAGTTGTGGAGTACAATGAGGACATACGACAGCCAAGACAGCACAGGGGCAATTTATTCACTGGCTCAAAGTGACAGGAACAGTCTAGGAAAAATTAAAATGAGGAACCAGTACTAGGTACTGCTTTTCATTGGGGTATATATAAAAACAGAAACAAAGAACTGATTCTCCTCTTGCAGGTTCAGTCTGGAGAAGTAGTAAGCTCTGGTTCTCAGTGTTACTCAGGATGAGATAAGCTATACCATGGGAGCTGCTATCAGTTACAAACATGGAGAGTTTTGAGACTTCCAGTTCCTAGTGGGAATGGGGGTTCTCTGGTGTAGCTTTAGCTACCAGGAAAGGGTCTGACACTAAGTTCACTGAAGTCTCTCTCTGACTACAAATAGCTTTACATCAGGTACAGAGGATCATGCAAGGTGACTAACATTTATAGAGCAACATCAGGACCTGAGGCGATCCAGATGGTAAGAGCAGTCACCATCACAAGGAAGATCCTGAAGGGATGCCTGTGGGCAGAAAGGATATTTGGCTGTGGGCAGAAAAGCCAAACTGCACAGAAATGCTAAAAGAAGACCCCAGACCAGAGTTTTCACATTGCTGATGCTGAATTCTGCACCAGTCATTGAATGTAACATGAGCCACAAGTTTCTTCAGAGGTTATGAATTAAAACTAAGAGATACAGACTTATTTGGGACATCAGAAACATACTGCATTGGTACAGTACAAAGCACTGTAACCAGGTACACACATTTATTTCCCATTTAAGGCTGTAGACATTCGGGTACTCTTAAATTTTTAAGCTGTCTCAGACTTCATTTAAGCAAACATAGTCAGGAAAAAGAACTGACTGTGCCTGAGTTCACATAACTTAAGACGTACAGCTGCAATCCAGGTTTATAACCTGTCATCTGGTGGTATATCTGTGGCTGCTGCTACACAAAACCAAAGTGGCAAGAAAACCTCTTATTCTTCCTGAGACTATGCCTAAGAAGGTCAGAAACTTTTTTCCTCAGACACAGACACTTCACAGGTAATCATATCCCCCCTGAAGATAAGGATTCTCAGAGTGGCTTTGTTAAAGCCACTTAAGTTAATGTGAGGATTATGCTGCCCCTCCTGAGGATTATGCCATCCACCTCAGAAAAGCAGTGCAGGTACAGCGAGTCCCCCTCAGCAGAAGGATGGCCTGAGATGGACACAAATTTCCCTTGGCGTGCTGGAAGTGCTTCCCCAGGGGTGAATGAGCAAGGAAGAGACTGCCATTGAGTTTAGTTTAGCGTGCACCCTGTTAATACTAATATTAACATTAACAAATTCTTACTTTACTTCAATTTGAGCCAAGGAAGGCTCTAGGAACAATTTAATTTGTGCTAAGAAACACATACTTAGAATAAAACAGTTACACTGTGCTTTGATAATACCTCAATTACAGAGAATAAAAACCTGTATGTTTCCTATTAAAATAACAGTGTGAGTTCACACTGAGGTTAGTTCCCAGCACCAATTTTCAGTAGTCCAGCTCAGGAGGTTAAAATCCAAAAAGTAAGCTTTTCACCATTTATGGCTCGTGTTTTCTTGTTTACACTGCACTCTGCCTTCAGAGAGACAAGACCAGTCAATTAGAGTTTCAGTTCTCCAACATCAGAGCTATGTTACAGTGCATGGGTTTCCAACACCAACAAAATTACTTGTATCCAAAATAAAACTATTAAATGAAATTAAAAAAAATATTTCACGTTCATAGGAGCAACACAGCTATTCAGAGCAAATTAAATGCCCTGTTTTACATTCTGAAAAATTAATTTAGAAGAAAAACTGCATAAGCCTAAAAAAACTGGGACTTGCCACACTGAATCACAGAAATATAAATCACAATTATTGCACTTATTTGGTTATTTTTAATCCTAAAAATGGAATTGTTTGAGGACAAAGTCACTTTGCTGACTGTTATAAAACAGCTGTATACAGGTTTCATTAGGCCATATGGGGATGGGGGCACACTGCGGACATGCATGCACAGCAGGTCACTCTGCAGGATGTTCTTGTAAGCCCCACTACAGTAAAAAGTTGAGCACTACTATTTTAGCTTGTTCTGAATATATTCGTTAATGTTAATCAGAAGCTCAACAGCAAAGGAGGGAAAAAAAATCCACATTTCCTATAAAAAGCTTTGAAGAAACCCCCAAATACTGTTTCTACCCCATGGGAAAGTTCCTAAGAGGTCCCCAAATGTGCCTCATGCCTTTATACAACAGGAAATCTAGTTAGATTCAAATGCTGACACTCTTGTGTGTTCTATCCAAGGGGTTTCAGGTCATGAAACAGACCTCACTCAGTTAAATACTACACTCATGTTCACAGGACAAACCACAGCAATACTTTCAAACCACAGCTAATCCTATCCAAATGGGAATGTAATCTGTTTGAATAAATAAGAAATAAAAGGAAGAGTGAAGCCAAGGAATAATGAGTGTTTCTCAGGGCTGTGTGTCTCGGCTGAGTGTTTGAAAGTGGGGTTGCATCATTTGTACTGCATCTGCTGGAGAAGACAAAATGTGCCCTGTAAGGTAACATGGACAAATGTCTTGGGACAGAAGACTCCATGCGTTAAACTGTGATTTTCTGCCTGCTGGAGAGTGCTCTTTGAAGTTACTGTGGATGAATTCCTTCTGTAATTGTATTCACACAGGCACACACACTTGCATTATGAATTTTTCATCTGCTTCTATAGCATAGAGCATTAGGCACAGTCAGTGATAGAATGCCTGATTCCACAGCATAAGGTCTGACTAGTGCCGAGCTCCTTCAGCAGCCTGCCCTAACTTAACTTATAGTGATGTCCAAATACTGCATTCCTGATGCTTTTTGCCATAACCACTCAAAATGTTTTAAATGGCTGCAGTGGAGCCTACATTTATATTGCAACTATTCCTACTGCAAAATGATTCTTATATACCATGCAGAATGGATGGATATTGCAAAACCATGAGTTTTATCCCCAGCAGAAAAATCTTTCACTGCATAAGTTAAAGATAACATACTTGGTATGTATAATGACAAATAAAAGCACAGTGGGTATGAAGTGCCTGGGTATTAAGATGAGGTATTTGCCCACGTGTCACTCTGCCATGCCAGCTGTGCTGACTGCAAAGGTTACAGCCCTTGGCCTGCCCCACTGCTTGTCATCTCCCCTTCACTGGAGATTAGCACCTGCCCTGCACTGCTGGCACAGCCATCCCCAAGAGAATTCCAGCACCTTTTCAGCAGAATCAGCTGCACTAAGAGAGCACAGTACTGGAAGCTAGCCTGGACAACTGAGACTCAACACAACGTGGATCGCACAAGTGGCTGTGCTGCTCACCTGGAGCACTGCTGTGCAGGTAGGAGCAGCCTGTGAGCAGCTGGATGGGGACTTCTCTGTCTCAGGAAGCTAGACAGGCAGTGTGACCATAAGCAGGACACAAAACCCTGTTTCTTTGCCTGACATCACAAAGTGTCATGGATTTGCACCCACAAGACACAGCACTCCACAGACCTACAGACAAACACCAAACTTGCTCTGAGCACATATCCTTTCCAAGTCCCGAAGCGACTGAAGTGCTGAACACTGCAGGTCTGGCAGATTTCTTTCATTTATGTATCATTTTTAAAGAAACAACCTCTTAATATGTAGGAAAGGTGAAATGAGTGTTCCCAATATGTCCTACAATAATCTTTCTGGAAATACCCACAATCTCCCTCCCTCTAGATGATCCCACCTTCCCCATCAGGATTTCTTCAGAGTTTAGGTCTAGGATGAAGGCATCCTAAGCCTGTACCTCCAGTCCTGTACTCCAGTTTTTTAGTGTTTCTATTTCTCCTTCCCTGTGAATATTCATGAACTAGCTTTTATAACTATTCCTGTCATCCAGAAGAAATTTAAGTGGAAGCACATGTGACTTTTGCCACTTTCCTTTCTGTCCCAAGGATTGAAATAGCCACAAGGAAACTGCCCAGCATGTTATCAGAATCACTTGTCTGCAGTTTGGCAAAGTTTGTGAAGTGGCAAGTTCTGGAGCTGTCTAATGGCAAAATCTGGAAAAGAGCTTTCAGCACATTTGGAGGAGAGGTCCTCCAGAAACCAAAAGAACTACAGATGTTTTTAGCTGAACTTAAACTCTACTGGAGCTGGTAATGCAGGCATCTTACTCCCTCAGCTATAAAATACAGCCTCACTTTTTTCTGAAATGATGACCTTGAAACTTCTTTGAAAATATCCCTGAATAATAAGATCTAAAAACCGTTAGAATAACTCATGAATTATATAACAATGTGAAAAGGATAGAGCCTCTCTCTCTTAACAATAAAGGTTCTCAGAGATAATAACAGGACATTGGCGACGCTGTGATCTGTAAAGGACTCCAAATATGCCTGTAACCAAAACCTCTTTAAAGTACAGCCTGGGTTAAATAAACAAAGACTGATCATTGCAAGCAGCAGTGCTCAGCTGAGTTCAGTCACTGCATATCCAAAGGTCCTGCTGGATGAATATTCAAACAATGCACTCAGCCTCATGACCTTGGACTCTGCTAAAGAAAATTCCAGGAGACCATCAAGGTCTGATTTTCCTCAATCTCTCTGGGCAGAGAACGTAGAGATTAATGACCTGAAAGCGTAATGCAACAATCTGGATGAAAATATAAACCATACTGAGCTAGAGTTGTGAAAAAGGTAAATAACTGCAAATAGCCATAAGGCCACTTCAACAGATATGAAAACCACAGTAGGGGCAGGGTAGGAGAGGAAGGGAAGAATATAAAACTGAAGTATCAAATGACAGCACATAATATGCCAAAGAAAAACTTTGTAGAGAATGGACATAAAACTCTGTGCACACATTGTGAAATTTTGCTGCTGTAGTCAAACATGAGAAAATGAGAAAATAAGCCAAGAGTTGACAGTACTCCCTACTCAGAAGAGCTGTGATGCTTAACACATTGCTCAAGTACACTCATCAGCTAGAAGAAAGAAACACTGAAAGGAATCTACTACTTTCCTTAGTAGACAAAAGCACAGATTTTGCAAAGATCTCAATTTGAACAAAATATAGTCTTCTTCTTCAGTATCAGTGCTTACCTTGGACCTAGGGAGTCCAAAAGCAACAGGGGAATTTTTTCCTCCACTTTCAGTTGTTGCATATACAGACAACTGCAACCCTGTGCCAGGTAAGCACAAGGACAATGAGTTTACTGATCTGCATCCCACTGGGCACAGTCTGTGCCCTCATAGGATACATGGATACTACACAAAAGTTTCATATACTGCCTGCCTGGCCAGCTCCTGGCTGGAGCTCACACTCTGCTATGCAAAGTACAAAGTCACAAACCAAAACCACTCATCCTCCCCCCCTACAGTCCCTACCAGCCCATGTGGGCACACAGTTTGTGGTAATTGGGAGTGGGGCTGAGGCAGAGCCCCATCTCCAATGGGCTACAGCTGTGAGAAGCAGGTGAGCAGCATTGACAGCAATGAGCCACGGAGTGCCCAGGGGCACTGACCAATCACCAAAGGGACCAGAAGGCACACAGGTGCAGGGCATAATCATGAAGGGTATAAAAGGTTGGGCTAAAGAGCAAGCAGGGCAGACATGTACAGCCTTCTGAAGTGATATGGTGCTACTCTGTATGGGCAGGTGCTGGAAGCCTTCTGATGTGCTACGGTGTTACTCTGTGTGGGAGGATGCTTAAAGCCTTCTGATATTCTACGGTGAGACTCTGTGTGTTGTGGCTGTCTCAGCTGCAACAAGCCCACAGGGCCAGTTCTGAAAACGCACTAAGGACAGACCAGGGGGCCATGGCCACAAAAATGCTTCTTCCCAGCACACAGATGCACTGCTCCTTTTCTCTATTTATCACAGCCCAGCGCCAGCTGGCCCAGGAGGACACAGACAGCTCTGAGTACATGGGACATCCACACTGATACAACTCAGTGGTCACCGGGAGGCAGCAGAGCATGATTTTTCTTCCCACCCATCCCTGAGACTTCTGTGCTTACATCACTGCTGATGTGAGTATGAGCACTGAGGAGTTCATTTTCTCCAAGACCACATCTTAGAAACACACAATCATGGACTGGTTTGGGATGGAAGGACCTTAAAGACCATGCTACCCACTACCATATAGGGACACCTTTCACAAGACCAAATTGCTCAAAGTCCCATTGAACCTGGCCTCAAATACTTCCAGGAATCCACAGCTTTGCTGGATAACTTGTTCCAGTGCCTCATCAGTCACCCAGCGAAAAATCCCTTCCTAACATCTAACCCAAACTATCCCCTTTTGCTTTAAAGCCATTCACCCTTGTCCTGTCACTTTCAGATGCTGGAAGGTGTTATAAGGTCTCCCTGGAGCCTTCTTTTCCCAGTCTGATCTTACAGGAGAGACAGTCCAGCCTTTTGATCATTTTCATGGCCCTTCTATGGACCCACTCCAACAGATCCATGTCCTTCTTATTTTGGGGGCCTGAGAGCTGGATGCAGCACATCCAGTGCTGGTAGTGGGGTCTCACAAGATAAGAGTAGAAGGGAAGAAGCATCTCTCTTGACCTGCCTAGGTGCTCCTACCCATGTTCTGGAAGAGCCACTTTGAAATAACAGCAAACAAAACAGGTGTGAGAAGTGAAAACAAGAAAAAAAAAGAAAATAGACAAGAGATGCCTGATTTCTTTGCATCTTCTGTATTCTATATTTATAGTGGAAGGATATTAGCAAAGTAACATCCATACTTACTCTTTCTGAAATATACTGTTGAGAGATGAACATAAGAAAGAGCAGAAATAATGAGGGCCAGGTATAATTTGCATCCAAGGATTTTGGAGACTAGAAGTATCAGTGACTGACAGAATAACTATTTCTGTAGAGATAAAAACTTTAAAACAGCACACAAGTCATTATAACTCAGCTACAGACAGTCAGAAAATATCTCAAAAAAATTAAATTTCAGAATGTGAAAATTTCATTACTATAAATTTAAGTTTTCTTATTGTATTAAAGAATTTGTATTAAATTCAAAGAGTAAATAGCTCCTGATGAAGTTTGCAAGGAAGCAAACACTCAACAGGGAAACAAACTTCTAATCACAAACTATTTTGTTGATTATAAAGAGCATTTTCTTTAGTTCAGCCCAGTTCAAGAACAGGTTTCCTTAAAGCTTGGAGAACTGATTTGGAAGAGGAAAAGTCCTTACTTCCAACCTATACACACTTGGCAGAAGAGGCTGACACAGCTCCAAAAAGAAATGGAGACCAAAACCAGTCCATTCAGACACTTACATAGTCCTACTTAAAAATGCTGTCCAAGAGATCTAACAACCTGCCCTCAGCTGCAGAGGCAAAGCACAGTTTGTTCAGTTTGCTTTTTCAAAGATCCCAAGTACCTGATGTAGGCTGAGCACACAGTGGTGCCTTTGGCAGTCTAATTTCATACAAAAACAATTGCATTCACATTCTCCAAGGCTGCTCCAGGATGTCAGCCCAATCAAGCTCAATGAGTGCAGATAAGCAACAGAGTGGTTCAAAATACACACACCTGATCCAAATTAAATTAATCATTTTAATGCAAATTAACTGATTTTCTGATAATTCTCTTAATTTCAATAACAATGTGGTTTTACACATTTTCCACTTCTTCTCTTATATGTACTCAGTATTTTTAAACCAATTTTATAATACTGATTTTCTACCTTATGGACTGAATTCCAAGACATCATCAACAAATAAAACATGACCACATGTTATATATATATTATTCACCATTTATAAAAAAAGAATATGTATGTAATTTGTCAGTCTGAACAGCAAAAGAAGTACTAAATTAAGGAAAAGATTATATTGTCATTGACACTCAACACATGAAACAACTATCAATCAATGCAAATCATCTTGCAAGAAAAATAACTCTGAAATATGACCCAAAAAGTTTTAAGCCACTCACTTACTAAATTAAGTACACATTTAAAATCTGTGATGAAAATCAAACTGCAAACCCAAATATGATTTAAAGGTTTACTAATAAAAACATAACTGAAGACACAGTCACGAGACAAAGGGAAATAACTCAGATAATAGGCAGCATATGACATCCTTAGCACTCGTGAAGTTCTCATAAAATACCAAATAACAAACTTAAAGAATGCCAAAAGCACCTGAGGACAAAAGACAACTGAATAATTCTTGGTTTTCTAATTTATTGTAATTTTAACGAAATTACAGATGTGATTCACACATTTGTCTGTATTTTCCAGAAAAATTTTACAGGTTTAGTGATAGTCCCAGTGACCACTTTCCTTCTCTTTTCCTTGATTAAAGGAAATTTGGTTTCTCTAGATAACCACAGCTCATGTCTGCAGTTACATGTATTTTAGTAATGGGATAAGGCAAAGTTTTGATGTTTACCTACTCAAAACACAGAAGAAACCTTTGCCAAAGCTATTTGATGCGAGCCCCCAAATCACTTCAAATTAGCTACATTTTCCCTGGAAGTCTGTCCCTTATTCCTGAAGGCTGTTTGGCAATCCACAATTACATTACTCTAAAGAAATGAATACCATTTGAAAGAGTTAAAGGTGAATGCATTTTCACAAAAATAGCCAATCTACAATTCACCTGAGCTCTGACAAAAAACAGGGAAACCAGGAAAACCACGGACCGGGAATAGGTGACGACACCTCACCTACCCCTGTCGTTAGCCAGGGAAGCATCAAGCATTTCGGATCATCTTAATGGAGCAGGCCCCAATAAAGCAGATCAAAGTGTAAAATAGATAATGAAGACACTGAATGAAGACTGAAAATATTTCAGATTAAAACTAAAAGAGCCCTGGCCTTCTGAAGGCCTATGTTTATACAGATTGTGCTGAAGTGGATGGAATTTTAATCATTTCATTGGCAGCTCACCATTAACAAAGCCAAATAAAACAACACCAAAAAAAAAAAATCAACTGCAACCACTCCACATTTCCACACATATATAGAACTGTAACAAAGTAACTGTTATTTTTTGAATGTTCCCAGAATTCTGATCTGGATAAACTGACTTAGAGAAATAAAGAAAAGAAAAATGGCATCCTTCTCTTTCAGGCTTTTTGGCAGTTGGTGAATTTAATCCCACATGAGAGGCCACCTCATAAGAAGACAAAGTGTTCAAACCCAGAAGCTTTTGATGATAAAATTGCTCATGTAACTTTGCCTCTAAACTCAAGTGGGAAGCAGTCATTAAGCAAGTACACAATCACCAGAATTTCTCTAGCATGATGCTCTACAGGCTTTTTCTGTAACTCTAAACATAATAGCATTGTTGTTGGAAAAAGCAGTGGACATGTCACGTGAAAAACCAGTCACATGAAAAATCAAAGAACACTTGTGAAAGCCACATAATAGAAGTCGCCAGTCATACAGAGATTTCTTCCTCATACACAAAAAAGCATTAAGAATGCAAAGAGGCAGCCAAACTAAATTTTCAGCTAAATTAGCTACGTGGAGTACGTCTTCAGGGACAGACTCAGGAGTTCCTCTGTGCCCATCGGTCCTGCTGGCTCTCCTCCCAACCCTGGGGCAGGACCTTGGTTCACACTAGACCTCAGCCCACACCCTGGCCTCTTCACTTCTACATGAAGGAAGGAGTTAGACACAAGGGAAGCAAGATTTAACCTATTCGGGGGGCTCGTGGATGCCAGCAGATGGGATCAGCTCCCCAGCACGTCCCTGTCCTAACACAGCACTTAGGTGGAGATGTGCTACACTCAGTTCTCCGTTTGCTGGGCAGTATTTGATGAGCCAAAGCTCCTCCTGTGCTAAAATAGCACTGAACAGAAGATCTGAAGCTCATTTACTAAATAGAAGCCTAAAGAGGACTCTGGAGGAAAATATTATGCTCTAGAGCTTCCTCAGATGTGAGGCCAATAATCAATCCTTATGTTTGTCCAGTTTTCACACATAAAATTCAGCCTGCCAGAGCCAAATATGGAAACACTTTGTTCTTCATTTGAACACACACAAATTATTCATGCAAAAATCTATACAGGAATATACAGATGTACAAGAAATATATTTGTAATGATATATGGATATTGCTCTTTCAAATCCTATCTTTTCAGCTGCATATTTGTTTCTGGTCTCAGAATGTATAAGTGAAATTGTATTTTTATGGAAACATCAAAATGAGTAATGTCCTTCAATTCAGGGAATACAGAATATAATATTGCTTGTATATATAGAGCCAAAATAATACATATCTTGTTGAATGCTATTTCTAACATGAATGACATATCAACTGTCTGCCTCCAAAGTGTGGTAAGAAGAAAAGCTCTGTAATACCCCATACAAAAATGATGAGAAGTATTTCATCACAAATGCTATCTCATAAATTAGTTCATGTGTTAATTGACCAGCTGCAAACAGCACAACAGGTAATGGAATAAT
This sequence comes from Zonotrichia leucophrys gambelii, assembly GCF_028769735.1. Classification (NCBI taxonomy): domain Eukaryota; kingdom Metazoa; phylum Chordata; class Aves; order Passeriformes; family Passerellidae; genus Zonotrichia; species Zonotrichia leucophrys. Next base: position 19,983,600 of record NC_088169.1, on the reverse strand, counting down.
CATACCTTGGAGCAAGTCATAGGAGCAACATGCTTTCTAGATGAAAGTTGCTTACTCTTCTTGCAATATCATTGAGTGTCTCTATGAAAATTGCCAAAGCCATGAAGTACTGAGCTATCTACAGAAAAAAGAACAGTGAAGTGAAGGAGTCTTAAAATTAAATAAGCCTGTGTATGTATGAAGTCTGGAAGGAGACAGATTGCATCTCATAAAAGATTATCAAGACACGCATGCAGGGATACACTGGAGTCAGCCACAGCATTGCTTATGGAGTGAAACACAGCAGTGATTGATGGGACAGCCTAAACAAATATGCCCACAAACCAAAATTTTCAAAATGTTCTTTAAAGAAATATGGTAAATATGAAACAGTGTCAAGTAAAAGCAAATCAGGTCCTTATCTCACCACTGCAGTTGACATTGTATTACAGCTTCCCAGCAGGTGTTCAGGTTAGATTAGGCAGGGTAACATCTAATAATACATTCCTCCCTACTATGGGGAGGCAAATTAACTGTAAAAACAAACCCCCATCACAGACAGAAAGAAATACTGCCAAGTGAAGACTGCAACAGAGTCCTGACTGACAACATCACAGCAGAGCTTTATTATTGAATAATACTTTTCATTTTATTAAAATAAACATCAGTTAAAAATGGACCATGTGTTGTGATTCCCTGACAAAAAATTATATTGCTTCAGTCCCAAAATAGGAACCAGGATACCCTCTATTTTTCCAGTAAAAAAGAACACATTTCCTTCATGAGCATTACGATCAACCCTAACTTTAAAGCTGAGTTATTTGTGACCTTTTCCTGTTAGGAAGGGCAGGGTGTTTACACATCTGTTGAAACACCATATCATTTGCAACTAATAATTAACTGATTCCACAAGGTGTTAAGACATGTTTTAAATAAGACCACCACTAAAAAAGAAACCAAGGCAATTAATATCAGCATGCGGCTTGTTAAAGCTTCATATTTCTTGGTCATAGCAATCTTATTTTTTTGTTTGTTTTGGTTTTGTTTTTTGTTTTGTTAAAAAGAAAAAGCAGAATTTGCTACAAAAATCTCCAATTTTCCGACTAGAAATATTTTTCCTGCAGACTAATGCCTTTTTTGCAAAACAATCAAAGCATGGCGATTTGAAGTTGGACACATTCTAGCAGGATAAATGTACCATAAATACTAATTAATTCTCCATGTGACCAACTCTCTCCTATGTCTGTGAGCAGAGCTGGAGCCCAGGATCAGAAATCAAACAGAAGCTGATACTTTAGGGAGAATCAACTGTATTCCTTTAAAATTGAAGTTTTTATTTTTTCAAATAGTATAAAGAGATTTATCAATTAAGATGAAATACATAATTCAGTGAATTCTAAGATTCAACTTGGTTGCTGCCATTTAAGATGAAATTATTCAAAAATAAAAGTATGCAAAATCTTAGATTTAAATATTCTATTGATATATTAAATATACTAAATGCCCAAGGACAGCCAGGGATGTTCAGCTGTGTCACCAGTGCCATCACTGCTGCAGAGCAACCCTGCAGTGGCTGAGCCTGGGCAGGCAGAGCTGTCCCACAAGTCACAAACGCTGCACAGGGAAGGCTTTGCCCCCGAAACAACAGATTTAGAGCTGGCAGAACAGGCTTCACTGCATCTGCCACTGGATCCTTCCTACTCTCCTTTCAGATATTTGTCCAGAAAAAGGTAAATCATTAGATTGATTCCTCTTGGTAATGGCTAACTACCAGGGCAAGGACTTCTGTAAAAGCCATCAGTGCCCTAACAAGGCTGAAATATTGGAAAGAGGAGCTGCCTGTTCCACTCAACTTCTCACTCAAAGATCTCCTCAATCAAGGAACTGAAATCCCCATCTTCAAGGACAAAAGATAACAATTAATTCCTAATAATTAATTCGCAACAATTAATTCTTAAATGACAAGGCACCAATAATTCAAGTCACATTTCTGAACTTGCATTTCCAAGTAAGATATTTTGCCTCCTAAACAGAGAACGGTCTTCAGGTTGTGGTGATTTTATTGCATCTTTTTCTCCCTTTTTCCCCCCAGTACTACAAAGTGGTCACTGCAAAACCAATTAAGTTTCTTTTTATCAAAGCAAGCTCTCAGAGAAGTAGTCCCTCGTTAGGGGAGGATGACAGTTCTGAAGACAGCAGGATTGGGATCAGGAACTGTAGCATGCACCTTGGCTATAATCCCCAGCAGCTTCCTTCCGAGGTGTAATTCTAAGGTGGAAGCTTGACAGCCTGTCCCCAGAAAGGCACTGAAAGGAGAACACAGACACCCATCCAAATGAAGAAGTGAGGAGCTCTGGTGTGCACCTCTCCTTGTCAGAGGGCTGAGGTGCTGACAAGGGAAATGCTGTGCTTGACTCTGTGCCCCACAGCTGCTGTGGTCCAGCACGGGGTATGGGCAGGAATGGGGCTCCAGGGAATGGAGCACCCCAGACTGCTGTGTATGGCTGAAGGCTGGTTTACCCTCTCATAGAGCAATAATGAAACAGGTATTTGGAGAAGAGGCTTGCTATTGCTGCTGCTGACAGAGTAGCAGTTCAGAAGTAGTTAAGTGGTCATAACAAACAGGTAAGAAACCCTAAAGTTCATTAATAGTAACACTGGAGAAGGCTCAGCACAACTGTTACACATAAAAAAACCAACAGCCACTTTCTTCTACATCCTCTGCACCTTCATTAAAGCACAGGCTTGCAAACCCAATGTTTTCATACCGAATTACACAGCTAAGTTTCAAGGCAAACATATGTAAACACCCATTAGGTAAGTGTTAATAATTGACAGCAAGATGCCAGCTCTCCAGTAAGACATTTAATGGGCAAAGAGACCATTGCAAAAGGTCCTTGGAATAAACTGGACAACTTTCAAACAAAAGGAACTGCTTTCTGTATTAGTATTGTTCATCAAGACTTTATTTTGCTGCTCTTGAATATTTTTAAAATAAAAATGTTTCTGCCTAATGTTTATATTTGTGTATTTAAAATCACACATATAACCTGTTCCTTTTCTGATGGTGATTCCTCTGCCTTTGCTAGCCAAAAGGCCAGCATGGGGCTGTATCAAGTGTCAACCAGACACCAGGATTCAGCTGCCTACCACAGGGGGTGGTACCCTGTGGAGGTAGCAAACAGGTACCACAGCACCTGGGTAACTGATTCATAAGTAGCACTATCCCACACATACAGCAGATTGATGGGGTAACAACAACACTGCCCAGGGGGATCAAAAAAGATAGTAAGACTCATCTTGGGAAGAGGAGTAAAACTGCCCCAGGGGAGGAGCTGTCAGAGATCCAGCCAGCCGGGACAGGAGCTCAAGTGGGTGAGCTATCCCTACAGGGGCAGGAGCTGAACTTAGTTTTATGCTTCATCTCTGGGTAATCTCACACATAAAGGTGCCAAACTCCTTTCACAGCACAAGGATCATCCAACAACACCCAAGTAAGCTATACCATGTGCTAATCCAAACAGACTTAGTTCTGTAGAAATAAAAGTAGACTGATGCTTAAATACATTTACTTTTCACTTATTATTATTGTGATTTATCAGATTAGTAGGTTTTATTACACTTATTAGCTTGGTCACTGTGGGACTGTGGCTGCACTGCTTTGGGATCTCAACAGACCTTGTGGCACAGCCATACACTGCATCAGCTTCTCAGATTATAGATCTTCACACCATGCCAAACTGTGCATCTACACACAGGACTGGGAAAATCTGATGCCTGTGAAAAGGGAGGCAGGCAGGTAACAAAGATCAGTATTTGCCATATTCCTCCTACCACTGACCCTTGTCTAGAAGCTAAAGAAAGCTATATTTATATGCAAATTACAAATATACAGCCTTTTCAGTACAAAAAACAGATAGAAATCCTGTGCAGACTGTTTTCTTCTCAGTTGCTCTGGCGTTCTCTTCCCTCACCTTTCCAATACAATGCTGCTCTTACATTCATCCACAATGCTCTGCAAAGGCACCTTGGCTTTGACAATGCCACCTTTTTCTTTGTAGCATTCCATTGTATCCCAGCCTGCTATCACACCAATTATTAAGCATTTTCCTTCCTAATTAGTCCCATACTCTCCATCATCCTCATCTACTGCCCATGTTCATTCCACCATTTCAGGTCTCTGTCACAGTTTTCTGCACTGGGAACTTATCTCCTTCTCCTCTCATTTCTGAAGAAATTACCACTAAATATTATTATATTATATTAATTATATTTATTGTTATATTTATTAATATATTTTAATTATATTTCTTATTATGCTTATTATTACAACATTATCCCCATGGTTTAAGAATCTCTAAAACTTAGCAAGGCCAAACATCTGCTTGCTGAGTCCACTATATATCACAAAACAGTCTGTACAAATCTTGGTGCAACTGTATTGTCTTTATTGTATCTATTGCCTCTCAGGTAAAATTTCTGGAAATAAAAGTCACCTGTGTTTATACACCTTGTACAGTGATGTCCTAACCCACAAATAGGGTGCCAAGATACTAAGGCAATGTAAAAATCACCTGTGCAATGCAGGGTGACCTGTGATGCAGGGATGCCCACACAAATTCCCTGGATTCTTTATGGATTTGCACAGGGCTGGATGCCCATTTCTGTCCCTCAACCCCCCACAGTCAGGGCAGAAACAGATACTCTTATCACTCACTTTTACTGTCTCATCCCTAATTTGGGCATAATCCCAATTTAAACCAGCTATCTAACATCTAAATATCATTTCTCTAGGCTGTGCGGTTTCCAGAAATAACTGATGCTGCATCCCCTTCCCCCATCATGGAAACACACCCAGCAGCAATTGCCAAACCCAAGCCCCAGTGACCTCCTCTGTAGGGCCCGGTGGCACAGAGACCTGGCTCTCACACAGCCCTGCATGCATCAGCCACCACATCCACAGGTCATCTGTAGCTCTGGTTTTCAAGCCTTGTCCCTCCCCAGTGCTTCAGTGAGCACCCCCAGGCAGCTCCTAAGGACCAAGCAATCACTTGCCCACTGCTTCTGTCCCACTCATTGGGAGGAAATCAAAAGATACTCCAACAAGCATCTGAGCTGTGCATACTGTAAATAATCTATATATTCTTAGAGAGTGAATGTAGCCCTAATCCACAGCACCAGAGGAGGAAGAAGGAATATGCAAAAACTTTGTTAGTCCCTGCAGCAAAATCTGTAATTGATCCTTTTCCAAGCTGAGCAAATAAATTTTTCCCTCAATGGTCTTGAGCACTGTCTCAACCCTTTTAATTCAAATATTTCCTAAAAAGTTGGGAAGAACAAAAGCAAAATCAGAAACAGACTATTTCCAGGGTTATCCTAATACAAAGCATGCAAAAATATTTCTTCATTTCTTTCAAATACAGTATGTTAGAGCCCCTTCTACACATTGATGCTGTGCCAGTGGAGCACAATTCATTAATTCCTCACTTTAAAGTAAAGGCAAAAGCCCTCTAGTTGTCTTTGGGAGCAAGTGACCTGCAGCTATTTGATCTCACAACCACTCCTGTGCCTCATTGTTTGGGAAACTTCTCCACGGGAGGCATCTGAAGGAGCTGGGTCAGGACACCCAATGTCACCTGAGCGAGCACAGGGGTGCCTGTGGGGAGCACGGAGCTGTGGAGCTGCTGTACTGGAAGGCAGGGCAGCGTCCCACTGACTCCCCACAGCGAGCACTCACACACGTCCGAGGAGCCCTGGCTCGACCCACTCCAACCTTCACCCACACGGCTCTGCAGGATCTCATCTCCAGGAAACAGCATCTCAGAGCTGGGAGATGTTTCCTGACAAAATTAAAAATATTGACAATAAAACCTTGACTTATATTATTAAGAAATAGTACATTTTGTATTATTTTCATTTTCCCTGACATTGTACATTGCAATGTTGTATAAGTAACAGCTTTTTAGTAACCTGGACTCCAGATGTACTTAAATTATTGTGAAATGCTTAAATTAATATTTTTCAATGTGGTAATCATTCAAGTCAGAAAAAAATACAGACACAATGAGTATTTCCCATGCAAAAGTATAATATAGCAAACATAATTTCCAAGTTTAGAAAGAAAGAAACAGTTTATGTATTAAATATAAATATATTTTACAGTCAAATTGTTTTGCCACAAAGGTTAAATAATTCCCCTGCAGTTCACAATTTCAAGCATCCCACAGTATCTCTAGTTTCCTTTACCCTTATTGTGCTCCTAAAGTCTTCTCCTTTCTCCCATCAAACATTTGCAGCCTGACTTTCCTGGGCAACCACATCACACAGAGCATGTGATAATGTAGAGATGTAATTCCCAATTTCTCTCCTCCAGGGTTCAATTTCAAGCTTCATTACGGTTTGACAAATAAATTAGAGTGCTTTGCCACTGCACACAATAATCTTCACTTCTAAGGCAAGCCCTAGCAATTCAATTGCTTATCCTGAAATATATGTATCACACTTTGAGTGCATCAACACTCAAAGCCTTGGAACAGCTAACCCAGTTCCACCTCACACCATGCTCACTGATCTACAGATCTCTGTTCAGTCATCCCAGTCCTTCCAAAATGTTTCATGCCTTTCCCCAGTAAGGCTTCTCTGCCAGAAAAGGCTGGGTTATAAAATAACCAAAATAGTAAAAAAAATTTTTTTAAATAATCTTTGGACCTGATGGGAGGTCCCATTACACTTCCCACATGCTGATTTTTCTGTGTCCTCAACAGTTCAGCAGCTGCTTCTGCTGCACCAACACTCCCAGCACTCAAACACAAAAAGGGATTTGGAAGCAAATCCCTTCCCTTGCTCTTCTGGCCCTTTCTCACTGGCTCCAAGGAACATGCCATGCAAACACCCCACTGCTTTTCTGTTTTCAGCCTCCTCTAGCCTTAGACTTTATTTCAAGAGGGGTCAGCAAGCAAGCCCTTCTGTATGCCCCCTGCTATGTACCTTCTACAGAAATCCTCACATTCTCCTTGGGAACATCCTAACAAATTGCTCCCTTCCAGCTTTGATTTGGCCCAGATGTTGACAACCATATTTTTTCTTTCCCATTGGCTTCCACTCCACCTCCATCTGTCTGAGTCAGATCCAGCACAAGAGGCCAGTCACCCTCTTGCAGAGCAATATGGTAATTAAATGTCTTCATCTCAGCTAAGGGAGTGTGTTTCAAAAAACTGTAAGGAAGCCAGAAATAAATAAGTCACTGCAGTAATCTTATTCTTTTCACCCATAATTCAAGTTAATTCATCTTAAGCCTGCTATCTTCAGCACAAAGTTCTATAGTTAAATCTCATGCTGAAAGCTAAGTCCAAGACTTGGTCCAAAAGAAGGGGCTCCAAGAGCTCAAACCACTTAGGAAAGGTGTCCTACCACCTGAGACCTGAGACCATGGCCACCACAACTGCAGTATGGCCATGAAGATAAGCTCATTGCTGCTCCCAGTGTTTCTATTCCCAGGGCTCAACAGCTCTTCAACCTGCCAGGTGATGAGGGCTGTCTCTGTTCCCCACCCCATCATCAGGACTCAGCAGCTTTGGCAGAAAAGTTTGTGTTTGTGGAGCACAAGCAGTAAGGATCGTGCCCTGTTATCTCCACCCACCCCTCCTGCACCTCACTGTCCCTGCAGGGCTGCAGCCTTCAGCAGCCTGCCAGGATAAGGGAAGGATTTCCCTGGTAGAAAGCAAAATGCTATCTAGTTTCCAGCCAGTTTGTCAGACAGACTCCCTAACAACCAGGCCTTCAAACACCTGAGAGCTTTGCTTGAAAAGGATTTCCAAAAAGGAAGCCCAGACAAATACAGCAGTGCAGCCTAGCTCCCTCTCTGAAAGTCCCCTCCCAGCCAGCTATCACACGTAAGTTACCAAAGAACATTAAGTTACCGAAGAACAGCAGATATTCTCTTTTAATTTTGGCACTTATGCCAGACCCCATATTCTACATCTGATCAGTTGGATGCTCCTGGTTTAAAGAGCTAAAGGGAATGCATTTGGACTTCAACAATGCACTGATAGAGCCTCCAGATGTGTTTCTAAAAAAACAAGCAGGTAAGCTATCACAAGCCAAAAACAACCAATCATAGTAGAGGCAAATATAATTTAGCAAGTTATACCTACCATCACAAAACAAGCACAAACAAAGCATGAACATTTGAAACAACAAAAGCTGAAAATGCTAGTAAAATGAAAAACTGCACAAGAAAACATATGAACAAGGCTTAAATCCCCTTTACTGCTAAAAAACAGTATTCAGTTGTATGGAAGACCTCAGCACTACAGTCCTTCTCTGGGAAGGAAGAAGAAAGAAAGAAGGCTCTAATTACAATAACAAAAAGTAACAATACAGAAGATCTAGATTAAGATTTTCAAAAACTATGCAAAAAATCTGGGAAATCAAAGTTCGTCTTCAAAAGTGAGTCAAAAGCTTCAGAAAATGTCATTGCAGAGATGATGGTGAGAACTATTCAGGGAGCACCAAGCACTGGGGCAGCCAGGACAGACCATGCACTGCTGGGTCCAGCCCCAGCCTTCCACCTGCCTGAAGCACACTGAGGGCCAGGTTGTGGGGCAAGCAGAGCCACAGTGTGCTGAACCATGCCATGACCTGAGCACCTTGGGCTCAGCACTCCCAGCAGTAAACCAGGACATCCCACCATGAGCAGGGCAGGGCAGGGCCACCCCAGCAGAAGTCAAAGCTCTCCTCTGCCCAGCGGTGGTGGCACTTCAGTGGCAATCCTGCTTTCCAGCCTTGCTGATGTTCACTTAGCTACTCATTTACCATACTGTGTTGTCTTCTGCCCTTCCTTGTCTCCTTCTATTTGAACCACACAGCTGGAATCACCTTTTCTTCCTCTTATGTTCTGGTCCATGAAGGAAAAAAGTACTTACCAAGACTGCAAACACTTATGAGTCCAAGCTTTGTTTTACTGTGGGCAAGATCCTTCAGTCAGCCCATTTTCATACTCGATGCTGGAGGCTGCACCTGCTTGACAAAACCTCTGCCAGCTAAATGAAGACTTTCCAAAGTAATTTCTCAAAAGCAAGGAAAAGACACACAGGTCTGATACTGATCAACATGCTTCAGAAGCTCAAAAAAGCCCACTGCTGCATTGTAAACTGCAGCAAATTATGACCTGTGCTCCTTTCAAACAGCAGAATGGAAGCATTTATTTCGGCAAGCCAATTTGGTACCAGCTTTTTCCAGGCTGTGTGGCCCCATCTGCCTATTCCAGTTCAGTTTAGCTTTGACTGATCCCAGTTACGTAACTGTACCCTTAAGCTCATAAATTGCAAGGTCAGTATCAGGTTAAACTCTTGCTGTGTAAGACAATATAGGCAAATCCTGAACAGTCCCATTGCCACACCTATTTTTCTGTGCATTTGATGCAATTCCCAGCTCAAAGCTCGACAGGAGATTTCCTTTCCTTTTTGCATACCTCTTCAATTTTTTTCCTTCTTCCATTTCTCTCACAGGTTATTTTTACTTTGATAAAGCAAGATGACAAAAATGAAATTTAGAAAAGCTAAATTGACAGCAATGCTTCTGTACCATCATTTTATTATAGGCATTGAACTGATGTGTTTTAGGCAGCATATCATATCACCTGTCATGAGCACACTGAGCTACCATGAAAAGGTAAGAAAAATTAACAGTGTTCTACCAAGCGTTCAATATTTTTAAATGCAAACAACCCACAAAAACAGACAAGCTCAATGTCAGAACAAGTCTGTCCTAACAACACGATGTCCTAAAGGTGTAAGCCCTTCTTAGCCCTGGGCTCCCTGGTGCTGGAAGAAGCAGGCTGGCTTGGTTAAATGAGGTGACAGGAAACCAACCTGGCAAGTAGTTACTGAAAGTTCCCTGCCAAATCCCTGCTGAAGTTCTGCTAGGGCACTGTCTGTCTGCCTCTGCAAAACACTTGAATTTCAGAAAGGTTTGGTTGGGGTTTGTTTTGAATTTTACTGACACCTTTAAAGAGCTACCCTGGCTTACTTTGCATTTGTGAGACACCAGGAGAGTAGGAGTAAGAGCAAGGATATGCCTCACAGAGTAGAAACACACCAACAGCTTTGGAGAATGATTGAATGAAAGAAATTACTCTTCCTACAAGCCTGCTTCCAATGCTGGTGCTGGAGAGCATCATAATTTCTGCAACTCAGCAACTCCTGTCCCATCAAAGGTATGTTGCAGCACAAGGGAGAACAGCAGCTTTCATTCTACTGTGGAAAGAAATGATACTTGGAGTCACAGAAAATATTAGGTCAGAAGGGACTTCTGAAGGTTATCTGGTCCAATTTTCTACTCAAAGCTGAGTCTCATCTTCAAAATTTGATTGAATCCTTTGGGCCTTGACCTGTCAAGGGCTGAAAATTTCCAAGAACAGAGCCTCCACAGCCTCTCTGGGGAGCCAATCTCAAAAGTTAACCACTCCTGCTGTGAATGCTTTTTTACTTAGACCTACTCAAAATTGCTCATTTTGCAACTTTGTGACTGTCATTGTGCAACTGACAATATCCAGCTGCACCTTCTCCTTAGTCCCCATGTAGGTAGTAAAAGTGGATTTTCATTCCCCCTTGATTCTTCTCCAGGCTGAAACAAACCTCATCCTTTCCTCATGCACTAAGCACCCTCATCCTTTAAGTGTCCTGATGTCCCTCCAGTCCATTTGCTCCAGTTTGCCAACATCTCCCTTGAACAAAGAGCCCAGATGGGGCCCCACAAGGGTGAAGTCCCTTCCCTTGACCTGCCTGTTACCTTTCTGCTCATGCAGTATGAAGATATCCTGCTCTCCACATTACACGCCTTCCACAGCTCACTAAATGATAATAATGGTTAGCTTCTTTTCCTCTGGCCCACATGAGGTGGTGTAATTTATCTGCATTTGGGCTAAAAGACAGGCGGGAGGCTCTGTCACACAATTTACTCCAAGAAAAGTAAGTTTATCTGTTACATTCACACTGCCTCTGTTCAGGAGAGGTTTATGGAACAGAAAAGTTCCATCTGAGCCTTGGCAGGGTGAGGAAATCCTATGTGCTCATACCTCAAGAAGAGAAAAGCGCTGAGAAGCCTTTTGGACAGTGTGCCAGAGACTTAAAATATGTCAATTTACCAATGTAAATCTTACCAACAATTATGCTAAAAAGTTTCTTTAAAACCCTCCATGTATGTTGGCTGTCAATTACATTGGATTCCCTTAGTGAATACAGAATTAAGGCCCTTTATCTCTGAAATATGTAAAACTTCTAATTGCATCTATTTCAGTAATTGGCTGCCTCTCCTGGCTTGCTGTGGTTTGGTACCACTCCCTGGCAGAGCCCACTCTGTGTAGCATTTCTGAGTCCACTGCCCCCTTCTAAAGTCCTACAAGACCTGTTCCTGTGGTGTGCTGGAACAAAAGCTGTCACTGGATGCAGACACAAACACATGCCTGAGAAACAGTAGTGAAGCAATGAGCAAGAGGCACACCATATTTTGTCAGTAGGAAAGTTATGAAACAGCCACAAGAAAACTCAACCATATTTTTCTAATTTATGATAGAGTAGATAGGGTCTTATTTTGGAGTACGAAAATGTAGTTTATCCCAATCTCTCTTTCCCCACCACCCCTTTCAAATAGTAGTCTGCACTGTCATCAAATTAAATTAACAGTTAAATAGAGCTGATTTCCAGCCAGGACATTATGAGGATTTAACCTTCCTATACACACCTACGCTTACAAAAGGAATTGTGGTGATGAGATTGAGAGCAATATATTACCCAGAATCCTTTTAAGATTGAAGACAGGGGAAAGAGAAAAGGGATTGATTATGGTTTAAGAAGGATAAATTTGAAATATGAACTATCGAAATAGCAATATTTGAGAAGTGACAGCAGATGTGTCAATTCACATTCTTTAGCTTCAAATTCTCCCATTTCACATAATTGTTAGCTGGCCCCAGAGCCTCACAGCACTGTATAAAGAAACAATTGCACATCTTCTAAAAACAGAAGATGGTGAGATCTCTTAAACAGCTTGCCCAAAAACTCTATTGTGCCAAAATTTTTATGGGTTTATTCAATAAATTAAAAGGAATACCTCCTATGGGAAGCAAAAGACATAACAGAACTGAAAACATTTCCTGTAGGAGGAGTATTTTTAAATTTTTACAGAGAGAGGCAAATGAAAACTGAACACAGCACAGCCAACTGTTTCTCACCACATTAGTCTCAGTAGGGTGCTACTCAACTGAAATTACCCTTCAGAGAAAAAATGAAAAAGTTAGTGCTCAGAAACAATCTTGCCATATTACAACAGTGGCAGAAAACAAAGGGATAAAGTAAATAAAACCTGAAAATAGAGATGGAAATTTTGTATTAGTCTTCCTCTTGCAAAATCAGTTACATGTGCTCAGCAGAGGTACATGTAGTTCCACCACTGAAAATCAAGTCCAGGCTAATTCCAAGGCAATGCAAAAGAAATCCTAATTGCACTAAAAAACCTAAACCTAAATCCTTCCTTTGTTAGCAAGGTCTGCAACACACTTTGTACTTTGCTGAAAACCAGTTTGTCCAATTATGAGAAAAGTACTTATCATTTGACTTGGCCAATCCAAATAACAGGCAACAGCTACAGTAAAGCAGCTTTTTTTTTTTTTTCTTTTTCAGTATGAATTTCAGGTATGTATGAACAAGACTCAGTATCTTCCTTTTTAATTTTTGGCAGGGAGGATAAAGGAAGCTATTGATAACAAGGTGTATTAGAAATGGACAAAAGACAAGCCCAACATAAAAAGGTCCAAGTGTGTGGAAGAGAACTCAGAACCTAAGGGGAGAGAAAGAGAAAAGCAAGTTCCTGGCAGCCACAAGGAGAGTTTGTGCATTGGACTGACTGCTCATGTGAATTCTCACTAAGTGCAGTGCTCAAAAATCTCTTTCTGACTCCACACACTCAGAGTCCTCACGGGTAAATAGTGTAAGTCAGAAGGTCTTTTCTTTGAGAGGATACGGATGAGATGAAGTAGGAAGATCCAGAAAAGACAGTTCTGGTTTCATAACTGGGGATGCTGATGCAGGCTGTTCCCATGGCCAGGACTGTGAGGATGATGACCCAGGGATGACAGCTTTAGGGTGTGAAACTGATGCTTGGTTTTATGAGCCAGAGACCTACTACAGTACCTAACCTACTTAGGTCCAAAAACACAAACATGTGGTACCCAACATCTGGTTCCAGTACAACAATGTGGCAAGCATCAGGCACTGGAAGCTCATCAAATCCTTCAAAAACACTCTCAACTCTCCCGGGGATTTAATAATTCTTAGCTGACAACCGGAGTGGAAAAAACATGTAACTTGAAATAGCCAGTCTGTACACATCTAGGAAAAACTAAAACTTAAACAGAAAGCCTCCACATACATTTCCATTGACATGTATTATTGTTACAGGATAAGAAAAGATTTTAAAAAATAAGGATTATTTTGAACAAGCACAGCTTAAAAATTTGTACACAATAATTGATACAAAAGCTTTAAAGTGAGGTGAAGAAATTAAATTCCTGAATGGTTACTAAAGGTGTTGCTTCCTTCCTGATACTCTGGCTTGATTAGCAGTCACTGGCCAAAAGGAAAGCACACATTTGAGTACTCTGTTGAAGTCTGAAAGCTCAATACCTTCCAAACCTGGCCAATGAGCTGCAAACTCAAATGAAGTCTGAACCTTGCTCTGAACCTCCTTATTGCTCTCCTTACAGTTTCTACAAGGTGAATGGAATATTTGGCCTCTTCTCCCACAATCCAGACACCTGGTCCAGCTAGCAACCAGTGGAACCCAGGATGCACAAAAGTTGCATTTTAAAATGTTAGCTTAATTCCAGTGGTGCTTATGCTCTCAGATACTGTGCCACATAGCCAGAGAATCAAATATGAGCAGCGTTATATCATGTTTAAGGAGACTAAGACAGGATTGCCATTATGATTTTGATTTTTAGTACGTTTTTTAATTAAGATTTTAACTCTACAACTCTGACACTAATACAAGTTAGTGTCAGAACTTACTACTATGCCATCATGACTGTTCAGCCCTACTTGCTCAGAACCCACTGCTGGTTTCAATTATGAAATTTACATCTGGAAGGAAAAAACAAATCCCCCAAACAGGCTTAATACCTATACAGTCTTAATACTTGTACAGCCAGAACACTGCAGAAGAGACTTCTGAAATGTTCTTCACCTGCAAGCTGTCACAACTGCAGTTCTTTTCATGCAATAGAGTCTGCAAAACTAAATGTGCTTCAACTCCACCATCAAGTCAAGACATCAGTCTGGGTTGTTAATATTTTAGAGGTTACTCAAAATTACTTTTCAGTCTCATTTCTATTATTTTCACAAGTTCCATTCCCATTACTTAAGCAATGTACACTTGAAAAATTCTGTCTGTCCTAGCCATCAACCCCCATATTCTCATCCAATGTCTTCAGACATAATTTAGTCAAGAATGGGAAGAGACCACTTGCCAAAATCAGAAATACTGAATATATTTAGTTCCTTTTAGTTGCATTCCTGTCATGAGAGACCCACAACATTCCTGCCCACCAAATTTTGTAATTATAGAACACTTACAGCATTGAATGGAACGGACTCAGGCTGAGACTAACTAATCTGTATGTCCAGTGGTTTGGAATGTCTTAGGAAAGAAAATAAAGTAGAACAGTGCTTTATATATATATTCTCTCCAGAGCAGAGCAGTTCAGTGGTAAATACCAGCACATAGAGTTTTTAGTTTATAAAAAAAAAAAAAATCTTCCAAAGTACAGTTCTCACACATCTCATTAAGAAGACCCCTCAACAGAAAAAATGCAAGTTATAGATTTAAACATGCTAGACCCCCATTTTGCTTCCAGGACAGTTAATCAGAGCTCTGCAAGGGAATATGTTCCAACATGTCTTCTATGCATACAGCAAGATCTCTGGGTTAGGTATCAAGGTGCTTCAGGGTAACACACTGCTCTCACCATTGATGTCCACCTAAACCACCACTGACACAGCTTGAGGCAGTTTCCTCTTGCCCTGGCACTGGCTGCCTCAGAGAAGAGAGGACCCCCACTTGCTACAAGGAAAGAGAGAATCTCCACTGCCTTCCCAATGGATTTAAACTCCCAAAGTATCAAGCCAGTGAATTTACCAAAGCTGACCCGCCAAGGCATCTGTCAGCTGAAACCTGCGCTGTGAATGTTCACTACTTCTGACGGCCATGCTATAAAACAATTCAGCTAAACCAATGTTGTTCTGCTAGTGCAGATTAGTTTCTCCAGCATCCTTGCAGCTCATCACAGCTTGGCCAGCCAGCAGTGCAGGAGACACTTGGACAAATCCTGGCTTCTCCCCCAAAACCTGGTGAGGAACCAGGGCAACCTTCCCTCCCATGCCATGGAAAACTCCTCCTGTAGTGCTCAACGGCGAGCAAGTGGATCACAGGGTAGGTCAGGAGGAGGAGGAGGAGGTGTGGAAGGCTGAGCTGTCCACCCACAACCCAATTTCATTGAGAAGCAAATTGCAAACTAAGGATGTTGCCCCCTGCCTCCCAGGGGCCAGGCATGCAGGTGGGAAGGCTGCAGATGTTTTGCTACCGTTACTTTAAAATAAGCTCTCCCCCCATAAAAGCATACTACTTGGAGATGGTAATGTTTAACCAGTCAGTAACACACAGATTATGACAGCAAAATAATCAGACCATATAAATTTAAGTGTGTAGATTTGGTTTCTCACAACAAATAGATTGCTTGGATACATTCCCATGATTTGCCATATTTTTAATCCACTTGTTGTGGCTTTCCATTACCATTTTTAAGACAGAAAAATAAGCACAAGAATCAACACAACTTGCGACTTCACACAGATCTATTAATCTTGAGCTATTCTGGACCCAGTAAATGTATTTCAGCCAGTCAGTCAGTGTAAACACTCGCATCCTTAACTTGTGCAGGTCTACTCAGGTATGTTAGCATAAATGTATGACAAATTTTGGCAGAATCAAGGCATTAAAGTATTTCTAGGTATTTTTACCATCTTATCCATGATATTTAGCTTACTTAGAGACTTACCTGAGCATATGGAACACTTAATGAAACGATAATAGGCTTAATTTTGCAAGTGAAAGTGCATTTTCTTTAAGGAAAACAACATAAAAGAACAGCTGAGATCAGATGGGAATTAAAGATGAATGCTTTTTTTCCCTTATTAAAAATCCCCCTTGGCTTTGTCCTCCTGAAACCACTGGAAATGTAGTTGCTGATTTACACAGACCCAGGAACAGGTTTTTTATTTAAGCAGCTTATATACATAAGCAGAAAACAGAAAGGTGAAAGAATGCTTGTCAGAGAAGTGAAGTTCTGCCAAAAAATAATCTTTATAGTTGTAAAAAGGTTCTTGTGAAGAAAACAACATGTCAATAACGAACTGCCAGGTCACTGGACAGTGAGAGACACATCTGTCAGATGATGCTTCACATTCAAAAATCTGTGGACCTAAGAAACACATTTAGGTGTGACCTGAAATTGGAAATCCCCTGTGCATTCAGGCATTCCATTAAAAATTATTTATGAATGGTGGCATGAACTTAGCAGCAACCTTTCTCTCCCTAGGCCAGCAGACAGGCTTGTCATAAAAAATGCAGAAGTCAAAGAACTACAATGAAAAAAAGATAAAATAAGCAATCCATTTTATTCTCCTGGCATCATAACAAAGCCAATATGGGCACTGTGGCCTCATATACAAAATCTCAGATCAGTGGGGCATGACTGCTGTAAAAGCTGACTGGAGCTGGGCCCAGGGTACGTGCCCCTGCAGTACCACCATCCCAGGGCAGGGTTCATCCAGTGCAGGCTGCAAACCCCACCTTCAATGTGTCCCTGTGGATGCCACCACACTGATCCAGCTTGGGACAGGTGCAGGAGGTCTGGCCCAGAAGTTATCATTTTGAAGGGGTTATGAAGGGAAGTTCCATGGCATTTTTACTTCACTTTACTCCTTTAAAGATTAAGGTAGTGGGGGAGAAAATAATTCCCACACTTATCTCCTAGTCCATAACCCTGCTGCTTCCACTGTGGGTATAGAGCAATATTTCCTAAAAAGGGCAATTATAATGAAGGTGTTGGAATGAAGGTAAAGAAAACTGATTTTGCATTTATTTTATTCCCAACTTGCAGGATGGGGATAAAATACTAAACTACAACTAAAACTTTCAATGTTTATTTTCATTAGGCAGTCATATATTCAGATGTCTTTTACAGCTGAGTAAAATCATTATTGTGATGTATTTTATTTCCTAAGCTGAACAGAAATGGAACTACAGATTTTCTACTGAAAATACAATAATTTGAATAATGGGACCTTTTAAAGCTATACTATTATAAACAGTTACTTCCTTTTCACCCAATAAAATGTGGGTTTTTCCACCTCCTCAAGCACACTTGCTTTGCCACAGCCAGGATGAAGTTGTAGAGACAAAAAATCCTTCACTTACAAAAAAATGCACCTCTTCAAATAAACACTAAATATTAAGCAAACAACTAAGTCCTTTTTTAATAATGCTATTTTATAATGAGACCAGACTGAATGACAATTAGGATGCATTCCTAAAAAATAGGGAGAATAAGATAAATATTATGTATGAGCAGTTTCTTCTAAAACATAGATTAATATAATTTGCAGATGTCTTTGCTGAACACCTAAGTTCATATCTGTATAATGTCTTGAAATAGCAACTGTGAAACCAGCGAGTATCAGGTTAAACGAGAACTGACATAAAATTCACAATGACAACACTGGCCCACTGCAGGAGGCCAGCACACCCTGCTCCTGACATCAAAGCCTTACCACCCTAGCTGCTGGGACAATGACATCCCTCCCAAAAAAAAAAGGTGTTAACTATTTAAAAATGCTCAACACGAAATTAAGGAAGAACCAGTACTTTGCAATATGCACCCTGAAGATGTGCTGTGGTGTGTGTTTTGACACACAGCAGATCTGAAAAAAATGCCCCAACTGTCCACCACCATAGATTCAGTGAAAAAAGGAAGACCTGCTTAGATTTACAAATCAGAAGCCATGCTGTGAGTCTTGGACCCAGTAAGGAAACTCTGCACAGAAACCTTATGTACATTACATTTTTTGATAGACCTTATAACACCATTAGTGGATAAGCAGCAAACTTACCCTTAAGTAGTGTGATCACTTTTTATCTCACTGTCCACTGGAGGTTTTTATCCTTGATTAGTGTGATCACCTATTTTCTCACTGTTCACTGATGCTACAAATCCCACAAAGTTCTTTGACACCATGAATTTTTTACTACCTTAAAATTCAAGCATCAGGATGAAACATTGCTTAGAGTAACTTCTGATTACAAGACTTCATAATAATCCATTTTTTAAAACTGCTAAGATTCTTCACCACCTCTTTCAACCTTAGCCAGCATCATGCCTGAAGTTGCCATCCACATGTTGACACTCCATTCCAGTTGGCAGACACTAACAACTTTTATACTCCAAGCAGACAGGGAGATATGGGAGCTCAGGGTAAGATGCAGCCTTTGCCTATGAGAACTGCATTTTGTGATCTTGTGCTATCATGATGCCCAGTTTGGCTTTGATCTGATATTGCTGTGTAAGGTAACCATTTTACAAGAACTTACACATCCCATGGCAACAATGGGCCTGTTTTATTGGTTCATCTAATTATTACCAACTGTTTATAATAAGTTCATCTGAAATGGAAATGAAAATGCTGTTTTCTGATCCCAGTTCTCCAGAAAGCATTACTAAACAGTTAAGCAGGAAACCTCATCACCATGAACAGGATGGAGAATTTCTCAAAACAAAAAAATTTCTTCTGCTGCTACAAAGGGCTCAGCATAACCAACTCGATGAGCAATTGCTACCAGGAAACAATGCCACATTTTTTGAAAACATTCATCCACATGGTATGGTATCTGCAGCCCAACATCAATGACATCCAAGTTAAATGAATAAATATTTGCATTGCAAAGTTGCATTTGTCTTGGAATACAATTGCTCTTCATGTGGTACTGACAGATGTGCGTTTTCAAATAAATCACAACTCACTGGGTGTGTGCACATTAAAAATAATTTGCCTATCTTGTTAGAAACCATCACGTGCTTCAGTTTAAGAGGTGTGAAACTGGGAGGGGAAGGTTTTACAGGCCTGGGACACATACACAAGGAACCCGTCGAGGGAACCTCAAATATCCGACCCTCCAGCGCCGCAGATGCCAGCTCCCGACACCAACACCCGCGGCGGCCTCGACGGCCCCGCTGCACCGCGCACCCACCGCGGTGCGGCAGCCCCGCCGGGCCGGGCGGCGGCGAAACACGGGAACGGGGGCGAGGGCGGCGCGGCGTGTGCCCGTCCCCTGGGGGCGGGCGTGCCTACCTCGGATTTCCACACGACGTAGGCGGCGGGGCGAGGCTCGGGCGGCGAGGGTTGCCCCTTCCTTTGCTGCAGCCAGCGCCGGGGCGAGGAGAAGATGCTGTTGGCGGGGCTAGCGGTGCCGCTCAGCGCCAGGGCCGAGGGGGTGCGCGCCAGGAAGGGCAGCTCGCAGCCGGGACTGCGCTTCCCGCGGAGGCTCTCCTCGTCAAAGAGAGCGCTGCCCGGCGGCGAGCGCTCCAGTGGGGTGCAGGGGGTGGAGAAGGAGGCGCCGTGGGGCGGCGGGGCGCCCCGAAGAGCGCGGCGCTGCCCCAGGGGGCTGCCGGCGGCCCGCGCCCGCGGCGCCCGTCCCGCGCCCTCGCCGTCCTCCCGGCCGCCGCCGATGATGGCGGGGTCGAGGCTGCGCGTCTGGCGGAGCCTCCGCTTGGAGAGGCTCTTGGCGGCGGCGGGGGCGGCGGCGGCCGGGGAGGAGCAGGAGAAGACGCTGCTCAGCAGGCTCTGCGCCGACATCCCGGCGGGTGCCGCCCCGGGCACGGCGGGGCGGCCGGGGGTCCTGCCTGGGCTCTCGCTGCCTCTGCCTCCAGCCCCCGCCAGGGCGGCGCGGAGCGGCCCTCGGGGCGTCCCCTCGGCCGGGCTCAGCCCCCGGCAGCGCGGCCCGACGGCGGCACCGCGGGGCTCATGGCGGCGTCCGGCGCTGGGGCTGCTCCGGGGCTGCCGCCGGCGCGGTCACTTTGCTGGGAGGGAGAGGGAGGGAAAAAAAAAAAAAAGTTACGAGAGAAAAGGGGAGGGAAAACGGCAGCAGCGGAGCTTTTATCTGGGCTCGCCGCAGGCTGCCAGAGTCACTCCCCCCTCGGCCGCGATGCGCAGGGAGTCGCGGGCCGCCCCACACACACACACACACACATGCACAGCTGGTCGGGTCCGGCGGTGGCAGGGCCCGTCCGCCTCCCCTCACGGGGCGGGAAGAGCCGCTGCCGGTGTCGCCCGCACCTCGCTGTGCCGCGGGACGGCCCCGTCGGGGGCGCGGGGCAGGCAGCCCCGCCGGGCTGCGCGGGCCCCGGGCGCTGCCGCCCTGGGACGGTGTGGTTGCGTTTGGGGACGGATCGAGCAGCTGTTCTCCGGAACGATCGCTCCCGATGTGCAGGCGAGCCTGGATCTGACCTTCTGAGCCCTGCGCCGCGTCCCATTCCGGCCCCGCTGCTGCTTATGGAACCTCCGTCCGTCCCGGCCCGGCTGTGTCGGGCAGAGATGATGTCTCCAGAAAAAGTTTCCAGCAACAAATACTCACATTGTGCAGCACACGGGACAGGGTCTTCAACGGAGCTCAATTTGTAGCTGTGTTCTGGCCCACGTCTCTCCTCCATCCTCTGAAATACCTCCTTTAAGGGCACATGGACGTGAGCCCCACAGGCAGCATGGGCCACCGAGACCTGTAACTCGTCTGCTGAGTACCTCACTGCCACAGAAAAGGACAGGAGTGGGACCGGTGAAGCTAAGCCTCCTCAGCTCAAGTAACTGAACATGTTTGTCTTCCATTGAGACTTTCTCTGTGCCCACTGCAAGCATAAGGAAGGAAACATTTACCAGAGAGACAGAGCAAACTTACGGAAAGCAAAATTGTAAAGAAATGCAGAAACAGAATGCACAGAGAGGGACAAGATCAGGCAGCTCCATGAAGGCAGCCAGCCCCTTCTCACCTGGAGTGAAGGAAGCAGCCCCTCAGCTGCAGAATCTGGCTCGTTCTGCTGCTCCTAGCTGGGAATATCAACAGTTCTCCTCCCCTCACTGAGGGAGTTCAGCTGTGATGTTTGTCAGGTTTTTCCTGGATCTCCAACACCATCATTTACTCTGTGTTTAAACTTTATTAAGTAACCTTTAGCTTCATGGGTCGGTTTGTTTCTGTTGCTATTGTGTCAGTGAATGCTACAGCTGCTAAATTTTTCAAGTTGGAAAGCAAAACACACAGCACCAAACCCTGTTTTTCTTCCTGACCTTTTATTTGTGGAGTAAGTGGAAGATGCCCTGTGCATTTGGCAAACCTCCCCAGTCTCAGATGAGCTCACAGTTAGACTGCAGATTCCATGGGGCCTTAGCATCCTTCTTTTGACTTGAAAACCCACCAGCTCCAAAAACCCCAGTCTCCCCAAAACTGTTGCAAGCAGCTCTTAGAACATTTGTTTAGAAAAAGATTGGTTATTTTGGAAAAGAAAAAAAAAAAGTGCTTCAGAAAATAACACAAGGGTTATTTTCTCCTCCTGCTGCATTTTCTCCTCAGACCCTAGTGCAGGGTTGTGTTGTTCTCTCTGGGGTCCTGGAGCCAATGCAGGTAAATGCTCTATGGCAGCACTTTCTGGTTTCATCAATAGAGTAGGCAGATCTCTCCTCTGTGGCTTTGTTTAAAGTTCATGAACAGCTACAGCACACAAGTACATCCTCTTTCAAAGGGAGGTGTTCTGCTTTTAGGTAATGTTTCCAAATGAGATTTTTTTCCCTTGGTCTGCAAAGTAGCTTTTCCCTCTTATTTTCACAAACTGTCCTATTGCCTAATTCCAAGTTCCTCCACAGCTAAGGTTGCAGCTGTTTCTGTTTAGAACTTCATTTCATTTTGCCTCCTCATTAATGCCTTCAATAAGGTCTCATGCTTGGGACTAAAAAGAAGGTCTGAAGCATAAGACAATCTGCAGTTGTTTTTGCAGTTCTGAGCCTATTCTAGCAATTTAGTTGAGACACATCTGCAATACAAATATACATACGTGTGGCTCCAAGTATTTGCTCTTTTTGTCCTGTACAAACATCATGGGAACATAAAGGGACAGGAAGACACGAGGAAAAAGGCAGAGAGGGAAATTCGGAGCTGTAAGGAACTCATCACATGAGGAGCAGAGAGGACAAGCACATTTGCCTCCAGAATTCACCAGAAGCAGTTCCCTGAAGCAGTGAGGTGCCCTGCCCACTTTGAAGGGCTGACACTCCTGGGCACAGCCGGTTGCCAGCAGGCAAACCCCCAAGTTTCCTATTCAGATCCTTACACACTGCACACACAGCCTGTGAAAGGAGACTGAAACGATCAGATAAGTGCATAGTTAGGAGCATACGTCACAAGCAGCAGCTCTAAATGAAGTGGAGGCAAAGCATTCTTATTTCCACCTGCTCAGCCCAAGTATTACTTATTGCCCAGCTGGTTTTCTTCATGAAAGCCTCCATCAAAAATTATAGTTTTCATGAGACAGAGAGGATCACACTTGCAATTCAAAGAGTAAATGCAGCATGTGCATAGAGATTATCCATGTAGACAACTTCACTGCTGCTCATAGCTGCTGTCTGCATCTTTCAGGGGTAATAGCAATAAAAGTACTTACTGATTATTTTTGAAGTTTCTGTTCATTATCACTACGAACTGGATTATTGTGAGACCTGGCATCACCATCCTGAAATAGGCTTGAGCTCTTAGTGGGCATGGTACAGGCACAGGACAAAACCACAGTCCTAATTCCCAAATTTTACTGATAACTTCCAGCCACAAGATACTGTCTGGGCAGCCATATCTGCAGAGGATTAGTGAGAGTACTAGTTGATCTGATGCTGCTAGCCCTTCCTTTCTGAGGCAAAACACTGGAACAGGCTGCCCAAGGAAGTGGTGGAGGCACTGTCCCGGAAGGTATTTAAAAAACCTGTAGAATTGGCACAAAATTATTTCTATTTATGCCTTCATTGCCTTGACATTCACCAACAAAGTCTCCCAGCCCTTTGTGCCTCAAGGTGAAAAAACCTCTAAACAGGGGGAAAGGACCAAGTTGTGGATCTTTTCTTGAGGAGTCACAGACAAATGAAGTCTCAGGAACCAGTGGGGATGAATCTGAGGGTGCTCAAATGGCTGGATAATGTCACTGGAAAGCCACTTTTTATATTTGAAAGGCCATCAAAATTTGGAGAAGTACCTAATGGCTTGGAAAAGGCTAAAAGTTGCACCTGTCTTCAAAAAGAGCAAGGACTGCCTAAGCTGCTAAAGGCTGGTGGCTTCACTTCAGGAAAATCACAAAAGCAAGTTCTCTTGGAAGAGAACTTCTGGGCACATGGAGGAGAAAAATGCGACTGGAAAGACTCAGCATGGATTTACCAAGGGTAATCATCAATACTGGAACAGGTTATGGGATCCCTATCACTGATGGTTTTCAAGATCTAACTGAAAAAGGCACTAAGTAATCTTGTCTCAGTTTAGTTTTTGCCCTTCTATGACCAGGAGGTTGGAGTATAGACCTCTTGAGCTTCCCTCCAACTTGAATCACTTTCTGGTTCTAAACAAATACTAATTTTGAAGCAAAGTCAAGAAAACCTTAGCCTTCAGAAAATTTTCAGAGACTTTGTGTAAAATGGCTATCACTTGACTTTGTAACAAGCATGTAACATGGTTACATTTTAGAGAAGCTATGGTCTTATTGTTATTTTAACAATGTCTGGTTTTATTAATGCCTCATTAAACTGAAATTGGAAGGAGTGACTGTCACCTGTTATTGGTTGAATTTAAAAAAAATATTTTTTTATCAAAGTTAGAGTGTATTCATCTCAAGAATGAAAAAAAGCCTGGTTCGTTCAGACTTCTGAAAAATCCCTGAAAATAAAGGTGATTTGGAAAATAGTAACTTTTTGCTACTCTAATTATTTATTTAGAATTTACTAAGCATTAAAAAAAAAATCCAAAGCCACTCTTTTACCTTACTTTTTTTTTTTTTCTTACTGAAGAATTCCTAAGTTTGTCATTCCTGGGATTTGATTTTTTTGTTCAAAAAGGATTTCATCTAAAATGTATCTCTTCCAGTCTTTCTGTGAAAATGAAAGAAGTGTTATATTTTTTTACGAAACTTTTGTCTTTGTTGCAGTGGAATTGATCTATAAACACTTCAGCACAGCACTCAAGGCTTCTCGTCCAGAAGAGAAGTGTTTGTGGAAGTAGCTGTGAAGTGGGGTGCATAAGTCCACACAAGGAGCCAGCACCCAGCTTTTACTCCAGTGGGGCTCAACCTTCCTAGCTAAGCACTGGTAGGTCACCAGTAGCTGGTGACCTACTCAGTGCTTAGCTAGGAAAGCTCAGTCTGTGTGACAGCATCTCCAAAAAAAATTAAAAAGCAATTTTCTGTAAAGAGAAAAAGGCTTATTTATACTGGAAGGGAGAAGCAATGTAATGCCATTGTTCCTCAAAACATTTGCTATACTGAAGCAATAATAATGACATATAAGGATATGTAGTACGCACCTTATGTAGACATAAGCCTACTACATATCCTTACAGAAGTTATATATACACTGTGCAAATCTGTTATATAGCATGTGGTATATATAAGTAAAAGTGGTGTATATATTTGTAAATGTGTGTGCATATACATACGTACATTTAGATATACATGTATGTATAGAGCATGCATATATATACACGGGGATTTGGGTCATTTTTTGAGCGAGAGGCAGTGTTCCGCTCTCTGTGCTCCCCTCCCGGCATTCCAGCGCCGCCCGGACAATTCCCTGGAACGTCCCGGGGATCGCGGAGCCGCGGGGGGCGGGGCCGGGGGCGCCCGGGGGCGGGGCCTCGGCTCTGGCCCCGCCCCGCGGCCCCGCCCCCCGAGGCGCGCGCCGCCCGCAGCCGCCGTGCCGATGCCACGTGGGAGGCGGCGGAGCCGCCGCCGCCGCCGGGCCGGAGTCGCGGCCCCGCTAACGCTGGGGACGGCGCTCGCCGGCCGCCGCGAGGAGGGGAGGTCGCGGAGCCCCCGGGACCGCACCGGGATCGCCGAGACCCGATGGGTGCTCGGCGCGGTGGCGCCCGGCTCGCGGCTCGGCCTCCCGGGCCTAGAGGCGCTGGCGGCGGCGGCCGGGCCTAGGGGCGGCTCTCCGCCCTGGGCGGCGCCCTCGCTGCTGCAGGTGCCGGCGGCGGCCCAGCCGGCCCCGCGGCGGGACGGCAGCGACTTGCCCGCCGGCGCGCCCGCCGCCCTGGCCGTGCTGCGGCTTCAGCCCGGCGCCGAGGGCTCGGCGCGGGCGGCGGCAGCGGCGGCGGCCGGGGCCGCGCCGCGCCTGCGGACCGTCTACGTGAACCCGCGCTGGCTGGAGCGCCAGGCCGCGCTGGGGGCGGCGGCGGCAGCGGCGGCGGCCGCCAGCCCCTGCGCCGAGGCGGCAGCGGCGAGCGGCGCGGCCGGGGCCCCGGCTCCGGCCCCAGCTCCAGCCCCAGCCCCTGCTCCTGCTCCTGCTCCTGCTCCTGCTCCGGCCCCAGCTCCGGCTCCGGCAGCAGCGGCGGCGGCGGGGCAGGGCGAGGCCGAGGCGGCGGCCACCCCCTACGTGGGGCTGCGGCGGCCGCTGGGCTACAAGTTGGCCAAGGCCACGAAGGAGCGGATCTGGCGGGGGGAGTTCATTGACCTCTTTTCCTTGCTCCACACAGAGCTGGCCCCCGAGCACGGCCCGCGCCCGGGGGACACGCTGGACCAGTGGGTCTCGGCCTTCCTGGTGTACGCCAGCGTGCTGTGCGAGAAGCACCCGGCGCGCTGCGGAGCCATGTTCAAGTACCTGGACACCATCCGCAAGCTGCACGCCACCTACGGGGGCACCTCCTGGATGAACTACGATGAGGATTTCCGGCGGCGGGCGGCCAAGAACCCCTCGCTGCCCTGGGGCGACGTCGACTTGGACCTGTGGATGAAGTGGATGGCGCCCCTCAAGTCGCTTGTCCCCAGACGCCTGCGTACCGACAGCGAGACACAGGCCTCGCCGGCCCAGCCGCCACCGCCGGGCCAGAGCCCCAAGCAGGAGGAGAAAAGCCAGGTGTGATGGGCCGATGGCCGCGTGTTTCTCTACTCTGCTGGCCGGGCATGGCGCTCCCTCGCATGGGAAGAGGAGAAAGGGGCAGTTGGGGTGCCCTTGTTTGGTCGGCAGCTCTCGTCTCGTGGCACTGACCCTTTGCTCGTGTTGACCATAGGGACGCGGTATCATGGGTGCCCACCCATGGGCTGGCCACCGTGAGAGGTGTGCACGCAGATGGATGCTCTGAGCAAATGTTTGAGCATTTATTGCTCCAGGCACCAGAAAATAGGAGCCCCATTCCTTCTTCTGATATATTTTTGTATTTTCCTGAAGACATTAGAAGAAAGATGTTCTGTTGTTTTGTTCTTTTCCTTTGAGTTGTCTTTAAAAATCAACTTTCTCAGCAATACAGTTATCTGTATGTAAGGCAAAGAGTACAGACTCTGCTGTTATTATGGGAACATGTGGGCGCTTGCACACAGCATGGGATGGCAAAAAATTGATATGAATACAGATAAACATAACAGGAATGGCCACAGTGTGCAAATTCACCACGATTTGAAGATTAAACCTGTTTGGGGGCTCGCTAGATTTAATCCACAAGTTAGAGCCTGTTTTGTGGGAAAAGATGAGTGTGATTAGGAGAAGCAGGGAGGATTTTGTGTACTTGGTTTGCTTTCAGTACAGGCATCACTGTGTGAATTGTTATAATCTGTGGTGGATGCAGGCAGGTCTGCCCTTTGTCCTGCCTGAGGCATGATGCTGACCTCCACAGCCAGCTGCCTGTCTATATTGGGGTTGTGCTGCTTCTCTTACACCGGTGACTGCAGTCTGCCAAATCCTCAGCACAGAAAATTCAGCTGGATGCTGAGCTTCATGCCAGCTGAATGGTGACAGAGAGATTCTGTTATAATGGCTATGTTTATTTCCGATAAATTATTTTTTACAATTGTAGAAAGAACCTTTGCTTTCCAGAAGAATTTTTTTTGCTTTATCAGATGCTGTGCTTGTCTGATTGCCAGCACAGGGGGGGGGACTAAGTTCCTTGCTTTGACTCATGTTAGCCTGGTCCCTTTTCAAGGCGTATGAAAGTGCTTGGTGTGTCACAGCAAGTCTTGCCTTTGGTGCATATCAAAAGTAACTTCTCTGGGTCAACCTGTGACATAGAAAGGGAGCAAACACCACACAGTAAGATAGATAAACCCAGGCCTGCTGGCCTTGCACCTTCTGTGGTTGATGCTCTGTGTTCTGCAACTTTTTCTCATATGTCTGTTTACATTTCTCCATTCTCAAGGTGAACAGCTCAGTTCTTGTTTTCCTACAGATCTTATGTGAGCACCAGATGGGCAGTGACTTATAGCTTTCATCTTATGTGAGACTGGACCTTCAGCTTGTCATGTTAACCACTCTTGTAACTTCTTCCACAGCAGCTGGTCTGTCAGTGCTGACCTTTGCTGGGTTTTCTGCTGAGGCACCAGGGATCTCAATCCCCTTTGATTTCATGGAAACTTCCTAGTTGATTTTTATCAGTGGCATTGTTGTATTTTTTTCCCCCAGAAAGTGTAAAGAAAAAAAATAAACATGTTTATTTTAACTCTTACAAAATATCAAAAGTTTAATGTTTGTAAAATGAGTGGTACTTTCAAAGCACAATGAAAAAGTAAAAAGTAAAACTTGGGCAATTAATTGTTGTGGTTTCAGCCACCTTTCTGTTACTAGAGCAGTTTTTAATTGGTAGCATATAGTCTCTTATAACTGTTTAAAAATGTCCTTAAATGAAATGATGGTTTAGGCAGCTGTCAAATGTAGGTGAGGCCTAGGATAAAGCATGAATTTGTCATTGGCATGGTCACAGCAAGGAAATATTTTCTTGGAGGTGACCTGTGTGTTTTCCCCATATCTCCTCAGTTTGCTGCAAGCTCTCTTTATGTTGTATAAAACTACGTCAGCCAAATAAGATGCGACATCACACTTGGGTGAAAGAACTGGAGAATTAAAATGGGAGAGAATAGCCTTTTATGGCCTCAAGACTTTGGACAGAACCTAAGCTTTTCAACTTTTACACTGTCAAGAGGAAGAGGAGGTGTTTTACAAAAACCTTTTTTACCAGGCTGTTGTTTTGAAATTATTTTCTTTTTGTAGTTTCGAAGGATAGTGTTAGGCAGCCTGACTGGATTTCATTCCCCCTTGTAGTCCAAGACTCCTTGAATTTCAGCATCATTTAGTTTTTAGTGCCTGTATCTCTAATTCTGCATTTCCACAGAGGGTTAAACAGTGAAAATTAAGTCAAAGTGTAGGAAGCATTGTGTCTGAGCACAGCTGTCCTTTCTAAGGCACTGGTGAAGAGTAACTTTGCATTACATGGAAAGAACAAAGTGAGAAATCCTAGCTGTAGTTTGAGTGCGATAATTGGTGTGTGTGTAGGATAGGTGAGAGTCATTCCTGCAAATTTATGTCTGTGTGTATAACTTCAGACAACTCTCTTTTTTTTCCCCAGACTCCATGAAAACAGAAGACCAGTTGGGATGGGAGTCAGACTAAGTGGGTGAGTTTATTTATAAAACTGAATAACTTTGGATCTTAAATATTTGCAGATTTGTTAAATACAGAATTTCTTATTGGTGCCAACAGCCTGACTCCGTTGGTGTTTAAGTGGAGCTCTGGTATTCTAGTGCATTCTTTTACCTCTGCTTCTGTTGCGTTGCAAGCTGTGCTAGAGAAGACGTAGGAAATTCATTGTACCAATCAGCAATTGTAACAATGGACTACAAACCTGCAGAGCAAGCCAGTTTGCTGGAAAACAGGAATTCCTGCAGCGCAGCACTTGTCACAGACTATCCAAAGAGGGCAAAGATTCAGGAAGGTGAATAAATTGAACACTGGTTGAATGAGGTCAGGAGCACTCTCCCGGAGGAGAATCCTGCCTAAAATACTACTTTGAAAGTAAAAGCCAATTTAATGCGCAGATTAAACCTTCTCATTTGACCAAACTTGTGTGCAATCCTGGATCTTTGCAGATCACAACCGGACACTTCAGAACCCTATGTATTATATTTGTTTAAAAAAATAAATCATAACTTGTCTTGTTACAGCTGTTACTTTTGCCATTTCATTGAGAGTATCTGCAACATAAATGTGTATTTGACTCAGAAAAGTATCATACACTTGGGATAATAACTCAGGTTGTCAACAGAATTATTCTGTTAGGCTCAGTATCCTCTTTCCATTGTTCTGCATTAACCATTACTGTCATTGTCAAATAGTCCAATTGTGCATTACAAAATTCTTCATCAATTATAATGATTGACCTAAGTTATAATTTTGTTTATATCCTAGTAGATTACTTAAAATCGTGACCATCAGACTTTGTAGTCTGGTGTTCATGAAAATCTTTTTCACTGATTCACAGTTTTCATTTTGCATCTCAGTATGTTGTTTTCTTCTCCTTTTTCCTTGCATACTAAGGGGTGTGGTCAAGGTAATGCTATGATCCAGTAATGCGCATGATGGTAAGGGTTTGCCTTTAGTTGTTTCAGGAAAAAGCTGCCCTTATGTTCTCTCCCTTTCTCAATATTTCCAATAATATGCATAACATAAAGTGTTTGTAAATTGATATCAAACTGTTTGTGACTTCACCTAAATAAATTTTTATATTTAAATGCTATTCTTAATCTTACCAGGTTTTTTCCTCCCTTGTTCTTGTATTGCCACTTCGCTTTTGTATTCGCTTTTTTATCACCCGACTTTTTACACAATTTCTGGTTTTCAGTTATTAAAGCACAACTGAATTTTAATTAACAAGTGAAAATAAATTAGCCTTTGGAATTTTCTTCCAATATTTTGCATAAAGACTTCATAATGTAGCTGTAGCTATCGTAGCTTATTCATCTGCCAGTTTTTGAGACAGTGATAGCACATATTGGGCCTTGAAAATGAAATAGCTTCTGTACTAAATACTTAATGGTCTCCAAAACTGATTTAGTGAATGCTGAGATTCCTGCATTTGATACAGTAGAATATAGAGCACTTTTACACATTACAAAAGTACTTTTTGTTTTCAAGAAGGGGCTTAAGCTCAATCATCTGATCACTCATGCTATTTTTCCTTTGTCCTCCTGTTTTAAGAAATCAGAACCTGGTTACTCACTGGTCTGTGCTTTGTTTGTTACCATCATTGCTCCATGAACCACATGGCTGCTCCATCACTGCAGGCATCTCTGCCTGAGCAAGTGCTGTAGTGTCAGGATTTGGGAAGAGGTCTGGGAAGAGGTGGATGTGGAGTGAGGAGGAGTGAGCAAAAACTGGTCTCATCTGTCTCCCTGATGAATTGTACGAGTGTGGTCTTAACCTATGGACTCAGAGCAGCAAAGCAGCAAGTTTTGGTTTTTGTCTGCTTTGAAAGCAGCATAGCCAGCTGGAGTCTAAAACACTTCCTAATGCTCTTTGCTGAGTCCTTCTGCCAAGAATGTTTTGGTTTGTTTGTTACTCTCTCCAGCTTTATACAGTCTGGTGCCCTTCCTGGCACTGTCACCACCCAGTCTCCTGCTTGCTGCTGGTTCTGGGTTGGACTACCCTGCCTTCCATATCTGCTGTAGAGAATTGCCAGAGCTCCACCTTGCTCTCCAGTGCCAGTGGCTACTTTAAAGTCACTGTCTGCTTTCATAATGAAGTTGTGTTTCATGTCATTGGCAGTGATGTTTTTGCAACATGTGAGACCTCTTCCCCTCTTTGCTGTTTTTCTTCTTCGCTCTGAGCCACCCTGTAATTTCACTGTGGTACTTGTGCATCCTTGCATTAGGGTTTATTGTTGCATGTGTGCTTTGCCTCTCATTGCTGTGCTGTAAGATTCTGCAGGAAATTTCCTTCTACACTAGTTTCTCATTAAAATGTTGCACTTCAAGGGATTTCTTCAAATTTCAACAGTTAGTTTACTCCATGGATTTGCCTCTATCCTTGACACTGGGGATAACCCTTTAAAGTGCTGTGTGAGGATAGAGCACACATTTGGAGAGAGGCTTAGGATTTGACCATGATTCTGTTCCTCTTGGAGTAACTGTGATCTGCAGTGGAAACCAGTAATGCATATGGAGTTATTTTTCTACAAATACTATTTCTCTTAAGTGGTATTTCATAGCATGGGGGGATGTCTTTGGTATAGTTGAAATTTCTTATGCTGTGCTCTAAAGATTTTGAGCATTTGTACAAAGATGATGCAAAACTTTTCAGTAAGACTGATGGAATTTCCATTTGGGAATATTTGTGTAGTGTGTGGGAATTTATTTGTATGGGAGGACCTGAAGCTTATGGAAAAACAGTTTTCTCTCAATTAACTAGAATTAAGGAGTGTACTTTTGGCGAGTAATTTCAAATAAATTTATTTTTAGGGATTTCTAGCAGGATAGCTTTTTTTTCCCCACAAATGTGCGTTTTCATGTGCTGGATTTATATGCATTGTTATTGCAAAGAACAAATCAAAACTCATGCAGTGTGATTCTGACAAAACACAAAACAAGTTGCAATGTAGGGATAAGACTAAAATACATAGTTCTTTCAGTAAGCTGACGTGCTTGGGGAGTTCAGATTTGAGCTGTAGCAGAAGTAGAGTCAAATAATTGGGTTTTCTGACTTCCACCTGTGTGCAGCAGTTCAGTTTGAGGTATTTAAAGCATCTGAAAAGACAAGGCTTATTAGTAGGCTCTTCTGGCCTTATTAGTACAATGTTGTGTCTTTAAAGATAAGGTGACAGCAGAATGTTTTGCATGTGAGGTAGCCTGTTACATCTGCAGTAGAGTAAAATTACTTCCAGTCTCTGATGAGATCTTCTCAGTGTGACTTCCAATTTAAGCTTCAGGCATTGCTTTCCCATCTTCTGCTGTCTTGAATCATTGTACCAACTTGGTTATCTTCTTTATAAAAATCTGGTGAGCACAGCAGACATCTGAGGGCAGTGTCTGATCAGCCTGTCTGTATGTAGGGAGCCTTTCATGTGTGGTTAGTTCTGTCAGGTTGTGTGGTCTAGCATGAAGGAAGTCAGAGAGTGTCTAAGTGTGGCTGGGTGGAGAGCACACAGGAGGCTCCCCAGCTGCCTGCAAGGCTTGTGTGGTTTTGAGGAGCCAGTGGCATTGACACCATTTTTTTCTGTCCACTCCTCTGGTAAAATCAAATCCCAAAGCCCCCAAGACTGTTGTAACCATAGAGGGAGGGGATGTGAGTCAGTTCCAACAGCCTTGGTGTTGGTGAAGGTGTTGCCTGGTGAAGTTACCAAACTTCTTTTCAGGTCATGGGCTTAACAGGGACTGCAACAATTGATAGTGTCTGTGGGAGTGCTTTGGTAACTCTTCCTATGAAGAGATTAAGTCTCTGAAAACTTGGCTGGAGAAATGATAAAGATCTTATTTTGCCCTCTTGTTTTGGTACCCAGGTTTGGTTTTTGCCTCAGCCCAATAAAGGAGCTTTGATCCATAAAATCTTCTAGGTCCAGAATTTTTTTTCTTCACCAGGAAATTCTCATCAAAACACTTGGCATTGGTGCAATTTTGCAGTTTACTGGGCAATCAGCAAAAGAGCAGCAGAGATTTAAATAGCTGGAACGTGTTTACAATATCTTGCTATTTGTAAACTTGAAATAATTCAATAAGTACTTTTACCTTTTTTGGTGGTTGTAGCTCTTTCTTTACTTTAAGGAATACTTTATTTTCTGCAACGTTTCAGGGCACTGTTGCTGTGTCAATATTTCCAAGGCAGCAGGGGAATGTTTACATAAAAACACCAAAGTGTTTTCTTTAAATTTTTTAATTGCAAACATTTGCGTCCATAAAATCCTTTGCACAAAACTTAGGTTGCTTGTTATTTATTCCATTCATAGCTAAACCTGGATCATATTCAGTTTCCAGATATTTTTTTTTTTTAGTTTTCTGAACTGTGCAATGTGAGGATTTTATCTGAACCTACATCAGCAGGTGTAGAAGATTCCACCTGCCACTTCAAATGGCAGTTCTAATGATCTGAAGTCAGGAGTAGTTGTTTAAAACCAGCTACATTGCTTACACAGGCTGCAGTGTAAGTGCTTTTGATACAAGCACCATCTGCATTGCTGATACTCAGTGTCCATAAATGCCCTCTGTTACCCCCAAATATGAGGTTACATGAAGGTAGTGGGCAGTAAAGTGTGTTGATGTTGGTTGGTGGGGCTGCTTAGTTGATAACCTGCAAAACAACGTGGTGGCAGAGGACGTGGAGTGTGTGTCCAGGAGTAGATGTTGCTGGCATCAACAGGGACAAGGCATGTCCTTGAAATATGTAACATGAGCCAGGAGTTCAAACCTCCTCTGCCTAAACTTCCTGCTCTGCACTTGGGCATTCTGGCATGTGTCTCCCACCATACCTGCCTAGTCTCAGCTCCTGGGGTTTTTTCACTTTGTAACAGTGAAATGTCATTGATGGTGTTGGGAGCAAACAAATACCACCAGGGCAGGCACATGGTTCCCTGCTGTGTGCATCTCCCTGGGATGGTCTATGCAGTGCTTTTCCCCATCTTTTAGCTGTGGAATGATAATTACACAAGTACTTAACAGAGGTGCTGGGATTACAAATGTTAGCAAGTCCACACTGGCAATAATAAAGTAAGGTTAGTTTGAGGTGGGGAAATCTCTGAGGGTGCCTTTGCTCAGGGCATGCAGGTGTGTGTCTTGCTGTACTTGGTGTGTCTGAGTGAACTTGAAGCACTAGAGTTCTTGAAGTGGTGTTGGATTGGGAGAAGCACTTTGTTTTCCTTGCCTGTGTCACTTTCCTTGTCCTTTCTCCCTCACCAGCACTCTCCCAAGCGGGATATGTGACCTCGTTATAGAGCATTGGTGGATAACAAGGGAAATCTCACTACCATTACATGGGATTTCTGGGAGAAATGTCTGAGTTTACACCTGTAAGATCATGAAGTTTTTCCAGGAGCAGCACAAAAAATTTGGTGGTATTCAAAGGCAAAAATAGTAACTTTGAGGGTACCCAGTCTGTCAGTTATTTTCCCACTGAGGAAAAGAAGATGCAGCTTTGTGGCTTAGTGTGGCCAGTGGAAAAGCTTTGGGCAGAATATCTCAAGGGGGTTTGGTTGCAGAAAGTAAATTACACGTGCACCAGTATTGCTGCAGGTGCTCTGTGGGCCAATATGTGAGCAGAAAAAGCAGCCCTGGCCAGTGGGTGAAGCTGACCAGGCTGTCAGTGATGCTGATCCACCAAGCTTGAGGGCATTTCATGGAACTGATTACAGAACTATGGAGCCCAAGGAGGTACCTTAAAAGACCACTTCTTCTTGTGCCTAAGCATGCTTTGAAAAAAAACCCAAAACAACAGAAAATCACACAGCCACAAAGTACTTTCATTGTATGTGTGGGATATAGTTACAAATGCTTTCTGAGAGGACAGTGAGTGATACCTGGTATGCACCATTTCCTACCATGCATTTTCTGGTTTAAACATTTTGATTACCTGCAAATGAAATGGAGTAAAATTGAATCTTTCAGTGTTAGAAAACAATACAATTTACCTGTGTGTTACGACAGGTATGTCTGTCTTAAAACACAGATAAATTGTATGTGTTAAGACAAAATATTCTTTACTTTTGTTAGCAAGCATTTAAAAACATGTTTGATTTGTTTTGGGTTTTTGGTCAGTACTCAAAGCATTGAAAACAAACCCTTAGCAGGTTGCAGCGCTGTTGCGCTGCTGAGAACAGCACAAGTTGTTCACAGGCCCGTGTTGCACAGAGGTGTAAATAATCTCAGTTGTTCCCCATCAGATGGGGAGGAATGGATGGGCACATCCTTTACCTGCCTCTTGCATGAGGAAGCTGTTGATACAGAGTGCTTCCCCAAATGCAGGAGCTGACAACAAGACCTTGGCTCACCTGCTTCCCCACTGGTTCACTGCATCAGAGCTGCAGGGCTGGAATAAACTGTTCCTTTTTGCTTCTCTTGATCTCCCCAGCCCACAGTCCCTGAAAGAGCAGTTTCTGCAGAGCATGGGAACAAAGAAACTTTCCTTTTGTGTTACTCCCCCCCCACCATTGTTCTGCAGCTTCAGTGTTGACACCTTGTTCTCTGAAGGTCCTGCAAGAAGTGCTGTAACTGAGAAACAGAAACGGCTGAGATATTTACTGTTGAGTAAGAAAAGTGCAATGCTACTTAGCTTTCCTAAGCTGGGAATTGTTTGTTATAGCCTGGTTAATATCTCCAAGTGGTAGAGGACAAGATAAACCTACTTATTGCTGTGGCTTGTGTTGTCCAGGAGAGTACCACAGCACGCCCTGTATATTGAATAGCGTGAGCATGGGCAGATTTGGCTGTGGTAGGAGGTAAAAATTACTCAACAGATATGTTCTGGTAAGATGGCTTACTCTGTGGCTTAACCTGGCAAGCCACGGGAAAGTAAAACATGTCTTCTCTTTCAAAATGCAGAAGTTACTTTCTTGAGAGGACGTTGTTGCCTTGAGTGTGTGGGCCTTTTTGATGTAGTGTTTAAAAGTGATGATGCAAGTGATGGGCCCTGTCAAGCAAGAACTGAAACTTTGAAATGTTTGCTGTAGATGCATCATCTGTGAGTGTGCTCTGCTCAAGACTACTAGCAATTAAATTAACTGATGTATTCATATTTTAATGTCTGTGAAGTTGCACCACAGGTTTAGTGTCATTATTGATTAATTATTTTATGCGCAGCTATCAAAGGACCTAATCTTCTGATTTGTCATCTCCCCTCCTCCACCCCCTCCTTCCCCCTTCCCCCCATCCCAGTCTGTGGGAGAGATGCCAGTGTGAAAAGGGAGCACCTCAGGCATCGAGGTGAAGGCTGGACTGACTCAGGGAGCTTCAGAGAGTGCCATTTACCTGATGTTCTCCTCTCTGCTGCTGCACCCTTGAACACAGGCAGGACTAGAGGCAAAGAGCCAGCAGCACCTGAGTGGGTCAGTGAGTAGGAGTGAGCCCTTTGAGATAGGTAAGGATGGGAAAGTTGCCAATATTTAATAACTTTCACCTATGGTGTCCATTCTAAGGATTTGGTGAAGTAGGAAATGCACTAACCCCACACACTAGTGCTTATACAGAGCTCCAGAAAAGGGAAGAAGTTTGGGGCTAGCTGTAGATTCCCTGCTTTCCCTCCTTGTCTCTTTCCTGTGCTTGCTGTGGAGGCTTTGGCAGGAGGAGGGGGTCAGTTCACCACCCCTGTTCCTTGTGACACCTGGCTTGTGGAGTTCCAGGTGATGCTGGAACAGTTGGTGCTGCTGGGAGAGATGGGTGAGATGTGGCTGAGGGCTGGTGGGAGCAGTGCAGGAAATCACATTGGGCTGTGCCAGGGCTGCACAATGACTACCTGAGCTCATCATGCTCTAGGAGCTCATGGTGGAGGTAGAAATCTAGTTGATGTCTAGAAAATACGAGTTTGGCAAATCTGTATGTAAGTATTGCAAATTGTAACTACAGAGCCACAGGAGGCTGGAGAAAACATAGTCTACTGGGGAAAACAGTAAACTAGGGGAAATACTCTTATTTGGAGGCCTCTTTCAAGCAGTAAGGAAATTGAGTCTGTAAGACTTTGTTGTGTGTCATGTTAAGGACAGTCAATACTGAGTGATAAATTATAGTGATGCATTGTGTAGATCAAATTATTGAGAGTGGCACATGAATATTTGTTCCCTGTGTTGTTTCCTGTTGCAGTTTCTACTCCAATCTTTGTCTGGAATTGCCTTTTTTTTTTTAACTAGCAGTTTCCAGGGGCAGTCAGTGGCAATGTCCTGAGAAGAAACTCTTTAGAGCTCTCCTAGATACGCTCATGGTTTACCTTTCATGCATGCTCCTTTGCTTTTATGTAGGGTGGATTTTACCTCCTGTTGTTCAGTGTAGTTTTCCAGGGCCTTTGGTAATTTCTCTGTTTCCTTTAAAGATAATGATTCAGCCCACAAATTTCCAAATATCCCAGTGTTCTTCTAATCCTTCTAATTTCTTCCGAATGAAGGTGCTTCCAACATCTCTAAATACCTCTGCTAGGTAGTGGGTAAGAGAAGCTCAACTTCTGTGTGTGAGGTTTTTTATTTCCTGTCATGTCTCTTGTCCTCTGCCACACTGTGCTGCTCTTTGCAGTGCAAGCTTTTGCTTCTCATGTTCTCATGTTCTTAAAACAAAGCTTAGTCACCTGACCTAGGATGCAGCATTATGTGAAAAAAATATAATTCATCTATTTTGTTGAAAGTGAAGCTGCTCCTGCTGCAACTATATAAAAATTACTCCATTTTTTCTTAACACATGAGCCTCTTATGTTCTGCACACTCATGTACATTTATTTATTTCTAATTTTACAATTGAGTCTTTTCATTGTTCAAGATTTTATTTTAACAGGTTGTGTTATCAGAAAAGTTATTTGTTTCTTCCAGAGAAAAGCAATTCCTATAAAACAGAAAAGGTTCTGAAAACCCATCTCAATTATTCTAAGATGTTTTCTTCCTTTTTACACCCTGTGAAAGGAAAATTGAGTGATCTAGAAATTTGCACAGAAATTTCTCCCACTTTACTGCAAAGCCTTAGAAGTACATTATAACAGTTTTTTCATGCACTTTTTACTGCATAAAGGTGTGTGTGGTAACAAAACATGAGTCTTGGCTTTTCCATTAATGAAGATGGCTTGCAATACTAGTGACATGTTTCAAAACATTTTTAAAACAGAATTTTAAAATAATTTCTCTCTTTACTTAGAGGATAAACAAATTATGTGAACCAATTTCTGAGACTATATTTGTAGCACAGTCTTTAGTTTCTATTTTGGTGGTCTGGCCTGGAGCCAGACTTTTTTTTTGTTAACTTGGAGTTTTTCAGGCACAATGCAAAAATGGCTCTCTTTTATTATTCCGAACATTTTGCAAAATCTCCTTTCCAAGTAGACTTTTCTAAGTTAACCAACATTTATGCAGTTATTTTCTACTTCTTAGAAAACCACAGCTGAAAGGAGCAATTAAAAACTTGATTGCTGCTTTAAATTTGAAATTTAATCTGTATTTAACACAAATAAGCTCTCATTTCAAGATTGCTTAAAGCAGCTGTTTCCCCTGTCAATGTTAATCATACTTTTGGGTATGTGCAGACTGTAGGATCTGGCACTTGGGGATTTAGAAATCATGGGCTGTCATACAAGTGATTCCAGATGGGTGGATTTTTCCTTTGGAGACTCCTGGGCCTTTCCAAGACATGACTTGTACCAGGGAGTCCACACTTGCAACACGATGTCTCGTGTAGCTGGGCTGTATTGTCCTTGGTGAAGCTGTACTGAATTTCTCTCATCCAGGCTTCCAAGCAAATTAATACTAGGTCTTGCCAATATCAATATGAAAAGAAACATGAAAAATCCCTGGAGGTGGCTCTCTGCATGCTCTCTGAGTTTCACTGTCACTGCAGGAGCAGGGAGGTGCCCTGTGCAGAGACAGCTGAGCTGATCTGGCATCAGGTGCCACAGAGCTGTGGCAGCATCCTGGGCATGTGGGTCCTGGTGAGTCCCAGTCCCTGCTGGCTATAAACAGCATCCCCAGCACGAACACAGAGGAGGTGAACTGCTGCCTATCTGTGGCTTTTGGGCAAGGCAGATGTGCACCTCTGTGGTGTGAGGTACAGAGCTAGGATGTACTCACACTGCAGTCTAACACAGGAGAGCACTGGACCCAAGTCACACCAGTCCCAGCCATGGCAGTGACTAAACCTGCATGTCACTGAGATGTGAGTTACTGTACAGGATGCAAAAACATTGTGCTGCCTACCTTTACTCTCCTTCCCCCCAAAACACAAAGCTAAGTTTATATAAATGTAAAACTCTCATATGCAAATACCAAGTGGATTTCATTCTCAAGTTTTAAATAAATGTCAATGGTCTAAGCATGACAAATAAATAAATAAATAAATGGCTATATGTGTCTGTTTTATTCATTTTGCAATTCAGAAATGTTTGTTGGAGCTATCAGACTTTTCCCAGCTATCAAGCAGACAGGGAATCTTATGTTGGGAAGTCAGCTGCCTCAGGTGATGTACTACTCATGGGTGTGTTACATCTATTAACTGCAACAGCAATCCCTGTCTGAAATTTGGGGTGGTTGGGGAGCGCAGCTACCATCTCACAAGTGCATCACAAAAGGCGCCTCCAGCTGGACCAACTTGGGTAAGCAGCACGAGGACAGAAAATCTGATCATGAGGAGTTGTAAGACAGTGTCTTTTGGATGCTCTCTTGGTGTTCATCATTCCTGTATCCCAGGAATAGTTCCCACCATCAAAAAAAAAAAAAGTCTTTTTTAAAAACAGGATGAAACTTCACATGCACAGGCTTGGTATCCACAAAGTTTCAATGTAAACTTTTATTTCCTGGGCAATAAGAATGTTCACTATCCTCCTGAGGCATTGATAGTCTTTTCATTTTCATTCTTTCAGCAGACTACAGAGCAAATAACAAATGAGTACTTTGATTTTTTCCGACTCCTAGTAGTTGGCCTGTTTTCATAATGCAAAAATTATTACACAGATTGTTGTTTTGGCTGGAGGAATAAGTTCTAACACATTGCAGATACTTAGTAGGGAGAAATTGTTCTGGAGACAACCATGTGTCCTGGGAAAGAGATGAGAAAAGATAAACAAAATAAATGAACATTTGGAATGGAAATAGTGAGGTAGTAGCTGCCCAAAGTGGAAAGCAAGAATTTAAGTGTATTTCTTCTCATGCATGTGCAGTAGTTTGGTATCTTGAATCAAAAGAAAGAACACACAGATTCTCCCCATTCTTTCCAGCAATTGCCTGCATGTTCACATCCAGCTAACATTTGCATTTTCAGTTTAAGCAGGAATACTGTAACAAGTCCTAGTAAACCAACAGACAATATGTTGCAATGGTTATTACTGTATTGTTAGTCATTTTTGTTCCCACTACATTTAGATACTCATTTGTTCTCAGCTTGAAAATTTTAGGTGTGAGCTCTGCTTTTGATTAGCTATATAGACCCATCCCACAGTGCATCACTAATTGGTGGGATTTTAATGTGGTAAAGCTAGACTGAGTTACAGCATTAGCAATGGACCCATCCTCCTTTGCCCTGATTACAGGTCAGCTGAGGATTTCAGTGGTGTGGGAAGATGTATGGCTGATGTGAATCAGCAAAGCTGGTCCTGCACTGCACTCATCTGGTCCCCTGCCAGCATCAGAGCCATGCCTGCCTGAAAGCAGGAGGTCACACTCAGGGCACTGCTGAAATGTGCCTGGTGTTGGCAGGAGGGTCCCTACTGCAGAGCCCTGAAATTCAGCACAGTCCTCAGGATCAGCCTGGCAGCAGCTAGTGGGTGTGAAGGCACTTTGTCATTCTCCTCAGGACATGCTGAACAAGTCCTTAGCCAAGCAATGGAAATGAGGCATGCTTCCAATTCGTGTCAGTGAGTTCCAGGGAAGAGCTTGTCAGTAACTGTGTGTGCTCCCACTCTGCCTTGCTAAGAGATGTGTTTCAGCCTCTCCTGGAGAGGGAAGAACTTTTGCAGCTTGCAAAGTATCTGTAACTGCTCTGGCTGAGCCTCAGACTGATTTTTCAGCTCCTTAAACAAACCGAGAGATTAAAAGAAAAAGCCCTCTCAGTCTGTTTAAGCTGAATTTTTGTTCTGAAAAAATAAATATTTCCTTTTAAGCAAAAAAAATCTAGAGAAAGTTGTAGGGGGTAAAAAGACACAGACCTATTTCTTACTGATGAGGAAGAAACAATAATTTGACAAGGCACCTTTCAAGGATGCCATTTGCTCCTTGTCAATACATACCTACAATACAGATTTAATTATTAAATCTGAATTATTCCTCTTCTAAAGTTTCTTCTGAGCTTTCTCTTTACACATAGTCACTATGCTGTTTGTTTTTCTTCCTCTGTCATTAATACATTTCTTAATTTTTAAAAATTCTTTTTACTATTCATTTGATTAAAAACACCACAGTTAAGTTTTTTTCCTTGCCTTACCACTGGGACCTTCACCATGCACCCAGTTTCCCACAACTGTCTCTTCATGTTGTATGCCAGAGCCTCTCTACACCCCATCTCCCCACACCACCATCCCCTGCTTGTCTTGCTTTGCCCGAGGCTCTGCGTGTCCTCCCACCTGATCTTTCTTCACACTTCAGAGTGTCATCAATGTCCCTCTCAATCTCAGTTGGTCCTCATGCTTGCCCCCACTGTGTCCCTCCCCAGGCCCACACCCCAGTCCCCACTGCCTTCCTTGACACTTGCATTTGCTCTCCCAAATCAGCCCTCAGATTAGAATATTCTCCTGTTCCTCCTGATGCTTTATTTTCCATCTCACCCACTGACATTCCTAAGCAGCCTGGGATCTGGGTGAAACCCTGAGCATTGGTTTTGCAATAAATAAATAAATAAACAAACAAATTTTTAAGGCTTTTCACATCTCTATTCAGAAAAGAACACAGAAAAACACTCTTGTCCTAATAGAAATCACAGAGGTAAAATGGCACGCAGTGGGAGTAAGGAGGACAGATGAAGCAAATCACAGAAGCACATAATGGGTAAGGTTGGAAGGAACCACAGTAGGTCATCAGCTCCAGCCTCCCTACTCAAGCAGGGTCATCCTGGAACACATGGCACAGGACTGAGTCCAGACAGTTCTGGAATATCTCCAGTGATAGAGACTCCACAGCCTCTCTGAGCAATCCAGTGCTCAGTCACATGCACAGCAGGACAGTTCTTTACCTTTACTTTCTGTGCATTAGTTTCTGCCCATTGCCTCTTGTCCTCATGCTCAGCACCACTGAGCAGAGCCTGGCTCTGTCCTGTTGACACCCTCCCTGCAGATACTGACAGACATTAATGAGATCCCCTCTCATTAATCTCTTCTCCAGGCTGAACAGGCCCAGCTTCCCCAGCTTTTCCTCCCAAGAGAGATGCTCCAGTCCCTTAGTCATCTTTGTTGCCCTCCAGTGGATCCAAGTCCAGGAGCTCCATGTCCATCTTGTATTGAGGAGCCCAAAACTGGACACAGCACTCCAGATGTGGCCTCACCAGGGCTGAGCAGAGGGCAGGATCACCTCCCCGCTGGCAATGTTCTTCCTAATGCCCCCCAGGATCCCACTGGCCTTCTTGGCTACAAGGACCCACTGCTGGCTCATGGACAGATGGTTGTCTACCAGCACTCCCAGGTCCTGCTCCACAGAGCTGCTTTCCAGCAGATCAGCCCCCAGCCTGTACTGGTGCAGGGGGGTATTGTGAATTTTGCAGCCAATTTTATGTTAATTGGTACTGCCATTACTCAATAATCTCCTTTTTCAGTGTGTCCTATATGCCCATAATACCACCTAAATTGGCTTCATTGCTCCGCTTCCACTTCCAAGCCTTTGGGTCTGCCATGTTCCAGGGAAGCAAATAACGCAGGAACTCGAAGGAAATGCCACAAATGCCTGCTGACTGTTTTTCCCAACTATTCCCACAACAACCTACAGCCCTTTTTTAGGCTGCAGCATGTCACACTGTGAGTCTGCAGCCAGCAGCATGTGAGTGCAAGCAGGTGCATGATTATCTGGAGAGATGAGGCAATGTGGTTTCACTGCAATGCAAAACCTCCCCGACTCCATGAGCTCCTGGATAAGACCGGCCCCACTCGACATGGCAGGTGCACTCCTTTTGGAAGACAAGGCAGAGAAACATATCTAGGGAACATTCTACAGGTCTGGAAAGGTTTGAGGCGCAGCTCTGTGAGCAGCTTTTAGTTTTTATTCCAGTCACGAGCCTTATCATGGGTATGACTTTGGGAAGGGGTTGTGGTCAAGAGAATTAGGAGTGCATTCAGGTTTGCTGTCAGGAAAAGAAACCAGCATCAGTCTGTGGTAAAAGAGCATTGCAATTAAGCCAGGTGAAAACTAAAACCACATTGAAACTCTCCCGTAATTTGAGATCTTTGAAATCCCAAATTACATCTAATTTTTGTAGCTTAAGCAGGTACTGCTGTTAGACACCTTAGCTATCTGTCTTTGGCTGAGTCAGGGGTGATCTCATGACTGAAATCATACCACGTGTTCCTTTCCTGCTCTCCCCAGGACTAATGTATGAACAAGTCAATAACTACACTGAAGATTACTTTCAAGAACCCCATAAATACATAATTTTTAAAAATTAGCTAAGATATTCCACTGTTAAATATAAAATGTACTGCTCCTCATTTGTGGCAAATTCACTTTTATAGCATTTTACTAAATGACCTTAAGTCAAAATCATTCTCTTGAAAAACGAAGCGTTCTTTTAAAACCTATTAAGATCCCCAGTCTGTTTCAACCTGGAGAAAGCAAGGCAAATAAGAGACTGACTTGATCCAAAGCCATCTGACTGAAGAGAGATTTTTGCTCATTTTTGGATTAGGTTGTCCCATAAAAAGTGATGTAAGTCATGGTAATGGTTACAGAAGTTGTATTACTGGATCACCCAGCAGCACAATTCTAGTATCCGATGTGAACACCTCTGCATTATACCAAATCAGAGTGAAAAGTATGTTAGGTATGTTGATTTCTTGCCAAGTACAGGAGAACAAACAATACCACAGCCAAAAGAAAGTGTTATAATACCTTATGTAATATCTTGCATATAGCTTATGAAATAAGAATTCAGACAGCCTGTGTAAGTCTAGGACAAGACATATACCTCCTACATACATTTTTTTGAACCAGTATGAACCAGCAGAGTGAGTTTGCCCAGCACCTTGCAATTTGTATCTATTAGACAGGGTATGAAACACCTTAAATAATCATGTCAAACCACAGCCTGGGCACATAATAAAACAAGCTATTTGAAACAAAATTTCAATCTTGCAAGCACAGTCATGTAGCTGAAAACAGAAAACACACACATGGTCAAGGGAACCCCTCATGCTCAGAATTAAGTAATTAGCTGAGAAATTGCACAAAAGGGAGGTTAATTAATGATTTCCACATTTCGGTTTGGCCATAAACCTGGCAATGTTTAGCTAATACCCCAGAGATCATTCCAGGCTGGAAAGATATCTTTCCACCCTCAGCTGGAAATATTAAACAAGAAGTTCTCTGCGTGGTGGGATCCAAACTGTGCTGCTATAACATATTTGTGCAATCTCTGCAGCTGGGCTTCTCAAGAGGTTCATGTACCAGAGGTCCAGAGGCTCTCAGTGGTATCAGAGGCACACTTTGCACCTGAAAATATGAAAAGGGCACATCCTAGAAGAGTGTTTCCTTGTTCTTAAAATATGGAGTGCTGTTCATTCCCTTACATGACTCTTTAATAGAAGAAGCCAAATATCAAGAAGAATGTTTGCA
Source organism: Zonotrichia leucophrys gambelii (assembly GCF_028769735.1). NCBI lineage: Eukaryota > Metazoa > Chordata > Aves > Passeriformes > Passerellidae > Zonotrichia > Zonotrichia leucophrys. Next base: position 19,939,053 of record NC_088169.1, on the reverse strand, counting down.
TTTGCCTCGACAAGAATCAAGGATGCTTTTCAAATTATTTGCACCAAAAATCACCTATTTGAAAAATACTATCCTATAACATCATGAAAAAACCCAATCCAAAGTCCAGGAAATACAACAGCATGCTTAAATGACACTGCTAACAACACAGAACCATGCCAGGCTGAGTGTGAATATTCTGGAAGTTGTACTTTTGGCTCTGTTCAGCCCTATTAATTAGGAGTGTTGCAGAAAGTTTTACTATCTTCCCAAACTCCTTTGAGATCACTACTAAAGGAAATATAGGCAGTGATGTAACCACAGCAAGTCTCTCAAAAGATCAGATACTTAATTTTGCTTAAACAGAAAACACATCCTGAGGAAGAGAGGAGATTTATTTTCATAATAGGGTGGAAAACGTAATCATCTGTCTTCAGAGAGACTATAAACTGTTGGCAATAAACATGTAACAAATAAAATGTAATCTGGTAATCAGTTTAGTGCTGTGCCTTTACCCTGAAATAGTCTGTCTGAACTCAGAGCAGAACACCATTAACACCTGGCACCCGAGCTGTGGCCAGGCAATGCCAAGCTGGAGTGAAGGCATTTCCATACACCTTCCTGCATCCAAGCCAAGAGCACACAGAGCTGTCCTGAAATGCTGAAAACTAACTACTGCACAAGGAAAAGAACAGTGCCACAAAGAAGCCCCAGAAAGGTGGGGAGAAAGCTAGTAGTTATCCATCAGGCCCTGCTTCCCTGCACAAGAAGGGGCTCAGCAGCAGCCACTTGCTGGGAGTGCCACAGTGCCCAAATCAGTGATAGCATCCCCAGCAGGGTGAAAGGCTGCAGTACCCTCAGCTGGCCTGGGGAGCCCAGGCCGCTTATTTGGGCATTTATCTCCCATTTAGGAGATAAATGGGCTTCAGTCTCTCCCTGGAAGTAAACTTTCATAATTCATACTGTCTTTTAAGCTGGAAAGAGTCTGTATTCTTTTGTAGCTTGCCCACATTTAGATTTCACTTCAAGACATCGTTAGAGTGTGGGAGATGGCCGTAAAGCACTCAGATGAAGTGTTTTCCTTTCCTCAAACTGTGTTTAGCCTTGGAATGACAGGTTACATTACTGTGGAGTAAGGACTGCATTTGTTTACTCACTGAAACATAGTCAGAATCCAAGAGTATTTGAGTTCCTTTTTCAGCCTTTAAATAACCATTTCCACATCTGTTAGGTTTTTCTGGAACTCAATCAATAAAATGTCTTTCAGTTTTCATTTTTAAGTTCATGTTCTATATATAGACCATATGTTTCTTAACATTTTATGCTCTGACTATATGATCCCCTATAGGCATAATTCAGTTTCCTTGTTTCCTTTTCAATAAAGATAGTAAAAACTTTCTCAAAAACTATTTTCTAGTCCTTGATATTCTCAGATATCTATGAAATATAAATCTATGCCCCTTCCAGTAGCCAAGGCTATTCTTAGTATACATGATCCAAAGAAGTTTGGACATTGCATGAGTAGTCTTATATAAACAATTGCATTCAATAAATAAATTAAGTAGAAATATAAAAAACAACAGTGTAATGTAATGTGATTAGTTTACACAGAAATCTAAGTGCAAAATGTCATAGTTTGGATGACAAATACTGTATTAATATTGGATAAAAATGAGCCTCTTACTCCAAGCAGCTTCTCTGTAATCCCAACATCCTGTCTTTCCAATATCAGCACTGGAAAGAACAATATTCTAGGCTATTGGAATGATCCACTTCATGGCTTATTCAGCCTTTTCCAGCTCTCCTCTTATGTTATGAACAATCTGAGAAGACCCCAAAGGCTCATATCAGCATTCACTGCCCAAGAAGATTTCATCCAGCACCAGATCTGCAGGTTCTGTCATGAACTCCCCAAACAGCCCTTGTCTGATGCTTGATGGAGACGAATCCCAGAGTTCTCCCCAGGCCCCCTGAGGTTCTGGGCATAGCACGAGCAGAGCTGGGCCAGGGCTGAGGGCCCCTGCTCCTCTGGGCTGGAAGGCCTCTGCTTTGCCAGCCACCTTTAGTCATTCTTAACTGGCACATGCAAGGAAAATAAGCATAACACATCTTGTAGTCCTGCTGGCTGGCTCCAAGATATCTATTTCTTTTTTCCTAGTAGGCTGTCAAGAAGATCATCATTCAGTTCATTTAGAAATAATCCAGAAGTGCTCTTGTCATGTCAAATGAAAAACTGTTAAGAAAATCATTAAAGATTTTCATATTTTCTCCAGACTTGGGTCCACTGTTTTTGACATGTTTCATCCTGGCCTTGGGCTACTGACTGTATACTGACTGTAATTCCCCTTTCACCCCATCATAGTACAGTATCTACCAAATATAGCATTGTTGAAGGGGTAAACAACTTGTGATTGATTTAATTAGGACATTAAATTGTCCTTTGTTGTCCTGTCCCCACTACAGACAGGACATCACCCTCAAGTCTGTCCTTCTACCCTCAGGAGCCCAAGATGGTCCCTGGAGAAACCATGTACACAAAGAGGGATGATGTTCACCCTTTGACTTTGGATGTGACAAAGCAGGGACCTTCAGTGTTGTTACACTGAAGTAGCTACTAACATTTCACCATGTGTTAATACTCTTTGCTGAATAGGAACAGAGTTCAGCTTCTGCTTCATTTCCAACAAAACAGAGACTTTCAAACATGGGCTAATCATGTGCTTTGCTGAATTTTCAGCCTCAAGCAAAACAACCAAAGAACAGAGGCGAGCCCACCATCTGAGAAGCCTTCCTTCTTTGACGAAGTGAAGGGAGACGACCATCCGATTGATGAGCATCGAACTCCGATTTATTGATCCAACTTACAAACTTTTATAGTAGTGTTAATTAAGCTTATACATATTACAAAACCCGAGCTCATCATTGGTTACAGATTACACACCAATCCCTCCTTTGTTCCTGATACCTGTGGTTTTCTTGTTGAGGCTAATACTTGTTTTTCTCATCCTGTTATTGACTTGTTATTTATCATTCTCAAGGCCTCCATGTTTTTCACCATGCCTTTCTCACCACTTCCTCAAGGACGTGGTGTTTACTGTTGTTAAGGGAAAAGCCTGAGAACTTGCTGCTTACAGCTGCCTTTTACTTTTTGACCAGCTGTATGTGATCATGGCGTCTCTATAAGCTGTGTCTGATCAAAACTCTGCAACACTTCTTCCTCTTTCCAGGGTGCATTACCTCTGTTTACTTGTATTTGCAAATGGTAAAAAAAATAAATTGCACTGTGTGTTCTTTAGTTGAACCATTTTTCCCTGGGAAAGGCTGGTTAGTCCAGAGTGCACCAAGTAATATTAGAAGGCAGAAATGACAAGAAAGAACAAAGACACATTCATTTAGCACAAAATAAATATGTTGAGAAAGGAATTACTCAAGGCTTGAAAGAATATGAACCCACATTTTTAATTCTTGACGTAACAGTGACAGCAGCCTGAGTAATCAACAAGAGGAAGTAATTGCTTTAAATTAGCATAAACTACATGCTCAGTTTTACTAATACAAGACAGTGGGAACATTTATATTACTAGATTATGAATGATAAATCTTATATCTAAAATGGAGTGAAAGAAAAAAAAATCAAAAATTCATGTTAACTGGGAAAACAATTTAAATATTAGGCATTAGATAGGTTTGATTAGGGAAAAACTCACAGAATGGAAAGTTGTTATTTTCAGTTCATTGAGGAGAATTCACTGGAGGTGGGGTAGACTAGGCTATGGTAGTTTCTCTGCCTTAGATATGTAAATCCTTCTCCACTCATGCCTGAGGAATTGCTGTGGTTCATCTGCTGGACTAGGCTAGACTGACAGTTTTAACTCTTGTCATCCTGCAGTCTCTGAGAATGAACCTTGCCTGGAGCAGGGGCAGGCCCAGGTCCTGCCTCCTGGAGGAAAGGCCCAGCCAGCGGCCTGAGCAGTCAGTCCCCATCACTGAGTCTTTTTTCACAGCAGTATTTACACACAGTGAAGCAATATTAAGGGAAGCCTGGAGAAAGCTCATTGTGAACAACTTTCAAATTGAATGTTGGGTGGTATTCTATGAAATGGGAGAAAATCTCTGGCAATGAGCGTGTGGGGAAAACAAAAGCTTTATTTTTCCATTCTCATTTTCAGACTGGTTTGTGCAGCCTTTCTTATAAATTAATTAGGATGGACTGAGTGGGAAGAAGGGATGGGGAACTTTTACACTTTATTTCTGAACTGGTTTCCAAGTTAGAGCTTGGAAGCAAAGGAAGGACTGAAAGGATTGGATTTCACACCACAAAGACAATTCACAGAGATCAATTTGGCTTCTCAAATTCTTTCCCACACCATCTGCTGCTCACCACTCCTAGTCCTTGACTTGTATACCCACCCCTGACCTCTACCTCATGCCAAATATCCTTCATTTTATAATTGTAGACAGGGCTATTGTCTGTCCACAATAATTTGTCTCAGCTTGGGAAGAAATGAAGAAAATATGGGAAGACACATAACTGCTTCCAGAACTACACTCCTTTCTATACTTATTTTTCTAAGAGCCATCAATCAGATCCTCAGTCTGAGCATACCAAAGGCCATTGATGGTTATTTCCCATGAAATCAGGACTGCCACTCTAAAGTACTTTTTGCAAATACATGTCATGTGGGGAAGGGCATGGAGAGCTTCACTGTTTCAGAGAGAATTTTCGTTTTGCACGCTCAGGAAAACAACGTTCTGTTCCAAAGCATCTGTGTGCCAAGTTTGTAGCTAAATTCATTCTGAAGCTATCCAAGCAAGGAAGAAAAGGAAATACATATCCCAAAAATGTTTTACTCATGGAAATTTATGTTTAGGGTCTAAATAACCTAAGAGATGCCTAAAGCCAGTTTATGAATTCTGAAAAGACAGAATCACTTAAAAGCATAGGGGCCAAATAAAGCATTGCAAATATCAGACTACTGGGCAGATTACAAATACATGAAAATGTTCATTTAAAGCTTTAAAATTGGTCCTATCTCCACCATTATTTCTTTAATGAAAAGAGTAAAAGTAAGTTAAGTCGGGAAACAATCTCCCCCATGTGGATTTTTCCTTTTCAGCCCATTTAGAAATAATTCAGAAATGCTGTGGTCATGTCAAATGAAAAACTGTTAAAAATGCTTCAAGGAAATATATCTTCATTATAGCAAGGTTGTTATTTGGATCTTCCAAAGGTTACCTTGGTAACTTTTTACATTGATCTTAAAGTATAATTCACATCCTGTTGCATTAGAAACATTAGAAACATATTAGAAACATTAGAAACTAAACATTTCAAGAATGCTAAATCATATTTCAATATCACTCTGTACTTTGACTTTTCAAACTGCTTTGGCTGACTCGTTCAATGTGCAGGTAAAGAAGCAAAGGGAGGAACAGAAGGTGTTGACTGAGTGATCTTTCAGAATAAAAGACCACATTGTACCTTGCTATCTAAGGTATTTCTTTCTTAAAGTCTCTCCCCTTCTTTATACTTTGGAATAAGGTGACCATGAAAAATAGAGCTTAGCAAAAGAATGGGCATATGAAAAGAAAGACTTTACTGTACCATACATCAGTTGAAACTACACAGTATGTTTGGCAGCAGGAGGACATGCCTTTCTTTGGAAAAGGTAATTTCATAGATCAGGCAGAAAAGGTGTAATTTGCTTACCTGTACTTTATAATAACACTTCTGCCTCTTTTAATAAATGCACAAAGTCAGTTATGGGTTGTTTGTTTGTTTGCTTTTTTTTATCAATCACCTTTTATTTTCATTAATTACTAGTTTAAACTCTTACACCAACATGAGGAAAAATCTTGAACTTGTGCATACTCTCACCCTTCCCTTTCTGAGTCAGGCAAAAACCCTTACATCTAAAGACAATCTCGGGAACATGCACTCCAATCAAGCTAATGTGAAGCTGTGGCATGGGCAAGTTTCTTTTGTTGGGATTCTTTCCTGATCACTACTAGAAATCTTCAGGGAGGTGCTCTCAAGCTACTTTGTTTGGGTTTTTGATTTTTGGGGTTTTTTTGGTTGGTTGGTTGGTTTTTTGTTTTGTTTTGTGTTTTTTTTTAAAGAATGGGAATGAAAAAAAGGCTTAGGTGAAAAAGCAGATGCAAATTTTGTCACATGCCAGATAGAAATAGCAGCCCATTGTGTTATGGAACAAAGTGTCAGTTCATCTCTCCCCACCCTACAAAAACGGAAAGTGGGTGAGTAAAACACTTCAGAAAAACCAAATGGTTGTGTGGATCACAAGTGATACAAATAAAAGGGGGGAAAGTAAACAGTGTTGAAATAAAAAATTGAGGTGGTAAAAAGCAGGACTGCTGGGGTTACAGAGGTTACGTTAAAGAGGAAAACAAGAGCCATGCGTGCATCCCAAGATCCCTCCAAAAGTAAAGAAATTCACCTCAGTCTGTGCAACTGCCTGAACTGAGGACTTCTCTGCAGACCATATCAAGGGACTGCCTGCAACTTCTAGCAGCTCTAGAGCAAGGCAAGCATCAAAACCCAGGGAGTGGCTCTGAAGAAAAGAAGAAAGCAAAGAACATTTGCGTGCTATGGGACTGCAGGATGGAAAGGGCTGACTTCCAAGCTGTGTTCCTGAGGGCCTGGGTGACCCAGGCTGACAGCTGGGGGATGCCTGCTGCTGCACAGCCTGGCCATGCTCCACAAATCCAGAAAGCAGCTTCCTCTGCCCTCAGCCTCGGGGCATTGGGATGCTCTCTGCTCTCTCTGGCACTGGCTGCATCTGGTGTGCCCCACAACGCCCAGCTGACCCTCCTGCAGTGGCCCCAGCCGTTCTCTCCTGACTGCAGCTGCACATGCCCTCTTACACACCCTGCCTTGCTCAGCACTTCTCTGCTCACCAAGGCAGACACAAGGCCTGTTTCTTTTTCTTCCTTTCCAAGCTCTGACTTTGGGGCAGCAGCTTGCTGTATTATTTACGATGTTGCAGTGTGAAGGCCAGGAATGAGGGAGGTTTGCATTCCAAGAGAGCCATTTCTTTCCCATGAAAAGTATGCACAGTCCTAACACCCAGAGTATGTTTTCTACTACAGACAAATAATTTCCATGATACGTGATGTGTATAAATACCTTATTTCTACCTCTTCTCCTACAACTTTTGCCCTCCATAGCAACATAAAATAATGACAGACTCTAAAGGAAAACAGCAAAATTTTGTCCATTTTTCTTGTATTTATTCTATGCAGATGGGGATGAGCATTTTAAAAGCCTCAATGCACACTCTTTAAATTACTTATGATTATGATTATTTTATCCTTTTTTTCCCCTCCAAGTACTTCTGCAGCTTCATTGACCCCTCTCTGCTACTGTGGTCAAGCCTCTCTCACAATAAGTGCATTCAGTATGTTTTCTCCTAAAAGTCTTGGGCCACCAAAAACCTGAAGATAATACTGGAAATACAACTGAAGGCATGAAGATTGTACAGCCTGCTGCCTGGATGCCTGCAGGCCCCATGCCTTGATGCCAGCACCATTTCACACTGCATGATTCCTTCACAGTCCAGAAAGGCAGAAAAGTTTTAGCTTTAGCTCTCTGCTAGATTGAAGTTTTATTGTTATTTCATAAGACAGGGACCGAAGCAAAAATCCTGAAGTCAAAAGTAATGTGTATTTGTAATAACTCTACCTGGAGTTATTAAAATCTTCAGTAGTTTCTAGGAATATTTGTCACTATATGTTGTTTGTACTTCAGCCCAAGCTTCTGCTCAACTTTGCTACAGCTATATTTGTTCAATCTATATTCCAAGGAGGCTCCTTATTGCACACACAGCCATGCCAGGACAGCTGGTGGTGGAGGGGGAAAACAGCCAGCAGCAGAAACTTCTTAAGCTTCTTCAAGGAATCCTGGCCTGAGACCTTCTAAAATAAAATAAATCTATACCAGTCACATGCAGTATAATGTGAGGTGGGGTTTTTTTGCCCAAAGGGCTCTAAAGTTATGACCACAGCACTAGAAAAACAGGGCCTGGAAATGAGCTTAAGCACTGAACTGCTAATTGCCCATTCTGCTTAACTGCAAGCATGTGTCCTGGAAAAGGTTTGGCACATGGCATCTCCCACTGTCCCAGACAGAATCCAGACCAGGAGATGGTGAGTGTGCAGCCCATTCCAGCAGGCAGCATGCACCAGGCAAACAGCAGAGCAGCCTCCCCTTTTCCCTCTTCCTGTGCCTAGCATCACCTTTTTTCACTGCCTTCAGACTCTCCAGAGCATAGGACACGTGTTCTCAGCTTCATACTATGAAAATGTCACTCCAATAACCCTTTTTTTTCCAGGAAAATAAAGAGCCAATAAAAAGCACAAACATGCTAACAGTTGTATCGTAGGTCCATGAAAAAGAATCAGCTGGTTTGTAAAATGGATCTGGTCAGGTCTTGGTACTTGGCCAAAAAGGCAAGTGCCTTCACTTTATTATTTATTATTTGTTTTATTTGGTGTTATAAATATAGTCCAGCTGCCAGAATCTGGTCTTACCTTCACAGGGATGGCAGAAGGCACCTCTGACATTGAGGTCACCATCATTTAGACAATACTCTCAGGCACATGGTTGATGGAGCTGTGAAGGGCCAGGAGTTGCATTCAGTGATCCTTGTGGGTCCCCTCCAACTCAGCATATTCTGTGATTTTATGATCCTGCTGAAACCCTTCTAATGCCTTGAGGGCATTAGAGCCAGGAAAGATTTTTTATCTTGTGCAGAACAAATGTTAGTTTTGATCCTAGAAATAACAATTGCTTTGGCTGAAACCTCTCTGTTTAAACAGACACCCAAATAAGAACATCAGGAGGAATGTCCTTCATAGGTAACAATAATCTCACCATCTGTAGTTCTTTTTTATCCTTGAGATGTCTGTATCTTTAAGAGTAAATTAGGGTGGGTTTTTTTCTTCTCTTTGTTTTTATTTTTAAGATCTCAGAATTTAATTATGTTGAAACAGGAAGCATGCTTCATTTAAGTGATGTCAGAATTTCTTTCTTGAGCTGTTCATGGGAAGAATCCTTACTTCTTTTTCTCTATTTACGCTGAAGGTTCATGAAGCCAATGTAAACAGCAAAAAGAGTGTAAACACCAGGGATTAACTTTAGGAGATTTGAAAGCAACAGGGTTTGTCTTAATAAAATCAAGCAAATAATTAAGCAGCAGTGTTTGCCTTAAAATTAAGCAGATAGTTTAGTATTTATGTATATATATATATATATATATATATATAGTTTAGAGGTCCTGAAGAAGTGTGTTCCCCTTATTAAGCATTCACCATTTCAGCTTTTTGAGGATTTCCTCAAATAATCAAGGATAGCATTATGTTGGTGTTAAGCTAATTTTTTATTAACTACAGGGAGAAGACAAGTGGGTTATTGCTTCATTAAATGTGCAGAAACTCGCTAAAGTTGTATTCTCTGCACTGCAATACAGCAAGATTTTTATTCAATACAATATTCTTAAAGGGTTGTTGTCTCTTTCTTGTGAGCTGTGCTTTGACTCTATTTGCCTCCTCCTCCTGCTTATTGTGGATGTCCTTTGCTTCCTCTGAGTGTCCTGTGATATCACTGGGGAAATTTCCATGATCCTAATACTAAAACTCCTGGTTATAATTACTTTTAAAAAACGAGGGGGCAAAAAAGAAGAATGTCACTCTGAAAAAAAAAAAAAAGAAATTATCTATTTTTTTGTCCAAATCAATGTCAGAACAAATAATTTTGCTTTCTAACAAGCAAAACATAGAAGAGAACATGCAGGTGATGGCTGTTGAATAAAAGTTTAGGAAGAAAGTTACACAGTTTTAAGATATTCCAATGTGGCCAATGTGATGAGAACCTCATAAAGTCAAAATACTCTCAGAATGCTTAAAAATATCATCTTGCCATTTCCAGGCTGAAAAAATCAAGGAGGGATTTTAAAGAACTCAGTGCAGGGCTAAAAGAATTATTGATTGCTTCGGTATAACTGAAACCTCACCGGGATTTACAAGCAGTAGTGACAGTGTGGGTGTTGGGGTTCATGGAAACAGCCCTTGTCTCTACTGCCTGTCTTCCCTTCGGCACCGCACAGTCCAGGTGAGCCAGGTAAATACACACCCGAACAGCGATCCCAGGAGAAACAATGAAAAGCAGGGCAGATTCAAACAACAACAGGAACTAACAGTTTGCATATTGCATATTGCCAGACTGTCCGGGTGTGTCTCTAGGCTGCTGTCACCTTTGTTTGCCTGCGGACGCGCAGCGAGAAGCACCAGCAGCCGTGCGGGTAAAACTGAGGGTACACCCAGCGTAACCGCGGCACTGAGGCTCCGCACAGAGCAGACCGTGGGCAGGCCGCGGGCACCCCTGCTCTCCCCTCGGTGTTCCCAGTGCTCTGGGCAGGAAGGATCCAGGCGGGGGAATTCCCCTCTTCAGGGGACCCTGACACCTTTTCCCTGCGGGGCCGGGGCACTACCCGCGCCCGCCGCAGGACTACAGCTCCCAGCGAGCCTTGCGCCGCCTCCATCTTCTCCCTCACAAACGCTCCTTGTTGAAATAAAACGTGTCCTTGAACAAAACTTTCTCAGAGCGTGCTTTGAGCCTGCGGGGAGGCGCGCAGCTGAAATAGATCCTCGAATTAGCCCATGATCTCGTTGGGTTCACTTTGGCAGGAGGCCGGACTCTTCGCTCCCGGGCTGCTCTGCCTCCCAAAGGAGCTGTAAATCTTTCCTTTCCTGGAGGCGATGCAGTGTCCTGGGAATGTCCTCAAAATACGCGGTGGGTCAGCTCATCTCCTGCTTCAGCAATATTCAGCAAACCCGGCCGCTGGCCTCTCCCAGCACCCACCCCCCTTCACTGTTCCTCAGTGTCTGGGACGATGCTCCTGCAGATGCTGCCCGACATTGCTGCCTGTGCTGTCTCCTTGCTGTAGCCTTGCTGCCTGTGAGTGAGGAGCTGTAGTTGAAGCTTTGCTAAATCTCGTAGATCTATACCAGCCCTTTTGTTTATGTGCTGTACATGGCAGGAACAACTCACGGCAGGTGCTACATGGGCAGTATGTACATACACACACAAATACCATTTTCCAAGTGGCTATCACTCTCTATTTTTGATTTTGGGCAGCCATTTGGCAATATTCACTATGGAGGACTCAGTAGCTTTGAAAAGTCCATGTTCTGTATTTTACCTAGAAGTAGGAATTACCTGGGTAGCACTATCACAGGTTTTCCATAAACACACCAGTATTTCTCCATTCCTGTCGTCTCCCTTTGGGTGGATGTGTAGTTAAACACAGCTCATATACAGGATTTTGAGAGCCCTGCTAGAGGAGGAGCCTTGGTAGGAGACCTGGCAAGGCCAGGGATCTGCAGGCAAGGATTATCTACAGCAAGGTGGCTCAAGGAGATAAGATGGATGTACATGTGCATCTATCCCAGAGTGGGAGCAGGGAGAGAGTAGAAAGGGCAACAACTGTATCTCAAATGCTATGGCAGAGAGCTGTATATAATATTAGGAGACCCAAGTAGAAAGAAATTTGAGTCCAAAGATTTGAGGAGTAGATTGGGTGGGAGCCATAACAGTGGGCTGGGGTGAACTAGGAGAAGCTGAGATGAACAAGAAGCAGAGTCTGCAAGTGGACACCAGTGGGGAGGAAGGAAAAGGAGTAATCTAGGAGGCAGTGTGGAAACACATAAGCTGTTTATGCAGAAGTGGTGAGGCTCCTCTTGTCTGAGTACTCTTATCACCAGGTTAGAGGCAGGGACACGAGCACAAATTGGTGATTCTCCTTCCCTTGTTTTGTTTTGTTGTTGCTCGTTCCCCCTCATTTTTAAAGCATGGAAACAGCTTCGTTCTCCAAATGTGCAACACTATTTTCTTTATCTCGCAAAAAAACAAAACAAAAAAACCCACAAACAAACAAACAAAAAACCCAAAACCCAAAAAACCCCACAAAAAGTAACTTAAGTAACACTTCCTGCAATTGACATTGCATTCATGCACTTTTGGAGCCTGTTTTCTAACCTTAGCATCAGTGGGCACTGAACAATTTCAGGAATGCCTCCTTAATTTCTCTCTTTCTTTTCCATCAATTGGCTTCTCTCATCCCACCAAGTCTTAGCAGCAGGTTTACAGGTTTTCCTACCATTCCCACTATAAAAATATGTACATATAAAAATATGTATTTTTGAATCAAAAGAAATTGAGTACTCAGTCCATCCTATTCCAAGGAGCAGTCACCTTCTCAGAATCTTGTTTTCCCCCTATCACTTTTTACCTTCAGAAACTTTCTGGTAATACACTAGAACACCATGTTCTTTCCCATGGCATTCCTTACAGCTTCCAGCTTTGCTATCAGCCTCAGTGAGTGGAAAAAAGATAGGAGGATTTAAAATCCTCTTCTCCTTAGCACCAAACTAGTGTAGGCAGAGTTGCACAGTCTAGAGTCATCCATCTCCTGAACAGCTTCCACAGAAAAACAACTTCAGAAATGCTAAATAATCACAAATTAACTGGTCTTTCCACAAGGCTGGCTAAGCCCAGGCCTCCCAACCCTGTTATGGTCTTGTGTAAATCAGAAATCCAGAATTGGCATAAAAACTGCAACAGCCTGAGGGAGCATCTAATAACATCGTGTGGGAAACTGCAGCGTTCTCCTGGCTGAGCCCCATGAGGTCCCTTCCAGGCATCACTCAGCATAAACTGGCAAGAAAGCTGGGTATTGATTTTGATTATCTGCACTGTATGTGTGCTTGTAGAATCTGAAATTAAACAGCGGATTGGGTTTCTAGTCCCAACACCGTATTTATTTCTGGTTTTATTTTCCTGAAGGAAGGATGAAAGAACAACGGAGAGCAAAACAAACTTTGCGGGAGGTTACAATGTACACAAAGCCACCTTGGGAGTAGGGGCGGCTCTTCGCTTAGCGGAGAACGCGGGAAAGAGGGTGAGGGACGGGGATGTCTGCTGATGTTTAGAGGAAGCAGCAGCAGCAGAGAGAAGGGCCGCTGTTGTTCTCGGGGTGCACTTGACCCTCAGCCGCACCCCGCTCCGCTGGCGGGCAGAGGCCCAGCGCACGCCCCGACTCCCATGGCGCCGAGGCATCGCCGCCAGGGCCTGGAGCTCTCGCCTCCTGCAGGGACTCCCCCGGCCCAGGGCGGGCGGCCGCCCCTCCGCCCGGCGGGACGCGTCCCCCGCGCCGCCGCCGCCCCTCCCGCCGCCGGCTCCCGCATCCCGCGCCGCGCACCCCGCGTGACCGGCGGGGCGGGCACGGGCGGGCACAGGCGGGCACAGGCGGGCGGCGCGTCCCCGCAGCGCCCGGGGCCGAACGCCGCTCCCCCGCCGAGGGCAGAGGAAGCCGGGCGCTGCATCCCCTCTCGGTCCCGGCCGCCCGCCCCCGCCGGAGGAGCCGGGGGCGGGGCGGGGCCGGGCCGTCCGCGGCACCTCCCCGCGGGAGCGGGCGGGGCTCCTCTCCTTTGCGCCATGATGAACAAATGACCTCGCGGGGAATGAAATTTAAGTTCCACCGGGGAGAGAGAGTTCTCTGCTTCGAGCCCGACCCCACCAAAGCCAAAGTGCTCTATGATGCCAAGGTGACCGGCCGCGCGCGCTCCTGCCTCCCCCTCCCGCGTCTCCCCGGGCGGGAGGGCGCGGGGCGGGGCCGGCGCGCGGCCCGCCCGCTCCCGTTACGGCTCCTGCTCTCCCGTTACCGCTCCCGCCGGGCGCTGGGTGCGCCCCCGGGCGGGAGGCGGCGCGGGAAGCGGCCTTGGGCCCGGCCGGGGACGCGGCTCCGCCGGCAGCTGCACTTGTTGCGGGAAACGGGCGCCGGCCCGGGGAGGAGGGAGCAGGCGGGGAGGCCGCGGTGCGGGGGCCGCCACGGGACAGGGAGACGAAGCGAGGCGGTGCCGTCCCCGCCGGGCCTGGCCTCCCTCCGTTATTGCTCCCTGCGGGCGGCTCAGGCCGGTGCCCCGGTGGGGCTCAGCTCTCTCCCCGCGCCACGGGAGCCCCGGGGCTGGGGGTGCGCGTAGCGGCTGTTTGGAAGCCTCTGGGCCTTGGCCGCGCCGGGAGCAGAGGCGATGGGGCCTGCCCGCCGCGGCAGGTAGACAGCGGGGCCCCGAGCCGCCCTGGGAGTGCCGCCGGCCGCGCTTCCCGCCGGCCGCTCCTGGCTGAACACCTGCAAAGTAATTCTGAAGTCTTGCTGCCACCCCTGCAGTTTTGTAGTGTAGCTGGATCTATTTCCTGTCACGCTTTCCCACGCTTACTGCCCGCCCCTCTGCGTTTCAGAAAGCTATAAGTGGTAGCGCTGGTGAAGGAGAATATGCGGAAATAGGAGAGAGCAGTGCGCGGTGGGCCGTAGGTGTTGCAGTAAGAGGTGACTGCCTCAGTTAGGGCCTAACCGTAAGGGTAGTGAGAGTAATGATAGAGCTTTATGTAAATAGTGCTGGTTTAAGGTATCAGTGGTACACAAGATTATTTTTCAATCCTGAATCGTCTGTGTCCGACTTAGAAACAGAATTCTGGATGTTTTTTTGTTACAGAGAGGGATAAAAAAGGAAGTGTTGTAGCTGGATTCTTGATGAAATTAGTACTTTTTGCTGCAGGTTTGTGAGTGTGCTTATCCGTGTTTCTCAAACATTTTTGTTTAGGAATGCCACCGTCCTGTAATATTTTGGACTGCCCTTCTGTTGGTATATTTATTCCAATGTTCTAACAACCTGGTAGCTGTAGTTGCTATCCCTATAAACCTATAACCTGAGTACAAGAATGCATTGTACCTGTTCTTCTTTACTGTGAAGTACTGTAAACAGCATACTGTCTGAATCCATCAATAGTTCTTAAATTCTGGACACCCAAATTGAAACATCACTAGTAGCCTAAGTACTGATAATGATCTGTATTGAAAGCTACTCAAGTATAGACCCATATCTTTTTCTTCTGAGGTGGAGGCCCTTTCAGACTGGCCATTGCACATTTGTAAAAATGGAAGAAAACAAGGGTTGAGATATTCCCAAAGCCTCTTAATGTTTTGTGGCTGAGAGTCTGTGGTGTTCAACAGAGCAGTATGTCTATGGTTTATGTACAGAAAACTGTGTTTCCTGCTTAGGGCGCTTGAGCAGACAGCTCAGAAGAGAAAGTGTAAGTAGCCCAAATCTGCATATCCACACTGTGCTACTGCACTGTTTGATGTTTCCCTTTGTCTGTCTTGAAAGCATGGGACTTTTGAGGATAGAACCAAGATAGTGAGTAGTCTGCAATGTTAAGAGTAGTCAACAAGAAAGCTAAGTTTTCTGATCATTTAGTATAATCCTGTTCATGTCAATATTAACTGGCAGCATATCAAGTCTGTTTAATTTTCTTTTTTTTCTTTGTGCATAAACTTTCTAAATACCTGATGATTTACTTTCTCTCAAGCTTTTTAATATGTACCCTTCAATATTTGTTTCAGATTGTTGATATTGTTGTTGGAAAAGATGAGAAAGGCAGAAAGATTCCAGAATATCTGATCCATTTTAACGGCTGGAACAGAAGGTAAGCGCCTTGGTTTCAGTGGTGTGGTTTCAGTTCTTCCATTTCTTCTGTTTTATTCTGCAAAGATAGGCTTTGCATAAAATATCAAACTACTATTGTCTGCTGGAGTATTTTGTTTTTGTGAATGCCTTTAATATACTTGCTCATGTTGACATTTGTCTGTATCCATAAATTTCAGTGACTCGGTTTGATAGATGTGAGTTTAAACCTTATGGGATATCTGCCTGTGCTATATACTTATGGCACCTAAGTTTCCATTAATGAAAGGTTTATGCTTTGTTAAATCTCGCCCTGGATTGTTTGATTATCAGTACATGAGTGCAGTGTCTTGACTGTGATTGATAGTATGTGTCAGTGCTAGAAATGCTGTTTTGGATTAAGTCAAGGCTTGAACAGATTTTAGATGGCAACGTGAGAGCTGAAGCCATGTCAGCAGAGAAGAGTGCAAACCTTGTGATGCAGGGGTTGCTTCTGAATGGCATTAAACAAGTCCCTTGTAGATTTAAAGTGTATTAATTTATTGGCAATCATGAGTGGCATATATTCATAGTAATTTTTTACTTTCTTTTGACCTGTCCTTAGCTGGGATAGATGGGCAGCTGAAGATCATGTTCTTCGGGATACAGACGAAAACCGCAGATTACAGCGTAAATTGGCACGGAAGGCTGTGGCTCGCATGTAAGGAATACTTTTGGCCTCAAAAGAAATGAGATTCACTTTCAGATTCAGACAGATGCCAAGCTCAGTTGTAGGCACCTGGATGTGAGCTCATGCTGTAGGTGGTAGATAGATGCATAATGCAGTCAGTGCATTCTAGAGAGCTTCTCTAAGCTAGAGACATGTGGATTGTTACTAACACTCTAAAAGACTAACAACTCAATAGCTGTGTTATTCTTAACTATTGCTGTGAAATGCCTGTGTGTTGGATCTGCATCTTCCCAAAGAAATATACTTGCAAAATACTTCAGGAAAACATGAAGTATTTTTGGGCCAAAGGCAATAATCTAATATTGGTTAGCCATGGCTAGAGGATGTGCTTGAGAACATGAATGTGAGGTAATGTACAGACATTGGGGTATCCACTCTCAAATAAGCATTGTCCAAATAATTTCAGGTTTAATTAATGAAAATAACTCAAACATAGGTTTCCTGTGCATTTGCACATAATCAAATTAGTTAGGATAAAGACATGAAATAATATTACCCAGATGTCAGTGAACCATTTTACATTCTGTAGGAGAAGAAAGGGAAGAAAGAAGAGACGCTGCAGGTTGCCTGGTGTTGACTCTGTGTTAAAAAGCCTTCCTGCTGAAGAAAATGATGAGAGTAGTGAAAACTGTGAGTTTGTTTTCCTGCTTTGGTGACTGGTGGGATGCCTTGACCTGGGGATAAGTGCATGGTGTCAGTTGCCATGGGAGTATCCTGGTCCTTCCTATCTGAAATACTCCAAGGCAGTCATATGAAGAGTGGGAACTATGTTTCATGCTAAGCATCTGTTAAGTTGGAATATCTGTTTTCTTCTTGTAGTCCAGAGGCATCTCCTTGCATCTCTTCTATTCAACTGCTTTAATCAGTGATTTCAGAGCTCAATGCTGTTTTCTTTAGTGTAGTTTTAATAGGTGTGAGAACCCTTCAGATTTCTTCGTTTGATGTTCGGAAACACAACATTTCCCTGCTAGTGTTTGTGTATTTTTGAGGGCAATAAGATCATTTTTTCCCCAGTCTACCTCACACAAAGTTCTGTTTCTTGTCAGCTGACTGTCTGATTTCACTTTCAAGCCAGATTTTTAATTTCCTGCATTTTCCTTTGTGACTAGAAAGCCAGCAGGAACATTGGCTGGCACTTAACTGATGTTCTGGGAACTGCTGCTGCACAGATTCATGACTTTTGATTGAGTGATTAATATGTTAATCCTCTGTGGAGAAATAAAGTCCAATGAAAATGTGGGTGCTCAGGAATGTAGGGAGCTTTTAAAAGTGAATGTTTTTCAGTTAGAGAGGAGGCAAGAATACTTCCTAATAACTCACATGTTTAAAATATTTGTAGTGGGCTGTAAATAATGCATGTTTAATTCAATTAGAATTACTCATCCTCATTAAATATAACAAGATAATTGTGGTTTTTTAGTGGGTTGGGTTTTTTGGTTTTTGGGTTTTTTTGCATTGAGGCCTCAAACTGACTGGTCATAACCTCTGTAATGTAATAATGAATATGTGAAATCTCTTTTATGCAGCTATAAGTAGTTCTTCTTCTGACGACAGTGATGAAGGAACAGATGAAGAAATAAAGAGTGAAGAAAGTGACATAGATGAGAGGACAGAAATGGTATTTTTGTGTGTTCCTTAAGTTAATAGTATTTATTAGTATTAAGTATTAGTATTAATAGTATTTAGTATTTATTATCATCTGCACTTGAAACTCTGGGAAAATTGAAGTAGATAAAATATAGGCCACAACTGGTTATTTAGCTGGAATTAAAAGCATAATTTTCTTATTCCTGGTGTTTACTGTGATTGTGATTTTGAAAATTATACAATGTCATTTTCTTATAGAACTGTATGATATACTGCTAAAAATACACTTTTTTCCCCCCTCTCATTCTACACAAAAGACTCATGTGGAGAAAATGTAGCAGACTAGATTTTCCACTTTTGTGGGTGCTGTAAAAATTTGCTTGTCTATGCAGGTTGAATAAACTGATAGCAGCAGGATGTTTGTCATGTATTTTACTGTGAGACAGGCACGTCAACCCTGGTCTTAAGTTAAAATGTAGAGAGGACTGTTCTGTTTTCAAGAAAAAAAAAAAACATTTATTTTTCCACAGTAAACAGTTGATCTGAAGATGTGTAGACTTTAACAACTACAGTGTGGGTGATCTGCAACAGCAACACCTAAGAAATTTGTTTGCTTTTTAAAAAGTTGAATACTTAACATTAAATTTAAAAAAAAATTAAAAATGAATTTGCAGCTATTTTCAAGAGCAGTATTGTTAAATAGTTTAAGCCTATTATCCACTTGTATCCTTACTATTGAAGTTATTGTTTCACAACCAATATATTGTTTTCTTTCACTGATCTGTTGTAGAAAGAAGAACAAGACACTCATACAAAAAGGGACATGGAAGAAAGAGCAATAAGCATAGAAATTCCTGAAGTCTTGAAAAAGAAGCTTGAGGAAGACTGCTACTATATTAATAGAAGAAAAAGGGTATAAAATAAAAGTTGGGGTTCTAATGTGCATAAGGGTGTGAGGTAGTTTTTGTTTATACAACTGGAGTTTTTAACTTCACCTTTTTAGCTTCATTTGAGCTCAGGGCAAGGAAGAATACAAAGAGTGTAGGGAGTAGCATTCTCTATAGCTATAACAGTGGCTTGTCATATTCAGCAGTGTACTGTTGTGGTTCCTCATGGTACTTTAGAATGCAGATTGGTTTTGAAAGCTGGAAATGCATCAGGCTTCTTAATCTGACCATGTTTCTTCTTTCTCCTGATATTGATAAAAAATTCAGTTTAAGGGTTGAAATTATACAGTCCTGAATTTGCTTTATGCACTAGATATTTACTAAATTAGTTGGTACATTATAACTTACTGTTTTTAGAAGACATTCTTTTTTGTTTCTTTTTCAGCTAGTGAAGCTTCCTTGCCAGACAAATATAATAACCATCTTGGAGTCATATGTAAAACACTTTGCAATTAATGCTGCTTTTTCAGCCAATGAAAGGTCTCGGCACCATCAGATGACTCCACATGCTAATATGAATCTTCATTATGTGCCACCAGAGAAGAAGTGAGTAATCTTTAGTCCACTGTTGTTGTTACAAGGAGAATGAACTTGCATTCTGTGTTGTCTTTTATGGCTGTTCACTTCTGTGAGCTTATACCATAATGTGTATCTATTTACAGGGCTCAAAGTATTTGACAGATAACTATAGCAGAGTAACACTGATTACTTGTTTACCAGTGAGAGAGTCCCTGTACTCTGAAAAGTCATTATGCAAAAATATCAATATTCTCTTTTATCGTGTAAATTCTTATATTCTAAATATTGAGATCTGTTTTGAAGAATGTGTTGCTATTGTCAATGTGGAGAATTTCATATCTGATATAAGAATAGCCTACTTAGATAAACTTGAACAGGTTCATGTTTTAAAAAGGATAAAAATTTAATACAAACACTTATGAAGATCTCCAAGTGCAAGTTGTTGGTTTGTTTTAAGTGGATATATGATCTTAAATCTTAGAGTCAGTATGTAGGGAAACTGTGGTAACAAAAATCCTGATTTGTTGAAATTCATGTTTTAGTCTGTTTTCTCAGCTGAGCTGTCTGTTCTTCTACCATGTTACAAAATGCATTGACCATACATGTTTGCAGTGTGGTGGTTTTTGATTGTTTTGGGGATTTTTTTCTCTTATGTTAAAGATTTTTGATATTAGATAAGACTGCTTCTATCTAAGTACAATGGGGTGAAATCTTGTTATTTTTATCAACAAGAAATCCTGACTTGTGTTAGTGTTCTATTTCAATGGTCTGTATTTATGTTATTCCTTGAAGTATTTTAGCCTGAGTGTCTTGTTTTATGTTGGTGTCATTCATTCTTTGACAGATTGATGCTTTTCCTTCTTTGTAGTATAATCTCCCAAACAAAAGGTTAGATAAAATATCAGAAATATAAACAGAAGGTTTTACACACATTATGATTTTTACAGGTTTATGTTTAAGTAACTTCCTCAATAAAAACAATGTTTTAGTAAAATAAAGGTATAGTTTCACTGATCATTAAGTGGGAGAAATTCAGCTGACATCTTCATTGTTTTTCCCTTAGTGCTCTAACACTAAAGGTTATTGACCTTCTTGGATTTATAAAATTTCTGCACATGATGGTCCCCTGGCCCAATTCATGTGTATCAGTTTTAGTAGGTGGTATGAAATATTGGAGGTTTGGAATTTCTAACATGGATCATTTTGGGAGAATCAAATTGTTAACCATACACATATGTGCACTTGAAACGTGAGAGGGGAATACCTTCACAAAGGTGAGAGGTATTGAAGGTGTGCTGCACTTTGTGTTTTTGGTTCTTGTAATAGCTTGTATAGTCACCACCTAACCTTTAAGTCTTCCACACAGACCTGAAACTGAAATTCCTGGTAGCCTCCAAATGTGGTGCTCTAATTAGGAGAACAGACCATTGGAAACTGCTCTCCCATGCAAATGTATCTGGTTTTGTTGGTTCACTGGATAACTCTTAAGCACAGCTCAACTGCAGCTTAGCAGCTATAGGTCAAATTCTGCTTATGCCTTTTAGACAGAGATTCAGTCTATTGAGTACTTACTTGTTCTGGTGCACAGGTGCCTCTTTTTCAGCATAGTGAACTTGGAAAACCAAAAGAATGTTTACCTGAAAAACATCTAACGAACTTTATATATTCCACAGTAGATTTTATTAGTTTAGTGAATAGTGTAATATAACAGTTCTGTGATTTTGTTTGAGGTTGTGAAGCAGACCTTTTAAAAGAACTTGTATTTCTGAAGTTAACAGGAGCAATCACCTTCTTTTTAAGTGTGTTTTTAATCAGTTATCATTACTTAGTGATTGAATCACCATATTGTATTTATGATGTTAATTGACTGTATTATTGAGCAATTTTTGTGCAACTATGCTGAAAAATAGTGTCATGCAACTTTGAAATTCATAATTTTTTTCCCCTCTAGTGTCGAGCTATGTAAAGAGATGGTGGATGGGCTGAGAATAACCTTTGACTTCACACTTCCCTTAATTTTGCTCTATCCTTATGAACAAGCTCAATTTAAGAAGGTGACTTCATCAAAATTCTTTCTTCCCATCAAAGAAAACTCAACAAATACCAACAGGTAGGTTAGATACAAGAAGTTTAATATGCCTTATCTCAAAAGGTAGGAGAATGTGGTATCCTTGGTTCTTAACTAATTTGAAGATAAGTATACTTCTGTAGAATAGAATTCAGTAGAAGAACTCCTCACTTTAATAGTTATTGGAAGGAGACTGTTTTCCCTGAATAAAAGTGTTCATTAAGTGTGACAGTGTTCGCAGGGGTCTTGGGATGAGGAAAGAGACAAGGATCTGACTCCATGTTTCAGAAAGCTTATTTTATGGTATATATTATATTAAAACTATACTAAAAGAATAGAAGAAAGGATTTTATCAGAAGGCTAGCTAAGAATAGAAAAAGAAGGAATGAATAACAAAGGCTTGTGTCTCAGACAGAGAGTCTGAGCCAGCTGACTGTGATTGGCCATTAATTAGAAACAACCACATGAGACCAATCACAGATGCACCTGTTGCTTTCCACTGCAGCAGATAACCATTGTTTATATTTTGTTCTTGAGGCCTCTCAGCTTCTCAGGAGGAAAAATCCTAAAGAAAGGATTTTTCAGAAAATATCATAGCTACAAATAAGATCTGTGAAACTAGAAGAATTTCTTTTGTTGCTAGAGCCCTGACCATCTCAATTCTGTAAACCTGCCCTAATTACCTAGAAATCAGGAGGAACTTTCCCCAAGCCCTCCTCTGCTGAATCCACCCACACCTCAGTCGACTGACAGCCAGCCCACCACAGGGGAGCCAGCCACGCCGAAGAGGAGGAAAGCTGAGCCCGAGATCCTGCAGTCTCTGAGGCGTTCGACGCGCCACAGCTCCAACTGTGACAGGCTGTCGGAGAGCAGCGCGTCCCCGCAGCCCAAACGGCGGCACCTCGACACCCCCGCCTCCATGCCAAAGCTCTTCCTGCACCTGGAAAAAAGTAGGCTTTTCTTCTTACATTGTGGGCCTAAACAAAGCATGAAATTCTGTTCTTTTAGTGCTGCATGGGCTGTAAACTCAGAGAAAGAAATGGAAGTCGTTAACTTCTTGTATCAGTTCTTTAACTCTGAGGCCTCATTACCGAAGAGAGAAATACAAGGCAATATTGTCAGTACTTTGGGATATTTTTCCACAGAATGCAATGAGCTGCTTTTCTGAGAGTCTATTTTAGGATAACCTTTATTGAATTTCAGTGTTTTAAGACTTCAAACATTTTAGCAGCAGGCCTTAGATGCATTTAATGGCTTATAGTTCCAGGTAGTAGTTTACAAGTAATAAAATTTTTCTTTTTTCTTTTGTTTTGTTTTTCCTTTCATTTTGAAGAAACCCCTGTCCATAGCGGGTCATCTTCACCTATAACTTTGACTCCTAGCAAAGAAGGGAGCACGGTGTTTACTGGCTTTGAAGGTAGAAGAAACAACGAATTGAATGAGGTAACATTTTGATGTTTCTGTCCTAGATGTAATGATTAAATGTTTTGTGGACCTGAGAGTAAGGCTATGTAAGAAAAGATTTTGTTGGTATTACTTATTTCATCTTTGAATTTGAAGTTCTGTACATTCTAAATTATTTACGATGTTATAAAATTTTCATAACCAGTATTTTCATATTTTATCTATAGGTTTTGTCCTGGAAATTGATGCCAGAGAATTATCCACCAAGTGATCAACCACCACCTCCTTCATATATCTATGGATCTCAACATTTGCTGAGGATGTTTGGTAAACTAATGCAAAATTCTCTGCTCAATCAAAGTTGCTTTATATTTTTTTACCAGTCCCAATATCTGTGTGATTTTTCTGTTTGCTTTATTAAATTTATTTTTATTCTTGGAGGAATGTACATTTTAATCTGTTTGGAACTTTAGGCTATCCATAGATTTGGTTATCTTTTATTGGCTCTGTATGCCTTCATTTAGGAAAGGCAAAGCAGTGTTACTTCCAGTACACTGTCAAACATCATTAAACCCAGCGTCATTCACCTTCTCAGCATGTTTCTGTTTATTAAGGCTTTGAAAGATCAAAAGTAGCTTGCAGGGAAAAGTGGGGTCTGTGGTAAGAAGAAATTGTTATATTCTTTTCTATGTAGTGGATAAAAGTAATTTGAAGTTGCATTTACAAGAAGAGGTATAAACATTATTTCTTTTATTCACAGTAAAACTACCAGAAATACTGGGGAAGATGTGCTTTCCTGACAAAAACCTGAAGGCTTTAGTAAAACACTTTGAGATGTTTCTGAGGTAATGTCACACAGTGTACCACAGCAGTGTTTCTATTGTTACATAGGTCTAAATGTCCTGGAATGGCAAAGGAGGCTTAAAATAAAATACTAATTTTCTATAACTACAAGATTGGGATAAAGTTAGTATACCCTTTTTTACAATAGCAATTTGAGTAAAGATGAATATAAGATGTTTTATTTTTTAATTCCACTTGAAGGGAACCAGAATTTTCTACTTTGAATTTTAATAAACACATTGATATAGAACTGAAGTGTGAAAGTTTATTGATGTGTATAGAATGACAAGTCTGACTTGGTTAAGTAGCATGTTTTATGAAGAAATGCAGAGTCTGCATTGGTATTTTTTAATCAATATTAGCAGGAGGAGAAACTTGGTCTTAACAATGTGTTTTTAATTCTTAAAAGAAATGTCTGTCTTAACTGAGCTTTGAACAGAAAGGTTTCTCTGTGATGCAGTGCAGTGGTTTGTAGGGATACACAACTCTTTGTGGCTGCACTAGCTCTGCCACTGGAGTCAGTAAGGTCATACCTGCCCCATGATCAGATTGGTTTATCAGGTACTGTAATTAGTATTTCTGCATGACATTGAGCATGTGGTTAGATATCTAGTGTTGCTCTGTGTTGTGCAGTGTCAGTACACTGGAAAACAAAATTGCCGAGGAAAACTTTCAGGAAAGGTGTTGTAGACGGTAATGGAACAGATATGGAAATTGTAACTTAAATTTGGTCAGTGACATAGGGAAAGGTAACATAGTATTACACCAGCATAAAAAAAACCTTGTGTTAGATATCAGGGAGATGAAAGCTTTAAAATTATTTTACTTTAATTACTTATTGAAAATAAAAAAAGGTTTCCAATGTCAAAGTTTCTACAATACACAGTTTTTCTCTGGGAGCAATTAGTTTTCAAGTTTTACTGATTCCATTTTGCATTTCTTTTGTCAGATCCTTGTTGGCTTTCAAAATCAAAAGAATTAGAGCTCATTTTTGGAAGACGATTTTTGCTTGAAGTGAATATTTTTTAGAGAGCTTAACTCGCTGTGGATCAGACCAGTTTTTATCAGACTTTTGACTGTTCAGATTCTTCTGTGTTGATCAGAGCAGATCTCTGTTTTTTAGTGTCTTTAATAAGCATGTTTTCATATCCATGCTGTGGATAGTCTTTAATGGAGTAGAATAGATGGAAGGAGAAACATGTCCCCTACACCCCATAAAATAAAGGTTGCTTATTGGGAAAGGGTTGCTTAAGGGAACTGAAATTTCTAGTGATAGTATCTGTATGTGTTTTACTTTCCCATCTGAGCATTTCATTGAAATGTGTAGTCATCTATAAATAGAAATGAACATCATGTTTCCACACCAGCATTTTTAGGGGAGATAGAACTGTGGTTTTGAAGCAAATCTTTCAGTAGTTCCCCTTTTCCATGCTTTGTGTTGTGGTGAAGCGTCCTCCAAATACACAACGTGCATTCCTTTCAGAAAACACTTAACCAGAGGTGTGCTTCAGTCCTTGAGGCCAGGCTACAACAAAACCAAATGAGCCCCACAAGGCAAGCATAATGTGAATATCACATATCTGTTACAGCAGATATGAAGGCTGTTTTTTCCCAAGCACTTTCTTTTTTGACAGTGTCAAGAAAGCTTCAAAGTTACAGTTACTGTTGTAGGAAGCATTTGATCTTAGGTAGCTTTGTTATAAATACTTCCTTAGTCTACTTTCCTTGTCAGCTAATGCTACTGGGCAACAGAAACCAATACAAATCATTAGATACTTTTTTATCAATATCTATTCATATGGTGCTTTGAATTTTTTTTCATTTGGGTATTTATTTTTCATGCTGCTTGTCATTGACAGTGGTCAAACAATTATTTTCTAGACATTTGTTCGCGCTTGATTTTTATCACAGAAATAGTTCTGCATTTTCTGGTTCTAATCACAAGAAAACTTGAGTCTGAGGTGACATCTTGTACTGATGCCTCGAAAATAGCATTGATGTTCCCAACAATGTTAGAGTGAATATAAAAGCAAACCTTTACTTGAAAGCTTTCAGGTAGACAATATGGCAAAAATCACACGTTGCATAGTAATTCCACAATTTTTATGAAGTCATTCAAGTAGTATACTTACCATATACTGTCCAATTAAAAGGTTAATTGGTTAGGTAATAAATCCCCGGGGTCCTGCCCCACTGAAGGCAGAGGTTTCTTTTGTCCCACTTTTTTTATGTCTGGTCCAGGTTCTGGTTGGAAAACAGAATGTCTGTGTAGCTGGTTTTCGTCTTGGAGTAAGACTAAACAGTATTTATAAGGTCAGCTTATAGTTTCTAAATGTAGGGAAGAAAGGTAGGAAAATTGCTGGAAACTACAGCCATGCTTTAGCAGTCTACCAAGCTACAAATACATGAAAGGTACAAAAACCTAAAAATCTTTAGGCATCAGTACTAGTTCTTCAGTTTTCACATTCTGTCTTTTCCTTTTTGGGAATTAAAAGATTGATGAGTGATTATTATAAATATTTTATATCAGTTCTGTTCTGGCTTAACTTTTGAACAGTAAGATCTTCCCTAAAACATCTGTAAGCATTAGGTAATAGCAGCCAGTTTACTTAGGACTGCTTAATTGTTTTTGGGGTTTTTTTAAGTGAACTGCTTTTGAGTGAGAAGCTGAAGTACTCTCCTTTTCTTTATTTCTCTAATAGCAGGCAAAGGATTGATGGGTCTGCTTGCATTAATTAAACTACTCCTGAATATTCTTTGATGTCTAGTAGAGTAGTCCAAGCATTAGTAGTTTATGTATTCTTAAATAAAACTTTCATGCAGTGCACAACTGATTTAGTTCTTGCGTAGATACTGATATAATTTTGAATTATGATTTTGTGGCTAAAATTTATAGTTTACCATTTATAATATTAATCTCCTGTGAGCTGAGAAACTGACACTTATGTAATGTAATACTTTTTCTGGGAGCCTGTTGTCTTGAGTTTGCTTAGTTCATGATAGATGCATTAAATTAGCTTTGAGATGCAACATGGATAATATTTTCCAGTCATGCCCTCAGACTGCTGCTAGACAAGATTTTTCTCAATTTCCCAGACAGCATATATTTTTAAGAAATGTATGAAATGCATCTTTTTTACTTTCTTGTTAAGTAGAAACTCTACCTTCTTAATCCAGCTTCCTACAAGTGTGTAAAATGAAAATTTCTTCATGGAAAACAGGAAAGTTTATTTCTCAATAATAGAATTTGCAGAAGAAAATCAGATTCTCAAATTACGTACAAAACTCTGAATCTTAAATTATTTCTGAAATAATTCATAGTACTTGCAGTCTAAAATAGACTCACCAGTTGGTTTCAGTGAATTTCACTTACTGCACATTCAGTCTTTCGGACCAAGCAGTGGGAGCTAATGCTTTAGCTGGTGCTTACTGGTGCTAACTGGTAATTGGACTAGTGAAAGGCCCCTGATTAAATCTCCTTGCCTGTTAATAGCTTTAGAGTAAGAGGAAGTATTAGCTTTAAACTAATTCCATTATTTCAGCCGCTTTTGAAATAAAATGCTTCATATGCTCTATTTTACAATTTCCTGGCATTGTAAGGGGCCTAACAGGCCTCCAAAGGTTGCCTCAGTGGTGAGAAGTGACTGGCAGGAAGGTGCCCATTTCTATTTTGCTATTTCCATTAATTTGCACACAGCCTTGGCTTGGAAAACTGTTTTGGAATCAGAGGCCCCCTCCCAAGTCTGTTAACCAATAGGAGCTACTTAAGAGTTAGGAGGAGGATATAATATGTCTGTTTTTACAAGAGCAAGACCCATCTTCACTGAGGTAATTTCAGAGACTGGCATTTGCATTTTGGGAAAAAAGGCAAAATGAAGTGGTATAGAAATGCATAGACAGATATTTTGACTTTGATGAAATATGGAAGAATAAATAAGTAATGAAATATTTCTAAAATACTTCTAAAATTTCTAGTAAGTATTTTTAGATGAGGCCAATGTATTAGTTCAGATTATGGACAGCTAGTAGTCAAAGATTTTACTTTTGTTAAAAACCCACAGGTACTTAATACTCAGTATCTCCTTTAAGCTTAAATATATTTTTTTTACCCCCACTGACACTCTAAAATATGCTTTTATCTATTGTGCCACTCTGCTCCATGGGTAGGAAAATATTTTGATGCTGATGAATTTTTCTGAGAAGGAAGCCAAATCAAAGGATTGTAATAATAAAATGTGTATATACAAAGATGACAAGTTGTTTCACGTAACTTTAAGAAATAGATCTCTGGTGCTGACAGCAAATTTTGAGTGTAGTAATTTTATTATCTATAACTGCAGTGGTGAATCATCACCACTAGTCTGTGCTAATGTACAATTATGAGAGGTTATGTGTGTCTGAGAATGAAAAAATTAATCATTGCAAATGGTGAATGAATTAGAAGACATCTTTAGTTAGGCAAAGTTGCTTTGTAATAGAGTTCCTGTTCATTGTGAGTCATTGTGGCTTCAGTTGCAAACAGGCAAGTAATTAAAAATCACATTCTGAAAGGTGGATAAGAATGCAATTGTGCTAGTGTTTCTTATATTGTAATATTAGTTGATTAATATTGTTGAATTATACTGGGTTTTTTCCTCTCGGTTTTTTGAATTAACCAGTTACTTGGTTATGACACACTAGAAAACTTCATGGAATTGGAACCTAAATGTGAGAAAATCAAGTTTTTGAGTATAAATTGGAGACCTGGGTTTAGAGTGCACAAATATGTAAAGCAACATTTTTTCCCAAGTTTTGAAACACTTTGAAGGGAAGGAATTTTTTATGTACAGTTGGGTAGAAAGGGGCCCTCTCAAACTTTTGGCACCTTTAGGTAGAATGCTTCCCACTGAGTGCCTGGTATTGTGCAGGTTCTTACTTTCAGTGGGCTTTGTTGGCTGCTTGGTCTGCAGAATGTGCTCATTGGTGCTTATTGTCCTCAACTAAGGTTTTGCTGCATTGCCAAAAACTGTTCATGAAACTCTCCCTGTGGATTGCTTCTCTTCCTTCTGCTTTCCAAATCTTCAGGTGCCTGGGAGTTTGAATGTGCATATTGCTAGTCCATAGTTGAGGCTTGGATCATGTATCTACATTTAGAGGTTGCCCCAAGTACTTTAAATGTGTTATGGTAGCTTTTTTAGAAGGCAGCTGTAGGGGCCTGTGCTGGTCTGGTCACGGGGTCTTCATCCTCAAGACAAACCAAGGACTCCTGTATTGAGCTCTTGTAGGACTGTTTTTTTCCAAAAGGTCCTTGGGAAAATTAAATTTGCACTCACTCAATCTGATTCTTGGAAATGTTGTGATGGTAGCTTGGCATCTTCAGGGTTCTCCACACTTCCTCTTAAAAGGCCAAGGAATATTATCTCAGTTTCTGTATATCAGTGAGTGATAAGAGTCCAGTCAACAAAACAGGCCAGTTTACTCCTTTAGCATGGTTCTTGAGCCATTGGGTGTTGGAACAAATATCTGGAACCTCAATTCACTTCTTCTGTTGACTGCAATGGGGTTATGATGGACTTTGTCATCTGAACAACTTTCCAGATGGAGACAGGCCTACAAATTGGGGAGGGGTGAGGGTCAGATGGTTGTATATGTTTCTTTGTGAACCTAAAAGCCTTTTAGTTTTCAAATCCTGCACTTGAGTAGTAGTGTCAGAGATGAGGTAGCTTCTTAATCTGCAAATGACATTTCTTTTGATGAGGTGACTCACAGAGCTAGGACTCATAATGGTCTTCCAGCAAATTTGGATAGATCATTACAGTAGCCTTTCAGACGGGTCACTGATCTCATCAAAGCATCTGCTTAGTTTTTAAAATTCTGTAGGAGAAGTTTGTAAGGTCACCTTCCTGGAAACTTTTCCTTTGGACAGTGTCTTCTTATACCTTAATGGCTGAGGATGTCTTTCTGAAAACTAAGGTTTTCTTTTCTTTGTCATTTTCACACTTTCTGGGCTGTCCCTAAGTTTATTCATGTGATGGTAGCTGACATTTATCAGAATTCTTTTTCTTCATTCAGAGACTTCTAGCAATAAATGTTTTTGGTGGTGTCAAGGCAAGGCCTATCAGAGTATGCTCTAAATAAAAAAAAAAAAACAAACTAAAGAGTATGCTCTTAATACTAGTACTAATTCAGTGACTCTTTTTGAGATATGTTCATGACATGTGTTAAATGGCCTTCTAATGTGATAGTGATAACTCAGTTCTTCTTTTTGGTAGATCTACCTGTATAAATCAGTCAGATGGTAGTGTATTTATGAGGCTCTTGCTTGCTTAAAAAAACCCACACTTGAAGATCAGAACATAGCTTGAGGAATTCCTAAGTTGCCCACAGCTTTTCCACTTGTCTCCATCCCCTCTAGACCTTTCTGAAGTGTTGCCCTTCTAGGAACCTGAGGCTGTAGGAAAATAACTGCATTGTGCCATGTTACCTCTGTTCTCTAAGCATGACTATAAGGCATGAGTTTGTTTTTGAGGACATTCATGATGAAAAATGCCTGCAGTCTCAAATCAGTATGGACTGTGCCTCCCAGAAGTTGGTTGCTCATCAGCAGTCTTGCTTTATAGATGTATGCATATGAACTCTGTAAAAAGTATAAAAATGAAAGAGGCAGTAATGCAGCAGGTGACTGAATGGATCAGATTTGTAAGTTAATCATTAAACAATTTCTGAATAGCTCCATTGCAATATGCTTTCTGATCTATTGCTGAACATTGGCTCTGTCTGCTAATTACAGCTCCCTCTGTCTTTAAATCTTGGCTCATGACTTTCAGGTAGCAGTGTAATTGATCTTGATGCTGGTTTAGCTTGTCCAAGAGCAAAGCAATAGTGAAATATCTGGTAGGCAAAAGTCTTAGGAGACTCCTAATATTTCTGTGCCAGCATTCTGCACTCTGATGTCTTTTGAATCGAAAGCAGCTTCAGAAGGGCCCCTGCTCTTTGTATGCAGGTACAGAAAGGATTGTGGCAAAGGCTGACTGTGTTCCTTCAGTAGTTTTCTTCTGCTTCTCTGCAGAAAATAATTTGTGTTTGCTAGCTCTGGGGTATTTTGCTTTTCACAACTGTTATGTGAAGAACAGGGAGATGGATGTTTGACTCTGTGCCTTTTTTTTTGAGTTGTAGCTGTGGCACACCATCTCAGCTAAAATTTCTCATCTGTATCAGCTGTCACTTTAGCATGCACCAAACTGGCATGTATCACTGATGATTTAAGCAATAGTCAGGAAATTTGGAAGAGAAAGTGAACCTGTTTCCCATTACATGCTGATAAAATTCTTGGAACTGTCAGCTGCCCAAATGCCCTCTGAAGGTTCTTTTAAAACATGTTCCCTTCTGTGATCTAGCTCGTAGTACTGTGTTCTACTAAATGTTATCCAAAGATAGTAAGATTTTCATCAGCCCCTGTAATTTTTTTAATGTCTTGGAGTCATTAATGTGTGATAATGAAGAATTATCAATCAAATACCACTTGTTCATCTTAACTGTATAGAATCTAAGTACATCCAAAGTTAGGTTCAAGTCTGTTAAGTTTTAGGCTTTTCCACACTTGCTTCATACCAACCCTTCATCCTAGAAAGTGATTTGTAGCTAACTAAAGTCAGAGGTCATAGCAGTTGATGACTTCGGTATTTTATTAGCTTCTTAATTGCTATTTTTTTAGTGGTTTGAAACATTTTACATCAGAAACCATTTAGGTCCCTTTATATACTGTTAATTGCAGAGCTGCTGTGAAATAAAGAAGTATGGAAGAAGTCGACAATGTGCCTTCTAAATTAACAGTGACACACCATAAAGGATTGATTTCTTTTAAAAGAGTTTCTATTTCTCACTGCGTTTTCTAGTTACATCTAGTAGGATGTAACTAGTTATAACTCTAGTTTAGCATTTGATTAGCACTTGCAAGGATTGGGGAAAAATCAACTCTTTTTCATTTATCTGCAGTTTTGTACTGTCACCATTTTCTATGAGCTCTGAGCAATTAATATATTTCTTATTGAATATAAATGCTTTATTTAGAGGATCTTGCCAGTATTCTTTGATGCTTTGGCTCTCTTTAGGTCAAAGAACATGTCCAGTTCAGGCAGTGCAGCAGTGAGTGAGGTTGGAGAAGGCCTGTAGTTTTTATGCCATTTACATGAACATTTTTTTTTAAATTGTACTTTCTATGTCCAAAGTATTGGCTATGCAAAACTGATATTTTCAGTTTCCAGTAGTGAAGTCATCACCCCAGCCACTGTTTCTTGAGAGAGCACAGATTCTGTAAATGACATTGTTTTCTGTTGTTTCTTTTGCTTCCTACTCTTAAAACACGTAGCTAGCATTTTGCCATGCTTATTGATGCTGATCTTTAATATCCAGGTATTTTTGAAGGTCTTTGTGTTTTTTTTCTGAAGTACAGCTTGAGTGTAATCTTGAGTTTAATAACCATTTTGCCCTTTTTCCCCTGTTTATATACCTAGTATCTTTGATTTCAAAGGAAGGAACAGGGAGCTTATAGTCATTCTAGCTGTTTGTTACTGGTGTTTGTAGCAGCACTGTTTTCATTTTCAGTCCTAAACCAAAGAAAAAGTTGCGTGTTAGCAGAGCAGGAAAACATGATAAAATATTGGGTGCTTGGTGCTTTGAATAGTATTTGCAGACCATCTTGCAGAAATATGAAATTAAGGAACTGAATTTGTGAAGGATGTGTTTTGTCGTTGAAACCCATATTTAAATCAGAAAGATGGAGACCCTAAAGGCACATGAAATATATGAAAAATCATAACTTTACTTGCCTTAAAAGATATAGTTTGGCTCCCTAATGAATCCTGACTATTTGTATAAGATACTGCCAAAGTGATAACTGAAAATACTGGTTTGGGCATAAATGAAAGTAGTGTGCTGAGCAGGTAACTTACAGAAGTTGCAGAAAGATCTCTTCTTTTTCCTTCTGTACTAGTTCTTTGAATTCTTTTTCTGAGTATAGTTTAACTTTCTTGGGGGTTTTTTTGTTTTGTTTTTGAGCTTGAGGAATTTTCTTTTAATTCTTGTTGGATTTCAGAATGCTAGAGGAAGGCTGTTTTTCACTGTGTGAAACTTGTAAAAAATAGGGCAAATCCTTTGTATGCCAAATTTCAAAGAGTAATAATTCTTAATTCCCAGGCTGTGTTTTTGCTGAGCTTAAAAATCAATTTGAAAAAAGCTTTTCTCTTAAATGTTTTATATTCTGTTCTTTTTTTTGGTGTGCTTTCTTCTCAGGTTTTTAGCAGAATACCATGATGATTTCTTCCCAGAATCTGCTTATGTAGCTGCATGTGAAGCCTACTACAGTACTAAAAATCCTCGGGCCATCTACTGAAGCTATTAATAAGGATTAAATCCTGCTATACATAGCCCATGACAGTGCTATTCTGCTACATGGCTACAAGATGAGAAAGGAATTAAACAACTTCTGGAGTTGAAGACATTGGTAAATATCTTTATGATGGTTGGATTACTTAGGAATGGAGAACTGCTTTTCACAGATGTGTATAAACAGTGGTGTGAGTCACTTGGAAGGCTGGATATAAATCTGACTCCAGATGAATGAAGAAGCCTTGTTCTGACTTTACTGCACAGGACTACACAGAGTAATAAAAAGCAAAGGAGGCAAAAGCAGATACATTGGCAACAGGACATTCTCATGAAGATAAATCACCATGCTGTGTTTCATTGTAGCTCAGTCTCTCCTGCCTGAGAAATAAGACTTGACTAAACAGTTACATGAAGAGAATTTGTGACTGGTAGCTTATGGATTGTTTTCCTCAAAAATTACATTTCATCTGTGGAACTGTCATGATAGAAAGGATTGCTTAATGTAAAGGTGGCTTTGCTGTTTGGCTAGTGTGACATCTGCCTCAAAAATGACTTTGTTGCTTGAATGAAAGATGTGTTGCTGACTTTGCATTTTGCAGAGGTGTATATAGACCTTTCATGGCAAAGCTGACAGGGTTCTGAGCAGACCAGACACAGCCAGGGATTCGGCATTTAACTGGCAATAAATGATTTCCAGAGCTGTTATGAAAGAACTCATTTTCTACAAGTAAATGGGAAAGTCAGTGAAGTCATTGCTCTTGAATTGGCAAACATTTATTTTCTTAATAAAGTTCACAGTGGCTGCTGTGTGGATGTGTGATTTTGACTGTCTAAAACATCTTGTTCGTGCTCAGTTAGTATTTTGAGGGTGCTAAGTGTGCGTATAATGAGAGGTGGGAGCACTGACAACATATGGAGAGGAGCCCTTTCTGTATCATTGGATGTTCTTCTGCAGACTTGAAGGATGTCTCTTTAGACTTTTTTAGACACTTTGGCTCTGGAAATAGCAGTTCAGTGAGAACTGAGTTCCTACAAATGTGACAACACATTCAGTATAAATTAATTGAAACATAATTCTTGTTGTGGAAACCACATGCAGGACTTAAAACACTGGCCTTCAAAATCCTTGGCTCTATCAAGATAGACACAGATTTTAAAAGCACTGAGAGAAAACAGGACTGAGTTACAGACTGCATTAATGACTCTGTAATCCTTCTTGGTTCAGAAAACCTCCACCTATAATGCAGAGCTCAAGTTTCCTCACATTTGTAGAAACTAGTAATTTGAAGGCATCCTCTTTCCCACATAAATGGCAGGCTCAGGCTAAAAGGCCAAAAAAAATGTAAAATCTGCTGTTGATATTCATTGTCACTTTTCAGAGTTCTGTGGTGTGTTCAAGCTTATGAATTCAAAATATTAGGATTACTCTGGTTTTAGTAATTTTATGAAGAGTCTACTGAACTCAGTTGTTAAACCAGTGGCATGGATGCATGCAGATTTGATGATTGTTAATTCTAAAAATTGCCTTTTAGCAGCACTACTCTTTTTTAAACACGTTTCTCTTGTACCAAGAAACCCCCGTATTTGTAAGCTTTCATCATTCTCGAATGACAGAAGTTTTGAATCTCTAGCAGAATCCATGTACATCAAAACTTTGCCAACATGTTTCATTCTAGGTTTAAATGCTGTTTCTCTAAAAGAGAGTTCAACAAGATACAAACAAACTGTCTAACACGAGATGAGTCTAGGAATGCTGCCTGAAACTTCAAAATTAATCCTTTCTATTTTAAGAATGCTCAAGTGTAATAGGACTGATCTGGTTTTGTTCCATTTTTTGCACCTGTGAGTATAAGACACGTTACAAACTGAGTCCCGTTTTGTGACTGTTTAACTGTTGAAATGAAAATTTCTGCATCAAGGGGTCAGGAGTATTGTTGGTATTGCCTTGTGGAGATGCTCAAAAGATGTGAGGGGGGAAAAATTCTGATGGTCCAGTTATAGTCTTTGTGAACAGAATTTTTCATAAAATTCTCTTGAGGCTGCCATTGGATGTAATATTACAAACTATCTTACTCTCATAAAAACCAAAAGCTTTTCTCCAAAGTTGTATGTATGCCTTTGTGCTTCTTGACACTTCTAACTGATAAAACTTTCATGAATATATATTTGAATTTTAAAAGTTTAGTTTTATAAATTCAGTTACCGTAATGTGCAATTTTGACATCCCTCTTTACTATTACTCCTCATTTATGGCATTCCAAATTTTAATACCTGATTTCTAATTTTTTTAAGCTGCAGCAGTGGGACACTCTTGCAAATACTTGAAACAGAGTGCTCAAGAGGGACAGTTTTTACTGGTCTTCAAATATATAGAGAATTACCAGAGTGGGCCCCTAAATTCACTTGGAATGTAATGTTCAAGGGTTCTTGAACTCAGAAAGCTTGATAATGTAGCTTATAGCCGGTGTGAATCTGGAGGAACTCTTTCAGTGCCCTTGACTGATCAGATGCTTGATGGGATCCACATCCATCTGAGGTGATGAAAGATGCACTTAACTATTTGTCATTGTTTAGTTGCTCTTTGTAGAGTTACTCACACCGTGCTTTCTAACCTGGCTGAGTCACAATGGCATGGACTAGCTGGAGGAATATGAAAGCCTGACTGAAGCAGGTGTGGGAGCCTTCAGAGGAGCAAGTGTGCCAGCAGACTTCAGAGGCAGTCCCCTGCAGCTGAGGAAGCAGTTAATGGGCAGTGATAGATCATACCAACATACCTGTTTGTACAAGGCACACGTGCTCTGTTTCCAAGGGAAGGCAGTTTTGTTTGTGTATTTCAGGAAATTATCCCACTGTAATTACAGTGCATAATTACACTGGTAAGTTTCCATGCTGGAGGTGAGTCCTGCACTTCCCTTCAAGAGTGAGGTGCTCCCATAGTGGGTGTGATGTTTTGGATATGACTGTTCTTGGGAAGAAGCCGAGGAGAGCGATTGCAGCTTAGGTTTAGGAGCAATGATGCAGCTGATGGGTGGGAAGAGAGCTGCCACCTGCACGCCCAAGGTGCTTGGGCTGCACTCGTAGGACTCATTTCAGTACCTGCTCCGACTTGGCACAGGAAGGTACTTGAGGAGCTTTATGTTGTGCCACAGGACTATGAAACTGACCTTATGTTTAGTGCTTTACATAGACAGTAAAGTTTACCAAAGAAGAAAAAACAAAACTTTAATATTCTTCTGTTTTATTCCTGATTTTAAGCTTGATTCTGTACCTATCATTCTTCAGGAAAAAAAGAAGGAAATCAATACTGTTCTTTCAAGTGCACTGTCTAGAATTGCCATGTTGCCTTTAATTTTGCTGTTGTGTTTTTCAAGCTCCTATTTTAAAGCTCAGGCTTTCATGGGGGTCCTTTTCAGCTGAGATGATGAATGTGAATGTGACCAAATGTTAATTAAGAATATCTTCCATGTCCCATTCTGAAAGCTTAGGCACATAGGGTTTCCCTTGGCACTTGGTGTGGGCTAACAGCAAATGTGTCGTCACTCCTTACGTCAGGAATGTGTGATAGGAACTTGTCAAACACTACTGTAGGATAACCTTGCACCGGATTATGCTGAGAGAAATGTCTGCAGTCAAGGAGGAAATAAAAAGCTGATTGGAAGTAAAAAGCTGTTACTGCTTTTCATGTTTATATCATCAAAAATGTTATCAACACATTTGGGAAGAATGCCGAGGAGATTGTTATTGGAGTTAAAATGTATATGTGTATATTAAATCCTTCATTTTGTGAAAATTACACATTTTCTCCACTGGCATCTTTAGCACATCTTCCAAAAATATGTGTACTGGGGTGGAAATAAGCTGCTGAAGGCAGGGGGAAGGAAGGAACATTTATTATTCTTCACCAAGTCTCAAGTCAAGCCTTTATTGTAGTAGCTGGCTGTAGGAAAGCACAGTGCTGACAGATCTTGGACAGAGAGCCTCGTCTTAACTTTGGGCTGTTGCATGTTTGATCCCTTTCAACTTCTTTATCAATAACAGAGGCAGAAAGCAAGATTGCACTTCAGAGCACACAAAGGCTAGTCCAAATTCAAGGATAAAATGCCAAATAGCCACAGCACAAGCATGCTTTGGCTAAATGTGTTATGTTTTTGTCCCGTGTACTGTAGAATCTTTGTGATGGCACTTAATCACATTAAAAGTCAACAAGTTCCATTTTATGCCTTAATACATCTCAGTGTCTCAAGGTTCCCAGGAACAACAGTTCTAGATGGTTCCTTTGACCATAATCAGTACAACCTTGATGTGTTTACATAGTCAACTTTTTCACTTGCTTATGAAACAATGAATTTGGAGGGATTTTCTGCTTTTTGTATAGCCGCATGCTTTTTCTGTGTGAAATTAGTGAATCCAGGTACTACACTGCTAGAGTTGGAGGTAGAGACACTTCAGTATTTCTGTCTCAGTTTTTGGTGGTTTTTACTTCAATGACAACACCCCCTCCCCCCAACTCCTAAACCAAAGTTTGGAATATATATGGCTTCAGGAAAATGTTATCAGCAATGACTGAGTGGCAGATGTAGATGCTTACTAAGATCTAACTCTGTGCATTCTCTCTGTTGCATGCATAATGTATTTTCCCCATCTAACTCACATAGCAGATGATTTTTTTGCATTAAGGGTAAAGATTATAGCAAGCTGAATAAAATCAGTGAAGTATAAACTTGTGCTCAAAGATGAAAAGAAGTCTGTCTTAAAAAAGAAAATTAGGTGGAAAATGAAGTGCACATTGTTCCTGCTGTCTGTCAGTTGGGAGTGGTTGCTTAGGTCATGTGAGCTGGGCAACAGTGTTAGAACAAACAAACCTCAGATGCAAATTGATAAATCCCCTCACTAATACTGACCTTTAATAATGCATTCCATGGAATGGAGTAATTTCTCTGCCATTTTGTTTCTAGAAATGGTGGGAATTTCTTATAAAAAATTACTTTCTTAACCAATACAAGATATTGGATCTAATTCTGGGGAAAGCAACCCAGGTATTAAAGCATTGAATCACACAAATGTGTTCTTAGGGATATTTTGGTGTGATGCCAGAAAACAAAGTGTGTTTATGTAGCAAGAAATATAGAGATAAACGTGTTTACTTCCTGGCAAAATGAACAACAACACTTCCATTACAGTGATAGTGTTCAGGTTGGGCTTCTAATAGATAATATCAAGTAGATGTTCAATTTATTAGACATTTTTTAGTCTTTAATTATAAGCTATTAATAATTGCCAATCTGATAATTAATTTAGTAATCTCAAGTCCATGAAACAAAAATATCTCCCAAGTATTTTCTTTCTTTACTCCCTTCTTTCCTTGCTTATATTTTTTTATTATTCTAGAAAGTTGTAGAAAGCATGCTCATGAAGTTCATGGAGAGAAGAAGGGTTCTGACTCACACTAAGTAAGTCTGAGCACATATATTGCTTAACCATTTATGTGTTTCTGATTCATTCTGAGGTATAAGCATCACATCTGTACAACATATACTAGGTTTTTATTTGTAGGCTCAAAATTAGAGCCAGAATGAAAGAGTTGAACTGAATGGTGTAAATATCTAATTGAGTAATGGATAATTTAAATATGCCTGAAGTTAGTCCCACTGTATGCATTTATATGGTAGAGATCTTTTTGTTTTATGTGTGGCTTTCTGATTCTGGTTACTTGATGCCAAGCATTATAAATGAGGGCCTTTCTCTAAAAGTGTAAAACTGATTAAATGTTAACATGAGTAATCAAAACATCAAATTTTGCCATAAATTTGAATTCAAACATAGAAATGCTGCTATCCCATGTTATAAACAAACATTCTGCCTTTATTTTTGCAGAAGCTTTTTAGAAATGGAGTATATGACAAATCTGGTGCCAGGTGGCTGGCCTGGTGAAGGTGTTGTTCTCTGCAGCAGGACTAAGGTAAGCTGCAGCTCTCCCCAAAATGCCTCCACCCCTTGCAGGGTTCTTCCACTGCTGGGCTGGGGCACTGTAAGCACACAATGACAGAGTACTCAGATGGAACAAACCTTCACAAGTTGTCTCATGTTTATATTTCAATGACAGCAGTACAGCAAATGCCTGCATAGTTGATATTTAGTAAGAGTTTTCAGGGCTTACCTTCTGTTTTGTAGGCTGCTGAGTTAAGAAATCAGTAGTTCTGTTTAGGTTTCACATGCATGTTTGAGTAGGAGGTAGATTTTACTAATTGTTTTGATCAGATTAATGTGGAATTTATTTTCTGTTGCTGTGAGTGACTACTGCAGTGATAAAACTTCTTTGGCACCAGAGATTTAAACATTATTTTTAAAAATAATTTATTATAAACAGAATGAGTAGTAACTAATTGGACATTTCCTAAAGATTTTGTTTACTGGCATATGGATGATATGACACATGTAATGTATATGCAGTATTGCCAACTGTAGGCATTAGAAATGATGAGTCAGACCCTTAAAAGTCTTGGAAGTGGTTAAGAAAATGTGACAATTATCTTCTGTTCTTTGGGCCCCTAGGGTAACATGAGTCAAGCTTGCGACAAGACTTGCCTGAGACTTTAGGAAGGAAAACTGAGGGTTTGGACTAATCATGTGTCTTTTAGAGTTGGAGCTTTAGGAAAAAAAAAAAAAAAACAAAAAAAAACAAACACAAAACCTTGCAAGACTGGCAATAAAAGGATGATTTGGCAATGCTCTAATGGAGCAGGATGTCATTAATCTGAAAATAATCATAGACTGAATTTGTTTGTGAACATCTGTGCGAACATAACACAAGCCTTGGGTAGTGAGGTTTTCTGGGTAGGAAAGTTATAGCTGCTGATCTACAAAACAGACTGCCTTTGCCAAAGGCATAAACCTAAATTTGTAGATTCAATTTTTTAATTGTTTGGAATGACTATTAATAAAATGAGAGAGATAAATTGTTTACCATAGTAACAAAATTATGCTGTGCATGATGATGAAGCTGATGAAATCATGCATCAGAAGAAAATAAGAAGTTAAATGAGAACTGTGCTGTTTCTATGTGGTATGTGCCAAATTCTTATGTTGTTTATCTTGTTAGACCCACTCATTGAATTAATTGTCCCTCTCTTGCTGTGACAAGATAAGAAGTCGTTGCTGTTACCTTAGGCCCAGCTCTGGCAAGGGTAGAAGGTATCTAAAGAAAAATATAGGCTGAGATCAGATGAGCTAAAGAGAGCAATCCACAAATCCTTTCTTTTTCTAAATCTAGCACAGCAATCTGTATGGCTGTAGTTGCCTAAGTTTTCTGCAGTAAAGTTATTTAGATGTTAAAAAGACAAACTGGGCTTTCAGCACCCCTGGCAGGCTTGCAAGGCCATGTGGGATGTACAGATTGAGCACCAGTTTTGCACTTGGATCTGCTGGAGGACACGTGCCTCTTGCCAATGGCAGTGCAATCCGTGTTACAGCAAGAGCAACTGCTGTGGCACCACGAGCAGGCTGGAAATGCTGTGGCAAGTCCTTTAGATACAGTGGTTAAAGGTGGATTGGACAGTGGGAGATCTGGGTTTGGTGCCTAATCCACCTCAGAAGTTTAGCTATGCACTCCACAGACCTTGTTGCATGAGCTTCCTTTTAGATTGCCCCTAACAAAGTCACCTTACAGAAAGGGCCCTGAGAGCCACAGGAAGGAAGAATTTTCTTTCTCATTGAGCTAAAGAGTGGTATTTCCACTTGCATGTTCTGATTTCCCCATACAGCACCTGGTTTCCTTTTTATTTTTTGCACACCTTGAGGACAGCCTTGCCACCAGCCTGCAGGAGATACAGAAGTAATTTATCTGAGAAATACCAGCCCAAGTTGTGAGCATTTGGAGTGGGCCAAGGTCCCACTACAAATCTGAAATTTGAGTTCTTCTGGTAAAGAGCCAAAAAAAGCCCCCAACATACCTATGCCTGCAAACTTGTTTTTTCTGTTGCTGCTCAAGCATGTGGAGTAGGATCCAGCCCAGCAAATAGGGATGATGGATCTGACATACCCTTGTCTGAACAACCTCCACAGTCCTTGGAAAGAAGTAGTGCTTCAGGGTGTGGCTGATCTTGCCCTGAAGTGAGTGTGGGGCACAGGATCTTGAACCAGAGCACCTACTCTCTGCTTAGAGAATCTGGTGTCAAGAGCTTGACGCAGGTGCTTAGGCATACATTTACATGAGAGGGTCCCTCCATGCAGAATTAATTACAAATTTAAACTGATTGGAGCATTCTAGAGCTTTTACTTCACGGTTTTGCTCTCCTTTATTTTGGGTATTTTTGTAAATGTAAATCACTCTCACTCCAAGCCCAGGAGAGGTTGGCTGTTACTCTAGCTATTACAAAAGCATTCAGAGGCTTGTGGCATGAGAGGAAAGATGGAAAAAATAAAGCACAGAACCCATGAAGAATAACTGTTAGTTGTGGAGGAAGAGGGCTGGCAGATGACTGGCTAATGTGTGCACAATGTGCAGTTGAAAGCAGGCAAACAACAAGCACAGAGCAGGTAGGATCAACACTATGGTTTCGCCTGTCTCTGCTGCAGCATTTAGCCCATGGCTGCTGGTGTCAATTGGCAGGTGCAGGCACTCAGGGAAACCTGGGCTTTTGCAGCAGAGACCCTGTGCAGAACACCCCACAGCAGCTCTTGCTAAAGCACTGTGAAAGATAGTGCTGCTGAGGGAGAAATAAACCCCAGCTCAAACATCCTTCTTGTGGTAGGCCTGCCTCTTCAGTCCCATACCAATCACAGTTTTTAATTGCTCACATCAATCATTGCTTTTTTGCTCAGGAGCCTGTGATGCAAAACCAGTAAAGGGTGGAACCTGGGCTCAGTTTTGACATTGTTCTCACCTAGCCTGTTGTATCAGTGTGAGAGCAGCCATGCTTTTTGTACTTCATGGATTGAAGCCATATATGGGGATTTAAGTAGTCAGTGACACTTTAGGGATAGGTAGCAACACACAGACTGTTTTGTGAGGCTGCCCTTGCCTATCTCCACCTGTCTTGAGGGAAATTGCCTCTGGGTTGGTGGCTAGAAGAGACTTAGTGTGAGGCAATGTTTAGATTTGGGATAAAATAGCTGGTGAATGAGGTAGGTGTGTGGTCCATGTGGGATTGAGGGCAGGCAAGCTGTGGACCATCATGTGGAATGAAGGACTAGATGCAGTGTGGGATTTTATGTGACTTTCCTTAGGATTAGGAGTAGGTTGGTTTTTGAGCCATTTATGAAGCTCTGATGAAGAGACTGCAGGGCATTGAAAGGAGCTTTTTCTGAATATTCATTTTGCTAAATACTTTATTTCTGTCCTTAAGCTTAAGGCCATGCAAATTCTAGCCTGTTTGACACTGTGTTTGTCATATGTACAGACATTTGGGTGAAAAACATAACACTACATTTTCAACCAGTGTTTAGATTCTCCCTGATATGCACTTTTTAAAAAATATGCGAACAATTTTGAAGTCAATTTATCCTTAGGCTATGTTAAAAAAAGATGAAAAAGATGCAGCAACACTTATATTTGGAATCAGTTGAACCCTAATTTAGCTGTTCAAGTGTTTGGTTACTTTAAGAAATAGACTTTTGAGTAGTTATCAGAGTTAACAAATCTCAAAACCCCAAGTATGCTTCCTTAAGTCCATATGGGTCACCTGTGTACAGGGCACAGATGAAAGGAAATGGTAACAAACTGGGCTTCCTACATTGAAGAGGTTTGATGGAGGCTTGCTTGTCCAGAGTAGAGCACTCAGTAGAGCCTTGGCAAACAAGTGCTGAGGGTTTCACTGTAGGGGTGATGGTGGAAATCAGTGTAAAAAGAGGTATAGAAGTGCAGAGGAACTGCTCAGAAATATGGTGAAAAGTGGAGTTTGTGGACTTGTAGTACATGCTTTCCAAACTGGGATGGATGTAGGCTTCTCTCTCACTACAGATGAAATAATGAAAAATTCATAAGCAAAAGAAACTCATTTTCTGGGACAGTAGAGGTGCAATTAGATTAATATTCAGAAGATTGTAGTCCCCACCTGGGATTTGAACTCTGGATTAGAAGATTAAAACTGGATCACCATATGCTGCTCAATCTCTGTGTGTAATTTGGTAGTTGTTCCTCCAAATAATTAATTAGATAATGCTCCCTGTCAAGTAATCAGTTTGGGGTTCACTTGAGGAGAAGTAATATAAAGTCCATCAAACCAGAGAGGATTTTATTAGGACAACCATGATTAAAGTTTCAAACTCTAAATGAGGACTTCTTAATTATGCTGTTCAAACTGCAGAGGGAGAAAAACTTAGTGTATTGAAAGATTACAGAAGTCACCTCTATTTTCTTTGATTTTGTCTCAGAGCAGAACAAGAAGAAAATTCACATCTTTCTCTTGGAAAAGTGAGTTTGACAAGCCTTGTGGAGTTATGAGTGGCAGACCTGAAAGCATAAGAGGCAAACCAGTCAAAATATTTTTTTTTTTAAAATACCCCTCCTAGTTTTGATGACACCATTTCCTTGAATGCAGGGTTGTGTTAGGCATTTCCCCAGTAATTTTATAGCATTTATTGTGCTTCAGCTGAAATGATACAGAGCAATGTGGTCAGCATCTTTGCCTCTGATTAAGAACTTTCTGCAAAAATCCAAGACTTTCAACAAAGGAAATCCAATCTTAAAAGTTCTTTATAAATATCCCAGTACTAATTGCAGTTTTATTAAAAAAATGACTGAAAAACCAGAAACCAAAGCAACTATGAGGGGTAAAACAGCAAAGTGGGGCTCACTGGGGGTTAGTGTTGAGCCTAATACTTACTTCTGTATAAATGACCTAAAATAATAAGAGAAGAAAACTTACACATCAATCAAATTCACAGATGGTATCCAGAGGCTTCAAAGAAAGCAGAGACAACAGATAAACCACCAAATAAACTAGAGTCTAGAGAAAAATGGAGCATTCAAGGACAAGATGCAACTTTGATACATGTAAAGTTCTTTTGTGGATTAAGAGAAGGCTAGAAATGTAAATGTGTTCACAGGAGAACACAGACACTGATTTCATCAGGAGACAGGGACAGTTTTAGCATCTCACATCCTGTAACCAGGGGCAATTAGTTTAAATTCCATTTAACAGCAGTTTTTTGGTCTTATGAGCTCTGTGCCTGAGGTCTGCAGAGAAAGCTGCAGGATTTTGTTTTCAGATGCTGCTGGATTAAGAGAGCAAAACTTTTTGCATTTCTTGTTCCCAGTTTTGTCAGTACTTGTATTTTTAAAGGATGAGATTTGGCTGATGTTATGTTTTGACATTGGTGGGAGACTCACCCTTTACCAAAAGCTTAAAAAAATCAGTTTGCCAGTGAA
The DNA here is from genome assembly GCF_028769735.1 of Zonotrichia leucophrys gambelii. NCBI lineage: Eukaryota > Metazoa > Chordata > Aves > Passeriformes > Passerellidae > Zonotrichia > Zonotrichia leucophrys. The sequence continues at coordinate 19,894,708 of NC_088169.1, read as the reverse complement.
ACTTGTTGACTTTGCATCCATGTTTGATGAGGTGGGTCTGTCTGTAGCTAAATGTGTCTTTATCCACCTGTGTGTGATGTTTGCTTCCATATCTGCAATGTAACCTCCTTGTTTTGATTTGGCACACATAGGGCTGATTGGAAAAGCTGTGGTATTTAGCACAGGGCTGTAAAACTGTATGAGTTTGTTATCCTTGGATAAAGACAAGCAAATAGTGCTCTGCCAGATGAGCAGGTAGCCAAGAAACAGATGACCAAACTGATTTCTGGGTAGCAAAGGACATTGCCTGGAAAAGGGCACCAGTATTTATAAAAGGAAAGAGATAATTTTACAAGCAGCCTTTCTTTGATTACCAGAGAAAGACAGATGTAACTTGACTGCAGGGACCAGAAGAGATGGGACTTTAGCAAAACCCTGGAGTTTCTGTGACCACCAAACATATCCAAAAAAGTGATGGAAAAACTGAGGCAGTGATTCAGATGTTGCTATTTTTCTATTTGATTTTCTGTGTGACTTTGTTTCATGCATTGACTCAAAAATGTGATTTTTTTTTCTCTTTACACAAAAATTGGCAAAATTTAATGTGCTTCTATTTCTGTGGATCCCTGAAAAATGAAACAATAAACCAGTACATCTGCAAAAGTAGCTGCATGTGTCAGATACTTGGGAAGTATTTTAGTGGGAATATGGGGGAAATCAGGCTGTGAAATGAAGCTGCTCATGGTCTAGGATTATTGTTATCCTCTCAGGTAAGGATGTGCACATTGCTACATGACAATGTCTAAGGCTCTGGGCAGCCACTGCAGTGGCCATGTGAAGCTGAGTAGTTATATAGGAAATAAACAAATAGGGTTAGTAGTAGTAGTAGTTGTAGTAATAGTATTATTATTAGTAGTATTACTATAATTATTCATTTTTATGATAGTTTTTTATAGTTTGACAAATAGTCAAAGCACTGTTGTGCAGGAATGAATACACCTTTGCATTTAACATGGTCAGAGCAAGACTGGTAATAGTCAGAAGGGCCTGTGGTTCACGTCTGCCATTATTAGCCCAAATTCATAAAGGTTTGAGGATCCCTAAGTAGGACTGAGTCACTTCACATATTAAACCCTAAATTTTGATCCTTACTTGCCATTCCTTAAGCTAGCTCTTTATACATACAGATTTTCACACTTCTGTTCACCAAGTATTAAATATTTTATTTCTGTGCACAGAAAGCTGTTAGAGCAGTGGTTAGAAACCAAGCCTCTATACTTCTGATCAAATTTCCCAGTCACTGTTTAAAAGATTAGGCAGCTTCTCTCTAGTCCACTGATTTTTTAAATCAATTTTTGCTCAGGAATATAACTGCAACAGGAAGGGAGAGGAACATCCTGAGCATAAAGCCTGCAGCAGGATGGTTGGGATAGCAAGTGAGACCTGTACACAATTTAGTAATTTGGCTAAAATGGAAGTCTCCTGCTTCCCTGTCACACAGGTAATGACTTTTCCCTGTGTTACACAGGCCTGTGTACAATGTACAGCTGCAGTGCAGGAGAAGACTCCAGGCTAGAAGTTCCAACCTGATGCTAATCACAAAATCCTCGAGGTTAGAAAAGACATTTAACATCAAGGCAAGCTGTAAGTCTAGCACTGCCAAGTCCACTATAAACCCTGTCCCTGAGTGCCACATCTACATGTTTTTTTTCATTATCTTCAGGTCTGATGACTCAACCACTTCCCTGGGCAGACTCTTCTGCAGCTTTGCAAACCTTTTAGTGAAGCAATTTTTCCTAATATCCAATCTAAGCATCCCCTGGCATGGCTTGAAGCTAGTTTAACTGTGGCTCAGGTGTGGCCACACAAGCAGTGGGCTCTCAGGCAGGTGCCTCTCTGAGGTGTCTCTCAGCAAGCCCTGGAGCATCCTTGCTCCCAGCTCTGCCTGTCACAAATCCAGTGGAGGTGGCACTCAGCAGCCAGGCACCAGGAAGGCAGAACTGCAATGGCTGCTGCCACAAAGCCTGAATCCCTTCATGCATCTAACCCGCAGCTCTCTGACTTCCAGTGCAGATAACAGTGTAGAAGGGATGCTAAAAGCCAGCAAGTTACTTGGCAATGCAGTAGCAGAAGGAAGGTGAGGATGGCAGACCTCTCTACAACTGCATTTTGCTTGCCTTTCATTCTTCGCAACAACGGGACATGTGTACAGTGGGATGGAAATTTTCCCCATTTCCAGGATGCCTCTTTTTCCAATGCAAATTTTTGTCGTTTTCTTCCTTGAAACACTTCTCTTGTTCCATGTCTTCTGGGCTCTCTGTGGACCGTGCAGATTTGGCTGTGAGATGTCCATGCTCACCTCCCTCCTGCTGGTGGGGAAGGAGTGTAGGCTGCAGAGGAGCCACAGAGGAGTGGGGCTGCTAGCATGGATGTGGCCCAACAAGCCTTGTTCTCAGTCATCAACCTGCATTTTTGAAGCAGAGGTTATGAATGTTGGCCTTTCTTGTGTTTTCTGGAAATGGCTGCTGTGAGATTCCCAGTCCATCACAGCATTAACATGTCACAAGCAGAGACTTGGTGTGCTCTTGCTTCTGCACAGCATGAGCTCCTGCACGATGAACCTCGTTTCTGCAAACCTCTATAAATGTTTGGGCGCACATTTTGAAATGTACTCAATTTTGTAATAACTATAATTCTATAATTTTATTCCATAAGGTTATAGAAGGAATTTGACCACTAGCTAGCTGTTTGAATGGCTGAACTGTTGTTGAAATTATAGTTTCACCTTTAGTGATAAAGGACCTCTGGATCTGCCAGCCTGAGTGATTTCATGTGCTTTTTTGGCCTACCACTGTTAATAGATTTCAAAATCACCATTTTGATAAAATGTCTCAAAGAAGATTTTTTTTTTGCAAATTCATTTTTCATATTTTGTTTTTCTCTGGTAATTATAGCAAATCTAGATGGTTTCAATTTAATTAAAGTATCTTAACTTGGCTGGGCAACATAATCATAAGATGAAATTTTATAATAATATAAAAATTTAATATAAAAAAAGCAAATGCTTATTTTGAAAAAAAGCCCTATTTATTTCAAGTGAAATGACAGGCTTTTCTCGTATATTTAGACTAAATTTTAAATCACTAACTAAGGGCTAACTATATTGCATGATTAAGCAAATCCAATTGTTCTACTGGAACTTGAAATGTATTTCATGCTTTCTATAATGTTTTCTCAATATATTGTCTTCTTCTAAAATAGCAGTTGGGAGAGAGAGCAGTGAAACCATATTAAATCTGAGTTGAACTATGTTCTTCAGAGATGAACTGCATTACTTTTAAATTATGCATTCATGGAAACACCATAATCTCACCAGAATTACTGGATTGTGTTGTTCTAGGGCTTTCTGTGTTTTCTGAAGTCACTGCCTCTCAGTCTGAGTGCATCCCTCTTTTAATTGATCTCCATATAAAAGCTGTCCATAGTTTTAGAGTTACAGCCATAAGCACCCTGACATAGAAGCATACACTCTGCTTGTTCCAGAAAAATTTTCTCCTTTTCTGAATATTTTGTCAGAACCTCTTGCAAAGAGTGAACATGGAGTCAGCAGAAGCTCCATCAAATGATGATGTCTTTGCCCTCTCAGTGGGTGATGTGCTTGGAAGTGAGAGAAGATTTTCAAAAGGTTTCATGCTATATCAGTGTCTGAAAGTTCAGGTTCACAAAAGCATTTCTCATTGGTCTAGAAATCCCAGACAACATCTTTGTTTTATCTGCTACATGATCTCCAGCCCTGCTGAAACATCCTGAACATAAGGTAGTTGGATATTTCTGGTTTTGAACTCTAAAGATGAGGTCTCCAAGAAGCATCAGATAATGAAAAAGAAGTAATTTCATCTTTGGAAATGAAGAGGATTTTAGTGTTTCTTTCAAAGTTCAAGTATTTTTCAAGCTTTGATATCAAGTGCTGTATTTTATATATCTCTATATCACACTTCTTTACTGTGCACTGTGCATGTGTCCAAGCACTGGAACAAGTTGCCCAGAGAGGTTGTGGAGTCTCCCTCACTTAGAGATATCCCAGAACTGTCTGGATGCATCCTGTGCTCTGGGATGATCCTGCTTGAGCAGGGAGGTTGGACCTGATGACCCACTGTGGGCCCTTCCAACCTGACCCATTCTGTGATTTCTGATTTATAATGCTTGCTCAGTGCCATGAATATATAGAGTAACTCAGCTGAGCAAGGCAGAGCCACCTCAGAAAGATTCCTAAAATAATGACATGAAATCAATTTTATGTGCTGAATATTTTGAGGGGTTAGTTTGGTTAGTTTGACATAAGACAAGTTCAAAAATTACCAAGAAAAGCGGTCAAACTTCAGCAGAAATTTAAATTTAACAGAAATCTCTGTCTGTGCTGCATGCAAATATCAAATATCTTCTCATGGTGAGTTGTGAAAAACTGGCCAGAAAAAACAGTAGACTGGCACTGGTAGGCTTGATCTTTAAATTCTTGCTTTTCAAATTACTGCTGAATCTAGAGGGCCACCATAAAGGGTCATCATTGCTGAATCTCTATCTTTACAATAAATTTAGATTTTATTCCAGAGGATGCTGGGGCAAAAATTTTGCCATCATGACAATTGCAGAGTTCTAGTTTCCAATAATAATATTAAATGCAGAACACAAAGAGAAACTCAAGTTGGGCTTGAAAGTGCTTTATCAGCACAAGGCATTCAAGACAAGAAAATATTGATTTGAAAAATGGGAATTGATTTACCTGCTCAGTAAAATGTCTTGGAAAACATGAAAATTACAGCTCATTCAGTGCCCTCTGTGCCTTTTCTTAGCAAAGGGTTTGGGGCACCCTTCCTCCCACTACAATAGTGCTTGGTGCTATACAAATTTGGGGGTTTGGGCTTTGTTTTGGGTTTGGTGGGGTTTTTTTTGTTGTTTATTTGGGGTTTTTTTGGTGGTTTTTGGTAATGTACTGCATGCAGATGCCTAAGCAATACTCCTGTCTTGAGATATCTGGGCTTGTACATTTTTATGCCTGGAATATTGTCTTGGCATCCTTGCCTTTATGCAAAGTGAAGTGAAGCATTGGCTCAAATCTAACTTAGCTGCAAGAAAGGCAGTTTTATTTGTAATTGAAATTAAGTTAATATATGCACTCTGACATGTCTCAAGGCAAATGAAATTCTTTGTTTTATGTAAAATATTTACATACTTTTCTATGTCTTTTGCATCTGGTTGTCATTCCACCTTATATTTCTATATTTCCTGTATCTCAGAGAACACAAAAATGGAAAATGAAGCTAAAAAGCTTTAAAGAAAAGCTTTAAAAATCTTATATTTGCATTCTGGAAAATGCCTCATTAATTACAGCTGGAAATATGAGATGTGAAAGGCTGCCAGCAGAGTCAACTCAGGTTTGTGACAATGATCATTTTATGACTTGCATCATGTCAGTCTCCCAGAAGATTCCCTCCTGCTCACAGAATAAGTGAATAGTGAGTAAATGACTTCTTACAATTGCCAGGTAGCTTGGAGCTCAGTGTTGTGTACTGAAATTATGTTTATTTCCATATTCTTGGATCTAGTTTTTATGTTTATTTCCATATTTTTGAATCTAGTTTTAGTTTGCTTGCCTGGCATCGAAACTGTGAACGGAGTGACCCCACATTCCTGCTCCCTGTTTTGTGTTTGAGGATGATACAGCTGAAGCAGGTGGACATTGCACTCCCATCTATCACATGGTGAGTACCATCTTCACAGGTCTTATTTGGGCAGACTGAAGGGACAAGGGGTTTGGAAAGGCAAAGTTCCCACTAATGCTGGGAGCATTCCCACCTCTCTTCATGTAGGCAGGAACCTGTTAGAATGGGAGACAAACCAACCCTATTCTTGAGGAGGGTGGCTAAGTGGCAGGATGGAGTAATGAAACTAAGAGGGTAAGACAGACCCCAAACCCCAGAAGACTAAATGGAAACATATTCTGGGCTTGGGAAGATATTGAATATTGAGGGCCAAAAAAGTAGTAGAGGAAAAATTAATGATTTTTCATCTAGTAGAAATAAATAATTGCATTGAATAAAAGATAAATCTTGTATTCCAGTCTATACAGGTTGTCAATACCAACATATTCTCTCATTTTTATTGCTATTATTTAATAACTCTTAAGTAGGAGTAGCTGCAGATGAGAGCAACTGTTCCTTCTATGGCTGCATTTCGTTATTTTGATTTTCTTTAGTTAAAAATGTGAAATGTGAGTCGATCTGACACTATAATACATTGCTACATCGTGCTAGTAACTCCATCATGGCAGGCCTGGGACCTGCAGAGTGTGCAGAAGTGTAAAGTCTGGATTTAGATAAATGAAGTACTTATGTGCAACAGTGCTTGCAACAATAATGTTATCTGACAATGACAGCTAATGCATATGGTACAATTTTTATGAAATGTATGAATCATCTGTCTTTGGGGAACTCATTGTAACTTCCTTCTCCTGATTCTGTGTTAATGTAGCAATAAAACTTCTGTTTCTCTCGCATTTTTCTCAATGGAAAAGGAGCAGCAAACACCAGCATTTAATAATCACAACCTTCAGAATGCAGCATGAGCTACAAAAGCATACAAATAGGCTGGGGCATGCAGAGTTGTGGAGGAAAGAACAGCGTGTTCCTCAAAATCTGCAAGCACCCATTTGGAGAGTGCTGTGAAGGAGAACTGCCATGGAGGCTGGTACCAGTCTGTGTGCCAAGGCTTGCTGTGGATTATTCTGGACCAGTGGCTTCCCCAGCAGTAGATGCTATTGAGATTTCTCACACAGCTTTCATGCTCCATCCTTTGGAAATATCCTTGGAAAGTGTTCTGGCTATCAGGGAGGGAAATTTTTGGGTGGGCTGCTTGCCTGGTGCATCACAATCTGGGCAGAATGGATACCTTTGGATTGCTACAGTTCAGCTGGCAATTGATTTTCTCTGGAGACAGGATTAGGGTTGCCAAGACAGTTTCTTGGCCCAGTTAGCATTGACACTGTGGGCTCCCCTGGAAAGCCATGCAGGCCTATCTGGGGATGTCTTCAGCTAGCACAGGGTGGGTTGACCATATTGTCTGATCAGGAGTGTGTGTGTGATTGTGTGTGTCTTTCATTTGTTCATCCCTGCAAATAGACCATAGAGCCAGTTCCAGATAAAAACCTTATTGAAAAACTATGATTACATTTTTCCGGGAAAATTATAAAAATTATGAATAACCCCTCTTACATTTTCTTTTTCTGAAGGACATTTACTAATGCTTTTCCAGATTGAACAAGGAAAACCTACTCCTTTTAATTTCCTGTTCCACAACTACTAAGGTAATGGCTACCAAAGTAGAACAAGAGTGGCATAACCCAGGAATGCTTGGCATTGCAAAATCCCAGGAGGGTTGAAATCTCAGCAACCTTTTCCCATTAAAAAATAGCCTAAATTTAAAATTAAATGAAGCATATTGTAACAAAGAGTAAGTGTGGGTAGAGAAGAATTGATGGTGCTTACTGTGGTGTAACATTTTCTAGATTGAACCGATTACATTCAGAGTTTTCTGAAATCTGAATTTGGGCATTTATACTGTGGACTGCAAAGCCTGTGAAGTCAGTGCAGTTCTTCTGTTGTCCCAGTGGTCTGTGAATTAGGGACTTGCTGGGGATCTGGATTAGCCTGGCTGCATGCAGAAAACATTCTTGCATGTTCAAATCCTATTTCATCTTTCTCATGTCTCATTGTCCCCTAAGCCCCATTGCCTGTTTAAGGATCATAATGACAAGAACTGCAAATAATCCATGTTTAAAATGTTAATTTTTTTTATGTGGAAAACACAGGGGTGACTAAAAGAGTAGTGATTAAAGTCTCAGGTTGAATGTAACCAAGTTTCCCTGATCTCTAGTTAGACTAATCAGAAACACTTGTTTTTTTCTTTTATTAACACTTGCTTTTATTGCTTGACTTTAGTGATGTATCAAAGCATGCATTTGAGACTGTCTCTGCCATGCCACTACTTCTTGAGAGCAGATTTAATTTCACTTTGGTGAGGAGATTCAGTGTGCCTAACATTGGTGCTGAAACCCTCCATGCTGTCAAAGACTGGAAAATAATCTCCTCCCTATGCCTTCTGCCACATACACAGATGTAAAAACACATCCTGGGGCAAAATCATGAGCATGCCAAATCCAGCAGGGCCATTAAGGTCAGGATGGGATAGCATACACATGTGCCATATATATATATTTTATATATATATATATATATAGTACAGATGGGATTTATAGTAAGAAGAAAAAAAAAAAAGTAAAAACAAAGCTGGTAATTTAATTAATGTTTTTGAATGAAGAACAGCTAGTTATCACCAAAGTAATCCAGAGGATAAGCTAAATGTTTTACTTACCACTTTGATATATATTTGATTTCTTCAAACTGGATTAATTATAGTTTTTCCATAAATAATACCTCTTTTTTTAATAAAGATTTTTTCAAAGCTTCCAAGTGATGTGAGATTCATTAAACATATCCAAGGATGTTGATTCTCACACTGGTCAGGACTTGAAATAGGTGGGTATGATAACTCTAGAGCTGAGTCCTGTCCCAAACATTGCCCCATAGCAGAAGCTGATACTTATCCACTTTTTACTTCTTCCAAATACCACACATACACACAAGGAATCTGTACTGGTTTTATTTGGGATAGAGGCAACTTTCTTCATATGAGCTGATATGGGTTATGTTTTGGATTTGTGCTGGTGAGAGAGGTGTTGGTAAAACATCTCAGTTATTGCTGAACTGCACTTGAGACAGAGCTGAGACCTCTTCTGCTCCTCACCCCCACCAGCTAGGAGGCTGGGGGTGCACAAGGAGCTGGAGGGGACAGAGCCAGCACAGCTGACCCAGGGGATGTCCCACACCATAGGGTGTCATGCTGAACCTGCAGGGCTGGGGAAGGAAGGAAGCTGGTGATTATTTAGAGACATGATTTTTGTCTCACCAAGTCACTGGTACATGGGGTTGGAGTGTGGCTTTCCTGGAAATGGCTGAACACCCATCTGCCTATGGTAAGTGGTGAATGAATTCTTGTTTTCTTTTCTTTATCTGTTAAATGGCCTTTATCTCAACCCATGAGGTTTGGTGCATTTACCCTTCTGATTCTTCTCTCCATGCAACTGGTGGGAGACTGAGTGAGTGGCTGTGTGGGTCCAAGCTGCCTGCTGGGGTTATACCAGCACAGAATCAATTTCATATACTTTTTACAAGAATAGATGACAGGAGGTTATTAGCTCAAGATTGCAAAAGGAGTCACTAAAGGGTGCTGCTGTCCATTGGGATCTCAGCTGATCTATTGAGCTATCACAGGAATGATTCTTGGCCTGAATAGCTGGCAGAACTGTGTGACAGAACATGGCAGGAAAGGATACCATCAACTTAAAGGAAACACCAGATTTCCTCAGTTGAACCTTTTCACAAAGAAAAACTGGTACCTCAACTTCTGTCAGCTACTTATTAAAAGTCAAGTATTCAAGGTTGTCTATTAAAATGCTGTTATGAAATGTTGCCTTCTGTTCTGTGCCTCCACACTAATAAGCAAGATATTTAGTAAATCAACTGCTTTCAACAAACAAGAGCCAGCTAATTAATACAAAACCTCTTTTGCAGCACTGTAAAATATTATCCAAAGCAGTGAATGCATCTAGAGAACAACAGAACATAGCTGTTTATTGCAGCCTTTCATTTACACAGTTGCAATTGGCAATTATTTAGAAATTGTTGAAGTTTTAGAAATATTTATATTATAGTATACTGAACATTGTATTTTTTTTAAGTGTGCACGATATAATTTGCAATGCGCTTTATGGAGGAATTCTTCACAGCAAAGCTAATTTCTTCTTTGTAAATATCTTTATAGACATTGGTAGACAAAGCTGCAAAGGAAATTATGAGACAAGCATGATGACACTCTGAGATTGTCACAGTGATGGCATCTTGTCTTTATGTCCATTTGCTTTGTTTTATCATTTAAGTTTTCAAATCTAATGGCCATCTTCATGATTTTCATTTTTGCAGTACCTTGCAGAACAGATTGTGGTTCAGACAGTTGCTTGGTGGAGTACAGCCCAGAGAACAAGCAAAAGGAGATGTGCTTCTGGCTCTGCATTTCTTGTATCCACCCCTAGGCTGCTGTTGCCTGTCAGCTTTACTGTAGGATCAATTAAACCTCAGACACTTCTTCTCCTTCTGGACATCTTAATATTGGGTGCTTTCAAAAGATACTGGTAAACAAGCTGGGACGTTCATCCATCCAAGAGTGCGTCAGGAAGTAGGAAAGTTTACTCTTTTGAGAGTATCTTAGGAGATAGGCATGCCACATGACTGGTTGAATATAAAATAAAATGTCCCTTTTGGTTGTGACAGAGGCACACTTATGCACTAATTTCGGTGGCACTACAGACATGAAGAATCAGGTTGTGAGCACATGCTCAGGCATGCCACATACTGTTGTCATCTTATTGCAAAGTCTCATACCTTCTTGGTGATTTCTCATGGACATCTCCTCACAGCACTGACTCCTTCTTCCTCACAGCTCAGCCAACAAACTCCAGCTCCCTCCTCACCCAGCTAAGCCACTCTTTTGTAGCGCTCATCTTCTTATTGGACACAGCTGTGGCCTGTTAAGGACAATCCTGTTCCTAACCTTTGGTGATTGGTACAGCTGCAACTCCTCAGGTGTGAGACTACCAGAAGGTAGTACAATCTTTATTTTCTTGCATTCTATCCCTCCGCAACATACTCCAGGTCAAATTGGTCCCCTAGAATAACGAGGTGACTGCAGTAAAGCCAGCCCTAGCCTGTAGTGAGGTCACATCAGCTCAGGGGCAGGTGCCAGTGTGGCAGGAAGAATTGTCCAGCTGCAAGGCTTGCAGGCTTTCACACAATGTCATGGGCATGGCAGCTCCCCACCAGTTTTACGCAGCAACCCACTGCAGGAAAGGGCAAAACCTGTCTGGAGGGACCTTCTGCCTGACCAGGCTTCACCCATGAGTTACTGCTGCAGGGCTGTTGCACATGTGGCACAGGGCTTGGGCAAAGGGCTCTCTCTGAGCACCAAGCACAAGGTGCCAGTGCCATGGGTCGTGTGGGGACAAGCCTTCTCTGCCCAAGCTCCAGGCTTTCCCAGGAGCTCCTGCCTGACTTGCCATGCAATTGGAGAAATACAGAAGCTTCACACACTGTGAATGTCCACCCTTCAGCTAAAGTTACAGTGGGAGGCATTATTATTATTATTATTAGGATTAAAAGTAATGATTTCTCTTCTATTACTTTTTATTAATTTATACTTTTTATTTATTTATTTATACTTTTATTACTTTTTATGGACAGTGACTGTACAATGTCTACATCATTTGGGGCACCATTGCAGCACCAGGAGATGAAGCTGTTGTTAAAATATGATTTATCTTCATCATCAGTTGGTGATCCAGATAAATGCATAGGATGCAGATGGTATTGGGCAACCAACTCCAATTAATAAATTTACAGATTTTGTAAAATCTGAACTTAGATAAAAGGGAGGAAAGCAATTCTCCATGTGCAGCGACCCCTGTTTACTTCATTATTTTCTAATGCCGCATTGCCATGTACATACCTGCTCTCCACTTCCCATCTCTCTATGCCAATCACTTGTTTCTCTCTCCCATACTTTGACTGTGTTATTCAGAGAGCAGAGAAACTGATACTCCAATTCTTGTGCTATGCCAAACACACTGGGACTCAGGCCTGTAAATGACTCCAATACAAATTACTGTAATAAGCCTCATTAACAACATATTCCCATTAGGATGGCACTTAAACACATTAATAAAACAAAGGATGTGCTTATGTTCCACTGAAGATAACGTTACTGAGGTGTACCTTTAGAATTCAATGTGTTTTTTTCACCCAGCCACAGCTTGTAATTCAGTTGTCTGAAGCTGTTGATCTAAACCTCTGCTTCAGCCCCAAGGAAAGGGGAGCCTAGATTACATGTTGTAATCAGGAAAATTACTGTTTGACTGCTATTGACATTTCCTTGGCACTTCATCACCAGGCTGTGAGTGCCCACAATCATTCTTTGCCTTTCTGCTGCATCTCATTCCAGTCAAGGATCTCAATACGTATTACAAATGGCACCAGATCTGGTGAGAAGCTGAGTGTTGGTAATTGATTGATTAGCTGTCTTTTTAATATACCCTTTTTATAAAATCTGGGCTTTGACATTAAGGCTCAAGTTTGATTTGGCAGTAGATTTCAGATTTGTACTCTTCATGCAGCTGACAGCAACTGTTGTTAGGTTTGGAAAACAGAGTTACATGATTTTAAATCCCTATATTTTGTGTATAATGCTCAGGTTTGGAGATCTCTGCATTATCTGTGGTTCCCATTCTCACTGCTTTGACAGAGTTGAGCCAAAAAATAGCAAGTCCACCCAATGCCTGCAGGTTTATGATGCAGGATGTAAAGCAGTAACAAGGCCTTTAGCACTGTGGTGGTTTAGATTGGTTTTGTTAGCTGTTATTGTTTCTAAATGGCTTCCATTTTTAAGCAGCTGTAGGTAGGGCTTGTTGATTGTGCTCTTTCAACGATGCAAGGAGATCTTACAATCCAATTAAACAGAATTTCCAGCAGTGTCTTTGGGAATTTTTATGCAAACAGTTACATTTACGATAAGAGAACAAGCTGCATTATTGGGTTTTTCTCAAACTGTCAAAACATTTAGCAATCCTATCCAGGCTGGAGCTGCAATCTTGCCTGCTCACAGAAACAAAACATCACACGTGCAGAGGGAACAGAAGTGCGAACAGTCGGCACCAGAGCTCTTTCTTCTGCCCTGAGGTGGTGAATGCTGGGATGGAAGAACTACCATGTCTGGGTGAGTCTACTTTCTAAATTAAATTCTTGCTATAATTTATTCAGAGTAAAATATGCTTTTAATATTCCTTGCTGTCATCCAGGAAAGACAGGTGCATAGAGGATGAGAGAAACAGCTTGGGAGATGGTGGGTTAAAACATTGTACCCTTCATCTGTTGATTGTTAGCTGTATCAGAGGCAATATGTTTTGAGGCTCTTTCAAAGCTTTAATAATAATTTGTCTGCTATTCACACATATAGATGTTACAAAAAGGGAAAAAGATGCTTAATAATGTTCCTTACATAAAGTTTTTTTAAGAAATGTTCATATAAGAGAAGGTTAAAAATCAATGTGAATGAAAGGAAGAGTCTAATGATCATACACCTAGTCTTTGAAAAAATCTCATTAATCTTTCTCTTATTTTAGACTATAGTGAAAGCAGAGCTTTTGATAGACTAATTACAAGCTGAAATGTGTTTATTACCTTCTTTTTTATATGTTCTCTTTTTCTGTTGATCAGGCTGACTTGATCCATTCATCTCATCTTTGAGCTCATTTCATCAGGAACTGATGAAGTTCTTAAAAGAACCTGTGATAACTAATAAAACCATTTTCTAAATCTTGGTTTAGAACTCTAACTCCAGATACTTTTTTTTTGACTTGGAAGAGGGGAAGGCTTAGATAAGAGAGCTGTTTTCTGCACATCAAATTTTGTCCCCATTCCTGCAGCTTGACTCACCTGTCCAGTTGAAGGAGCAAATGATTAAATCAACAAAAGTAGCCAAATCTGTCCTCCCTCTGGATAGTTTTATGAAAACAATAATGCTATTGTTTAGGAATACATCTCCTCTCACTTTAAGTCAGCTTTGTATATGTGACAGATTTATAGTCTCAGGAGCAAAATAGAATATTGTGGCAGAAGTACCTGGTAAACACTGAAACAACTGCCTAGTGGCAAGGAAAGTGTCACATTTATGAAGCACAAGAAAGTACATAAAATTCAGTGCATAAAGGGTATCACTGGTTGCTGTCTCATCACCATCCAGGAAGCTCAAAGGGCTCTCTCTATCTTTCAGAGCTATAAAGGAAGCCAATCTAATGAGATAATGATGTTGCAAGAGAACATGGGTTTACAAAATATGCAGACTCATGTTTTCTAGCAATTCTTCAGAGGTAGAATGAGTTGGGCACTTCTGAGAGACCTGGCTTGAGGCTCACTCTTGTTCCCAGTCGCACCACAACCCATGGACAGAGTGGAGCCCTACCAGACCAGGCACTGGGCTGGTAGGGGAGCACTCACACTGTCCTGCTGCAGGGCCTGCATTTCCATCTATTCTCTTTCCATCAGCTTTGCAGGGGAGTCAGTCACACCACAGTGACTGTGTGGTTTGTCTCTCTTTTGGTCTTGAAAAATATGGAATTTCTCTGAACAGATCCTCCTCTCCCCCAGCACAGCCACATTATGGGTACAGACAGTGACCACATGGAGGATAAATCTGCTAGGAGAGGAAGGGCAAAGCAACATTTTGGTGCTGCTCTTTCCCCCAGCCTGGAAGCTGTGAGAGACAGCCCACACAGGACTCGGGAGAGCCAGAGTGGCCCAGAAGTGCAGGAGGGTGCTGACTGTCCCCAGAGCTGCCGATGCCCACAGGCCACCATCTCACTGTCAGCTTTGGTGAGGCTGAGTTTGCATGGCACACAGACAAGCTGTGCCTGATGTGCTGTTGTTCTTTTGCTCGCAGTTGTTGAGTTTTAATGATAAAAGTCAGCTGCATTTTCTCTTTTTTCCTCTCCAGCTAACAAGACTCAAAATAGGGGAAGGATTAAAAAGCAGTAATGAGACTTGATATAATTTTGCCCATATAGATCAATGAAAGAAATAAAAGCTCAGCTTCACTTCAGCTGTATGTAAAATTTGTGGGAAGCTCAAGTGCAGCTACGATAATAATAAAAGCAACAATACCAATGATTTACTCCTTTATTCCTGGCTTTTCTCTATTAGGTTTCTTTTACCAGAGATAATGAGGAACCCAGAAAGTGTTTCAAGTCAGAGAACTGCTTTGCTTTTATGGAGCTATCGTTTGATGTTGGAAGTAAAATGCTATAAATGATAAAAAATTGAGGTATGTTTCTGATTAAAAGGTAAAATCCAATTCTGTCTATAGGATATTGACTTGCTCTTTGCTGTTGTGTGGCTTCAGGCAATTTGGGCTTCTTTCAGTCTTGTTTCTGTTCCCACCTCCCATCTATCTATATTGCAGTCTTTTGTGGTTATTGACTAACTCCTACTGTTTTATAGTGCCCAGCATAGGGCAGTCTCAATTCCAGCATTGTGCCTCAAACTCTAAAAAAAAGAAAATTGAGTAAGCAGTGACCAATTTTATGCTCTCTGACACCAACTGGGTTAAAATAGTCGGAACTGAAAAGCTATAGAAGCTCCAAGGGAGTTCTCTGAATCAACATTATTATTTGCTATTGCACCAGTGGCACTTCCTGGATAAAACACTTGCCCATAGTCAACAGGCTCCCCACCTAAAGGTGACTGTCAGTACCTTCAGGAGGCACTCTGTGTCCAATAATCCCTGCAGACACAGCACCCAGGCACTTTCATCCCCTGACAGGGCCTGCATTCACCTTCCAAACTATGGGTTGCACCCTTGTCATGCCTGAATGAACACCAGAGACTGATGCTGAGCACTAGTATGTGCCATCTCCAAAATACTTTTCAGTTTAATGTAACGAGACTAAAAAAGTTATTGTGCCTTGTCTTCCTCAAAAAGTCAGACACAATACAAGTTCTTAAAGTTCCTAATGTCAATTAAATGTATTTTCGAAGGTTTCTTGTGAATGAAAATATCACTAAATTAGCTGTAACCTTCTAGAAACTGAACAGCCTCTAAAAAGCCTTGCAGTAGATGATGATAATTTCTTTAGAAATATTCCTCATTTGATATATGTTCTAGAAAGGAAAAGTGCAAAACCAATTCAACTAATTACAAAGAGATTTCCTTTTCTTCTTTATCTGTGAGGAGAGATAAGGTTTCAAAAGAAAAAACTCCCTTGTTTTTGATCAACATTTTCAGACAGTGAAAATTAACCAAGTTATTCTGATATACCTGATATGCAACAATTTTTTTTCCTTTTTAATTTTCAAACTTATTTACTCCCCAAAAGGCTACAGGAGTGGCTTTGGTGAGAAGCTGCCAGAAGTTTCCTCCATGTACGGCAGAGCCAATGCCAGGCAGCTCCAAGCAGTGCTAAACACTATCAGCTCCCTGATGGGGTTTAGGAAAGTAGGCCTGGGCTACATGAAGGATGGGAATATAATTTTCTTCAGTAATTCTCCTACCTGGACTGCATAGATGGGTTTGCAGAGATGCTCTCTGCTAGGAGTGTGGTTGAGCAACAGAGACTCTGCTATTAGGTATTCTCTAGGGCACTTTATTTTCCCAGGTTCTAGGAAGGGCAGAAGATATCAGAGAATGCTCTGGGCTGGTGAAGCTATTTAAAATGCCTTTGGATTGGATGTTTTGTTTTTAAAAGGCAAAAGAAAAAAATAATTTGGATTATTATTGAATGTAATTTTGCAAAGGCTTTCAATAGCCAAGCTGGCCTGTTTGTCTTTTCCCTTTTCCTTCCTTTAACCATTCTTTCTTTTTTTTTAACTATGAACTGAGTTTGAGATAGTGAGGTTGTGTAGCAAATGTCTAGTGAGTGGCTGTGCAGCATGGGACTCATTAACACACAGAGCCTGCCTGTGAGACTGCACTGTACACCACGCTCCTGCTTGCAAACCCAGCTGCAGAAGGGATTTCCAAAGAAAGAGCACTGATCAGCAAAGATTCGGGTCTGCAGAAGTCATGGGATGTAGAGCAAGGCATTGCCATGAAAGCTTGCACATCCTGGAACTCTGTTTATGCGAGCAGTTCCATATGTTTCCATGGAATTGCTCTTGGAAGTCAAATTAAGGATATGAAGGCATCTCCCTGAGCTGTGTTTAACTTTCCTAAATTGTTATGACCAAGTCATGAAAATTACTCCAACACAGTCATATACCTAAGCAAGGGAATATTTTCTCATGTCTAAGGCAAAACAAGGTCAATTTTCTTCCTTTCCCTTCTGAATATCTTCTCCTAAACAGTCTGAAAGAGATCACTTGCTTTTCTGGGCAGTGATAGTGAGGGGAACAGCCAGCTCTGATGTGGAGTTAGTGAGGGACTGCAGCTGTGCCTGAAACGGGCCAAAGCATCCCAGAAGGGGGCCTGAACAGGTGAGGTATTTCCTCTAAATGTCAGTGGTCAGTGCAAACTGGCTTTCTGGAATAAAGCCATCATAACACTTCTGGGCTGATATTTACTTTTAGAAAATGGGTTTCAAAGGAGAGAAATCATTGTGGTATTTTCTCCCCTACTGCTGCAGTCTTACCTGCAGTAAGTTGCTTAAAGCCACAGAGCCCCTGGGAGTGACTGCGGACTGTCCTAGCAATTCTCAGGGAGACAGGAGTGTCATGCATTTCCTAGCTTTGTAATACATGCAGGCAAGAGCAGATATATTGTCTTGACCCTGAGATTCAGCAGTCATCTGGTAAAGACTCCAAATACTCCTGCAGTGAGAATTTTATGTGATGAAGTGCTCCTAAATCTCCGCTGACTGTTGATTTGCACACATGAAAAATGAAGGAGCAGTAACAAGTCTGGTAGAGTATCTTAACTGGGAGTGGGGGTCCTGCACCCAGAGGGCTCAGAGAAGCCATCTGGTCTCCCACTGATCACCTACACGTTGTTCTGTGCTCTGGGGGGGGCACAAGCCATTTGTATCAGTGCCAGCCATGCCAGGATTTTCAGACTACAATTAAATGTGAAGTAAAATGCTTCTAGAGCAATCATTAAGAGAAACAGAGGAGTTGGATATTTTCAGTAATAATTGCAAAGTACCTTGCAGACTGTAGTGTCTGCTCCAGGGAAGGTTTTCTCTCTTCCCTGGCAGGATTACCAATGCACCCTCTGCTGCAGCAGCGAGTGGAGCAAACAGATCTCAGAGGGTGGGTGTGGAGCTCCATGGCATGTTAGGTGTCTCAAAAATAGGCTCAAATGTTTTATTCTCTTTCTGCTCCCATTTGATGCTATTTATGTTAAGACAAAATAGGATGTATAATATTATTGTAAATAATTGAAGAGCCAAGCCCCTTAAAGTGTTTCCTGCATTACACTCACAGCCATTTGGAATTTCAATATGAGAATTGTCAAAATGGCTGCAGTGTCCTTATTTTAGATGTGGTAGGAAGAGAGAAAACCAAGCACAGTCCAGCTAAAGAGGGAAATAGAAATGCTGTCAGATTAAAACAGTGCTGTCTGAGATCTGTATTGTCAGAAATACCTGAGGCACCTCCCTAAGGTAGCTTAGGAAAGGAGGCCTAGACAGAGGGAATAAGTAACTATATCATTAATTCATACCCATTTTTTGTGGCTCAGAATAAGAACTACTTCCAAGATACCTGGTGGCAGTCCTGGAGTTGCTGTGTCATACATTAACACTCCCATCCTCCCAGAGCCTCTGCAACACCTCTGGTGCAGGGCAGCAGTGCCCCAGTCCAAACTCTTCTCATCCTCCTAAATGCTGTTTGCTCTGTGGTTTTACCTAGGAGCCTTGGCTGTGTGTCATAGATTCACAGTACCAAATGGTGGTGAAACTAAAATAGAGAGCTCTATTTCCAGGCTTGCAGTTTTTATATACACCAAGAGACAGTCAGGAGGCGGTGGAGAGGCAGAAGTGGGCAATGCCCAGCTGGACTAGCACCATCATTTCTGCCACAGTTTGAGTGCAGTGGGAAGCTCTTGATCCTGGGCATCTACTTGTGAAGGCTGTGAGAGGAAGACTGTGTGAAGGCTCAGTGAGCTGGTTTACCCTGAGAAAGCTGGCAGTGATTCCCAGCTTAGCTTGCTTACAATAGATGTGAAAGATATGGTTGCCTTGCACAAGCAGCAAGCAGGGCATGGATAAACCCCTTTTCTCAGACCTTGGTTCTCCCAAGGCTGTGGCCAAGAGGTGGATGCTCTACCTCTCCTGGGGTCTCTGCCTCCTTCCCATCCACACTGTCCCACTCACTCTGTGTTTTCTATCAAGTGTGCAATGTAGCTCTCCCTCATTCAGCACAGTGTAGCTGAATTACTTTTGGTGGCCCAAGTGCAAGATCTTGTTGCAGCATCAAGGATTTGTCTAGCTTTTTTTTTGGCCTGTGTGGTGTGGCTGGTGTGAAAGGATTCTGCATATTTTTCCCCATTAGGACCAGAGCACAGCTAAGAGCCATGGAGTGGTATTCAGCCCCAGGAGGTACTGAGGCCATTGCAAAATTTTAAAAGACCTTCCTCTGACAAAATTTTTTTTTTTATGCCAAAGGTTTCCTTCATTTTTTTACCAAATTTGAGCTTGTTTTCGCAAAGAAAATCTCTAGCCTCTTTAAATTCAGTTTGTGCTTAGAAGAGAGGTGTGAAACATATTAGGCAGATGAGAGAAGCTAAACCAGTGTAGGGATAGACTGTTCGAGGGACTGAGTTCTAACTATAAATTATTTAAAACACTGAATTTGAATTTACAATATCCCTTTAAATCATCCTCTGTATTCCATAACTGGAGGTAAGACTTCCAGACATATTCAGCCTGCTGCCCTGTGCTCAAGATCTTTCTTTCCTTTTCTCGCTGGCTAAGTACCCGATAGCTTTCACTTCCTCTCTGATCATGTTGCATTTTAAGTTTCCTTTAGGTGGACTTTAAACACTTGAAATGTGAGTTCACCATGTTCTTCTGTAAGGGAAGACCCTCTTCTGGTTTTTACAAGCATTATATGGTTATCCCCATCCAGACAAAGGTACATGAGGAAAGGGATGTGCTTTATTCACTGTGTTGTGTAAGACTCTCCTGCCAGCATCCTGGCTTGATTCAACACCGAGTGGAGAACTGCTGCTGTGCTCCTCATTTTTCACTTGAAAGGGGAATGTGGATACACAGAGAGCCATGTTCACAGTGTCATCTTCCTTATCCCTGTAGTAAATTGGGCTGGCTCAGAAAAAGAGGTTATTTTTCCTTATCGAATGTGAGTGCTAGGATCCAAGGCTCTGCTTGCTGCCTTGGAGAGGCTTTCAGTCTGCTACTGAAAGTGCTAAATCCTACACTTCTGCTAACTGGTTGGAGGAAGCACCATCCCCCAACTGTGTGGGTTTCAACAGTGATTTAATATATTTTTAAGTGCTTTAACACTTTCCCTTATATGTGATGGGCAATCTCTAAGCCTGGATGTTGGACAAATTACCAATAAAAGCCACTGCTTCTGTTGGAAAGAAAACCTCATGCGGCTTCTCGTGCAGACATTGTGTTTGTAAATCACTCAGGGCACATGACCTCTTAGCAGTATCTTGTTTCCAACTTGCAAAATGATGTAAAGTGATTGGGCTCCATGCACTCACCACCACTCTCCCCCCTTCTCTCATCTGTGTGATTTTCCTTCCCCCGAGTTGCTCTGACAGAGTAAGCCCAGCTTGCTCCAGCCTTTTCCAGCTGAGGGGCAGCAGGTGCAGAGCGGCTTCATGAGCTCCCTGCTCCCGCCAAGGGCAGGGGCAGTGACAGATTCCTGCCTCCATCATGGACAGGGACTTTGGCAGTGGGAAAAACCAAGCCCTTTGCATTCCCTGGGACATCAGTGAAGTCATGGATGGAGTGGAAGAGGAGCAGTTTTGCCCGTGAGTAACAACACTTAATTTGGCAGCTGCTTTCCGTGCTGGCAGAGGGTTGATCCATGGGGCTGAGAGCTGCTGCTGCATCACCTGGGGACAGACTGAGGTCCGTGTGTCCCTCAGCATGGCAGGGGTGCCTGCAGCAGCTGCCCTCCAGCCCCTCAGAGGTGACCTGGGCAGAGGACGGCTACAGGGTGGGCACTCCTTGTGCATGTGCAGTGTCACAGGGGGCTATGAAGTTTTTGGGAGCAATTGAAAGAGGAAAAATTCGACCTGGGTGAATTTCTGAAAGAGAAGACAGCTCCAGACTAGCTGATATGGTAATGCATGTAATTTTTGAAATGGCAGTAGGAGAGTCTGCTTCTTTCTTCTCTTAAAAGCTTAAAAATCTTGCCCAGAATAAGAGGGCAAGACAGTATTTTTTTCTACCTAGATACTGTGTCTTTTGCTGTTGAAGACCTGGATATGCAGCTGCCAAAACTGCAGCAAAGAGGATGGGTTTGGAGAGGTGAGAGAAAGATTGGCATAGAAAAATATATGACAGGATTTTAGGCTACCATAGTGACAGTGCCAAAATTTTCTTCGGTTTTAATCTTTGATAAGATGAACAATCCTGGCTGAATTTCAGTACTAATTGAGGGTTTCCTTTTGATCATCATACACACACCAGACTTCAGCACAATCTTTAGAACTACTCAACACTGTACGAAGATATTCAGATATCCTTCACAATCAGTAATATGGATATATAAACAATCAGATTTTTTAATTGGAAAAGATGTTTTTCTGATACAAAATCTGTCAGGTGAAAACCTGAATCTCACAACACTTACAGACCTCCAATTCCCATCTGCCTGACCAGGCTTCCCTCATTCCTAATGGGAACTAGGGTACAGTACAAAGCTGTGTGGGATCCACCTGCTCCTTGATCCCTTGATCTTTGTAGATTAAAAGGATTTAATGGGGAGGAAGTTCTGGATTTGGGAAGAGGGAGGGGGAAGGGCTTCTTTTGGAAGGCTGTGTGTTGGCTGATGTGCTGCTGTACAATTGGCTACAGTCTTGGTCTTTCAGCTGTGGCTGTATTAACTGCACCACAATGTTTCTGTTTCTTTCTTTCAAGGGAATGGGTAGAATTAAATCCTATTTTCTCATCCAAGTTATTCCTCTGAGCCAAGATCATGTACTCAGTTTTGGCAGATGCACTTGGACATGTGCCCCTGTCTCTTTGTTTGTAAGGCATCCTATTCTTTCCTGGTTTGGGGAATGTGGAGTGTATCTTTGTCCCCCAGGAGTAAGTAAAGAGCTGTAAAATATACCAGCATATTCTTAAGGGCTTATTATGAGCAGGTAGCCCAGACATTGCAAGGGCACTGTCACAACTTCCTCTCCTATCACACAGTACTGCAGGACAGATTATATATATGTATATATGTATATATTTATATATATATGTGTGTGTGTGTATATAAAAATCTATTATATATATATACACACACACATATACATACACACATATGAGAATGTTTGCCAACTTAGATCTGGGATAAATGACCCCATTAATCAACCCTTCTGCCAAGGTTTGTAGGAACAGGAGGCTTGGGAGCTATCCCACACTCCCACTGGTGCCAGGGCTTAAGCTTTCCCATGGGCACAGGTGAGAGCTGCCGTGGTTGCTGCCATCCCATCCCCCTAGTCTGAGCTTAGTGCTTTGCTGGTGCAAACAAAGAAAAAACTGCATTTTTGAGAAAAAAAAATGCTGTCTTACAGCCTATTCTTTCACTTACACTAAGAATCAATGGGAAAAGGAATGAGATAGCACAAACCCCATCAGCTTCCAGCAAGAATAATTACACTTCTCCTGCTGTTATAGAGAGCAAAATAAAATCTGTAAAGGGCACCATATAAAGGAAGACAACAAATTAGGAGAGTGTGGATACAAACCTTTAGGACAGTGAACAGTGTCCATTTCTTATCATAATATTGTCTCTTATTATTGTTTTCAGTTTAGTCTCAGCTAAAATAAATCTTGAAGTATCATTTATACTTCTACATGTGGCTTCCACCCTCCCAACATAACATAACATAACATAACATAACATAACATAACATAACATAACATAACATAACATAACATAACATACGTAACATAACATTCAGTGTCCATTTAGATGGCTACTAATGGTTGAAAATAATTGGCCCTAATAAGGTACATATATATGTACAAATATAATTTTCTCTTGCAATTATGTAGATCTGAGCTCAGCTCCACTTCGTGGAACAAGCACGGCGACTGAAGGTATAGGGGATTCAGTAAACTTTGCAAACTCTTTCTAGCTTTTCTTACCAGCATTTGTATCACATACTGAAATAACATCAGGTGGAGTTGCTTTGACTCCTGTTCTGAAGTGCCTACACCTTTCAGGATACAGCATATTAAGATGCTGAAGTGACTTTAATCTTCCACTTCATTCAGTTTAGGTTTTTTTTTTTTAAGCTGGAGATAAGTATTTTTATACTAATCAGTGTAACTTTCACTAAGGTCACTGTTAGGTAGGATGAACTTTGGCAGTGACATGGCTTGTTCTGTCAGTTCTAGGATAAGTATTATTCATTTAATATGTGAATAGAAACGCAGCAGCTGCCTGACCTCCACCTTAGGAGGTGTATGATTTGTTAACTGTCTGTGAAGCCTTTGGTTCACTGAGAATCTTGCTCCACTTGCAGTGAAAGCTTCCAGCAGATGTTTTTTGATGGATTTCAGGGTGGTGGAGAAGCAGTTCAGTGAGCAGTGCAACCAGTCATGCTTTGATTCCCTGGAGATTTATGTCTTCAGTTTGAGCCACCTTGCATAGACTGGTTCAGCCTGGGTGGCTTTTCTCTACCTCACTTCCTCTTTCCATTAATCATGTTCCAACTAAATTCCCTTGATTCTCCTGCTACTTTGTCAAATAACCTTGAAATTGGCCAGCAGCTTCACAAGCTATTAGGAATGGCAGGTAGACACATAGTTAGCAATATCAGGTAAACATAATAAAACACAGCAGGTCTGTACATATCTCTAAACCAGATAATTTGCAGCATTTTATATTGGAGGGAAAGAATATTATTGTGTTGTGTCCAGGCCAAGCCCTAGGAAGTGCTAATTGAAGTACCTTCAATTCCTATTAAATTCCACATAAACTTTCAGGCTCTGATCAGAGGTTTGGATCTGGCTACGACTTCCTCCAGAATTGAGGCAGGTACCCCAATAGCTTATAACACAATAAATTAATCTGAGGGAGAAAAAAACCTGCAACTCTACTTGGTGCAACACCTCAGAACTGTAGTGATCCCAGCTGTATTTTAAGTGCCATGCAGACTTGCTTTTGGTAATAAGAATTTCTGGAGCTTATTCAACCATTTTCTATCTCACTTTGGGGCAGATGCTATAAAAGGCCAAAAGCAAAAAGAGCTTCACTTTGCAATATTCTGTCACAAGTATGACAGACTTGTGATCACAGCTGCAGGATGAGCACCATGGTATTTGAGGAGGTAGAATGTGCATTCTTGAACCCCTCCAGTAACAGTCCCTCACCTATCAGCAGTAATTAGCTGCTGCACAGCTGGTTTGAAGCAGTTTCTTGTGTATTTGTGTAAGGCCCTTGAGTTTGGGGTAAGCCCAGCCATGGCTGATGGGCAACAGGAGGTCAGGAAAGAAGGTGGGAGAGAGGGGGGCTTTGGTGAGAGGGTCTGTGCCTACCCAAGGGCTGTGGGGCTGTTTCTGTGCTGGCAGAAGGGGTGGCTGGGGCTCAGGCAGCAGCTCTTGGAGCAAGGAGAGACATTTTGGCTCAGCTGTGCCTGGGACTGGAGGGAAGAAGGGTGAGAAGTAAGGAGCATTTAATGTTTTGATGTGCAGCATGCTGCTCTGCATCTTCTGCTCGTCTAAAGCTGAAGGTCACCTTAGATTGAGGAGTGCTTTGGGTTTGGGTCAATACAGGAATTGTCTCATCTTTCCGCAGAGCATTGATGGTTCCATTAACCAGCTGGGGTTTTGTCTGAGAGGCTGCATTTTGCTGCAAGCCCAGCTTGTGCCGCAGAGATATCGAGCCTGGTTTGGAAGCTGCAGGAATGAGGTTACTCAGAACTTGTGGCATTTGGGCTCTGCTATCACAGTTAGTGTGCTGATGCCCACTCCAATCCCATGCAATAGTATTTTCTTTTTAAAGAAGAGGAGACTGCTTTTGAGTTTGTTGAGGCAGGCAGGGTGAGTGACAAGATGGTAGAAACAGGACCTGACATCCTTTCCTGTGGTCAGGTAGGTTGCTATGGTGTTTAGGAATAAAATGAAACTGAGAAAGAGGAGTAGTTCTAAGGCTGCAAATTTTTATTGTTTAAAATCACTTTAATAGCATAGACGGCTCTACACAAGCCCTGGTATTCATGACTTACTATGTTTCACTAAGTTTGGTATTATTAGCTTTTCAGAAAATAAAGGCCTGAGGTGCTCCTGGTAGCTTCTATACCAAATGTGTACGAGCAAGAGATTATTTTATTCTTTTAGCTGGAGAAAAATTCTAATTAATTTTACCTTTCAGTCTACTCTATTAATTCAGAATCCACTGAGAAGCTTTTGATTAACCAAAATGTGTCTTTTTATTAAACAAATTAGAGCCATTCAAGAAGCACATGAGAAATTTGTAAATCCACTATTAGAAGAAGCTTACTGATGATTTTACAGTAAGAAGTCAATTTTCCAGGAAGAGAAGACCATTTATATTTCAGTGGGACTGGGCATACTCAGAGGTGTAGCATCACATCAGAACATAGAGGAGATAAGCAGCTGAACTGCTCAGGATGTTCCTAATTGTTTGTTTCCTGTATGAAAAATCTGCTTCTTGTATGTTAACACTCAGAAATGTTAAAATATGAGTTAAGAGTAAATAAGCTGAACTGCATTTAGTCACTGCACCAGCTCTCTCAATAAGAGTTGACCTTAACTCAATTAAGCAGAAATTATTTTCAAAGTGATAGAAACTAAGTAGTGCCGTAGAGGCTATTAGGTTGCAAATTATTATGTATGAGGGATCTGCAGTAATTGACAATGGTTCTTAATATATAGCAAAAATGAAGTCATTCAAGCCAGAGTGGTACTAGGGCAGGGAGCACATGCAGATGCTCATGTGGGAGCTGGCATGCAATAACATGTTACCTCAAAGCTTGTAGTCTAAGCACTAAATTATTCTGAGACTTCTTAAAATATAAACGAGGCATCTGCAGGAGACTTTGATGAAGTTTATCTGCACTGCCTTAAAATGGGCTGGAATTAACTCTGCTGACCACTGTGCATAACCAGGCCATGGAATGGGAGTGGGATTCTGGAAGCAGCCAAGGAAAGCTGAAATCTGTTCTGCCAGTTGTCTTAGGGAAGTGGTGAGGTGCAAAGGACTCAGGTCTCCCTTGGAAAGGGAATTGAAGATGTGACTGAGCAGGGAATGCCCCCTGGATGAAGAAATGGCGTTAAAAGTGCCTCTACTGTTGAACTTGGTGAGGGAGCCAGACACTGCCAGCACTGGTGCAAGCTGGCAGCTCATAACACTGTCAGGGTGAAAACCCCAGCACCACCCAAATCAGACTCTATATATCTCTATTCTGCATCTCATTGCAGTGAAAGGTGCCACAGTGTCCAGCTCCACATCTAATCTGGCAGTGCAGCTTTAACTCATGCATTACATTGTCTGTGAGCAACACAAAGGGCCCGGGAAACTTGTCTGAATCTCCCACTGTCTCCTTCATACACTTCCTAGTTTTCCTGTTTCATTTGGCATTTCTGTGCTTTCTCATAATGGGCATTCACAGAACAACAAAAAAGAGGAAATTTGGTGAAGAATAAAGGTAAATTTATTAAATCTAGCAAGTGGGGAGAAAGATGATGTGTGCTGCATCTATAATTTTGCCAATAACACTGTGACAGAAATAGCAGTTTAGGGTTTGCATTCAATTTATGCATCTGCATTTCTTCTCTGCTGCTTTGCAATCAGACTAACAGCCCCTGCAGAGACCATCAGTGGCAACAATTACATTATGACCTTTTAAAGCTTACTTTCAGAGTAAAGATTTTTATCCCATATTACCGATAATTGCTGACTGAGTTTAATACAATCCTCCCAGTGTGCTGAAACTGCAGCGTTTGTGATTTCCATGATTTGATAGATCAAGTGTCACGGCTTTGGGGGAGACAAACTGTTGTAACAGCATCTCTGCCATTTGGTGATTTCAAATATCCTACCAAGAGGCTCTGTATTTGCTGTATGACTCTGCTGCCCTAATCTTGCAAACCACATCACCCTGCTGAATTTATAGCAATGTAAGGAGTGTAGGCAGAGATGAACTTCAAGGGCTTGTCAAAGCTTTGTGATAGTGAGGCTCCTCTTTAGTTTTATCTTCAACCAAATCATGGGAGCTGAAAGCAAAAGGGTGGTACCCATACTTCAGCCTGCCATGGCATGTCCGTCCTTGGCAGCTGTTTACTGCATGAGGCCCAACAAAGGTTTCATGTGACACCTGTAAAAGCCAAGGTGTGGTGATGTTTGTGGGTCCCCAGGATGAGGGAAGAGATGAGAATCTTGACTCCATATTTCAGAAGGCTGATTATTATTGTATGATATATGTATATATATAATATAGTAAAAGAAAATGATATACTAAAACTATACTAAAAGAACAGAAGAAAGGACTTCATCAGAAGGCTAGAAAGGAATGATAATAAAATCTTGTGACTGACCAGAGTCCTGACACAGCAGGACCTGTGATTGGTCATTAATTAAAAACAACCACATGAGACCAATCAGAGATGCATCTGCCACATTCCACAGCAACAGATAATTATTGTTTGCATTTTGTATCTGAGGCCTCTCAGCTTCTCAGGAGAAAAATCCTAGTGAAAGGATTTTTCAGAAAATATGTCTGTGACACCAAGGCACAGTGATCTGTGTCTCTGTGCAAAACTGCTTTGGCACACATCTTGGTCATTTGTGTGCCTGCCTTCAGTCACATGTAGTGTGTTAGTTTGGACTTGTGACATATGTGTATGCCAGAAAAAATCTGGCACAAAATAAAAGCACAATCAGGTCACCAGCTCAGTATAAACCAAACAATTCCAGCATAGCATTTTGAAACAGTCTAGAGGGACTCAATTGAGATGTAGACTGTGTCTTACATATTTCTTGCTTCTTATAATAAGGAGCACTATCATTAATAGAGTCCTAATAAACAATTTGCTTATAAACAATTGAAGGTGTCGCAGCAATTGCCAGATCACTTTCCCTGGAGAAATACCATTAACCTGAAAACACTTGGTAAGGCAGGCCTTATACAGTTCCTGAGACATTTTGTGGCTACTGAATCAGACCAATAGTCAATTTGGCTCCTTCAGCAATAGCCTTCCTCCAGGGCTGCAGCTTAAAGAGCCTATCTTCCAACATATCTGCACATACACACATGTGTGTGCAGGCACATACCTGCATGCACAGCTGTGTGCACACATTCCCATGATCGTTCCCCCTCCTCCAGGCAGTCCTTTTTTTGGGACAGAGCAAAACTGCAGTATGGTGGAGTGGTCATTCCTGGTGTATATCCCTGGGGAAGGCTCACTTTGCTTTTGCCATGAGCTGAACTTGAACAAGGTATGAACGCCCTCAACAGCCGGGGCAGCCAAACCCACCTGGAAAAGGTGCTGTGATCATGCTAATACCATCAGAAACTGGGATGGGCCAATTTGTGTGAATTACAAAACAGATCTTCAGGGAAGACTGAGAATGATCCCAATGAATTTTAAATTAAGGTCAAATTTGGAAAAGTTTATTTTGTTAATTTAGGTTTTGCATCCTCTGAATGAGGATCAGGATCGGTTGACTGGGAATGACTGATTTGCAAAGTCAGTTCAGGTGGCTTTTAGTGCTCAGGGCAACAAAAGCTGCTCTGAACCCTCACTCTGCTGCTTATCTTTTGGATAAAGATGTCCATGCTTACTTATGGCTGATGGCACTTTGTTTCCCCCATGAAGAAGTAGCACATCAAACCTGTGCCAGAACTACCACTTTTAGCAGCCTCTTGGAGATGTGCTTTTACACCTACTTAATTCTTGGTATTGGTTGAGGGGACAGCTGATGCATTGCCAAACATGCCAGTGGTATACTGAGTGAGAACATATTCACTGGGTTCTGGATGAGACTCCTGAGCTGAATCATGGGTTCACTAATAGTAACAACTCCTCTTCACTGTAATTCCTGCTTTTGGCGTCAGGGCAATGGCTCTATATCAACAACCTGAAAGAAAAAGCCTTTACGTCCCATTCCTTACTGGTTTGTTAAACTAACCAGATTCTAAGAATGAAATTAATATCCCCTAGTGTGTAATTTCCTCATTAAACAGAGAACCAAATATTTTTCCAGACCTCTGCTTTATAGAATCCTGTATAAACAAGATGAGAAGGCTCATCTCTTAAATTTTTTAATACATTTATCATTTTATGAAACACTGAAATTGAGATCTGACTATTAGCTATAACAATTTTAATGCTCTAATTAAGCTGCTCTGACATTCGTCCTTTCTGTGTATTGTCTAAAAGAGCATTGACTATGTGCACGGGAGTTATGAAACTAGTCAGCTAACATTCGAACAAACATTTTAGCAGCACGCCCCCACAGTTTTCAGAGGCTGAACTTTTGTTTCAGCTGTGATGTTATACAATCCTATTT
This sequence comes from Zonotrichia leucophrys gambelii, assembly GCF_028769735.1. Taxonomy (NCBI): domain Eukaryota; kingdom Metazoa; phylum Chordata; class Aves; order Passeriformes; family Passerellidae; genus Zonotrichia; species Zonotrichia leucophrys. The sequence goes on along the minus strand of NC_088169.1, from coordinate 19,865,351 downwards.
CCATGGCAAACTTACAGATACACACTTGTCAAAATTCATGGTTTATTTAGCAAAACTGTCGAGGCACATATGTGCTGTATGCATTCCCCTATTTATTACAGACATGCTTTTTAAAACAGCAATTTCCTGCTGCAATTAAGTGTGGTGCTTGGACTTCAACACATATGTGTGGCATTGAAAGGGAATCTGGCTTGGACTCCTACCACTAAAAAGAGCACCTGTCAAGAAACCCTATGTGTCTTTCTACTGTTCCATCTCCTGCCTATTACAGACTTTTAAACATCCTGTTTTATTTGATTTTATCAGTATTTATCCTGCTTTCAGAAGGCATTCTTTCCTTCAATAAAACGGCACTTGCACACACCTTGATATCAGATATTTTGGGCACTGTCTATCCATGAATCTTAAAGTGACTGTTTAGTTAGTGTGACTTATTAGTGACTGTTATCTGTTGTGGCATCTTCTTCGTAGAGCCCCGGATAAGTACACAGGCAGTCTGAGGACAAAGCAAAGGAGGTGCTCCTTCCAGCACAGATGTGTGTCAGGCAGGCAGCCTGAGGCAGGATTTTGTGAGCCCTCACCTTCCCCTGCAGATGGAGGTGTCACCTCCGTGCTGTGTCTAGAGCAGTGGAAAAGAGCAACACACAATGGACATTGAATGCTGAGTAGAATATCAAAATCTGGTCAAAACATAGAAAACTTCATGGGACACAGTTTTTTTTTTTTGTTTGTTTGCTTTTTATTATATATATAGTTTGAAAATATTTTCAGTGCAGAGAAAATTCCCCCTTTTGCCTTTGTGTCCCTCCTGTGTCCTTTTCCTTATTATTTTCCTTCTTGCTTGTGCTCTGGTCATAGTCTTTGCCTCCACTTAGGATGCATCCCTCCCCATCCCCAGTGCCCTGGTCCCATTTCACTGATACCTTTGCTCCCAGTTGTCTCCCAGTTGTCTCCCTCACCACCTTGTGCCTTGCCCTCTCCCATTCTGCTGCCCCAGTTTCTGACCTAGTATCAGCCAACCCTTCTCTCGTCTTGGCACCTCTGCTCCTCTTTCTCCCAGGGTCTTCACACTATTAATTCTAATCCCAACCATTCCTGGGCTCCAGGATCAAATGTGTCTTGCTTCCTTTGCACCTGGTGCCCTGAAACAAGATTATAGTTGCCAAAATATGATAAATATAGGCAAAGTTCCCTGCTTCCCATCCTAGTGTCTGTATCCATGACACTGGGCAGCACTGCACCATGGAGCCCCTGTCCTTCACACAGCTGGGTTCAGCTGCCTAGAAATGCAGCGGTGAGCCAGTGCAAATGGAAACCCAGCTCCAACATGAGAAAGCTCATTCTTGTAAAGGATGATGTAAGGCTGCTTATTTGGGCGTTATCAAACCTGTCTATAACAAGGAAACCCAAGGAGCAAACCAGAAAAAAAAAACACAAGCAAAGAACTAAGGAATCCAGATCTAATTTTGCTTGCTCTGATCACTAAGATGACACAATCTCAGCTGATTGTGTAAATTATAATTGCGTGGTGACCCCTTTCTCCCTTTGCTGGTCACTCCTCCGCCCCCAAGATAGATGCAGGGCATGCTATCAAGCCATGACTTAACTTTGAGCCAGCTCAAAGCATAGCCACAAAAGAGCCAAAATAAATTTCAGTTCTTGAATAAGAGAACCAAAATCCCTATCCTGTCCTTGTCCAGGCATGGGGAGGCCACTTTGCACAGGGGCAAACACATTTGTATTGGGATTGGAAGGGGAGAGGGAAGTGGACTTGAAGAGGAGGCTGTGCTTAGCTCTGCATGAGGAATCACTGGCCAGAGCTGGGGGAGGGCGGGTGGGAGCTTACAGGGTCATTTTTATTTTTTCCTTGTCAAATAACATTCACTAGCACAGCTTTCCCCTTCCCTATTCTAGCCTATTCACCTCTTACAGGTGTCAAACTTCCTTTCCTCACAAGAAGGCCTCTCTGTACATCAAGCAACACTCAGAAGTCCTTAAGCTTCCAAATTTTGCCATTTGAGAGACATCTGGGATGGTGTAAGAGAAGGAGAGGGGCTGGGAAGGAAACCCTGGCCAAATGGACTTTGAATTTTTGTCCTGAAATAAAAAACAAATACTAACTAGCTATGGTGATAGTGTGCTGAAGGCTGTGCTTGGAGGGAAGCCCCAAAGGGAGCATTTGAAGCCCTATTAGATCAGTCCATATAATTTGATATAAACACCTCACTACATGTTGTAGCCACGCTTTACCTTTAGTAGCACCATGCTGCCAGCTCAGAGTACTGAGCTTAGGCTGCAGGAGTGAGAGAGCAGATGCTTAGTTTGCTGGACTGATCCACAGGAAAATGGAGAGCCCTTCCTGAGTTAGACAGATTGCAGCTTTTTGCTGTACCACAGGTAATGATCATGGTATGGTATATTTTAAAGTAGTCATTTTAAGTGCCAGCAGTTCTCTCTGTAGCATCATTGAACCTTCCATATGCCATCAGCAGCTATATTTATAGCAACCTTAGTTTAGTGTCCTTTTCAAGGCTTAGAGGCTTTTTTCTAGTTTATTTGTTTTGCTTTGTTTTTGGAGAGAGAGAAGAAAAGAAAAGGAACCAAAAGTTAGTGAGATCATGTGGAAGTGAAAGAAATGTGCAATTGTGAAGCTTGCCTGTGGCAGAAAGGCTCCCTGAAAGGGCAAGCTGTTACAGCATTTCAGTAATTTTCCTGTTCTGTGAGGTTGTTAAATAATCAAATCCTTCAGCTGAAATTGCTCTGTCTCTACTCTTGTCTGTACCATGGTGCAAACAGATATATCTGTTGTGGTCATAGATAGTTGAAGTTTCTTATTTGACACAGCTGGAGCTTGATGTGCTTACTAGAAACAATATTCAAGGATAAGCAGAAGTGAAGCTGGGTAGAAGCCAAGTGAAGTTCCTTAGTTTGTCCCAGAATAAATCAAAGGGTCTTCTGAGGCAACTGTCAGAGGTTCAGACCTCTCCTTCTAGTGAAATGAACACAATTGTTTAATAGATTTCCCCTTGCTTTAAAGGGAACGACAGCAGCATCGAGGACACACAGTCAGTAACAATAGTCCCATTATCCCATCATGGCTCTCTAGGGGAACAGCCACATTTATTATTTTGCTTCCACCCACACCAGCACCCTCATACTGCATCATCCTCCCTTGTTTCTAGGAGTGCTGTGTGTCACCTATGGAAGCATACAGCTCAAACAAGGCTTTATTTCTCTGGTTAGCTTTCCTGCATTGTCTGACTGGGATTAGATGTCCACAAACTTAAAGCTCCATTAGTACATAACAAGGCTTAGGCAATTTGCTTGAATTATTCATACAAAATACTGTCTAATTCCTTTTTGAGTTGATTTAATTTATTCCTCCCCTTGCTAAATGTAGAAAAAATACATGTTTTCTACAACCACTATTATTAAGCAGTTCAGGCTATTCCCTCTGCCTGAACATCAGACTTTTTTCTTTTGGAATTAGTAATAAGTTACATGCACTTGGCCTAAGTCTTCACTGCTCTGACCTGCACAAAGAACAAAAAGCTATATGTAGAGATAATAGCCTTATTGCCTGTTGTTTTAAGCACATGTGTGATTCTACTCCCTGGAAGCACACTCCCAATTTGTGAGCAATCTGTTCATCCAGTCTTTCAAACACAGTACTTTTCTTCCAATGCCAAAATTTGAAATAACAGAACTGTCTCCTCTGTCTTTTAGTCTTTTGTGCACATAGCCACCTAAGTAATTATTAATTAATAAGAACCACTTTCCAGATAATGCATTGTTCTTCCTCACCTAAAAATGAATTGGAATTTCCTTAATTCCTGTCACATGGGGAGTAACTGGAAATACCTGTGTAAGTTTTAGCCTGAAGCATGTCCATGGGCAAGTTTTAATAATCCTTTTTCCTGTCAAAGTTGTTGTGAGTGACCAGCGTCCTTTACTGCAGCAACTGGAAAATTCACAAGAGCCTTATACCAGATTTTCAGTTTCTTCACCAAATGAGCCCTTACATGTCATCAAAACACCAGGAATCACTTCATTAGCCATAAAAAACTTCCCTCCTCAAAGTGCTTACCATGTACAAACCTGAGACAGGACAGAGAACTGTGGCACAGACACAGTCATGGAGGAAATCTGAGATATGAAGCCAGATTTGTTGCATGACTGAATACATACTAAATAGCAACTGAATACAGCTGAAATAAAAGCAGTTGTCCCAAACAAGAAATACCTGCCTTATACCTTTTCTTCCTTTTTCAAAGTAGCCACTGATTCCTGTTAAGTATGAGTTTGTAGGCAAAGTAACTAAAATAAAATGATGGAACCACTGAAAATACATGCTTGCATTTTTGAAATGATGTAAGTACAAGTACCAGGAATCAAATACAGATAACTGAGTTGATAGCTACTGACAGTTACCATGGGTATCTTTTGATATATTTATATTTATCTAGTATATATGGATAATATAATTTACATCACTCTTAAAATAAAAGGTTAAAGTAACTATTGCTGTATAAGAAATAGGTATCATCAGTGAGTCTTCTCCAGTACTGCTGAATGTGCAACCATATGTGGTGATCAGTTTCATATGGCCATACCCATGTTCACCTGCAAATAAGAAGCTTAAGATTTGTGAATGTTTACTATACGAGTTCAGCAGAAATGTTTGCTTGATGGTCTTTTGTTTTAATAAATAAACTGGCTTTCTTTGGTAGGATATTTTAGGTGGATTTTTTCCTCTACAGCTTGAAAATTTCTTTTCCCAAAAAGTGTTTTAGGAGAGCGTTTAAAATGTGTTTCCATTGGCTGCTATGGATATAAAAAATGCTTAAGTGCCTCTTAGGAATTTTTAATGTTCTTTGAGGCAAGAGAGTCAGAAGGAGTTAAAAACTAGAAGTGCCATAAGCAGAAATAGATTTTACAGTCCTTCTACTGGAACAGAGTACCATCCCAGTGGAAGTCATTAGACGTTTTTTCTCCATATATAATGAAGGGCTGCGGTGACTCATTCCTGAGTTGTAAATGAATTTTTAAAACCTTTCAGAGCCATGGTCAGGGACACTGTAAAAATGAACAGCTCAGAATATTATTCCAGCCCATAATTTCTTAGCAAGGAGATGATACAGGTCAACTGCTGAGTAAACCCTGTTTATGGACGTTGAACTTCAGGTCAAGTGTATTGCTAAGAAGTATAAGTGCTGATGAATGAAAATCAAAAGCAATTATGAACAATTATACCTGTATAAAACTAAACGTCTTTTTGCTTTTGCTGTTTTAAAATATTAGTGACCAGAAATCAACAGAGACAAATCAACAAACTAGTTTCTACAGACTTCTCATCTAAGTGCCTCCTATTTCTGTTTTTTTGTCTCATGTCTGTAGGGTCAAAAATGACATCATGTCATTCTTTCCCACATAATTACATTATTGCCTTACTAGAAATAGGAAATCTCATTTCAAGACTATTGTCAACCATTTTCCTTTCTAGCCTGTTCTCACTTAGCCTCTACTTTTCAAAGTGATTGTTTTTTTTTTCTAGAGTGATTTTATCCCTTTTTCAATTATCTGGCGTAGTAACCTACGTTACTATGTTGGCCAAAGCACAGCATCACTTTCCCCACATCCTGTTGTAACTTAATTTTCTTTTTGTGTGTCACAGGGGTGTATCTCATGTATCTCACCAGCAGACTGAAAGGTAGGTATCACTGCTGACAGTCAAGTATCTGGTCAGGCTGGAGGTGGTGCAGAGGAATCACAGGAAAATGATATTTTTACTTTTTTCTGTGGCTCTTGGAAAATTACTTTTGTGTTGTGTGCATCAATTTTTGCATCTGTAGGAAGCACATGGTTACTCATCTCAAAGGACTGCTAAAACTTAGTTTATCAATAGCTGTAAAGCACCATGTACTCCCAGAGAGAAAACACACATATTTTAGAAGATTAAATTTAATACTTGTGGAATTCAGAGGTTTTAAAAATGGTATTTCATCCACTCAGAACATCAACTCCAACCTACACAAAACAGTCCCTAAAATACCCCCAGTCCATTCATGAAAATCATGGCGAGTCCAAGCACTTCTGTTCAATTCTGTGTTCAGAAAATATTCAGAGTGAAATCCTGTCCTTGCCAAAGTGAGTGGCTAGGGTTTTGTTTCCAATCTAGATTTAGAGTCTCCAGACAATAAAATGCTGCTTATGTCCTTTGGAATAATATTCCAATGGCTTTTTGCCCTTATGGCTAAAAGTCTTAGGAGATGGCATTTCCCAAAGGAGTCTACCCATCCTTAGATTTGATTTTAACCGTGTCTTCTACCTTTTAATTGATTATTAAATATATTCAGAAAAGCATTTAATAACATCTTGTGGCTGCTGGCCTTTTCAAAAACAATAATGTAACTATTTTCTAATAATCTGAAAGCATATTGCCTTTCCAAACATCTTGATTTATATGAAGGAAAGAGCTCAGGCAGTGGAAAAAAAAGAACATTCTCATTCAGAGAAATATTAAAGTGTTTTTCAAAGGCTGATACTGAGAAAGTAGAGACAGTGGAAAAATGAAAAAAGAGTTTATTAGGAGATATATATCCCTTCTGTACAATTTAATTCTTGAGTAGAAGAAAGTACATAGCAAGTGTTTTGCTCTTATTAAAAGAAAATGAAGTCTGGATGCATGGTTTCACATCCAATATGATAACACTGGTATTAGGTCAGCAAGGAATATAGCTATAGGAATATAATTTTTTCCCCTTTCATACTGCTGGATTGCAATTTCAGGCACAGGTATGTGGAGACAAGGGAGGGAGAGAAATCTTACAACACTTCAGACATTACCCTGGATTTTAATGACAATACGTGATTGATGTTACAACGTTTTAGTTAAATGCCTGGGTTATTATGCTGTGAGAATTCCTGTCAGCCATAGCTGCATTGTTGCTCAGAGCAGAACTGCAGTGAATTCCACTCCCCATTAATAAGGTGAACTAGAACAACCTATATCTCCATGCTATAGAATCGAGGTCACAACAATAATGTGGCACTAAAATTTGATTTAAACCACAGAAATTTTATCCCAACCGGCCTGAGGACTCGACCAGATCTTCAGGGGATGTTGCTTCCTTTTATCATTCTGTTGCATCTGTGGTGTATGATCCACATCTTCCCACCTGTTTGGAGTTTAGATCCTTAGACAAATGGAAAGGGAATGAAGCTCATAGTGTGTACATTTTTCAGGATGGATGCTGCCTAAACTGCTTGTTAGTCACTCAGCCTACAGAAGGGACACCAAGAAATGAGACTGGCTGCTAGTGAATAAAGCTCAAGAAGTCTTGCAGCTTGCCTCCTGTCCAGAGGAGCCACATACAGGTTGGACAGCTCATCCTCATGAGGGGAAGGAAGCTTGTGGCAGTGCAGAAAGGAGGTCACTCACACTGCCAAGAGGTAGTCTCAACAGGAGAGATGATCCACTCTCTCTTCTCTGCCTGCATCCCTGAGGTGTTCTGAGGGCAAACTCTCAAAGTCGTGTTTTATAGCTCAGTACAATTGTTCAGGTTGGTACAGCTTCATGTTTAATGATTTCCATTTAATGGGAGTCAGGAAACATTAAATGTCTGGTTACAGGGCTGTACCTGTGTCTCTTAAGCAATGAAATCAGCATGGACAACTCAGTTCAGCAAATGCTAAAACATGCTGGATCCACATGGATTATACTGCTATATTTTAAATCATTCAACAGAAAATGCAATTCTCCTGTCTAAATGCATGTCTCAGTCCCTTTGAATCCAGTAATAGGTCTCAAGAAAGTTTTGCTGATGCTGTGATTTCAAAGGTGAGCGTGACTCTACCTCCTGCCTCAATTATCAGCCAGTTTCTTTAATAATTCAAAATCCTTGCTAAAATCCTGACCTTAAAGATTAATAAAATGATCCTTTATAGCCTTTCCAAGTTAGGCCGATTAAACACAGATTTGGCACGGACAACCTGAGAAACTTCAGTAGCGTTATTCATTTAGCTAACAGAGTTACCTCCCCTGCTGACGCACTCCCAATTAATGCCAAGAAAGGCATCTGAGCCGGTGGAAGGGGACCGCTTGTTCCATGCTCTCCATTACCTTGGAGTTGGTCCCAATTTAATGATAACATCACTGTGTTTTTCTTGAGAATTGTAATTATTTTATGGAAGTGGGTAGTGTTCTGTCCAGCTCACAAGCCTTCCTGAGAGGACAGCAGGCCCCAAGCGTGGATGACAGCAGGTGTTTTGGAGGGAAGCATTCATTAGCTCTCCCAAAAGCACATGAAGAAAGGCGTGGCAGTGGGTGATTAATTTATACCCTGCAGCATGAAGATACCTGAGCTGAAATACTTTATAATTGCAACTGATGGTCTTACTTATATCTGCTCATCAGCTTTTCCAGACCTAGGCTCTGCTGAACCAAGCAGAGCCAGCTTAGCTTAACTCTGTCTGGAAGCAGCTCCGATTAAACTGATGCAACTGTACACACGATGATGGATTTAAAATTAGTTTTTTGTTATGCTAGTGTTTATGAATGCCAGCTGAGTCACTGCAGGCTGAATTTAAACCAGTTTACTAGAGTTCATACCCAAAATTATCGGGGTTTAGCTAAACCAGTTTAAAATGTGGCAATAGGGGTGGCACTGGCTGAACAAGCATTGCTGCAAGGCTCCCAGGGAGGAGGGCCATGCTGAAGGACAGAGCCCAGCCAGATGCCCATTGCCTCTGACATATCTCCAGGGGTAGAGGTGACATGAGTGATGGCTGTGCCTGCTCCTGGGAGGAGGAAAAGGAGAACAGGAGGTCTGATCCCAGGAGGACTTGAAGAAATAGAATCATAGAAACATTTATGTTGGAGAAGATCAAAGTCATCAAGTCCAACTGCTGACTCAGCACTGCCAAGTTCACCACTTAACTATGTCCTGAGTGCCACATCCCCACATTTTTAAAATACCTTCGGGGCAGAGACTCTTACTGGAGTCCTCCCAGTCAGCACCAACTAGGAACTTGTCCCAACACAGAGCTAAGATATTATTCCCCTTGCCCAAAGAACAACACAAGTTCAGCAGATAAAAGGTGTATCTCTTGAACTATTTTGGGCAGTTTTCCCCACCAAACCTTAGTAACTCTGCTTTTAGGATTGGAGAAGGGAGAGAGATCATCTAACCATGACTGATTTTACAATTTCCAGAATATAAGGTCAATATAAAATGATGCCAGGAACAATGAAGTCTGGTTTATGTTGTTTCAATGCTGAACTGGAGGCTTTGTGTAAGATCTCTTGTGGGAGATGTTGAGAGGCCCCTCCCAAGCCCTGCGCAGAGAGGAGGGTGCAGGTGGGTGCTGTGGGGCACATGGGGTCTCCCATGGCAGGGAAGATTGGAGGTGTCCAACTCCTGGAAAAGGCAGGGGGCTGTGCCTCCATCCAGAGGCCTGCAAGGAGTGTGAGTGCCTCATGGCAGGTGGGGACAGAAAACTGTGCCTGGGGAAGCACCCTAGGCTCATGGCAGCCCCAGGAGGAGGCACTGAGGCATGGCAGAGGGAGATCCCCCTTCCATGGGGACAGAGGCCTGTGTCTCCTGGCCTGGCCTGCTGAGGGGAGCTTAGCAGATTGTGGCACCCCTGCTCTGTACAGGTACCTCTGCCAAGGTCAGAAGAGGTCCTGGTGCTTTTCTCCTGGATCCTGACTCTTTGTGGAAGGGGCTTTAGCTGTGTATATAACTGTTGTCAGCAAGAGATTTGGCTTTTACCACCACAGGCCCCACTTCAGGAACTGAGGAGGGCTTTGTGGGCACCTAAGGCACGTACAGTCCCTACGAGCAGGAGATGGAGCCAGGCTCCCCACTGCAGTGCAGCGTGGGGTAGGAGGACAAGAGGCATCAGGTATAAGTTGAAATGAGAGTTTTGGGCTGTGAAAAAACAGAAACTGCCCTCCTGTGAGGGAGGCAGTGAGCAGGTCACCCTGAGTGTCTGTGCCATCTCCATCCTCAGAGGGTTTCAAGCCCCAGCTGATCCAAGCCATGGGCAGCCTGCTCTGGCTCCAGCACGGGCTCTGCTTTGGGCTGGAGACCTCCCAAGGTACCTCCTGGCCTGAATTACACCATCATCCTATGATAAGAAATGTGTTTTTAACCCTAGACAGCTTTGTAGGTATGGCACATTATACCTGGCCCTTAGCCTCAATAAGGTCTTGTGGCAGTAAATTATATAAATGATATAAATTATAGAGATGAATCAGTTAACCATAATTTCAGTCAGTGTTATTTTCACCCTGACTTTGATTTAAGGAAGCAAGACATTTTCATTTTTGCAATCCCATGCATGTGAGGGAAAATTTCCAACATACATGCTTAAGTAAGTAACCTCTTTTTGACAGTGCTGAGCTCTCATCACCTGTCTCTTGATGGGAAATTATTGCCAACTGAGCACTTTGGAAAACTTCTTGCTTTGTTTATCAGCCTACATAAGACTTTTGGACTCTAATTTTTGGCACATTTTCTAAAGTGTCTCTGCTGCAGTAGCTTCTATGTGTTCTGAAAAGGTAAATTCTATCCTTCCAAGAAAGGAGCATTATTATCACAGTCACAGAGTATGCTGAGTTGGAAGGGACCCACAAACACCATCAAAGTCCTGGCCCTGCGCAGGACAATGCCAAGAGTCACACTTGTCTCTGAGAGCATTGTCCAAGCACCTTTTGAACTCTGTCAGGCTGGTGCTGAGACCCCCTTGCTGGGGAGCCTGTTCCAGTGCCCAGCCATCATACCTGTGTTATCATCCTCCCAAGATTAGAGAGTGGCTGACCCATCAAAAGTCTCAGAGTGAGTGAAAATTGATATTTCAAACACAACCACCCATCTGTTAGTCATAGATTTCATTAGCAGAGAAGCAAGGTCCACCATCCTTATCCAATCAGGTACAAGTTTTGCTAAAATATAAGGAAAATTATATTAAATATGAGCCTTACTGTGTTTACCTAAAATATCAAATTTTGTGTATGTTTTATTTTTAGTCATATCTGTAAAAGAAGAGACATTTTTTGTTTCCAGCTTTTATTTATATGTCTGTTTTCTTCTCTTTTTGCAGTAAATTAGTCACTAATTTAATCATCTCTAAGATCCATATGCTCGCCCACACCATCCTTCATATGAGTACAATGAGATAAAGATTCTTATTTGCTGCACTAGGGTATAATTAAACTTTCTAAATTTCAATTATTTCAATTTCTTACCATGAGCAATCACATGGCCTCCTGCAATAAAAGGAGATATTGTTTGCATTTTAAATGCAAATTTTCAGAATTTTCTACACTCTTATTTTAATTTAGCTTCCAGTCTTTGATAACATGGTTTACCTACATCAAATTAGTAATACACTCCACTGATATGGTTTCTTTTGTTTTGGTTTGGGGTTTTTTCCCTCCTATGGCCATATTGGCAAGTTTCACAGCTGAGCAGTATGACAAATACCATATGTTCACCTCCAGGCCACTGTGTTATTTGCTGGTAACTGAAATTCCTGCTGCTGTAGATGCTCTGTGAAATTAGGAGTGACTATGACACTTTCCTTCTATTACCTTAAGTCATCTTCTGTATCTAGGCAACTTTCTAGAGTCACTGCTCCATGAAATGAATTGAAATATGTGTAGATTCACATTTCTCTTTGGTAAAACACAAGCAACATTTGAATTCTGAACAGAAATGAAAAACATTCCAATTGGAAAGGTGCCTGCAAAAAATTCAATACTTTTCTGCCTTTATTCATTTATTTCGGCCTATATTGCTTATGAATCTAATGAAATGCTAGGCTAGAGCTCCATTTTTGTATGAAATGACTCAAAGGAATAGCATAAATGTCCAACTTCATGAACAGTATATGACAAATCTGTAGAGCAAGTCCTTTGATTAGTTTATCTAGTGGCTTATAACTTTGCTTTTGAACAAACAGGGATTATCAGACTGAGGTGGCAGGAGATTTTGCTATGAATAGACATGCAAACATGCCTGTCCAAAATCTTGTACAGTTTAATGGAGCTATACCTCTACCTTGCTTTGATTAATTGACTTTAAAAAGGAGGTTTTGTTCATTTTTGTTTAAAATTTCAAAGAAAGAGGGCACAGAAGAGCAACGGACGAAACTGCCATTCCCTGAAAATCAAAACAACAGTCAATAGGAACTAAGAGGTCAATAGAAAGGCAGGATTGAGCCTTTTATTTCCTAGTATATTTTGAGTCCTGCTTCCCACAGGAGAATGGCTGACTAAGTAAGAGATTTCATATTTTCTTGTTATTTTTAATCTTCTAACAAGAGAGGCAGTCCACCCAGATCAAACTATTCTGTACTACTTTCTAGGCTAGTCATGGGCCAAAGGGTTTCATTCCTTGCTGCACTGCCTCTAAAGAAACTCCTTCTGGTCCTTCTCTATTCAGAACATCAGTTCCCTTTTCTCCTCTGATTGCAGAAATCCTCCTTAGTGCATTGGGCTGATCCTTCCTCCTTATGCTGAAATCCTTCATCACTGCAGCCACTCACCTGTGGACGTGAAGCAGATCTCTAGTTGGCAGCTGCAATGGAAGTTTACAAAACTTTATTACACACACAGTCTCCCAAGTTAGCAACAGTGCTAATGCTGTAAGGGGAAGAAAGAGGGGGAAATAGATATCAAATTCCAAGTTAGCAAAAGTGTTATTGCCTTAAGAAAATCATTGGCAGGTTTAGTGTGGGATCTTGCCAGGACTTTGCTGGAGCGAGTGGAGAGAGCTAAAGATACAGAGTTGGATGTAATCTATATGCTTACACAGTAATAAATAGTTCAGTCTGCAGCCATAAGGAGGATTTACAAGGTGTTCTTTCACCCAGTAAGACTTTCCTTAAGGAGGTGGATCTGCTCTTTTTACAATGTGTGAGGAAAATTAGCACCCTAGAGCAGAACCTGTAAAGGCGAAAACAAGAGCTGTCTAGGTAGCAGGAGAGACTTAAAGAGCTTTAGATCTGCTTCCCTCCAGGCAGTGTTATTTTGGGGTGCCTAGAGATGCCTTCACACCTGTGAGCCCCCTCCTGGAATAAGCTTTCAGAGAAGCCAGGGCAGCTTGTTCTCAAAGCAGCAAGCAGGTGTTCTCCTTTCAGTGTCCAAGAAAATTCAGTCACTCAGAAGCAGCGGTGGCACCAGTTCTTCCTAGTGGCTTTGTTTGCTTCCTCGGGTACTCCAAATTCCAGTGAGATACATGACAATTGCAGATGAGGAGGTTTCAGTTAAAGTAGGAATTCTGATGAAACCTAGACTCCTAAATTCACAGTTGTTGTCCTGAAAACATCTGGCTTGAATGTTACATATTATTAGTGAAAAATTTGATCAATCTATGTTTTGGGTTAGTGTATAGAAAAATGTAGAGTATGTAGAAATTGAGAAAATTGTAAAGGTTTTGCCTACAAACAGTGTTCTTCAGTGACAATAATTAAATTGTGTTCATTTTCTTACTTGGCATTGCCAAAATCCAAAGACACTTTGGTTTGTGTATTTTGGGACCATCTTGTCCTTGGATCAAGGGCACAGATGGGAGATTTGAATCTAGATTTCTCTCTTCCCTCTCTCCCAGACATACCTACATCCCTTTAATGTTGTAAAGGAGGTAGATGAAGTCTTCAAATAAAGTGATTTTCTTTTGTTCATTTTGAATGCAGAAAATACTGGTAATATCAGTTTTCCAGATAATAAAGCTGAAACCTTGTGAGACTAAGGTGTCAAAAGAAGAGATGTTAGAACTAGCTGGTGCAATTAGGCAGCAGCTTATTTAAAAGAAAGTTTCGCTGCTTTTCCACCAAGTATTCAGTGGACACACAAGAAAATGGTTTTGTTGTTAACAAAATGCACAGTGTTATTTTAGAAGAGACCTTAGGGTAGCAAATTTCATTCTTATGTCTAACAAAGACTCTGTGACAACTGTGGAAATGATAAACAAGTTTGTCTAATGTCAACATTGAGTTAGACGAAGCAGTAATTAAAGGAAGTTGTTAGAAAGCAATAGGAATGGGAAGAGCTGCAATACTCACAGACAAACACTGATGCTGTAAAAGAAACTGGTGTTTTCAATCTACTGACACTTTATTGTAAATGCCACATCTAAAGTAAAATAATCTTAAGAAATTTATTCAGTCTTTTAAAAACTAAATTTTTTTGGTCAAAATTCCTGAAGTGGGGCCTGTTACTGAAATTAGGTATCATGAGATGTGGGAATTATGATTAGGGAACAGCAAGCTATAGAAAATCAAGGACTACAGGTAAATACCAAGGCACCATGCTGGCAAAAAGCCAGCCAAGTGATGACTGCAGAGCTGCACTATGAATACTGTCAAATACATTTCAAATGGTGGTAAAGTTCACCTGAAGTGAAACAGAGTGTGAAAAACACCTGAAAAAGACACCTCACAAAACTACGTAAACTGGCAGTGGAATGATAGATGGAGTATGTCAACAAAAGTGCATCATGGACAATATTGCTAGTTTAAAAATAAAAAAAAATGCATCTCTAATTGAATCTTAATGCATCCCTAAGAATTATGGATGGAAAAGGCCTTCAAAAAATTCACCAAAGTCCTCTTTATCTGCAGCAATGGTCAAAGTGTGACTGGATGTCTAAATGAGAATATCAGCAATAATAAAATTAATTCTACATTGTAGATGTAGCATACTTTATTACACATGCCCAAGGTTTCTTAAGGCATAATGTGTGGGTGCATGGGTGGGAGTGAATAAGTACATATATGCACTGACATAAAATATTCACCTATCTACAGAGCTGAAGTTTTAGAAGCAATAATATTTAATACAATAATCCTATGATTCAGATGTTCTGTGCAGTCTTGGGGTGTCATTCCCCTGAAGTGCTAATGCTTCAGCTATTCTGTCTGTACACATATGCTCACTGAAATATGAACATGCAAATTTCTGCTATGCATATAAAAATATTCTCCCCTGTTTCACTGTTTTTTATAACATTTTTCCTGCTTATGGACTCCTTACAGAAATGATTAAGAGTAATGAAAGTTTTCCATAGCAGTATAAACTGAATAGACAGGGACAC
The DNA here is from genome assembly GCF_028769735.1 of Zonotrichia leucophrys gambelii. Taxonomy (NCBI): domain Eukaryota; kingdom Metazoa; phylum Chordata; class Aves; order Passeriformes; family Passerellidae; genus Zonotrichia; species Zonotrichia leucophrys. The sequence goes on along the minus strand of NC_088169.1, from coordinate 19,850,250 downwards.
CTTGTTTCACAGAGGAGTTGAAGAAGTGTATGAAAGAGATGTGAAATCAGGGTACAGAGAAAGGCAATCAGGTGGTGTGTTTAAGGAGATGCTTGAGGTACCTAAAATACAAAAAATCGGAAACATACAAAGGTACTCTTATATTTATCACTGGCAGAGTAAATTTACTACCATATGTGGAACCTGCTGCCATATGATAACCACTGAGCCCAAGTTTCTCTGGCAGTTAGGTGTATCAATGACAAAAACATTGAACCATCATGTGAAAAAGAAATTAATGGAGACAACGAGTCTTAAAATTATAATCCCTGTAGCAGCCAGGCTTTCTACAGTGTTTTTGGAGTGATTTGAGGCACCTGAAAATACAAGTAAGCATTGGATTGATGGGTAACTGTGATTTAGTAAGGTAATGCCACAGATCCCAGTTTGTTGCATTCCTGTAACTTAAGGTGATCTCAGTAACTTTGATGACTGCATTTCCATTGCTCTTTGATAGCAATACCTCATGTTATGTCCCAAAGAGTGATCTTTTAGCCTCCAGTAAACCTCAAAACCTAATTTTCCCTTAAGAATTACAGGTTTTTTTGGCACCTTAAAGTAGAAGCTGAGATCTATGTGAGATTGTGTCTTGCAAGGCTGCTGACAGTTAGCAATGATGGAGTAAATTCAGGATAAGTAGGAATCCCAAGTGCTGTTTCTGTTGCCCTAAAATTGAAAATCATTCAATCTGAGCAAAGACAAGTGAATATCCATTTTTTCCTGAATCCTGAAATAAGCATTGAGTTATATGATTTCTTTCAATGCATTTTTTTTAATTTAGCTCATCTATAGCTTAGCTCAATTTTAATACTCAAATAGAATCATAGTGAAGTAAAATGTTAAGTACTGAATTTTAGACTGAGGCACAAATCTATGAAGGCCATTTAAGCATTTGCTACAATGCTATACCAGGAGTAGGATTTTTCCTTAGAAATTTCCCCCCTCCAGATAAAAAGAAAAATAATGTCTCTATTGTGTGTCTTTATAGTCTTTTGTCATACTAGTTTTTACCACAATTGTTACTAAGTTTGCAAATGCTAAAATGTTAAAACTGGGCATTCACAAGCAAATGCTCTCCACTTATTTGTAACACTTGGGTATGAAATTAATCAAATCTTTTGAAGTGTCCAACATGCTCAGTAACTGCAATGGCAAAAATGGAGGAAAGTCCTCTGGCCAAAATAACAGGCCTTTCTAAGTAATTCATTTTTTTTCTCATTTTGTGTGTTAAAATTATAATCCAGACTGGCTGATTTAGGGGTGGTTACCTCCGTTCAGCACGTCTGATTAGGTAACTCGATGTTCCTCTGCCTGGGCAGTATGGAGACTGACAGTGCCTGCTTCCTCCTGTGTGAGCAGTTCTTAGGACCAGGTAAGCCTGGCAGTGACAACTTCCATTATGACGAGGGAAATGCTTGGGAGAGGGTTGGTGGCTTTGATCCAGTGGTAAGTGTGGTGGAATTGTTGGCTTTTCTTCCCTCTTCTACTCTTGAACTTGCTGGGCAATTTTGTCTGTACCTGTCTAAAGAAATGAGAGACAGAGCTGGTGCAAATTAGTGGCCTAATAGAGGACAAAGAGCTTGCAAGTATCTTCATATAACCAAAATATAACCTGGTGTTTCTGGTTTGGGGTTTTATTTCAGTTTCAGTAGAAAATAGGCAATCCTCTCAGGGAAAACTAAAATTGGAGCTTAACTTTAGACACTCAAGTCAAACAGCTACACTTCACAGACAAACAGGAAAGCAGCCTGCATTTGCTCACTGCTCATGGCACTTCCTTTCCCTTTCCCTTTCCCTTTCCCTTTCCCTTTCCCTTTCCCTTTCCCTTTCCCTTTCCCTTTCCCTTTCCCTTTCCCTTTCCCTTTCCCTTTCCCTTTCCCTTTCCCTTTCCCTTTCCCTTTCCCTTTCCCTTTCCCTTTCCCTCTCCCTCTCCCTCTCCCTCTCCCTTTCCCTCTCTCCATGGTTTGAGTAAATGAGACTAAGAGCAGCTTTATCTGATTATACCCCAAAATATTTTGCATAAATCTTGCCAGAAAAGGAGGCAGAACTGCTTTGCTTTCTCTGTACCCAATCCCTTGGTAGGTTGTTTTTTCTCATCTGGGGTGATATAATTGATGTCAGGGGCATTCTCTCTACCAGCATCCTTGCCTCCTTCCTACTGCCCCATTCCAATTGCCCCAATCCTATCACATGCTGCTGCCTTCTCTCAGACTGCTGCCAAGAAAAGAGAAGAACCAGAACCAACCAGAAGAGAAACTTTGAAGTAGGTTGGGCATATTTGTTCCTGTTCAGTACCATATTCACCTCCTCCCTACATCTCTGCTCAGGGTCCCTTTCCAAAGGTAGCACTGCTACCTTTGCATTCTGACCTTCTAATAGTAATTTAGAAAAATCCAAAATGATCAAATCATTCTATGAAGCCAAGTTCTTACAAGCATTAGTGTCAGCATACACAGGGCTGGAGGCAGGAGATCTCCATTCCCATCCATTTCCTCCTAGGAACAGCAAGCAGGGCTGTTTCTGAGAACAGCTTCTGACTTCAAGAGCTGGAAGAGATCAAATCCTAATAACAACCATGCTGTTCATACACACAATGTTCAATTTTCTTTTTTGACTGAATCAAAGCTACTTTTGCATAGTGCAGGTTTCATTGTAAAAGGTTCACGTTGTTCCTGAATTGTTTCCCCGTGTGTTCTGTAACAGCTTTGCTGCAATCACCAGAGATTGCCCCAGAGAAGGAGCAGGGTGAGCTCAGTCAGTGTGGTACATGGAAAACAGCACACTGATTTCTCCTTGTTCTTTTCATCTTAAACATTCTGGGCTGTAGAAATAAAATCCAAGAACTTCAAAAACATGCCTGTAAAACCTTTTGCCAGGTAAATTAAATCACTCATTCCATGGCTGCTCTCTACAGGTGCATGAGGGCACTGAAGGGAGAACCATGTTAATTTTCTTTGTATTTGTTTGAGGACTACTTTATATTCACTAGGAGATCTTTAACATCGTGTTCTTTCATTTTTCTGCATTTCAATATATATCTTAATATTGCCTTAGAGTTTTGTTCCTAATTCTAAAAACAGGCTAATTGGTATGCTATTTGCCATTTTGGTTGCTATTTTCATTGTGAATCAGCAGCAGATATCTATATTTACAGGCTGAAAGTGAGTTATAACTCTCTCCATTATTGTAAAATATAGTTTTACCTTTTTTTTTTGTTTCCTCCCAGCAGCAGAAGCTCTTTAAAACAGACCTTCTTTTTCACCATCAAAATAACACACTGTGTACACTGCAGTTATTAATCACACCCTATCACTGAAAATACTATTTGGAGGGTGAGGCAGGTGTTCTATGTCATGTAAATATTCAGAATTTTTCCCTCCTCTTATGAGTAAATAGTTTCAGGAAAATGCTCTGAATTGTTAATATCTGGTGTGCCAACCTCTGAGAGGCTTTACTAGTCTCTGAGTTGAGCAAGCAGGAGAGATTGCTCTCCTCTTCATTCTTGGATCAGAATCCATTCCTAAGAGAGAGTGCCTTTCTGGCAGCCCATGGGGCTTGTGTGTCCATGGAGAGCTGTCCAGAGCTTTTGACCTTTCTTTCAGCAATGTGCTTACAGGCAAATAAAACCAGGGTTGCCTAGAATCTTTGCAGATCTGGGGACGTTGATTTCTCCTTCAGTGGTTGTCAGCTCTGTTGGGGTTGATCCCTAGGGTTGCTCCCCTTTGGTGTCAGTGTGGGAAGCAGGGGTGACAGAGCCACAGGGCAAAAATACATTTTAGCTCATTTAGGTCTGTGAAAGGCACTGGGCAATTTGTTCCCTTCTTGCCACTCTGCCCCTTCTTTCTTATGTGTGCTAATTGCTAATGTGTGCTGCAGTAAATATTATTTACTCTTCTTCTCTCAGGGCAATTTGTAATTCATAGAGGGTTGGGAACAGCTGGAAGGCAAAGCAGTGATCCTGAAATTTTCTGAGACTAAAGTCAATGATATTTTTATGGTCATCTAATTTTCCTGGGAGTATTCTGTGTTACATTAAGTGGTTGTTATGCACTGATGAGCATGCCTAATAAATGTAGCCACTTCCCTCTGATAAATTATGGGAACAAATTTGAATGCTCATTAACGTGTATATATTAACCCTGTGTGAACATTGTGAAGAGTTCTGCAGGGTACAAAATGATCACTGTGACTTACCCTACTGTCTGGATCTAGGTTTACCCCTTGGCAGGAGATCAGTCTGAATGGAAATAAATAAATTACTTCTAATAAGGGAAAATGTATTAATATAAAACTGATTTAAAAGCCCATACCCATGGGCAGTTTCCTTTCCTTCAGTATTACCATTGAGAAGATATTGAGAAAAATGACTGCAGGAATCAGTATAGTAGTGAGAGGAGAGGTAGGGAGAGCCCTCTGTGCTGAACTGAACCAATAGAGGTGTCACCTTGCTTTATTTCTAAGGAGGCTGGGGTCTTTGGGAACAGCAACCTGCTCAGGACCTTTACAAGACCATCAATTGTGTTTGTTTCTTTACTATAAAGCTATTTTTCCATAGCCACATACAGAGGTTTTTACTGTTACCATAAGCTGAGGTACAGTCTCTTTTGGGCAAAGGAGTATTTTTCTTCTAGGAAAATTCAGCAGGTAATAGGTTTTTAATCATAATATGCAGAATAAGTCAAAAGGAGTAATTTTAAAAAGTAGCTTTTGATCCAGTATAGCTTTTCCCCAGGAGCTTAGATCAGATAACTGGTTGCATTAATTGGTACTCAGGGTAGGAAGAGATGCTAAATACTTCTCCCTGTCAATTCACCCAGATGTACAGAATAATCCGAAAAAGCACATGCAGTAACTGACAGGAATGAATTCTGAAAGAGCTGACAATCATGAATAATGCAGCAAGGTAAAAAAAAATATTGTGGTTGAGAGGTAGTTCAGAGGCTCCTCTACTAACACCTTCTTTAAATGCATTGTTCATAAATAGAACTTTTCCCATGAGTTGCCCTAAATTAGACAGCATATTATGAAGGTAAGGTTACAAAAGAGTGGTATCACATCTGTACTGTTTGAAATATAAAAACCTGGGGCCTGGGAAGGAAGCTTTGCTAAAATGACATGTTTGAATTTGTAAAACAAATATTATCTCTTTGCTGTCTGTATGTATAACAGAGACAGATTTCCACTGATTGGGATATAGACATAGTAAAAGAGATGCTCCTGCACAGATTACTTTGTTTGATAACCAACCAGCTGAGGTCCAGTAGAAAGCATCCAGGTGGCCTCAGTGGGTGCTCATGAGGGAATATTTTCATATTCCTTATCTTAAGGACATAATTTGAATATGTAGGTGATGCCAGTATTCCCTGAAGCTTCAGTCAACACATCATTCTCTCGTTTGACTGTAGTTTTGGTAGATTTGCTATTTTTGTCTGCATACATTTCCTTTTCACCTTTGTCAGCTTAATGCGAGACTGCAAGAATAGAGGTACTGAGTGTTGCTAATGCCCCCAGCAATGACCACAAGCAGAAATGTAAGAGTAAAAAAATAGGAGTACTTCACAGAAATTGTGCTACTTTCCCAACATGGTCTCTTAGCCTCTGACAACTCACAGCTCTGAAACTGAGCTCAGAATTGGTGACCCTGTTTCAGATGCACTCAATGGATGTTTCTTCCTAATGTACCCATCTGTACCAAGAATCACTGTCACCCCTATCAGAATGACCTCCACAGTTTATTGTGAAAACAGTGCTTTTGCTCTGATACTTTTGACCAGTTTCATGAGTTTGGTGGGGGTTTTTTGTTTGTTTGGCTGGTTGATTTATTTTGTTATTCCCCAGTCCATGTGGAGATTTTTCCAGTGGTGTTGCTTAGTTTCCCTAAGAACAGTCAATGCCTGAAGATGGCTAGTCGAAAGCCCAGTGAGTGCTACTGGGGTGCTTTCTCTCTGGTTCAGGAGTTTGTGAGGCAGGAATTCCCTCAAAAAGTCCATGCTGACTTTTTCTTGATGCCCCAAAATTGTCTGTGTGCCTCACATTCTTTTCTTTATTATAAGTAGGTAGGAAATTTCACCAGAAAAGCAGTTTAAATTTTGCATTTATATTTCCTCTGGGTGCCTTGATTCCTAGAGAATAGTTTTGGTTTTATTTTTTTTTAAATAGAAGATATCTTTGCCACCCTCCAGTTCAGAGGGACATCAAGGATACATGTTGGACTACAACAAAATGTTGTAGTCATTTCCTATAATGGAGTTTTCATTGTAGGGGAAAAGAAGTGCCAGACTGCCATGTCCTGCCCACTATAGGAAGATGATGAATATGTAGGTAAATTTTTAGCAAAGAAAGGTACGCATTAAAAAAGTGAAACAAGCACAGTAGCATGTACCAAGGCTCTGTGAAACACCAGCATTCATCGAGAGCACCCTCAGGGGTGACCTGAGATTGGGTTTTTACACAGACAAAGTGTTTCTGGAGCTCCTGCACTGTTTTTCAGAGCTATATCTACCCTGCCAAATAAAAGATGACATGGTTTCAAACTAAGTCCCAGTGACAGAGACAGGTTTGTGTGTATGCTCTTGCAGATCATGGCTGTCTTGCAGGCAGCTGTTTTAGAAATCCCTCCCGGAACCAAGGGCTTAGAGAACAATTATGCTGTGTGGACAATCAATAATCGAGCTTGGCCTTGTTTTATTTAGGGGTATAGAGGCACTCAGTGTGATCCTTCTAATAAAGAGGGACAGCTTGTAAAAGGATAAGAGAAACAGAGTGATTTCTGAGTAAATAATCTGATCTGGGGAATGATGTAAATGACGAGCACAGGCACTTCCATGCAGCGTGAAATCATTAGTGTTATGTAAGAGCTGAAAGCATTCATGTAAGGCTGGTGCACTTGTATCAGGACATAGATAGTGCTCTTACTCACATTTAGCATCCTTTTATTCCTGGATCTGGGGTCACTTGGGAAGATCCATCTACATAAACTGTATTTAGACTGTAATATTTTGATGTTAGCTGAGCTGAAAAGGGCTCTCCTGATGAGCTCCTTCATGAAAAAACCAGACAAATCTGAATTTTGGAAAGAATGACTGCACATGTCTTTTTGATACTACTCAGTGTCATGAAGTCTCATCTGAAATGTGACCCAAGTAAAAATGAAACCAAAATGGGTGAGAGTGTTTCTGCTTACTCTCCTGGTGTAAAAAGAAGATGGTGGTTTCAGTGGCTGAGAGCTCACAGTAAAAGCTGTGCTAAGGAGGCAGGTAGTGTGAGTGCCTGTCAGGCCAGCCCCTCAGATGCTGAAATAAGCTGTATTTAATACTGTCTGCTTTTCAGGCTGAGATTTCTTTCCACAGTTGTTTTTTTCTTGAAGCTCAATTAACAATGATGTTAATAAAGTTCCCATTTCCCGATACAAAATCTTCATTCTTCCTGGACTAAATGGTAAGCATAAGTTAAATACTACGAGCAAATTCGCCCATGCTGTATAGCTTTTAAAAGCATAGTAGACATGCCTTGTTAACTAATTGAAGAATTTCAGAGATATAAAAGCACATGATTGGCACATAATGTGCAGTCAAGGGAAATACTATCCTGAGAAGCTTTCAGCAATGAGACACCAAAGCTGCGCTGTGCAAAGTTCACATAAAAGAGCTAATGGGCTTCACTGGAAGAATCCAGAGCACACTGATCCATCATTGATGAAAACCCAGCTCAAGGCTAGCTAGGAAAATGGTGCCTATTTTGTTTCTTTCCTAGTACAAAACATATTATCTTTTAGGCCTCAGAGTGCAGTCTACCCAACACACCACTAAAAAGGTGTTCCCTTGTAAAAGATGTGGTTTGCACAGCCCAGGTCATCATAGACTCATGGAATCATAGACTCACAGAACAGCTGGGGTTGGAAGGGACCTTTAAGGGTCATAAATCCAGCTAGGATCTTGCCCTCCATTACAACCACCCTAAACAAATTTTTCTCCATGTCATGGTGCACAGTGACACTCTCTCCCAGCAGGACACAGCTCATTGCCTTGGAGCAGAGGATATGGGAAAGGTGCTGCTCGTCTGATTAGAAATCAGCACCTTTTTGATAATGGTAGTCAATATAATTATTTGTGTGCAGTTTTAATTTCCTCAGCATCTCAGTAACTGTCCATCTTTTGACTCTCTTATGTGCTTCAATCTTTTTTTGGGGGGGGACCCCTAAGTAATAGAATTATTCAGGTTGGAAAAACCCTGTAAGCTGATTGGGCTGAATCAAGTCTGAGTGTGTCAGGGATGTTTTTTTAATATAGACTTACAGTCTTTTCTGAACACACCTGAGTGAAAACTGTGTAAGCCAAAGGGAACACAGCCACATAGGGTACATACAGCAGTGTTTATCCCAATGTAATTTTCAATCAGTGGAACTACACTTTCATCTCAGGGAGACAGAGAAGCTGTTATTTTGGATAACTACAAATTTAGGCAAATGGAAATTGCACATACTCTTCTGCAAATTCAGACATCTTCAAGAGACAGGCTAAGATTGTTTTCATGAATACCATTCCCTTTTAAATCAGTTGTAGTAGTTAGCTGCAAAGAACCACTTGGGTACTTGGATTTCATTTGTTTTAGAACACAAATCAGGTATATTTGGCTAATCCTCTAAAATTCAGCTGCATTATATTCTTTTATTAGCCTCTCTAAAATAGCATTTTTATTGTTACATTTTAAAGAGGATTAATATCCCTAGTATAAATCACAGTAGTCTCTTCAGTTACGGTGCATTTTAAGGTTTACAGATTTTAAATTATTTAAATGTTGTTTTATGTAGCCTAATTTATTCTGTTAGAGCCGTTGAGAGTGTAAGACTGTCATTAAGGTTATTTTACTGCTTGATGCATCAGATACAAATCTTTTTGAAGAGCTGTTTCTTTCTCAATTATTATCCAAAATCTCAACCAGTACTTATCTTTTTCTTAATGTTTGAGAACAACTGTAGACAGATATAAAATACTAAAAAAAATTAGGTAGTTATAAAAATTTATTTGATAATAACCACCAGCAGGTGCATTGTCTGTATGCCACTGAAAAATTTAAAATGCTAGCAAGCCATATTCTGCTGTCTAAGAACCTGAATATGAGCTGTCGCATGAACTTATCTGGAATTCCTAGATATCTTTTCTCCCTGCTGTCATTCTGCTACAGACATTTTTCTACAATTTTTTTCTCACCTGATGTGGATTACATGGGACATTCTCACTCCCAGAAAAGACGATGATTACAGTAACTCTGCAGGTGTTACCCTCTTTTGTAAAATACAATTGGGGTTGATCTGTGAAACTCTCAGCAGAGGTCTCCTCTCTCCCACATGTGCCCTGTTTACTCTGAATCACAACTTCCACTCAGAGTGAGCTGCAGAGGCTTGGCACAGCAAACTGCCAGGAGACCAACGTGCCGGCGTTTCCTGGGGCAAAATGAGGACATGCATGTTTTCCTTTCGATGGGGATTTTAAAGCCATTGCAAGTGGCTTACATATAATTCCTTGGATTTATTTAAAAAGTTGGTTTTAATAGGTGAGAGGGGTTACAGCAAGAATGAGGAATCTAGTCACAGTTTAGCCACTGATCTTCTGGATGATCTCTTAATAGTCACGTGCCAGGACTTTCAGAAAGGGACAGGAATTTGGGTGTCCCAGTTTAGAGTCCCATTTCTGATTTTTATTTAATTTACTTTTCATTTATTTAGGAGGAACATTTAAAAATGCTGCCTGATTATTTTAGGTGGAAATACAAAATAATTCCTTTGAAGGAAGCTGAGTGCATCTCAGCCTAGACTTTTGGTCCAGGAAAATACTTTTACAAATTTCCTTTTTGTTGTTTTTTTATCCATATTATGGATCCAGCAATATTAATCATGTAAAACTTTTGCATTTCTGTTAAGGATATTTAGTTCTGCTCCAGCTGAAATCACTATAAAGCTGTGAAAGCTAGAAATCAGGCGTTCCTATCTTTTGAGCCTACAGTCAAGTGTTTGTACATGAATTTGCATTTTGAACCCATGCATGTTTCAAACTGGTTTGCAGCATGCTGAGAGCGGGGGCAGATATGAGAGTTGTCTTAAGGACATCTTCTCAGTGTGCCAACTGGATGCTCTTCCAAAGAGATTGCTCATGAGCACCCATTGGACTGCACTTTGCTGGCAGGAGAAGGGAAAGGAGGAACATCACAAACCCTTCATCTCACGTGTGGGCCAGTGCTGAGCATGCAAGGATGTGTCCATGAAGGAGAGAGAGGGGCATGTAATCATTGCACCTGTGTCTCTTTGTTCCAGCATCGTGTTCCTACATCTCTGCCAGGGAAAAGATTCACTTCCAACCACTCTGGCCCAGCCTGGGCAGGGCAGTGCAGCAGTGACTCCTGAGGGCATGTCAGAACCTCAGGAATGGCAGAGCTCAGCTCCACTGACCTCCTGGGCGCATCCTGGTCTTTGTTTTCAAGAAACTTCAGCAGAAATTCAATCAAACAGGCGGGGACTTTATTTTTATTTAAAACTGCAATAGAGGAAAGGAGAAAACTCCACCAAGATCTTAATGTAGGATTATTTCCTGTAGTCATCTCACTTATACTTTATACATATATATATTCCTTGTGAATAATTGCAGTCTAATGAAGGAAGGATTGAGAAGTTTGTGATGGGTTTGTTAATTCTCAGATTCAGAGACCCCTAAGGTCTAGGTGGGGATTACCTGTTTGCAGGGGGATGGACTTAACCCATAAGTTCTGCAACAGTGAAAAGTGCAAACCTAAGACTGGGATTTGCTGTTTGAAGTGAGATTTAGAAAGTATTGAGGAATGTGGGGTATTTGGGATCCTTAATGGAATGTGGAGGGAAACAGAGGCAGCTGAGAGCAAAAGCAGGGAGCCCCAGTGACCTGACAGATAAGTAGCTCTCCATGAGAGAGAGCTTTCCTTGTACAGTCACCTGCTACTCTCCATCAGAGAGATGCTCCTGATCAGATCCACAATCTGCCTGCAAACCAGCCCTGCTGACCGAGAGGCAAATCTGCCCTGGCTCTGACACCTTCCAGCAGTGCCTTCAGTAGGGCTGATGTTGCTTAATTCAGATTCCAATGAAATGTAGTTTGCGTGTGAATGAGGATATAAAATCAGACACAAATCACTGAGTTCAGTTGCTCTCCACCATAGAAGAAGATATTTGAAAAGGTGTAAGGAAAATGGAGCTGTATTTATAGTACAACACTGCAACATTGTATAAAGTAATTAATTAGAACAATTGAGAGATCATAAAATGTTTGTATTTTTTCCTTTTTAAACTGACAAGCAGAAATCAGAAAGGAGCTGATGTGAGTTAATTGAATGAAAATGAATTTTACAAAAGACAGTAACAACCTGCTTAAGTGTTACCATAAATTTTGATATTTAAATATATGATGCTTATCAGACAGCTTTGATTAGCCTTTAAGCAAAACTAACTTTTGTTTTAATCAAAGTTATAATGTTAACTGCTTATTTCACAGTTTTCTTGTGGTGTGTTAGCAGTAATATTTTCATGTAATGTAAAAAAAGATAGATTAAATGCTAACGAGAAGGATGTTATTATTTTAGAATTATTTATAATTTTATATAAATTATATATGATGAATAATTTTATTTATTAATAATGATGAAATATTATCTAGATTAATACAGATAAAGTATTATATAATTACCTCCCTTCTTGTAAACTGTAATTCAATGGTGAGGTTCACTAATTCAATATTTAAAATAGTTTAATGCAATTTCTGATATGAGGTGGGTTTTTTTGACTCTTCTCTTGCTTCCCAGCCACATATTTAGTGGAGTTTTAATATATAACTGTGTATTTGATACAGCTTTGTCAATGAAGGCAAAGTCAAGAATGATTTAGTGATAAAAGCAGTTTGTGGTTATCTGTGGGTGTGTGTTTGACACTTCGGATTCATCTTTTCCTGTCTTCTGAGAAATTTCTCAGATCTTTGTCTTTGCAATGGGTAATTTACCTGGATTTGAGGGCCAGACATACAGGGATGTTCCTTATCATATAATATTAGGAATGTTAGAGATATTTTCAATTCAAGCCTTGTAGGTAAAGACAGATGCCTTGCATCCTGAGCCTTTTTTTGTCCGGGAAGTCAACATATAAGATAAGATATGATGTTCCTGGGAAAACCACATTAATTCTTGCAGCACTGCATGAAATACAGAATTACACATTACCCAGGGGTACATACTCAGGACAGTACATGACAGAGACTTGTACCAAGCGAGCTCCTAAGACAAGGGCAAAATACCCACCAGTAGGGAATGATGGCCATTTTCTCATTTTCTCCATCAGCAGGGAATGGTGTCCCCTACTTTAGGCAACTGAGCATGCTGGCTGCATCTTTTGACAAGTCAACAGCTACAAATTGTATACTGGTCTGACCAGTAAGGATTATGCATGTATTAGAAGAAAAGCAGGACTTCCATCCAGCTGAAAACTGTCTTTATTTTTTCTTCCCTTGCAGCATCAATATGTTAACTCAAATGTGGATTAAATTATCTTTTGTCTAAATTAGAGCAAGTTCAGGATGCCCACTAAGGGCAATGAAACCATCTCCCCTTTTCCAAACAGGAAGCAGTCTGCTGTTCAGTGAATGCTCTTAAATAATCATTTAACCATCATTTCATGGCTTCATTGAGATGTGGGATTCCACCAGGACTAGCTCTGAATGCCTGCTTTGCAAATGAGGAAGCCTGGACCTTGGTGTCATCTCTCACCATGGATCTATTGTGTCTCCTTCAGAAAGTCTTAAGCAACTGCAATGCATTCCCTGTGCTCCTGTAAACTCCTTTAGTTTGTTATCTCTTACAACTTGTCAGTCATGGCTAATGATGTAGTGGATGCAGTGGAAAATGGATGTCAGTCCTTGGAAGACCATCATTAAGCCATTAATTCAGGAGTGTGTCTCTCCTTTACATTTCCTATGAATCTGTATTGGAAATATAAAAATCTATTGTAGATGGGTAAGCATGAAAAGAGCTTTTACTGAGATTTTTATAATTGCACTCAGAATTTAGTAATAAATGTGCCTTTTAAAGAAAAGCTTGTGGAACAATTTCAGTTTTGAGGTAAAGGGGCAGGGTGAGGATGAGCTATGAATGTGTGTGTGTGTTTTACCACAAATTTAATCTCAAAAAGATGAGTAGATCATATTGCTCTGCAAGCAACCAAAGGGATGAAGGAGTGAACTCTAGGATATAATTTTTAGAACAGTTGTTACTTCCCAATACCCTGCTAGGGGTGACTGAGAGTGAAGCAGGTGTGTGTTGGTTCGATTTGGAGGAATTCTTTGTAATGAAGCTAAGTGACACGATAGGTTAAGTACAATGAAATGACATGACTCTCTTTCTCTTAATAAATAATCATTAATAAATGACAAGATAATTTAAAAGCTGTTGCCATACAATAGGAGCTAATATGGTTCAAAATTTGTCATAAGAAGGAACATGTATTTTCCCATCATTTTTTACTAGTTTAGTTCACATATTTCTGTGATTTCAGGTAGTTAAAAGTCAAGGACTTTAAAGTAGCTCCTTTACTGAGCAAAAGTTTTGATAATTTTTTTAAAGGAGCCCTTAAACTGGCCATTTCAGGATTTTTTAACATGTCTCCATCCCCCATTAAATCACTGTTAGGTCTTCTATTTATTCTCACAGATTAAAAAGTTATGCTAAATTAAGGGGAAGATGGAGTTGTGCTACACTTGCTAAAATCTGCTGGACTACAATGTAAACAGACACAATAAAATGACTACTTTAGGCCTCTTCATAGTTTTAAAAGTCTTTTACAAGAAACTATAATTGGCTGAGATAATTTCATTTTTTGCAGTCTGTAGAAAGAAACAGTGATGTTTCAGAAGTGCTGACTGAAAATAATACAGAGTTTTTCTTGCCTGCTAATTTGTATCCTTGTATCGTTGGCTTTTCTCCTTACAATTTGCACAGCATGGTGTGTTTTGAGGCAATTATAACACCAATTCTAGAATAGCTTTCTTTCCTTGACTGGACATAATGCTCGAAAAAAGGAAAACAGATTTTTCCATTAACCTGAAGAAAATTAAGAAAGTTGCTTTTTTCAGAAAGCAGCTAAACATACACAACATATGTTTGTGATTGAGAAAGAGCTACATAGCTCTGATCTGTGGAATATTTAGGCATTTGAATGTATTCAGATTTAAATAGGCAAATGTTTGTGTGTTGCATTAATAAAGGAGTAACATTTATTAATAAATATTCCCCTGGATTATCAGTATAGTCTCGACAATGTAAGGCATAGCTCAGCAGTAAAACACATGCGTGAAACACCTTTGGAGAAAAGAAACAGCCTTTTTACTCTCATCCATGACACTTCCCTTTTTCTCTTTTAAATTTTATCTTTAAAATTAGTGCATTAAAATTTCCAGCCAGGCCATGAAAGGAGTTAATAAAAATTATTCCATGAAAGCAAGTTTAACCCTACCTGTCCCCTGAAATTCCAGAGCAAATCCAAACTAATTATCCCAAAAATAAAACCAAGGCAATAATTTGTTCCTTTTCTGGCAGACAGTAGAAAATGAATATCTTAGTTGGGTACAGCACAGACCCTTTGGACAGCAGGGAGTCAGTAATTGTCATTGTATAATGGCCAGGTAGGCCCTTTTAACACAGGTTTTGATCAACACGTTAACATTCATAACAGCCTTTCAGAATTCCTGGGGAGGCTACAAGAAAGGTAGGGACAGACACTTCAGTGTGCCCTGTTACAACAGAAAAAGGGTTTAAAAATTTAAAAGTTAAAAGGTTATAAATTAAAAGATGGTCAATTTAGATTAGGGATAAAGAAGAAAAGGAGAGTGGTGAAACAGTGGAACAGGCTGCCCACAGGAACAGTAGATTCCTGCCCCATTCCTGGAAGTTTGAATGTTGAGGGAACATCAGACTCCAAGGTGCACACTCTGCAAGTTCAGCAATTCAGATTTAGATAGAGCAGCTGCAAGGGGCTCTCTTGTCCTTGCATACATAGCATTAATCTTGGCTAAGGACAAAAATTATCGTCAGTATCTATGGAGAACAGATGAAAATTGAAACTGCCATGATAATCTTTGGCAAGAACAGACTCAGATGGGGAATTTTCATCTACACAGGCATGAATGTGGATGATGAAATGATGAATCTACCAGAAGAGATTCTGCCTCTGAAATAAGATTAGAACATTTTAAAAAAGCAGTGGAATCACCGCCTGCATATGTTTACCTCTGTTTTATCTCTACCTCTGTTTTGGAATTTGTAAAGCCCTAAATTAATTGTACTTTACTTCACTGTTTATACAATGTTTACACATTGTTTACACTTGTTTCAGTTGAGTCAGAATAATCTCAAAACAGTCTTGAGGGCAGAGCATGCTGTACCAGTGTTCAGCAAATGCTGCCATCTCTTTTTGCCATCTTAATGCAAAGATTGAACTTCACCCAACCTGTCAGACCAGCTTTATTTTCTTTGCTTGGCTAGAGCCAGTACAGCTTTACTGAATTTTAGGGAATAAAACAATCCAGACTTTCTTCTGGAAGCTGTCAGCTATGCCCAGAAAATTTGCAGGTGCTCCTGGTAAGCTGTGTATAGTGCTGCAGATTGAGGGATCCCATCTTTCAGCCATTGTTCCTCCCAGTTACACCAATATAAGAACTCTGCAAGAAATTGCCATTCTTTACTCCCACATTTCTCAAAATGATTACAAGAAGTTTGTGATACCCAATTATTTCAACATAGTGCCTTTTTTTTATCTCTTCTTTAGACCTTTTGACCTACCTCTCCTGCAGGAAATTTTACAACCAACTTCCTAATGCTCTTGACAAATCTATTATTAAATAGACACTAATCAAATTGCAAATTACAAAAAGATGGTATTATGTTCTATTAGTGGTTTCTAATGGAAATAAAAGCTATCACATAAAGCTAATAAAGGTCACCTGACATATGGAGAATGGCAATTAAAGCCGTAATCAATCAGCAACTGTTACCATTTGCAGTTTGCAGACCCATTGCAATGAGCTCTACATATCTATGCAATATTCCAGATAGTTTTGTCAAGAGAAGATCTGGGGAGATTTTATGCAGTATGCTAATATATAAAGAGGGGTTATAAGAATATACACAGGCCCTTTTTACCAGGTTCTTTATTATCAGGACAAGGGGGCAAAAGTTTTAAACTGGAAGAGGGTAGGTTTAGAAAAACTGTGCCCAGAAAAACTGTGGTTGTCCCATCACTGGAAGTGTTCCAGGCCAGGGAGAATGCAGGTTAGAATGACCTTGTAAAAAAAAGTCTGTACCCATGAAAAGAGAGTGGACTAAATGATTTTTGAACATCCTTTCCAACCCAAAGTATTCTCAGTTTCCATGACTCTAGACTTTCCACATGTGTTTGTACCTATCACTAAGGATAGGTATAATTTTAGTATTAAGATAGCTGAATTAAAATCACTCTGATACTGCTGTACAGCAATAAAAATTATCTGAAAGACATAAACCCTTTTTATTTCATGAATATTGAATGTTAACATAGGTTAAAGTAAGCAACACAGCTAAAGTCTTAACAGTTTAAAAGATATGTTCATCATTATAAAGAAATGAATTATTACTGGTATTAAAAATGTGTTATTATGTCAAAAGAAGGAAATACTTTCTCAAAACTCAGAAAGTCTTTCTCAACTATGCATTACTCTGTAACTTCATGCCCACAACATAATTAAGATCTATTCTTCCAGATGTAATGAAGTGGAATAAGTTTTTTCTCCTTTATGGACAGACTCAAACACGTTTAATTTCAGTGAGCTTTGACTGTTTCTTGCTGTTGTGTAAGAGCATGGCAATCTGTTACACCTATGCTTCACAGCTGGATGGAGTTTACAAGAACCATACACAGCTCCTGTACTTTGATGATGACAGTTCAATCCTTTATCCTGAAAGCACCACATACCTCTCTGCACAGCGCAGGGAGATTCTTCAGCAGTTGTGCTGTCAGTGCCTCTGGGATGTTCATAAAGAGTAAAACACTGAGAGAGTGAATAATGGCATATGAGCAAAGGTTATACTTGGAATGGAGATCTAAACTAATGCAGATTGTGTCTTAAAAAACTGTACACAAAAAATAATCACTTCAACTCAATGAATCTTTACAACAGATGGTTCTTGTGTTTTAATCAAGTGTGTACGACTTTTTAGTCACAAAGATCTTTCCTATCCTTGAGGATACCTAGAATAACTTGATCTAAGGCAAGTGGAGAGGGTTATGTTGGTCTGCAGTCTTGCTGTTAAATGAACAAAGACAATTTGCAAGCTGCTAATACTCCCTCTACCTGAGGGGAAGAGACAGGCTTACTGGAAAAAGTGCTTCAACAGGGAGAAAGCACAAAAATATAAGCATTGTGTAAATGTGTAAGTTACTAATGTTTGAGTTCTTTGTAGAGCTCTGTGAACAACTTTCAGTAGTGGCCACCCTGCACATGTGAAGCCTTTATTGTTTATACTTGATTAACTTTGCATTTCTTCCTTTTAATCAAAACATGAAGCAGAGAGGGGATCTATGCTGCAACACACTGCAGTTGCAGCCCACTTCTACTTTGGAGGAAAGGATAGGAAAAAAGAAAAAAAGTAGGGATCAGTTTTTTGTTGGCAGGCCTTTGTGAGAGTTTTGATGGGGAACAGAACTCTGGGCAGCCACATTATTTTGCCTAAATTCGTCCTTGTGGCTTCAGTCAGTCAGAATTTATATTGCTGCGTGCTGCTGTTGAAGTGCACAGCTGAGCAGCTGCTCCCTCTCAACACAAAGGAGGCTGCACTTCAGGACGTGTTCAAGTGATTCTGATTTTAAAGCTTTTTGGGGTTCTTCAGGCTAAAAGGCATTTTAACCACTTCTGCAGCTATTGGTGTACAGGGAACAGACAAAAAGTTCCCTGGAGTTGGTACAGATGAAACTTGAATTTCAATAGAACTTTGGTAGTTCTGGAGGTTTTTCATTCTTCTTTTAATCTGTGTTTAATCTATAGTCTGTAATGACTAAGACTTATATATAATTCTCTTTAGGGCATGATCCTAGTGTAATTAGTGTCAAAACCTGACTTTAATTAATGAGTAGGATAAGGCTTCGAGGATGGCCATGCAGAAGAACTTCTCAGCCTAATGAATTGATTTCCATTGAATTGGCTATAAATGTAATATCATTAATAATGAATTGGTTCATTGCAAGGATACCAGAAGACACTAGAAATGAGCAGATGTTACTTTTTTGCCTCAGAAGCAGGTTCAAAGGGTTGTTTCCCCATTATGTTCTCTAACAATGTTGGCAGAATTTATAATGAGCAATGTAGGCCTGTCTTGGGCAGAGATGAGGAGTCAGAGGTTTATAGCTGTGATGCCTTCAGGTACAGTTAAAGCAAAGGTCCTGAAAACTGATCACTCATGCCACAGAAGAAACAGCTGAAGGATCTTTGATATTCTTACAGACACTGCAACTTCCTGAAAATCATCCCTGCAAAGGTAAGGAGTAGGTAAATAATGAAGAGATCATCAAAAGAACCAGCATTAAAATTTTTGGTGACCAAAAGTATTTATTTGATGAGGAGGCTGGAACTGGCACCAAGCAGACAATTTCAACACTTTCATTGCCTGTAGGCTTCACTGCTCTATACCGGGAAAGGGATTCAAAAAATGCCACACTGCCACCAGTATTCCTTTTTGGGAAACGAACATCCTTAATGCATTGTTCTTTAAAGGTCATGATTTTTCATACCTTAGTTTTCTTGTTTTGGTCTAACTATGTTAGACTATGTTCTTTCTAATCACACTCAAAAATCTGTAGATGTCTTCATTTGTGCACAGACTTCTAATTAGGAATGGAAAAGACCCCAAAACAACTGGATGGGAAAAAGTAAAAATTACCATTTTGATTCTCATACATATTCTGTGAGCAGCATCCAAACCTGATTCATCATGTATTCTCTTGCAAATGAGGTCTGTTTGAAAAGCTCAAGCTTTGGGAAGTTCAGAGGGCTGGAGCTTCCTGTTCCGAACACAGAGATGACAGAAACTTTGTTTTACATTTGCACAGCTCAAGGAATGCTCCAGTTACAGATGGGGAAGGATTATTTCCAGCCACTCTTATGAACTTTGTTTTCCAGATCAGTAGGAAGCCCAAGATACTTTACATAAGTGCTGATGTGAAGGTGTTTGCATATAAGCTTATTTTACAGGAGTCAGTGCTTTCACAGTGTAACACACCCATTGGCACAGCAGTCCAGAAGTGCTCTCTTGGCTTCCTCCTTCATTACAAGTCTCAAAACAGATGCCCTTAGAATTGCATGTCCATATTCCTGATAATATCTTCCACATTTTCAAGCCTAAATCCTGGTGTCTTGTGTGGAAAGAACTAATTCTCTGAACTGCAGAAAAATACACAACCCCAGTGAATTCCTCTGGATATGGTAAGTGACTAACATTCATGAAAATCAGAACCTCTCATTCAGATGTTTTAAAAATAACCTAAGTATTTAATATCTAAGCATGCTTGTTCAAAAATGTCATTTAAATGTGTCTCTTTGTAGGCATTTTAGAGAAAAAATATGAGTTTGATTTTTCAAACATGGTTTCCAAGTGAACCTATCTAAGCTGAATGTGCAGTTCTGTACCAGAAAGAAAATGCACAAAGGTTTTAGCAAAGGTGAAAAAATATGCCTTTAAATATGGAAGTCCAATTAAATACCCTGGGCTCCAGTTGCTTTTAACAACTGAGAAAAATAAGGAAGAAAAATAGGATGATTTTCATATATTAGTTTAGATTTAGAGAAGAAAAAGGAGGCATCCATCCAAGGTTCTACATTTCTGCTATCATTAAGCACACAATAAACACATTCTCACCACATTAAATAATCACTTCAACAGGAACTAAGCTGGCCAGCCAGCTACCTACAGGGAGTCCTGGGGGACAGATGAAGGAAAAATAAATACCTGTGAATACTCTGGGAAAACAGTAAATCTCCACTTCTCAGTAGCACAGCACTCCTGCTTCTAGCCAACATGAAGGGCAAAAAAGCTCAGTCAGTCTTATAAACTCATTATGATACAAGATGGAATATTCCCTGCCCTGATTATTTTGCCAACTTAAGTGGACAGGGTTATTTTGGGTGGCAAAGAGAACTTTCTGCTTTGGAAGGAAAAAGAGAGCCTGGCTGATGATGCTAACAGATCAAAGGTGGGGGATATGTGGATTCACTGAGCTGTGGAAAAATACCCCAGTATGCAGAACCAAGGGTGTTTACCAGACATCTGCTTCAGGACCCAAAAAGAGGATGTACACAAGCAATGGGTTGCATTTTTTACTCACTTTTTGCATATGTGAGTAGGTTTTCAGGCATTATATTATGCACTGAATGTATTCATAATACCATACATAACAATGCAAATTAAATGTTTAGCTTACCAAAATGTGTTAATGATCTAAGGGTACAATCTAATGTGTGTGGAACTAATTAGTGCTGAACACTGCAGCAGGAAGGCAGAAATGCCATGCACAGTTAAGTATGCAACTCTACTCTGCAGGGGAAAACTCTGCCTTGTCACAGAGCATGATCAATACATGTCCAAGGCACCAAGAGTGATGAGGTTTTTTGCAGCTGCAAAATACATCCTCACATTCTTCAATTTTTTGCTACTGAGATTGACATGCTAAGGTACATAATGTCAGGGAAATGCACCTTCAGTCTTCTGTGCAATAAAGACACAAATTTATGGATTGGTTTTTTCTTTCTGGTCACAGTATTTTGAAACTGAAGAGTTTTACAAATAAACCTCTTAGTTTCCTTAGAAAGGAAATAATTACAGCTGTAGTAACAATTCTAAGCCTTATGAAGGAATTCTTCAAAGGTTCTATAATAACAAAAGAAAAACCCCAAACATTTTCATATATTTCTCTTTGTATTTGTAAGTTTTATGAGAAACTGATAGGGTTTCATTATGGGAAGCAATTTTTGGATGTTAATTCTATGCTCATCTGTCCCCCAAGCCCCTCAGACATTAATTAAACTTTTATAGCCATTCAAACTAACATCTAAACATTCCAACTCAGAGCTGCTTAAGTACAGCCTCAGGCTATATCTGGCCCAAATCCACCAGAATGGCTATGTGCCCAATCCTCTGTTCCAGCTATTGACTGTTCTTGACCCCTTTTCCCTTTACTTTTATCATCTATTATCTTAAAGGGGCTTATTCTGCCCTGGTTCTATTTTGTCCAATGACATAACAAGTTCTTATTTTTTTCTGTACCCCTCCCACCTGTGGCCAGCAAGTATTCTTCCCAGTAACACTTTCAGAGCCTTGAAATACCTTGACAGTTTGACTTTATTGAAGTTCCACAGCGGGTGATGGTGATGGTTGTTTGAGCTTGTGCTTCCAGATGGCATGAGATCAATACATGGGATGTGACTCACAGCTAACTGGATATTTGGCCTTTGAAGTGAAGTGTTGCAGCTCCTTAGTAAGTGTTCCAAGCCTTACAGTTCTGAAGGGAGCTGCTGGCTGATATTTGGTGAGGAGAGTTACAAAGCGTCAGAGCTGAAGAACATTTGGGCTGAGGTTTGTTGTCTGAGCTTTCAGCTCGTCCTCATCTCCCAGCGTGTTTTATACTTCCAGCATCTAGGTGTGCCAGGACTTACACAGATGTCTCAGCTCCCATTAGCACCAGTGGAGTTTTAGAGAGTGATCCTGTGAATTTTGAGTAAAAACACCAGTTATTCAGACATCACTGATCATGGGAACAACATCTCCATTGCATTTATTTGGACGTTAGACAAGCAACACTTACCTGGGGATACCTATGTTGCAGACAGATAAAATTGTCAGCTTTTTTGCTCACAGATATGCAAATCTTCCAACACAGGACAGTTTCATGAAAAATATTCCTAATTGGAAGACTGAGTGTTTTACCATCCACAGAGTCTTCGACTCTTTGGGTAATATTTTCTAGACATATGGTTAGCCATGACGTTTTTTGCCAGTTGAATATTACAGAATGCTTCAGATTTAGTAACTCATTCAGAAAAATGTATAGCAGCAAAATAATATTACTCTCTGGGACAAAACCAAGTTTTATCAGTAACTAGTTCAGGTTTGTGAAAGAAAGCATACCACTTCATGTGAAAAGAAGACACTGTCTGACCGCCAGTGAATTCCAACAGGAATGGCAAGGCTGTTACGATAGCCTTAGGACTCATTTGTAAGAGTATTTCTGATTTTAGCAAATATTAAGGAAAGGATTTTTCCATTTACATTGCTTTATTTTTGACTAGTTTTCTAAATCCTGTTTTGGATGTGGCAGAAGTGTTCCTTGCTTAGACCTTTCTCTCACAAAAAACCCCACCCTGTTTTCCTTACATATCAAAGTGTTTCTTAAACTGTAAATCCTAGATGACTGTATCCATGATGGCAGATTTCTGAGCAGGACATCTGCTCTTAGCAATATTTAACAGTGGGACTTCAGTCAGCTGCACTATGAGGTCTGGCATCCCCCAACAGCATGATAAGGCTGGGCCAGGGAGTGGGAAGCCCAGGCAAGAACAAGGTCTTTTGTCTGAAGGTCCAGCTGCCTTAACTCTGATAGAAAGACAAGTAAAATGTCACTCTGCATTTTAGCAACTATATTTAGAGAAATATTTATGACTGCCATATAATAATATAAAGCAAAGTCTTAGGTATTTAGCAGTTACGGAGAATTTGGAATCCTGGCTGAAAATTTGGATTCCAATGGTTCAGTTTGTCTTTGCCCTTTTACATCAGTCCAAATGCTTGCCAGCAGCTAACAAATACCTGGTACTTGGTACTGCAGGAGTGATACTCTGCTGAAGTTAACAATGGTAATTTTGATTGCTCTTCCAGTGTGTAACTATGCAATCATTACACTTCATTAATCACATTCAATAGATGTGCAGTTCTATTTACTAGTTCAGGCTGGGAAACTTTCACAGTTCCCCTCTTCAGAGATTATTCTTATCCCCAAAAGCACTATTACCCTTTTAACTCTAGGCTCTTACCAAAGCATGAAATCTCAAATTTAATGTTTTGTATTTACATTATCAGTTACTAGATGTGGCAAGAAAATGCTCCAGTATTTTTTAAAACCTAATATTGCAAACTGTTTATACATAAAGCTAATAGTTATGATTATGTTTATTGCTCAATCTGCATTCAGAAAAGCTTAAAGAAATGAGGAGATAATGCCTTTGTGAGAAACCTACTGTCCAAGTATGTGAAACCTACTGCCTCTGGGCAGCTCTGCTTAAAAGGTTTGCTCCTGAATCCTGTTTTCTAACCAAGAACAGGATATTCAATTTATAGTGTAAATGTGCTGGGGCAGAAAGAATTGATTATTAAGTTCAGTCTTCTGTTTAGAAGGGAAGTAAAGAGATCTACACCTACAAAATGCAATTTTTATGAGAGTTGATCATTAATTCTGGATCCTGACACTTTGCAGTTTTGATATATTAAAAAAGCTGTTAGATAGATCTGGCAAATCTCAAAGAAAATTAAATAAGAAAAAAAATTATAATATTCTACTTGTTTCTGGTAAAGCTGCATGAAGTTATAAAGAGAATGCCAAAAGAATTTCCCCTCCCTTCTAATCCTTATTCGTTTTTTCTGAAGATTAATTATGAAAAATCTACCAGAGACTCATTAAGTGCCAAAAGAAATGGCATATATGTTAATATCTCTCTAGGAGCCATGGCTATGGCTCCAGGAAATGAATGTATAATTCATGCGAATATAGTTAAAATTCCTTAGTGTTTTTTCCTGGATGTTACAGGACAGGCTCTAAATATCAGAACTTGCAAAAACTATGCAATAAATAAGATCAAGCTGTTCCTTGCACTAGAGAACTAGTATAGAAACTGAGTTTTTTTCTCTGCTTTCTTCTGTCATCTTCATCTTGCTTAAAATATACAGCAAGAGTTCTGCCAATTGGGATGTAAAATGCCTTCTTGATTGTAGCATATAATTAAATCTTCCCTTTCAGCTTTTTCTCCACATCAGTTTATAAAGGATCTACTTGAATTTGAGGCAAAAAAAGACATCTGGCTTCATGGTTTTGTGTGGGCTGATCTAGTTATATTCCTTTTTTAAATATATATATTTGCACTGAGTCAAACCTAAAATAATGCACACTCCTTACCCACTGGAATATATTCCTACATACTGAGAGGTGAAATAAATTTTGCCACGATCACTGAAAATATGCCAGAGCCATTATTGCACATTGCGCTACTTTGGCTCATTACCAAAAAGATTGAAGTCCCACACAAACTGTGCCCCCTGCCAAACCCCAAACCAAATACCAGATCTTCAACACAAAAAAATTCACTGACTCCAAAACCTTCTCTTTCAGGTCCAGCTTATGACTTTAGTTAAAAAATTTAAACAGGTAAAAACTACTACTACAGCATGTTGTATGAGAAAGAGAGTTTTTAAAAAAACCCTGCCTATTTTCCTAGAGCATGCCAGAACTACAGGTTTCTAAGTACTGAAAACATTTTTCCTGGGTCAACATCATCACAGCCATGCATTTGCAGTGTCCTTGATAAGAGTCACAAGGCTGCTTTACAATGAAGCTCATTAAAAATGATCGATATTTAAAAATTTTTGAAAGAAGCAACAAACATATTTCTTTGATGTAGTTTTGCATGCTGAAAAAAACCTGCAGTTTTAAAATAGTGGTGGAAAGTTTAAAACTCAAATGATATAATGAGAAAACTGCATGAGTTTTTAATGTCTAAAGAGGGCAAACAAAGCAGCTAATCCTGGTGGTGAAAAAAATCCATAAATCGTGGGTGGTGGAGTTGACAGGGTGAGCTGTAATGCAGCAGCACTCTCTGATGGAGGGGGCTCCCTCGCTGGCCATTGAGTTGCACCACTAACAGCAGCAATTGGAGTACTTGAGAGGGATCTGGCTTATCCTAAATCCATCTCCCACCATG
Organism: Zonotrichia leucophrys gambelii; assembly: GCF_028769735.1. Classification (NCBI taxonomy): domain Eukaryota; kingdom Metazoa; phylum Chordata; class Aves; order Passeriformes; family Passerellidae; genus Zonotrichia; species Zonotrichia leucophrys. The sequence continues at coordinate 19,825,159 of NC_088169.1, read as the reverse complement.
AAATAAAAAGAAATGAGAAGGTTTAACAGTGTGTTTCAAAGATGGTTGTGCTTTAAGTCTGTCAAACCTTGGTAAGCATCAGTCTGGACTATGTGAATTTTGTTGCTTGGTAAACCCTGGATGTTTTGCCAAGTGATAAACTGGATCTTTCAACAGCCTTTCTAAACTGTTGTGATGGGGATTGCAGTCCCTCCAATTATCAAGGTTGGCTCCTCTGCCTCAACTGTGCTATGCTTGCAGCCACCTCTGTGCCACCTCTGTGGTGCAGCATCAGTTTATCCCATGGGGGATCTGCTAGAGTTGAGAGACCCAAGGGATCCACTTGTGAGTACCTTGTAGCTGTGAGTATAGGCTTTGAACTGCTTTTGAAAGAGATAAGGAAGAAAGGTCTGTTGGGCAGCATTGTGTATTGTTCTTGATGATAAAGAACCATGTCAAACCCCAAAAAAGCTCTGAAAACGGCTTTGATGGGATCTGTTCATCACTCCAGCCATGGCAACTGGCAGCGTTCCTGAGGGATGACACACCCCACAGGGAGCCCAGCAGTTCCCCTGACACCCTACCGGTGCTGCAACTTGTAACAGGAGAGACTAATATAACAAACTCTGTACATACTCCAGTAGATCCCTTTGCCCAGGTACAAATCACTTTTTTTAGAGGAAGGCTAAAATTCATGCTCCCTTACCAAATTTCTACCCTCATGCAGTTATTAGCAGCAGCAGAATTGCAGTTGCTAGTTGTTAATTAAGCACAGGTAAAACAGGCTCAATGATGGTCTCTTAAACTGGAGCACTTGCAAAAGCTACATGGCAGCTGCTGGGTGTGGGGCCGTGCAAGAACATCAGCCTCTGGTGAGCCACGTGGCTTCACTTCTACCTAGCCTGTGCATTTTGGTCACTGGCCACACCAAATGGCAACCCAGCTATGGTCAGAGCTTTGCCCCCTCAGTGATGGAGTTCTCCCAGCCTGGAAATGCAGAGCTCAAGCCACATCCCCAAACCCAGACTCATGGGAACAGGAATTCCTTACTGTTGCTGAGTGAAACTGAAGCTAAAAGAAAAGCTACTGTTTGCCATGGGGAGAGGTGAAGAATAAAGGATGAAGAGAGGCAAAAAAAAATTATTTATTGCCAAGCAGTAAGGTAAAATCAATGACAACAGATGCATGTTCCTAGAGTAGTGCCATTCAGATGGGGCTGCAGCTGGACTCCCCTGCTGTGGCTGTGCCGTGCCATTCCATGCCATGCTAGTCCTCTGTTACCCAAACAGTGAGCAGGCTGCAGCACGAGCTTCTGGGCCACAGGCACAGATTCCCCTTGCAGGGAGTGGGCAGGGCTTGGGCAGGTTTGGAACTTCCTAAGGTGTGGAGCCAGGAGACATCCTGGGCATTTTGTAGGAAAGTCTCCCTAACTGACATGTTGATAGCAAATTAACCCCAATGAATTGCAGGCACACAGCTTAAAATATCTGGGACAGAGGTGAAACAAACACATCAGTTTTTATTTCAGTCTGTGCAAGAAGGAGAGCAGCATAAGGCATACTTACAAATGATTGTAAATTTAAGCACCTCCTGAATTTTTAAAAACTCCTCTGTCTCCTATCTTGAAGGTCATGTTAAGTGGAAAGCATTTCTGATCTCTTTATAGATTGCCACACAGAGTAAACCTTTAAATAAGCGAGTGTCTTGAGCACATGGAATGACTATATTTTGCAGAGTCTTGGACCTTTACCAAATGTATTCCTCAATCAGGTTGGGGTGCAGTTTATAAAGGCTAACACACTTTTAAGAAAGATTTGAAGTGACAGCTTTTCACATGCCCATTATCTGAGAGGTCTGAGCCCTCTCTCCTGCAGTGAGACTGACAGACTGCGTGCAGCAGGGAGGAGAATGAGCAGGGAAAACCCATGAGAGCTGTATTGCCAGTTATATTCCATGTGTGCATACCTGGCTTTCCTCTATGAAGAAGGGATGATTTCCTTTTAATCTATTACCACATTTTCAAAGGGTTTCTTTTCCGCTTGAAATGTGACTGTGAAAAAATGTCAAGTTTTGTGGAACAAATTCACTCTCTGTGTGGATCCAGTCACATCTGTTAACCACAGTGATGAAGCATTAGCTAGTTCTCAGCTGAAATGTTCTGGCCTTTGTCCAAAGTATTTTGGTTTTTAGCCTAAAAACAATAATGTTCAGTTCTAGTGTGAAGTTTTAAATAAAAAAAGAAGACACATCATCCATTTTTTTTAATTTTGGTAATGAAAGCAAATGCTTTTGGCCCTCAATTTCGGCTCAGTGACAAATGCAATTTTTGTCAAAAGGTGGTTTCTGTAGAAAATTTTACCAAGCTTATCACGTATCAGCTCTACCTACAGCCAACAAAGCAATGCAAGCTATCAAAGCTATTAAAAGGAAATTTTTTGGCTGTTATGAGCTTTGGCATTAGTTACTAGTAAGTAATCCTTAGCTGAATAGCATGAGGAATGGGAAGAAGAGTCAGAAGCAGAGAAGCAGAATTGGCAAATGTCACAAGGAAGAGCTCTAACAGAGAATTGCCACTTTGGACACAGGGATGATCTTGTGAGGAGGCAGCATTTGTATTGTAGATGATGTTGTATGGCTCTCTACTTATCCAGAAGAAAATAAAGCCTACAAGGAATGGGCAGAGTGAAGTCCAATAGCTCACTCTTGTTTATTGTCTATGTCTGGCTGTCTTTTAGGGTGTTAATGCCACTAGTCAGTTGTCTTTGCGCATTCATCCTGTCTCAGGTAGCCAGTTTTTCCTGTAGGAATGACAAGGAGCCTTGAATATTCCCCATAAAATTCACAATTTCTCCCTTGGCATTTCAGTATGACTAATAAGATTTTTGTCATCAACTCTAATGAGCGTAAGTTTTAGTGTAAGCATTTCCTGTGGACACGTCTCCACTTAATCACCACACCAGACAAGCATGAAGCAAGCAGAAGAGTTCCTCACACAACAGATCTTGGCACCGATGCTTGGAGGAAGATTTATATCTCCTCCCAGGACCCCTTAACAACCTGCAGATTTGAAAAAAAGGAACAGAAGAGATGATAGTACCTTTTGTAAAGAAAGAAATATCCCTCTCTGTGGAAGAATGATCTCATGGAAAGCAGTCAACATAGCATGTTCTGCTTCCAGCCCATATCTTATCAGCTCGGCAGATTTCAGATTGCCTGCAGACATCCTGTCTGGATGCCCTTGGGAACATGGTAATTGTCTTGTTGCATTCAAGCATACAGCATCCTGAAGTATGTGCCTCTGACCATGCTGGAGGGCAGGCTGAGAGAGTTGCTGGCCAAACACTTCTACAGCTGTATGGATGCACCTGCTTCTGCAAATTAGGAGATACTGAGTTCTCATGCAGAATCTTGGGAGGGCTAACATGTATATCTGCTACTTATGGAAGGCAGAGAAATATAATCAGATACAATGACACCAAAATACATAGAGGGTACCAGAAAAACAAAACTGGTGTTAATAAGAACTAAGGAATACAGAAGGGACATGTGCTGGCTTGCAGTGGAGATGGAACTATGGTTAGGCAAAGAAGATACGTAGGGTCTGTACAAAGTCAATTTAGAGGTATCCTGTGTTGGAAACTACTTTCCTGACACAGCAGATCTGCAAGAAGCAGCAGATCAAGGAGAAGAGCTCAAACACATTCTTTTTCAGCTGCTGCCATGATGAGGACTCATGGCATTAACACCCTGCCTCAGGGGGAAACCTGGATTGTGACAGTGCAGGGCAGATACAGAGCTGGATTTGGGCACACTTAATTTCTAAATCATCTCTGGAAAGCTAAGGAGAAGTAGGTTGGATTATCTGAAAATATTCCCAATACAGTTCAACAATTCAGAGTTTTAAGATAACTGATGATGTTGACATAAAGTTTTATAAGTAATTTTCTGCCAGTTTTTAAGCAATTCCATGTCATTAGAATAATACACTAGTAATTTATATAGTTTGCTCTAGCAAACAAGACTCAAGAAAAGATTTCACAGAGTGAGTTGTAAAATTGTCATTTGGAAACTAGGGAGCATCCAACATTTATTTCTCACCACAAAAGCAGCTTGTGTTCCTCTGATGTGTTTTGTGTACTGGAGACATACTGGAGCTCTAACTTCTGAACTGTTCTCTGCTCTGGGATTTCAGCTTCTGCCAAATTTCTAGCCATCTAATGGTTTTGGTTCATTGTCTTTACAACCAAATGAGACCCCAGGTTTGCCATTGGCATCAGCAGGAGCATGGTCAGTCAAAATTGGATTATCATGGAAAGGAATACTAATTTGTATACTGATGCTGACTGACTTTGGTTTCACTTTGGATCAGAACTCTGGAAAAATATATACAGCTAGTGAAAGAAATTCAACATTATAGTAAAGTCATTTGTTCACCAGCTGTTAAAAATAAATAGCTATAAAAAATATGCCATAAAATAAGACTACTGTTATGCATAAGAATGTGTCTCTTCCTTCGATGATTGTTCTTTGATTTCTGAAAAGGTGGTGAATATCCACATCCTTAGCAAAGCTTTATTTTTGCTGGTGACATTTGTTAATTGTGTTTTTATGCAATACAGGTGTCACGAAAAACGGTTTTAGGTCTCCAGTAAAGAGTGGCTGCCATTCTTCTTCCTGTTAAACTTGCAACTAGAAGAAGCAGCATGTAGTCATATGTAGCACTCCCATCACCTCCCAGAGAAATAAAGAAGTTTATCACCAAGGCAGCATTCACACTCTATTGAAAGCACACAAAACCTAATGGAAAATGTGAAATAAGATGAATGACATGTAAGTGAAAAGTTGCATTGTCTTGTTTTGATATGGAGAATTTAAAGCAGGATAAAAATAATGGTGCTGATCACTTACTTGGTGTCTTTTAATGAAATTCCTTGGAAGAAATCTTTATATATTCTACCTCTGTGAGATATGGCAGATGAGTATGTGTTTCCATTTTGTGGAGAAACAAATTCAAATTCACCAAAGTTGGGAGTTAGTGATCCAGCTGTGTATTGAAGCACTTGTGCAGATGTGCAACTGCAGAGCAAGACTCTTTGCTTTGATTCAGTATTCTCCTTCATCTTGTTTGGTTTCCAATACAAAATTTTTCAGTAAAGTGACTTTAATAAAGAGCCTTCTGTTTGAATTATTTGACAGTCATCTTTGATATTTAAGCTGTGATATGTAATTCTTCGTGATTTTTATTCGTATGCAAAATACTAAGTAGCACAGCTGAAAAAGAGAAATTTTAAAAATAAAAACATCCCACTTTGCAACATTCAAGTACATGCTGATTTTTCCTTATCTGACTGCAAAAACTTTTCTATATCAAGAGCTGAAGGAAGATAGAAGAGGAGGCATTCATCAGTGAGCTTTATATACAGATCCAAACTTCCACTAGGCCTTTGAAAAATGCAGTTTGATTGCAGGTTTATGCCTATCCTACTGTATGGGCCAGATCCATACAAGAACTTGTGTAATACTGAATAGAAATATTAAGTGGAGTCCCATAGATTGTTGGTCAGCCCTTGAACATCTGAGGCATGTAATAGGTAAATGTGTTCCAAGGGAAAGTGTGAACTGTGAACTGCTCATCCTGAAAACAACATAGAAATGAGAAAATAATGAGTTGCAGGTGAAATGTGAATGGATTTCAATCAGATGTATAACTGGTTTGACACAAGGCTACTGTCATTTCACTCTGACAGATTAGAAGTAATAAAAAGGTACTAGTGCAATCTGTAAGGAGTTCAAAGAGAAAGTGTTGCATGGAAAAACATGACAGTAGTGTACATAGCATTACTGCTTGGGGAAAAACATACTGAAACTCAGATTTCTTCTCTCTCCTGTTCAAAGCACTCATTGCTTGTGAAGCCAAAACAGAGAATCTTGGTTTCACAGGCATTCAAGCAGATGCCAGGCTGCAATGATCTATGCTTGCTGTATGTACACACAGCATCAAGAGAAGGCAATGTTATTCAAATGAACCTCTGGTTTACTAGATGAATTTAATTATTTCTGGTTTGCTTTTGCCCCTAGGGGCTAGTTTTTGATGGAATAAATTCAATATTAGTACTTACATGACTTGCAGTATACAAGCAACACTGTTGAGAGCATTCCAAAAGCAGTGTTCAATTATAGCTCAGTGAAGTCAGTAAGGACAATGAGGTTACATCTGTTATTCACAACCTTCAGTGGAGAAAACTAGGTTGCACATAAACTGAATATATAAGGAATAAAAGAAAATACTGAGATCAAGCATAGATAAAATTTTGACTGGATGCCTACATCCTCAATTAGTTTCTCCCCACAATAATTAATAACATTTTCTCAATAATGAAGAGAGAGAGATTATATACTGGGCAAAGTCTGTAATTCCAAACTTCTCACATCTAAGATTCTCACAGCCAGCCATTTTAGGGGGATTGATTTTTGGATGAAACTATTGCAAAAATTTTGTAAAGGAGATTTCTTTCCTGCATCCCACATTAAAGCTTCTCAAAATGCTAACTGCTTTCAAAAAATCAGCTATATCAGCAGAAAACAGAGTGACGTACTTTGGGGTTTAACAGAGTGATTGGCAGTGATTCAGATAAGTCCTTGTAAAGTCATGGATCTCCAGTTAAAAAGAGCTAAAACATTGTTGTGCTTGGGGGAAGATAAAACCAGTATTTATATACATGAGGTCTGCAAACGAGCTCTACTTAGGCTAAAGAGCATTGAGGTCAGTGCTCACGTAGGTTTGCAGTCATACATCTTTACTGGCACATCCAGTTGCTAGTAATTAAAAAAGATTATGTTTCAGCTGCTGCTTTGCCCGAATAGCTTCCCAGGCAAGTGCAGGAATGAGTGGGAGAAGGAGGTGTGCAGCAGTGGGCTTTTAATGCTGGTGGGAGGTGGCAAAGCAACTGTGTGCCTGCATGTGTGGTTACCAGAAATAGTAGACAACCCGACTGAGCTAATATGAAAATGCTCTACTGAAGGGTTGGAGCATTAAGGAGGAAAAATATTCTAAGAAGGTCCCCTTCTTCCTCCACAGAAGGTGCTGCCACACGCAGATGCATGACAGAAAATGCTGACATTGTCTCTTCGTTGCTGTGGGATGTGAAAGAGATGAAGGAGATAAAATGAGAAATGCATTTCTTATCCTCCACCATGTTTTGTTACCATGAAGCATCCTCACGTTTGGAGCACCATTTGTGTCTGAGGCAGTGACCAAAAGGCCATGTGGAAGAAGCACTGACCAGTTAAAACCAGTCAGTTTGTGTCCCCTGCGCCACCAGCAGTGCCTTGATGAAGGAGTGCTCGTTGTTCTCTCAGTCACCTTGTAGATGGTTGTGGGAATGGTCAGTGAACCCATCACTCCTACTTAGGACCACCTCCATCATGAAAATTGGGTGGCAATTCTAACACTTCCTTTACATTAAAGAAGGCATAGGATGTAAAAATGGCATTAAAATTAAGGACTTGAGAATTAGCTACTCCATTAAAAGGCATATAGAGAGAAGTTAAATACTTGTCTAAGATGCATTTTGCTAATGATGATTTCAATCTGATTTGAATTATGTTCTGATTTGTAGATTGACCTGTCAAACTGACTGCCAAAATATCCTACACAGCCCTCCAACACAGTAAATAACTCCATTAACAAATCTGTTACTGAAATCTGCCTTCCTTGGAGTGGAGACTGACTTGGAAGTAAAGTTTCTCTTTCCCATTACTAATTTTTTTTTGGTTGCAAGTGAATTGGCCCAAGAAACTTTTCAAAAACCCCTTACAAGTAATTTAATGAATGTAATTGTTTTGCTCATTACAGCCTTTCCTCTTTTCACCTTTGTCAGATATGGTTTTCCTCTTATTCCTTAATGTTGATTGTGGAATCTGCCATCCTGCTGGATGGCTACCATTTGTGTGGATACCTTAGCTGCTATAAGTTCCATCTTATTTACAAAATAGAAATATGCATTTTCCTGAAAGACAGGAGGGTAGTGCTGAGTTGCATCACTCTAAATATGCATGAGTTTTGAAAATAATTTTTAATGCTATATAACTTCCACAGGAGTCATTATACCAACATCTAAACAAGAATGATGCATGGCTCATCAGAAATCCTTGACAGAAATTAGGTACAATAATAAATAAATAAGCATGGAGTATTGCTATGTCTGGATCAAGTGATCTTTAATTATGAAGATCTTTAATTTGTTGAAATTCCAAAGTCTAATTTCTATGTGTGCCACCTTTAGCCTGATTGCTGCTTGTGTGGTTATAGTTTGTCTGGGTTGTTCATTAGCCATTTTCAAAAGAGGAATGTCGCTTGTCACTGCTGATGTAATGTGACCTTTCTCAGGCTCCAAGCACAGCAATCAAAAAGTTGTGAACCTATGTGATACAGATCTGGATACCTGCTTTGGGTCCCCCAGTAGCTCAGTCACTGGAAACAGCCAGAAACCACTGAAAAGACAAACTGTGACTGCTCACAGCTTTATTTTGAACAGACCTGACCTGTCAGTCATTGGAAAACCATCTGTGAGCCGCTTAACCTTGATCATAATTTGTTTCTTCCAGTTTCTGAGGCAACTCTGTGCCAAAATATGTTGGGGTGGATATAAATCTTTTGGTGGTACATGACTTCTTGGGTCACAGTTCCAGCTTGCTTACGGTAGGGTGTCAGATTCTGTTTGCTCAAGGTAGTAAGGAATGTGTCTAAGTTAATTATTACCTGGGACTTCTGTATATCCAAGTTTCTAAAACAGAAAAATATTGTTAAACACTTCTGGCAGCACTGAGACTCCTCTCTTTTTCTCTTACATGTCCTGGATTGATTCCACCATGCATATTCACCATGAGTTGTATCTAATTCTGCATGTGGGATTACCTCATAGGATCTTATCTGGCAGGTGCAAGGTTGGGAAAATATAATTTAAATTTTTCCCCTGATTTTATATTTCTCTGTAACTAAGGAACATGTACAGCCATAGCACTTATTGCAGCTCTGTAACATACCTGAAAATCAATTTGCTTGTTTTAACAATCTGTTTACTGATTTTAAGATGATAAATAATAGCATATGAAGAATTCTTCTAAGGATGTCAAATGCTTTATATAGCTTTGTTGATATAACAAGAGTGCAAAAAAATTACTCAATTTAATGCAAATATCAATACATACAAGTCAAACATAAGCTGAATGTTAAACAAACACATTGCACTTCCAAATGGATCATAGATACAAGATTAGCACCACCACTTCTCCACTTCTCTCCTCCAGCTCTGCCCACTCTTTTCAGTGAGACTGGGACATGCTCAAAGCTCCAGCACTGTCAGTCTGCCCCCAGTTACTCATTCCTGTTTTTCCACACCCCAGTTCCTTTCACTAATGGCCAGCAGTGGAGATGAGCCTGGAAGGAGAGGAGGAGCCCACTTTGCAAGTGAGAAATACTGTATGAAAAATTCTGACAGGGGCTGTAATTATGATAAACAATGGGAAGAGAATTCTTGCTGAATACATTCAACATCATGGTCTACCTGAATTATGCTCAAAACCAGTGTGTGGATCATAATGTATTAGGGTTTGGGAGGATGGGGGAGTGTTGGGCTTTTAAGAAAAGAGCCAGAACACTGCCAGAGCATGTTTTTCACATGATTGATGGCAACCCTATACTTTCTAACATATAAAAGGTTTTCTCCAAAAACTTCCTTCCAAACCTCTTGGAGGCCAGATTCAGTCACACCAGCAAATATAATTTTATGGAATACTGCATCAGGGGAGCAGTAGCTGTAGGCTGGCAGCTTGGTAGACCAGTATAACTCCAAAGTCCAGTCTACATCTTTCTTTCATGCCTCTGTACTACAGAGGGAAGCTCTGAGACACAGACCTTTACTTGAAGTCTTAAGTTTGGAGTTTCTCATCTAGCTTCTATTCTTCTTTGTTGTTCAAAAAGTATTGCCAGTCTGCAGCACCACACACCAAACAACTCAGATAGACAGTAGATGGAAAGAAACAGACACTTCTAGGCATTATTCATGTTAACTGTACAGCAGCAGCTGAATTAGGTCAGATGAATCACATCCCAGAAGCCGCTGTGGCAGCAAGCAGTGGGTGACCAGCGGAGACAGCCAACTGCACCATGGGCCTCTGGTGTCAGACGATGCGAGTCCTGTTTAGGAGGATTGTTGCCAAGAACAAATGAAGCTAGAGCATTAGCTGTTTTGTAGAAAAAAAATCACCCCTTTCATGCCCTTAAATAGGGTTCATAATGTTTTTATTTTTTTCCAAACTGAATTTGACTAACATGCTATTTAATAATTGCCCTATGGTGCTGCCACCATACTTGACCTTCTGATACTTAGAGACTTCTCTGTTTTGAAATGCCATCAGACCTGAGGCACTGACATGATAGGCAAAGTTTTAATTTTTTAATAATTCCTGTGAAGCAGTAGTTAATCTCCTGTCTAGCAGCACAGTCAAATTGGCAACTTATCAGCACTGTTCTGTGTATTCATTTATTTAGCAAAGCCTGCCTTTGGCTTTACGAAATGGTATTGACACCTTATCCCTAGAAACCATGTTGCAACCAGTGGACTGAAACCAATGTAGAGTAAAAATAAGTGCTGGCCCCACTGTAATATAGAGCAGTCATGGAAATCAGGATGAGGCTTCACCTTGGCTCAGTTTAGTGGCTATTCCTTCTCTTATGATGTGATTCATTGGACTCAAACATATCTCTATAATGAGATGCATTACATCTACAGGTGTCTTATTCTTTAGTGATTTTGGAGTCTTAGGTGAGGGGATTAAAAGTCTGCACTTTGTAAGATAGGTCTCATTCTTCCAGTTAAAATGGAAAACTGTTGTACATAACAGTGAGGTAAGAATTAATTTTTGTTGTGAGTTCTAGGAGCACTGTTATTGTGGGTTTAGTTGATTTTTGTCCTTTTTTTTTTAGTAGCATTACATCTTTTCTAAGGTTATAGTCATGTTCATCTCAACAAAGTCAATCGTATTAAAAGCAAATCCTGTACTGGAATTACCAGTTACATAACTTATGAAACCTTTTATTAAGGCCCAGTTGTTGTAGCTTCTAGTATATATATATTATCATTGCTCTACTCGTTTCAATGTGTGTGCATCAAATCATGCCAGATGAGCATCTGGCCCCAAATGTTCAGTACGTGACTCTCAAGATGCTTTTAAGAGTGTAGTGAGAGGAAAAGATCATGTTAAAGGCTAGTTCATTTCATCACTGGTTTGCTCACAAGAGATGCTCTGAGAAAAGCAAATAAAATACATCACTTTTTACCTCTCTAGTTCTTTCAGTGCCCCTCTTGCTGGAATTTCAAAACAGGGAAGTCCAGAAAGGGGAAACTGCTGGTGCTGAAGGTTGGCCTCTGGGACCTATCTCATTTTGTATCATGTTATCACTAAAATGATATCATTAATTTCTTCTGAGTAATGAGTTTGACCCCAGTGTCTAATGGTACATGAATAACTTCTGCCACATCTTTCATAGTGTGGGCAGATACCAAGATTTCTCTACAAAATATTAGAGAATCTGAAAAATGAGTAATTAAAGATCCAGATACATCACATGCAACTGGGAGAAAACACAAGAGCGAAAGTAAGTGATCAGATTATCTATTCAAGTGCACGTGAGGGAGTCATATGGGGTAAACTACCCACATCATCCCTCAAACTATTCCACAAATATTGCCTGAATAATCTTTCATATATGTAAACCTTTACTTCTCTTTTGGACATTTGGAAACTACTGCAGTCTGAGTAGCTGTGAAGGCTGTTGAATTAGTTGGATATCTCCAAAAGCACTTGCAAGGCTTGAGAGGAAAACTTGCTTTTTAAAAAAGTGGCTTCTGATTACAGAAGTCAAATTGGTGGCATCTTGTATCTAGATGAGTTTAAAGAAAGTGATCATCTGTGGCTAACCCTTCAGGGTGACACTCACTTTGAAAATACAGCCCCACATGTCTCAGGCTAAATACTGAATATCAGGAGCTCTGTTTGAACAAATGTCTCAACAAGTTGTCTGTTAACGATTTGCTCACTGCCAGAAACAAAATTAGTTTCAGAGCTAGGATCTGAATTCAGAAATGTGGTCTAACCCCATATTTATACTGCACTTGGAGTTTTTCAGTGCCCTGGAGTTTTTTAACCCTTAGATCACGTATTCAAACCACCCTTGAGAAAACAGCAATTACACTTGTTATAGGCCATCTTAGCCGGAATCAAAGCTTACCTTAGGAAAAATCCTGTCTGCTTTCTGCACAAGTGGAGATGTTTACCTCATCTTGTGATCCCAAAACAAGGGCCCAAACACAAGTTTGCTAGTAGACCAGAGTGTCCAGCTGTCATGTAATAGACCCTGCAGACATCAGCATTTCAACAAGGCTGGGTGGAATGTGCTCAGCCTGAGAATTAAGACTCTGGGACCTTCCTCTGGCACTTTTTTAATGGAAAGATACATAATGGTCTCCATTTCACTTCTCCACTGTGTGAAAATATAAGTGGCACAGTACAGTAAAAACCCACCAGACTGTCAGCTTTGCTTTTACAGCAAGGCTCTGGAGCCTTGGAGTGGATTTCCCAAGTGTTTCTCAATCCACTGCAGCCACTGCACAGAACTGATTCTGTCTTCTCTTGCTCTGCTTGGGGCCTGCAATGAAAGGTCCTTAGCCTTGGTCACTAGCCTTAGCTGAAATGGTCTTTGTTAAGCTGTGGTCCCTTACAACCTTACAGAGATTCTGTAATCACCACTGCAGCAATGCCAGCAGTGTTTGTGATCCAGCCACCTTTTGTTCTGGAGTTTTTCACCCTCACTAGGAGAGATGGCACTTTGTAATTTTGTCAGTCAAGGTGACAGCTGTGGGAAAGCAGGTGGGTCTGCCTTGTTGGAAATGGAGATGCCATTTAACTAACTGCTTTCAACACATCCATTTCCATGGTGGCTGCCTTTGATGGTAAAGGCTCATACATCTGGTATACAGCTCTTGCTTTCCTTCTCTTCATCTACTTGGACACAGCAGCTCCTGTCACCATTGCAGTCTGGAGGTAAGGGCTGGTGCACTTTCCCACAGCTTCCCACATGCCTGTCACCCCAGCCTCCCTATACAGTCTGTCCTTTCTCCTTCCCTGAATGAAGCTGTGTCCAGTGCTGCACTCCTGGAGTGAGGGAATTGGGTGTCTGAAGAGAGGAAGGAGTGCTCCCCTGGAAATTCTCAGCTGTCATCTGACTTTCACAGCTGAAGGATTTTTTCATGCAAGATAACTGGGGAATAGGTTGATATTCCTTCAGCAACGGTCTCAGCACCATTGTGCTTAAATTGCAGTGCGGATTGGTAAGGAAATGTTTTCTCTTTACTTGAAGAAATTGTGTTTCTCACAGGTGTTTTGCAAGATGCTTAAGTTCTGGAGCTGTAGGATCCTGTTAAAGACAGTTTTCAAAAACTGGTGGCATCCTCCTTTGGAAATCAGAGGTCTTCAGCTCGGCAGAAGAAAACTTAGACATACACTCATTTGTTTTAGTGGACTGCTTTGTACTGTTTGTCCTGTGATATTTAACTGATACAGCGTCTCTCTCTTGCTGTCATGTTTTTCTTTGCATAAGCAGAAGAAAGCTTTATTTCATTACAACCCCCAAAGTTATATTCTATTCCAAGAATCCCAGCCAAGGAAAAGAAAACAAAGCACAGCTATGCTTATCCCTCCTTACACCAGCAGACACTGACACATCATTAACATTAGGCTGGAATCACACATGACCCAGTCTGCATACATTTCTATATTTGTTGAGGTTAATCTCAAGGCTTGTTTCAAGGTGAAGCTTCCCAACAGTTTTCTAAATGGTCATTACATCATTACAGCCCAGACCACGGGACTGCAATTTTCCCATTGATCCTCCCGTGTCAGCAGCATCGACATGGATTGGCGTGCGGGAGCGTCACTGCCATGGAGCCCCCCCGTGTCCCCCATTGCCCCTGGTAGCTCTGAGCCAGCAGCAGTGTCCGTGGTTCCATAGGCAGCCTGGAGAGGCTGGGGAAGGGGTGAGGCCGGGCAGCACACACAGAGGAGGGCTGTGTGCGGTGTGTGTGTGGAGGGTGCTGCGAAGGAGGCACGGATTCACCAACCCAGACCGCCGTGCCCAGGACTCTGCCACACGCTTCCATCAGCTTCAAACACAATGGATGTCTATGATAATCCCTTGGGAATCTTCACCGTGATTCAGTGAGTAAGCTAACACATCTGTTCTTCCCATTTCCAGCTAATGGGAATATAAATATTTAAATATATGCATACTTTGCAAGGGCAATATGGTTTTGAATACTCACACCTCTGTGCCCTTAATGGTAAGGCATGTTTTGAAATGACTTAGTTAAACACTGAAAATAGTTTGACCTTTGAATTAAACTAATCTAAGTAGCATTTCAACAAGCAGTAACACAGGCATTCTAGATAATTTATTGAAAATGCCATAGAACTGCAGTGAACTTCAGAAAGTGAAGAAAGGAATCAGGCATTTTCTTTCTGCAAGGAATGCTGACTCTCTCAGAAGTTTAAAGAATGTTTTAGTAAGCATGTATTTATGTCACAAAATGATTTGAAAGATCCTGAAAGTAATGAAGCAAGGTCCCATTAAACTGCATGGTATGCTTGTCTTTGAATAATGAACTCATACTGTAGATAAATTATTCAAGATTTCACTGTATTGCATGTATATTGGGTCATAGCATAGGATATGATGTTTGTTTTAAGAGTGCCTCTCTGCATTTATTTGCTCAAAGAGGTTGTCTAATACTTAGGAGGGCTGGGAGGTAGTGTGCCTGGATTCTGCTCCCAGTTCCACCAAGGACAATTCTTCAGCTCCAACTCATTTTGAAGGTTTTCTTGTTCGGTTGGTTTCATTTTGGTTTTCTTATGCTGCTGTTGTAATTGTTTTTTTTTCTCTTTTTGAATCTTGGTATTTTTCATCTTTTTGGATGCAAAACTAGAATTTAATAAATAACAGTCTGTCAGGAGAGTTAAGTTTTACACAATCCAAATCTTCAAGAATTGTAAAGGCTTGGACTCATCTGGTCCCTTTCTACTTGAATAGAATTGTCTCTTCCCATTGAACTGGACTGCAGCTGAAACAATTTTCTCTGGATCTTTCAGTAATGTAGGTTGTTTGTGAATGATTTAACTTGTTTAGCCTCTATTTAATTTTCCACAAATGGGGCAAAATAAAATAAGCCCAAAGACATCTGTAAATTTTCATTAACAATATGATTGTCAGATTTTTGTATCTATTCCTTCTGCACTGTTTGCTTTTTGTTATTCTTTTTTAAATCTCTTCTGCAAATTTTTTTGAATATGGATGTTTTCTTTGTAGGTCACCAATGAAAAAGCTAGCATATTCTGGACATATTAAAATAAATTCCAGAATTCTGAATAGTTTCTTTATGAACAAAACTCTTCCCTTCCTCCCCTCCATGAACCCCAAGGCAGATGGGCCACTGCTGTGGGGCCAGCTTACTCCTTGTTCTGGATGCAGCAGCTGAATGCAGGAATTGGGCAGACTTCAAAAAGAAAGAACAGAGACACAAAAAATAAAGAACTGCATTCACAAATTTTCCCTTTCCCCACCTTCCCTACTCCAAAGAAAAGAAAACAAACACCAAGATGGAATACAAACCCACAGAGTCTCAGGAGCAGCAGAGGATGGCAGCTTCAGCTCCACGCACACGGGACCTGCTCGGGGCAATGCTGCTGCTCCTGATCTTCCAGAGCTTGGGATACTTTGCCTTTGAGGACTGCTGAGCTGCTGTGTAAAGCAAGGCAACCACTGCCAGTTTAATGGGGCATAGCAACCAAACTCCTGCAGGAGGACTTGCTGATTAAATTGATGGAAAGATAGGTTCATCTTTCCATACACTCCTTCACATTTCAGGGGAGCTTCAGGAAGTGTGTTTGCAAATTTGGACACAAAGACTGCAAAATGGCTGCTGTTTTTAAAGTTTATGTGCCCTGAAGTTATGCTCAGCAGGCTTAGAACTGAAAATTAATTTTTTTTTCCAAGTGGAATTCTTTGAACATACTACATCAGAACAAAAGATGCTTGGAATGAGTGGGCAGAGCTTGTGCATGTTCTACCATAGAGCCATGAGAAAGGTAGAACTCTCTATTATGCACATTCCCCTTAAAACATGAAGAAAGCTGGCAAGTCCTGAACAAGCATAAGGAATTTGAAAGCTTAAAAAGAATGGAAATATTCAGACTTAGTCATTACAGTCTCAATTCTTTGATGATATGGACAAGAAGAGCTAGGGATACAGAGTGAATTAAATAAGGATTCTTGTATAGTCATCAAGCCTCTGTATTATCTGCTGCAGAATTCAGTCTGACACACACTGGTTTTTTGTTTCCCAGGGCACTGAGCTATCCCCCAAAGTCAGTAATACAGTAATACAGCTCCCTACCTGCTTGTGGTATAGCCACAAATCTTGATCAGGCATATGTTCCTTGGTATATATGGCTGGGTCTTCATCTCTGTGAAAGCCATTTATCTCTATAAACAACTGTGCTTCATTGCATTCTGAATGGAGAGAAGCAAGAAAAATCACATCACACCAAACAAAACCCCCCAAAAAAACCCAATAAAAAAACTCCCAAGAAAGCAATATATCTAGCAACAGCTGGGCAGTGAGGGTTATGCCTGTATGTTGGGGTGTTCTCCTGATTCTGACACAGTCCTCCCTGAATGCCCATCAAGCTCACATGAAATGGACTTGCTGGAGTTTAACCAGAGGAATCTGCTTGCTGGAATACAGTATTTTGGTTTCTGTGATTTGGCAGCAGTAAATATCTCCCCTATGCAGCTAGCTGTACAGTACCATCCCCAGAGCACCACTCCTGACTCACAAAGCATCATAAGACCAGGTGTCCCACCATGGACATGCCTGGAAGATGACAACATCTGGAAGTGATGGCCTGGGACAAATAAACACACTTTTGGAGCCAATTCATATCAAACTTGACAAAATAGGCTAATAATGTAAAGGATTCCAAAACCAGTGATGTGTACTGCTCATTGTTAAACTTTCGAATTACAAAAAAGACAGGTATTTCCTGATTTGAATCTCTTTTTCTTTGTAACATTGAAGTCCTACCTTTCCAATAAAGAGGGAAAAATAATTTACTAGTTCTCATAGTGGTTCATAAAACTTACCACTTTGTGTTTAACTGTGTACAGACAAGGTGAGCAGCTAATGATGCTTGTTATCTCCACAGTCAGAAATCTTCCTACACAAAGGATTTCCCTGGACCAAGACCACTCTTAAGTGATCCCAAGATGTATTTGTGTTAGCAGTTTAGAACAGATCAGGAATGTACCCAGGAAGCAAATATTCTGTCCTGTTTACTGTACCTGCATTCTCAGTGTAAATGAAGGGGTGTTGGAGCACACAAACTGCATGTCCCTTTGCTGAATCAAGTGGATGGGATTCACTCAGTATCCTATGTAGGGTCCAAATGAGAAATAGTCTGAAGTAATATCCCTAAAGCGTGTACAGGTTGGCCCTCAGCTGCTGTGTACCCCCCCTTTCACTCTACATATCCACTCCAATCACACTATGCTACATGCCAATGCAGAGATGCCCTAGACTTCAAAAGGGGACAGTCAAACTGAGCCTGGCACTGAGCCAGATCAGCTATTAGCTTGCTGGCTTTTGCAGCAGTTTGCACTGAGATCATGAACAGGTGCTGAGCAGGAAATCTATGACTGCAGTGTGGGTGGTGTTTAAAGCAGCTTTTAGCTTTGGGTTCGATGAGGGTGTCTGAAAGGGTGGTCTTAGTGACTTTTTTTTGCTTCTAGATAAGATGCGTTGTTCTCTCTTGGTTTGTTTTCTTTTCACACTATGCTCATCATCATTATGTGAAAGGTTGTGTCAGGATACAGCAAGTTCTAGCCCATACCAACAAAAACGGCGGTAAAACTCACTGTCACAAGCCAACCACTTTGGAACAAAGGCAAGGTAGAGCAAGCGTTACAAATATTCTGTCAGAGAGATCATTTGGATGATATAGCTGGATCTGTGACCTTCTTTGACTCACAGAGGATCTTTTCTGCTCAATAGGCCACTGAAATAGCTGACTTCTGGCTAGATTTAAATAAGCCACTTGTAAATAATTTCGTCATGTGTACTGGGAGGGAAAAAATCTGGCTAAAATTGATTTTGTTCCTGTACTTTCACAGCATTTTGCCACAAGCCCTCAGTATTGACAGTTTTCCCAGACCTACAGTAAATTCACAGTGGCTGCCCTAAATATCTCATGCCTGCTATTTTTTCTTTTCCTACAAGTTCATGTTGAATAAACATTGAAACCATTTCTGTCCTTGAAATATTTGCATACTGTGGTTAAGTCTCCAAAATGGCAAATGCATAAAATTGTTCTGTGATCAAATCTGTAAGTGATACTTTCCTAGGAAGGTACAGATGGGCACGACAAACAGCTCACCATTAATCTGAGTTATGCTGTGTTTGAATCTACTGTGAAGCTTGCATTCATTTTAAAGGGTGGAATATTTGGCTTATGGAATCCTTTGGTTCAGTCAGCTGTTCCAGTTGAGCTAAGAGCAGTGTAAGTGATTATGGCTATCAACTCACACTAGGCTATTATCCTGTTTTTGTGGAAGGATGGGTGCCCTCAGACATGGGGCACTAACTTTTTTTGGACAGGAGAACAGTGCTGGTCTTTGAGATGGTGACCCATAGCTGAAAGTAAAGGGTTATGGCAAGTGGTACTCTCTTGAAAAAGGCCAGGGACTGACAGCCTTGGCAGAAAGTCACCTGGCAATGTGTTCAGTGTTGGCTCTGCTTTGAGCAGAAGGTTGGAAGAGAGACTTCCAGAAGTCCCTTCCACTCGGAATAACTCTGTGATGATGTTAACAGGACAGAGGAGAGGAAATATGCTAGAAGTAGCTTATGAAAAATAACTTAATGTGACTCTCAGAAGTCACAGACCTTAAACATAAGCAAAATACTGATGTTGATGAAATCAAGAGAGCTGCAGGCAATTACAGCACAAGCGTGAAAGATTCTATTAGGGAATCAGATACATGGTTAAATTGGCAATAACACATTTGTCTCCCTCCTCTTTGATGTCCTTCCTTCCACCTTAATACCCAAACTTGCCAGTGGCACAGTTTGTAGTGGTGAGTTCAGTCTTGACAAAGTTAATAAACTGAAAATGCATTTTTTTTTTTTGTTGTGTCATGAGATTGGCCAGCTTTTTGTTGGTCTTTCAAACTGGGAGACCCAACTGAAACACAGCTTTCGGTAGTTCTGACGATTTAAATATTCTTAGCTGGTGCAGCTGCAGAAGAGCATCCCCAGGTTGTTCAGTTTCAGTTTGCAATAAAATCTCAGTATCAGAATATCTCAGGCTTGCAAGGGTCTGCATGTGGTAGAGCAGAATTTATTGTGGGCTGAGACATCCTGGTGTTCAGCATAACAAACTAGAGCTCCCTCAGAACTCAGGGTAACTCTCCTCTGCAATCCACCATGAAAACATGTTCTTGTGCACCTCAATTCAACAGCAGGTAGAATTTTTTTTTTAATGGTTGTCTGGCACCTGCCATGAGTCACCTTTGATAATGTGCCTTTTTGAGCACTGTTTTCAGAGGTATTAATTGTTTGTGTCTCCACTGACAGTGAGTCTGGAAGAGAGGGCCCTTACCTGCAGCTTTGCTAATCAAGCATCAGTTTCTGGTGTTTGATAGCAAAATTGGTGGTCATTGCAGAGAGTTCTTCAGTATATTTCTGTGATTTCATGGTGGGTTTTACTGCAGAGCTGCTGAGAAAGGGAAATATTCATTTGCATGCTGTAAAGCATAGGCAAGGAGCCAGATCTGTGCCATTACAATATCTGATCTCTGTAAGGCAAACATCCTTTTGAAAGGAGCTAATGTTGCTGTCTATTCAATTCTGATTCACAGTTCAGCACTTTCCTCATTCAAACACCCTGGGGAAGAGTTAACTGTATTTTTCTCTCTCCTTTATCTTTATTCCTGGATTAAGTGAATATTGGTTCATGTTACAGCCCTTTTCTCCCCTTGCAGTAAATCATCTCCAATATTTCTTGCTATGGGTGTGCTGGATGTCATGTATACCCTGTTCATGTCACACTGAAATGGTTAACTATTTGCATGACAAACATTCAGGTTTTATCCTATGAGTTGCCCCATAGGAGGCACATACTGTTAACAAATGCATACATGCACATATCTTAGAATGAGCTTTCCATCAAAAGAAAAACATTGCTATAAAACATTTAATAACAAATGCTCTTGATTATTTTCCCTTCTGTTTATGAAGAAAAATCATAATATTTAATATAGTCATTAGTAGAATCTCAGCACTAATTTTTTATCTGCTGTTCACTTGCTGCCTATGCTTCACAAACACTTTCCAAAAATCAAATGATAAGAGTCACGAGCTGTAGTCTCTTCTTTCTGAGGGGACATGACTGACTATTAAAAGAACCTTTAATTCTGTGAATACAAACCTTAAAATTATTTTTCTATAAATACCACGCAAAATGCAATTCATATTTATCACTTGTATTCCTGCCAGGAAATTTAATTGCTGTTCACAGAGAGCAAGTACGGACAAACAAATTCATTTAAATATTTAAACATTTAAACATTTCCTATATGTGCTTTATTTGTGAAAAACGATCTGTGAAAAAACAATCCAAACAAAGCAAGCCCACAAAACTCTTATGATAGGGAGCACTTTACATGTATTTATCAACACAAAGACTAGTCATGTCTTTCTCATCAGTCACTGTGCTTGTGCTTTCTCTAACACAGCAGTTGCCCTCTACCTACACCTGCAGTGTCCGTATGGACCCCTTGCCTTTCCAGATGAACAGGCACAGGAGCTAATGGCTCTTGAGGTGATCCTCCATGTAAAGTCTGGGGAGCATTTCAGAAGCCTCTCCCTGCTGAACCAACATTCCCAGCATGCTGAAATGCTGAATAAATAACTTCCCTCCAAAATCAATGCATGCTATATACTGCTCCTTCATTTAAATAACATCTTTTTTATCCCAGGGCTTCGGGGTTAGAGCTCTGTAATGTGAAGGCAAGTTATCCCTGCATGGTTTCTGGCTTCAGTCGCAGCCCAGGCTATTCAGGAATCTTTTTCTTCCAAATACTTCTGCTTAGTCCCACTGTGGCTTTGCTGACAAATTGTGTGCTCTGTGAGTGGCAGCCCACAGCAGCACCAGGTATGAACTTTAGGCCTTTCCAGCCAGCCCTTCCTCCCCAGGGAGGCCAAAGGCCCTGCTGGCGCCCCAGAGCCTTCCTGCTGCAAGCCCCTCTGTGGGTGGTACCTGCTGAGGGAGCACCACGGTCTGCCTGGGGAGGATGGGGGTAAGGAGGCTCTGCGCTGCCCAGGCAAAGGCATCCCGGCCTGGGTAGGTTTGTCTGTCTGTCTGTCCTTTCAGCCATGCCCTTCAGCACTGCTGAGGGGGCTGCACAACAGCTGTGCCTCACAAACTCAGCTTCCCGGGGTAGGAGCTTCCAGGTTAAACTCTCCATCCGTTCTTTAATGGTGCTACAGCAAGAACCTTTTGCAGGAGGTACAGCTGCTTCTAAACACCCGTGGTTCCTCAGATACAGGTTAGCAAAGACGTCAGAGTTTCACAGCATGCCTGGGGTTTCACTGGGATACTGTCATCAGTCCTTGGGATCTTAGGGGGCAACAGGCTGCATTTCATTACATATTTGTATTTCAAATGAGACTTACTTTTCTTTTACCTCAACAGTACAGCATTAATGTTTTGTAAATGTTGATATATTGAAGCTGGAGCAGCACAGCTCAATGGATGCTAATGAGCTTTAAACAAATGGAAAAGACATATGAGTTCTTGCCTAGTTCCAGCCTTGGCCAGCTGCACCAGGTAGCAGGGGAGGTTGCTTGTGGGATACAAATAAGTAGCATCAGTCCTCTCCAGAGAAATTGCTCAACATCCCTGCACATACTGACACAGGAAAATATCTCTCCAGCTGTCAATCCTTCAGACTCCTACAAGAGGAAAAAATTGCTGTGGTTTGTTGTGACTACTTATCAGTTTAACTGGTTTATATAACCAAATATTTTACCCACATAGAAAATAATTTCAACAGTCAAATACAACAAAGAATTGAAAAAAATAGATGTAGCACTAGGAAAACTGTATCCTTTTCTGTAAAATCATAAGCAAAAGCAGGGAGAAAAATGTCATTATTTTTTAATTTTGAAATTTGCTGTTTACCTATTTCTAAATAGTTATGATTGCTTTGAAAGGATACCTTAAAAATTAAGGAAGAAATGCATTTTTTTTTCCCAGGACTTACAATTTTATTTCTTGCTGAAGGTTATAATTTTTTTTCTGTGCAATTTATTGAGCTAGTCAAGAAGAGAATTTGAAAAAAAAAGTAAGCAGTATTGAGCAGTCAGTATATTCCTAAGCATCTATACAGGAGGAAAGGTTTCTTATAAATTAGTATTCCTCAAATCTAAGAAGCTTTCTCTCTGATTCATATGGGTCAAAAATGTTCCTCTCATGAAAACAATTTAGAAATTCAAAGGTAATCCAATTCTAGGCTCTCTGCCATCCAGGTGCTTGTACCCAGCAGGAAAAAAAAAATCTCCTTAATCCTCTTCTGTTTTTATAATTAGTTGTTGTTCCTCTTCCCAGCTGTTCTTCTGTTGAACACAAAAGTTACCCCATCCAATTATACCTTTTTGTCCTTGCTTATAAAATCTTCATGTCTCCTTAGTTATATATTAACACAAGATTAATCACTTGATCAATCTCAGGCTTTTTTCTCATCTGGCACAGCGACAGCCACCAGCCATTTGGTGGCATGCTCTCAGGGTTTTTGTGCAGCCTATGCATGTGTGTGACTGCATGGGGGAAAAAAGAGGGTGAGCTAGAGAGAAAGAAAGAGCAAGAACACCAGGATCACATTTAGCATGGTAAATGCCACAGCATTTTGGAGTGACCAGCTTCCACATGTGATCATCTAATAGCTTCTGATCCATGTTGTTGTGCATTTCACTGTTTATGTAAGAGAGGCTGACAGGAAGGGCACTTCTTGGCAGTTAATGATCACTGTCATTGACCAAGCCAATCAGTCAGTAACTGGAAATATCTGACCTTTATGGCTTTCTTCCTTTGATGATTCTCTTTAATCATATATTTTTTTAACCTTTCCTGTTGGATCTAAAACTGTGTACTTTGATATTAATGTAATGTGCCATACTAGAATGAAAAGATTTTTCTTTCTCGGACTATTCCTGACAGTTATTGTAACCAAAGGGAAAGCAAGATTAGTTTCTGACAGCTCCATCATATTTACACTTCTAATGTTTTCCTTTACCTCCCTTACCTTTGCTGGAGCTGCTATCACTTTGTACTGTCCACTGCATATTATCTTGAGAGTTCATCTCAGAAAAAGCCCTGAATTTGTCAATGATTATTTGCTTAAGTTCTGCTACAATATGAGTATTTTAACCTAGGGGATTTAAAGGTTTCCAAAATTGAATTCTCTGGCAAAAATACACTGTGTGATGAAGACTGTAGCCTTTCTTAGGGAAAAGGGTATTAACAAGATTTTAATTTACAGATTACTTGGGGTTTATTTGGTAAGCCATTGTGAGTTCAAATGTTGGCATGAATAGAAGTCAATTTACTAGAATGTGTCATATTCATAATGTTCTGAAAAGAACTTAGCTTTCCAAGCCATCTTTTGAATAGTTGCATTTATTACAGCAAATACTTGTATACTTCTGGCCAGGGAGAAACATTCTGATTTATTCCGGCACATATAAATACGAAGCAGAACCTCCGATTTACAAAGTGTGTTATCATCTAACAATTTTCTTTAAAATCATGGCTGTGAAGTGCTGAAGGCCATGTTTTTCTTGGTGGCCTTCAGTGAGCAGAGAGCTGAATTGAGCAGAGATGCTGCTGCTCTGACCTGCTGGAGCCTTGGAGTGATGGCTTTGCTCCCCATGGCTGAGGCTTGGAAACACATTGGCTGTGCAGCAGACATGGGGCAAGTTCAACCCAGTGGCCAAATTGATTTCCATGGTCATATTTTGTTTTGTCTTCTGGTTAGGCCTGTCTCATGTATAGTATAACAGACATTGCAATACACAAGAAAAAGGGACCAGTCCAAGGGCACTGAACTGGACACTTTGCAAAGGGAAAGGAGCACAACTCCAATGATTTCAATGGAATTCCCATTAACATAGTGCCTCTAGCTGGAAAGATGCAAGGAGGTTAATGTTTGTTAATGTATTCTGGTCTTCTTTTGGTGAAGCTCAGAGACTCTCTATCCTGCCCAGTGTGAAATTTCTCTATTTGACTCATGTCATGGAAAAGGTTAGAGTTATTAGGAATCATACCTTTAAGCAATAGACTTTCTGTATTAAGCATTCTGGTAAGTTTGGACAATATTTGTAAAATGATATGAAAATTACCTCTTGATTGTTTAAAATTATTGTTTGTGAAGCATTTGTTGAAATTACTATGCTGCAGTGAATTGGTGAAAAATTACCTATCCCTGAACACCTGAGATACTACAGTAATTGTCTATACCTAGAAAAATACAATATTGGAATAGCACTCCATGAGCATTGTGTGGCTCTCATTTCTGGCACCAAGCAGCCAATGAGCAAAATGAACTGATGTTCAAAATGCCAGGCCTCACCTCTATAAATTCACAAAACAAAGACCTGTATCTTGTCACCACACAGATCCCTGCCTTGTTTTGCTTGGTAACCCTATGCATCCCCTGACTGCACTGGTGACAATTATGATGATATTGTGAAGTGCCCTGACACCAGCTGCTGAAAGATGCCATCCCTGAGATGCTGCTAAATAACCCCACAAAGCCAGGCTCCCCCCTTGTGAGGGAGAGCAATTCGTGCTGTGCCTGGGAAAGGGGACACTGGGGAGTGAGCTCTGCTTTGCAACTCAGCTAATTAAACATTAATGAAGCCCTTTCAAAAGAGGGAGCTTTGCTTCACACGTCTCGATGCCTAAATCCAATCTGTAAATGTTTGTTTTCCCCATTTTAGCTTTTTAATTTATTCCTCAATTTTGTAACCTCTGAAATGATAATAAAATGAACTAGATTTGAAATAGAAGTCTCCAAACAGTATTTTGGCAATCTGTTAGGAGCTGGAATACATATGGATTACTCTGTAAATCTAAATTATTGGCACTCAGGAGAGATTATTTCCATGTATTTTGTTTTATTGTGTAATATTGTGCAGCTATGGCTGCAGTGCTGTTATTAACTCGCAATAGTTCTAGACCCAGGTAGGTGATAAGATCATTTACTGTGTAAAATTCAGGCCTCCAAATTGAGATGGTGCTAATCAGTTGAGCCACAGGAGTTCCAGCTGCTCACCCTCTCCAAAGATTTGACCCCTACTGTATTGGAAAAGTCTCAACAGAATTTTAGTTTGTAATTGGAAACAGTTGGTAGAATATATGTTTTTCTTGACTAGCTATAATAGAGATAAGATACCGAAAACATTGTCACAGCACAGGATGATTTTAATTCATACAAAGAAATTCATGACAGGAAAACAGTCTTTCCAGATGCAAAGATGGTTCTGCATATTGCAAACATGCTTTCAACCATTTGGAAAGAAGTATTTTTCTCCACTGAAGTTAATTCCTTTTCGCATTAATTACTTATGTATCTTTAAAAATAAGTCAGCTCTCTATGTTAAATGACAGCTGGCCTTGGTGAAAGATAATTTTGCAACTTGGGCATTCAGGAGATGGGGTATTGCCACAGTCACTCTTGGTCCTCAGGCAAGAGATTCTATTGGATTTCTTGCCTGTAAAGTGAGATAAATTGTCCCTCATAGCTAAGGTAGGATTTTCCTTCCTTTTTTTCTCTCTCTCCACATCCTTGCACTTTAGATGGATTTGAATTTATTTTCTTAGGGAAAAAAAAAAAAAAAAGAAAACCAATGCCTGCTCAAGAAGTGCACAAACTGACTTAATAGAAAAATCTTGAGAATTGCAAAGTCTAGCACCAGTTTCCACAGGGAGGAGGAGAAGACTATGGATAGAGTCACTCACAGATGGTCACTCCCTGAAAGCTGTGGAGATGTTTTTTCTGGGCAGTTGGAACCTGGCTGAGGGATGTCTCTCACCAGGGCCTTTCTGAGCCCAGCTCCAGCCATTGTTGATGCAGGTGGTACTTACTGCTCACAGCTTCCCCAGCTGATCTGGGCTGGCTGGAGCTTCAATCATGAAGGGCTATGGCATTTCAGAGTTGTACAAACGTAGATTGCCACTGTCATCACATACACAACAAACACCAGATTTCTTAGGTAGTTCAGTGACCAAGATGGAAGAAGACTTGCCAGTTCCAAGTCCTGCATTTAGCATGCAATAAAACCTCTTCCCCCAGACACTCACAATATTTGATTTGAAAGTATAAAAATGTATTATTCTTGCTGTGTTATGTCTATTGAGGGCTCATTTAATGCACTTTTACTGTCCTAGCCCAATTGATTCAGACATAACAGAAATAAAAATGTTATTTAGAGAAGCAGGTGAATGTTATGTAAAACCAGAAAAATGCCATTCAGGACTTCAGCTCCTACTAACCTACACAAAAATGCTGGAGGGAGTGTTCAGCTTATTTTCTCAAACTATCACTTATGGCTTATGTTTCAGACCTTAAGTTAATGACAGCAGTTAATTCAAATAACAATTAGAACAGCCATTTGGAGGTGAAGTGGTTTTAACTTCTCACCATTATTACATCTTATGCTAGCAGAACATGTGATGGAGGAACTTCTCCCTTCAAACAGTAAGCATTTGTATTTGTTTGATATGTTTACAGACTGATGTTAGTAGTTCTTTTTATAAGAAAAATTAAGAAAAAATAAAAATAACATGAATTGCAATTGAAGAGCAAGTGGCCTTAGCAAGAATACAGGAAAGCAGCACAGGGCACTTTCACATACTTAAAGCAACAAAGAATGGCTTGTCCAAGCATCCTGTCAGCTCTTCAAAATGAAATTCATATGATCAGACATCCATGCACATGATCAGGCATCCATGCACACTGTGGTCTGTGTTCTTTGCACATTTTTCTCAGTCTCATCCACTGAGCAGCTTGCTCAATAAAGCCCAAAGGAAAAAAAATCCAAACTATAAATTTTCCTTATGCTTTTGATAAAGGTGTTAGATTATCTACATTACCAACATTTGCAGCAACACCACACCAGTCTGAGATCTTGTCAGAGCTTACAAAAGTATCTGAGCCAGTCTTATTGGCAGGGAGATGGCAAACGTCCAGCAGCTCCCAGGTGCTGCAGAGTTCAGCAGCAATTAAAGATGTGCCGCTCTGCTTCTGAGCCAAGACCATGATAGCATGTAAAAACTCAGAACAAAGCTATGAAGATCCTGTCAGCTTTTGGAAACCATGTAAAAGTGAAGTTCTGGCTACATGTGGTCATTAAAAATCCTTCAAGCAGTTGGAAAATATCGTGCAACACCTCCTTTATCCTGGACAGGTGCCACTCAGGTTTAGTCCTCCTCTGGCAGCTGATACTCCCTCTGTGGTCTCACTTTATGGACAGGGCTGGTGGATGGGAGCTCTGCTTCTTGCATGGCTTTCATTCTCTGCATGCCCACTGTGAGTGTGTGCTCTGCAGCTTTCAGCTTGCCTGAGCATTCCATCAATGAGAGCAAGTGTTAAAGTTAACATGAGGAAATTGGGTAACCTCATTACTTGAGAAGCATTGTCATACAGGAGTTTTGGGGAATATTCTAAACATTTACATGTAAAACCTGCTTACTGTTCCACTCAACCACTTCAGGACTGACTACCTCTTACAGTTAAGACCTTTAGTGTTTTCCAGAGATCTTTTAGAATATTTGAAGTTTACCATGCTCTGGAGCATGCCAACATTCCTACCCCCTGCAGGCTGGACTGAAGGTCAAACAGAATCACAGAAATATCTAAGTTGGAAAAGACCTGTACAATCATTGAGTCCAACCCTTAATCCAGCACTGCCCGGTCCACCACTAAATCATGTCCCTTAGTGCCACATGTACTTTCTAATACCTCCAGGGGTGGTGACCCAACCACTTCCCTGGGTAGGCTATTCCAATGCCTGGCTACCATTTCTGTAAAGGAAGTTTTCCTGATACCCAACGTGAACGTCCCCTACTGCAACCTGAGGCCATTTCCTCTCATCCTGTCACTTGTTATCTGGGAGAAGAGACTGACCCCTGCCTCACTACAACCTCCTTTCAGGCAGTTGTGAGGGTCCCCCTGAGGCTCCTTTTCTCCAGGCTAAGCTTCCTCAGTGTTCCTGTTAGGACTTGTGCTCCAGACCTGTCCCCAGCTCCTTTGCCCTACTTTGGACGTGCTCCATCATATCAGCACCTTTCTTGTAGTGAGGGGCCCAGAACTGAATACTGGCTCCAAGGTGTGGCCTCACCAGAGCTGAGTGCAGTGGGATGATCACTGTCCCAGTCCTGCTGGCCACACCATTTCTGACACAAGCCATGATGGTAGAACACCATACACAATTTGCATTGACATACATAACTACTCAGTATCCACAGCCACAGAAAAGAAGTATCTTTTATCTCCTGACTGCCAAACTAGATAACTGAATAGTGTAGCTCTGTAGCTACAGCATGGGAAGTGAAAGGTGGGAATGGTAAATGCCCTGAGGTCTCTAAATTACCTAAAACATTCTTTCAGTATCTGTAAGACGGTTTGGTCTCACCAACAGCATTACAACTTACACTGTGGTTCCAGTTGAAAAACTGGGGTTTGGCATTTCCCAGTGCAAATATAGCCCCAATTTTGTTCTCCTCCTGGATTTTGCATAATAAATAAAGCTGTCATTGGTTTCCGAATATATATATATATATATATATATATATATATATATATATATACATAAAAAATGCTGATTCAGAGCTCAAGGTCAGTCTATGTCAGAGAGACAAAAAGGAGACCTTTATGGCTACATTGTTGGGGAAAAATATCTAAAATAACATTTCTTCAAATATCTAAAATAACATCTCATCTGCTACACAACTATTTTAGGCATGTGGTGTGATTGTGTGATTCTTGGGGTTGTCCTGTGCAGGGTCAGGAGTTAGACTTCAATGATTCTTGGGTCACTTCCAGCTTATGGTATTCTAAGATTCTATGATTTTAGAAGCTACAAAAAAATTGAGGTCAAGCAGTCAGCAAAGTGATTCTGAAATGGTCAAGGGTAAAAAAAAAAAATCTATCACCATGATCTATTTGCACTTCATCATCTGGGTATCACCACTGAATTCTTAGATTCAGACAGCTAGAAGTCCAGAAATAATTGGATAAAATAAAAAAGGAACAAAGATTTGGACTAGAATACAATTTTTTCCCCCTAAGTTATTTTGAAATTGGTGTGGAACAAATTGCTACCTGCACTCTTTTCAGTCATACCAATAATAAACCCATAAATAAATACAAAACTGAAGTGGAGCACTGCTTTCCACACCTCCTGCCCTTGATCCCTGCAAGTACCAGGAATCACTCTAGTTGTCTTTCACATGGTCCGATTAAAAGGTTTTTGAAATTCTATTTCACAGCCTTTGTGTTTTGAAAATGTTGTTATCCTCAGTTCTTTTCAATAGACAGAAACAGAGGTCTCCAGAGAGCCATTCATCTCATCTTAAGATAGGCATCTAAGACAGGTCAGAAAATGGTGTTCTGAAGATGATTCTATTAACTATAAAGGGAGAGTAGACTCAGATATCCAACTTTTAGAAGTCTGTAATTAGACAAGATGATTTTTCACTCATCAAGCTACTTTTAGACAACTTTTTTTTCCTCTTAAAATTTAAATCTCAACTTTTTAAATGAGAAAAATACACTACACCCTTACTAATTTTAAAGCCCTGCACATAGTAAGAGGGACTTTATTTTTCTGCACTCTAGACAAACTTTCAAGCCTTTCCTACTTCCCCCACTTGAAAGGCCAGCATACTAGAGGGACATTGCTCTCTCTGCATTTCTAGGTGTAATTCAACCCAAAAGTGTTTGAAAACTCATGAAAAATATTGTACTTGTCACATTTTCAGCTCAGGTTCAGAGACTTCCAGTTCATGTATGATTCAAAGGATCATCTAAATATTAGGATGCCTGTCCAAACTAAAATGAAATTCCATATACTTGAGATTCACCTGTCATTGAAGATAATGTTCCATAAAGAAAGCCCCAATTATTCCACTAGCAATGAAATACTGAGAATAACAGCAGTAAAAATGGCACTTTCTGAATTTACAATGATGCAAAGCTATGAGCTACCAGGAAGATGAACAAGGAATGTGGGAGACATTTTCCATTATTCATACTGTGCTCCTTGCTGTGAACATACCCATCCTGTACAGTCTGCCCAGAGTCAGATACTGTCCACCCCAAACAATTGCATGTGTCAGTTCAAATTGCTCGTTGAACGGTGACACCTCACTCATTTCATGCTCCTCACCCTTTTCTCTGTATCATTCCTTTGTTGTGACCCCTTCTGTCAGAGATGTTAGTTTAGAGCCAGCATGAGATTAACTGCATAATGCTCCCCTTTCAAGCCTGCCTTTGCTTTATCTCCATCCAGCTGAGCTGGACCCCGGGATGGCTGAGCCCCCCCGGGAATGCTGCAGCTCCCTGTTTGCATAACAGCTCACTCCTTTCTAACATGACCACAATAAGAAGAGGGGCCACATTGTTTCCAGAAATAAAACAGATTAATTCTAAACCTACTGCAGAACCAGGATAATAATTCTTTCTTTTAGACTCCTCATTTCTGAGGAGTCTAAAATAGCTAGACATTTGTGTGCATGCTTTAAGGAACAATCCTCATCTGGGTTTACCAGGGATTTATGTTTTCCACCCCCAGTTTAACAAAATACATTCAGAAAAAAAAAAAATCAAAATCAGAAGACTGCATCACTATTTGTTAGTCTCCTCAAAATAAACATATTTAGAATTTTCCCCCAGTCCATCCACTGTTTTTCCAGCTAATGATTACTCAAAGATATGTTTACCTTCTTTCAAGGAACAGTTATTACTACATTTTTCCATGAAAGCCTATATCTGCTCTCTTTGCTGATTAACCAGCAAATTGACACCTTTTATGAAGAGGGCTTTTTTCAAGTTTTCCCCCTGCATGTTTATTCTCTGCACAAAGCATTGATTTTCTCATGTTTCCTCTATGCCAGGCAGTTCTGACTTCTTCCCTTCAAGTTACGCTGTAATAAAACAGGAGAAATGCTGCAGTATTCTCTCCTTAAAAAAGAATAAGATTTCAACATGGGTGGTATTTACAAATAAAATTCACCTCTCTTAACTTTATGCCTCTATAAACTAAGTTTCTAATAATTTAAGTCATGCCAACTGTCCATTTACATTCTCTACAGTCCTCAGACAGAAGCTTCCAGAGGTGCTAAGATGGGTGCTCAGGGCAGGCACCTGCAGGAGATACTGGCTCCCATCTTATCCATTAAATAAACACAGCACCTTAATGATCTGGCAAGAACAAGACATATATGGTTTGGCAGGGTCAAGTTGCAGGAGGTGAGATTTGCCCAGTGTCTGAATAACTTTAGGAACTTCTAGTCTTAAAAAACCCCAAACCAGCTGTTTTCATATAATCTGAAATAACTTTCAAGTGAAATGAGTGGTGCTGGATCATTTATCACAGTTTAACATGGAAATTAAAGCAATCACAGAGAAGTGTCTTCCAGGTGATTACAAAATTCCCCCCCCCATTTCTGTGCTCTTTTGGAAAGGTAATAGGAGTTTTGATTGTGCATCACCCAAGGATACCTTGCCTGTATACCTAAGAAAGATATATTTATTACAGTGATACAATGTTGTTAAGTACTGCTTAATATCCATGTCTTGCTGGGGAGGGAGCAAAGAAGAAGAGTTATTTTATCTCACTCTTAAATATACTTCAACATATAAATGATATCCTTTCTTGAATAAATTTAAATACATCAACTTTCCCAAAGTTTGAAACTGCAAGCATTCTAAAGCAATTTTTCACATGATATATGTAAAGATATCAAAACTATCTGATATTTATCTATGATAAATATCAGTTCACCTACAAATAGCATCCTGCTGAACCTATGTTGAACAAGAAAGTATCAGTAGATTTGGGACTTAAAGCTCCTAAGGAACCTGGTAAGCTTATCTTAAACATTTTGCAGAATAATATAGACTTGCACAGATGAGAAGTATGTGAGGTGGGTTGAGTGATTTTTATTTGCCATATGCATTTACTGCACTGGGTCTTGACGAAGTCTTTCCTCTGCCCCTCACTGTAGACCCAAAGCAGGTGTTGCAAACCTAAAAGCCTCCTGAAACAGCAGGATCCCCCTCATCCCATGCCTGCCTGTGATGTTGTCAAGGCATTTCCTAATCTCCATCCCTGCTGCCTTTTGACAAGTGTATGCAAGATTAGAACTACCAGAAGGAAAATATCTTCTAAGTAATATTAGTGGGGGGAACTTTTGCACTATGTGACAAAAGGGAGCTCTACTTTCAGGCCAGCAAGCAAGGAATAGAGCAGTTTTAGCATGTAAACTTTTCAAAAGTTTAATTTGCTTTTGAAAATTGAATTGCTGTAGCACAATATGGAAATCTTAGGGAACCCTTGGTCTTTTACTGAAATAAGCTGTAGCTTTTGACAGTGATCTGTATATAGATTATGGCATGAGAAAAACTATTGGGAATTAATTTAATACTATGCGGGGAATCAGATGGGACTCAACAGGACAAGAGATGGTTCCAGTTGTCTCTCCAAAATGGCTTCTGCATTTTTTAACTTGTGGTAAGCTCTTTTTAAAGTTAGTGCTTTATCCCCAGGAAAACTAAATTGTCAGGAAACCCGAATTTATGATGAGCCAATGTCAAGATCATGTAGTCTCAGCCCACTGTAACCATGTTTGTTATCCCTAAGTAGCAATTCAGCCTTTCTGCTATTCAGAAATAAATGAGCATTTTTATCTGCTTGTGTGCAGAATTTATGAAGCATACAGGAAAAGTCCCAGGTCACAACATTATTTACTTAGTGCTGCAAGGGGAGTTCTCTGGCAGCAAAGAAGAGCTGTGATATGACATGTTCTTAATATTTCTCTCTCCCCAGCCTTGTTATGTGCCCTGCAGTACTATGAGAGAAGCTCTCATACCCGTTCTGGGAAATAAGCACATCTGGGTGCCTCCCTAGAGA
Source organism: Zonotrichia leucophrys gambelii (assembly GCF_028769735.1). Classification (NCBI taxonomy): domain Eukaryota; kingdom Metazoa; phylum Chordata; class Aves; order Passeriformes; family Passerellidae; genus Zonotrichia; species Zonotrichia leucophrys. The sequence goes on along the minus strand of NC_088169.1, from coordinate 19,791,818 downwards.
GCCTGAACATTAATGCCTACAGCATGGGGGAACAAATAGGAGGAATTAGGGCTATGATCTCATTGGAATCACAGGAATGTGGTAGGATTCTTCCCACAACTAGAGAATTATGATGGATGGAGACAGACTTTTTGGAAAGGGTGGCAAAAAGGGTGAATTATGCTGTATGTGAGGGAGCAGCAGAGATGAATGGAGCTCTGCTGTGGGATAGGTGGTAAAAGGGCTGAGAGCCTGTGTGTCAGGATAGGGGACAAACTGACATAGGTGATATTGTGGGTGTCTGCTACAAATTGCCTGGTGAGAAAGAAGTGGAAAAAGTCTTCAGAGAACTGGAAAAAGCCTCATGTTCACTGGCCCTGGTCCTCATGGGGAATTAGAATCACGGTGGTATTTTCTGGTGTGCTTTGACTGAGTAGAAAATGATGGAGCTGCTTTGCTCATGTCATACTTACAACAAGGAAGGGCCATTTGGGAATCTGAGGCTGCCAGCACCCTTGGCTGCAGTGATTATGATAACTGGAGCTCAGAAGATGGAGTGGAGGGAACAAGGCAAAATTAGGATTATAAACCTGGACTATAGCAGAGGAGTCATGACTTAAATAGCTGGAACAGAGGCTAAACAGAGTTAAGGGGAAGAAAAGTTTATTTATTGAAGGGCCTTCAAAGGCCACCCCCTGGCTACAACTTTGGCTCTGCCCAGATGGCTCCAAGATGGAAGCAAAAAGAGGGCTTGGTCACAAGAGCTCCCATTTTTATAAGTTTTTGGTCAATTAGCATATTGGAGCTAATTGTCCAGTTACAGCCCAGCCCCAGCCCATGAAGTCCCATCCTACTTATTTTTCTCTCTTCAGTCCATGTTGTTTATACTCTTGGGGCTAAGAACTGGATCCAGCTGTGCTTGGGTCCCTGGCTAGAGAAGGCACTGTTGTGTCTACCTGCTCTGTGAAGGGAGCTAATTATCCCCTTATATGAAACACAGACCCACACACCAAAGCAGCCTAAAATCAAAAAGAAGAAAAAAAAAATAGAAAGCTAAAACCCAAGGTATCAGGAGACTTTGGCCTTTTTCAGAGATCTGCTTGGAAGAATGCCATGCAATATGTCCCTGAAAAAAGAGGGGTCAGGGAGAGCTGGTTCATTATCAAGGATCACTTTCTCCATCCTCAGGGGTGGTCCATACTAATGAGCAGGAAATCAAGCAGAAGCAGTAGGAGGCCTGCATGGATAAACAAGGAGCTCCTGACTCAACTCAGACATTAAAAGGAAACATACAGGAGGGGAAGCAGGGATTTCAATGACATTTATGGGAAAACTTATCAAACATCAACAGTCTCAGTTTCCTAAAGAAAACTTGGTAGGGGTCAGGACAAGGAATTCTAGTTACAGAGAGCAGAAAAAACAATGCAGTCTATGCATTTCATATGGCACTACCTACAGATCTGAGCAGGCTAAATTCTAACTTGGGACCTATCTGAGAGTAACTTTTAAAGAATAAGAGACTTATCATCCATTGGGACAAAAAATGATCTGTGTTGCTGGTATTTGAGATGATGTCTCATAATTTTCCCAGTGCCTTCATATGGCTATTGAAAGGAAAGAGTGATTGATGTAGAACTGGAGGGTCTTCATATCTTTGGCAAGTAAGACAAAGCAGGCCATCAGCCCTCTGATTGCATTTCATACAGTGGATATTTTCCAGCTCAGTGCTTAACCATTAACTTCTCAAGGTAAAATGACTACTCAGCGCAGTGAATATATTGAACATTGTAGAAAGACACAGGAACCTTTAAATGGGCCAGAGTGGGTCATCCATCACTCCAGCCAATGGTGTCTATTCCAAATCCTGTCTGCCTAATATTCAGCTGGAAGGAGTCCATGAGCCAGGTGGTAAATAAGTTGGCTGTGCACAAACACAAATCAAAAGTGGTGTGAAGGCAAAGGTGACGGAATAATGGTAAGCAGCATCTTAAAAAGTTTTAAAAATTTGCATTACTAAGTCTGGATCCTCAAAGCGCTCATTTTTTTCCCCACTTTTTTTAATATAGAACTTAATGTCTACCACTCCACTGATGCCTGGGGCCAGAAATCTATGGAGAGAATCTGGTACTCAAAATACAGAAACCTATCTTCATTTTGCAAAGTTTCTGACCAGACACAGTGAAAAATAGCAAATACAGTCAATAAAAAAATACATATACTTTAGCACTTCCCTGATCTGCAAGGAAAATTTATGAGCTTCAGTTTAAAAGATGGTGTAGAAGAATTTCTTGGACTATAAAACTTCAAAAAGAGGATTGTTTATATGTTCCTTGAAGAGATAACCACTTCTGCTTCACATAAATATATATACCTATATATACACACACAATGATTTATGAAGTTGATATAGTTAGGGAGCATTACAGTAAGGAGCAGTGATCAATGCACCACAAAGACATAAAGTTATGTGCTAATGGGTTTTTGATGTTGCCGGAAAAAACACAGGAGTGATAATATTAGCCAGATGATTCAAAAATGCATTAAAAATAACACTAATGAAAGGTCAAACATTGCAAATGGAACATTGCAAAGCTCTTGGAAAGACTTCTGGGACTCTGAAGGCCTCAGATGACTCTTGGGGATTATCATGAAGTCTTACCCATCCTTGAGTATGTGAAATGAGTAAAATAGCTTTTCTGGCCATATTTACAGTATATTTTTAAGGTCAGGTAGAATCAGAAAATGTTAGAGGACCACAGAAACACTCCCTTCAAAACAGACTTAAGAGCTTCCCAACTTCAAAACTGTTATTAGCAGTAACACTCACCATGCTGCAAATCACAATTCCATCCACTGCATTCCTTACTTTCAGACTTAGTGTGTCCAGAACTAGTAGATAAATTCCTCTCATAGGCAGATATTTAGACTTCCCAAAACTAATAAATTGAGGTCTGCAGTGTACATCTAATGTGCTCAATGCTCTTATGATTTTTTCCAGCAGCAAATTCACATAAAGCCTCACACCTTTTAACCACTCCCATTAAATTATTAAGTCTTTAGAGATCTACATGTGATACAGACTAATGCCAGAATTTATCAAACTTTGAACCAACAAAGGAATTAATTGGAATTGCAGTCTTTACACTAAAAATAATCCAAACCCTAGCTAAACAGCACAATCCTAGTGTAATAGAGAACTATTGTGTAGTGAGTATGATCATATCCCTGCTACAGCAGTTTTATTACATTCTTCCTTTAGGTGGCATTTGTTTGAATTATTTGATAGTAAATATGAAGAGGGATAAGGGGCTGAAAGTATTCATAAAGTCTTTTCTTGCAATATTACTCACAATATTATTCTCCTCTGATGTCTGTCTTTATCTAGTAAATTTAAAATTTCACTTTTTATATTATTTAATTTATAGAAAGCTTTTTGATACACCAAAATACAACAAAAATTCTCAATATTACAATACTAAGCTTAAATTTAAAGGATATTTTAATTTAATATTTTTAAACCACACTGGTCTAAAACAAATATGCAATGAGACATCTGTCTAATCATCTTAGAGTTACAGGGAGAAAAAATAAAAATAATCCCAGTGACTCCAACTGCTTTTCTTACACACTATCCTATCATTTGAAGAAAAATAATGAAACTATACATAAAGCTGGTTTTAATGGAATTTTGGAAATTTTTTTGTTCTTACTAAGGCAATTGACTAGAAAAGCCAACTCCTGAAAATGGGCATTGTTCAGTAAATTTTTATTTGATTCATAGTAGGATGGTGTGAAAAATATCAGCCATGGAAAATAACAATCAGAGTCTACAGAGATCTTATTACAATGTCAAAACAAGACATCTTTCATGTAAATTATGCTAGCAGCAAAATATAAATTATGACCATAGAAGTGAATGGAGAAACTCTTAATCAATTAGTATAGAATATAGATTTTTTTTTGTCTCTGTTGTATCAGCATATAACTTTAGTAAATGCTACTTCTAGCCTTAAATTGGCATGCAGTTACCAGTCCACTGCTTCTGGAACAAATAAGCTCCACAAGATTACCCATAATGTTTGAAATTCAGCCTGGGTATTTCAGGAGGCAAACTGGCTTGGATCCTTGACCTCAAAAGTCTTATATTTATTCCTGTAAGTTGCAGAACAATTCAAAGTAATCAGGGTCATAAAAGCAGTGAAATCTCATTTTCCTGAAAGCTTTTACAGTTCTTATTGCAGTGTGTTAGTCTGGTGTTCTTAGTCCAGTGTGTTTTGCAGTTAATTGTAAATTGGAAGGTTTTCAGGTGGACGCTAAGAATGTCTGAATGTGCCCTTTTAGGTGAACCGTTTAAACATCAGATACACAATTAATGCATACAAACTCATAAAAGCTGCAGGCTAAATGACTGAAGTAACAAAATCAATTATAGAATAATAGCAAATTTTTTTTCCTTTTAAAAAACTTATGGCCTACTGTCACCCTTTCCATTTAAGACTTGTACCAACACCCTTAGTACCTCAAAGCCATCATGATTAACAAAACAGATTTTTCAAAATCTGTTTCATATTGCCTCAATCTGCTGAGCTTCTGTCCACCTCAGGGACCTAAAATTTCTGACTGACAGATTCCAAACCCTGCAGAGTGATCACTTATGATTTCATACGAATAACTTAGAACTAGAAACAGATATTGTACTTCAAATAGGGTGTAAAATTCTGTAAAATGTTTGTGTCTAGTTCTGGCAACTTGTAAGATACAATGGCTACATGCCTGCATTGCTCTGATGGAGAGACAAAATATTTTTGTATTTTGGAGGGCTTTACACTTGTATGAATATCATTTTCCCTTTCATTCTAAGGACTATGCCTTGTAACTAGGCAACCATGCTATAGAGCATTATAGTATAATATTTTTTAATTCTCTAAAAATGAAATAGTTATTTGTCCACATTGTTCTGTAAATTTTTCTATAATGCTGCATAAACAGACAAATCATGGGTTTGTGCCTTTGCACTTTATTGCCTTTAATGATTATATTTACCTGTATTGTGGGTGATCTTCAGAGCTTATTTCTGCCTCCATTCCTTGTTAGCAATTACCAGTCATTCCTTTTTCCACTCTGTGGGAGTGGATCCAAACCAAAAATATGATCAATTGTTCCTCTATCCCAATGATTCTTTTGTGCAGGACTCTGTGGTGCTCAGCTTGGCCATTACTCCTTTTCATCTGCAAGGTCATGACTGTTTTAAGCTCTCTTGGCACCAGCGAGCACCACAACTCTTAACTTAGTGATTTCTCATCTAAGTAGTACTAAGGGCTTTGAGTTTTCCCACTCAAAGTGGGACAAAATGATGATTTAAGTGAGAATTTCTGTACCGTATTTATTGCAAAAGATAAAGATACTGTCAGGCTTCTAATAACAGAAGTTCCTCTACATTATGAATTTCATTATGAAGCAGAAAACCAAAAATTGCAGAGGATTAATCAGTAGCAGAGGACAGCAGGATTTTGCAGTCTCTTGTGGGAAGAGCAGAGTGGGATGAACCTGGATATATGGAATCAACATGGTATGAATGTAATATTACACTTATCTCTGGCATTGCTGTCTCTTCCTTGTCTTGGACCAATATTAATCCCCCAAAGCTAAGACCAAGAAGCTTCCACTGAGAAGTATGGCTGCCCACTTTGATAGATGGTCTTGGGATGAGTGTGACTTCAACTTTGCACTGTGCACCCTTATGCAAAAAGCTCGATTAAATTCAAAGTGTTATTTTTGACATTAAAAAATCCTTAAATGGCCAGTCATTTAAACCCTGGTGACATGACTCTTAATTACAAGAGAATCAAGATGATACCAAATTACACTAAATACAATACACAGTTTGTGGTGGATATTTAGCTTTATGCTTCAGAGTTCATACACATCCTCTTTTGAGCGCAGGGATGGGATTCTGTGCCACAATATAAAAAAGATATAAAACTATTAGAGTGTCCAAAGGAGGGCAACAAAGATGGTGAGGGGCCTTGAAGGGAAGCTGTGTGAGGAGCACCTGAGGTCACTTGGTCTGTTCAGCCTGGAGAAGACTGAGGGGAGACCTCACTGCAGTTACAATCTCCTTGTGAGGGAAGAGGAGGGGCAGACACTGATCTCTGCTCTCTGGTGACCAGCAACAGCTGACCCAAAGGAATGGCCTGAAGTTGTATCAAGGGAGGTTTAGGTTGGATATCAGGAAAAGTTCTTTAACCAGAGGGTGGTTGAAAACTGGAAAGGGCTCCCCAGGGAAGTGGTCAACGCATCAACCCTGACACAGTTCAATAAGCTTTTGGCCAATACTGTTGGACACATGTGACTCCTGAAGATGGTCCTGCACAGGGCCAGGAGTAGGACTTGATGATCTTTGTGGGTTCCTTCCAACCCAGCATATTTTGTGATTTAGTATAACTATTTCTTTTAACACAGCTGACAGGACCACAGATCCCTGTTCCTTTCTCTTTATTCTGGTGAATGGTGCAAGCTTACCTTGACACAAACACCACCTGAGATATCCAATTCAGGAGCACAAGCAGTGGTGCAGAGATGAAACCCCACCTCTAAATTCTCCCACTCCTCCCCCTAAAATACCAAAACACAAGCTGAACAGCCAGTCAGACCTTAGATGGACAGCATTGCCTTCAGAAAATGCTTGCAGTCAGTCTCCACTGACTTCAGAGGGAGACCACTCAGAAGTTGTAAGGTGACTTTCAGGTAAGCAGAGTTTGTTCTCTCAAATGCAAATGTCTAAGCAGGAAGTTGATGGGTGTAGTCATGACCCCTACAGTGTGGTTCTATTAATCTTCCTGCTTCAATGGCTTTTTGACAATTTGGCTATTCATCTGGTGGAGACATAGGAGAAGTGGGCCCTGGAGAACAGCCAGCATTCTGGAGTTGGCCTGATGGATAACCAGAATAATTATTCAAGTGGATGGTCTGATACAGCTAAATATGTATTTTAAATTTATGTGTTTCAAAACTTCCAATATCCTGACATGTTTTCAAACTGTGCTAAGCCAGAAGAGTCTTGAGGAATTGTTACACCAGATGTTGTGCATCTCTCTCCTAGATCTGTTTCTTGAGGCAGTCTGAAAAGACTGGGTTCTCAATGACCGCGGCTGGCTTGGCTTGGAATTTCATGGGCATCTGATTTATTTCCCCTTAGTGTATGTTGTGCTTTTTTAAGAGGGACCTCCTGGAGGAAGGGGAGGTTGTTTCTTCCCCAAGGGGCACTGAGTGTGCTCAAACAGAGAAAGTTCAGGAGACTTCAGGATGCACAGAGAAGGTAAGCTATAGAAAGGGGTCTGGACATCATGTGTGGGTTGGCTTAGAAGACGAAAACAAAGATGACAGAGCAGGCCAGCAGGCTTGGAGGTAAAGGGAGGAATTTCTAGAGGACTAGAGCAGACAAAGCAGAATTTGTATCCAATCAGAAATCTGTAAAGTTAGCTGCAATCATGGACTACCCTTCAAAACACACTGGATTTGTAAAAATTCTGTAGAGAATTCAATTTCTCTTTATGTCTTCTTTGTCTCCTTTTTAAAAAGCTAAGATTTTAGGTTTCAGTTTTCATTCAGACAAAACTTTTATTTCTGAGTAATGTAATGCAGATATGCAATAACCTAACTTTGAAAGAATCATCCAGGGGGAAAAAGTGCTTTGGCATATTGTAAACAAATAATTGTACTAATCTCAGCAGAGAAATACAAGAAGCCTTTAATAGGACATTTATATCATCTTAAAACCACTCATAAGGTACTCACTGGACTGATTTAAATCTACAGTCACAAAAGTATTTCACGGAACGTAAAGCGAGCAGCCCCTTTCCTCACCTCTTTCTTACTGCTCCACTGCAAGTAAAAGGAAAAATCTCATATAGCTCTGCGCTCCTTGCTGCATGAAGCCAGCAAGCTTCCTGACAGTTTCACTGATATTATTCTGCCTGCTAAGCTCCAACATAGCTCTGAACCCCAGGCATTTTATGAGGCCTGCTGTGATTTGAAAATACCAATGCCTGATGTTTACATGGAACAAGTCCTGATTTCTTGAATTTGACTAAAATTCCATTCATCTGCAGCTACAGAAACTAAAGCAATAGGTTGGGCAGTGGGAACAATTTTCCCATGGGCTTTGTGGAAATTGTGCTCTGTTTCTTTTTTGCAAGAGCTAGGAATATCTGCTAAGTATGTTACTGCTCTTTCATTAAATGGAAACACTTTAAATTCCTTTATTATTATTGCATTTTGATTTAAAATATATATCTGTAGAAGATCTGGGTGCACATTACAAAATTTAGATCAGAATTAGGCAACCATTTCTGTGACAACCCCCACACAGCACCAAAATAGCTGCTCTGAAAAGAAGTGATATGAGGCACATGATTAAATGTCAGTGAATTCTAAAGACTGTTTCTACTAGGGAGCACAAAGAAAGTGATCTTGCATTGTGCTCTAAAATGTCTCTACCCTGTAAGCTGATCTGCACAGACTGATGGTTCCTATGCTGTGCATTGGCTCTTTGACTCCTTTTTGACTCCAGAACGTGTGCATGTCCATTTCTGTGATCAAGGTGCACGATCTGGGCTGAACAGCCTGCCCTGGGGGATGCTGTGCAGTCCTTCTCTGCTTTCAACCTCAGAGCACTGCATGCTGCAAAGGGGGAAGGGTAAAACAGGTCTGAGAAAATGAGTGTGGAGAAAAAACAGCTTATAGATTTCACCCAGACTAGAACTGGTAGCCAAAGAAGTGAGAACAGGTGTGAAGCTCTCTTGTCAATGTTTCTTAGTGATCTGGGCAAACAGATTTCTGTTAGCAGAAAACATGGCACAAGAACCTTTGCACACAGGTTACTCAGGCATGTGACAGGCCACTTGCTGATAGGGATTGGAAGGCTGGTTCTCTATTTCCTCCGAACTGACAGCATTAGGCTTGTGCATTGTAGTAAGTAAATAGTTTTCTAAATGCACTGTATTTACAGGATAACTTTAATCAACTGCAGTACATTTCTAAAAATTGCACACTTTAAAAAAGAAACTTATATGACCTTTATGGCATTTTTTGTGCCTTTCAGCTTTGCAGTCCCTGCTGGTCTTTCCACATACCATATTCCCAAGATAGTTACTCTCCAGTGTTTATTGTTAAGACACATTAGGGATTCATCTTCTGTTCTAGAAGCACTAGAGAGCCTGAACAAAAATCAAAATCCTTAGTGACACTCACCAGTGGTCACTTGAATAAACAGAAGTGTTTTGAGCATGCAAGACTCCTTATCATGTTACTCAGTATGCTGAGCAAGTAAATATCTTAGTGTACATTCAACTACAGACAGATTTGCAGTCTTCTCTTCTGCCTGGAAAAAACAACATTCTTAATGCAAGCCACATGAAACAGTAGCCTGTACACACCTTGCAAACACAGATTTACACTGAGAACAACCCGTGATGTACAGACTGGCTGTTCTGTTGATGCCATGGTCAGGAAGAGCAGCTGCTGTGTGCTGTAATTTACTTTAGCTAAGAGCAATTCCTCTGCCTGAGACCTCACATATAATTCACAGGCCTGGTTGTATTAAACCTGCAATTAAGATCGAAATAACACATTGTAGTGGTTAAAATATGGGGTGTGTGATCTTTCAAACTACAGGCTGGAAATTTTAAGACGACATGCTTTGTCTCTTCAGATACTCAGGCAACTTTGTATAAGCTGCTTGGTTTTTAAAAGTACCTAGCAATCTCTTTTTCATTTGTGAATGTTTAGTATTACTGACAAGTAGGCCACCTATGTGCAAGTACCTAAATATGGACTGAAGAAACTGGGTTTTGGCACCCAGATACAAATGCCGTGTCGGTAAAGTTTCTGTTCATTGGGAAAAGCTCTTTTTTTTCTTCCTTTTTCTTCTCTCTCTCCTCTGACTGTAAGCTATTTTGCACCTGTGACATTGTTTTTTCGTCTCCTTGCTGCAATGTTTGCATATACTTCCCAGGAAAATGAGCACAGAATAAAAGCTTACAGTATTTCTTGAGTTTCACCATGATATCCCATTCTAACATGGAGGAAAAACAAATACAGACAAGCTGGCAAATTTTTAATCCATAACTAATATAAGAATCTGCGACTGGAAATAATAATAAAAGAAATATTTTAAACTTCAGACTACAAACAAAAACAAAGGCTTCCTACCCCAATACAATTCTATCATAACAAACTTGTCCTTGGTTTTAATATCTTGAAAAAAAAATTGATTTTGCCTCTGATTTTAAAATTCAACACATATTTCATGATTTTAATCACAGATAGTACTAGAAAGACTTCAGTGGTATCCCTGCTTTTTAACATTTTATTAATTTAGAAATTCATACTTTGATCATTTTTCTGAAGTTGCCACAAAATTTTCATTCTGCAGTTGGTTTTGGTAAAAGTATGAGAAAATCCCTGATGGCAGAATCAGGATTGCCTTTGAGAAGAAGGTGGATGAGGTTTTATTCTCCTCAATTCTCTTTTTATTGTAAATAAATTTTAAGTACTTGCACATTAGCATTTCAAATTTTTTTTTCTGATTCATCTCTATACATTTTCTTATGATTTGTGAAGTCATATTTATTCAACCAACACTTAAACACGTGCTTAACTTTGTGATTGTTTCAAGTTTTATTTTAGATTAAGTGAAGCCATGAATAGGGCTGATTAGAAGCATATTTAACATTTTCTTGAATTGGGTCCATTTGTCAGTAACAGAGCAACTGTAGATAAGTCCTTTCCATATTCTGATTTGAATATTTCATACATACCCATTCCAGAAAAGTGAATCCTTTTTAACAAAGATAATTTCATTTTAAAATAAGTAATGCATTAGCATTGTCTTATTCATTGAAGTAGAAAATGTTGTCTAAGGTCTTCTTCCTTATCTTGAGCTCATCTCTGTATTGCAGCACTGACAAATATTCTATTTAATGGTGTTTTTCTAATGCTACAGGCTCAATATACTGCAAAAGTTTTCATTTCATAATAGCAACCAGTAGTTTTTGTTAACTGTCTTGATAACAGATTGCTTATATAGGTTCGACTACACATGCGTGGCTTCAGCAGAATTGTAGCATGAGTTGCAATATTCTTACTTATATTGTTCTATGCAATTCAGTACCCTTTAGGCTTCTAGATTTTTTTCTTAATTGGCAAGAAAGAAAATCTTATCTGTTACTTAAATTTTCTATCTATTATCTAATTTTGCACTTTCATCTACCATGTCCACCACACTAAATTACTCAGCAAAATTGAAAACCTACAGGGTTTAACACTCTGTATGGGTCAATTATAAAACAGGCCTGAAAATGCTCTATTTCACAAAGGTGCCAAAAAATGACAGGTAGAAGCTGGTGCACAGATTCAACATAAGCAGAGGAACTTCCTCATAATGCTGTAAATACAGACATGGAGAAAATCTGTAATGATTACAATGTTTTTATATAGATTTGTACAGTGTTGGTAAGCACCAGGATATAGGAATCTCTTCTAAAAAAATGTCTGTTTCAAAGGCTCAAGGCTGAAAAAGAGAATGTAACAGTTAAAAATACAAGTACCCAGAGTATTATAAGACTTACTACATGACAGAATCATAACCAACTATCTTTAGAAATAACAATCAGTAAGTAGGTGATCACAATGACAAAATATCTAAATATCTTCCCTTAAAACTTTGCATCACCAGCTATGTATTACCACCGCCTTACTCAATGGATTTTATTATCACATTTCTTTACACATTGTTGCCATTTGGATATGAGTAATATCAAGCACTGCAAAAAAATCATAGAACCTTCAGCTCTTATCTAAAAAAAAACCATTCCAGCTTGATGAATTTTAAACCATTTTGAGGATGAGACACAGCACTTTAAAGTATCTTTTAAAAGATTCCAAATCATTAAAACCCCTACTTGACTAGTCTTAAAAAAATTATAGTGTTGAGTTTTTAATTCACTGAGAAAAACTTTGACAACTTCTGTGAGACCTACAGAAGCATTTAAATATTAAGTGTTAGGTTTAGGATTCTACCTGTTTTCATTTAAATTATCTGGGATCAAATTTTATGCATCTTCTAAATGACAAGAGATGCTATTGGTCCAGCTGCAGGGCAAAATGTTTGTGCTGCTTGGTATCCTGGAAATCCCAAAGCATCTTGTTCTGGGGATTATTTAGTGCCTCAGAAGAAAAAATAAAAAACCTTAGAACTCAGGAACAAAAAAATAAGTGTTTCTTCATGTCAGTTGTAAATATATATACAATGTATCTTTGTAGCAGATTCTCTAGAAGCAAAACAACAGGGTTTTCAAAAAAATTAAGTCTTTACAGTGATTGGTTTAAGAGATTACTTGATTTTAAATTTTAGATAGTATAGCATTCCTGTCTGCATTACATATGTCTGCCATTTCCTTCAGAACAGGGAGCATCATAAAATGACACAGATTTCCTTCTCTAAAAATCCCTATGAAACTGCCATACTATATGAATCTAAGGCTTTTACTGGCCCACAGTCTACACAAGGATATCTATGATTACACAAAGCATTAGTATTAAGTGTCCTAATTTGATTACTCTGGCCAGGCATAAAGATAATAGTACATGGTAACAAAGCATCCTCAAAAAGCTCTATTTACTATGCTATTCTAAAAAAACCTGTAAAAAGCCAGGAACTGATGTCAGATTCTTACTTTCAGATTAGAAATGTTCATGTTCAATTACTGTTTGTTACTGAGATACTGAGTACATGTTGGTTTGCTGTCTCTGGCTGCCTGTTCTCATTCAGTGTTTACATGTACCTTTGTCACATTCAAATGGGTTTTACTTCACCTGACTTCAGTCATCTGTTAGACAGTCCTCTAGTCAAAGGTAGGCATCTGTGCTTCCTCTCACTGGACTTAACAAAGAAAATAAAGCACCTGCAGAAGGGAATTTATGTCACTTTTCCTAGAAAGAGATGGTTTGGAGTGCTTAGTACCTGTGCACCTCAAAGGTAGGGTATGACTAGCTGAGGCTGGGTCCTGAAATTTTGGTAGCTATGGAGAACAATCCCACTGTAGTAACTGAAAGGTATAAATGTATGTGGAAGAAGAGTGCAGTCATGACACAGTCTAATTGATATTTCTGCAAATGAAGATAAAATACCAAAATATTATCTCAATGTACAGTTGATGGCTTCAAAGCCAGTCCAAACTACACATATCAACACTCACTCTTGAAAGAGAACAACGCCCACCCCTTCGCTTCTTCGGGTAGGCAAATTTTAATCTTTTACTATGAGACTGACAGTTTTGTATCCAGTTGCTATGACAGCAGAAGCCAAAGAACCATGAACCAAAGTTCACTCTCATACCCCAGCCTCCTTCCCCATGTGTGATTCTCACATTGCACAGCTCCAAAATGCACAGCACTTAGCACAGTAGGAAGGACACTTGCCCAGGTTCTCTTTTCATGTCTCACATCTGGGAGTAAGGCTCCTGTGATACTGCTATTAATGGACCTCCAGCACGTTGGCTGGTCCAAGAGTATCTCCACAGGCATTCTGGAAGATTTGCAATGCCGCAATAGCTTCTGCCTCGGAAAACAAAAATATAAAAGTGACTATAAGCACTGCAATATGGCATGTATCTATTTGGAAAGCCAAAGAAAGAAGAGATAATTTCAGCTTCATTTCAAATTTTAATGACTTTCATAAAGGCCTACCATTTTGGGTACACATCCTGTGTTTACAATGCTGATGTTTATAAACAATCCTTTTTATCTCTTAGTCATTGTTTTGCTAGGCAAAACTCTTTCTTGTCATAAGACTCTTCATTACCTTTAACATTCCTGCACCTGCTCTCAATTTTCATAAATGTACTTTTTGAATAAGCTGAGTATGGAATTTCTGATCTGATCTTATGCTTTCTATTTTTCTACATATCTCTACTGGAAATACTTCAGCCAGGATATCCTAGGATCACATTTGCCTTTCCTGAAAGACCCTGAAATCACAGAAATTCCAGTGACCCCTTAGAATTTCTTCATTTTTCTGGCACTCACCACTATGCTCTACAGCACCTTTATGTGAGAAGCCTTGGAGCATGAAGTGCTCAAGATAAGAACCTTGTTTGATATGGAACATATGTGCTTAATCTTATATATGGTGTATCATTTCATCAGCTTCAGTTAGCTTTGTAGAATCTTGGCCTATCTCCTCAGTCTATAAATAAATAATGACAGATTTATAAATAAATCAGTTTCTAACCAGCTGAAACTGTATTATCTTCGTAGCTTTTACCAATCAATAGAGCAGCGCAAATGACAGGCATGGGTTCTGCAGTTTTAAAAAAATCTGGTATAACAATAAATAAATAGAGTACACGTAAGTACCACATAAATATTTTGATGCACTAGCATAAAATATTTCATATGGTGTTTCAGAATATGCCCAAACCGTTTACATTTATGCCAGGCCAGCAAGTGCTTTTTAGCTGGCAGTTCAATGTTCTCCCAACATAAATAGATGATCAATCATTCTTTGTTGCTATTGTTTTAAAGAATAGTTTGAAACCCAATTCACACTGTGTTAGTACGGCCTGTTCTTTTTGTTCTCTTATCAATACAAGCTTTAGTATTAAAAAAGTGCATTGTTTTCATCTGGCTGCAGGAGTATATGTGCTGAGCTCTGCTGTTATTTCCTAAGTTCTTGGTTGGTGGGAGGGTGCAGGTGCAAGCCTGCAGAAGAGACTGAAACTCAGTGAAGGTACAAAGTAAAGCACATACCAATCCATTCAGAGAACAAACACACAAATGAAAACACTTAAGTGGAGAGAATCCACTCCCATACTGAGAATTATTGTATTACAATGCAGAGTTTGTGTGCAGATGAATTTGAATTTCACCTGCCTTCCTGTTCTGTTCAGAGGAAACTTATGGAGAGCTAAACTCCAGCGCCTCATTTAAAGCCTGACGCAGGACATGAGGCAATGCATCTGTTCTTGTTCTTGTGTCAGGAGCCCTAGATTTATATTTTTTCCACAAGATGTGGTATGAAGAATGCTTGACTTTAATTACGTTGCCACAAACCAGCCTTGTCATGTTCCTGCCACAACGAGGACGCCGTCGGTTCAGGTCTCTTTCCTGGCACGTACAGAGGGATCACAGGATAGTGCCAGCAGCCAGCGGTGGATTTCAGCCCGCTGCCTTCCTCGGTCCCCACTGCTGAGCACTCAGTGCGGGGGCTGAACGCCAAAAGGCCCTTCCTCACCCTCGGGGACTGCGTGGAGCAGTGTGATCGTCGAAGCAAAGACGGCTCTCTGCTTTCCCAAGTTTTAGCTTTGCAAGGCCCAGGGTGCCTTTCCCAGGTTGGGGCGGGAGGTTTCGCCTCCTACTTACCAGGGCACCCCTTCCCCTCTCGCCCAGCGTTCCGCTCCCTGCCTCGGGGTCCGCAGCCGTGCCCCTCACACCCGGACCCCTCGCCCTCCTTCCCCGGCACCGCGGCTCCGGCAGGCCCTGTGGGGAGCCCGGCCTCGGCCCGGCGGCCGCAGCGCCGCCTCGGGCTGGAGCGGCGATCGGCGCTCGCCCGGCTAGAGCGCGCCCTGCGCTCGCCCAGCGGAGCGGACACACGGCCGGCCGGAGGGACAGACACCCCGGTACACCCTGCGCCCTCCTCAGCGCCCCGCCGCCTCCCTCCTGCGGGCACTGCGGAGCGGCGGCGGAGCGCGGCCGCCTCTCCCTCCGGCTGGCGGAGCGCAGGCTGCGGGCAGCGCTCCCGCCGGGCACCCCGCTCCGCTCCGCTCCGGACTCAGCCCGGGAGAGCGCTCGGCAGGCGGGGAGCGGAGCGGGGCGGGGGGAGCGGGGGCAGGGCTGCGCGCAGATGAGCGCCGGTCCTGCGAGATGCTGCACGCCCAGCTCCCCGCCGGAGGGGGGTAGCAGCTGCTGTCTCCACCGGCTCCTGCTCTTTTGCAAGGGCTGTTGCTGCCGCTGGACGCAACCTTCTCCCGACATGGAGCTGCTGCCGCCGCCGCCGCTGCTGCTGGAGTGAGTGAGTGTGACGGGCAGAGCTAGCCGGCCGCATGGATGGATGTGTTTAGCTTTGTGAAGATTGGGAAGCTCTCCGGGTAGGTGTCTGCCGCCACCGCCGCTGCTCCGCGAACCGCGGGCGTCCCGCGGCTGCGGGCGCTGCCCGTGCCCTGCGGGGGCAGGCAGGGATGAGGGCTGCCGGGGGCTGCCCGGCGTGGGGAGCGCCCAAGCCGCTCCCAACTTCTCTGGCAGCGGGGCTCGGCGTGTCGGGGTGGGGCGGTGGGGGCTCGCTGTCCGTGGTATCTGCCCGGGCCGTGCCCATGTCCCTGCGCGGGATGGGTCATCTATCCCCCTCTCCCGTGTGAAGGGACAATGAACTGCGGCCGCAGTTGGGCGAGAGCGCTGCCCTCCTTGAGACGCCGGCCGGAATGGGCGGCCGGAGTGCCTCTGGAAATGCCAAAGCGGCGGCAGAGCCGGGGCCGGGCGCGGTGGCGGTGCTGAGGGGTGTGTTGGTGTTGGGGGTGGTGGCCGCGGTGCGGGTGTCGGTCATCCGCGGGAGCGGGGGCGAAGTTCCGAGAGCGAGCAGCGCCTGGCCGGGCCGCGCCGCCGGGAAGGGTCCCTGCCCTCCGCTCCGCTCCGCTCCCGCCGCACCGCGGGCACACCGGCTCCCCCGGGAGCCGCATTTTTGGAGAAGTGGCGAAATCGCCGCCACTCGCATCGTTTGTGAGCGCTGCCCCTCCGCCGTTTCACACAGAGATGGGCGCAGGAGTGGATTTGGAGTCTCATCCCTTGCTTGTAAGGCTCGTACTCCTCGTTGTTTAAATATGTGGTTGATTTGTATTGTTTTTCTCTATTTCTTTGTTTTCCGAATAAACCTTCTCTTGAATGGCCTCAGAGTTGCGGTCTGAGGCTGTGGACTATTGCGTTCGCAGCCGGTTGCCAGGCCTGGAGCTGCATAGATAGATCAAGAGGCACAGCAGACCCTGTTACAATGTTCCCACCGTAGTTCAGCCTAACTGGAGGTAGCCCTTCGCAGCTACACCGGGGATTGTGCTTTATCTCAAAGATGCAGTATGAAAGTACTTGAGTCACATTTATTTCTCAGGATTCTGGTGTGGATAATCTTCCTAAAGGATTTCGCTTTGATCACTGTAACTAGGAGTGTTTCAAATTCTTATGATTCACTGGTTCCTACACCATAGTTACCATATCCCTTTCTGTTTATGAGGCACGTATGAGGCAGAAATTGGACGGTGTACAAAAGGGAGAAAGGCCTTGGTAAGGAAATAAAAAAGGTGGCTACTCCCATGATGGTCAGGTAGGGAGCTTGTCAAAATGACAGATGGTCTGTAAAGAACAAATATTGCACGGCTAGAAGTTACAGAGTGCCACAGGTGCAGGCACAGCCTTTATCCCCCAAAATTCCCACCATTGCACCTGGCTGTGATTACAGCTCTGCTTGTGGCATGCCAGCACAGAACAGCTGCTGTCATTCAAGCACATCATTGTCTCATCCTGCTCCCAGCAATTTTACACCATGTGACAGTGACAATACAAGCAGCCCCCTCGGCTTGCCTTGGGTGGTGTTACTGGCTGATACCGCTAGAGCTGCAGCAGCAGGAACTACAGCAGAAACTTTGAGGAGAGGGAAAATATGCTCACGTAGATAAGGAATAGGTCATGTTGTATGGTATTTATTTCCAGGTAACTGAATTGTGTGACCTTCTCAATTTTTTTTTTTTTTGAAATGATGTTTTAGAAAAAGTCCCAGGTCTTCACGTCGCACTTGGTCTAGAATCAAAGGCAGAGAAAGGGATGTGTCATTCAAAAATTTCATTGTGTCAGGTGTATGGCAATTTTTAGATATATATATTGTAAGCTTGGGTCTTTCTTGGTGCGTACAAAATCTGTAGCTTTCTGCATACTTGAAGACAGAGCTAAGATTTGCATTTAAGTAAAGACAGATCAGAGAAATTCTTCAGAAGAACCTGAAGGTTCCTTCTGAAATGAAATTGCAGGTTTTAAAGCTTGTATCTGCCTCTGCTTCATTTAAGGATATGAAGTACTTACAGACTGTGTTTATCTTGTAGATTGCAGTACATGCTTTCTGTACTGAGCTATACTTTTTATTTCTAATTTTCCGGTTGTTAAAAGACATAATAGTTTACACAGGACTTGACTTTACTTGCTGTTACCTAGGTTACAGCCAGGTGTCTATTCCAGTTTTAAGAGAGCTTCACGAAGAAGACACTTCCAGTGTAAACCACAGGTTTAGTCCCTTTGTGCATTTGGGTTGGAAAACTAGTTTGCCCAAAACTACTGGTTGTTTGCTGCTGGAAGAAAGGCCTTTTCCAGAAGAAAATATTTAACTGAGAGTGTGATCTTACAGACAGATTATCTACAGAAAGTTGTTTTGAACATGACTGGTGCTGAACTTCTTTTAAATTTTATTTTGTTCTGCATTCAGATCTCCTCATTTTAAGTTGCAGGTCTTTTACTACAATTTTAGTCTGCAGCCTTGATTTTACAGGCTGTGGCACACTTAAGGTCTGTTATACATGACTACTGGAAGGGATGCTTCCTAAAGTCATTATTTGATTTTAATGGGTCTGGTAAGAATTTAAATCTTGTCTTAATGAATTAACATATAAAATTTTTTTATCTGGAATAAGCTTTAGATAGGGCTTAAAGTCCTAGAAGGTGGCTACTGGATATAAAATTTTACATAGCATACATAATTTTTTATATTTTGATTATCTGTGAGGGTTTTTTATGTGATACCTTTGTGTTTAGGGTCTTTTAGAGACTCTGCTTCTACAATGGCTTCAACAATTGTCCATACTTGCTGGGTAAGTGGAAAATATGGACATAATCTGGAAAAGGATTATGTGCAGAAATGACAGAGAATGCCAGACTGGTTTTATGAAAAATGTGATCTCTGGTAATCTTGCACTTTCCTTGACTTTGTAGGTCTGTCACACTGTGTACTATGCATAAACATGCACATCCTTCATGATAAAGTTTCTGTTGAAAGTTTGGAGATACCCATCAGACACCGAAATAAAAAATACCAAGCAAGAATAGTGATCACACTGACATAGCCTCTTCCCCATTCCGTTTTGGAAATTCACCAATCTGGTAATGGTCTGCAGTAAATGTTTTGGTATAAATCTTACAGTGTCATTCTCTGGAGAAAAAAAACACAAACAAACAACCACATTTTATTGTGATGAATGTCCAAGTGTAGAGAATGACTGACAAGTGTTGTTCAATGGATGAATGCCCTGATGTGGGGCTGTACAAGGCAAGTGAATGTTTCTGTACTGTGGGCAGCATAAGCAGGGATGGTGTGGTAGCATCTATAATTTGGGGTGGAGGATTTGTGCCAGAGGTGTGGTATGTGTAATTTGGGATGGAGGATTAGTGCAGGTGAATATTTTTGTACTGTGGGCAGCATAAGCATGGATGGTGTTGTAGCATCTGTAATTTGGGATGGAGGATTAGAGCCATAGGTGAGGTGCAGAGCATACACTTGAGGTTGGTTCAGAAGTCTGTCGTGCCTGGTAGACTCACAGTGGGAGTGGTGATTCTTGAGCTAGGTATAGGCAGTGGAGGAGGGATGGTGCTGCTGTTCTGGACATGGAACTCTTTTCAGATCAAGGTAAATCTAAGAAAAGGGCACAGCGTCAAGTTTCTAGTCAATACTGGACAGGTGAACTATGAAACAATAGGTCGGAATAGTGGATGGAAGTTATTGAGAATTTAAGCCTGTATTCATAGAATATATTTTTAGTTGGATTTTTTTATTGGGAATGACTGTTTTTGTGATGTCTGTTGAGGTCAGTTCTATTTCAGAGCTTTCACAGCAGGAATTATAACTTTGATATGGAAAGATGCTTGTCTGGATGTCACCTGAATGTGACTGAGTGAGGCAGTGACCCTCCAGAGCTGGGATACAAAGCTCCTGTGCCCCTGTTTGTAGGGGTTATCTTTGTTTATCTACCCCCTGTTATCTTTGCCAGATAACACTAGGGAGAAAATGACATGGCTGTCTGCATGAGTGGCTGTCAGGTTCTAAGCTGTGGCAGTACTGCTGAGGGTACGGTGGGCATCTCTGTCACACAGTTACATTTGTGGGAGAAGTTCTGAGCTCAGGAGTAATTTGTCACCAGAAAGAAAATCTCCATGTACGCCTGCAGTATGTGGTAAGAAAGTAGAAATCAAGACCTTATTATAGCCATTAAAAGTATAACTAATGGTGAGTTAAACCCTTGTAACAAACAGGGGGATACCAGGAAGGTTTTGGACCTGCCCTTAACAGCCATGCCAGTTTGTCACATGGGGTATGTAAATTTGTCCTACATGGATCTTTACTTTTCTGCTCAAATTTAGCATTGCCATCCATTATCCTTGAGTTTAAATTTATTCCATTAAAATGGGATGTGAATAGTCATATCCTTGTTAGCCAGGCCCTTAGAATTGGCTTTAAAACAGTGACAAAAAAAAAAAATCCCTTAACCCTGCAAGCTCTTCTATTCACAGAACAGTCAAATATATTTTCTTGCTGTGATTATGCTAAACCTGAGGCTGGCTTTCTAACTGAGAAGGAACTTTTTACCAAGTCCTTTTTCATTGGGGTGGATAAATCTCACATTCTTATCTTTTGTGTTTATCCTTCCATAGCTGGCTATCTCTGCTCAGGTAGACTGACTTGGTACTTACACAGATGTTTGAACTTTTGGGTTCTTGCTGCTGATAAAAGTGAAAGAAGCCTAAAGGGATGTGGAGCCTTGATTTGTTCTCTCCCTTTCCAGTCTTTGTAGCCCTGTGCTCAGTTTTGTTCTCTCCAGATACTGACGTTAGTCCTGCCAGAATGGTGTGAAAGGTTCTCCCCTAGATCTGCCTTAAAATGTAACAGACTAGAAGCTGTGCCTGTTCTTCTGACTACTAAACTCTGTTGTGTTTTGTTTGTTTGTTTTGGTTTTCTTTTTGTTTGGTTGTTTGTTTTTTTTTTAGGGAATCAGGTTGCTTGACTTCATGATTTAATTATTTTTATGCAGCCAAGCAGATGTATGTTTTTAGATTTAAAGTTCCAAAATTAGCCTGTCCGTTGTTTGTGTTTTTGGGGTTTTTTTGAGGTGATTTTTTGGTTTTGTTTTTTAAAAATTTTTAATTAATTGAAGAATATTTTGGGATGTTTCTTTGTCTTTATCAGAATAGCACCTTTCTTCTCTGTGATTTTCCTTGCCAAGCCTTTATTTTCCTGTGAAGTTTAAAAAAACTCTATGTTAATGGAGAGACAATTGAAAGTGTGATTAACTTACTGATGCTGTTTTGCATATGATTTTTGGAACAATTTTTATGAGTACTCTTTGAAATGACAATATTGTAGCTTGTAAGTTATTTTCAGTATTTACAAAAGATTCAGTAAGAAAGCCTATGATTATCCTTTTCATGTTCAAAGGAGGTAATTTAATTCCAAAAAGGATTTTATTATACTGGATGATAATTCAAATAACCAATAATTCATTTCAGCCTCTTTCCTTGAGGACTGCATTACATTTAATGGCACATTTGCCTAGTCACATTAATACAGGAACGTTACCATATATTTTATTATTTGTCTTGTTTTGTAAGCTGACACACATAATAGAGACATATGCTTTAATGTTTGTGATGCTAGTAATGTTGTATGTCATAGTGACTTCAGCAGTTTAGAGACTTATTAAAACCACTCCTTACATTATGAACTGTTGCAAACTTGTCAAGTGGCCAGTGAATGATGACGCAACTCTGTTAAATGTGTAAGTTCTCTATACCAGAAGCAACATTGTCTCCAGAAATTTTTGAGAAAGCAAAAACAAAATAGAGAATGAGCCCAAAGTGTTACTTTTTTTCTCCTCTTGTACTAATTACTGAAGAAGGTGGAATGCAAACTTTGAGAATTGATGCTTTGATTTAAGAAAAATCAAAGTGTGCAGGTTCAATATAATGCTTTTATTTCTAGGAAGATATCTTTTCTATTTGCTTTTGGTTTACTTTGAAGGACTTCAATCTCTAGTGTAAAATTGTTGGTGACATGTCCGAATCAAGAATCTCAGGGCAATTTCTCTTACAATTGTAGCCTGCCCCAATGTTCTTGTGTGCGCATGTTTAAGTCACTCTGTTAAAATTTTTATATGGTGTCAGAAGACAGAAGAGGGTTTTTTGGTGGGATTTTGCCTCTATTTAATTGGTACCAGGACAAGCCTGAGGTATTTTACAGTTTATGTTTAGTTTTTTGAGGGAGGAGAAGGTTTGCTTGCTCCTGATGTGATTTGGTTGGTTGGTTTATTTTTGAGAAGCCTGCTTTTCAGCCTGACAGATTCATGTGGGAAATTTCAGTTAAATTGAAAAAAATTCTCACCATAGCAGTAATAAAAAATGAGGATAAGTTTCCATATTTTGCAGCATTCTAGATCATTATGGAAGTGTACCAAGCTGTTCATAGGGAATACAAACCATGACCTGAAATAATGAGAGGGTAATACATGGTGTCAGCTCCACTCATAATGTGGTGCAGAAGGGATATTTTACTGCTCTTGAGAGCATTTCCAAACAGTTATGTCAGATCTCTCACAACTTAGCATCTGACTGATGGGGCAAAGAATTGACTAAAGTAATGCAGGAGCCTTTTATAAAATGAGCCATCATCTGGGGAGGATCTCTATTTGCTGTAGACAAGTAATGCAAAAAATCAAATGTAAGAAAAGGGAAGGTAATTTTGGATTCCAGTCCTACTGTGCCATGCACAAATAGCTCTATTAAATCAGGAAAGACCATCCAGGTACATGAGCTACTCATTTTCATGACTGTGTGCATATAACCCATATGAATCCACGTTATGGAAACTTTTGGTGCTGATAAAGTATCAGTGTTTAAATACTACAGGAACATGCTTGAACAGGAATTGACTTCTGATAATACCAAACTGTACTTAAAGCTGCTTTTTATAATTAGGAATAAAATTACTAGTTTTGTGACATACCTTGAAGAAATCTGTGAAGTGAAAAGGCTGCACATTTATTGAAGGTATGCTTAAAGACCTTTAAAATAATAAGTGAGACTCTGTTTCTGATAATTGTTCAATTGACTGGAAATGAAACAAGTAACAGTGGAACAGTATAAATATCAGTAAGTAATTGCATTTCAAATCCTAGTGAAATCCACACTGCTTAAAATTTAAACCTGTGAAAGTACATTGGAGCTAGAGATGTAAAGTACTCCAGTACTCAAAAGTCTCTCTGATCTAAATTAGGACCTGCTGTGGGAGAAGTTTCTACCAGCATTCCTTTAGTTCAGAGCATACAGAAACTCCCTTTCAGAGGTTGATTATTGGCTACAAACTGAGACATTTCTTTTCATTAGTTTTAAAAACCAACATTTTAAATTATAATAAAGGTAGTGAGGGGACTTGTCAGCTATGAGAGTGTGGGGAGATAAGGCTCTGCAGAATAGATGGATATCTTGCAAGATTTTGCGAACTGCTGGTAAAAAAAAATATACAAAAAATAGAAAGAAGGCGGTGAAGACTAAGAAGGAATATTTGTATGTTAGAGTCAAATGCTGAGAATGACTCTTCATATGATCTGGCTCTTGATAGAGTTTACTTTTGGATTTTTATGAATTTTTGGAAACTTTAAGGGAAAGAGACTTGGGATATTGTAAGGTATTATGACTATTTTTGTATCTATAGATAATCAAAACAAAAAGGTATGTATTTGTGGATTGATCAAAACTACTTAGTGATTTACATTAACAATCAAAAAACCAAAGAAGTCTCCCTTCTGTTCTTCAGAATTTATTTCTGCATATGCCCTTTCTGTTTGTTTTTGGGGAGTGGGAGAGAAAAGACATAATTTTGAAACTAATGTTTTTAAGAAGAATATCTAAAATCGCTATTTGTAAAACTTTGCAGTACTGATTGTACCTTATTTAGAATGAAGGTTTTATTAATGTTTGTGTGTGATTGAGTTTTAATTGTTCAGATAAACTGTCAACCTTTTTCATGAAAATGCTTACATATTTATTTAAAATACTTTTCCAGCATTATGTAGCCTGTAAGGTTTTGTCTATGTTGCTTATAGATTTTGCAGTTTCACTGTTTGTTCTCAATCTTGAATTTGTGATTACATTCCTCTGGATTTGGCAGTACTCATATGTTTGGAAAGCAAAATGCCCATTATTCAATGGCAGTCAATGCTACCAGGAGTACTGGCAGTGGCACCAGCCATGTAAAACAAGCCTGGCATGTGTTACAAGTCCGAGCTGCCTTATTTCACTTGTGTTTGACTGAAATAGAGCAGGAGAGAACTGGAGGAGAAATCTGGAAATATTCCATTTCTAAGCAGATTTGTAGAGGCAGGATGCTTCATTACCTGAATGCCTGAATGATGGCACTGACTTTGACTTACTCTAAATGAGGCTGTGACAAGCCTTGAGGCATCCATGACAGGAGCCTTGGGACAGCAGAGATTGTAATTGCACAGCAGAGCCTGCTCCAGCAGGGCTGAAGTTCAGACTTTGGGGTTGGACCTGATCCTCAAGGTCCTCTCCAACCCAAACCATTCTATAGTCCAATGATTTTTCTTTGCTTATGATGTTAGACCTTTATCCCACAAAAAACAAAGAAAAAAAATTTTAAGGTTATGCATGGCAATATTGTCAAGGCCTTACCCACTCTAGAAAGGGGTGGGCTGTCTCTTTAACACTGCAGTGTGTAACAGGTTGTGCACCTTTATCAGAAAAGACAAATTTTGTTTTGACTGTACAATGTGGCTGATAAGTCAAAATGTAGTACATGTGTTCAGGTAGAAATTACCAAATTTCACAGGTTTTTTACTGGCATTAGGTTTTGGATCATATGAAAGTTGCTATTTAAAGGCATCTGCTTTTCTTGTTTTTTATTTTTGACTTGTGGCTAATCTCAGATGATGTTAACTGAATTTTTAATTTTTATCTTTGAAGAATTTTTTTCCCCAGTGAGGGTGGCAGATAGATTTCTCATGAAATTGGCTACCTGCCTAGGTCTTTGCTTTGCATAATGTATTGTGTGTTACCTGTCATGTTTACAAGGAGTGCCTTCTCCTCTGTCAGGGCACACAGTGAAAGGGGACAGAGAAAAACTGCACGTGGGGAATTATCTGTACTTGACTATTCTGCTTTGAAGGCAAGGTGAGTCTGGGCTACAGTGTGTAATAGGGGAGGAACGGCAAAGGAAGGAAGAGAGAAATTGGAGAAAGGAATTATATGAATGTTGTATTGGATGAGGGCTAATTTTCCTGAGTTAATTGAATTAATTGTTCAAGACTAGCTGATCTTTTTGTGAAGGTGAACTTACATTGTTGCCTGGGTAGAAGTTTAGTTGCTTCATAAGGCTGTTTGAATTAATTGGTGAGATGTGCTGTAATCTGTGTGACTGCTGTTTTAAAAAGGGAAGAATTCACTTCAGCATTGGAACAGAAACAACTTTTTTCGTTTCTAAGATCTTCAGTTTCTTCTTGAAAGTCCTTTAATTTTCTAAGGGGTTTCTGGTGGCTAAGCTTGATCTCACTCAACACATGAAATAACAAGGTGGTCCTTGACTCCCTGAGTATTTTCTGTTTTGGAGACCCTGCATTCAGGATGGTGCCTTCTCTTAGGGTGAAGCTCAACCCCTGCATTGGTTCACTGGTGAACCCTGTGATTTCCCCCTCTTTGAATGCAGATAACTTGACTGCAAAATATGTAGGTGTTGGGGAATGTGTTTATGTTTAATTTTGGCTTCTAAAAAAGTCCAAAAAACCAGAAGGCACTTGTTTTGTTTTTTTTTTTCTTTTTTTTTTTTAATTGGCATGGGGAAGAATTAGAACTAAGGTACTCAGGCATTTTGAGGGGGCACTTCTGTAATATGATCGGCCTCATGTAAAATCTACTGGCAGAAGACCTAATGAAGCTGTGGGGTCTGATTTCCATTTTCTTTTGCTTTTCAGTTTTCCCATTTTGTCCCCTGCAGCCCTTTATGTCTCACACTATGGTGAGCTACTTCAGGGACTAAAACCACTGGAAAACTGGTTTTGGTTTGTTTCATTTCTGCTGGTATAGATATCTAAGCTGGCTTGGCAGAAGTGATTGAAGCATACATATTGTCTTGGGCAGCAAGGTGGAAGGGGAGAAGGGGAAATGGAGCTTCTGGTGTATGCTGAGCTCTGTCACATTGCACCCCATTTAGTGGTGGGTGGTGCTGTGGGAGAACAGGGAGGTGAAACCTTTCTCCAGGCACCTCTGGGAGCTGAGAAGTGGGGAGGCTACGTGAGAGCCCCACATATGAGAAATCCAGGAAAAGGGGAGTTTCTGCAAAAGATGGCTTGCAGTGAGGAGAGGCTGCTTCAGCCCCTCTGAAATTCCTCAGATCTTTCCTAGTTCCTCTTGCTTCCTTGTAATTTCCTGCCTTTGAAGCCTGTTCTGCTGCCTTTAATTGACTTGGCTTTGCTTGGCACTTGGGAAAGCCAGTACAGGTTCTGTGTGCTAAGTGCAGCTTTGTGTATCTTGCACATCCTGATGTATGAAGGTATTGCACGCTTCCTACCATGCCATGCAGTCTAAAGCAACTGGCTTCCTGTTGTTTTTAAAAGCAGATTTCTAATAGTATTTTTGCTTTATTAGGCAGCAGAGGAGTGTGGTTGTCCAAGGGATTAATTTTCTTAGATTGCTTGTAGAAGGTAAACTATCCAGGATAAATGAGAGGTTGTTTAATTTTTTTTTTTTGTTATCTTTTAAATAATGAACATGTGTTCATACCTAGCAGCAATTTTGCAGTTATATCCTTTCCATGGACGTATTTTCCAAGTTCTGGAAGCTGTCTGGAGAGATAAAAGGTTTCTTTCAAATGCTCTATTTCTGAACTTGGAAAGAACATCTTACAGAAGCAAGTATAGAGTGTCTGTGCTACTTCTGAGACCACAGAAAAATAACTGGAGAGTACTAATGGCTTGCTTTTCAAATACTCCTAATTTTGAAACTGGAAATGGGAGTTTTATAGGTGCATAAGTAGTCTGAGTTTTTAATTACGCTTTGAACCACATGGCTTTCTCTTTTTTAGCGACAGCAGTAGTAAACTTTGAGGATCTTCCATACAGCAATTTTTCTCTTCCTTCTGTATCTTCTGTCATTTCTTATACATATATGGCACTTCATCAGCCCCCTTCCTCGTTGATAACTTTTATACTTTGCAATGTTTATCCATCAACTCTATCACATCATTGAATATGTGGTCTAAAAATGGTGGTGGTGATGGGGATCTTGAAGGATACATCTAAAGGAGAAATCTAAAAAGCCTCACAACCAATGATTTCATAGAAAAAATTAAATTTAGGACTACTAAAGCTCTTTTAGCTTGGGTGTTTTATTGTAAAAAAAAATATAGTATATCCAAAGAAGTACTCTCAGGATGCACAATTACAAAAACTACAAATTACAAAAAAAAGCTACAAAATTACTGTAGCTTTTGCACTTTTTTTCCTAGGTAGCAAACATCATGCATCTTCGTGACTTATAGTTAGCATGCCTTAAAGAAGACCACTTTATAAGTAATATCCATGGACTAAGAACAGTGGAATACAAATCTGTTTTTCTTTAGTTGGCATGTTTGGAGAAAAAAATCTTCCAATATATTTATTTTTTGATGCTGAATATGTTGCATATCTGTTTACTGATACGAAGGTGTGTTCTTTCAAAGCAAAACATTGATTATTATTCTTGTCTTTTGCTGGCTTTAATAGGCATTAAGGTCCTGTGAAGGTGTGGTTAAGACAGGGATGCTCTGCAATGGCAGTGTGGAAAGCTGGCAGATTCTTTGCCCCTGCCTCTTTTTTCCACAGTTGTCCTGTTGGATTCAAGTTGTCCATGATATCTGCGTGTGCGGCTTGGTGCCCTGAATGTTTGATAGATTTTAATAGTAGCCTACCCTGTCAAGGGTAAAGGATGAATTTCACTCTTCCAGATGTCAGTGCAAGCCTTCTCCTTCATATCAGTAAAAATATTTTGTATTTCTTTAATAGCAGAATGTTGATTTGCTTTTTGTTGTGTTTTCTAAAGCTTGTCCAAACTTCACAGTGTTTTTTAGCCTTGGACAAATGTATGTTTTTGTTTTTTCCCTTACATTAGTGTTCTTAAGCCGTTAATGTCAGAGTTCATCCCATTTTCTCATGTTATGTGCTGGTTCTGAAAAAGAGGAATTCTGTTTTGATGTTAAATGTTAAAAATGCTTCTTTCATAGTAGAAGGTTGCATTAGTTTCTTTTTTTTTTTCCAAACAGTTCATAGTTCAGTGCTGCAATAAACAGTTTTCCAACTAGAGGACACAATACCTATTCTACTGGGTGTTATTCCAAAATGGCTGAAATTTATTTGAGCTGCATAAATGTTACCCATACTATTTGTATATATTTGTTTACCAGGCTGTAATTATAAGAACTGACATTTAATCTACTCAGGGTTCAAAATATTCATTTTTTTCTTCTATGAATGTGATGATAAGCAGAAAACAGTTTGTCTCTCAATTTCTGTGGTATGGTTTGCTGTTTTACTTCCTTTCCCCCATCCCCCTCCAATCAGTTTCCAACTTGAACAGCTTTTTTTGCTAGTTCCCCCCTTTCACAGTGAGCGCTTAATGCTGACTCACCACTTGTTGTGATTGGGCTGCTTGGTACTGTTGGCAGGGGCACAGGAATGAGTGTGTAAGAGCACTCTGACCACAACAGACACCTTCTTGATCCAGATTTCTTTTTTATTAATTTATTAGTTCAGTATTCTGGCTTTTAAAGGTGTTGGGGGAATATGTGGTTTAGACTTTCATTTATATTTATGTTCAAGGGAGAGCAGTTCTGAGCATTAGAAGATCATGGTGATTCTGCCTTCAGTGAACAGTGGCAGGAAGCTGTAAAGCTTGTTTAGTGTTGTGTGAAACCATAAGGAAACTTTACTCTCATTTTTTGTAGTCTTTGCAAAAGTTGAGTAAGTAAGTACAGCATGGCTACTTTTTTTCTCACACACATGCAATTGTTTTATTCTGTCTTCCTCCTTTTTTTCTTTCTGAGCTGAGCGGCACAGACCTTATAACTGACTCGAGGTGGATTTTTCTCCTTCCAGCCGGTCTGTGCACCCTGCATAGGCCAAATGACCCTGTGTACATCGTCTCTCTGCTCAGTAAATAACAGTGCAGCTTGAATCACAGCCAAAACTTTCTGTGCAGGCTTAACTGTAGCTCTAATTTCATCTGGTAGGACCTGCCTGTCCCAGGTGCCAGTTCAGTGTGTCTGACCAGCCACAACTGCCCGGTGTATCTGAGTGGAATAAATGAAGCATCCTCAGCATGGAGCTGCAGCCTCCACTGCTGCCAGGTGGGGAGAGGAAACCTGCCACACATACCTTGGGTCTGCTCCCCCATTTATGCTGCTTCTGAAGGTGATGGTTCCCAGCCTTGGCAGACCCTTCAGCAGGCAAATCTAGTCTGGCAACTGTTTTGAATAATTTGCTGAAACCCCAGTGTTAATGATGGCAAAGGAGTTGCATGCTTGGTGATTTAGGGGTCTGTGAATGCATCATTGTGTACACATGCCTGGTCAGATCACCATACAGCTCCTAGAAATTATCTGTTGAGAGTCTTTGCTATATAAAAGAACAGTCATTTTGGAGGCAAAGATCATGGCTTTCCATTCTCAAGTTAGACTTTCATAGCTTAGGCCTGTTACATTGAAAGTTGTGGTTGTTTCACAGTACAAAAAAAAAGTGCTATTTCACCTCTGAGAAAGGTACTTCTGCAGCTTAGTGCCTGGTGACTTGTTTATTTTTAGATATTTATGAACACATACAAATACATAGTGATAAGGATGGTGGTCAACTGGAAGGAAAACTTACATGTGTAATGACCAGACACTGGGCTCAATGTAAAGATCAGATCACAGAATTAAACTGTCACTTGGTAAAACTTGGGAGAGAATTTTGTTCCAGAAAAAGCCAGCAGCTCTAATTGTTTGGTTTGTCAAGCATTTCTTTTTATTTCATGATTGTGGGGTAGGACAAAACCCCAGCAATTAGACAATTTTTTTACTATTTATTCCTCTTAGAACTAGGATTTTGGTATCTGTACTCTATAAGCTAATGAATACTGAACTTCCACATGAAGATGCAATAAATTCAAGCTGATTTTTGAAATTTAAGACCACCTTTGGCATTTCATTATGCCAAGTAGATATTGGACATTAAGAATTTTCTAAAGGATGTGTTATTTCCATGTGGAATTGTCCTAAAATATACCTTTCTAGTTCATAATTAAATTAAATTAAATGCTCAAATTAAAAATGCACCTTTTACATTTCAATTTAAAAACTGTCTGCTTTCCTCTGCCCCACGTTCCTATAGTGATTCTGATTGATTGCAGTGGCTCTTGGTGGTGACAGAAGAGTGCACCACCTGCAGTTAAGATCACTTTATTCTGGATTTAGCCAGGAGTCTGCTCCCTTGAATGGGAACTCCAACAGCATTACTGGTAGGCTTTTTTCTTTTCCCTGCTTACTTTCTTTTTTTATTTTTTTCCCTTCTTCTGATTTTTACTTCCACAGCTCAGAAAATCAGGAGAAATGCTTTTGCTGAAAATGTTTAGAATGACATGTCTGTCAGTAGATTGGAAGTAGCTTTTCATTCATGTTACTGGGTTCTAACTTCTTAAACATTTGCAAAATAAACCTTTATATTTTCCTGACTTTCTTGTAGAAAACCCATCAGCATTCAGTGCTAGGCTCTGAAACCAGAGTGTTCTGTTCATCCAAGGGATGGACTTGGCAGTGCTTTTTAAAGGATTGCTTAGTTTCCACTGTTATGGGGTATAGATTTGAAGATCTTGTGAGACAATCCATGCTCACCTGGAACATTGCATGTAGATATTGTTTTAAAACAATATTTCAGATGTTGTTTTTAAAAAAAAAGTGCTGGGGGATAGGAAGAACTTCCACATGCTGGTGAATATTTGGGAACTGATGCAAAAAGGGGATTTTCTTAGAGATACAAAACTAAATTTTCAGGTGAGGTAAAGCATGGGTTTGATACTTACCCTTATTTCATCAAAAACTTTCTACCTCCAGAGCAGTTAAAAAAAAAAAAAAAAGGAAGAAAAGACAAAACAGACTTAAGAGGGGGAAATTTTATGAATCGATGTGTGCATCCAGTATAAATGCCTGTTCAGTACTTGTGCTCTTTGCAAGCCATAAATACCATCAAGGCTTGTATTTTTCTGGAACATTATACTCTGATTTAGCGTAAAATTAGAATCTGCGTTTTTTGGTGGCGTGTAATTTGACTTCTAGCTGATGGAATTAGGCAAAAAGGGTCAAAGTTCACTTTGCTACAGATTTCAGCTGTATTTCACCTTAGTATGGAGAGGGTGTCATGAGGAATAGCACTTTGGAAAATGTTCTGTTGTATTTGTTGGTAACATATTGCTACCACAAAGAAAACACGAGCCTTAAGCTTTCCTATGCTTCATTGGGAGAAGTGTCTTCTCATCCATCTCCCATGGGCTGCACAGCACAGCACTTAATATAAACTGTAATTTAGAAGGATATTCTGAATGTAACAGTCTGTATTATATGTTGGTAAAAAAAATTGAATTCTATCACCATTTTTCCACTTGGAGAGGATTCAACAGTAAAGTGATGAGAATCTGGAAGACGTGCTGTAGGTCAGCTGATGAGAGTTTGTTGGTAAATGAAAATATGATGATTTATGTTTAGATTTCTCCAGTTCTTTTTTTCCTTCAGTAGTTTAAATCTTCCCTTGTCTACAGGAACTGTAGAATAAATAACAAAATGGAGGGCAAGAGATGATCTACCTACTCTTGAGTGTCCCTACATTTTCTAGTTGGTATGCCAAAGGAAACTGCTGTTACCTAGTTTCACGTACATCAACTGTGAGAGTTCATAAGCACAATTTCTGAAGCTGTCTGCAGACCATGCAGAATCACTGGACAAATCATTCCAGAAACTAAAAAGGCTGGATGCCAAATGAGATTTGATAGCTGCTGAAGCAAGTATGTAGGTGAGCTATAGAGCCCATTTACAATGTTTTGATATAACCTAAAATTTTGGTGACCTCCAAAATCTACAGAAGAGTCCAAGTAACTTTGTTATCACAAAAAGAAGCATCCTTAGGTATGAAAATTTAAACCACATTCCTGAGGCTATTGAATGTTCCAGACCAGTTCATGTTGGCTAATACAGAATACCAGATGTCCCTGATGAGCAGATCTGGAAAACCATTTGGCAGTAGCTAGTAGAAAATATCATTAGGCACAATGGTGTTGCAGAATTTCTGCCCTTCTTTGGATGTTGTGCATTTCATATCCCCTCTGAAGGCTGGAGATCTGAGCCAATATCTGTTGCTCCTGACTACCAGGCATTAGGATATTCCAGGAAGATAGAATTCTGCCACAAATACAAGAACGAAAGTAGTGAATAATATAATGTCTGGCTGTTAATTAGTTATAATTAGCTGCCTAGGAAAGGGATCCTTTGACTCCAGTCCCTTTTCCTCAGCTTATCCAGGACTTTTATTCTCTCATTCTAACACAGGCATGCAGAGAAGATATGAGACTTAGGAGTCCCGACAGCCAACAGCTTTGGCAGCTTCTCTCCATCTCATTCCATTAGCCATTCCCAAGCTGTTCTTATTGACAAAGATACCAAGACTGTGTTCCTCCCTTCCTCACTCAACTTTGCCTCTGCTTAGTCCCACTTTGTTATCCTCCATGTCCTGAGAAAACTGTACATTATTTTACTTACTCTATTTTCATCCAGACTTAACATTTCTTCAAATACTTTTATTAGAGGATAGTAAAAAAATTTCATTTTGTTGTAAAATAAGGTCAGATAAAGAATTCCAAATCTAGCAAGACTCCAAAGAACATATATTTTGACAACTTCTACCAAAATGACTTAAGAGGCTATGCTGCTGGCAACTATAGTTTTCTCAAAATAGACCTCCACTGCAGTGCAACATTATGCTGGAACAGTCAGCTATGGTGCAGTTGGCTTTTTTTCCCCCACTTCCTTTTCCTGGACTTCATTGATGCCAAAGACAGTCCAGCTAAATAACATAATTCCTTATTTTTTAAATGAAAATAAATATATAAATGATTAAAATGCATTCTAAGCTTGAAAATTAAAGCTTCTTATGCCAGATGTATCTAAATATGAGCCTTTAATGTCACTGGGTTTTTTCCTTATGGAAGGTGCTGGACTCTGTGTTCTGTTACACGTGATGGTTTTCCAAAGCTAAAATTAACATTAGGATAGGCTTAAAAAATTAGCTGGAAGCTATTTTTGTTCCCTCTTTGGAAGTTGCGTCCTTGCTGTTTTGTGTTGAGCGGTGAAATAATATAAATCACTGCCATGAGTTCTGATCTGGGTTATTCTGGTGGCATGTTCCACCACAGCAGGCGGCAGTGTGCAGGTTGTGAATGCTTTCCTTGCGGCTCTGCGTTGTGTTTTGGGGAGGAGGGGCTGCAGGCAGGGGTGGCTGTGTTGCTGCGGTGGTCTCCGTGTCACCCTGCCGTGGCTGTGCTGTATGCTCCCAAAGCCAGAAGAGGGAGCACAAATGAAGACCTTGTTCCTAAGATGTGGCTGAGCTCCATGAGGCAGATCCCAAGCCACGGAAATGCCGAGGCCACACGAGTTAATTCAGAGTGCCTTACTCTGTTAGACTGCATGTGAATAAAGAATGGGAATTTCAGCCTGTTGTGGGCTCCAAAAGGGAGGAGAGAAATGGAAGAAGTGAAAAGACTAGGAAAAGCTGTGCTTGGCACGAGGACTTTTAATGCAAAACCATATTGTGGTTTGCTATTTAAAGCTAACCAGTGTATTTGGTTTGTAAGACCAGCGGTGCTTTTCATGAATCAGGAAGAATATTGTGTGTTTCTGTGCAGACTGGATATGTTGGATAGTTGAGACTCATGCTTTCTACAGCAGTTGTGTCTTATTGTGGGTCATATAGCATGTTCCTATGGTCTTTCTTGCTTTTTTATAGTCATGCTGATTTGTAGGATTGCTAGTTTGCAAATATATATAAATTTATATGTACTTTTACAAATTATGTATTTTTAATGATAATTGCAAACATTGTGTGATGAGCAAAGGTAGTATTGAAGCTAATCACTAATGGGAACAATGTAAGGAGATAGAGGTGTTGATTAAATTTTGCAAATTGGTCTCCTTGATGGCAATAGCTATTTTGGTTGCAAAGTCTTGTTGACAGATGTGCAACTGCTTCCCACTCAAATTAGGAGACTTTTCAAGAGTATAGTCTTCTCCTAAGTGTTTTCTGAGACTTAAGCTTGCTTGCATTAGCTTGAGGAGTGTGATACATGGTATTTTGAAAAGAATAATTAAAAAAAACCCCCTGCAATCTTATTAGCCTCTTGCATTTTTTTTCCTTCTAGTTTTGTTTGGTTTGTTTTTCAGTTTATTGTTGGGAGACAACTCCAAATTTCATGTCTGCATCTATTTGCTTTATTACTTTAGATGTGCTATTTCCAGTGTTATGCTCATAGACTTAACAAACTAATCTGGGAGACTGAAGCAGAACTGTCATTTTGAAGCTACTTAGCTGAAGTCTCTTTGAAATCAGTGTAGAAAGCTCCAAGACTATGTTTGTTCCCTTTTTAATTCTTAGAGAAGATGTATTGATGTGTTATGTTATGCTTTTAGTGGTCCCTGGATGAGCAGTTACAGAAATGTTGCCTCTTTAAAATCCCCTAGGGATTTTGCCCCAAATGGACATGATTACATGATTTATATATAGGGACTACACTGGTCTGAAGGCAGACATGGGATGACTCCAGGATGCCCCTTTTTTTGAGACAATTGTTTCTTAAATTGCATAGTATTGAATTTGGTGAAAGTATTTTAATGCTTAAGTGAGGAAAATGGCCCATTGGAACTGTAGTCCATGCCAACATTGCATGATAAGAAAGGCACCACAAAATTATGAGTGCTATCATAATTCCTCTGTCTTGACACAGCTTGTTTACTGTCACTCACAGAAGCTTCCAGGACTGTGGAGTATTTATATGTGCTGTGTCCTATAATAGCTCTGTTCCCAAAGTGTGGTCATCTCCTCTTCCTGTCTACTTGGATTGCTCTGTCAGAGATTAAGGAGGAGGTGATTGAAGCCCTTTCTGTTTGTTTGTTTTCTCATTTCCCCTGGAAGAAGGCTGAGGCTGTGACATATCTGTGGTGAGCTGCCACTCCTCCCTCAGGATTCCTTACCCAAGGTCCCTGTCATGTCAGCTCTTTGAAGTTCACATGTCAGGAAGCATTTGAGCATCCCTATAGCAAGAGAGTGCTGAACGAATGACAGCAAATGCTGGTGACACAGGTTAATTTCACATTCTTTAAATGCATGATAAATCAGATTATTGTCATGCTGGCTGTGCTTGTGCTATATATCACATTTTAGAATAATGGAATTATCACAGCATCATAAAATGAGCTGAGTTAGAAGAGACCTATCAGGATCATCAAGTCCAACTTCTGGCCCTGCACAGTCACACCACACACCTCAGAGCATTGTTTGAAGACTTCTTGAACTCTGACAGGCTTTAAAAGCCTATTTCATTGCTCAGCTATACTGTGGGTGAAAATCCTTTTCCTGACATCCAACTTAAACCTCCCCCAGCTCAGCTTCATGCTGTTCCATGAAAGCCTGTCATTGGTTACAAGAGTGAAGAGATTGGTACCTGCCCCTCTGTTTCCCCTTGTGAGGATATTCATGACCACAATGAGGTTTCCCCTCAGTCTCCTCTTCTCCAGACTGAACAGACCAAGTGTCCTCAGCTGCTCCTCAGACAGCTTCTCCTCAAGGCCCTTCACCACCTTTGTGGTCCTCCTTTGGACACTCTCCAATAGCTTGAGGGGTTTTTTATATTGTGATGGCCAAAACTGCCCCCAGCACTCGAGGTGAGGCTGCCCCAGCTCGGAGCAGAGCAGGACAATCCCTCCCTTGCCCAGCTGGCCATGCTGTGCTTGATGCTCCCCAGGACAGGTTTGGCCCTCCTGGCTGTCTCATGTTCAGGGCTGCTCATGTTCAACTTGCCATCGAGCAGGAACCCCAGGTCCCTTTCCTGGCACTGTTCTCCAGCCTCTCATTTCCTTGTCTATACACACAACCAGGGTTTCCTCATCCCAGATATAGAATTCAGCACTTTTCCTTGTTAAACTTCATATGGTTGGTGATTGCCCAAGATATGGTCATGTGCCCATCATTGCCTTTCATATGGTAGGTGATGGCCAATTTGTTAAGGTCTGTCTGCAAGGCCTCTCTGCCCTAGTTTTGGTTGGAAGGGACTATTAAAAGTCATCTAGGCCAACCCCCCTGCAATGAGCAGGACAACTAGAAGACATTGCTCAGAGCTGTGTCCAACCGGACAATGAATGTGTCCTTGGATTTTGTCTTAGAAGATCCAGAAGACAGCTTTCAAGTTTGTGCAGCATGATGGTACCTTCAAAGTACTGTCTTACAGGTATCTTCAGCTACGTAATAACGTGTTTTGTTTATCAGAATTTATAGCTGTCAAGGTTCATTGGATTAGAAGGGATAATTGATGGGCTGCCAGTTTCAGAGCGAGCTTTGGCTCCCATCAGGTCCCAATGCACTTGCAGCTCCAAATGCTTCTTGAGGGATCTTAAAGGAAAACCCCGATGTTTCACAAGCCAAAAGTTTAAAATGATGCATGATAGGGACAGCAGATTTCCTACACTCCTTCCCCCTTTTCTTTCCAGTGCTTTCTGAGAGAAAAGAGTTGTCCATTCATCTTGGTCCTAAGGCAACCAAGTGAAGATTCTATGAGGACTAGTACGTCATGTGGAAGATGCAACTGTTTCTTCAGCTCCGAGTATAGGAGCAAATCTTGGGAACTTTTGTTGTCTCTGCTTGAATATATGACGAATTGAAAGGGTTCTGAAACCTAACAAAACTGCTGACTAAACTATAAACTAGGAATATACTACCTGAACAAGAAAAATGTGTGCAGTATTATATCTGGGCATTGTGTTCACGCTCTTCCTGTCTTGATTTACTCCATTTGTCCACCAGCAACCTTGTACCTGTTAGTTTTGAGGGCCTCTGTTGATCACCTAATTTTTTTTAAAATGACAGGTTCTTGGAGTCTAAAGATCAGCACATAGGTAAGTTCAGCTGTTCTAGAGTTGCTGTTTTTATTCTATGCTATATGTTGATAAAGCAGTTGTTTCAGTGTGATGTGCTCTTGGAACAAGTTAGCAAAAATTTTTTTAATAGTTGTTGGATGTTGTCTTTCAGCTGCAGCTGAAGAAGGCCCTGGTGCCTGTATGGTTGAGGTTGTTGGGCCTTTATCATCACTGCCAGAATTAACACTTGTGTGCCCTTTTACTTTGACCTCTGGTCAAAATAATTTGGGTAATTCTATGCCATTTGAAAACCAATTTTCTCACTTAATTGCAACAGTGAAACCACTGGACTTGGAGGGATTTTCTAGAGAATGAGGATGCAGAAAGATGAGGTAAGATTTTGTAAATCTCACGTAGATCTCCTTTGCAGAGACAGATGTGGTAGGCTCTTGCAGGGAAGGAAGGAGTTGTATTGTTGTTCTCCTCAGCTGGTTCAGCCTGAAGCTCAGGAAGAGCTTTTATCTGCAGTCCTGCTTGCAGTATGTAAAGCAGCACTAGCATTTTATTTAAACTCTTTTCCTGAGAATCTGCAACATTATTTTCATTCTCATCTTCACAGAAGAACAGTCAAGATTATGTGCTCTAAATTTAAATTCTGTGTTTTCTCCAGCTCTGAGTTGAAAGGTGAATGTGTGCCTTAAGGATCTATTCTTTGTTTCTCAATCTTATTTTTTACAATAAATAGTACTTAGTTGAAAATAATTCAGAACTTGCCTGGGAAAATAACTTGATGTTATGAAAAAGGCCAGGAGTCCACTGGAGATCTTGCTGAAAGAGCAACAAGGAAAGAGTACTGAGGACAATAGAAAAAAGCATTAATTAAGTGCATTCAGAAAATCATGTAGTTTATATGGATCAGTATTCAAAGCACAACTTGCAGTGCTTGGGTTTTTGTTAGGTTTTGTGTGTTTTTTTTGTTTTCTTCCTAAATATATCTAGTAGCAACATCAGCTATAAGCAGGTAGAAATTGGACTTAAGGACTGAATTAGGAGGAGAGCTGAGGAGGAAATAGCAAAGCCAGTGGAAATGATGAGGAGATAGAGGAAAATGGGCAGTGGGAAGAAAAATGAAATCACTTATCCTTAGAAAGAGTACACCTGTTCTTGTCTCAGTTGTACTTACTGGTGGCAACTTCTGAAACCAACTGCTATAAATCACCTGAACTGTGAAGGTTATGAAAAATTGTTTGAGCTTTTACAAGCCTTCCTGGTGAGATCTTGCCTTGGAAGTGTTCCTAGGCAGGGTACTGGTGAGATGTGCTTGTTTGTACACATTTTTGCTACCACTTTAAGAGGAAATGTTGGCAAGGCCTGAAAGAAGACTAATTACAGCTTTTCAGTGAGGGTCTTAATATGGTTGTGGATGACATTGCCTTTTGTTTTTGGAGCAAAAAATAGATGTTAGTGTGAAGCAAGAAGCAGGGACTGCATTGTTAAAATGACTCTTAAATTATTACTTCAAGAATGTCACTTGCTGGTGATTCAGGATACAGTGATGACAGGGGAGGGTTATTCCTGATGGATGCAAAAGATTAAATAGCATGCAGAAGAAATGAGAGAAATAAATGTGTGTTTGGGAGAGAAATAGCAGGGAAAGAATGAGTGTTTAAAGATAATGAGAGAAAAATCAGCCCGTTCCTCACTTTTTGCGGCCAAGTTGGCACCCCCTTGACTCATTAAATTGTTCTTTTGAATCTAGAAATTGGCTTTACAGAATGTCACCTCATCAAACAGTAGAGGGTCCTTAGGAGAGAGGAAGGTCAGGGCCAACAAATTATAAGCAGAAGCCCTAGCTATTTTTGTTCTGCTCAATGTGGCTTTAGGTTGGAGACTTAATTAATCATCTTTGTGTTTGCTGATGTTTGTGTATGTGCTGTATTTCCATTCTTATTTGGCAACAAGGATGGTAATTTAATTTTAGTGTATACAGAATCACTGAATGGTTGAGGCTGAAAGTTGCCTCTGGGTGCCATCAGGTCCAACACCCTTCTCAGGCAATATGTAGTTGGGTTTAGAGTATCTCCAAGGGTAGAGACTCCACAATCTCTATGGACAACCTAAGCCAGTGTTCAGCTATCCTCATGGTAAGAAAACATTTTCTTCAGTCATATGAAGTGTCCTGTATTTAAATTTGTGCCCATTTCTCCTTGTCCTGTCACTGGCAAACACTGAGGAAAGCCTGGCTTTGACTTTGTTCTCCCTAGCAGGAATTTATACATGTTGGTAAGCCTTCTCCTTTCCAGGCTGGGCTCTGTTTGTGAAATGATCTTAACCATCTTTTGGGCTTGCTCCAGCATGTCCACATCTCTTTTGCACTGGGGAGCCAGGAGCTGGACCCAGCTCTCCACATGTACCTCACTGGGGACATGATGCTCTCCCTCAACCTGCTGGGGTCACTCTTCCCAAATTAGGGTGAATGCAGACAGTTCTGTAAGCTGAAGTATTTTATGAGGCACTTGAGAGCTTCCAGCTCAGATTTGTTGTGCCATCAGCCATGGGTGCTGTGAGGTCCTGCTTTCCCTTGGGTTTGTTTCCCTGCTGCTGCCATGATGTGTGTTGACTCCTCAGGTAGCTGAGAGAGGGCAGCAAATTCAGGTTGCAGCTTCTTGGCGTGCTCAGCTGCCTACAGGGAAATGGCAGCACTTGGATCTTGCCTTTGGGAAAGGATTCTGGAGGGTGTGGAGTGGAAGGAAGTTGGGGACTGGGGAAGGTGAGGCACAGGTGACTGTGCTGTGGAGGGAAGGGCTTGCCTGGCTTTACCATTTCAAAATTCTAATGGCTTGTGGACTTATTTTGAACAGTTTTGGCAGTTCTGTCTGTGGGAATATTTTTACTTGTTTCAGAGTACTTGGAAAAGGCTTGAATAATGCTTATTCATTTGTGATTTATGCAGTATCGAGGCTTGCATCCAAAGACACGTCCAATGAGTGTCCCTCAGGGCCAGACTGGTCCATTAACTTGTAGTATATTTGCTGGATACTTCTACTTTCCTTTTTTTTTGGTTTTTTTTTTTTTTTATTCATAGCTGGTATACATTCACTCTTAAGTTCCACCTTCACTGGGAGTATATTTTAGTTATTGTTTTGATTTTCATTTTTATGTTCAGAATTTCTTTGCTTTAAAGCCATCCCAGAAACAAATAGACAAGCAAAAAACCAAATAACCCCAACAACTCTCAGAAAATAGTTGATGGATTTACAGAAGTTACCACTCAAGTTTACTTAGGATTGGAAGTTGGGTAAGAAATTTGTCCAAAACATTTTGGTTTACATCTGGAAGAGAAAAATGCTTCTGCCTCTCTCTTCTTGGTTTGCTGAAAGATCTGTGTGTTTCATAGTTGGCAAAAGCTTACATTGTGATACTGCTAATTTAAATCAGGGAAAGAAATATGAGATTATTATTGGAAGCTAGAGGTAGATTTAAAAAAAAATCCGTATAAATTCTATAGGAACTACTAAACTTGTAAAATATCAGCTCACTAACTTCTGAATGATACCACCTTTCAGAGGATGATATTTAAGAAATCCAATATATTTCTCTGGAAATTTAAGAAAACAATTTATTGAGGTATGTACATTTTGATAAACAGATTTTACTTTGCCAGTTGCAATCTGCTTTTGTGCTTCTCTTGTGCTGGTATTGGCAATGTAAGAAATGAGAAGGAATTGCAGAACAAAGCCTGTGATACTTAAGCTTCATCCTACAAACAATTTTGACAGTCTGACTTAATCAGCTTTAATATTTGTTCTCTGGCTCCCAGCTGAAATGAGTTAATAACATAGAAATATTTTGTTTTGCTGTAGTTGAAGTTCTTGAAAATTTTATCTGAGTCTTAACTGTAAAAACAATCCTAATTAAAATTAAGGTGTCACATTAATGTAGAAAATCTTGACTGAAAACTAGTGGAATTGATGTGAGATCTGATAGCCTTGTTGAGGATCATGCAGAAGAACCAGTTTGGGCTGCATTAGCCATTCTGCTCTGGCAGAAATGAGCACAAAAGCATTAGGAATGGGGTATGATAACCCATTTCTGCAAAAAGATTGTCTAATATATTAGCAATATTTTTATGTAACACAAGGAACTCAAAGTGATACAAACCAGAAGATCTCATGCTGGTTCATAATGAAGACTCCTCTTTTATCCAAGGGCAGGAAATGTTTGGCAAAGGTTTTAAAGTCCACAGTATGAAATATCTAGCACTTTTCACAAGTTAATTTTATTATGTCATGTTCTTACATCTTCAATTTTGGACTCCTTATATTTAAAATATTAATTTTTTAAAATACTTTACGAATCTTTAATTTCCAATATGGAAAGAATAGACTTGGTAGGGAAACTTGTAAGTGCTGTATGATAAGGATGTCAATTTTTTTCCTATTAAAACATTTTCTGCAGTGCTTAGTGAAAACTAGAATTAATCTGAATGAGGATTGAGCAATTTCTGCATGTGTTATGTCAAAATTGGCAAATGGAAATGTAGGGCAAAATGCTGACAGAGCAACTTTGTCATACTTGAATGGTCCTTTTTCTTTTTTTTTCTTCATGTCATGCCTATATTTCTATGTGTGAGGTGGAATACTCCTCTAACAAAGATCAGCAGCTTAATATTTCTCTTTGGGCACGTCTCCTCTGTTTCAGAGTCCCTGCATCCCTATTCTGCAGCATGTGCAGAACTGCTTGTTTCCCAAAGCTGCTCTGTGGCTCACTTATCATTGCGTCTTCATACTTTAAACTATACTGAATTCATTTTGTTCTGCTGCTGTAGATTCAGCAGCCTTTTCATATCTGTTTATGGAAGACGGATTGATATATGAAATGATTAAAGCTAAACGAATGTCTAGGTCTTCACTTGTGATATGGGACACATAGATCTGATTCTTCATGGGCTTTTGATTTTTTTTAGCCCTCTCTGAACAGTGAGAACAAAATTGTGGGGGAAGGTTGTTTTGTGTGTGTGCTTTTTTTGTTGGTATTGTTTGTTTTTAATTTTAAAAATTTAATTCTGGTCTGAAATTTATTTAAAATATTTTTAAAAATGCATTAATTTAGATAAATACTTGTTTTCCATTTTTGCAAATGTCAGAATCCTTCTTTCTGCCATAGATGACTTTGTTAGTGTAGACATCTTTTCTGCTTAGCACTTTTGCAAGAAAAAGGCCCAGTTCAGCCTCTGCTAAAAAAAAGCCCTACAACTGTAGTTTGTAGACACTGGCTTAAGTGATTTGGAAGACCCTGTTTCTTCTATAGATCTAGATCTTTTTGCTGTCCTGATAGATAGAACTTTTCCTGTCCAGATAGACCTGCCCATCTCTGGGAAAGGCTGGTGTTTTGTACTCCTGTGTCTGTACGGTTGCTGTGTGTGTTTAGATATAGATACATCTATATAGTTTACATATATTTCTTTTAACTAGATGGTTTGTTTATGTTATTAAAGACATCATCCAGTATCTGGAATAGCAGTAATCTTTTCATATGTCATATATTGAATCTTAATATCCAGAATTTCAGCAGTTGGCTGGTACCTTCTGTATGTACGATTGAGATAGAAAATGAAGGCATCCAGTGGACTTCACAGCTATTCCCAATTGCATCTTCTGACTCCAGGCTTCTCTCAGCTTTATTTTATTTCCAGCTTCTATCACTGCTAGAATTCCTCTGTTCCATCCTCGCCCCTCAGCAGGTTTCTGCTTCCCTGCTCCTTTTTCCTAGCCCCACTTGTGCTGGCTGCCATCTCAGCTCGTCTGTGTGCAGCGGCCGCGGCTCTGCGGGCTCAGCTCTGTCCCAGTCTCTGTAACTGGTCAAGGGCATGAACAACCATGACTGAAATCTGTCTCAGCTGCTTCAAATTGCAGGTGGAGCTCCTCCCACAGCCCTCTGGGACCATGCAGGCTTCCTTGGATGGATGCATGGCCAGCACACAAAGAAAGGGTGTGAGAGCTCCCTTCATTTGCAGTCAGGAGAAAAGAGACTGCTCCACGCCTCCCCAGAAGGATGCCTGTCAGTAACATCTTTCCCTGCCAAATCTTTTTTTTTTTTTTTGTTTTAAAACTGCTACTAACTTGACTACATATTCAGGAAAATAGCAGGCACACTGGTTCAGACCAAGGAAAGTGGTTGACAAATGGTTAACTTAACAAAACTTTATTTAGCTTAGATAGAATTAAAAGTCTGTACACTAAGCTGTGTGCAGTGAAAAGCTGTAGTACTTGCTGGGAAGGGGGAGGAATGTGGAAAAGCATGAAAATATTCCTAGCTTTCAAAAATCAGCCCTGGAAGC
The DNA here is from genome assembly GCF_028769735.1 of Zonotrichia leucophrys gambelii. NCBI lineage: Eukaryota > Metazoa > Chordata > Aves > Passeriformes > Passerellidae > Zonotrichia > Zonotrichia leucophrys. Next base: position 19,748,235 of record NC_088169.1, on the reverse strand, counting down.
AGACATAAAAGAAGGATGGCAAGGAGCCTGTTGTGTTTTGATGTATGTATGATGGAAATCTGCAGTTAATTACAGACTTTGTTAAGCACTAAAAAAAAAAGCAGGACCCTCTTTGGACCCTCTCTGCTTGCCCTCCCCCCTTTTTTCTTCCCCCCACCCCTTTCTGAGGAGCAAATATTTGAATATTGGTAGGGTATGGCTGTAACTGGACCAACCATAGTGATATGACTGACAAAAGAAATAAGATGATCCTGTGGAACTTATAGTACATCTCTTGTTTTCTGTTTCCACCAATATCTCAGATTCAGTAAGAGGGGTAATGTAGAATTAGAATTTTCCAATCAAAGAATAACTATAACAGGAATTTCCTGTAGATTTTGATAGCTGATTCCTTCTTTTTTCAGGAATCTGCATTTGTCGCTTTAGAATACTGAGTATTAATGTTGGAAAAGGCCCCTAAGATTACTAAATCCAACCTTTGACTGAATACCACCTTGTCAACTAGACCACATACTACGAAGTGCCATGTCCAGTTGTTTCTTGAACACTTACAGAGGTGCTGACTCTACCACTTCCTTGGGCAGTTGGCTTCAATGCTTTCTTCATCTTTTCAGTAAAGGAATCCCTCCTGAGAATTTCTTTTAATATCATATTACTAGATGTAAGACTGTGGTGATTCATTATCTCAGATGTTTTTGCAGTATAAAGAAATATGATGCAAAACCACACTTCTGAATTACTTGGGAATATGAATTGAATACAAAAATCAGCAGTAGTATCCTTTGTAGAGCAAAACTTAGTGAAGACATTTGGCTTTAAGTTAGATGGCCATGGTACTTAATTGTAGCCATCACTATATTTCCTCTACTGGATTAGAAAAATGTACCCGTTACTGGAAAAATATTGCAGCACATTGAGTGATTGCTGTGTTTTCATACATGTTTAAAAGTGTATTGAAACTGAATACTGCAATCACTCAGTTTAATGCACAGAAGCAGGTTTTATCTTTTATTGCATAAGTACCCACAGATCACAGAGTACGTGCTGTGACCTTTTGGGGTTATTTATCTTCTTTCTTGTATGCACTAGAGCTTCTGGGCTTTAATCTGTGTTTGCTGAGAAGCAGCCAAATTGCCCCTTCTGTAGTAATCTATCTTTTATGTGTGTGTGTGTTTGTGTAATCCATGTTCTGATTGATGTATTAAAGGTTTTGTAAAAAAATGAGTCATATGTATCAGTATTTGCTTATGAATCACATTTTATTATATGTTTATTAAGTATATGTTAAGACCTTGCAGACACTCAGATGCTATATGTAAGAATAAATACTTAATTTTTTAAATGTGCTTCTAGCCTGTTAGTGCTGGGTGAGATGTGGTGCCTTCTTCATCTATGTGCTCCCTCAGTTAATCTGAGGCTTTCAGATCCATCCACATAAAGCACTGACAAATTGATAGAGATTAAATAAATCTGATTTATTCAATTTTCTTGTGTGTGTAAGTAAGCCTGAAGGACTAAAGAATGAAAAGCAAGTTGCTTGGGGTAGATGAAAATTCTTTTCAAATGGAATAAATAACTGTTTCCAATATGAGATCTAATTATGGACCAGAGAACTGAATGACAAAAACCCCATTGACGTCAGCATCACTAGGGTTTGCACATATGAAGTCAAGGCAAATGACAAAAAAGTGGGTCTAAATTGTGCTTTCAGATCTTCAGTGGTGGTGTAAAAGTAGTTCAGTTAAAAAATTCCATGTGAGACAGATTTCTTTCAATGATTACATTACTAGCTGTTTTAAAATTGTGTTGTGCCTAAGGTTGCACACTCTGCTGTCTCTCCCTGTAACACAAGTGGCAAAAAGAGTTGATACTTTTGTCCTGAATTTGTGAAACATTTGTCTAGGCATTTTTGAAGCCATTATTGCTGGCATATAGCTGTCTAGGTCAGGAAGGAAAGATAGCAAGATAGATCAGGTAGAAGACATCACACAGAACAATGGCAAATTAGTTTATGCTCAATTATTTCTATGTGTAGTCAGGGGTTTAGTTAAAATTTTGCATTGAACTTTTCCAAGAGGCAAAATGTTTTATTCTTTGTTAAAATGCAATAAAATTTACAGTGTAAGAACTATTGAAATTAGGCAAATCATTTACTGTACAGGTATGCATATGTATATGATTTTGCCTCCTTCCCCTTATTTATAGTGGATTTATAGAGTTTTCTTCATTGGTATGAATTTGTTATTCTAGAAGCCTCAGGTAGAATCACAGCCTTTTTTTATCATGCTGCACAAATAAATTCATATTTATAATGAAGTCAAAGTAAACTCAGTAGACTAAAATATTGATAAAAAAACCTGAGTGTAGTTGGTAACAGCATTACTTTTTGCCTAGAATCTTTGTGTCTCTGCTCCCTCATAGCATGTCCCTTTTTTACCCCCACGGCTTTCTCAGCCTGTTTTTGTGCAGATTGTGTGAGGATGTACTCAAGATAAGTGCAGGCTGTGAAAACAGTGTAGAATTTTGGGTCCATGCACTGATGTGGGCAAGGCACTGGGATTCTAAAAGATGTTAGTTTAAGAGAAGGTAATAAGACATCTAAGAAAAGTGACCTTTTGAGAAGTCTGAATGAATCATGCTTTATTTACTGATGGGAGAAACAAATTTTCATGTCTGCAGAAGACTGATCCAGGGGAGAAGCAAAAATATGCTTTCTATTCATAAGGGATAGGGCAAGAATTTAAATGTGCAGCTAAAACAATGTGGGTTAGATAGTGGGAAAAAAAAAAAAGAAAGACAAACAGGTGGCATATAAAGAATGGGCAGAATACTTTTGAGCAGCAAGAATTGTGAGCTTGGGAATAGATTACTTGGAGACTCTGAGGAACAGATTGGAAAACTCTCTGTCTGGATGACGTTGGAATGGGACTTGGGCTATCTGACCTCTCCAGGTCCTCTTCTGTGCCTTTTTTTCCCTATTGGTGATTATGTTGTTGTGTTTGTGTTTAGGTAAGGACTTGCTTTCCTTAAAGATCCATATACTCTATAATATTAATATATGGTAGTCTGAAGTTCCCATTTGTATTTAAAATAACATTTTGCAGGCCAGTAAGCCCTGCTGTCCAATGGATGTGTGTATTTTGGAATTTATGATCTGCAAATTAAGGTAATATTTTAGAGTTCCTGCTTGTGTATGCTGGAGGAGTAGCTGAATGCCTAATGAAATGGTTTCCTACAAAGCAATCAAGAAACAATTTTGTTTCAGAGGCCAGTTCTGCTTCTTCGCTTATCTCTTTGCAGATGCACCCTTAGAGTACAGGTGGTGTTAAGAAGGAGATGAATATCTGGAAAATGACAATTTAGGGGCATGAGATGCATTTACATTCAGTCTGGGAATATACTTGCTGCCTGTGAGTCAGCAGTGTCAAGCAACTATGCGGCAGAAAAGAAAATGATAAAAAGGACAGAAGTGACAAAATGAGTGCAAATTATGTAATCAATGTTTCTCTTTTTATCAAAATAGTTATTTCAAACCTAAATGAGCTTTGCCAGCTAGTGGTAACGTTTTGAAGTATTAGAATAATTAGCATTCATTGGATTTTGTTAGTATTGATACAATTTTCAGTAATGCTGTGTTAATATCTAGGTGACATTTATCCCAGCTGCTAAGTAGTAGAAAAAGGTTTTTTTTTTTTTAAGATATGCATGAAATGAAAAGACTTTTTATTATATGAAATGAGATCTTACGGGGAAAATGTGTTGTTTTTATCAGATGGAGAGGCCTTGTTTCTGTGTAAAAGGGTTGGGTGACTTAAAAAAAAATAGGGACTCTCTTTCTAATGTTGCTGTACGATCCTGTGTGGTTTATTACTGCTAATTGGCTTGGCACTGATTCACATGCCCTAGTAATTTTAAGGTCATGCAGGACCATTACATCATATGGGTTAAACTCTGTATAATATAGACTTTTTCTGAATCTATGCAGCTACCTTTCTGTTAGGCTGGTACTCATCATGGAGTGCAGCTTCTAGAAGTGTTTGGTCTTCATTTACAGATGTGGAAGATGCATTGCACTCTAACTTCATCAGTAGTTAATGGTCCTCATTGCTGAAAAATGTAATTAAGCTCTATTTCTAATATGAATTTGTCTGCCTTCAGTTTCCAGGCATTGCCTCTGGTTTCTTCTTCAGAGCTCCAATGCTTTATTCTTAGTGAGATGTTTATGCTTTCTAATGAAGTCACCTTTCAATACTCTTGTACTGAACTAATCAGACATCCCTTTAACTCTTGTTGTAAGGCATTTTCTCTAGTCCTTTCTTGTTACTGTATCAATATGAAATGTTTTAGTTGTATTTTTATTCCAAGATTTAAAAGAGGACTGCATAAGTGCTGTTAACATCTACCTGGCCAGTGCAATATAACATACTAAAATCAATACTCTTTGTTTTCCTGTTGATTTACCCAAAGATTGCTCTGTACTACTTCATTTCTGTGTCATCATCCCAGGAGATCAGATTCATCTACTAGCTCACTAAGAATTCTTTGCAGATGTTACTCTTCAAAACATGTATAGAGTTCTACAGAATAGGTTAGAATATTTTTTGCCCAGCTGTAAACTTTAGATTATTTCCCTGATCCCTCTGCCAGTGGTGGCTTGTATTAACAGCAGCCCTTTGTCTTCTGGATCATTAGTGAACTGTTAAATAGCAAAGGGCCAAAAACTTTTCTTGGTGGGTTCTACTTAGTTACAAATTAATGTTAAACAATGTCTTTTTAAAATTTAATTTTATTATGTTTGCAAATTACTTGATTTTTAAATCAAAATAATGAATGGATAAATAATTCATGTTTGAAAATGCCAGATACATTCTGCTAGCACTCCTTTTCCATTTAGTATTACAGTCATCATTTTTTAGCTGTTTTTAGCTGTGGACTGTAGCAGAGGCACTAAGATGAGCAGAGGGCTGAAGCACCTCTCATATGAAGACAGGATGAGAGAGTTGGGGCTGTTCAGCCTGGAGAAGACAAGGGTCCATCAAGACTTTACAGCACCTTCCAGTATTTAAGAGGGGGCTGGAGAGGGACTTTTCACAAGGGCCTGAAGTGATAGGACATGGGGGAATGGCCTAAAGCTGAAGGAGGGCAGGTTTAGATTAAATATTAGGAAGGAATTCTGTGCTGTGAGGGTGGTAAGGTTGCACAGCTAGATTGTGGTCTCCTCAGCCCTGGAAGTGTTAAAGACCAGGCTGGATGGGGCTCTGAGTTACCTGCTGTAGTGAAAGGTGTCCCAGACCAAAGGTGACCTTTAAGATCCTTCCTTCAGACCCAAATCACTCCATGATTCTATGAGTTTCTGTGTACATACATAAATTTTTAATGCTGGCAGACATATTAGATATATTTGGATGTGATATATTAATGTAAATATTTAAGAATGTAGTAACCTAATTTCTGAAAGTATTTTCTCAAAACTAAGTTTAATAAAGAAATCCTCAGTTTCAGTGATGCTCAGAGCAAAAACTTCCTTTCATTTCTGTGAGGCCCATACTGTACATACCTGGGTTTATGTATGTGAAACCTGTATATCTGGACACTTTAAATAGCATATATATCTAGTTTTGTTTCAACTTAAGAATTTATTTTATTGAACAGTTTAGTCAACTATCTAGAAAAATAGTAGACTTCTGCCTGTCATGCTAGCCAACTAATTGTGTCTTAAGAAATATTTTGCCTTGTTAAGTATTTGGATGTGACATCTGAAATGGAGAAACTTTGGAAAAATGTTTGGCTTTCATTTCTGTGCTGAAAGCTCTCTTGTCAGCCCTCCTGTGGTGCGAGAACAAATGTGTGCAGATGTGAGCAAGAGCAAATTGAGTTGTGTTAGAAATGGCCAATAGAAGAGCATCCTCAGTGGGGTCTGGAACTTATTGTCAGTGTAGTTGGGTGCTACAGTCCCTAAAATGTGGGACTTGGCAGGTTGATTCTAGGCCAAGCCACGCCTGTACTGCCACTGGGGTTCAGTTCTTGCAGAAGGTGCTTTGGTGTTCCCAGTGGAGCTGTTGGAAGGATGGATGACACCAGGAATGCTGCCTGCCCTTCATGGGATGTGAAGTAAGTGTAGTGGGAGTCACTTCTCTGCTTTTATTTTTGGATTGATGCTGATTACTGCTGAGAGTTCCTTGTACAGAAGGTAGATATTTAACTTGTGCCACTCTCCCTTAAATGCCTTTGCCTGCAGAAAACAGGTAGAATAGGAAAAAAAAGCCTCAAACCTCATTTCTTCCTTGGTGCTGCAATTTTGGCCATGCTTGTCCTTGGGATGACAATGGTTCCATTTGCACCCATGGCTCAGCTTGCATATTCTGTATTTTGTGCTCTTCCTAACATTTGGACATAAGTAGTGTGCTTGTAACATAGAGCAGCACGTGAATATTAAGAATCTGGAAGCACAAATATAAAATTAATAAAGTCAGTGTAAAAGGAAAGCTACCAGGAGCATTTGGCTTGCTATTTTTTATGTTATTTATCACTTTTCATTGTCCCCACTATTAAGTGTATTGAAATGTTTTCCCAGTTTAGCATTTGATTTATGTGAAAGACTGTTAGGCTCAGGATTCAGCTGCAGCTCAGTAAATACCTGGTTCATTCTTAGTGTATACTGGAAAAGCCCTGGGAATGAGAAATCCTCCCTATTGTCTCAGAGTAACTTTTACTCTGTTTTTGCTTCTAACCTATGATAAATTACCCTGGATTGTTTTGTTGTGATATAGGTTTCTTTTGGGGGTTTTTGCTTGTGGGGTTGGATTTTTTAAATTATTTTTTACTTATTTAAAAACTTTTGTGGCATCATCTGTAATATCTGGAGAATAAACAAAAAATACCCTTTTCCAGCTGAGAGTAGAAAGTCTGAGTCATGCAATGAGATGCCATTCATAAACTTTCACAGAAAATTCTATTAGCCAGTTGTTTGTAAACGCATTAGAATTGTGTTTAAATCTTATTTCTCAGGTAATTATGATGTCAAACATACTTCCAAAGCTCAGGCTTTCTGCATAGTATGCACAAAATAACAGAGCATAATATTATGTTTGTAGGCCCAGAGGGGGAAGAAAGGTGCCGAGTGAATGTAGTGAAGGCTGTCTAAATTATTTCACCAGTTGAAGGATGAGGGAACATTTTAATCTTAGAGCCTGTGGGAGTTTGGGAGGAGTGTTTCAGGGAGGAGAGTAAGTATAGGCTGAGATTTGTAGTGATTCAGAGTTTTTTAGTAAAAGCCATGTGGAGAAATTGCTAATTTTGGGCTGATAGGTCATCTCTGGCAGTTTTTTTAAATCTGAAAAACTTGTTTCCTGCTAATTGTACATGTTCCAATTATGTTTGAAGGAGATTTAATTGGAGTCACTTTAGAAATCACATCCGGCAAGGAAGAATTAGGGAATACAGAGGTTTCAAATTTATATGTAGCAGCAAAAGATAAATCAGGGAATGTGACTCTAGGGCAGTTTGAAGTGGTATGCCAAGGCAGGCAGTCTGGTCACAGGTGTGCTGACCTCTCTCTCCAGGCTCTGGTGGACTCTGTATATCTAAAATCCCATGTGTCTTTTCTGGGCATAAGGAGGCCTGTGTGTAGTTTTATTTTTTTTTCCAATTTTCAAATTCCTCTGGTATTCAGCTGATTAAATTGCTTACATTGCCTTGGTGCCAGGAAGGCTTGCAGGGTTGTACAGGTGCTGGCTGTGTTTGAGTGGTGGTACTGAAGGAGACCCAAGTTGACTTTTGGATGACTTCTCTGTTTGTGGGAGGAGGTTTTTAGAGGAAACAAAACATTATTTGCAGCAGATGTTTTTGTAAACCTTCTAAAAATGATTTTCCAGAAGAGGTGTATCTCATATGGTTTCAGCAGTCTGGGTGCTAAGGTGTTCTGTCCTGTTCGGAAAGAAAGGCACAAAGCAGCTCTGTAGAGGTGTGACAGAGGTGCAAGATACCAATTCTGTGCTCAGTAGGAGTTGATTCACAACTATTAATGTAAAGGAAAGCATCTTTAAATCACTGCTAGCATTTTTTGTCTTGACTTTTGATTTTTATGAGATTGGTTAAAAATGGATGACAGTAGATTATTTAAACTCCCTTGGCTTATTGCTTTTTTCAGCATTAGCGAGAAGGCATAGGAGTGTGTGTTTGCTTACCTAACCTGCTACAGTGCTTGCTGGTTTTGGCAGGGTGGAGTTAATTTTCTTTGCAGTTCTGGTAGGGGGCTGTGTTTTGAATTTTTTTGCTGAACACAGCAAAATGATATGGAGGAGTTCTTGGTATTGCTGAGGAGCGCTTATAGAGAGCCAAGGCCTTTTCTGACCTTTTACAAATTGCAAAGGGATATTCCATACCATTTGACCTTGTGCTCAGTATATAAAGTGGGGGGAAGGAGGAGGCAGAACGCTGTTTGGAGCAATGATGTTTGTTTTCCCAAGTCACCCTTACATGTGATGGGGCCCTGCTCTCCTGGAGATGCCTGATCAGGGGAAACAGTGAATTTCTTCCTGGTTTTGCTATCTTGTATGCATGGCTTTCACTTTCCCTATTAAACTCTCTTTAACTCAACGCATGAATTCCCTTTTCCCCTCCCATCTCTCTCCCTGATCGTGCTGGTGGGGCAGTGAGTGAGTGAGTGCCTGCCTTGGGGCTTGGCTGCTGGCTCAGGACAAATGCTGAGGATGAGTTCACTTCAACCAGAGGCGAACAACCCAAGTGCTGAGATAAACTGGCTCCTGGCATAGCAGGAGTTTGTGTGCCCCTAGAGGATGGTGACTTCAGTCTGGGCAGACTTGCCTCCAGGAGAAGGTAAATGTCACCAGCTGGCCCATCTGTAGTCCTCCCAAACTATAGGAAGTTGGTAGCAGGTTCATCTCAAGCTGTGGTTCACAGTTCCTTCCTCTGAATGGCACATGGTGAGGATGGGGAACAGTCTATCACAATATGCTCTTTGGAATATGGTTTGAAATTACTGAGCCATCATTTAAATCTTCCCAAAGCCAAGTGTAGAACTTCATAGTCACGCATTTTCCCCTTTATATAAGTTCTTTGCTTTCTCATTTCCCCTTCCTCCTTGTAAACAAAATAGGGAATGATGAACACAATTGAAAGAAATGCTTTGGGAAATGGAAAGTGGGAGACAGATCTATTTTAAACCCATCAGTATTATAACTGAAACAATGGAGTAAAATGTTAACTTGTTTTTGCAGAACATTGGACACTCTAAGTTGGCTTCTTACCCCAGAGCTGAGTAAGGAACTACCCTTTCTAGACAAGTGATCTCATAAGACAGAGTTCTATGACATACTGATCTTAGCTGATGAATTGGATAAGCAGTTACACTTTATTTCAGGATTTAAGTAGGATTTGTATCTCATATATTAAGAAGACATTTGTTTTGATGCTGTGTAATGCAGTGATTTGCATGGTATGCTTCCTTCCTTGCTACTTCTTTGACCTATTCTTTACTGAGATGCAAACCTCAAGTTTTACTTCTATTCATTTAAAAACATTGGACTTATTAAAAAAGTGCATGTGCATGCATCACAGCTAAGAGTGAAGGCTCATGAGCTTATATTCCTTATACCCTTTTAGTCATATGTTTTAAAGGAGCAAGCAGGAGAAAAAGAGATCAAAATGAAAATCGAGAAGCAATCAGCTAAAATTCTTTTAATGAGAAAATTAAAATTCATAAACATACTGTGTAATTGAATTTTTATCTAATACAAATCTCTTAAGTGTAGTTTTAATATTAAGAATAGGTAAATAAATGTGAGACTAAAAGGTAATTTGTTTTGTAAATATGGATGAGAATACAGTGAATGTATTAAGTGTGGAGAAAGATAAACTTGGCATCCTACCTGGCCACAGGGCCAGGCTGAATGGGGCTTTGAAAAACCTGATCTAGTTAAATGGCATCCCTGCCCATGGCAGGGGGATTGGAACTAGATGATCTCTAAGGTCCTGCCCAACCCAGACCAATTTGTGATTCTAGGATAACTGAAAAAAAAAGGGATATAATTTTTGTTGTACATTGAAATGCCTAAGGAAATGTTTGAAGCAAAGAATAAAAGTGCTGGGAGGTAAAAGCAGTAATGCACCTGAGGGAAGGCAAGACAGGAGGGGCTAAAGAAATGAGGAGTAACTACACTAATGTTAATTCAGTTATATCCAATGCTGGGAGGGTTCCAAAGGAAAGTTAACCCTGGAGACTTTGTATGATAGAGGAAGCCTTTACTACTCGAGGCAATAGTGGAGAAGAACTTGAACAAGGACATTAAAGATGAGCTAGAGAATGTCCAGATTTAACCTGGCACATCTCGTCTCAACATAAGGATTGTATAAAACAGAGGAAGATACCTTTGCCTCTTTGCTGACGGGATTGAATCTTCAGCTCAAACTACTGTTGCAAATCTGGCAGGATTTTTTAAATTATTATAATTTTCTTTTGTCTTTAGATCAAAAACTTCTCACTTCTCTTGTGTCTGTTATTAATTTGAAAATTTTATTGCAAGTAGGATGTTTTAACTGTTTACTACTTTCTATTCTAATACCCTAAATTTTGTGCATTTTAGCTCTACCTGCCACAATTGAATTATATGGTAAGTAATATATTTGAGACCTTTAAAGCTTGGCTTTAGCAAATTAGGTCTCCTCTTTTTCAAGTCTAGGAATGCCCTACCTGTATGTGGTCAAGGTGTGTTACGTGTTTCTTGTATATGCATCTGTGTAAAGTTGTGAATTCTTTGACCTCAGCAATGTTTCCCTGCCAAGTGGGTGCCTGTTAAATTATGAAATGTCATGTGGCAAATTTCTCTGAGGAGTTGCATTGCCTCACTTCTGACTATATTAATTCTTTTTTATGTGAAGAACATCAGAAATTTTGATAAAAATTAACCAGTTTAATTTGCTCATTGCTGTACCAGATAGCATTGCTCTTCTTTTGACCAGTGCTTTATAAGAACTGTAAGACCTAGAATGATCAATTATTATCAGAAGGAATTCAGTCCAGCTATTTGTAGATGAATCCTGAAATGTTTGGTTTCTGAATGTGGACTTTTTTCCTGGTGTTTATACTGTGATATGGCAGTGAAGGATCTTCATTCTTTTGCCTAAGGAGCTTTGTGTCTTGACTCCCATTTCATATTGAATATTTGTACTTATTTGTTAGCTATTCGAACTGATGCCAAGGTACTGACTATATATATCTATACCTACTATATATATGACATTTCTGAGTGGTATTTTGTCAGTAGTGTTGGGGACATAATTCAAAGCATTCTCATACACTGGGCCTTGTGTATATGCTTGTTTGCTGCCAAGTTTCTAAATTAAGAGTGAACTTACAGAATTTATAAAAAAAGATGTTTCCACAATTCTGGGGGGAAAGAAAGCTAGTATGAAGTTAGTCAACACTGATAATTGCAAGGTGACAGTTCACCTTTGGTTTTGTTTTTATCTGAAAAGTTACATATTTTAATTGTGTAAGGGTATGATAGGAATAAATATTCTTTATGTTAGCCAAACTCCCAACAAGCACCAGTGCATATTAGGAAAAGAAAAATACTAATCAATGGGCCTAGCTCCATCCTCAGAGCTAAATTTCTAAGGCATGTTTATTTTTTTTTGCAAGTTAAGAGAAATGAGTATGAATTATTCTCTTCTATGACACATGTGCATGAAATAAATAAAACTCCACACTTTTTCATGTTAAGTATTTTGTGTTGTGCTCCAAGATGGAAGAATAAGGGGATGAGACCTTCCCTACAAAGAGGATAAGTACAGCAAGATGTAAGCTATATAAATGGCAGGTTACAGGTGTTTTTATTGAAAATAACACAGGGCTCTCATGTGACAGTTTTTGCATTGTTTACATCATACATCTTCCTAAACACAGAAGTGAAGTAGGATTTTGTTTTCCTCCTATAAACTTGAGTAAGATACAGCAGAAGAAAACATTTTCATGTAAGTTATTGCATTTACTTTTATCAAGTTATTATTTACAGGTATTATCTTCAGTATTTGTGGAATTTGGAATGTATCGCAGGAATAGGGCAGTAAACATTATTTTATATATAAATACATGCATATTTTCATAAAAATACAAAAAGATTTGATGAACTGAGACAAGGTTTCCATTATTTTTAATAATAAAACTATTAAGTGTTTTACAAAGCTGGATATAATTTAGGTATTAATTGCCAGATGACCAGATCATAACATTTTTAGATGGCATACGGAATTAGAATAAAACTAAACTTCTGTACCTGCAGAGCACTCCAACTGTCTTGACATACAGATGCAATTATCTTTAAGAGATATTTGAATTAACTTGTGCTGCATTACAGAACTTGAAGGGAGGTTATGTTGGGTAAAACTCAGCACCTTGTCTTGTTTCAAGTTAGAAGATAATTCTGCTTCTATTTGGCTTTTCTTTTTTTCCTAGCAATTCACATCTGATGAAATCTTCCTCCCTATTTTCTGAAAATTGAGCCTGTTTAAAATGCTATGAGTACTTGGAATGACTTTTTTTAAAGTCTTTTCCCCTTGAACACTGATGTATAAAACCCTCAAAACTCCTCCATACCAAGATTTAGTACTTCCAAATTAATTAATTTCCTAAAAGGACAAATTAAGTATTTTTACTGTCTGCTCAGGAGTTGATTAATTATGAAGGTAAATGTGAGCATGGTCATCATACAGTAAGCAGTGGGTGGTGTTTGGTGTGTGAATATTTACTTGCTGGTGGTGTTTGGTGTGTGAACATTTACTTGCTGGTGCTCTGGGTGTGAAAGTGGAGGGACAGTGCCCTCTGCTCTCTGGTCTGAATGCCTGGGAAGAGCAGAACCACCTCATTATGTTGCCCTTGTGCTCAGCATAGCACCTGCTGTGCGAGAACAATCCACGCATCATTTGGTTTGTCTAAACCTGTGTGTGCCTCCTGATTCCAGAAGATGGTACTGGGGGAGCCTCTTCCCAGAACCATTAGGAGAGAGCCACAGAGTTCCAGCCTCTTGCTAGAACTGTAAGAAACAGACTGGGACAGTATTTAGGCACTCCTACACTTCAGAAGTTCCCTGGAAACATTGTGGTCTTAGGTCCTGTAGAAATTGTCCTGATTCTTTCTTTTTCCACTTAAGGGCTCTTGGAAGCCCTGGAGAGTAAGAGATCATTGATAGTCCTTCAGTGTAAAAGCAGCACAGACCTTTGGTCAGGATAAGGATGTCTGCTTAGCCAGACATTGAATTGTGGGTGCAGGCCAGCCATACAGGCTGGTCTCCCTCCATCCGTGCCTGTGGTGGCAGCTTCAGACAGATGCTGGGGTCACTAGGACAGGCTGGCCTGGGGACAGTGCTGTGGTGCCACATCATACCCAGCTTGGCAGCAGGAGGTGCTCAGCTCTTTGCCAAGTGCTTTGTGTGGAGTTGGTCCAGCTGGCCCTGCCCCAGATTGCCTGGCCTCACATCCCCATCCTGTGGCAGGAGGTCTGACACATGCAGCCAGCTCCAGCACAGGGTCCAGAGACTTGGGAAAGAAGCAGAGACAGGCATGGAAAAAAGCCATAGCTCCTGCTTTGGGATCTGATATCAGCAGTGGTTACCTCCCTTGGGCAGGAACGTGTCTGCCTCTGCCTCCTTTGCCACTCTGTGTACCCATGTCATGCCTTATCACCACACAGACCACACGAGCTCCATTATGACATAAAAAAACGTGCACGAGTCATCCTGGATTGACTTCAGCTGGTATGAAGTGAACGCTTATGGAAATGCTTATTCCCTTTCACCATTAGGTGGAGCAAAGAGCTGTTCTCCCCCTCTAAGCCTCAGAGCTGAGTAGTCCTTGCTTAAGCTCTCCCAGGGAGCAAAAGAAGCCTCATGACTTCCAAGGGCTGTGTGTTTGCTTTAGTTCGGAAAAATAAAGTGCCAGTGTAGAATCCCAGTGTGTTTTCCCATCAATTTAAGTAGGAAAACTGAGTATGTGGTAAATTATTACCGTCTGCAGTGAAGCAGCTTTTATGCACAAGCTCAATCTTTCATGCATGATTTCTACTTGAACCCTCTTAACTTGCATGGAAAGTGAAGCCAGAACAGTCAAAGGGATGTATAACCAAATACTTCCTTTTAAGAAGTGACTTTTTGCCAACAGGAGGTGAGTATAACTTGTGCTGAAAACTCGAGTTATTAACCTGCTATATTGAGAAATGTAGTTCTTGTGATTTGCAAATCACTTTCCATTGGCACATCTTTACATGCTGTGAAGCTATACTTGATACCTTGTTTTCTGTGACAGATTTTTTTAAAAATGTACTTCTTTCTCCATTAACTCTTCCTATTCTTCGTTTAGGTGTTAGGAGGGAGGGAATGAACATGGAAAGGAGCAGGATGAAAACCTGCTTGTGCCCAGCTGTGGTTGAAGTTGTTTGTATTTTTCTCTATATCCATGCATGTCCTATCGTGTTGTCTTTATTTTGAAAGAACACTTGCTTGATCAAAACAGTGTTTCTTTCAGGTGTTCCCCTCTGAAGGTGAGTTGCATCTGGTAAGCATGGAGTTTTTTATGCTTTCATTTTGGGACTGAGGGAGGTTTGATACCTGGCTCCTGGCTAAGCTTTTTCACTCTTGTTACCTTACAATGTGGGGTTAGTTCCTTCCACTGCTTTTTCTTTACTGTTTGTGTGTTTATTAGGCTTTCCTATCCTGAGAAAGTAATAATAATAATAATTTGATTCTGCAAATAGTTATTCTTTTGCTAAGGAAAAGAACTGCTGTCAAACTGACTTGGGGAATAAATAGTGGTCAAAAGTAAGCCTTGCAGCATGCAGCTTGTAATATTGTGTTTGCAAGTGCATAGTCACACTGTATTATTCTACTCATATTATTCTATTCATATTACACAACATTTATTGAAATGATGTTACATCAGATGTTCTACTTTTTTATGATGTAAAAGAGTTATGACCTTTAGCAACTCCTTGGACATAATTTCAAGATGACCTGTCTTAATTTATAAGTCACTATTCCTGGCTATCTAGGTAATTCAGTAAGAAAGGAATATAATTACTTACATGGATTTTTTTGAGTATAGAGATGAATTGTCTGCTCTTTGCAGTCTTGATGGTGGTTGAGCCTTTTTATGGTTGTCAGACATCTGTCACAAGGTGGGATCTTGTTCTTTGGAGGGAACAAAGCTGTTTGGCAAGCTTGCTGCTAGTGCATGAAGCTCTGTAAATTTGTACAAAGTAATGTCAGGAGAGAGGGTTTTTGGAGAAGGAGACAAAGATATTGTGATGGGATTTTGTATATAGTTCATGGACATAATCTAGTTCATTATAGCATTGACTATAAGTACTGTAGAGGGATCACTGCAGGCTTACCAAAAGTAATGGGATCTATGGATAGCTCTTTTAAATAGAATCTTCCACTGCAAACTTGGATTTTAAGTGACTTATCATTCTGCAAAGATTATTAGCCTTAACTTCTCAATTTTTTATACAAAACCAAACATTTAAAGAACTTTCAGGTTATTTGCTTATTCATAGGGAAAAGTCAGTTGCCTATGATTCCCTGCAGTGAATACTCAAGTTAGTCTTTCTCTCTCTCTGTCTTCTCTTGTAGTCTGATATGTGTTTTATTTATTTCAAAATCTTCATGGATAACCTCTACATCTGTAGCTGTCCTCACATGAGTAGCAATAATACCTCTGTGGTGATACAAGCAGAATTTTGTAATATTGTTATGTGAAGCAGCTAACAAAAAGTTATTGAATGCATTTTTGATCTGTTTTTAAAATAAATAATATGTATTATTCACTATCAAAAACTGAAGGAAATAAACCATTGAACTAGAGTAGCATGCACCACTGTTTTAGTAATCTTTTTTTTTTTCTGTAGTAAGAACTGTGCAAGAATTCTTTTAGTAGGTGAACTGAAAAATCTGATTTTCTAACAGTTTAAAGCTAGAATATTTTTTTTCTCCTGTCTGTGAATATTGCATACATTTCATGCTGTGGAAACAATGTTCTTGCTTCATGCAGAGTATGGTGCAGTGGCCAAGACACTCATTAAGGAACTCCAAATTCACATTTGTTGCCTAACATGTTTTAAAGTAGAAATATGATAAACAGTTATTGAGTGGGTTTTTTGAGGTGAGTGGGGTGGATTTTTTTCTTTGTTTCGTTTGGTTTTGAATCATGTTTTGGGAGAGGGGGTGAATAATAGGATGCAAATATTTGGACAATTTGATCTGGATTGTCATTAAATTTTTTAGAGTTAGTGAAATTACATGTTTCTTTGAAAATATTTGTCAAATACTTAAATGACCTTTCTATCATTAAAAATAACTGTGTTCCCAAGGTAGCTGATAACTCTTTACCCTCTGGGAATAGGCTGGAGAATACCAAAATTACTTGGCATGTTATCTCTACTTAATATACAAGCAATCATTTTAACACCTGTGTATTTTAGTGATACAGACAATCCATTAATATTTTTGTTTATACATAATTTTTATGGAATGACTGCACAACTACATCAGAAGTTTTCCATGCTGTGTGTGCATCTGCACACCTACTGCGCTGAAAGAAGAGGAAATTTTAAAGCCTTTTAAAGACACATTTACAGTACTGCAGAGGTTCTTATGAAAAGGATAACCTGTTATGAAACACGATCAGAGGATTGGTTGTAAGTGGCAGGGAGCTGTGCTGCTGTTGAAGTAAAGGCTTGTGACATGATGTTTGCCTGCCGAAGGCTCCCACAGCCGCGGGCCTTGCGCGCTCTGCGGCGGGGGCTCTCCACTGCGTATGGCAGGAAGCACTGTTCACACTGAATCCAAATAAACCTGAATCCAAATAAACTTCATTTTCTCCATAGGAGGAGGTGTTCAGTTGTTAGAGAACAGTTTTTTTTTGAACAGTCAGACAGTGGACATAGTGTTTACTTTGATTTAGAGTTTAGGTGAGAGCTAATCATGTTACTGCGTGTGACTGAACAGTAAAAAACGATTGTGAAATGTTCAGGTATTCAATGGGCATTTTTTAGCTGCATCCAAAACCTCAATTTGTTTTAAGATTGTGCATTTCTCCATACATTTCCTGTATTAAAAATTGGGGAAAAAAATTATTAACCTTCTCATTTCCTCATTAGTTCTGTAAAAACATTCCCCCTATGCTCATCCTGTAAGGATCACAACAGGGCCAAAGGCCATTGTGCACAAGTTGTAGAACTTTCAGGCACTTGTATTTTGGGTGCTGGAAATCCTCTGAGCCATTGCTAATGATTTGAACTCAGGGTAGATCTCAATATGAAGAAGCTGAACATGTCCTTTCTGCTTTCAAATTTTGGTGTTAGTGAGAGGAAAGAGGAGCTGTTCATTTGTGCTCCTGTTGGAATGAATTAAAAAACCAAAAGCAACCTGCAAAACCAGGATTTTTTTGCCTCTTTTCCAAGAAGCAAAGTGGAGGACTTTTATTGTTTCATTGGTTTGTTTGTAGTTTTTCTTTTTTTTTTTTTTTTTTTTTTTTTTTTTTTTTTTGTTTTTTTAAATAATTGTGCAGAGAGGGCAATAAACCTTCTAAGCAGCTGAAATTGTTAGTGTGTGCCACTTTTCAATTTGATCATTAATGTGCTAGAGAAGGACTGAGCATTTAGCGGGGGGCAGAGGGAATGTCTTGACATTGAAATTGGAAAAGTTGTTTGTGTACTGATAGAAGTGACCTGCAGTGTACTCCTTTCACAATAGCTTCTGTACCAAAGCATGAGGTCAGTAGAAGAAGTAATAGATTTTTAACATGAATGGACATAGCCATCCACTATAGATCTAAAAACCTGTAGATTTTTATTGCTGGCCCCAAGAGTAAGTCCTGGAGTACTACTGCAAATTGCTCTGGAGGTGCCTAATCAAAGAAATCCTTCTGAACCACAAAGTGCTTGTAGACATTGGGAGGTTTTTTGATTGTTGTTGCTGTTGTTGTTTTCTTTCCAAGCACTTTAAATGTGGTTTTAACTTTGAAAAACCACCATGAGCACCTGCCAGACCTGAAACAGTTGCGCTCTTGAGGGTGGGATAATCTCAGACGCTGTAAGTGAGAGGGCCTCTCATGAGAGGAAGGATTGGAATGGCTGAGCCAGGCCTGGCGTGCGGCCCTGGAACTGGCCGGGCTGGCTCAGCCCTGTGCCCTGTGCTGGGGTGTTCCTCACACGGCGAGGGAGCCGGGGCTGGAGTGCCGCCAGCCAAGGCTCTTGGGAGAGAACAACAGCCTTGTGAGCAAGCAGCAGCACCACAGAGGAGGCTTTTTATTCTTCCTTTACCTTGTTGAACCTTACCTCTGTTGAACTTGCTCTGTGTCTGGCCCAGCTGCTGAGATGCAGACTGTTGGCAATGTGCTGGTTTTGAAATAAAAGCACAAGGCAGGCAATGGGGCTGGTTATATTCTTCATGTTACATTAATTTGTTTACAATATTCCCTTCTGAAGGTCTGGGCAGATGTACAAGGCTGCATTAACAAAGTGTAAACAAAATGTACGTGGATTATGTAGCATTCCTTTGTGCACTTGTTGAAACAGCAGTCTGAAGAGAATGAGACTGAGGAAATGATGAGAGAGCTCAGGATGAGAGCAGAGAAGCTCTTGGTGAGGGCAGCTGGTGCCCACGCTTTGTGTTCAAAATGGCTGTGTACTTTGGGATGGCTTTGCTCTGCTGGGCACATAAGCTGTGTTTTTGCACACAGAAGCAGGTATTGTAGGTTTTGGATCTTTCTTGTGATAGTACGTAAAATGGGGTGAGCTTTAGGCATTCCCCTGAGGTTTCTAAACGCTCCCTTAGGACTTTGTATTGAAGATTTCTCTTCAAGCTGTCTTACTTTTTCATTATGTGAAGTTCACTGTCTTTAAATTTATTTCTAGTAATGTACAGCTTTATTTTCTACCTGAAACTTGTTGTGCTGGTCCATTTTAAGGGAGACAGTGTGAGGGTGTTCCTTTTAAGGACATTTATAGGTTTGTATCTCTGAAAGTGCAAGTTATATTGACAGTATTATAATTTCTTAAGAAAGAAGTTGAGTAAGCCTTGGCTTACAAAGTCATTCTTATTGTCAAAGCCCTCATATTGTCTTCCTTATCCCACCTTCAGTTGTATAGCCAGCCTTATTATTTCTCATTTCTCAGCTTGGCGAGGTCTAGTTCCATTATTTATGCAGCTCAGGACTGGCAGTCTTCCACTGCCATTAAGAGGGTGATTTGCAGATCTGCAAGAACAAAACTTTCTGCTTTGAGGACAACCTTGCATTTGGTTTACAGCTGGTAAGACAAAGGAGATCTTGATCCTGTGACACTGGAAGGTGAAAATGTGTGATGCAGGTGTTGGTGCCAGCACTGTAGTTCATGAGCCTGGCACAGCAAGAGCAGAGGAGCTGTACTGAGGAACCAGACCAGCCCCATGTGATGAGCTGTCAGGCCAGTTCTGACAAGAGTCATTCTGTTTTCTTTAATTGTTTGGTTTTGTCTTGGTTTTTGTTTATTGCAGTCTGTTTGTTTGTTTTTTCCAGAGCATTTTTTTCCAAAAAACCTCAGTGGTCTTACCTCCTTTCCATTTCTCATAGTCTTTGTATGATGAATCACAAGAAGTGCACATCACAGAAAATGCAGAAACTCTGAATTTTTAGTTGTGAAATCTGGCAGTCAAGTTGTCAGTCAAGGTTTGTCTGCAAATCACGGTATCATGACTAAAATTATCTTTCATAAATGCAGTGAAACTAGCTGAAATTTGTCTTAAACTATTAGCTGAATTACAGAGCTTGTTATGTACGAACACTGATTTTTTGTAAGGTCTCTGTGGAATGGGGAGAAAAACGTTGCAAAATTTCCTACAGTTTCTCAATCTCCAATTGTGACATCTCTCAAGAAATTGAAGACCTTGTTGTGTTTAATAGCAGAGTTACTTTTGGATAGGAAAACAAACGTTTTAACATATGAGCTGCATGACCAGGTATGATTCCCATGTATTTCAGAAATGGGAAATAACTGTCTTTTTATGAATTTTCTCCCATCTCAGTCATGAAATAAATTCAGTACTTTTTCCCAGTTAAAAGACTTGGGAAATAAAAAAAAAAAAAAAATATATATATATATATATATATAAGTGGCCATGGTATCCTTTTTTGTAATCCAGGATCTTAAGCTTGAAAGATAAATGCCAAATTATCAGCAGATCTATAATAATGTTGCAGTAACTCTGAACTGAAAATACTTTTGATTCTTAATTTCTGCTGTTCTTTCCACCAAAGCTTTATTGCATTACAAAATTAATGACTCCTATTTTCTTCTTTTCATTTGGTGCATCCCTATAGTATTCATTTGGTTCATTTGTAAATCAGCTCAACTGCTGAGTAATTTTGTAGAATAATAGGAAAAACACTTAAGCTGAAATTTAAAAACATACACTGTCTCTTAAGTAAAGAAAAAAACCTTAACCCCAGAAAAACAACCTAAAAGCCACATTTCACCTTTACTCCTTTGTGTAAAGCTTGCCAGATGTCCTGCAGACCTTACTTAAACGTACTAAGAATAAAACACATACTGATTTACCTGGGGTACTAAATAAAACACATACTGATTTACCTGGGGTATTAAATAATTTCTTCATGTTGTTAAGGCTATTCATTTAATCAATATTTTTGTCTCTCAGATTTTTCTTGGTGTTTTTTTAATGGATGCTTGCTAGATTCCAATGTCAGCCAGCAGCTATTTTCCCCAGAAGAATGGACCAGCTGGAAGTCTTTTTGGTAAGAGGGGAAAAAAAAATCAAATAATTGACTCCAGCCCATGCCAAGTCCCTTCATCAAAGGCTGTTACTCAAAATGCTAAATCTAGTTTTCTGCCACCATTATGAGCTACTCCTTCTGCATAGCAGATATCATCCTAACTGGTCCAATTTCAAGTCATTGGTTGTCAATACTAAAATACAAATGACTGTTGTATTCCTGAGTATTTATTTTCTTCAGTTTGTAGTTTGTGGGGCAGTTTAAAGGGCATAATGGATTCACAGAATCATCAAACAATGTTTTTTTCCTGGATTCTTCTAAGGTATCTTTTACAGACTTCCCCTGCCTCCCCCCCCCCCCCCCAAAAAAAAATAAATTAAGCAGGCATGTTAGAAAACATTTTCTGAGTTACTCCTTACAATCAACAGTCTTCCCTCATGCTAGTAGGTTGTATAGCAAATAATCCTCTGCAGGAATGCATTTTAATCTACTGTTAATGAACACTCTTATATAGAAACATAGGAACAGAAATTTGTTAGTTCCTTCCTTCAGTAATTATGGAGATTTAGCCTTCTAGTCTAGTTTCCTGTTACATTAATATAATACCTGTTTCCTCTGGAAATTTACCCTTTAGATGACTGCTTTAAAGTCAGTTAGTGCAGTCTTTTATTTCACATTATTATACTCATCCTCTTGAGAATGTGACCTATTCTTTGTTCATATCAAGACCTTAACTGTAGGTTACACAGTAAAGAAGTTCTTCCTCATATTCACGTGGAATTTCCTGTGTTCCAGTTTCTTTCCCTTGCGTCTTGTCCTATTGCTTGGCACAATCAAGAAGAGAGAGCCTGGCTCCATCCTCTTGGCATGCCCCCATTCAGATACTTACTTACATTGATAAAGTCTTGCTGCTTTGTCATATTTATGTGCTGGATTGCATGTTTTACTGTGTTTTGATGTTGCATGAAGGATTGTTAGAAAACACAAAAAAGAAAATTATTTTCACAGGGCAATTATTTTAAACCTGTAAGTTTATTTTATACAGCCCAAGAAGTATGTGAAATTTTAAAGAGAAGTGCATGAGATGAAAGGCATCTTGTCAAAACTTGAGGGATTTCAAAGAAAGCTTCTTAAATAGTGTGAGACTGTGGAAAATAAGAGTGTAAAAGCAAAGTTTAAAAAAAGAAGTAAATTTCAGAGGCATTCAGAGAAAAACATTGATTAGAAGTCCTTATATGAAATTGAGAACCTCAAGTAAAGCAGTAATTTATTAAAGCTTTAAATATATATACCAAATCAGTTGCTATTAGAATATTTATCTGAGTTGGGGTCTTGTGGGATATGAAATGTTAGGTTCAAGTTTTGCTGTCTTCTGAAGCATAGCAAATCTCAAATGATGGGACACCAGTCAGTTGTGGTAAAAGGGCCAAGCAGAGGGTTGCTGACATTTTGGAATGCAAATATATTACCCAAATAATGTTCCCATTACATGAATATGCTTGCTTGCTTTTGGAGGTCCCCAGAATTTTGCTTAACAAAGAATGTCAAGCAAAGAAAAGAGTGTTCCTTTTTTACTGTTAAAAGTATTTGGAAGCTTTATTTTTCAGTCTTCCTTTCTAGTTGCTTGCCTAGATTAATCATCTTGATTACCTCTTGCAGTCTGCAAGTAAATACAAATAATGTAGTTAACTGCAGTGCTTCCCAGGTAGTCAGTTCATTTTCTGTTGTTGGTCCTTGGCTTTTTTATTTTTATTTCCAGTGTTACCATGTAGCCCATGCTCATAAATCTGCTCCTCTTGCCCATCCTCCTATGCTGTAAATTGGGCTCTTTTCTTCTTCTTCTTCTGACTGCCACTCATGCCATTAACATCTTGTTCATTCCCATCTTGCTCATTATTGGTTTACATCAGCAGAGGAAGGACAAGGGGTTTTCCATAACACAGTGATAAATTAGAATATTATTTATGCATAGTAAAAGCAAACATCCTGGGAACAGGGAGGTGTATCAAAATTATTGTTTTATAGATATTTGCAGCACCACTTTGATTTGTGCCTTCATCCTCAGCAGGACTCCAGCACACTCCTGGGAAAGCTGGCAGCCCCTGGCTTGGACAGGTGCACTTTTTGTTGGGTTAAGAGCTGGCTGGATGGCCAGGCCCAGAGAGTTGTGGTGAATGGTGCTGCATCCAGCTGGCATCAGGCCCTTGTGGTGTCCCACAGGGATCCGTGTTGGGCCCATTCCTGTTTAATGTCTTTCCTGGTAATCTGGATGAGAGGGTCATGTCTACTATTAGCAAATTCATGGATGACACCAATTGGGTCGGAGTGTCAATCTACTGGAGGATAGGAAGGCTCTGCAGAGGAACCTGGACAGGCTGGATTGATTGCTGGAGTGGACCCCTGGAGTGCTGTGGGCTGGATCAGAGAGGCTGGAAAGTGGGCCAGCAGAGAGGGACATGAGGGTGCTGATCAGAGCTGCTGAACATGAGCCAGCAGTGTGCCCAGGGGGCCAAGAATGCCAAAGGCATCCTGGCCTGGGTCAGAAATAGTGTGCCTGCATGACTAGGAAAGTGATTCTTTGCCTGTACCGCAGCCCAGGTCCTGTGCCCAGTTCTGGGCCCTCAGCTCAGGGAGGACTCTGAGGTGCTGGAGAGAATCCAGAGAAAGGCAATGAAGCTGAGGAAGGTCTAGACCATAAGTCCTATGAGGACCAGCTGAGGGAGCTGGGGTTGTTTAGCCTGGAGAAGAGCAGACTCAGGGGAGACCTTACCACTCCCTACAAGTCCCTGAAAGGAGGCTGTAGCCTGGTGGGCATTGGCTTCTTCTCCCAGGCAACCAGTGACAGGAGGACATGGTCTTAAGCTATGCCAGGGGAAGTTTGGGTTGAAGGCAGTTTATGAAGTATTTCTTCACATAAAGGGTGATTAGATGCTGGAATTGACTGCTCGGTGGTGGAGTCTCTGTCCCTGGAGGTACTTAAGGAAAGACTGGGCTCAGCACTCAGTGCCATGATCTGGATGACAGGGTGGTGTTGGGTCATAGGTCAGACTTCTTCATCTTGGAGGTCTTTTACAACCTCATAGATGCTATGATTCTCTGAAAAAAAATAAATTAATGTAACAAGAGGAGAAATCTTAAGAAAATTACAATTCTGACTCTTGCATCATATGTTATTCTGCCGTATTTGTGAGAAATTAAACTGTTAAATATTTTCAATGAAGTGTTTGTGCATAAATACTTGATCATATGTGGTAACAGGCTTTGGTCTAAAACATTCCAATGGTTTGGGAACTGCCAAGCTTCAAGTGAGCAGTCAAGGCTCTGCAAAAGATGGGAGGTATGGTAATTAGAAAATAAAATGCAGATTATATTTTAATAGTAGCAGGCTAAGCTTATTTGCAGTTTTGTTTGGTAAACTACTTGCAGCATGGTCGGCAGTGTTTAATAAAATACAAGAACAGGAATGAAAAAATCCTGTTGCGGTGAGAGTGCCTGTTTTACATTGTGTTACTGCAAGGGTTTATATGAGGAGACTGAATTGGGGTGAGTTATAGTAGGAGTATATTCGCACTGTGTTTAAGACTGTAGCATAACTTCCTCAGGTTATTGGAATGAATTACATCTGCTATGAAATATTTTAATTTTAGCTGTGTTTTCCACAAAGTTAGTGTATGCTTCCTAAAGTATAGGGTGAGGCATCAAGAGATCTGAATTCATGTTAAGTACCAATTTCCTTTGTGATTGCTGAGATGCTCAACCATTTGAGCGTACTCTTCCTTTCTGTAAAAGAAAATAACTGAAGATATTTGATTGTTTCATAGTAAAATGAAAAAGTGTTGAAGAGAAAAAAATGTGTGCCTTAATGGGAACATTTTGAACATATTGGTAATGTACTTCAGAAAACCTTGGCAGTTTTCTTAGTGTCAGCTAGTTATTATCTTTCATGGGTGCACTCTCAGCAAAAAGACTCACGTTTTAATGGTGAGGAATCATCCTTTTTCTTTCCTTGACTTGCTTTGTTAAGCAAAACTCTTGGGATCTCCAAAAGCTAGCAAGTATGTTCATGCAATGACAACAGCATTTGGGTAATACATTTACACAATCCTCATGCAAATTCTCAGTGTTTGTTTTATGGTCTTTTATTCTTTGAAAAATACATTAGTAAAACCAAAAATGTTTAGTTTATATTATACACTTATACATTTATGTTGAAGTTACCCATAAAGACACCAGTGAAGAGTTAAAGCAGTGTTTAAAACCTAGTCAGTGGTGCTTCTTTTTCTGCCAGAGATTAGGCCCACTGCTCAGACTTTGAATCCGCCTGGAAGTAAATCTGGAGTTCTCTGGAGGTTTTATATGCCAGTTCAGGGTGAAAAGGGTTTGAGATACTTTCTTTTGAATTCTGCTTTGTTTTTTGTGCAGCATTAGAGTCTTACTGATTGCTTGGCAGTTTCCTTTTTTTTTTTCTTGGAGTTTTTTTTTCTTGGCTTGGTTGGTTCTTTTTGTTTGTTTGTTTGTTTTTGGGGTTTTTTTTTTAAGTTATAGGACAGCTGCAGTGTGTAATTTCTCTATGCTCTGAAGAAACCAGAAGTGTGGAAAAATATCAGTGTAACTTATTATCTCATCTTTGTAGAGGATGAAGCAAGTAGCATTCACCTGCTCCAGAAAGAGAGGCTCTCAGTTTCTTCCTCTTCTTCCTATCTAGCTGCAAGTAACAGTAACTAAGACAAGAAGCTTTTTCTTCAACTTCTAAGAAGAAGATCTAGAAGAGAGAAGTAACATCAAGGTGAGGTCCCTTCCTAGAAATGATGAATTTAAATTTCAGTATCATTTTTAGGTTAAAGGAACCAGCTGCTTCTAACTAATGACAAGTTGTTCTTTGAGCTCTGAATGTTGTTATGAAACTTAAGATCATAAGCTTCTGGGACCAAGGCTAAACCAATTTTTTGGGAGCCTGGTGCAGCTGGTGCTGTAACCTTTGTGCTTTAAGCCTATTTTGTTACAAAAGCACAGAGGGGCCTCCAAAGTGTGTAATGAGACACTGTTGCCTTGCTCAACTCTATCACTGAGTTTGTTTCCTGCAAGTTTTTGCAGTTTTCTGTATTTTGTGACAAGTTTGTCTCCAAGCTGTGCTGGGTCCTTGTAAAATAGTTAGGTTTTGAAGTTAAAATGTGTGTATGAGTGTAGGAAACACCTAAGAATGAAGTAATGCTTTCTGTCTTATCGGGGATTGATCTTTACCTTTGTTGTCCAGGGGTATTTGAAACTCCATCCAGATTTATCTCTGTTTCATTGCCCTTACTCAAAACTGGTCTCACAAATAAGGAATTCACAAATACAGGCTCTGGTGCCTAGATGACATAGTATCTGCCACATCTCCTATTGAGGAAAGCTAAATTAGCTTTCCCTCCTTTATTTTCTGAATGCAGACTTTTAGTTGTCTGTTCCTTATTTTGTTAGTGACAAACTTCATCCTCAGAATTCAATGCTATTATTTTTGCTTCTCCCAATAAGAAGTATTAATAGATATGTAATGATTCAGGTGTGACCAGTCTCTGCATATAAAAATATAATCTTCATACATTGTGCCATCCCTTGCTAAGAAGCTCAGGAGCTGGGGCCCCTGCAAAGGACTGTGTCTGTCCCACGATCTCCTGTGGCTGGTCAGCTGGGAAGGAGCTGACTTCCCAAGGACACATCATGTTGTATCCCTTGCAGCAGTTCTTCACGCTCCCTGATGTAGGAATCTCCTGTTGCATCTGTATTTGCTACCTGCACTGCATGTTTGGGGCAGATTTCAGCAGCTTATGATCACCTCAAAGAGCATTTATGTGGTAATTGTTCACCATATTTGCATTTCAAAAAGTGAATATGTGTAGTAGAGCTTGGCATCCACCAGTTATGTCTCCACAATAAGACAGGTGAAAACACATCTGAAATGTCTGTCATACAGGTTTGGATTTTGCAGCAAAATCATATTGTTTGGCTGTTAGTCATATAGGACACTAATGCAACAGAATTAAATCTGAGCAAAATAGTGGAATAAGATACATTAAGAGAAAAATTACTTTCAAGGGCATTGCAATGCAGATGACAGTTTCTCTTGAAACAGGACTACAGAGGCTGTTGTGGTGATAATTGTGTGTTATCTACCTTACAATCCAGTCACTTGTTATTTATAGTTTGGGGTTTTTTTCCTAGAAGTTTGGATTTTTTCCAGATATTCATACTTTCATTAACTTTTATGTGTGATTTTTTAAGGCATTTAACAGCTGCAGCAAGCCATAGTGTGATTTGTAGAGATTTGCTGAGATGCCTAGGCTGTTAGTCTGAATTTAATACAACATGTAAGAGCGCAACCATAAGAGCTGTAAATAGTCAAAAGAGATTATGCTGAAAAACGGACTGCATTTTTTGTCTACATGTAAAAAGTGTTTTCTGGGAAGCATTTTGTGAGGTTATTCAGGTAACTGTTTTTCTGGTAGCAAGTTAGAAGAGAACCAAATCTTTGCTTACAGCTTTTTTGCTCATGTAATCAAGTTCAAGCTTTACTTAATATATTTTTTCTACTTTTGAAAGATATCTGTTGAAAAGTGCAAGGATTAAATTTAAAAAAATCCAAAGAAAACTTCTCTGCAGAAGCATTACTGTCACTTCATATGACAGACCAAAACCGCTAAAGTGTATTGAGTTTGAAGTAATACCAAATCATGTATGATGCTGATAAAAGGCAGTTACTACTGTGGTAAATTCCACCAATGAACAGGAGAATCTGACCTGTAACTCTAGAATTGAGAAACCTTTTCCTTTTAGGCAGTTTCTTTTTCTTGAAGGGAAGAGAATGGAGGAGTAAAATGAAAAGCCTGGGGACTGTAAAGTCCATACAAAGCAAATTACTTTTTTTTCTTTCTAAAAGCATCATTCAGACAGTAGGAGTAAGAGGTATATAAAGCTTTTGTACCTGGCAGCCATTTGATGGACAGGCTGCCATTATTTCTGTTAAACTTTTGCAAGTCTTCTGCTGGAATCTGAATAAGTAATTTTGAGCCTTTGGCAGGAGAGGATGACAGTATCCCTTTTGCTTCAGAATTCAAACAATGCATGTGGGCATTCAGGAAGTTTTGCTGTATTACATAAGCCCTTTTGTTAGGCCTTCCATACAGACTCCTCATCATTTCAAATTAGCTGAAAATACCCTGGCATTGCCTATTCTAAATGAAGTCAAATCAGGGGAAAAAATCCAACAAGAACAACAAAACAAAAAATCCCTCTAAAAACACCAAAAAACCCCCAGCATAAAACCCCTCAGAAACTAGAACACAGATTCATAACTTTAAGTGGTGAGACACGGACTGCGTGTTTTTTCTTCATGTGTTGGTGTGTTTTGCATTCTGGTGTGGAGATGTGCTTAAAAAAATACCATCAACCTGTGTGCACCAGTCAAGTTTGAACGTTTACCTCCTTGCATAGCAGAAACTCTTGGTGTAGAGAAGACTGAAGATACCTGTTGTTTAAGGATGATGTTTTTGGTGTTTTGGTATGTGAACTTTTTGGTTTTTGTTTTCTTTTTGAGGCAGGAATGTCCTATATGGGGTGATGCTCTCGTATTCTTTTTTTCTTTACACCTCTGTACATGTCTGATATTTTTTTCTGTATCTCATATTCTGAACCCAAGAATTTGAGCATCATCAGTAGAAAACTCTGACATGTACAAAACTTGAGCTTCCATTGTAGGTTGAGCAGGCAGAGTGTTTCCATGTGGGACATGTACAGTGATTTCTGTAACTCAAGTAATTATGAGTAGCATACAAATATGGAGGCCACCTTATCTTTCAGCATGATATCTGCTGGGTAATAGCTCTCCACCCCCTACAATCAGGCCGTGTAGTGACTCCTCACTGATAGGGGTGCCAAAAGGAGATCCTCTAACATAGGAATTCAGGGTTATAAACAGTGGTTTAAATACTTGCACCCTTGGGATGTCTCTCTTTGATCCAATTTTTCTGGAAGGCACTCTTGTGTGACTGAAAATGTTCTCATTTCTGATGTTAGCAGTTCTGTAGGTTTTTCCAACTGTTTTCAGTAGCTTCTGTCTATATACAGCCTGGCCTTGTGGACTGAGACAGAAAATACATGACATTTTATGGTAGGATTGTATGCTGAAAGTTTCCCTCTTCTCAGTGGGAGTGTGCCCAGCTGGCTTAATTCTTAATTCAAGTCCTAACAATGCCCACCTGAAATTTGATTTTTGAATTCTGTTCCTGTTACCTTAGTAAATATGTTTTGGGGAGGTTTTGATCAATCATAGCTTTCTGCTTGTCTTCCAGCTGCTCACTGTTTTGCAGATCTCTCTCTTCTGTGGTTGTTTATTTTGAAAACCAGAAATAAAGGCCGCTGAATTTCCATTAGCAGTGTCCTATTTGCTCTCCATTTCCCTCTTGATGCGTTTCCTTTGTCTGAGGATGACTGGACAAAGTAGTTTTGTAACATTTAACTCTTGCATGGCTATTGCCCATCATGCAACTCTTTTCCATTGGATGTGCTCTCCTCCTGCTGTGCTGCCAGGCAGCCTGGGCTCCAGCCTTATGGGAGCCACATCTCTTTGTGCCTGCAGGATGTGTCATTCTCTTCCTTCCTTTTTTCTTTTTTTTTTTTTTAATGTTTTTTTTCCCCTTGTGGGTAATACTTAGAGCTCTATTTTATTTCCAGACTGATATTCAGAAAAGCATGCATAATTGAACAGTGCAGTCTAAAAGGTTAGAAGTGCAAAAGTTATTTTTAAGCATCTGTTTTCTGGTTCAGACTTAATGATATCTGAAGCATGTTATTCAGGACAACTCTGTTAGAATGGTTTGTTGTGTGGAAAGGCTGATCAAAATCTATTGAAAGTGATGATTCCTTTCACATAACGTTTTCTATTCAGCAGTGTGGTGAATTATGTAAAAGTTTATATAACACTGTATTAAAAAATTGCTTTGTTAGTTTTGTTTGTTATTTTTGCAGTTTTCTTCCCCTTAAAGATTTAAGGAAGGGTTCTTCCTTGACTGGATTAGAGACATTCAGGGTACTATTGCTTGGAGACCCCTGTTTAATGGGTACTGTAGAAATTAAAAAAAGAGATGCTCCCTTGTTTTGAAACAAAACCAAACCAAAACCCCCACAAACTGGTAAGAGATTTGTTGTCAGACATAAGAAATCTTGTGTCTGACTTACTTGATTTGTTTATTGCAAGAAAATACAAATGATGAGTGAATTTCAGTTTTGCAAAATTTGTATTTTCATAATTATTTTCTAGACTTTTGTTGAAGCTCCCCCAGATTTTTTTGTTTCCACAGGTAAAGAGCTAGGAAAAAGTAGTTCATGAAGGTTGTACATCTTCGTATTTCAGGATGAAGGACAAGCTATACATTAAAAAAAAAAAAAAATCAGGTGTATGTAGATGAAAACCAGACAAGTTTTGCTAATTTATGTAATTGCATTTATTCTGATCTTTATATGTCATATTTTGGTTTTATTATAGAATGCCTAAAACTTTTTAATGCTTTGTCCAGGGGGATTGCAGGATGTCTGTAACAAAATGTGCATTTTAAGAAGAATCTGTTTTTAACAAAGGTCTATGATTTAATGAATATCATTGTACACTTCCATAGCAGGGTTTGCATTAAAGCTGTATGCTGGTGATTTTCTCCAGTTTAAACCTCATTTACTGAGTAGTTCAAGAATGTTGTGACTGTGACAAAATTTCTACCAAAAAAAAAAAAAAGTAAAAAAGGATATATCTATTTATAAGGAGTACATCTTAAGAAATTATGATTTATATTTTTGGACATGCCTTTTGTATCCAATTCAAGGAGAATCTTGCCTTCACTAAATAGGGTAAGTATATAAAATGTGTATAAATAACAACAGAGTTTAAGACTATATTTTCCATATGAGTAGGCTTTTTTTTTTTTGTTTTTGCAGTTAAAAGTTCAGAAGAACCAACATAAGGCTGGTATGAATAGTATATAAAGGCAATATATAATAGAATCATGGAATCATTAAGGCTGGGAAGAGTCTCTAAGATCATTGAGTCCAAATATATCCTCGAATGCTACATCTACACATCTTTTCAACACTTCCAGGGATACTTTGGTTTCTTATCAAATTGTATAAATCTTTTGCCCCTTAGTAAAGATTTTCATGAAGAGGAACAGGCACAAGTGTTGAGGGATGCATATTATAAAAGAGCAATTCAGTAATACCTTATAAAATAAGAACTGAATTTGCCTAGTCTTTTCCACAGATAAGCAGAATGCCCAATCATTTTGTTTCCTTAATGTGTAAGTTTTATGTAAATTGTAAATTTAGGTGCTTTTTGGTGACAGCTGAAAACCTGTTATGGTTTGAGCTTTGCCTTAGGGTGACAGGAGGCAGCGCTAGGTTTTTCCTGACCTCAGAGCTTTGCTCACACGCACACTTGGAGGAAGCTGCTCTGGTAGAGGTTGAGTGGGTCATTGCTGTTACTCTGTTCAGCCTTAGCAGGGTGCAGGTGGGGTGATGTTTTCTCGTGCTCTGCCCAGGCTGTCTTGGCAATGTCTCTCTCTGTCTGTCCCTCTGCCCGCCTGGGGCTCATACGGCCATCGTGCCATCAGAGTGACACGGGAGGAGGAGGAGCACACAGGTGGTGGATGTAGGGAGCTGTGAGCGGGTCCACGTGGTCCCTTTTTGTGGGAACTGTGGATAAGCACTGTGGAAAGAGTCTGGGCTGGAGTTCCAGTGCCAGGCAACACCTGCATTGAGGCAGGAAAACCCCCTTTAATTATTTTTTTTTTTAATGGCCAGGCTGCTAGGTGAAGTTTGGCAAATGTGATTCAGAAGACTGTGCTGGTTACCTGGTGAGGCATGCTGGCTGTTCTCAGATTTCTTCTGCTTCAGTGATCAAAGATAATTCACATCTCACTTGGCCAGCCTCCTTTTTTAATACCTTTTTATTAAGATTGTATTGTTTGCCAGGCTAGGTGTATGTCTAATTCAGTAAATGAAGCACTTATATAAGCTTTGTGTGCTAATGCATCATCTAGGAGCAATGTGAACTGCTTTCACAGACAAGTAGTTCTGCATTTTGTTTATGTTTCTTCTAGGATGAGAATGCTTGGGAGGAATAACACGTTATTTATTTAATTCACTTGGATGTAAATTGTTTTGGAAGAAGGAGGATTGCAACAAGCTGCAATTGCTAAAGAAAAATGAAAAAATGTGAAAGAAAAATATGTTTAACAAGAACTGAGAGTTTTAATACATTTCTCTAAAAATAGCCTAGATAAAGTATGTCATTCTGCTCTATTTCAGTCACATTGGTTTGTTTCATAGATTTGTTTTTAGTCTCAGTTCCTTCAGGCAGAGAAATTTAAGAAACATGAGATCATTGCAGCTCTGAAGGTAGACTACCACGAGGCTTGCAGAGCCTTGGAAACTCAGTTACCATAATGCCTGTGTCCCCCATGGGAAAACTTTTGGTTTGAACTAAAATGTCCTGTGATGTGGAACGTTGTTTTTGCCTCTTTTAAGAAGTAAAATGAAGGTGGAAGGAGGTGGTGACATGTAACAATAGTCTTAACCTTAAACCAAAGCCAAAGAAAGAACAGCCCCACAGATTTCAGCATCCTTTTTTGTTGGGAAAAATTGTTCAATGAAGCTAGAGTAGCTACAAAAAAATTTGTATTTGCTTTCATAAATTACAGTCATAAAATTGTAAACCAGCCCAGGTTGGAAGGGACTTTGAAAGATGATCTGGTCCAAACTTTCTTGGGAATGGAAAGGTAGATGAAATTATCTACCACCCTCTCTAATCTCATCTTGAAAACCTACAGTGATGGGATCTCTACCACAGCCCTGGAGAGAGGCTGTTGCAGGGAATGATCATTTGCATTATAAAGACAGTATATCTTATGCTGAGGTGAAACAACTCTTGGTGTAGGTTGTACCCTTTGCCCCTTGTCTTCTCCATGTGGCTTCTTTAAAGAGAGAGCATCCATCCTCTTCATAGGTACCCATTACATACTGGAATACTGTTGTGAGGTTCTTCCTGAGCCTTCTTTTCCCCAGGAAGAAAAGGTTTAATTCCTTCTGTCTTTTGTCAAAAGGCACGTTTATATCACTTTGGCCATTTTTATGGCCTTTCTTTGGTCTCTCTCTGGTCTGTCTGCAAATTGTGGGAATGAGAACTCGGTATGGTACTGCAGCTGTGGCCTGAGAAATGCTGGGCAGAGTGGGATGATCACATCCCTACCTCTGCTAGTAAAGACCCTGAGGATTCAGCTCAGGATTCAATCCCTTGCTGCAGTGACACACTGCTGATTCATGGTCAGCTTGTTGTCCACCACAACTCTCAGGACTCTCGGGTCCCTTTGAACACAGCAGCTCCCCGGCTGTATAAATCCTGTCCTATTTGCACAGGATTTGGTTATATTGCCCCAAGTGCAGGACCTGGCACTTGACTGTTAAATGTCATGCTGTTCTTGCTACTCCACTTTTCCAGACTGTCCAGCTCTCTGTAGGATGGACGTTGCTTCTGATTGTGTTATGAGGAGACTCGGTGAGGGCATTTTCAATCCCAGCACCTCCGTGATTTATGAAGGTGTTGAACAGTGTTTATCCCTGAGGGATGACCTGTGACAGGCTGCCAGTCTGAGTAGAAACCCATGATCTCCACCCTCTGAGTCCGACCTGTGAGTCTGCTTCCAGCCCATCCTGCACACAGCTCACCCCATCTCTATCTTGCCAGTTTGTCCAGGAAAAGGCAGTGGGAAACAACACTGAATGCTTTGCTCAAGTCCAGGTGAACCCATCCTGTTCTTCTCCCTCTGTTGACAGAAGAGATTATTTTGTTGTAGGTTTCATTGGTGTGGTTTGCCCTCGGTAAATCATGGCAACTTTTCCCAATCACTTACTTCATTTTCTTCATTACATCTACTTGTTTTGTGACCAAGCTGAAAGCCCTCAAGTTGCATGATGTTTACAGTAAAGGGGATTGGGAAAAGTTGCCTTGGAAATTAGGCTGTGAAAGTTAAAATAATTCAGGGTTGGTAAGGCTCTTTAGCTTTCCCTACAGTTCTTTCTTTTTCTTTTCAAAAGCTCCTTTATAAAAATAAAATAAGCTTTCCAGAGTGTGCTTGATACATAAAATAGACTGGCTAACCATGGAGTAATACTGTGTGGCACCTACTGAGCAGAAAATAATGTTTCCATATATCATAAGGAAAAAATATCCAGATGTTAAAAGCAGAATATATTAAATGTGATCAGTAAAAAAAGGACTCAATGATATTTAAAAAAATATCAAAATAATAGCAAAAAAAAATCATATTTCTGATAAAAAGCAGTTGTCTGGCACACAAGGTAATTTAGCATTCAAATCTGAGTACTTTTAGGAGAAGCACCTGCATAAGAAATATCAGATTTAAAAAAATATTCTTTTAAGGCAAAGAGAAGCCACTTAAAGGATGAAAGAGTGAACCATAGTAACTGTCCATAGTGGATAGAAGATCTTCTTATGTGTTTTCATCTTGCACAAATGAAATCCTTTTAACAGTTACTGGACTTTAGTGTGAATACAGGGAACAATACATTAGTTCATTTGTTGTTGTATCTCTTGGTTTTGTTCTTTATTCTGTCCCAGGGTGGTAGCAAGAATACTTTTTATTGGATAAATAAGGGACTAAATGAACACAAATCATTGTTCTCTTTTTTTTTGAGCAAGGTTGTTTTCTTGCAGACTTGACAAGATTCCTATGGGAGTGAAACAAACCTCATTGTTTTCCCTTCAATTGAGATCTAATTCTTGTAGGGTAATCAGTAGCTTTTGAATAAAAGTCTTGTGCAGAGAAATTTGCTTTTCAGGCAAAGGAAAACTGCAAAGCCCTTTTCTAAATATCAGATGTGCTCGAGATGTTGAGTAGTTTTATTTAACTTCCAAAGTGAACCAGCTGTGTGTGTCCGACTATGAATTTTACGCAAGTGGGTTTGTTTAAAATTGGTCTGGTGTCATAGAAACCTGTTGTGTTTTTGGGGAGGGAGCAACCATTTTCGGTTCTATCTTCCACTAGAAGTTTTTATTTATTTTCATGAAGGTGTTGATAGAGATACTAAAAACAAATATGAGTGCATAATTGAAAATGTGGGACTAATAACATTTTGGGTTTTGTTGTCCCCATTCAGAATGTCCTTTACAAATTTTTCTCAGCCTTGTTCTTCTTTCATTTAGGAATGCTAGAGAAATTCTTTGGCTTTTTATCAACCTTTGGAAATTGAATGGACAAAATATTTATTATTCTGCTGCACTGCTTCACAGAGACTTTTTCTAGTGAGAACCTAAACTAGTAAGTGAAGCAACTGGGATTTGGAAAGAAGTCCCAGAATGGGTTAATTTGAATCCTGTGCTCTGCTTCCTGAGAGGTAATGGTTTTAGAAATCTGCTGAAGAGCTGTTCCTGAAAAAACTGAGAAGCTGTGAAAGGCTCCTAGGAGTGGAGATAGTGGTGCTGCTGCACTGTAGACCTCCAACTGAAAGGATAACTAATCTTCTAATGATTTTCAAGAAGTTTTTGTAGGTAGCTCTTGTCCTGGGAGTGATGGATATCCAGGGCAGAGCAAGTGTCTCGAAAGATTACATTGAAAACCTTTTTGGTAACATTAAGAAAAAATCTATTTACTTCATATATTGCTTCATTTCCAGTTGTAATGTTTTATGTTGTATGACTAATATTGTAGTTATTAAAACAGGAAGAAAATAAGCTTTTTAGAAATTGTGTATTTTCTAGAGTTTAAAAATAACTGATCCTTGTTTTCCCTCCAAAATCCTGAAAAGGTGTGCAGTGACTCTTTCTGGGACAGAATTAATAATGGTTGCAACTTAATTATTAAGGTCCTGCAACTTCAACAAAGATACAAAATAATGTGAACTAAGATGATACATGGGATCACATTTTGATTCTCCTCCTTGCTTTGTTCCAAAAAGCAGATATTTAGTTCATATATTTCTTTGGTGTGATTAGTGATACCAAACTTGCAAAGCTTGATGTTCTGTTGATGATACTGGTGATAACTGGCTGGTTCCTTGAAAAGATAAGGTGTGTGAAACCAAAACCTTTTGTATGCTACAGGGATTAAGTAGTGATTCTGTTCTTTGCAATGATGAGGAACTCTGTTAGTTCAGTCTTGCTGTGATTTTTATTGAGTTTTGTTTGATGGATTTGCCCCTGTTTGAACATGAAAAGTGATTTTGCATTTACATTGAATTTTGTTCTACATAGTTCCTGTTGTGGCAGGTTTTCTTTTGGTGCTATAAATCACATACATTATAATGGATTATTACTTATTGCACAGTATTTTGCTGTATGCCAAAGTCCCAAAGCACTGAGTTTACATTTTGAGAAAATACCTGATATTACTGTAAGATTACTACTTGTGATTGTGGAGTGCTTTGGCTTTTTAATGGTACTCCTGTATTTACTCTCCTAAGTAGTTCTCTGTCTCTCATCACGTTCATCTGCTCTTCCAAATTACCTCAAGGGTACTTATGAGAACTTAATTAGGAGATGAATAAACTCTGAAGCCAGCTACTACTCTTGTGTGGTAGCTGATAGCACTGTGACACCCATGCCCAGGAGTGGCAGAGCAGCACTTCCCTGTGAGTTCTTCCACACTGGAGTGCCTTGTGACTGCACTGGGGGTCTGCATTTCCTTGGCTTTGGGAGAGCTCCACTCTCCTGTTTCCTGCACCTCTTGGTCTCTGTTGTCCACTGCAAATGCAAGGACCGTACAGGGCAGGCAGTCAAGAAGGCTTTTCTCACCCATGCCCAGCTGTTCAGACTTCTTCTGCCAAAGCACATCCTAACCTGGAGCTCAGGTGTTTTAGCACCTAGTCTGAGGTAGTTTGTCTAGTTCTGCATAGTAATGGGTTAAATGAGCTGTTAGCAAAGGACGATTTCTTTAATTTTCTATGTCTAGTGCCTGACTCTCCCTTCAATGTAAAACAGAATGCAGGAATTTAGGATTAGCAAAGTGAATCCTAGCCCCTTTGTTCATGTTTCTGTACTCCTTTAGGCATGCATGTTACTCTTCAAGGCAGTCAATCCTTACCTTCAGTGATGTTAGAGATGCAGACAGAGCCATAAAATAGAAATGGTTGTAGGATGAGGGACATGCAAGGTCCTTCCAGATTTGCAAAAAATGTTTTTTGCCTCAAAGAAGCATGATATAAGTCTTACTTAAATTAATTGGGTTCACCCATTCTGTGTGGGTTCATTCTTTACTGCCTTTGTATTAACAAAACTGTTCCTAGATCCTATTTCTTATGTGGGTGTTTTTAAGACTGAAATAATGTAATGTACCTGGGGCTGTAGTTTTTGTTATTGCTTGTTGTTTTTACATCTTTTTTTCATAATAAGATCCTTAATAATCTGAAAGATGGCAACAATCTATGTGTTGGATCTGAGTGTTGGATAGTTGTAAAGAGAAAACAGGAGTAATGTTATTCTTAGCCTGGGATTTTTTGGTGACCCAATGAGATAGAGTATGAAAAGAACCAGATTTCTATAAAAAGGGAAGCAACATGGGGAATATGCAAGGGGAGGAGAGCTGAGAGCATATCTGGTGAAGTAGCATGAACCTCAAGAAAACAATTACAGGTGTCTGCTGTTGAGGGATTTGCTGCCTGTAGCCATGGTAGCTGGCAGAGCAGCTGTTTGGCAGCCTGGGACCGTGGGGCTGGATGGCAGCTCGGTACAGAAATAGAAAGGTGTAGTTGATGCTTTTCACTTTGGTGACATGCTCTGTGGAACTGCTCTCCAGCAGAAGCTCTAAAAGAGGATAACTATGTCATGTGCCACTGAAAGTGGCAGAATGCTTTCAGAGTGAGCTGTTGAAGTGTTTCCTGAGGATGAGAAACTTGCTGAGCTACCTGGGCCTTCTGCAGTCATTTTTTATATCAAATATATGTGCTCTTACCCTGTCAGCCCAGGCTGGCGTTGACTGAAATGAGGTCACTGAGGGTGGAGAGGAGCTCGGAAGGACTCTAGTTCAACCTCTCTGAAAGCAGGATTGGTTCTGAACTGGAGATACTCTAGACTCTGCTTCTCCAGTTTAGATCACTGAGAAACTTGTTCCACTGCTTCATCACCCTTAATTTTTTTTTTTTTTGTGTGTGTGCGGCTATAATGAATAGTGCTGTGGCACACCCATGATGTTGGCAGTAGCAGGCAGTCCACAGTGATAGCAGAAGATGCTATCTAGATGAAGAGCTATCTAGTTCTTCTAGCAGAAGAGTCTATGCAACTCCTATAGCTCCAGCTGTGCAGAACTAGGGGGCAGTTGATGCTGTAAATTGCAAGATCATTGCTGACACCATTTTACAGAGAAATCTCACAAAATAAATGTCGATGGCTGTACAGCTGTACAGTAAAAATTTTTCCTTTGTAAACACAGATTTCATATGCATAAAGATTTTGAAGTATCAGAAAAATCTCCCAAAATCTATACAACAGTGGTGCCAACACCTGGCTCAGCCCATGGGCCATGGTTTGCTGCTGCCTGGCAAGGAGCAGAGTGAGCCAGGGCACCTTCAGTGTCCAGAGTTGATTTGGGACATAAACCTAAATGTAATAACATCTGCTGTGTTTTGTTTCTCTAAATATAATTTCCAGAGGGAAAAAAAAGAATTCATTTAAATATGCATCTCAAAGGCTTGTGTAGAGAATCACAGCTGGCCTAGTGCCTTCAGGAAAAAAGTGTATTGCCATTGGTTTCTGTACATTCATCTTTTAGCTGATTTCTTTTTTTAAAAAAGGCCTTAGTGTGCAACCACTTGTGTAAGTACTGTTCAAATGTTGCTGTCATCAGTATATTTGCATATCATCTTTATTTATACTGTGTGATTGCTGACAGCTTCATTTTTTCTTTTGATAACTCCTTTGGGTTAACTAAGGCATCTTCTAACAAAGCTTTTTTTCTGTTTGATTGAGCTCTCACCCTCATACTTGTGGTCAGCTGTGGATAGCACAGGGCATACAGGGCAGGCAGAGAGAGAAATCCCTGTTAGTGCTCTTTCCATTCCTTCTGCTCTTTCATTTTCTCTTGCAAAACAATGCTGCCTTTTAACTTCTTTGGTTTTCCTCTGAGCACTGCCAAAGTGTAGCAAGTTTCACAGCTTTTTTTTTTTTCTTCCTTAATGATATGTTTATCTTTTCTAGTCTGAGACAGCATGGCTACAACTCTTGATTTAGAGAACTCTTTATTCTCTATTTGTATTAACTCTCCTCAGCCTTTTTTTCTGAGGTAAAATGAGGTTATATGTTGTGGTGTGCTATTGTAAAATACACTTTTCAGTTGCTTCAGTCATTCTTGTCATATTCTTCTGTACCCTTTTCAATATGTGGGCACCCAAATTAGATATTATTCTCTGATGCTGTCTTGGGGAAGCTGTGAAAACAACAGTTGTCATACAGACTCATTATTATTTCAGATTATATGACATTCTAAGTTTACAGATTGAAATTTAATTTTATTAGTTTTCCTGACTGTTTTCCTAGGAATTTTGTTCTGTTTGTTAGCTCTTAATGGTCCCTAAGTCTTGTTCATAGCTTTTGTAGATTGAAATACATAATTGAATGCAGCCTTCATAATTTTTAGTTTTAAAATTTCTAGTAGATCTCTGGTTCTTTACTTGAGCCTTGTTGTTTATGGAAGTCAAATTACTGTCTTCAGTGAACCGTACTGCTGATCTTCTTGGCTTAATTATTTATTATCTGATTTTTGCACCATCAAGTAATTCAATTTTTTCAAGTAATTCAATGAAAATACTGTAGATCATAGCATGTTGTCAATATAGTCAGTCAAAGGTGTTGTGTTGGTAATCACCGTGGGAGACCCATTATGAACCATATTTCTAATCTTGCAAAAAATTATTTTAAATTGGCTTGACATTTCACCTTCAATCCATACTGTTTTAGTTCTATTCTCCTTGGAAAGCTAAAACTCCTTCATATTAGTTTCTTTATCTACTCATTTTATGA
Organism: Zonotrichia leucophrys gambelii; assembly: GCF_028769735.1. Taxonomy (NCBI): domain Eukaryota; kingdom Metazoa; phylum Chordata; class Aves; order Passeriformes; family Passerellidae; genus Zonotrichia; species Zonotrichia leucophrys. Next base: position 19,708,400 of record NC_088169.1, on the reverse strand, counting down.
TATTAATACTGTTTTCAAAGTTAAAAAAACCAAAACACCTAAATGTAGAAAAGTGCTACTATGAGATTTGTATTTTCTGTGTTAATGCCACTTGATTTTTGCCTTTTTTTTTTCTTTTATAAGTTCTCTATATTCCTTACACGTATATTTGTAACTCTGTCACCTATTGTATTAGTAGCTAGTTTTCCCAGTACTTTTCCATGGCCTTTCCCTAGCCAGAAACACAAAAATTCCAGAGTTCCAAGCCCTGGGTGTACAAGGCCCCTCTGCTGTCCTGGCTCTGCCTGGGGACTAAGGCCAAGAATGACTCTTTGAGGTTCATTCTCATGGACAAAGTGCAGCTAATGCTGATGGAAGGGCTTCAGAGAAAAGTCTTCACCTAAGAAAAAATTGCATCACCACTTTCCTCCAAATAATAATTTTATTAATTATGCTAATTTCCTAAAACCTATAAAAATGTACTCACCCCTGAAGGAAGTAGGATTTTGGAGACATCTTTCCATAACTGCTCCTGAAAACCTTCAAATAAACATCTACTCTTATATTATCTCCTTACTAAAATTATCTCAAGTTTCATTTCCAGGCTGAGGAAAAGGCAACAGTGTTACTATTATAGCTCCATCACTTATTAGGAAGCTGCATTATTGTGTTGCTTTTTGTAAAAGCCACTTGCCCACCATGTTTGTAGCCTCCTTAGCAGCTGGTTTCTTTTCTTTTCTCTTGAATACATTGTAACTTCAAATTTTGTATGTAACAGAAGTGCACGTTGATGAAGAATCTATTTATGGATGTTATGCTTGACTGATCACGCCATTTTTAAGTTTAGTAAAATTGGTTGTTTTTGAAGGATGGAGAAAACTTTTTTTTTCCATGTTCAACTCTAGCAAAAATATTGTAATACGGTTTGCTTTTTTTTTTTTTTTTTCTCTTTAAAAATAGTTTTTAGGGGCTTTAGAATAGAAATAATTTTCCTTAGGTCCTCCTTCATTCAGTATTCAGAAGTGCAGTAATGTTTGGGAAGCATAATGATTAAACCACCCTGTTGTTTTTTGTCGTTTTTTGTAGTTTGCAATAACCATGAGATGCACTGAATTTCTACTTTGTAAGCAGTGTGGGTAATTTCTTTCAGACATGTTAATTACTAGGGAAAAGCCAGAGATAATTTGACAGTTTCCTACCTCTTGTACACAGCTGATCCTTTGTAATTAGGCTTTCCTCATTGACTTCACGTGAACCTTCTTTTGAAAATTTGTACTAAAAAATAACAATTCTAGTCCTATTTTTGTATTATGCAGCCCCTCATCCTGGGGGGTGGGGGGGTGAAGGGATGCATAATACAAAATAATACAACCGCTTTTATAAAAAAAAAAATTCTCCTTCCCAAGTCATGTGTATGCCTTTAATGTTATTATCCCCTTTTGGTAAGCATGACTGTGCTCCATGTTGAGAGAATGCAATTGTTTTCCTTGCAGTAGCCTATACTTTTCTCCTTCCTCCTTTGGTTTACTCTAGGAATTGCATCTCAAAGAGCATAAACTGTATTTCATAGTAAGGCAGTCCATTGAATTTGCTGTGTGACAGGTGGTGGAGCTGTGCAGTCAGAATCCAGAAAGATGGACACTGAGAGGTGGACTGACCTTGTTCATTCTTGGGTTTTAAAAGCTAGGTTAAAAACACTGGTCCTAGGGAGGAATCAAATTTCAGGAATGGAAGGCTTTGGGGTAATTCTTTGGTTAGCACATTGTCAGCTCTCCAGCTGGAGTTGGGGTCTGCCATATTTGGTGAGGCATTACTTACCTTTGTGTCTTGAGGGCGTCTGCTGCATCTTTCTCCCTGTGAGTGAGTCAGCTGAAGAACATGGCTGTCCTCTTAAGAAAGCCTAAAGGATTCTAGATGTGCTTTTTAGAGACAGCCTCTTCCATCTACCGGCATGTAGAAAATGAATCTTTTCTCAATGTAAATAGTATCACTTGTTACCTAGTTTACAGGGAAGGGAGTAGAATAAAAATATCTATTGAATGTTCTGTAGGTTAATGTTTTCCTTTTGATGTCCTGACCTTTTGGCTGTAATTTTGTTTTGCATTAATGATGTTTAGGGAAAATGTACTGATTGTACAGAATGGCTGAGTTTGGTTGCCATTCCTATGCCATCTTACCACATTAAAAATCCATTTTCATTCTCTTAATGATCAGGTACTGAATGTGTCTTCTGGGAATTTCAGTAGCAAATAAATACTTTCTGAATCCTCAGAGAGTAAATTTCTGTCTCTCTGAGGTAGGTGTGAGTTTTATACTGAGTGTGTCACCTCTGAGCAGTGTGCATCATCGTGGCAGCTTAGCTGTATATAGCACATGAAGTCAGCACGTATGTTACCTCCGTTCCACTGCCACTTCAAACAGGAGGTGCTTTGCTGAAGGTCACTCTGCAAGCTGTTGGGCATGGGAGAAAACAGCCCACAGGTTTTCTGTTCAGCCACATTGTCTAATTTTGTGGAGAGCCCTTTCATAGCAAGTGGCATGTAGGCTATTTGACAAGAGGTAAATAAATCTTCTCCTATATTGTTAGATTTTGAGGACTAAAGTGTCAGTTGTTAGTCATGATAAGTTCAGCTAAACCTGAATTTTTAGGCAAGCAGTGTGAATCCAACAAGAGCAAAAAGCAGTAGAAAGTGTCCATAAACATGAAGTCCTAAAAATACCACCAAATCACTGAAAATTAAAAGAGAACCACATTGGATCATTGAGTCCAACTCCTGGCCCTGCATAGGCCCATCCCCAAGAGTCACACCATGTTCCTAAGAGCATTTTCCCAAACACTTCTTGACCTCTGTCAGATTTAGTGTTGTGGCTACCTCCCTGAGGAGCCTTTTCGAGTGTCCAGCCACCCTCTGAGGGAAGAATCTTTTCCTGATATCCAACCTAAACCTCCCCTGATACAACTTCAGGTCATTCCCTTGGGACAGCTGTCACTGGTCCCCACAGAGAAGAGATCAGTGTCTGCCCCTCCTCTTCCCCTCACAAGGAGATTGTAACTGCAGTGAGGTCTCCCCTCAGTCTCCTCCTCTCCAGGTTGAACACACCAAGTGCCATCAGCTACTCCTTATAAGGGTTCCCCTCAAGGCCCTTCACCATCCTTGTGGCATGCCTTTGGACATTGTCTAATAGTTGAATATGTTTCTTATGTTGTGGTGACCCCAGCACTCGAGGTGAGGCCACTCCAGTGCCGAGCAGAGCAGGACAATCCCCTCCCTTGCCCAGCTGGCCATGCTGTGCCTGATGATCCCCAGAACAGGGTTGGCTCTCCTGGCTGCCAGGACACTGCTGACTCATGGTCAAGTTGCCACTGATCAGGACCCCCAGGTCCCTTTCCATGGCACTGCTTTCCAGCCTCTCCTTCCCCACTCGGACTGTGCAGAGTGCCATCCGTGTGCAGAATCCAGCACTTATCTTTGTTAAAGTTCAAACAGTTGGGGATTTCCAGCACTCTGATTTGTTCAGGTCTCTCTGCAGGGCCTCCGTGCCCTTGAGAGAGTCAACAGCTCCTCCCAGTTTTGTATAATATGAAAACTTACTTAGTGTCCCTTCCAGGCCGGCATCCATGTTACTTATGAAGATGTTGAAGAGCACAGGGCCAAGGATGGAGCCCTGCAGAACCCCACTAGTGACAGGTCACCAGACTGATGTTGCTCCATTCACTATAACCTTTTATGCCCAATGCATGGGCCAGCTGCTTACCCATCCCATAATGCTTATCCAGCTGAGAACTGGACAATTTGTCAAAAAGGATCTTGAGAGAAGACAGTTTTGAACGCATTGCTGAAATCCAAAAAGATTGCATCAACTGACTTCCCTTGATCACCTACCTGGGTTACCTTGTCATAAAAACAAAATGAGTTTAACAAGCAGTATTTTCCTCTCTGTAAGCCATAGTGGCTTTGACCAATGACTGCATTGTCTTTCAGGTGCTTTTCAGTACCTGCCAGAATAATCTTTTACATGGTTTTGCCAGACACTGAAGTAAGACTGACAGGCCTGCTCTTTCTGGGGTCCTCTTTCTTGCCCTTCTTGAAAACTGGGACAATGTTGGCCAGCTTCCAGTCAGCTGGGACGTCCCTGGATTCCCAATATGGCTCAAAAATCATCAAGAGAGGCTTTGTGATGGCATCAGCCATCTCTTTGAGACTTCTTGAATGAATGCCATCAGGCCCCACAGATAGGGGTCCAGCTGGAGCAGCAGATTGTGCACAATTTCAGGGTTGACTGGGATTTGATCATTCTTGCAGTCATGGTCCTCCAGCTCAGGGTACTGAGATCCCCTTGGTCCATCATCCATGTTGAAGACAAAGGCAAAGAATGCCGTAAACACCTCTGCCTTGTCTGTGTCCCTGTTTGTGAGGTGACCATCCTCATCATGTAATGGGTTGATGTTATATAAATGCATTGATACTGACATAGTCACAGTAAATACTGCCAAGATTATAGTTTTTAGAAATTCTCCTCAGTCAGATTGTCTGCAACCATCTTGGCATTAACTTGAAACTACAATAGATCTGGCTAAATGTAGTTGTGATCCTTTTGTACTTGATAATAGATCTGCAAATTGATCCAGAAAAGCTTTTAATTAAAATTAAAAAGTACAAATGTATTCTTCTAGATTTGCTTTTTGAAGAATCTTTTCAATGAGGGCAATCACATTCATAAAGGAATGATGCTGGTGACTATTACAGCTTAATTTAAAGTCTGTCTTGAAGAATTGAACAGTGTGATTGACACCGCAGGTAATATACTAAGCTATAATTCACTTTGCTGTATTTAAATAATGATTTCTGCTGTTTAAAAGGAGATGCTCGCTTCATTAATCTACATGGATTGACAGTGATGTCATGGATGTGAATGTAAATTATGTATCACATTTTTTATAAGAAGCTTTTTCATTTTTATTGTGACAATGAAAATGAGGAAGAAGACTAAAGAGGCCAGGATAAAAAACTCAATGAAGTCCCCAGTGACTGCTTGTGCATGGTTTGGGAATGCTCTTCAACCAAACACCCCCTTGGCCATATAATATTTATTATGACTTTTTTTTCTCCTATCAAATTTCATTGTCTCTGAACTGTTGGGAACATTTGCCTGCTGTGATGATAATAAGGTCTTTGAATATTAACTGTGTCTTAAATGATTTATGAAGTCTTGGAATAAAGTAAACACTTTTTTTTTAATATAGGTGGGAATGCGTCTTTGTGATTTCAATAAAAATATGAAGTCAGCATCAAAGATCCCAAAATATGTGGAAAGTCTTATTAGTGCTCTGCATTTACTGTATCTAGGACCAGATGTAGCATGAAGCTGATGTCACAGAGAAGTCACACAGTGTGACTGCAGTGTAACCTATTCATGTCACTCTTTTGGAGCTGATTAGGAGACAGTGGGAAAGGACTTGGGGTTCTGTGAGGATCTGTATTCAATGAAGTTGGTCAGGGAAAAAAGTAAGTATGGAAATTGGGCACTTTGTAAGGATGCCTTGTAACAACAAAGTGTAAACACACGAAATGTAAGCAGAGCTTTATGTATGACATGGAAACTATTTATTTTGTTCCGTTCAGCTTTGGTGAGATACTGTAGAAAAGATGTGGAGCAATTTCAATCCAGAAGGAAAGAAGAAAATCAAGCTGGAATCTGAAAAGTGTTGCTTTATATTGGAGGTCATACTAGGAGATTAGTGTTATTACCCTTGAGAGGGGAAGACCAAGCAGGAACCTCAATTCTCAACCATATAAAAATGGCATTGCATGATGAGTGTATATTTAGTGTTTCTTGTGAACATCCATTTCAATGTGGCTAGCATAAAAAAAAGTCTTCAGCAGCTCTACATTTCAAAGATGCTTGTTACAGAGACCTTCCCCTGCTGGAATGTGAGCAGGAAAGGGATTATTTTCAGGGAAATGGGACCTATTGCATTGTAATGGGCAGAGACTTCAGGCATCTGCCCTCTTTGAGGTGATGGGTCTGCAGGAGAGGTTCCTTCCTGTGGTGCACGTGTGCTGGCCTTTCAACCTCAGCTGTGCTCTGTGGAGCCAGCAGCTCTCCCTGGCCAGCTGTTTGCTATGTGGGATTGTGGAGCAGGAGGGAAAGTGGGATCTTTGGTTATTTGAAGTGGGCAGCTGTACCTGCCCTGACAGGTCCTGGTTTTGAGCCTCAGCTCAGTGACTTGCTGTGGTGGAGTGCAGGCAGCCGTATGGCTGGACAGGGATTGTGGAGGTGGATAACTCACATGCAGGAATAGAGCAGGTGTGGGAAAGAAGGTGGCACAAGATACAGGATAACAGGATGGAGGACTAAGGAAAGATACTGATTCTCAAAAATGGAGAAAATTGGAGCATAGTAGAAGTAACATAAATAAAGTTTTGATGTACTGGTTGGAAGTTATATAAAAGGGAAGGTGAGAGAGGAAGTGACAAATGTGATTCTTCTGATAGAAAGAGCAAAGAGAAAGGAACTGAGCTACCTAGACAAGGAGACTGGAATGTTATGAGGGACCTGACAACTGCAAATTAGTGTCTACTGGCTGGTGAGGGTATGAGTGATTATGGAGTTTGCTCCTACTGAAGTCAAATCAGGGCAGTTCAGGAGCTTGAGTACACATTCTCTCACAGAATTGTTTATATTTTATTTCCTACTTTCTCAGATTGGAGAAGGTAATTAGTCCTCTTGTTGGCAGGACTATTAAAATATATGTCCTCTACTTTCATTTCTGCTTTAGTAATCTGTTCAGTCAGATTACCTGGAACTGCTCTCAATTCTTTAAAATGCAGCTTTGAGGTGGGTTAAATGGTTTGGAGAAGGGAAACTACAAAAAACAGGTTTTGTAGCAGTTATTAGTAATTAAGTATTTCTGTTTATCTGCCTTCTCTCTTTAAGAGAAAAAATATACCAGCATTGCTCAGACAACAAATGCTGGAAGAGAAATATTTATTGAATGGAAATTTTGTGAGCAGAATTCAGAGCAAAGAGCAAAGGAAAGTTTAGAAGACACTTTATGAATGATGTGGAAGTTACTTACCAACTTTTAGCATTGATTTATAACTGAATAAAACTAATGTATATAGCTCATAGGCAAAGGAGCTAGAAAAGATTTCAAAGGGTGAAATGTCCACCTGTCAGGACATGTAGTGTTTTGGAAAAACTCCCTGTCAATAATTTTGGTGAGAAGAATATCATGCTGTCCTCAGCCTTGGTTTCTGAAAAGGAGTGGTTTTTCATCAAGATCTCTGGAATACTCAAGTTTGGTGACGGGCTGTTTTTTGTAGTACTTGCCAGTCTTGGCTGTGTGGCATTGCCAGACCTGAGAAATTGCAGAGGGCCATTACAGTGGGAAATATTGAGTATCCATGGACAATGAACAGGGCCTGTGGTCCCTACTGAAGCAAGCTTTCTTGCTGGATGTAGATGTCAATTTGGTTAGATGAAACTCACTTCAGTGTTCTGAAGTTCTGTCTAGTTTTGCTAGTTACGAAGTGAAATTGTCTTTATATTCAGTAGTAAGTATTAAGCTCTAATACCTATTTTCCCCTGAAGGCCACAAATCCTCTTCTACCTTTTAAAATTACTAGTTGGCCTGCTTTGCACGAGGCACCCAGAGTAAAAAAAGGCTCCTCTTTAACTTAGGAAGTTTTTAACACACTTTTGATTTCTATTTAAAGAATAAGCTTACTCTTTCCTGTTTAGGTTTTGGTTTGGGGGGGTTTTATTTGGTTGGGTTTTTTGTTTGATTTGGGAGGAAAAGGTCAACACAAATACTGTCAACAGAACAATACTGTCCAAGTCACACTGGGTTGTTGCTTTATGCCCACTGCCTTGACTAATTGCCCTGTACAGGCTGCCTACACCACAGAACAAGAATCACCTGAAGGGTGCAGTTTGTGGGAGTTCAATCAGCAGTTGCTCAGCACAGAGAGGAGGCAAAGTGAAGGCAGTGTCTGAGGTCTTTCTTATGCTTTCCTTTCTGGTGATGTGTGAAAAGTTTCCCATTCAGTTCAGAAGCTTCTTGCAGTGAAACAGTCTCATCCTCCTGTGGTGATAACACTGCTGTCCTTTCTCCTGGTTGGTCTTTCAACAGTTGTTCTGCAGTTCAGCTGACTTTTATTATGGCTGGGTGAAAGACTAATTAAAAAGGACAGGCAGTGTAAATTGTATATGAATAATAGTAGATAACTTATATAATAATTGATCTGATCTTTTGGAAGTGGGTGTAATAAAAAGAAACTTATTTTTCTTTTTTCCCCATCAAACCTGGAAAAAAAAATCCTATCTATTTCCAATGTAAATTTTATTGTAATATCTGGAGAATATCTTCGTGGCCATATGATTCCTTACAGATTTTATATGATCCTTTTTGTCTCTTCCTTAAATCAGTAGTGGAGCTCTGTATTTGTGTGTGAATGTTTTAAATGACTGACATGATTGTTTTCCTGGGGTTTGTTGCCATTTGGGGTTGAAAGAATTCAAGTCCATTTTCTTTTGAGTCTGTAAGATGTTTTGACTGACGTTTCCATCCTGTGTCATTTTTTTTCTGTAGCTGGATTGTGTACTGAAGTATATAGACAAGGTGTATAAAAACTGAAAGAACTATCCTTAAAATAATTACAAATTACCTGAAATGTTCACAGTCATAGAATCACGGGATCATGTAGGTTGGAAAGGACCTTTAAAATCATCGAGTAGCATTAATCCAGCACTGCCAAGTCCACCACTAAAACATGTACCCAAGTGGCCTCTCTACATGTGTTTTAAACACCCCCCAGGGGTAGTTACTGAACCTTGCTGGGCAACCTCTTACAGTGCTTGACAAACCTTTTGGGGAAGAAATTTTTTCTAATATCCAATCTAAACCTCCTCTGGTACAACTTGAGGCTGTTTCTTCTTGTGGAAGAAGAACCCTCTTCTGGGTTTCCAGATGAACTGACACTGCTGTTAACTTGTTTTGAAAGTTTACTCCCTCACATGGGAAATTCTGCAGTGCATGAGACAGTATCGTGTGGGTTCTTTGATTCTCTCTCTGTGCTCTCAGTCTCCAGTGTGCTGACTGCTGTCAGCTATTAATGATGATATTTTTTTCCCCGTACAAATGCAGGATACTGTCTACTACAAGTAATTTGTGTGTTGTAGTTTGCTCTTAAGGAAAGGGAAAAGAAACTTTATCTGAAATGCAGTCTCATTTTGCATTTCACTGTTTTTTTTCCCTGGGTGTACACAGAGCTGTGTCTAAACACTGGAGAAGTAGTAGCACATAGGGAAATACAAATAACTCACTAATAAAGTGTGTAGTTGGAAAAGTTCAAACTCATTTAAGAAAAATGATGGACCCAATAATAAAGAATTAAGTGGAAAGTGTTGACTGACAACTAGAATGCATCTGCTTCCAAATTTCAAGCTTACTCTTGTAACAGACAATGCTTAAAATGACTGTAATAGCACAAAATTGGATGAAGATAATGCTTCTGTCTTTGTTCATTTATATTCTGCTTTTGCAGCACTTTGAATATACCCATCCTGTTCTTTTGTACTCAGCCAATTTGTCTGTTGTTGTTTGTGTGAGTTCAGTTTTTTCTTCTTGTGGAAAAGCAGGACATAATGTTTTCAGAGGAGAGAGAGAATATTTTGAAACCACCATTAGTCATCAGGGGACCTAAAATGTTTGGTACCTTGAAGGTTTTTTTGAATTGCTACCTTTAAAAGTGGAAAGGTTTATCAGGTAGACCATGATGGTCCATAGCATCTATTTACTGGAATTCAGAACAAGTGAAAAGCAAAATGTGGCAATTTAGAAGTTAGTTCTTGGAGCTACTAAATATTGCACACATTGAAATATTTTTTTTACTTTCTCATACAGACAAGATCATGTGTGTGGAAAAGCTGAAGGACAGAAGTTTGTGGATGGCATGAACTGAATCAGTCTCATCAGCTGAAGCAGTTCAGATAAACTGATTTGGGCTTTGTCTTTAGAAAAAGCCATTTTCATGAGCGGAGGAGATTGAAACCTGCATAAATATTGAATGGACTCAGTTAAAATACATATTTACAGTAATAAATGTTGCTATTTTCCATATATTAGGGAAGAAAGGTATTTTCAAAGTGAGGAAACTGTAAGCTAGTGTTGTCCTGTGTCTAATTTTGGGGGTGTTTACACCCTTTTAATCTGCACTTGTGTAACAATTGCAAAATCACAGAATGGTGGGGGTTGGAAAGGACCTCTGGGGATACCTATTCCAACCTCCCTGCTACAGCAGCTTCACTTCCAGCAGGTTGTGCAGGACAGTGTCCAGGCAGGTTTTGATAATCTCTAGAGACTCCACAGCCTCTCTGGGCAGCCTAATTGCTTAATACCTCCTTCTGCTAAAAGACTTTTCTGGGCTGTCAGTAATGCACACACATCAGGGAATGTTGAAATATTAAACTACTGGAACAGATTTGGCAGAAATCAAAGCCTTCTTTCTGGTAAGAATATTTTTTATAACTTCAGATTAAATAAAATAGGCTAGAATATAGCTAGAAAAGTTTGGGAACTTCTCTTAAATGTGAGTAAATCTTGAATGTAATTGATATATGGTTTTCTAGCAACATAAGTTGTTATGATTTTACCTGAAATTTTAATTGTATATTCATCAAGGAACTGATTTGATGAAGCACTTAAGAATAATCCTAATTATAAACCTGTGAATATTCACACTGTTGGTTTTATTTCAAGATTGTGAATTCGTTGTGTTCAGTAGCTTTGTTGATTTTTGAGGCATGGAACACACTTTGCTAATGTACTTAATTGTTTTTTCTTGTGCGGACAAAAGTTTGTGGGATGTAATCATTTTGGGGACTAATTTTATGTGGATTCTACTAATTTCCCAATTTTTTTTGTAACAGTGGTGTTGCTGAGCTGGTGAGTGCAGAGGGGGACAGGTGCCACTCTCCTGAGAAAATATAACATTTTAAAAAGCTGAATGTGCTGATTTGACACCTCACTTTTAGCATTAGAGGCAATTTAGGAAGATCTTGTAAACAGTTCTACTGTGGGGTAGATTTTCAATTGCAAACATTTGCCTCTAAAAATCTCAACACATTTTTTGATGTGGTTTAGTGCTTCTTTTTAAAATGAGTTCATGTCAGTCCCCTTAAATTAATCGTGTCAGGACATGGGGCAATATTTCCAGTGTTTCACAGGAACAGTAGTAGAACCAGATAGTCTGAAGCCAGTTCATATCTCTGCTATTTTTAGCAAAAAATGTTTGTTAAAGTGACTATGTATTCAGGTTGAAATAAGATTTTAGTTCTGAATTAATCTCTGCTACAGAGAATCTTGGCTTTTTGATCTTCCTAAGGAACCTCTTCAGAGGTAAGAGAGCTTTGAATTCTGACAGGTGACTGGCAGGCAGTGAAGAAGAGGCACAATGAAGCTTATGTTCCAAAGAAATTTAGTGATCTGAAAGGTCAGTTGAATTGAGGGTGGGAATAAACATTTTCCTGCTAGTGCATTTTTAAAACATAAGTGATGTCAGCAAATACTTTTGGAGAAATGTATTATAGATGTCTTGAGGTGACTCATGAGTCATTATCTGATGGCTCTTTCGAAGATAAAATAGCAAGAAAAAGAAAGGATGCTACTTGCCATGTTCTAAAATTCAGAAGATTAGATGGTGCTGGGGAAATGGCATAAACACTGATTGAAAAAAGAATTTTTTTGCATCTCTTTCCTTTAGATAACTGGAAATGCTGCTTCAGAAGTTTGGGCACATTTATTGTCAGAAAAGTCATTGAGGTGATGAGTTTACAGATGCTGCAAGGCAGGGTAATAGCGGGTGAACCCCAGCACCTAGACTGGAGAGTTTGAGATGGAAAGTTTTGTGTGGCATCCAGGATAGTGATTCTTATCTCCCTGCATACCTTCTGTGAATTTTTTAGGAATTCAGGTATTCCAGCACATCATATGCTAACATGAAGCTTTTATGTCATTTCTGTATGTAAACTAATGACAGCATACACTTGTAATAAAATAAATGCTCTGTTATCAGGAGTTTTAATTGTAAAACTTTGACAGGAAATATTTTGAGAGTACTATAAACTTAGCCCAGTGTAAAATCTTTCTGGGCATGAGAGCAAATACTGACTGGTTTCCCACTTGGAGCACTCTGATTCAAGCAATTAAGCAAGTTGGTCTGTGTAATGGCCTTGTAAGAGAGGAAATTAAAAGAAGGAAAAAAAGGAATGGATTTCAAATTCCTCATTGATATCTAAATCAGAACAGGATTTCTTCTGCTGATAAGAGTTTAGAGGCTGAATCCCTTCTGTATTGCCCCCATTGATATACTTTTGGTTATGTTATTCAAGCTATCTTTTACAGTGTCAGCTGAAGAAACAAACTGTCCTTCTCTTATCTGTGCTCTCAAATTTGGCATCAGTCTGTTGGGGCATTTATGCTCAAGTAACTTTGTTGTGCAGCTTCTTGTTTTGGCTATTTTTAAAGCCCAATACCTTGTTATTTTTGCAGGCTTCATGACTACCCAGTTTACACAAAAGAGACTGTTTCTTTGTGATGCTGCCACTGATCCCTGACAGATTGTGTATGTGTTTGAGTCCAAGTTTAGCTGAGTAAAAACCTGGCCTACTTTCTAAAGATTTTTTCAGGTTGTAATAAATATGCCAAACTTGGAAGCAGAGAAGATTGTTCATGATGTCTAATTTGCATGCCAATACTTGGAGTGCATTTGCAGATCATTAGGGCTTCTCAGCAGTGCTGGATTGTCTGGGTGGCCTTGGTGCTGTACCTTCCTCAATACTGCTTTGGGAGAGTCTGCTTCATAAGGGAACTATGAAGACTTTCCACATAGTTCTTTGCACTTTTGAAACTGAGAAAACTTGTTTTTTACCATAGAATCATTATGATTGGGGAAGACCTCCAAGATCATCAGTTGACCAAATACAACCATGTTCTACTCCAAAAAACAAAATTAATATTCATCAGGAAGCACTTCTGCTTCAGATCCGATGCCTAAAAGGCTAGAAATGAGTCAGAGGCCACATCCCTAGCCTCATGCAAGTTATCACAGTTTGAATGAAGTAAATTGAGTGGTAACAGATTAAACTGATTCTATATTCAGTGCAGATTTTCTTTTAACTATGTGGAATCCAAAAAAGTCTACTTATTCCAGGTAATTTCCAGCATGGGGAGATGATAGAAATCTTTTGAAGTCCTCAAGGATTCATCTGGTGTTGAAAGCACTCTAGTTTCATCTGTCATGGAGAGTGTTACCTGAAATACCTTTTCTTGGAATGACTAATTACACATTAAAATACTAACTCTTCAGTCATGCTCTTTTAAGGAAATAGGACAGTCCTGTTTTTTGTTCTTAAATGGTGCTGAAAGGCTTCTAAAAGTTCTTCACAAGTTTTTAGAGAATTTCAGAATTTTCAGGTGCAGACCATTTTAACTTTTTGCTAAAAAAAAAGGTGTTTTTGTCTTTGTTGTGTGTATCTAATGCGCCTTGAAAGGAAGGTGTGATCTACCCAGAAACATCATACAGCTTTTATAAACTTTGATTGCATTATGGATTTGGTGTTGATTGTTAATATGATTCTCAACTGCATTGTAGCTTCTTTTTTCAGTATTGAATATTTTACTGTATTAATCCTTAATTTAGGATTTTTCATCTGCAAGTCTTTATTTTCCTGCTTGATTTCAAGATTTTTGTCAGGTACATAAGATGAATTGTGTCAAATCAGTCATTAAAATAAAACTGCGCCACATCACAAGGAGTAACCCACTTGAAATTTAATAGAAATGCGTATGATGATAAAAATTTGACCTCAGCTCATTTTAGAGGTAAGTGTAGATGGACAGATTGTATTGGCAATGTTATAAGTGTCTGTACTTTTCAGCATGTAAAATATGCTAGAGGGGATAGCTGGCTGTGTCCTTAGTTTATGGTTGCCATCTGGTACCTATTCTCCTCCGCTGTTTCTCCCTACAGCTTCATCCTGTGCCCTTCAGCACCATAACTGCAGATCCAGCTCTTTGGGATGTCTTTCCTGCTACAATACAAATTCTCAAAAGCATGTAATTGGGTCTCAAAATTATTTTGTATTTAATTGAGGAGATAAGTGTTCTAACATTCACACTTGACAATGACACTGACTATTTCAGTGGGCAAGGGAAGGGCTACAGATGTCATTTATCTGAACTTCTGTAAAGCCTTTGACGCAGTTCCCCACAACATTCTTCTCTCAAAGTTGGAGAGATGGATTTGATGAGTGGACTGTTGAGTGAGTAAGCTATTGGACACTTGCATACAGAGGGCTGTGGTCAGTGGCTCAGGGTTTTGTTGGACAGCAGTGACAAGTGGCGCCCTGGGAGTCCTTAATGGGACCAGTGTCATTTAATACCTTCATTAATGACAAAGACAAGAGAATTGAGTGCACCTTTGGCAAATTTGCAGGTGATACCAGGCTGAGTGGTGTGGTTGGTGCTCATGAAGGATGGGGTCCATCCAGAGGCACCTGGATAGGCTTGAGAAATGGGCCCACAGGAATCTTATAAACCTTAACAAGACCAAGTGCAAGGTGCTGCACCTGGGCTGGGCCACCCCTCATATCAGTGTGGGTGGGGATGAACCCTGGGGGAGCAGTCCTGCTGGGAAGGACTTGGGGGTGCTGGTGGGTGAGAGCCTGGCCATGACCTGGTCATGCTCACTTGCAGCTCAGAAAGCCAAACGTGTCCTGTGCTGCATCAAAAGCAGTGTCACCAGGCTTTGTTCAGCCTTGGAAAGAGAAAGCTTTGGGGTGGCCAACATTCAGCCTTCTAGAACCTGAGGGGAGCCTTCAAGAAAGCTGAAGAGGGACAGTTTTCAGGAGCATGTAGTGACAAGACAAAAAGGGTATGGCTTCATGTTGAAAGAGAAAAGGTTTAGGCTACAAACTAGGAGGAAGTTCTTTGCTGTGATACTGGGGGCACACTGGAACAGGTTGTTTAGAGAAGTTGTCTATGCCCTATCCCTGGTGGTGTTGAAAGCCAGGCTGGATGAAGCTCTGAGGAACCTGGTCTACTGGAAGGTTTCCCTGCCCATAGCAGGGTGATTGGAGCTGGATGATCTTCAAGTTCCCTTCCAACCCATTCTATGATTCTTTGCTCAGATATAAGAATTAGTGTATGTTAGAAATAGTTTTCTTATGCTTTTTAGATCTTATATGGAACACTACTTTATCCAGGTCTATTTCTTAGTCCTCTGGTTCTATTATAGTATATCCCAAAAAAAAAGAAATGTACCAATAAGGTCCACGTGAAAGAAAGCTTTTTGGCTCAAGATTTTTCTGAAGGTTGGAGAAGGAGATGGGGAAGTTTTCATTTTTCTCATTGCTGAACTGACTGAGTAGGTAGGAAGGGAATTGACCTTCAAAGAGTGTGAGCTCTTGGAACAGTGTCTGACAGATGTGCAGAAGATGCTGGTTGATATGGAGCACAATGCACCAGGCTGCTTCTTGACTGGGAGCTGTCTGAACAAGTACTATTTCAACAGAAAGTGTGTTGTGCAGCCCACAATGTCAGTCTACTTAAAAAAATAAAAGGTTTCTATGATCTGACTGTATAAATAATAAGAGTACAAATACATATGTTTGTAAAGATTCCTAAAAAATACGCCTCATTTACTAGCAGTTGAGAAAACATGCTCTCAAATGAAAACAAAAAAATTCCGCCCCCCCCCCCCAAATTTATTACTAGCAGTTGTCAGATCATTGTATCTGGTTCATAGTCTGCTTTATCTTGAAGTGTGAGCAATTTCTTTTTAAGAGGAATTTTGGTAGTTTTTGTTTGTTTTGGGCAGGTTTTTGTTGTTGTTTTGGTTTTTTTTTTTTAAGAAAGATTGGAGAACCTTGGTGTTTAAATAGTGACTTTTCACTACTAGCCATGTTTCTTGTAGCTCCAATCTTACTGTTATGTTCCTATTTTGTGGAAGTGTTCACATATCTGGTTTTGAATGGTAGGTCAGCTGATGAAAACAAGTTGTCATAAAATATCTGTGTTGCCAAGTCTTCTTTTTCCTCCTCATTTTTACCATTTGTGGATGACTTTCTGCTATTCTTGGCATTAATAGTCTTCCCTTTTGTGTTATACCTGATATTTGGTGCCTTTGTTATTTACAGGATTCTTTGTGTGTTTTTCTTACTGTGATTCATGTGAGTTTTAATATTTGGAACTCCTTTATTAGGTTGCTATTTCAGAACAGCCCAGAACTCTTTTTTGCAGCTTGTTATTTCTTTCAGGAGGGAGAAATGAGAAGGCTCTAGTGTACTGTTGACTTGAACTCTTTACAAAAATTCAGCTTTGAAGCAATAACTGCCTTGAATAGACTGCCTGCTTAGCAGTATGGGATAGACCTATCCTTTAATGCTATTACATTTCTTCAAGCATTACTTAGTTTAGAAAGTAGAACACAAACTGTAGTCCCCTTCTCAGAACTTGAAGTGATGATTACTTATTTTTGTTGTGAGCCCAGGAGTGTGCAGCTACAATTGTAAATGTTAAAAAAACACTTGCTGAAATCTGTCATGGAAACCATGTAGCCTTTTGGAAACACTGTCCTCGCAGGCTGAGTGCAGATTTGTGCAGGATTTCACAAGCAATCCCAGGCTATGCAAAATCAACTTGAGCTGGGAAACTTGGTCCTACACAGGAAGTCCTTTGTATGACAGAACTCAGTGTCTTCAACTGCATTCCAGAAAGAAGGTATAGTGCTCTTACTTCATTAAATACAAATTCTGAGTCTAAACCTCTTTTTTCCTTTGAATATTCTTAGACTGAGATGCATCTCAGTTGTAATTCGAGGTGGACACAATGGATTATTATCACTTTAACCTATATTAGTGCAGTTTTGAAGCATTGTATTAAACTATGTCTGGAAGTGTCACTGAATGACTATGTGCTGAATGAAAATCGTAGTAAAATACAACCTCTCATTTTACCTGAACTAATGGTGAGACTGACTTTACATAGCTTGAAAGTGTTGGAAGTATCATATGACGGTGGGGCACTTCCTTCCCTGTTTAAAAATTTCTGTTTAGGTTTTTTTTCCTCTATCTGATACATGCAACATTAATAATTTTTCAGCATCTCTGGGAAAAATGAAATGCTGTATACATTCATTGATCCTGAGAGGTCTTTAGTCTCACATCCAGGTAATTACAGTTTCTGTCATGTCATTGGATGGATTATTCATTATCTGATATATGACCAGTCTTCCTAATTGCTGCTGATCTGTTCTAGAGTGCAGTGACTTTTTAACTTAGCACACTGAAATTCTTCTGAGAAGGTAAATGATAAACTGTGTTTGGAGAAGAAAACGCATTGTCAGTGCCAATAAAAAAAAAAAAAAATGAAACCCAACCCCATTTTTATCAAATCCCATTCTATTTTCTTATATGTGCTGGTTACTGAAATTAGGATCTCTATTGCTTATACATTTGCCTGGATATGTTGCTTTTAATTTTTTTTTCCTGAGGATACTGGATTAAAATTTCACATTTAAGAAAATGGTTTCAGTTTTTTAGGATTGTTTTGGGGTTTTTTTTAATTGCAATTTGCTCTGGTGGCCAACACTGACTTGAGAAGAAGGCCCTTATGGTGTTTACCAGGTTTCCCTGGGTGTAGTGGTATTTTTCTTGCAACCATAAGTCTCAGGAATTAATTGTAGTGGTGCACTTCAGTGTGAGAGCCAGGCAGAGAGAAAGATGCTTCAGAAAAAAAATTAACTTTGTATCTGGAAATGTGCAAGGGGGTTTTTGATCCCAGAATCTGTGAAGAAGAAAGATCTGGTAATGATGACAATGGAATATAACCTCTTGGGGAAAAATTCTGCATGCATTACAGCGTGTGTCTGTCTTCTGACTTCTGTGAAAAACATTTCAGAGTAGCTGGATATTTTGTTATTTCAGGTAATTCTAAAATACTTATTATAGATGCTTCCTGAGTACATATCAATTCTAAACATCACTTTATTTCCTACTGAATCTCTTTCTGTAGTCCTCAACAATGGAAATGAAGGACTACTTTCTGCTGTATTTCAGAAATAAAAGGTTTTCTTCTCTCAAGCAATTATTCATTAAATTGCACTTAATCAATATTCACTAATGTGGTGGATATCTCTGAATTACTTTTTAGCCATAATAAACAAAAAAATAATGTGGGCTCTTGCTCAGAAACACATTTCTATTTTGAATGACTCAAAGCTGGATCAGTGCTTACTGAAAAGTAATGAAGAAAAGAGTGGGAAAAATGAGTCTTAAGTTTTTGCTGCACTAAGCCTGGAGAAATCCCCCATGCAAGAATTTAAATCTCAATGTTTAATATTTTTGCCAGCCTGGAAATAAAAATGCTACACTTGGTGTATTTACATTGGAAAAAGAAGGAAAGGTGCTGGTTCTGGGTCTTTTCAGGAATCTTCTGAACAGCAATTAATTTTTCTTCTCCAAACTTTAACCTGTAAAAACACTGCAAATGGCACAGTCTTTCAGTGGACTTCAGAACACAAAGATGAGCCATTGTATGTGCTGACTAAAATCTCTTTTTTAATGTATCTGTAGGAGATGGGGATATTGGTTTTTCTTAGTCATCTTGGAGCAGACAATAGATTATTACAGCTATTGGGAAATGCTGTGTAACAAAGCTTTTGATTATGTACTGTCTGCAGTATTTTTCAGTAATGCGAAAAGAATTGCTGACCTTCACAAAGACAAATGAATTACATTAGTACCATGACGCCTGGGTCCTCTTCTCCCAAAACCTTCAAGTATTCCAGTGATGTTAAGTAAAATGGAGTACTCTGTGGAAGTGAAGAAGTCATTACTGCTTCTGGCAGTATTGTGGCTTCCTTTTAAAGGTTCTTAAAATGCATAATATTAAAAACCCATCAGAAAGTGGTACAAGCACAGCTTTTGTACACAGCAAAAGAGGAAGTAGAATGGATGTGAGAAAAGGAGCACTGCCTATGAAATGTCTCAGTAATTGATCATTTTGGGATGTATGACAAAGGAAGGTACAGAAGTATATAAGTGCATAGATCATAAAAGGAAGCAAAGGAGGTAGTTTACAGAAGGTGGCACAAAGACAGTCAGCTCATCTGTGGAGAATATCAACTCAAGAAGAATTTTCCAGGTCACTGCTAGCCATACTTACCGTAACAGCTGTAGGTAACTTCAAATCCCAAATTGTATGCTGTGGCTGATGAGGAGTAAATCACACTAAACCAAGTCAGTCTGTCACTGTGTTTCAGAAGAAAATTTGATGCACTAGACATTTTCCTCTCTTAAAATCTCAGTATGACTCTTGCTATCATGTAATGAGGATGGCAGGGGAAACTAGCTTAGGTGACACAAAGCAGAGTGTAGCTAGAAAACTTCCTTCTAGTTGTCACCCATCTACTTGTGAATTTTTAAGGTTTGCAGAGTTCTGATCAGTCTGATGTTGCCCTGCATTTCTGTGCACGAGCTGAGTGATGGAGTACATGTACTCTGTTACATTTCCAGGTGACATTTCCTCCTTAAGAACATGCTAGACAACTGTCAGAATGATATAGGCAGATCTGATCCTCTCTTGAGGAAATAGATGCATGCAGGAACTTTTTACAATTCATCTCATTTCCCCACTGGTTCCTGGCACCTGCCAGCTCTCTGTCTGGCAGCTTAGGAGGAGGAGAGGGCTTTATTTGGCTGGGGTTTTTTTTTGGGGGGGGGGGGTTTGGTTTTTTTTTAATATGCCAGAATTTCTAGGGACTAGGAAACATCTGTTTCCTGTATTTTTGCTTTTAAGCAGAAGGCAGCATTGTTACACTACTCTGGGTCCCTTGTAGCTTCACTAGAAGTGATTTAGTTTGGTCTTTCTCCTCCATCCAAAGTGCAGCATTGCTTTTGGAAGGCCTCCTCTCTAACCTGTGCATTCTAATGCTGAAGTTGCAATAGTTCTATGTAACTTGATGTAGTATAAATTTGCTCTGCTAGAGCACTGTGTTTTATACACATGCTCCATAAAAATTACATGGTTGGGCTAGAGGGGGTAATACAGAAATATAATTAAAAAATGTAGGTGTCATTGTCATTTGAGCACGTTAACACTTGCTTAGGCCTATTTTCTAGCACCACTTAAAGAAGAAACACAGTGTTTCAACTGTGAGTCTCTCTGCTCCAGCAGAATCAATTCTGGCTTCTCAAAAGATCATAAAAGTCCCCATGAAGCTCTTGGGTATTGTCTTTTGAAATGCCTGAAAAGTGATCTGTATATCTTTCTTCAGTTCTACAGAGGTTTTGGTCATCATTGCATGAGAAGAGGAATGACAATTCATAAAAATGGGTTTGGTCTACAAGTTTAGATGTCTACATGTCTACAACATTCCTTACTAACCATTTATCCCAAAATACACACAAGCATACAACTGTTACTCTTCATAAGGTGCATGGTTGAGTTTTACTGATTCCATTGGCTGATTTCAGCCTGGATTACAAAGAAGAAGATGACCGTTCTCCAGCTCTAAATAGATTAGGTTAGTGGCTTCCCACCAGCTTGGAACCTTTCTTCCAAATGTGCTGTCTTGATCCAAGCCAGATGTGGGCTTTTAGCTTTGTTTACAGTTATATTGAAAGTGTGGAAACAATTCAAGGTATTTTACTTTTTTTTTTTTCCTGAGTGATGGTAAATTATTGCCATGAAATAAAAAACCAAAGGAAAACATACCTTGAATTACTAGTGAAGGGTTACTTATTCCTAAGTACAACTCCATGCTCTTTTCTTGTCTGAGACTTCACTGAAATGCCCCAAGGGATAAACAGGCATAAATTTTATAATCATGCTAACAACAATCTTCATAGCCTCCCAGTATATCTCCTGTTCTCCTCTAAACCATGCCATCTTATGGAAAAAGAGTCTTGTATGAGGAGTCTTGTATTTTTATAAGGAAAATTTCTTCTGAAAAAATTAGTACAGATAGTTTTTAACCACTATCCCATTGCTATTTATGTATATGCCAGAATATCTCTGGTAATTTTCTCACTTAGAAGTGAGAAAAAGTGAGAAAAGGAAGAAAAACAATAGAAAAATAGGTTTCAGCATTACTCAGCAGAAGTTCAATGATTGATACTAAGATGAAGGGTTTTTTTAAAAAGGTTGTAATTTACTGGGTGTAGTAAGTAATTACAGTTGTGTTACAGCTGTCAGCACAAATGAACAAAATACACTTGGAAGTTAAGAATCTGTTTATGCTGTTTGTTCTGGAACTTGTTCACCATAATTTAATAATTCAGTGTTGGTCTTACTAGCATGATCTGAATTAATGAAGATCCATTCTAGTGTATTTCTTATTCAAAAGCTGATAGAAGGTAAGCCTATTTCTCTGTGCTCCTGCACTCTGACATCCACAATAATACCTTTTAAGTATGGTGAAATACAGCTGGAATGGAAGACACAGTGAAAAATCCCCATTTTAACTAAAATGAAAAATTACTCAGTTATATGCTTAACTAAAAGTGGCCATTACTTTAATTGGTCATCCTGTAAGATACAGAATGGCTCTTCTAGCTGGGTCTGTGAGGCCTCATCTTACAGAGCCAGGAGAGCCATCAGTGACCTGACAGTGAGCAGGAGTTGGGACCTGCTGCCCTCCAGGGGTCCCTTCAGGCCCTGAGGGGCTGTGTGGCCTCACAGAGCCCACCTGTACCTGCCTCCTGTGCCCAGCCTCTCGAGCTCAGAAACAGCTTCTGGGTGCTGCACAGTGGTACCCACACATGTGGGGGTATGTGGGTGCCCCTGGTGTGATGCCGGTGCTCCTTCTTGGCTCTGGTGAGCAAAAGCTGAAAAAGGCAGAGGATGAGAAAAACAGGAGTGGAAAATAGTTAAAAGAGCTTCAGGGGTGCAGAGCTCCCAAAAGAAAGGAGGTGACTCTAGATGAGAAGAAACTGAAGGATAATTTGGTAACAAAAGAAGGTAGGAAATGAATATGGTCATGTAGGAATTTCTTGAAGGGCAACCATGAATTTTCTTCCAGGTTATCTGAGAGGTGGACTATGGATTAAAAAAACCCTGCTACTGAATCAACCATTAAAAAATAATATAATGGTTTGAAAGCTGCTTTAGGCTTTCCTCTTCTCCTTTAAGTGCCAGTTTCACAAATGATCTCTGGTTCTTGGTGACAAATAGTTGGTTTAGTCTGTCACATAATGCTGCAGAAGGGAGAAAAAACAGTAAAAAATACTATGTAACAAAAAATGTTCCAGTACCTTTGTTCCTGTTTCTTTTTACTTTGGAGAGCAGTTGAACATGCTGGGGTGGAAGCATCTACCACCCTCCATCCTCTGGAGGAAAACATCTGAAAAATTACTTTGTATTTACACACATTTTGCCTCATTTTTGTATTTTTCATTTCCAGAAACCATGTCAACATATATCATATGTTTGTAGAAGAAAAGCTAAGTAATAATTATCTACAGAAAAATCTGGTGCAGGTGTCATCTCTAAAACAGGCAGTCCATAGTGGTGTACCTCTTGGGGTCTTGGGATTTCCATTTGAGCCCAATGGAGATGGCAACTTTTTACTAGGGATAGAGGCAAGAGATATTGTTTCTCTGAACAAAGGAAGAATAAGAGATAGTTCTTCCTGTTTTCTAGAACCTCATGAAAAACCCAACCTCTTTAATTAAAAAAAAAAAAAAACCCAAAAAACTAGGAGAATGTAAGAGAAAAAATTAGGAGAATGTAGAAGAATATGCATGGCAACGAGAGGAGGTCAGTGCATGGACAGTTCCTATTCAGATGGTATTTTGTGGACTCAGATTTAGGTCAAAGTTTAGGTTGCTTATGACCTTCATGCCAGGGCAAAGCTATGTATAAATATTGGTGAAATCTTGTATGTTGTAAGCATAGTCTGAGAGGACATGGTCCCCACTGTCGCACAGGATAGTGCCCATCAGCTGTGCCCAGAAGCATAAGGATTAGACAGATGAATCCAACCGAGAGAACAAAATGTTTAAACTGAAGCCCAGATTAGGAAAGGACATTGCAACCTTGATGCTGGGAAAGAAATTCTCAATGCTCATTTTTCCTGATCACAAAATATTGCTTGGTTGGTTCGGTGTGATTTTGTTGGGTTTTTTTGGTTGGTTGGTTTTGTTTTGTTGGTTTGGTTTTGGTTTTTTTTTTGTGCGTGGGCGTTTTTTGTTTAGTTGGAGTTTTTTTTTTTTATTTTTGAGGGGGTTTCAATATGTGTGTCTGTGCTTCCAGAAGCTGAATTACTATGAAGTTTTTTTGTGGTGGGAGACAAAGATGTTTTGAGGAAAAAGTAGACAAGGTTCTGCACAGATACTTTAGGATAAAATCTGGTTAATTCTGAGATATACCCACACTGAGTGGATGTAGATATGCACACACCTGCATTGCTTTGCAAATAGATTTTTTTATTGTCTTTTACAACATCATACTAAAATAAAATAGGTGTCTAAAAAGCATTGCTGTATTTGGATGTGATAGATTACATCATGCATAACTAGCTTTCTGGAACATAGATGAAGGTATCTGCCATCTCTATTTTACTACTGCTGTGAGAAACATAATGCAGTATCTACTTCTTTTAGTCAGAATTTTGATTAAATTTTCTGCTTTCACAATTTATTACATGGCTGTGTAACTTGGATGAGCTGCTGCATTTCCAAGTAACATACATTCTGAAATAACAGCATCCTCTCTAACTTTACAGTTTTATATCTTAGTGTGACAATTGCTTAATAATTTTATAATTTTTTTTTGATTGCTGCATAGTATTAACTTCTCATTTGAGCAGTGACTCGGTCCTGGGCAAGGAGCCTCATTTTAGTAGCCTCTGTACAATGCACCAAATAAAAAGGTGCTTGGTCAGCTAAACCTCTAATGAGCTGGTTTGTGTTCAGTAGATCACATTTACGTTATTAGTTAATGTAACACATACCCTTAAAGCTATAAAAAGTGCTAAGTTATATATACTGTGCTGCTTCACTTGAAGGCTATATGTGTTACTGTATGTATTACTAAGAGACTGTTCCAAACTTTTACTTAATAAAACTCAGGATCCCTGAAATTTCTGAAGCTCAGTTCTAAAAGCCACCTGTCCTCAGTAAACCTGCAACAGAAATACTTAAGGATTACATAAGTACTGTTATTTTTGTAGATTCGCTAGCTTTCTTTTGAGATCTGAATACAGATGACAAGGGTAAAATATTGTGCTTTTCTCCTAATCCACACTGAAATTTGCTATTAGCATGCTTCATAATGGGTTTACTGTCATCATTGTTGAATTGAATGGGGTTAGCTGAGTCACTGAGTGATTGTGGTGCTTGAATTTCTAGCTTATACAGTGTTGTTATTTCCATGAGCACAATACTAACATGTTTCCTTAAAAATGAAGTCATAGTGTCACTAAAGGGTTTGGTTTTTGAAATTATCCCTCACTGTTTCTTTCAGGCAGAAACCTTGTTTTACTCCTAAACCTTTTAAACTCTCCTAAACAAGTGCTTATTTTCATGATTTCATTTCCCTTTAATTAGGTTTTAAAAGAATTGTGGCTTTTTTTTATGGGAATACTAACAAGGTCAACATTTCAGATGTATTATTTTCTTACCATCCAGATCCTCTTTTCAAATACCAAACCAGTTGCTTTTCAATTCTGAAGTAGAAATGGCTTCTAGCCATATAGCTGAACTAAGGGGGAGATGTGATGGGCAGGCTTTTCTGACTTGAATCACAGAGTACTTTGGGGTGGAAAGAACCTTAAAGATCGTCCAGTTCCAACCACCCCCAGCCAGGGGCAGGGACACCTCCCACTAGACCAGGTGTCTCAAAAGTGGAGTCTCTATCTGTTCACACTTTTGGGCATGTTTTTATCTGGAGGGCAGCTTGCTGTCCCTAAAGCAAAGGCAGAACCCAGCAGGACTGCCCAGGTGTCTCCCAGGGGCTGGCCTGGGCAGGGAGGGTGGGAGCCCTGCAGAAAAGGATTAATCATCCCCTGTGGTGCTGGGGCTGGGCCAGGACAGGGAACTAAGCAGAGATCATTCCATTTTTTAGAGATTTGGGTATGGTTGTTTATTTAATATGTTGATGTTTGAGGAAAGTTGCAAAGGAATTGACCCTCAGGGATTAGTACTCAGTCCCTGCCTATTCCTGTGTAATTATGATTCTTTCAAGTAACTGGAAGGGTATCAGTATCTAGACAACTGATTTCTATAAGGCTTTCAAAATCTTGAGCCTTGCTCATGAGTCTCTCACCTTCTGGGGCAGTGATTCTGCTCTGATGCGTGAGATTCCATTTAATGTGTTTAATCCTCATTTTCCTTTTCAAAGAGCAGCAATTGCAATACATAGCTATTAACGCTTTCTTCAGTGCTCTAATCCTAGATGTGAGTTAGGGTTTATCACATTATTTTCTATAAGGAGTAGGTTACAAAAAAGTGATTAGAAAACAAACACTTAATGAGTTATTGAGGAGAGAAAGTAGAAATCTGAGACTGTCAAAATGTTTTCAATATGGAAGCAGGTATCTGTCACAATTTTATTGTTCCACAGAAATGTAAACTAAGGATGTTAGGTTCAGAACTCAAAGAGAATGACCTAATGAATAATATTTTGCTATAAAATGACAATAACATTTTATTAGAAATACTGTCATAAGTATCAATGCTTCATAATATATTTTCATGGATTATCTATAGAGATGGTGTTTTTATGAGATATCTTTGTGGTAGTCTTTTACAATTTTACCTAATCTGTAACACTGAGTGTTTTTAGAGATGTATTTCCATAGATCTGTTTAGTGACTTTTTCTGTGTTAAAGACTGTATCCCAAAGGGAGTTCAGAACTTAGCTTCCTAAAAATAATACTTAAAAATAGATTTTTTTTTTTTTGTTAAGTATTTTCTGAGGTCACAGTTATGCCAGTGAAGGATGAGTGGTGATCTGTCTTTGTGCAAGCTGCATTAAAACTAGCAGGTTTCAGAGCTCTTCCTTCTTATATTTTAAAAATGGTTTCAGACATGACTTATCACTAAAGCAGAGACAGTCTCACTGGTGCTGGGTGAAATTGTGTGATCTGTCCATGATGGCATTTGGTGTTCTATAGTAACCCACATGCTGATGTGAAGGAGCAGCTGAAAAATTGTGAAGGCTGTGTCATTTCTACAGGAAGGGGAGAGTAATTTTGTCTGCTGAAATAACTGATCAAATGATCATTTTTAACTCATAAAGCAGTGTTTTGCATTTTTTTTTTTGCTGTAACACCTAATAGTTTTCCTTAGTGATGGGGAATTCCTTTTAGATCAAAATAAAAATCAAAATACAGCATTTAACTTGCAGTTGTGGTATACTTTTTTGCATAAGTGGGACAGATTTTTTTTTTTTTTTTTGGCAGGAGAGAGGGGCTATGCGCTGCTAAAGCTCTAAGGGCTTTAACATATGGATTTTTCCAAATCCAATTATATCTTAATTATTATTCAGTCAGTCTTGCATATCATTCAGTAACCTTTCAAGGGATAGCAGCTCGAAACTTAGAGTAACAAAGATGCTCTCAGACATATTTAAATTCCAGACCTCTGAGACCAGACGGCTGTGCTGGAGGGTGGGCTGGCAATGCAGATGCTCAGGCCACTGCAGTTCAGTGGGATTTGTCTGTTCCACAGAGGCTGGGTGGTGATGGTGGTACCTCTCTGTACACCTGTCTTCTCCCCTTCTTTCCTTTTTGCAGGCAGTATGGGTTTTTTCCCAGTAAAATGAGATGGAAACTACAGACAAGTTAAATATGTTCAGTGATGTGGAAATTCTGCAAAGGTTTGGGGACAGATGTCAAACAAGGAACCAATCTTTGCTTGCAGTGAAATGAAGTCTTTCTTCTGCATGTGGAAGACTTGTTCCCCCTAGCTGCTTGTGCCCTTCCCTTTTCTCTCCAGCTGGGGATGGAATCCTCTTTAACAAGATGGAAGTGCTTGGTGACTTCCTGCTGTATCCTCATGGCCTAAGTAAAAGACTTGCTAATTAAAGTATGTTATGAACATAAGATCTAATGTAATAGAAGACTAAGCTGTAGTCCTGAAGATACAGAACTTATATTTATCCCACATAGCACTTGATATAGTAACAAAATACATGATAAAGTAACAAAAATATTACTTAGCTGTATAATCATAGTAAAATAATGGGCAATGACAAGCAAGGTTTCTGTCCTTATCTAAAAGCATGTTGTTTAAATCATTTAAATCATTGCAAGGAAGACAGCAAAATCAGAAATTATTAAATTTCTTTAAGACATTTATAAGTGTCTTGAGATTATGTGGATACCAAGCTGGGGTTCTGTAAGAGGAATGTAGGGAGTGCATGAGGGACTGACAACATGTTATAAATGTATGCAAGAATTGCCCAATGCAGGTTTTTAAATAAACCTGAGAAATAAAGATTAGATATGCAACGTTTTATACTGATCTTTTATTTAAAGCAAAACCATTTGGAATTTACAATTCTGTAGGATCCTGTGTGAGCTCTCACTTTAGATTTGATAGCTGTAGTGATAGATTTGGGTTTGACATAGTTTTAGGATGAAACAAAAGGGTGAAATAAGTCCACCTCAAGAAATATCTCTGCCTGTGTTATTCTGATAAGGAAATATTGTACCTTTGTGGCTTGACTATGACTGACTTGATATGCTCTATACAGAAAAGAAGATAACGTATACTTGAAAATAAAGTATTGGTCCAATTGAATAATTTATTCTCTATTTATTGCAGACAGTTTTGTAAGATGAATTCCTTCAGTGTTTCAGTTATGTTCCTGGAAGCTCCCTGATGGCTTAGCTTTTCTATGAAGGAAACTATACTTCTGTGGCTCATCTGAGCTACTAAGGGCAAGGTAACAAGTTCGTATTTCAACATTTTGCTCAACCTTGTGTGTAGCAGACTTCAGTCAGACTTCCCTATTTCTGTGTCTCAGACAGCTGAGGGTTATAATGCTCATGTAGCTGATGAACTTTGAAACTGGTGTGTTCATGAGGGTGATTTAATGCTTTGTGCTCTCTCTGAACCCTTCCTACAACACTGCAGTGATTGACTGTTGTCTTTTCTTTGTGAAAATTTCATGCTGTGAGGATATTGTCAAAATGCTGGGGAGGCAGATTATGCTGCTTCCCTGGTCCTGCATCTGTTGGGGGAAAGTAGAAGGGGGGACTTCCTAAGTGAAGTATGGTGGATTAATGCTTGGGTGGGTTTTTTAATTTGTTCTGGTTTTGTTTTGATTTGGGTTTTTTTGCTGGTTTGTTTTTGGGGCTTTTTTGTGTGCGGTGTTGTTTATTTTGGGGGGGGTGGGGAGCAGGTTGTGGCTTTTTAAAATTTATTTTCCAAATCCTTAATCTTTGTGGCCATTTTTAGATGATGATAACCTCTGAAATCAATCATCAGAATCTGAAGCAGGGATTGTGATGGATTCTATCCTTGCAGTGCCTCCAGTATGTGCTGTTTTGAATTGAGCATGATGTGAACAGATGGTTGTTACAACTTAGCTTTCTGGTGCTCCTAATAGTACAAAATTATAGGAATATTAAAAAAAAAAAAAAGGCACTAGCATTTTCCTTGTTTCCATTCCTGAGCTGGAAGAGAGGGAAGTGGCCAGCAGAGGTGGTTTCCTCTGCACAGCAGATGTAGAGTGAGGAGCAGCACGGGGGCAACGTGGTGCCCATGTGCACAATTCCTCTTGACGTTAATGGCCCTTATGAATATAAAGTGAGGCTAGCATGCAGTGATTACACATGAAGAGCCAAATTATTATTGGTAATGATGATGTGTATATGTTTCAGGGAAGGCTGGATTGCTCCTAATGGGTTTTGTTTGCAATTCCCATGTTTAATGCGAGGTACTTCTGGCTCCTGAGTTCTTGTTTAAAATAGGATTCCCATCTTCTGCTGTCTGTGAAACATGGTTCCTGGTTTCTCTCCATTGATATATGCACTTTTGTTTTTGCTGTTCCTTTTTTTGAGGGGGTGTGTGGTGGTTTTTTTGGTTGCCAGGGTTTTTTGTTTATTTGCTCTTGAACTGTCAAAATAAGCAGCATATTTTCACCTTATGTAAGGTATAACTTGCACCTTATATAACTGTTGTGATAGGAGTATGAAATTTTGCAGAAAATAACCCCCCTTGTGTTCCAACTTGTCCTCAGATATCAGAAGGACGGGGTGCAGCTGGTCCTAATTTCTGATTTATAACCAATTCAACACTATAGGTCTAGTTACATTGAATCAGAACTTTCACCATCACAGATTCACAAAGTGCAGTTTCTTGAGGCAACAGGTGATAGATTATTGTTAGATTGCTGGTGATGAATTCACTCAACCTGAAAATATGAGCATGTAGTGCTCTGCACAAGTGTCCTTGTGTGTGCTTTGATGTGGTTAGAGGTACAAATCTTACCCAAGAGGTGTCCTGTCCCTGCTTTGGAGGGCAGAGCAAGGAGCAAACCTGTCAAGTGAACACTTTCTGTGAAGTTTGTTTGTATTCTGATCCTCCCTAATGGAGGATTTCAAGCAGCAACTTTTTACTTTTTTTTTAGAAAAATGAAAGCGTGACTGTAGTCAAGAATAATTGCTTATCTGTTGTTGCCATCAGAGACGGTGGGGGGAAGATGTTTTCTCATTTTCATATTGGTTGATGTGTTCTTTTTAATATATAAATTAAATGATAAATAATGAGTTTTTTGTTCCCCTCACTCAAACTGGGTTTTGTAGCTAATGGTTGAAACAAAGATAGCATAGAACCATAACACCTTGGTATCCTCCTCCTCCCAGCTGAGAAAGTGGCCGTGAAGTTCCTCTGACATCTGCCAGAATTTTACTCACACTGTTAATCTCCTTGAAGGACCAGATTTATTACAATGTTTGTTATGCATGGAGGAGGGAAATAATGGTTGGCACAGAGATTTGGGTGCTCTCCTGTGCTTCAGTGAGATAACATCAGGCTATGAGTGAGGCCTTCAGCCCACCCCAGACCTCATTCAGCTGCTAAGCCCAGCTCAAGCCCAGGTGCAAGAGGAGCGAGAGGCCCAGATCATGGTTCTTGCTAATTTCACCAGCATCTCTGTATCTTTACAAGACAGACCTGTCAATCTCCCACAATAACCAATATAAACTTTGAAGGAAGACAATACACAGAGGCAGCAGCTGGCAAGTAATGGTGGAGTGGAAGCAAGGCAACTGGGATTTTAGAGAGGCCGGGAACAGGAGAAAAAGCATTCCTGCAGCTGGGGCTGGCTGTGCCCAGGCAGTTGGGAGTGTGTGACCACCACGAGGGGGCTGTGCTGGGGCAGGACTGCTGTGGGGAAGGAACGAGACCTCTCATTCAGATAGTCATCTGATGGCAGGCATGCTTGTGCTGGATTCACAGGGTGCAGCAATGGAAAATCTCAGGACACACTGAAAAACCTAAGCAATTCACTGATTCACTGTTAGGTGACAGGCTTTACTTAGTCTCTTTTTACCTTTCTGTTCTTCTCTGAGTTTCTGTATTTGGCTGTCCAGCCTGAGATGCTGTCAGGGGCGCTTCTCACCCTGCCTTTGGATGATGTGGATGCTGAAACTGCCCAACAGGTGATGTTTGGATGCTGGCTTGCTCACAGCAAAGACCAAACTACGAGCAGCCAAGCTTAAAACCTCTGCTATTTTAAAAAAAACAAACCCAAACCAAACCAAAAAACCTGACAGAAACCAAAACCCCAGAATTCTGAAAGTTTTTTCTGGAAAAAAGCCTTAGCTGTTGCATCAAGAGTCTTCTTTGCTGGGGGAAAAAAAAAGTTAGGTGTTTTTGGTCAGTCTTTTCAAGGGACAGAATGCCAGTATGCTAATTATCATGATAGTTAAATCTCTTAGAATTGCTGTTGGTGAATCTTAGTGATGTACACGATTGAAATTGTTAAATGGAGCTTTCAAAGAAGAAAATAGCCAGAAAAGCCATTACCTTTTGAAGGCAAAAATAGTATGAAATGAATTCTTTGTCCTAGGAAACCTTTATAAAGGATACCCTTCCTCACTTTGTAAGTAAGAGGAACAGGAGATGGTAATTTTAAACAGAAAAAACATTTTAATACTTTGTGTTCCGTGGTCAACTTCAGTGCACATCTTTTGACAAACCAAGGGAGGAGCCATGTTGTGAGTTCAACTGAAAACCTTATCTCAGGATCTGGAATATGAGTAAACCAGAGGGATTTGCTCTCCAAGACATATCAGAGCAACTCCATTGAGTTCATGTCATTTATTTCCACTTTCCATTTTTTCAAACTGCTTTATTTAAAATTAAGTGAGATTTATCTCAGGCAACTCTAGTTTTGTGTAGTCTTTACTAGTTTATCAAGCATGGCCATTACATTCCAAAAGATTTTTATTACAGCTTTAATAAATAATTCAAGGTATGTCATCATTTTCATTGCTGTCTCAAGACTGAGCATTTCTAGTGGTCTTCAGGCAGCTGCTTAACTTGTCCACTGCACATTATGGTATTGGAAGAGTGATCTCCATCTCTAGGAAAGGAGGTTCATATTCAAGGCTAGGAATAGCTGGCATAGCAGTTGGTTTATGCTGATATTTTATTTTGGCAATCACCAGCTTTCTGACAACATTCAGTGTTTGCAGCTGTCCCTATTAGGGCATTAGCTCATATGCCTGCAGTAAAGATTTCCTTTCTTTAGTTACAGTAGAATGAGACAAATGCTACATTGCATTTATTTGTCTTTTCAGTTAATTCATGCTTTTGCTAGAAGATGAACGAACAGGAGTGCAGGAGAGAAGGGTATTGGAAACAGAAGTGGGTGGGAAAGAATAGAACCTGCACAACTTGGGGAAGAGCACCCAAATTTGGCCCATGGGGCAGAGGGAGTTGATTATGGCAGGAAGGAAGGGAGAAGTGTGAGACAGTGAAAGTATGTTGGATTGGGAGCTCCTTTGGGGTTAGGAGAAGCAGAAGGTTGAATGCATCTGCTCATGATGCACAGAGTTTGGCTTTTACCCATGGATCTTAAAGGTCCTTTTTGACAGAGAATTGGATTCACTCTTGAAACACTAACTTGAAAAACAACCCAACCTTTCTTATTTTTTTCCTTCTGAAAAGTGTTTTGGAACTCTGAGTTTCTTCTAGGTACACTGTTGGCAAAATGTGAATCCTGAAGGTTTAAATCTGCAGTGCAGACCCATTACAGTGGAGGAAAAGAATAAATTTTGATCATCTTGGGGACCCATGTGTTAGAAGGCTTTTTATAATATTTCTTTGTATCAAAACTGTTTGGTAGATACAATAATAAGGATCCAGAGCTGAGTTTGAGCTTCAGGTATGAGAGGGGACTGCTGTCTGCTGATTCCAGAAACAATCAAAAAATAATTACCTTGCATGATCAGCTCAGGAGTCTGTTAATTTATTGGCTTGGCAACAGTTGCATAGAGCTGCTACATGGGTGAGATAAAATTGCTTCAGTTTATTGGGAAGCATAGGAAATCTTGTAAGTAAAAGGCATATGAGAACCTAGAAACATGGTTAAACCTCTCTTAAAAGGAGGCAGAATCATAGATTTTCTGTCTGGCTTCTGCAAGGAAGATGAAGTGTGATCTAGTTGGAGTAATGACATTTAATTAAAATTGAGCATTCATGAGAAGCAAGAGTATGATTTCATTGGCTTTTTTTTCCTATGGATTTTCAGGTAGGAGCATATGTAAAGTCATTGAAGCATTTCTGGTATTTTGAAGCTTTCTGGTATTTGGATTCAAATTGCTGCTGGTAATGCCACTCAAAATTAAGGGAAAATATATCAGATAATATCACAGCTATGCAGCAAAGGTAGTACTTGTCTTTTTGTCTTTTTCTTTGTTTGTTTCTTTTTTGTTTTCCTAGTTTCTTTATTAATTTATTCAGTGTATATTGAGCTCAGGACTGCTGAACAAAATACTGGCAACTACAGAACTTAACCACTGAATCAATCACTCTCAGAAATGAGTACTTGCTGCATTCTCAAGTGACCATTTGGTACACCAAATTACCATCTCTTGCCTGGTGTCATTGGAAGAATGCCTTAAAGAAATGGCTCTATCCCTTTCCTAAGGAGTAACAGAAGATTTCTGTTAAGATACTCTTAAGTCCTGGATAAGATACTCTTAAGTCCCCCATGTTCATGGTGTTAAAATACCAAGCCAGATCTGGACTTTATACTTCCTCTCTTTTTATATTTTTTAATATTAATTGTATAGTTATGATATTGTAGTGCTAGGTACAGTTACACCTAACATTTTCTGGGAAAAACATGTTCTGGGAAGAACGTTTTCTGGGAAAAAACCTTATTTCAGAAATCATGCTTGATTAAATCCAGTGTTAATAAGCAGGCAGGAAGTAAATGTTGGTCCATTCATCTCACATGTTCTGAGATTGTAATGTGTAAAAAGATTACACATTACAATACTGCCTCCACACACCCCAAGTATCCCTGTCCCAAATCCCCCAGCTGCACCACATCTTGAAATTCAATGAATTATTCAGTGGCTTTTTTCAAGGTAAAGATCAGATTAAAAGCCACCTTCTTGAAGAAAGCACCAAGAAGTTGCCTTTTTGCCCAAACAAAGTTTGGTCCATCATGCAGCCAGCTCCAGACAGGACAGGATGCTCCAGGTAAAAGCAGATGGGTCACTCTTCCAGTGTTTTGGGCATAAAGGACTCATCCATTTTTCCAGTTATTATTCTATTGGGATAACTCTTGAAATCAGGATAGGAAAAATTTTGTACCTTGTTTTGTACAAGCAATATGAAGTTGGCTCTGGTTACATGAATTCCAGGTCCTGACCATTTTATCTGTATCTTTGCTTGAATGATAACATCAAGATTGAAACTTTCTGTTACTGCTAAGTAAAAGTGTAATTAATATAGGGCTAATGCTTTGACAGGGAAAAAAAAATCTCCAAACCAGATGCTGGTATTAATTGGGCACTGAACTGCTTGAAATCATTCATTAGCCTGTAGGTACAGTGTTCCCAATCAGCTGCAGTTTCATTTCAGGCAGAAAGTGATAAGATAATCTCATTTTAATTAAGGTGATATTATAAATTAACCTGTCAATAAATGGCATTAACTTTTTCAGCAGTGCAGTTACAAGTGGATGGATTCATAGCACTGTTCTTTTGCCAAAAGACAAATATTGTATCCAGTGCCAAGCTGTTAAATACTAATGAATAATTTATTTAAAGAATTTTGTCTTTCTCTGTTCACAATATGACTGACTGAGAACCAGCCCTCTCCAAATGTTCTGTTCTTCATAATTACGCTGAATTTTGGGCCTTACTGCTTCAACTATTTGGTCTATTTTGGACAAGATAAGTACATTATCTGTTAATTTCCCTGATTCAGCTGAGGACTATTTTATATTAAAGGTTTTGGTGGGAAAGCATATTGGTAATTAATTTTTAAATTCAGTTTCTGCAAAAGGTTAGCATGTGTGTTCTCTGTAAACCTAATTGTGAAAATGATCATGGAAGTGAATCCACAGTGGCTCAGACATCAAAGTGAATTAAAAATGTGGTGAACTTCAGAAATACTTTATACTATATCTGGTCAGATACAGGTCATTATTCTCTTTTGAAAGATTATTAGGGCTTTTGGAAGAAGAGAGAACTATCTCCTAAAACCTTACTTGAAGAAAATTGGCTTACTATAGGCATGTAGTGTAAAGTAACATGTGATAAAATTATTTCTAAGATTTGTAAGTGCTTGTAGGTCCAGCTGTTTTTTTACTGGACTGTTGGTGCTGAAGCAGCTCTCTTTAGAAGATGGTCTACATGTTTAGTATCTTTTGACAAAATTTAAAACCAAATCAAAAAGTATGTTTGACACAATTTCAAACCAAACCAAAGCATGTTCTGGTTTAGTGTACTGCAGTAAAAAGGAACCCCAGTGTCCTTGGAAGTGAGACTGTGTTGGGATGAGACTTATGCTGGAAGTGTTGCTGAGGTCTGAAGAGGTAATCCTGAGGTATATATGGAGTTGGTGAACATCACTGCTGCTCCTCTTCATGGGCAGCTGCTGCTGCTGCTGCATTTTAGGCTCACGTGCTGCTGCTGCGGGTTTGCCCCATGCCCTGTATAATCTGGTTTGTATGAAGGCACTTGACATTTTAAGCTTATATTTTTTTTAGCATATTTTTCTTTTTATCGTCTTCTGACATCTGCATGCTATTTAAAATAGCACTACTATTCACTACTACCCCATCTGCTTCTTGAAGGCTACCAAATGTGCTTCTATTGGAAAAGATGTTGTCTTTTTTCTCCTGCCCTCTTAGCAGCACCCTGGGGGCTGTTGCTGAGGCCTGGGGAGATCTTTTTCCCTGCCTGAGTGTAAAACAGGGAGACACATGCAGGAGCTGGTATGCAGTCTGGAGTAGAGGCTGGAGAAATAGGGCTTCAGTATTCATTGCTGGAGCTCTGCTGGGAGCCCTTGTGGGATGCAGGTCAAAATATTTCAAGTGCAAATTCAGTTTGTTTCGTCCCTGAACAGAGATCGTTTGCCTTACCTGGTCTGTCACAGGCAATAGCTTTTAACCAGTCTTTAAAATCAATTGGGGTGATTATGTTTATGGCACAATGGCTGCTACTGAAAGTCTCTGTCCTGCAGGAAACCAGGACCCAGGTCCTAAGCATAAGTGCTTTGAGCAGTAGTCAATTATTTGATGGCTGGCTTTCTT
The DNA here is from genome assembly GCF_028769735.1 of Zonotrichia leucophrys gambelii. Classification (NCBI taxonomy): domain Eukaryota; kingdom Metazoa; phylum Chordata; class Aves; order Passeriformes; family Passerellidae; genus Zonotrichia; species Zonotrichia leucophrys. The sequence goes on along the minus strand of NC_088169.1, from coordinate 19,672,624 downwards.
CCTGCTATTTCCATGACGTTATATGTGGTGTTACCCTAAGGCATACTGGGATGCTGAAGTGGAACTTTAATTACTATTTTTGATTGATCTGGGAGGGCATGGGGGGGCGGGGGCAGTATGAGGATCCACTAGTTAAACTTTAAAATAAAAAACAGTTACAGAAAGGAAAAAAAAAACCCAAAAAAACAACAAAGCAAAAAACCCCACAAGGCACTGAACAGTGTGATTCAGTTACTCTGAATCACAGTTATTCTGCCTTTGCAAAACATAATAATTTTTAATTCTTATTTCCTGTCTGAATTAATTGCATTTTGTAGTCAAATATGTTCTTCTGAAATATTCTCTTCTTAAGTGACTTCCTGCTTAATTGCATTTTTAATTACGTGCCCTTCATAGTAACATAAATGTTTGTATTTGTCTCCTGTTCCCTAGTTTTTGATATATTCCCCCCACAGCCTGTACATTTCAGTGGTGCTTTGAACTCCCACTTTGTTTTGCCTGAGTTCACTGTAGGTACCAAAGGCTGTTGATTTTCTGGGAGTTGGCAGTTTCACCTATTTTAAGGAAGACTAGGCAAATTCCATGTTACTGTACAGTACTGTACCAGCTGGGGCAGGAGAACTGATAGTGCTCAGAGACTTCCAAAGGATCCATAGCCTCGAGAAAAATGTGGAGAAAATACAGATTAAATAAAAGAAATATTTTTTTCTACATCTCTAACAGTGCTGTGACTCACCAGGAGGCAAGAAAAGAAGTTGATTTTCCTTCAGCCTCTTGCAGAGACTGTGTACACACTTCTCTTAGGTTGTTGAATGATAAGTAGAAAATTAAAGGATGGCCATTGGGGGATTTCATCCTAAGTGGAGGAAGCTTCTCTCAGCTCAAACAGCCAGAGAGCAAGCTGTCTTCCTAGAGAGGCGCTGGGGAAATACTTCTAGGTTTTGTGCTTAGAAGAGAGCAAACCTAGTTGCCCACTGTTGGATTAGTATGAAATATGGAGTATTTCAGAATATACCCCATCTGAGAAAGAGCTCTTCTTTTCCTCTCTGGAGAGAAGATATTTTTGATAATTTAAATTAATAGCATTTTGGTATCAGGAAATAAAAGGTGTTCATGCTTGCTTGTGGCACTTGCAAATATGAGGGCAAAACTCTTTTCTTAGCAGCAGGGGTGATTTTACGTGCTGTGTGGAAAGTACCTGTGTGCTGGTCTGCCATCAGTGTCTTTCTCAGTGGCCTGTTGTTAATGACAGACCAACTGTAGGAGTCCCCATTTCTTCTCATTTTAGTTTTCAGATGTTCAGTTTTTCTACAAACCTTAATCTTTAAACCCCAAATCTTTTTAGCTGGAGAGCTGGTACTTTAAATTGTCTGAGCTTGAATGAAGGACTGTGGCTTTGGTCGATGGATGCTTTCTGGCCACTGATGATTGCTTTAGCTGCCAGCCCAGGGCTATTAAATGAATGGAAATTCTATAACAGGGTGACAGAGCCAACAGACAAGTGCCTATTCTGGGCTTGCTTGTTCTGCCAGACAACAAAAATGTTGTGAAGCTGCGTAACACTTGCATTGTGATTAGATGCATCACTTATTCATGTTCTGCAAAATAAACACATTTAGATAGCTGACCATGATAAGCATTTGGAGAAGTAATAGTCTTTAGGCATCAGCAAAGACATAATTAAACTGAATATTGAAAAGAACTTCACAGCTGTGAGTACAGTTAATCAATGAAATGGGCTCTCAAAAAAGCCAGTAATGTTCACATCAGTCCTACATTTTTGTGTCCAAGAATAATGTCATTAATAACCTACTAAAAGTGATGGAGACCAGCCTTCTGTAGCTCAAAGTGAACAGTAACCATCCACTGACCTCCTCTTGGGGAGCTGCTGCACTGTAACCCTGCTGGGGATGGGGCTGCAGTGTGTTGATTCACAAGAGTAAACATCTGCACGTCAGTTATAGCAAGAAGGACTGCTAATAGGAAGTTGGTGTGTTCAGCACTGAGATAGTGCACAGTGCCATTGCAGTCACGGTACAAATCCTTAGGCTCTTCCTTAATAAGAGGAAATTTAATTTTCCACAAGAAGAAGTGTTATGCTACTGTGTTCCACCTATTAATGTCTTTGTAATCAGAACATTCACTGTGAGCCTAGAATTAAAAAATCACATAATAGGCTGAGTTGGAAGGGACCCATCAGGATCATCAAGTCCAGCTCCTAGCCCTGCACAGGACACTGCAAGAATCACACCATGTGCCTGAGAACATTGTCCAAAGTATTGGTAGTTCTGCAAGGAACAGGGGAGTTGCACTCCATCATTATGGGTGCCTTTCAAATTGAGATAGTCTACAAATCTGACTCTTACATGCAGTAGGGAATGAGAAAAAAGTCAAGCTGGCAAAGAGTGAAGTATAAGGAAACCACAAAGTAAGGTGGAAAAGAAGAAATCATGTAGCAAAAGGAGAGGCTGGAAAGTCTAGCAAAGTGGTGGAGAAAGTTGTTAAATAATGAAGGAAATGAAAGGTAAAGAGAAATGATGCAAATAAGTGAAAATCAGAGGAACAGATTGAAAGGGGAGGAAGAAGGCAATAATTTAATAGTCACACACTTTATTAAAAATACAGATAAAATAGCAGTGAAAAGAGTGTCTGTGTATAACAGCTGTGCAAACATGCAAACATCAGTACTGATTAGATTTCTAGGATGTGTATTGGCAGATGGATTTACTTGGAATGCTTTATGTAAGCCATAGGCTCAGCTATGTCTTACTGGCCCTTCCTTTTCAAAGATAGGCGGGGACAGTAGTCTGGCAAATTAAGGATGGAAATCCTCTTTCCAATTCTACTTTACTACTAATGTGCGGGTAAGCTGGTGATATGGGGTGGTAATGAACCTCTAACAATAGATGGATGTTAAAAAAAATATCTGTGCATAAGTCCCTCATATGTCTCTGCATAAATCAACACTCCTCCTAAGTGGGACTTCCCCAAAACTTTTACTTATGAAATTTTGGATGTTATTTTGTTTTCTTGGACTTCAAAATCTGAAATTTTTAGGCTTTTTTTTTTCCCCAGAGAAATGTGAGACCAGAAAAACTTGAGTTAGAAATAAAAAAGTTGCATTTTTGCTATGTAAATCATGTATGCAATTTAAAAAAACAAATCAAACCAAACAAAAAAACCTCAAAAAAGAAAAGGAAAATCCACCCAGAACACAACCCTGTCTCCCTCAACAACTGGCCAGAGGAATAAGAGTCAAATTTTAGGATACTCAATGTCAAAGTGGAAAATCCTGGTGTATGTGAGTTATTGTAGCTCCACTGCTGGCAGCTTTATGAATCAGGACTATAGGAAACAAGGCTGTCATCTCTATTGCTTTTCAGTTGATTTATAACTGCTTAACACCCAGCTTCTCATCTGTATTGGACTCTTACCTTGGGTAAAGTGAAGTAATAGAGTTATTATGTCTTGTGGAATGACAATGCTTCCAAAGATTTGTGTGATTTGATTAGATGGACAGTGGTAGAGTGACTTTCTGAATAGCTCTATTTAGTGATAGGAAATATGTGTGGAACTTTAAATCTGTGGTGTTTCAGAGTAAGATATCTCAGTCCTGTTGAAATCCAGTCATATTTTAGTGACTGAGTTAGCTTTTTAAATTTCTGATCTTTAAACTCACAAATGGATCTGTAAATGTCCCCTTCCAATTTTTCATTTTGCATTGGTTTGTGCTGTCACCCAGTCTCTTCTTCATGTTTTCCAGCAATCACCCCATCCTAAATCAGAGCTAAAAAGCTACATACCCCCAGATAGAGAACTTCTATTGGCTGTACTGGAATTAACCAGATTAATTTAGATTAACAAAGTTCTGAGTTTAGTTTTCTCTGCTACTTCATACTTTGTATAAAGTGTTTTCCAAGATCACCTCTTTGAAGCACTGTTTCCATGTGACAGACCAGTCACTCAGTTAAGCAGTGATTTGGTGACCTTTGAATTACAAATCTCTGTGTAAAATTGATATTTTGGGTATTACTCTGCAGCATGAAAATTGTTTGTATTTTCCTCCACTCCACTGCTAGCTATATATGTTATCAAGGTTTCTCATCAATCATCAGTACATTTATTCTTTGAGTTTGTTTTCTTGTTAACTGGATGGTGACTCTTGGCAGTCAGCATGCACTTTTGAGTTTCTGCAGACAAACATGAAGAAACTGCTGTGTTGGGTGGAATAACTGGGTGGTACAAATAAGAACATAAAGGTTATTCACTTGGTGCATAGGTTGGTATGTGACCTGAAATTAAACTGGGACATCTGCAAAGAACCAGCACAGCTGGTCTGGCACAGGTTGAGAGTCCTGATGTGGTTTAGTCCCTGTTTTACTTACAATTGAGAGCCAATAGAAAAGAACAGGACTTTAGGATTTAACTCTGTTGAAACGGGGCAAATGGAACTTGGCATAAGAGAACAACTCTTGGATTGTGCACTGGGTGGTGCTTCCAGTTCCCTGTCTGGGAACATTGCCTCCCACAGCACATCTGTGTTGGTTTGACTAGAGGTAAAGCAGTTGAAATGATGAGTTTCCTCAGTAGGCAAAATAGAAAAGTCTTGATCTGAATACAAAACACCTATTACTTCTCCTGGAATTATTCAGTGAGGGACATACTGGAAAGAGGGTCAGTTCTTAGCTGAGAATAAAAATGAACATATCAAATATTGAACTACCAGGGAGCTGACATTTTTTCAGCTCTTAGATTTTTTCCCTCTTACACATGTTATATCTATAATGTTAATTAAGTTGTATTGCAGTCAGTAGGTTTCAGCATATCTAATTACCACCAGGTGGAATGTAAGTTCTTCAGTCTGCCTGCCTTCTATTTCAGAGAGGAAAGAAGAGAATATTTTTATTCTCTGAGTTGGTTTTGGTTGTTTTTTTCCCCCTTGCTTTTATTTTTTTAATGTATTTGGGTTTTGTGTTTTGGTGAGTGGGTTTTTTTGGGTTGTTTTTTTTTTGGAGGGGGGGAGGTGGGTTGGTTTGGTTTAGTTTTCATTCTCCTGTTGATTTCGAAGGACAGAATGTTTGATAAATGGATGCCTTAAGCTTTCACCCAACCCACATAACAAAAACCCTACAAATTCCCCCGTACTTGAAGAGGTAGTTATTACCTTGCAATGCTGTTTTGAATAGGAAAAAAAAGTGGAACTGGCTGATGCTGGAAATCACTAATAAGTGATTAAATGTTGAATGACCAAAAATTGGAATCTCTGTGCTACCTAGAAAGCCTTCCATGCTCTGTTTCCCCACCAAGTGAGCATTTTCTTGAGTATGAAGGTACAGTGCACACAGAATCAGCAACTCTGCCTATACAGAAGGAAAATATTTTATTCTTCACAGTGGGTCTGCAATTGCAATCACTAATACAGGGGAAGAAAAAAGATGCCAGTGAAAGTGCTGGACTGGTTCAGCAAACACTTATGCATATTAGGTATACCTAATTAACCTAATATCTGCCTTTGCCAACATCAGCATGTATTGCTTAAAAACTCAGGATGAAGCCAGAAGGTAGAAAAATTAATTCTTGGTTCATGCAAGAATAGCTGATAGGTTATTACTCTGTCTCTCCATTTGGAATTGTAATATTTCTGTCTGTAACTTGCAATTAATATAATTCTCTGGAGAGCATTAATTTGCCATACCTTAAGTTATCAAAATTGTGTTCTCAAATTTATAATTTTTCTGTAATGCAGTTCTCATGTCCTTTTCTTCCTCTGCACATTGCATTGAGCATTAACCAGAAAGATATGAAGTTCCTTGTCTTTATTCCAAAAAAGGTAGATTGCTCTTTTTCCATGATGTCATCTTCTTTTATCTACTAAAAGGATAAGTAGGTAATGACATGGCTTCAATAATAGTAGATAGAATAGGAAGACTCTAAAAAATTTTCCATAATATTTTATTTTTATCATCTTACTTCACTGCTGAATGTTTTCTAAAACAGATTTTGTTGGAGCTGTGTGTCTTTCTACTCTTTTGAGATTGCCAACAGTCTTGCTTGATAAACTTTAAGGATCATCAGGAATTTAAACAGAATAATTTTATCACACTGGGGGTACTCTCAGTTGGGCACATGAGCCCATAAAGCCCCTGATGATTTTTGTAATAACTCACCACAACATGCCCTGTTGTATTGCAGCTGTTAAGAAAATCTGATTTCCAGCAGTGCAAGACCTTTCTGAAACTTCTGCCCTTTTTTGCAGGGCTGAGCAATGGAGATGGTCAGTCCAGGGCAGTGCGTGGGGATATGTGGTGTAAATCCCCTTTCCCCCACCCCCAACCAAACTGTCAGACGCTCCAGAAAATTCCAGGGATCAATCCTGCAGCACAAGTGGTATAAAAGAGACAGTATTTTAGTGAGGGCATAGTGACTGAATGAGAAATATGGTGTTAATAGGAGTGCATAATAACTGTATAGTGAAAAGAATAAAGAAAAACAAAGAAATGGGAAAAGCAAGGAAGATACAGGACCCATCAAGATGTTATATTTTTAACATTTCATTTAATTGAGCTTTTATTGTTTTATCAAAGACAATAGTGAAAGGTATTGCCACAGATAGCACTTTTGTTGAACTTAATATTTCAAAGAAATTTTCACTTAGAATGGCCGCTTCTCTGTCCCATTATTTGTAACATGCATTTTTATTATGATTAGGAAACTGAATTTTTAAAGTGATAACTTTTAACTTCCTTGCTGTCTTGGAATGAATGATCTTTGCAACAGAGACTTCTTTCCTACTGGTGTAGAAGGAGATTACCTTGTGGAGAATGCTCCTGAAATATAAATAATGTATCATCAGGAACTGTAGAACGATGTAGGTGGAGGACTAGAAAAACTGAATGTTTGCCAGGCTCATCTATTTTTCATCAAAGCTGGTTAAATCTAGTTGTCACAGCCCAAGATATTCACAGATCTTGGTAAAAGCCATTCTTCTCATAAGTCTTATTTCTTTAACCAAAAATTGCAGTTATACTAGTTCTTTAAAGGCTTGCAGGGTCTAGGAAGTTTGTTGTGGTCTTGTAGTTTTGTTTGAGTTTTTTTCTCTTGTTTGTTTGGGGTCTTTCTTAATACAGATTTCAACTCACTTTGTTGACAAGTTGAGACATTATGCATTTTTTCATATGGATCTCTGATACAACAGAAAAAAAATAACTATTTTTAATTAAAAACTTGTTTGTTCTTTAATTGAACTGCCAGGTTTTTCTCTGAGGACTACAGAGCTAGTTCACAAAATAGACTTACCTTTAGGCACATTTGAAAATTCAAGCCTTTAATGTGTTTTGGAAGCCAAAAGAGTTTAAATCTGGTTCCTAATAGCCAGAAAGTTAGCTGTGTGGATTATTAGCAGAATATATTTTTTTATGTCATTGCTTCCTATTATCACTTGGATAGGTTTGATAATTTTTGGAGTAGCTCCAGTGGGGTCATAAAGCACGTGTGAGAGGGTGTGTGTGTAAATACCAAACATAAACACAAGTGTACAGATAGTGTCTGGCCATAACAGAAGTAGAATGCTTGCAGGCATGCTGACACACGCCAGGGCAGAAGAAAGAGAGCCCTGTAATAAAATCTCATTGAGGATGCAGAGAGAATGTGTCAGCATTAGGCATTCTCCTCATGTTTCACATAAATGCATCCTCCTCTCAGGAGGGGATGAACAGTGCGTTTGCACGGGCTCATTCAAACTGAACGTTGGTAAAAGAAGAGTCTTGAGCAAACACTGAAGCGTCTGGCATTTTTTAAAGACAGGGGAAAGGTTAAGCTGACTGCTGTTTAAACTGCTGTTTATTGGATATTTATTTGCTGACCGTGTTTATTGAAGGTGGTGTTGAAAAGATCATTGGCAAGATTTCGGATGGCTGCATAGCACAGGTCAGAATTCTATTAAACTAATGCAGTTTTTACAATGAAGTTGAGATTTCATAGGTGACTTTGTAAGTTGTTTTTATATCTGAGGATGGTTAGATTGTATTTTTCTGGAAGATAAAAGAAGGTAGGATGTGCCTTCTCGGTATCATTTCCTTTCTCTCTCTCAGAGCACTGCAGCTTTAACTTTGCTTAGGGCTGTAGTAAATGAGTAACTTCCTCTGGATCCAGCATTTACAAACCAGAACATTTATTAAAAATAATTAGATTTCAATATGAATGTTTTGTTTTTATTTTTTTTTTTTTGCTGTTTCAAAAATAACAGAGCTCACTGTACTTGCTAATTTTCTCCTTAATGCACTGAGGGTCTGCTGGGGGAGAGTCACAGTCACTCTTTTGCGTGAGGCACACAGTCATCTTGCAGTGCCTTAGGCATATTTAAAAGCATCACTTGTGAATTTTTAGAAACAAAAGGTAAGGCAGTATATGGACACTAGATATGATCTTGCATTGTACTCACAGTAAAGAGATTTAGAAGAACCAAGGAATTTTTGAGGTATTCTAATTTTACACTGGTTTAACTCTCCAACCTTGCAATAGACACACACACACAGGCACCACCTCTCTGTGTAGCTCAATGTCAGAAATAAATTCATTCACTGCTTCATCAGTGTCTGAAACATTAGGGGAAGTCTTGTGTTACAAATACATTTGAGATGTTCTTTGCTTCACTTCCTCTGCATGCACATGCTCTCTGTTTATAATTATTTTTTTTTATTTTGAAGGCACTCTTTCCAGGACTTTTATGGTGATTTATTATTTTTTATTATTTAATTTATTTACTTTTTCCCTGTCTTTCTCAGAGATCGGATAAAAAGTTTTGTAAATTAACTGCTGCAATGAAAGTTTGTGTTCCTTGTTGTGAAGTCTTGCTTATGTAGTAAAAGTGGTTGGCAATATTTCCTCAGGAGAGCTGCATTAGGAAAATACTCAAAATAGCAGTGTTTTGCTTTAAAAATGTGTGTGTATGCATGTCATTTATGTATATAAATATATGCTATATGTGTCTAGAGCTGGTATTGAATTGTGTATGCAAAACAGACAGGTATGGTGTTTGTATTAGTGGCACTGCCTTCAGATTGCTTAGACATTCTTCCATGGACATTCTGGATTGGAGGTTCCTAAAGGAATAACATGAACTCACATGCAGCTCATCTTGGGGTTGACTGGCTGTGTTTGGATATCCAGTGTAGCTGTGAGCAGTCACATGCTCTGTACCTGCTTCCTTGGGCAATTTGATTGCATTAGTGGTCTCAGGTGAATGGTAGAAACCAGGTTACCCTGCTGTCATTACTGGGAGTAAGCAAGGTCAATAAGCTTATGCAGCCTCTAAAGCATTTCAGTACTGGAATGTGGTTTTCTTTTCTTTTGGTTTATTTATTTGTTTTGTTGTTGTTGTTATTGGCTTGTTGGTTGGTTGGTTTTAATTTTTTTGTTTTGGTTTTGTTGTTGTTGTTTTCTGTACTAGGACAAAAAATCTTGCACTGGGCTCTGTGTGTGTATTTACTGCAGTGACACTTGAAATCAGAGTAACTCTGGAATCCTAAGACTGTAAGGTGTGCTTCCTGTGCATTTCCTATGTATCTGTTAATAGGTTTCCAAATGACATGGTTTGATTTTATGTTTGAATGAAAGTATTATGTGAGCAGAACATAGCTTACTGAGTTCCACAAGAATTTCTTTAAATACTCACCCCTACAATCTCTTTTACAGCAGCTAATTTTGGAAACACTGGGTGTGATCAATTTTGAGTGAAAGAGCCTATGATGGAAAAAGGCATGACATGAAGCTTAGAGAATTATTGTGGTCCATGGCATTGCTTTGCTGCCCCCATGGTTGTCAGATGCTCTGGATTTGACTGTATTTATTGCTTGGTACAGTGTGAAATGACAGGCAGCTCTGTCATGTGCTGGTGTTTGAGAGGGAAAAAAAAAGTGATGCATGTTGAGACTTGCACCACTTTCAATGCTGGTTAAAAGCCTAAAAGACACAAATTCTTCCTGGATGGGGCAGCTGTATTCAGTTTGGGTGGCCAGGTCTTGGTAGCAGAGGAGCTACACAGGGGGCTTCTGTGAGAAGCTGCCAAAAGCTTCCCTGTGTCTGGCAGAGCCAATTCCCGGTGGCTCCAAGACAGACACACCCCTGGCCAAGGCTGAACCAGTCAGGAATGGTAGTAATGCCTCTATGTTAACATATTTAGAAAGGGAAAAAAAAGTTATTGCATAGATGTATTTGTGGCCAGAGAAGAGCAGAGTGAGAATATGTGAGAGGAACAATTATGGCCAGTAAAGGAGGGGCAGGAGCTGCTCCAGGCACCAAAACTGAAATTCCCCTGCAGCCCATGGTGCAGCAGCTGTGCCCTGGCAGCCCATGGAAGATCATGGGGATGCAGAGATCCTCCTGCAGCCTGTGGAGGAGACCCACACTGGAGCAGGTGGATGCCTGAGAGGGACCCTGTAGGAGATCCATGGAGGGAGGAGCTCATGCTGGAGCAGGTTTCCTGGCAGGACTTTTGAGTCCATGGGGGACCCATGCTGGAGCAGGTTGTGTCTGAAGGGCTGCACAGTATGGAAGTGCTACCCACATTGGAGCAGTTCATGGAGAACTGTTTCCTATGGGAGGAACCTCACACTGATCTCTTTTCCCTGAGGAGCCTCAGGAAGAACATGTGATGAACTGACCATAACCCTCATTCCATTTCTCCCTGCACCACTGCAGGGGACAAAGGTAGAGCTGGGAATGAGGGAAGGATGGGGGAAAGGTGTTTTTTTATGGTTTATTGTACTTCTCATTATCCTGCTCTGATTTTGTTAGTAGAAATGGATTTATTTCCAATTTGAGTCTGATTTGTCTGTGGTGCTATCTGGTGAATGATGTCTCTCTGTCCTTATCTCAACCCATGAACCCTTTGTTATGTTTTCTCTCTCCTGTCCAGCTGCAGAGAGGAGTGATGGGGCTGTTTTGGTGGGTGTCTGGCACCCAGCCAGGGTAAACCCATTACAGCAGCCTCTTCCTATCCCATACACATGGCAGGTTTTGATTGCACTAAATTTTATGCTGTTGTTTCAGTGTTTGGGAGTTGTGTGTTGGAATTTTTAAAAAATTATTTTATTTTTAAATTAACTCATTTTGAGTTCTTTTTTTTGAAAACTGGGATTCAAATCCCAGTGCTATCTTAAATGTTAATTAACTTTCAGTACCAGAACATAGTTTCTTGCTTTTCTGAAATCTGATGATTAATGCTTTTGTTTACTTCTAAGTGATACGTAGTCATGTCATCACTGAAGCCCTGTTCCTTTTCTAAAATTGATGTTCTTGGCTTTGCATGGGCAAATGTTTTCTTTTTCTTGCAGAAATGCCTTAACTTCTTGTCCAGAATCCAAATACTGAATGGAATTTAAAATGTTAATTAACTTTAGAGCAATATTTTGCAATTAAGTCTTAACATCAAGTTTAACAGGATCATATAATGGTTTGTGTTGGAAGAGGTCTTAATGATCATCTATTTCCAGCCCCTCTTCTATTGGCAGAGAAAACTTCCCCTAGAGCAGGTTACTCAGAGCTCCATACAGCCTGGCCTTGAACACCTCCAGCAGGGGTGAGTCCATAACTGCTCTGGGAAGTAAGTTAGAGTTAATCCTTTTTTCTGACTACCTATTAGAAAGATGAAGGCAATGACACCCACTTTCCTGTGTTTAAACAGGACGCTTTCAATATCATTGCATAGTTGATTCTGCTGATAAGCTCAGAGGGTTTTAGTTCTACAAAACTAACCAGTCATTTGGCAGCTCTGCATGTCCGCCTTTCACTTCTAAACGTTTTAAACATTTGTTTCTAGGAGAGCTGTCAGGCAGTTCTCAATCAATATTTATAGTATTCTTATTTGTCAGAGAACATAAAGAATCTCTCTGAGTGTGTTATAATCTACATCACACCTGTGAGTGACTGCAGCCTTTCACTCAATGGTAGAGAAATGTCAAAGGGGCTGTGTGGTTATCCCTGTGTTGTTTCAGGATGGCAGTAGAAGAATTTGTCATTTCTTGGAGGATATGTGTAGGGGAATAGAATATAAGAAAATAAAGGTACTATAGAAAGTAATCTTACCCCTAAGGAGTTGCAGCTGAGCCAACTATTAGAGATTAGGAGCAGGCCTGGTTTTAACAGGCCACAGTTGTAGCAAATAAGAAGAGTGTTATAAAAGAGTGGATTGGTTGGCTGAGGGGACTGGAGTCAGTTGGCTGCTGTGAGAAAAAGGAAGAGGCAGTGCCTAGAGGAGCTGCCTACCAGAAACATCAAGGAGGTATGAAACTCTTGCAATAAGGAAACAACAATATGGAACCTTTGCAATATAATGACAACAGATACGTCTGAGCTGTCCCAGGAAAGATGTACACTGGTACATTAGAAGAAGTGGAAAGAAAGTCAGAGCTAACATATTCTGGGAAAGTGTAACTTCCCTTATGATGCCTAGGAAACTCACCATTTTGTAGCATTGTGCTTTCTCAGGAGGTGAAACTGTTGGCATTTGTTACATTTACATTGTAAACACAAGTGTTGTGTCTGCTTCTGATGAATATCCACTGAATGATGCAAAGGCAGGCTTTGAGGTCAAAACTCTTCTGCTAATTTAGTTGGCTGCTTACTAATTTTGCAGATGGGGGGAAAAAAAATTTTACTGGGGTGTTAGGGATACCTAGCAACTCAGAGGTTTTCAGAAGTTCTAGTTCAGGACAAAAACAAATAAAAAGAAATGGCAACTTACAGAACATTCCTAATGTACACTTCTTTTCTAGTTAAAATTTGGTTCAAGAAGGTAACTATTAAAAATTGAAATTATTAATAGATTTTTGTATTTTAAGCTACTTTTTAAGTTCAAGCTGTAGTAATTTAGGAAGGTTTTGGCCATTTTCACACCCATCTGAGAGCTACAGAGAGGGGAAAGACTCAAAGTTGTGCTCATGCTCTAGGAAAGACTGAGCTCAGCCCTTCCTGGTGACTGGTCAGCTTGAAAAGTGGACACAAGCTACCTTTCTGCTCAGCTGTTCTCATAGATACAGTCACTCTCCAGGATTTTTTAGGGAAAGAGAGGTAGCTTAATGTCTTAAGACAGCTGCTTCTGTGCAAGAACTTGGCTCTTTGGTGAAAAATTCTTCCTTTCAGATACTGGAGAACAAATTTGAATTATAAATCCTTTGGATTTAGAATGTTGTTTTGCTCTGTGAAGAAAGTATAATGTCCTTGAATGAATGCAGTTGTACTAAACTGCTGGATTTTGTATTTGGTTGAGTACATGCAATAAACATCAGTCAGATTTCATTGAAGGGGATGCTGCAGCTGTTGGGGAAAATGCTGTGAGTGAAATTAAAGGGTAATTATGACTCAGTATTTTTTGCATAGAGTTTCTAAGAAACTGAATAGTCATTTACCAATCAAAACAGTTCATTGAAGTTAATGCTTTATGGATATGAAAAGGGATGATGAGGCTATAGGTGTTGAAAAAAGTAGCAACAGGACAATAAAGTCCTTGCTGCAGATCAGGTGGTCTTGTCAAATTTTTTTTTAGTCTTGGAAAATCCTTTTACAGTAATGTTTTTTGTGAGGTTTTTTGCTAGCCTTTTGCCCACTCAAAATTTAAGATGCAGAAAATGTAAATGTCACTTCCATATTAAGGATTAGCTTTGGGCTTTGAGGAAAAGGCATGAAGTTAATTGGAAGGTCATAAATAAATCAGTGCATTTTTCATGTGTATTTATGCATATACTTTAAAAATCTCTTTGTAGAAAAAGAAATCATTGGTTTCTAAAGAAGCTTTGGATAAACTTCTGCCCATTGACCATCTTAGCTGCAGCCTGTAAGATTCTTTAGTTTTCATTTAGTTGAGAAAACTGTTTCTGAATTACAGGAGCTGGCTGTATTGTTTCAGAAACAAAAAGGAGATGCCACATACCTTAAATAGAAAAATATAATTTTTGCACCTGATATCAAATACTTAATAAAAAGAAAAAGAGAAAAAGAGGAAAATTTTTATTGTAAAAGAAACAGCATTTAATGGAAAATTTGTGTGTGTTTGTGGTGCCAGATGAATTTGATTTCTCAGTTTTAGTGAAACTATATAATGAAAAATGCCTGTAATTGCCACCCTTGGAGGTATTTCAAAGACGTGTAGGTGTGGTGCTTAGGAATGTTTTTAGTGGTGGACTCAGCACTACTGGATTTATTATTCTGTGATTCTATAATATGATCATGGCAGTTAATATAATAATATAATCTTTGGCACATAATAATTAATACGCATCTTCAATTTTAGAAAGAAGATTTCCAAGAGTTTTTAGCATGCTTTTTTCCATTAATTAAAAATAAAATCTTCAAGTACCGATTACAGTTAAATTGCTTCAGGAATGCTGAACCAGTGATCTTGGGGCTGTGAATGGCACGAGAGCACTGTCATCTCTGGCTCTATGGCACTGGTGGACAGCAATGGTGTGTAGCCCTTCTGCTTCAAAAGCCAGTGGTCAGCAGCTGGCCAGAAGCAGAGAACCCCTTCTGGCTGGGGCAATCCACACAGATGGTGGGAGCTGCTGGCCCTTCCACCAAGGTGGGTGCAGAGAGGGTCCAGCCATGGTGGAGCATCAGTAAAATCGTCTTGATCACCTTCTCCAGTCCCTTGTGCCTGCAGTGATTTGAGCTGTAACACTTACAGCTCTGTGTGCTCACTAGAGCATCTTTTGGATTTTGCAAAAGTGTTTTGTGTATGATACACTCTAGATTAGCTATATTTCAAATTTATAATATGAGACTAAGGAATGAAAATTTATGTATCTTAGTTATCAGACTTCTCATGTTATTTCAGAGCTCTTTTGTATGCTGTTTCATGGTAGAGTCTCTTTCAGTGGTTTCATAGTTGGTAGTTGTATGTGGAAATTGTTACCTTGCTCCTAATTTAATCATTAGGGGAAAAAAATATTATAGTCTAAGGATGATATAGTGGTGGGCTTGTTTGTTTGTTTTGTTTGGTTTTTTTTTTCTCCATCTCGGTAACTGGGAAATTAATGCTGAGTGGATGCTGTGCTCAGAAAACAAATGCTGTACATAATTCTGTTTTGAATTAAAGTGGCACCATACTAGTGTGTATATCATTACTGATATGCTCCTGGGCCTTGTAGAGTACATATATCAATGTTTTGGACTGAAACTCCTTTACTGGGATACCAGAAAGCAGTAATAGGCAATAAATGAAAATGATGAAGTGGAAACTTTCTTAGTCTTATAGCCATTCCTGTTTGAAGTAGGTAGCTATTACACCAAAGAAATCACTGTTCTGCAAAGTTGAATTTGTGAAATCTTCAAGGTATTTTCTTTTTTTCTTGAAAATCTATTCAAACGACTTATTTGAGGTTTGCAAAGGAAGTCTGCAAAACTATTAGTATTTTGTACAAGGTTATGGATTTCCAGCTGATTTCTGAATTACCCTTGTCTTAAGCTTTTCTTTTATCTGGGCAGCTGCTATAGACAAGGTGAGTTTGGTACTTATTGCCTCCTTCAAGGGATGGACTAAAGCCATGGTGTTGACTTTGATATAGAAACAACAGCCAGCTGTTCTGCTTCCTATTTTCCATGGGCTTCATGTGAAATAAAATTGCATATGAGAAGGGTAATTGAAAAGAAAGAAAAGGAGTTAGGGAGCTTCCTAATCTATTAAAGCAGAGAGATGCAGAGACAGAAAATGCTAAATGAGAAAATAATGCATCCAAAGAACGGTTTCTCTGCAAAGGCTGGTGGCATTACCAGAGGAAGCCAACATGCATTTGTGACTGAAACTTGTGTATTGTTTGTAAGTTGTGTTTTGTCTAACTTCTGGTGTGTTTCCATTTCAGACAAAGAAGATAGGTTCTAAATTTCATGTGGGTTCTTGGAAGCAAAACATGGGTTCTTCAGAGATTAATAAGTATCTCAGGATTACTTTTATGTATTTGTGTATATACACAAACACAGATGTGTGTTGTTGGGTCTGGGAATTATTTTTGTCCCTCAAGTTTTAAATACCTAATCTGTGAAGAAAAGTCTTCTGTGAAACCGAGTAGGGTTTTTTGGTTTTGTTGGGGGTTTTTTTTTGTTTGTTTTTGGTTTTTTATTTGTCCTTTTTTTTGGTGGGTGCTTTTGTTCATTTGTTTGTTTTTTTTTTTTTTAATTTAAAAATTTAAATTTTTTACTTAATTTTTTAGTGATGAGCTATAGCTCATAACTGTCCGGCAGAGCTAAAGTGCAGTTGTTTACTGTGCTTGTATTTTATTTCTGATCTGAGCCAAAGTGCTGAACCATAACAAATCTACAATGCAGAACATTTCTTTACAAAGATTGAGCACAGTAATTTTACAAACTGGAATAGATTTCATTTAACAAAGTGCTGAGAAAAAAAAAAGAAATTCGTCAGCTCTATTCCTATCCCACTGCTGGATGGTTTCCAGACTTCACGGAGCAGGGTTCCAGCTCTCAAATTCAGGAGCATGAACTTTTCCTGGAATAAAGGCTGAGTGTATTAAAGCCTCAACAGGCTTGTGCTATGCTATGCAGTGACCACCAAGAATTACAGTTCTCCTCCTGTGAACCTGATGCATTGTGCAGAGTTTTAAAAGCTGCATTGACAAGCATGTAGTTGAGATAATTAGCCTCTGGAGGCTTCACTGAGAGATGTGAGAAAGCTGTAGGGAAGTAGGGTCCTTTGCAGCAGCAGTGGTGTAGGACTGAAGGTCAATTCCTTTGACATGACAGGAGATGTGTAATTGCTTTTTTTTTTTTTGTCTTTTGTAAACTACTTGCTGATGGAAATGTGACTTTTTGATAGACTCTGCAGAATGTGATGGAGGATGGACTTTCCCAGTAGTGGGAACAGCAATATCTGTTGATGCATCTCTTTGGTTAGCTCTGGGCCATTAATAATGGTGAGTGGTACTTGAAAACACAAGCATAAATATCTTTTTAGATGGAGAGAGTTTGATGTGACTGAGAGAAAGAAAAAGGCTTTTTTCTGTGTGCTGTTGTATCTTCTGAAGAAGGGCAGGATCCATTTGCCATGTGAAAATAAGTCCATAGTGTGTAACATGGCAAAACAGTGCTTCCAGCTTTTTTAACTAGATTTTTTTTTTCAGTATACAGAGTCTGACATGGTTTGTTCTTGTCCATCCATGCACATGAATGTCTTTTTAGAAAAGAATAAAAATATGCCTGTCAGAAGCTGGAGTGTCCCAGGGTCCCATTTCAGCAGTGCCACCAAAAGAAAACTTGATGAAATATGGGAGCAAAGCTTGCTCATCTATAGCTTTGCCTGTGGATAGGTGTTAACCTTTACATTATGATTTTTTTTCATTATTTTTTATTGAAAATTTAAAACTATAGTGATATTTTATGCTGGTTATAACTTCTTTCTGTAAGCATTTTGCATCTATTCTTAGGTATTTTGTTCTGAAACATGAAAACTGAAAGGGAGAACTTGCAGAAAACATTGATGGCTGAACCAGAGTTGGACTGGTCAGCTTGCTTGAAACACTCAAAAAATGTATATGAAGACACTAAAGCTGGTTTTACAACTTTCCAGCTTGGCTTCACAGTTTGTGATTTTTGTTTTTCAACTTTGACAGAATTATTCCTGTTTGTTATAATTATTGTTTAAGAAAAAAATATTGCAAAATGTTATTGAATGTGAGAGGAGAAAAAAGAAAACATTCCACAGCAATTTCCAGAAGTCTAATTTGAATAACAATTTTATTAGTGTATCCTAGAACTTATTCTTAACTGGGGCTACATGAAAATGCATTGGAAGACAATTCTTAGCTCTGAACAAGTTTCAATTTGGACTCATTTTCAAAGTACAGAGCATGGGACGTGTGACAAAAATTTGGGTGAGAAGTACAGGAGAGCACTGTATCTGTGGTTTGGGAGGAGCAGCTGTCTTCTGTAATGTGCGGGTTTTAAAATTGGTTATTGAAATCTGAGAACTGAGTTCCTTTACTGAGCTTTCTGATTTCCAGAAAAGTGTTTTGGTTTTCTCTTCTGATGTTTTTGTGCTTGCGAACAAAAAGAGCTGCTTGCCTGTGAGAAGTAGATGAGAAACAATTTTTTGTCTGTTCTTTTTTTTTTTTTTGTGAATGAAATTCTGTCAAAAGTCAACTAAGACTCTGGAAAACAGAAGAATTTCACTTTTTTCAATTTATTTTAGGACCTGTTTGTTACAGGGTGACAACTAGTAAGCCATTAATGTTTCCACAAATTCTATAGGGTTTTGCCTATTGTTGGCTATTTTAATCTAAAATATGGGTGTCTGCACAGTGACTGCAAAAAAACCCATTTCTGGTGTGTTAGATGTGCTTGCCCAGGCTCTACAGTCCTTGCTTGTAAATATAAACTCACAATTGTACATCATCCTATGTCTATATGTATGCATGTATGCTTTCTTTCAATATGGAAACTAAACTCTGACCTTTCTTGCCTTGGTAGCTGACAACCTCCTGGCTAATTGGGCTAAAATTGGGATGGTGTCAGGGGGTGAGGTGTGCCCAGGGTAAAATTGCTTCAGGGTAATGTAATAAATAACTATGATTTGTTCCTGGAAATTTCATGATTGTAGAGAAATTATAGGGTAACATTCAGTGATTTTTATTTGTTTGGGTTTTTTTTAACTTAGTACTATTTTTTTTTTATTAGGTATCTGGAAACATAATACCTGAGGACAAGAGTATTGAATATTATTTTATTTATCACAAGCAGAGACAGCAAAATCTTCTCCAAAGCTCATTGCTTCTCTATTCAAACTGCTTTAGAGCACATGGGCAGCTGAGCCACATGGTGCAGGAAGCTTGCCAGTGTGGTGTTTGTTACCATTGCAGGTGTTCATGCCTGCCTTCTCTAAACATTAACATCCAGCCTTGGCAAGGACTAAAATCACAACATTTATGCTCTTGTTACTCCTGTGATTGACCTGTGCTGCCCTTCTTCATTAGCTGTAGCAAACCCCTACCCTTACCCCTTTTTGCACAAGTGAGATTATGCCTTAGTAGAATGTGTGACAGCTACAGCTGGGCTCTTTGGAGATCAGGCTCAGGTCTGCTTGTGTCATGTGTTTACAAAGAAAAAGAGAAAGCAGAAATCATGTCACAAATTGTGGTGTTTTCCCAGATTGTGGTGTTGTTGGCTAAAGTGGACCTTGACAATGAAGAAACCTCCTGGTTAGGGTTGAGTAGTTCTCCCTCACAAGGCAGGTCCAGATGTGTGTCTTCCTTAGCCCAGCATCTGGAATCTGCCAGTTTTTTCTATAGCTACTGATGCAAGATCAAAGATGTTCAGTGACTGCAACCTCTGTTAATTAGAGACATTATAAACCAGAACAAAACCTTGACCTTGTTAACTCCAGCTCCTGAAGTTATTGGTTGCAGTAAAGCTTGAATATCATGAGTACCTCTAACAATTTTTCCAGTTTCTGTTTGGGAGGAGTAGGATATCTCTGTCCCCTTACGTAGCCATGAAATATACAGCTAAAAATGGCTATAAAGTTATTGATAAACACTCCCTATACTGTGACTGGTTTGGGGTCAAGACCATAGCTGAGAGAAGTGCAGTACTTCGATATTTTCTTTTCTGAGCAAAGTGTTAATCTGATAGGTTCTGTGAGACAGATACATGAAGTTGTGTGCTGGTTTAAAAAAGGCAGGCAAACTGTGGTCTTGAACAAAGTTGATCTAAATATCTCTTTTGCCAATTTCCTGGGTTCAGGCTCTCTTTTCTCCAGAGGTCCACCTCTGCCAAGTACTATGTTCATTTTGTTGTAACAATGTAAAGGGGTGGTAAGAGTAGAGAGGGACTGTGCTGTGCAGGGTTCTGGTAGCAGAGTAACAATCAGATTGTGGTATTCTCCTTGCTGCTTAAGGATCAGCAGTTGCCTTATATATTCTTTCCAGTTTAAAATTTTTAGCCTGTGTATGACATTTATAGTATATTTTGGTAGGCTACGTGAAGTTTTCAAAAACTCACTGCAAGCTGGAGAAGTTCTTTTATTCTTCCCTCTATTTAAGGAGAATTAAAGGAGATTTCTGTGTGAGTTATTTTCAGTTCTTCTAGCAGGAAGAAACTTTTTAAATTGTGCTATTGAAAAATTTGAAAAATATGGATAGAAGTGTGGCATTATGGAAAGTGAAGGCACAGAGCTTGCTGTTGTGAGTTGGAAAGTGAAATTTATTGTTAAAAGACATGGTGTAAGCTGGTTTTACTTAGGCTAGAGAGGACTTCTCATGGGAAGGTTGTCACTCTTCACACAGAGAAGGAGAGAGGATCTACAGACTTCCTAGGGTATTTCAGAAGAAAGATTAGAATAAATTATGCATTTCACTTTTTGTCTCAAAGCACTCAGTAAACTTCCACCTTGTTCTGTTTTTAGCAATGAAATTTCACCTTTACATCAAGGGTAGTAGTGGCACTTTGTTCTGAGGCAGTGTCAGAACATACAGGTCTTCCTGCTTATAAGTGGGGCTTGTCATTGTTTTCAAAGTATGTAATATGGCTAAATGAAGAAACGTCTAAACAGCACTTCTTTTTCAGGTCTGCATGCTGTGTTCTTACTGCTCCCGGTCCTTGTGGTTCTCTCATGTAAATCAGTGGCTGACTGGTCTTTCTCTTTATGATACTTGCAGCAATTCATTAGCTCTGTCTTATTTAAAGGACTTTCATTTTTAGCTTTACAGTCCTTTAATGTGCTTCTTTCTGGCACTGACACATGACTGTGAGAGAGCTCTCAGATCCAGCTTTGAGAATGTGTTATTCTACAGGGAATGAATACAGTGGGAATTCATCCAGTTTGTCCAGGGGCTTATACCCAATACTTGCTGTCATATTCTATGAACGTGGACTTCTGTTGGAGTAATTTCTGTAATGAAACTCTGCACTATGGGGAAGGGTGCAAATGACTAGATGGAATAGAGTTGGATAGTAGATGTAGATGTACTTTCTCTTACAGGCTAGTGAGTTCATTATATAATTTTAAAAGCACACTATAATACTCTGCAACGTGGGCTCTTGCTTACGAGAGCTGCTAAGCTTCAGTGAAGAGTCTCCATTTAAGATGCTTAGTGACAGATTCTGTCACAAACTAATCTTAATTATATTTATGTTTACCTGTCTCCTCTGTAACTTAACTGCATTATGAAAAGGTTCCTTATTTTTCTGTTAGTAGCAAGCTATCCAATAATAGCAGACTTGCACGTGGCACTGATGAGTAAGTATCATTTAGGTAAACTAAATATATTTAGAGACACCTTTCATAGTTGTTAGCATGCTATATTTAGAGAGCAACAGCTGAGTGATAGATTTAGGTAGGGAGGTGTAGGAGAATATGGCTAGAAATTTAAATGAGGAGTCATCTGTAGTGTTAGCTAAGAAGGGTCTTCAGTGATGGTAATGCACGTAAAATCCTCCAGAGAACATTGTCCTGCTCTTCTCATGGTCAGAGGAGAGTTCACTGCCCAAGAGACATTCCAGTTTCTGCATCCCACTCCTTGGGAGAGTCACTTTTCCTGTGTCAGCAATAGATCAAGCTGAAGGGGACAAGCATCACTAAACCAAAGATTGCTTTTCTGAATACCTCCCACAGGACCTCTGAGGGCAACATTCAAGTGAAATATATGAGAAGCATTTCAGATTTCTGAGTGTTGCCTGCTCTCTTTGGATTTGCTTGGACTTCAGAAGAGATAGGAAACAGTGTGGTGGAAGTGTGCAGATAAGAGATCAAGTGGGGAAAAATGGCATAAAAATTTTTATTTGTTTTTATTTATTAAATTTATTGTATTCCTTTTTTCTGAGGCTGTCTGTAACATCCTTTTCCATATTGCCAGTGTGTCTAAGAGTGTTTGACAGCATTGAAAACCTGGGTTATTAAAAAAAAATCCTTAAAGAGTTTAAAATTCATTGTCTATTTAACAAGCACAAGCATAGGGAAGGAAAGGGATGGGAGTGGTGAATCTATGTGGATGCTGGAAGTAGGGCTGTAGAAAGGACATATCTGTGTCAGGCTTCTGAAGAGGAGCCCCAGCTGAGGTGAGTCCTGGTTGGTTTAGAGGGTGTTCGCTAAGAGAGATGGTACAGCAAGGGGTGCTGTTACATTAACTGGGCTGGATCATGGCTTCAGGATGATTTTGTTCCCTCTGCTTTCACATAAGCTTTTAGTACTTAACTTTGCTTGTGATCACTGGTTGCCTCTTCTGTAATGGAGGTGCATCTTTGTGTCCCTTTTAGGTCAAATAAATAAGTTTCCATAGTTTTCTGCCTGAGACCAGATCACTACACGCTTACATGTGTTCACATTTCCCAAACAGTTGGAGTCAGCAGCAGCAAGTGAAATGGGGTAATATTTTTGTACAAATTGATTTGGCTTTCGGTTTCAAAGAGGTTCCAAAACAATGAAGCCCTTCAGAATCACACTGGATTTTGTAAGGATAAAACATCTCTGCAATCTGTTCTTTAGTGATAACTCATATCTTGTGAAACATTTTTATGACACAGCTATGTTTTTCTTTTTATAATTTTGTTATAAATGTGTGGTTTTTTTCTTCAGTTACAGAGCATTGAGCATATTCTTGAAACTGCTCTATGCCTTACCAGTGTGTCCTGAGTGATGGTACGTCAGAATCAGAAATGCAAATGGTTTCTATCCAGTGCCTGCTGTTTCCCCAAATATGAAAACAGCTGCTTGAGCAGTGAACCTCCTGGCCAAAAGTCAAATGCCAGCCTCTTAAGCACTGTTAGACAGGGATTTGGCTGCTACAGCCATCAGTGGGACCTCAGAGTAAGTAGAGAGCAAGGAAGGTGAGAAGCGTTGCCCCCTGGTCCCCAGGGACATGAAGAGCCAGGTGTGTAGGCAGAGATGAGACCCCTGGTTCCTGATGGGAGAACAGACTGTGGGGGAGATATTACACCCTGGGACGTGCTTCCTGTGCTGCTAGAACTGTGAGCATCCAGATTTGAAGAGGGAAAAGAAAAAACATCTCAAATACTGTTAAAAGAAAAAAGTAGGTGTACTGTCACATAGTACATAGCCCTCTACCTCTGGATCTTTCAGCATAGCTAGAGATTTTATCCCTGCTTCATGCAACATGCCTGAAGCTCGTGGCCATGTGTTGTTGAAATCAGGATTTCTGTGAAATGGCTCTTGCTCCCACAGTGGTGCTGTCATCGAGCAGTTGCTCCCTCTGACATCTGGCCTGTCCTTTTAATTCCCAGTTTGCTCACAAGCCGCTGCCAGTTGGTGGCCTGACAGGGGAGGAATTCAGAGGTGAAGCTAATGTGCAGGGTGTGACCTGAACAGGTATGTTACTGAATGTCTCCAGGACAAAAGAATAGATGGAGATGGTCTTTGATGCAAACAGTTGTGTTACTTTGCAGCTGAGGCAGTTGGGTGGCCAGGGTGCCCATAGTGGTGGGAAGAGGACAGATGAGGTAATCTGCTTATTTAATAAATTTCTCACCAGAAAGTGGAAAACTGGAAAGCAGCAACTAGCTGATCACATGGATGCTTAGGACAAAGATATGTTATAGTCTACAAGTCCAAATATACTGATGGACCAAATGACCTTCTTGCTATAAAAAGCAAAACAGATAAAGAAAAAGGGAAAATAAATTTTTGATATTGCTGATAGATGTTACATCTCTGCCACTACAAGGTGTATGTATGGGGAAAATATACTTAGAATAATTTATGTTCTTCATCATTTCAGTCCAAGGAGCTGTTTGTTTTCTGCAGCCTTCATAGCAGCAGTAGTATTTCAGTGTTTCAGATGTATTTTTCTTCCATCATATGCTATCCAGTGCCAGATTTACAACCTATGCCAATGCAAGTGACTAGGTACTGTTTCTTCCCACTTCCCCCCAAAGTGTATGTTCTAAATTTGCCTTCTGAAAAACCTTGGTGCTACAACTAAATATGTTGAAACAATAGATACGAAATAGGTAGTGGGAGGACCACTTAGCTCACCTGTTTATTTGGGGGTTATGCTCTGTAGTGTTTCCCAGCTGAAGCAGGCAGAACTTTAGTGTGTTCCACATTCAGGTGTGCAAATAGTTCCTCCAGCAAGAGCAGGAAACCAGGTTTGGTATAATCTGGTTTACCTGGTGGATTTAGTTGGTTTGTTGGTTTTTTTTTCTTTGTCAAAAAACACATGAGCAACTTAAGCAAGAGGTGTCTGGGGATAGCTGTCCTTTATAGTAAATTGTAGTGTTTAATAGATTGAATAAAGCTGTTATTTGAGAGAAATGGACACAGAGGTTCCTCCTTAGTAAATCAGCATTTTGCATGCACAGCATTCTCTTCAAAGATCAGTTTTTTCAACTACCATCCATTTCAAAACTGATTATAATGACATAATTCATCAGGGTAAGTCTTTCTTATATGGACAAACAAAAATAAAAGTGTGCCTTATTTTACTTTGTGGGAATTTCTGTGGTCAGAAATTAGAGTAGGAACCAGCAGTCTCTTTGGGAGCTGTGAGCTCAGGCATTTGATCTATTGGAAAAGATACTCGCAGATGTTAAACCTTCAGGCATCCATGCACTCCATTTGTAACTTCTCTATTAATGAATTTGCCATGTTTATAGAATTTAAATTTGCCAGAAGGAAAAAAAAAACGGGCTGCAATTTCTAGGAAGCTATTGTGTTATGCTGGTGTCTTTCACTACAATGAAAAGCTGTGCATCAAACTGCAGGGTTGTCAGAGGCCTTTTGAGACTAGATGTGCCAGCAAGGAAAATGTATAATGAGAGATGAAATGACTAGTGTAGTTTCTTGAAGGAGCTCAATTTCCTTTTCTGAAGAGAAATTTTCTTCAGGATTTGAAATACTATTGCAGCATAGCTATTTGGCAGCTTGGCTTGTTTGCATGTTATGAGAATGATGCTAATAATTCCTACTGACTGCTGTGACCTCTGCTGGAGGCAAAAGAGTCCATTTCCTTGTAGCCCTTCCTCTCAAAGCCTGGTAACATATTCTTAATTTATTTATTTACTGCCTGTTTGTTCCCTGCAGCAAATTTCCCTGCCTGCCAGGTGGCTGAAGTAATTTACATACTTTTAAATTTATCTCTTGTCATAAATGTAGTTCAAAATCAAATATCTGATGAAATTTTTAACCTAATAGGCCTTCAATTCCATGGGTGTATGCTTTGTATTCTTTGTGGGGCCTAATTTAACTTTGCCTATGAATGTCTGTCTTAACGTTTACATCCATAGCTACATTTCTCTATTTGTACAACACGCCTTGCTCCGAGCGTTTGGAGATGTCAATGTGTAAGTCTAGATTGCATCACCTTTCTGAGTGCATACCCTGAATCTGCAGTCACATCTACTCAGTCTGAAGGCTGCTGTTGCAGTCCTGCCTCTTTTTAGTTGGAACTACTGACAGTGGAGCCATTTCAGAATAACAGATCTTTGGCTTCAGACTGTGAGGATAGCCACTAATTATGTATTTCTCATTCTTCAATGCCACAAACATTGGCTTGCATTTTGACTTTATGCTCCAGTTCACTAATTAGATTCCTCTTTAAGAAGATGCATGTTCAGTATCATTGTTTTGGAAATATTAAGAGGCTTGGGTTCTTTTGTTTGTTGGATGGAGAGTTTTTTGAGGAGCTTGTTTTGGATTTTGCTGTTTTGCTTGTTTGGGGCTTTTTTTAACATGGAGGACGTTTTGCTGTATCTAAAGCAGGCCTGTCATTGGCTTCAGATTAAGAATTGTCCTTTGCTGTGCTGGCTCTGCCCCAGAGAGGTCGTAGTGCAGAGCAGCAGCGAGCATACCTGTGCCATGTTTTTGCAGGGACTCCAAGCAGTACATTGTAGCCCTGTTGTGTCAAAACAGCCAAAACTTTTTGAGCTCTGACCCACAAAGCATGACTCAGAGTTCTGCTTGCTATCTCTCAGCAGCCTAGGGGGAGCTTACTAGAGACACACATAGGCCCACGTGGTGTTTGTTCTCTGCACATTTGTGGGCAGTGTTGTTGTGGTTTGGTTGTAAAAGCAGCCCACTCAGATGGGGAAACAGGTCAGCAGAGCGCCAGGTTTTGGCTGCACGTGGGAGGCTGTCAGGGAGGAGTGTGAGATGGAGTTAGCTGCAGCCAAGGAGCCTCTGCGTGCTCCTTTCTCCTGGTGAAATGGCGTCTCCTGTGCCAGCTCAGCTGCCTGTGGTGACACGCACACAAACCAGGTGTTGGAGCCACAGCTGTGGCACTGGCAGAAGGGAAAAATAGCTGGGAGGGACAAGCCGCAGGATTCATGTGATGACTTAGGTTTTTGTGTGTGGGAGGGAGGGAGCTCAGAGTTTGCTCTTTCTGTTGTATCTCTGGGGGCTGCAGAGGCACCAAATGTTGATACAGAATGAAGCTTGAGTAGAAGAATCCTAAAGAGGAAAGTGCTGGGAAAAGGGAAGGCATCTGCAGGGCATAAAGGATTTGGGAGGAATAACAAATGGAAAAGTCTAGACAAGCACAGTTTTTTTCCCTTCAGTTTAGCCTGTGTCCTAGCAAACAGCGCAGAGGAATCAAAACTCTCAATATTTCAGAAGGTCAAAATCTAAACTACTGTACTGGGCAAAGCCACAATGGTTCCATAAATGGTGTTGGAAGTCTGATTGTCTCTTGCTGATTGGATTGTTTAAAGCTGGATATCCTCATCCTTTAGTATCTTAATGTACCTTTGCTGTTCAGAGGGTTGTGTTGGCGTCTCCATCTTCTCTTGCTCCTCACAGGCAGATTTTACCGTGCTTACTTCTACATGTCTAAAGCTTTCAAGCTTAGTGAAGAAAAGCAGCTTAAACTCTTGGAGACCATCATGACCACAGTGTTGCACGTGGAGAGGAATTTACAAACCTGGAGTCTGTGGTTCTCATCTTTATTGATAGACAAGAACTGATTATAAAAGAACTTTTATGCTATTGAAATTAAAGTTATAAAAGCAAACTCCAGAAGTGGAAACAAATATAACAGTTAAAAAAAGTAATATATTTTGAAAAATAGGAAAGTCTTAGACATGCAAACTTTAGAATCAGTTCTGGGTTTTTTTTTTACTTTTTCTATAGAACCTTATTCAAGGGAACAGTGTTTGAACACAGTGATATTTACATAGTAAAGCAGCAATTTTTTCCTTTTCCTGTAAAATTGATTTAATTAATATTTCTATTATCTGGGGGAAAAAAAGACTACCTGCCTGCTTGACATCTCCTCTAAAAATCTTCTAAAGACCTTGTGACAAAAGGCAGTCTAACAGTGCTAGCAACCACTTATGATTCATAATCCTTTATCACTTATAAGATTCATTCTACCATGAACTTTTGCAGAATAGAAGAAATACAATGGTTGGTGAAATAGGAATGGTGATGCTTAAAATACATCACCTCTACTGCTTTTTTGGGGAGTGGCACTCTTCCTGTAAGCCAGTCTCCAACATTCATATTGGGGCACCACTCTTTGTGTAAAGTATTTAGTTATTCACATGAGTACTTCTCCTGATGTGGAAATCCCAAATGCCACTGAGTGGAGGAGTCCTTACAGCATCCATAGGGACAGACTGTGATTGCATTTCCTATGGCTGGTGAAAACCTGACATGCTGGAGGATGGAAGAGTTTGGATCACCTGTTCTTAGTGTAATACTAAAATATCTAGATGGCAGCCAGTGTGAGTTTAGTAGTGCCAGCAGTGCAGCTTTAAAGTGCCTTTAAAGAGTGAAGGATTTGTTTGGGTTTTTTTAATTATTATTTGCGGTATTTTATGTTGGTGTGTTGTGATGTTTCAGACTCAGGTATGCAATCACTAGGACTCCAGCACTGCCTGCTTTTCTCCAAATTAAATCTCTGTGGGAGTAGTCCAAGAAAGATAGAATGAGGGCTTTATTCTTGATGGGAGAGGAGTGAGTTTCTGCATAATCACTGAACTATTCCTTAGTTTGAGTTGTAGTTTGAAGAAATACTTCCCCAGGTCCTATCTCACAACAAGCAATTGTGGTTATCTTGACTTCCAAAACTGCTTGTGAACTTTCAGAATGAAGGGATAGCGTTTGTCATGTTTGGTTGTAGAGTTTGCATCTGTTTATCTGTGTGGGGCTTTTTTGGAGTTTTTTAAAATTTTCTTTTGGTTTTATATGTGGGGTTTTTTGATTGTTCGTTGGTTTGGTTTTTGTGTTCTTTTGGGGGAGTTATTTGGTTTTTTGTTGTTGTTTTGTATCCTGTTTTAGGATAGAGTTGGAAAGAATATAGCCTAATTTACTTCAATTCACCTGCCAAAAATATTCCAGTTGGAGGCTTTCTTCTCTAGAGGGTAGGGGGAATGTCAGTGATAAAGCCTGATTGTTTAGTAATTTTCTGCCTATTAATCTGTAGAAGTCAATTCCCTTTTAAAAGAACATAGCAATCATTTATTTCATTATTTTTATGGTAGATTCAATTTAAGCTAACCTCCACTCCAGTAAAGTGGGCCTGAAAGACAGATTTGCCCATCCCTTCTTCAAATGCCTGTCTTCTGCAATCCAGACAATTAAGTTTAATGCTTACATCTCAAGTGTATGCATGGCTTGAGTGGCATGGCTGTATGGCTTGAGTGATCTGACACTGGACTTGCAGCTTCAAGTTAGTTACCATTGCTTTAGGACAGGCAATTTGACATTTTCTGGAACTGAATGTTGAGCTGCAGTTTGACAATTGGACTTGTCAAGGATAACATGTTTTATGTCCAGTTCTCAGGAAATGACAGGTTGGTTTATGCTCTGCCCCCTCACCCCACAGTGCATTAAATAAAGCTGCACTATCTCCTTCCATCCCTCCTAAGATTATTTTCTGGCTTCAGCAACAAAAAGGCATTTTGTGGTGACTTTGAAGGGAGTATCTGATTGCAGTTAGTTAGCTTTGTGGCATCTAGTAAAACTAAGTTTCTGTTATCGACTTGGAATAACCAGTGTGTCAGAAGTTATGACTCTGAGCCTTCAGATGTTTTCTAGGACTTCAGCAAACATGACATGTGATAATGAGTACTGAAGGAAAAAGTAATAAGTAGTTCTTGAATTTTATTTAGAAGGATTGCATGGAGCAAGCTGACTTCAATCTGCAGACTTTCACCTTTGTTTCTATTAATATTGTTTGGTATTTTCTTTACATTTTCTGAATCATAGCTGATGAAGGGGGAAAAAATCAATATAATTTGCTTGTATTGCATCAGATGCCTAAGTCCCACTAATGTCTGTATTACATTTGTTTCTATTACATTATAGCTAAAATGTAAATCAGTATATTTGAACATAGCTTTTTTCTTTTTAATTTTTGTTCTTCATTTTACTTTAAGTTATATCTTGGATTAAATCTACTTTAACTGATGTGGCAGGTGTTAATTTTCTAAACAATGGGCTGTCAAACCATTTAGGCTTGGTAGAGAGTTGTATTAAATGAATTTTGTAATCTTTCTAATGTGGGGAAAGTACACTACATTCTGCAAGGCTACATTTTCAACTTTATCACAGCAAATCTGCAATAACTTTTTAATGCTGTAAAGCGAGTTATATTATCCCTTGATGGAACTTAGTAATAGATAAAACTGTCCCAACAGAAAGGCTAAGATTTTTAGCCCCTGCTTCATCTTTTGTTTCTAGGCACAAAACAAATTCTGATTCTTTTTACAGCAGCATTTTGGAAGAAGGGGGTTAGAGCAAATAGTGTGTTGTGACACCCAGTATCTTTCCTCCACATGTGGAAACAAAAAGAGCATGTTTTGACTATATGGTCTCAATAGTGGGAAGCAGGAATAGCAAAGCAGTTCAGGATTATATTCATGTTGGAGAATGAAATAAATGCATGGGCTGGAAACTGAGATTTGGTTAAACTAGTTTGCTGATATGGAGGATGTATGCATACGTAGGGGTGACTTAGCCTGGTTTCCAAAGGGGAAAAAAAAAGCTTATATAATTTTGCTTCCTGTTTCTGTGCCTGTCACACATTTTAACTCATTGTCAAATGTCTTTCAAGCTGGCCAGATGGGTGGTGATCTCAGTGGTCCTAAAATAGTCTAGCACAGCCTTTAGCCAGGAGGACCTCTGATCCCTTCCCCAGCACTTGTCTCTGACCCGCTCGGGAGCCAGAGGGGCAGTGGGCACTTGCCTGTGGCCCCAGGCAGCTGCCATGTGGCTGAGCAGCTGGTGCCCATGCAGGGCTGGATTAGCCCCAGGTTGCTGTGCTCACACTCTCTGTCTCTCCCCCAGTTATCAGATCAAATTAACCTTGGTAGGTGACCCCTACCAGTTTCTAAGAATCGGGCTGGGGGAGGCTGGCAGATGCACACAGAAGGCTCAGGAGCTGTTCGTGGCTGTTTGCCTGGGCTTCATGGGCAGAGGAGGGTGGGTATCTCTGCTGCTGGGGGACAGCAGCCTGGACACCCCTCATCACTGATTCAGACCCATCCATCCCATGAAGATGCCCTGACAAGTGCTAGTGGTTTGTGACTTCACCCACTGTGGGACAGGGCACGGTGTTTGCCAGCCAGATCAGTCATCTGGGGAGGGCTGCTGCTTGCCTGGAGCCTGGATCCATGGTGTCACTGAGAGGCTGTCACAGCTTACCTGGCTTTCTGACTGCTTCCTTGGCAACTCATCTAGACAGGCATCAGTGAAGTGGCCAGGAAAAGCTTTCAGCAGATTGAAGGTGACTGCAGGGCTCTGGGGGCAGAGGGAAGAAGGACAGGTGTCTGTGTGGCAGGCTCCTCATGTGAGATGTGAAAACTTACTGAGAGCTCAGGAAAAAATAATCCTATTATGCAAGAAGATTAGGATCTTTTAAATAAGACCTCCTTGACAAGAAACTGCTTTGGGAACTAAAATTCAGAAAGGCATAATGCAAAAAGGGGAATCAAAACCAGCTGAAGTAACAAGGAGGGATTCTTAAAGTCAATTGATAGCAAAGGGAAATTTGGGAAGGTGTAAATTCACTGAATAGAAGAAACCAGCTAGTATATAATGGTACAGAAGCACTAAATGCTTTATTTGCCTCAGGGAAAAGCCTGTTCCCCTGCCTATGTATTTGCCAACATTTTTTTAAACAGCCAGTATCTGGAGGGTAGCAAGTTAGTGGGCACTTAAAGAAGCTGGAGATATCCAGAAAAGTGGGATTGGATGAGACCTGCTGAGGGTACTGAAAGAGCTGGAAGATGTGAGACCACTACAAAAAGCTTGCATCTAAGGAAGGTCCTCAGTGAAAGAGAAAATCCTGATGTGTTATCCATCTCTAAGAAAGACAAGGAGGAGCACCTAGGTAACTGTAGGCTGCCTACCTTCATCTCTTGGCCTGGAAGGATCATGGAGTGTACTCTTATTTCCAAACACAAAAAGAACAAGAGGACAGCCAGAAATTGCCTGCACAGATTTAGCAAGGGCAAATTATTGCTGCTTTGGTTTAAATGACTTGTTGCAGGGGTGAGGGAATGAAGTAGATCTCTTGAATTCAGTAGTGCTTTTGTCACTGTCTACCACAGAGGTTTCATATGGCAGCTGAAGTGGTATGGTCTAGGCAAGTGGAATTTTAGATGGGTTGAAGACTAGCTGCTGAAAGGTTAATGGTGCTTGATGACTGGTCCTTAACAAGCAGGGTACTCCAGGGAATACTGCAGAGGCTGACACTGTGTGTGTTAGGGTTTTCATTTTTCATCAACATCCTGGGTCATGATGCAAGAGGCACTTTGCAAGAGGCCTATTTTCAGATTCACTAAATCACTTTGGTAGATCTTCAATCCAGATAGAGCGCTTGGTGCAAATTAACCTGTGTATTATATTGAATTGAACAAGAGACTTGCATGTGCCATTGTCACAAATAGGGTAAATGAGGCACTGGGCTGTGCTAGAAGCAGTACCTCAAGGACAAGGACTGCTTTTATCTCCTGTATTTGGGCTCTGTAAGGCTGTCTGGAATATTCCATTCAGTTTTGGAGGCACTGCACTTCAAGAGGTAGAAAAGTGGAAGAAGGACTGTTTGGAGGTCTAGTAAATGGTGTGTGGTTGTGGGTGTGAGTGAGAGGCTGACAGAGTTGAGTTTGGATAGTCTAGAAAAAAGGAATCTGAAGAACAGTCCAGTACCATCCTAAAACTTCCTGAAGGGCATTTACAAAGGTCTTAGAGCTGATTTCTGTTCAGTAGTGACAGATGGCAAAAAGACAGATGTAATGGCACAAATTGTAATTTGGGTTTGAACAGTAGGGAGAAAGTTTTGTCTGCAGGGACAAAGCAGCCCTGGGAGAGGTTGCATATGGAAGTGGTTTAATCTCTCACCTCAGAGGAATTTGTAACTCCTTTGGACAAAATTGTGACTGACTTCATCTGCTGTTAGCAATGGTTTCCACACGGGCAGAAAACATCCCAGCCAGCACTTCTTTGATTCTGTGACATCTCCAGACACACGGAGGATGTGGGGACAGTTTTGTTCATGTATGGTGGAAAAAGATGTAAGAAACCAATTTCTTTCAGCAGGATTCTTTGGTGGTTTGTTGGGGTATTTTTTGTGGTGTCATCATCCCACATTTCACAGAGGACTGGAGAAAGTACTTCACTCTGGGTCTCTTAAAATGCTGTACGATTATGTACAAAAGAATAGTTACTCCAGTACCAATATGCACCCCATGCAGAGTGCATCTCTAGTCACTGTTACCACTTAAGCTGAAATAAAGCAGCATAATTAAAGTATCTGAGCTTTAATTTGAAAAGTTTACATTCACTTTTTAATTGGAGACATGGATACTTTTAACAAGGTAGTTTGAAAAAATGAGTGCTCCCCATGTATTCTGAGTTCAGCTTTTCTGTCATCGTAGACTGGATAAAGGTCTAATGTCCTGAAAATTGCCCCATTTGGTGAGTACTCTCTGGATTCAGGGAACCTAATGGAAGCATATATAATTCCAAGATTGACTGCCTCTCACTGTGCAACTCCTTAGTCTCATGGTCTGCTGCAAAGAGAACTTTTTGGGTTGAACTGAATGATGGTCAATAGTAGTATTGTTATATCCTTTGTCTTTAGGAGACTGAGGAGGTAGTCTGAAAGGAAATGTATTGCTTCTTTTTGTCCTTGTTTATGTTTTGCATCAGCTTGCACAGTGCTGTCTCTGTGGGATTGCATGCTTGTAATCAAATTTTTACTGCTTATTTTTCTTTCTAGCTCTTCATACCTTCATGGAAAATATTCTTTGTGCACAAGAAATGCTTAGGTGTATGCCAGTAAAACATGAGCCCAATAAATGGAGATTTTCCCTTTAAAAGATGAAACAAACTGCAGAACTTCCTATCAGTTTATCAGACTTGTTTAATCTAATCATGATGATTGAAGTCTGTTTACTGTGGCAGCTTTTATTAGAGGTTATGCAAATTTTGTGTTAAATCCCATCATTAATAATCAAGATCTCCTTAGCTAGGAAGTTATATTGCTTGGATTTTTTAAATGCCATTTTTTAGTACCTGGGGAGTATCTCAAATGTTCATTTTAAGGTATGCCTAAAGTGTAATCACACCTTTTACAACACCACTGAACTAGTCAGCCTGGTTGACAGTAACAATGCAGTCAAAAATCATATGCTGCCACCATTCCTGTGGTTATTGTTACAGGAATGGCATTAGTGTAGAGGCTGAAGGAATACTCAAGTGCTGTATCAAGAAGCCAAATGTGCAGGCATGTGGTGTGCAGGTTTTATGAGCTCTGCACATGCATTTTGTGACCTGAACTGGGAGGTGTGATGTGCCTGCACCGGCCAGATGCACTGTGTATCTCCATAATGAACCTGGGGGCTTGGGGAAAGTTTTTTCTCTTGGTCTTTGCTTCTGGAGTCCTGAAGAGAAATGTGAAATACAGGCATACCCCATTCACAGTTGGTTTTGCTGCACCATTCATCCTTGCACCATGAGACCAAATCTGTGCTTGTCTGGGAAGTGCTTCTATCTTGGGTGTATCTGCATGAAGCATAATTACCCTTCTGAAAGCAGGATTGATGGTCCTAAAATAGACTCAGGATCTGACCTGAAATTTAACTGGAAACTATAAATGTATGTGTTTAGATGTATTATTAGTGCATGATGTCTGAGGTCCCAAACTGCTGCAAAATTTGATGTTTTAAATTATCTCTGTTTATTTTTTGAGCTGTATGCATAATGGAAGAATTTGTAATGCTGACATGGCAGCTCAGACTGCATGTTGCTAATATGCTTAATTACTCTGCTTCTGCAACTGAGAAGAATGACAGCTCATACCTATTTCAGTGATGATTTGTTTAATTTTGGTGTAATGTCTTTATGAATCAACTTATTTTGCAAAGCTTAAAATTGTCAGATAACAGTGGTTCTGATTTGCAATGGCTTTATTTTTAATTGTTGGGCTTGTTTGTGAGGGAATCTGAAGGTGAGAATTGTCAAGATTGAAAATTACGGTTATCAATCTTCTGTAGAATCCCTTTCTGAAAAGGTGATTTTCTTTTTCAGTTGCTCATGTTTAAGATGCAAGTAAAAACTAAAATATTATGTGTTCCAGTACCAAACCAACATTTATTATCTTAACAATTATCTGTTAAATATGGTTGCATGAACTATTAGTAAAATTGGTCCACACATAGCAGTGGTTGCTACGACAACTTGCAGGGAAGTTGGAAGGCACAGGATGCTTGATGACTGTCTATACTGAGGAAAGAAAGATGTAACTTGATTTTAAGCTTAGATTTTCATGTATAAATGCTTCTGAGAGATAGTTTGGTTTCCTGCTTTTCCTTTTCAGTTTAACCATCCTATTGTAAACCACAAACAAGACTTAGTAATGTTGTAAATGTCTAAATTACTAAGGAGCCTAAGTGTTAGAAATTTAATGTGTGATTTTTCTGCTACATAAGGTGTTTTTCTATTAAGAGTACAATGATTGTAATTGTGTAACAAAATTATCATTTTTCTATGAACTTAGGTTCCGTGTTTTAGCTTCAGATATATGTGGTCGGTTTCAATATTCAAAAATTAAAATAATGGAATTACTCTGATTTTGAGGTTAAGGGTTTCAAACATCCAAATTTGCAGCTGAATAGTCTGGAATGACATAGTCTGTCTTCGTTTCATGTTCTGAGTTGTATTTTGTATTTTTGAAGTGATGCACCAGTTTTAGCACTTTTCTTGGGTAGTTATTTCATGTTATCTTATGAACATGGATTAAAGCTACATATTAATAATTAAATTGGTAAGATCTTTATGCATAACATCAGATTTTACAGTTCTCCTGGTTTATGATCCTCATGTCTTGTTGCAAGTCTCAGAAAGTTCAGAGGATTGGCAGCAATGTACAACTGGAGTGCACAGAGTATCATTTTGTTTTCACTTGTGCTTGTTATCTGCCTGGCATTGCACCTAAGTGCCTGCCAAGGAAAATTAACTATAGGGAAGTCCATAGAAGCAACTGAATTTGAACCTCCTCTGACTCCTACAATGAATATTTTATTTTAAAAATTGGAAATAGGAGACCTGTATAGAAGATGGTCACTGCATACAACAAAATTTGTGAATTTCAGGCTTTTCTATCCTAAACACTGGAGTAGATCTGCCTGTTGTCTACAAAAGGAATAAGGAATTTCAGCAAATAGAGAGTTGCTTTCTAATTTTATTCCTGCCCCCAGCAAGGGTTTGAAACTAAAAGTTCTTTAAGGTCCCTTCCAACCATTTTATGATTCTTCCCAGTTCATGTCCTTTTTCATATGTGTTCCTGTGTTTGAAACTGGACTTTTTCTTATTTTACTGAGTAGAGGTCATTTGTTATCATGGGCTGGTCACTTGGGTGCCTTGTGGCTTTATTTTCCCAATTTTTGCTGAATGAAGAGCAGAGCTGCAAGAAGTAACAGTCTTTGAAAACAATACAAACAAGATCTGGAGGGTAAGAATGCAGAGACAAAAACAGTGCGTTTTAAGCACACAAGAGGAGCTGGGTTGCTGCAGGATGATTTCTACCAGCCAGCAATATCAAAACATGTGTTAATAACTCCTGTCTCTTCCTTGGGTTACACACATCAGAACTGCATGAGCTAGCAGTTGTCACTAGTGCCGTGTAACATATTTTATAGACATAATACTGAGTGCATGTATGCAGGAATTCATATGTGGACATAGCTTGTAAGTCTGTAGTAATATTAAAGCACATTTTAAACCATTTGGAAAATAGGTTTTTTTCACTCTACAAAAAGCGACAAGAAATCTTTCTTCTTTTGTTTCGACCAGTCTAATTTAGATATTTTACCTTTCCTTCTTTCATTAATCCTTATTAGTATGGAAAAAAACTAATTATTTCAGTGAGCTAATTCTGACTAAATCCTGTGATGCAGAACAGCATGTGAAACTGCTTGTACCTTTCTATTACTCAGGCTTGCAAGAGAAAAGGGGGAAAAAAGAGCATATATATCATGGATTATATTTTGCTTCAGGCATTTTCTGACCTACTGTATTATAATTTGGCAGTTACATAAAAAAATTAAAGCTATTTGGTTTCTTATCAAATACATTTTATAAAAATAGAAAACACCAGTAATTCAGACTGTTGGAATAGCTTTAGATGGATGATTATTCTGAAGATTTTAGTAGTCCAATAAGAACCTAATCTAATTGTATGTCGAAATGAAGTTAAATATTTTCCAAATAGATTACAGAAAGGGAATTGCTTTGTCAGTGTGGTACGACACTCTTCCTTCTCAGTGAGCACTCACATTTAGAACCTGTATAATTTTAACTAAACAAATGTGTTCCAAAGGAAATGGATATAACCAGGTAATGATGATATGCATTTTGCCCACTTAACAAGAGGATCACCAACTGCAAGGCCAAGTCTTGCCAGAGTAGCTGTAAGAGCCAGTTACCTCTTAGTTTCCCAGTTATAGCTTCTGCAAGGCATTTAATGGGTTCAAGGCAAGTCCTGATTGGATTGGAAGATGTCCTATCACAGGTAGGGCTACATTTGGGACAGTTGTAGGAATATTGGCTGGTCCCTTTGAGCTCTCAGTGTGAGGCTGGAGCCAGTAATAACAGTGATCCCAGAGTCCCTTTTGCTGGGTGATGGAGCCTCCAAAGCAGTTTGGTGCCTTGAAGAATAAAGGGCTCCAAGAGCTGTCAGGGGTTGGTGCCATCAGCCTTTCAGACCCTAAATGAAAGGACTGGAAGCAGCAATGCAGGTCAGAGTTTTCTAGTTACAAGGTATGTCTGACACAGCATCTGACTTTCAGATGGTGTGATCTCTTTGATCTTGTCACTTTGAAAATTTTGGGCCAGTACCTGAAGCCCACACTTCTGGCCTGTGGGAGCAGGTGAGCCTACTTGCTGGCCATTCAGCTTGTATCTGTTTAAATCTATGATTTAATTATAACATGATACAATGGTATATGGTATAATATACCTTTCTAGCTGTGATTTTACAGCTAGAAAGGAACTAAATGAGATACTCGAAGGTACATGCTTTTCAGCCATCAAGTATATTGCTTTCTCCACATCTGTCCAAGTGTAATCATAAAATAAGCATTCACATCTATCAAGAATGGAGTTCTGCAAGATTTTATTTTGAAAAGGGGAAAAAAAAAGCTCATGCTTTCCTCCCATCCAAGTATGAAGTACAAGCTAGAAAAAGGTTGGGGAAGAAACTAGAGCAAGAATGAGTGCAGCCTTCCCCCTGCATTTGTACAACACTCTCCTGATCCTTTGCTTCTGATTTCATATTGTGTTATTACACTTTGGATAGCATGTTATAGTTTACACAGTGGGAATAAAAACTTGTTTTGTTCTATGCCTGAAACGGCCTAAGGGTGTGCTTTGACAAGATGCTGGGAATTGCTGATCCACATTGAGCAGGTGCAGGTGGAGCTGGTTTGGAGCTTTCATGCTCAGCACCCAAAGTACCATAACGCCACAGGACTTTTGATGAATGAGTTTATGAACTCCTTTGATATCCATGTTCTGAAGGTGTCATGAGAAGAACTGCTGAAATTGACTCTGTGCATTTCAGACACAGAGATGTGAGGGCAGGAAGGGACATGGGAATAGTTCTCTTCAGATGTCTATAGATTTGCATTAAAAATTGGTAATTTAAAAAAATCTGCAACCCTGATGGATTGGTTAAATGCACTGCATTACCATGCTCTTTAAATACTAAGGAAGAAACAGTTTTTTCTTTATGCTTAATGAGCAGTTTTGTCAAAATACTGCTTGGAGAGAAACATTTTTCTGAAAATTTCTTATTGTTGTTTTTTGTTTATGTTCCCTCTATCCTGAAAATAAAATGGGAATGGGAACATTACTAACTTTCTTTTATTTTTTTTTTATTTTACCAATATTCTCAGTTTTTTGCTACTAAAATGACATCTGTGGCCCAAAAACCTAGAGAAAAAGCCAGGAAAATTGAAGAGCAGAGAAAGGGGGAAACATTTGTTTGGTTAATGTGACCAAAGGAAAAATACAGCTTTCTACGATTCAGTGGCTACCTAGAAGTGTTTCTCAAAGTTGGGTGTGTGTAGGATCTACATTTTTCCCAAAAGTTCCAAAAAATTAGGATGATAGAAGGTTGAAAGAGAATCTTCCAAACTGTGATTTTTTGTCTTCATCTAAATTTTTAGTTATTCATTTGTAGGTTTTATATTACTAAGAAGTTAAGTCCTTTCAAAAAAACCCCATAGAACAGATGAACTTTTCTGAGTTAGTAATCTTTTTGGGAGGATAACTTTCTGTGTGCAAGTCATATTGATAGGGTGCTGCCAATGCCACCATGAAGGTACATTTTACCACTGATATACAAAAATTAATAAATCTATTCACTGTACTTGATTGATAAGCCTACTCTATTGCTTCTATTCAGCATATACTGAAGGTATATAGGTATATTAATAGAGCAAAATATAACAGGTGTATTAATATAGCATAATAATTTTATTAATACTAATTTAAAGAAAGTTTTCTTACTGTCAATGTGTCATTAATTTTAACATCTAAATACTCAAGTATCTGTATTTCTTATTAGTCTGTTCCCATGTTTTGATTTATGTATGCAGAATTAGTAATTCAACCAAATATATTTATTAAGGAGTCAGGATATGCCAGTGTAGAAAAAAGCTGAATGTAGTAGTGGGATTATCAAAAAACATCTCTTGTTTCATCTTAGCTGTACTTATGTTCTACAAATTTTGTAGTTTCAATTTTTTTGAGAAATAAGATACCACCTTCAGTTAACCTACTGTCACCTAAATTGTGTGCCATCAAAGCTGCATCTATTCTTTTCCCATGCCTTCATTAAGAATGAATTTTTGAGTGATTAACAGCTCAGTTTGGGCTAGGTCTTTCTGTTTTTTTAATGGCATGTATCACCTTCAACATTGCTCTTGTGTTAGAAATTCTCTGCCTCTCCAGTGCTGCAGGTAGCTCAGGAGCTGCTTCAGAGGGCAGTTCTCAGCCTGCAGCCCAGCATGTGTGGTGGTGGGAAACCTTGTACATACGCTGCTCAGTGGAGTAGCTGCTGCTTCACCAATCAGCTGCTAGCCCATTTGATTGCAGGTTTCTGAAGTATGCATTCATATCCCTTTTTAGTAGGGCTCCCAATGATGACCAAGATGTCTGTTCTGCCACAGGAGAGATGCCTGAGGAGGTTGGTTTCTTTCGATGAAGGAAGGATTTTGGACACAGCCATAACTGTCAGCAAAGTGGCTGAAGAATGTCCCTTCTCTCCAATGTAAGCCTCAGCTTCTTGGGAAAGGGTTTCAGGAAAGCATTTTCTTGAAGAGGGAGACAGCAGTGAAAAAGTGCCCATGAGATTAAGGTTTGATTTCTTTCTCAGTCTCTTCTGAAAAGTGTTCCTGCTGTCACCCATAGCCAAGCATTTAGCAGAATTGCTGACTGCAAACCCAAGAAACATCTTAAGAAACACCCACTGAGTTATTTTTAACTTTCTGGGGCTGAGGAATAAAACAAGACAAGTTCACAGATGCAGATAAAAGATTCTATTTATTCTAATCTGAATCCATCATGAATGGATTCAGATTAGAATAAAGCAGTAATGTAAAGAAAGCAAATATGTTCATATTCATGTGGAACTAGAAATTATGTAAGATGAAAAAGTTTTTATTTTCCATTCAGTTTATCCTCTGTTTTTATATTTCATAGAAAAATGTAACTGAGGGCCAAACAGGACTTCAGATACTCTGTTAATCATAGAATCACAGAATTTGCTGAGTTGGAAGGGACCTATCAGCTTCCTGTACAGGACACCCCAAAACCCTTCACCATGTGCCTGAGAACATTGCCCAAATGCTCCTTGAGCTCTGTCAGGATTGGTGCTGTGACCTCTTTCCTGGGGAGCCTGTTCCACCCTTGGAGTCAAAAACCTTTTCCCAATATCCAACGTAAACCTCCCCTGTGTCAGTTTCATGCCATTTCCTCAGTTCCTGTCACAGGAGTGAAGGGATCAGTGCCTGCCCCTGCCCTTCCTCCTGAGGATGCTGAAGACCTCAGTGAGGGCACCCCTTGGTACTCAGAGTATCTAAGTTCCCATGATTATGCTATAGAATCATGGAATCATTTAGTACAACAATAAACCCAATGCTACCAAGTCCACCACTGAACCAAGTTCCTGAGTAGTTCACCATTAACTTACATATTAGTGCAGACACCCCATGTGCAGATGAGTATTGTGTACCCATAGTAGTGCAGGCATGGGCTGTAGATTCCCACACGTTATTGCATATGTATTAATCATAAATACTGAGGTTTTTAATATTAAATGAAAGCAGTGAAACAATCTGTTATTACTAAACAATATAAAAAGTAAAACCACATTTTCTTTCATCAATAGACTGCAGTATTAAGAGTGCTCCATTTGCAATTGGTACTTTTTAGTGTCATTCTTCAAAACTGATTAATTGAAGAAGAAATGCTGGACATTGCAAGATACAGACTATCTCATGAACTCTGGCACTTCCTGTTTAAAAGGTGCTGCCATATGGTGTAACAAGGAAAAGTTAATACATTTAGACATGCTTGATTGCTGTTTTTGTTTAGTGATGTTCAATATACATGCAAATATAAAAAAAGATAAAAAGCTTGTATTTGCGATTTCCTTAAAGGTTTTACTACTTTCAAAATTTCCTGTTAAAAAGTTTTTGATGTTACAAAGTAATGGAAAACAATCAAGCAAAAAATTCTCCTGTATCATTGGAAAAGCAATTATTTATATTCTTAAAAAGAAGACAAAAAAGTAATCAAGAAGAAGAAAGTCCTAAGTAGAAACCTAACAGAGTGCAAGATGCCCTATATAGTATAAATGAATAGTTCTTTTCCAATTAGTTGAACTTTTGAAATAGATTTAGGTTAAAGAAAAAATGCAAGAAAAATATTAAAGAATCCAAAAATGACCTGTTTGCTCAATTTCTGGGGAGCAGTGATAATTCTAAAATTATGTGCCACTAATATTTCTTTTTGACATTTAAATTGTCTTTCCTTTTGGGGCATGAAAATTCATTGTTTTCCCTTAACTTCTTTGTGAGAAAGTGGAGAGGAGTAGCGTTGAGCACTGGCATGCTTGAGGGAGCTGGGGAGAGTGGTGGAGCAGTAATCAGTCCTGCATATTGCAATATCTAAGTGGGTAATGATGATGAATGTTCAGCAGTATGGTGTGTGCTATAGAAATGATGCCTCTTCTGTTTGATCTGTATGCAGACAGAGTCCTGCAAAAGCTGTAAAAAAGTAAGGACTATTTGCTTTGGCACAGCCTTGTTAGCAGCAGGATTTCTTACATGAAGGTTGTGTGCTGCCCTACATATTGGAGGGTTTTTAAAAAATTAATATAGGTTGTTTGGACACTTGATTTACTCTTATTTTTGATAGAAAGTGACTGATACTTTAAAAAGTAATTTTGGGATTTTTTTTTCCTTGTTTGGGATTGAAGGGAGGTGTGGTATTGTGGGGTTAAATATGGAGTGGAGAGTGCTGAGAAACTGCTACAGCTGTGTGGGTTAATCCCCAATTTAGATGTTCACATTTAGAATTCACATTCAAACATGACTCATTTGAAAAGAAGGAAGGCTAGACTGTGTGAATGATCTGTTGTTTTGGCTTTTTTAAGTGCACCTATATGCATCTGATTCTCTCC
Source organism: Zonotrichia leucophrys gambelii (assembly GCF_028769735.1). Lineage (NCBI taxonomy): Eukaryota > Metazoa > Chordata > Aves > Passeriformes > Passerellidae > Zonotrichia > Zonotrichia leucophrys. Next base: position 19,630,478 of record NC_088169.1, on the reverse strand, counting down.
AGTATGAAGGGTCACAGTTGCAAGTACTTGTACAGCCTGTCCGAAGGGCTTTAATGCAAACATATATGTGGAGAGATTAGTTGAAAGGGACATGGCTGCAAAATTAAGATTTTAGAAGAAATCTTTGCCCCTCAAGAAGCAGATTTGATTATGTTTTATTGTGTTCAACATGGGAGCCTCTTTCTGCAGAGTTTAAGCTGGAGCCAGCTGTGGAAGGAGCCAGGCAAAACTCTGAAGTCCATGAGTGGGGAACCCAACATGGTGCAGGAGCCCAGCCTAGGTGGGGAGACTGCTGTAAAGTGACTGTGTGATATCTTGATCCCTGTGGCAATATACAGTGTTTGGCTTTGAATTTACTCTGGTGAGGGCCATCAATGGGACTGGAACTTTGAAATTTTGCCCTACTATGCCACTGCTCCAGATTGCAACAACTCAGCAAAGATGATTTAGTAGTCTGTACTACTGCGAGCTAATGCATGAGTTACCTGATGGTGAAATATGATCACTTTTAGGAAATGAAAATGTTTTAATTGAAAATAATTTTTCTCACAGTCTAAACTGTGGAAGAAAATAAGTATAGCAGCTGCAAGGAGAGCACTGTGTTAATCTGCAATAGCTAAGGTAGGAATAACAGCCTGGAGGGACTTGCTGCTTGCAATAAATATTCAAAGCTGTATAATAACAAACAGCCTGAGGACAAGGTATTCAGGTATTTGACTGTTTGAGAAAATTGTTCCATATTGTCAGTAAAATAATAACACCATATTGCACTATGTGAATTACAGATTGATTGTTTCAAAATCACTTAAGTAATACAATAATAAAATGGGCAATTATTTTTAAAATTGACTGGAGAAATTTTGAGGTTGTTTAGGCTGTTCTATAAAACCTGATTATTAATAGTTGGAATGCAAAAAAATTACCATTTTTTTTCTATTTTACCTTTCTAGGCCTTAAAAATAATTATATTTGTAGGTACTAAACTGACTCCATTTATTAAATTCTTTCTGTAAAACCTTTACTTTGAACTACCACTGTTTGAAATAATTCCATTAACAGTGTGGAATACAATGAACTGAAAATGGGCTAACTAGTAATTTTCAAAATAATAACAACAAAAAAACCAGTGTTGGCGAGAGGCAAGTGGTGTGTCCCCAGAAATAGACTGCTGGGTAGACTTGGCTGAGGGAGCTTGCTAGCACTGGTGTGGCAGAGCATGAGAAGTCCCAGATGTGCCAAGTTGTGCTGGCGCTGTCTGTGCTGTCTGTTGTACCTGGGTGGCCTTGGTGTCCCAGCACTCTGATTGCAATGACATGTGCCTCTGCACAGCAGGCACAATTACCCCCTTTTAGGAACGAAGCATGTTGAGCACTCTTCCTTCCTCCCCTGAAGGCCATATTTCATTTTATGAAGCCCCAGGGGACCTCTAGACCTTGTTCTTTTATCTGCTTGCTGTGGGCTGTTTAAATAGGCTGTTCCTTGACTGTGTCCCCTAACGTGTAACTGAGACCTGCCTGTTTCAGAAGTGTGTTTGTTCTTTGCATTCTTGAGAGGTGCCATGGCTCTTGTACTGCTTTCACTCCTCTATTATAGATGAATGTGAACGCCTCCTCTCCTTCTTTTATATGAATTTGTCTGACTTCAGTGTCAACTTTTGTCTCTTGTTCTCTTGCCCTGTGAGACTGAAGTGCCTTTTCCAGACCTGTTGTTACTTCGTATTTGAGTCACATGCTTGTTTGTAAGTCCAGTCACAGTGCCCGTCTCACAGACAGCTGCTTCTCTCTTTTCTCTGGATGCGGTTTGTGGCTTTCTGAGACATCTCTTGGAATATGGAGACTCGAGCTAGACCCCACATTTCAGCACTGATCTCAGCTCTTCCCTATCAGTACCCTGGGCCTTGCAGTCGTATTTTGTGGGGAGATTCATGTGCAGCTCCTGTGCTGCTGCTGCCCACAGAAGGCCATTGTCCAACGCTGTCTTGTATGTCAGACTTTAATTCACCATCCCCAGATGGATTAGCTTGTGTACTTAATTTAAGATTTCAGCCAACTGTTTAAAAGCTGTGGCCAGCAGGGCGAGGGAAGGGATTCTGCCCCTCTACTCAGCTCTCATGAGACCTCACCTGGAGCTGTGTGTCCAGCTCTGGCATCCTCAGTACAGGAATGATATGGATCTTGGAGCAAGTCCACAGGAGGACCACAAAGATGATCAGAGGGCTGAAGCACCTCTCTTAGGAGAACAGTTTGAGAGGGTTGGGGTTGTTCAGCCTAGGGAAGGCACTATGTTGACAGCAGCCTTCCTGTTCATGAAGGGAGCTACAAAAAAGCTGGAGAGGGACCTTTTTCAAGGGCTCGTAGTGACAGGATGAGGGGGAATGGTTTTGAGCGGAAAGTGGATAGATTTAGAGAAGATAAAAGGAAGGAATTTTTTACAGTGACTGTGGTGAGGCACTGAACAGGCTGTTCAGAGAACTTGGGGCCTCCCTATCCCTGAAAGTGTTTGAGGCCAGGTTGGATGGTGCTTTGAACAATCTGGTCTAGTGGAAAGTGTCCCTGCCCATGGCGGGGAGGGTGGAACTAGGTGATCTTTAAGTTTCCTTCCAACCCAGACCATTTTGTTATTCTAGGATTGTATGAAAAGTTTGGTTGAAATGGCCAAAATAGCTGAATTTCTTCTGCCTTGATCTTCTCTTTTTAACTACTTCATCCATTTGCTTTCTCATCCAAAATTTGCATCAGACCTTTGTACCCTTAGGCCTGCAAGGTACCTGTGCTTGAAACAAGTTTTGATGTAAAGCAGGATTTGAAACCGGTTTTTTATTTCCATTGAATCCATTCAGTGCTAAGGGAGAGAGACAATAGTTCAGTGATTATTTTGGCTTTATTTTTTATAGCAAATTCGTAAGTGAAACCAACCTAGAGACCACTACATTTTGGTAAAGAACTGGTTATTTTTCTCCTAAAATTTAATTTTCTTCTTATATGCACACACCTACACATGCACAATTAAAGTTTTGTACAGATTCCAGTGGTAATTTTTAGACAGAATTTTCAAAGTTTTGACATTTTAATTTTTTGGTAAACAAAAAAACCTCATCATATAAATGAGGGTTTTCCAAAATAACTCAACATTTTGTCTGGAAGACTGGTGAAAATGAAAACTATTTCCAGACTTATGTAATGGGAACAATGCAATTAAAAATAGATGAGTCTATTCTGTTTTTTATTGTTTCAACATAGTATATTTTTAGTTTTCTGTATTTCTTTTAAATACTTCCAGGTTTCTCTCTGTAGAAAATGTCAACAACACTCTAATTAATTGTTCTACTATGTAAAGAAGAATAGGCTTTTTATGTATGAGCTGCACCAAACTGCTACTATATATTTACAGAAAATCAATGAGAAAAATCTAGCTAGAATATTGTCACTTCCCAAAGGAAGTAAAATTTAATTTTCACCAATCAAAATGTCAGTTTGATGAATGTATGCAAGACTACATATACCAAACTGCAGAGTTCATTATATTAATATAAATTAGAGTTATCATTATGGTAATTACATAATGCCTAATAAAATAAATTCCACAGACCTTAATAATTTGCCTTTATTCAAAAAAGTGGCTATTTCCAGTAGCTCCTGGGTATTAAAATCATACTTACCTGTTCAATGCTCTCTAAAGTGCACTTGAGAGCCTCAACTCATGCATTTGTCTATTCTGTGTCTTCATTTCCTTTTCTGTAGCTTAAAATTATAATTCCTTCTAGATATTTCTCTGTAAAATACATTTATATTTTTAGTCTTTATGCTTTGTCCTTTTCTAGCTTAGAATACTTGTTAATGAGTCTTTATTTTGGTTTTGTTTGTAATTTTTTTTCCTTCCAGAACTTGTAGAGTATATAGAAAATATAGAGTTTGTCACTTAAAGCCTTTCAGCTCACTGGTCACTACTTTGTCTCCTCACATGCATCTCTTGGCATCTGACACATGAGAAGTTTTCTCCTGGAGCTGGGTGCCCTCCCAAAACCAGGAGAGAGGCAGGAGCTTGCTGCTGCTGACATTCCATTCGTGTTGCCCTGTCCAGGCAGTGATGGTTTGTCCAGTACAGCTTCTCAATTTCTCTCATCTCCCTTATGGCCCTCCCTGGTGGAATGGGATGTGGGCCTATCTCTACCCAAAGCAGCACTGGCTCTGGACCAGGCCTCTCAGGGCTTGGACCAGTTGGAAGTTGAAAAATTCAGGAATGGAAATGGCACAACCTCTTGGGGTTACTCACTAAGCTGCCTCGCTATCATCACTGGGAAACAGATTCCTTCACCTGCTGGACTGTGGTCTGATGTGTGCTATGCAGGGGGGACAATCTCTTATCTTGATCTCTGGGCTGTGCCCCTGTTTGTACGTCCCAGGAGCTGCAGGATGCCTTAGTGACCAAGGCTCAGTGCACACTGTTGGGATCTCCAGGTCATTGGTAAGGGTGTTGGAGGCCTCTGGACAGACCCCTGCAGCTCTCCCTCCAATTGGGGCTGGTCTGTGGGTAGGCTGCAGCTCCCTCAACCTGAGTGTCCAACCAGCATCTTACCTGTCTTAGTTGAGCTCCAGTCTTTTCTCTTTCTTGGCCATCTCTCTGAATATTGTGTAAATTCTTAATAGCAGTTATAGTTGCGCTGCTTTTCCTCCCTCACCCCCAAAAAAGACCCTGTACTTTGCAAGACAGAGAGCACAGGAGTGACACAGTAACCGAAGATTTACTCAAGAGGATTTTCTGTACTGGGGCTCCCATGCTTGATTTCCTCAAAACATGAACCATTAGCTGTCATAGAGTAAGTAGGATAATTGGGTTCTTTCTGAGAGGACAGGTAACTAAGATCCTGCATTGCACTGTTGAATTTCTGGAGCTATAATGGAGTTTAACAGCTTTTATGTCTACAGTGTGTTCTTTCAAGCAGAACAGGCTTTACTGAATTGGTAATTGGCTTTCCTTTTCTTTGGTTATCTGCTGTTGGATACCTCTGTTTTGTGTGGAGGAGATGGAGGAAGCTATGAAAGGATCTAAGATGACACGAAATTACCCATCAGCTTGTGAGAAATGCCGTAATTTCTTGGTTTTGACAGTACAGACTGCAGTATGATCTGCATGCTACTGAACACACTGCCTTTGAATAGGTGAGGAAAGGATGGATTTGGTCCTGTTTCTCTCCTTAATGCCTGTTGTGGTTGTTGCATTGGCATTAGAAAAATATAAATGGTTGTGGTCTCATTTCATGAGGAAATGACTGAATATAAAAACAGTCTGGTTCCATTACATGAAGTAATGGCAATAATTTGCTCGACTGTAGAAGTCAGAAAAATCTTATTATGAAAACCAAGAGAAAGAAAGCCTAAATTTTGCACTGTGGTAAATGTTGAATAAAAGGTAGGTTTATACAAGGTTAAATTATTTTGTCAACACATTAGCTATAAGGATTGATGTACTGCTCAGTTCAGGAGGACCAACCAGCAGCCTGCCAGCAATTTATGAAGAAGGCAGAACTGAGCCTTTTACAGAGGCATTTACCTGAAAAATGACAGATTATAGTAATAAATTGGAAAATGGAAGGTTCAGACTGGATATGAGGAAAGAAAGCTATATCATAAGGATAATTAAGCAGTGAAGCAGGTTGCCCAGAGTCTGTGCAGTTTCCATCATTTCATGTGTTCAAGACTAAATGCAATAAAACCCTGAGGGGAAGCCTGGGTTGACCTTACCTTGGCCAGCAGGTTGAACTAAAGACATTCATATATATCCTTTAAAACCTGAATTACTCTCTGGGATAAGGGTCTTCTTAAGCAAGATTCATATGGGCCTGGCTTTAAATTCCATGGCCATTTAGCCTGGGTGAGCTCTGCAGTTTATGCCCTTTGAAAAGACCAGTTTCTCCACAGCCTTTGTTCATCTACAGCAAAACCATAGTTTTTATTACAAGGGATAATTTCATGTTGAATGCTGCAGCAGTTAGTTTGATTCTCAGATGGTATCAGTTGTTGTCAATTTAGAATTCATTTTGTATGCATTTGTTTCACTGGTTTTACACACAGTGCATCTCTTACTCTGTATTAACCATGTCATGGGCTACATTTTTACTTCTTTCCCAGGCTTCCTTCATTGCTAATTTTAAGTACCGCTTTGTGCTCCTTTGCCCCTGCCAGTCTTTCTGCATAATTTTCCTTCTTTTGTTACATTTCCCAGTGTCTATAGAGGTGACAGTAGCAAGTTATTTAGCTGTTTGTCATAATTCAAAACAAAGAATTTGTTGAAAAGACAAAACAAACCCCAGATACCATTATTGTGAAATTTGTAATTCTTAGGAGTTTTATTGTAAAGTTATCTTGGATCTTTTTTCATTATTATTATTGTTAATAATATATTCTTCCACTGCCGTGAGACAGAAAAAAAGCTGAGGAAGCCTATCAAATTTTTATGCTGCGAGCCACTTCTTTATAACTGTTTTGTTTGGATACTTGTTTTGGTTCATATTCTGAAAGGAAATACTATTTTGCATCAGTGTTACCTGATAACTTTTATAATCCCAAAATTATATGCCTCTAAGATATGAAACATAACATAGCCAATTGGTGCACATGCTTAGTGAATTATGTTACTTCTATCTTGAGTTGAGGGAAGGATCCTTAGTTTCACATTTTTAAAACTTGTATCCTTGAATCAGTTGTGTTTTATCTTGCAGAGCAGGAGGTTTATATATAGAAAGAGTCAGGGTGGTGGGAAAAGAATGAATTTGGGGAATTCCATAATTAGGACCCAGAGTTAACCCTGCTTTGGTGAGAACAGTTTACTGAAAGCTTTGGACTGAATTAGGGTTTCATAGCTTACATTGCTATCAGTCTGTGTCCTCATCCTAACTCTCTGCAAGCAACATCTTTGCCCCACTGAGTTTTAACTACCCCCTGAACTGAGCAGGGATGTGGGGGATGTTGGGATGTGACCCATGACGAGACTGACATTTTCTCAGGCAAGGAGGGCAGGACAGACTGTGGTTTGGCAGATCACAGCTGGCCAGCAGCACATTTTTTTGGCAGGGGGCAGAATGTGCAGGCAGTTACTAGTGAAATACACAGGTTTGCAAGTGCATATGCTCTCACAAAATCAGACTACTTTAAACTGAGATTTAACCTGAGAGATTTTATCTTTCCCATAACGTGAAGCATTTAAAAATGGGGAATCAGATCTTTGCAATCTGCTTAAGGTCATGGTGCTATCTTCATGCTACTGTTTTGATTTTACTAGGATGTAGAGTTTCATTTGGCTTATGGGCAGACACATTTCCTTTGAACTGTGCTAAAGCTTACACCATGTTTTTTTTAGTTAAAAGACTGCCAGCAGCTGGTTCACATTTTTATTATTTTTTTCTTTTTTGGTAGTTATGTGAATTGTGAATTGCTCTGAGGAAAATACAAATGAGTTGTGAATCAATTAGAGCTATCATTCTGGCTGAAGGAAATAGAGAAACAAAGCCCATAATTGTAAGGCATTTGCAGGCCACAGAAGAGCTTGCTCCTGATCATCAGGTGTTCTTGCACAATATAGAGGCACATGGCTCATTATTCCCTAAGTAATAAGAAAATTCATTTTAAAAACATTTCAAGAGTGAGAATTACAGTTTGTCTGATTATTGATATATGCCAACTCTACATCTTACAACTTTTTTTTTTTCTGAAAACATGTTAATTCTTTCTCTAGAAATTATTGCTTTGTGGCAAAGATTTTATGTTATAACAGTTGTCATGCCTAGTGGCTTGATGATGCTGTGTCCTCCACCAGTTTCTTCTTGCCTGTCTACCCTCCCCTTTTCAAAGGCAATCAGTCTGTCTGCCTGCTTTTGTTATTCATTTTGAGCTTTTCCATTTTTCCTGATGGGATGGTGGTATAGCATAAAAAAAAAAAGCTTTTAAATTACCACTTATAAGAAGGAAAATTACGGATTCTAAGAAGGAGCTACTTTGTGGCCTTCCTGTAGGTGCTTCAAAGTGCATTCAGGTACAGCTGGCATTGGCATAGACTTTCTGGTCAAACTAAAGCAGATGCCATGGAAATAGGCAGTTGTCATGGAAATAGGCATTGTTATATTGCCCTATTTAGCCTGTGTAAATGCCATTATCTGTACTTCTGACTATGAATGGGGATCACAATTTAGAGCGCTGGAACAAAATAATTACATTATTTGATGCTTGCTTTTTATTATTTCTTCTTTTTTTTGTGTTTGTGATGTTTGGATTTGTCACATTAATTGTACTTGCAGCAGTAAGCATGGCTTTAATTGTTCTCAAACTGTATCCAAATATTTTGAAAATTGCCAAGCATTCTCTCCTTTATAGTCACTGAGTTTTATTTTTAAACTAACTAAAACTTAGAGCAAGTTTACTAAATATCTCATGGTTTTTTGTTTTTTATTTTATTTTTCTATTTCAATACCCAAAGTTGAATTGTGGGTATTTTGCAACAGGTTTGTAATGGAGATGAAAGGTCATTTTTCACCTGTTCCAGAAAGTAAATGCTTGATTTAGTTTTTGAATGCTTAATTCAGAGGTCTAATGTGCTGAATTTGTAGTAATAGGTCTCATTTGATGAAGTTTTCTGAGAACTATTTTATACATGGGTAAGGGTAATGACATGATGCTCCTAGGTTTGAGTCCCAGCTCATTAAATGGATGCCTTGGAATCCTAGCTGGGCTATTAATTTTTCATGTCTTTATACAGTATAAATGATTAATGTGTGCTCCTGCACTAGAGTCTAAGATTTTGAAATGTGAATAACAGATGACACAGCATACTTTCAGCTGTGAAAATGTTTCCCAGGGGAGCACTGAAATCTGAAAAAAGTGAACAGACCAAAGGAAGAGTTAAATGAAAGAAAATGTTTTAGGTTCCTGTCACTTGAAAACAGATAAATATTGTAACTTCCCTTGAATATTATATTGTTTCCTACAGATGTAGGAAAACCTAGGTATTTAATGTCATATCAGATAAGCTACTTCAAAAAGTATCTTAAATAAAAATAGGTGGGGTTATTTAGTTAGTCTTTGCACTCAGTTTCATTTCAATGAGAATTTATGCAGTTGATAGCAGAGGAGTTACTTTACCAGTAGTTCCCTGCTGGGAGTTACTTTAGAAGGAGTGCTTTGCTCCCATTGCCTTTGAGAGATGCTGTTAGGTCTCTGCCAGCTGAGGTGGTCCAGGGGAGCAGCAGGAAGAGCTGTGTCTGATAGAAGTTTGCTCCACTTGCAGGCTTCTGAGGCATGGACCATGAAATACACTCACATATAGGGCCAGAAGCCAAAGAACGAAAATAAGAGATAGCAAGGACTAGGATGTGCTAGGGGATGGTTTGTGGTCTTGTGCCATTCATTTTCCACTGCTGGGGGAAGTTTAGTCCTGCAGTTCAGAGGTCTGTGAAGCGTAAGAGTAACGCAAAGGGCACAAATTTGTTTGTTTCACTAAGCCATTACAGTAAAGTTCCTTTCACGTGCTTAGTCCTTCACTGTTGTTTTAGATGTTTATGTTTTTACAAAATCACAGCGTGAATTTTGCAAGTTGTGTAGCCCCTCTCAGCTATACTTCCTGTGGAAAACCTATTAGATGATACGTGGTGAATGACATTAGATAATACCTGGCCAGAAAACTACTCTTGCACTTGACTGGAAACTGATTCAACTCCTGATTTACGAAAGGCTTTCTGCTAACACCAGTTTACTTGGCTGTGTTGTTTCTGCAGGAGATTTGCGCTCTGCTGCTACCATGTTTGCTTGTAGAACATTTTCACTCTTTCCCTGCTGGGAGAGCTTTTTTTGGCTCTAACATGACAAAATACAGACACTTGTTAAAAAAATTAAAACCTCTTATGCACATAAAAATTACTGTGACCGGTCTCCTGACTTTCTTATTAGGGGTTCTCTTGAGATGCTTCTAAACATTGGTTAAACTACAAAGCTTCCTTAGCCACGTGCTTCTGAAGGGCTGCCTTGGAGAGTGGAGCCTCTTGGAAGCTTGGAGCCAAGTTGGAAAATCAGTTGTGTGTTGCCTCCTAAAACTGAATTATACTAATAGTCTAAGAGGTTTGCAACCTTGCTTTCTCTCATCAAGGCTTCCTTCCTTTTGAGGAGCTCCCAGGAGGTGCATCTTGTCCTGTTTGTTAGTAATTCCTCTTCTGCTTCTGTCTTCAGTGCACTTTCTGGGAGTCTCTGAATTGCAACTGTAGCATAAAGTACTTTCATACATGCACCAGCACAAATTAGTCTCATACTACTTTTGTACCACATATGTCTACTCTAAATAGGTACCAAATACCTATCTGTTACTTACATGTCATAGGATTGATATTCAGAATCGCAGGAATGATTGAGGCTGGAAGGGACCTCTGGAGGTCACCTTGTCTAATCCTTTTCTCAGGCAGGGATGCCTAGAGTTGGTGGCCCAGGACTGTGTCCAGTTGGGTTTTGAGAATCTCCAAGGATCCAGACTCCATCATATCTCCATGTGAATGAAATCTGATTTGGCCTTTTAGCATATTTCAGTACTGATGAAGTATTTGGGATGCATTTAATGCATCATCATTTACGACATTCTGCAGTAAATGTTGCCTTTGATATTTGCAGTAAATCCCAAATTTGGTCTGTTGTAAGGCTGCCATGATATGTTATACATAGAAGACATGTAGACTGACCGTAGAAGCTGCTGAACTGTGTTTTGTGGCTGTGTTGGGGGTTTGTTGGGAGGGAAAGGTGACACGATGAAGGACTGTGAGGGAGGTGAATAAGCTCATGTGTAAAGGACACACAGCTCTGTCCCCATCTCTGGGACAGGAATATTATTCTATTCCTGTCCCTAGACCCCTGTCTCAGGAGGTCTCCTGTCTTCCAGTGTCCACCCCTGGCCTATCGGGATGCCATTCCAGGAGCTAGACATGGCTTGGGACAGCCCTTGGGTAGCTCTGCTCTTACCCACAGGTTCCACACCACTGGTAGCTCCACATTTGTGTGGACTGCTGAGAGTACGGCCCACAGATTTGGAAAGCTTCCAAAGTAAATTTTATCCTCCTTTTCCTTTTTTTCCTGATCCTCGCCACATTTGGTCTTAGGCCATGGAGAGAAGTTGGAGAATTACTTGGATTTTGCTTAGCTTAAGTAAGGCTCTCAGGAGAAAATGCAGATGAAGATGTGTGGTACACAGGGTTGTTTTGTCTTGTTGAAATGGAGAAATGAGGAGTTGTTACAAGATGCTACTCCTGACTCGCATAGAAGACTTTTGGGGCATATTGCCACCTAATTTCTCCATGCTGCAATCTTCCCACGTGTGAAGCAGGTGTAGACACATTTGCATTAGCAAGCATTTTGTGAGGTTGAATATTTTGAGGTTGCTCAGCTGTTTTGGGATCCTCAAAGTGAAATTACAGTATAAAGGGCAAATAAATAATTATAATTTGGCCACTTCATTTTTCAAGACAACTTAGTTCTGAGCTAAGGAAACTTCAAAGCTGACATGTCATTAGGAAATAAAAAATTACTAAAAGCTAAGGAGGTTATTAAGCCAAACTGTGATTAACTGAATTAGAATGAAGTAATGGCAAAATATTGCCACATTTGTAATTACCTCTTTAAAAACATAAGCATTTAAAAAATTGATGTTTAAAAGTAGGATTTTTACCAAAGAATCTCTTTGCATGATTTACATTTCTTTACAGGAAAATAACTAGTGCCTCAGAATGTGATAAAACTGTATTATTATCAATGCCTACAATACAAAAAGATGAAATTGAGTAAAAATTCTAGTGTGTGGGGTTTATTTTCTCATATTCATATAAATTAATTTTACAAATAAAATAAAAAGACAGATTTACTAGCCATGCATATTAAAATTATTTCCCTTATGGGAAAATTGGCTTTTTTGAGGATTCTTTGAGAGGGAAGCACCAAATTATTAATCATGTGTTGCCTCAGTGATAAGAAGGTGTTTATTGACTGAATGTTTTACTGGGACTGGCTGCAGTAGAAAATGAAAATATGCTGAGTAAATTAATAAAGACAGTGCAAAGAATAAAATTACTGCCATTCTTACAAAGTTAAATTTTTAGCAAAATTCTTCCAGTAGAAGCTAAGGAGCCATCTTTTCCTGGCAATATGAAATTTCCCACTGAGCTTTTAATCTGAGTGTCAATATATAAGATTAGCCTGATTGAGACAGGTGATTAAGTCTCCAATTTCATTTCAGATGAAAAAAAAAAGAAAGCTGTGCAGTAGAGCATGAGGAACTATCATCTGGTGCTCTGTGCATGGTCATTGTTTTTTCAGTCATCTTTTAAGCCGCAGTGTGTGCCCTGCTTCTTTTCAATGTGCTGGAGTAAAGCTGGTTGTGCTGTCTGAGAGAAATGTAGCAGCTTTCAGCTGGGGGTTCATTAACAGGTTGTTCTTTTTTTTTTTTTTTTTTTTATCAGTTGCAACATGAGTAAATACAAATTTCAGGTACAAGTTACTAGTAAGGATAGCAGTCAGATCCAGGCTACCATATGTATTTTCTGTCTGTGTAAGAATGAGAAGCAAGGTGTTAATATCAGCATGTCAATATTCATGGGGGGAAAATGTGTAGAACCTGCAAGAACTGGCTGCTGTGCACAGAATTTTTGTCTGATGATATTACTGGAGATGTCATTTTATGGTATTGCTTAACAGGAATTTTCATAGAGATGGCTGTATCTGCAAAAGAGAAGGAAAATGCCAAGAGTCAGTGAGGTTTTACTGCTTGCTTCCTGTGTGGAGGTAGTATTGAATGCTATATGATTGTCCAATTTAAACACTAAATGGATAGCTCCAAGTAGAAATTAGGTGGTGCACATGTCAAGAAAATAAATGTTAGTCTCTCACTGTACACGAGCTTTAAACAGCCTTTGCTCTTCTGAATATTCGCACATTATATCTTGGAGCTAGACAAATGCTTTTGCTATTTTTCCATTATTATTATTATGTAATTGTGCAAAAAGCTGTCTGGATTTTATAGCCCCTGACTGCTGCCAGCTCTGTTTGAATTAGGTCTGTCATTTCTATCATATGTTACTTGAGTAGGGCATTCTCAAGTATTGTAGCCTCTCAGGGCTATTGCTTGCTGCCCTCTCCCAGTATTCTCTGCAGATGAAAGAGATGCTGAACCTGTAGGAGGGTTTTAGGGTTATTTTTTCCTCTGACGGAGCTTTTACTCTGTCTTCACCATTTGCATGTCAACCTCTGTGAAGAGGGTCCATCTCTGTGTTGCAGATTAATTCCCAAAGCTAATTAAACCTCATGAAACAGTTTTTTCAAGCCCAGCAAAGCTACTACAATTGAAGATAGGATTGCTTTGGTTGAGTGACATAGCTGAAACTTCTGAAGCATCCAGCATCTGTGAATGTTCTGTCTTTTGTGGTTTGGGAGCACATTCATTCCTGTTTTTCAAGAAAGGGGCTGTAAGAAAGCCGTATGCATTTGGTGAATTATACGTATTCCCTGAGGTGCTGGGATGGCAGTGTTTGACGAGAAAGACTATTCAAGTGTGGATCAGAGTCAATGCCTGAAATCTTCCTGAGGTTTGAAAAATGTCTGTGTCAAAAGGCTCTTGTCCCATTCAACTCCTATGGCTTTTCTTTTCAAAACATGTCAGTTTGAGTGTAAATGTTAAAGCTTTCATTCTCATGACGTCCTTTTGAAGCGTAAACGAGATTTGTATAACCCTGCTAGATATTTAACATTCATTTTGCAGAGTACGCAGGTAACTATCAGCATATAGGGAGTTGATAATGCTTGCAGACTAATTGCTTGAAAATGGATTCACATTATCCGTGAAAAAAACTAATAATTCATTTAGCTGAAAGCTCAATGCACATGATCCTTCAAAACTGTCTAATGACTCAAGACCTTCTTTGCATTTTAACTGTTTTTTCTTAACCAGATAAGGATCTTAGATAATGTGCTCATAATTGCTTTATTGCAAGAAAAGTATTCCTGGAGGAGGTTCGTTTCTTTTGTTACTTCAGCTTTCAGTGTAATCCTCTTTCTGCCTCTATATCGAAAATAATATAGAGGACTGTTTTCTTATGACGTTGACAAGACATGACTTTATTTGGCCTAGAGAAAAAACCTTCTTTGCTCATTCTGAGAATGTTATACTAATTGCAGATGCTGATGTATTCTTCCCTCCTACATTCTTGTATTCAGTCAAAACTGAATATATTTTCAGATGAGACCTGCAGAATCTGCTGCTCTTTAATATCAGACCACAAAAAACCAGCACTCTGCAGCCTCAGTTCATCTCACTGGTGAGCTTCTCTTCATGAATATACTTTATTCTGCTTTCTGAGCAGGAAGGTTTAAGGGCATTTTGTCTGAAAACTCTCAGCAATAGTTTTGATTCCTGTTTGCTTTGTATGAGGTAGCACTAACTTTCATGTTTGAACTACAAGGTTTGTGAGCTGCTAATGTGAAGCAAACCAATGACCCACATATGTGTGATAAATTTTAACCCTGGGAGTCTGGTCTTTGTAGAGTCCCTCTCTAATGAGTAGAGAGGATGTGGTAGCTCCTCTAGCAAAAACCAAAACTGTTCCAACTTCCTCTGCTGGGTTGCTCCTGGAAGAAACTTCAGTCTGCCCATTGAGAGTAGAGGAAATCTCATGAGATTACAGTTTTAAGGCTGCTTTTTTTAAGGCTAGTTTCTCAAAGAATTTCTTAATAGTAAAAAGAGATGTAAGAGAATGCTTTTAATAGGTCAATGCTGAATCAGTAGGCTGGATATGTCAACCTGCATGTTGATAGCTGCATTGTAAATGCAACATCCCTCATCCAAAAGAAATTGCTTGTATTAAACAACCACATTACTGCAACTTAGAAAAATATAAGACATGAACAGCCAGCCTACCTTTTCTTACACAGGCTTCAAATAAGATTAAACTAAATTTATCACTGTGGAATAGGATTCATCAAAAGCAAAATAATGTGGTAATGTTTTTTGGTTCTCTAAAATATCTTTGTAATAGATTAACCAGATGTCACCTGAGGAATTTGTAGTTAAAGCTAGTGTATTACCAGAAGAATGTGGGAATCTGTACTGTAAAAATTTCTGATGCTTTCTTGCTCTTTATTAAAAAGAAAAAATCTGTATGATATTTTAAGATGTGTTGAATTATTCATGTAGACATATTAAACAATGAAGACTGTTGGCTTTTCACCATACCATTTTGATAATTACTGTTGGTTTATTTTTTATAAAAAATAGTATCTTGCAGCTCAGAGCTGTATTTTCCATATTATTATTTTTTCCTTGTGTTGCTGTCCTATTTAAAATCCTGTATCATTGCCAATGTATTCCAGGTTCTGCACCTCAAGCCAAAAAGAAGCTGAGATTTCTGTGTATTACAAAGGGGTTTTATACAACATTTCTTTAATAAGGAAAGAGTATGTAATGACACATTGCATTAATTTGGCATAATTGCATTCCTCAGTGGTGATGCACCTGGAAATCATAAAGAAAGTTTCGTAACTCTAGAAATTAGGAAGTTGTTGACTTTACTAGAACTTTACTAGAAGGATTAGAACCAGAAAAAAAGTTAAGCTGTCCCAAAATAAATTAGATCTTTTTGATACAAAACAACAGTATCATACAAGACAACAAAGTATGTGAAGTGAAAGCTTCCTAGAGAAAAATACCTTCATTCATTTTCTTTTAATTGTAGGTGTTTGAAAGGCCTGAACTTCTTGAAGTAGTCTTGTCATGATGAGTTGACAGTATAGAAATGTAATCAAAATTCTCATTTAAATGGTAGACAGCATTGGATTTTTAAATGTTTTATTATTAAAATAG
Source organism: Zonotrichia leucophrys gambelii (assembly GCF_028769735.1). Taxonomy (NCBI): domain Eukaryota; kingdom Metazoa; phylum Chordata; class Aves; order Passeriformes; family Passerellidae; genus Zonotrichia; species Zonotrichia leucophrys. The sequence continues at coordinate 19,614,608 of NC_088169.1, read as the reverse complement.
TGATGTATATATAGTAGAGAAGTTTATTAATTTGCATGAGTAAGTTTCTTCTGGTTTGTGAATGCATTGTGCCATTGATGAAGAGACATATGAACTTGCACTGTATAGGTCAGTTTGTTTCGGGCTGATATTTTTCTCTTGTCTCATTGTAATCCCATTATCTCAATTATTTTGTCCTACAGACAATGGAGAACTGAGTACAGTATTGTAAAAAATAAGTGTTAGTGAGAACTTGATTTTAATGCAATTTTTGTAAGACAGTGGACAAAAACTGAGAAAGTATTTTATTTTTTCCCTTTCTGCAAAATCTAATGTGTTAAAGTTAGACTGTTACTTCAGTTGGGGTCTAAGTTGTGGGTCTTGTGTAGTATGTACCTGACCTCTCTCCTCCCTGCTGCTCTGAACTGGATAATGAACAAGTTATTCTTCATCTCCATAATTACCAAATATGCTAGGAATAAATGTCTAGCAATAAGTACCCATATTTCACGCAATGCTCATGTGCCAGCCTTCAACCTTGGAGATGCCACGTGTCTTGATGATGTTTTCTTTCTGATGTCAGAGTTAAAGATGAAAATGGAGCATGGTGGGTTTGTCTGTGCTGCTCTTGATCAGTGCAATGGGTCATTCAATAGATAGTCTCTAGACATGAAACTGCTCTTTTATTTGGGCTTTGTATTCCATATTTATTTTTTTAATTTAAACTATTTAGCATGGAATGATATTATTTTGCTAAGAATTTGTTTGCCTGATTTCAGGGTAAAAGATAATGTAGTGCACATCTGAATAAAGAATATTTTTGATTTTACAAAAGTGTAGAACTGCTTGAGACTCAGCTAAAGAACCTTGCATTGTCTTGACACATCACTTGGTTTATTTTCATGCCCATTATGTTGCTTTGTTCAAATTTAGTGAAAAATAGTGAAGAATAAGTGCAGTCAGAGGCATAAGGTCTTTTACATGATCATCTGAATTTTAACATTAATTTTAGTGCAGGAAAAAATAACTAGTGCAAGAATATTATGAAAGCTTTCCAATGAGTTGACAAATGTTTTTGCAAAATTATAAGAATAAACTTCAACTTCTTAACCAGATTCACTAGTGTTTTCAATACCATCCTTCTTGAAAATATTTATTGTGCTTAAAATATAAAATAACTTTATAAAAAATGACTGGAAATCCACAAGCTTGTATGTGTTTCTGTATAAGGGGTAATTTTTTTGTGTTGATATTAAGGACTTCATTATGCTATATAATACAATTCAAAGTCACTTGGCTTCCAACTGGTTTACTTTATACAAGGTAGAGTTTAATCCTCTGGGTTTGTCTAAAATCTAGGCAGAAAGTAATTTAGAAAAATTTGGGCTTTCATGGCAGATCTGAAGAGCTTGGAAGAAGTCTGACATCAATGTTTTGGATGATAATTTTCTAGTGGCATGAGAAGGGAGTGGGCAAGGTCTATTCTGTCCTTTAAAAAAGGCAGACTGTTGGTAGCCATTGGATGAAGTTTGGCAATGTGGGAATAAGCAATCCTGGGATTCTTCCATGCAACCTCTAAAATTTTGTTACAGATTTTATGGAGAGAAAAATCCACAGTCCATGAGTACGGTGTTTATATTTGAAGCCATTCTATAACTCTGTGCCTAGAAAGAGGAAGATTCTGCACAGAAATGTTGTAGCATTGCTTATCAAGATTCATGATATATAAATAGTTGGAGACTTGAAAGTTCACTGAATGAGGATTTTCTTCCTCTTCCACCATCATATCCTCTCTATATGTTCCCTGTCTAAGGGTTTTGCTTAGCAAAGATTAGTCAAGCCTATTTCTTTTTGGCAGCATAGTGGAACTTCAATTTGTCTCCCATTTTTCTCCTTTATTCCCTTTTGACTGGTCCATATTCTAATTGAGAAATAATAATTCTTCCTACTATTCACTATTTTTTTCATACTTCCCCTTGAGCCAACTACTAATTCTGGGAGCTGCAGAATTTTTCAGATGTGCGCTTGTTAAATTTTTACTGAGATTCCATCTAACAAAGTCTGCCTTATTTTGCATTGGTCCATGCTGACCTACCTTAAGAATGTCTTAAATCATCTTATCTTCTTTTTGTTTAAGCTGTCATGAATCACCTGGTAAAGTCTGTGAGCTACTTCGATCTTTTAATTTGACATCTTATCCAGTTTAAAAAATTGCGCTCATTGATTTCTTCACAGAGCCTGTGTTTTCTGTTTTACCTATGTGTTTTTTTAATGACCTTCAGGTTTGATTTTATGTCTCGAATTGATTCCCTAATTACCTGTTTTGTAATGATTAAATGTGTCCCTCATTTTTCATTTTAATTCATCTAGTGATCCCATCCAGCCATTGACCCTCATTGCACTGTTTTCTCAGTAGATACAGATCTGACGTGAGATGTTTCTTCAGGAAACATTTTTATTTTAAATTAAAAAAGAACGGGTGAGGGGGAAGCTATGGGCCCTGGTACTTCTTTATCTCTGCTAAAATCTATCTCCTTTGGGTCTTCATTTTGAACATGAGAAGATATCTGGTCAGATACAAAATAATTAGATGCTTTAGAACTTTTGCAGTTCTTGTAAGTGATTATTTATTTATCATTTATTTATTTTATCAGAGATGCATCTATCTGATGAAGGTAACAACACCTGCCACCCTAAACTCGTATGGAAGTTGTTGGGGATACACTTTAAGTCAAATTATATTTTAATGTGGAGGAGATTTGTAATTTCTCTTTCACTGTCCACCTCTCATTTCTATCACTGATTCCACTATATCAAGTTTGGGCCCAGCTAAACCAAATAAATCCTGCTGTCTGATAAAAAGTGAAATGAGGAATGTGGTGCCTGAAGGAATATTTCAGCTTGTCATTCCTTTCCAAGGAAAAATGTCTCCTTGCTTTACTACTACTCCGAGGACAGAGAAGATTACAGAATGCCCAAGATTAATATCTCTTCTGGTGCATCATTCAACCATTTCCCTTAACTTAGGAATGAAAAATTTGTTGATGGTTTTTCATGCTTGCACTGCTTTTTTGGTTTTTTTACTGTGCAGCATCTCTGCATGAGCTCATGCAGCTCAGGGCAGCAGCTACATATGGGGCTGCAGGGGGGTTGATGCACTTTAGGTGTGCTTTAGGTATAATTTTCAGATGAAAGAAGAGTTTTGGAAGAGAAGGTTTTAAAAATCTCAATTAGAAAAATATGTATCTGTTTACAGAAAAAATAAAGATCCTTCAAAGTGCTTTTATATTAAAGCAGCTGCCTTTTGTAAATAATCAAAAGAGAATTGACTCAAGGGTTTCAATTGTGTACCTTTTTGGAAAGCAATGCAATGATGTTACTGTATTTGATATGGTGAAGTACTGTTGAAAGTGGACTTCTGATCTTCTACCCAGAAAACTGAAGGATGAAAACATCAAAAGACATATCTGGAAGTAATAATGCTTCACCCAGTATGAGACAAATAATCCTTATCTTAAAGTGGACTATTTGAGAGAAAATTATAAATGCAACACTGTACTTCAGTGCCCTTATATTTGTGGAAACATCTCTGTGGGCAGTCAGGGAAGAACAGGTCTGTGCTACTTGGGAAGTGTTTGGGGCGGTTTTGTTTTATTTGTACACGTGCACTCCTTTGTTTTAATGCAGCATCAAAACTTTACATCCACTTTATTGCCTTCCACCCCTAGCCAGTTGTTGTCCAGGCCATGCCCCATCCCTATGGTAATCCTTACACCTCTCATGGCTTGCTAGAGACCACCATGGGACCACCATGAAGGGATGTCACTGTTGGTGCCACTCTGCTTTCCCTAAGCCTTTCTTGCTAAATGGAAATAAAGTATGTACTTCAGAGTCCTTTATAAAACCACATGAGTAGAAATCTGAAAAATCTGACTGAGTTCAAGAAGCATTTGGACAACATTCTCAGGCACTCTGTGTGAAAGTGGGGCTGCAGCAGGCTGGATGTTGGATTCGATGATCCTGATGCATCCTTTACTGCCAAGCAGATTAAAAACTGTTTAATTGATTTGTTCTAATAGAGTGCATAAATTCAGGGTATTAAGAATATTAACCCTGAAAAAATGATACTTAGTAACAATGGAAATAAATTATAAAATAATCTTTACTGATACTTTTAAAATCAGAAGTTTGGGGCTTTTTCTTGAGCCTTCTCTGACCCAAGCGGTGACTCTTGATCCCATGGCATGGGGTTTGCTTGCCTGCATGCTCCAGGGATGGTCAGTGGTACCTCATGTAAGGGGATTGCTTCGCTGGTCAGGTTCTCAGCTGACAACTCTTCACCTGGTCAATCAGCCCCTGGTCCAAGGATTTTGTTGGTTTTGGGAAGGAAATTATAGCCCTTATGATACTGGAGTGAAAAATGAACCTGGGTGTCTCACAGTCATGAGGATACAAGCTACTAAACATGCATTTTCATAACAGGGACTCTTGCTGGCCTTGGGTTCTCCAGATTTTGGAATAGTTTCATTGGATTTTGCTTTACAGCCCTTCCTATACAAATTGAGGAATGTATGATACACCTGTGTATTCCCCACCTCTTTCTTTCTCTCTAATTAACTTTGGTCCAATGATTTTAAACTAATTAGATCATCCAAGCTGGTGCTAGGAGGCAGGGAGACGTTTCTAATGTGTTGGATTCAGTGAAAGTACAAATTGGATATTTTTCTGGCAGAAGCTGTTTTCCTGCTTTTTCATTCACTGATAGAGGATTTAGTTTCTCTCCTCTGCCCAGTGCTTCCAGGTAAATGAGTTAAAAGCATTTTAACAGGGTTAGCCTTTGTAGGAGCAATATGTGTTCTGCCAGGTATCTCAACAGCTGGTAATATTAAATTTCTTTCTTATATGGGGTGAAATGTGACCCAATAAAACAAGCAATGGCATACTTAGAATGAGCATTGGGATTTCACTCCACTGACCATTTTAGGATTCAAGCTAGTTGTTATGTTCCTGAAGCAGTGTATTTCTATTCCTGGCATTTTCTTTGCTTATGCATCTCACATGTTTACTTCCAAGGTAAAGAAAGCTACTGACTCAATATGTTATAATAAAAAGTGAGGACAATTATCCTTGTTATCTGCCTGCCTTGCAGTCTTTTTTGCCCTGTTTTGCTTGTTTCTCAACCACAGATTAAACTGGTGTCCTATTTGTGCTTCCTAGACAAGTAGTGGGACTAAACGAGCCTTTTCCAGCTGAACCTGACCTATGAGGTGAGAGGAGTGTGGAGGAGTGGTGGAGAAAGATGATGAAAGGTATCCATGGGATATTCCCCAAGGAAGAAGTGCATTATAAAATGAATGCATGCCTGGTTCCTGCTATATGAGAATGGTTATAGCTATGTGAGGAGTCAGTAGGACAGATTGAGTCAAATATTATTAGTGTGGTAAAAAGGGAGAAATTGGTTTAGATAAAACCAACTGAGAACATTATGAAAGAAGCCAAGATTGCAGTAGGGGGGGAAAAAAAGGCTTCATAAAGCATATAAACAGAGCAAGACTGTGCCTCTGGGCATGTGCTTGTATTTAGTGGAAGTGTTTAGCTCCAGTGCCTTGGGCAGTGCTGAGGGAAGAGCTGTGCCTTAGAACTAATCTGTTTTTTCCCTGCTCATCACCCTTGGCATCTCAAGGGAAGGGGCTGCACTTCCCCACAGAGAGAGGAATGGTGCAGCCTTTGCTCCAGACTGGCTTGATGCTTCTGCTCACCACTTCCCAGCTTTCAAAGCCGGCTGGAGTGACAAGGGAAGGAGCCCTGTCACTGACTGAGCCTGCCAGCTCTTCAGAGCACATGGTAGTCTAGCTGTAGGGTGAAGAAGGGAGAAGAAAAGTGGGTACAAGAGCCAAAAAATGTATTCAAGGATCATCGTGTTATGCGTCTGTGCAACTGCAAATTGTTTTGTGCACCGAGCGAGTAAGGCAAGACGTAGAGGGGTGACAAGGGAAATTTGGTGTCAGACTGAGTTTGCATTGTTCAAATGGAGAAAATGTTTTATGTTTTATGACTCGGCGTGCAGCACGGCACATGAAGTAAATATGCCAGTAAATTGAGAAGCATTTTCCTCCTCAAAAGAGAGTAAATATTAATGAAGATACAGGTGGTGTGCACACAGATGCACACACAGAAGAAAATATAAGAGGAAGTAGAGCAGTTATAAAAAGCAAGCTCTGGAAGACTTTGATGGCTGCCTTCCCAGAGGTTTTTGGTGGGGGGAAGGTGGAGGAAAATGCAATGGCAGCAACAAAAAAGAAAATCATAAGAGGGTTTTATAAACTCCTGAGGAACTGGGAGATGAGACTGAAGGGAACTGAGCAGCATCCTCTTCTTAACAGATAAAAGGGAATGTGCTGTAAAAAGCAATATTAAAGTTTGATCTCTTTGCTGGTGACATTTTTGTGATTGATTTAGGGCAGTCCCCAAGCACAAGCTGTAACAGGCCATGCTAGGTCTAACTACAGCACCTTGCTGCAGCTCTAGAGAGACGGGCCCTGAGGACTGGCAGCAAAGGAACAGCTTTTGCTATGGTGAAGACAGCTTGAAACTTAGTAATGGGGCTCAGGGCTAGATTCAAGGACAGAAAATATTTCATGCTTATAGCCAAATGCCTAATGCACAAGCCTTTAACAAAGGATGGTACCATAGAGACCAGAGCTGGGTGGGAGACGTTTTAATTTAGTTTAAAGCCAATGCTGCCAAACACAAAACAAACTCATATTTGGCTTTTGTGTGGATGGATGAAATTTGTGAGCGCTGAAGATCTGAAGCTTTCCACTGTGCCTCGCTCCACTTCTTTCCACCCTCAGACAGGGCTCAGCCCATAGCTCCCATGACTCTTATCACCTTGTGGGGCTCGTAGCAGAGAAGCCTTTTGAAGGAGAAGCAGAGAGGTTTGAGGGACTGTCCTGCCCTGCCCTCCCTGGAGCCAGCCAGGCTGTTGGGAGCCTTAGAAGGATGCAGCCAAAGGAAGGGCATCTCCAGCTGTGCTGTGTTTCATGGCAGGCACTGGCCAGGGCACAGGGAAATAACAGCAGAGAAACAGAAGCGAGGGCTCTGGCATCAAGGTACTCAGTTACACAGTACCTTTGTGTATAAATTGGGAAAAGAGGAGTCTTGAGCAACATAATGTTGAAAAGAAGGGAGTGTGCAGACCTATTTATTTGAATTATTTCTCCTTCAATTTTATTCTGTCTTTATATTTTTCAGTTGCTGTGTGAGTGATGCAGTATTTTGACACTCTGATGCCTTCCTATTGTATACTTGAAACTGTATGTCTTCTGTAAGATTTATGCTAAACCTCTTACAGCTTTTAGGAAAAGAAGCAGCATATTTCATTTGCTGTCTCTCTATAAACAAAACGTAGAAGGACTTTTTTTTTAAGTTTGTGATTTGGGGTAGAAGAAGTAGATTTTTTGAAAATGTGATTAAGAATAAATATGGAAGGACAATTAAATATCTGTCAGATTTCTCAGGAATAGGTGTCTAATAATAAAATTAACTCTTTCCCAGACAAAACCAGGAGAGCAGGGCTTGTCTAAAAGCTTTTATGCAATTCCTCTTCTGCCTCAACATTTCATAGCTAAAAATCTTCCTTCTCCACTTTGAGTTCAGGAAACTTCATTTAATGTCTGAATCAAAGCTGCCATAAAATACCAAGATTCCAGAAAGTTTAATTAGAAGACAAAATAATTAAACTTGTAATAAAATCAGAGGTCCTAGCTCTAAAACAACAAAACTGGGGGAGGAAAAAAATGCTACAAGCACACAGGTAAAATGAAGCTTGGTGGGAAAGCAGATTACTTTGTATGATGTGTATTTCTAGTACTCCATGCATGCATTACATATATGTGTGTGTGTATATATATATGTGTGTGTGTATATTTGCAGGTCTCGTTTTTCACCTTTTTACTTGCAGCTAGATATTGTGTTCCTCATTTGATCATAAAATGGGTAAGGAATTTAAAATAATTTTGCAAATGTAGCTTTTGGTAGAAAAATAGGTAAATAAATCATGTTTACATATTTTGTCAGGATAAGTCCTGTAAACTTGTAGACTTCAAAATGTCTGTATTAATGACACAGTAGATCACAAAGACCAGTTTAAAAAATATTGTTTGTTGCCTACTTGGATTTCAAATATGCCTACACGTCTGTGTGCTCTGACAGAGCAGGTAAAAAGAAATAATTGCCTTGTTGTGACTTAAGAAAACTTTATTTTCCGAACTCTCTCCTAGATTTACTTCTAGGGAACAGTATGGGGGGTAAAAGAGTGTATCCTCCCAGATATGTCTTCAGGACTCTGACTCAACTGTGTTTAACCCAACAGCAGGGTTAGGGCTGTTGCAATCTAAGCTGACAGTCAGTAAATATTTACCGTCCAAAGCACCCTGTGTTGTTTCTTTGTGCTGTCAGTTCTGTGGAGCTAATTTTGAGCTGGTGAGTTGCTGATGTGGACAGGAAGGTTCCTGGGCAGTGCTGCACTCCAGCGCTGCTCCCTGAGCACACACCTGCCCAGAGCTGCAGGAACCTGCCTGCAGGGGAGAGCCAGACCACCAGCTGTGCTCTGGGGCTCAGCAGCCGCAGTTAGGTACTAGTGTTTGCTGTTGATCATATGCAGAAATGAAAACCTGACCCTACTACAGTTAGTAGTAAAAGTTCTGGCATCTTAAGTAGGATTAGAATTTCTGTTTATCTTCAGTAATAGTGTTGGGAAGCCATAGTCCTCATGTGTAAGTACTGTCCTCCAAAGTGAATTTTCAAACCCAACATATTGTTGTTTGGGAACAGAGCATAATCCTCTTATTTAAATTAAAAAATAGAATAACAACTTTATTTCAAAAACCTAGGCATATTTAAATTTATTATTTTGTTGGGGTTGGTGATAAATAGAAGATTAAAATGTTTTAAGATATGACCTTTAAAATAAAATTAACTCATTTCACCAATACTGTATTTGTTGACATACTAATTTATTTTAGCAATGCCTACGACAGTCTCAAGTTAACTTAAACTTGGTAACATGCTTATCAAACCTGAACCTAGGTTGTTTGGAACTTAGATTTATAATTGTAAATCACTGCAGTCATGTTTTTAAGGATATTGAAGCATCTAAAGGTTCAGGTGGGCTTCAGTAGAATCACAGTAAATAACTCCTGTTACTGGGCATTTTTTTTTTTGCCAGTTTTATAAATAACTAGGCCCTTATGAACACATGTAGCATTTCCGAATGTCTTTACAGAAATTAAGCTGTCAAGTTCTGGCTCTATGCTTCAGAAAATGGGTGGGAGAGTTAATACACTGAGGAAATAAAAATAGCTCTGTGAAGTATAATGGAGTGGTGGGTGATAAAATCAGCCTGCTGACCTGTTGCTGGGGGTGAAGCTTGCTAGCAAAGGCAGTGAAACAGCAGCACTTAGCACATTCCACATAGGCTCTGGCATCCTCCAGGACTGTTTCTTGGGGTGTGAAACTCTGCAAGTGGCTGGATGACTGGAAACCTGGAGGCTGGCTGCTGTGCTAGTAGTGCTTTGCTGTGGCTAAAGCAGCAGAGAGCTCAGCATATGCTAGGTCCCTTTACATTCATCTTACCACAACCAAGACTTTGGGCTGGCAGAATTGGTTTACTTTATCCTGTCAAGGAAAGAATCTATTTCTAAATGAATTTGCAGTGCTGGAGGAGGGAGTGCAAAAGGGTAAAAGTTAATGTATGATTCTTGAACCAGACTTGGTAAGAGTTTTCTCAGTTGCTTCCATCTGCAGTCACTGTCTCAAGATGTGTTTCTGCAAGACAAAAAATGCACAGATTACAAGAATTATTTGTTTTCTAATGGCTTTTGTACAAGAAAGGATTAAGCAATTTAATAGTCATAGCTGGGGAAAAAAAAAATTTAAATGCTGGTTACTTCTTCCCCAAATTTTGCTGTTTCCCACTGTAAGGGACATGACAAGGAAGCTGGGCTCAAGCCATTTTGGGTCTGACCATCAGAATCTGTTCTTTATGTTGTTTTTCTGTCTTTCCTGGATAAAATGGACTTCTGCAACCTCTCATGGGCACCCAAGGTTTCTTATAGTCTGACATGGGTATTCTGATCCTTCTTCTGTCAGGGCTTCACCTTTTGCTGTATCATACAGAGCAGCAAGAGAAGAGCAATTTTGTTTACTCCCTCTTCCCAAATCTTCCCATATTTTGTATTCATCATATTCCTTTAAGTGAAGGAGAATGCACAAATTACCATTTTTCTTCTTTTTCTGTCTTCTTTCTTGCAACTCAGAAAGATGCCACTTTTTTTTTTTTTTATTGTGAAAATCACATATACCCATTGAATAATTTTTAAACCTTTAGCTCACTAGTTCCAAAATATCTGTTGTGCTGAGGCTGTCACATGAAGGTCTGACACAATACAGCTGGTGCTGATGTTGGAGCCAGTTCAATTGAACATATCTCTTTCATTCCCTGTTGGTATGAGGTGACCTAATTTATGGGGTATGTTGTGAAGTTATTGGGAAACAATACAATGGTAGGTGGAACAATGCATATATCAGCTCTTAAATGGATTAAACCCACATGTGGCTGGGTGACTCCAAGCAGTTTCTGCACTGAAAACACAGAAGTTCATTTTAGAATTTGCATTGACTGCTAAAATTTAGTGTTTCTGTATGCTCTCTCTCAGATTTTCCTGTACTGATATTGTGCCTAATTTCATTCCTCTTGCAATGCAATTAATAGCAAGCTCTGAGAACTGCAGATTTAGAGAATGCATAATATCAAAGAGCTGGACTCCATCTGAGTGTGTGTGCAGGTGCAATCCTTGATTGGAGTAACATGCAGTTACAACGTGCAAACAGATTCATCTACATTACTGTAGGAAAACAGCCAGAAGCACTACAGCTTTTTGCCAGAGAACAACATTAAACCTGTGTAAGTCGCAAAGTCCCTCTAGTTTTCTTTCTGCAGGGAAAGTTCCATTTTCTGCTCCAAGATCTTTAAGGAAGCTGCTTGTCAGTGGCTGTAACCTCTGCCTGTACCTCTGTCTGTATCATTTTCATTAGCTATCACTTGCAGAGAGCTGAGAGAGATTCTTTGGGACCTTCTAGTAGCTATCACAGTAGCAATGCAGTTGTAGCTTGCCAGAATATAAGCATATGTACCCAAACTCCTACCATGGCATATAATCAAGGACTGGTGAAAATTGGAGGGGAAAAAGATTTTTTTTTTCCTGTGTGTATGTGTAATTTCATTTCTAAGAGCCTGCTATTAGAAGAAATTTATAAGTCCATTTACCTAGATGGATTAACATCATAAGATATTAGGGATTTAGATAGCTGGAGCCTTGGTATTCAGGAGCTTTATGCAGCAACATTTCACAATTATATTTTCTCTTTTGGTTGTAAAAGTAATGTCTGCCTTCAGAATGTTTTTCAGGTCATAAATCAAATTAAAGAAAAAACATGCATTTTGTGTTACAGGTTTTTGTTTCCAGACTTCATGTTTAAAAATCACTGGGTTAGGACACACTGTTGGGGAAAGAACAGGATACAGACCAAAAAACAGGAAAGAATAGAATCAGAAAATTTTGCTTTTTCTGTCTTTTGTTTAGTGATTAATGGGATAGGCATATAGAGTGAAAGCATATAACTCCAGGCAACTTAGTTTTTAGTGTAATAACTGTTTTTCGGAGTTTTTAATGCTGAATTTTTTTTGAGTGGGAAATTGGAGGAGCTGGCTTTGAGAGATCCCTCCCAAATGGAGTTGTCCTGTGATTCTGTGATGTGTAATTGTGTAGGTTGCTGTTGGAGTATGAACACTGCTGCCTCAGAGCTCAGCAAGAGCTTTTGCTGGTCATTGTGTAGCAGGAAAATGGCAGAGCCATGTGGTTTGGGCAGCTGGTACCAGAAACATCATTCAAGCTGAACTCTAGGCCTTGCTGCTAATCTTAAAGGCAGGCAAAAGGAAATGGTGCAGTCACTAGATTCACCAAGTGTACTGTAAACTGAGTAATAGGTGAACAGTGATTCTGAGTTGACAGAGAAGATTAATGTTACTGGTCCTTGTTGTGGTTCTCTGGGATAGAGGGGGCTCTTGCCAGAGATTTAAGTTTGCCTTGGTTCTGGTTTTCTTTTTTTTTTTATTTGCAACCAAGAAATTTCTTCCTTTGTCTCCTTTCCTTCTTTTGCAACTTTACACATTTGTAGCTTCTTGTGTGGAAAGCATTCATTTCCTTGGAATTTCAGGAAGACATATATGTTAACCAGTAGAGAATGCAGGAAAAAAATATTTTGAAAACAATTCCTGAGCAAATGTCTAGATCAATTGTCATGGGAATCTGCCTCTGTCACTTACGGATGGATGTTTTGCCCACCTTGTTCTAAGCTCCCCTGTGGTTTGGCCTGGGATATATTGAAGGGATGAATGTTCTGAGATCATTTGTCTCCAGTTTGGTATTGGATCTGCACAGCTTCAGGTCTTCAATGAGTTCCATTAGTTAGTTTTGAAGGCACCTCATATTCTGTTGATGCATATAGTTAAGTAATGCACTTCCCTTAAGTATGTAAGCTCTAAAATAAATTTGAAACATGAGACTTTGGTTCCACTTTATTGGCTCGCACTTCATGAAGTCACTAAGGCTAAGGAAAAAGTTTTTACACCCCACTCCTGAATAATTCTTCCTCATTCGCTAAGGTTTTACGCATGCCATGTTTGTGACATAATTCTGCAGCACAACATGCCAAGTGGTAATTTCCTAAGAATGAAACTGCTTCAGATTTTCGTGTTGTTTAGAGTGCTTTAAATAACCTCCTGTCTGGATGCAGGCTTCTTACCACTGGTGAAAATGTCTGACTACTACATAACATGTCCTTTACTTACAATATTTCTCAGTATGTTGCCATAAAAACCATAATTTTCTCTATGGAGAAATACAAAGGAACTCAAAGAAAAGAAATAAAAGATCCCAGCCTTGTAACATGATAGCAGTAGAAACACAGGCTTTTCTGCATATGTTTTGAGAATGTAAGCAGACTGCTCAGCACATGATTTATCTGGTCCTTTTCTGAAGGTCTTTGCAACTTTGCTGGGGAGTGAAGTATAGAAAAATGCATAGTGTTGTTACCCTTTTAATAGCAGGACGGCTATTTTATCATATATTCCCAGTTTTGAGAATTTTGGTTTAAAGTCAAGTGGAATATTGAGCTTTTAGGGTATTTTTAATCTACAAATTAGAAAAAATACTTTGAACTACAATCATGTTCTTGTATAAAGTATTTGAAATTAGATTTAAGCCCAGCAGACTGATTAGTTTTGTAATTAAGATTTTTGAAGGGGAAATGCTGCTTAAGGAAAGCAAACTCAGCCAGTGGTCAGTGGCTGCATCTCATTTCAAGGTCATCAAATGTGTTTTGTAAGGAGATGACCCTTTAGCTGTCAGAACTATAATCAATGTGCAGTGATGCTTTTTATTGCTGGATTTCTGTGTAGGGAAAATATTTTAAATATACTTTTCTTTCACCTCCAAAACTAAGAGGATAGCATTGGTTTAATTTCATTTACAAAATATATTTAAGATAGACTACCTTTATGTAATTTATTGGCCATTTCATTTTATTTCCCAAGAAGTTGAAAGGAAGGAGATTAAGTCATAGAAGAAATCTGAAGAACTGGTAAATATGAGGGTGTTCTCACTCTTCTCTTTTCTCTGCAATACTCTGCTCTTAAGATCCAGCCAGATCTTTTGTTCTAGAAGAGACAGACAAATGAAAAATGTGACCTGTATCAGATATTTTAAGAAGCCCGTGAAACCAACCAACCAAATAAAACCCAGAACAAACCAAACAACAGACATAAAAGTGCATTAATTGGGCAGCAGTAACTGTAGAGAATCAGAGTACATTTTTTGCACATTTTTTGCTGAAAGGGAAGACTCAACTTACATGGAACAGGGCAGTGCAAGAAACAGCTCTGTCAGTGCTAAAGAGTTTATAACTTTTTGTGGAATCAAAGAAAGGAAGCATTCTGGGGCAGGCAAGGTACCTCAAGGAATGACAAGACCTTTGCCTTGTCCCTTTTCCAAGGCATGTGGAGGTTGTTAGTGCCTGGAACAGTCCAGCATTGCCTCACAAGGTTTGTTTCATACCTTGTCCCAGTGTCCTGCCTGTACCTTTGGTAGTTATGGGTCCACAGAGGACAACAGTGGCTCTTTGCGCAGCCAACACAATTCTAAAGAGCTTTCTATCTAACTGAAATAAACATGTTCCATAGGTACTTCACTGTGCTGTTTGGTTACTTGTGTCTTTGCACGTATCAGTTAGAGAAGAGAGAGGAAAACAAAAATAAAATTTTGGAAGATGCTTGGGGAAAAATGTTCTACACATAGATCCTTAGAACAAAGTTTGTTTGGAGGTAACATCATGTTGTTGTAGTTTCAGACTGAGAGGAACCATTCCTTGTACAGTGAGGTGTGTAATGGGGACAGTGCACATTTTGAAAAGCCAGTGGTTTTCTTCTTCATTGTTCTGTACTGCCTGTGATACAGACAGGAGTCTGGAATTGATGCTGAAGAGTTTGGAGCCTGTGAGTGGCTCACAAAGTCTACAAATAGACTTTTCTGGCCATGTGGAACTGCCTTCTTTTTTCCCTGATGAAGTGATGGGCACCTGCTGGTGTATTTCCTGCCTGTGTGGCAGGAGAGCTGACATGGAGCATTCCCCATGGAATCCCTGGTAAAAGGGATCCTTTACCTTTCAGATCAGCTACACAGCATGGACCCTTGTTGTCTCATGACTGGCAGCAGGAGCAGTGACTTCTGGAGGAGGAATTCATAATTCATTGGAGTGTCTTCTGTTCTCAATCTAGGCATAGGCTGCCATTTAGAAAAAATCTGGTTTAGGCACTGAGGAGATGGAAGCTAATGAAATCTATGAAAGAAACAGTCTGATGGGGCTTTCTAGAAATGTAGCTTCTCTACAATTGTGAATTGCCATAGAGGAGTTCAGTGTGAATTTCTGAGTTGTACTTGAGGTTTCCTCTGGTCCCCCAAAGGATTTAAAGGTCGAGTGAAGCCTTTAGCATTGTTCTCTGTTTGGATTAAGAATGAGTGGTACTTGGTGAAATTGTGAATAATTCAGAGCATCTGTGATGGAAAGTGGGGACAGGAGAAAAAAAAGTTTGGAATTTTTTTTGCTTCAGCCAGTGTTTGGGGAGTAGGTAATGCCTAAGAAAGAAAAACTTTGAGCTGGAGACAATTTCTGATCAACCGGTGAAAGGCAACCTGGTTTTATTCATAGACCTTACCAGGAAAATGGAAAAAATCAACACAAGGTACAAGAAAGGTATTTATTTTCTGAATAGCATTTGCATTTTCCTGATGATGCATGATGCAGTGAGAAAATTTCAGGCAAGTGTGTAGAATACAGCAGTCATATTCTACCTTTGACCAGAGCATGGCTGTGTTGCAAAATTATTGAGAATGACAGGTTTCAAAGGGCAAAAATATTTTTTTAGCATTTTATTCTTATGATCAAATAAGAAAGGCAGTCTTGGACAACAATTCTACCTTTGTTGATTGGTTAATTACAAGTTTGAAACTCTAAACTCATTTGTGGGATGATACTCATCAAATTTCTTTTAACTGACATAGAAAATTTCAAAACTAGAGCACATTTAGATGAGGACTAAAACCCTTCTGCTTTCTTTCCCATCAAAAGATTTGAAAGCGTGTGGGTTGTAGAAGATGAAGGATATCTCAAGTCATTAGGGTTCCCTTCTGTACTGAAATGATTTAGTAATAAGAGACTCAGTATGAATTAAGTTTTTTGCTACAGCAGAAGGTGTCTGGGGCAGTTAATTTTCTTCTTTTGAGTTTCTGGCAGAACTACTTCTCTGGGGGTTTATAGGACTCATCTCTTCAAAGACAAGAAGTCTTTCAGTGTCCTTGATCTTGTATCCAGAAACTATTGTCCATCATGTCTGTGTGCCCCTCAGGAGAGTTTCAATAGCAGGGTATGATGATTGATTGTGATAGTATCTCTACAGATTCTTTAAAACTTTCATTCCTCATTTTTTCAAGTTAAAGTGGTATGATGGAGGTAAAAGTATTGCTGTAGTCTTCTGGGACAGGAGAGGCTGAGAACTGGATTGAGAAAGAAGGGTTTCATTCCTGAGGCAGTGCAAGATTAAATATCGTAGATAGACGGTTACTGAACTCCACTTGTGTCACAATAATGTTTCCTATTTGCACATAGACATGCCCTGCAGATACTTCAGGTGTGGTGTTCTTACTTTTTAAAACAAATAATACAAAATGTTTTATCTCTGGTGTTCCCCTCGGTACCTCCTTGGGATTGTTGTGGCTAGAGCTGCCTCTGTGCTGTGTGTGTGTCCTCCATAAACAACTCTGGGAGTGCAGTGTGGCTTTTGTGCAGGATGTCTTTCTTTATGATGGGTGGGAGAGGGACTGCCGTATGTACTGGAATATGGGAAGCAGAGAACTGGCTTTTGTACCAATGGAGAGTTGAAATGAAGCCAGGCTACATGGCAAAACTCAAAATTTGGAAGTTTTTTCTTCATGTAAACATGAATATACTAAAGGAAGCCAGCGTATCGACACTGTTACTCCATTTGCAGCACTGAGCTGCTTGTGCTACGTGGTCTCACTTGTGTGAGTCACTGCTGCCCCTGCAGACAGTGCTTTCAGGGAAAAATAATTCCTGTGTGTGAGGGGGTACTTTGAGAAACATCAAGATGTTGAACAAGATGATTCCAGGACACTGAATATCCAAATGGTAGACACAACATTATAATATGAATGAATCCCCATAATAAACATTTTATCATTTCAGCCATCCACCACAGTTGCAATGGTTCAAGGGCTTGCTATAAAAGATTAGAATATAATTCTTCCACTATTTTAATCCAACTGAGGAAATCCAAGGTAGATGCTTAAAAAGTTACTAATACATAAAGAGAAAGTAGGCATAGAATATTAATATTTCAAATTATTTATACTTAGGAAAATCATAGAGCTCCATATGGTTCCACATACAGAGATTTTAAACAATTATGAGGATTTTTGTCAGAAACTCTGTGGACCATTTCAGTTTTTGATAGCCTGTGCTGTGAGCTAACAGATATTAAATAAAAGCAACACTGGGAGAAAATAAGGCAGAGGGAAAAAAAAGCTAAGGGGTTTTTTTTGTAGATGTGTTGAGGGGGAGTTTTCAAGGGGAGCTGCTTTGATGGGAACATTTTGGAAGACATGCCTCAACTGTATACTGAGTGTTGTGCCCCATTAGACATTAAATATGCTAAATACAATCGGGACATTCAATTTAACTGAGTGCTTTATCAAAGAACTCTCTGAAGAACGCAGTTCTACAATTTTTTTTGCTGCCATGTGACCATCTGTGAGGCCATGAATAAGCAGAGACGAATCTGAATGAAAAAAAAAATAGCTGCTAATTTTAAGGTGAACCAGTTTACTTTCATTGGCACAGGAGCAACTGTGATGTGAAGCAGGAGATGCTGGGAAAATGGGAATGCTTTTGTGTCAGTGCCAGTTTATGCTGTTTTAAAATTACAGCCTGAGAGCTTAATTTCCACTAGTTCAGGGAAGAACTATATTTATAACAGAATTTACAGGCTTGAGCTATAGAGGTGGCACAGTTAAAAAATCTGTCAGGATTTCTATAGCAAAGACCTATTGAGAGGAATCTCCAATTGCTGGTTAAAAGAAAACAGTTGGGGCAATATTACATACTTATTGTCTGTATGTATGTATTGTCTGTCAATTTTTTTAAATTGAATTTTTCAACCTATTTAAACATTTTTTCCACGTTTGAAAGAAGAAATGTTATTGCTTTCTATGTTCATTATTAACGCTATCTGAACTGCTCTGGACATTAGAAAATTTTTATCTTTAATCTTTAAAAATTCAAACTGTTCTAATTTTGATCTTTAAAAAAGAAGTGGATAATGCTGCAGTTTTGCACTTCTTGTTAAGGCATGGCTTATGCTGAGTATGTTCTGCATATCACGTGAAGAGCATATCACTGGTACAGTGCAGGAGACTTTACATATGATCTCATGTTTCAGGTCATTACTCAAGCACAGGGCAGAAAAAAGGCTGACCTGAAGATGTTTTCTGTGGCAGAGCTATTGCATTATCAGTCAGAATGTCCCTCCACAGGACACATTGATTCCTTACACACCACTTCAGCAATCGCCACTTTGGTGATTTGATGAACTGATTGTTTTATGTCAAGGAATTCGGAGAGATCAGGTTTTATATTTCTGCAGTAGGAATAGCAAAAAGCAGGTTGAGGAGTATTTTAGCTATTTTTCAGACCCCTGCTGGCATGGTGCTGGCCTGGCTTTCCCAGTGAAGTTTGGCACCCAAGAGCTGTGCTCCTAAAGGCTCTCCAGCAGGCAGGCTCTCCACTGCCATGAGCAAGCAGGGAGGGTGATGGACAGCAGTGCCAGTGCTGCCTCTGTAGCCAGGCTTGCTCAAGTAGAAGGTGCATTTTCTTTGTCTTTTTGGCCTTTGTAAGTGCCATAAACCTTGGCAGCCTTGGTGTGCTCCTCCTTTGCCTGTGCAGGAAGGAAACGGCAAGCGGTGATCACTGACCTGAGGGATTTATTCAAGGTCACCAGCATGGAGGTAGGATTTGGACTGGGGTCTCCCAGGGCCTGATGATCTTCCTCACCACTAAGGCATCCTCTTGGCTTAAAGATTACCAAGATGACTTTGTTCTTCCCCCAGGTGAAATGTCTGACTTGCTTATCATTCCTGGCATTTATCGCCTCTCTGCCATCTTTTGCCCTTCATAGCGGCCACTGAAGAGAATTCTTGCAGACAAGCAGAATTATATTCAACAAGTGAAGGGAGGTGTAGAAAAAAATGCAGTTCACTTGCTCCTATTTTCAGACTGTACAGGCAGCTGAGAATCCTAGTCACCTCTGAGAGTAAAGACCTTGCTTTATTGTGATGATGTGAGTGTTTATTATTGAATTGCACAATAGCTGTAGGAAAAATTATGTCTTTTTTCCCTGTGGAGCCACTGTGAATTTGCACACATCTAATGTAGGTGCATACAGTGTCTCAAGTGCCAATTTGTATCCCACTGATTTTATGAAAGTCTGGAGGAGTAGATGAGATGTAGACATATTTATAGTTAAGTAGGACAGTTATTACCTGTCATATATGATATGGTTCTGACACCATTAATGTTTTAAGGGCTCAAAGAAAGCTTTCAAGGGAATTAGATGCACCTTAAAATTCACTAATACTATAATCCTTTCAAAGATGAGCCTTTAATTTGAATGCAGAGAGTTACAATATTGATCATCATCACTGTCCTATGCTCCTACAAATTATCTGATAGTTTGATGTACTTTACTTGGGAATTTAAATGTCACTGTATCCATTTAACAGATGGTGAAATTATAGCACAGGGTTTGTGAAACACATCTAATTAAAATGAAAACTGTTGAATGGATGGGTATCCATTTATACAGTGTTGATAAAAAAGGTTACATTCTAGAGTATTTAGTTAACTGCAGTGGTTAGTATTCCAAATACTCCAAAGTGTTATTTGAAGTCTGTAGATGTAGTTAAGCTGACATTCTTACATTGTAGAATGGCTCCTGTCAAAGAAGGGAGGGACCCTTTCTTTGTCTCTCAAGCATATGGAGAAAAAGGAATGTTTATGCTCAGCTTAACAAGAAACTGCATGAGAGGGTGTCAAAAGTGTATTGGACTTGTTCCTTGTATGACTGTTTCTAATCAATTCCTTGGATCAGAAATGGACTTGTTGCATTTATCTGGGCTAGTGTAGCATATCTGACATTTATGTGTTTGATTAGCCTTGAAGAACTAATTTTTTTTAAGGATTCTAGCACTTTCAATATTAGATTTAAACTGTGCCTTATGGCAAATACCAGTGTTTGAATATGGTAACAGAAATGTTTTTCTACTCCTTGAAGATAGAGTACTTAATGTAATTGATAAACCAAATGATACCTAGCATTCCATTGTAATGCTCTACTTTACATGTAAATTGTATTTTGAAGCACCACTTTTTTTCTCAATTGTGATTAATCCTTGAAATTAAGGGGGAGGGTTGAGCAGCTAGTTTGTTTTTAATGATACATTCCTCCTTTGGGAAAGATTAACTATGCACAACTTCATTGAATTTAGCAATTTACAATCACTTGTTGAGTTGTCTGTGGAGACCAATTCTGTTCCTTCAGAAGTGTTTGTCAGGTTATATTGTGCTCTGTTTCTCTAAAGAAAAGAATTTCTTATGCCTCTATCTGTGGCAAGGGGAAATAAATTCCTTGCTACTGTTTGAATTTAAATAAACCTAGCACATAAAACTAAGCTGTAATATATTTGATGGGTGGAGAAAGACAAAAATGGGGAAGACAACTAATTCAAAACATGCTCTTATTTTGTGTGGTTTTGGTTTTCATGTCAAAATTTCAGATTGTATTCCATGTTGGGTGCTCATTCCTATTTGCCTGTCTGTCACATGTCCTTAGCTGGCCTTTAGCTTTTTTGGTTGCCCTTCCTCTTCTTCCTGCTCTTTCCCTTTTTCAGATTGCACAGATATTAATTTTGCTAAAAGACTTGTTTGTTGTCTTCTGAACCTCCTAGTCCCACAGGAGAAAGTGGGAATGTGCAGTAACTAGCTTAATGCCTGCCAGTGAGGGGAAAAGCATGTGTGCAAACGTTGGGTATTCCTGTGGGAAACGATGGTGGATCCTTGCTAGCTGAATCTTCTTCTGTGTGGAGTCAGTACCTCACAAAACATTTCAGATTACTGGGGAAACACTGTCACTTGGGAGTGCTGCTGGGCCCTTCTTTGGGAGTGGGAATACTAGCAGACAGTGATGAAGTAGTGGGATAAAACACTGTGTGGGCTCAGAGATGCTGCAGCCTTTTAAAGGTTATTTGGTGGGAGAGCTTAATGGATAATGATCAAGTGCAAGGAGATTCACATATTCAGGCAATTTAGCATGTTACACAGCAATGTCATGGCCTTCCCTCGTTCCAGCACAAGAAGCAATAAAATGGTTTGCTAACAGAGAGAAGGTTGGTGCTCCTTCTCGTGCCAGGTGTTGCACTGTGTGTTTGATCTGCAGTGATGCAGTGGGTGGTTTGGTTTGATTTTGGCTTTTTTCCCTAAAACTGTGCTGAGAGCTGGCATTTGAACAAGGAATGGTGATGAATGAAAATGCCTCCTGTTCCTTGTATTAAAAAAGACTGAAAATTAGCACTGTGTATGTGGGAATGAGGGAGAATGACAAATTCACCAACCAAAGGGCTGAACTCAGACTGTTAGAAATGACAGCCTATCTTTCTAGTGACTGAAAGAATATCATAAATGTAAATAGATCTGCTAAACTCCGTTCCTTGCCTGGGTTTTGACTCTGTATTTCACAACTATGAAAGTACTTGGATGTCAAGTGAATCATATGAAGTACAAGAGAGAAATAACTTTTTTTCCCCTCTCTTTTCCCTTCCACATTTTCCAAAACTGCAGCCACAGGAATAAATCTTCAGGCTGGCCTCACCCTTCAGGGACCTGGAGCTTGAACCAGGGGACACCTTATGGATGGGAGATGACGGCTAACAGAGATGGAAGAGATTACTTCATCAGGTAAGGGGCAGTGTGAGCTGTGCACTGTGGGGCACAGCACTGCAGCCCTGCTCTCAACTGTATCCCCTTGGAATCCTAATTCCTGCTGCAGCCCAACACGGTTAATGTTCACTGCTTTGATTTACGGCACGGGGATAGCTCAGACTGTGCTTTCTGCTCTTTGCTTTGGTACTTGGTTATTTCATTTGCTCAAGAGAATGTTGGTAATACAAGGACCTGTAAT
Organism: Zonotrichia leucophrys gambelii; assembly: GCF_028769735.1. NCBI lineage: Eukaryota > Metazoa > Chordata > Aves > Passeriformes > Passerellidae > Zonotrichia > Zonotrichia leucophrys. The sequence continues at coordinate 19,592,704 of NC_088169.1, read as the reverse complement.
TCTTTGAAAATTACAAGTAAGGTCATTAACAAAAGATGAATAAAAAATAAAAATGCCATGTTTAAAGAATGAGGCAGAAGGTCAGTTCTGACTGAGACTTCCAACTCTCCTACATGTTGATGCCTTAGGATTTAGCTTTTATATTTTTCAGATCCTGTACTGCTTCAGTTGTGTAACTCTAAAACTCCAAGTCTGTCAGCTACTGTTCTCCTCTTTTATTCAGACAAAGCAATTCCTCTCTAGGCCTGAAACTCAAGGACACTTTATTGTCCCAGGCCCAGAGAGATGTAAACAACAGTGAAGGGGCAGGGGCAAACTTGGAGTAAATTACTTCATTACCTGAAACTGTAATTGGAGGATTAACCCCTGACATGGAAATAGACCAAACTTTTAACTTGTGACCATTGTCCATCTTGGGAAAAGCCCCCTGGAGGCTTTTGACTGCCCAAGGTGCGCCTATTGAAGACCTTTAATGAAGACCCACTTTTATACTCTTAATTTTGTCTAGTCTCTGTTTTAGGTAGCCACTCCAAGGCATCAATATGAGGTCTTTTGGTTTGTCTAATATATTCATTATACTGGTAATAAGAAAGTGAATGTTTGGATTGTATATAGTAAATATGCTAGTTCTTAGCTTTTCCATAGTTTTCAGCTCTGGTTTAAAAAATAAATATCAGTATTTATGGTATAATTGTAAAGATAATTGGCTTTTCTTTTCCCATCGTAAGCTGTGCATACTTATTTTTTAAATCACTGAGATGCCTTGGATAAAACACATTTTGCTGTTCTAGCAAATGTACTCTTAGGTAGCTTTGGAACTTCTTCACTAAAATGGAGTGATGGTAGGATTGGCAGAACCGTTGGCTGCTTGGCATTCTTTTCATTAGCTTACATTTCATTTTTTAGGTTAGCATTTTGATTCTGTTCTTGTGAAGTTTTGGCTTTTAAAATTGTTATTTAATTTTTGTCTTTATCAACCTATTTAGAAACTTGCAGGTGCTTGAAAAAGTTGTGGATGAGAATTAGAACTCTTTTAACACAGAGGAGAAGGATCAAACATATTTTTAATTGACTGTTCTAAGTCTTTAATTCTCTCAAGATCCTTCAACTGCAAAAAAAATAATTGTAAAGCATAAGGCTGAAGATCCCTGTAACTGTGCTTTGCTTCCCTAGCCCTTTTGCCCATGGGCTATGCCTTGGCTTCCTAGGAGGCATTTGCTTTTGGAGCCAATGCAATATTTGTAGCAGCCTGGTGACCTGAAGGCTTTCAAGATTTAGAGCAATTTCAGACCTGTCCAAATTGGAACAAATTTTCTGGGTTAATGAGAGCTCAGAAGCTGACTTTGAAATGTTGTTTTCTTGCTTTGACAAGTATTTGTCATGCTTTGGATGTCTGAAAGATGGGCAGTGTGAAGCTGAATGCCAGGCACAATATAACTGTATTAGCATAGGCTTTCTGCCTGAGTTAATGAGGCTTTCCAAGAAGTATAGGTGAGCCTCTGTGAGACTCTTGTTTCTGTTACTCAAGTTCATGAGGATACCTGCACATCTCATTCTTTTTTTCTGCAGACTGTTGGCATGTTTTCATCTGTGTGAATGAGATTCATTTGAAGGATTAATATCCTGATTATGAGGAGAGGTACTACATTTGGTTGCTCCTCTTTCCTCACTGGTCACATAATGGGATGCTGCACTTGTTGTGTAGCTGTCAACAGCTTTAGCTTAGAAAAAACAGTGCCTTAGAACTCATTAATTTTGCAATTTGGGAATGTTTACTAATCCTCTGTAGCTAATGATTATTTGTTTGGGTTTTTTAATGGCTTTTAGTGCCTTAAAGTGCCACATCCCTCTCTTAAATTGAGAAAACTCTATCTAGGGAAAAAAAATCCATAACAGGGAATGCCAAATTATGCCTTAAGTAACATGAGGCCCATGTTTTTTTTGTTGTTGGGGTGCTTGTTTTAGGTTTTTTTTCTCATGCTCTTGCAAGGTGTTTTTCATTCTCTTTTGGGCTCTGGTCTTCCATTTTTCTCTGGATAGCAGACTACGTGGAGAAAAATAGTCTGCTCTGAGAGGTAAAGGGCATGGTAGAAGCCTTTGATGTTTTGTGCCAGACTTTCCAACTCACTGGAAGCTCTGAGCAGGTTCAGGTGCAAGGTGAACAGTGAATACCTACACACTGTGTGGTTTATTGTACACATTCCTACAGGACATATTCCTACAGTGTCAAATGCTTCACAGCAACAGCACTGGCTGTAGCACATGCACTGGTGTGCTTCCAGAGTAGCAATGCATCTTACATGAAATGATGTAAGGAATGCACTAAAAGCCAGTACTTTTGGAAACGGGATAGAATCAGGAAACCGTTTGGAGCCATGTACTGCTAGCAGCCATCCACCATTACTAGGGAACATCAGCCCAGATGGCTGCTGCAGTGGGACTGGGTGGTTCCATTGGATAGATCTTGGTTTGAGAAGAATGACCCAAGACTAAATAGAGCCAGTGACTTGACAGTGATTCCTCTGTGGAGGTGTACATAGTATTTGTCCTTTCATTGACTGTTATTTGGCAGAGGAGCTCTCTCTGGCTTTCAAAACAACTGGTTTTGCAAATACTGCATCAGACTATGTAAATTAAAACAGAATTTAATTTTCTTTCCTTCATTTTCACACCTAGATTTTAGGAATGATACAGTGAGATGATTGTTGACTGTTATGCCAGTAAAGACAGGAGGGAGATCAGTGAGATAGCATTTTTATTGTCTCTAAGGCTTTTTATACCCATGCAAATTAACAAATTGCATCACACTGAAGGGGAAAAAGCAATTCAAATACTTTGCTTGGTTTTGATTAAAGATGTATAAACCAGGTATTATCACAATTAAATGTATGTGTGAGTTTTGTACAAGGAAGTAACATAATTCATAGCGACATTAACTGCTTTTTAATTAAATAATTTACTTTGTGCCATATGTACATATCCATTCAACTGTAAGCAGACATATTGTAATTTTGAAATTGTGGGAGGAACAGAGAGTCCAGGAGAATCTTCTGGTGAAATAAAATGTAATTATAATGTGTTGGAGCAAATGCTTTAAGGTATGAATGGGAAGAGATGTTTATTCTTTCTGCTGAAGCAAATTTGATTTCTTTCAAATCGCTGAAAGCCCTTATGACATGAGCTAATCAGGCAGTGCTTTTTTAAAAGTGTGAGAAGAATCTTTTATCAAAATATTTTCAGATGTTGCTATCAATTCATCTGTTCTGTACAGATGGCACAGCCAGGGTCATTTTGCAAACCTCTAAAATATTTTTTCTTAAGTTTAGGCCATGGTACATAAAGGTTTCAGAACTTCACCCATTCCATTTTAACTTGCCCCTTTTACTTGAAATAGCATTATAATATAAGTAATACATTTCAGTATGGGAGGATGGCAATCATCTAATATTCTCCCAGCATGTTTCTGCATTCCACAAGCTGCATTAAACTGGACTTTTAATATGAAATAATTTGAATATGTTATATTTACCCACTTTAAAATCCTAAGTGTTTTATTTGCATCTATTATATATGCTGTGTAGTATGATTATGAGAAATATGTAATGTTAATGAAATCTGTAATGTTAATTTGAACACAAGCATGGCACGTATTAAAAATGGTTTTGTGTGAGTATAGTATTCCAGAGAGCAGAAGGAGCAGAAGGTTTTGGCTGATTTTGTATACAAAAGGTTGAGACTCACAGCAATTTTAGGTCCTTATTTTTGCTGCTGCTGTGATCTTACTGATTTTTGGGCCTGAACATTTTTGTCCTTTCCCTTGTGGAAATTTTGCTGCTTGTCAGATCTAGAGGGAATTTAATAGAGGGAAATAAACAGGCAAAAGCTAATAAAAAGTCAATCTTATGCAGAATACAATACATTTATGTTGGTTTTGCTCTAAGCCAGTCCTTTCCATGGTCTGATGAAGTTGCAGAATGGTTTAGCATGGAAGAATCCTCTGAAGGTCAGCCTGTCCAGCCTCCTGCTCAGACCATGGATATTACCTGGTGGTGAGCATTGCTGCCACACTCATACCACCTGAATGGTTTGAGAACAGGGTTGCAACAGATTTGTATTGTCTTAAGCTGCCCTGCAACTCCACTTTATGGTGCAAGTTGAAGCCTTCAAAAGTCAAACCTTTTTGATCCCTATTACTGTTTAATTCCTAAGGAATGAGATACTTTGGTATTTTCATGGATCTGGTTTCTGTCATTCAAATAAAGACCAGAGAATGTGAAATAAAATTAGCTGAAAGGAAGTGTAGCCCTTCTCATGTGAACTTAAAGTAACGCTGGTTCTACTAAGGTGTAGTTAGTTATTAGATTTTCAAGATAGAGGGGTCTTTTAGGTAAATTTGTTGCCATATCCTTGTTTGCAAGAGGTGCTATTGGTTGTGTTTACTTTATTTTGCTTTATTATTTTTATTGATTGTGTTTACTTGCTATTGCCTGGGAGAGGATGATGGGGTCTGTCTGTGTTTCCACTTCCACTGGCTTGCTCCCTATTTGACTCCAAGGTCCCTGACCATCTGTACTTTGTGCATATTACCGTGCTTCTGTGCTCCAGTCTGAAACAAACTCAGCAAACAGTTGGGATCCCAGACGAGAAATTAAAGGAAGCACACCCAGAGCTCAAAGCCTGCAGCATTATTACTGCTTGGCTTGAACCCATGGGTAGTCTCCAGCGTGCACAGCAGAACTGGGATAGTACTACTTGTCAAAAATCCTTCTGAATTTTGTTTATGTTAATATGACATGGTTGCTAGGGCAGTTGAAATGACTAAGTGACCCACCTAGTGGATGAGGGAAACTCTGAGGATGTAGGCTACTCGGACTTTAACAAAGTCTTTGATATTGTCTCCCATGGCATTCTCATGGAAAAGCTGGCAGCCCACATCTTGGACAGGTGCTGGCTTGACTGTATTAAAAACTGGCTGAATGGCTGGGCCCAGAGAAGAGTAGTAAAAGGTATCACATCCAGTTGGAGGCCAGACACTGGTGGGGCTCCTCAGAGCTCAGTACTGGACCAGTCCTGTTTAATGCCTTGATTGAGGGATGAGGGGCTCAAGGGCACCCTCAGTGTGCTCATGGACAGCACCAAGTGGGGGTGGGAGTGCTGATCTGCTGGAGGGTTGGGAGACTCTGCAGGGGGATCTGGACAGGCTGGGTCAGTGGGTGAGGCTCTGTTGAGTAATACACTCAGTGCAGACAGCTCAGTGTGCAGCTGCAGGGGGGGCTGCAGGTTGAGCTCTCTAGGGTGGGAGCTGGCAGGTGGGACACTTAGACGCGGTAATTGCCAAGGATCCCAGCCTTCCCTGTGCTAAAACTGTAAGGATATAAAAGCCCAGGTTTCCTTTTTTCAGAGTCCCTCCTCAGAGGCATCCAGCTCAAGCTGTTATTTTATTATTGCACCATGATTTTAAGCATGATTTTTATTTTTTTTAAGCATGATTTTTATTTTAAGCATCAAGACCTGTGGGACTCTGCTATGGGAAACTTGGGGTCGAGCTGGTAAGGAAACCTCATCTGATGATGAGTGTGGGGTGTGTAGCTGTGAAGGGGCCTTGGTCCCAGCTCAGGTGGTGTGAATGTGGCAGAGTGACTCCTGGATGGTCAGGCAGGGACAGTTGAACAAGTCCAAGTTGCTGGCTCCTGAACTTCAGTCACAACACTCCCTGCAGCACTACAGGCTTTGGGAGAGTGGTTGGAAAGCAGGCCAGTGGAAAAGAACCTGAGGGTGTTGGTTGACAGCAGGCTGAACATGAGCTGGTGTGTGCCCAGATGGCTGTGATGGCCAACAGCATCCTGGATTGCATCAAAAATAGTGGGACCAACAGGACTGGGGAAGTAATTGCTCCCCTGCGCTGGCCACTGGTGAGGCCACACCTCAAATCCTGTGGTCAGTTCTGGGCTCCTCACTTCTGGAAAGACACTGAGGTGCTGGAACATGTGCAGAGAAGGACAACAGAGCTGGTGAAGGGTCTAGAGAACCGAATCATATGAGGAGCTGCTGAGGGAGCTGGGGTGTTTACTTGGAGAAAAGGAGGCTGTGGGGAGACATTACTGCCCTTCTCAACTGCCTGAAAAAAGTTCCAGCAAGATGAGGGTTGGCCTCTTCTCCCAGGCAACTGACAGAAAGAGAGGACAGAGCTTCAAGCTGCACTAGGGGAGGTACAGCTTGGACATCAGGAAGAATTTCTTCATGGGAAGGGTTGTTAAACATGCCCAGATGGAGTCACCATCCCTGGAGGTGTTCAAGAAATGACTCTAGGTGGCACTTAGTGCTATGGTCTAGTTGACAAGGTGGTACTCAGTCAAAGGTTGGACTTGGGGGTCTTTTCCAACCTAAATGATTCTGTATATCTGCACATCATATTTTGATATCCTGAGCTCCTTGTTGTTCACTAGTGCTTTTGTATTTAGTATAAAAAAATAATTCTAGATTTCTTCCAGGTGTATCTGGCAAGCTTAATTCTTTTCTCTAAGGTATGTTTTCCTGCATATTTAATCTCCATGACTATCAGCTTCTGAAATCATTACATTTAGGTTGTCCTTGTTTGGCTTAGTAGCTGTGCTATTCCTGAAACATGAAATTCTCAAATGTCAGCTTTGGCCTTGTACAGAAAATAGAGGTAACGTGTTTGTGTTCTTTGATAACTCTTGTAGCTCACAACATCCTAAATTCTCAAAGCATACGTGGTACAATATTTCTTTGCAATAAAACAATGTTATGGTATTCTTCTGTACTCAAATACTTACCTAAATTTTCTGTAGTAGTCTTCATCTTATTCTTTTAGTGCCTGCTGTGCTTAGAAGAGGAACTCAGTTGTGTTTACTGAAAGTTCGCCTCTGTGCCCGTTGATGCATCCTGTCTGGCCTGTGTGCTCCTGCTTGTACACCCACTTTTCATAGCTGGCCAGCAATGTGGAATGACACAACACAATCATTAATTATATTAAAGGCCTATCAATCAAGCATCCTGCTTATTAAGGACCAATAATTAATACCAGATGCAAAACTGAGGCTCACAGCCTGCAAATCACTTTACTTCAAAATAAATAAGCACAGAAGATGATCAGACCATTCAGCAATTTTTTAAATCATTATTTTCTTTTTTTTATGTCTAGCCTACCCCAACCTTCTCGTATATGTGTTCTGTAGGTGTTTGCATTGTTGGAATGTTCTGAAAACCATCAATGGTTTTAAGTAAAATATAGTGAAAACCTTGATTGTTGTTGCTGTGCTGCTCATCTTCCTGGGTTTTGAAAAGGCTGTTGTTATTTTACCTTAAAACAACCATAGTACATAAGGCCATAATGAAAGTTTGGAGTCACAGGAGCCACCTTCTGCCCTGTAGGTATGATATTACACAGCACTTTATTGAGCACATTGCATTCTTTCATCTCTAAGTACAGAAACAATGTTGACTGGATTCACAGGGGATTTATGTGATATTCACAAAAATGCAAGCAGCACAGCTGCTGCTGCTGCTTTGTTCCTGAGGGCACTCATGCCTTGTGCAGGGCGCCTTTCCTCAGGTGAGGGCTGTGAGCAGGCAGCCCATGTGCTGGTTCAGTGCCCCAGCCAAAGGCTGACTGCCGTGCACCTCTCCGGGCACCTCTGCTTCCAGGTGAGATGCCAAGGGGAAAAAAGGCAGTGGAATCACACTCTGGCCCACTTATTCCCGAGTCCCTAAAAGGGACATCCAATGAGATTGAATGGCAGGCAGTTTAACAGTGATAAAAATAGTACAACCTATATAATTAGCAAATAGAACTCTCAGCTACAGGTTACATGAAGCTAAAATGCTTCATAGGATTGAAATGTACATTTGCAAAGTACATTTGTAATAAGACTTTCACTATTAAATTACATAGGATTAAAAAAAATTAGAGCAGATATAAAATCTTATGTTTCAGACAAGCGGGTGAGTCAGCTGCTGACTGCCTAGGGCTAGGACGAAACTTCCTGTATTAATCAGGTTATTCTATAATTACAAGGTTTCTTGCACCTTCCTCTGAAGCGGGTACTGAGTGCTGTCAGAGAAAGAATACTGGAGCAGGCGGACAACAGGTCTGATTGGTATGGCGATTCTTGGCTTTTTCTATCTCTTTTATGTGTTTTTTTTAAATTCCCTTGTCACTAATATGGATGGTTGATATGAATAGTGTGCTATTAGAGAAAGAGTGCTACTCTGCTTCTTTCAGACTGAATACAAATTTGTTGCTAAGGATTTGACCTACTCAAGGACAGGATCATATGGTGGAAGGGGGAGTGGGTCTAGACGAGATGAGCAGCAGCAGGAATGCACAAGTGGAAGGGACTGTTTAAAGCAAACCTGAATAATTAGAAAGGATGGGAAGGAAAATTGTATAGCAACCTGTTTATGTCAGTGGTTTGCCTAGAGACTACTCGGGTATGGTGAAAAAGAAAGTATTGCAAAATCAGCTCAACCTCCTGAAGGGAGAGGATGATTTAACAATTGTCCTTCCTTCACAAAGAGATGTTGCTCTAGCCATAAATACAGCAGTCATAAATATGACAGACAAAGAGATGTTAATACTGGCTGGGATAAATCGTTGTTATAATGGAGGGTATGACAGCAAGGAGATGACGGTTTGTGGGGTTGTCTTATTTTAACTAGAGCGTGGAAAAATAGAGAGTTCATTTCATTGTAAGGCAGCTGTACCTAACCTGGTTAGTGTGCTGTAACTCAGGAGCTTGTCATAGCAGTGTGGCTCCCTCCCTCTCTACTGGCTTGCAGTTTTTGAGTCCCCTCTGCACACACATAGAGCCCTCACTGACTGAACCAAGAGTATTTCTCACACTGGAAAGGTGAGGGGGGTTATACAAGAAGGTGTGAATGTGGGTGAGACTCCTCAAAATAGAAAAAGTTTTTGCTCAGCCATTTGCCTTGGGCTGCCTGGATGTAATTATACCTAAGTGGAGTACAGGGAATCATACTGTGGGCCTCTGCTACAGCAAATTCGATGTTTCTGAGCTAGTCCTCTGTGTTTTCTCCAAACACAAACTGGATGGGGACACTGTGAAAATCAGAGAATGTTGCATCCTAAGCACTGTTATTCTTTGTGTTTGAAGATGGATTAGGAAGGAATGACACTTTGGGAGCAGAACCTGTATTAAAAAAATAAATAAAAATCAAAGTACTCTAACCCAGGATCACAGAGTACGTTAACACAGAGGTGCAATGATTAAATCCTCAGTATTGTAGGAGTACACAGTGTTCTAGGCAGGTGTTTCATGCGGAATTACAGCAGCTCATCTGTGAATTGAATTGCAGCATGTAAATGCTTTTGTAGAAGCATTGCTTTGGTACACCAAGATACCCTTCCCTGGAGTGTAAAACAAATTAATTCTTGTAAACAGTTTGTGTGAGAATGATAGTCCCTACTGGAGTCTGTTTTTTCAAGCATGGCTCTCCTAAAACAGTGTGGTCCCTGCAGAACTGATATTAAAGGTGTCAAGTTCTGGTTCTGTAAAACCATGGAAGTGGTTGGCGGAGAGGTAGTGGTTTGTAAGAAGCTAAGGCTTATCTTGGGTCACATGCTGGTATTCCAATTGATGCAAACACAGAGACTCTGGATATGAAATAAAACCAGGCTATGTAAAAATAAGGAGGGGAATACAGCCCTAGAAACACATGAAAGGTGTTTTCTGCAGCTTGCACATGGGGCCTTAGTAGCCATGAGCTTGAAAAATTAAATAAAGCAAAGCTGTCTGATACTTGGTGATGGAACTGAGACCTTTCACAGCAGAGGCTGTGAAAATTTCCCCTAGAGCTGCAGTTATGACATTGAGAGAAAAATGTGCTGGAGCTGGGTGATAGAGCTGGATAAAAAAAGAAAGGGTATGAGAGGTAGCACACTCTAGTCTGCTGTTTAAATAGTACAGTTAAAGTTTACCAGTTCATCGTGGTGAATGTACAGAATTTAAAATGAGTTACTTAATGTGTTATGCCATGCCAGGAAATACCGTATTTCCAGCAGACACTCATGTACTAAAGAACTGCATGCTGATGTATATGAAAGCCAGCACTCAGGAAGCCTAATTCATCCTGTGGGATTAATTTCTCTCATGTTAATATATTTACAGTTTTCTGTAAAGAACATCAAGTATAAGCCTTCTGTGAAAGGTTCTTGTCTAGACTGATACTGTAGAATAGGAAGATAATTTGTTTTAGAAAGACAAGATGAAACTACTAAAAGTCTACTGAATTTTACTTCTCATTTAGTTTTAAATTGTCCTTTTTATAATAAAATACTGCCTAATTATACTCAAAATTCTCAGCATATTTTGTATGTTGTCATATATGTATAAGATTCAGGTAAAGAAATACTTCAACTGAACTCAAAGTAATCTAGTCACTGACAACATTATGACTCACTGCAGTATTTTGAAAGCTGTTTATCTCAAGTTCACTGGAATCCTGGACCATTCCACAGAAGAACTTCAATTTAAAATAAACCAATCAAACTGTGTCGCTGAGCAATTAAATATCTCCATGGTAACAGGGATTAAGCAAGTAAGGTAAAGACCTGCTGACAGTGCAGAGATTATTTCAAATTTCTGGCTCTTCCAGCTGTAGACAAATGAATTTACATTTTCTGTAACGAACATTGGGAGACATAAAATGAAAGCGATTGAGCTACTTCTGTGACATCTTGGGACTTCAGACAGTATTTTCTTGACAGGGGAAGTAATTAGATGGAATTACAAGAAGGAACTTAGCAGACAGATACAAATAAGCATTTGCTCATGGGATTTATTTAGCTCTTCATAATTAAAACCTGGATAGGCATATTATTTAGGATACAAATAGCATGGAAAAATCTTGCCATAATTTAAAAAGTTAACAGCATAATAACACCATTTTTCTTCTAATTTTTAAGTGATCTTAGGTTCACTTAGGAGAGAAGGTTATTTGCAGCTCTGCTATCAAGTAATATTTTTAATGAGAAATGTAATTCTAAAGTTATCGTGCAGATAGCCATACTGATATTCAGTGAAGACACAGGATGATGTTTTAATCAATCCTAACATCTTTCTGATTCTCTCTGACTCTATTCCTAGCTTTTTCATGTGTATTTATTAAAACTACTGGAAATGCCCATCTGCTGGCATGTGTAGTTTTCAGCTTTCAGTTATGTGGCTTAGGGTTGGTTTGTTTTACTTTTCTCAGATTGGCTTTTGGTTTGGTTCCTAGGGACATAGAAAGACTTGGAAGGGACCTTAAAGATCAGTCAGTTCCAAGCACCTGGTGAGCACAGGGACACCTTTCACTGGACCAACCAGTGCAGCTGCTCAGGGCTGCATCCAGCCTGGCCTTGAAAACTTCCAGCAATGGGGCATCCAAAGCTTCTTTGGGCAACCTGTGTCTTCCAGTTCCTCACTGCTCTCAGAGTAAAGAATTTCTTCCTAATCTAAATCTAGCCTCTTTCAGATTAAAACCATTGCTCCTCATCCTGTCACTGAAAGCCTATGTAAAACATCTTTCTCCAGCTTTCCCATAGGGCCCCTTAAGGTACTGGAAAGCTGCTATAATGTCTCCCTGGAGCCTTCTCTTCTCCAGACTGAACAATCCCATTTCTTCCAGCCTGCCTTGATAGGAGAGTTGCTTTTCTGTCAAAATGTGGGAAGTGGAAGTGAGCTGTAGCTATTCATCCTGTGTCAGGCACTTGTAAACTCTGCAGTGCTTCAGCATTCCAAATATTCTTTTAGTATTTTGAGCTCACAGTATGTTGAAATGAAAGGTGTATGCTTCCCACCACTAGTGCTTACTAGTTTGAGGTTGGTCTTGGAGTCATGCTGTTCTCATTCTTTGTGGCAGGATAGACCCCTTGCAGATAAGACACTTGGAAAACATTTTATGAGACCAAGTTGAAGATGGACCCACAAATGAACCTCTTCAGTTGGAATTAGAATTTACCTATCCTGTCAGGCTACATTTTGTTGTCTGCTTTTGATTGTGGGAGTCCATATAAGTCTTGGATGTCTTTGTTCCCTGTTCAATTCAAGCATAAGCTTAGGTCTCTGTGTGTAAAGTAACAGGCTTTTTAGCTGTTTTCTTACGAAGAGGCATTGCTTCAATTGTCCTAGTTGTCTGACACTCAGCTTTATGTTAGAATGTCCTTCCTTGCATATTGAGGTGCAACTTTTTCTCTTTGCATCTTGGGATGAAAAACTTTTGTTAAAAATTCATAATAAATATGGCAGATATATCTAAAAGTCATGGTAACTGGTACATTCCTAAAGGAAGAGATTAACACTTAGCACATTTGGTAGGAATGAGTGTAGAGTGTCTGTTTATGGCTGTACTCTTTTACCATTCAAAAAAGGCAGAAGCCCATGGTAAAGTTAGCTCCTGGCATAAACATCCAGCAAATGCAGAAGGAAGGAGTACTGAACCACTCATGAAACTTCAGGAAAACCAGAAAGTCAGGGGTTTATGGAGGAGGTGTCGTAAGAAACAACTTCAAAGATAAAGAGAGAGTTTCTGAGGAGTGCTGTTTTAGATAATGCAGTTTCTGGGCTTGACCAGGTGGGAACAACAGTTTTACCTGGGGTCTAAAGAGATAGTTCTTATTTCTGTTCCTGCTTATAATCCCTTTTGTGCAGTGTTTTCTTCTTGCTGCTGTGTTTTATTGGTTTTGTTTAATCCAGTCAGTGCCTTGAGCTGGACAGAGGAGACTTGGCAAAAAGCCTTACTGATAAAAGATATTTTGGGTTGGGCCATGAGGGGCTGATTTTGACAGCTCACAGTAATGACATTTAGAGGTTTTGTTGCATAATTCCTGTTGCCAGCATCCAAAGAAGATGCAGTTCTCTTAACAGGGTCCTATCGAAGTATGAGCTAGTGATCTACCTGAGAAGGAAACTGTAAGCATAGCAATGGTGTTGCACACTGACAAGTTGTAACTTTACAATCAGGAATCTTTTTATTTAAAATATACATATAAAGAAGCAAGGGTTTCAATGCCTTCAAACACAGGCCAAAATTGTGGCTATGTCTTGAAAAAGATTTGGTTCCCCAGAGTGTCACACTATGACTAGCCAGAAGTTTCCAAAAGGCTTTGAACAGTGCCTGGTAAGAGAAATCCCAACATCAGGGTACTCGAGCTCCATCTGAGCTAGCCCTGTTAGTTTCCCTGACTAGAATTAATTAACACTAGTGCAAGCTAATGGGCAGATCATAGAAACAGCTGTTTTCATGGCATGAGCCTTCAGGAACACTGCTCCTGAAGGAGGAACCCTATCACCTGAACATAATGTGTAATAGATGCACAGCTGGTTTCCAGCCCTGCCTCTGTGACTTGCATAGGCAATGGAGCCCTGTGCTGAAAGCCTGGGTGCTGTTAGGGAGAGTGACAGGACAGGGCTTCACAGAGAGCTGCTTGAGGGGAAAGTTTGGTTGGGTGGCTTGATTTTTCCCATAGGCTTCTTTTCCAGCAAGCTGTACTCAGAGTGAGCTGGCATATCCCAGCCAGCCTTAGAGAAAAAGGATGTCATGACTGCCCATGCTCAAGATTTGTCAACGTGAAACAGCCAGGTAGCAGTTAGCTTAATGGTGCTGTTGTTTGACCTTGAACTCACATTTAAAGAATCGACCGGTGGAACCTCCCGAGAAATTTGCTCGAAAAATTATGGGTTTTGGTCACTGGAGTTCTTTTTTTTCTTATTGTTTTGTTGGGGTTTTGTTTGTTTGTTTGGTGGGGGGTTGTTTTGTTTGTTTGTTTTTGAGGTTTTTAATTTGGTTGGTTTGGGGTTTCTTTTGTTTGTTTATACTACAGGAGCACGGGAAATCTGCCACATAAAATTGGGATCCTCATGTACTAAGTGGTTACGTTTTAATTAGCAGATGCTAGAAAGACACTGACTTTATTCTCATTATGGGTTGCAAATCTAAAGCATGAAAAGATTAAGTGAGTTTTTTAAGGAGGGATTTACTGTCACCCTCTCCTCCCCAAATTTCTGTTAAGCTTAAGAACTGAATGTGCATTTTTTCCTAAGTACCATTCAGTGACAAATTAAAAAGCTAAGTTATCCACATGTTGCCAGACTGAGTATTGTGCCATATTGTAAAGTCATAATGATATTTTAACGTAAATATTAAAGATAAGAAAGTGATTTTTGGCTAAGTGTTTGGCTAAATTTGTATAGAATACAGCACAAATGCTGAATGCTTCTGCTACATGGAAGAGTAAAACTTAAGTGTTTGCTCTAACCAATCAGTGTTGTATTCCCTAATGAGCTTTTAAGTTCTTTGGATTGTCTGATATTCCTAGGCTACCATAAAGTTTAGCATGGACAATCTAAAAATTTATTTGGTTTCTCAAGCAGGGTTTATAACTCAGACTGATCTTTCTGCTACAACAACTACGCTGCTACTGGCATCTGACTTTTCTACTCTAAAGTTATTTTGGGATAGCTTTGCAAGACAGTACTTGCAAGGAGTCTAGTGGCTGCATTATAGAATGGCTGCTGCTTTCAATAAATCTGAAGAGCATTGTTTTTACTGGAGAGCTAAATGTGGATCTATATGAGGCTTAGGGGGACTCTCAGGCTAAAAACTTGAAGGTAGAGGACAGAGAGGCAGCAGAAGCCAGGAGTGGTTTATTCCAGTCTCAGTTTCAAGATTCAGCATGATGGCACAGAGTGGTGTGTGAGCATGGAGACAGGTATGAATGTATATACACACATAAATACATCTCCAGCACTTGTACCATGCTGATGCTAAGAATTGCAAAAAGTGTGTTACATATTTAAGGAAGACATTTTTAATCATCTGGATTTATAGTCTAGTTTATAGAGTCTCAAATCTTTCAGTGATATGCATGCACCTGAAAACTGTTATAAGTGAGGCATAATTAGCTGAATAGCCACTTCCATAAATACATTGCCAAAAAAGGCAACAGACGTGTAAGGAAAGGTTAAAAGGACTGACCAACATCGAGAACTTCATAAAAAGCAGAAACTAGAGGGCTGTAGTGAGGTTTGCAGAAATGTAGCTTGAATTAGTTCTTACAGTGGCTCTTTATCCATACATAAAAGGAAGGGGAGACCTCTGAATTTTACTGTGTTTCTCTGTGTTCTTTACAAAAAGACATGATTAAGGATTAATAACAAAATCTTTCCAATGATCTAAATGTAATTGTTCAAACAACTGTGGAGAGGAATCTTGATTTATTAGCTGATTTGCTGAGAGAAATCCAAGTATTATCATTTGAGTATGTCACTGGAAAATGCTGTTGTAGAGATAGGGAAGTATTATTTATTGTAGCTAGACATGTTTGAGAGGGGGAGTTCAAACTGTAACAAATGCAGAAACTACTGTTAGAATGGTTTTGATGAGGGAAATAATCAGGGGAGACAAGAACACATAAATTTGTCTAATACAGCAAAAGTAAGATAAAGAGGGAATAAGCAAGAAATATTTAAAACAAAAAGCAGTTTGTGGCAAAAAAACCAAAAGGCACTATATATTCAAATTGCAAGACAAGACCCTTAAAGATTAGACCAATGGAGTTAATTTCCAAGTTTGCAGCCAGAGCACTGGACTGAGTAATCCAAAATGTATTTACAAGAATGATTATTGGTAAATATTTAAAGGAGGCTA
This sequence comes from Zonotrichia leucophrys gambelii, assembly GCF_028769735.1. Classification (NCBI taxonomy): domain Eukaryota; kingdom Metazoa; phylum Chordata; class Aves; order Passeriformes; family Passerellidae; genus Zonotrichia; species Zonotrichia leucophrys. The sequence goes on along the minus strand of NC_088169.1, from coordinate 19,577,032 downwards.
TTAGGCACAGTTTATATGATAGATTGTAAAATAGCATGGGATTGGAGATGGTGGCAAACCAGATCATTCCCATTCCTGTTTTCCTGTAAGCCAAGTGACAGTTTACCTCTTTCTTTAGCATGTAGAACATGAAATCTAAGCAACACATTTGCAAAACAGACTTAATCCACTATATGCCCTTAGAACCTTTTGCAAATATTAATGAAACATATCTAATTATCTGTTAGACAGATTACTCAAGGCAATTTAGATTGCCATATAAAAGCAGAATAAAAATAAGTGGTTTTAGTTACCATATGGGTAATAAAAATACTTAAATGGGATGATATTCAAGGCGATGATATCATTTGACCAGGCCTTTGGAAAATTGGATAAATGCTCTTTTCTAAATTCTGTCAGAGAATGATGAATAATCCCTTTTTAAAAAATGCTTTCGTTGAAAGATAGGAGAGGAAATATTTTTTTTTGAAGTGTTTATATGTAGTATCAGCAAAATGGTTTTCTTTCTCTGGATAACGGGCATCATCATCAATCTTATTAAAGGACAAAACATTGAAGTAATCTGCAAATGTAAGGACAAGTTAAAGGACTATTTCTTTCTAGAAGTTTTGATTTTTATACTGTTTTCTGAAAACAACCAGCATCAGTTATTAATTTCATCAGGATATGCTGGTTGTCCTCTTCTGCCCACCTATCTAAAAAAGCAATTGCTATTAGCTGATATAATTTTTTTGAAACAACATTTAGGGAATCTTTTGCTTATGTGAACTTCTGCATTGTTGTGGTACTATATGTGGTATTTTTGAGTGAGAAGACTTTTGCTGCCAGTAATAAAAATGGTGGCTCTTTAGAAGTGTGCTAGTTAGACAGCCCTTCAGAGAAACAAAACCCAGCAATTTGAATTCACTTGGCATGCAAATGGTACAAGTTGCCAAAGCCTCCATAGTTCAGGCAACCTGTGTAATAATCAGCTTCCTTAGTCTAATGCTACAAGTTACCTTGACACAGGGTGTTAGTTTTGGGCTCTGATGGTTTTATTAGTTTATTTAAAGCTTGGCTTTTATTTTCACTGTTCAGTATCAATAGCACACTTTTCCTGGCATGTGGAGACAACAATTTCCTTGAACAGGCTATCCACAATTTGCAGTGTTGCAGCACAGACCCTACAGCACCTGCCCCTACACCCTACAGTAACTACCCAATACAAGGAAATACAGATACAAAACAGCGTCAAACAAGTGTTGGCACTGGAGCAAAGCAACTGGCTGCCAGAATGTTCTGGTGGATATTTCACATCTACATCAGACCTCCTTTCTGACTGGCCCAATGTCTCTTTCCCTTCTTACCCTAATGTATAGAATGCTAATGCTCCTTATGAGATCTCAGACTTATATATATTGCTTCAATTAAAGTAGAAAAACTGAAGTAAAGCTAGTCAAATGTAGAAAATTATTTAAGAGAGGACAGATTGGTGACCATCTACATCAGAAAGGATTCCTCCCATGCTGGTGGGATGGCACCAGGCTGCTGCTGTCTCCTGCCCCCTGGTCCAGCTCCCCATTAGGCTGAGCATTCAGTCCAAATATTATACATATATGTATATCTGTCTATCTATCTGGTGGTCATCTGTGTTCCATACTGGCACAGATGACCACCAGACCATGCAGGCAACCAGTGCCTCTGCAGGGAACACATCAGCACAAACAGCCCACCCATGAGCAAGACCACTGCAAACAGCCTGATCCTGTTCTTACCCATCAGCAGCTGGATCTTGCTATTGGGTCATGTATACCCATGCACACTCAACCTCCCCATATCTGTGCAGAATTTGTGTCTCCAGTAGCTGATTCACACCTGTGGTTTCCCCCACAGCAGACCCTTGCCTCTGGTCTCTCCAGTGCCATGCTCCACGTTACTTTTCCTCATTGGTTTCACTTCCATAACATCTGCACCTAAACTTGGTGCTTGTGAACCATCACCTAGATGCCATTAGCCTTACTCAGTAGGACCAGTACAGTCCCCTTGGCACTGTTGGCCTTGGAAGTTCAGTTCCCCAAGGGTTGGTTGGGGTCCTGTCAAACGTGGTGATCTTCCACATGGTTCCCCCTCACCTGCCCATGACACCCAGCAGCCCTTCCTGTCACTTGTGGCACTTCTCACTCTGCTGTGTGTTACACCCAGCTGTTCCTCTCAATGTGCTTTCCAGTTTTTCTTGGTTGATCAGCTGCACCTTAATCTTTGTATGCATAAAAATAAAAAAATTTTAAAAAGATCCCTTATGACAACAGAATAATGTGTGTTCGCTACATAGTGCCAAGAGTGGTCAATTCCAAATTCTGTCAAAATCAACCCCTGTGAAAGAAAAGGAAGCACAATATATCACAAGTTAGAACAAGGGTTCTGCTCTCCATTTTTCAGTGATGTTTGGATTCTAATTACAGCTATTGTATTTTAGTTCTTTCTAACAGTACTTCAGGAACTGAACATTTTTATTTATATGTGCTTTCTCTGCAGCAAATGAGGATGGTTGTCTAAGCCAGGTATTGTAGATTTATAAAAAGCTGTATTGCTCTATGTGTGTTACAAAATATTGGAAAAACTTGAATGAAATTATCAAGCTCTTCATGATCTCATTCTTTTTACGAGGGCTGCTGAATACCTTTCATCAGCAGACCCTTTCCAGCTATTTGTAACCTTACATGCTTTCCTTGAATAAGGTGAAAAGTTTTGTTCCCATCTCTTTTCTGAGACCTAATTGGTAAATTGAAAAGTATCTTCCCTTTCCTGAAGAAACAGAAGATGTTTTGCCCAAGTACATTGCAAAGGTTGGTTCCCAGTGTTTGAGACATATTTGAAACGTGACCCACGCATCCCCTTGCAACCAGGGATGTACTTTCTGTTGTTGTTGTGAAGCTCTCCCATTTTAAGAGCCTTCTGAAAATTTGGAAATTGCCAGGAACACAGAAGGAGCAGTAGCACCCATGCAATGTGTCCAAAAATCACACAGCTAAAAAGAAGTATGCTGATAGTGACTGCTGGGCATCAGAATGGAGAGCTGAGGGGGAAGCTAGATAAAAATATGGACAGCACAATTCGAGGAGGAACTAGTGTGAGTGGCAGGACTTGGTTTAACTGAGTTTAACAGGATTGTCATTAGGAACCATGAGAGGAGAAGGATTAAGTGGAGAAGAATTGGTCTTACAAGGAGATGAGAGCAAGAAAGTTGGAGAACAGGGGAAGTAACAAATGACATCTGTAATTTTTTTGCAACACAGTGGCACTGACTCATGATCTGGTTATGACCTGTAATAAGTTTTGCTATTGCTCTGTCTGTTTTATCATAAATTGTTTGCATATGAATTCTCTGTATTTATGCCCATCAAATGAATAGGAGCAATAAGTCTGCAACATGAATGTTAATATTTTGTTTTGTCAAATGCCCAAAACACTTAGCCATGTGTTATATGCATATTTACATTATTAAAACATTTTTAGAGCTCAGGAGTGACATGAGTTAAGTGCTAAAACATTTTAACATTTAGGAGTGGCATGAATTAAGTATTGCAGTTCTTTCTAACTGAATCAAAATTTGTCTTACATAATTATAATACTTAGTTGTCCTGAAATGTGACTGCTAGTGGTTCTGAAGTATTCATTTCATGCTGTGGTGCTGCCTTTCACAGAGGTGTTATTAGTATTTTAATTATGTGTATCATTGCCACTGTCAATATGAGACCACAAGATGAATACAATCCAGCTCTCCTGCACAGACTACATTTGTGTTCTGTGTTATTGTAGATCTTTAGTAATATATTTCTACAAAATCTGCTGTTGAATTTAGACATTAGCTGTCATCAGAGGAAATAAAGAGACAGTCTCTACCATAAGTTGGATTGGCTTCGTTAATGTCAGCAGATCCCCACTGATTTACACCAACAGAAATGACACAAAAGCACTTTTTATATTTTACTGCCTCTCCATGAGTTACTCTATTGCAGTGTTTCATGAGTCCTAGAATAACAGCTCTTTTTCTCTTTTTTCCCTATCTTTTTCTCTGTGTGCTTTCATTGTTTTTCCAGCCACTTCAGCTCAAAAATATCCTTACCTAGTTTGAATAAGTGTAGAAAAAGGCTTAGTTTTTGTGTTTGTCCATAGCTACCATGGAGGCATTTCAATATTTACTTTTTCATTAGAGATATTAGTCAAGTGTGCTTTGGGCTTTTGTGAACGGGAAGCTGGCTGCCTGTAACTTTTCTGGCCTTGTTCTGCAATCATCATCCACACATAAATGTTTATGGATGTGAATGGATGTCCTGTCAGCCCCATAGCAGAACCCAAACTGCAAATGATTGAGTTTAATTAGGCCTACTGCATTCATTATGGGGACCTTGACGCATTTCTCTTAGATAAGTGCATTATGGGGTCATTTTTCTTGATCAGGGTCTCAGTTGTGACTCAGGAAGCAAACAGGCCCAGTCAAACCCAGGGTTCTCCCTGCCCTGCAGTCAGTGATGGTTGCTGTGAATCCTGCGATCAGTGCACCCCAGTGAGCCCTGAGTGAGCTGGCACAGGTGCCAGCACAGCTCCTGCCATGGCAGCCTCAAGCTCTGGCTGGTGTGAAGTGGAGCAGGGTAAACTTGTGCTGTGCTCTGCAGTGCAGCAGCTGGGCTTCCCGTGGCACCCAAGCGCTCTGGCTGAAAGCTGTATAGATTTCAGACTTCTCACAGCTCACTACTCAAGTGTTCCCTTTTATAGATAGTTGTCCTTAGTGATGGACTTGGATTTTCAGCCTGACCTATCTTCTAATGGAAATACTCTCTAGGGATGTAGTGGTCTTTTCTGCATGGCAGAATCTCTTGTATTTTGTTGCAGTTAGCAGCCTCCACCTTGCACTCCTGGTTTGTATCAGCAATAGCATGGCCAGCAGGACCAGGCAGTGATCATCCCACTGTACTTGGCACTGGTGAGGCCACATCCCAAATCTTGTGCTCAGTTTTAGGTCCATCCCCAGAGGAAAGACTTTGAAGTGCCAAAGCAAGTCCAGAGAAGGGCAATGGAGGTGCTGAAAGGTCTGGAACACAAGACTCATGATAACCAGCTGAGGGAGCTGGGTTGTTTAGCCTGGAAAAGAGGAAAATGAGGCGGGACCTTATTGCTCTCTACAAACACCTGAAAGGAGGCTGTACCTAGGTGGGGGTCAGTCACTTCTGCCAGGTGACAGGGTGGGAGGAAGTGGCCTCAAAGTTGTGCTAGGGAAACCTTAGAGTGGATGTTAGGAAAACTTCTGTGGATGCCATGGGACAGAGAGAGAGAAATGGCAAGCGTTTCTCACAGTGGCTTGTGAGAAGTTTTAGGGAGCTGGAAAGATGTGATAACCTGTTGACTATGAACAATTTGCAAGTGTTGTTTTTCTACTTTATTTTTCTGTTCCTCTCAAGGACAGTGTGTGAGAAAGATGTTTCTGTTAGTTAGCCAATACAATAGAATCTATTGTACCACTCTGTAAAAACCGCACAGTTCTTTTGAATAAAGCCTTTTTTGCCTTTGCTGCAATCCTGCCTCTCACCTGTTCCTGCCCCAACCCCGGCAGACAAGTGACAAACTTCCTTCATGGAAAGCGTTGTCAAGCTCTGAAACAGGCTGCCCAGGGAAGTGATTTCATAACCAACCCTGAAAGTATTCAAAAGACATGTAGATGTGGCACTTAGGGACATGGTTTAGTGTTGGACTTGGCAGTACTTGGTTAATGATTTGGCTCAGTGATTTTAAAGGCCTTTTCCAACCTAAATGATTTTGTGATTCTATGAGAACTTGCAGCTTTATTCTGTGAATAATTGGTTTTTTCAGCTTGGTTGCTATTTCAGATCAAATCAAATGTAATGTGTGTGACTGTTTCTCCTCTTCAGGGTTGGTCCCTGACTAGAACAAAAAGTACTCCACTTCTTCAGTAATTCATGTTTTTCTACACAAATTGACCCATTCATAGATAGATTCACAAAACTGCCTGAATATTAGAAACTGCTTTTCAAAGTGATTCATGACTTTGTGTTCTTCAGTTTCATCATCTACCATGAGATAAGCTCATGATTCCTGTTCCCTGCACAAGATTATCCAGCAGTCAGCATTGCTGGCCACAGTGGTACCGCTTCATGTTGCATAAATGTGAATTAAATGCTCACTGAAGCAGAGCAGGGACCAAGTATGACACTTGTCAGATGACTCACTTGGCCTTGCTTCAGCTTGCCTGTGGGTAATGTTTTGATGAGATTTAACTGATGGACTTTACAATGCAGCCTTATGCTGGGTGGGTAGCAGTCACTCTCCAGTGCCATGGGAGCTTGCTGGATGCCCAGACCCTGGGAAGCTGAGGGAAGAAGCTGGAGTTTTTTCCCGTCCCAGAGACTGCTTCTCTTGGGAAGGAGTGAGCCCAGTTTGAGTCCCAGATACTTCGCTCCTCTGATGATTTTGAGATTTTTACTTCAGCAAGTAAAAAGCCTGTACCAAACCTTACAGCAATTAAAGCAGGACTGACTCACTGCTTTCCAGGACTTTGGCTTTATGGGGGAGCTGAGGGATTGCATCCCAGATGTCCTCTCTTTTATACTCTCTTACTGGGAATATTAGAAGGCAGAGAGCAGCTGCGCAGCTTTCTTTATGGATACTAAAAAATCAGCAAAAATTGGTGCTGTACATATGCAGCTCAAGTGACCTGTTCTAACCTTTAGAGAAACCTGTTCTGCCACAGAATGATCACTTGATCTTCAACATATTTCTTTGAAAGCTGTCTTTGGAGATTAAAATAATTATTTTTGCATTCAGTGGAGTGGAACAGCCCCCCACCATGTAAACTGAAGGAAAGAAAGGAGTCTGAAATAGTTAACAAAGTTAGAAAAATTAACTGCCTTGCAACAGATCCTACTTTATTTTAGTAATCCTTCAATTAAGTTGCATTAAAATGTCTCCTTTTTAATTTCTTTTGCAAAATCACTTAAAAATTGATGATTTATTCTACATATATTCTCAAAATATTTTTCCAAAATTAATGTAATAGAATTCTCTTTTACCCCATTCTTATTTCTTTTTTTCCACATTTGAAAAAATAATTTTTTTTAAAGTAGACACTAAATTTGCATGTGTGCTGTAAGCCTTAAAAAGGGTGGTTCAGAGGCTATGAAAATTTGAAGTCTTTGGCGTTTATCCTTAAAAGAAGCACTCATTCCTAGACTCTGAAAAATCTTGATTTATGGTCAAGCATAGCTCAAATTGTGAACATGAATAGTAGTAATACTTGTTTTTTTAGTATGTTGGGGTTTCTTTATTTGTTTGTTTGTGCTTGTTTTTGATTGGTTTTGTTTGTTTTTGTTTTGCTTTGTTTTTATTTTGGGCCAAATTATATAGTTAATGGCTAACACACATCATTACTTTTTGTTGCCATTATCATGTCTTTCCTTAGGGAACGTAACGTTTGGGAAATAAGTCGTACATCCCCCTTGTGATTTATGTTCATATACATACCTGTATGTATACAGAAAGCATATCCTTTCTTTGAGGTACTTAACTATAAAACTAATTTACTACAATTCCTTGTTTCTGTAACAAGCAGCAGTGCTTTACTCATACACTGCTGTGTATATTACCTGTACTATATAATTTGTTCCATTCTGTTTGGTTTATTTTCTATAACTACTTTAGCCTGTGTTATTTGGTGAATACGGAGTAATGGAAGTGATTTTTAAAATGTTTATCTAAGATTAAAAATGAAAATTTTATTACATACTATAATATTTTGCATTTGCAGTAAGGTTTTATTTAGAAATTGTGTGTTACTGGCTCTTTGGGAAGGCCATGCTGGAAGGCAGGGAAGAGGCATCATCTTTTATGTGAAACAGCAGCTGGGAAGCAAAGAGCTCTGCTGTGGGGATGGGAGATGACCAGATCAGTGTGTACAGGTCAGGACTGGCAGGTAAACCAGCATGGGTGATGCTCTAGGACGTCTGCTCTAGGCCACTGCACTGGTTTAGCCCCAGCCAGCAGCCAGGCCCCAGGCCAACGCTTGCTCACTGCCCCAGCATCAGGATCAGGGAGAGAATCGGAAGGGTAAAAGTAGAAGTTGCAAGTTGAGATAAACAGAGTTTAATAGCGAAAGAAAAAGCAACACACACAAGCAAAGTTAAACAAGGCATTGATTCAGTGCTTCCCGTGGGCAGGCAGGTGTTCAGCCATCTCCAGGACAGCAGGGCCCTAGCATGTATAACAGTGACTTAGGAAGGCAAGCACCATCACCCTAAATGTTCCCCCCTCCTTTCTCTTTCTTCCCCCCCCCCCGCCCTTCTATGTACTGAGCATGATATCAGATGGTCTGGAATGTCCTTTGGTCAGTTGGGGTCACCTGTCCCATCTGTTTGTCCTCCCAGTCTCCCTTGCCCCCAACTTCCTCCACAGCGTGGCAGTAGGAAATGCAGAAAAGCCCTTGGTTCTGTGTAAGCCCTGCTCAGCAATAAAAAAAAACATTTCTATATTATCAACTCTGTGCTCAGCATAAATCCAAAACAGCTCCATACCGGCCACTGTGAAGGAAATTATCTCTACTCCAGTGGAAACCAGCACAGCATTCTGGGCTGCATTAGGAAGTCCATTGCTAGCAGGTCAAGAAAGGTGAATTCGTACCCTGCTCAGCACTGGTGTGGCTGCATCTGGAATCCAGTTCCCCACAGAAGCTTGCCAAAGGTGCTCAGAATCCATCTGGACACATTTCTGGAAAACCAGCTCTAAGTTGCCCTGCTTGAGAAGGGTCTGGACTAGATGATCTTAAAAGGTCATTTCTGGCTTCAGTTGCTCTGTGACTCCATAGCTCCCCTGAAAGACTTTCTCATCTTCCAGCAATCTGTTGGTAGATTCTTGGTGCTTCCCATACAGAAGTTGTGCTCAAAGAATGTTTTCCTTTTGACCAGAAGCTGGGTTATTTTTGTTAGGTGTATTTAAAGGGCCGTGTTTATGAATCTTTCTAGACATGATAATTCTATTAATGTCAGTAGAATGAGACACAAGACACTGATACAATAAACACCCCAAAACATCAATTTTCAGAGGTTTTATTGCTGTTATCATTTAATTTGCACTAAAGCAGTGAGAGACTTTCTCAAAAAGATATTATTGTTTTAGACATCATTGAGATAGAAGCCTTTGTAAATTAAGCAGTACTGTATGATTTTTTCAGGGACAAGAATTTGATAATTCTAATTTGAATTATTAGAATGGTCCCTGACATGCTCATGCATGTGCCATTGAAGACTTTCCAAATAAACTGTGATGATAGATTGGGATTTAGCATAGGCTGCAGGGGTCTTGTAATCCCCACAAGACTTTTTGGACATCATACCTTCTGTTCTGGAGTTTAAGAAAATAACTATAATGAGAAGTACAGTGCAGTAATAATGTTGGCACAGGCTCTGCTCTGTGCCATTTGCTCTCAGAGCCAGTGAACAGCTTCTGGCATAATTAATTTATTTGTACTACTAGGGAGACAGAAATGTTCTAGGCCACTAGTGCTTGCATATTACTAGGAAATACATAATAGGGAGGTTGGGGATACTGGGAATCTTCTAGTCCATTTGCAGAATAAAATCAGTTATCTGTTTGAGAAGTACCTGGAAAATGATAAATGAGGATGTGCTTGGAGAACATGTCTATCTTAGTAAAGCTCCATTTTTGTTTTTCTCTGTACGTGAATATCCATTTTTGTCAGTTATCCAGCTGGCAGAAGTTATTTTTTGCCAAAGGAGAATTTCTTTTTCCTAGAGAACCCATGCTAAAGGAATTATTTCTCTTTGAGGCTTGGTAAAGGATACTTTAAAGGCATGCTGTGTAAACTTGAAAAGGTGCGCTATGTTGTCATTGAATCTTACAAATGTTTTGTTATATTATTACCAAGCTGCTTTAGGCTTTGCACTGGTTAAAAATTTCATGGCAGCCCACAGCCACTGTGGGCATCAGCCAAGGCAATGCCAGCCAATGGCAGGCTTGGCAGGTAGGAGCTGCAGTGCTGACAGGAGCAGGGATGCTTTGAGGAGAGATTGATCATCTCAAAGCCAGAGAGAGTCAGTGGATGGGTTTGTTCCCAAGCTTGATTTATGTGCCACTGTATCTTATTTGGCACCTTATTGTTATAATGAATTATTCCTTTAAGGAAGCTCCTAGAGATTCCTTTGAGATATGCAAGCACATGCTGACTCTGTATTTAGCCTCACTATTAGTTAGTTATACCATATTTTTGATAAACAAGAAAAATAGCAGGACTTTTCCATAGAAGTTAATCCTTGTCATTGAGGCAGAAAATGCCTTCTGGTTACCTCTGTTTTTTTTAAGGAGATACAAAATGTGTCTGTCTGGCTTTGATTTTTGTGAGCAAGGTTGTGGCATTTTAGGCTTTTTATATGTGATGTCACCAAAGCATTGATAGCAACCCAGGCTGCAAAGAAAAAAGGTGCAGAAACTGCATCTATCTGGAAGCTTCAGAGGGGGGCATAGGAAACTTCATCTACTTTCCATGTGTGATTTATCATGATCTGTAGCTGACTTACTGAATAAAGCAGCTAAGCAATATTTTCAAACTGATATTTTCTGATATATATGGTTGAATTTAATCTGATCTAAGATAAGGTATGGTAAATAAGCCTATACCCAGTACATTATCCACTGTGAAGTACATTAAAAACAGAGTCAGAAAAACCCTCCCTGAGAACAGTGAATAAATTTGTGCTGGTAGTGTTTTTGTAAGTGTGATAGATCTAGAAATAGAACTGAGGCAGTGCTTGTTAGCAGAGATAGTACCTTCTACTGGGATGACAAAGATAGTTTGGGGAAAAAACCAAACCAATAAAAATCAAACCCATGCTTTTGGGCAACAAGATCTTCTGGTTAAAAGCTTACTCATTTTCTCAGCTACATAAGCTGCTCTAATAACTTGCTATTAGGCAAACTGGGACTCAAAGTAATTTTTTTATTCCTATAAGCTTTCCTTTACTGCCGTTCTTACAAAAATACAATTGCTACCTAAATAAATAGGCATTGCCCATGCAGCCTTGCTGAAAAGCAGCATGCCTTCCAGTATGCATGAACCTGTTATGTCATCCTTTATACAGCATCTGTTAAGACCATGAGGATGTGAGCCCTCCCCAGACGTGCTCCCCAGGCAGCTGCTGTTGGACCTGGGGTCTGGGTTCCTGTGCAGCTGCTCAGGGGTCAGGCACATGCAGGGGACTGTGCTTTCTGGTGTTACCACTGATGCTGAGCTGAGCTTTGCTTCTGCAGCTGGCTAGACTAGGAGCCTGATTTGCTGGAATATATCCAGATAGACACAGAAATAATTTTAAAAGTTTCCACTAGCAGAAGACACGGGCTAATCAAAAATGCTTGACTTACAGTGTCTCCTTAGTGTATGTGCTTCCCCACAACTTGGGGTCCTCACTCCCAGTCCATAAGATCTCAGCCCTAATTTGAAAAGACTCTGAGAGCTTGCTGCTAGAGCCAAGGACACCAATTCCCTGGCATATCAAACTTGCTGCTCAGGTTTGGAAAACATTGTGCAATGTGAACTGAGACTTGAGTCTGAATGCAATGTGTGCCTTTCCTAGGCCTTCAAACTGGTAGAGGCAGCTGCCTGCCTCATCATCCCCTGCACAGCTGAATTGAAACACTGGAATGGTGCTCTGAGCTCATCAGCATGAGTTCATTCCTTCCTGCAGGACCACTGTCCCTCTGATCATGGCACAATGGAGGGGTGTGAAAGTTTGAATGGAGCGGGTGAGGATGACAGCAGCATGTTGGGTCTTTATTTGCTGTTTATGGCCTTTGTTGATAGCATGAAGTAAGTCTTCTCTATAAATAGCTAGAGATGGAGGTAATTTTCTTTCCTGAAATCAGGTCATTTGTCCATGATTTCATTTTTTTGGCACAGAAACATATACTGCACTGCTTAGCATACTTGTACCAAAGCTGAGCATTTAGAGGCTAGTCCAAAATTAGGAAGGACAAAGTACTGCATCCAGCCTTGTTGCCTTCTGATCCAAGCACATAATGTACTTACAAAAGATTATTAGCATGCAAAACCCCTTAAATATACTACTTTTTACAAAGAGTTCTATTGAATGTAGGACAGCACTTTACCATATTTAGTAAACACTGTCCATATTGCTTTGTGCCAGCAGCATCATTCATAGGATACAATTATACAAGATAAGTTTTATTAATGAATTAAGATTTTTATGATAGATCTCCCTGCTTTGTAGACCCATCTGCTTTGAAGTTTCTTCCGATCAATCATTAGCATATATATACCTACTGAAGAATTCTCTTTTTTATCTTTTAGAGGACATGTCTTTCTGGCTAAAAACACAGCCATTTCATTTCTCTAGTTTCAGTTTTTATAGTACAGTCTCCCATCCAATTTAATATTTATCAGTAGTAATAACTGACTGCCAGGGTATTTTCAACATTAATTCCGGGTGTCTGTGCAATGGAAAGTCCTGCATTCAGAATTACTAAGCAGACTATGCAGGCAGACACTTTGGCTGTAACTTGTTTGCTCATTTATATACAGAAGAATGGAGATGAATAGCTAATTTTGCTGCAGAGAGTTGTCTGCTTTGAATCCCAAATGCTCCATATTTTATAACTCCAGGAGCCTGGTCAAACTATTGTAACAGTCTTCCAACTGGTAGAAGGGATTAATTATTCCAAGCTTCTTTCTTTTTTTTTTTCTCTCCCTGCCCCTGCAACTTTCACTAAAAGAGAATATGAATCATTATTTAGGGAGCAAATTAAATACTTCCAGTATGACTGATTTAAATTTCTCCTAAGGATTACACTGCAAGTGTAGTCTTGACTGAAGATCCATAAAGGAAAACACATATAAAGGCAAAGGAAGACACACTGCAGCAGAGGAACTGGATATTTTCTGGAGATTTTTCCAGCAAGATTGTGCCATATTGTTTCAGTCTAAGGGATTGATTTGACCCTAACAGCACATAAATGCAGGTTTATTCCCAGCTGTTCAATGTGGAAGCTGCATTGCAGCCTCAAGTTTACAAGAGCTATGCAAAATTTAGATGAAAATCCAGTCTTCTGTTTGCCCTTAGTTACAGCTACAAGGAGATCTAAGAGGAAGAGACAGGTTTTGTTCTTGTAGAAAACATTCAGTTCATGCTCATGTTTTATTTCATCTGGCAATATGTACACAGCTTCAGGGCTGGATTAGTGATGGTTTTTCCTCCAAGGAGCTAAGCTGCACTATAGAAGATTTCCCAAGCAGCACAGTCACTGAAGCTGTGAGAAAAGAGGATACTGGTGATCAACCTGTGATCCCTACAAAGTGGCTTTAACTGAGTTTCTGTGTGCTGGAGTAATTATACCCCTTTAAAATAAAAGTTGCTTTAGTCTCATCACTGTGAATTAACAGTGCCTCACCTAGATTTTTACAGGGAACTGTCCTTTCAGTATGGCCAGAAGAACAGGGAATGCAGGCTGATGGAGCAGACTGAGGATGGCAGTGCAGAGTTTGATGGATGGTGAGATGATAATGTTTCCAAGGCTTCCCAATATTTTTCTATTTCCCATAAAGACTGTTTTTGTCTTCCCTGGCCTGAGTTTTACCCGGCTGTTACTATAAGTCAGGCTGCCTGTGGATTCAGGAAGGAATGAAATACCAATTGATGTTTGAGCTAATCTGTAAGAAAGCATCCTGGTAGGAAAAGAACAACTTGGGTTTCTTTTCCAGTCTCCGGAAGGAAGCTGTAAGTAAGATATGGAAGTTATGGAGGCTTCTTGACAGTCTTCTTTGTAATTTTTTTCCTGCATTGATAATGTCACAGGTATAATACTGAATGTTCCCAGCAGACCAGAAGTTTGACTGCGAATTTTGTGTTGGCAGTAGTGACTCTTTCCCCACACTATATACAATTAAGAGAAATAGAGAAGTTGCTGATGAGTAGTTTCTCCTCTGATGTCATGTCACTTCACACCAGCTCCCCTCCCCATTTCTCCTCTGTTTCATGGTTTAACTATGAAAGAAGTCACCCTAGACTTGGTGTGCTCATGTTCCTTGGGCTTTTTTCCTCTCCCATCTCCACTCTTGCAAGAACGTACATGTGGCCAGGCGTTTAGCTGGATTTTGGCTGCTGGGTTTTTTTCCCCCAAGATGGTGCTAGTGAGGATGGGATTCTTCTTTCATACCTGAGTGTTCTAAATTGTTGCCATTCATCTAGCTATTTTATAAAGAAAAAACTTCAGGTTTATTTTAAAAGTGGTTCAATTTTCCTATCCTTCTGTCTTAGGAAAACAGAAGAAAAGTTTCATTGAAGTGGTGTAACAGAAAGATTTGTTGCAAAACATTTTCTATTTTTTCTGTAGCTGCAAGTTTTTTTCTGGTTTGTTCTGGCGTTTGTTTTTTTTAAAAAGCTTCATGTATTTGGATCAGGCCATAACTGGGAGATAGAAATACAGGACCTAAAGAGTAATCTGCAAAACTCTACAGAATATGGATGCAGAAGCTTAAATGAGACTTCTTCCAAACACATTATTTTGTTCCTACTATTTCATTTATAGCAAAACTATAATGGACAGACACAAGATCCCCTGAATTGCTCATGCTTTAGTTGATCTCATTCTTTACACAAAATAAGTAACTGTGTTCTACAAGGATATGAATTTGGTTTAAAATATTAAAACTTTCCCAAATCTATTCCTTATGTTTGTGAACATAAGTAGTAGAGTAGTTGAGTTTGACAGAACGCTGAGTAGGTTAATTATCCGTCACTGAAGAAGACTTGCTGTTTTCTCTTGCCAGATGTTTGAATTAATTTTTGAAAATAGTAGAGCTTTGCTTTGTTTTTATTCCAGCTGTTTTAAACCAATTGTGAGAATGTATGACTCATGTTTCAAAACAGAATTCAGAGTAATTTGATTTCCTGGTATGACAGATTTTTTCTGTCCTATCACCAAATCTGAATTATGTAGTTTTTGAAGTTAAACTGCTTGTCAGAAATGAGTAAAACTTCTCTAATTAATCTTTCTGAGTTCTTGATTTGTAAAATAACAATTTCATTTGCATATGTTTGCTATATTATTAAATTATGAAAATGTATTTCATTTATAGACTAGACTCTCTGTGATTTTAAAATATAAATGTTGGTTTATTGAGTAATTAATGATGGGAAGGGCTGGTTTGCTTTTGAAGAATTTGTGCTTCCTACATAGCCTGGCTTCTTATTCTATTAAAAATCAGTCTACTAAATGTCCAGAAATTTATTTCCTAGTTGTAGGAAATAAATTGCAGGCTGTGATGTGACCAAGATATGCATAATTCCTGGATCTGTCAGCAAAAATATTGTATGTAGAAGGGAATCATAGAAGTTTGGAAAAAACCTCTAAGATCATAAAGTTGAACCATTAACCCAGCGCTGCCAAGTTCACCACTAAACCATGTCCCCAGTCTTACACATCTTATAAATACCTCTGGAGATGGTTCCCTGTTCCAATCCTTGACAAACCTTTTGTTTAAGAAATATTTCAAATATCCAATCTAGACCTCCTCTGACACACCTTGATGCCATTTCCTCTTGTTCTGTTGCTTGTTACTGGGAAGGGACCGATCCCCAAGCCACCAAAAGCTCCTCTCAGGTGGTTGTAGGGAGTGACAAGGTCTCCTCTGAGCCTTCTCCAGACTGAACACTCCCAGGTCCCTCAGCCACTCCACATAAGGCTTGTGTTCCAGACCCTTGGTGAGCTTCACTAACCCTCTCTGAAATCAGACAGTTTGGTTTGGCTTGGCTTTCCATTTCTTGGTGGAAATGTTCTTTACTTTAATGGCAGACATTTAAAACCAGAGTTCAGCATGCTTTGTATGGACACTAAAATGAGGCCACAGTATATTTTATAGAGAGCTGAGGTTTTACTGGTATAATTAGGCAGATGTTTCCCACTTTTTCTTCCCATGTGCTGGGCCATGCAGTTTAAATTCTGCCTTGTGTTTTACAGGCCACTATGGTCTAATAATGCTCTGTGAAAATTAAGGGGTTTTGGGGCAGGAAGTGTTATCTAACTAGAAAAACACTCTTTTATAGAATGCCCTACGTAGGGGAAGTAATTTACATAGTAAATTGTGAACTTCATCACTGGAATGTTTCCTACAAAATTGATTTTATCCTCATGGCATGGACTAAGCTTAATGGGGGATAGTATTGGTCTAAGTTTAGCTACAGCTAGATAATCAGATCATGCAAGAATGATATTAAAATAAGTGTGTAGTTCAGCACTTATTTTAGTTTTGTGGTGGTTTTGCTAAAAAAAAAAACAAACAAAAAACAAACCAAAAACCTTGGTTTTGTATGGCTGTCAACTGCACTCTTTCCATGTAGTCCTGAACCCCAGATCAGCCCAATCCTAAGCAGACCTACACTTACAAGATAAAGTGATATACCTTTACTGCCAATGGCACAGATCTATCCTTGCTCTTATGTTTCAGAAGATAAGTAAGAAATTAATATATTTCAGAATGTTAGTTATGGCTTATTTTCTTCAAGTTCGGCCTGTTCTGTCAGTCTGATCTGCCTATGTACAAAAAGAGACATGACAGTTTACAGGCTAAAAATGTGTACTACAGGTGTGCAGTATCAATAATCACGATTTTCGTTTAATTCTATTTATTTTTTGAAAGTCCAAGCCTTTAAAGTCATTTTTTCATCGTTGTATTTAATGTCAGAATTGTACTAGTGTTCTTTCTCCTTAAAAAAAACCCACCATTCCAAAGTGCTTTATGTACTTTCTCAGTTAAGAAACCTTGAAGGCCTTTATCATGTTTTTCATGAGATGGGGCTTTTCAGAGTTTATCAGCTCTAGATTTCAGAGGAGACTGACATGTCTGTGGCTTAAACAGAAAGCAAACCATCTGGAATTGTTCTGAACTCCAAAGTGAAGATTGTCACAGTTCAGAATTGACTGCTTGCATTACTAAGAGCTTTTACTGTTTACAGAGAATTGGGACTTCTTGAGATAAACAGGGAGAGCTGATGTGCTGATCAGCCTGGCTGCAACTTCCATCGTAATTTTTTTTTTTTGTGTCAAGGTTACTGTACATGACACTTTTGTTTGACCTTTTTCTTCACCTGTAAGTAAGGGGTTTCTATCTGATAGGCTTCCCTAGAGCAGCTGTCACTCCAGTTTAACTCCAATGCACCTGTTTTCAAATGTTGTATATTACCTTATTTCTCCTTCACCTCTTGAGGAAGCTTGCTGGCAGTTACAAATTGAAGGAGGTAATGATTCTTGTGCATTGTTACCACACATAATGCCTTGAATAATATTTATCTAGATACTATCAATCACAATGGATTGGAAATGGGCAGCTTCTTGCATAGGTAAGTAGGTAAACAGAAATTACTTGCAGGCTTTAGCAAAAGCTTATTTGATATAATGAAGCTGTAGTATGATCTGCAGCAGCCCTATTTCTAAGATATATGAAATAGCCTATGGTTTCTAGAAGTGTTCTCACTTAGAAAGGTTAGCTGCTTACTTTGGAATGAAAAAGTAAGTCCAGAAAAATAATTCAGCCATTTGTGCTGAAGTATAGAGAGTAATGTATCAGGAAAAAAATCCAAAGATCAAACACACATGATTTTTTTTCTCCCTTCAATATCCTATGCTTAATTTTTGCATGACAGCTCTATCTGGCAGCCTCACATCCCATCAGTGCAATCTGTCATTCTAACTTATTTCAATTAAGTTCTCTTTTTCATTTTGCATTTGCTGAGGAGTCATAATGGCATGTTCCCAAATCAGCAGTCAAGAAGAGTAATTCTTTCTATTTGTAGTTGTTAAAAGAAAGGAGAAAGGAAGAGATGGTTTCTTTGTTTCCTCTCTGTCCTGAAGGCCTTCTCCAGAATTACAGGACTAAAAGATTTGCTTTGAAGACTAATTGTGAAGACTTTGTTACAGATCCTGAAGGTTTGAATTTGGGACTTTTGTGAGCTGTTATGAAAATCTTTTAAATTCATTCTATTCCCCTTGGTTGCTTGCAGATCCCTTTCTGTCTCATAGCTGGAGAATGAAAGGTTTTCCTTGCAGCCATTGTATCAGTTCAGGAGTTGGACATCTTTATGAAAGTAACTTCTTAATCTTTCCTGTGCTGGAATTTCCAGTGAAGAGAATTCATACCCATCACGGGAAACTGGAGACAGCTGGCTATACTGATGTATAGACTGCTCCTCCGTGTTACCCTGAACTTGGACAAACTCAAGGTTTCTAACTGGGTTGTTGTGTTGCCATTTCCTGAAGTGAACATGCAGAACAGGCACCGTCTGCTTCTGAGTGCAGACAGCTGTACTGGCCAGAGTGAGGTAAACTCAGGGTTTATATCCATGAGCATTTAAATACTTGGTTGTTGAGAAACTAAGCAGGTGCAGTATTGAGTACCCACTGTTTAACAACTAACCCATATGCTGGTGTTTCACCTGCTTTGACACTGGCAGCTGATGTTCAGTGTTCCCCGAGAAAGGCTGCACTTTGCCCAAGAGGCACTTGGTGGAATGCTGGATTGACACGGTGCCATCAGAAGGGCTCATTTTGTTCAGGAGCCCTCCACTGTAACTGGAAAGGAAGGAAATGAATAGATTATTCAAAGCCCTTTCTGTAGCCTGCTCATCCATTTGGTTGCTGAAGGAACGAGGAAGATTAAGTTCAAAGAATTAACAAACGGGTTTTGCTTCTTCTGTAATTGCTTATCTCCATATGCTCACAACAGCACTGAGTTCCCAGGAGTTAGGCAGGTACAAAACAGTCAAAGCAGGGGCTTCAGTGTTTCAGCTATTTGGTCATGCCAAGACCAGCCCTGCCAGGGGGTTACAGTGGGCACATGAAATTTGCATTCTGTCTTCCTACCCTGTCATCAGGTTACCCACACTTAGTATTCACAGAGTGACACGTGATTGTTGGAGCAAGCTTCCAGCGTTGCACCAGACGAGATTTTTTTAGTTAGCAGCTTTCCTAATCTAATCAGCACCTTAAAAGCAATTTCTATGCTGCTTCTCCTCCCTTGTTCTTTTTATAACATTTCAGTTGGACAAATTGTCCATGTTGAGTTGGAGATGGCAGGTCCTTTTACTCGCTGGATGGGAAATGCTGGCAGCCCTTAGCACAGGTCTGTGCTTTTGGTTGCAGGCTTGGGCCAGGCAGGGCTGACAGATTGCTCTTGATGAGGTTAGTGAAAAATCTCTAAAGCAGGATGAATAGGAGTTGTTTGTTCTGTTTTCCAGAGGACACTTTCAGCCCAAATGGATTTATTGTGTATTTGCAGGTTGGGTTTTTTTTTCCTTTTCTATGTCTGTAGTTGCAACAGGGTTTATTGATGCATGTGCAGAGGATAATGAAAAGCTACATTTCAGATCATCCTTAAGGGCCTTAAAGTAGTTCACTGTCCTAAACAGAGTAGCTCAGATCACTTTAAGAAAAATGCTTTATCTCAGGATAAAACCTGGGTGTACTTCAAATCGTAACTTTGTAAGAAACTCCTGCTGTGGAGGAAAGCCAGTAATTCTGATTTCTAGCAGAAACATCTTGCACAGTTTCCTTCTTGAAGGAGCTGGGCCAGGCAAGTGGTCAAACACCCTGCCTCCCTGTGCTATACTACTGCCCTTGCTGCATATGAAAGAGTTGACCTGTGAAAAGGCTTCTTTCAGTAAGGAAATACCAATGACTTTGTGGCATTGTAAATCTGTAAATCTTTTTTCCAGGAAAAGGCAAGGACCAATTGGTGGTTAAACCAGCCAATGTTTGCCATTTGCCATTTCTGCTGGCTTGCCCTCTCCCACATTTTGGATTACCCTGTGTCTGCACAGCTCCAGCCCAGGGCTTGCCCTGGAATTTCTTGTGGAAGGCAGTTCATCCATAGCTTCATCCGTCCAGTCTTGTACATATGAGTATTTTGTGAGCTTCCTTTAGCTGTGAAAACCTGCTCAAGAATGGGCCCCTGGATCTCTGTCAATGACAGGCTTGGAAACCAAGAGTATTTCTGCTGAACATGGTGTCACCCAGTGGGGAGAAGTTTGCTGGGACAGAAACTGAGTGCAGAGTGCCATTCAGCAGTGTGCAGGAGCATAACTGCATGTTAGGGGCTGGGCTGTCCATGTGCATTACTGCCACATGTCCATGGCTGCAGTTCAGACTTAGTTGTCATGGCACACCCCTGTTGGCTGTGCATTTTGGGCAGTGAGTCAGAGGCTGGCATCATGCTCAGCTTCCAGAGGAGGCAATTCCAGCATTGGGGTGGTCCTTTCTCCACCAATTTTCACTGAGATGTTTCTGTGCAATTTCTGCTATTTGGCATGTGCCTGTAAAGTCCTGTCCTAATACAAAGGCAGGAAATCCAAGGTTCATCATGAACAGAGCCTTTGATATGTTTGTGGCTATTCTGAGAGAAGAATAATTTAAAAAGAGAGTTTCTCTAACAGTCTGTAGATACAATACTCAAAGCAAGCAACTGCTAGTTGGCAGCTGGGGCTTGAGGCTTATTTCCATGTCTTTGTGGGATTCAACTATAGAAGTCTAGGTTTTTTTCTTCCCTATATATGACATTCCTATATAGAATAAGGCAGAATGCAGAAGTATTACACATGTAATAATATAAGGCCTAATTGTCATTGTGAATTATATTTTCAGTGTGTTTTCCCCAATGCCTGACTAAAGTTGAGCATAAATCTTCTTAGCTCTCTGAATTTGTATTCATGTCAGTTTTATTCAGTGCAAGTTTGGTTGACTTTGCCTTGCTTTAGATTGCAGATCATGCCCAACAGTGGAAGAGTGGATTTTGAAATTTTTTTACGTGTCAGATTTCCCTGTATCCAATTTTATCAAAAAAGCTGTCACCAGCTTCTTCTGAAACCAGCAAACCTTTTTCTTTCTAATTACATTTTTACCATATGTTCATCCAGATGGCATATGCCAAACATTTTCTAGGGTGTTATAAAATGACCTGACTTTGGAAGATTTAACTGTTGAAGAAGCTTTAAAAAAAAAAAATTGACACTGGGGCAAAAAAAGTAGTCCTAGAAAGAAACAAAAACATCTGATAAATAGCCCCAGATGCATTTTGTGGCTGTGATACTGAATTATTGGTATATACACCTGCACAAAACCCAGTGAAAATAGAAGGAATGTTTTCTTGAAGTGTTAAAAGTTGACTCCTTTTTTAACCACCAAAAATAAAATTTTTGTCTGTTGAATATCTCTAAAAAAATTCTAGAGCTTTGAGTGATTTTCTGGTTTCCTGCAAAATGAAGGAAAAGAGTTTGTCAAGGCACCAGATTCTCTGTAGGAGCAGCAGTTCTACTGAGCAATGTAATAACTACTTGCGCACTTTTTTCTTGAAATATCATTTTCAAGTAAAAGGCAGTTGATGCATGGTTTTGACACTTGTGTCCTAGTTCTTAATAATTCTTGGGGGATTTCTTAGAGAAAATAAATTAACTTGGGATATACTGAGAGGTTCCAGGAAGAAAGGAAGGAAGGAAGGAAATTATTTTTCATATTTAGCTACTAGTTAAGCTAAATTAACGAAGATGAGTTTTTCATTTTCTGGAGGGTTTGCATATTTCTTCATCTCTATGACAGTTCTCTTTTAACTGTCATTGTTATTTTGGTAGTCTTTCCAAATTATCAAGCAGGAAAATACAGAATATGCTCATGTTATCAGTTTCCATAAATCTCTCTCAAGTCTCAAGCCATTTTACTTAGTGCTAATTCCTGAAGAACAGTGATTGAATGAGAATTAAATCTACTTCCTTGTGTTGCTACAATAGCTTTTCCCACTCCCAGGAAATTTTGAGTGCAGAGCCCAAGACTCGGAGTATCATAGAGTTCACAGAGTATCAAGAGGTTATTTTGGGGTAGGATGGGCAGAGACTCATGGCAGGGACTCGGATAATTGCAAATGAAAGTTTGTTCAGTGTCCTTAACTTGCACAGATCTTGTTGAAAATCACAACTGCAATCAACAAAGCAGATCCTTCACCTCCTCCAAATTAATGAGACAGGATTTTAACAGTGCTCAACAATTTGAAGTGGTTTTGTTATTTCTCAATTCAACCTTTGTTAAAAAGTCCTTATCTCCATCCTCCTTGCCCACTTCCACTCATCAGTCTGTGAGTGATTTGACATTTCCACAGACTCTTCTCTGTCATTGACCAAGTTTACACCTGCTGTGTCTCAATTGAAAAAGAGTCTATTTTTTAGGTAAATCTATCTGTATAGCAGAAATACCGTAACTATTTAAAAGCAAAGGATTAAACACCCCCAAACTGCAAGCTGGTGTTAACCTGTGAAGTAATTGAAACAAACTGTAAAAGGGAAATATGAAATGAGATACCTGAAAGCAGCATGTCTCCACCCTGTCCAAATATGATGCAACAGCTGATTGATTACAGTTGTTTTAGAGTTTGTGGGTGTGCAGCTGTATTCAACTCAGTTTGAGGTATTGCTTTTTCTGCTTTCTTTTTGGAAGTCTTTGCAGAATGTAGCTAAAGTTGTTCTGGTTGTTACTTATTTCTAAAATAATGTTTATCATATTAGGATTGCTGGTTCATACCATAGTTTTCAGTTTCTTAGAAGAGTTAAAGCTCTAAGCATTTTTCTGTGGAAATGAAAACTCCATTTTTTTGTCAAAAAAACCTTCTGACATGTCAGGGAATGACATATCAAAATGCAAAGGCTAAAAAGCATTGTACTCAGACATTTTGCTTTTAATTACTATTAAGCACTATTAAATCAAGCTCTCGATTGCAGTCTTTGTTTATATATTTCTTTGATTATTCAGCCTCTAATTTAAATAAGGACAATGCTAGGAAAGTTTCCATGGTAAAATATTACCAATTTAATAACTTTGAAGCTAATTATGTGAAGATTCAAAGTGTCAGTCTTAAACTACACCTCTGACTAAGCCAAGCATGAATTTGGATATGCAAATGATAAATTAGGCTCCTCATAATGTCCTGGGCTTCTGAATTGTGTTTGCAGGTGCTAGCTGCCTGATGCAGCTGATCAGTGCTCCCCAGGGTGTTTTTCTTTCCTAATTTTCTTCCTCCTTTGCTCACTGTAGGCCCCTTTGTGGGCAAGTGTGCACACAAATTTTATGCCACCCTGCAATGTCTCTATTCTGCTCTGTGTTGGTGCATGCTCGCTCAGATGCCTCCTCTCTCATTTCCCCTGTTACCTTCTATATTGGCTAGAGCAGTTTCCACAGAGGGTTTTTGAGAGTAGGTGCTTATGATTGCACTTCTGCTATAATTTTCCGTAGCTGGTAGTTTATCTCTCAGAAGAGCCTGGTATATAAAATCTCTGTTCAAGAAATTCTCTAAGAATTTTTCTCCTTCATATGGCAGCAGTCTCCCACTGCTGACAACATGAGTGCATCAGAGAAGATGGCCTTTTGCAAAGCAGGGACTAATCTCAGCTTGAAAATGGGAGGAAAGAAGTGTCTTTCTTTGAAAAGGCAATTTAAGGACAGCTTGACTTTGTGTACATGGAAAGAACAGTTCATATTTAAAATCTTAGGCTTTTTCTTTTCTCCCATTTTTCCTTGAGAAAAGTAAATCTTTAGCTATGATGTAAGAACTGTATCTAAATGTATATAAATACATTTTTTAAGATGTTTGAAGCAAATAGCAAGTTTGTAGTGTTGCAGTTATTCTTCTAAGATCTTGCACAGTATAAGGGACATTCTAGGTAGGGTTCTCCATAGTGGCTTTTTTGAGTCCAAGCTTATTAGATTCTGGTTTAGAACTCGTAGCATAGTTATTCTACAGAAGTTAATATTTTTCATAGCTGAGACAGAGATCAAATACCTCCAATTAATGCATAATTCAAATTAGTCCTGAACTGTGGTATCACAACTGGCATCTCAATAATGAACTAACCACAGGAGGAAGCAGGTTTGTCAATGTACCATCACAAAAAGCTTTGAGCATTCATCTGATCTCTTCTGGGATCATATTTATACATCTTGCTACTCTCTTGAAGTACACCCCCAACATACTGAATGGCACAAGAATATCTGATGCAGCAAGCTGTGGAAGTGTGAGCTGCAGTCTTTTTAGTTGATGTATTCCAAGGTGGATAACCTTAAAAATCAATAGTGTCTGCTGTGCCTCTCAGAATCATGATGGACTGCTCCTGGCTGATCCTCTTGCTTAGGCTTTGAATAACTGATGCTGTACTGCTGCAGATCCTCAGCACCAGCCAAGGCAAGGGCTGGAGCTTCCAGGAGCAGGGCTGCTCTCTTAAGCAAATCTCTGCCTGCTCTTAGAATTTGTTATGTGAAGTGCTGCTGTTTGTTGGGGGGGTTTGAGGCTGTTTTGAGGCTTTTCCTTTTTAAAACAGATTGCAAAATTGTTAGAAGACAGAGGAAGTACAATGTAGTAGCACAATGGAAGTAGTTTTCAAAGCCTCAAGCAGTATTTTCATATTGCTTGTAAATATGGTATTTTCTCTTTGGGACAGAAGGCACTTTCTGTTTGGGCTTGTAGTGCCCCAAAAATGGAAACAGCTATTAGGAAAAAATTATTAAATAGATTATCCTAGCTTTATGGAAAGTTAACTTTGTGAGGCTGTCATCAAAGAGAGGTAAAAAAATGCAGAGTTTTGTCTTCTCTACCAAAAAAATTTCTCAAGTTGAAATAGATAGTTTTTCAAATACCAGTGACACCTCCGAAATTGTCTCATTAGAAAGAAAAAATGTTTGAATATCTAGAAGCACAAACCATAAATAGGAATTTATGGAGAGGAGGTGCCTGGGAGTTGTTGAAGATAGATTTCTTAAAGGGTCTGTGTGTATAATTATCTGGGTTTTCTAACAGTTCATTGGAAAAACAAAATAGAAAGTTTATTTTAAATAAATTTACAAAAGCTGGAGGAACAGGAGGAGGAGGAAGAGAATGAAGTATCAGATGTGATGCTCTAGCTGGTAAAAAACAAGTACTTTGCTGACCTCACCTCATGCATGTATTAAGAGAGCACAGAGATATTCTCTTGCTCTCTTATTTTTGTAAGGGAGTAGTTTCTGCTGCCTCTGATCATATGCATAAAAAGACAGCATGTTACTCTTAGGCAGACTGAATCTAGTCATAGGGATAGAAAGCTTCTTTGAAGAAAAGTCCTAGAAAAATCCAGTAACAGAAATAGACTCCCACTGAGAGTTTACTGAGATTTTGCTGTTCTTCTGTGTATCAGTAATGAAGCAGACCATGGAGAGAAAGTAAATTGATGTCATGCCCAAGGTGTATGTGTTGGGGAAATATCAGAGAAGTTTTTGCGTGTCATTGATGCTGAAAACAGATCTCTGAATGATACCTTTCTCCTTATGGACTGCCAGTTTGGAGTTCTTCAGGGTGTTGTATTCACAGATGGAAAAGGGACAGGTGGTGAGAGCAACAATGCTGGTTGCACAGTATGTCCCTTAACTCTCAGTTTATGTTATATGTAAAATATATGACTTTCATATTGTTAATTACTCATGAGGACACCAATGGAAGATACTGCCTAATGCTGTAATGAATCTGCCTCCCTGATGGGCATTTCAGAGTTCTCAGGCTGGGCACAAGGTTGTTACCTTTCTCAGAGCATGTGCCCTCTCTGTGGGTGGGGCTGGGACTTGGCTTCCCCCATTTGTCTATTTATTTACCAGGAGCTAGAGTCATTCAGCACTTGCAGACTTGCAGTCTCTTGAAGGCAAAAAAAGAGTTAACTCTTGGTCAGGCAACTTAAAACAAATACTATCTGAGGTCTCTCAGGACTGCACCGAGTTGATGCCATGACCTGAAATCTTTGTACTGTGCTGACCAGATATTGCTTGTTGCCTGCAGTGGTGGTTTGGTATCCTGAAGCACATGAGTTCAATGGATGGTGTTTGGGGTATGACACTGGAGTGGTCTGTTTGTCTGTCTGATTGGCACTGGGAGTTGGTAGCTGTGATTCAGTGTGGACTCCAGATATTGTGTGGAATTTGCAAAGTATGTTTTGGTTCTGACTGTGTACAGCATCAGCCACATTTCAGCGTTTATTAATGTTAATTTAAAATCTTTATGCTTTTAAGCTGTTACCTATTTCACGGATATGGGACATTGGATAGCTTTCATCCTTTCTATTTTCTGCTTGAAAACTCAAGATCTTTCCCTCCAGCAATGAGAATTTTTTCTTCTAGGTACAATAAATAGGCTTTGTCATAACACACAGAAGAAAGCAAAGTATTTTAGTAATTCCACATAAATATATTTTCTTGATTTTTTTGTTTGTTTGTGCCCTGAAACATTTTAAAATTATTTCAGATAGTTTATCCAAATAGCAAATATTGAGCTGTTATGGATGCCACAGGAAGGGAGAGGATTCAGCTCAGAAACTTGCTTAACATGTTAGATCCCCTAATTAAAATGTGTGTTCTCTTTTTAAAAAGTCTGACAGATTCTAATTGTTGAGTTTTATGTTATGAGTAGGTCACTACTATTATTTTTCCCTTCCAAAAAGGGAAGGGTGAAAAATTCAGGCACAGATGACAAAGGCTTTATTATCAGGTTGTTTTTCTTTCATATATGGGATATGATTTAATGTGTGCTGTCAAAAAGAGACCTCTTTAAAGCCTGATACTATTGATTATTATTTGAGACCTGCCAGCAGCATTATTACTTAATGCATAAGAAAATCTAATAGAAAGTTATTAAGTTGATGCTTTAGTTCCTCTAGTGAGAACGTTTCAGATATTCATCTCATATCGTTGCACAAATTGCTTGGCTCAAGTAGATACCACAAAACCATGTTTTAATGATTTTTTTCCTTTTTCCATCTTTTATTTTTTTTCACAGTCACATGACACAATCAGCCACATTTGAAGACCCTCGAATAGAGAGCTGCCAAATAACCCCTCCAGCCCCTCGGAAAGTGGAAATGAGGAGGGATCCTGTGCTAGGATTTGGGTTTGTGGCTGGTAGTGAAAAGCCAGTTGTTGTACGCTCAGTAACACCAGGTATGTTTTCCCCAACTGACCCTAGAAGAAAACTTTGATTTAGGCTACTAAGATGAAATGCAGCTACAAATTTGAAACTGTTGAAATATTCAGGCAGGCAAAGTAATCACAAATACTAGATATGATTTCTAGCCTTGTTTTACCCAGTGGTTTCCTTCTTCACACTCATTTTTGAACATTACATAAATGAATTGGCAAAAAGCCAGTTTGGAGTTACTGCTCAGAGCCATTACTATTGTTTGCTTGAAAAAAGTTAACCCATTTCATTCAAGGAAAGAAGGTCTTCTCCCTGGTATCTTTACATTGGTTTGCTGTCACCTTCATTACCATTGAATCAGCATTTTCAAGAGGTATGTTGAGTTCTGAGATTAAAACTTGCATATTTTTCATTCTCACCATCACTTTCCCAAAGAAAGCTAGTTTTCTAAAAACAATATCTCTTTCTGAAAAAAAAGGATGTTACTGCTGGATTTTTTTCTTTAATAAATGCATCTGTATAACTATATGGTTAAAAGCCACGTCAAAAGATATTCCCAAACATCTTACCTGCAGTGAAAATTAGTGAGGATTGTGATCTCTTTGAAGTTATAAGGAAGCAGACCTGGGATAATCTGTTTCCCAAATCACAGGTTCCTGTCTCTATGCTCAAAAGTCCAGCTGTTATGTAAAATTGCAGCCAAGGGCAGGGATTTGACTTTGCTCCTGTTCGATATGTTCTCCAGAACCCCCACAGAGAGCAGAGCAGAGAGAGGCAAAATCGACTCTGTGAAGTTCTGATGTCATTTACCAACGTGTGTGCATTGATTACATTTGTATTGCTTTCACATGAAGTGAGCAGTGTAATATTTGAACCAGATCCAGACAGCTCATTTCTCTCAACTTGGCATTATTAATGTAGTTTTATGTTAAAATTTAGAAAATGTGTTTACTATGTTCTGTTCTGAGTGAATAAGAGGAAACATGAGCTCAGGACAACATTCTCCTACATGGATTTGTATTCATTTATGCAGGATATGGAAGTGGAGTAAAGTTTTCAAAGCAAACAGGAAAGGATCAGCATTAGCTCAGTTGTTCAGTGAATTTGTTTTGATGATGAAACATTTTATTTTTAGACTTTATCTTCATAATGGTAATATTATTTGGTTTTTATGTATCATCATTGCAGAGTGTAAAGACAAAGACTAGAGAGGATATATCTCTACACTAGGAACTGTGATGTCACATCAACTTCTGGGCATGTAATTGTGCTGAGAAACAAAGTAATATGTGCATTTTATACAATACAATGCACTCAATGTGCATTTCAGCAGTGCCAGAATCCAAACCACATAGACATATAAATGACTGATTGTCTATTCAGACTAATGCTAAATATTCATGTCTAACTGAAAGTGGCAATGCTTTTAGATGTACCCGAGTTCATCAAGTGGTAGGAATCCAGCAGAAAAGAGGTTCAAGCAGCTGGAGTATCAAAACTTTCTGTCTCCAATTGAAGAAAACAGGTTTGTTTTGCCTAGAAAAGACAAATATAGGAGACACCTGTGAATGACATTCAAATACGTGAGTGATGTTTCATAGGAAAAAGGAATAAGATGTTCTCTGGTGTTACTTTGCCTGGGACAGGAAAATGTATTGCAACTAGGAAGATCTGGTATATTTACCATGTAAATAGACTTCCTTTTTTTAACAGCAGATAAACAGGATCATTTGTTCACAAGACAAGAAATCCTTCTCAAGGTGGTCTTACAAAATATCAGACAAACATTGATCAAGGATGATTAAAATATGGTTGATCACAACTTAAAGGGTGCATAAATCCATGGCTTATGGGTCCTTCTGGCCCTTCAGAAAACTAAGCCTTTAGTTCAGGTGGTTAGATACAGGTTTAGAACTTGAGGAACTTCAGTAGAAGCTTCTAAACCACTAGCTTGCAAGACTTTCCTGGTGAGGGAGTACTGGTAACGTCAGAAATAGTGTAAAAATGTCATTAGCTGAAGAAAAAACACACTTGTAGTATATGAACAACAGTATCTATGTGTTTACAATGGTCTGCTAACCTGTGCTTTTTTTTTTTTTTTTCTTTCTTCATTTGTCTGCAGGCGGCCCCTCTGAAGGAAAGCTTATACCAGGGGACCAGATCATAATGATTAATGATGAGCCAGTCAGCACTGCTCCAAGGGAGAGAGTCATCGACCTTGTCAGGTAGTGGATGTCCTGTCACTTAAACTACAAACCCAGTGACTTATTGCCTTGTGCAGTCATTCAGTAGTACAGCAAGTCTTGCCTTCCAATGGCTGAGAAAAGAGAAAATAATTTTGCTTTAGTTATAATGAAGAATGATGTATTATTTTAGTGTTTAAATGAAGTGTCCTCTTAAAATGTCATCTGAGTAGCTGAAAAGGTATAAAACCATCCAGGAGTAGCTCCAGAGTACTTGAGTATCAAAAGAGGAATAGTATTTTCCTGGTATTAATTTTTTTTTTGGTATGGATTGTTGAAAAGATGATTCCTGAAGCATGGAAGTTCCACTCACTGTTGCATTACTGTTCACTTTTCACATGAAGAAAGTTAAGTCAGGTTTGTCTTATGTGAAGAATAAAGAAAATGTGGTAGGGTGATTCTTGAGAGTGAATGAATGCATGTAAGTATATAGAGAAGCTCAAAAAATGTTTAAGTGGAATGCAGGTAGGTGAGTTTGTGTGAAAGAAGCAGGCAGGAAAGAGAAGAAGACAAAAAAAAAAGTGGCTGGGGATAATACAGGAAAGGAGAAATGTCAGTATTTTTAATGGGATGTAGAAGGAAAGGAAGGACAGTGACTGATTAATGCTAAGGATATAAAAAAAATGCGTTGCAATTCATATAACAAATTTTGCTTTTGGAGTAACAAGAAATGTTAGTGCATTGCACAGAAAAATGGCAAGTAACTAAAAAATAAACTTAAGAATTAATAACTTAAATTCCAGTACCTGTACCTGTGCTGGAAATAGCTCAGGAGAACAAAATATGGTGCCAACACCATGGAACAGCACCCAGCTCTATTTCTGTATTCTTCCCATTGGTGTAAACTCTGAATTGTGGGTCTTGTTGATTCCTGAGAGATGCTCAGGTTTTAATGGTACAGGTACCTCTTCTCAAAACTTAGAGCTATCAGCATTTTCACTGTAACCTGTGTAATTTTGAAAAGTCACATTTGTTTACAGAAATTTGGCCAGGAAGTGCCACAGCAGTTATACTCTTCCTGCAAACAGCTGCTCGTTTACTGGGGATTTAGCTGAAAAAAAACTTCCAAAGATGGTGCAGAAATGGTATAAAAATGCCAGCAATGCTGACAGCCTTCATCTGTGTTAGGTGGGATTAAACTATATTTTGAGATTTTTTTCAAAATGTGTTAATCTGCAAGTCAACTAACAAACAAAACTTGCTAAGAGCTTTTTGTGATGAGTAGACTCCTCAAACTGAAAGAATTGTCCTGCTCCTAATAAAATTCTGTCTTGTAATCTGTGTTGACTACTGGTATAAGCCTCAAAAATGGTCTTATACCCATTTCTGAGGTCTCTGTTTCTCAATAAAGCAGTAATATTGTCTTCTTCATTCTTTCCCTGATTCTTTGATATTAAGCAAAGTTAGGTTCTCTATCTCATTTGCTGCTTCTAGCTATATGTAGTAATAACAGCAAGGAAAACAGACTGATTAGACCTGAGACCAACTTAATTTATTGTATAGTCGACTCTCTGTCTGCCTTCAAATGAGATACTCAATTAGAATGTCACCCTTCCCAATTACATTGACTACATAAGTAATGTCAAATTAAGTGTTGTTTCATTCCAGGGAAAGCTTTAGGTGATGCTTTTCTTTTACTGTAATTTTACCTCTGCTCTCAAAACCTGTCCACTGTTGGGATTTTGACAAAGATTCATTCTTTGATGAAATTTGGGAGTGAAATATACTGGGGTTGTATGTTACAGCATTTGAAAAGAAGAGTTTTCTTTTCATGCTGGTGGGCATGCCTGGAATGACTAGACACTGTCAATGAGCAGTCCTGACACCACAGCAGAAGCAATTCTTTACACCAATGAAATAGTGAATCTCTTCTGTATAATTGAAGGTTTTCACATGGACTAGATATATTTACAACTTTTCAATGCATCTGTATTTTTCAATGTGCATGGCAGAAGTTTTGAAATCTTGTTTTCCTGCAGGTAGCAGTGATCAGTATCTTGAAGGTGTTTTAAATGCATGGGTTACACAATGGGCATAATCACAAAAGCACAGAAGAACTGAGAGGAGACTTCTAGAGGTTATCCAGTCTAACCTCTTGCTCCAGGCCAGGTAGTGTCAAAGTTAGATGTGGCTGCTCAGCACTTGTCTAATCAAGTCTTTAATATCTCAAAATATGGCGATTTTGCAACCACACTGGGTAGATGTTTCAGTTCCTAACCAGTGGCCTTTCAAAAAAACATGAGCCAACTTCTTTATCAGCTTTAGATGCATCCCATCTTGGCCCATGGACTTGTGAATGTCACTCTTACCTAAGCAATCCCTAATCCAGCCTTTGTCTGCCTCCGTTCCCTAAATTCTGTCACTGAGCTCAGGGACCAGGATAGCCGACCTTGCCACTAAAGGCCAAAGCCAAGAAAGCATCAAATGTCTGAGCTTGTTCAGTATCCTTCATCAGGATACCCACTCAA
This sequence comes from Zonotrichia leucophrys gambelii, assembly GCF_028769735.1. Taxonomy (NCBI): domain Eukaryota; kingdom Metazoa; phylum Chordata; class Aves; order Passeriformes; family Passerellidae; genus Zonotrichia; species Zonotrichia leucophrys. The sequence continues at coordinate 19,545,290 of NC_088169.1, read as the reverse complement.
TTTAGCAGTAAGTTTGTGCTTCCCTTGGCTTTCACTGCTATTGTGGTTGTAGAGACCCTTTTTTTTATCCTTCATCCATCCTGGATAAGTTTCAGTGCTCACTGAGCTTGGCAAACCCCATCCCTGCCTGGGCAGGTACAGCTTCTCTGTTTCTCTTGGGTTTCTCTTCAAACTTCACCAGGATTACGGAAGCCAAAACTTCCAAGCAAAATACACACAAATGTTGGATGTTAAGTCAACCTTGAATGTTAAACTGAGTTTTTAATGAAACACAATATTTGTTTTCCAATAAAACATTGTCAGAAAATTAACTTGTGAAAAGAGTTATGAGCTTGAAGAAAAAGAAAAGGATGAGGCAATTTCTGCTTTCTCAAAAAAAGTCTATCTTTTAAAAAAAATTCAAAACTTTCAAAAAAATATTAAAAAATTAAAAATTCCACCAAAAAGGGTAACTGAAAAATGTCAATAATTTTTTTTTTTTTGTTAGGAAAATGCATATCCCAAACCAATAAATTAGCTTTATTTCTAAATTGCCCACAAAATAAATGAGAGTAATTTCTTTTAGATAATTTTTTTTTTCTCCAGCCCTTTTCCTATCAGCTCCAAATTCATTGTCTAGCTGTTACTCCTACTGGATAAGAAACAGATAGACTAGTTTTTCAAGAAAGTCCCTTTTTTATAATGGTTTTACTACAGCAAATTCAAGAAATTAAAGGCAATGCATAATACAGAAATTTTCCTATTGGCTTTTTATAACATTGTAATATTTTAATTATGTGTGGGGTTTTTAAGCATTCATTACTGAAAATAATCTTCCTTAAGTAGAAAACTGTTATAGCCACTTCTGCTGACGCCAGGGGGTGCTGAACAGGAACTTGGTGAGAGATTTTGTTTTATTTTTTAAGAATGAGTGACACTCTTGTATCCTAGGAGGTCTTAGGTCTGGAGATTATCAGGGACATTCATTATAAATATCCCCTGTAGGTCATTCTGATCCATTGAATTCTTTTGGCTCTGCTTTCCTGGCAACACCTAATTAGTGTTCAAGTTGTCCTTTGAAAGCCATGGTTGCAGAAATATGAATCAGGTATGGTTTGCAGACAAAATGCACTTGGATTCATTATTTCTGGGTGCTGTTCAATGGCTTTTGCACCATATTTTGTTCTCCTGAGCTATTTCCAACACAAACTCAGAAGTCATGTTTATGGTTTCTCTTGCAAAGAGAGGTCAGTTTTATGGAAGTCACTTGAGGTTGTGGTCAAGAGGAATTCCATTCAAGACAGACAGTTACAGAACTTCAAAAAAGAGGAAGAAACAAGATCACTTTTCTAAATGTAAGCTTCAAGTCAAGGCAAGTAGCAAGCGAACAGAATACAAAGGATGTATTTGAAGTGCAGTCATTTCAAAATTTATCAGGAGCTATTTATGTTGGATTTATTTTGCTGCTGATATGGATTCTGTGAGTTATAGCTTTTCACACATACTTAACGAAAAGTATTTTGAGATAACATTGAAGTCATGGCACAATGGAGCAATTTTTTCCTTATGTGACGGTGAGCAACAATGCAACGCTACATATTATAAGGTATATGAGTGTATGATATCAATTAATTGGTAGCTCAGAAGTTCATGTGTTTCATTATCATTGGTTAATGTTACATTTTTATCTGTTTAGGAATCAGCTTAACCAACCCTTTTTTTTTTTTTTTGAAACAAAGAAAAACATCTAACAAGTAATTTGCCTTATTAGCTGTTTATAGGCAACTCCTTTATCATGAATAACTTGTTTTTCTTAGATTGCACTAAGTAGGCATTAGTCTACAAGGATCCCAACATACGTAAACTGTCTTTTTATTTAGCAAGGTATTTTACAGAAATTTTAAGTGACACACAAGTGTACTGCTTACTCCATAATCCAAACAGTGAGTAGTGGCATGGCAGTGGTACTTTGTTCACACTTTAATTAAAATAGTTATACAGGCTGCCATCCAGGAGAAATTGGCATCTGAGGAGGGTAATCCATCTGAAATACTTGTTTTGGAAAAGCTAGCCTGTTGCCGAAAGCTTTATTGACTAAAGAAGAAGAACAGAAAAGTATTTTTAAGTAGAAACCTGACTTCTAGGTTGCTAAATTAAGCTAGGTTAGTCCATTCCTTGCAACTGTAACAGCAGTAAATCAGTATTTGATATCCTCTGGAATTCCACTAAAAATACCTATATTGCAAAGCAAGAAATGAAAAATGTGAAATTCATTAAGGGCTTTTATTTCTTGTTGGCTCTGTTTTCTATTTAAGAGAAATGACTCAAAAACATCTCTGAAATAACTCTGGCATGTTAATGTCACAGCAAGTTTTCATCAAGAGGATCTAGAGGATTCTTTCAATTCTGCAGTAGAATTTATGGTTTAATAGTGTATTGCCACAAGACTGGAGAGAAGGAACCCTCCAGGATTTTAGGCTGCATGTTGCATTTTAAGTGCTAACATGAATTTAATCAATACTGACCTTCCTCACCATCATTGTGAAATGAATGAGGATTCTGTCACTCCCATTTGACTCTGTGTATGTCATGGAACCACTTTTACTACTCTACATCCTCAGAGCTAAATGCAAGTGTAAAAGGGAACTCAGTGACAGTGCCTGTCATCATCATCATCTTACAGCAGCTGAAAAGGACTCTTTTCAAATGTTCCTGGATGTAGTTTAGACATTTTCTTATACTGAAGTAATTTTGGCGGACTTACTCTTAAAGATATTCTTTCTTCATCAGCATCATAGAGAAAAAATCAAGCATATTAAGCTATTGTCTATGATACTGCTTAGCAACCATGAACCTTGAAAACTGCTTTTCTGAAAAAGCATTCATGCAGACATTTTAATTTGAAGGTACTCCCAGTTCAGTAAATGAATCTGGAGGCTGTACCCACTTTGTGTCAGGCCCTGATTGATGAATTGGTAGTGTTTTAGGTTTTCAACACATAATGGTGAACAAAGGGACAAAATGTTGGACCAAGTGATCTGTCAGAGTTTTACAAGTGCCATCAATGGAGATAAGCTTTCTGCCAGGGCATTTAATTAGCTACATCTGATCAGCTAGCCCATGCAGGGAGCTCAGAGTCAGGATACGAGAAGTCAGTTCCCCTCTGTCTTGAGGGGTATTGTTAGATACATATCTTCTATCTTCTGAGGTGTTTCTGCAACATAATACTGAAATAACTGGATCATACTTTAAATTTGCTCTGAATCTGTGAGAGCACATGTTTAATATTATCTCATTTATCTTCTTTTCTGGGCTGTTGTAGTGCTTCTTGTTCTTGAGCTAATATATTGGAGGCTAATTCAGGTTTCTCCAGATTTTAATTACTAATCTAACATTTCAGAAATGCCCATCCACCTTTTCAAAGGCCTGTAAGAGCTGAAAGCTGTACAGAGATATTACTTGCTATTGTTAAAATCAATGCCAACTGTGGACATTGTTCTCTTTTAAATCCATCCTGTCTCAAATCACGTGGTGTCATATCCCTGCTTATTCTTGGGAGAAGGTTGACTGACATGGTTTAGAAAGGTTTTGCCTTAATAATTCACATGCTCTGAGTGCTGAGATCTTAATTTGTTGTGTACACTTAATTTTCTTTTTGTGTTAACCATGGCCCTCAGAGTCAGCAAGTGTAGGCCCTTTTTTGAAAATTCGAGGCTAATGTGTCATCTGTTTGAAATGTTGTGTTATCATCTCACTCTCTTCTCTAGAAAAAGGAGTCAGCTGTGATGAATTTCAGGTCAGCTGTTCCTTAACAAGTTGCTTTATGGAACGCGAGGGCATGAATGGAGATGTGGAACAGCTGTGCCCAAAACACAAGTGACTGTACTGATTGGTTCTTCAGATGTGAACCAGCAAATGTTGCTCTCATTAGCTTGCTCTGATGAGCTTATTGCTTCTCATCCAACTAAACAAAAGTGTTGGCTTGCCCAAATGGAAGATTTGCTCTAAAGCCAAATGCACTGATGGGAATGTTTCAGAGTAGTTGTTTCCATGTAAAGTCATTCAAATGAACACCCAGATTTGAGTTTATTATGAATCAATGCTTCCATGTGATGAATTACCTTTATATTGCATGCTCTGCAATAGATGTTTATCCTTCTTTGTACTGTTTATGCAAGCTTTGTGCATCAAAGGATGCATCCAGTTGGAATATGGAGCAGGAGGTAGCTAAAATCTCCCGTGTTTGGGGTAGGGAGGGTTGGAGAGTAGGTGTCAAACTACTGCAATTGCAAGGTTTCTCTTTCCCAACTGCATTATATGTCTCTTTTGAAGTGATATTTCCAAATCCTCAAAGAAAATGTTGGGCAAGCCAGCCCTTTACACTGTGCTGTTTGTACTTGAATGTTCTGTGGATGTCTTGAAGACATTACAACAGGACAGAAACACAAGCCAGAGACAGTTTCAGGAGCTGTTTGGGAAACACCAGACTCTGCAGAACAGTTTCTGGGACTGAGGAAGCAGTATAGGCTGACAGGAGAGGATTGTGCCATGCACCTGGGGCTGCCAGCATGGTGTGGCTGTGAAGTAGGAAGATGACAGAGATGCCTTCACCACTGCATGCACAGAACTCACAAAGTAACTCTGTCCTTACAGAAGTGTCTTTCTGCCCTCATTGGAAAGTTTACAACTCCCTGATCCTGCCAGTCAGTTGCTGACTAATTCAGCATATACACATCAGCTAATGAAGCTATCGTAAGGGCAAAACATAGCCATTTCTGAGAAGAAATGATAGTTGTGGGCCTGTCATGCTTTGGGAAGGCTTTCACAATGTGACTTTTCCCAGTGATGGCATCAGCATTCCCTTTTATCCTGAGCCAGTGCCGGCTGTATGAATCACAGAAATTAACTGATTTTCATCTGCTGTCTAAATAGCTTCAGGATGACAGAGAAGTAGTTCTTTAAAACACTGATATGTAGGTTGCATTGTCAATAAAGTGGCTTGTAGTTTCTCTGAATTATACTAAAATTCTGTATTTTGATAGAAAGATGGCAAAGGTGATGTCAAGAGCTGAGAGGCAAACATGACATTTTTATGGTTATGTAAGTTGACCCTTGGAGACTTCTGTCAGCTACAGGTACATAGTATGAGAGAAAGGTATTTGCATTGCCTCCCTGTAAGGAATGCTGTTTTGAAGGTGGCAGTTTTACATGCACCAGTGTTCATAGGAGGTAAAAGGCAATTTAAACTGCTGAGAGAGAGGGATAAAAGGACTGTGACCAATTTGCAATGTCTTGTATATTTCCACTAATTTGAAGTATCTTTAGTTTTCAGGCTTTTTCCCCTGTCAAGGTGGAAGCAGCACTCCCTTGGGTGGGAAGGACATAAGGAGAGTGACTGTAAATGAGTAAAACTCTACTCAGAGAAAAATGTCATGGAGAGGTGTTGGTACTCCATGATCCACAGCTATAACAGTTTAATTTTAACGAATTGCATAATGGAAGCTGAATCAGGAGTCCCTGAAGATGACAATATCTTTCTCTAGCTTTGTGGCAGGCTGATCCTGTGTCTTCCTTCCTTCCAGAGTTAGTTTTTACTTTCACAATTCTATTTATTTTCCAGATGACATTTAGTCTATAAAGTAAAATAAAATGAAGAATGGTGCTTCCTGAAGTGGGGTGTGTCTGTAAGGTGGCTGTCCCTCAGAACATTAGGGTCCACTTTCACTTCCATTTCATATTCCTTCTCTCATGGCAATGTTGCCTTTCCGTCTGCCAGAGACATCTTAGGTATGTCAGTGCTTGAAACCTATAACTTGTAGTTTGTCTAAGGAGTTGGAAAAGCACAAAAAATAGTAGAGATGAGAAAGTACCTAAGTGAATATATAATAGTTGAACTAGATTGGAAGGGGCAAAGAGACAAAAACAGGCTTGATGTTGTGCTAGGGGAGGTTGAGACTCAATATAAGAATAAAGTTCTTCACACAGAGTGACTGGGCACTGGAACAGGCTCTCCAGGGAAGGGCCACAGCATTGACCCTAACAGAGTTCAAGAGATGTTTGGACAACACTTCCAGGCACATGGTGTGATTCTTAGGGTGGTCTTGTGCAGGGCAGGAGCTGGACTTCAGTGCTCCTTGTGGATCATTTCCAGCTCAGGAAATTCTATGTTCATATGATTTTCTGAATCCTAGTCTGACGAAACTCTCTGTGACTCCTTTTTGATTGAGAGATGTCTAGATTTAATTGTTTTGTAAAATAATTGGATCTGGCTTTCAGTGCAATTGACTTTGATTTTTTTTCTGACTTCTTTTTTTGTGTGTTTGCAAGGCCTGATTTTTAGGATTTTTGAAGCTTTTCTAAAAATCTGATCAAAAGGTTTAAGACTGTCACAAGCAAGTCCTTTCTCTTTCCTGTTTCCCTGCAAGAAGAATAATTTTGTGATTCACAGTCTCTCTTAGCTTTTGTCATATTAATGTAGTTGGAATAGAAATGTTGTGAGGACTTCTGTGTTGGCTGATGGACTAGAAAAGTTCGAACACATTATTAGATATTTTTATTTTAGCAGTAGTGCAGCCAACACGGACTGCCCAAATTGTCAAGAGATTATCTACTTCTAACTCTGCCTGATGTGCCCAATCAGGGGGTTAGTTAAAAGGGGAAGAGAACAGTTTTATATATTCTGACTCATTAGTCCCCAAAGTGATTCAGTTAAATATTACCACTGATTGGGATGACAGGGTCACAGTGGGACATCAAAGAAGATAAACAGTTTCTCATTAATTTGAAACAAAAACTAGTAGAAGCTAGTAGAAAATAAATATAGCTAAAAATAAATTAATTTTAAAAACATTGAATGCTTCAAAAGGCAGTTTAATGTGATAGATTTCTCTGGGATTTATTAGTCAGCTTTTCCTTTATTTCTGACGTGACAAGTGATCATCTGTAATTTATTACAGGCAACACATAACAAGAAGTGTAAGAGAAGTATTTTAGCTACTACTTTAGCTTTTCTAGGCTTTTTTTCCCCATAGACATAATTTTCTGTTTGACTTTTTGCTTGGCTTTTAACAACCAAGTCTTCACAAATCTCCTGAAAGCAGCAACAGGAAGAGAAGAAAGACAAATGGTGTATTTCAAAGCAGGTGACTTCCAAATTATGTTGGTATTAGTCTTGCTTTGGCTTTGTTTGAGAAAAAAAGAAGCTGGTTATGAGAAACCAAGAAGTTAGAATATTCAACTAGAGACTGCAAATACCAAAGGAGAGACTGCAGAGATAAAACCAGATTGCCATCAGCCTACATTTCCCCAAAGGCATATTTCTTACATATTATGTGCTGAAATGTTAATTGTTCTTTTAGCTCCTATTCCTCCTCATGCCAACTAAAGCTTCATATATTTTACTTACTGCACAAGGGAAAATCCCCACAGTCCACTGTCTATATTGTTAAATAAAGTAATTCAGTTTGATTGGAGGTTTAGTTAAAACCACATTTGTTCAGCTTATGAATCAAATAAGACTCCAGGAGAGGCAAAGGTCTTGTCATTTTGTATCATGGAACTCACACGTTTTATGATCACTTCAGCTTTTCAGCAGGACTGTTACTCAGAAAGCACTCTGCAAAAAAGGCAGTTCTTTTGTAGAAGAAATTGGTTGCTACAGCAATTGAAAATCCTTAAGGTCATCTGTATTTCATAAAAACCATAGGAAGCATCAGGTTTAGTCATTACACTGAAATCTTCATTCCATACTTCATCTTTTCTTCTCAATATTGTTTTCTGTGTGTCATTTAAGTGTGTCAGAGACTTAAAAGGAAAATATCATCTGCCTGAGTTTATCAAGAGAAATAGCAAAAACTCTCCATGTTGGAAGACAGCAAAAAATTAAAACAATTAATTGAGTTTGTAATCAATATTCTTTTTAATTTTTTATCTTGTGTCATTCTCCTTACTGCTCAATTTTACATGGAAATTATACTTTTGTGACCAGAAATACTCTTTTGTTCTGCATTTCATCTGACATTCTATTTGTGTTCAAAGTCTTTAATTAAATGTTAGGACAACTGCATTAGTAAAGATACTGCTTCCTTTTCCCCTTTAAAAGTACTGAATCAATTTCTTAGTGTTCTACACCAATTACAGTCATGTTGCAGTGTCCAGCAGAAGGCTTGAGTTCATCAATAATTCATTCAAACTGCCATGGGTTTAAGGAAGGAACTGTACCACACTGACATATGAGAGAGGAAGAAAATTCAGCACATACTTTAGCAACCATGTTTTTTTGGGCAAAGAGGAAATTCCATAATTTATGCTCCCAGATATACAGACTGAGGATATAGTTTGCTAATGTAAGATTTAGGATTATTTATTGGACAAATAACATGCCATAAGCATGCAGTGTATATTCTACATTTGTATGCAGGCATTTGCACATGTTTGTGTGTATGTGTGGAGAGAGAGGAATATGATTCATAAAGCTCTATTATAATGGATTTGGGATTTATGAGTTACTTAGAAACAAGATCTTGAGGTTCTGCAGCTCATGTTACACAAAATCTTGTCTTGACATTTAACATGGTTTGTCATGACCATTTTACATGGTTTGTACAGCCAAGCTGTTATAAAGGAGAATTGCTTAGACAGTTTTAAAATATTTCTTTGAAACATTTCCTTTATCTCAACCTAAAACTGATAAATAAAAGGTGCAAATTCTACCATGTCATTGTGATTCTCTCCAGTAGAAAAAAAATCATGTTTCATTTATTTTTTACAAGAAAAATACACTTTAAAATGGGTAAATATGGCGACAGAGGGTATTTTTATAACACCTATAATTTTATGAGTATTACTAGTTTTATGGGGTTCATAGGATATACAGGTTACCTATGGGGAGAGAGAGAGAGATAGGTACTGCATAAATTTTGCTAAAGATACACAATACATTTAATTTGATGCCTTTGGAGATTGTCTCACCTACAGAAGAGGATGTTATCATGAGGCTTTTCTAAGTAAGGCAGCAACTGGAACTCCATTTCCTGTGAGAGGCTGAGGAGTTCAAGTTCAGAAGGGCAGACTGGAGGTCATGGCAAAGCTGGTACTTAAGGATGACAAAATAAGCACATAATAGAGAAGTCTGTATTGGAAGGGACCTTAAAGATCATCTAGTTCCAACCTCCCACAATGGCCAGGGACATCTTCCGCTAGATCAGGTTGCTCAGAGGCCCTTCCAATCTAAACTTGAACAGTGCCAGGGATGGGGCATCCATAGCTTCTCTGGGCAACTTATTCTAGTGCCTTACCACCCTGAAGTAAAGAATTTCCTCCTTGTATTCTAAACATAGTTGTCTTAGTTTAAAATATCTTGCCCTATTGCAGCAGGCCCAGCTAAACAGTTGGTCCCCATCTTTCCTGGAGGCTTTCTTTAATTTATTGGAAGGTGCTATAGGATCTTACCAGAGCCTTCTTTTTCCAGGCTGAAGAATCCCAATTCTCTCATTCTGTCTTAATAGCAGAGGTGCTCCAGCACTGTGATCATTTTTGTGACTCTCTCTGGACCTGGGTCTTTGCACCACTAGCTGATGGAACCACTGTCATGTGGCAATAGCTGGTGAAATTCCAGAAGTTCAGAAATTTAGGGAAAGGAGCTTTGAAAGTTGTGTGCTGGCATTACAAGGGAGGTGCTGTTTCCCAGTGTAGTGTGTTGAAAATGGCCTCTGGTAGTAAAAACTTTGTTTCAGAAGAAGGCTGGCCAAGGTGAAGTGCAGGGTGGCTGTGCCTGTTGCTCAGAGCAAGTGGATTAAAGCTGGTATCAAGACCATTTCTCTCTAGATCCCCTTGGCTCACATAATGAAGCTCAGCCTAGGGTGAAACTACCAGTGACTGTTAAGATACAACAGTTCGTGCCTCAGTTTGCAATGGCATTAAATAATTCATTGAATCTGACCTTTCAGAGCAGTACATTGTAGGTAATAGAATGAATATAAAATGGATATAAAAAGAATAAGAATATCAAGTGGGAGTAGGGAGGCAATATAAATTTTATATATAACCCTAGAAGGTCTGCAGTGCTGTCCATTCCTGAAAGTGTGCTGGTAATTGGGTGTAGTTTGGGAAGAGCAGCAAAAATTAACCACAAGTTTCCTCTTTTATGAGATTCATAAGAAAGTCAGCCTAGTTAGCTTGCTGCAGGACAGATCAAGACAGCTTTATCTGAACAAAGAAAAACTGGGATAGCAGGTATCTTTTCAGCTTGATAAAAGAGTCCAGTCTAGTCCTAAGAAACCACAGCTAATAACACTGTGAAAGATAAGAGATAGAGAAAGCTGTGCTCATTCCTCATAATTTCAAGTCTTTAAGTTATAAACTTGTATCTGTTTGCAAAGATGTTCTATAGCTCAAGCATAACATAAGGCCTTTACAAAACAGCTACCAACAACGCTTAGCCAGGAAGCTTGGACTAAGTCAGATATAAGTTGTGTGTTGGTCTTGGATCTGGGAGTGCATCAGAGTAGTAATATTGTTTTATCTCATACCTGAATCTGGACTTTCAGGAGTTGTACTTACTCCTTTGGGACTATCAGCCCTTTCTGGGAAGATGCGAGTTTTCCAGGAAGGAGGAAAAAATAAGTAGTTCTCTCTTACAGCAGTGAATTTCTGCTCTTGGGCTCTTGTTCACTGTCACCCATGCCTGTGTTCTGTCTACCTGCACTTAGTGCGGCCCAGAGCCTTTCAAAGGCTTGCCCACAGCTGGATGTCTTCTGACTTGCAGCCTCACCACATACTGATGCTATGTAGGACATGACTTTTTTTTATTATTTTTTTTTTCACTTTCTTTCTTTTATTTGATTGGTGTTTTGTTCGGTTTTTTTGAGGTATGTATTATTTCACTGGGGCTCATGACCTGGTTTTTCAGTGGAAGTCAAATACAGGATGATATGGAGTTACTTTTCTGGTACACAATACTGAACATACACAGTTTACAGTGTATTTCAGTACTATTTTTTTTTTTTCTGCACTGAAATTCTGTTTTTGAAATCATAGCTCTGGATGTCAGAAAACAGTAAGAAGAAGTAATAATTTGGTTTGGTTGTACTGTGGTCATGACTGATAAGGCATGACTGCCTTAATCTGATAGGATTTACTGATCTAAAACTTTTTTTTTTTATTCAAGCAACAGTTTACTTACTAATCCCTTGATTAGAAAGATGATGTTTTATCAAAGGGCAGTGTGTAATATCTTCTTTGAATAGCTACTGTACATTTTCAAATATTTTCACATTCTTCAATATATTCCACAGAAATTATAGTCTATTGACTAAATACTAAACTTGAGGAAAATATTCTAATATTTGCTTGTGTAAGTATTTGATAGATGCTTTTGAACAGTTAAATTGTTTCAAGAAAATAATATTTGGATTTTTAATTGTCTGCTGTCTTCACAGTACTCTCCTCATGACAGATTACCAATATCTCCATGTGATTTTTTTCTTTCAGCTGCTGCTTTAGAATAATTATAGTATTTTTCTATGTATGTCATTAACAATGAGGAGAAAAAAAATGTTCTTATCAAGGTTGTTCATTTAGATATCTAATATATGCAGCAGGATACCATGAATTTCCCAGTAGGTACCCATAGTGCACCACCAGTGGACTATTTTGTTATTTCAAGGAAGGTAATACTATTATAAACATGGACTTTATGACTAACTTAATTTATAAAGACAACATCACTGGCTCTTCCATCAAAAATACATTTGTTAAGATAATTGTTTAGCAATACTCTTATTATTGTAAATGGAGCGATAAAGCACAGCAATTTATAATTATAAAGCATAATACAGAGAAAGTAATAGTGTTGTTTCACCCTATCCTGCCAGTGCCAAATCAATTAAAACCCTTGGGTGTTAAACAGTCAAGTGCAAATAAAGCAATTCTACGGCTTTGTAAATTAACTATTTTTTGTTTACCAAAGATACATGGTGGATTTGTTTTTGCAAGCCGGAAGAATAATGTCTGAGCTTTTTTTAAGGACAGCTCTAAACATGATGCATGCTTTGTATGTTGAACCTATAAATGATGAGTCCATAAATATACATGCTAAAATGCATACTGCCTACTCCTAGAAATGCTTATATTTTGCTTTCTGACAAGAAGTCCCTACTTGCTTAAGGCTTTGTTAAGGGAAAATTTGACAAAAATGTTTTAAAAGCGGCAGGAAAGGTGTTGCTTTGCTGCCTGTTCTGCTTTTGTGTGGAATTTTCCTGGAATGGAACAATGGAGCAGTGTTCATTCTCCAGCAACATGACTGATCCAAAGCCTGCTGAAGATGGTGGAAGTCTTTTGGCGGATTTCAGTGGTATTTGAATCAGACTGTTTATTGCTTGTCCCATGAACTGCTTGTAGTGGTTCTACTTGTAGCCTCCTAATTTTAAGATACAGCTGACAAATGGTGGAATAACAGGCTTTAATAAAATGTTTCCCTATTTGATCTAGGGAAATGCCATTCCTAGTGATTTGATCTAGGGATATGCCATTCCCAGTGATAACCCATGCCAGCCTTTGCAGCTCACTTTCCCATCACCCTCCCTTCTCTGAAACTCTGTGCTTAGTAAGGCACTTAGTAAACACAACATGAAAATTAAGTATTTCAAGTAGACCAGACTCAAGGTAATGCTATATGTTCCAAAACAAAACCATAGAGGAGAGAGACACTGGAAGAGTTTTTAGAGCATGAGGTTTTATGGTAGTAGAAATAACAACAAATGACAGTTGTAAATAAATCATAGAATTGTAGAATGGCCTGGGTTGGAAGGGACCTCAACCCTCCAGTTCCAAGCCCCCTGCCATGGACAGGCACATCTTTCCACTAGAGAAGGTTGCTCAGAGCTCCATCCAACCTGGCCTTGAACAATTCCAGGGATGGGACATCTACAGCTTTCCTGTGCAACCTGTTCAGTGCTTCGCCACCCTCAGAGTAATGAATTTCTTCCTAATATCTGATCTAAACCTGCTCTCTTCCAGTTCAAAGCTAGCGCCCCTTGTCCTGTCAATACATGCTTCTCTCCATCTTTCCTGTAGACTCCCTTCAGGTCTTGGAAGGCCACAATCAGGTCACCCCAAAGCCTTCTCTTCTCCAGGTGGAACAATCCCAAATCTTTCAGCCTTTCCCCACAGGAGAGGTGCTCCATCCCTTTGATCACCTTGGTGGCCTCCTCTGGACTTGCTCTAACTTGCTCCACATCCTTTCAGTGCTTGGAAACCCAGAGCTGGATGCAGCTGTCCATGAGAACAGAAGGGCAGAATCCCTTCCCTCACCCTGCTGGCTTTTGATGCAGCCCAGGACACATTTGTCTTTCTGGGCTACAAGTCCACATTACCAGGTCAAATCCAGCCTCTTATCTACAGCCCCCCAAGTCCTTCTCAGCAGGTCTGCCCTTGATCTGTTCATTCCCCAACCTGTAAATGAAAACATACAGAGGATGAAAATGTTTGTGTTTGTTCTGTGCCTCAGTACAATGGTCTGTGTACTGATGTTCCTGCTACTTTTCCACTGCATCGCTTTATATTTGAAGCAACTTCACATCTCTGGGGCAGGGTGCAGGGGCTCATGGGCTGCATAGTTTGCAGTAACACCCTTCAACATCACTTTCTAGCTACAACAGAAAAAAAGAGTGGTTTTGGTTTTGTTTGGTTTTTGGTTTTTTTTTTATGTAGGACCTGAAAAAATCCCTAAGCATTCTGAAATCCTTTCTCTGTTTCTTTCATGAGTCTAAATTAAACTGTTAGGTACTTTGTTATGAGTTATGGTATTGAGGTGAACGGATGAAAGTCCCAGTGTTGTTTCAGTGGAAGAGCATGGTCCTCTTGACTGCAGAAAGCATAAAATCATGAGCTCAGAAAGACCAAGAATGCAAGAACAGAAGATAGAAGTTTATCATAGCTGGCATCATGGCTTTGAAGTCACGGTAGGCTTTGATACACCATTACTCAAGGCATGAGTCTGACAGCACTGAGATAAAGTTTCTGATGTAAATCAGTGCATCGTCTTTTCCCTGAGGCTGTTTTACTATGAAAAGAGGTTAGAGGGGGAGAAAAGTGTGATTGTGCCTTTGCCACATCCCTCCTAATTTTGTCTTCATCCTCTTCCTTGCAAGTGTTATGTGCAGTTTGGCCATTTATCTGATGGACTGCAATAACTACCTTTATCTGCATTATCACTACCATCTTCCCTGTAATAATAGGAAAGTTTTTGAAATCAAATTTCATTGCTTTTCATGTTTCTTATTTCACTTTCCTTAAGTTCGTTGGTTTAATTTTCCAGGTATCAGTACAGTGCTAGAGATGAAAATACAAAGCAGGCTGCATCAGAAATGCCTCAGTTTCAAATTCTGACCTATTAAATTAAAACTTCAATAAGTAAAACAAAATATGTTGTTAATTGATAACACCGTTCTTTATAGCACATATTGTCATGTGGTTTGCAGTGAACTAATTTTCTTTCCAGAACTAAGCATTTTGTGCAGAGAAAGTTCATTCTATTCAGAACTTACTGTTATATAATTCCATATAACAAATACATTGGTGATGACTGCTGAAGATCAGGAGAACTTTGATGAGTAGCAAATGTCAACAAAAAATGTCAATACTGTCTGTACTGGGTAACATCTGAATGTGAGCATTATCACAAGCTTTATAAAAAAGTTAATCACTTGCAGGAAGAAAACAACCATTTAGGAACTACCAAGCCAAAACAGATCCAAGGTCCTTTATTGCTACATGTTGTATTTGATAGACCCAGCTCCAGTTGTTTCAGAGAAAGGTCAGAGACCACACAATGATTTGTGTATGGAATAATCTTTCTTGGGGAACATCTGTTTCAACAACCCTTTTAATTAGAAAAAGCATAAGCACTTTTTTTCCTTCCCTTGATTTTTACTGCACTTTCTGAAACAGTCCTGCATTTTCCTTAAAAAGTGGCACAATAAGAACCTAGAGGTTCTGCAGGTTCTTCCCTTCAATCATCATTGGCTGCACACATAATCAAAGACCTCCTTAATGAATATATATAATATGGATTTTTCAAGTGGAAAGTATAGAGTGATCGTTGTCTTTCCATTTCCCTTGGAACAGGAATGACTGTGTGTGGATCTCACCCTTACTCTGCAAAGGGAAAGGACTCTTGCGTTTCCAGAATAGGATAATTTTCCAAATTACTTCTTAATAATGGGTAGATGGACAGGCAGTAAATGGCATCTGAAGCAGCTGGAGTATTGTGCAGCCTAGGACACAGGAAGAAAAGGTTGCAGCTGGAAGAGGAGCCATCCCTTCTTCCCACGCTCCCCATAGTGAGCTCAGAGAGGCAGCTCAGGGAAGGTGACAGTTCAGGGAGGGTGACTTTGCTTCCCCTGCCTCTCCAGGAGCCAACCCTTTGGGAGTGAATAAGAGGAGTGGCAGGTCTAAGGTCATGTCACACAGCTGTAGGGATCCCTAAGCATCTCCAGTGGCTGACTTTGAGCAACCAATGACTTTGTTGTGCAGGCCATTGCAATACACAGAGCCTTTGGGACACCTGGGATTCTTTGCCCAGAACAAAACAGAAAGAGGTCTTCAGGCCTCTGCTCATGGAAGGCACTCGATGTACGAGGTGGCAGCAGCACTGGGAGGGAAGTACAGAGTCACCACCACACGTTCCAGAACACTGAGGTGTGTCAGGCTGACTGAACAGGTTAATGATACTGGCAGCAGCAGCATGCAGAACAGCAAAGCAAAAGCGGAATATTTGGTCTCAATGAATGGATGAATCAAAGAACTAGGAGAGTGGATTGTGGATTGTTTATAACTGTCTTTAAAAATGTGAATAGTATGTCGTTCAAATGGTGAATTTACAGATTGTGAAGAGCAAAGATCCCCTTCACAAGTGACCTTCCTGAAACTTTCCTTTTGGAGTTCAGATCTTTAGAAGAGCCATGGGGAAGGTATGACCTTTGAACAATTCTTGGGAAGCTGCAGATGGGCAGAGGGAGGAAAATAAACAAAATACACCCTCTCAAACCTCTCTGATCTCCCTCCTCCACTTTTTGTTTTAATGATTAGCTTTGAGAGTGTGATTCTATAAACAGGCCTTCTCTCGCCTGCCTCTTTTCCTTATATGCCTTTGTGGATGTTGATCCTTTAGATAAAGAGCTTTTGCCCTGAGGTTATCTTTTAGTTAGGACAGGACAGAATTAGGGAATGAAAAGTATATTGAAAATAAAAAAAAAAGACAACCAAACAAAAAAATTTAAGAAGGATTTGCAAGGTTTAAAAGATCTCAAGTAGCTGGATTATTTTTTGTAGAATAACAGATGAGTAAATTTGAACTATTTTTCAATATTTTTATTCTTCTCTTGCCATATGTGACATAAGGAATTAGTGACATGCACGTGGGCAGTTTGGTGACTAGTCAGGGCTGCAGGTAATAAAAACGCATCATCCTGTGACCTCTCTGTTTAGATCTTGCTCTTGGTCTCATCCTCTTTTTGCTGAATTAAAGGCCAAAATTATGCCTGAGGATGGACTCGTAACTGTTTTCCTCACTTAGATGTATGCAAAAACTACTGACTTGTAGATGTAAAGAATCTGCCAGCCAATACTCATAATTTGGCATTGTGGCATTAGCAGTAAATGTTCAATTTGCTTTTTACAAATCACATTTGCAGTCTAATTAGACTCAAAAAATTTTTTTATGACTACATAATGAAGAATATTGTGTCGTCCATTGGAACATAGAGATACAGTGATTTTTCTGTCAGAATCAATTCCTATTTTTAATCTTGAGATTTGACCTATAGCCCTTAAAGAACATATATCCTTCCATGCTAAATCCGCTCCTACGTCCCCTTTGAGAACTGAATTTTAATGCACGTCCTTGGAACAAGGAATTTATTCTTGCACAGATAGATTGTTGTCAGTGTGCACAAGTGAAGCAGATTTTTGAAGTGCTTTTTTTTGTGCTTATCTCATGATTGCAGCTGAAGTGAGGGATATTTGTGATGGCTTAAGTTCATGAACTAGCTTTAAATGAAAGTCCTTAACATACTATGGATGAAACACAAGTACAAGCTGTTCAAGAGGAAAATGGGATGTTCATCCAAGAGAAGAAATCTGCAGGCCACAGAGGTTGCTCTTTATAGGAGTTATTCTGTAGCAAGGGCACCTTCATGCTGCATACTTCTCAAACCTGGTGAAGTTGTTTACATGGCTAATAAAGGATGCATTTTTATGCAGAATACCATGGGTTGGCTCAGACTACAAGAGCAAGCCCTGCAGTATCCAAAGGCCAGGTAGATGACTCAAGGTGCCTAAAACCCTGAGTGCAGCCCACAGAGCCTGTTGTTCTCTTTGTGTGTTTGACAGGTCAGGGTAATTCCTGAACAATAAAACTTCTCTCACACCTGATTGAAAATTCATCTCTATGAGCTCCAACTCTTTAAAACCAAGCCTTTAGCCCAAACTAGCTGCCATAACCTTGCTAAGGATAGGAGAAGCTATTTGGAGCTACCCTCTGATTTCAGAAAGCATCTAGAGAAGTGCTTTTGACACTTTGAGCTGTGGTACCTCATGCCCTGAGACAGCTCGAGGTGAATCTCCTGTTTGGATGGGTGTGGGGGCTGGCTGGTCGTGCTGGCTGGACCAGCAGAGCCACTCGGTTGCCACCTCTCACCTCGGTTCATTTGTAGCTCCCGGTGAGTGTCTGAGTGCTCCATCCCAGAGCCCTGGCACAGCGAGCCCGGCCTGTGCCCCGGGAGATGGTCATGGACAGGCCTGGCTGCTTCAGAGCCTCAGCCAGAGGCAGCAGCGGCCCCTGCCCCTTCGCTACCATGGCTTCTGCTTAGAGAGGGCTTGCACAAGACGACTCGATTCACTGTTTTGTGTTGAGTAGTTGCTTGCTTCGGCAGAGCAGCGGTGCCGGGAGTAGGGGCTGTGCCTGGACAGGCTCGGTCCCAGCGCCGCCGCTCGGAGCTCCCACTGCAGGGCGGCGCCTCGGGCTCTCCCGGGCCGCAACAGCAGCGCCCTGTCAGCCGCACGCTGAGCAAGTACACCAAATAAATTACGCACGAAATACCTATGAAATCAATTTAGCAAGTCACATAGGGTCAGTCCCTTCTTCTTTTCCCCCTACACCAGTACGCATCTTTCCTCCTACCACCTTCTGCCTGCAGCTATGTGGTGAGTTATGCATTCACCCCTCCCCCGTGAACAGCTTCCCTCCTCCCCCTGTTTTCCTGAAGAGCAGAGCTGTTTTCCTGCCCTTCCCTCCAGCCCTGACTGTTACCCGCAGCTCCTAGGGAGCGGGAGAGGACAGGGATAAACTGATTAATTTTCACCTTTTCCTTTTTTTTTTTTTTTTTTTTTTTTTTGTTGCTGCGGCGCAGCGAGGGCGGCGGGCTGGGCGGGCCGGGCACGGCACCTGTGCCTGTGTGAATCGTGTCCCCGAGCGAACTTTATCTGCCGGGTGCGGGTACCGAAACATCGGCTCGGCAAGGCAAGCGTGGGCGGCTTTAGAGCCCATACTAAAGAGACTGGCATCGTATTTTTACTGCTGGTGTTACCCATCTAGACTAGAGCTCACATCTCTGTGTCCGACTGCACTGCAATTATGTCTTCATTTTGTGTATGGATAGAAGAATGCAACCATTCAGCATTTTATGCTTGGTTTGAGTCTGCAAGGCAGTTTTCTTCTCCCCTTTTCAAACATCCATTCCCCCTCTATAATTTACAATATATTTGCATTTATCAGGGAAGAATTTCTGCTTAAGTATAATTTAAGTTTTATCTTACCAACCATGTTTATAAGCAGCATACATTTGCTTTGAAACTTTTCAGAGAAACTTCATCCCCAGAAAAATGTTAAAAAATTATGTTTTGTTCTAATGATACATAAAAAGGGAAAATAGTAAAGGATATAGCAGCATAAATGCATCTTTAGGTTAACCAGCATGAATAATAAGATTTATTACATGACAATTAATAATATGATTTTGAAAGATTGGACAAAGCTTTAAAGAGAATAGATTTTTAAAGCTACATCGAACTGATTTTAGCACAGTAAGTAAATTTTTCCTTTAAATAAATTTTTAAAAAGAGGGATGAACCTTTGGATTTGAAACATTCCAGATATATGATATATATTCATGGCAGGACTTTGAATAACTAATGCAATTTACCAGGAACAGGTGATTAATTGTCTGGCAGAATTTCTGTCTCAGTTTCTTCTCCTTTCAGTCTACTTATTAAATAAATTAAATAATATTTGAGATTATAAATATAACCAAAGACTGCACTTTGAGACTGCAGTCTGAATTACATGCTATGTGAATGGTAGCTTGAGAAGGTAGCCCCTTTGGCTGCTCCTCCAAATCATTATAAAATCACGTTTGCCATCACTTATACTGTTCCAGTGGCACATGGGTATGTCTTTGGCATCTGACCAATCAATTTTCCATTCCAGATGCAGTAAGCAAAAATCATTCTGCATTAGTCTCTGCAGCTCAGTATCCATCAATTGTCTAACCTTGCAGATATAATGAAAATTACAGTAATACTAATAATAAAACCCACAATGCTCAAGACACTGCTGGAACTTTTCTTAATGAGGAATTGAGTCTTGTTTTGTTCGAACATTTACTTCTTAAAGCCATTTCCAGCAATCTGTAATTATTTAAAACATTATTCTAGCATTGTGTTCCATAACAAAGGATTGCGATGCTCTTAGATTGGATGAGATAGTTTGGTCCCAAAAAAGCAAATAAGACTGAAAAGCAAAAGTAATAGTGTTCAGACTTCTGAAAGAAAAATACCATCACTCTTTGAATGAATGTGGGTTTTTTAAAGAAACAATGATAAAGCCAATAATATTGAACTGAGAACAGTATATAATATAGTGCTTGAAAATACAGTATTCTTCAGAATTCAAGAGCTTTATCTCATTTCCAATTGCATCTTCCTCTTTTTAATTTCTTTTTCTTTATTGGCTGAGTTACTTCGAGCTGAGATAATGCTGTGAAGGACTTCCGACACAAAATAGCTCTAAGTGAATGTTATGCATTATTAATAAAAACTCAGATAACTCTCTAAAACAAGATGATCCTAAAGCATTTAACATTTAATCAGCAAAATTTATCTCATGTTCTGCTTTTTGAAAAGCATTAAAGGAAAGAAAAAATTTAATAGCTACAGGGATGAAGGATGTGTGTGAATGCCTGACCTTTCATTACTACATACACAATGCCCAAATGTGAAAATGAAAATGCCAGTGCCGTACAGATTATGAATAGCAGCTGTAATGGTTTCTAATGCTTCAGTACAAATGAAAATGAAGCTCTGATCATAAAAGATAATGGTTAATTTGTCACATAGTAAAAATATCTGTAAGATTTTCTCATCTCTAGTGATCTTTTGTCCTCTTTAATGTGTAACTCCCATAAATCTTGTTTGCAATTGTACAGATACCAGCATTGCTCCTCTACACTTTCTGACATTTTCAACTATCTTCTCTTTTAGTTTCTTATTTCCAGTTTGAAGTATAATTCTAAAGTATGTGATTTCCTTGTTTCTCAGCAAGGAACAATAAGTCATACTAGTCTTTATTTTAATTCATTGATGTAATTATTTATTCAAAGTGTTTGGCATTAGATAATGCATTTTATTAAATAATTGTTTTTATTGATCTCTTAACATCCATAGTATCTAGAATATACTATACAAAACTATACAAAACACTGCAGCAGCATGTATGGTAGATCTCTGTCCAAAGTATATGTCAAAAATCAGAGTAGGGGAGAAACTGTTGGGAGGATATATGTGCTAATGAAGCAATATTTGCATTATATTGGTATCAGTATATCAATTGCCTACATTTTGTGAAGACGAGGCAGGCAAACAAGAGCTCTGCTAGAGCCAGTGTTCATTGTGAAGACAGCAACATTGCTTTTCGTGCTCCAGAGGATGCTGTGGCCATCCCAGCAAGGGATTTGAATTTCCTTCAAATCCATAGGCAGTCACTTTCCAGTCCAGCTTTGGATTGATGGTTTGTGACAGCAGAGCTGCACCTTGCTTGTTCATTCATCAGTGTAGTTTTAACCTGGGCACAGTTACATTTCTGCAAAAAGTCATTAATTGTGCCATAAAATTTTTGTTGACTTCTAGGCTAAGTTTAAGTTGCTCTACTACTTAAAATGAAGAGAAATAGCCCAGCACAAATTATCTCAAAACTTTCCCTTCTCATGGAGCCTGAGATATCTGCTGCATCCAAACTAGAGAAAAAAAATTATTGAGTAAAGTGGTGATTGTTGCCTTCTAACATAGTGTCAGCAGAAACAGGCATTAAAAATAAGCCATCAGAAGACCGAAATTCTTTTCTAAATGAAAATTTACGTAGCAGCTCTTTGAAAGAAAGAAGAAGAAATCAACAAGGCTTCATTATGTGAATGCTGGAATTATGTTTACTCCTTGAAACATCCTTTTCAATTGCTAGATAATATTGATAATCTCTGTATTATACTGAGATAAATAATGGAGTAACACCAATATCCACGGTTTGAAAAGTTGTCTCATAATACCCTTCAGCTTTAACCTTCATTATTTTATCTGTTTCCACTATTGAAACAAAAATGAAATAAAAATTCAAGAGACTGTGTGACTGCATCAAGATATCTGAACAAGTGCTGGAAATTCAGGAGAGCATATCAAAATTTCTTTTATTCTAATTCAGATAATGTAGAGGAACATAAGAGACCTCTACAGAGATGTTCTCAAGATGTTGTATTTCTTTTCTTTCTCTCTCCTGAGTAAGTGAACTCTGAACTCAGTTTAACCATCCATATATAGTTACAAAAATTTAGAAGTTATTTTAGAAACATTGTTATTACAAATGTTTCTAAATGTAGAAACAAATGTTATTACATTTAGCATTTTTAAAATTAAACTTTATATGAAAATGTATGCTACTATAGAAATATCATGATGGCTCCATTTTTGAAAGCTGAACATAAGAAATGATGAAGAAATTGGAATGTATTTAATAACGATTGCTGGTTGTGAGGGTCTCTGGTGGCTTCCTCAGGTGAATGGTTCATGCCACTCTTTCAAAGCGTAGTCTGTCACATCAGCTTTGGGGTGGATTTTTTTGGATGGTTAGAATTTACCATATTGAGCATTTTGTTCTGGAGCTTTGGTGTTTTGTTGCAGCCCAAGTTCCTGGACATCCTCAATAACAATGCCAGTGCAAAGAATGAGTGAACCCAGACTGACTTTGTGGGTTTAGCATCCCTGAACACTGTGAGCAGTGGGCAGGTGTTGTGTGTCTGCTGGATCCGTGCATGGACAGCTGCTGAATGGAGAGCAGAATTGCACTTAGCTGACTTAGAAACTGTCCAAAAGGGCTTGCACAAAATGCTCACAGAAATGCCATTTAAAAGTAATTGCAGTCTGATGGAAACAGCACAGTCTGACAAATAAAGATGAGAAATTTTTAGGAGACTACAACTGACCTTTCCATGGTGAGACCAACCTCTTCTGTAAATATTTTACTTTGCTAGTATTGTATTAAAGCTCCATAGAACTATTTCTGAAGATATGTCATCAATAGACATCTTGGGACTGCCTCATATTCATTTTCTTCATTACACTTTGAAAATTAACGTTTCCTCAGAGCTTTTGAGACTTTGGCAGTTAATGATAGAGGAAACTAGCACTGGAACGTTGGCCTGGATGAGTGACCTGAGAGACCAATATTATCTCATTTTGTCTGCCTTTGATCCTTTAAAACTAATGTGTAGAAAGTCTAATTAGAAGAGGACAGCTGAACAATTAATTAATAGGGGAATAAGCACTACATTTTTCTCCTTGGCTGTATGGCATCTCCATGCAGCATGGATTAATTGACGTGGTGATGGTGTTGGCAGTGGTATGCCAACAGTTGGACTTGGTGTCAGTCTCAGTCCATCGGATGCACACACATGCTCATCTGGCTCTTGGTTGTTTTTTCATACACTGACCAAAATAAGCACATACTGCTTCTGTTGGATCAGAGAACTCCAGTGTAGTAACTCCTAATATGTTATTGGTTCTGTCTTGAAGTTTAACCCCAAGTGCTCTCAGGGGTTGAGGGAGGCCATCATAAATCTGTGTAAGTAGGAAAATGATTGTCCAAAGAATGCATCTTTGTCTATGTCAAGTTTTCTGAATATCACCAATACTTTGAGGTGCACTAAAGAATTAATTGGATTCCAGTGTAGTAAGGAGCAGGTAACATTGCTCACGAGTTAGACAGTAGTGTATTGCTGCTGCTGGTATTCAAGCAGCCTCGCCAAAGCCCTCCTCTAACAGCATACACAGGTGTTTACAGCATACACAGGTATTTACCAATATTACCAGGTTAGACCAACGTTTTGGTAACTCAATTACGAAGTTTTAACAGCCTTAAAGTGGAAAATAGGAGCAACTGGAAAATCTTGAGTATTTGTGAGAGGAGGGTTTATTTTGATAAGAGGTAAATATAGTTGTCATACAGCACTGAAATTCAACAACTTTATAGGGCTTACCTTCCCACAGTGCCTCAGTACAGAAGGAAACAGTGTGAATCTGGTATACCTGTGAAAGCTTGACAGATGAACAGCTTTAAAGAAGAGGAGGCTTCTTTATTCTCAAAGCCTTTATTGCAGAGGTATCTGAGATGGCATCTGCTGTATGAAAGCCCACCAGTGTGCCACAGCCCTGACCTGAAGGGACCACTTTTGTTGGAGGAAGTGAGTGTAATTCAGCCTGCAGACACATTCACTCCTTGACCCCTCACAGAGATTGCCAACAAGGGTTCCAATTAGTGCCAGCAGCAGACTGTGACAATTTTAAAGATTGACTTTCACACCATGCCAGGCCTTTAAAATAAAGAACATTTATACAGAGCACAATTTGCTTTGACAGTAATTTTCAGTATGCTATTATTGAAGTTATTTATGTTTGAATCTGAGCATCTTTTCATTCAGCTGTGTTTCTGCTGCTGTTTGATCCTGCAGTGTTGTAATAATCCCATCCTTATATGTTTTATACTTTATGTGTCTGTGGTTGTTTCAAGCATCCATTACTTACACAGTTTTTAGGGCTCAGGCATTCAATCAGGATTCTTGCAAAATTCCCAAGTTCTTGTGCAGATTGCTTTTGCTGTCGCAAGCCCTCAGATATTTGACGGCACACTTAAATTTTAATGACTTTGTGAAGCAGCAGGCTATGCAAATTAAAGTGTAGGGTTCAGAAGTTCACAAGTTGAAGTTGCTTGAATGTCAAAAGTATTTCACTCCTTTGACAGCAAGGCTAAGGACAGGTAATATCATTAACATCAGCAGACAGGGCAGCCACAGCTTTCCAAATGTGATTGTGATGTCTCTGCCTTCTGATACCAGGGACTACAATGCACCATTCTGATCTCCAAAAATAAGACCTGGACATTATGGTCTTTGTATTCTGTGCTCTGTCATCTCCAGAAAACTGTATCCAAGTTGATGCTCATCTCTGAAGTTGTTCTTCATATGTCTGAACCCAAAGATTGGTACCTTGGCCTCATATGAGGCTACTCATATGATTTCTCTGTGACTTCTTCAATGACTTCTGTGACTCTATTTCATGTTACATGTTGCCTGTCCTCCCTAAATTGGGACCCCAGACCTCATCTCTGTGGTGATGTACCTTATATTGTGAGCCTCCTGCTATGCTTCCTGCAACTGTCTTCTGAGATGGAGCTGGGGATGTAATGCCATGTGTAGTGTACCTTTCCTTGCCTGCATGGTGTGATGGCAGGAATGCCATCTCTCACTGTGTACAGGATCTTCAGAGAGAGTTCCCAAGGGTCAGCTGAAAAGGCAGAGACTGAAATCCCATTACCACTTTTCCAGCAGTTGGTTCTTCCAAGTATTGGCAACCTCCAGAGAAAGTATAATTTTCTGTATTCACCTAAAAAAATTTCTGGAAAACATCGTCCTAGGCATGGAGAGGTCTGATTCTTCACCTGCTGCTAAAACAGTGATTATCTATGGGTAGATGTAATTAAAAGAACAAAAGGTATCTGCCCACAGTAGCATGGCTTCCAGCTTGGTTTAATCTGTTGTACTTGTCAATTAGAGTCATGGAACTATTGCCTGCAGTTTGTGTTCTGTGGAGTTGCCTTTGGAAATGGAAAGGGAAGAGTCCCACATGCCGTGGCTCTTGCTGGAGGATTGTCTGGTGCTGAGGGCTTTTAGCTTGGGTGTTTTTGTTTGCACAGTGCTGCTTCTCCTGTGACAAAAACAGCCCAGCACACCCTTCTTAAAGCCTTTCTCCCTGGATCCCTCCACATTGTTTCACAGGTGCCCATGAGTACTGATTTTGTCTGATAGTTTATCAAGGTGCCCCAGGTCAACTCAGCAGGTTGACATCATCACAGGAGCTCAAGGCTCACTCTGTGTGTCTGTGCTGTGTAATAACAACTGAGAATGAGGAAACTGCCTTAAATTGGGTCAACTCTGTCCCACCAAGATCCTTCCAGAGGATGTCACCATCCCTGAAAATAAATATACCTGGATCTCTGGGGAAAACTCTTCCACAGGAACTTCTCTTGATAAAACCCTGGGGAAGTGAAATTTGTAACTTCTCTAGGTGAATATAAGTGCTGCAAAACAGGTTTTATCTGAAAAAGTATATACAACTCAAATAAAAATGATCCTTAGTTGTAACTAAATTACTTTAAAGTCCCTGCCAACTGTGTGAATCATTCTATGGAATAATTTCAAATGTACCACAATAGAGTGACTTTGCAAACCCTTTGCTCATTAATACTGTGTTAATATTCATAATACTAAAAGATAATTTCCACTTTCCTTAGCTTTGAATAGGGCATTTGAGATAACCTGTTGCATTTTTTAGTTAGCTTTTGACCCACTGATTTCCATTTCCTTACTTCAAAAATGTACTGTAAACATACTACAGATCATGGCATCAAAATCCACAATTGTGGAATTCAGATCTTTCTTATCAGTAGTGAGACCCAAATTGAAACAGATGATTTTAAAATAGCAGAGAAAAGTGTTTCAGAACAAGAGTTTCAGAATTTATTGATATTGTGAAGAAACAGCTAAGTTATGATTAGAAGATTTTTCTGAATTGTATTCCCTGAAAATTATAGTATTTATTATAGCTTTAATTAATTCTTTATTTGCTCATCCTCAGTGTGAAAGAAACCAAGTATTCCTCTAGTATGTCAAACTGCTAAAAGCTTTAAAATTAGCATAAGCAATTTTTCATTTCTCCTTCTTAAGAGCAACATATATATTTTTTCTATTTATATGCCATGTTTGCTGTAGGATGCATATGAATAACAGACCCACTTATTCTGTTTTGCTCAGACACTGGGATTCCCCGATGTGCCTCACCTGCCTTTGCCCTTCCTCTCTTCCAGCTAGCAAGAAGCAGAGGAGAGGCAGTGATTTCCAGCCTCAAGTTCACAGAGGCTGCCATTGTAGCTGAATGTTAATGCCTCATGTAGCTCGAGATGCCTGATACTTAGTAATGCAACTTTAACCTTTATAATAGACATTATTTGATTCTCAAACCATCTATATTCTCTTCTTGTTGCAGCCCAAGTAGCTGTGAGGAGTAGTGAGAATGGACAAATATAATCACCACGCAGGACACGGAGAAGGACAGAGAGATGAATCACAAATTCCCATCAGATTTTTCAGCCTTGTTATCACTATTTGATTCTAATGTCAGGAAATGAAAGAAACATGAAGATATTTTGTTGTGATGTTGGCGTTAGCCAGTGAGATGGCAGAGCACTCAAAAAGTCAGCAGCTTGTTTTCTAAGCTGGTATTGCAGATGTTTGGTCTTAAGTGACTCTAAAGGAGCACAGAAATAATTAGGTAGTTGTTAAGTGAGTATGAAAGGTATTAAAATAACTGTAATATAGGCTTTTTTTTTTTTAATTTAGGCACATTAGGAAAGACATTTCAGGGTGAAACTAAGAAAATACTCCAAAGGGTCTTATTATAACCTTAAATGTTGAGTGTATGGTCCAGTCTAGCAACCTTCCAATGAAAGTGTTTATCCTACAAGAAAGTCTTTTCCACCAAATATACCTTTTGATCTTTTAGTTAAAAAAACACACTTTCTATTCTAGCATGAATCTTGCCTAGCCTGACACCTGGACAGGTTTAATCCAAGAATAATGAATAGCTGAAAAGCATTTTCAGGAGAAGCTGATTTTATTTTTAAAGACAACTCTCTAGCATAGCTGGACTGCAGGCAGAGGCAGAGGTGGTGGCAGTAATCATACACAGCATGAGAAACATAAAGTAGTGAGTTCAAAGTAATTGAAAGGATCACTTGGTCATGGTGCAGTTATCCCAGTGCTGCAGTTTATCCCAAACTAACAACTGTGAGCCTTTATGTCTACTAACCTGCCTAGGTTAATATAGCAATCATAATTGGATAGATGTGGATAGCACAGAGATTATGAGGTTCTTGAAATAAATTACCTTTCTTAACATGCATTTGTATATTCCCAAATAAATGTGGTAATGATGCAAATATCTAATAAAAGAAGTAAAAAATTGAAGCTCTAGTAATTTTTTTTTAGCTACATGGTATTATATTAGACTTTGTTCCTTACATGACTGATGGCTTTGGCAAAAGTAGAATTTGTTATCCCTGTTGGCATTTAGTAATGTGTTTGCTTCATCAAGCATAGACTGACTTTCCAGAACAGTTTTCTGACTAGGCCTTCATTCTCTCCTCCATTTTTTTTGCCTTTTGGCTTTTAAGTTGCATATCAGAGTTATCATTTTTCCTATAAGGTGACCCTATATACAACTAATACAGTATGATTTTTTTTTTAGTTAGTTCTGCTCAAGAGATCACGCATGCAAAATCAGTTCCATGTCAATTTTAGTCAGGTGGTAACTCACATAAATAAACAATTTATGTTTGAAAGTAGTAAAACCAATAGAAATTTAATTCTGTCTCAACAAAATGGCAGCTGACCTTTTCTTAACTAATATCACCCACTGCAACCATCTGATCAGAAGAAAATACAAAAGATATAGACTGTGATTGCCTTTTCTTCCTTCCTTCCACTTTACTTTTCCACAGTTACCCACCACCCCCATTTACCCACCAATAATTAAATTATATGTATTATTTGTCCAGGCCACTTGGTCACATCAAGATTCGTAATAATTTCTTCTCTTTATCCTGTAAATCAGTTGTGGATTTTTAGAGATTTTCATATGTTTTGCATTTACTAGTTTCATCATAAAGAAGAACTGTTTAAATTTAAAGAAAAACCTTTCCTTAGCAATTCTGTAAAAACTTAAAATTCTAATGGGAGTATTCACCAAACATTAGTCTTTTCCCCCCCATTTAAAAAGGTGAGCTAGAGAAGGAATGGAGGTTAAATTTTGTCCTCATTTTTGTTTTAGAAACGCTGCTGTTTCAAAAAGATTTGGCTTCAAGTGTACAAGAGCTAGATGGTATAAAAGTGACTTGCATTTGTAAAGTAGGTAAAAGAATTTAATGGCCTACAGATGCTGAACCAATGCAATTAATCAAAGGTTACTTCATTCTTGCTAGAGACAACCATTATTGCAGCATGCAGGTTTCTCTGATGAAGCAAAAAGTTTGTAGCATAAGCTGCACTGTTAGGCCAATTCAATTTATTAGACTGGAAAAAACTTATTTAGTAATATGTGTCATTATTTTGGCATATTATTAATCTCTGTAATACTCTGCTATGTCATTGTAATGAACATTCTTCCATATTAATGCAGTTTCCTCCATTAAAAAGAAAAGCAGGTTATCAATAGTGAATAAAAGAATGACTCTTTACTTGATTTTGCTTTGTTTTTTCTTTTTATAGAAGCTGCAAAGAATCGATCCTCCTCACTGTTGTTCAACCTTACCCTGTAAGTATTGTCAATGTTTTCTGAATTAGTTTCCTAGCAACATAGCAGCTTCTTTTTCTGCCCATATTCTGCTTGTGTCCCTGCATTATCTGTGCAATAAAAAGAAGTGCAATAAGGGCTCTGTCTGTTAAAGGTGGTGTTAAGATGGCATTACTGTGTCCTCTACTCAAAGGCTACATTAGTAAATTAGAAAATAACAGTCTTTAAACTCATAGTGATAGAGCAGAATTCTGAGTTCTGCTTCAATTTCTTGTTTGCTGCAGTTCCTAGGTTTTTCTTGATTCTGCCCTGGTCCCACAAAGTTACACTGCTGCAGCAAAGCAGCTGTACTTTATCTAAGGGAGGGCTCTGTCTGCATCTCCAGCCTGTGGAGGTTAAGGGAGAGCAGAGACAGACAGACACCCATGTGAGGTTTCCTTCAATGAAGAAACTGGAGCCCATCCAGAGCTGGTTGATGCAATGTGACTTTGCAACTCACTCAGTGGTTTGTGGGAGTGAGCTCATGACCTGTCAACTCAAAACCATCTCCCATGAAAAAAGGGGAGAAGGCAAGCCAGGGGAGGAAACCCATCTGTCCATGCGCAGCCATGTGGACAGTGCAGGCTGCTGAGGGGCCTCAGCCACGCATCAGGAGTAATTCAGATTCAGCAGGTCCATTTGGCTCCCTGTTGTTTAGCCTGATACACAGCAGTTTTCATTAAGAAAGGATAATTGCATCCTTTTCATGCAGTAATAAGAGATGAGTTGGATTTGACACAAAGACTTGAAAACAAGTTCATCTGATGAAGTTGCCAAAATGTACATCTTGAAAATGCAACTGTGTGTCTTTGTACTAGTCATTAGCCTTTCAGGTTAGTTTTGAGGTGGCCTTTACTTGTCCTGCACCTTTCTAGAAGCCAGTCTGCACTACACCTAATTTGTGGGGGAAGAGCATGCATTCCACAGCAAAAACAGACAAGGGCTGCCACCCTGCAGGAAGACCTCTGTCAGGAGAGTGATCTAGGATCAGGCCACTATCAGTCACCTTAAATGAAAATGAGGCCTCGTCTGACTAAATGAAGAACCTATCTGCCTTTAAAGCTTGCTGGTTTTACAGCCAGTGGTTTAGGTCACAGTGAATATATATGATGGGGAAAAGAAATCCTCACCCACTTTCTTTTTTATGCAGGTTTCATCCATTGACAGACTTATTCTTGTCTATAAATGTCAGGTCAAGAAAGGGCATGTGCTTTAGTGCACCTATGTGTAGCCCTTGAAAGTGGACAGCAAAGTGTAGTGCTATGTCTGTGAGGTGCTGTGACCTCTTATCATTATGCTGCTGGTCTGAGAGCAAGCTCTGTATGAACTGAATGTAAGGGAAGCTGAAATGCCAATAAATTGTGCACTCCATTTTCAATGGAACCTTACAGCACCGGTACAGTCCTTCTCCAGCCTTTAACCTGGAAAAGAGGGAAAGTCATCGCCTGGTATCTTTACTAGGGGCAAGTCTTGCCTGACCAGAGTAGTTGCTTTCTATGGAGTGACTGCAATAGTGGACAAGGGATGGGCTACACATACCTTTAATCAGGGCTTTGACACATCAGCGCATCCACAACATCCTTCTCTCTAAACTAGAGAGAGAAGGATTTGTTAGAGGCACTGTTAGGTGGATGAAGAATTTGTTGGATGCTCAAATCCAGAGGGTTGTGTTCAACATCTCAGAATCCCCCTCATCAGTTGGACATCAGTGACAAATTATGTCCATCTGGGGTCTGTAATGGGACCAGTGTTATTTAATATCTTTGTCAATGACATAGACAAAGGGATTAGGTGCATCTTCAGCAGATTTGTAAATGACACCAAGTCAAGGGGGACAGTTGACACACCTGAAGGACCTAAAGGACCAGATGCTCAAGAAATGAGCCCATAGGAATCTTCTGAGGTTTAACATGAACAAGTGTGAGGTGTTGCATGTAGTGACAGGACAAGGGGTAGTAGCTTTGAACTAAAAGAGAGTAGGGTTAGACTAGACATTAGGAGGAAATTCTTTACTCTGAGGGTGGTGAAGCACTGGAACAAGGTGCCCAGAGAAGTTGCAGATGCCCTATCCCTGGAAGTGTTCAAGGCCAGGTTGGATGGAGCTCTGAGCAACCTTGTCTATTAGAAGGTATCTCTGTCCATGGCACAGGGCTTGGAACTGGATAATCCTTGAGGTGCCTTCCATTCCTTAATTGTGTCAGTCTGTGATTCATAGTTATTTGTTCAAGCTCTTTGTGAGGCCTGACAAGGCGGAATCTGCTCCTCTCGTTAAGTAGCAGCAAAATCTAATTAATAGCTGAAATACCTCTAGATGTCACTGAGCTAAGGATGCTACTGAAACACTTTTCTGTCAGCCATTTGGACTGATGTGCCCATCTTGTACATGAATTTGCACTGCCCCATTCTAGTATATCTATCAGAGTCCCCCAGCTCTGCCTCAGCAGACAAAACACTTGTGGTTTTGGGGGTGACGGACATTTAAGCTCTTGTAGGCATGAAGATAGTCTCCCCAAAAATGTGCACAGAGCAGTTAGAAGATGAGATTAATGTCTGCATGTTGGTGCTAGCTTTAATTGACTGATTTTTAGCCCAAGGTTGGGATGCTTAGTGAAATGAACTGGTTGGGAGGGCCTTGAGTGCAGGACTTCTGCACTTGGCAGATCTCATCCGTGCAGTGTTACTGTACCTCCCTCCCTGTCCAGACCAGGCTTTTATTGATTCATAGCATCCTCCCCTTACTGCTTTCAGCTTCAGTTTTTTTCTGCAGTGGAAGCAAGGGTGTCTGTAGGGCTGTGGAGCAGTTGGGATGATGCCAGTTTGCGCAGACAAGTTTTGGCCCTGAAGCAGTGCAAGACCCCTCCGTTTATGCAAACCTTGGGCTGCAAGGTCGCCTGGGTACTCCTGAGTCACTTTGAACGTCTGGTCCATGCTGGCCCTCATACTGCCACCACACCATTGCTGTCACTAGTGCCTGAGCCTGTTGGCATCTCTGTCAGCCTTGCAACCCCTGGGTGTTGCTGACTCCAGCTGTGCACTTGTCCTGGTCTTCTGTGCAGGGAATCCTCTGACAAATACGATTTGCTTTACAGTTTGGAAATAATATTTATGCCTTCAAAAGTTATGATGCACATTTGTTTAATTTTGCCTCCTCCATGTTTCCTTTTACTATTTTGCCAAAAAAACTGGGATGATGAGGTAGAAACCAGACAAAGGAAAGTAAGAGCTTTTAAGTAAAGACTGAATTCTTCTTGACAGAAGTACATCTCAACAAACACTTCATCGATCTCTCTTCTTAATGGTGATTTTCCTTCTGCCATTGCATGAAAAATATCTGCCAAGATGGATTACAAAAGTGCTATTTCTTAATTGGTTTTATTTGTGCTATTTAGAGTGTGGTTTGATTTTGCATTTAAGTAACCATCCTTTATGATTGCAGGTGAAAGTAGATGTAATCTAGATTTATGGTGCTCTGTAGTTCACTTAGTACTCTTTGAAAGCTTTTGCAGATAATTTTTGCATAAATGCATTCAGTTTTATTTAATGATTAAACACATTAAAACACATTAAAATTTCATTTTAATTATGACCAAGCCAAAGCATTAGGCTATCTTTTTCTTTCCATCAATCTACAAATCTCTGTTAGGTTCTTATCACCAGTGCTCCTAGGGAGGTCACCAAGCAGCTCAAGCAGTTAAAGCAGTTCAGAGTTTTGATTTCTGGAAGTATGGCATTTGTTTATAATTTCTGACTGTTTTATTCTGTAAACAAACTATCATTCTGATTGTTGCCTTATTAAGTTTTAAGCATTACTTAGATCAAATAACTTGCCTGTTTGATATCCTTTCAGATTTTATGTGCAGAGATCATTTGATAGGTTGCTTTCATGATTAATCTCTTAAGCTCCTTGGATGAAGTCCAGGCCTGGCTGAGATCTATGGCAATTTTGCTGTGCATTAAGTTTTGCAATGGGAAAAAGATAGGATCTTCTTCTGTTTTGAAAGAGATGCTTCGTGTTTTAACATGGTTATACTTCTGAGACACAACAGTTGCAGAAAAATTGCAGTAAATAACATTTATGGATCATAATGGTTGCAGCAACAATCTTATTGAGAGTTTGTTGTACTAATGATCAGACTGTGATTACCATCTACAAATGGTAAAATATAAATAATGCAAATAATTAAATGCAATTGTCTATGATAGATTGCCAACTTTTTAAGAGAGAACCCAGATCTGACCACTATTCCAACAATTAAATTTGTGCCAAGAGTTTAACAAAGAAATACTCCTGATGATCCTCTGTCAGTGCCATGTGGTTATCACAAATTACTGTGTGGTAAAACTCCACATTATTTCTTCCATGTCCCTACTTGCTCTTCTACAATGCTCTTGTGAGCCAGTGTAGTCTTTTCAGCCTTGTTCGCAGCTATGAATTACCATATTTAGTTTGCCTTTGGGCATTATGTCCTGTTCCACTTAATAAATGTAATTCTTCCTCTTACTCACCTTTTATTTGCTTGTTAAATACTGGTGCTTGTAATTGCTGTTAGCCATGAACCAAAAAGTCAACACATTTTTTGCACTTGTGCAATTTTTCCTTATTTTTTAGGATACTGAGTATTTTATATTAAACTAATGACTATTTTTAAAAAACAAGCTTAAAATTTATTGCATATATACACTCTGTGACTGTTTAAAAACTACAGTCATTATGTAGTTTTAAATGTAGTATTTCTAATTTTGATGCTTACAGTTACAGAGCAGATTTTCATGTGATTGCCCTATACTGCTATC
Organism: Zonotrichia leucophrys gambelii; assembly: GCF_028769735.1. NCBI lineage: Eukaryota > Metazoa > Chordata > Aves > Passeriformes > Passerellidae > Zonotrichia > Zonotrichia leucophrys. The sequence goes on along the minus strand of NC_088169.1, from coordinate 19,511,534 downwards.
ATTCTATTTCTTTATGATATCTCAGTACTGCACTGTGCTCTTCTAGCTACTAAATCCTTTTTTATTCTTGAGCATGAGTAAAGGTTTTGCTGTTGCAGCACCTCTATTGGCAAGAGCACTCAAAGGGGCTTCTTTCAGCAAATAAAACCCACTTCCTTCGCTATGTCCCCCAAATTATAGTTTATGCCTAGTGCATGAAGCACTAGGCACTTTTACATCCACCAAAAACGTTTCCCTCATAATGTAGGCTATTGTTTCTAAAATCTGTTAATAAATTACCCAGTCTAATGCTACAGACAAATATAGGATTTGATTTTGAGAAATCTAGAAAATGAGAAGATAACATTTTCCTGAAAGTCTGCTCTGCAATCTTTTGTGTTTTGACCCTGCTGATGGGAAGGCCATTGATTGCAGTCACTATAAGCACGGTTCAAAGTAGGGTCTAGGTCTTCACTATTATTTCCTCCAAGTATATCTCTGTGCAATGCTTCCTTTTTCTTGTTAGCAGTTTCTCTAGGTAGTGTTGGAATGATCAGCTGATATTTTCCTTTGAATTCTATGTAAACAAGTAAAAATTATTTAAAATCCTAATAAGTTTGAGCTTTTAATAGGAAACAGGGCTTAGGTCACACAGAATAAAGTTTGGAGTGTTTTGAGTTATTTTGACTCCTTGTTAAAATGTGTGCCCTCATTTTGCAAAATTCACTCTAATTAAGCTGTTTTTATCTGTGTCAATGCAAATACTTTACTTGCAGTGATAGATGTCCTGCATTAGTGTAAACACCTCCTGCTTAAGGTCATTAACTGAGAATAATGGCATCCATTTGGCTAAAACACAGTGCCTCAGAAATAAATGAATTATTATCTGGCACTATGAGAATCATTAAGTGATAGCATTCTTCTACAAACCTAAAGACATTAAAATACAATAGAGCTGCACATCATCTTGCTGAGGCTTTGTTAGACAGGCAAGTTCCAACAATCAAATCTAACTGTTTTCCCAGGTATTTGCACATCGTTTAGAAACACTTCTATTCCCAAGGAGAAAATGTCAAGTGTCAAGTTGATGCAGAGGTAGAAACAATGACATTGCGCAATTAAACACAAAAGCTGGGCTATTACTCAAACCTTTAACCAGCAGAGAATGTTCTCCCAAATGCCTGGCACAGCTGTTTCATTTTCCTACACCCCTAGTTTATAGTTTGGAGCTTTTGGAAAACAGTCTGCTCCAGGCTCACCTGGAGTGCCTGGCAAAGGGCCAGAGTCCTTCCCATGTATCCACAGCAAAAGTGGAAATGAAAGGAAGTGCCATGTTTTATGGCACACCATGGTGTGCTCCCATGGCTGTAAAATGGGTACATTAAACCCCACATCCCAGAGGGGTTCTTGGAAGCCCACATATGTTCAAACCTTTAGTTGTTGATTGCATTTTTGTAATAACATAATTTAAGTGTTTATGCCTCCTGCAAGTGACTTTTGAGGCTGTAGAGAGAAAAAGAAAGAGGTTGTAGAGAGCAATAGGGACACATAGTGGTTTTCCAGAATTGCTGTATGGGAATAACCTTGCCAGAATCCAGAAAAAATTTGGCAGTCTGCCTGTCAAGAGAGGCCAGACTGGTGACTCATCTGTAATAAAAGCAAGCAACAGAGATTTTTTCAGCAAGAATAGTAAGAGAAAGCCACTGCTTTCCCCATGTTCTTGCAAGGGAACCCCAGTAGCCTAATCCTGCTGCTGTGCTGCCCTGTGGCAGTGGAAACAACAGTTTGCAGTCCATTACTTGGGTGCCAAATAGACTATTCCCCTTACACATTGCCAAGGGGGACTACATGGAGAGGAAGGAAATTGAGAAGGCATCTCTAGAGTTGTTTTATTAATCATGGTACTGCTTTATACTGTATCTTTCTAGGAATTAATTTCCGAAGGAGAGTATTTAAACTGCTTCAGCATTTACATATTGTCCCCTCTTGCTGAAGTCCCCACTTCTTTTTTCTTTTTTTTTTTTTTTTTTTTTTTGGTGCACTATTCCTTTTTTTTTTTTTTTTTTTTTTGTGGTTGTTTCAAAACTTCTGGGGACCTTCCACTTTTTTCAGCAGTGACTCTGGAAGCTGGTCTTGGTTTGTTCATGGGGTTGAATTTTCTGTTATTTACAATTATTGATTATTGTGTGTCATATGTGCTAGAGAGGTAAGAAAGAATGAACTGTGAAAGCAAAGAACCATTTATTTTTATTTCTTGATTCTATTTTGTGCCTCAGGGATTACTGGATGTCTCTGATATTTCCTGAGAGAATGTGGCAGTGTTCATTCCTTGTTCACTGGTTGATACTGAACCTGTGGTAATAGTTACCATGTTTTCAATGTGATGATAGATTTGAGGCATGCAGAAATGAACTAGACTTGTTCCTGCTAGTTACTAGAAACAACTAACTAGCTGGTTAAGAAACAAGGCTTCTGCATCACAAGAAAATAAATTTTTAAGCAGTTTTAGCAGAGATCAGAGACAGAAAGAGAGGAGCACGTTGTTTCCAATTTGGACTACTTCATTGCTCCTGCAGATTGTTAGTTGAGTCAGAATTTGAGTGATAGAAATGAGACTTCCCATGTTTACAAGGACAGCTCTCACCACTTGTGCCTCCCCTTTCCTTTTCTCACAGAAAAACCAACATGACGTAAGTCTTTATTCAAAACTAGTAAGGCCACTTAGGACTTAGAGGAAGATTCTGAAATTATTAATTTATATTTTCATGAAACAAATGGATCAAAACCTAGCCCAAAAGAGCCCAGTGACTTTTCAGCCAAAGTGAGAAAGTCTTCCATTGCCCATTATCACAGTCATGAAGGACGCAATGCCAAGAAGCACTGTGTTTGCAGCTGACCTGAAAATAAACCAACCTCACTTCTGCTGCTGAAAATGGAAATCCCATTGACTGTGAATATTTAATTTGTTACTAAAAAGTAGCTGTTAGCCAAATTTCTCCAGTGAGATTTTTTTTCCCGGGGATGAAAACGGATGAACCCATTGCATAATGTAGTAGGTAAAAGTCAAGTAGGTCTCAGAAGAAAATTCGGAATGCTTCTACATTTCTAATCCATGAAGCCCTACAACATGTCAATATTGATGGCACAGGGTGTGTTTAGGGGATGCCTTCAGGAGAACCCTGATGGCCTGCAGGTGCCTCTTGGTGGTTTTCACCTGTGCTCTGAAGTGCACAAATACAGTGAGATACCACTGCATTTGGAGACCTCACAGACACTTTTCTTGCAAAATTTGTGTGCATGTCTCTCCAGTAGATCACAGATTAGGCAAAGATTTTCCATTTAGTCTATAAAGAAAGGGTCAGTCTCTGGTCAGTGTCCCTTCATGCAGATGAGGCTGGGTGACTGCAGTCATTGTGGGAACACTACCGTAATTTCTGTGTGCACTGAGAACCCTTCTCATTGCTCCAGTCTAACAGTGGGATACTTTCCAGTATTTTCAGTATGTACTGGTGTTTCCTTATGTGTATGTACATAGAGATTACCTTAAGATGCATAATGGTTTGACTGTATTTCCATACTTCTGTATGCAAAATGTTGCTGTATGCATGGAGTTTCCAGCATATAATAGGGGAAATAACTGAAAAAAGAAAAGAAAGGTTTTAATTTTAAGTTATGTGATATATCTTGTCATCATCTTTTCTTCCAGTCTCCTAAATCAGCTTTTATTAGTGCTGCAAAAAAGGCAAGATTGAAGTCCAATCCTGTCAAAGTGCGCTTCTCTGAGGAAGTAATTATCAACGGGCAGGTGTCGGTGAGTATGCAGCTATTTAACCTCAGAAAGGATTGTGCAAAGGCACAGCTCAAGCCTGGAAAGGGAGGTAATTACATGGCAGGAAAAGCAGTGACAGGCTTGAAAAGAGAAGGGTTTTTCTGTTTCTGAAGTTTTCCGAAGATCTTTTTTCAAGTGCACTAAGCCCATAATTTTATGAAAAATTTGTCCCTTAAAATAAAATTAAGATGCTAGTGAATGAATTTTGTGGTGATAACACATTTGTCTTTATACTTTTGATAATTTGTCTGTTGGTTTCTTCAGATCAACTATGTTTTCATGAGGCCCATAAGCTCAAGAGAGGTACCATGTCAGAAAAACTGATTAAGATTTTAATTTAAAAACCGATTAACCTCACAAACCACTTTAAAATTTGTTTTATCTCCTTGAACTGCTTGTTTCCAGACCTCAGGCAACATCAGCCTCACTTTGAGAGGCACTGAACTCCTCCTCAGACATGAACTCCCAGCTCATTTTCATAATTTGCCAGAGCATCATTCCACTCTCATGTCTTTAGCCAACTCTCTTCCAAACCTAAATTGATACTGCATTTTTTCTAAAGCAATTTCTGCTTTTTAAAATAAAAAGAAGCAAACAGTAACTCCAAAGATTTGTTTCCCTTCCTTCTCCATCTTTATTTTGCTATACTAGTTATGAATCATCAAATTCAGTAGCAATGTTATATGCTGTTCTTCTTAAATGATGAAAGAAAGAGCAGTATTTAATATCCCTCTATAAAGAACATGTTAATTACCTTGATTGTAATCCTTACTAACAAACTGTAGTTTCAGTTTTTTAGATTGAAAACACTAAATAGTTCACTATATTCAGGGAGACAGTAAACTATTTTTCTATTTCAGTGAAAATGTTTCAACTTCAGAGGCAATATTTATTGTCAGACAGATAATATTTAGGGAAACAGAGTACCCCAAGCCAGACATGAAATGTGTGTGAACACTTATATTTTTCCAGGACAGAAACCTATAGAGGGCAGCTGTAATGAGCCTGGCTACACCCTTGCAGGGCATGGATATTTCTACTTTCAGTTCGGGCCAGCACCTTCCTTCTCAGTTTTTGCTTTTCTGTCAGAATTATGTACTTGTTGATAGAACAATGTTTATATTTCTCTTGTTGCATGTTGTAATCTGATTCACTAATTTGCTTGACAGGAAACAGTTAAGGACAACTCGCTTCTTTTCATGCCAAATGTTCTGAAGGTGTATCTTGAAAATGGACAAACCAAATCTTTCCGTTTCGACTGCAGCACTTCAATAAAGGTAAGCTAGCTATTCCTTGGTATGAGACCTTCAGTAATTGTCATTTACTTGGAATGCTTTAAAAACAAAATTACTGGTGTGTTCAGTTTGAGCTGGACTCTTAGTTCACAAATAATGAGGATTTGGTCCATCTTTCTGCTCCTAAAAATGTATTGTGTACAGTGAAGAAGAAGTGATGACTTTAATGTGTTTGGAGCACAATCAAAATTGTGTGCTTGTATTGTTTTGATATGCTGCCAAACACTAGCATGATTTGTCAGCAAAAGTCAGGAGCTAAGAAGATTAAGATGTTGGTTACTGATTGAATATCATCCAGCTTATCATTCAGTGAATTTAAGATGGAATATTGTAGGATTATGTTGGTGATAAATTACTTGCCTCAGTGCAGTGCCCTCTACACTTTCCATAACACATTTCACATGCAGAAATAAAAAGGTAAAGCCCTGGCACAAAACAGAGTCTGCCAGGGAATGTGTGTGACACTGTTCCATGTGGGTTCCTAAATCAGAGGCATCATCAGCGTCTGTGAGAGCCTTGGAGCAGTGTGGTAAGCATTACTGTTTGGGGAAGCTAGTTTCAACACGGATTGGTTACCAAATCTAGAGTTTGGTTACCAAATCTAGAGTTTGTTTACCAAATCTACACGAGACATGAGAGGGGCATGGGTGGGATGATTGATGAAGGCTGGAGATGCCAGCTTTAGCTAGTTTAAGGGATTGTAAAACCAGGAATATTTAAAGAAAGGCTGCCTTTGTGCTCAGCAGCGTGCTCAATCAGTTAGAGCAGCAAAGAGAGTTATTTACTAAGGCAGACAAGAAATATCCTCCAGTCTGATGGCAAAACATGCTAGAGTCACACTTGAAAATGGCATACAACATTTGTTAATTAATGTAGCATATATGCCTTATGCATAAGTTGAATGCAGGTATGGATACAAGCATTCCATCCATGGGATACAACCATGGAATATTGAATTCCTTGAGTTAATTTGAAAATTTGGCTGGTGAAGAAATAGGAGACATTACTCATGTAGCTAGTGAGTTCTCCCTACCATTCTAAGGAGCAGAAGACCACTTTCTAATATTTTCTGTTATGAGCATATAAACAACCAACCTATTCCAAGATGTTTTTCCCCTGAAGACCAGTCTTTGGCCATCACATTACATTAGTTTTCAGTAGTCCTGTTGTAGATGTCATGTACTGTCAGACCAAATGTCAAATCTGAAGTCATTGGCACAGATACCCATGTGGACTCAGTTACCTACCTAGCTGTATTGATGTTGTAAGCCTGCTTTGAATTTAGCAATTTGGCTATTGGTAGGAATAATTTCTTTTGCATCTAATTCAGGCAATTATATATTCTGAGGCCTTCACAGCTATAAATTACATATTCTTGCATGTGTCTGTGTATTCCTCAGTGTGGGTGGGTGGGTGTGGATTGTTGCTTCTTTGCTTAACTGGGGTGACATCACCCAGGTGAGTCAAGGTAAATGCAGATTTTTCCACCTCTAGCAGTCCTAGCAGTCCAGTAGTTCACCACTTAAAAAGGAGGGTGCAAGCAGCACCTAAGCTGCAGCCCTCACTTTCCATATTGTTGGGTCATGGCACCTGGGCTGACTCTGAAATTATCAGATGGGAGGAAAAGCAAAAACTTTGGTGCAGTAATTCAGAGACTGTGTGCCTTAGCCTCATATTTTAAAAGGCCCAGAAGAGCTAGTGATGGAAAGCAGTGTCATTACCCTCTCTTAAAAGCTTATATTTAGTATTATGCTGCTTCATGTTACTGTTATGTCCATAGTCTTTTAGCATAGTTTAGATGTATAAATAAAAGTAGATTTAATGTGAAAGTAATAAATTCCCCATTGGTCAGAATAGTATAATATTAGCCTTTATTATTTAGAGTGATAGCTAGCAATTCTTTGATGCTATCTTATATTCTCTACATTGTAGAGAGCTGTTCCCATCTTCCCACTTACATTTTTTCATCCTTACACCAGTTTCGTCTTGATTTTCCTTAAACACTCTGTAATTGATCAATTAATCTTCCTAAATTATGTTAAAACACTTGGATTACAATTTGTCATGATCTCCTTACTAAATCCTATCCATCTGGATACTTACATATATCTGAAAATCTTTCAGATGGAAGGAAATGTTTTAATCTTGTCACCAACATACTGTGAAACTGTTTCTAAATGATGGGTTATTATGTATTTCTTTTTCCTACAGTATTCACTAAAGTAAAAGATACCTTGACAAATGATATTAATAAATCTGCATACATTTACAAAGCGTTATATGAAAGTAAGGTAGGGATTAGTTGAATGGTTTTGTGAAGAGGTTTGTTTAGCTGCTATTTTAGATACAGTCGTTCCCAAATTAACTCTCCTTAGTCATAATTCAGTGTGAAAAAGCTAATCAGGACTCTCTAAAAATTGATATGGTCCATCAGTTTAGAGCTATTGTTCTGCACAGTCATCATCATTGACTTTTCTGTCAGCATTTAAAACTCAAGAAGTGAAATTTAAAAACCCCTTTGCCATAAGAACAAATAAAGGCCATTCATCTAAATTTTTTTGTTGAACTTATAAATTTAGTTTGTCTACTTGATGGCGTGGCCCTGATAAAGGGAAGAGAATAGTGATAAGACCATCTCTTCTTTGCTGATGGGTTTTACTTCCAGGGAGACAGATATGATTTAAGGGCCACGCCAATATAATTTACATGTTAAATCTCAACAGAATGTTGTCCATGGCAATCCCATTTATGTATTTCTCACATTCATATCTGTTACCATCTTGGGGATGTTTGAAGAATTGTTGTGATGTCCTGGAAACTTGTGCAAAACAGGCACAAACCCTGGGCTTCTGCTCTGTGCTGGGTACATTCAGGGTGTGTGGCAGTGAAGAACCAGATCCCAAGCATTTCATTAATTTAAGCACTTTTTATAAATCCTTTGTTAATTAGGATGTCATCTTAACACTCCAAGAAAAGCTTTCCATCAAGTGTATTGAACACTTCTCCCTAATGCTGGAGCAGAGAGTGGAAGGATCTGGAACGAAGCTCCTTTTGCTACATGAACAAGAGACTCTAACTCAGGTTTGTGTAATGGTCTATGAAAACAGATATTAATGAGATGGCTTAATCAGTAAATTTTCCATCTTTTTCATTACTCAGATGAGTTAGCTGCAAGCTTTTTAGTTTGATATAGTCTATCAAATAGCTAGGATATTTAGAACTGATTGAAAGAATAAGGTTCTCACAGGAATTTTCTGATATAAAAACATTATATTTCATTGCTTTATTGGGCCTTTCAAAAATATAAAGAATTTAAAAAATCAGACTGAAATCTGAGAAATACTTACCTAACCTTTTCCTATCACATGAGGCCCAGCTAGTGAACATACTCAACAGCTGGCAAATCCATGGTAACAATTCTGAGAAGCACAGTCTGGCCAAATTTATTTAAAAGCCTTATTTTGATATTTCATTCCAATTTGATTATACAGATCTGTATCTGTGTGACAGGGAATAGTCTCTTTCTGATGAAGTCAAGTTAGGCTTGTTTACACAGAGGTACATTGTATCATTTCATTGATGATGAATTGTGACACAGAAAATGTTGCTGTGACTTTCTTCCTTAGATCAAAGTGTGACCAAAGTTAAAGTTTCTTCACAGTTATCAGCAGAGTACCCTGATTTTATCTGCTTATCATTTTGCCAAATTGTTTAGCCTGAAATTTTCTATTATATTTCTGTGTTTTAGGAGAACATTAGTATATTTTTTAATTTCAGTTAAATTGGAAAAAGAAGGAAAAAGGAAAACTGGATTGTTAGATGTAGATACTTAATTTAACTGACAGAATTCCTGTAATTTTAATTAGTCTGTGTAATGGTGTGAAGGAGCTTAGTTTACCAGGTAACAGTATTTATAGCATTTTCTAACCTTTAAGCACTTGCTTTTGCCATGTTAACATTCTTTCCTTGGGGGTATAAGCTACCCAGTGATTGAACAATATCCAGAAATACTCAGTACTTGTCCTCCTAGCCCAGCCATCTCCTTGAAGTTATTGGTAAAACTCTCACCGAAATCAGAAAGATCAGAATAAACCCAGTTAGTGAGCTTTCAAAAATCCTATCTGGAGCTTTTATTAATATGTACAGAGTATGTCTATATACTTAGGAAAGAGGTGAGACAATGTGCAATAAATAGAACTTCTGAAAATTGTTTGAGCAAGACAGAGATTTCTATTGGACATTTTTAAAAGTACAGTTTTGTCAAGAAAATACGTTGATTTTAAAGTACCCTAACTCTCTAACTGCATTAGCCTAATGAATAAACTACATAAATTCTGAGGGTGTCTTCTTGGAAGTTCCTGTAAAATCAGCAATACTTTAATTTCCCATTATAATGTTGCTGCTGACCATGACTTATAATGGTGGGTTTGGATTGTTATCCAATTATTGTTTGCTAGGCAGTGGTCTCCTGTGAATATACCCAGATTACCGAGTTAGATGCTTAAAAAAGTTTTGCTGACCAACACATAAAGCAGATTTTTTAATTTTTTAATATATTGAATCTTAGTCAGAAGTTATGGTGTAGATTTCTTAATCCAGAACAATCCAGGAAAAAGACCTAATTTCTCTCAATTTGCCTCATGGATTAAAAAAAGCAAGAGAAGGTGAGAATAATGGCTGCCAAGTTGGGCCTCACTTGTGTTCTCAGACAGCCTAAGAAATAAAATGTGACCTCTCCCCAAACACCTAACTCTTTTATGTGTTTTAGTCCAGCTGAAGCTCAATTCAGTGTGGATTTCACTTGGATGGTTTTTGTTAAGGTGTGTTTAATCTGTTTCACCCTGGTTTTGAGTGAATTCTGTTGCTTTGAGGATGAGTTGTATCAGGCAGTTATGCCTGTATGAGTCTAAAAGTCCTTCCACAAGATTATATATACGATGTTCTTAGGTGAAGAACTTAATAAGTTGCCCATGGCAAAGCTCTTCTTTTTTTGGCAGAATTATTTTTCCTGCTACCACAGGGCTCTGGAGCAGGGTAACATTGCCCAAGGCTATGGACCCTGTTTTTCTACCAGGGTTGCCAAGATCTAATATTATTATTGCACTGCCCTAGGTGACCCAAAGGCCAAGCTCGCATAAGATGAGATGTCTTTTCAGGATTAGCTTTGTTCCAAAGGATCCCATTGATCTTTTAAGAAGAGATCCAGTTGCTTTTGAATATCTCTATGTACAGGTAAGTGAAAGCACAGTCATTGCTGGTGTAAAGGAGAATAAAAAAAATACACTTACTCTATATATAAATTTACATTTTCACACAGAAAAGCATGGTTGCAGTGAATTCTGGCTTTTATTACTGCTGCATAAAGCCAGTGAATGCACTTGGGGAATGCGCAAATCTCTATCATCTGCAAAGTCCTCTTTCTTCATAAGTCTCTCCAAGTAGTAATGCTTTGATATCTTTCCAAAATATATTTGGCTTTAGAGAAGAGTGAAGCTGAATTGATTGTTAGTAATTATTTATGGTACTGTAATGTCAGACAGAAATGATGTCTGAAAAGGCACTTCCAGTGAAGGGGATGGGAGGATTGGTGTACAAGCAAGGTGGTTCTCCTGAGTATCTCACCAGGTGGAATCCTGCTATCTGGAATCCAGGTATACTGATACCCCTCCAAGCACTCTTTGGGATGGAGGATGGATTATTCTTCTGTCCAGGAAGGCTGAAGAGAGCTTAGGTGAAAATAATCATGCCTTTTGCTCTTTGGCAGAAGTACTGGCATTTTTCACTAGTGCCCATATCATAAATATCTGACACCTCTGAAAGCAAAAACAGAGTCCTGCTTCTGAGTTAGGGGTTACTTTTCATGAAGCGTTAATTGAAAAAAAAAAACAAAACAAAACAACAACAACAAAAAAACCAACCCAAAAAACCAACAAAAATGGGGGAGGGGGGTGACATAAAAGAAAAGAGCAGTAATTTATTTTTAGCGCAAAATTTTTTAACATGATGCTCCCTCTACTGGTTCTTTGGCAGAGCTGTAATGATGTGGTCCAGGAAAGATTTGGACCAGAACTGAAATATGACATTGCCCTGCGGCTGGCTGCATTACAAATGTATATTGCAACTGTGACCACCAAGCAAACTCAGAAAATCTCCCTCAAGTACATAGAGTAAGTTGAGAATGCTGTGTGTTCTTTAAGAGTGAAATGTTAGGAGTAACTTGTAGATTATTTAAGGTTGTTTCTTTAGTATGTCTGTATGCATGTGCCAGTTTAGATTTAATCTTTGTCCCTGAAATTAATTCAGGTGTGTTAGGAGTGGTACATTTTGTCCTTTGGGTCTGCTTTACCTTATGATCATCTGTTTGGGCATGTGAAATAAACTATAAATGTAAATATGATTAGTTCATTTGCTTTCAGTGATTTAAGATCTAAGTTTATGTGGTCTGAATCCTATGGTTTTAGTAAAGATTATTATGGTAAGATTCAGATTATTGGTTGGTTCAAAGGACAGTAGGTCATAGACTGGGGTTTGTAATATTTCTTAAATGCAGATGTACTCCAGTAGGCACCTGTCCTATGTTAGACTCTATATATATTTAAAACTACATATACATACATACATATATACAACTAAAATGAAAAATAAACATTGGAAAGTGCAAATGTATGTATATCAGTATAGATTGAAAAGAGAAACACAACAAAATAAAAACTAAGCACTAAAACTTTTGTTGCTGTTGCTTAGTTTGCTTGCAGAATGGAAATAATAATTGTTACACACTCAGTCTTGAAGAGTTTATCCATCATATTGAAGGCTATGTTATATTCTATCCTATTAATGAATCTACAAAAATAGTGATGAGTGAAGAGTCAGTCTTCTGTCAAAAGGGGTGCTTCAAGCAGAAAAATAATTTGGTACATGGAGGCAAACTGTTTGCATTTGAGGAGGAACCAGACCTCCCCCCTCGACCCTCAAACATAAGGATGACAAAAAAAAGGCTCTGTTTCCATGTTCTAAAAGAAACCAATAAAATAAAATTAAATTTGTTAAATTATCTGTTATTTTCATTCTGTAATCATACTTGTTAATATAATTAAGTAGTGTCTAACATAGACTTTAGATATCAAACTTAAATATTCTTTTCTGAATGGCATGGATGAAGAGATGGAAGGGGTAGAAGAGAGATTATTTATCATTTTAAAATAACTTTCTCATCAAAAATAAAATGTTTGAATTTAAGAAATTACATGTTATTGCAAAACTCTGGACTTGATCAACTCTCCTTCTGTTTTCAGGTAATCATTCACTTGGCATCGTAGTCACCAGTCTTTAGATAAATAATCATCACAGGAATGTGAAATTAAATATATGCCTTTTATTGCAGAAAAGAATGGGGATTAGAGACTTTTCTTCCATCTGCTGTGCTGCAAAGCATGAAAGAAAAGAACATAAAGAAAGCACTTTCCCACCTTGTCAAAGCAAATCAAAACCTAGTTCCTCCAGGCAAAAAGGTATTACATTTGCATCTTAATGGAAGATATGTTTTAAAGAACAGAAGTCTGGCATGCATGGGACACCTTTAAAGCTAATCTTTTGGAGAAACACCTAGCCACTTTATTTTCAGATTTAACTTTGGGTGCTGGTGCAACATAGCCAAAAACTATTAAAAATAATTAATTATGTCCCAGATAAATTATCTTCTTATCTTGAGAATGACAGAGGACTGGTTATTAATACCTCTTGTGTGATAACCATATATATATTTTTTCATTAATTTAGCACTTTCTGTGAATAGCAGATTTGTTAGGAAAGTTTTTGTTCTCTCTCTGATGCTCTCATCTGACATAAATGCTGTTTTTCAGATTGTTTTCTGTTACACTGTAGAGAAAGACTTTTCGCTGGCCAAGATCTAACTGGATAGATGATGGTCCTTGCAGTAAATGACCCTCCTTGCTGTTGTAAAATACTTTTCTTAGCACTAAGCTTTCACTTCAGCTGGAAAAAAAAGGGATAAGACAATGTCTCTGAGAAATGCCTTTGTTACATGCGTGCAGCTGAGACTGCTTTTAGACACCATAATGTGGTTTCCTAGTGCAGGTCATCTTCTCATGTGTAGTCAGTGGAGAGAAATTGGCACTTCCAGGGAGCGATTCATCCCATCCCAGATTCGGGACAGAAATAGGTCAGATTGCTTGTGCCCTAGAAATGCTTATGTCTCTTCATGGACTATAAAAAAAACCTGAGAGTGACTAGTTGAGACATAAAATGAGCTGAATCCTGCTTCATGACACTTTGTTTATGAACTAAAAAACCTCAAAACAGCTGGTGCCTGAACTGAGGCTTATTGTCATCAGCAGAAATGCTGCTTGGAGGTCTCAGAACACATCGTGAGTGTGAACATAGCTCTATGCGTCTGACCCCAGAAAGAAAGGCTGAAGCAGTGCATGTCTCCTATACTTCTGAAACAAAAGCTAAATTATGCCAATTGCTTATTATTTATCTTGGTAGTATAAATTTGGCTCTATTTTGGAAGCTGCAGGCCATACTGTGAGATATGCCTTACAGTGGCATACCAGTATCAGTTCTTGGTTAGGAGAGGTATTGCAACAGTCCCTTCCTGCAGCAAGCAGACTTTGCTGGGTTTGCTTCATTCTTTTTGATTTGAGCTTTGGAAATGTGTGTTCGCCAACCTGCTTTCTTAGCAGGCAGGTCTGAGAAAGAAAGCGTCCAAGCTGTTGATCACCTCCTGTCTCGCTTGTAGGTACCACCACAGGAAGTATCTGATTTCTTTCTGGGAATCTTCTCCTCCTTCACATGAAGGGAAACTCGTCATTCTCAGGGTTCTCCTGTTTTTTTACAACCCTAGTGTATTTCTGCACCAAGTGAACACCTGGTGCAGCAAAGGGCAAAGCATTACCACGAGTTGCTCTGCTTTGGATCCATTTCCTCCTTGTTGTCTAGGAAGAATTTAGGATAGGGGCCCTTAAAATGCTGTTCAATATTAAATAAGATTTTGAATTAGAAATCCAGTGACTGGAATGAAACTAGAAACTGATTTGAGACTGTTTTATATTATCTTCTATACATCCAGATGCAAGGATTTACATGAGCGAAGTGTAAGGTTTGGGTTCAGAGTGCTGAAATGAACTGTTTCTTGTTTCCCTTCTGTCTCATAAAATATTTCCAAGTTTTCTTTTTTAAGTAGGCAGTTTAAGCTCAGAGGAAAAAAAGAGGAGACAACTTCTGACATCTATTATATAACATGATCATATGTATTCATGTGCTGTATTTAGCTTTCTGATTTATTACCTACTAAATATAGTGAGAGTGTTATTTTAGAAAGCAGGAAATGCACTAACAAGGTGGAATAATATACCCAACCCCACAAGTACCTAGCAAAATATAAAATATGTAGCTGACAAATGCAAATTCTCTGTTCTCTTTCTCTGTATAGGTACATAAACGTTTAAGAACTGATGGAGTTTATGAATGGAAAGCTGCTGTCTTAGCCTTGAAATCCCTCAGTGAACAGATGTTTAATCTGAGTACTTTAACATTTTCCCTTCATTAAAGCAGTTAGGATGTTCTTGAAATGCTCTGATCTGCCCATTCCCAAGTCCTCAGTGCATTTTAACTAAACAAGCAAGATATTAATTTTAAGAATGAAACTGTTTCACCTCATCTGAAGCTCAAGCATCTCAAGATTTAGTTTCAGGCTCGAAAGAGCTGTTATTACAGACCATTCTTTTTATATTCCACAAATACATTTTCTTTCAGAATTTTATAATGTGATGATTTCCACAACTACCTCTTACCCCTGTTTCTCCTTTCTCAGCTCTCTGCTCTGCAAGCCAAGGTGCATTATCTAAAGTTCCTCAGTGATCTACGATTATATGGAGGGCGTGTCTTCAAGGCAACTCTAGTGGTAACATTTCTCTTAAAATAGTCTCTTCTCTTGATTTTTTTTATCTAATGCCTTTTTTTTTCAAAAGCTGGATCATATAATTTTCTTTAGAAGTTTAGGTTCTATTCATGTGCTTAAAAATAATTTTTACTTTAACCAAATCACTTTTTGTTTCTTTTAATCTTGAAAATAATATATTTGTCATAATAAAAATTATATTGGGAATTTGGAGATAGATAGCACTTTCTTAGCAAATATCACCATCCAATTATCTATTGAATGCTAAAATTGTTAGTCTGGAAAAATCTTAATGACCAAGTTTTTCTTTTAACAGAAGCAGAGTCCATCCATCGTCTGTCCATCTAACTATCCACCTAAAATCTAGAGTGCAATCAACATACAGCAAGAAATTTCTTTACTTATTTTAAAATTATGAATCAAGTATGCTCTTATGTATCATATCTATCTAGTAAAAACATAGTAATCTTTAATGCAGAAATGCCATGCAAATGTAACTCTGTGTAACTGAAAGAAGGGAGTGGTGATTTCTGTCACTATACAGTACCTATCATGTTTTTTACTTGTGTTTTCTTTCTTTTTCTGCTAAAGCAGGGAGAAAAGCGTTCAGAAGTGACTCTGTTAGTAGGGCCACGGTATGGAATCAGCCATGTGATAAACACCAAAACAAATCTTGTGGCTCTCCTGGCAGACTTCAGCCACGTGAACAGAATTGAGATGTTTACAGAAGATGAAAGCAGTGTTAGAGTTGAGCTGCATGTCTTAGATGTAAAAGTAAGTTTGTTATTGATTTGTGTTGATATAGCATCTTTTAATAATGCTTTTCTCATTGAGTTTTAGATTAAGCTATGCTGTTCTGAATGTTTTCATGCCAGTAGTACTCTGTGAGTACATTTTCAGCTTTATTTTTTGATCACATTACATTTATACTACAGGTTGGGCCTACAGTGTACTAGGCTGGTGTCTTCCAGCACCTGAATTCTACTTTGATTTTTCTCTCAGCTGACCCCCAGCAACTTGCTTTGTTATTTTGTTCATGTATTTCCATGGTAAGAAGATGTGATGATGAAACTGACCTTTGAAGCTCCTTCTAGTGTAATATACAGTATTGTTACCAGTAAAGAATTGCCAGCTGCATTCGACCAGTGTCCCCTGTAATCCAGTGTTATACCCAAAAAGTTTACTGCAAGTAACCACATAACAACTGACAATTAAAAAAACTGGAGGAATTAGTGGGGTTTTTTTCTTTACCTTTATAATTCCAGTTCAGTATTCACAGATGCTCATCATCTACCTATAGTCATTTAATTTCTTTTAAATATCACTTAACACTCTGCATCTGTGTGGCATCTAATGGCAAACTCAGTGGAGTTTTCTATGTTATGCTGTCCTGGTTGTTTTCACTGTGGTTTCCATTTGGCTTTGAAGTGAAAGGTTTCATAGACTTTCTAGGGCATTAATCTGAAAAACCAGAGATTGAAGGTGGAGTTCTCATTTTATTTGAAATGTAAATATTTGATTAAAATAAATAGAACCTAACACTTCTTTTTGCTTACCCAACTATACACAAAAAGCACACATGAGGAATATTTTACTAGGCTTTTGCTTTGAATGCTTTAGGTGTATTGACCTGGAACAGTTTCTCTGTATTTAAGGTAATGAAAAAAACATTGTTGTAAAGTAATCTTTAAAGGCTCTTTGACAACAATTTAAGAGAAATTTACAGGTTGGTGAACACAGCATCTCTTTCACCTTACTTACTTAGCAATGGTAACACCTGAAGATCTCAGGCTGCTTTGCTTGCATTACTGTGCTAAACTCATAGCCCTCTTGTAAGAAAGCTATTATCACCTTTTTACAGATGGGGAAAGTAATATAGAAATTAAATCCTTCCCATCTGCCCATAGGTAATATGCAGCACAGTATGCCATAGTATTATGTATTACCATGGTATTATCTTGTTATATATTAAAATACAGTTCATGTCTTATTGCTAATTGTGCATATCCTCGTCTCCTTGCACTTACACATGTGATCTTAAACCCAGAAAGACTGACTAAAAAGTAAAAATCTGGGAGGTTCTGGGTGGAATTTGACAAAAAGTTGCGTCTCTGTGGGACACAAGTAGGGGTTGTGACCATGTCCTGTAAAGGAGATCCAGGCACACACTGGTAGGTATTCTCAATGATGTTTTCATCCTTTCATTTACCCTCAAGTAGCAGGTTCATATATCAGGCTTCTGAATGTACCAGTATATATTATATATGATATTATTTTCTTAATGAACAGACAGTTCAGGTTTTTATTTTATTTTTGTTTCTTTAAATATGTTCTCAAGAACATTTCACTTGGCAGAAGCAGGCAATAAAATTTAGTTGTCACAGGACTTTTCAGCAGATTAGCAGTACTTCACAGAATTGTTTTCAGCAATCTGAGATTTTTACAGAGTTCGTCAATTTCTGCCAATCACTGCAGAAAATTTGAGATTAATGTAGCATTTCAAATGTCCATTTTTAGTAGTTGCTCAAAAAAAGAGATTAATTAATCCAATGTAGGTTTAATAATTTATAGTAACTATAATAGCTATATTTGAATACCTTAAAAGAAGCATGTACTGAATAGAAGCTCAAGCTGTAGCAAAAATAGGTTAAAGAAAAACAACCTTAATATATTTTTCCAAGCTGGTGAAAACAATTTGAACAACATTCAGGGCACCTGGAACACTGTGGCCTAAGGTGCTGTAGCAAAGGCTTTTAAAAACTCATCAGACCTATTGTGGGTTGGGTAGTAAGCTGTGATCAGTTATGTTTTGGCCACAGCTTCCATCAGAATCAGTTCTCTTTTTACTAGTAAGGGGTTGAGTAGGTTGGAGAGCCTACATGTGATATTCCTCCTGGAATGAATGATATAGGTCCTTGCATCTGTCTTGTGACAGTGGGCTCTGCATGCTAAATTATGATAAATTGTCATAAATGTCCACATACTATGAGTCACTACAAATTGTGAGTGATAAGATGGGTTGTCTGTGGTCTAATTTCTATCTATGCATCATGGTGAGGGCTTCATTTTTATTTCCTGTCTAGGAGTTGTAGAGGCTAGCCACCTTTGTAAATTACATTTGAGGAGAACAGCTTTTGGTATCAAAAGCTATAGAGACTTGAACAAATCTTTTAGGCAAGACAATGTATACATAAAGAAAAGTGAAAGAAAATGAAAATTGAATTAAAAGAAAATGAATTGAAGAAAAAAGAATTAAAGTATGTTTCACATGGATATCTTGGGTTCAGTGCTTGCTAACCTGGCAGCCACAGTTTTTCAAAGCTCTGAGGTCTCACTTTTTGTTAGGACTGTCTTTTTTTTAGTGTTTTATATTAGTTTTCTTTGCTGGTCACACTTCTGGTGATCTTTCTCCAATCTCTTTGTCTCTGCTTATCTGCTTATTTTTTCACCACTTTTCTTTTCAGTAACACCAGGCCACAAACACTGAAATCTTTTAACCTGGCCCTGTCTTGCAGTGTAATGATAGCTTTAACCTGACTGCTGTATTTCATGAACCTCAGCTTTCCCTGACTGTTTGCTACCCCTGTCATGCTTCTTTGCATATACTTAGTGCACCACATTTTCAGGGAAGCAGCAGATTCCCATCCAACTGCAAGACTCCAGCACCTGCTGTACCAGGTTCTCCACCTCTGGCATATTCAGAATAATGTTAAATAATTCTTTTACCAGTGCAAGAAAAAGATGGAGCAAGAGTCTTAAAATAGTTAGCTTCATTCAGAAAGAGAGTAATCAGTTGTTAACATGTCTAGTTGGACTTCTGCCTTACTACAACTCCAATCTTGACTGAACATTTTACACTGTTTGATATTGGTAGTGAGGAGAACAAATTCTCACGTATATTTTTCATTGTGGTGTTTGTGATGTAATTACTTTTGCTCTGATGTAATAGTATTGTCAACAGGCAAACAAACTGAAGAGGAACAGCCTTAACTTGATTTTATTCTTCTTAGCCTATTACTCTTCTGATGGAGTCATCAGATGCAATGAATCTTGCTTGCCTAACAGCTGGATACTACAGACTGCTGGTTGACTCAAGGCGTTCAATATTTAATATGGCCAACAAGAAAAATGCAGGGGGCCGAGAAACAGGTATTTATCTCACAGTTTGTTAGCCATGGTCCAGTGTGTAAAGCAGAGGTCAACTTAAGCCAGAGCACCTCCAGATAAATAGAAAGCTGTGTCAAATGACATCTGATTGCTGGCTCAGACCTAGCACCACAGTATTCAATTCAGCTTAGCAGTGTTCCAATACCCAGTTTATGATAGCATTTCCATGGTAAAATAAACCATGTGTTGAATTTCCTTCATACTCTAGTAGACAGATGCACTCTTCCTGTGAGTGTTATTATTTTATATGCATATATCTTTTGTCAGAATACATATGGTTTTGTAGAAACCAGCTGCTTTTGTGTTACTGTGCCTGGAACAGCATTTGTACCTAGCTGAGGTTTAGATTTGTTTTAGAGCACAGAAGTACCAGTTAAACTTTAGGTCATTAAGTCAACAGGTATTTAATTTGGAACAGAGATGAATTTGAAAACACTATTCTGAAGTATTTGATGGCTCAGCTATCCTATTCAGAGTGTTTAATAATTAGCATCAACAAATTATTGTTTACAAATTATATGACTTTGTTCTTTGATTTCACAATGTTGATTTTATTTCACCATGCTATAGGACCTGAAAATAGAGGGAAGCATAATATCCTTGCTTCTGAGTGGAATTGTATACCAAAAGCTACCACTTTCCTGGCCGAAGGAGATCAGGAGGCTCAAATGTCCTTTGCTGATCCAAAGCAGAAGACTATAGACATTTCTGAAAGTCTGTTATGTCCAAAAGAGCACAGACATCTGTACATAGAAAATACTTATAATTCAGGTGGATTTGATCAGCATCTGGCCAAGCAAAGTGACCCTGCTGAAACAGAAGAAACCAGAAATTTTAACCAGCCTTCACTGCTGTCACTCTCAGGTTTGGAACCTAGCAAGAAAGCACAGGATTCTCCCCGGGGAGCAAAAGTTTCCTTTATATTTGGAGATCCCAACTTGGATGGTCTCAGTCCCCAGACTCTTGGCTATGAAAGGCTTTTGGATGAAAGTCCAGAAGTATTAGAAAAACAAAGAGCCATTTATCTTAGTAATGCCAATGATATTAAAGGCCTGGAGTTGTCACCAGATGCTGAAAGCATTCAGTTTGCTACAAACTCTGTTTACGCAACTATAAGTGATGGTAAAATATTTGGAGCTGCAGAAGGGATAGAAGAGCCTTTGCTGCATGATATCTGTTATGCAGAAAACACAGATGATGCTGAAGATGAAGATGAAGTAAGCTGTGAAGAAGATATTATGGTAGGAGAAATCAATAGGCCTGCTCTTCTCAGCCTTTCTGGTTCTAGCGATGACATTATTGATTTAACTTCACTTCCACCTCCGGAAGGTGATGACAATGAAGATGATTTCCTTTTGCATACCTTAAACATGGCCATTGCTGCTCCTCCACCTGGTTTCAGGGACAGTTCTGATGAGGAAGACTCTCAGAATCAAGCGACACAGCCTAGAGACAACAAGGAGCAAGACAGTAATCTAGGCAATGATGACATTCCAGTGTCGCTTATCGATGCTGTCCCTACTAATACAGAGGGGAAGTGTGAGAAGGGGCTAGATGATGCTGTAGTCTCTACTCTTCAAGCACTAGAAGCTTTGGCTGCTTCAGAGGAACAGCAGACGAATGACAATTCAGGTTCTTTCACCATAGTTACATTTATTCATTGAGAATCATTCCATCTCATCCATTTAGCTTTGGAAGTACTCCATTTCATGAGGGTTGGTTTGGTTTTTTTTTTTTAGTTTTCCTTTTACTTTTTTGCCATCATTTTTCATACATCGTATTTCATGTTTAATGGACCCACCACTATTATTAAACTACCTGTCTCGGGAACTGTGCAATAAAGTCAGAGTATTCTTACAAAGAATATTTTTGTCTCTAATACATCCCCTTTTGCTTGTCGCTTATCCAGGTGCCTCAGCTGCTGTCATTTAATTGACTCTTATTTTTTGTGGCTTGCAGGTGTAGCTATCCTGCGAGCATATAGCCCTGAGTCATCTTCAGATTCTGGCAATGAAACAAATTCCTCTGAAATGACTGAAAGCTCTGAACTAGCCGCAGCACAGAAACAGTCGGAAAACACTGCACGTATGTTTTTGACCACAAGTGAAGGCTACCAACCGCTTGTGGAAGAGCAGACTGAATTTCCCATTGCTAAGAATCAGGCTGGAGGGCCAGGTATGAAGCCCTCACAGCCTTTGGCTGGTGGTCAGGCTGCAGAGCTACAGTCAAAAGTTGTGCCTTCAAAGCAGATTCTTCATTCCGATAACATGGAAATGGAGCCAGAGACCATGGAAACAAAATCTGTCACTGATTATTTTAGCAAATTGCACATGGGATCCTTGGTATATTCTTGCACTAGTAAAAGGAAAAATAAGATGACAGACAGCGAAGTAAAAGCATCCTCTGATGGCAATGCTACTGTGAAAAAGCAACAGGGAAATAAAAAAGCAGAGTCTGATGAAGATCTAAAAGCTAAATTTGGAACTCTTTCAGCAAGAGACAGCCAGCGCTTAAGCACTTTCAATGTGGAGAGAACTGCCTTTCGCCAAAGATGGTACGCTGCCGATGATGGGGCAGCAGATAAGCCAAGCCCAGAAACAGTTAATGGGAAGACTTTTCCAAGAGTTCCTGTCCTTGGTAAAACAGAAACTGACTGTAAGGATGAAGTGGATCCTGAGGTGGATCAGGATGACACCTCAGGGCTTAGCCAAGGTGAAAACTTCCTGTCAGATATGACTCCCGTGTCTTCAGCCAAAGACCTAAATGATGCAGAAGATACTGATCTATCTGCAGATGACCATCCTTCAAAGCTTCCAGAAGCTGAGCAGGGTGTGGCTAGACTTTGTGAGTATCACCTGGCTAAGCGCATGTCATCTCTGCAAAGTGAAGGCCACTTCTCGCTGCAGAGCTCTCAGTGCTCTTCAGTGGATGCAGGATGCAGCACAGGCAGTAGCACGTGTGCTACCCCCGTTGAATCCCCTCTTTGTACCTCTGATGGTAAACACATCATCTCTGATCCATCCATGAAGGGCATTGCCTATGTTCCAGCAGATGAAAGAGCTGCCATTCTTCCAAACCACGGAATGACATACAAGGACCTGCACCAGCAGCCTGAAGCCGTGTGTCACAGAATGACGGTGCCTGTTGGGCATTCAGCAATCAATGCTGAACCACTTTTCGGCACTTTGAGGGAAGGATGTCATCGGATCCCCAAGATAAAAGAAACTACAGGTACAGCAGTAATAGAGTGTTTCTTCTGCTTATTCTTAAAGTTACAAGTTCATGTTGAGGTCTAAGTAAGACATTTCTATTATCTTTATCTGGAACTACATCATCAAGCTGTAACAGACAGTGAGATTAGACCTTCAGTTTACCTGTTCATTTTATTTGTTGAGATATTCTGATGATCTGAATACAAAGATCAACTTTTTAAAAACCTCTCATTGCAGTTATAATATTTGGAGGGACACTGATGAAGAGGCCTCTCTTCCACTCTTTGGAAGCCTCTCCAAAATCCAGAGTCATTTGAGTCCCAGATGCTTGTTAGACTGTAAAATTACTTCAGAAGTTATATTAATATAGGGGAGCAAAACCTTTGATTCATTTCTTAGGTGTCTTATATGCTATTTTAGCAGATTGTCAAAAGCATGCCAATATGAATAAAAAGCTCTAGATGTTAAGAATAAGAAAATGTCACTACTTTATTAGGCATGAATTTACTTCACAATCTGACAGTAGGTGTTTCTTTAAAGTTATAAAAAATGCAGTTTTCAGAGACAGCATTGAAATTCTTTCAGCTGAATTTTAAATGTTTCCCTCTTCTTGGATTGCAACCCACATGTAGCACTAGTGTTTGAATGCATAAAAATCCAAAAGTGGAACAGACTAAGAATTAAAATGAGAAATAATCTTTCTCTGCCAAAAACTGCTATAAAACCAAACCAAAATTGCTATAAGCACATCTTTCCGTGCTCTTTCAGGTGTAGTTAAAGAAGGTATTTTAATCTGAAATTATTCATCTAATTAGTTAATAGAAAACATGCAATCCATATATTAGGGGAGATTGAGGATGTTTTGTACACAATTTGCTATTCCTTTTCTTGAGTAAGTCTGATGTAGTGAAATGAACAATTACTTATTCATAAATTACAATTTGTTGACCAGTTGTAAAAGGCATTTTAGTGAAATACAAAAGACTTGTAATGAACTTTTAATGGAATATTTTGAGGAATGGGGACCATTGGGAAGTACCAGGAAAACATTTGTACTGACTGTTAAAAGATATTTAAAAGTTCAGCCTATGAATATTATCAGGGTGATGCTTAATTATTCTGTCTGCTCTTCTACTACCCCTAGTGTAGCTTTCACAGAGCCTGAAAAGGGAAGACAAGGAGGCATGCCTACAGCTTTTCCTAGACAGCCTCTAGCTGACTCCATCATGCTATCATCCATGCTATCAGAATCAAAGGTGCCAAGTCAAAATGAAGACTCTTGTGACATTCCCAAAGTAAATCAGGCTTGTGGGGCAACAGTTAGTTTATGGCCATATGACATGATAGGAGGAAGCCTCAGGATGCCGCAGAACAAGAAAATGCTGAGACGCAGCAGCAGCAGCAGCAGCATTGGAAGATCTGCAGGCACTGAGATGCTGTTTGAGAAGAAGGCAGCCACGGCCAGCTTGAAATGCCTGGACACCACCCAAAAGGATGAATCCAAATCGGAGAGAAGGGTGGAATTTTCCCTGGGCAAAAAGCTGTCCAAAAGTTACTCTCAGAGTTGTGTGTACGTCAGCACTGATAAGAAGGACAGTAAGAAGTGTTCGGGCACTGGCACCAGTCAGAAGGACTCCAAGCAGTGTCGAACACTGCCCTTGCGAAAGCTGACCAGCAGCGCCTGGAGGTGTCGGGGCCCCTTCAGCTATTGCTTCCTCAGCAGAGGAAATGATGACAATGAGGAGGAAGATGACCGAGACAGCCATCAGCTCTCACATCTCTTCGAACCACAGACCCCGTGTGAGCTCACAGAACCAGTTGCTCAGTCATCTGGAGACAATGAGCAGAAAGTGTTGGTGTCCCCAAAAGCTGCTGAGCCCCCACGTGATGCAGTCAATGAGCATGAGAAGAGCAGTGCTGACAGCCAAGGTGGCCAAATTGATGTGAATCTCAACGATGTAGCCTTCGATGCACGAATCACACGAATAAACGTGATGAAAGAGAAGACATATGCAATGCCTGATGGATTTATTGCAGCACAAAAGGATGCCAATGAGCTACTCTCACTGGTCCGAGCAAGTATGGGCAAGAGAGAAGATTTACATCCAGAAACATATGACCTTAAACTTTCTAAGTACAAACAACTGTTATCTTTGGAATCGAGACAGTTGGGAAGTGCCTGCAGGAAAATGGCCATGGCTGATAAAAGCCCTGAGGAAATGCTTTTAGCTATGACTTCCAGCTTTCAAGTACTCTGTTGCTTAACAGAAGCCTGCATGCGTTTAGTTAAAGTCATGAACTCTGAAACACAGCAGCAGGAAATTATAGCTAAGATAGATGAGGTTGTAATAAACTACATTTGTCTTCTGAGGGCTGCAGAAGCAGTGTCAGGCAAGACCTCTGGTGATCCTAGCATTAAACTCTTGGCTCGACATCCGAATACCATGGCCGCTATTGTAAGCACACTAACACGTTCTCTTAAAATGCTTTTAAACAAATAAAATACAAAAGTCACTTCATAATCTACCTTTGCAAAGCCATACATTAAAAAATTTTATTTACTGTATGTGTATGAACTAATGTAACAAACTCAGCTTTCTCTGTATATTTTGTTATTTTATATAAAATAGGTAGGAGATTAAAAAAAGTTAAAATACTGAACATGGACAAAAGTAATGACTAGGTCTGTCCTTCAGTTTATACAAAAACAACAGCCAAAAACCCCTTTCCCCAAGATCAGAAAAACAAACAGAAAAAAGTCCCATATAGGAGCAAATTGATGTTTGGCTATTTTTCATATAGTCAAATTTATGGTTGTATGAAGTGAATTTCTAAAGCCTGTTATGTAATGAAATTGTTTTCTGTTTCATCCAAGTTTTCACTTGGAGAAGGCTCCGTGTTTAGAATGATTAATTAAATCATAATGTATATAACACAATATTTAATGTTTTAAAATTATAATTTTTAAGCATTGAAAATAGCAAAAAGACATTTAAAATCCAAGAGACTATTATAACTTACTAGAGAATATATATATAATAAATGACTCTTTTGTTCATATGGACTGAATTACCTGATTCTTCTTTTCTAGGAAATTCTGTATTAAAAAAAATGTACTGAATATATGACTATACCAACTTCAGAGGGGATCTGATGTATTGAACTTATAGTGTTGGCCTTTTAGACAGTGAAGGTAACTGTGGAGGACTGAGGACACAGAAACCAGAGTAGTGGTGTTGTTCTCTCTGAAATGAAAGATTGATGCCATAATGGTCAGACCAGAATGTATGAGGCAGGTCTACATACTCTTTTTCGTGGTAAATGACAGAGAGGACCATCAGAAAATTCCTATGCTGTTTACTGTTTCATCATATATTTATGGTGCACCTGAACAACATGGACTGCATCTATTTTGTTAAATATTTTATACTTCATATTTTATGATTCTGAATGTTTAACTGTAAATAAGTTAGAAATAAAATGAAATTTTCAGAATACAATAAATATCTCTGAAATATTTCCAGCTAGAGACAGTTCTTCTCTTGAGTGATGACAAAGGCAATTTGTGAGTAATCTCTTCCATCTGAACCTTTCTGGAAAGCATTTTGTAGCCCTGTGTTTGAGAGGCAGCCAAAGCAACAGCTCTTAGTTCTGGCTGGCAAATAGGCTTTCACAAGAGCATCTGGTGACCTTCTCAGTGACCAAGGAGCAGCAGCCTCCGTTCTCCAAACTGCTGTAGGTAATTTTCAGCTGTTTCTCATAACACCATGTGCAAAGGGTATTACTGCTCTTGTTTTGGAAACTTAGCCTTTCAGTTGAAGTGCACGTGAAGCTTTCTGTGCTGAACTAGAATGACTAAACCAACAAAAAACTTTCTTGCACTTCACTTTATTAAAGAAAGACATGCCTTTCTCTCTAGCTGCAGAGAAACATCTTCAGAAACACAGTAGCAGAATCTTAATGTGTTGTCTGTGGTAGAAAAATCTGATTTCTGAGACCAATTCACTTAGTGCAAGGACCCACTTCGGAGGGCAGCTCAGAGGGAGGCTGCAGGCTGGCTTACACTGCTGGTGGGTGACAACAGCTTGTCCTGTGTGGTGCTCACACTCAGTGCTCTCCTTCTGGCAGCCTAGAGAGTGGGGCTGTGAGTGCTGCTCTTGTGCTGCAAATACTATGGGATTTGAGCATGTCATACTGAGGAAAAAAACCCAGCTGAACTGTTGCATTGGTATCTATTCCTTGATGGTTTTCTGAGTTTATAAAAATGTCAACAATGATTTAGAAATACCAAGTTTCAGAAGGTAATTTATATTGTCACAACTACGCATTGACATAGATAGGAATGTGTCACTTTGAGCATTTTTAGTCCAGTTCTTTTAATTCCACTTCTTTTCAATTGACCTAATTTTATTTCAAAGGTAAGTAGACTTTTGTTCTTCTTACTGTGCAAGATCTTTTCTGATTGTAAACATGTTCATTTGGCTCCTTAAAGTTTACTGTGGTCTCTGGTCTCTATCTCTCTCTTTTTTTTTTTGTTTTTGTTTTTGTTTGTTTGTTTGTTTTTCCTGTTTGGTTGGTTTTTCCTGTTTGGTTGGTTTTGGTTTTGTTTTGGGGTTTTTTTTTTTGTGTTTAACAAGGGGCAGGGGGAGGAGGGGAGGGGTGTATCTTCTGCTTTTTCATGCATTTTTATAGAATCATAGACTAATTTGGGTTGTAAATCTAAATGGTTTTCTGTAGTTCACCTAGTTCAACCCCTGCTCAGGTCTAATTTGATCAGGTTGCTCAGGGCTGTTTAAAGGGTTTATTGGACGCCCTCCAAGGATAGATGTCCCACAATTTCTCTGGGCACCAGTTCCAATATTTTACAGTATTTATGGCTAAAAAATGCAAAAACTTCTTTAGGTCTAATCAGAATTTTCCATGTTACAACAATATCTATTGCCTTTGATTATATTGCTGTGCATCCTTTAGAACAGTCAGGCTCTATCCTCTCTCTAGCCTTTCATCAGGCAGCTGTAGGCTGTAAAAAAGTCTCCCCTAAGTCTTCTCTCCTCCAGACTGAGTTAAACCAGTTTCTTCAGTCTTTCCTCATATATCATGTGCTGCAGCCCCTGACTAGCATGGTCACCCCTGACTGGGCTCCATGGTGTGATTTCATAAACCACCACCATGCTCTTGTGTCAGTTTTGATAAATAGGATCATCTAGCCAAGCTCTCTGAGGCATCCCTTAGAAACAGTTTCTTCTTCCCCCAGGACTTTAGATATCCCCATGTGGTACCATATGAATGTCTTTTTCATAATGTTTCCATACAGATTTATATGCAGGCTTTTAAATGCTGCCTTGTGAGAGCTTTGTACAATGGCACAGCTGCTGGAAATGATTTGTCTGCAGTCTCCTACAATCACATGTATTCACAGGCATATTTCATTAGTGTCTCACAATCATCCTTTGTCAGAAAGTATTCTCGTATTTCTACTGGGCTTTTGGGAGACCCTTATTGCAACCTTTCAATGCTTAAAGAAGGCCTTATAAGAAGGATGAGGACAAGCCTTTTAGCAGGGTCTGTTGCAGTACAAAAATAGATAATGGGTTGGAACTAGAGATACAAGAAAGAAATTTTTTTATTATGAGAGTGGTGAGGCATGGAACAGATTGCCCAGAGTGGTGGTTGGTGTCCCATTCCTGGAAACATTCAAGGTCAGGCTGGATGGGGCTCTGAGCAACCTCCTCTAGTTGAAGATGCCCCTGCCATCGCAGGGGGTTGGACAGCAGGACCTTGAAAGGTCCTGTCCAACCCAAACTGTTCTGTAATTCTAAGATTGCATGATTCAGCTTGTCCTGTCCAGCTGAGAGTATTGAATGATAATAGACATAACTTTTATTAATTCTGAGGCATATCAACTGCACATCAATTGCTGCTGAATTATAGCCCATTTCTATTAATCTTGAGCTTTAAGGTAACCTTGTCTTCCTGTGTGGATCCTAATTAATTCCTGCATTAATTGCACATTTTAACTTCATGACATGAGGGAATGCCATCAGTATGTACCTACTACACTAAGGCAGTTAAGAAATGCTAAATGATATCATGTTATCTGTATACAATATATACAATGTATACAATATATAAACATATAGTGTATATATAAAAGTTTTTACTTTTATAAACTTTGATATATACACTATATGTTTAGTGATTTTTAACTTGGCTAAATGACAGGCATCTTCATGTTTGAGTCCTTGAGTTCAGGCTGTTTTAAAAAATAATTGGGCAAAGTTTGCCATTTTGCCATTAAGAAACAAAGCTGCATACCTACACTTTTTTCCTTCTATTTCATTGATACTCCTTCAATTCCTGATCACTGGAAGATCCAGAATGCTTCCTGATGTCCTCATTGTTCACCAGACATGTGATATAATCACTCTGGCACATTATTCAAAGCTGAGAAATGTATTCCTGAGTAACTTTGTTTAAACAGAATTTATATCAAAGAGAGACCTGCTTACTGCACTGAAATCCAGTTAAATTTAGTAGTATTTTACCAGGGATTAATTTGTCTCACTAGGGTGAGACCAGAGCCAGAGTCTCTTTGAACTAAGCATGAAACTGTTAAAAATTGAAAACTTGGTTCATGTCATAAATAGTTTAGTGATGAACATGTGGCACTAACATTAACCAGTATTTTTAATTTGCCACTCAAAATTCAGTAGTAGCTGTTCTGCACAAAAAGAAGGTGATCACAATCTTCCACTGTACTATCTGTGGAACAGCCCTAATATGTTTTCAGACCTAGATTTGGCCAAAGCCGTAGAGAGGCTGAGGCACAAATCATTAAACTCTAAACTAAAATAAATAAAATAAGTTAAAATAAAATAAATAAAATTCTAAGTACATTTTCCCATAGGTGTTCACAAGGTAAAATCTGAAATTATCTGCCAGTACTGATGGAATTTGGAAATGCTGATGGGTGGAAATTCATATGACTCAATCAAAACTCTTCCTTTAGAGCCTGTAAAGCTATAGATTCTGGGGAGAGCAAATTCTGGCCCATGAGATCTGGGAGCAAATCTTTGATTTCATAAAGGTGGAAGGGAAGGCAAACTACCCTAACACCCTGTTATAGTACAGCAAATGCAAATATTTCAGTACTGATTTCAAGGTGCATTTCTTTTACTAAGAGAGACTGTGGCACATTTTTATGCAATAGGAAATACTTAATTGCATTTTAAAGCTCATTTTGTCATTTTGGAAAAAAGCAATTATTTACTCTGAGCCTGCAAAGCTAAGAGAGAGAAAAAGGAATGCATTATGTCTCCTTCTCCACTAGGAAAATACTCTAAAGTCCTTTTTTTAAGTGGTTGTCTTGCTGCACTGGGTTTCTGTGGACCTTATTGCTCAGGTTTCTGAGGTGTTTAATCCTTATGATACCTGCACTTGAAACAGTCTTCTCTTATTCTCAAAACATTTGACAGATGTTACCTTGGCCATTGAGAAAAACTGAAATAGTTCAACTAGGTTATTGTCTTTGTTCTTCAACCATGCCTTCTTTCAGGATTACCTTTTTGTCTTTTTGATCAGAGAGATTTGAATTATATCTTGCTACCTGTTTAAGAGGTGACTCTACTGATCAAAATAAGGCACCTATGTGATCCTTTCACCATACTTTTAAAAGTGTAATGAGAGGGCATCTGAGTGTTTTCTAGTAGCTTAAGAAACTTCTTCTCATCTGTGAGGCCAAAACTGCAAAACACAAAAAAAATATTGGGAATATTGGCCAAGTTGAAATGCTTGTCACCTTCTCACAGGGAATGGCTTTCATTTTGACACAGCCAGATATGGTTGTCCTAAGACTTATCCTACAGATGATGCTTCCCCCTTTCCATAATGCTGAAATGGAGCAGAATTTTTCAGTCCAAGTGGCAGGGATTGCAGCACAGGCAAAGTCCCTACATCAGCATTGCTATTCCTCAAAGTCGGACAACTTTCTCTTGTGGTGGCAGCATCAAGTTTCCACTGAGGGACGATGCCTACATTTTTCCACCTTTCTAGGAAGTGGCATTAGATGTGTTCCCTCCAGTTTGACTGTCCATTGGGCAACAGGTTTTAACAGGGACTGGCCAAAGCTTCACATCTATATCATGGAATTCCACATTATCTGAACTGCAGGAATGGCTTTCTATCATATCTAAAGTTGTTCACTCAAAGAGAACTTCACCACTAAACGACCCATTTTTAAACTTGATAACTAGAAAGGGTGTGTGTAGGTTTCCTTTCTCTCTTCCAGCATTTAACTAGCCCTTGGCAGAATGTCATAGGGAACTGTATTAATTTATTAGTCTTTTATCCTCAAGGCCCTCCTCAAAAAAATGTCTGTCTGTGCTCTACCAGTGCATCTAGCACAAAAAGATTGGTGTATCAGTTTGTGTCCCACAATGCTAATCTTCCTCTATCTTGAACATTCATTTAGGTGTCTTGCAATACTTTCATGAGAGTGCGTGAACTCTCAGGCTGCCTGTTGGACAGTCCCCTGATAATGTAGATGAAACATATGGCCCAAACCCTGTGTCCCCAGTTTCACTTTCCCCAGTTGAGGGTAAGGTGGGATGAAGGACGCAGAATTTTAATATCAAGATTTTCTCCCTTTCTCAAAGAGACTTCTGCTGCTACTCATCTACCTGCTAGGTATATGGGCTACCTGTGGAATGTGGGCTATTTGACTCATCTGAGTCTAGAAATGCTTCTCTCAATGTGCAGATGGAGAAAGACTCACTCTTTTAGCACTCCTATTTCTCTTGTGCCTTATAAGTAATGGAATGGAATGTAAATTATTAACTAGATTAGGTTTTGGGTTGATGGTTTTTTTTTGGCCTTCCCATCAGTCCAGTCTGTTCCAAGTTACCTGCTCAAACTGAAGCAGTCTGGTCTTTTGTTGCATGTTTCTTACCCTTAATGAAGTCTGTTTACTATCTGTCACAGCCTTGAGCTGTGCTTATCAAGATCTTTCCATCTGCCAGGCAAGTCACTTGCAGGAATTTTAATTTAGTGTTTCATGTTCTCTTTCTCCAAAAAAAAGTGGCATTCTTTATTGTTATCTACTCTGTTAGAATCAGAGAAATCCATACCCTTGTGATTCCTTTTCTGACCTTACTCTTCAAAGATAGGCCAGCTCTTAAGATGCAGCCATCATTTTTGCTGAAGGTAGTGTCTTTAACATCACTTATTTGTTTATGCTTTCCTTCACCTTTCCTTGGGCTTCTAAGAAACATGCTTTATTTTGTACCTTTAATAGCAAAAGAGCTCCCTTTATATTTGTATTCCAGGCTATCTCAGAATATATGGACTGTGTATATCTCTGACAGATCCAGCAGTTATCTAGATGGATGGTAGGTGTCTCAGTATTTGCTATAAAACTTAGGAATCGATACTGCCAACTGAGTGTACAGCTGCTGTGAGGCTGCTGAGCTACTGACCCACAGTATATCCACCACTCTTTCCCCAGGCACTGTGCCATCTCTGGTGAGCTGCCTTGAGAGCTGCCACAGCTCTTGGTAAAGTCAAGAACCTCTGATAGATAATTTGTGTCAGTTAATTTTATGAAGTCTCACAGGGTGAGCAAATTGTAACAGACATTTTTTTATGAAAAATCCTTAGGATTTTTCCTCCTGAGAAGCTGAGAGGCCCCAGGAACAAAATGTAAACAATGGTTATCTGCTGCTGTGGAATGCAACAGGTGGATCCGTGATTGGTCTCATAGAGTTGTTTCTAATTAATGGCCAGTCACAGTCAGCTGGCTCGGACTCTCTGTCTGAGACAGAAGCTTATGTTATCATTCCTTCTTTTTCTATTCTTAGCTAGCCTTCTGATTAAATCCTTTCTTCTATTCTTTTAGTATAGTTTTAATATAATATATATCATAAAATAATAAATCAAGCCTTCTGAAACATGGAGTCAGATCCTCGTCTCTTCCGTCATCCTCGGACTCCTGTGAACACTGTCACAGCAAATGTGGATATTAATTTAAAAGTTGAAAAGGAAAGAAGTTCTATTAACTCTAAAAGCTCTACTAGCAGGGCTTGCTTCAATGTTTTAGACCATGTCTGTGTGACTGATCATTTAAACAATTTCTGGCACGATAAAGGGAGTTTTATGCTGTTGTGTCAAAGGTGATGACAACAGTATGAATACATCATCCCTGGTTATTACAAAGGAAAAATCTCTGCTGTCTGGAGGGATAAGGGGTAGCTGTGCCCTCAGAACAGCTTTATTTATAGTCTGTGCATCCTAAAGAAAACTCACTACTGGTAAGTGATGTTTCTTTCTTGAAAACCAATCTCTATTCTCTATTCTACCCATGGATCATGAGAAAGGATAATGGGGCAGCAGTCTGTATCAAGAAAGATGA
The DNA here is from genome assembly GCF_028769735.1 of Zonotrichia leucophrys gambelii. Lineage (NCBI taxonomy): Eukaryota > Metazoa > Chordata > Aves > Passeriformes > Passerellidae > Zonotrichia > Zonotrichia leucophrys. The sequence goes on along the minus strand of NC_088169.1, from coordinate 19,478,725 downwards.
AATTATGCTTATAAAAATAGAACAGATTAGTGTTGTTTCATCCCATAAACAGAGGATCAAAAGAAGATAGTTGCCTCATATAGTTGCCTCAGATATGCCAATAACTACTAACAACAAGCACTACCCTCCCATTTTTATGTAGTAATTTGATAATGGGCAGCACTGAGATGTTGCACAGTGGTAATTGTTTTTACAATGTTTTTTGAGTTGCTCTTCAGAGAGAAGATATGTTTTTTAAATCCTTTTTGGCAGTGTATGCAAGATTCTCCCATGTTGCTCATGCCTTTCAAATGACAGCATGGGGTGACAGTAAATATCATCAACAGTTTTATCCTTGTAAATCTTCTTTTTCATATGCTAAACTCTAAGATTGTATATAGGACAGGTTTGAAAATGGTGTATCTAAGTATTATTGGTAAGAACCTGAAGGCTTTAGCCTGTGATCCAGGGTTTGGTTTCAGTAGAAGTGCTGAGTTCCTTAATACAAACAAGTCTTTCAGTATCCATGGAAGGACGTGATCTTAGCCCTTTATGGGAATCCCATTTTCCTAATGGCCAGTACTGTTTTTTTCTGAAAAAGATGCTGAAGGATCCAGTTTTACTTTAAATCTTTATTGCCAGTGAAATGGCAACAGATGCAGCTGAGGATCTAGTTTGTCCCTGGGTTGGCAATGCAGACACTGTGGATGCCTGAAGAATTTCCCAATCTGTCATTTTGCTGAAATGGAGCACCCTGTCATCCTCGCAACAATTTGTGATATGAAATCTTTGTGAATGGCTCAAAGGACTGGCAACCTTGAGAAAACAGAGACCCACGGTCAAACTTCTCCAAGTGCATAAACACAAGCTTACTTCTCCAGCTTATCTTCAACTGCTTTCTGCAGTAAGAGGAGAAAAGTGCTTGTGCTCCCTCACTTAGTTCTAGTCCAAAGTCAGCAGGTTTTGGTGGAAAGTTTTAATGTTTTCCAGCCCCACTGAATATATTTTTTAGGGCTTCTGCTACAGGTCACTTCTACGAGCAAATAATGGGCACAAATGCAGTACAGCTAATTGTACAGATGAGCTTCTCCTGCCTAACGCAGCCAGATGTACCTTATAGCATAGTCAAGTTTCAGCAAGTGAAATGCCTCTGAAACATTACTACCTATGCAGGACACTACTTGGATTAGATACTTCAATACAAGCTATTTATCTCACTGAAATTTGGCTTTTTGTAACCATGATCTCAGTTTTCTTTCATACACTTCAGATAATTAGATTTTGCACTTGAAAACCATGTCTTAAGAAGCAATGCATTAAGTATGTTTCTCATTAAGGATGCTTTTTTTCTTCTCATTAGGTGTTTTACTTTTAAAAGCATTTCCTACCTTCTAAAATGTAAAATGTTTACTGCAGCATCTTCTCCTTAAATCAATGAAGCAGAATATTAAAAACAATCTTTAAATATATGGAAGAACTATGAGAACAAGGCAGCAGTACATTCCTTGAGGAGTCAGGAGGGGTAAATATTCACCAGAACAAGTGAGGACGAGCCTTTCAACTGCTTCATTTGTACACTCATAGGGCTTCAGGAAAAATATTGTGTCCAGGAAAATAAAAAAGCAGACCACCTTTGCCTTGGAGATGCTGCTATGGAGCTGCCTGCCAGCATGTCCTCCATAAAAAGACAAAGTTGCATCCGGCAGAAAGGTTCAGGGACCTGCACCAAAACTTGAAGAATATTGTGAAGAGCCTTGGACAACTCCTGTGTCTCTGTGGAGGCTGCCTTCAGCTCACATGGCTCTGCTTATGGCATGAAGGTAAGATTGCAATTTAAATTATTTTTTCACATTTTATAAATTGAATTTCAAAGCTCCTGGGTTTTTTTCTGCCTGAATTTCTGTTGCCAATCTTACCGACTTAAAAAAAGAGGGTTCAATGTTTTTTCTCTCTTCTCCTGCTGTATAAGACCGCATAAATGAGTAAATTAACCACTAGATTATGAAAAAAACCTGACTCTACACAAAGGCTTGTCTTGCATGTAAAAAAATTATCTGTACAGTCAGTATAGATTTGAGGTCTCCTATAAGAATTGCAGTATTGTTGTAATTGCAGTAATGTCAGTAAAAATTTTTAAAAGTAACTTCATTTTGTGTAACTGAGTTCCCCAATGGCAACTTATTTTAATGACATTGGAAGATATTGGAGTCTAGCTTTTTTGTTTGCTGCTTTTTAAGCTTTATTTTTTCCTTCCCTGCTTATTCTAAATTTCAGGAAAATGCAGTTTTCTTTGCAAAGCTTGAAAAGGAATCTAATTTAAAATTGCGTTAGTCTTCCTGAATGTCCTTATTTGCACTTCACAAGTTACACATTAATAGACTGAGAGTCTTTTTCCTTGCAGAAAAATTTGCACTGTTTATATCTCTTATGTCAATAGGACCTTTGCATTGAAAGGTACCTTCTTCTAGCTGAGTCTGTTTGGGTTTTCTCAGTGCAGACAGGCAGGCTCAAGACCCATCTTAAAAGCACTTGGGGTTTTCTTTGGGTCTTGGGCCTTCCTTTGTAAGTAGCTGTTCCAGGACATCACTGCTTTTAATTTCTTACCAAAGCCTCGAATAAAAAGATAGTTCTAATACATTTTTTATTTAAATAGTTCTTTTCTATTACTGGTGCTTGTGCATCAAATTCCAGATGAGATCTGACCCATTTTTATACAATGGTAATATTTCTTCTCTGTCTGTGGAAATTTCTTGTCTGGCTTACTGCAGGATGCCTTTTACCCTTCATGCCTGCGGCACACTGGTGGGGTAGAGTCATTCTGTGAATTACTGGTATGCTCAGCTCCCTCTCCTTAATCAATTAAAACTTATGAACTCTTAAGTTACCATGGACTTTTTTTTCTTTCCCCAGGGCAGAATTCATCTTGCTTGACTCTAGTTGTCTAAATGCTGGGTATGGGGTATAAATCACATAAACACCCTCGGCAGTCAATGCATGGAGTGGAAGAGGCATCTCCAGAGGCACATTCAAAGATGTCTGGAATAAATCACCCCCTGGATGTGTTTTTTATTCTCTTTCCATTGGCAATGTGGAGAACTTAGACAGCCAGCTTGTCTCAGTGTTGAATATAGGGAGATGAAGATTTCTGCTCTGCCCCCCCTTTCTCTTCACACTGTTTTAAATTTTAACTCTCATCAATTAGCATTTGTCAAGGTCATCTACTCCTCACTTCTTCTAGTGACATCTGATCATCACTGAATTGATGATGCTTCCTATCTTTGAGTCAACAAAGTGCTTTGAATGTACCAAGAACTCCACCAAAAAAAATGCATTTAAATTGAGGGATATGCAGCTTTTTCCAGGATGTTTGAGGATGTTGTTTAGCCAGTTAGAACACATCTCCCATTTTTTCAGACCTTTTTCCTTGTTTGCCCTATTAATACTTGCATTTTTAAATTTTTGCTTGCAAAGTTTTAATGCGCTGTGAAAATTTAGGGGAAAGTTACTCCAAAGTTACTGGGGACGTTTGTGTGATTACTTATCATATTGTTTATGTTAAGTTAATATGAAATTGGTTTCTTTTGTTTGATCATCCTGCTGATTTAAACTTGAACAGAGTATTAATTCCACCAAAGGTGCTTAAAAGTGAAGCTACAGCTCACTTTAGCAGTGAACAGTAAGAAACTGTTGTAGAACTAGTAATGTTAAAGATTTTCTTTGAGTTGCTAGTGCTGAATTCTGGTGCTTAAATGCATTTGAGGCTCTTGGATCAAAATTTCTTTTACTGGATCATTAGCAGAATATGGTTATTGAAAAACAAAAAAATAGGATTAATTTAAATGACTGGAGATGTTTTTATCAGAAGTCTTCAAATGTGAGCTAGTCATGTTGAGGTCCCTTTGAACTGGAGAGGAATAGGCACTACTGGATGCTACTCATATAACTGGAAAGTAAAGATCAAAAATAAGTAAGTGAATTCACATCTAGGAAATGCCCATTTCTCTGTGATAAATTTTTAGGAAAGTCTAAGCTGATCAGCTCAAATGTTCATGCTTACCTTGTAGATGCTTCAAGTTGTTTGTTTTTAAAGCTAGCAAATGAAAAAAACCCAGCTGAGAAATTATAAGGGTAATGAATTTTATCAGTTAAGAAGGTCTATAAAGCTTTCTACATTTTTCTCCTTTTTTGTTGTTTTGGTTTGGATTTTTTGTTTGTTTGCATTTATCATTATAGAGTTTTCTCTTCCTATTTTTATGTCATGCTCTCCTGTTAGCCCTTTTGAAAAGCATATTTAAGCCAGTAGAGGACAACATGGAAGAATAACTTTGATAATACTACACAATCTGCATTGGTTTTGGCACCATCATGTCTGTACTGGTTTGGTTTGGGATGTACCAGCTTTCCCAGCCTTCCCAGTCTCTCTGAGTGCTTGGGGACCAGCAGTGTCTGCCAGGGCTCCTTGTACACATGCCCTGGCATTTCTAACCCTTTGTACCACCAGTGCTGGAGATAAAGCAATGAGCTGTGAGAGCCTGAAAAGGAGTGTCTAGCTTCTCTATAAATCTCAATATCTTATTTTGCATCAAACTTTAATAGGAGTGATTAACAGCCCTTCATAATTGTTCATGGTTTAACAGCAGATCTCTCTGAATACTCATTAGTATTTGCATAGACATTACATAAATTGTATTTTTCAAGATTTAGAGGGGGCAGAATTCCCAACTATATTTTTCTCATATTTCTAAATGCCATTTCAAGTAAATTGCAGGTCAGTATAATAAATAGCAGAAAAAAGGCAGATGGAGAATGTGAAACACAATTTCAGGAATAATGCCATAGTTATAAATGAAAAGTCAAAAGACTGTTTCTCTTTTCTTAGGAAAATGCCATATTTTTACTTTGAGCATATGTTGTTATTTCCTCAGAGGTGCACGAAATCCTTGTGTAGTTCTTACATTCCAATTCAAAAGGCCAAGGTTTTCTACAAATGAATCTCACAATCTCTGATGGGCCATTTTAGGGGATTGTAACAGCTGTTTGTTTACATTTTTTGTTTAGGATGCACATCAATTTCCATGAGACTACTCACATTACATATTCACAGCTTTCATTATATCTCTTTTTCAGTTCAAATTGGCCAAGTATGGTCTTAGTCTGAAGGTTAAACTGGTTTAAAAGCAGTGCATTTGTTGACAGAGCAAAGTACATTTTGATGATTTTAAAATCTTCTGCCAACACTTCAGAAAAGAACTACATCAAAAGCAATCCAGCCCTCTTCACTCTTTGCTTTGAATGTGCATCATTGGTGATGTCAGTGGAGCTCTAGTAAAACAGTTGTTAATTAACTTATGTCCCTTTTCATGGTGCTGCAGAATAAAAGCACAAAATGTTGTAGGAGCAACCTGAAGAGCAAACACTTGTTTGTTTGGTTCTTTATTAATAATTTATCATGAAATGTTGTCAAATTCTCCCAACCTATGACGACATTCCCAGGACTGTACCCCATCAATCTTGCCCCATCCTGATCATTACGATACACGAGTTACTGTAATACAAACACTTCTCAACCCAGCATGAGTTCAGATTTGCCTGGCAACTTAGAGTAACAGTATGCTCTTGAATATACCTTTGAAAACAGAAAGAAAGGCTGCAAACCTAAAGTGAAATTAATTTAAATTAAATTGAATTGAATTTTTTTATGAGCTGTCCTGAAAATAAATGATCAGAGCACCTAGTGGCTCTTATATGAAGATAAGAAAGTAAAACAGACCAAAACCCACCCAAACCTTATTTCCTCCTATTACTCTTTTCAAGGTTAGAAAAAACCTGCACGGAATAAACACTGAAAAATCAAAATTACTTCAATATCCTTAATTTATTAAGGCTTTGTGTGTGGATAATTGTTCCTTTAATTTAAAACAATGGCCAGCACTTGCCTTTTCAGATATCCCCATTTACTCATGTGACTTAGTGAAAGTGTTGACACTGAGACTTGCTTTACATGAGGTAAAAACAGAGACTTTTTGCTCTTGTGCTCTTCAGGCAGAATCTATAGAGAATGCTGTGAGCCATCCTAGAAATCATGTGTCAAGCTTCTCTGACAGAGTAGAATCCCATTTTGTACAGCCATATCTGGGTGCTGCCTTCTTCACATATCTTTGCTTTCCACATTCCTGTTTCATGTACCACTGACATCCTAGTGCCTGCCCTTTGAGTAGGAGTGCTGTAGAAATCATACATATGGGGAACAGCAATATAAATTTTGTGGAGATAGGAAGGTTTAACTTTTGAGTGTTTGACTTAGGACCTTCCCTGATTTTTAAGCAATTTTCTGGAGTTACAAGCCCCAAACAAGTCTCTTTGCATGCTACAGTGAGATTCACACAGGTTTTGTACCTGTTTCTCCTGAATAGCTCTTCTGCAACCTCACTCCTTGCAGGGGTAGAAATTCTTCTTTATTTCCAGGTGAAAACCGCATTAATCTTTGTTACAAACCTTGGGCCTTTTAAAGGGTTCTCTTTCAATCTATGATAGCATCTTTCCACCTCACATTCCCTCTGGTTTTCTTTAGCTAATCAGCAAACTCTTTTATCATTTTAATCCAGGAGATTCTTTAGAATCTACTTAATCAGGCCTTTGATAACCATCTGTCTCTAGTCATCTCATATGTACATGCTATCATCACATTTACATTTTTCAGTATATCAATAGCTCTTAATCATTCTGGCCCTGATTACTGCCAGTGGTTGAGGTTGTTACCATTACCTGTTGACACTACACATTTATCCCATTTCTATCACTTCTAGTCCTGAAGGGTATCTGATTCTTCCTAAATGTTATCTTCACCAAACCAAACAATACAACAGAAAAAACACTGACAGAATAACAGTTCTATAAAAATGTTGTGAAATGAGGAGTTCACTTGGTGTAAAGAAGTGAAGAGTGAAAATTTAATTTAATGAAAGGTTTCAAGCTATTTCAGTGTTTCAAAGAAAAACAAAGTTGTAGTGTTTAGGCACTTCTCAAAGAATTGGACTTTGCCTAAAATGTGTCAAAGCCCAGTAAAGCAAGCAGAGATGGGGAGGAATGGTGACATAGATGAGAAGATTCCTGAAATCCCAAGGAGAGAGTACCCAGAGGAGACAGAAAAAGAACACAAGCATCATAGTAGCAAGGAAAGTTTTTGTCACTTCTTGTTCTTAAAATAGCCTTGCCAATCCCAGCAAAGCAAAAGTATTGAATACAAATTTGGATTTTTTTTTCAAGCAAATGAAGCACTGGTGAACCTTGGAGGTGGGGAAAATGAACAAAACTAAAAAGTGGGATAAGAACTGCAGACGTGGGGGTGGGAACTCAGTACCAATGGAATCTCTTTGCATCATTGAATTATTTGGCCCATCCAAGTAGGATATCTAAATTTTGTAAGCAGAATGGGAAAGAAAGTGACTAGAAATGGTTCCAGTGTTGTATAAAACCACATGCCTTTTTTCATTAGAAAGTGTGAACCAAGACTACAGTGTAGGTTGAGGCAGGGACAGCCACTGTGTTCAGAGAGAAAGGTCTAGGGTACTTCAATTGGATGATGACTCTCAATTTAAAAATGTAGCTTTGAAGAGAGACATTTTAAAGATTTTTTTTTAATTAAAAGGTTACCAGGAGATAACATTTAATTAAAAGGTTACCAGGAGCAATTATTGAGACTTTTATTGGATTCTCATAGCTGCACTCTTAGTTTTAGTTCCCTTATACATATATATCCTGCAAGCAGAATTGGAAAGGACTGTGTGGACAATTCCTCAGAAAAATAATAAAATTCTTTTAAGAGTCATGCATTTAAGCAAGATATGTTGAAGCATTAAATGAAAAATACAGGGTTTTGCTGTCTTCTAGATCAGGTAATATTAAAGCCAGATAGCTTCTTATTACAGTTAGTCTACTATCTTTAGATTTCTATTGGGGGGAGAAAAAAGAAACAGTACAGTTGTTTAGAAATATTTCTAATATCATTCCAGGTGTTCCAGCAATCAAAATGAAATCAAATATTTGAGTACAGACTCTTTTCTGTGTTTTTACTTAGATCATGAGAAGAAAATAAATGGAAATGGGAACAAAGAATGAAAAATTATACAAAGTATAAAATGACTAACAGAAAAAGAAAGAGATGAAAGATGTAAGTAAGAAAAAGATGTCATGTAAACACCTTGAAATATCCTATGCTCATTGTAAAAGTGAATGGATATTTCTATGGAATTCCAAAGTACATATTTGTTCCTCTAGTTACAAATAAGTTTTTCCAAGACACTGATTTCAAAGGTGTGCTACTCTACAGTCTCATAAATTGTGTAGGTCCATAAGGTCCATTAAACACTTCAATTAGAGAGTAAAAATAAAATTTGATTCTTTACTTAAATATTTTTTCACTGTTGCCATCTTAAGTTTGACCTACCTGGTTCACAACAAGGGAAAACACCTAAGTTATGTTATTTTCTATGTATAAAGCTCACACTAATGGATTGCTGCAATATCACTCCCCTCAAAAGATAGAACTCCATCAGGTCTGTAGAAGGACTTTATAAGTCATAGTGCATGACAAAAAGAAATAATTATAGATAACAAAATTTGCAAATTTAGTGTTGTCAAGACTTTTTTTTAAAGCAGGAAAAATTCACTCAAACTAGCAAATGCATCTTATTTCTGACATATTTAGATTTGATACTTAAATTATTACATGACTTTTGACAAAAAGCACACAGGAACTAAGAAAATTTTTAAAATTATTTTGGGTATAGTTATGTAAAAAATAAATCCCTGCTGATAGAAGATTAGAAAATAGAGATTAGGTTCTTAAAATATATGAAAATCTGAAGTGAAATTGTGGTGCCACTTTCAATTATCTTTTCTCATTCCACATTATCTAAAGCTACCCAGGAACAGTAGATGCTGCTCCAGTTAAAACAGGTTATCATGTCTTGTTGAATGTATTTGGTGGCTTTATTGACATCTCCTGATTATATATAAAGTGTGAGGGGAGAACAATTAATCATTCTGGAATATAGCCTAATGAATTTTAAAATTAATATTCTCTTTCTTTTTTCTGTGCAAGCACTCAATGAATATTTGATAGCCTGTTTTTTTTAAGTGGTTTGTTTACATTAGAGTAGTCTTGTCCCAGTCTGTCACTTTAAGCTTTTCAATTATTTTCAGAATCTCAGATAAGCTTGACTGAAAGACCTAATCTTTTAGTTCATGTCTTCATTAAAGATGGCATCAAAATCAATCCTTCATTAACATCTGTTGAACAAGACCAATGCTGCTAGAGAAATGCTGCTACATCCCCAGCCAGTGTGAATGAAATCCTTAATGAGACTATCTTCTGATTGCTAATGTCTCCTTATTAGCAAATGAATGGAAAAAATTAATCTTAGCACCTTATCAGGTCAAACAAGCAAATCAGAAGGGGCATATTTATTTTTGTTCCAAGAGCAAGAACAATCAAGAGAAAAAGCACATAAATTACTTAATGAAAATCCCAGAAATAATAATGTGCATGCAGCTTTTGGGAGTGACAGGAAGATGTGAAGATTTTCATAGCTCCTAACTTTGAAAATTCAAAATTCTTAATCTGTTCAGAAATAGATTTTAGCATCTGTTTTGTATCAGCCTAATGGAGATGAAGTGGAAAGCAAATATTCAATATGACCCTCTGAATCTCACAATAAAATATAAACATTTGCTACAGATAATTAGATGAATATACCTTTAAAATTGTGCGATGAACTGACTCTGCTTATTCGTTTTGCCACTTATTCTACTGCCATTTATGGACCAAAAAAGCTTCATTCTAAATTTATGTATGCATCTTGTCACAGTGCAAGGCAAGGAGATTTGGTTGTTGCATCTGTTTATTTTTAAACAGAACTCCAACTAAGATTTTTTTCTCTTAACACTCAGTGTGGCATTTATCAGAACAAATACTAATCATTCCACCTTCACTTTATAGGCAACAGATAAACAGTGGGCAATTCTGCAACAGAATTTCTCTCATCTTAAAGAAAATATCTTAAAAAAGGCAGTTTATTTGTGCTCAAGAAATGCTGGAGTTTTTTCTCTACCCCCTCTCAATGGGACCTGTGTAGGGAGACTGGGATGCCAGTGCAATTATGGAAGTCTAGTCTGTAAAGGTGTAGATATTGATGGGATGAAACCTGCCAGTAACAGAGTTTGCTTCTCATTTGTAGGAATTACATTGCTTTATAACCCAGTTTTATTTGAATTAATAAAACTGGGTTATATCTTGAAATCTTGGGCACATCTTGAAATCTTTGGCTGTAGCTCAGCTTTTATGGAGTTTTCAGATCAAGGAGGCCAGGAAAAAAATCTTATATTACAGGTAACAGCAGAAACGGAAGGTTTTTAAAATGTGAGAAAACATAAAAATCAAAGGAAAACAGAAAAACAGGGTTCATGTGTAAATTTTGTTTGATATTGTTACAGGCCATTATACAGATGTTGCTCCCTGTGTCAGGCATCTATTACATATCTGAGGTTCATTCTGAAGTTGTGCAGATTTAAATATAGTTAGACACAATCTTTGAATTCTTCTACTGACTTCAATAACTCAATATAATACTCTGATTTCAGTGCCTCAAGTCTTGCAGTGCTCATTTTTCTAGCTTTATTTCAGTTTCTATTTTTAAGTTCCCAGGCATAAGTATATGAGACCAAATTCAGGAGAAAATCACTGAGTACTCTATAGTCAATTCTTGAGTATTTTAGTCAGAAGTGGCATTTCTCATTAGCTGTGCTAAACAATTCTTTACAGGTTTCTGTTAGTGAAAGCTGTGACCAAAAAACAAAACAAAACAACGACCAGAAAACCAACAAAAAACCCCATTGACTTTCCAACAATTCCCCACCAAAAGTTTTCTTCTCTCTGAGACTGAGTCTGACATTATCTTGCACCATTCACTGCTGGTGTGCTGATAGAAACATTTCTTCTCAGCCTTGGTAATTACCTGCTCCCCAAATCTGATTCAGTGGAAACATCATCAGCTTCAGGACACAACCTTTTGCCTCCAAGCCCAGCTTTACCACACTTACTCTCCCTTTATGTTCCCTGAATGTTCCTCTTCAGCTGCATTGTCTCCCTGAGGTGGAGGATGTTTGTCTAAGCCCAGACTTTTCAGGTGGAGGAGCCTTGCTGCTCTGGTTAATTCAATTCTTTAGATGCATCTAACCCTGAGAAATATTTCCATCCCCCTCCATCCTGGGGGTTGCTATTCAGAGCCCTATCCTTTGGGTGGCTTGCCTCAAGTTTACCTCTGACAGGAGGGAGAATTGGGAACCCAACCAAGAATAAAAGTATGTTCTTATCCCCAAGGAAAGGAAAAAAATCCAGCCAACTGAAGAATTTAATTAGTTCCCACCTAAATGAAAACACAGAGGAACATTTTTAGGTATGTCTTTAAAATTCAAAATAATTGGAGTATCCATTTTAAAATGACATTTGGCAGCGAACTCCAGAGACAGAAACTAAGAATCCTTTTTTAACATGTAGAAGATAAACACCTTTGCTAATATTGACTAGAGTTGCAAAAGGTGTTCATAAAACTGTCTCTAAATGCTTTCCTAGGTCAAGAGTAGCATCCTAAATGATGTTTGTAAACTACCAGTTAGCCAAGGAAAACAGAGGCACCCTGGTTTTACCAAGACTGTCACCTAATGCCCCCTAATTAGGAGAACCCCACAATTTGCTTCAGCTCTCCTCACCCATGATTTTGAGGGCTACCTGGAATGGGAACAGTCTAGAGACTGTTTGTACACAGAAGTGTTGAAACTCTGGCTGGCAGAAGCAATTATCCTGGCTGCTTTTGCTCCCATCTGTGTTTCGTAAGCACCGAAGGTCACCAAGTGGGAACTGAATTAACAAGAAAAAACCCAAATCCTCAAATGAATACCCCTGCTGAAAGGAAGATCTTACTCTTCTCATATCTTCTGGTTGTTAGCCTGAGTAGACAAGAAGGGTTTATCTTAGTTTTTTCATATCCTAATAGAAGAGATCATGTACAGAAAGCCATTGTAAGAAACGAGGTTTAGAGCAGGGATCATTAGCACCAGGCCCCAGCCTTCTCTTTTCTCTCATGAGGTCTTTGGTCTGGGAGTAAAATCAGCTATCTTCTGGAAACATTCAACAAGAAAATTTTTGACCCCCCAGTGTATCCATCCACTGCAGCTACTGGGGAGGTTCTGCCACCTCACCAATGTAATTTCTACAGCATCAGACTAGGCCCCTCCAAAAATCCATTATTGGCTGCAGGGACATCATCTTTAACCTCACTCTGCTTTTAAGAAAAGAGTGTGCTGTGTCATAACCAAGGTTTGAAAAGCTGCAGAGGATCTGGATATGTTTTTTACATAGACTCATTTGAAATTAAAATATCAATTGAGTAACTGATTTAGAAAAAATGTGTTATTCTGCAGTGCATTGTGTTGCAAATAATTATGGGACAAACTTCAAGGTACAAAATATAAACATTTTTGCTTGAGAACTCTGAGGAAGTGCTTATATTTTTTTACACTGAAAGTGTGTCTTTTACCACCACCTGACCAGAAAGCCGTTAATGAATTTTTTTCACAAGATCCTCTGTAAAAATTAGATCTGAGCAGATACCAAACTCTAAAAGTGCATCTCTTACAACTTAGAGATGACTTTGAAACAGGTTTTTTAAGAATGTCATGTCCAGCTTTCTCCAAAAAGGTCAAATATTAATTATTTTAAAGCTGTGCAATGGGATGCAAGGGATGGGAGCAAATGTGTGCACATGGCAAGAGATTTTTACTGGGGATTTTTAACTGGGATATTATGACAGGAGGCCAAACCCTTGAATACTATTGGTGTCCTGTCCTGATTTTTCCACTGACAGATTGTATGATCTTGAATAACTCATGTAAACAAATCAGAAGGCTTTTAAGGATTTAAGGATTTTAAGGTAAATGCTTTAAATAATCCTTTGCAGGAAATTTTCAGTCAGTGCATGCACATCCAAACAGAAGTCTCAGCAGGGATTTAGCAATGCTAGAGGAGACACGTGAAAGAAAGCAACTAATCCACATTCAGTTTTACTGGATGATCTCCTCATTCTAGAAAGTCAACCTTTTACTACAGAAGTACAACCTATATGATTTATTTCCTGTGAATTCTCTTCAAATTCCAAAAAAGAAAATCTATTTGTGTAGGGAAGGATGGGTATGGGGGAAATATTTTATTCTGGAGAGCAACAATTATTTTCTTCCCTAACTGCATTTAATTTCCCACAGAATACTTTGTAGACAAATGACAGGGGCCACAACCTTACTTGTTCAAAATTGTTAAGCAAATTAATCTGTGAATTTATTTAGAAGTACATGAGGTTCTCTCTTAGAGTACTGGGCTTTGAAAGCTCACAATAAGTTTCACATGAGAAGCATGAGACTGATGCTGGCAGTCAGTTTATTTGCTTAGGTTGGGACAGGAGCAAGAAGAGAAACACTGCAAATGTTTGCTCTGCATAAAATAATTTAATCACATCCATTAAGCTTGCAAGACTGAGTCAAATCACAAAAGCCTGTAGCATTGGTGAATTGCTACTTATTCTCTGCAGAATTATGGGAAAACATCAGTGACTAATATTTTATTAATGTTGTTAATGTAGTATTTTTTTAAAATAGAGATAACTAAGAATTGCTGCCTGTAACTTAGAGGAAAATTAGTTTGAAATTGCTTTGTGTGATTCATGTTTTTTCTTGAAAGTTCTCAATCTACTGTAAAATCTGTTCAGTATAAAAACAGTGGGTGATCATTTAATACATCAGCAGAGCATCTCAGATAGGGAATTATGCTGTAAAACCATCTTAGCATGCATTCCCTGAGGGAATGTGCTGTGCTCTGAGTCTGGGAAGGGCAGACAATTCAGCAACTGGCTTCACACCTGGCCAAGGTACACAGGAGCATATCCATGTTATTCCCTGGTTCATCTTTTAGAGCTGTCAGTTCTTTATACAGAATTTTTCTGCTGCTAAAATGTCACTTTTAAAAATAATGTTTTGTGGAAATTGTTTAATTCTGACCTTTGAAAGTACACATCCTCTTTTTTCTGAGATCCTGGTCGTTTTTAGGTTGTTTTTTCTTTTGCTGTATTTATGGCCATAATTGCATTAAAAAAAAAAAAAATCCAACCAAACAACCAAAAACTTCCCCACCAAACCACAGCACAGAAAGAACAAAACGGACACATTTTCCCCCCCATCCATTCCAATCCCTCCATACATTTTCCTTAGAGGAAATCAGAATTACATTTCTCAATGGAGATGTGAAGATTTGTTTCCTTATTTTGAAATTCAAACAATTGTACATTGCCTTTTTTTTCTCCAGCAGTAAAAACAAGCAAAAGCATGCATCAGTATGTATAACTCTCAGTATTTGCAAAAAGTAGCAAATTGCCAGCACCATCTTAAAACAATTTGTAAATAAGGGTCAAATTCTCTAAATAATTTTACTAAGAAAACTGTTCAGGTTTAGCAACAACCAAGCAGCACTGATTGTGAAGTAAGCAGACTTTTCTTTGGATTTTGTAATTTGGTGGTCAGAGACATCATGAAGTGGAATGCAGATTCATTGTTTCTTGTGATTTTGAACCCACTTTGGGTATAACCACAACAATATGTGTCCCACCAGTAGCCCTGTCACAGCAGAGTAATTTAACACTGATACTTAACACTGGATATTGCTAGGATAGAGGATGGGCTAATATATCACCTTCAACCACATGTAATAATTTCATTCACAAAATAAATTTGTTCTGTTTGTATGCAATATTCCCCCATCCTGTCCCATAGGGTATGTCCCCAGGACAAAATATGCTGAATAATTAGCACTCTGGAATATCTGTGCTCTCCCTTTACCAGGGTTCATACAGCTCATTCAGTCATCTGAAAACATTTTGGGTGTAGCTAAGGGGACAAATAAGGGCTTCAGAAGCAGTATCACAGAGCTGGGGATAACCTAACTTAGTTTCCAGAGCTTGGTTCCAATTCACTGGATAGGAAATTAATAAACATGTGGAAACCTGTGAGAGAAGAAAGCCAGACTTTTATCAGCATCTAGTTACCTCCAAGGAGAGACCTGGGTCCCACAGCAGAGCACTGGGCATTCTCCATTTGTGTCTCCCTGAATCCATTCAAAAATTAGGGATGATAGGTAAAATTTGCATTCCTTTTTTCCTGCTTATCTTGCAGTTTGAGCCCTGAAGTAGCTAATTTTTAACTCGCTACAATAAATATGCTTGCTGACTAATTTTGCTTTTAAAATTCCCTTTAAACTTTTGGAAACCTTTAGGTTCTCAGTGACTGGAGAAGATAAATTATACAGGCAAATTTGAAAGGCTTATTTATGTAGTCATTCTGCCATACAGTAATCCAAGAAAGTGGTCTGCAAGTCATTTTTGAGAATTATAGACAACTTTTTCTTGATACCCAGGCATAGAGGTTCAGCAGCATTTCTCTTACCATTTTTTCTTTCCTTTTTCTCTTCATATATTTTAAGAGTGTCTTCTCCTTTGCTTTTCCTTTTAATTCTTTTCTCAGTCTCTGCACCACGTTTCATGGCTAACAGATTTACTTTAATATTTCTTTTATTTTGTTAAATGTGATGTGAGCTGTGTACTACTTGAATCTGAAATGACCTTTGAGGAATAACAAGTCAGTAGGTTTCAAATGGGCTAAAAGTATTCTCTTGGTGATGATCCAAACTTTTGTCATCTGAATCCTAAATACTGCTTATTTTATCACAATCTTATTTTATCACTAAGTGCCAGAATATCCTAGAATGACAATGGGATAAAAATTAATTCGGCCATTCTAATCAGGCCATTCTAATTTATTTATATAAATAAAAATATTAGCATAGACTAACATATAGGTAAAATAATACAGCACCTGAAACTGCCTTTGGAAAACCACTGAGGAACTTCTCCATGTCCACAACAAATTAGATTAAGCTACTTCCTGCAATAAAATTGGATTGGCATTTTTATATCTTAATCTTCCAGGTACAAGCATAAAGCAAAATTAAAAAAAAACCAGTAATATTTTGTTTTTATGTGTTCTAGAGGCTTTTGAATGCCTAATTAATTTATTAATATTAGAACGTTTTTTGCAAAGGTTTTTTCCTTTTTTGATAGATCCTCTCTCACATGTCACAGTTCTCTGTATGCTTAATTTCTACATAAGTGAAACAAATGGCAATACCTCTACATACTTTTTGCCCAGTGCCCTTTTGCTGAGTGGGTCTGGTGACTGAAGGCAAAGTCATCAGGTTGTACAGAAGTAGGGAGGGAAGGGATGCATAATCTTCCTCTTCTTTTAAGGACACTGGGAAAAATAATGAGGTATTTTATTCTGCTTCAGCACCCTAAGGATTATTCTGCATATTTCAAGGAAATAAAATTAAATAGAAGCTAAAAGGTATATAAAGCTATGTAATAGTAGTCATCTTCCACTCCTTCAGGATATACAGAAAGCTGGGATCAATTCCTCCTATGGAGAGGCAAGGCACAGACCAAGCTCAGATGAAACACTCTAAGAAAACAGGAATGTTTCCTCCTCTTGAGAACACAGTGGCCTCTCCCTAATGAGATCATTGTTCAATCCATATCCATTTGTGCAAGTGTTCCATGTGATTGTCTTTCCAGGAGAATGGGGACTATGAGAAGCCTAACTATGATAACCTTTTGTATGAAATCTCATAGCTGCTCTAGAGAGAAGAAAATAATGACATTCAGGTCATGATAGCTTATATGTGTCTTATATGATCTCCATAATATACAACTTCTGTATTATAAATAAAGTGGAAACAGTAGCCTCTGCCCATAGGTTTTGCAGTCAAAAATTTAGCTCTGAAACTGTGAAAACAGGGCATGTTACCAGTGCATGACATCAGGTGGTATTTTATTTAATAGAAGAAATTATGCCTTGCTTGTCTGTTTCTGTTATGGAGTGCTGCTGAAATGGAATCTGCATGCAGCTGAGATCAGACCCAGAGGAGAATACAGAGCACCAGGCTACGTGAAGGGGAAATAGGAAAAATGGAGGAAAAGCCACACATTGTGTGAAAGGGAAATATATTTGGGAATACAAGGACATATAGAATCTTTAGAGCAACCATTAGAATGCCCCCACCTTCCCAAGGTAATGAAAGCCTGAGTCTACTGTTGCTCAGTTTTACTTGTGCCTATTTCCAACCTACTCAGGCGTGTTCTTCATGGAATAACAATACGTTTTCTCTTAAATTCCATGTAGAGGTCAGGTTCTCTCTTTTACAGGAACAATAAGAGTACTAGGGCTGAAAAGCACAAAGTCACCTTATATGGAAGAAAACCGCGTGTAGTTTATTTTTGTCCTGGTCATTAAAAACAGGACAAAAAATGACAACTTAGAATTATGTTTGGAAACTGTGTAAGACCTGATAGCAGAAATTGAAATTCTGTTGCACACAAGTACTTATACTGAGACCCAGAGAGAAAAAACAGTCTTTTTATCTATAGTTTTACTGTGAGATTGTGAGCTTTGGGTGAAATTCAGAATTTTTTTACCTACAGAGAACAGAGCCACCCTAGCAGCAGTTTGTTCTGCCCTTACTAATATAATTCTGAAGCACCAGTCACTGACAAAGTACTTCTGTGCAGAACATTAATTCTTTAAGCAGAAGATCTAAATTAATGGTCCAATTCTGAGTGCTCAGCACAGAGACCCTTCCGTGTTGTAGAGGCGATTAGAACTATTGGAAATGGGTAAAAGATTTCTAATGAAGTGTAAAACAGCAACACAAAGGTTTCTCTCTTAAGTAGAGAAACTTCTCTGGTTGGTTTTAGACTAAGATTTATTTCAAGTGGTGGCAGTGAAGACCTCTACCTTTTAGGCTGCTGGAAAAGGTTATTTTGCCTCCTTGGACATGTTAGGCTTTTCATGGCTTCGCTCTTGTTTCCATTCTGTTTTGACAGATACAGAGGTGTCAGGACAGGAATATCAAGTTTTCACCACCTTAAAGCACCTATTTTTGTGTTATGATTTGATGTGACATCTGTTTCGAACTTGGGGAAAAAATACAGGTTTCTACTGCAGGCAAGGTAATAGTTGTGTGAGAAAACATTTTCTGAGAAAGGAAAGGGATGGCTCCTCTCAGATATGTGGCAGTTCCAACTCTGCTTCAAAATCAATCTTCACTTTTTTGTAATTATGGAATCATATGCATTTTAAGGGACATTTTAAGTCCAGTTTAAGGGACTTTTAAAGACTTTTCAAAGTAGATCAAATTAGACTGAGTTGCTCAGGGCCTTGTTGAGTTTTGAGTGTCTCCAAGGATGAATATTTCATAGCCTCTCTGAGAAACCTGTTTCAGTGTCAAACCACCCCATGGATAAATAGGATTTCCTGTTTCTAATCAGATTTCCCGTGTACCTGAATGCATCTATTGCTTCCTCTCCTATCACTGTGTCCCTTTGAAAAGAGTCTGGCTCCACTATCTCTAAACCCCCTGAGAGGTGTTTGGAGACAGCAGCAATATCCCTGTCTTCTCTTCAGGCTGAGCCAGCCCAGTTCCCTTGCCCTCTCCTCTTCCTTCATGATGCTGTCCCTCTGACCATTCTGGTGGATCTCTCATGGCAGGACTCCAGCCCACCAGTGTCTTCCTTGTACTGGGGAGCTCAAAGCTCTGCATGGCACCCCAGAACAGGTGAGCAGAGCAAAAGGGAAACCCTGGCCTTGGCTTGCTGGTCACACCTTGCTAGAGCAGCCCAGGTTGCCCCAGGGTGCCTTTGCCACAGGCACATTCCTGGTTTATGCTCAATGTGTTGTCCACCAGGAACAGGTCCTCTTCTGTAAAGCTGTGCTGTAGCTGGTCTGTCCCCAGCTGTACTGGTTCCTGGGCTTTTTGCTCTCGCAGTTCAGGCAATTTACCTCTGTTGTTGTTTTCATGAGGTTCCTGATGGCATATTTATACAGCCTGTTGAAGTTTGTCTGAATACCACCCCTGTGCTCCAGCCTACAAACCACTCATCCCAGTTCAAACTTCCTGAGCCTGCACCTCTGCCCCATTGCTGAGGTTGTTAATAAACAGTATTAGCTCCAGTATCAACCCCTCAGGCATGCAGCAGGTAACCAGCTGCCAGCTGAACTTTGTACACTTGATCACAACCCTTTGAGCCTGATGAGCAAGCCAATATTTCACCCACCTTATTATCCACCTCTGTAGCACATCCTGGTTATAGGATACTGTAGCAGACTGTCAAAAGCATTTCACTTTCTAGGAATGTTTACATTTGTCTATTGGCATTTCCTACTCTACGCTCTAGTCTACTCTTTCAGTGTAGAGCAGTAGGTTTTAAGCATTAAAATGAACTCAAAAGGTTTTAACCATTAAAATGAATTATCAGTCCTGACACTGAACATATATGCCTTTTTGCCTTTGCTTGCCTTGAGAGTTAGTGGATAGAAGCACTTCCAGAGGTAAATCAGTTTGCCAAGAACAGAATTAACTCCAAGAATTATTTTCTGGTAAGAAAATATCTTTTTAATTATTTAATCTAAATTCCTGTTGTGTCTGTTAACTCTTTTATTTTTATCCCCTTGCTAATCCCTAGTATTGTTTTCTTCGTACATATGGAGAGATGTCCTTGTTCCTTGCCTGATTTTTCCTTAATTCTCCCATTGTTTTAAAACTCTTGGTACAGCCACAGTAATTTCTTATCTCTGCTTTCTGTCTAACATGAGAGGTGTTTGCTGTTTTCTCTCCATTTATAAACCTCTTCAGTTAATGCTATCTTCCTGGCAGTCTTCTGTCATTTAAATTAGGTTTCCAGAAGACTCCATCTGCCAGGTCCTTGAGTGTGCTACAGTTAGTTATTTCTTCTAATCCCTTGACTCCTTCCTCTCCTTACCATAATGAATTCAACTCATTTATTTTCACCAGGCTTGCTTCCCACCTTTATGTTTACAGAAGTTTTCTAGTGCCAATCAAACTGAGAACAGCCACTTCACCAGTAGCTTCTAATTTTCATGGCTGGGAAAACAGAGGGTTAGAAGGGAGGCAGGACAAGGGAGAAATCATTACCAGAAAAATTTCCTGGAATAACTGTGCCTTTACTAGGAGATTTCAGCATGTCTGAGGGTACTGCTGACCTTTAGAGGATGATCCTTTTTGCTAAGAAACCATTAAACTGTGTCCTGATGTGAGCTTGGCCCTTCCTAGCTAGTGCTTTCCCCAAATACTTCTTGGGGGCAGTTCAGCTATCATCATTCTGGGGGTCATAACAAATAGGTAGTTAGCACACAGACACTGATTTGGAGCTGAGACTTTATCTAACTACATACTACTTTGCCTCAGTGCAAAGGAAAATTCTTAGATTTGTTTTATTCACTGGTATGTAAGATTGCTGTACTGTGTACATTTGTTTTTCCAACAGATTTGATGACTCCATCTATCATTAGATTCTGTCTTTTGTGGGCTTCAGCTGTCAATTTGAAAAAAATAACTCTCCTCCTCCTGGTTAATACTCCACAGATTTTTGTGCTTAAACAAGGCTGGATCTCATCTCTTGAGCTTCACAAAGACTATACACCTTCTTGGTATGAACCTTAACACTGTTTCCACTGACTTGCATTTTTGCTGCTTATTCAACAGGATGCATCTATGCCTTTCCCAGGCAAAAGGACCTTTTAGCCATAACCATTAGTGGAGAGCTGACTCCCAGTGTCTTTCACAGCAAGTGAGATTTTTGTTACTGCAATTGTCTCAAAGGCAAGAATTGGCTTGAGGTTTTTCATTTATTTCTTTTTAAAAACATAAGATAGCACCTTATTTTCCTTTTCCTTTGTAAGATAATTCCATAAAAATGAGCAGGAAGCAGGAAAAACTTATGAAACTTTGAAAAGCTTGAAGAAGGAAAAATTAGAATATGTAAATATTTTTAAGGATCTAAATATTTCAAAGAAGATTTTAAAATGCGTAGTCCTGTTTTGATATAAATAACACAAGGATCCTGCAGGATGATTTGAAGAAAATGGTTCTTGAACTCAAGGCAAAAAGTAGACACACATACAAAGATATCTTCATCCAAATCATGAAGTTCCTCAATGGATGCATTATTATGTATTTTATGTATGAGTAATTTTAGTCACTGATATGCTACACAGAATATTAGGGCAGAATTTCTTGAGTAATTTAAAGTCGGGATACAAGACAAGATCAGAAATCAAACCCATGTAATATTTTTAGGATCTGTTAGGATGTTGAAACAAAATTAATGAGGACTTAGTACTATTTAAAAATTATTTCAGAAGGAAATAGTCACTATTTTATTTCTTCAATATTTATTCCTCTCTTCTTAGCTTCATAATAGAAGTGAACATTAATATGTGGCTAGTTTGAAGTAGGTTTGTGCACACACTTTTATTCACCCATTTGTAACACTATTTTCTTTTTTTTCTGGTAAAGGCTGCAGATTTTTTAATATGTTAAATTATCTAAAATCTTTGCATTACCTTAGTGATTGAGAATTGGTTTTGACTGTAAGGCATTTGGTCTGATTTATATACAAAGGCAGCAAATGTGAAGAAGCATTTTGAACATGGAGTGACTTATGATGAATTAGAGATAGTGAATCTTGTTATATTTCATCAAATTTTTATTTCTTGGTACTTGTTATGCTGGTGTTAGTGAAACTTGATTTGCATGCCTGTCACTTCTAGTGAAGAAAATATTTCTCACACCAGATTTGGATAAAACACACAACTTATAGAGCTGTCTCATATAATAAACACTACAGTGGAGTTGATTAAACCTTCTTCAGAATATTTATGGGAAAATATTTCTTCACTCTTTGCCAAGCCCTTAGTTCAATTCAATAGTAACTTCAAACACTTATCAATTAGAAAAAAATATATATAGATAGGCAAAAAATATTTTGTGCAGTTTTCTTTCACCAAAAATATTTTATAAGCTTTAAAGAATCTTCAATGAAGGACTTCTTTATATCTCAAAAAAACTTGCTTATTATGAGCTGGGTGTATCTATTATCTTTGTATTTGTAACAATGTTGTAGAGATACCTACTTTCAGATTCAGGAAAATCAGTTTTATTTTGTTAATATTCTTATATTTTTTCTATTGTTATATAAAGCTTCTATGCTAATTTCTGAAGTAACTAGCACCATTTAATAGGAATTATAGTATGGGAACATGAAGGGGAAGGGAAGTTTTGACTCAGTAATACATGACTCTTTTTCAGTCCTACTTTGTTTCTACAGTTGTACTTTGGATCTCTTCCTTTTAGTGTGCTTGGTTTTTGTAATCAAGAGGTAGTTGGTAAATAATTGACCACTTGCATATCTTATCCTGAGTATCCTGAATGTCCTATGGGATATTCACCCAAATGTGGAAGCAAGGAAGTCTTCTTGAGTCTCACTGCACAATCACAGCCAAAGAAACCACAAGACAACTCCTACAAACTTCCCAAGGCAAGTTTTACTCAAAACTGGAGGACAAGCATCACAGACATCACAAAATTTACCCTGTGACTTAAAAAATAGACTAAGGGCTGTCTACTTTCATGGAGACTTTTCTTATTTTGGCTTGCACTTTATGCTGTCAGAACATAGGTATAAAACACCAGAAAGGCCACACCAGCTCAGAACACATCTGAGAGAGATAGCTGACATTCTGCCTCTGACTGGAGTCAAAAACAGGTGCCTGTGGTTGTGCAAGAATGATTTGAAAAAGTGCAGTCTCAGATTGTGATCTCCTTGCTTCTCTTGTTTGCTTCTCTTTCCTTATCTTTTTCCAGTCAAAAATGTCCCTGCAGAATGGTTTTCCTTTGGAAAATGTGATTTGACAGCAGAGACACAGCATGGTGATGTGTTCATTTAGTAGAAGATTAAAGAGTAAGAAATCAGGCTTGCAGGCTAAGCTGGATCCTATGGCTGTCTAGACTTAGAATCAAGATGCATAAAAGACAAGCTAAAATTTTCTAAGTTAGCCTGAAGCAGAATGCACAAGATTCAGCCTTACAAAAGAAATGGAAATCTTTGATCCTTTATCTTGAACAAAGCTATCTTTAAAGGGGTAGAAGAGTCTTCTGAAGAGTCTTGGTCTTTTGCCTCTGTCCTTCCACCTTACCTTGGCACTGATATGATCCTTTCTCCAGTAAGAGATTCATAGAACTTGTGTTCTGCAAATCAACTTCAATCTGTTTATATATAGACTTACATATATAGAGAGAAATATTTAATTCCAAGATCAGTCTGCTGTCTTGCCTTTATTTACTCAGGCATGTGGTAACAAAGATGTTGAAGACTGGTGGTTGACTAACTGGGGCAAACAGAGGTAAAAGCTGTGGTACAAGGTTAGAGATGCATCATTCAAGGATGAAGATTATGAGCTACTTTGTAGTTCAAGCAGGCAAAATCATGCAAGAAACAGGGAAAAAAAATCAACAGTGAAAAGGGACCTAAGAAAGAGGTATTCCAGAAACTGGAAGTAAACTCTTGGGAAAAATATCCAGCATAGAAAAAGTTGAGAAATGATCCAGTAGTAGGAACTAAATCTCTGAAAAAATTAAAATGTTTCATGATTCACCAGGAAACCTTAATGGAAGGATCCTGTGTGGTAATCACATATCCTCTGAACAGAGACATAATTCTCTCCCAAGATTTTCCTGGGAAACTGTGAGAAGCTGTGAGAAAGCTCAGATCAATTCCTATCTCCACTTACTACACCTGTTGTTGTGCACATGTAAATGTTATGGAGATTGTTTACCAAAAAGTAGTTTCTTAATTAAACTCTAGTAAAAGTGTTTTGATTAATCAACCAATTAAGTCAAAACTGTATCAGACTGTCTAGCAAAAGCAGTAAGTTTTTCATATAAAATGGATAGGATAGGATAGGATAGGATAGGATAGGATAGGATAGGATAGGATAGGATAGGATAGGATAGGATAGGATAGTAAAAATAAAGCAATTAATTAACCTTCTACAATCATAAAATCAATACGTTTCATTCCCCAGTGGGAATAATCCTGGTCTAAACCACTAGGACAAAACAATAACAATACCCACACAACCTACAGCCTAGTTACAGCTTTTAGTTATGGTTATGTGGCAAACAAGTTATGCTCAGGACAAACTACAGATTCCAGATAAAACTTCTTAGAAATAAGCCTGAAAGGTGCTTTGTAGGCTGTCTGAGAAAACTGCAGCATTATGAGGTGACATATATGCATAAGTTTTTTAACTTGTCCTAGCTACAAGAATAATGAATGATTGCTTACTGCAGTTGAAAGACGTCCACTAAAGATCAGACTGGAAAAATAATGATGAGTTTTTTGGGTTTCTTAGTACCAAAAGACAATTATGTGTTGCTCAAGTAAAGGCAGGTTAAGAGAAAATCAGGTAGAGAAGCAGCAAGCATCCCTGTGTAGATAGGTAGGGGGCTAAGAACAGTCTAGAACATTGATGTGAAAATGTCCAGATAGCAAAGTGTGAACAGTTAAATTTATGTAAGCTGCAGTTTGAAAATCCTTTTTTTTTCTCCATTGATCATGATGCATTCCATTATACAAGATGCACTTGTTAGATGATGATTAGAGTCAAGAAAGGTGTTATGATGCACATTAGGAGAAATTTATGAAGAGAGTTTGGCTTAGCATCTTCCTTCAGAATAAATGTAAGAAGGGCAATGAGCTGTTTTTCAGAATAAAGTTGGTGAGACAGGAGGAGTCCTATCTGCTGACAAAGAAAAGTGGAGCTCAGTGATCAAAGAGATTTCAGTAGCAGCTGAATAGGACATCACAGAGCTGTGGATCTGAAATAGAAGCAGCAACTGAAATATTCAGTATATTCATGCTCAGAAAATATCCAGAGGTAATGTTAGAAATGATCATGGGAAGCCATAGAGCAAAGCCAGGAAGCATTGGGAATTTGGAAGCTGAGAGGGAGATTACTGGAGCTATGTAGAAGTTAGGAACATTGAGGGGAATTTGGAAGCTGTGGGTGGCCAAGATCAGGAAAAAAATGCTAAGATATGGAGTGTATGGAGTGGTAGGAACAACTCTAGGGGTTTTATGGCAAAACTTTATGCTTTATCAGTAGGGTTATTCATTTAACAACTTTTTATGTTTTTATACTTGCAGGATAGAACAAGCTTTGGAAGAACCAGATCAGCATTTGAAAACAATAGAATCACAGGTCTCAAAATGCAGAGATAATAGGTTTGGACAGATGTGACTGTAATGTTGTCAGCTGCTGCTATTCCATATCAAGGCCTTTAATATTTGCTTTTTATTCTTCAAGCCAAAGCCTGTGAAGACAAGTGATTAGAAGCAAATATTAGCTATTTTTTTAGTTCTTAAGGGAGACTCTGAGAAGATCTTGAAATCATAACAAAAAAGTACACTAACAGTTAGAAGTAGGCAGCAACTATTTATTTTAAATCTTAGGTTTTTCACAACTAACTGTTTCAAGACTGAAGCCATGATTTGCTAACATTTGATAACTAAATGATGTAACTGAGGGCAGAAATTGGTCAATGGACTCTTGCAAATTATGACAGTAAAATAAAGGAACTAAATAGCTTGATATTCAGGTTGTATTTCCAGAGATCCAACAGGGATTTTGGCAGTTCTTTTAAGTCTGGGTTTTTTTCCTCCAACAGATATTCTCCCATATTTTGTAATTGGAAGGGAAAAAATCAAACAAACAAAAAATCCTCACCAAACAGTCAGAAAGCATTGTGATACAAAATCTACTAAAGCCCTGAGTTACTTTGACTTTTTTCAGGGTGTAACATTTTTTAGTATGGGAACTGTAAGGAAAACCCTAAAGCGAGCTGTATGCTAAGATTTGCAAAACTGCTGTGCAAAGAAATCAAGATGGGCAAAAATTTTTCAGTTTTATGTAAATCAGAGAATTTCTGATTTCTGCTTCTGATATTTAGAAGCCTCTTATTGTTCCTTGTCTCTCACACCTTTGCTGGAAGTGCTTTCTGTTGCAGGAGCTGATTCACATGTGTTTTCTCAGGTCCAGCTGACTCGTAGCTGTTTCAGTCTTTGTACTGGCTGAACTGACCAATACTTTGACACAACTATGACCAGAAAAGAGCATCTTCTTGCTCTTTGCTGATTATTACAGCCTACACATCAGGCAAGACTGTTTCTAACCACAATGAGATGATAAAAGGAAGAAAGCAATTTCTGGTTGAGAGTTTTAATTTCTCTTATTTGGCAGGTACCTCCCTTATGGTTTTCATTTATCGGAAAAATGTTTTTTATTTTCTTTAGCAAAGTACAAAGCTTCAAGTGGGGATGGTGCTAACTTCTGAATTCTGATCTTCTATTTTAGTCTATGACCACCAAGGAAAATGCAATCACACTTAGCATGTCAATCACCATTATTTCTTTTGCATGACAGCCTCCATGACTACTTTTAATGTGTAGTTTCTATATTGTAGCTACTGGATAAACACTAATTACCTGTTGGGCATAAAATTTTAATGGGCCAAAAAGAAATGTCTGGATATCCTGCTAAGCCAGTGAATAAAGGAATATATAATAATTATGAGGACAAGAGTTTTAACTGGATGTATTAGGGAAAAAAGAATGGATCTAGACAATCACCAAATTCATTGTAAGGTTCAGTACTGGCAAATATATATTAAAAAAACTGTGGGCAATCCAAACTGGTTTTTTGTCTTTGCTCTGATCCTGCAGACCATTTCAAAAGTTCTGGTGTTATTGAGTGGACAATGAAGTTTGGCTTTCCTTTATTATGTTATTTTGAATTTAAATTGCCCTTTTCTGTCTAGCAATGTTTTTAGTTCTGATAAACCTGAGGTCATATTAACAAATTTCCTTTCTCACATATTTGAAACTTGCAGTCTTATTGGCAGCTGTGATGGCCTGTCACAGAATCTAAAGATTTTAGACTTATCAGTACTAAAAATCACAACAAAATCAGGACAGTGACCAAAATTTGGAATTGCAAGAAACTCAATAAAATGTAGCCTACAAAATTAAGTCTTTGAAGATGTATGAACTGGAAGAATCACAAATTTGACTTTGAGATGCTTTATGAGCCTACAGTGCTGACAGTTAAACACATTTCTTTTTCATTGTGTAAAAAGAAAATACAAAGAGGACAAGTGGGTGAGTGGGCCAAAAAATGGTCTTTGTATGCTGAGGTATTGGCAATGTATCAAATACTGGAGCAGATTCTAGAGTTATGCTGTGGTAAATCAAAACACTTATATTTTCCATTCTGTCCATAAGCCGAATCCCTTATTTATATTCCCTCTACAGTGATGACATACTTAGCAAGAAGTGTCTATAATTTGTGCAAGCATCTGGACCACCAAAGAACAGGAATGACAGCAACCCAACCTATCAACCCCCAGCTCCACAACCCAAAACTTTTATTACCCAGTTGTTGACTAAAACATTTAATTTAGTTTGGGAGTGTTTTTTTGTTCATTTGTTTGGGATTCTTTGAGGAAGTTCCTTACTGGACTTCAGGTTCAGTTGAAAAAAATTTACTAATTAACAATGGATTTATTTAGTAATGAATTATTCTACAGACAGAACATAAATAATCGTGTGTTCAAGATGCTGCTCTTTGAAGAAAATGCTTAAGACAGGAAAACTGAGGTGGTTCTGAAGTCACCTATCCAATGCAATCTATTTGTTTGTATACATACAAGTTAAAACAGTTCTACCTGAAAGCTAAGACCTTTTTATTAGTCAGTTTTCAGACAGCACTTTGCTTATGAGCATATTTCTAAGCAACAATCGACAAAGCCAAGCTAATGGAAAATATGTAGTGTTTACACAGAATCGGTCATGGGTTATTTAAGGACAACTCTGCTAAATAAAACTAGTAAGATCTCTAACCCCAAAAAATAAACTAATAAGATCTCTCAACCTAGCTATAGCTGTATTCGGCTTTTTTTAGGTGCCGGTGTCACCTGAACCACATATCCCGAAGGCAGCCGAGCCCCCGTGAGGATCTTCCTTTCGTGCCTCTCTCCAGGTGCGGGAGCGACGGACGGGCAGAGCCCGGCCCGCCTGAGGAGAGGCCCGGCCGAACGCTGCTCCAGAGGCGGCTGGGGGGCACGGACCGGACTGCACCGGGCTCGGACAGGGGGGAGGAGGAGGAGGAGGAGGAGGAGGAGGAGGAGGAGGAGGAGGCGGTGGCAGCCACCCCACCCCCGACCTCCACCCCGCGGCCGCAAAGGGCGGCCGGCCGCACCTGTGCCCCGCGGCGCCCCCGGCTCGGCTTGACTTGGCTCGGCTCGACTTGGCTCGGCTCGGCTCGCCCCGCCCCGGTCCCTCCCGGTCCCTCCCGCTCCGGGCGGCGGGGCGGGCCCGCACGGCCGCTATTTGACCCCGCACCGCGCTCCCCGCGCTCCTCTGCCGCTCTCGCCGCCGCCCCGACCTCGCCCGCCCGCCCGCCGCGCTCGCCCCCGCCATGCCGAACATTGTGCTCTTCAGCGGCAGCTCCCACCACGACCTGTCCCAGCGGGTGGCGGACCGGCTCGGGCTGGAGCTGGGCAAGGTGGTCACCAAGAAGTTCAGCAACCAGGAGACCAGGTGCGTGCCCCTGCCCTGGCCCTCGCCGCGCGTCCCCTTCCCACGCCCAGCCGGCGTCATGGGCGCGCCCCGGACACACCCCCGTGCGGCGGCGGGGCCCGCTCCGGTGTCACCGGGACCGGCGGTGGGTTCCGCTCCGGTGTCACCCGCCCCGCTGTCAGCCCGGGCTGGCGGCGGGTCCTGCAAGGGCGGCTGTGCCGGTGCGGGACCCGCGTACGGATGGCTCGGTGCAGCCGTAGCTGCGGGAGCCGTGTGCCGTGTGTCCCGGGGCCGTGTGTCCCGCCCGCACTCACTTCTGCTTGTGCCCCTGCCTTCCCCCGCCTGCACAAGCACCGCACTGCGGTGTCGCTGCTGGGTTGTCCCTTGGAGCGCTCCCGTCGGGAGTTCCTCGGCCGGAGGAGGGCTGGCACGGCCCTGGCCGGGTGAAGAGCATCCTCCCTCCTCTGTAGTGGGAATGGTGTTTGCACAGGCAGCCCGTCTGCGATGTCAGGCGCATCCTGCCACTCGCAGATAATTAACTGTGCAGTTAATCAACTTTACATACCGAGAGATAAAAAAAGTCCTATGAAGTAGGGTATGCTGTGCAGTTTTTAAACTAGGTCTTCCCTACTTACCTACCTATATCTGCATACAGGCAGATATGAAAACAGGATGCTGGATTAGATTTTTAAAAGCATCTAAGTCAAATTGCCCTTGCAGAATTTGTTGCAACTGGTCTTTATTTTGCATTAGCAGCCAGGTGTGTGTATGGTGAACCCATTGCAGCTCCTGTAGGGCTCCATTCCCTAGTCCAAGACCGATGGTCATGCATGAGAGTGATACAGGTTGTTGTGATGGCCTTGGCTCACTCCTGGAAGCGCAGTCATTGCAGATTCCTAGCCAGCCAAACACCAAAACTAACTGGTAACAGTGTAAAAAATCCTCTGTGAAACCATGAGGACAGCTTTGCTCACCTGGAGTCCAGGAATGTGCTTGCCAGGGCTTTTTCTATCAATATTGCCTCTCTTTGCTAGTGTGTAATCTTGGCTTTCTGACCCACCATTTTCATTTGCTCAGTTTTAATGAAGAATTTTAAATTGAGGTGACAGTGGTATGTTCACCCCATGAGCTGGTGAGACTGCAACTGCTCCTCTGTGTAGGTATGTGGGTGTAGGCTGCCAGCTGATTCTGAAACACAAGCCCCTGCTGTAAATAGCTGGCTAGTCTCTGAGGTTCTTGTGTGTTTATTTTCATCTGTTCTTGTTCTGAATCTCCTGAAAAAGCATGTTTTCATTGCTTCCTTTGAAATATTACCATGATGTGTTCTACAATTGCTCTCACAAAGCTTGTCCTTTTCTGTCTACATTTTTGCATTCTCAGTGCAGTTGCTCTTGTTCTAGTTATGCTCACTGGCATTACTATAAACCCTCTTCCATTGGTGTTTATGCAATCTAATGTTTGCACACTCTAACTCTTCTATTCATTCCTGATTAAATGAAAGCTTAAATCTTCTCTCAATTCTTTCCAGCCCCATTCTCACTTTATTGCTCTTTGATCTCCTTTCTGCATGATAAAACTTAACTTGTGTATTTGGTTGCATGAATTCCTTGCTAACTTGTTTAATTTTTTTAATGTTTCTTCTCCAGAGACACTTATCTTAATCTGTGCTTGAAACAGCAAACAGCAGAACTAAATTGATTTAGATTTCATCCAAGGTGGAAATTTATCTCAATTTGCATATTTATTTTATAAGTAAAGTTAATTAAATTCTGGGCTTCAGGATACACCTATTTTTCCAGGTATGGAATATTCTATTTAGCATTAAAACCAAGGTAGTGGGGACTGCAGTATCTCAGTGGTTTTGCTAATCTAGTAGTGCCAGTTTATGTTTTTAGGCAAGTAGCAATGTACACATATGCTGAATGTATTTATTAGAAACATTATTTCTGGTTGCTTCTGTTGCCACATGGCAATGCTGACATCTTTTTTATTTATTTTATTCCCTGAACTAATATGGTTTAATGTTTTCAACCTATAAGTGTTTAGGTTTTATTTGTTTTGTTTTGTTTTACAACTTCCTTCGAGAGTCTAATCTGAATTCCCTGTTTCCCCTTCAGCAAGTAAAGTTTTATCCACTACATATTATTTCAAATATTTTTTTCAATATTCTTAGCAACTTACTTCAGGATGTTGACTTTCCAGTTTTCTAGACTAATGTTCTCAATAAAAAAAATCCCCAGCAAGAATAGTAAGAGAATTCCTCAACAATGTATTTGAAATTATACTACAGGTAAAGTTGAAACTTATGCAGAGCAGTTCTTTCCTGAGGCATCTGGATTTTCAGTCTTTCTATACTGTTAAACTGCATGTGTATATAAGCAAAAATTTACTTTTTCCTATATACACCAGCACAGTACTTTTTAAAAAATTTTCTTCCATTTTTAAATTTATAAACAAGTGTATTGGCATTATGAAATACACTTGCAGTATTGCAGAATCCTAAAACCTGATAGTTAAAAAGCTCAAAGAACCTTAAACCTTCCAGTGGCACTCCAGCAATCCCCCATGCAAACAGATAAGCCTGGGCCCGAGGGTCAAACTCTTGTTTTGTCAGATCTGTTAAGTTAGCAAGTTGCAGAGAAGATTTACCTTTTGTTCAAAACTCTGTTTTGCTACTTGCTGCATTCTCTTAAATATAAATGATGCATAAATTGACAACTGTGTGCAGCCCAGGGCTTAAATCTGTGCAAGAGGTCCTAGCTGGGAGCCTTTCACTTGAGAGTTGTAATTAGTCTGGCTTGCAGAATAGAGTGGAGGGAAGAGTTATTAAATATTTTGCATTATATTTCAAGTCAGACAGGCTTTAAGTTTCAGTCCCAGTTCTCAGCAGCTGTAAGTGGGTTTGAGAAATTGATGCTGAGGTTAGCCAGGGGTAGGACCACCACTGACAAGCACTGTGGCTAAACAGCCAGTGCCTGTATGTTTACAGCTCCAGAACATTTAAAATAGGAAAGGCTCCTCATTTTTATCTGTACAGAGACTGGTGTATCTAGCAACAGTATCACAGTCATTTTCTGATTGAGGCAATCTATATTCTTTCAGGTTCTGTAGCTGGTAAATGGAAAGCCTGTGCTGAGAAACTGGGGAAATTGCTGCCAGGACTCAATCACTGCCTCATTTTTTTCTTCCTTCCCTTTAAACTGTATGGAAATGCTTTCATTTAGCTGGCTGCTAAAGTCAGGCAGCCCTACCAAATGCAGCACCAGAGCTCCTCACTAAGCTCTGGTTGTGGATGATAACTCTGTTAGTCTGCATGTGTGTCAGTTAAGTGCCAGCCACAGTGGCATGGAAGGAGCTTGGGTGGCACCACCTTATTTATCTGGCAAAATGATAGGGACTGCAGTGGGGGCTTAGACAGTTTATCTTCTTCAAACCCCAGAAACCAACTGTCTTCAGCAGTTTTGAGGCTGGAGAAAGAAGTCCTTAAACAGGGATGGCTGTTGTAGCCTCAGCATCATGAAACTGTTTGACTGACATGTAACAGATACATACAGATATTAAATACTCTGCAGCTCTTTGCAAAATTGTCTTCAAATACACTGAGGTGGCATTTAATTAGAGTTGCTGTACAATTAAACCCTAGTGCAGCTATTTTTGGTGAGTCAATTGAAAAAAATATGATTAAATGTATTACTTTGTAAATAATTTTATTTTCTTTCAAGGTAGGGTATTCTTCCTTCTCTGAAGACTGTTTATTTTAACTCTGCCCTTCATATACTTGTTATTCTCAAAATGGATAAACTGCTCTCAGATGGCATTCTTTAGCACACATTTTTCCTGGTGAAAGATGGTTAGTGCTGCCACCCATTCCTGTGAGGTTCCTGGCCTCTTGCTGTCAGATTCACTGGCTGAAGTGAGTTTTGTAGATTTTCTTAATCCAGGAGGAAAGGAATTGAAGTCCTGCCTGGCACATGTGAATTTGAAGGCTTCCTACCCACAGCCTTATTCAACTGCTGAAGTTGGACTATTTCAGAAATAGCAAATTAAAGTGAATCTCATTTAGCTTTTGCAGAAGGAAATATGGAATGACTACAAAGGGACATTGGCTGCTTTATGGGAAAAGCTGTGCTGTTGATATGAGAGCCATTTTTTTGTGAGTAAATTAAACTTGATTTCATGGGCTGAAATGTGATCTTCGAAGTTAGGAAAAAGTAGCTGATGTTTCCTTGGAGAATCCCGGATGGGTTTGAGTTAGTATTTCACACAAAGTGGAAAAATGAAATCACTTTGTTCCATGAAGAAAGTAACTGAAAAAAGAGCAAACCTGGAAACTTATGCCCTAGGGATTTACAATTTGTCACCTGGCTTTAAGACTTCCTTCTTAATCCCCCATCAGCATCCTTGCACTGCAGTTGTCTCAGATGAGCCATAACTCCACTGCATCTCGTGTAACCTGGTTCCTTTGTGTTCAGCTGGTGTGGAGCCATGAGCTGTATCACCCTCCCTGAGGGGATGCTTTGGTGTTTGCAGATCCCTGCCCATGGAATGAGCAAGCTCTGGTCACAAACTGGTGTTAGGACAGCTGAAGACAGGAAGGACTAGGGACACATGGGGATGTGAAGTGTTTCCTCAGAGTGCCCAACAAGTGATTCCCAGCTGGGCTGGTGGTGGTCTGCCTCTCTCAGAGGGGACAGCTGTTTCCCTCTCTCCCAGCTTGCTTACACTGTCATGAGCTAGAGGAAGCTGGAGAAATAGATTTTACCAGCTTGGTTGGAGAACGTAAAAATTGTTTCTGGACTGCACACTGTATGTGTTAAAGCCATAACAGTGTTTTGTTTGTATAGGGAATTGAAGATGCAGCAAATATGGCCATTTATTGCACTGTTCATTTCTCTGAATTGGAAAAGGACCCAAATACTTTAAAGCTTTTGGTTTGAGACTTTCACTTATTTGGCCTTGCCGTATGTGGTGCACTTTTGTCTTTGTGTAGATGCTAAAACTTGAAATTTAAAAACAACCTCCCTCCCCCCAAAAAAACTCAAACAAAACAAAACAAGAAAAAAAAAACAAAAAGAAAAAAAAACCCCACAACACCACCTTCCCCACCTCACTCCCCCAAGAAAAATAAAACAAAGGCAAGCCAAACAAAACCCCCAATATGTGTGGATAATGGCTGGCAGTCCCAGGTGTCCTGAGGTGCAGAGTTTGGTACTCAGCCTTTGAAGAGTTTTTGCACACATTCAGACTTGTTAGACATTCGTTTCCAAATGTTTGAGGGTAGTTTTTGGGCTGCCTGTTGTTAAACCCAGAACTTGCTCAAGAAAAGGTGTTTTCCTCTTGCTGTGGCAGGCTGTGTGCCAGAGTGGCGGATAACAAGATATTTCCTATCTTCTGGTGTTTACCACACCAGTGCTCTGCATCAGAGCTGGGCAGTTGTTAATGGAGATATAGCAGAAGGGTTGTCTTGGAACTGTGGAAAAGCCTAGAGTTGAGGGGACACCATGGGTGCCAGGAGATATGGGATCCCTGTAGCCTTAAAACCAACTCTGGCATTTTTATTGTTTCTTTCTTGCTTTGGGCTTTGCTGGTGTTCACTTTATGATGTAACATCACATCAGATGAAATATTTGCCCAGTGAGTTGAAACTCTTGGGTTGAAAGACTTTACTCTGGGAAATGTGTTCCCAAAGGTAAGAGGTCAAACACACCCTGCTGCTCAGTGCTTGCCATTGGCTGGGTTTCAATGTCTTGCAAACTCAGCATGTGGATTTGTTTGATCACTTTTGAGATATTGATTCATTTGCACACCGTATGAGGACTCTAGACCTTCATTTTTGGCCTCTTCTCTGGGTGTTGGAAGGGCCTGAAGTACACATCTACCTTTTTAGCATCTATTTTCTTGAGAAATCTTACTTTTTATAAGCATAGCTAGAAACTTAAACTGCTGTAATTATTTTTAAAAATACATAGGACCCTTTTAAGTGTATAATTTGAACATTGTAGCCATGTATTTGCATTATTTACCTTTGTAGTCTGGCTCTGCATACTTAATCCCATTTCCCACAGCTGCTTGGTTTTTAGTTAGAACATACAAATTTGTAATTCCCATCACTAAGTTCAGTTGGGACTGCACTATAAATCTGGCTCAAAAGGATCTCAATCTGTGATTACTCCTCATTCTGATTTTTGGTTAATGGATGCTTCAGCCATTGAAATGTTTGTAACCTAAGTGGGTTTCATGCTGTATCCTTAATTCACTGGTTGTAAGTCTGTCCAAGTTTCTACTTGTTAAATGGAACACTCAAATCAGCCTTTGCAAGTTGAAGGCAGATACCAACACTTAAGCATCATGTCCTGTTTTATGTGTATCTTTCCCAGCTAGAGCCTTGTGCTTCTGGATGCCAAGCATCTGGCTCAGAGTTAATTACCTTTGTTTGCTATTGATTTTGTAAATTTCCCTTTTAAACACAATTGTGTGGTGTCAGGGCTTTTAATGTGCAGGTTCTGTTGACTCTTCTTGAACAGAAATTTATTTAAACTGTTACCAAATAGGTGAATTTGATTAAATTGCATAAAACAAACAGAGCTTGTAATCTTGAGGCAAGAGCTTGTGTTTGTGTCCTTCCTCTGTGTCCTGACTATGTGAAATTGTTTAAATAACCTCATAAACAGTTAATAAGGTCATGATATAGATGGGGGAATTTAGTAGCAATGTTAATAAGATAACTGTCACAGAGTTTGACTGCAGTTAGCTTAGCGTTGTCAAATAGATATTTGAAATAGAACATTCAAATACCTGATTCTGTAGTTTATAGTCTTTTATTGGTTGCCTGAATATGGAAAAAAAAAGAAAGGGATGGGGCAAAAAACCCCCACAAACCAAAACCAACCCTAATTGCCAATTCCCTCCCTCCAGTAAAAAAAAAACCAAAACACAAAAAAACACCACCCAAACCCCCACCAGTGTGGTTAGTACAGGCTGTATCTGCAACACAATGACTGGTTATCTTTTACTCTGGCTTGGGGAAGGTGAAATAGGCAGCTCTGTGTGTATCTGTTGGTTGAGTCCACACAATACCTCCCAGTCTTTGAGAAAGTAGATAATAAGAGATACTGATCTGTTGTACAGCTCTGTCTTGTTGGCTGGGAAATGTGACTACTTACATTTCTATGTCACAAGTAAGTATGTCATTCTAGCCTTAAAAACATGGCTACACATCTTTTTCAAATGCACTAAGAGAGAAAGAAGTAGGATGTTTGTTTTCTAAGTTGTTTACAAGTTGATGTTTATTGGTAGCCCAAAATCATAAGAAAAAAAATACAATTAGTGACAATGGAAAAATAACATGGTATTAACCAGACCTATATTTATCTGAAAGTATTTTCCTTGACCCTCTGAAAACTGTGATTTTTAATGATGTGCATAGTAGTGACAATTTTTAAAAAGAGTAAAACAGCTCCAAGTGTTCTTTCGGTATATAGTGAACACTAAGATCATATACTTTTGTCACTCAGCCAATGTTTTTCCTAGTATGCAATGTTAGACTGTTAAATTAGCTGTTCCTTTTTTTTCTTAAGTAATAAAATAATTTTTCTTTGGGCATATTCCAAAGGTGTGGTATGAGACAACATTCATTATAAAGCAGGTCTGTGTAACTGCTGAGTCAGGGTGCAATTAGAATTTTTTAAAGCACTCACGATAACCACAAAGCTATAATAATGATTGCAGTCACATCTGTAAGCTTGTGAGTAGGTTCCTCACATGGAGCTGGGTTTGTGTTCAGAAGGGCTCCTACTTAGGCCTGCCTAGTTTTTTCCAATCATGTATCACACTTAGTATCTTGCTGAAAAATGTTATGTTTACCAAAACTTGTCCAGCTTCAAAAAGGGAAACGAAGACAATATTTAAATCAAAGCACAATTCTCTGAATGGCCTCATTCCATTGATCAGAAACTTAGAGAGGAAAATAACAGTTTTGTGCCTAAAAATTGTCTTTGTGGAATAATGAAAGCCTCCAAAAGATTTCCTGACATATCTGCAGATAATGGTGTTCCTGATCACCTCTGTCCTTCCAGAGACCTGATGTTTGATGACTTGCTTTCTTTTGACCTTAAGAAATCCTGCTAGTAGCATTCTTAGGCAAAAAATGTATTCAGTTAAGGAGAAAACTTAATACAGGATCTTTGGATAGTTTGTTTGGGCCTGCAGAGAACTCAGATAGGGCAGCTGAGAGCATGTACTCAACTGTCTTGATAGTGATAAATCAAATGTGTGCTTATCATTAAGATGGTTAAAAGCAGTAAATTCCTTTCTGCAGAAAGCTCATGAGTCTTACATAGCACCCTGAGAGTTGATAAACAAAACTTGTTAGGACTGTGTTTGACTAGAGCAAGCCTCAGCATTGAAGGACTCTTTAGAGAAATTATTCTACCCACATCTGGGCCATTTGGATGGTTTCCAATCAGAAACTCGAGCTTATTTGTGTCTTGGGTAAAGGTACAACCTTGTAAAAGTTCAATACATTCTAGCATTTAATAACTGAGACTAGCATAGTAGAGCATGAATTTGCAAGGTCTGATCACTTAATTATTTAGGATGTCTATGTTTTGTGTACATTGTACATGGATTTAGGGAAAAATAAGGTTTTTCTGTTATATTTATGTGTAAGTTTTGAAGTAACAGATGTGAAAAGTTAGTGTGGTTCAGCAGTAGATGTCTTTTTCTTGGATCTAGAATTGAGAAAGGATTATGCATTCAACAGTTTGTTTTATTTTTCCTGTTTAAGTTCAATTTAATTTTTGAATTCTGTGGTCTGAGCAGTGGTTGATCCCAGAATTTGTCTTGAAATCTGTGGAAGAACAAAAAAACTTAGATACTCACATAAGGAACCAAAGCATGTAAGCACAGTCAGGAAACAGAACACAAAATGGCACAAAATGAGAGCTGAGCAGTGGCAAGCTCTTGATTGGCAGCCTTAGCTTTTCTGTAA
Source organism: Zonotrichia leucophrys gambelii (assembly GCF_028769735.1). Lineage (NCBI taxonomy): Eukaryota > Metazoa > Chordata > Aves > Passeriformes > Passerellidae > Zonotrichia > Zonotrichia leucophrys. Next base: position 19,441,111 of record NC_088169.1, on the reverse strand, counting down.
GATTTTTCTTTTAAAAACACTTTACTTGAACATCATGGTGTAGATTTTATTGCTGTTGTTTGGTGCTGACCTGATTAAGACCATACTGGCTTATATTAAAATTGTCAAGGAGGCTCTTATAGAAATCGCTGTAAAAATAATCCTACCCTAAATGGCAAGTTTACAGAAGACCTATGGTAGTTTGTTAAAACACAACTGTTTGGGTTTTTTTTATTATTTTTTAGTAATGCCTTTCCAGTAATTTAAGTGTTGAAATGATCATCTGCTCTTTCAGTGTAGAGATTGGTGAAAGTGTGAGAGGGGAAGATGTGTATATTATCCAGAGTGGCTGTGGAGAAATAAATGACAACTTAATGGAGCTGCTCATCATGATCAATGCTTGCAAGATTGCATCATCCTCCAGAGTGACTGCTGTAATTCCATGTTTTCCATATGCCAGGCAAGATAAGAAAGACAAGGTAGGTAAGAATTGTCATTTTGGAAGGCTTCTATTCACTTTGCTTACTTGAAATTTTTTGAGATTAACAATTTTCATAAACATTTAAGTGATTTGAAAGATTTGATTTCCCCCCCCTTTCCTCTTAGTATAATGTTCAGTTAGTTTATCCACAAGGAATGGAGCGAGACAAATTAGTTTTTTTGTTTGTGTTTTGATAATTGGCATGCCTTCAGTTTGCAAAAGTAGGTATATTCTATGTGTGTGGTCTTTGCAGAGTACTTTGCTAGCAAACTGCATTTTATGGGATTGTTTATCCTACTTTTTCAAAGTTGTTTTTTTGTTTTTAAATCCCTATTAATGTGGAGAGAACACCTTTTTAAGCATTATAATTGCATGGAATTAAATACTGAATTCAAAGTGCTGTAACAATTATGTAGGTAGGTTTTTTCCTAGATGGTTAAACAGAGCAAAATGGAAGGAACTGATAAAATCCACAATACATAACAGAAATTACCAAAACCATTATTTTAAAAAAATTATATCGGTAATATTTTTTTTTTATTTATGAAGACAAGAAATTGTATGGAAACCCTATAAATGCTCTACTGATTTTCTTGCCCTTTTCCTGAATTTGGTCTGTCATAACTGATGAATATATCAGTACAGTCCAGTTGGTAACACAATAACAAACCCTGTGTGGGAAGTGAGACTGATTTTAAAAAAGAAAACTGGACTTTATCTCTACTATATGTACAAAAAAAGACCCTTTGAGAGGTTATATGAATTGTGCTTTTACCTAAGCTCACTTGAAAAGAAGTAATAAGAAATGTAAATTTGGCTTTAAAGATTGGATTGTAACGGTTGTGTTTTTGGAAAATTGTCTCTCTCCTTTACTTTTTATAAATGGACTGCCTCCTCTCTTTCACTTTGGGCATCAAGCCATTCTGCAAACCTTCTGTTGATTTTGATATTCTTTTAGATTAAAAACCTAACAGGACTGAAGTAATGGAGAAGCTAAAAATAATGGCAGTTATTATAAAATATGTAATAGTCAGCCTGTGATATCTAAGAACAAAACTAAAAAAACTTATTTTCTGGTATATTAGTTCTTTAACTGCAGGCTCTGTAATAGCATACTACTTCAACGAAAGTCTACTTGATATACTTTCAAAAATGGAATTCAGGAATTAAAATAAAAGGCCCTATTCTATGTCTACATCTCTTGGTACTTCATTTTTGCTGTGTTTTGTAGTGGATGATGAAGTACTTTATACCAAAAGACCTTGAAAGGGCACCAATATGCATTTTGTTGCTAAGAAGGGAAAGCATCTCACTATGTTTTGATTTCCCACTTCATTTTGGGAAGTTCTGCTGTACCATCCTCTAAGTTCTTGGTGTGGGAAAAGGAAGAATATATTCCAAAATTTCCATGCCTCTAAATTGTCGTGTCAAGGGTACCCAAATTTCATGTGGCAGACTTCCAGAGATGTTTTAACCCCACAGTGTGGTGGGACAGTGCATGCCATCCAGGAACATTTTGTATTTCAGAAATGCTGTGGAAAGTGATTTTGATTAATAGAGATTTTGAGATTTTTTTTTTCCCAGACTGTTCTCTGTGTGTCACTGAGTTCCACAATTGTAGGCGTATATTTTTTGTTGCTGTTGGTGTTTATTTTCCCCCCTCAGTTTTGCAATTGAGAAAATGTTTGCCATCTTTGGAAATTAACCTTGGTAGTTGACCTCTGTGTTACAAAATAAGCTATAATACAGCTGTCAACATTGGGCAGCTTATTGACAGGGACATCTTCCCTCCTGCTTGCATCAGATCACTTGGTCTTTGACCCATCATGAGCGCACGAGCTTTGTGTGCTGCCTGAAGTGTCAGTAAAGTGCCAGCCATTTTCTTCCTGTGATCACACACATATTTTCTTCTATGGTGGAAGACATTGCTGTAGTTTGCTTGACTTTGAATTGAAGCAGTGTAATCTTCAGTACATGGATGTTGTTTTCTAGTTTGAATTTAAGTTAGTGGCTTTAATTCATTATGAACTAAATAGACTGAGTCCTTGCTGCTTAAAATAAGCATGTATTTGTTATACCTCTGGTGCAGTTATGATTTCTGAGAACAATGAAAGAGCTCTTCATTTTTTCATGTAAGGAAAGGGCCTTGTAGTAAAAATCTTAGTCTGAGCAATTTAGTCTACTCTGAAAATTTTAGCACTAAACCTGAACTATCTTTAAATGAGAAACAGATTAAAAAAAAACCAAAAACAAAGGCTTACTGAGAATGATAAAAAAGTCAGTAAATTAATTTAGATACAGTCAAGTGCTGCCCTAAACTAGAACATTTCTGATGCACAAGCTAGGTAAACTTAAAAATAGCTCAGATGTTTCTGTGCTTTGACTATAACTGCATTTATGCATCCTCTAATTATGCCAACCTTCCAAGATGTGGGCAGGAAGCATTTATGTAGGATGCTGTAGAGATGCCTTTGAGATAAGTTAGAAGTAGTGACAGATGAGTTTGGTGTTCCACAGCTCATGTAACTTTGTTTTTTTGATTTTAGAAGGGGTCCGTGGAGCGTTGGGTAGGTATAATTTATTTTTTTTTTTTTTATCTAACACTACGCATTTCCATTAATATGGCCTGAAAGGGTGAAACTCACTGGGTTACATTATGTATAACTAGGAACATTTTCAGTTTCACTTCTTGATTTCAGTTGTGTTTCACCTAGGCCATGACAGTAATCCTGTGGAATAATTGCTACAAGAAAACCCCTAGATTCTAGTTTAAAAATTATTTGGATATTCAAGATAATGGCTGTCAATTTCTGAGGCTTCAAAGCAAATCTCTAATTTTTGAGATTATAAATTTGGTAATACATTAGTGAATATTTGGTATCCATACACTTCACAACTGGCTTTCTTGGAAGTGGAAGTTCCAGTTATAAATCTTTGGGCTTTCTTTGGTTTTCTTTATTTTTTTTTTCTGTTCAGTGTGCATGTGATGAATATTGAACAAGACAATGTACTAAGATGCTTAAAGGCAACAGAGCTTTGATCTTAATGGACAACTTTTACTTTCAGCTATGTGTCCTTTGCACAGTTACTTTTGTGGTGTTGTTTATATTAGCTTTGTGGATTCCTCCTGCCACTGGTAATTCAAGTGATTTTTAACAATTTTGTTTCTGTAAATAATCTAATGCTGCATTTCACACTAATAATTCTGAAAATAATCTAAAATTACATCAAAGAATTGAACAATGAATACTGTGAATCTGTGTTTTTACCTCTGTCATCAGAAGGGAACCTTACAAACTATGTTATAAGGAAAATCCTGAGTTCTCATTCACCTTTGTCATCCAAGTTTCTGAATAATAAGGTCAGATTGAATGAGGTACCCATGAAGGAATGTGTCTAGCCTGGAAAGATAGGATAGTACAAGCAGGAGAGCAAACCTCTCATTTCAGATTTACCTGTTAGTCCAGCTTTAAACTAGAGGTTTGGAAAGAGCTGGGAAGAGAACACTGCAACAGAATGAAAAGAGTAGATACTATTTTTTTTTTTTGTTAGATGTTGACAGAGATTTGAGAGTATTTTGAAGTCCAGCTTAAAAGTGTCAGGTGCTAAAATGAGCTGAAGTGATCAGGAATTCAAATGGCATGAACAAAAATTTGCTACTAATAATAAAAATATCCAGAAAGCTTTGGACAACTTACAGAACTGAACTTAAATGAAGAGCAGTGTTGTTCTCAGTAAGTGGAAAATCAACTGTGCTGAAGCAGTAACGATGATGAACTCTTCTGGAAGTGATATGCAGCTGAATTGCAGAGATCTAGGGAAGTGCTGGCTGGTGCATCTGCTTTCTGTGTGTCTTACACTGACAAAATGGTGGTGGTGTTCTGTGAAACACAACACACAAAAGGGATGGTTTCCAAAATGAAGAATTTCAGTAATGATGGTGATAAACTTGATCTGGCCAAAAAACGAGACTGCAGTATCTCAGTTTCTATTCTGGAAGTGTGTTGCCAATCTGCAGGTTTAAACAGAGAAATGCCCAATGTCCACCTAAGCTAGGAACAGTTTTGATGAAAACAGTTATGATGAAAATACAAATGGAAAAGCATCCAGGCTAAATTGTCAGTGATTCAGCTCATTGTCACTTATGCCCTTGAGCATCAATGGAAGGAAGGCAGAGGTACCCTGTAATTGTGTGTATGAGCTGGAAGGAGAGGAAGTTCCTGGAAGGTGAAATGAGGCTGTTTGATAAAGAGATGTAGCAGGAGAGAATACAGTGCCAGCAGAAAGCAGTCTGATACTGAGATGGAAACTCTGACTTGCAGTTCTGCCTTTATGCTAATGTTATTGCCAGCTATTAGCCTTATTTAAAGATTAGCAAAAGAAAGCAGGAGGTTTTGTTTAGTGTAGAGAAAACTGTCTAGGGAAAGACAGGTTTTTACAGAGCTTAAAAAAATGAAAAAACTTTGGAGTAACTAAAAAATAGTGAGGTATCCTCCAGTCAGAGTTCCCTTGTTTTTGTTTGTTCTGCATCCTTGATGCTTTTAAAAACCTTTTGACATTGGCATTAACTTTGCTAATAAGATTTTTATTCTTTTCATTCTTTCTACTTAGGATTTATTCAACCTCCCCTGTGCCTTTTGGGAGTTCTAGACTCCTAGTTGCATCCAGGAATTAAACAGAAATTTATAAAAAAAAGTCAGGGTAAAAGACCCCTGCCAACAAGGAGCTGCTACAAGCTTTACTGTGTTGTGAAGAAATACTTGATACTAATGTTGTTTTAAAGTAGTGTTCTCAAAAGTTGGGTCCATTTTACCTTCCATCTTTGAATTTTGCAGGGTTTCTTAGAATAAGATAGAATGGAGTGTTTCCGTGGAGTAGAAAAGTGAAGTTAGCTGAAACTTTTAAGTAGAAGAATTGGAAAACTATATCCCAAATTTTATCTCTTTAATACAAAGCATTATTAGGCAGACTGTGCAAGCTGATTTAGATCTTCCTAAATGCTTTACTTAGTTTCAAAACCCTAGTAGCAAGATTGACAGGCTGGTTTAAACTAAAATTCTGAAGCTTTTCATATCTAGAGTCCAGATATTGTAAAAGGAAAAAACCAAGAAAAATAGCTAGTCTTCTGATTCCGTGCATCTAGTCAAAATATTTTTTAAATGTAAATGTTTGTGCTTTATTTCTCAGAGCCGTGCACCAATCTCTGCAAAACTTGTTGCCAACATGCTGTCAGTGGCAGGGGCTGACCACATCATCACCATGGACTTGCATGCTTCTCAGATCCAGGTTGGTTCTTACCTGCTGTCCTAGAAGCTCTACTGAATTAATGTGACAAGCTGATAGTAATTCTCTGTGGCTTTGGTCATTATTTTGAAAGGCTGTGTACAGAACTGTGAGGGTTCAGAGAAAGTCTTGCTGCCTGTTTCTAATGAAACTCCATTTTAGAAAGAAACCAGTCTCGATTTTATGAGGTGATTTTGCAGTTACTTCAAATATTTATGCATTGGAGCTGTGGTAGAATTTGCCAAGTCTAATGTAAGAGCTTCCAGAATATAAAATATACTGGCTTGGGGCAAGTTCTCTTAATCTTAGCCTTGTCAGAGATTATAGTATTGCCCTAGGTAGAGTTTTGTTGTTACAGCCAAGGGTGTAATATTTTCTTAAAAGAAGTGGAGATGGAGCCTGGCAACCCTTATCTGGCTTACTGCTGAATCCAACAAATCACAAAACCTTTGCCTCAGACACAGAGCAGACATAATTTGTCATTCTCATGTGTACCTTGTTTTAAGAGAACTTATTTTTTACAGAAAACACCAAATCTTTCAGTTCTGGCGCTCCATTTAATCAGAATTTCTTACTATGCTAGATGGCTGTCACATAAATAAAAAGGTCTAAACCAGATTTTTCGTTTTTACAACTTGTACCAAGATTCCATTTTGGTTTGCATCCTCCCCATGTTGAAATACTGCTGTTAATGTCAAGCAGTTGAAATTTGTGGAAGCTGAGTATTATTCACTGGATGTTTTGAGAGCTTTTCACTAGCATGAATTTACTTGAGTGCCTGAAGGTGATCATCTTTCCTGATTTTTATATCAATTGGGAACACCTGTTTCCTTTTTCACTACTCTTGGGTGATATTTTTCAAGACCTTAATGTTTATTTGACTTCAGCAGCATTTGACAGTAATATCAAAAGCAGAATTAGACCAGTGTAAAATACCAATGAAGTTCTGCCATTTATGAAAGGCAAAGGCTGGATTCTTTCCCTTTGTCTTCATTCCAGGTAAGATACAAACACATATTTATGAAACTCTTTCTCTTTTGGACTAGGGTTTCTTTGACATTCCAGTAGATAACCTGTATGCAGAACCTGCAGTCCTGCAGTGGATTAAAGAGAACATTCCTGAGTGGAGAAACTGTATCATAGTCTCACCTGATGCAGGTGGTGCAAAAAGGTACTCTACAAACCTAAACCAATTAGATGTACATATAGTTAGTGGTTAATGATCTAGTTTGTCTAGTCTTCTATATTCCTCTATGAATTGTGCAAAATAAAGGGTACAACACTGATGAATCCAACTGCATTGTAGAAACAGAACAACTACTTCTTCCAATGCTGTTCATGCTTAAAAACATTCAGGAGCTTTCTATACTCTAAAGATATTTTTCTCTCTCCCTGGATGTGGCCTCATTAGCTGAATCCCTCCACCAGAGGGAAGAGATTTTCCCTGCTGTTTGCCTCTTTAGCCAAGTTGCTGCACCTCTTCCTGCTTCGCTCTGGAATTGCCTAAGCTTCCCTTCTCTGTCAAGGCATATGGCCTATTCCCACTCTACCTGCTGCCATTTAGGTAAGAGCTTGCTTGACTCATTTCTTTTTTCTTTACATTATTGCATTTCAGATGTAAACCTGCTGACCCCAAGTTTTGCGCTACAAATACTAGAAAAAGGGACTGAAAGTTTGAGTGGCAAAGGGTAAAAATAGAAAACTTAGTTCATTGGAGGCTTTCTTCATTCACGGCATGTGTTACTCATTTAGCAGACTCTGTTTTATTTGGTATTGATTGAGCATAAACCAGTGCCAAAGCTCAGAAGCAGGCTGGCTGGTGAGGTCATAAAGCATGCCATTGAGGCAAAATGCATATTCTCAGGTTTTATTGCTCATGCTGCTTCTGCACAGGGAACAAAGACAAATGAAGACAGACTCCTGTAAGCCCATAGCAATTTAAATGTCTGAACTGTAGTATGGGGAAAAGTGTTAAAGACTGTCATAATTTGATTTTAATTGAAGTCCTTGAGTCTGTTGTGAGCGTTCATGTTGTAATGATCTTTAGGGAAATATGACTGAGTGGAACTCCTAGTTGTTGATTTGGGTTTTTATTTAGATTAATCAAATTAAGGATGTGAAGAACATAGAAATAATTCTAAAAGATCACTTAGTCAGTTAAATTTCTTTGTTCCTATCAGGATACTGTTATTTTTGCATTTGGTTTTTATGTTGGTTTTGTCTTTAATGCAAAATGCAATCTTTACTTAGAATTCAAGTCAGGAGGCAGCATTTTTCCCCTACCAAATATTTTTGCATTATCAAATTAATGATACAAGTTTATTTTTTGAAGATAACTCTCACTGTATTTAGTAAAGATAGTAAAAGAACAAACTGCAAAAAGGCAATCAGAAGTCTGTAACAGGTGAAGTTTATTATTAGAAGCTTGTTTGGCCACGAGAGGTCACCCTGAAGAGTTTTAAAAGATCTTTGTCAAGCAGATGTATGCTAGGGGAATTATTAATGAAGTAAGCTACTTGATTACTAGTCAAGTACTGTGAAAAGAATTATTAATCACTATTAACTTGTTTGGGTTTTTTTGTCCCTTTGGCTTGGTTTCAAACCCTGCAATGGTATTTTCCAGTTAGAGTGTTAAAGTGCACATTCCCGTAGGCTTAGAATTTACTTCCCCCTACTTTAAATTACCTAGTGTGACTGGTATTGCAGCAGCTTAATAAAAGCTTGTGAATAGCTGAAATGTTTTCAAAGCCAGGCACTTAATGACAGAAAACCAAAGTCAACTCGATTAAAAAACTGATTTTTGGGGTATAGCTTAAGACACTCTGGTTCATAATTAGCACTGAATTAGGATTGCTTCTACCTGTCTCATTCCTTGCAAATTTTTTGCTGTGGTAATTTGAAAGCCAGAAGACAAAAAACTGTGTTTTGTGACAAAAACATTTGTATGACTGTTTTTTCTTTAAAATGGTTCTCTAAACGTGGTGCATTTTTTCCTGCAACCTAGGGTTACTTCAATTGCTGACAGACTGAATGTGGAATTTGCACTCATTCATAAGGAAAGAAAGAGGGCAAATGAAGTGGACAGAATGGTCTTGGTTGGTGATGTGAAAGACAGAGTGGCAATTCTTGTTGATGATATGGCTGACACATGTGGCACAATATGTCATGCAGCAGACAAGTAAGTGTTATTATGGTCTGTCTCACTCACTGCACGGCTGATGAATACACTTGTCCTCAAAGCCTATAACCCATCCTGACCTCTCTAGTATGAAGTCATTCTGACCCTTGAATTGATAGGTCACAGTTCTGTGATTCAGCTGTGTCCTCCTTTTGAACATGAAATTGAGAAAATATTTACAGAAATATATGATCTGTACCTAGGAAGAGCACAGAATAAATAAAATGTTGTAACTTGAAAAGGGCTTGGGCCATCTAGTGCACTTTACGGTTCTAAGGCAGGAACAACAGCTCAAAAATGATTCCCTCTTTGAACCTCATCATGGAGCCTTTCCACTCTTCTCAGGCAATCTTTAACAAAGCTTTACTGGATTTAACACTAAAGTGTTTTTACTGTAATGTCCAGTGCAAATGTAATATTACTTTTCACTGTACATCTTAAGCATAAAACTACTTGTCCTTTTCATCTGCGGAGATGAGCATAAGTTTTCCTGTCTTCTGTCTGAAAGTAGGTTGAAGAGTTCTCATTTCCCTCTTGAGTAGAGTAACTTGAGTTTGTTCAGTCTTTCCGCAAGGTTTTAGACTTCTGCTCAATTGTGATGCCTTCTGGATTCCTTCCAGCTGGTCTACTTGAAGAGGAGCTTGTGAATGTAGACCCACTATCCTAACTAAGGCTCTAGCAGTAGAACTAAGGCTCTAGCTGAGCAGAAAGGATTATTTATGGTTTTCCAGGTGCCTTTATAGGGGTTTTTTTCAGGTTAGTAGTAAGGCTGGCTCGTGTTAATCTGGTTCTCAACCAGCACCCCAGGTCCTTTTCCACCAGACAGCTTTTCAGCCTCTCTTCCCTGAGCCTGTGGCACGTCATGGGGTTGTTGTGACCAAAGTCAGGACCTAGGACTTGGCCTTATTGCACCTCTTGCAAATGGCCTCAGCCCATTGATCCAGCCTGTCCAGATCCCTCTGCAGAGCCTTCCTGCCCTCAGGCAGATCAGCACCCCCACCCAACTTGGTGTTACCTGCAAACCTAACTGAGGGTGCCCCCACTCTGTTTGTCCAGATCCCTGATGAAGATGTCAAATGGGTTTGGCCCTAGGGGTACCCCACAAGTGACTGGCTCCCACCTGGATAGAACTCCATTCACTACCGCTTTCTGGGCCCAGCCATCCAACCAGTTTTTTACTCATTGAAAAGTATACCTGTCCAAGCTACACAATGCAAATTTCCACAGGGGAATGCTGTGGGAAATGGTATGAAAGCAACAAGTGAGTTAGACATTGTTCTTGGTGGTTTGAAGTAGAGTTAATCTCACAAGTTTACAGTCTTTAGTTGCAGACTTGCTGTTTGCACCTATATAAAGGATGTCAAAAACTCACATGTAATCTTGTGTTTCTTACATTTTTCATGAAAATTTGATGAAATTTTGCAGAGATATTGTGTAGTTGTTTGCTATCTCCATCCTAATCTACGTCATACCTCAAAGTATTCTTTTAGGCTGTGCCCTTTGCAGATCACAAATTGCCTAGCCAACATCTTTTTAATACTCTTGTGCATAGAAGTTAATTACTGTGAAAAACCTTTCTTTCCTGTTTGAGAGAAGCACTCTTTATTTACCTACAGTGCATTTCTAGAGACAAAATAGACCAAATTCTAAAACTGTCAATCACCTTCAATGTATCTGCAGTGTTCACTAAGAAAGATGCTTTAGCTTCAGTGGTATTGCCTTGTGTCACGTTCTTAGCATGAATTAGTGTTTTTCATTAATGTCAAATCCAGGTGGGATGTACTTTGTGTATAATAAGACTCATGCACCAAAATACTCCCTAGAACTCTTTTTGCCTCAGCAACCTAGATGCATATCAAGGAGATGAGCTAAGGAACATATTTTCAGATACAACAAATGACTTTGTGATGATCTGATAAAATTCCTCAGGGCCTCTGTTTCTAAGGCTAAGGCTAGAGAAGCAGGTAGGACATAGCTGAGCATCTGGAGGCATTGAGGCCATTAGAAACTAAATTAGGATATTTTGAGTCATTCACAAGGTGTTCTAGTTCTTTGATTTATACCTTTTTCCTCCTCATGCATCACTTCACTGAGTGCTTGGATCAGCAGCATGTCTTCCCACAACCTTGCAGTAAGCTACGGTTTTAATCATTAACATTTCTTCTTCCTCAGAAACTCCTTCCAAGCAGAACTGTTTGAATTGCAAATGAAAATAAAGGGGGACAATAATGGAGGCACAATGGAGTTGTGAATATTGCTATCCAACCTATTTAATTTTTTGCCTGGTTAAGATAGAAAGCTTGTACTGGAGTTCATTTTTATGTTGTGCTAGTGTGGTCAAAAGCACAGCATTGTAGATTAGTAACACTGCTGCAAATAAGAACATTTTAATTTAATTACAATTTTTGTTGGGGATTTTTCTGAGACAATTCAAACTTCTTCAGGTTATACAAATATCAGAATTATTTTGTAGTTATTTTATACATAGGATTTCATAAGTAAAATGCACTTTAGAGATTTGTATCTGGCGTCATCTATAACCATATATGTACACATGCATCACAGCATGCTATTTTTGTGTGTTCTACAGGTTAATGTCTGCTGGAGCTACTAAAGTTTATGCCATTCTGACTCATGGCATCTTTTCTGGTCCTGCCCTCTCTCGGATTAATAATGCTTCGTTTGAGGCTGTTGTGGTAACCAACACAATCCCCCAAGAGGAGAAAATGAAACATTGCCCAAAAATACAGGTACAGTGGTGTTATGTCATTTCTTTAGACTCAGTATTTGTATTTTACTGCTCACTGGTGGTGCTAGAATTTGTGGCTTGAGATGAAATTAATATTCTTAAATACATTGTTTGCAAAACATTTTGCTGAAACATGCTAAAGAACGGTTTTAAGGGGATTCAGGTAATATAATAGGGCACTTCAAAATAAGTACGCTTGATTGTTGAAAGAGTGACAAATGTAAAATTGACTGGGTTTTTCTTCTTTTTTTTTTAATTAATATTATTCATAAAATATTTGGATGTAGGACCTTAGTTATTCTGTTGAGGAGGCCACAGAAATCTTAGGTGACATTATTTTTCCTTGAAAAACACAAGTGGAATTGTTCTGAAAAGTCCCGTGTCCCTTTTGGAGGTTTTGCTTAGTATAGAGTGGAGCAAAGCATAAAGGATTGAGGTTTTAAATTAATTACTGGATTTTTTACAAGCTTAACATTTGGTATTTATTGAAACAGGGCAAGCACTTAAAAAGGTGTACTTCCTTTAAATTGTATTTATGTCAAGCAGACACTGCCATCTGATGGCAAGAATAGTGGGGCTTTTTGACAGCATGCCCTTTGTCAGAAGTACTCAACAATATGAGCATTCAGTGATCCTAGTCAACGCATTCTTACTAAATTTTTGAGTTCTTATTTGGTATTATTGCAGTTCTTACGTATATATTCAATGCCTAAGCTTTGTTTTATTACTTTCTAGAAATAAAAGCTAAAAAGGTAGATGGACTGTTTGTTGATATGGCTCTAAACTGCATTGTTTATTGCTCTTGGCATGCCATCAAATTTTTCTCCTCAATTTTTCTTTCAGTTTATTGACATTTCCATGATCCTGGCAGAGGCAATTCGAAGAACACACAATGGTGAATCAGTGTCTTACCTGTTCAGTCACGTCCCCTTGTAACTGCAGGGGATTACACTGCATCTTTGCAAAGGTCTCTTAAGCTAGCACTGTTTTTAACTATGCACATCAACCATGAGAAATTATTATCTTTGTACAATTCGAGAGCTTGTATGTTTAATTATCATATTTGTCTTGTAATTAACATTTGTTCTTTGTAAATGGGCAATAAACCTCCATCTTGCAGAAAACTTAAGAATTCTTTTCAGAGTCTGGAAGTCTTGTGTGTTGTGCAAGTTCTTCTATGTGTCTGTTCTCGCATTTGGCTAACTGCTGTGTCAGATCCACTTTTCTATACAGAACTACAAACTGTTCACAGAACTTAACAGGATGTACATGTGTAAGATCGTTCTCTGTGTTAAGCTAAATGCTACAGACCTGAGTTTCTTGTATCTATTAATCTGTTGGGGTTTTTTGTTTATGTTTAAGTACCATGAACAGTATTTTGTAAGCCCTAATATGTAAAGGTCATGTTAATTTTGAGGAACTGTTAACACATACATAGGATGACCTGTTTGATACATTTAATATTCACCTTTTTCCCCACAAGATATTTGGGGCTGCTTTTTTCTTTTGTAAAGCTCTCATCACATTAAATTGTTTGCTTAACATCTATTCTGTAAAGTTGCTGTCTTGTAAGATTGATGTTCCAGTATTATTAGTATCACTTGTCTAAACAATGACCAAGCTTTGATCATGAACAGTTTGGTGTAAATTTCATTTTTTTTCTCTGTCATTTTAGACATTCCCTGATTGTGATGGTAGGAATAATTTTATAAAAGCTTTCCTGTCAATATTATAAAGATTTATTGTGCCAAGTCCAAACAGAAAATTAAACGCACTTACACAGACTGGTCTGTACCATCGTTGAAAAGCATCTGAAAATAAAGGGGTTTTCAGCCTGCACAGTCAGTGGATCTTCTCCAAATTCCTGTTACAAAATACCACAATATTTGACTGTGCAGTGAGTGAGCTAGGCTACAGTAACAAATAATGAATGCTTTAACATTAGAGAATTAAAGTCATTATGAAAAAAATTTTTCCTGTTGTATTATGGGAGAGTTTATGGTTAAATATGGGTAATGCAGTCAGTAATGGATTAGGGCTGGGGGTCGGGCTCAAAATTGTAATTTTGTAATTAGGTCTTTGAATCCTATTAGGAACTGTTTTCTGTCTTTCTGTTAGAAGAGTAATGTGTATTAAAATAATATCCCTTTACCTGGATCACAGGAACTCAAGTTTCCTACCTGAAATTGCAGTTTTTAATTGCAAAAGCATTGCCATACTTGAGAAGTGCTTCCTTGCTATAGTGCTGTATACAAAAGTCCCTTATTTCATCCAATCTTGCTTATTTGGAGATATATTTATAATAATACAATGATGGATTCTAAAGTGAATTTTTCCAGTTAAGACAATCTTCAGAAAGGTTTGTTTTTTTCTCTGAGAATAAATCCAATTGGTCTTTATTTTTTTTCCCCCAGTAATTTCTGTGAAATTATTTTCTTCTACATGAAAATAAGTAAAACAGAATTTCACGTGTACTGCTTTCAGTGATGAATACAGAAATAGAGTATATAAACTCTTGTGGTGAGAATTCAGTTCAGCTGCTTTTTCTCAGAGAAGTTCCTCATTAGAGTTGTATTTTCAGAATTATGTTAGAACAGTGGAAATGAATTTACAGTATTTGGTAAGGAAATTTCTTAAATGCAATATCTCATAATCACATTATTTTGCAACAAGGTTGTTAGACCCCAAGTCTGGGGCCACATAATTATACCAAGTTTACACCAGATTACTCCAAAATAGGCATACAATACCATTAATGCACTGTATCAATTCACTTGCTTTATGCATCAGATTGTTGGAAGCAAACCCACTCAACTGCATTTAACAGGATGAGACTGGGGAAAGAGCAGAAGGAAAATTGTAGAGCTAATCTTACTGTATGTGCTGCAGCTTGTGTGCCCAAAATGCTTCTGAAGAGTTACAGGTGACTTCCAACAGCTCTATCAAAACTGCCTCTGTTTTGACAGAATTTAAAGCCATGAGAACAGAAAATGGTGAGGGGTTTGGTGTTTAATTCTCTGTGCTCCCTGGTCCATGCCTGGATTCTGGTCTGAAAATCTGTCAGTTCAGCCTGGTGGGAAACATTCCTCTCTCTGCAGCATTCTTTTGAGATAACTGAAATTATACTCCGTTACATAGCAGAAATTGGAGGATTTAGCTCATTTAGTCTGTAAGCTTTACTTTTAATCATTCCAGTGCCCTACTGCAAGCACACATTTTTGGCTTTCTTGGTAAGAGTATTTGATGTTTGCAGCTTTGCTGGAAGCTCTTTTCATAGACTCCAGGGGTTTTAAATGTCAAACACTCAGAGCCTGGTGCATTGGACTGTGGGGAGTGAAACCTCAATGTCTTTCTTGTCCTGAAGGGCCCAAAACTGAACTGAGATAAAGATTTTCCTTAGCCCTTCTTTGGTTGTTAATACTTTTATAGGAATACTTTATTCTCTTTTTCTGCAGTAGCCAGGTTAATTTCTATTTGGACTTTAGACCTTGTCATTTTCTCCATGGTCACCAAGCTCTGAGTGCTTTCTCTGCTCTTGTTGTACACCTGTCTCCTCCAATGCCAGTCTCCTGTTTATTGTTTTGGTTAATTTTAGTGCCTGCAAATACATTTTTGCAAGGGCTGTCAGCAAGGAGCTTACATCAAATACGCACAGATCATACATACAGAACCTTTAAGGCATCT
The DNA here is from genome assembly GCF_028769735.1 of Zonotrichia leucophrys gambelii. NCBI lineage: Eukaryota > Metazoa > Chordata > Aves > Passeriformes > Passerellidae > Zonotrichia > Zonotrichia leucophrys. The sequence goes on along the minus strand of NC_088169.1, from coordinate 19,425,757 downwards.
GCAAGTGATTTTGTTATCATTTCCCCAATTTTGCTATCCATTTCTCTTTTTGGTTCGTTCTGCACATCTGTCTACATCAGTTAGAAGAGTCAAGTTATGTATTTCAAAAACTGAGCAGTATAACTTCTTTTCTTGAATAATTTCATGCGTAAATTATGCAATGTTACACTGAATGTTGTATTAACTATGAATAGGTGGTGTTGTATCCTCATTCTTGAAACGAGGATCAGCACTTTAGAAAGAAGGCATTGCTGCAAGACCTTAGGACTGCAAATGAACTACCCAGATTTAAGATGAACACAGTGGAATCCTAATTTTGATAAATAAGTTAAAGCAACTTGCTGTATGTTTTCTTTTAGAAGACAAAGGGGGAAAAAAGGAATCTGATTACAAACTAACTGATGACAAAACTCATAGGTGAAGGACTAAAGCAATTACAAGTTCCTGCTTTATTTTAAATTACATTCTTCACTCACAGCTGCAGCAATGTGCATTTGCTCTTACCAGTGGATCCTCCCCTAACATGTGATGGAGTAGGAAGTACTTTTTTGGTTACTTTGTGTTTTAGAGGAGACAAGAGATTATGTGCAACTTCTGAGGGAAACTGAACTTTTAAAATCAGTAAACCAGCAACTTCCTGTGCCTCCAAAAACCAAACTATATTGTGGAGTTCTGAACTGTATTGCATTTACTTCCACCACTTTTGAAGGGAAATATTGCTGTATTTTGCTTTCCACATTTCATTGGTAAAAATAAGGGGAAAAAAGCAGCAAAATCACGCTCTGTGTTTCTATTAATGTTTAGCTAATCCTGCAGTTTCACTCTGTAGAGAATTGAAACTTGTGTGCTCTTAGATGGGTAACAGTAAGTTTCTAATATAAAGAAGAATCAGCCTTATTTCAAAATAAAACACTGAGTGTCTGCCTAGATATTAAAACATCTGAAGTTTGTGGATTTAGACTGCAAGGAAGATCCCCAAAGACCCTGTGCACCTGCAAATAATTATTGGTTTGGGTGATTGTACATGGATTAAGAAACCCACTTGCAACCAAAACAAATACATATTAAGCATCTCAGGATCTGGTGTCACATAGCAGGAACATGGCTGGGTACTTGAAGAAATCAACACGGTCCAGCTTGTGTGAAATCTTTCTCTTCTTTCATAATTAGTTAAGCACATTATCTTTGCTATAGGGTCAATAATATAAATGAGTGGAAGGTAACTTTCCTTTGTTGTGACAGCCACAATGTGAAATATCCAGAGTAGAATAGCTAGTGTAGAGTGTTTGCTAGTGTAGAGTGAAGGTTTTGCTCCTACCAGAAACTTCTTGAATGGCCTTTCAACGCACAGTAGGATTTTAGTAAGATTTTTGCATTGGTTATGGTAGCACCCAATGAAAACCTCGATATTTTTAGAAAAGCAAAATCCAATTATCAGTAAAGAGAAGAAGAATTATTCTGCATTGCAGTCCTTCTAGGATTCAGGCACAAAGGTGAGAAATATAGTCCCGAATTAATATATTTGGGAATTAATAGGCCCTTTTCTACGCCTTGATTGAAATGGTAACGATGCTGTACAAATTCCCTGTTTATGTCTATATGACTCAGACACTAAACACAGGAAATTTGAAAGTATGATTACAAATTCTTTCCCTGTTTATTCTTCACGTTCCTATCACCCGAAATAAATTTCTCAGCTCCACTATAGTTAGAGAAATTATAAATTGCAATTTCAAATGTAAAGAAAAATATGTGGAGAAGGAAGGCATGGAAAAACCCCACAAACTCCACCTAATAAACATCCTGAAAATCAAACCAGTCTGTTCTGGTGAGCATGGAGGCTTGTAAGTATGAACCTGTCTGCAACAAGCCATGTTCTGTGAAATGCTGGATTGTCATCAGCATAAGTCTATCCATGCAGTTTTAAGTTTTGGCCCTTCTACACTCTCCCACACAGTTTTGACTTTGTTGTATGCCATTTCCTGTCCCCTTGCCACTATCTATTTTATCCTCATTGGGTTTGTTTCGCTTCCCCAAAGTCCCTTTCACTTAACAGACATTTCTTCCATAGAGTATTCAACTTAGAACTGTCCCTGTTCTTGAAGCTGTTTTCATCAGGAGCAAACACCAAATAATAATAAGAATTACTAAACTTCCAAAACTGAACTATTGTTAGCATCAATAACCAACTTCTGTCTCTCTTTTCATGCAGTTTACACTAAAAAGAGGGGGAGGGGGAAAGGAGGAACTTGAGCTTCTTCAAAATCTTAGTTTAGTCTGAAGTGACTGACATGCTCATGTAACACATTTTTCTCCTTGCTGATTGATCTTAAACTTTGTGGCCAAATATTTCACAATTGTCCTTTGGAATTCCCCATAGCTTGGGTGTTAACCTTTATTTGAGTAGTTTTTATATTTTTTTATGGTGTGGCACTGTATCTAGGTAAACCACAGTTTGAAATGAAAACTGTTCAAAAGTAGCATAGAAGAGAGCATATTGAAGCATGTGAGAATAAAAGCACAAGGATGTATGAGTAACATAAGAATTTGTTTAAAGGGGGAAAAATAAGAGTACTCAGTTATCTCTGTGGGGGTGGAGCAGTAGATGAGGTGCTGTTGTTTAAAGTACAAATGTTAGAGGAAGTAGGTTGAAGCAGTTGTTTCACATTCAATTATTTCTCAAGCTGCAATCGAGGTGAAAAATAGTGATGGAGTAGTGATTTCTGCTGTTGTCTTGAGTAAGTTATGTCATGTTACATTCTCTTCTGCACCTCAGCTGAACCACTGGAAACCACTTGGAGGCTGTTTTCTTCTGCTCCGTTTTATAGTCTCTTCCAACATCAAGTTTGCCAGACCTGGAAGCACACAGAAAATGGTATGTTAAACTTTCACTTTAAAATTGCTCTTAGGTATCTTTGACTGGTACTGTTGTAGAAGATTTTCAAGAACATATTCTGCTTTTCTGTTTTCTAAATGGTACAGTTTACTGTTACAGTTATAAATTGCAGTGCATCATGACCAGAAAGGAAATTATTCATTTGCATTAAAACGTATTGTACATCAGTGCTACAGAACGAGCAATGAATGTCTTATCAAAATGCTCTAAGTTCTTAAGTGTTTATTTTTCTCTTCCCTTTCCTCCTGTCATAACCTAAAATGCATGTGGAACCTCTACAGAAAAACTTCCTTCAAAAACACATAGCTGTACTGTTGCTGAATATTTGAAGAACACCGTAAATCATTAAGAGTTTATGCACATGCCAGTTAAGATCAGTAGATTAGTTCTTTTCAAACTTCTTATAAAGCCAAGCATAGATCACAGAGAAAAGAACAGCTCCCATACTCTAGCTGTACATTTAAGCAGGCCTCTCATTGCAAAGACATTGCCTGAAACAGCATTGCTTTTTGCTCTTGTTTAGAAGTATTTTTGTTTTTTCTGGTACTATAATGGACGTGAGGTTTCAAACATATAAATAGCCAGATACAGCACAGTTACACAGAATGTAACTCTATACAGTTCAAATAGCTAATGCATTAAAAAGATGATCAGGAAAGGGAAAAATATACAAAGAAATTAAGCACAAAGATAGGCTGGCTCTGCAACAACACTTAGGTTCCTAAAAATACTGAAATATGTGAGAGTTCAAAACCTGAGCATTGTACAAGACTCAAGATTATTTTCTTAAACAATATTCATGAAGACTTTCAAACCCCAGATTCGCTGCCCCTAATTTCAGGCACCTAAATGTGCAGCATTAATCTCTGCTTGGTGTGTACTCAGGCAGATCTCCCTTGATCTTCAAACCCAGCAGTTCCTGCAGAGAGGCCTCTCTCTCTCCCCCACTTGAATTTCAGTGCTGCTGTTCTCCATGGGCACTTGCCTTGGGTAACCAGACTAGCTCTGGGCTCCATCAGTCTGCTAATGCAGGACACAGAGGCAGGCAGCTGCTGGGACATTACAGGCCATGGTAACACAGGCATTCTTTGGTATTCCATTAGTCTCCTAACATCATTTACATGTATAACATGCTGTGTCCCCTGGGAAAGTATTAAGGAAGGCAGATTGTTTTCAATAATATAGCCAGATTTTTCTATGGCAGTGTCTCTTGTCACTCTAAGAAAGACCTTCAATTTTCCATATAATTTAATAGCAATGGCAGAGTCCTTCCTTCTCCTTCCCACATCCCTGACCACATTACTGGAGTAAAAGGAATTCTACTGAAAAGCTTGGGCGGTGAGAGGAAATTAATGCCTTTTATCTTTTCCAAATTCACTCCCCACTTACTGTGATTATCCTCATTTATCATTTTTATCCAAGTGCTTTTCTACATCAGGAGATAAAAAATCTTAATCCTGCTCTAAAGCAAATTTGCTAGACTGTACTGAAAACACTGGTGACCTCTCTTACCCAGTGAACTCTGGGTGAGTTTCCTAAGTAAATTCCAATAAGCCAAATGATAGTTAATTTGATACCTAGCAAATGAAAACACAAGAGTTGGAGATAATAAAATATGAATACACAGGCATGGCCTGGTTAGTCCGAATGAGCCTTCCCTGAATAATTGTATGAATGACTGCCATGGCTACCAGCCATGGTATTTAGCTACCTTGTCTTTTCCCGGAGGATCTCCGGAAAAGAAGAAAGCACTACAGCTCTTCCAGGGAATGGACAAAGAAACTGTGGTAGCACTGCAACACCATGTCACTGTATCAGGCTACACTGAAGTCAAGGTCTGCAGTGGACTTTTACATTTTTCCTTCTATACTGGGGTTCTGTAGTTCCAAAGATGTCTGAAGGAATTACCAAAGGGATGCCATTTGGATGTTGAGTCAAAGTAGCAGAAGTGCAGAGCTGTGTGAGACCTGATCTCACATTTGCTGCCCTGCAAGTAACCAGAGCACTCTTGCAGATACACAGATGCAGAGGTAGATCAGTGTATTCTCTAAGGTAACACAGAAACACAAATTTGTACAGGGCACACAGTGCTCAAAGTAAACAGGGTGAGCAAGAGGAAGCCTCGCGTCACCTCCAAGCCCGTGTCACCTGCAAGGCACAGCTTTGGCAGCACTCAACAGGGTGTTGGGTGCTCAACTACAGACTCAACTACAGACTGCTAGGCAGGTCTCTGTATGTTCTTGTGTCCCAGCTAAACAGATAAAAACATTTCCATATATCTTGAACATTTTGCCAAATCATCTGGTTTTCACCAGCTTAACTGGGTTTTGACATTTAATCAGTATTATGCCACATGTAACCAATCCTTGTTGTTTAACACCTCTATGTGCCATGCGAGCCTCCAGCACTGAGTTTTCAAGGGAGAAATGGGGCTGTTGATTTTCGTGGGGTGATTTGTCTTTAAAGCTCTTGACCAGCACCAGACACAGGCAGTTAAGGTGCTGGGCAGGGCAGCAAGATGGTCTCTGCCTCTGGCACACAAGCCAAGCTGGCAGCCCGCCAGGCAGGGTTTCCTGGACACGGAGTGCTGCTGAGGAAGTAACTATAGGTTGTGAAATATTAAAAACTTTTACCATAAAACACACAAATCTATAAAGTCAGCAAAGACTTGACAGACAGAGAAGCTTCTTAATATGCCTGTGGGATTTTAGCTCTGGTTATGTAGTCCAATTATTAGTATTTTATGGAACATACCCAATTTTAAACTTGCATTTTTTTGTGCCCACCTCAAATTGATAATTTTTTTTTTCATACTTCTTCCCCTATTGGGCAGTGAAAATGTAAACTGGTATGAAACTTTATTTAAATAAAGACATTGACTGGCTTAGGTCAACTCTACATCCGTTTTGACAAGTACTAGAGGAAGAGTACTTATGAAAATATTAAATTTGAATTAGGAACTCAGTCACCCATTAGTGAAGTTTTGAAACTTTACATAAGCTTTTAAGTGAATATAGATTTTACCCATCTTGCTTACAATTTGGAAAATTTGTAAGCTCTGCTCATCCATGCTATTATGCAAAGGCAATCTGCAGGATGTTTAATGCCTCTTATTTTCCCTTTAAGAAGAATGTTCAAAGAGACGTAGACTTTATTCACCCCTTTTCACGTTTTCAGGAGATATTTTTTTTAATAATTCCTTTTTTAGAGAGTGATATTTATTTAAATACTAGAATTTTGGAGATAATAAAAAAGCTATTGAGGGGAAAAGGAACATATACCTTAAAAAACTTCTAATCCTACTTGCACATCTATTCCTCATCAGTGTGAGACAAGAACCAGAATTTACATATATCGTTAGTCTGACCCAGTGTATAGATGAAATATTCCCATTACATTAAAATAACACCTCCATTTTTCCTTGGTTTTAGGTACCTTGTGCAAAGATGTCAAATGCATTGCCGTTTATCTTGCTCTTCATATTCCCAATGCTGCTGTCAGGGGCTTGGTTTCCCAAAACTTTACCCTGTGATGTTAAATCTTCAGAAGATACTGTGACAGTGGACTGCACCGACCGGCGCATTACAGAAGTCCCCAGAGGGATCCCTGGAAACGCAACCAACCTTACTCTGAGTATTAACCATATTCCCCACATCTACCCAACATCCTTTCATCATCTTGAAAACCTCCAGGAAATTGACTTCAGATGCAACTGTGTGCCTGTCAAAATGGGGCCCAAAGATAATGTGTGCACCAGCCCACTGAAAATTGAGAATGGCAGTTTTGCTGCCCTGACAAGATTGAAGTCATTGTATTTGGATGCAAACCAGTTGGAAGGAATACCCCGAGGACTTCCTGCTACTTTAACCTTGCTGAGCCTGGAAGCAAACCATATCTTTTCTATCCAAAAAGTCAGCTTCTCAGAGCTAGCAAACATAGAGGTATTGTATCTTGGACAGAACTGTTACTACCGCAATCCATGCAATGTTTCATTTGAAATTGAGGAAACAGCATTCCTGGCACTGAAAAGGTTAACAATTCTATCCCTGAAGTCCAATAACTTAACACAAGTCCCACCCAATTTGTCATCTACTCTAAAGGAATTGTATATTTACAACAACATGATTCAAGAGATTCAAGAACAGGATTTAAGTGGCCTTCCCAACCTAGAAATTCTTGACCTAAGTGGCAATTGCCCACGTTGCTATAATGCCCCATATCCTTGCATTCCCTGTCCCAAGAGCTCAATTCAGATACATTCAAAAGCTTTTGACTCCTTGGAAAATTTAAGGATTTTGCGGCTTCACAGTAACTCTCTTCAGAGCATACCCAGCAGCTGGTTTAAAAACATCAAGAATCTCAAAGAACTTGACCTCTCCCAAAATTTCCTTGTGAGGGAGATTGGAGATGCCCAGTTCTTGACATTTCTCCCCAGCCTTGTGCAGCTTGATCTGTCCTTTAACTTTGAGCTGAAGGTGTATTCTCCCTACTTGAATCTTTCTAAGACATTTTCCTCCCTCTCTAACCTGGAAACCCTGAGGCTCAAGGGTTATGTCTTTAAAGAACTGAGGGCACGAGAGCTACATCCACTGCTCGGTCTTAGGAATCTAACCATGTTGGATCTCGGGACTAATTTTATTAAAGTTGCAGACATGACAGTGTTTAAAGAATTCCCAGCTCTTAAGTTCATTGACCTCTCAGTGAATAAAATTTCTCCTTCTTCCGGGGAAAGCAACTTCTGTGGATTTTGCTCAAATCCAGGCATTTCAGTTGAGCAATCCAACAGGCAAATACAACAGGAGATGCATTATTTCAGGTATGATGTATACGGGCGAAGTTGCCGTTCCAAAGACATAGAAGCTTCTTCCTACCAATCTTTAGTTAAGGAAGATTGCCTAAACTATGGAAAAACTCTGGACTTAAGCAGAAACAATGTATTTTTTGTTAACCCCTCAGACTTCCAGGGACTTGGCTCCCTCAAATGTCTCAACTTGTCAGGTAATGCAATAAGTCAAACTTTAAATGGAAGTGAATTCTCTTACTTGTCTGAATTGAAATATCTGGATTTTTCTAACAACAGAGTCGATTTGCTATACCAAACAGCTTTCAAAGAACTAAAACTTTTAGAAATTCTAGATCTGAGCAATAACAAATATTATTTTCTGGCAGAAGGTGTTACTCATGTGCTTAGTTTTATTAAAAACCTTGCCCATTTGAGGAAGCTGATGATGAATGAGAATGACATTTCTACCACTATTGATGTGGGAATGGAAAGTCAATCTCTTCGAATTTTAGAATTCAGAGGAAATCGTTTAGATGCTTTATGGGTGGATGGAAATTCCAGGTACTTATCCTTCTTCAAGAATCTGACCCGCCTGGAAGAACTGGATATTTCCTTCAACTCGCTCAGTTTTTTGCCTCATAGTGTTTTTGAAGAAATGCCTCCCAGTCTCAAGATCCTCAATTTAACAAATAATCGACTGAAGAGTTTTATCTGGGGAAACCTCCCCTCTCTGAAGAACCTAGTAACTCTGGACCTGAGCAATAACCTTCTGACTAATGTTCCCCGAGAACTGTCCAATTGCTCTTCATCTCTCCAAGAACTGATGCTCCGCAACAATCGCATTCAACGATTGACAAAATATTTTCTCAGAGGTGCTTTTAAATTGAGGTACTTGGACCTCAGCTCAAACAAGATTCAAATAATTAGGAGATCTAGTTTTCCTGAAAATGTCATTAACAACCTGGAGATGCTGCTTTTGCACGGCAATCCTTTCAAGTGTAACTGTGAGGCTGTGTGGTTCGTATGGTGGATCAATCGGACACAGGTGACCATCCCTCTTCTGGCCACTGACGTCACCTGTGCTGGCCCAGGGGCACATAAGGGAAGGAGCGTGGTTTTCTTGGATCTGTACACCTGTGAACTGGACACATCATATCTGATCCTGTATGCTCTGACAGCTTCAGCCATCCTTGCCTTGATGGTGATGCCAGTGATGAGCCATCTGTACTTCTGGGATGTGTGGTACAGCTACCATTACTGCACTGCCAGGCTGAAGGGCTACCGGCGCTTGTCTTCTCCAGCTGCTTGCTATGACGCCTTTATTGCCTATGACAGTGAAGACCCAGCTGTGAACGAGTGGGTGCTGCAAGAGCTGGTTGAAAGGCTGGAAAACCAAAAAGCCAGGCAGTTCAATTTATGCCTGGAAGGAAGGGACTGGCTCCCAGGACAGCCAGTCTTTGACAACCTTTCCCAGAGCATTCAGCTGAGCAAAAAGACCATATTTGTGCTAACCAACAGGTACATTAAAAGTGGCCGCTTCAAGACTACATTTTATATGGCCCATCAGCGGCTTCTGGATGAAAAAATGGATGTCATTATCTTGATATTTCTTGAGAAGGTTTTGCAGAAGTCCCGCTATGTGCGTCTGAGGAAGAGGCTGTGCAGAAGTTCAGTCCTGGAATGGCCAACTAATCCTCAGTCTCAGCCCTACTTCTGGCAGTGCCTGAAAAATGCCATAGCTATGAGCAATTCTCAGGTTTACAACAAGCTTCTCCAAGAAACTGTTTAGTTCTCCCCTTTTTATTAAACATTGTTATGATACACATGCACCTTGCTTGGCACTTTTTAGTGTGCAGGAAGAAATGATGCACTACCCCCTGGAAGTCACTATTGTAGAAAATCACCACTTCCAGCTTTTAGTTCACTATAGGCCTCCAGCATCTCCTGTGTTTGGGACAAGTGTGGCTTAGACCCTTGGTCAACATGCTAAATACGCAGAGTGATGGAGTGGTTGCACCATACCTAAAGTTGCTGCTGTTCAGACACTGTTGGAATAAATGGGATTTTAATAAAATGTATAGTTTATCTATTTGCTGTATTTATGAAAATCAAGAAAAGAAATCACTGACACATTTCTGTTTGGAAATAGCTTTAGAAAAGCTCATTCTTTGATCTTAGGAGTTGGGAAAATAAAAGATTTCTTGATTTCTTATCTTTTCATCTTAGGCTTACAGCTTCTGAGTCTACCGCTTTTGTCTGTGTGGAGAAACTGGGGAAAGCAAATTCTGTTGGGACTGATGTCAGGGCCTTGGGTCTGGTACAGGAACTCTCCCATTGTTGAATGGTCAGAAAGCTCACAAACCTGAGGAGAATTGGAAGTATGTGTGTGGACTGAAATGGAGAGTTATGAGTTCAGAAGATCTTGTAGGTTGTATAAGATAAAGGGATTCCTTGTGCATGGGTACAAGAAGAAGGAGAGGACAGTAAATGGGCAGATGGAGAGGCACAAGGCAGATGCAGAAATTCATTTAAACCAAAGAGACAAAGAACCAGATATATTCCAGATCCCTCCCAACCCAAACCATTCTATCATTCTGTGATTTCAGCTTCCTCAGGCAGTTCCTTGCCTAGGTCTTCTGTCAGGTCATTTCTTTAAATAGTCCCTTTTTGATTTAGTTTAGTAGGCATGCAGACAGACAAGAACACAAGAACAAACAAGAAAACTAATGCTCATATAATATTACAGACAATAAGGATTTTTTTTTCCTGCAAATTATCATGGCAGTGTTATTGATTTACAATAGAAGCAGGAGAAAGATCAGGACCTGTTTAGAAGAGTGAATGTTTTGATTTTATTTTAACATTGGAAGGAGCATCTGGGGAACTGAAGGCTTGTCAGCCTGACATCCGTGCCAGTGAAGGTCATGGAGCTGGTCATCTTGAATGCCCATTATACAGGAAAACCAGGGTATGAGGTCTAGCTGGCAAGGGTTTATGAAAGGCAGGTCTTCCTTGACCAACCTGTTCTCCTTCTGTGACAAAATGACCTGCTTAGAATGAGGGAAAGGCTATGGATGTTGTCTATTTAGAGTTTAGTAAAGCCTTTTACACAATTCTCCCTAACATTGTTTAGCCAGGAGAAAAGGCAGCTCAGGGAGACCTTATCACTCTCTACCACCACCTGAAAGGAGGCTGTAGTCACTAAGAGTCAGTCTTTTCTCTCATGTAGAAAGTGAAAGGAAATGGACTGGAGGTGCACCAGAGGAGGTTTACATTAGATATTAGGGAAAAAAAATTAATGGAAAGGGTTGTCAAGCAATGGAACAGACTGCCCAGGGAAGTGGTGAAGTCACCATCTCCCCGCAATCATTTAAAAAAGTGGATATGGCACTTGATATGTTTTAATGTTGAACATGGTCATGGTGCTAGGTTGATGGTTAGACTTGATAATCCTAAAGTCTTTCCAACCTTAATTATTTTATGATGCTGTGATTTCTTATGGTTGTGCTTGTAAACCAATGAATTGAAGTTCAGCTACTTTGTGCTCATTGTGACTGAGACAGTAACCAATCACCACTTTGCCCATGAATCCCCCTCTGCTTCCAAACAACAAATCTAGGTGGGCACATTCCCTAGTCGGTTCCCTTAAAATCTCCACCAAGAAATCATCTTCAACATGCTTCAAGACTGCTTGTGTCCATTTTGTAGTGTTCTTAATTGAGGTCTAGGAAGTTAAGATCACCCATAAGGACAAGGACAGCTGACCTGAAGATATTTTCTTAATTCTTTTTGGAATAATTCCTTAGTGTCATGGCCTCAGATGGGTGGTTGATAGCATACTCCCTCAACAATACACATCTTCATCCTTCCCAGAGACTCTCAACTGCATCATCACCAACCCCTCCCTAAGATAAAGAGCCATCTCCTGACTTCCCTGCACTGCCTATCCTTCCTGACGAGCCTATAACTATGTTTTAACACAATAACACAATGAGTCAACAGTATTGTTTTATTTGGTAAAGAAATTTCTTAAAAGCAAGATCATTTAACCCAGATTACTTTGCAGTTAAGTTGTTAATAACCCCGAAGTCTGGAGGCCACATAATTATACCAAAGTTTACACCTGAGCACTACTCTAAAGGCATTTAATGTACTGTATCAGTTCAGTTGCTTTATATCTTTGTTTCAAATAAAGTGCTGAATTATTTGCCTTCCCTGTGCACAAGTACTGTAAATAAAGCTTCAAAAATTACTTGTGCCAAGAGGTTGCTTAGGCTTCTGTTCTTTTGAGACTCTTCTTATGCAGATTGTGACCTGCACAAGTTAAATAGAGAAACATTAAAACAAGTCAAATAGAACATTGACTGTCATACAAACCTTGTTCATAAATCATGCTCCAGCTGTCTTGAACATGAGGATGAACTGTTAATCACACCAGACTGGTAAATATCTTCATAAAAAGATCATCCTTTTCTTTTTTTTATGGTCTGACAGAAGGGACACAAGGTTTAAATTTCCTTGGGAATCTGAGTTTCATGTCATGAGCAGTGGAAATTTGTATTTCTCAGATTGTTGGAAGCAAACCCACTCAACTGCATTTGATGAGATGGAGGAAAGCGCAGAACTAAGCATAATTGCAGAACTAATCTTACTGTATGTGTACCCAAATGCTTCTGAAGAGTTACAGGTGACTTCCAACAGCTCTGTAAAAACTGCCTCTGTTTTCACAGAATTTAAAGCCATGAAAACAGAAAATGGTGAGGGATTTGGTGTTTAATTCTCTGTGCTCCCTGGTCCATGCCTAGATTCTGGTCTGAAGATCTGTCAGTTCAGCCTGGTGGGAAACATTCCTCTCTCTGCAGCATTCTTTTGAGATAACTGAAATTATACTCCATTGCATAGCAGAAATTGGAGGATTTAGTTCATGTAGTCTTTAAGCCTTACTTCTAATTATTCCACTGCCCTAGTGCAAGCACACATTTTTTGCCTTCTTGGTAAGAGTATTTGATGTTTGCAGCTTTGCTGGAAGCTCTTGTCATAGGCTCCAGGGGTTTTAAATGTCAAACACTCAGAGGCTGTTTCTGAGGCAGTGACTATGGGGAGTGAGACCTGGGCGTGTTTCACTGTACAAGTCCCTCTCTCAGTCATTTGTCAGGTGTCTGCTGCCAGCGCTCCTGCTCTGTGGTCCCTCCTGCACTGAGTGGCAGCCGAGTGTGTCTGGCAGCCAAGGCCCACCCATCCAGGCTGGGGGGAGGATCAGCTTCAGAGCAGCTCTTGGTTGCAGATAAAGCTCCTGGGTAGAGATAAAGCCAGGCTAATAAGTTAAGGGAAAAAGAAAAAAGGCAAATGATGCAAAAGTGATCACTCACCACCTCCTGGCAGCGGACCAGAGCCCAGCTAGCCTCTGAGTGATGGCTGTTTTTGCTAAATCCACATCCTGCCACCCCTCCCCAGTTTTATTGCTGTGCATAAAACCTTAATGGCATGAGTTATGCCTTTAGTCAGCTGAGCTCCATAATTGTGGCTGTGCCCCCTCCCAGCCTCTGGCTCACCCACGGCCTGCTCACCAGTGTGAGGAGTGGAGAAGGCCTTGAGGCTCTGCAAGTTCCCCCACAGTGTGGATTACGCACATGCTGGTGTGTAAGCCACACTGTTTTGGTCACCAATCTGTGCCAGGGTACCACAGGGCTGCTACGGAGAAAATGGGCCCCATCCCAGCCAGATCCAGTATGGTTGTTGTGACAAATGAGATGTGATTGTGGATACTCGTGTCTGTCTTTCCCTGGCCTGTGTTGAGCTATACTTTTAAGCAAATGTAAAAGAAGGCAAAAAATAAAAGAAATTGTACAGAGTAGGTTAATCATAGAGACTAGCTGAATTCCCTGCTCAGATTAGATGTTGTGCCCCCATGCATGTGCATACACATAGATATCTGCTCTTAGCAGGATTCATAGTGGATGGCTTTCATCCACACTAAGGGAAGAGCTAGTCTTTGGCAAAATTATGATGGTGCTATATTGTAGTTACAATTAAAGGATTCTTGATAGGATGTTATGATTACATAACATATCAATTAACACTATATATGATTAGTATAGCACATCAATTATTATTATTCAAATGCCACAGGATTTCTACAAAACAAATTAACATAGTACAAGCTGTAAGTAGTGTAATACAGAATTTATAATAAAATTAGTGACTTGAACCCTGTGCAGATCAAGTTGAATCTTAGTCCATGGTTTGCTCTATCAATGTAGCAATTATAAGTAGACTCTCAAAACATATAAAAGAATAAGTCACTCCCTCCATCCTCAGAGGATGCAAGCAATGGTGGAGGCATCCCTGCTACTGGAGGTTGATGGATTTCACTGTCTGTCCAGCAGCAGTGCTGGTTCAGGTCCCCCCCTTGTGCCTCCTAACTGGTTGGATCTCTGGACTGTGGGCTGCTAACATCACCTCCTTCTTCCATGGGGCCCTGGTGGCCAGGGGCCTGGGACCCTCCAGGACGGTAAGGAGGGGAACAGTCACCTGGTGCCCAGGAACCTTGAGGATGGGAGGGAGGAGAGAAAAAAACTGTTTGTCTGGGTTTTCTTCTGGGTTCACAGAGCATTCAGGGCCTGAGAATGAGATGAAGGGTAATGAATATATGATCCACTCAGTGACAGGTGATGGCTGCTTGCCTCATGAATTAGCATTAATGAAATCCATGAGCAGGGGCTGAAGCAGGGTGTACTGGTGGCAGTGGCACACATCAACACTTCACTTCTAAAGTGACTTTTCAGGGAAGGCAAGAATTAGGCATGTGCCACTGCCGCTCAGCTCTGAGGAGACCCCTGGTGCCACCAAGGCTTGCAGGGGTAGGGTTCAGAGAACAGTGGTGTGAAAGCAAAGGGAAAATCTGCCTCCAGGACAGGCTCCAGAGCAAACAGGGAGGAAGGTCACAAGGCTGGGAGTGGAAGCCTTGTAAATGTAAAACCACTGTAAATGGCAGGGCTCTGGACATGGTTAAACAAGTGCTATGTTCTATGATGTATCTGCAACTACATAGATAATATGCAATATATACACTATACAAAATACATTCCTATTGTATGTAGGTGTTTTGCATGTATAAATATACAGACATAGAGGGAGACAAGAAGTCAATCCATTTCAAGTGCAGTTCATGACATTAGAATCAAAATAAGCTCTACTGAATAGCAGCCCTCACAGACAGAAATGTCATGCACAGTTGTCAAAAAGGCAGTATCAAGGTCTAAACTAAATGAAAAAATTATGTCTCACGGTCTTTAAAACTCCAAAAATTGACATGCATGCTTGTCTAACGTGAGCTGTGTTATAGTAGCTTGCCTGCCATAATCTTAAGCCTTTATTTCATATGGAGCTGCTCTCCTGCTATGTGATTTGTTTGGGTCCAGCAGTGTCTGAGTTCCACGTTGTCCTGCAGGGGCTGCTCCAGTGCTCCTTCAGTGCTCTTGACTGAAGATGCCTTCATAAATCATGGCAGGATTACCTACATGAAATATGAAAAAAGGCTAGCAATGTCATCAGTAAGAAGCAGGATTTGAGGATATCCTACTTACAGGTGCCAAACTTCCTCTGAACCTGCCAGTTTTATGATTTGCCACCACTTTTTCCATTGCCATGCACCATCACTTCCAACATTATTGCCTTGGCACTTCTCCTCATCATCCCTCAGGGAAAAGAAGGAATTATATCTGTGGCTACTCTGTCTTATCTGCCCGTGAGGAAAGGGCAACCAGAAGGGACACAGTTGCAGTGCTGACCCTGAAGAACTTGGAAAATAGCTCCATCTCATTTCAGCTATTCCAGGAGGCCTTCTGTCTCCCTAGTGGTAACTCAGTTTCAAAAACAAGAGTGCTGGGCACCTTTCTTTGAGCAAACAATTTTAACCTGCCTGGTACTGAGGTAGCCTGGGGCAGCCTGAGCTTTCAGAAAAGGCAGTGTCTGTTTCTGTGGTATTAGTGGCTCCCTCAGCCACATATCAGCACCCTGGGCAGTTTGGGTAGTCTCTTAGCACAGATCAGTCAGCCTGTCCTCCCTCACCAGCCTTCCCTGAGTGCTTCCTCTGCCCTTGTTGTAGGCCAATCTCCTCCCGTGCTGCCTTCTATTTTTTTTTGTTTTGTGTTTTCTTTTTTTTTGTTATCTTTAGTGCTCCCAAACACATTTCTGCAACGCCTATCAGAAACTTCAGTTTGAAAATTCAACTTATGTATTTGAAACACTGAGCAAGATAACTGGCTTTCTTGAATACTTTTGTGGGCAAATTATGCCACGTAATGCTTAACACTGTATTAACCATGAATAGATGGAGTTGTAGCCTTATTCTTGAAATCAGGGTCAGCACTTTAGAGAAAAGACATTGCAGCAAGACTTTAAGACTGTAAGTAAACTTATCAAGATTTAAAGATTTTTATCCTGATTTTGACAAATGAGATAAAGCAATGAACTTAAGAACTGGGAATTCTCCTGTAGACAAAGGGAAAAAAAAAGGGAATGTGTGTTCACCAATCTGATTACAAGCCAACTGTCATCAAATTATAGATGTTGGATTAAGAGAATTAAGGACTCCTGCTTTATTTTAAATTATTTTCTTCACTCACAGCAGCCGTAATTACATTTGCTCATACCAGTAGATCCTCCCCTAACACATGATGTAGTAGGAAGCACTTTTCTGGTTTCACTTTCTTTGTGTTTCAGAGCAGGCAAGAGATTTTGTGTAACTTCTGGGGGAAGCGGAACTTTTAAAATCAGTAAACCAGTAACTCCCTGTGCCTCTAAAACTCAACTTATAGCTCAGAAGTCCTGGATTTCTGAAAACTCCCCTCCATTTACCCTGCCTCGATCTCTGAAGTGAATTATTGCTGTATTTAGCTTCCCACATTTCATAGGTAAAAACTAAATAAAGATAAGGAGGGCTCTGCATTTTACTAGCACTCAGCTAAAGCTGCAGTTTCATTTTACATAGAATTGAAACTCCTTGAGCTCTTAGCTGGTTGACAAGTTCCTAATATTAAAACAAACAAAAAAAAGATCAACCTGAGAGCAAAAGAAACTGCCAAGTGTCTGTACAGCTATTAAAATTTCCACAGTTTGCAGTCATAGATTGTGAGGGAGCACCTGTCAAAAATAACAAGGTTGAGTGACTGGATGTTGAGTTTTAGAAAACTTTCATGCAAGCAAAGGGGACACTAAGCATCTTCTATTCCAGTGACATGTACCAGAGATGTGGCTGGTTACCTGAAAAAAATCATTCACAATCCAACTTGTGCACTCTCTTCCACAGAGTTTTCACTTCTTTGTGTTCAGTTACCTGTGTCCTTATCCTTTTTGTCTTGGTTTTGGTTCCTTTCCCCAAGTTCCTTTCACTTAACAGACATTTCTTCCAGACCTCTACATAAAGTATTCCGCTTAAGAGATTTGTCTGCTCATATTAGTGCACAAGTGATCCTTAGAAAGATCTGAATCCTTGAAGCTAGTAACTGCAGAAATAAATCCCAAATAACAATTATAAAAATTACTAAACTTCCATGTCAATTAACAATTTTTGTCTCCCTTCATGCAGCTTACATTTCAAAAAGGAAAAACAAAAAAGGAACTTGAGCTTCTGCAAACTTTCTTGATCACATGAGTATTACCCTTTCCTGATGCCTTTGTCTCCTAGCTGATTAATCTCATACTCTCTCATTAAGGATTTTGAAGTTGTGTTCCTTTGGTGTTCAGATGAAAAGAAAGAAGATACAGTGTAGATTACTGTTGTCTTGAGTGGGTTATGTCATGTTACATTCTTCCCTACGCCTCAGATGAACCACTGGAAACAACTTTGATGCTATTCTCTTCTGTTCCAGTTTATGGTTTCTTCCAGAATCTAATCCGTCAGACCTAGAAGTGCAAAGAATATGGTATGTTAAACTTTTATTTTAAGTTTGCTTGTAGACATTTTTGACTGGAACTGTTGTGGAAGATTTTCAAGAAAATATTCTGCTTCTCTGTTTTCCAAATGATTCAGTTTACTGTTGTGGTTAGAAGCTGCAGACAATTATGAAAGGAAAGGATTTATCTGTATTCCTGTACTTCAGAATGAGCATGATATATTTTCTACTTGCTGTAACTTCTGAGGTGTTCCTCTAGCCTTTCTCCCCATGAACAAATACATGGAACCTTTACAGAAAATCTTCCTTCAGAAACACATAGCTGTACTGTTGCTGAATATTTGAAGAATACCCTAAATCATTAAGAGTTTATGCACATGTCAGTTAAGATCAGTAGATTAGTTCTTTTCAAACTTCTTATAAAGCCAAGCATAGATCACAGAGAAAAGAACAGCTCTCGTACTCTAGCTGTACTATTAAGCAAGCCTCTCATTGCAAAGACATTGCACAAGACAGCATTGCTTTTTGCTCTTGTTTAGAAGTATTTTTGTTTTTTTCTGGTACTATAACGGATGCGAGGTTTTACACATGTGATAGTCAGATTCAGCACCAGAATGTAACTCTATACAGTTCAAATAGCTAATGCATTAAAAAAAATATCAGGAAAGGGGAGAATATACGAAGAAGTGAAGCACAAAAAGCTAAGCTGGCTCTGCAACCACACTTAGGTCCCTAAAAAAACTGAACTACAAGAGAAATTTACAAGTATATTCATAAAGACTTTCAAACCTCAGATTCTTTGCACCTAGTTACAGACACCTAAATGTGCAGTATTACTCTCTGTTTGGTGTGTAGTAAGCCAGAGCTCTCTCAATCTTCAGAGCCAAGCAGCAGCTGGAGAGGGATCTCTCAGTCTCTCTCTTCCTTTCCTCCTTCCTCTCTTGAATATCAGTGCAGCCTAGGTTAATGACAATAAGCACTTACTTTTGGGTAAGCACCAAAAATTAAGGGTCTGAGTGCAATGGCTGCATACAAGTTCATGTAGAAAATCTTGTTCATGTTTTGTGTCTTCAATATAGACTGCAATCATACTTTGCCCATGTCATGCTCCAATGCTTGGACAGTGTTTATTTTGGATTATCACATCTTTAAAGGTTGAATCTAATTAGCTTTTCCTCCTGTTGCATTAAGTATGTAGCAATTTGGCATAAAATAACCTCCCTTGCTTTCCAGCTGGTCCACAGAAATCAGAGGGGCTGGGTGTGTTTGAGCTTAATTTTTGATTTGAGCCAATTAAATACTACTAAGTCTGGTCAGGTTCCCAGATGCAACAATAGTCTGATTTACACTACAAGCCTCATCTCATTCCTGAGCAGATTCACCAGTTGTGAGTATTACTGATTACTCACCACAAGTCTGGTTTAGTTCAATAAGAACTTCCATGAACACAGATTCACCAACAATGCAATCTATTGGATAATTAATAAATACACTAGACTGGCAACATACAAATTTCTTTTGGGGAGAAGTGGAAGCGAGACTGTGGTCAAATATCCTGTTACTGCCGCCTTTAATGGGGGACGGAGAGAAGTCCCTTCTATGTAAATGAGGGATACCAAGAGCAACAAAGCGATTACAAAGACTTTAGGTCTTGCACAAGGAAAGTACAGAATTGTGAAACTTTAGCATCACTTCCTCTTCTACCTGGCTGACTGAGGGTAAAAGGGTTACCCGTTTCTGCCTGATAATGTACCACACTTCAGCACACCACCATGCCCAGAGTAAGCCCTTAGCCACAGATCTCATGGAAATCCCCTTACCACATATGTAACAGCATATCTCATGGCTGTAGGTCTCATTCCTGCACCTTCCTTATTTTAAAGGTGGACTTTGATGTGGCTGCCAGTATTGCCCTCTCTGACTGCAGATTCTGTGTCCATGGCTGGTGACAGCCAGCATTTCATGGTCTACTGTGGTGTGCATTGTCAGATTCACAGAAGAGGGTACCCAGGGGATGGAGCAAAATGTCTTGCAGTGCAAGGAGCCTCTATGGTTTTCCCATCAGCTGTCTGCTATGCTCCATGGGCACTTACCTTGGCCAATGTTCTTGGCCCTGGGGTACATTGCTCCGCCATAAAAGATGGAGACAGGTGATTGCTTGGGTATCAGGGGCCATTTGGCTAGGCTAGACACTCTTTCATTAGTCTCATAATGTTCTTCACATGCATAAAATGCTGTGCCCCCTGGGGAAAAAAAAAAAGGAAAGGAAATACCAGTGTATGCCTCCTGAAACTTCTAATGCTGCTTGCATATTCATTCCTGGTCACTGTGAGACAAGAACCAGAATTTAGATGTATCGTTAGTCTGACCCAGTGTATAGATGAAATATTCCCATTACATTAAAATAACACCTCCATTTTTCCTTGGTTTTAGGTACCTTGTGCAAAGATGTCAAATGCATTGCCGTTTATCTTGCTCTTCATATTCCCAATGCTGCTGTCAGGGGCTTGGTTTCCCAAAACTTTACCCTGTGATGTTAAATCTTCAGAAGATACTGTGACAGTGGACTGCACCGACCGGCGCATTACAGAAGTCCCCAGAGGGATCCCTGGAAACGCCACCAACCTTACTCTGAGTATTAACCATATTCCCCACATCTACCCAACATCCTTTCGTCATCTTGAAAACCTCCAGGAAATTGACTTCAGATGCAACTGTGTGCCTGTCAAACTGGGGCCCAAAAATAAAGTGTGCACCAGCCCACTGAAAATTGAGAATGGCAGTTTTGCTGCCCTGACAAGATTGAAGTCATTGTATTTGGATGCAAACCAGTTGGGAGGAATACCCCGAGGACTTCCTGCTACTTTAACCTTGCTGAGCCTGGAAGCAAACCATATCTTTTCTATCCAAAAAGTCAGCTTCTCAGAGCTAGCAAACATAGAGGTATTGTATCTTGGACAGAACTGTTACTACCGCAATCCATGCAATGTTTCATTTGAAATTGAGGAAACAGCATTCCTGGCACTGAAAAGGTTAACAATTCTATCCCTGAAGTCCAATAACTTAACACAAGTCCCACCCAATTTGTCATCTACTCTAAAGGAATTGTATATTTACAACAACATGATTCAAGAGATTCAAGAACAGGATTTAAGTGGCCTTCCCAACCTAGAAATTCTTGACCTAAGTGGCAATTGCCCACGTTGCTATGATGCCCCATATCCTTGCATTCCCTGTCCCAAGAGCTCAATTCAGATACATTCAAAAGCTTTTGACTCCTTGGAAAATTTAAGGATTTTGCGGCTTCACAGTAACTCTCTTCAGAGCATACCCAGCAGCTGGTTTAAAAACATCAAGAATCTTAAAGAACTTGACCTCTCCCAAAATTTCCTCATGAAGGAGATTGGAGATGCCCAGTTCTTGACATTTCTCCCCAGCCTTGTGCAGCTTGATCTGTCCTTTAACTTTGAGTTGAAGGTGTATTCTCCCTACTTGAATCTTTCTAAGACATTTTCCTCCCTCTCTAACCTGGAAACCCTAAGGCTCAAGGGTTATGTCTTTAAAGAACTGAGGGCACGAGATCTACATCCACTGCTCAGTCTTAGGAATCTAACCATGTTGGATCTCGGGACTAATTTTATTAAAGTTGCAGATATGAAAGTGTTTAAAGAATTCCCAGCTCTTAAGTTCATTGACCTCTCAGTGAATAAAATTTCTCCTTCTTCCGGGGAAAGCAACCTCTATGGATTTTGCTCTAATCCTGGCATTTCAGTTGAGCAATTCAGCAGGCAAGTACAACAAGAGATGCATTATTTCAGGTATGATGAGTATGAGCGAAGTTGCCGTTCCAAAGACATAGAAGCTTCTTCCTACCAGTCGTTCGTTAAGGAAGATTGCCTAAACTATGGAAAAACTCTGGACTTAAGCAGAAACAATGTATTTTTTGTAAACCCCTTGGACTTCCAGGGACTTGGCTCCCTCAAATGTCTCAACTTGTCAGATAATGCAATAAGTCAAACTTTAAATGGAAGTGAATTCTTTTACTTGTCTGAATTGAAATATCTGGATTTTTCTAACAACAGAGTCGATTTGCTATACCAAACAGCTTTCAAAGAACTAAAACTTTTAGAAATTCTAGATCTGAGCAACAACCAGCATTATTTTATGACAGAAGGTGTTACTCAGTTGCTTAGTTTTATTAAAAACCTTGCCCATTTGAGGAAGCTGATGATGAATGAGAATGACATTTCTACCACTATTGATGTGGGAATGGAAAGTCAATCTCTTCGAATTTTAGAATTCAGAGGAAATCGTTTAGATGCTTTATGGGTGGATGGAAATTCTAGGTACTTATCCTTCTTCAAGAATCTGACCCGCCTGGAAGAACTGGATATTTCCTTCAACTCGCTCAGTTTTTTGCCTCATAGTGTTTTTGAAGAAATGCCTCCCAGTCTCAAGATCCTCAATTTAACAAATAATCGACTGAAGAGTTTTATCTGGGGAAACCTCCCCTCTCTGAAGAACCTAGTAACTCTGGACCTGAGCAATAACCTTCTGACTAATGTTCCCCGAGAACTGTCCAATTGCTCTTCATCTCTCCAAGAACTGATGCTCCGCAACAATCGCATTCAAATGCTAACCAAACATTTTCTCAGAGGTGCTTTTAAATTGAGGTACTTGGACCTCAGCTCAAACAAGATTGAAGTTATTAAGAAATCTAGCTTTCCTGAAAATGTCATTAACAACCTGGAGATGCTGCTTTTGCACGGCAATCCTTTCAAGTGTAACTGTGAGGCTGTGTGGTTCGTATGGTGGATCAATCGGACACAGGTGACCATCCCTCTTCTGGCCACTGACGTCACCTGTGCTGGCCCAGGGGCACATAAGGGAAGGAGCGTGGTTTTCTTGGATCTGTACACCTGTGAACTGGACACATCATATCTGATCCTGTATGCTCTGACAGCTTCAGCCATCCTTGCCTTGATGGTGATGCCAGTGATGAGCCATCTGTACTTCTGGGATGTGTGGTACAGCTACCATTACTGCACTGCCAGGCTGAAGGGCTACCGGCGCTTGTCTTCTCCAGCTGCTTGCTATGACGCCTTTATTGCCTATGACAGTGAAGACCCAGCTGTGAACGAGTGGGTGCTGCAAGAGCTGGTTGAAAGGCTGGAAAACCAAAAAGCCAGGCAGTTCAATTTATGCTTGGAAGGAAGGGACTGGCTTCCAGGACAGCCAGTCTTTGACAACCTTTCCCAGAGCATTCAGCTGAGCAAAAAGACCATATTTGTGCTGACCAACAGATATATTAAAAGTGGCCGCTTCAAGACTACATTTTATATGGCTCATCAGCGGCTTCTGGATGAAAAAATGGATGTCATTATCTTGATATTTCTTGAGAAGGTTTTGCAGAAGTCCCGCTATGTGCGTCTGAGGAAGAGGCTGTGCAGAAGTTCAGTCCTGGAATGGCCAACTAATCCTCAGTCTCAGCCCTACTTCTGGCAGTGCCTGAAAAATGCCATAGCTATGAGCAATTCTCAGGCTTACAACAAGCTTCTCCAAGAAACTGTTTAGGTCTACTGTCCCTGTCTATACTGTTATGATGCACGTGATCAAATGATCCTAAAGAAAAGATCCTGAACCTCGTTTGTGGAAACTGTCAAAGCCTGGAAGTTATACCTCTTTGATGTTATATCCCAAGATGAAAGGCACAGTTACTTTGAAATCAAAGAATTCCAAATTGAATAAAAAGTGTTGCCAGAATTGATATTTAGTTGACATTCACCTTGGTTTGCGCTGATCTCTGCACAGAAGGAGATGGTGCTAAAATGGGAAGGTGTGTGAGATCAGGTTCTGTAGGGCTTCTAGGCTGCTTTGTGAAAGCAAGGAGGGGGGGCAGGACAGCAGAGAGGCAGAGGAATAGTCACAAGGCAGGTGGAACAACAAAGACAGGAATGGAAAATAAAAAGAAGGGAAAGTGGGAAAGCTGATAAGAAAGGAGGAACATGCGGCTATACTAGAGCATAGCAGAAGTTCAGATGCATTCACTGCTAATTTCCAAATAGATTTCTCACGTTGCCTTTCATCTCCGTCCTGGGCTTTTGTCTGAGCTGGGTCCTCCCTGAAGACTTTAGGGCTCCTCTCTAATGTTATACTATATCAGTTTGAGGACCTTTTCCACCCAAGCCTGGGGTGACCACCCTTTCTGTACCTTGGGTATTAGCTGCTCTAGCCAGGGCTGGCGCCTGAGGAATACTACCTGTCCCCAGAAGTAAATTTAGACAGAATTTGGAAGTGAAAAGCATGTAAGATCAGGTCACACAAGGAAAGCATCCTTCCCACTGTTTCTTTAGCTGTACTGTCGTTCTCCAGAGGAGCCTTAAGCCTTCCTTCATCTCCTTGCTCTCCAGGCAGGTCCCTCTCCCACAGCAGCTGATGGGAGACAAAACACTTGATATAGGAATGGGTCTGACTTTAGGGACATCCTGAAGAAGGGAAGAAAAATAGACACCGGTGTCTGTTCCCCACTCTGTTTCACAGTACAGACTCACTGAACACATGAGAGTATTTCAAATGAAACCTTTTGTAATGGCAGCCTAAACCTCTAAGCATGACAGAGGCAGGTTCTCTGCTTGATGTGATGATGTCTGTTTTGGGAGAAGCAGCACATTTCACCTTGCTGAGTGCTTCTGTCTGCAGTAGTCTGGGCAGCTTCTCCTCTCTTGATCAAAGCCCTTTTTCTTTTCTGGCAACTAGTCTTGGTGACATCTCTGGTTGATGTTGTCATTGTTAACTGCTTTAAATTTGTTTATTTCAGATGCCACTTGCATTTCCACACCTAAATGTTCTGGCTGATACTTTCTTTTGACACAAGACAGAAAAGCAAAGAAACACAATAAAAAAATGTATATAATAATATAACAGATAAGAAAGGTTTTTCTTTCTCAATTTTTCACAACATTTTTATTGATTGAATACAGAAGTAGGAAAAAGATGAGGGCCATTAAAAACTGGGAGTTTTAGAGTTATATTTTAATAATATGTATTTCTGGTGGTTTTGTTTGTAAGCCTAAACAATCTGTATGTCTAAATATAACATGAATTGTAATGTGACTCTCTCCATAAGGTAATACTCGAAACAGGAACCTCCATCCCACAGTTACTCCTGCACCATCTCCCTCTGCCTCCCCACAAAATACCTATTTGCAGCAGATCCTCTTTCTCAGTCTCACTGGAAAGGGCAGGAATGCCAGGTCACTTAGCCTTTCTGATGTTGAGAGGATAGATAATTTTCCGCTTCCATTGAGAAGCATGCACAGGATGGGCATGAGATGAGTAGCAATGAGTATAAATTGATGCAGATACTAAGACAGGTGACTAAGAAAGGTATCCTCCTTGGTTTGTTGATTTGTTTCTTGCTAACAAGAAGGTCTCATGAGTGAATGAGTGATTGGGGGACATTTTGGACCATGAAGCAGCTGAATTTAAAATATCTAGTGACAGGAGGAAAATAGCCAGCAAAATTCTGAATGTGAGAATACTAGACTTCAGGCTGCTCAGGGAAGTAGTTTGTAAGGCCCCTTGAGAAAATGGTTTTGAAGATGCTGGGATCTACCACTGTGGTCAAAATTTGAACACCACCTTCTGAGCATGGGAGCATGTAATTCCAAAATGCTGGAAGTCAAACTGGTGAGGCAGAAGACTGGCTTGGCTGACCAGGGACCTTTCTCTGGAGCTAAGGCAGATAAAAGAAAGTGTATGGCCAGTGAAAGCAAGGCTGAGTGACTTGGGAGGATGTTTTGGTTTAACCCCAACTAGCAACTAAGCACTACACAATCACTCACTCACTTCTCCCCATCCTGGTGGGATGGGGAGGATGAATCAGAAAAGAAATGTAGCACTTGCTGGTTGAGATAAGGACAGTTGAGTAGTGGAAATGAAGTAAAATATAGTTCTGCAACAACAAAAATAGTAAGAAAAAAGGAAGAGAGAGAGACAGAGGGGGAGAAAGAAAACCCATGAATGACAAGTGATGCACAATTAATAGCTCACCACCTGCTTACTGATGCACAACCCATCTCCAAACCACAATCAGATCCCTTTCTGTGTTACTCCACCATTTAATATACTAGGTATGAAATTCTATGGCACAAGATATCCCTTTGGCCAGTTCAGGTCAGCTGTCACAGCTGTGCCCCCTCACTTGGGCAATTCTCTCTGGCAGAGCTTGGAACTTGCTTGCCTGGTTGGTATAGCTGTGTCCAAATTACAAACTACTGAAGAGTTCTGAGGTTTCTGTACATCAGGGTGTTGTGATAATATAGCTTGTTATTTGGTGTGAGGTCATTTAGGAGGAGGAACTATGGATTTTTGGCCAATTTAAAAGCGGACTTCTACAGTGACATTAACAAATCTATGTGTCATTCTCCCTTCAGAGGTGAGATCATAGATTTTATGAATATCTCATCCTAATGCAGGATTTTAAGAGGATGCAACATGCAAATATTTTAATTGCAACCCAAAAGTATGATTTTTCTCCTTTAACTCTGTAGGTGTTTGCATTGAGAACACTTTCAAGAAGGCTAGGTGGCTGCTGCTTCAGGCTTCCATGTGCAGCAAGTTGATCTTGAATAACCACGTCACATGGACATCAAAGTATCTGATGTACTATAAACACCCACTGTGATGACCAAAGAATGCTCTGCATCAATTGCTACTTCCTTACAGAAATTGTAACAGGCCATGGCTAGATTTGGTATTTTGGTATGTGGCCTGGAAGAACCACACATGGAATAGAAGAAGCAGAAAGAGGATAAAGGAAGAAGAATACTGGTGAATTAATTGAATTTTTACCATTATTTTGGAATTGGCAGAAAAAATGTGCTCTTTACATTATTTTTATTAGTGTGACACAAAAATAGGAATTACTGAAAGGTGGTAAGAAACATCTATACTTACAGCACAGATTTATATGACTGTAAAATCCTCTCTGATCTCCCTGTTTTTAAGAACTGACATATGAGGAACTTGTAGGTGCCTCCTCTGTGAGAAAAGTTTATAATTGAAGGAACTTCTGAAATCAAAGGAAGTCTGATTTCAACATAGCTTGTTTAGTCTCTTGTTCTGCAATAAAATTGGGTGCTATGTAGCAAACATTCCATAAAGGAACTTTATAACAGCATCTCTAAAAACACACTGTGTAGTAGATCACATTGGGGTTCAATAGGCCCTCTAGAACTGTGAACTTAAGTTTTGTCTTCTGGCTAACGCTGACTTTTCATTTCCTCAATCTTGTTCTGAAAGTATCAGCCTGTAGAAATTAACCCTATTGTTCATTTGAAAAAAAAAAAACAGCCAACAGGCCAAATTTCTCCATTTACTATGAAGATATTCAGATAATTTTGATTATAATTACTCTCAGTTGCCTCTGGATGAACTCCACTGAACATCTATGGAAGTTATTCTCATATTTTGGGAAGACAGATTTTGTGTCCAAATACAAAAGACACATTAATCTATTATCTCTAGAAGTATAAGTGATAAAAATAAAGCACAGAGAAGTCAAATAGTTTCTACTAAATCCATATGCTGCTGCTGAAATTAAAATGGTAATCTGGATATCCAGCTTCTAAAAGGAATTTGTGTGCATTCTTTAGTTTATAAGCACTTAGAGGTTATTATACATGGGATTATTTAATTAAAAAAATAGCCAAAATGGAGAATCAAATGTGTATCTGGTGAGAAATCTTTAATTTGGGTGTGTGAAGTATGAGACAGCCCTACTAAGTTCTGAAAACTAAGGTGGTTAGGGTGATTTTCTTTGGTGAGACAGTATCTTTGTTCAAGACATTGGGTCCCCAACTAAAGAAGTGTACCAGAATAGACACAGATCAAAATCTATGGCCTTATCTCTCTTTGTTTTCTTTCCTTTATTTTTTCTGCATACTTCTAAGGGCAACATTTTAAGCAAAACCATCTCTAGGTAACTTGATTTTTTTTAAAGATAAACTCCCATAAAATAAAAACCATCTTTGCAGATGAGAATTCAGAAACATATGAGGAAATAAAGTTTCAGTCTTTTTCTATCAATGACATTATTGAAAGAGTGATAATAGACTTACATAATTCTGGAAAAGCTGGCAAGCTGTAAAATGGAAGGTTTCCACTTTTAGTTTCTAAATATTTTTCTGAATATTTTCTTTCATTTTACAAGCTAAGTTCTAGTCACACTGTCTTAGCTATGCGGTTTTTCTATGTCATACTCCCCACAGTAATATCTGCAACTCTGGTATCATACATGTTATCAGTATTTTATTAAGATTCCTCAAGAGTGAGAAGGTCTGAAAGTATGTGTTACCTAAAAACACACAAGCCCAGTCTTGTATTTTCCAACAGATAGAGTTGAACTTTGAAGGATATCTCTAAGTTTTGTAAAGGTTAGCAACTAGCTTGAAAGAAAGAGGAACCTAAGAGCACAAAAGAAACATAATTTCTCAAAGCCCTATGCTATTGTTAGGAACAAAACAAATTAATTGACAATTCCAGTCTGGCACAGTCCTTAAAAATTTTCTTGTATTAGTAATTTTACATACAATGAGTGATTACTAATGTAAAATGAGAAAAAAAATTTAATTCTCTTGGATAGGCCAGTTCTTCTTTCCAAAAGAAAAATAAAAGCTCTCCTTTTCTACTATCTTAAGGAAAAGCACTTCAAACTAGTGTGGGTGTTAACAGGGCTGGAGGACCAGCAAGGGAGAAGAGCAGATGCTCCAATTGCCCACTCTGTGGGCAGCTGGCCTGCAAGCCAAAATTGAGAAGGAGAAGCTCAGCGTGTCAAACCCCAAATCCTGCCACAAGCACTCCTCTTAACTGGGAGGAGCCAGGCCCAGGGAGTTCCAGTTCCTTCCTTCAGTGTGATCCTGCACTGAGGGCTGGGTGCTAGAAAAGGATAGTGTCAATGGCTCCACCTTGTCCAGCTCTCCAGTTCAGGCTGTCCTTTCATGAGACAACCTGATGCAGACTCACAAATGCTCTCTAATATTGTTTCCTTGGGAAAAATAAAGCTCACAGCTTTGGCCTTCAGGCGCAATCATGTTCTCATACCTATTTACACATTTTTTTTCTGATTCCGCTACAGGGCAGAGAGCTCAGACAGGACTTTAAAGGCAAATTTGGCATAACAGAGCCTAAGCCTTGTTGGCAATCCTCCTAACTAATCCTCTTGGTCTGGAGGTAGAGTTGACATTTCACTAAGTGTAAGCTTGAGAAGGATGACCAGAGACAGTGATTGAAGGACAAGAGATTCTCCAGACCCAAAGACCACTTAAATGAAAGCTAAACTAATCAGGATAGCACACAAAGATACCTCATTGCCTTGTGAATTTTTTAGGGTTTTTTTCCCTCTAATTTCTGAGTCTTCCTGTATGTATCCTTAACTCTGATCTTTTGTGACTTGTTATATACTGAATATTGTTCAGGGGAAAAATAGTCTAAAATTGTATTAACTCCTGTTCATAAATTCCTGATAGCTAAAATAATTTATAGCTTCTGTCTCCTTCTCTCTCTATCCCTCTATGTCTTGTCTCTCCATGGCAATATATTGTCATGCAGAGCACAGTAGCTGTTGCGCTGTAGTTATACAATGCAGCTGTTTTTCAGAATATGAAAATTTCTTGTAGTGTAAATGAATGGAAAATGCATGTTGGCTAAATGAAACATTACAAATTGGAGCATGAGATTAAGGGATTGGATGCACCCTTGGCAAATTTTCAGATGTCAGCAATCTGAGTGGTGCAGTTGGTGCTCCTGAAGTTGGATTCAACCAGAAGACCTGGGCAGGCTCAAGAAATGAGCCTGTGGGAATATCTTGCTCCTGAAGAACAGGATTCATCCAGAAGACCTGGGCAGGCTCAAGAAATGAGCCTGTGGGAATATCTTGATGCTTAGTAAGATCAAATGTAAGGTGCTGCATCGGGTCAGGGCAACCCTCAGTACCAACACAGGCTGGGGGATAAACAGATGGAGAGCAGCCCTGCCAAGAAGGACTTGGGGGTGCTGGTGGATGAGAGCCTTGACATGACCTGGCCATGCAGACTCCTACAGGCTGGCTTGTGCTTGGCAAACTGACCAGCCCCTGGGCTGACTGACAGGGGCTTTGCCCAGTCACATCTCTCCCAAGGCTGCAGACGCTTCACTGGCCAGAGCCTGAAGGGGTGTAGATATCAAACCAATGAAAATATCCAGACTGGGCTTTTCAAGAGCCCTTTATAAGGAAGGGCTTGAGATCAAACTCTCTCTGTTGCCATGTGAACATTGGGGTGAGTGGTCTCTTTGTCTCCAACCCACTAACCCCCTAAACTGATGTTACAGACTTTCAACCCAGAAAACAAACACGTCCTGTGCTGTAGCCAAAGCAGTGTAGCCAGCAGGGTGAGGGAGCGGATTCTGCCCCTCTGCTCCACTCTGGTGAGAGCCCACCCAGAGCACTGCATCCAGCTCTGGCATCCCCAGCATGGGAAGGACCTGCTAGAGCAAGTCCAGAGGAGGCCACCAAGACAATCAGAGGGATGGAGCACCTCTCCTATGAGGAAACGCTGAAAGAATTGGGATTTCTCAGCATGGAGGAGAGGCGGCTTTGGGGTGACGTGATTGTGACCTTTGAGGATCTGAATGGAGCCTACGAGAAGGATGAAGAGGAGCCTTTCATAGGGGTGTGTAGTAACAGGACAAGTGAGAGTGTCTTCAATCTGAAAGTAGATTTACATTAGCTAATAGGAACCCTCACCCATTCTGTGAGCGTGGTGAGACACTGGAACAGGTTACCCAGAGCAGCTGTGGATGCCCCATCCCTGGAAGTGTTCAAGGCCCTGAGGAACTTGGTCTAGTGGAAGGTGCCCGTGCCCATGGCAGGAGGTTGGAACTATTTTATCTATAAGGCTCCTTCCAACTCAAGCCATTCTATTCCATGATTGGAAGACTGGAATCTGAGTTTGATGTATTAAGTTATTGAGGAAGACTATTGTTGAGAGAGTTAATTCTTCCTGAATCCTCACATTCCTGTCTGCTCATCACCACATACCTGCCCACCCATCACTTGGTCATAACAATTCTTATTTTTCAACACATTTTTTTGTTCTCCTTCCTTATTTCACTTTCACCTTGTATTTTATGAGGGAACTTTTTCTGCAGAGCAAATGAGCTGACTCAACATTGATCTCAAATGTCAATATTCTCATTATTCATTATGTTTTGTTCTCATTTTAGATGACAAAATACCTCAAGCTAGCTATCCAGTATGAGATATTTTCTGTGCATATGCATTAAATAAAAGCACATCCAGGAAACACTTCATGTCAGCCTGTAGTGATGCTGATGACACACACCTGTATTGCACATTCAGACACATTTCTTCATCTAACTCCAGTAAAACCACTGCATTAGCTGCCAGAATTTCTTTCTCATTTCTGCAAGTAAACGGTCTCTCCTTCAGCACAAATTCATATTTAAACTCTTTTTCTTAATTATGTAAGTGGTTTGAGTAATTTTTCATTTGCATGGTTATATGTCACAGTGTTGTGTAAGAATACCTATGCTATAAAATTGCTTTATGTTTCGGGTTTGTTGCTGCATGTGATCCAGCTGTTAGTGTAAATAAATTTTGAATTATCAGTGTAGAAAAATTCATAACATTTTCATCATTTAAGCTTCCCCTTCAGGCTAATTTTTAACCTACAGCAGAGGATTTGAAGGTTTCTAACAGCTAATGCCAACACTTTCTACATGTTCTACTCATGTGAAGGTGTTTGCCCTGAAGAAAATGACCAGAGTGCAATCTAATTTCACCTTGGTCACTTTAATACAGAATATGAGCACAGTGCTTGATCTGTACTACAGGATTAATACCTTATTTTAGTATGTGAAAAGTAGAATCAACAAACTTTGACTTCAAGTCAGACCATGGGACGACTAAAGAAACAGTGATCCTAAAAGCATGACTTTTTTAGAGGATTTTAGCAGTTTTGAGAAACTTTGGATTTTGATACTGGACTGAAATTGGCACATTAAATGCAAAGAATGTCACCAGGAGATGTCTTCAGCCTATGCATAGATTAAATGCAATTTTCTCAAGTTTGAAAAAGTTGAAGGAATTACATCTTAATGGCAATGATTAATGGAGACAGTACCTAGAGGCTTTCCACCTACTTTACCTGATTAGGTCTCATGCCCATCAGCATCTTTTCCATTACAACACCTTTTCAGTCTTGAAGGAAACTGGTGGGAGTTAGAACTGGGACTTTAGTGAACCCGATGGAAAACATCTTTCTGCAGAACTTGGGCAGTCCTGCTGTCACCAGCCTGACCATATTGTTACTGTCTCCCACTAACCGGGCCTGGGTGGGAGCCTCCCTGCCTGTGTCTGTCCAGCACCTTGATCTAAGTGCCTCAATTGCACTTCTCCACTTGAACTTTGCTCTGGGAAATCTTGTGTTCAAATACATCCTTACAAAAGAAGACTCTAATTCTGACTCCACAAAATACCTGCTGTATGCTTTCAAAACCTGCCAGAGCTGTGAGTGAATCCCTTCTGCATCTGATTTCCTCAGGCAGGTCATAGCCTCTGGAGAGGTTGTACAGAGTTCATCTGCTCTGGAAGAGCAGGATTTATTTTTCAATTACCAGAGGCAAATTCAGTCACGGCATTGAAACCATTCTCAACACTTACAATCCCTAAAATCTTTGTATATATAAGAAGTCATCATTCTGTTATAACATATGTCTAAGAGCAAACCAAAGAATGTACAAACTTCTATTCACTCTTAGGAGTGAATGCTAGATGTTCTTGATAAAGTTGCAAGCTTTAGAAAAGCTGACATGTCTATTTTCAAGTAATTTAATAACCTCATAGATCTATCACTGAAAGAAAATTAGATATTTGCATAAAGGAAACTGTATTTTTTTCTTAAATATATGAGGGAAAGGCAACTTGACAGATTACCTTTCCAGCTGAAAGCAGAAAACCAAGTATCACAACATCACTGGCATGTTCTGATCAGAGTTTCTGCAATCAGTTCTCCTCTGCCAGCAGAGATGATGCTGGAAATAGGTTTTCAATCACATTAGTGACATTGTGGGTAAGATTTCATAGCAATGAGCTTGGGGCAGACATTAGGTCTGATACAGAGCAGTTCTGTACACAGTATTCCTCTTTTACCATCACAGGTTTAAGCTTTTAAATACAGCATTATGTCTTCTCCTTTGCAGACCAATCATGCACCTTTACACTTGCTTTCAATTTATCATCCTTCCCCTCTCTCTAACACTACAAAATTATAAAGTAACTGGCTCCTGTGTTTTGGGTTTTGATACCATCTTCCTTTTAATCTTTTTTTTTCTGCCCAATTCAAACATTTTCCAGTCACTTACCCTTAAAAAACCCAACCAAAAAAACAATTAAAAAAAATTACAAAACAAAACCAAAAGTCAACCCAACAAAAAAACTTGTCCCCTTATTTATTCATTTGGCTTGATACAGTTAGGTTTTAATTAATGTATTTTGTTTGGTGCCTAGGACAGCCAGAAAAGGAGATTTTGACATAAACTCCTTGTCATCAGGTATTTTGATATATTGGGAAATATTTACTGAAGGCAGCTTTTATAAATTCTACAGTGTTGAGGAGATCAAATACTTGCACATGATTTCCATGGACATGATGTTTGCTGCAGGAACTTGGAATAGATTTTCAGTCACCCTACTCCAGTTATTGAGGCTACAAGTAAGTGGCATAAATGTTTATTCCATTTGCAACAAGTTGGAATAATTCACTATTGGCTTAGATATTTTTAAAAGATGTAACAGCATTTAAAAGGTATGGACAAAACAATTCTAAGTTTTAAAACAGTATCTTTCTTTTTGTATTGAACAGATACTGTGAAAAGGAGAAGGACAAGTGTTCAACTTCCCATGCATTGCTGCTAACATTTCCATCCCTTTTTTTTTTTTTTGGTAATGCCTTGAGGGAACAATTCAAATCACAGGAACAGAGACAGCAAAGGGCAGGAAAGAAGTGTGCAACATTAATCTCAACTGAATCCTAATAAAGTCAATAGTAATTTCTCTGTGACTACAATGGCTTTGAATCAGGTCCTCAGGGGTAGCTTTGTAAAGTAAGGCAGGTGCCAGCATTTTTGTAGATCCCACTTGATACCTATCTGCATGTTTAGACAGATGAATGTAGTGAAATTCTGCACTATCAGATATCCTTATATCTCAGACAAGGTCAACTTTATCTGCTATTGCAGTCAGCATTACAACTTTCTGAAGGTTATATAAAGTGATTATGAGAAGCCATTAAATTCTTCCCTGAAAGTGAGAAGGCAAATAGTACTCTTTAACCACCCATCACTATTTCTACATGAAAGGCAAAGGCAAGTCAGGCATTTCAAAGCACTTGGAAATAGAAATTTTGCTGAGCAGGTGTCTCTGCATGTGTGAGTGTGAGATTGTGTGGGGAGGGAGAGCTGGGTGGTGTGAGAAAGCTTCTAGGAGAAGCCTACAAAAGCAGCAAGGGCAACATTGTGGGATGGGAAAAGAGTCAGAAAGAGTCTTTGCAGTCCCTGGCCAAGAGAACTCCTTGGCCAGGAACTCCTTTTCTCCTTGTACTGAGAAAGTAAAAACTTTTACTGTGGCTGAGACAACTTTTGTTGTGGGCAAGAAAATAATAACTTGTCCATTCTTATGAACAAAAGCTTGCAGAGCAATCAGAGCAAGAAAAATGCAGGTTCTCTAGTTATCTGGAGTAATCTACAAAGCTTTAATCTCTGGCTGGCTGCTTGCATTAAGAATTGCATGCAGTGTGCCAATGCAGTGTCTATTTGTCCCATCCATTCCTCTTCTAGCAGCTGCTGTGTCTTTATCTGTGATACAGTTACAGTACACTTTACTTTTTTTTCTGAGTCACTTATTGTCATTTTCTTTTAGCCTTGGTGTTCTTTGTACAGCTAATCTGTCCAATTCCTAGATCTTTACTGAAGCATTTGTTTTTAAGGTCATTTAGACACTTGCTTCTGCCTTCAGTGTGTTCCCAACATCTACATTTGAACAGAGGACATGGAGGCATGTTCTGAGAGCCACACTTTGGTCTGCAGAATGGCTTTCTCTTCATGGCAATTCCACAGCCATATCCTGAATGCATTAGGAGGAGTAAAGATTTGGGTGCACACTACATCTGCACACCACTGGGTTCCCACTGTGAGGACCTCTGGAACTGCAGGCAGGGATGGTTGGTGCTCTCCAGCGGGTTCCCAGAGCTGGAAGAGAAAAGTACATGACACATTATGAAGCACACCTCTTCCTGGGACACATATGGTCTAGGCTTTTGGTGATGAAAATTTGTTTAAGATGCTGAAGGTCAAGTACTGCTTTGGTACTTGATGACTTTCTTTGCTTCAGATGCCTGCCCTGACATCCTCCTTGCTTGGCATCCTCCTGTGAGTTAGTGAGATGCCATTGTCTGGATGTCATTGTCCCCTACTGTGGTACAGAGGGAGCAGTTGCTCAGGTCCATTTTTGGAGGATATTATATTGGCAGTATCTTTGTCCAGTTTTTGTAGGGAGGGACAGTCTTCAAAGCTTTTGTTTAGTGATTTGGAAGGCTACAGCTGACAGTATCCTTTTAGTATTCTGGTACAGTTTTTCTGGCTTCCCATACTTGTTTCATATAATTTTAATTTCTTTTTTTTTTTTTATTGTAATAATGTCAATGTCTGACAGTGGGATTTTGCATGAGTGTATGGTTGACAGGAGAGTTTCATTAGCTCATTTATGCAAGTTCCCATTTACTTTAACTGTTCAAGCAGAACCTTGGCATAAAACTTTGATGAGGTTCATGATTTTTGCTGGCATGCAATAGACCTTCAAGATGTTCCAAAGTGAATTGCACTGGCATCTGTCAAATGCTTCCATAAGCCCAGATAAATTTAAGGCTCTAAACACTGTTTGAAATCTGCCTCTAATTGAACTAAGCTCCACAATTTCTGGATTTTAAATCTGCTGTCAGTTTTTTTCTTTATTTAAAACCTGCCATAGTTAAGGGCATGCAATGTCTGCACTGTTTGGGCTATCATTTCTAGTTCCATCTCATAGCTCATGTCCATGAAACCCAGGATCACTTGTAAATTGCAGATGTATGGGTCACATGAGGAATTTCCTGCTTTAGCCTGGCATATATTTTCCCAATGCAAATGATGAATACTTGTCAAAATAGGGAAGAGAAGACAAGCTCAGAAATATTATTTAATTACTTTGTAGCAGAATTTGCAATACTTACCTCAAACCCAGAAAAAAATGCAGAAGTCAGCTCAAGATAAAAATCTCCTAGATTCCTTTTTATTTTCTGCTTAAAGCCCTGCTGCTGTGACACTCCTGTTGCCATAAACATGCCCCTCACATAAGGCAATCCTTAAACCCATTTTCATCCAACTGCAACTCATGTTCAAACCTGTTTGATTACATCAGGAACACAAAATATTTTTAATAGTATGAAAATACTGTCCTGTGCCCATGGAGAGCAGATAAGTGCTAAGACTCCTCCCTCTGAGTGCAAATACAGTGAAACTGCTTTGAGATTCTGTTTCAGTGTGACTTCCCTAATGTTTTCTGAACTGAAAATGTATTGGAGTGAGCCTGGTTACTGTAGCAGCTGAGTTTCTGGTTAAGTATTCAGAATTTCCAACTGCACATCAGGTTAATGAATCTTGTTCACTAAGCTAGAAGATGCTGAAGATGAAAATTTGAATGAGTGAAAACATTTTGTTGTGGCAGTTTTGAAATTAAACATTTTAATTTTTCATCTTGAAAATGTTTGTACAGAATGGGAAAGTAAACAACTCCCACTGCTGTTACCGATCCAGTAAATATGTCATATTAGATTACTCAGTACAAAGGAGAGAAGTAGCTGCTCAGGAAGAATTCAGAATATTCTGTACCCTTCTCTTCTGAGAGCTGAGTGTTGTCATATCCATGAGCTGAGAACTACATTCCTGTCCCCACAACTCAGCTCTCTCATCAGCTCTGTTACTGACTTCAAGTGCTGAGCCTGGACTTAAATAAGGGGAAGTGCATCTTTTCCTGCCTCTGTTAAGCAGCAAGTTTGAGTCAGCCAGAATACCTTTTTGGTGAAAAGAATCAACTGCTCAAAGAGTTAAGTCTGCCCTTCTACATGAAAATTTGAATAACTTCTTGTATGTTAATGATTTCTTTTAGGCAACTGTCATTCTTCTTTTAGGAAAAATAAAAGTGTACCATCCCACAAAGAACAGCACAACTCCCTCTTTGCCATCCACGTGGAGCTTGAGTCACTGAGTGTGACAAATCACCCCAGGAGGGATTTGCAAGAACAACTCTTCCTCCTTAAGACAGCTCTGTGACTATCAGGTGGGAAGGATGCTGTAGCCAGAGGAAAAAAAAGAAAATTCTACCATCACACCCATCACACTGCTTTTCTAAAATGCAGTCAGAGTGCAGCAAGTGCATAGAAGCAAAGAGACAAAAACATGACACTGCAGAGATTCTTACTCCCTGATGGCCTTGGAGAGGAGTTCATCACAGAGATGGTCTGTCAGCTCAGGAAATGTGCATCCCTGTACAAGATGTCTTTCCTTCAAAATCTGAGATGCCAGAGATGCATTTGACAGTGGGGAGAGATTAATTTGGGTCTCTTTGCTGAATTTGGTGCTAACATTAAATGCAGTTTAAATGCCCACTCATTATGCTGCTCCCTCTGAAAAGTAAATTTATGTACCTTGAAAATACTTACAAGTATTCACGTCCAAAGAGTGATCCTTTAAATCATCTCAGGTTCCTCTGATCTACAAAAAGATTAGAAATATCAAAATAGTATGAAATACTACTCAGTTCTATCTGGTAATAGAAAGAGCTACAATTTATGTTACAAAACTTTCTACACAAAGTTGCATTCTCTATCTCTTTAACAAAATTTAAATATTTGAATTTTTTATGTTTATTATGCTAAATATGGGTGTGATCTGATGAAGTCTATCTCTCAGACTTTTTAAACTTCTGATTTCAATCTGGACAAACCCAAGGACTCAGAATGTATGCCAGTATTTCTGGTGTTTCTAATCATGGGGTGAACAACTATCAGAGAATATTTTCACTCTGTTTCCACCAAAGCAGGTAACATGATGTGGAAGTCCCTTGGTAGCTACAGTTCCAGAAAGTTTTGCACTTTCTTAAACATTTGGAGCAAGTCCTATTAGTGACTGATGTCCAATTCAGCTAAATAAAATGCCATGTCCTTGAAATAAATGAATAAGATAAAGCTTAGAAAATTTCGCTGGAGACAATACCTTAATTACTGCTCTTATATCCAGCAGATAGACATCATTGCTCAGATTAGACATGCAGCTGAACATTTTTAGGGCAAAAAAAACCCTAATATGCCCA
The DNA here is from genome assembly GCF_028769735.1 of Zonotrichia leucophrys gambelii. Classification (NCBI taxonomy): domain Eukaryota; kingdom Metazoa; phylum Chordata; class Aves; order Passeriformes; family Passerellidae; genus Zonotrichia; species Zonotrichia leucophrys. The sequence goes on along the minus strand of NC_088169.1, from coordinate 19,387,718 downwards.
TTTCTTTTCACAGGTTATATCTGCAACAGCATATTTCTTTAGATATAGAGCAACTAAAATTGAAAGCAAACCTTTGCAACCTCTCCCCCTCCTCTGACTGGCTGTGCTTTGGTTCATCATGTGGAATGCTCTTGAAATACATCCTCTGGTTTCCTCTTAGCTGAAACAAAGCTGGAAGACAATATGCAGCATCACAGATAATGCCCATTCATTCAGTCTAAGGACCAGATTATGATATCTCTCTAAAGTAAATTAGTCTGAAAAACACATAATTTTTCTTTCATCAGACTGTGCCAATGTCACTGATTAAGTCAGTATAAGCCATGTCAAATACTGCCCCCAAAACCATCCCAGGATAATATTTGTTTCTTTAATGCCATTTATTTAACCTTGGGAGAGGAAAACTTATTAAACCCATAAACAACTAGAATCCATGATATTTATAAAGTAGCTATGTTTTTCTTGTGACCTTTTCATAAATGCATTCTTTGTATAATTAAAAATTATCTAGAATGTGATTATTAGCCCCAAAGAACAAAATTATCATATTACAGGTTTTATTAATGGGCCATTCATCTAGCTGTTCTCTCTTGATAAAATCTATTTTTCCCTTGAAATAAATTGTCTGCCTCCAAGCCTATCTGTTCTGCTTGCTCTTCATGATCCTCACGGACCAGAGATCTTTCATTACCCCAGAAAACTACCATGTACTTTAGAAGCAGAAATCATCAGTTTCTTCACAGTCTTTCACTGATGCGTGAAGGTTTTAACAATAATTGGAAATAAATGATAATGCAGTCACTTTGATGTTTACCTATATTCATACCAAAGCAGTTTCTGATGACATCTTTCAGAAGTTCACAAATCCTAAAGAACATAATGTGTCAAGTCATTCCTATCTCATTTGTCTTTTTTTTCTTCATCTTAACAGGATTAAGGAAATTATATCTCAGTAACAAACTCCACAAAGTATCAGGGGTTTTCATCTTCCATTGCAGCACTAGGACTAAATGTTAACAGTGCTGTTCCCACTACCAGGAGTTTGCTCTGACAATTCTATTTACAGAACATTTATATTCTATTTATTGCTCTTACAGAACTGTATGAGCCAGAACTGCTACTAAAGCAATCCCCATGAAAAGAAATTTGGTTCAGGAGATGGGGCTTTTGCAGCTCTCACTGACTGAGCCATTCTTTCTTCTTCTGCAGCTTTACCAGAGCATCTCTCCATCTGCTCTCCTCAGGAACCCAATGTTACCTTTGCTTAACTGCATAAAGACCAGTCATGGATGGGATTTAAATATGCTTTTTAATATGGAATCTTTTCATTCAAGCAGGCATTATCTGAGATGGTGTAATGCTCATTTTGTATGTGAGCCCTGTATGGGTAACACCTCCATCCAAACACTTGGTAGATTTGCAAAACCTTTAACAAATTAAACACTTGAATTATTACCAGCCCTTTCCCAACTGTTGTTTCTGCCATCTGGATTCATAGCTTGCCCCAGTGAACTGTTTTACAACTTACATTTAATTATTTCAGGAAAGAAACTACTTTTGAAAAATTCTTGCAGAGTTTGACCTTTCTGCATAATGTTATCTTTAAATTTTGAGGAAAAAATTAGGCTGATGGTATCTAAACCTTGCACAGTCTTTTTCTTCTGTAGTATTTCAAAATGAGTAAGTCTACCATTTGGTTTGAAGACCTATCTGAAAATATCTCAAAAACTATTTCCCTAAAATAGTCAGCTTTTTTTTTTCAACCTTAACTTCATTATTTTTCAAAAATGTTAATAATCTCACAGAAATTAATTTTCAAGGGGTCACATTGAGGGCAAGATAAGCCTGCTCTGTTAGACTGCCTTGGTGAAAACATGACTATTTGACCCTTTCAGGTACCCCTTCAGGTACTCTTTCAGCTAGGAGAAATCATGGACTATTTATTTTAAGTGCACTCAGACCCTAACCTAGAAAAACACTGGATCTGAGCTTCAAAAGCCTCACATTCATTAACTCAGAGCAGTTAATAAGCTTTGGGGAGAATACCTGATTGAATTTCTCTATGAATTACAGCAGTCAGGTTGTGAACAGCAACAAATTCCATCTGTGTGATTTCAAATATTTAAATCTGTCTATCAAACAGTATATTGGATTTTACTTTTAGTTTTGCAGTACAAAAAAAAATTTAAAATCTGGAACTACTCAAATGAGCCACAATAGGCAGGACTCACATCTCAGTTGCCATTTACTGAGAAGATCCTTTTCCTGAAGATTTCTAGCTTGTGTTGGAATGCATTTTCTACATGTAGAGACAACCATCTAAGCGATAATCCTCCCGAGGTATCACTGTTCTAAGGAAACTGTTTTAAAATTTTATGGATCAACAGATACATATGGGAAAGACATGCATTTTTAAAGAATGTCCACAACCTAACATATGTTGGCATATCCCACATGAAACAGGAAACAATTCCCACTGAAGGAGACTTACTGTGCCAGGTGTGAGCACCAACAAAGTGAAAGCGTTTGCCTTAACACCCTTCAGTGCACTAACTTGTGTGCAGCCAAATGAGCAGAATTTTGGCCTTATTATGGCTGCTGATGCTTCTGGAGATTCTTGGCTCACTTCACTGATAAGGCTAGGCAGGATTTTAGAGACTGATGCAGGATGTGCTGTTGAAATTGGATGTCCTTTGTACCTTGAGCTGAGTTTTGGCATGCTAAGAGAGCTGGGCAACCTGCAGGGCTTGAAAAAACATGCAGTGAAAAGGCAAATGGACAAAATTGTGTCTTCATCAGATGTACAGAGCCTGCTACCCCCTTTATACCACAGGCAACAACAACCCTGGGGGCCATACAGGGCAGGCTGTTGCACTTGGAGGAGAGCACAATCCAGCTCAGCTGAGCAGGGCAGGCCTGTGCTGAGCCTGCTGTACCACACATGGCTTGGCTTTAGGGCTGTGCCTCATGCCCTACCATACAATAAATGCAGCCAACCTAAGTCTAAAACCAAAGAGTCTGTAGGCAGCACCTCTTTGTCACCAGCCATGATGCTGAAAGAATGTGCCTGACTTTGTCTTGAAGTGAAGCAGCATGTTTTCCTAAAACATTCTCTTTTTTCCCCATAGTAAATAAGACAGATAGAGTTGCTTTGCTTCTAAGAAAATCCTATAAAAATTGTGAAGATGACTGCTGGTGGAACTCAGATGGAAGTCTGAGTAGGGTGCCATGGCATGGCAGGGGTCTACCTTACATTGTATCATTAGGGGCTCCCAGCATCAGAGGGAGCATAAGATAAATTGCTATCCCTTTTGTGGGATGTTAATAACATGGTTAACTTTCCTGATAGCACTTTTGCCTTTCTTTCTAGGATCAAGAAACAACCAGCAGCTCCTGGTACCAAACTATCTGATCTGGTCTACACAGATTCATAGGATTTCTTTCTTACTGCTATTAGCATTATTTTGATAGAAATCACAAACCATTTTCCAGGATGCCCTCTATGCCTATTGCTCCTGCCCAGCAAAAGGCCTGGCTGTGTGTCCATGGCCACAGAAAACACTCCTGATGACACAGGTATTGTGCAGGACACCCAAGAGGCAGCACTGAGTGACCAGAAGGCACCAAACTCTGCAATCTGACCAGGAGGGAAGGGGAAGAAGTGAGTCCTGCTGTGCCCAGGGAAGGTCCTGGGGCCCAGGTGCAGCTGGCCAGCAGCTGGTACAGCATGACCAGGCAAAAGAAAAGCAATTCTTGCCTGCATGTTTGGGACAGCACAGACAGATGCTGCTCACAAGATATGCAGAGAAGGGCATACCCTTAAGCTTCAAAGAGATTTCTGCTTTTAAGAGTGTTTACTGGTAATGTGCAGGACATTTTTTTGCCTCTTTCCAAGTGACCCAGGAGTACTTGTGAGGTCTCTCTCTGCTTTGCCTTAATCATCTGGGCAATGCAGATAATGAGAATTGCTTTACAAATCATTTTGCATCTGTAAAGTGCTTTGAGATAATGAGATGAAAGACACAGGGAGCCTCATCTTGTAAAGAGGAGATCTGTCAGGATCTCCCAGAACAGTGCCCAGTTAATATTCAAGCAAGTGATATATGGCTATTGAACATTTCAGGTGATTACAGCTTTCTCACAGTGGCTGCAAGCAATTATTGAGAACATTTTCCCTCCCTGCAGGCTTTGGTATTCAGCCAGATCAGTTTTGCTTGTCTCTCTTCCCTTAGTGAAACTATCATAGATGTTGGCTTACTGATACCCAGGCACAAAAATAGCTAATTACTGCCATCCCACCTGAGGAGAATGCTCCAAGGCACCTGGGCATTTAAATCCCAAAATACAATGATCTCTAAGGCTTTATTTTGCAAATATATGCATTTACATAAATATCTGGCTATGGGAGATAATTCACAGCCTTCATCCAGGTTTCTCTTAATGGGCATAGGACAGAGAATGGCAACTTAAGGTGGAGTTAACTCAGATAGCACATTGAGAGGAGGCATCCTGTGCCAAGCAGTAGGAGATGTAGCTGGTGAGACAGGCCAGCTGCAGTCCTGTCCACCTCCTGCCATTTGTGCATCTAACCACCAATCTGAGCACAGGTTGGGGTGTTTATGTCCACTGAGCTGAATATGATGGGATTGATCCTTCTCCTCAATGGCACTGGCAAAAAGAAATGAAAATTTTATTTTTCTTCTTCTTTAATTAGAGGGTTGGATTATGGTTATTGAATTGCAGTTGGTCACTTCAGAGTTTCGGTTTTTTGGGTATTTTTTTGGTTTGGTTTTTTTTTTTTTTTTTTTTTTTTGGTGGGGGGGTGGTGTTTCATTCTTGGTCTCTCTACTCTCCTAAGAGCCTGTTGCAAATCCTAGGACTTGTGTATGTGTCTAAGTTACCAGTTGTGTGTAGCAGAGTGGAAGAGACACTCAGGTTTTATTCAAATTCAGGCTGAAATCTGAGTGCAGCTTGCCCCACCGGGGAGCAAATTATTGCCCTGGTTATCAGGGAGGGAAGGAAATAAATATGCACAGCAGAAAAACCTTGCACACACCCTACTGTCAGGGTGGTCCCAGTGTATTTCATGCAGTTTTTGGGTGTGAGGTAAACATCTGGAGGCTGGACAGTTGTATCTCTGTATCTTTTATGAGATGTTTTACAGACATCAGAGTGAGATGCATCCTTGCTGATGGTCTCACTAATGATAGAGCCATTCTCAGAGTGAGTGCTATGAAAATAACTTCATAACATCTAACATAATCATAAGCAATATAATTTCCCAAATGCTATCAAAATTGACACTGGAAAAAATTTCAGCCATCTAAGCATCTGAGCACTTTCTTTCTCTAAATGGCCTGTCCAGGGAAAGAAAAAGAACAGAAGCTGGTAAGCCTTTCCGAGGCTAGAAGGAATGAATTATGCAGCAGTAATTATTAACAAAGCTATAAGAATCGTACATAAAATAAATAAAATGTATTTATTTCAAAATCATGCTTATTTGTTATCTTATTGTCACCATTGGCCTGGAGAATAATATTTTAAACCATCACTGAAGTTTCTAGAGGTGTCCATCATGAACTCTATTTTTAAGACCTATGAGAGCAATAGACGCAAATGTTCCCATCCATGATAAAAGCTTGCGACTGGAGTTTATTGTGCCATAAATATGTATATAAATATTAAGGCTACGATGCAGAAAGCATGCAGTTGTGTGGGCACCATGCTCAGATAATTGCCTCTCCTTTGTACTTTTCCACCTGAAGAGGTCACCAGCTTTGTGATCTATTCTGGCATAACAACTCATTGTGTGGCTGTGTCCCTCTTGGTCATCTTTTGTCATTAGAACTTATATTCCTACCCCAGATAAGTACAGAAATTACTCTATTAAAATCATTGTGACTTCCAATTAGTCCAGAGAGGATGCTAGAAAAAACACAGATCACTTCTGTTTATGTACTGGCCCCTCTGTGTCAGTTTATCAGTAGATGACAGCTTTCAGTTTTGCCATTATTATACACAGATTATTTTTTTTATGTCAGAGTGATAAAGAGAATGAGTAATTTTATTTTTTAAAACACAAAAATTCTGCCAGGGATTTCAGAAATTAGAGGCTGAGTTTGCCCTTTCTTAACACAGATTACTATTCAGGATGGCTTTGTGTATGTGTCATTGCAATCAATCTCACAGGTTCTGACTGAAAAATCATTGTTTTTCTAGAAAAAATGCTTTTAAAAATGTATGCTTTAGTATTGTACAAGCTGGGATTGCCTTATGAAGTCTCCCAGGTAACCCTGTAGTGATGAAAAATAGGAACTTTCCAATGTTTCTTAAAAGTGTATTTGTTTGGACAAACAGTCATTTTAATGAAATACTGAGGGCTACCAGTAACCCTGTTTTAGTGATATTTTTTATCTTTATTCTAGACTATTATAATATTATATATTAATATTTTAGTAAATATATTTATATGTTTGCTTGTGCTTGGTGTTTAAAAAAACCAAGTTTTATTGCATTTTAATTGTAGAGAACAATTTTGGTTTTCTTTGGTCAGACCAGTTCAACAGCTATCATGTTGCCACTTAATCAGAATTTTAATACCTACCTTTTGATAATAATCCTTTCACCTCTTTTGTGTCACATTCTTCCCTTCTTGTCTTGTTTATATGTTTCCCTATCTGAATATTGTTTACAACATTGTAATAGCTTCTTCCTAATCATATGCTTGTATTATTTTGCATAATAATGTCGTTAATTTTTTTATTTTGCTTTTTCTTTCCTTATAAATATTATTGTGCTTCAAAATATTATTTTAGTTTTGAGACTGGTCCATCTCATTATGATACTTAAGCTTCCTTCCAAAGAAAAAAAGGAAAGAAACAAAGTTGAGAACAGAAATAAAGATGTCTGAGTGCTTCTGCTACAAGCTTGATCTCCCACATTCAATCTGAGCCTTCTTCCTGTCTTCACCTGTCTCTGGAGTACAAATACACTCCCTTATGCAAATATATTAAAATAACAAAAGTCTGAACAGCCTTTCAGAGAGATTTCTAGCATTTTCATCTACCATGAACTACACACCCTTTTTCTATTAAGTGGTCTCTGTTTTCTATGCTGTTGGTATTTATTTAGAGAGGCATCTAATTTCTCTACAAAAACAATGAAAGTCCAGAAGAACTTCACAATCCTTGCTGGGGACAGTCCCTCCATGAATTCAAATTTAATTGCTTATCTGTTAAATGTTTTTTAATAGCAAAACCAAGGTATATTAATGTCATAGAAAAAAAAGTCCATGAATGCACTGTGTATTCATGTTATGGATTTTTAAAAGCTAGTTTTAAGTATCTGTTAAAAGAAAATTAAAAGTATTTTTTAGAGGAAACCTGAATGCCTCAGTCACAAGTCTGTTATTAATTGTACTTTGTATTTCCAAAATTCTTGCTGATTCCAAGAATCCAAATGCTGCCACTTACCCTTGTAATGAACAATTCCTCTGTCATTCTTGGCTGTAGTGTACATCACCTGAAAGAACACATTGAGATGCAAATGAACTGAAACTCTCAGAAAACTGCAAGAACAGAAGATTGTTTTCAGGGCCTGAACAAGCAGATGAAAATGAATCTACATGGGAATCACTAAACAAAGGCAATTGAAATTCCTCATGATTTATGCAAGAAAATGGTGGAAACTGAAGATGAATCTTTTGCTAGCTTTGCAAATCCTAGGGAATTGCTGGCTGATGAAAACAATTTACGTAAAGTACCAGCTGGCCTTCCATTTCCTTCAACTACTCTGTATTTGACAAATAATTGCACATTTTTCATCAGCAACATTTCTTTCAGTACTTACACAACAGCAGAAGCATTTGAAGGAGAATCAGCTTTACAATAATCCCAGAACAAAAGAAACCAAAAATTTCAACGTCCCCCAAAAATAACAAAACCCTCTGAAATTCCTCCCAACCTTTTCCTCATACAGCATTGCTCCTTCCACAGCTTACATGCTCAGGACCAGCCCCCCTGGGCAGTGCAGTGTTTGGTGTCAGCATCAGGGTGAGGATGCTGCAGCCCTATCCTTGCTGACACCTGTTATTATATTTCTAGAGTCCCATACTTTCTGTGTGGTTTTCTCACTCACAGCTCTTTACAGCAGTGTTGTTCCTGCTTCTTTATCAGGGCTTCTCCAAGGCTCTCCCTGACCAGCCGGCCCACCCCCTTTTATCCCAGTTATCTTCATTAGCCACAGCTGCAACCCAATTAAGGGCATCACAGCTGCAGCCCATCTAGAACAACTAGGATCGGGGCAAGGCCACTTATACAATACATAGACTTTACCGAGACTCATAGGCCACTTATACAATACATACTAAGATTCAATGGCCACCTATATTTCCCCCTTTTAACAATTATACAGTTACAATACATATAACCCACCATGATTCAAAGGCCATGTTCCTTCACAGCTCTTGGCTGTCTTAACCTCTACAGCTCTCAGACTGCCACAGCTCTCGGCTGTCTATCTTCTACAGCTCTTCAGGCTGCATATTCCTCCACAGATCTCAGGCTGCATATTTCTATCACATCAGGGTCACCACTTGTTGTTATCATACTTCTAGAGTCCCATACCTTCTGGGTGGTTTTCTCACTCACAGCTCTTCAAAGCAGTGTTGTTCCTGCTTCTTCATCAAGGCTCTCCCTGACCAGCCAGCCCAACCCCTTTTATCCCAGTTATCTTCACTAGCCACAGCTGCCACCCAATTAAGGACATCACAGCTGCAGCCCATCTAGAACAACTAGGATTGGGGCAAGGCCACTTATACAATACATAGATTTTACCGAGACTCATAGGCCATTTATACAATACATAATATTTTACTATGGCTCAAAGGCCACCTATACAACGCATACAAGATTCAATGGCCGCCTATAGACACCCAGGACACAGCTGGCATGGAAACCTCCCTCTAACTACAGCTACCAGCTGGCTTTACATCTAAAACCGCTGTTCTGGAATTCAGCTACTCAACAAAAGATAATGACCTGGGGTGAGCTTCTATTCTGTCTTATTTATAGCTTCTTGACTAATCTTTTAATCACAGAAGAGAAATGCACACTCAGGAGCATAAACATGTGTAACTCCTGCAACCTGCTTCCCTCCAGGATCTGTAGGGAAGAGGTTTCATGTTCAAGGACTTTATGATGAACACCTTAAGCCTTTCAGAAATCTGAAAAATCTTCCTAACTGCAGTTTTGGAGTCATATTTATCACACAATTTAATCTCAGTCTTTCACTAAGTTAAGCACAATTTCTTTGTCTGGCAGCAGAATATCACCTTTATTACAGGGTAGTGACAACAATCCTATTAGTAGGGAATCAGTCAAAACCTGACACAGGCTGGAGTAAATAATATGCCCTTGCCAGAAGATAAGTCAAGCAATGATATATATTTGCTAAAAATTCATTGCAACATCTTTGATAAACCCTTCAAAGTTCAAACAGTGCTTTTTTTTTTTTTTCACTGTCAGAGATTTGAAGGTGTTTAAAGGATATTGTGTTTGAATTTGTCTTTGATAGCATTAACTAGGCTCTGAATTATATCAGTTTTATCTTCCAACCTAATCTGAATTATTTCTACAGTCATATAGTGGACTTTGTTTCATTATGTTTTTCATGAATCACCTACTTTAGGGGCATTAAACCATAGTGAAAAAAAGCAGGACTTTATTGTGACAAGGAGATGGACGAGTTGAGTTTTCTATATCTATCTTTATTTAAGACCTTGGAAAAAACAAAACAGGATTTAAGATTTAGGAAGATCTACCTCAACTGTATGCACATGAATAAGGAGGTACCCAAAGGACAAAATGATGGTGGAAGTTCTCACACTCTTCTTGGAAATCAAGAGTGGATGTGTCCCTGAAGTGCTATACAGTGATGTCCCTGGCACTTACAAGAAAGGAAGAACTGGTCAAGGATGTGAAGGTCAGGGGCAGCCTTGGTTTCCATGACCATGAGATGGTGGAGATCAGGATCCTGAGTGGAGTATCCTGCAAAAAGCAGGGCTGCTGTCTTCAAAAGAAAAATCCAAGGGTGAAATGATTTACTGCATCCTTGGGGATATTCAGAACCTAACTGGACAAAACCCTGAGCAACCTGCCTTAGCTGCTACTGTTTTGAACAAAGGGGATTTACTCTATGACCTCAGTGGTTCCTTTCAGCCTCAGCTACCCATCAGATTCCCTGGTATTTTACACTCACAGAGACTATTATAGTCAACAGCTCTCTACAAAAGCTAGAGTCTGATGGAAAACATCTCACCTACTTATGGAAAGATGGAGATAAAAGTTATGCAGATCAATTAAAAGATCTTTGTGTTTTGGTTTATTTTGATATATGTCACAAAGAACCTCACAATATTACCCATCAGAAATTTCTTGATTATCCACAGCATTTATCCAAACTATTTCTAAAAAATAAACTACTGTGCTTTTTTATTGGAAAACACAGACTTAAAACCTCAAATGAACTATCTAAGATTAAAAGGAAAAAAGCTAGGTATAATAAAAAACAAATGTCATTTAATGACAGTATAGATAATAATATCTATTACTAAAATATGTGTAATCATCTTAAGGACAGCATTTCTGTCTTTCAGGTATTTTTACTTCGATGCAAGAACCCAGCTTTTTGATAGACCTTTTTTGTGAGGCATGACTAATATCTGTTTTTATAACCACTTTAAACACATAAAGCAAACAACCTTCCTGTTTAATAGGTAAAATTACTTAATGCAACTGGGCTATAAAGGGAATCCTTGTTCCTGATTCCTTGTTCCTTGCAATTCCTGATTTTTCTGTAGGGATAATAGAAAATGTTAATGTAAACATCCCATGACTGGAAACTAATCTCATCTATGCAATTCCAGAACATTAGGCAGCTTAGAGCACATTGAACACAGACCTATTTGCACAAATGGAATTTCAGCACTGTGTTGCTTCTTTTTTTTTTTTATTATTATTTTGACTGCTACAATATCTTCTATTTTATTATTTTGACTGCCTGACAAAAACTCCCTGGCTCTGCATCCATGGCCGCAAAACCCACTCCCTACAAGACACAGATTGTGTAGGACACCCAAGAGCCAAGACTGACTAACTGGGAAAGCACCAAGCTTCAATTTGGCCTGGAGGAAAGTGGGTCCAGCCATGCCTGGAGGAAAGGGCCTGGGAAGTGGGAAAGGCTAAAGGTCTTTTCTGGTAGTCTAGGAATAGCAGGGTGCACAGAAAACCAAAACTAGCAGAGATTTTATACAGATTTTATACAGACTTCCCTGAATGATGGAACAGAAAAATCAACCTTTGCCTTGGAAACTGTTTTATCAGTGTGGAGAAATCACCTGAAGAGTGAAGGTGGCTGTAATTTCACTTGAAAATTGTTCTGCAAAGACTACAGAAGTTTGGAAGAGTCAGAGGCTATAAAGCTTTGGCCTGATTTTATGAGAATTGTGATATTATTATATAACTCAGAATTTCCATTCATAAATGTTATACTGATGATTTTTTGGAAAAAATGCTATAGATTTAAACAGCTTAAATAGTTATGATCTCACTTGCCAGGGGAATTGCTAAGTGCTTTTTGTCTTTGTTAGCTTTCAAATAATTTATTCTTACTATTTCATTGTTCATTTAAAAATAATTTACAGTTCAAATCGTTCATTGTCCTCCAAAGCATTCAACCACCTGCTCATCTTTCAGTACCTACTCCTGTCTTATGGAAACTGGATTTATACTTTCTCTTATTTAATTCCCCAAAGGCACAAAAGCAGTTGTAGAAGTCCAGAGTTTTCATGGCTCATATCACCAGCTAAATATAATTTATTTAAAGTGATTGAAATTTAGCTATTTAATAATAGAAAAGAAACACGGAGGAAAAACACAAGGAGGCACTTAGGGCTTCCTCAACATATATGGGTTTGCTCCTTAGAATATTAATTGTGTTAGAGGAATACAAATTTTTTCTTAAGGGAGACATTTTGTCTTCCCCAAAGATATTAGTATTCATAGAAATAATCTTTCCCTTTTTTTTCCTTTTTTGATGAGAGTCTTTTGGACTTCAAAGATTAATTTAAGAAATAAAAAAAATCTTTTCAATATGAAATCAGCTTTTTTTTGTGCTTGTCTTCTTTGAACCTAGTGGAAAATTTGCCTGCAATTGCAATGGCACAAGTAGATTAGCTGGGACACATTTATGAGTATGTCTTTTGGAGACGATTTAAATTAAATAATGCATATAACATAAGTTGCTGCTAAACTGGTGAATTTCCAGTGGGGGCTTTAGTCTTGTGCTAATCAGAATAATTAGCTCATCAATCTCTTTTTCAGAAGCAGAAAATGTTCTCTTGTGGCATTGTAAAGGCTTATGTTGGCTATGCTGGCTCCTCTACAATCAGAGACAAGTTTCCTAAAAACTCCAAACCCCGTGTTTGGGAGCATGACCATCTCCACTGAGCATGAGGGGAGCCTGAGAATCTGGGCAGCTACCCTGGATTGAAAACCAGGGAGTGCATATTCCTGATGCCACCTTGCTGCTCCTTCAGGTCCCTGAATTATCTCTGGTTTTGTCCTTTCGTCTCCATCACCTGTGGTTCATTCCCAAACTAGGCATAAATAAAGAGATTTTCAGTTTCCTAATTTCCAAAGGCTTCCTCAAATAATGTAAACCAGCCCACACAAAGAAAATTAAATTACGATGGGAAAGGAATTTTGAATGATTTCTGAGTGATTAAATAAGGCACTAAATACACTTTTTCAATATTTTTCACATATGTAGAAAGCAATTGGAACTGAAGAATTTATAAAACCCCTTAAAATTTTCTAGAGAATAATAAAGTGCTTTCCCTGCTATTTTATTCCTTATAGTTTAAGCAGTGCAAACCCAGCCTTCTACCTTACAAAAAACCAAAAAATCTGAAATATTAATTACTCCCCAAAAATGGAGAATTGTAAAATGCTGAATCTGGCGTAAAAAAGAAACTAATTTATCATATAACTTAACTTTACAAACCTTCTAGTAAAAAAAAAAAAAAAAAAAAAAAAAAAAAAAGATTGATTTTAAAATAGAATTTCTGTTTGATACCAGAATGTGAAATAATCTAGTTTTGAAAATTTCCAGTGTATCACATGTACAACATCAAGGCTTTTTTCTAAACATTGCCAGTAAAAGGACTTATCAAAACTGCAGCATTTTCACTATCTATTTTCACTCTCCATTTAAATTTTAACAAAAAAGCCTATTTCAATAAAGAAATTCATTCTTCCAGATTTGGGAAGTTTCTACAAGTAGTTTCATATTTTATTTTCATTTCCTTGCTAGTAAAGAGGTGGCAAAAATAGGCCAAGTATTACTATTTGCATACTCTTTTCTATGTTTAATTCTGGTGACACTCAATGAAAGCTTGAGAAATCAGAAACTTTCTGAGTAATGTTTGCTGGGAGGTGCCACTGCTGGCAGCTGGGAGGTGTAAGAGAAAATTCCCCAGCAGTTCCAGGTGCATTTGCAATCTGCAAAGAAATCTCATGTTCATTTTTTTCCAGTGTTGATGTTTAGAGTAAAATGAGTTGAAACTAACATGATTGTGTGTCTTTGTTGAAATGATGATCAAAATGGACCAGACTGGGGGTCCTTGAACAGGATTTGTTCCATGGTGTCATTAGGCTAAGCATCAGCAATGTGTTTCTCTCAAAGTATTTTGTCCCCTTTCCAGTGGGGATGTTGTCCTTTTGACAGACTTTCTGGAGCAAGACATTTCACAAAATCCATGCTCCTGTGATTGGCAGAAAGTTCTTCTTGTGATTGATTCTTTTAATTTCTTTTTTTAATTATGGTTATAGGGCAGTTCAATAATGCATGTTACCTGATGTCATCTTGTGACACTAAAAAATGTAAAATCTATTTCTGTAACCCTTGCTGACAGCAACCAAGCAATGAAACAGGTAATAGAAATATCTAGCTAGACAAAGCCACTTTCTGGACACACCTGTACTGTCATGTCAGCCTCAAAAGCCGTAACTGTGCTGCATATTCTACTGGTTCTGTGCCATAACTTGCAGTTTTCTTATAACCTTTTCTGCTAAAAAGCCAAAAAGTCTTGCATTTTCTTTTTAACAGCCTTTTTATGAACAGCAGTTTGGGAAAAGTTAAGATTTTAAACTTGCAGAAGGTATTTTCATGTACAGAACTGTGTGTTTGTGATTTCTGATGCACAGTGATAATATATTTCTATTTCCAGGTAAAGGCCCTCTTCCTATGTTGCAATTACTGTCTTACCATACTATCAAAGACAGTGAGATTTACGAGGACATAATTTTTGGTCCAGACAACTTAAAATTTTCACATGTAAAAAAACCCCAGAATACCAATTCAGCAAATATAACTACTTCTGACTTGCCTTCTTTGTGTTTTACTTGCCCCAGAAGCAGAGTTTCACCCTCTTTGAAATTCCCCATCACTCTCTCAGCCACTCAGAGGAACAAAAAGATGTTATATTTAAGGGCATCAAAGACCAGAAATACTCCACAACTGCATAGGCTTCCAGGGTTTAAGATCACAACATAAACCCTTTATCAATGGCAAAAGTGTGTAAAACAAATCCAAACTTTATTAAAATCATTTCCCTTAAATATGTTAGCAACTGATAGCATTACTTATGTTTTAATGTGACAAACATGCATCAGAACAAATAATAAAGTCAGTCAGGGGAAATTCCCACTAAAAATGGCATAACAGCTGAGCAATTTCCTCTCAGCATGGGCCTAGCAGTACACAGCTAGAGATAATACAAGGGAACCAAATTACAAGGTGGAGGTTCAGCCTTCAAGATTTTGAAAATGCCAGAATTAGAAAAGGCTTTGCAGCTTTTTCTCGTATCAGGCAGCTTCTCTTTGAGCCACAGGGTGATGATGTTCCTCTTCCTCACCCCCAGGCTCAACCACCCCTTTCACCAAACTCCAGCACATCCCCTGGGTGCAGGGTCCTTTCTCACCTCCAGCCTCACCTGACCTGCACATCTTTGTGGGCACTCACACCCTGCAGCTCTGGCCTTCCATGAGAAGGAGGAAAGGCACATTTGGGAGAGGCAGGTAAGCACAAATGCCTCCAACATGGATTCAGGGGCAGCTCAGAGCTGCAGCTTTGCACCCAAGTGCTGATCCTGAGCAGGAGGTTTGTGGGCATGGGCTCCTGCAGCTGACCAGGTGTGGCCACACTTCAGTGCAGATGCTGGTGGACACCTCTGCAGAAGGAACCTCTGTGTCCTCATGGCAGCTCTGCAGCCAGGGAAGGGGCACAAAAGGCTGTGGCTAAGGACAAACCCATCTCTGTTGGAACAGGACACTTCTTTAAGGACTATAATATGGAGAAAGTCAACAATTGGCCTCAGACTGATTCATCTGACAAGCTTCTAATCCCTGCCAAAAGGGAGAGTGGTGACAGAGATTCTCAACTAAAAGGCTTTGCATCATAGATCAGCTTTAACCGGAATCTTGGCTATAAATAGATTTACCTGCAACTTTTTAAGTTCACAGCCACAAAGCTGAACCCAGTGCCTCTAAAATGCCAGCCAGAGCCCTGCCACTCGGAGCAATTGTGGGAAACTGGGAAGAAAACTGTACAGAGGAGAGCTCCTGGTACTGCTAATGGAATGCTGCTGCACCTTCCAGGTGGAGGCACATTTCTTGTGCCAGAAAAACGATGTCCCTCTGAACACAAACAATTCCCTTCTTCCCTGTAAAACACTGCCAGGCTTAACAACCAGACCCTGCAAAACTACTGCTGCTACAGATGAGGAAGGCAGAGAGGTACAAGAAAAGGCTCTCAGGAGGGAGCCTGCAGTTTGGCCACCAGCAGTTTGGCCACCAGAGGACACGAACGCGGGAAGCAGATGACAGTCACACTCGCCATCTAATGGCCAGGAGTCAGAAAACAGAGATGAGAGAGAGATGATACAAGTAATGAAGAGGGAAGGGACTCCTTTAGGAGTGCAAGTTTGGGGCTGAGCCCTGCTGACTGCTCCTATTTCTAATCAGAAATTTCATTTGTGGGATTCGCATCAGGGAATGGCAAAAGATGTTTAGAGCTGACACAGAACTTTGTTGAGCCCTGCAAATAGCATGGACAGCCAAGCTATGCGTATCTTATTACATATTCTGTACTGCAGGAAATGTTGCAGAATATCCATATACTTTTGTCTGTTCTTTAGAGAGTAAGAAGTAGAGAGAGGAAAAAATACCTGTTCCCCTTTATCTATTTATAAGGATGCTGCAGACAACGCACGTCCTTGGTTAAAAAATATTAACAGCTCACCAGAATCTGTGTTTCTCTCCCGAGGCCTTTCCAGAGTGCCACAAGATAGAATAAGAGTTTTCACCAGCAGAGTGCGGTGTTTCCCTAAAAATACGGCAGCATGACTTCTCAACATCGTAAAAGGTAATCTGTGCAAAAGCTGTGTTTTACTAAAGACAACTTGAAAAAACCAATTGCATTTTCTGAAAGAAGGTGCCCTTAATAATTATCATGATAATCAGGGAAATTATGCTGCAAGGTTCAAATATGCACAGCTGTAACAATCTAATTACAGTGACACTTTCTGGCAGCAAATCTATGTTTAATGAAGTGCATAAGTATTACATTTAGCATGTGAATAGACAGTGAGACTAACCATGTGCTTAAAGTCAAGCAAATTACTAATTTCTTTTGTAGATCACATCATACTTAGTATGCAAATTACTGCCAGGTTGACTTCCCTTTTAAAAAAAATAGATTTTTTTTTTTTAAATTCTAACTATTTTGAAACATGCACCAGCTTCCCTGGAGGAGTTTGTTTTCCTTTGTTTATCCAGAGCATCATCATATTGACACTCTGGTTTTCCCATAAAAATTGTGTCAAGACTAATCCCTTTCCTTTTTTAAAGAAACGTTAGAGGAAGGAAAATAGCTAAAAATTTTCTTTTGAAAATAAATATTATCCATTAATTACAATGTCTGTCCAACAAACATAGTATATAGTTCAAATATGCAGCCAAACCCTCTGGAGCAATCCTTCAGGCAAATGAACTGAGTAATTACAGTCAAGGAAATGGAAGAAAACCACAGTCATCCTCAGCTACAGCAATGCATTCCACATCCACTTAACCTGACATGCTGTAACTTAGAATACTGCTTGGATCAAATGTCTACTTTTGCACCTTGCTAAAGCACATATAAGCACCCCACTTAAGATATTAAGATATGAATAATATCAGCTGCACTCATCAAAAGATCAGTCATCCTATTTCTGGAAGCCCTTTACCCATTTCAGAGCAGGACTGCATTTCACCCTGGTGTATTGAGTGGGGGGTGAACTTCATTTTAGTGCGTAATTTTGGCTCAGGTTATAGTCAACAATGAGAAACAGATACTTCCCACTGAGGATTTATTTAAGTCTTACCTTAGTCTTAGGGTCTTTGGCCTTTGGAGGTGTACATTTCCCCCTGAGGCTGCACAGAGGGAGCCTGGAGTGACTAACTTTGGATGACTAACTATTTAAACAGCTGGCTTAAAGAACATAAACCCCAATCATATCTTTAAGGGCACTTCTCCCCACTTCCCCAATTCCCTCCAGGAACTACGTGACTTAGTATGCATGAATTCCTAAAAGGGGAAAGGGACAGGCAAGGAGGGAGGCCAAGCAGAGAGGAGGAAAAAAGCAAACAAATGTTCTTTTGCACTCTCTACTTCCCTTTCAGTTTCTTTCTCAAAACGGATGTGGGAAGCCATTAAATGTCAGCTCAGCCAGCGTGGCTCAAAGCTCAGTGTGACAAGGTCATGCAGAGGTGGCAAATGAATGAACAATGAATTCAGCAGAGTACTGCTGGCTGCTGCAATTCTGAAGGGGTCATGCAAGCAAGAAAATAAAGAGAAGCAAGAATTTTTGCATAGAAATGGAAAAAGAAATAAAAATAGATATGCTTTGTATGTCATACCTTGGTATTTTTTAATTTGTTGTTATTTTTTTAAGCATCACTGTACTTTCAAATCTGATCTATTATTATTGTTAGAAAACTAAGCAAGCAAGAACAGTTGTTCTCGAAACTATATAAACAGTGACAGACATGCTAGAAATTTTTCTGTGGGCAGGGAAAGAATCTGGCAGGTATGCAAAGAAAAAGAAAACTGAACAGTTAGGAATGTGTGAGAAGGCTTGGAGAAGAACAGGAATCAAGCAAAGAGTGGCATCCATGAGAAAAGATAAGCTGTGTTTTGTTTTGTGTTATTTTGCACTAAAACATACAAGTATATGCACATGAATGTACACATAGACATTTATAAAACTGCATGGTACGATAATGGTATATTACATTGAAACTTTTGGCTTTTCACGACCTTTGTGACCTCTATAGTAAACTAGGATTCACTTTTTTTTCCTCATGGAACTGCAAGATATAAAGAAACTCCTTTCAATAGAAGTAGATATCCATTGATCCTGCAATATTTATACAAAATGTTAAAGAACAAAACAACATGCTTTAAAAAAAAATTAAGTTCTAAACTTCACGGCACCTTACAAAGCATCAGCCAATATTTAAACTGGTGTGAGTGGACAGTGTCAAAATGATGCACTCCATATCCTGCCCTGGGAATCACTTTCCGTCTTCACAAGACAAAATTAAAGAATTAACTACTGTTTTCCAACCTATTAATCTAATTTTTTCCTGCAACAGGATCTGCCTGGATGACACATGAGGCAGGTGTGCTAATTTTAGATGCAACTTCCCTCAGGATGTGGAGCCTTTCAAGGATCTCAGCAGCAGCAGCAGGCTGTCTGCCTGAGAGAGCAATTTCCCCTTAGAGCTGGATTGAAAAAAATACAGGAATATGTTCAGACATTTGCCTTCATATTCTATCAGGACATAGGGTTTAAGGATTTTGTAATGGAGCAAAATTGTTTCAAACACTGCTGCCAAATACACAGGAGAAAGTGCATTGCCCTATGAGAGGCAGTGAGAAAGCTTCAAAATATGGATTAGGGAATAAAACGTGTAAACATCTGCCTTGATTAATTATTGGCATCTGTTTATAAGATGTCAGTTTCTGCTTGTTCCTTTAACCATATGAAAGTTATATGATAATTATATTATGAAGCAAACAGGTTTACCTACTGGAGCATTTTGGGCCAAGACAGACACCACAGAAAGCTTTTCCTCAAAAAAAGAAGGATGGAACTTGGTTCAACCCTTGGACCTCAGCTGTGCAATGTCACTCCTGGTCTCAGTGATCCTCGCCCCTGCTGCGATTTCAGTCTCCATCCAAACGGAGAGGAGAAGCCAATTTAACCCAGTCCTTTAACCCAATTCAGAAAGCTGCTTGTGCCTGAAATCATGGTCATTGCACCAACACTGACTTGTCCTATGTCTTCACTGAAGGTTTGGTGGTGTCAGGGTGATGGTGCAGTGGGACACAGGCACCTTGGTGCAGCTGCTGCTGTGAGTGGAGAGAGAAGTGACCAGGGGCTGTGGTCACAGAGCTGTGAGGGTGGGTATGGCTGTGCACTGGGCGCAGATGTACTGCCAACCAGCAGGAATCGTGGAGCCAAAGATTCACATTGCAAAAGACCTCTAGGATCATCCAGTCCAGCCGTTAACCCAGTTCAGCCAAACCCATCAAACTGTGTTCCTTAAGGGCTCTATCTACACATCCTATCAATACTTCCAGGAATGACGACTCAAACACTTCCTGGGGCAGCCTTTTACAATGCTTGATTACCCATTTGGTGAAGAAGCTTTTCTTACTATCCAGTCTAAACCTCCCAAAGCACAATTTGCTGTTTGTGATTTGGGAGAAGAAACCAACCCCCACCTGGCTGCTACCTCCTTTCAGGTGGTGGCAGAGAGTGATAAGGCACCCTCTCAGCTGCCTTCATCTCCAGGCTAAACAAGCCCAGCTCCCTCAGCTGCTCTTCATAAGACCTGTGCTCCAAACCCTTCACCAGCTCCCTTGCTCTTCTCTGGACATGCTCTGGTATTTCAATGTCTTATAGTGAAGGGCCAAAAGACTTGATTAATTCCAGACCTTAGCAACCTGGATTCCACTTCTGTGTGTGCTGTGGGCTTAGGCTTCATTGGACTATGAGATGAGATGTGACAGAAGTTGGGGTTTTTTGTAGTTATTGTTTGGTATGTTGTTTTGTTTTTGTAAAAAAGAAAAACTTTCAAAATGTAACATAGCATTGAAAGACTGCATGGAAAATCCTGTGGGGTAGCAGAGGTGTCTCTCCTGCCTCTCAGTGCTTAAAGTTCTGCTGTTCATCCACCTTTTTTCAGGCCAAAAGGAGAATCATCATTACAATTTTTCAAGAGCAGAATTATCAATATTTTGGAAGCCACTATCCCTCCAGAATGTGCAAAAGGCCGAGTATGAAACATAGAGAAGCATTTTAATCCAAGGTTTCTTTACATTAAGATACAATTTTTAGGTCTTTATTTCACAAGAAATAATAACTAACATCATTGTGACCAGTGTGGGAAGAGGATACTCAGGCAGAGATCAGCATTAGCTCCATTGATTTCTTTGTGCAAATTGCAATCCTTTTCCCTCAGTAATATGGCATGGAGTGTGGCCCAAGCTTACACCCTAAGCTGAGGAGTCCTTAGTGGGCCCAATGATTTGCCTGTAAAATGCAGGAACAGGCAAGAGTCTTAAGATCTCCATAAAATCTATTTCTTGTTGGAATCTCCTCACTCAGTCAACAGATCCCAGGTTAAGTTATCAGACTACTTAATGTTGACTTTAACGAGAATTGAGTATACCCAAATATCTCTGAGAGTCTGGGTGGTTCACTAAAGGACTAAAGGTCTCCCCTAATATTAGCTATCTAAAAGTTAAGTGCCTGTTGAGAGGTAGCCCTTCTACACTCTCCTACAGTCTTTGGGATGGAGTGAGAGGAAACTGGAGAGTGACTCATTTCCTCAACCTCTGTCCTGGATTGGCTGAATCATCTAAGACTGCCCTGGTTGTGGGAAGAGTCTGGGCTACAGCTGCAGACAGACTTTAGGCAGGATGACTCGCATCCTCTGCAATGCTTTCAGCAGCAGCTGGGGGAATCAGGGAGTGCCCATTTCTTCTGTAAGTGAGAATAAGTTTTCCAAGTCACTTCCATTTTTTTTTTTTTGAAAAAGAATGTCTGCCAGGCTGCTAATAAAAGTCCCCCCCACAAAACACTTCTCACCTTGATAGAGGACTGATTACTGATTCTTACTTTTAGTGGACACACTTTGTAGGCGTTTCCCATACTGGCTGAATTTCCTCAGTTTTGTTACAAGAACAAGAGTGGTCTCATGGGCCCTAAGGGAGGCAGGATATTTTACACTTATTGCTTTCACATTATCCAAAGAAAGAAATGGGATTGGCTTGATCCTTGTTGGCAGTTCTTTATCATGATGTTATCTTCCAGGTATTCAATCTTTTTTTCTGAGGCTTGAAGTTGGGCTGTTAAGTATATTAGGATGCTTTGGTTTTGTATCCCACCATTTAAAAATGAGTGCAGACTTTGACCTTTACAGCTTTTCAGTGATCTCTCTTGTCTCTTCCACATTCTTTGAAGAATCCACTAAGTTATTACTTTTATTTGCTCCACAAATATCTTGTAAAATTTCATTAGAATTATTTGGCTTGAATACATTTATCTCAACCTCACTGCCTAACTCAATCTTCCCTTAGCTTGAACGCCACTCCTGTCTTCATCTGTCTGAACTAATGTGATTAAGTCCTCAGAGAGTTCACTTTTTGGCAGCCAAAGGTGTCAGATATTTTCTCACTTTCCTTACAATTTCACAGGGAGGTTTAAGTTTAAGCCACTCATTTGCTCAGAAATTTTTATTTCTTGATTGTGGATACCTAGTATGCCTCACACCATATTAAGGCAGATGGACATAACCAACTAGGGGGGGAATAAGACCTTCTGAGACAAATCCTAGCAGGTACAGCAATTGTCTGGGGAATGGGAGATCCTGTAATTTCAAGCCATGCCCCTTCTTCCCCCTTGTCCCGTACCAAGTGGTTTCAAGCCATGCCCCTTGCACTCCTGCTTGTGCAATGTTTTCAGCCCATCAGGGTCTGAATGAGAGATGAGGTTCAAGATGCTCTCCTAGTATGTTAAAATTCTAACCCCATAGGGTCTGAGTAGCTCCATCTACCTGGAGGTTGCCCCATCTTTGATGCCAGAGTACAAAGAGCAGGCACTAGCACATGCTGCACCTCTGCTCTGCAAAGGGCCAGGCGACATCACAAGGAGGGCACAGAGGGGTTTGGGGTCCCCCTGAGCACCCATGGAAGGCACCACCTGTGGGAGATGCCTCTGGTCCCTCCCTAGTCTAATCCAGGAAACACAACTACAAGCAGACTGCGTCTTCCCCTGCAGCTTCCTGAGCTCCCCTTGTAGGCTTCAGGACAATATGGGAGCAACATTAAGGCTAATTTGGCTCTTTCCCCTGCTCTCCAGGCTCTAACTGAAATGTTCAGTGAAGCATTGCCTATGTTCGGCATCTGGATTATGGCAGGCTGGATTTCTTCCATCTGATGCTGATCATGTATTTGTAAAATCTCAGAGGAATACTGATATTATGCAACCACACGAGTACTTTAATACATCACTTGAAAAATGGCAGATTTATATAAAGTATTTAAGATGTGGAGAGAAAAATTATCCCAAATATAGATTTATATATACAAAGTCATTTTACAATGTCTCTTGAAATCTTGCCCAAAAAAAAAAGCTTGGGTCAAAACTTTGTGTCAGAAAATAATTAATCAGTTCTCTGAGGTAGACTGATCAGTCTCACTCTTTACTTCATTCTTTCTCCATTACCAAATCCCTCCCTTAATCTTTCATTCCTTTCCTTTGCCCATTAATTGAAAACAGTAGTTTTCTCTCCCTGAGACAGTTTTGACTAGAAGTATCAAAAGTTACTCTCTGATGTCCCCATCTCAGCTGATATTGCACACCCTCAGCCCTCCTTACAGTCTGGGGATGGTAGGGGGTGGCCACCACATTGACTGATTTTGGCACCAAACCACAGGACAAAGACAAATGCTAATGGCATACTAATTTAGATAATATCCATAGCATGTCTCAGCTGGTGTAAAAGAAATAATGGACTCTTTTAAGGTTTTAAATTCAAGGTGAGTTACTATGGATGCTGGAGGCAGATGGGCAACTACTCAGTTTAATAAGCATATATGACTTTTTATGCTGGCTGACTTTCTGTGTTATCTTTCCTGAATCAAAAGGGACTTTGGATATTCGTAAGATTCAATGGCTGAAATAAAAAGAGCAGTCCCATATGTGACTTCTTTGTCTGTGTCTTGTTTCAATTATTAAAGGCAGAAGAAAATCAAGCTGCTGAGGTCCAAAAAATTGCCCAAAGCTATCCTAATGACATAGGATATCTCATTTTGAGCAATCTATTAATAAGTGCATTAATATAACTCATGCACAGCTCCACTTGGCCTTACCTCAGCAAAACAGTATCCCCTGCAAACACCAACTCTCTGTTTCATGGTATTATTTATTTTCTCCCTAATTGTGTTTGTTTGCTAGGCATTACTATTAAAAATATGATTGTAGAGCTGGTGAAAAGCTGATGCAGATGAGGAAGGAGGACTGATTTGAATTGCAATTAAGACCACTTGCTGCCATTTTCCATCTCATTCAGAAGCTCTAGAAAGGGAAACAATACACAGGAGCCAATAAGCAATACAAAAGTAATCAATAAGTCTGAAAACCTCATCAAGCCATTAAATGAATTACTAATTTGCTCTCATCTGGGACAACTGCCTAAGCATTCAGTAGCAATAATATCACTCTGGCTAGACAAGCAAGGTGGCACCACTGGTGTGACTGAACCATGGTCACCATGCTTTGCTCTTTCTCTGCCTAGAAAACAGAGAGGCAGTCTCAAAAGCCATGACAAATATCCATCTCAATGGAACCTGGTTACTCTCAAAAGCAGACAATAAAAAGCATTCTGATGAAGATTTAATAAAGGTAATGAATGTCACGTAGAGAATAACTGGAGATATCTGTTTATCACATGCCCTCATAGCAAAAGCAGATCTCCAGTGAGAGTGGAACACCACACATCTGCTGCTGGTAAAAAGATTTCTCATATAACTAAAAATTAACTATGTGAATTCCCTCTAGGTATCAAGAAGAAGAGTTTGGTAAAGCTCATGAAAAGTGCTATGAAACAAATGCTCAGCTGTGGTCTGTTCTCCTGAAGGAGTATAAATTCTCATGCCTCATTCCAACTCACAGCGGGCTTCTCACATCAATACTGCAGAAGCATCCATATCTCAGTCTTTGCATGGGCCCTTGCAACTTTGCCATATTGATCACTTACAGTACTCAGACCTCAATATTTACCTCCAGCCTATTTTTACAGCTCTTTCTAATCTATGGCACTATTTTTTCCTCACTATCTTAGTTGAGAGTCCACATAAAATATGTTTCCTGTAAGTTTTTTTTGGTTTGTTTTTTAATAAATCTTCTTTAATCTCTGTTCTACTAGGCCTTGCATTCTAATGTCTTTGGCAGCATCATCTCAATATTTTCCAGAAGCAATATTAACATATAATAGAATATTTTCTGAGCATATGTTAGAACTTCAATTACAGTTCAGCTAATGAAGCCATACAAATGTTCAATCAGATAAAGCATAGGCAGTGCAGTCTACCCACCAAAGTACTTGTCCAGCAGTTGACTGTAATGAGATTATGTGGATTCCTATCAGTTCAGCTTCTTCAAAGATTTTGGGGTGACTTAGTGACTTAGAATATGGAAAATTAAATTGAAAACAAGTGAGTGCTTATCTCTCTGACTGCAGGTTGTTCATCACTGGGTCCCTCATTCTTACCAAGAACAGGAAACTGAAAAGCCTCAGCATTTCCTCTTGACTTACTCCCTTCATTCTTCTTGCTCATCCTCTCTTCCCTAAGGAAGGAAAAACACCATAAATTGTAGGGTGTCATCTTTGCCTCTGTTGATTTTCACTTTTAAAAATGGAAAAAACTAGTCTTCAAAATCTTTGTTTCATCTTCAAAATAAATTGTCTTATTTTCCAAATACAGTGTAAACAGCAGCTATTGGCAAAGTCAGCAAATCTAAAGCAAGTTATTTATGGAGCACATAAGCATGGAGCTGGAATACCATATGCTGTAGATGGATAGAGATGCAGAAGCAATTCTGACCAGTAGTATGGGCTCAAGAAAGATGTTTGAACAAAACCCAACAGACTCTTTCATTTCTTGTTGAAGTTTTCTATGGATTAATTGAGACAGACAACTGAGTACCATCCTGCTGCTATCAAAGAGTGGCATTCCTGTTTTTCTGATAACCTTGTATTACTCTGGGAGAGGAGATATAATTTTATATTCCTCATAGTAATGAATTTTAGGGGAAAAAAAAAGCATACTACCTAATTATTAGTATTCCCTTAGTGGTCAGAGCCTTCCTCATGGCAGGGTGTTGGACTTGCAAACAGAACAAAAAAATGGGTCTAGACTCACTGCAGAACTGGAACAGTAGTTTTGCTCACCAGCAAGTGATAAATTAAGTTCTTGCTATGACTCTGCCCCAAGATCAGCAGGAGAGAATCTCATTAGACCACTGTAATTCATTACTCACTCAGCAATGAAATCAGCCCACATTTACAGAGTCCTACTCCCTCACTTTTTTGAAGAATTTGAAGGAAATTTGAGATTTTTCAACTGCATAGCAAAGCTGCTGATAACTGTAAGCTGCATGTGAACAACAATTTTGTGCATGAACCCACTGCAGGGCTGTGTTTCAATTCAGTACCATCTTTTAATGGGTGAAAATGTATGCCTCAGTGGATGCTCCTGGGATCCTGATGAGAGAGCTGAGCAAACTGTGGGCTGTGCATTGCATACTGCTACCCCCAGCACTAAGGAGGTGCGGGATGTTCCACAATGATGAAGCTTTTCAGGAAATCCATTTTGGCTGAGGACCCTGAATTTTTTCTGCTTAAATAACTTTGCCTATGCCAGTAACACATCCAAATAGGAAAAGTTCTCTATTGCCTTGCTGCTTTGCTTTCACTTTAGTGGTGTGTGAACTGGATGTGCAACATTAACCCTTACTGCCTGGGTAGGACATTTTTCAGCAAGGTAAAAACTGTTAATGCAAATTACTCTCAGGCTAAGAAATATTACTAAAACATTGACTCAGTATAGCACATAATCTAACATCTATGCATGTTTACTGCATTATCATATTATGTTAAAAATATTATGCTGTATTTGATGTTGGATATGTGTTACATATCCCATATTCTATGTTCTGTATTACAGTACATATATATAATATCTATGAAATATTGTATTTTGTACTACACATATTATATATTATACATATACATATATATATATATATATATATACATACACACACCACACACACACACACACACACACACAAATAAATAAATAAATATACCTACAGCATATATATATCTATTTTATATATGTATATATATTTTATATATATAATATATATTATATATTTCTGTGAGAATGAGGCCAGAGATTGTGGTGATGATAATCCTTATCCATATACATATATATGCTGTAGGTACATATATATAAGGGTTATCATCATCACAATCTCTGGCCACATTCTCATAGAAATGGTAGAAACAAACATTTTTGAGGAGTCAGGGTTCTGCTGTGTGTTAGTCATGGTCTGATCAAACATTAAGGAATTCTGGAGTGATGTAATTTCTAGATCTTTGATAAACTTAGGCAAGAGCAAAGCACTGGGGACTCAAAGTAGCTTATGTGCCTGCTTCAGGACACATATGGATCTTCTCTGCTGAAGCTGACCTTCAGTGTCTAAAGCCTGTGTTTTCTTGAATACTGATATTCAATCTGTGGAAACCCATAGCAATCTCCAGTAAAATTTGAAACCTACAGTTTATAAATATACAATTGCATTCCTTCCAAATAACCAACGTTAGGACTAAGCAGGGGCAGGACTAACACTAACAGATGCAGTGTAAAGTTTATTGTGGGAAAATGATCCCTTAAGGAACTTGAGGGTGTGTCTAAATGAACAGGATTAACATCTATGCTGAGTGTGCAGTGCTGAGAGAGAAATGAAGCTTTCCATCTAGTACACGTCTCCCTCCAACTGCCCTGTTCATTTTAGACCTGCCCTGTTGATTTTAGACCTGGATTCTTGGAATATTTTGGGTATTATGACAAGCATTGCAGACGTGTAACATTCAAAGCGTGTGTCGATACAAACCACAGCCCACTGGTGGCAGCAGTTCGTCAAGAGTGGATAAACGCCGCTGGAGCAGCAGAGGGTCTGCAGGCAAACAGCTCATTTGTGCATTTGTGGGCAGGGACAGCCTACTCTCACATCCAGCTCAGTCTGCAGGGACACTCCTCTTTCCTATCCCAGAATGTGCGTTTCATGCAGACCACTGTTGTGAAAGAAAAATTAAAAGTGAGGGAGACAATCGCCCAAACACCACGAGGCCATGACTTGAGACGTTTTCCCTTTGGAACGTTTGCTACCATACCCAATTTCACATCTGTTCTGTATAAGGCACGATGAGTAACCACAATGAGTAACTGTGATAAATAGAAGTTGAACCCTTATTAATATCAATAGCAAACCACCATGGACTCAAAAAAATGCAACCTACACATTTTCACTCTTTCTCCTTCTGTGTGATAGCTTGCATTCAGGTTCAAGGTAGCTGTACACCTTTCTGCATAAGTGAGCTCTGCCTGCAATTATTGCCTTATTTTGGCAATAATCCACTATGACAATATGTATTAGTGTTGCTGTTGTTGTTTTTCATGTGTGTAGTAACTTCCTACCAACCTTAAAACACGCCAGGGAATGCTTTTGTTTCTGTTAGACATAAACAAACTTGTATCTAAGATAATGAGCATGAGGTGAAACTTGAGATGCCACAGACCCTGTTATCACCAGAAGCTGTGAGTAAAGCTGCAGGTTCCTCTTCTTGCAAGGGAAAATGGACACTGCTCCATCTGTTCCCACCACTACTTTTTCTGCCATCAACCATGTCTGTGGGTGTATGCATCTAAGCCTGACACTTTAGAAACAAAAATCACAAGCTTTATCAGTTTTTAATCTCTAGCACTGGTCCATACCTTTCTGTGTGGAATAACCTGAACACTCCTATGGGCAAAGTGGTGCATTCCTGAGCCCCCCGCCAGTCGGTCTTAATGGCCTCAAGAGCAAAACTAGCCCAGGTGAGATTATTTGAAAAAGTGAGACAGTGATATAGCCTGAGAAAATTCTAATACCTACCAAGCACAGGGTCCTTTTCAACCCACACAACCTGCATGTGTGACTTTGCTACAACAGATGTCCCTGCCAGTCCACACCTCTGTTTACACTTAGACATTGTAATTCCCCTCCAAATTAAAAGAAAAATGTGAGAGAAAAAGAACCCACGAGTTTCAAGAACTGCGTGAGGGCCAAGGACACATTTGTCAGGTGATAAGAGAGCTGTGAAATGAGAGATGCTGTGAGAGCTATAGAGCTATGCCTTTCACCTTTAAGAAGGTTAATCTGTAAAACACACACACACACACACACACACACAAACACACACACACACGTCTAGTCCGTGATACCGGTGGAATACACCAGACAACTAAAATCCAGGATTATGGCAGTTACAAGAAGCGCTTCTTCTCCCTTGCTTTTTACAAGCTGGCACTATAAAAAAAGCATCACATCAAGAAAGTTTAAATGACTGGATGTGCTTTACCTCAAGAGTTTCATCCCTCACTCCTTACCCTGGTGTCACATTGAACGTCAAGGATGTGAGATGTGTTTTGAGCAGACCTCCTAGCTATTTTTATATCTTGTTGGGTGGCAAACTTCATATTTTCCATTTTCTTTTTTTCTTTCTTTTCTCCTAAAATTAAATTAAGAAGTGAGTAGTGTTGAAAAATAAATACATTAGATAGATAAACCCACATGTAAACTTTGAAAAACCACACCTGCCTATAACCTTACAAGAGACAAAAGGTTGTTGCACTTGTATGGGTTTGGAAAGGCAAAACCAGAAAGAAGTTTGATAGGTGAATATGCTTAAGATGGTTTTAAAGCAAATGCCTCAGATATGGCAAGCTGCATTCAGCACAAGCGGTAAAATCCGCCCAAGAAAATCAACATAAAGCAATAAAGCTGGGGTGAGTTCCAAGCTGCCACTAGTTTAAAGCCAGCTCAGAGATAACGATACACAGAGCACATAGCACAGGTGAGGCCTCATGGGTAGTGCCTTTTCCAAGCTAAATAAATAAGTCCTTCCATATGCTCATGCACGGTGACTTACACTGCTCTTCTGTGTCATGCCAACTTGTCATAAGAACGTCGATCGTGGAGGAAGGGAGGGAGCCCCACTCTGGAATGACATAATTTACCTAATTAATGATGCTGGGTGCATTTTATCACTCTGAAATTCATCCAAGAGTACAGTATGCAATGTGGGTATCCTAGAGATGGTCTCTGACAGATATTTCCTTATTTCTGTGCTTTTCTTAAGAGCAAGTGGACTGGCAATCCTCCAGGAGACTGCCAAAGCCCATACAATGGCCTAGGCAATTTGATGCTATTAGTCATTGTTTCGTTCTGAGTGTTTACTTTGGTCATTCCTTTTTCAATGGAAAGCTGATTAGAATAGCTGCCTTGTCTTTTGTGTGTTGAATGGACACCACAGTATTTCAAATGCCTATCTAGCTTTACTTTTGCATTGAAAGAAACTCATATTCAATGATGGCATAAAAATACAGTCTTTTCATTTGCCTGAGATTTCTGTTTGTAATCTCTATTGACACCCATACACATGCCATAAAATCAGCACTTCTGCTTAGGAGAAACCTAGCATTGCATGGAACAAGGGGTTGCTGAGTTGCACTAGGAGAAATGATTCATCATACTTTTGTGATGCATAATGCTGATATTGTCATTTACACGCTCTCAAAATTATTGTTTTTACTCATAAATGAGAAGAAAGTTGCTGCAAAATTTGGAAAGTGATGGCAAGCACTTGTGAAACTTTGGCACAGAGATGCTTTTCTTCTGGCAGGAGATATGCTAAGGTATTGTTTCCAGTTTTCTCAGGTACCTTGCAACTCAATCACTGTTTCTAGAGATAGCTTTCAAAGATAGTGTTTACATATAGAATCATACAATAACTGAGGTAGGAAAATACCTGTAAGATTGTGAAATCCAATCATTAATCCAGCACTTCCAATTCCACTGCTAAACCATGTACCTACCTGCCCTGTGTGAAAAACACAAGACAAGGAGCTGGAAGTTCGGTGGTTCCCTGCAAACTTCCAGATATCCTTATGAAACTTTGAGACATACATCTCTTGCTTCTTCTCCATTTATTAGAAATTTCAGAGTATGATGGCAACAAATTCTTAGCATCCCTGAAAAGCCAGAAATGACAGCTGAAGGCCCCCTCATCTTGTTTGCTTTATTATTGATGGTATGCAGGCAGCCTTCCACTTGCAGTATTTGAATAGCCTGGCTTCCAAACTGTTGCGTTGCTACAGCTTTTCGTGTGCATTAAATAAAGGCTCAGCACTCTTCATTTATTGTTTATGGGTATAGCAAGGCAGGGAAAACAGAGTCAGGCAGATTGGTGTGGGAGAGGAGCATCTGCTACTGGAGGGTATTTAGCTTCCTGTGCAGCAATCTGAGCTTCCCAGCCTGGCTTCTCTTTTCTTCCGCTGCTTTCTGAAAGTCATGACCTGTTGCAAAGTTCCCCTTTTGTCAAGCACTGTAAAAAAGGAAATGTCACTTTTTGCAAAGCCAATTAGCACTAGAACCTGTCCAGCTACGACAAGCATTTTGTAATCCCTCTTCTGAAATGGAGTGGTGGGGGGATGGGAAGGTTCTCCTTTTAAAAACGTTGCTCCATGAATCAATTACCCTTTTTTAATTGTAATTGTCGGTAGCAATTTGTGGAATGTGGCACACCACAAATATTGTGCTCTGGTGCTTGAACAACCGAACACCCAAGCCCTGATGTCACTGTCAACACCCTGCTGCTGTTGGCAGGGAGGCAGTGCAGAAAGCGACTGCCCAAAGGAATTGTCTCTTCACTTACACTCTCGGGCTCCCTGCCAGCTCCTGTTTCCTCTAGCAGTATATGGAGAGAGAGAAAGCACCCTCTCTCAGAGAGTCAAGCATGTGAAAAGAAGATTTCACATGTGAAACTGAGACCTGGAAAACAATCACTTGGCTTCCCCTTCTTTAATTTATTTCCCATATGATGAAGAAATTTGCATAGTTTATTTTTAGCTTACTAGTCATTTTATGCGCCTAGAATCCCATTTTGAATATTGAGATGGGAATTAACCTTGGGAGCTTTATCATATAGGTGTTGCATGGTCCTTTACTTTTTTTTCTTTTTTTAATAAATGTGTAAACTCCATGGCAGAATAAGCACAAGGTTAGAAGATTTGTGCTCCTGATCATGTTTCTTCAGATAGAGTTCAAGGAAAAGTCTACTGAAGGTAGTGTGAGATTCAGACACTTCCACTGACAGCTGCTATTATCAGATGAAGCCCCTGTTCCATGTCCTTGAGCAAGTCTCACATCACATTTAAGCAAAGAGAATCAGTATGTACTTATCTGAAGAAATGCTCATGTTTTTTGTAAGGCCTCAAATTTGAACATACGAATGAGATGCAAGAACTATGGTTTAGCAGTTCCTACCTTTCCTGCAATGTGAATTTTCATAAAAGGCAAGAAAGAGCTTGCTGCCTTGTTCTAGTTCATCCCTGGAAGGTGTTAGGGAAAAACTGCTAGCAAGGGTCCAATTTCCTCCTTGCAAATGGAATCACCAATGTGCTGAAAAGTGCTTCCCTTTAACATGCAAATGACTGATAGAGGGCATGTCTAGCAGGGTACTACAACATCAAATATTAGTTGACTTTTTCAACTGATTTGAAATTTTTTTTAATAATCACAGGAAGAAACTGCTGACACAAAACTCAATAAAGCACTAAAAAAAAAAAAAATCAGCTCATTAATATCCAAACTAAGAATTCCTAAGCTAGCTATCCCTCTACAAATCATGGCCTTGGATATTTCTTGAGGATGTCAGCTCTATCCCATCTAAGTGTGCTTTGTTGTCCTCAGAAGTTACTTAACACGCAACAGTTTTGCAAGAACACGTATCTTTCTTGCATTCTCCAAATGATAACAAACACAAGCAAACATAAAATGACATGGAGATGTGCAATTTCTCTAGCTACACCACTAATGCAAACCATTGTGGAAAGGATTTAATTCTGCAGAAATTAGCTGACCTCTTGCCACCAAAATGCAACAACACTCATTTTGCTTCACCAGAACAATCCTGCCTTCGTATGGAAAGTATATGTAACACTACTAAGGTTCTGTGCCTACCTCAGTATTACTCCACCTGAAAAAAACGGTATAGGAAGGCAGAGAAACAGCAACAGCACAAAACTTTTGTCACTGTATCTCACAACTAAAATTGAATCTAGCTCAGCAGTGGAGTCTGGTTTGTAGACAGCCGCAAATCGCCATCTAAGGCTGTGGTTTATACTGATTAAGGGGATCCATGGCTCTGTCCCAAAACGAATAGAAGGAAAGAAGGCAATGTTGCTACTGGACAAGCAGTTTCTGAAAAAAAGCCAGACCCCAGTCATACATTCACTCTTCTTTAATTTCAGGAGAACATTTCCTGCAGTGAAGTCAGGGGAATACTGACTTGCTTAAATGAATCTGCGAGAAGTTAGAGAATCCATAGAGGAAAACAATTATAAAGAATATTTATCTTACATTTGATCTCACTTAAAAATCAGGAAAATCTTTGGCAAAACTGAAAAGTCCGGGTCTGTAACATCATTGGGGATGCTTATGAACTGATCATCGGGGGAATTTCACAATTCCTAGTCATGAGGTTCAATGCCCTAAAGTGTCAAAGCAGTAAATGGCCATAAACTCGTTCTACAGAACTTGCTCAGAAGATAGCAAAGTTAGCTGGTATCCAGCACAGAAGATCTCTTGGGAACACTTTAATGCCATTATTATGAAAATATGTAAATATCCCAAATTTATATGATCTATTCCTGGTCCTTGCTTTCCTGCGAGGCTCCTTTGGCCTTTGGTCTAGCACAGTTCCTGACTCACACCATATTTATCTCAGTTTTGGAGGTGTTCATGCGCTGCAGGAGGAAACTAGACTTTGTACACCACATCTCCAAATGCAATGGAGCTTGACTTTAGGAAGACTGTGGGCTGACTGGAAATCCTAGTTTACTATTGAAAGTATTGTTGAGATTGCCATGAGGACAAGATTTTACCCCCTCAGAAATACAGCTCTGGAAATGCTATGGAAAATAGCCAGCCAAGGGGGAGAGGACAACCATGAAACAGAGAAAGCAGGATCCCCAGGGGTTTTACTGAAATGTATTTACAGTTCTCCTTGCATGTATTAATACTGTTTGTGACTCAGGGCTTTTAATTCAACATCAATCACACTTGCATCGAATGCCCTGCTGGAGGGCAAGGAGCAGGGAGCAATACGCTCCGTGGTTTCCATTCAGGTACACCAGAAGGAGCAGAAATTAAATGAATTCTCACACGCCTGCTCCTGAACTCCCTCAGACCTGGAAAGCGAGCGTGCCTTTGCTGCCGTGCAGGGCTGCTGCCAGACAAAGGCGCAGAGATTTCCCCGTCTCCGTGTCAGTCAGCCACACGCACACGCACACGGGCTCCCCCCGGCGTCTCTCGGCTCTTTCACGTGAATGCTTCAGTTTTTTCCCAATGCCGTATTTGCAGAAACAGGAATCACGCGTCCCATCCACTCCCCTGCAGCCGCTGCCCACCCGCCCGATGGTGCTGCGCTGGGAGCTGCTGCTGCTGGGGGCTGCCTGCCTGAATGCCCGAGCCCAGGGAGCGCTGAGCACATCTGGAACGCCCAGCGGGGGCAGGCAGCAGCCCAGAGCCAGCTCAGGGCCCCCAGAGCCCCGTGCTCGGCCCCAGCCCCGCTCCCAGCCCTCCTTCCCTCGGGCACGGGCGGACCGGGCCGGGCGGGCGGTGCCAGGCCGGGGCCGCCCCGCTGCTCGGGAGCGGGGCTGGGGGCAGGGCCCGGCGGCGGCATCTGCCACAGCCATTGTCTGCTGGCCCGGCACCAGAGCCTGGCCCGGGGGCGTTGTGGGGTGGTTCCCGCCTTCCACTGCAGCAGGGGTGCAGCGGCATCAGCAATGGGATTTTCTGTCCCTGCATCGGGATGCAAAGGCAGCGGGGGGTTGCGAGGCGCGCCGGAGACAGCTCCCGGAGCTCTGAAGGGACGGGGGTTTCGGCTTTTCCTTCTGAATGCCGACATTTGAGTAACGTTATCAGCGAGATGATATTGCTCAACCAGAGGAGCGTCACGCAGGGACGTGGAGCGCAGCCACAGCCCGGCTCCAGCCAAGCACAGCTCTCCGCCGCCGCGGGAGGCGGCCGGTTCTGCCCTGCCCTGGCCCCGGTCCCGGCCTCTGTCCCGGTCCAAGCCCCCGGCCCGGCCGGGCACGGCCACGCGGCAGCCCCGGGACGGGGACCCGGGAGCCGGGGGTAGTGCCCGCCCTCCCCGGCCCGTCCTGGGGCTGTCTCCCGTGGCCGGGGCAGGGACCGAGGAGACTGGGGCGATGCTCGGCTCCGAGCCGACCTGAAAGCTGTGCTTGTGTCCCTGAGTGTGTCGGTGTGTGCGTATGTGTGTGTATATGTGTGTGTGTGTGTGTAGCTTTGTGTGCGTGTACGCGTGTGCGCGGGGAGCAGGAGGGTTGGGCGAAGAAGGGAGGGGGAGGAAGCAAGGGGGTAAAGAAGAAAAGAGAGAGAGAAAAACGCGGAAAGCGGCAAAATGACATCACCTCATTTGCATAGGCGCGGGGATAAAACCGCCCCGCCAGCGAGCGCCCTTTATACTGGCGTGCGGAGCGGCGGCAGCAGCGAGCGGCGGGGCTGAGCATCACCGCGCGGCGACACCGGTGGGTCCCGCCGCACCCCCAGCACCCCCGGGTCCCTCGGCACAGGCAGCACGGACCCGGCCCCTTGCCGGGGGGGACTGCTGGCAGGGCAGGGCGCGGGGGCTTTTGTCCGGGGGGGTGGAGGGAGGCGAGGAGGAAGGGAGGGGGGCTATTGTCCGCCTGGGGTATTGTCTGAGGGCGCGCCGCTGCAGGGCGGTGGCGTGCGAGGCGCAAGGCGGCTTTGTTGCCGGCACGGGGCTATATTTTTAAATTACTTTTCCTTTAACGAGTTAAAAACGCGGTCAGCGCCGGGCGCGTCCCCCCTTATTGTACTCCGCAGCACGCAGATAGTGGGACCTGCCCCCGGTGGAGACTGGCAGCGAACCGCAACGCTCGGGATGCTGGATTATATAGACGCTTCCCAAAAATTAGTATTATTTTAAAATATGTCGGGGGTGAAGCGTTTAACTCGCAGCGAGCTTGAGCGTGCGGCTCCCGCGGTGGGTGCGGCGGGCGCGGCCCCGCGGGCTCCGGGCAGCGCTGGCCGGGGGTGACGGGCTCTTCCTTCCCCTCCTCCGTGCGCAGAGACACCTGCCAACATGTCCGACAAACCAGACATGGCTGAGATCGAGAAATTTGACAAGTCCAAATTGAAGAAGACAGAGACGCAAGAGAAAAATCCGCTGCCTTCAAAAGAAAGTGAGTGAGGGCAGGCGGCAGGGAGGAGCAGGCGCGCAGGGAGGGAGGCAGGGAAGGAGGCAGACGGGCAGGAGGGAGGGAGGGAAGGATGAGGGGGGGAGGCGGGAGGAGACAAAGAGGGGCGGCAGGCGGGAGCCAGGGTGCGGCGGGTGGAGGGAGGGAGGATACGCCGCTGTGTCTGTGCTAGACAGCAAAAACCTGAACCCACCGCCTAGCAGCGCTTAATTTACGATTATCTACACCCTGTTTTGATATCTGGCTAAAAATATACATTTATTTTAGCAGTTCATAGCAATTGTCATGTGAATGCATATCAGGTTCTTGATTTTCATTTTGTTTTCTCCTTTTCTGTTTTTTTCCCCCCTTTTAGCAATTGAACAGGAGAAGCAAGCGGGTGAATCGTAATGAAATCTGCCCTTCCAAATTATGCACTGTACATTCCACAAGCATTGCCTTCTTATTTTACTTCTTTTAGCTGTTTAACTTTGTAAGATGCAAAGAGGTTGGATAAAGTTTAAAATGACTGTACTGCCCCTTTCACATCAAAAGAATAGAGAGAACTACTGACACTGA
This sequence comes from Zonotrichia leucophrys gambelii, assembly GCF_028769735.1. Taxonomy (NCBI): domain Eukaryota; kingdom Metazoa; phylum Chordata; class Aves; order Passeriformes; family Passerellidae; genus Zonotrichia; species Zonotrichia leucophrys. The sequence continues at coordinate 19,351,352 of NC_088169.1, read as the reverse complement.
ATGAAGGCGCTGCCTTTCCCTCTGCCTGTCTGGCTTTGGTCCTGGTGGCATGAAAGAGCTTGCATGTTGATGAAAGAAGAACTTGGGTGGGACTACAGTAAACTAGAGTAACACACGAATAAATGCAAAGCTGTACCAAGGTCCTGCGAGCTGTAAAATGCAGTTAATCGAGTGCCATTTTTTTTTTTTGTTCAAATGATTTTAATTATTGGAATGCACAATTTTTTTAATATGCAAATAAAATGTTTTAAAACCTGGATGGTATTTATGTCCTCTATTTGGAGAACTGTATCAATGGATAAGAAGCATAAGAGCCGGTACTGAGACACAGGATACTATAAAACCTTTGGAGATGCCTCAAACATCAGTCACCATTCTCATTTTTTTCAATATGTGTGCTCACCAATACATAAACTTGTGATCCTCGAAGCTAGTTTTTAGACAGATTTCAGTAAAAAATTGCCTATCTTGTAATTTGTCACCATGTGAGTATATTCCTTTAAGTATTTCTTTTATGTAGAGATTAAGGCAAAAAAATCAAGCTGCATTTATTGCTTTGCCCCACCCATAGCAGAGCTGTTTTATTAAGAACCATTCTGTACTGTTGCAGAGATTCAGCCTCAGTTGTATAAATCCCTAATTAATTTGTTTAATAATTAAAGCTTGTTATTTTGATACAGCATTTAAAGGAAGCTGTAATTTGAATTTTAAGTCCAAGGTTGAACATGAGCTTTTTAGTTTCATAAAGCATTTGGTGGTTGGCGTTCCATGGAAATAAAAATAATTTTGCTACTATGTTGCTCATGTTTTGAACAACGTCTTTTAACAGTCTCCTTGATCCTAAGAACCAGTATCAAAGTTTCTAAAGCTACAGTCTTAAAAACTCAAAATGGACCATTTGGGGACAAAAACATTTGTGATAATGTATAAAATAAAGATCTGGCATGCAGATAGCCACACTTCAATGCCGGTTTACAACAATTCTTTCAGACCTGGGACGGTTTTTTGGTTATTTTTCTGCAAATGACTGCGGGTAAAACCTGTGATCCAGGGAGATCAGTAGGAGTTGTCTTTAGTAGTCATGAATTTCATCAAAATGGAGTGAGTAATGATCATTCTGGGAAACAAAACTGCTGTCAGATAACCTGTAGGAGGGTGGTGAGCATGCTTCTGCAGTGCCTTAGTTTTATCTTATGGATTTGAGGCTGCATTAATTTCAGCCAGTTCCTGTAAAGCAAAATTAGTCCCTCTGGGGAAGCTTGAGTTTTGCTGAGGCTGCTGCCTTGGTGGGGTCACGTAGACTTGGGGTTTCATCCTATCACTGCTTCCTAAAAGCATTGGACTGCAACAATAATAAGCTGTCTTGGTTTTGGACCACTGAGGGCAGTGGGGCTCCTTTCCTTGGAGATTTGGTGGATGTCTGTGCTTTTGGAGAAGATGGGAGCCAGAGGGGTGCCACATGCTTGTGGGCACAGTCCCCAGCTCCCCAGCAGTGGAAAACTTGCAGAATTGAGAATTTGATAAGAATCTCCGTTCAGGCTTGAGATTTTTTGATGCAGTCCATGGGAAAATTTGGGAAGTCCTGGTGTCGTATAAGGACCTTCACAGTAATTTAAGGTGATGAGTTCAGGAAGGAAATGAACCATTTCTTGTGCTTGTTTAAGCTCTGATTTTATTCCCCGTGTATAATGGGAAAGATGGGAAACTTACAAGCTGAGTTTCTGAAAAGTCAATTAATCAACTCCCAGCTACTGATCTTAATCAGGTAGCATGGGATGTGACATGACTTGGTGCAGAAGTGTACAGTATGAGCTGCACGTGCACAGAGGAGTAGAAGCAAGCGCTTGGGAAAAAACCAGCAAGGTTTCTGAGGGAGGCAAAGCCTGAGGTATACACAGCTCTGCATAAGTCAATGAAAGTGCATGCTGTAATACAGCAGAGTTCAGCAAAAATGGAATGAGTAATGAGGCCTATGACTTCAGAACTGCACATCCAAAGTGATCAGTACTGGTCAAAGGGTACCACCAACTGCAGCTTGAGGTGCTGAAGCTCAGATCTGTTTTCAGGAGATAAGGCACTAAGCCACTACTACTGTTATAGCTCTGTTTCTGCCATCAAGGGCTGAACAAAATTACAAAATCAACTGTGAAGAAAATCTTCCAGGTCAAATTCAGGGATTACTGACTGGAGTCAATCATCCCCTGCTTTGCTCCTTGTTCATCTCTTTTCATACATTCAAAGAAAATTGTGGCAGGTCTCTGCCATGCTCTGCATAGGCAGTACTGAGGTGGTCACATCTGACACCTACTTCACAGCAATGCAATTGATGATGTGAAACATGGAGGCTTGGAATCGATTGTAATACTCAGGACTGTGTTGGGTGTTAATAAAATCAGTCTCTTCAGCTGTCAGTCTACAAACTTTCATCAGCCACAAATTAACTAGAAAAAAAAAATTACAGCCCAAAACCTGGTTATGAAAAAGGGTCATTAGAAAGAGAAACATATGGGTTTTGATCTCGCACTCAGTGCAGGCACAGTCTGCCGCCCTATGAGACTTATGGTGTCTGGTGCTGCTGCCTCCCCACCCCCAGGCCAGAGGCAGCTCTGCCGAGGTGATGTGGTGAGAAGCTCTGCCAAGAGTACTGAAGCAAATTCTTCCTTTCTCAGTATTTCTCAGAAGATTTTCTCTCTCTTTCATGCACCTCCCCCAATATCATTAACTATACATATATTGGACAGAAAGCATATGCTAACCATATCCAAAATAGATCATTGTGGTATTAATTACAGAAATGTGGAGACTTCAATGTAAGCATTTTGGTCTTCTAGGCTATTTTTGTGCAATGTTGAATGTGTGATAAGACACCACTTCCCCTAGTAACCCTTTACTTCCCTAGAAACAGTGTAGAAATGAGCAGTTCCTATTGTGTATTGTGATCATATATGGCTGCCACATACATCTGCTGCACAGCACAATTTTATTAATAAGGAACCCTGCACTACTCCAAGCATCATATAAAACACAATGAGCACATAATACAGTGTTCAGTGCAATAGTTCCACTGGGCTGATACTAAAATGGGTGTGAGAAATCAAAAAAATGCAGCTCTTGCTTGTTTGTTGGTATACAGGAGGATGACTATGCAAAGCAGCCTATGTCAGGCATGTCCCTCTGTCAGATCCTCTGATGTGCCAGCTTTGTGCATTTTCAACTCAAACAGGCAAGGCAATCAAATTCTATAAAAATGGGATATTTTGTTAATTCAGAGAAAAAAATTGCAGACAACATTTATTCATTATTTGCATGCAGTCTGGCAGTTTCATTTGCCAGTGTCCTTGTGATACGGTGATTAAAAAAAACCAAACAACCACTCTGCGCTTTACCATACACCTGTCTCAAAATTCTGTGGCTTAATGACGGGAGTCGATTTTTCTCTTTGTTTTCAGCTGAAGTTAATGACCCGAATTCCAGTATTGCTTTTACTAGGTTTTAAAAATATCGGAACCCTCTCTGACTTCCTCTTCTTCCTGTTTAGAAAGAAAAAAATAAAAATTATACATGGTGGGTTCTCAGAGATGCTTAATTTGCCTCTGGGTTAATGAGCTTTTCAGCATATTGGGAGCAGAGCAAAGATAATTTTTTTTCTCCTGTTTCTACAGTCATGAGGATTACAACATTGCCTTTTCTCCTTGTAATCAAAAACTGGAGTTCTCAGGAGATTTTTCAGTCTCATGGAGCTTGGGCTTTTTGAAAACTGTCAGGCACAAGAAGATTCATGCAATGTTATGAGAATTGGCAACTTGGAGGTTCTGCAACCACTGCTCCCTCACAGTAAGTTGATATTGATGGCTAAGCAGAGTCAAATATAGCCCTATAGCCTTAGTTTCAGGCCATATTATTCAAAGAATGGCATACTGAGATGACTAAATATGGGTGTTTTTTTAATTTCCAATTCCTGTGACCTCATATTTTCTGATATCTTTAGATTTATTTTTTGCCTAACACAGATTTTCCTTTCAGCAATGTTTTGGAACCGAGTGAGTGGATTTACTCCAACTTAAAAACATTTCCAGCATTTGAATAGTCCCCAGATATTCACCACGTTCCCCATCAAAACATTGTCTTGAAAAAAAATTTCATCATTGTATTGACCAAAGGCTTCTCAGTGATGAAGAAAATTTTTTCCACTATTGTAATTCTCATCACTTTATCTTTGGCATGTGCTCATGGGCTTGAAATTTGGGCCTGGAAAAAAATCTCATGTGATTTTTAGACACTGCAGATTCCATGAACAGACACTTGCAGTGCTCTTTGTTTGCATGTTATTGTCAAATATTGAGTACATGTACCACACTTAGAGATATGTTTGAAAATGGAAAGAAAATCCCCAAAAAATCAAAACAGCTCGCCCCAGCAAACACCAAACCAAGAAGAGGAATAGGAATGCATTTGTGTGTTCTGTAATATCTGCCATGAGCAATTTAGTTATTCCTAGTATCTTCTAGTGGGGTGAAACTGCTGTGGTAACATTCGGGTCTCTAAAACCAGTCAAATGAACGCACTGAAATTGACTCTATAGACCAAAAGTATGAAATTCAGATTCCCAGATGGTTCAAATCTTACCTAATGTGTTTTGCACATTTCCATATATATATTACTTTATGCTTTATTTTTTATAGTGGTGTTTCCTTTCCATCTGATGTATAACTATATATAATATGGTTTATATTAGTCAGGTATAGCATTTTAAATGCTTTGAAATGGATAAATATTTCTTCAAGCACCATTTGAAGTTTTGGGATTTATCTTTAAAGCCTTCTGCTCAGCTAGATTTTGAGGTAAGATAATGCAGAGAATTGTGGAGCTACATAATAATCAGAAAAATCATTTGCTGGATTAATTTTTCATGCATCTTAGTTGACCTCATCTGCTCTATAGCATGTGGTCTGTACAAGAAAATTGAGCCAACAGAAGGATCTTCTTCATCCTTCTACCTAAACTGGACACTGCCTCTGAGAAATGCCACTGGGGCCCTGTGCAGTGTGAATAAAAAAGTCCATTCTTTGCACTGCATATTTTTACATTTTTCTTGATGTTTAATGTGAGAACCAATAGTGGGGAAAAAGGGGCCATTGCAGAGTGACATCCTCAGAAGAAAAGTGGACACGGCCCCAGGCATCCACACTGCCAAAGTGGAACCCATTCAGCAGGCTGAACACCCCCAGGCTCACAGCAGGTTTGCTCACACCATTTGGGGTTCCTGTGAAGGGGACCTTTGGCAGGTCACCCACAGTGTCACCCTGTGGTGTGCATTGCTGGCAGCATCACAGGGTGGGCCCCAGGGCATTCCCCAGGGCAGCAGAGACTTTTTATTTTAACATTTCAATTCAGTTTTCTCCTCACTTCAGTCTCAGAGTTTCAGCCACACAGAGCAGTAACACAAAATGCTTGAGCCCTGCTTGTACTAGGCTGGAATGCAGACCAGCCACAACCTTTTGCTCCTGGCCCAGTGATACATTTGCACCCAAAGAATGGGGCAAACAGCTTAAATCCATTACTTAAAGAAATTGATTACTATATTAATATATAATATATAATTGCAGTAAAGATACTGCAACCTGCATGAGGGCTTTGGCTGATGGGGGCCTGATACCTCCCTCTTCAAAAAATCCTGTCCTTACATTAAATCAAAGGCTAGAAGGTCCCATGAAAAGTCATCAAGGAGGGCAAAATAAAATGACTTTTTTAAAATTACTTTCATGAGAAAGCAATAAAAGATGAATGAGCTTTATACAAAAATTCCTATTCCCTAGCAATAGCAAACAAAACAAGAAATTGTGCTGGTGAAGGCATCAATGATTTTGCTCCCACAGTATTGTTTCAAAATGAATTAAGAATAAGAAATCTCCTAGCAGCTGAGCTATACCCCATGACTCTGACATGTTGGGGCAGGACAGATGGATCCCAGACAATCTCATCTCCATAGCTTGTAACTACAAAAGCAGCTGATGCTTGGATCATGCAGAGAACATTGCTCCTGGGAAGAACTTCACGTTTCTTTAATTTTTTAAATTAATTTTTTAGCAACTTTAATTACCACTCTGAGAGACACAGAAAAATCTGCTGCCTGCTTTACTTGTGGTAGCTGACTTGCCAGCATTAAGTGGAGGGGGAAGGGGAAGCCCTGAAAATTAATGAGGCTAAAAATGACACCACTTCTCAGCATGAGGAGTTAGAATGTGATGCCAAGAGGAACAGAGGTGAAATTCTGGGAGATATGCATCCCTTTACAGGGGTCCATGGACTGTACATATTCATACATGTCTACTTCCCTGGTGCTGTGCTTGTAAAGTCATCCCTGATGCATGTGGGAGGTGTGGGTTACACTGAGAAATGCCAAAGTCGCTCTTCAAGTCCTTGCTGCATTTTAAAGGTTAAAACTAGGAACAGACTGGCATTTTCCTAAAGGTCTTTAAATGGAAGAGCTGTTAAATCACATGCACTGCACCACGAGTAGAGCTGTCTCTTCTATATCATTCTCAGCTGGGATTTGTGAGCTGATAGGCACAGAGCTTGTTTTTAGCAAAGGCAATGCTGTGACATCTAGAGTTTGCTCTTTCCAAGATCATAAAAAAACAGCAAATAGTGTTTTGAGACCAGGAATGGTTTCACACAGTTTTTAATTTGGTTTCCTAAAAGACTTCTAAATGCACATTTAGGGTTAACAGTAATGGAGCAGTTGAATGCTCACACCTTCCAGTGAAATTTCCCTCCTTGCTGAAGAGAAGTCCCTATGAAATGCCAAGCTGCTGACCAGGTGTGGTTGCCTTCATTTCAGTGAACTTTCTAGATATGAGGCTATTTTCATTTGAGTGTCTAATTAAGGCTAATAACATGATTTTAGTCTCATGCAACTCTCCCCAGTTTATGATATTAGCTTGTGTGGGACCTCCTGGCCTGGACTCTGTTGCAATGAGCACTTCTCAGAAGGATGGGAGTATCCCCCCTCTTTGCACAACATATGAACTGCAATCACATATCTCAAGCCTTTCTCTTCTTACTGCCTCCTTTCACATATTCTAATTTTTCGTGGAATCCTGCCCTAAAATTTGTTCTCCTCCATTTAGATAAGCACCCTAATAATACCACCATTATGTGCCCAAGAAGCTTAGTCTTCTTCTTGGTCCTCACTTATCAAACCCAAGCTGTGGGTGTAACACCCCTGTCAGCAGCTGCTCCCTGCTTCAGATCATGTGTCTGACTCCACTCTATGGTCTAATAGTCTGTCAGATTGCTGGGTGTCTCCAAATTGCTCACTCTCAGCAGGAGACTTCTGCCAACTTTTTGAGAGTGGAACTCTATCAAGTATCTTTTGCCTGAGATGGCTGTGCCTTTAAAATATTGCCAGCAAAAGCTTCACTCTTTCCTTTCCCATCTATATGGAGTGACCAAAGCTGGTCCTCACAGCTGACCCAGCAGAGGAAACAGCTGCATGCCAGCAAACTGGAAGGGTTAGGTGCTGTGCAGGCTGCCTATCAGGAAGAAAGAGCTCCTCTCTAACCTTTATACAGTCCTTCCTCTTGTTTGTCTCAGCTTCAAAACAATAAATGTTAGAGGGTTGTAATGAGCTTGTTTATTTCTAGAGCTAAATTCCTAGACTTTTCCTTTTTTTGCACTGCTAGCCAGCAGTGGGAAGGTTAAAAATGCAGTCAGTTACCAGTGGCAACATACCAGTGTTGTAAATCCTGCCCACACATCTTCAGATCTACTGACATTTGAAACATCTAGGTCTTTTCTGTTAGCTGTACCAGTGTAATTATGTCTTGGTATAGCTTTTTTTCTACATGTCATCCTTCAGGAGTGCTCACATAAGTATATTTGAAGGATATAAATGGAAGGGGAAAGAAAGAAGGAGGCTGAAGTTACAAAGAAAGAAAGGAAGCCATTGCAAATAGCTCACTGGCGTGTTTGAAAAAGCAATATCACATATTAATAGTTGCAATTTAATAGCAGATTACTGATTCCTTTAAATTATTTGAGATTGTTGCCTGTGAGCTGCAGGACAGGCCATGCCAGTAAAATCAATTACATTTCATACCAGTACCGTATGCTCATCTTGCACAGCAGGGATGTGGAGGGGCTGTACATCCTTCTAGTCAGCAGTGCCAAAGCTAAACAGGCTGTATGTAGTGGAGCTGGCATATATGCTAAGGCAAACCTGTGAAATCTCCATGTGAAGACCAGTGAGTCACTGCTGCTTCTCTTTAGAGTCAGCAGGGAGAGGAGACAGCTTTGCTCTTGCTCAGGATTCAGCTCGATGCAAAACTGGCCTGAATGAATGTGAGAACCTTTTGTTTATAGTGCAGACACACACACAGAAACAAATGAAATTTCCAAGTGGAGTGTGTTTCCAAATGCTGAGAGAAAAAGGCTTTACTGTTCACTCAAGGCCTTCCTGCCCTGATCACTGTTTTGCTCAGCAGCTAAGACCACTGCTGTTTCTCCAGGGCTTTGTGAGAGTGCACCCCAGTACAGGTGACAGAATGGAGCCTCAGGTGGTGGGAAGGGCAGCCACAACTTCAGCTGATTATGTCCAGGGTAGCAGCAAGTCTCAGCTAGAGCCTGGCCCTTGGCAACTTTCTTCTGTGCAGTGCTTTAGAAGAGGGCAGGGGGAAAGGGTCATCCCCTCATGCCCAGCTCTGGTAAGCCATCTTGAAAAGTTTGTTATTTTTGTTACTTGCTGCTGGCCCAGAGACAGCAAAGATTGGTCTGCCCAAAGCACTGGTTTTCCTGGAACAGAGCATCTCACTTATCATCCTTCACATATCCAAATATGCATGTGGAATTAAAGGCAGATAGGAAACTGGAGTACCATGCAGTAGTTAGCATGTTTTAAAATTCTTTTTAATTGATATTTTTACAGAAGTAATACAGCATAGATCAGTGCTATATTATAGGCATCTTGATCACATGTGTCTTCAGGCATGGTATCTTTCTAACATGGTATTGTTCTTAAAAGAAAATGGGCCACCAGAGAGAACAAATACAAGCTTATGATTATGAAGCAGTCACTAGCAGTTTACACCCTTGTCCACTCCTGTGTGGAGGACTTTTTATGGGATGGGCATGCTCCAGGCTGAGAAAGGGTGGCCGTAACCAGCAGGACTAATCACAGAAGTAACCAGACCAATAAACAAAGATTTGGCAGTTCTTCTCTGTGCAGATAAATCAATTAATTTTGTGATCAAGGCCTGTGCTTTGGTCTTTGCCAATGTGAATTATTTATAACACCATGCTGAATTTCAGCCATATATACTAAATCCTTTCAACAGATGTAATGAAGTCTGAGAAATTATCCTTTGTGATATGAATGTATATTAGTGGGCCCTTATAGATTGCTTCTTCCATAGATGCAATGTATAGATTTTTAATCTGGTAATGGACTGTTTGCTAACTTCAGCCATTATTCTTGCATTTGACAGTAGAGAGGCCATTATTACAAATCCAGCACAGTTTATCCACAGTTGAAGCTTGTCCTTTTCCAGTGCTATCTTAAAAGCCTCTAATTTCACCTCTATTTTCTCACTTACCCTCCTCTGGGTCTTATGGTTAGTTTACCTTAATGGCAAACATTCAGTTATCTTAGTACAATAGTGGAGCTTGTACCATATAAATGCACACCTTTCTTATGCAGTATTCTCTGAATTATTTTCTTGGTATAATTTCCACAGGTGAAAATATTAGCTGTAATTTCCATAATTTTAAAGATAAATTTGGGACAGGGTAGTGCCTTGTTTTCTTTTATGAAAAGTGTAATTTATGGATATTATTTGGTTGATTTTGACTTTAGAGTTCAGGGTCAAAGTACAGAAGCTTAATCCACTTTAGGGAAAGCAGTCTTAGTAAACACATTATAAAATATGTTTCTCATAAATCCCCCATGAAATGGACCAAATATCAAGGTCTGTTACTGTCATTAACATCTTGCTGTCTTGATTTCCTTCCAGTAACTTAAAAGAACATTAAAATGTGTGAATGGCTGATCTCCCATATGAAAGGATCTAACTGATAGTTTTATTTGGCTTTTCCCCCTAGATCCTGTGCAATTGTTTTAGCAGGGATATTTCATATGTTGATTGAGTATTTAGGAGCACATGTATGTAATCTCCATAGAGTATGAAAAGTTATGAATATGGAATATATAGTTATGTGAAGTATTTATGGTGTAATATATGGCCTTTTATACCCAATGTAACATTTGCCTAGCCCTACTGCCTTTATGAATATAGTTTTCCTCCTATTTTGTCTTTCACTCTTTGAGTTTATTCCTTATGCTTCCTGATTTACAGTTTCACACTCTTTGTGTTAATCAGTAAGGACAGACTCCAGTGCTGAAGTGAAGGATCCCAGAGCACCCACACAAACAGACTGAGGGAAGGGGACTGTAGTGCACATCTTGGAATTAAGAAATGTGCTCAGAGTGTTAACAGCATCAACAACTGGTACTCCTTTAAAAAAAAAAAAATCTTAGTTATGCTGCTACTTCTCTTGTTTAGACCACAAACTGGCCTGAGTGCCTGGACTATCTTGTACATTATATGTAACAGCTTTTGGAAATCAATTAGTATCCGCAGGTGGGGACAGATCTGCAGAAACATCCAGTTTGTTTGGACACATATACGCATTGAAACCCCCTCTTTTGGTAGTAGCTCCAGTTGTTCTGTAAAGTCATCCTTAAAGGACTGGGCTCTCAAAAATTGGGCTCAGGACAAATTTTAAAAAGCAGATCCTATGGAGTCTACCACAGTCTTTCAGGTGCACTGTGATCTGCAGGTATTATGGTGGCTTGGGAAATAAATATAACCTCACCTCTTTCAGCAGGTAATTCAATGTAGGCATTTTTTTTTCAGTGTATAGCTAGGTCAATTTTTGTCTATTCATAAGAACCTCGGCTCATTTTTTTATTATAGGACATTCTCAGATCCTTTCTACTTTTCCCCTTTGATCACAGTTAGCAAAACTCCCAGTTACTTTATAACATTGCATTACTTCTGACAAAAACTAGCCCATGTATTCCCATTTTGGTGAGTTTTTACATGAAGCTTTCCTATCAGTTTTGTACTTATTAGCTGGAGCAACAGATGGGTGTCTCCATAATAGCAAGGAATTGATTCTGCCAGGTGTGGGAGGGAAGCAGGGTGAGAAGGGCTGGGGCCCTCCAGCAGTGACAGAAGCTGGAAACCCCAGTGTGAAGCCAATGTGGCTGCAGTGCCACTGCATCTTTCCCTGGCAGCTGAATGGGAGTTTCCACTTTCCGCCTTACTTTGTCCTCTGAAGGTGCTAAACAATCAGCAAGATTTTTGTTCTTTCGGCTATTGTTAAGATAAAGAATCTGCAATTCTAGTCTTGCATAAAAAATTAGTTTAGTTATGTAAGGATACATAACTATAAATTTAAAACTATATAAAGAAAATTTATAAAACTTATGTTATATATATTATAAAATTTATAAAGCTATATAAAGAAGCATCAGAGAATACTTATAAGAGCAACAGAGTGGCTGCTCCTCAGGCCATGTTGTTCCTATATGCTACCTGCTGGGTTCATTGTTAGATGTAATCCCTGCTCTGCAATAGCTGAAAGAGAGGCTAAGTATGATAGATTTATTCTCAACCTCCCACCACGACACTAATTCCAGTTCCAGCAGCTATTTGTTCCCTCGCCTTTCGGCTGTTCCCTCCCAGGTTTGCCATGGCCCTCCCTTCCCGCCGTGCAGGGCCGCGCTCCGCAGGGAAGGAGCGGGGGCAGCCCGGGGGAAGGAGCGGAGCTGGCTCCAGAGCAGCGCGGTGGGGTGTGCTTTGCGCCCTCTCTGGGGTGCTGAACATGTCATTTACACCCTCCGGGGAGCGGCCTCTCCTGAAGCCCCATTCCCACGCAGGCAGCGGGGCCCGGGGACCCCGGCGGGGCCGCAGGCCTGGGCCCGCTCCCGGCTCCCGGCAGGGGCAGAGCGGAGGGGCGAGCGGCAGGAGCTGGAGTTCAAATGCGCCACTCACGATAAATAGCAAACTGAGCCTGCCAGAAGGCAGGCAGATGGATGTGGTGCCCTTTGGTTCCTTCCAGTTACAGAAGTAATTCTTTTTTCTTGAGTCATGCCTAGCAATGGTACAATTATTTTTGGACCACCACCAGGGCAGCGCTGATATGACGGTCGTTTCTGTGGTACAACTGCTGGCCCTTACTTGTGGCAGAAGTATGAAATAGTGTGTTTAGACCCATTGCTTTTTGTCCAGCTCATTTTAAAATTTTCTTATTGTCTAGTAAGACAGTGTATGAGTCTGAGTGCCCAAACTGAAACACGTTAATGGACTCTGAACCTTGATAAGCAAAGATTGCCTGTCAGAGATAACCATGTAAGTCTGTGGGACATTCCAAATGTGCCTTTTTCCAACAGCTTTGTCCAGATACCTGGGTATATTTCATAGACATTGCTGCCTACAGTTGTGTAGTTTGAAAACAATTACCTTTTTTGATGTATTATTCAAGTAGTAAAATGATATGGAGTTCATCAATATTGATGTGATGATGCTTTTTGCATTTTTATGTACTGACTGTATTATTTTGTGTTTGCTGTGTAGTGTTTTTAGAAATGGGATCCTGGGATGCATCTTGAGTGACGCTATTGGAATATCTAGGTGAGGTTCCAGCATTTAGTTTAGCTGAGGTCAGAGACTAATTCTTAGGCAGAGCAGTGAGTACAGAGCTGAGGCTCTCCATACAGCTAACAGTGAGAAACATTTTCCTTTAAAAGACAGACACCAGTATGTTTTTCCATTACTCCAGGCTGTATGTAACTGCTGCCATCTCTCCCATCCTCCTGTACTCTCCTCCGTATGGGCTACGGCTTGCATCCTTGCCTCCAAATGAAGTTTACTGCTTGATAAGTGGCCGGTGACACTTTTCTGCTTCTGTGGTGCCATGTGAAGGGGATCATGCTCCAGAACGAGCCATTAGGAGATGTTATGTATTGTGACTTTCATCCTTTGAGGGAACTTATTTGTCTGACAGCTGATGACAGAAAATTTACTTGTCTTTCTAAGATGGACAGCAAACAGGAGACAGTACAAGAGATTCTGGTGCTGATTTGCAGGACGCTTGAGCAGGATTGTAGAGCTGTGTTTTCCCCTCTTCCCCTTGATTCTAGCCATTGTGACATATGGTCAGCATTTGACATGGCCACAGCTGAGCAGCTCCCCATTTAGATCTGGGCTGCATCTGCCTCCAGAGACTCAGGTGGAATGTGAGCCATCTGTCTAATGCTAAATGCAGAGACAGCCCAGGGATTGTGCCCTTATATGACTTTTTCTTTTATTTCCTTTAAATAAATAGATTAATCATTCTTGAGTTTACCAGTTTGAAAACAATGGAGGGTTAGAAACTACAGCTGGGAAAATGTTTTGGGGGGCTCCCAAAGTACAATAAGCTCATTGACATATGGAAGCAAGTCCAGGGGAGAGCATCTAGGGACTTGAGCATACAAGAGGAAAGACTGAAAGAGCATCAGGCTTTGTGCAGCTTGGAGCAAACCCAACCTTAATGGACATTATAGAGAGGATACAACTAGTCTTTCCACCTACAAGTTGCAACTGCTGTATGTTAGAAAAAAGCTTACCATAATCAGGACAGTCAACACTGGAAGCAGAGGGGACCTCCATCACCAGAGATCCTCAAAGTTCCAAGGGCTCTGAGCATCCAAATGCAAGCTTGGCTCTGCTTTGGGTGAAGTGTAGGAGCAGATCACCTGCAGACCTCCTTTGCAAACTAAATGATTTGATAGTTATTTAGCACATGGCATGAAGGCAGGGAACTAGCAGCTGTGTGCTAGGGGATAGCATGAGCACAAGGCAGCTGAAGCCATACATCATTTATATTCTATGATCACCATGGCATGAACTATTTCCCTGCTCTTTAACTGGGTGTGTCACTAGACTAACACTATCAGATCAGTGCTGCTGTGGTCCTTGTAATGCATTACTTGGTTGTGGCTTGCCAGTCATTACTTTTCTCCAAGCAGTGAGATTAATATTGGCAATGCGGTGACTATTTTGGCATTATTTGTACCAGGCAGGCAATACTCAGTCACATAACAGCTGCAGCTGGGTTCATATCTCGTCATATGTAGCTGTACCCTCCTGCAGTGACTATGGGTAGACCAGCCTCAAACAACTCAGCATTTCTTCAACTTTCAGCGTTCAAAAGCTTGTGAAAATATTAAGGCAAACACACGTACTACTTGCATTTCACTCTTCTTACCCAATGTATTAGCATCATTTTTTCCCCTGTGTAGTCCCATGGTGACCATCAATTCACTGCCAGTGGCAGGGACTTCTTCTGACCAATGTCTGACCAATGTCTGAAATAGGGAAGATCCATCAGGGACCTCACATACCCAAGAAGCTAAAAACACCCTTTCCTGCTTGAGGTGACAAACCCAAGTCTGTACCCATATCAGCCAGTGTCCTTGACTTATTTCCTTCTGCAGATATTCTTCTCCCAGGACCCAGAATGCTGTGAGCTTGCAGAGTCACTTACCACTTGATTATCATTTAAGAGACATTTGGCTGGAATTTACATACTCTCTCTCTCTCTCTCTCTCTCTCTTTTTCTCTCTCATGACCTCTCAAAACTCTTTCCAGTCCCGTTTTCCAGAGCTATGCATAATAAAACATAAACCAAAAATACTATCTCAGCCAGGCTAATGTTTAAGTGTTAGATTTAAGAGTTCACATATGAGAAGGACATGAAATAGAGGCCACGGAGAGGGAGCTTTGGACATGCTGGGAGAATGACACATGTAATCTGTTCATTATAAATGCTGGAAGCCTGTATTGACTCCATAAGCATTCAGAGAACATTCTCACATCTGGAGAACTACATATGTTGCAAAGAATATTGAAATCCTCACTGAAAACCAAAATTTTTTGCTGTCAAGCTGGAAGACATTATTTTATTGCACAAGACAATGACAAATAAGTTCACAACCCTTGACCTGGAGGGTCAAAACATTAGAGCTGACACAGTATCAGGCAATATATAAAAAATTATAAAAAAGATAAACAGGAATAGGGCATGACTTCATAGATGCCTGAGTCATGGGTAATTTAAGGGACCCTGGAGTAGTTTATGTGCCAGTTTCATCAGGCACGTCATTCAGCAACACCTTAAACCCAGACACTGCTTCTGGTCACTGGTTCAAGAGTTCTTCTGCTGGATGGGTGTCAAGCAGACAAGGAGGAAACTTGTCCCATTGGCTGTGTTTAGTGACATGAGTCAGGCTCCTCTTGTCTGGGAGAACTTCCACCTCACCCCATTTGTGGCAAGGGTGAGGGTGAAGGGGTTGGCAAGACCTGTGTGAGCATTGTGGGGTCCACCAGCACTGCTTTCAAGATGAATCAGAGGCTAAGAAGTAGGTGCTCAGTGAATGTTGTACCCAGCATCCCCCCGTGTCAGTTTGATCCCTGGGTGAAGGCTTGGGTCACCATGGCACTGTCATAGACAGGGTGCTGCCACTGAGTCACCAGCTGCCTCACAGAGGGACAACAGTCCATCAAGCAATAAAGTGAGTAATATTTGATATCATGAAGTGAAAGCAAAAGACATCACAAATAACACATGACTGTACCTGCTGCTCCCGGATCTCCTTATCCCAGGTTCCACTGGGAAACCTCCATGGGTGCTGTGGGCAGGAGCAGGCTTTGAGCCACCCCCCAGGTGATCACAGGACTGGGAGGTACCACTGACACTGAGAAGTCTTTGCTTTTAACATTTTGTTCCCTGGAAGTGCTGCTGCTCATCTTTCAGGTGCTGTGGCATGCAAACAGAGGTTGGTGGTTAACCTCAGCTGTCTAATGCTCTGGTGGTAACTGCCAGTGACATTTGTCAAGAGTTTTGTTCTCAAGCACAGGGAGCACTGAAGTGTGACAGGAAGCAAGGAGAAAATGTGCAAAAAAACAGGAAAAGGAGGGGATGCTGCTCATGAATTGCAGAGGCTGGGGCTACACTGGATTGGGCAGAAGGCCAGGCTGAGCCTCAGAGTGACAAAGGTGAGGTGCATATGAACTCAGATAAGATGCAGGGGCTAATACTACAGGCAGCAGTACTATTAACTACTAGGAGTAGGAACTAGAGTAGCAGCTACAGGCAGCACTCAGTATTAGCACTGGGGCAATGCTATAATACTACAAGCAGCTGTACTATTAACTACTAGGAGCAGGAACTAGAGTAGCAGCTACAGGCAGCACTCAGGCTGTCCTGTCCCTCCCATCAGCTGTGCACTTCTCCCTGCCATGAGGGTGCCACAGAGGTTTGTGAGGAGATGGGATGAGAATCTTTATTTTCATCCTGTGAAAATGTTTGGGATTTCAGAGCAGGGTAGCATCCAGCTGGGAATAGAGGAAAGAACCAGCTCCAAAGTGACTGGAAACTCCTAGATTTGGTACAGGAGTAACCTTTCTCTGTAGACTGCTGCTAGGAAGGATTCAACATTTTCTCAGGATAAAGAGTTTGCCAGAAAATATTGTCATTATTTAAGATCAGCAGTAATCAGAGAAAGATCTTTCCTCTGGTCCTTTTCATTCCAGGGGCTTGGAGAGGACAAGCCTTAAACCTTCTTCCTGGAGGCACATCCTTGGTTTCTAGCAGCAGCTGGGGCAGGGCTCTGGAGCTCTGCAGGTGGCCTCTGAAAGAAGCCCAGAGCATCTGCAGAGGTGGAGTACCACCAACCTTGCTCTACATTTCAGCTGCAGTCACAGACTGATGATAGACCCCTGTTGAATCCCAAGGAATGGGACGAAACCCAGGGAATCAATAAGCTCTAATTTCCCAGATGCTGTTAATTAAAAAACTAAGGCAGATGAGGCTGAAAGCTTTTCAGGGGAGAGGATGATGAATGCAATCTGCTGTTGCTGCTGCTGCTGTTGCTATTATTACTAATAATGAAGAATGGCTCTTTTTTAATTTCAATTGCCTTTGAAAGGCTTCCCTGGTAGAAACTGGATCAACTGCTCTCCCAGATAGGGGGATTTTTCTGATCTCCTGTGCTGTGGTGTGTCATTATAAGGCACAGAGCCCCTGCCTTGCTGAGCAGTAATCAAGGGAGAATGTTTCTCTGGGAATCCTGCTCCCATGGCTGCTCTCAGCACCACTGCTCATGTGCCTGGGAGGAAGCAACACAGGCCTGTGACAAGGGCATGACCAGTCCTATAGAGGAGAATTCCTTCAGGATTCTGAAATTAGAAATGCAACATGCACACCCTCTGAAGTCTCCATCCTGTGAGAGGAAAAAACCCAAAGTGCCACAACATGTGTGGAGCACTGTGCTAGGGAAAGTGATGGATTTCCTTCTGCTGCAGCTGTAGGACTGTGCAAAGGGAGGCACCTCCCAGCCCAGCACAGGGCAGCTGAGCAAAAGGGCAGCATGCCTTGGGCACATTACTGTCAGATCATTCTCACCACCACAGAACTTGTCCTGCTGGGGTAAGGTGTGTTGAAAGCAAAACCACTGATTTCCTGCAAATCACTCATGCTGGCACTCTGTTTTCTGGAGGCATTGCTTTTGGGGCAGGAGGCATTCATAGGGGACAGGAGGTGTATGGGCACCCATCCAGGATAAGAGACATCCCTGTCTCCAGAGCTGCTCCCTCCTGAGCAGCCTGTGGGCCATTACCTATGGAGCCCCTTTGGCTCCCTTCAGCCTTCCTTGCATCCCCACAGTTCAGTCTGAGGCTAGTTGTGCCTTACACCACCTGCTCAGTGGTGCCAGCCAAGCCTGGAGGACCAAGTTTTCAATGCTGAGTTCACTCACTGGGCTGTTTCACACTGGAAAGCCCCAAGACAGATGTGGTGGAGGAGCTTGCACTGCGTTCCCTTGCCTCAGCAGTGAGTGACAGCCCTTGACAGCACACCCCAGGGTGTTCATAAACATTCATGGGTACTGCCTACACCCAGAGAGACACATCTGCTCTCTGCCCCCAAGGTGGGAGTCTAATAGGAGTTCTTTGAGACACTGATCTCTTATGAGACCAAAAAAAAAAAAAAAAAGCCATAAAGTAACAGCTTTGATAGCATTTAAAATCAATGCCCAGCTAGTAGCACACATCCCTGCAGAGCTTACTTGAAAATAACTGCATTTTCATTTGATTTTCATGTAGAATGCTGAAACAACAGTTTTTTCTAGCACTACTTTTGCTCAGTGGCACCTGCTTTCCTGCTCCATGCTTGATCTCTTTCATAACCTAGCTGGTTTTTTATCAGTTGTGGTATAACTCCACTTAGGCAGGGACATGCTTTGGTTATTCCACCACTTTGCTCAGTGAGTGCCCTGAGGTGTTTGCGGAAGCTTGCACTGCATTTTAGCCAGTTTCAGTTCATCTGCAGAATCCTACTTGGTCAAATAAAACTGTTGAGACAAGTCTGAGTCGGCTCAGCCTTTTGTTTTCAAACAATGTAACATAGAAGCATGTGCATCTTCCTCTACCAAAGAGAAAAAAAAAAAAGGGGCAGGAAGGCAAAAGAGATGCTTGACATATTTTCCTGAACTACACAATGATGAGTGCTTCCGTGTTTGGTGCAATCTCCTTCTCTGGCCAAACATGGTAAGGAAGTGACTCTGCTCCCCACAGCACACGCTTGCCAATATCTCCTTTCAGCTGCCAGAGGAAGAGAGGAGGCTGCATGTCTCTGCTGCTGGGAGCTTGCATTCAGAGAAAGGCAGCAGACCATAGAGACACTGTATCAAATCAAGGAGGAAGTGATTAAAAATGATTTATTTCAAAGACACTGCAGATCACTGAATTGTTCTTTGTTTATCCCAAATGTGATGATAAAAAGAAGGTGAAGGTTAGGATTTCCACGAATCCATAAGCCCAGAGCAAGCAAAGAGGTCTTACCAGCTCACCCCAATCCAAGGCAGGGATTCAAACACCTGGGGCTGGAGACAACCCCTTTTGGCTTCTAAACTTTCCCTCCACTCCTGATCACAAGCACCTAAAACTTACATAGAACCACATCCGCCCCCATTTCTCGTTTGAGGCTCAGCAGCTGCTCTGACCCTTTACACTGAGGCTGCACTGTCAACCCAAAACCAACATTTCACCAGGGGAACTGCATCAGAGCACTTCATCACTGCAGTATGCCCTGGTGTGTTTCTCACCAAGGTCTGGGAGCAGTGTGGGGAGGAGGAGGGTGGCTTATTGCTGTGGCTTTTGCCCTTCTCTTATCTTTGGCTTCTGCTGCCTGTGGCCAGCTTCCCAGTGCTCAGCTTCATGCCTCTGAATTTGGCCACCTGAATTGGTACCTTCAATTGTGCTAATCTGTTAGCTGAAGCCTCTCCATTTTGTCAAATAAATGGAAGGTGTATAATTTTGCTGCATGGTATGAAAATCTCTGCATTCACCCATTTTCACTGCATTCACTCAATTTCTGGTGAAACCTGCCCTGAGTAGAGCTCTGTAGCCCAGCAGCTCATGAGCACTGCAGAGAGGATGTGTCTGGCTCTTGCTCTGGCTCCTGGCTGTGAGCACACAGGGGATGGCAGGTGATGCTGAGCTGGCAAAGGCAGCCACAGAACCCTGCATCTAGAAATGACCTATGTTAAAGCCTTGGCTTGCTTGAATAAAGGCCAGCTGTCTCTGAACACTGAGCAGGTTTCCTTGAATATAAGTATATGAAGTTAAAGCCCTCTCTGCATCAAGTCACCAAAGGCATCACCTTTACTAGCCACAGAAGAGAGGTCTGTAAAACCAGGGGAGGATAAAAAGTATCAGAAGCAGTAGGCTTTGTTTTGCTTAACAGAGCACTGTCTGAAGTGGCACAATGTGAAAATAAAAAAGAACTGTAAGAGAAGGAGGCTGGTATAGGGAAACCTATGGAGTGCTTGACAAGAGGAAGGCTGGGATCTGTTGATTTGGACCCTGTATTTCAGCTGGGTTCTGCTCAGAGCCAACCTGTCTGTCAGGGAAAAGCCTTAAGCAATGTTCCTGAAAGATAGGGAGAGGTATCTTTAGGCACAAGGAAAGGAATACCCACAAAAGCCAGCTCCCTATTTCTATCTCATATTCAGAGCTGCCAAGTTTCATACTCAACTATAAATCTATTGCTTTCTAACTGTAAAGCTGCCTTTTTGTGTTTTAATAGGAAATTGTCTGAAAATTTCACTGGATGGCATTTTCAGATGATTTAAGAAAAGGCTGTTGATTTCAGACCTCCATAAGTGGTTTGGTAAATAAATACAAAACTGAACAAAAAGATGATTTGATGTTTCCAGTGGCAATTTGGTGGCAATTTTCAGAGATACAATAGTTCTGCATGCAAAATACATTTCTTTTTATATCATGGCTGGCAGGAATCAGATAGCCTTCTTTTTTTTTTTTTTTTTTTTTTTTTCCTGCAAATTCATTGAAGAAATTCTGTGGTTTGGTATTAACAATGCTCTATCAGAAAAACTCATTGACTACAGCTTTTTGCTTCCATTAATAACACCTTCTGGAGGTAGTTCCCAATAACTGCATAATGTATTGTAAACCAGATCACTGCCCCAATACTTTTAAAGGTAATTTATGACTGTAATATCCTGTGAAGATTAGCTGTTTCAAAATTCTCACACTTACAGTTTACTAACACAATGTATTTCCAAGCCTTACAAAGAGGGTGAGAAATAGAGGATAGGAGAAGTTGCAATAAATATCTGCTATACAATTTCCAAGGTGTTATTTAACTTTCAAGTCCCACTTGGTAGCTGCACAACAGCAGCACAATATTTTTGCCAAACTTAAACTTTGTAAAAATATACTGCATTTAGTATTTTCAGCTATTATCTAGTTTTTTTCTTTTCATTATGTGCATATTATTTACTTGTGCCATTATGCATTTAGAAACACATTTTTCTTACTATTATTCTTAATGTTATTGAGTAGAGAGACCTCAGCTTTAGCATTTTAGAGTGCACCAGAAAACAAGAAAAAAATTACACTTATACATCCTAAGTTAATACATCTTCTGATTTTTAAAGATTTCAAACAATAAACTGTCCAACAGCCTCACCCTAGAATACAAGAGGAGGTCTTGCCTTCATTATTACTTCTGTCAAAAGCAAAACCCCACATTTTTAAACCCAGAAGAATATTTTACTAAACATTTGTTTACTAGGCTTTCGGTGAACAACTTAATGTGCCTTGAGCATTGCTGAAATGTAATTGCAACTATTTATGGAATGAGGGGAGAGGGTTTCACACAGCAATTAGTGTGGGGAGCAGGTGAACATGTCACAGGGAGCCAGAATGAGCAAAGTTATCTGTGATATTCTTCAGGAATGTGTTTGGAAATCAATGCAATGCAGTTCTTTCCTTATTCACCTGGGTACAAAATGTGGCCTAAGCTTAAGACTTTTGTCAGTAACATGAAGAGGCATGGGGTCACTAATGCCGAAAAGGATGGAGCATCATCCATCAGGGAAGACCAGAGGACCCATCAGAGCAACAGAAACAGAGGGAATTGCAGAAGCAGAACGTGCAAAGCCATGGGCATGGACTCATGAGCAGGGTCCCTGTGTCAGAGGCAGCAGGGCAGGGAGGGGGAATGTGGAATGGTGGCTGACGATCTGTGAGCCACCAGTGTGATACTGCTGGGATTCAGTCCCAGGGACTCTGAAGAGCAGGATTGAATGTCTGGGGTAGTCCCAGGCAGTCCTTTTCCAGCCTTATAGTGTTCCACTTCTATGATGTATCAATCCAAGAACAATCAGCAGACAAAAAAAGGAAGCTTTAGTACAACTTGTACTAAAGTATGTGTATCAACATCTGGAGAATATCAGAGTCTTTTTTATATTTGTGAAAAAAAGGGAATTTAAACTGACCAGAGGAATGGGACCAGAGGAATTCTACCAAGGTGATGAGGAAATGGAGAGTAACAAATTAGAAGATATTATTGGATCTTGGCTTATTTAGCTAAGCAGAGAGAAAGGAAAGAATAGGATTACTTTTCACATTACTCAAAGAGTTTATACCAAAGAGAAAGAAGATTGGGGGGAAGTAAAGAATAGGAATAATGGTACAATCAGTTCTGGATTTAGAAATTAACTTGTTAAAATAACCTTCCAGCTTCCTTCTTAATGAGTGACCAGTTTTGGGAAGGTGTGTAAGGGGATTTCTACCTTTGTCTTTAGCCTGAGAGGCTGGACTCAGTTGGGGATGAGAAGATGGGTGAACACTGCTGGCAGCTACTTTGGCATGCCTTGCTGATTTGCTAAAGGTTAGAGTAATGACCTGAATTGGAGTCATAAACCAATTTTACCCATCCATTCAGGAGAGATTTCTGGGAGAGGGAAAATGCAAAGTTTGAAGAAATAGAGATGAGAATTGTGAACTGGCCCTTTATAAACTCACTAACAAAGCACCCAGAGTGGTAAAACTGGAGTTTGATTTCTCATTTTCTCTGTAAAGCTGTAGGAATGGCCCTTGTATTTGAATGGGGAAGCTGAAAAGGCTTTCTGCCTTGTGGAAAAGGCAATGATCAGGCTGGATAATGCTTTTTCTGCCCGCTGCCTGTGACTGTGGTGTGTTGGTCAGCCTCAGACATTGAACTCTGAGTGCCTGGTCCCCTGGAAGTGTTATCATGGCTAGGACACTTTGTGTCTGTATTTTGTGAAAAAAGCAGCTGGGGACCCTCGTGTTGCTCAGGAAGAATTGGTTGAGGGTGTGCTAGGCTTGGTGCAGCCTTGGTGATCCATCCTGCCTGCTGGTCTGTAAGTAATTAAAACATTCAAACAGAAGCCAGTCCCATGATAAACGATGACTTACACTTTCTAGAGCTCCAGGAGTTTTCTCAAAGGCATCACAAGAACTGAACTGACCCTGTCCTGGGTAGTTGATAAGATGAGCTGACACCGGGCAATTGCTGACTTACATACAATGGAGCACAATAGGAGGAGAAGCACTCAAGCCATCAGCCCTTTTCAGGGCATTTACACTTCAGACACAGACTGGAGAGAGAGGTTTTATTATACTAACAGCCTAGGAAAGAACTAGATTGATTTTTTTTTTTTTTTTGCTATAAACACAAAAGGATGATGTGAGTGGTTGGCAGCTTGAAGAACTAATGTTTATAGAGTTGAATTGCAAACTAATGTACCTCAAGAGCTGAGATCTGAGCTGTAGCTCTGGATCACACAGTTAACCAGCTCCTTCACCATGCTGCTTGCTCCTTCTCTACCTCCCTCTTCTTTCAGGAGTTCAAAAACAGTTCAACGTATCTCTAGGCAGGATATTTAAGTAAAAGAAAGAATAAGGAAAAAGAAAAAGACCTAAAAACATAGTCCGTTCCTTGTTGAGGCGTGTCTTACCTTACATATGTCTAGCAGAATAGTTTGGTGACTGAAATATATTATTAAGAATAATTGCTGGTGATGAGCAGTTCCAGACTACCAGACTACCTTTTAAAATGTATCCTTGTATGGAAGCAAAAATGGCTGCAAAAATATGGAAAAAATAATGCTTCATAGTTTATTTTTTAATGAATGCACTCAGTACCACAGTATAATGCATACCTATGTAATAAAAATGGTATTTTGCACTAAAAATTTAGTCTTTTTGAACCTGCAAAATACCATGCTGTATTGCAACAACCCTTTACAATAAACATCTCTCTGACTCTGTAAGAATCATTTATATGCTAATATCAATGTGTGCTTGGGCTTAATTCATTCTATTTCAGCTTAGATTGAAAATATTCTTTTTATCAGACTCACAAGCAGACGAACTCGTGAGAATATGAAATGAAATTCACTATTGCCAAGAGGAAAAAAAAAAAGAAAAATGTGGAAGAAACAGTATTTTGGACTTGCTGAAACTGAACTGCTATGGATAAGTGTATCCATCTTCAGATGTGCCCATTGTACCTGTTATTTTTTTAAATTTCCTACTTCAGATACTTATATCTACTTAAAAAAAAAATTATCCATAAAACTTACTGTAGAATTGAAATTTTGCAGGCAAGCATTTATCTCAGGAAATATCCATTGCTTTTTAATCTAATCCAGCTGCATTTTGTAGTGTTAATATTTTCAGTGAAGTTTTCTAACTTTGTTTTAAACAGTGCATTCAAAGAAGCAGCATATTAACAAGGAAAAGTGTAAGAATTTGATGACCTGATGTTTTTCAGTGTTGTGCTTAAATTTAGTCACTGGATTCATTATTTCAGGTATTGTTCCTTCATATTTGCTGGAAGAAAGAAGTCTTGGTATCTGTCAGAACTTTAGACACAAGCAGTGATAATGTGCAAAATTGGAGTCGAGTCTGAGAGTGAATTTGAAAATATGAGTGTCTGTGCACAGCACCATTTTACTTCACAATGAGATTTTACTAACGTGTTCTGAATCATTTAGTGCTAGTATGGAGAATTTTTGATTGATAAATCTCAAGGTTCAAGTTTTGTAATGGTGTCTGGAGACTCTGCATTACTGATTTGCAACATTTTCAAATAGCCCAATTTTCACTTTATCACCTGCTCTGGAAATCACCATTCTTCTGGGCGAGGTGGAATAACCTAGTGCATTTTTTTCTGAAGAGGATGAGGAGAAGCTCACACAAGTCCCCTTTCTATGTATGTGTGGAGTTCAGGGAGTGATCTTCATTTTGGGGCAGGAGGCAGTCAAGGCAGTTCCATTTTCAGTCAGAACAGCTGTTTGCAAAATGAACATTGCTTCTTAGACTTGTGTGTGTTCTGCAAAAGGCTACAAAACCTGAGGCAATGGGAGTAGCGGGTATGCAATGCAATGGGTTTGATTTGGTCAATCAAATCCTCAGGCTGTAGATACTTTTATACCAGGAGTTGAAGAAAAGCCACAATTTATAATTTATATTGCTGCCCTCCCTTTCTGACCATTTTATAGCAACCCAGCACTAATGTTTGTTTAGCCAGAATGGATGGAGAGTCAAGAAGCCCGAGGGAGGCTGATCCATCTGGATCACAGTGTTTTTGTCCTCTGAAGTTTGTCTGTCATTGCTTACTCCTTTGTAGGTTTTTCTGCAGTCTGTACCTGACCTACAGAGTCAAAGAAAGGGTCAGTGGATCAACAGCTCAGGGCTAATAATAGCTGCTGACTAACCTTGAGAGGCTGTGGTGTACACCTACCCTGTATCACTGTGCTCAGCATCCTGCCTGAGAACCAGGCAGCCTTAAAGTCAAACCCTGCCCCTGCCAGCCAGATAACCCTGGAGCTGCAGAGGTTGCTTTGCAGGGGGAACCCCTGGCAAAAAAAAAAAAAGTTGGACTGTATCATGTTAACCTGTGTGAAGGCTGGAAGCAGCCACATCTTCACAAAGACTTTCCTCTGTATCCATAAATGAGAGCAGGGAAGACCAAACCCTGAGAACTGCTCTGAATTTTAACTCAGGAAATGCTTAAGCATGTGCCTAAATTTAACTGCTCAGACAAGTGTGTGCTTAAACTTGCTGTTTGTGTTGCCTGACTGGTCAAAAAGGTTCCAAGGGTTCCTTGGAACCCTTGATGGATGAGGACCAGGCATGTTGAGGGAGCTGAATATAACAGATTGGATCCTTCTTACCTAGTGCAGTCATGTCACTCCATTCATGGTTTGACTGCTCAAAGAAATGAAATTAATAGGATCTGACCCAGGAATTGCACCTAGTTGAAAATAATTCCTTTTATGGTTTTTGAGAGCAGTTTCTCAGACTGCTTGTACTTTTTTGGCCTCTAAACAGATGGGTTTTTTCCAAACCTTATCAAATTCTGATTAGATTGTTGTGTGGGAGTCAACAGGTACATATTAAATAGGCTGTGAGATTACTTTCCATCCTGATGGCACACCATACATAATTAGAAAAAGAGAAATGAGGCTGGAGGAACACGACACAAAGCTCTGGCAGGAGCTCAGGTGAAACCAGAAGAGTACATAATGCAGTCTGCAGACCTCTGACCAGAGCTTCAAAGATCTCCACTAACAATTGATTAAGCTGCATATTTTATTTTCTTTCTGCCTATTTCTCATGAAAATTCTGCATGCAGAAGGACTGAGCAGGGCTTGGGTTCTTAATGTGTCCCAAGAAGCAATTAGAAAAAAAATTGCTTTAAATAAATGCAACAGCTGTAAGAGGATTTTGAGCTGGAGGATAAGGAAGTTCTGGAGCCTTAGAATAGGAAGGAATGCCTGTGTTTTACTTGCTGATGGTGGTGGTGCTTCCTGTGGTGACCTACTAGAGTGTTTCATAACACCTTGGGAACAGCTCAGCCTAACACTGTAATGAGGAACAGGGATTCCCAGTTCCTCCTTGCTATCTGCCAGAATTCAAGGTCTCTTTGGTTATGACAAAAATCGCAATAGGAACTGAAGAAAAAAAGGCAAAATTCCCCAGCTGAAAAAAATTCCAGCTTTGTATTTTTAAGAGCTCTTGTATGTCAGTGCAGGTCCTGAGTAGAACTCATGTGGTTCCTGAATGGAAATGGCCACACCAATTTTCAAAGAACTTTGTTAAAATTCATCTGCACAGCCAGGCTGTGAGCTGCACTGACTGTCAGACCAGAAAAGCAAGGACAGGATTGAAGGCTGTTGATGGGAAGGCAGCTCTGAACCATCCTGGGGACTGACATCTTCTTGTACCATCTCCCCATGGGTTGCTCTGCAAGGGCAAAATGGGTAGACTTTGATACATCCATTCCTGTTTCTGACTCCTCTAATAGGTGACCTTTACTGTGCACTTGAGCTGTGGTGAGTGGAGGTGAGGAAGGGATAGGAAAGAGAATGAATTTGGATAAAGAACTTTTATTGATATACACCATGGCTATACATGTGCACACAAACTCAAAATATTGTTTAAATTCCTTTTGGACTCATTGATTTAACTTTCCAAAAATAAATAGATACCCAACTCTCTGCCTAGGCTTTTACACTAACTGGGTAGGAGGAAGGGACTCCAGTCTAAAGACCTGCAGCTTAGCAAAAGGCATGTGGGTAGGAACATAATATTTGCACTTTGATAAGGCATAATAACTTACTGCAGTTTAAATTCACAGCATTTTAAAGTAAATCTAGCTAGGCTGTGTTCACTAGCAATACACCCACACAACAAATACTCTGGTAAGTGGCAATGAGATAAAATCTGGAAAGGCAGCTGTGAAGCAAAATGAAATATCTGTAGGGATAGGTAGCACATAAGTCATATGAACAGTTTTGAATCATCTTATCACTGGAGACATATCTTGGATGGCTGTACTTTGTCCTGCAATACCAGTGAGACAAACAGCATACATAGAAAAGTTGTGAGCTAGTGTCCACTAAGGAGATAATAAGAGATGGCCAAAGAAACTGAAGAGAATTTGTTGGAATAAAAAATTTTTAGAACACAGCTTGTGATGTTTACCAATGTATTTGCTCCATTGAAAAGCTGTATTTGAACAGAGAAATGCTGTTTGTCTTGTGTACCTAAATTCCTAAGCAGAACAGAACAAACTTTTATTTTTACAGCACAGTAATTTCATAAGTAATAAGTCACCATCTCAAATATTTATCAGATCTTAGCCCTTCCCTTCTCTCTGTTTTCTCTTATTCTCTTTCACCTTGTTTTGTTTGTTTTATTTTAGGAAATGTGAATTTTGTTCCATGACTAAAACAAAACCTGTCTGGACCTAACAGACCCTTTCTGATGAAAGTTATACTGACATTCCTCTGTTGTAACTGTTCAGTTTCCAAGAAAAGTGTATTTCTCCACAGACTACCATTGTCGTTTAACCAGAAAAAATCTTGACCTTCTCCAGTTTATATGCTGTAAAAAATCTTTCTCAAACTGCATGGAAGATGGAAATCATTCACTCAATGGGTTTTTGGCAGCATGTGGTGTACAGGTTTCCCAGGGCTACTCCATCCATCCACCTTTTCCTGACCTGGGTAGACAAGCTGTCATGAACAAGACCTCCAAAACTGCCAGCCCCTGCCAAGGTTAGGTAGTTATGGATTTTGCACAGCAGGGAGACTTTCCATACTGAAACTGAACCAGAATTTTATCCCTTCTTGGAGACTCTGGATGGATCCCAGCTAGTTGGAGGGGCAGGGTTGTGTGGCACAAGAACAACAACCATGTCTCACGGCTAAGCCCAGATGCAGAACACCCCACCTCCCTTTTCCTGTGCTGTGCCCATCTTAATGTCACCAGACTGTCACCAAGAGCTTGGGACAGCCTGAGTGATGTCTATAATGCAGGTGTAGATAACAGGCTACAAGGCTATCAACTGCTTTTAAAGACACTCTGTCTAAGGGGAAAAAGCACTGAGATTATAAAATATACTGCTTTGCATGGACAAATAAAGGCAGCCAAAGTAGGGTTTTGATCTCATTTATACCTTCCATGCAAGCTTATTAGACAAACTAGAAATTTTAAAATAAATAGTTTAAACATAAGAAATCAAGGTGGAAACTCATTTCAGGTGAAGATATGAAAGAAGACAGCACGACCACTTGATGTATCTTGAGAGCAGAGCCAGAAACCATTTTTTTTTACCTAGAAGGCTAAAAGGAACTCAGAAATCTGCCTTCAAAATTTTGGGCATGTTAGCTGCATCTATTCTAAGTTTGAAGGAAAAACTTTAATGTAAGAATTCTGAGTCTAAGAACCAGGGCTTGACTGGGAAAGTGCAACTACATTGTAGGGTTAAACTCTCATTCACCTCATTTAGCCTTTATACCTTTCTGGTAATGGAAAAAGGAGAAAGAGAAATTTAAACAAGATGAAAGTTCAGAGAGTAAATTTTAGAAATGGCATAAGAACATGAAGAGGAAAATTATTAGAGAGTTTCTGTGATGAGAAAAGTCCAGTGAGGAGCTAGAAAGAAAGGACAGAGATGGTGAAATGTGCAAACAGTCCTACTGTACCTACTAGGCCTTGGAGAGTGAAATTCCTCCAAAGAGGAAAGGTAATATCTTGGCTTATCTCAGTCTCTTTTTCAAATTGAGTATGGGTTATTTTACAGTTCCTGGCATAGACTGAAAGAAGTTAAAAATTAATGATTTGTGGGAAGTGTGGTGCTTATGGCAGAGAGTGCAGCCAATGTCAGCTCTGTTTCTGTACCAAAGGACCAAGCATCCCCACCTGGGTTTGCCCTAGCACTGGCTCCCAGCAGCAGGAGGCTCTGGGAAGCCCTACAAGTCTTGCCCCACACAGACAGATCCATTCACCCTCCAGCAGGAGCAGCACATAGAGAGACAGGGACACTGTCCAGCTGAATGGTGGTGCTTTGATTTAGTGATCCTCCTCCAACTTCTGCCATCAGGGCTTCTGTGATGGCTTAGCTGTGATTGAAGCTGTGTGAGGTGATTTACCTGGGTGATTGAGAGCACAGGTGATATCTGTTCTTCCCCAAGGTCAATGATACCAGGTAAATGGCATTTAAAAATGGCACGGGCTTGTTGAAAGCTAGCTTAGATACTCTGATCTTGTACTGCAGTCTGCAGCCGACCCCATCACTTAATGCTGAATCCATCCATAAAATCTTTCCAAATGCTTCCCAGCTGGTCAGTGTGTAAGAGGCATTGTCCCCAGAACAAATATATCAACAAGCCTGCACAGCTGCTTGACAAACGGGCTGCTCTGAGGTTTTCTGCCAGCTCAGGTGGTTTTCTTAAAGGGATTACCTCCAATGTCTGTGGAAAAGGATCTGTCAGCCCCTTCTACAAAAGACATAGAAAAGTCTCAATCAAAATTACTGGAAACTCATTTGTCAAAGTAGCATTTAAAATGTTACAGGTTCACCATTTTCTCTTCATGTATATAAAATGGGTGTGATATAACTTTTAGAAAACCTGAGAGTGGGAGTTGCACATATATGCTTAAAAGAAAAGAAAAAAATTTAAAAAAAAAGAAAGAAAAACAATGGAGTAAATGCTTCCTGGCAAAGACCAGCAGAAGAATGTAGCTGCCAAAAGAAGAAACTGCCTTTGATTAACCTTTACATGCAGTGTGCACTCGTGATTCTTTTTCATTTGGGTCTCATTGCACCAAATGCATAAGAAGTCCCTGATTAATGTGATTGCTTTAAAATATTTTATTTCTAACAGCCTCCAAATATAAATCTGCATATTCAGGACATCTGAATGCTGGTTGTCTTCCTGTCCTTCCCATAAGTACCTCACAGAGGCTGTTTTCTGTAGCATGGGGAGCAGTGTGTTCTGGTCTGCAGATGGGGTAGAACTGCCTCTCCTCCCTCCAGCAGCTTTGCTTTGGCAGCCACATCTCTCACATGCCCACTCACAGTTACAAATGAGCTTGCACAGGGATGGAAGTGTGAGACCTGTGTGATGGGATTTACAATACCTGGCTGTCAAGGTGATTGCCAATGTCAATGGGAGAGGAGAGGAGAGGAGAGGAGAGGAGAGGAGAGGAGAGGAGAGGAAGGGGAAAGGGGAGGAGAGGAGAGGAGAGGAGAGGAGAGGAGAGGAGAGGAGAGGAGAGGAGAGGAGAGGAGAGGAGAGGAGAGGGAGGAGAGGAGGAGGAGAGGAGAGGAGAGGAGAGGAGAGGAGAGGAGAGGAGAGGAGAGGAGAGGAGAGGAGACCACCACTCTTCTTGTATCTCCTTCACCCCATCATCATCATCTTTCCCAGACCATTAATGTCTTGCTCACTCAGAACTCCACTCAGGAAGTATCCTTCCTCAGCCAGGTGCTTGTGGAGCAAGTCTGGCAGTGGGAGCAGGATTGGGCAGGGTGCCCTGTCTGCAACAAGCCCTGGCCCTGCATGGGGCAGACACAGGCTCTCTGCTGCACCCACACCAGGGTCTAGCTGCATACACAGGGTGGTACCTGGGGACCCATCATTTTAAGGTAGCTGCCTAGCCTGAACTAGTCATCATCTCAGCTTCTCTGGTCAATATGGAGAGTCTCAGGGAGGTGCCTGAGTGGGGAGGGATGGCTCTTCCTCTGGAGCTGTCTGCATATCTACTATTAAATGACCTTAGACAATCAACTCTGACTAGATATCCAACTTCTAGATAACTAGAGCTGCTTAATTGAAATACCTCTCTAGGGCATAAAGATGAATGGAAGAGAAATAACTCAGAATGGTGGATGATAAATCATTTGCTCCTTGAGAAATCAAGGTCTATGAGCTCTTTCCACCAAGGATTTTAGAGTATTTTATTTTTTTTTCTCAATAGACACATATTATTGTACCCTTCTCCTATAGGTGTCTGAATAAAGTACATAATTTCCTGATATTATCATCTAATGGAGCTATTCCTGTGCCAAATAGGTGGAGGCTTGTATTTTGAAGCTAGAGGCTTTGTAGACAAGTCCCACAGACCATTCATTGTATGTGGCATTGCACAAACCCTGAACAAAGTTTCTCAGCCTGTGATGAGCTCACAGCAAACCTCTCCCCATCTTGGCAACCAGGGCTGTGAGGATGCTAAAAGTGCTGAGCGGAGGGCTGCAGCCCTGACTCTGGCTAGAGCAGTGAGAGTTTTTTTGGAGCACAAGTGACAAGGCAATTCAGGATTTATGTTACAGAAAGGGCTGTGGTTGCATCTGGCTCCTGCAATGAAATGCTGACCATTTTCAGAAAACCTGTAACTGACTGTATTAAGCCTGGAAGACTGAACTGGAAGATTTGGCTGGCTGGCTGCTAGCTAATAGAACAGAGAATTTGTATTCCAATCATTGATAACTGATTAGGCTTAGATGGCAACCTGTTCAACCAGGTTAGCAGGAAGGCACTTTTAGGCATGCTCAGCATTGCACTTCTAGGTGTGAAGGAATTTAAACCAGTAAGTATAAGGAATTTTTTTTTGTTTCTCATTTCCCAAAGAGTCATAACCAGTGGTTTGGTTTTTGTATTTTTTTGTTTTGGTTTTCTTTTCCAGTTTAGTTTTGGATGTAGCTCCCTATGTCCTCCCTAAATCCTCAATGTATTTCTTCAGAAATGGTCATTGGCCAGTAAAGCCTTTTGTCCTGACAGTAATATTAAAATTTGTATTTAATATGTATCAGAATTGGGATCTGAAACTCACTTGTATGAGTTTCTCCTCTTAGCTGGGAGCAACTGAATTGAGATGCAGCATGTCTCCAACCACAGTATTTCCCAGCAAGATGAAATAATCATGACATTGAGCCAGAGCTGAGACTGTATGAGATTGGGGCCAGATGTCCTACTTTTGTCTGCCAAGCAGAATCCTTTCCTTTTACAGCCCCTGTTAGGCTGGTGGCCTACTACAAAAAAAAAAAGACCTTTTTTCTATACTACCTGTTGTCACAGACAAGGAGGAACTACTGATGGAGGCCCAAAGCTGCAGTGCTAGACTCTAGCATGGGTGTGCATCATGCAACCAGCTGAATTATTCATCAGGAATGTGTTTCTGGGAAGTGCAACTGTTAGTGGTATGGTGGACAGAAAAGTAATTTTATCAGAAAGTTTAGTGTTATAGAGAAGAATGCATGCAGCAACTAAGAAAAAAACAGAGTGTTAATACAAAGGGCAGTATATACATTTTGGAGGATGGAAAGGCAGGAACAGGACCATTATCAAGAGGAGATGCTGTTTTTAAGGACAGCCAGCCAGTATGAAAGACCTTAATGGCCTCATCTGAGACTGAAGCACCAATACAAGACTTTTAGTGTGCTGTCTCTTGAGACATCTCTTTGAACAGTTACATTTTCTTTGCATCATCATGCCTGAGGTGCATTAAGGTTTATTGAATGTGCAGGATGTTGGCACACTGTGATGACAGTGGCCAGCAGAGCAGGTCATTAGGTGGCTGGTGGTGGATCTCCAAAGCAAGGCATAGCAAAGTGGCAGAGAACTGGGCATTACTGCCCTGGAACTAAATGATATATACAGGAGTGATATACAATGTTATTCTGATGGGTAGGATGTGAAATGAAAGCAGATGAAAAGTTTGTCAGCTCTGACGACACCAGTGATTTCTTCTTTGCTTTCAGAGGGCAATACCAGTGTTTTGAACTGTGTGGTTACCTGCAAACAGTAAGCATGCTCTGCAGCTTGTGTCAGTACAGCCCATGAGAAGTCAGATCTCCACAATGAATATCTTGTGTGTGCTTGCATTCCTCAAGAGTGGAATGATCTCCATCAATTGCTGCAGGCAGGCTTGTGGGCAGGGATCTGGAGGCAATGGGGAGATGAGCTCGCTGACATTTCCTCACCTTGACAATAGAATTTAGCCTGGAACAACTTCTTGGGTGTAATCTGTTTAAAAAGAGAAAAGACAGATGCTTTATTTGTGTCAAGAAATTTTGTATTTAAACTGTGCTTCCAAGTGAAATGTGCCCTCGAGGAATCTCTCTAGTGATGTCAGATGTTAACATGCCTTCCTTCTACAGAGGTGGTGAAAAAAGAGTAGAAAAAGCCAAAGCAATTGGGAGCCTTCCCCCCTCACACCACAGTAATTACTTTACAGAGAGCATTACATGTTTGTCTATTCTCCCTAAAGCGCTGCTTCATGGCACTCTTCACGGGAGCGGTGAATTTCCATAAGTGAGTGGTGACCTACATTCAAGGCAGAAGCCTTGCTGCTTGCTTTCAGGAGTGTGCCCTGGCTGCCTTCCAGATCAAGCCTCAGATTCTCAGCATTTCATTTCCTGGCTCATCCCTGTCGGGTGTTCTGGGGACTGTGTTCTCTGCAGAACATCTGCACAGAAAGGTCACTGTAAAAAGAAGGGTTGGAATGAATTTTTGTGGTAGCCTTAACCATTACTCTGACAGAAATTATAAAAATATAGCCTATGATGAACACAAATCAATAGGCAGTTAAGAAAACAGCAGCCTGTTCAAAATCTGGGCTTGTGAAAAATCAAGGCTGTGATTCAGCCATAAAGTATTTTTTTCAAACTTTGTCAAAGTCTTACCATTAAATGAGTTGCTGAATTAAAAGCTGATCAAGTTTGCCATTGATGCTTTGCCCTGCTGTGTACCTTATCGCTGACAGGAGAAGCTACCAGCCTGTAAATTGGTGTAAGAGTATTAACTAGCATAACAAAAATGCCATCACAAATCTTTTGTGTGGACAAAACAAGAGTGTGTAAACTGAGTGCATGATTAATTTTTTATGTATTACACAGCAAACTGGCTGTGAACTTCCTAATTCTGGTTTGAGTTTTATTGTGCAAATAAAGTGGTTGCTAGAAGTGCTGCAGGGAGCTGTGGTAGGAGCATATGAATCAGTGACATCTTTCAAAGGAAAGCTCTGCTCCAAGTGTGGCTGTCCCAGTGGTGAGGTGACATAGAGACCAGACAGACCAAAAGCAAAGCAGAAATTAAATTAGTTGAATCTGCTCAGAGATAAACATTTCTAGAGAAATTTAGACCAGCTGTTCCTTTGGATTCACACAGTACAACTAGACAAATACTTCAGAATAAGCAGCACTGGCCTCACTAACATTCTCTATAGCTAATTGAATATTAGGATGTGTTGCTTGGGCTCCAGAAAAGAGTTTCATCTTCCAAGTTATCTCTCACTAATGGGAAAATGTGCAAGGGTAAATGGAGCACATTCTGTCCACTCCAGCCTATCACACTACATAACCACATAGAGAAAGGCAAACAAATAAAAAGATCAAGTCAAACTATCCACAAGGAAAATCTCTCCAAACTTACAGCCCAAACACTGAAAACTCTGAAAATCTTGAAAATTTGGCAAACCAAGGGGAACTTTACTTGGCTAGCGAAAAAATAGGAAAAATATGGGAATGAGTCATTAGGGTCAGGGCTAGTTCAGACTTCAGATCAACTGGAGTTTGTTTCAGGCAACTGACTTTTTTCTGTGACACACACAGAGGAAAGGCTGATGAGGCAGAATGAAAATAACAAGTGACCGTGACTCCACAAGGCTCCTCTTTCCCAGTCAGCTGCCTAATTGCTGGGAGGCTACTTACTCTGTGGAAGAGCTGTGCCATGGTTTTTTTTGAGTTTCTTAACTTCTGCCAACTGCAGCAACCATACCTGAAGCTGCTTCAACATAAAAATAGATCAGAAGTGATAACTGCAGTGATGGAAAGCTTTGAGATTTTGCATGTTTTAATTCCAGGCTATTTGTCTTAGCCAGGAGGGATTTCCTGCCTTCCTTTGCAGCAACCTCACTTTCCAGAGTGCCTCATTCAGTGTGGCTTTGCCTGACCAAGGGGAGTGGAGCAGGGCTGTTCCTGCGAGAGGAGGCACAGCAGTGTCCTTAGGGCAGCCATGAGAGACAGCTCTGCTCCAGGTTGGGCCTGTGAGTGTAATGGCTGAGAAATGCTGACCCAGCATGACCAGGGCTGGTGTTCAGTGTCTCTTTGAAACACCCCCTCTTTCACTTCCATTTCTGCTTTTGTGCCGGCAATGCACCACTGTGTTTCACTTATTTCTCTGTCTTGCACTGTCTGCTTCTCATTTTCTTTCTTCTCCCTCAGCTATGTTCTTCCTTTGTTCTCTCTTCTAATTCTTGTTCTGTGTGTGTTTCCCCTCTGGCCTTCTTCAAAAATTTCTGCTCCTGCCCTCCATGATCAGCACTCAGTGATCCTCACCCTTCTGGAACACTGAACAATGTTAGGAGCTCAACCACCACGGCAAACCTGGTGGATGAACTTAATCCTGTATATTTCTCTGGTTGCTGTGCTACAGCAAAGGCTGCTTTGTGCATGAAGATCTAAGGCTTGCCAACCATGCTTTACCTGGAGGAATGCAGCAGCCAAACCTACCCCATACCAACACCAGCTTCTAGGTCCAATACTAACACAAGCTGCTCGGCCCAAAGCTGAACCAGGATTTTAATCTGCAATATAAACAAAACTGCAGGACTGCATTGTTCAGTGTAGAATTCAGTGCTCTCATATTTCATGAAAAAGCAGGGGAAACTGAAAACAACACTCTGTCACCAGGCACAGCATGAAGCAAGATAAATGAATAATACTGGACTACTTTCTTTACCTAATTGCCTGGGGAAATCACCTAAAGCAAATTTGGATGCTAAAAATGTTTGGGATAAAAATATCAAGCAATTTGCAGTT
This sequence comes from Zonotrichia leucophrys gambelii, assembly GCF_028769735.1. NCBI lineage: Eukaryota > Metazoa > Chordata > Aves > Passeriformes > Passerellidae > Zonotrichia > Zonotrichia leucophrys. The sequence goes on along the minus strand of NC_088169.1, from coordinate 19,315,301 downwards.
AACATAAAAGATGCCAATACTCTGAAACTTTACTGTTTCCTCAGTGCTTAAAAGCGAGTCTGCCGGGGTTCCTTTTCTGAAAAAACCCAACATGTAGTTGTGTCCTCTCTCACCATTCAATGAAGGAGAAATGTTTCTCCTTCTAAAGCAACAGAGTATCTTTTACTGATTGCTGTAAATTCAAAAGTCATGCATTGGCATCAGCAATCCACACCTTGTCATATTTAAAAGTTTTGTTTCCTTACTATTCAGCCTGCTGGACTGAAACACAACTCTAACATTGGCATCCTTTTATCACGTTTGTATAAACTGCAAAAATACCCACTAAACTGAGAGCAGGCATTATATAAATATAAATAAATAAATAATATAAATTAATAAATATAGACTACACTAAGACATCAAAAGAAAACTCACCTGGGAATATTCCTTATAATAACTCTTCCTTAAATCTATTTTGGCTTTTTAAAGAAGAAGAGAAAAATCTAGTTGCCACCTTGATTTCTTTTTGGTTGTGGTTCTTTTTAATCAAATCCAAACATCAGTGAAAGTGAAGGAATATGAGACAGACCAATTCTTCTCAAAGTGGGGAGTGTAGAATAAATTTCAGATGGATGAGGGAAAAATACATCTCACCTTTCTTTCCATTCTTTCTACCCTGGTCTTTGGGACCCCTTTCCCCTTTAATAGCCATAGGATGAAGTGCCAGAAAGACGACATGAGGAAAGCTCAGGTTTTGTGTGGTACCTCCCCTGTGAGATGGCATGGCAAGCTCAGAGGGGGATCACAAAAGATGCATCTGCCTACCACTGCTGAAGCAGCCCCAAGGGGACTTGCCCAGGGGAGGAGGCAGCTGATGGGCTCAGGTGGGAGTGCAGGGAGCTGCTGCCAGCAGCAGGGATGCATGGCAGGGCACCAGGCTGGGTCAGAGTCAGCCTCACTTTGGAAAATCTGGGGATGGAAGGAGTTTAAAATGTTATCTTTCATACAGACCTGATTGTTACTTAGGAACATTGTGAGTTTTTATCCCATTAGTTAATCAGTTTAAATGGATTGTACAATCTGAAGGAAACAAAGAGGTAGGCGTGGGCAAGACTGCATGGTGCAAGTCCACATTACTTCTGAAATGCAGATTCTCTCTTCCTCCTTTTCTCCCCTCTCCTTTGCCAGCACTCTGACTGCAGGCTGCAAGGAGCACTCCCTGGTTTGGTGAACATTTCACCTGTTCCATCCTGTGGGGAAGCAAGGGACCCAGATGCAGGGATACCACAATTCTCAGCAGTGCCATGTGTGCACCAAGTCAGCTGGCCTGCAACACTCTACCCATGTAAAAAATGACAATCTTATTCTGAACAGTCTCTCCTCTTGAATCCACAGGGGGTGTATTACAGACAGAATTAGCATGTATTTCTTTTTGTATCCTCAATAATTCAGTAACTACTCAGTTTGTTTAAGGAGATGGAAGCTCTAAGCTTCTTCAAAAAAACAAAAAGAACCTTTTCTACCACTTTCTTGCCTACTCCTTTGTGCAACTCAGTAACCTGGCTTAAACACTGTGATAATGATTTAATTGCCTACACACTACCTGTCAATGATGCTTTAAAAAAAACACATCCTTCTTGGGTTTCCTGGATCTGTGTCTCAGTAGCATAAGTCATGGCCTCAGAAAAAGAAAGGGAAGGTTGTTTCTTTCTTTTATAAAAGACTTATTATGTTAGGAGCTGGACAATTCTCAGGGACTCAAGCACTCAAGGATATCTGAGAGCAGCAGTGCAGGGTCTTGCCACTAACACTGCTTGGATCCTGCTTCCCAGACAGGACTGCAATTTTGTGTGTCTGACTGAAGTGTACATCTGACATGCAAAGCCAGGATTTGTGCATGCAAATCCCCATTGCATGAGAAAATGTAAAATTTGCTGAGACATAACATTTCTACCACATGCAACGATTGAATTTCTGCACTATGGTAAAGTTAGGCTTACACATGACTTTCCTTAGTGCTTTGCAGACTAGAAAGATTAAACAATATGGTTTGGAAGATTTCAGAGCAAGAAATTTGGTGCCTAAGGACTTAAGAATCACTATTGTACATAAAAAGCCAACAAATGTGTGTGGGTGGGAAGGAAGGACAGCGTGTTCTTCATGCAAAATCACAATCAGTAAGAGCAGAGTGATGGCTGGGGTGATGCTGCAAAGAACTGGGATAAGTGAGAGAGCAATAGCTGCAGTCATTATAAATCAGTTCAGATTTTAATCAGCACTGTATACCACAAGAGGCTGTTTATCTCTTGTTTTTCCCACCCAAACTGTCACCAGCTGCCCTACCCTTCTGCTTTAGGGGCACAACCCCTGCAGCCTCTTCTTCCTTTATCAGATTTCACCATGGACTGTCTTATTGCTGGCATACCATTTTGTCTACATCCCACTACTGGCACCCCAGTGTGACTGCACAAGCAAGTGCTGCACATCTTCTCTACCAGAACATCACCTGATCCATGCCAGGCCCACCAGATCCCCCACACCAGCCCTCAGATTTTGAGTGTTTTCACTACAGTGTCCACTGCTCTCTAGTAGCAGGATCTGCTGCAGCTCTTTAAATCCAGCTTTTAAAACATCCTTTGCTGTGTTGCTTACAAAAATCTGAACTACAGTAAGGAAGTGATACCTTCAGCTTGCTGTGCTGCACAGTGTTGCCTCCTTTGCTCTCTTGTTCATCCCTGTCCATCTTCTTCACAGCTGCTTAGTGGGGCCAAGAAGGGCCTTTAGAAAGCCCTCTGGTTGGAGCCATGCATAGCAGAAACCACAGGTGAAGTTGCTGGGCATTACATCCATTGAACCTCTAATAAGCAGAAATATAAAATCCAATATCAAGAAACATTTGGGCTGGTCTGTCTTGACTGGTCTGTTGAAATAAGCAGTGTCTCAGCTGTTTTGGCTCTTCACAGTTGACTCAGAACTTGTTGCCACAGTGCTCAGGTCCCTTACGCACCAGTAAAAATGTGAAGTGTGTAAGTATGACCTATGTTGCAGGTTAGCATTTATTCAGGAGCCAGGGAATACACTCTTTAGATTTCTCATGTGATAATTAAATAATGAGAGGTCAGAGGCTGGGAAAGCATTCAGGGAAAAGAGCTTAGACTCTGGCCCAGATTGCTTGTTTCCTTCCCAGTCTGTAAAGTTGTTTTCTTCCTTTCACAGAAACAGTTTCTGTTCTGTATCATGCTGCTACACATCTTCCTGGGGTGTGACATGTGCATGTTCAAAACCTCCTGGTGACAGTAAGCAGAAAAAAAGCTCAAGAGAGCCTGTTTCTGTCAGCCAGCTGGACATCTTCATGCAGGTACTGTGGGGATAAAGCCTGGTGCATTTTCCATGGTGAATTTTTGCTCTCCTGCTCACAAAGGATTTGCAAAATCTCCTCTGCTGGAAGCAGAGTGTCATGCTTGCAAATGAGAAATCCTCCTCTTCCCCTTTCTCATGTGTTATCAGTGATCTCTGGTGCAGACAAAGCAAAAGAAACCCCAGAGAATAAAAAGCACTGAAAATGCTGCTTTAGGCCACAGCAGTATTTTACAGTTCCTGATTGTCAAGTTCACAGCCAGGACTCAATCTGTATTTGTGGCCAGCCCTCATCACTTCCTCAATAGCTCTCCAGTCACTTCTGGGCGTGCTGTGGGGCATGTAGGGGACAAGGAGACATGGGCTCAGAGCCCTGCAGAGGTGCTCAGGAGGCACCAGGAGCAGCTGGGTGGTTAGCACCTACATGCTCCTTCACTGGAGATCCTGTGGACTTTCCCAGGGGTTTAGACAAGGGAGAAGCTGGGGACCAAGGTGGCAGGAGGAGAAGGAGATGCTGAGAACTGGAGACAGAGCAGACAGACAGCTGCCCTCAAAAGACAGAAGCAGTGATGCCAGTGAGTGGAGCTTGCTGGAGGATCTTATCTACTGTTTCAGGAACTGACTGTGATTTCAACAGCAGTTTTGACCAAGGCTGATCAGTTACTTCCAGCACAGCCCTGGCTTTTGGCTCTGCAGCTAACTCAGCTAATGTCTGTATAGAGCAGAGAGAACACAAAGACACAATGGCACAGAGCAGACAATGTCATAAAGAGGGTGCTACATGTGCTGGAATGGGAAACCATAGTTCCTTCTCCTTGTCTTTAGGCACATTGACCTCAGTGTAACTCAGTTAATACACGGAACTGCATGGAGCTGGTGCACTTGGACCCTTGTATCCCTGCACAATGCTTCTCTGGACCACTCTGTGGGTGGGAGACACAGAGGGGCAAGATCACAGGATAAACAATGTTTAGGGTTGTCCGAACAATGCAAGGCAACATGGAAACCAAGTTCCCAGGCCACCTCCCATTATCTTTCTCCAGCCTACTTAAGGAAAGCAGTAATACTCCTGCAAGAAGCTATGTCAGATATAGTTCTCTGCTGGAACTGGAGATGGCTGCTGACCTACAATGACCTTATTTACAATCCTTTTCAAAGTATTTCTTTCTGGATCCTCTTGTCATCCATTTAAATGCCCATTCCCTGGGTTGATTTAGTGAAGTTCAGCCAATCCTCCTGGGAATAAAGCAGTCTTAACAGCATTTTGCATTCAAGCCACTATCCCTTCCTCTACCATCATCACCCCCAGATAACTTCGCAGCCAGCCAAAGACAAAAGCCTGTGACAAAAGTGATGACAGCAGTTTCCCAGGCTAACATGTCCCAGGGCTCCTCAGCTGGGCACCAGCTTTCCTGTGCAGTGGGGAGTGAAGTGGCTTTCTCCCACAGGGTAGCCCAGAGCCTGGGGCATCCCAGAGGGTGTTTGTGTTGCCAAAACACGGAGTGGAGATGGGGCTTTGGTGACTACAGTGCCGGCAGGGCAGTGGTCTTGGCTGACTGCTCTCTTAAGGAGCAATTAGTCAGCACCACCAAGTGTGTGTGCCCAGCCCTGCATGCACTGCCAAGGATCCCTTCCAGAAGGGATGAAATGTATCTGACAACACCAGTGCAGCTGTGAGTCTGCCACACTTCTGTGTGGAGAGCCCTCTTGCTAAGTACCACTGGGAGAGAAATTTACTTGCTGCTGCTATGTCAAAAAACGTCATCTGTGCCTGCAAATTCACCCTCAGCACTTTCCTTCTGCTTTGCTCTCAGATAATATTTTCCCAGCACAAGAGGTCTTGCTTCATTCCCTCTATTCCACAGAAATAACACATAAACAAAAGCACGATGTAAACATGTGGGTCTCCTGTGTAAAGCTCCATTAACCAATGCTCCTGCAGGGCTGGATGAATCACCCTGAGCAGGGACGTTTCTAAGCACACACTGTATGTGCTTTAGAGCAAAATAGGAAATACCTGTGCTTCAGTCTTATAACAGTCATTATTGAATCAAAGCAGATGATTTGTACCGAGGGTCAGGTTCACAAGAAAGGGCGAGGTTGCTAGAAAATCAAAATGATAAAGCTTCCTGTTTTTAGAGATGGATTTCAACAATGATTATTGCTGCTTCAGAGAAGGAAATGGATGCCTGCTAGCTGAAAAGTACCTCAATATCTCCTGGCATTTGTGTGCCAAAAAGTCACAAACAACATGTGAATTGTGCTGGAAATGAATGGAGGCTTCCTTTTGGAGTTTTCATCTACAGTAAAATCACTACACACTTGCAAAATTAAGGCTGCTCTAGTTTTTGCTGTTGTGCAAACTTTAGGCTTTCTCCTAGGCAACACAGAGTGCCCTTAAGAACTAGAAGTGCTCCATGTCATATGACTTTCTTTTCCTTATATACACAAGGATTAAAACAAAAGACAGCTGTTGATTTCAGGAAAAAGCCACCATGCAATAAATCTTTTGTGCGGCACCATAATAACACTCCTCTTCAGACAAACACAATTGAGCATAAGAGCTGTCTACATTTGGTACAACTTACCATAAGAAGGTATCCTTTTATTTCCAAATATAAGGGAAAGTTGGCTGCACATCAGAGCTGCTGATCATGATACATACAGGAAGGGAAATCTCATTTTTTCTTCTTAAGTGGCACTTCACCAAAGGCATTATGTGTTTTCTGTGTCATAGAAGTATATAATCATGGAATGCTTTGGGCTAGAAAGGACCATAAAAATCCTTTAATTGTAACTCCCCCTTCCAGGAGCAGGGATATGGCTTACTAGACCAAGTTTCATCCAACCTGGCCTGGAACATTTCCTGAAATAAATACCCATTGATTATTTTTCACTGATGTCATTGTGTGCTTTTGTAAAACAGGTGACAGATTTCAAGTTTGCTGTGAATTGTGTTAATTGGTCATTCAACCAGAAGGGTCTGAATCACCTCTTTGCCACAAAGGCTCACCTTGTCAGAGGTGAGAGAAGCAAGACAGGAAGAGGCAAAGCACTGAGTGTCTTCCTGGGTATGTATCCCAGGAACCATTGTACTTTACTCCAGATGGGAAGGCACAAAAGCAAGCTTGAATACCATCAGCTCCTCTTCTCCCTGGGTGTGATGAACATATGGTTTGATTCAGTGCCCGAGAAGGGCACATGGAGATGTGGCCTTTCCCACAGCCAGGCTGTTGTGGAAAGTCCAGGCTTGTCCTTCCCGAGGACTTAATCTGCACTTGTGTTTCATTTTTAGGGGTAGTTACAAAACTGAGTGGACAGCTGTCTTTGAAATAAAGTTGGGTTTCATTCAGTCTGTGCTGGTTCTGACCAGATCAAGGTAACTACTCATAATTTGAACATGTATAATAAAATAATTTTTGTTTCAAAATGAGACCCCTACCATGGGACCTGCTCTTCCACCAGAAGCTGTAGAAATATTTCTTCAGTCAGTGTCTCCCCATATGAAGAGCATGTCCTGTTTGTATCTTCAAGACTCAGGGCCACCTGAACACCCAAAGCTGCATCAAGTGTCCCCCAGCTGCAGCAGAGCACACACCCTCACAGGACCACAGCACCACAGAAACAGATTCATAAGACAAGCTGATGGGCTGCCGCCAAATGATGAGGCCTGGATAAACACACTGAGGCAGCAGCATGCAGATTTTCATTGCAATGCTTTGATACACACTCCAAAATGATCAGTTGCAAAAGGCATCCTGCCTGGATGCATTAGCTCCTTGACAAAACAAGGTCTGCTTTTGTTTTGAATCACTCTGAACAACACAGTAGCACAGAATTCATGTAGGTAAAAAAACACCGAGTCAGCCTGCTTGGTTTAATACTTTCTCAGGCTCTGCAGGTAAGCTCCATTAATATCTCTGAGGATTTTGAGAGAGATAAGATTTTATGTGCCAGGTGTTATAGAGGATTTAGTGATCCTCTTGATTTCAACAGTGATACAGAAGGTGGTACGAACAGTTCTTTGTTGAGTCCCTCCTACTCGTCTCTGTTTTTGGAGGCTGAATATAAATTCAGTGTCACCTTGAATCTATTTTTTTCAGGGTATTTCTTGTACAAGTAAGAAGGTAACTTGATACAGTTACCTTCTTACATATAAAGATACAGATAAAGAAGGTACAGATAAAGAAGGTACAACAAAAGTAATTTGTATAGATTTGATGTTTAGAAACAAGAGTACTTATGAAATGATGTGTGAATTTAGGGTCCTGATTCTTCTTCTGGGGTTAGTTCTGAAGTTCAGATTTGGAGCCAGGTGCACTTTTCAGACCAGTTGCTAGGTTTGGCACATGGGGAATATGATAATTGGTAAAACATCTAAGAAAATAAAACAAGAAACCCCAAAAGGTCGTTTCCAGGTTTATTTGCTTTTTGAAAAATGTCTTCAGACTGGGAGAACTCAGATGGCCTGTGAAAAGTTTCTCTGCATTTAGAACCTATTCCTAATAAAAGTTTGTGTAGGGAAGACAAAGTATGGCTGGAATATTTGCTGCTATTGGAGAAATTCTGGGATTATGAAGTGAACCATTTCAAGGCAATGTGTTTCATGTTGGAAAAGGATTGTAGCCTGATGTGCAAGGACTGTTGGAACTATTAAGGTTGTTTAAAGCAACCTTTGCCTGTTCAAATCCCACAAGGAATTCAGCAACTATTTATGAGCATGCTTGTAGTGCTAAGTAAAAGCAAAGCAGGAAGGACACACAACATTGCATCCTCCTCACTTGCCCTGTCCCATTGCTAAGTCACCTCCTGATTTGGGCCATTCCAACAAAAGAAATGTTTTCTGGAGTGGAACATGTTACCTGGTTTGGCGGTGAGAGACAAGCCCGTGGACTTCCTTTATGCAGTCACAAAGCCACAGTATCTCAATGAACTTGCAAAACTCATCCAGTCCCATGTTACCTAAGCATATTTAAACAAAGAAACAACAACAAAATAATTTAGAATACTTAAAACTATCAGTAAAACTGTAGTTTCATCATACATTGAACTGAGTACCATGCAGCTGGTCCATGATACAGAGACCTGGAAGAAATTGGTAGAAACACCAGATTACTTTGGAGAAGATGACCCCCATAAGGATGGGATGCCCTTGATATATTCTCTTCAACCTCAACTATTTTGTGATTTAAAGGTCTGTGAAAATCTCTTTTTCCCAGGAAACTTTATACCTTGTGGTATATGCTTGTCTATGCCATTCTAATTCTGCCCTGACAATTTCTGTTTCACAGCTGAAATAGCATGGACATAGAACCAAAAGAATGAGGTAAACACCTTGCTGGGAGCCATGTCTTATTCAACAGAAGTGCCATTTTTTGCCCAGACTATGTCCTGACTTCTCGTATTGCTCATCACAGGATCATGTTCAACAGTCAAATGGGAGCTGTAACTTTTCCTGGCAAAGTCAGTCAAGGCCCAGAACAAAACAGCCAGCCTGCTTATTCTTATAAAATATCTTTGCTTATCAGCTATGATCCAGTAAACTGGATTTTCTGCTATGTCTAGCACTGAATTTAACTAAAACTGTCTTGCCATTATTGCCTCTTTCTGTCCACTGGACATCAAGAACCTTTAGCTGCGTTCTGGTAGCGTGGACTGAGGACTGGTATTTTCAAGACACAATATTCTTTCCTCTAAACTTGTGGCCATGAATTGACATGTGCACACACCAGGAGGTCAAGCCTCACTGAAGAGAGAATAACACCAAAAGACATTCATATAATCATTAGTGTGTCTGAGTTTTTAATAGACCATGACCCTTGCTTTTAGAAAAGAAAAGAAGCCCTTCTGCAGGCCAAGCACATATTGAAATAATAAGTAAATAAATAAATAAACATATTTAAATAAATAAATTTAAATAAACATATTTAAATGAACTCAATAAGTTTGGGTTTGGAGCAGAGCAGGTTTGCTTCACAAAAAACATGGACACAGTGAAGTGATATTGCATTTCTTTATAGTCTTCTTCAATGTAACTGAAGGAAAACGTTTTTATGCTGCAATATAAAAACTTCAGAAAAAAAAAATTAACAAAGGGCTAAAGTGTGCATGGCAGGCTGGGGCTAAAATCTGCTTAAACTTTGGGATTTCCTTCACCTGGGATTTCCTAAAGATCCTGAACAGTGATAATGCCAATGTGTTTCTGATCATGTGTATCAGCTTACTAAGGCTGTGTTTCCATGAGTTAATGCTTTGAAACCACCAGCAAAATTTGTAGTTATTGGCTGGTTGTGATGTGGATGCTGGTTGTCTGGAATTAGGCAGGACCAAGTAACTCCCAGGTGACCTGGGAGTCGTGCTTCACAAGCATGAAGAATGTCAGGAGAAAATATTACACTGGGATTTTTAAATAGTTATACTGAAGGCAGTTGCTCACCAATGGTATAAATCATATTTAGCACCAGCTAGCTGGAATGAGCCTATTTTGCACACTCTGAGTTGTGAGAAGAATGGCTGGCCATTAACATTCACTACATCCCTTCTTTTTGTATACTCTGAGTTATTTTCACTACATCCCTTCTTTTTGTATACTCTGAGTTATTTTGTAATGAGATTATTATATAATTTTACACATAGAAGTTGTTTTGTGATTTTGTTGGTCAGTATGGATTACACATAAATAATCTTTTAAAAAAGCTACTTACCTCCCCTGCATAGGATGGCTATTTAAACTCACTCTTTGGTTGTACCTTTGAGTAATTGTTAGTTCAGGGTATTAACCATTTTATAGGAAGAAAATGGAGAGATTTTTCAGACACTATGAAGAGTGTGTTATGCATATGATGTAGCCCAGACTCAACAGCAGGGATGGCCACAGCTTTAGCTAGGTGGAAAATAACTTAGACCTCTAATAAATGGAGTGAAATGACACCTAGACAGCCCAAGTTATTTTTGATCCAAGCAACAAGGAAACAAACAATTCCCCACCTAAAAACACCACCTCGAGCAAACAAAAACCCTCAACCTTAAGCAAAAGAAGAAAAAAGATGTCTGAGGAGGTCTCCACCAGGATTCCTGATGGACTGCTCTTGTGTGAGCAAAAATATACCCGGGAAACCAGATATGTTAAAAGCAAGGCCAAAACGAAGAGAAGGCCCTTGCAGAGGGCAGTCTGAAATCCCATAAGGGAACTGCCTTCATTTGTGACAGATGACAAGCTAAATTTAGAATTAGGAAGTTTACTTGAGAAGCAAGTAAGTAAATTACTCCTCCAAGTCATTAGCTACTTTGGATTAGGGAGAGAAACATTTTAAACTCCTGTCCCAGACACCAGCTGCAGACCCCCACTGGGAGGAATTCAGAAAATTTTCTTGTTCCAAGAAGCAGTGCCACTGCACAAATCACAGCCTTTGGACTATGACTTAGACAGAGGTTGCTAATTTGACATTCGGCAAACAGAACATCATTTATGATCTTAAAGTGCCCAGCAATAGATTCTTCAATCTAAATCCAAATTTCCAGCAAATCCTGAAGTTACTAGAGCTGTAAAATTATTTACCTCACAAGGGTAGTGGCAGTGGGAACTAATTTTCAAGTAAGGACAGTTTGGGGTTTCTCCTTAGTTTTGGTTTTGTTGTGGGTATTGGTCTTTTAAAAAATACTTCATGTGCAGATTATTTTGCAGCAAAAGCAAAACTCCCAAGCACTAACCAGGTTCTGAACTGAAGAGTAGTTTGATTTCTCTTCTGTTTTTTAGTGGCCACTGGGATTGCTTTTACTCTTCAAGAGACAAAGTTGAGCAACTGTTGCAGGATATTAATTCATTCCCAGCAAGCAACCTGCTTTTAAAATTCAGGCAAACATGAGTCTCCCCCAGTGTCTGTGAATTCCAGACATCCAGCTGGGTGCTGCTGATAATGAAAAGGAACTGACAGCTATGTCCCAGCTGTCCCAACACAGAGTTAACTTCTCTGTTTCATAAAGACAAAACCAGCCCCAAATCTTGCCTGTATCCCAAAGTGGAGAGGCTTGACTGGACATTAGAAATGGGATCTGGCATGGGTGAAAGAATAACAAGTGGCAAAGTAAGAGAACTTTCACTTTTAGGAGTGAAAAAAAGCAGTAAGCTTTTCAGCTGAGTGAAGTATGAAGCAATCCATCAATTTTACATGCAATATATTTCTTTCCACTTGCATCCCTGCCTGCTGTACTCTTCTGAACTAAAATACCAACTGTGGGGCTGGCTGCACCATGGGGTGTGATGAGAGGATGATTTCTGTGGACACAGAGTGATCCCTCTCCAGCAGCAGCAGGCTCCAGCAGCAATGTGTATCCATGGGTGTCACTCTGGGCATGCACAAATGTGGCTCTTTGCTCCATCAGCTGCTCTGCATGTGACAGGGGGCTGTTTCGGAAACAGGAGTTCCTTGTTTATGCTGCCCTGAGGATGAATGAATATAGACTTACTGAGTAAGATATCCTCACACTGAAAGTCCAGCTTTTCAGCCATGAGGAGTGAAAACTGACATTGCCTTTCCAAAAGAGTTAGCAATTTTGGGGTTGTGTCCTCCCTCCAGTTTTAGAGAGTAGTAGATGCCAGCCCTGATGTCCCTCGGTGCTTTTCATTTCCCTCTGCATGGAAACATTAGTGGTTTGGGATGGTGTGTGGTGCTGCCTGCTTTCTTCCTTGGCAACTGATTGCTGCTCTTAAGGTACACAGTGCAAACCTGCTGATCACAACCTTCCTGCATCTGCTGTTTCTATCAGTCAAGAGCTCACTGCTGGGGCTGCAGCATCCCTCAAGGATATTTCCAGCCTCAGTCTGCCATGCTGAATAATTTTTCTATGTCAATTAAGTCTTAATTTTTTAAGCTTCTAAGACTCTTTATTTGCATTTTGTCTCTCTAGCTGTGACCCCAGCAGAGACATTTTTGCATGGCCTGATTGCTTCTGTTTCCTAATAATTATTTAGTAATTACCTGTTGCTGATGAATGATTGCTAATAATTAGCACAGTGTAACTAGGAGAACACTTCCTCCCTGTAAGCATGTAAGGTATCTATAGTAACTATGGAATAATATCTAGTGTATAGAAACTTTTTGAATGAAATACTAATGCAAGTTAGGGGTGGTTTTAAATGATCTGCACATGGCTTTTTAAAAAGCAACCCAGCATACCTGCAAAAAGGATAAAAAGTTTTAGACCAAACTCTGAAATTTTCCATGTCCAATTTGGTAAATTTTGTCCTTCCTTGACAAATGACATTGTTTCCAGTAGTCTCTGCTGCTTTGATGTTTTTCTGCTTTGATACCTGCCATTAGCATGTCCAGATGAATTAAAGGAAATGAATCCAACGGCACAGTATGTTCTAGAGAAACAGGTGAACTGTGGAAGAATTCCACAGAAAAAAAACACATCACTGACAGGCATTGAGGAATCTGGGAAACACTGGCCAGGAAACCAGGGAATATGGTTATATGGCCAGCTCTCCTTCCTACAGAGGCTGATGGCTGCCTCCTAACCCACGATTAGTCAATGTGAGCTGCTCTGCAAGGTGTGTAATGCAGTCTTTTGTCTGCTGGAGCACAGACGGAGAAAGGAGGGGCAGTGGGGATTTAGAGCAGGAGATCCACCCTCTGGGCATCAGTTTAGCCTATGTACACACTTTCCTGCACAAAAACACTTTTTTGCAATTCTACCTCACCCTTGCAGATGCCTGGTTCCTGTGGGGCAGAGGGAGGAAGTAGGATTTACTGACTGAACCTCAAAAATATGGTTAACTTTTATAGTATTTTGTCTTTTCTACCCAATGGTGCCCACTGATATCAGAGCACTGCATTCCTTTCTGTTGAACACACACTACCATAGGATGCAAGAAAACATCTCTGTGTTCCAGGCCTGTGCTTTTTTCTCCTCCCCATAATCATTTCAAGCACCATACAATCTGTGGTACACAAGTGCATCTCCTAAGGTGCAGGATGCAGTACTCTAAACATGAACAGGCTGCCCAGGGAAGGGGTTGAGTCACCACAGGTGGAGGTATTTAAAAGATGTAGATGTGTTTAGGGACATGGTTTAGTGGTGGACTTGGCAACATAAGCTTCACAGTTGGACTCAATGATCTTAAAGGTCTAATGAACTGAAATGGTTCTCTGACCCTATTGATTCTATGTTGTGCATACAACACGCACACATAGGTACTGACACTGCTGATAGAGTCCTTTCAGATCTTTAAGTCTAAATTAGGACTGCAGCTTTCATGTCTTTTGGTGATTTATTAACCATAATCTCATTTATCTTATTTTTCTTTCCATTGCCTTAGCAGTGCACCAGAGCTGATGCATTGATATCAACATGCACCAAGGAGCAGATTTATGCCACAGAACATTTCCCAGGCAGCAGTGGCATAGTGGCTGGAGAAGCACAGATGAATGAAAAAAGCTACACTGCATTACAAAGATCTGAGCCTACCATCACAATAATACTTGCTTTCACTGAAGACATTCCACAATACATCCAGAGCAGGTGCAGACACAATGTGAGTGAGGAGGAAAAGAAACAAAGTGTCACTATCCTGGGTTTGGCTCTCCGGTACAGCCAGGACCAGTGTGGAGATATTTGGACATAGATTACCAAAACATTTCACCAGAAGACAGAGTGGAGCATTGCTAGTCTCAGGTTACTGTGGTGTGATGAAAGCTGTGGGGTTGGCAGGACTGACCACAAGAAAGTCTTAGAGGAGGATCTCTTTCCACACAACTCGCTGGCTCCTATTTCCCATCAGCAGTATTGTGCCTTTGAACTAAAATGCAATATACATTGAAATTTCAAAATGGGAAGAGCAGTAGGATCCTACAAGAATCCCCTCACCCCTTCTAACAATTCCACCTCTGATTCATTAGTATTGAAAGTAACCCATGGGACAAAATGAAAATGGAGATCATAGGTGATGCTAATCATCTGTATGAGGATGCTTTACACAAGTAGGGTCAGGTCACACTGGAAAAATAGCTCTTACATATGGCCTCTGTTGAAACAACAAGGTTAATAACCATAGAGTGTATTTCATGTATCCCTTAAGCAGATGAAATAGACACAAACCCACACACTGTTCAGATAAAACTTCTGTGCAAATATGGCCTCCTGTTCAGAATGGTATTTTGAATATGATTATTTATTTAGACAAATATTTACAGTGCTAGTGAATTCTGCAAAGATCCTGTTGAACTAAAATCAACTTGTAGATTTGTTAATGAATAGCAAAATAAAAGTGGTTTTAGGCACAGCCTCAATTAATGAGCTGTCTTATTTCCGGTACTCAAATACCATATTGCTACATTTACCAAATGCATTGAGAGGGTAATAAAAGTGATTAATGAGCTATAGCAAGTGACTTATTAGAAGGAACTAAATATATCAGTCTTGCTGACTCTGAGGGAGCACCTGCAAATATTTATACAGGAAACTGTGAGTTCTTAAATCTGATGTACTGCGGAGCAAAGGTTTTACCCACCAAACAGCATCATTGAGGTCGACAAAGTGTCTTCTGGAACTCCACACCAGTACAAATGAGTGATGATAGTGGTGCCAGACTTCAGTAGAGATAAAGGAGTTGTTAAACTGGTGCCAGTTCAGGGATAAGGTAGTAAAGAGAAGGAAAAACCCCAGAAGTTTAATGGCAGAGAAAGTGTTCTTAAAGGTACCATCTATGAAGATGTCCCCAGGTGAAGGAAAATTCCTGTCTTTAGGGTAAATAAAACAACAGGAAGGTTGTTGTCTGAACTGGACTGTGACTGCAAAACAGTGAAAACTGCCAAATATTTGTTGATATCCTCTAGCTCTATCATGTTTACGATTCCTCAGCCTTGCTCTGCTATATAACAGTCAAGGCTACTTCATACAGGTATGCAGAACCTCTGCTTCAAAATGATGCAAAAGTTCTTAGAAGAAACTATACATTTTTTGTGGCTCATCTTTGTGGTTCCTTCCCTGGACTATCGAGAGCCTGTGAAATGAAGGCTGAATTCAAACCTTTGAGAAATATCTAGGTCACTGCCTAGCAAGTGCAACAAGGAGCTTCTGAAGAGAAGCTGTAAACTTTCTGCGTCCAGAATTCAAGCTGCAAAAATAATGCAGAGAAATGTAGGCATGCCTGGAGATGGAAGGGTGAAGAAGGAAGAACTCATTCATTCTCTCTTATATTCTCCACTCTGAATGTTAGATTTTCATGGATTCAGATTTTCTAGATGCATAGGAGTCTCCTCCCACATTCTTGCAAGTCATATTATTGCCTATCCCAGAGCTACAGGCTGTGATGTCTCCTTCCTTCCTGTTCATTTTCAGCTGAAACAGGAAAGCAGGCAGAAGTATGTGGCTGGCACTCAGAGGAGCAAAGGAAAACACTTTTATATTGTGCCCACAGCTTTTAATTAAAGCTCCAGCAGGATACTTCTGCTCAGGGACCGAGATTACCTCGTACAAAACGGAGAGGGTGGGACGTGGGGAATAATGAATCCTAAAACACACAAAACCGTATTCATGAAATCAATTTGGGCTACTGGGAGGCCAGGGAGCTTTATGGAAATGAGGCGACCAGTAAAGCAATGTCTAAAGCCTGCAGGAACAATGGGCTCCACTTTCACAATCCTGTCTGGGAGGCAAGAACGAAGCGCGGCCTTGGTGCCTGTGGCTCCCGCGCATCCCCTGTGCTGGCACAGCAGCTGGCCCTGCACAACAGGAGATCTCTGACCCACAGAGGCAATTTCTGCGTGACTGAGCGTGTACACTGCTGCTGGGGCTCTGGCAGTGGTTTTGGTGGGTTTTTTTTGATTGTTTGGGGTGGGGTGTTTTGGTTTTTTTGGGTTTTGTGGTGCCACCACCCTGAATGGCTTTTGACTGACAGGCTGAATAATTTCTGCCCCACCTCCTCCTCCTCCCCCATTTCTCCTTTTACAATCTTACATTGTTGTGGACAGTTACCAGGGTTTGCCTTGTCATTGTTTCACCAAATGTAATGCTAACACATATTTTGTGCTCGGCAGTTTTCTACCCATGCCATTCACTATTCACTCAACTTCTTGTTTTTATCTTTTTTTTCTTTTCAGAATTTTCTGTCTTGTCTGAGTACTTTTCATGAGGAAGCATTTAAAGTTGTGTGTAATAATATGTTATCTACCACAGCAATTGTAGTTTGAATTGTGTGAGTGAGAACCTGTTAAATACTTCAACATTAAATTTATTGTAGAGTATCTTAAAATATGCTCTAGAAGACATTTTGGACTACCTTGAAGCAGTAGACCCCAGATCACTTCCCAGCTGGCAGGTAGAGATGAACACAGCTAGCAGACCCCACCCGAATTTTAAACTGGGACCTGGATCAACAAGGTTTTGATTTTGGTCCCACTCATGGTCTGAGTGTACCTTGCTTCCCTCAGAAAGCAGCCCAGTGCTTTCCCACAGATCTCCCAGTGAGAGAGGACTGAAGGGCAGAGGGGCTTGCAGGGAGCCTCGCTCATGGGGGACTCACAGGCTTAGTGTGAGCTCAGAGGGGGAAGGAAAATAAAGGGAAGAAGACAAGGTTAACACATCTCTGGGTGGCACAATGTCTGTGGGTGGTAGAACTCTGGAGCCCAAGCTAAATTTTTCTCATTAATATGGTGTGACTGGTTATTGTCAAAAAGCTTAACTTTTAGTGACTGCTGGCAAAATATTTGGGAGTGTGGTGAAAAGGAAAATGCTTAACTTACAATCTAGTGCCGCAAAGCAGAGTGTGATTTGATGCGTTGTATAACAAGTGGACAAAGCATAGTATAAGACAATGCCTCAAAAAAATAGTCTTAGAAAAACAGATGTAAAATACAGCCTGGTTACCTGACTTACCCTTAGCTGATTTAGTCATGACTAGGACCACAGATGTTTAAAATCTGAAAGGTGAGCCTTATTTATATCTCCTTATTTAAGGGAAGGCAATGAGTGCAATTTCAGTTGTGCAACTGCACAGTTGTGTAGTGAGACTATCCTCAGTGTTCTCTCCAGAGTTGATGGCAGGGAAAAAAAGCAGAAACAGGAGCTGGATGTAGCAATTTCCGGCTTCCTCTCTTGCAGTGGATTCAAACTTTTGACCAGACAAAAGTGCAGAGGAGTCCAAGGCAAATGTACCTCCTGCTATCCCTTGATTCTGAGTACTGCATTTCATTTGCAGATTTTCTTGTCAGCTATGCATGTTCTAAGCTTCAGTCCTGTCCTCCATCCTGCATGTATTGTATGCAGAAAACTTGGTTGAGAAAAAGATGAGAGTGGTGAAATAATGCTTCAGCTCTTCCCCCACTCCTCCTTCTAACAATATAGAAACGTTATTTTTACTGTCTTTATTGGAAAATCCAGATGGAAATTTTGCAAAGTCCTTGCTAGCACTGGAAACTAGCATGTTGGTTCAAATCCAAAACTGAATACAGTTTTGTGAAGTTAGCCTGGGTCCCCAGAGACTTGGTTCCTCTTGCTGCAAACACCAAAAGCTGGGACCTTGCTGCAACCAAGATCTCACACATGTTCCTACATGACTTAAATGAACACATAATAGTTTGTGCTAATGTCTAACCTCTTTGCAACCAAATATCTTGGATAAAATATTGACGTGAATAAAGAACTCGGTGTAGCTAATGCCGAGCTACCCAATATAACCAGATTTATTATTCAGGTAGTTTTATGAAAACCTGTTTCCAGTAGACTTTTGTCCTCTGGCTAATTTACATTTATTGAGATTCAAGTTCTGATCAAGTGTTGGCTTTGTGTTGTGTTTTCCCAGCTACATCTTCTGTATATCCATTCTGGTGTGGTAGGGCCTGGCTTTATAAGCTCTGACTGCAGCTCTGTTGAACCGTGGCCTTTCTCCTACACTGACCAAGAGCTTTCTTCTCCCAGCCACCAGCTTTCATGAAACAGATTTTGTTGATACCTCTGCCCCCTTACAAATTTTGTTGGCACCTGTGAATGAGCTCAGATCTCAGACAGTCAGGCAGAGGCAGATGGAGAGTTACACACACACAATGTGGTTGCACAAGAGTCATTTCCTTTGGAAGCCAGACAGAAGAGGAAATTCTCTCAAAGTGCATTTTACGAGCCTCTGAATTTCTACTCTTTGGCTGTTTGAATCCATGATGTCCAGTCTGAATAAAATGTATCAGCAATTCTGCTTATATTGTGCTGTTTTGCTAGTGGGGGCCTTGTGCAGAACTACCATTTAGAAAAAAGTACCCCTAAGTGTACAAAGGTTCAAAGATGAACCACATCTTTGTCTGTGGGAGCTAAGCATCAGGAGGTGTTAATCCATGCTTTGCTAGTGAAGCTTTGTTCAGTAGCAGTGATAAACACAGACTGGAGACAGACTCCATGCTATTTTTATAAGACACATTATTTTGATGCCTTCTTCACTTAATGGCCGCAGAGTATCATAGGATGAGTGTTGATATATCCATTGTAATATTATGTCACATATTAAATCCTTGCCAACCAAACGGTGGAGTCAAGCATTATTATTTCAGATGTACCCTGACTACTAGAAAAGTTCGTAATTCTATCTTGAGACTAATGGCCTTTCTTCCAAACAAGTTAAACCTACCTATGCCACTTTTCCCTAAATAAAACAAACAAACAAATTCTTCCCAATGACAGCAATATCTGTTCCTTTACTTGGTTGTCTTGCACTTTTGGCAGATGAACTTCTTTGACATTAGTGTTCCTGTGAAGCTAATAGAATTCTTCTATTAATCCCTATCCTTCTCTTAAGTATTTCCATCCCTAAACCATGTATACCTTTGTTGAAAATCTGAAAATTATGCAGCCAATTCTGTTAGCAGACCACCAAGAGCATGGCCTTCACTTGTGAAAAGAGCTGGAGAACATGCTGTGTCAGCAATGCAGTGTAAACAATCTCTGTTATTTTATGCAGCATCTTTTTTCTGCTCTGGTAATAACAATGTGAGTTTTGTTAGTGACTGTGGCAGGATTTTGCTTGTTTATGCCTTTTTTTTTTAAGTCACAGCACTTCATAACAATCCCCAGCTCTGCATTTTACTCCCCAGCACTTTCATCAAAAACCTCCAGAGAGTGTGCTAGAAGTAGTTTTCCCCACAAGCTTTCTTTTTGATTAGAAATTCATGCTTTCAAACTGAAAATCACCTCTGTTCACCATAGGGAAGAAATAATTCATGGCCAGGTTCATTTAACAGTGGAATATTGCCTTCTCAACGAGCAAAAATCAAACATTTTGTGAAGGATGGGGTTACCCTCCCTGGAATTCCTGGTCAACGCTGAGGCTTTGCTAAGAGCTGGCCTGCACAAGATGCCATTTCTGCTGTTTCCAGACATGCTGGGGACTCAGGGGCATGCTCTGCTACAGAGCACAGCTCCTCTCAAGCTCTATTCTCTCCTGAAAACCTTTGGTTATGTATGGAACCCAAAAGGCTTCCCAGGACAAAGTGACATGACCACAGCGCTGTTTATCCAAGGGCCCCTTCCAGAGCCCTGCTGGTGCCACAAGCACTGGGATATATTTAGCCCCGATCTACTATGCAGAAGCATCTCCTGTTTTGTCTGGTGCAAAATGTTTGCTTTTTTACTTCCTTTATTCTTCAGGATTTCTTTAGTGAGAGGGTCTGTTTTTCTTCCCCAAATGGCCATCCCTAGCCCTTATGCCTCCAGGTTTTGAGGCAATGAGAGTGCCCAGCTTCTCTCTCAGCACCTCTGTGAGGGACGTGTCACAATAGTGCAGTCCTTGAGCTCAAACACTTCAAACATTTCTTATTCTGATTTGAACCCATACCTATCAAATGTATTCTCCTAAAAAAATTATAAGCAGTTCAACACATTTCAAATACAGCAACTGTTTCTTGCCTCTTCCCCATGTATTTTTGCTGCCCCAGTAATGCTGAGTTCACATAACAACTTAGTGAGGACAGAAAGTGACACTGTCCTGAGTTTCATTTGTTTATGCCTGGCCCTCTGTGGCTTCTTCTTCATGTCACTGTCAAAGGGATGACATTATCATGGACCAACATCCAGCTCCAAAGGAGGAAGAATTTGAATTGGTTTTACACTGATAACCCAGTCATTCTCTGATGCAATGTCATCCCCCACTCCCAGGCAGAACCCCTTGGGGGTGACACTGCTGTCCTTGCCCCAGCAATACAGATCCGTATATGAAACCTTATCAGCAAATGATGTCTCAGTGTTTTCATGCAGCTGTGGTGTCAGCTGGGTCTCCTGACAGGAACTGTGCCAGTCCCTCCAGTTCACCACCTCAGCTGCCCATCTTTCAGCCTTTTACGAGCATCTCTTCCAGCTCTCTGATTAAGGATGAACTTCTCACAGGTGTGGAGCACACCACTGGTGTCCCTGGCACAGCCTTGCACAGTCCCAATAGAGATTTTTACCAACAGATCCAAATGGCTGTCAGAGTCACAGGCAAGGAAATGAAGGAAAAGCAAAGGGATGTGGCTGACTCAAGAGCAAATCCTTCCTTCACCCCACACTGCTGCCTTCCCTGCAGGCATGTCTAGGATAGGAATGAACCACAAGTTTCTGATTCATTGCAAAATCTCTCAATTAGCTGACACTGAGGGATTTGCCTTCACCCCAGTGCTATGCTAAGCTCCCGGCAAAAGATGCTCTGATCCCAATTTCTGCTTCTTCTGCTCACGCCTCATTTTTTCCTGTTAGCCAAACAACAGAGTGAGGCAAACAGGCTTATTAGTGGCAATGTTTTCTATATTTTCTGAGAAGCTGGCATTACCTGCCTCAGCCTGTTGTGTGTGGGAGGGACCTGCTGGTCCTGCTGTGAATAACCACCACTGGTTTTGTGTAGCTGAGCAGAGTGCTGAAAAGCTGATGATGAGAAATGTGCCTCCCACCCAAAAGAAAAGGCACAATCCCTGGCATCATTTACATAGCTACCTTCAGAGCTGATCTTGACTGTATCTGTGTTCAGTTTTTTAAGTGGCAGCACTAGAAAAGCATTTACATAAGCAGAGCATCCAGAATATGCTCTACAAGAATAGCCATATATGACAAATCATTAAATGGATTTTTTTTAATGGGAAAGTGTATGTGTGTACATTTCATTAGAGTTTGGGGGACAATTTGCCTCAGAAGTCCAATAAATAAAAAAAGCACAACTCTCCACCATGAACTTTATATGCTATTATATTGTTGAACCATCTTGTGGCATGAAAATTCAATTTATGTTTTACACATAATTTATTTTCCATTTAAATGGCTTTTTAATTACTCTCTAGGCAGTAAGCAGAATCAAATATAATTTATGGCACTTTTAGTAACAAACCCATTGTACATTTTCCTACAGAGTTGAGCACACCAGCAAGGCAATATTGAAGTAGCTTTTATTCAGACAACTCTGATGTTTTTTGAAGAAAATGTGTGCCAGGTCCACAGCCTGAGAGTGAGAATGCATCTTTGTTTTAGGAATTATTCACATACAAACACATAAAATACCCTCCCAGACAAAAGGAACGGGGCTAGCGAGGATTTTGGAGAGACTGCACAGCACAATAACCCAGCAATTGGTATTTTCATTTCAATGTTGGCTTTTGCTCTGAAGAGAAACTGCCACAGTGCACTAGACATGAATAAAAATCATCATGAGTAAATAGCAGGCTATTTATTTGGAAGTCATACTTCCCTGCCATCATTCAGCACAATGAAGTTACATGTAAGTTAAATAAATTAAATACATTTCTCATTTGTGTTTTTATGCCTAACTCCACAGTCCCTGATGCCATGCAATCATGTAATGAAAGACAGATGCTGCTTTACAGATCTTGCAGCTGAAACAAACCACACACAGATATGGGAGACGTAATAGAGATGCTGAGTTACCAGATCTTATTTATTTAATGTTTGGGTTCAGAGCCACCCCAGGAAATTTTTTTCTGAAGTGCTGCAATTAGGAAAAAATCACCAGGGCCCCATCTAGAAACAGTGGAGAGGGAAACTCCTTGCAGAGGGGGATCCAGAGCTCAGCTCAGCCCCGAGCAAAGGAAAGGTGAATCCAGGCCTGGGTGCTGACACAGCAGCAGGATTAACCCACTGAGCCTGGCAGGAGAGGGAGCCAGCCCATGATCCTGGCCTGGCTTCTGCACAGGCTGCTGTCATTTCCACTCTCCCTGCCCCAGCAGGGCACCTGAGCTGCTCTCCACCACCAGCCATGTGTGATCTCCAACAAAGCTCCTGCTGGGAGCTCCTCATGCACCTGAATGCAGAAAAGAAATCTCAGATTTCCAAGAGATTTTATGTGGGGTTTTTTTCTGCTTAACACTGAACAGTTGCTATGTGCCCTTGGTGCTGTATTTGGTTGACATTCCATGTCTTTATATTTTCCTGTTTCTGTTGTTTTCAGTTGATCCTATGGAAAGTTTTCTGAATCATAAATACACCACTCAATGCTCTTGTTTTGTCCTCCATGGAACAATTTTTATCTAAAGCTCCATTATACTGAGTTTAATAACAAAAGAGCTGTGTACCTATCATAGCACCATAACTAGCCCACAAGGCTTTTATCTTGAAAAACATCCAGAGTTCTCATTTTTCCAGTGGTCTTTTTTATTAAACCAAGAAGTAACAGCTTTGCAGACAAAAACTTAGCACTTTGTGACATTTTCTGCAAATGAGGTAACATTCAGATATTTTTTGAGAGATATGTTATTCATCAAAATTATGGTTTTTAGGAAGACATACTTTCTACCTAGAATTTAAGAATCTTGTGATTTCTCCAGGTAGAAAATGAATACTAAGAAAAAAAATGTTATTCTCATTACTTTTCAAAACAACATTTGGAGTAATAAGCTAATAATAAATGGGTTTTAAATGCCAAAAATGGAATTTAGCATTTACTTTCAGATTAAATAGAATATTTGGGTTCTACCAAGCACAACTTAAAAACCTCCTCACTTCTTTTTTTAAAAACAAGTAATGCAATTTAAAAAGTGTACTTTAGATACAATGTGATTCAGCAATCAGACGGAAAAATACACCGCTCTGGTGTTAGTTTGGGCCTCAACAGCTGATCTAGCCTCAAGAATAATCACAGGAAATCTTGGCTTCTAGGCCCTGGCATTATAGAAGTGTTAGTAGTAATTCAGTATTTCAGAATTTCAGTACAGACAACTCTGTCTGGTGCTGCCAAAATACTGCACAGAATCTACAGTACTCGGTAAAATTGTT
Source organism: Zonotrichia leucophrys gambelii (assembly GCF_028769735.1). Taxonomy (NCBI): domain Eukaryota; kingdom Metazoa; phylum Chordata; class Aves; order Passeriformes; family Passerellidae; genus Zonotrichia; species Zonotrichia leucophrys. Next base: position 19,291,727 of record NC_088169.1, on the reverse strand, counting down.
GAAATTTTACCAAGCCACTTATTGCAACCCAAACCTCAGAGGACTTTGCAGTGGGTGTCTCAGATGGGCACCAGCAGATTGGGCATCACTAATTTGCTGTCTCCTTTAGATCTCAGAGGAGCTTGGCTGCAGCTGGAAATCATCAACACCACAAAATGGAGGAGTGGGTAAAAAGGAATTAAAGCTGCTCCACGGACATGATAATGCCAACTAGAGAGATTTTAGACCACTGTTGGGGCACCAGTGAGTGCAGTGGGGGACTGGGTACCAACTAAGGAAGGTGACTCTTTTATCGCACCCTGTGACTTCCTCAAGCCTGTGTCAAAGTCTTGGTGTGAGAACCCTCCTGTTTGTCAGGCAGGCTTCCCAAAGAATAATCACTGCTGGTGGCATCTGTGACTCCCCAGTGACAAAAGTACAAGTCAAAGCCTGAATTCCAAAAGCCTTTTTTTTCCTCCCTGCTGTAATGAATGGGGAAAAGGATGATGGTACTGGCTCTGGAGGAAATCCTACAGGCCAGCAGTCTGAGAGCCACCAGGAGGCTATGATCCAGCTGCTGAACTGAACCTTGCGGAAACCAAATCCAAAAAGGATCCACAGGGAAATGAATCCCCAAAGCCAAGCCAAGTTAATTTTGGGAGTAATTGTATCTTAGAGCTAATTTGACACTGCTGTAGGGTGCAGACAGCCAGGGTTCAAATCCCTACACCAACTTTGATTTACACAACTACATCCCAAAGTTCTCTATCTGAAATGAGTGCTTCTCTCTTTCTGGAGATATTCTCTTGTGAGTAAAAACTGCATAAGAAGAAGGAGAAAATGGGTCTTCAGCCTACTGTGAGCTGACATTTTACTGCAATGGGGGTGCAGCTATTTATGTCTCTCACTCAGATTTTCATCAGGGAGAGTGAGCTCTGGAGGTGTGCTGAATCTCTGGCGTCTTCACTGGGCACCATTGGCCATCTCTGATGGGGAGCTCCCAACCCCTTTTATTTCCCAAGGGATCCCTGGGCCTGGCAAGCTGCTCCTAGTCTTGTCAGAGTGGACACAAGTTTCTGAATTAGCATAGTATTTTCTCATGGAAAGCATTTGGAATTTAAAAAAAAAACAACAACTCAAAACCTGACAAGCTCTAGGTGTGCTACATGTATGTGAAAATTATGTGTGTCTGGTTTTGTTTTAAAAAGAACAGATCAAAAGTGTGTAGCCTGTCTTGTGAATATTTAATTTCCAATTAATTCAAGAGGAATTCCTTAATAAATTTAACTGAAAGCAACACTGAACCAGCAGTGCTTCTTCTTACTTATTCTGACACTTTATATTGTTTAAATCTTACAATCAAAGCTACTTATTCCTACCATAGAAAGAAAGTAATGGAGGGCTTCATTTAGACCTAACTCTGTATAAGCAGCTCAAATAACTTCAACTTTATGAACATGTCAATCATCTCTTATAGCTCTACAACATCTGCTCTAGCTATTTGCTCCACTTGGGGTAACCAAGGCAAAGTGATAATTTTTAAAGAACCTCCAGGACTTCAAGGTAATTTTTAAAAAGGTGTTAGGCTGACAGGCTTTCCCACATTTAAAAACATAAAACAAACAAAAAACAGTCTCACAGATTGCCTCAGGGCGAGCCAAGCAATCCCATAGGATATAATTCTCCAAAGCACTGAAACACTGCACTGAGGGAAGTGCACCCCCCTTCTCCCCACCTGGGCTCATTGCCTCCAGTGGGTAGGTTTGGAGGGACCCTCAGACCACACAGGGAACTGAGATCAGTCACAAGATAATTTTTCATTTCTCTTTTAGGGTTTAAGATTTAAGATATAATATCTTTTACTACTTTTTAAATCGTTCCTGAGAGAGAAGAAAGCCTAGCTATATATAAATAAAAGTACACAGAGGGAATCAGCAAAATGAGGAGGTTTTTTTCGACAGAATTAGCTCTGTTTTAGGTAGCAGGCACATTTGGTTTTGGTCTTGCAGTTGATTTGCCATGGCTCTGCAGGAACCTGGAATTTGACATGTACAGGAATAATCCTATCCTGACAGATCTGACATAATGAACCACCACATTTTTGTGGTATTGCAAAATATGTAAATAATTTTTGAGTCCGATTTACTCTTTTTTTTAATGATGAAATGTTGATGACTTATTATTCATAACATAAACTGAGTCAGAGTTCAAACATCTACACATAAAATTCAACAGTCTCCACATATTTTAGAAAACACAGAAGACAGGGCTGAGAGAGCATAGGGTAATATTGCCATCAGCACTCATGGATCCTGGTGCTCACCACTAGTCAAGAGACTGTTGACTGAAAAGCCATTTCATTTTCCTCCCTCCAACTGCAGACAAAAAGCTGGTGGTGTGTTGGAAGGGTCCTGCAAACAGCAGCCTGAGGAAGAGCCTGAGAGAGCAAGGAACATAAAAGGTGCTTGCAGTTGTAGTTCCCACTTAGCTGAATTAGGAACCAGTTTGTTTTCTGGGTGCATCAGTGCATCCAAAGCTGACATTCTTCAGTTGTGCTCTGCACAAAGCCCTGTTGCAATTCCCTGCAAACAGAAAATGACAGGCATCCTGAGAGCATCCCCAGAAGGTTGCTATGACCCAGTCTGGCTGGGAAAAGGATGGTGACAGCCTGACTGGGGAAGCCAGTGCTCTCCAGGCTGTATCAGGACTTGTGCTCAGCACTGTGCCTCACAGCCCTGACTCCCCAGGCAGACAGAACAGGGGCTTGTTGAAGAAGTGACATTCTCAGCTGCCCAGACTGACCCTGAATGCTGGCAGAAAAATGAGGGAAGGTCGTGCATTCCAAGGGGCAGCTGGGATGCAACAGCATCCCTGGAAAGTGCAGCCAGGCACTGCAGTTTCCATGTGACCCTGCAGGGAAGACAGCAGCCACCATCTATGCCACCCAGTACTTTGGAGTCCCCACCTTGTCCAGGTTTTAAAGCAGGGCTTACAGCATTCTATTCCAATGCTTTCTTTCTTTTTGCTTATGCTTACAACTATTTATTAGCTCCTTAGCCTTTCCATATTTTCCCCCTTCTTTCTTTCTATTTTTCTTTTAATTAATTATGTTTTGAAAGCTACTGCTTACCTCCTGTGAGGGTATTTTAAACTGTGCTACGTATTTGACAAAAAGCTGCCTGCCTGTTCTACAGTGTGGGGTCTGTGACTATTAAAGACAGGAGAAAAAAGTGAAGACTGCACAAGGACCTTCAGTGTCCCAATCATCGTGGCAGGCAGGCAGGCAGGCAGGCAGGCAGGAAGTCCCTCTCAGTGGCATGCCACAGGCTGTCCCACAGAGAGCTTGCACAAGGCCTTTTGAAATTAGAAAATAGCATCATGTGCTTCCTGTGCAGATTTGAAACTGAAGAGGCATTTTGCTGCCCACAGCTCCTCCCCTGGGCTCTGGCAGGGGCTCAGCCAGCACAGCCTTACAGGGGGATTGGTTACACCTCTGCAATGCCCCCTGCTCCCACCTGCCTTTCCTCAGTACACAAATACACTTGGGGCACTTTCTGGCCCTTCTAACAGGAGGTTTTCGGCACTGTTTGAACAATTAAACATTTAGACAATGCAAGTGTTTCATCTAGAAAACTGGACCTGATATGCTGTGTTTTAACAGACAGTTAACAGTCACAGACCCGGACACCTTCTTGTATCAGGCTTTTTATTTTTCCTCCAGTAATTCTAAGACAACATCAAAAAGTACAATTTAAGATAAAAAGAACTCCTCTTTCATTTTTTTCAATTTTGGATGCTTCAGTTCCAGTATCTGTCATGATGGAAGCAAGGATATCTTTGTAATTTCTGAATGCTGATGAAAGCTGGGTTTGGGTGGGAAGTGTGCAATTAGTGGTTCTGCAGAAAACACAACCAAGTGGCAGAAAACTGAGCCCATGCAAACAGCTTATTGGCTACATAGCTCCTCAGTTTTCAATTCTGAAGGAGCTGGCTTTCAGATGTAAAACTACTTTCTCAGGTGTTCTGCACTTTCAAGTGAGGAGACTTTAGCCAGACCTCAAAATACACAAAGCCCCAGTGCTCTCAGCTAATCTCATTTGCATCTAGTGCGGCAATGGAAGATGAGGCTATTTGAAAATGTGTCTGCAGGGATAGACCTAGGCACTGTAAGAAGAAAGATCTACCAGAAAAAGAGTTTCAAATCCTAGTTGAGAAAACCTTTTTTTAAAATAGTGTTTTCCAGGAGGAATCCCAGCTTTTCATAGTTTTCTTCTCTTTGTCAGAAAACCCTAAAGCCCAAATTATTCATCAACAAGAATCCCAACTGCTTATCAAATAAAAATTTAGTAACATTAAGCACATATGTGTGCTAAAAGCATACATAGCACCATGCAAAAATTGTTATTACATGCTGTTCCAATCTGTTTCATTAGTTTTCTTCCCTGGATAGATACCATTTCCACAACTTAAAAAAAAAAATAAAAAGAAAGAAAAGGAGGAAAGAAAAACTGTAGACTCTGTAGACTCCACAAACAATCTCTTCATAGCCACTCTAATCTCTGCTATCAAGCCTCATTTTTAACCCTCAGTAAGCAGCCAAGCATGACAATTAGAAAGTAATGCATTAAGAAAGGTTCTTTTGAAAGTGCCTGTCCCCACACAGTACTTCCCCAGTTTAGAGAGATTATGGCAATTATGACACAGACTATGGGCTGGCAGCACAGGGTGAGAGGCAAGTGGGAGGATTCATAATCCTGAGCCCTTTCTTTGGCCTGTGCAGAGCAGAAGGAAAGGTGGATTTTGTTTCCTTAGGAACCCATTGGATAACAGTGAGGAAAGAACTGCCAAATCATAAATGTGTGGACTGGGAAATGCAGGTCCTTGGTGCACCTAAAGAGGGTTAAGGCTACTCCCCAGAGCGGGCTCCAAATTTCATTTTAAGACTGAAGAGCTGATCACTGAGTAAATTGCAGCTGATCATGATAAATGTTGTACAGATGTGATAATTTTTATGATAACTTTTCTCTTTTGAGAGCTGTGGTGCATAGTCTCTCTAGCTGCTGCTCCTAAAGCAACTATATATGTTGGGTTGTTGCAAGAAAACCCACACAGGTTTCCTGTTGCTCATGGTTCAAGATAAAGGTTGCACACAGCATGAGCTCTGTTCTTTACAGCAGCTGATTTCTAGCACAACTACAGTGAAGGATCTACAATTAACTCTATTTCAACCAGCTTTTAACTTCTCAGAACAGTTAAAGCCATTTCACACAAATAATCATCCCATCTCCTAAAAAAAACAAAAAAAAAAAGAAAAAACCCATAAGAGCACAAGATGTGGGTATCCATGGTGTCTAGTACAGCATCACTAAAATTATGAATGTGGCCATGCTTCAGATCAGAGCAAAGGCTGGTAGCTAGCAGCCACAAAAAGAGAAATCTTTCCACTGCAGCGGATTGCATCCCCTGCACTCTCCTCTCATGGGGGCTTCTCTTCAGTTCGCTCCCCCTGGAACCCAGAGGCACCTGAGCCATGAGAGGGGGAAGCAGGTGAGAGTCAGTGCAGTGCAGTGGGTGCCCTGCCTGCCCTGGGTGTGTGCAGGGGAGCCCCAAAGCAAACTGCCCCTGAGGGGTGGCCCTGGCACTGCAGAGATGCTGTGGGCTGGGGACAGGTGGGACATGGCCTGCACAGGGTCTGCACTGGGGACAGGTGGGACATGGCCTGCACAGGGACCTGCACACGTGTTCACCTGCACAGGATCTGCACTGGGGACAGTGGGACATGGCACACAGGGACCTGCACACAGCTGCTCACCTGCACAGGATCTGCACTGCAGTTCTGATGTTCACCTGTGTAAGCTCGTGCCCAGAGCTGACATCAAGGAAGTTGCTCAGATATAAATTGTCTTGGAGATAAGAATCACCTTGTCCTCCCTCCTATGGAGTCCCACTGGGATGCTCCTACCATGGCTTGGGGGTTTGTGTTTGTCACTGCTTCGAGCAGGAACTTCAGAGAAATGAAATATTACTGGTACATACAATTTCAGTATCTCCTCACCTGACAGAAAAGGCACCCTTCATAAAAGGCAGGAAGGAGCTGGCACTGCTTCCAAAATGTGCTGTTCTAAAGAGCTGAAGGAAATGGCTGTCACCTGAGGAGGCTATAGCACCCCTGCCACCTTTCTCAAGAAGAAAGCAGGAACCAAGGCTGGGATTGGATCACTAAAAATTTGTGTCACCACAAGCTCCTCTGCTATTTTCCATTATGAGACTGAAAAAGAAATACTGGTTTACAGAGTCTAAGAGCTAAACATACCCTGAACTGCTGGTGTAAGGGAAGTGAGACTGAGAATCTGTGTTAAGAATTACCTACCTCTGCTAACAAGAGAACAGCACTTATCTGGTTTTTCAAGCCTTGATCCCAGAACCCCCAAAAGAAGAGGGAAGTGCCACTTGAAGCAAATGATGCCAGCACTGCTCAGAGAAACATAAAATGTTCAGCTCTGCTTAGGTGGGGGGCAATCACTCACACACCACTATGCAGTAGTGGTATGGAATAGTCCTGCTGGTTGTTTTAACCTCTATGGTATAAAGCTGTTCTGCTCCTGCCTGGGCCCTCCTGCCAGTTCTGGTGCAGGTTCCAGACCTTGTAGGGTGAGTCAGTTCAGCTGTCTGAGCTGGCAAGGATCACCTGGGCAGAAACAGGAGGCTGGGGGATGAAAATGTTTTTTATTAGCTCAGCTACTACATCTTCTCTTCCTCTGTCCAGAGAACTGCTGGGTCCAGTTTGAGACAGAAGGTAAGGCCAAGAGGCAGGAGCATTTGGAAGGTCTCATTTATTATATTTAGTGGAGGTGTAATGCAAAACCACATCCTTAGAGGTGGTAAGGGAAGGGAATGCAGCAGCTGAGGCTCAGATACTCCAGTCCTTCTGTCAGCCTGTTGTGGGAAAGTCACCCTTGCCAGCAAAGCAGGCACATTTTCAGTGTCCACAGGTGTTTGCACAGTAATCTCCTATTATAATCTTCAGTTTCTCAGGTGAGCTCCTTTTGAGAGGTTATGGCTCAGCTGATGTGCCAGGCCTCTCGAGTCCCTTCAGCAGGAGGAATTTTTCAGGAGGTGGAGGGTGGATATTCAGAATTCCACGTACTAATCACTACATGATGCTCTGCAGAGGTGTCGTGGTTTGACCAGGAAGGAGTGGGAATTCTGGGATGCTGTGGTCAAACCAATGGATGTTCTGAGTTTCATACTGACACCTGGTGTAGCCAGTGGGGTTTGGACACACCTCCGAGAATACACAGGGGTTAAAAGCAGGGCACTGCCCTTGGCACTCCCTCTTTTTGGACATCGCGGCGAGGAGGTCAGATCTCCCCCCCCCATCCAGCCCGCTGCTGCTGGGCGGGGGAGGGGCGGCCATGCGGTAGGCCCGGGGCCTGGACAGAGATGGGGTTGAGGGGGCTTCGAGGATGGAAGGGTGGAAGATCCCAGAGAGTCAGCCCTCGGGCAGCCAGCCCCCCCCCAGGAGAGGGAGAGAGAGAGAGAGCCGGCCCAGGAAGAGAAAGGGGGGGGGAAAAGGGTGCAGCCCGGCCGGCCGCAGCAGCAGCACGTGTGGGAGTATCATCTCGTCCCAGGACAGACAGAGACTGAAAACTTTTAACCCTTTCTTGCATGATTGGGGCCTTGCAAAAATGCTAATCCTCCTCGAAGCTGAATAAGAAGGGAGATGAGAGATGAGATGAGACAAGGACCTGGCCCGAAGAATGTGGAGATGATTGGATGGGGAGAGATGATTTGGAGTGGCCTTTTGGCTGGACTTTTCTCGTGGCTATGGACTCAGTTGTTCCTGTGACACAGACTGCATTTTAGGGGGAGGCAGTGCCTCAAAACCAGGAGGGTTCTTCATGAGGACCCCCCGGCCCCAGGGGGTTGGAAAAATATGGGGGGGACAGATGTCCCAAAAGCAGAGACTGTGCCTTTTTGGAGTGAGACAAGGCATCCTTGAAAGTCAACCCTAAAAGCAGCTCTGGCCATGTCTCAGTGGTGAGAGCACTGGGCATGGAAGGAAGATGTTACAAGCGGCAAAAGGACTTTTTTTTCCGGGCGGTGCCGAAGTGACAAGGAAGCACACGAGGTTTCAGTGTGTTTCCAGGAGAAGCCTATGGAACGAGAAGGACTCCTTTCCTCTTCATGAACTGAAGTTTGAGTATACTAAAGTGTGGGGCCAAGGCTGGGCAGTTGGTGTTTTGGGAGAATGTATTGGATTGGGAAAGTCAGGTAGTGGGGAGGAGGAAAAGTGGTTTTTGTAAGGTTTTCAATTTTTTTTTTCCTTCTTTTCCTTATAGTCTTTCCCTATTTTCCTGTAGTTTAGGTAATAAAGTGTTCTTTATGTTTAAGTTGGAGCCTGTTTTGCTTATTCCTGGTCACATCTCACAGCAGACACCAGGGTGAGGCATTTTCATGGGGGGCACTGGCTCTGTGCCAGGCTCAAACCATGACAAGAGGACAGAGATCAACTTGAGCTTTTTAAAATAAACATGAAGGTACATGCCTGAAACATCTCTTACAGGGTAGAGGCCAAACCCATCACTGGGTTGCACAAGAGGTGGGCTCCCTCTCCTCCTGCAGTGCTGCACAGAGGTGCAGGAAACACAGGCCCAAATCCTAGGGCTGCAGCTTAAGTGGAGACTACAGAAAAATGATGCAGCCAGAAGAAAATCTGGGGCAAAACAAAAGTTCATAAGCCTTCTTGGAGGCTTCCTGCTAAATGCAGCCAAATAACAGATAATGAAGAAAGCTGTCAATGTATGCTGTTTCCTGATTAACCCATTCTACTCTCTTCAGACAAGTGCAGCTTCTTTTGTCCTCCAAATGCCATTTTAGTAGCTGGAATTAATTTTGTACCACAGCAGAATTTTCTTTGTAGAGAGTGCATATAAATTGGCTTTTAAGCACTGATAGGCACTTTGTGTATGTGTGTTTTATTTACATATATTTCAAACTTAACTGTGCCTGCCATGAGCTCTGACACAAATAAATTTCCCAAATGTTAAGGGTAATCCAAAGTCACTAATCACTGGAAAATCCTGGCTGTAATAGTACCTGATTTAAAGCCCTTTAAGGTCACTAGAAAGAATTCCAGTGTCCTTCAATTATACCCATAAAACACACATTCATGTCTGTACAAGTTACACAAGCACAGGGATGATGGAACATGGTGCAAAGGGATGCCAGACTTCTGTAAAATGCTGTGGAAATATTGCTGCTCTTGCTTTCAAATCACAAGCTCATCAGGCCCTCTAGGTTTGTATATTTCTGCATTCGTTTTTACTCCTAATGATGGAGACCTGCTATTTGTTTGGCAGCTTTCCCTCACACACAGTGTTTTATGTGTCTTATAAAGCCATACAAATATAAGCAATGAAAGTGTGCAGCTGCACAAGGTTGCTTGAATTCTAAGGAAAACTGTGAGAAAGCAGGAACAAAAAAGCCAAAAGCTTGGGGAGCCCCTTCTTCTGCATCCCTGCCCTATCCTCACCTAACTGCCAAAACCAAATTGGCTTAAACCAGAATTTCTGTCTGATAGAAAGGTTCATTTTGTCTCTAGCCCCAAGCAGAAACCAGTTCTCTGCCTGGTAGTGTTCCCCTAAGCAAGTGTTTCATCCCTTGCCCTGAGGGAATTGTTTCCCTGATTCTACACGATTTAGCTCTACTGAGGTGAATCTCTGGTATCAGGAAAGCAGAGGAGCAAATTCTCAAGTGAGAAATATTGCCAGGACCTGATTCAAAATGCGTGCAAGAACAAGAAGGCAATTGGCATGTCTTTGACATGTTCATTCATATTGCATCAGCACATCCAAGCCTTACTCATCCTCTCTGAATTCTGTTTTCTAGTGATAGTTCTTCACCGGTCGCATTGAACCCTTCTTTTATTTTCCCCAGATGGCACTTTTTCATTTGTATTATCAGTAAGCTGGGTCCCAAGAGAAAAATGGCAAAATATAACCCAGATAACCGTGCAGAGTGAGTGAACACATGTCCAATTCTGATACATCAGAATCAGCAAGGGAATCTATGCATCAGCCAGTTCACCAGCAGCACTACACAGCTTCCTTCTTCAGCTGCCAGACTTCAGCTCAAAGAAAGCAAAAACCAACCTGAATCTAACAGGGCTCAGCTGCTGTCTTTTAAGACTCTCCAAATTTAACCCCCAACCATTTTATTCTAACTGAAATAACCTCTACAAGCAACTATGATGCAATTTAGAAAGGAACTCCCCATATTTGGCATAACACTTGCTTCATTCCAGAAACCTTAAATCACATTGACTAATCACAGACATAGTTTTCATGTGAATATGAAATCCTTTTTCACCATATTTGCTGATTCTCATGCTTGAAAAGAGAAAGGGAGAGCCAGCTGGGAATTTCAGCTTTTTGTCTGACTCATTCCTTCACATAACTCCTCATCTTCCTAAACAAACACCTTTCATCCTACAAGTCAAAGGCAATGTGTGCATTTCTGCTTTATGGAAATTGTATTCATTGCATTAATATAAGTGCCAGATATGAAATTAGGCAAGGTAGCTGGCAAGTAAGGGTTTGTATATAAATTGTTAAAGCAGATTGATGGAAAACTTATAACACTGTAAAACCAGCTCTGGTTTTGCTGTTTCTCTTTATCAGCATTGTTAGCCATTCTCCTGCAAGGTACTTCTCCATATTTACATAGACAGATACATCCATATTTTAATGTAAATTATTCTAAAGAAGGGAAGAAGCTGCCAGAAAGAAAGACAAACACATGATCATTCACTTCTGATAGCTACAAAGCAAACAAAGACAGGAATAAATCCTTTCTTGCTCATTTTCTTCTTTTTTAGATACAGAACTTCAAAGAATCAACCAATTTGCAGAGATAAGTCTGTCTTTAAAAGCAAGTAAGGGCCTGTATCAAGAATATGCAAGTTGGTTAGTCAGGTTGTTACTAAGCTTGGGAAATGAATTAACTCTTTTGCCAAATATAGGCAGATTTTTTCCCCATTTCCCCATTCTGATTTATCTGGGGGGAACCATTATATTAAACACACCCTTGATATTTTAAGGGAAGCTTATGATTTGTAATATGCTCCAAGTCTGGTCACAGGAGTAAAGAAAAATCTTGAAGACAATATGCTAGTGCCTATTACCAGGCTTGAAGGTTTGTTATGATACTCAATTCTCCTCGCTGCTTTCTAAGCAGATCTGCCAAAAAAGGCAAGGCTCATTTTTCCAGAGGAATTGATGAGATGGACCAAGAAGCTGTAGGATTTAGGCAGATCTTTCCCTCAGTTGGTTTCTGGTGCCCACCTGAGCAGCACAGCACTGTAACAGGCTGTGCTGTTTGGGGTGTTCTTCTTCACATGGTGGGCTCAGATCCTCCAATCCCCTGCTCCCACACAAGGCATTTCACCCTCAGCAATGGAGCATACCTGCCAGGAGACAGGCACATACATGCATCTGATATTTTCAGGGAAGCAGCTGCTGCAAGCCGTTCCCCTTTCCTCATTTCCCATTTCTATGTCCTCCTGATTCCCAGACCTTTCAAGAAAATCCCCTCCATTTCCCATAACATGCATTTATTTTCAGCCAGAAAGTAATGACCAGGAAACTAATGAGCAAGAGCCATTTATTGTTTCAGCTCCCTCAGTGCTTTATTACTTTGCTTTCCAAACAGAGAGCCTGCTTTCCTTCAGTCCTCATTTCCTTTCCAAAATGGCTCTTAGAGTTTGTCCTCGGCTGCTCAAGTGCCTACTCTCCCTCCACAACCAGGACAGCCTCAAGTCTGGCAGCCCTGACCAGTAGCTGTTCTCTCTTGCCAACCCATTCCAGAAAAACAATATCCCACCAGCTTGGGACCAGGTCTCATTGCTGCTTCCACCAAAGTTTTCTATCATTCCTGCATGAACCTGAACTATGTTCCCCTTTTGACGTGGCAGTGTGTCTGTCCAGGAAGACCACTCCCTGTTTACAGCCATTTTGTTTCTCTGTTTGCAGGTCAGTATGTGTCAGCTGGATGAATTCCTGGTGTTTCTCCTGACATGCTGTAGGCAGACACATGGGCTAGAAATGTGTCCAGAGACACAGCAGCAGCATGGACAGAGGGGTGCTGCAGCCATCTCCTTCCTTCCTTCCTTCCTTCCTTCCTTCCTTCCTTCCTTCCTTCCTTCCTTCCTTCCTTCCTTCCTGCCTTCCTGCCTTCCTGCCTTCCTGCCTTCCTGCCTGCCTCCCTCCCTCCCCCAACAGAGCTGGAGAAGGGCCTGGAGCAGAAGCCTTACAAGAATTTTTTGATGGATTTGGGATTGTTTAGCCTAGAGAAGAGAAGAGAAGGCAGAAATCCCCAAGGGAGGACTTCACTGCTCTCTCCATCTACCTGAAAAGAGGCTGTAGCAAGATGGGTGTTGGTCTCTTCTCCCAGGTAACAAGTGGCAGGCCAAGAGGAAGTGGCCTCAGGTGGCAACAGGGAAGGTTTTGATTAGATATGAAGAAAAATTTCTTCACTGAAGGGTGATCAGGCATTGAAACAGGTTCTAGAGGGAAGTAGTGGAATCACATTCCCTGTAAGCGTTCCAAAAAAGTGTGGATGGGGCACCTGGGGACTTGGTTTAGTGACAGATTTGGCGTCCATTAACATTTGGATTTAATGATCTTAGAGGTCTTTTCTAACCTTACTGAACCTATGAGCCTATGATTCCTGGCCCTGAGGGGGAATGGTGGTGGGAGGTGCAGGGTTTCCAGGCCAGGGGTTTGGAGTCTGCAGGCTGCTGTCCTTTCCAGGGAGAGAGCATGAATGACATTGAAATGGTCAAGCCTTGCTGTGGAGCGCAGTACTGCTCCTGGAGGAAAGCCCTGGTGCTTCCATGCACAGGCAGGCACTGGGTCAGCAGCTGGCAGTGGGGGATGAGGCTGCACACAGGATAACATGTAACAGGAAAACCAGCTTAAAAACAAAAGGAAGGGGAAGTGCTGCAGCAAAATGTCCGACTTCCATGAGCTTAACTGTTTAGTCCCTCCAATGTATTGCAGTTTCAAAACAGTGACAGTGTCTTGGTGAGCAATGGCATGACAGGAGCCAACATGATATTTAATATGTGTAACTATTTGCTCAGCAGCGACAGGCCTTGTTCCTCTATGTACTGAACAAACAGTGGGGCACACTGCCTGCTCCAAGCAGGAGCTGTAGCCATGTGGTCGCTATAGAAGGAGGTGAAGAGAGAAACACACATGTGCAAGGGCAGGTCAGTGACAATGGCAGTACCTGTGCTTCAAACAATGGGAAGGATTGTTGTCTTGTGCATGGAGTGGTGCTCTGCCACAAGGTCAGCAGCACAATGAAATAATCTCGAGTCCTTCACAAATTGTGATAGCTGTGATCCCTATCACCATAAAGCTGTTCCACCCAGCAAATCAGCCAGACCAGGACCGTCTCTTTCCTCTCTCTAGCAATGACGAGTGATTTTTCCTGACTGAGCAAGGGCTTTCCCACCGGGAAACCTATGCAGTAATGTGTGGCTATATGAGACTTATTTTTACAAGATAGATGGAGCCTTCAGTTCTCATGTAATTTTTAATATCTCATCATTGTTTATGTGAGTAACTAAGTGATTCTTTAAATTGAGGTCCTTTTATTTCAGGGACAGACACTGCCAGAAGAAATAATATTTGATATTTTGTGAGCAGTAACATGATCTTGGAATGGGGACAGCTCAATTACTCTTTTGTTTTATTAAGGTCATATTTAACTGTCTCAAACGAATATCTCTTCTATTTTTTAAGTTAAGGGTTATTCTGATGTAGGAAATACAGTTTTTAATAGTGAAGGAGATCATACACTGGAACAAATACAGAATGGCTGATTCTCTCTCTGATCTTCAAACTGCAAAAGATACACTGGCCAAAAGTGCTCTGAGGCTCAAAGCAGTGGAAACCAGAACATTACAATGCCCTGCTAAATGGGGGAAGCCAGAGAAGATCCAGCTTTGGCGACTTTCTTCTCTGCAGCTTCTGTATATGTTTTGTATACGTCTCTTTGTCTTGGTGTAGGTAGAATCACAGGACCACAGGCTGTTTGCATTGGAAAGGACCTTAGAAATAATCTAGCTCCAATGCCCCTGCCATGGGCAGGGATATCTTCTGCTACACCAGATTCTCGGAGCTCTCTCCATCCAGCCTGACCTTAAACACTTTCAGGAATAGGACATCCACAACTTCTCTGGACAACCAGTTCCATTACCTCATCACTCTCACAGCTGAGAGTTTCTTCCTAATATATGATCTAAACATACTCTCTTTCAGTTTTAAAACATTCCCCCTTGTCCTATCACTACACACCCTTGCAAAGAGTCCCTCTCTGTCTTTTTAGGAGGACCACTTCAGGTACTGAAACGCTGCAATAAGGGCACCCTGGAGCCTTCTCTTCTCCAGCCTGAACAACCCCAATTTCACATGCTTTCCTCATAAGAGTTCTTCATCCCTCTTATCATCTCAGTAGCTCTCCTCTGGACTTGCTCTAACAGGTCCATGTCCTTCCTGTGCTGGGGACCCCAGAGCTGGATGCAGTGCTCCAGATGAGGTCTCATAGGGTGGAGTAGAGGAGGAAAACCAGCTCCTTCAACCTGCTGGTCACATATTGGTGCAGCCCAGGATACAGCTGGGTCCCTGGGCTGTGAGCACACACTGCTGGTTCATGTCCAGCCTCTCACTCACCGGCAGCCTCAAGTCCTTCTCAGTAGTGCTGCTTTCAATGTGTTCATCTCCCAGCCTGCACTGAGCGTCTTCAAGAGCTTAGATTTAGAAGACTCACAAATATTTGGAGATAGAAAATCCAAAGATCTGATATATAGCACTTGCTGAAGATGTCTATGAAATGCACCTACAGAGAAAAAGCCATAAGAAGACCTATTTACTGACAGGAGTCTAGGCAAGACTATCCAATAAATAACATTATCAGTAATATATTCTGTAATTATTCCATCCTTTACGCAGACATGACGTGACAATTTACAAATTGGCAATTGCTGTGAATGTGTCTGCTCAGGGCTTGGGAAGAACTAAACTGGATGATAGTTGCTCAGGGAAAAAGATGTGGGTGGCAAGCGTGAGTATCATTGTGTTTAGGCAGGCAGTAATGTTTCCTTATACACTCAGTTATCTGAAATTTTCAGTATTTCAGAAATTTGACACTTCTGAACTACTTCATCTTATCGATGAAAATTGATTTATTCCTAAGACAATTCCTATTGTCTTAGGAAGCATTCATATAAGATAAAGCAGGATAAAATTAATCTAAAATCACTTTGATACACTTTAATATATGACTTCAAATCTACAAGGTTTTTTAAATCAAATCAACATATTTGATTGCCATTGACGATATATTTCTGTTTTTATAAAATGTAGTTTGGCTTTGCTTGGTCATGCATATGAAGAGTTGACTTACGACATTTATAAATGTCATAAGTCATAAATGTAAATCAGGCTCTATTTCTTCAACACTAAACCTGTCTTTATGCCTGGTGCATGACTTACATCTTCCAGAATCACCTGTTGTGCCACAGATTTCTGTGAGAAGCTTTATTTAACTTTTTTCAATTTTCAGGTTTTTTTTAGATAAGTTCAGCTTAATTCAGAAGACTGTGCTCAGGAGATTTAATTTCAAGTGTCATCAATTTAAACTTTTCTTTCATGTCACTTAGATACACAAGAACAAGTGCTTACACTTTGCTTCAGGATGGAGGTCCTTATGGCCAACAGTTTCCAAATAACACCTATGAGAAGGTCTTATCCTTCAGGAAAGCAAAGCATGGTCAAACTGTTTCCCATGGGAAAATAAGAGCATCATGTTCCAAAATCCCAACATCACAAGGCAATGGACCCCAACAGAGAAATCCAGTTTAACCCTCAGATGAGCTGAAATGGAGCTCATGTCAATTAAACAGACCAAAATTAAATGCACAGATATTTTGAAATCAAAATGTTTCAGAATATTTTTCCTTATGGATGTGTCATGAAAGATAGAAGATAGCAAATTCAATACTTGGGTTAACTGGAGAAAAAATTTTAGAATAAAAGTTCTATTGCTCTCAAGGCTCTTAGTTGCTCAGAGAGGCATTAGGTGGCAAATATTTTTTGGATGTCAGCCTGAGATCTTCAAGGATCCTTCTGATGCAGTTTCAAAATTAAAAAGACAGTATATAGCCAGGGATAGATTTAAGAGATAACAGTGCAGAACAAGTAAGGCCCCAAACTGTCAAACCTGGAAGAGAAAAAGAATGTGCTATAAAAATAAATTATAGTAATGAACACCCTTCTACAAACTGCCATGAAAGAGACAGAAGCCATCCTAATCCCTCAACACTAAGGAAAATAAATGGTTTGTATTTATCTTTGATTACATGGAAAACTGAACTTTAAATAACAATCATCTGGTCAAATTTCTAAACAGAAAAGATACTAAATTCCCAGTGCATGTCTGCTTGGCATTTGCAGGCAGTCATGAGCTGGTTCTGCTCAGCACAGCCTGTCGAGCCTAAATTAACACACCCTGCAGGGAGTCAGGGTGTGTGTTGCCAGGTGCTGAGCATCTCCCTCACCTGCCTTCCTGGCTGTAGCTCAGTCTGTGTGAGCTCAGCCCTACCCCTAACTCATCTGGAAAAGGCTCAGGTGCTCTATGTGCCTGCTGCAAGCTCAGGCTCCTGCTGTCACCCAGACAGCACAGTCCAAGGGGTCAGAGCCACACCTGGGCCCTGCATCCCTCTTTAGGCTCCTCTGGCTGAGCTGATCAGGGCTCTTGCTTGAGTTTAAACATTCAGTGCAATTAGGCAATCAAGGGTAATCAAAGATGGTGTTGGCCCTGCCAGACACTGATATGAAGGCAACAATCAGGGCCCAGCTCTTCGCTGACTGCAGCAGGAGCTTGTACACCAGGTTCACAGCACCTGCATTACAGCCAAGTGAATGCAGGTGACTCAACCTGGCTCTGAGGCTGCCAGCCTAGGAAAAAATCTGGGGCTATTCATGCAAGTAACATGCTAGATGTGTTCATGTGAATAAAAATTGCCTGATTTAAGTGAATACAGCAGTGGTGGGAGGTCCAATAGAGCTACTGTGAGGTTGCACCCGCATACATATAATGGATATATGGAATGCATACATGGAATCAGAATCCTGTTTAAGAAGTGGATTAGATTTAATAACATCTTTCTGGAGATCAAGGAGTATTAAACTAATGAGAGAAAAATCTGAGCTGAATCACCTGGAGTCACTCCTTCCATCCCTCCTCTACCTGCAGCCACTGAATGCCGAAGCTCTTTCCCATTTGTCCCTGTTGAGGCATAGTCACACCAAAGTGGAGAGAGATAAATATGATTGATGGTGGCCAAAGTCTGGCAGCAGAAAATTGTGAGGCAGAATTGTCTCTGTCAAAATGCCACTTTTGCCAAGGAGTGAGTGGAACATCTGGGTTTTCTTGTTGGGTTTGTGGGTTTTCAGATCATGGGGTCAAAATTTTATTAACTCTAAAATCTATCAGGTTTTAGGACTAGATCAAAGACTTAAGTGCCTGAATTAAGGACTGCAACAGCTAATCATGAAAAAACATAAATAGATTTAAGATATGAATGCAAAATTAACAAATAGCTCCAAAACAAAGGAAATCCCTTCATATCCACTGTTTGCTTTTGAGGCAAAACCACTGTTTTTCTTTAGTTTCTACTGAGACACTGGGGCACCAGTCAGAAAAGAGATGCATTCAATACCTCAAGCAAATTTCATGTGTCCTCCCTGTACAGTTTTGCAAATGTCCCTTCTAACACACTTTCCTACTTTTATATTCTTCCCTAGTCCTTTTTCCCTTTCAGCTTCTTCATTATGGTAAGAGGTTGTGCATGACTCCCTGCATTCTATCAAGGTCACATTATGGCAGGGGATGAAGGTAAAGAGGGGAGACAGATGTCACCAAGCAGAAGAAGGGGTAGGCAGAGTACCTCAAAATGCATTTGCATCTCAGGGTTAATACTCCTTAAAAAATGACGTAAAATTAAATAGTTTCCCCTTCTTCTTTATGTCTTTCCCAGTCATGACCTTACAAATAACATGGTGTTATTATTATTTTTATAATCTCAACTTGAATCTTCTCAAATTTTGCATTTAGTCTTGTATGATGCTTAGACTCCCAGCATAAACTTGTATTATGAACCTCTCAGGAGAACTGGTTCAGCCAAAAGGAGGAGAGGAGAGGAGAGGAGAGGAGAGGAGAGGAGAGGAGAGGAGAGGAGAGGAGAGGAGAGGAGAGGAGAGGAGAGGAGAGGAGAGGAGAGGAGAGGAGAGGAGAGGAGAGAGGAGAGGAGAGGAGAGGAGAGGAGAGGAGAGGAGAGGAGAGGAGAGGAGAGGAGAGGAGAGAGAGGAGGGAGAGGAGAGGAGAGGAGAGGAGAGGAGAGGAGAGGAGAGGAGAGGAGAGGAGAGGAGAGACATTTTTGGTGACCCAGCTCCCTTGAGCATACATTTAAGTGAAGGACCAAAGACAGTGCAAGGCTTTGGATGTACAACCTAATATGGGAAGAGAGGTTCAGAAATCAGATTGGCTGCCAGGATAAATTGCTCATGGTAACACCTTTATCTCTCCAATAAATACAAAAAGAATCTGTACAACTGTCTTAGGCTGGGCAAACACCTGTCAAACAATTTTAATTAGAAAAAAGAATGCTTCCCCTTGAATATATGTGTGCTATTGTGGTTATTGCTGGTTTCTGGATGCATACTCCTTACAGGCACACAAGTGAGAGCAAAGGGAACTCTTGTGTCCTACTGGGGCTTTGTTTCTCTTCCTCGTTCTAGTTTAAAATCCTGTGCACAAACTAATCATGGGGTAACACCTGGCCCATTGCACACTTAATTAACTTAATACTGGTACTATTTACTGTTCTTGACAGACTCAGATCTTTCCTGGCACAGAATTGTACAGATCTAGGGAAATACTTCCTGCTCTGCCTTATTTGCAAGCATTATCATGAGGATATTTTGTCAGCAGAAACAAGTCCATGTTTGAGCACTCGAGCAGTTCTACTAGCAGAGGTCATGCTAAATACTACTAGGCCCCAGGTCGTGTTCCTCAGAAAAAGCATCAATGGGCTATAAAGGGCTGCAATTGAAGTCATAGCTCAGCTGGTGCCAGGAGTTCCTAGTACCACAGAATCCTATAAAACCACAAGGATGCCTGCTGTCCCCAATTTTACACCTTCTTTTGGTACAGTGAACAATTTCCTTCCTTGGTTTGTCTCTCAGCTGGATTGTTTTGTGCTGGCTTGGGCATAGACACCCTTTAAAATGCAACACTTTTGTCTTCCAACAAAACCATTTTAAATGCAATGACCTTCTGTCAGAACAAGGTTTAGGCAGTTCTGAATATCTGATATCTGTTTGGATATCAGGTATTGTGGTGAGACCTGGTTTAAATCATCAGGAGTCCTTCCTGATACAGTTTCATGTTTAGCTTTGGACAAAGGAATTAGGATTCCCTGAACATACGGTCCCTTCCCACTGTTCTTGCAGCACACATGTTTTGTCCAGCTGCACACTCGTATGGCTGCTGGCATTGATTATGTGGAATGAGTTTTATTCTAGCAGAATAATTATACAGCTAGTGGGCCCACCTTTCCTTATTAATTTCATAGAACAGTTGACATGCAGGTGCTTAAAGAAAAGCTTGTTTGTGCCCTGCCACCAGGATGAGATGAGGGTATATAGATTTCATCTTTAAGACTGCCAGGATTCCCTGAAGTTCTCATTATGTCCAGCACTTATTTCTACTGCAAAAACTGTTATGAAGATTTACTATTTGAGGTTATATACTCTGACAATTTGCCTTTTTTTTGGTCACCAGAATAATGTTAATAGCCATAAACAAAAATCAGTGGAGGACTGTGTTCTTGCATTGGATGCAGTGAGGGATGGAAAGACAATGTGACAATGTGATAATGGTGTAGACTTGATTATTCTTCCTTGCACTGGGGAGGTAAAACAGGCAGGTGAGTTCTGCACTGTCACTCACCTGGACAGCTGGGATATCAGCAGCCTATAGCAGAAGAGGTTAAAATCATTGAGACATGAAAAACACACTTCTTGTGGCAGCCCTTGCCCCTAAACTTTGCTAGGTACAGTCCTGCAGCCAAGTGATGTGTGGAAAAGGCACGAGTGGAAGCCAGCTAAATCCCAAGTAAATTACCCAGTGTAATGGCATTTCTATGGACACTGCAGAGGGGCTGTTTTAACTGGACAAGTAAGGAGAGAGGAAGTAAATTTTGCTTAATGGTTGGACTTGATGATCTTTGATGTCTTTTCCAACATAAATAATTTTATGATTCTGTGATTCTAAATGCTTTGTGACTCCCTGACATTTTAGCAGCATTGCTGGGCCAGAATCTCATTGACTACCCAGGGGAAATATTGCTTGCTCTGATCAGCTGGTGGCTAAGGCACTGTGGGGTGCTTTGTTATACAAGATGTAAAAGAAGTCAATAGCAGTGGCTGCTGAAATAATTTAAATCAATCAGATGATGGAGGAAAAGATGTCCCCAGATGTTTGTATGACAAGTAATATTTTACCAGGGACATTTCTATAGTTTGAATCCCTCCACTCCTGCATTGTTCCCCACTATTCACCAGATCCAGCATTTTATTATGGAAGGATGTTGGCTGCTGCACACCCGCAACAACTGATGGCTGCTCCTTCTGCAAGCTGCTGAAAGAGTTGTCAAATGGGGTAACAGCTCCTCCAGCATCTGGATGGCAGGGGTGATGTGAGAAGGCAAGTCCTAAATCCTCTTCTTTTTACATCCAGACATTGCTGAGGGAAATGCCAGAGCAAAGTCTGTTTTCCTCTATATTCACAGATACGTTTTGTCATAAAAAGGCTCAAGGTTTTGAGGTCCTGGTCTTTGGCCATGTGACATCCCAAAGCTAATGTGTGCTTGCCAGCACAATGTTTTCTTCATCTGTTTACAAGGCAGGAGGCAAGCTTTTCAAAGGTATTTTGCTTAAAATGAAAATCCACTTTCTCCAAGTTTTTTCTATTTCTTGTGATAAAAAAAACCCCTTACAGCAATAATGGGCATTCTGCTTAGTATTGAGGTGCCCTATAAATAAACGTGCAGTTAATGATGTTCATTTCAATTCCTTTCACTATGCAGATAAAGTATATATTATTCAAAAAGCAAGTCAGCTTTCATTATGATGACATGAATAAAAACACAAGGGAACACATTGCTCTCCCAAACCCCAGAACCTAGGCAGCCAGTTCTGTGGAAGGTTTTTGTTTCAGAATTTAAAGGACTAAATATTTCAACCAAGCCTCTGGCTTGAGTTTGTATATTTACATAAATTCTTTTTTTTTTCCCTTGGTGCCCGACCCTGTTTCCTGAGGCTTGAGTGAGGGACTGGCTTGCTTTTTCCAGCTTTTGAAAAGCTTGTATTTGTAGTCCTGCTTTCTTCTAAATGTAGATCAGGGGCCCTAAAAGTCAGTTTATACCACTTCCACTTGCTGGAAGATTGCTCCTTAAAGACCCTTTCCTCCATCATTAGAAATAAGCATTCTGTAAATTACACATTTTCATTAACAAATCACTTGCATAATACTAATGCTCCCCACTCAGATTCCTATATATCATGTGGCTTTGAGACTGCAGCATGCTGAGGTCTTCTGGCTCTATTATTTATGTCTCTCACACATGAATAATAACTCTGCTGACATAAATTCATCTAATGGAGGCAACTTTATGCTCAATAAATATTGTGAATGCTTGCTGAATATCACACACAGTAAGAATCTCTTCATGTACTTCCCAGTGAAGGAGAGGAACTCTCTTCTGCATGGAAATCACTTTAAGCCTGGCTCAAGTTTCAACCTGTCACTATGTGCACTCAAGTGAGTGCAAGCTCTGTCCTGACACAAATTGGAAATGAAAGATGTTGACAAAAATTTCAGCAATGTGAGTAATGATTTATGACTGGTTTTGCCCAGGCACCTCAACAATGTTCGTGAATAAAGCATTGGGGTTTATGGTAGCAAATAATTAGAAAGAAAATTTCAACTTGATTAGAGATTCCTGAGAAAGAAAAAGGAAAGAACAGAACATTTTATGAATCAACATGCACTTCAGTTCTTCTTCTTTAAATATCTGTGACAACATGCAAAATTTAGGTCAAATCTTTAACCACAGGCACCTGCTGGTGACATGTTGCCAGTCTACAGCACTGTTGACAGTGTAAGAGTTTATACTGTAACCACATCTGAGAGTCCCATTTTTGCATGGGAACCCAACATGACATCTGAATATGAAACACCATGATCCTGTAAGTTTCATGAATTTTCCCTGTTCTGGACTGTCTTATATAGAAAATCTTTTATTTAATGATAATATGATAGAGAAAAGAAGGTCTGCTGTAGGCAGATGATACATGATATCAAAAAGGTCTTGTAAGTATTCCTAAGATGTCACTCTATTTCTGAAAAGAAAAACAAAATTTGTCTTGCCTTCAGAAAATAAAATGAAAATCTATTAAATTATTAATATATATTCATGTGCACTCTTAAAAATATGGTTTGCCCCTGACTAAGAGCCAAGTGGGTGCTCCTAAATCATAGCATTTCTATAGCTAGCAGGAAAATTGTCCCCCCAGACACCCTTTCATTCCAGACATACTCATTCAGCTGCTGCTTTCACAGCCTTTTAATCAAATCAACCCTCACAATCTTCCTTTCACATCACCATCCCGTCTGTCGCGCACAAGCAAGCCAATTTTACACTGCAATTGTCCTCTCATTTCTGAGCATCGCATCAGCCCCATTTTCACTCTAAAAAGCTAAATCCCTTTTTCAGACTGCCATGAAGCTGAGAGAACTTTATATAACCTGCATTTTGAGGAGGGAAAAAAAATGGCAATTACAGTAAAGCACAGAAGCTCTTAGAAGGAAAAATTTCTTCTGCTTCCACCTTTTATCAGACCCAGTTTGTAAGTGTAAGAAGGCTTTAAAGAGCAATGGCAATTGTAAGGAAACTTAAATACTCTGCAGGTGATCCTGAACATTTAGGAGATGTAAACCAGAATTTGAAGGGAGACCTAAGTTTTGGCACTTGGTAGCATTTTTGCTCACTTTGAGCCCTGTGTACAAGAACAAGGCTCAGGAGAGCCCTTTATGTTTTAATTTTCTACTATTAAAAGCAGTGAGGATCTCTTTACAACCTTCTGACATTTTTGTGTGGTGAACGAGGTCCAAACTGGTACAGTGATCCTTGTTCCCAGCTTTGCCATTTTGTCCTTTGGGAAACAACCCTCAACAGTTTGTTTGTCTAATGTGAGCATAAAACACGGCATGGTGTTACTGCAAGTTTGCACATGAGTGGCCAGTGACTTAATCAGAAATTGGGAACACTAATACTGTGATCTATTCCTGCCAAGATGCAGCCTGAAAAACACAGATAAGAGAAATCCTATGGGATAGATATGATTTTTTAAAGCAATAATAAGCACATAAAAAAGCTCTTCAACTAGTGCTCTAACAAGGAAAGAGTTGATGAGAAGTGCTAATAGCACTGAAGGAGTGAAATCAGTTAGAGCCTCATCTGCAAAATAAATTACAAGAGCAGAATAAGTGTCTGTTTTAAGCAGTTTCCAGATCATCTGGGAGTTTGAAAACCTTGACATAAATGGCTTTACTGACATTGCCAGTGTATTGTCTGCTTAACAACACCAACTCTACTCCTTTGTATTTTAGCAAGGGCAGTTTGCAACATAAAAGAGCAGTGTAAGAGTTTGTACTGTGACCACATCTGTGAATCCCAATTTTGCATTTTGGCTACTTGGAATCTGCATGGTCATGCTGGCAACAGCAATGTACTGGCTTTAGACAGCTGGTGTATGAGCTCAGCTGTAGGGTGCAATGGGGCTGCACATCCATAGGGAATCAGAGCAGGCAGATGTGGAGGACACAGCTGTCCCCTCCTGTCTTGGGATGCTCCCTGACCAGCTATGTCCCATGGCTGCCCACTAGCCTCAACAGGACTGTGCACAGTGCAAATAAGTGTGAATCTTGTACTTTAAGCCTATTGCAAGATGTTTGAATGAACCATACCATTTTCTCAAAAAGTTACTGAAGCATACCTCTTGGAGTACTTCCTTCTCAAGGTATCTGCCCATGCATGGGATCCCAGGCTCTGCTACTCAATGCTCGTCCAGTGACCACAGACTGGACTTCACCACACAACTGCTGTAGGTTAATACACCTACATCATATTCAGCCAAGTCAGCTGTCACATCAGCTCTCCATTTTCAAACAAACAGGCAGCAGTAGTTATTTCCACCTGCAGTGCTCACCAGCTAAATCAAATTTTCTGTGTATATTTAAATACTAAGGTCATTTTGTTGACAGTAGCTGAAGGAAGAAGCAAACTCTGAATTCTAGAGAAATATTTCCCTTCACACAAAAATGATAATTTTGTTTATGCAGTTCACATTTAAGGCATTCTCTAAGATATTATCAAATCTGTGATTCCTCTTCTGGTATGAATGACCTATTTCATGTTCCATGCTGCCTCTTTCACTGCATCCCTCATGAGACAAAAGTAATTTAAAATTTCACCTTTCTGCAACTGCACTCAATCATTTCTATGCATCTGTATAATTTTTACTAATTCGGGGTCTACAACTGGAAAGTCAAATGATTTCTTACTAGAGAAATATTAATGCTCTGTTATAACTGCTGATTGCATTACTGCTACTGGAGCTGTGCACAAAGCAAGCATTGTCTGTTTTTTTTGTCAACCTAAGCATGGTAAACATAGACCAGAATCAGTTTGAGGAGGGATGCACTAGCAGTCATGTCAATGTTCTGCCTGACCACTGCAAAACTTAATCATAAGCATATTACTCAATTAGGTGGACGTCTCTTAATGTCTTCTGGCAAAAATGTTCCACTTGGTATAAATAATGAAATGTCCAAACAAAGATTTCAGTCTAACTATTCTGTCTCCCAAGTGAGTGCCTTCCCAAACTAATCTCACTATTTTCCTCGTGCGATGCAACAGAATTTAATTATTTATGCCAAGCAGAACAGTTTAGCTAGGGGAGCTGGAAATAGTGTGCCTGTCTACTCCCCCTCCACAGCTTGGGAGTTCCCATGGGCCCTTTGGGACATGAACTCTATACATTCCCATTCCTGCTTCTGCATGGGGAAGGTATAGGAAGAGTGTTCACACTGCCTGTGTGGGCTTCCCCCCTGCTGCTGGGTTTAAGGGGGCACCACATTCCTTTTGTTCTACTGTAAGTTTCTGCACTGGGTCCCAGAGGCAAAGCAGCCGAGGCCAATGACTCCCACTTGTGCTCCAGTGCAAGCTTTTGGCAAGGATGAGTATTTAATGTGTGGGTATTAATGTGTGGAGGCAGCAGCATAGTTGAAACACAGTTCCTGAGAGGACCAACTCTCTTCCTTGTTATCTGCAGCCAAGTAGTGATGCAGGGATGTAAGACATCCATCAGACATGTGAATGATCCAGGGGATCTGGCCCCTGACCCACAACACTGCATCAGATGCTGACTCCAGTGCGTGCTTTCAGCGCTGTCTCTATAGCACAAGTAGCTGCCACAGCTCATTTGGGATGTTGAATGAATAACGTTTTGCTTGACAGGTGAAGAAAGAAGAATGTACCCCTTTCTCAAGTATCACTAATCTCACTTACCTAACCTGTC
Source organism: Zonotrichia leucophrys gambelii (assembly GCF_028769735.1). Classification (NCBI taxonomy): domain Eukaryota; kingdom Metazoa; phylum Chordata; class Aves; order Passeriformes; family Passerellidae; genus Zonotrichia; species Zonotrichia leucophrys. The sequence goes on along the minus strand of NC_088169.1, from coordinate 19,265,973 downwards.
AGCCACAAGTATTATCAATAATATTATACTGCATCAGTCTTGGTGCAATAGAACAAAAGGGAATAAAGAAGAATCAGAGGACAGCAGCTGGTTAGGTAGAGATGTGCAGTAGCAGCATTTTCTTTTTCCATTTAGTTTATATGAACAATTATTTTTTAATTTTCTTTGCTCGATTAGTAGAGAAAGAGATCAAAAGACAGTAGATGAAATAACCTCAGTCCTTTAATAATTTGGTGTATTTTTTAACATTAACATTTTTTGTAACAGTTTACAAAAGATCTCAGTACTGCCCATTTTGGCATTTTGGTGTTAAAAGACAGCAAAAAATGAAATTTTTATTTTGGTGGGATGCTTTTGTTGTTATTAATTTTTTCGGGGGATCTTTTTCTGCTTTCCTTTTCTCTTTGCTCTCTAACCACCTCTTCAGGTCTGTTGAATGTATCTAACAAAAACATTACCAATCATAATGTCTCAATGTGCCTTTGTGAAAATAGCAAGCATATCAAGTAGAAATCTATAGGACCAGATTGCAACTCATCCTGTAAGTTCATTATACTGTGAAGGGGGGAGGGAGAGATGGAGGGAGTTTTCTCAGGTGATTCCTCCTTCCCTTCTCTTCCTGCAAAGGGGAAATGAGGAGTATTTGTTCCATGTGGATCTGGCACAGCCGCGTGGTTTCAGCCCAACATTAGCAGGAGGCTGGCACGACTCTGCCTCACAAGCGTGATAAGGGATGGACAGGGAGCCATCATGACGTTGAGATTTACAGGCTCTTTTTCACAAGCAGTCATCAAAGATCTGCCAAATTCAGGCAGTACCTTTCAGTGTTGGGCCAGAGGCTGAGACTCTCTAGGCTCCTTGCTCCAGGCCATGCTGGTCACCACAGGAGGACACCAGCTCTGTGGAGTGCATCCCTCATGTTGCATGAACAGGATCTGCTGGAGCAGCCCAGTTCCAGCCTGGAGTTTTCCACCTGCCCTTCTTCTGTGTGGCTTGGCAGCTTGCCTTGGATATCCCTCCTACAGTGGTGGTGTGAGAGAAGCACACCTGATCCCTGGGAGTGGATCAGGTAGGGAATGGCACGGCTGTCCTGCTCTGTGCTGACAGCACGGGCCTTGTGCTAAGGACAGCCTGAGCTCAGCCAGCACATCTCAAACCTTGCTCACAGGCAGCACCAGAATGTGACTATGCCAGTAGATAAGGGGCAAGTTCAAATCTGTGCCCGTACTCACCATACAATAGAGGTACAGTCATGGTACCTCTATGTAAATAACATTTAAATAAAACAAAGCCAAAGAGCCTGAGCTTGCAGTTTTCTTGTGGATCCTCTTTTCATGTAGCTAAGCACGGAGGTGGCAGCTTCTGCACATCACTGTGAGTAACACTCTGGAAGAAGCAGCCCACATTTCCTCCAGACCAGAAACAAAAGTGAGCCTAACATTGAGGTTATTTTCTCTTTCCCACCATCCATTACTAAATTTTTGCTATAGGCAAAGATCTGAACGTCCATAGCATGTCAACATTCTTGCTTGCATTGCCCTTATATGGTGCACATCAGAAGACGTCATTATTTCTTGCAAGGCAATACATCCATTGAAAGCCTGGTTCATGCTCCCCAGAGTATCTCTAAGGTGGGAAATGCAATTAATTCCAGAAGGAATCCTTCCTGCTGGCAGGCAGCCAGAGATAGCAGAGCTGTAATAGCTTTTGGGCAGCCACAGCACAGAAATTTCAGCCATTCACCAAGGACACTCCCCCTGAGCTTCTGCTTTCTTGAAGTAATTGCAAATAATATCACTTGGATTCAGATAGCTGGAGGGGAAACTCAGGCACCAATGAAGCATGAAACAGCCTGGCCTGAGACCCAAAATAATCCTGCGTAAAAATTCACAGCTGCCCGTGGTTAAAAATAAAAGCAAGACCTCTGCTTTCCATCAATGAATTTCCTTTTGTTCCCTTCCCCCATAGCCTTTCCTCCCCTTCCTGCATGCCTGCCTGTGCCCTGTCAGACACCATTCCTTGCCCTGCAGCCCCTGGGGAGCAAAGGGTGTCCCCAGCCTGCCCACTTAGCCCACCGTGGCTGGTGTTCCTCTGGGGGCAGGGATGGGGCCCCACACACACACAGCCCCCACAGTGCTCTCAGCACCTGCAGCTTTGGCTGTCCTGAGCACAGACCATGCCAGCCCTGGGCATCTCCAGCTGGGGGCTCGTCACCTGCTCAGAGGGGAGCTGCATGGCTGCAGAGGTGCTGCAGAAAGAGCTGACACCTCTGGCCAACAGGCTGGCTGGTGTGAGTTCCACAGACAGCATGGGGTTTGGAAGGAGAAAAATCCCAAACTTCTATTGACCTCCTACCTTCCCATGCCTGAAAAGCCTCATCAGAAGGAGGAGATTCAAAATCTTCATGTATTTGTTTAAGTATCCTGAACTGAACACTGCAGCTAAAATACATTATCAGAAGCACTCAGGAAGGAGGAGATGCAACAAAATACAGTAATAATTATAGTTATCAATGCAAATTCATTGATGAACTATATTCTGATCCTTTTCTCACATTAAGTAATGGCTTACTGCCATGGAGTAAGCAATGCCTCTTGCAAAGAAGAATAATGTAAAAAAAAATGGCCTTGCTAAGAGTGAGAGGTCATTCTGAAGGAGGAGGGCTGGCAGAGTCTTTTCTGCCCAGAATATCTGCCAGTCTTTTAGTTCATATTACAGTAGCCCTAAGGGTGGCCAGACCAAAACTAGAGTTTCACTGCCTTTCCTTGGCAGATGTGCACAGTAATCTTCTCTCAGAGTCTTATGATCCAGAAGAATGGGGGAGAAGATACTAATTTCTATATAAGGAAACTCAGATTCCATACAAGGAATCTCAGAACCAGTTGGGATGTCCTCAGACTTGTGAATCCTTGTCCTGTCTCCTAGCTCCTCCACTTCCTTAAGGGATGATTTTTTCTATGGAAATATGCCACTGCATCTAATAACACTTTGTACTTCTGTAGCCTCCTTTACGCAAGGATCAGAAAACAGCTCCCAAAGCAAGGGAACCCCTACATCCCTGCAGTGCAGACATCTAAGCCAAAGCCAGGTCACATCCAGAAAATAATTAGTGCCATCAGGGGAGCACTGGCCACACAATGAGATTCACCTCATTGCCCAACAACTCATGAGACAATGAAGCTAAAAGTGGAATATCCCCTGTAGCTGCAGGCAGCCCTTGTCACCCCAGCAGTGGTACAGTGCCCCAAGGGAAAGCTATGTCCAATGCTATCTGGGTCTGGCCCAAAGCAAGAGGAAGGGGAAAGTTACTTGGTCAAACTACCTCCCTGGGGCACATTGTTGCACCTCCTGTCCTCAGAACTTCTGGAATCCGCCAGATTCCAGAATCCAGGCACTGCATGCATTCCCTGCTTCCACATCTGCTCTTGGGATGCAATGATAATGCAAAGGTAAAGAAATAATGTTGTTAAATGTCTTATTTGGCATAAGTAAGAAGTCACAGGAGATTGTATGTTACCCAAATTGGAGTGGGTAACTTTGTTGTGAATTTTTATCAATACTGTTGAGGTGCAAATTCCTCACCTAGTGGGCTGCTTGAGAGATGCTGGTCTGCCTCCCTACCAACAAAACTGGGTGCTGGCCTTGCTGCCCCATGCTTTGGCACTTCCCTTACCACAGAAAGTAAAGTCTTCCTTTACACCACTCCTCTGTTCAGTGGCAGATGTCATTCATGAGATTATGCTCGTGCACATGCAAAGCACATGCTACTGGTGTATCATTGAACACACGTGCCCCACACAGCAAACCAAGACCCAAAACTTATTGTGGTGTCATGAAGAGTGAATAGTTCTTGTTACATATAATATATGGCATGCACATTTTACTGATTCCCATTCTCCACTATATTCAGATAGGGCAAAGTGACTTTCAGAGGAGCCAAATTTGCCTTTACAACTTGTGGTTTGAATTCTTTGAGTTCAGTCACTCGATTTTAACCCCCCCCTGCCTTCCCAGCACTAAGTGCCAGCATACCTATCCTGTCCCCCCTCACTAAGCCTTCCCAGTTGCTTCTGCAATCCTTAATTCTGATTAACACCTGGTTTTGTGCTGCTTCTGGTAACTTTCCATTCTTTTAAACCCCACACAGAACCTGGAAAAACTGGTTTGTGTAAACTTTAAGTAACCCCTTGTGCCAAGACTATTTCTAACTCAGTAGTGGAACATGATGGTTTAATGGTCAGAGATTTTTCCCAGCAGAGAAGTTACAAAGCATTTAGGGAGGAGAGGAGAGAGGGGATTTCAAACCCAGTTGCATTTGGCTGCAAACTTCCTATGAAATTTGTGTTAAGAGTCATGTCATACGTTTATGGGGAGCTATTTCCAAGGAAGTGCACCAAGAGTGTTAGCATGTCATTGGGAGTTAGAAAGGTTTTATTTGGCTGGAGATTGAGCTGTTCCAAAGACCAGGGACTGATAGCTCATCACAAGCTGGAGCATTGAATTATTATTAATACTGTTATCAGGAACAAATTTTGCTCTCACAGGAGAGAGGCTGGAATAAGTCTGCATAAACTATGTGTGGAATGGTGTCAGTGTAGACTGAATCTTGCTGTACTTTCACACTTGTAAGCCACTATTTCTACTTAATAGAAGCACAAAGTCTGAGTCAACACTAAAAACCCAACAGAACTGTCACTGGTTTTTGCAGGAGATATGTTTGTCCTGGTCAGGATGCTTCATTCACCACAGCCTGCATCTTTGTACAGGCAAGCTGAGCTCCCTCAGCTCTCAGCTGTGACAAAGCAGCCTCACACAAATGAGTCCTTCTGCTTGTAGGAAGCCAAGGAAACACAGCTAGAGGTCCACAGGATGTTAGTAAAGGGATGTCTGCGTGGGATGTAAGTAAATTACAAAGAGCTACAAACACACTGAAATCAAGACAGGAAGCATCTGTGGGGGTCACTGAGAAGCCATGCAGACTCAATCCATTCGACATTTTCTGAGTCATGAATTTTTTAAATGCAGTATAGAGGTAGTTTTCACTAAAATATTTTACTTCTTTTCATTTTATTCTCCTGTCATTGATACTGCAACTGGTCAAATTAGATCCTATGTCAAACAAACTGTCTTCAAAACTAAGGAAAAAAAGAAAAAGCAATTGGAATATAAAGGGCACCCTCTTAAATGCTTGAAATCTGTGTGCTTGCAATCTCTTGAAAGGCAAGTGGCCTAGCCAGTAGAAAGCAGACTTCAGATTCATGGAGGGAGTGGGATTTGGAGGAAGTCTAGAAGCTATGCTCATAAACCTCAGTGAAGTTCTCCAAGATGTTGGACACAGAAATAAGTGAAATTATACATTCCTTTAACCCTGCTGTGTTTTCCCTTTAGACCTTTAGCCTTTCCAGTTTAGACCTTTCTTTAGGTTACACCTTTATATTTCTTTTCTTGCCCGTTCTATCCCATTTTAATTAAGCTGTGAGAACAGTCATGGCTAAGCACCAGCAGAGCCCACCACCCAGCACCCACCCTCTCAGCTGTGAGTGAAAACCATTCTGAAGAAATGAATAAAGACTACAATAAACAGAAAATCCTTAGTAACATGTACAAGAAATTCAGAGAAGGCACCAGAAAATGTATTGCACAGATAAAGCCTAAGCTGATGTCAAGATGACCAAGTGCATTTTTTCCATCTCTCACTTCCGTGATTCTGCAGCACATGAGATCACCTTCCTTTCTGTAAATGATATAAACTTCTGTCTGGGGCATTGTTTCCACAAGGTCCAAAGACTGCATGTTTCTCAGCAGTTAACCCTGCGCTGCAAATGTATCCTAGATTTGTTCAGCTTCTCTCATTTTTTATTCTGCTGTTAGAACTATGTCAGAAAAAGATTTTTTCCCTTGGATATAGTCCAACATTCATTATTTAGTGAAGACACTGTTAAATCAGCAGGACTGTGCATATGGGAAAAATAGATTAGGAGATCAATGAATAATGATGGATCCTGTCAAAAGACCTCTTAAAAGAAGAGAAGGTATCAAGCAAGGTCAGAAACCATGAGCTTTCCCTCTTAAAAAAAAGGACTTCTTTTAAAAAAGTCAGAAATCAACAGCAGTGGTACAGAAACAACAATAGCATCTATAAGGGAAGTAACATAGTTCTGTGGCTGTGACACCCATGCAACTTGATAAAAGTTTCATTCAAAGAGTCTCTTTTTATTAAGACTTGCAGAACAAAAAGTATGCATAAGGAAGCCTAAAATGGTTTTGCTCCAAGTATATAGAAAAAGTGGCAGAATCTTTCACCTGACTTGTTCCAGTGGGATTGAGAGTTGTGTATCTCAACAAAGTGGGAGAAGGAGATCAAATACATTCATTAGTTGGCATTTATTCAGGATATGCACCAGGAAGCATAAGGCTGCATAGGCACAGAGTGCAGACACAGAGATCAGGACATAGCAGAACAGCAACAACTCAGATCTGGCTAAAGCTTAGCATGATCAAAAGCAGTTTTTAAACTAAAGGTGCTCATATTCAAAGTCTGGAAATTAAAATCAGTCAAATAGAACTGGTGCTGAGTAACACATAGTTCCCTTAAGGTAATGATTTTGGCTTTGTTGTTGTTGTGGCTTTGCAGGGGGCTGCTTTGACAATAGGACATCAGTAAATGCAGTTTCAGCACCTGACCTATGTCAGCTGCTAAGCTGAGGTGGTAACGCAAAGGGATGGGCTGCACAGCAAGAGGCATCTTGCAATACAGCACTCAGTACACTTTCAGATCAAGATCAAAGGTAAAGCTTTAGCTTCAAATCACAGGCTTACCATTCACATAAAAGATATCTTGCAGAGAATCATTTACTTCTTCAGTTTTTCATTAATTACATAACCTGGTATCCTTAGAAATACAGGTTCACATGCTAAGCCTTTGCAAACATCTGATTATTAAGATACAAACATTGCTGTATTTAAAATACTCCTTCAAACAGAAGACTAGGAATGATTCACAATTCAGCATTTCTTGGCCTATTTCAGAGTCCAGCCTTTGTGAATCATGGTCCTTACACCTAAAATAACATTTTCATCTCAGTTGTCAAATATCATCACAACTGCTAAAGGCTGTATTGACATGGGAATGAAATGTACACCTGCTCCTTTCCACTGACTGCCCCCTGACTGTCAGCCAGGCAGCCACAGACCATGGACAGGCCAGATGCAGTTTGGGAGCCTTGGATGCTACTCTGCAGTCAGTCACCTTAGTGCTCCATCATAAAACATTTGACTCGCGCCAGGGGAACATACCCCTTCTCACTCACAATCTGTGCAGTGCTGCCACAAGTGGACAGTGGAAGAACATTTACAAACAGCAGGAGGATATAGATAGAATATCTGAAAATATGAGCTTGCACCAGAATAAAAATAGTAGTCACATCCTTTTTATGCGTGACATCAAACCCAAAATGAAAGTACCTTTCAGAAGACTGTTTGCTTTTATGAAGGTACATTTTGAGCCTCTCAAAATGCTACACACAGACTTTCTGCTGTCTCAGTGTTCTACCTCATTCATGGATATTATTAAACACCTTAAAAACATGTTTATTGAGCCTAATATTTATGATACGGGGCTCTCAAAATTAGAGGTTTGCCATTCACAGAGCTACCTACAGCTTTCAGGGAGCTCCCTCTCAGTGTTTCATTCACCGAGCTGCACGCTGCAGTCATTACTGGCAATTGTCTGCGGTGCTCCCCACACCGAGCCTTTGTGCAGGGTGAGTCACTCCCTGTGAGCTGCAGCTCCAAGCAGAATTTCCTCACCCTGCAGAAACCACGTACTTTGTTCCAGATTGCCTTCTTTCCTTTTGAGTGGGCAGAATTAGTGAATGCAATTAGTGATAATGCCATTTGTCCCCAGGGTCATAATTCTTCTTAAAGCATTTATTCTTTTCAGTACCTCTAATATTACAGCAAAAAAAATCCTGCTGGAAAACTGGCATGTAATAGTCACAGATGCCAGAAGAAAGATGCATCTCTGCTGCTGAAAGGAAGAATAGTGGCCCACGAGAATTTGATTCAACATGTAAAAATATTTCTATACAGTTATAACGCAATTTAGTCCAATTCCACTGTTCTCCTGTGAAAATATCTTCCTACTCTCTGTCAGGAGGGAACAATTATTCTGCACCTTTCTCTTTCCCTTCCAGTGCTGGAGGAAGATGCCAGAGGTAAACAGACAATGCTTTGTCTTTTTTAAAAAACTGTCTATTTGCAACCATTCATTCTAGAAACCTGGGTGTTGGAGAGAGGAGACTATCTGTCTGCTGTTTTTCAGGTTTTACCTTTTTTCCTGTTCCAGTTCCTGGTTAGATACCATCTCTCTCCCTTTCCATTTACTCCTAGTATAAATAGAGTGGATAGGTGTTTATATTGAGCAAATAATTCCTGAAACCTCAAATAAATAGGAGTGTGATTTTTGCTACTTTCCTCATGATTACAGCAGGGTAAATTACCTTTACATCCTTCATGTGAAGCCACATTTCTGCTCTTTTATGGTGGTCTGACTCAGATTCAAACAGCATATAAATTTATGTGGAGTTAATATACATTGTGCCTCTTACTCCTGGCATCTGTCCTCACACAGATGCTTTAGGATATCATTCTCTTGGATATCATTATTTTAACCCTGTGGGGAAATTACAGAAAATTAGCAATGGCTTTATACAGCAAGCCAGATACAAATATGACAAGCCAGAAACAAGTAACTCAGAGTACTCCCTTGATCTATATATTTCTTTGGGCTTTTTTATTTTTCCATATTGTCTTTGCTGCAAAAGCCATATTTGAGACACAGATTTGCTCATGTGAAAAACTGAATGTAAAGAACAGCAATCTATTTATTCCCAGGTGGCAAAACACACCCGCCCCTCTGAGGCAGTTGGGACTGGCCCATGAATTGAACTGTGCTTATCAACAGATAAGGCTGAAACCCAGCCTGGAGGTTTGCTCAAAACAAGGCAAAATGAAAGTGCAGCTCTCATAATCTCTACCAAACATGGCATTGTGATGGGAGGGGCAGTGCTTTATCTGCTGCTGATCTCTCAAAGTGCATTAACTGCAGAATTGCCTCAACTCCTCAGCCTTCTCCTCTCTGTCAAATTATCCATGGTTTGGTGCAGAATAAACATGTTCAGCAGGGACAGGTGGCTTTTACCAGTTTATCTCATGCCCCAAGGGTACACACTGTTTTGTGCTTTAATGCTTTAAGGGAGGGTAGCAGTGCCTAAACAGTCAGAAGGAGATTCAAAGGAATGGAAGAATGAAGATGGTTTCTTTCCAAAAGTCACATACAAAAGAAGAGTTACAGCTGTGCAGCACACAGCTAAACCAAGTGCCCCAGAGGCCCTGGAAAAACTCCCACTGTCACTGCTGAAACCTACATAGCACCAGGGTGGCAGAGCCCCTTTTTCCCTGTAAATCCTGTCCAAATCTCTCATCATGGTGAGCATCCTCTTTTATGGACCCCAAAAGCAGAGGTTCCTCGTGCTGGTTCTGTCACCAGAACTTCATAGCTCCTCAGAGCAGCACTTCCTCTGGGCAGCCTGGGGTAGATTGGTTTTGCTTGTGTAAGGAGACCAAGCACAAGTTAGCTCTTCTGCTCCTGGCTCCTGAAAGGTACCAGCGCCTGCCCCCACACCAGGTTCATCATGTTAATCAGAGCCATAAGCTATGACTGTGTTTCCATCTGCCTTTCTAACCTTACAGTCATACCACAGTTTCATGGCCCCACTGTGTTGGCTTTGACAACAGAATAACCAGATGCAGCTACTGTGTGGCAAAACCAACAATTTCATTTTGCCAGGGAGGAGAAAGCAGACTGTAATTATGAGAGTCACTGAAACAAAACCCTCCAGGTCAATTTAAACTGGTGAGCCCCAGTCTGGATGGGAATCAATGGGATGGACTGTAAGAAGTTCTGTGGGCTAGAACTTGTGCACTGTGGTCAGATGTGTGGCAGCTGCTCACACCAACAGGTCTGGGTAGTCCCCATTAGGGACTTGTGTGAGGAAGAGCCATCTCTGGACGAGCCAGCTGTCCTTTGATGCAGTCACACCTATTTACAAACATCATTCTACCAGCTCTCAGGTGTAGCATCACTCCTGGGTTATTTTTTTGTCTCTCTATTTCTCAAGCATTTACTCTACCTTTGAGCAGGGGAGAAAAACCAATCCACCCTCCTTCCATTTTTATGCCAGCATTTCTGCCATAAAACATTTTACCCACAGAACAAATTCAAGAGTAACCTCAAATACACTTTTAAGTTTAGGCAGCAATTTAAGTGTTCTTTGGCCACAGGCCAAGCTGGGCAGGGAGGGCAGGATTCCTCTAACTGCAAACTAAGCAGGCACTGGTACCTGCATTAGTCACTCTGACTCCTTTTTATAGCAGAGAGGAACAAATATTTCCAGGGGAGGATTCGTCTGACCTACTATTACACTGACCTATTATAGGGGAGATTAATCACACCCCTGAGATGTGCTGCTCTTCCTAGTTGCAGGGGGAGCCCAAGGCAATTACTCAGCTGATTTACAGACATTTAGGACATCCCAAATGAACTTCTGCTCGGGAATCAGGCCTCAGATGTGTGGACCTCAGATATCTGTCACCTACCCTAATGCTGTGGTGTCACCTTTTTGTATTTTGTTTATGCTTCCATGATGTAAATGTGTCTATTCAGCGTGTTCTGAATTCTACTAATTCTCTGGTTCTTCCATACTGTTATTTTTGTGTCCCCCCAAAGAGAATGTTGCATTTATCTATAGGGTGAAATGTCAGATCCTTACCTACCCACACTTGTGTTAGGTGTATGTCCCTGGGAACCAAGAACAAAAGGTGACCAGACAGTGCAAAGCCAGCACTGTGATTACTGATGTATCAGGTAACACAGCACAGCTGGGAGAGGAGGAGATGTCTCCTGGGTAACTAATGGCTGCCCCTGTAAATAAACCCTCAGGAAAAGGCCCTCTGTACCCAAAGGCTTCTAATTTCTGCAATTTACGCCGGGTGGCTCAAGAAAACAGATTACCATTCCTGGCATGCCTTTCACTGCATGTCCCCTTAGGCCATCGCAGCTGTAATGACTCCTCAGTCCTGCCACATCCCCCAGCCCGGCCTTTTTCTTAAGAACAGGAGAGGTGGAGGAAGACAAATTACATTCCCTACACGATGTTTGCAAGGAAAAACATCTGGAGGTGATACTGGAGGAGGAGCTAGGGCTCACTAACCATAACAATTGCAGCCTCTCTTCCTCAGTTTAATGCACACAGATGAAGATAGAGGAAGAAAATTAAACAAAGGCTGAGCAGTGGATCAAACAAGGGAATCAAGTTGTGGAGAAGCATTCATTGTTGCAAAAAATATACATTTCCATAAATTCCAGACCAGGAAGCTGGGAAACTTCAGCTCAGAACATCTTTAGAAAGTTACTGCACTGTGCAAGACATTGCCAAGGCCCACTGCTCCTTTTCTGGGGGAAGAATTTCTGTCTCTGCTTATTCACAGCACCATTGAGAGACACCATCAGGGTGTCAGTAATGTTCCACAATGTGCACTGCACACAGGAATATACCAACTTCTGCACTGAAGAGCTGCAGCAATAGTGCAAGGGAGGGTAACTTGGGCCAGAGAAGCCCTGATTCCTCCTCTGCCAGTGCTGTGTCCCACCTTCAGACACCCTTCTTTTGTCCCCCCTGCATGCTGGTCCTTGCTGCTTACTGAAAACCTCCTCAGGGCTTGAGGAATGGGAGGGCAGCAAGACCAACATCACCTTTTATGAAAGAGTGGCCAGAGCAGCTTAAGAGATCACACTCCTCAGACACCCTGCAAAACTTGTAAGCCACCTTTCAATAAGCTGCATTGGACAATATCTGATATTTCCTAACAGCTTTTTCTCAGCACCTAGCTTGTTGGGTTTTGACACTTTTGATCTTGTTTGATTATTTATTTCCACTCTACAGTAACTATATTCTAACTCTTCTGGTTTTGAAATGCTTCTTTCTGACAAAATTTCTCCCTCAATTTCACTGGACATCTTTCCAGCTTTACCATGTAAATGAGTTTGATGCAAGATATTTTTATTTGCTGGTTTAGAGTCAAAGGAGTCAACTGTAGGGGTTTTTTTTTTCCTTTCTGAAAAATCACAATTCAAGACAACTAGATTTGGTTTTGTCTTTTAATGGAAACCTTAATGTTTTGAGGAGCTCTACAAGAATAGAACATGTAATCAGTAGCGCTTGGGACTAAATGTTCCTTGCAAATAACATAATGCTGGGCAGTTTTCCTCCTTCCAGAAATTAAAGGGAAAGCAAGATGCAGTCCTGACTTCATCCACACAGCTTTATTTCAGCTTGTTTAAAGTACCTTGATTAAGTTTCAGCAGCTCTATTCTTCACCTCTATGTGAAAAAGCAGTAATAGTAGAGTTTGCCATCATCAGAATGTCCTGATGGAGTTAAAATCTCCTTATGTGATGGCTCAGCTTTTCATGGAGTTTGTTTTGCTTTGTTTTGTGGGGAGGGATGTAGAAAGTTTTTGCCTGAACACAATAAAATTCTGTGCTTTAATAAACTCAGCTTCACTCAAACCCTGTCAGTGACAAAAGTGTTGCAGAACAATGGCCACAGTGGGGGTCATGTTCTTATTCTCACGCTACAGACCCAGTATTTTGTGCATTGACAAGTAAAGGGACTGGGTAGAGCAGACTGGATATCTGACAAGCAGGTTATGTTTAAATGGACATGAAGACAAAATATTATTGAACAATTATTTTATTAAATTGTCCTGCCTGTTACTTGTTAATTCACCAGAAATTGTTGCAAGAGTATTTTGAAGTCACCAATGTTCTTGCAACCTTAAAAAAATCCGGTTATCCAGGAACTCAGCCATGGGGAGGCAATACATAGATCAGTTCAGTGTATCCCTATACTCAGACAATGTGGAAATTATACACACTATGACCTCTAGCACAGTTAGACACTGACACTGGATGTGCACTTAAAAACAGATGTTAGCTCTGAAATAATAAAAACCATGTCCAACAAGAATCTTCCCAATTGCTGTGTAAGAAATGTGGCCTCCAGCAAATTAAAGGTTATGCAGCATGACATGGATCTTACGAGGCTGTTTGCCTCCATGTTGGGGGTGTTCCCACCCCACTGCTGCTGAGCTGGGGAGTGCAGGAGGTTCAGACAGCCTGACCACCCCACAGGGCTCGGCTGGGGTCCCCAGCCCACCCAGGCAATGACAGCACCACTGCAATGTGGAAGCTCTCAGCATTTGGAAGAGACAGTCTGCATCTTGAAGGGGAAAGAAGCCAGACTGAGCATCTACATCTATTCCTGACTGCATCCACAAGTATTGAATCTATTATCAACTGGCTTGGCTATGAGTCTTTAGGTCACCAGAGTTCCATCAACAGAGCAAAGTTACTGCCCTATCTCTGCTAATGGCAGAGACACTGTGCATCTCCTTTTAACTAATGGGAATTACAGAAAAAAAGTGTCAAATGCCAAGTTTGAAATGCCAGTGTCACCAGAAATTCCTGGCCTGATTGGTGTGGAAAGAGAAAAAATTTGAGACAGCAGGAATCTGGCGGTAATATTTATGGAGGACTTGCAAGTGTCAAGTAGTTTTTGGTGTTTACATTTTTAAGAGGTTCTCATTTTAATAATATGCAATTCCCCAATGTCTGAATTTCATGAAACTGTAAAAACTCTGGATGAAATACAATAAGATGAAAGCAGTGAGAGATCATACTCTTTAGAAAAAAAGAATCTGGTCAATATTTCTGTATGTGTACATTTGTTCTTACCATAGAACAAATGCAGCCTTACTAAGCTGGGTAACTCATGAGCAATACAGCCATGTGCCAGAGAAAGAAAGGGGTTTTTCCTCCCCTAAAATGACTAAAAGGACAAAGTACCTGATATACAACTGGGGACAGATGTATATTCATTTTAGAGCTGAGAGAAATGAGGCTGCCATGTATGTCAGTGATGAAACTTGGGATGTTGATTCTGACTCCACACTTACTTCCTAATCCCCTCTTCCCAGTTCAAAAGGCAGAATGTGTAATTCTTTTTGAAGAGGACTGGCATTCTCATTGAATCTTCCACCACTGACACACCAGCACATAAACTATAACAGCAACACAGCTGCCCTGCAACTATCTACCACTACTGGGGGCTAGGGGACATCCATTATCTGACTCCTAAAATACTGATAACACTCTGTGGCTCTTCAGATACTAGGCCAAGAGAGTGTTTTGTAGAGGGCCATGCCCACAGGTGTGGATCCTGCAATCAGTGTTCCTTTCTCTGTTCAGCGAGATGCTGTGCCTGTGCCATACCCCACAGAGAGAGTGGGAGGTGCAGGGATCCCTGAGCTGAAAGCACAGCAGGTGTCACCTCCCAGATACATCTCTTCTCTCTAGAAGCACTTTTTTGTCAGCCTTTGTAGGTCTGCCTGGATTATCCTAGTCTGCATAAACACCTAATGCCCCAGGCAACATGACCTGGGTGTACCAGGGGCCAGGTTTTAAAGCTGCTACTTGCGTGCAGGGTGATCCATTCCTGAGCACAGCACTAGAACCATTCTTGGTTCAGAAGGGAAAGAGAATTAGAGGAATATTTTCCACCCTCCTAACCATCTTAGGTCCAACTGGTTGGCAACCGCAGTGCAGTTACAGTAATTTCTCTCAGGGGGAAGGCAGATGCCTGCTCATGGGCAGCATGGGAGGCAGGGGAACAAGGGGAGCTCTGCATTGGTGGCTGAAGAGATGTCGCAGACATATTTTTATGAAAATCCTTTCTTAGGATTTTTTCTTCCCAAGAAGCTGAGAGGCTCCAGGAACAAAATGTAAAAAAATGGTTATCTGCTGCTGTGGAATGCAACAGGTGGATCTGTGATTGGTCTTGTGTGGATGTTTGGATTTACTGACCACTCACAGCAGAGCTGGCTCTCTCTGTCCGAGCCAGCTGCCTTTGTTATCATTCTTTTCTATTCTATTCCTAGCTTAGCTAGCCTTCTGAGATGAAACTTCTCCTTCTTTTCTTTAGTATAGTTATAATGTAATACATATCATAAAATAATAAATCAAGCCTTCTGAAATATGGAGTCAGATCTACATCTCTTCCCTCATCCTGAAAACCCCTGTGACCACTGTCACAAAGGGTCAGAAAAGGTTCAGATCTCTGGCCTGGCCACTTGGGGATGAGCACCAAAACAGACCTCCAAGGAAATTCATGCTATCTGCCTTGTATTGATGGAGCCTTTTGGTCATTGTTCTGCTGCAGCCAGAGTATTTAGTGAGAGTGAAGAAGGGAATATCTGTGCTCATCCCTCTGAGGTTGAAGGAAATGGGAAAACTTGATAAAACCATGAAGACATGAAAACATGATTAAGATTTTCCAGTTGAACTGTTCTGAGTAGTGTCTCTTCAGAGTAGTTTACTGGATGGTGTAAGAGGTGAAAATAATTTTCCCTAGTCTTACTAAAGTTTTGGCAAGATAAAATATTTCACTCACTTTTCCTAGAAATGAAAGAAATAGCTCAAGAAAAATGACAAACTGGGAGAAGCATCCAAAGGAAAGGTCATACATATGAATGTGCTTACTGATCTCTATTAAACAGTTATGGTAAACCGTTTTTTGTTTCCTTTTTTTATGCAAAGCAATAAAATTCATATAAGGAAATATCTTAAACTGTATTCTGCTGGATTTGGGGAGCTTTTGAAAGTCTAGTAGGGGTTCTGGACAAATGAGAGATGCTGCATTGACATTGCCTGGCTTCACAGCAGGGATCTTGCCTTCACTACAGGTTTCTCTCACAGTTAATCTCCCCTTGGAGACTTCTCACAGGCATTCACCCAGCTGCACAAGAGCATCAGACCTACAGAAAGAGAGCTCTGCCATTTTATTTCTAAATTAAGGTTAGATCAAGAGGATCTTCTATTGCTTCCTGTTGCCATAAGACAGATCTGTTGGTTTTTTGCAGCAGTGAGCACCCTTGCCACTGAACATCAGAGGCCTCCAGTTTTTTTCCTGTATCCATATATTAACCGGCCTGGCCTTTCCCTGTGTTGACTCTTGCCATGTCCTCACATCCTTAGATGAAATTAATTCATGTCTGCATCCACATTCCATCCTGCCAGCTTTTTCAAGCTTGGCAGAGACTTGAGGAAAATCCATCTGTGGACCAGATTTTCCCTGTTCTAAAACACTTCAGTTACTGCACTGTTAATAGCTATGGCAATTATTTAAATCATCCTGAAACTAGTAGTGATGCTTTTATTTAATAATTCTACCTCACTGTCTGATTAATCCACTCTCAAAGTATTTCCTTATTAATCAGATTACAAAGAGAGTTACTTAATTTTTCCAGCTGACAGTTAGCATGTTGACACCCTCCCTGCTTAGTAACAGAAGTCACATGAGATTATCAGCAGAAGGCAAACCCATTTCTGTGCAGAGTGAGAGCACAGCTTTGTTAGCAATCCCAGAGCAGAGTCTCACCCCTATTGACTGCTCTCCTCTGAGGTTTCTTGCATCAGCAACAGCCCTCTCAAATGTCTCCATCTCATTTCAGATCAGACCTGAAAATGTCTTTGCAGTGCAGCGAGCCTGCGACCATTTCAATCTTCTCATCCTTTCTCTGCATGCTCTCAAAAATACTAATGAAATCAGTAAATCTTTCAGAGGGATAATTTGAATGCACAATAGTAAATAAAACTGCACTGCCCTTGGTCTCATGCTAAATCAGTAAATTGTATAAAACTGGCAGGCAAACAGAGGGGTATTTGAACTGCTCTTATCTCAAACCTAGAATAAGGGCATCATTAGGGACAGTTGTTACTGGGAAGTCAGTGCTTGTCCTCATTTTAACAAGACACTACAATGCCAAATTTGAATATGTTGAGAGCATGAATGATCTAACAGTAAGAAGGGTACCAACAATTCTCAGTGGCTTGAATGGAAATAGCAGGTGTCTGGTACTTTTCTGGCCCTAAGACAGTAATCAGTCACAGATAATTGACTACTTTCAGATCCAGAAAGTGATTTGCAAGGGATTATATTTCCAGTGTACTGTACTAGCTTAACATTAACTGCACAGTAGGAACCGGATTTTTGAAGCACCAACCACAAACCACTCATTTTTGTTCATTTGAGCCATCTCCTTACCCAGTATATTTGTATGCTCAGACTTCTGAGCAAATACTAATTAAGCCTTCTAATTGCAACACAGCTGCTTTCATTCCCTTTATTAAACTCTATTCATCCCTTATTATTAAACAAAACATAGGGCAGGGAAATAGAAAGGTATTTTCCTATGCATCTGTCTCTTTGAGAACAAATTCTTTCCCTGAACAAGTACAGCCATGCCTATAATCATATCTAATATGCAGTATCACAGGACTACTCATATTCATTTTGAAGACCAATCTAGCAGTGAATTATCTCCTGTTTTGTCAAAATGAGCATGCCTGCACATTAAGCACAGCATGATTCACAGGCACAGCAATAAGGAAAACTGCCCTTTGGGAGGTTTAACTAGATCCACAAAAGTGCCCAGAAGGAAACTCTCCACCTTGAACAATGGTTTAAGAGTAAGAATCAGTTACCAAGAACATAAACACTACTGCAACACTGCAAAATCCATCAAGTCTGGAAAGCAGACAGGAGTCCTGACACAGCAGCAGCAGTGTAGAGCAGTCCCAATCCTTCTGCCCACCAGGCATGGGGACAAGTGCTTGTCTGGGCCACTCCACCAACTGTTTCACTTTTTAACCCAGCCCAAAATTATCCCAGCAGAAAAGGTGGTCTTTTATTTTTTTGCAGGTGAAAGAATTAATCAGTTCAGGTAAGCTAAGCTGTGAGCTCCCACATTTCAATCAGCCCCAGAGATGGCTGGGTAAAGAAAACAAGGGTCTGAAGGAAGGGAACTGAGACTTTCCCCTCCCCTTTGCTACCATTCAGGTCACAAACTGGCTCAGCTACATATGTCATGGCAGCTTCCATTCTCAATCTAATTAAACAGAGACAATCAATATAGTTTTCAATTGTATCAGGGGTAAAAACCCCCGAACACTCAGAACTTGTAAGAATTTTTTATAAGCACATCTGATGCTATCTCTACCCTTTCTCATGGATTTATCTACAGAAATGTACACAAGGTCATTCCCATTAGTGTCCATGGAAAAGCACCTGTCCTAACAAAGGGCTATCATTAAAATATTCATGTACAAGAACGTAGCTGTTGATCTCTTTGTGAAAAATGCCATTTTGTCCTTCTAAACAAAGTTGTTCTCATCAAATCTGTGCTGAAATCAATGGCCAGACATGTTCCTGGGAAGCCAAGGTTTAATTCCAGAGCTGGTCCCTGAAAGAGTGGCTCCCTATCACCCTGGAAAAGATGTTCCCTACCAGCCAGGGTAGCTAGGTTAATCTCTTCCATGCCTCTTTCGCCAATTAGGTTTGTAGATGAGTCAAGGCAGATGCTGCACCACTGTGTGTCCTTTCTGGAGGGTCCATCCCTTGCTTCTTCCTGGGATGGATGAGGAACCTGCTGCTGCTGCTGCAGAGATGGGTCTCTGTGGGCAGGGGAGGGTTCAGCAGCATCATGTCCCAGAGGATTGTCCTACCTGGCAGCCCTTTTACCTGGGAGGTGTGTTTGCATTTCCTCATCTACTGTGTAGGTGAGGATTAAATCTGGCCTGTCTGTTCCAACAAATAATTTTCATCAGAAACAACATGGCTCGGAAAAGAATAGCTTTGTCTGAAATTAAATGAAACATTTTCCTCATCTCATAGACCACCCCCCCAAAAAAAAGAAAAAGGCAGGAAAAAAAAAGCCCAGCAAATTGAGCTGAGATGGACTATACTATTTTTTTCTCTCAATTTTTTGGTTCAACTGCTATACTGAAAAATCAATTATTTTCATAGCTCTACATCAGTCATTCCTTTTTGTTAAAATTCTAGTCATACCATCTGAGAGCAGATTTTCCCTGCTGTTACATTGACTTTAGCTGTCAGGGAAGCCAATGAAAATGAACTCTTTGGGAGAAATAAGTCCCTGAAGTAGATAGCCTAACACCCCCCCATCATGAATAACAAACAAAAAATGTTAGAACGATTATCACCATGAACAATTTATGTGAAATAACCACTGATTGAAATTTCCTTGCTTAAAACAATTCATAAATATAACCAGTTCCACTTGCTATAACCTGATGAAATGACTTGGGCTTTGGCCCTAGACAAGGGGTGTGCTGCTCTAATTTTACTGGGTTTTGTATGATGCTACCCCCATAGCGGGGATAGGGTTGTCTGACTATGCTGGTACAGTTCACTCACCTATGAAAAAAAAAAAAGCATTAATCTATACATATTAGTCAATTTAAAACTGATGTGGGGTTGGATTTTGTTTACTGTGCAGCCTCAAAGTGAACCAAAGTCAACAAACACTACGTTGTCTGTCTGTAGCAACTCCTTTGAGGCCAGTACCATATAATTCCTGGCATTTCCAGTGCAATATTATTGTCTCCCTGGAGTTTAGATCATCCCTGGAAGTGCATTTACCCATCTGCAGCACTCAGTGTTTTGTAGAGCCTCTGGGTAGCCTGGCTGGCCTTACACTGATGGCAGCAAACAGAAGAGACAGCTACAGCCCCTCTGGGCTCTGCAGCAGCTGGATCTGCTGGTCACTCAGCCAAGGGCAGGGCTGCTGAGCACCACTGACAATTTACAGGCCAAGTACCAAGTCCCAGGGCCATCACTGAGGCTGTTTCCAGAATGCCACAGCAGTCATTGGATGTGTCACTGTGTTCAGAGTTGTGTCACCAGAGTCCTCTCAAATTCAACATTCCCCCAGGACCACACTTCTGCTGGCTTATAGCCACATGGAAGCTGGACCTAAAAGCTTATGTGCTTGATCCATTGTACTTGTGTTTGCTCTCCATTTGTGCTAATCCAGGAGAAGAGGGTCAGACTGCATGGGTTAGAATGGGTTATATTCTATTATTTTCTACTCTTCTATTTACAATTAAGAAAAACAAAACAAACAAATTTTAAATGTCAAAGCAAAACAAAAACAAACCAAAAAACAAATCCAAAAAACCCCAAAACCAAACTACAAAACAGTATAGCACTAAAAAAAGTGCAAACCAAAACATCTTTAAATCTTTAAAAATCCCCTGCTCACTTTATTCCAGTTTCCTATCCTCAGAAGGCAGTCCTCCTTTTCTGCAATACATTTGAATTGAGATCTTCATCATGGGCATCTTTGCATAGTGAGTAGGAAATTAACTACATCCATCAAATGATTTATTTTGTTGGAAATAGCATGCTCAGAAAGCATTATGCTGGTTGCTCCTTTGTCAGTCACTGCCCAGAGGGTTCAATTAATGGAGGTTACCTGCTGACCTTTCCTTTTTCTCTACACATGGATTTCCATTCTGTCTGATGAAGCCACACGTCAGTATAATTTCACCAGCATCTGTGAGAGGGTGCCTGCTGCAACCTCCACCTTACATGAGTCTCCTTTGATCTTTGACTGCGGCATGCCACACCAATCAAGACAGAAAAAACATCAATTTTCTTCTTTGATCTGCATCTTCATGGGCTGATGAGGAGAATAAGTCTGCATTTTATAACATTACAACCAAATCCCTTGTGTTCATAAGGCATGGGGCTTTCATTCAACAGGGTTTGAGTCATGGGGATTGCATCTCACCTACACCAGTACAGTGCCCCCCCAGCTTCTGGGGTAGGACAAAAAACTAACCAAACATGCAGCTGCAATATCGCAGTCTATCTCATATAAAATGATGAAATAAATTGACAAATTCAACTTGGTATGCTACAGATAAGTCTGTCCTAAATACTCCCTGTACATTCACCTGTACAGTCATGGTAGGTAGTGGAAATTTTGGGGTCTCTTCAGAGATAGCATCTTGATTATATTCTATATAATTTATATACTACATTTGCCTTGGCCAGGTTTTTTTTGATTTTTGTTTTATTTTTTTAATTTAGATGTCAGTTTTGATGCCAGGTGACCTCAGATTTGAAAGGCTGCTTAGACTGATTTCCAGTTAGCTTTGCAAAACTAAGTAACTTTCAGTAGGAGTCAATAGGGATATAGGAGATTCAATATCTAAGAAATTATGAAAATGGGTCTCAGTTTTCAAAATCACTCAGGTCATGCAATGTTTTTATGATTTGTGTCTATAAGAGTGTTTGGAAATGAGGCCCTTGATTTTGCTTTGGATTAATACAGTGCTCATGAAAAAAGGACCCATGATTGTAGCTGCTGTGATACAGTTGAATAAAATGTCAGGCTGTATGAGGAAAGCTTTAAAATGTAAACCTTAAAGGCACAATTTTGTAAGTAAATAAAGACTGAAATTGAATGCAGTAATATTTTTAAACTTGAGATCTTAATACTAATATTTCTCTTTTTTTCTGATGTTTAGCATTAACAGTCCTTCTTTGCAGTGATATAGCTGAGGTTCATGATGTGACTGAGGGGGTTCAAGAGGACATCTACGCCCAACTGTGAGTTTTGAGGACACCTGGTTGAAAATAACCATTTTTCCTTGGGTTTTCATCTTTTTGAGTTTACCTAATGCATCTCTCTTTAATCTGGTCTCCCACTAGCTTCAAAATAACCAGAGCTAATGCACAGCCTGTAAATTCAGTGGCACTTTGTCTCATCCTTTCACCTAAAAACAACTTTCCAAGCATGTCTTACAGTCCCTTTTACAAAACACCTAATGTGTTGTCTCAGCTGAATTGGTTCCCAATATTCAATCTTGCCAGTTTGAAAGTCAATTCCCTATCCACCACTGGCATTTCAGCATCTAAGAGGTGGTGTAAAAATCTCTTTGAAATGGTAACCCTAAGCTGGGGTCTTTCCATAGCTTCAAAGGCATGTTCCAATCCCAATTCCTTTGAAATATTTAATTTGAATAATAAACTACCCAAGTACCAGCATCTTCAGGTTGTTATCAGTTAGCTCTGACCAGTAAAAACTTTGAAGTGTTAATTGTGGAGCTGGACAAAGCTGTGGACTTTACTGGTTCTGCAGGAAGCAAGAATTAACCCTTTTACACCTTGCTGAGGAGAGAAAATTTTAATGAAGGACTCAGAAAAATCTTAGGCATTATACACAAGAGCCAAAGTGCTCACAGATATGTGACAGGAAAAATTTAAAGCCACCCATTTAATTGTTTATTTCTAAACAAACAGTAGCTACTGTCCTTGACTACATCATAGATAAAGTGTGCTTACATAGTGGTCTGCACATTGAACTTCTTGCTCAGTCTGCACAGCAGAAGCAGCAGGATGAGGATGGTATTTATGGTATGGTATTTATATGATGCACACACTAAAATATGTTTCAATCTGTTCTTGGCTGTACCTTTGGAGCAGTATTCATGAAGTATTTCAGTGGGACTTGTCCTTTGCAAGATTCCCACCCCTGGGACATCCATGCTTCCTTTGTGGCCACCCCTCCTGGTTTCCCCTGCTGCAGCTTTCAAGGCACTCCAGCTGAGAACAGGTAGGAGCAACTGAGTCCTTCACAGAGCAAAGCAGAAAAACAAAACCCACCCGTGTGGGAAATCCTTAGAGCAGCCCTTGCTGGGTCCTGTTCACTGTGCAGCTGCTGGGGCTGCGCTGGGACACGTGCATGGGGCAGGTACTGCTCCTGGTGCCCAGAGACAGAGAAATGTGTGTTGTACTCGTGCTGTTGGGAGCTGGGCCACTCATGCTTCTGAGGCAGCTCTTTTGCTGTCTCTGTTGCTTTGTGTCCCCTCTTTTCTGAGAACCTGCCCAAGGCAGCAGTGTTTGCAATTCTCTGCTCTCCCCATAGGTCACCATGCACTCCCTCATCCCAGCAGAGCCCCACCACCCTCTGAGATGTCACCACACTGAAATTTTAATTCTTTTGGTGACAGTGACCTTACAAACCATTACTCACCTGCTCTTACCAGGAAGCAAAAAGCTTTGTGAGGAGTGTTGTTCAGAAAAAAAGTTGGCCTTCTCTACCTCAAAGCAGTATCATTTGGCTGCCATGACCTTATAGCACCTTTGTCCACACCAGGCTTTTTCAGGGTGGTTTGGAGGGTTGTCCCTTTTCCCCACCTGGTACTTTGTGTACCCTGTGTATCCACATTAGTTGGGTAGCAGGGAGTGCTACACTGAGGGAGCACCAGCAGCTCTGATCTGCTCCACAGATCCATTCCAGACTCAAAACCATTACATGGACAACAGAGCAAATAGAATTCAGGCATAGCCTGCTAATGTCTCTCACAACACTGCTATTTTTTTCTCCTTAAACAACAGGGGTTTTGCATTTGGGATTTAAATCAGTTTAGTCCCAAATGATCGAGGATTGGGTTTCTCAGCATCCCTTGTCACTATGCAGTTGCCAGTTTAACATGGTCATGTGGCCATACTGGGAAATCTCTTACTTCTTGCAGGGGACAGTGTAGTGTCCCCACTCCCCAAGTGTTTTTTTTTTCAAAGGAATGAAAACACCATTATTTTCCTTTCTCCCCTCTCTGTAACACCACCTGACAGGATGCAGAGTTCACATTTCATTACTCACATGACCTCTATATTCCCATTACCCATGGCTCTGTCTTAGGGGATTTACAGAGTTGTGCTTGTATCTAAAAGTGGTTTTTAAATCCTTAAACAGCACAAGTCAGGATTAATGGGAATGTCACTTTCCAGCAATTATCAGAAATCAAAATTTACCATTCTGCAAAAGGGCTACCATAAGGCTTAGATATTTCTAAAAATGCAAAAATAAACTCTCAGATTCTAATCAGGAATTAAAAATGGAAAAAAAATTGCAGCATTAATAATTGTCTACCTGGGGTCCAAAGTCTTTTAAGTATTTCTTTGGAAAAATGCACATTCCATTTACTTGAGGAACACAGAAGAGATCACTTTCTCTGCATTCCACAGCCAATTTCAAATGCTCACAACTCTTAGGGCACACATTATAGTGCAAGCATCTGCAGAGCTGTGGGCCTGGAAATGGCCCTGTGTGACCATGAGGGCTGAATGAGGAGAGGCAGGGAGTGGCTGCCAGGGCAGGGAGTGGATGACAGGAGATGGGATGAGGGCAGCTTCAGCCAGAGGCAGGGCCAGGGGGCACTGCTGGCAAAAGTCAGTTCCTCTTTCCAAAAGCTGGAAGCTGGGGAAAGGCAAACTATCCGGCCCTGTGCCAGAGCCACAAAAATCCCTTCCTTCCTGCTTGAATTCAAAGGAATAAACACAGCCTCACAATTCACAGTGCTGTGCTGCTAAACCCAGAGTGCCTTTGTACTCCTATTGATGTTTGTTGTATCTACTGGAATCCAGTGAACTTACTCTTTCCTTCCTTGCATGACCTTTTGTTACTCCTGCTCTCAAAACACATTCAGGGTCCTCTGTGCCTTGGCTTCAGTCACCCCTCTGGGCAATGGAGAGAGTTCCACACACTGCAGCAAGGTTTGGATGCCATCATGCAGCACACAAGGAAAAATACCTGGCAAAGGGTGCATGTGAGCCCAGAGCAGAGCCAAAGGGAGGAGATTCCTGTGGCCAGGAGAGTCAGAGACCTCTCCTTGATTTTGGGAGTGCAGAATCACGCGTGGAGCTCTCCTGGGAGAGTGAGCCATTGGTTCCCTGCCACTGTGGAAGGAGAGACCCCTGTGGTCACTCTGGCCAAAGTGAGCTTCCCTCTGCAGCAGGTGTCTCCAAACTGCAGCTCACTGACACGTCTGCCCTCTCCCAGCTGCTTTATCTGACAGACCTTTGGGACAGAGATGAATTTGTGTCACCTGGCAGGGAAGGAGTATATGCTAATAGCAGGGAAAGGACTTCAGTAACCAGGTTTGCTTTTCTCCCCACACAAACACTTCCAGCTTTTATTTAATGTGGGATTATACCTCATCATAGCACATGGGCTGAAGGAGCTAATACAAACATCTTAACACATACAAAAAGATAATGCTTCTCTAGATGGGCTCTGCTTCATCAATAAAACAGGCTGTGATACTGGCACCTGGAGAAACAGCAAAATCACTGTAATGCTGTGTAAATTCACTAAGTGAATTTCTAGGGCTCTGAAAACAGAAATGCAATAAATTTACAAAACCCCAGCAGCAAAGATATCCCAGCAACTCAAGAGTTGCATCTCATCTGTCCCCAACAGAAAATTTTTCTACCTGAGCTCAAATCAACTCATATAATGATATTGCAGCTTCATTGTAGCAATGTTCCTGGGAGACAGACCTCGTGTGTTTTATTACTCATCACATGTTGTCACAAATTTTTTAGAAACAACTTACTTGTGCTCTAATTAGAGGAAAAAATCCAAGCCTTTGGAGCAGACTGGTCTCAAAGGGCACATTGTAATGTGTGGAGATTCACAAGACCTGAAGGGCTAACAAAGCCAATAAATCAGAGCTCACAAACCAACTTTGTGCTGACATGATTTATCTTCCAGGGCTGACCTGCTTGGATATGATTTTATAATGAAGGCAGTCATAGATGTGAGCAGTAGACTAAAGGAAGCCACTCACAGTGGTGAATCTGAGACTATTTATTGGACTACAACCCCAGCACCAGTCTGTGAGATAAATCTAAAATATACTACTATTGCAGTAGTGACTGATTTATGTGAAACAAGGGCTCTAGACTTGTCATAAAGGACTTCTTCCCCATCTCCATCCCAGACATTATTTCTGGTAGTGAAATATTAATAGAACAGTCTAACAGATACATCTGCAATGGCTGGAGACAATGGATTCTCAGACTGAAAGGCATACCAAGCTCACCATAGAGCTCCTGTCAACACCGACCAGCAGCATCAATAGGGAATACTGTACATGTAATTTTTAGCACAAATGTGTTCACAATATCCAGAAGCTGTCTAGCTGTTCCTACAATGCAGGAGCCAGTGACAACTCGATTCTGAGTGTTATAAAAACAGTAAACCACCTCCAATATAGTCATTGTTAGGGACGTATTGCACATTGCCTTTTTTGAGGGAAATGAGAAACAAAGGTGTTGCTCTTCAGAAAGATGTGCTTTCTCAATGACAGTGCCATTTTGCTTAGTTCTGCTTCAAATATAGTCATTGTTAGGGACGTATTGCACATTGCCTTTTTTGAGGGAAATGAGAAACAAAGGTGTTGCTCTTCAGAAAGATGTGCTTTCTCAATGACAGTGCCATTTTGCTTAGTTCTGCTTCAAATTATTTCCAGACAACTTTACTTATATTTTAGGAATTTCATTTGATACTGATAGGAACATGAACCTCTTGAAAAACTTAAAATAAAGGATAGTTTTAAAAATGGGGCATGTAGAAGGTGATTCATTTTTTTCATTAGTGAAGGCAGCTCTAAACCACCAGGACCATAGCAGCCTGAAACTCTGGTGGATTTTTAGATCCTTACTTTCTCTTTTCAGAAACAGAAAAAGAGATAATAATTTGTGGCTGAATTCAGAAAACATAGCTTTGCCCAAGGATTCATTACTTTTTATTTGTAGCATGTGAAATAATTTATTCTTTAAAAGAAAGAGGCGGCAACTCTAAATGCATAAATTCTAAAAATTGTAATAATTTTCTTTACATTGGGATGCAGATGTTTCTACTACAGCATTATGGGGGAATTCTATAGTCTACAGAGAAATGAAAGATTACCAATGTCATCCAAAAATGCATTTCACCAGCATCCTAGAAGCTCTGTGCTACTTATAGGAATGAATGTCATAAATAGCTTTTGAGCATTAGATAAGCACTGGTTGTGAAAGCACTCAGATACATTTCAGTAGTCTTTGTTCAAGTGTATTTAGAGACCAAATTATCCACATAAGGAAATGCCTTTTTACTCCAATGCTCCTGATGGTTTCACACGTAAGTTTAGCTAGTATAGAGCATAGCTAGCATAGTCTAGCTAATATTTATATGGAAATGCTTTTTAAACAGTTTTATGAATGCATAAAATAACAAATGTAGTTAATCAATGAGGTTATACTTCATCACTGCTTTAGCCCCTAAGGTTCAGAAAGTGAACATAGAAGCAGCCATGTGAAGAGCTCTCTTTAAAGACATTGGAAACATCTCTGTGATTAATGCCTTGGGAATAATCAAGAACATAAAGAAAACTTTAAAACACATTTAAATTGTTTGCTTTCAACACAGTGTTAACAGAAAACTTGCATCCTCCAAAAATTTGGTTTGTTTTTCAGATGTGCCTAGTCAATCTGTTTATTTTTAATTGGTCACAGAAGTCTAGTAATAATAGAAGAATATAGAGAAATCATTTCTCTACACTGACTGGATGAATAAATATCCACATGGGTAGACTTCAAATCCAGCATCTATGGATATTTATAAAGGCAAATTTCAATGTTACCATATTTACCTTGACTGCAAAATATGCAAGCCTAGCTGTCAAAAATATCTTTACAAATTCAAACAATTATTTGAAAGGTTTTTTCTTCCTTTGTCTGTAGTTCAGGTAAAACTCGATCTTCAGGCAGATTTTACATACAGCCTTGAGATATTCTACAGACTGTGGCCAGACCTTGCACTCTCTGGCTGGATTATTTATAAGTGGATTCCAGTCTAAATGATAAATTACAGTAAAGAATCGAACTACTTATGCTGCCATCATGGCTAGCTTAAAGAACATTTCATTGTCAAACTAGAAAGGCTGTTACCCTGAGTAGAAGACAACAGATTTCCACCAAAGACATAATTAGAATCACATTGAGAAGTGACCTTCATCAGGCAGAGGTATCCCTATCTTTCTTTGACACTTGCTTTGGAATCAGGAAATTCCAGGTTTTACTTTCCAGTGAATGAAGACTATGCTCATTGAAATCCTATGAGTATGATGGTGAAATGTTTCAAAGGGCAGAATTATCAGATAGAGAGAATTGTCTCAAGACAGAGTGTCAGAGTTGATTTTGATTAAGCTTTTGTAGAAATACCAACTAGAGAGAGTTCAAAAATGACCTAAGACACCAGAGCTACTCACCAAAATTTCAATTTTTCCTTCCTCAGGACCTCTGCCACTTTGTCTTTTGGGGAGTGTGCATTGTAGCTAGAAATCCCAGAAAAAGGTTGCAAGTCAAAGAAGGTTTTCACAAATACAAGTTGCAGAAAACAAATAATAACTATAATAGTGATTGCAATAGAAGAGACAGTTTTATTTTCAAAGCCACCATCCTAATCTTGTACCATAATGCAGCAGCTATGAACTGCATTTGAAGGAGGAGATGGAGGAAACCAGAAGTGCAGCAATCAAGTATTAAATTTTTATGATGTTCCAAGAATTTCTGCCAGTTTTTCAATTTGTTTTATAAAAGACTAGAATGATTTCAAGTGACACAAGGCTATAGCCTAAATTAGGATTGATACTGTGCAGCAAACACATACAACACAAAGCAAATAACTAGAACAAAAAAAAAGAGATACTCTGTCTCTGAAGTCCTTGTGCCACAGTGACTGCTGCAAACACTGAGTAAACAGTGCCAGGAATAGCCTGATCACATGGCAGAACATCCCACTTTCTTTAACGATCCTTCATTGACACTGCTTTTTGGATTAGTCAATATTTCACATGTAGGAGAGATGCAATTGGAAAAGCCAACTAATGAATAGTTGAAAGAAGTGTATAATCCATCATAATTTTGTGTGCTATTTTAAATAAACACAATTTCACAACAATTAACTTTCCATCTTCTCCCTCTCAGCATTCATCTCCTGCTTACTGCCGAGGCTCTAAGTCCTTCCCTGAGCTCCATGCATTGGGAACTTTGTGCCTGGCTGAGCACCCAGTGTTTAACATATTATGATTTAAATATTTCTAATGTACAAAATGTCAATGGTCTGACCAGCATGTCTCAATGCAAAATTGAAAGATTGATTACCTTACTTACAGAAACATGGAGAAAATTTTAAATTACAAAAAATATATACCCACTGACATTTAAAATAAACCCCACAGCTGAATCTAATCTGTAAAGCAGTTTAGATAACATCCACAGAAATAACCAGAGGAAATATCTTAGGAGATCTCTGTTTTCTGTCTTCTACATCCTCCAATTTCTAGAGGTTTTGATATCCCAAAGCCCTAGAAAATACCATTTGGCTTCTATCTTGACTTGGGGCTTAAAAACATCTCAGAAAGATTAATCCATGCCTATTCCCATTCAGCAAAGAGCAGATTGAGGCCTCAGACATCTGCTCACAGACATGCATTGTTGTGGTGGAAGCAGAAGAGGGAATGAAAGAAATGTCACTTATTTAAAGGAACGGGGGTTGGATGGGCTCACAGCTGCCTCATCAACAGCTGCAAGTGCAATGCAGCTCCATATGGACTGGCCCACAGGGCTCAAGTGGCAAGGAAGGACCTTGCTTGGCTGTACTATTTTGCTGGACATGTTGATATGGGTCCTCATTAACCAGCGACTGATTAATGGTACCTAATTAAAGCAGGGGACAGCAAAGAGAATGGAGTGGTGGAGGAATTAGGTAACCACAGAGCATCCTGTCACACTGCTTGCCTTGAATGTGCCTTGGTCAGGGTGAAATGCAACACAATTCCAGGAATTAACTCTTCCAGCTGATGCTATTGTTTCTGAGAGCTCCCATGCCACAAGGATTAATTCAATCTGTACCATTATTTAGTCAGCAACAACAGATGCTCATTCAGATGTCTTGGCAGAAGAAGATGGCTCCACTTAACACCAGAGTTTGCACATCACCCCAGGAGAGTCGTTCCACTGTCATATTCTGGTCCTCAGCACCCCTTCATATCTAAGGCTCTGCTTATATACATTGTATTCTCTGTGTGTGTTTGACATTTAAGATAGATACTTGGCAATAACATCTTAGACAAAGCAGTACCCTGTCTGGGAAAAAGTGGAGGATTATTACTTAGATGAGGAAAATGGAAAGTCGAAGAGAAACAAGCTATTTGTTCTCCTCCTGCTCTGTTTCCCCCGCAAATGCTGCTTGCCCAGTCATCCTGTCCCTTCAGTGGAGGAAGCAGAACTGCCTGCAGCCAGCTTTTCTGCTGTGCTAAATGCCACTGCCATCTCTTGACCAGGTCCTCAGCTCCCCTCAACAGCTGGCTGTCGGCCCACCAAGCACAAAGGGCCCGCTCCAGCCCTCGCCTCCTCTGCCAGCCCCAGGAATGTTTGGCTCAATGGAAATCCATGGAGCAAATCCAGCACAAATAACAGAGGAAGGAGACCTGGTATTATCAAACGAGTTAAAATTATTCCAGGCCTAGCATTTGGGTCTGCAGTACCTGGTGTCTCAGCCTCGAATTTCTCCTCACGTCTAAGAAAGCTGTGAAACCATGTGCCCAACAGGATTTTCTGGGGCAATAGTCTGCCTGGCAAGACCAGACTCAAGAGAAAATTTGCTTAGGGTCACACACCTATTCTTTGCTTTTAATAAAAAAATAAAGAGTTTCTAATTAGAAAAGTAAAATGTTCTCCACTCAGGTGCTGAGCTGAAGCTGGGTGACCAGATGTCTGCCATGAACACCAAGCAGCTCCCAGCTCTTCACATGTCCTCCTTGCCTGGGATGCTTTCTGCTGGGAGGAAACATAGGGGACTGAAGGTCTCCCACTGAGAGGCCATGGGGATAGGAAGGAATAAAGCCTCCCAGGGGTTTTGGTTGGAGAGGTCATTGTAGACAGTGATATCTAAAGAGCAGGACTCATCCTGGAAGATCAGTCAGTTCACCTAACAGCCCTGCAGTATCCCTGGAAAACCTCCCATGTGCATGTCCTGTGAATTATTGCCTTCCAAAAGAGGGCAAGGGAAGAAGGATATTGCAGAAAGCAAAAGTAGATTTTTCTTTCCCTCACAGCAGGACATGGCTGAGCACAGGGAGAACTAGACAAGAAGCAGAGGGTGTTGTGCTTAAGTGTATGGGAAGGTGATGGTGCCAGAAAATACTAAGCAGGCTGGGATTGCTGAGGCTGGAAAGGAGTCAAGGCGAGATGACTGAAGTGTATAAATACTAAAAGATCTGGAGATGGTGGGTGGGGAATAGCTGCCCTCTCCTGCCTCAGCACAAAATTAAGAGCACCTCTTCAATTTGCAGGCAGCAAGCAGAAAATAAATAGAGGAAGTCCTCTTTCACACAGTGGAAATTAAACTCTGGAACTTATTGTTACAGGATGCTGCCAAGGCCGAAACCCAACTGGAGGTGAGAAGGGTTACATGGGGGCCACACCAAGGAGAGCCATGAAACCTCACAGCCCTTCTCAGCCAGTCCTGAGGCACGGGCAGCCCAGCACAGCACCAGGAGAGAGGAAGGAGCAACCAAGAATGACTCACATTTCCTTTCTTAAGCATTTCTGGGAACGCTAGGGAACTCCTTGTACTGGACCAAGGTACAGGCTTCACTGTACAGAGCACAGGGTCACCTGCACTATTGTTCTGACCTGCTCTGGCTGTTCTTTGGCATTCATATTACAAACTGGGGGCATTGTTTTCTGAAGTGACTAAAGGCAGGTAAAGACGCTTGAGAAATTATCATACTTGCCAAAAATACCTTTCAGAAATTGCTGTGGATGATTCAGCCATAATACAGAAAATAATGCTATTATTAAAGAACATACAAAAAGAGAAAAATGAACAACCAGAACCACTTGTGTCAACTTTTTTGAGTGAAATTAATTTTTTTCCAAAACACCAGTATGAGCTGAAAGCCTGCTGTTATTAAAATTAATTGTAACGACCTAAACATTCTATTAGATTGAGCACAGCCTGGGGTACAGGCCTGATATCTTTTTCTCTCAGGTTGCTGAAACGAAAGAGAGAATCATCTAACCTTGCCCCATGTTCCTGGGATGTGTTTTAGGGTACCAATGCCCAACATTGGAAGTGCTGTCACTGAGAGTCTGTCTCAGCATGACATGGAGAAGCTGCCACCCCATCAGTGAAGCCTCCGTCAGTCACAGCCCCACAGACAGGGACACAGGGACATGGGGCAGGAGGCTGGGCTGGCAGGGCTCCAGGCACCAGTGCTGGCCAGGACTGAGAAACCCAGCAGCTGGCACATGGTCAGCTAGAGACACCTTTCCTCCCAGAAGCAGGGGATTTCCTGAGCGGGGGGAGACTGCAGCATCCTTGCTCCACTGGTAAAGATCTCTCCAGGGGAAGCCACAAAGCTCCCTCCTGCATCACAGGATTCCCCAAGCAGATGGGCTGCCTTGGCTCAGCTGCCAGCAGAGGCTTTGGTGAGAAGGTTGCTCCCCAAACACCTGCCCCACGGCCCACAGCAAACACCAGGCATGCACATTCCACTGGAAGGAGGCCAAGGGAGCAAAACATGTTTTTATGGAGTGACAAAGGCTGCTAGATGGGCTGGCAACACACCTGGGAGGCAGCAGCAGCATTTGAGGGTCAGGTAGTGTCTTCTGGGGTCCTGTAGGAGTACACTGCAGATATGAGCATCTAGGGAGAAATCTCTTCCTTTACTTTGAAGCCACAGAGTAGTGACTGACCTCTTGCCCTTTGGTGTGAAAGAAAAAAGGCAATAATTATGTCCTCCAGGCAACAGATGAGTGGGAAGCACTGCACACCCATACCAGAAGAATTCCTAAAGGTAGTCCCATCACCAAAATTATCACTCAACTCAGAACTGTCCAAGCAGGAAGGATTTCCAGGTTTTCCAACTCCAATTACCAGCTGTCTGAAACAATGACATAATCAACAGGGAGTGAATTGCATCAGTAGTCATATCCTGAGAAGAAGAACCAGATGCACTGAGTATCCTACTGAACTACAAACCTCTCACAGTCTGTCAGCTCTCTGAAGGAGTATTTACAAACATACTGCTCTTCAAAGCTGGACCTATTGTTTCAGAGGAAAAGAGGAAACTAAAACAAGAAAAGAAATTACCTTGACAAGTAGGTTTACTAGAATGATGCTTTTGTTAAGCCTACAAAGAGGGCAGCTGTTGGTGCTATTCATAGTCCATTTGAAAGGAAGGAAGGGGGTAAACTAGTGAAATGGTGGAACCATCCAGAAAAGAAAAGACAGAAAGTCACATTCAAGAAAAGACAGAAAAGTCACATTCAGATAGCTAATCTGTGGAGCCTTGTGTTGTCACATTAAGACCAAATGAATACTTCCACTGACTGCAGGAGGCAGTAAATCAGTCCAGCAATTAAAAATATGAACTTTCTCCCTACTCTTCCCCCTTGCAATCAGTGCATGCTGCTGAGTGCTCTGGCTGTCCTCCAGAAGAGCACTCACATTCACAATCCAGCCAAAGCCACCAGCTCAGGTGTTTACTGGCAAGCACATGCTAAAATGTGCTGCTGGACCAAGGCTGAAAGGGTCAGCTAGTTGCAGCCTGCAGCTCCCTGCAGCCCCAGGACAGCAGCAGGATATTCCATGTGGATGGCAGTTCCTTGGCCTGTGGGTCACTGCTGGTCCCTGAGGCATGGGGAGGTCATCCGCAAAATGTCATCTGCTGTCATTTTGTTTTGAGCCATGCAAAGGGTTTTCCTGTACACACAGAATGGGAAAGCAAACCAAGGAAAACCAGAGACATTTTAACCTGGCTTGGTTGGTGTGCTTGTAA
Organism: Zonotrichia leucophrys gambelii; assembly: GCF_028769735.1. Classification (NCBI taxonomy): domain Eukaryota; kingdom Metazoa; phylum Chordata; class Aves; order Passeriformes; family Passerellidae; genus Zonotrichia; species Zonotrichia leucophrys. The sequence continues at coordinate 19,232,304 of NC_088169.1, read as the reverse complement.
ATAAGTGGCAACACAGTGTTAAATGATCTGAATTTTCCTAGTGCGGGGGAGCCTCATCCTTGGATTATAGTTTGTCAGGCCTTCACATTATCAGAAGTAATTAAAAATCAAACTGTAAATAATTTCCTGTTGACTGACTAGTCACATGCCAGCCAAATCTCTGGAGGGTGTAGCTGTTCCTTGAAAAGAAAGAACTCTTGCTGGATTGTGAAAACAGGTGAAAAAAACATCAGAATTATTTTTTCTGCTCCCAGAATAGTAACCAGAATTAGACTTTGACCTTTCCAGAGCGATGCATGTAATTAAGGAAATCAAAGCTACTGCTGTATCTCCAAGGCAAAAGAAAAAACCCTGTTTTGATCACATTTACTTCTTTTTATAAACCATGAAAGACTGGATGTTCAGTGTTTAGACTGACATTCCCTCTGCTAAAGAGGAAGCGCACTACTACATATAAAAAGGAATGTGGGGGAAATCAAAAAATACCTGAGTGAAATATCATCTCCAATATACCTTTGTGATGGCTTTGCTTTTGTAGTATTCAAATGTAGAGGTTATTTTCACCTCTTCTGCTGCCTCATGAATTCCCTCAGGGACTGTGATTTGAGCTTCAAACAGAAAAAAGGAAAAACTTCTTTTTTATCATGGAAAGAGATAAAATGGGCAGAGGCAAGAAAAGCTCCTTTTGTTCTGATCTTTCAGACCTCAAAACATATTTCAATTCATGAAAATATGTACTTAAACCTCTTACAGATCAAGAGTATGCATTCCCTTTACCTTTCTAAAAATGTATTTTAATTTTAATATTGCATATATTATTTTCCTTTTTGGTATAGGAAAATATTGTTGTTTCTATTTAGATAATGTCTGTTGTTTCTGTTCTGTGTTACTTGTTATTTATTGAAGATTAAGCTGTTATGGTCTCTTACATAAATCCTTACCACGTGGATTATTGATCCTGTAATCTGTAATAATATTGTATATTCTGTCATCCAGCTGGCAGAAATAACCACTAAAAAGCACACATTCTAAAATTTGTTGAAATTCTACTCAAACAAAAACCAAACCTAAAACAATAAACATGGTCAACAAATGACACTTCTAAATAAATATTGTGATTTCTCTCTAAAAATGCCTAAAGACAGTAGACTATATTATTAGATTGATGGTCTATTAAATTTTAGGCTTAAAACCAAAACAATTTTTTAGTCATGCAGACACCCTTCAATATTAAGCTTGTTGCATTTTGTACTTGCAAAATTTTATTCTTTTTACCCTTCTGAGGAAAATGCTTCCTTGGCTTAGGTTGTTTGGAAGGGCTCAGCAAAAGCTGTAATGTGGAATATTTAGACCAAACAGGGAAATTTTAGCAAGGCTTCATACTCTGTACCTGACACCTAATCCCTGACATTGACAGAGCTGCAAGCCTGGATTTACAATGTGCCTTGATTTTGAAGTTAGCTTGTGATGCCATCACCTGCCTGATTTCAGTTTGCTCTGGAGCAGGTCTGGAAGTCTCCTCCTGTCTGTCCACGAGGGCAGATTTTGCTGTTGGAAGGGATTTGGCCTATTGGAGGCAGCTGCTGTCCCTGTGATTGCTTAGACACTTCTCAGTTCCAGCCCAGCATCCTTGCAGGTTAATGGGGTGCTGCAACATGCACATCTGATTTTCAGTTTGGTCCCAAATCTGGATTTTTTGCAAATATGCACTAAACATGAACTCATCATAAAACTGAGTAGAATTCAGGATTTGACAATAAGTCTGTGCGAGATTTCAACATTACAGAGATGTGAATGGTGTTTTATGCCATCTCACAAGGGTCCAGCTGTGATGTTGAGAGCATGTCTGAGACAGAGCAGTGTCCAGCATCACATTCACTCCCTTTTACTGTTGCTCTTAGAGTTAAAAAACAACCCACTAGCTCAGGAACAAAATCAATCCATCTCAGAAATGATGAGCTAGCAGAGAGGCTGTTGTTTACTTGCATCAAATCTAGGAACTGGGTCATTTTTAAACCCTGAAAGCCTGAGCTGCCAGGAGGCTGCATGTCCCCTGTGCTTGGGGCTGGGCTGATCCTGGCTCACTGTGGCAGCACCTCATGGCAAGCACTGGAGCAGCATGAGGATCCCTGTGCTGGCAGGTTTGGTTTGTTCCTCATTGTCCAACCTTTTGGCATGGCTTGGGGGGCACAAGACCCCAGGTGTTCTGCAGCACCCTGAGGTCAGCTTAGGAGCTCATGAAAGGCACAACTCCTCTCCACAGAGAAGGCAGAGCCTTCTGTGAGGAAAAGACCACAGAAGGGTTTTGAAGAGTAGCAATTTCTCCTGGATTTTCCTGTGGGAAATTATGGATAGGTAACATGAAGATCCCAGTCAAGGCTTCAGTAAAAACCCAAGTGAAGTTCCAACAGTAGGTAAAACTTCAAGATATTACACAAATCTGAATGAAATTAATTCAGTTTTAGAAAATTTATATGTTCCCATCTTATCTGCAGCAACATGTGGCTGTTGATAATGCTAGGTTTTATTCACATAATTTTTAATTTGCATAGCTGTTACAGTAAGTGCTTCATAAATCATTTGTGGTTGGAGAAAGTTCCTAAAATCACTCTGCCCTGGGAAATATCCAAACAAGTTACCAATTCTTTCATGCAGGGAGAGAATTAACTTCTTCTGGTAAATCTAAATAGCTGGTTAGGTACATCCTGCCTCTGGTGATCAGTTCCCCTCTTCAGAGGTGCTTTTTCCTCTTCTGCACAGAACCTCCAGCTCTCAGCATTTTCCATGCCAGTGGCTGTCATCCCACCATCCCTGCACTTTGTAGTGCACATCAGACCTGGGACAGGGCAGCACACAACCGGTGCAGGACCTTACAGATGAGATTATTAACCTACAAAAGTTTTAGATTCTTATTTTTCAGATATATTGTGAAGTTCATTTATCTCTTTTCATAAGGAAGAAATATATGTCTCCACAGCAAACGTACACTTCTGCCCATTCACATTTCACAACTTTTTAGCACATCAGTTTCAGACATCTTTTATGAGGTGGAGTTTGATACAAAATGATCTAAAATATATTCATTTTCTAAAAGTTTAAAAAAAAAAGAGTGGAAAAGACCCCATCAGTTCTACTGGGAGATGAATGAGCCCAGTTTGTATTAAATGGCAGAGAATTCATACAGAAGAGCTACCATGACTGCCAGAAATGTAAATAATGCTTTGGTTAGAAATTGCAGTGCATTGTATACCTGAGACACAAAGTTTTAGGAAACCAGGCATCATTAGTCCTACTTATCAAGGGCTTTGGCATTTAGGAGAGAGACACTGGTGAACAGGCTTATGCAGGGATGTTCACTGACTTGGGGTAATTATGTCAGGAGATTGGCTCTGCTTGTGACAGGTGGGTAGAGGCAGCTGATTTAGCACTTCAATATATTATTCTGGTTGTTGAAAAAAATAATGCCTGTAAAGAATGTATAATGCTTTTGGTGGAGGCTTTTATACATCTCCATGAATACAGCCAAGGTTTTTTATCTAAAATACATTTATATTTGAGGGAGATCATACTCCCACTTCTCTCTCTGTATGTCCCCCTTAGACACGTAGTCATGTTTACTTTGTCAAATCCTCCCTTGTACTTGTGGATCAATTAGTTTTATTTCTATACTGTCTCCATCCAAATTCTTTCATTTTAAAAAATCACAAAAGAGGAAATAAATCACATTAAAACCCCATTCAGCATGGTTGTATCATGGTGGTTATGTTGCTATGGAAACATCTGTGTGAAGAGACTATGATACTCTTGAAGATTAGCATTTTATCCCATATTTCCAATTATGTCATCAGACTGGATTTTCAGTGGCATAAGCTGACATAACCACAGGAAAATTAAGTGATTTATAATGGGTAAAGATGTGAACTGGCAATTATTTGAGAAAAAACCCTAACAATTTACATGATGGGAAGTCTGAATCTAAAACTGCTGCTGCCCCATGCATATTTGAAAGGTTGGATTAAGTTCTGCTTGAATCATCCTGGAATAATTTTTGTTTCCTAATGAGTCCTAGGATTCAAGCATGCAGCAAGAGAGCACACAACCTCTGACAGACTGATTTTAACTATGCAGGGTACTAAATGTGGTGCTGTCTGGGAGCAAAGTCTGCACTGGGGCATGGGCACCTGGGGCTACTCTCCTCACTGGTGTCTCTGCATTTCTCACCATGCTCTGTCAGACCTGCTTGCTCACTCTGTGCGTCTGGGCAGCTTCCACACACAGCAGCCATTCTTCACTTCTAGGCTGGGTCCCCAAACCAGCACAACCTCTGCATTTGCAGAGGAGCATTTCCTGTGCTTTCATCCTGGTCAGTGCCCCCTCAATCTTCTCAAAGGCTCTCCAGGCTTGTTTCCATATCACTGTTCCTACTGGTGTTTCCATTTCTCACTATTCCTACTGGTGTCCTGTGCCTATAACAGATATTGGAGGTATACAGTGGTAAAATATCTGCAAAACATTTTAAAATGTTTTGTGTAGTAGGGATTTTTTGTACCAGCAAAACAATTACATTCGACAGGTGGCCCAGTCTCTCAAGAAAGTTGTCCACCTTGTTTCATTTTGATAAACCATTTTGATGGCCATTCCTTTATGGAATCAAAATTCCCTCAAGACCACAAAGAAAGAAGAATTCCTATGTTGAAAACCATTTAAGTGTATAAATTAAATTAAGAAATGTGGTAGAATAATTTAAAAGATTAAAAGCAAAACGTAAAGTAAGAGTTGGTGCACCAGATTTAGCTTTGGCCACGTGTTCTTGGATTGGTAATAAGCAACATATTAATAACATCATCATGGACAAAGACCTTCAAAACAAAGGTATAACCACTCAAGCATTATAACAGTTCATACACAAAAGCACTTCCATGAAGCATGGTATCAGTTCCCTCTTCAGGAAAGATTCATCTGGGCTGTTAAAACTTATCATAAAACAATCATGCTGCTACATTCTGAACAAGGTGAGATCCCAAAGTGAGGAACTTGAAGCAGAAGTGTTCCATCCTCAGTCTCAGGGCCCCATCTGCCCTCACACCTGTGTACTCCAGAGTCCAGGCTGTGGGTCAGCCAGGAAGAGGGCAGTGGGGCTGGAGGAACAGGGGCCAGGCTGGGAGATCAGTCTGTCTGAGCCTGCATGATCAGTCTGTCTCAGCCCATCCTCACTGTGTGCATGGGATTGCTTGGGGGCAACTGCTTGGCCTACCAGGTCAAGCTAAATATGGAGTTTTCTGGAAAATACACATGTGTTTTCACATATTTTAAATTAGCATCTAATATTATGTATGTGATTAAATATAATTGTAGGTGTATAGTGTAATGATCTGAGTTGGGGTGTACTGATGTCATTGTATGATCTCATGCTTTACAGTCAGGTCTGCAGGCAGATGCTGCAGATTAGCTCAGCTCCAATAACTGCAAGGTGACTCCCTCTACATCTCTGGGTAAAAGTCAGTCCTAAAAAATATAACATGCAAAACTTCTTCAGAAGCCAGTGGTAGTTAAGGGAAACCATATAAGATTGGCTCCAGTGATATAATTTATGTGAAATCATATTTTCACCAATTAAACATGAAATATTGAAAGTTTTAAATCAAGGGAACTAGTTTTCCTATTCCACTTATTCAACAAAACATACTTCTGCCACATCTTGCTGATAACTGTGTTTCAATTAAGAGTATGCCATTATTTTGAACAGATTTCTTTTTAAAAAAGAGAACAAGGAGAGGGAAAAGGGAAGAATAAACAGAAAATGAAAATGAGGAGAGAAACTGTGGCTTTGCCTATTTTCTTCTGCATTAGCCAAAAAAATACAAAGCGACACTGGAGTTTCTTGTAAACTAAGTTGCAGATAATTTGCTACCATGTTGATAAAGGAGGCGATCTCAACAATGTGCCCTGTGTGCCATCTAGACTGTGCAGGAACTGCTAGGAACAGGGAGGAGAATAATTGTTAGCAAGCCAAAGTGGATGTGGTGCCAGTGCTGTGACTTTGTAACTGAAGCGAAGCAAATGGGGAAGGCTCCTGTCAGATTCTTTAGACCCTCCTTGCTTTCTCTATAGATTTCTCATCTGCTCACACACTGAAAGTTTTTTCCAGTGTTGATGTTGTGGTGACTCCCATTGTATATGTCTAATTTTTCCATCAGGCAGGTGACCTTGTAGGAACTGGGGATACTAGCAGCAGACTCCAGAAAGTTACAGAAAAAGTGTTTAATCTTTTACTTGCTTGATTTATTTCCAACAGTAGCAGTAAAGCTCATTCTCCTCTCCATTATAATGCTGTCGATTCAATTGCAATTACTTTTATTAATAATGTAATTATTAATAGTAACTCATAATTTTCCACATGGCCCTGGTCTTGAGTTAAAATTTACATAAAGGAATCCTCGTATTTAGCTATAGTACTCTTCAGTGGGTCTATGAAAAATTATTTGTTTTCTCTTGTCAGGAACTGGCTGTGGGAATGGCAATTGAATTTGTTGTTTGGATATCATAATTTCTATTCAGACTGAGATTCAGATACTAAGTGAATTTTTTTGTGTATTCTTTAGATGCCTGATAAATTAAATAAACATTCATAAAAGGTCCAAAATTTAAATTTGATGAAACATATAGTGTGTCCACATAAACTATTTACATTACTCAAGGGCAATTAAGGTAGTGATAGTGGAAGTTGGATAATCTGGTAGTTTTACGAGGCTTCACTTTCACTTTGAATCAAAACTATTCTTGCCAAATATGGTATCTTATTCCCAGAGTTTCAACTACAGATTTGAAGGGGGCAAGTGATTCCCATTACTCTTTGGAATGCACAAAACTCAAAAAAAGACATGAGCGAAATATTAGAAGAGCTGTGAAATGTTATTTTCATCCTTTCCTTTTTGTCTTGTCTGCACTGGGATGATCTCTCCTTCTCAGTGACACTGTTGGATGAACTCTGCAAAAGGGCATTTCTCTTTCAACAGTGACTGAGTGATATGGCCAAGCATGACTTTACTCCCTGCCAAGTTCGTGTTTTCAGCTGAGTAGAGAAAAAGAAAATCCTTTCTTTTCAGCTAAGGTTCTCAAAATATTTGTTGTTTCCAAACTCCAGCCAGCTCAATCCACATTAAAACCCTACACAATCTAAAAGATTAGTGAGATCATGTACCTGCACAATTTTCACCAAAACTGCCAAAAGGGAAAACACTTGCCTGATTTGTGCTGGCATGAAACAGCATCTAGAGTGCTCCCCTCTTTCTGATGCTAGCACATTTTAGCATTCCTGCCAACATGATTGTAGTCTCAAGGGCACCTTGAAAGAAACAACAAAAACTTTTAAAAAATTAGTGATAAAAATACCCTTCTCGAAAAATAAAATAAAAATAGCACTAGTATTTCTGGAAAGGGTTAGTTTGTTTTCCTTTTTTAAATTAATTTTTTCTAAGGAATTAATAGTCTAGGGATTCAAAGGGAAACAACAGCAGGGCTGCATGTGCTCACAGTGTGGCGTATCTTGTCATCTCAAAGGTTCCCAAGCGGTTGGTCCGCAAAGATTTGAGAGGTCACATAGTTTTAACACTTCCCCATCTCCTACTGCTTAATCCCATTTGTAATATCTAAAAATACACATCTTGCTTTCCCAGTATAGCTTTCCCATGTAAACTTGGACTTGCTGCCATTATCCCAGGACATGGTGATGTTCTGCAGGGTGGGAGAACAGGACACGTTTGCCAGCTGGAAGAGAGACAGTTTCTGAATGGAAGGGGAGGATTTCCCTGAGATAATGTTTCTATTCATTCTGGAAAATTACCAAGGACATTTTTACTAAATAGCATTCAGACTGGTTTCAGACACCTCTGCAAAAGGAATTCTGACTCTCTGGTCAGGAAGCTGGGCTAGGCAGTGCCCATGGGAAGCAAGAAAGAGCTGAGGTGTCTGTGCCTGGTGCATTTTATGCTCAGGCATGACAACTGCTGCTTAAAAAATTGAAGCAAGCCAGAGAATTAGAAGCCCTTACAGAGCAACTCAGGGAATGCTATTCCCTGGAAGGTATATCTAAATTGTCTACTCTAATCAGTTCATTCTTGTTTTGAAATATTTTGAGGACATAAGTATCTTGCTCCAATAAAACATACCAGTGACTTTAAACGATTCGTCCACTGACACACACTAATTTTACCACACAATTTTGCTTTAACTTGTTATTTTTCATAATGACCTTAGACTTCCCAAAGCACACCTCAGGCCTTGGGCAAAATTGTTTGCATGCACAAAAATTTCTATAAGCATAATGCCTGTTTTTCTCCATGAAGATTTATTGCTGTCCTTTGCAAGAATGTTGCTGGGGAAACAGTGACTCCTAGTCATATTTAACATGATGCCTACAATTAATCTGTTACCAATTTGGACTGGATAGCTCTTTCACATAGTACATCTGTTAACAAATTTCTCCAGGTAGATAATCTATCTACATGTGTATTTTGAACAAAACAGAATCACGTGTTAGACCTCACTGACAATTATTTTCTCTGAAAGTGTTTTTCCATTTAGCATGTCCAAAGAGAGTTACATTTGTCAATCTTCTTGAGACAGTGATTCAAATAGGTTTATTAATATCTCTTAATCTCAATTAATGTATACAAAAATATCTAGATTTTGAAAGAATGCTTTCTCTCAGGAGTTAGGATGATTGCACTTTAAGCTATTTCTTGACTACCTAAGCAACATGTATGGAGGTAAAGTAAATGCAATACTTTACTGATAAGGACAAACTTGATAGAGATGATGTGAACATAAAAATGGAGTCATATCCATGTACTCAGTGAAGGGAACTAACTAGCATTTAAGTGAACTAGAAACTGGCAATCAAGAAAAGTCAATCTGTGTGAACTCATCATCATCAGACTGGAAATGGTTGTTGATTGTTTTGCTTCACATCGTATTTTCAACTGAGTGGAGAAAAAGAAAATCCTTTTTTTTCAGCTAAGGTTTTCAAATTATTCGTTGTTCCCAAACTCCAGCCAACACGATCCACATTAAAACCATGGTTTGCATGGATTCATTTTAATATGACCTAATGAATCTCACACCAAGACCCACAGAGTCTGAGTTCATCTAAGAAAAGTACACACCATTTAACTGTGTCTCTAACCTGATGTTTTAGTCAAAATATTAGGAACTCCAGGGTCAGGAAACACTATCTTCCCCTGAGAAAGTCAGCTGTCATTTCCCTGTGAGTCAAAATAGGAAACAAATGAGGGGAACAGCAGGGACTTTGGGAAGCAGTAATGTATGAGCTGTCTGTGTCTTGGTACATTACTTAAGGGTTAGGAAGAGAGAAGAAAAAGGAATTCTGGAAAATAAATCTGTTGAGCTGGAGAACTGCAGAAAAATGTAGTCTCATTTTCAAGTAACCAAAAAACGTGGCCTTGGTAGACCTGAACTTTCTGATCACAGGAACGGAGGTGGAATCACCTGCTCTTTCTGCTATGCAACCTCACCCACTAAACCATCCTCAATCTTTTTATTGCCTTCCCACTTCACAGCCCACAGAAGTTGTTCCAAGCAGGTAAGACAGGAAAACTTCTGCAAAAATTTTCACACAATTTCAGACATCATTCATGATCAAAGTGATGCATCTTCTCTTCCACTCAGGCACTTCACTAAAAATTGGGAACTCTTCCAAGCAGAATGAATTGCATTAGACTTTCATCTCATCGTGATAACTTTCTTTGTTAAGCAAAGACTCATTAGCCTCTAGTACAAGAATGATATCAATCCCTTGTGGCAAGGAATTGTAATAAAACCACTTATGAACTCCTAGGCTTACACCCAGTGCCCTCTGAATAGTTGCAGTCAGGAGCAGGGAAATTCTACAGCTTGTCCAAAGAATTTTCAGTGTTTGTGGCATATGAAAGCAATGCTTTCTCCCCAAGACTGTGCTATCACTTTTGAAAATGTTATTTTTAAAACTAGTGTACTAAAAATATCACAGTACAGCCTAGTAGCAGACTACTCATTTTAGTTCCTTTATAAATACACTTTTCCGGATTAAAGAAATTTTTGTCACTCCAGCATAACTCATAAGGTAGTTTGAGCCTGTTTGGAGACAGGATGGAGAAGAACTGTCTGAAATTCAAAGGAAAGACAAAAGCAGGGTCCTACACCTGAGAAAGAATAACCCTGTGCATCAGGCTGTGGGCTGACCTGCTGGCAAGCAGCTCTGTGGAGAAGGACCTGGGGCATCCAGGCAGATAAACAGCCATCCATAAGCCAGCAGTGTGCCCTGGGGCCAAAAATGCCAATGACATTCTGGAATACAGGCCAAAGTTGGTGTCCTGCCTCTCTGCTCACCTCTTGGGAGGCACATTTGGAGTGTTGTGTCCAGTACTGAGTTCCCCATGACAAGAGAGACAATGGAGCTCCTGGAGTGGGTCCAGTGGAGAGCTATAAATATGATCAAGGGACTGGAGCATCTCTCTTATGAGGGACCTGGGCTTGTTAAACTTCAAGAAGAAGACTGAGAGGGGAAATCATCAATGCCTATGAGTGTCTGATGGGAGGTGTCAGAGGATGGAGCCAGGCTCTTCTCAGTGGTGCTGTGCAATAGGACAAGAGACAACAGCAAAAATTGATGCACAGGATGTTCCATCTGAACACGAGGAAGAACTTCTCTACTGTGTGTGACCGAGCCCTGGAGCTGGTTACCCAGAGAGGCTGTGGAATCTCCCTCACTGGAGATGTTCAGGAATTGTCTGGATGCAATCCTGTGCAATGGACTCCAAGATAACCTTGCTGAGCATGAGCCAGATGACCACTCTGGTCCTTCCCAACCTGACCCACTCTGTGATTCTGTGATTCTGTGTATGAAAATGGATCTGACTCTGCTGTTACAAGGTAGAATTCCAGAACCTGAGCAGATATAGTCCAGCACTACAAATGGTAGAATTATTTTATTCATATTCCTTACAGATAAATCTGCAGATTTAAGACTTTATGAAGCCTACAGAAACCAACAGAAGCTCTTTCGCTGGACATGTTCCTAAAACTTTGAAGAAGGCACTGTGTACATAGAATCAGATCAAAGGATATGGATACTGGATTAGGCAAGCAGCAGATTACAAAACAACATTAGCATTTGCCCTTTGCAAAGGTTAAATATGTTCCTGTCTTAAATATTGCATCCATGTTCCCATGAGGACTATCCATTAAAAAGATTTTGGATTAAAATGGAAACAGGGCTAGAATACAATCAGAAAGAATTTTTTAGAACTTTGGAGGAGACATTATTATAAATAAATAGCTCAGAAAGCTTCAGAAGCATCATAAATCATAAGCAGTCTTGGAAAAAAGGAAAATGCTCTTTCAAGTAATAAAGTCTTTTAAAACTAAATGAAAGTCATCTGCTTGTATTAAACTCTCCAAATTTCAAGAAAATTTCACCTTATTCAGTTCCAATACAAATGTGGTGCTCAGAAGCTTCAGTTATTAGTCTTTGAGAGTGCACAAACATTATCAAAGCAGCCAATCTCTTAATGCATTTTCATTCTGAAGTCACTGCAAAAACAGATGAAGAAAAATGTTCCTGATCTTGTTTGTTTCAATTTGAATCTCAGAGGAAGTTATGGGATACCTGGAGAGAGAGTTCTCCTATCTCAGATTAGACATCTGCCATGTGGATGTATGAATCAGTCACCCTAGACTCTGTCTGACATCTGAGGCAAAAAATGAGTTCTTAATCTGACCTGTCTCGAGCAAATGCTACAGGATAAATTGAACTGTTTCTTTCTATTGATGTGGGAAGAGAGTGGAGGCATCTGGCTCTTCTGTGAACACCTAGACTGCAAGACAGCCTCACTGTGTCAGCTGAATGCTAAACCAGCCTGTTGTACTCAACTAACTCAACTAACTTTGATGCTTCAGCTCCTCCTTGACCTCATACAATAATCACTTTGCTTGTGTTTCAAATATATTAATTCCTCCATAAAACCCAATATGACAGCTAGTGGAAGTTAGCAAAGCCTTTGTAGGTTAAAAAAAATCCCACCCCCTTGTTTTTATGGGCCCCTATCTTTTTTACAGCTTCAACCATGCTCAGAACTTCTTGTGCAAAAAATGAGTAAATATTAATAAGGGGAAGGTGTGGAAACACCTAAGCATGGGCATGTGACTTCTGGAGAGACAAGGATAAGATACATAGTACTGCAAGTCTGAATTACCTGTCAGAAATAACCTCTCATTCATCAGAAATACTCTTACACAGTGAATTCCCTGAACTGGATATACTGTGTTATTACTGAAAAGAAACAATATTGAGTGATTCTAGATTACTCCTATAGTCTCTCTGCAAGGATTCAGAGTCAGATCTTATACATACAATGGACATCAAAAAGAGGAACCAGACTGTACCTTCCCAGAAATGGCCATTTATGTGCTTAAAAGAAACATGAGTGGAACAAGCTTAACAACGCAAGAAATCACACACAGATCACAGTCTGGAATCATCCAAAAGGAAAAGCATAAGGAAAAAAATATTTTGGCACTCAGGCATTGCCTAGCAGAGACTTTAAGTTTGCATGCAAAAGGAAAAAGCAAGTAGCATTATACAGTGAAAGTAATATGTTCAAAAATCTAGTTTTGCCCATTATTTGATACTGTTACAAACTTTTCATGGTTGCTTTATGGTCTTGGAGCAGACCACTACATATATTCTCACTGCAGATGGGTGATAGTTAAGATTAAGATTTCTTGCTTTGTTCCCTTTGGCTAGGCTGGTGCTGCTCTTGGTGTGACTGACTGAGAAGGCAGGAACAGCAGTGCAGAGATGGAACCTGGAGTGGAAGGGGAATAAAGGGAAATGTCTGAAACTGCCATCCTATGAGACAAAAACATACCATGGAATGCCACATAGTAATCTTACTCCTCTCTTACCTGAAACACAACCATACACACAAACACAGTGTCTGGAAGGTGAGTTTTGCCTTCTAGGATTCTTTTCCAAATCTCACCTGGCAACAGCAATAGTAAATATGAAACTCAATCCTGAATTTTTCTGTTTCCTGTAACTTCTCTGCAGCAGCATTCCCGTCAGAATGAAATACAAGTGCTAGAAATCCCTCCAAATCTGAGCTAATTTACACAAAAAACTTCCCAAGCCAAATTTTATTCTAGGTCCTGAACAGGGCATTGAATTGTGCAGTTGTGTGAACACACAAAGAAAGCATGACATCACCCCAACAGTTGTATTTGTTCAACTCTCTTTAAGGGAACATTTGTGGTTTTTCAATAAGGGTGCCATGGCTCTCAGGAGGGACAGAAGCTGTTTTCTCAGAAACTATCAACCAAGGTTCATTTATACTCTTTGGGAATGGCCTTTCAGTTCCTGATGGCAGTTATGTGCCAAAGGGGCCTAGAAGGACTTTTTGGAGACTGTCACTAGTGACCGAGGAATGTTGCGCTATTTCCTTTCCCTGAAACTGCTAAATCATCCCTGCCAGCTCCTGGAGCTTATAAAGTTATTCTGAGTCACAAATTGGTTTCCATCCCATTGAACCAAATTATATCCAGGAATGGTCATATACTGTGCCTGTGCTTTCTGGAGAAAAGTCTTATGAGAGGGAGATAAGATTCCATTCTTTCCTCAAGCAATCTGTTCATCAACATCCCTATAATATTCCCAGCCAAAGAACCCTTGGTTGAAGTTTAAAGAAACAAGGGTTGTTGTCTACCTGAATGGCTCTTTCATAGGACTCAGGGGAACATGGGGAGGGGAGAATTTGGTTTCATTCCACCAATTTGCCAATTCAGAGAACTCAGATTAATATTAACAACCTTCCTGCCCTTTCTTGAACATCCACAGTAAGGAACAGGACATAGGGATTGTTACATATTGTAGGGTGAACAGAGAAAATAGTGACTTGGAAGGAAACAGGGGAATATCTAGGATAACTTCTATTCCTTTAAGAAAACCCAAACAAACAAGCTGCTATATGCTGCTCAATTTTACCAATAAGTTTAACTGCGGAGGCTGATATCTCTGCATCACACATCCAAGTACTACAAGAAGCAATTATGAAGAGCTAGGAAAGTGCTTCCAAATATAATAATAGTTTATTTAAGTCCATCTGGTGGTAAGACACCAAGAGGGAGTGTAAGTATGAGCCTAGAGAAAGTGAGTAGAACATAAACAGGATGTGATGGAGGAGGCAAATAATCTAAAAGAATTTTATTTTTGTAGAGTTTCATTAGATGGCTTTTCTGTTACAGCAGCAATGTTTTGCTTGCTGCCAGCTGCTGCATCCCACTCCAACTCAAACACCCCCCCCCCCCCGGTATTTAATGTAAGGCTTGTTATGCTTGTAAGCCTTAATTAGTATTTATGAACTGATCAAGATGACGGGGCACAAATTAGAAATCTAAGGTCTCATGACCATCCTGCTGAGGATAGGAGGCCACTTACACCTGACAGGGTGGGTTATGTTCCCACAGCATGTGATGCATGCATGCATGGATGTACTGCCCTATTGATCCTCTTCCATGCTTCCCTCATAGCCTGAGAAAACATCCACCAAGTCTTCTTGAAGAAGCTCTAAATACCCAAGCACACCTGCAAGAACACCCAACTTGTTCAGATTCTCAAACAAGGTAACACAGCACAGAAAGCGCACCTGTTGCATTCCACAGCAGCAGATAATCAATGTTTACATTTTTTTCCTGAGGCCTCTTAGCTTCTCAGGAAGAAAAATCCTAAGGAAAGGATTTTTCATCAAAGATATCTGGGACAGAAACGCAGTGAAGTTGAGGCAATTTTAGCTTTATCATGAGGCAAACTTGCCAAGGTAGGCCTCGGGCAAGAGCAGAGAGCTGATCTTGTTTTGATAAATGTCTTCACTGTGCTTTTATACCATGGTAACTCACATGTGTTAGTTTTCATATTAACAAAAAATACCAAAAAACAACAAAACTAAACAGAAAACTAAAGGGGGTAGTGGTGGGAGAGAGGATGATTTATAGTAGAAGTGACATATATAGTAGAATCATTTATAGTAGAAATGACACAGCATCACAAATGGATTCTCACTTAACTTGCTGGTGGTTTTCCACTGCTCCTTGCCTCTCTTATTTTTTTTTCCTATCCATAGGCTACCAGAGTTTATCCAGGCAGCTGCCTGTGCCAACTCTACCCCAGCAGCCCAGCAGCAATAAAACAGTTAATAGCGTGTTGGTTTCTCTCCATGTTTTGAGTGACCTACGATGTCTGCTAACTCTGTGCTCCTGATTACAGAAACATAACTGTCCAAGGAAAAGCTATTCCCCTTTCTCTTGCTTCACAGCACACACTGGGCTTTCTTTCACCATGAGTCTGTTCCAAACACTTTTCTGTGGGGGTGGGGAGGGTGGGAAACTCTGTCTGAATGCCATATGTTCACTGAGAGGTCATTACAATATGCCAAAATTTTATAGGGGTGAAAATATCCCAGGAAGTTGTTATTTATAAATTCCCAAGAAATTTAGCTTACAGAATACAAAAATAAGCCTTATGTAAATGAAAGTAATAAAATTAATACATGCCAAAGGCAGGTCATTTTACTTTTACTTTCTATCTCTGCTACATCAACACAAAAAACATCACCAGTTCCTGCTCTCTGTCCCATATGAACCCAGAACTGTACAGGTTGCTCTGAAAAACCTCAAATCTGATCTGTAAATATCAAGCCTAAGAGCTCCCACATGTGTTTCTTAAACAGTTGGAAGTCATTACTGCTGTTAAACCTAGCGTTACTGCAATTCCACATGAACTTGACGTTCCCTCCTTTTTGTTTTTATAATTTAAAGCTACACTCACATTTTTGCTGTGATACAGCAGAGAGTTTCTTATGGTTCTTTAACTCAAAACTCATTTGAGGACTATTTTAGTTCATGAAGAGGGTATTTCTTTATCGTAAGGATCTGACTCAAGTTCAAGGAGCAAACAATTGATGCACTTCAAAAGTCTGATATTTCACACTTCTTCTCATTGTTTATTGAGTAGAGCCAACACCTCTACAAAAGAGTCAGCAGTACTGGATGCGTACCCTGGATGCTTGTGCAGCTCAGGTGCTCCACTCATGGCTCAGTCTGCTTTCATCACCAGTTTAAACTAATCCACATGAATGTGAGCTGATGTACCTGCTGGTGATCCCCACCGGCTCTGCAGGTATGTGCTGGGGAAATCTCCCTTTTTACACTGTGGGAACTGCTACACCCTGGGAAAAGTTCTGGAAATCATTCTTTATGGCTGGATCCTTCAGCTGGAAGATGTAGAGCAGAGGGTTAGGAGTGTTTCACCTTGTCCCACAACATACACCAACCTGGCCATCCTAATATCATGGTCCTACTGCCTCCCTGCCTGACACCGTAGGTATTTGATAGACTCTCTTGCCATGGATTTGATTAGTTTATGGCAAAAACTCAGTGTAGTTACCTTTCAATAAAGTAAATACAGGAAGGTCCTAGAAACTGTGGGGGTGTTTTTACCATGTTTTCATGGCAATGCTCACATGGGAATTCAGCTGGCTAGAGGTGTCCTCAGAGCCTCCTGCCAAGCTGCAGGCTGTGGGATGAGCGGGCTGTCTTGTCTCCAGGCAGTCGTTTGCAGAGAGCCCCAGCAGGGACAGCAGCTGTGGTGCAGGGGATCAGCTCACCTCTTCCTGCAGGGAAGAACCCTCCAGGATGCTGCTGGTCCTGGCCGGAGACACACATCCAAACCAAGGCGCAGCAGGAGGCAGGACTGGCACCAGCTCCTGAAGTGTGGCTGGATTAGAGCCTGAAATGTGCTTCTGCAGCACAGAAGACTGCTGCAGAAAAAAAACCCAAACACTTTCCTTATTTTTTCATGAAATTTCCACTTTCCTCGTTTTCTCAAGAGATTAAAAAATCATCGAATGCCTGTTCCCTGTGATTCACTTGTTGAAATGCCTTTGTGAATTCTCAGGAGGAAAAAATAAGATCACGAGATCAAGGATTGCTCAATGGAAAAAAAATTGCACTCAGGGAAAGTGGAGCTGGAAGAGAGGATGAAATCCTGTCACTCCTCTATCCTTCCTGCAGAGCTTTGTCCTGTCAAATTTTGAAGACTATAAAAGAGCAATGCCTGCTGTGGCAATACAGGCGTAAGACAGTTACACTTCTCTATCTTGGTTTCCTACCACACAAGGGTAGACAGATGCTTCAAAACAATAGTGATGATGTCTTGTTAATAAGACATTATTAATAAGAATATGAATATGTCCTGAATATGCCTGAAGTGGGTAATTTGTGGAGATGCAGATCTTTCTGTTTGCTGTGCTGTAATGAACTATCTGGGCTATGCATACACCTATGTCATGCCAGCACCATCCAACAGACAGTTTTAAGGTATTCAATGGTTTAGCAGAGCAACAGCAGCCATAGGTTGCCAGAAGACACGCAGAACTAAACAACAACAGAAATTAAACAGTTTTAGGAGGAAAATACAGAGGCAGTAGCACAAAGCAACGTTGTGACTGCATTTTCAAAGAGTATTGACAGATATCAAACTCTCTCCAAATCACACCAGGGCCTTTTGTTCCAGACTTGTCCTGCTCAGACTGATTTTTTCCACAATTTGTCCTAAAGATGTTCTCAGAAGTTATTTCCGTTCCTCCAGAAGGTTTTATTAGATATTTTTTAGGCAATGTCTATAAACCAGAAGAAATAATTTCTTGCACAGTTTGAGCCATAAGCATCCCGTGAAATGCCAAATGAAAGCTATGTGTATTCAGCATCTCACACTACAAAGCCCTGAAACTGTCATGTTTTTGAGTGGTTCCTCTTGGAAATTTGAGTTTCTCCCTGTGGTCACTGCTGGGAACATGATAAAAAGCAAATTAATGTCTGTGAATAAAAAATTACTAAATCAGCATGAGTTCTTTCTGGCCTTTGGGTTGGCACAGCTGTAGAGTTGAGTTGGAAGAGTTGCACAGAGGTTTGCCAGAAGCGAGAGACAGGGAGGGGGCAGTGAGCTATGTGCAAAAGCTCTGGAGAAAAGAGAGATGCCTCAGAAGGAGAAAAAAATAATATCCCTGGGAGGAACTCAAAGCCCGAGAGGTTTGTCATTAAATGCAGAACAAGATTTGTATCCCAAATCAGTCTTGTGAGCTTTGCGTTTGCTTAGTTTTGTTTTTAATTCTTCTTGCCTGTCGGGGAGAGAAGTCGTGGCACTGGCACAGTGCCAGTGTACCTGAGGATGGAACCTCACCAATTAGTGAGGAGGTGGTTTCTCTTTCTGTGTAAGTGCACAAAATGTCCAATTACCTCCATGTCCAGTGTTAGCTAACTTGGGCATGAACTTTGATAAAATTCTGGCATGGATGTCACTAAAGACAGTTGTTCTCCCACACCATGAGATGCACTGCAGTTACCTACAGGTCAATAGTGTCCTCCTCAAGGACATATTCTATACCAGAGTCACCTCTTGCTGCCTCTCACCAGTTTTGACTAGAAAATGCGTTACTCTACAGAGCATGAAACTACAAGCACTGCTCCACCATTGCAGCACCATTGCTCAGCCCAGGGACACTGCACTGCTGGCAAAGTCAGCAGTGCTGGGGACCACAGGGATGCCAGGCAGAAGTGTGGGTGGCTTCACCTCTGAGACGAACCTTGGGCAGTGGGAGTCTAGTCTTGGGTCAGCACTGTCTACTAAGGGGGAAGGAGAAAATACTTTAAATCAGCCACAAAAATAAAGGCATTGTAGAGCTGGGAAGAGATTTGTGCCCTGCACTCTTTAAATTCCTTTCCCGTTACATCTTCCTGAAAGTCAAAGCAGATTTTTTTTTCTGTGTTCAGCAGATGCAGCTGGGGATTCACAGGGCTGTGTGGGCTCTGTGCTTTCATGAGTACATGCACATACGAACACACTTTTTATGTTCTACATTAATAATGTAAAAACTCACGGCGCAGGGCGCTGCTCATGAGCCACCATGTATCCTCTAGCTCTCGCAGCAAATTCAGCCATCTTCAAACATTTCTACTCCTGTTACCTTAGTAACAGTCCTAGGGAATCCCTAAGTAATTAATCAAGCTGCTTAACTCTTTGAGGTTTCTTATGAGGGATGCTGTTATCAGGCTTCTTTCTCATTGCTGGCAAAAAAAAAAAAATTAAAAATCTATATTTAAAAAAGAAATGGCACGTGGGCTGTGTCTGCCATATGGAGGAGGTAAACAAGTGCCCATGTGCACCTTGTTTAGCACTTCTTTGGCATGTGTGTACTTACTAAGTAACTGGCACCACAAGTAACAGCTGAAGCATGAACCTCAAAGAATTTAGAGGTGCAGCTGCCACCTCTAAATTTCTAATATTTCTTCAAATATTTAATTGTCCATTCTAGGAGACCATCCTGGTTTCTCCTTCCAGTGCCACATTCAGAAACCACTTTCAGGGTCATTAATGCAAAACAGAGAGTGACAGCAATAAACATCTACTATCATTTAGTCTGAGATCCCATAAAACCCATTCGATAGACATTCACTATTTTATTTTATTTTGGTTTTTTTCTCTATAGAAGGCAGTATTTTTCCTTTGTACACTAAGGAGCATAGCTGAGCATGCTAGGTTATGGAGACCATAAAGCCTGCCTTACAGAAAAACATACCTGTTAATCCTTTCATCTACAGGGAAGCAATTGAAACTCTATGGATATGGACTGTTATTTCTCATTTTAGCACAGCAGCTAACATCAACCCTTGTCAACCCTTTATCATGGTGTGAATCCCTGAGGATTTTCCATTGGAGCTGTGGTTCTTTGAAAACCAATTCTTTTTCCTGAGTTATCCCCCAGGATCACTCAGAGGAGCATGGCACTCCAGAGAAATATCAACAAAAGCATGACTAGGTCAGGTCACTAAATTTTCAGTGCAGCTCTTTTCTTTCAATAGATACAGATACAAAAACAGCAACAACAAACACTCCTAAATATTCATAAAAAGTTGCAATCTGGATCGGTTTTCTTTGGCAAGCCTCTACAGACCCCACTGGGCAAGACATAGATCCCACCTCAGCAACAGTACTGACCAGGGAAGAGGACAATGGTGACTCTAGCCCTTGCTCATCCTGAGTCAGCTCAGTGCCTGGATTTTTACCACCCAATACCCTCTCTCAGTACTCTTAATATGGTGGTACCAGCTAAAAGGCTCTCTCCTATGTGTTGTGACAGCCTCTGAAAGATTTGCATTGTCTTTGTGTGGGATGGGAAAATTTTTGAAGTCACAAAAGTGGTAAGAGGAGGAGATGAGGGCAGCAAATGCCTTTCTGTGGTCTGTGCTGTGCCAGAAAGATGCTGTTTAGCCTCATTTTTCTCACTTTGCATACTGAGTCTTGACAGTACTAGCCCCCATGATGACCTGCATGTTCTGCTCTTTAAGTCTGAGGGATTTGCATCTGTTCCACCAGAAGATACCATTTTATTTTTAGATAAGTCAATCCTGGAGTAGTAAAGCACTGTATGACTGTTAGAGATAATTTCTAATATCAATAAAACTTAAGACATTCATTCTAATAAAGCAAGAAACATCTGAAAAATGAGAGGCAAAAGCTGCAAAGCAGGAAAAATATATACCAGTAAAATGGAGTGATTAATTATGATCAAACATTGTAATAGATTTCTCCAAAGTGCTTAGGGTCTCAGCTGACCTAGTAGATGGACCAGCTGCCCTGTCTTCCCCATCTGTGTTGCATTTTGAGCTTACCACCTGAGAAACTTCTCTCATGGCTCTTCTCTAAAAAAACCCCAGCTCCTTGTACTAAATACAGATGTGATGACTCCCAGTTTTCTTTTCCTGTTTTCTCAGACATTCAGCTCTGAAATACAAATGGTGAAAGCAAACATGGCTTATTTTCACCTACCCTAAGACTTTCTCTGCCTTTACACTGCTATACTGCGCTTGAATTAACACATTTCTTCTACTCTTCTACTGTTAGTAGAAGAACACAAGTTCTTCTAGGCAGAACTCGCTGGTTATGATTTTTGCAGCAAGACTTTTACCTGTTTCTCTTTTCTGACAAGAGAGAAGACCTTAGCAACTTAGTAGGCCTTAGGGCACCTACACTTCAGTTCCTTCAGGTTAGGTGAGATGAACCTCCCCAGTGAACCCCAGGGTCTTTAGGAACTCTTCCAAAGGCCACACATTGCACCAGACATGACTTTCAATTATTCCACACCTACCCCTGAAGTCCACTCTTTTCCACACCAATGGAATAGGTGTTACAGTAGCCTAGAAATACACAACTAGAATTCAAATTATGACAGTGGGTTTGATGTTTATGTTTCATGGTCCAGCCTAAGGACAGTTTTCTCACTGTGGGAGTCATTCTTTGAGTCTTCTTCCATGACCTAGTGTGTTGATCATGGACAAAGATCAAACATCCATGAGTTTTCAGAAGACCTACAATCATTTAGTTGTCATCTGAAACGGGAGAAACACATATTTTTAATTGGGTTGTGTATTCCCACTGATCTTTCATATATACTGTGTATATGCACACATATATGTGTATTTATAGGGATTTATACACATGTTCACAGGACTGTTGGAAGGCAATGCAGAAAACTACATATGACTATGCTGCTGTTGTCTGCTAAAGGCAGCTCATCTATGCTCAGATGGAGCTGCAAGTTGTCTTGAAAATGAGTCTCCTTTGCTGTTTCCTTTCCCTGTTCTTTGGATCTATATCTCAGGGAAAGTGCTTGCTTTTGCACTCTGCAAATGAGCACTAATGAGGTCATTAAACTTTGATAACCATCCCTGTACATGACACGCTTTGGACAGAGCTGTGCCTCGGTCTTGGGGGAGGGCAGTCTCTCAGCTCTGAACTACAAACAGATTGAAGCCAGGCAATGCATTGCTGGGCAGAATAATTGCTCAGTGAGGCTGATTAGGAATTCACCTGACAGAGATCTGAGGGGAAATTCAGCATTTTGGAATGAAAGAGGGAAAAAGAAGAAATTGGAAAAGAAACAATGGCCAGCAGCAAGGGAAGAAGCAGGGCATGGCACAGGTCTTTACTGTCAACATTAGAAAAGCCCTGGCCCATTGAGGAAAGGGACACAAGGAAATCTGCAGTGGTTTGGTCAAGATATCCACATCTCCTGTGTTTGCTACCTAGAGAATGATCGAAAATTTTGGAAATTTTTCAGAGTTGGTGTGTCTATCTGTTTGGGCTAGTAACTGTCAGAGAGGGGTGGCTTGTGCACCAGCACATCAAAAATCCCAAGCTCTTGTAAGGACACCAGGGTGCAAGCAGGCAGGAGACAGGTGCATTCTATGTCCTATTTTGAGAGAGTCACTGGCAGACAGACAGACAAACAGTGTTCAGCACTCAGCAGGACAAGAAAAAACGCTGTACAGGCTGCAGCGTTAGGGAGCTGAATTACCTCATTAGGTGCTGTGGATTTTCATTTAAAGCTCATTGGAAACAAAGGAACTTTGTTCTTTTTCCTGTAGGGAGCAGAGGATTAGTTTCCATACATAAACTGTGCCTTTGACAAACGAAAGAAAAATCAATACCTCACACGACAGGTGCCTCACCAGCAGAACGTGAGTGCACAGTGTGCCCAAGCAGCGCTGCTTTCACAGAAATCATCAATCTCTGCCATCACACTCTCACTGCTAGGTAGCCTGTGAGGCTTGAAGCAGAAGGTCACTAAACCTCTTGATTGAAATAAGAATGTTTATTTTTCTCAAGACTGAGCTCAGGGGAAAAGAGACTCTGAGAGTCTCAAAATGGCTGCAGCTTTCCTCCAGCCTCCTGCTCACAAACCACACTCGTGTGCAGCTCACCCTGTAGTCATTCCACTCCTAATCAATTCTCCTTTTTTCTTCTGAGTGTAAATCAATATGTCTGCAACTGGAAGTTATTGGAATATGTATCCCAATATAACCAGTTAGATGGTGCCTAGGCCAGTTCTGACCTTCGCTGCTTGGCCAGAGGCAGCACTGTGGTGTTTAACCCCAGAGGTACCTTGGCTGGCGGCAGAGTGCAGCGGGGCACAAGACAGGACTCCGTTCTCCTCAGGAGAGAGCTTCTGGCGATGGTGGAGAGAAAGGGAATGGATTCTGCTAGAAGGTAGCCAGATGTTTATTCCATGAGTACAGATACGTCTGCACTGGGCCACTGCTGGTAACAGAATGAAGCCGCATGGTCTCATTCACATTTTAAGCTCAGGACAGGGGAAGGGGAGGGGACAGGTGAGTCACCAACCAGGTGAAGGGGCAGGGTCTCAAGGTACTAGGGACACCTATCACACGACGCCTTGCTGGTATGTTAGCCTGATTGACAGGGCACACTCAGCGAGGGGCGAGGGGGAAGGGAGAAGGTAAAACAGGATATTGCAACACACCACAACATCTCCCCCTAGTTTTGTTTAAAAAGAAGAGGGCTGTGTTTATGGTGCAGAATGATTCTACTGAGGCTTCCAGGTCATCCACTGGAGCACTGAGGGCTTCCAAATGGTAGACTTCAGGAGGGGGAGATGAGTTTGAGATTAACTTGAGAACCATGCGTCTGATTACTCCAAAAACAATGCTAAAAACTACAATAACTACAACTAAAATAAACAGCACTAAAATTAAGTTTTAAACAGCACTAAAATTAAGTAAGTTTTCAGAATAGATCCCAACCAGCCCGAGAGTCCCCAGCCATTGAAAAGTCCATTCAGCTCGTTGTCAGTTTCTCTGTTGATGTCTGAGAACCTTTATCGAGGTAGTCCATATGTGGTTTGGGCTGCGGTACTATGTAGGAGATTGCAGGTGGGATGATCACGAGTAGGACGAGAAGCAGGCTCGGTCTCATGACGTATCGAGGCTACACACGAACAGTGGGATCTAAACTGGTACAAAAACTTGAGACAAACATATATTACAAACTATTCCAGATAGGAGGCTTAAATGGAATTTCCTCCAGAGAACGTGCGCGGCGTTTTCTTCTCCAGGCAGCGTGAGCAACCTGGGGTGCTTCTGCAGATTTCTCTGAGACTTTGGGAACATAGGGCTTTACCCATTTGGAAGGAACCCACCTTAAACCAGAGGGGGTGGACACACAGGCGTATCCACGTCCCCAAGTAACCAATTTGTAAGGTCCCACCATTTTCCAAGTCTCAGGGTCCTTTACTAAAACTGGAGGTTTTTCTTTCATCAACCTGTGACTGTTCCCCCCAAAGTGGCGTAGGATGGGTGGGTTCAGGCTGTCAAAAGAACAATTCAGAAAATTGATTGTGAATAGTGCCCTGGATAACCGGATGTGGGGAGGTTCTACCTTCAGAACCTGTTGTTGCTGGTCCAGGACCCTTTTAATATCACGGTGAGTTCTTTCTACAATGGCTTGACCTGTAGGGGAGTAGGGGATGCCAGTTTTGTGCTCTACTCCCCATTGCTGCAGGAAGCTCCCGAATTCCTTGGATCTATAAGCAGGCCCATTATCAGTTTTCAGCTCCTTGGGGATGCCCATGAAAGAAAAAGCCTGTAAGAGGTGCTTAATAGCATCAATAGATGATTCTCCTGTGTGGGCAGAAGCATAGACCGCTCCAGAAAAGGTATCTACACTAACATGAACATATTTCTGCCGTCCAAAAGCCTGTATGTGTGTTACATCTGTTTGCCACAGTTCACAACTGTTCAGTCCCCTTGGGTTTGCTCCCGTACTCACTGTAGGGAGTGCATGTTGTTGGCAATTTGGGCACGTGGCCACAATCGCTTTGGCCTGTTCTCGAGTGATGTTAAACTGGCGAACCAGGCCAGGTGCATTTTGGTGGAAAAGCTGGTGGCTGATTTTTGCCTGTTCAAAAACATTTGGGAGAGTGGCCATCACTGCAGGCGCAGCAAGAGCATCTGCCCTTCTGTTGCCTTCAGCAATAAACCCTGGCAAGTCAGTGTGTGACCTGACATGCATCACATAAAAGGGTTGCTCTCGGTGAGTGACTAACTTTACCAGTTTGGAAAGCAATTCAAAAAGTGCAATGTTAGATACATCTTGCAGTATTGCTTGATCTGCTCTGGATACTACTCCTGCCACGTATGCAGAGTTTGTAATCAGATTAAATGGTTCTGAGAACCTTTCAAAAGCCCTAACAACTGCAGCCAATTCAGCAACCTGAGGTGAACCTTCCACCTCAGCAATGTCCGTCTCCCACTGCTGGGTTTGAGGATCTTTCCAAGTCATAACAGACTTGTGGGACCTCCCGGACGCATCTGTAAAGACAGTCAGAGCCTTTTTTAAAGGTCTCCTACTTAGAGCAGTTCTTAATTTTAAAGTAAATTGAACATCTTGTTCAAACAATTTGCAAGCGGGCCGTGCTACCGAAAATTGTCCTGAGTAGGAATCCAGAGCAAACTGCAACACTTCATTTTCTTGAAACAATTGTTCCAGTATTTTCATAGTATTTTGACCTGATTTTAACTCAACTGGAATGTGAATGCACTTAAAATCACATCCTGCTAACTCCCTGATCCGGGTCCTTGCTTTCCGGATCAGTTCTGCTATCAGCTCCTGAGGCTTTGTCAGCCTCTTGGACCTTTTGTGACTGAGGAAAACCCATTCTATGATCAAGAGAGAGTCCCTCTGGTCCCGGTCCTTTTTTGGTGTGTCCTTTGCCTTAGGTGTTTGTTTTTCCTCCCACTGGAAAATAATTCCATGGAGGTGTGGCAACTTACCTAGGATGATAAATTTGAATGGCAGGTCAGGCCGGCATCGGTGGGCCTGTCTTGTGGACATTGCAATCTGAACCTTTTCTAGAGCTTTCCGTGCCTCTGGGGTAATAGACCTAGGAGCACCTGGGTCCTCTCCCCCTTTCAGTAAATTGAAAAGAGGGGCAAGGTCTTCATTAGTCAGACCAAGCCATGGTCTTACCCAATTCAAAGACCCACACAACTTGTGGACATCCGCAAGGGTCTTGATCCTTGGATTGATTTCTAGTTTTTGAGGAACAATGGTCCTATTTCCAATTTCTAAGCCCAAATACTTCCAAGGTGGCATCTTTTGAATTTTCTGTTCCTGGAGCTCGAACCCTGCAACAATCAATGCATCGATCGTTAGGTCAAGCGCATGTGTTAGTAAATCATCATTGGGGGCACACACAAGGATATCATCCATATAATGGTAGATGATGGCCTTCTCTGCGGCTGCACGAACTGGGGAAAGCAGGGAAGAGACATACCACTGGCAGATAGCTGGAGATACCTTTAGGCCCTGAGGAAGAACAGTCCAATGGTACCTTTTCATAGGAGCTTCTGAATTGATAGAAGGGACTGAGAATGCCAAACGCGGTGCATCATCAGGGTGCAATGGGATTTGGAAAAAACAATCTTTAATATCAATCACAGCTAATTTCCAATCTTGAGGAAGCATTGTTGGGGATGGCATACCAGGCTGGGGAGAACCATATCTTCAATTACATTATTAATTTGTCGGAGGTCACAGAGAAGTCGCCACCTCTTTTTGTCAGCTTTTTGGATGACAAACACCGGAGAGTTCCATGGGGACATGGTCTCTACAATGTGGCCCTTTCTTAGTTGCTCTTGTACTAGTTCCTCAAGCACTTTTATTTTTTGTTTACTGAGTGGCCACTGTTTCACATCAACTGGTTCATCTGTTTTCCACTTAAGTTTTTGGGTGGGGCGCTGTTGTTTAATGACTGCTGCACAAAAATGCTGTGGAGAGTCTGGAATATTAATTGTGACACCCCACTGGGCCATTAAATCTCTCCCTAACAAAGGTTCTGAATAATCTAACACAAATGGACGGATATTTGCCAATTGTCCGTTTGGACCCTCGAATTGAATAATGCTTTTGGATTGCCTTGCCAATTGCAGACCTCCTACACCTCGAAGGTGACCAGCAACATTTTGTAAAGGCCAGTGTGCTGGCCAGTCTTGTACTGGAATCACTGTGCAGTCTGCACCTGTGTCTACAAGCATTTCAATGCGTTTAGACTCCCCACCCCCACTGACATTGCACCACAATTTGGGTTTATCTGTCCCAATAACTTGGACCCGGGCGACTGTGGGCCCTTGTTTATCGACATTTTCAGGTAAAGATGGCACAGGGATAGCTTGAGCAACAATTTGTCCCTTAGGAAGAAACAGGGGTGGGTGGAAACAGTGCAGGCTGAGAACAAATTGCTTGGGATCTGATGTTGTCAGTCCCGGAGCAATTTCGATCTCTTGTGGTGTGTTTTTGTCCCCAGTGATGATGTACTTACAACGAATTTGGTTCCAAGTACCTTTCTGTTCAGGATTTACAGAGACAATATGCCAGTTAGTGTCCTTCAGGTGGAGTGACTCTGTCAGCTGCAACCTGTAAGGCTCATTGACAGAAGATGCGGTTAATACAGAATCACTTAAATCATAACAAAGGTTATTTTGTTTCACATTTAACAGTGGACTAGCGGACTTGGTCTTTGAAGCACCTGCTTCACTTACACAAATGTTAATATTATCGCGCGCTTGATTTATTTTGCTACCCTTATTCTCTTGGCCTGCTCCTTTTATGTCTGCACGCCTGGCAGGCTGGCGCTTTATTCTTCGTTTTTTTGTTGTTGACCCCCAGGGAGGGCTTGCAGTTCTCCTCCCCTGCTATTTTTAAATTCATCAAATTCCCTTTTCAGGGGGCACTGGTTACTCCAGTGCCCTAGGTTATTACAAAGCAGGCATGGTTTAGTGGGCTCAACCACTGCTGGTCTCCGCTGCTGCCCAGGGTACTGCTGTGCTGAAAGAGAAGGTGCAGGGCTGGCAACAGCAACACGCTGAGGTGGTCTTGGCAGCAGCCTTGGTCTGGTGTCTTCAGCTACAGTCATCAGAGGCACTTTCCTGTTACAGACTAGAAGCATATCTTTTAATGTAGGGGAAGGTTCCATAGGAAGGCTCAGGATTGCTGCTCGACACTGTTCATTTGCATTTGTGAACGCTATTTCTTCTAAAATTGCTTCCCTTGCATTTTCTTTTTTAACCTGTATTTCAATGGCTCTAGTTAGCCTTTCTACAAATTTCACAAAAGGCTCTGATGGTAGTTGTTTGATTTTACTATAGGGCTCAAAAGGCCCCTCACGTTGGAGGGAAAAGAATGCTTTTTCAGCTGCTTCCTTTACTTTCTCAAGTGTTTCTGCAGGAATTGCAGCAGCTTGGACTGAGGGAGAAGACCATTGACCCTCACCACAGAGGTGGTCAATAGTAATAAGGTTACCATTGTTGTCTTTTGCTGTGTTTGGATCAGCCTGTAAGCTTGGGAAAGCATCTTTTAGCAGTTGTTTCAATGCTGATTCCCATAATTTGAATTCCGTGGATGTCATGAGACATGAAAACAATTGTTTTAAATCATGTGGAACCACAATAGTCCTACTTAATTCAGAATTTAAAAGGCCACGGAAATATGGACTGTGTGGACCATATTCTTTATGAGATTTACAGATCTCTTTAATCAATTGTCGTCCAAAAGAACTCCAATTAGCAGTTGGGGCTGCTCCAGCTTGAGCTGCAGGCTGAAACGTAACAGGGGCCAGTGACAACATGGCACCATGCATTGGGTCTGCTGTCCCCTGCTCTGTATCCCTTGAATCAGAAGCATTGGAATCACAGCTACAGGTTTGGGGACAGGCAGTGGGTGTGTCCCCACCGTGGGAACCCGGGGAGGGGGCGGGGACAGGGAGCCGGCAAGGGGCGGGGAAACCGTGGGAACAAGGGGCGGGGTCAAGGGGCTGGCAGGGGGCGGGGATACCGTGGGAACAGGGGGCGGGGTCAAGGGGCTGGCAGGGGGCGGGGATACCGTGGGAACAGAGGGCGGGGTCACCTGGTGACATCACGTCAGCAGCCGCCCCTGGCAGGAGTAGAGGGGCGGAGCTGAGGGTACTGCAGGAAAGGCGGGGGGAGGGGGGAAGGTGTCACGAGGAACAGGAGGAGAGGGGGATGGGGCAGGAATTTTGGGATGCTTAAGAGGATTTTGGGATGAAGAAGACCAGGTTTGGGAAGATGCCACGTGGCACCCACCATCTTGTGCACCCCCTAGGGACTGGGGGCCATTTTGGACATCACTGCTCTCCGAAAAGCTAACACGTGCTCGGGATTTTTTTGGGGAAAGAGGTTTAGGGGTTTTAGAGGGAGAGGGAGGAACAGGGAGAGCAGAGGCACATGGCTTTACATTTGGCTTTTTCTCCATTTCCTTTTGTTTGAGTAATGCTGTTCGAATTTGTAAACTCCAGAACACAAATTTAGCTGAGGATAGTTTGCCAGATTGTCCTAAGGTTATCAATTCATTCCCAACTTTATCCCAGAATTGAATATTGTGGATTTCTTCAGGGGAAATGTTTGGGAACTGCAGAAAAAGCCATCTTATAAACTGTTTCAATTTTCCTTTAGAGAATTTCACATTACTCTTGATTAAAATGCTAACAATATGATAATACACTCCCCTTTGTACAATGCTAAGTTTGGAACCCATGTTAAAAAGCAAAGTACTTAATCCCGCCTGACCAAAAACAAAGCTAAAATCAGCTACCAATTTCTAAAAAAAACCACAGATAGAAAGCGATAACGAGCAGACAAAAGCTTCACAATGCAGCTGTATATACTGCCTTTAAAATTCCCGGGCAGCAGCGGCAGGGCACGCCCTGCCGAACAGAGGCAGAAACAAAGCCTCCCCCGCGGTGGAATGCAGCACCCCCGCGGAGCAGAGGGAGCAGCCACTCCACGTGGCAGCCGAAACCGGGACGCCCCCCCCCCGCCGCCGCGTGTGCAGAGCACGCCCGACCCCGCAGGTCCCCCGGCCACGTGGAAAGAGAGCCCCCCCCTCTCCCGCAAAGAGAAAGAGAAAGAGAGTCTCCTAACACGTGTCTGAACACGCTGCTGAGCCGGGGGGGGAAGGGCAGAGAGCGATCCCGCTCCGGCGCGAATTCTAAAAAACAGTGAAACACGCAGCAGGAAAGCTAACACTAGAACGCTATGAATTCTCGTCTGTGGGGCTGCGCAGCCAAAAATGCAAAGGCAAAAAAGGAACAGAACTCGCGGCAGAGTCTGTTTTTGAGCTTCTGCTCTACCGAAAGCAGAGATACTCACGTGAAATGGAAGCTGTAGGCTGGGTACAGGCAGGCAGGTCTCCACCGGAAAAGGACCTCTCTCTGGGTGCAAGAGAAGCTACCCTTTTCTTCCTCTGGAAAATCTGTTCACCACAATGAAGCAGGGCTTTCCAAAGGCACCGAACAGTCCACGAAACTTTTTCTGGGAGTATTCCCAAAGTCTCTAGCTGGGAGTCTTGAAGCCAGGCTCCTTTCAGCTGGATGCACGGCTGGCAGAAGCTTCTCTGAGGAACTGCGAGTCCTTTTTCGGGCTGCAGAGTCGAGCCACCCACAGGGACGCCAATATATTGAAATATGTATCCCAATATAACCAGTTAGATGGTGCCTAGGCCAGTTCTGACCTTCGCTGCTTGGCCAGAGGCAGCACTGTGGTGTTTAACCCCAGAGGTACCTTGGCTGGCGGCAAAGTGCAGCGGGGCACAAGACAGGACTCCGTTCTCCTCAGGAGAGAGCTTCTGGCGATGGTGGAGAGAAAGGGAATGGATTCTGCTAGAAGGTAGCCAGATGTTTATTCCATGAGTACAGATACGTCTGCACTGGGCCACTGCTGGTAACAGAATGAAGCCGCATGGTCTCATTCACATTTTAAGCTCAGGACAGGGGAAGGGGAGGGGACAGGTGAGTCACCAACCAGGTGAAGGGGCAGGGTCTCAAGGTACTAGGGACACCTATCACACGACGCCTTGCTGGTATGTTAGCCTGATTGACAGGGCACACTCAGCGAGGGGCGAGGGGGAAGGGAGAAGGTAAAACAGGATATTGCAACACACCACAACAGGAAGTAAAATCACAGCATTTCTAATGTGGAATGTGGGACAGGCTGAGTTCCTAAAGCCTAATTCAGAGAATCCATTGAAAACAGTCTTTATTTTAGGTGTGCACTAAAATATGTTGCCATCAGTGATCTCAGTGGACTGTGCACCCTGATGGAAACTGAAGGATTTGGGGAAACAGACATAGAAGGGACTTCCTGGGAAAGGGTGAGCATGGCCAGTGTGAGACTCCACACAGGTATCACAGCTGTACAGCAGTGATTCACTAGGACAGGCTCTGGGTCAAAGGGTTTCCCCTGACCTAAAGACAAACATCCAAATGAGAGTCTTGGACAGCTCAGAATTTTTGCTGCCCTTTGTAAATTGCATGCAGGAGCTTGTGAAGACTCTGAAAAAGCATGTGAGAGAGAGAAACAATTGGTATGTCCTCTCTGTTAAAGCTTTTCCCTCCCTGATAACTGAGTGGAGTTCAAAGCTGATCTGAGTGGTGCAAAAGAGGCACATCATCCCAACACCAAAGACTTGCTGTCCAGTTCATTAGTCTGTCCACAAGCAGTAATTCATCATAGCAAAACAACAGACACAGTCAAATAACATCCATCCCTACATCTCCATTCAACACACACAGTTGAATAACACTCCAATCTGCTTTTTCATATTTCAGCATCCTCACCTACAGGCTTGGAAAACCAGTTTGGCTGGAGTTCCTGGTGCATCTGAATCTGTACACTGACCTGAAACATTGTCCCACTAGTGCAATGCATTCACACTCACATTTTCCTGTGTGTGCACTGGGACATTATGGAAGTAATCTGTGGCAGGAGGTGCTGCAATAAGGAACATTAAGTGAGAAAACTATTTCCACTCCAGATCACCTGTTGAAAAACATTTAGAAAAACACAGGTGTCTGATTTGCAGACAGCCAAGTGTGAAGTGTTCAGAATTCATTTTAGCAGCCTTAGAGAATGACATAGCAGAGCCAGGCAGTGGTGACTGCACAAAATTGCATTTGGGAAATTTTCTGTGTGTGTGTGTGTGTGTGTGACCCCACAGTGATGAAGAACCACTACTGAGCAAGGAAGAAAGGCTGCTCCAGTGGAATAGAGGCCACTCCAGAAAAAGAAGAGAGCTGTTATTGTGAGATGCAAAATTTTTATCAAAGGACACATCCAGAGGGGCCTTAACAGTTGTTGAAGACCACAGAAGTGAGCAAAAGAAAAAGGAATGTGAAGAATCTTTAATGTGAGGATAGTGAGATGGTATAGCAGGTTGCCCAGAGAAGTTGTGAATGCCCCATCCCTGGAAGTGTTCAAGGCCAGGTTAGATGGGGCTTTAAATAATCTGGTCTAGTGGAAGGTGTCCCTACCCATGGCAGAAGGATTGGAATTAGATGATCCTTAAGGCCCCTTCCAACCCAAACCTTTCAATGAGCCTATGATAAGAAGAAAAATATCTGTATGAGACTAAAAACTAAAAATCACTCACCACTTTTGTATTTGATGTTTTCTGTATTCTTTGGAGAAACTGCCACATTTGACTGGAACACTCATCAAATCTGCAGACACATCTACATTTGCTTACTTGCAAATTCATTTTTTATGATTCCAGATGTTTTCATCTCACAGAGCCATACTTGGGGGTCACCAGTGAAGCTTCTGGTATGGATTTCCAGCACATAACATGTAACTATAACCTGAGTCTTCCCAGCCACCTCCTACACAGGGAGCAATTCAGGTGCTTTAATATCAGTAGCTAATGATACCATAACGTTATTTTTGGTCTGAGACTTTCAAATGGCAAATACAACAAGGAATCTACAGAAGGCCTGGGCTCTTTTCGAGCCAGAGAAGTTAGATTATAGCACCTAAACCATATTAGGCCCTTTCTCACTATCAAGAAAATTCATTTCTCCTCTCAGGAGGAATGAGTTTGTTGCTAATTCATCTGACAGGATTTTGTCTATCTTTGCAGCAAAAGCCTAGATTTAGACAGACACAGACAGATGACACAGATTTTCTGTACTCTAGTCACCTAAAATGCTGATTAAAATAAAAGCAAAGAAATGGGAGAAAACCCCCTAAAGGAAACCAGAGTTTTTCAGCCGTCTGTCTATGTTGCTTTTTCTGGTATTAACTGTGATGTCTTTAATACTGCCTACATGCTAAGCTTGCAGAGTGACACTGATTTTCTCCTTGATAAGATACACATACATCTAAATTGTCTGGTGGAAAGATGTGATTTTGTGCAGCTCTGCTTGAGACCATGTGCAGACATGAGAGGCAGCTCAATACCACAGGATGAGATAGATGCATTTTCTAAGTGACCAAAAGTGAAATAGCTCATCATGATTCTACTTAAGCTGCTATCCCTGAGCTCAGGAGGTAATAATCCTATTGAGACGCATGAGATTGTTCACCCCCCAAGGCTGTAGCTTTATGCCTCCTGCAACTTCATTAAGGCATTCCTGTATTTGGTTTTGCTCAGTTCCCAGGTAATCCACAGGGAGAGAGTTGGAGCATAGGTCCACAGAAAGGGAGAATCACCAGAAGCTCCTCCATGTGATTCTTAATAGAGATTTCCTGTGGTCTATCCTGACTGCCACAAGCTGTACCATGCCATGCCTGTTCCCAGCCCAAGGAGGCCCTGGAGTCATTCCCCACTTGCATGGAGTGGCATCAAGGCACAGCCAGGGCTTCCCCTGTTCCACCACACTGGTGGGTTGAGGATCTAGGAAAAGCTTTCTGTAGTAATTTTCTGAAGATGGAGGACTTTTCTCAACAACCAGATTTCCTGTCTCTGAGCAACTGAGGGAGGAAATCTCATCAAACAGCAACAACATGGATATCAACTCCATCATGAATTCTTGAAGGGAAGTGCTGAACACAGACGCTGTGACAGTCCTGCTGCATCACTTCACCAATACTCTCCACCAGTTGAAAGCACAGCCTAAGCCCAAGGTCACTGCTGTGGTCTTCTGAATGGATTTGTTATGACTGTTTGTTTTTGCTCCTGCTGTTGAAAATTGATTTTTCCTGAAAGGTGACTGCAAGACATAAATTTACTGTACCCATTAATTCTCTGACATTAGAAGGGCAAACATCCTTCTTCCTCCTTCATGCCCACATGCTCCATTTATAGTCCCTCTTTGCAACTGGTCCTCTTCTGTCACAGCCCTAGTATCTGTTCTTCCCACTATAGCATTTCTTATGTCTATCTACCAAAAAAATAGTGTATTCATTACATGTTCAGGAAGATAACTTCTCATGTCTGCCACCTACCCAGCTTTTCCTCTCCCCACAAAGTAAATATGCCTCACACTCCCCCAGAAGGGCACAATAGCTGTGAAGTAACAAGCACTTTCTGCTGAGATTTGGCAGTCAGATACTGTAAGTTCTCATGTCTGCTTTTCCACCCCAGTCAGAAAACAACTACAAAGTGGCTAAAGCTGGGTGCAGCTCATGGTTTACCTGCATCTCCAGTTCTAATTAGCCAGGTTTTTCTCAGTGAGGTTACTCTGTGTCTGTTGGTGTATTTCTGGTGACAGGCTGGGGCTGTGGACAGGCTCAGTGATGGAGAAGGCAGCACATGGCATCACCTCTGTGCTTCTGGTTTGTCAGCAGCAGTGGCTGGGCAGGGTGCAGGAGCTGCAGCTGCATTCTCTGACACCTTGTAAGTGGAATTGCTGGCCTACAACATGACAAGGATTAAGCTGGTGTCCCAGACACGTAAAATGCAGGCTCTCACCAGGGTGTTTGGGAACACACAAGTGCTAAAAGATCACATCCTCCTTTCCTTTCTGAAAGGTCATGACTGGTGGAATTAACTTTTATGACAGACAATTGCATCTAATACAAGGAAGAGGGAATGATAGGGTTGTGTTCCCTCACTACATTGTTGAGTTTGTCCTAACACTTTAACAGCCTGGTTAATCAGCTGTGCCTCCTCTGTGAGTGAGGGAGCCATCCCTCCCTGTGCCCACAGGACTGGGACATGGAGCACCACCTTTATGGACTACCTGATACTGCCTCTTAAAAAGGGAACTGCTGTAAGACTTTTAATTCACTTTTTGTGCTCAGAAATTCTCAGCTGATTTTGAAGGAAGTAGGGCCAGTTTGCACAAGTGGTGAATTTGGCCCTAAGAAAATAAATAGTTACCTCAAAAAAGTTGGTCCTCAGTGATTTCTCCGGACATGCCCTCATAGTGAACCAGACAACACCAGAAATGATCTTAGCTTTTTGAATATCAGTGTGGGCGATGAATCAATTTTCAAGAATTGTACAAGCTTTTGTTATGCATAAAAGATTATTTACAGCAAGCTATTTTAAGTTTGAGCTGTAATGGGAACAGACTGACTCACGTGCACTGCCTGTTATAAAATCAATCCAAGTATCTAAGATGGTCATCACCTCTGTAGATGTTTTATGTGGAGGAGGAATATGTTTAAAACTTGGCAACAGAAGTTATTAGCTGTTAATATGATACTTTCAGGAGTGTTTGTGTATGGAATTTATTAAGCTCCTTTTAAATACAGCATCCTCCTCTGTGTGCTACGCCTGTGTTTATTCAGGAATGTAGCTGTACTTCTCATCCTGGTCTTCCAGCTATGGTAAATGTGTAATCAAGTCAATAAAGGTAAGTGGAGCTACAATAAAGCATTATTCACATGATGATTCACAGTTTAGGGTATCAACTCATTTACTTTGAAAATGCCACTTTCAAAGGCCTTAGTGAAATTAAAGCCATGCCTTCTGAAAAATGAGAGATGATTTTACAACACTGATGGTTTTGAGGTTCATATTTCAGGAATTTCAAGTTTAATTTCAGTTCAGGAAAACAACAGAGGATATTTAGTCAGGGTGCAGCTTGGGCCAGTCCCAGCATCCTGCAGATGCTGGGCACTGAACCCAGCAACACGCAGCAAAGCTCAGCTCTTCTGAATTTCCTGCTCTCAGTGTGCTCAGCTGTACACGTCTGCTCTGTCCTGCAAGTGAATCATCACAGCAATGAGCCTCATGGAAAGAGACCTGCCTTTATTGTAGATGGCATTTCTACTGACTTAGAGCAGAGAGATACAAGAGTCCTTCACAGTCACTTATTTCAAAGGGAATTTCTAAACAAAAGAAGGAGGAATTTTGCAGACAAACAAAGCCAATTTTGCTAAATTGCCTAGAAGCAAAAATATTGGCAGCCAAAAATATATTTAACCCCTTCATAGTTTCCCCCAGTCCTTCCTGTTATTAATCCCATACTAATGCCTTAAGGTTTAGCTTTCATATTTTCCAGATTCGGTGCTGCATTAGTATATAACTCTGAACTTCATACAAAGTGTCAGCAAGTTCTCTGCACAATTTAGTTTGACAAAACAGTCCTTTTCCAGCCTGAGAACCAAGAACACCATTGCAACTTTAGGCCCAAAAAGCATAAAGACCAGTGAATTGAGAACAACAGTCTGAGAGGATAGGACTTCATAACCTGAAGCTGTAATTGAACAATTAACTCCAGTATGTAAATGCACCAAAACTCATAAAAGTGTGAAAACTCATGACCCATCATCCATCTTGGGTGTAACCTCGGCCAGGCTCTTGTTCTGCCCAAGGTGCATCTTTTAAGGCCTTTTTAATAAATACCTACTTTATTCCTTTAACTCTGTCTAGCCTCTGTTCTAGGTAGCCTCTCAAGGCATCAATATAATGAAACACTTGTATATAATCCTGCAAACATCTCATATAATTCAAAACAGTATCTGTTTCTATTTAAGGCAAAGTGAAATATGTGCCACAGATGCAGGAATAATTTCTTTTGTTGGAAAATGTCCTTCTCCCCAGACATGCAAATATTTTAGCTTTTTTTCCCCTGCTACAGCATGCTTGCTCAATCCCAGGTATCCCTGTCTGTGTAAAGAGTATCATAACACTGGAAATAGATGATAATTCTGGCTTGCAACTGGTTTTCCTGTCAACATTTTAAAAACAAGGTTTCCTTTAGTGACCATCTCGGTCACCCAGCAGCACAGTTTGTCAGAACAGTGCTAGATAATTGTTTAGTGAGAGTCATTTCTGTCTGTATGAGCATGCTCAAAATCAGTCTGACATGCACTAGATAAGCCAAGGCATATGATTTTTTTATAATTATCATGTCAGTCTAAATGGCACTGCAAGAAAGATGCTGAGCATCAGGAATATTGCAGGCATGAGAAAGGATGACATTCCCAGTCCTAAGAGCAAATCAGCTGCAGGGCCTCTGCATTACAGAAAAGGGAAATGCAGCCACAGCAGTGTTCCTCATTAAAGCCATGGCCCTAAGAATAGCTATTTACCATAATTTATTTTGGACAGGAAATAGATCAATAACTCAGAAACTTCTATTTGCTGTCTTTCATGTCTCCCATTCAGTTTGTAAAAGTATTTATTAACCTAAAGCTTTTTGACAGCAAAAAAAAAAATCAAACAAACAAACAAAGAAAAAAATAAAGAAGGAAACAAAGCACACACAATTTTACACAACTATATTTTCAGCAATCCAGAGGGGGGGATCTGTCAAGGGAAACATCTGGTTTGAGCTCAGGAAAGGCATGTGCTAAGCATGAGTGGAGCTTTTCAGTGTCACATGACTGAAATGCTCGGGTTCAGTTTTGTGACATTTAACAGTCCTTGAACACAACACAACACTCATGTTGGTGCACACAAACACAGCAATGGCAATTGGGGTGCTCATAATGGGGAAGAGAATATATAAATTTTCCTTTTTTATATATCACAAACAACTCAGTAGCAAGGAATAAGGACTTGAAGAGAAAAAAGAAAGCAGAGTTACATACAAAGAAGTTGCCAACAGAGCTGGGATAAAAGTACAAGTTGTTAGTTCTCCTCTGGCAGCTCCTCCTTCCACTGTTAAGGGATGAGAATCAGAGCGGGCATAAAACACAAGATCTCCTAAACCTCCTGGTGCAAATTACACCTAAACCTGGGCACTGTCTCAGCTTCCTCAGTACAAGCCAGATCTTTCCTCTTCCTATTTTAAAGACATCACTGGGCTGTTTACAAAAGCATGAGTCCTGCATGTTCTCAGCTGCTACAGTCCCTCTTCTGTTATGTATAATAAAATTTATATACCCAGGCCATCTGCTATTTTAGCGAGTGAAATTTTTATGAAGAAAGATAGCAAAAAGGTGCTTGAGAGAGAAATTTCACATCACATGCAGGTGTGCAATTTCTTCTTTGAATGCTGGAAACTGCACATGAGGAGTTACTACTAGAAGAGCCACAGGCTTGAAAGCAAGAGAACAGGAAGAACAGAGGTAAAGTTGGTTCCTTGTTGCTTTGCAATGACAATAAAAAAATCAAAGCAGATACCATGAGAAACTGGAGTTATCTTGAGGACAAGGTAGATTCCATATAGGTACCATGCCTGGGATGAACAGAAGCACCTCTTGGTCCTTGACCTTCTGGCGATTGCCCACCCTTTACCCATCTGGCTGTCCCCTGCAGGGCTGGCAGAGGGGCACACACACCAGTGCCTCAGCCAAAGCCTGGTATTCCACTGCAGGAGCTTCATCAGTGATTGGAACTCAGACCCAGATCCGGTGGGAGGAAACTTCCTTTCACTGATTCCAGGACAGTGATGATCTCTAAAGAAGAGGCAGAGCAGGCAGCTGGCAGGGACTCTTTCCTAAACAGGCACTGCAAGATCTCCTACTGATGAGAGGCACAAACATACTCTTCCCAGTTCAGGCCCTGGTCTACCTGCCTCTGTTTGAAGGGAAGGGCTTCTTACCTTCAGCATCTGAAGGCCCTACACCATTCCTGAACAAAACCAAAATATTTGTTGGTCCAGTAAAAATGTATCCTGAAAAGCCATACTGCAGATTTATCATGTTTAGTTGAGGTCTCTAAAATACCAAGTCCAGTGCAAAACCCGTGAAGTAATAATAAAGAGATCTTTAAAGGCTTTCACTTGGTCTAGAATGAATTACATGCTGTTAATATATGGTACAAAGCTATTGAAAAAACAAAGGATTACTGCCCTGCAAGAACACTTTTGTTCTAGTAACCTGATTTCCTGGACCTTCTCAACCAGTTCAGATCCACCAGCTTGCAAAAGATGAGATGACCCGTCTGGCTGTTTGTCTCTGCATGGTCACACTTAGGATGGCCTTGGGACAGCACACGCTTTAAAGGACAAGTCTGGACTCCAGATTTTCAGTCTTCGATATTGTTTATTATTTCTCATCTACAAAATTTTCTTCCAGCCTGACCGGCAAGGCAGCCAAGGGCACTCTGACCTCCCACTGGCCAGTCGTCTATTTTTATACTAAAAACTATGTACATCATATTTACCTTTATTTCCCAATACCTTTCACCCATATTAGCAAGTGCACCTTCACCAAGAACCAATCCCAAAGTGCCAACATCACCACAGAAAATGGATGACAAGAAGAAGAAAGAAGGACAAGACATGCCCCGATCCCTCCATCTTGTCTCCATAACCCCCCTGTACCAAAATCCTAAAATCTATATTTTCACCCTGTAAATACTTCATTCTTACACCATTCATCCCAAGTGACTCTCTTGTCCTCAAACAGGTGGCACATCCCTTGCAGGGTCAAAATCCAACCGCCAGGCGCTTCTGGCAACATTCCAGGATTTCCAAGCCCCCCAAGAGTTGTCTCGGTAACTCAGGACATCCGGAGTGATGTGCTGAGTTCCCACAATGAGAGGCAAAGACTTTCTCTGCACAGCTCTGACTGTCCTGTGCCCACAGACAAACCCTGTCAGGGCTCCCAGGCACACCACGCAGATTCCCAGCTCTGTCAGGTGTCTGGCTGACACTGAATTTGTGGCTGTGCAGCCTTCTCAGAGCCTCTGCATCTGAGAAAAGATTATTTTGGATTGCTCAGTTGCTAAAATAAACACTTCCTCTCACCTCCCCAATATTCACTAAAATGGAAATTGGACCAAAGCCTGGTATTATGTATGATGTACAAAAGGGAAAGCAGATTTCTGAAATCATTACACATCCTCATTTTGAAGTGCTATGCTTTATTTCACACCACAATCAAAAGTATTCTCCTACTTCAATTTTCAAGAGTAGGTTGGACACTTTAGATACAATTGCAGTCTATATTAAGTAGGAGAAAAAATGAGAGGAGAATTGATACTTATTTATTCTTTTACTTTCATCTTATTGCTGGTTCAGTCTGACTGAATTCTAATATGTGACCTTATGCAATAGACCTTTTATTTTATTTCAGCTGCTCCATATTTGGGCTACATTTTTGATGTATTTGATGGAAAAAATTTTTAAGAACAGGTGTGTGTTCACATTTGCATACATACACGTTTGTATGCATCCTGTTCCCCACCTATTATTCTTCTAAATTTATGGAGAGGAAGAACAAATGCTTGGTTTTTTCTGTGAGTCTGTAGTAATGTCAAAGTTTAGCCCCAGCCAACAGCCAAAGCCCAGGCAGCTGCTTGCTTATGGCCCCACCAGGGAGATCCAGGGCAGAATCAGAAGAGTAAAAGATAGGAGACTTGTGGATTGAGATAAATACAGTTAAACAGGAAAAGACACACCCACAAGTAAAATAAAACAAGGGATTAATTCACTGCTTCCCATGGGCAGGCAGGTGTTCAGCAATCTCCAGGAGAGCAGGGCCCCATCACTTAACGGTTACTTGGGAAGACAAACACCATCACTCCAAACATTCCCCCTTTTCTCCTTCTTCCCACCTTATATCCTGACCATGATATCAAATGGTCTGGAGTATTCCTTTGGTCAGTTGGGGTCACCTGTTCCAGCTGTTTCTCCTCCCAATCTCCCATGCATCACCAAGGTCCTCACCAGCACGGCAGCAGGAAAAGCAGAAAAGGCCTTGGCTCTGTGTAAGCCCTCCTCAGGGCTTAACAACAAAAACCCCACTAGGTTATCAAGCCTGTGTTCAGCACATATTCAAACCTTACCCCATACCAGCCACTGTGAAGGAAATTATCCCAGCTGAAACCAGCACAAGTAGTTTGAGCTACTGCAATTGCAAATAAAATAGAGGATGCAATCCTTTCACACATCAGATATATCTCTGACTGCTGTATGAGCACAAAAAAAGCAGCCACAGAAAAACAATTGCCTTTTAAGCTATGTACAAGGCTATTTGTTTCTAGCCAAGGCTCAGCACTCCTCTCTGCACAACAGAAAACAGTTTCTTCTTCCTACAGGTTTGATCTTTGTCAGCACAGGCCTCCTGCAAGACTAACACTGTTAGGGATTTTTAAAGGTTAGGGGAGAAGTTCAATTGCTCAGTGGCTCATCCCTCTCAGCTCTATTGCTCACTTCTGTGCCTTGCCCACTTCCCTCCTACCAGCCTGAACTTCAATAGGACTTCATCAGCCCAAGATTTTGTCCCACACTCCAATTGCTAATTAAAAAAAAAAAAAAGGCAGATCCATTGCCCAAAATACAATGGATCTGCTCCAGTTTCTAGTACAACAAAGCAGACTGCTATCAGAGCTGTTCCTTGGAGTGCACATACAAAGGGGCAGAAACATACCTGGTTTTACAGGAAGGTTATAAAACCCATCTGGGAGGGGAAGCTGGGGGAGCTGTGTGTGCAGGTGGGTTTGTCAGGGCAGGGAAGTCCCACAAGGATGTTTGCCATGACTTCTCACAGAGCTGCTGCAGGACTGACTGCCAAGCAGCACAGGTTGGTCCATGCTCCTGCTGCCAGGCCAGAGCCATCAGCAAATCTCTGCAGTCCCACCTCACCTTGGCAGAAGAGCTAAAGGAAGCTACGGGAGAAAGGACACCACACATCAGCATCTGGCTGATAAGAAAGCAACCAGATTGCTTTTTTCCAGTACTAGATTTGTTCAGGTAGCTCTTATTCCCCACTGTGAAGTGCAGGCAGACAGAGGTGTACGAAGCAGTGTGAAATATGCCTGAGAGGAAAGACCTCACACTCGCTCTCTCTGCTGGCATCAGCACAGACATGTGAGCAGCACAGAGATGACCATCAGGGACATCACTCTTCAGTGACTCTGAGCAGGTACCACACGTATCAGCTACAGGTACAGAGTCACACCTGTCCCAGGTTGTAACTCTCCCAGTAGCTGATCTGTGTGAGGTGGTTTGGTTTCTCTTTCTGAAAGCCAAGCTCAGGAAGTATATGATGTAGATTAGCTTCTGGTTTCAGTTCTTTTAAATACAGGTTCTGTTTTGTTTGGAAGGTAGCTCTATCAGCAGTGTGAATGATGGGAAGGGGAAAAAGGCAGCCAGGTACTGTTAGTGTGGGCCACAACTGGGAACAGGATTTCCCTGGTGGGTGATGCTTCTGGAGGGGGCTGATGACCAGTCTGCCCCTTTTCCCCCAGGCTGCTCCTTCCCATTGTAAGTAAATCCCCACTTTTTCAGCTTTTTCAGGAACCAGTCTGAGCAGTATTTTTTTTTTCCAGCTCCCAGAAGGAGGACATCATATCTAGAACCTATTCAGACCTAAAGGATGAACTGAGTGTGTGTGCAGGGGATGTGGCTGAGAGAATCTGCCTGCAAATGAAAGACTGGGATGGCTTTTTTGGGAAGGACAAGGTCTAACAAAAAGTCTGGGGAAGCTAGGCCCACAGAAATCACAACATCATGCAGAGTTCTACATACACACACATGCAAAAATACACACAATCCAGTCCATTCCTCCACTCCTTTTTTTTATAGGCCTGGAACTATTGTAATAATAAACTTCAATAGAGAGTACTGCTTTTGTCCACTAGTACCATTCAGTAAAGCGTTGTCATTATGCTACAAGAGTTCTACCATCATTACATTGCAAGGGTTCCATATTGCTAGTTTCATACCTCCTTGATATTTCTTGTAGGCAGCTCCTCTAAGCACTGACTCTTCCTTGTCCTCACAGCAGCCAACTGACTCCAGTCCCCCTCAGCTGACCAATCCACTCTTTTATAACACTCTTCTGATTGGCTACAGCTGCAGCCTGTTAACATCAGGCCTGCTCCTAATCCTTAATAATTGGCTCAGTGGCAACTCTTTAGGGGGTAAGATTGCTTTCTATACTACCTTTATTTACTTATGTTCTATTCCCCTACAGGTAAAGAGAATTTTTTATAGAATTTATAATATTTAAAAGGAACAACTGTTATTTGATTGTATTGGAGGGTAAGTTCATTATAGTTCATTATTTGCTTAACTGCTTATCTTAGTTATACATTTTAGTGTGTGAGGCAATATGCTTGAATCCTTGGGAAATAGGCAGAGAGTAAGAACTTATCCACTCTAAAACAACTCCTCAGTTTTAGGTAACAAGAGTAGTCAAACAACCCAACAAAAGTATTGAAAATTAAATAGCAAAGTTGAGCATAATTTAGTTTAATTTTAATGTGGCTTTCTACCTTTCTTTAAAAAAAAAAAAAAGCCCTGTTTTCTTATTACAAATAAAGAGTGTATATCCTAATCCAATGTCTGGACTTTAAAAAGGCTGTTGGCAAATTAAAATATTTCAGGAAAGACCTACAAAAATGATTCCTGAAACTGTGCCAAATATATTAAGTTAAACTCGCTCTATTTACTTTAGATTTTGTAGATGAATGATTTGAGCAGGTGCACACTTACAGGGAATGGGAGAGGACTAAGAGGAATGGAGCCCACTTTCCCAAGCCCTGACTGCTTCATGGGCGCTCATGCATGCCCAGAAGGACACTGGGCCATTCCACACACTTGAGCATGGGCAGCTGCTTCCTGGCCCTGGGAACCAGGAAAGAAGCTCTTGGACAGAGGAGCAGCAGAAACTGTGGACCCAGGCTCCATTGTAGCAAAAGCCAGCAAATAGTCTGAAGACAGAAAATTCCAGACCAGAAAGTTTTCTAACATAAGTGGCAACATGCTATTGGGCAGCATACTTACAATAATACTGGATTTTCTATCCTTTTATAATCATAAATCAGGCTCAGGTTTTGTTCATTAAAGGTACAAGCACAATCAGACAAAAAGTGCTTAAATGAAAATCTTTGGTCTCTGTGACGCAGAAAGTCAGCACAGAGGGTTGTTCTGATCTGTACGTCCTGTGAGTCTAAAGCATTCCTTCATAACAGCACAGGCAGGCACAGCCAGGACAACATGCAGCATATGACCAGAAAGAAATAATTTATTCTCTGTGATACAGGATGAATAGATTTTCACACCATTCAGATCCATTTTTTTTAACCATCCACCATATGCCGGGAGCTGGAGAGCAGTGTGCAGAGCAAGCCTGCATCTGCTTCCTCCTTCATGCTGTGCATGCTTTTTATAACAGCCCTTCCCTGGAAAGCAGCCGAAGGCATCATGAGCAGCACTTCCCAGGGTCTGGGTGAACCCCTGCAGGGGATGGACAGGGGTGGGAGCCAGTGTAAACACGCAAGAAAGAGCTGCAGGACCATGGCATAGGTGATGATGCCTAACCACCTTCCAGCTCAACCATGACGGGGAAAGCTGACAAAGATGAGCATCTTTAAAATGAGAAGAAAATGTTCATCTTGATAATTCTCATGTGTGGAAATAAGTAAGTGTGAGGCTTCACAGTGAGTTGGTTCTGTGTCCACCAGATCTTTCTCTCACTGCTTGGAAGCATATTTTAAGAGGAGATCCTGCAAGTTGTGCAAAGGTCAGCTTTTATTACAGGACTATTTACTGTGCCAACTATATTAAATTGTAGTCTCATAAACATCACTTACAACTCTCACCTTTTTCTTGGCTGGAGTATTTATCCAACTTTATCCAGGTCTCTGCTCAGGGTCAACTGGAAGACATCAGACCATCAGACTTCTTTGTTTCTTCATCTTTTAAATTTCTTTAGCTTTTATTTCATGTCATTGGGCCTTATGTCCAACAATTTTCACAGGGTGCTTGCAGTCAAAATTGACACACTTGTACATGTCCTAGTTGTTTTGAATAATGATGGTATGGCTACTGTGCTTATAAACATTAGCTTGCTTGTAAAAGTACTTCCAATTTTACTAAGAACCTGCCATCTCACTAGTGTTTTTTATAAAGTGAGGATGGTATTACTAAAGCATCAGCA
Organism: Zonotrichia leucophrys gambelii; assembly: GCF_028769735.1. Taxonomy (NCBI): domain Eukaryota; kingdom Metazoa; phylum Chordata; class Aves; order Passeriformes; family Passerellidae; genus Zonotrichia; species Zonotrichia leucophrys. The sequence continues at coordinate 19,187,319 of NC_088169.1, read as the reverse complement.
AAAGAACTGGCACATCATCCATAGCATTCACATTTAGTTCAGGTGACTAATTCTAAACTATAAATACTTCAAGATCAATTCATCACAGACTTCCAAGCACCTTGTCTCTGATGCTACAGCCCATTTCCCCTGGCACTTCCATAGCATCAGTGAATGGGAAACTCATCACCCAATAAACTCAGTAATTATTCTTCTGCTTACTTCTTAAGTGCATTAGTATTGCCACACAATAGATAGGATTAGGTCATCAAGTTTGCTTTCTGTGTCTGGCGTTGCATGTATGACAGGGTTTATTTCCCAAACAAAAGGCTGTTTGTCAGTGTTACTTTTGCTCTAACGCATGTAAAGCCAACTGGATAAATAGAGCAGCATTTCTGTAACCACCTCACTGCTCTTTAGTGCTCTGAAGCTCAGAGGAGATGGCCCTCTCTCAGCTCCTAGGCTGCATCTACTGAGACAGCAATTCAAGCTGGAAAGAACAGCCTGGCTTGTCATTTGTCATCCAGAAAGTATTTGAGGAGAGTATTTCGTATTATTGTGTCGTCATTTGTTCAGCTAAGTTTCTGAGCACCAAGACAGCCAGATGGTTAATTCCACTACTTTGTGGTGGTTTTTTTTTTTTTTTTAAAGGAGAAGCAGAGGGGAGGGAAGTCCCCTGGCACTGGGTTCTGGCACAGCAGGCTGAGCCCCAGCACAGCAGTTGGGATTGTTGACCCAGTGAATGTGCCCAAAGATCCTTTTCAGCCACACAAAACAGTTCAGTTTTGCCATTAGCATATCAGAGGTGGAGCAGTGGTGGGAAATGGCACGGGCAACAAAGCTGGGAGTTCGGAGTCTTTGTCTGGCTGCAGCTTAGGGAGGCAGGAAAAAAAATTATAATTGGCCATTGGCCGTGCAGTGACAGACAGATGTTGACATTTTTCTCCCTTGGCTGATCAAACCCCACCCTCATCCCAAGGTCTGGAGGAATGCTGTTGGCTGCCCCATTCAGGCAGGCAGCTTTCTGCCCGCTCTCCAGAGTGACAGGGCCAGTATAAGCATGGTATAACCTGCATAGAGAAAACTGAGAGGGTGAGAGAAATTGCCTCTAATTTTTTTTTTTTTTGTCACATTGTAAATCAGATCTAAAATAAGGTTTTAATTCCAATTCAAAAGCACAGAAGCACAGGCCACGTACATCAGTTAAATGCCACAGCCTAGATCAGCTTTGAACCTGTGCAATATCTATGGGAAGAATCAACCTGCCTTAGACAGCCTTCCTTTGCTTCCTTGCCAGAAAGAAAAGTTTTAGGGCCTAAAAACTGCACAAGAGTTCCCACTCCCATATACTGTAAAAATCGCAGAGGAAGAGGTTCATGAGCTGTGTCAGACTGGCATCTGTGAACATGCCCTGCTGCTTTCAGCTCCACTCATCTTCCCTCCTCCTGGCAGCAGCCATGAGAGCAGCCCTGGTTCTGCTTCCTCCTGACCTGACCACACAACCCTGGGACAGGAAGGAGGCCAGGTCTGAAAGAGGTGACATTTCTTTTGACTCAGCAATAAAGTCAGCCTGCACACTCAAAGGGCAACTTTTCCACTTGTTGCCCGAATCCCAGACTGATCCCTGGAGGCAGAGCATCTGCCAGTTCACTGCGCATCAGACATTCCCTAGAGCCAAGAAATATTTTTTTTCTGACATCAACCTTAGTTGCATGAAGCAACTTTTTGAATATCACTTTTTGAATATCAAATCTATCACTTTTCTGTTCAGAATCTGCCCACCTCCATGGCTGTTATTCTGAAAACATTTCTCTATGCAACGGCCCTTGCTTCTGCAGCAGCACTGGGGCAACACATGAGCACAGCATGTAGTCATGAGCACTGCCTAGGAAACCTCTGTGAATGCCTGGCAGTGCTGTGAAGACAAGCCCAGCTGGCCAGAGGTAAGACCAATACTTGTCGAGCTCCAAACCACTCACAGTGTCCTAATAGCCCCAGCAGGGAAGAGTGAAGTGCAGATGCCAGTGTCCATGGCAAAGGTGGCCAAGCTTTGTGTTACTGCTGAAATGGAGCAATTTCCTCTGCAGTCATCACCCTTCTACTCTCCTTTATCAAATGAGCTTCCCACAGGCTTGGCTTTCACCCAGCTTTTGGCTTTTTCCAGTGACAAATCATGATTTCATAAGGTTCTGTTTCTGCTTTGAAAGGCCATCATGAAGCCTGTACCTAAAGCATCTGTTTAGAAAATGCAAATGAGGGCAATGAGTCTATTAAATGCTGTCTAGATGCAGACTGCAGCAGAGACTGTCGAGTCTGCATTTCAAATCGACAGCTGAGTTGGATTTAGAGTTTAATGCTTTCATATTTGGCTCCTTATAAGATCAAAGACCCTCAGCCAGTCCAATGAGGAGGATGCTCATGCTGGGCATGTTTCCTTATGAGTGGAAATAACCTGGGCCTGCAGAAAGGGCCCTTTACACCATTCTGTACTTCAAAGCCAATTGACTCACCCAGCCTGGACAAAGCAACAACAGAGAGTGGCTGCTAACTCAAAGCTCTGCTAACTCTTGCCTCAGGCCAGGTTGTGCTTCAGAGGCTTAGAGAAGGCTTAAGTGGCCCCAAACACCCAGGGGTAGGGGGATCAGACCTGTCAGCACACAGTTCAGCTCCTTGCTCAGCAGCTACTGGCCTCTTGGGAGGGTCCTGAGATTCAGGGTTGGGGTCCAAACCTACATACAGCTTCAAAGATATGTGCACAGTTGTTAAGTCCTTCATTTGTTTACAGATATAATGCACTAAGTGAATATAAAACTAGATTTCAATATGTTGGATAAATTATTTATGGCAAATCCATTGAAAATTCATGTAGTTCCTAGTAATTAGCCTAGCAAACCAAAGGGCAGTGGATATGAAGACTCATCATTCTTATGCCATGTCCCGAAGGAAACAAACAAGCACACAGCATAGATCTTAAATGCACCTCTACAGTCACAGCTTGGAAATGAGTTTTTATTTGCTTCAGATGTACAGGGTTCTTAGAGCAGATTATTCTGTTTTATGCTTGGTTCTCGCCCTTTTATTAGGGCTTTGCAATATGAGCATTTCTCCAAGGAGGCATTACTGTGTGGTAATTGTTCAGCTCTTTCTACATCAGAATACAAGCTCTGTGGCCAAAAGGCCCCTTCTCAGCCCATCCAAACCCTGGGCTGGATCAGACTTAATGCTTCTTATCTCATTATAATGGCTAAAATATGTCTTGCTCTAGTCTATAGCCATGAGGGTTATTAGATCCTCAGCCCGGGTCACTCATTACAAGAGGCTCATAGCTGTTACATGGATGCAAATTCAGCCTTGCAGGATTTTGGCTGTGGAGAAAAGGGATGGGAAGGAAAGAGCACTTTGACTCAAACACCACAGAGTAATATGTAGACTCAGAAAGGAGTGGGAAGCTTGAAATTTAACCTGATTTTTAATGGTTATTATATCTAAATCAGATCTACTTTTCAGCTGTGATGGAGCATACCATAATGAGGAAGACAATCCCCTTCACCACTACTGACCCAGTAGGGGTATTTGAAGAGAATACCATTTTCCATTTAAATTCATAGAGTTCAGTCTAGGTTATATTCTGTGTTGGGATGGGAGTATTTGTATTTACACAGTTTATAGATTAAGTTATTGCGCTTAGAAAACTAATGTAAACAAGCTTTAAAAATTCCAACAAGTAACTTTTAGGATGCAACAATTTTAAAGTGAATCATACAATTCAAATTAGCAATTATGGTGATGTGACACCTAAATGTAAGTTTTGGTAGAGATTTACAGATGCCTTCTGTTCACATTTCTAAACTAAATTTACAGTCAAGCAACCCAAACTCATATTGGAGAGTCAATACAGACTCAGATACTGCAGCATCTACTTGTTTTTTTCTCACAACAAATCTGAGAACTGAACAAAAGATGGCAAAAAAACCTTTTAAAATGATCTTGCAACTGCTAAAATTAATGCACCTTCATTTTACGCCTATAGCCATGCAGGGAAGGAATAACTTACTAATTACTTACTATTTACTAAAAATGCTGTGCTCTTCACATTTTTGTGTCAAGGTTGTGTTATGATCCTATATTCTTTGCATAGGTCACCTTGCTGCAAAATAATAAATATAATATTTTCTAGTGAGGGTAACAGAAACATTAGTAACTGGCTTGATTTGAATTCAGATTAAGGAAGGACATGGCTGATTTTTAAATAAGCAGGTGCTAAAGAAACCCCCAGATCAGATCCTGTGCAAGTATGTAATTTCTTTATACTTGCTAAGAGGGAGCCTTGAAGGTCATTTGAAATGTGGCTGGTTTTCCAGGGCTCCCCTCAGTCATGCAGGGTTCCTGCTGCTGCTGTGTCACACCCAGACCTGACCTCCTGTGGTCTCCCTCTCCTCACCACTGGGGTCACAGAATCTCCTGCTTATGGGGCAGGGCCTGGGGGAAGGTGTCTCGGTGGGGCTTTTCATAGGACTGGTCTTGGCAAGCCCTCCAGCAAATGCCCGATTTTGACAGGGAGCTGGCTTGACTGTCCATCCATCCATTGTCTCCCTCTCTGCCTCCCAGCAGATAATTTAGGATTTCAAGCACAGCCATCCACAATCAGGATGAAAAATGTACAGAGCTGTTCCTTTTTAAGATGACCACCTCAATACGTGTTTTGATAGCACAAAAGTTTATTTTCAGTACAGGATGTGATCTATTGCTTAAAAAGCCTTGCTTGATCTATCCCCCTCACTTTCCTTGTTCATGGACATGCAGCACAAGGAGTTGAAATACCTTAACAAAGAGTGCTGGAGGGTAGAAAGGCAGTGAGTACATTAGCATGGGAGAGATCACTTGCTGTACTTGATATTCAGTGCCCAAAGGCTGGTGGAAGACAGCTAAATTATCACACATGAAATTCCCATCTCCCTGGAGATGAGTTTTTCTGCTGAGGAGGTAGGAATGGAATGGTCACACTTTGAAGCATTTCTGATACATACATGGATGAGACCCAAATCTGCACAGGGAGGACTCCTGCAGCGGATGAGGTCTTCGCAGAATACTCTGAGTTGGAAGAAGCCCACAAGGACCATCAAATCCAACTCTTAAATGAGAGGCCCATATGGGGATCAAACCCACAACGTTGGTGCTGTTAGCACTATGCTATAACCTACTGAGCTAAATATTTCCACTGCCAGGAACAAGAAAGATATGATGGCTTAAAAGGAGGAACCCAAACAGCTCTTCTCAACCCCATGTTCCTGTGACCCTCAGCTAAAAGGTCTCCAGAACTGAGCTGCTGAAATGGTGTGATGGTGGGAGGAGAGAGGTCTTAGTTTGCATCCAATCCACTGGTCAGCCTTTCTCTGAGGGGCTCGTGCTTTACAGACATCAGCCCTGATCTGAACCTCACCAGTGACCAGTGATGGTGACCAGTTTTCTTATCATGTCTGAGCAGCATTTTTCCTTTCCCACTTTCCATCATCTTTACATACATCTATGACAGAGATTTTCGAGACCATAATGTTGAACTGCAAAAATCACAGTCTGCTGGAAAAAGAAATCCCTGGCAGCATAACTGTATTATTCCCCTTTTGGCCAAATGGTTGAGGAAGTGAGAGCTTGCTCTCATTTTGACAACAGACATTCTGCAGATGCCTTGATGAGGACAGGATGACACATAAACCTTGCTCTAGCTCCATTCTGAGATCCCAAGCAAGAAGAAAGCTACCTCATATGATTGGTGAAGCAAAGAGCACATCCAGATTCACTTGTCTTCATGGCAGCATCTGCTAAAAAAATATTTTTAAAAGTTTGTGGACAAATGCCATACGTTCCTTAATGGCATTTGTCTGTTAGTAACTCCTGGAATAAAAAATGTTTTCATTCTCAGTTTCAGCATTTTCTTCCTCCCTTTTGAGTCAACAGGAATTGAACCTATAAGTCAAAATAGCTTTCTGTCTCCAAACAGACTGAGTCAGTTGCATGGTTTAAAGAGATAGGGGAATGCTAGCGACTGTTATGAGGCAAGAGATAGAATTTCTGACAAAAACGGGTTGAAGAGTCACAAAACAAAACTTCAAATTTCATCTTCACTTAAAGAAAATGTTACTGCTGTTTGAAACAACTGGGCTGCTTCCACAGCCACTACTGCTGTGACAACCTTTGTCCTTAAAGATACAAAATGCTTTATCACTTCACAAGCTCTTGCACATCACTACTGCAGGAGTAAAATTAATTAACCACCACCTTGGTGGTTTGTAATATTACAGTATTTGTAATATTGTATTATTAGTTCCCCCCTTCATTAAAAGATAGCTGTTTTCAAACAAACCTGCCTCCTGCCACATGTGTATCTACATTTGAATCTGCTGTGGGTGTGGAAAATGCATTTACACACATTGCATTGCAGTGTCATCTGTGTCTGTGCACAGCAGGGCTTGTGACACGTAACAGAAGGGACCTTGCCAACACCCAAAGCACGGCTGCTCACAGGTCTACACAGCTCTGCAGAGAGAGGTTAATTTTGACACAGATCCAACAGACTGTGGAGTCAGTTGGTGTCTTGCTCATTCCAGTGTGTAAAATGGCCCAGAGGAGCAATGCCAGAGGCAGCAGCCCATGCTGGGACAATGCTTATGGGATTGGTGTCAGCAGCTCTTGGCAGCCAGCACTGCCGTGCCTGGGGCTGGCCTCACAGAAATGACATTTCCATGGCCTCTGCTCACTGCAGAAAATAGGCTAGTTAGGTCAACCTTAAAAATGAGGCGGAACATAGTGGTGAAAGCTGTATCTATTGCACAATGAGAATATCCAAAGAAGCAGTTTGGAAATTGGGCTAAAATTATTTCTTTTTCTCCACTTTACATATTTTCTTTCATTTACCCACTGACAAACCTCTCTGGAAAGCCAGTCACCCCTTAAAAAATTAAATATTGAAAAAACATCAGAGATCAGCTTCATTTGGAGTCAGAAGAAATAAGGGCAACAAATGCTACACTGAGTGAACTTAGGGCAGTCAATGACAACTAGGATTACTTTGATTCTGTCTCCTTGTGCCTTGCTTGGCTCACTGAGCAAACCAGAAAAACAGCATCAGTCCACCCCAAAAACCCCAGCTGATCTCAGAGATAAGAGTGAAAACCAGCCAGAAGACTGAGCCCTCTGACCCCTGCCTGGGCAGCAGTGTGGCAGCAGCCCTGGACACCTGAGTGAAGAGGCTTTTAGAACAGATCTAAAAAGATCCCTTTTTAGCCAAGTGGGAAGGATTCCAGAAGAGCTCCCCATTGCCTTCTGTTCATGACCATACTCCAGAACTGTGTTCTCCTTTCCCCAGAAGTACAGGCCTCTTCTAATCAATCTAATTTTATCAGTAGTGAAAGAATTCACAGCTGGTTTAGATCTAAGGACCTCAAGATGATGTGTTTGGAAGTCAGACAACATACTCAGGAAAAGAAAAAAAAAACCAAACCAGCAGTGGTGAGAAGAGGCATCCAGACGTCCAGAAGCAGCAGAAATGTTTAGGATGCCTTTTTGATGAACAGACTGCAGCCTGGCAAGGCTTCAAAGAACTGCCCAAGGGCCGTGGCAATCCTTCTGTCTGCATAAATAATGTCACCTTACACTGTAAAAAGAAATCTCAACCATTGCAATATTATTTAAAAAAAAAAGGTCCATATACCGTTTTAAAAAGAAATTTCCAGGATGGAAACATTTTCGGAGCTCCATATTGATTACCAAATTGCACTTTGGATGATTGAATATATTAGAAATTTTAAATTTGACATTTTTTCATTATTTATTGTATCTACTTTTCTTGGGTGCCATGAGGTTAGGCAATTAAACAAAATAGTTTATCATGGGATTTCAATCAGTTATCCTCTCAGGTTCTCATGCATTATTTTGAAGTGCTTAGTTTGTAAACACTGCAGAGTAATATTTATTTGTTTAAAAGTACTTTCATAAAACCATGGAATGCTTTGTTAACCTTAGATCATTTATGAACAAACAACCATCCTCTGACTATGTCATCTCCCATATATATTATGGTTTAATCCTATACTTAAAAGTGATTTTATAGAAAGTCATATGATCCTTCAAATGCTTCTACTATTTTTTTTCTTGCTAACCAACACAGAGAGGTCACTTCTCTTCCTTTGAAGCCACTTTTTCATAGAATCCACTTCCTTCTTCCCATTTATTTTTAATACTAGTGGTTTCATCCACAGGAATACATTTGTTATAGAAACAAACCTCTCCACTGTTGGTAACCAGAAATGGCTCTGAAAGACAGTTGTGGCGGAAGAGTTTCCTGTCAGAAAATAGGTACAGCTTTAGCAGCAACCACTGCTGCACAGTGGCTTTGATGTGTTTCAGTTTTGTTTGCTTATTTTATCTTTTCTTCATCTTTATTTATTCCATCAGAGCACTCAGCTGTTGGAGAGAGCAGCAGGGTTATGTCCATGAGGGCTGCCACCATGGCTGGGCTTTTATCTGTGGGTGCTTTTATCTTGCTCTATGGTCAATCCTTCGTGAGTTTGTCATCTCGTGGGTAGATATCTTCTGGGCAGATCCTTTGTGTCCTAACACATCCTTATCCACTGCTGCTGGCTTCTCTAATGCCAAAAGGTTTTGGGAGCAAAATTATGGATGGATTTGGCAGGCAAAAATGCTCCAATGAAGGTGCTGCTGCTGCTATGCAAGGACCAAGGCCAAAGGCTGCAGCAGTGTCTGCGCGTGGGTGTTTGGGTGTTGCTGCTGATGTTCTGGTGAAGCAGACACAGCTCTCTGCCTTTCTGTTCCATTGGAAAGATGATGGATTTCCTCCTGAAACTGCTCGAGTGCAAAGTGGTGCTTACCTGAGAAAGCCTCATTCATAAACTGTGGGTGAGTTAGCAGAGGATGGGAGTATGGCCTGGTTTTTGCCCCATGGAGAGAAGGCTCTCACAGTTTGGCTTTGTTCTGCACCGAGCAGAGCAGCAGAGCACATGTGGCCTTCATTAGTGACGCTCCTTTGAAATGCCTCCAAGTCCTTGGGTTGTAACTTTAGCACACAAAGGGGTGGGGGAGTGAGGAAGGGAGAAGGGAATGAGGGAAGAATGAGACTGCTGGAGTTATCCCTCTGAAATCCACACTTGGACACACTTTCTGTTTTTTCCTTCCCCCTCCTTTCTTTCTTGTTCTTTCCTCTTTCTCCCCCCACAGGCACAGGATTTTTCTTAACCTTCTGAACTGGGAAAATACATTAATTTTTTTTTTAAATCCACTTCTTTTCTGTCAAAGCAAAACCAAGATGAATAATCTCTTCTAAATTATAAGCGCTAAATGACAGAGTGATACAGTTATAATTTCATTGCTCTTTATGCATATATGCCTGTGTATAGGCTTCTGTGGTCACATGAAACCTGTGAGTCTCCAGCAGGCTGGAGTTTAAAAATGCTTTTGAAGGAGTGGTTAGAGAGCATGCAAGAGAGTGGGGACTGATCTGGGAGGCTGAAATGATGGGTGTTGATCTCAGCTCACAAGGCACCATGTCACAGAGCTGCAGCCTGCTCAACTGCCTGCCCTCCAACTGCATGGTGCTTCCTCATGATTTAAAACTGTACACCTCTACTCCTTCCCAGGGGCTAATGAAGAAGTAGTTTAGAAACAGCCATACTAATTCTACTTATGTTAATTTTCCATGATTTTGCCCATCTATTAATTACATTTGAATTTCAAACCTCTTAAATTCACATCTATACACATGTGGCTTTCCATATCAGAAATCAGTTAGAAACTGATGAAAATTAAAGAATATTAGCAGAAAAATAACCAACATCAAATTCAAAGTGTCTCTATTAAACTCAGGGCAATTGAGATTCCACCCTGCAGCCTGAGGGAAAGGGGAATATTTCACAGCACTGAAAAAATGACATCCACATTTCTAGTACTGACAGGCTGCCTAAGTATCCCTTTAACTCCTGAGTGAGTTTGGGAGCATCAGTGTCTTCAGCTGGCCAGAGGTAAGGTATGAAACTCTCTTTCTCACACATCCACCCACTTTTCTATTTGTGCTCCCTCCCCAGGGAGTCTGAATTTCCCAGGTAATGGACATTCATGTGAGAAGTACAACAGCTCTTTCAAACAGGCTGAAATAAAAAGGTGCTGACATGGGAAAGACTCAATTGCCTAAGTGCAGGAAGGCAACAGCCCAGGCCTGCACCAGAAACAGCTGCACCTTCGTGGCAGGGCCAGAGGCGACCATCAGATCAGTCTGTAGGAAAAGCTTCTCGCTGAGAAGCAGAGAAACAGATATTTCTGCCCAACTGCAAACACGGCTGATGCTCACAGGATGGTGTGCTCAGAGCTGGGGGCAGCAGCTGTAAGCAGAACCCAGGGCTTCACCACACACTCAGCCCCAGAAGGTATTTTGCCTTTTCATCTTTTTCCTTTCCACTGCTGCTGTAACACCCAGTGATATACCAAGGGTCTTGTAGCAGCTCTGGTACCAAAAGCACAGTCCAAACACTGTTTAACAAACGAGGCTTGTACAACAGAATGAGTGCTATACATAGCTATGAGCAGCTACACTTAACTGAAAAATGCTTCTCTCCTTGCCCACATAAGGATTTGCCATTCAGCATCCACATGAGGCTTTATCATTCAAAAATATCATTCAGCTTAGCATATAGAAATGTTGAGGCCTTCAGCTAAATTGTGTGGTGTCAAAGGGGATTGTTGGACAATGCTGCCTTGGTCCAGCTCTATTTGCCTAGGTCTGTGTACAGACCTAGCCTGTCCTCTGGTCTCTCTTGGGCACAGGGCAGAGGGGCTCCAGCATTAAGACAGAAATGAGTAAGAGCATCATCATCATCAACAGGGCATCTTGCTGACAGCAAAACAATCTTGGGGAATGTCAGAAAGTGCCAATGGGGTGCAGGAGTGGATGGTACAGGCTATTTCATTCCTACAATACATTAATCCAGAAACAAGGATAGTTTGTTTGTCTTCATTAAGCATAAGCACTGACAGGCTAGGCATTAGGATGTGAGAGTTGCCTTCTCTTATTTCTCTTTCTGTATATGGTAATAAAATGCAGGAAGGTATTACTGTCCCTGTGACCCTGTGACTGTTTTCTAGAGACTGAAATACTGAAAAGCCTATAGCATTCAGGTGGGCAGATAAGTTCCAAAAAAAAACCCACACAAACTTAGAGGAATGGGTGTGGTGTTTTGAAGCATGATTATGACAAGTTACATAGTTTAGGAAAACAGCCTCAGTCTAATCTCCCAGCAAGTTCACAGCCAGGCAGCTCTCCCAGTTCATAACCAGGGAGATCAGGATCAAGCTCAAGACAGTAATTTCTATAACACTTGGTGTTCTAGTACTGACTGCAAAAAGGGAACTTAACCCTTTTGTGTCTATAAGTCTACAGATATATTTTCTATGTAACTATTGCACTCTACTCATAGCTCTTTCCAAAAGCTTATGCACACTCTTGTTCCTGTAGCTCTTTAAATTCTCATTTGTGCCAGAAAAACAGCTCTGAACAATACAGAGCTCTATTGCTTACTTCTTATCTCACCTTCTCCCCAGTCTAATCCTGATACAATGCTATTGGCTTCAATATTCACAGCCTTGATTAATGCCACTGTAAATAAGATAAAATCAGATATAGCCCATGTTGTTCTATGAAAAGACACAAAATAGTTGAGGACAACCAATTAAAATCTTACATTCAAGTACAGAACTAGAATTTTATTTAGTCTAAGTGGTCAAAAGGTTGGTTTAGGTAAATGCTAATTACCAATTTGATAAAATGGATTAATATCAATACACACATGAAAGTCAGCAAACAGATTAATACATATTCAATAAGTATGATGCTATCTCATTTCTGACCAGGTCATAAGTGCCACAGATACAATTCCATGTTCATTTTGGAGAAGTCTCCATAGACTATACAGACATTCCTTGCTCCTTAGTGCCAGGTGAAATGTGCACATAAGACAGTGCTGCACTCCCACTGCACAGTGAGAGCTTCTGCTGTCCAGGTGACCACTTCCTGATGCACACGTGCTCCTGGAAAAACCCTGTGTGTTTCCCAAGAGCCTCCTGGTGCAAAGACAATCATCTTTGCTGAGAAAGGGCTTAAAATATTTAAAATTCAGAGGTTATAAAGTAGTTCAGCATTTCAGTCTCTCCTTGGGAGTAAAGCTGCAAACCATTCTTTTGATTCCTGTTCATTCCTGTTGTATGTAAAATAAACCAATCAAACTGGAAAATTAATATTAAAAAAGGCTATAATAGCAGGACCTTAAAAGTTAATAATATATATTTGTTACAAAGGTTCACAAAGAAAATCTGCCAGTGTTGTTACAAACAGCTGGTTTTCTGCCTTCTACTTTGGATTATATCTACAGTGTGCTGAGATACACTTTAGATTAGCATGCACTGAGTGATGAATCACATTATATTTCAGAATACCACATATTTTTTGAGCTATGTCCATGTTCTGTTTGTATCAGAATATTGATGGTGTAATTTCTTTCCTGTGTTATTTTGAATATTTCTGTTGTGCACAGAGATTAGAAATTGCAGATGCAGGCAAAGTTTTTTTCCCCAAGTTAAATAAACATTTTCTATTAGTTCAACATTTGGTTTCAGGTTTCAAGTTCAAACTTGTTCTTATGTTATCCATATGTTTGCCCACTCTTCACAATAGAGGCTTTCTAGAAACAATTTAAATTTCTTTCATAAATGCTCTGATTTAAATTTTTGTAATGTGATCACTGTTTTCACATGTCAAATGGAAAGTACAATATTTTCAGAAAGTAAAGGCTTAGCATATTCTAAAACTTCAGCAACTGATCATGTCTCAAGTGGGAAATCTGAATATTGTTCAGTGATTTACAAAAATTTCTTCTCTCTGTAATGGGGGTGTTCATAGTAGACACAAAAAAGTATTACTTTCTTCAGGCATTTCAGAGTCACTGATTTTTACTACACAGTTCATGATATGCCTAACATATATCCAGTGTCTATTAACCTGGAAAAAAATACATTTTTTATTAAGAATTTTGAGACCCACTTATAGAAAGACTGCTACAAAAGAGTCTGGAATTAATAACAATAAACGACAAGTACCAAATAATCATTCAGATCTTACCATCCTAGCCATGAACATAGGAATAGCATATCTAATTCATTCATTGTTTTTATATTTCCATTGTATTACCCATGCTGACTTTTCCTCCATGATAAAAAAGTCTCAATCTTTCTTGTGTCTCCTCATTTGGATTGTAAATGTTCTTCTGTTCTCCTCTGCACTTTTCTTCCTGTTCCTCTTCTGTAGAGTCCTTTCCTCTCCAGGACCAAGCAAGGTGTCACAGCTGTAGCCATTGCTAAGTCCAAACCCCTACAATATTGTCCCATCATGATTTCAGCTCCCCAAAATATCTGTACTGAATTTGTACAGCTTTAAAGGCCTAGCTTTTTAACATGCCACACACTGCATGGCAAACTGGAGCAAGCCTCTAGAGAAGTAAATATCAATGTACAAAGACATGATCGAAGGTGTGGAAAGACTGGGAACACGAGGGCAACTCTCCTCCTCCTCTCTGCATCTCTGAGGGAGATGCCAGATGAACACACACATAGCACAGCCCTTATAGCTGCTCCCATTGCTGTTTCCCAGGAAAACCACCAAATGTACAGAATAACAGATTGTGGGAGATGATGCTGAAGGTGAGGAGAGAAGTTTTGCTATGGTCTTGGCCTTGGTTCTCACTGACACTAAAGGGACCTTTCATACCCCAAGTCTGAGCCTTGGAGAGGGTCAGCAGAATGCCAAGGTTTTGCATGCATGGCAGAGCTGAAAGGGAATACAGATATTGTGAGAGGGAGCAAACATGAATGTGATGAGGCACTGCACTGTTTGCCTTTACAATGGACTGTCAACAGTGAGTATTCATACTCAAACACTAACAGGCTGTTTTCTAATACTGCTCAGAAATCACCCTTCAAATTCACCTTCCTGCTTCAAATTTTCTTTAAATAAGGGAAAGAATAGCTGTCTCCTGGCTGTAAGTTTGTTAACCCTAACATTGCCAATCTCTAGCTCTCCAAGGGCAGTTAAAGATACAAGCCCTGCAGGACTGACTGGAGTGTGAGAACTTAAGGACCCCATATCTATGATAAAAATCTACTTCTTTATAAGATGCTTGTAGTGCTTGATTGGATTATTGAAGACAGCAGGAGTAAAAGAGCACAAGACCTTCTCTCTCCTTTCTTTACCAAGGGTCTTTCATAGTCAGTGCTCTGTCCAAAAGCTCCCTGCATCTTCCCAGCTCCCTGGCATGATCTAGGTGATAGTGCCAGGCCATGTTTTCTACGCTCAGTGGTGCTGCCTTCTCTTTCTAGCACTAGCCTTCTCTTTCTAGTCTGCTGCTTCATCTTCTTTCCTTCTTTCCCATTTATTTATGAATTATCATTAATCAACATCATATCCTGTAGAGGTGTCATTGCTTTGGACTGTGTTCTGGTGCTGGGGCAGAGAGAACACTGGGTTCTACTGCCTTGTTCCACAATGACTTTATAAAGTTTCCTTTGCACCATCCTAAAGGACAAGGGCTGCACCTGTCCACTTGCATTTTTCCCTGAGGTTCAGTGTAAATCAGCAACACCTTCCTGGGCTTTGACATCCCTGGATAAGCAAATGGAATGTCAGGCTGCTTTCCTATGCTACCTCTACTGCAAACTGTTTTTTCTGATAAGAAGCTGCAAAGTGCAAGACTAGGTTTTCATAATTGGAACCTCAAAAAGTAGAGGAACTCTGGCATTTTGGCCTTTTCAAGATGCTGCTCACATTCATAGGCTGGTTGTTCTGGACTACTTTTTGCCTCTCTTCTAATTAGCCTTCTGTGCTGTGCTGCAAAGCAACAAATGAGACATTGCTTCATTGCTGGTCACATTTTACTTGACTGGGTATTGCCATTTGGCATCATAAAAAAGAAATACAAAAAACCTAGAATCTACATTGGATATGTTCATTATATTTAATGATAAATTTTACTTTGGATGTTCTAGAAACTCCAGTTTTATAACAACAACTGCACATAAAGATCCTTCCCCTCTGTAAGCAATAGTAATTTTTATTTACAGAGTGTACCTTGGAGGAAAATATTTCCTTCTTTTCCATTTCTCTCTCTCTTTCATTAAAGACCACTGAAGACAAAAAGGCTAAAATGTTTAAAAGAGACATGTGTCAGTCTTCTTTTAACGAACAGTGAAGGTTCCTTTGCAGTAAAACAATTTCAATTATGCAGTAATTATGCAACCTTCAATAAATTCTCAGTTCGCCTAAGTAATGGTGCAACTTTACAGGCAGTGATTTCTGATCCCTGAGAATTGTATTTGGACAAGTAACTCAAAATAAGAGGTCTCACAAGTAGATGGCTGGTTCTGCATCAGTATGTCCAGAGCCCAGATACATTCCTTTCCCTGAAAATCTATCAAACATCATGGCAGAAATGCTTATGTGAGTACCAAACTGCAAACAAGTGTTCTTAATAGAGAAACAGAACACACATTCAACATTTGGAATTTATAGCATGCACACAAGAAACATAATTCCAGATGTAAAGGCTATGCTGTGAGAGGAAGAGAAGTGCAGCATCAATGTCCACACCCAGTCAAATCAGCTCCTAACTGGACTGCATGGTGGCAACAGAGTACTTGAAATTTTTGGACTAAAGATGAAGAAATTCCAGGGGGGGGAAATAAAAAATATGCAATCATGAATGAAGAGACTTAATATAAATAAAGGTTAATTTGGTGATGTAAAGGTTTTAAGAGCAGCTGAATAAAAACCATGATTCTAAAATGCTCTTCTTCACATTTTAGTTAGATAAGGTTTAATACCAAACAGAAATGAAAGACAGTGATTCACTATAACTTACAGGGAGGTAATGTAGAATATGTTCAGATTTAGCCCAAAGTACAGAGTATGTATCTTGCCAAAGGCTCAATGTTTGGGCTAAAGACGCTTCAGAGCAAGAGGCTCAGCACAAATTTGTAAGTGCTGAAAACTTCCAAGCATTTTCAATGTGATTCTGAGCCCTGGCAGCCAAGTCTGTGACAATCAGCAGCTGTGGCTGTTTTGTGAGTGCTTTTATGACAACACCTTGCCATTCATATGAGAACTGAAATTGAAACTTTCTGTTTTAAAGGCCCTTTCAACCTGAGTGATAAAATCCCATAAGAAAAAAACAAGCTGGTACAGAAAATCTGAGTTCTTTAGACTTCTAGGGTGTTTATTCAGCATTCTGGTATGTTTTCACAATGAAAACTCAGTTGTCCTGATGCAATTCATAAAAGAAAAGTAGCCAAGAAATTTCCAACTCCAAAACACACCCTGGCTATAGTTCATCCATTCTTTCACCCAACAGTTAGAGGCAACAGTGATCCTGCATACAGAACAGCCAAAACCTGGCAGCAATAGCTGGAACATGTAAGAGGACGGGCTGCCAGAGTCACCCATGGTGCCAGCAGCCTCACAGAAAATGTGCCTGTGCCAGAGGCATCCTGCTGGGCTACACCAGTGGCACCAGTACAGCAAAACTCTGCTCCCAGAGGTGCCAGAGCACATCACCTGTGGCCAGTGAATGGAAGAAGACAGAGCAAATTGTAGACAAACCAAAATAAGTGGGAAAGAGCTGAAATGTGTTTTGTGTGCCATCATAACCAATAACAAATGAATGGACAGCACAGACTTAATGTCTATAAGAGACTAAGGTCCTTACAGACCCTGAGAGTAAAGCATAATACACAACCTCATAAAAGCTTGTATATAATGTGGCAAAAGTCAAAAACAGTAGCCATGTCGATCCCTATATTTGGAACCAGCTCACAAGAAATAAATACAGTAAATCTATTCAGGCAAGGAACAGTCCTCCCCTTTTTTTTCCACTTTCAGGGAAACCTGTGGTGGTCTGGTACATACAGAGCATCCTAATCCTTCTCTGCAAAACCAGTACATTATCTTAGCTGTGCAGTGTATCTAATCACTCAGTAAATGCACCCTCCCACCAAATTACCTCTCTTCTTCCTCTCCCATATTTGCAGCCACATGGTCCCACCATGTCTTCATAACAGCTTTGGGGCTCACTGGATCTTCCATAACCCAGTCCAATTAATTTGCACAGTAAAAACTTGCTCAGACAGGTTATGTTGGAAGGAAAGAGGTAACTGATGAGCTAACTCAAATCACAGGGAGTTGGGATAGATTCAAGTTAGGGGAAAGTGACAGAATCATTAGGATGAGAGCAGAATTTGCCATTTTTGACAATGGGAGCTAAAGTTCAGTTCACTCTCTCTCCTGAAATCATCAGATAACCCACATAAAGTAATTGAGTAACACTCAACTCTAAAACTCAACCACTGCCTCCACTTTGAGCCAAGGGGCTGCTCCATATCAAAAGCATTCAACTCTGAAGATAAATTGGAATTTACCTGACTGCAAGACCAGCTTTCAATAGTAAGCGGCTTCCTCATCAGGTTACAAAAGCAGGCTTACATTTTCTTATGTAATCTTTGATTCCTGCGCACTTTTATTCTTGATTACACAGTGGCCAATAGGCTTCCTCTTGCCCAGGTGGCTTTAAGTCTCAGCTGGAAACCTCAGAGTCAACTGTTTTCTAAATGGAAGACAGTGACCTAGACAGTAAGGTCTCTTAATTCCCATGGAGTTCCATGGTATTCCCATGCCACCCCTTGAGTGTTGGAGTCACCTGGTCTGTAGCTTGGAAGCAGCCATCCATCCAAGGCCCTCAGGTGTCCCCATGCTTGCCTTTAGCCAAAGCTGGCACTGCATTGATTCATTTCATCAGATCCCAGTCCCAATGTTTCTGCATAGAGGGCACAAGATGCAGAAACACATCTGCAAGATGCCTGTGCCCTTTTAATTACTCAACATTTTTTGCAAAGAATTCACGAGGTTTTGAGCCTTGAGAAAAAAATTACTCCTTTTTGATAGATATGTAAAACCGTGTCTTTCTGTTTTGCTGGAATGTCCCTGCTTGTTGAAACAACACCCACTAAAGATAAGCTGAAGAGATCTGCTGTTAACAGAGACCTTTCTGTTCATCAGCACAGGCTACAGGGGCTGCTTTTGACATCACTTCCCATGGACAATCTATGCAACTGCAAAACCTTCAAGGCACTTTGTGGCTCAGGTTGAGTAAATCCAAAAACTCAGCTCAAATTCTCTGTTGAGAGCTGCAGTTAACATCAGGGTTTAAGTGGAAAGGAATTCTGTAGCAGAGGGTAACTCTGCAGGGGAGAGCTCTCCTGGAGATAACGCACAAACCATGGAATGAACTTCCTCAGGAACTTAACAACTGACCACAGCAAACCACACTTTTTTTTCCTTTTTTTTTTGACCTTGCTCTCACTAAGGTAAACACATATCACCATTGAAAACAGGAAAAGAAAAACCACTGTAAAAGCCTAACTACCTTATTAAGCCAAATCACCGTACTGAAACATAACACCTCCCCTGAAGGAGAATGGCCCCCACGACCGATTTCCATCACCAAACGCCCAAGTGCAAATACTCTGACATTACAGAGATGAAGGAGAAGCAAGAAAAAGCTTCATGCAATATCTCTGCATTGCAATATACCTGCAGTGCCAGATGTGGATCTCCATATATGTGAGTTCTCACATACCATAAGTTTTAAGAAAGCACACTAATCACACAGTGAACACAAGCCAGGCTAATAACACTTGGCCTTAAAAAAGGCAAAGTGTTAAAAAAGACAATAAGTGCTTTGAAATTGTCATTTTCTGTGCACAAGTGGAATGACCAGTGTTCTTCCTTAGTGCACTCTGGAGTATGTATAAACCCTTTCTCTGGATTTCCAGTACTGACAGTGCAAAATGTTACACCTAAGAGGAAAAACCTTATGTTTTACCAAGTTCTACTTAAAACACTAAAATAAAACTAGTCTGCTTTGTTTGCTCATGGATAATGAGGCAATCTCTCCTTTGAAAGCAAAAAAGGGGGTTTTGTTTGAAAAAAATAAATTTCCATATTGATAGAGGAATGACATTGTGAGAAGACTGGGAATTAGCATGTGAACTCCTACTCCTTGGAAGTTTTGTGTTAGACTGGGCAAAAGCAAGTATAAAAGAAATGTCCTTCTTAGTTTGTTTGAAAATTAGGAGTTTCTACCTTTTAGGTTTTCCTTTTCTTGCCATTTTGGGGTTTTGATTTTTTTATCTTCTGCAGCTGCATACAAGAGTTTCTTGCTTTCTATTGACAGGTGCTGACTTTTACTAATGGATTTGTATTGTTATACTCTGTCAACACACCAGTATTAGTGTTTAAAGAAATGGACTGAGACTTGGAGCCACATTTAGGGACATTTTAATTCAAACCTCCAACTGCTTTTAAGAAACTATATCTAAAAGCTCCCTTCCAAGACATTGGAATGTGAAGTATGTGGGAAATGTTATCTTATTGGCCTCATGTCTGCCAGTGATTGTGAAACAGCTTCACTATTCTGGGAAAAAACAACCACCATTCTGGGCAAAGAGAGATTCAAGCCTCCTAAAAGCTTTAGGAAATACAAATAATACAGAATCTGGAGAAAATCTGTAATGCTCCATCATGTGAAGGAAGGATTGGTGTGAAAAGATTGCACTTTTAAATCACGTCACATAAAAACATGTAGAAATTGAAAAAAAAAATCTCTTAGATCTAGCACAGCTTGTTGGACCTAATTCACCTTTAGCTCATTTGTTCTCAATATGGTCTGTCTTCCCTGGAGATAACAGACCATTTCCATTGCAGTGTGTCACACAGCCAGGTGCAAGAGAAGAATCAGCTGCTGAGCCATGGTGGCCAGATTTGCCCTGCACTGCAGCCCCTGGAGGCAAAGCAGGGTGGTGTCTGCCCACAGCCTTGACTCCGGATGCTCAGCACACATGGAAGCTCTCATCCAGTCTGTGGGCCTTCCCAAGGAAATGAGTGAAGTCCTGCCTGCGCACACCTAAAACTAAAATTAAATTCTGTCTCCTTGTCTGCTCTTTATTTCAGTCACTTCTAGGTAGCCCCAGAGAAGGGCATGGCAGGTACATCCACCTCATCATGCAGTGCTTGTGTAGAGACACTAGGTGCAGAATGAGGATTGAGGATTACCGTGCTTCTCTCTGGGAACTCACAGCATCTTTCATCAAAGAAGAGGTAGATTTCCCTGGCAGACACTCAAGCAAATACTTTTGTACAAGTATTTCCTTTTCAGACCCGGTGTAAAGGAAGAAAGTGCATTTTTTTTCTCAGGGAGATAACATAGGTCTTAAATGAAACGAGCTTGTCTCTGGCATAATTTTAAGGTACTCTTAATATTTACACAATCAAGTAAAAATGATGTTATGATGTGGAGTTATTTCCATTTCAGTAGCCTGATCTTTCCATGGTGTTAGGACACTGTTTGAGAAGTTTCCAAAGTTTGCCTTGACAATCATGTTAAGCTCCCTATCAGCTACACAGTGTCAATACACAATGCATTGCATACATGCTGGTTGCTGGCCAGCTGACATTCTAAATGAGTAGTTCAGGGAAAAGCAATTTTTGGTGAGGGCTGACCACAGCTGGCTTGACATTAGACTAAATTTTCAGGACTTAGCGTTGCCAAGTCTCCAGAGACTTAAAGACTCACTTAACATTATTTTAAACTTTGACTGACTCAACAGCTTCAGTAAACAAAAAGGGTGTGAGGGATCCTAGCACATCAAATCCCTGCATATGTGACTCTGTGTATTTCATTTGCTTATAGAATGCATATAATTTACACTATATCTGTCTTTTACACAATGATTTGAGTGTCATTCTTGTCACAAAATAAGTGTGGTAGTTCAACTGCTTCCTTGAACATTTGTGACTACCACATAATGTAAATATTACCAAATGTTGCCTCTTGGCCTTTGGAAGACCATAAAGAATATAAATCTGCAGGGAATAATGCAGTCATACAATGTAACTAAGCTTGTAGTACACTGAAAATAGTCTGAAGTTGTCAGAGAGTAGTAATTGAGAAATCAGAAGGTATGCTGTTCTAATCAGCTTTTTTGCACGTGAATATTTCACTCCCAAATACAGCAAACCATATACCAGTAAAATTTTCAGTAATTTACAATATGTCTCTGCAGAAAATAGAAATTAAACACAGTTATAGCCCACTGCTTTCTGGTAGGTATTCTAGAAATAATTCCAGTTTCATCTTAATTTCATGTAATTTTTTTAATGGAAAAGTGCTATTTAAAACTATTTGACTGGAATATATCAAACAAAGTACAGTGTTGATACAGACATAACATTGTTATAACTTTAAAATAGTATTCCTTCATTATACAAAACCTTCTGCAAGTCATAAAATACTGGAAGAAAATCAGAACTCTATTTCTTATAGAAATAAACTGTTCATAAACAGTTCAGTACAGCTCTGGGTGCATCATGTTCTAATTGCCTCTGGTGAGCAATAATATTTAAAAGACTTCCAAATAAAAAGACTTTATTCTCCCACACAGTTTATATCTTCAAATGTTAACTGATCCTTTTAAACTGTTAAAAGGTGATTTTTGAGAAATTGTTGTCCTTATCTACAGACTGAGAAACAGACATATCTTCCAGTTAATCAACAACCAAGCTGTGACAAGAACTCCCAAATTCTAAGCTAAGAACTTGGCAGATGCCTTCTGTCCAAAAGGACAGGACAGAAAACAAATCTGAGGAACATATCTGAAAATATATTTCAAATAGATTCAGGAAAAGATAGACATGACTAAGGAAGCAATTACAACTAAAGCATGCCAATAGTTTATCCTTGTAATTAAAGTGAGGCTTATGATTTGCTTTCCCAACACTGCATCATAAGAATTCACAAAAATCAGTATATTGTCATTTAGTTAATGATGCAGAGAGCCTCAGTTATGACTTTTCCCACCTTTGAAGCTTGCCACCTGAGATTTTGATAGTCCTACTCCAAAATCTTCTAGTATAAAACGAACGAAGAAGTAAAATGGATTCATTCAGGAAGTTACTGGTCAAAGGAACTGTCAAGATTTTAAAAATATGCAGTAATTTGCATTCATTAGAATAGCCATGAAAATTTCACAGAAGTATAAAAGTTGAATCAATTCTCACATGTGTGGCCATGCCAACAGCAGCTAGATGGAGAGGAGCTCCTTCATCCCATTCTTCCTCCAGTAGGACAGCTCACTCCAGGAGGAAGCTGGGTGATCACTGATGAACATTCTGCTTCCTCTCAAAGACACCATGGCAGTGCAGTCTCAGGTATGGTAATAGAGTAGCTGGAATAATTGGAATTTTAGAACCTCTCTTACTGTAGGTCGTGTCCTTGTGCAGAGCTGGTATGGTGCACGCTGCAATTTCTCAGTGCAAGTTTTTTTTACTTTTTCAGTGGCTTCCTTGAGAAAGCAATATTGGGAACACAACAAAAAGGCGTTTCAGTTCTTGCAGGCTTGGTTTAGCAGTGAAAAATAAGGAGGAGAACCAAGACACGGTGTCAAAGTACAATGTTCTCTGCTCAGTCTATTTTTAAAACTAGGCACAGAGAGGGTTTAATGTTTAATAGTGCTTTTAATATCTGAAGATTTTTATGTTAGGATTTTGATTTAGCAGAGGGATACAACAATGTGAATGAATCAGAATACAGTAATTGCCACACACAACTGGATCACAATGCACATATCATTACCATTTCCTGTCTCCCTGTGTACTCTTTCATCATGTTTGGCATCCTCAGTCACAGGGAAGGAATGCACAGGTTGAAGCCAGTTCAAGCATGTTGCTTTCTTTGAAGTTCATTTTATTGATCATTCAGTTTCCATACTCTGTGCTGAGTCATGTGTACCCTTTCCCCACGCTGATCTTGCAAACTCAAGAAGACATTCACACTTTTTTTATTAACTCAGGGAAAATTCGGTGAATCAGCTGATCCACTCAACTGATCCAGGAAGTTATCAAAACAAAAGATGTTTTATTTGTGTTGAGATGAGCTCACTGAGGTGCAATAGCTGTGGTCACTCCCTGCATTCTTCCCTGAGCTTCATGAGCCCATCCTTGCCTTCTGAGCCCTCTTTCATTGTAAGGTTGGTCCATCACTCCCAAGCATATGATGCCCAAGAGCTCATCAGAGATTATCAGCAATTGCTCCACAGACTACAGCTAACAAACCCTTGAAAACAGCAGAATTGCTCTAATGCCATAAAGCCAATTATAAAAAAATGGTTAGGCTTCACTTAAAAGTGAGTTTGTATGTTATTCTGGGGGATGGGGAGAAGAGAGAGAAATGTAAAAAGCAAGCACTTCTCTCCCCTGTCAGGAGAATAGCATTTTTTTCTAAAATAGAGGAGAAAAATAATTGCATGGAATACTTCTCATTTTTTTCCCCTAATTTTTCTCATTGAATTGGTTTTTGGAGAGCCAAAATGGAGCACTTGGGCTCGTTGAGCTGCTCACCCAACTTTCAGAAAGCATGCATCATAGAGTCTCCTTATATGTCACACAAAGAGAAGAATCTTATTTTGGTGGGTCTTATACACAGCTTGACCAGAGGAAAAAAATAAAGAGGATGGTACTAAACCCATGCTCTCACATTTGCTCAGGTTGGGACTGACAAAATATTTGGGTTTATAGATCTAGAGCCAGAAGAAAACACACAAGTAAAGCATTTTGATTTGGACCAAAATTAATTAAATGTTTCTTTTTTCTTGCCAAATAAAGCAAGAAAGAGAAGGTGGATTTGAATGTTTTCCATGCAATCTAAAATAAAATCCCCTTATTGCTTTTGAAAAGAATTTGAAAAAAGAAATACAAAGGAGTAGAAGGTTTAAGTGCAGAAAGCTGTTGGACAACAATAGCTGTGACCTTGTTCAGTACCTTGTTCTGTTCATACTCTCTGCCCAGGGTTAAGAGATCCAGGTGCATCTTATTCCCTGCCTGTGGCAGTTTGGACTCACAACCCCTACCTTTGAGAAAAAGGATTTCAGCCACCAAACCATAGGATAGATGTTAGATTGCTCCCCTTCCATTTTACTCTTTTCAGCTTTGGTCATGCTCAGCCTTTTCAGGCAGAAGCAGGCAAGAATAGCACCTCAGGCTGCTGGCAGGAGAGAGAATAGCACCTCAGGCTGCTGGCAGGAGCCTCAAGGGGATGTGGCCTGGGTGCTGTGAGGAAATCCCAGCCCCAGGCTGTGTCCCTCTGTCCCCAGCTCTGCTCCAGCTGAAGGGCTGAGCAAGGTGTGGGGCACCAGGATTCAAGTTCCTGGCCAGCTGCACCTCTAAGCAGGTGCACAAAGCAGATCTGTAACCACAGGAGAGTAAAAGTCTGTACACACATATTTACACAATTGAATAGTCCAGAGGTGTGGTTTTAAATGTACAAAAAGGATTTTAATCCAGCTCTCCCAGATAAAGAATGACTTGGTCCAAAGGGACATTCAGCCATTTTGTTGGTTTAGATAAATTTTTAATAACAAAAAGGAATGATCCTATTCACCTTCAATTCATAACTTTTTTCACAAAACCATGTTTTTCAGAAAATCCTTGGAAAAGAGAGTCATTTCCTCCAGCTCTGTGCCTGGCATTGTGCTGATATGCAAAATCACATTATACAATGCAATAGAGCAGAATATCTGATGGAGAAAAGAACCATAATGACAGCTGCTTTATAAGCTTCTCCTGATAAATATGAATGGTTAATACAAGACTGTATATATATGTATATCCTGGTTTGTGATTTGCATGACCTAGCTCTCTGTCTCCTATCTGGGGGAATATTGACCTGGTGGTCTTCCACAAAACCTGGATACTGCTATTCTTTTGCATTGTTATCAAGTTAATTAGGGAATAGAGCAATTCTCCCACTGCAATTCTTCCATCTGTTTCTGCCTTACCAGTTTTACATATTATGAAAATGCGCCAGACAGCAGCTTCATCCAATATGTTTCATGTTCACAGTAGATGTATGAAGGATGGTTTAGTATCAGCAATTAAGCATTTGCTGGCCTTCATTTCAGCTCAATATTTCTTCTGTTGAGGGGAAAAGCTCCAGCTCCTGAACAATTTGTCACAGTGACTCTGCAGCATGCATACAGCATAAGGAAAATTGCATTTCAGCCCCACATGGGGCGTGTCAGTAAAGAGCTAAATGACAAAATCCTGCTGCATATAAAACAGCCTTGTTTTCATGATTATGTTCCTGGAGGTTCCAAAAAAAAATCTCTAGATTACATTATGCTATATCTTGTCCAAATATTTAGTCAAAAGCAGCCCCTACCTCGAAGAACTTACACCCAACATAGACAAAAGAAGGAGCAGAGGAGGCTGAAGCATGCAGGGCAGGGAGAGGCCAGGCAGCAGATTTTCCCCAGTAAGCAGGAGCCCTGGCACTGCCTCAATCCCAAGGTATTGCTCTTGTGACAGAAATACACAGCTGCCTTCAAGGCTAACAACATTTCCAGCTATCCAGTTTTGTACACCCAGTAATAGTTTATGTTTGAAGGAAAAAAAGGGGGAAAACCACAAATTAAAAAATGGTCAATTGCTGCATGAAACATATAAAGGAATACGCTGTCTTTCATAGGGCTGGGATGAAGCAGCAACCCAAATCACTGCAGACAGAAGACACCTAAGCAAAAATAGCAACCCGTGGATTTTTGGAGTTATTGGTCCCCAGAGTCAGGAGCTGTCCAAGTCTTACGGGTAGTTTTTGGTCATGAGTATAAATATGTATCAGAATGAGGCAAATAGTCCACAAGATGCAGCACATTTATAGGGTTATGTGGGGAAGCAGAGAAAATGCCTTCATATAACAATGAAGGTTCCACTGAAGAAATCAGGTGAAAAAACAAAGACCTGGTTAGGAAGGTGCACTCTTCTGAAACTCTTTTAAGTTACAGTACTTAGCAGCCTTGTAATTTCTATGGTCTCAAGACACTCACTATAATATTTTCAATGTTTCTGGCTCATACAGAATACTAAAATTCCCAGAATTTGATGGCAAAGTGTACGTTATCATCAGCTGATAAATCACACAATTCGGTCTAAATCATCTGATGTTGAATTTCTGAGGTTCTTAAAGTGAAATTGAGACATTAAAGAATCCTCTGCTTCTTCTTCCCTACCAACTTGAAATTACAGTGAATACTTTGAAAGTTTCTAGACAGCCTGTGGGTCTGAAAACTCATACTCAATGCAACTGGTATTTGTCAGAGTACTGTAGTTATTAAAAGTATACATTCCCAGTGTCTTATCCATATAAGGAGCATTTTTATCAGACAGTGGCACACTAATAAATATTAGGATTATGCAGGCCTCTAAATTGCAAGAGATCACCTGAATACCTATATTTACCAGAAGCTCACTCTGCAAGAAAATAGCATTCATTGATATAAATGCCAGGCTGCTTCATTATGCAAGAGCCTGACGCTGCAAAAGTAATTTATATGCATGTATTTAATAAAATATATTCAGAAAATGTAGTCTGCATCTGCAGACTGATTTGAATTCAAAATGTTCTGGTTTGAGGAATGGAGTTTTTCACCTTTGTGTGTGAGACCCTATTCAGAAGATTTAGCCTAAGACACCTGAAGTTTCTGTCTTAACTCTACATTTGTCAACTACAGTCAGCAACATGTTAAAAAAAAATAAGCCAAAACAGAAACAAAAAAATCAAACAAAGATACAAAATACCACCCACCCCCCCTAAAAGCCCTACAAAATGCCTACAGAAGGGCACCATGTCTTTTTTGTAAATACACATTTTATTCAAGCAGTCCTATTTTACCTAGTGGTAACATAAGATAATAAAGCCGAACTTTTAAAACTGTGAATCACGTGAGCACAAACACACTTTGCACTTCAGTGAAAATGTGATTTCCTCCTAGCTGCCCCTGTGCCAGGGCAAGAAGTGTCAAACACTGCCCTTAGCTGCTCACCACTGCCTCTCCATGCAATCCATCAGCCAATCCATCAGCCATCACAATTGCCAGTCCCACTACCATCTAAGATTTTCTCACCTGCTTCACTTAAAATCACTCAAGTTATTTAAATATATTTAAATACATGTTCCTATATAGGAATTAGAGTAATTTAGCCAGGCATCCTTCCAGTATGACAGGCAGCAGCCTCCAGCTGAAGAGCAGCAAAAAAGGCAGTATAGGCAGAGGCAGAAACAGAGGAGGATGCTTGGCCAAAGCTGAAGTCCCCACTCCTGCATTTAAAAACCTTTAATTCATTTTCCTATCAGAAATCCTGGACAGAAGTAATGGCTGTAAATCTCTTCTGTCACCTGACTTTTTGTATTAGATACTTCGTAAAGAGGTGTTTGATGCAGAACTATTTTTTTCTCAGGTCCATCAAAATCAGAGTGTAACATTTTATTTTTGAGTGGTTGGATACAATCAGAATGTGTTTGCAGTCTGAATTACTCCAAAGGTTTGTCTGAGTTTGGGTGGTTTTTTTGAGCTGACATGAATAAGCACATGCATAGTTACTTTTTCCTAAAGAGTTAGGACTTCAATGCTTCCATGGTCTATAACTGTGGACTTCCTTTCTCATGTTCTCTTGCGCTTTGCTGAAGTGGCTTGCTTTTTTGTTTTTCCTTTTGTAACACACATGACGCCTTTCTGAACAAAACTGTAGGATTTATCTTGGAAGCCCTGGGATTCAGCAGGCATTACAGAAGATGGACTCAAGCCAAGGACCCTGCTCACAATGTGAGAATGAATGAGATTTGGTACTACAGCTCCCTCAAGACGATACACAGTCATGATCTGCAGTTCAGTGTTGAAATGAATAAATACAAACCATTGTTATGCTTTGAATAGGCAAAAGAAAACATTTCAATGAACTCCAGGTTTTTTTTAATATTATTTTTTCCTAAGAATTTCCATTCCTTGGAAGGTTTGGGAATATCTTTATTTTGTCCTGTTGTGAAATGAAAGTAAGTATTGAGACGACAGAATATCTAGTACTCCTATGGCAGCTCTAAAAGTATCATGTACAGTATTTTTTGTACTATACTGGAACAGCCTCACTGGCATAATTGCAGATATGCAAGGACCCTTGCAAGACTAAATCCCAGCTTTTCCAGTAAGCCACATGATGACTATGTATGTATACAACAAATCCTATGGAGGATATTTTATTCAATATCATCAGAAAGAGGTTTTCTCATTTCTATTTCTGGATCTTGAGTCCCATGTACTGTAATCCCAATTGTAAATACAATCCACCTAGCTATAACAAAAGGTCTTTGTAGAGCACACACAGCTTTTGTTTCAGGGCCTAATGTTAGAGGAATATAAAGGCTACATTCAAGGCACTCCAGTGTGCAGCTGGAAAAATGGCTGGAAAATTACTTCCTGGCCCACAGCCAGCACTAAATTTGCTCAGGACATAACGCAATACAGGACATGCAAGGCTCTGATCCATATCTAGTGTTAACCTGAAATGGGGGAAATCCACCACTTCTGTATCTGCAGTTTGCTGCCAGTCATGCACTGACAGCACAGCATAAGATGCCCACATTGCAGGTCAGGATGCTGGGAGCAGCACTGTGCCCATCCCAGGGCACAGTGCCACCACCAGGCCTGGTCCTGATGGTCCATCCATGGACTAACAATCCACCCCAGCCTTGGCCCATCCCTTTCCCCAGGGAGAGGCCCAGTCTACGGGGCTGGGGCTGCCCCAGTGTGTCCCAGCATCCCAGCTCATGGCTGGGGGGGGTCAGAGGGGCCCTGGCTGCCAGATCCTGCCCTGAAATGGGGAGCCACCAGTGCTCCCAGGAAGTCCCCAGTCCCTGTGGTGCCCTGGTACCATCATGGATAGCCCTTTTGTGAGGCTTTTCAAAATTTAAAAATGGTAAGTGAACAGGTGAAATATGCCATTTTCACCTGTTTTTCAGAGTACCTATGAAGTCACTACTGAGAATTTAACCCATTTTCAACTCACTGTAGCCTGAAGAACTGAGGGAAAAAAAATCAGTTCCAAACATATTGACTGCTTGGTTATATTTCCAAAGATAAATAGGCAAAACAGAACAAGAGAGAGGAGATCTCATCCTAATGTATCCTCAGGGTTAGAAGCATCACCTGTTTTGTGGGAGCTTATGTTTTATTCAGATAGTGAAGATTACTATAACCCCTCTACAAACAGCCAGGCCTAAACAGTGGGCTGTGGGATACATGAAGGGACATTTTTTGAT
Organism: Zonotrichia leucophrys gambelii; assembly: GCF_028769735.1. Classification (NCBI taxonomy): domain Eukaryota; kingdom Metazoa; phylum Chordata; class Aves; order Passeriformes; family Passerellidae; genus Zonotrichia; species Zonotrichia leucophrys. Next base: position 19,158,037 of record NC_088169.1, on the reverse strand, counting down.
GGCCTTCCTAGTGCTCCTTGCTTATTTACTGAAGCAGTGATCAGTGGCCAACTGGTCTGTTGGCTCTTGTGTCCTCTGTTCACACTCCAAGGTTAACCTTTGGGCAAGAGGGTGGATGAGGTCAGTACCTCTCCAGCTTTGGGGAATCCACATCTGATTTTATTAAGCCCTCTCCTAGGCCCAGCAGTTATTCATGCATCCAGAACGAAAGTTGAAAAAAGGGATCAGTAAATACCAGGGATGTACACCACTGGTTGGCCAAGCACAGCCTCCTTCAGCAAGGGCATGCAAGGTGGCCTGGAGAAAATAACACCATGATTTTACATGATTGGGAAACTCCTCAGAGCAGAAAAGGCCACATCCACCTCCTGCCTCCTGCCAGCCCTCCAGCAGAAGGACTGATCTACTCTCCATCCCCTTTGTCAAGCGTGGCATCAGCACGGGGGCACCAGCACAAAGGAGCTGATGGCCCCAGAGAGGGCAGTGTTTTGTGTCTAACCTTGATGGGACCGTGAGGAAAGTCAGTGACTTCTGAGCCTCTCCCTGCAGGCACTGAGCTGGAGACACACAGTCGTATCGTAAGCTCACCCCCAGCACAAGCATGGGAAGGATGTTTCCTGCACCATACTCTCCCCTGCCTTCACATTGGACCCAAGGCTGCAGGTTCCCAAGACTATGAAAGATTTCACCCTGACATTAAATGTTAGAAAGATGGAAAGATCACAGAATAAATGCCACAAATAAATTGAAACCCTTTACAAAGTATGAAATAGAATTGGAAATAGATATCAATGGTAGGTGAAAGGACAGGGAAGAGGAAGCCCATTCTCTTCTGTACTGGGTGAATCACATGAGGGAAAATTACCACCTAAAATAGTTTACATAATAGAGTGAAAACCAGAACTATTGAATATCCATGTCACTAAAGAAGATATTTGCTTTAGAATAATAAAAAATTAAACTGCATTCCTGACAGCATTGACAAGATTTCCAGGGCAATGTTGTAGCACCTACATTTACACAAGCACGGAAAACATCTGCAGATGTTACCTGTGTGTTGTGTGTGTGTGAGAAGAGGGAATGACACAGTGGAAAGTTGTGCACTGATGGTGATCAGGCACAGCATTTCCAGGGAGGGGATTGTCCCAGACCCCTCTGCTCTGCACTGGTACAGCCTCACCTTGAGTCCTGTCTGCCGTTTTTGGCACCACAATAAGAAAAACCAAATTAAGCTATTAGAGAGTGGCCACAGGAGGGTCACAAGGATGGTTAAGAGTCTGGAGGAGAAGCTGTATGAAGAGCAGCTGGGGTCACTTGGTCTGTTCAGCCTGGACAAGACTGAGGGGAGACCTTGTTGTGGTCTTTGACATTCTCATGAGGGGAAGAGGAGGGGCAGACACTGATTTCTTCTATGTGGTGACCCATGACACAAGGAAACAGCATGAAGCTGTGTCAGGAGAGGTTTAGGCGAGAGATCAGGTAAAGGTTCTTCACCCAGAAGGTGACTGAGCACTAGCACAGGTTCCCAGAGAAGAGATCACAGCACCAAACCTGAAAGAGTTCAAGAAGCATTTAGACAAGGCTCTCAGGCACACGGTGTGATTTTTGGAGTGTCCTGCACAGTGCCCGGAGTTGGACTTGATGATTTTGATGGATGCTTTCCAACTCAGCTATTCTGTGGTTCTTTGTTTCTATGATGTGGAGCATATGAACTGTAATTTAATTTAGTAGCTTCTCTGCAAGATTTCAAGCTTCAGTGTGACTGCAGTGCTGAGTGCCTTCATTACTGTCCTTCTACTGCCATACTTAGCTGAAATTCACTAATTTCATTACCCTAATTCTCAGGGTAATGCCGACACATTACCCTGAGAAACCCTCATTAAAATGAAACTAGGTGGGGAAATGTAAAAAGTAAAGTTAGCTGGGGGGAAGTTTTGTCCATCTTGTTTTCAGGGAGCTGGAGCTCAGAGCACTGGAATTTCTTCCCAAGGCAAAACAAAGGAATCAGATGTCATATTGTAACCCTTTAACTAAAAGTTATTTCAAACCTAAGGATTACTGTTTTGCAGAAGAGAAGATATTGCTTCTTTCAAAGTAGAATTAGCCAAGGAAAAAGAAAAATGGCTCTGTAAAGAGGAGAGATTCAGGAATATTCAGAAGAGTATCCAAAGAACAGCTATTACCCCAAATCACAGACAGTTCAGAGAGTAAAGACAAAGATTCTGAAATACAAATAAAAGAAAAAATCGAGGGAAGTAAGCAGAGGCATGTGTGTTTATTATTTTGTCTAGTTCTGTATCCTTCCTGCACTAACTGAGCTAGAGGATAATTGTATTTAGAAGACCATATACAGCTTAGGCATCTGTTAACTTTCATCTGTCCTGTATTACTGAAGAGTAACATATAAATCCAGGATGCTGTGGGCTAGATTTAAGGAATTCAGTGTGTTTAAATCACTGTGGTGTCTGGAAGCTTAGGACAGCCTAGGGGCATTGAGCCCCATTTCTGTGAAGAGATAACAGATATCCCCCTATGTTATCTAAGGAGTGTCTCAGAGGTGCCAAGGCTGGGACAAAGACCAGTGGACCAAGAGAAGATGGAACTCACATGTTTGTCCTTAAGGTCCCAGGACAGCAACCTGGTTAGTGTTCAGCTAGAGTCAGCCAAACCAGAGCTGAAACAATAAGCAAGAATAATAGGAGATATATATATATATATATCTATATAGTCATAGTAGTAACTGAGCTTGCAAATTGCATTAATCTTAAGCTCTTGGTTTCAAGGCAGAACTTCTCCATTTAAATTTTGTATTGAAATACCACTGCCCTGCCCCTCTACCCTCCACCAACCACCACCACCACCCCAGTTAATTAACAAAAGCCTCATACTGAAGTGCAAAGAGTGAAGAGTTGAAAGAGTAGACTTATTTTGAGGGCTTTTTCCCCAGTTACCTCCTTTCTGCTTCATCAGAATTAGCTCTGAGTTTGGGAAATTTTATGCAAAAATCCCTCTGAGCTTGCTTGTTTCTGCTTCCCACAAAGTGTTTGCCTGCTGGTTTGCGATCCCACATCACCATCAATTACACTTCTCAGTGATCTAAACTGGTTTAAAATCTTGTAATATGGATATTGACTCAAAGGAGGATTCATCCATAGAGGAGGGGAATGTGGAGTTTTCTCTGAGTGCCATTCAATCACATTAGGTGTTTTTTAGTTTTTCGTTTTAGTTGTTTGGATTGCTTTTGGTTTTGCTATTTGTCTTAGCCTCTGGGCAGTAAAAGGAATAAAGGGGAGGGTTGGAGGGGACAATGCTTATCTGAGGTGTTCATGAAATGGAGCACAGGTTCATCAGTTGATCACCACCTTGCCACTCGTGTTAGAGCTGGCAGTGTTTGCATCACATTACATGGCAGTGTTTACGTTAGTCCAGCATTCCCTGACCATCTCTAGCTGTGAGAGAGCACTCTGCCATTTTACAGGTGTGGAACCACAAGCTGGAAGTATTCCAAGAAGGAGGCACTTCTTACACATCCATCACCAACCATCTCCTCCAGATTGTCAGTTCCTCTTCATTTACTTAGTGCTTTCAAAAAGCCCACTCTTCACCACAGCAGCAAAATAGCAAGGCCATCACCACACCAATCTATTATTAAACTCAAGCTTGGTTTTAAAGACATAGTCTAATTAAAGCTGTGGGTGCCCCACTCCAGCAGCAATTACGGCACATACTGAGCTCAGGAGCCCAGGACACGAGTGGGTGACTCAGTCTAGGCCAAACAGTTAGCTAATGGTTACTGCAGTTTGCATTTGTTTGATCTTTGATAAAGTGTTTCAGATCATTTTTCAATCACACAATGACAAGGCCATTTGAAGCAAAATCAAGGACTTTTTGTAATATGAGGCAGTGCAAATCTTGAAAGTAGATTAATTACTTTTGCTTTAGGAGGAAGAGAATATAACTACAGTAAAGCTAGTTATGGCTGGAAGGGAGAGGTCAAAGGAATGAAAAAGATAGAGCACTCTCCTTTAATTATATTTTCCTGTGAGGTCAATGGTGCATTTTTATATCACTGTTCTAATATAACAGCAAGGATGGGACATAATCCAGAGTACCGGTGACTTTAAAAGAATGTGACACCATTAAATGAATTACAGTTTTAGTCATGATGATATTTATTAGTTTGGATTTGTAAAATTACAAAACATATTCCCATTTTTAATATGACAGTACAGTTTTGTGCACAAACCATCATATGAAATATTGCAAGAACCTCATTCCAGAAAGGCTAAATCTGTCTCCAACAGACAAGCAGCTGGGACAGTTTTCAAAGAGCCGTATTGATATCTTAAAAAATTGTGGGACATAATCATGGATATTTGTCATTTTACCTGTTGCAAAGTGTCTAGCTGCAACACCTTGAGATCACAGTTCAGATCACAGTACTGAGCTGAATTTAGAGTAAAAAACAAATGTCACACCAAAAACATGAAGTTCAAATAGCAAATAGCCTCAAAGGAGAAAGGGCACCATTCAAGAATGTGTGGTAATGAATTCCAACTGTACTTCTCTCATGACAAGCTATATTCCCTCATTTCTGCAAAGCTGAAAAAAAATCTCTATCATGTGATGTTTCTTCTATCAAATGCTCTTGCAAGTTTGTTTTTACAATTCTTGCTTATTTGTAGCTTTTCAGTAATAATAAAAATATTATTATTTCTGGAATACTCATATTTATCTTCTCTTTTTCATACTATTAAAAACCCCCAGTAGAACAAAAGCAAGTGAAATTCTTTTGGGGAGAGATGAAGAAGGGAACTGCTTTGAAAATGGCAAATATTTTAAATATTATAATTTAAAAACAAGTAAGAAAAAGCACTTGAAAATATTACTTTTACATAGGAACCATGTAAAATAGATACCTAGAGCAGAATAATTCATATTTTAGAGCTTTGTCAATAACAACATAAAAGAAAACTATAATTACATCTATTTGTAAGTAATAAATTACTGAAACCAGTCTTTTTTTACACTCTAGACTATTCTAATTTGGGATTAGTTTTGAAATACATAAAAAGGCAGCACCAGAAAGGCTGTTCTACCATCTCCTCACTGTAGTGTAAAAGGATTACTTCAGGGCTATAATAGAATAACCCATTTTTTATGGAATTTTTTTTTCTACTTTTGGTAAAATAGATCTTTTTAGTAGTAACCAAACCTAACGCTTACAAGCCTGTGTATGTGTGTGTGTGTGGAGGGGGTATTTAATATAATATACATTACATCATTTCAAACTGTTAAATCAATGAAAAAATAAAGCATTTCTCTACTTTTTTTTTAATTGCAGCATATAAAGTGTTAAGTGCAAACTGGAAACACATCTTGTTTGCCTGTTTGCTTCAGCAGATGTGGTGGAGATAAGGAAAAGTGCGCAGAAGGATTAAAGACATCTATGCCACCTCTCAAGGCCTCTTCTACTGCTCTCATTAACTGCTCTGCTAAACTGGCCAAAAATGCTTTAGGAGCTTAATGGAAATGGCTTTTCATAATTATTCTTCTTCTCTAAACTTCCTCTTACTTGAAGTCGAAATAATTTGGAGTGAGAGGAGATCAGAGGCCAGTCATAGGTTAGGGATTATGGGATTACCAGGGCATCCGCAGGAGGGTATAATCCTCAGCAGCACCCAGCGGGGGAGATTTCTCTGTTGCTGCTCTTGTGACCACACTGAAGCCCTTTGGGGTCTCTGTCCTGGCTGAGCTCAGACATTTCTGCAGATCCTATGAGACATCTGATTTTTGTTGTAGGGCCCCAGCACGATGTGTCCACCTGACTAAAGAAAACAATGACTGCAATAAACAAACTACATGGGAAACAGGACACAAAAGCAGGAAGTCCTGGTTTGTGTGTGAGTGTGTGTGCAATGACTGTGCCTCTAATGTCAGATGAACTTACGTGCTTTTGGACATGACAAAGTCTCCTTAGGGTATTTATTCCTATTCTGTGCAGAAATTAGATACTATTGGTTTAGCTTTACTTTGCATATAGCTCCCAGACTGATTAGACTCATAAAATTTACCAACCACAGACTATCAGCAGTAAAACTGATTTTGTGAGTTGTAGTTAAAAATACCACGGTTTCAAACTCAGATACAGGACACAACAGCCAGATGATGTGTAAAGAATGCTTTTGCATGACAGGCTCTGTCCATTGCCTCTTCACTAGCTGGTTTTTCTGCAGCTCAGCAATACAAATTTGCCCTACATGGGCCCTGAGAATACCCCTTCCTTACAAAGGAAGAGTACCAGGACAGTGGACACAACTGGAACACAATCAAAAAAAAACTGGGTGGCTGAGATGCAACTGAGTGATTCAGGAAGAAAGAGCTGCTCACCTGACCTTCAGCCCATGGTATATTTGGTACAAAAGTCCCTATATTTGTTTTAAGAAAGCTTGCTTGGGTGTAGGATCAGCCCTAACATGGAAATATAGTTCCTGGCATGCTTAACACTCTAAAACTTAAGAAATTACTTGGAATTCTGAAGGGGGAGGTTAAGGCTCTTGGCACACACACTGGTAACAAGCTATGATGTGTCCCATCTTGATGTCTAATGAGACTAAGTATTATCTTGGATCATACAATACAGCAGAACCAGATGGGATGTGTCACTGAAAGTACATAGCAAAAAGCAAACAAAGAGGCTTGGAAAAGGGGAGAAAATATGCAGGATATGACCAGCATCCATAGTTCTACTTTCTTGCATAACCATCAGATGCTGAAATATAAAACAGAAAAGGAAAAATATAGTTATATCTTTACTGTAGAAAGTGTAAGACATCAGGCAACCCACAACTACATTGATGCATCAAAACTATCCAGGCTTCAGAATATGTATCCCCCTCACCAATGGCTGTATCTGGAAAGGGACACCTCCCAAGGTTCCTGCCCGATCATCATCAACACCTCTTTACTTCTCATGCAAGAGAAATGAAAACATTTTGCTCATGTTGCAATTTTATTTACCCCAAGGCCATGCTGTGCAAATTGCACTGCAATCCTCATCAAGCACTGACAAACTTGCAAGAGGCCAAATCCTCCAGAATTTCTTGGGGATACAAAACACTTTTCCTGCTGTTGTTCTCCTTGCTTTCAGTTACATTCTGCTTTGTCTGTCCCCTATTTTTCCCTCCTGTTTTTGACCCATGCTTCCATTTTGCTTTCATAAAGCTGTTACTTTCTCATGTCCATTACTCCTAATACTCTCCATCAGCAACAAATAGAGTTTTGCAAGACCTGTTCAAACTGTGACAAAATATTAGTATTCACACAGGAATTAAGAGAATTTTCTGCATCAGATCCAAGCTTCATTGGAGAAAAAGAGAATGGTTTAGATTTTGTTGTCATAAATAATTGAATGTTTTTACTCTATTTTCTCTGAATTGCTACATGGTATTTAGCCTTGTTGTTCAGATTAACCATCTAAAAATAAAGCAATTCTCAGCATATTAATGAAATCAACACATTAAATGAAATGTACAGACCAAGGTATGTGTTATTTTGTAGGTTCTTTAAGATGGTGCAATAATTCACAATGGCTTCTGCTGGTTCCTATTCCGTGCAGCACCAGCAATTAATATGCAGGTGGACTGTAAACCCTTCAAGTCTGAGATACCCTGCTTCTTTGCGGCTGCAAACTGACACGATCCTTAGTCTTCATTTGGTTCCTGTTCCAAACCAGACCATGAGTCTGGAAACACACTCAACAGTTCAAGTTCCTCCTTGGTTTGATTTATCAGAGAGCATTTTCTTTGGGAGTTGAGAACCTCAGTCTTTGCACTTGGAAATAATTGTCAATTTTGGTACAGACCCGTCTGTTTCCATATAATATCATCCACTTTATGGGATCCAACAAATCTCTGTTTAACTTCCATGGATTGGCTCTGAATTTATGCACGTGATGAGAAAGGCTTTGCTATTATGTATAAATATCTGTATGTGCAAGTGTTCATCAGAGAGTAGAAACCAGCTGAAAGGTGATACTGTTCCAATTTGAAAAAAAATTCTAATGATTATTCAAAGGAAGTGCAGAAACTTCTGAGGTAGTGATCATCTGACTATATTCAAGAAAGCACTTCTGAAGAGTATCTCTGTCTGTTTTGAATCATATTTTAGAACTAAATCATGAGACTGTAGTGAGAGGAGTGTAGACAGACAACTGATCTTAACCAAGACAACTTACTAAAACATAAGGAAGCAGAACCATCAGACATCTTTTACAAAATATGTAAAAATGTTTGCATTGAAGTGATAAAAATGGATTCACCTTACTGAATATATATTTCAACTCTTGTTGAAGCCATACTAAATTTGTTGCCCTTGATTAAAAACATTTGTATAGCCTAATTTAAAAAACTTTTAAGTTTTCATCTTCTTTCATGCGGAACCGCTCCTTCAGCCATATTGACACCCACTTGCTTCAGTCATGCTGGAGCAAGGCAAAGCTGAGCCAACTCTCACATGACCTGTGAAGGACATGGCTCTCCTCTCCATGGGCCCTTCCAAGCCAGTGCTAGATCCTGCGACTCAACCTAATGCTTTTTCCCCTAAGGGTTTTTTAGAAAGCACTCTGCAAAGTAGCTTTTTTTTTTAAAGTCTGCTCTTCAAAACAAATACAAAGTGAAAAGGATTGCTGAAAAGTTGATGTAGGCCATATTTCCACATTTTTGCTGAGAGCAGCCATTTCCTCAGAAGTAGGGTTCTGCAATTTCCTCTATCTGCAATCTCCCTTCCTCTGGAGGAACAGTTTCCCCTGTGGAAAAATGAGTTATTGGGCTGAATTTTACCATCAGGTGAAATTTTAAAAGTTTGAATCTCCAAATCCAACCCCTAAGGGGATAATTAACAAATGAGTTAAAGAGTACAGATAAAGAAGAGCCCAAATTGCTGAAATGGTCACTTCATCTTACACACACAATTCTCTTTTCTCTGTGTCCCAGTTTGTATGGATTTATGTTCTCATGACCTTGCAGATCCAAAGTCCAACATAGCTCATTAGCAGTCCTGCAAGATTCACACTTAACACAACCATTTCCAGGGAAGTGGCAGGACAAAGGTCTGGGAGAAGATTAGGTTTTAATTTGCTCTCCACAACATTCTGTGGCTGATCCTTCCCTGCAAACCACTCTTCTTTCTTTTTCTTCTCTGCTGATCTGGCAGTTCCTGAATATTAGCTCTAAAGCTAAATGCTCAGTGTAGTTGGAGAGGGGAAAAAATGAGCTTGTCTGTATCAAATGGAAGGAAAAAAATATAAATTGAGTCATATCAGGCATACAACCCCACACCCCCCCAAAAAACAAACCCACAGAAATTAGGAATAGTCAGCCCCCACCCCCTGTGTACAAACAGCTGAGTGAGCTTCAAGCTGACCCAGTCAGATTCCTCATTTTATCAATAAATTGCATTATCTCTGCCTTGATTATTTCCACTACAGAGGGCATCTGCAAGGTTATCAAGACCCAAGTGACTTAATAAGTTTACAAAGAGATACAGCTGATAATGTTTTCTGACAGGTTTATGTCCGCAACTGATGCGTCTTTTTGGAATTTGAATTTTTGCAGACAAGTCTAAGCAGACACACATGCAGTGCCTTCCCACAATGGAGTCTAGGGTGGGTGGGGTAGAGGCAGAGGGGGAGGTGGCACTGATCTGAAGCAAGGAAGGCCCTTCTTGTCACTCAGCCTTGAGAACTTCTTAGCTCCTTGTTAAATACGCTGATAAATGCATTTCTCAGTGAAGCTCCAAGAGGACAACTGCCTGTTAGGAGATTTTACTTTACAGATTGCCATATAGACAAGAGAAATTTGATTTCTGAACCTACACAAAAGGCTCGCTGTGCTCTGTGTATTGATCTGGCAGAACTGCAGCAGCTGTGAGCTCAAATGTCTGCGCTGCCAGCATAATCAGAAACATGCTACATGCAGGATGCAGCAAGCTTCAAGAGCTTAACAAGCCAGAGAGGGGACCTGTCAATCCCTTTCATGGTTAACAGCAGGGTAAAGGAGCAGTGTGTATGAGGAACTATCAAAGCTATTGCAAAAGAGAGATGAGGGAATGACAAAAGAAAATTAAAAAGCACTGGAAGATACAAAAGTGCCTGATTATTCACCTATGGTACAGATATGTTAGCTTTACAGTACTTAAATCCAATATGCAGCCCAATTACATACAGTCTGAAACACAAAATCCCTGTTTCAAAATGTCTGGGTGATATCATTGTTCTGTGTTTACCTTTCTCATATTTTCCAGCAGTCCTGAAGCCCTCCTGTGCTGAGCAATGCTTTTTATGGTAGGAAAGAATCTACTTTGTTATTCTTAATGTTTTCCAAGCATCTTTCATCATAATAGAACATCATATTTTTGGCTTGTGGGTATATTTATACATAATTTTTATCTTGATTTCAGTACATACACGTTTTCTCCTAATGGCTTTCTGGTAATGTATGAGCTGCCTTTCCACAGTTTGCATCTTGATATAACAGTTGCACCTGACATTTTCTGAAATTATGGGTTTTGTACAGGCAAGAGCACAGTGCACAAAAGAAAGGTAATAGCTGTGGTTGATAGCATGTGGATTTGGCTGTGAGGTTGGTGAGTAAGTCATTAACATATGGTCTATTCTTGCAAACGCTCCCACAGAGAGCGCCTTCAGGGTGCGAGGGAGCACAATGAACCGGGAGCACTTCCTCCGCATGACTTTGCAGAATGCCTCTCGGCTTTCATTTTCCGGAGACCCACCGTGAAGGTAGAACTGAAAACCTGTCTGTTCTGGTCAGGGTCAACGCTGCTGGAACGATGAAGTGTGCTTTTTTTGCTCTTTATGCTTGTTATTTGTGAATCATGTTAAAAGTACAGCAATCTCAGTTCTGCTTTCTCCTCTAGCATGTGAGTTTCCACTAAGAAGGCTTTGTTAGGTGACTGTCCTCACTACACTGTCAGAGTGCTCAGAATCAAACAGGCTTTTAAAATAGGTTTTGTTTGTCTTTCTTGGTGCAGTTAAATGTAGAAACTACTTTCATAATTTTTAATTAATGAAAAGGAAGGTTCAGTGGAGGATTCAATTTAAACAGTAAGTGGCCCTGACCGCAGTGGTAACATCTGGAAACAACCAATTATCTTTCTTGGTAGCTGTGCAATTACAGAATGTACCTACAAGTGAAATCCTCAGTAACGCATTACTCTTCTCCAATGGCTGTGCTAGGGAAAGCATCCATTAACAGGAAGACTGGATCTTATTCATCCATCAAGATGAATCAGACCTAACTGTGTACTAAAAACATATAATTCCAGTATCTTTGCTTTGGTAATCAAGGATTTAGAAATGTAGATGCATTGAGCATTTAGTAGAGATAAGTACATTCACCACACAGCTAAATATACCATTCACATCCTCATAGATTAGCCTGCATTTGTAGTGTTTGTGAGGGTCCCCAGGACAAGGTGAGAGCTGAGAATCTGACTCCAAGTTCTCAGAAGGCTGATATATTATATTATATTATATTATATTATATTATATTATATTATATTACTATATTAAAGAAAGAGAAAGGATACATCAGAAAGTTTAACATGAGTGATAAAGAAAGACCCGTGACTCCTCAGAGCCTCGACACAGCTGGACCATGATTAGTCATTAAATTAAAAAAATTCACATGCTTGGTATACAATCTCCAAATCACATTCCAAAGCAGCAAAACAGGGAGAAGCTGAAGCATCCCAGCTTCCAGGAGAAGAAATCCTGGTGAGGGGATTTTTCAGAAAATATCACAGTGACATGTATTCACTCTGAAAGAGAGGTATGACTAATTTTAAAAAGTATTTTCAAGAGTTAAGTGTCAAAATTGTAGCTGTCAGCCACAGCCTCTTTTGAGCTAATAGAAATTTCTCCCATAAGTTGCAGAGCCCACAAACCCAAGTCACTAAACCTATCTGTTCTCTAGAACTCAGCTAGAGAATATGACCTTTATGAAAGACTCATTCTTTAAAGGATAAGCCATTGGTAAGGAATGGAGAAGGTTCCTGAGTTCTGGGGGTCCTTGCTCAGGAAACATCACATTTAAAAGTAATTTGGACATCTCTGAACATACCAAGTGTGTGTTCATTTTAATTCTTCTTCACCACAAAAGTTAGCTATAACAATATCAGTTTTTCTAATCAAGAGCTAGAGAAGGGTGGCAAAGCCATGGGGATTCTTCATTCCTTTTGTAACAAAGAACTCACAACCCACAGCAGGCTGGGTTCCTGCAAAGAGGAACCTGTTTGCCTTCATCAACTCAGTGTGGAAGTCAGACCCTTGCTTCAGGAGGACTGCTTCATGAGACACTAAAACTACAGATAACCTCATTCTCATTCATAGTTCTCCTTTACTTCCACTAATGGAAAAGTAGCATTAGCTACAGAAAAATCCTTTCTTGCTCCACATGGTCTCACTCATGTCCATGCTAATCTAGACTTTGGTCAGAAACAATGGATGCAATATTTCTTATTGCAAAATCTGTGAAGCACTGGTTCAGAGTCAGGCATGGTTGAGCTGCTGACAGGCAGGAAAACGATGCTGCAGTGTCTCCTCTCTCATGGGACTGGCTTACAAGTAGCTCTAGGCAGAGTTAAGGGGGGGGACTGTGCCAGTGCTCTTCACTTCTTCCCTCTGATAAGCCTGAACCATGCAGTTGCAGTAGCTACCTACTCAACACACTGTCTTAACACATCTGTCTCTTCTCCTTTTCTGTGCCTCACTGCCTTTCAGCTCTCACCACATGTTGAGATCACTAGGTCATTGAGAGAAGGACTGATATTTATTTTGTGTTCATAGCATCTATTTTGTGAAGTGTTAAATGGCATCTGTAGGCACTTTCCAAAAAAAAGCAAGCAACATAATGCCTTATGAGCAATCACTGTGGCAGTGTTAAGATGTATTTGCCCAATCAAACAAAATTATGCTTACAGAGCAAATGAATTTCATTCTGCAATGTGAGGGGTGGTAAATCAAAGTAAGAGGAGATAAATATTTCAACTTACCTAATCTTCCTGACTCAAAAATATTTAAGTCTACTCAGCTCATAGTACAATTGCTGGAAATTATTCATGTTGCTTTCTATCTCTTCTCTATTTTGTTTTTTTTTACTACTGAAATGGATTTAAAGCAGCCCTGAGAAGAAGGACATGGGGTTATCAGTTGAAGAAAAGCTCAACATCAGGTAGCAATGTGTGGTTGCAACCCAGGAAACTAAAAATATCCTGAGCTGCATGAAAAGTAACATGGCCAGCAGGTTGGGGGAGGTGGCTCTGCTCATCTACTCTGCTCTGGTGACACCCTGCCTGCAGTGCTGCTTCCAGTTCTGGGGTCTCTGACACAGGAAGGACCTGGACCTGCTGGAGTCAGTCCAGAGGAGGGCCTCAAAGATGCTCAGAGGGCTGGAACACCTCTCCTACGAGAACAGCCTGAGAGAGCTGGGGTTGTTCAAACTGAAGAAGAGAAGGCTCCTCTGGGGACACCTCATAGCAGCCTTCAAATTCCTAAAGGGGTTTTTATAAAAAAGTTAGAGAGAGACTTTTTTCTAAGGCTTGTAGTGACAGGACAAGGGATAACAATGATAAACTGAAAGTGGGTAGTCTTAGATTAGATATTAGGTAGATTTTTTTTACAGTGAGGATGAAGAGACACAAGAAGAGATTGCCCAGAGAAAGTGTGGATGCCCCATTTCTGGAAGTGTTCAAGGCCAGGTTAGATGGAGCTTTGAGCAAACTGGTTCAGTTAAAGGTGTCCTGCCAATGGCAGAGAAAATGGAATTAGGCAATCTCCAAGCTCCCTTCCAATTCACACCAATTTATGAGTCTGTGATTGTGTGAAATACCACTGATCACAGTACAGTCTGCAAGAATGAAGGCTCAGTCACATTTTGCTGAGCCTGTGTTCTTACTCTGTTTGGGAATTAAAACATATAATTACCAGATTAATCTTAATAAAAACATGCCTTTATGCCTTTCAAGACCTAAGCAAGATCTGGAACTCAGCTCTAATATTTAAGGAAGCAGTGGGTAAGCCATTTTAAATCTTGAAATCATTAAGATCTTTCACATCACTGAGAAATAGAATGCTTTTGTTCATGTTAGTAACTTAAAAAATTAAGGATTGCTTTTTGTTGTTGTTGTTTAATTTGATAGTAAAGTTACATTTGGGACAATGTAAACTGGGAAAATTCACAGGCGTGTCAAATTTCATATCTGTGAAGGCAGCTGTAGCAAGAGAATGTCTTTAGACTAAAACACAGGTTTGGCACCCATATTTCCTAATACTTCAAGCAACTAGATCTAAACCATCACCTTAGAGAACACTGTGACTGATTACATTTATGAAAATTGCTGCAAATATGTAAAGAGAATAAAAAACATTGATGAGCAAACTTCTCTATTTTTCTATGACTATTCAAAAATGCATAAATGTGGAGACAGTGAAAAGGATGTATCATCAATATTTTAAGTGATATCTTTAGCATATATGCTCAAAAGAGTAAAGTGACTGTCCACTCAGTGAATCTGCTTTAAATCTTGCACTGCAGTGATCTACACAAACATACTCCAAAACCACAGTCTGTAGTCATCACCTTTTTAAATGACAGGCATTCAGAGAGAGAGAGAGAGAGGGCATTCATTCTCTAGTCAAGAAAAGCACTTCAAAAAGGTAAAAATATTTATTTGATTCACTGGGATTTAAATGCTTTTCCAGGAGAACAGTTTCCAATTACTACTCTCAATTTGCAGAAATGGGACTGTCATTCAGGGTTTGCCATGATTTTGATTGTGTCTGCAACAGTGATCAGGACGTAAGACTTCTAGTGAAAACACAGATATCCTTGGCTAGCCAGCTGCCCTACAGACCTTGTGACAGTTTTTTATCTGGTTGCTGCTATCCAGACCTTTTTTTGTTCAGATGTCAGCATCTGTTATGCTCCCACACAAGCACACACTAAACTTCTCTTCCTACAATATTTAAATAAATTCTTTTGCCTTTCAGAGCTTTCTCAGTGTTGGATCTCAGATACACACAAAATATTAGGTGAAGCTGAAGACTGTGTTCTGAAGTATTTGACAGTATTTATCAAGGTCTTCCAGGTCAGCAGAATTCAGAGCTTCTTTTTCTTTGCCAAATTAAGGATCTGGTCACAATGGTTCATAACCAATTACCACTCATCAGTTAAGACATACCTTTGAGGTAATGGCAGTTGATATGAATGGATTTAATCTAAGTTCTGCCCCTTGGGTGTTATCCCTGAAGACTTCAGTAAGAACTTGACAGACCTATTAGTTAACAGTGCACTCATGGTTTCTTAATACAATTTTGGGTTATTAATTAATGAACCATGTAAATCACATGCACTACAGTGATGAGGTGGCCTCAAATCAAATAAGTATGAAGGTCAAGGAAAGAAGGTGAATAAGCTCCAGGGTTTTATAGGCTTTGGTTGTATATGCTTTCTCTAATCCTTTGACACATCTGACTATTTCATACAGCCAGCACTGGCAGGGATGTCTCTATCAGCATGGAAAACACTAGGAATCAGCTAGGAATCTTTGCCTAGCTCAGAGAACAGCTAAAAATGAGTCCTGGAGCAACCTGCAGAAATGTCATTATAAGAAATCACCTTTTTCTTCTTTCCAGATTGCAAAGGATTCATTGTGTATGTGACCACTTGGGCTTGAAGGAGATCCAAAAACTCTCTCCTTGTGTTATTTGCTCAGCCTAGGGCTGACAACCTAAGAAAAAACATGGAGTTGGAGACATTGTACTCTTCAGTCATACAAAACAAAAAACAAAGTCCAGAAACATCATTTTCAAAGGGGAATAGCATCTTCATGTATTGCAGGGGACTCAAAGATCTACCCAGGCACACCACTAGTGAGCACAGACTAAAAGATGGAACCTGAAAAATAAAGCCATAGTAGGAAAAAAGGAAAGAAAAAAAATCAAAGAAATTAAGTACAGATTGTGGGTTATCAGACAAATTACAGCAAAGGCTCCAAGGATTATCACAGAAAAAACAGTTGGAAGAGGTCTCTGAAGAGGTCTCCTGGTGGAGGGTAGCTCTGAGAAGGGTCTGAACTCCATGCCACAAAGGAAGGAGCAGCACTGCAAGGGGGACTGCTGGCTCCCAAAAGGCCTCCTGCCCAAGAGGCTGCCTGCACCCTGGTGCTCCTTGGCACTGAAAGATTTCTAGTGGTGGAAAGAGATTGTGAAGCCAAAAAGGGAATGTTCCAGGAGTGTGCAAAATGGGAGCACCTGCACCAGTCCCAGGTAAGCCACAGCAGGTAGGAGCAGGAATGTAGCTGCTCTTGTGCCAACATTTGTTTTCCTGAATGCATCATCTAATAAATATTTTCCTGGAGTCTGTCTGTTACTCTGTTTTGTCTGGGCACCTTCAGACCACACAGTGTGACTCACAGCTGCCAACAGGATCCACATCAGCACCAAGAAACATCAGCAGGGGCCATGGGAGGGAGGGCCATCCCATGAGAGTGATGTCCCAGCAAGGCCATAAACCCCAGGGAGCTCAGGGCTTTCCTGAGATATCACTAGCTAGGACAAGCCCATACGTATTGAAAGAGTCCCTCTTTAGTCTCAAGGCATTCATAGGGCTATTTCACCAGGATAAAAAATCCCAGCTTTTCTTCCCTTTTTCTGGTGTTTTGGCTTGTGGAGAGTTTGTAGTTTTTTGGAGAGCAGTGATGAATAACTGGACTGGTAGCAAAAGCACTGAGTTCCTATATTGTCTTTAGCTTGCTTGTTACTCTGTATTTCCATTTGTTTCCATGATCAACAAATTAGAGCACAAAACACACACCATTACTCATCCAGTCCTAACAAAATAATTGCTTAGCAGAGCTGTGCATGAGGCTTCAGAGTCCCCAGAAGTTGCAGAGCATGGAAAGAGAGAAAGAGGGAAAGATAAGGTTGCAGGGGAACCCTAATCCAAAAACCCAGACATTTTGCAGGCAGTAAATTCTTGAGTATCACCATAGTAATTGACATCACAAATGCTCCAAACTGAATATATTGATTGTCAAGGTCAGCATTTTAGGCAGCAACAGCAGACATCCTCATCCATTAGCCCTGAAATATTGATTTCAATCAGGAAAATAGAAACCAGAAAAAGAAAAATACTCAGGCAATAAAATTATCTTTCTCTACCTTTGCCTCCCAGACATGGGAACAGACATTCTATTCAGAGTATATCAGTATTTATAGGATTGCTGAAGACCCATATGGATTTCTGTTCCTCAGCCTATTAAACATGCACTTGTATTCAAAATGGCTAAAAATAATCACTTCAAATATGAAACAGACAAGAGCATAGCTTTGGCTTTACCTTGCTTGATAGAGCAGCATGGATCTCAAAACTGCAAGTTTTCTTCTTAAAAAATTTGGAGAAGGTACAAAGTGTTTTTCACATGAAACCTGGTATGTCCCAAATGCTTAATTATATAGCAAACACTAACCACTAAGAAAGTCTCCTAGGGCTAGAAACTCCCATTAAAATTACTTTCTCAATGATTATTGCTTCATCTTTTTAAGTGGTATTACTTAAAATGAAAAGTTAAACACAAATAACTAGATTTTATACAACTGGACAGAAGTAAAAATAAAATTCCCAAGCACTTAAACAATTCATATTATGTATTTTTTTAAAGACAAAAATAACAGTCAATGCCTTTCTGGCCAGATGTGTAACCAAATGTTATTCAATGCTATGTCATACCATTGGGTGAAACCATGTTGTAGAATGATGCTTTATGAAGTTGGCTTTAATTATTTTCCAAATCCATATGTGGCAGGGAAAAGCAAGAAAAATTCTCAGAATAACTGACTTCCATGAGCATGTTGTTTCTTTTTTTTATAAGTTTACTTGTTCCCTACTAGAAATACTTAATTTTTCTTCTTTTCTATCACATGACAAATTTTCAGTAGGAATGTAGTGAGGCTGGAATGAAGCTGAGAAAACTGACTGCTAGAAGCACATGGATTAAGTGGCCAAAGGCAGGTGGACAAAGTGCAGCATGGGCACTTAAGAAGCTGGAACCTGCATGGATAGAGCCATGCAGCAAGAGCTGCAGCACTCATTGCTACAGCAAGCACTGCACAACAGAAAAGTGATGGTTTTATCCCAGGAAACTTGAAACACACAGCAAAATACAGCACAGCTGGAAGTAAAATTGCTGCCTTTCAGTGCAAGGGCACAGTAAAAGAAAAGGTAGCACAGTCGGTGGCTAAATAAAGTAACACTGAGACTGACTTGACTATTTTTGGTCCCAGCATTTATGTCTGTGAACTATCTGCTGGAACCAGAACAATGTACACACTGCATGTTTTCTTTTTACTCTGTTCCAGCCACAAAATTAGTCCTGCTTCAACATGTTGCATTACATCTTGGAAACTTTAGTTCTAATAAGTCCTAAATCTTCGTTGTCTCTCTCTTCCTGTAAGTTTCCACTGTGTCTTAGCAGACTGCACATGCACAATGCAGATATAGCTCTTTCCTAGAGAAGGACACAACAACTCAGTATGATCACAACTTGGACAGAAGCAGAGGGAGGAAATTTCTGCCAAGAACACCAGGAAAAAGCACCATGGGAACCATTAGGTTTACGCAGAGGAAAAACACATCGTTAATGCGAATGCCCAGTGCAATAAAACACTGAAACATATTCCTTTATCAGTTTGTTCCCTTGGGAAAGTGAAGGAGTGAAGTCATTCACTTAGACTTATATAAGCTATTCTAAGGCTTCCAGTCCATCTGAATATCTTAAGAAATTACTTATTTGGAAAAAGGGAGAGAGGAAAAGGGAAGAAGAGGGGGAAAGGAGAGGAGACAACTAAATCCTGTTTTTTTCAGAGGACATCAAACTTCAACATAATGGTGTAAATAGAATAAATTGCAGGAGTTGAGTATGAGGATAGGCACAAACAGCTCAGTGGCTGCTCTATCTGTGCTCCAAAGGAGCCAGGTGCAAGGCAGGTATGGTCTGCATATTCCCAAAGCCCTCACATGCAGGTAGCTGAGAGCAGGGGTGGAAGAACCACACTCATTGATGTGCCAAGGCCCAATGTCAGGTGGTAGCAAGCTGCAGGGCCTGGCACAGACATGGAGAGAGCAGGGAAGCTTTAGCCTGGGCCATGAACAAAATTTATTCCATCCTTACTGAGGGCTGGGCTCACCTACTGGAGACCAGGAACAGGACCTAAAGGGGTGGGAATTACTGAAACCTTAATTTCAACAGTCTTTAGGACAGACTTTTTCATAGACAAGATGGGGGTTTTTTCTGGTCTTTAGCATTCACTGCCTATCCACTGGCTCTCAGCAGTGAGCAACTACCTACCACTCTGGTTAAATTGACCATGGAATAGTGGTAATTTTTCAAAAGTGATTTTTAAGAAAGAACTTTAAAATGAAGAGTGATGGATCAGTAATTAAAGCAGGATGGCTACCTTACAACATTCATCCCTAATGTGAGCAAACTGAAAGGAACAAAACTGGAAAACCACTATAGCTGGCCTATATGTTAAATTCAAAAGAGAAGCCCCTCAATATGCAAAACTACAATGTCTGTATTATTATGTAATCTCTGTTATGCATTGATTTCCAGTGCAACTGGCAGGACTCAATTCAAAGAAATCAGACCTGCTTCTTGCACATAGGGTCAGCAGCTTCTGTCTTCCCTTCTCTCCAATTCTCCTAAATTTTATAAATGTATCCAGAGTTATTTTGTTTCCAATTTTATCCTGCCTGTCATGGGCCAAATTCTGCTGTGAAAATCAGCCATTCTGCTCTCACTCCATTTCTAAAGGAGACATTTTGGTGATTTTAGTTATACATCTCAAATGCATGTCTTCATAAAGGAGAGCAAAATATCATCCACTGTATAGAAATTCCAGTTAACAACAGTCAGAACCTAGCAGCCCTCTTTTATTAAAATATCTACAAAACATCAAGTTTAGCAGTTCAGCACGGGTGGAAAAAATCTTACAAGGAAATTAATGAGTTCTTCTTTGTCTTCAGAAAAAAAATTTAAGGATTTTAACCACATCTAATTTTTCAGAGAGCCAGTTTAGATAAATACAGCCATCAGCAGTACTTGCAAGTGAGACAAGTAACCAATTATTAAACAGTCAATGCCTTTAAATTTAAGGAATTTTCTTCAAAACAAGAGAACATTCATTTCTCTGGAGAAATTGGCTTAAACAGTAAGTTCAACTTTATCGATATTGTTAATTATTTCTAACTCTGACAGCAAGGTATCTAGAATTAGTGGAGTCCATTGCTGAATTTCATTGGGTAATATTACCTAAATTTTCAATGACAGACATTTAAAATTTGATTATTTTTGTGCACATCCCAGCAGGCTGACAACCCCAGAAATATTGTCTCTACTCCCCACTACATTCCTGGCTGGTTAAAGGCCAGGGCTGATTGAAGAGGGCTCTTTTGCCCTCTTACATCCTGCTCTAAACCAAACACAATCCAACAACATAAAACCCTTTTGTACATAAAAAATAGGGGAAAATTAATTGAAGTAGAGTGAATGACAAATATTGGAACTGAATGAAATCAAAATCTAACACTCAATCTATGTAGCTGCAGGTTGATCTGCTCCTGGGGTGGACTTGGAAGAACAAACAGCCTTTGAGTAAGAGTCCTGTGGAGATTCAAGGACACTTGAGGAATATACAAGGACTGGAGGAAAGAGCTGAGCAGAAAGCACTCCTAGTAACCACAGATTTAGCTGTTCAGATGTACAAATAAGAACAAAACATTCTAGGCTGGGCTCGTGCCTGCTAAAAGAGAGGTTTTTCTGTCATGTTTTGCACAGAGCTAGATTTTTATGTCAGCAGTCATGTATAATGCACATCCTCTATAGATATTAGGAAATGTCTGTCCTTTTGACAGTCATTATGGACACTGGCTTTTTGCTTCTAGTTTAGGAAAATGCTAAGCACATATTGAAAAAAATAACTTGGGAAACAAAATACTTTTTCAGACATATAATGACAAACAAACCATGACTCAAATCCATTACACATTTACACCAGTTACAACATATATAGATATGGATATTGATTCCTAAACTCTTATTCCCTAGACCAGACTGTTGAGACTAAAGCGACTACATGGGGAATGTTTAACCCAAATCCTTTAAAGGACCAGCTCAGGGTGTGGCAGCACCTAAGCAAAAATGTAATCATAACCATGCTGTTATTCATGGAAAACAGAGAGCTCTGTCCTGCCATTAAACATGGAAAACCACTGTAGATGCAGAATCAGCAATTCTCTCCCCTTATGTAAATGTGTCATTTGTCAGCCAGATCCAGGAGCAGCTTAGCATTGTGATCTAGTACCACTTTCACAGCTAAAACAGAACAGGAGTTGAAAAAGACCCCAAACAAATAGAAAAGGTGCTTGAAGTATTGGATGACAATTCATGTCTAGCCATGGGATTTCTCTGCTGACCCCCTCAGACCAACATAAATAATTTATTTCCACAAGTATAATGTCACTGCACATCAAACACATGCTATGGCTGCAGGAACCAGGCCAATTCTTTCCACATTGCCCTTTTGCATCAATCCCATTAACTCCCCAGCACATCAGGTCTCTAGTGCAGGAGATGAGTATTTGTTCATTACCACGAGCCTTTGTCCACCCTCCCTGACAGACTGGGATTTCATGGTCTCTGGGAATATTTCTGTTTGCTAATCCATTTTGGATTGCCTCTCTTTTGTTTTACATCTAAATATGATACTCCCATGGAAACTGGATTAGTAGGAAAATATCTTTTTATAAGGGAATTAAATAATTCCACTCTTTATTGCTTAGAAAATGAGAAAGCCACAGAAACAAAGACATTGGTTATGTATTATTAAGGGTTTTATAGTTCAATAATCATCTGTTAATGAATGCTTTTTTGTGTCAAATTTTAAAAAGGTGGCAATTAAAATTTTAACAAGTGCTGCACTATAGATTGTTGAACAGAAACAGCACAAAATTGTGCTCTGTCCCCACATAAAATTGTGACAGTTCATGTGACACACGAGGAATATATTTCAATATCAACAATATAAACTATAATACCTGACCCAGAATCTAAGTGGAATGACTCTTTCTGAGTTATTTAGGTCTTGGGTAAGACTTCAACCCAACTGATTAGCTGTCAAATAACTACACTGCTGGTTTTGATGACTATACTATCTTAACTTGATATTGAAAAAAATGCAAACAAACAAATCAACATCCCAAAAGAGCTAGCAGTCAACAAGTATGTTAATCTCATATGAGTAAAATAAATCACCTCCAACGTAAGCAGGTGATTTTGAAATATCTTTGTATGAGAGGGTGGTGGCATTTTATCTATTAAATATAAATACAGATACACATATGGTCACAATATTTTATGTAGTCTTTGCAGTAGCACTAGTATTGAGTACTGGCCATTCTGCTATTCTTCAAAATAAATTCCTTTCCTTTTTATTTCCAATTTCCTTCTTCAGGCAAACATAGGCTTCCTCTGATCTGAAGAGCACTGCTGGCAAACTCTGTGCTTTCCCCAGCTTTGCTTCAAACACCCTCAGTTCAAGCAATGACAAACTGCACCTACAAATTCTCCACGATCTCCACAGTTCCAAGAATCTCATCAGCAAGAAGACAGAGAAAGTATTTTAGGCAACTGGAGAGGAAAAAAAGCAAAATATTCTACAGGGAAATCAAGGCTCAGAGCCTGATGTGAAAAGGGTTTCAGCAGTTGTGATAATGAACAGCTCAACACCAGCACTCAGGTGCCTGGCCCCGGGAGCAGCAGCTTCTGTGGTGAGTCAGATGTTTATTGTTTGACACAACAGGACAAGCATGAGGAACGTGATTCAGCTGTGAAGACTGTGTTAACAGTTTTTAATTAGATTTTCTTTTTCAAAACAATTTCTTTGCATGCTGGTGCAAGGAAAAGATAAAGCTGTCTTTCTATTTGATTTTTTTTCCTACAAGATTGAAAGGCTCTCTCCTGGAAAGGCTTGGAATTCAATATTTCTGAGCATCACAAGAGCTATACTTCTACACTAATTAAATGCAAGAGTATAGCACCAGCCTTGTTCTTTTTCTCTGGTATCACCCACTCAGTTGCAGGGTTGGAAGAGGAGCTCACAAGCCCAGGTCACTCACAGTGTGCCTGCTGGCACCAGACCCCCGTGCTGCTCGAGGTGTGAGCCATCTCTGTGCTTGTGGCACCTCACTGTCTGTCAGAAGAAGTCAGTAACTAACATCTGAAAGCCAGTCAATAAAGGTTTGCAGGGCTCTTTATTGCTGAGCTGAATGACATGGCTGGCACAGCCCTGCACCACATGACAAAAGGAAAGAAAATATCATTGCCAGATATCATTGTGGAGGTTTGAAGATCCTACCCTGCATGAAGTTATGAAAGATGTGTAAGCCATCTCCAAATCTGATGCATTCTGAATGCTTTGATAAGAGCTGCTTAAATAAATACTAATATCAGCAAATTATTTTTAATTGATTTTAAGTTTCTTTGAGAGAAAAAAAAAAGTATTTGCAAACAGATGGTAATGAACTTCATTTTAAGCAACAGCTTAATTCAGTGCTTCAGATTTTGACCTCCTAACTCACATGGGCTGTCACTCCATAGCAGAAAGGCTGAGCCCTCAAGGCTCTTGTGGTGCAGAGCAGTAAGGTGATTCCTCCAAGTAAATTCCCTCCCTGACCCAACTTACCATGCATCAGTCCAGTCTGCAGAACATCTCTGATCCATGTAAAGCAGATTCCTTTGGAGGAAACATAACCTGAACTTCTACTCCAGATATTTCTTTGTGTGTAGGTTCCTGCAGCCCCTGATGGGGACTCTGAGGTCTGGACAAAGAATTATGGCACTTCACCACTTGATCTTGTAGCATTTATTAAATGTGCACAGATCTAAGAAAGGACTCAAACCATGAGAACCCTCCTGCAGTGAGGAGGGTTCCTCCTCTACTGCATAATGTAGAAGTACTGCATGTGTTTTCTATTTGCTGATGACTGACAGTCCTCACATCACCTCTACTGCTCCTTCCCTCCCCAAGAATTAAAGTGGAGGGCAGTCTTTATCTAATGTACAGCTCTCACCCCTTTGCTGGGCCCCTTTGTTTCTCCTAATGTTCTTTTTGTTTTTCTGCTTTCTATTTCTTCCTTCTATAATAATGGCAAGTTTCAGCATCCCTGAAAATGCAAGCACAGCCTAACTCCAAGATTCACTGTAAATCTGCACTCTAAGTGCACTGGAAGTTTCTTGAGCAGCTGCACAAAGCTGTGCCAGACCCAGAAGGCTGTTAAGCTGCAAGAGGATTGGCAATCCATGCCACAATAAATTAGGTAATAAAGCAGTTCTCCTGAACCTCTGTTATACCACCTCTCCTCTACCCCCTGCAACAGGCAGGGCCATTCCATTCCCAATTTTGGCACAGAGATCCAAGCACCCCATACCCTGACTCACTCCTATGGCACCACAACCCTTATTAGCACAGAGTTTGCTGCTCCTTGGCTGCAGTCTGCTCTTAAATTTGAGAGTGGCTCAGAAAATTAGAAATAAGGGGTTCTGAGCCATTGCTTCTTCAAATCCCTCTTAGAAAGGCAGCAGATTTTTGAGAAAAAAGCAGTACAGATTCTGAAACCGTTTGGATCAACATCAGATTAGGAATATGTCGGCAGCACAGATAAAAAGATAATTAGGTCTCTGAGAGAGCAGCTTTAAAAATGTAATTAATTTTGTTCAGGGTAGTCAAGAAAATTCACAAAAATTTCTCCTTATGGCACTGGAGGTAAAAAAAGACATCTGCCTTATGAAATTTTAATCTCCAGCACAGTTTGCAAAATTATATATTATACAAATACATTAATCAGGAGAGTTCTGTGTATTCTTTGACCTCTTGACCATTCTTCCGTGCCAAAAATGTAATTTTTTCAAAAATATAGAAGTGTTGGCAGGATGCATAAGGTGCTCCTAATGAGATAACAAGAGCTCAAAAGTGAAGAAAAGATGGAGAATTGAAATGAAATAGCCAAGAGTGTTCATGTGAGTCATGCAGGCTCTCATATACATCTTCCCATGCCTTTGGCAACAGATTTAAAAATTGAAGCTTGAAGGCATCTAGCAACTCATCTAAACTAAACAAACAACAGCAGAGAACATGATCTCTCCTCCTCTTTTCTCAGATTAATCTGATTTATTGCATCCTGTTACAGATAAACAACAGCTAAGGTGCAGATAATTGTTCCTAATAAACCTGGGCTTTTTCTTATGGTTTTGGCTGGTAAAATATGTTAAGCCAGACTTGAGATTTGTTTTATTTCCCATGAAAGCAAGTGAGGACAAGGAGCTGTTCTCAGATTTTGTGGGAAGAGCGAGGTTGAGATTTGCAGATGGTGCCATGTTCCCTCTTCAGCCCCCCAGCAGCAATCCCTCTTGCCAGTGCCCTGTCCCTCCTGCAGGCCCGGCTGGATATCCTGGAGGTGCCACCCCATCCCCTCCTGAGGCTGGGCACAGGCCGCAGAGCTGGTCATACACACAGGCTGCTCCTAATTAGCCACTGCAGCCTAATGGGCAGGCAATGAAAGCCTTCAATGAAAGCCTTCAATGAAAGCACTCAATGAAAGCCCTCACTGACTCCTTCTGCCACTGGTGAAGGAAAGGAGGTTCAGGGTCTGCTCTGGGAGGGCATGCAGAGTGCCCATCCTTTGAAGGTGTCTGTTAGATTGCTGTTTGTTTGTTTGTTAAGTATCAAACTAAATGGAATAATAAAACAAAAAAATAACAATAATAGTGGAGTAAGAATAATAAGCCAGTACATGCCCTGACATCATGGCTAATGTGAAGAACAATTCTTGAAAATGCTGCTGCTTTCACGCTGATCTCTGTAGCTGCCCCTTTTCCCAGCAGGTCTCCTCAGCTGTGCTGAGCCCAGGCTGCTGCAGCAGCCCTGCCTGGCCCTTTGCCTCTCGGGGGGCACAGGGCTGCTCCCAGCACACCTGCTGCTTCCCTGAGTGATGCTCTGGTTTGCCCCAGCAGAGCCAGACCATTTAATCATTTCCACAAGAACTTTTTGTTTCATTTCCATGACTTCCTCCACTTGATGGAAGACAGGGATGATTGCTGCTAATGTTAACATGTCACTGGGGCCTGCTGTTACAAATCCTTCCTTACACATAATGTTACGCTTCAGCAGCAGTCCTTAGATGAATAATGAAAATTTAACCAAGTAAAGGAATTACAAGATCAGGCCCATAGTGAGATTTATAAACACAGTAAATGCCTTAGATTTTCTGCACTGAGCCTCCTGTTATTTTTAAATTTTTTTGCCATGGAAATACTGAGATCACATGGGCCAGGGCAAACACAGGTCACAAAGATTAACATACAGATTTATCATGTCTACAGTACACAACTGTACATGCTGTATCATCCAAAAAATAGTGAAACCTAAGATGAAAGTACACACAATAAGGGAATTTTGATAGTTTAAACAGCTCTGCTTCATTTTATAATGTTCCATTACCCCACAAATAACATAGCTGTCATAACAAATGGTAACAGTGATAGATACTGAGGAAAGCTGGATGGTGTGCAAGACTGTGGACACAGCTCCAATGTTCAGATCTGAATTTACTTTAAACTTAATATTTCTTGGATTGCTCAGCCCTGGCAAGGGCTGCTACAGTATTTCTCAATTTACAAACCCAATGTGTATCAAATAACATATAGTAAAATGTAACATTGCATTGATCTGAGCTCAGTTGCTTAAGGCTATATATGGCTT
Source organism: Zonotrichia leucophrys gambelii (assembly GCF_028769735.1). Lineage (NCBI taxonomy): Eukaryota > Metazoa > Chordata > Aves > Passeriformes > Passerellidae > Zonotrichia > Zonotrichia leucophrys. The sequence goes on along the minus strand of NC_088169.1, from coordinate 19,131,141 downwards.
TTACAGATGAACTTTGGTAGTTTTTATCTGGAAGACTTGCACAGGCCTCAAGAGTTTCTCAAATACCTTTAAAAAGCAAAAAGGGAAGAATAACATGACCTGCCATTTGCTGGTTAGATGCTGTCCATCACATCTGCAATGAGTGATCTCAGGCTCAGTGCAGCTGCTGTCAGCTTGGCAGCACTGCCACTTGTTCAGTGTGTTTAGAGCAGTGGTACCCCATTTTCAGTTGGTTAAGATCAGAGGATGGTAGGTTAAATGATGCTGGGAGAGAGCCAGTTCACCTTTCTGCCCAAAGGGGCAGTGCTGGAATCAGAGCAGGCTGCTCAGGGCTTGGACCAGAAAGGCCTAGAAACCCTCCAGGGATGGAGGCACCACAGCCCCTCAGGGTGACCTCAGTGGCCTCCTCATGGGGAAAGTTCCTCCCTACACTCATCCTGTACTTCTCTCATTCCAACTTGAGGCCATTGCTTCTTGCCCTCCCATCCTATAGCATTGTGAGAAGTCCCACTCCATCTCTACCACGAGCCTTTGTTGGTGCTGGGGACTGTCAAGTACCCCAAAGCCATCTCTTTTTCCAGCTGACCCACACCAGCTTCCCCAGTCTGTCCTCATGGGCCAAGTGCTCCAGCCCTACTGCTCTGGGAGCCCTCCCCTGAGCTCCCTCCAGATTGTCCATGTCTTTCTTGTGCCAGGCCCCAAAACTGAGTATTTGGATGTGGTGTGAGTGCCACACAGAGGGGTTCAGTCTCTTCTCTTTAAGCCATACCCCTGGTCACACAGTTCAGAAGCTGCTGGCTGCCTTTGCTGTCAGAGCACACCTCAGTGTGACCTCAGGGCTGCACTGCAGAGCTGCTCCCCATCCTCTTACAGTGTCATTGAGGGGAATCATCATTTCCAGGTGCCAAAACAGTACCTGCAGCAAGGAAAAATGCTTCAGAACCTTTTGGGTATATAATTTTAACTACTTCTGTGAACAAAGAATGAAGATGTATTTACCAAGTTTAAAAACATCCAGCAACATTTTCTTCAAGCAACAGTAATTGAGATTCAATCGGTATTCAAGGAACAGTCTCTGGGATTCAGGGAATGCATTTTGCCATCTTCTGGAGGAGAAAAATAAAAAGCCTTAATTGTAACAAAGCTGTCTGTGAAGAATTGCAGGCTGCAGAAGGTTGAAGGGTAACATGATTGAAATGCCAGAAAGCTTTTGGCAGAACAAGCTGTATCATGAAACAAAAATGTTTCATTGGAACTTGAGCTCCTGCACAGCTCTGCAGAAAAGCCTCACTGGTCTGTACCACTGTAGCAAGGCAATCCCTCCTCATCATTCTCACCATAGTGTTGCAAGGTGCTGCAACCTGGGCAAAACCTAATCCAATCTATCCCTTTAAGAAATATGGATCTGAAACTTGGGTTTGGAAGGGTACGGTTTGGGATTCCTCATTTTCACACAAACTAGATTTGTCTTGAGTAGAAACTATCTGTTCCTTCTGGTTTCTATCATTTCATATGACTGAGGGCACCTGATTTCCTGCAGCACCCACTCCAATGGTAATTCAGCCGCAAGACACCATATTTTATTTATCCTTGAACATAATCACGGGTTTGCTTGCAGAGATTTGAGTGTGATTGGAGAGAGGAAAACATCAAAATCTGAGAGGAAATTGGCTGGGCATTGGCCAAACCTGGTCCAGCCAGCTGGAATTGAGGGACATCTGCCCAATATCAGCAGAAATAGTGCAGATCACAGAAATTAGACCTCTGGTGTCAGGAGCTCACACGTGCTTCAGGGATTGCAGTGAACAGCTCAGCTCAAGAGGGAGAGATGCATCTGGCTGAGGCTGTTGGCTTTGCTCAGGGGAACAGAACATTACACTGTGTATTTAGAGTCTGTGAACATTCATTTACAATGCTGGGAAACATGCACAGATTATCCTAGGGGTTTCCTTCTAGTATTACTTCGTGCCTTCCGCTGTGTGTATACCCTGCTTACATTGAAATGTTTGAGTGGCCAATCCAAGCTCTCAAAAGTTAGGAAATGCCAAAATTCACGCAGCTCTCATTCACCTCTCTCATGCTTGGGGTCATGTTGTTTTACTGCCTACACATCAACCAAAGCACTAATTAGTTCAAGCTATGCAAATTGTTTTAAAAATCTAAAAAGCCTAGTTTGCAATTTAAAATGGGATCCAGATGCCCTCATCACTTCAAGGGAGGAAAAAAAGGCATTAAGTGGTAACTGGATTTTTGTGTTACATGGCACGCATCCAGGCTGAACTTGCACATAAAAATAAACCTCATGAATTCATTGTTCTGAACTTACAGCCAAATGTCCTGTTTGTCTTCTGTTGATTTTAAATGTTTTGTGACTAAGTTGTATAAAACATACTTTTCAAAAAAACCCAGTAACAGTAACTAGAGATATCTAAATAATGCAGTTATTTGTTTCTTTGCACGCTTCTAGACATTGCACAACCTCTGGATGATCTGACATAATTAATGTGAAAATAGCCTAAATATTCACTTATTTCTCTGTTCCCATAGAAACTCTGACAGCAATGATTCATACCTAAGAATTATTAAGTCCCTGACCAGGCAATTTGTACTGTTCTTCTCCACAAGGCTTCAATAGCTCACACATTGTACTGCAGAGAAAGCTTACCTAAAGGACAGATCATCTATTTTTGTTTGTCAGCCTCACTTTCTTGGAAATGCACAGCCTTGTTTTTTCACCATGGATGATGTGCAAAAATAAAACCTAAGCAGGAAACAACCCCAATCACAACTAGTGTGTTCTGCCATGGAGAGGAGAGGAAAGAACTGGATTTCCTATGCCAAACTGAAGTATGTGGGCTGAATGTAACCCTGCTGTAAATGGAGAGGGACCCTGCAGCCCAGCACAGCAACCATCTCATGCACCACGAGAAGGGAGAACACACCAGCTGGGGCAGACTGAGGGAGTAGGGCCCTGACAGCCTCTCCTGACTCAGGCTGGTCCTTGCCTGGCTTTTTGTACTCTGCACAGATAGAGTGTCTTCCCCAGAACAGCTGGGAAAATGAAGACAGCGACTGACAGAAAAGTGTCAGGTAAAAACTGGACCCCTCAGTGCCAGTCTGGACACACTCCCTATGTAATTAACCCTTCATACTCAATATCTCCTTGGAATTGTGACTTTCAGACCTTTTCAGTCCTTAGTCTTTGTGCCAAGACCATCAACTGAGGTGGCAGAGACCCTGATTTTGATAGTACTTTGGTATTAAAGCACTTGCTAGGAGAAGCTCCCTAAGAAAACCTGCTCTGTCCCATGGCACAATAGCTGAGGGACGTCGCTTACCTCCTCAGCAGCACAGTGCTTGCTGAAGGAAACACAGTGAATGGCTTCTCTGGTAGGAAGAGGTGAGGTGGGTGCAGCTTATGAGGGGTTTTCACCCTCAGAATTACAATGCAGGAGCAGAAAAAGATAAATCAGCTGTGCTATTGCAGTCATTTTCCACTATAAGGATGTGGTAGCATGGCTGGGTCAGTAGTGCACAACACACAGATGAACTGAACGGCTGTTTTTGCTTCCAAGGTTTATAAAGTTTATGCAAAAAGCACCCCACAGCTGCTACCTGCCAAGTGATTATCAATCTGTTGTGCAGGGCTGAAGATCAGCTCTGCCAACTGACAATCATAAAGAAATACCAGAGGGTTACAACGGTTCCTAGGCTGCATGGACAAGTCAAGAATCATAAAAACAGTTACACTGGGAATTGGGTGATGGAAAGGAAAGTCATGTTGGTTAGAGTAATTCTTTTCTGGGACAGAAAATAAATAATGTCCTTCCATCATAGAGCAATGGAGAAGTCCTGCTGCAACCCCATCAAATAAAATTACTGTACCCCTGGAAACTTCAAAGGTTCAATTTTTAAATGAATTCAAAATAAAATTCAATCATATAAAAGAGAAAAATAAAACAAAACAAAACAAACCTTTAAATTTGGTAATGATGCACATTTAAGCATTTTTTATCAACATTAAATTATATTTTTGGCAAGAGAGTTGTGGGTAACAAATGATTAGTGAAACACATTTCCATTTATAGATGCATAAGAAAATTAATCTATTGTATAATAGAAAATAAAATTATATATATGCAGAGACTTCTCCCACTTCAATATCTGTAAATGCAGTTTGGTTGGCAGCTCCCAGTTAACACAGTGGCCCACAAGTTCTGGTGGGATTGTGCCATGAGTAACCACCAGAAGCGCAAGACACACAGAGCATCATGGAGTTCATTAATGCCCATGAGACTGAGAGTTCACCAAGCACAGTGAGCTCCTAACAAGCACGTGAGCTGTGTACATTTGGTCAGACCAGTAAAAAACACCTGGTAAGAAGTATCCTCAAGATCAAGAGCAGAACTGGAGTATCCTCAAGTATCCTCAAGATCAAGAGCAGGAGTCAGTGAGCTCCATTAAGCTTACAAATGATATACAGAACTGGTTGGGAGTAGATTTTGCTCTTGCTATTATTAGCCCTCACTTATGTACCATTTGGGTGTACAAGATAATTTACAATGGGCAGAATTTTTCAAACACTACATCATTCCCACCACACAGTGCAGAGAGCACGGGAGAGGTGGCAGTTTCAGTACAGCAAAAATAACTCAAGAAGGCACCACATGGGCTCTGTGATACACGATCAGACGGTGCTGCTCATGGCAGCAGATTGCTGAGTCAGGCAGAAGGAAAGTGTTTTCACTCAATGACCAGTTGCAGAAAGGGAAGGCCCCTTGGGTGTGAGCCTGATGAATAAGTAAAGGTAATATCCAAGTTGGAAGCATAATTTAAAGCATTAACGCTGTAATTTCGGTATCAAGAGTATAATTTAAACTCCTTGTGGACTGCAAGCACTGCTTTTGGAAACCAAGACTAAGTGGAGGGTCAGTTACCAGCAAGGAATACCCAACACAGATCAAACGCCTGCTTAATTATGCGGTGTGTTGATGTGGCAGGTTCTAGTGTGCCTCAGCAATCCAAAGTGAGGGTGTTTGAGATACAGGATAACAGTTACTGTAGGCTGAAAATACAGAGCTTTTAGTCCAGAATTTAGGCTGCTTGGCTATATCTACTGGAGTATATCTATTACAGTGTCAGGGTATGTTCCTAGTGCTCAAAACTTAATCATGTGTATTGTTAATTTATTAGAACACTTACTGGCAAGCCTTCAGAACACCCTACTATCACAATCTGCAGGTGTGGTTTGGGAGTTAGCAGAGCCTTGAGACCATTCCCAGCTGCTGCCTCCCTGCAGCCACTCTGTGCTGGTGGGAGACAGAAGGTGATACTGTGGGTGGAGGTGGCTAATCCCTGCCAGCTGCTAAAAACAGTCCTGGCTGTGCTCAGGCCACCACTGGGGATGTAGCCCTTGCATCTTGTGAAAGAGGAGCCAGCTGGGAAGAACTCGAGTCAGATCAAGTTTCATTTCAGGGTTTATTTTGCCACAACTGATTTTTCAGGGAGCCAAATCTCTAAGATAGAATAGGCTCCATCTCTTCAGTGTGGACTGATGCATCTACCAATACATTGATCATTTGCAGTTTAATTAAGTTAAGATGGTGGGACTTAATGATGCCACAGAAATGGTTAGTGACTGTTTGTCAGACACAGGGAAGTAGACAGAAGATGGTGTGGCCACACCTTTTTGCAGCCAGCCTAGATTTGCCTAATATAGGACAAAATACTGATGCAATCACTGAGAGAAGTCCATCAAGAAACTGCTCACAGGATGCCCATCTCTTGTAGGAATAACATTTGGTATGGCCAGTCACCATGTTCAGCATGAATCACGGGGTGGACACATGGTGTCCCTTCATGTGTTTCTAGTTCCTGTGACTCAGCAGGATTTGCTTGTGGGAGCCTGAGAAATTCAAAGCTCAGCTCACACAACACAGAGGTGCTGCTGGCAGGCTTGGAAAAGAGCTCAGAGCTGTCAGGGTTTGCACTGAGCAGCCAACCAAGATTGTGCACCTGCTCTCTGTTCATGGTTTACAGACTTTTATTGCTTTTTATAGCAACAGATGCTTTTAGTGTCACTTTTAGTCACACCAGCACTTTCTCACCTCTGCTTGGTCAAAAACCTACAGACTTTCCTTTAAGGTGTGGAACTTGCTAATGATGCCCAGGCTGTAGCCATCTCAAAAGAAGGTCACTGCAGTACTTATGGCAGGGGAGGAAATACACATTGCGTTAAAACTATCTGGAGATGGAAACTTACAACTGGTTGATGATAGATGTCTTATTAGAAGCATGAAACCAGTGATCTGCAAGAGAGACCAATTACCTTTTCATATAAATTATTATCTCTCTCCATCCATGCTGCAGAAAGCTGAGCTGTAGATCTCAGACTGCAGGAAGTAAGGGAGACTGACTGGCAGGCTATGATGATGGAATTCAACCTGATGCTTTATGCAAAATCAGCTACTCTAGTACAAACAAATCTGCAGACCTTCATATGATTTTAAAAATTTGGATAGAGGTCAGGAAAAAAAAGGGGAAAGTATGTAAGGAGGATGGGTTATTCTATCTGATTATCACTAAGGCTTTTTAGGGTTCATCTTTGTAAGATGTTGTCTTCTGGTTTAGAACCAAGCACAAGTCTTTAAGGGATAGCAGAGATTAGAATAGGTTTGGGTTTTTTCTTTATTTTTTTCTTTTTCTTTTTAATTATATTTAAATACAGTGGACAACAATAAGAACAGCTGGGGCTATACTAGAGGCCATGCCAGAATGAAATCAGGCAAGGTTAGCAGTTTCTTGCTGTTCTTTTCATTTTTGTTAAGAAACCTTGTCAAATCTGCTTGAAGGAAAAATATCAGTGACTTCAGAGCACCAGATGGTTTGAGCTAGATAGACAGATGACAGAATCACAGGCTATGCTGAGTTGGAAGGGAATCACAAGGTTGATTAAGTCCAGCTCCTGACCCTGCACAGGACCATCCCCAAGAGTCACAATGGGTGCCCAAAAGTACACAAATGGCAAAGCTGCAGTACCCTCACAGTGTCTCACACTCCAGCAAACCAACCTTCAAGCAAGAGGCTCTGAGGCTGCTGAAAGCTGTCAGGATCACCTGACCCCCACTTCAGTGGCTGGGCATCCCTTAGAGGCAAGGGCTCAGCTCTTAGCTTGGTGTATGAAGGGTGGAAGAGGACAATCCAAACATATATCTGGGCATGGGAGCTAGGCACAGCTTTAGGACAAACCATAAAATAATTAAGAAAGAGCAATTTTAAAAGTTAAGTTTGCACTGGCTCATTTAATTTGTCCATCTTATTCTTTTCTTCATCTTTTCTGATTAGTAGTAATTAGATACATAATGTTTTTCGGGCTATAGCTACTAACCAGCTTGCCAAGCAGATTTGGATGAAGGCTTTTCAGGCACATTGTAAATATAGCATTACTACTAATAAACCACAAAAATTAATGTTAGGATCATTTTCCTCTTGCCATCCCCTTCCCTTCACACAACAAGACACACCATGCTTGCTGTCCTCGTGGCCAGCAGCTGCAAGCAGCAGGGGATTTCCCATGGAAGTTCCCTGTGCAAGGCACACAGGACATTTCTGTGGTGGGGTGAGCAGTTACAAGCAGCTCCCTGGGGCAGCCACAGGGGTTATTGGATTTTCCAGAGCATGGCAGAGGAGCGTTACCACAACTGGGTCACTGTGCCACTGGTGACCACAAAAAGTAAAATACGGCAATTTAGTAAATTATCTGTAATCCAGGATAAACAAAAGCACATTTTCACTTAGCATATTCCCTGAAGTCTCTAATTGCTCCTTTCCAACTTTTTACTAGAATAAACACTTTTGTTATTAATGTAAAGGAAGCAATCTGTCTTTGAGTGCGCTTTTTTGTTTTCTTCCAAAGGCTGTCCACAGGGAGGAATTAGCATGATCCTGAGCTAAATGGTGCCTTCATCTGCAACAGTGCAGCCCCACTAATTTCAGAAGCCTTCAATTTCCCCACCTCCCCCATGTGGGAAGGCTGGAATAAATTATTAAAAGTGCCATCCCTCCTCTTTCCTTTCCACTGGTGTGGGAGAAACGGGTCTTGAAGTGAACAGACGCGTGGGCTCTTCTGGAGCTGTAATACTGTAAAAAGAAGGGAAGGAAAAGGTTGGAAAAACACTCATGGATGGGGGGCATGTAAATTAGGATCTGGCAAACAGGAAGTATTCACTGGATGTCACAAACTTTGTCTCCAATGGGGCTTTTTCCCCTCCAATGCACAGAGAAAGTAACAATGGTCAGTAATTCAACTAAGGTGTTGCAGATGACTGAGAGCAAGAGTCTTTGACCAAAAATAGCAAAGCAGGACAGCATTGCTATATATCCTTTTAGGTGATCAGTGGAACAATTCACACAGCCCAGATTGCCTATGGATGGGGTGGGGATCATAGGCTCAGGAGCAAAGCCAGCCACCTTAAGATCAATATGCTAATTAAAACATTAAGATATCTTGTGTCCTTCATGTAATAGTTCCCAATTTACCCCAGTTACTTCACAGTCTGTTGAATTCTATGTAAAATATTTTAAGGCCAGTTTCTGATTATTTACTAGTATGTTGTAATAAAAATTTAACGCTAATATGCTTATATTGGGCTGATTATTAACAATTAATCAGGAAAGATTCTTTCTCATCCCATTGGAAATGAGGGCCAAATTCAACTTTAGAGATTCACATTTGTATTTATGTTTGCTCATAGCTTTACTAAAATAATTTTCTTAGGTGAGTGCTACTGAAAATTCTTTTATAGGTTTTGCTAAGGGATCATCATCATCCATCCAAACTACCCATCTGCACCACTACTGGGATCACAAAAGAACTCTAAGGCAACTGAAAAACAAAAGCAGTACTGGAAGAATAATGAAGTCCTGATAATTTGAAGTCTGCTTCGATTTTCCTTTTGTTTGCATTTGTCAGGAGACTGGGATATGCCCCTGCTGAAGGGGAGATGTGCTGTGGGTGGAACAAATGTGAGCAGGCAGGGATTGGATAAGGTACACACAGCATCTGCTCTCAACGTGAAGCCAATCTCCTGGCCCCTTGGCAAGAGACTGCTTTCTTAGCCCATGCCCATCATGGTGATACCTGCAGCCTCTCTGAGGACAGGCCACTGGGATGGCTTCCTAGGTGAACACTAGTTGCATGTAAGGGTCTTAAAAATGCAGCACAGTCTATAACCAGTTTCTTCCCAAGGTTAAGTAACTGAGGGTATTTTCACTACATGATGCCTCTGTAACAGGCATGTGGTGAACCAGCCTCAGCAAGAGAAGAGAGACACAGAGAAAGCTTGGGAAATGAGAGTTTGGAAAGGAATGGAGATGCTGAGAGAGAAAATCAAGCGGAAAAACTGTCTGTCATTTCTCTGAGAGATGGATGCTGCTCAGCGACAGCACTGATCCTCATGCAAGCAGCTACTGTTTGCTGAAGGAATCTGTAATTAGGCGGGCAAATATGCAAAAAAAATCACAAAACTTTGTATCATTTTTTTTTATGTACAGGTTTTGGGATGCTTTTAAACGACTGTGTCAAGGCCCTTGTCTGCAGGCTATTGTTGACCACAGTGACTCTCCATCTGTCTCAGATGCACACAGGGAAAAACCACATTCATCATTATTGATTACTTTAGGTCTTGAAGGCCTTTGTAATGGAAAGGCTGATGTCAGTGTAAGACAATAGATATGGTGAGACCTTTCCCAGGCTTCTTTGTTTAGGCTCAGCGGGTGCCTCAGGCACTTTGTGTATATGTCTGAACCAAACATCAGTCAGAAACCTGTCATGTCCACGGGATACAAAAAGCTGGTATCTTAGTCTTCAAAGAAAACTTGACCCTGGCTATGAAATTCTCTCTTCTCTGTGTCATGAGGGGAGAAACGTTTTGGATTTTTATTAGGACAAAAGTCAGTGTTGTTCATTTCCAGGGTCTCAGATTGTCTTAAACTAGAGATAGGATCCAGAGTTGTGGTGCAGCTGGGACTTTCACATCCTGAACACCCACAAACACTGGAAATCACCCATACTCACTGCTCTACTGCAAATCTTGCCCATAAAATCAGCGGGCAAAACTACTTCTGTTGAGAAAACCACCAGTACTTCAGCCTATAGGAGCAAACTAGGATACAAAGAGATTATATGCAAAACTGAACTGCAATAGCAGTACCAGTTTCTGTCGACATTTTTGTGTCATCTGCTATAAGAACCCAGAAAACAGCTGTGGTCAGATACCCTGCACTGTTAACTGATGCCGAATAAAGGTTAAAAGGCTTTTTACCTTTTGCCATGTTGTTTCCATATAAACGGTCATTCCATTTTGAAAAGGCAAAGTGGAAAAACAGGAACAAATACTTAGAAGCATACAAAGAGATTTAGCAAAGAAATTTTTTGCAAAAAATGTTTTGTTTCCTTTTTTCTCTCACATTGTTCTTTATACAAATAAACACTGCATATGTGTTCCATCTAACTTCACTATCAGAGAAAGTTTTTAACCATTTCTTTCTTTCCGTATCTGATTTTATCTAAAAATAAAACATTACATTTGCTACATTGAAATTTCAGCTTGAACTACTCATACAGAAACTAGGGAAAATGTAGAAACAAAGAGAAAGCTGAAGACATCTCTTAAGTCTACCTGTAGGACAGTCAACTAAAAACTGTCTTTGGAACACAACAGGCTCTTAGTCATGAGAAAACAGCTAAAGAAACTCAGAGTTGCACCTTCCACAACTTTAAGTAAACAGTGTTTCACTAACAGCAGCTCCATGATCCAGAATTTCTCCAGCTGGATTCATCAGATGTTACAAAGGCCTATCTCACAGAGTGACCAGGAAAAATCCCATATTAGAATGCCTCATGGCTGGCTCACAGACATGTCCTAGCCTCCCATTGAGATGAGGGATGCAGCCTCCTGTCAGAAAGTAAGAGAAGTGATCTACAAAAATGGAAAAATTTTAGGGTAGTATTCAATAGTGTTCATGCAGGATGTTCTCCTCTGAAACACCATCTATGCTGCATTTGGCTGAGTGCTCCTACTGACACAAACTGACACAAACCCCACAGCAGTGCCTAAACCCAGCTTTAGCAATGCATCATGACCCTATCTTTAGGCTTAGTCATTCCTTTTCAGATATTCTGAAGTGCTTTGCCCTACTGTCACTGTGGAACTTTCTTGGAAGAGCAGGCTGCCAGGGCTGCATTTAGGTACTTGCATCCAAGAAAGAAAATTGTACTAAAAACATCTCCTAAAGTCCATTTTTATTTTGAAGTGGCTAATGGCAGGAGTTTTTGTAACCATTCCTGCCCAAAAGTCATCTTGCCTCTGCAGGGCACCTCAGCAAATTGGGGTTTGCTTGCTTTCACCCTCATTTCCAGGGTTTTCATTGGCAAATGAAAGGGTGCATGGAAACATTTCTGGTCAGTGGGATAGCTTTGTCTGGACTCATAAACTCCGAGGATGGCCCACAGAATTACATATGTCCACATCAACCAACTTTGTCTCAACCAATTCCTGAGCACAGTTTGGGAGCTGGAGGGCTATAGGGACCTTTCCCCATAGGCACCATGCATGTGATCTCCCAGCTGTGAGGTGAAAAAAATTCCTGCCATAGATGTGGGCTATTCTGTGAGCCAGCTGACTTCAGCATCTGGGAAGATATTCATCCATTTAATCTATTAATGCAGATCTAGCTGGAAGCAGCAAAATCCAGTCTGTGCCTGGGTTTACCTGACTCTCCCTGGGGCTGGTGCCAGTGCACTGGAGCCACAGTGTGCAGGAAGGAGTGGAAGATCAATAGTCACAGAGAGTAAGTAAGAAAGAGTCTGCATTCAGCTGTCCCCCAGAGTGCTCCATGCCTTGGGGAGTGAGTTCTTACTCCCACTGAGGAGTCGATTGATTGTGTGCTTTTAATGACTCTAATGGATATACATTCCCAAGGAGCTGGAACAGGAAAACCACTGTAATTGTGTCACAACAGAACAAGGTCTATGGAGTTCTATTTCCATTTAAAGAGAGGATTTTTAATGATTTTTATGAAGGGAAAACCTCATGCATGCCATTAATTGCTCTAGTCAATCACTAAAGAAAGTAGTACATAATTCAAACATACATTTGAAAAAAATATGGGTGAATCAGTACTAAATTAATTTTTAATAATGGCAAACTTCCAGGACTAATTAACTGCCTAAGAAGATATACATGATAACAAAGACTGGTATATCCAAACTAGAGATGGATAAAATTTGAAAAAAATAATTTGAAAAAAATAATTCCCCCAAATACTGATTCAAATCAACTGAAATCAGAAAAAAAAAAAAAAAAAAAAAAAAAAAAAAAGCTGATTCAGGAAATATTTAATCTCTTTAATAAGGGGATTATTTTTTTTGTTACAAACAAATGCAATGGTTTAAAATAAATGGTGAATAAAGATGCATAATCCCAAGAGAAAGAAAATTAGGTCTTGCTTATCTGCTAATTGATTAATAATTTAAGCTTATTCAAGTTTTAATTTTGGAATTCAAGCAAATGCTAGAATTGTAAAAAAATATTATGTCACATCATTTTTTCAAATATGCTAATGTGACTTTTCAAACATGTGTTTAAAGCGACTTTTGGAAGACATGGGAAGACTAAAACAGGGGTCATGCTATATTCCATTTCAACATACTCAGAAGTTTGTATTAATAACATATATTTTTCTATATTTTTTAAATGTTCTATTCTTAATGCTTTTTCTGGTATTATTTTTCTAGGCTGTTGATCAAACTAAATTGTGCACTCAAAACTCCACATTTAATTCCTACAAAAAATCATATCTGTGTTCATGGCATCTGCTACTGTAAGATCAGACACAAATAAATATGATACCCTAATTCTTAAAAGGCTGAGATTTTAAGTGGTAGAGCTGTGAGAAAATGACTGAGACTCAGAGTGGAGCTATCTGCAGAGTAAGGCAGCAGTCAGGGTTAGTGGAGGGCAGAATCAAACAGGTGAAACATCTCTGAGGACAACTGCAGAAGAAACACAAGGGACCACAGGGTTTTCAAATCCAAAACTGCAGCTGCAGCTGTAAGATCATCTTTCAGTCAACAATACATTTTTTTTATCCTTTCTTTTTTTAAGCGCAAACTTGAAATTCCTACCTTTGTTAAGAATTCAGGTTTGAACATGTTCACCTCAAAATTATGACAGCATTTATATGACAAGATGCTGCTTGGTAAAAACAAAGAATTAAGAAAACCCTTCTAACAGAGTGTCTGTGATTTTAGCTCCCACTGAATACAAAAATAAATGAAATTATTTCATTTGCACATTTGTTACCTAGATGAACGCCAACAAGCATTAATACTAATTTCTGGGAGCTACTCCAGCATAAAACCAGAAGGAAGCTCTAGGTGTACTCACAGATGAATCAGTAACTGCCAATGAGGACAGAATCAATTTTTTCTGAGTTTGCCTCATGGCAAAATTAAAATATTTTGTCTTTACTGATTTTTTTCCAAAACTACAGAAAAGCACGTTATCTACCCTGAAGTAAAAATACATCTTTCTTGGTAAAAAACATCCCACATGGATTTTACAGTGAGTTCTCAAAATTATATATCCCTTCTCATGCTTTGCCAGCCATTATATTGATTGCTACGTAAAATTACTGAGTTATTTCAGCTGTTGCTGTCTTTTGAAGGTTATGCAACTTAAAATAGTTAAACTAACCTTTAGTTTGACCTTTTTAAGCCATCAAAATATTATTGGAAGCAGCTCTGTTTAACCATTGATGATTTTTAGGTACATTTGAAGTAATATGTGAAAACTGAAGGCCAGTGTCCCTTTTGGGAAGATTAAAGTCCACTTCCCACACAGTATTTTCTAACATTTTAAACTTACTTTACTGAAAGTAAATCAGTCATTCAATGAAAAACATTTTCTACTACTCATGAAATGAACAAGCAAGCAAAACCTTTAGATTGCCACAAACTTCCTCATCCACTTGATCCCCACAATGACAGATTATTTTCTAAGGAATTTAGATACTATATGGCCTCAGAAGCAGCTTGGTAAAACAGTTGTGAATGTATATAAAAAGCATGAGGTAACAAACCACACTGTGATGGGGATAAACTGGCTGTCAAAATGCAAACCCTCATAGTTTCAACAAGCTCTGAAAAAACAAGCAAAATTGAAGTGAGTACTACTTCACTTGTGGTACCACTTAAGAAGGGCAAGAAGAAGGGAATCCATCTGAGAGGCTGAATATTTTGTTAATATAAACAAGTTCACTGCTTATTAGATGTCTGGTAGTCATAATACATTCTTGTAAAATGGACAAACCCCAGCCAAGCACTTTTAGCTTTGGTCCTTTGTGCAGTGATTTAAGGGGAAGGGAGTGGTGACCCTGTGCAGAGCACTGATCTGGAACTGTGGACCTGACCGAGGGAGGCTGGCAAGGGCTGTGGGCTGAAGTCATTCCTGCCTGACAACACATTCCTGGCTTGCCTTGGGGTTTCTCACTGGACTGACTATTTTCCATTTGTCAGAATTCCTTGACTTGTGCAGCAACAAACATATGTACAGTTAATCTTCTCATATTATATACTGAATCTTAAAGTGGCCTAGTTTGTCTTGTTCTGGTGCAATTGCTGGTAAAATGCATTTATTTCACTTCCTATCCATAAGAGTGAATGTAAAGGATTTTTAAAGAATACCATTAAACATTTTAAGCTTTGCTATACAAACATTTTCAGAGAGGAGGCTAATCATGAGTCTTTTTCCATTTTCTCCAGTCCAAACCTCCCATGTCTCTTACAGAAAATATCTCACGGTTGAACCCTACTTGCACTGAACAGGAGAAAATGTCTTAATGAGATAGATATTATAAGGGGAGGAGACACATTTTTCATCCTTGTTTTCATATTGAAATACTTAGTTAAAAAATAGAGCTATGAGATTAAACTGTCTGTGCTAACCACTCCTTGATGATAATAAACATAAAACAGTCTCCTTGCTCTCAGATATGTCCCACAAAGTCATCCACAGCTTCCAGCAAAGGGTAACCAAAGCCTGAACAATGACTTTGATTACCCCTCAATATAAGTACCTTTGGTCATTTTAAAGGACATGTTCCTATCGTTTATTACCAACAAAGAAGATGTAAAGGAGTAAGATAACATTTAATCCAATAAGGTATAATTTCCATTGTTCTTTGCTCTGTGCAGGTAAGGAGAATTATGTGCATCAGAACTTGCCAGTTCAAGTATGTTGCAAGGAGTAAGATTGCTTCTCCATGCTGTTCCCTTGCATACATTAAGCTTTCCTGCCAAGAGTTGTAGAACTGTGGATTTGCTGTCACTATAGCTCAGGTGGACAAACAGAGTTGCATGTGCAAAGCAGCCATGGGTACGAAGTGGCACATTTTTTTGGCCTTTTGAACCCTGTCCTACAGTTCAAATATGGAAACTTATCTAAGAAGATCCTACTTATTTGCTACCCAGTCTCTCTCCTTCACTGATTAAAGTCAGTGTTTTAACTTGGACTCAAATTTTTACAGAATGCTCTTCACATAAAACTGTCCACATCAAGGAGGCAGTTTTCTGCTTGGTGGAAGATAAGGAGACTGAGACCCAATATGCACCCACAGCATATAACAGACATTGTTCCCTTTATTTCACAGAGAAGTTTAAACTTTTTTAAAGGACAGACACACCCTTTGGCATTTAATACCTAGATGGCCAATGCCAATAGATATCTAATTCAATACTCAGAGGCATTGTATTTGAAAATGTTAGCCTAGTGGCTTGACTTGTGTACTTGAGTACCTAGCTATGATCAATGGGGAAGCTCTGGAGACAGGGAAGTATTTTACTTGGTAAAATAATTTAGTTTATGCAGAGATAGAGCAAAAAATGTACTGTGACAGAGGGAAGTTAATTCAGCTTTGGGTGGGAGTAATTGAGTTTAGCAGGAATTCTATTAGTGATGAGGAAGGGGAATCAAAACACTGTGTGAATTATCTCAGGTTGTAGTCCTGCAGCTCAGCTGCTCCATTCTCCATTCTCTGCCTCCAGTGCTGCAGTATTAACACTAAAAAGAGCAAATACAAAACAGTGAATTTTTCACAGATTTGTCTGCAACCAGTTACTGTGGTAGCCAAGCAATAACTGCAGTAGCTAAAGTGCATTTCTCTTTCTGCAGAACAGCTTCTGACATACAGAAGCCTTAGTGCTCAGGTCTCTGCTAGGAAGGTGGGATTCATTCTTTGTACATCAAAGACAGAGTTTCAACAAGCTGGATAGAGCTGAACTATTTAAAATGAGTTTATGCCATCTGAAGAACAAACAGGTTGAGTTTGGCTTCTTATTTTCATTGTCTTTTAAAGAACAGGAGGAGCACCCTTTAGTCTACAGAGGTTCCTCAGCCACAGGCAGAAAAAGTGGAGCTCTAAAGCAGCTGGCTGCCCAGTGAGCCACTGCAGAGCCACGGCCACCCCCGGCACAGGGTGTGCCAGGTAACTCAGTCCCATGGAGCAAGGAGGGCCAGCCTCTGCCAACATCACCCAGCTGTTCTGCACCCAGCTGTCACTCCAGCATGGTCCCATCCTTCACAGAGTCAGGGGATCCAGGGAAAGCATTGGCAGGGGATCACTGTTGGAGCAGCCCACAGGATGCACCAAGCCAACCGTGAAGGAATTTCGCTTCATGGCCACACCATAAGAGCAGGGCAAAGGGATGACAGGTTTGAGCCTCCCACCTACAGTCATCCTCCTCGCCAGAAAAGCAGAGCTCTGAAGTCACAGCAGTGATCAACATGCTATGACTGACCAATCTAAATATGTGTCTATTCCAGAAGACTGAACTTGAAAATGTTTCTTCTGACCTTTCTCAAATACTGTTCTTTATTGTTGCCAAGCAGAATTCCAAGCAGTTTAATCAGAGAAAGATTTGAAGTGGTGATGGATGTGTTTGGGTGTTATGAATGTTTTTCAGTTTGGTAGATGTTTTAAGCATAAGCTGAGCAAAGTTTTTTAAGTCTCCTAGACCTCTGACCAACTCTGAAAGTTGTTTCCCTGCACCATGCCATCCTCCTCATGCCATGGAAGTTGCAAGAGGCTTTCTCTTTTATTCCAGGCCAGTAGCACACATTTCATCTTGTCACGCAAAGGAGAGCAAGCAAGGCAGAGGAGGAGGAGGAGTGTGAATTCCCTCCGCTTGTCTGAGCTCACAGGTAGGTCACGAATGTCGTGATCACTGGAACGTGACCTGACATGGGACTGGAGTGAAGCAATGTAGCAGGTGGTGGAACTGTGGTGATGTGAAGCAAACACACTATCAGTGATTTCAATTTGTGTCTGCATGCACAGGTGTCGTGGTTAAGCCCGTCCATTTCAGGAGGCACTTCTGATCCTAAGCACTCTTCATTTATCAAAGCTAATGAGTAGAAAATGTGAAATGCAAGTTAGAAGCTAATTGCTGTAACAGCCCTTCTTATAGACAAATTGCCAATGACATAATCTGTCTTCATCAGGGCAACAGAACAGACCCAGTTGCAGACACAAATGCTTTTCCTACCAAACAGCCATCAGACACATATTTCACTCCACAAAACTGAGAGAGAATAGCTGTTTATGCTGTTTACAAATGAAGTGTACATCTTCTCCCCATAACTAACTGGGTACACAATCACAAGGGTGCCTTTGCTATCCTGGGCTCCAGAAATGACCTCTGGATGTCAGTCAGCACACTCTTGAAAAAACTGTGCACTCCCATCCAGAAGCCCATTGATATGCTCAAATAAGCAGCTCATGACACAGCCCTTCTAGCTCCTGATTTTCCTGTGTTGGGAAAATCTTTTTTATGGAAGATGTTGGCGCCCCTCTCTACACCACAATTGTTTTACTGAAGTCCCTATAAGTTTTTACAGCAAAACCTCTCTTTTTTTTTCTCTGTACTCACAAAGGCTGAGGCAAGACACTTCAATTGCAGGCAGGTATCCCACTGTTCAAAATCACTTCAAAGGTATCTTCTTCCTTTGACTTAAATCTGAATCCCAGACTTGTTAGTCACTTAACAACCTAGGAGACAATTACATGCTTCCCAGCTATCTGTCTGCTATCAAAGGCAGACAGGACAATCACTCTTACTCTAGAGCACTGGGGGCAGCATTATTATTTACAGACAGTGTTAAGAGCAGTCTGCCTTGTGAATTCTGTTCTGATCATGTCTATCAGTCATTGTACTAGCAGAGAAATTGCGCATGTGCCATCTCTTTCAGGCAGACTACTCTCCCACAGTATGTTGTCCTACTGTTGTGCTACTATAAGAGAAGGTGTATTAAGTTGAAAAAATCTAGGAAAAAAAATGTTTACTTTATCGCTCTTGTTCCCTCTTGGAGACCAGAGGGAAAGCCATGACAGTAAGAAAAAATATATTGTGATTATGAGAGTCCTTATTTAGGAA
The DNA here is from genome assembly GCF_028769735.1 of Zonotrichia leucophrys gambelii. NCBI lineage: Eukaryota > Metazoa > Chordata > Aves > Passeriformes > Passerellidae > Zonotrichia > Zonotrichia leucophrys. Next base: position 19,112,648 of record NC_088169.1, on the reverse strand, counting down.
AATGAGTGTGATTCAATACCATGGTGTACAATGTGCTCCCCACGTAAGAGTCTCATTGAGAGCCACTGGCTCCAAATGAGCAGCAGCAATTCTGCTGACTCAGAGAGGAAGAAAAAGACTAGAGGTTAATGCTAAGTAACTACTTTTAAAGGAACCTGTATTTCTTAAGAAAAAGGAACTAAAATTGTAAACTAACTGCATAACAAATTGTAGGCATTTTACTGCTAGGGGTTGTACAAGTTTCATGGCTTATGACTCTGTTGTCTGTGTAAATTACAAAAGAGTGGAAACATACATAATTATATATAATAATAATATATATCCCTTTCTTTTAATATATATCTAACTACAAAAAAACATCTAATAAGTGAGCAACATAGGAAGATCTCTTAGTAGAAATGGTCTTTCCACAGACATGGAGTGAAATCAAGCTTCCTCTATTTGAGACCAATAGTTAAAAGAAGTGTTTTAATCACAGTGCTTTCTTGTGTAGGTTTCCTTGTATTTACACACACAAGTCTTTAAGAAATCACTTTTAAGCATACAAAATTAAATCTTCATCTTGCATCAAGTTCTTTATGACCGGGCACCCTCCAAAACCGTGTAGCTATCTCACAGCATCTTGATTTGTACTGTACCTAGCCCGCAGTGTGGAGCCAGAACAAGGAAAATGCAAGCCAGAGGAAGTATTACATGGGGAAGTTCTCCACCTGGGCCTCCCCTTTTTCTTCTGTCTTCTCAACAACTGCCAAACAGGCATTTCAGAGGAACTTAAGAGAAATGGAAAGGGGGTTTATTCTCCTGTGAATTAAAAAAAAAATTAGTTTTCTTAAACGCCGCACAGCTATCATTCAAACTTCTACAAATAGATAATAATGTATGTGATATTTTAGGAATCAGTGATCCTGGCTCCTAAAAACCCTCCCATTTTTTTTAATAGCTTTTTGAAGTGAAAATTGTGTTTTGCCAAACCCACACTCTTGTCTGCAAAATTCCTGATTTTACTGGTGTCCTCCATATCAAGTCTAAAAATACCCATTTGTTTTATTCACACCCTCCACTTTTTTCTTTCATTCACCAGAAGGAATTTGCATTTGCACCAGAACAACTGATATCTAAGTTTTCCCTTTTCCAATCTAATTCAGGGGTCAAAATAAAAAGTAAAGAAAAAAAATTCAGTTTTTATTGATCAGTGACTCATGATAGAAATTTTTGTGTGCTCTCTCAGAATAAATTCATGAGCCACAGGAAAATCAGGATTAAACTAAACTATTGGGATTAAACTAAACTATTGGAATGAAACTAATCAATGGAATGCCCAGCTGTGCTGTGCAATGGTTAACAGACCAAGAGCAGCCATAATTTAAGGGAAATCTACCAAGTGAAATCAATCAAGTTTTGTTTTCAGAAGCTGCAAGTTTCAATCAAAAAGCAAGTATGAAGGCTTCATACTCTTAGGTAACTGCCCAGCATGTAATTTCATATTCAACTTGTCCCATTCTATACTAACTGTAGAAAAAATGCAATCTTCTAGCAGTCACTGGAGGATATATTAGGTTAAACAAGGACTGGCTGACTCACAGACCTTTAAAAAACAGTGGGGAAGGTGCAGAATCATAATTTTCACTAATCATCTAAAAATACATCCAGGATTGCTGAGAAAATACATAGGTTTTACAAAGTTTAGAAGAGCAGCCAGAGCAATTTGTCTTGCCTGTACACCATGCTCAGTCAAGTAAAATGTGTTTTCAAAACAGAAGCTTGGGCAACTGGGAAGAAAGCACTGAGATAACTCTCCACAAAGGGGAACTGCCTTGGGGCTCTACAAGACAGCTGACTGAGCAGAACACCTCATATTTAAAAGCTTAAAAGAATTTTGGGTGAAGAAATAGGGAAATAATACTGATGGCAAAGGGATGGCACTTTCTCTTCTAAGCTCACTGCTAGAACACAATGTCCTTTGAGGAGATCCAGCTTCCAAAAAGGAGGCTGAAAATCTGCAAGGAGCTTAGGGATGGATGGCTAGAGCAGGAAAATACAGCTGTTTGCTGGAGACTGAAAAATCTTATCTATTTATGTTCATTCAAGGGGTTAAGAAATTACTTGATTACAGCTTACATACATTTACAGTGAGGAAGGGACTGAACAAAAATAATGCCTAATGAGAAGTACTTGGAAGATGACATGCAACAAATTCAAGCCTTGTACTCTCAAGAACAGTGACAATAACAAACCAGTAGTTAATAGATGTGTACCAGCTTTAGCATCTGTTAAAGTTTTGAGGACAAAAGGGAATGGGGATCCAGGTTTCCTCGCCTACCCCCCTTTGGAGCATGGCATTGCAGAAACACAAGAGAATGAGCCCACAAAAGGGTTCCTGCTTGTCCACACCACCAAACACTTAACTCACTTCCTGGCCCTCCTTTAGGCCACTGCAAGCAGCTCTCCCTGACACAGTTATACATGTGTTGTGGCCACTTCAGACACACTGCAATACCCTCAGGAGATGGAATTAGGCAAATTCTCCACAGCTGAGGAACTACTAAAAAAAGCAAATAAATCCATCAGTTTGAGCCTCCACACTATTTTATACTATTGTACCTTTCACAGCTTTAGCTTACAGCACATAATATGTCAATTCTGGCTACCTCCTTACAAGCATTCTGTTAGCCATTCAGACACAACAACTTCAGAATTATCAAAAATGTTAAATGAAAATGCCACTGTAGCAAGGAACCCAATGCTATAATATACATATATAGTACATAAAGTGTATAGTAATATATTATCATGGTATGATGTGTTCTAAATTTATTTTATATATTTATATTTTTATTTGTAAGATGGTATGTATATAAAATATACATCTGTAATATTATGTGTCAGACAAAACCTGCCAAAACCCCCTTTTCTGTTGCAGGAAACACGGCTCATCTTTTCACACGATACCAAGTGCGCATTTCCATTCATGACTACAAAATTTATTAATGAGCTTTGAATCAGCCAAAGCTTCTGCACATAAAAATATTGCTTCATATATACAAGGCTGGTAAAAGAATTTTTCTCTGAAAAATGCAAACACAAATGAAATATATATAGATACCTGTAAACTGTCAAAAATAACAAGCAAGCAATTTTTACATTCTTACTTCTTAGTCCATTCCCAGGTGCATGATCCTCACCCCATGAGCTCCCTAAATGCTGATCACCAGCCACGTGCCCTGACCTCTACACACTGCACTGTATCATCATTAACATTTATATGCAAATCATCTTGACCTCAGGTGGCAATTCATCCCAAAATCACTGACATGACAGAGTGTGAGAATTGAAACTCACCTCCTTCTGGGAGCACAGAGCCCTTCATCTTCCAGCTGACACACAATGACCAGTAACTGCTTCCTCCAAGAGATGACAGGCTATCTCCTGAGTCCATACATTTACAGATGGAATTGGTGGATTGTCACTGTGATGGGGCAGAGGGTATCAGAATTTGTGTTATTAATTGCTTAAGGCAACAGGCAGGACAATAATTCATAACATGGCAGGGATAGTAAAAGTCACCACAAAATACATTAGTTACCAGAGGTGGCTGACTGTCAAAGCTGGTTGGAGTATCTTATTCTGCTGTTATGGCAGATACACAGCATGACAGAGAAAGGTCTTGAAAGTCTCATCCTGAGTGGCTTCTATTCAAAGCACTGTAGAGTGTTGTATAATGCAGAATTTCTGGCCAAATGATCATAACGTGTTTGCTAGTATTAACAAAGCCCAAATTCATACACATAGAAATGTAAAAAATCACAAAAGAGAAAATGTAATTCAAACATGAAAATAATGATTGACACAGATGGCATCTTTGAATTTGTAACATCTACAAATTTATATGCTTTACAGGAAGGTCTCTTCTGAGTGGGGAGCACTGCATCCAGCAGTGATGCCTGAGGTTCAGGACTAGTTCTGCAGCTCATGAAACAATTTAGGAAAGTTGGTTTCCTATGAAATTGCATTTTTAGTTTCTTTCTTTCTATTTATGCAGTAGGAATTTCTGCCGCTAATGTGTTTGCTGCTGTCTTCTCACCAGGGCCCTGCTCCGCAATGCTGGCTCAGCAGCCCAAGGCACAGGCTGGGCAGCTGGCTGAGCTCTGGCTGCTTCTCCTTCCCCAGTAGCACAGATGTGTATCACCTCCTCACAGTGCAACATTTTCATACAACTTTAAATGCACAGACTGAAATGACTCTGAGACTGTCGCCCCTCTGACAGTTTGGACTGAAAGCGGCCAAGGCTCAGTAAGGTATGAGGAAAAGAGTGGGAAGGTGTTAGACAGACACTGTGATGATGTAAGTTGTATTTCCTTCAGAAACCATTTAGTAATTTCATGAGAGTGCTTTAAAAGGCACAGAAATTATTTCTCAGCCTCACTAAGACACCTACAGAGCTTGCTCTGCTCAAGTCACCAAAATGGAGACTAAGAGGTAACATGGTTATAGGTGAATAAATGCTCTCCCAAGAAGATTTTTTTTTTAATTTAGTAGAATGAACTGCAAAGACAATTAACCATTTCAATGTATAAAGACAGATACATCTGAAAAAAACCGAAGTAGGTTAGCAATGAACTGAATAATTTCTGGCACGTAGGGGACCAGTTTTGGGTTCATCATGCTCAGTGTGCTCAGATGAGGGACAGTGACTTTAACATAGGACACGACTTGGTCAGAGACACCACACCAGGCTCAATGTAAAGATTGTCTAAATAATAAATGAGTGTCCAAATAACTGAAAATGCCCTTTTGGATGATCTTATGGACATTTTTTTTTACTTTAAAAGTCATTGAGTAAAAAATTAAATGCCAAGTTAAAAGTGTCTGAAATCAAGATATATAATGAAAGTGACAATATGCACTTAGGAGTACAAGGATTAGTTGTACACTGCATTACTGAATTACAACAGCATGCCTTCCTCCCTTCCTTCTTGCTGAAGTATTACTTACAAGGGTTCATAAAGTGACTGATGTATTAAAAGCTTAAAGTTTTGGCCACATTAGTCATACAAAGGTTAGAGTGAACATCGCAACAATGGCCATATTAGAACATAACTTTTCTATTTTAACAAATCATGATACTGCAGCTCACAACAGCAATAAAACTGCAGTGCTTATAAATCACTCCATAAAAGACAGTGATTTTTTTTTTCATGATAGCAAGGCTAGGAATATTTCAGTCCCAAATGACTAAAACAATTCTTTGTTTAAATAGGAAGGAAGCTTGGGGGAAAAAATGAAGGAAAGCTGGATATGCTGTTCTTAGAGGGAGAGCCTTATAAGTCACTAATGACAATGTGTTATTTTGAATGAGGAGAGGAAAGGGGAAACAGTGACATAGCAAAGAGATGTTTTAACAATAACACTTTGGAAGTCTCATGAATAGACTCCTGACCTTTACTGCAAAACACTGAGGCACAAGGCTCCTACAGAGGTCTGCATTCATTTCACAAAAATAAATAGTATGAAGGCATTGTTTTAACCAGTCGGAGCAAACACACATATGAGGATTTGTGCTTTAGTGTTGTACTTTGGGTAAACATGAACCAACCCAAGAAAAGAAAGAAGTGAAGCACAATGGAGGGAGTTTCATTCAGACCCCCCTGATTCTTTTTACTTTAATTAACAGGTTTTACATGTTTTTTGAGATGGAAAGAGTTTTAGTTAATACTGTTTCCTGAATGTGGCTTGTGTGCTGTAGATTTCTCCCTATCCTACTTTGATGTAGCACACGGTGTCTGTCTAGTGTGTGCTACACTAGATAAGGTGGGGAGCTGCATAACAGCAGAGCTGAATGGCACTTGCAGAAATAATGAGCTACATCTCCATATGCATGTGAACACCCCAGTCATCAGTGCACTATGGCCATTGACTTGTCTGGACAAGTGTCAGTTCCATAGACAAGCTTCCCCTGCTGCCTTCTAGATGCAGGCAGTATTAAACTGTGCAGCCTCAAGGACAACACAATATGCAAACCTTACAGGCCAGACCAGCATGTTACAAACAGGAGCTGTTCTCCTGGTATGAAGTAGCTTCCTTGGCTGAGGTGCTACCAGCTTCCAGGAACTACAGGGCCACACTGCTGTGAGAATGGGACAAAATGTGAAACAGGAATAATTTGCCCTGAACTCACAGCTCGTATTCTCACATCTGGTAGCCCACAACACACACTCTGCTATGAGTTGTATGGTCTCCAGCCTTTAGCAAAGATCTGACTTTTCAAGGTGAGAGAAGACAAAGCAAAAGTTGATATTTTTAATTAGCAATACAGTCACAGCTGACACATTCTGTGCCCTTTAAAATAAATAAAGGGCCATAGGAGAAGACTTTGTGGGAAGCAGTGCATTTGTTTTAATGCACAGCTTTCCACAAACTCACAGCCGAGAAGCAGAGCTGGCAAGCAGCAAAGCAAGAGCATCCCTGCACAGGGCACAGAAGGCTCATTGTAAGGATAGCAGGAGTGACTCAGGGCACTGGAATGGGATACTTCACCTCCAGGTCACCGGTTTGCATCCATCTGCAGCTAGCTGGGACTAGAAGTTATTACCATCAGAGGGGATCCAGTGAAATGGGCCAGTTGTCTCCATGCAGCCTGGAAGGGCCAGCTGCCCAGACCCCACACACCAGCCCCAGTTATTACCCTGCAATAACACATACTGTTCTCCCAGGCTCCAGCCATGGCCATCCAATAATCACCCAAATGGCCTGAAGCTCTGCGGGCCACCAGGAATACACTGCTGCCTTCTGTTTCACACAATAACAGGCATGCTCACCCCACTGAGAAAAAGACAAAGACCTTCTCATGTCCTCTTTGTTCCTCACTTCTCTTTCCCTAGCAAGATCTGCAAGAAATGTTGTCTACACTTCTCTGTAGTTTTTCTGATTTCGCCAAGTCTAAGCATTGAAAAGTGATTGGCCATGCCACAAAAATCATGAGCATTAAAAAGCATATTTCATTTCCTATTGTTCAGTTCTCTTTCAATTTTTACATTTGGTTCATATTTTCTTTCTTTCTTTCTTCCTTTCTTCCTTTCTTTCTTCCTTTCCTTCCTTTCCTTCTTTCCTTCCTTCCTTCCTTCCTTCCTTCCTTCCTTCCTTCCTTCCTTCCTTCCTTCCTTCCTTCCTTCCTTCCTTCCTTCCTTTCTTCCTTTCTTCCTTTCTTCCTTTCTTCCTTCCTTTCTTCCTTTCTTCCTTTCTTCCTTTCTTTCTTTCTTCCTTTCCTTCCTTCCTTCCTTCCTTCCTTCCCTCCCTCCCTCCCTCCCTTCCGGAATTTTGAGATACTCATACAGACCCAGAAGCACAGACTTGAAGAAAAATCATGATTATTTCTTCATAAAAAGCAGAAGCTGACAACACTGTATGCTAGTGCTGATTTAACACACTAATTCTACATTCCATGCAGTGCAAATGTCAGTAACTGGCTTCCAGTGGAGCTCAGAGGAGGTTAGTAAGATGGAGAATCAAACATAGCATGCTTGGTTTGGGGCCATATTGGATCTTTCTCTACTGCAAGTCTCAAAAAAAGCCTGTAAAGAAATTAAGATTCTCTGGTACAAACTCAACACAGCTGTGGTCCCAGTTGCTTCTCATCTCTCCCTGCAGAGGCAGTTGGAGGCTGAGTCTTTGCATTCTCTTAAAAAGCACAAAAGCCTCTTGGTCATGTCACGAAAAATATTTCACAGGTTTTGTTTCTAACTCTGAAAGTTAACTTCCCTCTTTGTGCCATTATCCATACTACCAGAGGATTCATATACAAGATCATGGTAAAAAGCACTTCTTTAGTGTCACTGTCTTCACTTTCTTGCATTTTCACATATCCCATTCAATTTATTTGCCCATTACCTGCTTGCTCCATATCCCTGTGCTTCCTGTACTTGCAGGCTGCCCACTGCAGCTTCCCAGGGCTGCTGGCCATGGGCCAGGACCACAGCAAGTGACTACATCAATCACTTCAGCAGTTTAATCACAACCTCCCTCCAGTTTCCCCTTATATCAAGGAAATGGCCTGCAAATCTCACAGATGACACATTCAGGAATGAAAACCTAATCACTGCTCAGCCAGGCTGTGACAGGGCAGCGCTGAACCTTTCTACTCAGCACTGCAGGGCACTGCTCTGCAGAAATACACCAGGGAACAAACCCACTCCTGCTAGTCTGGTCATGCAAGGTCCCATCCCAGATGTCCTTTGAATTCAAGCCCTGAAAATTGTTCACTGAAAGCTTTGTCTGATATCAGAGGAAGCAAAAGCAATTTTACCTTCCTTTTGACTCCAGAGACACACACCAGGCAGGAACTATAAAAAGCTTTAGACATTGGATGCTAGGAATGCAAGTCATAGTCTAAAATCCCTACACAGTGTCAAGCACTTAAATATTTAGTTCCATAATATGCAACACTTGTCAGTGAAAAACAGAGTGGAAGGAGGGATGTAATTTATTTCCGCCACCCTGTAAGAGATGCCAGTGCAGAAGAAAGATTCTTCACAAAAAGATCTACAGATGTGCTCAGATACCTGTTATCCCTCTATCCATGCACATTTTTACATTTTAAAACATGGCTCAAGGAGGAACAACTGCCATTCACATTTAAGCTCCCTCTACCACCCAGGCAAATGGTATCCAGAATACTATCTAGTACCTTAGCTGATATACCTTAGCCACCTCCTTCTGCACTCTTTTGGGTAAAGCACAAGGAGAAAGACAGCATTCAATCCTTTTGAAACTGGGCAGGAATGCAAGATTCAAAGTATCATAAAGAGAGGATAACATCAGCAAACCTGTAGCCACAACCAGCAAGGAACTGGTGTGTTTTATGGGCTTTAGTCCAGGACTCCAAAAACTCTGGGTGGGTTTGCTGGTACTGATTTGAGGTGATAATGGAAAAAAATATTTAAGGTATTAGATGGATTTTTTTAAAATAAATCACAGTCACAGAGGTGTCTACAATGAAATTTAAATCTTGTGTCTGTGCCTCAGTCAGTAATAGGCCTTGTATTTATCACTACATCACACATAAACTGTGCATTAATGGATGTTTCTGTGCTCTCTTGAGGCTTGAACAAGCACTTGAACCAAAATTGCTAGGATTTTGCAGTCCAGTATCCTGCTTGAATCAATTATTTCAGGGTGACCAAACCTGAATACTTTTTTCCTGACTTTCCAATAAATGGAAATAACTAGATTTCCAGCTGACTTAGATAAAGCTCAAAAACTTAAAGTGTTGTTAATGACATTCTTCTAGGCTGTAGGACACTTCAATTCAACTGTTTCTGCTCCCTGACTGATTAATTGGGGAAATCAAATCTCTCTCATTTGAACAAAACAAGCAAACAAAAAGAGCAAGCTAAAATATAACCCTACTTTTGGACTGAGATTCTCCTACTTAGTTTAAACAGAACTGCTGTGTCTTTTGAGATCCACTTATTGCTAATGTTAATACTGAAGGGTTTTTTTTTTTATTGTACCACAATGGCTTGAAGCTAAATTACTGTTTCTAATAAAATAAAGCTTTAAATATAGCAGGTTATTTTCTCTACCCTGTCTGACATAAACAATAATCCAGGGTTTTTTTCTCCTTTTCATGGGCACCATCTGTTTGTGACCATTAAAATCCATTTTCCATGCTGAAGGGATGGGAATTCAGAGGGATGTGTTCAGCCACTGTCCAAACAGTACTGTCATTCCTAAGGGATCCATTACAGTCTGACACACCCAAGTATTTATGAGCTATAAACTGCCGGCCTAAAGTGGCCATTAATCACCCTGTGCATGGGAGACACAGACAGTGACAGAGCATCTTGTAGCTGAAGGCAGAGGGGCTGGAAAGGGTTCAGGATTTTTTTTTTTTGTTGAATGAGCAGTGTTATATGGCATCAGGTTTTTCCCCCTACGGCACCTCCTCGTTTCCAAGCCATTTGCTCTGACAGTTCTCACAGCCAATGTTAAATTAGCAGATGTCTTGGAACTGGACAGCGAATGAGACAGCTACAAGGCCACCACTTCTCTGCACAGCATTGTGTCTCTGGAGTCACCACCCACTCGGTGTCAAAGCAGAGCATCCAGCTGCTCCTCTTGGTGCAATGCTCCTTTCAGGGCTGTGGGAGGGACTGGGTGTAGCTCTGAACCTGCCTTGACTGAGCACTCTCATCACATCCAGGCATAATCAGAGCAAAACAGTCGTGTGAATGAGAATTCCTGAATTCCTGCAGACTTTGTTTCCTGTTATCTCTGAGGAAAACTGTAACCCCCCATTACAAAACTGATGCTGTTATAAAACTGATCAGAAGCAACACTGTCTCTGAAGGAGTCAGAAAACACAGCAAATGGTGTTTTTCAGCTGAGATTTAATACAGAAGACAGATCATTTCAAAACTTTTGTTCCATATGGCAGGGGAACACATCACATAATTCTCACACCCACATGAGAAACTGCATAAGGGAACAAAGAAAAGGAAATACAAAAGTTGGTAAAAAAATATAAGCGCAAAGACAGAAAATTGGCTCTGAACACTTCTGAGGCTTTGTGAACTCAACAGACTACTGTAAAATTTAGATTGAATTTATATCAAAATCCAAAAAAATCACAACCGCTGTAGAAACCATCTTATTTTTATACTTGCCAGCCTAATATTGTAGTTCTGTGCATGCCCAGAAACTGTCTTGTCTAAGCTGTGCTTCTCAGTGCCCACCACCCTTTGGAGATTTACAAACAAGGCTCCTGCTGTTTACCTGCCCAGGGGACTCAAGCTCAAAGGCATGCTCAGTGAACACCAACATACATCCACAGCATTTTCTTAAGCAAGGCACCACAGACACAATTCTGCCTCATGAAATACAAAATAAAATAATGGGAAAACCATGGACAAGCTGGAGTAGTAGATCTTAGTTGTGATAGATTTAATAACCATTGTGCATTCAGTGAGGCATTAAATGACAGATGTGCACAGATCTGGGACTGAAACTGCACTCCCCATTCCTTGCTAAGTGTTCTCACCAGTGGATTGCAGGGCCTGAACTATTAAGTCTGTTCCCATGCATTCCTCATCTCCAAATCTTCAGCTGTTTTTTTCACAGTAGGACAGCCTCAGCAGTGTCCCAATGGCAGCCTGGGCATTCCTCACCAGCCCAAGCTCTCCCACTTTCCTGGTAAGGTCTCCCAGGCAAGTAATGTTACATAAAAACATTACTTGGGAAGTAAATGCATGCTTTTATCACCTGCATCCAGTGGGATGACTTTAAGTCTGTTTTGAGTCCTGTTTAGTCTGAGCATCCCACAGGATGTGAGCTGGCAAAAGGCTTTATAGTTTCTACCAGCTAAAATTCAGGTCCCTTCCCACTTACTGTGCAGTTCTGATTACCATCCCCAACCACCTCCCCTGTTATCTACACTTGCAGTTTAGGTATCCAATTCATATTGAAAAACCCCAGGCCCAAAAACAGGGATCTAAGAGGTCACCTTTTTTTAGTCCTGTACCAGATGTGTGGCCTTAGAAACTTAAGGCTATACACCTTGAACACAAATAGTACCATAATGTTTATAAGACCACGAGATGCCATTGAAATGGAAGTATCCTAAATGCTAAGAAAAAGGAATCAAAAAAAACACACAATGCTCCTTCAGCAGACTACAGGAAAAAATGTTTGCTGGCCTGCTGTAGCAAATTTATATCTCTCAGTACCATTCAGCCACACTCAAAAGAAACATGGTTCAGAGAGCAGCTTACACACTTTCCTCAAATTCTAGCACATAGAATTGTTGAAAAAATTTTTAGACATTTTCTCCCTATTCTTGGGTTATACCTCATGGACAAATAACTGCAGATCCATACAGCAGCTGGATAGCTTCTTCACTCGTATTATAGAGATCAAAAATCTGTATGCTAGTGAGCCTCAGAAAAGAGGGGCAGTGCATTCCCTGGTTCCTCCCAAATGCTGTGAGCACTCTGGTTTTCCCTGCTGCATCAAGCAAACGAAGACCAAGTTACACAGTTCACATCTATCTCTACAATTTCTCCACTTCAGATATTCAGAGGTTTGGGGGATTAAGCCAGCTGCCAATGAGACTGTTGATCTTAGGTAATCGGAAAAATACTAGTATATAGAAAATAGGGAAGTGCTTGGTAATTACAATGCTGTTCAAGGGCAGAGTGTAAATATATCGACAAAAGAGTCAGAAGTTAAAAAAAAACTACCACCTTGTAAAGCACGCAAACGATTTGCTTTCGGGAGCTCTGGCCAAAGATGTAAACAAGAGCCTGAAGGAATTCGCATTAAAAATCGTTCCTCTTCTTGCCGTGCTTAGCACAGTGACACGATGGAAATCTCGCACTCGGCTTGCGAGGCTTGCGGCCGGCTGGATGCTGGCAGGCTGACAATGGGCACGCCGAGCCCGTGGGACGGCGGGCAGCGATGGCTGCCGAGCGCTCCCCGCCGAGCGCCGCTCCGGAGCCGCTGCAGAGCGGGATGGAAGCACTGGATACGGCTGCTGGGGGGAAGAGCTGCCGAGAGGGCACAGCTCACCGCAGCGAGAGGAGCCGGGGTGTCTGCTGGATTCTCTGCGCTACTGACACGTAAAAGGGAGGCCATTCACTGCTCAAAGGGCTTTTATTGCGTGGTTGTGATTTCCCCTGAGCGCAGGCTCTGCCGCCCGCCCGGCACGGGGGCGTCCGGCAGAGCGCGGGCACCGCCGCTCCCGCACGGCTCCGCACGCGGCTCGGGCGCTGCCTGAGCCAGGAGCTCCTCCCAGAGTGTTCCTGGACGTGCCACAGCTGCTGCTACGGGACAAGCCGCTGAGGCGGTCGGTCCCTTTACCCCACAGCTCCCTTCCCTCCCTCCCTCCAAGTCCATGCCGGCGGAGCCGCGGAGCAGGTCGCATCCCTGCTCCTACAGACGGCGCCTGCCTGCAGCCGAGCATCCCTCCCTTGCGAGCACCCCCCGCCTCCGCCATGCGCAGGGGCGGCTCCCTTTGTCCCAGGCTGCGGAGCTGCCCTCCCGCCCTGCCCGCGCTGAGCGGGGGGGCCGCGGGCTCGCACCCATCCCGGGCGGGCGGGGCGGGACCCCCGGCAGCGCCGCGTCCTCGCGCGCCACCTCCTGGCGGCCGGCGGCGCTGCAGCGCTGCGCCCGGCAGGGCGGGGCTGTCCCCCCCCGCCCAGCTCCCTGCCCGGCCCCAATGCCCGGCCCCTCGGCCCGGCCCCCTGCTTGGCCCCCTGCCCGGCCCCCTGCCCAGCCTCGCGGCCCAGCCCTCGGTCCGGCCCCCTGCCCAGCCCCTCGGCCCGGCCCCCTGCCCGGCCCCCTGCACGGCCCCTCGGCCCGGCCCCCTGCACGGCCCCTCGGCCCAGCCTCCCGGCCCAGCCCCCTGCCCAGCCCCCAGCCCAGCCCCTCGGCCCAGCCTCCCGGCCCAGCCCCCTGCCCAGCCCCCAGCCCAGCCCCTCGGCCCAGCCCCCTGCCCACCCCCTCGGGCCAGTCCCCGGCCCGGCCCCCTCAGCCCAGCCCCCATTCTCTGTCGAGGAAAAGTCGTTCCCGAGGCATTTGCGAGCTGTGGTTTGGGCTCCCCCCGCCCCCGTTTCCTGTTATCTCAGCCGGGCTTTGCAGCCCCGCGCGGCGGCTCCCGTTGCCCGTGTCCGTGATCCCGATTTCTGCAGCACGGGCTGCTGCTGCTGGAAAGTGCCTCTAAGGGGTGGCTTTTCTTAGAGGAATACAATAGGCTTTTCTTAAAGGAGGGCAATATGTCTGCTGCCGTTTTTTGTGTAACCCATGATGTGTGCATCCCACTGGGGAAGGAGGACGTCAGGTAAGGACAGCAGGCTGCCTCTGTGGAAGCAGCAATGCTGAATTTTATCCAGAAGATTTGCGTAGCTTTAAGTGAAGGCAAGCAGCCCCATCCAGGAGGAGCAGAAACAAGAGGGAATCCAGCCTGAACTTCACATCTCGAGCCATCTACAAAGCTGGTTTTCTTTCCCAGACGTTTCCTCTGGAGTCACAGAGAAGCCCTGAACAATGAGCACTAAGATGCTGGGAAACACCCCTGTTCTTTGCAAATAAAGATATATCTCAAAAATAATCTGAGCTTAGATTCTCACCTCAGAATATTCAGTTCTTGATTTGCTACTTACAAAACATCTCTCTGCCTGAAAGCAGGGGCTGCATAGCCTTCGCACTGGGAAGAGCCCTTGGGCTGCCGCTTCAGCGGGAGACCTAGGAAGCCTGCAGCAACTCTCCCCAGCTGAGCAAACACAGGAACCTCTTGATACGAGAAAATGAAAAAAGCAGAAGGACAGCTTTTCCCATGCCCCTCCCTGGCTTTATGCCTAGGCATGATAAAGATAAATTACACACGTACATGCAGCTGTGAGCAGGGAAGAAATTTTCTGTGCACCAATGCATGACAAGGTCGCAAATGAAACAGTCCCTTAGATTACACAGACAACATTGCTCTGCTGTGCAGGGCTGTGGATTCACCAAAACAATCTAGCAGTCTCTGTTTAAGCAGGACTCCCCTCTATTTCATCCCAGTCCAACTCCCGCTTACATAAAGAACAGCAACACCCTAGAGCTATTTACTCAAGTGCTCTTGGAGAGGAGGTGATTATTATTGCTGGTGGCTCTCAGAAGAAATGTATGCGAGATAAGATCTAAGGAGAAAATGAAAATGAACAATGGTCATTTGGAAACAGGCTGTTCTCCGAGGGTGATATTTTCAAGTGTTGACTTGTAGGGGTCAATGAGAAGCTGAGTGGGGAGAAGGTTGATACAAATAAAATACACACAATGAAAGGCTTGACTGCAGTTGAAAAGTTTATGGGCTTTCTCATAAAATTTCCACTGCTTGTTTGTTACAGGCCACATTGGAAAGATCATATGAACAGCTTATCATGAAGCAGTTCATGTCACTGTTTTCTCATCCTGGTAGAAAATAGAAGAATCCATGCTTATTTTAAGCAAAGTTTTGAACCCAAAGGTGGAGGGAAGTTTTGAAAGTAACATCTTTGAAGAGAATGACAGAGAAAATTTCATTGCAGAGTGGTATTACAAATGCAGAAAACAATAGTTGAAATATGAACAGTTCACAGCTGTTAAACCAGACATTCACTGTGGATTCTTCCTTTTCCCATTTTCCCTTTTGCATTCATCTCATCTGCGTGGCTGGGGTCCCCAGGGTGCCTCACACGGCTGTGGTGACACATTTCATCCATCCTCCCGTGTTCCTCCATGCAGAGGGGGGCGTACGTGGCCCGAAGTTTAGAGTCCGGCTAGCTGAGGGCGAAAGGCCAACGCCCCTCTGCAATTCCTGGCCAGCACCCTTGGGCGTCTGATGGCCTCGGGCTGCGCTGGCTGCGGACTGGCTTACACCGCTGGTATTGGGGAGGAACGGAGCTGACCATTTCACCAGGGGTTAAACGTTGGTTTATTGAAGGTATTGCAGGATCTAAACGCGGGGAAACCAACCGGGAAAAGTTGTTTTTTTTTTCAATAGGGAGTGAAACAGGATTATGAAGGGGGGGGGGGGTGGGTACAGGCGGAACCAATCGGGAAAGGTGAGGGGATGAACTTCACAGAACTGACACTCCATGGAGACCATTAATCAAAAGGTAAAGGAGGTGTTCTGGGACCCCAGCCAACCACCACCTCCAGAGAGGAGAAGGTTCTCGAAACCTGGGAGGAGAAGGGGGTGATTGACTGGGCCCAGGGAGGAGACAACTTTCACTTATAAGGGAAACCAGGGGAGGAGCAATTACATATCGGCAACTATGAATAGCGAGGTTACCATAGCAACTTATCTGACAGGGTAGCAGTGGCGGGAAAAACTGGGGGAACAAAACCATTTTACACATAATAGGGGAGAACAATACATAAATTGGGGGAATAACACAAGAAACTTAACAACACACTACAACACCTCCAAGGCTCAGCTCTGAAGGACAGACTCTGCCTGCTGCCAGGACAGCAGCGAAGGGCACGCCTGCACAGATGGGCTCCAGCCTCAGCCAGGACATGCACAGATGAGAGGCAGACAGAAACTGTTTCCTAACCCCATCTCAGCTGTGACTTGCCTTTCAAGCCACAGGCAGGTAGCTAACTCTCCTCTGAGCTCCAGGAGCTCTGGGAGAGCCCCAAAAGCAAGTAAAGAATGGCATGGAGCTTTGGGGTTTGCATAAGGCTGCAGGTGGGGATTTAATGTTCACATAACCTTTATCAGCCTTCAACACTGCAGAAGGACCTGCCCAAAAACCTTTGAATAAATTGAACAGTAAATTCACAGAGCAAGATATTTGTGTTTCATTACTGGGTCTGCTGTATTGCTGTCTGACATATTTCAGCCTCTGAGCTTCAGTTTTCCCTAGAAAATATTTCTGTTCATCCTTTTTTGCATATGGCATTTTCTTAATGCAGTTTTCAAGGATCAAAGCTGTGGTCAGAATTCCCAGTATGGTAGGGTTCTTTTTTTGTTAAGTACCTGATATCACACCTAGTGCACATTTTAGCTAGGTTGACATCCTCTTTCTTCTCTTTTGTGGGGAAATATCAGTTTGATCCATGTGAAGCTTCAGGATATGATTGATCTAAATGTTTGTTTTTATAGAGCATGTGCACTACTGCAATATCCAGATGTTATGGGCAGTAATTAGGAATTAATTTGAACAAGCTATAGTAGAGTTTATTAAAGAAATTATTGAAGTGGTTTGTAATTAAAGTAATATACTAATACAAATTGAAAAGGTACTTTTGCATTTATTTTAAAGAAACAAGCAATGGCAAACACCAAAATAATCAGCTTTGTTAGATCATCTTGGTTGTACTAAAAAAGTAATTAAAACCCAACTGTGTTCTTTATATCACTAATGGGAATCCTCAAATTAATCAGATACTTTTTTTTGCCTGTTTTGCAATCCAAGCCACATAGTCAGATTTTTGAAAACTGAAACTTAATTCTCTCTTTCAGTGGCAAAGGCGGATGAAATAAAGACAGATGGGTTTTCTTGAACTGAAAAGTTTATTGAACACCAAATACTTTTTCAGCAGAGACACATTCATATTTCCTGGTTGAGAGGTAGAAGCAATCAAAATATATAATAAGCCAGGCACTGGCAGTGAAGCTTCTGTTGATTTGAGTATGTTCTGTATGATACTGTTAGGCTACTTATGTGGGAAAATTACATACCCTGAGCCACTGCTTAAAGACATATCATATTTCCAAAAGTCTGGTTTAAACATAAGCAAAAGAAAGGAAGTACAACAGGGATATTTGGAATCTATCTATTTTTGGGGGGGATTTTTGAACCTAGTTTTGTGACCAAGAGTATGGACATGCTCAGGTCCAATCTGCTTATGAGCAGCTTCATCCAGGATATCATCATAGCCAGGGAGGCAGATAGGAGAAGGAGACTGCCAGTGAAGAAACAGTCAAGCCTGTTCTTTTCTTTCATTTAGAAGTGTTAAACACATGATAAGACAGCAGCCAATGTCTGTGCAACATACTGCAAATGGACACAAAATGCCTCTTTTGAATGGATTTCTTCTTCCAGAGAAGCATACATGGAAAGAAGGGGTCAGTAGGAGCTCAGCTGGACTCTCCCTGGCCAATGGCTGTTGTATGACTGCAGCATCTTATGCTCAAGGACCATGGTAATGACCACAGTAGTGACCACATTTGTTTGTTTGATGGAAGAAAACCTTTTTGTATTCAATTAGATGGCTAATTCACTGAAGCATGTTCAATGTGATGGAATTTGCCTCCAATTGCAGCATCTGGAAGTTAACATTACAGAATGAGTGAGACAGAGGTGCCTGGGTGTCTCTGCTGCAGTGAGAGCACTGTGGGCAGTGTGACTGGCGCTGACTGGTGCTCAGCACACACAGCTGAGAACCAAGTCTCCATACATCCATTTACGTGCTTGTAAACAATATATTCTTCTTGCTCCTCTAATGATGGATGATTTCTTCTTCATTCTGCTAGAATAAGGTATTTATTGACCAACATCATCTTGTAAAGGTTCCTGCTCATTGCAGGGGCGTTACACTGGATGACCTTTAAAGGTCCCTTGGAACTCAAACTATTCTGTAATTCTAGGATTTACCTTCTTGCACTACCTTCAGATTTGTGGGCATTGCAAAACCTTTGTTAGAACTGCTGTAACTTGCAATACATTAGTAGTATGCAACTCAAATTTCTTCTGTTTAGGAGAGAGTGTGGACTGGAAGCCAAGGAGTGAGTAAAAGTACATTTTAAAACAAATAAATCCATAAATGTTAGTCAAGACAATTAATGCTAAGGCATAATCAATCCTATCTGACCAGTGAATAAACTCACTAAGCAGCTAACAGAAAAGAATCTGGAATTCCTTTATGCATACAAGAAATCAATTACATAGAGGTTATAGAGCTTTTCTCCCTTTGGATTTGTTAGGGAAATAGCCTCGCTATTAAAGATTTTCTATTTCATTTACATATTTACATTCTAATCTTATATGAGGCAGTTACCCTAGGAAAGTAACTCAAGTGATAAATCTGGGCAGAGAAACCTTAACCTACACCTCAGTTTTCTTCCCTGGGAATCATAGTGTTTACTGCTCTGCTAATGCAGGGGCTGAGCTGTAAGAGGAGCTTTGAGCATGTGTATGAGATGATAGCAACCATTTGCCCTTGCTTGGGTCAGTCCACTCTTATCCCTGAATTTTAATAACTAGGCTTCCAGTTATTATATATATACTCCAGGCAGGATTTTTGCTAAGATAGAAGATCTTGGCCTTATATTTGTTTTCCACATAGATACTCCCTTGGGTGTTCCTTTTTATGATGGCTTCAGATTTCAATCACTACAATATGTCAGGGTCTCAGATTTTTTTTGTTGTTGTTGTTTCTATATGAAATGGGAAAGACTTTGTTTTGTTTATTTGTTTTGTTTTCAAATTCCAGTTGCATGGGGAGAGACCAGAAACACAGATATTTTACAGCTCAAACAAAGTGATGTGCCCAACTCCTACATGGCAGAAATTCCTCTGAGTGTTGGAGGGTCTGGGCATGACTTGGTTGGATTCACACAGAAAGCACGTGGCTGACTGGGGAATCTGGGCAGTGAATTGGCCTCCTGTGTCTCCAGTGAAAACAGGCTTAGTGTGCCTGCACTGAACAGCCCTCCAGCAGCAGGAGGTGAAATAAGTGACCAGAGAGGTTTGGAGAGGGTGCTATATCTCAGCCTAGGGCCTTTAATGAGTCTAACCTGATCCTCTCTTTCAGCATGGCAATGCCTTATGGCATGAATTATTAGATTGTACTGAGACAAGGCAGTTCATTGGTAGAAATTAAAATCCAAAATAGAGCTGCATTTTCAGGATTTGTGAAGCATACAGAAAGGAAAGTGTGTTCATACCAAACATTTTTTAAGACAAATATATTGATGTCATTACTCACTGTTTCTGACTCAGTGCCCACAGTGTATGTGTATGAAGTGATGAATTTTTCCTGACTGCACTTGCTGAAAGAATTTTTTAAATCTTCACTTTAAGCATAAGAGCACATCTGCTACTGTCTTTACACATCTTGCTTTTCCTTGTAACCCATAAACTATTCCCTTTAATTTTTAATTCTAAAGACTTAGAATAAGAAAACTTTTTTAAATGGGACATACCTTTGGGCATTTTAATGGAACAAAATCTTTGCTAAAAATCTGCTGTAAATGTGGTCCTGTTTTATTTAGCAAAATAGACGCAGAATTGAGTACCCATTTTTGTTTTTTTCTTTGTAGCACAAATAGCTCAAAATTAAATTCTTCGAGCATTAGTGTGACAAGGGAGCAAAAATGCACCATCAGTCAACTGCTACCCATAGGAAACATACAAAGGGATTTATTTAAAAAGCAAACACCTTATACTTTCATAGGCAAAACCTGAATGAACAGTTGCAGTCTCAAAAATGCCTAAATGCCTTAAACAGAGGGGTTTTGCATTCCTTAGGACCACTAAAAATGTGAATTCTAAAAAAAAAATTTCATGCATTGAGACCATTCTGCTACTAGGTGCCCAAGACATGGTCAGGACTGTTACCTCTAGTTCACCAGCCTACACTGACATTCATCCTGGTTAGACAGTGTGCCATGCACTTAATAAAGATCTTCTTTCATCCTCTGCAATCTTGTGTACACTGTCACTTCTCCAGAGCTTTGCCAAGTGTGAATCCAAGCATGCAAACTCCCAAGGATAGAACAGGAACTTGTACCAACACAATCTGGCACCACATTAAGGTCAGGCCTGGAGTTCCCTGTTCTACTGCTGCGGACACCAGTCACCAGTAAAGTCCCAAATCATCTGTTCATTCAGGGACACAGTAAAAGAGAGTTCACTTGAGTGACAGGAGATACCAAGATTTACATATATTCCAGTACTATCAAGTACTGAAATGGAGGGGGATGGAATATAAGAAAATAAAGATAGTGTAGAAATTAACCTTACCCCTAAGGAGTTGCAGCTGGGCCAATTATCAAAGATTAGGAACAGGCCTGACTTTAACAGGCCACAGCTGTAACCAATGAGAAGAAGAGGGCTATAAAAGAGTGGGGTGGCTTATTGAGAAGGGAACTGGAGTTGGTTGGCTGCTTTGTGGAGAAGAAAGAGTTGGTGCTCTGAGCAGCTGCCCACAAGAAACACCAAGAAAGTATGAAACTTTTGTGATAAGGAGACAATGGTATGGAACCCCTGCAAGAAGATGACAACACTGAAACACAGTAAAAGCCATTGGAAATGAAGTATATAGAGGTCTTTTCTCCACCAGCTGAATTTGTACTAAGGTCAATAGCTCACAAGTCTGTAGTGGAATGAAGAATAGAAGCCCTTACCTGCTGTGCCTTCCTGATATGTAACTGCATTTGCTGTGTCCCTACACATGAACACCCTACATCTGCCCGCTCTTACCCACACTGTGTGGGAAAAAGTAGTTGTGCCACTTGTGCTAGTTCATTTTGCTATAACTTGGTATCAGGTGTATTTAGGATGGTAACAGTACCCTAACACAATTCTCTATTACCCTGCCCCAAATCCTCAGATGAGGATTCACTTATTCTCTGCTTGGACATGTTTCTTAGAGGTCTCCTGCTTCTTAGCTCTGACCCAGAGATGATCAGTCTGGTGACTGGCTTGACAGAGCCATGCAGAGAGGTGGTGCGTTTATGCTTCCCTCTGCTTACAGAACAGAAATCAACTGCTGTTAGGTCACTTTTTAGGCAAGCAGTTCAACAAATGGGAGATGTTCTGATGGAGAGCAGACTAAATTTGCTCACTCTTTAGCTAGTGGAAATGTAACTTTTCTCAGTTGCTTTCAGGTTGTGAAGTTGCTTTTTAAAAGAGCATCTTAATCCACTGTTTGGCATTGCAATTTTCACACATGGACCATCTGCCTCTTGTTTACCCTCTTCTCTCTGGTCCTTCTCACCTCATATTAAATTTCTGGCTGAAGATATGCTGAACAGTTGGTCTGAACAGCAGAGCCACCTGACATCTGTTTTCAGAAAACAAAGCTAATCAATTGACAACTCAAGGACCAGACCTTTTGGGTTTTTTACATACACTTCTGAGCAGCTACTGACAGCAGTGTTGCCAAAATATCTGGACATAATGCTTTATAAGAGCAATGTCTCATTAATCTGAGAAAACTCTTCATGACCCTATACTAAGCCCTCTTGAGCATTACAGCTGTTATACTCTTACCAGTATTAAGGACTGTATACAAGTCCTTCCTTCTTTATATCCTAGAGAAAACAGCACTCTGCATCACCCATTGAAAATAAAATTAATTTTATATTGTAGATGATATTGTATCTGTAATCCCAGTATGCACACAAATGCATATCAACAGCTTTCTTTCTCTCAAAACACGTACAAAAGCTATATATGCTATAGGAAAAGAGTCCTTGGGAAAGTATTTGCTCACAGTAGTTTTAGAATACATCCAAAATTTCTATGTAATACAAGGAAAAACATTCAGAATTTCCTAATGAGACATAGAATACATGGAAGAATAGGAGACTAGAACTTAAATTTAGTCCTAGGTCTGACTGCTCTGACAAATAATTGCCTGCCTGCACAGCAGGTACTTCAACTACAAAGCTGACAAAACACTTGGCAAGGCTCTTGAGGACGGAGTTACTTGGTAAGGCTCAAAGCCAGCATGAGTGCCATAACTAGAGCTGGAGACTTGCCTTCCTTTCCTAAATTAAATATGTATTGCCACCTACTGGCCACATTGCTATGTTGATATAACAAACAAGTGATTTCAAGGGAAGTACAAAATGAGCCACGTGTGTTCTCTCCTAATGAAAATTATAGACACTAATAGTAGAAGAATTAAAAGTTTGTTTCCATCTTTTTTAGTGAGGAAAATATACTTGATCATTTTTTCACCTCTTGCAAAGTACATAAATAAAAACAGTTTTGTACTTTTCCATCATATGGCCATATTTGGCTATACTAGAAAGTATAATGTGACTATTAATAAATGTAATTAGTGTCCTGGTCTGCATGTACATGCCTCTTTTCTTAGACAAACAATATGTCTCAGGGAAGAGAATATATTTTTAGTCTGTTTGACTAAAGCAGAAGAGATCCCAGCAGAAGAACTGGCTGGGAAATATAACCAGATTTAAGCAAGGCTGTGGTCACAGTCTAGCTGAAGAATGGTCGTGCATCAAAAAATCTACTGTATAATTTCTGCTGTTAGCAATCAGTGAATTAAACTGCACTAAAAGCTAATTATCCTAATCTATGAAGCAGCAAAGCAGACTGGCATCACATTCTGGAGAAAAAGTCATAAGAGCTCAGTTAATTTGTAAAATAATGTAGTAATGCAACAGTGCTTTTTTCCAAGAAAATCCAAACAAGATCTAATTCAGAGATTTTGGTAAATGGTAAAGAGAAGTTGCATTAGATTCTGGTCCAACATGACCTTTGCCAATAAAAACCCAAGAATTGCCCAGGATGAAGAAAATCACCTTCATTTACATTGGCTCTAAATTTATTCTGCCACTGATTGATGCTGTATCATATAAATGTTATTCTACCAATTGAGCCAGTAAACAGCTTTTTCAAAGCTTTGATGCAAATTACATCCCTTTAAAAAAAAAGCTCAAATGTGGTTTGCCTAAATTTATATTGAAACAGGTCAGAGAGTGCTCACTGAACCTGCACCAATTGAATGGATGAAGGCAGTAACCTTTGGCTGCTAATGGAGGAAAATAGTTGCAGAAAGGAATTTTTTAGTTAAGTGTAACCAGAATCACAAGAGGATATTTTTCACACTTCCTAAATTATAGCCTGTTACACAGGGTTGTAAAGTAATTTTACCATTTAGCTTAGTCTGCAGTAAACTGAAATATCTCTACTCAAAGATGAAATTTTGTAAAGAGGAGTCTCAGATAGAGTAATTTAGATGTATTGACTTTATATATTCAGCTGATTTCCTTATATTTATAGAGTGCTCCTGTGCAGACCACCCCTCCTGAATTTCACATGGCTATGTCTTCAGATTTCATTAGTGTCAAACAGAATGCAGTAAAGGAAAATTACATATTCAGCAGAAATCTGTATTAGATAACTGCATAGATGCTCTCTTCAAAAGTTGGCAGCAGCAGTAACCATTTCTAGTGGGACACGTACCAACAAGCAGCCTCACACAAACAGCTACTTGACTTTCATAAACAGAGAATTGCTCAGCCCTTTCCTCCAATTGTTGGGATTTACTTTGAGGATTTCTATTGAAAACAGAAACTATATTCTCATGCTAAGAGAACTCCGAAGCCATTCTTCAGAAAACACTTGGAGAATGAGCAGTTGATATCAACTTATCTTAGAAAGCATCTGTAAAAACAGTGGTGAAGGATAAGCTATCATGGGTCCCTAAACAATATTGGGTATTAAACCATCTCCTCTGAGAAGCTACAGTGTGCTGAAGCACCATGCAAGCATGGAATCACTGCAACCTGATGGTTTGCCTCTTTATCAAGTACCAGTAAGGTTCTGGAAAAACACCAGGGTTAGATTAGATATTAGAAAAAAAATTCTTTACTCTGCAGGTGATGAGGCACTGGGACAGGTTGCTCAGAGAAGCTGTGGATGCCCCATCCTTGGGAGTGTTCCAGGCTAGGCTGGATGGTGTCCTGAGCAAATTGGAGTGTCCCTGCCCATGAGGCTCTTTAAGGTCCCCTCCAACCCAAACCATTCTATGATCCTATGAGGGCTCTGCTGCAGCACTGAGCTTGACAAGCAGCAGCATCCAAAATACTTCTTTCAGGATGACAAAATATCTATAATTTTTTGCCCTTGGAGTCTATAATACAAGTTCCTTTTGATCTCTCTATGCCATACTTCTGTTAATCCTTTCCCTGTGCTCTCTCTCCCTTTCCACAGCTGTGAGAGTTACCTGTTGTAGGCAACTAAATGTGCAGATTTTTCACAGCTGGGAAATTTAACACAGCACACAGCATGGTTAAAAAGGATATTTAAAATACGGTGAGGACAATGTGTTACCTTTTGTTTCGGTAAAAACACCTTTCAAGGAGAGACGGTGAGGGGAACAGCTGCTGTGTGCTGGAATTCCCGCAACCACAGCTTGAACACCAGAGTGCTGAAAGAGTTGCACAAAATAAGAACATCCAGTTACTTCCTCTCCATCCAAACCTATGGCAAGCAGTGCCACTAAGACTGGCAGGCTAAGTCTGATGTTTATCCACCGTGCAACAAAGAGGATTTTTAAGAAATATTGTATTAGAGACTTCAGAAGTATTCAAAGAGAATTTAATACACTGAAATAGTTTAAGGTATATCCAGTGGCATAATGAATAATGGCACTTATAAAAACCAGAGATCAATTTTATATTCAGATTGTCTGTACTATTTAAATTCAAATTTGTACACTTTTTCCATTTCAGTTTTTTTTTTTTTTTTCCTCAGGCATCAGGATAAAGTCAGGGTAGCTACTGTAGAACAGACACAGTTATAGCTATTTTACAGGGAGAGAAACTGAGTTGTATTAGAAGTGACAGTAAAATAAAAGATAATTTTTTTAAAAAGTCAAAATCTTGTCAGACAACCATGGTGATAACTTGTAGTCCCTGAATCTGATTTGGATGAGTTTAATAAAGTGGGAGCTGAATATTCTTCAGGCATGTCACAATCTGAGATCTCTGTGCCTAAGCAGGAGGTCAGGCAAATATGAGTCATGTCAGCAAAACCACAAAATATAAAACCCACATGATGCACCTTAAAAAATATTTCAAGTTGCAGCTCTACATTCTGAAACCATACTTAGTTTTTCAAGTTCTTTCAATCTTCAGACCCATTTGAATTCAAATTCCCTTTTTGAAAGACATCAGAACAAGAAATGATAACCTACAATTGTGTGGGTACGGGCCAGCTCTCATTAACTGAATATAGCATTACAGTATGTTATACAAACTTCCAACTGATGGCTCAAGCATAAAAGCCCAAAGAACAGTCAAAGGGGTCTCTCTGAGAGCTGTTGGGCACTGGTTGTTGCTGGTGTTGCTAAAAATTTGGATTTTTAGAGGATGCACCTTTGAGAAATGCTCCCACAATGTATATGCAGCTAATTCCACCCGTGTACTGGTTTTTACCTGTAGCATACTACAGTTAGAGATCATATTGAAAATAGCAGAAAAGCTGAATTTCCTAGTCATGACCTGGATGTTTAATTTTTGTTAAGCTCACAAGTTCTTAGAGAAGTATTATTTTTTGGCTTATCCACATAGTAAAGATAAAATACAGATAAAGAATTGTTTGGATTTACAGCCAGTTATCCATTGGAGCCTTGGAGCAGCTCTCTGTATGTTCTAAGGTAAGGTGCTTCATACAATGCTCTGTAGGTGTTCAGGCAGAGAAATAGCATAAGATGTCTAGACAGTCATTAAGTTCACAGCTTCATTTACTGTGCACTGACTTGTCTTGGCAAACTAGCTTGGCTTGAGCAAGAGCAGGAGAACAGTATCTAATGGACAAGTTACCAAGGAACAGGAAAATAATGAAAGTAGCAAGAGAAAGTTGCAACTAAGTTGCAATGGGGTAGTGTTCATCCTGTTGCCTTCTTAGAATGTATTTTTTCATGTGGCAAGTGTCTGGCTGCTGCTCGGACTTTCAGATTTCAGTGCCATAAACAAATGCAAGAAGATTCCTAATTCTTTGAAGCTCCCTGAAATGCATCTGATCCCTAACAAGCCAAGTCAAAGGCTTCTCCCTTACCAGAGAACTGGGAAGCAATGGAAAGGGGCAAACCAGAAAGTTACAACTAAAGCAAGACAGAGAAAGTTGCCCTGGCTCTCGGCTCTAAGCAGCATTGTCACCAGGCACAGAAATACACGTGTTGTTATGTCCTATAGCATTTCCTGTGTTTGTGGGGAAAGGGGAACAGCTCTGGAAATATTCAGTAAGGTTCAGTACAGCTTAGGCAAGTTAAGTTATGGCAGAGGCTTTCAATGTGTGGTCTGTGAAATCAGGAAATAGCTCTGCAAATGAGGAGAGTGATCTTAATGATGTTAGGAGGCTGCAGCTTATCCTCAGGTCTGAACTTCCACTGGGCAAGCAGGTGACACTCTGCAAAGCAGCATCCATGGCTGGGGAGAGGCTCTTACAGGGCACCTGGACACTCCAACAGCTGTGAAATAACATCAGTAGGGCCTGCATGAATATGGTCAGCAAGGAAAAGCAGCTCTGTGTTTGCTGTGTGGGGCCAAGAACACAGACAGCAGCTTGTGCTTTACAGGTAACTTCTCTCCTGTCCATTCATACCTTAACTGGCTCTCAGCTTACATCTGCCCCTGGCAGCTTCCTCTGCCTGTGCAGTTGCACCATTGCAATAAAAATGGTGCAGTTTTAAAACTGCTGACTTTGCAATCTGTGCAGGATCCCTCTGACCAGGCAGCTCTGTGTCAATGGATAAATGGACTCACAGCACATATGCAGACTTCATAAAAAGCTTCAAAAGGTTTCTGGGTAAGGAAAAAAAGCAAACTAGGAAAACCTGAATATATGATACTTTTATTCATACATCAATTTCAATTTGCCATATCAGATTATGTTGCACCTGGATGTTTGATGTTGTCAAGGATGATTTAAATTGGAGTACAGCTTATCTGTTAACACAAACCCTCACATTCCCTCAGACTCTCCAGTGCAAAGATCATATCTTTGGCTTTCATGAAGTGCCTGGAGAAGAGCCCTAAAAAGCAATGAAAAATGTATTATCTCTGGAAACAGTGATGTCATGCATTAAGTGAAATAGCATTGAATATATAAAGAAAAATTCTCTATTTTTGAGGACAAGATAATAAAAGCAAATAAAAACAGGATAGTTCCATTTTCCCCCACAATTGCAACCCGTACTCTGAAGCTATATTTCATCTAAGCTGATGTCATGTTCAAACAATGGGCAAAAATTTTCAGTGTCAGAAAGTGAAACTGCAATTTTTAGACATTAGATTAAAAAACTGATACTGTAGAAAAAAACTGATACTGTAGCTGATAAATCTATGATTAATTTTTTTGCTTGCTGTAAAAAAAATCTCTGCTTTAATCTGGTGATTCTAATTTTTAGAAACTGCTTTATTGTGCTTAAGTCATGTTGCTTGTGGAGACTAGGAGAAAAATCACATATTAATATTAATTGGTCTTTACAATTGTCATGTTTCGGATCTCTGAAAGTTTAATCCTCACTTTAAAAAACCTACTCTACCCCAAAATTCTCATCCTTGAGGCCAAAAAACAGAAATAATACAAGAACTCATAGAGCATGATATGAACATTAGCATATTTAAAATGTAAAAACTTTATCAGATGACCATAGCAGAAGCCATCAAAAGCAGAGCAGAACAAGCTGTGTGTAGTAGTAATTGAACAAACACTGGAAGCAGTTGTGACTTGTAGAAAATCCATAACAGCTGCTTTAGAACAGGTGAATCATACTGCTAGTCCAGATCCCATTGCTACTCTATCCCCATCCTGTGATTTTGCAGTATTTAAAACAACAAATTCTCAGCAGCCCCTTCAGAAGCTGCTGGACCTTCACCAGGAAACACAGGAATGTTGATGGTGCTTCCCAAAGAAAGAATTCCAGCACAAGAGTCTCAGACTCCTCTTGTCGCTCAAAAATGCTGCTGGCATCCCAAAAAGCAGCTTCTTGCACAAACAAGGAAAAGACAGACATGAAGTAGGATAGTGGCATATGAGGAGGAAGGAATGCTTTTTTGGCTTTCCATGTTTAATAGCAAGTTAATTGCATAAATCTGTTACACAATGCATCAATGAATAGTAGAATATTACATTATGGGAAAAAATTTAAGTTAAGGATATTTTCCTTAAGAATATGGCCACAATATCATATTCCAAAAGGTATTCATGTAGTCTGTAGGGTGAAAGCTCATAAAGTGGGAGGAATGTGTTTTGCTACTCTAGTAATGAGCTAAAAATGTCTCATGGGTACTTGAACAGACTCATGCAACTTTTGGTGAAATCAAGAGCAGAAAGGAAACAGAGATCACCCAACCACTCCTGGAAACTTCCTCATTTTCTTGATTTTTTGTCTTTTTTTCTTTTTTAATTTGAGTGAAATTTGTGTCTTTAGGAGAGGCCGTGGAAAGAATATGAAAGCATCAAAGTGTCCTGGTGATTCACACTAATCAGGACTCTGTTTGTGGCCACCTCAGAGATCACCCAACCACTCCTGGAAACTTCCTCATTTTCTTGATTTTTTGTCTTTTTTTCTTTTTTAATTTGAGTGAAATTTGTGTCTTTAGGAGAGGCCGTGGAAAGAATATGAAAGCATCAAGTGTCCTGGTGATTCACACTAATCAGGGACTCTGTCTTGTGGCCACCTCAAAGATGAGGGCTTAGGGCATCAGCCTCATATGAGAGGTCATCACACACTCACATGATATCCCCAAAATCTTCTCTAAAGCTGAATGCTTCTCTTCCCACAATTCTGCCTTGTAAAAATTGAGGCTGAACTCAAGAGGATTTAGGATTTACCACCCATGATTCTTGGTATAAGTTTTCCTGAGGCATTCATGAATTCTGGAATCTCAAGCAATT
Source organism: Zonotrichia leucophrys gambelii (assembly GCF_028769735.1). Classification (NCBI taxonomy): domain Eukaryota; kingdom Metazoa; phylum Chordata; class Aves; order Passeriformes; family Passerellidae; genus Zonotrichia; species Zonotrichia leucophrys. Next base: position 19,083,525 of record NC_088169.1, on the reverse strand, counting down.
GTAGCCTTCTAGCCAGGACTATAATTATCTGGGAGAAATACCAGAGGTGTTTTTCACTTCCTGCAGTTACCTTCCAAGCAAATGAGTGCTTCCACTAAAAGCTTGTGGTAACACAAGAGCCCTGCTCAGCCCCTCCATTGGGGGATTGAAACTTACACAGGGAAGAGGCAAAGGGCAAATCGTGTGTGCTGCTCCTGCCTCTGAGCAGGAATCCTGGGGGCACAGACTGAGCACAGCACCCCTGGCAGGGGAATGTGGTGGGTTCAGGAGTGGGGGAAGAAAATTGAGCTTCTCACAAAACTGTCTGTTCGTAGCAAAAGGAGAACAGGGAAGAGCAGGCGAGGAGGAAGATCAGAGACAGGGGACAGACCCAGTGTCTGGCACTCAGAGCATTACCCTTTACACAGAGGGGTGCTGCCAGGGAGCTCCTGCAGGGGGAGGCTGAAGGTGTGCACAGAGTGAGCGTGTGCACAGAGTGAAAGTGTGCACAGAGTGAAGTTTTGCACAAAGTGAAGGTGTGCACAGAGTGAAGGTGTGCACAGAGTGAGGGTGTGCACAGAGTGAAGTTTTGCACAGAGTGAGCGTGTGCACAGAGTGAAAGTGTGCACAGAGTGAAGTTTTGCACAAAAGTGAAGGTGTGCACAGAGTGAAGGTGTGCACAGAGTGAGGGTGTGCACAGAGTGAAGTTTTGCACAAAGTGAAGGTGTGCACAGAGTGAAGGTGTGCACAGAGTGAAGGTTTGCACAGAGTGAAAGTGTGCACAGAGTGAGGGTGTGCACAGAGTGAAGTTTTGCACAAAGTGAAGGTGTGCACAGAGTGAAGGTGTGCACTGAGTGAAGGTTTGCAGAGTGAAGGTTTGCACAGAGTGAGGGTGTGTACAGAGTGAAGGTTTGCACAGAGTGAAGGTGTGCACAGAGTGAAGGTTTGCACAGAGCAGGCTCTTAGCAAGCCAAGAATTGTGAATGCACTTTGTTTTATGTCAGCATGGAGGGAGGGCTGCAGCTGAGGTTGTGTTGCCATGGAAGCACAGAAAAAAACAGAGCAAAGCAGCTGTCCTGTGAGACTGGCTGTTGTTTATTTGAGGTGCTGGCCAGCAGACTCTGCTCTGTTGCACTCACACAGCAGTGCAGCTGCTAGCACTGCATTTCAGGAATACTCAGAACTCCATAAGGACCTCCTGGGTCCTTCTCAGTCCAGTTTACACTACTCATACGTGTGGGAGATATTATGGTTTTGGATCTTATTATTTAAGTAACATCTGGAAATTAATTTATTGACTTACTGTACCTATTTAAAGCAATTGTGGCAATTGAATGTACTTTGAGAACTCTTGAGAGTTCTCACTTCTGAAAAGCCATATACAAAGCTCCTCACTGGAAGAAAGTCACATTTTGGCAGAGTTATCAATTGGTTAGTGGCTTTGTTTCATCATAGAAAATGGGGCCAGAGACCTGAGATATAAAGGAAGAGTTTTAATAGCAAAGCAAAATGAAAGCTGGGAATTGCCTCAACCCACTGGGAACTGCAGTGTGAGGACTGCAATTTTTTTACAGTGCAATCAAACATAGCAAGTTCTATACTTCTATTCCTTACTATGTTTTCTTTAGTCATTGTATTTTCAGTTACTTCAAGGCCTATTAGTTTATTTTCCTTGCAGATTAATTTGTTTCAGCTCTATGTCTTGCTTAGTTAGACACAGGGTATTTTTAAACATCACTTTTGGGGATTCCTAATCTTTGCATTGCTGTGAATGAACCCATTTAAAGATGGACAAACAGACCCCTACCACTAGATGAATCCTCTAAACACATTTCCACTTGTGCTATTTCTTTCACTTCCATACATATCTATGGACCATTACTGCTCCTGACAAGGGAAATGCATCCACTACCACACCAAAAGGGTACTAAATGCATTTCTGTAGATTATTACTTTCTTTTCTTATATGAAAAAGGAAGTTACTGGAGTTACTGGTTATAGTGGAGTTAACTGTATGTTCCTTTATTCATCATTGTAATACGCACGATAAATAACTGCAGCTATCATGAGGTGTGTATCTGATTGACAAATAGCCATCTTTGAATGCAATAATGCACACATTTCCTAAATAAGGCAGAGGTAGAGATAAACATTTTACATTTGAGTACAGAGTGACCAGAATGAAGAGATTAAACAGCCCAGCTGCATTAACTTGCCTTTCATAGACCTTTTAAATCATTATACTTTTGTCAGTATCAATTTTCAGCAAATCACCATTTTATTTAAACTGAAAGGATCTGTACAAATAAAAGAAAGAAAAATTACTTTTCTGGAAGCTGAATTGTCATCCCTGCAGATGACAACAAGTGCTACACTCAGTAGCTTCTTCTCTTCTTCCTATTCTTTTTGATTCTTGCACAATTTTCCTCTTAAAATTGCCTCTGACATAAGCTTAACTCACGGTAATAGTTGTGGTTTATGCTTTGACAAGATGCAAGATTAAGATAAATAAGTTTTTAGATCTTGTTTTCTAATTTCCAGATTACTGGTCTTAAGATAAATTCTGAAGAAGTCTGTGAAGAGCAACAAAAAATTAAGAAAAAGGTAAACTAAACAAGCATTAGAATAAGAGTCTTCTTTCACATAGCACTAACACAAATGGATACAGCAGAAATTAAACTGACATAAGATAAGAGGCTTTTTTTCAGGACCCTAAGGGAGTCTAATCAATTTATTTCCAAAAGTGGGATAGAAGCATCACTGTCAGATATTTGGCTAGAAATCAAGATCTTCAAAAGACATTAATGGGCAAAAAGGTAACATCTGACAATACTGCAGACATATAAACTTTGGGCTCCTTAATTTAAGAATTCCTGAGGACATACTGAGAGTAGACAAATTATGGCCTGCAAAAAGGAATCTGAAGTAAGCCCCAAAGATTAATCATACCAGAAATAGATTATCAGCAATTTCCTTTCCATGTAGTAAGAGCTAGCAGCAGTCTGAAAAATGAGCAGTAAGGCTCAGAAAATACATTGCAGGATTTGCTCTGACCTGCTGGGGCTGCTGTAGGATCTAAGCCATCAGCATTGCGTGTAGGTACATGAAATCATTACTGGATAGAGGCACACAGACTCCTCATTTCCATTTATTACTTTTTCTGCCAAGGTCATGAAAAAGTACCTGATGAATGTGCAATATTCCAGATGATGCTACAACTGACAGAGCAGGCCACATGCAAGACTTCATTTATTATTGCTGACAGACTGATGCTCTTTTCTCAATTTGGGTTGGTACTAATTTTTATGCTATTCTATCTTTAATTAGCAGTGCTGCCAGTGCTGTCTCCTACAGCAGAAAATGGTCCATCATCTTCAGGAATTTACCATAGGTAAGTCAGAAAACTTAAAACCATGTTCTTTCTTTTTCCCACAAAAATATATCAGAAGGGGAGAAAGTTATTAACGGAACAATATGCAGTTCTCCTGAGACAAAGAGCTTTCTAAAAGAATGATATTTATAAATAAAATCTACTGTACTATGCTAAGTAGATCTGGTCAAGTACAGACCCTTTCCAAACATATATCTATATTCTCTAAGGAGAGTAGATTTGGGGGTAGAAATTCCAAACCCAAGCTATTTCAGAACTCTGATGGAGGTACTGTGGGTTTCAGCAATATCCTTTCTAAAAGGAGCATGGAACAAGGACCATGGAATATTTCAGGTTTCAACAGATATAACTCTATTTTAACATATATAATGTCTAAATAATCCTGTTGTTTCAACTATAGATAGCTCCGATTCCAGCTCTCTCTGTTAAAAATTTTTAGGGCAATCAAACACAGAGATTATATAAAAGATGATCCCTTGAGTCCTACAAAGTCAGCATGACTGCAAAGCAAAATTCAGAATGATAGTCAAGGAGAGAACATAATGCAAATGACAATTGTAAGTGTCAGAACATTTCAGTAGTTGTTATCTCTACATATTGGTATAATGATAGTAAAGAACGCCCTCAGATAAAATCACTGTGAATGTAGTTTCTGTTTCAGAAAAATGAGATAAAAAAATACAAATAAGTATCACTACTGTATTCTTTAAAGGATGAAGAAAAAGGGATAAATACCCAATGACTCTTACTTCATTTATTCCACAGCATTGCTTCTAGGCCAAGATGGTATGCAAGATAATTGCAAGGAAACTGGCTGACTACTCAGAAAAAATAAATCCTCTAACATCATCTGAGTGTTATGAATGTGTAATTCCTCTCAGTCTGATTCTTCAGCACACCTACAGCATTTTTGGCAGACTCTGGAACTACAGACCAGCTGAGGAAACAGCCTTGAGCAGTGTCAATTGTAACATTTTTTTAAATTGTGAAAAATTTTAAATATTATCCAAGTCTAGTACTGAGTGAAGCCATACAAATCCACTGCATGACTTCCCTTCTCTTTCTCACCCTGTACATGGGACACAGATTCCTAGTGACAAATCCAGAGTCACAGCACATCTTTCAGCAGAGTAAGAACCAAAGGGAACTTCTCCTCAACCTCCTTAAACAATGGTCAATTCTTTTTTAGCAAGGCAACAAAACTGCACTTTCAAAAGCACTTAGCCTTGAGCATCCCTGGACACCCTGCTCTGCACCTGGAGCTGGAAGGTGTTTGCTGTTCCAAAATGCATTCTTTCCAGGCTTTAAATTTCAAGATGATGTGAACAGTGATAAAAGATAAGAATGAATCTGTGAGTAACTGACAACTACTAACCTTGCACCTGCAAGACATACATGAACATACAAACATGAACACAGAATTGAAATATATGCTATATATTCCCTCATGTGAAATATTTCCCAGTCCATTCTCACCCCTCTCCAGGATCCAGACATGGTTAGGCAACAGAATCAAGGAAAGATGAGACATTCACAGATTGCTGTGGGAAAATTAACTTACATTACATTTTCCTAGCTAAACTATCAATGATCTTTCTAGTTACATGCACAATTCCTGGACCATTTTTATATTTAGCTTGTCTGCTTTATGGCAGGAATTCTTCTCTGGATTCCAGTGATAATGACATAGCATCTCATGGGGTTATTGGCATCCTTGCCTCTGAGCACAGCCCTGAATGAGCAGACTGCCAAGGTGTCTGACAAGAATAACTAAGCAGGAGATGGTTTGAGTGCCACAGATGTCACTGTTTGGAAGTTCCTAAATTTCCACTTCTGTGTCTCTCAGTTCCATGACCTGTGAGCTGCTTTCTGCAGTGCTGAAAGCCACAGAGGAGCAGTGTGGAGGTGGCTGGGAGAAGACATTCACATTCTTCATGTGTGCAGTTCTATACTCAGGGCATGCACAGCAAAGCTACAGTTTCATTATAAACTTGAATCAAAACCAACAAAATTTACAAAGGAGTCATTCCTCTGCCTTTAAGGATCCTTGTGTTAGGAACAATCCTTTAAAAAGTATAAAATTCATCTTTCCAGATCTGATGAGAGTCAGCTGGTCCAATAAACAAGAAACTCAAAGTATTCAGTTTTATGTGTTTACATAGTCCCCATCTTGATGGGCACAACCACAATAAGAACGATTCTAATAAAGTCTCCCTCAGCCCAGTTACTTCACAATGTCTGTTTCTTACAGTTACACAGTAAGGGGATACATGTTGTAAAGTGCAATTATCTCCAACAGTTTGTCAGGTGCCTACAGCTGTAAAAGAGAAAAGCTGTTTGGTCTTATCAGGTCATTTGAGTGACCTCTCTGAAATCAGACTGCTGCACTCAGACTGGAAACAAACACCAAAATGCATAATTCCTGATAATATCCATACACACACTAGCTCAGTAAGATAGTGGGAAAGGCAAATGGGAAATGAAAGGGTGAAAGTATTCAACATCAGTAGAGATGTGCAGATGTTTACATGTATTTCACACCAGTGAGGAAGCCTCAAAGCGAAGACTGATTTTCCAGACCACTAATTCTAAAATATTACTAGTTGTTTTATAAGCTGGACAAAAATATTTTATCAACATTTTGTTTGCTAAAAGTGCTAAGCTGGATCAAAGACACCTCTCAGAGATGGATATGGTTCACAAATGAAGCACATTCCCAAATTCAGTAAGGGAAACATATTCTCCATGCTGTACAGTCACTTTTTATGATTATAGCCAGATTATTTTTTCTACAATGCAGATCATAAAATTTTCTTTATTAAAAATACTCATCACTACTGACATCTTCTCAAAGCCTTTGATATGAACTAAATGTAATAAAATGTTCCTTTAGATGTAATTCTGCACACTAAGTAAAAGTTTGTCTTTTAAATGTTGTAGTTTGAACTATTTTCCTCTGGTAAATTCAGCTGACAATTTCCCACTGCCCAAGCTGTTTTCAGGCAAGAATAACTAGCCAAAAAAAAGTATTCAGTGTCAGGTACATAGAATATACATGTACAGATGTTGCTGCCATGCAGCTGTGTAAAAGTATTTTCAAATAATTTCAAAAATTTTTGTTTCTCAAGCTCAGGAAAACTCAAGTTTGTTGATTGTTTCAAGCACCGTTTCCTGACAGTACTCAGTTCAAATGTCCTTTCTTTTCTTTTTCTTGCTCCTAGATTAAATGCTTTTTGCACAGTCTTTTGGGCTTTTTGTGCTCCTTCTTTTACTTTTTTTTATTTTCCTGCTCCCCTTTCACAAGCTTTTACTTGCAAGTTAACCTGGACTCACTCATTGTCCATTAGTGTGTTATACACTCATGCCTGTGTCTGCTCTTGAGAATCATATTTTTTCAGATATTTTATAAATTTTCCTGCATTTACATTAAGTGATGGGATATGTTCACATCCAATCTTTAACAAAATATTACTGCTGAAATAATGAGCTGAATGCATACAATTGCAGGTCATCCTGAGGTTCTGGGTTCTTCTTGGTTCCTAAAAAGTCAATTTGTTCTTAAATTTCATGATACTTTGCCTGTCAAACAGCCAGCAGTAAAGAATAATTTGCTCTGTACAGACAGGAGGGCTTCTTATCTGGAACACACCTCACAAATATGCTCAGATATTATGTTGCATGATCATATATTCTTGCTCATAAAGTTACAGTGTCAAAGTACTTTTCAGCAGTATATAAATTACATGTGAAAGCTTTGGTAGAAATATTAACATTCCTGAGCTAATCAGTGGGAAGTGAGGAAGTGTTAAAACCAAGACTTGTTCTTGCAGCCAACAAAGAGCATTGCACTGACAGGACAATAATTTCTCGAGATATGTTACCACATAACACTGCAGTTCAAATAACTGGGTTTACACTTCCACAGCCCAGCTCCAGCAGTTCCCTCCGAGTTTTCCATCACCATCTCCTTTCACTGCAAAGGCTGCTCCACCTATTTTCTGGTTCCCCAATCAATGTTCAAGCAGATTTATCTCATGTATGTCACCCTATCCTAAGGGATCTCCTGTAGGTCCACAACAGTGTGAAAAAAAACCATGGCCTCCACAGCAGTTCATGTGTGTGACATGAAAACTAAATTAAATATCAGGTACATGAAAAATATATATTTTTTGCATATTTTACTATAATCAAATGAAAACACACTGACACTTTCCATATGACTGAAAATAGTCACACTAGTAAAGACATTTCTTTCAGTGAAATAAGAATATTCCACTTCTGACATGGTTACCAAGGACTATTTTGAGTATAGTCACCTAATTTGCCACTTGTTTTAAGATTGCATAAGTTAAAAGCTGTATTTTGAGCTACTGAAAATCCTAAATATCTCTATCACAAATTAGGTGAAAGTGTCTGGAAAACTGCTGTTCTTTGGGGAGACAGATGTTCTTCATACAAAATAAAGTAAAATAAAGTAAAATATTTAAAAAAATAAAGTAAAATACAAAAGTGTTGTATTTTACCAGTTAAGGTATATTCGGAAATATGTTAGAAGCCTGCTTTCTTCTGTGGATTTTGGACAGACATTGCACAAAGGGCTAGATGAGACTAGTTCATTTGATCTGGATTGTGATGATTCGATTCTACCAGAAAGTTAGAGGTTACTGTGTGTGTAAGGAGGTGCTTTGAACATTTTCTGTAGAGCAGTGAAGGAGAGTGGCAGCTGAGTTGTCTGCCCAAGCTGGGGTGTCTGAAAGCCTGTGCACAGGGAAGTCATCCTTCCTTCCTTCCTTCACTTTCCAGCAAGGACCTAGTCACCCTCAGAGAACCACATGTTCCAGCCTGGGACTGGTCAGATAGAGTCAGATAAGGTGAATCTCGTTTTTCCCAGCAATTGTGTGTTTCCATGTAACTTCATAACAACCAAACCACCACCCATCATGCAGAAGTAGGGGCTTATTTAACAGAACATGTGTGGGAGCTCAATAACTAATGCCAGATGATTATCTGAGTGATTATCTGATCATTTAGCTCTTACCTCAGTCAGCAACTTCCAAATACTTGGGAAATAAATCCTCAGGAGGCCCCTTTCAGAAGGCTCCTTCTTGCTGCAGTACAAGCAAATTCAAAGTTCTTCAGAGTGTACATCTCTACTTTCAGCTTTTATTGTACAATGGATTTATGCAGGGATTTCCTTCAGCTGTGCATTGCTGACTGTATAATATTCTCTTTAAGTATGTTGCTTAAGTGCTTGACTCTGCATAACTAATTTGCTTAATTTAACTTCAAAGCCAAAATGATGTGACTGAAAAGCTCAATATGTGTTTTTAATTTGCATTTCAACAGAAGAAAATGATTCCTATACTGCTCCAGGGTTTTACATAAGTGGAACTTTTCAACAACAGAATTTCAACAGGCTTTTATCACCAAAACCAAGGGTAGGACCTACATTGCCCATGGTGACTAACAAGCTTTAGCTCTCTTTCCTTGGCAGTAGATTTTTTATAATACCTCACAGGCTTATTACACTTACAATCAATTGCCTTTTCTCTTTACCCACAGTACTAAGATTCAAGACACCTTGAGTATTGCAGGATTGGAGATCAAGAAAGTGCTTCAGTGCTGCAAATAGTCACTTCTATTTATTGTCAAGAAAAGGCTTGATGAATTTAGAGCTATGATTGTATCAGACGGCACCCTGTATCAACCACCTTGACTATGATTCACTTACTCCAGCTTCTTTTCCAGCCACAGCTAAATGTAGTTTGTCCACAGAAATCTAGCAGAGTCAAACCCACAACCCAAAGCATGTGGAGCCATCACCAGATAGAACCAGGTACCAGGTAGCAACTTTCACTCACCTCTTTTCAGAAAAACTTCTACACATTAAAGAATGGTCTCCTCACAGAATGGCTATGGAATGTACAAGTTCTTGTGCAATGTTGTACAACCTGCCTACAAGTTCCTTCAATTAGGATAACTGTTGTGCATGATATAAAAAATGATTAAAAAATATCTAAACCCAATATTTTTAAGGTAGGAAGAATGGTCTGTTAACAGCCTTTTGGGTAGGCAAGTCCCTCTAACATTTCTGGGATACCAAAACAAGGCCTGGCAATACATATAAGACAAATATTCAGGAATATATTCAGGAACCTGCAAGAGCTAAAAGAAATAGAGTTTTATGTTTCAGAATAATACAGCAGAATCTAACCACTGTGGAGATGAAAAACAATAGAAACAGAAAAGACAAAGAAGTGTCTCAAGTCCCATTTTACGAAGTTAGAGAACAGATGACTGCACAGATGAGAAAAAGAGTGAGAGGCATTTTTTGGTTTGTTTTTTTCCAAGAAATGTAGTCTCACAATAGACACAGTATAGTTTATGTTTTTGTCTCAGGAGGTTGGCCATACAGCCAGCTCTGAAAAACCATGCAGTAAGGCCAAGTTTCTCCCTGAGATGAACATACTAAATTCCGATTGAGAAGACAAGCCATAATACATCCCAGAGTAGAATCTGATCCTTTTCCGTTCTCTGGTTTCCTGGTTGCTATTAATGGGTGGACTACAACCAGAACACCATTTACTACTTGTCAAAGTTCCCTACTTACATGCCAAACTTATGTGGAATTAATACATTTCAATGATAATACTTCATTTATCTTTAAAAGTTTGCTACAAATTAATTCCTAATTTGGTGAAACAAGTGCACAAAAGATACAAATACACAGGCATCCTTAACGAACATCATAACACAATATCTCAAGAAATGAGCATTGCACAAAATCTTTAATGTATTTGAACTGGTTTCCATTAATTTTTATATCCCCAGCTCAGTAATGCTATGAACACACTCCTTCCTGTTCTGGTGCTTGAGAGAGGGTAAATGCTGCCTTGAGACCTGTATTTTACTGCAGAGACACAGAAACAGAGACATTTGTGATATGAAACATGTGCTCAAGTGCTCAGAATTAGCATGGAACACAGTTATCCGTGGCTGAGGGGAGCAGTGTCCCCCTCTGCTGCAATCACAAAGCCCATTCAGAGCTGTGACTGTGACAGGCTGAGTGTGCCCCAACAGAACAGGGGGAAGCCAGGATTAACACAGCCATATATCCAGTTTTATGTATATCACTGCTCACAGTTTCACATCTGATGTAGCATCCTCCTCAGAAAGCCCAGTGTGTGCAAAGCAATTCTGTCTACAGCTAATGGGCTTGGGTCAGGTTCAGCCTGAATGTGTCACTGAGCTGGTAGCACGCAGGCACTGTGGGCAAACATCCACCATCCAGCCTGGCAGAGCATGGACGATGTGTCCTGGTTTCATTCATCACCTGCAGGACATTCCCCCTGTGCTCTGGACACACTGTCTCCATGTATCCTGAAGGAAAGGTAAGGTATGTGTTTGCTTTTATTCGGGAATAAGAAGACTGGCAGTGTTGTAGGCTTTAGAACAATCATACTCAAACACATCATTTTATTGGCACATGTTTAAAAGCAAAATACTCTACTCTGCTGTCATTGTTCAGAAAGGAAAATTAATCTAAAACTCTGTTACAATCTCAGTTTTTGACAATTTTGGCATGATTCACCATTTGCTAGCTATAGTATTTTCTTACTATAAAAATAATTTAGATGCTAAGAATTATAATCTAAAAAAGACAAGTTGATTTCAATTTTAAAAAAGCAGACATAACATTTTGATAGCACCATGAGAGGAATAAAATCGTGTAAATATCAGTGTGTACAGAATTTAGACACAATGGAACAGCATTTAAGCAACCATGCCATTATCTACTCTTAGACCAAAGTATGGACTTTTGTAACCACATAACATGGGTAATTTTCTCATGTAGTGTTTCTGCAACCACAGAAGAAACAAATCCTACAACCAGGTTCTAAGCACACAAAATTTCAAAGCTTCAGTCCAAGACCTTGAGAAAAATGGTGTACTTCCTTTTGCTAGACTAGATATGGGCCTGAACATCCCTTTGCTCTGAATTCAGACCAGTTTCAATGTCCATTTTCATAAGTTGCCTGGTCACAATTTCAAATTTTGATTTCTGTTTATAATATGATAGCATAGACTCAGTTCTGCTGTCAGAGGCAATTCCAATATGAATAAAAAGTTATTTTTAAGAACTGTCTACAAATCTGGATGCTAGCCTGTTGAGCTGCAAAATATTTTTCCACTCTTTTGCAGCCCTTCAGGTCTGTCAAGAAATAATCCACTCAAATATAGGCAATAAAGTAGGAGCACATTTACAAACACAGTTTCATAATGTGGAGCATATATTCAACATACGTAATCCAAATTTAGTAGAAAGATTTCCTCAATTCGACAATTGTAATGTTATTACTTTGATGTTATAAAAAGCCTCCAAGTTTTCAATGGCAACAGTTACTATACAAACTCATTTTTGCAAGGACTAGATTTGTAGTTGTAATAATCCTCTTGACAGATTAATGGTAATTTTCAAAGCTGAAGAAACAACACTCTTTATTCTTTTTACTCTTAATTTGAACAAAAGATTTTTAAAAGGAAAAAAAAGTATTTAGATTAGCATCTCTCAATTTCAAGGGTATTTTATTACAGCTGGCACCTTTAGGAAAACCCTAAATATGCATTTTTGAGAGTGATGTAGAAGAAATCATATAATAGTAATAATTTCCCCTTTATCAATAAAGGAAAAATGTTTTTCCACTTGTTCTCAGTCTCTGTTACATCTAAGCTACCCCCAAGTGCCTCTCCAAAATGAAATTAGTAACAAAGTTGTATCAATTTAAAGTCTGTAAACCCACAAAATTATATGCACATCTATCTTTTTGCTCACTAAGGGAGCCACGGGAAAAGAAACCCCAGATTAATAAATAAATACATTTAAAACTGTAGTCGTGGTTAATTAAGAATTTCTATTTTTCTATATCATGAGAATGTTTTGTCCAGTTTTGGTACTGTGGAAGCAAAGTGTAAAATTTCACAGTTTTCATGCTTCTGGCCGTCTTCTTTGCATCATTTACTAATGGAGCAGAGGGAGTCCCATTTCAAAACAAACAAAACAAAACTTTGCAAACAAAACTGTCCCTCTCAGACCTGGCTCTATGTATCAATACCTCACAGGAAAAAAGCATTCAAGATTCTTGTAAAACAACAACACAATAGAGCTGTTCTGAGATGAAAAATGAGCAGATGGAGATGGAAGTGCTCAGTCCAAAGCTGCAAACAGAAAAATGCTCATCAAATTACAGTCCAAAAGTTAGAAACCTCCTATAAGCCTGAAGGGGTTCTAGTCAGGATTTGGGGCATTCTTAATTCCTACAGTATGAATGTAAGAAGGTTGAAAAGAGAATATGACCTGCCTCCAGTGTTTACCTCATTTAGTGAACTAAAGCCCAATTCCAAAATCCTGCCAACTTTTGGATTTCTGTATCCTTTAAGAAGAGCATTTCACTGACAAAATTTGGACAAGAAAAATTTTTGCTAGGTTTGAACACCTTGGATTTCTTGTGGTCTAGAATAGACCATACCAAGGTGCTGTCTTTTGCTAAAGACAAGTGACAGGGCACCTCAAATGTGTTGTGTTTGTGTGCATTGAGGTATCTCTTTTCATCCATAGGTATATGTAAATATATGTAAAGGAGTAGCTGGAGGGCATGGAGGCTTCTCTTGGAACAGGTGACGGAACAGTAGGGAGATACCACACTGAAGCAAGCTGATTGTCTCCTGTGAAAAGGCAAGTGACCCTGGTGGCTGGTGAAAGCACAGCCTGTGCCACAACGCCCTGATCAACAAACCAGTGGCCAGCAAGGCAGGTAGGAGGTTGGACAGAGGTGTCTCAAGGAGTTGTGATGAGTAGTGCACAGTCCCACTGGCAGGCGGTAACCAGTGGCATCCCTCCCATCCATCCATCCATCCATCCATCCATCCATCCATCCATCCATCCATCCATCCATCCATCCATCCATCCATCCATCCGTCTATCTATCTATCTATCTATCTATCTATCTATCTATCTATCTATCTATCTATCTATCTGTCTCTAGAAACACACACCTTATATCCAAGGTCTGAGAAAGGATGGCATGAGAAGAGGTAGGTTTCTTCCATAATAAAATTTGGGGATTATTATTAGTACTAGTAATAAAAATTTTCTCTGAAGATATGCAAAAGTGATATTCAGTTGTTCCCTAGGTTCCCATTTTAATTTTTCCTTCTTTCTCTGAAACAAATCTACTGTAATTGAAAGGAATCATTTATGATTTACACATCTTATCAGCAGGGTGTTGTGGGAGAAGAGATTAGTGAGTTTTATTGCTGTGTTTCTTATGAAAGAATGAGACAAGAGAAATAATAACCCAGAGTTTTCTCAGCAATAGAGAAGGAGATAATCTTCAGGGTGACCTATCTGGGGATTCTGAAACATGTAGTAGAGGAGAGTGCCCTTCTGAGCTGTGGAGTGCCAGACATAATGCAATTTCTTTATTAAAGTTATTTACATGCATTGGGATTTATGCTAGTTTTATTTAAGGCATTTACTCCTCACTGTTCTATGTGCTGTGCCATCTTTTGAGGGAAATAAATTCAAAAATATAAACAAATGTTTTATTGTCCAGATGAGAATTTTTCCAAGTTACCAAAACTTATTTCCACTTCTTCTCAAGTCATTACTAACAAAGCCACTGTCCCAGCAGGAAAAGAATGCATGTTTTTCAGAATCATACCAAAAAAATCACCAAGTTAAGTTATGTTAAATCAGAGAAGGAAGAGAAAAAAACATTAAGACGTACAAAGCAAGGCAATTTCTTCATCTTTCAGCAAAGAATGTAATTTAACAGTGATGCAGAGAGACAGTTTGGTGTCATCATGACTGTAAATGTTGGGTTAAGTTGCCTACTGAAGGCAATGCATCACTTCTTATCTTTGATATGTCTGTGACCACAACCTGTAAGTCAATAACAAACAATTAGAAAGTAGTACAGACTACTACTTTCTACTACTAATTGTTACTACCAGAAACAATTAGAAGGTAGTACAGACTGTATCTGCTGGTTTGTGCTGCCATCCCAACCCTACGTATCCAAACACCATGATCAGGCAGTACCAGCCCAAGAAAGGAATCCAGCCTCTGCATAACCTGCGTATCATCATTCCCAGCTTGTGGATATGTTTGTCATCAATTACTTCATCTTGGCACTTTGGTGCTGCCACCTTTTCACACGTCACTTTCCAGACTAGCACGAGCAGCAAACTTGAGGAATGGTCATGGTGAGATTTCTGCTGCTGGCCTGTCTGAAAAAACTTCAGATGCTGTAATTGCTGCAGTAAATGCTAACTTCAGGGCGTCTTCATACCTCTAACAACTTGTTCCCATCTTGGTTGCCCACACCATGTTTAAACTCAGAACAGTTGATGACTGCTGGCAGTTGATGGCACACTCCCTAAATATCAAACTTCCAAACTGAGCATGTACTGGAGGTCATCAGTGATTTAATTTTGTGTTTTGTTGAACATGAGGCTTGTTAGAAGAGACAAGGAGAATTTCATATTCTCAGTCCCTGCAGAAATCCTTCTCAGCCAGAAGTAGAGGTCAATTTAATCCTCAAAGGGAAAACAACAAAAATAAAAATATGTGAGAAAAGACGAAAAATTATTTCTTCTGATGAGACACTTCAGTAAATTAGTTGTTCAAAAATTCCATCATAACATTCCTGTATGGACCTGAGTCATTAAATCCATGCTCAGCCACTTGGTTCCTGTCACAGACCAGGGCTTAAAGGCTGAAGTGTCTGAGGAATGACCCAACACACAGGAACTGACCTACTCACTTCTACATCAAGAGGTCCATTCTAGGCAAATAAAACACAGGGAGTTATGAAAGAGAAAAAAGAATGCATTGTGTGCATGACAAAAGAGCACAGTTTTTGCTGAGAGATGTCTGGGATTTCTCTACTTTGTATTTCCTGCCATTTTTCTTCACATGGGGCTGTTTTATCAATTAGCAGCACATGTGTGAAATAAAGGTTCAATTAAATGGAGACAACCAGCACAATTATGCTCATTAAAACACAGAAAGATACTGGCATTTATTCAGTATTATAATCAGCCTCCAGAAAGCAATGAACGCTCTGTGACAGAAAGCCATGCAATTGTTTCTAAAGAAGAGATTTTCTCCAGAGACCACTATTGTTCAAGGCAGGAGATGTAACTTTGCTCTCTTTAACAGATTGCTGTGGAGAGACAGGGCACTGCCCATTGGTTTCCAATTCCAAGAGATGCAAACAAAAGTTGCCTCTCTGTACATTATTAACTGCTCAGACTTAAACATAAACAGCATTAATTTCAAGAACAGGAAAGTACATATCCTACATAAAGGTCAATGAGAAAGACAGCACTCTTTAAACACTGAAACAAAATGTTTTTAAAACTCTAAAGCTCTTGTTTCTTCCTTTTTCTCAGCAAGATGCACTGGGAAGTCAGAATTTCTGGTTCACAACTCATCTTTTTACTTTTAATCCTCCTTATCACAGATACTGCAGCTTGCATAGCCCACAGTGTCTACACAGCTTACACTGTCACCAGGGCCCCACCAATGCACTGGATGCCTCCCATAGGCCAGACTCTCCTTTTTAACAAACTGCATATTATGTGACTTATATCTAAGCTTAATAAACCTGTATCTTTTACTGTGATGGTATTGGAAAGGGAGGACAGCTTTCTGACAGACTCAGAATCATAAAGAAGGATTCATTAGCTACAAGTGCAATTTCAAACCATGGCATACCAATTTCTGCTATTTCTAGTGAGAGGATACAATTTTTTTCATTGTGCTGATTGAAATTAATGATAAAGATATTCAAATCCAAATTATTGAGCAAGTTAGATGATTGATTCAACTTTCTAAAAGGAGCAGTTCACCTGTTTCATTTCAGATCAGAACACTTCTGTCAAGATTTGATTAATGGACAAAGAACTCCTACTTTTGGGAATTTTTCCCAGAAAATGGTGATTATTCAACTCAGGTAGTGGTTGAGGAGCACAAATGTTGGGAACCACAGTCATAAAGGACAGAATTACTTGGAAATGTATAAATATACTTCAGATTTGCCCTTCACATACTCACAGAACCATAGTGTGAAAGCAGAATTGATGCTGCAAGAAATACAGTGGAAGCCGAAGTCTAAATAAACTTTTCCAGTCCTCAGTTTCATCTTGAAAGCTTCTGGAATCCATGCACTGCTTTTGCAACAACTTCTCACCTTCTGCCTGCAGGAGGTGGCATTTAGAAAACACTTGTTACAATGCGACTGACCCCACACTACACAAGCCCACATGGATCTAAAATGTTTGTAGGCATCTGTTTGCTAAGGAATATCCCAGTGTCCAGTCTCTCATGGTGGTCATTTACACTGCACAAACACAACTACAGAGCAGTGACAAAGAGTCTGTAATTCCACCCAGCCCAAACTGGACTTTTGTTTAGCAAGGCAGGATTAGCCATCACTCATTCTTATAAAACATCTGAAGTTACTACACATGGTCAGAAAGATGATACACAAAACACATGGTGCCCAGTAAAAGCACCCCAAGACAATGCTTGAAACTGCTGGTGTGGGTCTGGTTTTGTTACCAGCACTGTGGAGCTCTGCAGATTACATCCTGCAGATGGTTTCTACACCTGGCATCCATTTAACCTGCACATACACTTATCCACCTCCACCTGTCTGCTTAGCCAAACCAGTAATGGGAGGGAAAAAAAAAAAAGGCAAGCAGCATATAAATCCATCTGCACTGAATACAGAAAGTTAATATTAAATGCTGTGCCATGGAGAAGTACTTTAGATTTCAAAATGGAAACGCTCCCATTCAGAGAAGCAGGAAATTCAGTCCACAGTTGAAAAAGGAAAACTGAACACTCTTACATTTTCAAGCACAGCAGATAACAGCAGGATACAACATTTCTAAACAAAACCAGCGGGTGTACAGCTGTCTACTCAATCCTACCATCAATCAGTGTTGTCTTGCACTGTTATCCTACAATATTATCTTTAAATCTATGTTATGGGGTCCTTGCTTCCTCAAACACAATGGCATCAAGTTCCCAGAGTTTATTGACAGGTGATATAAATGAAAATACATAGGAAACACATACTCAGTTGAAAAAATAAATTTCTTTTTCCAGAATAAGAATTCTGACATGGAGCAGCAATAAATATGTAAAAAGAGAAAAAAAAAAAATTATACTCCACCGATAATGATTTCATTATTTTTCTCTTCAAAGGAAAGATAATCCTCAAGCTGAACTTTAAAAGCTTTCTCAGTCTTGGCATTATGACACATAGCCTGGCAGTATTTGAATGGGACACAGACATGGCCTCTCCTTAATGAATTTTACACAACTATACATAGGGGAAGGTGTGTGATTTTGTTACATTCTACTTTCCTATAAGCTTTAGAGTTATGCATCTTCCAGAGTTGTGTTGTTTGCCAAATTATGTTCTTATAATGAACCACACACAACTCTTGTCTTTTCTTGGGGAATGCACCAGTTATTCCCACTGCCTAAGTCCTGCACAGCTGTTTTTTTCAGGGTTTTCCTAGAACTGTAACCAGGATGGAATGACTTGTAACCAAGGTTTTGAGGTTGCTAAGAATTACTTATGAATGGAAATGTGTGTGAGAAAAAGAGACAGCACTTAAAGAAAACAGCAGAACAAGGGTTAAAAAATCATGTAATGAAGAAGGCAGCTCCCAGTCAGTCCCAGAGAGGAATGTGTCACCCCAGACAACACACACTGTGATAAAAACTCAGCGGAAATTACTCATCAATGTAAGACATTTTGAGAACACAGGAAGGGATGGCAACAAGGCTGCAGAACATCATACACACCATTCTCTCCTCTTATCACAACAGGAGAATAAACGCTATTCCTAAATGGACATGAAATATTTCTTTAAAAAGTAATTCCTCACTGCCAGCCCTGGTGAAGGACCCCAGAGCTGTGACAAGGGCTCTGTAGTTTCTCTGGTCCTTTGCATCCCACACAGTGTCAGACCACTCAGGTACACTTGGTGCTTGTGGTAAGTGGAAGTAAGAATGAGTGTGAGTAAAATCAACTTACTCAGGGCTTTTGCAAGCAACTTTTACCTTTCCCTTCCTTTTAGATCTGATCTGTTTTGCTATATCACTTACTAACAAATTTAGCTGTATAACATACAAACACCATACAGCCACCTCCATAAGGGTGACCTCTCTTATGAGGTCTCAAAAGACTTTTAACCAGATAATAAAATCATCTAAAAATTAATATATATCAATATAACGTTATTAACTTACTTTCCCATTCAGGATTTTTTTCTTATAATACATATTTCACATTTCTTGGGCAACAGGTAAAAGCAGAGCTTTTCCATTCTCCTGAACTTAGCCCACAGGTAACTGCAGATGAAATGAACGGACACCAAGCAGGCTGAAACACTGATTGCTTTTGAGCTTACATTGTCTGTCTGGATGGGTTGAGAACCATACTGTGCATTCATGGGAACAAACTGTTTGTTAAGGGTGTCAACAAGGAGGTTCTGAAATATTTTATATGTTTTGAAACAACAGCTATTATTTTAAGAGCAGTCATTTTCCTGCAGTTACTGTGGTAAGCACACCATCCCTTGTGACTGAAGACTTAGGAGTGTAAGAATGGGATATTTCAGAGGTCAGGCTTCCAGGCAAGAAACTGAGCATCATGACAGAGCTGCCAAAAGCCTTCTGGAGAGTTTATGGTGAGAAAATAACAAAGCACTTAAAGAAAAAAACTGGGAGGTCTTCTTTCTCTGAATGTTGCCTTGCAAAAGTTAAACATGGAAACTTCCTAATGAGCACTGTTATTGTTTTCTGCTTGACACAGAGGATAACAGAAAGCAGAAGGAAAGGATAGGATAGGATAGGATAGGATAGGATAGGATAGGATAGGATAGGATAGGATAGGATAGGATAGGGAAAAGGGAAAAGGGAAAAGGGAAAAGGGAAAAGGGAAAAGGGAAAAGGAAAGTGAAAAGGAAAGGAAAGGAAAGGAAAAGGCAGTTGGACATAAACACTATGGCTTCAGAGTACTAATTTATTTACAATATGTACACAGCTGGGAAGGGGGAAGAAAAGCAGCCAAATTATTTTCCAGGAGGGACTTAAGGCATACACTTAACTTTACACTGCATATTAGCAGCAGATATATATGTTAAACAGATGTTTATTTTTTAAAATATCTGTAATAATACATCTCCAAATAGAAAATATATGGTCATGTGCAAAATTTAAAGGAGAGGAATACACGTTGAAGGAAAAGGTTCCAAGACAGAGTGGTCAAAACCAAAAAGACAGATGTCTAATCAGGAAGGCAAATCACTGAATCACAGAATGGTTTGGGTTGGAAAGGACCTTAAAGATCTTCTAGCTGAAACCCCTCTGCCCTAGGCAGGAACACTTCCCACTAGATCAGGTTGCTCAGAGCTCCATCCAACCTGGCCTTGAACAGTTCCAGGAATGGGGCATCCATAACCTCTTTGGGCAATCTTTTCCAGGGCCTCACCACCCTCACAGCAAAGAGCTTCCTCCTAACATCCAAGTTAAATCCCACCTCTCCTAGTTTTCAGTTCTTCCCTCTTGTCCTTTCACTATCTGTCCATGCAGAGCATCACTCTCCCTCTTTTTTTTAGGATCCCCCTTTGAGTACTGGAAAACCCCAATGAGGTTCATTGGGAGCCTCCCCTCAAACACAGAAATGAGATTTAAGTCCCACCTGGAAAAGAGATGGACATGGAACAGAAGTGCTGGTGGTGAAAGACACCTGCATCACCCAAGGAAAGTAACAGTGCTCAATCCAAAGGCCTGTAAAGATTTCTAGCTCTTGAAACAAAATAGCAGATCAGTGTCAAGAGGACAGTTCTGATTATGCAAAAAACACAGTTCAAAAATCTACCTGGATCTCAGACTGGGACCAAAACCAATGCTAACAGTTTTAAAGGCACCAACACAAAAAAAATGAAATGCGTGCACTTGTAAATATGAAACTGTATCCACTAAATATTTATGTGAACAGTCAATACTGAAAAAGAAACGAAGTTTTATAAAATATTGCATATTTTGTAATTTTTTCATTTGACTTAATTCTGCATTACTTCTATTTTTTGGTCAAAGCTTCTCTGGATTCTCTTAAGATTTGTATGAGGGCAAGAGTATTCATAAATTTTATGAGACAAAGAGGTAAAGGACACTGACCAAATGAATTCAGGGAAGTTGATGAAATTTAGACAGTTCTGCTGAAGAGTAAGAACATGTCTTCCAAAACTTTAATTTGGCATTTCAGTATCGTATTTGACTGAACTCCAGACTCCCAGATGATTCCTGTATGGCTGCTGGAATATAAAAGCCATATCTAGATTATTTTGGCCAACAAGAGAAGCAACCAAAGAACAAAATAATTTCTCATATGGCAAGAGGCACTGTTTTGTGACAAAATGTGAAAACAGACTAAAATGTTCATCTAGAGGATAACTAGATGTGAAAAATACTTTCTACACATGTATGAGTCAAGGTGGTTCTCTTAGGAGCAGAGATAGGAGGGGAGTATTTCAGAAAAATTATACAGTCACATTTTTAAGCACTGAAGATTAAGGCCTAGGGAAAAGAGCTTATGAAAAAATTCAAATAAAAATAAGTGCAGACAGATAAAAACCTTGAGTCCTTTTGGAAAGATTTTTCTTTAAAAAAACAGTATTTATTTGTTATAATACTGGTACTGTCCACAATGCAGACACAGGTGGTGTTTCTATATCCACCTCAGAATTACACTTTGGAAGCGACTGACTGTTCAACATGCTTAAGTTCATGGACCATGTGAAATGGACTTGTGGATTTTAGCTGAAACTTTAAGATGTCCTTCAAAAGCAGACCTGACACAACTGAACCAGTGATGAATATCCATGCCAGAGAACCAAATGACAGCAAAGAAAACCTTGAGCAGACATTTCCATGCATATATTCATCTATGATGCCATCAGATTTTTCATTAGTTCCATGTTGCCTTCCTTTCATTTAATGACTTTTGTCTTAGCTGCCAAAATAAACTTCATCAGCTTTTGCTGAGTTCTTCACATTCTCCTGAACCAGTCATCAAACAGGCACAAATATCCTTTGGCTCAGTTGCTTCTGCCAAATAAATTTATAATCTTGCTTGGAACTCCAGGCTGTGGAGTATAAAACCAACATGTGAAACCTCTTACTTATATGTTTAGAAAAGTGATCTCCAGGCCAATTGTATAATTTTTATAGGCTCTTGTTCATGCTGTGTTAGACCACCCACCATCTTGAGTGTGTGATTTTTAATTATTTAAACATAATACAATACAAAGCATTTCCTAAACAGTGAGCTTTTATGCTTGCAGTTACTTTTGAGCAGAAATAAGGATTCCCTCACAGAAACCAAAACTTGGTTAGATACCTACTGAGCCCTTGTTAGGGATATCTGGGACCCAGGCTGATCCTGTCAATGCATTCCTACTCTCTGCTACACAAAGGACAGCAAGCTTTGCCCCATGAACCACAGGGCTGGGTTTAACCATGGTAAAAATCTGAAAAATGTTATCAAATATCAAAGGAATGTAAACACACCACGTCTGAGAGTATTTTATAGTGTCAGCTAAAAAGTAGGTTGAGGTTACAACTAAATTTTCCTGGTAACAAAGGTTTGTTAATCCTGGTGCTCTGCCTTTAACAATCTAGTCTGCCACTTTTTCCTCACATGCATAATTTCAGTGAAGCAATATTACTAGGTCTCATAAATCTCTGAGTATTTGATAGTTTTCCTAAACCCTCAGATCGTAGTTAAATAATTTTAAGAATTTCAACTTTTTTAATTTTAAGAACATGACTTTTTTTCTCAAGATATCCTGAAGCAATACTCAGCAAACCAAAACAAAAAATAAGCTCAATTGATTTCATAATCATGATTCTATTCAGGAATTCCAATTCAGAAATCCCATTCATGACATCTTACTCTTTCAAAATAGTCTATTAAAGCTTATAAAATTATTCATGAGAAAAAAATGAATGGTTTGCTTTTATTTCTCTATTCCACTCCATGAAAAATCTATAAAATAACTTGATCTGAAACTACTTGGCAGTATAAATGGAACTTCACTAAAAAAGAAAAGGGATATAGTTATGATTGCTATTATAGCAATATTGCAGTCCTTAATGCTCTGAGTTATTTTTTATTCTATCTATGCTTAATATAAATGTTTTAGCTGAAGTATTTATATTTCAATTTCATCAGTCCTTTGTGATTCCTAAATAGAGATTGAGTAATTCATATTTACAGCATAAGAAGTGTTAGAGTCTTACACCAACACCTAATCCAAATATCAAGACACAGAGAGAACCTGAACTCATGGTAACAGAAGTGTAATCTGAGAATTCAGGACCAAATGTCTTTGTGATGTGACCACAAAGATCCTCCTATTGATTCCGTAAAGTCCCACCAAGTGTGTGTTCCCCACTAGGCTGAGGTTTCTGCTTTGTTCCTGAGCATGCGAGCTCAGGGGGAACAAACAAGGACAGAACCTGGGATCCAAGTAAAACAGAAATCTGCTGCCATTTTCCATACAGGAATCTCTAAAGGCAGCAGCAGCAAACTAGCAAAAGCTGAGAAGTAGCAACTATGGACCCATAACAAGTGCATGATAGGTCCAGATCCTACCTGGTTTAATCCCTACTTTTTTGATTCTTTTACCACCCACCAACTGTTACGTTTTGATAATTCAAATAAAATGACAAACCATCAAAGTTAAAGCTCCAAAATGCTGAATTACAGGACAGTCAATTAACATTTAACATTTATTAATATGACAAAATAAAGGTATGGATTACACAAACTTCACATTTTTTAGACATAGTGTAGCTGAACAAACTATAAAATCACTGTGGTTTTTTCTGTCAGGAAAAACCCCAAAAGCTACTAAGAGGCACCATGTTATTGGGCTACCACATGGAAAATATTTTATATAAAGAGGATCACCAGTGACTGAATTATTTTTGTTACAGGCTAATGTAGTCAAGCAATGAAAGATTTGTGTGTTACTATGTAGAGAAATTATATGAGGGGGGGAAAAAGTCTAAATCTTTTTGGCAGGAGACTTGAAAGTAAAGAAAATCACATCAAAAGCCAGGAAGCTACACCTATAAAATTCATCCCTGAAAACCACACAGTGGTCTCCTATTACATTCATTCATAAAGCTGGTGGAAATGGCAATCCCTGATGCACACGTGGATTGTATAGGTATCAATTAGGATAGGCCAGGTGGGGAAAAAGGGCCCATATAATATGGGGCATTATGTATTAGATACTTGGTGTTGGGTTCTTCACAGGGGACTTGCAGAAGTTTTCAGAGTTCAAGGCTTAATTTGAAAATGTAAGCCCTTCCTTTCCATGGGAAGGGTTGTCACAGATATCTTTTGTGAAAAATCCTTTCTTTAGGATTTTTCTCCCTTCTGAGAAGCTGCAGCCTCAGCAACAAATGTAAACAATGGTTATCTGCTGCTGTGGAATGCAACAGGTGGATCCATGATTGGTCTTGGGTGGATGTTTGGATTTGCTGACCACTCACAGCAGAGCTGCTCTTACTTTCTGCTGGGACACAGCTCCTTTGTTATTCATTCTTTTCTATTCTTAGCTTAGCTAGCTTCCGAGAACTTTTCCTTCTATTTCTTTTTAGTATAGTCATAATGTAATATATATCATAAAATAATAAATCAAGCCTTCTGAACATGAGGTCAACATTCTTGCCTCTCTCTTCATCCTGCAACCCTTGCGAGCCCTGTAACAAAGGGACACTCAAAGTGTGGAGAGAAGGGCAAATCCAGTTCTCTTCCATAGCCTCATAGACTTCTTCCATTCCATCTTCCATTCCACCCTTCCATCCCATTGAGTATTAGAGCTACAGCCTCAGAGGAAAAAATCATATTAAATCATGGTACAGCCAGAGTTGTGTCAGGGCCTGTCCTTCATGTACTTTCAGCAAGCTCTGGAGACGGAATCTCCTCCTCTGTATTGTGTCTCCAGGGCCCATGAGTCTATGGAGCTGTTCCACAGTAACTTTCAGAAACTACCAAGTGAGACAAGTAGGACAAACCTAAGCAGAGTATTCCAGGTATCCCCTGACAAGTGATAAATAGAGGGCCAATTACTTCTTCGTCTTTTCTTGCTGGTGATGCTCTTGTTGGTACAACCCAGCATGTCAGGCAAAGGAGGAAACGAAGGGGGATGAGCAGGACACTCCTCCACACAAATTCAGCTTTTATGTCCATTCACCCCAAATGCGAAATGGCATCTTCAGGGGGCAAAGCAGTTTTATCATGGGGCTCCCTTTGGTGCAGAGATGAAAAACTGGAGTACAAGACATAACTAAGACCCCGAAACTAGGGACAGCATTTCATGAAACAAGAACTGTTTTCAGTTTAGGAACAGGATTTATAATTGTCATCCCACTAATTTCTCATTTTACATTCTAGATATCAAGAAAATATATGAACAGCAGCCATGAGATGTGCTTTGGGATCAGGATTGTATGAAGTACAAAAAGGTTTTCCTAAAAGCTGAGGGACATTCCTGTAAGACATGTTATATATGACCCTAGAAGCCCCAGGGCCCTCTTATATCACCTTGGCATGAAAAGGCTCCTGTGAGAGCTCAGAGCAAGGTTGGGAGGATGGTCCAGAAACTGCCCATCAGCTTTCACGTGGGAGACAGCCATGACTACAGC
The DNA here is from genome assembly GCF_028769735.1 of Zonotrichia leucophrys gambelii. Taxonomy (NCBI): domain Eukaryota; kingdom Metazoa; phylum Chordata; class Aves; order Passeriformes; family Passerellidae; genus Zonotrichia; species Zonotrichia leucophrys. The sequence continues at coordinate 19,058,347 of NC_088169.1, read as the reverse complement.
CTCAATAAACATTTCCCTAATAAATCACAGGGAATGGGGGAGACCCAGGGCCAGTCCCATTCCAGCAGGCAATGCGAAGTACTACTTAGGGACCACCAGGGCAGACAGACCTATCCACAAGTCACTCTGAAAAAAAAATATATATATATATATTTTTTGGGGGGAAATAATTATAGCTCATAACAGACTACCTGCATCACAGTTCAGAAATTATTTGTTTTATGACCAGAAAATTTCATCTTGAACACCAATCAACATTTTAGTGGCAAGAAGATCAGACTCAACTGATACACTCATATCTATTTGTTGGAATAAATGTGCATAATAAAAATCATGAGTCTTTGAACTGAGTTTTATGCTTTCTACACGGTGCTGATTTAACTAAAATCAAAAGACTACTCCTCCCATACAGGAAGACAAATCTAATGAATGGAGCTGGGGAGTCTCAAGGTAGTGAGTGCTGCATTTCAAAAAGACAGCAGCACAGCTGCAAACCAACAATGGCTTTTGTGTCCAGGACAAAAAAAAGTCTTTACCATCCTGTGCAACACATAAACAGTATTGCACAAGTTTGTTTCTTTTAAATAAATTGAATTTTAATCAGATGTCATTTGAGTCCTTGGGCTAAATTTGCCACCTTTTGGTACTTCTGACTTCACACTGCTCCTCTCTACACGGTGACTTAAACGTACTTTGGAAGATCATTTGTACTTTCAGAAGTCTGAAGAAACCAGCAGTAGATGTCAGCAACTCGGGAGTTTTTTCTAGAGAAATTTTTTCTTAATATCCAAGTACTTAGCAGATTGAAAAGTTTGTTCAGGGACGGTCCTGCAGGGCAAAGCCTGGAAAGCTTTCGGTGCGAATGCATTTCCTGGGGATGGAAACCCATCTCAGCGCTGGCACGGCGGGTGCCTGCGGAGGCAGAGCCCGCGAGCACGCCGGCTGTGGGGCACTGGTAAATGGTGATTTACCGATGTACCGATTTACCAGCGGCCGGTTCTAGGCCGGGCCGGGTTCGTACCGGGCTCGTGACACGGCTTTCCCCGGGGCAGCATCACGGCGGCTCCGTGGGCGGCTGCGGGGCAGCATCACTGTAACTCCGGGGCAGCTTGCGCTGCTCGGGCCGGGACCCCCCGCCCCTCTCCGGGGTCTGCCCGCCCCGGCTGCAGGCGGGCCTGCCCCGCCCCGTCCTTTTATAAGCCCCCTGCCGCCGAAGCACGGCCCTAGGGCGGGCGAGTCAGCCAGCCAGCCAGCCAGCCAGCCAGCCCGCCCGCCCCAGGGTGCCGCGGTGCCGCCGTGCCCGGGGATGGTGGCGGCGCCCGGGAGCGCGCTGCTGGCCGCGCTGCTCGCCGTCGGGCTGGCCGCCGCGGGCAGGTGAGCGGGACGCGGGCGGGAGGGGCACGGCAGCTCCGCTCCCGGCGGGCCCGGGGCTGCTCTGCTGCTCCCGGCGGCCCCGCGTGTGTCGGGGGCTCCCTCCGGGCGCGGGGTGTGCGCGGGTCCGCCTGGGCGGCGGCCGGTCCGGGCCGTGGTGCTGAACGGCGCCCGCCCGGTCGGTGCGAGCCGCTCCCCCGAGGTGTCACAGCGGAGCTCTGGGAAAAGCGGCAGCTTAAGTTGCGGTCCCGATGGGGGAATAGCTGCAGCACCTGTGGGAAGGTGTGAGCACCCCCAGTTCTTGGTCTGCCAGCATAAATGGCCCTTCACCCGCAGCCTGTCATCACAGGTGTTGGGTTCTATGGAGGCAGAGGTTCTAATGAGATTTTGAGAGAGGATCAGTAAAACCACTTACTCCAGACCAAGCCATTCCAGTGTTCCCTCTGCCAATTCTCCAGAAACAGAAGTGCTGCAGCAAGGGAGCTCCTAAAGGGACAATTCCCAGCAACTGCATGTGAAGCCTTCAAGATGTTTTGTGGTTTATTTCTTTAATGTGAGATCTGTGAATGGAAACATTTGTCATCGAGACGTGGTAGTGTGCTGACCCAGCACATGCGAGGCTGTTGAGTGGTTAGCTCCTCGGGAACTGGAAGTTCATTAACTCCAGACCTGCTCTTACACTTTTATGTCTTAGAGAAAGGACGTTTGTTATTCTGTACCACCTCACTATGTACTACCATTGTCTAGGAAAAGAACTGACCTCCAGGAAGAAGGGATTCCTTCCAGTCAACAAAATGTGGTGGAGGGAGCCCATCCGGTCTATCATAGGGGTATTTTCGTGTGAAATGTTTCTTTTCTTCTTCCTTCTGTCATTAGTATTGTTGCTATTACTGTTCATTTTCTTATCTGGTTGCTATTTCCAGGAAATTGTTCTTACTTCAACCTGCAATCTTTGCCTATTTTGCCTCCAGTTCTCATGTCCATCCTGCTGCTAGGGGAAGGATGAGGGGAAATTTGGGGAGCAAGAGAGGGTGCCGTGTGGTTGTGGAGAGTGTTGGTGGGGGGACTGATTTGGGGAATACCATTCCTAAACCACAACAGCAATACAGGTTACAGCAGCAGTACAACCTAGTCCCGCTTAGTTTAAAATTGTGCTAATGTTGTCACACAGCAATCTTGTGACAGCCAATGCAGCCAGCTCTTTATTTCAGTCTCCTCAACTCAGGCAGTCCTCGGTTGTTGTGGTTTCTATTTATCCTCACTGCTCTTTGCTAAATGTCTCATAGCACTGTCAGCAATACCAAACCCACAAAATTCAATTACTTCTTTCCTCCCTGGGCACCTTGGACTGCTCAGTAGCCACTTGTTACCTTTAGCACCAGTGCTGCCTCTCAGAGTTCTTCAGACAGCACTCTTCCACTGCACTGTGATCTGACCTGCACAGTGTGCATTCTCTTGCCTTTCTTTTTTGGTCACATTTTTTGTCTGCAGATTCTTCAAGGCCAGGAATTTTTTGCATGCTGAGCAGACTGTGATAAGTCCAGCCATCTCACTCAGGTACTTTAGGTAGTTCCTCTGAAATGCTACAGGAATATCCAACAAGGAGGGATCAGAAGTGCCCTGTGCCTCCAGTCTACATTACTTTTTCTCCAATATCCAGGAAGGTTCAATTGCCATTCTCCCAGAAAGGGTCTGCCTACCTGAAAGAATCTCCTCTTTCTAATTTTTTTTTTAAATGCTGAACTCCTAATAGAAATAGCTAAGCTGATGGGTGTTGATTCTTCATGGGTGAGAGGGACTAACCTGCCAAAACTGGTTTTCCTCCCAGATTTTGGGATCTAGTTGATCTTTGCCTAAGGTAAGTTTTATTTTAATGCTTCTTGTGGAAATCACGAGTCTTTCCACCTTGTCCAGGGCAATATCTATAGAGTTCAGCTATGTTAATTTAATTTGTAGCTTTATGGAACATTTCCCAGCTTTAAGGAAAGTTTGTTCTGAAATCTTGAGAGATACTGTAAGCTTTACAATGACTTTTTTTAATATAAATTATTAAATATAACATTACTGAATCCATTTTTCCTGTGAAAATGAGCACATTTTGGAAAGGAATGAGATCCTTCTTCCTCCAGGCTTTAGGCATTTTAACTTTCCAGGGGAGTCATAGCACTATCTAGATGTATTCAGAGGGATTTTCTGAGATGCAGGCAGAATGTACATTCACTATCCAGGTGAATTCAAGGCCACTTTCTAGTCTGCAAGCAGAACATATGTTCTTTAACTTTATACTTGCAAGTGATGTAAGGCAGCAACATGTGGATAACAAAATGGAAAAAGGTTATTTTATTGTTTATAGGATGCAGAGGCAGGCTGCTGATTTGTCACACATAGAGGAGTTAGAGCTGTTCAACACACCTTTTCACCTGTCTGAAGATGTTCATGCACAAGAACATGTACTCCTGTAAACTGCATTGATGGCAAAGGTTGGGTGGCTTCAGAACAATTTATTCCAGCACTGAAGCTTTTTTACTTGTTGGGTGACACGAAGACCATTTCTTTGTATAGAGTATCTCAGATACATGAGCTTATGCATTTCCTCTGAATTCCCTTCTAGTTCCAATGGTTCAGCTACTTAAAAAAACTCTGGAGTAACACCTCGTGTCTTTGAAGTGTATGAGTGTATGCATATATTTGTTCTACTAGTTTGCCTCAGTGATGTTTGCAGGAACTGTTTCGATGTGAGTGCAGCCATTACAGATAAGCACAGGAGGATACTTGCAAAGTACTCCTGTAATATGAAAAATATTACCTTTTTTATGCCTCAGACTAAAACATGCAAAAGTTCTTGCCTGATGGCATTTTTCCACCATTTTTTCCCACTGTGAAATTTCTGTTGCAGTGTATTGTCCCCCCTCAGGACCCCAGACCACTTACTACAAAGCTCTCACCAAACAGGAATTTTCTGGGTCAGAACCAACACTTTGGACTCTCTGAAGAAAATGCATTTTAAATTATGACTTGGATAAAGCAATGGGGAGAGAGGATTTTGGATAAAGAGCAGAATTTCATAAAGGGGACAGGCTTAAGGCGGACAACTTACAGCAAGCAGAAGGAGAAAAGAACTAAAGCCACAGCACTCATAGAAGCACAGAGGAGGTCTAGAAGATTTACATATTTGTGAATTTCCATCAGATTTATAATTTTGGCAATTAATATGGCAGGCTTTCCAACTCTTGCAGCTGTTGATCTGCACAATGACTTTGAACCCCAGGGCTTATTGGCAGGTGAAATTAAAATTAATTTGTAGGTCAGGGAGTCTCATACAACCAGAGAACCTGGGACTGTCAGTACTTATGCAATCACTTTGCATGTATGCAGTGGCTATGAGCCTGTAAGCCACTAGCTTTTATGAGGCTGCCTGATGTTCTCAACATGCTTTTCTGTGGAATCAGTCTTTCATCATCTAAGGCAATATTGCTGTCAGTTATGGCATCATGTATTTGATCCAGTTATTCATGTGACACAAGCTGAGGCAGCCCTATTGACTTCACTGATATTAAGATGGCTCATTCTAGCAAGGAGCTGGCTGTATTTTTTGCCCTTCAGTGTTTCTCATTAGAAAGTGTTTACCTTGCACAGTTAATTTATTGCAGGTGAAACATTGCCATCATCACAGTTTCTCTGATCAAATGGAAGCTTGCATTCCTGTTAAGGAGCACTGCTGTAGGTTTGGGGAAATGAAAATGGCTGCAAGTGGATAAAGCAAAAGAGAATTGTACAAAGGGGTGTGCAGAGGAATGGACTAGAGCATTTTCCTGCTGGAATTAGTGTTTGTGCTTCCTCATACAGCTCGAGAGCTCATGGGCAGCTGAGGGCTGTGGGCCGGCCTGGGGTGTGTCGCTACGGCTCCAGGTGGGATTGCTGTCCTGGCTGGAGAAAGAACAACAAGGGCCACTGTGAAGGTAACATTACCTTTCTGCTTGTTTCCTCTCTGCTGCTGCTTACTTGGTACTAATAAGCAGGTTTTTTACATGTCTGCCAGAAGTTACAGAAGGAAAACTCCTGAGGGGTGAAATCTCCAAATCTGTGAGAGAGCAAATAAAACATGCTTGAGAGACCATCTCCTCAAAAAAAGCAGAGCTTTGAGTAAATAACACCAAACCATAACTTGTTCAAAAATTTAGATCCATAAGGCACCATCTGTTCTAACCTCCTGCACAGCCCTGGTTAGTAGCTGCACTGTTACAGCTGTTGAGTACGTGCCATAAATACAGTGTTTTCTAATGCTATATAAGGATCTCTAAAATTATTTCATATCAGTTGGTATCCTTTATCTTCAGATTACACAGCCTCTGAGAACCATTTTTCTAAAAATACTAAAAAACCCTCAATAATAAGTGCCCCTGACTTGAGCTTGGGTAGCCAGCCAGTGTTCTGATCTGTGGATCGTTTTCTTAATGAAGAGACAATGACCTTAGGACACTTTTAATTTGTGAAAGGTCTACATATCCCAAGGAGAGTGCAGTGTAGAATCTCTCTATCCAATTTTGCTTGGGCAAAACGCAACAAAATCATAAAATATATATGTTTTAGGTCTTCTCAGATGTTGTGCTTGTTGTCCCAAAGAGTTTGGCCTTTTATATCTAGTGAGTTTGTATAGAGGCTTAAGATTATTCATTGCTGAAAATCCATTTGCTAAAAGGGAAAGATGCTAAAATGTCTCTGTTCTGTATATATGATATGCCATTTTAACAAAAGAGAAAAGGATTATTGTAGTATTTCTTGCATTGCTTAATTGCACTTTAGTTTTGATGCAAATTAATACCTGGAGAGATAACTGGCAAATGTAACTTTTGATCAGCCAGTGAAGTAGGTTGTCTTGTTTTAAAGCAATAGGCTTTCATAAAATTTTAAGACTGTCCTTTGGCAAATCACTTTAAGCCATCCATAATGTAATTCTGCATTGTAAATCCGGATGTGCCAGTTTTCACTGCTTCAGTGCTAACACTGCAAGCTGGTCTTTTGCAGTCTGGCATCCCCTCAATTACAGAAGACAAAGGGGTCCCATTCCATCCCATGGGAGAACATCCCAAGCAGGGATGCTTTGGATCCCAGGGGAGCAAGCTGGCCTTGCTGTGTGTCACATTGCATTCAGGGCTGGAAGAAATGTAGAAAAATGCCTCAGTCTGCAGAGTCAGTACCTTCAGTACATCTGCACGTATCTGTTAATGGAGGGAAGATACTTGAATTCAGAAAAATGAATTTTAATATGAATTTTACTATATAGCAACTAAACTTTCCTATAGTTTGCAGATCAGTTTAACTACATAAGGAACTGAGATTCACACCCTGGTGCACACTCTTTCACTGTTTCCTCAGCGGCAGTCCTGTCATAAATGCATGTTTGGTTTGCTCTTCCTGAATAACCCCCATGCTGACAATTAAAGTGATTTCAGGAGCCTTAAGGCTTATAAAAGTCAGCATTTAATTTCTGATTGATGATCCAGATGACTTAGAGTTGCTCCTTAATGCATCCAGGTTAAATGTAGCCCTCTCAAATTATTGTAAACATGATGCCAATATACTCCCTGGGATGTGTGCTAAGGACAGTTGCCTGATGACAGATGTGCTCTGGATGTTCCCTATGGGACAGACACGTTCCTCAGCTGTAACTGAGGAGATCCAAGACTGTAAACTGCTGTAGGATTATGTGTCTCCTTTGGCTCTAGGAGAGTGCTGCTGCCTCTTTCCTGCTCCAGATGCCAAGCATAGCAATTCAAGCTGCTGGCCAGCTGCTTCTCACAGAGGCTTCCTAAAGAAAGGAAAAAGGCAGGAGTACAAAACTAAATGTGCCTTGTAACTATTGCAGAAAAAAAAAAAAAAAGAGGGAGAGACCTTTTGTCTTTACAAACCTGGAAAAAACCAAATTCTTGTAATTAATGTTAGTGCCACTATTCTGTGTTAGTGCCACCTTTTAGGCAACTAAGCAGGGCAAAAGTTCTCAGATAGAATATTTCTAACTTTTTATTTTTCTCTCTCTTTTCTCTGCCTGACTCCACCAGCTACCTGTGGACATGGTTGCAAGTATGGCGAGTGCGTGGGACCAAACAAATGCAAGTGTTTCCCTGGATTTACAGGGAAAACCTGTAATCAAGGTTTGTGCATGTGCTCCAGAAAGGAGAGACTGTTGGTTTTCTGTTTCCTTGTCTTGTGCTATGGTTTTTGTAATCGTCCAAAGCAGTAAACCAGGATGCTTTTTTGTTTATGTAGAAGAACTTAAGAATTTAAGGCTTTTGCATCTCCAGCATCCCAGACAAGCTCTAAGCCTCCTTCAGCAGACAAAAGTTTGGACCTATATTGTTTATCTCCTATGGGCTGATGACAAGGGCAAACTCATGTTTATAGTCAGAGGATTAAGGCATGGAGAGATTATCTAGGAAGGTATCAGAAGAGATGGAAGCCAATTCCAGAACCCGTGTTATTTTCTTTATTAGCAGCCCATGTTTCTTTGTAAATTAATCTTCTAGTCAGAAAGACTTGCATTGTTATATGGTAGATATTAATTTATCAATCTGCCTGGGCTGTTTGTATATGCTGATGGTATTTCTGAGAACCATCATTGGGAGTCCTTAAAATTGAGTTTTCAGAAACTTGAAATGCACCATTTTTCCCCCATAAGTTTGGAATTTGACATGGAAATATTTCAGTTAGCACATTGCTAAGAATTCAGCTTTTTTTTTTCCTGTTCCAAAATATGAGAGCCCTGTCTTGGATCATATGAAAGGAGCAGGTCACTGTGCATGGAGAGGCAAATGAGTGAACTGTAGGTGCTATGATGGAAGCATGACATAAAGACCACACAAATGACTAGGTCTGTCCTTGCTACCTTCCTGAGCTCCTGCAGGCTTTGCTTGAAAATATTCCATTGACATGCTAAACACACATTTTTTTATAGTTAAAACAGCCCATTTATTACACAGTATCTTTCAAACAACATGCCCTAAAGATATGCTATTAAGTATTTTGGAAAAATCCATCTTTTGTTGTTTCTCACAGGGAAAGAAGTTAACTCCTCAGCACCACTAGAGAGGAAAGGGAAACAGCAGCTGTGGTGATGTGTAACAGATATATAAGTACCACTTACAACTTCAGCCTCTAAACACAGAAGTTTAACCTCAAAAATTATTTGGCATCCTAAATGTTGCTGAAAGGCAACAGAGAAGCCCTCAGCCTTTAGGTGCTTTCTGTGCGGTAATTCCATGTGCATTTGACATGCTCTCCACAGGCAACTTGATCAGTTCTGTGCACTTCAGCAGGTTCTGAGGCTGAGGCTTGGAGGAAGCACTGCACAGAATCCCTGTTAGCTCCTGGGCTTTTCTACCTCCTGAAGCAGGAGCAGGATTTTTTCAGTGGAGTGGTGGCTGGCACAGGCCAGAAGTGTCCAAGAGCTGTTTGTTTCACCAGTATAGCTGTATAGGTGGTCATGTTCCATCAGCCAGGACTGCTAATACCCACTTCTAATTCACTGGCAGATGTAGCCTTGGTCTGTCCTTACAGCAGAATGTCCTGCTGAGCAAGCTCAACAAGAGCTAACTAAAATAACTGTTTTTACAGTCACGTAGACACTTACTTCCCATTCCTCCATAATGACATGGAAAAAGGAAAAAAAAATATAGTAGGTCTGCTTATTCAGAGATAAGGGTACTGTGTTAGTCTGCCACCAAGTCTGAGCTAATTAGCCTTATCTCCATAGGTTCTTTTTTAGAGCTGTGTATGCTCTCTGTGCATTGTGCGAGATAGGTACTGATAAGCACTTTTGAAAATGTATGGTCTAAGTGGAATAACTTTTGTTCCCTAGTGTGCTCTGCAGTTTCTTTGTAAAGAGAGTCTTAGTTATTTAGTGGAGTCACAGTAGCACAAAAATCCAGTATGATTTGCAAGCAGACAGGTTGTAATTTTTCAAACAGACCCTGTGGGAATAATAGAACGCAACCCTCTCTCTTCCCTGGACTGATCTGTAACAAGCACTTGTGCACCTCCACAAAGTTTATGCTTTGAATGGCCTGGAGGTTTTGTTCCTGTGGTCTGCAGGATGTGACACAAGAACAAATGCCTCTCCCATTGGAAGTGCAGTTCCTCAGTGCTTGCCTGGAGAGCTGCATCTTTACTGAAATTGTATTATTGGTCATATGTGCTAAACACATATTGAATGGGCTGCATATGCTGGTGCATTCTGTAAATGAGTTCCATCTATTTACTAATCACTAGAAGAGGTAGAGGTATCAGGTCATGGGAGTAAAAAACACAGATGTTGTCCCCTTGTCATAGGCACAATATCATTGTCAGCACTGCTCACCCTATACCACACAAATAAACGTTTCAGAATTCTCATTTTCTCTCTTGAAGGATAGATGTTGGGAATTTGAAATTGATTTAGTTTCTGAAAAACCTTTAAGTCCTGGAGTTTGAGAAGGATTTAGGATGTTTGATTCTCAGGATTTTGATATTTTTGAGACCCTTTTAAAGTCACATAATTATGATCATAAATTGTATTTCATTTCTGCTACTGATAGCCTTGGTGCCAGTGTGTAGCTCAGCAAAATTGAAGTAAAAATCTTTGTTTCACATTATCTCAAACTTTTTTGCTATTCTTAGTCTCATATTTTTGCTTTTCTAATTCAGAGGTCAACTGGAGGGCTAGAACCAGAAAAAATCCATTTAAAAACTCCCAAAAAAAAAGATTAGCTACAATTCTCTCCACCCCTCCACTTCTTCCTAACAAGGTGCCAAATGTGGCCAGAGTTTGAATTACATTTTCAAGTGTAGAGGTCTGTGTACATTGGTTTTACTAGCAGTCTTCCAGCCAGATGGTCTGCTCAACTCTCATCTTGCAAGGGGCTGGCTTATTTTCCATCCAGACAATTTCACTCTGGGGAACTCCACACATTAGGCAGTATTATCCATCTATATGCATGAATGTATAAAAGCCCAGCACTCACTCAGTTCCAATGACTCCTGCAGATGTGAATGAATGTGGGCTGAAGCCACGTCCCTGTGCGCACAGATGTATGAACACACACGGCAGCTACAAGTGCTATTGCCTCAACGGGTACATGCTGATGCCAGATGGCACATGTGCAAGTAAGTACCAGAGCTGATGGAACAGGCACACAAAAATCACCTAATCACATCTAATCCCAGCAGATTTTCTTCTTGGGATGAACTGATTTAGCTTATTCAGTATAGGGTCTTTGCCCCTGCTCCCTGGTACTGTCACAGCTGAAAGAGGTTTCCTATTTGGTAGCTCCTGGGTGAAATAAACTAGGTCGTACTTATAGTTTGGTCTTCAGAGGTGTTTTGGTCCTGATAGAAGTAAAAGTCTTCTTCATCTGAAGCAACAGTCTCTTGATCTGTTGCTTCAGATGAAGAACAGCTAGTACAATCTCAGTGTACAATCCTGCCAGTTCATCTGTTGAATAAGGATAACTGAATGGATTCAAGCAAAGCACCAATACAGATAATTTTTGACTGTGCTGAATTTCATGCGTTATTCTTTGCTTTACCTTTCTGTGCTCCACCACTGATTTATTTTATCTGTGTTAATATGCTTTTGACGGTTGGTGAAAACTGTTCTTGCAAACTTTTGCTGTATGATCTAAGGCTTATCTAAACTTATGAAAATAGGTATTTCTACCTATCTTTTTTGTCTTTAAGCCAGCATGAAATGGAAAGCATTCTGCCTTTTTTAGCCAACCTGATTTTTCGGACCTGGGGAAGCTTCTAGTTTATTGGTGACAGAGTTTTGTTTGTAGAAAATACCTCATGGACTCCTCAATTTTTTATATGTTAATTTATAAACAGCTTTCTTTATAATGAATGGATTTTTGTTGTTCTGATTAATTTCTGTGTTTATACATATCTAAATTAAAATTGTGTGATTCCTGCCTAGAATTTTGCTTTTTTTGTTATTTTACATACTGTTTTCAGGTTCTAGGACATGTGACATGGTGAATTGCCAATATGGATGTGAAGAAGTCAAAGGCCAGGTGCAGTGTCTCTGTCCATCAGGTGGCCTTCAGCTGGGACCAAATGGAAGGACATGCATTGGTATGGTTAGAGAGCTCACTCACCTTCTTTTCTGCAGGATCCCTGAAGCCATAAGATTCTGGGGAAAGGTTAGGAAGTAGTTAACCCTCCTCACTGGCTTAAATAATGCTTCTTGTTACTCTCAGTGTGATGTAAAATTTTAATATTTTTTAAAAAATATTTTTTTCTTGAACTATTGGCCATGTAATTCTTTGGATAACTCTCATCCCCAGTAAATAATTCAATGTTTTGACATGATTTAGAGTCATCAACAGATTTTGTTTCTCCCTATTGGTATGAGGCCATTAATTACTGTGCATTATCTGCAGGAAGCTGCCTTGCTGACATAACATATTATAGGATTTGGGCATTTTGTTTGAATGGGGCTTCTTTTATTGTGGTGACCCACAATACAAACTTCTCAATTTTTCTTCAGAATCCTCAACATTACCTGTGAGTTTCCTGTGATGAAGAAAGCATTGGTTATAATACTTGATACTGTGTTCTTCCATGAAGTTAGTTCACATTTTACTGCTTCACTCATAAGAACATGTGTGAAAGCCACCACCAAATATGAAATCATAAGATTTATTTATTAAGTTTATTTGTGACAGCCAAGAACAAACCATTCTCATGCAAATCCCAGTGAGTTTTTTCCTATTTTACCTTCCCATGGATCTGACCAGCATCCCTTCTCCTGCTGTAGACATTGATGAATGCTCCACAGGCAAGGCTGTCTGCTCGTACAACCGCAGATGTGTCAACACATTTGGGAGCTTCTACTGCAAGTGCCAGCAGGGATATGAGCTGAAATACACCGGTGGCCGCTACAGCTGTGCAGGTAGGAGCCAGCCCATGCTTGTTCCTTCTTCATTCTTCTCATTCCCACAGAGCACATCTTCCCTGTGGTTGCCTCCTGCACATTGTCCTGTCCTGGGGATGCTGCCTCAGAAATGGGTAGAAGATGTCACACTAAGAATATTCTTGATGGGACTTTGAATTTTTCTCTGTTTTTTTTTTTTTTCTGTAGCCTTATGAAAAACCAAATCACTGGCACTTGCAATTTAAATTGCCTCATTGTGCCAAGTCAAGGTGTGCAAGAGCTCGTTCTAAGTTGGCAACTGTTGACTAAAAAAATGCTACTTCTGTTAAAGGTTTTGTTAAAGAATCATTTTTTGTTGTCTTGGTTTCAAACTGTGATGAATAAGCAGACCTGCTATATTTTTTTTCCTTTTTTCATGTCATTATTGAGGAATGTGAAGTGCCTTCATGACTGTAAAAACAGTTATTTGGATGGTTTGAACAGAACTTGAGGAAAAAAAAGAATGAAAATAGTAGGTTTCAATTACTTTTCAGGTTTCTGTTGCATGAACAAGTTTCTCCCTAACAAAAATAAATACAGGCAAAAAGTTATCTTGACATTCTCAGCGTTAAAACAAATGTCAAAACATGCTTAACTCCTGTTTCAATCCATTGACTAAATGCTGGAAGAGCAGCAAAATATAAGTTACTGCAGCAGTTTCTGCAGGAGTATTGTTCAAGCTGCTGACTACCCAAGGGCCTGGAAGTGTTGGAACTAATACACATGCATCAAAAAGACAATTAATGGGATTTGTTTATGTTTAATTGATATTGGAAGTGAGGAGTGGGAGGAAGATCATAAGCAAGTTTGGAGACTTAGGCTTGTATTTCATGTCTGCAAACCCTGAGAGACTTCAAGTGGAAAAAATATTTTCTTTTCTCATACAATATGTGTGCACAGGAGAAAAATTGGAACAGTCTCAGAAGGGAGGATTTTATTTGCAAACTTAAATCTCACTTTCGGACACACCAGACTTTTGAGTCAGTCTTCTTGCTACTTGTTTGTTTGCTGACTTACATTATGAGAGGACCTGTCAGCTGCTAAAAATGATGCAATCTGGATTAAATGTGAGTGGTACAAACATTTGTGCACCAACATGACTCCCTCATGTGGGATAAATCAGAAATATCTTTGTAACAGAGCAAAATCAAATAATCTTTGTGCCTGTGCATTTTGCTGTGAGTTGAATGTAGTATTTTCTACTGAATTTTCCTTATTTTAACTTTTTTTCATGCAGCATCATATATATGCTGGAATGTGAGAGGTAGCTTAAAGATCCTGACATCTTGGCATGCTCAGGGTTACTTTCCATTGCATTCTTTCTACACTGAGTGAAAGAATGAGAACGTTTTGGTGAGCTCTCTTTTAATTGTTGTCACCCATTCTCTTGGTGCTTTGTGCATTTTGTTAATAGAAGAATGTGTGCAACCTGCAGTTTGAATCCTGTCTTCAGTCAGGAAATCACTGCATCCACCTTGTCTTTACTGGGATGAACATTTTCCATGGATGTCTAGGCCAGCATCTGTGTGTTTGGAGCTGACCCCAAGCTTTCTGTCCTAGTGTGGACCCAAGCTTTCTGTCCTAGTGTGGATCCTTCTGCCCCTGATGGTCTCTGCACTGGCTTGGTCTAACATCAGTGCTCGCAGAACCTGGATGAGATGCGTGGCACAAACAGGCTGTCAGGAGCCTTGGGCTTCAACACAGTTTTCACTGAGGCGTTTATATCTTCCCCCAGATGTAAATGAATGTGTGACAAATACACACAGGTGCAACCTCCATGCAGAGTGCCTCAACACCCAGGGCTCCTTCCAGTGCAAATGCAAGCAGGGCTACCAAGGAAGTGGATTTGACTGTGCTGGTGAGTACCACTGGATGGCAGCAATACTGCTGAGCTGTTTTTCTCCAATAATTGATCATTACAAGGCATGTTCTGAGAAAAGTCATGCTGAACAGTGCTGCAATACCAACAAAGCAAGACCTATCCTCAAAATAATATATTAACTGCATGACTCATAGCATAGTCAATACAAGTATCCCTTGTTCAAATTAATTTTGCCTGTAAGTCTTCAAGTCTCATCTCTAGCAATTGCAAGTAGAACAGAGAAATTAATTTGTCTTGAAGAAACAGAGAAAATAGTTTAAAAAAATATACAGTGATTTCTCAATGAATTCCCAAGGTTAGCTCCTTGGAGGGATACACACTCTCCCAGAAGGCTAACTTAACAAAAAATGAGAAAAGAGAGAAAAGCTATGACATCTCTGTTAAATTGTTTTCACTTTGTTTGTCTATTGAATATGGAAGACATCATATAAAGATGTCATTTCCCACTTTAACTGAATATGACCTTTCAAAAAGAAAGAAAGAAAGAAAGGCTGTCCTTGTCTTTATATTTAAAATGGACCTTTTAATTTATACCTTTATTAATCCTGGCAGATGTTTCTCCTGCAACATCATTAAAGATGTTTTCCTCAAGAGGACACTTGACCTCTGCTCAAACATTAAAAAAGTTTTTGTCTGTAGCAGATGAAGTCTACATAATATAGAGTAATGGTTGATCAGCTATGTCTTATGATTATACTTCATGGTCACAGATGTTCTCTGAGTCCCTCTCTTGTTCATGTTCCTACTCTCATTGTGGTAGCAATTGAAACTTACAATACACATTGATAAATTAATATTTTCACAGAATATTTTGAATTGCAAGGGACCCACGCGTCCAACTCCTGGCCCTGCACAGGAGAGCACCATTTTGTTAAGTTTCAACTTTCAGTATAGAAATGTTGACTTTTGACATGCAAAAATACACAAAAATCTGACTGATACTGAATGGTTTGATACGGACATAGGTTACCACAGCAGAGATGTTTAGAGCATTCTTCTACTCAAATTCAATTTATGAGCCAGGTTTCTTGCTAGACCACATGCCTTGTGATATGTCACTGCAGCTCACTGAAATGGGAGGATGCATTTGACTAGATACCAAAGCAGACTGACATGACACATCTTGGCATGGTTTTGTTAAAACAAAATGTACCACAGGTGAAATGTTAAACAAATACATGTCTGAGAAATATAACCTGTTGGTTTTGGTTGTTTTTTTTTGTTTTTCATTTATTTGCATTTTTTAAATGAGATGGTAAAAATTCCAGGGAAATGTTCTTTTTGACTTTATAAGTAGAATATATATTCTACATATAAAATACTTTATTGTCAAGCAAAAACAATTCAACAAGAATGATTGCTTAAATATAAATAGCAAAATTTTTTTCACTTATGAAGAGAGTTTTTTTGAGGTCTAGCCCTGTAAAATATCAGTTCTTAATTCTGATGATTCCTATCTTCTCGCAGGTGTTTTTCTCACATAGTTTGCCCTCTGCCTACTTCCTCCTGTCATATTTCCAATTATTGAAATCCATTTGTTGTTTAGCAGAGGAAGGATCCACGACTCATAAAGTGAATAGAACATACTAAATGGAAAAGAGATTTATTACAAGAGAGAATAGAAGAATAACATAGAGAGCAATCAGAGCCACAGGCAGGTCAAAAGTTGAAGGTCCAGCTAGAAAGTTGCAAACAACAATAGAGGAAGATTAAAATACAATCAGCTATAGGTGAACCCTGAAACGGAGAGATGCTAAATAGAGACTGGTTTCTCTGGTGGTAATTCTCTCACATATGTCTTCTCTTTAAGAGGGAAGTGGAGGAGATTCTTTTAGCCCTGAATGTTTCAATAGTTGACTTTTACTGCAATCCTCAAGAACATCTGACCAGTGTGACTCATGGGGGCAGGATGTGTCTTGCTAGTGGGGAAAATGTTTTTTTTAAAATAGTGATGCAAACAATTGGATGTACCAGCCAACAGTAAATACTGAGTGTTCTCCATGTCATGTGGCAATTGTGGAAAAGCTTTGCCTTTACTGCAGCCAAAAGAAAATTTGCTATGGGGTTTAATGGGATGAGGACACCATCTTGGGCGTTTAGGAGCTGAGGCTGTGGCTTCACACTTATTTTGGTGACAATGGCTACAGTTCCTGTGGCCCAGTTCCCAGCAGGGCTTGTGCTGCAGTTAAGCAAAAACCCCCTTAAATAAGCCTCCAGTACTCCACATAATTATTCCCACAGAGATGGAATCCTGTTTTCACAGGGAAGCATTAGTTCTTAATAGCAATTGTCTCTAGTATAAAAAAACCCAACCTGGCTACCATGGAAGCAGTATTTGCTTTTTTCAAAAAAATGAAAACTATATATTTAATATATAACTTAATTTTTGGATTATGAGAGGAGACCAATTAAGCACATTGCTTATAATGAAATTCCTGTGGCTACATCTCATGCTATCAAATAACTTTGTAAGTGATATAATATATAATTCACCTTTGCAAAGAAGGTGGTGGAAATTCTTTCATTCAGTTTGTGTGTCAATACAGTGACTTGGAGAAAGCTGCTGAAATGTCAGGCTGCAAACACTACTGCTGGTATGGATATGATGTGATTATTAAGGCACCCTTTTGCCATTTAACACTCCTGTGTCTATGAAATATTGGAGACCATTTCTGAACTGTCTGTAGCACATGTTTGAGAATCCATAGAGATGGATAGATTTGAACAGTCCCTAAAAGGGTCCTAGTCATTTCCATCTGGCCCCTATCTTGCTGCAATTTGTTGCTGTTCTCAGGTTCATGTGTTTCCTGATTTCCTATTGTGCGTTGAAAACCCACATTTCCCCTGCCACGTGCTTTTATGTGTATTCAGCATTTATTTAAGAATAGAGTCTCACAAGGTTCCATTAGCAATTAAGATTCCTGGGGGAAAAAAAAAACTATTTTTGATTAACTTTTTTTGGTCCTACAAAATAGCAGGAAAAAGGATTACTATCTTTAAGTCTGCAGTACCACTCTAATGAGCTCAACAATGACACTCCTGTTATTGCCCAGCTAGAGGCAGAGGTTACTTTTCTTCATTATGCTTTGCTGGGTATCTAAGTGTCAATAAAAATTCATGTTGGCTCTCTCTCTGCCTCTTGTATTACTCATTCAATTTTTGCTGATAGGGTAACCCTTAGACCCTATATATAATTTTGCTTTCTTTTTAACTTGCCAATCCTGAGAAAGGCTGGTTTGACATAATAAAGTTTCAAAGCTTCTATGATTGTCATTTTTCTGATTATATTCCTAAAATTTAATTCAATATGGAGTCAAATACTGCTGTCACTCTTCAGTGAGTAACACTTGGGCTTTTGTCACCACACATTTCCTACTAGATGCCTTGCTGGCTGGTGTAGTCATGTATTAAGCACAGTCCAGTGTAACAAACTTGCCCTGATTTCTCAAAGTATCCTTCCCTAAATAAGACAGTAAAAATTTTAGAAATTATATAGGGTAGCATAACATATTGGTAGATGATGTTCCATGGTGCTTAGAAGAAAATAATAGCCCATAATCTGTCTTTTAACTTATCTGTGAAAGCTTTCCAACTCTCTTAAGAGTATCTAAAAGAAGTTGATCACTTTTAGAATGATTTCTGAAAATATGTCACGCTCATCTAATCTTTACTCACATCTACAGACTCCACCTACACGTGGTAGATTGTTGTCTGTCTCCCTCAACACCTCTTCAACTCTTATACAGAGAAGCTATAAAGGGAGCTAAGAAAGGGTTTGTAAGCCAGTCTCCCAGGCTTGTCTCTCACCAGGCTTTTAAATGCTCTGTGAGGTGTTGGGGTGGAAGCAGTGGGGTGCCGGCTGGAGTGCAGAGCAAGCTGTCTCCCACTGCATGCCCTGGATAGTCAGGGCCAGCAGCAGCTGCAGTCACAGGGCTGTGGAAGGAAGACAGACCCTTGTCTGTCCCTCTCCTGTATCATCCCCTGAGTGCTTCCCTTTGCACAATGCAGCACAGTGTGTTGGCATATATTCTTTTTTTTTCAACACAACTTTCACAACTTGGTCCTACACCAATCCATTTCTGCAGGTTTATAGTTTTGTAAAATTTCTGTGAGTTTTTCTGATGACAGAAAAGTTTTAGCCCTCAACCACTGTTTGCCTTTGTTTTTTCTACTTCTTGCCTTAATTATCCCTAATTCAAAGAAAGAAAATACCTTTGAAAACTGAGATATTTTCATATTAGGGCAA
The DNA here is from genome assembly GCF_028769735.1 of Zonotrichia leucophrys gambelii. Taxonomy (NCBI): domain Eukaryota; kingdom Metazoa; phylum Chordata; class Aves; order Passeriformes; family Passerellidae; genus Zonotrichia; species Zonotrichia leucophrys. The sequence continues at coordinate 19,039,903 of NC_088169.1, read as the reverse complement.
TAAACAGAAATTGCAGGCTTCCTGATCAAAGGTAGGTGAGAAAGAGCTGAACTGATGTGAAATGCTCAAAAATACAAAAAATACATTTCCTTGCACTTTTTCCAAAATTCTCCGCAGTCACATAGACAGATAAGTGCACAAAGGTTTGTGACCAACATCTCAGTATTTATCTACATATTTTGAGGCAAAGGGTCCTGAAAAATCACTGCCTCAGGTGTAGCACCCCAGAGCACCAGAGAAGATGAGCTGCTCATTCAGGCAAATCCACAGCCATGGATTCAAAGGAACAGACTGAGTTTAAGGTGGTGTGTTGATTGGTGTATCATTACATTGCATTGATCCTCCTGCAATTTATGGCTAGATATAAAAAGCCTCAAATCTACACCTCTGGCTACTCTAAAGATGAATGCAAGTTGTAAGGAGACTAGTGCTGTGTCCTAAAATAATGTTTAGTGTCTAGAGTCTCTGTCTCCACAAGCATGGAGATTTTCATAGTGCAGCAGCAAACTGGAATCTGCAGGCACAAGGGAATGTATACCTTTTCATCCCCCTATTTTTGTCATTCCTGTCAGTTGATTTTCCACTTTGTTAAATTTTGCACACACAAGGAGATTGGTTTTCTGACACTACAGAGGGTATTATGTTGAACTGTAAGAATTTTCCATTTCATGAGAAAACTTCAAAGCAGAAACTAAAAGCAGATGTTCAGGTTTGCTGAGCAGTCAGTCCTGTAGCCTTGAAAATCCCCATAGCCTTTCTGTTAAAAGTTTCTTGTTACTGACAGTCAAGCGGAAATTTGTTTGGAATTAAGCTTTCCTGTTAATTTTTATTGCTGAATTCTGAGTTTAGACCTAGGGATGGCATCATTGTCCAGAGGATACTTACTGGAGTATTAGTAAAGAGCTTATTTGCAAGCATTTGACAAGCAAGCCTGTAAGTTTTATCCAAAAGAAGGAAGAACAAATCCTCAAGTTTGACTTTGATTTTATTGGCATATGTTTACTTCAACAGCAATCTCAAAAACACCTAAATGCTACAGTGAGCACACCAAGAGTCTGATTCTTTCCTGACATACTAAATAGCTGCCCTTGCCTTAAATAAAATGTGACAAATTCACAGTGATAGGATTGTATTTTCCAGAAGTGAATATAAATTCAGGGAACCTTCCTCTTTTCCTACTAGACTGCAGTTCTATTTTATTTACTGGTGTTTTTCTTCTGCTGTGTCTCCATGAAAAGAGGCACAGAGAAAATAGTGTGCCTCTTTTCATGGAGGCAGACTACCCAAGATACCAAGTCCAGTCTATCTGTCTCAAAGTACTACTATAAAATTTTCATAAATATATAGTGAGGAGCAAAATAGGAATGTATTCTTGCCCTGATAATATAATCATTAGAGGGAAATAAAAATAGCTGTCTTCCACCATCATTTTTAATCCTAAAAGACTGTAGGCACTGCAGCATCAATACTGATTGAGAATCAAAGGTGGGAAGCACTATTCTGATCCACTGATGAAAATAGTTTCTCTTTATGAAAGAGCTTTTTTATAGCACACTGGAACTGCTCAGCTGTCATTGTTTTCTAGGTAGTTCACAAAAAAGACTCAAACTGTCAGTCATTTATGACATGGTTGTGTACAACATTTGATAGTAGTATCCAAAAGGATAATTCCAGAATAATTAAAATAACACCACTTTATCCAAAACTATAAGATAAAATATTTCACATCCTAAAGGAGTCATAAAATGGTAAATTCTCAGCAAATGCTACATTTATGTTCTAGTCCATCTTGGGATTGCAATGTGGTAAAAATTTGGTATTTTTGTATTCTCTGAACTTTGATGTTTACCCCTTACATTAAATAAGAGCTAAAAGAAATATGATGGAGGAGCTTGATGTATGTCTTCTCAAAATATCCTAATTTCAGTAGCTTTCAGTCTGCCATGGAAGGAAAATTAGACCAGAGAAGTTCACAAAAGACAGGCAAGAGAGATGCTCATTATTATTAGGCTGCAGTTGCTGTGGAGGGGATCCCATCTTCATGAACAATTTTAGTCCAAAAATTGAAGAAGGATTTTTGGGTTTTTTTGCCTGAGCTCCAGTGTAAAAGTAATTTAAGTAAGGGGCTCTATGGCCTGTGTTACTCCTTTGTTACACAGACCAAAGAGATCATTACTGAGGGTTGCTTTGGTCTTTTCACTGTAACTGACAGCTGTCAGTAGTGCAGAGCTGAACATGTGCATATGTTCAGTTCTGTGCAGAACTGAACTTACATCTCATAGTAGAGACCTGGACCTTGTAAAGGACACCACAGCCCCATTTAAAAACATTGTCATTGCTGGATGATTCCTTAGATGAATATTTTCTATTTTCTTCTTGGTTCTAGTTATCCCTGAAAAGTCAGTGAAGGAAATTGCAAGAAGCCCTGGAACAGCTAAGGACACAATTAAGAAACTTCTTGCACAAAAACACAGTGTGAAAAAGCATGAAACAATCGAGAATGCAATCCCAGAAGCAGCTGTGACCCCACCTTCTGAGACCCACTTGCAGTTGCTGGACTATGAAGGTGCTGTTGATCTTGGTGGGAGCTACAGTGAGGAAGAGAAAGAAATTGCAGCTGCTGCAGAAGAGGAGGCTGAAGAGTCAGATGAAGAGGAGAAGGAAGATTTTGAAAATCAAATTGATGAGCGAAGCCTTAGAGGGGATGTCTTTTGTAAGTTTGTTTTTTTAAATGTCTGGCTTCAATGTAAATATGTCTAAACACCAAAAAATCATCACAAAACATTGCAGACACTTTATCAGTATTTACTTGTAGAAAATGAATCATAGAGTCATAGGATGGTTAGGTTCTAGTTAATGCTTTTGAAAATATGTTTGAAGACTTTGAAAAACTCAGCAAGAATTGTACAGCATATTAGAATTAGATGATCTTTAAGGTCCCATCCAACCCAAGCAATTCTATTATTATAACTGGTTTTTAATACAATTGTCTCAGTCAAACATTCTTCAAGGTAGTGACAAAAACAATTACAATGAAGAATACACACTGTCAATATTTCATTCATTACATTTGCTCTTTCCAAAATATAGAAAAATAATAAATACTATCCCACAGCCATTAAAATTGTAATAATAAAAATGAGAAAATAAAATAAACATTCACTTTATTGATATTTAACCTGGAAGGAGAGATAAGTACATATTTTTTTAAAGGAAGGATAATTTGAAAGTCCTCACATCTGGCCTGGCCAGAATTTTCCGTTATAGATCTCAGAGACTAAAATGCTGAATTTGTTAGAGAGATTTTTATTTTGCTAGGGGATTCTGGCAGAAAGTTGGTGTGCTGCTTCATGCAGAGATAGCAGCATGCCCAAGATGTAGTTTCATTAAGTTTGTGAACTCTGTATCATCTGTGGCTTTCTTGTTTGACACCAACTGTGATTCAAGACTTAAAGCATTGTATTATTTCAGGATACATTGCTTAAGTGTGTTTTCCTTCCTTTTAAATTTCCATATGCTGTACTTCATCCTTGTTATCATAAAAATTCAGTCATGATTCAGGCACTTAATTGCTTTAACATTTGGCTTTAAAAACACTTTCAATTTTAATGATATTGAGTGATCCTTCAGAGAAGATCATTAGCTCAAATTTACAGCTCATAAATTTGTACATTTTTTCCTTTCTTTGCTGATGTCTATTCAGCAGATTCCTTCATGACAACATTAAATTCCTCCATATAATCCCCTCGAGTATTCACATAGCATCTGCCTTTTGTATTATTAATATTGGTATTGTTTGTCTTCCAGGAAGAGTAGTTAATTAGAAAAAATAGAAAAGTCTCTTTAAATTGATTTATTATTTTATCATAGTAGTTATACTACATGATAAATACATAGGGAGCCATATAAAAATATTGTGAAAAAAAAGGGAAATATATCAACATGGAAATTATTCAAATAGGCCCAACTACCAAAATAGTGGAATTTCGTGAGAATTAGTATTTACCAATTTTTTTTAAAAACCCACACAATAGTTAAAGACAGCAAAGTGAAGCCCACAACATGTGAGAAATGTCAAAATTAAGGTGATCAATGAAAACTTAGATTTTTTTTCTTATATTTTTGTATCTTATGATACAGTTTGAAATTACTTCAAATTACTATTTTCCATGGGATTCTTGCCTTGTCCAGGGTGAAGAAAGGACCTGTCCTCTTGTGAAAGGTGCAGTTTAATAAATAAGAGTATTTATTTATTGATAGACTAATTATTTATTGATGTGAATATTCATCATTAATTATTTATTCATTATTATCAAATAATTAATCATAAAAATGAGAGTAGACATAATATTGGAAAGCTCTTTATTACATGAGAAGTGCCCTTTCTGCATATGGGAGAAGACACAGAGAGCTGGGCCAAGTACTTGGTTATATAAGCAAGGATTGCAGAGATGATACACTCAAGCTCCACTGAAATAATTAAGCACAACCTTAATTCTGACAGTTTATAACATTTTATTGCTTTTTGGCTGTCATTGGTAATTCAGAATGATATTGCCAACTGCAACTAAATTCTATATTTTGTACTTCATCAGTGTATGAAATTCACATCATGTTTAGAGCGCCTGTAGTGTCATGTATCCAGCCACTTATTACACAGAGACACTTTCTTTGGTAGCATCAAGAATAATAAAGAGGGATTAGTATTTGGCAATACTAAAAATGGACTGTTTCCCTTATGGCTTCACAGATCTTGATGCTGAACAAGAGAATTCCCTCAGTTAATCATGATGTTTGCTCTCATTCTTTTCTGGTAATTACACCACTCTGTGAGCTATTAATGCTCAGACCACAGCTTAGTTCATAGCTATACATGTCAGATTTGCAGCAAATGTAATTCTTTCAGAGCAGAATGTGGTAGCAGAGAAATAGGATATTCTTGTGAGTCCAGCCTAGTGGTACACCATATATATATAGGAAGCTCATCTTAAATTTACTACATCTTTTATTCTGCTTGATTTTTTTTATAGTGCCCACTCTGTTTCTCTGGGTTTTGATGTTTTTAATGGGTTTGATGACATCAGTGGTTAAGAACAAGTGTCACCATGATATGAAGGGGTTTGTATGTAGAGATTACATATCAGCTGTTGCTGTGTATAAGTTGATGTGAGGGCATCTGCAGCACAGAAAGAAGGATGGACTCTGCTGTGCCTAGAGTGGGACATATGTGTGCTTTGTTGGTGAGATCTTGTTCTTAGGGACCATGAGAGGAGACCTGTCTTTCTACAAGATCACTTGATAGCAGAAGAGCTAGAAAGATTAATTATGACTCCTGCCTATTATTTATGAGGGAGTAAACTTTGGATCCTGGCTGTGCATGAGGATGATCTGATGAAAATACTGGCACTTTCCAAGCAGTAAGTTTTATTTGAAACCTTTCTGTAAGCTGAAGCTTGCAGTTTCTCATAATATGCAGCTGATATCTTTCAGCGAGTGCAAAGCCTGATTGTAATGCCTGACTGAAAGCAAAAATAGATTTGGAAACAAAACTGGACTCTTTTTCTATCCATAACAGTTCTTCGCTTCACAGCACATGGCTACACCTGCACGTATCTCTCTCAAGTGAATTCAAGTGTAATTCAATAACTTAACAAATAAATCATTCTGGCAGCTGTTGTCCTCTGTTAAATCACTCCACTCTTTCCAGAACTGATCATATTTTAATAGCTGTCTTCATTTTGGCAAAGGTTTTCACAGCTTGAGCCTCTTTCACCAAGTACAAGGCCAAGTTTATGGCTTGAGAGTAAACTTAACACCAATCTGGATGTCCCTACTCCTAAATGTGTATATGTAAACAAAAATTAATTTGGAGAAATATGTATATTAATCCTTGCCTAAGTATGAATATTATCCAGGTGATCTAAGCAATGGACTAGGTTAGGAGAAGCTGCAAGGACAACAAGAGATGACACGCTCCTGGCAATTCATCAGAAAGCTCATAAGATTGCATAAATCTTCTCCAATTCAGCACTTCTGGAAGTGCCTCTGGGCCTTTTGTTAGTGTGTGTTGTCACTGGTGTACACAGAGCAATTTTTGACAGTTTTGAAGAAGAAAAAAGATGAAGTGGATGGCATAGTCTTTATGGTGCTAGGAGGCTCTGGATTGCAGTCACTTCTGAGTATATTCTCAAAACTGAGTATGTGAGAGCATATTGGAGTATTTAAATGGAAAGCCCTATTGGAGTATTTAAATGGAAAGCTCAGTCAAACTCATGGGAAACAAACCTCCCCTCTGAACAAATGTGCATCCATGTGAAAATAATGACTTTTAAAATATTTGGCATATGCATGTATGATGCAATGCTAAGTAGGGAAAAGTAATTTTCATAGCTTTTCTTAGCACAGCTGCCCACGGGATGGGGCTGAAAAATGAACTTCAGTTGTTTCAGGCTTTCCCCTAATATATTCTGTAAGCAGTAATCCAAAGGCTTCTCCCTCACTCCTCTAAAATGGCACTTTTAAACTCCTCCTGTTTTCATAGGTGGTCATGAATATATCACAGGTACCACCTGCTTATGTGTTTGCAAATGATAGAATACCTGTGCAAGCAGATCCTTCCCTTATCTCATGTGTGATTAATTACTTACACAGGGTATGCATAAAGAAGTTGAGACTTATGATTGTTTTTCAGTGAGTACACTTATCTATTAATCACTTAAAGCAAACTTAATAATAGAATTTTAAAAGACTTATAGTAATCTAGAAATTACTTAGCATAAACAAGAATATGGAATCTTTTGTCTCACCAGACAGGAGAGGATTTCCCTTGGTCTCTAAGGCTGAGAAATAATGCCTCTTTCAGGCCAGTGTCTTAGAGAACCCCCCTAACATTCATTGGTGCTGCTTTACCAATTCTTCCATTCAGCACCAGCTATCACTGCCCTGACTGCAGATCTGTGGGCCTTTGATGCCCTAACTTTTACAAAGTCTCTGACATTATCCATTTTTTGAGGCTGCTGTTGGCAAACTGCTGCCAAGTCACTGTCACTGCTGTCTGGCAGAGTTCAGTTTCATTTGATCATTATAGCAAGAAAGCAGATCAGGCTTCTGAGGAAAGATCACCATTTTATGACCTAGTGAATTTGTAATTTAATGGAGCTGTAGCTCCAGTGCTTATGGGTTAGAAAGCTCAGTGCTGTGGAAAACAGCAATTTAAGCAATTTTTTTAAATTCAGAGTATCTAATTGCTGTTAGGAATATGGGTTTGGTGTTAGAGTGGAAAATACATATATTGACTTAAAGGAATAAAGTTCCATTTTCTGTTCCTGTGATGACTCAGTACTTGACAAGTTGTTTTCCCTAGCTCCCAAGGTAAAAGAAGCAGCTGCCTTTGGCCCTCACCTGGCACAGAGGAAAATTCCAGTGTCGAGACCAGAGGAAGAAGGTGGCTTACTTTTATCATACAGTATTTATTTTCCTGTGTATTCTATCTTTTTGTGACAACCTGTGTTAGCCAAGTCAGAACTGGTTTAAAAGCCTTTAACGTAAACCAAAGATTTTGTGAGCATGTTAGAGACAGTATCTGGCCAAACTATGCTACCAGTTCCAACGTGTCCTTTTCCAAGCATATTTTACTGTTTATAACCCATGCATAGAAAGTTTCCCCACATAAGAACTTGACTTGCAATTGAATTTCACTTGAATAATTTCACAGTCATGAAAAAATAAAGTAGCTTCTATTGTCTATAAAATGAAAACATGTTGCATAGCACACAATAATCTTAAACAAACAAAATAGACAGATGTGCTGGTTGACTTTTTTTACAATTTAGAAAGCAGTAGTCTCAGATACAATGGATTTAGACAACAAAGCTCTTTAAATGCCACGTACTGCATGTCTCTGTCTCATGATGAAATACATTAAAATAACAAGAAGAATACTTCTTTCTGAGGAAATTCAGAGGCTGATGCATTACTCTTAATCTGATCTGTCAGGCTTGCATTGCACAGTGTCCCTTTGTGTGTGTGATGCTTTTCATCTGCACAGTCATGAAGGCTGTGGTGTGCTCTGGCTGACGCCCTTTTCAGGGTGCTCTAAAGGTCAACTGATCTGGGCTATTCCCAGCTCCATGTAGTTGGATTATCAGGTGCTGATGTAAGGGATTCTTCTCATGGGAGGCCAGTTTCTCTCAAAGGATAGAACTGGAACTTGAGCTGATTGCAACTACAGTAGTGTAACAAATGGAGAATGGAGAGCTCTAAAGCTGGCAGACCTCAAACAATTCCTGATGCTCGAGTTCAACACTAACAGCTCCACCTATACTTGGGGATTTGCAGGCCATTGATAAACAGAAGTCACAGCATATAAACTCATGTGGGTAAAAAGACACTGAGGTAAAGAAATAATTACTACATAATATTTTGATTTTTTGCAGTTGGCATCTCGGTTAACACTATCTGAATTCAGATTATAATTTTAGAATGATCTGTACATTAATAACTGTATGAATAAAGAACACAGTCTTTTAACAGTACTTAGGATATGCTCCTAAATGCTCCTGTTATCTCAGCCAATTTTCTTTTCAGTTGACTGCAGCTTCAGTCGAGGAGTTTGTGACTGGAAACAAGATGCTGATGATGACTTTGACTGGAATCCTGCTGATCGAGATAGAGGTATTCAGATATCTGCCACCTAGATAGGCTTTGATTTGATGGACTACCCCCTCCAAAAAAAAAGGGGGAAGGGGAAACTGAATCCAGGATTTTTCTTTTCTATCAGTGGGTTATCTTTATAATAGAAGAAAAGAGGCAGAGGATGATAGGAGTGGATATTGTTTCTTTGAAATGTCCAATAGAAAATATTAATCAGCAATATATTTCAAGAAAAATAAATCAAAATGTAAGAAAAATTATTAGAACATAACTGTTCAGAATTGCAAACAACAAGGCAATGGAAACCTTATTAACTGCTTGTTGTGTCTCTCCAAGATTGGTAGGACATTTAATCACACATCTGTCATTTAGATGGATGTGGCAATGTAGTCACCCACGTGCCTTAAACATCACTGAGATAGCTGCTCAGACATCTCAAACTCTGCAAGACAAACTCAGAATAAGCCAAGGGCAAGGGGCCTATTGAAGAACAACGAATACATGAATAGGTACAAATGCTGAAACCTGAGAAAGAGCTCCCTGAGAGCAATGTGGGACTGCTGAGTGGGTGCACATGAAAAGGTGGGGCTGGACGAGTTTGTTTGAAAGCATCTCTCTTTCCCTGTGGCACAGAAATGTTGCAGAAGTTGCTGCAGTAGTGACCAGTGGATCCTACAGATCCTGAAGGCTGCTTACAATTACCACACACACATTCTCTTCCTCTTCTTTAAGAGCCTTTCCATGTTAGTCTTCACTAATCCTTCCTCTCCTGCTCCACATAATTCCCTAAATCCCTTCTCTGTGCTGTCACTTCCAGGAAAACCTTACCCTGGCCTTATCCTGTCTCCCTGAACTTACATATGCTGATTGTGACTTCATTTATGGCCCCAGATGTTTTATTCCTTTAAGACTTTTTGCGTTTCTGTCACTTCATTGGTCTTCCAGGACTTGGGAAATAAGCTGTCAGTTCCCTTGTGAATTTGTCATTAATGCAGAGGACAGTGGAGAGAATATTGAGCTAGCTCAAGTACTGAAAGAATGTGACCACAGAGGCACAGCAGCCTGTTTCAGACTTGCATTTGGAAAACAGATGGTTTTGCCTTCAAAAGATAGTGCAAGGAAGAATGACTGTAATTGCCAGTGAAATATGAACTCATCTCCTCTGTAAACTGATCTGACTTCCAACCCTACAAGTTTATTCCTCACTAAGTACACTTCCTGCTGCTTTTTTCCAATGTGATTTTAAATTATTCAAGTAAACTACTTTCAGCTTCCCCTTATTTTCTTAGCAAATGTATTCAAATTGCTAATAAATAACACAAGTGCATTAAATTTTTAAAAAATTATTTTCTTTTTACAAGGTGATGGCTACTACATGGCAGTTCCAGCCTTTGTGGGGCACAAGAATGATATGGGGCGTTTAAAACTTCTCCTCACTGACCTCAAACCAAAGAGCAGCTACTGCCTGATTTTCAGTTATCGGCTTGCTGGTGAGAAGGTGGGAAAGCTAAGAGTGTTCCTGGCAAACAAAAAAACTGCTCCTGTCTGGGAAGAGAACAAAGGAAAAGATGAAAAGTGGAGAACTGGAAAAATAGAGATATTTCAGGGGGCTGAAACAACCAACAGTGTAAGTATAACACGGTTTATTAGCCAATTACCATAACCAACATGCTGGTTTGATTTCCTAATTCTCAAGTGTTCCACTAAATGTTTTATAGGCATCAGCAACCAAAAGGCTTATCTGAAATGGGAAACAGGAGCCCATATTTTAGGGGGCATTAAAGTTATCACCTGATTGTAATTTCAGAACTGAATCATCCTAATTGGTTAGAATACTGATGCCAGTAATTCTGTCATTTTGTAAAAATACTGCATAGCATAATAAATTAAAAAAGTAATCAAAATCTGCCCTTAATATCTCACACAACAGAAGCCTACATATGTGCCTAGAAAAATGAAAATTTTTCATTTCATAGACGAGGTTGCTCTCAAACCACACTAAACCAGACCATTCTAGCAAAAGGAGACATCATGTATAATCAAAGGGGGCCCATCACCATGGGAGTAGGGAGTACCAACAGGGAACACTGTGCACTGATGTATGCCAGAAACTGCCTCTAACAGGACTTCAGCCAGTTCCTCCTCGAAATTCTGGGGCCTGTTTTCCATTTGTGTGATGGAACATTTTCAGTGCTGTGTAAAGGCTTCTACTGTATAATTGAATATAGTGAATGTAAAGGAAATGCAAGCCCTTTTCAAGGTCCTTTGCACAGCTGGAATGATGCAGAAAAGCCCTTAAATAAATGAGAATCAGAATATAAAATAAAAAACCCAGACATCCTATTCATAAGAACAACCCTCTTCTTTATATATAGTATACATACTATACTCAGTACATACAAGAGTGTGTAAATATATATAGAATATGCACACAAAACCTGAGGATCCAAATAGATCAAAAATGAGCAATTGTAATGTCTTGAATAAATGAAAAGCAAGAACATCACATGCTGTGATAAAACCGCATTATTATAAGAGGATTTCACTCAATTTGCATTTTTTTACAATAAAAGTAAATAATCTTATTAAAGTAACCCATCTGGTATTGTAAATCTGTGCAGAGGATTTTAATCTAGTTCAAATAATGCACAAAAGCTTTAAAAATGGCAAAGATTCAAGTAATTAAGTCCTGTGTTGTAATAAAATATTCTTTATTTATAGCATTGTAACTAATTAGGAGTTGCTAAATGGTTGAATAAACTACATTTTCACCCTTAATACATATCTTTTCTTATGACAGGTCACTTTTGAATCAGAACGTGGGAAGGGTAAAACTGGAGAAATTGGAGTGGACAATGTTATACTAATTTCTGGTCCATGCCCAGAAGATGCCTGATAATGGACATTGAAGTATACCAGATTTAATCCTATTTTTTACACTTTATGAGTAGTGTATTTTTTGTATTCTTTTTTTAATTATAAAAACAAAACCAAAACAAACCTATAAAATTGTGCCTTGAATCTAATGCAACAATGCCAACAGAAAAACTGATGTTCAAGATGCAGAATACACTTTTTTGTGAATTCTTTTAATTTTGATACATGCATTGAATGTAATACTACTGTATTTTATAATTCAAGGTCAGGGTTTCTGAAGTATTATTTGTTAAGCATTTTTACAATTCTACGTGTTTTTTTTTTCTTCAAAGTCTTCTTGAGGCTATTCATTACTCTTCTGTTTCATTTTATCTACTCCATAAGAACATAAAGCAGTTTTTAAGAGAATGTTACTATTTCTGTTGACATAATTAACTTCTTAGTGGGTATGCTGTTCTAAAAATCAGTATGCATCACCCTGTGTGCAGTAAGACAGTCACACACAGTGCCAAGGTGTTTGTTTATTTAAATACTTGTGCAAAGATGAGTGCTAGGTAAATCCACAAAGTCAGGACACCAAGCAGAAATGATGACCACTATTTATATATTGTTAATCTTGATATATTCCACTTATCTAGTATATATTCAGTGTTTAATACTCCACTGTTGCTGAGCTGGCTTCTTATCCTGGGCAGCCTGGTGGTTTTTACTACTGTGGTTACTATTATAAGTGTTTACTATTGTATTATTGCTGAGATGTGCTGAGCTGGCTTTGTTTTCTTCTTATCTTGGGTGTCCTGCAGTAGCACACCCTTCCTCCCAAATTCTGTTACCCCTCTGAGTCTGGACGAGTTTGTTTGAAAGGATCTCTCTTGCCCTGTGACACAGAAATGTTGCAGAAGTTGCTGCAGTAGTGACCAATGGGTCCTACAGATCCTGCAGGCTGCTTACACCAGTTCCCAGTGATCTTTGAGACAAGTCAAGCCTAAACTTTACTAAAGTAATTCTATTGACAAATAACTTATATTAGGCCTGAGGTAAATATTCAATCTATCAAACAACTAGGAAGAAAGTGAAGACCTTCTTTTCCTTTCTGATGGAGCTAAGAAAGATGTAAGCGGATTCATGTCTTTGAGGAATATTTTCATTACCAATAAAGTATGTAAAATACCTTGATTGTCATCAATGTCTTTGAGTCACACAAATCAGTGATAAGAAATGATCCCTTTATAGTTTTATAAGCATTTAATGTTCACCATTAGCAGATGATGTTACCAACTGGCATGGAAATACAAGAGCAAAAAGAATGACCCATTATTAATGTTTAAGGAGCTTCACATTATGTACTGAACAAAAGGCTCCTGCTGGACTGCAGGCCTACTTTACCCCATTAGAGGTGAGAAAGAATGATTTTCATTGTCCAGGAGACAGTATGACCTAGTGGCCACATACTAAGTCTCCTCTTACACAACTGAAAAAAATAATCTTTGTTGTGAGTTCCTTCATGACTCTTTAAACATCAACAAAAAGGGTGGGGATTATCCACCACCCCCAGGAGCAGGAAGGTGAGCAGAACTTTCTCCCACAGAGCAGGAGCTGCCACCCACTGCCATGCTTGTCCATGCTCACAAGTGCATGTCAATGTACACATACACATTTGAGGGACCAGAGTCCAGGTTACATCTACTCTGAAAGGAAGTCAAATGACAACACTGTGAAAGATAAGAATGTTATTTTTGTCTTGTGATCTCTGTGGAATCCAGTACCTAACGGTCTGGATTCTAAGAGAACAGAGAAGCCCATGGAAAAGCCCTGGTTCAGGCAATGTTCAGTTAAATACATGTGCATACATTTTCCTCTTATTTCTGTGTATCCCCTTCCAGGCCGGCTGCTCATTATTTATTATTAGTGACCCTATTATTTCAGTTTTTGTATGAAGAAGGGCACATCCAAAATGACTGAATAGAATTTTGTGCTCTAACACCGAAGAATTTTGAAGAATTCACCCTTTATGAACCTAAACTTTTTAACAAAAAAACACCAGTCGAAATACCTTGAATTACACACATGAAGCAAGAAATGCTTGAGAGATTTCTTGTTGAAATACAGTATTTTTGTGCTGTGCACACAGGTGAGGAAAGGGTAGGCAGAAGTGAAATATCTGGAAAGTTTACAATGGCTATGCAACCAGGAAATGCAGCTTTTTTGTGAGAACTGGTTTGTGTTACAAAACAGATGCTCTGGGAAATGTACACAGACTTCAGCTTTGACATGGGAATCTGTTTCCTGGTATCTTTGGAGTTGTTGAGGTAATTGCAGAAAAAGGACTTGGGTAAAGCAAACTCTCTATTTTAAGAGCAAAGACTCTGGTAGCTTCAAAATGAGGGCAAAGTTCCTTCAATATCAAATTGAATGCTGACTGTGATTATGTCAGAATGCCTGAATATCCTGGTCACACTGAGGCAAAAAAGTGAAACAAGTATTTTTCTGGATTCACTCCTTGTCTGACTGAAGTTGAACTATTCTTACTGAAGATCAAAAAAATGAAAGATCAGTTTTACTGTAGTAAAATCCTGTGTCTAGCTTCAAACAGCAATAACTCATGTAGCATCTGTAAATACTAAAAAGCCTAAGAATCATTACAGTCTTGAGTGCTGCAGTGTTTGAAGTGCAAACGATGCATATATGTGGAGCAAACTGATTCCACCTAAAAAAGTGCACCTGGGCATTTCTTGCATGGGCAGTTACTGGGCATAGAAAGATACTGCCTGTGGAAGGCATGATATCTAAAGGATATTCACTCAATACACAAACAACAGAGAGCAAACACAATGAATATGGAGCTAATATTTATTTGTTGTTGGTTGAATCATAGCCCACCATGAATTATCACTGGGACCTTTAATACTTTAGTGGCACAATTCCATCCAAAAGTCAAGTCAAGAAGATTTTGTATTTCACGGAATAAGAAAATTATTTGCACAGATCAGTACCAACTAACTGCAATAACTGCCATAAGGCTTTCTGTAGTAGATGCAGAAGTGGTTTCAAATTTGTTTGCAATGGATTATCATTCACAAGATAGCTTGCATCATAGCATAATTGCAGCATAATAAGATCTGAATAGAAAAACTTAAACCTTTTTTTGTTGTGGATAAATTCAAAGATAGCTTCTGCAGAAGCAAAAAAATAAATCCCTTCTATACAGATAGTCATATAAACCACATCAGTGCATCAGCAAATTAACTGGTATTGTTTGCAACATTCATCCTGAAGATGGAACTGCTAAGGGCAAACCCTACATATTTCTCCTTCAGATGAAAACAGTAAAAGGAGATATTATGCCTATAGTCATTAATGCCTCAAAATGTTCCTGACAGTTTTCCATTACTGTGAAATCCATTATCTGCTTGATTATTTTAGACAGCAAGGAAACTGCACTGGGAGAATTTGAGCAAGTTAAAGTTATGCTGTAATCAAATGGCTTGAACTTTGATATCATCATTTGTAACTCTCAAGTCTGATAACACACTTTGGAGACTACCCTGCCTGCAAGTTATTGAAAAAAAAAAGCTTCTAGCTAATTGCCCAAATCTATACTGCATCCTTCAAAAGCTACTCAGCAGATGTGATCATCTAATCTTGAATGTTGTAACAAAAGGTTTGAATCACTTTTTTTCAGCTGCCAAAAGAACTAACAGAGGCATTTTATTTTGACCATGGTGAATACATGGAAATGCTGAGGCATGTTCCCAAAAGATGGTTATCTTTTAACCTGCAGTTGAAAGGAACTTAAAACATTTTCCAGCTATTAGATGTTATTTTATATATTAAAAAATTATTCCAACATGCAATTTTTCAGGATCAAAAGGATCAAGATAATTAAGAGAGGTTTTCAATAAGTGCTGCTCATATTTTCTTCATAATTGGTATATTGTTAATGACAGATTCATACAACTGCATGTACTGGAGGTATTGTAACTCATGACAATATATTAATGAAAAGGTAAATAGCAATGAAGTGTGAGTAATTTACTTGGTCGTATGTTACATGAAAGCTCATTACAGTGAAAGATTTTTCATAGAAAAGAATTTCTAATTTGAATAGTTACTAACCTCTCAAATACCTGACTTTAAAGGTTCAACAAAATTAGACATACAGTCTCTTGGACCCTCCCCTGATCTCCAGGAAGGATATATTATACAACTGTTGAGAAAACTGATTATTAATTTTTTATTTGGAAAATATTAAGCTGGAGAATATTCAGCCTTCTGTGATCCAGTGATTTTTTTAATAGCCTGATACTCTGAAAACCTCTCAATTTCTCAATATTTCTGTATTGCCTCATACCAATTTCTATTTCAGATATACTCCTGAGCAGAAACTTCTCTTTCAACAGATTTGATAAATCATTTAAAAAGTGATCCTTTGAGGTCCTCAGATAAAAGCTAACTTCAATCACACATTTAGAGTGTTTGATTAATTCATCTAAAATGAAAGGGAAATATTTCAAAGTTAAACATTATGTAAAATAATACAATATATGATAAACAATTAGTGTATCTAATTCTGATAGAAATAAGGTCTGAGTTAAAGGAAACAGCATGTCTCTAGACATGCTTAAAACAGCATTTAATTCTTTTGTTTCATATGCTTCCCTTTACTTCCATGAAAAGATGGTGCATCTCCAACACCCAGGATGGTTTGCAGGAGCACTAAATAGCTCCTCAGGTGTGTTCTGACAGGGGCCAGGCTCCAGCTCTCCCTCATATGATTCCCATGAAGAGCTTGGGAGTCAAAATGCTCCAAGAATCACTTCCTGGAGTGCTTGCACTGCTGCCAGTTCACTGCAGAAGTGGCACTTTTTTTGTTGTGTAGAGGAGCTGACATGTTTATTTTTCTGCTGTTTGCTCTTTAGAAAGACAGTAGCAAAGTTAGCAGCTCATTCAGGCACTTGAAATCTTTGTCCAGAGCTGATCACCCTGCTCCATTGCTTTCTGCTGCTGTACAGTGCTTAACTTTGGTGCCCAAAATCTGCCTGCTGAATTGGACACCTCTGGGGAGCACTCAGTAAATCTGACTTAAGTGGATAAAGCAATCAGCCAGAGTCTGGCTTTGATTTCATGTTGATAGCAGTTTAATGTTAAATCCCTGGGGTTTGATTCACTGCAGGTTATTACAGTTATTGTAATCTCCATGCTTTGACTCACTGCAGTATTACATTTTCTTGCTATATTTGATATCTTAATTCATGGTATTTTTGTGTACTGCACAAGGATTTGTCTTCCCACTTGAAAAGTGACTCAATTTACAATTATACAATACCATAAAAAAACAGAAGTCACAAATAAGATAAAATGGTACAAAATAATGATAAAATCTATTAGAAACATACGCCATAAAGTAATCAGAAACAATATATTTCAAAATAACCCACAAAAAACTATCCTCCCTTCAAGCACTAATTTTATTCTAAACTAAATAATGTTAACAGCTGATTTTTAAAATGCTAGAACAGATACTGTACTCAAGAAAGCCACATGTTCACTTACAGTGAGTTAATCAGTAGCATCACCTTCCTGCTCAGGATGTAAATATATGGGAGTCCTAATTTTCTTTGTCTTGTTTGAAATTGCCAAGATTTTTGAATAGTCACCCTTTGTAGAGGCAAGGGGGCACTTGTAGACTGGCTCAAGTATGTGCACTATTGAAAATGCATGTGAAGGTGTGAATAGCAAGATAAAAATGTTTGCCTTTATGGTTCAAGAGAGTTAAATTGAAAGATGGCTGCAAAGAGTATTGTGATACTGAGTGACTATGCAAGCAAATGGGATATGAAAATTAACTGTGGGTCCCCACAAGTAATGGAATTAGAAAAAATAATCAATCTACTTTACATCAATATCGTCAGTGCCTCCAAATGAGCTAATACCTCTAAGGAAAATTATCTGAAAGTGACTGCATTTTCTTCTGGAAACTCACTTGCACTGAAAAAGATCCAATATATTTTTCTCATGTTTCCTGTACTGGCATTGTAGTCCACCAAGCTGTGCAGTGCTGGAACACTGGATCACTTTGTAGTTATCTTCTTGCTTACACAGAGAGAAGCTGCTTATCTCAATTTCCCTCAAATGAAGTATTCTTCAGTGCTTAACTAAGCAAGTTACTCAGATGGCTTCATAACACTCCACTGACTCTGGAAGAATTTCTTCATAATCCTCCTGGCAATTCAATTTCAGGTCTTCCAGGGGGTATGATACTCCCACCATGTACTGGAACTCCTGCTAGGAGGAAGAGCCAGGAAACACATGGGAAATATTTCTCATCAATGTAGCCAGTTAACTTTGTGTGCATCATCCTCATAATCCTAAATTCAGCACATTCCAGTGTTACAGAAAATGCACAGGAATCTCAAGCCATGGAAATAAACAGCATGAGGAGCATTACTGCTCAAACTCATCCACTGCTCAGTGCTGGAGCCTTTATCTCATCACACAGAAGCTGCATCAGTTCAACAGCAGCCTAAGGAAATCCAGGGCCTCATCCACCTCCCTCTCAGAACTGGGTCACAGCCTGAAAATGTGAAAGTCACTCTTGAAATAACAGCCACCCAAGAAGTCACTCTTTGTGTGAATCAACAAACTTAAAATGCTGTGACTGAAAGTGGTCTCATGAAATGAAATCTGAGTCCCAAAGTACGGCCCAGTTCTTGGATTTTCAGAGTCTATGAATACAACATTTATATAGGATTCCCTTCTGCATATCACTAAGGATAGAGAGAGATGACTGTTCAAAACACTTTGGTCCCTATTTAATTTAATTTCATGATAATGCTTTGCTCCATGGTTAATATTATGGTTTTTGGTTTTTTTTTTTTTCTTCACTTGCTAGTAGAGGCAGGGAAACTTTTCAAAAAAAGAATCGCATTTCTAAATTTTGGCTTTTTCTCTGGGAACTCTAAAATCAATACAAATTCAGACTTATTGACAGGATAACCTTTAAACAAAGAAACACTTAACTGCAGAAAGCTCTTCAAGAAGAATTACAGTGGTGGACCATGAAGTGGATGCCATAGGTCCTATTATGACATTAAGATAGAACACAATTTAAAAAATAAAAATATAAAAAAAAATTATTAATAAATAACATCCATGCATTTGGTTTTATCAGAGTTTTTTTTTCTTTAAAAGGAACAATTGTTTTAGAAAAAAATAAAACAAATTACAGAGGCTTATTTGAAGCATATACTATTCTCTACAGAAACCTTATGATGGACCAACATTTTTCCAAATAGTTTTCTGGATAGTCAATACTTTCCAGCTGGCAGAATATCTCCATCTGTTGAATAGAAGCCTATGTTTCTAGAAATGCAGATACTTATCACAGCAAATACTGAAGTTTCAAGGAAGTCATCACTGTTACAGTAGCACTGATATTATCCTGGAAAACCATACAAAGACATACACATATATCATTACACATGTATACATATATTTATACATTTACTGAATGTATAATTTTAATATTTGAGAAAGAATTATTGCATCGGTTCTATAAATGGGAAATTGGAACAATGATCTCTTATTCATTAGATCAAAGACAATTTAATGGAGATGCTCAAACAGTCCCTTGAGTGAGAAACCAGTCTCCAGGAGAGGCATCCCCAGTTTTGATCCCATCCCAAAGGAGAGCTAATCACAAGGAAAAAGCCATGGTTGTTTTGCCTTCCTGTCAAGGGAGCTCTGTGCCTCTGTAATAGGCAAGGCACTTTCAGCTGAGGACATAAGGAATCCAATATGTACTGTTCTCATAATCACACAGGTACAGAAAGATTAAACAAAACTGGCATTTAAAGCCTTGGAGCCCCAAACTGAAATGAAACTGCAAACTCCTGGATACTGCAATAAGAGCTGCTGCTGAATTGCTGACACATGTAGGCTGCAGAAATACTTCAAAATATGTAACACAGGCCACTGGATGACATGCCAGGTTTGAAGCTGGAAGGTTCTGATCCTGTTCCGCTAGTACGTTACTGTGCCATTTCTGGACACACGCTTCAAATTCTTGATCTCTTGTTTCATAAACTGTGGCATTCAGTTTACTCATTGTATCACATGTTCAATCCCTGATGAATTCATCAGTCTGGCACAAGCACACTGTGAGTGAAGAATTGAACAGCATTAGCAATCAGTGTATAATGCAACCACTGCAGCACTAGCAAGGAAAGGTCTGAGATCACTCAGTGATGAGCACTGATAAAGCAGTTCACTACAATAATTTAATAAATTGTTTATCTAGTTTTTTTACATCCTATACAACAATGCAAGAGCATTTCCTGTGTGGTTAGTAATGGTGATGTTCATTATGTCAAAATAAGGAAAAAGAGGTCTGCAGTACATTATATTCTTGCCAAAACATATTTAGTGCCTTCAAGTAGGTAAAATCAGATTACTGACAGCAGAGGGCAACACAGACCTCATTACTGAATAAAGCCACAAATATGTATCAAAAAATCATACCAGCATTTTACTGTATCAAAGTATACACCCTAGCATGATCTATAGATTTGCTGTAGAGCCAAAATTCTGGAAGTAGTAATCTCTTAAAAAATCATTTTGAACATCTATGTGAAATACATGAAAGAGGAAATACATGTAAAAGAGGAAAGCACTACAACAAAGGCAATAACAAATACCTTTACTTTGACTAAATTACATTTACTTTTAGGCATTTACTGCATAATCAGACATTTCCAGCAGACTTCATCATATCAAAAAGCTGTAACCTTGTAAAATTTTATATTTATTTTCTTTCTCTGTGTATATTAATAGCTCCATTTAGTATCCAAAAGATTAGTTGGTTATAACAAAAGTAACACGGTACTATATTGAAAATAGGAAGTTTTACAAGTTGTTGTTGTTGTTGCTGCTCTGTGTTAGCCTTAGGTCTGATACTCATTTACCTTGTGTCTTTCACTACCTCCAAGCCATTTTGCTTGGGAAGGACTATATCACGACTGAAGTTAAAGTTTAAAATCACTTACTTTTCATTCATCTTAGGGCTGAGAGGAGCATGGTGGGGCTCCCCCAGCCATGCAGACAGATACCAAAGGAAAACCATGCCCTGCACAGGGGCCACAGGGCAGTATCATGGTGTCCACGTCATGTGCCAGATCCATGCCCAACACAGCCGACAGCCTCCGTGGAAACTGTGCCCTCACACGGGAGGCTGCATGGGACAGCAAGTTATTTCCATGGCTGCTGCCTTCTCGGGAGATTTTTCATCCTGCGGCAGCCCCGGGGACAGCACAGGAGCCCTCAGGGAATTCACATCCCATAGCAGAATCACAGGAACATTTAGCTTGGAAAAGACCTCTGAGGTCAGCAAGTCCAACCCTTGACCCAGCACCACCACCCTGTCAGCCAGATCATGGTACTGAGTGCCACATCCAGACTTTCCTGAACACCTCCAGGGACGGTGACTGCCACCTGCTCGGGCAGTCCATTCCAACATCTAGTCACTCCTTCTGTGAAGAAATTCTTCCTAATGACCAACTAAACCTCTCCTGGCACTGCTTGAGGTGATATCCTCTCATCCTGTCACTAGTTGTGTGGGGGAAGTGGCGGACCCACAGCTGGCTACAATCTCCTGTCAGGTGGTTGCAGACAGTGATAAGGTCACCCCCAAACCTCCTTTTCTCTCGGCTCAACAACCCCCGCTCCCTCGGCCGCTTCCCATCGGACATGTGCTCCCAACCCTTCTCCAGACAGGCTCCGGTGTGACGGTGTTCACAGGGGTCTTAGGATGAGGGAAGAGACGAGGATCTGACTCCATGTTTCAGAAGGCTTGATTTATTATTTATGATATATATTATATTAAAACTATACTAAAAGAATAGAAGAAAGGATTTCATCAAAAGGCTAGCTAAGAATAGAAAAAGAAGGAATGAAAAACAAAGGCTTGCGTCTCGGACAGAGAGTCCGAGCCAGCTGACTGTGATTGGCCATTAATTAGAAACAACCAAATGAGACCAATCACAGATGCACCTGTTGCATTCCACAGCAGCAGATAACCATTGTTTAGATTTTGTTCCTGAGGCCTCTCAGCTTCTCAGGAGAAAAAATCCTAAGGAAAGGATTTTTCAGAAAAATATCATGGCTACACTCCAGCACCTCAGTGCCCTCTCTGGAGTGAGGCGCCCAGAAGTGGGCACGGTAGTCAAGGCGGCCTCGGCGGTGCCGAGTACAGGGGCAGAATCGCTTCCCTAGTCCTGCGGGCCGCACTGGTACAACGGGACGTGGTTTGTCTTTCCCGTCACAGCCCGCTCCCGCAGCGGCGCTGCCCAGCCCGGCGTCCGCCGGCGCCCCGGCAGCGGCGGGAGCAGCGCGCAGCCGCCCGCGCCCGGAGATGGCGGCGGAGCAGGAAGCGGGCGGGCGCCGCCATGTCGGGCCCCGCGGCGGAGGTGAGAGCGCCGGCCCGGCTGCCGGGGCACGGGCCCTGCGGGAGCAGCGCTGTGTGTTTCGCCGGGGGCAGCAGGAGGGCGGCTTCCCCGCCTCAATAGTGCCCGGGGAGCCGCCGTCCTTACCTTGGCGGTGAGGCCAGGGAAAAGTGGCAGGAGGCGCCAACGGCCCAGGTGCACCGCAGCCCGGGTTTGCCCTTCAGCGCGGTGCGAGCACCGGCTGGCGCTCGGGACCGAGGGGAACGGGAAACAGCGCCCTGAGAAGCGGGGGTTTGATAGGTAGGGCTGTGCTTTCTGTGTTCCTCCTGTCCCGGCTGTGCGGGGCAGCATTTCGCCGCTGTCAGAATTAAGCTAGACGGGTATGGGGGTGTGTGGCAGGAACGGGTGTGAGGAGCCAGGGTTGAGGTTTAGCTTGGACATCAGGAAGAATTTCTTTAGCAGGATGATCAGATGGAATGGACCGCCCAGGGAGGCGGTGGAGTTACCGGTCCTGGAGGTGTTTGAGGACGTGGCACTCGGTGTCGTGGTCTGGTTGACAGGTGATGTTCAGTCATAGGTTGGACTCGATGATCTCAGATCTTTTCCAACCTAATTAACGCTATGATTTTGTGACGTTTTAATGAAGAATTTGGAGAAAACCCCACAGAGTTAGTGTGCCCATGGCATTCTGGGTCACAGTTACAGCGTGTGCGGCCCACCCGTTTCCTGGGAAGCGAACACGGGCAGATGTGCAGGCTGATCTCCCCGGGTTTCCGGGCACATTTGCAGGCTGATCCCCCCAGGTTTCCGGGCACATTTGCGGGCTGATCTCCCCAGGTTTCCGGGCAGATGTGCAGGCTGATCTCCCCAGGTTTCCGGGCACATTTGCAGACTGATCTCCCCGGGTTTTGTGGGCTGCCGACCGAGATGGAGGTTCCAGTGGGGATTCTCAGCCGCTGGTGGCATGAGCCTGACCCCCAGCCTCGGCCAGACAAGCTGTCACTTGTGGCTGGCTTTAGCACCAAGAGAATGTGAGCTGATTCCAAATGCACACGGCTGGGCTGCTGCTCCCAGCTACTGTAACCTCCCTTCTGATTTATATCGAAAGTGGCTGTAATTCCGCTCACAGAAGAGGCTGACCTTGGGTTGGAAGCTGCAGGATGGGTACCTGTAATGGTGTTATTATGGGAATTCTTTATGTATTTTTTATATTGGTCTCCATGCAGCATTGATGTCTTGAAATAAGACGTATGCTGGCCTAAATATAGAAAGGAGTTAGAGTTCATGCTTTTAAATGTAGTATTATTTTAATAGTTAAATATATAAAAATCTATTTCATTTCAAGTGTATTTGACCCTTTGCTTGAACCAGTACATCATGGGTCTTTGATCAAGACTCTAAAGTATTATGAAATTATCTACTTTCACTTTTAAGTGTTCATATTTTAGCATAAGGAATGTCAGCAGACACTAATAATATTTTACAAATACCACTTGTTTAAATCATACACTTTATCCATTCAGGATGGATGTTCTTTTCAAGAGCATATGTACTCTCTTGCATACAAAGAATTTATTTTTAAAGGAAAAAAGTTGTATAATTTTTCAGTGGAAAACCTGTTAAACAACAAAAAAGTGATATTTAATCTAAGTATGGCCCCAGCAATGGAATGATAAATATAAATAGTGTAGAGCCAAGACTTAACTAAAAAAATTAATGTTAAAGCAATGAAAAGATGGTGTTCATCTGACAAATGATGAAAAGCTTGCAGAAGTTCATAAAGCATGTTTTTATTACTTACATGTTCATAAATTACTTATATGAATTTGTCAGCACAATTTTCCATAAAAAGACATTGCAAACTAAACATTTACCTTTGCTTGTAGTGTGCTAGAATTTAATTCCTTGCTAGCTGTATGTGATAAAGAATAATCTTTAAAGCTATTTTGTCAAGGAAATGTCTTCAAGAGAAAGCATTGCTTATTTCTCTCCAAAATTATTCATATTTGTATTCTGAAGTATTAAGTTAACAAATGTGCTTTGTTGACAAATAAGTCTGAAGTACGTTTATACTTACTTATTTAGGCTTCTGTTTTCAAGACAGTCTGTTTAGTTGGACTTCTGTGCCCCAGTGCAGAGCTCAGTGAAAGAAGGAAGTGTGATCCACCTCGGGAAAGCTTTGTTTAGATTGAGGTTGTCCAGGTTTCAAATAGGTACATCTGCAAAAGGATATAAACAACATTTATGGAGACTAAAAACTAGATGGAAGAAAGTTTGATGAGATCTCCCACTTAAAAGCCAATGTCATACCTGCAGCTCACAACATGTTCTTCTTTTCTGTAGGTTGAAAAAGTGATAATTCTCCTTGGGTAAATGAACAAAAAATTTAAGATGACATTACAAAATAGTGGAGGAAAGCTGTAAAGCCAAGAATGAACATGAAAGGTAACATCTTTATAGGGAAACAGGGAATTTTCAATTTTGTAGTTATAATAGAACATGTGAAAGTTTGAATTTTTTTTCAAGTACTGGCTGCTGGAGCCATGTTGTGCATAACACTGTAACCTTTCCTTTTTTAAAAAGGTGTAAACTCCTAATCATTTTCTCTGCAGTGGAAAGATGGGAAGACTAGAGGCTTACAGCTTCATAAGAAATGCTGAATGGTTCCCATTTTTTTTCCTTCTGAGAGCATCATTGTGTATAAGCCACTCTCAGTGTACTAGGAATTTCGAATTATGATATCCCAGTCTTAGGGAGACAATGTTGCAAATGCTTCTTGTGCACAGACGTTGAATAGAGGGAGCAGAGCAGCTGAGTGATACAATCCCAGTGGTGTTGGAAGAGCACCAAAACTTACAATGGACTGCAACTGTTACCTGTATAAGGCAATACAGTCAAAGTATGTTGAAGAAACTGGCTTCTACTTGGAGATATCATGGCCTTCCTGAAGTTTTTTGGCTAGTTTGCTGTTTGAAGTGATTGGAAATATGGATATGAACATTTGCATCCATCCAGGTGAACAGTTAGGAGTCTAAACTATATTGCATAAAAGTAGTTATTTAATAAATGATTACACAAATCAACTTAGATCATATTTTTATTGCCAGGTATGTTTCTTGAGTGAGGGAGAATGTTTATAGTAGCCTCTTGCTGTGGGAAAATAGTGAAACATTGTTCATGTTGTCTGTCTGATGTAACAACAGTTCTTTTTTGTTCTAAAATCTGTTACTGTTAAAGTAACAGGAATAGGAAATGTAGCAGTAATTTCGTAGCAGTAATTTCATAAAGTGCAAAGAACTCTTTCACACAATGAGGTTTTGGTTCAGTACTGAGGCAGGTGATGTTAAAGGATTGATATTAGCATTTTCTGCTTGGCTCAGCTTTAGTTTTGCTCTTCATGATAGAGATGTGTTGGGAAAATGCCGTATTTTCCAGAAGCGTGGATTTTTATGCAGATGATAAGCTGTACTCTTTAGCTTGCAGGAGACTCTGTTAATATATAATCACTAAAGTTACTGTATGGTTTATTGAAAACTGTGTGCAGCTGCAGAAAAGCCTAAATCTCATGATAAACCTTACTGTAGCAGCATTAAGGCACATCTGAGTCATCTGCTAAAGTTCCATTCAACACATTTCTTTTCCTATCTATTGTCACTTGAGGCCAAAATAGGAGTTCATGTTTAGAAAATGTGCCCTGTGTGTCAAAAACCTGACTTTTGACCTGCTTGAAGCCCCAGCTAGTACCTCATACTGACAAGTAGTGGAAAGTGGCTGAGAGAAAAGGGATTCCTCTGCCAGCTTTGACAAGGCTTTGTCATGAAAATTTGAAAAACCAGGGAGCTCTGTGGAATGTTTCTGTGACCTTGTGCCTAAACTAGGAAATGGATTTTAGACTAAAGTTAGTTAATATTGAAAAATAATCTGGTTGTACCTTAGAGAAACCCTGCAAGTGTTTCTTTATGTGAAATGGTACAAATTTTAAAGCAACTAGACACCCACTTTATTTATACATAATTGCCAATAAAACTGCTGATGACAAATCTCCCAGAACTATATATACATTTTATTATTGCCCCCTGAATCATAATGTGTTAGAATGTATTGTGAGTCTGAATATCTGTCCAGTTGTGGAAGAGGTTTGCTAATATCTCCACCTGACACTTGTAACCTGTAACTTGTTAAAAGCAAATTTTGTAATTTGTTTTTAACTCCATAAAATTTTATTAACAATGTCAACAATATCAATAAAAATAAAGATTTCATATCAGTGGAATAATGCATTGCTTGTAACATTTTCAGTGTTTCAAGTAGTTAGCTGCTTCATTCAGTAGAAAAATTCACATGGTTAGGAAGACAGGATATAGGAAAAGCTGAAATATATTCCAGAGTGAATCAGTTTAACTGTAAATGAAGTTATTAAAAGGAGCCCTTAGCAAGGTGATGTCTGCTGCGATGTGCATCCTCTCTAACATCAGCAGAGCATCTTAGAACTCAAAACAGCTGTAGCTGTTCAATTTGTAAAGTATTTTCTCATTTTATTTTTGCCATGGAACAAATCAGGGTTCAATTTATCTGGTGTAGCTGTGATATATTGAACCTTTTCATGAGCTCTGGCTTACATACTGGTCTCAAATGAAGCCAGTGGCTAAGCAGTCTGGTAAGGACAACAGCTTTCCCTATCTCATTAAATCCATGCATGTTTGATCTTACTAGAAAAAATGTGCTGACAGCTCTGCATTGGGATTGATCCCTGAGTCTTGAGAATTTCATTATGTGCTCTATTGATTGTTTAATTATTTTTTTAAAGAATATAAGAATTTAATTAAACATTGAGGGGTCTAGAAGAAGCAACTCCAAATAAGAATTAAAAATTGGCCTTGAAAAGGGGATACTCTGTGCATCTTCACATGAATGGGATACACTGTACCATCTCTCCTCTTCAAACTTGCTAATTTGGGAGGAAAGCTGTGGGAGAATGATTTCACTGGGAGAAACACAGAGTGGAGACAGTTTAGCTCCAGATTAGTTGAGTGCTGTAGTTCAAGCAGTCACTGATGTAAAAGGTGCAGAACAAAGCTACTTCTCCATATTAATACTGTGTACTCCAGTGCTTCTGGATCTGTGAGTGAGAGGTGACTCTTGGTCAGTGAGGTGTCAGTGGCCATGGACAGCTGGAAATTATACTGTTGTATTGCCTCAGTTCTCGTTGTATTCACTTAGCTTTATTCATGTGGCTGTTCTCTGAAGATGAACTTCTAGTTCTGAATGTTTTAGGTATGGGAGGCAGTCCTGTGGAGAAGCAGGAAGAGCTCTGTTTTTTGCTGAGATGAAATAAAAGCTCCAGTAAATGGTTTCTTGGTGACATTGTTGATATCTGCTTTCCCACTATAGATAGGATGGAGAAATGTTTTTGGGATTGGAGGCTGGCCGAGAGAATTCTCTGATTTCTGCTTGGGCTCTTGAATTTAAAATAACATTCAGTAATTTTCATTGTTTATCTGGGATTTAGGTTGCCCAAAGTAAGCTGGTGTTTCTAGGACTATGCTATGCACTATCTCTGCTGTAGCATTAACATTTTTAACACAATGTTTGCAGAACATTTATTCCCCTGTGTCATGGTTTAACCCCAAACCCCACAGCCCCAGCAGCAGGACTGGGGAGAGAATCAGAAGGATAAAAACCAAAAAACTCCTGGGTTGAGATAAACACAGTTTAATAGGAAAAGTAAAAGCTGCACACATAAGCAAAGCAAAACCAGGAATTCATTCACTGCTTCCCATGGGGGAGGCAGGTGTTCAGACATCTCCAGAAGAGCCTACCATGTGTCACAGAGACTTGCAAAGACAAACTCCATCACTCTGACTGTCCCCCCCCTTCCTTTTTCTTCCCTCCACTTTATATACTGAGCATGATGGCAGATGGTCTGGAATATCCTTTGGTCAGTTGGGGCCACCTGTCCCAGCTGTGTCTCTCCTCCCAGTCTCCCATGCACCCCCAACTTCCTTGCCTGCAAGGCAGTAGGAAAGGCAGAAAAGGCCTTGGCTCTGTGTAAGCCCTGCTCAGCAGTAATAAAAGCTTCTCCATATTTTCAGCCTGTGTTCATCACAAATCCAGAGTGCAGCTCCATGCGAGCCACTGTGAAGGAAATTAACTCTACCCCAAAGGACACCAGGGCACAATGTTAGGAGTACTTGTCTTCTGATTCTTATCTGGACTGTGGTCTGGATTTTTTTTCCAATTACACAGAATTTCTTGGAGAAAATCTCACCTGCAGTGGAGGTTGGGATGAGGGAGAAAAGGACAGGTGTTCACCCTTCAGAGACATTCATGCACACTTGCTTGGATGCATTCTGAGTTTGTCTTGGTTTTTCAGGGTTAAGACAAAATGGACAATGGATTTGTACAAGATAAGGTGTAAAGCAAAGGCAAAGCATTTATCCCAAATGCTTTTGGAGAGGGCAGTGTTTTTCCCAGGGACTGAGTTTACACTTAACAGCAAGTGTCTTGGCCTGGATTGTGTTTTTTGTTTGTTTGTTTGTTGGTTTTCTCTTACTTAGTCATTTTACTGTTTAAAAATGTTCTGATTCAACTTGGTATTATTACAGGATCACCATATGTTAAACCTGAGGTAGCCTGATGGGTTTGTTTTGTTTTGGGTTTGTTTTTTTGTTGTTGTTGTTTTTTTTTTTGAAGCAAACTGGCTTACAAGTTTTTTATTGATTGTCATCATTTATTCTTGTACACACAAGTGACTCATTATACCGTGCAGTCAGAGTGAGAGCTTGTAATGATTTGGCAAGAAAGTGCCTCATCAGCACAGCATTACAGAGTCTCATTGTAAATATGAGCCTTGTAACCTTCAGTGTAGCTTGGAATTCAAACTAATGTTCTCATGCATATTTGGAAAGTCATAGCAGTTAGGTGAAGTCCCTGGTGACTGGAAAAAGGGAAATGTCACTTCCATTTTTAAGAAGGAGAGAAAGAAAGATCCAGGGAACTACAGACTGTTGAGGCTCATCTCTGTGCCTAGAAAAGCCTTCTGGAAGATGTGCTAAGGCACATAAGAGACAGGAGGGCAATTCAAGGTAGCCAGCATGGCTTTACTAATGGTGAGTCATGCCTGAGTGAGCTGGTGGCATTCTATGATAGAGTGATAGCAAGGGTTGACAAGGGAAGACTGACTTCCCTTGTCATCTATCTAGACTTCTGTAAGGCCTTTGTTATAGTCCCTCATGACATCCCTGTCTCCAGATTGGAGAGACATGGGTTTTATGGATGGACTCATTCATATTCAGTGGATGTGGAGTTGCTGGATGGATGCAGCCAGGGAGTTGTGGTCAGTGGCTCTATGTCCAGGTAGAGGCTGGTGGTGAGTGAGTCCATGGGACTCTCATGGGACTGGCACCCTTTAATATTTTCATCAGTGACATGGGCAGTGGCATTGGTGCACCCTCAGCAAGTTTGCAGATGATACCACAGCAGCTCAGGATGCCATCCAGGGGAACCTGGACAAACTTGAGGAGTTGGGCCTGTGAGCACCTCCTGAGGTTCAACAAGGCCGAGGGTAGGGTGCTGCACCTGAGTCAGGGCAGTCCCAGACATGAGCACAGACTGGGAGAAGAAGTCACTGAGAGCAGCCCTGCAGAGAAGGGCTTGGGGCACCCTGGGCTGCATCCAAAGCAGCCCAGCCAGCAGGTCAAGGGAGGGGATTCTCCCCCTCTACTTAGCCCTCATGAGACCCCACCAGGAGTGCTGCATCCAGCTGTGGGGTCCAGCACCAGAAAAACATGGACTTGTTAGAGCAGGACCAAAGGAGGACCACAAAGATGCTCAGAGAGCTGAAGCACCTCTCCCATGAAGACAGGCTGAGAGAGCTGGACTTGGTCAGCCTGGACAAAAGGAGGCTTTGAGGAAGCTTTCCTGTGGCTTTCCAGTACCATAGGGTCTTTATAAAAAGGAGGGAGAGGGACTTTTTATATGGGTAGATAGTGCCAGGCCAAATGTGAATGGTTTTAGATTGACAGAGGGCAGATTTATATTAAATATTAGGAAGAAGTTCTTTATGCAGAGGGTGGTGAGGCACTAGAACAGGTTGCCCAGAGAAGATGTGGCTGCCACATCCTTGGGAGTATTCAGGGCCAGGTTAGATGGGTCTCTGAGCAACCAAGTCTAGTAAATGGCATCACTGCCCATTGCAGGGGGTTGGAACTAGGTGTTCTTTAAGGTCCCTTCCAGCCTTAACCATTCTGTGATTCTGTCACTGCTAAACTGAAATGCCCTGTGCAGTTGTGGGAGGGTTGAGGGTGTTTGTTTTCTACTGCACAAAATTGTGACACTATCATTTGTTCTTTCTTTTTCTTACAGCTCCACCTTAACAAAGATGCATGATTCATTTCATAACTTAGGAAAAAAACTAGTCTTTCTCAGATTTCTTGTCTCTTAGAATTAGGAACACTGCTGAACTGCAGAACAGTGCTGACTGAGTTCGATTCAGTTAATTTTATAAATATTTGCTCAGCAGCATTTGTCAAATTGCATTAAATCAGGTAGAAAAGCGGTCAAATTCCAAATTAAAAAAATCAAAGCACAGCATACAGACAGTAACTGGATAAGGGATATACTCTTTCCCTCCTGTCTGTATCCCAGCATCTATGGATTCTGCATGGTTTGTTTGCCAAAATTAGGCAAACATGTACCTTAAAAATGTGAAGTCTACTAAAGTTCATAGCGTAATCATTTTATCTCTTTTCTTCAGAGGCTGGAGTTTTTCATTCACATTTCACAAGATTCCATGGGTTTGCTATGCCACAGCTCCCTCAAGTGGTAGAATAATTTGCCATTTGGAATTGCAGCTTGATTTCTGTGATACATTTGCATTCTCTTTAAAAGGTTTTGAGACTTCTCCCAACTTACTGTTCTATCTGATTTATAACAAACATCAGAGTTCAAAGAACAGGAGTCTGAGCAGGGAAGGACTCAGGCTTGCTATACTTGGGTTCCCAGTGAGCTTTGGCTAGAAAATACACTGCAGTATTACCACGGCATCAGTAATTTCAAGTTTCTTCCTCTCGGTACTCTGGAAACAGGGAACTGTTCTTGCTTTATCTTGGCTCTCCTACATGACAAAGCTCTTCCTTCTGTTCACAGCCTCTGTGTTCCTGTAGCAGAACAGAGGAGTGGATGCACTGACATTCTTTTTAGTACGATGATGCCAAGGGCTCAGCTTAAGACTGTGAAAACGGCATCTTGTTTCTCTGAGTTTGAAACTTCTTGAGTAATAAATTGGTTTTTGAAATCGCCATTATTGAGGTTTTGCAGGACTTCAGAATGTAAGACAAGTGTTTAAATACAGCTTAAGGGAATGCTCAGAACATTTACTCTGGAGGATGGGTTGGTTCTGTTCCTATAGAAAAAAATGAAGTCTTATCCTCTCTGTTCTTCTCTTTTGTGGAGCTCTGAGGTCCTACCTAAAGGTTGAACTTGTTTTGGTCATGTAAAGACAAGTTAGCTGGTGGTGGTCATAGAAACAACAGTGTATAAATTACCCAGCTGTATCTCTTGTCCCTTCCCTACCCCTGTTCTCAGGAGTGTTCATCATGGAAACATTGATGCTGCAAGTAATCAGCTTGTGACTTCTTCCCATAGGAATGTGTGTAGCTAGCCTTGTCTCTGTCAGGCAGAGGAGTTTTTCTGGAGTAGAATCAGGATGGATGCAATTTCAGACAAAACAAGGATTTTGTGCATAAACTTAGAAGACTAACTGTGGAAAAGAACACAACACTTAGAACACACCATTCCTTTCTGCATTCTACATTTGATTCTCCTTTTCAGCAAGAAGATGAATACTGTTAGGAATATAAAATTATTTTTTGCATGTGAATTTTCAGTAACAATGCACTGAACATTTTTTAATCAAAGGGCTTAATGAAAAGGAATCAAAAGGAAATACTATTGAAACCATGAGATTCTGCATTCTGAAGAGCCCCTTTGATTTTCCTTTATGTGTGAGACTATGGGAGCATGCTTTAATAATGCTACAGCTGCAAGAAAATATAGAGGGACCTTTGAGAATTTTCAAAGTTTGTAGATGTCAGTGTTTTGAAACACTGCAGGTGTCATTGTTTTTGAGCTGCCCCATCTTGATAATCCACCTGTAATGTGATGCCAGAGCTAGCAAGGGGAAGGGCAGCAATGGGACCTCAGACTCTGACTTGCTTCTCTGATAGCTGTAAGGAGAAACTCCTGAAAGAGATGATCTCTTCTTGTATAGCAAGTGAACAGTTGAGGGACATGTAGGAACCAGAATGGTGTTTTTAAGAAAATGGTGGGAAACCCAGTGATATATACAAACAAAATAGTGTAAAATAGTAAAAAAATGAAAAGAACATCTTGTGTGAATATACAGAAGGTGAATTAATGTTGTAATTGTTGGAAAGGTGATGATCTTTTTGTTTGTTTCTAGGTTTAAAAATGCCTGATCTGAAAGATATTGTACACAGAGCCCATTGTATTGAAACACTGCTGTCTGAGAACAATTTGCAAGATATTGAGGACCATCTTAAAGAACTTGCAGATGTTGATATGACTGTAGAATATCTCCAGGGGACAGAAGTTACCAAGGCTGTATATAGAGTACTCAAGAGCTGCCCTTCAGGAGAGTTGAAAAAGAAAGCAAAGCAGTTATTGTCAAGGTGGAAAACACTTTACAAGAATAACTGTGCTCAGTCATTGCAAGTTAAAAAGTCCGTTTCTGTGGATGTGAAAGAAGAAATTGAGCATCTCAGTGTAGTTCCTAGAGAGCAGTTGCTGTCTGAAGGACCATGTCAGCAGGAGGCGTTAGATGGTACTAATTCCAACACTTTGGTCCCATCACAGACTGTTAAAAATGTGGTACATAGCAATGCAGAAGGCAGTATTAATCAGCATTCTTCTTCTGAGGAACAACACAGTGTTGATGAAGATTCTGAATCTGTTGTTAGCGAAGCCAGTCTGCAGCAGGATCTGATGAGAGCTCTGAGGTGTAAATGTGTGGATCTTCTTTACAAAGCTTTGATTGGTTCTGCCAAGGATGAAGAAGAAACTGTTAAATGGCTAGAGTTAGCTAAAGAAATTGAAAAACATATTTTTGCTCTTCATGCTAAAAATGATAAAAAGTATAAAAATTGCATCAGAAGTAAAATCTCTAACCTTAAGAACCCTAAAAGTTGCCACTTAAAGCATAACCTTTTTTCAGGAACTTTGAGCCCAAAGGCTTTTGCTGAGATGACAGTGATGGAAATGGCCAGTGATGAACTGAAGCAGCTCAGGGCTCTGTACACAAAATCGTCTGTTCAGGAACATCAGCTTCCACAGGTGATTAATGGCACACAGACAAACAAAATAAAGTGCAGGCGCTGTGAAAAATTTGATTGCACTGTCACTATGATTGCCAGGGGAACTCTCTTCCTTCCAGTTTGGGTGAGAAACACAAACCCAGATGAACAAATGTTGACGTACGTTATTTGTAATGGATGTGGAGAACAGTGGTACCACAGCAGATGGATTTGTTTGTAATGCTGTCCCTCTATAATAAAGGGCTTGGAAAGGTGTGTGACAACTTACCTCTGTTGAAACTCTGTAATTTTAAATTCTGTGCTGATGCTGTGTGGGTACTGCCACTAAAAACTGCAAAATCAGTTTTAAAAACCTGCTAATGTATTTTTAAAGCGGGCTTGAATGGATTTCACATATTTTTAAGTAATATAAATATGTAAAGAAATAAAGGGTAAAAGGAAAAAAATGGTTACACTGTATGTGAGTGGAATATTTGCTAGTAAATCCATTAAAGTTATTCCAAGTGCTGAGTTTTTCCTGAAGGGACAGGATATTTGGAAATTTTTTTTAACTTCAGGAGGAGTTCTTTCACGGAACATAAGTTTCCTTTACAGTCAATAATTTACTGTTTCTAAAGCTGCAGTTCACATACTTAGGTGCATTGCAGAATGATCAGCATGGATTCACTCCTTAATTAAATCACTTTTTGCAAGCAAGTGTTAGATTATTAAGTTGATCTGAGAGGTGATTTCTAACAGGGAAAAAAGAAACTGAAAGTAGAGCATTAAAGGGGGTAAAAAGCAGCTAGCAAATGAAAGCAAGAATGAGATTCTGCTTTAGTGTTTTTAGCTATTAGAAGGAAAACAGGACTTGTGACAGTCTATCAGTATGCAGGCTGGATTTACAATGTAAGATGGTGTGTCCTGCTACTGCAAAGAAATTAGTGCAGGATCAGACAATTATTTCAGAACATACTGAAATTTTACATCATTTAATGTAATATTTTGTAGATATATTATTGGATGTGTGTTTATTTAATGTATAAAATTAATAGGAGTGGATATCCTCTCTGGAACTGGGACATCTGTCCTGAACTGAAAAAATTAATGTTTCTATATAGCACCCATTACCCACAACCAATGAATAGAAGGAAATCCAATAGCAGAAGGTTTTATACATATTTTTGTTCCAGAGTCAACAGGATTCTCACTCATCGTTCACTAGAAGTATTTATTTAGAAAAAAAAATATCTCACTAAAGGAAGTGACCTGTATCTTTTACACAACAGGCATTTAGCACTTCAAGGTTAAAATGTATCAGCAGAGCAGAGAAACCTGCTGAGTATTTGCTGGAGGAATTGAGGGCAGTTCTGCCCCATCTGACTGTGACACAGCTGAGGCTGGCCAGCTCCTCTGGGCTGAGCTGCATGACCTCTCAGAGAAAGGAACTGGAGGCATGACATTAGAAAATAGATATTGGTGAACTAAATGCCAGCCAGGACTGAAAGACAGGCCTTTATCTGTATATGGGAAAATTTATGTGTAACCTGATGTTGCAAAGAGACACCTAAAGTATTTTACTGGAAAAAGAGATGAAAAATCTTTCTCTTCTGTGAAGAGAAAGCAGCATTACTTTCAGCAGCATTAGTTAGATGTTTAACATGTAAAAACATGCGGTTTTGGGGAATTGCACTGATGTAAAATGCACATTAAAGCTTTAGGCCAGACCCCAAGTGTTCAGCTGTGTAACCAGAGAGTTACTATGTGGCCTTCCTTCCCAGCCCTTACTTGTGTGCTGCAATTGATGCTGATGAGTAGTCCTGCTTTAGTGGCAGCACTTTTGTGTAAAGTATTATTGTTAGCTTTCAGTGAGACTACAGGAGAGCAAACACTCCTGTGTTAGTGGATCACAGCCAGCACAGGATTGTGTGCAGTCATTTTGAAGGTCATGGTCCTGTTGAGGAGAGCTTTATGCCAGCATTGTGCTGTGTCAGAACACCATGTAGCAAAAGACTTTATTTTAGCTCTGAACAACTTATAAATAATTTCTGCCTGCAGTTGGTTTTGAAGCCATTCCAGTAATGTACAGCTCATCCAAGTTTTATCTTGGCAAAGGGAAATATTACAAGGCGTGGGGAGTCTTTCTGACTGAATATATTTCAAGGGTAAAATTTGTATCTGTAACACTGACTACATTTGTGACATAATATGTAACATCATTTTCTTTTGAACTGCTCATCACTAAATGTGTAACTGTGCAGGCTTAAAATATTTGGCTGGCTAAGATTATATGCTATATTACATGCTTTGTCCCAAAATGTACTTAAAAAGCCAGCATGCAACTACCCTGTGTACAACAGCAGGAGGGTGTGGATCACTGGAGTACAGGAAGTGGAGTCCAGAAACAAAAGAAAAGCCTTGAAAAATGAGATGCTTTTATATTGTTGAAGTCATTTTTTATTCCGGGTGAGAAAAAGCTCTCTGGACTTTTTTCAGCAGAGACCATTAATTTGGGTGTGATGTTTAGCATGTCTGTGCTGCTACTCCTACAAGGAATATATGTCTGTAGAGGTGCTTCCAACAAACACAGGACAAATATATACTGAACAAGGCTAAAGTCTGTATTTGTCTCCAGGGGGTTTTCCAGAAAGGCTGTAAGTTCAGCTCCTTGAATCCTGTGATTTAACAGTGGCAGTAAAGTCTTAAACATAAATTACTCTCAAAGATCAAGCGGTCTGTAGCTGCAGAACTTGTGATACTTCTATATCTGAAGTGCTCTATTAATTGTAGTTAATGCCACTCCCTTAACACCAGTAACAAAACTCCTTCTGGTTCCTGGAGATCCCCTGCCAGATCCACTTCCATCTGTTCTGTTGAGTGCCTTTTCTATCTCTGTCGTATTCCTCTTACTGTTCACTTTTTAGGGAGGTACTCAGCTGCCGTTTGTTGTTTATAACTCTTTCTTCTTTTCAAAACCAAAAGGAATTTTTTGCTGTTTATTTTTCATTTAAAGTGTATTTCCTTCCAAATGCTGTGCTATCTACATTTGCTACTAAAGCAAAGAATTGCAGCTCTTTAAACAAAAAAAACAGCTCTTTTTTTGTGCCAAGCCTGATAACAGGCTGTGGTTAAGGAGCAAATATTACAGTCCTTCAGGGAATCTTCAGGGTGTAATGGTCCAATTCACTGACTGCCTGGAAGATAAGGAAAGAAACAAGAGCACTTTGATAATTTCTTGGATTGCTTGGGAGCTGGCTTGCTGCATTCTGGTATTAAGAGAGCCATAAATGACTTCATATCCCCTTATTTTGTACTGTTGTAATTCAGCCAAGAAGTGACAAAGTAATGTTTTACTGAGGCCATGTCATCATTTGCCAGGATGGAACATAGTCTCCTTGCCAGCTACAGATAGTAAAAAGTATTCTTCACAAGCTCTTATTATAAGAGAGCTTTGCTGATACAGAACTTCCTCCCACTCACAGAAAGTTGCCCTTTATTTGCCATTGGATATTTTTTGTGCTGCTCTCTCTGACATGGCATAACAACATGAATGCACCTCTGTGAACAAAATCCCTAAAGTGCAAAGTCAGCTTTCAGATGAAGGTGCATGTGAGGGAGCAGCAAGGCTGGGTTGCTGCACAGGGGGAGGCGAGCCAGGGGCGGATGGCGGGTGACAAGGTGTGCAGGGACAGTGGCTTCAGTTGTAAGGGTCACTGTCTGGCAAACAAGAGCAAGGCAGTTCTGGTGACAATGATCTGCCAAAACTCCAGTGGGAACTGGGCAAGTCTGGGGACATGCTGTCAGAATTTAAACAGGTGTGACTTTGGTGTACTTGTTTCAAACTGCATCCTAACTGGGCATGTTCTTCTGTCTGACCTCAGGACTGGCAGGTGAGCTTCATGTGACCAGCCCTATCAGGGGCATTATTTATTCTACAATTTATGTTGTTCTGTAGCAACTGTTGGGTTTGTTACATACATGGTATGCAACTGAGTGGACAGAAGGAAAAGGGCCTTCAGTTCCTGATCCTCAAGCACTCATGCATGTGTATTAACCATGAGAGTGACCCTACAATGCTCCATTGTGCCTATAAAATTATGAGCATAGTAGCCATGGTTACACCATGGTTCTTTTCTATTTTCTTATATGTTCCCATGTAAAGGAAATAAAAATACATCCTTTCTGAGAAGTTCAAGAATTTTGTTTCCAAATAGAACTTGAAAAAATGAGCTATCTGGACAAGCTGAAAGTGGATCCTCATGAGGGTCAGTGAGGCCAAGTACAAGATGCTGTACAGGGCTCAGGGCTACCCCTGATGTCCATACAGGCTGGGAGTTGAATGCATTGACAACAGCCCTGAGCAGAAGGACTTGGGAGTGCTGGTGGATCAGAGGCTGGACATGAGCTGGCAATGCGAACTTGCAGCCCAAAAAGAATCAAAAGCACCATGAACAGCAGGTTGAGGGAAGTGATTCTGCTTCTCTACTTTGTGTTCATGAGATTCCACCTGCAGTCCTGCATTCAGCTCTGGGGTCTCCAGCATGGGAAGGACATGGACCTGTTGGAGCAGGTCCAGAGGAGGCCGCAAAGATGATCAGAAGGCTGGAGCACCTCTTCTATGGGGAAAGGAGGAGACAGCTAGGGGGGTTCAGCCTGGAGAAGAGAAGACTGTGAAGACCTCATTGAAGCCTTCCAGGAAAGATGAGGACAGACTTTTTAGCAGGGCCTGTTCCAGTAGGATGAGAAAAGAGCATAGATCCAGACTGGACAGACAGACTATATTCAGGCTAGGAATTAATTTTTTTACAGCAAGGGTGATGAAATCTTGTAACAGGTTACCCAAACTGATGGTGGCAGGGCTTTGAGCAATCTGATCTAGCTGAAGATGTCCCTGCTCATTGCAGGGTGATTGGACTAGATGACATTTAAAGGTCACTTCCAAACCAAACTATCCTGCAATTCTAAATTTGTATGTATCCAAAGCGTTTAAAAACAAAATCCACTATTGTTTCAAAACAAAAACATGGTAGCTTCTCCCCAAACCATAAAAAAATAGAGTAATTATTTTCTCCATTTCTAAATGCAGCTTTTTCTTCTGTATAAATCATAAAATAATGATTTGTAACCGATCAGAGCTTATATACCTTAGAATTACCATAATTTAAAGTCCACTTTCCTACTCCTTTAGCACTTGCTTGTCTTTTACTCTAGAATTGGATGAAAGCAGATTGCAGGGAAAAAAGCACTTAAAATTTTTGAAGTCCAGCTTTGTTAGATAAAAGTGGGTCTGGTATCATAAGACTTGCCTCTAGCATGGCCTGCCTTTTAATAATCCTGTTCTGTCAGTAGGAGACATCTCCTTTTGATGTTCCTGAGATCTTGTTTTCCATTCCTTGGGCCATGTTGCTGTCTGATCCAAAACAAGACAACTCTAGAAGTGGCAATTCCAGTCTGGTTGCTTTTGCCTTATGATCAGAAGCATGTGATGACTGCTTGAGCAAATGGGTGCACTTATGCCTGTCATCACCTATTCCTCCTGATGGTGTGGGAACCTCTTTAATTTTTTTGATTTTTTTTCGTATTAATTATACTTTGCCCTCGTGAGGAGATTGAAAGAGCACAGAAAAGACTCTTATCACTGTCTCCTTTAGCTTTTCTCCCTCTCATCTTGTTTTGACAGTCAAGTTGCTGTTATTCTGAATTATTACAGGAAAAAAAGTGTCTGGCTACTTTTTTGAAATAGCGTGCTTTGTATTTTGATGAATTCCTTCATTGATACCTTAAATGTTTCTACTTGTAAAGTGCAGCTGCCTTACAACTGTGAGTTTGCACCTCTGGGGCCCTTAGTGTGGAGCACAGTGAGACTACTGCCTTTAATAAATAAATCTGACCGGAAAATGCTTCATAAAGGCATTTTCGGGCTCAATAGTGCAGGGCATTCTAGAGCAAGTAAAAGTTATCATTTCCAGGGGAACGCTCTCAGACGGCGCACGGTAGTGATCGATGGGAGATGGCTTCAATGAGCCTTTCCGGCCCTGGTTTGGCTGTGGGCACAGTCTTTCCCGCTGCCGGCTGTCCCGTTGTTCCCGCTGTTCCCGCTATCCCCATTCCCGCACCATCCCACAGCTCCGGCCGGAGCGACTCCCCCGGTCCCGTCGGGGCGGGGCCCTGCCCGGTGGGCGTGCCTGGTGGGCGGGCCCTGGCTCACGTGGTGTCGGTCCCGCCCCCGGCCTGTCCGCCATGTTCGTTCCTTCCGCAGCGCCCGGTGGCGGTGGCGCAGCCCGGGACCTGGACCGGTGGGAACAGCGGCGGCAATTCCCTTCCTGCGGGCAGGGATCGGCCTCCCCAGCGCGCCCGGGAACGGCGGCAGTTCCCTTCTCGCGGCCTGGAGCCGAGTCAGGTTGCGTTATTTTCCTTTCCCTTGTTGGCGCGTTCCCCGCCGCTGTCCGGGATCCCAGGCGCGCTCCCCGGTGTTCCCTGGCGGGAGCGGGAGGGCAGCCTCGGCCGGGCCCGCGGTGGGAGGGGGCCCCGGACGCTCCCCAGAGTCGGTGCGGGTGGCGGGGAATGTGGCGTGATCCGGCATCCCGTGACTCCGGGGCAGGCGGCGGCTCCTTTGGGAAGCGGCTCCAGCTGGCCTGTGGCCGGTCACCGACCCCGGAGCGCTTCCTCCCGTCTGAGAGACATCGCTGGTCTGTCAGGCTGAAACTCGGCTTCGTACCTGTGTGCTCAACACGGTTCGGACTGGGAACAGAAGAAGTATTGAAGCTCCTTTTATCTCCTTTTCCTCGCTGCTGTGGGCTTGGAGCGGGCAGCCCAGGGAGGTGATGGAGTCACCGTCCCTGGAGGTGTTTGAGGAAAGGCTGGACGTGGCACTCAGTCCGCGGGCTGCTCCGCAGGGAGTGTTCGGCCATAGGTTGGTCTCGGTGATCTCAGAGGTCTTTTCCAACCCAGTGGACTCTGTGTGGAGAGCGGCCGCCTGCCCAGCGCGCCCTTGGGTTTCACTTCTCCTTCTTTGAAGCAGTGGCGCGGCTCAGCCGGTCTGCAGGGCCACGGGATTCCCGGTGGCGGCAGGTGCCTCTGCGGGCTCAGGTGTGGGCAGGGGCGGCTGAGGGAGTTCCCGGTGGCGGCAGATGGCTCTGCGGGCTCAGGTGTGGGCAGGGGTGGCCGGGGCAATTCCCGGTGTGGGCAGGGGTGGCCGGGGCAGTTCCGGTGTGGGCAGGTGCCTCTGCAGGCTCAGGTGTGGGCAGGGATAGCTGAGGGAGTTGCCGGTGGCGGCAGGTGGCTCTGCGGGATCAGGTGTGGGCAGGGATAGGGATGGGCCAGGGCTGGGAATCGCCCACGTCTGCGTGGTTATTGGGCTGCTCTCGGTGTAAGTAAATCCGTGTTACAGGGAACTTGTTCAAAACAATTTAGTGGCTAATAGGATAGTGCAAGAGAAATAGTTTTAAAAAATTCCATTAGTGCCTTCATAGCAAGGTTACGTATAACTAGATTCATGGAGAGCGTTTAATTTTTATTAACTTGGGTGGGAAGTTAATAAAAGTTAAGTGGGAAGATAAGTAGGGAACGTCTTGGCTAAGTTTTGTTGAGGAATTGAAATGCTTGTCTGCAGATAGCCCTCATGCAGCCTCCTGTCCTACATGTTGTTTTCCTTCTTGTCCATAATAATTTACAGCTACACTAAATAAGCATGTGGGTTTTATTTGTCTTTACTTTCAACATGTTGTGCAACACTGAAGTTGTCAGTGCTAGCTTTTTTTAGAGCAAGGATGGCTACGTGTGACTGGGTTTTTTTCGGGGATTTTTTTTTGTTTGTTTATTCAAAGTGTTTTTCCATTACTTTTAATAGCTTTGAAGGTAACAAGCTGTAATGGCAGACTGGAGGGAGAGCACACATACCCAAAATAAATCCAAAACATTTTTTTCTTAGCACTTTTATTTTCAGAGAAACCTAATCAAAGGATGACACAGCTCTGTGTTTCATACCAGCATCAAATTTATAATGAACAGTTACTTTTCTCTGTCTCCATTCAGGTTGTACGGAGCTGTCTTTGCTGTCTTAATCTTAGTAAAGCCTTTTCCATAAAGTTAAAAAGAGACAGTGGGTATTAAACAAAAGCCAAAATAAAACAAACAAAAAAACCCCCCAACAAACCTAAACACCTGCTCTAGCAGTTCTTGTTTCCTTGTTTTACTTTTGAGTGTTCAAACACCATCAGTTTCCTTAAATTGAAAATATGTGTAAGAAAAGAATTACTGAGGGTCAAATAAGATATTTAGATTTCAAGCTTTGTTTTATTTTGTGTCAACTTGGCAATAAATTATGGGAAACAGATCTTCCAGCTCCTTAGGTTTGGAATTTTACATAGATGTTTCACAATGGATAAAAACTTCCCAGCAAAAGGCTTGTAAGAAGTCCTTAGCGTTTGTTGTTTATTTTCTTTTTTAATAGTGTTCGTTCTCCCCTGTGTTTTGTTTTTGTTTTCCTTCTGAGCAGACAAGTGTGTTGGCCTGGTACAGTGTAACCCACTTAATGCCTTAGGGATGGGCTTTTGTCACAAGAGTTACACTGGGAAGAATATGAATGTACAAGGTAGCCTTGAACCAACAGAGGCTGCTATTACTAAGATTCCCTGAAGGAAAAGGGAAACTAATGCAAGGGAGAAGGATGAGCACATTTGGGTAGAAATAATTGCTGGATAAGTTATTGAAAGAGTGGAAGCAGTAATAGAGAAGTAGGTTGCAAGGAGAATGTCAAATAGCTCAGGCATTGTTAGCAGTGTTGGACCAGGAGCAGCAGCACTGAAGGGTGTTTTGAAGTTGGCTGAAAGTGATAGAATATTTAAGATGGAACATATTTAACTGTGAACTGCTGAGAAATGTCAGCTCTGATTAAATTGGAATAAATAAGTTTGCTCGTTTTACTTGAATTTGGGGAATGAGGTTGGAGGTGAAGGTTAGGCTTATGCAAGATTAAACTGGGAGAGATTTTGCTAATTGACTTTGTGTCTAGCTAGAAGTTAGAATAAATGAAGAGATTCTGGCAGTAGGTGCTGAAATGATTTAATGATCCAAGGGTTATGTGAACTTCAGGATTCCTTCATTTGGCCACTGGGTCTTTCATAGTCCCGGGTCATGCCAGGCAACTGTTTGAACTAGAATCCTCAGCTTCAAAGGAGTCAAAAACCTTACAAAGAAACCCCCAAATAAAACTTTTTTTGTATCTAAATGAGTGGCAACAGCTGAATGACAGTTCATTTTGGGTTGGGTTCATATAAAAAAATTACAAGTAAGTTCTAGTGATTTTCTGGTGTTAGATCAAGGCTGCTTAGAACAAGAGGCAATTTCAGATAGTCTGTGTTTTCTTTTGGATAGATGTTTAATAATTTGCTGACAGGTTATCTTCATAGTGCAGTGGTGAAATCAGAGACACAGGAAGGAAGACTGGTGAGGAGATGAGGACTTTGGCAGGGCTGGCTCTGAGGCAGCTGACAAGTGCCTGTCAGCAAAGGGGAGTTCCTGATCCACAGCTCTTACGTCAGTGCCCTGTGGAGGGGAGGGTCAGGTTGGAGGCTGACTAATGGCTCTGCTTGTAGCGCATTCAAAAGTACAAAGCCTGTGGCCTCCTGGCTTCATATCTGGTTGTTTTCCTTTGAATTGAGAAAGTCGAAATTTCAAGGTCAAACATGTTTGTGGCCTCTTATGCACTAAAAAAGTATTCTTCTGCCACTTAATTGACCAGGGTATAAACCACTACCTCCCAAATCAAAGAACAAGGATTGACTAAGGGGAGAAAAGTGAGAAAACATGATTCTGTCCTTTCTTTTCAGATTTTTGGAAACTTGCAGA
Source organism: Zonotrichia leucophrys gambelii (assembly GCF_028769735.1). Classification (NCBI taxonomy): domain Eukaryota; kingdom Metazoa; phylum Chordata; class Aves; order Passeriformes; family Passerellidae; genus Zonotrichia; species Zonotrichia leucophrys. Next base: position 18,996,774 of record NC_088169.1, on the reverse strand, counting down.
TCTGCTATAGGCAACAAGTTTTACCACTGTAGTGATTGAGGGCTGAGAAATGTAAATCCTCCACAAACAGTAAGTGTTGAAAACTATGTAGTTTTGGATTCTGTCCTTTCTGCTGCTACTCTTGTAGTTCTTGGGACTTCTTTTCAGACCTTTCACAGAGAAGCAATTAATGTCGTTCTTTGATGGGCTGCTTTAACTAACAAACTATGTTTTCTATGCTAGCCTGGCAATTATTGTCAACTGCTTTGTTTCTGTGAAAAAACCCAACTACTAATGAGGGAGGGAGTTTACACTTCTATTGAAAGGCAAGTGTTTTTTCAGTCAAAATGCTTGCAGTGGTGTGCCTTTTTAAGCTTCTAATCTGATACCAGTGGCTAAACAAAATATGGTGGCTTAGTAAATAAAATTGTGAATAAGCTTCAAAACTGAAATGGATGTGTAAATTTGAGGATAGGAAGTTGTGAAACATGGTCAGTGTTATGCTCATAGAACTGCTAATTCTGCTTGTCCGTAACTTTAGTGTCTTTTTCTTAAGTCAAAGATGGCCCTTTTTGGCTGATGGCACATTAGGTTGGAAGTAAACATGATTACTTACATGATGGGAACAAACTTGAGTCTGTTTTACATTTAACAGCGTTAGTTAAAGGACAGTGTACCACACATCCTCAAGAAAACCTTTAGGTTTAGTCTTGGTTTTGTATAGTAGGTGATTCATCAAGTGACCACTGAATGACAGTGATAACTGAAACAAATTTTCTTGCCTATTTCCAAATTAGAAAGTAAATACAAGTGGAGAAGCAATTGTCTGGAAATTAGAAGTGTCCCTTACATCTGTTTCTTCAAAAATGCTGAGGCAGTTCAGTGGTGGTGTTACAATAGATCCAGGGTTTGGTGCCCTATTAAAAACAGGGAGTGGAGGTGAGATTTCAGTTGCTATGTGTGGGGTTTTTTTTTGATTTTTAATGGTGTGCTGCAGTGGCTGGTATCAGCATGGGAAAAATAAACTAAATAGGTCCAATTGCCTTGGTTTGCTTAATAGTTTACATGGGGTTTGCAGCTTGCTGACATTACAGAGGCAGTGCAGTTACTGTGTTGGCCAGCACTGCTTTTCCATAGAACTTGGGTTCAGCATTTGTCTTCAGCCCTCAGTACACTGGTGAGAGTGGGTCCTCCTTAATAAATCAAATTATTTTTATAGTAAAAAAGGACAAATGCTTAGACTTGGGTTCACATGTTGCTACTATTGTTTTCTAGACCAGGAATCTTGCTTTTCTGTGAGTGCTGCCTCAGTACCTGTAAGAGAGATATTTGTACTCAAAATAAAGACATATTATGCTGACATATGGAAGTAACACAATCTAGATGGATAGACTGGACAAGGCAGTGGTATTTCATTAACCTTTGCAGGACTGGATTTTGTAATACAAACTGATTTTTCTGAGATTGCTTAGCTGTTTGTCTTTTGTTGTGACACCAAATATTTGGACTGATAGTGGAAATATTTGACTTGCAATTCATTTTACTGTTTAAAAGGGACATCCTGAAAGGCAACAATTAATTTACTGTTTTGTGTTATGGTATATGATCATATCATAAATTACGTTTAGTAGAAAATGTTCCCTGCTTTAAACAGAAATATTGAAGTTAGTGATTTAAGCACTGTAATTCTTTTAAGTTAGGGGAAGCAATTCAGAAATGGTTATCAAAATGAACCAGAGTGAGGCTGCTTTTTATTTGCTCTGACTTTTTTTTGAATATTGAAATGACTGAAAAACATGAGGAAAATTATTCTTGTTACAGGGCCTTTGTCTACTAGGTTGAGATTACTTTTACATTAACTAATTGTGTAGCTCACTAAGAAATAACTATAGCAAACAGTTACATGTAATTCTGTACTGCCTTGTGATTCCTGATGCTGGATAAAACAATCAGATGCACATTAGGAATTAAGCTTTTGTTTTGTTTTCAGATGATGAATGATGATTTAAACTGAAAAATTGACATAGAAAATTTTCAGAAACATCATATTGTATGTTAACCACTCCTTCCAAAACCGCTGTCAAAATGCACATTATACAGATAAATTGTATAATAGGAGAAATAATATTAATTCTTATAGTGTTTTGAGTATTTTATCATTGCATTATTTGTTGGAGTGTTAAGGCTTCATAACTTTAGAAAAAACAATTTAAAAAATTGAGTTCTTTAAAAATCTTATTTAAAATGCGCAACTAGAAAATAAATGCAGCAGTTTACTGTTTTGAAAAACACAACTGATTCAGCAGATATTCTAAATCACATTATCAGTTGTGGCTGCAGATGAGTCCCTTATACAATAATAAAACTATAAATGTATCAAGTCTTGGCTGCTTTCAAACAAAAATACTTATTAATGCTTTCAAACATGCTTCTTTGGTGCTTCAGATACAGCTTGTCAGCATCTATTTAAATTATTCAATGTATGTTCCATTATTTTGGATTAAAAACTTTACAGAAACTTAATTCCAGCCTAGCATGGCAGCTGTGGAAACTGAATGTCCTGAAATGCAACATTGCTTACAACATCACTGAAGACTATTTCTGTAGCTTTTGTGTGAAAGGACCAGTTTGGTCCTCTTTTAATAGTTTGTGGTTAGTCTGTAATTGTCTGCCCAGTAAAACTACTGTTATGGTCATCAGTCTCTTAGACCTCACTGGAATGGCCCACATAACTGAAATTGTGCAAATTAACTTTGCAGGTTCTAGATGCACAAAGTAGTAGATACTGTTAACACCTTGCTTATGTGTATTTTGTTTAAAATGTGGCTTTGTGGACAATTTCATGGTAATAGCTGCCGTTGATAGAAATGCAGATGCTAAAGAACGAGTGCTTAGTACCAGTCAGAACTACCTAAGCCAGTTATTTGTGCACGTTGTGTCATCCGCCGAACTTCCGATTTCTGCAGGACTGGAAAAGTAAATTATAACTTGTTCCCTGCACTGGTAGGGAAGAACAGGAGAACATTCAGTACCCTCTGTGCCCATGAAAGCATTATTTATTATGAAGCAGCTCCTGTCTATTGATATAGAAACTGGAGACATAAATAAATACACTCGATTATTTTCAGAGTTAAGAGTTAAGCATCTCTTAACTGCAGCTCTTACACAAGTAGTCCAGTGACTCTAATGAGGCTTTTTGCATGCACTAAAATGTATATGTTCATAACCTGAGCCATAGCCATTATCCTGTAGCTCTCTGAAGGGTAAGTGAACTATCCTATTGTAGCTTCTAAGAAGCGTTATTATCATACAAACCTGTACAGAATTAAGATTTTATAAACGTTGTTAGTTATGCAGTATGAATGAATTAAATTACTTGCTCTGAAAAAAATTTTAATGGAAGCAGTCCATTCCTTGTATTTTGACTTTTTTTTGTATGTTGAGGCTTCAAACTACCCCTTTTGTCTTACTGTAGCTTGTATCTAGCAAGTAAATATTCAAAGATGGAAAGTCACTGATAAAAAAAATGCCTGAAATTTCTTGCTCCTACTGTAGGCCTTGATTGTAAGGCAGCACAGTCATATGACTCTCACACCAGCTTGTATCAGGTTCTAATTCTACAGCCACACTGTGGGTGATGTATATGCCAGTAATGCTAATTACAACTAGCAAGACCACATTCCTTCCTTCAAAGAAAGAGAGGGACTAGGCAACTTATGACCCATTTCCATTTTAAATAGATGCTATTTTCAGAGAAGTCTGGTAGGGCTGAAGCTCAGACTATCAGGTAGGTTTAGGAATGCAGTTCTCATACAGAAACTTCAGTTTGGGCTTGATAAAATGAAACTTTACCCCCAAGCAATTAAAACACCATTTTACAGTATTAGATGACACTACAGTTGTGAGGGCAAAGGTTGGGTACAAAGCACTAATAGGCAAACTACTTTAGTGCTAAAGGATTTTTTTTTAAATTTCTTTTTAAGTGTAACAGTTAAAAAGCTTTCTTTGTTGTCACTAATTTGCCATCCCCGTGCTGGCAGGCAGACTATTCACTGGCACTTCCAGAATTTTTGACAGTTTTACTATGGGAAGTTGACACCTCCTTACTGAACTGTCATTGTAGACTTGGGCTTGGTATGTGGCATTTTGAGTATCATTGAAGATTTTCTTTTGTGGAAGTTTTAATAGTATTCCATTAATCCATGCTGTTCTGCAAGGAGTAAACTATAAACTATTGTATGCTCATCTAAATAAAATGACAGCATTTGCATTAGTTCCATAGATAACGGTGTTCCTATGCTTTGGTTTAAAAAGTAACTTTGGTAATAAAATACAGCACTGAAGTGACTAGTTCAAGGCACATGCTCTATAAAATTCTCTCACTCTGCTTTTTTCCATGAACCTTTTCCAGTGAACATAAATTAATTATAGCACTTGTTGAATGTGATGTGATAGCCCTTCAGTACAAAGGGGGAGTGGTTTGAAGGATTTGGGGGTTTAAAATAGTTCTAAGTGACAGACCAGTAATTTATGCAGCATACTGCTTAGATGCAGACTGCAATCTGTGGAAGAGACACCTCTTTCATTTTATATTATTGAAGGGTACTCTTACTGGTGTGTAACTGCAGTTCACCTGTTTAGTAGAGTCCTGTTTTTGTTCATGAGACTTGATGTTGGTGGAATTTAAAACACATTCTAGATATTTATGTGTGCAAAATTTGGTGCTCACAACTATTTTCCTTTTTAATGATTTCCTTAATCTTTACAGGTCTAGGAAAACAGGAGGATCTTTTCCTGTAACACAATGGCAACAAAATCATCACTCCTTAAAGTAATACTGCTGGGAGATGGTGGAGTTGGGAAGAGTTCCCTCATGAACAGATACGTCACCAACAAGTTCGATGCGCAGCTGTTTCATACCATAGGTGTGGAATTCCTAAACAAAGAGTTGGAGGTGGATGGACACTTTGTTACCATGCAGATATGGGACACAGCAGGTCAGGAACGCTTCAGGAGCTTGCGGACTCCTTTCTATAGAGGTTCTGACTGTTGCCTGCTAACCTTCAGCGTGGATGACTCTCAAAGCTTCCAAAACTTAAGCAACTGGAAGAAAGAATTCATTTATTATGCAGATGTGAAGGAGCCTGAAAGTTTTCCATTTGTGATACTGGGTAACAAAGTTGATATCGATGAAAGGCAAGTATCTACAGAGGAAGCCCAAGACTGGTGCAGGAATAATGGCAACCATCCCTATTTTGAAACCAGTGCAAAAGATGCCACTAATGTTGCAGCAGCCTTTGAAGAAGCTGTTAGAAGGGTTCTAGCCTCTGAAGATAGATCAGATCACTTTATTCAAACAGATACGGTAAACCTTCATCGGAAACCGAAGCCCAGCTCATCTTGTTGTTGACTTAAATTTCTTTTTGCCAAATTACTGTTGACTAGCTTGCTCTGTAAAGGAATGGGGAAGGTGTAGTAGATAGAATAACAAATGGATTTCACTCTAATATTAAAATTGTAATATTTTGCTGCTTTCATGGGGGAGAAAAAGAAAAATCTCCATTCATGAGTGACCCGTTATTGAATTAGTGATGCTTTCTGTTTAGGAAGACATCAAGGAAAAAATAAGAATATAATTTGCCAACTTTATTCAAATGATAAATACTTTGAATATAATTAAAACTTGAAAGTTCTAGAAGCACTACTTTGGAGAAGCTGTTCTGGAATTCAGGCACAAAGATACTTTTATATGTGTATATTTTTATGAAATCGGCATTCCACTTTTGTTTCATTAGATGTCAGTTTCTTAACAATGCTAGATATTAAACTTCGGTCTCACTACATTCCTTTTGCTGTGAGTGGTACTTCATCTCTAATCTGGTTATTATAAGTTAATATAAATTACATCCAGGTCTTCTAATTGCCTAATGTTGCTGTAATTTGTGTAAGTTTGTAAGTAGGAATTAAATTTCCTACGTATTTAATGTCCATTTTCTCCCATATACTATTCTAATGCTGCACTAACTTTTCCAGTGGTTTAATGCAAAATACCGATCATTTTTTAAATTAATGTGTGTCCTTGCCTTAAGTCCATTCTGGCATGTTTCTGATCAATAAGGTGAAAAATCTGAGTAACTGAAATATAACTGTTTTTCAAAAAAAGAAATGCTTTATTCAGTCAGCTTTAATAGCACTTGAAAGGATCCACATTGTGACAGTTTTTTAGGAAAACTTGTGTACAGCCTTAGAAGTTCCAAACTTCTTGTTTGTTAACCTGAGCTATGAATGTGTTTACCTGTAATATCTGCACTGTGATATTAAGGAATGGCAATACGTAGAGAACTCAGGAAGCTCTTGACTTACAGTAGATTTGACAGCTTTCAGCCCTAATACAGGTATATAACTATAGGTAGTGTTTGAGCTGAATTTGATCATTATTAAAATTGCTATTTTAGGATATGGACTTGTACCTTTAAGAGATAATGTCTTTTATATTACTGAATTCATTTCATAATTATGAACCAGAGCAAATTCTGTATTTGTTGGACAGTTTTTTTGTTGTCAGGCAGACAAAACTAGAGGTGTTTTTGAGGCTTTCAGCTGCAGTTTAAGTGGTAGAATACTTGTATGAGAAATGGTTATTGGCTCTCAGAGAAACCACTGTCCTTGCAGTAGCAAAATTGCTAGTGCAGTAGCAATTGCTTCCATCTGTAATTGACTGCTAACAGGCACACATGTGCACATGGTCTGAGAGGAAGTCTGATGCTGCAGGACAGGCCATGTTATTGATTAAACAACTGCTTTCTGTACAGAAACTTTTTTGTTTCAATGGAAAAGCATTTCTTGAAGAGTACATTACCAGAAAGCACTTTATCTTAAAAGTATCTGCTCAATCTGTACCAGGTGTAATTATTTGGAAGTAAAGCTTGCAAAAACAAACCCTTGTTGCTCTTAGTACACTTTTCTGAATGTATTTATTCTTGCTTGACCTGTCCAGGACAACTTTAGTCTGCAGATCTGCTACTCCTGCTTAAAACCTGCATCTTTTTATCTTTTGTGCATTCCTAAGTCTGATTCTTCATTGCAGTCCTGCATCTACACCAACAGAACTGTGTTTTAAAGTTCAGTCCCTGAGCAGTTAAATATAGGTTGAACTGCCACTTATGTTTAATTTCTAGTCAATGAGTGAAAAGATCTGTGAAGAAAATCTTAGTTAAATCCCTCTTAATCTTAGGATGAGAGAGCAAAAAGCTTTAGAAATTAAGATTGCTTGTGTTAGGGGCTACGAAGATAGTGACATGAAATTGTTGTAAAAGCACTACCTTACAACTTAAAGCTTCCTTTAACATTCATTTTAGCAGAGATTAAGGTTGAAACAAAACAGGAGCTGAAGATACTGTGACTAGAGTACTATAGGTACCATTCAAGTAAGATTGCTAAAAGGGAAAAATCAAGAATGAGAACCACTGTCATCTTTCTTCTGTGCAGGCATCTGTGTTTCCCCATCTGTCCCCTTTCCATTTCACATCATGGTTACCAAGCCTACATCTCAGAAGTAGGTTTAATAAAGTTAAAACATAATCCCATAGAAGTGTATTACTCATGCCCTGGGAGCTGCTGTATCACAACTGCACACTCATCACAAAAGTGGCCAGTAAAGATAAACAGGCGTGGACATGCTTAGTAAATAAGACAGTACAGGAATTATGCCAGGAATTGGTCTCAGAGGGAAACTACTTAGTGTCTACAGAATCAAAAACCTTTTGACAAGCACATATAGGGTGACAGGTATAAAATCATAATGCTTAATAGTAAACATTAATTTCTGTACTTTGTAAAAGCTAGGTTTCATTCCATATGGATGTAAGGTAGGCATTTGTGGCTTATGTTTCAATTCACTGATTTGTTTCAAGAGCTAACACACCTCAAATATTACAGCGTCCTGTTAGCAGTATGTGGCACTCCTTAGATTGACAGAGCATACTGTGTAACATGTATGCAAAGTTCCAGTGTCCTTTAAAATGAGGAAGAAGAACTGTTGAGGGTTGGTGGGACTGCTGGAAGCTGTGCTTGTTAGAGAGCAGAATGGGAAGGGGCAGAAGCAGCCACCTGGGACAGCTGGCAGCTTGTGTCACAACAAACTGTATCAATGCTTACATAAGCTGCTTTAACAGCTGCTCCATACCTCATTTCTTCATTTAAGTCACCTGACAGGTTACCTAAACAGTAATAGAACCTTGTAGAAAGTGGAGTCTGAGTTGCATTTCCAGCCTGGATTTACTAAGATTGATTCATGTTAGCTTGTGCTAATGTTCTCATCTCCTTATGCTTGATTTTTGAATGACTTAGGGTAATTCTAATCCCTTTAACTCATAAACTTTTTATTGCCTTTATTGCATAATGCAGATTATCTCTGTTTTCTTGTACTGCAACAGACTTTATTTTGAATTCTTACTCTTAAGCCCCTGAGAGGGGGTAGGAACATAATCCTTGCAAAAGAGGTGTCTTTTCACTGAGAAACTGTTCACTGAAGCATGCTGGAACTGCAGCCTTCAGGCCTAGAACAGATTTGTGACTTTAGCTGACAACAAGATAATTTTCACCCATCACTTCAGCTAGTGGTCTTTCAGCTGACTGAGAAGAGTCACAAACTAAAACATAAACAAGTGTTTGTCCATGTACAGAGAACTTGGAGCTACCTGACCAAGACCTTCAGGCTTCTGTCACAAGACAATGCCCCTGAACCACAAACTCTAGGACAAAGGTGATGAGTTAGGACATAATTCTTCCATTCCTGTGGCCAGTAACAGACTGTTTTCATAAAGCCTCAGTGGACCTGAGTCTGCATTTCCCATCTAGAATTCCTATATTCACAGGAAAGAGGGAAAGATGTAGAGGAGGTATAAGAACAGGCACCATTTGGCTAACTGCCTTCAGAAATCAGGCAAGAAAGAAAATGCTTTCATTTTTCTTAATGTCCTACTGCAGCAACAAATGCAATTATAAAAATGTAGCTTCTAAAAGTGGTAGAAACGGTTGGCACTAATCCTTCATATTTGCCAAGCCTTTTCTTCCTGCTAAGTATATGATTATTTAACTAAAGTACTTCCTCAGTGAATCTTAACTGTTAGTATTTTTCTAGATATCATGCTACAGGGGAGGAGGCAGAAAATAACTGCAGCTCAGTGGCTCCTTATCACATGATCAAGAATGCTTTACCTCAAGTGTGTTTGTCATTTCCATGCATACAGAAAAAAAATGATTTATGTAAAATTATGTGCCATTATCAAAGTGCTGCACAATGCAGTTTATATGCAAAAACATTGCAAAGACAAGTATTCCCATCTTCACTGGCCACCCCACCACGTACTGTTACTGTGGTTATCTAGTTTTCTTCTAAATCACTTCAAGTATACTCAACAGGCATCCATTCTACAACATTTGATGTTTTATTTAAGGTAAATATGTTCTTTTTTCTCATTGAACATTTTACAGTGACAACTTAGCAGTAAGTGCAGAAGTGATGACTGACTATACACTTATAGCACATACAGATGTGGTCCCCTTAATTATACAGACTATGCAAAATACTTCTTAGAATAGCAGGCCACTTCCTTTGGAAATTACTTTTCAGACATTTTTGATAAAAAAAAGTACAAGATCACTTATACAGATTTGCTGCAAAAAGAAACAGAATACTTAAGATTGTAAACCCAAGCAAAGTATTAGGTACAAAAATGCCAAATGCTCTATTTAAAAATTACTGGTTTGGAATGATGTTAAGTTTTGCAAATTGGTTCCTAAAATATTTTACAATGGAACAGGAGCTAGACAGGCCAAATAATGCCTTTCTGAAACCTCAACAAATATAGTTTCATGGTGCAAAGATCCTCCTCTAAATTTATTTACAAAAAGAAAGTTTCAGCAGTTGAAGAAATAATGGGAAAAAAACAGTGGGTTTAAACATTTTATTTGGGTTTTTTCCATGTGTGAATTAGAATTAATGTCATGGCAGATCTGGCTCTTCTGGTCTATTTCATTCATTGATGCATGAATGCAGCTAAATGTGTATTGCACTAAATACATGGAAAATTTGAAATGAGACTTTTAAACTGTAGGAGTTTTCCTTAAAATTTCTTGATGTACTGGAGACAGCTTTTTTGATTTTCTATTTTTTATTGAGTACTTTATATACATACAATTACACACCAATAAATAGAGGTTTGATTTACTACCAGAGTGTAATCTTAGTCTGGTTAGTCTGCAGAGTGAGCTCTCTACTGAAAGAATACAACTAGGAAAGTTTATTATAAAATTAAGTACTTAGACCAAACAGTCAAGAGTTCCCTTTTGCTCATATTAAACCAGGTGACTGGTGACATCTTTTGCATTTAGGTCTGATTTCCTCCCACCCTGAGTCAGAGGCTTACACTTTGCATATGCATTAACACATAATGTCTCAGTTTCTTCTTTTGTACCTCTGCAGCCTCTGACAGTTTAAAACTTTATTTTTATATCACATAAAAGGAAACTTCTTGAGATACACCTTTTTTTAACCAGAGAAGCTTGGCTGTTCTTATCTAGATCAGCAAAAGAAAAATCTGCTTCAGCATCCAATTAGTCAGTCTTCAGAAGATGAGTATAAAACATGCAGGGGACTAACCAGACGAAGTACAGTTCAAACAATCAGGGAAGTAGGGAAAAAGCACTCACTCAGGAGATTGATTTATTTATTCAGCTTAAAAGGTGTTTCTTCCCAAGGAACTGGACTTTCCTTTCAAAGGCAGTGGATCGAATAGGAGTATTGAGTTCATAAAATGGATTCATTGCAAACTGGGGAAAAAAAGAAAAACCCATCAGTAAGCACAATGCCCAGCCCTGAAAAATGTCACTTCAGGTGACATCTACCACTAGCTTTCAGCCTACTTAGTGTCACTAACAGCACAGACCTCCTAAACAGTCCTTGCTTTCCAGGCCCTCGCATTCTCCCCATACATGTGTAGAGCTATCCCATAGCACCAGCCCCTCAGAACAAACCCATCACACTGGTGGAAATCAGGATCCTTTGAGTGCCGGTGGGAGGCTGAGATGGTGATGCTTCCCATGACTGTTTGCCATGACCCTGTTCAGTGGAAGTACCACCAGGATTTGGGAGCAAGGGCTATGTGTTCTGAGAGCAAAGCTACCGGGCTCTGTAGAAGAGTGCTTTCATTATCATCATTAGTGATACCACACTACCACAAAATGCATCACAAGAAGCTGCCCCACAAGTTCTCTGTTGCCCAGGCCAGGCTGGATGGGGCTTTGACGAATCTGGTCTAGTGGAAGGTGTCCCTGCCCACAGCAAGGAAGTTGCAGATGGTTTTTAAGGTCCCTTTCTACTCAAACCACTCTAATCTATTTCACAGAAAAAAAAAAAATCATTGAACTAAAGTGAAGAAGTCTGAAAGAGCCCCCAGCAGAAAACATGCTAATACAGCTGTGCCTAAGCACAAACAGCAGAACATGTTTAAAAGTAGTGCAGCAAGACCATAAAAAATTATTTCTTACCTTTATATACAACTCATACACATCAGTAAAGAAGTTCTTGATTCCATCTTCTTGCCTTACATCGTGAAGCATTATAAATCTCATATGTACAGTAATTAAGGAGAATAAAACTTTTACAAAGATAAGAGACATTATCCTGAGATAAGCATTTACACCTAATTCAACATATACCTCAAATGTTTAGCTGTATATGAAATAGCAGTGACTCATAGGAGGAAGCATCTAAAAAAGTAATTGAAGCAATGAAATTTGGAAAGCATTACCTTTATATTTTAACATCTCCCTCTTTGAAAATAATCACCTCTCTATCCAAGGTTTCTTTGTTATTCAATTTCAATGTAATTCTGAACGTGGAGTATGGATCTGAGGTGCACCTCCCTGCACTTCAGCCATGCACCCCTAAAGTTAAAATGTCATTCAATGTTACTTGCTCGGTGAAACAAATGTTTCTCAGCCAACAGTTGCAGGACTACCTGTACACAGTATCAGGGCTCAGCACTGCATTTCCACCCCTGGAGTGACTGACACCAGGCATGTTCACTGCCACCTCTCCTCTCCAGCATGGTCAAAGGGGTGGGAACAGAGATCATACATACAAGCTTGCTCAGAGCCTCTCATACCTCTTTACTCCATGTACCACATTTCATTATGCTATTTTGGCTCCTACAAAGGTAAAAACCCACTTTTCCAACTGTTCCCAGCTGCTATGCCTCCCAGTATAGTTCTTCCTGAAGCTGATGACTCTAGCAATAATGGCGAATAGCCAGAGAAATCTGTTCCAAACTCACTTTATCCAACTTATCTCTTTCTGGGGAAAGGGTTTTCTTACATAAAGAAAAGGAAAGAGAATAGGGAAGGATATGTCCAGCTGTGACAAAAGCAGAAACGAACCATTCATTAAACTTGTCCACAGTCTTCAAGTACATGTTGTTAGAAAGCCACATGTTCTCATCTACGAGGTCGAGAGCAGCATGGGCAATGAACTGGTTGAGGTGGCGATGATCATCCTGGTGCATTTCCAGAACACAGCAGAGCAGGAATTCAGTGAAAGGAATGAAATACAAACAATCATTTGCTCCAGTTGCTACAGATCCAATGTTCAAGTTACAGAATGTTACATTTACCCTGCTTTTCTGTCACATGCACCACCTGTAATTAAATGAAACTAGCATATGTTTTCATGATATTTGGTTTGAAGGGAGAAAAAAGGTGACAATAAAAAGATATCACAAAACCAGTCCTGAGAGCAACAAAATCAGTAAAGCCTGTATTATGTCTCAGGAACAAACTCAAGCATGAATTCTTTTATTTACTGATGGGCAAACTCCCACTGCTAACTTATTCCACAATATAGGCCCTCATATGTATTTTTCTCTTCTTTCCAGACATCTGTTTTTGTGATATTTATATGGCATACATAAAATGTAGCATTTTCTGGACTGTAACATTTCAGTCAAATTTGGCAGAAATTGACCCATAGGTTACAATGTGCAAGAGCTGGGGGACAGATGCAGAAAGCATAAATACAGAGGGCAGGTATGCTGATAAAATAATCTAAAGATTCTGTTTTTCTCATTTGTTTACCTAAACCCAGGATTGTTTTATTGGTTTTGGGGTCTTCTTTTTTCTGCAACTAGTATTAAATATGTGCCTGCAGATGTAAACTGCATCCCTTCCTATAATAAACATGAGATCACAGTGTTTGGCCTGTGTACTTTATAGGCAATCTAGAACACCAGAGGACATCTGCCAAGAAGAGATACAGGACAAAACCACACTGGAAGCTTTTATCAGACTGGAAGAATAAGCAGTTTTGTACTATTTCTCAAAGTAACAGGATGATGTTAATTCCACTCTCACCTCTCAGGTTTTCCCTGCAATCAGCTTTTACACATCCGCACACAAAGTCTAGTCTGAGTAGCCTTATTTATGATCTTTTATGGGACATTGATTCAAAATACAGATGATGCCACACAATCAGTGACATCATATACTTCCATTTTTGGATACACTCTCAGATACACACACTTTTATTCTGAAATCTATTTTTTCTTTGATGTAATGCCACTTACAGATAGATTTGTTCTTTTCCCACTGGAAACAATACTTATTGAGTAGTATTGTATTTATCACATTTTCAAAGTCTTTATTTATCAATATAAGTTTTTAGCTTTCCTTAATTGAAAGCAAATATGACCAATGAAGACAATTAAAAAATTAGGTATTTTATAGCATAAAGAATAAAGGACTGGCTAGAGCTTTCAAATTTTTCTTACTTTACTTTATTACTGTATATAAATGTCTTAAAAGTAAGTGGCATTAAACAATGAACAGCTATTACAAAACCTCTGCACACTAAGAGAAATCACGAAAGCAAAACTAAGATATATATATATATTCTATACCATACAGCAGGGAATATATAAGAAAACCGTGTTTTCTGAAGAACTAGTATAATCTGGCAAAGATTTTTTAAGAGACTTGAGAACTTGAGTTCTACTCCCTATGACAAAATTTCTGTTTAATATAAACACCAGAAAACAGTAGATACTTCTTTTAACAACAATGCCGGTCATGCTTCTAATACATTGTAAAATTATAAATGAATCACAGGAGTGTCATAGGGGGAAAAAACACACCTTTGACTCTACTTTTCCAGGAGGCAGAAATTCCATTTCAAATATGGGATTATCATGGTGACCAACTATCACGAAGTAGAAACTTCCAGACATTCTTCAAAACAATGCTCCCTACAAAAAAAGACAAAAATGCTGATGGGTCTATATACAAACTCTTAATCTATGTAGAAGAGCTCCTAAAAATCAGCCAATGTGCTCCCATCCATATTTACCAGAGGCTAAAGAGAGATAAACATTTAGGTATGCACATCAAGAGGATGGAGCCGAGCTCTTCTTGGCGCAGCCACCCACCAGGATGAGAAACAACAGGCAGAAAGTGATGCGCGGGAAGTCCCACCTGGACACGAGGAACAATTTATTGCTGTGCATGTGAGTGAGCACTGGAACAGCCTGTCCAGGAAGCCTGGAGTTATTCCAGAACCGTCTGGACACAATTCCGTGTCCTGTGCTCCAGGCCGGCCCTGTTTGAGCAGGCTGCGCCAGATGCCCGTGCTCCCTCCCAAGCTGACAGATTCTGGGGGAGCCGGAGAATATCCTTGGGAAGGGGACCTGGAAGTGAACCCAGCTACCTAAACTGACTCCTGCCCTGTTCACCGATGATTTACCCCCGGGAGCCCCCGGTCACAGCGATCCCAGGCCACAGCACCCGGCTCCAAGGAGCTTCCTCGCCTGTTTCTCCCTGAGCCCTGTTCACAGGCAGCAGAAGGGGAAGGGCGGCAGGCGGGGGGCGCCTCCTCCCCGGGACAATCCCACGGCTCCATCCCCGGGCCCTCCAGAGGGGCCCGGAAAGGCCGACCCGTCCCGCCGCCCCCCGGGGGGAAGGCCCGGACTCCGCGGGGCTGCCGTCCCCAGGGGAGCAGCGGCACAGAGGGAGAGGGAGAAGGGCCCCGGCCCGCAGGGTCCCGCCCGGGCCCGCCGCCTACCCTGCGCCGCGCCCCGTCCGCCCGCCCGCGGCCCCGGAAGCGCCGCGCTGCGCCCGCCCCATCCGGCGCCACCGTGACGCCTCAGCGGCCGCCGCACCGTGCCCGTAGCCCCGAGCGGCCCTGCCCTGCCCGTCACCGCTGCCAGGCCCCGGCGCCCTCCCGTGGGTAGCGGGCGGCTGCCCGGGAATGCCCGAGCGGGCCGAGGGGAGGCGGCGAGAGCGCTCGGCGTCTCGCTAGCTGTGGGTCTCGCTGCGAGTCAGTAATGCCCCTTTTTGTTTCGGTGTTGTAGGGCACGATGGCATCGGTTGAAAGGGAAACACTGTCCCAAGAGGAACTCCGGAAAAGGCTGTATCAGACTTTTAAGAGCCGAGGCGTGCTGGACACACTTAAGGTGTGCTTTGTTTTCAGCAGGTGCTGCCTGTGGTTCTCTGTGCTGCTTTAACACAGAGTGCCCTGAAAGCTGTGCCGAGTACAAGCGTCTCGCTCTCTCCACCAAGTATTGTTTTGCCACAACTTAATTATTGTTTGGGGAGGTGTGGGGTGTGTTGTGTTTGGGGGTTTTCCCCCCATTTGCGAGATACTCCCTAAACAGAATGGCCTTTCATTATGCCTTGGCCTCGGAGTGTTTTTCCGAGGAAGGTTAAAAGCCTGCTTTAGGTCTTTGAAAGTACCCATACTTGAAAAAAGAAGTCAGGCTCGGGAGAGAACAATAAATTAGAATATAAAATAGGAAAGGATCTCTCAGGTTACAGGGTGTGTTTATTGCCTGTGATAATTAAGCATGTTATATGAATACTACAGGATGTGTTTATTACCTATGATAATTAAAGATGTTATATGAATAATACTTCTAAAATACAACATTCCTGTTTTAAATGTATTTGAGCTGTTTTATCCCTGTCTGCTCATTCAGGAGAATGTGTAGGAAAAAAATTCAAGATCAATATTTCAAAAATATTAAGCTTGCAATGCTCAAACCATTTCTCATTTGACTTAACTAGTATTCTATCAGATTACTTCATGTTTAAGTTCAATTTTTTGCTTTAACTTGTCTAGAAGGCTATTTTTCCCTTCCTTTTCTGTATTATGGATAAGGATTTAGCCCTGTGCTTTCCATCTTCATTTTGCCACAAGATGTAGGATCGCTGCTCCTGGTTGTTTTTGAGACAACATTCTGTCTGTTAAAGTTGATTGAGACTGAAAAAGTTCAGAAATTAATAAGGAAAAGAGTTTTTTTAGTTGATTTTGAAAGTTGGATTCAGGGATCCTTTCCAACTCAGAATATTCTGTAATTCTGTAATTTTGTTGTCAGCCTAATTTCTCTTGAAAACCATGCTAAAATATCAGGCTGGTCTGATGATCTGGCTTTGTTAAGTTTTGGTAATTATTTTGTCTCATTTTTGGTAACACACTGCCTCTTTATTCAGTTGTGTCACTGTTGCATACCTACTTTTGAAAGTTTAAAACACTGTTGGTGCCATGATTTTTTCTTATAAACAATTTGTATAAACATTTTGAATAACTGTATAATGAAAATAATTCTTTCTTCCTTTCATGGAAGGGAGATCTGATTTTAGGTTACTTTTTCCCCTCTATTGTAACTTACAGAATACAAATAAATAATTTTAAAATGCCATTTAGTGATTATTAGTGCCTGTAGGTCTCTTTGGTTAGTACTCTTTTGCTTCCCTACAAAATAATTGATATTAAAGACATTAAATTTTTTTGTTTATTTTGCCATCTACTTTTGTGATGGCATGAGCAGCTTCTTGGAATGAGACTCAAAAGAGAACCAGTGAGGGTTCCAAGAACACCTGAGATGGAGGCCACATCAGGAAGGCTTTATTTAGCCAAAGGGAAAGAAAACAGGAAAGCAGAGATCTGAAAATGATGGTACAAGAGTGGTGTTTATGTGAGCTCTTGACTGGGAACTTCTTTTTAGTCCTATGTTTGGTTCATTTTGAGGGAAAGTCAGAGTTCATTTTATCCATCATTAGAGGGTTTTGAAGAAGAGCAGGGTGTTCATAGTGGACTTCCAGATTTTCCCAAAATTAGTCTGCCCTCTTCTGTTTGTAGGTTGTATAAATAAAATGAGGCTCCCTGTGGATTTTGAAAAATTAAAACTCTCATTGAATCACATGTAAACTGATAATACAATGGTTTTTTTCTGTATTAGACACACCTCCGAAACCAGCTAATCCATGAACTAATGCACCCAATTCTCAGTGGAGAGCTTCAGCCACAGCTGGTTCCAAGTGAAGACAGTTCACTTTTGATCACTGCTTCCAACAGTTTGGTGGCAGATCATCTAGAGAGATGTGGATATGAGTATTCACTTTCTGTTTTCTTTCCAGAAAGTGGATTAGAGAAGAGCAAGGTAAGTTCAATGTTTTGCCTTTTCCATGATATCTAGGAGCTTTGTTCTCTGGAGGTTGTCATATTCTAACAATTGAAAAGATCATTTTTTGTGATAGGAAATAAAAATATTTTTAAAACTTCTGATCATCTCCACAAAACATTCTGTCATTCAGAGTCATTTTCATGAATACTTAAAACTGGCAGTAAGCTAGTGGTGCTGTTCTGGCAGAGCACTGGGGAACTGAACCTGATAAAAATGTGTTTGGCCATTCAATTCCCTGAAAATGTGGTTCCTGGTCATTTCAAGCTGTTCTAACTACAAAGTGTGGCTGAAAAGGGCAGTCCTTGCCTTCCCTTTGCTTCTCTGTAAGTGCGTGATAGGGTGAAGTCATTTCTAACTGAAAATTAGTTTTTTGACCTGGTGAGTAGTTAATTATCGTTTGGGTTAGTGAGCTCATCTGATTTGGATGGTAAATCAAGAAAACAGACAAGGAAAGTAGCAAGCATGTGTTAACAGTGGGGAGAGAGCAAAACTCTCTTTTCACAGCTTCAGCTGATCATGAAGCTACATGCTGGCTGCTGTATGTCTGAAGTAGTGAAGGTAAGTAAATGTAGAATAGCAGGCCTCTGAAAATGATTTTACAGGAAGTAAATAGGTCTTTCACAAATGGAAAACATTTACAACTATGAAATAGTGCCATTTGCTTACTTGAAATTATTTTAAATTTGTTAACCTTTTCCAACTGATGTTTATTTTCCCCAAAGCTGTGGACTGTGCAAGATCTTCTTCAATTAATGAGGATCAATCCAGAATCCAGTCTTTACAAATCACTGGTAAAGTTATTTTGATTTTGAAAATAAGCTTAAATTACAGTGGTGATGAAAATGGACTGGCTAAAACTTATTTTCTTTTTTACAGACCTCAGGAACTCGGAAGGAAAATAAAGGTACAAAATATTTGCATGCAGTACAGAGAGAGATAATTGTGTTAGCTTCATTTTTATTAAGATGTAAGCAATAAAAAAGCAGATTTCTTAAATGTGTGTTGGTTTGGAGTAGTTTGGATTTAGTTGGATTTTGAAACTTGCAGTACACCAAGATGATTAATATTATATTTCAGGATTATCCAACTCGTATTTGTGGATTTACTGTGACATTTACTTACAAAATAAATGACTTGTACATTAGAAATAGGAGAAAAATCTGTAATCAGGTATTATATATAAAGCTCTTTGGAGGCTTTTCATACTAACTTTGGAAAACTCAGGTTTTGGGTTGTCTTTATAACACAGTATTAGACTGCAGAATATACTTCAAAAACTAGTTACAGATTTAATTGATTTTCCATTGCATTATATAAGAACTAATTCTTATATGGCGTAACAAAACCTAGCTGTGCTGTATAACCTAAAGGAGCTTGATCTTGAAAACCCCCTGTTGCCTAAAGGCCTCATAATTAAGTCCTAATAATCTTCACTCTCAGCTGACCTGGGAATCAAGAGACATGGATGGGAGGAAAAGTTGCAAAAGGACAGCTTTTGCTGACTGAGATGGGCTGGATTATGTTTATAATAAAACCATAATTGTTCACTAGTATTGATTTTTACTGAAATAGTTGTTCTTTCTGTAAATCAAATAGGCTTTCTTGTACATTGAAAACTGCTTTGTTAATTACAAATCTGATTTACTAATTACTAATCTATTGGATCTTGCTAGGTTTCCTTATGCAGATTTTAATTGGACTTACTGAACATCATCTAAACAGGGAAATTCACAGCACAGAAACTCAGACCACCTCAGTGCCTCCTTACAGAGAGTCTCTTGGTAAGTGCAAACAAGTGTCCCCAGATGTTTTCATACTGGTATATGATATGTCTTTATATATATTGCATGAATGGTATTACTTTGTTATTTACTCGAATGCAACCTAAAGTTGCAATGAGTAAAGGTCATGTCTGTTACTAGAACATGGGATTTCTAAAATTTCTTAAAATAAGGCAAAGTCAGAATAGGATTTTTTTAAAAATCACTCTTGTGTTTCCTTAGGCATTTAGCTAAGACCTATGACAAATGGACTGTAAATGTTATGTGTTGGAATATGTTCTGGAGAACAGAATTGTAAATGTGTGCCCTCTTTCTGTGAGCAAGTTAGACATAGATTGGGAGTTCTTGAATGTATAATATGCATGCTGTTATTAATATATTAATACAAAAAAGCTAAAGGTTGCACAATGAATATATAATACAAAAAACTACAAGTTGCATACAAAAGGAAATTCTTGTCCACCCATGGTAAAGAAGATGAATGACTATGTAATACCACAAATAGTGCCTGAACAGCCTATATAAGTAAAGCAGATAAATGGCATTTCTGTGCTGCCTCTGCTTTTGTGCAGAGTGTTTCTAGGATAGTGCTGCTTGAATGAGCTGAGGAATGTCCTGCAGCCTTGGTAAGGTAACTGCAGCCAATGTTTTTAAATGATGATGGGTGTGTTGCTTTTTTATAGCTGAGAAGCTTCAGCTGATTGATGAACAGTTTGCAGACTCCTATCCTCAGCATCAGAAATATGAATCTTTAGAAGTAAAACTTAATGAATATAGAAAAGAAATAGAGAAGCAGCTTCAAGAAGAAATGCATCAAAAGGTATAACTCTGGTTTATGAATTTGAGGGAGACATTTGTTAATTTTTACTTTACACATTGCAAACTTTTCATACTTAAGGCAAATTGAAAAAATCTAATACAACAAGCACAGAAGGCTAAATTAATACAATATCTGTTGTTAATTTGATGATATAACATGTATATTTTTCATCCCTCTTTTTTGTTAAATGTGCACAGAATGTTAAGCTTTGTATTCTGATGTTAATTTGTAATGTAACATTTACTTACTCTGGTTTTCTTAATTTGGTAAATTTTATCTGCTATTGATTATTTAGTTTTATGGAGAAATGTTTATACCACAATTTTCATTTTCCTTCTCAGTTAATATTTTGATGATTGAGTTTCTGTATGGTGCATAGCAACTGAGAGTTGTGAATTGCTGTTGTGTAGCTTGACAGATAATTAATTTTTAATACTGATGAGAATTTGCATTCTATTTCAAAACATTGCACAGAAACACTAAAGCTGTGACAGTATTATGAATAATTTCTAACTTATTTTCTTCCTATAACTGAAGACAGCTCTTTTAGGGAATTTTCCGTCATTTTGGAAATAAGATTAAAATTTTGTCACATAATCCTTTGATAATCCTTGTCTGAAAAATGGAGCAGAGAGAATATACTGCATTTATTTAAATACATTTATTTAAATAATCTTTTTCCATTTCCATAAATTTCGGTCAAGATCATCTGTTTATTTAGGTAGAAAAAAAGTAAATCAACTGTATTTCATTTCAATATATTTTTCATTAATTTCTGTCACAATCAGTCATTCACTGGGATGTGAAGATGATAATCTGATAATAAGAATTCTTCACACGGTTTTAGAGGCACTCAATGTAGTCGTCATTTATTTAGCCAGACAAGTAGAAAGATGGAGAGTTAAACCTCTATTTACCATCGTTCTTCATTTAGCCTTTATTCCCCAACTGGCTCTGTCTTTTTTAGTATGTAAAACATGTTAATTGGTGTGTTAAGTTTGTATCAGTTTAAGCAAACCAGTTGTAGCAAAGGAGATGGGAATCTCTTCTATATTCAATTAACTTTACATTAATTCATTGGCAACATGATGTGAATTACTGTAGGACATTTCTAATCAAATTTCTGTATATACAAGTGATGCTATATTGTCTCACTATTTCTTTAATTTTTCACAAAATTTATGCCCACAGACCTGAGTTGCTTGATCAGACATTTGTACTGTGCCTTTTCCACTCTTTAATCCTTTCTCACAATTTTTCTGTCATTCTCTTTTGATTTTTTTGCTCAGTTTTTCCTCACATTTTTTGACTTGTATGCTTGCTTTTGATTTTTTTTTTCCAAATTTTTATTGTAATTCTTTATAATCCCATTTGCTGTCATATATATTGTCCTTCACACACTGTATGGAGTCATGTTCCCAATGATTTTTCTATGAAGTTGCAAGATTTGTACTCTCCTGTTTGTGGGTGTTTACTTTTTTTCACTTGTGCTTAGAAGTCAGTGAATTGGGACTTCTCTTTTTGTAATCCTCTTCAGCTGAAGTTACATGTTCTGCTTTTTTTTTTTATTTCTGGCACTTCTTTTGTGTCCAGGTGAATTAGTGTGGTTTCTGAGCAATTCAGGGTGTGGGTCTGTTTCTGCCATTTCTTGAATCACTAGTCAGAAGTGGTTCTTTGGGAAAGGGACAAGAATAAAGACAGCATCAGAAGAGGAGTAAAAGACTGTGACCATTCCTTAATTCTAAGCAGAGTATCACTCCTGCAGTGCTTTTTTCTTCATAGGCTTCTGTTCTGCTCTTGTCTAAAGCTGATAGTTTTGTGTAAGATCTGCTTTGGGATAAACACATGAAAACTGTGTGAGATGTGCAGATAGTATGTGCTGCTAAGATTCTTCTATCATGGTAATTATTTATTATCAATGTATTGTTTCCTAACATGAATTTCAAGGTGAAATTTGGAATTGTCTTTTTTGGTTTGAAGATGGCCCTATTTAACTCTCTCTTCCTCCTTTATGTAAAAGCTTCAACATTTTAAAGAAGTTGAAATAGCAAAGATTAAAATGGAGGAGAAAGTGCAGAGCCAGAAAGAAATCTCTGAGCTGCGCCACGAGTTAGAGAGGACCCATCAAGCAAAGTCTGAAGCCTTGATTTCTCGTGAAAAGAATGCTATTGAGAGGCTTCAAAAGCAACAAGAGGTAAAGTTCCAAATATTTTTTCCCTAATCTATTGCAAAATGATTCAGTGAGTTGGTTAGACTGTTCTTTTATCTTTGGGAGATTTACCTTCAGATCTTACTTGGCTGATTAGGGAAAACTTAGAATTCACATTTGTTCTTATAAATAGGGGAATGCATTTAGCAACTGCAACAATGAGTATGGTTAAACATCTAAGTAGAGAGGGCTGGAAAAGGAACAGTTCTGCAAGCTGGGATCTAAATGTAATATATACTTTTAAATCTGTTTTAATAATTTTGCTGAATTCAGATCACTGGTTTTTTTTTTTCACAGAAAGTTGAACATAGCTTTTAGTTACACTCTTAAGTTCTTTTAGCTGCTCAGAAGACTCTAACCCAAATGGAATAAATAGCTCCTGTGGTACAGATATGCTGTTCCTGTTTGGTTTTATATATTGAAAGTTATTAAAAACCACTATCTTTACTGTAAGATAGCATCTCATTACTTTTTTTTGAGCACTTTTGTGTCGATGAGTTACTCCTCTAGGCTGTTAACTCTTGGTGTTTTGCCAGGGTAGTAACTGTTACTACAACACACAGTGATTTGTGTGTAGTTCTCAACTGCTTATCCCAGTCTTAGGCTGTTACTTCTCAGTTTTTGAAAGAATAGTTTGTTTGCTCTTCTGTTGCCTGTTTGCCTTGCCACCTCCTCGCTATCTGCATTAGACCTGCATGTCCAAATAATATTTATCCACAAATGCTAACTGTATTTTTGCTTTGGTGTGGTGGCATTAAGGTTTTGTTTGTCTCTTTTTTTTCTCTGAGAACATGTGGTATTGGTTAACAAAGCAGTTGTGCAGGTCTCTATAATATACTATGATATTAAATATTTTATCACTATGCCATGAATTTATTTCATGGTTATGTATTTGAAGCTGACAAGAAAACATCTATGTTATGCTATCAGTCGTCTTCTGTGGGCATGAAATTAATTCAGTAATTAAAAAAACCCCTACCAATGATTAGATCAATGTATCTCTCAAGTATTTTGTATAAATATTTGATTTCTCTTGTCAGCCTCTGCACTCACTGAGAGCTTTGTTTCAATTACCTGGGGATTCTTTTAACAGAGTTCAGATATATTTACATTAAAGATGTCAGGTCATTTAACCTTTCACTATAACAACTTTCGGTCTAGGAAATGTGGCTTGAAAAACTGGTTTACTTTTTGTAACAGGAGCAGCAGCTAAATCTGTCAGCACTGTTCAAATGCACATGGCTTTCAAAGTTGATATAAGGGTCCATATGGCAAAACCACAATTTTCTTCTTAGACTTTTTTTTGGGTTCTTTGAGACAAATAATGTCTTTTGTGCTTAAGGGCAAAATAGCCATTTTTATTAATATGAAGATAGTGGATTTTGATGTTAATATGTTCATCACTTGGAGAATCCCTTTTACAATTTTTTATGTGTTCTGTAAAGTAAAGTGCAAAAACTGAAAGGCTCTTGGTTTACTCAGTTTTAGTTTTAAGTCATGTTTTATCAGTGGGTTTTGTTATTTGTTTCTTCAACTACAGTTTTGTGAAGAACATACAAAACTTGTCTATTAAAAAAAAGTCAAGTGTTTGAACTTGTTTATCCTGCAATTTAAAAAAAAAATTTACTTTTACTTAAGTTTTAATCAGTGCTATTTCTTAAAGGAAGGATGTTTATGGGTAGACGGAAGTGACTCCATCTAGAACGTTTTTACTCTGAGTGAAAGTAGAAAGGGAATTAAAAAAAGATACTTCAAATTTATTCCAGATGTTATTTCATAGAAGGACTATATAAATAGTATTTATGGGAGTAAGATCAATCAGTCCCTGAAGAAGATCCTTTGAAGTCTGAGTGTGTTAGACAGTAAATGAAGTTTTACAGTGAAGCAAAACTAAGGATGTTGTTTTGTGGTGCAGATAGAAGCAAAGGAAGTGTATGCTCAGAGACAAAGTCTGTTGAAAGATATTGAAGCCATAAGGACCAGAGAGGCAGAACTGAAGCAAAGGATGGAGGCATTTGAAATGTAAGTTGCTAAAGGATATATACAATGTGTGGATAAATACAGTGCTAAATGATGCTTCTGCAAAACTTGCCTTAAGATGTTTCTGCTTCTGTGATGTTGATATAGATAATATATCCCAGAATTTTACATTTTTAGCAGTATTGTATACTGTCTCTATTAGCAGGGATGCCCCCCACAAAAAGATGTTTCTGTTTTTTTCTATTTTGCTTAATCCAACGAAAATAGTTCAGCATTGCTTTGCAGGCAAGGAACCAGATGTTTACTTCAAGTGCTTAAATTAAAAAAATCAAACCCCCAAACAACACAGAATGTAACCCTAACACTCATAAGATCTACACATGAATATTTTGCCTATTAGTCCTATGTTTTGGGATTGATTTTTTTTTTAAATTATTTGTCCTTAGCAAGATCTGTTTACTTTAGTTAAATAAAAAAGAAGTAACTAATCAATTTTTGGCCAAACTTTCAATGCTATTTAATGTTGTTACTTTATCATCTGTTTTTCATAGTGAAAAGAGTATCCTGCTAACAAAAACTTGGGGTTTTTTATCAACCCAGCAGAGGGTGCTGATAGAATAGCATGCTCAGCTATTCAGCTCTTTCCTCTGAAGTGTGTTTGCTGTGGGAAACTGAGCCAGGGTTATCCCGGGATAGCTGCATAATTGATTGCTGCTGAATTTTAAATAGGGCAATTTAGTTTTGTCACATCACCATGTTCTTAATGAACTGCAGTGGCAGTCTGATGGTGATTTCAAATTGCAACAGTATTCCAAACAAGCACGTTGTCCTTTGATGTCTATAAATGTTATTTTGAAAAAGAAACAGCATCCCAGACTAAAACTTTGACTTTATAACTGGTCATTGTCTGTATATTTCTGGATATTTCAGCACCCAGAAAGTTCAGGAGGAGAAAAATAAAGCTATAGAAGATGCACTTCGGCGTCGTGAGGTTGCTGTGAAGAACATAGAGGAGACATACGACCAAAAGCTGAAGACAGAGCTCTTAAAGTAAATTTTTTTTTGGTCTCTAATAGGACACATAATATTTCATATGAAAACTGAGTCATAAATTCGATAGGATTTATTTTGAAAAGCGTAGCAAAGCAAGGACTTTGAAAATGTGCACTTATGTTTTTGTTTTAGTGTGTTTGAATCTTTTGCATTACTGCTTAGCTATTTGCTAGTAAGTTTACTATAGAAAATAATTCTTTTTTGGTTATAGGTTATATGGTTGCTGTAATTTAAATTCTGTGTCAGTAGCTGGAAAAGAGATCTGGCATTGGCTTGTATATTTAGACAAGAGGATCTGAAGCTGTTACTTCCTTTGACCACAGTTAAAAGAAGTGAGCTGTTTATGAATGCAGAAGAGTCATGAAGGGGAAATCAGCATTAAAGAGATGTTACAGGTTTCTTGGAAAAGGGGTGAGAGACATACTAGTCCATTGTACAGACAGACTGGCTCTTACCTTCACCCCTTCCCAGTTCTGAAGAGGGATTCTGTGATATAGATCTCTCTCTTATTGGTTACCTTCTGTCTGTACCTGGTCTTAAGGAATTGGCAGTCATCTGTGGCTTCTTGTGGGGTTTTGCAGTGGGTATATCCTGACTTTGCTATAGCACTTCCTTGTGGTACCTTGGTCACTTGAAGGGTTCCTTGATACCTCAGTGCAGACAAGAGCTCTTGGATGTCGTGAACCTGTCTCAGTTAGGCTGTTAAAGCAAGCAACTGATGAATCATTACTTTTTATTGCAAGCCAGTGGGCAGTATTACCTGTGTTTTTAGGTCTTTAAATTAAAGAACAAAGATGTTGATAGAAGGCTTTGGTAAAAGTAATCCCTTGGCATTTGATGATTTTGTTAGAGGCCAGTGAAGTGCAACTAATTGACTCACCTTACAGCTAGTTACAAATAGTGGTTGCAAAGTCCTTTCAGTACATGAGGAGAAGCAAAGCATTTAAGGATAAACTACTGCTTTGCTTATTTTATCAACATACAAAATATTTTAAGGCATGCTGCAGGTGCTCAGAAATACAAAATCCATGTCCTTTTGACCCAAATCATTGATGAAAAGTATTAAAGACTGTTTCTTATACAGAAGTAGTGATGCTTGCTAGCAAATCAGTCTTTTCATTTTTGCAGTAAACATTAAATGCCATATTTGGGAGAAGGATCTGAGTGGTCTGGACCATTTGCAGAAATGCAGGAGGATGGATTTGGCTATATCTGAAACCATTTATAATTATGTCCCAGTCATGTAGAATGCTGAGCTTTCTTAGCTCCTCTAAATTCCAGTTCAGTGGAATGGCACTGCTAGATAACTACTGGGCTATGAATGGTGGTGTACCTGGGCAGTGCTCAGAGTCTGGCTGGTGACTGGTGGTGTGCACAGAATCCCTGGGGCCAGTTCTGGGGCCCTTACTGTCCAACACCTTCATCTGGGTATGGGCACAGGGCATCCTCAGCTTTGAACGTGACCCTTAATTAAGAGGAATCATTTCTACAGTGAATGACAGAGTTTCAGTTCAGGCAGATTTTGACAAAGTTGGGAATTGTGCCAGTGCAAATCTTAGGAATTTTAACAAGGAAAATGGTAAAGCTCAGTGCTTGGGGCAGAATAGCCCTGTGAGGTTGTACAAATGGAGAGAATAGTTGACTGAGGAGCTGAAGAGGAGGTGGGTGAGTTACAGTGAATGCCAGGTTGATTATGAGCCAGCAGCATGCTCTGACAAGTAAGGCAAAACAGTATGATGGGTAAGATTAGAAGCAGCAGAGGCAGCAGACTGAGGGAACTTATTGTCCCTTGAAAGGTGCTGGGGAAATCATGCTGGGAATGCCATGCCCAGATTTGGGCTCCCCAGTTCAAAAAATTCATGAAAAAGCTGGAAAGGGCTTGGTAAAGTGTGCCAGGATAGTCCATTTGAGTTGGACTCTCAAGTGTGACCTCTGAGTTCATATGGAAGGGGCTGGAAGTTGTGGCTTGGGAGACTTAGCTTGGACATAAGGAGAAAATCTATAAGGAGAGTAGTGCAGCACTGCTACAGATCATCCAGGGAGATGGTGGATATATGCCCTTTGAGGTTTTCAAGACTTGGCTAGGAAGAGTCACATCTGCCCTGCTGTACAGGTGGCAGTAGTCTGGCTTTTTGAGGAGGTGGTGGAATGAGATGATTGGCAGGGCCCTTTACAACCCTTTTGGTGGCTCTGTGATAGTTAATTTTGTTAATAAATAATTGTGGGATTATAGTTTAATTTGGCGAAGAATGGAGTTAACACAAAATGCCCGTGCCATGTGTGCACACATATCCTTTGGGAGTACATAATCCTTTTTGTTTCTAGATACCAGCTTGAATTAAAAGAAGAACACATAGCCAGAACCAATAAAGTTACTGAAGATGAGAAAAGAAATAAAGGTAACCATCTGTCTGAGATTGATAAAGTAGCTGTTTATCTCTAGAGCTGTCATATACCAAACCACTACTGTTCCTGAGCAGTCCTGATGTTCAGGAACATCAGTATAAGGGACTGATGATGACTGAAGAGCCATCAGAACAGGTGACATTCAGCAACAGTGACATTTCAGCAACTTGTTGCTGTTCAGAATGCAGTGGGAATCATAAACTGCTGCTTTACACCGAGGCTGCAAAGCATTCCTGGTTTTTCAGTGTCCCATTTCCTTTGGAAGTCCTACTGGCTCATTCAGGCTTTAACTGAACGCTGGCACAGTTGCCAGTTTCTACATTTATTGTGCACGAAATGTTTAATTGGAGCTTGTGGAAGAGAGCAGAACAGATAACAGGGTTAGACTTTAAAGTTAGGGATGTGTAAGAAATGATGTATCACAGACATATGAATTTGATTTACTTAATGCATTTATGCATGTGTATACATTTGTATATACAGCATGATTTAGTTAATTTTAAAGGCGTGTATATATGACAGTCTTTTTTATGTCTTAAATTAAATTGAATTTTGGGCTTAGCAGCTTAAAACTGTTTTCTGCTGATACAGTTTTTTACTGTAATACTCTACTAATTTTAATTCAGTGTTTGTAATCCTCCCTGCAGAGAAAGCTATGCTTTTGCAAGAAGAAGCCATTGCTGTTAATTCAAAAAAGGAGGAGCTCAAGCAAGCTATATCACGTGCCAAAGAGCTTGAGGTAATTGTAAATATGAATTTAAAGGATCCTGTATTCTAATTGGTGCAGTTCATGTATGTTACAAATAAAAAAAAAAGTTAAATTAAAATAATTGTTGAGTAGTACAGCAGTTCATAAGCTTCTAAACTGTTCTTTGTCTGCAGCTGGACTTGGAGTCAGTGAAGGCCCAGGTTCTGTTGGTAAATAAACAGAATAATTTGTTGACAGAAAAACTGAAAGAGGTATCAGACTACCCTTTGCTAAAAGAGGAAAAAGTGGAGCTCCAAGTGCAGAATAAACTACTTAGGCAACAGTTGGATGAGACTCGGAGTGAGAACCAGCATCTTCGAGACAGTCAGTGTGAATTATTTAGTTATTTTCTTGTTTATGTTTCTCTACAAGTATTTGTTTAGAATTAAATTTTCATTGGAATGCTTTCTTTGTATTATGTTTGCTAGTAGTCAGCATGAAGCCCATGCTAGTGGTTGAGCAGTCCTTGGCACAAGTTTATTTTCTTTTTTGTGTCTGTATGGGGGAAATCCTGAATTCAGTGGTAGCTGTAATTTGGAAGGATATCCCTTTGACCCTCTTAAAAAAGCAGTGCAATATTTCTAACCATTGCATGAGTATGGTTAATCATGGTAAAAGAACATGGCATTGTTATTGAAGTGCTTGCCTGACTACAGTAATAAATACAAAGTATTTTTAATGTGCATTTTAGGTTACAGGAGAGTAGAGATGTGTGTGCAGTTATTAAGATGAGGATATGTATTTTTCTTCCAGTGTAGGATAGTCTGGGTCTAGTTCTTAAAGGACTACACCAACGAAGATTTTGGTCCTTTGTAAAAGGAAGAAGAAAAATATCCCCAAGTACTTATTCAGACAAAGCCTTGTTATGTTCCTAAAATCAAATCAGCTTTACATGTTCATGGGGTATCATGTAGCAAAGTGCACACTTGTTATTCTTTGTCTGAGTGTCTGGTGTTTCCCTTTTTGGGGTAGAGCTGTCCCAGCCCTCAGCAGAGTACCTGGCCTGCCAAGTGGAGCTGAGGAGAGTGGAGCATTCTACAAAATTGATGCTGGATGAATATGAAAGTCATAAGCATATGTTGGAAAAACAGCTACAAAGTGAGGTAAATTGTTACTTCAAAATTATTTGAATATTTTCTTCTTCCTGTCATCTCTTTCACAATTACCTGTGCAGGCCATTTGGCATGCAGTTACAAGGGTTGTTTGTACTGTGCTTATTTTTATGTATACAACTCTAAAGAAGACAAACTATCACCACACCAAAAAACTACCAAAAAATAAAGCCAACCCAGCATTATCAAGTCTTACTGAGCCACCAAATTGTCAGTGCTGACTTTTAGTAGGATATTAGGTATATATGATCTGACTGGACCTGAAAAACATTTAGAAACCAAGTATTCAGCTAGTTGAGATTATTCTTGTTGTTTGAATTATGATGGGTTTTGTTTTTCTCCTGATTTCCTATAGATTGAGCGTTGTGCCCAGTTAAAGGCCCAGCTGTTAGACTCTGAAGCTACTGTCAGGAAGTTAAATATGCAGGTTGAAGAGCTGAAACTGCAAGTGAAGCAAACACAGGCAGGTTTGTATCTTACATCAGAGCAGTCCTTTATGAAGGAGAAATGAAAGAAGTTCCAGAAGCTTAAAAAGACTGCAGTTGTGTAGAACCAGCACATCACCAGGGAGTAAGTTTTAAAGTTTAAAATCAAAATCTATTTAAAGCCCAGTTTAATAAAGAAGACTCATTTTAACCTTCTTTCAGAAAACAAACCTAGAAGAGGAAGAAAAATACTCCTCCCTGAGCATTTGCATATTTTTATTGTCTGTTTTTCCTCAGTATAAGGCCATTAATGTTTGCTGGTAACATAAACAACATTTTCCAGCAGGCAATTTGTGTTTTAATGTGTTTTGATTCTTGAATGTTCATAATAAAAATAATCAGTTTGAAATTTTATTTTGTACCTCAGAAATTTAGGTCTAACTCTTAAACAGTTTTAGTCAAGTCTAATAACTTTTGCCTAACTTATGCTTAACTTATCTAAGAGCATTAGAAACAGGGGCACTTACATAAAGCAATTCAGTCTGCTGAAGAAATGTTCTTTTAAAGATGCCTGTCTGTCAGTTTGGTTATATCAAGTATTATCAATAAAAGGGTTAGTATGTGTATTTAATGTAAAAATATGTAATTCAATTCTGCAGTGATTATGCATTACATACATGTCTCATAGCTCAGTATATGCAATATTTTGCATTTCATATACTCACTAGACTTACACATACATTTATGGTACACTTATCGGTACCATTTGGAATTGGAAATTTGTTTTATGAAAATAGCAAATATATAGTTTAATTAAATGACTGAAAGCACTGTAGGGACTTTCACTTCACATCAGAGTTAATGAAGTCATTCAAGAATCATTTGTGTAGAATAAAAACAAGGCTGTAAATTTGCTGAAAGATACAGCAGATTGGTTTTTTGGGCTTGTTGAAGCATGGAAGTGTATGGAAGCTGACTGCCCCAAAACATTCAGTTTAACTGACAATTTTAGAGTACTTTTAATGAAAAAAAAACCCAAACAAAAAAAACCATTTTCTATGTCCTGTGTTGTTTTTCTCCAAAATTACTTTTTGATTTAAATAAAGGGAAACTGATAAGACTTGTGGCATGCCCTGTGTTCCTTAGACTTTACCAGCATGATAAGATCTAACGTGTCCAAAGTGGTAATGTTTTCATGTTTGTTTATTTACTTAAACATAACTATGTACTCTACAATGTTATTTTTTAAATTAATGGTGGTTTTACATCGAGGAATTATATATTTTAAGAATAGCAGTAATTTGCAGCTTTGAAGCTGCATTAAAAATCCATTAAATCAATTTCAATTAAACCATTAAATTCTCAAAATATAAGCCAATTGCGTGGTAGAATAATTTTGATCAAATTGGAGTTTAAATGCCATGTTTTACTATTTTTGCTTTGCTCTGGGTCTCCCTCCCTGCTTTAGTGTCACTTATTGCTCTTGCTGCCATTTAGCTCTGGAGAATGAGGTGTATCGGAACCCAAAGCCGTCGCTCGTCGACCGCTCCGTCCTCGACTTCCTGGGAGACAGGACGGGAGACAGGCTGGTGCCCCACGACATTTACGTGGATGGTGCATTCCCGAGGAAGCCACTCCTGCCCAATGTGGGGATGGCCAGCACCGTGCCAGGGCCTGGCTGTCACCTGCAGCTGCCCAGGCCCGATGTGGGGATGGCCAGCGCCGTGCCAGGGCCCCGCGGCGCCTCCCCGGACTCTGACCTGGAGTGCATCGCGCAGGCCCGCGCCAGGGTGAAGGAGCTGGAGAAGGAGGCCGAGTTCTTGGAGGAAGCCTACAGGAGTTACCAGCACAGAGTCATGCTGAGTGCAGCTGCCAGCAGAACACCAAGCAAGATGCAGCCTCCTTTAATTCTGCAGTGTCCTCTTGGTAGCAACCCTTTGACTGCCCAGCAGGAACTGCTAGAGCATAATCCCAGCTGCCCACATTCCCCCCTGGGCAGTCCTAGAGGTGAGGAGCACATCAAAAGAACTGGGCAGGTCGATATCTATGAAACTTCCTTCACGCCACCACGAAGAGGAGCATCTTCCAGGCGCCTTTCTTCCACTCCCATTTCCAAACCAAAGAAAGACCTCAGTAACAAGAAAATTCCAGATGGTAAGTCTCAATTGTTAATGGGGTGCAGTAATGGATTTTGCTTACTGTTCCTCTTGTGCTCTGGGAACAGAAAGATTTAGCAGCGTTAGTCATGGACTCGTTATTTGCTAAGATGCAGATGTGGTTTTGCAGGAGACAGGATATACCAGCTGCTTGGAGTATTGCTTCTTCCTGGAAACAAGCACTGGAGAAGCATGTTTATAGTCCCTCAACATACTCTAGGGAGCTTTCAAGAGAAGACTACACCATATATATCCCTACAGGTGTAACTTCATGATATGCAGAGTTTAATTCAAAACTTGCTATTAAGTATAACTTTGAATGTTAATTGTAGTTTCTTAACCCTCCTATACTTCTAACCTTTCATTTAACTGTTGTAGTTAAAGTGTGTGGCAGAAGATGTCTTTGGCTTCTCTTAAATTGAGCTTTCCAGTCTGAAAGGTCCACATTTCCTTTTGTTTGTTCTTTTTGTGTGACATCTTTATAAAATACTTCTTAGCAATTGTAAGGAGGAAGGATCTAGTTTTGAAAAATTTTCATTTGCTATTAATGTCACAGTTTCTAATAATTGCTTAGTTTTTTTTTTTTTTTAATGATAGTATTTAGAAAAGCAAGCAAAACAGAAACAAAATGCAAAAACCAATCTGTTGTTTTAAATCTGCAGTACATCTGCTTCTTGAGTGACACAATTATTTTCACCCTGGCTCAAAGTGGATTTAATACAATTAAAAAAAGAGACAGTAACAAAAAAAATATAATGATCAGCTGCTCCATGAAGGAAGGTTAAATACAAGGGCAGCTTAGTTTGAAAGAAGGATGGCTGTGGGAAATCTGGAAAACAATGAGCGATGTGAGGAAGGTGAAAAGGGATCAACTGAGTACTGTTTCACAGACCCCAGAATCCCCTGACATTGAAAGGAAATAGAATTAAACACTTTTTCGTACCACGAGTAAATTGTGTAATTCACTGCTTCTGTGAGAACAAGCACAGATGCAGGAATGCAACTTCTCTGTCAGGATGATCCAAAAAAGTATTGCTTGGAGAAAGGTTGGGATGGGTGTTGCCAGCAGTAAGATACAAGTATTCTCCTTTTTCAATTTTAGTTTAGTTTTCCTTGGTAGTGGGCACTGTTAGAAACAGGTTACAAACACTGATTGATTGTGGCTGTCCCTGTGTTTCTGCATGTAGGGTATCATACTCTTAGATGTTACTAAAAACATTTTGAGACTTCAACTTCCAAAGCAATTTTCCATGTTGTAAGTTCTCTCTGTCAGCTTCTATATAAAATACCCACAGAGTATTTGTTTAGCATTGCACACAGACAAAATCTTTCATAACACTAGAGTTTTGTTGAAAAATTATGAAATGTTAAAACTATAGTTGTGTGCATGACATGAACAATCTGTCCTGTCTTTGTACTTTTCAGAAGCTAGTTACAGGATGGTAGATCTCTTTTTTTTCCATTGGATCTGTTCTTTGCTTAATGCACAAAACTGACTGGTCTGGAGAGGGGTAAGAATTGAATAACAAAGGAGTGCATTGCCTGACTCAGGAGTTACTGAAATGGAGTGGTGTGGAGTGTAGGAAACCAGGCTGAAGCTGGGTGAGAGGATATTAAGGTTCAATGCTGTTAGTGGGATTTGTCAGCTCCCACTTAGATTGCTTCCCCACTGAGATGTCACTTCTCCCTCATGAGTCTTCTGAGGAGTGCTTTTATAGTGGTGTATATGTATTCTTTCCTGCTAAAGATGGATGAAGCACCAGGTGTGGTTTTGCTAGAAAACTCTTAAGTCATTCTGGAAGCTTCTGTGGAGCTTTTTGGTGCTGTTGGAAATACCAGTCTGAACAATTCAGGGTAAATTTAAAGAGGTAGAAGATACCATGCATGTGAGTCTGAGATTTGTGTTTCCTTTAACTGAGGTTCAGTGCTGCTCAGTTGTCAGCACCTGTCTCTGAAGAATGAAAGCAAGAAGTATGTTCTCCTCTAAAATACTTGCAGTTGCAGATCCAACAGCTGTTCTACTGCATATTCTGCAAGTAGAAGGATTATGCAGTTTTTTATTTTCCTTTAAACTAGCTCATCCATTTGACTGTTTTCCTTCCTAGGTCCGTGCACATTGAACCAATAATGCATGTGTTGTACAACCTTGTCTGAGAAATAGTAGCACAATTAGCTAATACAAATTGTGGAATTTTTATTCTGCAGAGAGCATCAAGAGCTCATCCTTTACCTCTTCGCAGCAGAGTGTTGACCAGGTTCTTTCTCCTATTTCAAAGCGATGTTTGCTTTCATCTTCTGAGTCTGTTCCTTCCTTGCCATCCAGTCATGGCCAGAAAATCAGGTAACATTGTTTACAAAGCAACATTTTAACCTGCTTTTTAAAGAAACATTTATCTAATTGCTCTCAGTGGTAGCTGCTTTTGCAAATCGAGCAAGCCATTGATTTTATAAGTGAAAACTTTTCTAAAGATGAATAAGGATTTCCATTTTAAATATCATGCCTCAAGTGGAACCTAGTTATAAAAAAACTGAAACACTTCGCTCTGAGCAAAGCCATGTCTCTTTATTGTCTCTAGTTTTCACATCTGTGACCTGACTGATGAGCTTTTGCTAATTGAAGCATTTGAATTTCTGCTTCCTGTTAGAGAATTTAAATCAAGGCAATTCTACATTCTCATTTCATTCATTAACAAGCTGTAATGCTGAATTTATTACTTTTTTTCTCTCTCTGAAGAGCTTGTTCACGTGCCTGTTTTCAAAGTAGGATTTTCTAGTCTCCTTTGCATATGGGAATGGGATGGGTACTACAACTTTTTTTCTTTTCTTTTTTTTTTTTTTTTAAGATCTTTTTAAGGTAAATGAATAACTTGACAAAATTAGGCTGCATTAAAATGGCTTCTCTTCAGTCTCTGTATCTCCTATTTCCATGTCTGGAGTTCTTCTGTTCTTAATGGCCAGTGTTGCCTCCACTCTCCAAACCTAAGAAATGTGAATATGTATCTTCAGAAGCAGCTCTAGGATTTTTAAAATATTTTTTTCCTCAGAAGAGACAGCTGAATTGTCCTGAACCTGCTAGCCATCATTCCTGATTTGGTGGCTGAAGAAAGACAGCTTGTGCTGGGGCAGCTCTAGCAGGCATTTGTAGGCTTTTCTTATTTTCTTTTATCAGCACCTCAACATACATTTAATGCAGAGAGGGTTTCTTATCTGGTTATTTTGGAAGAGCTTCTATGTTTTTTGTTTGCAAAATGAGCTGTTGGGATATTTAGGGACTGTGAGGTCAGTTTCCTTTAAGTATTCCCTTGAGGCTGTGTCTCCTTTCCCTACCCATTCACATTTTCTGTGTTATACCTCAGATTTCTTGTACTTCTCTGACAGACCTTAAAAAGTGGAGGTTGAATGTTAACGTGCGTGTTAAGGTGATAGGGGAAAGTGCTCTAATCCTGTGAGGGACTGCACTTTGAAGGATTTTGCAGACTCCATCCTGCTTGGAGAGTGAACAGTATGAGCAAGTTGTGTTGCAGAGGACAGACCTGGGTCTGGGAAGGCAGCTATAGTTTGTTTCTTGGGTTTCTTATGACAAAGCAAGGGTATAAGGTCCCAGTAATTGTCTTGAACTTGCTGCTTTCCCAAGACTTTCTCAAAGGAAAAACATTCTTTTGTTGCGTATTTTCTCATTTCGTGTGCCTCGGACTGTTTTCTGTTACATGAAATATTTAAGAAATGCATGTGTGGGCTTTTCCAGTTATTTACTCTTATTATTAGGCAAATGCCACATCACTGATGTGTACTGTGGGATTAGTTTATGACCTGTAGATTTGTAGTGGCAATGGGAAGTTCTTTGAAAAGGCAAGAGAAGCGAATATGATGCTGTAACATCCGTGGCAAGCTGTTAGAAGTCAGAGCTCAGTCAGTGGGGAAGAACAATTGCTTCTGCAACTACAGGAGCTCCTTGTTTATTTATGCTACAAGATATGAGTGGTATGAAGGAAACCAGTAAACACAGACAGGAAGACTAAGTGATAAGGCAGATTATTACCTAATTTTTCATTTGTTTGTTTGTTTAGGCCTGAAGGAACCAGTTGAGGGTTGTTGCTGAGGCAGTGGGTTTTCTCTGTCATTCTAGCAGTGTTGCAGGACATAGTATTGAAGAAAGTGACATGCATGTCCTTGAACTTCACACCCTTGAGAATTATTTAGCACTTAACCCTTTCTGTGAAGGAAAGACTCAAAACATGAAATAGATTTCCAAAACTTGAAATTTCATTTACTCTGTCCTGTTTAATTTACAGGGTGTTTTTCCCCACTGACATCACTGAAGTATCCTTTTAGCAATGCAGATTTATTTGTCTATACCCAGATTCACTTTTTGCTTATGAACAAATCTCATTGTTGGGGGTATGTTTGGTATTGTTTGTATTGTTTGTTCTCCACTTTTGTCCCATGGAAGACCTGTATTCCTTAGAAATTGTGAGCACAAACAGGCTGTGATGAAGGGCACCAGCTGGTGTGAAGTAAGCTCCTTTATGAAGTGCTGATGCTGAATTTCATTAGTGACCTGCACTCCTTTTGCTCTTCTGGTTCTGGTCAGAGTTTAGTAGCTGGGTCACGTGGGACACATTGTTCTTTCACATTGTCTTTGTGATGAGATAAACGGGGATTTAGAATGAGGGCACTAACCCCATTTTGGTAGAACCCAGATTTTCACCCCTGCATCTCTTGTTTTGCCAGACATCTAATCCTTATACATTTCCAACACATCTGTTAAGATGACATCAAAATGGGAATTAAGCTCACAAGTATCACAAAGCTTAAAAAGGCAAATTTCTTAATTTCAGTTGACTGTCACTATTCATTGTATTTCTCCTTTTTTACATTTTTTCTTACTCTTTTTATTTTGTTTTAATGTAATAAAATTATGTCATGGAAAGACCTTGGGAAAAGACTGAAGGGGAATGCAGTGGACTTTTGGTAAAAGTTAGAGAACTGGATTGAAATACCATAAATTTGAGTCAGAAAGTTTCATGGATTTGGTTTAGACTGTTGCTTAGCATGTGAGTGAATTTCAGATGGCTGTTTGCTTAGAAGTTCAGCATTTATATT
The DNA here is from genome assembly GCF_028769735.1 of Zonotrichia leucophrys gambelii. Taxonomy (NCBI): domain Eukaryota; kingdom Metazoa; phylum Chordata; class Aves; order Passeriformes; family Passerellidae; genus Zonotrichia; species Zonotrichia leucophrys. The sequence goes on along the minus strand of NC_088169.1, from coordinate 18,959,489 downwards.
TATTAATTTATTTATATTCTTCCTTATTTTTTTCAGACTTCAGAGTCAACAAACAGATAAACAAGATCTCAGTGATATTCACAAACCAGAGAAACTAAGGTATGAGGATCTTGAAGAGCACATTTCTACTCTTGAAGGTAAGTTTTGGTGCATTTCAGAGAGTTTGTTTAACAGTATAGGATAACTGTCTTCATAGTTTTAAGACTCTAGTTGGAGAGAAAAATTTCTGATTGATTTTGGAATTAGGGAAAATCAATGTCTCAGATGATGGGGTATTAAATTTCTTCATTCTTGCATCTTTAGGTAAATGTATATAGTAATAAGCAGACATTAAATTGAGTTGGTTCTGAAATTTGTAACATAAATTTGTTCAGAAATCTTGCATAACCTTGATCTGATTAATGCTGTTGGTCTGATGGTTGCTTTGGAATGTTCTAAAATGGTGTAAAATTTTTTTTTAAACAGGAAAGTGTACTTTCCTGTATTATGTGAACTAAATAGGGCTTTTATTATATCTGTTGCATAAATTAGAACCAGGTTATAAGTCTAAAGATAGATTTCTGTAGTTATTGCATGCACTCTTGATTCTTCCTTCAGTAACTGAGGCTTAAATAGTAGTGTGAATTAGAAGTTCCTTTAGTTTGCATGTAAATGTGGGAAGAACTCTTGCAGTTAATCAAAGGAACTCTTATGCAGGTAATCAGCATCTCTGAGTAGTTTTGCAACATGTGGTTCAGTTACTGAAACCTGAATTTTGTCCCTTTTTTTTTCTCTGAGGTCAGTATTCCATTTAATTGCATTTCTTCTCTCTGTTGATTGCAGGCTATAAAATGTTTTCTTCTCTGTGTATGCTGCAGGGTCAGTTTTCAGAAATCTTTGATGTAAGTAAGGTAGTGTAGACAGAAGAGTGTAATCACACTTGGTGTCCTTTATAGCCATTTGTGTATGGAGTGAGAAATAGAAGCAGGTACAGGCCTTACTTAGAGTGACATCCTAGTGTTGAACCTTAGCAGCCTTATCTCCCATGAAACTGTGGGTTTAAAGTAAATGAAGTTGTCAATGAGGAAGATGTGAACAGCCAGGTAACCCTTCCTATTTGCAGATTTCATGAGGTCTGTAAAGTTCTGAGGCTTGGTGGACATGTGGCATTGTGTGGTGTCACTAAACTCATGGGTGGTGAAGAGATTGTGGTTGTTGATGGGAGAGTTTGGGGTATTTTCATTGAAACCAGTGATTCTGTCTGGTGGGAATGTTTTCAGACTGGTTTATTCATTTGGCTGTGGTTAGATCATATGGAAAATGGAGTGGAGCCCTTGCTCACTCTCCTGTCCCTATGGAATATGGCTTTCAGTATTTTAAAAGCAAGCAACCAAAAAAGATGTTTGTTTAAATAGCAGATGTGATAACTGGCAGAAGATAATGCCTCATCTGTGCATTTCTGTGAAGCTTTACGCATTACTCAGCTGGTTTGATTTCTCTCATTTATTTCTTTTATAAGCTTTAAATGCATTATTTGAATACGAACCAAGCCTGTAGCCACTAATGGTTTCTACTCATCTCACATTTTAAATAGACTTATATTTATTTGTTAAATTTTGTATGGGAGACTTTTGGGAATACATTACATATTTCATTTTTATTTTATTACATATGACAACAGACTGGCATTTTCTTGGCAATTAGGGCAGAGTGGATGCTGTGCCCAGGTAAGGTGCTAATGAATCATTTGCTGATGTGTGGTGGTCAGTCTGTAAGAATTCACATATGCTGATGATTTCTCAATGAGCAGTACTTTAGTTGGGTGAGCCTGCATCAAGAGACAATCTCAGTATGTAGGAGGAAATCACACTGGCTGAAAAGGAAAGGAGGTGGCTCAGGAGAAATTGCAGGGAGAGGCGGGTAAGAAAGTAAAATCTAAGAAGTAAATACAGAAAAAGATACAGTGAAGGATGAAGTTGAAATAGTAACAGTAACAGTAAAAAAAAATCAGTGACTTAAAGGAGATATCAGAAAATAAGGAAATCTTTTAGTCCTACTGTGAGTGAGTTCTAGAAAGAAAAGATCAGCAGATTATTTTGGCAGCAACTGTTTCTGGGTGCTGTGCTTAAGGGAATAATGCATCTCTTGCTGTCTACCCTTAAAAAGGGAGTGGAAGTGTACAGAGTTACCTTTTTTTCCTTTGCAGAGTAGTTAATTTAACATGTTTTTTACTATTAATGGTTCTGGTTTGGGTTTCTTTGTTTGTTTATGTTGTTAGCAGTCATTTTGAAGTTAGAAGTATTATTTAACTAGGACAAGTTTATGAAAGGATTTTTTAAAATTTAAATACACCTGATGCTTATTGGTGCCTCATATGGAAATAATGTTGTTGTTGATAGCTTTATAATTAAGAGAGAGCAGCAAAACAGAATAGATTTTCTTTTGAGTGTGATAGCCCATTATTTTGGTCTTGCAAAACACCTCATATATAGAATTTGTTTTCCTAGGTGAAGCAGGTAGGAATTCCTCTTGCTTTGGTAAGAAACTGAAAACATTCTCCCAACTTAGAATGACAGCTTGACAGAAATTTTTTTGAAACCATAAATTTCATCTGTAGTTCCTTTAAAAGAGTTTTAAATTAAAGAAATTTAAACCATTCAGAGAGAGAGAGGATGATCAGTTTGGTTGACTTGGGTTTTTTCATGTAAAATATTTCAGTTTTATTATTATGTGAAAAAGAAAAAAGTTTGAGACATTGCTAGTATATGAAGGATGAAAATTTATGTTTTCTAAAGCTTTACCCAAAACCTAGAGATATATAGAGTATCTGTGCTATGCTACACCAAGTGCTTGGGAGAATAGTCCTGTGTATTTCAGGCTGGCTATCTAGAGGTAATGGCCACATCTTGTTTTAGCTCTTTTTTTCTGTCTCCCATCAAGTGAGGTAACAGCAGTCTGCGTATTTGCAAATCAGTAATTTAAAAGCAGTTCAGTATCACAGCAATGATCAAAGAGGAAGGACAGTAATTGTGGTTTTGTGAATTGAGAGCCAGCCTTGCTCAGGGAAAAGATAGTATAATGTAGAATATCTGAGTTAGCAGCATCCATCCTGTGCACTGAAGAAGGCAAAGACCTCATTAAAGAGTGTGTGACCAGATAGTTAAAGATTATTTTTATATGCATAAAAACTATGAGCTGAACTTGGATATTCAATTTTTCTGTTACTTGTATCTTGATTTTGTTAAGAAATGAAAACATCTTGGGTTTCTGTTGTATATTTCTACAGTTTTGGCTTTATAAACAAATGTGTTCCAATAGCTAATTTCAAAACTAACAATCCTGTAATTAAGGAAGCAAGTACAGCCTATGATAATTCTTAATTCTGAGGGAGATGATCAAGTTGAAGGGAAAATGCTCAATTAGTGCTGATATTTTCGTGTTCTAATTTAGCCATTCCCACACTCTCTGTCCATTGCTGTGCTCCACTTTTGCAATTACAAAATAAAGGAGCCATTGTTCACATTTCTTCTCCAGATCAGGGGGACATACCAGAGGAGTGTGAAAGTGATGTCTTGCATCCATCTGGGGACATTGTGGATGGAAACTGTGTCACAGCCCCTGTGCCAGCAGCAGCCACTTCACTGCAGGACTTGAGTGAGTTCTCAGCTCAGACACAAAAGAAAGTACCCTTTTTAAAATGTCAAATGTGTAACACAGAAAGACAAATATTTAAGAGTCTGTAGGTATGTAGGCTGGTGTGGTTGAAAAATTTTTCAGAAAGTGCCATTTCTGTAATAAGGAGAAAGGAGTGTTTTCCTTTGCTTTTTTGTATGAAGATGACTTTTTTCATCCTGGATTTAGTTAAATTTGCTTTTAATTAAAACATTCTTGCCACCCATCCCACCTGCCCATCCAGCCTCTTGTGAGATTATTTATTTTTTCATTAGGGTAATTATTAAATATAATTTCAGCTCTTGATAGGAATGAGACATTAAATGTTTTGAAGAATTTTATGTACTGCTTGTCTGGATTTTAAAAAATTTATTCTTGACTCTGTTGGTGAACTTTATTATCACAATGCAGTTTTAATTCTTTGACTAGATGAGAATAATATCTCATATATAGTCAGCATATGCTGCTTTTCTAACTGTTCTAGATGCAAACATTATGATTCTTTTTATTTTAGAGAAGGATTTTCTAGCTTCACATGATTCCCAGTCCTTAGTTTGCCCATCTCATTGCCAATGCTGTTATTTGTACACAACTTTTTAAATATATTGGCCATACCAGTGTCCTGCAATAATTTTCCAAGGGGTTTTAAATACTTTGCTTTATAAATATAAAGAATTGTATCCAACTACATTGCAGAGGGGGAAGGAATACAGTAACATGGACTTTGGGATAATAAAGGTTTGGCTTTATTTGCTTTAATAAGAATAGCCATGAAAGGAATGAGAAGTGCACAGATCTGTCAAATCTCTGGCCTGTACTTTGGCTCTACTCTTTAACTCTTGGTGAGTCATTTATCAGACTAGGAAATGTTTGGAGGTGGGAAAACACATTAGCCCATACCCAAGAGTAAGTTCAGTGTATGTACAAACAGTATATGCAGTTGTTTTTCATTTCATTTCCTGTTAACATTATACAGGAACCTGGTACTGATTTATATGCTCTTGTACTGATTACTGAACTACATAAATCAAATTACAGATGTTGAAATAATTTTTCACAGCAGTGCTGGATCAAAGGCAGATTGAAGAACAGAACGGAGAAGTTGAGCAAAACTTAGAAGAAGAAAGGAAAGCAGGAGAAGAAAGGAAAGAGAAAGAACAACAGGAAGCTTTGGAAAACGAGCAAAAAGACGTGGAGAAGCTTAACGAAGAGGTGGTAATTTAATTTCTGACAGTGATACAGCCTTGTAGTGGCTTGCATTTTAGGGTTGTTATGTTACTTGGTTAAAAGTAGATTTTTATTTCATAAAGTGAATGTAGTAGAGGCTAAGTTATTTTATGTACTTTTGTGATTAACCAGTCTCACTAGAGTGTCTCCTTATGCCAAATGACTTTTTCACTGGAAACAGATGCCTTTCCTTCCCCGCCTCATGTAACTGGAAGCTACAATTTAATGGCCACTGTCACCATGCTGTTGGAACAAGCTGAACATTTGCTGTCTCTGTGGTGTGGCCACTGCAGGTGGGGACACCACCACAATATGTTCATGTCCATCTGTCAGGACTTCCAGGACTTCTGCTTCCCTCTGGGAAGCAGAGGGTATAAGGAGATCTTGAGTTTGCTTAAATCCCTTTGAGCTTAAACACTTAGTGCTTAGTGTTCTGGATTTTTAGGTCCTGTTTAATACTGCTTAGACTGGTGTGTTTTACTGAGTTTAAGGGGAAATTCTGCATGTATTGCAGGTAGTAAGGTAGAAATGTATTTTTCTAATCAGTATTTATTTTTATTTTTGTGTCTTAAAGTATATCCAAGACTCAGTGAAAACAGATGAAGAAATAGAAGAGGGAGTAAAATCTGACCATGCTAGCACTGCTGCTGAAAATAATGTAAAGGATCCTCCTTCCAATCCATTAGAAAAATACATGAGAATAATTCAGCAGAGCAGAGAGCAGGAACTGGCAAACAAGGTGATTATTCTCAAAACACGGTCCCAAAAATATTATTGACCAAATTTGTGTCTTGCTAGGCATGCTTAGAATGAAAATTTAATTTTTTCTTCACTTATAAACTTTATGTAGCAATCTGCAGAGCAGAGTGTTTGGATTTGTATTGGAAAAGTGTGATGATCCAAAAGAAAAAACACAGAAAACTTTGTTCTGTAAGGGTTACTGGTGTCCTCTGGGTGGGGGATTTGTTAGCTTGGTTTTTAATGTTCTAGGACAATATTTTAAAGTCCTCAATTTTTAGCTTGAACTGTGTTTAAATACAGTTTGAAGCTACACATGTCAGGTTGTGTTCCTCTAACACAACAGAATTTATTCTGGCAAAATGGAAATTCAGACTGTTAAGGAAGAGGTATGGGTGGACATGACTTCAGTGAAGGAATGCAGGATGCTTTTGTTCAGCCATGATCCCAGTCTAAATTTCCTAAGTGTTACTATTCTAGATCCAGTGTGGCATTTGTAGAAATAGGGCTGGTCCTTTGGAATATTTTTATTTTCAGTTATGAGCCTTAAAAATGTAGATACTATTATTAGATCACTTTGACATTACAACTGGTTAGAGAAAGTGTATTTTCCTCTTGGTTACCAGGATTCAAAAAAAGAAGAAATAAGAGAAGGGTCACCCTCAGAAGGACTTCTATCTACTGAAAATGATGACAGGTAAGGTTCATGTATTAATCACTTCTAGTACTCCATATTAACAAATAATAATAATATAACTAATATATAGTTTTAATAGATTTAGTATTAATTATGTTAAGAAACATCTGCCTCCTTAGAAACCCAAATAAATTATTAATCAAAAGCAATTGTGTCAGAAAAATTGAAGATCCTTCCAATTCTTGTACATGCAAGTTAAGCACTGTATGTAGCTCACATCTGAGAGCTGCACTTTATGATCTGTTTCAGTAGTTGTGGCACTCACAACTTTTTCACAGAGAGCTGGAGTTTGAGGGATTGTTCTTGGGTGACGACACCCTGGGTAAGGGTTTGTCTGTGCTGCACCTCACCATAGTCTGTTCCTAGCTTTGATTCCTCAGTAGCATTGTGGACTTTTAAGATGCTTCATTTAGAGATTTTGTCTGCCTGCACTGAGTCACAACAACCCAGGCATTTCCTCTGGTTTTCTCTAGGCATTGATAAATACAGTTTAGTTACTTGTGAGAGAAAAACCAAACAATCCTCCTCCAAATCTTTCAGTAGAATTGAAAATAAGCAAAAAATAAATATGGAGCAATTAGGAAAAAAAACCATAAAGGTTTACTATAACCATAGTAATGATTCAATATTGTCTGTGCTGTTAAGCATAACAGACCCTACCCTGCTGCTCCTGAATTGCACCGGTTGTGTTGTTTTCACTTGGTGAGCACTACAGAAGTTCATTTTCCTTTAGAGGTGATGCCTTTCAGTTAATGAAGGCCCAAATCCTCCTGATTTAGGGTTGGTTTTATTGCCAGGAGGTCACTGAAACAGCAAAGGCAGTCTCTTAATACTCATTTTAAAACAGAACTTAAGATTTAAGATAAACTACATTAACTCATACCACTTTGTTTTCCTCCCTCCTATAATCAATATAGTCTTGCAGACATTTCTCATGGAGACGTGGATGAAAGCTTCTGGTGAACAATAACTACTGATTTTTTAATTTTTATTATTATTATTATTATGAGAAAGATATTTTTAAGTTGTTTTGTGCCTTTAATAAATGTTAGGGCACCAACACTGCAGGCTGTGTAATTATAAATTAATAAAGCTGATTTTGATCTGTTTCATCACTTCAGTCATTCATTTCAAACAGGGAGTCCTGGTGTGTTACTAATCCAAGAGGAAGCCCTTGGGTAGGGTGAGAGAAAGAACAAAGCAGGGAACAGAAACTGATCAGTATGTTTGGGTAGATTTGTGTTGACTGAATTCCTCTAAATTTTGTCAATTTTGCCAACCCCCGCCCCCCAGTCCCTTCTGCAAATGGTTCAAAGTGTGGATGAAAGGAAGAAAAAATTCCCTCATCATCACCTGATTTAAAGGTGTCCCGTGGAGGCACTTGGCTCACACAGCTTCAGAGCACTGAGTGTGACAGACCCAAAATAAGGTGTCCCTTCTGCTGCACAGCAGGGGCAGGAGCCACTTTCAAAAGCAGCCCCTCTCATGTATCACCTCGTTGGTATTAACCAGCCCAGAATGGAGAGATTAAAATAAAAATGCTATTTAACTCATCTTTATTTAAGCTTTGTATTTTGTAGGTAGATTATAGGCAAGATCATTAAACTTTATTTACAGTATAAAATACAGTAGTTTTTATCAATGAAGTAAGTTTGGGTGGCAGCATATATTACAACTTGCACTGCATTTGAGGCTGCTCATCTTGACCTAACTACAAGAACATGAAGCCAAGTTTGACAGAATTTAGGGGCAAAAAACCAAAGTTCTGTCTTAAATTCGCTGGATGTTTAAATACAATGTACCAAAACTGTGACAGATACAAGCTTTGCTTTTTGAAATGGAGCTAAAATGTGCTGTGGTGGTTACTCTGATTTTGCATACTGCTTAATTTGCTATTGCAGCCACTCTGGCCTTTACAGAATTTCCAAGTGACTGAAAATTTCTGGATGTTGGGAAGGGGTAGTGCTTGTTGCATTATGCTGGCCTGGAACAACTACCACTACTGCATGCTGCACACAGCTGCTGCTGCAGCTGCACCTGCAGAGCTGCACTGCCCATGCAGGAGGGCAGGGAGCTCTGGAACAGAACGTGTTTCACCTCAGATAGAGACATAAAGCCTAGAGATGCACTGCCATGGAGTAGCTGTAGGTCTGGGTTCAAATAAGCATACACAAGTGTTGTCTATTATCTACAAATATTTATTTTAACACTTGGATGTAACTACAGGAAGCCCTTGGCACTGATAGAAAATATTGATTCACTGTTAGGTTACAAAAATTTATACATAGCAAAATTTAATGCTCTTTACATAAAAATATTAGACTACTTAAACAAAACTTCAAAAACTCCCAGTAATAGCTACACTGAATTAGAAAAGAATTAGGCTTTAAGACACTGCCTCCATTATTACCCTTATGCAAACACTGGGCTAGAACATCACCTGCATTGCTGTAGAAATGTCTCCTTCATGCAACAGGTAAGAACATACACTAGGCTATTTTGTCATATTTGCTCTACATCAATCAACTTTGCCCCTTTTTTGAAACTGTCAAATTAGACTTCAATAGTTAACAAAAGAAATTATATTTGATGTTAATACCCCCCCCAAAAAATGCCTTTTCTCTTAATACTGATTTGAAGGAATTTGTGCTTCCTTTGATGTATATTCAGCAAACAGTCAAAACTACCAAACCACACGTCAGCTTAGCAGGGGTATGACTTGAATGTTTAATTTTTTTTCAAATGAATGATGTACTTTTACTTTCCCCCCCAACATTTATATATATATATATATATATATCATATAGAACAAACACCAAATATACCATCACTAATACTCAAGATATCACTGAATGCTTCTGAAAAAAAACATTAATTAGAAGGCAGACTTCTATGGGAAATGACTTTAAAATGGCACCAGTTTGTTTGTTGTTTTTTTTTTCTGAACACCACGTTTTCTTAGTGTGCTAATTAATTTGTAAAAAGGAAAACACATAAGCACTGACTATAAATTTGCTAAGCACCAAGATAGAGAAAGGTGGACATCCTGTATTATTTTTATGGCTGCAAATTTTATTGTTTGTGTAAAACTCTGCAAACTTTCTCATCCGCTCATTTGGAATTGTCAGATCAGTGTCATTTTAATAAGGTAACACTTTCACTTACTTAAAATGTAGGATAATGGTCTCCTGCCACTATATAAATGCTACAACATTTATAGAAAATAAATATTAAGGCAAAGCTGACATTTATTTTCAAAGAAGGGGATCATTATCCAGATCCAGGGGTCTACATTCCGTTAAATAGTTAATAAAAGGATTAGAACTTGGGAGATCTGCTCGCCCCTCAGGTGAGCACAGGGATGCCTCATGTGGCAGTGTGTGGCACAGGAGTGCAGCTGCTCCCATGGCCCAGGTGTGGGTGCTCCCAAACAGCCCCCCTGCACCACCTGGGAGCTGCTGCAGCTGTGCCATCACACACACACACAGGAGCTCCTCTCTCTCAGGAATCCCAGCTGGGCACGGGTTCCTTTGGGAGTGCTCACTCACACACCCTGCACTGCCTGAGGTCTGCACAGATCACTGCCTGCTCAGCCGGGGCACCCGCCACTGGCTTGTGCAGGGCGTCATGCTCCAAAACAAGTCAAATGTTAAACACCAAGTCTCAAAGAAGAATAATTTGGTCCCTTTTTGTAAAGTGTTGCCTTTTAAAATGCCTGGAATAAACCCTCCATTCTCTTTTAGAAAGGATGGAAGATTACCAATGGGACGATTTCCCTAAAAAAGTTTTCCAGGAGCTGGAATGTGAAGCTTTTACACTTCTCTCTAATTTCGTTTGCTAGACACACATCTGTACTGCAGAGCAGCTATTTGCTGATTTGTCAGAGCTACAGAACTCTTCTGCTGAATTACTGTGGCAAACATTTATGTGTAAGAATTGAGTTGCTCTTTTGACCGAGACTGGATATCCTGAAGCTCCTGCTCTTCTTTTGCTTTGATATCTTGGTAGGCCTGCATTTTGCTTGCATCCTTTAAGTAGGCCCAGTTAGAAGACAGTATCATGAGGAAGTGGATCTGGAAGAGAAGGGTGAGCATGATGGCGAGTGAGCATGTCAAGAGGCAAAGCAAGCTGCTAGTCAGATTAATAGACGCTCTTTAAAACAACAACCATAAAAATAGTTATTCTACGTTAATAAGCATTCTGTTATTAAAACAAGCACAGAGGCTATTTTTCAAAGATCTCTAGAATTTGGCATGCTAATAATTCAGTTGGTTATTCACAATTTAGAGAAAGTTAGTACAACAGTATTAAAATGAGCTACAGAGTTGTACGGGTCAATTAAAATGCAGAATGGGGGGAAGCAGGAACAAACAGTTTTGTACGTGGCAGTATACGGAATCTGTAAACTACGAGGTGCTCAGAAGAACTGCTCTCTAAGGTCGTGGTGCTTATGCATATCCAAGCCCAGAGCCCGGCAGGTCTTTTCCCCCAACAAGCAGATGAGAATTCCACCCTCCCCCTGGAAGAAAACCTGAAACTGTGAACTGTTTTATTCACTCAAACAAGGCTACATTAACACATCGAAAAATTAAACATCAAAACATGAATCCAAAACTAAGCAAAAGCATGCAATGTCTGGGTTAAGAAGTCTTAATCCTGCATTTTTATAGCTACATTTTAAACTTCCATTGTCCAACCTCAGGTGAAGAGTTGTGTATAGCAAACGGTTCTCTTTTTTAAATTATTATGTGTTTGTTTTTCTAGTTTGTGCATTCGTCTCTTGCCAACTTCTTTTACCCATACTTCATGCAAAAACATCTACATCTGAAAACATTGATTCACTTCTCCTTCTTTTTCCCCCCAACACTGTGAAAAGGTCCCTGTGATCTATGCATGGTTTTGCTTCCTGTGCAGTCATACTTACATTTTGAGATCTGGCTACTGAGAAATCAGTTACTAAAGTGCAGCCATACAAGAGCAGAAGCTATTTATATGCTGTTTCTTACTAGTTCAGGGTCCAAAAGAAAGAATGTGATTGTTTTACGCAGAGCTAAGACAAGGATTTATTTTCTTAGAGAAAGAGTATCATTTGGCATGCACTTAAGAGAAAATAATTGATTTCATCATCCATGGAATCACTTGGAAATACAAGCAAATTAATAATACCTGGGCTTCTAACCTCTGCCAACACAGACTGGCACTACTTTATTATTCCTTTCTTTCACACCATATATATTTTGCATGCTTAGGGGCATTTGTATTTGGCGTTCGTGGCAAAGAATAAATTAATGCATCTGACCCTGAACTGTTCCAGTATTTGTTTGAGATGACTGTTAGAAATCAAGTGGAGACCTGAAATGAAAACATCCCTTTTTCAGAAGGATGCTTTATAAACACCCCTACAGTAACTGAATCCTCTCAACATGAAAAAATAGCCAGATCTCATCCACATCATAGTTCATATACAAGAAGTCATTTCATTAATCTGATAAGCTAAACGATGCTTACTGAAGCTATTTACAATTACTGTAACAAAATCCAAAAGCTAGACTTTTAGTCTAGGGTGTCAGTGGTATTTCAAGCTACGCAATGCAGCTTTTTACTGGGCTTATACAATTTAGAATTTAGTGCAGCAATCTTCCCGACTCTTAAACTTCAAAACAGCATAGTTATATGTAGTAGCCATCATGTAGATCAGCTGGTGGAAGAGAACAAAATACAGGAGAGTAAGATACAACAAGGTGACGGCTCAAGCCCACTTGGGCAACTCTCGATACTTTTACAACAGATGTTACTCTGAGCTCCTTCCAGGGTGAAGATGCAAATAAATAAACCTGCCATTTCTCTGGGGAGGATAACCCAGCTCAAGCCCTAAGGCCATTTTGTCAGCCAGTTGTGAGTGCTACAGCAGCCTTGGCTGGCACAGGGTTAGAAGCTGGCCACTAAAGGAAGCGTTAGGCATAGGAACCGCTACCTGAACGGGCACTGCAGGGTTGGACCAATCTGCCTGGCTCCAGGCAAAGGAAACCAAGAGGTTATAAGCAGCTGATCAAATAAACTACAAAAATGAAAATAAATAGTGGAAATAAAAGCAGAAATAGTGGATAGAAGTAGGATTTTGAAAGGACATGCAAATCATTTTTTCCTAAGTATGGGGGAGGCGGGTTAAGGTGACTTCCTAAAGCAAAAGTTGGGGACCTGCTGACTTGAGATGACCAAACCACAGCAGCAAATAATGGTGATTACAGCTCACCCCCCTTCATGTCTAGTATCACTACCTTTAATATATACAAAATTTAATCTTAAAGCATCTTAAGCCTAAAATTAACATTTTTTAATGACAAAACAACAAAAAATACTACCCACCAATGCTATGACAGTGGCACCAGCTCCAGCACAAGCCACAATGAACAGGTGGTAAGACATGTAGAACTAGAGAAAAAAACATGTTTAAAACATTGAAGTAATTCATTAGGAATAGTATAAAATGCACTTCAAGTGTCCTAGAAAATAAAGATAATAAAACTATCTTTCTAGTATGGTAGCAAAGCTTTAGAAAATAAAAGTGTGAAAATAATTTTCTTTTTTTTGGATGATGTAACAATTACTTCATTGTTACAATTAAAGCAATCTCTTTATACTACTAGCATGAGTTCTCTCCAAAAACATCAATCAGTTATTTATTACATGGAGCCCAAGTGACTTGTAGGCAAAAGCTGCACACAAGTTACATTTCTGTACCTCATTCGTGTTGCAGATGTTCTCTAAAATTGGGCCACAGGCTTTGCCAGGTACAGCATTCCAAGGAATAATACCTGAAACACCACAGAAAAGAAACCACTAATTTTAGCAATCAACACAGGCTTTCTCTTCTCATCTTTTTCACCCACTTGCCAGTTGTGTTCCCATTCTGGGCGTCCGTGCGTTGACCAGAACAGCTTGGAGCTGGCAGCAGAAACTCAAACAACTCCCTCAGGTTGTGCCTTCTCCTCACACTGAGGAATGCTGCTAAGGAATGTTCTCAGATGTGGTTTTCCCATCTGGCAGCCTAGCAGTTGGTTGGCTTTTTGCACTTTGGGTCGAGTTGCACACTCTGCCTACTCCCCCCACTCAGCACAGAAGAGAGAATCTGCACCTCGGAGGTACTTGGCACCTTTCAGGGTAGCACTTACTAGATGAGGTTCCACTTGAACCAGAAACTACTGTGGAAGGGTGTGAATACAGAGCTAGAGGGAAAAATTACAGGATTTTTTTCTGGTTTAGTTCCAATAAGTTAAAAACATCAAGTGAACACTGCCACAAGAAAGTTCAGTCTGCTGCACCTCATATACTCCCAATGACTTTTCTTACATGATTTCAAGTCTGAAAAGTCAACAGAATCTAGCAGATTTAAAATAACATAAACTTTTAGGCCAGTAACAAATGTAAAGCTTAAGCAAAACCTATTTGAATTAAGAGAAACCCAGTTTATTTTCCCATAAAACTTTGCATTTCAAGCCAGCTGGTTGGAATTAGCAACTCTATATGTGGCAGGTCATTGAAATGATCTCAGGATGGCATGGCTTTCAAAATAATTTTACAGGATTTTCTTCCAAGTCAGTTTCTTCTCTGCAACTGCTACATACAATTTCAGCCTTTTAGCTATTGCTTCCACCCAAAAATGTGTGGGAAGTTCAGTGACACATGTTGTCTGTTAGGGAGCTGCTCTCTCCCATCACACACTGAAACCCAAATGGTTTTACTGCTCAGGGGAACAGTACAACCCCATCCAGCACTAATGCAGCTGCAAAACAACCAGGAAAAGCAGGAAGGTGGAGGAGCACATCTCCCTTCACTCCTGGGCTTTGCTGCTGAAGAAAATGTCTTCATTTTGCTGTGAGCTGCTAAAATAGAATGTATATGTTTAACTGATTTGAAGACTTGATTTTAAAATTAGTGTGTCATTTCTTCTACTGTACTTACCTGGACAGGAGAGCAAAGCCAAACTTTCTTACTTTTTCAACTTTGAATCCATTTTCTCAGCTTTGAATGACTTAGTCCAAAGAAAGAAACATTCCTAGAAAATGCTAGCTAGAATGAAGCCAAAGGTAATGGTGACATAAGATCTTCTACACAAGGGAAGCTGAAATTATAAACTTCAAGAAAAACTCACCTTAAGACATGAAAAGCCTGACCTTATTTTAAATTATTGTCCCAGCTCCTTCAGATTTCTGTGTGTCATCAGAAAGCAGTATTAACTCATTATTAGTTATGGCAGACTTTTAACTGCAGGTTTTTGGTTTTTTAACTGAAAGTAATTGTCAGTGCAACATTCAGACATTTACTTCATCTTGAAATGTAAAACAGTTTTCTGAAAGAACAGAATATATGCATATGGGTTCAAAACCTACAATCAGGTTATCTATTTCTCAGCACTGTGTCCAAGCAGTTTATTTTAGGGCTGATCTAATATTACAGTATTGGAAGCTGCTACAAAATCATTTCAGATAAGTGACTTGTCAGTTCAGTTAAATTGATTGCATCTGGAAAGAGATCAGTGTAATGTGAATTAATTAGAAAAGTAATAGCACACTCAGAGATAGAAGATGCTTTTGCATTTGATTCGTCTGATAAGGCTGAGACAGAACTACTGCAGCCAGACCGAGGAGGATGGATAAAGGATGCAATCAGGATTGAAGCGGTACCGTATTGCCTGATGTCCACGCAGATCTGGTCCCCTGGAACTGTCACATTGCTCTGGAAAGATTTGATGACTTCACAAGTTGACCAGATGTTATAGAACATAAAGACAGGCACAGCGGAGAAGCCGAAGACCCCGAGCCAGGCCACTCCAAGCACATAGGTGAGGAAAACAAACTGGGCAGAGAAAACACAAACACTTTGTGTTTATCTTTGAAAAGACTACTTAAATTTTCCTTCAAAATGTTTCAAAGTAATCTTAAGCATTCTTTCAGAATTCAAGTGAGAAAGCATTTGATTTTCAAGCACACAAAATCAGTATTCTCATTGCTTACAAATACTTTGGTAGTTTAAGTGCTACAGAGAAAGTAATTCAGACATTTCCTTTTTCATCAGCCTGCTTGAGTAAACAGATTGCCCTCATGTGAAAGAGCAGCCCATTGATTTCTCAAGATTCTCAGCTAAGCAGGGATGCTGGTTGTAGGCTAAAACCAATAAATTCCAACAAAAATCAATTTAAGGGTTTTTTTTTAAATTAACTGTAACATACTAGCATTTCTATACAACTTGCAAATCAAAACCATGCAGTGAATCAATGTTCACAGAGCTCCCCCACACTCCCTGATGTATTGAAATCAATTGGGAATGTAACATTTGAAAATACCTATTTTTGCAAACATACCATGACTGTTAAGAGTAGATCAGAAGGATTCAATTGGTCTCATACTCACTGCCAAGCAGAAAATGAATTACTTCACTTTAGAAAATCATGGATTTATCCACTAAAATTTGCTGGTTTGGTTTTGCTCTTTGAAAAAAACCTGCTACATTACACGCATTTTCTTCGGTTAGATTAAAAGATGTGACACTGATTGCTTTTCCCTTCCCTTTTCCCTCCTCTTCAAAGTGTTATGGTGAAACAGTAGCTCTGGCATCAGTTCCCAGCTCCCTCCTCCTGGTGAGACCAGGATTTGGATCCCACTTGGAAGGTGGGGGAATGCAGTTACATCTCTGGGCTCTCTTTTCCCTGTTAGCTGTGGCTGTTCTCTCTCAGCTACAGTGGGCTGGAAAGGCTTCACTTTCAGTAAAGCACTGGAGCCCTACTACCTTAAAATTTGTGTGCCAGAGGACAACAGCAAGGATGGGAAAGGCTCTCATGGGGAGGATTCTCAGCCTGACCCAGAACAAAGGACTGAACTAATGCTGCAGTGCTGGAAGTCTGCATCCCCACAGGGATTTTTTCCAGAATAATCCTACAAGTATTTGAGCAAAAGCTGAACAGCTGGTTAGGTTTCAGTCAAGGGAGGTGGTGTGTGGGGAGGTGGAAGTTCTTGCAAAACTGTGGCCCATAAAACCCCAGGTAAACTTTAATTTATAGACAACTCCACTGGAATACCCTATTTCATATTAGATAGCACCATACACCAGACCTGTGTGTTTTGTGTGAGAATTGAAAATCCTCCCTTTGGATTTTGGGAAGGACCAAAGGTTAAAGGATTTCTGTAGATACATTACAAATAAAACATGAGTTTGCATATGTGTATGTGGAAGTGTGCATGAGAGGAAGTGCACAAAGCCTTTAAATCCTAAAATAGCCAGGAAAAAAATATACTCACTCTCACATTTAATGTGATAACTGTGGGAAATGGCTATTCTGCATTTTCAGTGCCAACACAAATAATTCAGGGAAGATGGAAGTCTGTCTTCTGTAGCAACCATATGCAAGATGGGACTGCCTTTCAGGACTTTGCTCAGTAAGGTAATGAAAGAAGGAGTAGAGGAGCTCTTGATCAAAATGGCAAAAGGTCACTGTATGTCCAAAAGCCTGTTGCCTGTACCCAGCTGCAGTCACTAGTCTGTTAAACATTTTGTGTCCTCACAAATCTTGTTCTAGCCCTAAGGTTTTACACAGCAGCACACAGGCACTTTTCCTGTCACCACCAAATATTAATGCAGCTTATTACAGCTCCAAGCCATTCCTCAGCTGGTAAAATCTCTCCTTCATTGTACGGACAAATATGGACAAACATGAAAACACATTTTTCTGCCCTATTTCCATGTGTCACACTGGTATTTGTATAAGCAGCTGACAGTCATGTGCCTGCAACTACTCAACTGCCCAAGCAATTGTCTGCACTGATGAGATGCATGGATGTGCATGTTTCTACTTTATTTTGGATCTTTTTAAAACACTGCTTTAGATCTAATTTTGCTCCTTGGTGAAGACCATACTTGCTGGGAAAAAAACTGAGCAAATAGCCACTAAACTGGGAAATTATCAGATGCCTTATTTTTATTAGCTCTTGAAAGATTCAGTAAGTGCCCAACAGCACAGTGGAAAATTGCTAGCTCTCATGAAAATAAACATGCATCTCTTTTGTATTTAACCAGCTGAAAGTACATATTTTTTAAGTTCAGGATATATACTGTATATTAAAATGCAACAATCACATCAAAAGCCTCTTCTCTTTTCACCCACACTTTCCCGTGGGCGATCTGTCATACTGCTTAGCTTCCTCCATAACTACGAGCTTTGAATTCAGATTTTCAGTAATAGCTTTGAAATCTTCTCTCAGAAACATAGTTATGGCTGTTCTTGCAGAGTGTGCCCTTGGGGACAATGTGGGTGAGAATCTGAGGTTTTATTTTTAGTTAAACTTTGCTTACAATTTTGTTCTAACACAGAAGTATGCTGAAGAGAAGATGGCTGGTAACTTCAGGGCTTTGCGAAAAAGCCTTGCTATTCTATCTGTCTGCCTTTTGCCATCTGCAAATCAATACTTGATTCAAGTGCAAAGATGTTGTGAAGCTTCATTCATTCATTACTGTTTGTTGAAGGATCCAGACACTCAAGTACAATTGACTATGGAAGTCAGAGCCATTACAGTTTGATATTTAAATAGCTCTGCAAACCACAGCCATTTTACAGTCTGCCTTTAAGCATCACTCAAGTGTTCCATGTTGAAAAGCACGAATTTCATTTTGGCTCACATTAAGTGTTTTAAAATTAGCAATCTCCTCAGTTTACTTTAGACCAGTGGGTTCAGCTTTATGACAGGGGAGACCATGGCAGCCCTCACCCAGCCCATCTGAAGCATTTTGATTTAACCAAGCAGCCTTGGAAGTTGAGATAAGAACCAAGACATGGATTGACCTTGATCACATACAAGGAATTAAACAAAGAAGGCAGCAACATCCTGTTATTCAAAACCCAGGAATCAACCTGAACCCAACAGGTTTTAGGCAGCAAAGACTGATGTTCCCATTCCTGATCCCACTCACCATTCCACTGATGCAGCGGCCACAGGCTGTTGTTTTGAACTCTCCATGCAGCTCCTTCACAGCACTTGTTGTATAAAAACCTTCCGCCAAAAGGATTATGCCATATAAGAAGAAAAACGATGCAATGCCATAAATTACATACTGCATTAGCTGTATTCTAAAATGGAAAAGAAAGAAATAATATAATTAGATTTCAGTCCTATAAAAACAAAGTCAGTCCTCTCAAATTATAATAAATGAGAGACAACTCCTAGAAACAAAGTTCAATGCTCCTCAGCATTTGAAGCAAGCAGACTGCAGGAAAACACTGGTACAACTGTGCCCCTTCCCAGGTGAGCAATCCTGATGTGCATAAGTCTGCAGCCACCTGAGCATCCCCTGTTGGTGCTGCAGTCCTTGCACTGACTGGTGTTAGTCACCATGTTACAGCTGCAATTTCACACCTCCACTGTGGAGCTTTTCCTTTTTCCTCTTACTGCTCCTAACTTCGGAATGGCTGACAGGGACAATGCAGGGCTTTGAAGTGGCAAAGCCTGGAGCTGCACCCCTGACTGAACTACCAGGCTCTGTGGTCATTCCTTTGGCTTAGGGAAAGGAAGCAGTCCCTGAAATTCACCATTTCCACCTGTGAAATCCAATTAACTTAAGTTTGCAAAAATTTCTGAATTCAGCAATATTTTATATTTGATATAAAGTTCAGCAAACATGCAGTGACTTCTCCCGAGGCTGCCCTACTGCCTGAAAGAGTAGTTCCCAGTGAGCTGGTAGTTTCAGTGCTTTAAGTCACAGAAGTGTTGAGTGTCTCAAAATGTTTGTTGGTGTTGTTTTTAATGGAAGAGTTATTTAGGAAATGCTTCTGTTTTAGGTACTCTGGAACCACTCAGAGGAAGATCATCTCAGGGCACATGGTATAAGCACTTCCCTCAGATGTTATTTGAGAAAGTTCTTGATTTCTTAAAAATCTACCATCTGCAATGACACTCTAACAGTATTTTTCCTTTAGCTAAAATAGGTAGATGAAAAGAATAATTTCTAAATATTATCAATCAGATTCTGTATCCAAAGCTAATTATTTTGGAGGACCAGAATTCCAGATCTTCCATACAACATTTCAGGTCTTCAAAAGTCATTTTTTGTTATTAGCACGATTTCTCTGGAACTTCTTAAAATTAATTTGATTGTTGGGATGGTTATTTTTGATGAAGTTATTCATAGAACGAAGAGGTTAATTTTATACATCCACACTACCAGTTTTCTGAGGATAAGTATGCTTTACTCAAGATATTTTTTCTGATTCTTGCCATTCTCCACCAAGTAGCTGCTGGAATAGATCTCCAAAGAGTATCTGAATGTTTTAGCTTAAGGAAAATTGATGACTACCATTTATATAGTTAAATGTTACCGTTGTATCAAAATAGGATATTGCTCATTTAAAACTTTATGTGGGAAGTGTTATCTTTGTTTTCCAAACTGATTAAAAATAACTGGATAAATCTGTTACATATATGCTGTAAGGAACAAAAAAATTAATTCAGGATTTGAGAGAGTATAGAAGAAATCATTTCACCATCATTAATAGTCCAGGAGAGATCCAATGCATTCTACCAGAAATCAGTAACAGGAAAAGTGGTTACAAAAGTCTATTCCAAAGGGTGTGTTACTAACTCTTTTTTTTTTTTAATGTTGCTGTAGCCTCAGATTTGCCCCTTTCTAACACCTCTTCTCCCTTCTCACCCCCTTGGCTCCACAGTGGTGAGCCCTGAGCTGCTGTGGTAGGAATTATGCATTTCCCCAGCTGCTGGTGCTGACATGACAAGAAACATTGTCAACAACTCTCCAAAACATAAAACTTGCTGCCTGTGACTGCTGCTTTTGCAATTTCTTCTATTTTGCTCAAATGGAGGCTGATGCAAGCACAGGGTGTTTTGTTACCCAGCTGCTGAAGAACAGCTGCTTACATTTTGTCACTAATTTTGTATAACTGCAGGGCCCTGGTGGCTCATGCCCTGGAGCTGGGGACACACTGCCAGCCACAGCCAGGGACTGAGTGTGGGCAGTGCTGGAAGGGGGGACCCAGTGGGGAGCAGCCCCAGAGCAGGTCAGGGTACAGAGGGTCCTGTGGACAGGGGAAGCCCTGAAATGGTGCTGTGGACCAGCCCCAGTGCCCAGAGGGCATGCAGCAAACTGGCAGGTCTATGCCTGCAAGCACACACAGGGAATCAGGGAGAACAGAAATTAAAAAGAAAGTAAGAATTAAGTGTGCTGCACAGGGCCCTGATATCAGAGTCTTCAATATCACCTGTCTGGCTTGCTGCCTGTGCACTCCTGTATGAACCATGCCCACTGTGCTCATCCCCTCATCACAGCCACACATGGCCAGGCTGGCTGCTGGACATGGGACCTGAGGCAGCACTCCAGGCCTTCCTCTCACCTCACAGAGAAGCCTTGGGAACATAAATGACCCAAATATTTCACCTGTGGTTATATCCAAAGGCTACATTTGCAGATCTTTCCACTTTTTCTCTCCTTTTTCTCCTCTACTAGTCCAGCTTCTTCTGAAGAGGGATGGTCAGAACCATGCTTCTTTGTTATTCCTGATATCCCTTACAACTGTATGTCATCAACAAAAACTAATCTACTCTTAAAATAAAATTGTTACCCCTTGTTCTGTTACAACAGGCCCTGCTACAAGTCGCTCTTCAGCTCTCTTGTAGGTCCCTTTAGGTGTTGGAAGGTTACTCTAAAGTCTCCCCAGAGCTTTCTCTTCTCCAGGCTAAACAGCCCCAGCTCCCAGCCTGTCTTCACAGAAGAGGTGCTCCAGCCCCCATACCATCTTGGTGGCCTCCTTTGGAGTCACTCCAACAGGTCCATGTCCTTCCTGTGTTGAGCACACCCAGAGCTGGGTGCAGCACTCCAGGTGGGGTCTGACCCGAGCAGAGGGGCAGGAACACCTCCCTCACCCTGCTGGTCACACTGCTTTGGATGCAGCCCAGGATAAAACTGGCTTCCTGGGCTGCAAGTGCACATTTCTTACTCAAGTTCAGTTTTTCATCCAAGACCACCCCCAAGTCCTTCTTGGCAGGGCTGCTCTCAATCCCTTCATGTGTCAGCATGTATTGATACTGGGCATTGCCCTGACCAGGTGCAGCACCTTGCACTTGCTGCTGGTGAGCAGCATGAGGCTCACACTGTCCCACTCCTCAAGGCTTTCAAGGTCCCTCTGGGTGCCATCCTTCCCTTCACGTAAGCAAAGTGCATCACTCAGCTTGGGTGCCGTCTCCAAAACAGCTGGGGATGCACTCCATTCCACTGTCTGATACTGCTGAAGATATTACATAGTGCTGGTCCCAGGATAAGCAGATACCAGGACCCTTTGACTCTTTGCACGTGAACACCAGTAAAAGACCAAGCGCCATTACAAAAACAAGCAACCTAATACTGAGGGATGGAGACTGAGGTTTGAATCCATCTCTGCTTGTTTAGCATGAGGGTGTTATGATGAATAATGGGACTGGGAGGCATACTTACACTTCACTCAGCAAAGCATGGTCACTGGCAGTCGTGGAGAAGTGCTGCTCGAGGATAGACACGGTTCCCGTGAGCGCCACGTGGCCGCAGCCACAAAACAACGCTACCCCCGAGAAGCAGAGAATGGTTGCCACGAGTGAAGCATATGGCACTCCTCCTAGGCACTTAATGCAACATTCAAAGCAACCTAAGCAGAAGAGAGAAAGCAAAAGAAATGTCATGAGCAAAAAGCAAATTATGAGGAAAAGAATATTCGTCCTCCACTTGGTAAAAGCCAGAGGGAATAAAAGGCCCAGGCATTGACATGCTAAGCAAAAAATCTATAGGTGGTACAAGACAGAATCACCCTCTAAAGCAGTGACCTACAGATCTGTTGGTATGGACTCAAAGCCCAGAAAGTGGGCTGAGTGCTTCTGTCTTTACAGGATCAAGAGGAGATCGATGAGACAGACTATGAAATGGAAAAAGCAAAAAAATCACTGTCTAAAGTGATCCATTGCAATTCAGCTGCTCATCTAGAGCTCACCATGTTTCAGCTTTACTAATGGCACCTATGCTGGCAGCACTCTGGGAGCTAGACAGGCAACTACTCAAGACAAGGAAGCCTTTTGGAAGAGCAGGAGATGATTTGGACTTTCATTAGAAGATGAATACATTTAGGTCCACAAAACTTAGCTACACCATGCTCTTCCAGTACTTCCAAATTTCCTTTTTATATAAATTCACATGATATTATAGGGATACAGATACTTTTACAACAGAACAATTGAATGGAGTCTAAAGAGTAACAATTTTTGTCAAGGGCAGATGCATGAAGCTGTACTACATAGACAGTACATTTCCATCTTTTTATAGGATACACTGGATTTACAGTGATCCCTGAATACAGTTTGCAGTATCACGATCAAGTGAAATGCATTGTTTAACTGGTCTGAGTTAACAAAACATCCCCCCCAGAGCTGCTATTTGTATGAACACTGCAATAAGGAGGTTGCAGCTGAATTGCCAGGTTTGTTCCAACTGCGTGGCCTGAAAACCCATCTGCTTACAAAGCTGGGAAATGCAAATCGGAAACAAACGCAGCTTTTAACTGCGCTGTAATGGTAATGGCAATCCATAGCAATTCATTACTTCAGGGTGATGGCATTAAGCTGTCCCCATTAATGTGCATTTCATACAACTGCAAAGAACACAAGCCATTAAGACAACGCTTAATGGAGCGGCCAGCGTCGCAGGACAGCCACTGCTGCTATGGCAAGGCGCTGCATGGACAAAGCATTGGAAGGCAAGGAGACAGCTGGCAAATGAGGACATCACATCTTCCCACCCAAAAAATTCCTCACAAAGATCAGCAAGTCTCCAGCCACCACATGAGGCAAGTTTATTTTTATCCCCCTCCCTTTCCCACTAATGAATGAGTTGCAGAGCAGGCACTTCTGTGAGGCACTGGGGAATAATATGCATCTGATAATTGAAAGATTTCCCATTCCATAAGTGAGAAACTCTTCTTTTAGAGAGTCACTAGCAAATGCCCTACTCAGGCTTAAGCAGCTATCACCATCAAAATTACTTACTTCACTAACTGCAGACAAGATTTGATTGTACAGAAACAAGCCTGGGAAGGTTTTATAGTCAGTCCACAGCTGGAGTCCACTCAGTAGGAACTATCTTCATGACAAAAATACTGCCAAATGAGCAAACACTGCAGCTCGGTAGTGACAGGCCAAACAAAATCCAAATGAACGCTATCAGAGGAAATCATCTCTGGCTTTCATTTTATCACAGAGGTCCAGGGCTCAGTTCAGACAACAAACCTTGCAGAGCAATCCTCTTTGGGGAATCTGCCTGAGAGAGCTCACATGCAAGAGCAGCCACACATGTGAGCCTGGCTCTCCTCCGCAGCATCTGGTCGAAACCTCCCAGAGTTAATCCAAGAAATGCATGCACCTGGTGCAGGATTAGCCATGCAAGATTATCCAAAAGTAACCATGCTCTGACCCAACAGACAACACACTTGTGGTCACAGCACAAAACAAACCACCTTTCGAGCCACACTCCTAAAGCAGGAGACCCAACACCTGATCATTGCTTAGTGTGGAGAGGTTGATCACTTAAATTGTGCTGATCCCACAGACTGCTTTAGTGAAGGATCCCATCAAAGACAGAAAATAAAACAGCTGGAAGCAAAACCAAGAGATTGACAGGATCCAAAAGGAAAGCTGTTGGTTTCAGAAAATGGGAGCAGCCTGACAAAGCTAAAAACTGGTGTAGACTCAGGATTGATGTTTAATACCTCATACTGCCAAGCCAGCTTTCCAGGCCATTGGCAGAACTTTTGCCCTGAGGAGTTTTTTTGGATCCCTTACCCAAACACATGACAGTATCTGCCACTAATCCACAGACCCTCAAACACAAGGTAACAGTGGCAGACCCCCTCTCACCTCTCAGCAACTGGCAGCCACACACATTGTCTTTGTGGCCATACTCTTTGTCTTCCTCTGCAGTCCAAGTAAAAAGGCATCAGATAATTTGGGCAGCCTTCATTTTCTCAGTGCACAACAAAGCCAATGGTATCTTGGCTTTAGACACCCTCAGAGGTGTCTAAAGCAACCACATTATTTTGAACAGAGAAAACTGCCCAAATGTGGAACTGCAGGAACTACTCACCTTGACCCCAAGGCTAAAGCAGGAATCAGAGAGACTTTGGTACACCTGGAAACAGCACACAGCCAGCTTGCAAGCACATGAAGCATCCCAAACCAGCATGTTTCCAAGAGACAGCATCCATCCATACATTGTCATTCTGCACCCAAATTGACAGCAGAGCTGCATGGCCTCCTGCCAGAAGGTAACTAACTGCAGGATGCAACCTCATCTCAGTGCTGGGGCTGCCAGGCCTCCCCCCAGATCCCACTGTGAACACTCTTTATGAGCAGTTTAAAGCCATGCCTAGCCCAAGCAATACAGCCAATTTTTTAATTTTAACACATTTAAGCCTAAAACTGTACTGCTAAGAGCAGCTTTCAAAACTCGCTAAAATTTGAAGCTGATCAAGAACTGAGATACACTTACCAAGCTTCCCAAAGAAGCACTGAAGCAAAGCAGAGGATTTCTGAAAACAATTAAAAAGCTTTCCAGGAAACCTTTATGTTCTCTCTCTGCAACACTAAGTCAGCAAATATCTTCACACAGTACAGCTGAAACCCCAGGAAGATGTTTGCCTAGCTCATGTTCACAAAATAACTTGCTAACACTCTGATGACAACTGCAGGCTGAAGGCCTGTGAACTCAAGCTGACAAAAATAAGTAGCATTAAAATAAGTTCATCTCAAATTTTCTGCTAGTTTTTACTTTCCATATGGCCAAAGTGCCGCACTGTTCAGCTGTATATCCACTTCCAATGAAACAGTGTAAAACTATTTAAATATGAAACTGTACAGCGCAAACACACATCACTGCATCTTCCCTTTCAATGGCCATTTTGTGCAAGGCATCACTAGAACCTTTTGTGCAACTCAGCAGAATAAAAACATTTTTTGTCCTCAGGCTGGTGAGCAGCAGTTGCCATGGAGGCAGGTTAATAACAGCCCAATGATTTGCCCAGAGCTGCCTGTGATCTTGGCTACAGATTTAACACACTCTCAGAAGGAGGCCAGCTAAAACAAAGACTGAGATTATTCTCTAGGGAATGAATGCTATTAAACACACACACACACAAATATTCTTGCTAAAGGACAAAAATAAAGAGAAGAGAAAGAAACAGGAACTGGCTATTCTTTTAATCTCCTGGCAGCTATCAGTCACAGGAAATTGGTAAAGGATGAACCTACATATGTACATAAATCGGCAATTGGTTGCTTAATGTATGATGAACAATTATACAATCTGCTCAGCACTGTACAGCCTACTGCATGCATGCAGGGGCTTAGCCATTCAATTTCCCGTGCCAAATGGTGATTGTGTGGCTAAACCTCCTTTGGTACTTTAAGTACAGCTTTAAGATTTAAACTCAGAATGGCAAGGTAATAGAGAATTAATGGAAAATGGTCTTTAAATAAAAAGAAAAAAGAAGCAGTTCTCACACAGTACCTTATCCTATTAAGGTCAAATCTGTGTTTTGGAAATTACAAAAGACAATGCAATAGGATCAGGTAGCTTCCTTGAGTATTCCTAGGGCTTGCTCTAGGAACATAACACATCAGTTCTTGAAGCCCAGACTTGAAAAGCTGAGACAGGTTGATGTTCACAAAGCTCTCCCTCAAAGCAAAGCATGGAAAACATGCTGTAAAGAAAGAATATTCACACCTCTTGGAAAGAAAACCAGCCTATTGTCTAATGTTCCACACACCTCCTAGGCTGAACTAGTGCCTCAATGCATCTCAGGTTCTAACCACCGGCCCATAGTCAGGGTCACTATGGAACAAAATAACACAGAGCCAAGAAAACCTGAAAGGAACTTTGAAAAGTTTTCAATTTCAGGGAGCTAAACCTCCAGGATCCTGTAGCTGTTAGTTCCCACTTTCTTTTCCTTAGAAGTTTGGTTTCTTCCTCTCCCATGAAAAATAAAAGCAATGGGCATCATTTTCTCCTCGTCACTTACTTCCTGTAATTGTGTAACACATTTTTAGAAATGCTGGCATGTCAGACACCAGCCCAGTTAATACACAGCAGAAATTGCACTTCATGTTCCACCACAGAACCACAATCTCTGTTGGCTTCAGCACCACAGCTCAGGGAGCACATGGGGCGGAACTGTTCTGACAAAAGGAAGGTTGCAAGAAATCCAAGGGGAAAAAAGCACCAGATAAGACCTTAAATGAAAGCACTAGATAACATCTTAAATGCAGCCATAGAACTAAATCGGGCTCATTATTACACATCCACAGGAGCCTAGTGTTGGTAGCATCACTCCCAATTCACAAATAAATGTAAGAGGACAACTCAGTACTTGACATTTACCTCCTGCTTTCCCCAGTGTGGAAGACTACCCAATAGCAAGCATGAATAATACCCTTGGAGGCCTAAACCACCACGGATTTTTGTCAGAAAATGAACTTTATGTCAATGAAAGCAACTGTCAATTTTACTGTCTGCCACCCACCGTATGTTTGAAAATTTCCATTCTGAATGGCTTATGCATGCTAGGATGTACATTTTCCTACCTGCTGCATGATAGGCAGCCACAGGAGAATCAGTGAGCAATGTGGGAATAGGCTAATACTTCAGAAGTAAAATTGGAATTTACCTCTTTCTTCTCTGCATGAGACTAAGCCAGTATAAGGTAACTCCTCACATCTGTCACCCACACCTGCCGCCAAGGGTCAGTGGTAACAACACAATAAGATAAAATATTTCATCTTACAAGCGTAAGTTTAACGCCTGTGACAAATTTATCTCCACACTTTAATAAGGGACTAAATTGAAAAGGCTCAGCATTAAATCACATGGAAGTCTCTGTCCACACTCTATCCTTACTCATTCCTCTTCTTCTCAAATTTTGCTGATTTACAAAACATGACACAAAGCAAAAACTGCTGTTACTATTTAGAATAAATGTTCACTCACCACTGGATTAACATTAAACAGATTAAATAAGCAATGAACTCAAATAGCGAAAATCCTTTCTTCTCTTCCCACAAACCACTTATGGCTCTTCCACAGAAACTTCCTTTCATTATTTCCTAATTTTGCCTTTTTGTACTACACAAATAAAAAGTTGTGAAATTAACTTATACTGAAAATTAACTCATAAGAGCCAGAAAACTTAATGTAAATGCACTTTAGTCTAGCCAGATTGATAATCTCCCCAGTGTATCTGCATTCCCCTTTTCCAGGGTTATTAATCAATAACTCCTTCCCAGCCAGCAGAGTCCCTGTGGTGAGGGGACATGACCTTTGGAGAGCACTGCCATCAGGGCTGCCAAGAAGGATCAGACCTGAAATGCAGCAGGAGCACCTCTGTTATCCCTCCAAGTGGCCAGCACAAGATGCTTCTTTCAAGTAAAAACCTGTGAGATCTGGGGTAGCCTGGTCCATCCAGTAAACCTCACCCCAACCTCTACTATTTAAGAGCTACCTGAAGAACAAGTAGCTCCTTTCTGAAGATCATCAGCTTTCATTGTAACTTCTCCAGTTGTTCTCGATACAGATACAAGATATTTGGTTTCAGCACTGTCATACAGCTAGTTCCCCTCTTCTGAGAAGGTATTTATTCTCTGTTATCAGTTAGATGCTTCCATATTCTTGTGCAGATGAGAACTAAAAGTCCTCACACCTCCTGTGCTGGAAACCAACACAGAGAATGCAGGAGAATTGCTGCACACTAAGAATAAGCATCTCACAGCCTGGAGGAACCATTAGCAGACCCTTCTTCAAATCCACAAAGCAAAAGAGTATTGCTGTGGTACTCTATGAGAAACGATATCAAGCGCTTCCTGAATTTGTCTGCAAAAATACAGTAAGCACAGGTTTAAAATCAAGCACTTTTTTTTCTTCTACCATGAGTAACAAAAAACCCCACAAACAAACAAACAAAAAAGCTCAAACAAACCAAACAGCCTTTCAGAAGTTATCAATATTATCTACAGTAAAAGCTATTTTTTTTCTCTCACTAAGGAAAAAATGATGTTCAAACAGGAAAAAGGGCTGTTTCACTATGGCAAGATTTGTTTCTTCTGAATGGTGTTAAATGATGCAGAGAAGACTCTAGGAACAGATAGCAGTAATCATAACCTTTTTGTTTTCTTCCCTCCAAATCTCTTCTTCCCAAATCAGCAGTTCTTACAGGAAAAAAATTGCACTCCCGTTGCTGGACCCAAACCTGTTTCATGCAAAGACAGATTATCCAAATGTGTTTTTACATGCCTTATCTAGTTTACCTTCTTCAGATTCAGTGAAATAAACACACTCCCCATCTGTATCATTCCAACCTCTGCAAGGCTCATTAAGCTCACAGGTGTTCTGAAGTTATCTTTTTCAGGCAGTAAAATCCTCAGAGCAAGAATCACTACATCTATCCTTATTGCAAGTGCCCATCCCAGCTGTTTGCTGTTTGCTGTATGAGAGAAAGGAGTCAGATGTGCACAGGAGGAACACTGCTGCCCCATGAGATGGTGGGATGAGAGTTGCTCTTGTCCAGCTTTATTGCTTTTGGACAGAGGTCAGGCAGGACTTCATTTTATTTCATGTCTTCTCTGTTTTACTTTTGGCCTATGAAATAGTGGAATCCATAGCAGAAGAAAAATACCTAATTTATACCTTGGAAAAGGCCTTACTTCAAACAGGTTTCAGTGGGAATTCTTGAGGGATATTTCTTAGCTCTAAGCTACTTCTGCAGGAAAAAAATTAAGCTGGTGATTTGAAAAATAGACTTCTCACATAAGGGACAGATCAGGCATTATTGATAAATGCTTTGGTGTTATTTCTCCTGGAGACTTGTTCTAGCATTTACTACCCAAAATAACCTTTGGGATTCAGTGCAGCCTGAGCATGTGGAAATGCTCATTGGCATGCAGAGCTCAAAGTTCAAACACATTGCACCAGCATGGGCAGCTTCTGGTCCAAACTGGGGCTGTAACTCTCAGCTGAAACATCAACAACTCACTGCTCAACAGGCCTGAAGACCCTCCCTTCTTTCTGCCTTCCAGCCCTTGCTTCCCTTATTTTTTCCTCCTTGAAGAAACACTTGGGAAGTTCAACACACTGGAACTGCTGCTTCAAAAGGTGCCAGCCCAGGAGATAATTTTGCACAAACTCAAGGCAGAAAGGTAAAAGAGATGAAGTAACAGGCAAACTGCCAAAGATACCTAAATGCCTGAAGGTCTAGACAAGCTCAGTGTAGAAATACAAAGGCACCTAAGCATTTTGGTTTCATGAGTGACTTCCTTAGCTCTGTGGAAATCTTTAAGGACATTGGAGTTTCCTTGATCCAACCATCCTCCACCCCCACCTGTATCTTGGCTGACGTGATTTTGAAAGCCGACTTTTACTTTAATCAAAGGTGAATATCTTACCTGGAAGAATGGAGTTGAAACTCTTAGCTCCACCTTTTAACCAGCTGTAACTCACCTCACCCTCCACCAGCCTTCAGCACCCAGCAGGAGAGCAAGACTTTAGCCTCACTGGATTCCAGCCACCGCTATTGACCGCCTCCCCAGTTGACTCCTCCCTAAGCTATAAAGAAGCAAACAAGAAACACAACCTCTCTCTCCCTAGAGCTCAAAACAGGGCCAAAACTCGTGTGTTTGTGCATTGTGCACGTGTGTGTTTGTGTGTGTATGTATTCCAGCCTGGCAGATCTCAGATTCAGAAGGTAAATTCTCAATTTAAGAGATAACTGAATATGTGAAGATCTTCCCAGACATTCACTCAACTATGGAACAAGAGGAGCAGTGAGAGAACTGAACTGTAACTGTAGAAGTCCTTTGTTCTGCAACAGCTTTCATGCTATTATTTCCCCAGCTGAATCCCCACATTATTTCCAAAACTTGAGCCTGTTTCAGCAAAGGAGCAGTAAGGCGGTTTCAGTGAGATACTCCACCTTCACATGCCCTTATGTGCTCACAGAGCAGCTGAAACACCTCCCAGCATCTGGGGGAAGCAGGTTTCAAAAAGAAAAATAAATTCCATAAAGCAAACAACACCCACACAACCTGGAATTGGGCCTACAGCTAAGCTCATGTTAAACAACCACTGCAAAGTTTCTCTTTCTAGAGAAAAAGATGGGCACTTTGCTTTCTGGGAAAAAAATGTTTTAGCATTTTGAAAGGCTCATTAAGCTTGCAGGTGTTCTGGGGACGTCTTGGCTCCAGCATTGCAGTGAATCTCCCACACTGACTCTTCCCTAGTTGCTCAAGAGCTGGATTCAAGCTTAAATTAGGGAAGTGAGATCATGTTGTACCTGGAGACCCTGGGAGAAGAAGTGAATGCCATGAGGACTGCCACAGAGGAGCCCTCATAGTGATGCCCATTTGGACACTGACAGAGGAGACAAAGGCACCCAAGAAAGCCTGTGGTTTGTCAAGGGAGCAGAGGTTATCTCAGCACAGCAGCCAGTGCCACCCAGCAGTGGGGAGCTGTAGGCCAGTGCTGAAGGGAGGTGTTTTATAGCAGGCATTGGTGTTGGGACTGAAGTGACATCTTCCCTGCAAGCTAAGGGAATAAAGACCAGCATTTTCACAGTGGCTAATCCATCACTGGCAGGTTGGTTTTACTCAAGACCTGTTCAGAGAGGTTTCATTTTTGCCTAAAAGACTTTTAATTTCTTTAAGTGCATTTAAAACATCTTCCCTTGAGCGGGCATTTCTGGGCTTTGGTGGGCATGGGGGGCTTTTCACCATCACCAAGAACCCTTTCACCCTCAACTCCTTCATGACAGGCATATTTACCTTCATGATAGTTCAGAAAGATTCCCAAGGCAGACTGACAAGGGTTCAGTTGCCTAAACAAGGGTTTCTAGCACCATTTTAGGTGCCAGACTCCCAGCTGCTGTAACAGAAGGCTGTGCATCTCTGTGTCCTGGCTCATCTGTGCCAGCACATATGGACATGTCTCATCACTGGGGACAGCTGAAGGGGCCCAAGACCCCGATAACCAGGATCTAGCCTGCTCCTTCCACATCCTTCACAGCTCAGGGAGGCAGCATTCATAATCTACCACTACTCCCTGAAGCGTTTCCTTTGTGTGTAAAATATCCCATGTGTACTAAACGTGAGGCTTGGAAATGTCTTCTAGCAGCCCCAAGCCTGTCACCCAGGTAACTCATCATAAAACATAGTCAAATGAATATTGATACTGAAGACAGATCAAAATTTGTGACCTAAGTATTTTTGGGGAAAAAAAGCCATTTGAAATACATAAACATTTGAATCCTAAAGCACAAGAGTATGAAAATATGATGGGAAGGGGAAGGATGAGGCAGCAAGCTTCGGTGAATATTTCCCTGCATTGCTATTAAAGTCTCTGATGCGGAGGCAGGCCTCTCCAGCAAACAAGCTGTCAAGCAGGCTTCAGTCACTCAGCTCCATAAAGAGAGGAAAATTCTGGATTGAGCTAGCTGCAAAGGCTGTCTCTGAGCATATACACCCCTTGCTGTGCTATCCATCAGTCAGACTGGAATTTTCTAATGTGATCAATCATGGCTTCATTTCAGGTGCTTTTCTGAGATGCTTCAAAACTCAATTCCGCCACAGACCCTTAAAATAAGGCTTCATGAAAAGTAAATAGGATCTTCTTGAGGTCTCAAGCCAGACACTGAAAGGACAGGCATGGAGAATCACCAAACCATTTTTACAGCCTCACCTGAAATCCTCCTCTAGACTCTCACAGATGCATTTAGTGCTTCTAGCAAGGGAAAAATGCAAACCAAACCACAGGATATTGTCTAGGAAGCACAGGCTACCAGTGAGTCAGATTTGCTGTCACTGCTTTAGTGTCATTTCTGCATTTGTGGCTGATAAGTCTGATAGATTCATCCACATAAACCCCCAAACTATTTCATCTCATCCGTAAACAATTTTGAAGCAATTGGGAGCACAGATAAAAGGAAGCTGTCCCTCACACCACACATTGTCTTTCAAGCATTAACAAGGAAATTCAAATTTATGTCAAGTATTCATACAAAAAGAAGTAGACTCCTTACAGCCTTAACAAATAAAACAAGAAAAACAGAGGAACTTTTATCTTAAATTGTTAGGACTACTGCAAAGCATTAAGTTTATGCTACTACCATTTCTGAACTCTTCATTTCCCTTTCACCCAGCCCTTTATTTACCTTGAATCCCCAAAGGACTAATATTGCCTCTCAATGCTGGCACATGATGGTACCGGTGTGGCCTTGAACTCCTGTACATCCAGTGGTACCTGCCAATTTCCATTTCTGGTCTGGTGATCACTGCCAATTTTAGGTGGTAAAAAGTCAGTGTCACCAGCAAGTCTTAGTTCAGTACTTTCAGTCATTTAACTTTAAAAACAAGAGCCCAGAAAAACACATGGTAGTTTCAGAACTGAAACAACATAACCTTACAGACTAAGGGAAGAGATTAGGAGGGATGATCAAGAGGGAAATGCTCACACAGGTGTTAAGAAAGGTTGAATAGCTGAAACTCTACCTAGGATTTGAGTTAAAACACATAAGGAAGGGCCCTCTATTCCTTACCCCCACCCACTCTCATGTATCCCTCTCTTTGTCCATGACAAAAAGCTCTGCTCCAGCAGAAAAGGAAGGTAAAGTCATGGAAAATCACATTACCTGTTTTTTAAAAATACTCTAATGCTGTCAAAGAAAAAGGTTATTGCTTCATGTCAAGGTAGGGCAAACACAGAGGTTTGCACTGATACTTTACTACATTAAAAAAATAATTTTTTTTTTATATCACCTAGGCTTTATTTCACCTAGGCTGTGCTCACATCCAAAAATCTGGACCAAGTGTGTTGAAAATGATTTGTTCCAGGTTCAAGAGCAGTCCTGCTTCTCCTTGTCTTTTCAGAGGAAGCCCAGCAACAAGACCCACACGCAGTAACTCACCTCACCCACTCACACACTCACGGCACACTCACTGGCACTGGGTTTCTGTGCCCCTGAGGAGGCAGGAAACAGCACCAAACCACTTCTGAGCCTACATGTCCCCATTGCTACCACTGTGGCCTTGTCAAAGCTCTCAGGGTGACACTGACAGACCTTTATTCAAAATGCACCAGAGTCCCCCTCTGCAGGGGCTAAATGAGAAAGCAACCATCATTTCTGGCTGAAGCAAATCTAATTCAGCAGCGTTTGGGCACGTGGAGAACCTGAAGGTTGTCATCTACTGTAGACTAGATTACAGACAAATTTCAAGGGGAAGGAGAAGTAGAAATGCCATAAATTTCAAGCCTATGAGAGGCTCAGAAGGTCCTGGACCCAGTCCCTCTCATATGGTTTGGCTGCTTGTGCAATGAGGAGTTTGGCACAGCCACATTTGCATATGTCAAGAAGAGAAAAAAAATCTCAGCCTTGAATCCAAATACTGGATCTAGAGATAAAAACCAAGAATTTGTTGGTCTTCTTTATCAGCAAACAAAGTCCAATACTAAGAGTCATTTGGGTTTTCTACATAAATTTAGCATCAATAGCTCTCTAAAGGATACTTTATGGCTTGGTAATTTCCCCCTCTCTACATCTCACACACAAACCAGCAAGCAGGTATCAGTAAATCTTCCACAGAAGACATTATTCTGTGTTGTGTGGCTCATTCTTCCTCTTAGGAAAGACAATTTCCACATCTTATGAGCATAACAAAATTCAAAATGTGTTGAAAGTACTGTTCCAAAATGACTCCACACTCTCAGGATGATGTCATCTCCTTCTGCTTAGAGAGGAACAATCCTGCTTGGGAGATCACAAGGAAAGCCATAGAAATGGAATTGGATACAAAACGGAAAACAAAATTCTTCGCTAGTACATCATACTTCTTCTCCTTCTCTGCCTCCCCAATGTCTGCGCCCTGCCTTTTTGAGGCTACTTACTGGACACTGGTAACAGATTCAGATTTCTTTTTTTTTAAATTAAGATTAAAAATAACCAGCTGCAAAGACTTCCAAAAAGAAAAGAATTATTCATTTGTACTGCAGCAGCATCTAAGCCAAACCTTCCACATCAAGAAGATTTTATCCTACTAGCTTGAACCCACAGTTTGAGATTTCTCCTGCAGTGGCCACAAAAAGCACTTGTTCAGAGCAGCAGAGCAGGCAGCTCCTTTTCTCCCTTAGCCTGGGAGAATGTTGGTGAAGTCACCTGTCTGCTGTACAAACATCAAACCCTGAAACACAGAGACATCATGTAAACTTTGTAGCATCATTTCTGTAAGCGAAAATATTCTATGCAGTTGGTTTCTTTAATTAGCAATTTCTGGTTTTGCAGTAACAGGGCTCCTTTCATTAGCTGGCAGTTCAAACTCCATAAGGAATCTCAGTTTTTCCACTGAGCACTGGCTCAATGGAAAGAGCCACTTAGCAGTGGCTGTTTGGTAGCCCTTAGTGCATGCCTGGCACGACCTTTGAAGCTGAAGAGCATCTTGGGTGACTCTGCTGGGACCCACCCAGGTCCACTCATGTAAAATCCATACCAGGTCAAAAGCTCCCC
This sequence comes from Zonotrichia leucophrys gambelii, assembly GCF_028769735.1. NCBI lineage: Eukaryota > Metazoa > Chordata > Aves > Passeriformes > Passerellidae > Zonotrichia > Zonotrichia leucophrys. Next base: position 18,924,570 of record NC_088169.1, on the reverse strand, counting down.
AGGCTTCAGTGGCTTAACAGCTGCTGCACACAGTCCATATCCACTGGAATTTAACTCTGTACCCTGAATCATTGGGAAAGGGAACAGGCTTAAGGGTGTCTTTTACCTTTTGCTTTTTGAGTAACTAACTGCACTAATTGCATTCCCTGGTCTAGGTAACAATATCCTCCACCCACAGCCAAAGTCAAGGACTCCTGCCAGAACCAGGTTGTCCTCAGTCCTGCACAGACACAGCAGCTACTGAACTGACAATGCTTCCATGTCACACCATGCAGGCACGGACGGAGACCGTGGTGTTCAATATTCATTGGGATGAATCATCCTGCATGCTTGTAATCAAACTCACAGTGCTCAACATCCTCATGCTTGCTGCCTTTATCTTTTGGGTTTAGAGGAAACACAATTTTAATATTCATCTGTCTCAGCGGATGAAGCAGTCCATGAGAGCAAAGAGAAGGTGTTGTTTGGTCACTGATGATCTGGTGATGAATTGTGGACAAGGAGCAAGGCTGGGCAGAAAATGGGGAAGGGTCAGAGTAACTGAAGGAGGTCTTCCCCCCCTCTTTGCCCCCTTTGCTCCTGCTGCAAAATCCATTGTGCACACACAACCCAGTGCCATCTGGGTTTCCCCCACCCCCGTTACCATATCCCATGGCACATATGTCTAGGTTTTCTGCTTTCATGAGGTTGTTCAGACCAGTATGAGTGCATGCTCTGAGTATTTTTCAACCCCCTCCTATTTAGAAACCAAATCCTATTCATTAAAACCTAAATCACTAAGCCTGCCAAATTATTATCCCCAGAATATCGTGTGTCCCAGATTCTCCCAGGGCTGGACCTCTCTTCCTACAGTCGTATTCTTCAGGGACTTATGCTTACAGCAGTAATTGTTGTCAGTGGATCTGAAACACCAATCAACTGCTTAAAATGGGGGGAAAAATATGCAGCATACTAAATATCTTTGAATGGCTTGACAGCTCTGATACCACTGTGTGAGCCTTACATTAGGTGGGTACCCTGGAAATTTTGGTTCATGATCATAACACATATTTTAAAAAAATACTTTTTTTTTTCAATTTGTTGTAATGAAAAATACATCTGTGATGCATCAAAATGTCATAAACTCACTATGTAAAAATAACTTTACTAAAAGTGAAATAAACTGCACGACAATCCATTCCTTTCTCACATTGCACTTCACAGCTTCATTTAAACACAACTGTACAACTGTGTGCAATAGTGTAAGACAAGCAAAGTATTTTCTTTCCATTTTGGACTAGTATATACTTGTTTATTTAGAGCTTAAAACCTGAAATATGGCTTCATATACTATAAAAATAATAGAGCTCACAGCTATTACTAACCACAAGGTCTTCTTTTATCAAGAGAACATAAGCAGGGAAGAGCCAATTAAAAGGGACCTTTGGTACAGCTGCTCAAACTGGTCTTCATTATTCCTCAGCAGAGCATAGGCAATTTGAACATCATATGTATTCATATAGGGAACCTAAACCCTAGTATCAGGGCTTTCTTCCATCCCGTGTGTAATTGGTGAATTCAACATGGTCATCCACAGTTGGGGTTTATATTCTTTTTTTTCTTTTTTTTATTTTATTTTGCAACTTGGTAGTATTTCTCACAGTCAAATGAAAAGGGAAACTTCTTGTCTCTGCTAATGTGTATCAGGATCTATATCCTTCACTGCTGATGCAAAACGGCATTTCGTTTTTCTTATTTATTCCACCTCAGTAAATCTGCCTGCCCAGTCCTCGCATTCTGATTTAATTTAATGCCTGCAAGATAAACCCTGTCATTTGTAATAATTTGTAAACCTTCATCTTTAAAATGCATCCAATCTGTCCTGCAGCCCTGCAAAGTATCTGTTAAACATTTTGCTTCAGCTTTCATGGTGTTTTCCTCTGATAAGGGCTGCTGATACACAGCATAAAGCTGACTTATTTCTTATCTCCATCAACATGAGGGTTGTTCCAATTCCAATTAAAAAAACTGGGACAGCAGCCACTCATCTGGGTGCAGAGAAACAAATGTCAGATAAACACTGAATCCATCAGCTGGGTAGTATTGCTGCCTGAATCAGGCAGGGGATTCATGAAAATTATTAAAAGATAGCATGGTTTAGGTCTATACGGTTTAGGAAATTTAAAAAGTCTAAATAATCTTCAACAATTTTCATTTATCAATCTGTAACTATTCATAAAGCACATTAGCTTGTGCAAATTGTCTCAGCTACACAGCAGTCCAAAACAGCTGGCTGGCCACACTTGCCCCAGAGATGGGAAACACAACCCAATACCTGTGTGGCACCAGTGCTCACATACGATTGCTTTGGGTGCTCAAACTGAAAACAGACCTCGCTGCTCATGCCAAGGGCTCCAGCAGCATTGCTCTCCAGGGTTCTCCCAATATTGGGAGGCCTGTACACAGACAGCACATAGTCCTAGCCCAACTTCCTCCAAGTATTTATTCCACAAAACTACAGCACATCATCAAGAAGGTCCTTGCATTGAAAACACACCTCAGAAACACGCAGCTTAAAATTCTGGCTAAGGGAAAATACCTCTTAGCTTAAAAGCACGATTTACTATTAGATAAATGCAGATACCTTCCCAGAATATGGCAGTGAAAAGCATACTGAGTGTGAACTTGAGTACCCAAAGCAGAATGCTCACGATCTTCCCTTGCTCAGTCCTAGCAAGAGCAGCATCTCCCAAACCCCTTCAGATGGTGGTTTATCTCCTTAGGCTTTGCAATTAATTTCTAGAAGGAAGAGTTGAAAGACCCTATGATAGGACTTCAGCTGCTTCAAGCTGTGGCAGTTGCCTTGAATTAACTGGATCTAGGGCATCTCATAAAGGATGGCCATTACCAAGTCCAGGTGGGATTGAAGAGGAAGAAAATGTTGCAAGGCTGGCAAGCATGTGAGCCATAACAAGTAAGAGATGTGGTCCAGAGAGTAAATGAAATCTTCTGTTCTGTACCCCAAAATAAAGCAGCAGCATTTTCCTGCGAGTTTCTTTACACAGAGAAAAAGCCCATTTTCCTCCACTGGAGCTGCTGGTGAAAGAGCCCTATTGAAAAATTCTGACATTTGAGAGTTACGTGATGCCTGCTGAGCCCATCTGAAAACCCAACTGGACTCGACAGATTTAGCACTTTGGAAAACCTGACCCTCAAAACCAAATACGTCTTCTCCATGACCACTTCACAGCAGTAACTTTGCAGGGGATCTGGTCTATTTGTTTTGCTATAGAAATTAGGAGTAGGACTTTCAGCTTTCTGCATTTTAATTTGCTGTGAAGCATATTGAGAATTTAAGTGAAGAGAAATACAGAGCATACTGTGAGAGACCGTATGCTACTTTCAGGAATCAGAGAATCAGCAGGAACAAAGCCCACAAGTGTTACATACATATACTTATGTAACACATCCAAAGTATAAAATTATCATAGAAAAAAATAAGAAACTGTGGTAACATTGGGATAGGAGGCTCCCTGCTTGCATTTGATGAAAGCAACAGATCAACCTCCTTGACTTGGAAGCAGATTTACTGTTCTACATGTTGTTCTTTCATCCTTGCCAAAACAAAAGGGAAGCCATAAACTCATCATAAACACACTCAGCAACAAATTTTGTTTTGCGCAGCTGCTAATGCATGCAGATAACTTTCTTTAGTGTTCATTGTAACATGAATTCCATTGGTTTAAAAAAAGCTCCTCAATCAGAAGAAAGAATTGCTGTAATTTTTGAAGAATGATCTAGGTGGTTTTATAGTCAATCTATTCAGGACATTTTGTACATTAATTACTCAAAATCTGCAGTGAGGTGGGTTATTGTCCACATACACTAATGGCTTTCGGAGTTTAATCTCTCATCAGTGGACCTCCTTTTGTGAAATCCCTAAGGGATTATGTAGTACTATGTCTAATCACTTGACAAATTTCATTTACTTGAAACTGAAGCTTGTTTTATATGAAGTGTGTAGCAGCAGTCAGATTCAAAGCAGGAAAACAAAATCTGTTACTGGACACTACCGGGATTTATCGTGTTTATATCTGAACTGCTTAACAATCGATGAAAGAATTCTGCTTGGGGAAATGCACTAGTTGTTTATCAGCTGCTTAAGCCTATGAGATACTCACATGAGATACTCAGATTGCTTATAAACGATACACAACAAGTTAAAAAATGTACTATGGCTCAAGTAAAAAGACAGTGGAAATTTAAATAATTTTGTTGCTGTTGTACCATTCAGTAAAAAAAAACCCCAACAAACTGCTATGATCTGTAGAGTAGTCTGCTACACTGAAGAGGAACGGTTATTTGCCACAAATTATACAACACAGAAAGAAAATATCCCTTGCGAGTTGAATTTATGCTCTGAAGTTCAGCACTCCAGACCAAAGAGAATCAACCTGTAAAGCTGGGATGGATGAAGCACCTCTCTTTCAGCGCTGCCATCTCCCTACAACAGAACCATTACCATGGAATTGTTCTCTCCATTAAGCAGCAATTCTCAGTGATCAACACATCCTGAAATCTAATGTTGCAAAACTCACTGCATTGTTCTCCCTTACCATAGTGCAGGCAGATAGCTACCAAAGTAAAATTTGCCATATGACACCACAGAAAGGGAATTTTAAAAATAAGAGTAGCATTTGGCATGGAGCTCACTACACGAAGGTTGTGTGACATTATAATCTATTATATGTTGCTATAACCTAGGTCTCCCACACTGCATTGCAAAGCCTCGCTAGATGGCTAGTCTCGATGAAAACACCAGATCACGGCTCCGAAAACAACATGCAAACACACAGGCACACGCTACCTCTGTAAACCAAATTCACCAAAATCTGTCAAAGACGCAGCAATAACGAGACTTCTTTTGCAAGCATCATTTCGGGTAGGGTTAGGACAGATTCAGAGCAAATACAGACGCAGACAGAAAGGTTGATGCTCTATTAATTTGTTGTCAAGCCATGCAGGAAAGGACGGCTGAAAGCCCGAAGACGCAGTGATGATTGTTTAAGAGCTATTTGAAAAAGTGACAAAACTGGCCTAAACCTCTTTAAGCCCCCTGAATGAAAAGATTTAAACAGGCTATTGTTAGACCCCTGGGTACCTTTTTTCTCTTGGCTTTGTTCTGCATTTTCCTCTGCTGCAGTTTCCATGGCTGGCTTCATACCATCCACCAAAAATGCCGCCCCCCCTCCCCCCCCAGCAAGCACTTTTTCTCTTCGCCTCCTTTCTCACTCCCTTCCGTCTCCTATTTACAGCGGCGGTGATTGAGCGGCTCTGTTCTCCTCTACAGTAGATTACAGTCCTTTCCAAAATGCCAGAAAAGTCTTGTCAGCTTCAATTTCGCTCCGCTGACTGGTCCACGAGGAGCGGTGCCAGCTCGCTCAGCTATACGTCACCAGGGTCCCCAGCTATAAAATAGCCATCCTGTGCCTCGCCGTGCCACACCGCGGGGACAGCACCGCCCGAGCGCGCCCCCTTCCTCCTGCCCTCCGCTCTGCCCCGCTTTCCCGTCTCCCAACCAACGTTAATCAATTCTCCGGGTAGTGAATGGCGTGGTGACACCGGGAGGGGAGATGCACGGCAGAAAGAAAGGAGCCCCCGGCCGCGGTGAGGTGAGCCCCCCGGCCGCCGTCTCCAAGGGGAGTGCACGCCGGCACACAATCACACGGCTCCCTTTCCCATGGGACCTTGTTATTATGCTTTGCATTTTGATTTATTCCACATGCCCTCTGCTCTTTCAAGGGGTGGGGGGTGATGGGTCTGCTCTCTCTGTTTGCTTTCTTTGCTGAGAGATCCGCTCACCCACGGTAAAAGACTGTGTGAGAGAAGCATAAAAGCAAAAGCGGGCATATATATGTACGTACATGGAAAATTTTAATTCTTTGTTTGACTCGTGAGCACAATGGGGGGAAAAAAAGAAGAAAAAATATCCAAGCAAGGAGACAGGAAGCTAGTTCAAGTGAGCTAAAATGCACGTGCAACACTCTAAAGGATAAAATGTTTAAGAAAACACAACTTGGGCTTTAAAAGGAGGTCTGCCACTAGAGACCTAAAGCCATGCTTGGGAGTGAGCACAGAGCTGCTGTTCAGCACGTTTGATCACTCCCCAAATCCAGACAGACTGCAACATGATCAAATAAACTGCACTTAGGAGCAACAAACTCAAGACATGCCAGCATTGCACTGTATGAGGTGACTTTAGGTGTCCCCAGCCCACTCTTGTGCTGGGGAGCCACAGAGCAGGGCTACACCACACAGGAGTATTGTTCCCCTCCCAAAACCCAGGACAACTGACACATTTAAGGCTGCACTGAGGCTAATTAACCTTGCCTGTCACTTTGCTTGTCTCAATGCCTTACAGTGCAACACACTGCACAGGGCACAAGCGCCCAAAGGCAGCCCTTTGTGTGTGTAGGATGGTGGAGTAAGTGTGGAGTAATGGCCTTTGTGGTCCAGCCACTGCAGCCAGTTCTGCAGCCTGCAAAGACTCACAGCAGATTCAGCAAATGCTGGGGATGTCAAAACCTACACTCTGCATGTTCCCTATAACAAATTCAAAGAGGAGAGTGGGAAGAGGGAAGCAGTCCAAAGATTTGTAGATGCAATTTAGTCTCTTCTAGTTGAAGATAGTACAACCCATAATTTTGCTGCGCATTTTTATTTCTAGATGTCAAGTGAAAAGCACAAAAGCCCTCAGACCCAACCATTAGAGAAGGTTCTCGTCTCTTTCAAGAAATTAGTGCACAAACCCTCCTCTCTCACCTCAGCCAACACAGCTGTTGCTTTGCTTTGGGCATTACTGCTCAGAGTTCAGGCTTCAGCACAGCTGCCAGGAGGTCTTGGTCATATCCTAAGGTTTTGTATCACAGTATAAATCTTGATGCCAAGCATTTGCCTAAAATGCTTCCTTGGAGTCCAGGAACAGTCTGCAGTTGAAGCTCCCACTTCAGCAGACCTCTGTGTAAGCAGGATGATGGCAGTAATTTGTAGATGGTATGCAGTATCCTCAGGAGCCAATGTGGGACAAGGGGTTGGGTTCCTGAAAGCAATCAAATCAGTGGCACGGCAGAGACCTCAACCCAGGCGGCAAGGTGTACTTCCCCCACCTTCCTCTCCAGTGCCAAGACAGCAGTCCACACACAGACTGAAATCCCTCCCCAGCAAGACCACGCACTGCAAACACACTCCCTGAAACAATCAGCCAAAAGGTAAAAGCATGGCTGATGTGTTTGCTGTATTCTTTTAACCATTACTAAAAGTTGTTGGTATAATGATTACACAAAGAAAAGGTTCTACGAAGAGTGGGGCTTTTCCCCATTTAACATCAGTAAGACTGAAACTCCATACCAAATACACTCTCCTTGCTGAAAGTCACATAAATTTTAGTAATTGGTCAAAGCGCTTGATTGCTTCTGACATAAAATTCTCTTTTTGGAACGCCTCATTGTGCAGTTGGTACTTCTGTCAGAGTCTAGATCTCTCTTTCTTAATGATCTTTGCTTTTAGACTGGAAGGTCTAAAACCTTAAAAGGCTGAAACCTCCCTTCAGACTATCCTAAGTTACAAAAGGCCCGTTCGTAACCTAATTCAAGTGGTGCAATATCAATGCACTTATCAGTATAAACACACAGAAAATACAAACATAATCTGGAATTTCCTTTATTTAAGCAGAAAACACATTAGACATAACCTGTGGTTACAGACTGTCCCTGGAGGAAGCCCATGACTGTAGCCCTCCCCTCTTTACCAGTGAGATCTACTCCTTCAAACAGCTGCACACTTTCCTACTGGTGAGCAGAATTTTAGGCAGGCTCAGGACTTCAGAGTTTATGATGTTTCAGAAACTCAAAATTAACAGGCTGGGAAACTATTTCCTCAACTGTTTCCCCAGAATAACCCCTTCCCCAAACAGGCAATGAAAAATCCGTGCACAATACCAGAATCAAATTCACAAGAACCTGAACTGAGCACTTCAAAAATCATCAAGCCCAACCCTTCAAAAGCATTAGTCCTACCAACCTACCATCCCCTAAAAGCTCCAAGTGATATATGAGTGCAAAATTCTCTACCCTCCCTTGTTACTATTTTCTGGATTGCTGCAATGTATGACAGGTTTTAAGCACTTAAGCTCTAAGTAATTTCTAGATTTTCAAACTTTTACACCATCATTGATAAATACAGCAAATAAAACAAACTATACTATTTCCTCCAGTGCTAACATGGTGCTGATCTTGTGCCTCAAGCATTAATCTCAGCCAGCAAGTTGTCTCATTCAATGTTCCCTCCCTTAAACAGATACATCCTTGTCATAATATGTGATGAGACTGGGAGACATCAAGTTTATGCCTATGACAACACAGCACAAGATTAAGCCACAAAGGGAAAAAAATCTTTAAAACCCAAAACTTTTAAGACTGATATTCAGTAAAAACCTGCTTGTACAGACCAAGCTGATTTAGATAACCAGCAACAGGGCAGAGAGCTAGTTACATTTGAGAAGTTCAGCCCAGCATTTTGTTTTTGCAGAACAAGATAAAAGTGAAAATGAGGAGAGGGGCTGAGCAGCAAGGGTTTCTGCTGCTAAAGCACAGCTCTGAGCCTACTGCCAAACCTCAGGATGAATAGCAGTGGAGGAAAGTATGTGAAGACACTGCAGACCAAGTCACATTTACTGCAAAATAGTTTTAAAAAAAGACTTAAATCTATTTTATCTAGGTATTAAAAAAAACCCCAAACCACACATTTAATCATTTTGCTCAGTCAATTAAAATAGCACAATTGCAGAAGTTAAAAAATACATTAGAATCCCTATTCTGTTCATGTGCCAGTTTCTTTTGAACATCTATCTTTAATGTCACTGAATCTAGTTTACATTCCTGCAAGCTGAGAAGCTCTACCATAAGCTACAGCAAATTCTTCACAAGCTTTCAGGAGATGAATACACACTTGCCATTTCTACAAAGGCTTCACAGAGCTGTAATAGAGTGTTCTCACATAGCTGAAGAGCAATTTGAGATTATCTATGAGATCCAAGACTCAGAAGTTAAAATACAGAGACTGTCCTTCAAACAAGACTGACACATAGTCCAAACAACTAATTTTAAAGATGACTTGTAGAAAACTTTTTTTTTAATATTTAAGAGAAAGAACAAATACACGTGAAGCCACTTGGTGCAATGTAATTGCTCATGTTCAGCTTTAAACCAGTTACCAAAGACTTGCTTATAAAACCCAATCCAAATACTTATGCAAAAGCAGGCAAACTTTCCATGTGGATAAAATCAAAGCATGACAAGTTTTCACTTGTGCAGGAGTCATAGATCTTGCAAGTACCTTACAAAAACTTAAAAACTGGGGTTCATTCTTTCAGATATACTAGGTTACTGGGAATATGGAATCCAAATTAACAAATAACAGTGGAAAATCTCTGCACTTATACCACAGTATAAAACACAGACATGAGTCTGCACAGCACTTAGGGGGTCTCAGTCTCAAATTTCTGTAAGGAAAGGCAAAAATAAAGGCTTAAGCATGGATAGTGGTTATCTCTGCAGCCAAAGAAAATCACTGAGTTAACCAATGGAGCTAAGTCCAGGAGGGTAAGCAAACCTTAACAGCGTGAAGATGCCAGTGCTGTGACTCCCTTAACAAAGCCTCATGAAGATGTCAATGACTGCTGCCAAGCTAAATGCCTGGTGACAAGCAGCAGGCAAAGGAGATGTCACTCACTTGTGGGGGTACGTACAGCTCTCTGTCCAGCCTGCCTGTTTCCAGCTAGACCACTACCATTACAGCCACGGCTGAGAATCAAAGGTAATAAACACCCCAGAGCCAGAACATACACCAACAGCTAACATTCAGTTGGAACACAAAAGGAAAAAACAAGTCCCTTAGAAAGTGAGCAGATGGTTCTGCATGGCTTTTCCATAGTTAGGTCTCATCAAGTTCTAGTCTCAAAGATAGCTGTAGAGATGCTAAGTCTACCAAAGAAAACAGCCTGAAGAACTATAATGAAAGTCAAAATGAAATAAAAAGTTGATGTCTTCTTAAGCAGGTGGGAAATGAATTCCTTTCATTTCCACTTATGAAAGGCAGTCAACAGCACAAAAGGAAATAATTTTTAAAAGTGATGGATTTTATTTATTTAATCTAAGGGCCTTAGTAACATTTTCCTGGGTTTTAGAAACTTGTATTTAAAAAAGAAAAATCTGGGGAAAATAATTGAAAACTCTTGACAGACAAAATACAGGACTCTCAACCATCCCAAAGACTTCCAAGGAAAGGCAAAAAAATGAAAACAAAATAGGGCGGAATCAACATCACTTCTTGCATCCCTCTCCTGTGAGGCTGCCTGGAGTAGCACCATCCTTTTGGCAAGCCAGAAAAAAATATGATGACAAACTAGAGCCCATTTAGACTACAGTAGAAAGAGCATGGAAATACAGAAAATGAAAGCAAAGACTTCCTAGCATGTCCCCCAGGAGGAACTTTCATTAGGCAGGTGTTCAGAGCTCCAGCTCCAGTGGCTGTCCTCAGCTTCTACTCCAGCTCCACACATAGTTTTTACAAGTGTACTGCATGGCAGGTTTCAAATGCTTTAACTTTACAATGAAGCAGCAAAACAAGCCTTTGAGTTACCCAATCTCCATAAATTTTTCTCTTCATCAGGGGCAAGATCCTCACATACTTCATGACTAGTACATGAAGCCATCAACAGTACTTCAAATGCTCCTCCAGAATTTTAAGGGCTACATTTTGACTTTGGCACACATAACCACTTTTTTTTGCTCCCTCTGTCCATCACAACTGAAGGGAGATTCTCAGCTATCATGCCTTTGCCTTGTAGTGCAGCAGGAAAAAATTATGCTCAAGCCTTTTGTCTTTGTTGCCTTAATTCTGCACTTTGAAGACAATCCAACATACTTAGCTTTTGCTGTGAACCCTCTTCTCCAATACTGTTGTCAAAGCTTGCTGCCATCTCAGGAAACTAACTGGAGCTTCTGAATACTTGGACATACTGAAATAGCATCCTAGATATTTATGTCACACTTGCCAGCACTCAAGTAGAAGTGCCTCTTGTACTTGTAGAAGAGCTATTTCTGCCAGCAATTTAGAAGGCAGCAAAGGTATCATTATAATATACTCCTGTTAATACAGCTGTTCCATCTCAAAACACAAGAGCTTGACACAGGCCTGGCATTGGGAGGCTACCTGTTGATTTCTTTTTTTCTGTCTATAAATAAACATCACTGAGTTCAGCCTTGACACAAACTTAGCCTTTTACTCCACAAAGTCACATTTACTCAGACAATTCTCTGTTAACTTTACATCCAGTTCTGATTTTTAAAATTGCCCTCCCACTCTTCGCATAGACTTCAGCATCCCACCTACAATCTCTCATCTATTCAGTGCTCGTTTTGTTATTCAGTCTTGGCTTCAGTCCAGTCTCTTCACAAAGCATGGAAAAAAGCAGGGAAATAAAAAGAAGTGCAAAAGCCTACAGCTCCCCAAAAAGGAACCAGGGGCACTCATTATAGAAGGGTACCTCACACTGCATACTGGGGGTACATGGGGAAGGACAAGGATGAAGAATCCTCTTAGAATGTCACAAAGGAGTCCATGCATAAACCACAGATGTGTATGTACACATGCAGAAAACATGTATGTGTGCATATTCATATGTATATGAAGAAAACACATGCAATTATGTATGTATTTTTATTGAACAGTAAACCATATGAGCACCATTGGAACCACCATGAGGCATGCATACTAATTATTCCCTAGAGTCATGCAATAGGTATTCAGCTTGATAGTGAATGCACAGCCATCCCAGAGTACAGACTGCTACAGACTCCTGCAGCTCAAGGTTTCAGGGCCAGGAACCAAGTTAGCCAAAATCAGACTGGAGTTTGCAGCACAGCTAAGCCACAGCTAAGCCACACATTTATCTCAGTATCCCAGGTTGGAAAACCAGCACCATGGGCCCCAGGCTCTGCCATACATTGCTCCTAGAGCAGCTCATGGATTGCTGGGCAGTTGTGCATCAACTTTTTGAAAAGCCCACTGAACTCAAAAGTCAAAATGTTGAGATAAAAGAAAGCATCACAATAATGATTCGTATGAGGTACTGAAATTCACTGTTTGAGGTTTCAGCACCTTGTAAGTCACGACGACTGTAGCTGTTTCCCCAAGACAGAAAATTCTCATTCTAGTGTAATTCAACTATACTTTGGAAAGATCCTGGACCAGTTCAGTTCTGTCACACAGTGCTGGACTGCCTGTTGAATTGCAAATGTAGTCTCTGTTCACACATAAGACACTAGTCATGAAATCCTCAGTTAAGACACTAACTAAATGGTCCCCAATTAATCACTGTATTCTTTGCAACAGCAGATATCCTCATTAGGAAAGCAGCAGGACATTAACAAGTCCCACGTTGAGAGTGTCCAATTAACTCATCGACTAAATATGTGCCAAGCAACTTCTCCAGTCTAGCTTTTCCAGTCCCCTCTCTCCAGCTGCAGCGATTGGGATCCCAGTCATGTCGAAAGCAGTGGTTCTTTTGCGCTTTGCAAAGCCTTTGAGAGCGCCGCTGTGAACAGCAAACAACGCCGCTCAAGTGTTCTACAGGTCTTTCTTGAGCCCACAAAAAGCTAAGTGTGCACTCAGGGAGTTCAGCACAATTAAGAAAAAACTCCACCCCTCTACCTTTGTAAACAAGGAATGACTTAACCTGCTAACAACGAGTATGGTTGGAGCTCCGTCTGGATCATGTCACGCCTCAGTTTCTGCCGAACCTCAGCAGTGGGTGATCCTGCATACAAAGTGAGCTCAGAGACAAAAGTGCTATAGGGTGAGTTAAGGACAAAGTAGCAGCTTTCAGCCTGGGTTCCCAGATAGGCTGTCAAGTAAAATCCCTTGCCAGGGCAGGATTATGCCCTAGAGTATATATTTCCAACACTTTGTCTTGCCTAATTTTTTAAGTGTCTCAAGCTTGGAGCCTTTCAGTGTTTGGCGAGAAGAGCCACTCTGTAGCCCGGCAGGTTTTGAGGCTTGGCACAAAGGAGGGCTTGCACAATGGCCAGGGCCCCGCTGCAGCCAGTGCAGAAGGAGCAGGGCCCCAGCCTCTGAAATGGCTCCGTTCCTGCTGCCTGAAAACCACCCAGACTCTCTTTTGAGCAATGCCTAGTTACATCCCCATCTCTGTTTCTTTCCAAACGTGACATTCACTTGTTTTAAACAGCTGAAAGACATAATTTCTGCACTTTGTCATGACTCAGAGTGAAATTCATCCAGCATCTACTTTTCTTTATTTGTTCCTTCCATCATTCCCATCCCGTTTTATTTCTACTCTCCGGTTTTCAGCACATTTATAACCATTTCTCTTGCACTCACAGCTTCCCAGGTGTAAACACTAAACATTTGCTTTGTGTGCTTCCTCTGGAGACACTCACATTAGTTATTGAAAATGCCCTTGGCATTTTTGATTTCTGTAGTACTACAGACACATCTTCCATACATCTCACTACTCCTGATTCCTGAAGTACAATTATCTGCTCCACATTTCGGCACCATTTGGAGAGGGAAAGAAAGGAGCTAAGGAACCAGGGAAAGGGAGAAGGGACTTATATATTGGAAAAAAAACCAAAACCATAACATTAAAACAAGAGAAAAGTACAAGGCAGAAACAACACCCAAGGCTCTGACTAAGGTTTTTTCTGTTGAAGAACAGAAGAACACTATGTAGAAAAAAACTACTATGTCAAGTGTAGGCGGAGGTGACCAAAGGCATGTTGCATCTCACAGACTTGCCCACAAGTTGCAGAAAAAGTCCATAGTTTCTCATGCTTAGCCAAAATCACCCAGCCCAAACTGCTTGTTCACAAGTTTATTAGCACAGGGAAGAAACTGACCAGCCCGAGCTTTAAGAGTATTTATAAGCACTTACTTCCACCCATGGTCTCAGAAACTAATTGTGTGTTCAAGTGAAGTACATATTCTATTGCAGACAGAACACCACCAGATTGCAAACACAATCAAAAGCCCATTTTCTTAGTTTAATTTGCCATTAGTACACTGCAGGTTTATAGAACCAAACAAGCTATAACTGATTTTTCACTGCCACTTCAAACTGTTTCCAAGCAAATATCATAGCAACATTATCAGGTCGTCAATTTCACTAAAGCCCAAATTCTCTACAATAAAACAACACACACGTGTTTAAAGGAAGACAGAAAATGTATTCCTGAGTAAACTGAGCATCTCCCTAGTTCAGGACCAACAGGGTCCTGGGACAAACCCCATCATTTAAAGACCTTTTCACAACTTTAGGAGAGAAGGATAAAAACCCCAAACTCTAGGCTTTTATACATATCAGTCAGTATTTAAAGATGTTTAATACATACTGAACACTGATGAATGCATTTATTTCAACCTCAAACAGACATACCAAACACTGAAGAATGCATTTATTTCAACCTCAAACATAACCATATAGATACGGTAACAGACTAAGCAGCTTTTCACAGACTCCCTTCTGTTGCATAACTGAAAAGAAAAAACTCTTGCCAGTTGCAGCATCCCCCATTTCCCGAGCTGAAGGCGTCCCTTTACAGAGGGAGCTCAGCGCCACTGCCCTGCACGCATCAGCAACTTGGAAAAGAACCGATGGAGGCCTTGTCACGAAAAATCTGTTATTTCAGCTTAAAGTGCACTTAAAGTGAACAGAAAGTAGCTGTCCGTGATACGCAGAGAGTAACCCCGGGTCAGGGGGCTGCGGGATGGGCGCTGTTGGCCGGTGCTCGCACACCGCGGGCCCTGAGGCCGCCCCAGGCCCGGGCCCTGGCGGGGCCGGCGGCGCCCATGGGAACCCGGCCGGGCCGGGCCTTCACGGGTGAGCGGGCTCGGCAGCCGCATTGAGCGCACAATGCCCGCAGCCGCGCTCCCACAGCAGCGGCCTCCCCTGCTCCCCGCTTTTATCATCCTTCATATCTCAGCGATGACAGGCCTGAAAGGGCTTCTGATGGGAAATGTGCTTTGAATTAGCATATTTCCCCCTGCATACAATGGAGGCATTAAGCTGCCGCGTTTTGCAAGTCCAAACAAAAGCAGCCTAGGCTGTTTTTAGCAGCACTGTTTGAAGTTTTATTCCTCCTCTCCGTCCCCAGTTGCAACCATATTTAACAAATTTTCACTCTTTCTATAAAGAAGGGAGCACAACCGATAAAATCTTATTATTTGATTGGTTTCAGACTTTAAAAGAGCCTTTCGATACTGCAAAGAGCAACACGGTGTCTGTGCACTGCTAGCACTGAACGGCAGCCCAGGGTCCCCCCCAGAGAGCTGGCCTGGCTGCCCTCAACACTGACACAGACCCTGTCATCGAGGATTTCAGAGCTCACACACATTCACGGCAATCCATCAGAAAGGGTCCTGTATTCAAAGCTAAATTATACCCCTGTATCCTGGGCACATTTTTTAAAGTACCTGTTTTGAAAATGAGAAACTGAAGCATTGTGCTGTAAGGAGGAGCAAAAAAAAGCCTTCTGTCCATCCTAGAATTATCCTTTGTTTTAATGGGAGAGCTGAATCTCAGAAGTATCACCTTTATGAAATGGCTTCAATCTAGAAAGTGAATTTCTATTTACCCAGGAAAAGAGGGCAAGAGGAAGGAGATGGAAATGAGTTCAACACTGAAGAGGAGGAAAAAGCACTGCTGCATCAAACCATCTTTGGTCAACAGCTGCCAGGAGAATAAATCTACCTCAGCTCAGTGTGTTTGTCTGTAATTGCTCATTAACACAGTTGGACCATTAGGAAGCCAGTTTGTGGTTTTCTTGGTAAAGAGGCATGTCTGCCTTCCTCCTACATTAAACTGAATTTCCTCTGTGAGGAAGACATAATATTACAAAGTCAAAATGCTTCTTAGAGGAAGGGTTTGTGGTTTGGGTTTGGTTTTTCTTTTTTTCTTCTTCTTCTTCTTCTTCTTCTTCTTCTTCTTCTTCTTCTTTTCATTTTCCCTCTCCCAAAATTTCCACAGTATTTATGTAATCTTCTATATGTGGCACAGCTAAGAAGAAAAATCACACTCCTTAACAACATGAGATTACAGCAGAAAAGCAGAATGCCAATGAGATCCTAGGCAGGCAGCTTGCAAGTGAGGTGGATATAAAAGCTCTTCAGAAAAAAGCCTGGGTTGCAGCCTGCAGAAGGAGTCTTGTAGGAGAAATGTCTGCTTTGTTCAGACTCTTTTGTTCTGTTTCAGGAAACTTTCCTGAGGATGAGCATCCATCTCTCCTCCTTGATTTCTTCTGCAGCAAAGCTCAAGATACTCAACAGTGTCTGCTGTGCACAAGCACTTTGCTCTCAACCATTCCCAGCCATGTGCCAAGCACCCACGCAGCACCGCGCTGCCTCCCGCAGAGCGCCAGCCCCTGCAGATCTGCACGACCTGGCAGGAGAGGCATGTCACTCACCGGTCCCCAGGCAGTGACAGAGCTGCTGGCACTGGCACAGAGCCGTGTCCATATGGCAACTGCGCAGCAGCGACTGAGGTCTGACTGTGGGCATCCTCCTCCTTCCAGCAGGGAGGGAGCCTCTCTTCTCCCCACAAGATCCTCTGCAACACTGAGCATCCACGGCCGAAGGGTCTGACCCTTAGTGATTCAGACTCTTCTCTGATGCACCAGCTCTGCCAGCTTGACTCCCTGGAAAGCATTTTCATAGTCTCCAGTAGCCACAGGTTCACTTTCAGTGTGTTTGTTCAGGGGCACTACGGAATCTGGCAGGAGAGGACTACACATTATTTGGCACCACAGCCTTTAAAGGCTGGACATGGTTTTCCTGTGCTCTGAGGCATTTCACAGCTTGGTACCAAAACAGTATACAAGGCTTCCATGTTACCACAGGAAGGTCTAATGTCAAAAAAAAAAAGGAGAAGGGACTTAAGAAACCCTTCAGAGGCCTTCATTAGGTCGTTAACAGATGGGTGAGAGTAACAAAACAGTCTAGGCAGGAGAAATGAGGAATTAAAGACCAAAACGAGGACTGGTTTTCTCATTCACACTAGAATGAGAACTTCACTTTGTAACCACTCCTTCTGAGATGAGTCCTTTGGAATCAAATGCCACGACAGCTTGACACAGAAAATGAAATAGAACAGATCTCAGCTCCATTCACATATACTTTTCCTTATCTCAACCCATGAGACTTGTGCTACATTTTCTCTGCATTACCCAGTTGCGGGGGGCAGTGGTTTTGGTGGGCATTGAATGTTCAGCTAGGGTCAACCCACCACAGGTGGTAAGAGATATCCCCAGGAAACTCAGGAATGAGATTTTAGGCTTCTTAGGAGTGAAGGTCGTCAAAAGAAACTTCAGGTAAAACAGTGTCATTACTTTGAATTTAAGCCAAGGAAAGAGAAAGCTGAGAACAAAAAGCCCTCCATGTATTTAGAAATACTATGCCTCACCTGCAGAATTTCTCTTCAGCATCTTGGGGTGTGAAGAAGAGAGGAAGTGAACAAACTCAGACCAGGGTAAAGCAGTGCCTTTCATGTTGCTGACACCCAATGGGACCTGTTCATAGCACTCCCCAATCCAGGAAATATTCTCAAATTTCCTTTATTCTTCAGAATCCCTGGATTCAGACCAACGATGAATGCAGAGCACATGCTGCCATCCGCTGTGGTGTTCTGGCACAGGGCAGCACCCTGCCAACAAAGGCACCACTCTTCCTTTCAAAGAGCCCCAGAAAGAGCCCTCTGTGCTCTCATGTGATGAGGCAGGCTTTTACAACTTGGATCACTACAGGGTATTGAACTCTGACAGTATGCTTACTGAGGGTTTGCTTGCTTTATCTCAGACCTCAACAGGTATGTGTGATATCTAAGCTAAAATAAACGAGTCTCATCACATTCATTTTGGCATCATGAGTCACTGTCTTGCTGAAACAAAACTACCTTCTCACCTCCACATTGAGTAAGTGTTATTAACTTTTCCAATATCCCACCTACTGCTGTTTTCTACCATGCAAGTGCACAGCATAGAAACATCTCAGAATATGCTTCATGCTTCAGCATTCAGTCAGAGGAGGAAGACACAGAGAATGCAGGATATACTATGCCTGCTCCTGTAGGCAGAAATAGTTTCTGGCCTTCTATATTAATCTCATGAAAAAAACCAAACCCCAAAACTACTGGCACTCACACAAGAGATTGATGTGCTATGAAGCAGGACAAGCTCCACACATTTCCTTTCCTGTCCTTTTAACTCAGTCTAACAAAACCAATTTCAAGGATCATTACTATTTTTGTTACTTTCTAAACACTGCCCTGACTTGGGGGGATCTTGCTGCAGGTGTCAAGGCAGAGGTGATTTTCAGTCCTTTCAAGAAATGGTAGAAATTTGCTAGCCTGAATTTTCTGCTCCAAATGCAAGAGTCCCAAAACTTATTGAGACACACAGATGTTAAAGAAAAAATACTATGGCTTTCAAGTTTGTCCTTGGAGAGAGGATCAGGATCATAAAACATAAAATTCCTTTCATGTCAAGGTTGGAAAGCAGAAATGCCAAATACTGAAGAGCTGGGCCACCAGCTACATCATGACCAAGATCAGGAGAGTGATGCAAGCAGGGTAGAGCAGAGTGAGAGAAGAAGTAAATGCTTCCCCACATCATCCTACTGCACCCTAGCTGGAGTGCTCTGGCTGACAGAACCCATGATTCTACAGCACTGCAGTTTCCACAGGGATCCTGCATGGTCCCACACTTGCTGCACAAACTGATCCCAAACCAGGGAAAAACAGCCTCTGTTCTGCTCCAGAGGGGCTTTCCTCACAGAGCTGTACCACTGAAGCCAAGAAGCCCAGGAATACTCAAGGACCTGGATACTTACAAACCCATTTCTCCCCAAAAGACACACTCCTCCTTTATTTCTGCCTATGCTCTATCTGCATGCAATGTAACATCACTGCAGAGGTTGACATAATTTTCTCTCTCTTCTAAATAGATCAAAGAGAAAAAATAATATGTATGTGTGTGTGTATATATATATATACATGCAAAAGAATCCCAACTAAGCCAAGACATAGCAACTAAGTATGTGGGATGCCCTACAGAAGTGAAACATAATTTTTCCACAGTTTGAATCATCTGGTAGTGTTATGCTGATCCTTTCTTATAAATATTGTTTAAGATTTTTCTTTAAGGACACAAAAGAAATACTGCCAATACAAAGTGGGCTCTACTTCCCACCCCTGCAAGCTGAAGCACAGTTATGGATATGCTCTGTAAATAAGCCCTGTGCAGTCACACAGAAAAAGAGATTGCATCTCTAAAGCTGAGCAGATACTCCGAACTGCAATGGAGAAGGAAGACAAAAAAGCAGCAGACAATTAAAATATTTGTCATTTCTATTTCACAAATCAACATTTTAGTTTAAAAATACTGCTTCTCAGTGCTAGTGTAAGCCCTAAATTTAGAGACATGGGGAAAGAATTTCTATTCCTCTACAGTAAGAATTACAGAAGGTGTTTCTGCCTCCATTTCTCCTTTGGACCACATTTCAGCCTGAATTTAACCACTCTGCTATAACAAATAGTTGATGTATATGTAAGTGAATGAGATTAAAGAAGAAAGTATGTTTTTGCTTGGAAACATGCCATTACAACACAGTGTTGAAAAAGTAAGTGCATAAAATGAATAGACTATCCTTTTGTGTTTGCTGAGGTACTTCACAAACATAGGACAGGTGAATTATCCTTTTTGATGCATAAACTAGGCCACAAAAATTGCTTTCACAAACAGTAAAATCACTTCATTGATCTTCCTCAGTGTGTGCCTAGATTTCCAGATGGACTCTTAGCTACAGGGGTCAATTAGATACTACAGATATCTTTAAACTTAACAAATTATCTGAACAGAAAATGTTAATAAAATAGGTTACCATTCATGTGAGCTACATCTTTAAGGAGCAGGAAAGCAATTTTCAAGTTATGCTCAGAGGAACATTTCAGCAATTCTTCTCTGAATTTTTAGCTAAGCTATTCCTTATTCCTTTCACATTATTTTTGAAACTTTTAAAAAGTTTCCTAAACTCTGTATGCTAATTAAATTCTAATCCAATTCACCAACCAGATGTGGGCAGTCATCAGTACTCTTCACAACACTGGTGATTCAAAAAAAAAAAAAATCAAAGTTGCTTCAGTTCCTCCTTGCAAGAATTTATGTAATATTTGTTGCAAGTGAGCGCTGTTCAACATTTTGCTCTTAACACTTCTGGCCAGGGCCAGAAGTGAGTAGCACAGGTTACATTTCTACCTCACACTTTCTCCTCTCAACAGTTTTTGTATGATCGCCTGTTTATTTTTGTTTGTGCCTAAATGCAACATCAAAAGCAGGAACTATTTTCAGCTACAACAGCAGTATTTTAATTCTTACCAATTTATTTGACAATGCTTCTTTTTAGAGAGGATTTTACAGAGTGAGAAGCAAATGGAAATAAGAGTTTAAAATGTGATTTGGTTAAGACTCACACTGCACTTAGGAAACATCCATACAGCAGGGACAACTAGCAACTATGACATTACATTTAAACACTGGCATCCAATACTTCTCATTAGCATACTTCTGGAATTCTGCTCCTTTTGATAAGTTTCATTCTTTTGCTTTTAAAATAACTATGATTTCCTAATACATGATATGCCTGAAACGCCCTCTGACAAGCTCTACCAACAGTCAGATTTTTCCCACTTGCACTTTCACTTTGTTTGAATGCATGCATTGTCAGCCTCCTCTGCCTCCACCTCTACTTTCCTACATTATGTGCAGCACTCATTTGTTTCAGATTATAAAAAGCACTAGGATTCTGAAGCTACTCAAAAGAAGTTGCCAGCATATGGGATCTGTGGGAAATTTGATCCAGCAGGTGAAATAACACTTAACTTTAGAACTGATAAATAGAAGTTTTAGACATTATTGCTATAGAATTGGTTGCATTTTTCCTTTTACAGTTATGCAGAAGAACTGTGGCCACTGCCCTTGCAGAAAACTGCAAGAAACCTGTTTTTTTTGGTTTTTTTTAGCATTGAGACAGATGGCCCTGGCTTCAAATATAGAAGACCTTCCTACACAAAACAGAGGTGCTGGCACATGATACGTGGGTGAAGGATATTCTGGATACTTGCCTGGGAATGTGTGTACCCAAGAGGTGAAATAGAGGGATAAGAGAGAAAAAAAGGAGATTAAAAAAAAAAAAAGCTAAGAAGAAAGAGGGAAGAAGGAAGGAAGCACCAAGGCACTGGGTTTAGAAGGCATGGTGAAACATGTCAGTGACAGAAGAAAATGCAAAAAGCCTCACTTTCTGAGCAGATGGGGAGTGCATATGCACCTTTACATGGGGGTTCAGATTACTGCATTGGTCACAATTTCTGAATAATAAACAAGGCTTGAGATTGAGAGCAAGAAATGACTGTAGATGCAGGAGGTGGCAGAGCTCTTCAGACTCCATCCACCTCCCCATGAGTGGGAAAGCAACACTTCAAGTCCTGCAGCTGGCAAGGTCATGCCAAACCCTCCGTGGGTTTCACCCCACAACTGGACCACCTCAGGATCCCTAACTGGAGGCTCTCCCATCCAAGCAGCAACTCCCGGCAGTCCTGTTCTTGCCCAGTCTTCCGCCCCTGTCGCCTGTCACAGCCCTGGGCTCACAGGCTTTGTCTCCCTCCTGAATAACTCCTCCTGCTTTCAGCCTGTGCTTAATCCTCCAGGAAACCTCATTCTCCAGAGAAGAAGAGTGCTTCTGTACGTAATCTCCAGACAGCAGCTGTGACCTCGGCACCCAGAAAGGCAATCATTGTGCATGGCTGTGGTGGCAGGGGTGAACTTCCCCTCTCCCCCCTGCCACTCATTTAGGGGCCGCTGGAAGTGTGCTGTCACTTTATACGCACACACTGCCAGCAGTGATTTTCTCTGGCAGCTGTGGGTGCTTGTCCCTTCACCCTCATTGCAGGCTACCCTCAGAATCTGCACAACCATCTATTTTATTATTTTTTATTTTGCTTTTTAAGGGATTGAACTTCCCACCTGCCAACAGAAGGAGCACTTGTTTTTTGCATTCGGTCCTCGAGGCTATGGCAGTATTACTGAAAAGTGACTTTGTCCATTTTTAATATCCAAAAATACAGAACAGCTGTGCTTTCTCGAAGTCCTTTTGTATAAGAGTGGCTCTGAGACAATACTAAATTCAAGGCTGCCAAAGCTCAGACCTGAACGGCCTGAAAAATTGCCTTTTCTTTTTTTCTACTAGCTCTCAAGACACACTATACTACCAGCATGTCAGTAAGGCAACAGGTGCTATTTTAAGACAGAAATTTTTGAACAATGTAATTCTTCATGGCAGCCTTATCAGCCTTTTAGTACACTCAGCTTTTATTATTCTGACACAAGGCAAACTTACGTAACAGCACAGTGCGTACTAATTTACGGGATAACAACATGGATGTTGAGTTTGGAACACTGCACTTTTGTTTCAGACTGTGGATATTTCCCATACTCCTAAGAAAGGCATATGCTGTGCAAACACTTTTAAAAGCATGCAAGTGGAATTCAATACATTGAAAGAAGCTAAAGTACTCTGGAGTGATTAACAAACATGCTTCAGCAGAATGGCACAAAAGGATAATTAAGAACTAAACCCACAGAGATACTGAGACAACTTAAATATCTCCAATTTCTTCTGCAATTGATCAGAAAAGCCCACTTGCCCACTGATGGTGTACAGACAAGTGTAAAAGTGGTTCCAGATCACTGCCAAGTAGCTATAAACCTTCCCATCTTCTATTGCAAACCCACACTTTTGGAGGATTTAAGGGCTCCTGTATGGAGACAGTGAGGATATATGTGGCCACAAAGCTGAACAATATCCCTTCTCTGATTCTGCCTAATGTTTCTTCTTCACAGGCAGAAGAGCACTGGAAGCCATCCACCCAGAATGCTGGTCTCTGGCAGAATAAGAGTCAGAAGAAAAGACAGCGCTGTCTGAAATGGCAAAAATACCAGGGGAAAAATGATGTGACTTCTTAAGTTTTCCAAAAGTAGCCTGTTTGACTTATCCTTCATCCCTGAGGACAAATACAAAACTCCTCAAGGACAAAGAAATGCCTTTCTCCTCTAGCTCAATAGAATTTTTCCAGACTCTGCCTATGCAATTCAAGCCATCATGTCCCCACTGAGACAACATAACTCTAGTGAAAGGTAAACGATCACCATTCATCTTAGCAAAATGGATCACAGCAAAATTATTTTCTTTCCTCTAGCCCTTCCCAAAGTCTCCTTGTCACTCCTTGAAACATTATTGATATCAATGTCTTCCACCAGAAAAGGAAAACAACTAAAAATCACTTTCAGTGCCTTCTCAAAGGCTGAGAGAGATTTCCAGCTCAGATTTTACACTGAACTACTATTTGAACACCTTTATAACACACTTTCCCTTCCCTCATTGGCTAGAAATATATTTAACAGAAGTGCATGCACACACACATTCCTGCTGGCTATGGCACACACCTTCAGGACCAGTGGACCTGATAATGATTGACACTTTGCTCCAACAGGCTGGAGGAAAGCTCTCAGCTGTAAATCCACATAGGTGAGCCATTCCCACTCATGCCCGCTTCCCTCCTCTCTTTAAAAACAAACAGTTGTACACTACCTGCCACATTAGTGCCCACACACAGGCTTCCCTGAGTATCTGAACATTCATATCACAACCCTTCCACAGATGAGGTACCCCCAACCAATCAGCATGCCGAGGACCCCATCCCGTAGTGACAAAAGACTGCAGGCAGCAACATGCCATGAAAATTCACATATTATCATGTACAATCCGTGAGTATCAGTGCTCCTTCAGGCAGTTGGCATCAGCAGTGCCTTCCTCATCAAGTGCCTCACAGTGAGTAAGCAGCTCTGGGGCAGATCTGTAATCTCTGCAGATGCTGTTTGCCTGTCTTCATCATGTCTACACAAATGAACATATGGCCTTCTAGCACAAGGCCAGCTTACACAGTCATTAATTAGATATAATTTCAGCCTGTTCGATGCATCTGATACAAAAATCTGTCCTCTGGCAGGAATGCCCTTGTGGTATAGAAACTTTGTCTCTTTCTGAACTGACTCATCTGATGAGGAAAAGCAACAATTTTGCCTGTGACTAGGGAAATATCTGTTTATTAAAAATGCAGGTACAGCAGTGTAAACACACCTGAACTTGTCAGTGGGTTTATTCTCACTCTCCCTAGATCTCATTACAAGCAGAGGATGGGCACTCCTCTCTCTCCCTCTAGCATGTAATACCCAAGATACTCTCCAAAAGTCCCATCACAGCTCAGCAAGGCATTACAATGCCAGTAATTCAATCCTGCTTCCAGGCCTAGGAAATTAGTCACAAAACTCCTGGGAAAGCACATGGAACCCATCATCCTATATGTAGATACACCTCATGCTCTATGTACATAAGTGGACTTTGTGAATTGCTGCACTTCATTCATTTCAAGTGAATAATCAAGAAAAAGGATTAATTAAGGCTAAAGACTGAGAAAAGTTGGTATGAAAAAAATATAGTTTTGGTAAAAGGTGGTAAGTTTTTGTTCAGATCTTGCCACAATTGCTTCATTTTATCACACAGCAGCACAAAACAACACCAGGCACATATACAGCCCCAGACACGGGGCTGCTATTCAGAAATAACCTGAGCACATGATGGCCCAAAGAAGAACTTTGAGCTGTGCTCTCTTCCTTCATCATGCACAGCACCATGCAGGAGTTTGCAATCCACCACTGTTTGCAGAAAAGCATAACAAATTAAAGAAGTTTGTTACAACTTCCCAATAACATATGAAGTGCAAACTGCCAGTTTATGAGGAGAGAGACCTGACTTACAGGCACAGCCTGGAGTCAGTGGGGGAGAGGACCTTCTGTGTGAAATGTGAGGAAACTTCAGCAAAGCAAAGCAGGTACTTCACAAAACGAAGTGAGGATTTAACAACAACAGAAAAAGCATTTGAGGGATAGCATCCAATTGAATGATTCATCTTTGATGATACTGAACTACTTATGAATTACTATAAAATTGTTCTTAAATTTCTGTTAGTAGTTCTTGATTATACACCAGTTACAGAAGAAAATACCCAATAACAGTGGTCCTGCAAAATATAATAATGGCTAGAGGTGCTTTTCTGTGGAAACAGATAATCAGTAAGATCTTTCCTTTGGATGCCAGCTGGTTCACTGATTTCCCCTTGAACCCTGTAATGTTTGCACATGTTCATTTTTGGCTGAGCAAATAATTGTACTTGAAAGTGCATTGATCCCCACTTCCAGGTGAACCTTGGTGGCTTTCCTGAATTTTTTTCCTAGAGATCTAAGACTCTCACAGAACTGAACAGTCACAAATTATATCTAAATATGATTATTATGATGGAAAATTAATAATAACTTCTTTGCTGCACTTCATTGCAATTGATTATGTTTTAAGACTGACTTCCAGCAGATTCTCAGTACTAGTACAAAGAGTACAAAGTTTAAAATATAACCTCTCTGCTATATGAACAATGCTGTGCTTATGTCGTATATTCATCCTTCCTCAGCTCCTGATTTCCAATTGATTAGAATTAACTTAGTAGTGACTATTTTAATGTAAATCTTCACTATCAGCTTGTGAAGTTGGGAATGGCTGACAGTTATCCCTGTTAACAAGCACTGGTATCTTCCTTATGCCTCTCTCAAGATCAGGCACCTTCAAGCAGGAGCAAGATAGTGCTCAATGGTATCTGTACAATCCAGGGCTCCTTATTGTTACCCAGCTTATGTCCATAGACTGCATCACTGTTTCTATAAACTGAGGAATTCCAGGTTTGTTTAATGTTTATACCATCTCTACCCCTTTCTCTTTACAAAGTTGAGAAGAGCGACAACAGCCAGCTGGTAATGAAGAATCACTGAACATATTTGATATTCACATGGAAGGCTCTAGAGAAAGACCTGGAGATCTCAGCCTGTCCTGAAAGGCAGGAGACAAAACACTGCACCAGCCATCACCTGCTAGTGATACAGTGCTCTAACAGGCCAGGGTGTCACAAGACAGGTAGGAGGACAAGACCAGCTTGCATCAGAAGACAACTTTCTTATTGGAATTTAACTGGAGGTAGTATGTGCACATAAACACCCATCAAGCTAGACTGAGTCTGGTACTCCTTCCAAAACCCACAGGACACATGCTTAAATGGTATTGCAGAGTCAAAAGAAAATGAAAATATTTGGAGTTCAAGAGATTTTAGTTTCCCTCTCAACATTTCCATGTCTACATTTGGCAGCTCAAACCATGTGCATCATGAGAGGAGTAAAGCCTCCAGAAGGTTGGGTTTGAGAAAAGTGGACAGCTAAATCAGCAGGAAGTTAGCATCCATTCCGGTGTAAAGCACAATATTCACATCTGACACTTGTGAAAGGGCAGTAGCCCCAAAATGGCACAGTCTAAGCAAAGAGAAGAAAGGCTTGCTGGACTAAAGACACATAAAAGCACACAAATTTCCCATCTCTAACCTTGGTGAGTCCAGTAGAGGCTACTCTCAAGCAATGATGTATAACAGCTTCAAACAAGTCAGAACTGTCAGCAGAAAGTACTAAATGATTTAGTGAATCTGCTTCTAAAAGTCATCCTAAAAGTGAAACTTCACTGCACATAAAAGCCTCCAAGACCTGGTCTTACTCTCTCTGCAGGGCATTTGATCTGGATTTTTGTCCAGCATTTTCTTTTGTTTCCTCTGGTGCCCAAACAAATGCTCTGCTAGAACAGATTATAATGTGCATCATCCCTTCCTGTGGTGAAAAGACTATGAAGCAAGCCCACATTTCCCTCCACTGCCAAAATCACTTAGACATTCTGGCAACACAGGACACATTCTTTATGTTATCTGGCAGCTAGTGTCTGACAGCTGTTAGCAGCCTATCTGAAAAAAACCTGATGGCCTCAGTCCAGTTCCTGACAGACTTATTCCAGATCACAAAGCTTCCAGATTATTATAGCCCGCAAGACTTCATCCAGTGAGTCCTCCATCATCTCACTGTCTTCTACCTTTCCTACAAGGCTATGACATTTCTTCTGGAGAAAGACAGCTAATCTGGTATCTTGAAAGAACTGGCCAGATGACTGACCTACTACATTTATGGCTTAGTTCTTTCATAGATGAATCATCAGCATAATAAAGAGTATTACTAGATTAGTAGCATGCATTTTGTGTTCCAGCTTCCAGACATTGGAACTTGTTATGCCACCGACTTATGAATCCAAACTCTGTCTGCTGGTAGAAATATTCCCCCACACAGAGACTGACCTGCTCTTGGATCATGGCAAAACCTCACTCTCTCACAGCTTTTCTACAATTACTGTTCTCCTTGCTACTCATGTGAATCAACCCTTTCACACAGTACTGAATCTTCATCACTCCTGAAACTGGGGATCAGCTGTGTCCCTTCCTCCAGTGCTCTACACCAAGAGTTTACATTCCATTATCCATCACTCTGTGGCCCTCAAACTGCAATTTATTCCTCTTGTGGATTGTGACCTACATTTGGATTCTAGACGCAATCCCTTTTTCAAGTGTATCAATACTCTCTATCTTCATCACCTGGTTAAATAAATTAAAAAACAGATTCTATTTTTCCTCTATCCATGCACCACTTCCTCTGCTTCAACATTTACTTGAAGCCCATTGGATTTTTATGAAGACATTTTATGTCCTGTATAATTTATTCACAATAGCATTTCTTTACTGTTTAAATGGTGTGACCAAAATTTTCTTATGCATTTTTTTTCCTTATTGGTTAATAAGAATGTAACAGTCATCCTTAATTAGGCTGGTTGGACTATGCAGCCTGGGTACTTCATGAACAGCTAATATTAAAGGAATTACTTTACCACTTCTAAGGATGGTGGAAGAGACAAAAAAAATCCAGGGATTTCTTTTTGAGTTACAGCTAACAGCCACAAAGACTTTCATCTCAGCTCTGCAGTGTGACAGTTTTAAATAGCTTCTGCAACTTTATACAGCAGAGAAGATACATCTCAATACTGTTTGTCTGAGTTTTCAGGAAAAAAAATTCTTCAGATCTATCTGAAAATGAAACAGTTTGTCTTTCATGAACATTATGCAGTGCTTCCTAAGGTCTGCAGTCCTCCTTGTCACCAATCACCTTAGAAAATAAGCATTAAGGACACAAATATGAAGAATGTGACCAGAAATTAAATTGTCTTACCTATCTCCTTCCAGCCTGGACCACATACCTCATTGATATAGAATTTCTTTGATGTTTATAGCTCAGAATTTCTATGGACCTGCAATAGGACAGCACTGACACATCCATGTTAAAAACTAAGATAACCTGAATTAATGAACTACTTCAGAATAGCAAGGAAGGAAACATAGAACAGAGAATACAAGATTTTCTGAAAACCATAATGATTTTCTGCTGAAATATTTAAACATAGTTAATGCCAAACAATTTTCCCTTTTTGATCTATTGGGTTGGGAAGTAATACATAATACATACCTTTTTGATCATCTTGAATCTCTCCAGCAACAGGCAATCAATAGCCTTTCCAACAACCACAGAGTAATCAAAAAGATTACAGAGGATTAAAACTGAATATCTTTGATACTTTATAGTGTAAGTCATGTGAAAGTTTAACATTTCAACACGCTTTGAAGCACATGCTTCCTTGGAAAAAGTTCTGGAGTTTTGCTGGAAGAAGACATGTTAGAAAGCACTGCTATTTGTTTTTCCCAGCATTCAGGGCCTAGTGCTATGAGACAGGATTCTTCTACACTGGTCCTGGCAAAGGGTCTCTATTAGGGAAAGTAAAGCTACACAGTACTTCAGATTTAACATTTCTGTTCACCAACCCATTTTTATGTGCGTGATGAAAACTGAGGCTGGGCATACTTGTTTAGAGATAGTTACAACATGACAGTCCTCACAAGGTGGCCAGGGAGGACTGGCACAGCCACCCCATCCATCCATGGCTGCAGGACGATATCCTGAACGAGGAGCAGCCAGCTGCACTGGACCCCTGACCCGAGCTGCTCACCAGCTCTCTGCTGCTGGAGACTCCTCACTTCTCCAAGACTCCCCCTCAACATTTCTCTGCAGTTCTCAGCAATCATGCAGAAAATACAACTGTATAATAGAGTAGCAAATTCATCCAATACCAGAGATATTGCACACACAAACAAGATTAATATCACTGAATAATTTAGGTTGTAGGGATTCCTGGTAGTTTCCAGTTCAACGCCCAGGCCAAAGCAGGATCAGTTACAGCAGATTCCTTATGGCTCTGTCCAGTTCTGCACTGAGTATCCCTAAGGATGTTCTCAGCCTCCCCAGACAATGTCTTCCAATGCTTAACCACTCCCTCAGGGAAAAGAAAATATTTCCTTCAATCTCACTGGCACTTCTTGTGTTCTGGCTTGAGGACATGTTTTTTCATCCTAATACATCTTCAAGATGAACCTGGTGTCTTCTTCAAACTCTTCCAATTAGGGCATGAAAGATTATCCACAAAAACAAACAAACAAACAAAAAACCAACAACAAACTTGTTTTCTTTTCCCTATTTAAACTATTTCAGCCAAATTTGAAACTGATATACTCTTTGAAGCATTTTGCAATCAAACTTTTTTATGGGGGACTGGAAAACACTTTGGGGGGAAAAAAACTTTAAGATGTACAGAAAGAGCCTGTTGAAGATCTTATTCTGCATATTCACCAATTTCAAAAGAAAACTGACTACTCAGTAATTTAAAAAATGAAAGGAAAAAATTTCTTTGTTAGCACCAAAATCTTCAATTCTTAAAAAACAAAGAAAAAAATATCAAGGCAATCACATCCTGTAGTTCTAAAAGCTGCTGCAAGAATCAACACAGTATTTTTTTCTCCCAGGAAGAAGAAAGTTAGTTTCCCATCAGGCAATCACAACTGAAACAATTCATCCACACTGTGATTAAATGAAACTTTCAAAATGTACTCAAAAGCTACATTCATTGCTGTAAGGAGGAATGACCCCCCTCATAATGAACTCAGAGACTAGCAGCCAGCTTACAGAGGTTTTATAATGGCCAGTTTTGGCTCCAGAGTAACTGTAGCTTCCTTTTGCAAGTTGCATAGCAGATTTGGAGGCCTGCTGAGGCGTTGAAGAACCGGACTCAGAAGTCGGCACTGAGGCTGGAATATGTTATTTTTATATTAAATAGACTGTAAACCTGAAATTTAGCTTTTGTTTTAATTTTGCATTTTGGTAAGCACTAGAACTGGATTACTTAAGGCAATTTCAAATGCTATGTTTTAAATAAGTAAGGAGATGTTTTAGATGAATGAGAAGAAAGCCCTTGATGTGCCAAAGAAAATGAGCTGGATCACAGTATGGGCAAGCTCCTGAATGCAGTTTGCCTCCTAACATTCTAATCCATGTAAGAGCCAAGACATCCTATCTGCACCAGAAAAACATAACATATGCAGGAAGGCTGAGGAAAAGCTAGGGTGATGAACTACAGGAGCAGAGGGTTGCACAGATCAGCTGCAGAATGGTCCTGCCATGAGAGATGCACCCCACAATTGCACTTCACACAATTAAATGTTAAGAATGGCCTTTCCCATAGATGGATGCACAACTGGCAAAGCTGAGATAGTAGTTTGCTAGTGAAAGATGTCTCTGAACCACACCTTTTGGTGTCAACACCAAACTAATGATCCTATTCCAGACACCTCGTTTTATTGTAATCATCAAGAAGTCATTCCATTAGTCAAAAGACCATTAAACAAACAAAAAAAAAGTTCTGTTTGGATTCTAACACCCAATGTTTAATTTTTAGGACTCCTGACTAGAACAATCTAATTAGCCAAAGAATAAGTGGGAGTGGGGATGGCTGAAGTATCCACAGTGACCTGTACAGTTTCCATAAATTTTTCCCCAGCATACGCACGTCATTGTCAGAGGTGCAGTAGAACAAGAGGACATGCACAAATTTCATTCTCTCTAGCTTGTGTTATTAACCACATGCCAAGTCAGAAGGAAAGAAATGCAAGAACAGCTGCATGAATTTGTTTCATCTGAAATGAAGGGTGAAACACCACAATTTCACTACAGACCCCATGAAACCAAATCTGCTTTGATGAGTCTGACTTGATGCCCCTTGTTCTGGCCTGCACTTTCTCTTCAGGCATACCCAGCAACAGGGATTGCCACAGCCCTCCAGGCATGACAGAATCCCCTCCACTGGCCTGTATCTGCTTCTGTGTTACTACTGTTTGTAGCACAGTAATGGAGATACGCAAACTATTTGCCATTTTCTTTCCTCTGTAATTTATCTATTTTCTGGCTGCAGAAGCAAGTGCATGTTAAACACATAAGCACCATAAAAGCCCTAAGACTCAGGCATGATGAACTCAAGGGAAGAATGTGATTCTGCACTAGCATGAAGTACAGTATGCAATTACAACCACTACAAATATTTTATGTAGAAGATTTATTGGCAAACCTCCATAGAGCCTGTAATCCTTAGCACAATTTCCTGTGCTCTTATTAGAGGAAGATAACCTTTTGGCAATTGTTTGTATAAGATGACAGTAATTGCTCATGATAAAGACCTTAATTAGTGGAAGATAAAGCATTACATTAAAGGAAGTGACAGCAAAATAGATTCTGTAAAATTCTCTCTTTTTTTAATAGTTGATAAAACTAAAAAGGTCTTATAATTGAGAAGAGCACGAGAAATTTTTACAAAACAGAGGATGGGGATTGCAAAAACACTTTCCAGACAGCTGCAGATAGCTGGATAGCACATTTGACTTTCCCTTGGGTTGTTCGTGGGTTTCTTATTGGAAATAGGAGCAACTGTGATATACACAGACTTCTAATGAAATGTTGCAATGGAGTCCTTTGTTACCGTGTGACTGGGACACTGCATGACCACGTGCTTTGCTTTACTCAGAAAAGAAGCCTGAGGAATTTTAATCAAACACAATCACAACACACAATACAGCGTGACCAAAAGTAATCTATGGCACCTTGTCTTAGACAAACACCTTCCTAAAAATTTAGCAGTTTCTAGCCTTGGTCAAAAGAAACACCAAGTCCTAAAACATGTGATAAATGGAGAGGCACAGAAATATGAGGATTATGAAGCATGATGGCAAGGATAGGCAACAACAGCTCCATGCCTGTAGGTGCTCCGAGTTGCC
Organism: Zonotrichia leucophrys gambelii; assembly: GCF_028769735.1. Classification (NCBI taxonomy): domain Eukaryota; kingdom Metazoa; phylum Chordata; class Aves; order Passeriformes; family Passerellidae; genus Zonotrichia; species Zonotrichia leucophrys. The sequence goes on along the minus strand of NC_088169.1, from coordinate 18,892,241 downwards.
ACAGCAACAGAGTTAGGCTGGAGGAGGCAGGAAGCAGCAGAGATATCTAGGACTGCATCACACCCCCCCCATCCTGCAGCTCATACACACCACTGAGTGTTGGCAGCTCCAAGACATATAAATTGCAGAGGGAAGACCACAGGAAATATGCAGACAGACCCCAAAAATATTTACTCAATATTAAGTGGACTTTGCGCTGGCTTTAGTTCTGCAAGTACCAGCTCCTGGATTGATTTCTAGAGACACTTCTACCCATCAAAAGAAAAACAGGCTTAAGAAACAAGGCACTGAACAGCACACCTCAGCCAGCAGTGAAGTGCTGATCCCAGCTCTGCCTCAGGTCGAGCTTTTATTACCAAACCATACCGGCTTGCACACAGGTACGGTCAGGAGTCACTCCCCCCTGGAGGAGAAGAAGCTGCACCTAAGGGACATCTCAAACTCTCCCTCAACAACAAAGACCAAGACGGATGTTTTAAACATAAGCATCTACCAGGCAGCCAGAGACAGAACACAAAGTTACAGCTTGCCACGTTCTGGCCTGCCCCTTAATTGCAACAGCACACTCTAAGGAAACACTTATAACACTTAAAGCTCAACTCCTTTTCAGCTACTCGCAACTGCTGCTCCGGGGTAGAAAAACAGAGTAAAGCTAGTCCGTGTTTAGAAGCAAAGACCAAGATTTAAACAAAAACATGCAACCCCGTTGTTCATTTGGCTGTGGGGAAAAAATTAAGAAGAATAACTCTCTTTAAAGCAAGAAGGAAAGTGAGGAACAGCAAAAGGCTAACTCATCCCAGAACAGGAGATGATGTGTAAGAACTCCCCACAGCTGATGACTACCTGCACATCTGGCAAGGAGAGTGCAACTGGGAAACATGGGAAAGCAACAAACTTCAGGGAAGTGAAGTCATACCAATGCAGCTGAGCTCTGTTTTTCATTTAGATCCTGAATTGGCAAGGTGCAAAAGCACACGAACAGAACTTGGTCACTTAGGTCAGGCATGTGCACACACTTCAGCAGTAGCCTCTGCAACACTTGATCACAAAGAGAAATACCACCCTATTTACTACAACACTTATCTGGCTGACCTGAAAAATCCACCTGGGAAGGCCTAGAAGATGCAGGCAAAGGCTGCTTCCCGAGCCCCACTAAGAAGAGCCCCACCTGGCTGCCCTGAAGCACCCATCACCCCACGTGTGAGCAGGAGGGTGCTGCTTCCCCAGCTCTGCCACCGCCACCCCCACAGCGCCCGGGGCTCAGACAAGCAGCTGAGCAGAGCACAACAAACATCCGGGTGTGGGGACGTGGCCTGTGTGCAGGGCCCACATCTGCCTCTGCCCAAAGGGAATAAGCATTTCATGGAAGCATTGTCTCCAGATGTGAAACTACTTTCTAAAGCCAAAGGGAACCCGGAAATGTATCCCTCAGCTTGGCCTGGCCTCAGAGCCTAATGCGAGACACTCATGGCAAACCTGGGCTCATGCCAGCAGCAGCCTGAACGTGGAGCTTTCTTCCTCCTTTACATAGCAACAGGCTTGAGGTTTACATTCATGATCCTGAGCACGCACAGACACAAAAATGGAACAAGGAAACCAACCGAGTGGTAGAAAGAACTGGAATCCCATCCCTCCTCCTGTATGGAGTCACCAGGTCTCTGAGAAAACAAACTGAAAATCTAAGGTAACACACAAGCCTTGAGACAACACTTGTATCGAGCACATACACAGAAATGATGCTGTCACAGGGCCAAACCCAAGCCCTGCTGAAGCCCAGGTGATTCCTGTAAGGCTACTAAAAGCTCATTTTACAAACCTGTGAAAAACTTGAAGCCCTAGCAAGATTTTCATCTACAACAAACAAAATAAATCCTGCTCATCTCTGTGTGTCAGTAAGGGCAGTCAGCCATATAAAGCACAATATTGTGTATACGGACAGCTAATTTTCATTCAGCTGCTTTCCTCCAACTATATACATTTTTTGTTTTTGGAAGCCATCCAGAAAAAAGGTCATAGGTGAGCACTGTTACTAGAAATCACAAGAACAAGTTACTTCTGAAATACAGGATAAACATTTCAAAGCTGGTCATAGCACACATGTTTGTACCCATACACTATGTAGAGAAATCATTTGTTCAGGGACTAACCAGGAGTAAATAATACCTATGCACCACTGAGCTGTACTGAGCACTTTCCAATTCCCCAGCTTTCCTCTCCTCCAGCCAAGAATCTGTTCAGAGCAATTCACTGACAGGGATCCCAGCTGAAAAAGCTCTCTCCCCTTTGTAGTGTATCCTTAAGCACTGCCCTTGAATCACACTCTCTAAATGGCTTTGCCAGCTCTCAGGCAAACCAGGAGCAAAGGACAGCGACATCCTCAGTCTGCACGTGACATCAGCTGGTAACATATGGCCCCAGTGTGGAAAGCCAGTAGTGCAGAAATATTTGCACCATCTCCTGTGCACCTGAAGAATTTGCAAGTTGGGTTCCTGTGAATGCGCCTCCACTGGGAGGAACTCTGAAACAAAGCTACAGGAGGTTGCAGAGATGGTTTTACAAGCCCCGCTTGCCTGATTGGAAACACAAGGATATTTTTCTTAGCAACTGACATCTCCAGAGACTCACTGCTTTCTGAAGTACAAAGCATGTGTGCAGGGAAATCTGAGGTGTCTCATATGACCTTCATGTATTTCATAACCATTCCAGGGGAAAAAAATGCATCAGCCTGTGGCACATCTTTTTCTGATTAAGATGGGATGTCTGTTTTGTTTTCTTTTAACAACTGAAAATCATCATCTTTCCAAGCAATTGGAAAAAAAGCCCAATTTTTCACTGTCATTTTCTCTTGTGTATTTAGTCTCTACAGTGGTAAAGCAATGGCAGGTAAGTCCTGGAAGTATTAAATCCATTGCTATCCCCAACCCAAAACAGTTGCCTGAGCTCAGCTCTCTTCCTCAGAAACTTTAAACCAGCAGTTTAAATGAACATGAATCATCGTAATTTATACTGTGCTATTTGTCACAAGTGCTACCACATTTCTTACTGAAACATTGCCCAGTAAACTGCAAGTGGTTGAGTGAAGTATTTTACATGCACAACTCCCAGTCTTAGATTAACGCTTAATGGCCATACTTCTCCACTGTTCATATCATGTGTGTGAGGGAATGCCTGTCAGAACATGGTCCACACTTCAGGCAAGGCATAAATAAAATAGCTGTAAATTTGAATGATGTTCTAACTGTGCCATTTAAGAGGGGTTGTTTATGAGTCTTCACTGAAGAAATAGGCCACGGTTTTAAATACTGAAAAAAACAGAGAGATCCGCTTAAGAAACATATTTGCCTTATTTTAAGGTCAGCATTTAAATATCTGCATCTGGTGAACATTTTATTTCCATAGTACAGCATACAAAACACTAAAGACATATCCAGTTGCTATTTTAATTCACTTCAGGGCTTTAAAATACAGCCCTATTTTGACACAATAATATGTAGTTCACATTTGTTAAGAAAATCATTAGCAAAGCTAAGGGAGTATTGCTATGGCTCTAAAGCAATAGTTGAAAGTCTTCAAAGCAGGTAAAACATGTACCACACTGAGCTGTTTATCCTTATATAATATTATTTATAGTAATCTATAATATTACATGAAATTATTATATTAATTGATAGTATTTTTCAGTAGCTACCATACATCTTAACCACCATTCACCCTTAGTTTAATCCTGTAGAGGCCAAAACTCTTGAACTCCTTGATACCTGAGTCAGACTTTTTACTTATGCCACCATGATCTACTGCGTTCATCACTAGAGTATTCCACTCCTCTGGAGATGACAGCGAGCACAGGACTTGCAGTCCTGCAGGTCCTCTCACTTACTCCAGCAGAGGCTGGGACTCCCACAGACAGTGGGTGAGTGATGCCTCCACCTCAGGTACTCTCAGCATCACTTCAGAAGACCAAACCACCCAGGAAGCAGATGAGTGGTGGGAATGTGCACTAGCAGGGACTGAGAAGTTAGGCTGGGAGACCATGGAGCGTTGTTCCCACCTGCTGTTGTCCCTCGCCAGGCCCCCAAGCCAGCTGATGCTGCACCAACCACACAGCCCAAGCTGGCACCAGCACAAGGTGCTGGGTCAAGAGCTGCACCTGCTCAGAGGCAAGCAGGGGTGTGAGAGGCCTCTGCACACAAATGAGGTCTGCATGCACACACCTGGGGACCAAAACACCTTGGCATCCCTGTGCTGGACATCTGCTTGTTAAAACCATAAGGAAGACATGTCACTGTTCAGCCATTTGTTCCTCAAGTTAGGAGAGGAGGAGGTGAGCTATCTTCACTTTCCTTACATTAACTTAGCACTTTTATAATGCAGCAAGTCAATACAGGACACAGAACATTACCATGTGCAAATGTGGCTCACACTGTTGAGTAATACCGCTATTTTAAACCCTCTGCTGCTAAGCAACACTGACAGTATGGTTAGAACATTTTGGATATACCGAATGCTTCAATTCTTCCCCCCCACACACGTGTAAAAAAGCTGCTCCTGCACTGCATGTATATCCAGAAGCTATTCAAAGATGGGGGCTTCAGTTTTTGTCAGGTTAATTCTCCTCAGCATTGAAAGGACCCTGGTCGTGTTTGTGCAGAAGCAGCCCCTTAAGAGATAAGCAAATGTAGCCTCTTGGTTTGTATTTAAGCACCCCAAAGGCACCATTCCTGGAAAGCTCAGCCATCAGCTTCTTGTACTGGATACTCAAAGCGAACAAGGAAATGGAAAAAAATTACCAGTTCCCTTAATTCAAGAAAAATGTTCAAGGCTGGGATTGTCTCCAAATATCATACTTACCTGAATTGTGTAAAACAGGGAAGGTTATGTCCCTTCCTGTAAGAGCTAAAAGGGTATTTGTGACAAGCACCACAACACAAAGAGTAGTTGCTAACAGCTAACATGAAAAATTTCCAGTGCTTGCAGAGCAACAAGGACAAAAGAGAGCATGGGGAAAGCACAACATTTAATGTCTTAAGAGTTAGATTTGGTGAAAGACTTCTGCGAAACTGCATTTACTACCCAGAGGAACACTTATTTAAAATCCTTCTATTTACTTACACTTCAGTAAAAGAAGGGGTGAAACTGATCTTTGAAGTCTCTCACCCAGGGTCTGCCAACACTGAGTCCCTTTAAACTGATCTCACTTTGTGGAGGAATTTTGCATTTTTCTGTACCAAGCAAGCAATGCAAAATGGCCCATTAATTGGGTTTCCTCTTGGATGGATTGTTTCACAAGGCTTGACTGTGTTTTCTCAGGCAGAAGTGCACCTTTGAGATGCGACTGGTTGAGAAATGCTGCCCAATTCTGATAGAATATACTTCAAACTTTTCATAAGCTTACTCATTGTATTTCATTGTTATTCTAATTGTTATTCTAATTTATTCCAGAGTACTTCATTTTGCCACAGACATTAGCAAGGTTACAAATGCTCGTGTCTCTCCAGCTATTAATTCTATGGCATTTTTCACTTCATTGTATATTTACCCATCTATTAACCTACATGGATGATTTCATAGCTAATCATTTCTACTAACACCCTTTTAGACACTTGTGACTTCAACCCTGAAGATGTAGGTGGTTGGAAAGACTTGCTTGTCTTCCTCCTCCCTCCTGTGATCTAAAATTAAAATGATGTGACCAGGACAACATATCTCATATCCTATACTTCTTTGACAGACAGCACAGGTCTAGACCCAATTCCAAACGAAAACGTGAATCACTGTAGAACAGCAAGGCAAAATGTCTCATAAGTAAGCACATTACAGCCTCCTGGGGAGAGAGCAAGCAAAGACAGATGTAGAATACACATTTGGGTATCAAATAGGTACCATTTAGTAAGATGCTTTGGATAAAAATAAATTGCTTATCTTCCATTTGACTGTTTTTTACTGGAACAGACCTTAAATCAATCCGATGAGAACCACAGTAGTGCATGATTATACAGCAGCTGAAAGAGGTGGTCTTACTTACAGAAAAAGCATTTAGAATAGAGTCTCTTTGGACCATTCTCTGCTTATTCCCAAATAAGATCCAGCACTTTCTGCAATCAAGAGGAGCTGGTAATGCTAAACCCATCATGTATGTCTCCTCTGATCTGCAAGACAACTGTCTCAATGATCAAACGCTGTAGAGAAAAACATTGTACAAGCACAGCAGCCTCCAACCTGCAGTATTTAAAAGCCCTCTGCAGCTATCGAAAGGCAACTCTTTTTTCTCATTTCATCGTGACAAACTGCAAAACAAGAGACTACAGCATGACTAATGAATCCCTCAATTCCCATCTGCCAACACAAGTCAGTCAGTGTTTCACCCGCTCGCCCCCAGCCCTTCGCGCTCTGGAGCACCTGCTGAGCCCTGCACCTGATCCGCCTCACAACAGGATGGCAGCACATGCCACACAGCCAAATCTTCCTGGCAGGGCACTGGTCACTCTCTCTGGCCTGTACTGGGAGACAAAAGGGGATTTCTGATAGCTTTCTCTTCCCCTGTTCCATTGTCAAGTTTCATTGGCTGTAAATCACAAAGACTGCAAGAGTTCATCTTCATTTCCATGTCCAATATCAAGGTTTACCTTCAGGATGGTATGAGACAGGCACAGATCATTAGCTAGTATGTAATTTAATGATTTGCTTGCAATTTTTCTTTTTTCATTAGAAATCTCTTTTTTTTTTTTTACATTAAAACCATCAATGTCAAAAAAAAAAAAAAAAAAAAAAGGCAGCTTCTTTCTGAAGCATTTCCTGCCAAATTTAAGGATGAAAAATTGAGCAAATAATTTAGATATGCTTAAAACTATGTACTATCAAAGGTCCAAAGTACTGAAAGGGGAAGACACATTTGGGAGTGATGCAGTTCATTCTCCTCTGTCTATTTCAGTTGTCACTCAAGGACCTGATTTGTGAGCCCAGTAAATCAAAATGATCCTCAATTCCTCTGTTCCCTCTCCCTTTTCTTCAGTTTGCTAGCAGTGAGTCCCACCAAATCTGAAATCAAACACTCCTACAGTTTTGCTGACAGGTAGAGCCCAGAACACAGATACTCAATAACAGCAGGATGAAAATTGACTGAAGGTACCAAGAAGGGGAATCCACAGCCATTTTGATGCAAGTTTTCTCCAGCTGGTGAAATGCAAAAATCCAACCGATCTGCCCACCCTGCAGCTCTGCTGGGTGAGGGCATTCTTGTTCTGCTGAGAGGCAGCCATATGCTGTCAGCTGTCACAATCAGCAAAGATTTTACTGCATTAGCACCTACAATGCTCAATTAGGGTGAAGGCTCCTGCTGAGCGAGGCGAAGAAAGCAGACTGCTGTCATCATAGACAGATTCCTCTGCCATTCAGGTAAGTGGAGCTGAACACAAAAAAACCCCAAAAACCCAAACCAAATGGATGGGAGGGAGTATCCCTTGACTAAAAGGACAAAGCAATAGTGAAACCAGGGCACACTTTATCAAAATCTGAGACTTTAGAAATTTGAGATCGTGGCCTGATAGGAAAGGGATATTTAGTTAAATATCACCTTTCCAGACAGGGAGCTCTTTCCATATACACATGGCACCATTATGAAGAACCAGAAAGTCTGTGCAAAAAAAAAAAAAAAAGGCACAAAGAAAATCAGTAGAATTGTCTGAGTAGCAATCCAGCTCATATCAGAATACCTTGTTTCACAGAATATTACAAGTTAGAAGGGACCTACATAGATCATCACAATCCAGCTCTTAGCCCTGCACAAGACAACCCCAAGAATCTAGAGACACTGATTTGATGCCTGAGAGCACTGTCCAAGCAATTTGTGTGCTCTGTCAGGCTGCTGTGACCACTTCCTGGGGGAATCCATCCCAGTGCTCAGGCACTCTCTGAAGGAAAAACATTTTTCAAATATCCAACCTAAACCTCCCCTGACACTGCTTAGTGTCATTCCCTTGGGTCCTGTCACTGGTCACCAGAGAGAAGAGATTGGTGTCCTCTGCTTCCCCCTGTGAGGAAGATCCTCTTCTCCAGGCTGATCAGACCAAGTGACCTTAGCCATCCTTCATACAGCTTTTCCTCCAGACCCTTCACTATGCATAAAACAGGTTTGCATGCATAAAAAATTGCATTATTCACATACATAAAAAAGGATAAACAATTTAATGACTTTAGTGCTTTTGGGAACATACTAAGTAACAATCCAGCAGCAAGTTTGCTAAGAGCAGGCAAAAGTTGGCTTTGTGCCACCATAAATCCCACTAGTGCATGTACAGGATACCACAATTAGGAAAAGATTTGTTTTTTGGATTCATCACTTCCTGTTCACAATGAGGCAAAGAACTCGTTGGTGAGAAAATGGTGCTAATAATGCCAGGGATGTGGATTTGCTACCTGTTGGGCTATTTACATAAGAGCTGGACTCAGTGATCCTTGTGGGTCTCTTCCAACTCCGAATATTCTGTGATTCTGTGAAATAAGTAGTGGCTGCCCAATGCTGGCATAGAGAAAGTCAATGGGAACACACTAGTCATACTGTCATGGAGGTACAAAGGACAAGCAAAAGACAATGGCAGTCATTCATTTTCTAAAATGACGTGTTGCTGCAAGACTTTTGGGCAGTGCTTCCCTTAACAGAATGCAGCAAATATGATTGAATACCCTTCCCCTGTCTCTTTCACTTGATTTTCCAAACAGAACAAACACCAAATTTTAGGCAGTGTCACCCATCATCCAAAAACTCTTTCAAAAGCACCTGGTTATAGATAACAATGCCTGGACTCTCAATTTTTGATGCATCGTAACCGAATCACAGAAAAAGTAAATATTCTTCCTAGGAAACTGGGAACAATTTGTTTCCATAGCAGCAAAGACAGTGATGAGCAACTCGGGCAAACAGCTTGAGAATTATTAGGAGCACAACATGGATCAGATGATTTACATACAACATAAATAGTGCAGAAGGTGACAAGAACAAGCAATAGCCTTTGAAGTATGAGAATTATACAGCCAATCATCAGATCTAGACTTGTTTCTTTCCCTTTCTCCCTGCACAGAGTCAGGAGAAAACTGTCAGCACAGATGGATAAACAGCACTGGAGGAGATAGGATGGCACCTCTGAGTCATAATGCTGTAATCCCAAAGCAGCCTTGCAACAGCCAACATCTGCATGAGAACAGCAGCAATTTTAACAATTTTAACAATTTTCAAAGTCAAGCGTAAACCTTGTTTAATCTACGCTCTGCGAAACTGTCAAGAGTTACCTGAAACAGCCTGACAGACATTGTGCTGATCTGCTTGTGGAAACTGCACATCAAAACAACATCCACCCAAAGCTCCTTTTCACCACTGAAACAAGTATTATCCATCCTCAGCTTTGAGGGCACTGACACTTAAGTTCAGCAGGACATCAGCCCATGAGGTGAACCCAAGTCAGCCTCCCAGTCATTTGTTCTTAGCACAGAATTTCACACCCTCCCTCCCCCAGTTTGCTCATAAATACCCAAAGTTATTAGGGGATCCCACTGTGTCTTGCTGTGTCTTGGCTCCTTAAACCTCGAACTAGAATTTTGTTTCCAAAACTACCTGAACCAAACACATTGATTGTAAACCAGCTGCAACAGTTTTTGAAACAGGAGATTTGCTAAAAAAACCCCCAGAATTCCACAACACTTAAAGCACAAAAAGTTACGTATCAGCTAGTTATCTAATGTGATAGATTAAACTACCTGAAAAGTTTTTCTACATGAATTCACTTCTTTTTGTTTATCATTAATGCTGAAAATTGCTAACAGGCGCATTTTGAGAGCAATATTGCTAAAGCCATTATGATACTGCAACCTAGAAGGCACCTTGAAGACTGAGTAGCATTGCAGCTATGCCAGGGCTAATCCACTTAAGAAAATCAAGATGGAACTCCTCACTTGACATTTCTGAGAACAAGGTGACAAAGTTTTAACAAAGTCGTCATTGAAGGTACTCTGTGTAAGATAACTCAAAGTTTTCATGGAGATTCCAGCCTACAGTAGAGATTGTATCCACACAGCCTGATGCAAACACCTACCTGAAAAAATGAGGTGGGAGCAACTTGGAGGACAAAATTATTTTATTTTATGTACAGCAACAAAATATTCTGCTGTCCCCTTCAGGTTTCTCAACCCCACAGTACACAGCAAGAAACCTCCCCTTTAACTAATGAGCATTGGGCTCAAGACAAGCTTTGAAAAAAGCTAGATCTGGTATCTTCCTCTTTGGGGAATTATCTTTTGTAACCATCAACTAGTCTTGAAATAACAGCATGGGAAAATAAGCACTATGAGAGTCCATCCATCCCCTAGGAAATAAACATGTCCATATGTATATACAGAAAAAACATCTATAGCATGATGTTTGTGGGAACACGGGAAGAGGAATTTCATGTTGCTTAAAAACGTAAGTAATGATGCCCAGCTGTGTCAGAGCAATAACCTGGTACTCTGACCCAGTGACAAAAGCAGATGTTAGAAAGTAAATCTGGCCATTTTTTGCATCTCTATCCCCTTATACTCCCTGAGGGTTTGGAATTGCTCTATTAAAGCTGTTAGTGGGTACTTGGAACATATATGCTGAAATCTTCCCTGAAATCCCGAATCCTTTCCTACCTGTAAATTACAGCCTTCCAAAATTAACCCTCACCAGGACAGCTCTTACAGACCTTGAACAGCGGCACACAAGTCTCAGTGACATGAAAAAGCCCCAAAACAAGACATGGGCAAGTATCTGCAATTCATTCATATCTATAATGAATTTTTCTTTTGTTATCTCTGTCTTTCAAAGGGAGAAGAGTCCTTTAAGTTAATTCAACTCCTGTTTGCTCATTTGGAAGCGCTTGAGGTTGAATTCTACTAAAAATTACTGAAGCCAAGCCAACGTGCACTGGGGATCCTGGCAGAAGAATGCAGGCACATCTCTTTTCCTTTCTAAATGGCAGGAAGGAATGAATATTTTTACATTTCATTGCTCTGTTTCAACCCTCCATTTTTGTACTTGCTCCTCCTGAGTTCACACTGTTAGGCCACGTTTCATTGCCTCCACAGTCTCACAGCACTGCAAAGGACCAAGAGGCCACCACCAGGGTATCACACAGCCAAGCTCAGCCACCTGAGTTTGCTGTAGCTCTGAAGCAGCTGCCACCACCGTGCTCAGCCACAGCCCATTCTTCTTCTCTAGGGCATATTTGTGTTGATTTCCATGCAAAGATTCCATATATTGAAGTTCCCATCCTTGAATTCCCTGGAGAAGGCTGCCCACACAGCATGCAAGCTGTTTAAAACTTATCCCTGTGCCAGTTTGGTTTGCTGTCTAGCCAGGAAATGGTTCTGCCTCCCTCTGCTCAAAGGACATCAATGTTATTCAAGTGCAGCAAGAGCAGCCATTATTTCAGCTGAAAGGAAAGAAAACGTCACCCTTTGAGGATACAAACTGCAGGAAAGCTTTGGGGCAAGAAGAAAAGACCCGGGGAAGAAACTCACAAGTGCCTAAAGGGCATAGCCACTCTTTGATGCACAGAGAAGGATCGTGCTAAGGACTGGATCCTGTTTAAAGGGCTGCATAAGTAAGCTGAGACCTTTTCCAAGCTCAATATGGAAGCACTGCAGTGTTATTCCAGTGCCAGCAGACCACGGTAAGCAAGCAGCATGTGACACTGACTTCACAGAAACCTCTTCTGGTGGCAAATGTCAGCTGAGTCTTGACGTACCTGGTGAGCCCAAGAAGGCAGGGTCTTACCCACTTAAATCTCAAACACTTAAACACAAACTGATAAGGCACTGCCTGCCAGATCAAGGGTACCCTCATACCCACTGGCAATGCCTCCTTCAAAGCATGCCTAAATAGACTCAGGCTAAAAGCTAAGGACAGAAGCAGCCAGAAGGAGTTTAAGGATCACTTGAACTTGACCGGGAAAGCTCCCTGGCTGCTCTTAGGCCAACAATGCCCTTGTGGTCGAAATGGGTTGGATTAAATTGAAGCACATCAGTCAAGAGGCCAGTCCCTTCAGGCACTCTTGACAGCCAGCACTGCCAGAGCTCCCTTCTGCCACCCCACACAGCTACAGAGAGAGTCTCCTCAGCTACAAGGCTAAAGTTAGCTGGTAACATGGAAACCTGTTCTCACTACCCACATCCCCAGATGTCAGATTAATTTAAATACACTTAACCATATTCCAAATCTACGCGTTGCCAGGAAAACAAGTGCACTAATTTGTGCCTGTGAGAAATTCAACTGACAAATCCAGAAGCAACACAAAAGTGATAAACAGGTTAGATAGTGGAAATAATCATGCATTTAGCCTTGGCTGTAATTTGTCAATACAAGGCTTTTAGCAAGCAAAAAGCATTTGCACAGAGACCTGGAAAATGAAGCACTGCCAAAGAGATCAGCTGCTAGAAGCAACACTGCCATCTCATGATTTTATTTCAAGTTTCATGATATTCAGTGTTTTTTACAGGGCTTCAGCTTTTCAGCCATTAAACATGAGCTATAAGGTGCCTAAAACAAAATACAAACCCAAATTTTCTAGCCTGGATTTTATTTCTGATAAGAAGCCTAAATATGTAACCTTTACCTATTGACCAAGAGACAAAATTGATAAACTCAAAGCACAGCATTCAAAACCAACCACGTGCTTTTGGATCACAGCTTTCCAACAGCCTGACTTTCTGCACCAGACTGCCATCCTCATGAGCTAGATAAGCATAGCAGCTCAGCTCACAAACAGATTTGAGAAGCTCTGACCCTCTGCTCTAACAGCTCGAGAGTCAACTTTTGGGCATCCAAGGGGGACAAAACTAAACAAACAAAGAAAGGAGCCTACACCTTCCCTGGACTACAACTGCCAGGAGGGACCAGAACATTCCAGAGCTTGGAAACTTTTCTAGTTCCTAGAAAAAACTAAACACACCTGATAGACAAACCACCCATAGATCTCCTCTCTGACAAAAGGTCACCAAGAGGTCCTAGTGTGATGTTCACCAGCATGTGAAGAGTCATTTAAACCTGAAGCAAGAAGGCCTTTTGCTGCTCACAGCTGCTCTTGCTGCTCCTTGCTCTTCAGCTGAGAAGGATGGAGACACAACCTAGACAACTCCTCCCAGAGATGTTTCTTGCCCCAGCTCCAGGTTCTCCCACCATGCTTCCCACTGCCATGCTTTCTCTGGCCTAGCAGGAGCAGGGATAAGTCCTGTACTCACATGAGTTCAAAGCATCCTCTCACTGACATGCTCAAGGCCTCTCTTGATTTTATTAATTTTATTTAATTCACAACAGCTGGGAGGCTTCTAAGTAGCTTTAATGGCCTGTAGGATGGAATTATTCTGGAGTGGCAGGAACAGGTTAAGCTAGAGTGATCCAAAGCTAGTAAGGCTCACTGAGGAGCACACAGGGCACAGCACCCTGACTCCCCCAGCTGGCCTGCAGCTGCACCCCAGCACCAAAGCTGGCAGGAGCTGCTCGGAGGCCCAAGAGGAGTTTCTCCCAGGCCACATCTGCTCTTGGAGGCAACAAACCCGTGATGGCCAGCAGAATGCTCAGCTTTGAGAGCTGCAGTCTTGGTGACAGGTCTTGATTCAAAGGGGCACAACAGCAGATGCACTAGAAGAGCTTTTCTCACCTTCCCTCTCCATAACTTCACTTAACAAGAAGAGATTTTCTGGGCTATTATGTTTTCAAAGGAGCAAACTAGAACAGCTGGGCTTGTATCTTTTTTCCCTTGCAGAGGAACACCAGTAGAGGCCACCACAAACCCAACTGAGCAGGCTTTCAGCCACAGAGGCAGGTGTGTGGGTTCACCCACACCAAGGGGAAAAGGGACTGAAGACAGGATCAGAGTTTCAATTATGTCTTGACCAGTATTTGAACAAGGCATCAAAGCAAGCTTCATCACTGGCAGCCTTCAGAATCTCTTAATGTATTATTCAGTTTTGTTTTAACTCCTCTCTTCACTCTGAAGTTCATTATTATACTCAGAAAAGCCCAAGTGAAAAACCAGTAAATAATATGGCAGTATTTCCTGGGCATCATGTAAAGTGCTGGGGCATTCAGCAAACAGAAATCCCACTGAATCTTCACTAAGAGGCTGGGGTTAAGCTGTCATCCCTACATCCTCTTGCAATTCATAATAAAGCCTCATCTACTGATGTCAAATCCCATTTCTGGTAGGAGAAACTAATAGAGGCCAGCTGTTTTTCCTCTGTTTTCTCCCCAGTTAAATCATCACCTCAAACTCCTACATATACAAAGATCCCCATCCTTATATCCACTGCCTCCTTAGAAAACTACTGGCTGATGAAAGTATGCAGAAAACATGCAAGAGGCCACATCTGTACCTCCAAATAAGATTCTTTCAATTTAAGAGATATAATTTGTCACTGGACTAACAAATGCAGCTCAAGCCAAGACTTATTTCAGAGCTTATACACACCAACGTAAACTCCACTCTGAATTGGATTAAGCTTTTGCTTAATCCAAAAGAAGCTTTTATTAAAAAGCCATTTTTATTTCCTGAGCGGGAAGATTTTTCAGGCAACAACATCTAGAACTTCTGTAGCCAGTCTGCATGGTCCACCTCATTAATATACTTTTTAAAGAAACCATAAAAGCAGAAATGCTCAGGCCAGTCTCTCTGGCACTGTTTCTGGATCCTGCATGGGGATGCTTACCTCTCTTTGCCTTTTGCACTCCATAAAAATGCAACAGCAGCTTCAAGCAAGGCCAGATTAAAATCCCCCACTCTGGCTCCAGCAGAAGCATTTCATTGCAGGTGTTGTGAAGACTGACCCGGGCATGAGGAGCTCCTCAGGTCTGGGCTGGGTGCACGGACACAAACCCCAGCATTGCAAAGCAAGCCCACCTTCCCAATCCACCTACAGACACTGCTTGGACTGGACAGGCAAGAATAAACAAATAACTCCAAGAAATTACTGCTCCCAGCTGTTTCTAAATCATTCTTCTCTGTTGAGCAATGTGTTATTGAGCATTGTGAGTCACTAATTGACCATCACAGATAAAGGCCATGTAAATCAAGGTAAGAGGGGTCAAGAGAAGGAAAGTGTGCACGTGCTTTTCCCCAACTGCTTATGCTACATATTGGTTACTGAACACACCTGTGAGCTCACAGATATCTTCACTTTTAAAACTCTGATAGACCTCCCTCTGTCACTAGATTGATACTCTATAAAGAAAAGAATGAAGCATGACAGAAGATTTTGATGTCTGAAAGGTTTCTGCAAAGAGGATCAGAGTGTAACATCCTCCCTATTCCCTCAGGACAAACAGCACAGATGGCTTGAAGTGATGATAAAAAGAAATTTAGACTGGTTATTAGGAAACTATGAGGAGGTGGTGATTGAGGGAAAAGGAATAAAAGAAAAAACAAAGACAAATGCCCAGCTCAGGTGTAAGGACCGGAACAGGTCCCCTAGAGAGAGCTGCCCCCAGTGTCAGCCCCTGGAGGTTTTCCAGAAGGAGCCACACAAATGTGTGCTGGAATTGCACAGAGACTGCAAGGAGATGGGGAGAGCCGAGGGGATGATAGGTAACAGTGTGTTTTCTCATTGCGACATGATGACCAGATTTAATTCACCTTGTTTTGTTACAAATGCTTTCACCAACAGCCATGTATCTATTAGAGAGCTGACAGGAGATTAGCACTTGAAGGAAATGCATTCACCAAAGGTGAATGGCAATTTAAGACATTTTCAAAGGTCTGAATAGAGGAGGAGAAGCTCTTAGCCTCAACAATTCACCCCTGCCCAATCTCATGACTTGAACTACCACCGTGAAGCAAAGACCCGTTCCAAGGCATTTGACAGGGTTTAGGAACAGCAACATTGTAATTTCCTTTTTGATCCAAAGAGTCCGTGGGAATAAAGGCTTTCTCCACTAATTTCAGCTACCCAGATACCTTTTACTGGATGGTACATGACAGAAGAGGGTAATTCCTTTGGCATTTTGTTGTTTAGCTATAAGGAACTGCATTTTGAAAACATAATAATTCTTTCTCATCAGGTCAGTAAAATAGGGTCGACCATGCTAGGGTTTTTATTGACTCAAGAATAGTACAACTAAGCTCTTTTTTTCCTGTTTTATGCTCATACATGCTAATCCTTTAAAATGAAATTTTGTAGAAGTTACTTTTCTTTGTTTAACTATGAAGTTAAAGAAATGATACCGTAATGCTCTGGATAATGTATAACAGCTTTTGTCCACAGATTTTTTGGCATCTCTGTCCTTAATGTTGCCACAGAAAGCAATAAAAAATATTTTAAAAAGACCAGGAATTTCTGAAAATCTTTTATAGTTCATTAGTGACCAGATCTTTCCAGGATCTCCTAAGACTTATGCAATTCTTTCCACACATTGGTATTGGCTGCACTCCATAAATGTAACTATTCAACATACATATTTGTTCTGTTTGGTCATCAGTTCCTTAAAAGCAATTTTTCCATTCAGGAAAAGTCCAGTTCTGAACCTGTAATACAATAACCTTAACCACATAACCGTGGCAAATTTCAATGACAGTTGTCTAAACCCAACAGCTATATTTTAGACACACCTTTACAAGAAGTGAAAACCCAGTCTGGATGGTTCAAAACACTCAGTAGTGCTCTTCTGGATGTCAGAAAACACTTCAATGAGTGTCTGTGGAAACACTTCAAAAACACACACATCTTTTATTCCAGTAACCAGGAATAATAATTTCAAATCTTTGCGTGTCATGAAATCAGTTACACCACACAATTCCCACATGGAAGCAGCTGAGGACCTGGGCAATTCCATGGTGACACAGAGGATTGAGGTGCACCAGGCTCCCTGGCTTCTCACCCTATTAGGGAGCTAATGTGCCTAATGAGAGACTGGTGGCACTGACAACTTTAATGTAGATCCTTTATGTGATTGAGCAGGGGGAACAAGCTCCCAGCTACCAGTCAGCACTGTAGGAGGCATCCTGTTTATTTTTCTTTTTCTGTTTCATTGAAACACAAGAGTCACTGATTATTCCAAGTGGCAGAAAATGTGAAAAAAAACTTAGCTTAAACAAAATAGTTTTTCAAACAAATATTTTTTCAATACCTAACACTGGCTATATACTTATTCTGGCTTCTTAAAATAGCGACCTGATCCTTGAGCAGAGGTGGTCACAGGTAAAGCAATTACTTTGACTAGCTAATGTATAGAGAAATGATAAAAATTTCATCAACCCTTTAAATAAATGTTTGTTATTTAACAATGAAAATGGAAAATCATCTTGTGTTGACTGATGCCATTTCCATCATCCATCTATGGTTGCCTAGTTTCAGCATTATGCAGTGATCATGTGAATGAATACTCATAAAATGGCCTGACTCGTTACATAATGCTTAAACAACAAGCACTCAGACTAAATCTTCCAGTAATGAAGTATTTGAAAGTGTTGGTCATCACCAAAATTACTAACAGGCTCTAAGTCTGTATGATAAGGTTGGATGAGACACCAAATGTGCATTAACTGAGAGCTGAAACTTGACCTCATTGCAGTCTTCACAGCAGGACATTGTAAAAAGTTATGTGTGATAAGTTATATATGACTACAAGGTAACATAAAGCTATTAAGAGTTACAGGAACATATATTTACTGATATTTAGCATCTATTTAGTATCTATTTAAAATTTGACTTGCATCGTTGTCACCTAAAGTGTGGCATCAAATCACAGAATTAAGTTTCCCTGTGAAGTTTGGCAGCAGTTTGAAAGACCAGTTGTCTGAAAGGACCTTCTCAACTCCTTGATAATAAACCTACAAAGTCTTTTTGTGCCAGGGATTTCTCTCCTACAGTTGTGTGTCTGTATTTCCCTGGAGGGGATGCAGGGGAAGTGGGGTAAGAAACAACCCACAAAGGTGTGTTAGGAACTGTGCAAATTAAGCCAGAGTCATTTGAAAGGGCCTCAAGAGGTGAATAAATCCCATCTCTTGCTTACAAAAGGGGCAGTTTTGCAGTTAGACTTGATTGCCAGGCCTTGACCAGTTGAGTTTTGAAAATATCCAAGATCAAAGTTTCCATAACCTGTGTGACCTCCAGCACTTAACCACTCTCACTACAGTTTTTTCTTCTTGTGTCCAATAAAAAAATTGCTTTTATTGCTACAATTGTGACAATTGTCCCTGTCCTTGTGGTGTGCACATATAAGTATTTACCTCCATTTTCTCACACACATCCATTGGGGTTTAGATCTGGGGATTAGACCAGTCCCTCAACCCCAGCCTTCCTCCTTCCCTCTGACTCCTTTCTCATATGCTCTGGTCCCCTAAATATTTCACTGGATTTCTTCTGGATTTCTCTCTCTGATCTCTCAATAAAGCAGTTACTAAGAAGTGACAGATCAAGGAGCAAAAGTCATTTTTAATCTGCTTTGAACATTTTAGTGGTTTTCACACTGACAGAATAGAGCAGCACCAGTGAATCCATCTCTGAACAAGCAGTGATCATAACAAAACACCCAAAGGGTGTGCTCTTCTTTTCCTGCAACAGAGAGGTTTGTCAATGACTTCAGTCTCACTGACCTCTTGCTAAGAGCCACCACACTTGTCAAAAGTCTTCTACCATAACAGAGAAAAAATAATTGCACTGTAAAAACAACCAAGAGCCTTCAAGACAGCATTAGGATAAAACCAGACTTACTGGACATGAAGAGTTTATTTCTTTTTTATTATGAGCTGCAACAGACACCTAGCAAGTTCAACAGCAATTCACATAAAATATTCCAGCAAATCTGCATTTCAGGGTAAAACAGAAGGATTACAATACCAGATAAATACTCGGCCCATGTAGAAGAGATTTGTTATATTTATATGTACATATATATGTGCCAGTGCACATATGTGCCCTAAGCAGTTTCAAAGGCTTAGAAGAGGGAAAACCTCTGTGTTCTGACTGATTTTACAGGAGTAGTAATCTGTTACATATAAATACAATTTAACTGTCCAAGCCCCGACTCAGCTGCATAAAACCATCTGAAAAACAGCATTCTGCCTCCCTCCCAAATAAACAAAACATGACCTTCCACATTGATGTAGAATTCTTGCACCTCAAACAAGAAAAAAGGAAAACAAAGAAAGAAAAAAGAAAAAAAAAGAGAAAAAAGAAAAAAGAAGAAGAAAAAAGATGACATTTCTCAGGAAGTACTTCTCCTCACATGAACCACCTCCCTATCAGGAGTCTGCAAAAAGCATGAGGCTACAAAGTGAGCTACACCAAATGAAAATCATGTAGTAGTCACTTATAGTTTAAGAGTAAAATACTTTTGAGTGATTTACTTAGTAATGGGCATTTTAATGATTTAAAGTTAGCAGTGTGCTAACTTAGCTAAATTAAGCTGGCAAAGAGAACACACAGGAGTGTATAATGCTAAAGATACCATAGTCAATACACTCATGCTGTTTTTCAGCCTGTACAGGTAGAAAGGTTGTCAAGAGATTACAGAGCAGTATAATATGTGTCCAGAGAGGAATTAAAATATGCAGCTTCCACCATCAAGTGCCTGATCAGTGTGGCTCATGAGGGTACAAAGCAAACATCTCTTGTTTCCACTTCACGGGTATCCACTTCAACACCCATCTTCCAAATGGTTCAACCAACAAACAGGTAAGTGGCTTGCCCTTTGCTGGAACTGGATGAGGCATTTTTCAAAGCCATTTTACAGAGCAGGATAAAATGGAGAGGGTTTTATGATAAGACTACAGATAATTGCAGCAAGGTCTTCTCTGCATCCCAAGCAAAAAGGAGCAATATTGTACAATAATTCAGGTCAGGTGGCAAACAGCAAGTTATCACCACTCACACTTGCCATGGTGTCTCTGTCTAGCACTTAGCACCTGTTTTGACTGGTCCTAGAAACATCACTTTCTTGAGCATTCTATCCCAAGAACTGCTAAAGTAGCAAAGTGGTAACAGCTCCCAGCAGCAATGCAGACAGAAATTGCTGGGAGGAGGTGGGACAAAAAGCATCCTCAACCAGTCAACTGGGAATTGAAGAAGGAAACCGAGTCCAACAACTCTCTGTAAAAGACACTGTACCTTAAAAAACCCAGAAGGTTTACACTTCACTTAAGTGTTCAAGTTCTTTGCTCAAATTTAATGAATAAATGATATGTCTCCCTTACAATGACTTATAACCAAATTAATATCAATTGATCCTTATTAATGAAAAATTAAGTAGACTGATCCTCCTAGAAACTGCAAAAGGTAACACAGGTACAGCCTTAACATCTTCACTCAGAGAAGAGGCAAGAGACCAAGACACTACCAGTGACAAGGAGAAAAGCTGAGCAGAGATAAAGATGTAGTTGTGGCCAAAAGGCACTCTCCATTTCTCCTCCATCATGTATTACTTAGAAAGAAATACCAAGATCTAAGCCTACAAGGGAAAACAAATACTTTCAGTTTATTATTTTAAGTCTTTAAAATAGAACTCTACTGAATCTCAGCATCACTGAGACCTACACCAGATCAATAATTATCTTTGCTCATGCTCCCCTCTGAAAAATGGCCTTACTAATTGAAACACATCCAAGTGAAACTCTAAGGAAAAAAAAAATCTAATTTTGCTTTTTGTGAATCAATTTCTGACTCTCCCAGACAGTGAAAATCCCTTTTCCTAGCTTTATTTTAAGAGTATTACAAAAATGTGCCTCAAGTGCAGAACACAGAAATTGCTGGTACTCATGGGCTAAAGTTTAATTTTTCTCAATTTCTACAGCTGCCAAAAGGTATGCAATTTAAATTTGTACTTCAGCTTATTGCTTTAATTACACAATCTGTATCTTCAGCTTAGGTAATAATTATATACTTGGTCAGCAGATGCTAAGACTAACACATAAGTTGTAGGATGTCAGATTTTGGGCAAGTGGCAGAAGGGGAAGAAACATATCAGGATACAGAGTATTGCCATAAATCTTTTTCACAAAGCAGTCACAAAGAAAGCGTTTATCTGAAACTGAGTAATTTAGTGATGTGTCTGTCTGCCTTACAGCTGCAAATTGAACTCTAAACCAGAAAAGAATGTACTAAACCTGTTCCAAAATGACCAGATGTGCACACTCAAACACCATTCACACCACTCTGGTGAACAGCTGGAGCCAAGTTTTGACAAGGGCAACACTGCAGTTTAGCAGTGACAGACAATATAATGTGAATTATAACTAAGTGATATGCTTCAGCCCAAACCCAACAAAAAGCTAGGGACACTGCAGTGATCCTTTGCATAGCCAGGGAACACTAATGCTAAATTCAACAGGCAAAATCAGTGCTGACCTCTTACAACAACACACGGAGACTGAACATCTGGGGAGCAAAAAACCCTAACAATTACTATTTAGATTAAGAGATAAATGCACTTCTGATACATCTCCCAGTCATCCCTCCTGTCCCACACGGTGGTGTAGCCTCAGAGCACACAAACTGACTTCCCTGAAACTAAACCCAGACATGCTCCAGGAGCACACAAAGCACCCCAACCAGAGCTAACCTGACACGACCCTCCACCCTGCAGTAAAATGTTCAGCAGGGACACTGGGAGCAGTGGTTTCACTCCACAGAACCAGCCCTAAGGAGCCACAACGCTGAAGCCATGGCCACCTCTGGCTGCACCTGCTGGTGTGCACAGCCCTGCCCCATGCAGACCTGCACCTCCTGCACAAGAGCCACAGCTCCACCAGGCCCAGCAAGAGATGAGGGTTTCCACTGCTGGGCTGCAACAAGCCATGGTGTGTCTCCATTTTGACTAAAATATCATAGAATCATAGAATGGTTTGGGTTGGAAGGGACCTCAAAGATAAATTGATTCCAGTCCCACTGCTGTGGACAGGGACACCTTCCACTGGACAAGGCTGCTCAGAGCTCCAGCTCCATGAACACTTCCAGGGATGGGGAATCCACAGCTTCTCTGGGCAACCTGTTCCAGTGCCTCCCCACCCACACGGTAAAGATTTTTTTCTAATATCTAATCTAAATCTACTCTCAGTTTGAAGCCATTCCCCCTTGTCCTGTCACTACCTGCTCTTGTAAAGACTCTCTCCATCTTTCTTGTAGGCTCACTTCAGGTACTGGAAGGCCTCAATTGGGTCACCCCAAAGCCTACTTGTTAGCAGGCTGAACAAACCCAGTTCTGTCAGCCTTTCTTCACAGCAGAGGAACTCCATCCCTCTGATCAACTTGGTGATCTACCTGAATAAACTCTCCAGAATCTCAGAAGCTGTGCTACAGCCTAGTCAGCACCACCATTTCAGCATCACTTGTTTTACTTGTTCATCAAATCTGCTCTGCCAAACCAAAACGCAGTTTAAAGGGAGAACTATAGAAACTAATTAAAATCAAAAAAAGCATCAGATCTAAAGGCCAGAGTGAAATGAGTCATAATAACTTGACTCCCTTGTGACATAACTTTTACCTCCTGATTTTTTCACATGCACCATTTCCTTGGCACAGATACTACTCTGAACCCTGATCAGCTATTCAAGCACAGCTGGGGAGTTATGGTGGGTGGAAAGAGATGTGCCATAAAAGCAAATCAAAAACTAAATAAAATACTTTCTTAAGCTTTCCTCATAAGCAAAACATTGCTACACAAAACTACTTCTGAAACTTTGAAAACCTAAGCTGAGGTTTACACACATTTATCACCTACAGTATATGTGCAGCATATACTAAAGGAGCTTATGCTTTTGGTTAGGTTTCAAAGAAAGACAAATCAGATTAGCAACAGTCCCTAGCTAAGTAGCCACAATTAGAGACTACTGAAATGACTTTTTGTTTTTAAAATCTCATTTTCCTGCTCATTTTATTTATTTGCTAGCCCAGTTGCTTAGAGAGAGTAATTCAGATTTGGGAAAAAAATCCAGCCATAGCCATCACCTTAACCCAAGGGGCTAGGAGGTGCTTCCCAGAGCTGGTCCTGCACACCCTGCCCAAGTACAGGTGCTGTGCTCTCACCAACCCTGCAGGATTGCTCAGGAGGTGCTGAAGGCACCAGGTGAGCCCATGGCTGCCCCAGCACCTACAGCCCACCCTCACTGCAGAGAGAGGGACAAGGGTGAGCTCCCCAGACCTCCCAGCTCCGCAGAAGGGCTCCCCACTCTCCAGCTTCCCTCAGATGTGCCCCTTCTCACAAAAACTTGTGCCAAAACAAGTGTTTTGGCACTGGCAGCATGTGGCAGATCACATGCAGGTTTAAAATACAGCATACACATGGTCAAGAGTGATCAGATGCAACTATTTCTGCTTACTAGCTCCACACGTGCTGGCAGATTTGCTATACAGTTGTTTTAGTTAACTGATAAATACTGAAGGTGTTGGGAGTGCATTGAAATGATGGGCTCTTCATTCAAACCAAGTATGACTTTAAACTGATTTATTATTTATCCTCCATCTTTTAATAAAGCAAAAAACTTAGATTATGCATCTTCTGAAAATAGACCTGCATATTGTATGCATGACAAAACCACATGCAAAGTTACCAAAAAAGCTATCTGTAGCTTAGTCAACATGTTTTAAGTAGCCACTGGAGATTCAACAGAAAAGTAAACTTGCAAAGCAATAGCAGCAGACCTGCAGGGGGAACAGGCACTGCTGAGGTCTCAGTGCCCATGCACTTCCAGGGGAGAGGAGGTGACTTCAAACCAACTCTAACCTGATCCCATGAACTGAGCAACCCTCAGTGGTGGGAACTTCCCAAGTGCCCTCCTGGAGGGCAAATTTCAGGCCATTTTCATCCAAAAGGAAACCAGGTCATGGACTCCAGGACTGCTCTGAGATTTGAACCAAAGCACAGTGCACAAGGATAAATGAGATTTGCTCCAGAGCCTCATTCCTGGGTCAAAAATAAAATGCAAATGCAGAAAACACCCACCATCTGTTATGGTCATTTACTTGACTATAGATTTCCCTTTGCTCTCTACACTGAAAATATTTGCGCTTATACATTCCTCTGGTACAATTTTCACTGTCAATTTTGCCTGCAGTTCAAAAGAATTGCAAGAATTCTGTTCAGCTTCACAGCTCTCAGTTTTCAGCTTTGTCTGCTGACTCCAGCTCCCATGAGCTTAGCCCAGCTGGGGAGCACAGAGGGCCACCTCCTCATTATCCCCTCTCTCATTAAAGGGTTGGCTTATTTGCACACTTGTTCACAAGTCCTTCCTCTTTGGAGTGCAGTACTGGATGCAGCTACTGCAAACCAATTGATTTTAGGAACATATCCTCATTTAAATATGAAATTTTCTCTGTAGGTAGGCTGAAATGTTACATGCAGTAAATGTACCAGACCAACATTTTCTTAGGTGAGTAAAAATAGTACCTCAGTGGTGATTTGCAATCAATCACCCTGCCTGACCAAAGTAAAACAGGGTACCAGGGGGTCAGAAGGGGCTCTTCAACTACCATTTTGTCAATAAGCTTACCAACAGTAGGGTAAGCTTTTCTTCATGGGTAACTGTCTTTCAGGTCATCAGATAAATACTTTCACAGATCTCTTTCAAGAAGAATAATCCTGTGAGCTTGGCACTTCCATTTATTTATTCTTCAGGAAATTAAGAAAGGCAGCATAAAAATAATATTTAATAAAATGCTGTTTTAAAATGTATCTCAAAGTCTGCCAAATCTTGACTTAGCTACTATGCTCAATAATAACCTGTATTCCTCACCACAACTCATGTTCCATTGCAGACTCAAAAAAAGAATCCCAGAATCACAGGATGAATTAGGTTGAAAAAGTCCTCTGAGATCACAGAGCTCAACCTATGAACATCACCTTGCAAAGCAGACCATGGCACTGAGTGCCATGTCCAGTCTGTCCTTAAACACCTCCAGGGATGGTGACTCCACCACTCCCTGGGCAATCCATTCCAACACCTAACAAATCTTTCCATGCAGAAATTCCTCATGATGTCCAACTTGAACCTCCACTGGCACAGCCTGAGGCTATGACCTCTCATCCTGGTTACCTGGGAGAAGAGGCCAACCCTCCTCTGGCTACAGCCTCCTTTCAGGTGGTTGTGGAGAGCAGCAAGGTCCCCCCTGAGCGTCCTTTTCTCCAGGCTGAGCACTCCCAGCCCCCTCAATGACTCCTCATATGACTCACTCTCTAGAGCCTTTATCAGCTTCTGTGCTCTTCTCTGAAGGAACATGTGAGTGTCAAATTTTCACATGCTCATGCCTGGGTACAAAGTCCTGGTAAATGAGCATTCAAACATCCTGATGAAAACTGAGCTGTATTCTGTACAAAAAGTTGTGTTGCAACTACACTGTTCCTAATGTTAAAAAAAAAAAAAAAGAAATTATACATAGGTAATCAGATACTCAGCAGTGTGACTAACTTAAAATGTCCAGCTCTCCAGCTCTTTTGACAAATTTGACAGCTGTTCTGGCATACATTTTTCCTGCCCTTTTCATCCCTTCTTTCTTCCCCATTTTCACTCTAACAGATGCTTTTATTCTGTTTGGGGTTTCTTTTTGGTTTTTTTTGTTTCTCCTCCTCTCTTCAGTGGCAGCACCGGGGGGAGGGAGGGAGGGAGGAAGCGTAGGGTGCTAATGCACAAAGCAGTGCTTGTTAAAAACTGGACATATCCAGGCAATTCGCCAGCTTTAATTCCAAAGCCCCTGCTTGTGATTCGAGGCTAAAGCGGAATATAGCATTGTTCTATCTGTCTGTAGGACACCGCGTCTTCTGTGGAAGAGCAGTTCAAAACAAAGGCACAAAAAACAGCTTGACACTCCCCCCAGCCTCCAAACACACACTTCATTCCAGAAAATACCATATTCATTGGCCTTCAGAGTTGTTAGAAATAAATCAAGCAGAAGAAAAAAAAAAAAAGGATTATCTCACAAACATGATGAAAAAACATTATTCAAGTTCACAGTGGACATGGTAAAAGCCAAAAAGAGCAAAATTCTGCTGCTTTTATTGGATTTCTACATTCAGCCTTTGGATTTGGATCTTTTTGCAGTGAAAACTGTTCATGAAGAAGAGATATCAGAATCTGGCCTGAAAATACCATGATGACCTGTGTCCTTGAGAAATGTAAAGTATTGACACAGCTTCCCAAATTCTTTTAAACCAGACTGTGAATTCCATATTAAATTCATGAGGAGTTCTTCCATAATGCTAGAGAAGAGGCGACTTAGGTGAGAAACTGCTCATACATGTAAATCAGTGCCTCTAAAGCCAAGACTGAGATTAGTTTATGAAATGAGGGAGGGAGAAAGACAAGGAGAAATTAGACTTAAAAGTGTAATGAGTAATAGTAACACACACTTTCCCTCTCATAATTTGCCATGTAGCCCAATTTGTCCCAACAGATGTTAAACCATAACTCAATTTAACAGTGGAAAGAAGTACTAAATTGTGAAATGGGCACAACATGAGTTTAAATTCCAGATGATTTATGCCACATTGCATTACTAGCATTACGTATCCAAAATAAAATGCATACACTGACATCTATGGCAGTAGTAATGTATTGAACTACATACAGAAGTTGTGTGAAGAGATAAATCAAGATTTAACTGACAGGGTCCCAAGCACAAATTTTAACTCACTTCCCGTTTAGACAATTTTTTTCTTTATTAACCTCATGTGCAAGGAGTGCTTCTTTTCCCATGACTTTCCATGTTTCCATGTGCAGCCTTTCCCATCCCTAAGTGTAATCCCCCTGCTCAGAGGCGCTCCCTCTCCTCTCTAACCAGGTCACCCAGTCGCTGGTGGAGCAGGGAGCAGGGCCCCACACAGATGTACGTCCTCCTGCTCCAGCTGCAGGCTCTCTGCCTTCCTTTGGATGGCCACTGACAGAGCACACCAACTTTACTAGCAGAGCACAAGGGAAAACTCAATCTTTAAAGATGGGTTAACAAAGAGAAGGGACTGCATGTCTCAAGAGCAGGAAGGAGTACAAGAGCTTCTCCATTCAAGAGTAGCCAAGCATAGGAACTCCAGGAAATGCAGCTACTCTTTTCAAAACCCTAAACCCTGTCTGCCACCTCTTCTCAGTCATGTAGCAGAGGCTGAGTCCTTCTGTTGTCTGGATGACCATGGAACTCAGCCTTCCCAGGTGAACACAGAAACCAATTACAGCTGGGACATGCTTCATATTTATGAAGCTCCAGAGGTGGAAGAACCCCAAAAGAGCTTCAAGTCAAAATTCCAAACTGGCAGTGGACTTTTCCATCATTTTTTCTTGCTTAGTTTTTGGGGGTTGTTTTGTCATTTTGTTTGTCTGTCTCCTCTAAAATGATAAAAAGCTATAAGTCTTTCATATTTACACAAGCACACATAGGAAGAGAGGACACTGCCATGAGAATGCTGGAAGGAAACTAAACTGCAGGAAAAATCTGCCATTGGTTTCTTAAAGGCAAGGCAATGCCTCTTTTTCAGCTACAGCTCATTTTGCCTTCCAGTCTTCCACTTCATAGTTGCAACAGAAAAAACCAAAGGGATGTGATTTATGAGCCTTTTCAGACATCACTCTTTTGGAGAGTGCAAACACGCACACTAGCTGATAATGCTAAGAACAAGTATGAATAAAATCTGCAACTCTGAGTCACGTGTTTCCACAGAGAAACTTCTTCAGCATCACCCTCTATTTAGGCACTGAAGCATTTTGAAGACAATAATTGCCCATAAAGCACCTTGAATATGTAAAAGAATGAGAAGTGGGCTAAAAGAATTCAACTCACTTGCTCAAAGCCATAAACCCAAGAAACAGGTACAGCTATGACTTCAAATTCATGTAAATCACTTGAGTCTGGCGGCTACAGCATATTGCCTTAATGAACAGCTTAGCATTTTGCTAAGTCAATATGCTTGTTCTTATAAAGAAAAGCTCTTGGGAAGATTCTCAAGAACATTTTAATCAGACAACACTTTCTGTACTCAAAAACATAATCCTCTCTCAACAATGTTAATGTATAAAACTGACATTAAAAAGCAAGAGTGACTGAAGGGGCTTTACAATAACCCTACAAATTACTCAACTGCCATGTAAGACTTGTGTTCCTCCATGTTCAATACATGTAAGATACCCTAATCCCTCTCACTGCCCTTTAGGACATCCTGCTCTTGACAATTTCAGCTACGAGGAAAACTTCCATGTTGTCTTCTGAGTCTAGTAAAGTTACACAATCCTATTTAATGAAGGCTAAGCATCATGACCCCACCTTGCAGCTCATGTGTTGCAAATTCTAACCAACCTGGCTGTTAAGAAATCATGCTTTTTGGAAAGCCAAGAGTTAAGAGAGCTGTTGCACATGAAGTGTTCATTTAGAGAGGTCAGAAGTTCTGCATCCTCAAGCATTTTCTTAAATACTCCATTTTGTAACAAGGCACTTATTTCCCAACCTGTCACACAAAATAACTTAGTTGTTCTACAGTTAAGTCTACTGGACTCTTAAAACAAACTAACTTTGTAACTTTGTAACAAGCTAACAAACTAACAAACTAACTTGTGTAACTTTGATAAGATGGTGCATGCTAAAATATTATTTG
This sequence comes from Zonotrichia leucophrys gambelii, assembly GCF_028769735.1. NCBI lineage: Eukaryota > Metazoa > Chordata > Aves > Passeriformes > Passerellidae > Zonotrichia > Zonotrichia leucophrys. The sequence continues at coordinate 18,863,677 of NC_088169.1, read as the reverse complement.
CTGTTGTCACAGCACAGGTAGCTCACAGATTGGACTGCACCTTCACACACTGCTGGGCCAACGTTTTATGCAGAGGAAAAACCCAGCAGATCATTGGGCCATCGTTGATAAACAAACCCATGAAACAGTCCCTGCTTCTAAATAGTTAACACTCTAGGCTTCTGTTCTACAGGGGCACACTCACATGTTTAATTGTTGTATGTATATATGTGTGCAAGGTATGACAGGTAAATGATGCAGCAGACACTGAGAATGCCACAGTTATAAAAGCACAAGGTGACATCTCTCAGCTATTTTTCTTCTATAACCATGTAGACAGGGGGTAGGCAACAGAAGAATGTATTTCTGACCATTCAGACACTTAAAGAAAAGATACCAGCAATAAAACTGAAGGAAGTTGCTTACTGTTGTCTTCTCAAAGGACACATTTCTAGCAATACAAAGGTATCACAAATTTTTTTCTTTTAAAGAAACTGAACAGTCACTACAAAGCAACACTGCTGCATTTATAGTACCACTTTATTTTAAAAGGCACAGTTTCTGCCACCTAGCTGCTACATGTAGGTTTAAGTATGGTTGTATCTAAAGGAGTTTCAGCATTTCAGTTTATTTCAGAAAGAATAAACTTTCATCTCTTTCATTTCAAGGAGATGAAAGTTTATTCACAATATAATGCAGTTTTGAAATAGTGTATTAAAGCATTAATTTATACCATCTATAGATCTATAGAAGAATTATTAGCCAGGAAGGTTGTAGAAGTAAATGCTAGCACTTCATTACTGAAAAATTAACTCACATCTGGGGGTGTTTCTGCGTTTTTACAAAAGACTGAAAAATGCAACTCAGAAAAGCCTGCTCTGCTGCAGTCCTTGTAATCTGTAATCAATACAACACTTCCCAACACATACATGACTGTCAGAAACCCTGGTTTTTATTAATGTATTTTGCAACTATGAAACAGCAAAACATTTGAAATGATACTACAACTTCCACCACAGACCAAGTTTTTTTTCTTATTAGAATTGATTGCTAGATGGAAACCAGTGGTAAAAACAGAGCTGGAAAAACAAAGTGTTTTGTGGTTCTGGGAAAAAAAAAAGAATTCCAAGTCAAAGTTTGTATGCACATTGCCCCATTCTTAACCTGAAACATCTGTTAGGGGCCAGTAATCATGCTTTCACAAATCATTTCTCTGCATAACCTTAATAATTGCACTGTACTTCATTTCCATGGTGGTGATCTTCAATCACATCTCCAAGATGGCGCTCATAGCATAAATCATGTTTTGTAGATTTCATTATAATCAGAAGTTGTTTCCTGGATTATCACATACCAATGCATATTTCTGTAATTACTTACCTGAAAAATGAAGTTAAGGAAGTCTTTCATTTGGTCTTTAATGCAATGTTTCAGCCAAATAAAAATTATTCCAAGTCATGCTTTATACACTGTTCCAAACCATGTTTTTCTGCTTCTAAGTCTAACATAAAATATGACTTTTCCTGTCCATTAAAGCAAGCAAGCATTTGCAATAGCAATAAACCACTACTGCAAAGTCCCAAATCAGCTAAATCCTGCCTGCTGTGCACGGGTGTTTTCCAACATGTCTTTTAACAGGAGTGTGCACACAGAGACCCTGAGCAAGCAGACTCCCTGTGTGTTCTGCTGCCAGTACACCAAGCTTTGCCTCTCAGGCTCACAAGGCTGCTTGCTGGTGCATCTGAGGAGACCTGTCTAGCAGTGCACTGCTGAACTGGGATGAATTTTCACACAAATCAGGATGTGACACTAACAGATTGTACCCTGAAACACAGCTCTCCTCTGAGAATCAGTTACTTAAATATATGTGCATTTGGTTCTGTGTTCTAGCATATTTGGGTTTTTGGTTTTTTGGGGTTTTATCAATATGCATTCTATACTTTCACTTGCACCCATTGCCCCTCTGCAACTTGCCAAATAATGGGAAAGGAGAGGCCAACACTGAGCATTATGAGAAGACAACTAGTCCAGAGGAGTTATCCACCTCAATCTTTATTACCTTTAAAACTATTTGGCTTTGGACCTTTCAGAGGCAAGCCATCCATTGCCACAATATTTTGTAGAAAACCACCCCCTAAAAATAATTACTGCTTTTATTTTTTAATCTCTTCACCCAAAACAAGGGAAGAGAAAACTGTTCTTTGCAACAGTAAAGCAACAGCAGTCTACAGCTTCCTCATGAAGGAAAGCATGGGGCAAGCTGTGATAGCACCCAAGGGAACAACATGAAGTTGTGTCAGGGAAAGTTTAGACAGGATATCAGGAAAAGGTTCTTCACCCAGAGGGTGTTTGGGCACTGGAATAGGCTCCCCAGGGAAGTGGCCACAGCACAAAGCCTGAGAGAGTTCAAGAAATTATTGGACAACACTGTCACCCACATGGTGTGACTCTTGGGGCTGTCTTGTGAAGGGCCAGGAGCTGGACTTCAATCATCCTTGTGAGTCCTTTCAAACAAATCCTCCTATTTCTCTTCATGGAAGAGTGAATTACGTCAGAACTTTAAAAAAGAAAATTATCAGTTTTTGCTCTTATTTTCCTTTGCAGCAGCCACCGGTAAGTATCCAGTAAATTGTGATGCTTAGCTTAAAATACAGCACAGACTCAGCCTGCTTTGGGTGATGAATTCCATAAACTCCCATTAATTGGAAGAAGTTCAGCTGAACTTAAAAACTTCAAATCAAAAATGCCTGCACTATATGTTCACTGAGGCTTTTTAACTGCAATGAACTTTTTAAAAGTTAAATTGGCCTCCATGGAACCTTTTGTCAAAAGGTCTGTACCAAAGCAAATTGAAACTTATCAGGATACCCCAATTAACACATAGTCTGTGGTGGAGAATACATAAACCCTCTAGACAAGAGAGGCCAAAGCCTCTGTCATTCCTACCATCACATTAATTACATTTGCTGGAGACTGAACAGGTGGCAGCAGAGAGATTTGACAAAACAATTCCTTAGTGTGAAGCAGCCTAACACCTAAGGAAGCTGAACAGGGCGAAAAGAAATCTATGCAATTATTTCACAGCACTGCAAATTAATTGCACTTCCAATTTTCATGACACAGTTTTATTGGAATTTTGCAATTGTTGTAACAATGCAGCACAAAATCTGAAAGGAAATTCTCCTTTTCCTTCTAAATTGGGGTTTGAGGACTGCACACAGATTTTCATTGACAGCTGCTAATCCCAGACTCCAAAGCCAGAGTGGTGAAAAGATGCTCCAACAGCAGCTATAGGCAGCTTCTCCTCCCTCACTGGGGTACCTCCCTGACTGCTTTAGCAAAGGACAGATGTTGTGCATGACCCAATTGAACACCCTTTTTTTTTGTTATGGCTTTGGGGAAGGAAGAGAATGTTGCACGCAAAATTCAGCGTTGATTAGAAAGCACTAACATTTGGCTGAGCAAACCCCAATTCAGCCCCCTGGGCCTGTCTGACCCACTAACCACTGCTTCCTAACTGCTCTGTTATGGCAAAGTTTGCCTGAAAAATGCAGAGCTTGCAGAGCAAAAGAATATGACCCTTACATCAGTCTTGAAACACTTCCTTAACGGCATACTATGAAAATCCCCATTCCCACACTCTCAAATTTATTGGTATTAAACTACACATTTGTAACAAAGATGTAACAACTGATGGAGCCTCTTTAATGACCCAACAGGGAATGCACTGAAGTATCAGACAAACATGTAACATCACTCAAACAAAGAAAATAAATAGCAAGATCTTGTCTGACTAAGCGGAAGAGATGGGGGAAGAAAGACATTTCAGTATTTTCAGAATTTAAAATGTACTGTCCCTGTGGTATACCACAGTACTTCTCCAGACAGCAAACAGGTACCACCTACCAACAGAAGAGATCCTTGTTTTGTTTCCACAACTTCCTTTCAGATATGCTTCCTTAAAACACAGGTTTTTCATAGGCTCTGGAGGCTCAGTGTTTGCCTAGGCTTTGTGCTTTCCTATAGATCTGCAACAGTAATCTTTGTACAAAGGAGAAGAGCATGAAAAGCAGGGGCAGAGTGGAACACATTGAGCCTTTTTTCCCCAAAGCAACAGCAAAGGTATCAGAGTTTCATAAGAAGAAACATGCTAGCTACACTTAAATTGTCTCTTGCAATACCATCAGCAACTTTATCAAGATCAGGTGCCCAGCTCAAATCCCAGTTCTGAAGCATACATGAAAGCCTTCATATTCTATTACCAAATTTAAAAAAATAAAACATCCATTCATCACCATGGAAGAAGGAAAAATTGAAGTAAGTACCAGCCACTAAATGCTCAGAAAACAAACAGCAAACAAAGGCCTCCAAAATAATAGCAAGTCTTGTGATTTTTTTTTTTCAGCATTCAAGGACTACAACAGACAATGGCTGGATAGGAGCAGGATCCAAGAGCAAAGATTTTGCAGTGTTAAAGAACTAGGCATCTTCAGCTCTCTGAAGGACACTGATCCTTGCACAGAAAGCAAGGAGACATCAAAGAGATGCTCTCTAGAGAACATGGGACACCTTACACAGCTAGTGGGGGTTAATGGTATCTTACAAAACTGTGATTCTTCAAAAAGGGAGAAAGGACTGCCATGTTTAGGTATTATCAGTGGTTAATGGTTTTGTAGGAGCACAGAAGATTGTTTAGTGACCTCTAATTTCTCATGTTTTCTAAAGATAAATTAGAACTTCAAAGGAAGAATCAGGGAAAATCAGAGCCAAAACCACAGCCTCTCTGTACAAGTCACACATTTGCTTTCCTTTCCAATTGTTCCCAAGCTGAAGGAATGTCCAATACAAGCCTTCAAACTAAGGACCAATTCCATTTCACTGCAGAGACAATTCTTTCACAGGGAAAAAAAGGGCACCATAACGCAATGTGCATGTTAAACATTTTTTTCCAAAAAAATATTTCAGTTTTTTGGGAGAAAGACCTTTCTAATTCAAATATCCTGCTTGTTTGGATCAAAAAATAATCCTACTGTTTTTTGTTTTTCTGCCAACATCAACTTTTTAAACACTGTAAAAACAAACAAATGGTGAAAAAATAAGAATATTCATTGCATCACTAGAGATCAGCCATGGAGGACCTTACCACTGTATGGCACAGCAGAGCAAGGCAGGAGCATTAGGGCATCCAGGCACTACACCAGGGAAGAATTTGGGAAAACACTTCAGCAGCTCCCAGTGGCTCCTGTCTGAAAAATGCCTTGGAAAACAAGTAGCACAGCTCTCATATGAGAGACCTTGAAAATGGCACTCTGTAGCTGTGACCTGATGAAAAGACAAGCAAATGCAAAATGCTCCTTTTCAAAAAGGCTTTACTGCATTTTTTAATGAAAACTCCTGTTCACCTATTACCCAGCCAACAAAGAGAGCTTGAAGAGACATTAAAATGGTGTCATCTTCATATAAAGAAGAAATAGACACATCATGGGATGTGCTCATGGGAACAAAAACCACAAGCAAGGGACTTTGAGCCTTCAAATGGATGAAGCTTCCATGGCTTGAGATTAAAACTCTGTTGCACTCTTGCTTTCCTTGAATTTCCCACACACAGATATAAAAGACAATACCCTTAAAGCTCAGAGGACTTGGATTTAATGCAGTTATCTCCAGGCAGCCCAACTATGTTAACTATTTTAGACACCCATGAGAAGAACAGCTTTCAGGTCAGTTATGCAGACAAAGTTATCTTCTCACTCTCCATTTTCTATTCCCATAGTGCTGGCTTTCTGCAGATGGGACAGCACAGACCCTGTCACCCACCAGGCCCTGTGCCCTGACAGAGTCCCAGAAAGGCTTGTCTTTGTGTTAGACAAGCCTTGGTCTCCTCCTCTATATGAGATGAGGGGTCTCATATAAACAGATACACTCCAGTCACTGAGCTGATGGAATGGCAGGAAATGAACGATGTGCAAGAAAAGGGAAAGATTTAGCAAAGCCAAATACTGCTAGAGTTAATAATCATGCCCTAATTCAAACCAGGCTCCTCTAAAGCAGGTCAGGTTAATTTTAATTACTACACAGTTTTTTTTTCTTGGCATGAGCCAAAGAGGTTCACATCAGAGGCACAGGAACCACTTGGGAGGCAGGAAGCTGCACTTATCCTGTGAGTACCATGACCCCAATCAATTAGCATGCAGTGCTGCACATTTCCTTAAATCATCTCCAGTGCATACATTCCTGCTCTCACACCCAGGCTCACCATAGCTATGAGGGAAACAAGAGATGGTGCTGATGCTTGCTGGCAACTGCTGCCCTGCCTCTTCCACGTGTCTGCAGGGGACACAGCTGCTGGGGCTAACATTTGGGAAGGTATTCTTGAGCAAACTCCTACCATGCAAATGCAGGTAAGCCCACACACAGGTTCATGAAAAGAGACCGAAGAACTGGTGTTCCCAAGCAAAACTGGAAATTAAAAGGTCTGCATGTGTGATTGAGCTAATGGCCAGTTTAGGATTATGTGAACAGAGGTTAAGTTTAGGTTACTACATAACCCTGAGAGGAGAGAAGCTACACAGCTGGGCAGAACACTGCCAGATTTCCACACTCTGCAACTTGCGCCTTAGCACATACAGGGGCACTGTCATTACCTCTGATTACACCTACTCCACAGGGCTTGATGTAACCAAAGAGTGTGTCAGCAGCCTCCACACAATCAAGGAGGACCCTCTTACATAATGTTACTATTACACCTGAAGAGTGTATTTTCCTTTGTACTTGATTAATGAAACGAACAAATAAAAGAACAAACAACAAAAAGACACCAGGAGACAAAAGAAAGCTTGTCTTCCTTCACACCAGTCCAGAAAGGCCATATGAGGACCCTCCTCAAAAGCCACTGCAGAAAGCATCACAGATGTCCAAGCCACAGCCTACACTTTGTCCTGCAGCCACAAAATCTCCTGATCATTCTGGTCTCCCACAGAAGGGATGCTGACAGTGAGTACACAGCTGAGAAGTGCTGGAATCCTGATCTCCTCCTCTCAAGCTTCATGTTTTGTGTCATTAACTTCAGTGCTTAAGAGAAACACAGCTGCCTTGGCAGGTCACACTCAAGAAGAAAGGCAGTTTCTGAGTAAGTGCAAAAGCTCCTTAAAGTCATGATGACCTAGGGGAAGGATTTTAAATTAATTGCCAGTATCTGCTAGCAGGAAGTACAGGCACAGTACATCTCAAGTGCTGTCGAAGGCCTGAGACGCAGCCTTGTCACCAGGGTGCCCTCCCCAGCTGTCTCCTTCAGGACAAAGCAGGGCACACAACAGCTGCCAAGCCTGATGGCTTCAAGTGTCACAGTTCCATCTGTGTCTGCCACAGAAGAGCACAGGTCACTGCTACAAGCCCACTCGTGATGTGGAAGTCACCTGAGTGCACAAAATGTCTCTGGCTGTACTGAATGTCTCTGGGCCCACAAGCAACAGCTCAGGATAAACTAAATTCTGGGATACTGCTGTTATGTCAGTGATTTAGCCTGACACAAGAAAATAGCATTAAAATGGCAAATAAAGGCAGCTTAACAAGGCCAAGAGTAAGGTCCTGCACCTGAGTCAGGGCAGTCTCAACCATGCATACAGGCCAGGTGATGAGTGGACTGAAAGCAGCTCTGCCAAGAATGACCTGAGTTGTTGGTGGATGAAAAAGTGACTTTGAACCAGCAGTGTGCACTTGCAGCCCAGAAAGCCAGCTGTACTCTGGGCTGAATCAAAAGCAGCATGGCCAGCAGGTTGAGGGAGGCAAGTCTGCCCCTCTGCTCAGGCAGTGTGATACCCCAGCTGGAGCACTGCACCCAGCTCTGGGCTGCAGCATCCTCAAGGCAGGATGGACATCAACCCTTTGGAGCAGGTCCAGAGGAGGTTACAGAGATGATCAGAGGGCTGGAGATCCTATGGAGACAAGCTGAGAGAGCTGGGGCTGTTTAGCTTGGAGAAGAGAAGGTCTGGAGAGATCTTGTAGCACCTTCCAGTACCTGAAGGGAGCCTACAGAAAAGATATGGAGGGACCCTTTACCAAGGAGTGTAGAGACAGGACAAGGGTAATGCTTTAAACTGAAAAGAGGTTTAGATACTAGATACTAGGATGAAATTCTTTACTGTGTGGGTGGTGAGACCAGGTCTCCCAAGGAAGTTGTGGATGCTCCATCCCTGGAAGTGTTCAATGCCAGGCTGGATGGAGCTCTGGTCTAAGTGGAAGATGTCCCTGCTTACGGCAGGGGAATTGGATAATCATTAAGGCACCTTCCAATCCAAACCATCCTACAATTCCATGATTTGTCTCCTATGTTTAAACTTGGATAGAGAGAATAAATCCCACTCCACAGAGATCTAAGAACCACATGCAAATGCAAAGCTCAAATGTCGGAGCAATGAAGCATATGTAACAAAAAGCATGACATATTTTCTGAGTAAGGCAATAGAAAACACTTTATTTACAAGGTACAGCAGCCAACATAAGGGATGTTTCACACATGCAGAAGAAGACAGACTACTGACCATGTGGGAAGTGGGCACAGCAGTCACGCTCACCAACACATATGGAAGGAAAAAGGCATGCTTCCCTCCTACTAATCTTACCAGTCTCTTCCCTAAAAAACAAGAGTTTTAAGGACCAAGTATTTTTAAAAGGAATACACTAGACGAGAACTTAAACAAGCATGATGGGATTTTCTGAATTTATAAACCTGTCTTATACAATGGGAAAGATGAAGGAGTGCTTTGCAAACTCACATTTTGGCTGGAGAACTGTTTTTCCCCTTCTGTGTCATCTTATGAAGTCCACTGTCCTGGTTTAGGAAGGGCACTCCCCAGTACTCCCACTAGAAAGAAAACAAGCCTCTCCCCTCCTCCCCCACTCTGGTGGGAAACAAAAGGAAGAGATTATGGCTTGAGATAAGAACAAGTTACTAGAAAGAGCAGCAAGATAAGAAAAGGAACAGTACCAGTAACAACACTAATAAAAGAAGTGTATAAAGAGAAGGTGATTTACAGGCAAAAATGCTCACCAAGTGAAAACCAGTGGCAGACACCCTCCACATGTCACATTTCCCCACCCCAAAAGCCGTGCCCACGTTCTTCCCAGGAGCTGGAGTCCCTTCCTTCCATCCCTGGCAATGATGTGGGTGGTACAGAACAGCAACCCAGATGTACCCACACATCTCCAGGCTCTGCCCCCTCATGGCTACTGCAAAGAAAATACCAGAGAAAGACCAGAAAATACTGGCCAAAACCAGGACATCCCCATCAGTCTCTTCTCAGGAGTCCTGCACAGAGAGCCCCATCAGCAGGCCAGAGGAATAACTAATGAAGAAGGATGCTACACTTCCAAGTAACTGGTGGGGTTTCTTTGGGTTCTTCTCAACAGAAATTCGGGTTTTGTTTCCATTCTCATCCCTCAGCTAAACCCTAACAACTCTGGCAAATAAGGAACATTTCCAATGCTCTAACCACTTTGAACATAGTTCTTTCTAAGAGGGTAGGTAATCTTCAGAAAGTAGATAGCTGTTCTACAGCCATCACACTGACCAATTTTGCAGGTATCTCTACAGCCAAAAAAATACCAATGCTATCTAAGATCAACTAATCAAACATGAAACAAAGCATTTTTATCAACTAAATGCATTTCTGTAAGGAGGACAAGTAACTAGTGCTGACTGTAACCACCCTGGCATTTTCCTGAACCTTTTTTTTTTGCATGTTCTTATAGGAATGGAAGACTCAGTGTGCAGTAATTAACACAGTTATATGTCAGGTTTTAACAGCAGCTGGGACATTTCCATTAGCCTTGGCAGCAACACTTAATATTCCACATGTACCATGCCTTTTTGTTCCTGTGGAAATAGAAATCTAAGACTCCAACCTCCCCCCCCACCCAGTAAGGCACTTAATTTTGCCTTAAGAAAGCTCTTGACTTTCTGTTTATTTTAAAGTTGTTTCTTTTAAAGTCTGTCCTGTTTTCTGTTTCTCAGAGAGGTACATCATTACTTGGAAGCACAAGTCACAGTCACAGCTGTGCTCACCTACCATGTGTGAAAAACCAGCAAGTGCTTCTGGATGTTGCTTCATGGAAAATCTTCAGTGGAGGATCAAATGCCAACAGGAATGAGGGGCTAAGGGAACTATCTACCCACACACATCCCTGCCCACAAACCTAAAACAGCCTAGAGGGAGGGAAGAAACAAGGTTTGACCATGATATCCAGCACTTCCTCTCTGCGAGGATAATGGAAAGAGCCTAAACTGGACAAGCTGGAAATCTGATGGTTATGGGAAAACATTCAGCAGATTCTATAATGACAGCCACAGGAAACATCAAAAAATCCACAAATAAAGTTTTACAGGAAAATAAAATCATTTTAATGAAATCTGCAGACTGTTTAAGGATGAAACTAATTGAGTCTTGAGTCGTGCCGCTACCTCACTTGTGTTTTGTTTCAGTTCCACCCACTCCTCAAATACCTACCTTCAGTCTGCCACAGCTACTTTAAATCAACGTTTTCAAGAGGTTTTTTTACTCCTTCCTTATTCTGTTTTTTTTTTGGTTTTTTGGTTTTTTTTTTGTTTTGTTTTGTTTTTTTTTTTTTTTTCTTTTCTGAGGTTTCCACTGAGGAATAAGAGGAATTTAGTACGTGGTAGATTACAGCAATTTCTCAAGCTTGGTGTTGCAAGCATATCAGTGGCAAATAACAAGATAACATGAAAAATGTCCAAGAATTTCAGGAGAAGGTTAAAGATTAAGTATCTATTGCATGCTTCTCCTAGATAAAGTTTGAGGAGAAAAACAGGTATTTTCAAAGTGTTTAAAAATAATTTAAAGGGAGAAACAAAAAATTGCAGCCTAAACCCAGCAAATATTACTTTACTGGATATTTTTTATTCCACATCATTTTTTTTAAAGTCTCCAGGCATAATCTGAATTGGAGGATTTTCATCAGACAACTACCAAGCATGAGAAATCACCACTTCAATTTCAGCACAGGATGGGGGAAATGTCTGTGAAGTGAAGGTATACATTGCATAAGGGAAATAATTACTAACACGGGCTACATCAGCCACACATAGCAAAGCCCCCTCTGCACTGCATTCCTCGCATTGGCTTACGCAAAACTTTGGCTCAATGTAACTGTTATCAGCTTTAGTACCTAATAACTTCTCTGGCTGGAGAGCAGGCAGTAAGAAACAATTGTATGGACTGGATTCTGTTACATCCCTTGACATGGCATGACAAATATCTCAGAGATTTCAAGGCTTTTGTACCTGTGCCCGTCACAGAGCATGAGCAGATGTTGCATTAAGTGTTCTTGTTTTCACACCTTGCAAGTCGTGGGTTCTTGGCAGATGTGCTGGAGCAGATCCCTGTGCTTGCACCAAAAGAACTCCAAAATACTCCCACTAGACATCTATCTCTATTTCCTCATTACTTGTTTTTTTTTTTTTTAATGCATGCCTAAACAGCTCAAGAAAAGCATTTAATTTCCCACAAGGGAAGTTCCATGTGGCAGACATATTTTCAGCTGTGTGCTTAACAAATACAAAAACTCATTTTACGCTTTTGTTTGGGAAAGTGCACGACATTTATGTCAACACAGTTTTGGTAACAAAAGCATAAGTTTAGACACAAGTAGCAATCACTTAAAACCTTGCAAAAGTTATTCCTTCAAAAAAAAAATCAAGGAAAAAAAGCTACAAATATAGGATACAGAAAACATAGAGAACAAGAAAATGAAAACTACTTTAGTAAAGAATTTACAAAAAAGCATTGAAGATCCAGCCAGTGTTCTGCACTAGTTCAGACTTGCATGGTGTTTGTTGGCATGGTGTGTGCCAAGGACTCCATTCCAGAAAGTCCTTATAGAATTTTGCAGAACCTTCAACTTAAGACTTCTTTTTAAGATTTCTTGATGAAAGCACTGACTTATGCTATGAAACATTTGTGCCCAGTCAGAAAACACATATAAACGCACAGAATTAAAAAAGCACGTGAAATCTCTCTTGAAGTGATAGCTAAGAGACCCAACAGCAGTCAAGTGGGCTCCCAAAGGGTGTCATAGGGTGTCAGCAGGTGCCTGCAGGCAAACAATGCTCACCTGCACCCAGCAGCTCCCCTGATACACACTCAGCATTAGGATGAGAAGCCTCAAGGAATTTGTTACCATGTGAGCTGGCAAAAACACAGACTAAAGGGTAAAGCCAGACATTGGGGAGTCCCAGTCAGCCGTGCCTTGCAGGCAGCATGGGGCAGACAGATTCCTCCCCAGTTACCCACCAGGGCAGCCTCCCCAGTTACTGCCCCAGCTCAGCAGAACAACCAATAAACACAAGGGTGTGTTTCCAATACTGAGAAAACCAGCACACTACTATAAAAACATAAACCTCCTCTGGCTGAGCTCCCATCATTTACTCTGGGTTTGGATCTCCTGAGCAGCTGCATTGTTAACACAAGGTGTCCTTTCTGTTTATCCACAAACCAGCACCTGCAAGGCAAGCCAGCTGCTTCCCTACTCCTGCAAAACTTTTGTCCTGTTTGCCTTCAGTGCAATCCAGCTCTGATTTATAAATGGTTTACACCAGGGCAATTCCTGTATTTCCACTGGCATTGAAGGAATGTATTCAAAGACAAGGGCTTTAAGCTGCAATATGCAATGATTGCTCTGTGCACTTAACAGACATTAAAAAAACCCAAACAAAATTATGACGGTTGTATCTTACACTGGATACTCCAAATCAATTCACGAAATCCAGTCTTGCTCATGACCCAAGTCCCAGCTAGCTCTGAAGCACAGTCCTTTTCAACATCTCCCCACAGGAAAAAAAAAATTCTAAAAAATCCCAAACATTAAAGTACATTTCTGAAAGTTCTTCTCTGTACATATAATTCTAGACTACAATTTCCAAGTATGACATACACACAACTATCAAAGCATAAAACAAATATGCCCAAAAGTGATGCAGAGAAAGGCACTGAGGTTTGTATCTATTGATAGCTCTGTGGCTGGCACATCCTTCTGTTAATGAAACATAAGCTCCATTCACATTTTGAAATTTGCTGCTCATCAAAGAGCTCCAAAACCAGGGAGAACAAAAGATGTTGAATTCTCATAGCTCTTTGTGTTGCTTGTAAATGTTTCCCAAGCCACAACTCCCCATGCAAGCTTTTGAGCCTAAAACCCAAGAGACAAATAATTATGGAGAGGAAGACTGCCAAAGCACCAAGACAGAGCAGCAATAGAAAGCAACAGACAGCTGAGAATTAAGTGGTACACAGGATGCTACCTATTTGTTACACTGAATGGTGACATCTCCACTGATGCCCACTGTCCCTACAGGGGAGGGGTGACAGGATTTGGACTGGCACAGCTATTCCTGCACCAGAGCTATCTCAAGTTCACACCTGCCTGCAGAATAAATGATAGGAAAGGATCAGGAGACGTGGATTCCTCTGTGGGTACTGTCAAGCCAAGTTTGCTTCCTTTGGGCCACAGGCTACATTGTACATGGAAGAAGCCAACTTATGAGATGGATGTGATGGGCTCTGTTTTGCCCTTTGACCACTGTGGGTGCTCACCCAGTACTCCTCCCTGCACAGGACTCTGCACCTCTACAGAGAGAAGCTGCAGGCTCAGCTGGGACCCATCACTTGAATACAACCATCTTTGATGTTCCACACAGAAACTAAACTACCTTTCCTTACATTTGCTCACGCCAATGCAAACCCAGAGGCACTTGTACACAAACGGATTTTAAGGAACCAGCCAGAAGAACAGAAAGAATCTTGATTTCTATCAAACCAATGCAGCCACAAGCGTGCTTAAGCGAACCCTGGAAAATGACCTCCCAAATGTCTCACCACACACCTCACCAGACTGGAACCCCAGCGAGATGCCTCGTGCTCCATCATCTTCCACAACACGAACACTGTGGGGCCACCAAGAGATTGAATTTTTCCCAGGTGGGCTCAAGGAAGGCAGCTCCCATGGCTCCATGCAAGCACTCAGTGGGAATGGCACAAGGAGCTGCACACAGGGGCAAGGTGCTCTGGGGCAGGCACTCGTGGGGACCAGCTGTGTGCATGTCTGGGGAAAGCAAAGGGCACACACAGCTGGGGTGCCCGTGGGGGAGGTCAAACAGAAGAGAAATCCATCAGTGGGAAGAGCAGCCATTGTGGGGAACAAGGTAACGCAGCAATGCACAGCAGCTCCCTCAGCAAATGCTCTGCTTCAGGGGAATGTCACTGGATACAACGCTCTCCCACTTCTGAAAAGACAACAACACATTTCTAACCAAAAACTATCAATGGAAATACAGTTATAGGAGTTATTTTGCATCTGCCTTCAACAACTGTGTACCTCAGAGAAAAGAAAATCCTTGCTAATGAAAACATGCACCACTCAGATAACGTGATACTGCAGTATGAGAAATAAAAAGAGATATCAGGAAGTGGGCTTCACTGGGTTTGGTTTCAAGGGTTTTTTCACCTTATCCTGAAGTGGACAGTGGACTTATTTTTTTGGAGTAAGGACTTTAGATATTACTAAATATTGTTCAGAGAAGTTGTGGATGCCCAATCCCTGGATGCTCCCTCCCTGGAAGTGTTCAAGATCAGGCTAGGCAGGGCTCTGAGCAAGTGAAAAGATGTCCCTGCACTAGCAGAGGGGTTGGATTAATTGATTTTTAAAGCTCAAACCAAAATATGCTATGATTAGAAGACACCTAGAGACTTCAACTGGTTTTAAAAATTCCATAAACAGTCTGAAAAAGACAGGCAATCAGGCACTGACAGTTCAGACCTCCCAGGGATGCAATTTATCATCCAGTATGTTCTTCTGAAATGTAACAATTCAAGATCTGTCAGACACAGAATTAACACACAGGATGGAGGATATCCTGTATTACAGAACCACACACTTAAAAAGAGAGGATGAGGAAGAACCTGTAAATATAGTGAAAACACAAATTGTTTAGGATACACAACAATTTCTCCTCCACCCCTCCTCAGACAAAAAGGATTACAGTAAGAAGGCAAATTAAGTACCTTTTAACAGCACAAACAGGTGCTGTGGAGATAGAGGAAGGGCAGCAGTACAAAATTTTGTACTTCACAGGTTTTATGAGAAGACAAATTGAACACTAGTTTCTTTTCTTTTAATAAGAATAAGGTTAAATATGTTTAAGAGGTGTATGATTTAAGAAAATATGGACTACACCACTTGGCAATTGAAATCCAGCCACCCTTAATGATCAAAGCTAATCAGATTTTACTATTAATGTCAGACACTAAAGATTTCAGCTCCTAACTGAATGAAATGTATAGTTGAATAGAAAGAAAGGAGACTGATTCTCTTTCAGAACTTGCCCCCAGCTGTTTATGAGAAGAAAGCCTGGTTCAGGGAATATTTGAACCTACCTCAGACACATTTAGTGTAAAAGCAAGGACAATTTCCCTGGGTGGCAACAGCCCCTAAGCTGGAACTCCTGAGGATAATGCCTACAAGAAAGGGATGGTCTGCTCTGGGATGCAGGGAGGAACTGCAGGGACACAGAAACAAGTACTGCTGATGGAGCTGGATGGGCTGGAGAAGGTGTGAAGGACAGGAGATGGCCCCACTGTGACACCTCTGGGAATTCTCAGGCCTTTAGGTGCCACAAGGCAGCAGTTCCTGCACGGAGACTTCAAAGAAACGGGACTGGAACCCACATAAAGACAGGCAAAACTTCATCCTCTGTCTGCAGACATTGTTCTCCTCGATATTTCTTTTCCAAAAACCAACCAACCCAAATATAATATATATACCCACACTGCTCCAGCCACTTTTTTTTTTCTTTTAAGTAAAAAGCAACAACTTAGAGAGTACAAAGAAGAAAAAGCGTAAAATTACGAAAACACACAGTTCCCAAGAAATGATGTTGTATCATGCTTTTGCAACTTTCAGGAACCAAAACTTTTTTTAGTTTTTTTGTTCATTTTGTAAAATAACAGCCCCCATCCCCGCTTCTATGTGAAACACTATGTTTCAGAGAGTATGTGCCATGATGTAAGATGCCCATGGGTGGGATTTCTCACAGGAGATGCACAAAGCAATGCACTGTCATTACTGAGGACCCTCCATCCAGCCAGTGCAAACCCTATCCAGCACTGGCAATAGGGAGCCCAAGTTTCAAAAGTGCTGAGGGAGCCAAAAGCCCAAAGAACAATAATGGCTGCAGAGAGCTCTCAGCCTCCAAAAAGGAAAACAAAAAACCAGCCTGGGTAAGCCAGTTCCACATAAAAGTTTTGTGTGAGCAAGGACAACTCAAACTGTCTTAATGAGAAGCAGTCCAACACATCCCTGCCATCAGGCCAGGATGCTCAGCAACAGCGCTGGGGCTCCACACAAGGCCTGGTGAGACAATCACATCAGCCTCAGTCCACCTAATGCCAAGGCAACAGTTATGCAATGACAGAAACAAAACGTTGTATTCATGGGGGACTGGATCACCAGCTGACAAAGGCTTCTTTTTGTGACTTCTTTTTGAAGTACTTTATATGAAATTTCTGCTCCAAGTCCCCTCTCCTGACTGACCAAACCGCCATTAACTCAGGCACAGCTTGGTCATCCAACAATGCTCCTAAGCAAAGAACTCGGCAGACCTTGGGATTTTGTGTTGTTATTATCATCATTATGAGCAAAATGTTCAAGAAAAGTTTTCTTGTCTTCACTCCCCTTTTCCCAACTGCTACATTCAGGACAACACCTTCTATATGGACATAAATTATATACTTCACACACTGTTGCAGTCTCACAATGTGCAAGATTAACTTTAGTGGGTTTTTAAGATTATTACGACTGAAATAAAGATGGGCTTCTTCTTAAGATGAATCACTCACGAAGATTTAAAACAGCATTTTGATTTCAAACTGCTAATAGCTTAATTCACTGAAGGAAAACCAATTTCATACACTTAGCAGCAAAGACATTTAAGAACAATTTTACATGGAAATCAATACTCTTCCCTTAATAAGGCAGTAAAAACATTCCTTTGTTTCTATCCTTCTTCCCTCCCTATTCCAAGATTTATTGGACATCAATCCATGCCAGTAAGAGTGTAAGTGAGGAAGAAGATAGTAAGATGTAGACAAGAGGAGAGGCTGTCCACTTTGCAGTTTCATTTAATATCAAAAGTTCACACAGGAAAACAATACTCTAAAAAATGAGTATCAGAATATGGACACAAAAAATAAAGTTTTTGATGCTGCTAATACAGCTGGTTGGTTTGTTTCAACCATCAGAGCTGCTGAGGCTACAGGAATCAGTACTTTACTGTGTATTGAAAGGGGTGTAGAAAACTTCTAAAAAGCTTAGTAAAAAGACATTAATGCTAGAGGAGTCTGATCTTCACTAAGCTAGGGAACAAACCAGTTAATAAGCATTTAGAAATTAGGGAATTAGGTGATGCGAATTAATTTAACAAAGTAGCAGCCATAGGAATTCCATCAGCTTCCTTTAGCTTTGGCTGAGTAATTAATTTTTTTCTTCTTAATTAAAACCAGAGAGAGCGCCAGCATCAGTATGTGCACATTAACACTCGGGCACGCACTGATAGCTCTGCTTTAGCAGTTGCAGCCTCTCAGCAATAATACGCCAGTGGCAAACCAGACCAAAGACAGAGCTGTATTTTTCTATCTTTCCTTTTTCCAAACCACCTAACTTTCACTACTGCTTAATTAATTTGGATGTATTGTTGGTTGAAAGAGAGCTCGCGGAAAGCAGCCCATATACTAAAGTCCCACGCTGAAAGGATGGGAGTGCTGAAGGTGAGCGCTGGCTGCCGAGGGACCCATGTGCACTACGGACCTTTCCATTCCTAGGGCCCCATTTCTGCTCCTGTTAACACACTCACACAGCGCTACCCTCCCCGTAAGTTTGGAAACAAAAGTTGCCACTTTCCACCCAGCGCAGCCGAGGGAACAGCGCAGCACGTTATCCCCCCAATGGCCCGCAGGATTCCCCAGCGCTCACACCTAACACCTGCATCACGCCTGGCACACGGGAGCGCTCAGCACTGCCCCTCCACTCTCCCGCCTGTGTCCCGAGGCCATTCCCCCCCCCGACCAAACTTCACAGCCCGGCAAAAGCTGACCCGCACCTCTGGGGACGGGGTCTGGCGAAGAGGGGCTGCGCCCCCCGCTCCGCCCCATGCCGAGGGGACACCGAGCCAGCCCCCAGCGCCGGGCGGCGGCACCGAGACCCGCGGAGAGCCCCGGGCACGCTCCGGCCGCCCCTGCCCCCAGAGCGCGCCCCTTCCTCGGTTTTCAGGGATGGACCACGGGATGCAGGAGCTCCGGCAGGCTGCGTACAACCGCCTCCGAAACTACAGATCCCGCATTCTGCATTGTTATCATCATCATCACCCACATCAATGATTTACTTCCAGAGGAAGGGAGCGCTCTGCAGCTGGCGAGCAAGGTCCCGTTGTTCCGCCGGACAGGGTGTCCCTGCGCCCGTCCCCGCTCCCGCTCCCTGCGCGGAGTTCCTGCGGCAGCGGCGCCGAGCGAGGCGGGCGGAGGGGCGGCCGCTCCCCCTCCCCGCGCCGCCGGGGCGCTCAACAGGCGGCTCCGCTGCCGCTGCCCCCACCGGGGCTGCCCCGCACCTGCCCCCGCGCCCACCCTCCCGCAGCCGCGGCTGCCCTGCGGTCCGGGGCGGGCTCTGCCGCAGCCGCGCTCGCTTACCCATGGCCGGCTCGCGTGGTCCGGGCGGTGCGGGGGGCGCAGGGCAGGGGCTCGCTGTGCTGTGCCGGGCTGTGCCGTGCCGGGCCGGGCTGTGCCGGGCTGTGCTGGGCTGTGCCGGGCTGCGCCGGGTGAGCGGGCTGGCGGAGGGCAGCGGCCGCAGCTCTCGCAGTGGCGGGCTCGGCTGGGCTCGCCTGCGGCGGGAGCGGCGGGAGCGAGGGGCGGGAGGGGCTGAGGGGCGGGGCGGCCCCGCCTGCGCCGCTCCAGGGGCCCGGCCCGGCCCGGCCGTGCGGGGCAGCGGGCACAGCGCCCCCCCGCGGCCGCCGCCCCGCCCGGGGGTCGGGCTCGGTTCCGCCCGTTCCCGCCCTCCTCGAATGTGACATCCCCGTCCTCCTCCAGTGTGACATCCCTGTCCTCCTTCAGTGTGACATTCCCGTCCTCCTCCTGCGTGACATCCCTGTCCTCCTCCAGTGTGACTTCCCCCCTCCTCGAGGACTGCCAGGGACGAGCCGCAGCGCCGCGGGCAGGCAGGACCCCTGACCCTCTCGCCTGGGAAACCTTGGGAACCTGAGCTGCGGGCACCCTTGACCTTCAGAGGCACCTGCCCCCTAATGTTTCTCTGTGACAATGGCAAGGGCAGAGTGTGCTCAGACACAACATCATTTCAGTCATTACTGTCCGTACCCGTGCTCAGCAATGTGATCCTTATCTTCACAGCCCCTTCGGAAGCGCTCCCAGCGTCACGCAGCACTGCGGGAGCTCCACCTGAGCGCGTTCCGGCCACGCAGCCGGGACGGTGCGCGCAGGGACTGTGCCACTCCTTGTGCACTGCGAGGAATGTGTCTTGGCTTTGGGAAAATTCAGGGAATGGGACCCTGGAAGTAACAGACCAGGTAGTTCCGGGGCATATGGGTGGCTTCTCCCTTAGGAAATTACCAGTAGCCCCTTCCCCATACCTAGAGATGCTGGAGGTAAAATAACAGTGAGGATCAAGCAGGAGTGATCCTTCACACACACTGAAGACACGTATGGAAAAGAGTGGCAAAGTCAGCTTTTTCAGTTTAGTTGTTTTCCTGAATTGGACTTTTACCATTAGAGCAATTTGATTGCTTCAGTTGCAAAGACCCGTGCTTTAGACAGAATAAATGCATCTACAGTGACTAATATCAATCAGATTGTGCTGATTTACATTAAATGGGTACTTGGCATGCATTTCCTTTGTCTTTGCCACAATAATAATACACTAATCTTCTGTTATTTATGTGCAGTGTAAGGAAATATTTCATTTCCTCCTATGATCATTAACACATCAATCTATTCAATTATGTAACAATATTTTCCAACTCAAATTGAGATCGATTGCTTAAGAACATATTAATAATGTTCAAAAGCAAAAGAGTGACAGAAGTGTGAACACTAATTTTTAGGGAAATTAGTTCATACTTCGGAAAATCAGGCCCCTGCTCCCAAAATAGTGTGTGCACTCATTATTAAAGCTGTAATGTTAATGTGTGGTTTCTTTTCCATTAACAAAAAAAAAAAAAAAATATCACAGTCTCCTGGGCCAAAATGATCTGAGGCTTTTGCATTGATTAATGAACATATATGTTTTTCCAGTAAGGTCTGTGAGCTCAACACCATGCAAACACCATGGGATCAGGGAATAAATGCCTCTCCTCTAACAGGCAATAAGTGGATTGATGGAATAAGCCATTTTATAAAGACAAAAAAAATAATAGCTAAGCTGATCACTAGCAAGCTGCTTCCAGACCCCACTGGGAATTAAAGTAGATGAGCTATGCACCTTTGAAAACTTAGATAATTATGGAAATAGCATGTGACCCTTAACTAGAGTGGCACTAAATAGTACTGAAATATGGTGGGAACAAGAGGCAAATGGTAAGAGCATCCCACTGTGTGCAGCACCATGTGCTGGTGAAGGTGTAAGTTCTTCAAGGGAAGTTGGCCAGTGCTGTCCAGGCTGGGTTAGCACACTTACTCTGAAGTATGGGGCAGATATTCCTAAAGGAGTGCAGAAGAAGTTGTCCATATCAACACATTTGCAGGGAGAGGAGGGACTCACTTTCTGCCATTCTCAGAAATGTTGGTAATTTTTTTCTCCAAAGGGTAAAGCAAAGAACAGCTGTCCAAATATTGGTTATGGCTCCACAGTCAGGGGTGATTTCCACTCACAGAGGTACCAAGTCTCTGAAAAGTGGAGAGAGAAGTTGACAGTAGTTTTGGTTCCTTAAGCAAAACTACATTGTAATATTCAATTGAGGTCAAGGAGACAGGAATACTTGAAATTTCTGTTAGGAATAGAAACTAATGGATTTAATTTCAAAACCAAGATGAATGGAGAAACAGGTATTTCCCTGTTTGGGAAAGGCTTAGGACTGGATTCTGGTCCATGCTCTTGCTCTTGTATCTAGCACACAATGTAGAGGACCAAGGATGAAGTGTGCAGCATTTCAGCAGGTCTCCCTGTTTGAATGGTTCCTTGGGTGCTATACCTGGTAGCTGTAAGGAAGGAATACAGACCTGCTGTAAATGATGCTGGAAGCCAGACTGATCCATACAATCTCTTATCAAGGGATTATAAAATAACTGTTGCAGATTTGATCCACAAAAGAGAAAGAGAAGGTTAGAATTCTGCATTGATTAATGTCATTGTCTATGTTGGGTGCTTAAAACCTTTTCCATAGTTTAGGTGACAATCTGCAAACATTTTTCTATATGCACAGTTACCCTAATACTAACATCACGATACCAGGTGTTTCAAGAGACACCTTCATCCCCTGTAGCAATATGCTTGGATTGCCTCCCAACTGATTCTGGAGCAGTAAGTTCCTCTCTGGAGATGTTTTAAGGAGGCCATTTGATGTTCAGAAGGAGATTTGACTTCAGTCTCAAGATTAGTCAAGAAGAGGCAAGATGGAGGGGGTCTCACTAGCTGTAACTGAAGGCATGTCATCAGTATGAAATATCATATTTTACTGTATTTGACCATTTCCAGCAATTAGTGGTGAAACAGATTTCTAGATTAAGGGAAGGCTCATTGCACAGAATTCTTTTTTTGTGGTTTTAGTTTACCAGACTCCATCTGTTTCTCCACTTCTCCACTGCAGAACATCCTAGCTCTACAGCAAATCCCATTTTTGTGGATGGAATGGTGTGATAGCTGCTGCTACCTGTTTGTCTCTGTTTCCCACTCCCACTCTTTCCTCAGGCTGTCTAACTAGACAGATTGCCCTAGGTAGGAAACCTTCCCAATTAAAAACTGAATCAAAGGCAGTGTGTTTCCACTTAATGTTTCAGCTTTGACTAAACATTCTGGTGCATTAAAGATAGTGGTTTAATAAAAATGTGTGCTAATGGGTTGTGTGTTTCAGTGGGTTCTCAGCTCCCAAATCAGCTGTATGTGAGGCTCTATCCATGGCTTCCTCTGCTAAGAGTGAAGCTAATCGTTAATCATGATATTCCTTCCTCTGACTACTGCACAGACAGTGTTAGTGGGTAGCAGTCATGGCCACTTTCCAGAGGATTAGAGTGAGTGTATGGGGTGCTACTTTGCTTTTGCAAAAATCCTGCAAATTTCCAAAACCTAATAAAATCAGCCTCCTTCTGAATGTTAACACAAATGTATTTTAGCTTTAGGGAAATCAGAAGTGATAAAAACTGGTTTTAGTTGCAGTGAGTGTTCTCTGAGGCCTTTCTCAAGGGGGGTTCAGCCATCCTCTCTGTACTGAGCTTCTGTGATTCCATGTGCAGTTGAGGCACACTGTGGTTTTTCTCTCCCATGTGATCTTCTGTTCACAGAGGCCGTGGATGTTAAAGAGAAATAAGGTGACAGCTGGATCCCTTTGTACACTTTGTGCACTTTATATCTGTGTGCAAAGGAGAGGTGACCTGCGTGGTCACCTCTCAGCATCTCGAGGTGGATCAAGGGGAATGACTCATGCTCTCCTCTGTCTTTTGTACCTGTTATGTGAAGCTGATCCACTGTAGACTCCAACTGCTGCTACCAAAACTACTTTTTGGTGCTCACTGCAGAGAGCTGCCACTGCAAAATGCTGAACAAAATGGTTCAGATCATTGGCACTGTTTAGTCCAGGGGAAAAGAGAGAAAGGGAAAGATAAAAAATGAGAAGTAATTTGATGCAGTTTAGTCAACATGTAGGTACCCCTCCCAGAATTTTACATTCAGGTATGATAGTATAAGAAATAAATAGTATTCAAAATGAAAACTGCTTCTTATTACCAAGTAGGTCACATTTCTAACAACCATTTCTCAATATGGAAATATAAGCAGTGATTGCTTTGAAAAATATATAATTATATATTCAACAAAATGCATATTTTTTCCCAATGCACCACAGTTAATTTTATCTGAAAATTAGTGATTACCATTTTGGTGTTAATTATGGAGTACTAAATACATCTTCAGTGTTAAAAGATAGACTCATTTCTATTTCATACATCCCTTGTGGAACTCACTGTGGAATTAACAATGTTGCTTTGTGAGTTTAGAAGCACAAAAAATTAGGAGATATCATTGGAAACAAAGGATTAATATATTGATTAGGATCTCTGCTTTTACTTAGGCCTACATAAGGGACCTTACCCTAAGCACAGAATTTTTCAATTACGTGCAAGGATATTCTGTGAGTGTCCCTGAGAGATCCAGGTCTGGGGGGGCACCATGTATCATGGTATAAGCTGTTTTTATTCTGGATACACACAATTGCTTCTGTGCCTCTCTCTGTCTGCATGTCACATATATAACCCACACCTGGTAGGGAACCATGTAGGAAATGAAATGTGGTCTGAGAGAGCATGAGTGGTTTCAGTAAAGCATTATATGGAGCAGAAAGCTTGAGAGTGAATGAGTGCACCAACAATCTGCAAACAGATGAGTGTTACACAGAATAAACCACAAGTGGATACAACCTTTCCTTTCATGTGCAGCCCGTCTCATTTCATCCTCCTGAATGGATCTGTGAAATGTAGAAATGCTGACAACCCTTTCTCCTAGTGAGAGAGAGAAAAGTCTTACCTCCTGCTATGTGAATCATGATACAATAATCCTATGAAGGCATTCTTCCACATACCTCATTCTAAAACATTTGGGCTGAAAAATTCACTTGAGATTGATCAGAGATGATGAGTTCAGTCTAGAAATCTTGGATATAAACACTTACTGAAGTGCTTTGCTGAGTTCCTATTGTGAGGTATGATCATGTGGGCTGGAGAGGCCAGCCTAGGGTCTTTAGGGGGAGCTGACTCAAATGTATGGATTATCCAACATTTTCATTAGTACCACTGGGGAGATTTGAATGTGGAATAATTTGCAAATGAAGAAACAAGAGGGAGGCAAAATACATACCCAAGGAACATTAGTATTCAACTTCAGAGCAACCTCTGTGTGAGCATATATGCACTCATTGCAATATTCTGAAAATAATTGCATACATATGTATGTTAGCCCCACCCTCCAGTGGCATCAATAGGTTTAACCTCAGTTTTCTATTGCACTGCAAATTAAGGGAAAAGACTTTATTTTGAGAGTGTTGAACACATGGCTGCCATCCAACAACTTCAGCATGGCAACTTCCCAAGAAAGCGCTCCAAGGCAGCCTAATCAGGACAGAATTCCTGGCAAAGTACGTTTTGAGACAAGGCTCTCTCTCTCTTTCCAAAGTAGAAAACTCCTTTGATGGCAGGCACAGAGAGCATTTAAGAACATTCTCAGGTGCCTTTTTTGCAAACTGAAAAATCAAACTCAAAAAACTGGAGAGGAAAATTGCAGGAGTCATTTTAACACCTTTCTTGCTTTAGTTGGGCAGCGGAGACTCAGAAACAGCCAGCTGATTTCACTTCAGTTCTCATTTTTTACTTCTGCCAATAGGTACAAGCTTGTAACTGATTACAGAAGGTTTTAATGCTGCTCTGTAAAAGTGAATGGTGCCTTAAACTGTATCACAAAGATGAGTTAAATTCTCTCCTAAAGGGCCACTCAGCTTTAGTTTTTTTACCAGCACACATTCCAAAATGGTGGTTTGGGTTTTGTATTGGGATTTTCCCTCCCCACACACAGTATCTTTTATTGCTTCTGTACTGCTCTTCCTGCTTTGCACAGCCCAGTTCTGGCAAGTGGCTATACCAGAGCTGTGGTTTGTGGCAAAAATGTGATGTGTTGGAGGAAAGATGGGAAAGACTCCATTAGCCAGCAATAATGTAACATCCCTGCTGTGCCCACAGTGCCAACAGGCTGCAGAGGATGGGTGTCCTGGGCTGGGGGAGCTACAGGAGCTGGCACAGCCCTGCAGGTTTTTCACTGGGAGGTAACAGGACAACATCCTTCATCAGCTCTGTGAGATGTGGTTTTGGGAGGAAGGTGTGGCTTCAGATCTGCTGACATCATGGAAATGCTTCTGACCTCCTTCTGACTTCACAGGAAGCCAAACACATTAGACCTGCCAGAAATGTGACACTCAGGAATAAAAAAGCTCAAGCCACTCTGGTCAGATGAGCGAGAGCGTCCCAGAAAGCCCAACCTGATAAATGAAACTGAGGAACTTGAAAAATAACAAGATGACATTTTGATATTAAATGTTGAGTTTGGAAGATTAATGTAACTTCTCATTCCCTAGACTAATAAACCTGGTGTTTTTTTCCTAAAAAAAAAAATCCAAACACCTATTCTAAACAAGAGAATTCTCCTCCTAATTTTTTGCAGATGCACAAATACATGATTAAAACATAAAAGCAGAACACACTGGTCACCTATAGGTATCCCTTCTTCAATTAGGAGAGATAAAAAAGTAAATGAAAGTGTCAAGTATCTTACATTGATAATAATTTTATCCTTTATTTATAGCATACATAAGATAGATAGGAGTGCCTGTGTTTTTAAAATAAAGAACACTTTTTAAAAACTCTTGTTATTTGATTCTTGTTCTCCTGGATATCATGTTCAGCGAATAGAAAAATAATATTCCAAGTGAGGAATGTAATAAAACTTTTTATTAAAGCTATAATAAATACTGTCGTAGGTGAATCTGGATTCTTACTTTTTGTACTTCTTTTTATTTAACTAATTTCAGGCTGAACATGAGTGTTTGTAACTGCCAGATAGCCTAGAACATTAATTCTGCCATCCAATATTCCAAGGAAATAGCTTCTTTGTGTTAAAAGATGAAAGGGCCACAGGCAAACCAAACATCACAAGAACGTGACAGACAAAATGACCCAAGGCTGTTACAGAAGCTACAGAAAGTGTCGCTTGTAGAATTATTCCCAAAAGACAACATTACTTCAAACACCCGTTGGGCTGTTAGAAGTGACACTGTTTGAAACCACCTTGGAAAGGAAGCAGAAGTGCATCCCAGGCCTTGAAGGAGTGTGTAAGGGCTCATGCATGTGAAGTATCAGCAAGGTGATGCTGTGGTGAGCTCAGAGGTGTGGAGGAGGAGCCAGAGACACCACCAGGGGTTATCAGAGCATTTCCTGCAGTTCTGCAGGAGAACAGAGGTTGAGGCACAGGTAAATTTGCCTGGCAGGCTGGCAATTAAGGCAACAAACCAAGCAGGAGCCAGGGAAAGGTGCAGAGAGGGAGGCAAAGCTCTGCAGGCAAGCCCACTGAGGGAAACAGAAGTGATGAACAAAACAGGAGACAATGTCTTTCAGAAAGGGGAAAAAAAAGGTCCTACTACAGCAATTTGCTCAGGCACCAGGTGCTCCTCTATCTGCAGTTTCATCTAGACACATCTCTGAGGCAACTGGATGGTTTGGCTCATGTCCTTTCTTTCCTATGACGCCCACAGGTTTTGAACCCTACTGTTATAGACTTTCAGGTTGAAAAATTCCAGTGGTTAAGTTTGAAATCTGTAGTCATTAGAATAATGGGAGATCCCTAGAGAGAGCCAACACTGCTATGCAGAAAATTTATTAGCAGCAGGAACAGAGGCCTGTATCAGCACTTTACTGGTGGATAAATCAGTGGGTTTGCTAATGATGTTTCGGTTCTCTTGATTGAATTGGATTTGTAAGAGAAATGCAGCTGCAGACTGAATTGCTTTATATGACAAGAGAATAATGAATAGCCAATCCTGAACACCCAGGGTTTCTGTATATATGGGATAATTTAGCTTCCGTTCTTGTTATTATTTTATATGCAAATGAAATTATCAATGCCTTTATATAATAACTTCCTGGATCACATTTATTCTAGAGCTTTTGCCTGTTTGTGTGCAAGAGAAATTTCTTTCTCTCATTTTACCCAGGGTTTAATACTAAATCCAGCTCCTGCTGGAGCCTGGGGGAGTTTTATTGTGTTAGAGATTTGACCCATCCAGAGGGCATTGAAAGTGAACAGAAAATATTGAAACTGCCTGTGGTTATGAGGGTGCTGTTATTTATTTGGAGATAGGGCCCATTACCTTATGCTATTATCTGCAAGTTACATGTACTGGGTTTTGCATATTTGATGTTTACTTAACATGCACATCAGGTTCTTTTAACAATAGTGTTTCAGAGATGGTCTGGCTAAGTGCCCTCATCAGCCTCTTGCTAGGTTGTTCTCTGGGGTTCCAGCCAGTCAGTCTTTATGTGTTTGAAGCTCTAAATAGGCTGCTGCTCCCACTCTGAAGGATCACGCCAAACTGAACCAATGCCTGCTGGAAAAGGAAAAAACGGGATGCCAGCTGGCCAAGAGGGCTGAAAAGAGAGAAAAAAGAGATAAAATCATTCTTACACTGAGAAACTGCCTTAGCAACGTCCTCATCTGCTGGGTGGTAATTGATCACAGTTGCCTGGTTGGTCTTCCAAATGGCTGAGCTCCCAAGTTACAGTTACTCCTTGCCCTTGGAGGTGCAGTTGACTGAGATGTACTGTTAAGACACATAAATTTAACAGATGGATTGTGCAGGCCAGACACTGTATCCAGCAATTGTTTCTCCCACTAGGGGAAAGTCTTACAAAAGCCTTTCCCTGGTGCTCAACAGGATTGTGGTGGTTCATTGCACTGCAACTTTAGAAAGGTTTTGGGTGATTGGCTGCAGTGGAGAGAAACAAACTGGCAGTGACACAATTCCCACCATTTGCACAACAGTGAGGAGATTTTCTTTTAGGTAGGAAAAGAGGAGAGAAAATTCTTCCCTTACCCACTGGCAGGCCAGGGGCAATGCTGTGGGAAGGGTCTTGGTACTTTCTGCTTTCACCATTTATGGTGCCAGGGGCATTGATCAGAAAATCTGGTCATCTCCATTAGTCCTTCTCATGTGCTCTGCCAGCAACTGAGTGTCCAGGCAACAGGTTTTGCCCTCCTTGTGCGAGGCAGACAAGAGTGCAGGGGCTGAGAGAGCATCATCAGCCTGCAGAACAGTGCGTGCTGGGGTGGAGAGACAGAGTCAGGAAGGAGTCTTTGTAAAAAAGAACATGAAGGAGCAAGAAGAGAGGTGTGCTGAAAAGAACTAAAGAAATGAGAAGCCCAGGAAACTGCTCAGCTGGATTCTTGGAGATATAAAGTGTCATGGATGTGGCCAGAAAAATGCATCACAGTGCATATTCATTTAATTCCAGGTAGCTTCATGGGGGTGGCAGTGGTGGGAGAGGCAGTGTAGGTGTTTTTCCTACATTCAGCATACATTCAGATGTTATTTCAGGCCTTGGAAGTGAAGCTGCTAAGCCACTCAACATTTTAAAGGTTGCTCAGCTAAGAATTATATTAGAAAACACCTCAGATTTTAATACTGGAAACCAGGAAATCAAAATAACTTTGGAAAATCAAGAAACACAACACAGTTTTTGGACATATTTTCTTTACAATTATTATAATAATTTTGGGCACCCTACTAGAATGAAAAGAATCTGCATTGTACTTGAAAATCTGCAGAATGTTTTTAGCATTTTAAGGGTTTTACATAAATTCTAACTTCAAAAGCCTGTCATGAAGGAAGTTTAACTAGCAAAACAAAATTGTTTAATTACTGTCTTTTAGTGAGGTATTTAAAAATTTCCAACAATATAAGCAGTTGGTATGTTTTATTCCAGTAGGACATCCTATCTTCTTGGATTGAGGTGAACAATTCTGTCATGCTGATGGGACTATTGCACTGCAGGCTATGCATGGAATGACAGTTTCAAAAAGCACAAATCACCAGTGCTGCTAATTATTATCAATGTATTTACCACAAAAAGCTTTAGTTCTAACCATGCCAGAGAAACAGATTTCATTTTGTTAGACCTGAAAATGCAAGTAACACAGCTAGGCTAAAAGAGCTATTGAAGGGAAGAGACAGTAAGGCAGCTCTTTTTCTGCTTTTAAACAAGATTTAACTGCTGTTGACAGAGAAAGTACAGGACATCTTTCTAAAGCAGGTCTGCATAGGAAAACACACTCACGAAGGGCAAATAACTAATCTTGTTAACAAGTTCTCTATAAATTACTTTCCACTCTGGAGATACATTTATGCTCTCACAATGGAGCTGTAGATGACCTGAAGAGGGATCTGCTCAACACAAAAAGCAAAGTAGGAAAAATTTTGTCTGCCATTTTCTCTATTTTCTGTGGTGATAGAGAAGAGCAGTTCTGGAGTAAGGATTTTCTATAGCACAGCTGTTCTTTCTGATGTGTCCCTGAAAGAATTCACCATCTGGCACTGATGATATCACAGCCTGTTGCTATGGGACCATCATGTCATCACACATATCCCACACTCAGCATCCTTCCAGAGCAAAACAGCACAGCTGGCACATCTGAGTCCAGCAGGCACCAGAAAAAGGTGACAAGGACCACAGGGCCAGAATATAATGATAAAAACAGCTGGTAAGAGCATGCTCAGTTATGGGGCTTCTCTAAAGGGGAAGGACTTCCAGTGTGCCCCTAACACCCAGGGCAGTGACATTAAAACAGGACAGCAAAACAGCTGTGGCACTGCTGACACAACTCTGTTGCAGAGCAATATCAATGAAAATGTCATGCTTTGCTCAACAAATATTTTCTTGTCTCTACTGCAGTGTGGTCTGGCACTACTGGAAATCCTACATTCATCAACATATATAGAGAAAAATTGATAAAAAGTAGTGAATATTACTACCTTCCCATTACACAGTCTATTATTCATTTGACTGCTATTGGTTTAAAGTACATTTCAGATTTATATTCTGCAGTCACGTAAGAATTATTCTGTTTGGAGAAACTGACATAAATTGTGTTTCAAGTGCATTGCAGCAGAACTGGCTGAGGTTTTATCTCAACCTCACCACTTTTCAGGAAAGGACAGCAGAAGGGGAGCCTTCAGCTATTACTCAGCCACTTCATGGAATATGCTACAGACCAGAAGCGTGGCCTTTGATGAGTTATTGTTTAAGTAAAAACATACTTCAAGCATTTATTTCTCTGAAGTCCCTGCCTTCAGTCCACATAGAAGATATTATAGGATCTTAATTCTAAAAAAAGCCTAATATACATAATCTGTAACCATATTTACACTTTTTGCAGCTCTCTGACAAGGACAACTTAAATTTCCTGGTATTTTATTACACTTTGCAAGTGAGAAGCAGGCCTTGCAGCTTGAACAAGCAGATGTGGAGGTGACAGGAAATGGAATTTCCTAATTAGTTTTTGAAATGTATGAGATGATGTTATTGCTGGAGGTGGCAGAAACCAGACATGATGACTGAGATCTTTTCCTGTCCAATGCAAAGGATGGGAGTAACACAGCTATATGAGTATCAAACTTGCATAAATACAATGCAGAGACTTTTTCATGCTGGCTGCTTGTACAAGCCTAGACCAAAAGAGTTTACTGAATCTCATGCACAATCTCAAATAACAAGTAAATGGGATTATATTAAACAGCTTAGCACTAGGTGTCTTCCAACTTGACTCCTTTTGACCTCAATAACAGTAAACTTTGGTGGAGCTGAATCACCGGACAGGAGGGGTTGCTGTAACAAGAAAATGCATGAGATGGCTGAAAGCTGAACCTCAGGACTGGGATTTCAATCTTCATCTTCAGTAGAAGCATGTGGAAAGATTCTAAACATCCCTATAAACAGATCAGAAATCTCGTTATCTTCCTGTGCCAACACCTGTCCAGCTGTCTAGGGGACACGAATAAAACACTACTAACACTATTTTTTTAGCCCTCCCCAGCTATCAGTCAGGTCCAGATTATGGACATCCAAAGACAGTGGAGTAATTTAATTTTAAAAGCTCCTCATAGACTTGTGCCTCACTTCTTACTGAAAGGCACATAGACTTGTGCCTTACTTCTTACTTTTATTTAAAACAAACTCTTAAAGTTAAGGAGTACCACTTGTAACTCTATTTAGAAGAAATCCCCACCAATTCTTTCCTCTTTTCTCATTCCTTCCTCCCCACAAATTATGTCTTTGGGATGGCTGAAAACAAGTCATGGGGATAGCAGTTATGTGTATTTTGGTTTTTCAAAAGGCTTTGCAGGCAAAAGATCTCAATGTAGTTTAGGGAACCAGCTGTGGTATTGGCACCATTAGGCTGAAAAGTATTTTCTTTTCAAAAACTATGTGTGTTTGCATTTACTCTGCTTGCCTGCCTTCTTAGAAGAAAAGAATTAATGACTGAAGGGGAAAAAATTTGTTCTGTGACTGTGTAATGAAATCCATGCTCAGAGAATCTCCATTACTCCCTGCAAGCTCAAGAGAAGCAAGTCTTTCTCCACTTTTGGCCAAGCAAGACAGAGCATTCCTGGCCTGTCAATATTAGTAGTTGAGGCTGATGCCTGTACAACCAATTCCAAAGAATGGACTGAGTCTAAGCAATTCCTCTGCCATGACAGCCAGGTCTCCAACACAACACCCAAATGGCAATGTCATGGTCTGTCACCCACCCACCATGAGCTCCTCTGCACTGTCACTGTGTGCCAGCTCAGCAATTCCAGCTATGTGAGAATCCAGGAAGAGGTGGGAAGCCTTGAACACCCTGAGGCTATAACCACCCTTCAGATGCAGCTGAGACTCCCTTACAGGCTGCTATTCTGCCTGAAAAAGAGTCCATAAGAATTAGTGTCCTTTGGACTATCCATGCAGGAACACAGGAGACAACAGGTTAGCCAGGGTGGACAGCTGATTGATTAGCACACAAACATGAAAAAAGATTTTTGTCACAGCATGAATGTATTGTTTATCAAATAATACATTTTCCAGGAGGTTACACTTTTAAGAAACCAGAGGGAAAACAGAGTTGGGATGTTTCATTTTGACAGACTATATTTCACATTTTGGGCAATAATCTTGGCCCCTCTCTAATTCTTTCAGCCAAAATGTTCAGCCCAGCATGCCAAAAATCACACTTAAAACTCAAAATTCAAGCAGCTGAATCTGTGTCTTGTTTTTCTCAATTTCTACATCAAGAACTAGACTGCGATTAGTGCAACAAGAGATGAAGACACCAATATTTACAGCATATTTCACATAATGAATGAGAAGCTTTTACTAAGAGAAAGACACAAATGACCAAATCTCTATGTGTTACATATGTGATGTTTATCCTTCATAAAGGCTGTTAGAGAAATTTAAGTTGCTTTTTATTAACACTTTTTCCAAATGTGAGATGTTTGCAGCCAGCCATTAATGAGACCCCTGTCAAAAAGGATGAATACCTACCTGTAATGTTGATTGAGAAAATGATGCTCATCAAAAGGGCTGAATCTCTTCTCTGTACACACAGGCACACTGAGCTGTCAGCTGCTGTATGGGGAAAAAATTCTAAAAGAACAAGAGCCCTTGACAACGTCACCATAAAAGTAAGCAATTTTTCTTTCAGTAGGAAACAGGTCATTGCTTCATTTCTATAAAAAATAAATTGCTTCATTTCTATGTTACATTTATATCACACCAATTCTGAAAGGGATTTTTTGCTCATTCCTTTTAACAAGGCTTTTAGTAGAAAAGACCTATTACATTTTTCTCCTATCTTAAAAGCATCTTCAACCAATCACACACTCTTCTCCTGAAAATAAGGCTGATTTGTTTGTAACAAATGAGGAAACCAGTTTTTGAAATGAAGACTGACTGGATGACAATTTTTGACTTCAGAGTATAATAATCCTTGTACTGGAGCTGGGAAAAGCTCATGAGAAACAGTACCACCAGCAAGTGAAGAATTCCCTTTGGGCAGGACTACACCAAGAGCTGGCATAACTGAAAGCAAAGGTGCAACCTTCTGGAGAAGGAGGAATCAAGTCTGCAGCACCACAGCTGCATTCTAGTCAAGGAACATTGTGTCTTTGGGCAAAAAAGGTGCACATGTTCCCATGACTGAGGACTGCAGCAGAATACATGTGTGCAAGAAAGGTGAATGTTACAGATGACTGAAGTGGCATTTCTGAGTTGCTACTGCGTTTCCTCCATGATCACATGCTTTTATGTGAGGTATTTATCAGAAATGCAAAACAACATGAAAGATAGAGTAAAAGAACTGCAACACAGAATTTCCGAGTTCTGCTGAATATCCAGCAAAATGGGACATCCAGGGGTAGTTGGCCAGATGTCCCCTTTTGCAGGCCCATCCCCTGCAATGAGATTATTTAGCAGCAACTTTTAAATCTGCAGTAGGGTATTTCAGGAGTTAGTACATAGCTCCTAAGGAACAATTCATCCAGTTCTCTCTCCTTCTAACCTCATAGCATATTTAAGCATATTAAACCCTCTTAAAAATACTTAAAAGAACCAAAGGCAAGGTAATTTCCTTTATATATTTCTTTTTATAGATTTATTTTACATTTTATGTGAAGTAGGAAAGGAATTCAATGTTTGTCTTGTATGAGGTCTCCACAAATACTTTTTGAGACCAGAATTTCTGCTTCTGCTAGCAGAACCAGTTGGATAAAGAATCAACCACAGCAAGAACTGGAAATTGTATTGAAAAGTAAGAACAGCCCAGTCCTACTTCACCCATTCTTCCTTTTTTTTCTGAACTGAACTGCACAGGGAAAACACCATCACCACACTGGAAACATTTCAAATAGGAACAGAGAAATTTATGCATGTTAATCTGTGACAGGGTTTTCCCCCAGTGGATACAGCAACCCTCCCATTCATTTTGCACCACACCATGCATGTGTGGTATTGCCTGACATTGCTGTGAAAGTTCTGTCAACACTCCTTGTGCTTCTCCATATGTTAAAACCACTCCTGCTCTAAGTTCAATCTTCCTTAAACAATACAGCAGCTAAAAGAAAGCTTTACCATCTAAGAACTGAAGTGTTTTAAGTATGGAAGTTTGTTTATATAAAAAAAATAAAAGTAATTTACAAGGTGTTAAGAAGAAAATTTATTTCATCAAAGGAAGGAAACCCAAACAAAACACTGAATTTTTGACAAAACCCACCAAAAACAAGAGTGACAACAAATGCAGAACTGTTAATAATCCTTTTCTCTCTCCTGTCTCACTGAAGTTTTTCAGATTAATCACACCAGAAGTAAGTCTTGGAAACTGGAGGCTTTTTCATTTCAGTGTTCAGTTTAACTTCATCTGTGAAAGATGTGGAACTGACATGGAAATTCTGCTTTGAAAAAACAGTAACTACTACTGAAAGCAAAGATATTCCAAACTGCACTGCAGATTTGTTTTGTTGCAGCTGGCTGCTGCAGAGGGCACAGCAACTGCTGAGTGCATTACAAACTACACATGCCACAGAGAAACTCTGGACACTCAGTCAGCATGAACTGAAGTTAAAATTTTACTTGTAACCTTCCTCTGTTGCCAGGAAGGCAGATGAGTGTGTCACTATGAAACCAGCAGACGATTCCTGTGCCCTGGCATGGAAATGCAGCAATGTCACAAACTACTGCCCTTCAATCCACAATGATATTTATCAGCAGAGTCCTTTTAAGCATTCAGGGCACCATTTTCTAAGGAGCCACAGGTTTTGAGGGGCCAGTTCAGCCTCATTTACACAAACCACCAGTGTGTCTCACTCTGTGTGGCAAGCATAACTGGCCCAAAGTAAAGAGTGACAGAAGCAGAACCAAAACAGCTAGTGCAGATGGATGAGCACACACAGAGGCACATCTCTGTGCAGATGGATGAAAACACATCTACTTGCTTCTGTTTAAATTTTGTGCACGTCCTATGCACTTGGCCAGTGGAAACCTGCACCTAAAACAGACATAGAGCCCACAGGGTTACCTGGCTTCCACAGCTCTGTAAACATTGGTCAGATATAGTCTATCACTCTAATAAGCCTTCTTTAAACTTCAAGCAAAAATCACTGTAGGCACTGGCTCCAATAGCACTGTGTCCTCTTAAGTTTCTCTTCTGCTAAACACATCTCTAACAGACAGGACCACATCAGGCTTCTGCCCGATCCTCCCACCCCTTCATTAAAACATTTTTCTATATAATGTTGCTTTAGAGTCAAACTCCTGCCAGACAAGTATCAGTCTGGAAGAAAAACTTCCTGCTTTATTATAAACCTTTGAAAAAGAATTCCAATGTCTGGGCTATGGTAATTTGATAAGTTGTATCTTGGCCAGTGGGCTCCTGATTCTCAAAAAAATCCAAGATTAGCAGACATAACACTTCAAGCTATGCTGTGTGAAACAAGATCCTAATACTACTATGTTAAATAAGACTAGAAAATGTGATCACTCAAATTCCTAAACAGGAAGAGCAGACAATTTGTAGTCTTTCTCTTCTCTGCATTGCTTTAAGTTTTGCCAGTTCACTGGGTATGGACATTGTTATGTTTCTTGCATGTGTGGTCAAGGCAAGTGGGTATCAAATGGTTGAATTTTAGACATGTTTGATATTCCTGTCCCTCCTATTACTACTTGACAATTGTATGTGTGTTGAATGTGAACATCACTGACAGACACTGTAAAAGACAAAAAAGGCCAAAGAAATACATACTGCCCTTGCCAGACTCTCCCTCAAAGTTCAAAACCAAACTTGCAGTTTGTTCTTTCAGCAGCCCAGCCTGAGGCACCTGACCCTGTAGCACTGGTGTGATTTATCTTTTACTTATTTCTGGTGTGATTAATCTGCCACGTCAGAGCACAGTGCAGGTACTCACAGCTTAAGGGGAATAATGGGCCAGTATTTGGGCTGCTTTCTGTCACAGTTCCTATCAAAGATGAGCTGCATGGCAGCCTCCATTGCCTGGATTTTGGCAGCTTCAGCCCCATACAGCTTCTTCATTTCTGCCATGCGCCTCTCCCCAGGCCGTTCTGTGGGCGGCTCCACTGACCGCTCCACCCTCCAGTGCAGGTCCTGATCAGCCTCCACGTAGGGGTCCTCAGCTTCCAGCTGCTGCTGCCTCCCTAGACAAATAAACCATAAGAGATGTAAACTACTGGGCTGTCAAACAATCATGCTTTATTTTAACTTTAAAAATATTATATATTCATATTTTAGCTGGGTCTAAAAGGAAAAAATCCACATGTTCTAGGCTGCAGCTGCACTCATTTTCCATAAAGAAATTCCTACTAAATATGATGATAAAGTCAGGCTGGAATAAATGGGGAGAAATGAAGAAGATCCTGGAACTGAATCCTTAATGTGTAGGAAACCTCTGTATTAGTACTACTAAGCAAAAATCAACATTGCTCCATTTCTCCCCAAAACACACATGGCCCTGAAAAAACTCAAACAACAAAACAACAAAAACCCAAAACACAACCCCCCTCTCCCTCCCAAGAAAACTGAAACAACTCCACCAAAAAATCCCAAACCACTCCCCATATCAAAAAAATCAAACAAAAAGGAGAGTTGTTTCCAAAATAATGACTTAGCAGCTGAGAAAGGAAACAATGCACAGGACAATGCAACTTTAGCTGAATGATAGCCAAGAGAAAATGTAATCAGTTACTACTCTGTGAAAATGAACAAATGGGTCTGTCACGTCAGCCATTAAGTGCATTCAATGAAACACAGCTGTAAGCATCATGTTTAGATAAACTGTCCAAACTCAGCCTTTCTCAAGACTTGCAAAGTTCAAAGATGGCAGCCTTACTCTCTTGCTTTGAAAACAAACACAACACCACCAGCATAAAGCATGCATCACGTCTTTTAGAGAGGATTTAAAACAATTCAAGAGGTGAAACATTTGGACCATTTTGTCAACAAAAATGCTGTGGTAAGCCTGACTGGAAGGAAGAACTTGGTTGTGGCATGTCCAAATTTACTTCTGCTTCCTGGGTACTGCTCTGCTGAAAGAAACAATGCTGTGTGCAGTTAAAACATCAGAGTGCTCCACAAAACTCCCCTCTTATGGGGGCATCTCTACAGGAGAGAGAAAATCACCCAACAGCTGAACTCCTCAATAACAAATGAGCACCCTCAAAACCGTGTAACAGGCACAATTCACTACTGATGACAGCAGTCAGGATTTTTTGAACATCAAAAAGGAGAGAGTGTCCACAGGTCAGGATGCATTGGCCACACACAAGACATGCTTCTCTCAGGGTTTGGTGCCATGTACTTCTTCTCTCTTTCACCCTAACACAGAGATTTAGCTTCCACAACACACATGACATCTGCAAACTCTAACCCAAAGTTAAATATCCTGACATTTGTGTGTCAAACATCTGCAGTTTATTTTTATACTGGAAAGTACTGTACCAAGCAGCCAAGTGACTGTCAGCCTTCCTAAAGGAATTATCCCCTGAACACCATTCACAGAAAACAGATATTTTAAACAATACGATTAGAAACTTCAATTTTGGGATCTGTTTGTGCTACAGACACAGAAAGCTTTTGTCCTGTCATGTGAAACACCATTTGTATTGGTCATAGAAGGGCTTGAGGAGTTATTGGCCATCTATTCCAGAAAGCCATTTCTGTGATTTTGCTTTAAGGGCACACCCCTGCATTAGGCTGCACTGCCAGAATTCACAAAGAAATATACATTAGAATCCATATGTGTTTTTGGAAGAGTCAGATTTATTTGGTGTTGGGCCATTTTAACCAGAAGGTCTGAATTAAAGAAACTAACATTACCTACAGAGAGCTCAGCACAGTATAGCACCCAGGCTATACCCTGCATCCCACTGAAACCAAGCTCCTGGGACACCACGCTGCCCACAACTGCACAGCATGCTTTTAAGCACAAACTTCATGCACATTACATTGAATAGTTTTAGACTGATAAAACCAAACAAGACTGTGCTGGCAAACCAATGTCTCCCAATGTAGATTACACAGGAAAACTGGCAAGGCAATGAATTGGACCCATATTTGTTAACTCTCTTGGGACACTAGATAATTCCTGGTACTTCTGTATTGCCCAGGGAAATTTTTAATTCTTCAGTTTCATAACTGTATGCTAGAGACAGCTGCTTCCTCTCTTGTTTACTGTAGAATGCTGTCTGATAGCTCACTGCACATGCTGATCCTTAAGAAAAAAATTTCTCTGAAGATAGATAATGAATTCTTCTGTTTGGAAATTAAATGGATCTCTAGCAGAAGCTTCATGATGGATGAGTGGATTACAGTTTAGTGTGCATCAATTTCCATTTCTCAACACAGAGTAGTTCATAAATCTGTAGATCCTAATTGTAACAATCAAAATAATAATACCAATTTAAATTCCATTTTCAGAATTACCTGATGTATGTCTAGAGTGTTTTACTTTACACTAATCAGATTTAGTGCCTGTAACTTTCTAGCTTTATTTCTGCTATTCCATAGCTACTGGTTCAAAAAGTCCCAGAGTGATTGTATTACAGAGTTTTAGACACATAAATCAGGTCTAGAATCCAGGCAGAGGCTCAGGACAGAAATGTGCTATAAGGACCCACATTCTTTTGCACCAAAAGCTGGATTTGAGCACAGAACATGACAGCTGTTGCTGGTAATACCACTGCAGCTGTGGGGAATACACTGCAGTTTCAAATCAGTTATCTGTGCAAAGATACCACTGGAACAAACTCCAGTCATAGACAGAATCACAGAATGGCTTGGGCTACAAGGGGCCTTAAAAATCATCTGATTCCAACCCTCCTGCCACAGGAAGGGACAGTGTCCCCTAGATCAAGTTGCTCAGAGCCCCATCCAGTCTGGCCTTGAGCACTGCCAGGGATGGGACAACCACAGCTTCTCTGGGCAACCTGTTCCAGTGTTTCACCACCCTCACAGTAGGCAGCATTATTTGCTTTTATAGACTATCAAGGAATGAAGTCATGAAACTAAATGGGCATGTAAACTACTGCTTTTCCAAAAACAATATTTCCAAAAATAGACATAAGGAATAGATAACAGAGAAAGTATTGTCCTGTTGAGATGCACACTAAACTTTCTTTGGTGGGGCAAGGGCTGGGAAGTTGAAGTGCTGTAATTTCCAGCAGTCTGGATTCTATCCATTACCTCAGAGTTTAGTTTAAAAACAATACAAAGCAGTACAACTTGAGCTAAATGTACAACTACCTCTTCATCAAAAAGCTGACAACTAGAATCTGACGATGGAAATACAAACAAAATTATAAGCTGTCTATAACCACAAGCCTATGGAGACAACCAGAATTTCTCTGAAGCAAGCAACACATCCTCATCCACAAAGCAGATAGCATGGTTATCAAAATATTAATTCTCAGTCTGCAGCAACAAAGTCCCCAGCTCACTCTCAGATCAGTTTCACATTCCAAATTCTCAAGTCATTGGGCTGCCAAGTTATAAATGTAAAACAAGTAATTTTTACACAATTCTAAGTAGTTCCTCCTTCTACTTCATACAGACTAAAATAAACATGCTTTCTTTTACAGCATTCATCTTCAACTACTGGCAAGCTTCCCCCAATCAAGGAACAGTATTTTGCAAATGTTGACAAGGCAGGCAGCTGCAGTGGTGGATGATTCCTGCACAAAGGAAAAGCATTGCTGACGTTTTCCCAGTTGGCCAGTTCCATTTCTTTTCTAAGATGCTCTTTCTCTCTCTTCAAGCTCTCTCCAAAATTAACTTATTCCTACCAAGTTCAGCTCTGCTGGGAAGTCATCATTACCTGGACAAAACCAGCGGGGGCATCTTTTTCAAAAAACAGTAAGTAGACCTCTTTAATCACAAAGAAAAAAGGTCCAGCTGTGTCATGCATCCAGTGTCCTGGGTTACCCAAAAGGTTATTGTATTCCACATCTATCTGTGCCCAGAATGGGAAGTGTGTCTTTAAGACGCTGGATCTGGAAATGGAGCCTTGGGGCCAGCAGGTTCTGGCCATTTTGAAGTTGGGGTTGTGCAGGCAGAGCTCTCTCTTGCCTGTGGCTCTTGCTTTTTCCTTTCACTCTTGCAGGCAGACAGCTGAGGCAGCAATGGTGGCAGCTCCCCTGTGGTTTTCTTCTGGGGTTTTTTTCACAAGGCAGGAGGGTGTTCAGCCACGTACATGAGAGCAGGGCTCCATCACACAGAACAGCGACTTGGGAAGACAAACGTCATTACTCCAAATGTCCCCCCTTCTTCCCCCCACTTTATACACTGAGCAGGATGCCAGATGGTCTGGAACATTCCTTTGGTCAGTTGGGGTCACCTGCCCTGGCTGTGTCTCCTCCCAACCAACCATTCACCATCAAGGTCCTCACAAGCATGGCAGCAGGAAAAGCACAAAAGGCCTTGGCTGTGTGTAAGCCCTGCTCAGCAATAACAAAAACATTTCTATATTATCAACCCTGTATTGAGTGCAGATTCAAAACACTGCCCCAAACCAGTCATGTAAAGGAAATAAATTCTATCCCAGTCAAAACCAGCACATGTACCTAACTCATGCTACACTCCTGGGCCATCATTAGTAATTCTAGGCCTTATGAAAGAAAGTTTCAGATTACTGTTTCTCCCTTCACCACTTCTCCCACTTTTTATGAATGACTTTTAAAAAGTGAACAAATACAGACAACTACCCCCATGCTCTGGAACTGCCAGAAGAGTACACTAACTACTGTATTAGCCATTCACTGCATTTGGGCCTTCATATGCACACAAATGACCTCTTACTTACTTTCAGCAAGACTATGACCTAAGACATAAGCTATTTCCCCCCTAGGTCCTTAGAAACTCAGATGCCTTGTTTCTCTTATTTTATAAAAGGGAAAACATCTCACACTTTTTGTAAGTTTGACCCACTTTACATTTCTTTCTTTGTAATATCCTTTGAGAAGCTTAAGCAGTAATAATAAAAAAATTCATGTCCAGAACTTATCCTCTTCTTATTAAAAGAAAAACAAAAAACAAAAAACCCAGCTAAATAAACCAAGGAAAAGAAACAACTTCAAAACCAAAACCCAAATAAATTTCCTTATTTAGGAAGAAGTCTCCATGGAGAGACTTTGCAACATTAAAAGGAGATAGAAGTAGGAAGGGTAATTATCTATGTCAGATTTTAAATGAAAGATTCATACCCAGCATTGTGTGGTTTCTTGTACCATTTTTAGCTCTTGGTATTTATACATCCAACCCTCAGCTCACTGCAGCCAGTGATAACAATTCCATTCGACAACATTTCTTAACAGACATTCTTCCCCCCCACAGGTCTGTAGGTGCCCACACTCAGCAGGCTGCCCTGTGCTGCCTCACACAATGGTAGGTGTGCTAAGGGACCAAGGGCTTGCTCCTCCCAAGTGCTAAATGCCATTACTGACTTTCAGTTGCTTGCTGAAAGTCAGTAATGGCATTACTGACTTAGTTAGCACATTATTTTTCAAGGGAATATTGCACCTTCTCCAGTCTTGGTGTGTTTTTAATTTTCCATGATTTCAGACTGTGTGTTCACATAGTTGTCTGCTTATTTGAAATGATAAATTATTTTCTGCTACTGCTGTGTGTTCTCTTAGTGAGCTTTTCATCTTAAATGCTACCTGAGCTGATCTTGAGCAGCCCACACTAACAGTTAAAACCACTACCCATTTCTACTGATTAGAAACTCCTAGTTCTCTCTTTGAATGCCACTTCCCACGAGCCTATCTGCTGTGCTAAGTGTTCTGCCCACACAGGTTTCTCCATGCAAAATGCCAGCTTCTTCATCTTCCTAGAAAAGATAAATACCTTCACCATAAACCTACATAAGAATTTTTTGATGTGATAGAATCAGACCATTTTATTGTACCCATACTTGCATGAACTGGGTGTAACATGGGAAAAATCAAAATCTTAGCCTCAAGGAATTCCACCAAAACAGGGATTTAAATCAGGATTTGTACACAGGATATTCAAGGAGTTTAATTTCTGCAGAGCTTTGGATTTCCACAGGGCTGGAATCTCAAGTACTACTCTTCATCAAGAGCAAAGTTTTGCAGAACAAGTTTCCATCAGTGGGAGTCTACAAGATACAAACAACTGTGACTTACCCCCACATCTGTAAAGATAAAATATTCCTGGTAGCTAAAACCAGCGTGGTCCTGCTTGCTGGCAGGTTACTATGGAACACTAAGTAACTTACTGAAATGGTGGAAACATACTGAAAGAGAATGATGATTTTATAGCAGAATGTACAAGCCTTGTTCTAGCTGTAAGCTGGCTTGGGGAAAACAGACTTCTTTTGAAACTTCTTAAATTTAAAACTTTGTGCTTCAAAAGATGTGACAAAGGAATTCCCCATGATGCCACATAACTTTCCCCTACCCTTTTTTTGGAGAAGTCTGATCTCCAAGGACAGCTCGGCCCTACCTTACTATGCAAACATTCTCACCAATACAGAAAAATCAAATGCTGTAGTTGACTGGAAAACACTAATTCAGAATAA
Source organism: Zonotrichia leucophrys gambelii (assembly GCF_028769735.1). NCBI lineage: Eukaryota > Metazoa > Chordata > Aves > Passeriformes > Passerellidae > Zonotrichia > Zonotrichia leucophrys. The sequence continues at coordinate 18,821,244 of NC_088169.1, read as the reverse complement.
AAATTACTTTTGGTGGGAGTTATTGCCTGCAATGTTAAGCTTTCAGTCATGACAATCATGAAAAAGAACTACCAAAAATCCTGAGGATACTAAAACCCCAAATATCTACACTGACAAAATTTCCGTTTGCTAGTTGAGGAAAGAATGAGTGAAAAGAAATGGACTATTTCATCACATATATCTACAAGCAATGCAATATTCTCAAGAAAAAGGAAAACATTCCCCAATAGGCTTTGAAGTAAGAGCAGATGTGATTCCTTGGCAAGCCTGTGGCAGCTTGAAACCATGGCTCCATGAAACACTTCCTCAGCTACAAAACCTACTTATGCAATTTCTGCTCTTCCGCCTTAGCTGAGTGCTCCAGCTCCCAGGTCCCTCATGCTACAATTGTGTAAGGGACAACACAAAGAATCCTACAAAAAACAAACAACCCCCCCAAGCAAACAAAACTTCAACACATTATATTTAGTTCTAGAACAGTTCAGTGCCCTGGAAACTCCAGAGCAGGAGCAAATGTCTAGGAAGAAGAATTGCTTAGCCTGGCTTTGGCACCAAGATGTGTTTACTGAAGCACAGCCCAAGAGAAACCTATTGCTCAGAACAGGAAATAATCTCAGGTAAGAGAGTGTACTCCCTCAGACACAGTTGTAACAGGCTGTCTAAACAGACAGGAAGCAGATTTTGCACATCTGACACACTCCAATACCTCTTTCACTGTAATCCAATTTTTCTACACAGCTTAAAGAGGACAGCTCTGTAGAAACAGGGCAAAATTACTTACCAGGACAGAAAATGGAGAAAAATTACCTTTGAAATAAAAATTAATAGAAACCAAGGAACTAAGATTAGAACTAAGGTGATCCACTTTCAGGTTTGGTACTTAATGGTATGTGTCACTCTCAAGTTAATTAACCACATGCCTCACTGTAAATAATCTGTAAAATTAATCTAATACTTTAAAGAATTAATTATCTCTTATTATTTTGTTATTTGGGTTAAGCAACTGGCACAAAGTTATACAGCTAACTGGAGAATAAAGAAGCCGATTTTTATTTTAGAAATAAGATTAAAAACCAAGGATTGTTCTGTGGTCTCCAAAACAAACTGCCAAGGATCCTACACAGAAACAATAAAAGCCTTCATGCCCATGTTTACATTAGCACTAGGCTACACTGGTTGCTGCCCAACTAAACATCAAATCACCTTTATTTTCTTCTATTACTTTCCACAATAAAACCCCTAAAAAGGAGTATTGTTAGTCCAACCAGAAAATGCACTGAAACAATTAAACCTCATGAATATGAAACAATCACTGAGTCAATGGAATCTCAAGTGAAAGCCTGCTCTAGAATTTGATTGCACTAAATGTAATTCACAATCAGGGATTTGTTGATGAAGGTGAGAAAACTCCGAGGTGAGCCCTGTGCAGCCAGGGGTCCGCAGCACACCAGAGGCACCAAGGTGTCTGTGCCCTGGTGCCATCTGACACAATCAAACTGATAGCAAGTTGCTGAACGACCGCTGCTAAGAAATTAGAACAGGATCAGGCACTGGCAGCTGCCTCTAGTAAGGATCAAGTCTACTTCAATAAGATTAAATACAGACCAGCTGACTCTGCACTCCCATCCCCCAAAACAACTCCAATCTGTCACTGATGGCAACAATGCTGACACCAGACAAAGACAACACTGCTGGAGTAAACAGAAGGATTACCTAAATCTATATATAACTATGTCTTCACATACATTTATGGCACAGTCTGAGGAGACTGAACAAGGAAATGTTAAAATTTAAAAGTGCTACTTTAAAAGCAAACCAGAACACAGAAGAAACATGAGTTTCACCATAGTTTTTAATGTGTGCCCTGAATGGAAATTAAACACATGCTCTTGGAAGAACATGTTTCACAATGCACCGAGCTGCTAGACAGCTAAATAATACTGAGTTGGGTACTTTCAGGAAAAAAAGAAAGGAAATAGTCTGTGTCAGTTTTCTAGATCAAACTCACTCATTTGAACTTCACACTGAAATTTCTTTCTTGACTCCAGACACACTACAGTGCTGAATTCAAGTTTGGTTTATTGCTTGATATGAGAGAGCATTTTTATCAAAAACACTTGAAAAACATTTTGGAGACCAACCTGCAGCCACGTTTGTGGCTGATTTTCTGGGAGGAAGTATAGTCAAGGCTATGAATTGACCTTTCAGTTAACTGGCAGGTCCAAAATTCAGTATTACCACAGACATGCAGAATTAAATAACAAGGTCTAATCCAGAGAAAATTAATTTCAGCAAGTAAATACGCATTTTCTCCATGTTGCTAGTAAACTATGTGTGCTGCCTGACCAAGCATTTGGAAAGAGACATTTGGAAAAAGGGTCAAACTAAAGGAACTGGTGAAACATATTACAGTTTTTGGAAGGAAGGGTTGAAGGGTAACTTTGGAAATATAAGTTTACCTCTGACCTTCTGAATTTCTCATTGCTCACTTCAGCACTCTAGTAAATTAAATGAAATATACTTGAACTCATGAGGGCAACTGCTATGCCCAGTATTAAAAACACAACAAAAAACATTGGGGACATATGCCAGAAGAAACCTGCAGATGTGCATCCATTGTACCTTCCACAAAATGGGAATGTTTGACTTCAAAAGTAGTTCTAGGATTTGGTGCTGGAGCACAAACCTGAGCTCTCTTCTGTAAGAGAGACAGCTGGCATCCCACTTGTCAGAAAGTTAAGTTGTACTTAGCACTTGTGAGCTTTCTGTCTCCTCTCTGTCACTTCAAGGGGATAATTCCTACATTAAGTATTTCAGTGACTTGATGAAGACTTTACACAAGGAGAGCCACCAGACTAAAAGCCCCAGTCTGACAGCCTGCTCATGACAGAGGTCAGTACCTAATGCCAAGGGAAGGATGCAAAAGCAGAGAATGCAAATGTTTTCATGTCACCAGCATCACCTAGTGAGAAATGGAGAGATCAGAAAAATGCAGATGCTTCTCCAAAGCCAGCCAGCTGCTCTGCAATCTACCACCTCAACACCTCCTCCATCAGCATGTTGTACGTGATGCAATCTTCACAGTCTGGACACTTCTACATTTACCAGTGGCCAAAAATCCCAAGGAAATGACAACTGATGAATTTTAGAGTGATTCTGCCAACACTCTGTTCAGCAACCACATCAAAAACTGCAGACCTTCTAGAAATCAAGGTATTCTGCAATCCTCGTACAAAGTGAGAACAGCAGCATTGGTTTCAGCATTTGAACAACCACAGAAAAATTGAGGCCCAGCACGCTCTTTGGAGACCTACATTCCTTTCTACAACTTCTGTGAACACAGAGCTGACTTTTAGAGCAACAATCACTTCAGCAACTACAAATGAAATGAAACCCAGGAGATTCTTATCCAGCTCAATGTGAATGATAACACTCAATGGTGTAACACCCATGTTAATTATTTCAATAAAAATATCCATTTAGTATTTAGCCTTCACTTTTTAACTTTATCTCCATGATTTCAGTGTATCAGAGCAGTGATCTGACAAATTCAGACATGTGTCCTTGAAATACTGTGGGAAATTTCAATAGTCACATAAACAGCTTTGGGTACTCTGGAGGCCAGCAACAATTGTAATAATGATGAACAGCTGGATTGCTCTGTACTGAGTACTTCATAGGTTCCAGCACAAGTGTTTCTCAGTATGATGCTATATCAACCTTCTCTATTTCTCTGAGCAACAGGGAAGTGCTATCACCCCTGTGCTAAAGGTCTACATAAACAGGAAATTGACACAAATTCCTAGAGCAGAAGGTGTTCTAGATTCTTTGGAATGAGCTTCACAGCAGATGACATCACACAATGGCATAGGTGCTCACCCCTGTCACTGGAAAAGACAAGAGGGACAATGTTCCCTTGTATCCTCAGGGTTCAAGATGCATCATCCTTTGGGTATAAATGACTAGCTTTTTTCTTCCTGGCAGGCATGTGGAAGACAAAGACTGTCATATGGGATATTTGTTGCTGAATTCTACCTACATTGAAAGCTTTTGTGGATCTAGTCACAACTGGCACACCCAAGGCTGTGATGGAAGTCTGTACAGGCCACCCAAGTCTGAGATGGGTGGCCTAACAAACTCTGCCTGCCTCTCTCACTTGATGTTTAGCATCCAAGGAAATGAGTTTTGAAAAGACCCAGGCACATGGAAGTCTCTGAACTGTCCGTTTCTGCCATGCCAGCACCCACATTTCCCTAATGACAAAAGATGTGAACTCCATCTGGATATTTCTGATAAAAGTGAGGCACTGTGAGAGATGCTGCAAAGCAAATGGTGCCTCTCAAGTCTTGGCACTAACAACACCCCACTAAAATTAGCCAGGGTAAATTTACCTGTCTCCAAGCAAATCTGTCTGTATAGGGGATCTGCTTTATAACAGAGACACCTAAAATGTGTTACACTCAAGGTATTTTGCTGCCATGCTCTGTTGCAGCTTCTGAGCAGACTTTGCACATCATGAGTGTAGAAAGAAGACATCATCATTACATCCATTTCTACCTTGCTCTCTGGCATTTGCTTTTCACTATTACTCCAGTGCTGGAAACCCTGAAACTTTAAACATTCTTTCTAAACAAAAGCTCCCCCAGTAGATACCAAAATAGCTTGTGTTAGAAAATACTTCATAATGCACAATATCACTGGCCACTTACAAGGTTGAAAGTGTCACACTAAAGGCAGAGGAATTCAGATTTATCAGCAGAGAACTGAGACACAGCTCTTCCCTAAGATCATTTAGAGATCCAGAAATGCTGCATGTGACACCCAGATGGAACCAGTAATCAAGGAATTTTAGGGAAAAGTGCATCAACTGTGAAAACAGACTGCCCAAGCTGAGTGATTAGCACAGAGATGCTTTTATGCCACTTTTCCCTAGAGCTGTGTCTGTCAGCATGGTCTCACCTGCTCTTTTCCACAGCAGCTGCAGCTGCTTTAACAGCCTTCCCTGCAAGGACAAAGAATGAAGAGGAGACTCGAGGAGCCACTCAGAGCAGCTGCAGATGCTAATGGAATAACCAAGCAGGCAAACCTGCCTTCAAAAAACTACCAGCACCAGTTCTGAGGGTAAGTAGTGTCTGCATCTTCCCACACCAAACCGTTCCCATATGAAGCAATCTTCTATAACAGCATTCTGAAAGGAACAAGACTGGGGAAGGATTCCTTGCTGCCCATGTGGCCTCAGCCCTGGAGCCCACCTGTCAGTTCTTTGCCAAAACTTTGCAGAACCCAAGTGTGTCACAGCAGTACCTTCAATCCTTGGAAACCTGATGGACACAAAACAGGCACTGACACTCTGTATTATCTAAAACTGAATCACGACATGTATTTTCTTTGCAAAGAGAAAGTTCCAGTGGCTGATCCATCAGAGCGAGGTACTGACCAGGGATCCTTCTGTAACCAATTAACTAGCAAAACCAGGTATCAAATAGATCTCAGATGGTGAGGAACAAAGCTGCTGAGAGGAGCAATGACCTGTCTCTCCTGTTTTTATTCATGTATCCTCAAGACAAGTCCAGTCAGAAGGAATTTTACTGCGTCACAAGATTACCAGACTTCTCTTACTGAGTTAAGAATAACTTAGGGATAAGAGCTTCCTGGGAGAAAGAGTCGCTTAAATTCAGTATTTGTTCAGCAAAGGTGCTGTCAATGAGATGCATTTTGGTCATAGGGATGACATCTAAGTTAACTGTTAAGCAAAAGTCTATAAAGAACACTTAGATCAGATTGTTCAGTATTCTAGCACTTGAGGCTTTCTTCCTGGTGAGGTCCTCAAAACCTCTTATAAAGACGAATAAGCTGAACCTCTCAAAAGCCCCCTAGTGTATGTACTGTCTCACTACAATAACAGGAACACAGGCAGACAAATAAAGGATGACAACTTCAAACACAGGTTTCTGAAGTTTAATCTATGTTCATATAAAGACAGCATTCTTCATTTCCATCAAATTTAAGAGGAAGCAGAGGTGTTGAACATCTTGGCATTCCTCTTAAAGCAGCATCTACACTACAGTCACACTGAACCACATGAGCTTCTTTTCCCACACTCCCAGCTATAAACCTGCTGTAACTCAAATACCAGCACTCCACAGTATGCTTAGATAAACTATGATCAGTACAGCCACTGGCAGACAGGGAACTGGCATTCCAGGCCCCACCTCCACCCAGCTGTCCTGGCTGCACCCATGGGAGCTGGGTCCACAGAAGGCCCAGATGCCACCTAGGAGCTGAAGCCTGGGGCATCCCTTAGCAGAAAGCAAGAAGCCTGGCCTTGCTCTTGTGTACTGTCAGGAGTTGCCAACACTGTCAAACAGACTCAGCCTGAGCCACATACACATAGGAAAGACTTTATATATAAATTTCTAGGTACATGTATTAACTCTGCAACTGTCCAGAGCACACAGCTCAGTTTCCTCAGCAGTACCTTGAGCTTTCCAATGTCTCTCTTCCATTACTTCCAGCAGCAGCAAGCCATAGGTACACAGAGCAAAGATACACATTCTCTTAAGCTCAAATTCTGTCTTTACCATAGGATCCAAGGACATTTTCTTGACAGTATTTTACAAATTAATATGCTTTGTATAAAGATAACCTTGTCTGTCATGAAACATATCTAAAACTCTGCACAACTCTTGCTCTTCAGACTCTCTAATTTTGCAAGTAGAGATTAGTTTTCAAGATTAAAGCAGTGAAAACTGGGGCACTTTTCCTTGTTTCTCTGGTAAGGGGCATTTTCTCAATTGTTGCCTTCCGGTACTGAATAACACAGGCTCTGCTGGACACAGTGTGTGCACTGGAGAAGATTCTGCTGCTACACAGCAAAAGGTTCAATCATCAGGATCAGAGATGTGGTACAAAAGAGTAACTTTCACATTTCTTCAGTTCACAAAACAACATGTTTCAAAAGCATGTCTCAAGCACCCACACATATTGCGGAGAGCACTCTTATTTCACAGGCATTTCTCAGAAGCTTCAGCATCTCAGCCTCTACAGACTGTGGCTGAAGTTCATGCCAAACAAGCCTTTTTTGGTTTGTCAAAAAGTTTGTCAACAAAGGCTGTTAAAGGCAGGGAAGTTGAGCAGATATTTATAAATTCACCATCCACACTGCTTGGACAGTTTAGGGTAGTGAAGAAGAAAGAAGAAGAAAGGGTGGGGAGTCTGTAGTTCCAAGAATTTGAGCTACAGTCTTATGATGAAAAAGGCAGATAAAAACCAGGGAAAAGCAATTACCAAAAATGAAGGAAAGAAGGAAAACATGGTGGCAAAACCCCTGAATCAAAGTCTATTTTCCTAGAGGCATGCAAGCTTCAAACAAAACCAAAAGCTTCATGGATCTGGTACAATTCAAGCAAGTTACAAAACATGGAAAATTCCACTACTTCCTCTTCACAGAAGAGACAGTGGCAACTACCATCTTTCAGACAAAAAAAAAAGCTGAGGGGAAAAGTCTGCAGATTGCAGTTTTGAAACAAACATCTTCATTCACCATTTCCGTTCATTTCTAAAAAAATATTTTCCATCTAGCATAAAAAGAATTTAAGTTCAGACATTATTTCTGGGAAAAGCTGGAGGCTATGTGTGGGCAATAGGAACAGAGGCTTTGATGGAAAAAACTGGTTAGAGCATTAACAAATGATAGACTATTATCCTTCGGTAATGAACTGACATGATGGTACTTTCCCTTGCTATTCTTTGCTTTTAAATAAAGGATTCTGTCTGTGTCCTGTTAACTACTACAGAATGGTTCTCAATGTACTTGCAATGCTGTACTCACTCAATTTTAGCAGTGATTTTCTCTTATATGCAAAAGGAAACAAGGAAAAATTGTATAAGGACAAACTACATGTTTCAAAGGCTAAATTTAAAAGTTTAACAAGTATGTGCAATTAGACAATTTACAGAACTGTTAGGGCTGTGAATTTTCCCTTCTTGATTTTTGCCCTTTTAATTCTTGCAAATGTAAAAAGGCAACTTACTGCATTCTGTGCTTTACATCTAGGATGCCTGAAGAATCTGCTACCATACCTAGGTCTGACAGGTATGGTAACCCAGGGGAACAACTTCATGCTTTTCAACTGCCAGAGGGAAAACTTAAATGCAACCATAAACATGCCCAAGAGGCACAGTAGGTTTGGATCACCAGCTACATGAAGAGCCAGAACAACAGACTAGCCTGACAAGAAAACCCTCTTAAAAAGAGAATCACTATATAATTATGATTGCATATCAAGAAACAAATGTAGAGGAATCAGAACTGTCTGTAAGGGTCTTAACCAAATGCCATTTATCTAAAACATGAGATAAGTTGGTAGTGTATTAGTATGTCTGAGTTCATAGAGCCTCAGCCAAAATTTACTCATAATTACTTCTGGGCATTCCAGGAACATGTAATTGACTACAACACATGATACAAATACAAAAACTAGTAAGAAATGGATGTGACTTCAAAGACAAAAAAAAAGATTGTTTTAAAAGAGGTTGGCTGTGAACTGTATCACTGCAGAAGTGTTAAATCATTCAGCAAGTTTGCCAGTTTCAAAGCCCTTACTTTGCAAGTCAGCCAATCACTGCAAATGCCCACTGAGAAAACAAAACCAAAAATCCTGCAGAGGTTAGAAATCTGCTTGCTCTTCAAGTTTGTGGCAGCTACAAAGAAATTAAATAAAACTTAAATTTTCTTCTTTGGCTAGTCTATCTGTAGAGCTTTTCTCTTTGCAATTAGCTTTAAGGTTTGTATGCCACCATCTAGGCTCAAATGCCTTTCACAGAGCCACAGAATCATTAAGGTTGGAAAAGACCTCCAAGATTGAATCACCTCATTCCCACCTACCTCAGGCCTATTTAAGTCTTTCACAGTTAAAGTTTGCAAGATCTTGTCCTCTGATGTCTGTGATCATTTATGTCCAGCAGGCTCTAGATCAGGCATTACAAGTGAAGAGACTGATATCAGGTAGGATTCCTTTTAATCTATTTGATTATCCTTCTACATGCCTATGAGACATCAGTGGATCAGATGTGGGAACCAGCTGTATCTCACATGAAAAATCAAGACTCACTACATGTGTCCAAAATAGATGCAATAATGCTGTGTAGTATTTCCTAACTTTGGACAGGTAGAAAATCACCAAACTAATGGAGGTCATAATTCACAGAGATTGGTATCCCCTTCCCTAAGTGCCAAATTCCCGTTCCTATTTGCCCCATTGATGCTCTGCTCCCTTGTGACTCGCAGCTCATTAAGCTGCCCATAAGTGAGTATCTAACTCCTGCAAACTCTGCCTTTAGAAGAAGAGCAAGCTTCGTGTCTTCTCCCAGACGAATGAATATCAAGGTGCAGGGGTCAGAGGCTGTGAATTCCAACCGGAGCCCTTATTGATGCCAGAGGAAGAAAATATGAGACACAGGCTTCCCTTAATGTCCCATAACGACTGGCTTTTACTTTTACTGATTGTCAAGGTCCCTATTGGTATTCTACCGTGACACACCCAAACAATCTCATTCGCTTTAACTGCTATGTAAAACTCTTGCCTCACCCTTACAAACGTCTCTCTCAGAAGTGGAGGTGTAAATTTCAGGCATTATTGAGGTTAATGCTACCCAAGTTTCTCTATAAATCTGCTCCTAAGGATATGCAGTTTGGGATTAAAAGGAAAAGTCACTACAGAGAAAATACTCAAGTAACTGAGGGTTTCTTTTGCGGATGCATTATCTCAATCTTCTCAAGCACCAATACAGAATGTCAACTGTTAAACATTATGAAAGATATAACATGATATAGCATCATTATGGATCACAGCTTAATGAACCTCTAAATTTAATTTTGTTCATAAACAGCAATCAGGAAAATTAATAAAACTACCTCTTAAAGTCAAGTACTACTGCCTTCAACATAGTCTCCATACCAGCTCATTTCCAAACCATTAGAGAAACAATGATTTTGCCCTCCTCCTGCTGCTTATGCTGCTTCTTTTGAGAAACTCTAACAGAATAAAAATTTTCTTCTATTTTCCTTTTCCCTCACCATGGAAGAAAAGATGCACCACAAACAAGATAATACTGTGTTTTCAATTACTCACAAAATTAGCATTTAGAAAGCACCATTCACCCCAGATTTCTATGTCACTTTTAAATTATGTCATTAATGTCAAGTACTTGTTTACTTTTTCATGCTTTGAGGAATTACTGATGCTTACTCAGCACTATCTTCACTTTATCAGGGAAGTTGCAGTAGTGAAAGACCAGAGCCTGCCTGAATTTGCATGAAGACCTGCAGCAGTGCCACCGAAGCACATGGAGCTGCACTCATCCAGAACTAGGTTACCACACAGCACAGAGCAGAGACCAAATCATTCCAAAAAGGCTCTGCTGTGGTGGAAGGAACAAAAGTAAAATCTGTATTCTGAGTCATGAACTTCTTCCCAATTCACCTGCTCATCATAAAGAACAAGTCATATTTTTAGCAAGCACAGCCGGTGAGGGGTCAGGAAGAGACTAAATAGCTACACCAAGGTCATACAGGGTATTTGCAACAGAGAGCATCTCTAAGCCCTGATTTCCCAATTTCCAGGATAACACCTTTAATCACTCACATACCTTTAAATACCACTAATCATACTGGTAAAAAAAAAATCCAAAGAAAATGTTCTGCATTCCCAGAAGCAGCCGAGTGTCTTAAAGCACCATGTATCTCATCAAAGGAACATTTCAACAGAGAACACCATGCTGATTCTGCAGAACACAATGAGAAAGGGATTCGTATCAGGCACTACCACAGAACTCCTTAACTCACTTTCCTCTGCTAACTAGATCAACTCTGCATCACATTGATAAGTGTGAAGTTGAGCTATCAGCTCACCCTCTGATACCCACTGATCAAAGAATTTAACATACTTTTTCTTTCCCATTCAATCATTGCCTTTATTATAAGTTTTTAGAATGTTTTCTCTTTCAGAGAAGCAGAAAAAGTTCTATTAAACATTCATTACACATTTTCTACTGGAGTCATGTGAGAAAAGTTATTTTTATTATTCTGCTTTCTTAAAACAGATAAATTTTTCTGCAACATCTACATATGAGTAAAGTATCAATAAAGTACAGAATAATCCTTTACTCTTTTAAGGATTTCACAGAAACAAAGATGACCAATACCTCTGAGGATCAAGACCTGAGAAAAATCTTAAGACTTACATTCCCTACCAAAGGACTTGGGTCCAGATCAAGATGCTCAACAAAGAGAAACTTGTGGTATAGCACAGAATGAAGAGGATGCAGGGGGAGGAAAAAAGGGTAATGAAATTTTACTGCCAAGTTATCAAAAAAATAACAAACAAAATGGCTGCTCCATGTTATAAAATATATTGAGGGTTACTCTAGGGTTCAGTGATGTATTCAAGCATTTCCTGTGGGTTCCCCCCTCAGACATACAGCACATTAACTAGATTCACATAAACATTCTGGAGCTTTTTTCCTCAGCACTAAAGATAAATTATTGTCTCCTGGACAAAAATATTATTTTCCTCTTTGCAGTCATAATTTTTTTTTTCTCTCTCACCAAAAACTTCCAAACATTTTCTGACACTTACTTCTAATGAGTGGTACTTAAATGCACCCATCAGTTCTGCCTATTTCAGTCAGCTGACTTCCTCACTTGCAGTACCTATTTCTGTGAATTCTTACACAACCTGTAAATGTTGAAACCACCCAGCACTCAATGTTATGGCCACCAAATACCACAAAACACATATTGCAGTGAGATGCCACAGCTTGTCTCAGTTATCCCAGTTCCTGCCCCAGGTCTGCCAAACACCTCTCCCTCCCCCTCCCTTGCCCCCTGCTGAGGGCTGTCTGTCAGTCCTGGCATTCCAGAGTGATTGGCAGAGTTCAAAAGATGCCTTTCAGCCCTGGGGGACATTGGACCATCCAGGTGTCATTTGTCCTCTGAGACTTCCCCCCATACCTGGTTGGTGGGATCCCTACCCCTTCCCTCTCCCTGGGGTTGAAAGGAACAACAACCACGTGGTTCGGGAGGTTCTGTTAGAGCTGTTATGGAATTCAGAGGCCTGTGGGTCAGGAATAAAGCTCTGGATCGAAACCCTCCAGCAGAACCCGACTCCTTTCCTTCACCTCACCTTAAAGCTTCTCCACCAGAGGTAAACCTGAGCTCCTGCATGCCTGGACTTGTCCCAAGCACCCAGCTGCAACATCCAGCCAGCCAAAGGTGTCTCTGAGGTGAAACCACCACAGCTGCCGCCTCTGGTCAAGCAGCAAGGGCCAGACAAGCCTAGGCACGTCCCATCCAGTTATATTGGTAATAATTCCAATAAACACAGAACAAGCATGGACTTACGCAGCTCTTCTCGGTGCCTCTCTGTCTCTGCAAAAAACTGACGAAGCTCCTCTGTGATCTCCATGTTACTCAAGTCATATTCTATCTCTCCTTCGGACTCAGAGTCTTCCTCCATTTCAGAGTCCATTTCAGCATCCTCTTCCATTTCAGAGTCCTCATCAGCATCCTCCCTCTCCTGGTAGGCACCTGCATACTGCTGAGCTCCCCCATGACACGGAACTCTGACATCTGGTCTGTAGCTGGAAGAATAGTGTTGGATATGTGGGAGGTCATTCCCATGCCAATCTGAGTAGCGGCTGCCTGGAGAGGCTGCAGCAGGATGCCAGGGATGCCATGGCAGGCAGTACAAGGACTCCATGGCTTTCCTGTAGGCTTTCTGGTGCCTGTGCATCCAGCGCATGGCTGAGTCATAGTGCCTCCAGTACCTGGCGTACACCTTGTGAGAGTACCACGGCTTCGTGTCCTCCTGCAGCCAGAGCACACAGGGAGAGGGAAAGAACACAAACAATCAACCACACACCACAGCACTCATGCTTCCCCCCAGAAAAAAGGTATAAGAGAGAGAGAATTGAGAGGAGCAACTAAATGCAAGCACAATGCTGCCTTTTAATCTTTAGTCATCCTTCAGCATGATAGAACACAGAGATTTGAAAAACAACGTGTATGAGCACAGTGCACTTGCACCACACCTCATTACTCCTACAAGAGACTCCTTTGGCATCAACTGTCACTGAAGAACTAGAAACAGAGAAGTTGTAGCGTCCAGAAGGTATTTTCCAAGTGCTCAAGCTACTACAGTAAGAAAGAGTCTTTTTTAGGAAATATGCCATGTGGATATAGTCCACAATTCCTTAGACACTCAGATGAGTTTTTTAAGAATTGAGTAATTCCAAGGTGTAGATATTACATCCTATACCTAATTTCCAACTCCACAGACAGAAAACACAAGAGATTAAGATTCCTCTGCATTAAACAAATGCATTCATTTTAACAGTAACATATTTCCCCCAGTAATGTATTTCCTCCATCTGCCTGCCAAAGTTTCTCAGAAAAGGTCAAACAGCAATTCAGACAAGTTCATATTTCCACCGTGGCCACAATCAAAAACAAGACTGTATTTAGCCAAATGCAAGCTGCCAGTAAATCTCCCTTTTGTATCCATCACCAACCAAAACATGAAAAGAGGCAATAAAGTGCCACTGATAAAGAACAGAGAAAAGCAGTTCTATAGAAAGAAACATAGTGTAACACACCTTCTCCTGTCTTCCAGCTAATCTTAGTTTTTCTTGAAGAAGTTTCATGCTGTTCACATTTCACCAGCAACTACAAAGCCCCACAGTCCCTGTAGCCTTAAGCTCCCTTCATACAAGCCACTTCTCCCACCTCACCCTGCTCTCAAAAAGCAGAATAGAGCCTCTTAAAAAAACAAAGCTATAAAGTACACTAGAGCCTAGAACAAGTAAACTAAAAAGCAAATATTTTCTCCCTTTCCCTCATGTCTTAATTTCCATAGAAAATACTTCATCTGGAGTAAAACAGAATGCCTCTACTTTAAATAGGAAAATTTTAATTAAGCCATGTTCTAGCAAACACTCAAAACTATAGCAAAACTAGCTGACGTTTTCAGAGATGAATGTGACATTTACAGTCCTTTATTAAGGTGATTTCTTTTCCTTTTTTTTCCTTTTAAGGACATACAGGACAAAAATATTAAAGTCTGTTTTCTTGATCTGCCCTGGCACCATTTGGTCCCTTTAAAAAAATGATTCTGTGGGGAAAATAATTCCCAAGGCAAAACCAGAAAAACCTAAAAAATACTTTCCATTTAACACTATCCAGAGAGGTTCACTTAGTTTACTTACACTTGTTTTCACTTTCTGGTTCTAAGACAAAAAAGCAAATGCTAGTGAGTTTGGAATAAAAATTGCAACTCTCATGCTGCCTTTCTTTCTGGAAAATTTAGCCTATTATTCCATAAGAGATCAATGCTTTATCTTTTTTAGGTCATTCCTAAGTGCTCTCAGAAACAAAATATCTTCAGCTAACAGAGTACATAAAGAAAACCACCACAAATTTGCATTCCTTAAGGTATTCCTGATCAAAAACTGCACCCTATTTGTGAAGGGCTGTGCAGCTGAGCTATGTGATTTAAAAGTGCAGTCAACTTATCTTTCCTGAAAAGAAAGAATTCATGGAGATGAAACTTCACTGCTATTCTCCTCAGGTCTAACACTGCACTGCTACAAAACCATGCATTTGGAGCTCCCAAAATGCAGCATTCCCAAGATGAGTGGGTAGAAGGAAAGCATCTGCCTTCCATATGGAATTTCTTCATCCTTAATCATCCAACTACCTAACAGCTAGGATGAACAATGCTTTATTTACTGTTTCCCTTTGCTTAAGAATGTCATACTGACTCCTCATCCTTCAGCAGACAGATGAGAATGTCCTATTATCAAACCTGATACATTAACAAGTTACTTTTAAAACATTTTGACTATTTTTTCCTTAAATATTAAAATACTTTAAAATCCAGTTTTGAAAGACCATGATGCTTGACAAAAGCAGGTATCTCCTACATTCTATATATCTGCAAAAAAGACAATATATTCTTTTAAAGCTCAAAAATTATCTCCAGTTCTTATAAAATGTTTCTAAAAAGGAACTTGATGACTTTACTGAAAGCTCTGGAATCAAGCTGGTTGATTTGTCTGGCTGACTAGCTCCAGTTGTTAATTTAGGGGAAAGGAAGACAAAAAGCCAGTTCATACAGATGGAACTGTGATGCTGGTGCTTGTCCAACTACTTTTTGTGAGGGTTTTTTTTGTTGAAAGCGACCCTTGAAAACTTCCTTACATTTGAATTTTAAAAATACATCTGTTAAAAAAGAAATTACAGAAATGTTTTACATTTGGGTGGAAATGGAAAGGAACACTTTTAGTCTCACTTAATTCTGTGTCTGTGCTTTTTCAGCTGTGGAATAAATGGAAATAAGAGATTTCCTCAAGGAAACAAAAGCTATAAATCCAAGGCAAATGATCAGAGTTCTCTGTTATTCTCCTGTTATTTCTCTGGAGTCTTCCCAGGAGTAGACAAATCACTCACTGTTGTAATCTGAATTCTATTTTCAAAGCAATTTAGTGACTTTTACATCTAATTTTTACATGTCTGCACTCACAGTTCAATGAAAGTGTTTATATGCATGTTATATATAAAATGTGACTAAGCTATTCCATAGAAACCTGTGAAGACCTCTTACCATCTCTTGTGGAGTTTGTTCTGGTGATGATCAAGGTGAACTAGAAAAGAAAAGAGTAGCTTTTTAATTCATAAAAATATATGCATTAAGGTGGTCACAGGCACTCAATACATTTTTTGTTATATTTGAGAACTATGACCTACAGCTGTTAAGCATCCCATCCCTGTTGGGGCAAGTTGAAGTCTCTTACTGATGGATTTTGATTAGCAGCAATAAAAATCCCATTCCTTAAAATTCTCCACTACAGTAAGAAAGTTAAAATAGAGTCTTCTACAAAATGCAGCCTGAAATGCTGGAACTGAACATTTTCTCCCATTGCTCTTCTCTTTTTTTCATGCTTCCTCAACCTTTATTCTCCAAATTAATGCCAAACAAAACCCATAAACTTAAAGGAAACAAATTGTTCTCACTTTTTAGCTGTGTCTGCACAGGAACTTGCATAAAAAAAAGCAATTGCCATAAAATTATTAAACCCATCCTGATTCTACTCATGCAGCGGGGTTTCTGTTTAACCTGTGGTGGACTTTTGACCACATACTGTCCCTTCTTTCTCTTGGCCTCTCTTTTTTTTTTTCCTTCCCTCCAGCATCTGATCCTGCCTCCCATGAAGAAAACACAGGTCAGTTCAAGTTGCAACCACAATTTTTAAATGTGAGGAAAAGGCTTAAGGAAGAGGGGCAACCAGACAGCAAAAAAAATAAAAGAAAAAAATGGTTGTGAGGGTAGAAAGGGAGAACAAGAACTCTATAACCACCAGGCAGGATGTATAATCACCAACATATCCAGGGTGGTTTACCAGTACATATCACTGAGAAATATTCTTAATCTCCTCTTATCTGACAAATATTTTATTACACTAATAGGCTAGCTGCTTCATTCACATATTTCTCCTCACATTCTCACCCTCAGCCTGAACTTCATGTAAGTGCCAGTGAAAGGTAACAGAAATAAGAGTACACTAAATTACCTATTGTTACTCTTAAGATATGGTCAAATGCTATTCCCAGAAACACTGGAATATAGCCAAACCACTGTAGATTCATACCAGGATAAAGCCAGGGTTTTTCAAAATGCATATGAATACAGTACAGTTGTGTTCTGCCTCATATTTAACAATACTCATTAAAGAGCAGCTTTTTGTCACTTCAGACAAACCATACTGCATGAAAGGAGAATGGAATGGCCAAACAAAATGCAAATCATGCAGCAACTACAAAAGCAAATCACTGTCCTTTTGGATGTGTCCAAAGGCCACACTAAGCTCAAAGCCATAAAGCCCTGGTAACACCATAACCCCATGTCTGCAAGAAGCTCTACACACAGGAGCAGTCCCACTGCAGTTGATGGAACTTCTCATGCCAGCAAAGGCTGCAGATTCAGGCATTAGGCAACTAAAGCAGGCTGGATTCTCTCCTGCCTGCTTGGAGGAAGAAGGAAAGCCAGCACTGACATCACTGCAAAACACTGCAGTGACTTTTAGCACCCAAAACCCATGCACAGATAGAAGGTTGCTGTGCCATCCCTCTTTGTGCATTTCAAATGTCTCATTACAACCACTGCCTTCTTCAGAATTTTCGTCTCCACTCTCATGATGTACACATACACTTTTTGTCTCTTCCCCATATATA
This sequence comes from Zonotrichia leucophrys gambelii, assembly GCF_028769735.1. Classification (NCBI taxonomy): domain Eukaryota; kingdom Metazoa; phylum Chordata; class Aves; order Passeriformes; family Passerellidae; genus Zonotrichia; species Zonotrichia leucophrys. The sequence goes on along the minus strand of NC_088169.1, from coordinate 18,803,954 downwards.
TCTTTCCTAGATATATCTGGATACTGTCAAGGTTGCCATAAAGTCTTTTTCTCATACTTAAAAACCTAAGCCCATGATATCCAATTCTTTCATTTCTACTTCAGCAAAGTAGGTTTGTTTAATTTTCATGTTCACTCTAATTCCTACATGACAAAAATGTCTTTGAAACAGTTTCAAAATAAACAGAAATCAGGATTGATCTCAATGTAAATAATTTTTAAAGCAGTAATTGGTAAAGTTTGAGACTTTATTATTAACACAAAACATGTACCTATGTTTCTGAAAGGGAAGGAGGGGAAAAACCCTGGCAAAACCATCCAACTATAGTTTACCAAATATGAAAAACCTGTTTTGCCAAACATAGAAACTTTAATTATTTTCATAAATTATTTATGAAACATTAGACTACAAATATAAAGCAGAGCATAAAAATGCTGCAAGCAAGGAAACGAAATTAAAAAGTGAGTTTGTTTTATTTTCAGTTGAATTACTCTTCCAAAACAAACTACATCAAATATGAAACATGGCAAGCAGCAGAAAAATAAATGTAATAGTTCTACGTCTATAATTTATACTTCAAAAAATGAAATATGTAGCCATTGAATATATGAAACTCATGACCAAATGTACAATTTAAAATGGGAAAGAGATTTGTTTGCTTATACTGATCATTAATGATGGACATTTTTTCTAGTTTCTTGTCTCAGTTTTAAAATATTCCTCCACTGATAATGAACCAGGGATGTACTCCCTTTCATCAAAACATGTCTGTCCCCCTTACCAGCTTGAGGCAGGTGAGCATTAGAGAAAACAAATAAATCCCATCAAAGCAATGACAGCATTTAACTCCCTTGGAGTCAATAGAAATGGAGACAATGTCTGTCATACCTGAGACTCAAATTCAATGGCACTGAGGTTTATAACTTGCTAAGTAAATCCCACTCTGGGACCACTGTGGGACTAGTGGTGTGTTGGATACAGTGTGGCCACATAAAGGAAACAGGAACAACTCCAAGCCCAATGCAGACCAGTGAGGGTTCCACTATTCACAATATCCATCGACACAAGATTAACTAATCTATTGCATGATATTATGGTAAAAACATAGTATGTTATAAAAGGAAGGTGGAATTTCAATAAATTCAGCAGGTTTCAACAAAACACATTTTTACAAAACTTTCATGAAAAAGCCAACTACATTTGAATTGGAAATGACCCTAACAACAGAGAGCTGACCAGCCCCTCTGCCCACTGCTGCTTTTGTCCCTGCTGTGAAAACTGTCTTCAGTCAGGCCAGAGCTGCCCTAACTCAGTATTGTTTCTGGCAATGGTTAGTAGGAGATACGCAGTAAAATGTGACGCTAACATAAAGGAATTACTTTTCCAGGTACATTTCTCCTGATTTCAGCAAGTGGTTTTTTTTTTTTTTTAATCCCCAAACTGATTTTGGCATTTAAAGCCAAAACCCCCATGAGTAACAGGTGTTTCCAATAAATCCCCTGGCAGTAAACTTCACAGTTTAAGGGATCAAACATAATTTTGTGCTGTGTATTTTGAACTCACTTTAGTACATACTAGCTAAAAAAATGTGAACATAACAACATCAATAGCGTGCATCCTCCCACTATTTCATTTTATATTTCTGATGCAGAATTACCACCAGAAGAGGGAAATGTCTGAAAAGTGGTCTGACATTCTGTGCTTCAGATTAACGCTGTGCATTGCTGTGACGTTAACTTTAATACCGAAGTGCCCTAGTTACAGTCACGAAGAAACCCAAGCCTGTGATTGCTGGGACAGCTGGCAGCAAAAGTTATTTCTCTTCCAGAGAAGGGATAAAAATTCCCAACACTTTACCCTGTGTTCTGGTTTGCCAATGGCTGTAAATACAGGACTTGTCCAGAACTCAGGATACAGTTACAGCTCCTTCTCATCCCAACAGGAATGCTATGAACACCCACCTATCACTATGATGTTCACATCAATGTCCTTAAAACAACAGCAGCAACTCCTGTGAATGGAAGGGAAACAAATTAGCATAACGCAAAACAATGTTCTCAAACTTTAGCATATGTATTACAGATCTTTTGGCCCTATCAGAATCTGAGGCAGTGTAATCCACTGTGGGTCCCCAAAAGAGGGTCTTTATTCTCTGAGCTTCAGGACATAAACCCAAAAGCTATTTCGGCCAAAAATCAGAGGGAAGAAATAAAGTGTGAAAGCTGTACAATTATCAGTAGCCAGTTAGCTTAAGTTTTGTATATATATATATCTGGTTAATTTACTCATAAACAAGGAAGAGAGTAGAACTTCTCCGTACAGCTTTTGAAGGCGTAAGTAATTTCCTGGTCTCACAGACCTCGTGCCCAGACTCCGGCAAGTGACTGAAAGGCTCCAGAAGCGCTGAGCAGCTCCGGCCCGTGCTAGCGGCGCACACAATTACACCAAGGGCTGCCAGGAGCACGGGCCCTGTGTCCCGGCTGCCCCAGCGCACGGAGCGCCGCTCTGCCCGAGCTCGCTCATCGCCGCCTCAGGCCCCGGGCCGATAAACTGCACACAAACGGCAAAGCCCCGCTCCCGTACGGTACCACAACCACCGCTTGGGGCCACAATCCCCGGCCTGGGCCCCACCAGGCGCCCGGGCTCCCACATCTCCTTCCTGAGCCTTTCGTTTTCCCGCTCCCGCCGCCGTTTCGCCCTGGCTGCCACCGCCCTCAGCCCGGTCCCCTTCCCTGGGACGCCGCAGGCTGCACGGGGGCACCGCCGTCCCCGCACCCACCCGGGCAGCGCGGGGCTCCGGCGGGCACGGAGAGCCGGGCACGGCCGCCTCCAGTGCTCCCTCACTCCGTTCCGGCGGGGCCCAGCGCGGCTTCCCCCGCCGCTTCCGCCGGAGCTCCCCGGGCCCGCGGCGCCATCTCGTGGTGCTGTGGGGAGGCGCGGCCGGGGCCCCGCTCCCCGCAGCCGCCCCTGGAGCTGCCAGCCCACAGAATCCACGATCAGTTGGTTTGGGAAACATCTGCAACATCATCCAGTTCAACCTGTGACCGGAAAACTAAACCATGGCACTGAGTGCCACGTCGAGTCTTTCCTTAACCACCTCCCTGGGTGGTTAGACATTTACTCCCATGTCTAATCCCCTTTTAGTGAAAAACTTTGTCTTAATGTCCAATCTAAATCTCCCCCGGCACACCTTAACATTATCTCTTCTCGTCCTGTCACTTGCTGTCCGGGAAGAGAGACCAAGAAGAGACCTCACCATAGCCTCCTTTCAGGGACTTGTAGTGAGTGGTAAGGTCACCCCTGAGCCTCCTTTTCTCCAGGGTGAACAGGAGAAAACAGGCTAAACACCCCCACTAAACACCGCCAGCTCCCCCAGCCGCTCCTCACAGGCCTTGTGCTCCAGACCCTTCACCAGCTTCATTGCCCTTCTCTGGCAAGTTCTGAGTTCCTGCTGTCCCACCTGACCCCTGGTCACCATCTCCAGTCCCAGAGCCCGCACACAGTGCTCACCAAGCTGACACGTTACTCAAAATATGTCTGTGCTACAGTGATGGTGCTGTGGCCCTGCCATACTTTATCCTCTGGTTATTATATTTTCCATAGTTAATATCTAATTTTCTGTTCAGCATTGAGCCAGTATTTTCATGGGACTGTGAATGAGCAGTCCCTTAGGGACCTGTCACAGCTGGCAGAGCAGGGACTGCATTTTCCCCTGTGTAGCATTTTACACTCTCTATATTAAATTTGCCAGCTATTGCCGGCAAATTTAAATTATTTAAATTTTACAAAAAAATGTAAGTGTTTCACATTTGTCATTATTATTTTTAACTGGGAAAACATAATGTTATTGTGTGTTTCTTCATGGTCAATAAACCACTGAGCTGTACGATACCGAACAGCCCAGGATCCTCAGCAGACCGTGCCACCCCGTTGTCTGTGCCTTTCTCTGGGCACCTCATGGATGGGCTGTAACACACAAGTGTGGCTTGTGCTCCTGGTCCCAGCAAGAAGGGCTTCTCTCCACTAAGGCTATTTCTCTTCTCTAATTTCCATACTTTTAATTAATACTTTCAGCACAAGATTATTCCTGTTTTTCAGCTCTCCTGGTGTGCTTACTGCTCTAGCTGCTTGCCTGCTGAAAATTTCAGCAGATCATATTGAGACAACTTCTCTTTGTTACCTGCTTTAATTAAAAATGCCCGTTGTGAAATGGAATTTCATATTGAGCCTCACTCATATAGCAGATTTCTACATTTATTTCCCATATATCTACTAAAGTTATTTTAAAAAATAATTGTTACTAATCTGCCTGGTAAGGGTATCACATTTAGCACTTCACAAGATCTTCTTTAAAAGTAGTAAAAATGGTAGGATGTAAATATATTTTCAGCATATTCAGAGCACTAAGTCACTGCTTCTGAAGGTCTAGTGGCTTCTCCATCATCTGTGTATTTTTTTTCTTCCAGCTACTGTGTCACTGTATAGTTTCCTGTGGAAGTCAGGCATCTGTGCAGAACTGAGAAGTCTAGATACTGCAGTGGATTTTAATTGTGGTCCCGTTCAGCCCCTGCATCCCAAGTGTTTTTTGATTTCCCTGTGTATGGCTAAAAAACTCATAGAGAGCCTCTGTCTCCAAGAAAGAAGTGCTTTATACAATCACCAGCCTGCTTTGTCTGATGGGCCCCCAGTGCACTCAGAGACTCTTCCAGCTTTTCTTGCTCTGTTCTGTGTATTCCTAGAGGCAGATCTGGGTTGCTTTATGCTCACACGTTGGTATCTGCTTTTACACATGGCACACTGACGGCGGAAGGATATGGACAGCAGCACATCGAGGTTATCTTGGAGAGTCAGTAGGTGAAAAAAGGAATCAGGCTAATCATAAGTGGAGAATCTATTAGTCAGTCATCAGGACACACTTCTGACTTAAGACCTCCTGGTGTAGTAAGAAAGAGCTGCTCTGTGTTTGCCCTCTTCATTCCTGAGGGCACTGACATGGGCCACTCTCAGAAAAAGTGGTGATGGACTGCACAGATCTTTAGTTGGAGTAAATTATATTGCTTATGGTGATTATGTTACACATATATTAAAATCAAGGCATGATTTATTGCTGAACTGCTGCACTTTGTATGGGAGAAAGGCATCAGGGCAATCTGCACAAAGGTATGGCATATGTGTTGGTTTTGTTAAACTTATCAGTCTTAGGCAAAGACTTAGAGTAATGTTTAGAGTAATGTTTGTGCTATGTCGATTTTGAAAATGCAATCAGCGTTGTAATGTTTTGTAGTTTTTTAATATTTCAGTTTGAAATACTACTTTTTTGGGTAGTCTTACTTATAAAGTGTACACTCCAGGTTAACTGCTTCTTGCTTATTTCCTTCTATCTGCCTTATGCATATTTGCAGTTGCACAGTTATTGTCTGGAAGCACAGAAAAAGTTATGCTATGGGATCTACAGAAATATCACATTAAATAAACCTCTAATTATATAAATTTTTAAACAGTCAAGTCAGTACTTCTTGTCTGCTGAAAACCAATTTCTTTCTCTGTGTTTACCTGATCACTTTCCCTGGATGACTTCTGAATCTTTCACTTCACAAGATATCTGCTCTTGTATGAGCTGTGTTTGCCTTGGAAGACCATGTAGATATTTAATGAGTTTAAAATCTGTCTTATCAGAGGAGAAGGAGCACCCTGGCAAGGTTTGCTTTTAAAGGAAGCCCCCTTCACGGTCCCTCCCACAACCCAACAGTAAAAAAGGTCTCACATTAATTTTGATTGGTAAATACGTTTGTTCTACACCCATGAAGCATAAAAAAATGTAAACTGAATCTAGAATGAAGTGAATACCCCTGCAATTTCTTTCTCAAAGATAATGATTTAGTGATGAAAGCATAGCTCCTATTGATTCCAGCGTGACATCTCTCACAGGCTGAGGGCCAGAAGCCTCACAGGGGAGCCTTGCTTTTATTGATCAGTTTTGTCAATGGTGTCCCATAATGCAGCACGTCCCTCCTGAACTACTTTCTTCCATGACTGTGTTCCTTGTAGCTTTCAGTGTTGCTCCAATAGGCTAAAAATAAGGACACTCTTTGCTGGGAAATGTTTCCTGGCAAGAAAAATGTTGCTACCTATTTGAGTGCGGAAATTTCTTCATAAGAAACAGCATTTGCAGTTGTCAAGTCTTAGAGAACATTTGTCAGCTACTCAGATTCATTAATTAGCCAATTAATTTCCTTAACTTATTCTTTAAGGAGCTATGAGTTCAATGACTGGAGGTTTGTAAAAAAGAAGTGTAGAAGGTTTAAATTTGCAGCACACTTACATAAGCTGAGAAAGCGCTCTGGGCATCAGATCTGAAGGAGAGGTCATTTCCAGCACACAGTGGCAATGACTGGAAGTTGGAAAGTAGGCAGTAACCTATTTTTCTTGTTCCACTGTTCAAGAATCATATATCTGTCACACCCAAGTGTGTGACTCTGCAAAACTTGTGCAAATTTGTGGGTAGACTATTACTTTGCAAAGATTGTGTTACTGAAGTGAGTTAAATGTAATTCAAAATAAGTCACATTTATAACTGCAGATTGTCCAAGATATTGCAATTATTGACTCCACTTGGGCTTTACTAAGACAAAATAATATTTTACATTTTTTTCTAGCAGATTTTCAATCATTATATAAAATATTTGCTTGGATTAAAATAAATCCTTCTTAGGTCTAGCTCCTGTATAATGTGAACCTACAATTCATAAAATTTACAGGAAAATGTACCTCTTTTGGGGGATATGGGGGAGGGGGAAGGTGTGTGGCTGTGTTTGTGTGTAGGAAACTACATGTGAGACTTCTCTTACCTCTGGCTATCTGAGGGACAGGCTACCAGAGGCAGAGCTGGGGGGAGGTAAAATATCTTCTAAAACAATTTTACAGCCAAAGAAAACATGAAGTGGAGGTAGACTTCTAGACCAAATGCCAATACTTTTATCTAAAGTTAGATGTAGCTCATATCTCTCTTCTGTAGCTCCTGTGGCTCCACTGTACATGGATAAATTAAATATCAGGAGCACCTCTAAAAACTTCCACACTGGGACAGGGGATAATATTCCTTTTGCTGTCTTTCTGTGCTCACCTACAGTCTGACAGTGATCGCTACACCTGAGCTAGTCACTCTCCAGATATCATTATAGCCACGGGCAAAGCACAGTAATGCATTTTGGATGCTGTTCATCTGGTATATGTTGGTTATTTACTTGGGGTAGATGTGAATCCCACCCCAGAAGTGCTTTTTTCTTCCAGTGATTTTCAAGGCAGCCTGAGGCAATTCTTACATGGTGCTGTTATTGCAGGTGTGTATGTTTAGTCAGATAAATCCCATCGAGAAAAATACAAGTGCAAAAAGTTGCTAAAGGAAAATATTGCCACGGTTCGTGAGATAAAAGCCCACGGGGTCAATAGATGGCAGCATTGTAAATGGTAAAGCAGAGCCTTCTGTCTGAAACAGCGGCACAAGGGAGCCTGAGCTGGCTGCTCTGGAGGAGTAAAGGATCGGCCAAATAGCCCTGCCTCGTACCAATGGCGTGCTGAAATGTGCCACCTCCTCTCACCTTCCAGATGGCACAAAGTCTAGCTTTTTCTTGAAAGCTAACAAAAGAATCTTGAACCAGTCAGGTTTCCAGAGTCCGAAAAGGAAAAGAAAACGGAATATTCAGCTAACTCTTAAATTTCTGTTCCTGGACGCTTAACACTGGAACATGCAGCATAGCAGCTTATGATGATTTATATGAGAATTTTGTGTAGTAATTGTATTCAGTATGTACACACAATAAAACATTATAATCTGATATTTTCATCTTTCTTTGAATTTAATTCTTCTGATCCTTAGTAATTGGTTTTATTTCGTGTGTCATTGTTATTTTGGCATAATTATGCAAGAGCATTTAGCAATTTTTATTAGGAACTACAGATGGCATAGTACTGTTTCTTTTATATGAAAAAAATGTAAGTGTTTCACATTTGTCATTATTATTTTTAACTGGGAAAACATTAATATTGCCAGAAGTGCTTTAAATTCTGGCAGTCAGCAGGTAACATGAAAATGTCATGGTAAGACTGAAGACTGCAAAGACATCAGAAGATGTGGCCAGGTTTTGATTCCTTTGCCCCCAGAGAGACTCTGCCTTGGATCAGGTAAGAGTTGTGCAGCCAAATGCTGTGAACACAGCAGTGGGGGATGGGAGTAGATTTCCTGGTAAATCCTTTTGCTCTGTCTGGCTCCCACCCCTTCAGCAATTCTCCTGCCTTAAGTGCTGCTGCATACAAAGTGTGTGATATCAGCTGCTCCTGCCTCAATGTAGCCACAAGAAAGAGTGCTGAATCAAACTGCACTCTACCTATCTTCATTATTCCCCTTTCTCCTTCCGATTTTGTAACATTAGAAACTCTAAAAAGGTTCCCAAATGCATATAGGATGCACACATACTGAAATACCACCTCTCCTAATTACTAGAATCTAGTCCACAGAACTCATACAGGTTAATTCCCTGGACTAATATTTAGTCCACTCAGTTGTCTGTTATTGTTAAAAGAATTTTCAAATTACTTATGACCAATGATTACATAATCTCCAGCATTTTAATGCAGCATTAGTCAGGGTTTGTTTTGTTGTGTCTTGTTTGTTTGTTTGTTTTCCTCTCTGATAAACATGGCATATTAGGCATGCAACTGGCTTCTTAAAATAATTTATAAGTTTTTATTGGTTTTATTTGTGCACTGAATGTCTTTATTGGTTTTTGAAATATCATGAACTGCATGAGAGGTATGGATAAGCAGATTTCACCAAAATGAATAGGCATCTATGTGTGTTTGTACAAGTCCTATGGCTTGGGATCAGTTTTTTCCATTATTGTGCAACTGTTAACTTCTGCATAACCTCAAAAATAAACCTTTGATTGAGAGGTTAATCACAGAAGAGCTGAATAACACCTTGAATCCAATTAAAATCTATCAGTTACATACTTAGTCAGGTCTTGTAAAGGCTTGATTTATTAGCATTGCCCTCCATCTTTCCTCTTTTCTTCCTTTCTTCTGTTATTTCTTGTAGCTACCTGTAGTGTTGACAGCTATTAACAATGGCTGCTTGTTTGAGAGCCACAGCTTGCTCTCACCATGAGTTGTGATTGCAGACTGCCCCATTGATGGTGTTTCCATGACCCTTTGAATTTTCCACAATTGTAAATGGCTGTTCTCAGTTCAGTGGGTGATAATAATTCTACAGAAAGCTGCACTGAGATCCAGAGGCAACCACAGCATGCTGGCCAATCTCCCTGCTACAGGAATTCTTTCACAAGGTGTTATCTATATCCTTGGCTATCAGTGGCTTTAGTCACAGAGGCTTTGAACTGACACTAGAAGGGCACTGGGAAGGGATGCAGAATATAGATTGGTTGTGTACTCATGTTCACCTGCTCCAAATAAGGGGAGGCTGCCTGAGTCTGCATTGCTCTCAGACTGAGAACAAGATGCCTGTTACACTGCTCCAAAAGCTACAGAATGTTCTGGGCACAATGACAGGAGATGGCAATGACTCTTGAATTAGGTGCAAAGGTGGACTGTAACCCAGCAAAGTCAGTGTCAGCAGGTTCTTCTAGCAGCGAAGGCTTTAGATAAACCACTGGCTCTGGGGCCAGCACAGCCCTGGGAGGCACAGCTTTCATGTAGGAGTGACTTCTGAACTGCTCTTAAGTACCCTGTAGCTGAGCAGCTACACGTGGCTCGGTAGTATCAGGGATCTTGAGGTTTTCCAGGGTAGCTCTCTAGGGATCAACATTGGATCTGTGAAACTTGAAGCTGACTGAGGAGCTGACTAACAGGGAGGAGAGGAGAAAAACGACAGATGTTATAGAAGACAGGTGCATGTCTTTTAAGTCCTTAATTCACAATGTGGGATCCAAAGCTGAAAGCCATGTCTGTGGTTTTCTGTTCAAACCAGGAAGGCAGTTGGGTGTCCCAGGGAGTTTCCTGAAAAACATTTGTACTGCTACCTGTGTTTGTTCTATCAACTTTAGCCTCCCAGCTGTAGTGCCTGTACTTCCTTTATAGTCATTGAAGTCCTGCATCTCCAGGAGACAGAAATCACATCTAGCCTCTGAGCTGAGCTCTCTGGCTGCCTCCAATGACCTTTGAGCAGACACAGATACAAGCTTAGGTACTTCTGCTGTGTATTTAAAGGTAGGTGAGAACAAGTGAAGAAACTGCTGTGTGGAGGGATCTTTATCTGCAGCTGTTCTCTCAAAAAACAACACATCTCTCTTTCTTTTAGGTGGCAATGAAATGAATGTGCCCCTTCTGATTATCGAATAGCCTGCTGAGTACATCACTTCCTTAGAAAATGAAATGTCTGGGCTTAATTCCCTTCTAAGCCTCAGAGGCTTAATACTTACCCCCATGAGAACAAACAAATCACTTACCTCTCACTGACCTTGAAAACCTGACTCCTGCTTACAGGCCAGCATCAACATTTTGTTTTCTATTCCAGCTTTTGTGTGTGTCCACAGACATTGTTTGGCAAGCCACTCTACTGGCTTAGCCGGGGATACTACAGTGCTCCAGACACAAATATTTTGGCCAACATAGAGAAAAAAAAAACAATTTAGGGGAACAAATAGCATTTTTGTTGCAGTAGGAATGACTAATGGGAAAAAAGTTAAGTATTTGGAGCATCATCAGTTTGTTTTACTTCATTTTTCTGGTCAGGAATTGGACTTAGCTCCTCTGTATAATTACCCCCATTATGTTATTTCAGTGAGAATGCTCTGCTGGGTTGTTGTTTGCATGGAAACATTGGCTATTGCTCCCTCAATGTAGTTTGTCCTTGTGCAGAAGTACCTGAGGACTACCACAGTGATGTCTTCCCTAGGAATGAGGGCATAAGAAGGGAAACGACATTTCTAAAAAAAACTTATGTGAGTGCTGAGGAAAGTGAGTCATGTCAGCCTTGCCTTCAATATATTCTCAGCTCTTAGCCATGGGATCTGACTGTTGGTGATCTATGGGAAGCTGATTTCTGCTTCTGGGCAGGAGAGGTGAAATCTGAGTCTTGGAAATGTCAGAAGCACTTGTTTATGCATCACATGGTAAATGTGTGGGAAAATCTCTGCTGTTGAGGTCTACTCAGGTTGGATCGACTCTTTATGGGGATACTGATTTGTGTATAGGAACACCAAGGCAGCTTGGAAATACGGGATTTACACTACAACAGATCTCCAGCAGCCAATTTAGTTCTAGAGTTGGCTAAGCCAGTGCTCTGGATTTGGGCTATGCATAGATAACACCTCAGGAACCTTTGTACTTACAGCACTACAGAAACTCCAAGCCAATGGATCTATCCTGCAGATTTCCTCCACCAAAAGTTCCCAAATCAGAAAAAAGAGCTTTTCCAGGAGATCCTACCTGCATGCAAGCCCAAAGGAATGGCCTGCATGTAACATGTAGATCCTGTTGATTTGTGAGGCATAAATTCCCATAAGTCCTGAAGGCTTCCCTTAATCTTTCTCTTTCAGATCTGAATAAAAGGTGCACAAGAACGTTAGGTATGGAAAATGCTGGTACAGAATAGTGTTGGAAACTCTTAGAATATTTTGGCATGTCTAAATTAAATGTCTTTGTACAGAAGCTGGTTTTATAACACTAGAAGCAAATGTATTTTCCTTTGAGAATTCATTAATTGCTTCTTCTGAGTCTCATTATCTGGTTGTACTTCACTCAGACATTCTGAGGATCCTTGAAGGATGGGAAAATATGAACTTTTAAAGAAGCTGGATATATGTCACACTGCTGTTGATCCTCTGTCCTTTTAAGCTTTCTGCCACTTGAATAATTCTGGTATTGTTTCCTTGGTCTCTGTCAATGTTGTCTATGAAACCTTGGCATCTTTCTCAGAAACAGGTCTTAAATGTAGGAGCCTGAACTAGCCAGGAACAATAATGATCCCTTAGTTTCCCTCAAACATTGTTACACATTTCTTCTCTAAGTTCTGGCTGTGTGGAGATGCGAGTGGCAAGTGGTCTAGAAAATGGTAATGCTTTGTTACCTTGCACAAGAAATCAGAACCAGAAGGTCTCCATATATACACATACTCCAGTTTTCTCCTTTGGACCTGTCCTTGGGCTTGGAGTGCCCAGAATTATCTTTCTGCAGCTATGAGAACTCTTTTCCTTCAGGGTCTCTGTCCTGGCATGTAACTATCTTTATGCCTCCTCTCCTGGATTCATCTCTATCTCTTATACTTAGACCAAAATTTTCTATGTCAATTAAAACTTCTATTGGCCTTTCAAGGTTATCTAGATCCCCACTCCATAACTGCCTGCATGGTTACTTCTCTCTTCATTTTCAGGTCTAGGAAAGCAGCTGGCCAATGTGTTAATGAACATTTTGGACCATGAAATGTCCATGTGAACAGAGGATGAAAAAACCTGTAATGAATTCAAGAACAGTTCAACCATTCTGTGGTTTTCATACTGACTCCTTTTATGGGGTTAGCCTGGAGATGGGGAGAGCCTAAATTGGGCTGGATGAATGCTCTGGGAGCCCATAGCTTCTTCCCTAACATTCTCCCTTCTGAAGATTCAGTGGGCTCTTCCAACATGAGACTGTGAAAGAAATGTATTTATTGCAGCTGACATGCTCAGGATCTCCTTGCTCTGGTCTGAGATGTGTGTGAGAAGTTGCTTGGAAGACCTGATGCACAGTCCCACCCCATGGCCAGAAGTGATGTCTGCGATGGTGCACACAGTGACCCTGGTAGAGGAAGGGCCTTGGTAATGCCCCTGAGATGCTGCATGCGTGGTTTTATGAGTAACACAGTTAGCAGTGAATAGCTGCCCAATATCTCCATAACAGCTTATGTGACATGCTGGCAGAAAGATGGCATCCTTGCTCAGCTAATAGCCCTGAATCACCATCCTTGAGAATTTCAGTACAAAATAGAAATGAAGAGGTAAAACAACCAATGGCGAGCAAAGGAAAATTCAGTATGTAAAATTAAATTGCAGTCTTCATGACTTAAACACAGGGAATTCATCATATCAAACTATTTTCAAATTGTACCAACAGAGATTACACAAATCATTGCATAACAATTTACAGCCAGTCACACTGAAATAATAAATAGGCACAAAGTTTTAATTTCCTGGTCCTTTTATCCGTAAAGAACTGAGCATTTAAATGATTACTGACATCATCCTTCATACAACTTCTGCAGAGCAGTCAACAAAGAAATAATGCCCTGACTACATCTGTCATACTGTATGGGATTGGGCCAGCATTCAATAGTGACCCTAAAGACTGTAAAGACTGTAAAAGGCTTACAAGTGCATGTGTTGCCTTTGCAGATGTTTGATGATAAATTGAGGTGGCATTAATTCCTAAATAATTAATTATGAATTGTTCATTCATTCTCTTAATTAAAAAGTTCTTCACAAGTTTTATCTTCCTTGTTTGGTATCCTATGATTTACTGCTGAAGGATCCCTCTGTTAAAAGAGAGCTTACTATTTCCAGAGAGAGTCATATAGAATGAATAATGAAGTACTTTTTATTAAATGACTGTGAAAATCAAAAGCTCACTACCAGTATTTCATGCAGGGTTTATCTTAGAAGAAAGGAGATGCACATGGGATTGAACCAGTGTGACAAGAAATCTTCAGCAGTAGAGATGATAATCTGCCTCTACAAAATGAGAGACGTGCTGGTGTGATAAATAATACTTGCTTTGAAAAGCAAATGCAATACTTGCTCATTCAATTTTCCAGGCTTGAATGTACACAGTCTTACAAAAAAACCCACTTGCTTCACTTCTGTTATTTCTTATTATACTTACTGTAGGTTGTACCCAGAAACTGCATCAAGCTGCCATACATACTATACAGACACCAGATACACAAACCAACCACGAATATGAGCACTGCCCTATTGTGGAAAAGGAGACAGAAATTATTATTTGTACTGTAAGTAGTTGGAAGGTGTTCAAATGCTGCTGTAATGGATGCAATATGACATAAGTAGATAGATCCAGAGGTAGTTCCAGAGATTTATTCCTGAGAACATAATTCCAGTCTACACATCAGCATTCTGTCATACATTTTAAAAAAAGAATAAAAGCTTCTGCACTTGCATTGTTATTTTACAGGTTTATGGGGACATTATAAAACTTCTTCTTCAAGACTTTTTTTTTTCACTGTATAGAATACTATTAGAATACTATTTCTAGGAAGTAACAATTTATGAGAGTACAAACAGTGAAAATCCTCTCAAAATCTTTCTGACTGGCTTAGCTTGTACAGAATTACCAAGGCTTATTTTATTACTATTGATTTAATGGTGTTAGGTTTTCAGAAGGTATTTTCATGAATGAATGCAACCATGTTTATAGGTTTTATCCTTTTTCAGAACAGCTAGGACCTGTTCTTACTTTGAACAATATGGAGGCCATGCTCTCATCACCTAGAATTATGACAGTTTCCATAGAATCTTTGTAGTACTGTATTAATCCTCAGGTCAGTTAACACCTTTCCTTCCAGCTACAGTTGCTTTGACCTGACGTCATTTACTCTCCCTGTTTCAGAAGTTGGATGGTTGAGCCAGCCCTGAGGATTGGTCAGGAGAAAGCAAAGAGGAGCAGTGTCTACCTGCAAGTGTGAGTGTGAGAGGAGGACAAGGCAGCAGTGTCAGTGTGACAGCATATTTATAGGGCAGCAGGAGGAGATGGCAACTGCTGGTGCTGTGTGCCAAGGTCTGAGTTATCTGAGTATGAGATGATCCTCAGAAGAGTTTGTCCTACCACACAGAGCTGCTTGCTTGGAAATTAATAATTTTTGATGCATCAGTCTAGTTCCAGCCCTGTGGGTTGTTAACAGGATACAGCCTGCACTACATACTTTCATTATCTTTGTATCCAGGAGTTTCAGGGGCTGTGTGGCCCAAGGGTACCTCTGATCACTTTGTTGGCCATAAGAAAGACTGGCACTTTGACATCCTTTGGTGCCGTTACAAAGGATGGTGCAGCTGCAGTGAAGATGGGTACTGATGGTCACTGTGATGATCACACTCACTGTGGTGAGCAGTGATAATGCACAGGGCTGCTACCTCTCCCTGGCCATCAATCCAGCCTGGATGTGGGCAGTCCTCTCCCTGGCCATCAATCCAACCTGGAGGTGGGCACTCCTACTGCTTCCAGAGGACTTTTTACTGCTCTCAAAGGGGTCCTGACCATTGTTTTTGGTCAGGGGATGTGAAAGTGGCCAAGGGAAGCTTACATCTTGTTGTGTGAGGTTGTTCAGGTGAGGCAGTGCTTCTGCTAGAACATTTACTGTGGTCACAATGGAGACCCCAAAGCTGAATTTCAAAAGCAGAGTTCTAGGGTGCTGCTCTGACTTCTCTGTAAGCATGTTCTTCCTAAAGTCTGTATTGCAACAAGCCTTTCTGGGTGAAAACATGCTGTATAGGTTATGTAACATCTTCACAGAATTCCTTAAACTTTTCCAACAAAAGTGCTGGTAAAACCAAAAAAAACCCCATGCAAATCATTGTATCATAAAGTTTTAAGAGATTAATTTCTTCGCCTTTTACTCCTTTCTTCTCATTTATCTTGTTACTATTCTCAGTGCTCTAGAATTTACAGAAATCTGTGATTTGATATTTTTCATTTTGAAATAGAATGCTCTGTCTTCTCTTGGCATCTAAATGCTGCTCAAAATTCATTGTGTTACATTGTCTGGGCATTGCTTTTAAGACATTACATTTTTCAAACTCTCAAGACACATAGCTTTCAAATTTTTTAGTTTAGATGAATTTTGGCTCATTATATCTTCCTAAAATAGATGTAACTGAGATCACAATGTCTTCATTATCTTGTAATGATTATAGAAGTCTTTCCTTAGCACATTAATACAAGTAACAGTCTTTGACACATTTATAAGAGTTATCAACTAATGAGATACAGCTTTCACATGTATACAACTGGGCCACATTTCATCAGCCTTCATTAAACAAGAAAAATAGGAGCACAAATCTAGTTGGGTTGTGCTGATGCACAGCCAGAATTTCTTCTCTTAATATTTCCTCCCTCTGCTACTTCAGGAATTTTGATGACAGAATTTAGAAGATAATAATCTAAAGTATATAAAATGATAAACCTTTAAAAAATAGTTGTGAATACCAGTTCTATTTAAAATATCCAAGGTGTGAGTGGGGTCATGAGGGGCAGCACAGGTGTAGGGTGGTGGTGGCAAGGGCACATTTCTGCTGGGAGATGTTGGTGAAGCTGGTAGGCCACACCAGGAATGGAAGCAGAAAGGGATAAGACCCAATGATATGTAGAAAAGAGTGGGTTTTTTGAGTGATCTGAATAGGTGTAGAGGGAACTGGCCAAAAAGTGAGATGTTAAGACCTGGGTGAGGAAAAGTGCCAGGAACTCCTCCAGGAAGCTGCAGCCCTGACAGGTATGCAGAGAGTTGGGATGGACAGGGTTGGCACAGCTTGAACTGGAAGGATTTGTTTGGAAAAAGAGTTGCTACATTTGAGAAGGCAGGGAGAAACCAGCAGTTTGGAGGGGCAGAAGCATAAGCCGGAATAAAGGTAGCTATATTTATAAAGGAGGTGGAAGTAGGAAGGTAGACAAGCTAACAGGGAAAGAGGAAGGGGACCCTGATGTAAATGCTGCATAACTTTGGAAATGAAGTTGTCGCCTCTTCAAAGTTTTTGCTATAGCTGCAAAAATAATAGCATGCTAGCTTTCATCACATCTTTTTTGAGACACAGTTTGACAACAAATGAATTTCAGAGGTTTAATTTCTTTAAACTGAGAATCTCACTTTTTGTCCTTTTCTAAAATGCCCAGTCCTGATGTAGGCCAAAGTATCTTTCAACTTACATTGACAAGAGAAAATTTTCAGCTCAGATGGTCATTCAAACAAATTATTGTATGACCCTACAACAAGAATGGGCATAAAATAATCCATCTGTTCACAGCTGTTTCCTTGACCACGAACAAGACAGCTTTCATGATCATGCTCTAAAACATAACAAATAAGCTGCACAGGAAACTGCAAAAAACAATGACATCAAAGAAGGAAAGCTGTAAAAAAATAAATCTTTATTTTTCAAAGCCTAATTATATGAAATCTGCTGCTCAAGTGCTTGAAAACTGTGCAATAAATAGCTAATGTTTAAATACCCTCAAACTCAGCCATCCCTGAGAAGTGCATCAATGTGTGTTCCTGCATCAAATTCAAGGACTCTCACAAACAGACAAAAACCCCAAGATGATACTGCATCTAACTGGCTGGGGGGAAAAGTTTTACAAAATATCTGTGGGAACAGCTTCCAGTCTGGGTAAAGAGGAAGAAGACATTGATGCAATTATTGTTTGATTTTCTCTGTGTTCTGCCTTCTGGTTTCTAAAGAATTTCTTTGCAACTGAGATATTCCTGGGGCAGAATTGATAAAGTCCGACTGTTTCAAAGCAAACAAACATGGGGAATTTCTGTCACAAGAGTTTTTGTGGGTGTTTTTTGTTTCTTATGTTTTTTTCTAGTAAAAGCATTTCAGAATAAAATGGCATGATTCCTTTTTGTGGATTAAAAACCCATAGCAATTCAATGAAATTATTACAGTTCCCAGCAAGAACATGCTGTTGGGTTTTTTTGTTTTTCAATCAGGCATAATCATATCTTGCAGCAAACACTTGCAAGATAATCTGCTGGAGAGCAGTAAAACAAAGCAGGAATCATCCCCATCAGAATATTGTGCAACACAACCTGTTTTATTGGCATTACCTATAGCAGTAGTTGCAGCTTATTTAGAAGTGGAAATGGGAAGCTGAGGTATGTTAGATATCAATGTTGGAATACCTGGGTTATTTCCAAATGTTGCAGTGCAGAGGACTTGCTCTGAGTATGCTTTGTCAAGGTCTGGGTTTTACATTTGCTCATAGTGTGGGTTTATTAAAAAAGAATAAATTTCCATTTGCTCCAGGTAAACACATCATTGGCTTTGAAGAGCTGTTGTTTTCCACCCAAGCAAGCGATTTCCTTAATAAATATTTTGTTTACTTTGGCAGACATCAACATTTAAACAGCAATCCCTCTACATCTATAAAAAGCGCAGCAACCCAGGGCTTGTTTTTCTCCTATGTCCCCTCCTGGACCTATCCTACTTTTTTCCTCTGTTCTTGCCTTGCTTCTCTTAGCAATAACTTCTCTAACTTCTAGATCCTCAGGAAATCAGGCTTATTCCACAGATGTTTCTCTGTGCTCTGTAAAGAGGGAGTAGAGGCCATGGTCAGCACAATCTACAGCATCCTCCTGAGCAAACTGCTTTGATGCAAACTGGCCCCTGGAGCATGGAGGCATTTGAGAGCAGAGATGCTGATGAAAACAGCACAGCTGAGTGCTTCCTTGGAAGTGGGAGCATTGAAACCTGGCTGGATCAGTCTGGTAGGAAATAAGGTTAACATCCCCAAGGGCATCAGTCCCCACTCTTTTGTGGTGTCATTTACACAGGGTGTAGAAGAATGTAGAATACTGAGGACCTTTCTTCTTGTGGCATTGGAGTCCCTGGGTTGATAGACAGGGACCTTCACCTGTCATTTTCATCCACTGGTCAGGAGCTGGGCTGTGTATAAGAATCAGACCAATGAGCTATCTAGACCTGGGAGTGTTGAGTTCCCTCTATAAGAAGGCTCTCAACAATAAAATAAGCTGTTTGTCACATCAAGCATTGGTGTGTGTATGTTGTCCCTGTCTCCAATCACTGACCCCACAGAACACATGAATTTATTAACACTATACTTATTAATACTGATAAATATCAGAAAATCAGAATCAGACCTTTATTACTTTATCATGTTAGATAAACCATTGTGCTCTGAACCATTTTTTTGGCTATGCTTTCTGGTGATAATTACAGTAAAAAGAAGGTGATGGAAAACTTTGCCTGAAGCATTTTTCTCCCTTTCTTTTTCTTCCCTCTCTTTATTTAGCACCTTTCTACAAACACTGAGTATTGCATGATGAGTTTTAAACAGTCAAAGAAAGGCTTATTTAGCTAGGAAATGTCAATAGAACAGTATTTATGTGGCAGCATAACATATATCTGTTCAATAAAAACTCAACCAAGGGTCCTGTCTGCTGGTGGAAGAGCAGTAAATGGAGACACTCAGGTTCAAAAATCAAAAAAGATCCTCTGAAGGCTGCAGAGCACAGCTTCTTGAAAACCAAGGAGTGTTTTCTCCCCACTCTTAAAACAACTCTAAGAGTGGTAGTGACCCTAATAAAATATTTCTAAAATGCAATTTGAGAGAGAACATGAAGAGCTGTGTTTACCCACTGTGCCTTTTTTTAAATAGCATTTCACTTTTCCCATGAGTACAGAAGTATGTAATTCCCTTTCTTTCTTTCTTGGTGTTAGATTTCATTTTGTGTACTCCCTAAAGAGGGAGTTCAATTTTATCTTAATAAAATTTTGACTTGAGGACTCCATATGGAGTCCAAAGTACTTAATGTTCCCAAGAGCTGATCTGAAATAAACCAAATGAAATAAAGATGACCAAGGAAATAGTCTCGTGACACATTCAGCTGACATTTTTTTCGGTTTTGATTTAATTTCCTGTAAAAATTTTGACCATACACCCAGTACTCAGCACTGCAATAAATGCCAGTATCTTGCACTCTCAGATAGTGTCTTGGGCAGAAATTCATCACCTCTTGCTCTTTTTTCAGGAGCAGAAATGAGGCCAGGTACAACTCTTAGGACTGGAGCAATAGAGATGGAGCTTCCAGCTCTATCTGCATCAGTTAATGGAACTGCCTGTGAGTGCTGCCAGGTGTTGTTGCTGCATGATGTGGGCACTGCACCCACCCTCCTCTCTAAATGAAGCTGCTGTGTGCCAGCTGATTGTCTCTGCTGCTTTTTGAACCGTAACTGGAAACTTTGGATGGCGTTAGCTGAAGTGCTCCTGAACTGCACCAGAGATCACTAACAATTTAATGGGCTAAAGAATGGAGCCTGGCAGTGCTAAACCTGAAATGTGCCTTGGTGCTGTTTGATTTAGAAGAATAGGCATGGCCTTTCTAATTTTCTGCTCTCCACTATTAAATGCCTCATCAGTTAAATGTTGGATTTATTTGGTCATGCTTTACTTCTAAAATCAGGAACTTCCTGCTCTGTTTCTTTTCTCATAGACATGGCTTATTTTCTTGCACACCCTAACCTCATTTCACCCGTTCTCTTTCTACTTTGACAACTTATTTGGCAATTGTTGAAGTAAGAAAATATTTTTTCCCAGATCCCTTAAAATATTGCCATCATCCATGGATAGTGCTGAACTCTGCTCTTCATTCACCAACAGTTGCCTGGTTCTCAGTATATGAGAATGCTGCAAAACTCATATTTTTCCCTTCTCTTCTGGTGCTAGTAAAGGGCAGGCTGAAAAAGGCAAAGACATATTTTTATTTAGGCTAACATTTTTTAAGTCTGATTAGAATCATCCAGAGTGAAAGACAAGCTCCCTTTTAGGACTTTAAATAAATAATGGCACACAGTGGCCCAGCCCGTCATCATTAAACACACTTTCACAGAGGGTCGTGAACTCCATACTGGCCTCATTAAAGCTGTGAAAACTCCATCAATGCTTATGTTTCTGTGTAATGATTTAATTAAATTTTCTCATTGCTGGAGCTTGTCATTATGCCAGTGATTTTCATGCTGATTTCCTAAACTCACAGAGTTTTGCTCAAATCTAAATAGTCCAAAATTGGTTATATCAGTGTGTAGTCTCTGGCAACATACGAGACCAGAATAAGCAAGTGATTATTTGGAGGGCTGGGGGGATTTTCTTAGTTTTGTCATTCTACTTAAGGATTTAATTTTCCACTCTGTTTCTTTTATTCTTTCTTTTGAGCAGAATACACAGTAGACTTTCCAACCTGTGATGGCAGCCTTAGAAAACTCCTGACATGTAAACAGGAGAAGCTTGGACTCATTAGTATGTACTAGATAAAGCTGGACTTAATTTTGCAAAAAAAAAGCACATGGAACAAGATGCTGAGCGACACTGAAGTGTTAAGCTCTAATCTAACATTGTTCTGGGAAGGCACAAACCTATTCAAGACACAATAATTTCTACATTAACATGGGATTGTGGCTGAGAATTTAAATACTGCAGAGCCAGGGGAATTTCCACAACAATCAAATTTTAGACCTCTGTCGCACTGAAGATTAATATTAGTCTAGGCAATGTTTTTCTATGATGAACCCATTAAAAGCTTGGATGAGGAAAGCTGTGAGGTGGAATAATTGAAATATTGGTGGTTACTTGTGGGCAAGCAGAAATCATAGACACAGGAAACTGACACTGAGGTGTACATGCCTTGGCACAAAGTATGCAACAATGAGGGTGTGATCCCCAGAAATAGGGTGATTCATGCCTCAGCTGAGTATGGCTGAAGAGGCAAATCAGTGAGCCTACAGGCAGAATAGAATTCACAATATTTTATGTCTTGGAGTACGAGCTGCGCATTTTAACTGACTCTGTAATGCCCAGATCTTCACCTAATCTCAGCTCAGCTGCTGCATACAGCTTTGAACACCCGTGATGCCTTATAGATGATGGAGGAATAAATAGCAATTGCCAATCTTACATTTATGACTTAATTTTCAAAATGTAATTTTCTCTATTTACCCCCTCTCTAATTTGAATGGCATGATTTTAGAAGTCATGGCCTTCTCTCTGCAGTAGATGTGCAATATTTTGAGGGCAAAACAACTTGTGCCACTAAGCAGGTGCATAGCTAAATTTTATATCACCTTGATTTTTCTTCCTGACTTCTGGTTCTTGTCCCTGATACAGTGAATTTTATTTATGGTGCCTGGAAGACATAGAGCCCACAAATGATTATGACCAGATAGTTGGGATGTCTGTACTTGACGAGCAGACATTTATGACACCTGGGCATTTGGGAATTTTTGTATTTGCTGATGAGGATGGAGCCAAGCTTGTAGCTGCCTAGGAGAGAAAATAACCTATGGCTGAAAACCTTAAAATCCTACAAAACAACTTTGATACTGAAACAGATCAGTTTTTTTCCTGAAAAAAATCCAACTTTGCAAGAGAAGAAAGGGATATTTCTTAGGAATTCACACAGAAATATGAAGACAAGTTCTAGAAAAGATGCAGTGAGTGACTGTAAGAGGACTAACACAGGACAGCAAATATAAGGCCACATTTTGCATACTTTACTTTTGAAGAAAATGGCTATAAATTCCATAGTCTTCTCTTTTTGTCATGCTGACAGCAACCCAAAAAATGTTTGTGACTTCATCAAATGAACAATATAGTGCTAAAGCTTAATAACATTAGGTGTTGATCCACATTCTCTACTTGCTAGTGACGATATAAACTTGGAGTATCCACTGATTCCAGTAAAATTTTTCTATATTTGCCTATACTAACAGAGTGCAATTCACTTTGATATTTAGAGGCTAATATTTGGCAGAGCAGCTTAGCTGTAGCGTGACTTGTAACTATGAATTAAATTTACTTGTACATTTTACAAATTTTTAATTTACAATGGCAGAACATTGCACTGAATAAGATTAGCAATACTGGGAAAACCAAATGAAAGTCACAAAATGAAACAAATTAAATCAAAAAGTAGAAAGATGGGATTGCAGATGCTTCAAGACTTATGGTTGTTCTATATTTATGCTACCTTTATCCATGCTTAAAAATGCAAGCAGAGGAAGTAGAAGTTAAGTTTAACTGATTGCTTTAGATCATTCCAACTCTTGATGAAATTTTCACTCCAACGCTATATTTTATTGAAGCCTGTTATTAAATTTATTGATCCAGTTCTCAGGGGTGGGATCAAGGTTTTCTTGAAGTGTCAGATGCTTTAAAGAATGCAGCCCAGAAAGTCTGAAAGCAGCATCAAATTATTATTTTTGGAATGAGTAAGAATTCAGTTTATAGATATTACTAATATAGAATACATAAATATTTATAATGAATGCAACAGTTTGTAACATGTATGACATGTTAATCTTAATCTACATTTTATATATTGTATAAATATATAAATTATTTATATATTATATATTAATAAATAAATATTATATAATATATATAAAATCTATAATATATATTTATATATATTGTATAAATATGTATTGTATAAATATATAGGGCATATACTTGTATTTTAGGGTGTGTATATATAGCTGTAGACACATGTGTGTCATGTGATGTATAAAAACAAGGTTTCATTGGGCTGCCAGGAGTGCATCAGCTCCTGGTTTGCAGCAGGGGCACTGATATTGTGTAATTCACTTACCTAATTGCTTAAGGGAATGTATCTGCTCTTCTGTGGTGTGTGGGATGGTGTGAAAACAGGCTCTGCCAGACCACCTCTAAGGAGATAACAAACATCAGCCCCCTGGGAGAAGAGAACAATGGGCTCAGGTCCCCAGTGGTTCTGATTCTGGGGCTGCAGAGCATCAAGTCTGGCTCACCCCGAGCTGGGCTGTGCTCCACAAGTGCACACAGAAAGCAGAAACATTGCTGATGTGGCACTCATGGGAGAGAGCTCCTCTTTCTGAGCACCTGTAGACAACAAACAACACAAAATTTCCAGAGAAACACCTGCTGGGAGGGCACTCTCTCCTTTCCTTCAGACAATTGTCTATTCAGCTGCACAGTAGTAGTCCCAAGGAAACTTTCAGGATTGTTTCATCATTGCTTAGGGCCTTCGTGGCCCCAGGGGGAATTTGGCATCCTCTTAGTGCTTTGAATCATTCTTCAGGAGCCTTCTTTCAGGCCTGGCTCTTTCTACTGGCTAAGTAGCCCTAATCTGGGTACTCTGAGTTATCTTTTTAATGATGCCTGCTGTGGACAGGCATCCAGTTTTGAGATGTTCAGCACTCGTGTTAGGCAAGTAAAGTAGGCAGTCTGAATAGATGCCATTGTGCCAGAGGCCTGCAGGGACAGCAAGTGCCAAGTTTAAGATTATATTCTACAAACAGGAAGCTTATTGCTGCTCTCTAACCAAGCAAGCCAATTGAAAGCCAATCCCCTGAGCCAGAAGTGAACCAGTTCTACTTATTTCTAATTCCAAGTCCAAGCACAGAAGGGAAGTAATTTGTTTTGGACTTGGATTTGGAGACGGGAAAACTGACATGCTGCATCTGGATGTTTACTTTACATATTTGTCATTTTATTTATGAAAAGTCATGGAATCTGAACAGCCAGTTAGTGAATTGCTTGCAAATCTTGCTTTCAAATTAGTATGTTTTTTATCTAAGTACTGAAGTATGAGTTTCAGCATGTTCTTTTTTTCTATTTTCATTGCTTTGATTTATTCTGTAAAAACTTCTCTGCCTGTCCTGTAAAATCATACACCTGGAAATGGTTTATATGCATGCTTTCAGTGTTAACCTTTTGTTTTCTGTTTTGTATGCTTATGACTGTGCACATTGTGAAAATAAATGGTCTTCTTCAAAAGGGGCTCTCCTATTTCCATCCACAGTGTAAGGTTGACACTTCTGGGAAAGAGGAAAGGATGAGAGAAGTTAAACTGGAGTACACAATTATAAAGTTACTTTAACTCCTTTCCCCTTCTTCAGCAGGCTGAATCAATTTTAGCCAAACATTGGATAATCATTAGGAGGGGTCATATGCTTTTGAATAAAACTGGCTTTCCTCAGCTCTTCCTCTCAGTGCTGCAAGACATCTACTATGGCATGTGGGGAGTGTTGCAGTCTGAGCTCAGCACTGAATCCAGTTCTGCACAGTAGAATCTGGTATGAAGGTGACAGCTGCAGACTTTCTTACCCTTTTTTTCCCCTGCCTTTAAGTACAAAAACTGCAGTCCTTTCTCTTCTATTCAGAACCATCCCAAAAGCTTTGTTTTGCTTTCCGTGAACAGCCATGCCTTTATTCTTGTGCAAATGAGGTAAACTGGAGTTGTCTGCTCTCTCTCTTTGTAGGTGACACAGACATATGCTTGCAAAGGTGGGCTGGCAGGAAAGTTGTCCAAAAACACTTGACACGTTAAAGAAAAAGGTGAGACGGCATTCACTGTGGCTTCTGGACAGCTGTGTTTTTACTAAAAAGAATAAAAATAATTGAAAGAATAATGGTCCTGGTGGAAGCCATTTTTCTGATGGTGCAGAGGATTCCCCATTTCCATGGGCATATTTTCACTGTTCCTGTGGTATGTTCCTGCAACTGTGTAACTGTGCTATGAGAAGGCAAGGGCTATTCAGGAATAACTTCACCACCTTGAGCTGAGGGTTTGGTGAATGGGACTCACAACTGAATTTGTATGACTGAATGGAGAGCTGGTTAAAGTAGAAGAGCTCTAAAGGACAAATCAGGCCTCTAACAAAATCAAGAAATTATTTCTAAATGGAAAAAAGTATATTTTTTAATGGCTTGCTGTAAAAGTAAATATTAATAGCTTTCTTGCTTAACTTTCTAGACCTTTGCAATCCTTTCAAAAGCAATGTAGACATCAACTGTTGCAAGAGAGTTTGAGGTGAAATAGGTTGCACTGGGGAATCAATAGCTGGGCATTATATTGTCTGCTTTCTATGCAACAATTTAAAAAGTTTGTCGTGTAGTTACTCTACCGTTCTGCTGCTTTTCTAATTTGCTCTTGTGGGAACACAAAATTATTTATCCAGTTTCTTGCTCAATGTGTAGCAAAAAGCTTGAAATTACTACCATTGAAAAAGCAATTACATACCAAGCAGGAAAAAAAAACCCCAAAAATATGTAGATGTCATGGCCTTTATTGAGAAAAAGCTGCTTCATGACACAGGACATGTACATAAAAAAAGCAATAATTCTCTTTTACAGTCTTGTTGTACACTGGACTTCTCTCATTTCAGAATTCTTACTCCTGAGGAGCTTTTGTGTATGTGTGGGTGTGTGTGTGGGTGTGTGTGAGAACCAAAGGAACATGGTGTCCTTTGCTTTAATAGTTTATTTTATGTTATTGCTTTGTGTTTTGCAGTCCCTCTAGCCAATCTGCATTTATGAACTGAAGAGAATAGGAGCCAGGGGCCTAATATTACAGTAAATTAGGTCCTGGATTTCTACTCAAGCGATTTAGTTTTGAATTTAGCCTTTATTATGACTGCTTAATGTACAAAGATATCACATTGGGAGTTAGAAGGTTTGCCTCTTTCCTCAGCAACAAGAAAATGGTAGTCACGGAGAGAAGAAGAATGCTTCCCTTTTTAACTGTTTGATCTGGGCTTTTGGGATGTCTCTCACATCTTTTTATGGTCTGCCTAAGACTTTCAGTAGTCCTTTCTAGGGCTACTGGGATCTTTAAATCTGCACAGAGAGGAGGAGAATTATCTCTGTCTGTAGAGAGGAAAAACCAGTGGCTGTGCTTTTCACATTCATTTGGAGCAAGAGAGTGTTTATGTTACTAATATTAAAAAAAGAATGTTATTCTTTTATAATTCTATTTTCTATAGTTGCTAAATGCAAACTGGGTTAGCAGAGAGGAAATTCATGGAGTTTAACTTTTCCAGTTTCACAGTTTATGAGACACTTACTCTGTGTTGGTAATATGATCAGATTAGACTGCTTCTTCTGTTCCTTTTTCAGCAAATGTAATAACGTGTTTATGGGCTTGTGTTTATTCAGATTCCTAGGAATATAGCCTATTTTAAGGAAAACTTGCTGTCATGTGACTGAGAGGGATTGGACCAGTCTAAATAATTGCCTCCTCTTTTTATACTAAAAATACTGTAAAATTAGCTACTTTTGATTTTTCACTAATTTTGATTTTTCAGTGGCATTGTGCATCCAGATTCAAATTTTCACAATAAATTGTCATGGTTATTTCATATAAAAATTTCACCCTCTTGTTCTTACTGCTAGAGGTCTTGTCAGCAGGATTTTTAATTGTATGAGATTTTCAGGAATTGCAGTAACATGTTTCTGCTGGGATGATCAATGACCTTGGTTAAAAAGATAGTCTGGTCCCATGTAATGACAGAAACTTCCAGGTGCACTCTCAGGAACAGTGCCAGACTCATAACTAACTGCTTAGGTAAGAGCAGTGCTTTTTCCTGGAGGGAATGCAGGTGTCCCTGCTAACAAATCCCCAGGATCTGTCCCAGGACATCATCCTGGAAATCCAGAGAATGGCTTGAGCATTTGGGTGTTTGGACTTTTGCTTTTTTTCAATTGACTTACCTTGGTGTTGGTCTGTTCCAGTGGTCAGGACATCAGGGAGGTGAAATCACCCCACAGTTTTTTTGCTGTGGAGGCTCCACACAAAGTTCTCAGGACACAGACACCTATATCCACAATGCCCTTTTAACTTCCACTGGCTTCAATGCAGCCCACATCCAACACACTTTGGGTAATAGTTGTGCATTCTCTAAGTATCACTGGATTGTTCCATTTTCTAGTTATTTCAGCCAACACAAGTCAATCTGTCCACAGATAGCAGCAGCCTGAGACCAGCCCCACATTTTGCAGACATTATCTAAGGTCATGGCATTATTACTGATTTCAGAAACACTTCCTGTGTCCTGGATCCAGATGATTCTTCAGGCCCCGTCCCACATGCCATGGTGGCAAGTTTGCATCAATCCCTCCGTACTCAAACCTTTTAATCCTTCTTTACCTTTGCTCTTTATTAGAGCAGCTGAGTCTGCTCTAATAAATAAGAAGTAGGCAAACTCTGAAGGGTAAGCTGTAACCTAAACAGCTGTAGCTTGTGAATGCAAATGAACAACAATGAGGAAAAGGTCCAAGGAAAGGTTTTTCCCACTTTTCATTGGAGCAAGGTAAAGACCATCTCTGAGACAAGCTGCTGAAGACATGTACTTAGCTTGGCATCCATGCTGCTGTCTCAGGCGATGGTTGGCAGTGGAAACTGCTGCAGTGAAGATTTCTAGCAGGAGATTTGAGTCAAACTGTCCAGGGTGTGGTGGATGTGAGGCTGGGGTCAGTGATGGGTGATGAGGGTCAGCCCTCAGGTGTGGAGGAGCTTGGAATTCCAGCCTGAAGAGGATGGTTGGCAAGGAGCTGAGGCCCATGGCATGTGCCTCATCTGAGGAGGCTTAGCAGTGAGAGTGTTGTCAGACAAATGAGGAATGGCTAGTTAATTCCTCAGGGCTGCCTATTTCCTTCCAGACAAAAACAGAGGCACAGACACAAAAGAGTTGCATTTGAATCTCACATTGGGAACTTGTCTATGCATGGCTGCCTTGAATTTTTTTTTAATTTTTTATGTAATTTTAATGTTTGTGGTTTAGTTCATTACAATTCTTAAGAGAAAAGTCTTGAAGAAAAAGTTGGATTTTATCCAGTGACCTACAAAAAGTAATTGCTGTCTTTCCAGACATTCATTAAAAATTAATGACCAGAGTAGTCCAGTAACAAAACTATTCTGTTAAAAAGTAGGTAATTTTTTAAAAGTTCACACCACAGATACTTACACTGCTACTCAGGAGGAAAACAATCCACCTGTTTTGAGAACTGCACTAAGAAATGTAAATTGCAGTAAACAATGCAATCCCTTCTGTAAGCCTGTTTCTGTGTTTTTATTGCTGCAGTACACCAAGGTCCCAGGAGCTCCCTCCCTGCTCTTTGACAAGCCTCTGCCACCTGGAAAATTGGTTCCTTGGTGTCCAAGCTCCCTTGGATCCCACTGCCTGCCTGGGGCAGCTGTTCCCTTGTGGTGGCTGCACAGTGCACCCTGGCAAAGGGCACATGTCCCAGGCTTGAGCTGAGCTCTGCTTCTCAGCAGAAAAGGATTTATACCTTTTTATAAATCAGAAGCCAGATACCAAAGCCAGATACCTCCAGCTCTGTTTATGCTGGAGGAAGCCCCAGGAGCTCAGCAGGGCATGGAGGTGCTCAGTCTCCATGAACAGACTGGTTTGCCTCTGACCCTGGGCACAAGCCGCTGCTTGGAGGGGACCACGCCAGCCCTGCTGCCTCCTCCAGTGCCCCAGCAGGCTCCAGCAGCCCCTTCCAGCGCTCCATCAACTTGGGACCAGGCAAAGGGGCTTTGTTTTCCTGCCCACAGGGGAGGGGGACAGTGGCGCTGAGAGCAGCAGCTGTGCTACCAGCATGAGCCCTGCTGGTGCTGCATCCAGTGGGGTTTCTCTGGCCCCTGGTGCAGCCCTGCATGTGCTGTGGCACACTCCTGCAGCCCTGCAGCCGCTGTGGCACACTCCTGCAGCCCTGCATGTGCTGGGGCACTCTCCTGCAGCCCTGCTGCAAGGGCACTGCACTCCAGGGCCATCTGTGCTTTCTCTGGGCTAATAAGGGATCAGCAGCTGGCCCTGCCAGCTGGGTCTGCTCTAATAAATTAAGCAGTGCCACATCACTGGACCTGATTATTTATATTGTTAAATTATTGAAATGCCCTTTGGCTTGCTTTTGGCCAAGTAGTGCTCTCAGGCACAGTCCTGAAGCTGGCTTAGGCCAGGGGCTGCTCCCAAGTGTGATGTAGCTGCAGCCACCCTATTTTACAGAATAAGAGAGTTTAATAGTATGAACACTGGCTGTTCCATGCCATTTGGTCTCAGTGTCAGAGAGCAGCTTCAGGCAAGCTTCATTCAAAAATCTAGGCATGGCTTTTGGGTACAGATATTAGTTTTGCCAATAGTGGAGCATGAGCTTGAATATCCAGTCCTGAAAAATAAATCCATCTCATGCAAACAACTGGGGGTGTTTTTTCCTCATTTCTGTTTGTTCCTGAAATATCTGTCCTATTTACTTAGATTTTTTTTCCAGCTGCTCATATTGCTATTCTGTTTGTAAGAGTCACATGGAGGCATTAGGTTTTGGTCTTAATGTTTTAGGGGGCCTCTTTCAGAAAGGAAAAGTGAGACTAAAGTTGCAAAAAGAATTTAGGTGTTTTCTTCCATCTGAGTCAAAATCCATAAATAATAGGTCTTTTAAAATCCTGTTTCAAGCACATTATGTATTTATACACACATCATATATATATATATATGCACACATAACACTGCTTTCCCATAAAGATGCAAAACATCTTATGGGCTCAATATGCCAATGAGCACCTTAATGTGCTTACAGATAGTCACACATCTAAGATTTTCTTGGATTTCCTTCTACTTTTTATTTCTCTGTTAATTCTTTTTTCCAAAGGATTAAACATTTCCCTGCAACACAGACATTTTAATATAAAAATACATTAAATTTAGTCTCTGTTGAATCAACCCAAATGTTCAAACTTTTCTTTCTCGGTTACTGTTTCAAGTCTAAAATGATCTGTGAGAACAGAAGACTTAACACCCACTGTTTCTTGGACAAACTTAATACATTTCTGTATTCCAATCCAGGAATAACAAAAGAAGAGCAAACAGTTCTGCTTGTGTCCTTACTCCCAGCTGGAGCCACAGAATGGTGCATGTTGGAGCTGTGAATATTTTGATAGGGATTTCATCCTTATTTTAGGCATGCATTTTGAAAACGTTCAACAATGGGAGAGACTGCATCTTGTTGAGCCACAGCAGAGCATTCTCTTGATACTCATATCTAAGCTTCTTCTTCTGCCCTGGAACCATCAAATGATGACAATAGGCTCAGCTTTGGTTTGCTATATTCCCCCAGGAGAAACTTGTGTCTCAATAACAATTCTGGGGTGAAAGAGGCCACTTCCTTATGTTTCCTTGGGTTCATTTGGGAAGAATAAGGCTTCTAAACCTACCCTCTTGCTCCTGGAGTTCATCAGCAGTTAACAGAAAGAGTTTTCAACAGCCTTCTGATTTTTACCAGGGAGAAATACTGCTTTTCAAGGATGGAATCAAATGTCTAATTTTAGCTTTAGACCTTTACTTATTTTTATATGATATCATGTATCTTACTTGCAGTATGAGAGTGATGTTTGAGACCTTTAGAAAGTACTCCCAGCCCCCTGGATTTGTATTTCATCTTGTAGTGCTTCTGCTCTTGGCCATGGCAGCAATGGAGTGCCAAAGAGCAGTGCTGGCAGCAATGCTGAGCTTGAGAATAAGGTTCCATACAGCTCACAAGAGAAAAGCAGGGATGTGGATCTCCTTGATAGGGCACTGGAGAGTGAAAAATGCACAAGGAGACAAGAAGAAGTTTAAGATCTATGATTGCATGATGTTTTGTATTTGAACAAACAGCCAGTTTAGAATGGAGTGCTTGGAGGAAAAACAAACAAACAAACAAAACCCCCAAAATTTTGGCTTCAAATATTGAGTCATGCTGTGGAAAAATATTATTTCTCTGATGGCAAAGGGGAAGAGAAAGAAAGGAGACACAGAAGGCAGAGCAGAGGATTAAGGAGTCATGCTCAACAGAAAATGATGAGGTCAAATCACAGAGTAAATTCCAAATCATAGAATATGCTGAGTTGGAAGGGACATTCAGCTCTCTATGAATTCTCTCTCAGTGTTCGCCAAGAGGCTTCCAGGTGGGTACTGGGAGGAGAAAAGAGGAAATATATTTGGTTTAGATAATTCTGAGTGTATGAAACAGGTGTATGGATGATTTAGGCTGGAGAGAACAGCAGAGCTTTTGGGAGGCTTGGAAAAAGAGCAGTAGTTTTGGAGAGCAGAGATAGGTGCAGAAACCTTAAATTTTTTTTCTTCCTCCTCCTATTTTCTCCTTAAATACAGGGCTTGCACTTCCCCTGAGAGCTGACAGGCAGCAGAGTGTGTCCTCTGCCTCATGTGGTGACTAGCTGCTCCTCCAGACCCTGACAGGGTCCCCCACTGCTCACCTGGCTGTGCCTCAGCCCCGGGCAGGGAAGGGATGGGGCCAGGCAGAGGTGCCAGAGGAGGGGCTGGGGAGCCACAGCTTTCTGCTTCTCCTGCTGGAAAGGGCCACCTTCTCCAGCCTGTGGCTGCTCCCAGAGGACCAGCTGGAGCTGTCTGGCCTTTGACAACTCATTTCTGTGCCACTGGCTGCCAATGTGCCTTTGGATGTGAGTGCACCAGGGCAAAGGGAGTCATCATCAACTCTAGCAAGATCTGCCACTTTTTAAAGTGCAGGTGTGGGGGGTTTGTTTGGTTGGGTTTTTTTGTTAGTTTCTTTTCCTATCAGCAAAAGTTAGGCCACAGTTTGATGCTCAGGTGTTGAGAAATTAATTTGATCTTAGAGTAATGTAAATAGTTCTAAGATTCGGAGGAACACAGAATATGTGCTACAGAAAACTTTGTGATTAAGTTTTGTGGATCATTACAAAAAACTTACCAGGGTGCTTTGGAGAGTTAGAATCACTTTATTGTCCAAAGTAAAATCAAAGAACATGATGGTATTATCAGAAAACAGAAAATGTGCTGCTTTTCTCACTGCTTTGCCTTTACTTTAGAATTTTACTGTTTCTTTTAAATTTGCAAGATAACAATGAGAGACAATGACTATTGGAGACAATGAACTAACCAGTTAGCCTTACATCAAGCTGATATAAAGCATATGATGGTATTTCCATGCCCTGCAACGTGGGTTTGGAAATATTTGACTCTACAGATGGCTTAAAAATAATACCATCCTTCTGTGTAAAAACTCTGCCCACTTTAATGTTGTTTTGATTCTTTTGAAATCCTTGGTTCAGCATTGTTACTAACTTCAGATAATAAGGCCTTTTCCAGTTGCTTTTAACAGCTTTCATGACTCCAGCTTAACAAAACATCATGGTTTGGTCATTTGTCCTGAGTTCCCTTTGATTTGAAGTAATATGAGGCATCTATTTCTCCTTCAGTATTTAGGTTTCTGCAGAAAGCATTGCCAGCCTTCGTATTTTTGATTTTTTTTCTATTTGGTTATGCTTCTGTGCTTTAAGAAATAACAGTAATTAATTTGTTCTTTACAGAGATTGAAAACCTCTTTCATCTAAGCTCTAAAAGCCAGATTGTTATTTGCACCAGGAACTAAGTAATGGACTAAGATGCTATTGTACTTGGTATTTTAAAGTAGGCATAAAAATGGTCCTTGCCCAAAAGAGTTTATGACCCAAGTGCAAAAGGAGAGGCAGTAGATAAAGAAATTACCTGGGCAGCATGGGGAACTGATAAAATCCCATTGGTCAGCGTGATAAACTGGGCTTGCACACCTTTATGCAGAAAAGAACCTTTGTTTTCCCTGAGACTGTGTGCTTTGTAAATCTTATGGCAAGAGGATTAAAAAATTCACAAATACAGTTCCGGAACAAGTATGCATAGACAAAAGTATATTTGCAAATATCTCCAAATATCTCTATTATTAAATTAGAAACCCTCCAAACTGGGAGACTATATCACTGTGAGGATGGAAACATGGGGCACTCAGTTTTCTTTGCAGTCCAACTTTTTTTATTCGTCCTGTACCTTTGATAAGATGTGCAAGCTCCCAGCTTCCTAATCAACATTTGCAATGGGTAGCTAAGAGCTGAAATCTTTAACTGAATCTGGCTTTTGATGGACTGGTGATTTCACAGTACAGTGTGGTAGACACTGTGTACAATGTGATTAAAGCCCCTTCTAATTGTCTGACTTGAGGAAAGCTCTTAAAAGTGATCATGTCCTTTGTCTCTCAATTAGTACTCTTGGAACAAACTGTAAGCCAGTGGGAAATGTGATCTAACTAAACACTGAGGTAAGACAATGCAAGACATGGCCTGTACTCATGACTTTTGATAATTTGCTCTTTTCCAGAGTGAATTACACGTCTGAAAGTTGGTGTCACCATGTCACACTGGTAATCAAGATCAAATGAGAGAGATCTAGACAAGTATTCAAAAAGATCAAAATAGAGTTCAGCTGCTTTTCAGAGAAAGATGAGAGACAAAAATGCCAAAGCCAACATTGCAGTCAGTCAAATGAGTTGATTTATGCTTCCCTGCTTTATGTGGGTTTGTTGTTGCTCCCTTAAGAATGAAATCATCTGCCCTGCCTGGGCACTTGTCTGGTGTTGTCTGTCTCAGGCTCATGCAGACCAAATGTATCTGGTGTGCTGGTGATGGGGTTGAGGCCCTTTTGAACTACACCGGGCAATAAATCCACCACAACTGCAACACAGCAGTGGTGAAAGGAAAGCTAATACCCTCTAAAAATTAGCAAACCTGACTCTTCTGGAGCAGTATCCAAGAACCAATCATAAAATTACCTAAAGATTAGAGGTTATAATAATTTAGCGGGTTAGTCTAGGAAAAAAAGTTTGGAATAAACATAGAAAGATTTGCTATATGGTTTCTAGGGACTAGAGGGAAAGAAATGCTTATATGTTTGTATGGGGTTAGTGGCAAATTCAGAGTGACATCTTTACTTCAGCTTGCAACTGTTTGGGTGTAACTAAAGGAAACAGCTATGATTCTAATATTTTTGCAAACATACATTGTGATTTTTATCATCATAGCTGTAGGATTGACATCTCCCAAGATAAAAAATCCTGAATAAATTAATCAAGCTTATGAATCTGGCTCACAGGTGATGACATCTTAGCTGTACTTCTAGATATTTTTCTCATCTGTTTAGGAACACAGGCAATATTCTTTGAGGTACTCAATAACCCCAAGAGCTTGATTTTGTTCTGATTAAAAGCTGTATCCTGATGTAACAAGCTGGCTCTATTGTCAGACATTGCAAGACTCACAATCAAGTCTATTAACTCCCTTTGAATTGGGATACTGACATCTTCCAGAATGAGATGTGCCGATCAAAGTTCTGGAGTGCAGGCAGATACAATCATTGCATTTTCCCCAATGCTCTTGTAGGTCTTGTCTACACAGGGAAGGTGACAGAGCATTTTCCATGTGAATTTTTCAAACAGGAAAGGGAAGCCATCATTCTCTGAACAGCAGTGGTGGTTTTGTTTCTCTTAGCAAAGTCGTCACCTGTGTAGGTCTTTGTCTGCCAGAGGTCAGGGTTACAACGAGAGGCAGAGCAGTGATAGAACAAGCAGCCTGAGTTTGTCTTGGTGGTACATCTGACATGTCACATACCATGCTGACAATAAATGACATTTATTAATGTTGCAGCACACACTGAAACAATTCAAAGTAGGCTCATCTCAAAAGACAAGATTTAGTTGGTTGTCAATATCCTGTTGGAAACAGAGAATCTAAAAGTGAGGCCAAGCTGCTTATGGGTTGGCATAGTCTTGCCTAATTATATTTTTAAGCTTGTCTTTTGTGGTGACTTGATCTAGTTTGTCTACTTGGTGGTGGCATAGAGTAGTCCCAGTTCTCGATACAACAGAGCAGGGTGTAATTTGTGTGGTTTATGGACCTGGATTGCATAAAGAACATCAGTTTTTTAATGTGCCTAGAAAGCATAGATTCTGCAGTGACAATTTTCTGAACTGCTGAACCTTCACAATAGTTTCATTTCCATCAAATGATGCTGAAAGCTTTCTAGCTTTTTTTAAACTTTTCTACTGCATCCTTCCCCCAAGACTTATTTTCATGAAGAGGACTTCACAGAATGTAAAAATGGGGCATCTGTGATAGCTGATCCTGAAGTCAGCAACCAAAAAGAGAATGAGGCTATCTCATATGAAGTGGACCCAGCTGACAGAGCAGATTGATTTTTTTTTAATATTATAGCAAGTAATATTTTTGTTTAACACAACTTTTCACAATGTAGTGGTTATGGAACTATATGTATTTAGTAATTTCCAGAAAGATGAAAATTGAAAAACAGGAAGATTGCATGCTTTCAATTTCAACTTGAATGCTTCTCCTTTTCTGGTTATGATCACAGGCTATAAAAGATATATTTATCACTGATGTTTTTGGGAAGTGTAAAAGAGAGATGAGCCCCTCCTCAGTGTCTTTGAAGCACAGAGCTTCTGAAGAGCAAACAGGGAAGTTCTTATGTCTGTGTAAGTCAGGGACAGCCAGTTGTGAGTTACTTGACATCACAGATTTGAAAACTCCACTGAAGAAGACACCAGGAAAAACAGGGAGACATCAATAATTTACGAATCAGGATGAAGGAGCAATACCCAGGGAGCTTAGGAAAATATGCTTGCTCAGTACCTTACTGGGCAGCTTTTCTTATAGGCCAAGACCCCAGAGAATTTCAGTTTGATTGAACTTCTGGAAACCTGTGTCATTCTGCATCTGAGCAAGTCCTTGGAGTGCTTTATTATAGGAAAAGGCTTGGGAAAAGCTCTCAGAGAGCCAACACCCCAGTGATTTGACTCCTGATGTATGATGTGCCAGCTCCATCTAAATAAGGCTGAAGACATGCTGACCTGTGATGTTCACAGAATCACTTAGGATGCATGTGACTGACTGCTCCCTAGGCTGCTGTCTTTGAAAGGCTCTGTAGGGAACTTGACCTGGGAAAATCCTTCTGAGGACATCTCTATGTTGACGATTCTCTGCACAAATATTTAACTTTGATCACCACTCTCCAAAGAAATCCAGCTTTTCCCAGATGGTTCCTTTCCTTTGGGAGAAACCTATCCACATGGGAAACAGTGTTCTTGTGTGGGTATAGAGCATGAAGTCTGCCCTACTGGACTGAACTGGGGAGGATGAAAGGACAAGGCATGCACATGTTCTCTGCATCACTGACAAGCTTGTGCCTACAGCAGTGATTTATCCAGTAATGAGCTAAAAAAAGAAAGGGAGTGTATCTTTGCTCATTACTTTGAAGCAATTGAAATTAATTTTGCTAATAAATTAAGTATGTCAAAGTGTTAGAAGCCTAGGAGAGTAGAGAATGACAAGTAATGTGAAAGTCTTTGAAAAACGTGGGGATTTTCCCAGTGGAAGTGGATCCTAGTAGTGCAAGAAAACCATTCTGGGGGAAAATCTATGGCTACAGTTTCCTTTCCCTATGCCAGCTCTTCTACAGAAACTCTGTTTTTTACTTCTCACTTTGCTATGTGGGGCTTAGTGTCTCTGTCCTTAGTATCATCCTAACCGATTATTTTTCTTGTAGGGATATTTTTATTCAGAACCTGTCTTGCTTTCCCCTCAGCAAGTCAGTCTGGGTGAAGATGAGATGGTGCAAGAGGCAACATCCCCTTATACTTTCCTCCAAGAAATACCATGAGGGAAGAAGTTCCTCAGCTCTCTCTGCCTTTCCCACCAACTCTCTGACCTGGTTCATAAAGTGGTCCATGACCACTTGGTTGGACACAGATGTGGGTCATGCCCAGAGAGTGTGGCATTTCATTAGTGGCATTTGACCCAAGAGTCTGCAAAACTGAAGTAGGTCTCAGTTACCTTAATCCTCTCCCTTAAGACATTTGACCCTTCCAGCAGCATTCTCTCTCATTTCTGTAGTTCTTTTTGCCCATTGATCAATAGTTATGTGTCACTGATTTGTCATCATTAAATGGTGAAGGACACTACAACCCTGTCTTTTTCTCATTATCTTTCATTTGTACCATTTTGTTCTCTTCTATCCCTCTGCCACCTTCGTTTTCTTTCTCTTCTCCTCCTGTGAGTTTCCTCTTTCCAAATGCTGCCTGACTTATCAGTGCAGTGTCTGCAGCCAACAAAACTATTTGGATATCGTTTGTTCTTTACAGACACCTCCTCTCTGATCTCCAGACTGGTGTCCTTGTTGCCTTCTTCCCTGTTGTGCTTGGCAGACTACAGCAAAACTCCAGCTGGGAGCCTGATTTAAGTTTAACACCATGCTTATTCGTTATTCTTTCACTCTGGCTGCAACTCTAACATTGTACTCACTATTGCCATTTTTTTTGTAGCTGCTGTGAGCCTGAGAGATAGAAGTGGGGTGTTTCTGCACAGTAATCCTATTATCTAGTGAAGTTTTATATGCCTAGCATGTTTTTGTTGAACAGCCTTTCTCTCATGTCTTTCCTGGCTGTTCAGGAATGCTTCAGATCTCTTCTGTGCTTAATGTCTGCTGCGTGCTTACCCTGGGAATGGGGCTGCCAGAGGGCACAGAGAGACTGGAGATGTCCAGGTGCCTGACAAACTGCATTAAATTAAAATACAAAGGATGTGTATGGAAATGGCATAAAAATCACTCACACCCTTATCAAAGCCTGCACCCCCATTGCAGTTAATTACAGAATTAAAAAAAAAAAAGATAAGTCTAACAAAGCAAGCTCTTGATTAAACCTAATCACACCTCTGCTCCTTGGTAAATGTGACGTACAGGAATTCTGAAATTTGCCTAATTGCATTTGGATTCACATGTGTCTTGTTTCCCTCCACCCTTAGCTTGCTGCTACATGAGTTCTAAACCCAGAAAATTTATTAATGGGTGGGATGTGGCTACTGAGGGCATTCTGAAGCTAAGGAATGGGTAGAGGAACATGTGCCCCCTCAAGTAAACATGCATTTGTATATATAAGTATACACAAAATGTCCATAAGTGTGCATGCCAATATAGGTCTGTAGTGAAGCACATGAAAATGGATGCCAGCATTACTTTCAGGCAGGTGAGGCTGGTAGCAATCAGATGGTTATTTTGTTTATGCAATTATTGTTTATTGTAATTATTTTGTTTATGTTTACAGACTGTCTCAGTATCTCTGCCACATGTTGCTCCCAGACACTGAGAAAAGTGGCCTACATCTTTTTCTGGCACAGAAATGACAAGTGAGGTAAGGTCAGAAAGGTTGATAAGAAGGCACAGGCTCCAAATGACTTGTGGCTGTTGAGACACAGGTCCTTATTTGGAAGATTAAATGAAAAAACTTGCTGGGATCTGTAATGAGAGTTTTGCTTTTTCATCACCTGAAAGAGGATCATGGCCATGAATGTTTGATTTGAAATTATGCCAATAGAAAGAATAAATTCATATAGATATTGACATTATTGTTAGCAACACTGACACTGACAATAATAATAATAAAAGCAATAGTATTATAGTAGTAAAGTTATAACAAGCACTTTGTGTGTATATTACAGGAATTGATGCAGGAATTGTGCTTGTAAAAGGCCATGTGAGTATTTAAATGTCAACATGACTTTTTAAACTAATATGACCAGAAGGAGATACAGTAGGTAAAGTTGATAATTATAATAAATAGTACAGGACACTTTTATCAGAGACCTGTTTGCAAAATGTTGACAACAGTAAGCATATTAGCCCTCAACTCCATTTGTTTATTGTTACCTTAGGTATAATGAATGCTATGTAACAGCAATGATAAACTGCTCTTTAAAATGATCTTCCTGTAGCATGTAGTTAGGCTATGCCAAAGAAATAAACCGAACTTGTGTTTAAAAGCTTGTTTTTGATAAAATATATATTTTAGATGAAGTCTATGAAATTTCTAATTGTACTTTTATTACCTTTTTGTGAGTATTGATATAATCCAGTCACATTTCCCCTGGTTTTTTTTTAATTAACAAAGGCTGAACAGTGCCATTGTTTTGTCAATTCTTCAGGACCTTTGAGGTTTAAAAATGATAACAAGGGCACAAAAAATTCCATAGGAATGTGCTCCTAACAAGAATTAGACTTAGTTAAAATAACTGTTGATATTGGTTTGACAGACCTTGCTAGAAGCCACATAAATTTTTGGCAAGATAAAGAAACAATTTGGTACTTTAGCATGAGACTACCCATTTTCTTGATTTGGATGATAAATTAACCATCAAAATGATAAATTAACCATCTTCTATCTATGCAGTAGCTCTCTGTTAACTCTTCTTTTAATAAAAGTGAATATTGTGTCAAGATAACAAGTACAGACTTCCTGAGATAGAGCAAAGTACATTCTTCAAATGTCTGAATACTTTAAACAAGGTCTGTGAGAAGCAAGATGGTCAATTCCTCACATTATCATCTGCTCCATCCCAGTGAAAGAAAATTCTGTAAAATGGAAAATGAAGGGCTATTATAATGTAAAGGATAAAATGTCTTATAAAATATATTTTAAAAATACAGCAATAAGAAAAGCAGACAACTTTATTATCTAAAAATTGCCTATTTTTCTCCAATATATTTTATAGATCTCCTTTATACTAAACTGACATGATATAGTATTAGTTATGTTTATTTTTGGCATACAAAAAGTATAAATTTCTTTCAGTAGAGGACCAAAAAATGTATTTCAAAATCCAAGTCCTTTAAACAGTAATATGTACAGTAGATGCCCTATTTCAGATATTTTTTCTATATTCATTTTCAATAAGTCAGGAGTCCAGGGAATTTTTGTCTCTGGAAAATAGAGCAGATGTTGTTTCACCCACACCTAGATATGTCAAGTTTAAAAATAAGCAATTGGAAGGCAAAAACTTTAAAGACTTAAATTCACATTGATACTGGGAAGAGGAAAGAACTATTCCTTTGTCTATTGCTTTGGAGCACATGGAAAATCTCCAGAGATGACTGAGATAAATTTCTGCAGGGAAAGTGTCATTTGTCACTGTTTATGACCTTTTCCCCCCTTTTTCTTGAAATGCCTTTTTAATAGCCCATTAAAAATCATAAAGGGTTTGTTCCTCATGGTAGCAGACCAGTCTGCACTCAGTGCAGCCCCACAGGACTCAGAAGAGCACCTTGAACTACACGGGGCTTTAGTCATTCATTTGCTATGAGCAGGCACAATTGATGGTTTTGTTTTACAAAGAAAAATGTTTTTCTTGATGCATGCCATAAATATAGCAGTGCTGGAACAGTGCATTCCTCTTAGGAACAGAAAATATTTGGCACATCTTAATTGCAAGAATGTGATATTTTTTGTTGAGATACAAATAGGACTTGGGCCTCAGTATCCCATTACAAGCAATAAAACCACAGCTTTAAGCAGATCGATTTCTCTGCATCTTAAAATACAACCTTCTGACAGAAAGGTGGCTGCCTCTACAGACCTGGAAACAAGCCTACCTAATTTTTGTAACTGCCTGTGTGTGTATAAATGCTTCTGTTTTAATATGCTGCCCCAGGCCTTGGGGTTCATGTTCTGCTTATAGGCTTATTTTTCTAATTGCTGAATCGCAGAAACTTTCTGGGATTCACTTGGAGTGGGTAAATGCTTTTGGAATATGTTTTTGTTACGAGTAATGCTTTTAGTGCTGCACTTAAGACAGCAGTCACATTGGGAATATAATTGCTTAACTCTTTAATTTTTTTTCTTTTTTGA
Source organism: Zonotrichia leucophrys gambelii (assembly GCF_028769735.1). Lineage (NCBI taxonomy): Eukaryota > Metazoa > Chordata > Aves > Passeriformes > Passerellidae > Zonotrichia > Zonotrichia leucophrys. Next base: position 18,762,872 of record NC_088169.1, on the reverse strand, counting down.
TAGCATAAATTTTCATAAAGTTTGAGTAACTTCAGGGAAAAATCAGGAAAAAAACCCTAAAGCAAATCCCAATACCCTTTCTCTGGACTATGTGAGAAGTAAAATTCTTGAGAGCCTTTAGGGCTGTTTGCAATAGTGGGTTTGAATGTGAATGCCATTAAGCATTCTGTGGTTTCTTTTGTAAATATCTTTTGCTTAGATATAGGTAAAAAAAACGTTTTGAACTGTAAGTCTCCCCTTTTTGCAAGACCTTGAAGGGTGAGCTCCCCTCCTCAGTTTGCAGGAGATACCATCCTGAAAGGCAGTCCTGACTTCTTTCCAGTAAAGCATTTAAAAGGATGACAAAGAAATTCTTACTTCTACAAGCAAGGTGAGAATATAAAGTGAACCCCTCAGCTTGTTTCCATGTATACCCTTTGCATCCATGCCTTCAGGACTACCTGTAGGTTTAAATTCTTAGATATTTGAAACAAAACGCTTCTTTGGGCTGCTGTAACTGACAGACTGACAAGTAGCCAGCTACTATGGTGCCTCTGAATCCTTCGCACACTGAACACGCACAGCTGCTGAGGAGGGGCAGTTGTTCTGCAGGATTTGTGGAGTTTTTGGTAGAAAATGCACAGTCATTGAATTTAATAAATTTCTTTGGCTATGGGTTTTGTTTTGTGTAATTTTTTTCCTTGGTTTTGTTTTGTTTGTGTTTTGGGTTTTTGTTTGGTTTTGTTTTTAATAATAAGTGTTCTTTTTATTCTAAAGGAGAATGACCTGCTGGAAACAGCATATGGTCTTCTTTATATCAGACACAAGATGTGGCTTATTACCTCTGAAGATAAGGGGTACAGCTTCAGCATTCTTTGGGAACATAAGTGAAAGTATTCTGTGATAGCAGGAGATAGAGTGCTGTAGTTTTTTTTTATCAAAACCTATCTGCCACTGCTTTTGAAGATAGGGTTCTTTTCTTGCGAGAACAGAGAACTGCCCCTTTGCATAACAAAACTAAACTTCCATGAGAAATGCATTCTTATACCTTTCTGATATTAGGTTTTCACCTTGGACAGAAATTATATATATATGTATATATGTATATACATGTCTATATCTATCTCTCTATATGCACATATATAGGTATATATTTATGCATAGACATATACATATGAGACACAGATTTGAACTGTACATGGGAATATTTTTAATCTAAAGGAAGTGACAATAAAACACATTGTTAAACCAGATTTCATTTCCTGTAGCTGTCTCCTTCTTCCCTTTGACCTTTAATGTCATCAACACAATGTTTGCCATGACTTAATGTATATCTGTGCCTCATTCACTGGTGTTTACAGAAAGATTTTCTTCCACGGCTTGGCCTCACTTGTGGCACACACCATTGGCTGAGACTTTCTGGCTCCTGCCAGTCCAGGATCTGGCTTTGATTTCTTGTTTCCAAAAAAACACTGGTCCAGGAGACTCCTCAGTCTGATGTGCCATTTTCTTTGCAGCGCTCTGAAAGTCTCAGAACAAATTCCTGTATCTCACTTTCTGCCAGAGAGACCCATATTTCCATCTTTCAGTAAGCTCACAGTCACTTTTCACCCTTTTTCCCCTCATTGTGAAGAGGCAACAGTTGTGATCAGGCTGCTCTGCCTGGGTCAGCATCCCCTGCCAGCATGTGAATGCCCAGCAGAGCCAGGCCCCCTCTCCTGGGAGTCACCTTGCATCTCTGGAAAACCCTACTCGGGGGACATTTTATCAGGCTTTAAAAAGTATGCTGGAGGTAATTCTGCTGACTTGAATCTCAATATAAAATGCTTATCAAGGGGCAGATTGCAAGTCAGATTACTTGTTGATTAATTAATTTTCCTTAATTAAATTAATTAATTGCAATAGGAACAGCTGCTAGACTTCACAAGGGCTGGAGTTATTGTAGTACTGGAATAAATTGGAGTATTAACCCTTTGCTCTAGCACAGGACAGGGAGTCTTTAAATGCGTCCTGTGAAAATGAAAATGTACTGCATGCAAGGCACGCAGTTTCCAACAAAGCAATTTTTGGAAATTCCCAGGAGCAGGATATGAAAAAAGTTGAAACAAAATAAGAATGTAGCGTTTAAAATTCCTTGCATTACTAAGGCAGTGTTCTCCCACCTCTGTAAAACAGTCTGCATCTCCCTGCTCACCCCTCTTTTCCGGAAACAACCACTGGGCAAAATAAATCACAGGATTAATTATGTTGGAAATGACCTTGGAGATCATCAAGTCCAGCCTACGACCTAACACCACCTCATCAACTAAACTACGGCACTGACTGCCATGTCCAGTCTTTTTTAAACACCTCCAGTGATGGTGACTCCACCACCTCCCTGGGCAGCCCCTTCCAGTGCCCAATCACTCTTTCTGTGAAGAACTTTTTCCTAATGTCCAGTCTAATCTTCCCCTGGCACAACTTGAGGCTGTGTCCTCTCATCCTGTCACTGTTGCCTCGGAGAAGAGGCTGACCTGTACCTGACTACAGCCACCTTTCAGGGAGTTGTAGAGAGTGATAAAGTCTCACTTGAGCCTCCTTTTTTCCCATTCTAAACACCCCCAGCTCCCTCAGTCATTCCTCACTGGGCTTGTGTTCCAAGCCCCTCAACCGGGGCCTCCTCTGGACACGCTCCAGCATCTCAATGTCCTTCCCAAGCTGAGGGCCCAGAACTGGACACAGCACTCAAGGTGTGGCCTCACCAGTACCCAGTACAGGGGGAGAATGACCTCCCTGCTCCTGCTGGCCACACTGTTCCTGATCCAGGCCAGGAGCCATTGGCCTTCTTGGCCACCAGGGCACACTGCTGGCTCATGTTCTGCGGGCTGTCAACCAGCATCCCCAGGTTCCTTCTGCTGTCCAGCCACTCCCCAGCCTGTAGTGCTGCATGGGGTTGTTGCAGCCAAAGTCTAGGACCCAGCATCTGGACTTGTTAATCCAAATCCATCATACTGATGGATTCAGCCCATCAATCCAGCCTGTCCAGGTCTCTCTGCAGAGCCCTCCTACCCTCCAGCAGATTGACACTTGCTTCCAGCTTGGTGTCATCTGGAAATTTACTGATGGTGGACTCAATCCCCTCAACCAGATCATCAGTAGAGGTATTAAACAGGACTGGGCGCAACACTGATCCCTGGGGGACACCACTAGTGACTGGCTGCCAACTGGATGCAGCAGCATTCATCACCTGGATGCTCTCTCCAACATGCCTCCATGTGGCTCTTTGATTCCTTATTCCAGTAGTCATCCAGGATGAGATAAAAGACAGATTCCAGCCCCTTCCCTCTTTTCTCCTGGTGTCACAACACTTGTCAGTGCCTACCTTGCTCCTCATTCTTCTCTCATCTCCTCAGTCCCTGTCCCTCCAACTGCAAAGTTCTCAGGAAGCCTCTTCAGGTGCCTATATGTGAACTCATACACCTTACTCCTGGTGCAGGAGCAAAGGAGGGATCATCTTTGGGTTCAATTTGGCCTCTCTTCTGCAAGGACTCCACAGCAAATAGGGGTCTCCCCATATGATTGGTTTCCCAAAACTCTCTTCTGTGTGGGTTCTCTGTTTCCAACAAAACAGTCTCTATCAGAAAACCTCAGTATTTGATCTGTGATTTAGCAAAGACAGATTATGGATGGCTTTTCATCTCTCACAGGTCATTGATATGTGTTTCTCCTGCATGGGCCCTTGTTTTTATTTCACCACAGATCTGTGACTTTGCCTGCTGCCCAGCCAGGGGAGCCTGGCATATCCCTTATGTCTGAGACATTTCTTGTGTTAAGCTTTTCTCACATTTCAAATATTTATACAGCATCTCTCAGGTGAATTTGTTCATGCAGTCTTGGGTAACATCTCCACCTCCTCTACAAGGGCTGTTTATGCAAAATTCCTCCTTGGGGAAAATCCCCCTATGCTGAGGAAATTCTGATCTCCCTCTGCAGGTTTTACTTCAGTTATAATATGGATTTGATCCATCTCCTGTGCAATGGCTGTCATGATCAGGGATGCCCTTGTGAATGCTTTTCATGCTCAACTGTTTTATCTGATTTCTCCTTGGAGAGCATCTTTGCTGCTCCTGAAAGCTGTATTCACTCTAACAGTCTTCCCAATACCATGCCCTGGGGAATTTTAATTTTCAATTGTCTCAGTAATCTGTGTATGTGTTTTAATTGCATGAAAATTTTCTCTTGTACATCCCAGTTCTGTTTGCTCAGTGTGTGCACACAGTGAAGAACACAGATTTCCATCCAGTTCCCATCAAAGGAACTGCAAAAAACATATGCATCCTGAAAATTTTCCTCCAGTCCCTGCACACCTACTCATTCAAATCCATGTCGGCTTCACTGATGCTCAAAATACTCCAGAAAAATCAGCAAATGAGATAAGAAGAAACAGGATGTACTTCCAGTTTCCAGATGAAGTCTCAGGGAGAAAAAATGGCATGGTTACTGCTAGAAGTATTTATGATCATTAAAAAAAACAGTAGGAGGCTGAAGAAATTTGACTGAGTTTCTGCTGCAAGAGGAAAAACAGCCACAAGCAACCCAGAAGTCCTTTCTTACCTCATCAGGGTATCGCTTTCATGGTCCACAAATTCTGTATTCAGATTCTGGGGATCTAATGTTCCTAGTCAAATGTCACAACTAATTTATTCCCACAATTTCACTTTTAATCCAGTGTCTCAGCAGCCAAACAGTGCAACTTGAGCTTGGTTTGCGTTGAGGGACTGTTAAAGGGATAAAGGCTGGTTTTGGTAATTTGCTGAGATCACTGGCATGGGGGCAGAGCTGATGACGGACAGATTTCTCTGGGTTTCCAGAAGGAGAACAGGAGGTCTGAAAATACAGAAGCAGGGCTGGTCCATTACCAGCAGTTATTCTGTAGTGCTGTTTATGCAGCCTGATCAGCTGTAAAAATCTGGGCAGTGGCTTTTTGAGACTATTAACCTTTGGTATCTAAAATGAGAACTTGAGCTAAGTGTTTAAATGCCTTTGATGACCAATGGAGGAAACAGGCATAACTGGGTCAAGATTAAAAGTGTGTACTACAAATGTCCAAGGACTTTAGGATAAATCCCTTTTGCTGCTATTTTCACCCTCAGAGAGTCTATCCTTGGTTAGAGAGTCCATCCGTGGTTAGCAAGTAAAAAGCCCACCCTGGCTGTGAAATAGCCCGCGTGTATTTATAACTATATTTATTTCATAAAGACGTCAGAGAATGAATGCTCTGTTCCCTGGACTGTTGGTGTAGCTGTTGTGCATGACTGGTCATATGACCAACTCTGAGTGATCACTCAAGCATTTAAAAGAACAGTTTATGGAAAATGAGATGCTCTGATGAAGAATACCCTGAGGACAGAGAGTTGACATAAACTGAACAAGCAGCCCCGCTCAGTTTCACCAAGCTGTGCCAATCCCATTTAACCCCAGAGGGTTGTTAAACTTGGGATCAGGAGAGCTGTGGCTGGGGGTTGTTAACCAAGGCTGATGCAAGGTGAAGGGTGGTGTCAAAACCAGGAATCCAGAGCACAGTAACAAGATTGTGTTAGAGAGACAGAGACAGATCCACTTCAGCCCTTCTTTCACTGTTTTGCCAAATGTAAACATTGGGCTGAAATTTTCCTTAGTTTCTCAGCTCTTCACTCTTTGCTATTTCTCACCCCCACTTTGCTTCCCTATCCTCCTCTTTTACTGGTTTCTTTCTGTGGTACGTAAAGATCACAGAGGGGCTGAGCAGATGGAAATCATCTCAGCTTTTCTGGTCTGTTAAGTCCTTTTGTGGTTTATAAATGGGCCTTCAAGAAGTCCTCTTGAGGAACCTGATACAGACCACCCATCAAAGCCAGGTTTCTGTGTAATTCGGACAGACCCTCGCCTACAACCCCTGCCCCTACCCAAGTCCTGCACTTGGTTGGGTGTCTCTCTTTGACCTGCCTGTCTCATCCCCTTCAGTCCTTGCTGCTGGACTCAGGCCTGGGCAGGAGTCACAGGAGTCATTTCTAAGGCACCTTCATTTGAGGTTGTCCCACTTAGAGCAGACACCTCTGGTACAGCTGCCAAAATTCAGCAGACAAGGAGAAAATAACACTGACTGCCTTAAAAGTCACAGGAGACAAACCCATAGGGCAATTTTTAAATAAATCTTTATTCTGACTTTTGTATTACCCTCACTGAACCTCATGGAAAATGCAGGCATTCTATTCAATTTAAAACCAGGCCATTGGATTTTAGTCTATAGACACAAAGGTTAGAATATATGCCTTTACATTCTTAATAAATCTAAACCCTTTTTGCATCCAAGGAAAGTGTTCTTGTTGACCTTTTTTTTTAATGCAGTTGCAAAAATTATGCAGATATTAGAATCATAATATAGGAACATAAATACTTTTCCCAGAAATTTTTTTTCAAATTTGTTTTGACAGAAAAATTAGTGTTTTATTGGTATTTAATAAGTCTAAATTAAGCTCTCTACATAAAGTGAAGTTTCATGGAGCTCAAGTGAAGCTCCTTCCATTTTAGGAGACTTAGCCTACTGGCTGTCAGCTTCAGGCAAGTTCCGATTCCTCTTGGATTTTTTGCCCCTTTCTCTATATCTCCTCTTTAAGCAATTTGTCCTTTTTGTAGTCCTCCTGGTCCTTCATAGCCCATAAAGTAAAAGATTCTTTTTTCTATTTCCTACATTGATCGTTGAAAGCACCTAAATATTTAGCTCAAGTATGTGTTTTGGATCCCAAAATTAATACAGTTAATAAACCTGTTGACAGCTTCCATGTTTCGCCTTTTCCTGGGTAGCTTTACTTTGGCTATCCTCTCCCCCATCCATAGGTTCATATGACACTTGGTCTGCTGGAGCTGAACCAGCGTGGTACCTTCAGCACCAACACTGGGACAAATCCCTCTCTGCACAGTTTCAGGTGCTTTCTCCTTTTCCCTTTTCTTCTTTGTGTTGTTTCACAGCTCTTTTCTACTCCTGACTTGGAAACTGATTACCTCTTAATGGCAAAAAGAAGAAAGACAATGGATTAGCTCACTTGGTTGAAGTATGATTCCTCTTAATTGCAGAGGGAAAAGCAGTGTTTGTTTTGTTTGAAAAGGTAGTTCCAGGTTAAAAACTGTCCCTTGACAGCTGAAGGGGAGTTCAGGTGACAGCAGCCTTCTGTATCAGTGCTTGTTGTCCAACCCTCTGTGGGCAAAGAAAAGTGAGCAATTCTCCTAATCATGAAGGAAATATCTAAAGCAGATGATGAAGGCCGCCAAATTGAACTCATGTTCAAGTCTGGAGTTATGTGAGATCACATCACCTCAGCAGTCTTTAACTATCTTACAGAGAGGTTGCATTCTACAGGAAATTTTAAAAATAGTATCTTCAACAGCATCTCGGCAGGTACAAATTCCTTCTTACTGGTTACTCTGTTGCTCAGTGTTTGAATTTCTCTTGGGCTAGACAAGCTGTTTCATTTTGCCTGAGGTAAATCTCTCTGGTGCCTGCTAGTGCTGTCCTGTAATGACACCTAGAAGATGATGATTTTCCTCTCAGCACATTGAGTTTATTTCTTTCACCTCTGTCTGAACTTTGTCCAGACTGAATCAGAGTGCTGTCTGCTTTGTTTTTACCATCTATGGCTCCTACCAAAATGATATTTTGAGACAAAGTTCACTCAAAATGTGACACTCAGAAGTTTTTATGGAAATTGTCAAAACCACTATGGAGCTCTTCCCTAGAGGACTCAGCCTAAATGCTCATGTTAGATTGGAGCCTTTTAGACAAGTGCTCCTCATGCATAGTGCTGCTTGCTGAAAGGACATCAGGGTCTCCAGAGGAAAGGAAAAAACTGAACCACATTCTGTCTTGGTGGAGTAAGAAGGAGCCCCACTGATGTTCTATGCTTTAAATGGGGTTTAGCTGGCAGAAATGGTGGAATAAAAGATTCCTCAGAATGGTGGAATAAAATCAAGGTGAACTCTAATCCTCTGGCTGAAGGGGCAGTAGGAAATAACCTGGTACTGATGGCAGAGAAAAAGAAATATAGAGGGACGTGGATTATCCTTTTGCTTTAAAATTTGAAGCTGGGTGTTTTGCACTTGCCTTTTCTATTACTTGGAATTCCCTATAATTAACCTGCTCCAAAAATGAAAAAAAAAAAAAAAATCAAACCAAACCAAACCAACCAACCAAACAAACAAAAAAAACCAACCCCCCAAAAAACCAGTTTATTTTTGCTAGGCAAGAAGAGCGTCTACAGGGAGCTACTGAAGTAGCACCTGTATTCCTGGCAAAGTTTGAAGCCAGCAAGAAGTATATTTTCCAGATCAGCCAACAGGTTGTGGAAGAAGCATGGGAAATGGAGCTGAAGAGAGGTTAAGTAGGGATACAATACATTAGTAAAGCACTTGATAGGTCTCTAAATGCTACTAGCAGCTTGCTGCATGGCCTGTGGCTTAGGTGGCTTCCTCTTGCTTTCTGCCTGCCTCCACTCTGTGAGAGGGCATCTTGTCTCTGCTCAGGGAGCACCTGAATAGCCTCTTGCCTCCAGCTGCTTTTTTTGAGTGTTGAGACTGGAAAAGTAGAAAACTTTTGTGCCTTTTGGACAGGAGAGCTTATTTCTTGCCAGCACCTCATGAAATGCATTACTTGACCGGCCCAGTACAGTGATCTTCTCTAGAGGAGCAGGGGAAGTTGTTTAACCTAAAGCTGACCAGAGAGAGAAAGGTTTCTCAGGTTCTGAGGGTCTGTATTGCTCCTGGCTCTGTCTGTGCACAGCTGTAATCATCTGTTTTTTAGAAGGGCTACTGTAGTTTAGAGGAGTGAGATTGGGAAGACACATTTTACAGTGTGGACCTAGATATGGACAGACAATTCTGAGGTGTGTTTTACTTTACCCTGTCCCTGGGTCCCTCTTGAGTATGATCCTGCCCAGCTTGGATGAGCCAAAGACATTTGTGTTTGCTTCTCTCTTAAACACCCACAGAAAACTCTGAGCAAGCCTCAGACTTGGCACACTGTGAGCACTGAAGGCCTATTTTTAATCCTCCTATTTTTTTGGGCAGTTTGTGTATTTGTCCAGACTGGCATATGTCTGGTGAGCTGCACACACACCTTGAGCTGGATGAGTGTGTTCTGTGAGGACAGCAAAGCTAAAACTCACAGTCACCATCAGACAGCCTGAATGTAAGTGTGAGCTGCTGGGCTTGAGCCCCCATGTCCTGAAAGCACAGGCTCAACTGCGTGCACAGACCATCTACAGCAGAGAACAGCCACATCCCCAAAGCCTTGGATTTGTTACGTATGCAAAGGGCTTATTCACAATTTCTTAGCAAATGTTTGCAGCACCTAGCTGTGAAGGAATGCTGGCAGCACAAAGGTCATGGTAGGGCCAGCACACGGTGCCAGAGGAGCTGTCAGACTGAGCAGCCTTCCTCAGGCATGAGCCCTTCTCAGATCCTAGGGGATATTAGCCAGAACACAGGGACTCCTAGATTAGGATGTAGATTCCAGCACAAATAATCTCCATATTGGTCCAAAACAAATATTTAGCTAAAGGAGTGTGAAAATAACTAATTAGAAGTGTGGCTATTTTACCTCATGCCCATCAACAGTATAATGAGGTATCTAGTATCTAAATTCCTCTGAGTTTTTGTTTCCTTTTAAAAAGCCTTTCTATATATTTATTTTTGGTGCTTTTGTTATCAAATTTTGTTTGCCAGCTCTAGGTAAAAAAACTCTCTTTAAAGATTATCTGTTTACAAAATCACATACTGATATTTCTGTATTCTTATCAGAAGAAGGGTACTGTGTATTTGCTCTACTTTATCAGCAGAATCATAAACCAGCAGCTGTTATTAAAGCTGAATAAATACACTGGCAGTGCTGCAGCTGGAAATCAGACTTTAAAGTATTCAGCTGTTGGTTTTATTGCTGAGTCCTCAGCTGAATGGAAATCTTTATGAAAATTTCTATATGGAGAATTCTAGACTCAAGTTCACTGACACTTGGTGGCAGAATCCTCTAATGCCTCTAACTTTACAGAGACAGTCAGCAAACATTGCCTATCATCTCATGGAAATTGAGTGTGTACCTAATTTCATTGTTAATTACTGACACTAAATTAGGTGGGATATATGGAGGAGAGCCAAAATTCATTTATGTTAATTTTATCATCAGCTTTTTGTTCTTTTCTCCTGTCATTTAGAGATATCCTATCACACAGTACACCTTTTCCCATGAAGAAGAAGGAAAGAACTAGTAAACTATCATTTCTCTTTAGACTGGTCTTCTTTTCCTTCAGGGATGCCACTGGTACCTGATTTTCTGCCCAGGTTGAGGTCTCTCTAATCTTCCTTAAAGGTTTCTGTAACAGCAGCTGTCCATTTATCCACTGATCTCTTGGAAGCAGTCCTTTTAGGAATCTCCTTATTCATTCAGGCCATTCAAATAATTGCCTATACTAATAAATGGATTATCTAGATTGTATTACATTGCATGCTTATGTCTCACATCCTTAGAAACAAATCTGCTCTGACAGGAGAGAAGTCAGGAGGTTATTTTTAACACATCTGAGCAATTGACTCCCCATGGTACTTAGAGGTTATATTTATTTATTTATCTTTCAAGCAGCCAGGCTGCATGTGAATGTACAGACCTGGGAGTGCTCCTCCATTTATGTGTAGATACACATTCAGGTGATATGTCAGCTTCATCTCAAGATGATACTCAAATATATATTCCTTCCTTCTTTTTTTCTGAAGGTTATTTTGTAACAGAAAGGCCATTTCTCTGCACGAGGGGAATTACCTGCACAATAGTTTGTGAAAGAAGTCTCTAATTTTCCAGAGCCAAGGAACAAATATCAGTATTGGATAATAGTGCTTATAATTTGTATTAGCATGATATATTTCATTCTATAGTAGTGATTGTTATTATTTTAAAAAATTCAAGTATTTCTAAAGCCAAGTTGATTATTTTGTATTTTTCAGACTCATTCTCCCTCACATAATAATGACATTGAGTTTATCCCAGCTTGTATTCTGTAAAGAGCAGGGAAGTTTAGATCCTCAGGATTTTCGAAAATTAACAGAATTATGTTGTTTACTCTCTCCACCACAGGTTTTTTGGGTAGAAAAGAGAAGCCCAGAATTAAGACCTAAGTCTAAATCGAGGGCAGCTGCTTTTACCTGGAAACTTCTGTATGTTTGCAAATACCATATATTGGCATGAAAGGTAGAACAAAGCATGGAAAGAGATATTTATAACAAAGGATTTGCAAACCTTATAGGAAATAATAGAAACAAATATGGGTAGGAAATGTGTAAACACATGTAAGCTTCTCTCCAGCCATACTAGCTGTTGAAAGAATGTAAACAAAATTTAGATCTTTAAGTCAAAGTTTTGGCTCACCTGTGTTGGATAAATAAATATTTCATTTAGATGGAAATACCATAACTTATACTTAGAGTGTGCACATTTCTCTCTTCTCCTCAGAGCTGGTAAGATTATAATTTAGCTTTGACACTTTCAGATTTTACTTACTTGACAATCAAACAAAAAGTATCATTTACCAGCTTCACGCAGAACGAGAAAAATATGCAGAACCATTTAATTATTTTAATCAGATAACATCAAGATATTATAATGCAAAATATGTTTTCTAACTGTAACTTAATTGAATGGTTGTTTGCATATTTTACATAACTAAGCAAAGTGAATCACACAAAGCAAATATGATTTTAATCATATCTGAAACAACATGCTCTAACTCAGAAAGTAATGGAAAATTGAAATTATTCAAATTAATTTATGTGGTTTTTTGAGATAATTTTTTTTTAATTGACATATTCTTTTGTCCATTGGTTTTAGTCTAGTTAAATTTTTTTAATGTAAATTTTGACCAGTGCTCCTTGAAAAAAAATCCCCACTCTGTTCTTAACTGGTGGAAAGAATTGCTGCAAAAGTCACATGAGAAGCATTCAGTAATTTTCTTTGTAATCTTTTGTCATTGGAGGTATGTAAAGGGTAATTGAAGTCATCCAGCAGATAAAAAGGCAATAATTATTTTGATTTTAAGCATATGTTTTAATATTTGCAGATATCCAGCTGAAAAACTGCTACCTCCTGGTGCCATGGAAGCCCTGGGCTCAGAGTTTCTGATTTCAGAACCTTTGGAAATTTGTGGAGGTCTCTGGACTTCCAGGCTCCCCTGTCTTTGGTGAAAGATTCCTAGTCTGCCTGTATCTCCACAGGAATAACTTCCTGTATCTGTCTCATTTGAGAGAGGGAGAGAAAAAAAAATAGATTATCAAAATTCTGATTTCATTTCTCCACAAGATAGCTGTTCAGCAGGAAGTTTTGGTTTCATAGCTGCTCAGCAGGAAGTTTCAAAACGTCTAAATTATGTTCTTGTAAAGATCTTGAGAAGGGAGCTGCAAAAGTTGGCAGTCACTGGGATCTGAACTGTAGCGTTGCCAGACCCAAAGTTTTCCTTAGTTTCAGTTGCTTGATTCAGGCTGTTCACAGTTGTAGGACAGCTGTTGGTGGGCAGGTGAGGTGGTGAGTGAGTTGTGTGATTCAGAAATGCTGTGTTGGAACCCAGGACATTCCTCTGGCTGCCCTGGAGGACTCAGACCCTGGCAGCGGCCTCAGAGACCTTGGCATGGAGCCAAAGACACCTGTGCCTTCCATTTTAACCCATGGATACAATTACCAACTTTGTGCGAAGCGTTACAAGTCACAAGAGTTTGAATAGAATGAGAGTTGAATTTATCAGAGGGTGAAAATGTAGAATTTTGGGGTTTTTAGAACGGGGGTTCAAGAGGCAAGATGGAAGAATCTGGGCGTGTCTTTTCTCCTTCTCCTTCTTGTCCTCCATCTTCTGCTGTGAGGGATTTTTTTTTGATTGGTTTAGAGTAGAGACTTCTGGATTGGTTTAGAGTAGAGATGGACTGTCTAACATAGGTGATAGGTATTGGAAAATAATTGTAAATAAAGTACACGTAGTTTTTAGTATAAAAAGATAACACCACCCTGAGGGCAGGCAGTGTGCCACCACCCGGACTTGCTAGACAGATCTCGGTAGGTCAGAGAAAGAATGTTATAGATAAAAAATAATAAATTGTCACAGACATCTTTTGTGAAAAATCCTTTCTTGGGATTTTTCTCCCTTCTGAGAAGCTGTGGCCTCAGCAACAAAATGTAAGCAATGGTTATCTGCTGCTGTGGAATGCAACAGGTGGATCCGTGATGGTCTCGGGTGGATGTTTGGATTTACTGACCACTCATGGCAGAGCTGTTCTCGCTTTCTGCCGGGACACAGATCTTTGTTATTCTTTATTTTCTATTCTTAGCCTAGCTAGCTTCTGAGAATTTTTCCTTCTATTTCTTTTTAGTGTAGTCATAATGTAATATATATGTATCATAAAATAATAAATCAAGCCTTCTGAACATGGAATCAACATTCTCGCCTCTCTCTCACCCTGAAGACCCTTGTGACCTCGGTCACAATAAATAACCTTGAGAACCAGAGCCAGGGAATCCTGTCGTCTTCATCAGTCTTGGGGCTGAGAAAAAAGAGATTTTCTGACATCTTGAGGTCATCTCAGCACCAGAGACCTCGTCAGTGCTGGAAGTTCCAGGAGAGACCTCTCTGGGAGTGAGGGTGGGCAGGCTGGAGCTCTGCTGACTGCTGTGTCTGACAGCAGGCGGCTTCTTCAAAGCCAGGAAATGCAGAACATCTTTTGTTTCACGCAGAACGCTCAACATCTCATTATCTCAAGATAATAGAATCCCAGCAGCAAACTTGGCTGAGGCAGCCAGAAGTCTGTAGTAACTTCTCCTGAGAACTCCTGGAGGCTGAGTAAGCTCTGACAGATGAACAAACATGATGTGTGTCTTCCATCAATCAGTACGATCAGGCCACAGTTTTAATTTTGTTTTTGGCAATAAGCAGTAAACAGAAAATTACCATGACTTAAGGAAGATCTCTGATACTTCCATATCATATTTTTCTAACAGTATCATAAAGAAACTAAGGAAATCTGAATTGGCTGAAACTACTGCAAAGTGAAAGCAGAACTGCAGAGCATGACACATCAAGAGAAAGCTCCATCATTGTCATTCACTGTCACACCAAGGGACTGCGCAGAGAAAAGTATTCAATGGAGTGAGGCTGTTCAGTATTTTCATGAAAGACTGCAATAATAAGACTGAAAAAATAGGAGTGTACCTTGCAGATACAGAAATCACACTGAAGAATATAATTAGAAATCCAAACTACCCGGATAAACTAGGGTAAAGTCTCACAAAAGGTGTGAGAAATACAATGAATATATTTGTGCTTTTATTCTAATTGATTCTTCTGAAATAAAAGTGCAGCCAGGACATTCCCACCCTGTGTATACATACTAGAAATGGAGTTTTTGCTGTTTTCTCAAAATGAAATTGTTTGTTCCAGCGCGTTTGTGCTTTAGACAAGTTATACATATCTGCACATTGCAGATCTTGTTGCTTCAAAGACATAAATTTGAATACTGTAAAAATATTCCATTATGTTTTTAAGCTTTATTATCAGTATGTCTTTCATGTTGCTAAAAACAGATTACTTTTGGGTGCAGTATAATCAATTTATTTATATTTTCTTTGAGAGCTGAGCTTGAAAACACTGGAAAATGTAATGAAATAGTTTCTAAATTTGTAACAAAAAAGAAAGTCTATACATTTGGTTGAATTGTTGTTTGATTTTGAACCCTTATTTAGCATCTCTGCCAAGACATGTATACTGAGAGTCAATGATAATTCTCAAAGGAAAGTTGATTTCTCAAGGTTGTCACAAACATTTGTATTTATGAAGGGAAAAGTGCAGAGACCAAAGTTTTCCATGGACCAAGAATTAAATCCATACCTTTAAAACTTTTGTGTGATGATATTGTCATCCTGTTCCACATAAAAGGAGGATTAAGAATATTTATTTTGGAAAATTGCCTCTGAGGATTTTATTTTTGTGAAAGCAAAGGCATTGTTGGGGTTGAATCAGCATTCTATGCTAGTTGAACTGTAGAAGTAATGTAACATGAGTCATTCAAGATGATTTGCTGGGGTTTTAAAGAGGAACTCTTGGTTGTTATGGTAAAGAAACTGTACTTGTGTCCATCACATTTTCAAAGCAGTTGATTACTTTATGTAGCTATTAATGCTAATTGCATTCCAGGAGCTAATGTGACAGGCTGTTTGTTATCCTTGAAGGTATGAAGTGGAAAATTCAATATGTCAGCTGAAAGCATTTTTCTGAAGTATTTGACAATTCCCAACTTGTCTTCATAATTCTGAAGCTGGTTAAGATAACATTTTATTTCTTAGTGTTTTGGCCTAACCTTTGGTGGCTGAAGCCTCTTTAAGTGTTAGGCGATGAACAGTGGATAGAAAATTTTCACAGAAAACTTGCATTATTCAACTTTTTGTTATGTTTCATTGTCAGAAAATTTTGTTTAGTTTTGCTCTATATTTTATAAAACTGGCAGCTCTGAAGCTCTGTGGGTAAAGATCCAGAATTTGAGACTCTTTTCCCAAAATTGAAAATAAAGTTCCATAAAAGGATCAGGCAGGTTCTATGATTTTCCTAAGTCCAGAAAGGCTTTTATGTAGAAAAGTGCTTAGTGTGTGAAGGTTTAAAATGACTGATCTGTTTGACACAAACCTTGCACGTTCTGTGGAATGAAATAGCAGTTCCAATTTCTCCCTCCACTTCAAGGCTGACTTGCTAAGTGTATATATGCATGTATGGTTTAAAGTTACTCACAGCATGTCTCAGCAGGATTGACTTGGAGACTGGCTTTTCTTGGCACATGGGAATTTTGATTGGCCTGAGCTCCAGAGGCTGAGTGCTCTGCACTTCTGGGTGTAGGGCAAATGTGCCAGACACAGGAGAGAGAGAGACAGCAACATCATGTTAGTCATGCCAGTGTGAATAATGTCTGTGACTCCACAAAGTAATGCTAGGGAATAATCAGTATGTGAAACAGCTAAGGTAGTCAATGGAAGGGAATGGAATCCAAGAGAACTGACTTTTCCAGTTCTCTAAATATGAGAGGTATTCAGATTCTTAATAAGAAGATTAAAAGCCTTGTGGGAAATAAACATTCAGAAGCCTGGAAGTATTTCTCCTTATCAACCAATGTGATTACTGATAGTGAAGTTTCAAAGCCTGCTGATGATAGAGGTACATGACTCTGCACTCCAGATCGTCTGAAACACATGATGGAAAAATAGAAAATGTGATTGAAGAATAAGTATTCACAAAGCTGATACTTGCATCTGCTTAAAATTGTTTATTTTTCATATTTATTCAATAGAATATGTGTATATTTACACATATTTATATAAAACCTGCTCATTGTAAAATACTTCTTTATTCAAATAGCTTGTAATTAATAACACATTTTTGACCTCATAGGTTTAAACAACCATAATAGTGAAGTTCAGCTAGAAAATAAAAATACATGTAATTTATTTGATCTAAAATAACCTAAGTGGCCTAAGACCACAGTGTTTGCTGCAACATGTGTCATTATCATTGTCATGTTAATCCATTAAAATGTGAACCAATGTGTTCACTTCTGCAACTGTACAAAAATTTCTTTTGCCTGAAAATCCAATTGTTTTAGAACTGGTTATTGGCTTTGGTGCACAAATAAAGTATTTTATCTTCCCCCCAAAATCTAATAGCAGCACATTTCATTGTCTGGGAAGGATAATCCTGTGCTCTTTGCAGCCTTCTGTGCTATCCCGCAGGTGTGATGGGAAATGTCAGTGTCAGGAAGGAACCTTTACTTGTGTAATACACCCTTTAAAGCATTATATTATCTAAAAAGTACCCTTCAGACACCAAGTCTGAGCAGACTGAGAAAGAACAAGGTGAAGCAGTACTTAGTCTTACAATGCAGACACTTCAAGTTCTCCTGAAATGCTTTGGGTCAGGGAATGCATGGAAAACTCTTCACATTGACTCCCTGAAATCAAGCTGAATCTGGCAGCCTTTAAAATATCTGTACCAAAATCGAAGCTGCCATGTTGGTGCTCTCAATCATGAATGGTGAACTGTGAAAATGCTTGGTAGGAGGATCACACTGTATCTTACCAATTAAAAAGTAAAAGCTCCAGAGGCCAAGGATTTGCAGTGCAAAGCTGAGGGATTTGCCATGGTTTGGTGTACTGCAAAGGGAGTTGATGTGCAGTGCCTCTTATTGTTTAGATGGGAAATTGTTCCAACAAGCATGTTATGAGAACTGTTGGAGAAGGGATTGCACATCCAGCTGCTACTGCTTTTTTAGGTATTAATTTGTCATGCATAATTTTGTATTATTTCATGTCATGACATATTCTATTTAGTTATTTTAGGACATAGGTTGTGACTGCAGCTGGCACCATATGCCACATTTTATCACATCAAGTGGCACCATAAGGTAAATGCTTGGTTTGAGCTTCTAATTTTTTTCACAAATTGAACAGTTACGACCATTCAGATGCACGAATAAAAATTAACAAAACACCCTGTGCCTTCTAAAAGGGTAGAAAACTCAAGAGCCTTTGAGGGTCCTATAGCCCAGGGGTATATCCCAGCACTGCCACCAAATCCATGTGGAACTCTTGGCTTTGTCCTGGTATGAGTGTAAATCTGCCTCTCTCCGAGGCTCAAGTCTGTTTTTCTTTTCCTAGGAGCCCTCTTGCTTTGGAGAAGGAAATACAGATGTATTTTGAGCTTTGGAGGCTGCAGACTCAGTATGGTCCCTCCTTTGCTCCACTGCTGGGCATTACAATACATTTGGATGGGCTCAGTGGTTTGTGGCACCCATGGCTGCACACTTGAGCTTGCTCACAAACCTGGGGCCTGAGGAGACAGCCATCCCTCACCCAGTTCCCAGTGAATTCCCAGGGAAGTGTGAATGTGTGAACTTGTGTGAACTTGTGTGAACTTTGAAATCAGAATGTTACATCAGATTTTGTCCAGACTGATTTAAGACTGCAGCAAACCTTTGGGAAGGCTCCAGCTCTCAGTGTTTACTGAAAACACCAATTTGAGAAATGCTGCACCAGGACTGAGGCTGAGGTTTCTCACCTGTCCATGGTGAAGTCAGAGGTGCTGTCTCCTGCCCTTTCCCTTTCTGCAGCCCTGAAGTGTCAGAGTTGGCTGAAACAAGAACCACCAGACTGCTGTCCTGGCTGATGGGTTTCTCTTCATGCATAACAGCTGCAGGAGAGACAGCCTCTGAGCAAGTGGTTTGCCTTATTTATTCTTTGATGAAACATGCACTGGATTTCAGCTGCAGTTAAATTCTTCTAGCAAGACTCCTTAACTGATGGACTTTAAAGCATATGTCTCCATGCAGATCTCTGGAAATCAGGTACCAGGTGTGTTACTGTCCTGGTTTCAGCTACAGTGGAGTTAATTTCTTCTCACTATCTGTTACAGGGCTATGTTTTGGTTTCAGAATGAGAATGGGGTTGATAATGCACTGGATTTTGGGTTTTGCTAAGCTGAGTTTATCTTAAGGACCATTTTTCCTTGGCCCATTCTCTGGCACTGAGGAAGTGTGCAAGAGAAACTGGAGGGAGCATAGCTGGGACAGGTGACCCAAACTGACTAAAAGGATGTTCCACACTGAAGAACACAGTGCTTCAGTGAACATAGTATACAAAATGAACATAGAACATAGTATATAAAATGGGGGAGTTACCTGGAAGGGGGATCTATCTGGGTTTGGGAAGGTTTGGTTTGTCTGGTCTGGCATTGGTCAGTGGGCAGTGAGCAATTGTACTGTGCACCACTTGTTTTTCCTTTTTTATTATAATTATTTTTATTTACCATTATTACTCTATTCTACTTTATTTTCAATTATTAAATTGTTCTTATTTCAACCTACAAGTTTTAGCTTGATTCTTATCCTCCTTCCACTGGGGTGGAGAGAAGGGGGGACTGAGTGACTGTGTGGCAGTTAATTTCCAGCTGGGTTTAAACCACAACAGTCACTGACTTCATCATCCATGCTGTTTGTGAGACTTTTTGCTCACAGATGATGATGTGGATCTGCCAATGGATCCCCAGACACCAGTAAAAGGCTTCTTGTTTCTGAGCTGCTACCAGTCATAACTCTCAGCACTGACATTTTAATTCCCATGTATTTAGGGCTATGAATAAATATAGACTGGAAATTAGAAGCAATGGGGGCCTGTAACTGCCTTCCTGAAGGAATGATGGGAGCAAGTTAATTACTTTTTAGATAGAACAGAGCAGGAAAAGGACTGGATAGTGTGGGTGCCTGTGATGTTTTTGAGTTTTATCACTGTGATCAATGCATTTCCTTCCATTACTGCATTTTCTGTTTAGAGAAGAAAACAGATGTCCTTCTGCTCCCATGTTTTCAGACTGTTAGTGCCTTATGAGTGCCCAGTGAGATTTTGAGTCTTTGAAAGGTAACCTCCTCCCACCTTTAGCTCTTATTTAAGTGTGCTGATGCTTCATATTTAAATCAATTAATCTGTCCAGTTAGGCTCAGATGCCACTTCCATTTATATTGGCTAAGTCCCTCTCAAGAGCTAATGGTCCACTAATGCAGTCCTACAATTCCCCCTGTGAGTCCAGAAAGACAGACAAGTTCCCAAACCATCCTCAGTGAAAGATCAGAGTCGCTCAGCATAATATAGTATCAAGAACCACAGGAGATGTCTGAAGGCTTAAAAGATAACATGCATAAGCAGAGTACCAGAGAAGACCCATTAAATGGATTGTGACTTTGTAGTGTGATTAAAATCAGTTGGACAAGGGTAATCCATCTGTGCTGATGCGAGAAAACTATTCCTGTGAGTTAATGGTGTGTTAAAGAACATGCAGCATTTTTCTCTTCTAAGAACACAGGAACATTTGGTTTAGACTAAAGGGCTGTCTGGTGCTGTACTCTGCCTTTGACTGCAACCCACGGGCTGTGCAGGACAAGGATACAGAGGGGCCCAGGGGTAAAAATGCTATTTTTTATCACAGGAACTGTGGACATCTCTGATGAGGAAATATCTCTTGGCAAGCCAAAGAGAGTGACAGCTGACTTATAGAAACGAAGCAGAGACTTTATTCGAGCTAATGGAAAATGTACATTTCCATGGGACTAGGATTTCAAAACAAATTTTCAACCTTTGAGTTTTTCACAGCAGACACGTCTGTTTTTATTAAATCTCTCAGAATCAAAAGCTACTTATTTTCGTCCCTCTGGGCTCTGCTCTCCTATTAAGAAAATCACCAGTGTCATGACTCCAAATATATATATAACCAGCCTGTTTTCTTGCAGTCTAAGACTGAAAGGGTCCAGTTAGTGGTGAACTGATGCTGTATCTCTGAGGCAAGTATTGAAATATAGTTTCCTGTGTATGCACTTAAACTTGAAGACAACAAGGGTTCAATGATGCCTGCATGTACAGGAATGCCCAAATGCTGGGGGGTTGTGTGAACTCTGTGTCTCTGGTGGGCAGGGACCATTTTTGTGACACCAGGAGGAGGTAGTGAGACTGTAAGAAAATCCCAGTCTACTGCAGCAACTAGTATGGAAACAAGGAAGACAGCGCTGTAATCCATCAGGCTCAGCTTCTGCTATTTTAATTCTTCTTCACAGGTGGTGTCAACTCTGGAAATCCTACCAGGTGTTTCAAGGCACAACTTGTGACAAGACTGAAAAACAGTCATTCTGCCTTGCTTTACTGTTTGCTTTTGCCCTGGCAGCTTTGCCAAATCTGGCTCCACAGGGTCAATTTGCCTGGACAAGTCTCCTACCCTTTTCAGGATTCAGACACTTAATAGTTTCCAGTAACTTTTCTACCAAAGATTCAGGTGCTTTGCTTAAAGTAAGCAAAGTTAAATTCAATGGCATCAAGAACTTCTTTTCTTATAATTCTTATTCTTATAAATCTTATAAATTCTGCCTGGCTGAACATTTGGAATAAAGTTAGTGCCTTCAATTTTCTTTTGAAATGAGTGCTTACCTACACCACGGAACTCTAGATCAGAGTAGGTCTTTTGGCCTGATTTTGCTGTGTCTGAGCACACATTTAAGGTTAAAATATGCATCAGTCTTCACATATTCTCTGCAGTTGAGTGGTAATGGGATGCATTCCCAGTGCATGGGACAGCTTATTTAATGTATGTTAATATTATGAGCAGGCTGTTGGGTTCTGCTGTGCTGCACCAAAGGGTAAAACAGGAAGTAAAAGCAAAAGTTACTGGTAAGGATGAAAAATATAAGAGCACATCTAAGAGGTGATATATCTAACTCAGCTGGCAAAGAAAGGATTCTGTAGCTTTGCAGTGGAACACGCTGATATGAAGGAACAAAAAAAAAGAATGCTCAATAATGCTTATTAGCATCTTCATGCCCAGTACCCCTAAGATCAATATTGCAGCAGTCTGAAATATGAATAAAGACAGTTTCTTTTTACACCATTGAATGCAAACTTTGTCTTTTATAATCTATTTGTCAAAACCAAATTAGCTGTTCACGTGAAAACGAGTGATTCAGAAGTAAGTCCTATTTTTTTGTTATTTCTCTAGTTAGATTAAAGGCACTTTAGTCAATAAGAGGACAAGGCAGTTTTTTTATCTATCTGTGAAAGAGATCTTTGTATTATTTTTTTCTTTTGGACATATCAGAATTATTGGTGATTGATGAGGATCATGCTTTCAGGCAATCCCTTTAATAAAGTTACCTATCAGAGAGATCCTAAACTATCTGAAAGGAAGAAGTGGAGAACAGTTCATTACAAGCTGTTACATGAATGCTCTTGGGTAAGGATCTTCCAGCACAAAGGCAGTTGCAGAGCTCTCACTGTCACTTCCAGAGTTTTTGTAGCCTTATCACAGTGTCCCGTGTCCTGTCACTGTGTCCTGGTTCCAGCAATGACAGGGTTGATTTTTGCAGTAGCAAAAGGAGCATGGCTAGGACCTGAAAGTCACTCTAAATCACCTCATGCCATTGCCAGGGGTAGGGGAAGGGAGTCTATTCCAGGGAAAAGGGGTTCTTTCCTGTCAAGTAAATGTTGGGTAACTCTAATTCTGACCATTTGCATGTGAATCACTTGCCTCCTTGTACATTTTTAAAAATTAATATTGTTGCTGGTACTGTTAATTTTCTTAATTCATTGCTGTCTCCAGTAAACTGTTATTATCTTAATTGGTGATCTTGGCCTATTGTACCTCCAGTTCTCCCCTCCAGCCACCTGCAGGGGATGGGGCAGTGGGGAGTGAGCAGTGTGTGGTTTTAGTGAGAGCACTAAACTGGAGAATACCATTTTCTAAACCACAACACACCAGCATAAACAAGAAACAAACTTGGGGTTCCTCTAAACTGGAATACATAATTGATTCCTGTGATTATTTCCTGTTGGCATGGACTGTTCTCTCCTGTTGGAGAAATTGGTTTTCCACCATCCATTAAACAGTAAAACATCCAAAAATACATCTTAAAGAATAAAAAGATGAATGTTCTGTTTTAGAATAAAGGCCTTTTACCTTGTTGTCTTCTATGCCTTCCATAAATAAATGTTAATTGTTAATAAATATAATAGGCAACAGTGTTGTCTAATCTGAACTGTTTGATTCATTCTGAGTAATTTTGAAAGCAGAGCGTATTTCTGAATAAAGAGCATTACACTAACCTTACATATTCAGAATTCAGATCCTAGAATTACTTAAACCCACACTTTGGACCCTGAGAGAGATGTTGAAGCCCTTGCATGTCCAGGATGTCACCTAAAGTGGGAGGCATGTCAGATGGAATTTCAAAACTGCAGCTGGGAACAAAATGCAGTATGGAACAAAATGCAGTATGGAAAAAAATGGATGTATTTTGGGGACCAGAAAAGCTCCAGGTGGAATGCACAGCACATGCCTCTAGTTTGAAGAAGTCTAAGGAGCTGAATTTTATACTTTGAAGTCTAAGGTCTCCTACAACCATTGGTTAAGACTTATGGAGAGTCTTGGGCTGTTTGCAGACCCTGGATAGTCATTTACCCATAGAACTCTACCTTCAGTGGGAATTTCATGCTTGCTACTAAGGAAAGATTTAGACTTGTTATGCAATATGTCATCTGACATTTTAGGCACTTCTTCCCTGTCTGAGTAAGGGGATTCATGCATCAGAGAGCAATCCCAGCCCTGGCATGGCCCAGTGGCCACTGCCTGCCAAGTTCCTTCACTGATCACCAGAGAGCAATCCACTTCCATGGAGTAGGTAGATTAAATTTTCCAAAATAAAACCTTACAGAGTCAGATGTGAGTAGAAATGAAGAGGCATTTATTATTGATGCCTTTTGTTAAACATTTATGGGGAGCCATAACTCTGCGTGGTATTTTAAGTA
This sequence comes from Zonotrichia leucophrys gambelii, assembly GCF_028769735.1. NCBI lineage: Eukaryota > Metazoa > Chordata > Aves > Passeriformes > Passerellidae > Zonotrichia > Zonotrichia leucophrys. The sequence continues at coordinate 18,739,483 of NC_088169.1, read as the reverse complement.
CAGTATTTAGAGATTTATTTCCCTTTCTCCTCTTGGATTACTAAAGTTGATGTACTTTCATAGGTCTTGAATTAGCTCCATGCCAGCAACAATTGTATTTCTTCAGAGAAAGCTTTGGGGTGTGCTTCAGCTTGACATTTGGCTCTTTTTGTAATATGATGTTTTGTCTGATGAGAGCTAATGAGCTTCTGGATGCTGCAGTTATTTCCACCTGGGCTAGGTCAAGGCTTTCTAAAGATACAGTTCCCCGCATCTTCCTTTCCCAAACAGACTTATCAGTAATACCAAGTAACAAAATCCCAGTGCAGTGGAGAGTTTAAAATCTATGTATGCAATCTCTTTTTTTTACACTACCCATTAATTTAAAAGTCCAGTACAGTCACAGAAATCACAGTCTCTGGAGTCTGGGAGACAATCATCTATCCAGACACAGATGTCTGCTTTAGGATGAGCTACTCTTGAGTCTCCAGTTGCCTTGAATATGTTGCCATGGACTGAAATGGGAGCTTAGACACCCAGTTCATATTTAGAAAACACACACTCTGGGCTAAATTCCTCCAAAGTGTTCAGTGTTACCTTTCAGTGCTGGGCTCAGTTCCCCATACACAGGTGCCAAGTGCCATTTCAAATGTCCCTGGGGATACCAGCTGGCCTAGGGGCCACTTCAGAGATGAGATGGACTCTCTGAGGTCCTATTGCATATCACCCAGCCTTTGGTTTTATGTCACTCAGAAGCTGCATTTGAGTGCCTGACTTCTGCTGTTAAATCCCATATTAATTATGTTGCTCTAGGAAAATAGCTCCTTGAGAGAGATGCTCTTCAGTCACTCAATACAGAAAATGTGTACACTATATTTGCAACCTCTTCATAATAAATACTTTATTACTGATTTTCTACAGTTTTTCTTCTGGCTTATTTTTAATAATGAATTTAATTTGAATGCATTCCTGCCTTTCATGTGTTTGTGTGTGTTTTCCATTGCTTTATCTACATTCCAACTATTTTTTTGTAACTAATAACAAAAAATATACTTCCAAAATTATCCGTAAGCTATCTTTATTTTATTTTTTAATAACTATTTATTTTTGAAATGTGTTTGGCTTTTGTGCCAATGTTATTATAGCTGTTTACTTAGCACAATGCCTTTATTTCACTAATAACTGTTCTCCTGAAAGATGAGCTAATTTTGCATAACTGAGTGTGCAATTACAATCTCTTTTCAAAAATTGTGAAATTCCCTTCACTTTCAAAAAATGTATTAGATGATGTTGATTACATTTTATGCATAAAATTGAACTGAATTATATGCATTTATTCCTTCAGGGCATCAGAATGGACAGAAAGCTCTTGCAGTTATTCAGCAATGTAAGCTAACCTTAGAGTTCATTACACTCCTTGTATGGAACTGCTTGAAAGTTTTTTGTGTAAGGATAATGAGGTAATTTTTTTAAGCCTGGTTTTTATCCAGTTTCTCATGATCAGAATGAATTTCATGGATAGCCTCAAGATCTGATAATTAGCCTGCTTGTTATGATTTTCAAATATTTGATTATCTTCTCTCTATCTAAATAATCATTTAGGTGAGTGATGCAAATTTTCTTGATGGGCAAGTATTGGGTGTGCTATTTTTGTTAACATATTAAACAAGCCACTGCCGCCACGATGATCAGATTTATGCACTGCCTGTTGATTCATTCAATCTAAAGCTGATACAGAAGTTGCCGTCTTTTCATGGGACCTGAGACATTTTGAAGGACGTGAGAGCTGACAGACTGCCTGGTCCACAGATGTGACATTATCAACATCAGTCACAAGAGGTTTAATCCCCAAGTGCAGGAGGCAGAATTACCTTGTGTTTGTCAGTTTTCCTCTGCTTACATGAGTGGAGAAGAGGCGCTAGAGTCATAGTCAGCTTTGTCACAATGCCACTGACTATAAAAGGCTGAATCTGAAGTTCTTCCTCAAAGTTCATAGAATTTTTTTCAGAAACTTCTCCCTTACATTGACTTCAAATTCATTTCCTTTAAAAAGAACTCCAAGTTGAATAGAAGATATCTCATAATTAAAAACATTGCTACTTCTTTAATGATCTAATTAGTTTTACCTGCCAGGGTCAGCTTCATTGATTTCAATTAAAAAGAAAACGAAAAGACCTGCCAAGTGACCTACTTTTTAATATATTCAGTAAGATCAAGGTTGGAGAAGCAAAATGTTTTAATGAACACAATCTGTGTTTGCTGAAAGCAAAACTATTACTGATTTCTTATTGATCTGAAAAAGGAAGGTACAAACTAGGTTAGAGGATAATTCATGTTTTTTTCATTAAAAATCAATGAAAACAAGACTGACCTGCTTTATTCCCCTTGTGTTTACACTTGAAACAGATTTGATCATTAGGGGAACAGTAATGGTCTAATTATTTGGACCATTCTTAATTCAAATTGTAGAAGTGGATGGAGTTGCCTAACTATAAATAACAAAATGCTTTTACATAATAGTATCTGGGGAAATGGTGTGCTGGGAGTCAGATTATGGCCACAGAACAGCATTATTAATTTATGTCATGACTTCAGAAGTACTGTGTAACATTAGGTCGGACAGGAACATCAGAGTTAAGAAGAAAAAAAGCTTTCAGATCAGACTTTAGTAATAAGAGTAAGTAATGAGTCTCTCCTCTCTTTGAAGTGGGATAATGTTGTGCTGTGTACATTACAGCTTGTAAACTGCTTGTCTAAAGGGCCATCTCCAAGCCTGTAAAACAAATAACGCACATTGTTTAGCCAGATACTGCATTATGGAGTATTATAGTGATGCTTATGTCTCTACAGTTAAATTGGAGTGCCAAAAGGAGTGACCCTGAGCACTGGACCCCAGCTCTGCTTTGGACCTCTCCAGCTGGCTCTTCCTAAGACCAAATTTATGCAGGTGTTGGCAGTGTGGCTGTGAGCTCACCACTCCACTTGGTCTTGGTGCCAGGGATTGCTTCTCTATCTTTTTTTTAAGCTTCCAGTAGGAACAGAGCCAGTTCAAATTCCTTGAAGCCCAGTCCCAGTAACCCTTTGTCAAATATACCATGTTCTTGCTGCACTGTGACAGCGCTGTCAGTAAAGTTCTTCTGGCAGTGACAGCTTTTGTAAATAGGGAACTTTCAGGCTAGGCTTAAAGAATTGTTAGATCAGTACAGCTGTTGTTGGGATCTGTCTGACCTTTCTGGCTTTTTTGACCTAGAGGCTGTTTGTCTCAGTGATCTCTGTGCAATTGTGTACATTAGAGAAATGCATGTTACTCTTTTCCAGCCTTTAAATGCATTGTTTGCTATTTTCACCTTGAGGTTTTGTGCAAAAGTCCCCTAGCACAGCACTACCATTAGTCTTAGCAAGGAGGCTTGTCCTGTCCTACACTGAAGGGCTCTGAAGGGCTGAGGGACATGGCCCACTATTCTATTCCTTCCTGAAGCATAGAATTTTTCTCATGCATGCCTGAAGCTTAAAACAAGCTTAAACCAATAATGATTCCAGCCTTCTTCTTTAGGCAGACAATCAATCATGCTTTGAATGACTGTTGTGCAGGTGAAATCTAATCTATTTTTACTGATTTGTGCTATCATGTTTTCCACCATTTGTATCCACAGGTGGAAAATACCCTTTTTTAGGCTTTATATGACCCTTTATATGACTCTTATACTTTTAAACATTTTGTTAAATAAGAATTACCTATGCTCATTTCAGTTCAGCAGCAAAATCCCCAAGTAATCGTGTAACAAAAATATTCCTTCATATAACTTCTTCAGAACCCTATTCAGTCAATAATTTGATTAAAAAGCATTCACACCTTTTTTCTAACATTACCACAGCCAGGATTTGACTAACAACTTGATAATTATACAGCTAAGGTGTTTGGGTCATATATCATTGGACCAATTTAATAAGCTCAACTTTGGAGAAGTAGAACAAAGTGGTTAATGAAAGAGAACTTTCTTGATCTATAATTAATTTTTACACCAAAATTCAAGCAACAAACCATTTCAATTCTCATTATTACTGTTATTACTACAAGTTCCATGAACTTCTTATGTACATGACTGCAATGTCAGATACAAAACAGTGCAGGCAGATGTCCTGCTCTATTTTGAAACATGGCATGTAGTTGGGTTACATTCTTAGCAGTCTTTTGGGAAACCAGTGCATCTTTCACACAGATTCAAGTGTTGTTTAAAATCCTCAACATTTTTGTGACCTAGCTCTGTGCTTGGCCAGATTAGGTTTTGATTTGCACTTTGCTTTTTGCCTCCCTTTAGTTTCGAGTAGTTTTTTAGACAAGATGGAGTTCAAGTAGTTTAAGTTTCATTGATTAAATTAACGCAGATTTATTTTTTAAACAAATTTGCCCAAGAACCATCCTCACCCAAGGCTTTTGATAGTCTCAAGGAATTCTGTCTATGGGCATTTCTATCTATGTTTGGAGGAATAAATTTGGATGAAGGCCTTGCAGCACCATGTGCATCAGGGCTTAGATGTGTTTTCCTCTGTTAATGTTTGGCAGGCATGTGAGTGTCTTGGTTTGAAAGAGAGGAGTCTGCTTAAGGAAGGCAGGAGCCTCCCCTGAAATAGAAAATGTAAACCCACTCTCTCCAAATTATTGTAATTTTGAAATTAAGAGGCTCTCAGGCAAAGATACGGGAATAGGAACAACAGTTTGTTACTAGGAAAACTAAAAATACAAATGTAATAGTACAAACAAAAAAATCCTACTGACAGGGTCAGAATATGATCTGACACCCTGTTGATCAGGGTGTTGGTAGCAGTCTGTTTAAATGGTGGCTGCAGTCCTCCTGCAGTTACAGGTGTCGTTCTGTTGGAGCAGAGATCCTGTAGAAGGGTGGAGTTTCCCTCTGAAGGTGGTGTAGATGTAGATGGCTTGGTCTTCCTCTGGGAATCCAGTGGAGAAAGCAGCTGCTCCTCTGGGAATCCAGTTGGAAAAGACTGCCTGGAGTCTTCAAATCTCAGACTATATCCTATTCCAAGTAGGAATGCTTGGACCCTCCCTCTGGACAGACCTCACAATGGGATGATGTAATTTTATCAGTCAGGCAGTGAGACTCAGTGGCCCATTAACAGCAGATGTCTCCAGGAGGGAGGATGGGTTGTGGAAGAGATAAGAAAAACTGCCCAATTAACAGAAGTTAACTGCCTCACAGATAGGAATAGAATACACACACCCATTTACAACCTAAGACAGTGAGATAACAGGAAAAATGCAATGGTGTACTCCTTGTCTGGGGAATGTGCTGTAACAGGTGTAGCTGAAAGGCAAGACTTAAGGTTAGTGTCCTTTTCTGAGCATGAATATAGACCTAACTTTTCTTTTTCTTCATATTTTTTTTTCCAAATTTGTACTCCTTTGGACCTTTTCTTCCCGCCTTACACTGCCTTTCCATTACTCTTTGTTGAGATATGAGAAAACTTCAAATGCTCACAGGGCACTGTATCCTAATGTGTAGAGTCACTAACTACATCCCACTCTAATTGTATCTCTAACACTGCCCTATAGACATAATCCACCTTTTCTGCCTGGGGAGGTGGATTGAGTTCAAGATGTCTGAAGTGTAGTCTGAAGTCTGTGTTGCAGCCTATTGGAAAGAGATTTTTTCAGTAGGAAATTGAGGACATGATTTGGGGTAGTCCATAATGTGGAGTGGAGGTGTTTGAAGGTGAAGAGCTCATTGAGAAGGAGTTTAAGGAATGTGGAGGAGCCCACACACAGGAGGGCTGTAAGAAGGCTGAGTAGTGCTAGAGATAGTGCTTCATGTCCTCCCTTTGGCTTCCCAGACTCTGCGCCTACCTTCTTATCTTCCCTCTCCTTCCCACTGCTGCAGACTTCTTGAACACTCAGTCCCTCACAGTACACATTTCACTGGTATTATTCAGTTGCTTCCTTAGAAGAATTGGAGCTCCTTCTGAATTTTATGCTATGCTCTATGTTTTGTTTTTTTTTTTTTTTTAACAGCTCAAAGCTGTTTTCCCAAAGCCCTCGCTGGAGAAGATTGCATCAAAACATTTGTCTTTCTTCTTTCAGCATTAAGAGGCTGGGTGTGAATTGATGATAGGAGGATGAGAGGCAGCTGCACTGAATGCTGATCTGACTCACATACTACCTAGCTCATATTAAAGACCTCACAGTTAAAAATTTGAATGACCTTTCATGTTTACAGTGTGCTTGTACACTGTGATCCCTTTCCCTAGTGAGCATTGATGAGGATTGTGCTCTCTTTTCCCTCCAGGTGTGCACCCACTGAGTAGCTGATATACTTTGGTGACAATGAGAGCCATGGTGCATCCAAATCAGTTAATCCCAGGTGCAACCAAAACAAGTGAGTGAAACTTGCCATTTAAAAGAAATTTTGTTTAATTCACTTTTTTTGCTATGTATTTCTCCAGAATTGTGTTAGTCAAGTTTCCTTTGTTTGAGTACTCCCAAATCTGGAACACTGATGGTAACCACACATCCATATAAATTTTAAAACACTTAGATCATTGATGAGGAAGAGTGAGCAGACTTTTAATTCCAGTACAAGTGGCACTCAGCTATAATAATACTCAGGGCATTATTGAAAGCATGCCTTTCTTTTAGTACAAGTATGCTAATTGCTTCTCAGTCTGCAACAACTCTAAGCACGATTTTAGTACCATTTCTCATCAAAATTGCTTCAGCATTTTAATTAAACAGCATTTGTTTAATCCCCAGTGTGTGTCTTTTAAATTGGTGAAACACTCCTTAACAAGTGTTTTTTTGGCTCAGAAGAACCCCGCTGGAACTGTTTCAAGGATGCAGACCTGTCAAGCAGGAAGGGAGAAGGCTGGTTACCTCCCAGGTGTTTTGGATTTGCGGTGTCTTACAGCAGGGGCAGGTTCTGAACCTGTCAGAGGAAACCACTCATCACAGCCATGCCAGTAGTTTACTTTTCTCTCCCTCTTCCCTCTTTGTACTAAAATTCTGTAGAATTTTGTGTTCAACACTCCTTTACCCTGAATTTCTTTGATGTAAACAAAGTCCAGGGAAGCTGCAAGTGCTTGTGGCAGCATTAACACTTAGATTCTTGACATTGTGGCAGAGCACCTAGTTTTACACAGATCAGAAACATATCTATCCACTCAAAGGACTACTATCCAAACAGAAAAAATGCAGCATTGCTTTTTCTCAGAGGTACAGCCACAAGCAAAGGAAGTGATCCACTTCACAAGCTGCTAAGCCCAGACGCTCTTTCAGATATGTAAGGTAACGGTGCTGCTGGGAAATGGAGATGCTCACATAAAACACATGGTTGTATTCTGTTGTCTTGATTTCCTCCACTTGCAATGAGAACTGCTGTTGGATTACTGCCTGAAATGTATTGGTTGCTGATAAGTCATCCCACTGGAAAAGGGCTGCTTGCATCATATTACTCCAGTGCTACTCTATTACTCTCTTGCTACCCTGTTCTCGTGATGAAGGGTTGTTGTGCCAGGCCTTTAGGAGGAAAATCTAGGTATGAAATGTGAATGTATTTAATAAAGAAGTCCAGATACCAGAAATAGGTTTTTCATCTGGCATAGTACATGATATTTTTCTAGAGCATGTATTGAAGGACACCATCTCTGGCTTCTTAAGTATTTTTCCACTGTATTGATTTATATTAGTTGGCAAAAGATGGCATAATGGCATTATTCCTCAATCCTCTAGGAAATGTCATTGGATTTCATTTGGCATTGTCTGTTGAAAGCTGTATCTGATGGCAGACAGATCTCACATTCATAAAAGGCTTCTAGGTTTTATAGTTTGATATTCAGTTTTGGAAGACATATCACTTAGTATAATTCTAAAGGCATCAAAGTGAGTCACCTCTTTCTTTTAAATTTCTTGTTTATGTACTGTACCTCCCTGCTGTTGTGTTGAGGTTTATATTCCTGCTGTATTTGGAAAAGGCTTTAAGAAGATCCTTTACTATGGATGCAGTCCAATTTCTCTGCTACCCCAGTGCTCTGCTTCCAAGGGCAGTCTCTATGTGTTGTGTAACAGGTTTATGGAAACACATTCTCTGCAAGGGCTTTTGTATTTCTTTACAAATAACTTCATCTTATTTCATAGAAACAGAATGTTTTAATAATTCCTTTTTGGTTTCCCAGGAAAATTAGACAGAATCAGATGTAGATATTATAAAGTTCTAAAGCAAGTGAAACATCACAGGACATTCAAACATTTATAGATACTGTAATGAATGATTTTAGAGAGGGCACAGAAATGCTTGCTAAATCACTTTAGATAAAAAAGAAATAAAATAGAAGGTTTATCTGGAGAATCCTTACCATAATAGTACATTGTTTGGAGGAATCATATGGAACAAACATCACTTCTGACATTTACATTAATATTGTGATTTCCAGAGGGATATTTCAGTTCATTTATTTTCCCTCTGTTTTCTCTAGTGGCTGTTCTTTGGGCTGCGTCTTGATATAATGGATAATATAAATCCCACAATTCTTCAAATGTAGAAAGTGATGCTTTGTAGGTTGTAAACACTTTTGCCCTTTAAGTATTCAAAAGACTCTATTTGTCTGCATGCAGTAGGGACTCCTGCTAACCTGCTGGTCTGCATCCACCTGTTATTCAAAGCTCTCCCTCTTCCTTTTAACTTTTCTTGGCCTCCTGTGTTCTCTCACAGAGCAAAAATTAAATAATGCTGCTGTCTTGACTACAGGTAGATCCCAATGCAGCAGTTTGCAGGAACAAAAAAAAAAAAAAAGTACTGCTTAGTTTTGATTATCCATCCATTTTCAGGTTTGCTTGAAGTACTTTACATAAAAGGAGGAAGGTGGCATTTTTGGAAAGGTTAAGTATCCATGTGGGTTTAGAAATAGCTCTGTTATTTATTGATCTCCATTGAAAAAGATACTTCATATTGTCAGGAAAAATGGCCAAAAATCACCTGAACATACAAGCCAGGTAACCTCAGGAGGCTGTGCAGTCTTAGGGAAAGGGCAGATAACGGTGGTGGCAGGAGTCTGCCTTGCTGCTCATGTTTGGGACCAGAAAAGCCTGTGGCAAGAAGGAGGGAAATACTTGGGAAATAATCGTCCTGTGAAGGAAAAATGACTAAGGGGATTTGTTTAGTTAAATCCTACCTCTGCTGCATAAGTCTTGAGAGATTGCAGAAAGTGTTAAAAGAGGAGTGAGAAAATTTCACTGCTTGAGAACAGACACTACTGCTTGAGTTGACACTACTGGGATGCTCAGGGAGCCAATCCTGCCTCACGGAGACCCCCTGACAAATGCTTCTTCTTTTCTTCCTTCTTTTATTTTTGCATCTTAGCAAAGGAGTAGGAATTCAAGTGGAATGTGGCACGACTGCCCACTCTGCACTCAAAAAGAAGGGATGTAGCTTTTTTTTTTTGGTGCTTTTTTTTGTTGGTTTTGTTTTTTTTTTTTTTACTTATCTCTCTTTCTTTGGATGAGTGATGCTTTAGCTTTAATTAAATATTGATGTAAGCATCTAAACATTACTGGGACACGTGCATAAAGAGCACATGTGTCTCTAAGACATTTCCAACATTCAAACAAGCCCAGAACAAATTAGGCAAGTCTGTCTAATTCTGCGCCTTTGAATTAAGAGGATCTGGATGGAGACTCTTCCCACATGAGGCTTGATATAATCAGATATGGGTCCTTCTCCCTTGTTCCACAATTTCTGAAACAGAAGATCAATCATCCACTGCTGGATGCAGGTAGCCCACCTCAGTTTCAATAAGAACTGTCTGGGTACATCTCTGGAAGGCATCTGGCCACTAATGAGAAAATGGGGACAAAATAAAACAGAGTGTTCCTGTTCTCCTCACTGACTCAGTTCCAACATGTACAAAGTATTGCAGTTTGCCAAATGTCTCACCAAAACACTTTCTCAGAATATGAACAAAGATCCCTCAGAAATCATCTTGTCTGTATCTGTGAGCTGTTGCATAGACTCGATGAAAGTATTATCTTGAATGGAAAAGCACTTGCTGTAATTCCAAAATTTGATTAGATGGAAAATCCAGACAGCAAATTGACATAGATTTTGTTTTAGCATATGAGTTTATGAAAGAAGAAGCAGTCTGTGTGTGCTGGAGGAATGCAAAAGACCATTTGCCCTGTCTGTCTGTTTGTATAATCACAGCCAGTTTAAGTACTACGCTGCAGCAGTGCCATCTGGCAGATCAGCTATAAGGCATGTTTTATATCACAATAAAGATCCAGTGATAGTTTGCCTTTCATCTTAAAAGGGGTGGGGAGAGAAAATAGGGATTTTGTCTATCATTTATGTCTAACTGCTGCCTCACAGGTGCCAAACTAGTTTCTACCTTTTCCCCAGGAAAGAAATGCAAACATAAAAATCATCAGCATCATCAGTACCACCACCACCAGCATCACCATCACCAACCAAAAAAATAAAACTGAAACAAAAAAAATTAAAACCAAACCCAAGAACCAACCAACTGACAAAAAAAAAAAAAAAAGAAAAACAAACAAACCCTAAAAAAAACCCCTCAAAACCACTCCTCACAACCCTTTCCAGATTCCTCATCATCCCCCAGAAAACTTTGAGTGCCTCAAACATTCTCCATTTTGAGCAGCAGCTTCTGAACTCCCCTTTACTTTGTGTGATGAGGACTTGGAGATGATGGGAGCAATGTCACCAACCTTCTCTATAGTTTCTGGCACTCCTTGGGATGTGGTGGGTTCTCATCTTCTGACATATGACACCAAGTGTCCAAAGGCATTCTTGAATTATTTTCTGCATTTTTCACACTTGATTTTCAGACCCAAGATTATTTGCTCATATAGTCCCATCATCTGAGTTGATTTTATTTTTATTTTATTTTATTGTATTTACAAATATCCCGATATTTTAATTTTCTTCTCCTTTTGCCTCTGTGAGAAAGATAATTTATGTCATAAGAAGCTGAACATTTTCTCCCTAAGGGTTTTCCTAGTAGAGGAGGAGTCCTGAATGAGAGCTGGACTCGTGCAGTGTGCTGAAGTCATCACTAGGTTCATACTTTTTAAATTAAATCTAGAATTGCATGGTGTAATAATTTATGCCTGGTGAAACATCTTATTAGGCCATGAAGCTATACAAATTAATTATCCCCTAGGCTTCCAGGTCTCTTCTGTGTGTGGCTCCAGAAATGAATTCCTGCAAAGGACAGAGGCAAAACTGTTTCTGCACTTATTAAGGGAAATGGCTCCAATGTGGCTGGGAGGGTGGGGCATGCAGCAGGGCATTGGCACATGAAGCAGCCAAGATCCTAAACAGGTTCCTTTGTTAAGAACATTAGGTCTTCCTGTGCCTCAGTTTGACACCCAAGCAATCGAAGTAAGAGCTCTTCCACATTGTATTGTTCAGTAAAGTACTACAAAGTATTTTGAAGTATGATGAATAGCAGATTCCCTAAGAATATAATCTTAAATTGATCATCAAATCTTTTAGTGAATCTTTTTGGCTACAATGACAATGTTGAGGGACAATGTTTTAAGGTTACAAAGCATGACATAAGAAGACAGTTTGGGGTATGTGAGGAAGATGCCCTTTCTCTGGGGGGCTCATCAGACCACTCCCATGTTCCTGGCTCTTTGCTCCCCTCTGATCTTTGCCTGGGGACAGCTCCTCAGTTGGATGTGGATGGAGATGACATGGTCCTTTTCCCTGAGAGTCACCACTGCAGCTGTGCCTGTGGTCAGCCTCCACTGCTCCCAGTAAGCCAGCAGTAGCTTCCATGCAGGTGTTCACTCTCCTGGGATTGCCAAATGGCACTGGTTGGTGACCCTTCCCAGGATGGTGCTGAACACAGGGGCTTAACACCTCCCTGCTGCTACTGCAGCATCTGTTTCCCTGTGACACAGCTCCTGCTCACTCTAGCAGGCGACTTCCTTCTCAAACCTTTTGAAGATGTTGTATTTCAGTTGCAGTACCTCATAAAAAGCATATTGGAACAAGCTAACCTTTAAGAGAATTTTGCTGACCTGCATTGAGTTCTTTTATAATTAAATCTGGCACACTCCAGCAATAGGTTCTGAGTCACCTCTTCACATCACAGCAAGGAACTACTGAGACCTCCAGCCTTTTGAAATTACAAAAACATTTTGTAAGACCATTTTCTGTGTTGATTGAGTTGTAGCTACCTTGGGAAAAGTCTCTGGAACCTTTAAAAGAAACAATTTCTTGTCAGCTCAACGTGACACTGTTAAAAGACTGAGTATTAGGAAATGATTCTATTAAAAAAGAAAAGAATTCTTACTGAAACTTTTAGATGTGCCAAATCCCTATTGACAAGACCTTTCACTTCCCACAAATGAGATAAATGGAAATATCAATGTCATATTAGGTAAGCAACTAAATGGAAAGAGTGAGTTTGAAGAGTCAAAGAACCCATTGGGAAAAGCAGAGCACATCTTCAATGGGCTGAAGAAATGAAAAACATTCTTCAAACGATTGCTTTATCAGGATGTGAAAAGGCCAAGCCTTTATGCTGCTGTAATTTATGGATATCTCCTGTTTGTAGGACAAAGTGAAAGAGAAAAACTTAATCATATTTCTGCTGGAAAAAGAAAAGAATCAGTCTCCCTTCTGTTTAAAAACTCAAATTAATTTTAACTCAGCTGTTGTCTGTGTGGCTACCAAGTATGAAAAGCTAGGCAGAGGTGCACAATGTAACTTTGGAAGTGCACTTTGGAAGACAGTGTTAGCAGGAACTCAAAAAAGCACATCTAAAATTAGGACATGGCCCTAAAGCCCCAGCTACCAAGCTCTTCTCTCCTTTGGGGGTTAAAAGTAATTGCAGTCTGGTCTCTTCAGCTTTTCTTTCCGTTTTGGCTTTTATACACATACTATCGTCGTGATTAATGAAGACATCATCATGCACTAAAAATGTTTCATTTGACAAGTGTTCCAATTAATGCATCAAATATTATGCTCAGTTCAAATTCCCTGAACCTATGGAGTTCACTTGAAAGCAAAGTCCTTCCTCTGGGCAAAGCTCCCAGCTTTCATAGCACTCTCATGATTGCTATAATGGAGAGGGGAAATAATGACCACCCCTGCCCCAGCTGCAATTTCTGAAGCTTTGCCATCAAGTCATTTCTAGAATCAAGAAAATATACTGCTAGCTTTATTTCTGTTCAACAGCAGTGACTTCTGGTGGGTCCTTAAACAGCCTAAACTCATTTCCCTGTGAGATATCCTGAAGAATGAATGACTTTCCTGTGCTGTTGAAAGAGCATAGTCAGAATTAACTTGGAGTACCAAGTCACTGTTGTGTTGTACTACAAATGGTTTTCCCTGCTTTTTACCAAATTTTAAATTATGACTTAGTCAATTATTTTTAACACCAAACCCTATTTTTATTTTCAATTCTTAGAAATGTGTGGTAGAATTCATCTTTTGATGGCTGCAAAGTTCCCACCCAGCCACTCTCTCACTCCCCCTCTTCCAAAGGAAAAGGGGACAAATGAAGACAAAAAAGCTTGTGGGTTTTGATGAAGACAGGGAAATCACTAACCAATTACTGTCACAAAAACCAGACTCATCTTTGGGAAGTTTAATTTTTTGATAGCTAAAAATTGATAGTTAACTAAAATGGTGAGAAACAAAAAGTTCTCATGCTTCTCCCCAGGCTCAACTTCACTGCTTCTTTTTCAATTCTTCCTCCTTCCCTCAGAGCAGTACAGAGGAATGGGGAGAGTGTGTTGTGATCCCTTCATAGTAATTTATGTCTGCCACTCCTTATTGTTCATTCTGTTCTGCTGCTCTGTGTAGGGTCCCTCCAATGGGCTACAGTCCTTCATGAACATCTCCAGTGTGGGTCCTTTGCATGGGGTTCAGTCCTTCAGAGTGTGAGCTCCCACATGGCCTCAGGTCTTGCTGAAAACCTGCTCCAGCATGGGCTCTCCACAGGCTGAGCTTCCTTCAGGGCATGTCCACCTGCTGAGGTGTGGGATCCTCTATGGGCTGCAGGTGGATGTGTGCTCCACTGTCACCTCCATGGTGACACCCATGGTCATCTGTGAGGGTTACAGGACACTCTGGAGCATCTACTTCTCCTCCTTCTCCCCTGATCCTGGTGTCTGCAGAGCTGTTTTACCCCCATTTTATTCACTTCTCATTCTCACAGCTGCTGCACACCATTTTTTATTTCTTCCTAAGCATTTTATCAGAGTGGTGCCATCAGTATCTGTGTTTGGCTCAGCTGTGTCTGGGTCCATCCTGCAGCTGGCTGGACACAGGTGCAGCTCCTCTTTTTTTCTCACAGAGACCAGCCCAGCACAGTCCCTTACTGTCAACACCTTGTCAGTAAACCTAGCACATCAAGGTCATTTGAGAATGTATTATTATCTGCTTATTAAAATTATTAGAGAGATGCCCCTGTCCAAATTATGGTGAAAAGGAGACCATGTGCTGAAGTCAATAGTATGGATTTTATTTAACAGTAATTGTGAGGTGGAGAGAGATAGAAATAAATAACAAAAGTGAGGGGGGAAAGAAAGAGAGTGACAGAGACAGATTAAGCAGAAAATATCACCACTCCATGGATGCTAATGGTGTCACCTTTATTTAATCTCGAGTACCCTTAGGTGGTTTAACTTGGAGCCCAAGGTTACAGTCAGGAGGAATGTTCAGGGAGGGATGGGATTTGATGGTCACAACTTCTTTATACAGTTTTGCCATAATGGGCAAAAAGTCCTTTATAATAATGTTTAAACCATTAACCATGACATTCCAGTCTCTCACAGAATCTTGGGGGATACTTCAGATATGGATTAAAGGTGAAAAGGTGATCCTGTCCATACAAGCTTCTCTTGAGGGTCAGCAGAGCACATCAGTAATTTTCCCTTCACTTATATCTCGTTACTTATTTTATAGAATTGTGTTATTGAAAAACATATTATCATCTCTGTACCCTTAGCAAGCAGTCACTTGTGGTTTGAAAGGTAATGAACTCACACTGAATGATGTTCACATAAGAAGTTATGGTGAGGAGATGGCCTGATACTGGTGATAGGTGTAACAAACTAGATGGGTGATTTGTGGCCCTTATTTCCTGCAGATGCTTGCAATGAGCTGGAGTTTGCTCAGTTTTACCTGGCTGTAGCTCAAAATTCTGTTTCTGATGGATATTGAGAGTATTTAATTCTGAGGTTCATAGACATTATGTGTCTCTTCAGGTCTGTCTGTGCTGGCTATGGTCTGCCAAAGGGAATTTATCTTGACAGCATGGCTGTCAGTGTTCCCAGACCAAAACAGGCCTTTGTAGAGAAGTGTGAAATGTGTGCCCCAATTTTCTGGGCTTTCCTAGTGCTCACTGTATGAAAGGCCCTCTGTGAGTTTGCGTATTCATTCTGTTCAAATCACTGCTCAGAAGAATGGGAAACCTTTTTACTTGTCATCTCATTCAGAGTTGGCTTTTTTAATAGATGAGCCTTACAGATAAAAGAAATCAGTTTTCTTTATTCTGTCAAAGTGAAGGTTAAGACAAGGGTTCACAATTTTGAAAACAAGACATAGGGCAATGAAATGAATTATTAACAGTGCCCTTGTATTTTGACTCATAATCTTTCCACTTCTGTTACATTTCCCTTTCGAGATATCATTTATCAGCTGGACTGAGAGTAAACCTTTACATCCTTTCCATCTGTGTGAGCTGCTGAAAACCTCCTCCTTCACAATTTGACCTTTCTTTATTTCCCTCATTCCCTTCATCTCTCTCTCTCCTGTCTCTACTCCCCCCTTCCCATCCCTTTTTCAATCAATTGGTATACAGATTTTTTTTTAATATAAAATCTGGAATCTGGGGAATACATCTCTTGCTGCATAAAGTCAGCTGCCCAGCCTGGCTAATTCTGAACATACATGCTAAAACAGGCTAATTTCACTGATCTAATTTCCCTGGTGTTATGCCAAGCTAATTCATTGTGGGGTTTGTCCATTCCACCATACCAGCCTCACCATAAGCTACTGCAGTGGGTTTTCACTCACCCAGTTCATCAGACACACTCCAGATGCAGCCCAGATAGCCTGCTAAGTCATTTGCTAATGCAACAAGGCTTTGCTTTGTCTAGCTGCACTAATCTTATGCACTACAATCCTTTGTGAATAGTACAAATAAGAAAACAACTATATAAAGACATCTGTGCATTGAGCCTGAGAGCTCTACCTCTTCCCATATTTTCACTGAGCATGTACAACAGCACAGAATAATTTGTCACGGAGTTTGATTTCAATCCCTTCTTTTACTGTTGTAGAAGTACAAGGCGAGCATTTGTTCCTCATACATTCAAAGCCTTCTATTTTTCTGATTGTAATTTATGTCCACTGTGCAGAATGTATCTGACTAGAGCAAACAGTTATTTATATTCCAATTACAATCAAAGAGGCACACCAGAGTCTCTTCCATCTCCTTCCTCTAACTTAGCCATATATGTTGTCACTAAATACAACATTTCAGCTGCTATCAGACAAGCTGCTTTGTATTCTTATGAGTTTTCTGCTACGAGTAAAAGCTCCATGGAAAAAGAACTGCATATGCAGAGCACATCACTGGAAGCAATGATTTTGGGTTTTGTTGCTCTGCTTGGATAAAAATTGGATTAATGTCTACTTCTTGGGGTTTTTTTTCAGCAGCCTTAAAGTAATGAATGAGGGCAGAGGTCAGGATGTTGCTATTGTTCCTTTTTATGAAGCAGAGCTCAAATTCAGCCTACTCTGTCCCTGTGCCAGTTGTAGCAAGCACAGTGTCTCTGGATCTTCCTCTGCCTCAGGGCCCAGGGGGTACTTGTGGTCATGAGCCAAACCCTGCTTCCCTCCAAGACACAGGGCCCTCATCCATGTGATTTTCAGGATACAGGGCGGCTATGAGCCCTGCAGGCTGCTTGCCCTCCTGTGAAGGCTGCTTGGGTGCTTGGTCTGGGCTAGCCAGGCACATGAGCACGCTCTCAGTTCAGTGGGGTGGATGCTCAAGGCCGTGCTATGGGCATGGCCCTTGGGGCTTGCAATGGCCCCATGGAGGGTCTGGGAGCACAAGCTGCCTGAAAGGAATATTCTGGCTGGCATGAGGGCAACAACCTTTGCTCTGGTGGGCAAGCAGCACTGAAGGAGTTCCCTAGTCCTGCTGTGACCACAGGTTAAACCTTATTGAAAAGTCAAATTCCATTTGACTCTGACTCTCTTACTAGAGGGGACAATAAGAAGTACACGGGCTTGCAGGGACGTTCAGCACTGCCTGAGTGTGCTGGCAGAGCCAGGCTGTGCCAGTGTGGCCCCACATGGTGCTGTGAGGGGGGACTGAGGTTTGGCAAGACAGGGTTACGCTTTTGCGGTCAATCTGCCTTTCTCATTCTGGCATCTCGGAGCAGCTCTGGGCTGCAGTCCGTGTGTGTCTGCCCTGGGGAGACAGCTCATTACTGCAGAGAGAGCTGGGTGGCCCTTCCTCTGCTGGGTTGTGTAAGTGAATGTTTCGTTTCCTTTGTTTGGAAATAGGAATTTGTGTCCCCAGCTACCTCGGTGGTTAGCTTCCTCTATAATTAACAAGTGTTTATGCTTTCCCCATGGGGTACAAGTCCAAGTCAATCTTTGCTTCCTTTACACTATATGCAGTATATTTTTGCCAAGGCTCAAATGCTTTCTAATGTAGTACACTCCATCTCTTTCCTAAAATCAATGTTTCCAAACACAATTAGCAGTGCTGTAATAGACTTCAAAATATCACAAAAGAACTGTGAGCTAGAGGGCTCCAACTTACCGCTGACAGTCTAGATAAGAATAGGTTAGCTCTACAGTTGGACAAAGAAGTTCAATTTTCCCTCTTTCACTCAGATAACAAGTTCCAAAATTGTATGTTATAGAATTAATTTACATAATTACAACTGTCATTGATCTGTGCTGCTTTTCCATACTGTTGAAAGAAAATATATTTATCATAAAGATATAAGATACCTTTTTTCTTTATACAAGGATTCTTTTTTTGCATGCAACTTCAGAAATTTTAACTCTACCTTCTTAAACTTTTTTGACTTTTAGTAAGTAAAAAAAAAGGTGTTACTGATTGCAAAGTGCCTGTACATCATGTAAAAGACATGCCATGTAAAAGACATGTTAGTACATTTAATCTGATGACATTATAGACTATTTGCTTCTACATCTCTTCCATGAGCCCTAAATCACAGGTTTGGCAGTAAGCTTAATAAAAATATGCTAGTTTGATGGAGATGGTAAAGTATCTGGAAAGCTCCTTCTAGGTCATAGAGAAATCCCTGTCATCTGCTACTTGTTTCTTTCAGCAAGAGGTACCTCAGGTTTTGCATGGAGGACAGACTCACTCACTGGTTGCTAAAGGTGGGACCAAAACCCTACAGTTCTGAATAGCAGAAATATGTGTATTTTGTTGTTGAAACAGAAACCAGTCTCTTTTCTGATGGTGATGGTCTTTTTGACTCCTAAACCCATATGGGTATTTTTGGTACCAGGCTGCCTTGACTTTAAAGAACAAATAGGCAAAAAAAAAAAAGGGTTCTTTCGACCTCCCCTTTCCTTTTGCAGAAGATGCAGGATATGCAGAGCTTTGTTTCTTTAGGCATCTGAATTTGGCTACAAGAGGACAAATCTGGCATCTGTTTAAAAAACAAATTGTGGTAAGAAAGCTTTGTGCATATTTTTTAATAGATTTGCTAAATACTCCTGCCAATGTAGTAATCCTCCAAAATAATCCCGACAATTCACTGAAGAGGCCAAGAGTCTGAATCATTATTGATTTTATCCTTTAAATAAAATGCATAAATACGTTTTTAATTTGCTGTGACCAGTGAAATGGAATCAACACATTGCAGAGGCAGAAATCTCTCACTTGGCTATAGCTGGGGTTTTGCTAAAGGCAAAAAAAGAACTGCAACAATCCATTGATTTCAGTAAGCTGTTAACACAACTTGTGATCACTGTGGTCAGGTATATTATTTCCAGTCAGTTCATAGATTTTCACACCTTCAGTGCATTGACATTTCAAACAAAAGCTTCTAGCCTAGCTCTGAGGAAACGTGATCTTGACTGATGCAGGAAGCTGTGCATGTACATGCAAATATTTGCAAATGCAATTTAGGGATGCTGTATTTAATTTGTACATATCGGAAGGGAAGGACACATATATTAGTAACTTACAGTGCTGCAGCTGATCTTTAATAACTTAGTTGTGGAACTAAATAAATTTCTTCTTCTTGTCCATGTTGGACAAGTTTCTGTCTTCTCACAGAATCACAGAACAGTTTGAGCTGAAAGGGACCTTTAAAGGCCCCTGCAATGAGATGGGACATCTCCACCTATTTCTTGTTCAGCACATACTTATATGGGGTTCTAATCCTGCTAAGGTTCTGTGTGCCACTGAGAGCCAAATCAGCCACTGTAACTTGGTATGGATCTTGCTTGCATCAGTGCTGCCTGTAAGCTCTTGCTAGGGAATTTCTGTCAGCCATAGGCAAAGCCAGTAAGGCTTTCTCAGGTCAGGTACCAGTGACATCGAGCAGTGATGCAACAAAGGTACTCATTGCAACACAAATGCTGCTGTCAGGTCCCTTCTGAGCCCCTCAAGTGCCTGGACCTTTGAGGAGCCCAGGGGCTTGCCCTTGCAGCTGTGGTGCCTCCCTGGCCCAGTGGTGCTGCTGGCAGTGGGGAGAGCTGTCACCTGGGCAGCGCTTCCCTGCTGCTGCCTTTGTGCTGCTCTCCTTGCAGCCTTGTGTTTGCACATCCTGAAGGGCTGTGTCTCTTTTGCAGTCTTTCTCATTGAAAGTGATTGCCACCAGCACTGGGGAGAGTTTCCTTCTCCTTTTGTTTCTTTTAGTGTTTCCTTGAAAGCCACTTAAATCCCTGGAGTCTATTGCACGCCACCAGCTACAGATTATGCAAAGACTTTTTTATGTGCTTAAGCTTGTCTCAAGCCTGTCCCTATATTTTTTAAGATGTACAGAATATCAATTTTCTTTCACATTCCATAATTTACTGGTGAAGTCCTTAGACAAAGTATTGTTTAGATCCAGACACTGAAAGTAAATATAGAAGACAAAACATAATACTATCCCTGAGGCATGGAGTTTTAAAATGATTTTTTTTTAAAAAAAAAGAAGCTCATGAGCATGAATCAACATTTGTCAATGTAGGCTTAGGCAGGCTTAGTTTCCTTTGTGATCTATTACTGTTTGTTATGGAATTTCTCTGAAGACTTTGCACCTAAGCAAAAAGTGAGTGATGAGAACTGGAAAGGCCATCCTCAGGCTGCCTAAGGCACATGCCACCAAACAGGAGTGTTGCTAGGGAGTGTTGCCATAGAATTCATAGGGAGTGTTGCTGCAGAAAACAATTAGTGATGAAACTGAATTGCAAATTTCTAAATCGGATCCAAATTTAAAGGACATGGCTGTTATTGTGGACACAGGGACATCATTATCTGCATTTGGTAAATGTTCTTATGAGGAGATGAAGATGCCCTTGTCTCTTGAGTCCAAAGAATATTGAAGCATTTTTAACCAAAGGGCTAACTTTACCAAATTTCAGGAGAGACCTTGTTCATACAAGCAATTAAGAACAGTCATTAGGAAAGTCTTGTAAGATGTGAGGCCAGTTTTAAAATCCCTTTTCTAAAGTACAGAAGGACTTTTATCCTGGGCCTTACAATGCAAGCAGAACTATTGACAACATGATAAGAATTACAAATATACAAATATTTAATCCTTTCCTCTCTCCTGTTTTGTCTGGATTGGGTCCTACAGTGCTGAAAATTCTCTTAATAGATTTCCTCTGCATTAAATAAAAACTAGGTGGCAAATATCTCAGCTTATTTATGACCTGGGTGCCTACTTTCTCTTTGCAGTGATGTAAATGAAATCCTGAAGGCCTCCTGGGAATTGTGGAGTGCTTTCAATTGCCCATGACTTCAGCAGGTTTGATGATACTGAACATTTCACTGGAACAATTTCTATTGCACCAGTTCTCAAAATTACAGAGTGCAGAAAGCGCTGACATGGTGTCATGAGGTTCTGACAGCTGAGTCAATTACATACCAACATTTCAGTGGGCAATAGCTTAGGCCCACTTTGTTTTACTAAATAGCATGACAGAAGTGGATAAAAACACCCACTGCCTCTACAGAGTGACCCATTTCTGTTACAAGGAAGGGTGGCCCAGCTTTGGGATAATATATATTTATGTGGAGTTTAGAAAATCAAAATAAAACAAAAAAGTAATTGTAAGACTGATATTCTGAAATGCTGAAATCCAGAGAAGAGGTACTAACAAACAAAAACCTGTTTCTCATTGAAATATGTAGATTAGATGAGCAAAATGTAGACTGAGGTTTAATCTTTCTGGAAAAACAAGTTTAAATCCTGCAAATTACCAGAATGAGAATAAAAGAACCGATTTTTTTTTTTTGCTGGAAAAGCTAGATCTTTAGTGGTAATAATTAAGAAAAGGTAATTTGGAACCATCACACTGTGAAACTATGTCTCTGTGTGTTTTGGCTAGGATAAAGTAAATCTCCTTGCTTAAAGGGTGGTTAAGCAGTGGGACAGGCTGCCCAGGGAAGTGCTGGACTCACCATCCCTGGACGTGTTCAAGAAATGACTGGACTGGCATTTACTGTGGGCATTTGTGCTGGAAAGAATGTTGATAACACTGAGATGTTTCTGTCATTGCTGAGCACTGCTTGCACAGAGTCAAGGTGATTTTTTTGCTCCCCACTCACCAGAGAATGGCTTGGGGAGTGCATGATTTTGGAAAAGAGCACAGCTGACCCCAACTGAGCCAAGGGATATCCCGCCCCATATGGTGTCATGCTCAGCCACAAAACTAGGGGGAAGCCTGGCTGGCAGGCTGCTGCATCAGCCAGCTGCTAGTGAGAAATTGTTTCCATTTCATCACTTTTCTCTCTTTGCTATTTCCCTTTCATTAAAATTATTGCTATTCATACTACTATTACTGTTTTATTTTATTTCAATTATTAAATTGTTCTTATCTGCATCCATGGGTTTTCTCACTTTCACCCCACTAATGCTCTCCCCTGCAGTGCCACTGAAGAGAGTGGGCAAGAGGTTGTGTGGTTCTTAGTTGTCAGCTGGGGTTAAACCATGACAAGCAGCTATATGGGCTTTCCAGTAATAAAGCAGAGCTGATAACAAGCATTGCTGTTACAGCTGCTGTCTTCCATTTCTGTCCAATTCATCTGTCTCAGTGCCTGAAGCTGTTCAGCAAGACCAAGGGAAACAACATTAGCCTCTTTATTATTTATAACTCATTTTTTTCCCTGATAACACTGCAATACCATAAACACTGTTTCCATGGAAACTCAAATAAGACAAAATTACCATGGATATTGTTGTTTATACCTCTAGGAATATAGGTATCCAAAGCTTCAACCTGTTCCTGCATAAAAAAGGAATGCAGAAGTGATTGATATTTTTAATCACTGTGTAATATTGGCTGAGTTGGGGAATTTCTTGTATTGCAGTGCTGTGTGTTGCAGTCTTGTTATCCAATTACATCTCATGCTTCTCACCAAGTTTATGTCCTTTGAAAGCTGTTCTTTTAAAAATGCAATTAGGATTTCCTTTTGTCTGTAGAGTTTGGTGATGCTGAATGGTGCATTACATTTATATGATATGGAGTAACAGCATTTAAGGATTAGGAAACCAAAAATGTCTTTGTGGGTTGTGTAATGCAGATTGATAAACCTGAGGCTGCATGAGAAACTGGAAGCAAAATTAAGTGATCTGGACTGTAAAGCCTATCCACAGGTTACTTAGGGCATGGCTGGAAAGGGAAAGATTTCCTTTAGCAGCTGGCTGGAAAAGTGAAGACCCTCATTTAAACTTCAAAGGCCAATTACCCTTGGTTGAATGACCTAACTAAACCATGGATTCAAGAATTTTATAGTAGAATCTGAAAATCTAAAAATGGGCCAAAGGAAGAGCTTTAGTAATACCACAGTGGTACGTGTTACTATCCTAGTAGCGGGTAAGGAGTTCTTTTTTCATGCAGAATGTTACACAGCTTCAAAAAGGTTTGGTTTTTTTCCCAGTTATGTGAGAACTAAATTTCTGCTGAACTGGGTGATCCACTCAATCACATTATGTGAAGGAAAGGGGTGTCTATCTCTCACTTCTCCTAGTAAGAGACTTACTGCCCTGTAGAAGTAAACCAAACAAGCTTTGGTTCAAAAAATCAGAGCTTGCAGAAGGATGTCTCTGTCGTTTGGTGGATTAGACACCTGAAAGGGGTTAACTGCTGCTGCATTGGACCATTCATTATTTATGCAAGGTGGAATTTTATTAAAAAGTGGGGCTCAGAGCAAGTCCTCTCAGGTGTCAATAACAAGCATGGTGTTCTGAGCACTGCTCTGTGAAACAAAGCCAAAACCATTCCTGCAGGGATGAATTAAAGGAAAGTTCCTTGGTGAAATAGGAAATCAGACCTGTGGCATTTTGGAGAAGGCCTGAGACAGAGTTAGGGAATAAAGGCAGCAGCTTTTTAAATTCAGTCCATCTTTCCTTAGTTTTCTTATCAAGTGCTTAAAACTGAAACACTTGCTCTTGTGGTTTAATGGAATATGTTGCAGATTTGAATATAATTTTTAACTCTGACTATTTTTTTCAGAATTGGCATTTGTTTGTTTGTTTTCATCAGAGCCAAATCTATTTTGCAATCAGTTGCTTTGCAAGAATAGAAGTTATGGACAATGTCAATCTGCAGAATAATGCCATGAATTCTCAGCCAGAATAGATGCTCTTTCCTGCTCAAGGAAACTGGAATAGCTCTTCTCTCCTTGCAGCAGAAAGCTGTCTTTATTGGGTTTTTTTACCTCAGTAAAGGTATCTCTTGATCTCTTGAGTTTAAACTATTTTTTTTTCCAAGACAGCATTGGGTTTGTGGATGGGCTAGTAAAACATTTTTTTAATCTACTATAACAAGATCCAGAAAATTATTGCTCTATTCTAATGCCACACTAAAGCTTTATGTTGGCAAAGATATATTTTTTTCTTCAGAACCAAACCGCCAAAGAGGAATCTACCCATCTGAACAATTCCTGCTTCATAATCTACTCTTGCACATTGCCGCATTTCACTTTAGATATTCTTGTTTCCTTCTGTTTTATGCAACATGCTTCTCAAGAATTTGTCTTTTGAACCAATTCTCCATAGAACCAAGGATGAGATCCAGCTGGATCCTCATTTGAATGGCAGATACATTACAGCACTTAGGGAAAACTTGTGCTGTTTAAGAGTAGCAATTGACTCTGTGATGTTTGCTCAAAGAAGAAAAGAAGTAATGAATCTATGGGCTGTAATGTCTTGTGATAAACTCAAAAAATATCTATTTATTGT
Source organism: Zonotrichia leucophrys gambelii (assembly GCF_028769735.1). Lineage (NCBI taxonomy): Eukaryota > Metazoa > Chordata > Aves > Passeriformes > Passerellidae > Zonotrichia > Zonotrichia leucophrys. The sequence goes on along the minus strand of NC_088169.1, from coordinate 18,715,059 downwards.
AGATAAAGCCTGCAGCACTTCGAGGTCTTGGAAGAACTCCTTGCAATACATTTGTAACTCCTGCATTGAATGTGCTCTAAACCAGTGAACAAATCTGACACCAGTTCCCACTGGCAAGCAAACATTTCTGACCAGCCTTGAAAAACAGCTACACATGAGCTGTGTGCGTTGTGTCCCCAGCTGTGCCCATGGACAGGTTGGCACACTGCTAACAGGGGCAGCCCAAAGCAATGCCAGGGGCTGGTATTTTGATTGAGATGATTTTGTTCACCTTCCCAGAAGTATTCCTTACAACTCTGTTGTTTACTGGTGTACATATAGCCTGTGACTACAGCAATCAGAAAATAATTCAGGAGGAAAGAAAGCTCTGGAGCCCCACAGATGTGGTCCAATTCCCTGCCCAAAGAAAAGTCATCTTCTTGATTTAGAGCATCAAAACCTCTCCACCCAACTACTGAAACTCTCTGAAGATGGAGAAATCTGCTTGGAAAATCTGTTCCAGTGCTTGTCCACTCACTTTGAACATTTTTGTCCAGGTAGGTATGGGTCACATCTCACTGATAAACATCCTTCTGATTCTTCAGGATGTCCCTCTGCAGACAACATATTCTTGCAAGTAATGGCCTGGATTTTGTAGTGTGCAGGCACAGATGTGAGTTGCTGCATGTTCACCTTATCTTGCATTAAGTGACACAGTGGAATGGGCTCTGTGTGTGCTTTCAGCCCAGCCCAGCACATAAATGGAGTCCAGGAGGATTAAACACCCCCAAAGGTGTATCATGCAGTGGTGAAGAGAGCCAAGAGCTCACATGGAGCCCCACGCCAGAGCAGGTGGATGCCTGAGAGGAGGCTGTGGAACCATGGGAAGCCCATGCTGGAACAGGGTTCGGGCAGCAACCTGCAGACCTGTGGAGAGAGGAGTCCATGCTGGAGCAGGTTTTCTGGCAGGAAAAATTTTGGTTTGTGGCCCTGTGGTAGGTCTACATTGGAGGAGGATGTGCCTGAAGTACTGCACCTTGTGGCAGAGTGACCTATGCTGGAGCAGCTTGTGAAGAGCTGTCTCCCATGGGGGGACCCCACAGTGCAGCAGGAGAAGGACCCTTCTCCCTGAGAAGTGACAGAAAAAGGTGTGATGGACTGTCCATAACCCCCATTCCCTGTCTCCCTGTGCCACTAGTGGGGAGGAGGTAAAGCTTGGGAAGGATGTAGGGGTAGGGGAAAGGTGGTTTTAAGATTTATTTTACTTCTCATTATCCTATTCTGATTTTGTTAGTAATAATTTCAGTTAACTGTGACGGTGTTCACAGGGGTTTTCAGGTGAGGGAAGAGACGAGAATGTTGACTTCATGTTCAGAAGGCTTGATTTATTATTTTATGATATATATATTACCTTAAAACTATACTAAAAGAATAGGAGGAAAAATTTTCATTAGAAGGCTAGGCTAAGAATAGAAAAGAATGAATCAACAAAGGTCTGTGGCTCGGACAGAGAGAGAGCCAGCTCTGCTGTGATTGGCCATTAATTCTAAACATCCCAACGAGACCAATCACGGATCCACCTGTTGCATTCCACAGCAGCAGATAAACATTGTTTACATTTTGTTTCTGAGGCTTCTCAGAGGGAAAAATCCTAAAGAAGGATTTTTAATGAAAAGAAGTCTGTGACAGTTAACATCTCCAAGCTGAGTCTGTTTTGCCCGTGATGGTATTTGGTGAGTGATTCTCCCATACCTTATCTCAGCCCACGAACCTTGGGTTATATTTTCTCTGTCCTGTGGAGGGGAGTGACAGAGTGGCTTTGGTGGGTGGCTGGCACCCAGCCAGGGACAGCCCACTGCAGTGTGCAGAGCATCAGAGACAGCAGTCCCTGCAGTGAATGCCTGCTCACTGATCACCTGCAGCAGGTCATTTCAGCACGCGCCAAATTCTGTGTGCTTTGATGTCATCTCACTACCACATTGTGAGCTGGCTATCTCCCTGAAGGCACCTTCCATTGCATTCTATTGAAACACAACATTCCTGGCTTATTCTTTCCTTGGCAAATGTTAGCACAACCTTGGCTATTATTTCCTTTAGAGGAAAGAATTCCATAAACATCAGACTTTGCTATGGAACAGATTGCATTGTTTTCAACAAGCCAGAGCAGAGGATTTAATAATTAATTAATTTAATTACACTGGAAAACGGAGTAGCAATGGAGATGTTAGCCAGCCTCTTGATTTCAGCTGTAAAAAATTCCCTTAATTCCCCACTCCACAGGTGATATCTGTCCCCATGCCGGCAGCTCTTCCAGGACTCTGAATGTGGCAGAGGTGGGACTGGGGCATCAGGCCAGGGCCACTGGGATGGGGCAGGGCTCAGGCTCAGGGTGGCACTCACTGCAATGTGTCACTCAGTGCCAGATCCGTGCTCCCGTGGTGCCACTGGGGTCTGGCATGGCCTTGAAGGGTTCCCTCAGTTCGCCACCTTCTTCAGGGATCTCTTCTCTGCCTGAGGTCCCTTCACAAGCACATGCAGCTGAGCCACCCCTGAACTGTGCCATGCCCACAGAAACTAAAAGGAAACAAAAGCAAAACTCTGACATCAACATCTGAGTTTATGAAACACCAGCTTGTTTTCACTTTGTCATGCATCGCACTCCTGCCCCCTCAGTTTGGTTGTCTTTTAATATAAGTAGTGGTTTCTCTGAGTTCATGCTAATATAGTTGAAAATATCTCTGTGGAAAGAATTTTGATGATTTTTCCATCTACAGACAAGGACTAAGGCTAGCTCTGATTTTTGTTTTTATGTTTTCTCTTTGCACAACAAAGCTTTATGTTACAAGATTAATCATTCTATCTCCTTGTGTTAGCCTTTCTTATCCAGATTAAATAAAACACTGTGTGATTAGGGATTGCTTTATTTTATAGAAATTACTTTTCAGTTATACTGTGTAGCCTCTAACTTGGGATATTTCAATACTTTGGTATTTAGACATGCTGAATGGTATGATGACACAATGAGAGGAAATGGTCTCAGGTTGCACCAGGGCAAGGTTTAGATTGGATATGGGAACAATTTCTTCACTGAAAGGGTGGTCAGGTATTGAAATAGGTTGCCTAGGGAAGTGGTGGAATCACCATGCCTGGAACTGATCAAAAGGCACTTGGATGTGGTGCTTAAGAACATAGTTTAGCTGTGAATAAGGTTGTGCTGGGTTATCAGATGGACTCAGTGGTCTTAAAGATCTCTTCCAGCCTTAATTCTTCTATGATGATGATAATTCTTCTCTATGATGTTTCCTATGGGAAGATGAAAGTGAGAGAGACAAACTAAAAATGTTAAAGGAGTACTGGGAGATATTTAAAGTATAATCACATAAGAAACAAAATAGAAATTATTTCCAGTAGTATTGCTTAATCCTGGAAATTTTGTAGACTTCTGGCACAGTTGTGACTAACCATTTGGTTAATTAGGATTTCTTTAGTGACATAATGGTACTATAACATCAGAAAAACAGTATACAATTTTCAATGATGACACATCTGATTAATTTGGTGCAGGCTTTTTAAACACTCTCAGCAGGTAATGATTTCTTTCAAGTCACTAATTTTTTTCATAGCTTTCTAAATCATAATGTATTACCTCAGATACGGTTCCATGGCATTGTGAAGGAATGGGAGCATATTGGGTATAGTACCTTGAGATTATTAAAAACACAGTTCCATTGTTTTCCAAATGTGATTGAAAATGGTATTTCTTTACTTCTGAATAAATTTAGTCTCACCTGTCTTTTGCCTCTGCCTACTACTACTTTTCTGAGACACAAAATGAGTTTTTGAAATGTTTTGTCGATGAAAAAGAAATGAGCTTTATATTCAGGTCAGCATTGCGGTCAGGGGAAAAACTGTCCTGAGATTATTATTTTTCCATAATTGCCTTTTGCTTGGTTGTTTTTGAACAGCTTTACTCCCAGCTCCCTCTTATTCAGGATGCTTGAGGTGGCAAAATGTCCCTTAAATTCCATCTATGGCGTGCACCCCCTGTCATCTCATTCTCCCGAGTGTGAATAGCTGGAGTCTGAGGAGGGATTCATCCCAGTGCCTTGCAGTGCCTTGCATCCATGATCACTCCTGGCTGCTGTGTTCGGTGTGAGGGAGCTGCAGGAGGCTGGCAGTGCCTGCTGTGCTGTGGAGCTCCAGGCAGTCAGTGTGCACAGGGAATGGGTCAGTGACCCCTAATGCACTCAGGGCAGAGGCACATCTCCTGTGAGGCTGTGTAAAGGCAGTGATTCCTTTCACCTGGGGTCTGTGGATCCCTGGAGGTGTGTGAAAAATTGTGGAGGAATGTGTGAATTCAGAGCACACACAGTAATGCCAGTTCCAGGAAATGTGCAGAGATGCAGTTTCTGGGCAGGTGGAAAACCACTGAAATAGTCTGTGTTTGGAAAAGACTTTCCCTCACCACAGGTAGACACTTGTAGGATTCTTTTGTAGGAAATTCTTCGGCAGTCCTTCAGCCTGTCTTACCCTCTGAGTATTCCTTGGCAGGCAAATGTGAAAAGGACCAGAAGAAGAGTCTGTGGTAAAGTACAAGTGGAAATATTTGATAAAAATGGAAACTTACGTCTTATTGATCTATGCTCTTTCAGGGTACATTTAATGATGTCTGATCATTCAACTTCAAGAGCATAGCATTTAGAATAAAGCATGTTTTATATTCATTATCATGACAACTCTCCTCCCTCTCCACTTCCCCTGTTGAGGCTTCATGTACTTTGTTTAATAATAGAAATTCTGATAGGTTTTCTAAGAGAACAAAACCTCTGAGAGCACAGTTCAATTCATAGTTACAACTGCTGCCTATGTGTGGTGCTTTTTATTAATTTTTGAGGCAGCAGTCAATTATTGAGTCCTCAGATTTTTTTTTTTCCTTCTGTGTTGAGGAGCCACTGGAAAGCAGTACATTAAGCATCCCCTCTAACAATAAAGATATCTCAACCTCTCCATCAGAAGGGTTCTGTATCCAATTATTTGCAAGCTCCTTGCAGATATGATTCTATGGAATAAATGGAAAGCATACTTCAGTCATTCTCTGCACTGATAGTAATTTAATAAAAATAAAAAGCTATTGATTTTTTTGTTAGCTGTGTTAAAAGACCACTGTAATCTTGGCTTCACTCTGCTGTTGGCAGAGCATTTGCCAGCAAGTAGATTTTTTACTGTTCCTGGGGCACCGTTTATTAAATGCTATCTTAATGTGTACAGATGATTAGATTTGTTGAAGTGGGGGAAGATTTATAATACCTTCCTGTTATTTAACTTCTCATAGCCGATTCAGATGTTAGAAGCATTTGCAGAGATTTATCTCCTGTACTTTGTGATTTTTGTTTCTTCCATTCCTTAAGCCAAATGTTCCTTTGAGGTTACTGAGCCAGCACTTACTGGGAAGCAGCTACTTTTGACAGAGATAGAAAATAACATTTTATTTGCTGACTCTTATTGAAGTAACCACTCTGGGATGACAGAGGAATGTCACTTAAGCTGTTCAGTAAACCTCAGCTTGAATAAGGAGTTAAATTGGTAAAGCTGGATTCATGTCAAATAATTTATTTGTCTAAAAGAGTTGGTCTACTCTAAACTAAACTGCTCAGGGATATGCCTTCTCAAAAACTTTTCATGTCATTTATTCCCTTTAGAAGTTTAGATTCATCTGCATTGACCACAGCTAGAGTCTACACAATTCTTTAAGTGAGTGGTGGATTTTAGGTGTTGAAAAATTACTTACACACTTTCATTGCATTTTAGGTGCACTTGTATCTCTCTAAAACAATATTTTCTGTGATGCTGAAACATAAAAATTTAGAATCCATTTGTCAAATATGATTAATCCTGATGCAGTCCCAGAACATTTATGCAGGGGTATGTCTTTGTTCAGGGAAAGGCAAAGAAGCTGTTGAAGGGTTCTAGAGGATAAATTCTATGTGGAGTGGCTGAGGGAGCTGGGGGTGCTCAGCCTGCAGAAAAGGAGGCTCAGGGGTGACCTTGTCACTGTCTACACCTGTGTGAAAGGAGGCTGCAGCCAGCTGGGGTCAACCTCTTCTCCTAGGCAAATTAAAGGGTAAGAGAACATATACCCAAGCTGCACCAGGGGACACTCAGGGTGTGCATTAGGAGGAATATTTTCACAGAAAGGATTGCCATACATTGGAATGGATGTGGAGGGACCATGCCTGGAGGTGTTTAAGGAAAGACTGACATGGCACTCAGTGCCATTGTGTAGTTGACAGGGTGGTGTCCAGTCAAAGCTTGGACTTCATAACCTCAAAGGTCTTTTCCAACAGAATTGATTCTGTGCTTCTGTGATCTTCACCTTCACCTCTAACTCTTTTAAAGATTTAGATCTGTTGGTTGGGATCAGAGAGTCCGTCTTTATTTCCACATGTGCCGGTTTTGACTGGACTAGACTTTCTATTCTTCATGGCAACTAGTAGGGAAGAAATGTTTGGATTTGTGCTGGAAACAGGGCAGATAATACAGGGATGTTTTTGTTATGGCTAAGCAGTGCTTGCCCAGAGTCAAGGCCTTTTCTGCCTATCACCCCATCCCACCAGTGAGCAGACTGGGGATGCACAAGGGTTGGGAGGGGCTAAAACCAGGACAGCTGACCGAAATTGACCCAAGGAACATCCCACATTGTATGGCATCATGCTCAGACAGACCTGACAGACATCATGACATCATACAGACCTGTGGAAAATGGAGGAAGCAGAGACATTTGGAGTTTTGGTGTTTGTCTTCCCAAGTCACCATCACATACGATGGAACCTGGCTTTCCTGGAGATGGCTGAACACCTGCCTGCCCATGGGATATGGTAAATAATTCCTTGTTTTGCAACAAGGGCACTTGCAGACACATCTCACCACTGAGCTCTGCAGAGAGTTTCAAGGAAAGGGAGGGACACACCTGGCAGGTTCATATTAGATACCCAGTCCATCTCAAGGACAGTGCCAACTGCCTATGACAATTTTCAGTGTCAGTGACATTGTTCTGAGCAATGCCATTTGTAATTTTGTTTCAGCTAATACACTAGTACAAGGAAAGAGTCACAGAATATCATAATCCTTATGCTCAGGCCCAGGTATGTAGATGGTTTTGTGTATACATCCTGATGAGTTAAGGACAGTAGCACATAGTCCGGCAGATGGTTATCACAGAAAGGATGAGGTTGAAAGGGACCTCTAGAGGTCATCTTGACCAACTCCCTGCTCAAGCAGGACCACCTAGAGCTGGTTGACCAGGACCATGTCCAGACTGGTTTTGAATATCACCAAGGTGGGAGACTTGACAGCTTCTCTGGGCAACTCATGCCAATGCTCAGCCACCCTCACAGTGAAAAATGTTTCCTGATCTGGAGAGAAAACCTCCTGTGTGTCAGTTTGTGCCCATTGCCTCTGGTCCTGGCACTGGGCACCTCTTTTCTGTCAGTTTGCTTTCCATCTGGGTGGTCCCCAGCATGTACATTGGGCTGTTCCTCAGGTGTAGGCTGAAGAATAACAGGTTTGCAATTCTCCTTGTTGAACTTCATGATATGCCCTGATCTCCACTATCTCATGTTTACTGCAGGCAAGATTGCCTTTGAGCCTCACATTCCCAACAAGACCCTCACTGGTATGAGGTCCAGCACAGTGTTTTTCTTCATTGACCTCTCATTTGGAAGAGAATGATATAAAGAACCTCCTGGATTGCTTTTGTCCTGTCCTGTTGTCCTCTAGGAGATTTGGGGTGATGGAAGTTTCTCTGAGAGCCAGGGCCTGTGAATGTGGAGCTAAATGAATGGCTTGCAGTAGGCCAGCAATCTGTGACTGGCAGTGTCCTTCCTGACCATATGTTAGGAAGTGGTGTAGGCTCTTAAGGAACAGGACACTTATTTCAATTGCCTCATTGTGGTCAGGAAGCATCTGGTCATCTCTAGATGGAAGCTGGCACTGCTCTCCTGCTCTTCAGCTGCGGCACAGCAGTGCAGTATTAGAAAGCCTGCTGTGACAATTGCTGTGATGAGCGATGCAAAACCCTATTGTATCTCCTTTGTCCTGAATTGACACCACCAGTAAGGATCCTAATTCTAGAAGTTTGGCATGCCCAGCGTTATCAAATCATCAAAATCACATCCAGTGTTCAGTGTTCTCTGAGAGAAGCTGTGACTACTGTAATTGTGAGAAGCACTTTCTGTCTTGCATTTGGAAAATTGGTGATCACACTGTAATTTATGCATGCTGATACTGGACACACTGTGCATATTTGTGTGTTTCAGAGCGAGGAATTTTCCTTCAGAAACTTATGAATGTCCTTTCCCAACCATGTCATCTGTAACAGTGAAACAAAAGAATGTATCTGTCATGGTGCTATGCTGATTACTGAATCCCCAATGAATAGTTCAGGTACAGCCCAGTTCCAGTCAGTTTTTCCTCTTCTACCAGTGAGGCAGCTGATATGATACACTGAGGGGAGTCCATGACCTGACTGCTATGGGTGCTGCTAGAGATGCCCCACTAAGGTCAGATGGACACACTCAAAAAGGTCCAAAGAGATCAATATTATGTGATCTGACAGTAAAATTATATGACTGATAGCCATCAGATCAGGTAGGTCTGAGGCTAGAATTTCTGGCGAAGAAAAACAAACATGGGATACAATTTGTACTTGATGCTAAAATCGTGTAATATTTAGCAGATACAGACATTATAGGTCATAGTCTGGTCCTGCTACTATCAAACACATACATCATAACAGATATCTTTTTACTTCCTGTTGCATTGCCAGTTTTCAAGAAGAAAAACAGAGAAGACTTTCGCAACCTTGTATAGCAATGGTCACATTATGAATTTCCTACAAAGTTCAGCCAAAAGCCCATCACTTTTTTGTTACACGCTTTCCTCTTATTATCTCTGAAAGTACATTAGAAAATAGTAAGAGTTGGAGAGAACATTTCCTACAGCGTTTTAAATAGGAAGTGAAGTGTTCTTTTAATTCTTCTACTCTGCTAGCTATTTACTTCACTGAAGCAGGGTATAGTTTTTATGAATGATGACATATAACCCATTTTCTAAAAATACTTTGGATTTTCCATATAATTTCAGTGTCCCTGGGTAACTGATAGGAAGAAATGGTATAACAGCCTTTTATGTTTTTTCCCTTGCTACTGGGGTAGAAGCTGTTAGATCTGTCAACTGATAATGAGGAATATACCTTCCATCAGCCTATAACTGTGAAAAGAAAACCTTCCCAATTACTGTTCAAATTCACTGCCTTCCTTTGCTTTAACCTAATTTCCTTAGTACTCAGGTCTTTTTCTGGTGCACAGTGTATTTTTTAGCACATTCCCAGCTAGGAGGGAGTGCTTGTGCCCCACCCCATTTTCCTTTGTTCAGTGTTTTTCTCAAAAATTTTCCTCTGATTGCAGCCAGTAATCAGCCAACAGCATCCTGCTTTGGTCCATTCCTGTACTGCCTTCATTGCTTACACCTGTAATGTTGCAAAAGGACGTCTAGAATAAAAAAGTGACATTATTCAGGCTTTTTGCAAGTTCTACTCAATAGTTGCAAGCAGTCGCTAGGGTAGTTTGATACTTGAGCACTTATGACCCAAAAGTAAATGCTGATTTTGATAACCAAAATCACCAAAATAATGAAAATATGTAATTAAAATGCTTAGTTTCTCTAGAAAACCTCATTTTTTAAAATTAAAACATTTATTATTTTCTGGTGAACATAATTTTTCACTGTTAATGAAACTGCTTGTGTGCATTTCATACCTTTCTCTTCAGAGTGAGTAGACAGCAACAGAGACAGATCTGATGAGATTCATACTTTAGATCCACCTTACTTTGTAGCTCAGAAATGCAGTTAACTAAATCTAAGGAAGCCCTCCACAGCTCCCATCAAAGTCTTTGGTGAGAAATAAGCATTTCTGGGACATGAGTCATCTGGTTTATTTTAGACTGCTCCTTTGGGATGACGTGAATCACACCTAAGTGGCTCCTTCTCTGAGCTGATTATAAAAGACACTGGTGGTGACCAGGTCAGTCAAATCCCATCTCTCCTGTCCACATTGTGCATCATGGGTGATTGATGTGACTGCAATTCACACTGACTCAGCATCTGGACTTGACATTTGATTGCTGGTGTCTGAAATCATAAAATCATAGCATCTTAGAGTCATTAAGGTTGGGAAAGGCCTCCAAGATCATCAAGTCCAACATTTGACTGAACACCACTATGCCAACAAAACCATAGCACTAAATGCTACATCCAGTTGTTTCTTGAGCACCTCTAGGGGTGGTGACTCCACCATGTCCCTGCACAGCCCATTCCAGTGCTTGGCAACCCTTTCAGTGCAGAAATTCTTCCTGATGTCTGGCTGGAACTTCCCTGGTACAGCTTGAGGAGGTTTCCTCTCATCCTCTCACTTGGCTGCCTAGGAGTGAAGGCTGACCCCCACCTGGCTACAACCTCCTTTTGGGAAGTTGTAGAGAAGGATGAGGTCTCCCCATGTATTCTTCTCCAGGCTGAACAGGACACAGGATTTGAGGTGCAGCCTCACCAGTGCTGAGAACAGCAGGACAATCGCTGCCCTAATCCTGCTGGTCACACCATTCCTGGTAGGGAATTCCCTTTGCCTTCCTGGCCACCTGGGCACTCCTGACTCACATTCAGGTCCTTTTCCACACTCCAGCCACTCTTCCCCCAGCCTACAGCACTTCAAGGGACTGTTGTGACCCAGGTGTAGGACCTGGCACTTCCCCTTATTGAATCCCATCCAACTGGCCTCTATCTGTTGATCCAGCCTGTCCAGATTCCCCTGCAGATCCTTCCCACCCTCCAGTGGATCAACACTACCACCCAGCTTGTAGTCTGGGAACCTGCTGAGGGTGCACTCGAAGTCCTTGTCCAGATCAGGGATAAAAATATTAAACAGGACTGAAATGAAAGAGCAGAATGATTCTTGTCTACACAGATGAGACAGTTATATCTCGAATGTGGGCAATTATATTTTTAAACATAATGGAAGAAATTATATTAAACAAAAATATAAATAAACAAATGGGGAAATTGTATCTAATTAAAATTATGAGCTCTTTTTGGTATCTTAGGCAGCTATACATTCTTCAGGAATCATAGAGAACTGCAAATAATAGTTAGCTTGATGATTGACTCACCTATAGAGTTTGTGAGAATTGTAAATGCAATGAATGTTTTCCCTTAAAAAGCATCAGGGAATCTTTGACAGATACAGTGAAAAAAAAGGGATATTTATGAGGGTGCTGGATGGGGATGATAAGAAAAAAGACACTTCCTTCCTGCCCCAAGGTGACGTTTGAACTCCGGAAGAGGTTCCTGGTAAAGTCTGATACATAAAAAGTTCTGAAACAATCTTGTTTGTTTTTTTTTTTTCCCCCCCAGTGATATTTAATGGCTGCTTGAGTTTCTAGAAATCAAGCAGATGGAAAATGCCTGCAGTTCACCTGCTGTTTTAAAGCAGCAATAGAGGTAAGAGTGAATTATATTTTCTTTAGTACAGATATCCAGAAAGTTTTCCCTGCCTCTGCTGTTGAGAGAAAACATGTAATTGGCACTTCTGTGGAGGAAAATAGATGTGTGCAATCATGGAGTCTTTTTTTTTTTTTTTTTTTTTTTTTTTTTTTTTTTTTTTTGATGGCAAACCGTAAGTGGAGGGAGTGGAGGGACTCTTCCAAATCTTGTGTGAGTGCCAGTAGCTCAGAGACTGTTGTGACAGCCTTCTGCAAACACAGAAACTGTATCACAGAGACAACTCACATTACAGAGGACATAAGCTTTGTCTCAAAATACTTGAAGAATCTTCTGGAAGCAGAGCAGTACGAAATATAGAGGGTTTACTACAAAATCTCCTAGGCACTGAAATACTGCTCTGTTTTCCCTAACAAATTAATCTCTACACATAGTGAGGTTGCAGATGTGTCAAATTCATTTGGAAAAGGACTTGTACCAGTGAAAGTGCCTGTGGTTGTTCCACATGGATATAAGTTCCTGCTCTGGTACTGCTGTTTTCAGTGATGAGAGTTTAAAACACTTCATAGGATCTTAAACTCTCCCACTCCAGACAAAATATGTGTCTTAAATAGGCCTGGTTGGAAGATTAAAAAGACCTAAATATTTTTCCCCCTGGACTATTAATACTGTCTTGTCTCCATATAATTTCCATTGCCTCCATTTCCTTCTCCACAATTAAACTTTCATTAATTTCTTCAAAGAGAAGACTTAAAAAAGACACTACAGGTATTCTCTGGACTTTGATTTCTTTACCTTTTTACTACTCCTTTCCATTCACAAGTACAAACCTCTCATATTTTTTCTCTATTTTGTTGTCTCCCAGTGTCTTCAGATGCTTTTCTTGTGCTCTGTTAGCTGAGAGAATTCCCCCATATTCCACACTTAAGATACCCACCCACAGCCCTCACCTTCCCAGGCCTTCCCTTTCTTCTGTTCCTAAGCTTGTTATACCTCTAAAATCTTTTCTTCATCCCACGTCCAGTCTCTCCTCTATCCCTGACATATCTCTAAAACCTCTCTCACCAAGGCCTTTGATGATGGCAGCTTCATCTCAGATCCAGAGCCAGCTTATCTTTTTCAAGCTGTCAGGCTCATGCAGCATGTTTAACCAGGCTTTTCTACCTTAATTCTTGCCCCCTTCCCCCTTCCTCTCTGGACTTCTTTCCTACTCTCTAATCATGTTTTTTGGAGACAATTCCTTTAACATTGTCTGGATTTTCAGTAGCTCTTTCATGACCCTATCAGCATGTACTCTCTTTGAATAATTTAATCAAAAAACAAACTTAGCTCTGGTCCCTAAGAAGACAGACAAACAGATTTTCTCTTGCACTAAATCCTGGTTTCTCTCTTTGGTACTCCCCTCTGAGTGTTCAGTGATACACTTTACTTACCTGTGACTAAACTCATCCTCTCAGGGCCACTTGGCAGAGGCAGGTCCTGTTTGTTCAGTCTTTAGTCAGTGAGTTATGGCTGATGACTGGAATGCTGCAGCAGTATGACAGGTCAAATAACAACTGTAGAGTTGAACTAGATGGAAATAAATCAATATTGAAATGAATGGTGCTTTACCTGTGAGAGCACTTACACAAAGAATATTTATTTGCATTAAAAAAATCTGCATTTGAGTCTATTGCTCCATCCAGTTGAGCCAATGTTTTTGATACTTCCAAAACCAATATGTTTTGGTGATGTTGAATGAAAACATTTTATATAAATATTGATCAATAGTATCAGATGACATGCATGCTAGGTTTTGAATACAATTTGGAAACTAAACCATTGCCAATAATTTGCTTTCTTTTGGTTTTGCCAATCTTCTGAAGAATTAGAAAGGCTCTAGATGTAAAATGGAGATATATCATAGGGATATGGAGTCAAGGTGATGCAACAAGGATCTGACTGCTCCCTTAGAATTACAATGGTAATAAAATAATAAATACTCTATTCCCATCTTAATTTTAACACTAAAAAATCAAGGTACCAATAAATAGTAATGGCTTGTAAAAGAACTGTTTAGGTCAAACTGAATTTCCATCTAGCTTTTCATTTCAAAATCAATAATGTGAAAACATTTGCACAAAATCAAGTAATTGTGAGGGGATAAAATAGTCTATGAGCTTGCAGTGATAATATTGGATAAACCATGGCTTTATCTCCCTGTATTGATTCTTCCTCCTTTCATTTACTTTATACTCCATGGAAATCTTCTCATCTAGGCACATATGTTTTCTTAAGAAGTTACAATCAAGGCAGACAAGTTTATGTCCATTTTCACTCATGCATGAAAGTACTGAAGGAAGATGTGCCTTTTTCTATCTTATTCTTCTGCAAGGCTTTATTATTCACCATGTAAGACAGCTTCTCTTTGATGTTTCATCTGTAGAAAAATAACACGTTTATCTTCATTGGCACCTTTTTATTTCCCATGTGTGTTGAAAATAGTTGAGTGAAGCTGATGGTTTGAAATCAGAGCCATAGAATCCTTTAGATTGTAAAAAGACCTCTTAGATAATAGATTCTACCCACTAACCTAACACTGACTGCCAAGTCCGCCACTAAACTATGTTCCCAGTGCAACATCTACCCTTCTTCTAAATACCTCCAGGAGTGGTGACTCACCCACTGCCCTGAACAGCCTGTTCAGGCTTGATAAACCTTTCAGTGAAAACATTTTTCCTACTATCCAATTTGAACTTCTCCTGGTACAACTTGAGGCAGTTTTCTCTTGTTCTGTCACTTGTTACCTGAAACCAGCCATCATCTGGCTATACCTTCCTTTCAGGGAGTTGTAGAGAGTGCTAAGGTCTCACCCTGGGTCTCCTTTTCTCCACAGGCTGAACACCCCCAGCTCCCTCAGCCATTCCACATCAGACTTGGCTCCAGAGCCATCACCAGCTCTGTTTCCCTTCTCTGGACTCGCTCCAGCACCTCAATGTCTTTCTTGCAGTGAGGGGCCCAGAACTGAGCACAGAGTTTGAGTTGATGCCTCACCAGTGCTGAGCACAGGAGGACAATCGCATCCCTGGTCCTGCTGGCCACACCATTGCTGATCCAGGATGGCAGTGGCCTTCTTGGCCACATGGCCACACACTAGTTCATGTTCAGCCAGTTGTCAACCAGGACCCTCAGGTAATTTTTTGCTGAGCAACCTTCCAGCTGTTCTTCTCCCTGCCTGAAGTGTTGCCTGGGGTTGTTGTAACCCAAGTGCAGGACCTGTTCCATTGCTCCAGCCTGCCCAGATCCCTCTGCAGAGCCTTCCTACCCTACAGCAGATCAGCCTTCCCTCATAACCTGATGTCTGCAAAATGCTTGAGAGGTCTCTCAATCCCTCACCCAGATAATTGACAATGTTTTTGATTATGACTGTATCTAACACTGAGCCCTGGAGAACACCCCTTGTGGCTGGCCTCTGACTGGATGTACCTCCATTCACACCTCTCTCAGGCCCAGCTGTCCTGCCAGGCTTTTACCCAGGCAAGAACACACCCTTCCACACCACTGGAAGGCAGTTTGTCCTTGGGAACGCTGTGGGAAACTGTGCCAAAGGCTTTACTAAATTCCAAATAGGCAACATCTATAGACTTTCTTTCATCCACTAAGTGGGTTACCTTGTCATAGAAGAAGATCAGATTTCTTATTGGCTGGGTCTGATCACCTGATCATCCTATTAAACTGCTTATTCATTAGAAACATAATAAACCCATTTGGTAGCTAATGCTTCGTCTGGTTACTAATGCTGGATATAAAAGAAAATTGCCCTTATTACTTGCATGTCTCAAACTAGTTTCAATTACACACTATATTTCATGTCACTCAATGGTGTAAACTGTTATTGTCCTTTGAGGCACAGAATACCATAATTCCTCTGATTCAAAGCATGTGAAAGCCTTTATCTGTGAGAATCTAATAACTGACATTTTAAAAAAATCAATATTTTTAAATTAACTTGATATCATAATTCACTTCTGTATTCAGGGAAAAACCCAGTTGTTCGTATTAAAATTGCTGGGCCAATGCTTTCAGGGCCAAAATTTCAGCTAGAGTAAATTATGTAGTTTGAAAGAGCTATGGAGATTCTTACCATTTGAAGGTATAGATTTTGGCTTCCATCTCACAGTCATTGTCTTCTGAATGCATGTTAAGCAAGAACTGGTGAGAAATGAAAACACTCAGATAATCTTACATCTGTGCATACAAGGCTTTCCATGGGGTAATTTAATGTCTGTAGCAAATACAATCTTTAGTCCAATAATGTCAAATAATTTCATTAATATTGACAAGGTAGGCAAATCTTGTTAAATTTTACAAGATCTTTCACAATGCTAATGTTAACCAATTGTAGACTGTCTGAAGGTATGAATGCTAGTGTTTCATTTAGGTAGAAATTTAAAATAAATCTGCTACAATTATAAATTTTGAGCATCATGTGTTTCTGAAGTTTCTGTGCTTTTCAGGGAGCTGTGTTCTAATCAGTTTGTTGGAGTGATTTAAAGCAGTGCCCCAGTTTAAAGCTGCAAGGCACAGAAGAAACATCTTTTCAGCATTTTGCTCTTGTCTTGAACCACCAGTTGTCTGGTGGATAAATATAGAACAATTTTCTTGTGAAATTGGGCAAAATCATAGCAGAATCATCAGACCTCAGATGTGGCTTTTTGTTTTTGTTTTGTTTCGGTTTTTTATCTGGTAGTGATATTTTGAAGAGCTGGTCACCATAGCAACAAAATAGGTTTTACAGGCTGCAAACAGTTCAAGAGCCTGTTGAACTGACAAAATGGCATGGTGCAGACAAAATAGAAAAATGAGTTGTGTGTCTTATGGGACTGCTGTGGAAAGGGATGAGCTCTTTTTGTTTGAGAAAATTTTGACCTTGAATAAGATTTTTTTTCCCCAAATGTGAGTATAAAGTGTGTCTAAACACTAAAAAAATGGAAATGGCATTTTAGGTGGTGAGATCTAGTTGGACCATGGATGTATTTGAGTTGCCAGGAGAATATGTCCAAACCAGGGGCTGGGGGTGTGCAAGAGGGTCAGCACAAGGACAGGTTTCTGTCCCCCCCTGGCAGTAGCACTGCAAGCAGGGTGCCTTGGGGCACCTGGGCTGGGTATGACAGAGCACCCTGAGCATGGCACAAGGTACAGTCCTGGAGCCAGCAGAGGGGCACTGTGGCAGCCCTGAAGTCCTCAGTGGCTGGAGTGGGGGATCAGGGACCCAGGAGATGCACTGACACAGCTCCTGAAAGGCTGAGTTAAGGGCATCCACAACCTCTTGTGCCCCTTGGCTGGTTGCTACTGGAGGAGCTGGGTACAATTTTTTTTTTTTTTTCTACAATACATTCAACTGTGTTATGAATGCAGGTGATCAATTAAAAACCTGCCTCCTTGAGTGAACATGATCCTGGGATTTTCTGGTCTGCGAGTCTCTGTGATTGCTTTTTTTACTTGACTGTCAGTATTTCAGGGAAGGTCATAAGTCTAGCTGTACTTTTTTCCAATTCTTTGTCCTGGCTTATATTATTTTTTTCTAATCTCCTAAAATCCAGTACTTTCACCATATTTCTCTTTTTCCTTCTGGGGTGTTAACTCCTTCTTTCTGATTCTGGTTGTCAGTGAAGGTTGTCCTGGGAGTACAGAAGAGGGTTCAAGTTCTAGTTTGCTGAGTGTGCTTAAGTTCCAGAGAATTAGCTTGTGGTAAATGTAGTGTTGCTTTAATAAAAATCTGTTGAGTCCATTGCTTTAATCCCCATAGTGAAACTTTATTTCTTTTATTCTATATCTCAGGTTTAAGATTGCATCCACTTCTAGAGTGCAGAAACTCAAAGGGACATTGAGGTGCAAGGAAATTCTTATCATACCTATATCACCAACTAATCCTTGATTAATCCTTAAATGAGATTTTCTCAAGTCCACTCTTCCTCTGTACTCAGCTGTGCTTAGAAGTATTCATGGAGATCAGGTTTAGATTGAGCTCTAAAATATTCTTTAGGGGAAGAGACTGTCTCACCCAGTTCTTGTTCCCATGTGGTAAGTAGACAAGACCTGGTCTAGGAGAGGATCTGACAATCAGAGCAGGTATTCTGGGCTCTGCTCACCTTCAGCCTGTTAGGGATGCAGTAGATCCAAGTTCAAGTTGAACAGTACCCAGTGGCCTGGAAAATGGCCAGGCAATGTGACTGGCACGCTCACATATATTCCTGAAGCTGTTGTTTCCATTTCATGGCAGATGGAGCTGGGAATTTGAAATTTCCTGTAAGGGAGAAGTATCTGGGGCCAGAAGTAAAAGCCTAGTGAATTCCAGCATTTTGTAACAAAGATAAGCCCTGCAGTAAACTGGCCAAAGCAGAGGTATCCAGGCAAAGAATTGACCACTTATTATCACATTTCTATCATTTATTTCCTTGAAAGCAAGAAGGAAGTGCAGGAGAAAAGAAAAAGCAAGGATGGATGTCATTCAAACATCACTAAGAAATTCTGATCTAAGATGGTAAATTAGAAAAGTACTTAAAGTTAGGGGAATACAGAGTCTTAATCCAACTATTTCTTCTTGAGTTCTTAGATTTGTCAGTTTATTTAAGTAGGAGATTGAAACAATCTGTTTTTGTTCTTGTGTGTGTATAGCTTTATATTTGGAGTTAGTCAGACAGCAGAAAATTTTTGACAGGGAACTCAGTCACTAAATTATGGAATAAAAGCATTTTAAACATACAGATTATATTACAGAAATGGTTAAAAATACCTTTTTTTTGTCCAGCCCCATCATAGGCTTATGTGTGTGTATAGAGAAAAATCTACACACCCACACCCACCCACCCAAACATCCCTTCAGGTAGCTTTGCTTGAATTCATCATCAAGTTCCTCAAGCCAAGTGACTCTGTGTCCATAAAGCCTCCAAAGGTGCTCAGGAACTTTCTTTTTCTCCCTGTATCCCAAGGCCTGTGCTTCCCCAGTGATGCATCTCCATTCCAATCTTCAGACAACAGTGTACTTAGAGGTTTGCAAAAGCTTGAAAAAATTTTAGCTGGGGCACAAACTCGAGACCCATGTTATCAACATGACATGGCAGCAAATGGACTATATGCAAATAAGTGCCTGTTGCACCACAATTCCTTCATGCTATTCTACTCCTTTGTCTTCAACTCTGTCTGCAATAACTTTTCAGCAGCCTTACCTCAAGCAGCCTGCTCCTTACAGAAACTGGTGTCCTGACAAGTCAATTACCTGTCACCTACTGATACTCAGTTCTTGAGGTCACAACAAATGCCTGCAAGCATACAGAGAGTGTGACAGGGCATAAACAAGAGGTGGGTGGTTTTTACCAACAGGGCAATGCATCTCTCTGGTCTGTGCCAGCAGATGGATCATTCATCGCAAACTGCAGAAACATCTGCAAAACTGTGTGGAGAAAACGGAGGGTATAACAACGTGAATGAAGGCAGCAGTCCCAGAGGGACAAATGTATTATCAGATTTTTTTTAATATAAAAAACCAGATGGCTATAGCTGTCTTTAGTATGTTGCAAACATTTTGCTTCCAACATGCTCTGACTCCTCTGTCAGTACAAATGACTGCTCGGACTCCAAATGGCAGTACAAATCACCTCACTCAACTCTGAACCCATAACAGCTAGATATGAAGTTTAAGCTGGCTGAAGATCAGGCTTGGCTGATATGGACACACTAAATACATCTGCAGAGGGAGCCTAATTTTGCCTTTTCTGGATACCTATCTTAGAAAGGGATGGATTGCTATCCATCCATATTGAAGCACCTCTGCTCAATATGTAGGGAATTTAAGCTTTGGCTTAAGGTAATATGACTAAGTTTTAGAGGGCTGATTATAGAGAAGAGGAGCCCTGATTTAATAATCCATGTAAAGTCTCCCATGCATTGTTGTTCTTAAATATAGATCACAGTTGGCAAGAGCAGAGCTTATCTGTTCTTTGTCTTTGAAAAAGGATGTGGTTATCTCATTCATTTTGAGAATCAAAAAGTCTTCCTGTCCTGGAGGCGGTGGTCTATTATGATCCTTGTAAGAAAGGCACTCAGACTCCATAAGGTATCATTTAAAATATTATTTGTTGGCACTAACACTGGAGGATAAAGTAGTATTGATGATCTTACATCCTTTTAGGTGCCAGAAACCACAGTTTGTGCAGTTGAAGGGGCCTCTGATCTACGAAGTGCAGACCTTGTCTGTCGAAGATGCTGGTCTATTTTGATCATTTGAGCTATTATATGATTTTCCTACCAAAAAATGTCTCTTTTCATAACTTCTAATGTCAAACTTAGGGATTTCTTGCTATAGTTTTAGAGAAAGATGGGGTCAGGCTCATGGTCTAATCCCTGGTACCAAGAGGGAGCTGCCTGCAGGCTCCTCTGTTGGAGCAAACTGGCTGAGTTTATCCTGCATCCAAGACTTTGTGTGGTACAACAAAGGTACAACAATACAGTGTTGTGTGGTACAGGACTGCCTGAAGGCCAGGCTGGGCTTGCAGAACAGCATTGCACAGGGGTCTCACTGCTCAGCTTAACTGCTGTGGGGATTGCTGTCTCCTCAATGTACAGTCTCTTCAGTCAGGACCACTGTAACACCTGCAGAACAGCTGCAGAGCTCATGCAAGCAGTATCTGGTTTTTGGGGAAGCTTTGTAAAGCTTGTTAGCCATGCATGTAAGTTACTTTGGGGCATTTCTGCTAAATGTCCTTGCTCCTCTACTGAATGTTGTCCTGGGCTTTTTACTCAACAGCTGCTCTTCTGCAACAAACTGGTGCACACTGAACTTTGGAGGCCTTAGCAAAGCCCCAGACATGAGATGTCTCTGTGAAAGAAGCTTAAAACATTGCAATGTCAAATTGAGAGCCGAGTCAGATGCACAGAACAGGGATCCAGGGTGATGGTTTTAGCCCAGCATAGGAAAGTTACATTCTAAGATAACCTTTCTGTCAGACTTACTGTTAGGGAATTTTGCACTGAGATGTGTGCACCTGTTTTTATGAGAGTCCCAGGGTGACTTTTTGAGTCGAACTGACATCTCTTCCTGGAAGGCAGATTCCATTTAAGATGCTTTTGTATCTCAGTCTCTCCCAAGCACAGATGTGCACCCTTAGAGGTTGTAAGTGAATGGCTTTGGAACTTTTGAAATGCTACTTTTGCAGCTAATTTAATGAGTAAATAGATTTTCTCCCAGTCAAAGATCAGATATCCTTAATGCACATGGTAGTATTTTTACTGTAGAGACAATCATCATGGCCGATGCTGAACAAAAATACAGATATTCCCTGCTCTTAAGCATACCCAAAGCCCTGGGCATCATCTGCCCTTTCAACTTGTTTATGGTTTCTCATCTGATAGGTTTCTTTTCCTGTCCTTTTCTTCATTGTACCTTGGTAATAAATTTTTCCTTGAAGTCCTATGCCGAGGTGTGTGTATTTTGTCTCTTATAAGGCTAAGAGAGGAAGAATGGTTTTAGGGCTGGTCAAAGACAGCTTGACAATGACTATATAGGGAAACATTAGAAAGAATGCCAAATTTTTTTTTTCGGGAAAGATGATTCTTTTCTCTTTACCTTCAGCCATCCCAATCTTGAGCTAATAAAACTCATCTCCCCAAAGTCACCTATTAGTTTCTAATTTTTTTGCTTGGCACAATCTCAGCTATATTCAATCCTCTCTATGCTTTAACTCTGCCATTATATTTTTCATATGTAGTTTCCATTTTTTCCTAGCTTTAGTGTCCAGACAGTGCAACCTCCTCTTCATACTTGGCTGATGAGTTTCTTGCTACACTGATTCTATCTGACCAGGCAGTCATGAATTTTTTGTTATTTGAGGAGTTTCCAAAACTTTCACAAGGTTGTTTTTAGTGTTTCCAGTCTTTCAAGATTTCTTTTAAAAGATCAAGGTCCTTCAATTTTGTATCTGGCTCTTTACCATACAATCTTTGCCTTCAAAGGTCTTCTGTTACTATAAATTTTGATTAAGAAATAATAATTTTCGGCTGTAAATGGAGTTCATGCTCAGATTGCTGCGGGAAATGTGTTTTTTTTTTTTTCCCTTACAGCATGTATCTAAACTATTTCTGTTATCATTCATTCTGTTGTGAAGGACAGGACAGAAGTCCCCAGTTTGGCTTTGCCTAACTTTAAAATATTGATTCAGCGTATGAAAGGTTGTTTCAACCTTGATCTGGTCACTACAGACCATTAGTCAGAGTCCTTGGCTTTTGTCACTCTCAGTTCTAGGCTTGATCTGGAGGAGCACCAGGCGCTGCTCCCAGAAACCTGCTAAATGCAAACTTGGCTTGAGAAAAGGGGTCATTTGAATAATTTAATACCTACAGCTGGACTTCCTTAAGTACAGAAGTCATCATGATTCTATGGGCAATGTCTTTTAGAACTGGGGAAGGGTCTGTGAAAAGGAAACACTCATTTTCTTTGGCTGTAGGACTTTGAGAGCAACTTGGCAAATGTAGTTTGTGGGTAAGTAATATGAAATTGGAGTAATTTTCTTGCATTTGAGGTTTCTAAAACTTCAGTCAGCTGTGACTGAGGTTTTGGACAGAAAGATTATAGTAATTATGAGTGACATACTTGTTTATCCTTTTAACATAGGCAGAAAGAGGTTGTTAAGTCACTGGAATAATTCCGATAGAATGAGGAGAAATGTTTTATATAATCAGGAGTGAATTTGCTGCTCCAAGGACTAGCATTTATTATGGAAAATTTTTGGTACTTATGTACCATGCAAATTTACAAGGGTACTTACAAATACATGCACTCAAGTACTTTGCATAACAGTAATGGCTACAAACTAATGAAAATATACTTAGGTCAGACATTAAAACCTACCAATACACTCTTAAAGTAAATCTTAATAAAAATAAACCCTGCCATTATCACCTGTGCTAGGATTTAATAACATAAAAACAGATTTGTGTAATAGCATTTTATTTTAGATACAAAAAAAAGTATTCCGACAAGAGTCTGTTTGACTGACTCTGTGGTAACAGAAGAAATGTGTTATCAAAAGCAGCTTTCTCCTACCAGACCTGGTGCACTAAAATCCAAATATGTATTGATAAGTTTATAGATGCAATTTTTGACAGAGCTTTTCATTTTTTGAAACTGTTCATTAATGACACACAGTGCCTATGCAATTTTTCAAATACTTACATATTAACCAAACACAGTTACACAAACATCTTGAGCCTTGATCTTACCTTTCAAACAATTTGCTAGAGCTACCTAAAATGACCACTTTTTCCAATACTTATCCATATGTACATTTCTTAGATACCTACAGACCTCTGGAAATTACAGGGTTATTTTGGATATTTAGGAAAAGAGAGCTACTATATCTCCCTAGCTAGCTCACATTGCATTGTGTCCCTGAGTGCCTTGGATATCTTAAATATTATCATCTCTAATGGTAATACTCTCATTTCCTCAGGAGTTTCCTTCTGTTACTCCTCAGTCTATGTAAATCTGATTGCTGGATTGGGTCCTTCTTTTGTGTAGGTTTGATTTCACACATCTGGATCTGCCTGTACTGAAATACATAAAATCTTTTCCTTGGAGTGTAATAAATGCCTTTAACTCAGCATGGTGAAGGAGTAGCAATTCCTTCTCCTTCCTCCCACTTACTGCTGTGGCTTATTTGGAACCTCAGAACTCACAGAGATCTTATTTCAACTGTTTCAAAACTTTTTCTACAACCCATGTCATTAATTTGTGTTATTGCTTTTTACCCTTCTTTCTATTTATTATGAGGGTCTGGCCTCAGTATGAACCTTGAGAGATTGCTATCCAGGAGCATTAAAGAGATTTAAATCCCTTAATGTTCAATACTTTAAAAACTATTTTACAATATGCCAATTAAAAGTGACATACTGCAATCCCTCAGTCGTGAGTGGTTGCCTAAAGTAACAGGATCCCGAGGAATACATTACTGATATGGCTCAAGAGAAAATTGACAGTATGTCATATTTCTCCTCTTGCCCTTTCCTCATTCCCTGAAAAATGCAACTTTAAAAAGATAAGGAATTCAATACAGATTATTACTGGGTTGAAAGATGGCGTTTTTGTTGCAGGAGAGAAAGTTGCAAGTGCTTTAGACAGAAACAATGGCCATCCAAAGTGGGTAATTCCTGATGCAGGAAATCTAACTCCTGGGATGGGGGGCTCTCCCTTCGTAAATACTTTCCAGATAAAGGTGTAAACTCAAGCATTATTGCTAGAGAGGATCAGTCTTAATATTCAGGTGTCCTTTCTGACCTGTGTTTATGGTCTACTTCCACTATTTGCAGTTATGACCACTCCATAATTATTCTGGGAGGGTGGATGGCAACTACCACATTTGGGGAACAAGAGGAAACATAATCACTTTGGCACACTTGCTACCATGTTCTCTACATTTTTGAGAATCGTTCAATGTTTCTTCTGTACCACTCAACCCACTACTCTGATTAAATGTAATAAAATTATGAAGGAAAATGTATTCTGGGCAAACCTGAAGTCAAATCTTCCTTTAGTAGAACGAGATGCAATTTCTCATAAATTAGGAGAGCAGCACCCTTATATATTACAGATATATTTGATGAATTTGCACTCTCCTTCTGTTTAATCAATTGGATGGATTATAAAAGGCCTTACATGTAGAGAAAAGGAGAAGACTGAAGTGGTTATTTTTAGTGCTTGTGTGGGAAGTGCTATCCCCCCTAAAAGTACTGCTCAGACATGGCCCTTCTTGACTTCTCTGTGGCCAACAAAAGTGGCAAAACCCAAATACCATTGCAGATCTGCACATTCTGCACCTATTCCCTCATAGCCATTGCCCAGTTAAACTACTGAAATTCTCTCAGACCACAGCATGGGGCTGAGCAGCTGACAAATTTAACAGACTGAAGGAGGCACAAATGAGTCTTCCTGTTTCTAAAGTTCTTTTATATGCTGTCTGTTAACCTCTAAATATTAAAAATGTAGTATAGCTATAAATTGAAGCTCTGTTTAATCAGCACCCAGGAGTAGTACAGCTATTGCAAAGGGGCCTTGGCTGAGCCCTAAACAAGCAGCTCTTTCAGAGATGCTCTTAGTAGGCAATGCATGTGTCTGGCTGTTGGGGTTTGGGTGTTTTTTTTGCTTTTTTTTCACTTAAGGAAATATGTATTCATGTTATGTATCTCTTATCTTTGCCTTGCCTCATGCTGGAAGGTTCTTCAAGAAAACAATTTAAAGCCCCTCTGTATGGTATGAACCAACACAACTTGCTGTGAGCTGCAGAATGCCTGTGTATCTTTGGTTCATCTCCCAGCTCTGTATAGCACAAGGGTAGGGCTGTGCTCTCTTCAAAACCAGAATGCCTTTTCAGAAAGAGCTTGATAGGAAAAGTTCGCACTTTTTGAAATGTAAAGAGGCCAAAAAATGTAACATTTTCTGTGCTGTCAATATCTCTGCTGTTATTTGGGGGAAGGGCTGATAATCAGCATGTCTATGTTGCACCTTATCTGTGGCTTCAGTCTGAGGTCTTGCTAAGCAAAAGCTGAAATCTTGAAATTTACAGTTGGTGAAAACAAGATATTCACTCACAGATTGAAATAAAAGTGACAGATGGGAGTAAGAAGAAAGCTCTCATCACATCCAGCCTTTCTTCTAAAGCCAGAGACCCTCTGTGATCTCATAGAATCACACAGCTGAAACAGAGATTGTATTTGGATACTGCTCAAATGGGAGGCTGGGGGTGAAGTCCCATGGTGGTGTAGAAGCAGAGTAACAGGTGTCACCCCTCCCAAACCAGCTGAGGTCTGAGAAGAGCTCAGGGAAAAAGGGGCAGTTCCATTTGCAACTCAGTAAGAAACCCGAGTTCCTGGGGCATAGAAACAGTCTTTAAAATCTGTTTGAGACATGATCCTTTCACTTTCTAATTTCTGCAGCACTTTATGACCCTCCTCAGGTCAGTGCAGCCATTAGTTGGGCCTATATAAATTACATCAAGCATAGGTGGGAATGAGAGTGTAAGGCAGCAGCAGCTTAAAGAGATTTTTGCAAGCAGAGCTATTTACCCCTCAGGGAGTTGACACTAGTACAGTTTTTATCAATCACATTTTGCAAGAAGCAGAAGGATGCAATTGGGATAGCATTGATTTCAGTTTCCCTTTTTCACCAAGAAGGGTAGAAGAATTTTGAAATAGAGAATTGGGCTCTGTAGTGTCATGGGAAGGTGGCATATTTTAACCAAATAATATTTTTATAAAATTTATTTCCTGCTCTTAAGGAAGCATTAAAAAAAGTTACCATGAAGACTAAACCATTTTTCTGGACCAATGAGATTCCATCTACAAATATTTAAATAATCTCCAGACTTTAGTGTTCCTATATAGATGTCTGTGGGGGATCTAGGGTCTTGACTTACTTCTTACACAAAGGAACCTGATGCCAGCTGAGATCCTCAGTTATCTCTCTTTATCTCCTGCTTGTGAGCCAAATGGGCCTGGGGCTCTTCTCTCATGCCCAGCAGTCCTTTACATACATCTTTGATACACATCACACTTCTACACCATTTTAAAGTAAAGCTGTTGCATGTGCTGATTGGAGCATTTGTCCAGTGGACAGAAATGAGTTCAATGTGTCTTTGTATCATTGGAATAGAGAAATAAAATTCAGCTCCAAAAAGCCAAAAAAAAAAAAAAAAAAGACAAGAAGTGATCTCACTGCTGCACTACCCCAGGCAGACCCAGTTGTGTGCCATTCAGTGTGGTTGCTTCACACTCACCAGCAAGATTCCCAAGAGAGAAGCTGTGAAGCCTTGTGATGAGGGACTTTGCCTGTAAGAGATTTGAATGTGGCTTCAATTCTTAGTCTGAAATTTTTTTCAGTCATTTTTTTCATTAATTGTTTGCAGTAAAAATAAACACACAGGCATGAAATTGATGTGCTCTAAAATATAGTATATGTTATTTATGTGCCCACTTTTCTCACTCATTGGACTGATACATTCTGAATTTGTTTATTTAAGGTCAAAAGAAAAAAGCTCCAAACTGTGATGATTGACTGACAAGAACTTTGCTTATGCTAGTTTATTATTTAAGTTTACTAGTATTTATAGGTTATTATGTTTGTTCAAAAATTTTACTTGACCCCTTTTGCCTTGGTCTCTCTTAGAGACACATATTTCATGCTAATCCTTCTTATGCTAGTAATGTCTTTGTTAAACTCTTTTGCTAGCAATGTCTTTGTTATCTCTCTTCTCATCAGAGTGACCAGACATGATGTCTTCGCTTCTGTTCTTGCCTTGAGTTTCTCTCTCCCTCGGCTTTCACTGTACCAGGGCCAAAGGGTCAGCAGCACTACCCAGCTCAGCTGCTGTAGCTCTCTGATCTCTTATACCAAACAAACAGGAGCACAAAAGGGGGAGTGGGGTGTTCATGTGTGCTGCTGCACTCCTTTCCTGCCACTCTCAAAGCACTTGACACACCTGACAGAAAGGCAGGTGATTTGGATGTAAACACTCTAGTGACAAGGAGGGAGCTCAACCCTCAAATCACTGCTCTCTGGGCAATCACTCCTTCAGCAGAGATGCAATAAGAGCAAGAAATCATGGACATGGTCTTCAGGGATAATATTCCAAACATTCAGGTATTGCTATGGTTTCTGTTTTAAGCTGAGATCAGAAAAGATCATCTTTTCTTTGTATAATATAAGTGCAATGATTTGAACAAAACCACAGAAAAGAGTATTCTGTAAGGCAATTATACTCCACAAGATTTTCTGCAAAGGACAGTTTCAAATACCTTGAACTGGTATGTTTCTCATGTCTTCTCACTTTTACAGTAATTGGTATCTTCTAGGTCCCCAAACAATGTAGGATTCTGGCCAAGCATTTTGTTAAAATGCAGTGCAGGAGGCAGATCTGCACTGAAGTAGCACCTGTCTCCTGCAAAAATCTGCACTTCTCTCTTAAAATATTAAAACTGACAAATGCATGAATGTGAAGTCAAAGAGTCATCTTAGCATCTATTTTAAAATTTTACTATTTGCACAGATTGATTAATCCCTGGGTTTCTGTTATTTGAGTGCTGACCATGCTAACTTCAGAGCCGAACTATGGTGAATGAATTAGGTGTACCAAATAATCTGTCAGAAGACGTTCTTACATCAAAGGAAGGCTGCATCCAACCTTAAGAAGAGATATTACTAATCTAATCAGCCTAACAGTGGTTAAAAATCTCTTTTCAAGGTTTCTTTAAGCACATCTGTGATTGGGTGATATATTTCAGGAATAAAATTTGTAAGAATATAAGTGATCTACATGTACAAAGCTAACTAGCTATCACTAGAACAGAGTATGCAGTATTTTCTGTTTTCATGTTGGAACACACCAAAACTAGGCTTCCATGCAAACTCTTATGTCATAACCTTGAGAAATATGCAACAGCTCTGCAAATCAATCAACAGAATTGTACTCTCCTTTTAATATAGCTCGCTTTCCTCCTTGACTATGGCAAAGAAAGGACATTTTGGATTAGTGTTTAATCAGTAGGTTTTCTGACTTGGTCTTGAAATGTCAGCTCTTAATCTCCCTTGCCTTGAAAAGTGAAGATATTGGGATTTGATATTGGGATTTGATAAAGTAGCTTTGTCTGAGAGGCATAGTCCTTCTGTCAATACTCACCTCTCAGAGAAGCTTGCTCATAACCCAGGGCCCTGCATTCAGACTCTATTTCCTGAGACTCAATGGCAAATTCAGACGTTCTCTCTGTAGATTTTCTTCCTCTTTAAACATATGAATTTGCAGCCATTTAATTTAAACATAGGGCCAAGAAAAAAACATGGCAGCAGTAAAATACTATTTTAGGAAAATTGCATGAAGAATTTATTAATGATATGTGTGGTAAAAGTTATCAAATCACAAAGGTTAATTAAACCCCATATTTTTAGTGCTCTGTTAAAACCAAGCATTCTCTGTGCCCCAACATATCTTTATATAGAGAGGGCAGTTAAGTAACTGATTTCATGGAGGAAGTTGGCCACATAAGCAAGGAGAGAGCTGCCAATCTCTAATGACCTTTTGGTGAGCTCTGTGGTGAAAGTGGGAAAGGCAGACAAAAAAGCTAGTAGGATCAGCAGAAAAAGCAGTGGTATTATGCATTTTGAATCCAAATACTACTGCCTCTGTCTGCTTTATAACTTGCTCACATTGCAGTAAATCCTCAACTAATTTCTTAAAGGCTCATCTGAAGCCTTAGCTGGTCATTCTGTCACTGTAAACCTTTCAGTCAGGAAAAGTGGCAGCAAATATAGATCACTGATTTGATAACTTAGATCAGAGCAGGTGTTGGAAAGGCCATGTCTTGCTAAGGAGGACTTAGCAAGGACTTAGGAGGTACTAAATCTTTGTTCCCAGCTGGACCGGTTTTAATTATCTGAAGTGTTTTTAACAGTAGTTAAGAAAGTGAGTACCCTATCCAAAGCTGAGTTGCTGAAGTTGAAGGAAGAGTCACAGATGATTATATGAAGAGTGTAAGTGGCTTTGTGGGCACCTAGCACAACCATGGTCCTCATACATCCATGCTGGAACACTGCCAGGGTGCCCTACTGCTGCCTTCTGTCCTCTGAAATTTGCTTTTCTCCCATTGAATTGAATTTAGGGATTAAAGGTGGAGATAAACTGCACAGTATTTTGTCCAATTAAACCTTCTGGATGAGAAGACATTCAAATCTTTGTATTAACATATCTCTAATGATTTTAGTGGACTTTGTGGATGACAGTAGACCAGCATTGAAGGTCAAGTCTGAACAAACAACATGAAATTAGTGCAGGTTATGCAAAAGAGATTATTTTACTTAGTACTTCACAAACAAGCAATAACACGTACATCTTATTTTCTAGAGGATCATATAAGTATTTTTCAAAGTTGGTGTTTTTCTCATTTCCTGTACAGTCAGGTAGATAGTTTCCAATTATTTCAGATCAGAGTGCTTTGTATTTTTCCTCATATGCTGATACCACAGACCTAAAAATCCCACACCTGTTTAATCTGAAGGGCATTAGGTCCAAAGAAAAAATATGAAAGAACTAAAAAGCACATCCCTAGTTACACTTAGTTTGTTGGTAGAGTGAAGATAATTTGTGCTGCCTTCTTTTATACTTACTATTCTTTTTTTTTAAACACAATTACAATTGCCATGTGTGAAGATGGAAAACAAATTTTACCCAGTAGCTTCGTATGAATGACAAAATGCCATCCTCATAAGATTTGTAGGGTGAAGGGATTCCTTTTTCTGGACTGACTGGAAAAGAATGTAGAGAAGCTATATAAGGCCCTGACAGATCTGAAAAGGAAGATGGGTGGTGGAACAGGAAGCACTGACCTTCAAAGGTAAACACAATGTGAGAAGATCTGCTTTGACTGTAACTGAACAGTGCCCACCTGTTAAGGAGAAGTTAGCTTGGGAGCAGAGGAGCAAGGGGAAGGAAATGAAATTGTTAGAGTTCAGATCACATACACTGAGACAATAATTTCCATATATCACGTGTGAGATTCTTCTGCCAAGTGAGAAAGTATCATTGATTTTACTCACAGAGAGTTATGGCAGAAATGAGAAGCAGCATCATAAATCTGTACCAAACTCTGTTCATCACCATTTCCTCCACTCTCCAGCAAAGCAGGTGGGGCAAGAGTTCCTAAAAGACAAAAAAGTGGGGCAAGAGTTATAAAAGAGACAGTACTAGGAAAAAATGAAAGGGCATTGAGTGATTTGCCTTCAAGTGTGGATGTGATCCCTTACACAGCTGCAAACAAGTTGCAGGCATCAAACAAGTGAATAATGAGCTTCATGGCAGGTGTTGGCTGGATTTCTATTGTGTCACTCTCTCTGCTCCATGCTCTGTGTGAGCAGTGAGAGGGAGACAGAAACATCACCTGCTTGCTTAGTAGGAATTATATTGTCATTCAATCTCTATGAAGCAAAGCTGGAGAATATTTGCTGCCTGCTCATAGCCACTTCAGCTATGCAATACTGTGGGCAAAGAGTGATGGAGCCTAAGGACACAACTGGCCTTTGGAGAGTCTGCCCTCAGTTGTCCCTGAAAGGAACTTTCCCTACTATGGCAGTAATTTTGCTACAATCACATTATGATCCATATCTCTGGTCTAAAACATACTGCAAAGGGAATAGAAGTTTTGAGGGTTTTGTAGTTTTGCTTTGAGGGTTGATATGAGGGTGAAAAGTGAGAGAGAAGTGCCCCTGTCTAGTCTAGGGTAGGTAGTCTGTGCCTCAAGTAGTCATCTACAGGTTGACAGTGGAAAATATTTCAGTTTGTTATTTCTATTTCTCGGTTTGTTATTTCTAATTCTCTGTGTCTCCTTGGAACATTTTGCCCTCCATCAGCACATTCTCCCTCATTGGTTCCCTGTTGTACAGGAATGGACTTGGGACACGTGGATCCTCCAGTGCTGGGATGGTCTCACCCCACTCTCAAATGGCAGAATATTTCCTACATCTCCTTGCCCAGGGAAAGAGGGTGCCTTTTGTCACCACTAGTGAATTTATTTTCTCTTGCCCAGAGTTTTCCTCTCTGGATTACTGATATTTGATGATTTTCATTGATATTATGCTGGTCAAAGCTCTGGTAAATGTTTCTTCAGCTATATTTTTTGGCCTCTAATAATCTGATGTGATCTCCTGATATGAGAAAGTGAAGAACCTGCTTTCTGTTTTGGTTTCTCACAAATGTATTTGGGCACTAATTTAAACACCATTGCAGTTTACATCACACAGCAGCCAGGAAAAAAAGGATGGCTGAAAAGGCAGCACTGAGAAAATAAAGCAAAAATATAAGAAAAGAGAGATTCAGTTACCCATCCCTGAAATTCCTCTCTCTATGTTATTTATTGTACCTGTAAGTATGGTGCTGCCAGGGTGCATTGCTTCAATGGTCATTTTTTGGAATCACAGAGTCTGCCAAATTGGAATGCAGCCATCAGGATCATCGAGTCCAACTCCTGACCCAGCACAGGACACCCCAGGAATCACACCATATGCCTGAGAGCATTGTACAAATTCTCCTTCAACTCAGAAAGGCTTAGTGCTGTGAGCACCTTTATGGGGAGCCTGTTCCAATGCCCAACCACTCATCCACAATGGTGAAAAACCTTTCTCTAATAAATATATCCTTTCTATTAAATGTAACTTATATCCCTTAATGTTGATGTCAGACAATCAGTCAACAAAAGCCCAAGGCATGCAGACATTGAAGCTCCTGTGAGAAGGAAGATCATTCTGCCCCATTTTCCTACCTTTCCTCATAAAGGCCTTGAGCAGGTGGGAAAACAGTGCTAGTCAAGGTACACAATAACAAAAAATCCCCAGTGGCAGCATGAGGATATCAGATGAGGTCTCTCACACCCTGACAGTGGTTGGGTGAGTGTGATATACCCAGAATATAGACAGCTCCCAAACACTGGCAGAGATACGAGCTCCTTGAATGCATTTCATCCTGAAATCAGAGGAAAGTGTCTTGAGTAACTGCTCTGTGCATACTGGGATTCCTGGCTCCCAGATCCGGGTCTGGGAACAGAGTCTGATGTGCAGAAGGATATCAGGGGCACTCCCCAGGACTCTGGCAGGCAGGTAGGAATGACTGCACCCGAGTGGAGCCTTCCTGGGGGCCTCCACTCTGAGAATGCCACATTTCAGCAGCTCCCCTTGCAATAGAAGAACACAGAAAGTGTGGACAGGTGATATCACAGCACATCAGCTGAGGCTCCTATTGCTGCTAATGCTGACAGAGCTGAATGAGCAGAAGAAACAACTTAAAATGTGAGAGACCCCAGGAGAGACCCCAGAGGAAATACTCCCCAAAATTCTGCCACTTTAAAGCTGATATAAAGGGGTTTACTCACAGGAGTATTACCATGTATTAAAATGGGATTGCTCATGTGAATGCATCAGGTCTTGGGCAATGTTTGGGGTAATTTTTTTTCTACATATGAGGTTTCAATATTACTGTTGTCTTTTCTTACAAAGATAAACAGATTTTTAGCATGGTATGTCATATAGTTATCTTTTTCTAGTTTTATAAACACTATTTTACATAAAGTTTTTGATATTATTTGCGTCTCTTACTGTATCATTGCTATGTCAGTATTTGTTTCAAACTGATGAGAATGATTTTATCACAATTTATTTTACTGACTATATTGAAACGAGTTGCAAATATATAATGCACAATTTCCTTTTATATCAGTAAATTCTCATTCCTTTTAATCACTTTGTATGACGGCTTGCTTCCTGAAATCCAGTTTTGTTTCCTGCTTTTATCTTTTTCTTTTGTAGATATTGCTGACCTTCATCCAAATGCTGTTCTACAATCAGGTAATGTAACCACAAACTTTAAGCTTCTTCCCAGCTTTATTCTCTCTCACATATGATGGATGAGCTCCATTTAAGCCGTGGCCCCCAGTATCAGCATTCAGGTCCATGCACTGGAGATAATGGGGAGCTTTGCTGTACCTGAGGGAGCTGAGATCCGAGGGAATGAGGCAAGATGAAAAGAAGAGCTGCAGTAAAAGGGTTTGGCAAACTTCTTCACAGGACAGTGACAGTGACCTGCTCAGTGCCTTCTGTTTGAGAATCACCTATAAGTAGACTTTGCCACAGTGCTTGCTTAAGCTTCTTTGAATTAATTGCTATAGCTCTCAGCATTATTAATAATGTGTACTTTGTCACTGATAATCCAATTCATGTGTGTTATACCTCCTCCTTGGCTCAAAGTCTCATTAAATCTCCAAAGAGAGGTGTGTTGTCTTCCAGTGTGCCCACATATTTGTGTAAACCTCTGCAAAATCAGGTCTAGGAGCCCTGTCTTCAAAAATTTTTACTGACAGTCTGCCATGCAATGTACTATCAAAAACATATTAAAAAAGAAAGTGAACAATTTTTTCATCAACATTTACATGTATTATTCTGTCATATTTGCATGTTTAAAGTGTTTGTAGAACTGTGATACATGAGCCACAAAATTTTATGTACAAATCATGCAAACATTGCCTAATGTAGACTCTAAACAGCATCTGACTATTGCATTTCACTATCTGAATATTGCATCTGACTCAGGTGAAGCCCAGTGTTTAAGGCATTACTAGTAAAGTAATAGGTGACTTTTGGGAAATTAATTGATGATCTCAGACATTCTCCTTCTGGACAGTTCACATCATCATATAAATGAAATCATTATTGTACTGTTTTACAAGTTCAGGAGAGAGATAATGAATAGGTCAGGTAAAAGAGCTGAACGACATCTTGTCTGTAAAATAAGGTGGCAGCTAATTAACAGGATGCTAGGGTGATAACTTTTATTCCCACTGCCCTTCCATGTCTTCAGGTTGAAAAATAGAGCTTCTAAGCTCACTGAAACAAAGCTCCACACAGGATTCTGCAATTTCTACATGAAGCTGATTGTTTTCCTCTCAGAATTTTATACTAAATGTTTTCTAATCTCGTAACTGATTACTGGAAAATGAGGTTTTACTTACAAACAACCTAACCCTTGGAAAAAAATAAGGTGATTAAAAATGCAGAAGTAACAATATGCAAGAATGCAGCTTTAATTAAGTAACTTACATGAGGGGAAAAACATTCTAGTATATTTTTCATCTGTTGAGGGCTGTTAAAGAAGAGCATATTCTACTAAAAAGAGTTCAGCTATTTTCAGTATCTAAACCCAAATATATTTATTATAAAATTGAAAGGTCAGTAGGTGCCTTAAGATAGCACCTACTTTATCAACCCCTTGGAAGGCAGTATCCAGATGTATTATTCCTGACCTTTGTTTGTCTAACCAGTTCCTGAAAATCTCCAATAATGGAGATACCCTTTATCCACCCAACAGCACACCCCAATCTTTAATTTAACTTGCTTTTCTCATTTTTCCTCATATTTGCTCAAACTCGTCCATGCATCAGCTTAAGCTGCATCTTGTCTTACTGCCTACAGGTTTGGGAAGCAGATTATTTTGCTCTTCTTTGGACCAGCTTTTGATGCACTTTTGTATTTTTCTCATATGCTTTTTTCAGCATTCTCCTCTTACTGCCAAGAAACCTGAGTTTGTTATGTCCTTCATTGAATATCATGTTTACTTTGCTTCTGAAAGGTTTTGCTACTTTTCTTTGGGCTCTGCCATTAAAACCTCACTAAAGTGAATCTATATGTTAACTGTTCCTTCCCTTTTTACCTCCAAAACCTTGTCCTATGATAGCATATTTGGTTTTCTTGACAAGATTTTTTCTGGACAAACTCATGACCTCAGTCATGACCCACGTACTTATTACTGATAGGGCAAGAATCAAATCTTCATCTTTCTCGTCTCTAAAGTATAAGCCAGATGCGAAGTTTCTCATTATTGATTAATAGTTTTTTCATCCTTATTATTATGGCAGTATTCAAGGGACTGAGAACATAAGAATACGACATGGAATGTGGGGTTTGAACATTCTTCTGAGACATGTCAATAAACAATCTGCTCAAGTATAGTGTATGAGTGTCCAGTGAAACCTGTAAAAATTCCTGAAGTCTTATCTGTCTGGTGAGCTTGTCTTGGAAGATATGGTGGTCTTGTCATGACACACAAAGAATTTGAGCATCTGTGTCAATGAAAGGTCAAACAGAACTCACTTTTGTGTTGCCACTGCAAGGCTGAAGGTTATTGCTTTCCCAAGGAGCCTCTGCTCAGCACAGCACTGATGAAAGGTCAGACAGCCAGTGGAAATCAGCAATAGTGTGGAGCTGTGTAACCAGATAGCCATAAATCTCGCCAAGTAATAGCACAACAAAACAGATTGGCCTTATCCATAAAAATTCATGATGTAACTGGAAATTTAGAATACAGGTAAGACAATGATTATACAAGCATCCTGATAATTTCATTTCAATTTATTAGTTTCTCCTCCAAAGTTTGTTTTCCCATTGGAAAACTTTCCTCCTGGGTTATTATAAAACAACTTCTCCTGTCTTTAATAGTTTTTCTCCTCCCACACGTTTCCATAGCTCTCTCCCTGGATGTCTCTCCTTAGAATGTGAGTAGGAAAAATAGAGCAACAGTAAAGCCAGTAAGACTTCTTGCTCCCCCATGAAAAGCAAAGCATAGCAGCAGATATAGACAATTCTTCTAACTTCCTTGCAGAATAAAACCAACAAACATGCAGTTGCATGAGGGACTTCTCCCCTCAGTTCCTCTGAAGAAAATAAAATACACATGACATTAGTAATGAAGTCCTGCTTTGTCACTTAGTACATTCTCAAAAACATGCTATTGTTGCTAAGAATCATATAGAATAGAAGTAATAAGGCAATAAACAGCGCTTACGGGGTTTGGCACAATTTCATCCTTGAGAAGGCTCCTTCAGGGGGGCCCCAAGCAGACATTTGTGCAACGAACAGGAGTGCTGGAGATGGAATATCGCATCTGCTGCAGGGTTTACACCCTGCACAGCCCTGCTGGCAAGGAGGCACAGAGGAGGAAATAGTGCAGTGCAAATGTGGAAGGTTCAAGTGGGATTTAGGGAGGAGGGAATTCAGGTGTTATTTCAGGCCTCCTGTGGACTCATGTTGGCTGGCAACCATGTACCTGTAATCCTCTTGTCCCTTTCACCAGACCACACTAGATTAATTCTCGTGTCTGTTGCTGACAGGTTTACGAATTACCTCATTAGCTCCTGTGAGTCTGCATTCAGTGTGCAGGAACAAATAAGCAAAGACAAACAAAGACAAAAATTCCACAGCAGCCTGGAATTCATTTGTCAGGCAACACAATGGTATGGTATAAGGAATTAATGCAACAACAACAACAAAATCCTGGACAAAATAATTACATTTCATTTATGCCAGCTGCAGAAAGGAATACATGGTTTGATTATTTATTGGAACTCTATATTGATCAATCTTATAACCACATTTTCCTGGAGACCATGCACTTAAACTTTACCTGCAGGTACTCTCTGTGTATTGAGCTACAATTAAGTTACCATTAAGTGATTTATTTTCCTTTTTTGTAATTTTTTACAGCATTATGTTTGTTCTAGGAACAAACAGTTCCATATGAATGTATACCATTGTAAAAAACACATATTGTAGAAATATGTGTTAAAAATATAAAAAATAGCTACAGCTGTGCATGTTTTCAAGATGAAAGAAAGGAACTTTTTTCCTCTATAAAATATTTAAAAAATTTAAATTTATGTGCTACATATTAATCTTATAATTCCTAGCTGAGCAAACCTGTGTTGGGGAAGACAATCTTGCATATCCATTTTTAAAGTGAAAAAGCCTACCAAGCTTCCTAAAATCTTATAAGCTTCTCTTATGGGAGCTAATTTTCAGTCATATATTTATAAAGACCATCTCCTTATTGCCCATGCTCTGCCAAGTTTGCAGCTTAGCCTGAAGAGAGTTTTTTTCTGCAAAATAATGTGCAAAAAAATCGTGCTCAATTTTTGTGTGATTTTCTCTGTTCTGCCAAATATGAATGCATAAAGTTCATTGTTAAGTGCCTGAAAAATTAGCTTTCAGTAGCAGAGTCAGCAACTCCTATGCACATATGTGAGATATTTTGACCCTTCTGAAATACAAATACTAATTTTTAGAGCCAAAGCATGGCCTTTTTTTTTTTTTTTTTGAGATGACAAACTTGGATTGTAAGCCTGAAAGTTAAAACGGGTGAAATATGATGCCTGGATTAAAAATTGCTTTGTAGACATCTTAGAAAGTAAGTGGAAGGCATAATTTCAGGAGAACAATGCTAACAGTGCACAGATCATACAGGAATGAATACATTACAGAAAGTATCAGACAGCATACATTAAATTGGATGAGGTACTGTGGGATTTTTGTGTAATTTTTACAGTAAGCAGGCAGAGAAAAGTGTGGCAGCAGTGTGAATGACAGCCCATGCAACCAGTGGAGCCAGCGACCATGAGATGCTACTTACCAGGGAGCCATCCACATGGGAGGGGTTTGGAAGGTCTCTGTGCCAAAGCAGGGCCACCTCTTGTGTCAGGCTGCACTGCTCAGGGCATTGTCCTGCTGGGTGTTTAAAAACAACAAGGACAAAGGTGGCACAGCCACCTTTCAAAAATAACAGGTCATGGCCTCGCAGCGACACTGAGCAGCTCTCCTGACACCCCTCGGTGTCTTCATCAGACACCCAGATTCATCATTGGTGTGCGTATTCCAAGAATTCCTGAACTTGATTTTCCTCTAGCAAGGGTGACTTCTTTGCCTCAGACTTTCTCAGTGGTCTCAGGAGCCTGGGATTAATTCCTAAAGGCCAGTGTTGCTAGGAGAGACTGAGGCAGGAAAAACATTGAGAACCTCAGGCTTTTCTATGTCTTTTGCTGATGACAACAAATGGGGCTGCTGCCCCATTTGGAAGCAGGCACACATATTTTCTCATTTTCCTTTTTCTGTTTATGTACCACTAGAAGCACTTCTTGCTCCCTTATACCTGTTGTTTGTTTTCAGCTCCTCTGCTTATCCTGTTTATGTTAAAATTTAGTGAAGAGCTCCATTTTCATCCATGCTCATCTCCTGCCACATTGGCTTGATATTCTGCTCCTTGGGTTGGCCCATCCTGGATGGTTTTCCACACTATGTTGTCCCTTCAGCAGATATCAGGGTCTGAAACCTGAGATTCCTTCCAGTTATCTGAAGGACTGAAGCTGGGAGGCTGTCCCACATGCCAAGGAGACTGGTGGCCTGCAGATGCACACAGACCTCTGCTCCTCCTGGTCTTCAGGCCACAGGCAGTGCTGTACAGCTCTTCAGAGAGGCACTCAGATGTGCTGATTTCCCAGAAAATGTATGAGATTTTCCCCCATATGCCTGGGAGACATTTCAGCAGTTGAGGCAAAGAAGAAAACACGAGTAAGATCAAATGTTTGTAACTTCCCAGGTCTACTTCAGATTAAGAAAATTATATCACCATGGCACATTTGTTGAGTCTTCAAACACCATTAGATGTACCTCTTAGAGCACATTGTCCTGCCTGTAGAAAAACAGCTCCTGATTTAATCTTGGACAATCTACAGGCACTGGTTTAAGACAGAATTATCAGTCACCTATAAACTGTAGTCAGATTTGATATCCTGGTAAGCCAAAAAATAAACCAAAAGACCAACACCAAAATGTACTACCAAAAAGTTAGCAGACACTTAACTAGACAGTTGCTAAAAGTACAAAAATATTCCAGACAGCATGGACACTGTTTGAAAGCTCAGACAAATATTTTTGTGTCAGTTAATGTGCATTGCAAATCAATGTTTTAGGTTCAGAGAAAGTGTATCATAACTCAGAAAGGACTTGGAGAGGATCTTAAAAAAGAAAAAAGGCCATGCTAAAGGAAGAGAAAGAAATAAACTCTTGAAAGTAAGAAGATGTCTATAAAAGTCTGCTCAACTGAGGAAAGTACAAAGAGACACAAACTCTGGGAAGGTAAAAGTTAATTCACAGCAAGTCAAGCCAAAAAAGATTTTGATGAGAAAATTGCTAAAAGCATTTAAACTAGCCATAAAAAGACAACTTATAAAAACTATCGGAAGCAGGAAGCCTGCCAGAGAATCCATGGGGCTGAGAGCTGACATAAGCACAGAAGGATTGCTCAAGGAGAAAAAGTCATGAATTGTCTGTATCAGTTTTTTATACAAAAACTTAGCGATATTCCTAAATTGGTTATAATCTTTAGTGGGATAGGGGTTTAAAGAACCCACTCAAAACTAAGGCATGGAATATATTGTAGAATATTGTCAAAAATGCTAAAATTTTACTTAAATGAGATGATGTTTGCTCATAGGTTTGTAGGGAGTTATCAGAGAGAATTGCTGAATTGTAATGGATAGGAGTATATTACCTCTAGTCAAAAGAGCCTGAGCTTCAGGCAAATATGAAAATGGCACTAATTTGGTTAAAATGAATCTAAGAATGGTAAAAAAAATCACACATTACAAAGAAAGGTATCTGTAAGACTGGCAAAAATAATAAGAAAATATAGAATGAAAGGACACACAAATAAATATTAATATAATGATCAGGAATTTTGTAGAAGAAGGTAATACCTTACAGCATCTCTCAAGTTTTTGAAGTCTCAAGAGATGCAACAAAAAAGAGGATATGTGCAAAAGAGAATCTAATACATGAGTTTTGAAAAGGCTTTGGCAAGACTTTTCAGTAGAGGCTCTTAAAGAAAAGGTCAGAAAAAGAAAAAAGCAAGGTACTGTCATGAATTTATAACTGGATAAAACACAGAAAACAACAAAAAGAGATTTGTTTTTAAAACAGGAAGAAAGATTGAGCATGATCAGTGACATCGTGATCAGTGCCACTCAAAATTTTTATCAGTGAGTGGGAAGACCACTTGAATGAAGAGGTGACAAAATTTCATGACAGTATAAAATTATTCAACAAAATGAAAATTAATGCTGCCTATGAAGATCTACTGAAGGGTCTTGCAATATGGAGACTGTGAAGATACAACGGCAGGTGATAGGACTGTGCAAAGAGGCTGAGGCTATTCTTCTAGTGGTTATTATTTGTCACTTTTTCACTTAGTTAAATTATTTTGATCTAAAATGAAAGATAAACCAGACCAAGGCTCTTTGTGGATGAAAACTCTGGCAGAACATTACTAACCTTTTCAGTGTTACCTGGCTGTGTCATTGCTTTTACTCAGTGGAACATTGTGGAAGCCAACCAAGAAAAGGATATTTTCATGCTTTCCAGTATCAACAGTTAGAGTCCAAATAATTTTGTTTTGATTT
Organism: Zonotrichia leucophrys gambelii; assembly: GCF_028769735.1. NCBI lineage: Eukaryota > Metazoa > Chordata > Aves > Passeriformes > Passerellidae > Zonotrichia > Zonotrichia leucophrys. The sequence goes on along the minus strand of NC_088169.1, from coordinate 18,674,688 downwards.
AAAAAAATGTCCCAAATGATTGGTGAAAAGATCAGAAAATGTTTCCTATGATTTACTTTCATCTCTTGGCAAATCATTTGAAGAGGAAGGTTTTTTTGTCACTTAGTATTTTGGCAAGAATTTTCCAGCTTGCCTCACATTGATCTGAAACTCCCTTTTGAGAACAAAGGCATCGTAGGGATATGTTTGTGCATTATTGCCTTTCAGATTCATTATGCAATAAATGTAATCTGTGTGCATCCTCACCAGAGATTGAATTTTAAATGTCAAATGGATCCACCAAGGGCACAAGGAACTGGAACAATAATTCAAAATAATTTTTGAATGTGTTAATGCAAAAATATGTAAGTTCAGTAAAACACCATTGAAGTGCTTCAATGATGATGAAGATTATTTCAGAAGATTTGTTCCCAGTGTAGGTGGAAAGGTCCTGCTTTTGATAGGCATATGGGTTGGATTTTATGGTTTTCCCTTGAAAGCAATGGAAAGCCCTTGCGTGGGAATTTTAGCTCTTCACAGTCAGACAGGAAGAATTTCCTTGCCTGTCTCAAACCTAACTGTGCAGGAAATGTAATACCTGTGGGTTGTAGCATCAGCCAGCCCCCTTGGGGCAGTGCACATCCTACTTTACTAAGCACAAATGTTAGCAGAAAAGTGTCTTTCTGGACAGGGAGGGACTGGTGCTTGGAGGTCAGCTATCAAATCCCTGCTCCTACAAAACCTTTGACATCACTGATATCCTGGAAATGCATTTGTTTTGAAGATGAGAAAAACATACCAGAAAATGTAGACTTGATTGGAAAATTCATAAGAAAAAAGCTTATCAATATATATTTCATAACGTATAGAAAAATGCCTATTATTTTCTCAAAGAATGAAAAAACTGGTTTAGTACATCCACCTCAGCAGTGAGTATGAGTGGGGAAATTTAATAATGTTTTAATATCAGCAAGATGTAAACTGTGTGTAGTGTATCAGAGAACTTCAGTCAAAAGAATAGAAAATAGAATATTGTTTTCAAGGTGCAATAAACAATAACATAGTTACTAGATCTTCTCCTATATGAAGGAAGAGCTCCCTCTTTGAAGGGCCTGGCAATCTTCAAATGCTTTTAAGAAGCTGCTGGCATAGAGCTGGTCAGGCATTCAGCAAAATCCATGGCCTTGGTATATTCTGCATTCAGCATAAATCAGTACCTGTGCTGCAGATTAGAGCACTACATTGGAGAATGCAGAACGAATTTGCATCTGGAATCTGGCAAGGCCAAAATCCACTGTTCCCTTAAAAGTTAATATAGTAAACCCAAAAATTCCTTATATTCCTTTGTCTCTGTCTGAATGGCACTTACATGTATCCAGAGCTGTGCAGACTGTTACAGACAGTGCATTTTATGCAGGGAATGGGGGCTTCCAGGTGGAATATTTGTAATGTTTTGGCCTCCCAGCTGAAAAAAAAGCTTCCCTTCATTAATGGGTTTAATTCATTGCACCTCCTTCACAGGAAAGTGAACTTTGAGTGATATTAGTTTCTTTCAATATTTCAATATTGCTTTTAATTTCAATGGAAAACATTTATACCATTCTTGATGCTGCAAGTGGTATGGATTCATAATTTAGTATCTTTTCCAGTGAAAGACCTGAGACATCAGACTTGGTGTCAGGATAAAAACAAACAGAAATAGTAAAGCTAAATAGGTATGAATTCTTAGATCACAATAGAATTTTCCAGGTCAGAAAACAGGAATGAACTTTTCAGAGAGGAGAAAATTTGTCAGACATTGTTTCTTTAGAACCCTAATTAAACCAATTAATCCACCCAGCATTCAGACAGAGTTGTACACACCTTGGTGAAAATGGGACCACAGGAATGAGAATTTTACTTGGTGAAATAAAATGTCTACCTGGTTTTTTTCTTAAATAAGAGCCATTTTCTTCACTCAGAAAAATGCCTCCACAGTGTGTTTGAGATCTCAGGGTGTGTAGAATTGTGCAAATCAGCTTTTCTGGCAGGCTGGATATCAAAGTACTCATCTTTTCAGTGAAGATAGAGTGCAAATAATGATGTTAATACTGAAATTACTCACTTCCAAAATGTAGAATATTGCTTTCTTTTAAAAGGAAAACTCTTCAACCTTCTTTGAATGACCATTAACATTGGGTATTACTCTGATTAGATATCCCTTTGATCCATGTGGCCCAGTAGGAAACGTATGCAGAGATAAGAAAGAATAATTTTCTTTAGATCTGTGTGCCACTGCCTTATGTATTCAGATGTTAGTACAGGTTTTTAGGTTTGTGAAGGGTGTGGAGGTTTGTGTGTTTCTGCTTGAAATTATCATTGTAAGAGAGAAACTAGTAGTGCCTTTTTGTTGTAAGTCACTAAGTGCTCAGTGGCTCTGTAAATACCTATTACCCTTTTTTTTTCAAGCCCCCACACCACTCTGCTGGTATTAGCTGTGTTAAAACCATGGAGATTTTGTGCTGGAGTGATGCTGCAGAAACCTTTCCATCTCTCTGAATGCTAGGTGAATTTTCAAACCTTTGCATGTACAGATTAGCTCTGGTAATATTGTAAGATATTTTTGCAACATTTATCAGCTCTGCTGTCATTTCACCATGGAGCTGCAGAAACTCTCTAGGAAACTAGGGCAAAACTCATGCTCATGAGACCCTGAAAAAGGTGGTGTGGGGACCATGACTATCAGGAGGGACTCCGTCCATTCCCATAAAATGTCAGCAGGAAAAACAGAGTACTACTGCAGAAAATTAGAAAGAACAGGTCCTTTAAGTACTGTAAACTTTAAAATGTCAATAATGTTTTGAGTTGGTGCTTTGTAGAGCTGGCTGCCCTGTTCTGAGTTGTGAGGTCGGTTTTGGAACACTACAGGAGAAGCCGAGCTGTCCTTGGACACAGTTTCTGGCCAAGGTTTGTTTGCCCCTTGGGAACAGAGGCATGAGTTGTCACCTGGCAGCTATTATACTTTAAAAAAATCCTGTAAAGAGAGAGGCTCCCCACTGATTGTGCAGGTTCATACCATGGACTGCCTATATTTTGTGGTCAGGCTCTTTGGTGTCAAGCAGTTGAAACTGTAGTAAGTGGTGGAGTGCCTTTGTCATTTCACCAATGGAAAGGAATCTGTTTTTACCCTTGAATCTACCTGAACTTTGAACTGGACCAGAATCTGTGGGATTCATATATACCTAAATCAGACCATGGGTAAGTGCTCTGCAACAGCCAGAACATTTACTGGAAAGAACAGAAAAGGGTTAAGTTCTGCTCCTGGTCACATAGAACGCAATCTGGCTTTGCAGACTTAGTGCTTTTTAGAAGTGTTGACTGTTGAATCTTTATGAGCACTGGACTTGTTGAATTTTGTCTGGAGTCATAAGTCAGCTGGAGTTGAGTCTTATGACTGGACTTGCTGTAATTTTGTCACTATTTATTTTATTCCAAATTTGTGGGGAATTGAAGATTTTAGGGGGGTTATTTAACCACAAGCCCCCAGTCTAAACTCACCTTACACCAAGCAGCTCTACCCAAATCCATTGGCTGGGCATGGTTATTTCACAGCAGAGGTAAAACCACATGGGAGTGATAAAGGTGTCTTGGACCAGCTGGACAGTCCCTGATAGAGGGGTTTGCTCACAGTGAGTGTGACCTCTCATCCTCCTGCCTTGCTGTATTTTCTTGGGGGGTGGCTCTGCACACACATACCCCCAAGCTGGTTCCAAAGGGGAATTAGAAAGCTCTTGCATCTTATACAAAGTCCAAACCTTGCTACCTGGAAAATTTTCTAGGGTATTCCAAATACCCCCAAAAGCAAAGGAAGCAATCTGAATTTATCTGCTGTCAGAACATCAGAAGATAAAGGAGAGAATCAGTGCCTACATTTTCCTACCTCTGAATAACTATTGAAAAGTTTAATGATGTAACCCGAAGTGTCACATTAGAAAAAAAGCATAGGTGGAGGTTAAAATCAGGAAATTGTCATGATGAAACTGACAACTGCAAGAGATCTAAAAGGAGACTGTTCTGGAAAAAAATTTCAAAGATTAATTGGTAAAAAACAGTGTTATTTTAGAAGCTCCCATCAAGAAAAACAACTCTCCAGAAGATGTTAAAAAGAGTATGAGTTTTGAGATTAATATTTCCAGCTGAGGAAATACCCAAAAAGAAAAAAATTTAAATGTTGTTGCCTGAAAGGTTTTCAGTTATCTGTGCAGATTAAAAAAGGAATTGAGATTCTGTGTGAGGCTACAGGCTGTGCTGCTCAGAGACCCTCTTTGTAATGAGACTTCTGAATGTTCTGCTTGCAATGCCAAGGAAATTATCCCTGGTATGCAGAATCCTTCTGAAGTGGTGAAAAAGTCTGAATTAGGGACTTGGTTGGAAGCAAGAAACACCTTAGTGTGGGGGTCCAGTTTTCTCCAGACTTAGACATATTTAGAGACTGACAAGTGTTTCTTTTTCCTTGTTTGGGAGGCAAAAATGTTGTGAAAGAAGTTACAGCTTCATTCACAAAGTCAGACTGGGCATGTAGCTGTTGAAATATCTTAAAAACGTGTCATAGCACCACTTCAAAGAGTCAGACCAACACTTGGTGCACCAAGTGTTAGGAGAGGTTGCAATACCTGGGGCAGGTGTTCTCACCCTGGTACTTCTGAATTTGCACCCCACCATTCTAGGTGGCTGGTGAGGTCACTGCTGTCATGTGAAAAAGAGGTCATGAAGCATCACTAAGGTTTATAACACTGTGTTATACTTTGTTAGGCACCTGCTTTATCAAAGCCCATGTTCCTTGAAAGAAATGTCCCTTTTCTCAGTTGCCTTGCAGGAAGAGTTTGTGGGACATGGTGTAATTAAGTATGATTAAATGTGAGAGGATCTGTCCTCTGTTCTGAGGACACAGAGTTCTTTTTTTCCCCTTCATTTTGAAAAAGCAGTAGAATAACGAGGGAAATTATCTAGTCTGATAATGATCAGCCTGGTGAGTGGCTGAGACATCAGCACACTAATTATACCTCCTTACACTTGTTTGTGATTTGTTCCTGTGCTCACAGTTCCACAAAGTGTTTGATATATACCACAGAATGGAAGAATGAAATGGTCACAGGGGCTATGATTACCCTTCAGGGTAAATAAATAACATTCTCAGTCCTGTAGCAGTAGCTGTCTCTTCAAAGCTGCCCTTTCCTGATAATTAAAGGCCCATTGGAGTCAGTGTCATTACTCCTACTGATTTCTGTAGGAACCAAGCAGACCACTTCTTTTCTACTCTGTTGACTGGAGGCTGGTTTTTTTGAGACAGAATGATAAAAGATGTGGCAGGAAATGTCTAACCCTGGCTCACAATTCTCACCATGTCCAATATCCAGAGCTTTCCAGCAGCAGAAGAGTGACAGCAGATTTTCCTCTTTTTTTCAATGATCATAAACTCTTGTCAGATGGGCTCAGTGTTTCCAGTTCCTGCTCCTGCAACTGTGGGAGCCTGGATCTAGCAGGGAACCACTGCAAAACTCCTGTCTATGTACCTTCTGTGATGGTGGCACCAATAAGGGATTTAGCTGTTGTAGCACAAGATAAAAAAGGAACAACCCCCAAACCCCTGCTATATTGGAAAATGGCACAAAACCCACTTAACTCACTGCTTTAAATCCAAGTCATTCCTGAAGATCTCTCCCAGTAACAGAATTTCATCATGTGCTCATGAATCTACCTTGCCTTGTTTCCGTGGACTGGTTTGTATTCACATGTGTGAGTGGTACACCTTGTCTGTGAATGTCTGTGGTGTCTGAAAGAACTGTGAGCTTTTTTTTTGCTCTTTGTTAAATCTGCTTTTCCATGGAATCCTTGATGCTGTTTTACTACATCTATAACAATTTGGTTTTGAAGCACATTCCTTTTTAACATTGTGCTGAATTCAACTTGATACCAGGTAGAGCCCTCGCCATTTGTCAGGAAAAGCTAATTTTGTGATTGCATATTAGACCTATGATGTGCGTAAAACTTGCTGTTACTACTGCCATAAGCTGTTAGAAATACACAAAAATATCTCAGATGTGCATTGTGAATCTTCTTATTAGTGACAATTTATTGCAGCTGAGCCCCTGCAATAACAGGGGGTTTATCAGTGGGAGAAATTAGGAAGGGTAAAAAATGAATATTCTTAAGTAAGCTGTAAGCAAAGGAAGTCCTTGCTGAGAAATCAGACCATATATTTGTCAAGAAAACTATTTTTTTCCTGATTGAGATGATCATATTAAAAATAAGCAAAATAAACCTGAAGATGGGCAGTAAGGAGTAGTCATATTCTCCTGTTTAGTGTTTGATTATCACTTTTCAACTGTTGCCAGACTATGGGAAATGGGCAGAATCCTACTCTGAACACATGAATGGAAAAACCATTAATGGAAAAACCATGTAATCTGCAGAGTGGGGCAGGGAGGTGCAGTGATGGAGGCACCTGTCAGCTGAGCTGGGATGTGTCTGCTCCCAGAGATGTCACCCTCTTCCATCCTGTGAGCACTGCTGCCTTATGGAGGGCATCAATCTTGTGGGTTTCTCCTCTAGAGAGGTGTTGGAAGTGCAGAATTACTCATGAAAGGGAACTCAAAGCAAGCCTGAGCTTCAGTGAGATACAGGTTAGATAACATTGTTCAGGGCCTTTCCCAGGGAAATCCTGAATAGCTCTTCAGGAAATAGATTCCACAGCCCTTGTGGAAGAACTTGTCCTAGGGTTTGACTATTCTTCCTGTCAGAAGATTTTCTCCGAATACCTCAGCAGAATTCCCTTTGTTGCAATGTGTGTCTACCTCTCATCTTTTTCACTATGTATCTTCAAGACAAATGTGACACTTCTTTTTCTAGCCTCCCATTAGGTGGTTGAAGATTGTTGTAATGTCCCACCCTTAGACTCCTCATCTTGAGAGTGGTCCAACACAAAAAAGGCAAAAAGAGCCTTTCGTACGACTGTGAGAGGAAGGAAGGTCATTGACAGGCTGTCACATAAAAGATGGAATATATGGTTAGGAAATATTAGTTACAGAACTAAAAATGTCAATATATGTGGAGTGCAGGTTGAACTTTGTTGTTTGTCAAAGTTCTGAGAAAGAGAGGAGAGTTTTTATTTTAATCACATCTTGCTGTGTAGCTCTACTTGTAGTACAGATTTTTGTGTCTCCTAGTGTGACCTCTTGTCTTCCAGGTACTAAGACAAGGGAGGGTTTATAAAATATATTGGTAATATTCTGCTCTCAGCAGCTTTTCACCTAACAGAAACATCCAAATCACCGCTTCCTCTTTTCTCTTCACAGTCATCTTTCTTCTGCAGAAGTGCTTTGCTATGTGTGCAGAGGAGTAGCTGATGTTTGCCACTGTGATAAACAGCAGATTTTATCTCTGTGACATGTGTTGCAAGACTATCACTCCCTGCAATCACAGTGTTTTGTACAGCAGTACTGCATTGCAAGCAGATACCTCATTTGATTTTCAGGCACAAGTTAGAATATTTTTAATGTTACATATCTTAAAATACTTCACAGAGGCAAATATCCATGTTTTGAATGATTCCCTTCACAGTTTACCTGAAAAAACCTGACCCTTTTTTCCCCCTCATTCTTTTGTCATTCATTCTCCCTCCATTATTTTAGTGATTTCAGTGTGTTCTGTTCTAATACAGATAGCAACATGCTGTTGACTGATTCATCTAGATATGGAAGATTTCAAACAATTGAGTTGCATTTATTGCACAAGCTGGAATATGCCTGTCTTGTTTGATGTTGACACTTTGTCAATATTTCTTTTTCTTACTTAAAGTCCATCACCGACTTCATTATTCCTCTAACCTGTCACTCCATGTAAAACAAGCCATAATAATTTTCACTTTTCAGAAAAATTCTCACCCTGTATTCTCAGACAGAGAAACATTTTGAATTGTGTCTCTACAGGAACCAAACCAGATAAAAAACTGCTCCAGTGTCCACCCCTGAGGGATGATGCTGGGTATGGCTGCCAGCCGGACTTGGCACCAGTGATGACAGCAGTGGGTTCCATCACCTTACAAGAGATGGAGATGAGGCTGACCAGCCTCTCGTTACTTACCTGGATCCTCCTGCTTGCCCTTCTTGAAGAGAGATGAAGACTTGCTACAAAGATTCTTGCTGCTGCCATGTTCCTATCATTTTTTAGAAAAATGATCTTTAAAAGATAGAAATTAAAATTATTGTTTTGACAAGACTAACTAGTAGTGAAATGCTGTGATTTGTGATTCCTTAGACCTTGGTAACTATTTAGATCTAGAACAGTTGCTAACTTGCAGACTTGCAATATAGATGCTCATTTTAACCAGAGACAGAATATTTTATTAGCTGTATTTTATGAAATACCTTCTGTCTTCAGCAACTGTGGTCTTTAGGAAGGTATCTGCCAGTCCTAATGAGTTGTTGTTGTTCAATTTTCCAGTGTGTTCCAGCTTCTCATACTCCTATTCATGGCCTGGCCTCACTACTCGAAATTTCTGATGCTGGATTAGAGACTGTATAATTTTGTTGTGAAATGGTGGGGAAGAATTATTCAAATAATTATTTTAATTATTTTCATTGTTGCTTCATTTTAATTTTTGCTCATCTTAAGATTTGCTAATTCATTAAGAATCATTAGAGTAGGAAAAGACCTCCAAGATCAACCTTTGGCTGAACACTCTGTGTCGAATAAACCTCAGCACTCAGTGCCATGACAAGTAATTTCTTGAACACTTCCAGGCATAGTGACTTCACTTCTTCCTTTCCTGTTTCTGTATTAGCTGAAGACATCAGTCAGATTTCTGTTATACCTGGTAATTATTCTCCCTATTCCCTTTTTTCTTTCTGTCTTTTTTTCTGCACATTGCCAGTGGTGGCTTGCTATTTCCCCAGCTGTCTTCTCTTGGGTCAGTTTTATTTCTTCCAACTGCACTTCAGTAGGTTTTTAACTTTGGTACATACCCAAATGATTTCCCTGGTTATTGGCTTACTTTTTCTAGTCATCACATGATTTTATCCACGAGGATAAACTTTCAAGACATTCTGACAAGAAGAGTGAAACTTTAAATGATCTGCTGGGAAAACCCCAGCTATTCATTAGCTGTCTAGAAACCCTGTTGCTCAGTTCAATGGGGGCACTTCTGTTAATTAAGGATAAGAATGCACTTCACCAATGGAAAATGAAGAGGAAATATCAGGAGATGAGGAAATGAGAGATTTTCCAGCATGGAGTATTTAAAGAAGTGACCCTCAAGTGAACTTTAACTACTCCTACAGACAGCAAAAAATTCAAAGCAGTTGACAATAACCTTTAAGGTGAAGGATGAATGTTGAGGGAGGAAAAAAGAAAAAACCTCACCCAAACCACACACACATAAAACCAGTTTCTGGATTTATAGATTGCTACAGGGTACTGAAGGTGGTTAACTTATTCAATTTCTGTAAATCTCTATGTGGAATAGGTCATCCAGATAGAGAATCAGTAATGCTACTTCTATAGTAGCTCTACAGTGTAAACTATTAGATAATTTTCCTAAAGATTATTGATAATATTTTCTTATAATTACTCAGAAATCCACATATATTTGTGACCTCTAATAGTAAAGGAACTTGTATTTATACCTGGAAGAGAATACTTTCTCAGCTTCAACCCTAGCCTGAGAGATCTGTTTTCCTAGCTTTGTTATTCCTGGCAAGAACGGAAGTCCACAAGGGTTTCCTTCTTCATAACCCACAGGTTTCTGTACCCTGCAGCCATTCTGAGTTCTTAACGAGCCAGCTTCTGAGTCAGATGTAGGAAGGTGATATATTTACAACAAAATAAAATTGCCATTGGAAGTCTGGAAACTCAAATAGTTCCCACTTTATTTCTCTCCCTATTTTCATCATAATATCATAAATTAAATTACCTTTTATTATCTTGGAAAGGCCTTTGTAGCTACAAATCCAAAGGGTTATAGCAGGAAGACAGTTCATTCTTCCTCCTAGCCTTTAATTCAGTTTGCACCTCTGCCACTGGATCTCAGCTGAAAAATAAAGCATGATGGAAAAATACACTAAGGCTTTTTGATGTTTCTGAGTTATAAACAAAAATTTAACATTTTGAATGGATAAGAGCTTTTGTTAATTTTCCTTCCAAAATTCTCAAATGCTGAACCTTTACAACTCTCAGCTTCATTAATTAATTATGTTGAACTTGCCCAGAACCATGATGTGTGCCTCAGGATTTACCCTGGCTGTGTTTGGGAGCTCACAGATCCCAGTGTTGCTGCACTACACTGCATCTGATGGCCACAAGAGTGAGCTGCTTCTGATAGGATTTCTAATTCAAAAATATGTTTAAAGAACTAGATGCTTGAAATGGCAGTTTTCTTGCTTTTACATTCTTACATGAAAAAATTACCTTATTAATTTTTAAATGGTAGAATATTTTACACAAATGTTAAAAATCACAAATTGAAAGAGAATCTTTCAAATTATTGACTGGTGGAAATGACATATTTTGAGCATTTGTTCCAATCAAGCAGCAGTTCAGATTTCCTTCCAGATATCTTATTTCTTCTCCTTTACTGGTGGAATCTGGCAGTATTCCTCTCACAGCCTCTGTAGTGTGATGTGTGCATGTGAGAAGAAGCAGAATGATTTCTATGCATCAGGTGAAATGGCTGGGATGGCTGGGATGAATGATGATTACCAGGATTTCCATTGTGAAGGCAAAGGAGCAGAAAATACTGTGGCAGAAAGAATCCTTCAGTCTAATCCAAGCACTGGAGCTGTAGCCTTCAAAGGCCCTTATTCAATTATTCTCACATTTGACCACTGCCTTAATACCCTTTTTGTTCATTAATATTCTAGGTCTGTGAAAAGCTAAAAGGTACCAAGACACAATCTATTAGCATGTTAAAAGGCCTAATGCAGGGCCATGTTTCAGCACAGTGTGATGTTCTCATGCAATGTTCACTGAAGAAATTACTTTGTCGTAGAAAAACAGCCACCTGTGTTTTCTGAGGAATAAGTAAGGGGTGGAATGAGGAGGAGCCCAACCTGTCTGTGAGAACACACATGCAGATATTCTGTCCAAGTGTTTGAATAAACACCTGATTTTGCAATGAAGCTTTCCATATCCTAAATTCTTTTCAGCAGAGATATAATATTAATTTAATAATTTATCTGCCGTTTTTTGTATTTCAAGAAAATGTTTTGAAGCAGCTTGTCTTTGTGTATATGACCCAGAAAGGGCTATACACATCCCAGTTTAAGTATCTCTCAATATCATTCTTAAGAGGGACAGTCAAAAAAAGAAAGATATTAGTTTAATTTAATGCCCAATTCTGCCCAGCTTTATTTTTTTTTTAATTTCTCAAAAAACCTTTTAAAATGAAGTATTTTTATTTCAGTTTTTAAATTTTACCAGTTGGACTTAGGTAAGGTCAAGATCCTTCCTCTCCAAACACATTTTTCCTATCTAATTGCAGGCAACTCTACCATAATCATTGTTCCTATGACTTGTCTTCCGTGACCAAAATTACCAAGCTAGTACACACTATCATTTTTCTCCCAAGATGTTGTGGCCATGCCTCCCAAGAAATAGGATATCCAGTCTCAGCTTGTGCAGTCTTTCAGGAGGAATTCTCCAGATTCTCAGATGCTCCTTGTAAATTGATTCTTTTATTGATTCACTATTCCCTGAATGTAACACATTCCCTGCAAAGGGTAGGCGGCAGAGTCTACTAATGCATCTCCAAAGCTTGAGGGAATTTCCTGACATATAATCTGTTTACTCATTCACCCCAGCTAATTCCTAAGTCTAAAATTTAAAACTTTCATAAAATTGATGATTAGGAGTTTCTCTGATGATCTTTATATCATTCACAGATTTTGAGAGGACCACATGAACTAAAAATGTTTCCATTGTTTGCTGTTATTGTACCTCCTTACACGGTTTTGGTCCTGACGCTTTGAATTTAGAAGTCGCAGTAGCTTTTACAATGAGAAGTTTACTGCAGACACCATTTCAAGTTCATTCACCATTTTACTCGAGCTCATACTGCTTTGCATGCTGGTGACTTATTTCAAGACAGTCTACAAAGTCAGAATGAACCAACACAATATCATCTCTACAAATTCATCTGAGAGAAAAATCAAGCCCTTCTTTTTAAATTTCAGACATCTTCATTAATCCTGAAGCTTTAAAGAGATGTGTTATGGATAAGAAAAATAAATTTGCAAACAAAATATTTTGGTAATGAAGATTTTAATCAGGTTTTTCACTTCTAACTCCTAGACTGCCTTACCTTTCCAGTGATGTAACTTCAAAAATAATTAATATGAACATTGTCTAGATTTATATTAAATTCTGACCAACATCCACAAAACACATAAGAAACAAAAAGGGAAAGTCTTAAGAAAAACCAAAAAGAAACCACTATAGGCCAGGCTGGTGCTGCTTGCTGGAGCTCTGTTTCAGAGAACATGGTGATAGCCAAAGGGAAGTGACACAGTTGATAGCTGCTTTTTCAACACCATGGATCAATGGGGTTGTCCAGAAATGAAGCCAAAACCACTGATAAGTCTGTGCCGAGCCATTCTACCCATTCAGATTCTGTTTTCCCATTTTGTGAAAATCATCACAGAGAACATGCCATTACAAATCAAGCCAAAAGTAATGCTCATAAATATGTGATCAGAGAAAGGCAGAGTCCCCAGATAAAAGATTAATAATGGCTGGATGGCCTTAACATATTTCCTTTGATTCATGGGAGCATGGTTATAGCCCAGGGAGCCGCCATTGCTTTCAGATGAAACAAATGTCTTTGTATTGACTATCGAAAGCAACAGATGTTTTGCAAACCGGTACTTCCACAAAGGGACAGCCTTGGAACTATTTTGTAAACAACCAAGCTTAAATTTTAATACATGCACTTTGAGGATGGCTGTGTGACAGATGGGTTGGGCAAGCTCTGTAATGCAAAGGGCATCTAACTGAATTTGGAAAGCCTCAAGCTGCCTGGTTTGTTATTGGAAAAATAAAGTCTGAGAGCCTGTGCGTATGCTTGTACATTTCTCTGTGTGTGTATGTCCTTTTCTGTGTATTTATTTATGAGAAAAGGAGACTTCTTTCTTCAAAATGTTTCAAAACCATTATGGGTCAGTACATATATATATATATATATATGTATATATATATATATATATGTATATATATATATATATATGCACACACACACAGACAGAGATACACACATATATATATATATTAGTACAGATATATTTATCTATATATAGATATATATATATATAGATATATATATGTAATTCTCTGAAAGCATTTTCCACATTTGATTGTGTTCTTTCTTTAAGTGATGAGCTTACAAATAGCATGGTTTAAAAGCAGCTGGAAATCTCCAGTGATACTGTGAAGCTACTAAATTAGTGTTGTTAGGGTCTGTCCTTCAGGTGTAAATCCTGCTGTGTGCAGCTTACAAAGGCACAGCAGAGCACCACGAGGTCTTCATCAACTGAGCATTTTCTGACATGTCATAATGAGAATGGCAAAAGAGAGATGCCATTTCAGGAGAACTGCTGGGATGGACAGCAGTGTCCAGCCTGCACCAGAGACACATCCATCTGTGGGATGGAGTTCTTGCCATAGTCAGCGGACAGTGCAGGCTGCCCACTCCCTGACAGACTGGCACTTGTGGCAACATCACTGGATCAGGGATGGATGGGCCCAGATGGGGTTGCAATGGACTCCTGAGCCCCTGAAAGGTGGAGATGGGGATGGGAGCAGGTATTGAGACCCTACTGGTACTCTCAGGGCCCTGACACTTGGTGTATCACTTCTCTTGGCTCTCGCTGCAGCTATTGGTGTGCTCCATGGAGACCTTCTATTATAAGGACATTTTCTAGTCTTTATAAAGACTGGAAAATAAAGACAAATCTGCACTTCTTTCATTTTAAATGTTGGGTCTGATGGCATCAGGAGATATGGCAGCTTTACTTTATAAGAATTTTAGTGTCTACCTCTCATCCACATTTTTAAGTCATTGTCTTACCTGAAAACTTCCACCTGCCATTCAGTTTCAAGAAGAAAATTGATTTAACCCTTTTAAAATGACCCTTTCCAAACAATACCACAATGAAGAAAAGAATAAATCTCCTCTGGATAAGGCAATTTTCTATGTTTTGAAGGGGTTTTCCCCCAGTTTCCTTTCATTTTTTCCATTTTCAAGGACAAAGATTGCAGAAAGATATGTTTTGAAGTTTTGCATAGCCTATGTGCCTCTCTATTGCAAAAGAGAAAAAAATGTTGAAGTTATGTACTTTTAAAGTCAGTGAACCCTGATTTGCTTATTTCAGCAGTTATCACTATTGACAGACATTTCCAGGCATCACTCTGCTCTTCTGGTACATATATCACTTAAATGTCAAGCTTTAACAGGGCTCTTATTTTGAACAAGAGAAATAGTCTGTTAGTTGAGACTGTACACAGGCATGCGTGGTTGTCTGGCCTTGAAGATGGAGTTAATGCTTGCTTTGGTGAAAGGAACATAAACCATACTTTTAATTTCACTGAATATATGGGCTTTAAGAATGTACTTAAGTGCCTTTCTTGTTGCTTTCAGAGCTGAAGCCTTTGATAATTAATGATGCTGACTTAGGTACCCAGGCAAAAAACCAGAAAAGCTTATTGACCTGTCGCTTGTGAAGTTGGCAGATGAAAAATACCAGGCTGTTTTGGGTAGATTGCAGTCCAAGAGGAAGTATTAAATCTCTCTTAATAAAAGTAATATGTATGAAAAATGGGTTGCTGCCTATTTTGACTGATTGGGAAAAGAAAATATGTTAAGGTGAACCTGGTTATGTCATATAATACTGACTGAATGTCAGTGAAGTAATGCAGAGGTAAAAAAAAAAGGGAAGAAAAAGCTAGATTAACCTCCAAATCTTCATTACAATGCATAATTTCCATTTCCAGAGAAACATTGCTTGGGATATATTTGTGTGGATCAAGAAAGTTATTGCTCTGGTACTGCCCTTAGGTAGCACATGCAGTAGTGTCTTATTACCTCCAGGGACAGCTTGAACAATTGCTGTGCTAGTGCCTTTCTCCTTCAAAGATAGAAATTTGCATTGGATTCACATAAGGTTGCATCCTGAATGCAAATATGATCATAATTAATACAAGGAAGGGACAGGCATAGTACTGAGCTATTATGGTTCTACTGTAAAATCCATTATGTTTATAGGAAGCTCCTGACAGAAATAGCTTGCCTTCTTAAACAGCACTAATGAAAAAGAGGACAAAAAGTCATTGATAAACTGCCACCACCCCTATGTCCTTGCAATATATTAGCCCAAAATAGCACACTGATGATGTATAAATCTATGGAATTATGATGGAGAAACACGAAGGGTACAAAAGCATGGCTTTCCAAGGGCATTTCCATTATGCAACCCACTACAGTCAGTCAATAGACTTAATATGTCACTGTCTGATAATTAAAAGGGGAGGGTTACTAAGGACTTTTACTTTATTTATTTATCAAGGTATCAATGGGAAATTAGCATAATAAGAATTCTGACACCCAAGATTGCTTGTCTTTCATTGGAGTGTCTCAATAGCCAGCGAAAAGTTTCAGTTTCCTCTGACAGGCACAGTGGTGAGTCTCTCAGCTGCTGTTCAAGTCAGTGGCAAATTCCCACAGATACTGGAGTGAGATTTCTTGGAGTAATATTGAAGCTGATGATGTTACCTATGTCTCTTTTCACCTAAAGACAAATTACCTTATCTCTGGGCTGGGAATCTTGATACTTATCTGGAAGATGCTGCCAGTCACTGCCCTAAATCTCACCCAGAGACCTCAAGAAGAGACACCCTGCTCATGTTCCCTCCTGGTACCGCGGTGGTTCGTAGCTCCTGTTGGCATTAACCTCACCTACACTAGGGATGCTTCAGGGTCTGCCTTGTGCCCACTGATCCTTGTGAGCCCCAAACTTCATTCTGTAGGATCAGGATGGGTCCCTGCAGGCACAGAGCTGCTCTCCATGGCCCAGTCTTCCTTAGTGACTTCTGCGCTGTGCATGGTCCTGAGGTCCTGAAATGAGATTAAATGAGCTCGGTTTTGCTGTGGTTGCAGCCAACCCCATGCAGTAAATGAAGAATGAACAGATTGTGGAGGCACTGCTGTCAGCTGAATGGCAGGCTGTGGTGGCAGACTGACGTGGGGTTTTGGCAGGAGATGCAGGAGAGAGATGTATGAGTAAGAAATTAATTGCTGGCCCTAGCAGATGTCATGTGCTTCATTAATAAGAGTTAATACTAGTAACACTAAATAAAGTAATATTAATCTCTCAAATCTAGTTTTGAATTGAATTTATTCAATTTTAAAATTAAATTATTTTTGGTTTAAAATAAAATTCTACAGAAGCTGGTGAGGCTTTTTGCAACTAATTTGAGGCATTCTGTAAGAACAAGGACTCACAGCAGCAGCCTCAAGAGCACATTTGATTTAATGCTTTCTAAGTATTATTTGCTTTCCCTCTGGCAGATATAATTAGTGTCTCCCTAGCACCCTCAGAGTCTGATTTGCCTTAATTTAACATAAAATCATGAATCAATTATTTTTTTAGCTGTGCCACATATCTATAATTCTGATCAAGAACAATCTACATTGAATGAGCCTGCACTTTTAGGAAAATGCTGGGGCAGACTTCGCTTGCTATTTTTATCTTTGTGTGTTTTGGTTTTCCTTTTTTAACAGAAGGCTTATAGTGGCACATCTTGATGTTTTGGGCAGTATTCCAGGGGAATTTAACTGAACTAGCTGCATAACTCAAGTGGACACTTTTCGGTCCAGTGAGATCCATGTGTACACTCAACATGAAGGAAAAAGTTTCACAATTTCAGTATGTGCCTGGCCTTACAGTTTCTGGGAATTGAAACAATAAACTCTCCATCCTATTCTGGTTTTTGTAGTTTCCTGTCTTCACAATCCTGCCTATTCTGATTAAACACCATTTTCTCTCCTAGTCCTCTGGGCTGGCCATTTTCACTATTTTTCATTTCTTGTTTTTTAAATGTCCTTTGTGTGCTACAAGACATTCTGGGTGGCAAGACAAGAGAGTGTCTTTCAGCAGGAATAAAAGAACACAGCTATTCCCTGACACACAATACACACAGCTTTCTGAGTGTTTTGTTGGTGATGTTCACAAGCCAATGAGAAGCAATCAAGCCAGACTGGCAATCTAAAACTCAATAGAAAAGGGACCCAAGACTGAGCTATGCAAAATGCAAGCTGAAACACAAAGGGCTAATGCTGTTTACACAGACAAGACCTGATTCAAGAAGGCCCCAAATTATCCCTTTTCAGAAACAATGAAATTGTCTCCTTAGTACGATGGTGCCTAAAGTCTTTCCTTTTTTGAAGCCACAGTTAGAATTAAATAGTATCTTTTCTCTGCTCTGTCTGCAGTTCATTTACAATTCAGTATTTCATTTTACCATGCTACATCTTACCAAATCAAGTTAAATATTTTAATACTTACTGATAGTACTGTATCTGACAGTAGTCCATGAAGCATTTCAATTTCAAGAGGGATTGATTACTTTGTGGCAAGAGCCATTACTGTAGGAAGCTCTCTGGCAACACACAACCAGTCATGGGAAGCATTTGTGCATGATATTTCCAAACAAGAGATTGTGTCTATGTCCCTGAATTAAATGGGCATTGTAATCTGTGGATGTTTACTGGATGGCAGGGGGCCTGAAAACGGAACACTGACTTCAAAAAAGGGCATTTAGTGGGAAGTCTTGTGAATCTTGCCATTTTCTGGAGCAGAGGGAGAGTCAAGGAATGACAGTAGAGAAGCTCTTTGAGACAGGGAAGGCACTGGGAGAAAACACCGCTGTCATGGCACAAGACCAAGGGAAGTCATGAGCAACCAGCTCTTGTAGGGCACAGGTTTCAAAACATTCACTTCTTTGATTCTAAAGAGACTTGATACATCTGGCTTCCCTCAGCAAACCAAAGGGGAACCCGGCAAAACGGAAGGGAGATGGAAGTTGGACCTGTTGGTTTCGTAGAGACCAGAGGAACCGAAGGGTAATTTTGCAGAGGAGTGGAGTAAGAGCTCAGGAGGACGAAGCACTCGGGCCCGCAGGGCACGATATCTCTACTACAGCTATGCACAGATGCTCTCCCTGCCACTCAGGCTGGAAAAGCCAGACAGCAGGCCTGGCATATGTACAAAGGCCTGTGTTCAGTTTATTTAAATATAGACTCGGAGGGTTTTGTGTACTGACAGCTGCAAACTTGCTCTGTGCTACCACCATGTTTTGGAGTGGAAGAAAGAGTGGATCCTGTCAAGATCCCAGCATTCTCCCAGTCTGGCTCTGCCCTGGGGAGCCCTGCAGATGGCCCTTGACACCTGTGAGGGGACAAACCAGCTTCCCAGCACACCTGACACTGGCTCTGCTGATTCCTTGGTGGGGCTCACTTTGCTTCTGCTGCTGGGAGACGCTGCAGCTCATTCCGACCGAGATGGCGTGTACAGCAGGCTGTAGGCAGGATTTATTTCCTTTTTACCTCTCCAGCTGGTCTTAAATAGAAGGGTCACTATGCTCTACACTCCTGTACATACAGGTATGCTTGAAAGTGCATTCATACATTTAGTGGATGAAAAGCACAACACATCAGTCATTCCTGCTGGTCTACATTTAAGGTATTGAGTGAAAGGAAAATATGTGTTAATGGCACGGTGCGTGGGAAAAAAAGTAGGATGTGATGACTAAAATACTACTTTCTCAAGGAAAGAAGATACCCTATGAAATATTTCATAATCCAGAGGAACTTCACAGATCTCAGTTTATCCCTCATCTCTCAAAATATTGTACATGTAAATCATCTGCTTAAGATATGTGTGATTCAGCTTGTGCTTGAACTCGTTCTTCACCTTGTCAGTTGCAATATGGACAGATTCCAGAGAAATAAATATATTCTATTGTGGATATTAAAAAAATAATGCAAATTATCATGTGCTGAAATTTGACAAATGATATAATTTCCAGTAAAAAATCTGTATATAAGATTAGGCAAAGAGAAAGCATATTATCTCTCTCCCTGTATGTATATATGTATTTTGTCAGAGACTGTTTCCTGAATGACTGGGTCTTTTCTAATGGATTTCATAAACAAATTTAATTTTGTATATGAATTTATATATTACAAAACTGTTCCAAAGTGGCAGATTGGTTCTTTTTTTATTTTTATTTTTAAAATAAAATCTGATTTCAGTCATCTCCCTTTGTGATTAAATAAAAAAACCACAAACCAACCAAAAAAAAAAAAAACAACAACAAAAAACCCACCTCGATCGAGATTTGCAGAGCATGACATTGGCTGTGTTCTGTTGCCAATATAATAATCTTCCACATGGTCAGAAATCATGTCGTTTTATTGAGAATGTAGTAGCATCCACATGCTTTATGGGCATCTACCAGATCTTAATGGCAGTGCTTATAAACTGAGCATAGTTTAGAAAATATTATTATTATTATAATAAAATACACACACATATATAAGGGACTATATAAAAAAAAATATTGCAAAACCAGAACTTTTTTCCTATTTGCAACAGTGAGTTGTGGCTGCTTTTCATGGCTAGTGGCAAAATGGCAAGGAGGGGTAAGAATCACATTAGGAGATGTAGAAACAGAGGCACTGTGAAACTGAGATTATTTTCAGGCACTTCACTCACTGATGAAAGATCTGAGGATGGTACCTGTTTAAAAGCTTACATAAAACAGCTGTGGGTCAAAATATGCCCTGTGTTACAAACCCCAAATCAGCTGGACTTAATTTTGCTCTATAGAATCTTGATACATTTTTCAACTGATTTGAGGCCTCATGGTCAGAAAATACAGAGTTATTATATAATATAAATGACAAAAAACTAAAGTTTGATATGCCGAATTTACCTTTAGATCATTCCTTCTCCTGCTACAGACTTGAGATGCTACAGGCTTGAGAAATATTGTATACAACAGTGACAGGGAGTCTTTCCTAACTAAGTTCCCCCTCGGGTGTCAGCATGATTCCTCACAGAGCTATTTATAGGAATATGATCTGTGGCAGGCCATCAGCCCCAGATACTACACTTTATATTTCTTAGCAAATAATCTCAGAAAATCTATCATTATGAGAGTTGTATTCTGGCAGTATAACTAGGTGCACATTCCCATGTGATAATAAAAATGCACATTAATATCGGGCTGTCAGCAGTGTGCAAAAAGGTTACCAACATCAAGAAAGAGAAAAAAGGTCTTCTTCTTTCATTTGCACAAATGTATTTTAATTAATCTGAATTATTTGCATATCCTGTTGCTTCTGGCAATTATGAAGACTGAATTGTGCCAAACATATACTATGAATGTGATAGAGCGAGCTTTGGCAGCTTTGCATTCAATGATTCACAGCAACATGCTAAACCCTAACAACTGTTCCTTCTGCGATGCTGTAGTGCAAACAAGAAAGATAAATTAGAATTTAACTGGGCTGGATAAATGAGCCCATTACCAAGGGTTTAGTTCACTGTCATTCTGAGATGACAGCAAGATAAAAGATCTGTACTTTACTTGGTATTACATATAAGTCATCATTCCAGAATTTTTCAAACAGATGTCCCTTTGGAATTATTAATTTACTTATTCACATTATCTTGGTATGCCTGGGCAACATTCTACTGGCTGCATTATCAGCAGAAACACAAACAAGCAAGTTGCCTTTAGGAGTGTATTGCAAGGTCACCGAGAGCCATTAATCCACTCTTACAGTTTCTGTGCTTGCATCACTTTCCTTCTTCAGTTCCTTTCTTTGCCTGCCTGGAAGGGTTGTCTGGGTAGGAATCACATGCTACAGTTGACAAATCACATAGGGAGGGCTTTGGAAAACGGGTGCCACTGTGCCATAACCACCATGATATGTAGCATAGATATTTGGAAAATTCTTCTTATTCCCCTCATTTTCAACATGTCATCAACTGCTAAGCAGTTTGTCTATGACCAATCATGAAGGGTCCATGCTTTGTAGGAATCACCTATGACAGGCTTATATGTTATCAGGGATTGAAAGAAATGTCTGATTTTCTCCTCTGGAGGGAGCCTAAGTCCCAAGTCACAGGTTTGTTTGATTTTTTTCCTTCAGTGAAACAGAGACCAATCTCTCCAATGAATTATATAATTCCCAGAATAGTTCCTGGAATCAAAAAGAAAAAAAAAATCTACTCTTAAACTGACTTGAGGCAGTGTTGGGTGACAGATATATATCAGTTGTTCAATGTCCAAGGCAGCTATCAGCATACCCATCCCTCCATACCATGAACATTCACAGACCCAAAGCCATGACCATAACTGATGGATGAGTAAATACTTTTGACAGGTCCAGAAAATTGCACTGTAGATCAGGAAAATGTGTGCCAATAGAGGAAGTTCTTGAAATGAAAGCCATTGCCACCAAATTCAGACATATAACATGTAGGCTTCCTTCAAGCAATCATTGCAAAATCTCTGAGCACTTATGACTATTAAAAAATTCTCATAATTTCTATAACTTTATACAAGTCTTTTAGAAATCTTGAATGGTCATTTCAATCATTGCTATTGAAAATTTTCCAAAGGAAAATTACAGTTTTAACTACTCAATCGCCCCATATCTTCTGCATTATCTTTTACAATATTTCCCGGAATGCTCTTTACAACCTTTCACCCTGAGCTGTCTTTCTGGACCCCAACTGGTAGCCAGGTCAACATCTCAGTTGTAGGCACTGTGACTGACCCTTAAACCTGTGCATCATCCCACAGCTGTAGCAGAGAGCAGACTTGAAATTCACCTCCAATGTGCTCTCCTGAGTCACTATAAACAAATCAATCACCTGCTTGCCTTTTCCCTGAAATTACAGTCACCCCTGAAAGAAAAGGAATCTGCATACATTAGATCTTTTTTGGAGCTTGGCTTTATTACTCTGACAAGAACATACCATTTCTGGCTGTCACTTCTTGCACATTCAGCTGTAGATGGGTTTCCTAAAGGTCAAGTTATCTCATCTGAAAGAATATCAGTATGGATTGAAAAGCATGAGAGAGTGTAGCTGGCGTAGCTCTCCAGTGAGACAGCAAGGCTGACTGAAGCAGAATTCAGAGGTCATTTTCTTATGGTGTCAAAAATATGCCAAATCAGAAACCTGCAAAGCAGTGACATGGTGTAAGTCATTAATCTTTACAGAATGCTAGGAACTGGAGTTAGGTGTGGGATCATGTGCCAAGTTCAGAAAGGCAATACAATAATTAGTGTTCAGCAGAAACCAGGAATAGTCCCTTCTCTCATCGTTCTTTGTGAATATCTATAACAGAACATATGCTCAAGTGTACCTGAAAAAAACCAGCAGCAACCACGCTTCTTCAGTGCTCTATATTCCCCAAATCTCTGCCCTTCCTTGCATTTTGCAGAGCTGCAAGGATACAAGTAACTGATTCAGATCCTTACACAAGAACATATGGAAGCTGAACACACATATTCAGCAGCGGTTAGCCAAAAGGAGATTTTGTTTTCAAATCTTCAGCAAGTGCTGCCTGTAGGGCAGCATCCTAGTGGCACTAGAAAGAGCGGCATGTCATTCTTAAAAGTTGCTTGATACTTGAACTTGGTTTCACTGACTTCACACATGAAAAGTAAATAAAATCTCTGTAAACCACTGCTACCTTTGTGGCCTGAAAGGTATCCTTGAGAGATTGGGATGTACTGATCAAAGAATCATTTAAGGCACAGAGACAATCAGAGTTCAGCTCTATTCTGTGCACAAGCTCTAGGTGAGGTTTGTCTACTTGATACATTTGCTGAACACCACAAATAATTCTGATCATGCAACTCCCATCAGTGGAAACTAAAGAGAGTGGTCTTTGCAAAGCGGGGGTGGAAAAGCCATGCTGAAGAAGGAAGGTGCATAAAAAAGAATTTTGTGCTTTTGGTTCCCTCTACTGTTTTTTGCTGTTTTTCTGAAAATTTCAGAGAACATTCAGTATAAAACATAAATACATGATTTCTATACATAATTTTGTATAACATTCACCTCTAACACATTTTTTTTCCTCACTTTTTTATTCCATGCAGTGATTGAAAACTTTTAGAATGAATAGGAGATGCTTGCTTACTTACTTATTTCCCAGGACTTCAGCAGTGATTCAGTAGTGGATTAGAAAGCAAAAAAAAGGAAGATGATGTGTCTTGAGCAAGGGAAAATGAGTTGTCACTGTCTGTGGTTCAACAGCAGTTGTGCTAGAAAGCAAATCCCAAGATTGCTATCAATTTAGGAGAGGTTGCTTGGAAAGCTCAATACAGTGATATTTGAAATAGCATATCAGAACATTGTGTTTTAGGAAAAGAGTAAAACTGAAGTAATTATTACTGTGTTACTATAAGAAAATGTTGGGATGTTGCATCATACAGAACACAAACTCATTTTATCAGAGTGATGTAGAAACCTTATCCAGAGGAAAAGCTTTCTGAGTAGCAGCTGGTGTCTAGACTGCCTCTCCCCTCACAGATTTTCCTGCTGAATTGCTGGAACTTTATTGATGGAATTGCTCCTAAACCTGATTTAATTCAGAGAAATGAAAAGGGAATGTTGGCAAATTTAGCATTGTACAGATGAGTATGGCCCAGAGGTCAGTAGGCCTCAAGGTAAGCATGCATTAGCAACTTTTTCAGAATGAAAGCTGATTAATCCACAAAAATGGTTCATTTCCAGTATTTGGGTATATTTAGTGCATTGGTAAATCTGAGAGTTCATAACATAAATGTCTGGTAGTTACCAGGCCTGATGATGTTCTGCAACTTTCTATTTGCAAACAAGAAGAGAATAAGGTTCTATTTGTGCAGCATTTGTGGAATAGGTGGTTTAATACAGACCTAATGTGAAGCTGCCTATTCGTCTACAGACAAGAACTTGGCTATTTGTTATTCATCATTCTTTAGCTTAAAATATGGGAATAAGAACCATTCCTTAGGAATTCAGTTATCTGTCAGATGCATGGAGCAGTCAATTAATCATGTTAAAATACTCATTAAAAAGGATTGAGTTCTTAACTCTGTGAAGATACAATTTGAATAAGCAAATCTTTAACACAGATTTGAAGGGATGTGCCTTATTTTCATGTTTTATATATTTCTGAAAGGCATTTCTACTTTGTGAATGTAAAGCTTCTGTCTTACCCCCCTCAGAGTAAACACTGCTGCACAAGTGCAGAGACAACCAAGTCATCTGTAGGGTATCAGGAAAAATTGCCCCATCCTTTAGGGTGACCGAACTGGGTATTTGGTCTATGGGATTGACTATCCAAATGGCTAAGGGCTGCCTGGAAGGTTCAATGCTCATTGAGGCATATGGGCCTCAGTTTCCGTTATCTTAATGCTGTCAGATTTGAATGCATCTTTAAAGTGAGAGGAGCTGCTCTCTTTAAAGCATCTTTACAGAAGGCTTGGACACTATGAGAAGATGGAGCATTTAGCACCCTTCAGAGTTGGCTTCCCTGCCATTTTCTTTTTCTGATTGTCACTTCATCCTGAAAATAAGTTAATGCAGTTCCACATGGAGATGATTTTATAGATTTAGAAATCTATAAAGAAAACTGCAGAAGGGCCAGGATCTTCAGAGATCAGTAGAATCACAGCAGTGCTCCTGTATAACTCATGGCGTGGTGCAGCAGCGGGTGCCGTCACACACAATCCAATTTGTTGGAAAGGTGATGGAGATGGGTTTTATCACATACATGGCACTTTACTTCTCAAATGCAAATATGGATCTCCATAATTTACAGCTTAGGTTTCTTTTAAAGTTTATTTTTTATTCTCTCTCGCTTCACAGTTGTGCAGATATGCTGCCTGAGGAATTGCAAGGGCAGAGCTTTTGTTTGGAAGAGGGATCTAGATTATGCTGTGAGGATTGCCATAACTCAGCACACTGTGATCATTTCACCAATTTCCATTTCCAATTGACCCATGGAGAATTATGTTCTCCACATACACAAAAAGTCAGAAACCTTGCACAGGGGTTGGCTGTTTTCACTCACAGCAAGGATGTGAGTGAAATTTGTTCACACAGACCCAGAAGAAATGTTTCTCAAAAAATCACAGTCATCTCTGCATATGGCTAGTTGGAAGGTAGAATTTCACCTGGTCCTTCTGCTAGAATTGCTTGGGGAAACATCATAAATCAGAGGGAAGGCAAGAGCTATGTGCCTTGGATGGATCTATGTTATAGCTATATTCTGGGACTAGAAATCTGAAGGAAATAGCACAAAATGTTCTCAGAAAAAAAAAAAATTATCTCAGAAATTTAAGTCATTAGAAACATCATACAAAATCTGTTCTTGTGACTTTTTCCAAGGGATTTCTTAGAACAAAGCCTTTTGAAAGCATGTATAACAGAGGGATTATATTGCAAATAAATGGGAAGAATTGTCTTCTAGCAAAGAGACAATTACTTCCTTGGCTTTCTTAGTAGCCTAGAACAAATTATCTGGGGCTTAATTTTCTTTCAGTAGAGCTGTTCCTCTCCTACAGCCAAAATAATCTATCTTCCTTGCTATAAGTGTTGTGAGGAGGTTTAATGTGCATCTCTTCACTGACAAATAAATCCACCTTCTCTGTAGGATCATGTACTATCCTGATATGAGTCCTTTGTTTGAAAAGGAAGATGCTATTCATGGAACATACAACTCTCAGAAATAGCACTGTGGAGTAAAAGCTGACCTTGAAAATGCAAGGACATTTGCAACTTGCAGTAATGAGACAGTACACGACAGATGAAGGGAGTAACTGAGAAAATGGAAGGATGGTGGAAGATGGCTCATTTGTTGTCTCTGTGGAGAATTTGTTGAGGTCAGCAACTCAGTGGAGTTCTGGGAAAGAGGGAGGTGTGAAGGAATTCAAAAGCCTCTTGATGCTTACTGTGCCTGAAGGGAAGCCATTTTCTATTTACCAGTGGCTGGAGTCCAGCTGAAAATAAAATTGCTGATAAAAGTAAGCATTAATTTACCTTCCTAGACCATCCACTTGCTGGTGCAGCATTGTTTTCAAAAAATAGACCAATTGCTGCATTTTGCCATGGCATAATTTTGGAGCTTGGATGATTTTGCTTTTCAAGGAATTACCTGTAGAAAAAAAACTTTTGACCTTCTGACACAGCCAAATTTACTCTATTATATAACTATTTTGACTGCTATACTGTTAAAGATCATCTGATTCCCTTCTGCCCTTCACCCAGTGTTCTGCTGCTTTGGCTGCTGATAGCACATGGTATCCATAGACACAAACACAGTGACCCTGGCATTGAGCAGTGTGGAGCTGAGGCAGCCAGCAGACAGAGCCCTGGCTGGCCCTTGCCTACAGCACACAGGTCAGTCTAACAGCAAGGGGATACTGAGCCTTCCCTCACCTGCTTCCCTAATCCTTCCCTCGAGG
The DNA here is from genome assembly GCF_028769735.1 of Zonotrichia leucophrys gambelii. NCBI lineage: Eukaryota > Metazoa > Chordata > Aves > Passeriformes > Passerellidae > Zonotrichia > Zonotrichia leucophrys. The sequence continues at coordinate 18,648,152 of NC_088169.1, read as the reverse complement.
GCCATGATCAGTACAGACCTCATGCACTGTGATCTGAGCAGCAGCAAAGACATTTGCCTTCTACTTTTTCCCCTCTCAGGCACATTTTTTGCCTTAGTAATTCAGATACATCATATGCTGTCCTATTACTGATTTCAGCTGCAGCCATGGAGAGACAGGAAACCCAATTCATTGATGTTGCAGGAGTACAGCTTCAGGATGCCAGGGAGGGCAGCCAGGGTGCTTCAGTCTGTCCAAGAAAGGCTTGAAGGATTAAGCCTTGTGGTATCCCTGTGCATGGCAGGGAGGTTGAAACGGTATAATCTTTAACTTCCTTTCCAACCCAAACCATTCAATGATCCTATGATTCTATAATCCTATGATTCTATGATTCTATGATTCCATGATTAGAGTGGCAGACAGGGTTCCTGTTGAGGGCCCTGAGTTCCTGCTCTCTACTGCCTTTGTGTCCCAGACCTCAAAGCAACAGCTGAGTAAAACCCAACATCTCTCCCATGGAGCTGAGAGAGCTGACACTTTGGGACACGTGGTGATTTGCAATGCAGCGGAGACACATGAATTCATATCTCTCTGAAAAGCTTAGGCTGGCTATGATTGTGTGTCACTTTTCAACTTTTCAACTATATTTTGAGGGGGGGTTGATGACTTTCCATGTCCGTGTCCCTGACAGGCAGACCCCAATGGGACCTGAGCTGATACAGGAGGAGCACACACAAGCTCAGCTGTCATTGGACTCCACATCCTCTTTCCAGCATTACCTCCTATCTGCCTTCCCCTCTAACTCATGTATTCAAGAAGATAACTCGGCACTGCTGGAATAAATATAGCACACAGCTCTCCTGTCAGGGTGCTTACTTCATTAGTCAAAGGAAAAAAAAAAAAAGATTCTCTGATAGTTTTTCTCCTTGTAATTTTCCTGAAAGGCACTTTTTTCTTCCTGCTGGAGGCCCTGCATGTGTAGTCAGCCATAGCATGTATTGTCTAAACCAGTATTTGAGCTCTCTGTAAGTAACCCTTTCAGCAGCATTACTTATTTTGGAAGAAGAAATGAATTATACCAGAAGAACCGAGATCTGAATTTTCAGACATTTTAAAAGCAACTTTTGCAGTTCTTGTATTGGATTATATCTCAGTGAGCTACTTAGTGCTGGGTTGACAGTTGAACTTTATAATCTTACAAGTATTTTCCAAAATAAACAGTTTTATGATTCTAAGAATGGTACATTGTCCTTCCATACATGTTTAGCTCAGAAGAGAGTCACTTATCTTGGACCGAGTCAGCCAAAAGTGAATTTTGGAAGAAGCAGTGAGATTTTGCAGTCAGGCAACAATCTCAGTTATTGGTAAATGTGTCTGTTTCCTGTCAGAACACAACTAGGCAAGCTGCAGAAGGGGTGATCCTTGCCTGTGATTTCTGATGTGTCTGATCACCATCCACTGCATATCAGGACCACACAACCACTATGGGCTGCAATGGGCTCTGTACACTTGGACCCCATCCCTCCCATTTCCACCCTCAGAGGAGCATGGATAAAAGAGCCTTCTTAAACCTGGAGGCTGGCTTTGCTGCTGAACACTGCTGTGGGTGTACATCACAAGAAAACCTTTGCAAGAGCAGTTTATTTTGAATATTTCAAATTTTAACAGAGTTGGAATGGACACTGCATCTCAGTCATGTGATCTCCTTTTTGTTCCTTTATTTAGAAAAAGTAAGACTGAAATATTTATTTTGGTTTTTTGTTTTAAATAATTTGTATTCCAGTTTCCCACCAGAAACACAGACACAGTCTACTCTCTTTTCCCCAGAGGACTCTATGGATAACCAAAAGCCACGAGTTTTTATCATCAGAAGAACAAAAGCACTGCAATGTGCAAAGTGAGAAAGAGGACATATACTTCTAGCCAGGGTACTTGAAACTCTTTCCCTTGTCCGTTTTTAACTCTTAATTAATTTGAGCACCTGCTAGAGACTCAAGTCTTGAAAAAACTCCACAGACAAGTTTCTCAGTCCCCTACCAAGGCATTAAAAAATTGAAGAAGGCAGCAGATTATGTGTCAGAAATCAGAAATGAATAGTAAGCAGAAATCTTTAGAGAAAAAAAAAAGGAAAAATCAATTTTTTGCACTCCCTTATGCAAAAGCAAGCTGAAAGAAGGTGAGTGTCTTCCTGTGTCTATCCAACACTGAATGATATGAAGTAAGACACTGAAGGCCAGGAAGGTTGTTAAACAAACCTTAATATGCAATGGATCTTGGTTTTAACAAAATAATTATGACTAACAGGAGGTGATCAGGAGGAATGGAAGGTGTTTCTTCTGCAAAAGATACTGTAGTGTATTCCAAGTGGTAACACCAACACTTCATCAGAATTTCCAAAGGATCACCTCAGTGAAAAATACTAAGAAAGAAACAGGTTCCTGCAAAACTGAGTAGTATGAATTCTCTTGCCAGATGTGGTTAAAGTGTAATTTATGATCAGTGGCCTGCATATCATAGCTTAAATAGCTGCACTCTCTTTCAAATAAGAAGTAATAGGGTCACCTTTCTTTCTCCTGTACCGAAAGGGGCTGTCTCTGTTTGGATGGCTGATTCCTGAGCCCAAACCAGGGAATTTTCTTGATGCTAATGGAAGAGGGCAGAAGATAGCATGTGAATCCAATTTTGAGGATAATGAGTCTGCTTTCCACTTTCCAGAGCTGGCAGGCTGTTTTCAGATAGAGCTGTAACAGCATATTTTCCTCAATCCCTGCCCTTTCCCGAGGTCTTTTGACCTGGTATACACTTGTCAAATGGTGCAGATTGCCAGAGAACTGGGACATATCCAGAGTGTTGGGAAAGGTGTCAGGTGGATTTTTTCCTCACAGTAGATAATATTACCAGGACTGTTTGGGAATCCAGACAGAAAAGCACATGACCATATGAAGAGTCAGAGAAGAAGGCTGGATCAGAGATGACTGTTGTTGATATCAGGCAAACAGTAGGAGGAAGATGCAGAAATACTTGGAAGCTCAAATACTTGTTCCTTTTCTCACTCTCTGTGAAGTTTTAATATCAGGAATTTAGAGGTCATTCTCCATCAAAACTGAGTCGGGTGTTTTCTGCATGGATGGGTGCAACTCACATTCCAACAGCCTTTGCTTCTCTCTGTGGTCCCTTTGAAATTCAGAATATAAGATCTGAGGATGGAGATACAGCTGCCAGGACCTATAGCTTGGACTCACATGAACACATGGCTTCTGGAGTAAACTGCTGCCAAGTTACAGACAGGATAGAAGAGAAAAAAAAACAAACTAAAGAAGATTAAGGATAGCTCGAGTCTTATTCCTGTTCCACAGACAGTTTCAGGGAATGTTTACCATGTGCATTTTTGAGGTAAATTCTGCATTCATATTTAGCTTGTTGCCGGTTCCTATTCTGTCACAACATAGTCCCCCATGCGGAAATTATGTTCTATTTTTATGCAATTTATAGTATCTCTCTGAGATTTGTCTAGCAAACTGCCAGGTTTGCATGGATGAAATTACTGTACTAGAATAACTTAAAAGAAAACCTGGAAATTCACATAGCAAGCTCTTGACACACAACTGGCTCTGTGAATTACTTATCCTAAATATCCCAGCATGTGTTTGTGATAAATTATCAGCTATATCTTTTATACAATTACAACTGAGGTGCTACAGCATTTGTCAAGGCCTGCTGGAGAAAGAAAATCTTGAGGCTTGAAGACATTTATAAGCAGAGATGGTTAAAAAAAAAAAGTTCAAAAGCCTTGTGTTTTTAAGGCTACTCATTTTGAGCCAGGAAGCAGTGACATCTCCCTCCTGGAGTTCCAACTTAGATACAAAAACTGACAGAATGTCAGAAATGAAGATGCAAACCAAGCACAGTGTTATGAAGAGAGCCCTTGCTAACCAGGACATAACCTTGTGATCACCTCTGCTGAAGATAGAATAAACAAACCTTGGACCAGTTCTGTGCTCTTGCTTCACAGGGAGAGGTGTCTGTCTTGGGAGATGTGGTCTCTGAGCTAGGAGTAGTTTCTAGACTTGCTAGCATTGGACTCAAGGATGAAGGAGACATCTAATGTCTCTTTTCTTCGTGGTGTAATGCACAGTTCCCTGGAGGATTCTGCTGAGGTCAGCTCTGTGATAACCATGCCTGTGTAAATGGACATCCCAGGGAGATGTCTGTGTCTGTGTTTTAATGAAGGACTAGAAAAGTAAGGAGCTGAGAAGCACCTTCATATTTGAAGTTCTTATAAGTGTTGCTGAGCTCTGTCTGTGGTGGAACCAGGAATGATAGTGGCAAAACAGCTGGGATGAATTCTAAAGAATGTCAGTTTAAAAAAAAAAGGAACATTTTAGAAAGAGTAGCTGAAATTAGGTGTCTAACAGAAAGCCCAGCTCCTCTCATGGTTCATAATTTTTCTCTAAAGGCAGTGCAAATATTCCTTCTTTGCCTAACAATTATTAACAGTGAAACTGAGATCATATTGCAGTCATGCTTCTGAATCTCCCACCCAACTTCTTGTTTAATATCATAGGCAGGGTTTCTGCCAGTGTTTTCTCAGGAGAGTTGCGCTATTTAATGAAACAATTAAATTTAAATTTGTTTGGCGGCCTGAAAGTCCTCAACAGTATTTCAGGCTTATAAACACAGTGGGAAGAAAATTATTCTTGAGAAATGAGAATAGAGTCAAGTTGGGGATAAATATCTCAAATTGTAATCTCAGCCACAAATCCCATTTCAGGAGCAGAGAGCAGCCAGAAGAGGTCACGATCTAGCCTGACAAGGGATGGAATTGGCAGAACAAGCATGTTAAACACAGCCACTGAAAGAAAAAGAGATGCTGGGCTGAGGTGAAAAAACCAGACAAAAAATGATTTGGTAACAGAATCCATAAAGGTAGAATTCTCTCTTAGGGAGAAAAGTTACTAAGATGAAAAGTCCTGTGCTCAGTTACTCACACTGTAGTAAAATGGGTAGCAGTCACTTATAAACTCTATAGCATATAAGAATTAAACACTATAATTTCTAACAGATGTAAGTACAAGCTTTTCATTCTGACTGATATAAATGTCATGGACTGCTTATAGATTTGAATGCTAGTAACATTATAACTGTTTTAGATGAGAATCACTTCTGGACCCAGTGCCCAATTTACCATCACAGCAACATCAATGCAGAAAAAAGAGTTGTGTCACTTGAGAGCTAGACCTGATCACAGTGTAAGCCAGGCCTTAGGGAGACTGCTAGCACACCTTAACAAATGCATAACAAAGTACTTAAATGTGTCTGAGATGTGGTCATGAGTGGCCAGCTCAACAGCACTATTTATTCTGGGTGCCCAGATATTGAGGGAGTCAAATCATTCCCAAAGAAGGCCAGCTTGGCCTGGGAGTGTTTTTCTGACTCAAAAAGGTGCTCAAGCAACTTTACACATTTTTGCTTGTACTTGTTTCATTGACATGAAAATTCTCAGTTCTTCATCACCTTCAGGGTTTTATGCTTCTCAGCATTGCACCACCAGCAAGCTAAATTTGGAGTTGAACTATTTTTGAACATCAGCTTTTAGAAGACACTTTGTCAATGTCCAGCTAGTTTTTGTTTTGTCTTTTGCTTTTGAACAGAAAGTTTAATAGTATATACCAATGAGGTGACACTGTGTATGTCTCTGTTCTCCTTTACACTGTGTCCTATACCTGGCTTTCCCTTGCTAGTAATACCTCGTTCTTATCTCAAAAAAATTCCTACCAAGATTTCTCCTTGCCCTGATTCAAAGGAGCACAACATTTTCTGCTTTACGTGGCCTGAATGGCTTCGCTGACAACTGTCTTTCCGCATATGGGCTCAGTGGTCTAATTTGCCTGTTCAATGGAAAAGACAACCAAGTGCAAACACAAAGAAAAATTGGCTCTTTTTTTGGATGTATTTTAGCCCCTGCAGGAAAAAAAAGGAGACTGAGGAGGTAGAAAATACAGTAAGAGAAACAAGATCTGGCTGGAGTTCCTTCTGTGAATTTGTGAGGGGTTTTTTTTGCTTGGTTTGTTATGTTTTGTTTGTCTGTTTATCAACTGGTGAAACTTGTTGTTTTGAATGTAAATGTTCCTACTAAAAGCTCAGGAAATGATGGACAGGTCTAGGATAGCAGTGATGTTTGTTTGGGAGGAGAAAAGACGAAGTATAATCTTGTCTAGTGGAAACAAGAAGTTTGGGGCAGGGAGGAGAAGCCTAGTGAGGGTGAAGAGCCATCAAAGATTTCCCAGATGGATCTACCAGGGGCAGGCTGCATGTGTCTGTCCTTCTGTGCCTGCTTTCCCAAACAGGAGGCAGAGCATTCCCTTCCAGACACCCCATGGATGTGTCCTGTGTGTCACCTCTGAAGGGCAGTAGTTCCCACAGATGGAGAGAGACATCCTTCTGTGCTTTCCTGGGAATGCTTGAGCAGATTGTGCTCTTCAGGGTGATTAGTTTTCGTCCCAAATTGCAAACAACAGCTTTATGAGGTTAGTCAAACAGTGGTTTATCCAGAGGAAATCTTGTGAAGCTTGTGAACTGATGGCTTTGTGACTGACAAAAATGGATTTTGAATGCTCACATATGGTGCTACCAGGCCTGGATTTTGTTGTCCAATGCAGTTTTATTTCAGTAGGAACAGTGTTGAAAATGTTTATTCATCACCACACGTGAAAACAAGAATCTTCTAGCTACTCCCTTCCATCTCATTATGTTTATTTAAGCATGGTGAGAAACACCATGAGGAGAAGATTTTTAAGTTATTTTGCTCTATTTAAAAATAGATTTATGACCGTGGTGGTGGGCTAGGCCTGACTGGCAGCTAAGCCCCATTGTTTTCACTCTTTCATCAAGTGGGAGAGAGAATCTGAATGGCAAAAGTGTAAACAGTTGGCGGGTCAAGATCAAGACAGCTTAATTAGTGACAAAAAAGCTGCATGAACAAGCAAAGGGATTTGTTCTCTGCTTCCCATTGGCAAGATGTTTCTCCTGGAAACCAGTGCCTCAGCATGCATAAGGGTTACTTGGGAAGGCAGGTGACATAACTTGAAACACCTGTGACTTCCTCCTCCTTTCCCCAGAATTTATTGCTAAGCCCAATGTTGTAGTTTGGGATATCCCTTCAGTCAGTTCAGGTCAGCTGTCCTGGCTGAATCCTGTCCCTCTCAGGTGCTGGGTACCCAAAGAGCAATTGCTCTTATTGAAGACTGAGGCAAAGAAGACATGAAGTATCTCAGCCTTTTCCTCTCCTTTTTCACCACACTTTCCTCCTGCTTCCAGTGAAGGAGGGAGATTCTCTTTAGACCTCCTTTTGTTGCTAATGTGTTTATAGAAATATTTTTATTTGTCTTTTACAACTGTAGCTAGATTAAGTTCTAGCTGGGCTTTGCCCTTTCTTATTTTCTCACTGCATAACCTCACAACATCCTTGTAGTCCTCCCAGGTTGCCTGCACTGCTTCCAAAGGTCATAAATTGCCTTTTTATTTCTGCATTCCAGCTTCTTGTGAGGCTTTTCCTCCATCTGTTGCAGTGGTTCCTGCTATACTGGTTCCTATTAACTCATATCATGGCTTATGAGAATTTAGAGGTATGTTAAAGAGCAAGTTTTCTAGATATTTCATGGCATAAAAATGTCTTGGCCCTGGGTATACCACCAGGGAACCTGGGGGTACCCTGGCTGTTCCTGGTCACTCAGCTGGCTTCCCCCACCTTGCCCGTGGCTCAGAACAACTTCAACCCCTCCAAATCCTCCCTCCCTGCTCACAGGAAGGCTTCCTTCCCCAATTTCTTTTAACTTTAGTTTATTTTCTGCTTTTTAGCTTTTGTTTCTTTTCTGCTTTCTAGATCCAAACTGAGTTTCTCGCCCAAGCACAGATCTTAGACATGAATCTTTCCAAACAACTGCAATCAGAAATATTTCGCAGTGAAATTATGATGTGTTTGCACTCATGAATACATTGACTAAAAGGCCAAGTTTCAAGACAGGGAAAAAATGAATGGAACACTAAAGAGTAAGAAATAGTTTGTAAGCAGAAATAATGAGCATAATTTATATGTAATTGTGAAAGTGATTGTTCTCATGGAATTTGGGTTGTGGATATTAATAAAGGATGACCCCTAAGAAATAACTTTCAAACAAACACTTTCTCCAGTATCTTTGGTTTTGGTAAAATGAGCATTTTTGAACTTTTTCTGTATTCTAGACTGATTCTTGCTGCCTTTTTTGTGTAGAGCATTTGCAACACATTAAAATATTCCTCCTGCTAGAGCCTGAGCGAATGCTTGCACTCAGCAAATCCCTCCAAAAACATTTTAAGTACTCAGCATTTTGTTGCTGCAGTGAGATTTCTCTGTCATGTTATGTGTGTAGTTTTCCATGCCTGCTTTTTAAATTCACAGTGTGAAAGGTCAGGCTACGTCAGGTCCAATCCCCAGTCAGACATGAGTGCTGCTGTATTTTCTGATGGCTGACACCAGGAAGAAAAATGACCTCACTCATGTTTTTAAGCATCTGCCTTAAGATTGTTTAGTAGAAGGCACTTGACCTCCTAACATGGAGGAACATGCTCTTTCTATATAAGAGCAGGGTCAGGATTTAATTCCAAATTAATTTTTTCTTCCTCTTTTAGTACTGCTTACCATAGTCCCTGGTTACTGTGATTATTGTTGTGGACAATTTGCATTTATGAACAAATGTCCAAAATTCCCAGCCACCATTTCAGGCAAAAAGATACCTTCCTTCTAGTGTTCTCAAGAAAGTCTAATATAGAATTGGCTTGTAAACTATACGCAAGTGTACCTTCCAAACAGTTTTTTCAAGTGAGTGTTTGGTGTACTGACAGGGAAGTTGAGGGAGGTACTTGCACTGCTACATGCAAATATAGCTTTTTCTCTCAGCCAAAGCTTAAGCAAACATCATATTTTAGAGAAATTTGGAAAATAATCAACAGTCACATTTATTTCTCTGTGTACATTCCATTTCTCTATTGAATGAACTATTAAGGAAGGAATTGAACAAAGATATGACAATCTCTTCCTACTGATGACAAACAAACCTGTAGTAGAAGATATAATAAAATTGACAAAGCAGCATGAGAGAGGAAGAATGAAAGCTCAGATTCTTGCAGCTTGAAGCCAGGACATACTCAAAATTTTACAGCTGACGTAATTTGACAGTTCTGATGAAATCCTAGGAGTATGTATGCACATTCAGCAAAAAAATGTAGCCATGAATTCTATCTGTCTTGACAGGCTGCCACTTGAATGGATACTTGATTAATATTATCTTTATTCACAATGCTGCTTGGCATGAGCAAATGAATTTCAAAAAATCGAGCTAAATGCTTTCATGATTCACTATTGCAGGAAGGATACAGTGCAAACGAGACCTGGAAAATCAGTCCTACATTAAACACAATCCATCACTTTTCCAAAGGTTTGGCTCATTGGGCTATACAGGTAGACTTGTACATTACAATAATCATTGGAACACATATTTTATATAAATACATCTTAAATTACTATTCATTTAGAAAAACGCTTTACGGGTTTGCTGAGTTGGGTATTTGTCTGAAAAATATACTCTTCTGTTTTATGAATTCAAGGCTATCATTTATTATACTTTTATTTACTGCTGATTACGATTCCTAAATACATTAACTCTCTTTATAACAACTCAATCTAGAGCAAAAAGGATCCACCACAAAAGCTGTCCTATCAGCAACCTGTGATTTCACAAAGAAAAGGGTTTTAGGAGTAAAGTTTGGGGCACTTATTTTAATGTGCTTTTGTTATACTACTTCCAACTTTCCTACTAGCAATGTTTTCCTGTTTCTAGGGACCCATTTAGAATATGATGAAGCCTTCAGTTACAATTTCCCTCTCTTGTCATTTTTCCTGCACAATTCAAGTTGCTGTTATTTGGCTTGGCTTCTCCTGGAAGCTGTCAGTGATGGTTTTGGTTGCAACCAGCATCATAATACTGGAAATACTGACCTTCTGGCTTAAAAGGAAGGACGTCCATCTGGGATGTTTCTGTACTATCTTGGGTACAGGCTGGCAGTCTTTTGGCACAATTGCAGCTGTGTGAGATTTGGAAAGAGTTGTGCTAAGGTTTCTCAAGTTTGTACTTGAAATTCAGCTCACAAAGGGCTTGTCAATGGAGCAGATTTTCCCTCCTGGCCAAGAAACAGTGATAGAGGTGAAAGCATTAAACCAGCTGGTGAGAGGAACCAAAGCCTGAAGATGATGTTCCTTCAAGAAAGCATTCCCATTATGCTCTGGAGATTTTCACCTTGCAAATCATGGGCAGTGCTCAGGTGCTTGCGCATCAGTGTCATTAGAGATGCCTTGGGACACCTGATAAGGCTGCAAGAGACCTGCACCCCTTGGCTGTAATTCAACTGGGACTGGGGAGATGTCATTGGCACAAGACGTCCGATGTCTGTTTGGCAGATTTCTGTCTATATCCCCTCCCAGCTGAGTGCCCTGGGGTTGTTGTAAGGACAGGGCAGAGAACAGAGAAGGGAAGTTCACGTGATGTATTCTTAGAATGTACTCTACGTTAGAGAAGGTGTACCACATCTCTGCCACAGCTGCTTATGTCAAAATCATGTTTTACATAGCATTTTATGGGTGTGCCTTTCAGCATGTGGCCTTTCCTTACCACAGCTGCTCTGAAAATGTGCTCCTGGCCCTACATGAGTTGTGACCTGGAGAAGAGGAAGCTTGAGCCCATCAAGGCATGGATATTTTGTGAGTGAGCAGACATGTAGATTTATGTTTGCCTTAGAGACTGGAAGGTGTTCTTTTGCACTTTGAGAAGGATTGATAAAGGTGGAGATTGCTCATAGAGATGTTCCCCAAAAGCAAGAAAACTGTGCTACAAAAAGTGAAGCGACTTACTTAATGTTTATTCATAAAAATACATTTAAACACAGTTTTCTTTACTGCTCCTTCTAATCCTCACACTGGCACAGAGTCAGAGGCAGACTGGGTATAATGAGGTTCTCTATTTAATAAAACAAATAGAAGGAACTGTTTACTACACAACAACCCACGGTTAAAAAAGCATGTTCCCTTTTATTTTCTTTATTCACTTATTATTTTTCTATTGTTTTCCTAAGTCATGAACAAGAAAATTCAAGAGCATTTGTTTCATTTTTTATTCTGAGAACAGAAAATGTTGTTGCAGTTTTTGTTTGGACATGTACAAATTTTCCTTCCCAATCTGGGACAAGGTGGTTTGGAAATTGCCTTAATAGACGGCCCTGGGAACTGTTCCCAACTAATGAACACTATTAAGTAGCCAGATCTAGTTCAAGGATGATGACTTTGGTAATTCTGCATACAGGCACATGCTGGTTTTGCTTTGCAGTATAATTAGTCTCTGCACCTGCTTTATTTTAAATGTAAGCCATATGCTTGGTTTATGAAAACCAAACATCTGCCATAGAGTTGCTAAAATATGTTCCTTAAAATAAGCCTCTGATCTGCTGCTATATATCTTAAAAGAAATAAAAATGCATATTGATATTTTAAGACTGAATTTATGGTTCCTCCTCATTTAATTCACAGCTTTTCTCAAGAACTGTACTTTTGACATGCATTACATTACTTTGTCTAAAAATGCCTTTTATACTTCTGAATCATCTTTCACATATTAACCACAAACCTTAATTCTCTCCAGGAGAGAGTAGATCTCATGAATTTCTCTGTTTAATAGTGGGATTGAATCCTCTTGACCATTGCCTAATGAGGTTTACCCTGGAAAGATTTAAGCCGGGTTTGTTTCCTGTCAGTTTCTAACAGAGTAAGAGGCACTGATTGATGGAATGACCATTTAAAACTCCACACATATTTGGAAGCTGCCATAAATTTTCTTTTTGCAAAGGTATTTGCAAGAAACATATTAAAATGTAACAATAGAGTAGATGAATGTGGAGGTCAGATTGATTTTTCTGCTGTAACAAAAATCTTAGTACCCTAAGTGGTGATATGTTTTACTAATGAGAAGAAATATTATCCTTCATATTTCTGAACAGTGTATTAAGTTTGCTGGAAGTTTTTACTTTACTCTTCTGCTTACTATGACTAGAAAATACAATTAATACTTTTATTATTAATTTTAAAATTTTATTTTATGATTAATTTGTCTAGTCTATGTTAAATTTAACTGTACCACTTCTGCTTGTGTTAAAATCAGCAAGCCACCAGAAGAACATGATAGTATTTTCAACATTGTTTTAAAAAGGCAAGTTAGAGAAACAAGCTAAAATATTCATGGTGGGTTCTTTGTCACTAAATAGACCTTAGCCAATAACTGATTGCTTATACAGTTATATATAGAGTGAGAGCAAGAGGGGAAAGTTTGATCTCTCAGGACCCTAAAGTGCAGAGTCCATGTTTTCCATGCTTTTCCTCTAAAGTGTAATTTCCAGTTACAAGTGTGGTCTCCATTATAGGTGTGCTTAAAGACATGGCTGTTAAAGACAGCCTGGATTTCTTCTGGCCAGAGATGTGTTCCATGGCAGGAATTAGTTTTAAAGATCCACTGCTTCCTTAACAGCGTTTAGATTGCATTATAGGACAAAGTTGGTTCTATTTCTTCTCATGCATTCCCTTCTTGGGTGGAGATTTTTTGAAGGTGTGGAGGGAAGAGAGGGGAAATTATAAGAGTGGATGTCTTTGAATAAGGCTGAGAAAAATAACAGTGACATCACTACAATGAAGTATTCATCTTGCCCAGCAGACAACTATATGGAACCATCTTCCATTACAAAATGGAGATAGTTAAAGAAGAAGAATTTCGGAGGGATGTTATAGGAATAAATTATTATAAACTTTATTTCTAATGGAAAAGTATATGGTTTTGTGTGCTGTGTGTTAACAGTAAACTTGAAATATACACCACATTTAACATGACTTTATGTGTGTAATATGGCACTGTTGAAGTGTTTCAATGTTCAAAAAAAGAAAATTGATTCTTATGGCTGAGGATATTCTGAGTTTCATTCTGCAGAAAATTTTGATTTGAATCGCAAGATTTGTTTTAGGAGAGAAGCAACGAACATCTCTACATGTAAATAAAGTTTTGTAGCAGATGGAGTTGTTCTCTAGCCTTAGAAATATTGTGTAATGTTAGGATTTTAATCTGTTTGTTTTCACATACTTGGCAGTCTTCAAGAAAGCTATAAGCCAGCACTGCTAAACTCAGAAGTCAGTGTTTTTTTCTTAATACAATATTTTAAGGTTAACAAAAGAGAGAGAAACTGAGACAGAACTCAAGCCCAAGTTGTTCATTTTTCTGCCTTAATGCCTTAGTGCGTAAATTCAAACATGGTTTTATTTTGTCTTATCTATTTTTCAGGGAAAAGTGAAAGTTGAAGTTTGAGTCCCGTTTTTGAAAAAGTAGCTAGCAACTAGTAGATGAGGGAGAAACCTTTTCATCCAAATGGCTTTTCTGTGCTTATATATGTTTGCAGAAAGTAACATTTTTTTCTAGCATCTGTCTTCAATGCCATCTGCTACTATGCTTCAGGCAGCTTTGATCGTGTAAACTTAGCTTTGCAATTTGCCAAATGTGGTGACTTTGAAAATGTATCCCCATTCATCCTCTACTGAGACATTCGGTGCCTTTAGCAGAGCCAGTGCAGAATGCACCAGCCTCATCTCCACTGAAAACATTTCCTGTTTCCTGACTTCTGCTTGTGCTTTCTCATGTGCCACAGCCATCAGGTCAAGCCTTAGGGACAGATAACAGTATTCTGTCTATCAACACAAATTCAAATTTAATACACATCTATAGAGATTTTTAATTCCATTATTTATTATTTATTACATTATTTATTCCATATTTAATTCCATTAGTTTAAATCTTATAACATTATTTTCTTACAGCTATTGAAGGACAAGTTAGTACCATAATAATAAGCAATGCTACTACCAACACACTCTCCTGTGTTTCATTGACCTGAATCAAAACTTAAACTCTTGTCATTTTCTGGACTGCTTGGGTAACCACCTCTTATGCTGTGCTTGTACAGTTATGTATCTATTCCTCTGTGGGGTGTAGTGGGACAAATTCTTCAAATACTTGCTTTTTCTTGTTCTTGAAAACCTCCCACCTTAAAACCCCATCTTAGGAATTGTTTTAGCCTTTGTCATGGCTCTAGTCAACATGAGCTTCCTGCATTTTAATGTAAGATTGCAACAATGTGAAATAGCCAAGAACAGAAGGTCCTCATAGACAAGTCAGAGAAGTCAGACAAAGGCTCAGCCATGTCAATATCATGTTGTTGAGAGACTTTCTGATCTTCATAGAGGCAAACTTTGAAGACATGCGTATTGTCTTTCTTAATTTTTTTAAATTTTTTTCCCCCCACTGAATTGGAAGAAAAACATATGATTTTGAAACACAATAGCCCTCCTTGAACTCTGAAGGAGGAGCGGCATCACACTTCAAGCTAACAGCAAATTGGTAACAATTGAGTTTAACTTAATTATGGTAGTCCATATAAAACTGAGAGAAAAGGATGCATGGTACCTTTACAGCAAAGACATGCTAGCAAGGACAAGAAATGTTCATATATTTTAATATTTTTAGCCATTTTGACAGAGCAAAAGGAAAACCAGGTAATTACTACTGGTGGAAGTGACACCTTACCAGAGTTGACAGTAGGAGTAAATATTGATCTGCCAAAATAATCTGTGTGTGTGTGATTTTGAATATCCATTCGGATGACAAACTGAGTTTCCAGTGTCATCCTTTGGGTTTCAGTCCTTGAGATTCAGGACTGAACTGTCCCAGAGGTGGGGTGGCTGTTTTGAGAAGAACCCTCTCCTATGAACAGCAGATGTGATTCTGCCCTTCACTGACCACAGCAGCTCACCCCTGTGAGTGCAACAGCCCTTAGCAGGATTGTGAAAGAGGTGTCAGACCAAAGAGGGTGTGTGAAGTGCTCCACTTGGCTGCCTTGAGATGCCTTGAGCTGTGATCAATACTGATCTCCACTTGAGTCCCAGCGCTCTGGATGAACAGGATTGCAGGCCCTGAGAGACACAGAGGCTGTTTGTCCTGTCATAAACTTCTCTCAGGGGAATGGCATGCCTCTGAAAAACCTGTGCAAGGAGTTGCTCCTCCTTCCAGGACCAGACTGCATGGATGTGTTAGTGTGGAACTGTACCAGCAGGACCAGGTTTAACCTGAACTCCTCTCAAATGAGCACAGAGTTTTTAACCTGGATGGGAACAACCTGGAGGTGCATTCCTACTGCAAAAACTAGCAAGATATCTTTGAATCCTGTACCTTTCCAGCCAGTGTGGAAGTCATGAGTGTCTTTACTCACTGTATGCAGTGAGTCTGGGGTTAGGCTGTTGAAGGTACTATGCAAATACCTGGGTGTTATTTGCACTGCAAGAGCTTCTCAAGAATTATGTGAATCACAAGACAACTTGTTATGGCAAACACAATGTATTCAAGACTTTTTTCTGCTTCATCACATGATTAAAAAAAGTATTTGGTATATTCCTATGTCAGCAAGGGCCTGCTTTACGCATTTTTAATTGCTACAATGAAAAAACGGTGGAAAAAATGTAGACATGAACAAAGCTGTGGGAGTTGGTGGAATAAATACATAGATCAGAAAGCAGTAAAGCTCATTAAATTCTGATGAGTGAACACGGTTTTAAATGCAGATGTTTTAAATCCCATTAAAGTACCAATTTTCACTTTTTGAGACCAAAGCAAAATAAATCAAGGTATATTAATGTAAAGTGGATCATCTATTGGAAGTCAGTAATACATTCTATGGAAAAGGTAAGTGTTCAGAAATTTGCTATATCAAAGTGATTGTGAGATGAAGGGTCAAAAATAAACAACACTGGATTCTTGCTAACACCAGGAATTAAGGAAGCTGAGGCTGATGTTTCCTCAAACCAGCTGCTCTTGGGATATATAGAGCCATGTGTCTTAGAGCATATACAGAGGAAAAGGCACAAGAAGTTTTCATCAAATGGAGCAGGATGTGTTCTTCAGAGGTGACTGAATGGCCTGAGACAGCTGAGTGAAAGGAATGGTAACATCACACAGCTGAAGAATTAAATTCCCTTTGAAAGTGATGACAGTGCCATTACTCTAAATAGCAACAGGTGGGTTAAAGGTGATGATTTTTGGCCTGGAGGATCCTGGTCCTGCCCTCAGCTGAGTGGAGAAATGAAGCAGTGTGGAATAACTAGGCGTTAATGATATAATTTTAATAAGCCATCGAACAGTCTTTTAAACTACTACAGCAGACAGAGACTTTCCAGGAGCCTGCAGAAGCCATGCAGAAGGTCTTTAGTCTCCCTCAGCTTCTACTGAGAAAGGAGCTGTGCCCACAGATGCAGAATATTAGTAACATGTCTGTCTTTCGTTGAGTATGAAAAGCATACAAAAGCAGACTAAACCTGCCCACATCCATATACATGCCTGAATAGCATGCTGAAATCTACAGCTGATGGCAGAGCAGATGAGGTGGCAGTGATTATTTTCCTGGAACTGTGACTATTTTCCTGGAAAATGTACTTAGTAGAGAAAACAGGTACACATTTGGACTTATAGTAATAATAGCTGGCAAGAGGAGGGATGAGAGACCTTGGCTGGGATGGAGGACACCAGTTCAGCTCAATTTGGCTTTAAGCATGCAGAAAATTCCTGGAGTTGTGAAGCAATACTTGGCTTTGCTTCTAGAGAAGCAGAAGCTTAGAAGGACTTATGGGACTAAGCAAAGGCCCCAGCAGCTTTAGTACCTCCAGGGAAAGCAGGCTTATGGGAGGGCCAGTTTCTCTGAGACTTGTGCTCAGCATCTGCACATTTATTTCACTAAATGAATCGATTTCCTGTGGGTTTTGTTTGTTTACCTATTTATTTTATATACTTTTTTTTTTTTTTTGAGTTTAACTTCTAGGGTTAAAAGAGGCCAGTCACTCAAAAAAGCAATTCAGTGATTCTCTGTGATTTCAGAAAATAATGGCGCATTTCTTTGGAGTCTTTCCCATGGGATTGGAAGATAAAATAATCAATGATAAAATCAGCCCCCCAAAAAACAGACTGAAACCCTACAATAAAGAGGTCAGATTTGCATGACTGGGGAAATAATGAATGCCAGTGTCTGAAAACAGCTAAACAGCGTTTATCCCTGCAAAAGAATAATTATTCTCATCTGGCTATGAAATTCATATATTTTCAAGCACTAAAGGCATGAGGAAAATATGGAGGAAAAACTTTGGACCATGGACATCTCAGATCAAAGCCACCATTCAGGAAACATCGCTGGGATAATCCACCCTCTAGCTGATCTTTCAGACTGCCATAGAGCATCAGGAATTCTGTTGGAAGGAGCAGACAGAGTCACAAACGGTGGTGGCAGCTGGATCTCTGGACCTCTGGTCCTTCTATGATGGGTGTGAACTGCACTTTAATTCTCATTTTTAAAGGCTTTTTCCCCCACATAAGATATGGGCTTTTTAAAATGGGAAAAGCAAGACATAATTTTCTCAGTTACTGGTTTCTTTCTTCTGCACTCAGACTGCCCCTACTCTGTGTTTTTTATCATCCCATCATTGTTTTAAAGCATAATCTCTCTTCCTCAAAACAGCAATGTAGAAGATAACCAAGAGCTGAGAAGGCTTTTAGAGTAACACAGGCTGGTGAGGGTGTTGTATGAATAAAGGACAGAAAGTGTTCTGTGAACCCTTTAGCATTTACGAATTTTTGACACTTGCAGAAAACTGTCCTTGTCTCTGGAGATCAGGTTGCCCCTTCCAATGCTGAGTTCCTATGAATATTACTGAGATATAGCTCATTACACTAGAGCAAATACCTTGTACAGACAAATATGCCTGTTACCAAAATTTCTCTATATTATTACTTTCTTTCTGCAGAAGAATTTGTATTTCCAAATTATATTAAAAAAAGGAAATTCTTGGTGGATTTTACAGGAGTTGCTAAAATATATTCATATTAACTATGGTTAATTCATAACTAACTATCACTTCTTTCATCACTTGTGATAATTCAGAATGAAAATACATCATTGGTTTTACAACCTAAACATTCTTTGGATTACCCAGTACAGCAGATTATAGGATTTAATAGTATTTAACTGCCATGAGATTGAATTCTCCCATTTCCCTTTTCTTAAAACAGGCTCTCTTTCTCCACCATGGAACAGCTTAAATGATTTCCCTTGATATCAAACATAGATTAGTCAGATGTGAGAACAAAGAAGAGATCTCCTGGCTAACTGCAAGTAGCTCATGTCCTGCTGTCGAGTGTTTATCTGGACCATTCAAAGTGTGTCAAATGAGTAAGTTCTAGTTTGCTGTCCAATTTTATCCCAGTTAAAACTTGCAATTGAAACAAATCACTGCAATAAATTAAACTATTTGATACGACTGTGTTCATCATTCTCTGTATCATATTTTTTAAATGTCTGCAATACAAAACACTCTAAAACCCTTACTGGATTTAAAGGTCATCATTGATGGCCTGTACTGGAAATGTGACATGTTGGAGAGATATATGTACTCAAAAAAATAATAAAAAAAAAAGCAGAGAGAGAAAATTATCAACTAACCGTGGATCTGTGAGGCTGCTGCTTTGGTCTTTAGTGCAAGTGAGAGAATACTGAAGATTATGTCATTTATACCAGTCAAGAATGACCTCTACCTGACAAGAAGAGGGTTAGCTGCAATATGAAATGGTTTTCACATTTTCCTCTGGATTCAGGCAGAATGGACTTGTTTAAGGTTTAAAAATGAACTAATCAAATGGGAGAAAATCCCATATGAAAATAACATCTGATAGCACTGTAGTGCAGCATTGAGCTATGTAACTTCTACAGCTGCTGAGTTTCATGGGATATGTTAGGTAAAATTTCAAGTGTGTCTGAATTAAATTAGATCCTAGTTTCCTAGCCCATAAACTGTTTCCAGTGTCAGTCAGAAGCAGGTATCTAGGGAAGTGTGAAAGAAAATGGGTGCATGTAACACTTTGCCCCCTATTTTGCTGCCATCATTGTGTAGCTCTCTGTCGTATTGCCTTCAGCCATACCTTCACTGTTCTGGCAAGATCTGATTGACAAATTCATTCTCCATGTAGAAGCCATTGTTTATTTCTGATCACTCCTCTTGCCCTTCTTCAGCTCATCTCTAATTGCTTTCCATAACTTTTGATATATGAGGAGCAAGACTCAAGCAAACAGGGCATTACATAGGGGCATAATAAAGTTTGGGGGTTTTTTCCTTCTTCTATTATTTTCCTAATTATTTTGAGTACTGAATTGCTATTTTGGTAGGTACTGAACAAAAGTTTTCATTGAATTGTCTATGATAAAGTCAAGATTTTTCTTCTGTGTTATAAAAGACATCCCTGAGTCCATAATTTCAAGCACTGAGTTTTGCATCCCTTGGATATAGAATGAAATATACTCAATTTTATCTGACATTCACTTGACTTTACAATGTTCTGCTGATCTGGACAGCTAGCACATATCTTTGGAGATGCTGTTCAGTCTTTGTAAACTCCAGTTTAGATCCAATGAGCTTTTGTGGTACTGTTCATGTTTACAGGTATCTGGAGTGCTTTATGCTATTTGCTTGTTTCCATGCTGGTAGCTGGGCTCAGGGATGACGAAGACCTTTTTAGGTGCCCTGAGTGAATGAAAAGACTCTTGGTTTCAGTACATCTGGGCATCAATAGGCCCTTAACCAATAACAATTTTTTTCTGCATCAGATTTTAATAGCCAATTTCATGTCTATCACAGCCAGATAAGACAGGAACGTAACCTTCCAAATGGCAAAGCAACATGCTCACGTGTTCCAGCCTTAAATATTCATCAATATCTTCTCCTCGTTTCTTTAAAGTTTTGGCATTTACTTAAGTAATTCCTGCCACCACTAAATGGCTGCCCATATTTTGTCCTTCTCCAGAATTATTTATGCTTTTGTTTCATTTTAGCTCTTTGAGCCAGCCTTTATTGTGTCTGCCAGGTGTACATGCACACGCACGCTGAATTAATCTCCCTAGTCTGTCAGAGTGTAAGGAAGCTCATTTATTCAAAGGAGAAGGGGGGTGGGAAGGGAACTCAGCCTGAGATACCCTGGTCTTGGTTGTCTTTGTGAGTTACTTACACTGGGCAAAATGCTTTCCATGTGAATAGTTCCAGTGCAAGCAAAGACAGTGTCAGACATGAGTAGCCCCAAGTCAAGTCCTTTGCCATCAACATGCCTCAAAACAAGCTGATTAATTCTTCAAACTCTTTTATTCCAGGAGCTTTGCTGTGCTGCACCACTTCCATCATGTAAAATCTCATAGCAATGTCCTTTCCCATCATGAGTGAGATGGCAGCCCTGATTCAGCAGCTGGGCACTTTGCTCTGCAAGCCATCTCATACTTGCATAAGAAAATGCTTCCTGAGAGTTTAGTGTAGCTTTCCACAGCTGGAAAAGTAGATTTATGGGTACAAAATGACATGAACAGCAGTGCAGCTGCATGATTCTTCTCTGTGGAGGTGGTTGATCTGACCCTGCATTGGAAGGCTGACTGGCAAACTGGGTAAGTTTGGTGTGTTAAGTGGTGGAACTTGAACTGTTCCTGGTGGACTGGGAACTCAGCCCTGGTACAATTGGTGTTAATCATTCAATACTCACATATAAACAATCAAAACTTCAGGATAACTTGACAAGGAGCTGAAAGAAAACTGTAACATCTTCTCTTTCAAGTCAGACTCATCTGGACTCAGTGTGAATCTTTCCGGGTAATTTGGAAGCACCTTGCTCTTAAAAGAGCATCTCTGAGTGACAATTTTCCACTTGGAAATGAGAGGCAAAAAGGAATCAACAGGAAACTAATTATGAGTGTATGCTGAATAAACCAATGTTGCTATTTAAATTTAAAAAATGTTCAAGAAATATATGAAGTGAAACTGCTCACACAAATTGGTGAAGACAGTCCTGAGCAGATTTTGCCAATGCACAGTGGGAGCTGTGTAAGAACTCTTAGATCCTCCTGAG
Source organism: Zonotrichia leucophrys gambelii (assembly GCF_028769735.1). Lineage (NCBI taxonomy): Eukaryota > Metazoa > Chordata > Aves > Passeriformes > Passerellidae > Zonotrichia > Zonotrichia leucophrys. Next base: position 18,627,081 of record NC_088169.1, on the reverse strand, counting down.
AAGGGAGGTCTGTGGGACTGCTTTGAAGGCAGATAATGAATACAGCCAGGAAGAAGCAATTGGGAGATGCTAGGAAAACCCACTGAGTGCTGAGAAGAATCGCGCTGGATATCCATCATCACAGGCTCTGTCTTTGATGTGTACTTTGGTACAAAGCTTTGGGAGAGAAGAAAATATAACTAAAGAAGAGAATTAAAAAAAAAGAAATAAAAGGAAGTTTAAGTTAGCCACTAGAAAGTTTATCACTTCTTCAGCTGATATAAGTGACTGCTATGCCAATAGCTGTCCCTAAAGGTGTAGTGATGTGATCCATGATGTCTTTTCTGAGTTTAATTATAGTTTAACTTCAAGCCCAAAGAAAATTTAAACCAGAGAAATAAACAAAAATAGTTTAAATATTTTCTTAAGAAAAGTTGTTTTTAAAATCAAAAGAATATTGCAATTGCATTAAAAATACAGAAAGAAAAAAAGAGTTTGATTTCTTCTGTGCTACAGTTGGCTGAATGGCGTCTGTGGGTGTATGTCCAATTTGCCTGCTGGGTACCTTCAAAAAGCTCTTGGTAACTACTGAAGAAAATATACTTATTACAGCATTTACTGAAAGAAATTTTGGTTCTTAACTTGTAATTTTATAGAAAATCACTCACAATTCTTTCTGTTTTCCCTTTCTGTAAATATGTTATTAATTTTGTTCTGCCATAAGAATTTAGGGAAAATGAAACTTACTCAAACATTCACTTGAAGCAAATTTAAGTTTTTTCTCCATAAGCAATTTTCTCATCAGATAGTCATCAGACTTGGCACCTCTCTTCCCTGAAACTTTATGATTTGTTAACTTATAAACTGGTCCCTGTGGCTCAGGCATGCTCTGAGCTCTGGGTTTATTTACCAAACAAACCAAACACAGATTTACTTCCCTGTGCTGTAGAGTTCATATCAGATCCTGTGCAGTAGGCTAACATTTTCTGTGCAAGAGAAAAGACATGTTTTGTTTTTTTATTATTTTTCTGATTTTGTTGAGGAATGCAACTCCTGCCATCTTCAAAGGATCAAGACAATTTCTAAGTTAATAGACCAGATATTATTGCACTAAAGCAATTTCAATTTCAGTTTATGGAAGTAAGCTGTAGTGGCAGGTTTATAAACCAGGAGATCATAAGGTTGCAGTGAACTGAGGTTGCAAGTTTGATGTTTCTGTGCTGAGAAAATTGCCCAGATTCCATTGGATCTGATGGATATTAGAACTGTGACACCATTTTATAGTGTAGGCCCCAAGTGTTTGGAATTTGTAAACAGAAATGGCTTTAAAACTCTGCTGTGTCAGTTTGAGACTGGACATGATTGAGATGGAAAAAAAATCTTGTACCACTCCTTCTCCTCAATTTTGCATGCAACATGTAAGAGTGGAAGAGCCCTCCTGGAAAGGGCTCAGTGTCCCTGTTGACTCTTACTCTGCTCTGTTTTTAAGGAGATGCCAGAAACTTCCCAGAGCAGCCAGTTACATCTCAGGGGTTTTGCACAATAATTAAGTGGGCCCCAGCTGGCCCTTGCAGTTTCTTCATGAAGCTTTTTTTCAACAAAGGTCAAGAAATGTGACTTTTGTAAGCAACCACAAATAAAGGTACTATAACCTTTGCTTCACTGGGAGAAAGGGAAATTGCTGTATCTGATTCCCATGGTCAGTTTGTGTCCTCACACCATTCTGGCATCACGAGCTAGCCTGTGACTGCAGCACATTGTAGCTGTGAAAAAAGTACAGTTTAACAATGCAAACTGACATCCCTAATGGTGTAATGGTGTAATGCCCATCTGCATTTGTCTGTGTTGGGCTATGCATGTTTCTCCTTTTAGTTGATACACATTTCAAGATGTTACCGAAATAAATAAATTTGCAAATGATATGCATTTAAAAGTGCTAGTACTTCTTCAAGCACAAATTTAAATATTTTTCCCACCCTAAAAATCATACCAAGATCTTCTAGCTTCTCAGCTTGAAAGCAATTCCATGATGTCTCATGGAGGCTGCAGTTTGGTTACCTTAAATCTCCATTCCTCTCTATGTACTAGATATGACAGAAGCAAGAGTCACCCTTCTGGTGAGAGAGGAGCCCTTTTCATCATGAGCATCAATGATCTGAAAATGAAGTTAGCCACTAAAAGCAGCCAGTAGGGGAGAACTTGTGCAGGAGATGACTGAAATATAACTTCTCTGACCTAGGAGGAAGATATTTCCAAGTCATTGCAATAATTTTTTTTATTAAGGAGAAAATATGCATTTTGCCAAAACCCTATTGGCTAACAAAACCACTTTAATCTGAAATTTTCAACCCACACACCTGTACAGATTGACACACTCATGACCTATTTAAACTCCAGGCTTACAGCACAGCTATTAACTCTCTTTTTTGCACCAGTCACTCCATGTTATCACCTTTAAAACTTCTCTCTAGAAAATTATGGAGTTGTATGGAGCCCACATTCACATTATGTAAGATAGAAATTTACACTCAGATTTAATTATAGATTCTAGTCTCTTCTCTAAACTTTTTATTTTAACTGATTAATAACTTTCAGACTGCACACTGCAAAAATTTCTAACATTAACTGAGTGTAATTAAATGAGTTCTCTGAGTCTTTATAAGATTCTTTTACAGTTGTGTTTGAATAAATAAGAAGAAAGCTTTAAAATAAGCATTTCAGGCCTTATTTTCATAATTATGAGACTCGTAAAACAAGAAAAGTTCAGTGAAAAGTTTTCAGTCTTAAATTTGTGAGACATTTCATATAAGAGTGCTTACCACAAGCAGATTAGAAATTATCTGCTATTTCCTAATTTTAAACTAAATCTCCCTTCTTCAGTCAGCTGAGTTGTTACCTGCAATGTTGCTGAATCTGATGGCAGCCACTCATGGAAAACTAGGAACCACCTACAGTTTAAATATCATACAGGTGCTACAAGTCCTGGGCTCAGGCACACCAAGGACAGTTTCCATCTGTAGCTAACATACAGAAAACATTTTGGCACATAAATGGATGCAACAACAATTCAAGAAATGCTTGGCTATGTTCCAAAGTGCCAATCTGAGAAAAGCACACCAAGAGGTGGTTGAGGCAACTGACTAGTTTTTAATAAAAGTCAGAATGAAACTGCTAGCAATGTATTTATGTGTTGTCACCTCTTAGCCCAACTGAGGTATCTTGAGTCTGTGGGTTTGGCTTTTTTGAGTACTTAAGTCAAATGTCTTGGCTTCAACCAGGTTCAAAAAGACCCTTGAACAAGGACCTTGAACAGGGACCAAGTTTGGTCCTTGAAGCTTCTGGCCTTTCCCTTGCTTTACACTGTATTTTGCTCATGTTTAAATTAATTGTAGGTATCTCAGGATCATTAAGGCTGGAAGAGACCTTCAGGATCCTCCAGTACAACCATCAACCCAGCAGCACCATAATCACCTCTAAATCATATCCCCAGGCGCCACATCCAGATGCTTCCTAAACACTTTCAGGGACAGTGACTCCCCCACTTCCCTGAGCAGCCTATTCCAATGACTACCCACTCTTTTAGTGACACAAATATTTTTATCTCTCATCTGAACTGCCCTTGCAACAAGTTCAGGCCACTTCCTCTCATCCTTTCACTTAAGACATGGTAGAAGAGATCAATCCCCACCTCACTACACCTCCCTTCAGGTAACTGAGAGCAATGAGGTTCCCCCTGACCCTCCTGTTGTCCAGACTAAACCACCCAGTTCCCTCTGGGACTGTAGCAATTCAGCATTCAAATTTAAGGCATCTACAGCACACACACTTGGTTCCTGAATCTGAGCTGGACTCCAATCCTGCTGCTTTGAAAGGATGTAAAATTAAAGCCTGCCAACAAATATAAGGTATTAGCATATGCTGCATTTTGTCATAAAACATTAGTGATGTGAGGAATTCAGGGATGAAAAAGAAATGTGTAGATATATCATAGTTACAGTGGAGACAGATCCACTTAGAGTAATGTGATAAACTTTCACAGTTCAGGGCTTAACCAATTCTTTTTGATCACTTCCTGAAAGACATTACAAGCTGTGGATGCTTAAAATAGCAAGGGACTGGATTCACAGATCAATCCTGGGTTCTGTTGATTAAGGCCCAGGGCCTGAAAGATTATTTTCTCCATGAAGAAGTAATTCTCTTAATTGTCCATGACAGGCTGTTTTTGTAACATTGTCTGAAACATGTGGCACTTAACTGCTCTTGGAAATAGGGTATTGAACTTGATTAATCACAGCCCTAGGCTTGGCCATCCCTATGCACTGTATCCAATCAGCCACTTTTGTAACATGGAATTTATTATCCTATAACCTTTAGGTGTCTTCAGCAAGATAAAGCAAACATCTTATTTTTGAAATGCTGACACATAAGGCTGAGTGGTGCTGGGGCCAAGGGACCTTGTTCTCACTCTCATGACCTTTCTCTCAGTGATACTTTAACACAAGCAGATGTCTGCATCACCAGTGAACCATTCTGCCCTTTGTATATTTTTGTTCATCTGCTTTTCCTGCAGATGCTTTTCCCCTTTCTTTTGTGGGACAGTAAAGCATTAATACTTAGTACTGATGCCCAAGAGACATGCTAACAAAGTCCTACTTTAGAGGTGAGTTCACTTAGAGTTTACAAAATCTTCAGCTCTAATGGCTGTATGCCACAAACTTCATGATATTTGCAAGGACACTTTTAGAGGATCTTCCTATTTCAATTTAAGATCCTTTTATTCTTGGATTTGGTAAGTTGCCAGTTGAACTTTTGGTTACTGAAGGTGTGGGCAGATACTGAGTACATTTTAAACTCACTAATAATAGTTTTACTTCTGCACTGTAGACCTTAGCATTTCATGAGACAATTACAGCATCAAAATAAGTCATAGCTGCAGGCACTGACTGACAGTCAGCAGACTCCTCTGATGCTCACAGTAGCTATGGGAAGGTTGCCATTTCAGCTTAGGACAAGGGATTCAATTTCCACTTGCACAAAAGCAGAGCAGAAGGAAAAACAAGCATGAAATTGTAGTTGGGGATAGATCCTAACTCAGGGTTCAGGCAGGAAAGACAATACAAAACCAGACCTTCTTGACATTCCTACATCCTGCCACCACGTTCTAGGACAAGTGCTGTCAGAGCACTTTCCAGGTGGATGAATGGAGAGATGGACTTTTTATGTGTGCCACTTACTTTTTAAAATTCTTCTGAAATCATAGTAGCGCTAAGGAAATAATGAAATTTGAATTTCTGCCCTGTATTTCAGCAGAGGAGGGTTTAGTTTTTTGATTTTTACGGTTATTATTTCTAGTTGTAGAAATCACAAAATCAGAGCCACAGGGTGGTTGAGATAGGAAGTGACCTCAGGAGGTCACCTGGTCCTGCTCCCCTGCTAAGGCAGGAATAGCCACAGATGATTGTCCAAGACCATGTTCAGATGACTTCTGAAAATCTTCAAGAACAGAGACTCTCACTTTCCCTCACTCTCACCCACAGTTCCCTCTCTCCTTATTTAGTCCTCACATTCAGAGGGAAGTATGCATGCAGTTGTATATGGATGGATGTGTGTGTGTGTGTGCACACCTTTATGCTTCCCCATCCTTTTGTAATACTGTGAGGGAGTCCTTACAAGAGATAAAACTCTGTGTATCCTTCAAGACCCCACAACTTTTTGTCTTTGGGTAGGTCTTGGTTCAATTGTATCTACATTAAAAATCAACAATACTTAATGGTCTAGTACAAATGTGTTTGGTGTCCCCTGAGTACAGTGGCAGATGAATGAAGCTGCAAACTCATTATGATAGTAAGAGCAGCAGACTTGTCAGTGTGTCATTATTAATTGTCTTAATTAGTCGTCAGTATAGCATGAAAAGTTTACGAAGTGTTTTACATATAAGGCAGCTTTTTTTTATCCCAGAGCACAACACCCTCAGAGCTACAGCCTGACTTCATAACTGATTTGTAATCCCTCCTCCCTCTGTTTGTTTATGAAAATGTTTTCTTTAGATGTCCCACCTTTTCATAGAAATAAATATAAAGAAAAAGTTGCCCTTTCAGCAAAAGAACAGTGGCAATTCTGAGTATAAGTTTTTGATCCATTTACAGAGGAAATCCTGTAGGCTGAACAGCAGGCAATGGTCCCAGTTCTACAGCAATCTCCTCCTCCTCATTGCTAAACAAGGACAGGGAGGGAAAACCTGAGCCTGTGGTGTGTTACAAATTAGTCACTTGGTTCAGGAGAAATTGAGATTGTGGACACAACATGGAGAAACCTGCCTCAGGTTTTGAACTACTTTTCCTATTGTCTTGTGCAGAACTGCTCATGTTCAAAAAATACAACAGAGATGACTGGGGAGAAAGAATGGCATACAGTGCACTAAACAGGACATCACACTCAGCAATGCATTGCCCATTCCCACAGCTTCAGCTCTGGCAGTACTCAGCACTGTGCTATCTCCATTAGAAACAGGAAAATCAGCTCAACTTCTCCTCAGCCTCGTGACAGAGTTTCTAAAAGGAATCAAAGACCTTAGGAGTCCCTCCAGGCACATCACTACACTTTTATTTATCTTGACAATATTTAAACTTTTGATTTGTATGGATTTATGATTTCAAAAGATGCCAAAGGGAGTTAATGTCACATTGAAGCAAAATATTAAAATGTACAGCTGCAAGTTTGAGACATAATGCCTTGACTTAGATACAGGTTGCACTTAACAGAACTTCTGAAGCCTCTTTAAATGTCATTGTGCTCTATGTGATATCCTTCAGAGCCTGTGACTGCCTGCCTTAAAAGATTTTATTTTATTGTGCTCTGAAGCATGTACTGACAAAAGAGCCTTCAGAATTACCTTTGGCAGTAGCCTGCATGAAAAATTCTTGATGCTGTGCTTACTGGAAACTTGTATTCTTAATTTGTGTTTGCATTGCTCTTTGGTGAGTTCTAAAAGTAGCTATAGTTGTAGTAACTCTAGTATAGTAACAAAAAGAAGGGACAAAGAGTTAAAGAGAAAATTTTCTTATGGGCACTGAAAATTTCAGAGGTACAAGTGAAGAAAATATTTTCTCTTCTGCTACTGCTTATGTTTAAACTTCAGCACTTAACCTTGAGAGCTGTCAATACCATAAGCACCTGAAGACCTGTAAGGACTCCTTTCTTCTTTTGAAGGGTATATCTGAAGTACAGAACACAGAGAAATACAGATTTATTGAACATTGAATGTGAAAAGATGTCTGGAATGCTTACAAATAATTCTCTGAGTGTGATATTTTAAAGAACATTTGAAGTACATATCAGAAGTACCTGGCGCAAGTAACTTCAGTTATTTGACATAATCATAGAATATCCTGAGTTGCAGGAGACCCACAAGGGTTATGGAGTCTAAATCTTAGTCCTGCTCAGGACACCTCAAGAATCACACCCCGTTCATGAGAGCTTTGTTCAAGCACTTACTGAACTCTGTCAGGCTTGGTGCAGTGCCCATTTCCCTGGGGAGCATGTTCCAGTGCCCAAACATCCTCTTAATGAGGAACCATCTCCTGATATCCAGGCTAAGCCTCCTGTGCCTCAGGTTCATGCTGGTCCTATAGGTCTTGTCACTTGTTGCCAGAGTGGAGATGGGTTCCTGCCCCTCCTTTTCCCCTCTGAGGATGTTGAACAACACAATGTGGTCCCCCTTCAGTCTCCTCCAGCCTGGGCAAACCAAATGATCTCAGCTGCTCCTCACAAAATTGTCTGAGTAAATATTGGATAAGAATTCTCATCCTCAAAGTGTGACATTCAAAAAAACCCCAAATGCTTTCAGCCACTCTACATTTGCTTTGAATTTTTTAGACACACAAATTCAGTGAAATACAATAAGAAAGACAAACTTATATCCTTTCATATACTCAAGAAAATGTGCACTACATTTAGAAAGAAAATTTGCACTGTATTTAGAAAGAAAATATTGGGAGGTTGTGTGATTTTTCCAAAATAAGGTGAAAGAGTCTAAAAGAAGGCACAAATCAAAACATTCTGAGTAGCAAGCTTGGGACCAGCTGCCTCTTTCAGATGGCTTGTTGTTTCTACTATTACCCAGCAGAGCATATTTGATGGTAACATGAAAGAGATATTTTGCTGTGTGAATTGCAGGTTCATATTTTTATGTTTGTGGCACAGTCTCCTGGGTGAGCAGCCTGTGTGCATCCAGCATGTTGTAGGTGTGTGGGGGGCTGCAGAAGTGTACAGAAAGCTGCTGCTGCTGCTGTTGCTGCTGAGGAGTGCTGGACCTGCCCCCAGATGTGCCAAACACCCTGCTTTGCTGCTTTCAGGTACTCTCTGTTCACATGTTTATTTTGCAGGCCTAAAATGTCTCTTGGGAAAGAATCGTTGCCTTCCTTATGGCCCCCTTCTTCTCAGGTGCTGGTGGTAGAAAGCGCAATTCACTGGCCTTCTCTGTTGCTCATGTGTAGCCAGTAAATTTGGATGGAACCATGATCACCTTCCCTAGGACCAGACAGGAGAGAGAGTGCTCCAGTCAGACTTACTGGGACCAGAAAATACACAAGCATCTTTTTCCTGTTGTCTGCCTCAGGAACTAACAGCAGGGTGAAAGATCAGTTCTCAGGAGCTGAGCTTCTTCCTACAGCGGATATCTGCCTAAACTTCCTCATGCTTCAGATTCCATGGTCTATAACATGTTCTATTTAGTTTGGACTTCCATTCTTGTTTGCTAAATAGTTCCAACAACTGTGTGATGGCATAAATATGTGTTTTACTTGTATATGTTTTAGAACACACAGCCTTCTGAGCAGGTTAAAAAAGTGCACAGAAATGACAGAGAAAGGGGGCTTGGTTTGTTTTGGCCAAATAAAATATGTTTGGCTTTAGAAAATATTCTTGGTTTAACTCTAGTCGAATGGCTCTTTCTATAACACTTTTGAGTGATATGTTTTGTTTCCCGTTTTGAAAAAATGTCTGATAAAATGGTATGCATGAAAAGAAAAGGCTTGCCTGAGTGTTAAGACCCATTAATTGGGGTGAAATTTGACAGTTTTACTTGAGATACAAAAGCACACATTTCTCTTCACTATACCATGATAAGAAGGATAGAATCAAGTTTGGTCTGAAGAATGCAGACATTCCCCAGCAACATCTGCTTTTTGTCTTCAATGATGCTTGAGTAGCTGACAGTGTGGTAATGACTTCTAAAGTGCAATGTCTAATTAGAGTAATGTTTGCAGCAAAATTGCTTCAGGATAATTCAGTAAGAAAATGCTGCTCTTGGAGAACATTATTTCTTCAATCCTTCAAGAAAAACCTAATCTGACTTCAAAATCAGCACATATTTTCCTTCCTGTAGTACACAACATTGTGGGTCTAACGGGACATTGGAAAGGCATAAATAATCCATCTAAAGCTTCCTAGCATGGGAAGTGCTCAATACAGAAGGAAGAAGAGCTCTTTGAAAGCTGAAATATCAATGTACAGCAGCTGGTTTATATCTGTGGGATCTTCATGTTCCTGCAAATAACTGTAAAATCGGGCTTTTTTTTTTTTTTTTTTTTTTGCTTTTTAAGTGAGTCTGTATATCTTCTGTGTAGTGACAGAAGGCTGGCTGTCTTTGTGCTCAAGCAGTACTTTGTATAACCGGAAAAATAAGTACAGACATTTGTTCTGCCACCCTGGTGCAGACTGAGGGCCAGACTGCTACACAAATAACTCTGAAATAGCAGTAAGTCTACTAAAGTTTTGGGCTGCCTGTCTTCAGAGGCAACGAATTCATCTGACAGGAATGCAGTAAACATTGCAGTGTGTGGACACTTCCCTTCCTGCTACAGATAGAAGAGTGAAAGTGGGAGATCTTTGAGATCCATGGATCTTTAGCTGCACAACTTATTTGCCACCCTGGAGGGATATACACCAAGTAGCCATCCCCAATGGTGAGGAGATGAGTTATAACTGGCAGAAGCATTGTAATTTAAAGCCTCATCAGCAAACATTTTGGGGAATAAACAAGGACTTATAAAACAGTTGTCTGAAAGCAACGCCTAGCAAACTAGCAGCTCCTATGCCTTCATTTTAGGTGGTTTCTCTCTTACCACTCTTTGTAGTGAATGGGCCTTAAACTGTTCTTTCTTTTGTTTCATCAGTCATTCAGCTGCAGATGCTGCAGTAATTAGCAAAATGCAGATAGAAATGTGTGTGGGATAGAATGTAAGAAAATAGTGCGGAAGGTAGTCTCTCACCTGAGGAGTTGCAGCTGTACCAATCACCAAAGATTAGGAACAGGCCTGCCCTTAACAGGCCACAGCTGTGTCCAATAAGAAGATGAGCACTACAAAAGAGTGGCTTAGCTGGATGAGGAGAGACTTGGAGTTTGTTGGTTGTGCTGAGAAGAAGGAGTCAGTGCTGTGAGGAGATGCCCATGAGAAATCACCCAGGAGGTATGGAACTCACACAATAAGATGACAACAGAAATGTAAAACCCATTCCACTTGTAGTTTTCTATCAACAAGTTAGTGGATTTTTCTTCTAAAAAACAGAGGGATAAATAATGTCTTCTAGAGCCTTTGGATAGCCAATTCTTGTATGGCCAGCTTGTGTATTGGCAGAGATGCAAAATCTAGGATAAAATAATACTGAGTTAAGACAGCTTCAAGAGGAAGATGTTCCCATGGAGATAAGGTTCTGGAGGAGATGCTCTTCTGGGCAACTGGCAGGGCAGAAGCACTCTGTCATGATCTCATCTCTCTGGGTGCTCTCCTCTAAAGTGACTGTTTTTTCTGTAGAGCATCATTCTTCATCACGTCTGTAGCTCAGGATCTTGTTGACAAATGTTCATTAAATATTCAGTATTAGAATTTCCCTTGAAACAGTTTTCCACACATTCTACCATATCCTAAGGCAGCTAGAAGAATTTAGTAAGCTTTATTTTAACAGTTCAATGAAGCTGGATAATGCTAAGACAATGTGAAATTGCTTTGACTCTAAGGGTCTGTGCCCTGGCTTGCAGTAAAGGCATAAATATATGTCATCTTAAAGGGATCTCTGGCACTGCCCATAACAGATGCAGATCTGTGGTCTCTGAGCTCTGAATGAGCTATAAAGTATATTACAAGCTAAAATCCCTTTCAGGGCTCTGCACAGGGAGTGTGGGCTGCAGCTAAGTTGGGATATGATAAAATAAAATATTCTGTTTCCAGCATGCACTTGGGAAAAATATCCTCACTCAGACCTTCACAAAATGCCTGAGATAACTTTCTGAAGCCCGACGCCAACAGTGCTCAAACAGCATGTGGGCCTGAAAGCTCAGCCCAAGGCTGGGAGCTGATAATGCAGAACAAGAGAGAGATAGTGACACAGCAAACTGTGGGGAAAGTGAAGCAAGTGAGAGTGCTGTGGGGTCAGGTAGAGGCATGTCTGCGTACTTATCAGAGTTAATTTTTCATAGGTTTGACATTTAAATCTTTATCTCAGGTAGCAGCTAATAGCATCCTTAAATTATCTTTGCTTAAATAGAAGGATTGTGTGTCGTGCATGAAGAAGTGTTAAGGATTTTTGTGTTTTCTTTTTTCTCCCCCCCCACCTCCATCCCGCAGATAATTTGCTCTTTTATCTACATCACAATTAAAGATGGTTTCTAGATAGTATCAGGGAGTTGTGAGGGTGTATCTAGAAAGCCCACAAAGACTGGATAACATATTGACCATACTGCAGGTATGGTAAATGCTGAAATCGTATTTTTGTCTAGTAGTGTATAACATGCTTAACACTTATGTTATAGTGCAATATTAGAATGCTTCAAAACATCCTCTTACTTGCACTGTATTGTCTAATGAAATTAAATCTGTGAGAGAATTCTGGATAAAAGTCTGGTTTTAGTGACATAAAAATTGGGGGCTGAGCTGTGATACTGATTGTATCTTGTTAAAATTTTCACGTGAAACAGAATATGTGCAGTAATATGTATATTTCTAAATCCATATTGAGAAAAATCTTACAAGTTACGATAGTAGTAGCGCAATGAATCAGTGAATTTCAAAACCATTTAAATTAAAAATCCTTTCCTTATTCAAAACAGCAGTCTATTTCTTTTTAACACACACAGAGAAAACTTGGCTCTTGCATACTTCTTGCATGTGTAGGGTATGTGCACTCTGGCTTCTGCATAAAACAGAAAACAGACAGATGCATCTTTCTCTTACTAAGATACAAATTTAAAAAAGGAAAGTAGGTGCTGGTAAGAGTGAAAGTAAGTTGCTATTTAGAGGAGGATCATTGCTGCACTCAACTGAGTGCAGTGGGGAGGGTGGACATCTGTTTGAAAACAGAATTTGTAAGAAATGTACACTGATAATAAACTGATGATTTCTTCTTGCTTATCTTTTCTCTCCATCAGAGCACAGGGGTTTGCACAGTATGTGGTAGTCAGCTTGAAGTGAAGGATGGGAGCTGGCAAGCACTTCACCAACTCACCCAGATGGAGCAGGTGTGCATTCTCTAAGTCAGATGGCAATGGTACACTGGCAGCTGTTTACAGGAAAGGTGGGAAACTCCCTCTCACTGGAATGCTCACTTTCCCTGGCACAAACTAAAGCCCATTACAGAAATGTATTGCTCCAAGTGTCCTACTGGTCAAGAAGCTGATCAGCTCATGGCCAGCCTCATCTGGGACATGATCTGAGTGGTATCTGAAACTGTCACTGAGGAAATTCACTCCTGACTACCTAATTATGGTGTAGAATGCAAAAGTTACAGTTGGATGAACAGGGGAATAAATGGGAAACTACTTCTCAAAATTATGCATTTTAATAAGGCCCATGTGAATGCATGGCTCCAGGGATGCAGTATTTCTCAAAACAATCTGGGTTTCTAGTTTGAGGAATCAAGCCAGCTTGCTGGAGCATTGTGTCAATCCCCAACTGTAACAAGGAAAAGGGCATTTAAACAGCAGTGTGGCATGTAACAAAAAGTGATACTGAGTACTTTCCTCTCTAGGGGTGTGGGATAGTTATTTGTATATATTCTTACTCTTCCATTACACAAATATATGAGAGACTCTCCTCAGAAAACACTGTGAGATGAAAATGCAGACTATGTACCATGATATTCTCAGTATGAGAAGGTGGAAAATATGTGGAGTGAATTTCAGGCAGGTAAGCAGCTCTGCTGTCTGTGAGCTCTGAATATCTGTCAGCAGGGGTAATCTGACTGGCATGAACCAAGCTCAGTAAACAATGGGAAAATGAATCACAATCGTGCAAGAAGAATGCATTCTGAAAAGTAAGTAAACAAACAGCTTTGAAATTTGTTAAAATAATGTCCTGGTTTTAGCCAGGACAGGGTTAATATTTTACAACAGCCTTGGATGGGTGGAACCTGGAGCCATGAGAACACGTCTAGCTTGTTATTCTATACCAGCTCTCACCACTGGGAGTGGGAATAAGAGATTCTTGCTTCTGGGAAGAAGGGAGCAGCATCAGGTTGAGAAAAAGTGTGGCAGGAGGGGGAAACCCTTCCACCATTGTTCATTGTGGGGTCCTTAGTGAACACTTTTCATGTAAATCACCTCCTTTGTGCACTTTTGTTATTAATTTTGTTGGTGTTGCTGTTTGTTTTTCTTGTTGCTGTAAATTGTTCTTAACTCATAATCTCTGCCTCTAGTCTCTCTCACTGGAGAGGGAGGGGAGAAGCTCGAGGTTTTCTTTTAGGTGGAAATACTAAACTGGGGAATACTATTCCTAAACCCCAACAGCCTTAATGTGGCCCTTCTTCCCAGAAGGAAGAGGCCCTTCTTTCTGTCCCTGGCAGAGATGTGAGTGGGATAGAACAATAACCCAGACATGCCCACACGGCTCCAGGCTCTGCCCCCTTACAGTTACTGTGAAAAATTTAACTCTTATAATTCTATGTAGTAGAACTAAATACTGCTTTATCCATAACGTCTCCATGTTCAACATAGCAAAGTCCAGATGCATCATGAGTATACTCAGAGACTGGTAATGAAGGTGAAAAATGATGCCTTACATTGTTTCAAAAAAAGCAGATGTTAATATATAGACTGTTCCTGTATAGTAATTCACCTCTTGGAACTTATTCCCTACTTACTGGTATTTAAAGTACTAGTGCTGGAAATAAACTTAGCATGCTTGTCTTTAGCACTGTCATATCTAGCTTGATAATAAATGGGAAAGCCAAGGATTAGTGTTAATAACAGTTCAGTCAATTGCAAATAAAGTGTAGCCCATGGTAACTCAAGTGTTCATTACCACATTTCTATTCCAAGGAACCAGTTTTTAATAATGAATGCAGAGTACGTGTTACTGTCACAGTTCATTGTTTAATTAGTTTTCTGATCAAACACATTAATGAAGGAGGACCTAATAAATCATGCAAAAGCAGAACGAAGTACTTAGTTAATATGTGTTGCATTGATTAATGGTGATATGAAACCTCAGCAATCTTGAAACAGTGGTTATATGTGACCATGCAGAATTACAAGGGCGCTTTGAAACATATTAAAAAAAAAAAAAAAAAAAGAAAGAAGAAAAGGTATTTTGAAATCCAAGTGAACATTGAATCTCTGTGGGATCAGTGCAGGGTGGTGGGAAGGGGATGTAATGGATGCACTTGACCCCTTTATGAAATTAGAAGTGTTTTCGTACAGGGTCCAAAGGGGGCAAAGGCCTTTGCAGTAGCTGGGCTAAGAATTCCTCCAGGAAACCCACAAAGGAGCCATGACACAGAGAACATACATGCACAGGAGATGTCAACTCTGATTGTTCCTTTATGCGTTATTAATGCATTAATAGCAGGTGGCTTTTTCAAGATTCTGTGAAGAATCATGAAGGTACAGGAAGCCTCATGCACACCTTTTCTAATGTATGCAATCCAACAACAAAGAAATCTCTTATCCTGTAACTATGCTACACTAAGGGAGCTGCCTTTGAGCTCTCCTGGACAGGCACTCTGGCTGAGGGGCAGAGAGACCTTCTACTGATGACAGATCTTTTGAGTTCCCTCTAAATTCCAAGTGGACTGCACTCCAGTGACTCTCCCCTGGAGTTGGGATGTCTCTCAAATTTTGAGATACCTTACTTGAGAATTGGAAGATTTTCTTTGCCCAAGGTGGAGAGGTGCCTTATTCACAACAGATCATTGGAAAGTGGCTGAGACCATGCTAAATCTATATCAATGATAGCTGTGTAGCTAATTCCTTTAGACATAAATCATTGTTCAAGCCTGAGACTAAGATTGAACCTAACTGCACCTACGCTTCATCAGGTGTTTAGGGTGAACAGTCTGAAGCTCATGACTAAATGGGAGGGTCTTTGGTCTCTGTGTAAATTATTCTAGCTCGATTCTAACTGGATTTTTCATTGTATATTTCATCTATGTAATAACAGAGTGAAGTTTGCCATCAAACTTTATTAGGTTGCACCTTTACAAATTCGTATTGTAACCACTTTTAATGATGTCTTTGCTACCTGTCCCCTCAGCTGCCACAAAATCTATGGCGATGGGGCACTTGGCTGAGCAAGCTACCTTTGTGCAGCTGCAATTTGGCCTCTTAACTTGGATCTACATCTAAGGAAGGTTTCTAGGACCATCTCTTTCCCACTTAGCCCTGGGCATGTGTGGGTTTATAATGCTCAGATGATCAAACAAATTTACAAGTTCTGAAGCAGCAGAAAAAGATAGGAATTTCCAGTAAGCAGGTGAAAAGCACCTGATTGCTCCAATGCTTGGGAAAATCCCAGTGGGCCCTGATTGTATCTATTATGTGCTGAAATATTCTGAAAATTCTTGCCCTGCTTAACTTCCTCCAAGTCCCACTGCCGGTGTGTGTTACAGCAAGGTTTTATTCAGCCTACCCTCAGCAGCAAGGCAACTGTTTGCCTTGACTTGCCTTTGCAGATGTCCCAAAGGACGTGTCTCCTTGTACAGCCCCAGGGGAGATTCCCCCACAAGCTGCTGTGATTAATGCATACACTATCAGCTTCCGCTCTGAAAATTGTTCCTTTTGATTTCCAAACAAACAACAGAAAAAGGATGGAACAAGTTGTTCACCTGCCAGAGGAGCAGAGGGAGCTGACCTGGTTTCCTTCAGACACAGAGTAACCGGGAAGCAGAATACGAGTTTGGTTGGCTGAGCCTTCACAAGCACTTTATTCATGCACTGCAAACTCCACTGCCTTCCAGCTAAGAGAAAACTTAGTTTTCTTTCTGCAGAGCACCTTACTACACATCTAAAAGGAACTCTGCAATTTTTCTTTCAGGCTGATTTTCCATTGGCTATTTACAATATTCTTGGACAAGGCAAGAAACACAAATTAGATTTATGATCCTGCTGTTAGAGTGTCTTCAAAAGGGGAAGCTCGTAGTCATTACCAAATAAAAAATAATTTGAGATGTTTAAAAATGTTCATGGATGGTAGAGAAAATTCAGGAAAATGATAATAAGAAAATATGTATATACACACTATTATACAATTGTGTGATATACACAATCCCCAGCTGGATTGTGTATATTTTATTTGATATATTTTGAAGAGGCAGGAGTAAGGCAGAAGCAGAGAGAACCACTCAGATTACCCTTTGATTGACAGCCTTGACAGAATTTTTCCTTTGAAAAGTGAAAATGAATTAATGCAACCAGATATCATGGCCAAAACCCCGGGACCTGCTGGAAAGGAAATGGAAGAAATGCCATAAGAAGACAATTTTTAAGTTTGTCTTATATGAATTGGTAGAATTTCTTGGTTTTTAAATAGGAATCAGCTTGGAAACCATGGCAGCCTTGTCCCCTGACAGTGGGTTAATCAGCCCTGGGCTGTGTCTTATAGCTACTACACAACTTTCTATTGTATGTGTACTAAGGATGGTGTCTAGAAGTAATTGTCTGGTTTTTGTCATCATTGAAAGTTGTGCTGCTACACAGATTTAAAGGAGGTAACATGCAACATCTTCCTTAGAAGCAGAGACATAACAAGAGCAATAATTATTCTATGAAATAGGATGAAGGAATTTTCATGGTGGGTTGTTGTGGCAGCAACTTCGATTTAAGTGACAAAAATTGAACCTAGTAAGACTGAAGTGTGCAATCTGTAATCTCACACTACCTAGAGCAGGAATAACAAATGTCTGTGTTATGTTCAGATGCAGCATTCATCAGGTAGCATCTCTTCCCATCACATTCACTTAAAAGGACTTCAGAGATTCAGTGTCTAAGGGTGTCAGCCTCTGTTCCTGAAGTGGAAGGTTGAAAAGCTGGTTCAGGAGAGGTCTCCCCTGTATCTTTTAAAGGGATGAGGTTCAAATATTCATTGTACACTCCCCCATTTACATCAGCTTTTGCACCCCTGTAGAATTCCCACTGGCTTCCAGAGAGACAGGATTTCACATCAGATATTTGAACTCCAAAATATCAGATTTTTTTTTCCTGAAATGGTGGACTCATTTTAAATGAAATTCTTTTAAATATAAAGAACAATAATTGCAACTCCAGAGGAAATAAATATTCATATTGATTAAGAATTTTATAGAGGCTCTAATCAGAAGTAAAAAGCAGGCTTTTCAGAACAGTTAACTGGAGCTAAGCAAGTGAGAAAAAAAAATTTTTTCTTTCTACTGCAAATTGTCTAATGTGAGCAGAAAGCTTTGGAGATCCACCTTTTCCTCCATGGAGACAAAATAAATTTATTGAAATGTTTCATGTGAAGTGGTGCAAAGAGACACTTGTCAATGGAAAAAGTTTTCCACTGCTTTCATTAATTTTAATAATTGTTTCCCCAGCCCAATAATCAAAAGGTTGTTCCTCCTTCTTTTTTTTTTTTTCGTGGTGAAAAGGTGAGTGTTTCAAAGGCCCTGTTCAGAAAAATCAGGTATCACTTTGTTCCTTGATCAAACCATCAGTTCGTATATCCTGTGGGGATAAAAATGAAGATAGAACTTCACATTGAACCAACCAAAAGAGTTGGTTCAATGTGAAGTTCTGTGGAACCCTCCAAAATCTCTGGGCTGTGGTAAATAGGAACAATCACACGTGCACAAGTTCAGAACAAAAGACAAATACAGCCAGTGTGATTGAGATACAGGTTATTTGTCTTTCTGTCCACTTGGGCCACACCTGAAGAGGTAAAGGGTCTTTTCTGCTCATGTACCCTGGGTGAGAGGAGCAGCTTCCCACTCCTTCATCTTCCACATCTCTTGAGGTGAGTTGTGTGAGCAATGAAGAAAGGATGCTCCTCAAAAAACAAGGAACACCTACTTTCTTTGCCTAATGAAAGATGACTACACCCTACTTTTCTTGCCACACCATGCAAATGGAAATCCAAAGGATTTTTGAAAAGCCTTCCCAAACTTAGGGGAATCACAGAATGGATGTGTCATACCTGCAGGGGTGTCAGATCTGTTAGAAAAATGATATATCATGAGGTATGAGATCTGTCACAGCTTCAGACAGCCAAGTTGTGATTTGAATAATTGTTTTTTACTCTTCACCAATTTTAATAAACTTAGGAGTTAGTGACATCAAAGGCATTTGTGCCCTGTGCCAGTTTGTTGATAGAATATAAATGGTGAGATCTGGTGCACATTGCTTGGGTGAAAGGAGCCCCTGCAAGCTCCAGCTATCTGTTCCTTACTGTCTAATGAGAGCAATAGGGAGCTGATACACCAAAGCTCTTGTAACTGTCTGTAAAGGTGCAGATTATGCCAGAACATGTGTGTTGCTTTAGGGCACTTCAAGAACAATGTGGGTAAAGCACCATGAAATCGTAATGAGCTGCAATTGTACAAATTAATTCAATACACTCTAAAGCCAATGCATGCTCTGCCTTGGTGCCCACAGGGTGAGAGAGACTGAAGGAGGTCGCACTGCTTTCTTTTCGCTGACACCCTCTCCTATTCCTGCTCAAAGCTTCAAAGGCTCCTGTGTCTTAAAGCTTGTTGGAGCCCTTGCTCAGTATCCTACAGCTGAGTGATGCTCCAGTGTTTGCAGAAGGGAGCAGGCAGGGCAGCACTGTCACTGAGAGCTGGGGCTGGGCTGGCTGCTGAAGTGAGCCAGGAAGGGTGCAGGGATGCTGTTGGGAGTGTAAGAATGAACATTCTGAGAAATGAATGGCCTGGAAGAATTTCACTAGCACTGACTTGAGGGTTTCTTGTTTTGAGACTTTTCCCAGTCTAATGGAATAGTTCTGAGCTCATTGTTGGTGGGAATCTGGCAGTGTCTGTTGCCTGTGCAGCTTTCCAGCTTCACCTTCCCCTGAGCGTCGGACTTGGGGTCTGAACCCACCCCTTGTTGTTCCCAAATCTACTTCTGTGCAGTACTCCTTCTCTCTGGGCAACAAAAAACCAAAGTTAAGATAACCTGGTGGCAAATTTTAGAATCTCAAATTCAAAATGTTATGAGGATCTCTCTTAAATGAGATTCCGTATTCATTAAATGTAAATCATCTTGTGCCCAGCTCTGCTGACCTGATCAATTTGAATGACCTCATTTTCCATAGACAGAAATCAATGGTTGTATCTTTGTAAGGATGTTGTGGTTTTACTTGGATTGAAAATACCATACACTGGAAATACTGGTTTACCACCTTTTTCCTGAAACAGAGCTACATTAGTGAAACTGGGGTTGGACTCCAGATGGAGATGATCTCCAGGGTTCCCTTGCAACCCCAAGCATTCTGCAAAACCAGTATATTGAAAATCTTAAACTGTAATTAGAGTTCCACCAGAGTACAAACAAAGCCCACCTGAACTAAACACAGCTAATTGGTTTTGTGGTGCCAC
Source organism: Zonotrichia leucophrys gambelii (assembly GCF_028769735.1). Classification (NCBI taxonomy): domain Eukaryota; kingdom Metazoa; phylum Chordata; class Aves; order Passeriformes; family Passerellidae; genus Zonotrichia; species Zonotrichia leucophrys. The sequence goes on along the minus strand of NC_088169.1, from coordinate 18,607,284 downwards.
AATGTTGATAAATACAAAACCTATAAACATTGCCAGTTAGCAATAAACATTATACAGATACTTTTGATGTATATTTATGGATCTAAGCTTGCTGGCTGCATTTGGCTTTTTTGAGAACAACAATAGAACAAACTGGCTAAAGAGAGATTTATATGTCCTGCAACTGCTACTTGAAAAACCTTGGATGAAAGATTTTCCTGGGCTAACACATGCACCTATACAGAAGCTCATAAGACACATGCATGCACATGTATCTAAAGTGCTCACACTATGTGTTCATAGTGCCATCAAAAGCCATTGAGAAAAATGTTAACATTTACTTCTCTTTTGATAAGGCTGAAATATTTTGATTTGGAAACATCAGAAGGTAGGTATCTGACCAGTCCAGTGTATTTCAACAATTACAGTGGGCAGGTACATATCAGGGGTGCCCATACTTTACTGTCTGGGCACACAGGGCTGAGAATATTGGGGACATCTCCATTGCTGCTTGACATGAAAGGAGGGCTGCAGCTGCTGGATCATCCTCCACAGCTTCCCCAACAACCTCCTTATTAGTTCCACATTCAGCATACTGAACACTGTGGACCTTGGTTTATATTCTTATTTGAGGTTAACATAAAAAAATTGCGTCACTCTTATTAGAAAGCATATGAGAGTAAATATTCTACTGGCTATACCAACACATCAGGTCTTCTACAAAGATGCACCTTGCAGGTGAAAGGTTTTTGTTGAAGTGCACTTTTATCAGAAGTAAGGCATCCACCAGTCAGACATCACAAGTGTATTTTGGGAGACACTTCCTAAGCAAAAAGTTTGTTTAACATAAAGTGCTTACATGGATTGTAGCTAAACTTACTGTAGTTACTCTTTTTGAGTATTCACTCTTTTTGAGCCAAATTTTGTCAACTTTGATGTAAAATTCTGAAACTAAAAGCAAAATTAACATTCTGGATCTTAAACTATTTTAATGGTTGAAGGCCATCTTGTGCATAAGATAAAGTATATTTTCAATATTCCATTAATAAAGGTAGGTTTTGTCAAGATTAGAAAGTGCATGCTGGTGCCAGTGGCAGTAAGTTAAAAACTTTAATCATGTCCCAGTCACTAACTTTAAAAATTTTGTGGTTTTATTTCTGTTAATGTACATGCAAATACTTCACAGCAGACTGGCATTTTTGATAGGGGCCATGACCAGAAGTTTCCTGAATAATGCTTCAAAATATACTGCCAGAAGCAAATTTAATTGTTGTATGCATAGGACACATTAGCATTTATGTGCACTTTTTGTTCCATTCTTCAGTAGCACAGAAGATGCAATGGAAAACTGTCACATTGTAGGAATGAAAATAAATGTCATGGGCAACAAACTTATGCCATGTCATACTAAGATATCTTCAGGCCAATATGCAGTAAAGCTTAAAATTGTTTAAAAACTCACTCAAAATGCCTTTCAGCATGCATTGGTTTATGACAGCATGAAGAAGCATGAAAAAGAGTTTTCCAATGCCATTTTTCTTCCAGTAGATCACTATAGGCAGATATTTTTCTTTTTCACACTGAAATTCTTTAATTCATCTCTCCCATCTTTCACTTCCTTTAGCAGCAAGAGTTTCTGTGTTAGCTGGTGAAGATTCAGTTATCCAGTTAATCTGAAGAGCTGGAAGGATGAATCATTTGTTTGGTCACCCGTTCTTGCTTTGGTGTAGGGATGCCAGCTGTTCTGGACTCTGCAGGAAATGGGCTGGCATTGACATGCACTGCTTGTGTTGCCTGATAGACAAGTATCTAGTTCAGAAAAGAGCAAAGGAGAGCAGTTATCTCTGTGGCATGGAGCCAGTGTTGTTTCATTTGCTGTTAACAAATAAAATGTATAGATAGCTATTTTCTCCTGTGTAATGTAAAATTCCAGGTCATTGAAAAAAAGGGATAAAATTGACTTCTGTTCCCAATGGTTTATCCTAAGCTTGTGTAATCTCAAAGGCTTTTCTCTGCACAAGTACTTTCAGTAGTTTCCTAGCTCCTGTCCCTGCTCAAGTCTGCTGACTGTATTTCAAGCTTGATTATCTCAAGAATGTGCTTTCTACCTGTGAACAGTTTTTCCTGTCCTGAGAATAGAAAAGGAAGTCTGCTGTAAAATCATGTAGAGAAGGGAAGTTTCCAACAAAAAAAGGAGGAAGAGGAAAGACACTTGTAGAAGTAAATGGGATTGAATCTTATTTCTTTGTAGAAAGATTTATAAAATTTTGTTGTGCTTTATACAGTAACATAGTGCACAGTGCATCTGGTTCTCAGTGATGACTGGCTGGTTTTGAGTGGGATTATGTGTGATCTTCTCTTGTTGTCTTGGATCTCTGTATAAAAGTACATGTTTTTATACTGTGACTGAAATACAGCATGGCTTTTCTTCAGGGTGCAGCTGGAAGGAGCTTACAGAATGGTGACACAGAAGAAAATGTCAGATCGTCTCCCAGAGGCCCTGCTGTGTTCACCAACAAGACCAGGGGAGATATCACAGGCTGGGGCTTCAGGAGAGTCCATATAGATGCCTTGAGGGCTGAACTAGTTGATGGTGAGCAAGAAAATTCTGAAAATGCCATTGGGTGCTATGGAAGTACAATAGAGGCAGAGCAACAAAGTTCACCAAGGTTCAGATTTAGTACATGATGAAAAATAGCAAAATTTTCTGTAAAGATTAATTTTTTCAAGCTAAGTTAATAGCTAAACAGAGAACAACAGGAAGAGATGGTATCAAATATGCAAAGGTCAGGGCAGAGTACAGTTTGGGCTAAAGGGTCCTTTGTTCTTCTCACCTACAAATTCTAAATTTGGCCTTCCCTGATGCACTTTGCTGCTGACTGCTGCTCCTTGCACCTGTATCAAATGCAGTATGACTAACAAGGTGTGTTGAGAGTTGTAAGAGCTCTTTAAAAATGTTTTTCCAAGTGTCATGGTTTAACCCCAGTAATCAACTAAGTATCACACAATGTCTCACTCATTTCCCAGCAGGATGGGGGAGAGGAACAGAGAAATTAGAAAACTCATTGTTTGAGATAAAGACAGTCTAATAGGGAAAGCCAAAGCTGTGTACACAAGCAAAACAAGGAATAGAACAAGAAGACATAGACTTAAGCTGCGCCAGGAAAGGTTTGGGCTGGACTTTAGGAAGAATTTCCTCACAGAAGGAGTGACTGGGCATAGGAATGGGCAGCCCAGGAGAAGGTGGAGTCGCCTCCGCCTGAGGGTGTTTGACAAAAGATGGACATGACACTGGCACTCAGTGCCATGGTCATGTTGACAGGATGGTGTTGGGTTATAGGCTGGACTTGATGATCTCAAAGGTCTTTTCCAACCTAAAGATTGATTCTATGATTCTTACTTGAGGCACATACAAATCAAACACCTGTCTGCTCTTGGGTTTTTTCTTGTCTTTTATTTAACTTAATTGCAAATAAACCTCATCTCTTCAAGGTGGGATTAGCTAACTTAAAAACAAAGTACCTGGATATGAAGAGACACTAAAAGTTTGCTGCTTTTATTTCAACACTAGAGATGGGGTGGTTTTTTTTGTTTATAAAGCTCATGAGACCTCTAGTTATGGCAAAACAAAAATCACCTTATTTACTGTTGTAGACAAAAAGAATAACAGAGTTTGTTACAATGCTAAAAAACCCTAAACCATAAAAATGGAGTTTTAAAAATGAAATATCATTTAATGTGCAATTTCATCTGCTTCTCTGTTAGCCAGAGCAAAGGCATAACTGACAAAGAGTTTGCCACACCATCTGGGTTTTTAATATAAGATCTCAGTACTTGTGATACTTGATTCTTTGATGTGACTGCTGTTTTTCAGTACTCTAATGAAATGTGCAATCTCTGCTCTTCCTTTCAAAAACTGGTCACCCCAGTTCATTTATCAGTAACACAGTAAGACAGAAAATGCTGTACTCTTCACATTTTTATGCCTAAATTATGGTACAAAAGGCAGCACCTTGAGCATGCTTTGACAGATTGGTGCCACTCCTGCAGAGAGTGCAGCCCTGAGGGGAGCTGGGTGTGCAAGGCGATTGCACCAAGCTACTGGATGCTCTCCTGGGAGGCTCTGCCTGCTGCTGGGCACTGGGAGCTTCAGGGGAGGAGCAGGTGGGGTCTGGAGTTTTACAGGAGTCTGATGCCCCAGCTGGGCTCAGCATGCTCGGTCAGCAGGGATCTGCTCATTGAGCAAATGTCTGTGCTCACCTAAGGACCAAGCTCTGCTAACCATGCTGAGTCCGAAAGGCAAGTCTAAGAGTCAAGTCCAGAAGAAGAGTGGTTTCACAATCCATGCAAAAGCCCCCAAAAGCTTCCAAAGGAACAGCCTTTGTGAAGGAGAAGGGCATAGAGATGGACAGAAAATGAAGGGTTAATCTTTCCTGTTACATGTGTGCTGCAGAGAAAACAGATGGCAATGCACAAATTTATGAGAATTAAAAAACAGCAATTAATCTTTCTTCAGACATGGATCGATGCCTCCTTCCCTCAGCTCATCACAGGAGGGCAGGGCCTCACCGAGCTCAGTCCCTTTTACCAGAAGATGGTGCTGGCTGGTCACCCTGCCTTGCTATTAGTTATTGACAGGATTAAACTTGTCCTGGCATGCAGGAATTCAGCAATGTACTTTGTTTTAAATCAGTGTAGAGCAGTTGCTATACAGAATTAACCTGGATGGTATCCTAGTGACTATAGAAACACTGTGATTCTTGAAACTTGGAAATTATATTCAGCAGAATGTCCACCTTTGTATTAAGAGCGAGAAAGAAAACCACAAGTGCTGGCAGGCAATTTAAAATAATTTTAGAGGAAGAGTTGATAGTGTTGGAATTTAGCTATTAGAAATGCAAATGATAGATCCACCATAAGCCGTGAACTCTCCTGTCTTTGCTATGATGTTAGGGACAAGTCATGCTTCCTTGCCCATGAAAAACATGTGAACAAATTGTTTCTGAAACCTAAGTATTGGACTGGTCATATGAATGCCAGAGGGCATTTATTTCTAGTTAATGTATGGCAAAAATTTTCTCTTCAAACCTTTAACATGAATCTGGAGATGAGGCTGTGATTATGAAAAGCAGAATTTGTCTTTGGCAGTAGTCAAACTGTAAATGGGGTGACTTTTCAAAGCAGAACTCTTAAATTCAATGCATGTATCTTATGCAGACTGTGTTTACACTGAACACCTTTCCCAAAGGAATTAAATAGGTTCCTTCAAGGGTGGGGGAAAGTGGAAGAATTGGGTTCTGGCAGTAAGTGGAGAAAATCCTTCAGAGAGCAGAGCACATCATCGGTCATAAATGGGATTTAAAAAAATTTCTTGGGTAACATATCCCTGTAGAGCTGAAAAGAGTAGTCTGCACCTTCAGAGTTGAAATTCTACTCATTAATGGCACAAAATCCATTTTTGTTATTTATTATTTTGGTATTTATTATTTTGGTATTTATTAAAAAAAACCATGACGTGATTTGGACAAGCAGTAGATTTTTATGCAAGAAGACCTTGGTAGAATAAAGAAAATAACTAAAAAACCCAATCTCTCTGAAATTCATTATGATAGTTTTATTTAATTAATGGAGAAGTATGCCATCCATAATCATACCCTTTTGTGCATGTGCATTTTCATAAATTTTTGTTTGTGTACATGAAACTTTAATTATTGGAAAACTAAGGAGGTCTGTGGTGTTTATCATATTTTCTAGCTTGCTGTTAAAATTTAATTATTGTGTATTTAATTTGATAAATTAATGGACTTGTAATTACACACTTATTTACAACAAACAAACAAACAAAATCCCTCAGATACCCAAATCATTCTTGACTCTACATATTGAAATACCACTTGAATTTTGGGACCATTTTTCTAGAACTGTTATTTTTCCATTTTTTGATTAATATGATCTTTGACAAACAAGCAAACATGAACTGCTTATGAAAAACACATAAAAAGCTAACAAGATATGAAAAAAACCTAGGTTTTTAAACTCTAAGGGGATCAAGGAAAATCTGTTTTCATAAACATCCCCTGCAAAAAATCGTAAACCATACAGGTTCCACAGTTTTCAATGGAATTGAAATTTCCCCTCCATGGAAAGGCAATTCTTAAAGTTTTATTTTGCCAGTCCATGCATAGCATTGCTGTTGTTATCCAAGCCCAGTACAACAGTCTGAATAACTTTGGCTGGATTCAGAAATGTGTTGTGTCAGTTTCCAGACAGCACACAGAACATCATGGTTCTGTGCATTTCTTTGTGAAACACACCTACAGTTTTTCAGCCTAACATCTCTCCTTGATTCACTTCTTTCAAAGAGCTAAACAAGCGCTGTTTCATCTCTCTGGCTCAGAAGTACTGCACAGGTACAACATGCAGATATTATCTCAGTCCCATTAAAAGCAATTGCAGAGAGTAATGCAGATAATTATTTCTAACTGACTGAGTTGTTGATCTTTTTGGTTCAAGGAAACAATATGAAGATCTTCTGCCCTCTTTCCCTGTCTTGTCCTGTTTAATTGACAGGCCAACATTACAAATTGCAGTCTCCTGTCAGATGACATTCTGAATTTAGAGCACAGTCTTACATTGCTTTGCTGCTAAGGTTAATTAACACATCTTTTCGCTGATACCAGAACCAGAAATGTGAAGGAAACAAGAAACTGGCATAAATGGAAATCTGCCAATTATACTCTCTGAACTTGACTTTAGATATTGCTTAGTGACAGTAATGAGAAAAACAAGTGTTTCATTTCTATTTTGTAGAAAACATTTTTTCCACATTTCAAGTCAGTATGTATTTGTAAAGCATAAATGCCACCCTATTTTTGGTTTTTAAATAATTTTTGGGACAATAGCTTAATTGACTTATCTTTAAGTGACTCCTAATTCTTGACTATTTCCTCTTAAATATTTGCCAAAATAGTTCCAGTGCATGCCAGTTTTGCTTTTCATTATTGTGCCTTAGTAGAAGTGCTCGTTTTCCCTGAATGATTTCTCACCCTTTTAATGAAAATTATTTCTAAGTTACAGTTCCTACAGTTCCACAAAAGTTTCATCACAGGAAAAAAATAATTACCCTCAACTAAGTTCTTAAGATCCACATTTGTATTAAGGCCTGTTAAAAAAGCTGGTTCCACTGGAAGTCAACCTCAACTTCCCACCAGCAGGAGGATTAGTTCCTTCCAGCAGCTGCTTTTTGGAAAAAGAATCAATGCTTTTGAAGCCTTTCCGTTAATCCATCTCACTCATGGATTGTAACATAACAGTTATAATAGTTGTAAGAGTGGAAGTCAAGCAGGATGGATTTAAGTTTAACCTTGAATTGAACTGAACAGGGGAATTCAAAGAAAGGACTCGAAAGTCACCACTCCTTCTCCCCAGTACTCTTGTGCCACACTGTATGGATGTTTGTCTGCTGTGATTTCCTCACTGGGAAAGGAGGATATAAATACAGATCCATTTTTCCTGAAGAACTGAATTGTTCTGCTTCTCTTAGAGAAGCCCACTGTTTGCCCACTGGAATAGACATTCCTCTTCTCTTTACCTACAGGAACTCTAAGATGGTGTGGGACCAGATTCCTGAGGGAAAAGCCAAGGTGGTGTTAAGCAAGGGATATGCTCCACAAACTCTCCTTCAGGCATAGCCATAAATGAATGTGGGAGCACTGACAAAAGAGCAGCCTCATGGTAGCCATGCTGAACAATTCACTGTTTCTGGCAGATTGTGGGAACTTGATGCTAGTGTAAGTTCATTGGAAATGCAAGTGCACTTCAGAAATCCCAAAAGGGAAATACATTGTGAGAAAATGGGAAAATACCAAGAAATTGGCCTACAGAAATCAACTTTCTGTAGGAGGAACTGAAACCCAAAATCAATATGTTTATGGTAGGTATAGAAAATCCGAGATGAATTTTTCACTATCACCCTCAGACTAATAGAGGAAGGCTGCTGGCAAGACTCCAAGACTCCTCTGTTTAATTACTTCATCACAGATAGACTTCATTTATTGGTGATATTCCAGAATGCCCCAGGGTATCCTTCTTTGGACAACATGGATTGCAGGAAAAAGTATTAATTTTGTTTAGGATATAATAGTCCCTCTGTCATAGAATAGCTATTATTTAATTCTTAGAGTGAAGATATTTTTTTCTTTCCTTTTTTTTTGTATTTAACTAGACAAATCTACTGCAACAAAATGGGGTTTACAGGAGCAGAGTATGATAGGTTAATTGGACCATTATTGTAGGATGGTACAATGCAATTATCACTTCTGATATAATTTGGAAGTGTAGGTTCACAGTATATTACAAACTATTGCAAAATCCCACGACTGGTATGAAATTACCCATGTTCAACATTGTAATTAGGAACAAAAAATCTTAGTAGCAGTAATGTTGGCATACCTCCAGTTCCTTAAAAATACTAAAACTGCTCTTCCTAAATTCAGTGTTCTGCAAATTAAAAGTAAGTGCATTCAAAGTGATTCTGTCTCTTTGGGAGTATATTGCAATTCTGCAAAAGGTACAATATTAATGGTAAAATAGTTTGAAGAGCTACCCCAAGAATACACATCAAATTAGAAAGCCGAAAACTCTGAAATAACCTATTTTTTTCCTATGAGACAAAAGAAGCAAATATCAGATTATGTAAATCTGTCTGTTTGGGGAATATCATCAAAGATTTGAAGGGCAGGAAGTCCAATCCCTGTCCCAAAGACCAGGGAGAAAGTTTTCACATTTCATCATTCCTAACTGATTTTTATCTTGTCTATACCCAAATCTAATGATGAAGATTTCAAAGCACTCTGTAACAGTGTTTACTTCCAGATCTTGAGAATGGAGGCTGTTGCCTGAATACTGTCTGAGGATAAACATGTTGCAGGACTACCTTGGTTTATGCTGGGTCTCAAAAATGCTAAGTGCCTCAAAATTGCAGGGAAGACAATGGTGGATGACTTTTGCTTTCATACTGAAAACCAGATCCCTATGTTCCTCAAGGTGAGAAGTAAGACAGCAAGTTTCAATTCATAACCCAGCTAATCTTTAACATAGAAAGCTATAATCCTACTAGAAACAATTCTCATACATTTCATGCTGTCTGTGGAAATTTGAGCATTCCCATAACTAAACATTTACTTTTTGTGGTGTCCTTAATAATTACGTTACAGAGTTTATTCTTAATAATTACATTACAGAGGTTATTGAAAAGGCCTGGGAAGGCTTTGAGGAAGCCTTTTGGTTGCTGGATGGTAGCTATGCACATCATTGTGCTCTGAAGCTCCAGGCTCCAATATAACTTACCATTTAGTTTGGTGAAACAAATAGTTACAGATTATGCATTTGTGGAGGAATATTATGCAGCTAAAATGAAATGTGTTATCACTTATAGCTTTAGAGATATTTCACACTTTGAATAGGGGAAATTATAAGAGGTGGTCTCAGAGTGCTTTCTATCTGGTGTTTGTAGAGCTGAGCAATGTTTGAAACTCAGCAGAATCTGTCTCTTCTCAGCTATTCCAGTTAATCAAGAAAAGTTGATTATTATTATTATTAGGAAGATATCTCTGTTTGGAAAAACAGGAGACTGCTAAGGAAGGCAGGAGCCTCCCTTGAAATGGAGAATGTGGAGAATGTAAACCCTCCCCACCCCTCTGAATTGCTATGAATTTTAAATTAAGGGACTCTCAGGCAAAAAAAAAAAAAAAAAAAAAAAAAAAAAAAAAGCAGGAAATAACAGTTCTTTAATAGGGAAGAAAATAAAAAAATAAAATGATAAAATGAACAATGAGTACACTAGAACAACACTGACAGAGTCAGAACTCGACCTGACGCCCTGTTGGTTAGGGTGTTGGTAGCAGTCCAGTTGGAATTGTGGCTGCAGTGCTCCTGAAGTGTCAGGTGTGTGGTTCTGTTGGAGCAGGGATCCTGTAGAAAGGGTGTAGTCCTCCTCTGAAGATCCAGTGGAAGAAGAGACAGCTGCTGTTCCTCTGGGAAATCCAGTGGAGAAGCCGTGCAGTTATTCCAGGATCTCCAGACTATATCCACGTAGCAATGCTTGGCTCCTCCCTCTGGGCGGAGCATCTCACAGTGGGATTCTGTAGTTCTTATCAGCCATGCAGTGACATTCAATAGCTGTTATCAGCAGGTGTCTCCTCCAAGGGAGGAGTGATTGTGGTCACTCAGAGAGAGAGATGAGGCAAACTGCCCACTTGACAAAAAACAACTGCCACACAGATGGTAATAGAATACATCTTGCCTTGCAGTCTGAAACGTAAGAGCAGTTCACTGATTGCTGGAATGGCTCCTTGCAGCTCTTGTCTTCAAACCTGTTTGTTTCAAGATATGAACATTGCAAGAAACATTCAGGAAAAAAATTTCCAGAAGTATGCTGATTTCAAGCACTGCTTCCACACACCATGGGATTCAACCTACCCACTTGATAGGACTATGATAAATTTTCTATCTCTGTCTGTAATAGTGTCCATTGCTGTTGCTCCAGACTCAGGAATTTGAAGATGTCATTACTCATGTGTATGGATTGTGAAAGACAACTGTCTTTTTCATGGGTATGCCAGTATATGGGGACACAAAAAAGTTTTGAGTTGTTAAGATTACCAGATGAAAGATGGAGGAGATAGAATATTAATTATAGAAAAAACTGCACAATTCATGATGGATACTTTCCTCTTCAAGCAATGAGAAAAAAATAGGACACAAGGGGTCAGACCAAACAGGGCAGTTGCAATATAAATTGGCATTGTTTGAGCAAGTGAATGGGACCAGATGACCTTCAGAGATCTCTTATAAAGCCAACTACTCTTTGACTCCATAGGTGTATTTTTATAACATAAAAAGCACTGAAAAGTGCTCTGCACAAGGTTTCAGGAGGCCATTTATTCCCTCCCCTCCCAGTTCAATGTCACCTATTCTCAGTTCCTTTTTCTCAGGACTGAAGTACTGGAATTTTCTCTGTGCATAGGCATTTATTTTTCATAGTCTCCCAGAAATCTATTCCAGCATCCAAAAATTCTTACCATTTGGAACTTTTCCTTGACATCAACTCTGAATCTCTCCTGATGTAATTTAAGCTGATTATATTTGCCCTAACCTCAGTGCTGGCAAAGAAGAGTTCATTAATCATTTGTTTTGCAGCTACCTTTTCTCCAACAGAAGCCAGCTGTACATCACCTTGGGGTCATTCTCCCTAGACTAAGCAACCCAGATTTTTTCAGTCCACAGGGCATGTAGACATCTGAGCATTCTTGTTATTCCCCTTGAACCTTCTCGAATGAGTCCATAGATCTCAGGAAAACAAAGCACCAACCTGGACCTTGCTCCACAGGTGAGATTATTGGGTAGAACTGAGATTATTTGAAATGTTTTAGCAACAAGCCTGCACTTAGTAGATCATAATACAATTTTGCTACTTTAAAATCAGCATAATATCACTGACTCAGCTTCAGCTGTAAGCATTTTAAAGCATGATCCTCAGTCTAAATGTTCTCAAACACTTTTCAACTATCCCATTGCTATTATTATTTCTTTTAGTGAGAACCAGCTCCCTACAACAAGGAACCAGAGTTATAGGGGAACACTGGCTGGAATGCTCTGGTAGTCAGAAGGGATGTATTTCACAAGAAAATGTGAATATGGACTCTTCTAAATGCCCCTTTTGCTAGAGAAATATGTGACCTCTTCTGAAAGGAAGCAATGAATACTTACAGTCAAGTAACAATTTCTTAGCATGTATTTTCAGTTAATTATTGCAAACACTTTGTTATCTCTTATCAGAAAGAACATCAGGCTGCATTAAATTTCCTACTCATTGCAAGGGAGTTAAAAAAAAAAAAATAAAGCAGCGTTCCTGTACTTGTTAGATTCCTTATTAGCCATGGTACTTTTTACGTTGTAATTTCAATCCTGCGCTGTGCAATGAAACAAAATTGTTAACAGTCATATTCTGAGGAACATCTAGAAATAATGAGGTAGCTTTGGAATGCTGCCTTCCCTACCAACAAAACACTGTCACTTAAATGAATGCTTCTAGGAATGCCTCAGGAGTACTATGCACAGCATGGATAACTTCTGATTACGTAAAATAATGATGCCTTATAGAAACCTTTTTTAGTTCTATCTCAAACTACAGTAAAAAACAGTGAGAAATCATTCTTCAAATCCATCAAATTAGTAGTAATTGGATGCTTTCCTGCATGAGGAAAACAGAGACCAGGGAGGATTGTGAGGCCAGTCTGTAAAAGGTCTGTGGCAGAATGGGGCACATCCAATGAATCCTGGTCTGAAAGGTGCAGAGCTATTGCTGATTTAAAGAACTGAAGGACAAAATGTGACTGTTAAGCTAAATGGGACATGCCATGCAATATTAGGTTCAGGTACTTACTGTTTTGAAGGTATACAGATGAAAGAAGCGTGTGTTAAGGAGAGCAGGAAAGCCATCAAATGTCAAGAGTGCTGGCTCTGTGCACCTCTGACCAAACTCAAGGCAAAAGCAAAGCTTCCCATTCATCTCATAAGTTGTCTATAACAGTGATCCTCAGAGTCCTTTAATAAATTACTGCCAACTTTCATGGCTTTTCATGGACTACTGGGCCTTCTCTATCTCAAACTTTTAACTGAAAACATGTTTTTTTACCATTGCACAGACACCAGTGGACTGTGGACTACGATCGTGGCGTAATTAGTGCAAGGAGACATAGCTGACAAAGATCTTGCACTCTCCTGTGGGTATAACAGGCAAAATTAAATTCAAATCATTGTGAACAGATGTGTCACAATGCTGGCATTTTCACCTACTTATACCAGCAACATGGACAAGATAACTTCCAGGGCTTAGCATCAAATAAGAAAATGCTCAGCACTTACAGCTACATTTCAGTTTGTATTAGGGAGATTTATTTTCTTTGCACACAGAAATAACTTTGCAGATAATTTCGAGCTATTTCAAAATCTGGTACAGACTACCCTTTTTTTACCTGCTATTTTTGCCTGTTGATTGATGGCTGTTTCAATTCTTTCATGCAATCAGTTGTAATAATTAGTTTTTCCTGCAATATTAAGAATCCAGTCACTAAATCCAGATAAAAGGAAGACTATATGATACCTGACCCTGACATATACACAAGGGCAGAGTGCCCCAGTGGCTGTTACTGGGAAAAGAACTGAGAACTGCAACAGGGGAGGCAGGATAGAATAGGCTGGGCCCAGGAAGAAGAAGGTGAAACTTCCACAGACACAAGGAAGATTTTAGAGGGATAATCAACTGGTCTGCAGGCAGGGAATGGTCTGAAACATCTCAGCAAACCAGTCATTTTCTGCCTTGCGGTTTCACTGCTTGATTCCCCTTACTGACCAAGAACAGTATTGGGTGTCAAAGTCAGTGTTTTGAAAAAGAACCTGTGGCAAAGTCATAAACTGAATAAATATGTGGATACATCTTGTAGAGTGCATGGCACAGCAGAAAATAAAAATAAAAAAATCAAATATTCTTCTAATTTTAAAAAAGTTCATGATTTGAGAAATTGAAACTTTGATACATGAGTATCATACTACTATTTAAAGTACTGTGCATATTAAATGGATACATGCTCTTAAACATTAGATTAGAAATTCCATTTGTTTGTGGAGTTTCCACTTAATGTTTTATTAACATCTTCCATTAAACATTATCTAGAGCTAATAATTTATCTGTCTCTTGTAAGATGGTTATGGTAACTTTTTCTTTCTGCATCTACATTTCCTACCACACTTTAATGAAAACTAGGTGTTTTTCATTAGGAAAACAGGACATCAGGTTAACCTCATTGTTCTACAGGTATGATGAGAAGCCAAACAAAAAAATTGTTTGATGGATGGTACAAGTCTTGACAAAGTACTATTAGTGATTATAAGACCCTCCCCTATTTCAAAGTACTGCAAATGTCACTGAGAGGTCATACTGGACATGGGAGATTTGGATTTTTCAGTGTTCCCAGGCTGCTGTCCTGAAACAAGATTTGTGTTGAAAAAGTATTGGACTGATGAGCCAGAAACACTGCTCTGCAATCTGACTGTGCTCATCAGATTTAGTAATAACATAATCTGGGTAATACTTACAGATCTTTTCTCAGATCCATGCAGGACCCCACACATAAATTATACTATATGGATAAACATCATATAGTTATCCCTATAGGATTGCTTGTTTATCCATATAGGATTGCTCCCTTCTAGCTTGAACACCAGCTTCCTTTTAAGCTCTTTATTTTGTAGACTAAGTTTAAATTTGTTTCCACAGGAAGCAATCTTATAGCTCTGTACTGGGAAAGGGGCATTTCTTATTACAGATATTTGTCACCTGTTTAGATCATGAAGTGAGACAGCATTTCAGCAATGTCCTAAATTTTGTAATGAAGCAGGAAGCCCTTGATGAGGTTCTCAGCTACGCAGGAATTAGATGATCTTTCCTGTGAAGATTATTGAGGGAATGGAGCTTTTTGTGGGACTGAAGCAGTGTCTAGCTTACGAATAAATGGGAAGTTACTTTGAGGACTTGTATTAAAAAAATGAAAACAAATGAATAATGTGGAAGGACTACACTTCTATGTGAATTTGTTGTGAAGGGTCAAGACATCATGAGTAATCACAAGAAAGGAAATTAAATTAATAAATACTGCTCTAAAGAAAATATAGAACAAAAAAGTTGATGTTTGCTAAATGGAAAAGACTAGTAGTCTTATTCATAGATATTACAAAAAATTTGCTTCAAAAGCAATTATGCAAAAAATTCATCAAAGACCTGAATTCTCCTTTTCCTTTCTTCACATATTTTTTCAGCTTTTCCTAATGAACATGAGTTCTAATTGAAATCAGAAAAGACACTTGTTTTGATTGCATTAGGAAGTAACTCATGTCTTAAATACACAAAATTCCTCTTGATACCAATATGAGTTCTGTGTGAAGATGTGTAAAAATCAGTGGTGCCGATCAGGGAAGAGAATTTAGATTAAAAAAACCCAAAACTAATTGAATATGAAATATATTCCTATCAGTGGTTCGGGGAAAAAAGAAGGAAAAAAGAAAAGGCAACACTGATTCATCAGCTAGACAAGGAATATGTGAGTGAATTTAATTGTGTAAATCTTTCATCATTAATTGGGGTAGTCTCCTTTTCCAGACAAAGTTAGTCAGCAATGTAACAGAAGGATGTGGTCAGAGTATACACCAAATAAATCTTTTCAAGTCTCTGCACTGCTTATTTACAAACAGTGACATCAGTGATACACAACAAACATTCAAATACTCAAAACAGGTTGAATAAACTTCATCATTAATACTCTAAAGGAATCAGTTAGGTCCACCCTATAAATTCATCTAAAATTCTAAAAGTCTGCAAGTGACTTACCAGCTTACTAACCACACTTGGTACAGCATATCACACTTCAGTTTGGCCTGAAGCACATTTTATTATTCTCCTGGGTTAAGCACAAGAGGGATGATCATTAATTAATAATACACTGATTACCATTTAGCTTAAGCTTGTGGCATGTTCCAGTTACTTTGTGTTATCCCAGCAACTGATACCAGAGGATATGCCCAAACTGAGGTTCCAAATAATCATATTTCCAAAAGGAAGACCTCAGCATCCTAGCAAATATTTTTTAGAAGATGAAGGAGTAAAGAGTAAACTGAAACACATGAGCTTTTTGGTTAATTTAAAGACTTCAATTGTTTCTCAATGTACACTGTGAATTTCCAGTTCCACAGCTCTGAAACAGTAGGAACATGCACCTAGGGTTGATCTCTCTGTATCTTGGAGTGCATGAGGATTCATGAGACACAGCTGAAATTCACTGTTTGCAATGGCTTAGGAAGGACAGCTAAGGCAAACTGCTGCTCACTTATCTAAAGGTCTTTTACAAGTTTGTCTTCAGATGCTCAAAAGTTTCACATGCAAGTGAACTTCAATTCTGACCTTAAATACTGGGGAAATTGAGACATTCATTGTCTTCTGCTCCAAGATTTCTTCTAGGAGATGCCATGGAATAGCTACACATTTGCTGTGATTGTGGCATTTCCCCTGCATTTATAGTATAAATACTCTTTTTCTTGACCCCTCTCCTAAAAAATTTTTGGTTGGCATCCAAGAGGTCAGAGTTAGAAGTGCTGAGGAATTGATGAAATATCAGATCTGGCAGACAGGCACAAGAACTGCCTTGGCTTGCACCAGCAGACAGAGATTAGAGGATGTAAGAGTGTTGCTAATTTTTCCTGGGTGATAAATTTTTGTTTTCTGAGTTTCAGTAAAGCTTCACAGGCTTCAAACCTTTTCTGAATCCTGTTTTTCTGGCTCTAATTTGGAGGACATTCTACACTGTATTGGATCTTTTATTCATATTATGGGGAGCCTTTTCCATAAAACAAACAAACAAACACACATCCAGGCTCAGTAATTTTTTAATGGTGCTTCCTTCTCAGTGTCATTAACACAAGCATAATTTGTAGGGTTTGGTTGGTACTATTCTAAAGGTATTTTCCCATTGTTTTAAAGTACTGTGGAGTTCATGTAACTGAGTCACTCAACCTTAGACAGAAGATTGTATGTTTTGACTTGGAAAACCTCATATTTAAGAGAAAGGACAAAGACTGAGGGTGCTGGAAGTCCAGGGTCTCTAACTGGATAATGGAAACCGTCTAAGTGTATCACCAAGGCACTGTAGCTATGCTTTGGGTGATGAATACTCCTGGATCTGTACTTGCTTAAATCAATATGATGGCTGTCTTTCTGTATTGGTGTCAACCTTTAGCTTGCTAACAGGATTAGTTCCATAACAACATAAATTTAACCAGTAGGTGGTTAATATCTTTCTTCCAAAACAGCTGTGTTGTTCTTGTCTTTTTCAAACATAGAGATCAACAGCTGCAAGATAACTTTAGTATTTTTAGATTATGTTGTTACAAAGGCTTTGGGTTTGTTATTTTTATTTTCTTTTTGTCTTCTGTTATATAGTAATACTTATTGAAGCAGCAAAACCTGATCATTCAAATTTTTAAAAATATATATTCCTTTATGAATAGGAGATTCTAAGAACTATTGTTAAGGTACACCATCACTCAGATGATTTTGTAAGAGCCAGTATGTACCTAACTATAACTGTGGAGATGACTGAAGCCTTGGCGTAAGCAGATTTTATTGAAGATTTTATTGCTTTACAAAGCAGACTTGTTTTTTTTGTTTGTTTGTTTAAGGTTGGGGGGTTTTGGGGGGTGGGGGAGAGGTTGTTTATAACATCTTTGAAATAAACCTGCTTAACAAGCTGAATTCTTACGATGTCTGAAAGCTCCGATGAAACTCCAATTGACTTTAATTTGGCTCATATTTTGGCAGGAAAGGAGAAAAGCCTGGGAGAATGACCTTTACTTATTCCCTAGAGTGTAAACAATTGAGAGATAGATATGAAGAGATCCACGTTCTCTGTAGGAGCCTTTCTCTCCTCTCAGTGCATACTGTGTAATGAATCCATAACTCACACGGGTGTCGATAGTAATTATGTACATGCACTGGGAAGGAATGGAATTTTAAATTGGTAACTCTTCATAAAATCTTATTACAACAGTTCTATAGGCCACTGTTCAATGCAGTGGGTTAATAAGCATTAGCCAAATTCCTGCCAGGGCAGGAATCCAGTGGGATTAATATTGGTAAAATGTTTAATAGAAACTTGTTTTTTAATTACTTTCCAAAGAGAAGAGGGCGTAGATAATACATATGTTTTGTAAAAAAATCTTCTTTATTGTAGCTCTCTGTTACTTACTACTGATTTTGTCCCTGAACACCACTAGATATGAGAAAATAATTTAAACCATTGCAATAACTAAACTTGCATATAAAAAGCAAGGTGAGAGGATACAGACCTGCATTTCTAAGCCTTTCAGGAAATGTATGGGCAATCTTCATTTTATCCCATAATAAACAGCGCATTATGTTATAACCTTTAACTATATGATTGTATGCCACTTCTTGCATAAAACCATTTTCTTCACCATGTTTTAAATAGTGATTTATGCAGTTTTTTCTAGTGCTATATATTATTCAGTATATGCTAGAAAGAATCCAAGAAAGTATTTTATATAAAATGACACAGCATGCTAATGTTGCTCGATACATTTACAAATAAATCACCCCTTTCTGCAACACTATTCTTCCTTGGATCTCAGACAGCCTTACAGGGGACTGAGACATACCTCAGAAGAATTTTAATTCCTCTAGGTCCCAAGAAGCTGACCCCTCCACAGCATGCTTTATTGGCATTATCAAACACATGTTCTAAAGTTAGGAACAATCACATCTCTAATATTGCTAATGACTGAGACGATACTTTGCAGATATCTCTATTCATAGAGAAAACTCACTATGAACATGCAGACCAAAAACATGCAGGCTGGGAGGCTGCATTTGATTCATTGCTAGGTCTTTTCTCTGCTTTTAAAGTTCAACAGGCTCCTGATCACAGGAATGCCCAAATTCTGCCAGCTGCCAGGCAGCTGCAGAGCCAGCAGTAAGTCCCTGGAATGCAGAACCCCAGGTCCCTCCCTCTCCATAATGCACGAAAGAACCCAAAGAGATTGTCAGCTGAGGTAGAAATTACACTTCCCCTCCTCGTAAGCAGAGTCACAGAAAGGATGCAGGCAAAGAATTTATGCACCCACACATTCACACATTTGCTCTTGATACTCCTCTCTAGTAAACACTAGGGAGAAAAATAGAAATCAGACACTTCTGTAGCATGGAAAAATCACAAAATGAAGTTTTCAGAGCACACATCAGTATTTGTTTTGTGATGCTGATCCCTTATAGCACACTCCATGCTAGAGTAGTTCTTATGCCACAGGTAAGTGTCCCAATATCACCTGGGATGAAGTATTTTCCCCTTTCTAGCATGTCAGGTTTTTACATGCGTTAACAGTACTGATATGAGTATGTGTCTACATTTTGGGGTTGCTACAGTGTAGCTAATCCTGATGAGGTAGAATCAGCACAAGCAGAACACACGTAATTATATAAAACATCTATGTTTTGTGTCATGATTATTTTCATCATGCTCTTCAGTGGGCATATAAAATAAAAAGATCAATTTTAAGTAACTCCTGTAATCCATTTATAACTAAATTAAGCTTTACAGCTTTTCTTCGGTCTGCATGCATGATTATAGCACTCAAGATCATAGCATTCTTATGGCTACATCAGATACCATATTGTAAAATCCATTTTAAAATGTTATTTTGAGTAAGCTTGATAAGCATTAAATGGGGTAAAAAAAATTGTTTTGTTGCAAGCCAGGAAGAATGAATACTTGATTAAATATCAAAGACCAGAATTTACAAAATAATACCATGAGAACAGAAGCAAATTTAGCTTACAGGCATTAAAGGAAGACATGATTAAACTGATTACTATGCACAGCATTAGTCATTGTTACTATACAATTCTGCTGTCTGCTGAATATCTAATCTACAATAGAAGTAAGATATCTTAGCCATCAGGTTAACATATAACAGCTGGCACATAATAATTACTGCAAATGAAATCGAGAAGTGTGATGGAATTTTCATGTATTTATACACACATATAGGAAGGAAGTGTTCACCAGATAAATCATCTCAACATAACAGAGCTCTTTGTTAGTCAACCTATCAGACATACAATAGATAAAACTCTTGTATAGTTTCTTCTTGCTGCTGTTTCTGTCAGAACTTAAAAAACTGAAATACTAAAGATGAATGAATGCTGTTCAGACATTTAATTTCTGCTACTAAATTTTAAGAAATGAATGCCATGTTGATTTTCTGTGAAAATAATGTCTGTCATAGCTGTAGCTACTTCAGAGAAAGTAAGCAAAGGAGGTGGGTAATAGCATATATTTACAATAAAGTTGTTGTATTCAGGTTCATATACAGTAAATGTAAACATAACTTAGTTCAAATCAAAGATTTTCCTTTTGAGTGGCCCCACTCAGTTAGCTCAATTTGCATGTGATGTGTTTTGTAGAAATTGTAACTGATGTTTCCATTCAAGTGAGATCAAAACAAAAGTCTTAATCAGTTTTTCTGCAGCAATGATGATCTAAGGGTGGTGATCCAAAGACGAGACTCACTCAGAGGAACGAGAACTTATCTCACAACTCATTTAACTCTATTTTGGGACTAAGTGTGCAGAAGTAAACAAGGTTATTTTCTATTTTCCCTGTCCCTGGACCCTACATGAAGATGGGTAATGGACATTACCTTGTCAGTTCATGCCACTTCGTTTGCCTCCTGGCTATCATGAACTCACAGGGCAGAGAGGGAGAAATGTTCCAATCACTTTTTTCTACTTGAATCCCTTCCTCTAAGCCAGTCAGTATTTCCAATCAAGGAGGTTCTGGTTTCACAAGAGAAAATTTAAACAAATAAGACACCAGTTAAATGTTTAAGACAGATTTTCTCATCATGATTAGATTGTCTTGGGTGAAAGGGTCCTCTTTGGATACTTTCTTGAAATACAATATATGGTGCATGTTGTCTTAAGGAATTTAAGTCATAAATGACACAAAGTGCTAGAATTATTCAATTCATATCTAAATTGCCAGGATGAAATATGAAAGGGGAAATAAGAAAATTTTGTGCTGTTTCTGACTGGCTTTTTTCCTGTATCTGACAGCCCCTTCCAATATGAATCACATACTGGGGTTGAAGGTCAAGGACTGAATGAGTTGCTCCTTTTAACCTTCCTGCCTTCTCCTACAGTCAGATTGAAACATAAGTAACATTTTATTCATATTTTCCCCTTATTTCCAATGTTATCAATTTCCAAATGCCAGATCTTTTTCCTTTATTTGTGTGAAATGCTCCCCTATTCTGTAATGGCACCATTTGTACCACATGAGGAGTAAAGTGTTACAAATCATGCAAATCAAGAACCTAAAACTCAGTAGCTGGATCTACTTGAGCCAGCTGGTGAAACTGATGTAGTTCCCTACATAAGTTTACACTGTAAAATTACCAGACCTTTAATGAAGGAAACAAGTTTCAAATTATATTTAGTTCATTCTTTATTTCTTACATTTGCAGTGTAAAAATTTACACCAGGAATTGATGCTATAGTACAGAGAAATACATGCATATATTATAAATGATTATTTATGTAATATATGGTAAAGATTTCAGAAAACAAAATTCAGATAGAGGATATAAACTCAATAAGAGTAGTATATTTAAAATACCTAATACCTATTCTATGAAAAGTAAATTTGTTATGCTCTCTTTCCAGCTCTTTTTCTTACTATTTAAAAGGGAAAACTGCATAATATAGAACAACAAGGAATTTCTACATGGGAGGTTTTAATTTAGAGATACTAAGGATACTAAGGCAAGTAATAAAAAAAAGGGGAAGTATGCGATCAAAATATTTTGCATATATAAAAAATTAATGTCAGGTATAAAAATATTTTAAATAAAACATTTGTTTTCATATTGGACAACTGAAAATCTAGCTATTGCCTTTTCCTGACAACTTAGGCTATAACTATCATTCACTGAAAGAGACTTCTTATTAACAGAGTTTTCAAAATTAAAAAGAAACAGGATTTAATTACATTGTTTGATCCTTTACACAGTTTGTTATGGTTCAAAATCCAGGCCAGTTGGTTTCTTACCCTTAGCTCAACATGCAGTCACATTAGATTACCTTCAGGTTTTTATTTTGGCTTTTTTTGCCTTCAATATAATTGGACATTTTACATAGACTGTACTCTCAATTCATTTATATTTGGCACTATATTGAAATACACTTGTCATTGTTAACCAGCATCCAACAATTATGATAATTTGACATACCATTTTCAAAGTTATATTGAATTTTCTCTTCTTATAGACACTAATTGCATATTTGAAGTGATGGATCTTGTTCTCTCAGAAGCATGCATCTGGATCCCTTATTTATCATTACTTGAGAAAGAGGTATGACCTTATTTCTTACATTTCTTAGGTTTTCAGAAATGCATAAACAGTGCAAACAAACATAAATCATGTTCCATCAACTAACTTGCAAAACAATTTACATGGAAACAGGGTAATTCTGTCCTATTTTCTGCCCAGTAAGTTAGTGCTTAAGAAACTCAGGTGGAATAGAGAAATTGGACTGAATTAGCTCATACTTGAAATAATATGCCATATTTGGCACAATTATTAAGCTTCTGTATATGCCTGGAGAACCACAGGGATGTGTTATTTAGCCTTTTCACCTGAAAACATTTCCATCTTGTCTTCGTGCACATCCCTGTGCCATTTTACAAGCCTCCCCTCCAATCCCAGGTGGGAGTCTTTGACTCCTATTCATTTGCAACACTTCTGCTGTCAGAAATGTGTTGTGGGAGATAACAAATGAGTGACATTGAAAAGAATCCCATCTGTGCAATTGGACACACAGAGTTTATCCAGAACCTGCTGCACATCAGTGGCACTACCCCTCACAGCTCTGGCGCAGGAGGGGAACACCACACAGTGCCATGTACATCCAGGCAAGGAGCTCCCAAATGGTTCCCCTGCTCTGCAGAGCTCTGAATCCTCCCTTGCCATCGGGTGCATATTTAATAAACACATTTTCATTGTGAATGAATGAATGACAGCTCAGAGACTTACAGTACTCAGAACAAATATAAACAACTTTTTCATTTTTGTGAGAGGAGGTTGAGGAGAAACTGTGTTGCAAGAATAGCTGAAAGTAAGTTTTTCATACATGTGCTAATTCATGAAAAAGTGGTGATGGACTGAAAGCTGATCCCCGTTACCCCCAGTGTACATGGGAGCTGGACCTGGAACTCTTTGATTAGAGAAAACATTTGCTTTGACCCCTCAGAATGTCAAGCAGAAAACTATTTGAATGACTGTTGCTGTTAGTTAAATAAGCATCAGTGACACACTATTTTCAACCCTAAATAATTAAGTTTTGCTTGGCACTTCCATGTAACCACCATGCTGAGTAATATCTCACTGAAGACTAGACATTTAGAGGTGTAAGGAGTGGTAGAGCAGATATTTTAAATTTTCATCATGACATCTCTCACCATGTTTTTAAAAAGCCTATGTCAATTAAGGGAAGTATGCTTTGAAGAACTTCCTGCAATTTTTATTTAGCTTAGAGATATAGTTATTTAGCATTTCAAATAAGCCATGAAGTACAGAAAATGGCCAGTAGCAGCTAAATCCTGGAAAGCAGAATTTTAAGTAGGTTTTCTACAGTTAGAAAACTTAAGGAAATGTTCAGTTACTTGCAGTTACCAAGAAGGGTAATGAACATTTATAGGTCTTTAAAAGCATGTCATGTCACAAAATCCATATTAACAGACTCATTGGAAAGACATCCGCTGTATTCAGTGACTTCTGCACTGGGAACTCTGCAAGCAGTTCTGAGATTTCCCACACTTTTAAGCAGGTGGCAGTGTAGGTTAAAGAGAGATAGATTTTCCTGCAGCTGATAGAAATCATGCTTTCCAATTTTCCCATTTATCTCAACTTAAGGTAAAAATACACAGCACTATTACTAGGTTCCTATCTAGATGGGAACAGGCATGAACTTTGAAATGCACCTCTTTGTTGACTCAACAGAATTCCATTATTTCCAGATGCAGCTTTGTGAGCTTTATTTCTCAGAATGAGAGCCTGCACTAAGAGACATAACTTAACCTCTCCCCTTTAATATGACAGTGGGAAGACCTGTCTTTTGAAGGGGTTAGGTGATGTTACTGCACAGTGATTCAGCATCAGTGCTCAGTATCTAATGATAAACTTTGATAGTTTTAATAAAAGCAAATACAGTGCCCTTCCTTCTACTGGACCTTAATTTATGTCACTGACACAGACTCAGCAGCTGAGGAAATAAGGAATTTAGTTTACATTTGCAGCTTTGGTCTGCCCTTTCAGTTATTTCAATAATTTGTGCAAAAAATGTTGCATTATCTAGTGTTTGTGCCTAAGGATCACTAATAAGGTTGATTTTAACATCTTTGACAGCAACATGGGTGGTGGGATGGAGTGCTTCCTCTACTAGCCTAAGGATGACGCTCAGCTGTGTGATGTGGTGGACAGGCTAGAGGGAAGGGATGCTATCCAGAAGGTTCTTGAAAGGCTTGAGGGCCACATGAACCTTGTGAAGTCCAACAAGACCAAGAGCAAGGTCCCGCATTGGGGCAATCCCAAGCACAAATGCTGGCTGAGCAGAGGATGGACTGGGAGAAGCCCTCGGGGAAAGGACTTGGTGGTGTTGGCAGACAGGAAGCTGGACATGAGCTAGCAATGTGTGCTTGTCCAGAAATCCTCACACCTCCTGTACTGCACCAAAAGCAGATTGACCAGCAGGTCAAGGGAGGAGATTCTCCCCCTCTGCTTTGTGAGACCATCCTGGAGTGCTGTGTCCAGGTTCAGGGGGTCATCCTGAACGAGAAGGACATTGACCTGTTGGGGCAACTCCAGAGGGAGCCATAAAGATCATCAGAGGGATGGAGCACCTGTCCTGTGAGAGAGTTGGGTTCGTACATACTGGAGAAGAGAAGGCTCCAGGGAGACCTTACAGCACCTTCCAGTCCCTAAAAGGAGCTTACAAGAGAGCTGGAGAGGGACATTTTACAAGAACATGTAGTGATAGATACTAAACTGGAAGAGGGCAGGTTTAGATTAGATATTAGGAAGAAATTCTCTACTGTAAGGGTGGTGAGGTACTGCAAAATGTTGCCCAGAGAGATTGTGGACCTTCCCACTCCTGGATGTGTTTGAGGTCAGGCTGGGTGGAGCTTTGAGCAACCCGGTCTAGTGGAAGGTGTCCATGCCCATGGCAGAGGGCTTGGAACTAGATGATATCTAAGATCCCTTCCAACCACAACCATTCTGTGGTTCTCAATATTTTTAAATTTTATATATTCTACTTAGTTTCTACTTTTTTAAGATTCATCCTACCCTATTAAACTAAAATAAACAAACAAAATGCAACAGCTGAGCTTCATTTAATGAACAGTATGTGGCTTTGATCTCTGGCTAATGTGTGAACAGAACAATCCTTGTTCAGAAACATTTTTTTTTAAGATGACTAGACACATGGTAACAGTAGTTGTTATGAAGCTGTAGGTTTTTCACTTGGAGATATGAAAAATGTGTGCTTGTGCAAATACTCTTGTGGAAGCAGTGTTCAGGTGCACTGGTTCTGTGGCAGGACTTAAAAATACAGATGAACATAAAACTGAAGAAAAAACAATAGCTCCTTTTATTTGGTGAGTGCAGGACGGGTAAAAATCCCAACTTCTTTGCAGGAATTGATTTCCACACTGCTGAAAGTCAAGTTCGGCATGTTCAGGTGGAACTTGTGCATCAGCTTTTGCCTGGCGCCTCTCCTCATAGCGGTTGGCACCACCGAGAACCGGGCCCCTTCCTGTCGAGGCCCGCACTGTCGATATTCCCGCAGGGTGATGGGGCCCGGCCCAGCCCCTCTTTGCGGGGAGGGTGCCCGGGCAGGGCGGAGGGCAGGGCCGCACCTCCGGCAGCTCCGCGGGCAGCGGGAGGCGGCCGGAGCGCCCTCCGGGTCTGCCCGCGCTGCGACAGCGCCCCCCAGCGGTAGGAGCGCGCATCGCACCGCGACGCTCCGCAGCCCCACGCGTGACAAAGGCACTGCGCCGACACTCTCACCCCGCACACCGCAGCCCCACGCGTGACAAACGCACCGTACTGACACCCCCGCCCCACACACACCACACACCGCAGCCCCACGCGTGACAAAGGCACTGCGCCGACACTCTCACCCCGCACACCGCAGCCCCACGCGTGACAAACGCACCGCGCTGACACCCCCGCCCCACACACACCGCACACACGGCAGCCCCACGCGTGACAAACACCCCGCGCTGACACCCCCGCCCCACACACACCGCACACACCGCACACGCCGCGCACACCGCGCACACACCGCAGCCCCGCTGCCACAGGAGCGCCCCGCAGCGCCCCGCAGCCCTCACTCCGCTCTCGGCCCGACCCCCGGCCCGCGGGTCCCGCCCGCCCCCGCGGCAGCCCCGGCCCCGCGCCCCGCGCACGCCCCGCGCTCCCCCCGCGCCCCCCGCATGCGCAGCGCGGGCGCGGAGCTGTCCGAGCGCTGAATCCGGCGCTGCCGCCCCATTCCAGCACAGCCCGCGGCTCCCGCCCGCTCCGCCGTGCCCGCAGCCCCCGCCCGCACACCCCGCCGCCCTCCCCGGCAACGCCGACGCTTCCCTACCCAAAGAGGGGGAAAGCACAGCGACCCGGTAGCCCCACCACCGTTCATAAATACTAATTTTCAGCGAAAGGGGAATAAAACATATCGACAACAGAACTGCTCTCAGCGCTGTTCCCTTTTGCCTGATGCTCCTCGCATAGTTGGGTTTTCTCCTCCTCTCTTTTCCTTCCCCCCCCCCCTTTCTTTCCATTTCTTTTCTTCTTTTTTCTTGTTTTTTTTCCCCCCTCCATCACCAAAAACAAGTCGGGGGAACGACTGTGTCTGATGCCTTATCTCTTTTGTGCTGACTGCTGGAGATGAGCCTAGGCTTGACCTGACCATGATTCCAAGGACTGGCACTTCTCTTTTACCCCCACTTTGTAGAGATCCAGACCTTCTCTTCCTGATTGTCAAGAAAATTAAATTTTTGCTGAATTTGGAAATCTAGGCAGCAGCAGCTTACTTTTTCCCTGCATCTCTCTGGAATCGTTTCTGGGATATTTCCAAATCATCACAGAAAGCAGGAGGAATGAACCGGCAGCTAGTGAAAATTTTGACAACCTTGTTTGCATTTTTCTTAGAGACAAACCACTTCAGGTAGGTGATACCACTCTGTAATAATATTTGTCAAAAGGTCGTGAGAATCATAACTATAAAGATACTACGTCACAATAACCTAGTTTGTTTGCTGTATTTGAGAGTGTTTTGTGTTCATTCTATATAGACTATCCCTTTTTACACTCAGAGACTCGTTGCTTGGTAACAAACACAAAAAATAATATCCTCAAGTTTGGGTGATCTATTTTCCATTTTCTGATGCAAAGATGTGGGTTTTTTATCACTGTGTATCAGTACAGCTAAGAACGTTTTCTTTGGCTTTTCTTCCTAAATGCAAATTCTCTGCTCCTGGCAAAGGTTGTTTAGGAAGTTGGTTTGGTTCCCTCCTCTTCAATATTTGGAAATGATTGTACCAGTTTTGTCAGGGATGTAGTTATTCGAAATTAGAGAACCAGCCCTCTCTGATTTTGGGAAAACCCTGGATCAGACTAGTATTGTGTTCACTTAAAGTCCCAATGTTTCTGATTGTTTTTAACATTTCATGAGCTTTTTCTTCAGCTATTGACTTTTTTTGTGGTGCTAAGCAAACAGGTCAGTCTTATTAACCAGAATTTTGGATGAGATTTATTATTGGACTGTATGCTGCTGTGCATCTGCACGTCCAGATGAATCTACACCTAAAAGTGTTGTTCTAAGAGTAATGAGGGATACATATAGAGACAGAGTGAAACTGTTTATATTTGTGAGCCTGGCTTCACAATACAACTCATAACTAGTGGGCTCTGAATGAAAACAGAAGTAATTTGTAGATGAATAAGTGTATTGTCTTAATTTTCCAATTTTTATTTTCTTAACTGAATTATTTCATTATCTAAGTTGGATAGATAATCTTCTGTGTATTAAATATTAAAAATATTTGCAATGGTACCCTGTCATTGACAAAAACAAAAGGAAGCAACCCCCTCCTATAAATGGAACCTGAAAAAAATGTGTGGAATCACACCACGAGAATTTACTATCACCTTGCCTTTTAACAATTCAGGTGAATTGTTTCTCTTGTGTAGCAAGAGAGGATTTGGTATTTTCTTCTCCTTTCAGATGACCAGATATTTATCTGATATTTTTATACTTGCATGTAGATGCATGAAAATACCCCAGGAAACACTCCTGAAACTGAGAGGTTCCCTTTGGGCAAATATTTAAACAGAGAGTGTTTAAGAAGTCAGAGTCAGAATTGCTTTTAATTTAGCTCAAAGATAAAGTGGAAACCGACACAATGAAATTGGTTATTTAAGACTTAAAATAATGTTTTATTATTAAATCTGTGCCTCTACACACTAAATATGATCGTTTTCATTCTAGTTCTTTTTCCCTGGGGAACAACCGTGGGGAACTCCCAAACTGTCTTTTTCTGCAATGTATTATGTGTTTGCAATATGCAGTGTGCTGTATACACAGCATTTCACACACATGATATCATACCAGAAGTTTTCCCTTAAATACTTGAAACAGATGTGTTCAATGAACTTGCATGTGAATACCACCTGGTGATACTAAATTTCATTATTCAGTGCTCATGGAGTGGGAGTGAAACCCCCTAAGATCAGTTGTGACTGACTCCAGAACACTTTTTGCCATTCTGGGAAGGAATCTGGACACTCATTAGCATGATTTAAATGTTTTTTGGGTATCATCTGTAAAAAACAATTTAAAAATTTTTTTTCCCATCTGTATCTTTCCCAACATTAAGAAATCCAGTATTTTTCAGTGTTGCTTATTAAGTGTTGTTGGCTCTTGTTTGGAAGTTTAAGACCACCTTAAACCAGTGTTAACATAACATTTTAACAGCATCCATGCGATTAAAACAATGATATAAAATAGGATATCAAAATCATTCTAAGATGTATCTACACATTAAGGTGAAGAGTAAATTGAATCTTCCTAAAGTCTTAAAACTGTAATGATTTATTTTTTAAAGCTAAGGCTTTTTCTGAATGGAAAATTGTGTTCACGCATGATACCTGAAACTTGTCTTTATTTCTACAATAAAATTTTCAGATGAAAGGTAGAGTATGTTGCTCTGTAAAAACATTAATTTCTACCTTCACTGAGTTGAGACAAATTTATTTAGTTATGTAATTTCTCCATGACTTGAATACAATGCAAGCTAAATATTAGCTAATGGTGGCTAATAATTTATTTAGGACGACTTTCTGTAAAGAACATGATTCAAGATCTGGAAAATCCCCCTCACAGACCCTGTCTCCTTCAGATTTTTTGGACAAATTGATGGGAAGGACATCGGGGTATGATGCTAGAATCAGACCAAATTTTAAAGGTAAGTTTTCTAAGACTTCTAATTAATTCATTGATAAAGTTTGGGATAAATTATAGGTTTTGAGGGGGTTTTAACCTCTGGGTTTAGAGTATATTTTCAATAACTTCACTTTTCCAGTGTTATAGTGCCATGGAAAACAGCTGATCCATGGAGTGGACTAGGAGACAGAGCAGTGTAGGTAATAAGGGTCCAGAGCTTGAAAACCTCTTTTGATATGACAATAATGTTCAGCTGTCAGAAAATGCTTCTGAAGACTTTACTAATTTAACATAGTGAATAGAATTATGGGCTTCAGACTAAAACCAAATGAGATGACTTGTTCCTGAAATTTTTAAGCCACAAAGACAATATCATTAAAACTTTCATGCTGAGATATTGTCTTCCTTATAGCAGTGTCTGAAGAAAAAAAATCTGTTTTCTTTCAGCTTGAAGAAAGTAAAATCTTCTTCCCCAAGGTAGGGGGGACTCAAGGAATATACACAGAAGATTTTATCCTGCAAATGCTGAATGAATGATAAAAACCAATGGCTCAGGATCCCTATAAAATATAGAAACTGTATTTTGTTTGGTACTTTTATAAAGTCCCCATTTCTTCCAAAATTAGGGCTGAATTGTGAAACATCACCACCACCATCCCAGCACAAAGAAGGCTGTGTACTGGAAGCTTCTTTTGCTAACATTATTACTCAAACCAAGTTTTTCTTGCTGTAGTCCTGTAAATCCCTATAGAATAGAGAACAGAACATCTTGTGGCTTTCTATGAAAGGAGTTGGGAGAGAAGTTTTCATTACCAATACCTTAGCATTTTGGGAGAGTCCACCAAAATTATCTCCTCTAGGCCAATTTAAAGCTCAGAGTATGGTTTTACTTTGAAAACTGGTAGAATGCTTTCTCCCTTAACAAATCTCATGGCAATGTACATTTGCAACTCATATCTATTAGCTCTGGCCATTGAAATGCATTTTTCCTGTATTAAGCCTTTTTAGCAGTGCTGTGAAAGTTGATAATGACTGGAAAAAATAATCATTTCTTAGCCAGTGAATGAACTGTAAGGAGAGAAGAAGCTCACATGTCAATGAGAAAAGTGTTTAATTAAATTTAGATCAAAGATTGGTTTCTTCTTTCTGTTCCACATGTGCAAATTACAAGATTTAGAACAAAGTGCCTTTTTTTGACTGCTTCCTATGCCTGAGCAAGGAGCAAACCAGTATGGATTTAAGATCCAAAGGTTTGAAAGCTGACAAATTAAGAAAACCAAGTCAGTGAAGTCTAAAGTCTTAATTTCAGAGTATATTTCAAAGTGTTTATTGAGTTCCTGAACTGGTGTCCGCATCATCTTATAGTAAGCAATATTGCATTAGTCTCTCACATTAATTTTGTGTGTTTGCATGAGTATCAGTGAAATTTTGGAGAATGTAACTAAGGCAGAAGTTGCCTGAATTGAGCACAACATCAATCCTTAAGAACATTTTCCTGCTCTTTAAAGAGGAAAGAGCAGGAGAGCGGGGTGGGGTGTGCACTAAAAAATCATCTCTTGTATCTCAGACAAAAACCAGTAACAGCAACAGCCCCATGTGCATACAGGACTTAGAGACAGCTCTCTTGCTCCCCAGTATGAGTCTACAACCATTTCAGGACAGCACAGGAGGCAGGCTCGTGGCTTTGCTGCCCTGACACTGAGGTGTGTGGGGCAGGTATTGTGTGGTGCGCGCTGAGCTGTTTGACAGGCACTTCTCCCCTCTGAATCCTGTATTTTGTTTGCATTCCCAAAGTGAAGTTGCTGCCTGTTGACACATATGAGACCTTACTGGGAAAGCATCTGCCGTATTTTGGTTTTTGATTTATTTATTAAGTCACACTCCAGAGCAGGATGGTACTTTGCGGTAGTTTGAGCTGGTAAATAGATCTTCAATTCTTGCTCACAATTTCGTGTCTGTGAGCTCTCCCAGAGCTCTCAGTATTCCGATGAGGGGCCTGAAAGTTCTCCTTGTTCTTTGCTATGTTCATTTGAATGGTATTTTGGACCTCAGAGTTTAGAACTAGGGAGTTAAATCATGCAGTTTTGAACTTCATATCACCAGTCAAAACCTTGCCAGCTAATAACCCTGTTTATTAGTCAATATCCATGTTTTCATTGCCCAGGTCTCAGCAATGGTTCACAGAAATGGAAAATACTTATTGTTCTATATTACATACTTCTTCCTTTTAAAGAATAAGAACAGCTGCCAAGGAGTCAAAATAAATTTATTTTGCTTGAGTTATTATGATAAAGATTATTTTTTTACTGAGTCTTTACTCTGTCCATAATAAATCGTTCTGGTTTTTAACATTTATATATATGTTTAAGATAATTTTGGGGTAAGACCTATTGCACAATACTGATATTCTAAATCATATAAATGGAAGAATGTATGAAATGCTGAATAAGTACCTGATTCATAACATTTTTCATATTTTAAGGAAAGAACTTTTTATCGTAAAAGAGGCTACTGGAGCAATGGTTTGAACTGGGGATCTTCTGTCTGGTTTTGATTTTAGTCTGGGGATAATATTTATTTACTATGTTTCAGGAAAGACATTGTGAATCAAGATAGTTGTGCCATATTCAGTCTCTCCTCATAGGGTCTTGAGGGGCAGCAGTGTGAGGAGTGGCTGAGGGCACTCCGTCTGTGCAGCCAGCAGAGGAGGAGGCTGAGGGAAACCTCATTGTGGCCTTCAGCATCCTCATGAGGGGAAGTGGAGGGGCAGGCACTGATCTGGTGTCCCTGGTGAGCAGTGATAGGACCAAGGGAATGGCCTGAAGCTGTGTCAGGGGAGGTTTAGGTTCAATATTAGAAAAAGATTTTTCACCCAAAGGGTGGCTGTGCACTGGAACCAGCTTCCCTGAGAAGTGGTCAGAGCACCAAGCCTGAGAGAGTTCAAGAAGCATTGGACAATGCTCTCAAGCACATGGTGGAATTCTCTTGGCCCCTGTGCAGGGCCAGGAGCTAGGCTTGATGATACTGATCGTCTCTTCCAACTCAGTTCAATCTGTGGTTCTGTGATTCTACTCATGCATTTGTCTAGCTTTTTCTGCTTTAGACCAGTTACACAGCTTTTTCTGAGTCCACTACAGGGATTTTAAAGCGTCAGAAAACTCTGATTTCATGGAAATGCAACTGAGTAGAACACATTTATCTTGTGCCACTGATTATACAATAATTAAATATACTTTTATGACTAGTTTGAATTACTGGAAAACAGCAGCTATTAGATTAATTTTTGAAATAAAGGCTGTGCACTCTAAAGAGAGAGAAAAATGCTACTTACTGGAACAAGGTGTTTTATCCAGATAAAGCATTTCTTCATTAGTGACTACTTTTTCCTATCTTGTTCTTGCAAATTAAAAAATTCAAGAAGATAGTGGGAGAGCAACAGGTGAATATATAAACATTTAGACATCAACAAGGGGTTCTTTGGTTGCGATTTTTTGATTTTTTTTGTAGCTGGTTTTTTTTTTTTTTTTGGTTTTGTGCTTGTTTTTTCCCCAGCAGTACTGTATAATGAAAGATACTTTCTCTCTTGTATTGTTCTGTCTTATATAATCATTCGAAAGCAGAAAAACATATTTCTTTTTTCTTTTCGATTTCAAGTGGTTGGATACAAAATGTCCAGACACTAAGAGGGGATATCTCCCTGATGAAAAGCCAGAAGGAAGTTCCAGAGTGACAGCTCTCAATACTGCCTTGCTTTAATCACTCTCTGTCAGATATTTAATGCACACCTTTTCATTTTCCACTTATCTTTCTTTGAATTAGAACAGGCTAATAATTTGTGTAAGGACACAGAGGGGAATACTTTTAAATGTAAATATGAAGACTGCAGTCTAGTACTAACTGAAGTCCCTGAGAGTCTTTCTGTTGACAGCAAATGTATGCTCATGATCCTGTGAGTTGATTTGCAGTTTCTTCTTCAATTGTAGCATCAATTGAGCATGGTTTCTGAAATACAATAAAAGGTGAGGCTTGGACAGTGCATTTTTACTTTATTAATATTAATTTTCTATTTTTTATGGTAAAACACAAAGAAGCAATGTCTTTTACTTTCTCCAGTGCTCACTTTGCTTTCAAAGTTAAAAAAAGGCAGGAAATAGCAGTGTAGAGCACCTCTGTTATGAAACTAGCCAAGAATGTGCTTTCTCATTGCTAGAAACAAGGGATGGTGAAGAGGTATCTTAGCTTAGTGTATGTTCAGCTCATGCTCAAGAGCACTGCATGTAATGCCAGGATACAAGGGATCAAGCTAAAACTGAATTACAACATGAAATGTGGGGCTAATGCAGAGCCAACTTGAATTTAACATTTCCCAGCAGGTGTTGATCTTCAGAGGTTAATAAATTATTTCAACTTTTTAACACTTTCATCATCTACCATTATTAAAAATCTAAATGCAATCTAGAAATTATCAGAAAGAAAAGACTCCATTATCTATAAGTACTGCTATGTCTGTTATGCCAAATAGTTTAAGTAACAGGCTGGTTGTCATGCCCTGGGTGCAGGGCAGGGGAGTTGGTCGCCAAGAACTGCAGAAGTGTGTTATCTTCAGGTATAGAAAACATTTACAATGAAGATGATAGTGATTTTCTTTGCTCTGAATTTCATTCCATGTTGTAAATTCAGTCTTTCTGATTGAATCGCTATTTACTAAAGATTATTCTGATTTTTATGGAATTACATGAAGGTGTGCAGCAATAGAGCCTGTTAATATTACCCTCATGACTGCAGAGTGCAATACAATGTGAATTAACTTGCTCAAAAGCTGCTGTTTTGTTAGTGATGCAGTTTGGGGGTGTAGGGCCATAGTTGTAAAAGATTAGTCTGTGATTACAGCAGTGTAATGCCATTTTCATGCTGAGTCCGTGGGTTTATATCTGAATAATAAACACATGGACTAAGTAATTTACTGACGATTAGCCTGACAACTGCTACAGGAAATGGCTTATGCACTTTAATACTTTAACTCCTTGGCAGCAAGGATCAGGTTTTCCCATATGTTTAAACCCATTGCTTACTTATTTGGCCCCTGAATTGACCAGTAATGAAACGCTTAAAGAACATCAATGGAAAACACTGAATGACATTTAAGGGTGAAATTAGTGGCATCAAGCTTAATAAATAAAAGCAGTTTTCAGGCACATGATAAAAGAATCTGTCTGCAAAAGCTGACCCTTATCTAGACATACAAAAGTTGAAAAACATACCAAAGATAAGCTGTGGGACTGTAGCAATTTGCTCTCCAGTGGTTAACAGCCTCCTCACTCCACTTCAGTTGGCAATAATTACTGGCCCTGAAGTCAGATGTGGTGAATATCCTGTACTGGGCTATTCTTCACAAAGGGCCAAGTTCAAAGGCTCAGAGGGCCAAGTCCAATGGAGACCCAAATCTTGTTCAGGCAGAGCAGTGTGTCGTAAGAAAGGGCACATTCAAGTCTTAGGGCATGGGATGAGCATTCTTTATAGGAGGAGGGTGACTAACGAGGCACTCTTCAGATCTGGCCAGACCACTGCACTCCCTAAATACAGTTGCTTGAGATGTCCTAGGATATATTGTTAGGGAGGTAAGCTTCTGTTTTATTTTCTGTCTTGAAAAACATCTGAAACTTTGCAATGTTTTAGATAAAGCCATGTACATACACCTCATTGCACAGCAAGATGTTGCACAAGGATACTTACCCACAGGACATGGGGTTTATTTGATTTTGTTTTATTTTTCTTCAACTGCAAAAATGAAGCTAAGGAAATGGTGCTCAGTCTCACCCTAGGTATGCACGTTTTCAGGCAGAAGGAGCCTTTTAATTGTGTTTCTTTTAAAACTGCTAGGGGAAAAAGAAAGGGCTATGGACCTTGCACTTCTTCCCCTCTTACTTTAATTTCAGGTTCTTCCTCAGAACATGAATAGGCTGGATGAGTTGCATGGCTAGTTAGTTATGTCTAGGCTACTAGACAAATGGGGCTAGACAGCAAGCTCAAGGCACCCTGATTAGCTACACTGCTTGGTTTCTGCTCATCCCCTGGATCTCTTTCTGAGCTACCCACAGCCAGCTGCTTCCAGGGCAAGCCAGAAAGGCTGTGACCATGCAGCAGGGTAAAGCACAAGCGAACCAATGCTGCCTGGCATCCAAGCTGAGGATCGGTCCAGATATTCTCTTATATATAAATGTTTGGCCATGGTCATCTGTATTGTATTGGTGTGTTGCCTTTATTCAGAACAAATTATTTAATTGAGAGATATCAATAGATTTGGCTCTTGCCATGGAATATTATTCTGCTGCTGCATAAACTGCAAAGGGGATTTCTGAAAAAGAAATGTCAAAGCAGAGCCAAAGACCTTTCATATCAAAGGAGTAGATGCTATTGTTCTGATCATATTCTAATATAAGTGTAATGTTTTTATCACATCCAGTGTCATGTTCACACTTAAATTTTTTATGCAGTTGAAGCCAAGACCCTTGGGTCACTCATTAAGAATCTTGTGTTCTGGCTGTTTTAGAAAGCATGCAGTTTATATTTAGAACATGTACATTAAATTTACTATAAGTATATACATTTATAATCTACAAATCTATTTTACACAGTTACTAGAAAAATGAATTCGTAAACCAGAAATATGCAGTTTTATTAGACAGATTCAATACTCTATTGTTTTCCTCTGTAGATTTCCATAGAATCCTAGAATAGTTTGGGTTGGAAGGGACCTTAAAGATCATCTAGTTCCAATCCCCCTGCCACAGGAAGGGACACCTTCCACTAGACAAGATCACTCAGATCTCAGGTCAACCTGGCCTTGAGAATAACCAGGCATGGGTTCTCCACAACTTGTCTGGGCAATCTGTTCCAGTGTCTCACCACCCTCACAGAAAATAATTTCTTTCTAATATCTGATCTAAACCTACTCTCTTTCAGTTTAAAGACATTATCTCTTGTCCTGTCACTACAGTCCTCGTAAAATGCCCCTCTCCATCTTTCTTGTAGGCTCACTTTAGGTAGGCTGGAAGGATGCTGTAAGGTCTCCCCAGAGCCTTGTCTTCTCCAGGATGCAAAAACCCAACTCTCTCACTCTGTTCTCATAGGTGTTCATGTTTGTAGCCCTCCTTTGGACCTGTTCCAACTAATCCATGTCTTTCCTGTGCTGAGGGTGCCAGAGCTGGATGCAGTATTTCAAGTGGGGTCTCATGAGAGCAGAGCAAAGAAGGACAGCCCTCTCCCTCTCCCTCTCCCTCTCCCTCTCCCTCTCCCTCTCCCTCTCCCTCTCCCTCTCCCTCTCCCTGCTGCCCACACTGCTTTTCATGCAGCCCAGGACATGGTTGGCTCTCTGGGCTGTGAGCACACATTGGTCATGTCAAACTCTTTCTCCTTTCTCCTTTCTCCTTTCTCCTTTCTCCTTTCTCCTTTCTCCTTTCTCCTCAGGGCTGTTTCCCATCCCTCTCTATCCAGCCTGTGCTGATGTTTGGCATTGCCCCACACACAGCACTTTGCACTTGGCCTGGTTAAACATCCTGAGGTTCACACAGGCCAACCTCTCAAGCCTCTCAAGGACCCTCAGGATGGCATCCCTTCTCCCCAGCATGCTCACCACCCCACCCAGCTGGGTGTGTGTCCCACTGTCCATGTTGCTGACAAAGACATTAAGCAGCACCAGTCCCAGTACTGACACGAGCTGTTGGACTTGGACATTGAGCTGTTGACTGCAGCTCTAGCAGGATTGATGAAAGAGGTTCCTTTTCCGCAGAGTCCCTTATCACCATGCTTGGGGCTCTCTGATCTTTCCTGGTGCTCCTCAGGCAGCTCCTGGCTGTGCCCCTGGCACCCAGATGAAGCAGCAGCAGTGGGTCACAGTGGGCTGTATGAGGGTGAGCGGGTCACCTCTCTTGAGAGCACGTGGGTTCTCCC
This sequence comes from Zonotrichia leucophrys gambelii, assembly GCF_028769735.1. Lineage (NCBI taxonomy): Eukaryota > Metazoa > Chordata > Aves > Passeriformes > Passerellidae > Zonotrichia > Zonotrichia leucophrys. The sequence goes on along the minus strand of NC_088169.1, from coordinate 18,570,170 downwards.
TCCACACCTCATGGAAGAGTCACCCACTGTCCCCTTTCTCAGTGCATAGGATGCAACGCAGGGAGCAGATGGAGCTGCCTTACTCGGTTCCAGCAGCAATCCTGATCTGACAAGTCTTTTCTCTTCACTCTCCAAAGCTGTGGAGTGGTTCTGTGATGGCGCCTCAGCCTTCAGGTGAAGTCGCATCCTCCTGCAGGTCCTTGCCTGTCCAAACTTCTATTCTTCTTCATTACTGCCCCCTCTCTGTGTGTATTGGGGGGGGGGGGGTGGTTCTTGACTGTGGATACGTGTAAATCGCTGATTAAGTCGTCCAAAAATGTATGTTTGAGAATTCAGCTTCCAAATAAGCATTTCACAGTCTTTCACAGAAATGTGTGATTTTAAGTCTGCAGAGAGGAGCCCCCCAGATGATGCAGGCAGGGAGGTACAGGGTCTGGCAGAACTCTAAGATGAAGGGTGCACCATGTATGACATAAATAGTGGCCTGTCAATGTCATAAACACTAAGTCTGTGATTAAAATTCTAGATTTATAGATATATAAAGGCTCTGATACTGGAAACTGTGCAAGATCTAAGCCATACATACATGAGAGAGAAGTGTAATTCACCAAGAATTCAATTACTTTTGAGGGTTAAATAAAAGCAGCCTAGTGGCTTATTTGAACTGTGCCAGCTACCAGCAATCCTCAAGGATTGCCAGGGAATGAAGATATTACGATTACCCCTGATGCATGTTTTCATCAGGGGTATTCAGTATTTCATGAGTCAATAAAAGAAGAAAGCATTTAAAATAGGACTTAGGTGGACTATGAGCCCACAAACAAACCCCAGACCCCCTCTCCAGAAATCTCTGATCCTCCTGCTTTGTAACTCTTGGCAGTGCATTACTGTTTTACTTAAAGTTTCTCAGATTCTCTCAGTTTTTCTCTCAAGTGTGCACAGAAGTTCCCCAGTCTGCTTCACAGAGCATCCACCTCTCTCCTAATCCAAATTTAGACTCTCTGATGAGGCACTGCTACACCTCCATCTCCCTATGTGGACCAGGCATCTCAGAGCCTGCCGTATATTCCACAGGAAAAGGATTCCTCTCAGTGTGGATCTGTAACCACTAAACATGCCATGTTGCCACCCCCAAACAAATGGTGTCTTCTGGGTGGCCTGCCATCCTCTACAATACAGGGAAGGCTTTCTGGCCCAGTTTTCCCTCACCTAAAGAGTTCTCCATCTGACCCAAAGGAGTATAAATGATTCTAAGAGGTCTATTTTGAAGCAAAGAATTCAGACTTGAGCAAGCCAGGAAAAAAATTGCAAAGGGAATGTGACTTTTCAACCTTTCAGTGTAGCTGCTTCTCTGAGAAAGGAGAGCCTTTGCTCTTGACCACTTTGATGAGATGGACAGAAGTGCCTGTTGTAGCCAGTACACTTTAGGGGCAACCAATGTGACTGTCACAGAAAATGTTGTAAGGACAGGGTTTGAGAAACAGCACTTCTCTCACATTTCCTGATGATTGCCCCAACCATTAAGACAGAAGTATTTTCAGCAGAAACCACAGATGCACTTTAGGATGAATCCCACTTCCTCTGAATAAAAGTGAGTGAGAGATGTCCCACCCCATTTTCCTAAAAATCCACAGCCACATAATCTGAGATGCAAGTCAACGTCCTTTCAATCTGAGACAGCCATAGAAGCTCTTAGAAGCAATCCTTTCTCCATGAAATCTCTGAATGGTTTGTTATTGGTCACAAAACTGATCATATTTTAGGAGGAAAAATGGGAATTTTGGGCTGAATTTTCAGTGTAAGGTTGTATATGCTGACCTGGGACAGTGGTCAGAGCAGTGGATCCTGAAGGGAGGTACCTCAAGCCCCCTGAAAACCACAGTTTCAGGAGGGTACACAAAGAGCCCACTGCAGATTACTTGCTCTCTGCAAGTGGAACCCTGCTGTGCTGAAGCATCATGTTCTGCCCCATGGACCACCTGGTTCTTCACTATCCTGGGTGTTCTGCACCAAAGCAGCAGCCATGCAACTCCTGAGGTTTTTTTGGCTGTTATAAACACTGGACTGTCCAGGGAAGCACAGTAGCAGAATGATACTCTTCTCCAAAAGATCATAACCTCTACCTGTGTATTTCTGTGTCTCTAAAGCCCAGAGCTGCAGAGAAGACACTGGGCACAGCAGTGACTGGCTGAACTGTGGGCATTCTCCATTAAGGAATGGTAACCAACTCTCAATTGATTCATGCTGCATGAACAAACTCTTTGCTCCTCCACCCCAGGAACACAACTATGGGTTATCTCCCTTGCTTTTGTCCTTGGGGAAATATATCTGAGAAAAGGCTAAATGCTTTCCTTAAACTGACATAATTAGTCAGGGAAAACCTAGGATTAAAATTTACCAGATCAATACCCATTGTGTTAGGCTGCCTGTAATGCCTACACTCCCAATGTGTGCTGGTTTATGTCTGTGTCTCAGGCTATGGAACCATGCTATCAGAATTGCTATTTCTTCTTGCACTGTTTACTATGATAAAGTATTAGTCCTAAGTAATAAATAAAACAACAGAACAGCTTGCTCAGAAGGCTGCTGTAAACTCTCACACTGCAATTTAAAACAGCTGCTGAAGAGATGCAAATTGCATGCATGGCGCCAAAGCAGGAGCATATGTAAAAATTCCTTTTTTTCCAGTTGTGAATTTGCCTGTTGCCTGTGCACAAACACATGTGCATGTGTTTATGCACAGGCAGCAGGAAAATTCTCCCTCATGTTAAACTATTATGGAGGATGTATTTACTCCATATAAGTTTCAGACTGCAGCAATTTTCCATTCCAGTGATATCCCATCAGATGGAGCAGTCTGAGGTGTTAAAGCCTTTGGTCAGTCTGATTATAGGAAACATCCAAAAATAATCACTTTGGAGAATTTTTCAGGTCTTTGGCTTTTTACCTCTGCAAATAGTTTTGCACTTTTTGGCTTCATACCCCTGAGAGTTTTGGTTTTTGTCACACTTCAGAGGTGTGTTTTGTGTGAGGCAAAGCACACACACAATATGTTGAAACCAGACTTTAACTCCTTGGTTTTTTAATAAAATATAAATTTGACTTATCAAAGTTAAATATAATTAGGGATAGATTCAATTTATATGAATAGGTTCCTCAGGGTGGACACATTCTCATTTGGATGACTTTGTAGAAGACCTCTGCTCAGCATGACTGTTGGTGGTAGAAGACAGAAGAAGATCATATGCCCTGACCCTGCAACACAGTCTATGTCAGCAGAGCTCTGAGCCTATGTGAAAGCTGTGTGGTGCTCCTCACAGCAATGCAGTGAACATCCTGCATCAAAGAGCAGATTTGGTGTTGATAAAAAAGTAACGCAGTCAGTTTAGGAGATGCTTATGTTTTGAGCTGGCAAACAATTCTCATTCCCCTCCCATTCTTCCAGTCATTCTTGCAGTCATTTTATATATAGAAAGAACAGATGACTGAAAAAAATGCTTGTGAAAGACACTCAAGAAACACCTTAATGATGTTTTGCAGTAAAAAAACAAATTCTTTTTTGTATTTAGGATGTGGCATTCAAGACAGGATGTTCACCAAAGGAAAGGAGATGTGTGAAGGAGAGGGTTAGGAGGCTGAGTTAAACAAGCAACAGATCAGCTTATGGGAGCATTGAAGATGAGAGTCAGTATGGAGGAATTAATTTCAATATCTTTTGACACATTGTGGGAAAATGAGTTGAATTGTAAGGAGGTAAAAATTAAAAAATACTTAAAATAAAAGGAAAATTTTATTTTTCTAGTGCAAGATCTGGTGGATTTTTGCATCTGTGTCTCTGGGCTGTTGCTGATTGACATCTACAGCAGCTCCTGACCATTTCTGTTGTCACTTGTCCCCATCACTGAGCCATCCTATTTGTCTAAATCCCATTGTTCACCGTGTCCCATGTATAATTTGGTGTATAATTCCATATCAGCCATAAATCAATGTCTGCTCTCTAATATTAGTCACCCAAACTGCTTTTATAATTCAAGTCCTGCATATGCCTTCAGACAGTAAAACAAGGAAGATTATGGAGAAAAGCTGATAGAATTGTTAAATAAAATGAATGTCTGAGGCTCAGAGAAACAAGAAAGGAGTTAAAATGGGTTCTTAGTCCTTTCTGTTGCCACAGGGACAGGAATTGTCTAAACCTCTATTTGAGACTATAGCTGTTGACACTTATAGCTGAGCTTCCAGTAATTTCTGCAACACAAGATCAGAATCACAGAGAAGGAACAAAGTAAGACACATTTATAGAGAAATGAACAAAGTAACATTTTTAAAAAATAAATATTTTGAAATGTGGGCCAAGAAAGAGTAATCAGTTCATTTTGACTTAAAACAAACCTAGGTTAGCAGCAAAATTTTAATATTATTATTAATACATTTCCTTTTTTTCTTTCTTTCATTAAGTAGTAGATCTTCCCTCCGACCTTCTCTTTTCAGTGAACATATCTATATATTTTGAACATATCTATATCTATCTATCTATCTATCTATCTATCTATCTATCTATCTATCTATCTATCTATCTATCTATCTATCATCTCTTTTCAGTGAATATATATAACTCATGGTCTTGAGACCATGCAGTCTCAGATGAGTTGGCTACCCTGGCTTCATAAAATATTATTAATAAGATTACCCAGAAGGAGTTTGTCTGACCCTATGCTGGAGTGCAGATTTCATGATTTCATGACTGTAGATATAATACCATCTTTTGTTTAACCACATACAGGAGTGTCCCAGGCCTCTGCACACATTATGCAGTTCACATGCCAATCAGCAGGGAAGAGATCTGTTTTCATTAATGCAGAGCAACTGAGCAGTTTCTCAGCATCAGGTGTGAGGAGCATCTCTGCTGAGAGCCACTTCAGTGAGCACTGTTTTGTGATAGGAAGAGAAGTAGAGATCCAGATCTTTTCATGCCAGAAGAAAAGCAAACAATTCCTTTTGCCCAAATAGTGTCCATTGCTCTATTGCATTGGAAGAAGAAAAACTTTAGAAAGAGATGCCTTGTGAAGAGGTCCTTGTCATGACTTGGAAATTTGAAAGACTGATGAAAAGCTCAAAGAAAAATAATTTGATGGACATATGAAAGATTAAAGGATGGATTTGAATATTCTCAATGTTGATGTAAATTCTAAATAACTTTTCACTCTAATCTTATAGTTCCATTGGGAAGTTTCTAGATCTAAGATTTCTGAATCACTGTTTTTTTGTCTTATTTCCACAGTTTCATTTGCACATGGAACATTTTAGCTCTGGGAATGGCTGCACCCAGTCACAAGTGTTGTTGAAGGTTGGGTAGAAATATCTGAGTGAGCTTTCAAGTGATTTGCTCAGAGATGTGCTGCACAACACTGGGGTGATACAGAGCTCAGCAGGAGCTATAAAGTCTGGGGTTAATGGCCTCCAGTGATTTCCAGCCTGCCATGACCACATTGGTGCCATCCCTCAAACTCTCTATGTGAAAGCCAGCTGCAGCACATTTATACAATCCATTGTGGCTGCTGGGGCTGTATATTCTCTGTAGACCAGCTCAGGTTAGCTGGGTAAATCAGGAGCATGTCAACTGTTTAACAGGTTTTTCTTTTTTGAACTCCCGGTTTGTGAAGCGAAATGAAATAGCACCCGAAAATTGTTCTTGTTCAGTGTCTATTAGATAACCCGTGTGGATATATCCCACTGTAACCCAGAGCTGACAGTAATGTATGTTTCTGTTATCAGCCTCAGCAGAAAGAGTCAGGGAAGAATGAACACATCATATGGCCTATCCTGTAATGCCAAATGCAGAACTGAAGAGGCTTTGTAGAGTGAGACTTGCCTTCCTCTGCCAGAACTGGGTCTGTGGACAAAAGCATTCCCTGAATGTGAAGCATGCCAATCCAACAATTTTCACAAGAGCTTTAAGGCACAAAAAAGTGCATCTTAGCAGGGATTCTCCTTCCTTGAAATATTGATAGGATTTTACCAGCATGACTCCAGTTACATTCAGCAATAGTCCCACAACTGAAAACTCACATACTACTTCAGGAATTGACTATTCACTGTTTGAGCTCAAGCTGTGTGAATGTACATGTATATAGAGATGGCTTTAGCAGCACTTACTCCAGAGAATTTTCTTTCTGTGACTCTTCCTGTGATCACCTGTACCTGACAATCACTGGAGTATTTGTCTCGGGAGGCCTCAGTGCTATTTTGCTGAGAAAGAGCTTTCAATTCTGCAGTATCACATGCCCTTTTTACATCCAGGTCATCTCATAGGGCCACATTCTTGCTTAGATACTTTCTCAAGCAAGTGAAGGGAAACAGCTAAAATCTTGATGTAAGAGTAGAGTTCTCTTTTTGTTTGTTTGTTCATATATATTTGCACATGCACTTCTGGAAACAGGCAGCTGGAACTAGGGAAAATTGTACTTTCTGCTGTCATGCTTTCCTGCTGATTCCATCCAGAATTGCCTCTATAGCTCACCTGCTATGGGTAGGGCATGTGGTGTCTCCCCCAGTCTGAAAGATACCATTTTTATAAATGGTATTGCTCACATGCATTTCTCAGACACTAGGTAATTCTTGAACTGAGTGATATCGATGGGAATGAGAGTCCTAAAAAGATTTTAGACACCTAAAGATCTCTCCAGGTTTTCCTCTGATTCTGTAAGTGCTTTAGTGACTCTTAGCCTCATTCTGTTGCTCATAAATATATATTGATTACACAAAATATGATTCCGAGTCTTGAATGCAACAGTAAGCACCCAAAATCATTGCCATATTCCTACCAGGGCAAATGGCATTCTCAGCAAGCTAAGTTATTATATATGACAGATGAACTTTCAGAGGATGTTGGTTTTAGCTTGATGAAGCAGAACAATAATTTTGTCTTTATTTGAGTTTACCAGCAAATTGAATCAGTGCAAAATGGCATACAATTACTGCATTGTTTGAGACCTCTGGCCTTACAGATTTTTGTGTTTGGTTTTACTGGTTACTTTTTTTGTTTGTTGTTGCTGGTTTTGTTTGGGTTTGTGTTTGTTTGTTTGGTTTTTCTTTGTTTGACTTTTGGTTTTTTGTTGTTTTTCTGGGTTTTTATTTAATTTTGAGGGTTTTTTGTTTGTTTATTTAGTAGGTATTATTATAATGAATTAATAACAAGTGACATAAATTTAATAATCCACATTGGATTGTGTTGAACACTTCTAAGGAAGAAGGAATTTTGTGTTTACTGGGCATGATTATACTTAGGCAGTCAGGGTGATGAACTTGACAGAAAACACATAGAAAGACAACCTCATAGAAGAAAGGCATCACTACCCAGCACAAAAATGTCACCTTGATTTTTCAGCCTTAGGGTAACTATGTTGTCCTGGTGCCGTTAATTTTGCCTCCTGTGACTGAGCTGTTAAGACTCTAATGAGAGGATGATGTTTAAATAGAGGAAAAGATTGGTTTTGCCCAAAGGCAAAATGATAGGGAAGGAGAAAATCTTACGTAGGTGCTTGCAAAAAAAGCTGTGGTCTGCCTCCTCATTTCTTACCATAACCTTAAGCAAACTCATTAAATTGTGTGAATTTTCTCATCATGGTTTGGACTACACATTATATGGGCCCTTGCAAACAAGTGTGCAGCTGCACTTCTCCTGCGGTAGCTGCAGGATCCCTGTGTCTTAGAGGAACCTTTTCAGTGCATCAAAGCCACATTTGTCCCCCTGGCCCAACCCATGGTCACTGGCCACAGGTCTGGCTGAGCTGCCTTTGATAACCCTTCTCCAGGCGTTCTCCTGTGTGCTACGCTCTGAGCAGGGAAGGCGCTAGGATGATGAACAGCCTGTCCCTGTCTAATGGCCATGGCCAGCTGAGGTGTCCCAGCAGCAGTTTATCCTTGTCTGACTGCAGGGATGTGCCTGCAGGGCCATGGACAGGTGCCTTGGCAACTCCTGCAGTGGTAACTCAGGCACCCGTAGCACTCCAGCTGCAGAAGCAGAGGCTCCAGAGGAGTCAGCTCAGTTTCAGGTCTCATGAGGACTTTGATGGATGTTGGAGGCTGTTCAGTGTGGGTGGGGATAAATGATTTCTAAAACCCCAGCTGTCTCCAGAACTCACATTTAAAAGCCATCTCCAACAAGTTCCTCTATCCTCCCCTGCTGTCCCAGGATGTGTTACTGGTGCTCAGGTCACCATGTGGGTCTGTCCTGCCACCATCCACATTTTGATCACCTCCCTTGTTTGAGCTCTGACCTGAAATCCTACAGAAAATGGGATTCTCCATCCCTGGTGGGATCACTGCCTCCCCACTTAGCTCAGGTTCTGTTCCTGGATTCCTGCTCTACCTTCACACTCAGATGGGATTGATTTTAGTCTTTTCAAATAGTCTTGATTGTCCTGCTCTCTGTGGTAAGGGAAGAATGGAGGTTTGGCTCAGCTTTCTCCTCCGTATATACAAAACAAATAATTTGAGATAGTGAGAAAAAACCTCTGCATTGTCACAGAGTTGAATTGAGAAGGTAGACCAGAAAATATTACTTATAGAAAAAGATACAAGATTTTTCACAGATCTGTAAATATCTTGCCAATATTTCCACTGTCATTCCATAAGGTGGTTCTGCCTCATTATCTTTTATTTTTGCTTCCACATGTCTCTGCTTTGCTCACAGTTCTCTCTGTGTACTGTATTTTAGTTTGCCTTACAAAATCCCTTAATAAATACACTTATCAAAGAAAATTGGCAAGTGCACAGGTATCATTTTAAATCTCTTGTGTGATTATAATATTCCCTTCCCACTAGGGACAATTTAGCTGTATGGTTGGAATTATTGTGAAGAGAAAAGTCTGCCAGGTGTGACTTGGAAACTCTACACCAAAAAAAGACAAGAGTTGGGATGAACTTGAGGATGTAGATATGATCAGCTGCAGTTAGGATCATCTACCATGAAAGAGTATGAGTAAATCTTCTCAAGAATGTACCGAATGGAGCAAGATTTATGATTGTGGGCTATCAATACTGAAGAATATTTAGCAGAGGCTGGAGTTGGGAGCTGGATAGGGCTTGAATGTATTCCTCCCAGCACTCATCACTCCATATGGGATTGTTCCACACATTGGGATGGATTCACCTCCTCTGGCAGCTGAAAAGGAAAATATTCATTCTCTAGCCAGATGGCAATAAGATCACAGACACCTTGGGTACAGGAGTTGTGAGGCAACATGCCATAGCACATTCAAGGAAATATTCCGTGTATTCTGGTTTCTTGTGGGTAAGGTGAGAAGATGAGTGCCAGGGACTTTCTGTAAGTGTTAAGTGCCCCAAAGTCACAGGAGAAGTGTGACACATCCTCATGTCAGGGTTTTTCAGGAAGGCAGTGTATCAGAGAGCCCTGCTGACTGGCAGCAGCAGCAGCCCCAGCCCCTCTGGGCAGGCAGAGGAAAGGGATCTGCCGGGAACAGAAGCAATATCTGAGTGGTTTATCAGAATACCAGACATGCACTTTCTGGTTTATTTGAGCATTAGCTGCCTGGTTTGGGCTTGGTTTGGTGGTTTTTTGCCTGAGTCCTTTTGAGAAACATTTTCCTTATGACTCAAAGAACACTTGGATTATCTTGAATGTGCCTGAAAGGCACCTGGACTGCTACCTTGCTGCATTGGAAGCGACAAAAGGAAAACTAGGGGGAGAAATGGATTTAGTTATAAAGTATACTTTGATTAAGTTTTTGTAAGTAATGTCAACTCTTTTTAGATTTAAGGCAGTAAAGTCAAATTAATTATTTCCTTTGCCTTTAAAGATTTTTAGATTGTGCCTGAAACCTTGGCTATGCTTCATGGAAGTTTGCTGCTTTCATTTTAATTGAACTATTAGATTAGAAAAATCTTATAGAACAAAGTGTGTTTTAGTTTACCATTACGCCTTGACCATAGAATGTCCCCACTAAAAAATTTGTTCCCACCCTTCTTACAGGCCTGCTTGAAGTATTGAAAAGTCACAATAGGGTGTCCCTGGGACTTTCTCTTCTCCGGGCTGAACAAATTTTACACGCATTTCCAGTTCCCAGAGCAGGATGTTGTGGGTGACTGTGTCAAAGGCTTTACAGAAGTCCAGATAAATGACATCAGCAGCCTTCCCTTGACCACTGATGTACTCACTCTACCATAGAAGGCCACTGGGTTGGTCAGGCAAGATGTGTCCTTGTTGAAGCCATGCTGGCTGTCCCAAATCACCTCCCAGTCCTCACGTGCCTTAGCACAGCTCCTAGGAGGATCTGTTCTGTGATCTTCACAAGCACAGAGGTCAGGCTAACAGGCCAGTAGTTCCCAGGGTCTTCTTTCTCCCATTTTAAAAATGGGTGCAATACTTGCCTTTTGCCAGTCACCAAGAGCTTCACCCGATTGCCATGGCTTTTCAAATATCATGGAGAGTAATCTGACAACTACATCAGTCAATTCCCTCAAGACTGGGATACAGTACTCATTAGCATCTTCACTAATTACCTGGATGATCGGACATGGTGCACCCTCAACTAATTTGCAGGATAAGAAGACTGGGAGGAATGGTTGATGCCCTAGTGAGTTTCCTGATACTCAGAGAGACAAGGAAAAGCTGCAGAAATGGGCCAACAGGACCTCACTGTGTTCAGGAAAGGGAATGCAGTCCTGCAGCTTGGAAGGAACAATCTGGGAGGTTCCCAGCTGGAATGCAGATGTGCAGAAAAGGCCATGGGGCTCCTGCAGCAAAGGCAGCCAGTGGACTCTTGGGCTGCACTAGGCACAGCATGGCCAGCAGGTTGAGGGAAGGGATCCTTTGCCCTGCTCAGAACTGGTGAGACACACCTGGAGTGCTGAGCCCAGCTCTGGGCTCCCCACTATGAGAGAGACATAGATTTATTGCTATGGGTCCAGCAAAATGTTATGAAGGTAGTTAAGAGACTGGAGGATCTGCCATAAAAGGAGAGGCTGAGATTGCTGAGGCCACTCAGCCTGGGGAAGAATGGTTCTGGGGAATCTCAACTATGTGCTTGAATAACTGATGAGGTGTAAGTAAAGAAAAGGTAGCCAGATTCTTCTCAGTGGTGCCTAGTTACAGGAAGAGAGGCAGTGGACACAAGCTGAGACCCATGAAATTCCATTTAAGCATAAAAGAAGCATTTTGCTGTGAGGGTGACTGCACACTGGCACAGGTTGCCTAGAGAATCTGTGAAGTGTCCATCTCTGGATATATTCAGAGTCTGATGTGGCACAGTCCTTCTCTAGCTGCTCCTGCTCTGGGGCAAGATGGACTATGGGGACTGGGTGATCTCCAGAGGTTCCTTCCAGCTTCAGTGATACAGTGGCTCAGCATGCCTGGATGTAGAGAAACACTTTGTTCAAGGTGCCTAGCTAGTAGAAAAACCACCAATTCAAAGGAACAAAAATGATAATATGGAAGGAAAATAGCAGACTATTTGGCTTGGTTTTGGCTTGGTACTGGAAATGGAAACACATTTGCAAAATAAAAAGGAAGTGTTTTAAAAACAATTCTTGTAAAAAAACTGAGTTTGAACAACACACCTCATTGGAATTTAACAGCCTCAAAACATGTTACTGTTGTGGTTTTTATTCCCAAAACCAACATGATTGTTTCCTTTAAGATGAGTAGCCTAGCACTCAGGAAATTGACAGTGGACTTATTAGTTTATTCCATTTTACAAAAAAGAAAGTAATAATGTTTCCATCTTTTGTAAATACATTTCATTATAAATTGAATTATAAACCAAATGGGGATATTTATATTCTCTGCACTGACATTTTTTCATTTATAAGGAACATGATGTGATTAAAAATAGTAATGGCAAAAGAAAGAAAGTACTTGATACTCAATGCTTGTACCAACTTCTGTGTCACTGAAATTCAGGCCTTTAGCATGAATCCTTTTTGATTCTGTTGAGAAGCCCTGTTTATTTCGTCACACCTAAAAAATCAAGAAGGCTAATAGGCAACTAATTAAATATTAAATCTCCATTCATTCTGCCACACGTCAGTGACTGCTGAATAACAGCAAAGGTGGTGGGAGGGAAGAGAATGCAAATAGCTGTTTAATGAAAGCTATCTGTTCAAGCCAGAACAGATATTGCTAAAATATTTGGTAATGGCAAGGCAGACACTTCCAGATCAGGTGCAGGAAGAGCTGCTTGTGGACTGGAGTCAATGTGAAAATTTCCCTTGCTGGGAATTTCAGTGGCAAACGTTTGCCTACAGAGTGGAGTAAATGTGGAGAGATAAAATTTTATGTTCTGGATGAAGGGAGAAGGAAGAGAGGAGTGGTTGCAGTGCTAAAGTGTATTCTGCACTGGTACTGTGGGTAAGAAAAAGCCCTCACTCAACTCTCCTGTCAGTCTCTAAATGCAAGGATGTAGCTTTGTGTGTTTATATAACAACTTCCAATGAAACTAGGTTAAATAAATTACTGTTGATAATGCTTCTCTTTTGATCAAAATTCACATGAACAGTTTGGGAAAACTCACTTTCTGCTTCTTTTCAGCCACATCTGTACCAGATTGTACGGAGGCTGAGGGATCTGTACTTTTGTTTCAATGTGTATTGCAACATTTTTATTGCATTCCACAGGTCCTCCAGTAAACGTTACTTGCAATATTTTTATCAACAGTTTTGGATCAGTCACAGAAACCACAATGGTAAGTGCTATGATGCCATTGGCAAGAGAACAACAATACTTAATATATGTCATGAACAAAACCTGTCAATTTTTCTATTTATTGTTCAACTTGCAGGTCCTCCTGTAAATGTTACCTGCAACATATTTATCAACAGCTTTGGTTCAATAGCAGAAACTACAATGGTGAGTGGGACTGATTATTGAAGCCATCTTGTGAAGGAGTGGGTTGTGATGTAGAATAGAGATGCTCAGGATGCGGGGACATTTACTAAGTTAGGAAGCTACTAAAACCTACTAAAACCTGAGTAAAAATAGTGTTAAATAAAATAACATAAAGTAAATATAAAATAGCTATATATATAAATATTAAACTCACCTACTAAGTCTAAACACACCTACGTAAGGACTGCACCAGTCTGTAGTGCCTGTGATGGCAGCAAGCGCAGGTGTGTGCAAACCTGCTTCCTCAGGTTTCATTAGCTCTGAAGAGGCAGAGGAAGGGCTGGAGCTCAGCTGTGGGCTTCCCTGCCAAGTGCACCATATTTGGTTGTGCGTTACACCACATGCTGAATCACTTGCTGCTGCAGAAAATGGTCTTGTTTAACTGAGACAGATCTCTGTGAATTGCAGCCACTTCAGTCACAGAAGGAAGTGTAAAACTTGAGTCAAATGACTAGAACACGTGGGTATAAGACTTAGCTATTTTGAGGTTAAATTAGTACTAGGAAATGATGGGATTCCACCTGTCTGAAATTTGTATTTTGACTAATGCAAAGAACAAAGTAAAAAAAAGTCAGATTTTCATTTAAAAAACTGCAAAATATAGAATAAAAAAAATCAAGCTAAGAAAAAAATTAAAATTTTCATCTAATTTTCTTTAAAAACATCTTTTAGTCTAGAATTCTATCAGCCTTTATTTTTCAATATTTGCTAAGAAAAAAAAAGGCAAAACCTTTCTGATTCCATTTTAAAAGATGCTGAGTTTCTTTAATCTTTTTCAAAAGTGAATATAAAAGATTTGGTTTTTATTCAAGCCTACATACTCCTGACTATGTGGGTTAATCCACGGAGATATTTTTGCCAAATTTATCATAATAATGTCATAAATCCATAATAATTATTAGGTGCTCATATCTATGGTACTTTTGACGAAATTGCAGTGTAGTTTCACAGCTCTGTTTTCCAGAGATTCCTACACAGCATCCAGGTTTTTCTGGAATTGCTGAAGCCAGAGGCAATAAAGGTGCTGGGCTTCTTGCAAGACTGAAAACTTGGTAATTAATAATGAACTTGCTGCCCACTTGAAGTAAACCAAAAGAGCAGGTTTTTTGTAAGATGGAATAGATACTGCCTTGCAGGCCTTGTATTATGAAGGAAGAGAAGGTCTTTAGCCTTACTTATGTATTTTGTTTAATATTAATTTAGATTCAATTGTAACACATGCCATCATTTTAGTAAGTGATGATTAAAGAATGTGGGAACACAAATCTGCTGCTCCTAAACAATTTTATTTAAAAACCCACCCTGTTATTTAATGTTTTCTAGAGATAAAAGGCAAATTATTGCTAGGCTGTGTTGCTTTCTTTAACAGAGTGGGAAAGACTTTGCTATAAATGACAAGCTGTATCATACAGAGGTATAAAACAGATGAGTTAATGCTTTAGACTATGTATCTGTAATATTTTAAAAAACACCTTAAAAGAAAACTAAAATAAATTTAAAAATGATAGGGAAATAAACATATCAGGGTGTAACATAATAATCAACAGACTTATTTTTCATTATTTTTGGAAAACATTAATGGTTCTCCTGTGTTTTAAGGATTCTGAGAAGATAGCTGTGAGTGTAGCATTTTTACCCAGCCATGTCTGTTGATCCTAGTGTGTAGAGACACCAGCATAGCATTAAGTAGCAAAACCCCTGCACGTCACTAGCTTTACAAGATGGCATTCAATGAAAATATTTGCACGACCCAATGCTGATTGCATTAATTAGACTCCTTCATTGCTTTGATTAAATCCCCTCATTGCATTTTACCTTCTATCAAATATGTTAATGTGTACCTTTCCAATGTTCATTAACACATTTTGCTGAAAACAGCCAAACATTCAAGTAGATGAAAACAAAGACTATTGGCTTTCTTATTTTGCTTTGTTCATTATATCTGCTGAAAGTGTGGAAAGATTCTCTGAGATGCTGTTCACTTATTTGATATTGATTTTCTTAATGTTGTCTCTTCTTTAATGACTATTGTGACTAGTTTTAGGAGTCTGCTCTGAGAGGCAGACATCAATTGCTGTTCCAACTACTTTGCCTTTCTGAAATAGATATAATTGTGTGGTAAAATTGTTGGCATCCCTTGTGATAAATAACAAGTTTGTTTGACTCCTAGGAATCATTTTTCCCTATAAAATGCTCTTGATGGTTTTGACATAAAACTAAATGATTCATTTAAAAGCCTGGATTGCAAATTCAATAGAGACACTCCTGTCTCAGAGAAGCAGAATGCTTAGTGAAACCACATGCATACACTGAAGGGACATTATCAGACTATAACCTGGACCATCTGCAGCAGTTCTTTGGGAACTTGGAAGATGAAAACTTGCTCAGGGAAGCTTTCAGGAGGAGAAATTAACATGGCAAATGGGATTACAGTCCCAGACCTACTAATTTCAGTAATATTGTTAGGAGTAGTTTCTGTCCTCTGATTAAGACACACAGTACAGGATAAAATTCCTCCATATGTGAAAGGCAACTCCAATGTCCAGCACATTCTTCTAAAAATGAAAACCTTACACTAAGAAATAAACCTGGGATTTTATGCTGATTCAGATGGATGAATTGCATAGACTCTTTGCAAGTTTTATTCCCAAAGATCTAGAGAAACAAAATGCAGATGTAACTGTCTTTCTGCTCTATAATGCACATATGGGACAGTATCCCAATAGATTATTTTTCCTGCAAAAGAAATGTTTTTCTTCCTGATTGAATGATATATATTATACCAAAATGAAAAGGGTAAAAAAAGGCCAGAGTCAAGATTATATAGTTGAAATTTTTCTTTGATTTGCCTTTAATTTAAGCCCTAACTTGCAAAGCAGGAGGAAAAGTTTTTTCTGAATAACTTCACTGAATAAAAGCAGTTATGAGAGTAAACTCTGTATCTATTTTTGGAAGTATTTACACATGCAGTATTCAGCAGAAAATTCACTGTACAGCATGACTGCAGTTGAGTATCACAGATGAGTAATCTACATCAGCCTGGGCAGCATCCCAAAGAATTCAGATGTTCGGTGTTCCTAATGACCAGGATTTTTTAACTATCAGCTGTAGGAGAAGTTAAGAGTGGTTTGTACATTGACAAGCTAATTGTTAATTACAGAAATGAATAACTGTGAGGATATTCTTATTGTTGCTGTGCCCTATAATCAATGACACTGTGAAGCAGGTTCTCTTTTAGGGTAAATGATCCAAACTCCAGTTGTGTTTTGAGTACATATGTGAGCAGAAAAAATTGCCATTTCTTAATTTTAAAAGCATTGCTGTGGCTGGCTGTATGATACTATCTCCCATTTAGGGGGAAAAACCCCTGTAATTACAAATACGCTAATTAGATCCTGATAAATTCACGTGTATACTTTTAACTAAATAAAAGGCTCCCACTGAAGCCATTGGGGACACACTACATACTTATACCCATAGGTAGCCAAGTGCTTTTCTGTTGCATGGACTTGGAATAGGTCATCAAACCACTGCTTTCCAGTGAAATCTTTAGGATTTAGAGAAAGAGTAGTCTTTTTTGCAAACCCCTTCTATTCATGGAAGGCCAGCAAAGTCTGTGGTTTGTTTCAGACTCCCAGCTTAACTCCTGAGCAATCGCTGCTGTTGGAGGGGAAGCTGGGAGGAAAGCTCAGACCTAAGACAAATGCTGGTTTCAGAGACAGAAAGTAGCACTGAGCAGGGCAGGGGCTCCCCTGCACTCCTCCTGCCACAGCAGTGCCTGGGATCCAGGGCTTTGCTCTGTGAATCTGGATTTAGATTTGCTGAAAAATTATATTTATCTACGTTCCTATTAACAGGCTAAGTATATCTGTGGATCAAGTCCCTAAATCTTCAGATAGAGCTACTAAATCTAATCAGATTAATATTCTTCCAGTGTGTTTGTATTGCTGCGAGCTTATGGCTTGAGAACAGAGGAAAACTGTTTATCTGAGTTGCCTTGAGCTATTGCTGACACTGGCAGTGCATCTGAGGTTGAATGTTCAGGTCCACACTCCTTGTTCAGTGGTGGTGCTGTCAGAAGGAATTTGCAGAGTAGGTGTACTTGTGGTTGTGTAGGAGTGCTTTACTACAGCACACCCACTCCTACCCTCAGGACCTCACCAAATACACACTGTAGTGTGCCTCCACTCCGTGTTGTTCTACTGTTCTCAAGAGAACTTTCCTTCAAAACATAGTTACAGTGGTAGCTCAGGAAAAGTAAATTCAAAATTCTGCACATGATTAGGTCTGACTGTGTAAACACACATCCCTCTCTACTGCTCATACAGCAAGCATAGGAGAAAAAGATAATACTGTTCTTGTGATGTGCATGTTATATTAACATTTTTATTTCTCATTAAAGTATCTACACATATATATATGCAAAGCCTATCAAATGTAAACAAAGGTTTCAGTTCTGTTTTGCTTCTAACAATAAAGCTTGCAGAGAAAAAGCATTTCTAAGTGTATTGGTGTGATGACTGATAAATTTATGAAGGGACATGTTGAAAAATATAGGGTAATCTTATTGTCACTATTTATGATTTTGGTATAATATATATTATCCTATGCAATCTCTTCTATGAATAAATATATTCCAGACTGTTTTTTATTATCTAAATCACCAAGCACTGAAGTTCATCAAAGCAATTTTTTAGATATTTTTATATAATTTACTGATCTGACTGATTTATAATTTCTATGTTATGGGGAAAAAATCCCTCTCTTTTCCAAAGACTTCATTATATATCATATCACAGTGAAGAATTAAAGACAATCTTACAACTAGTTGTAGCAATTTTATTCTATCAGCAGTTGCTTCTACCTTCTTTTCTGCAGAATTCAAATCAGTGCATTCCTGGATTTATAGCTAAAGCTGTCCCATATAAACTCTGAGACTTATAT
This sequence comes from Zonotrichia leucophrys gambelii, assembly GCF_028769735.1. NCBI lineage: Eukaryota > Metazoa > Chordata > Aves > Passeriformes > Passerellidae > Zonotrichia > Zonotrichia leucophrys. The sequence goes on along the minus strand of NC_088169.1, from coordinate 18,552,322 downwards.
ATATTTAAAGATAAATATAAGCTTAAAGACACATTATAAACATAAGAAACTCTCAGTTTCTAAGACGAAGAAATAGAGGATAGCATGATTATGGATGGTGTTTCCTCACAAGATGTGATGACATTTTATAAGCTCGGAACTGCAAGTAGCTATTTGATATTTAAATGTCTGAAACAAGAACATCATAAAAAGTACAATGACTTGTCAAAAACAGATACAGGCTTTTGTAAGTATCTTTAAAAAATGCTGTTCTTGAGACCTCTCTCAGGTCTGTCCTGATTTGATTAGTCAACATTCCTGTTTGGAATCACATCTAACCAAGATGAAAATGAAAACAAAAAAAAAAAGAAAAGTTATTCACCTACTGAGATTGTAATGCATCTTCCCATTGGGTTCAAAATCTGCATCAGTTTGGATGTCAGAAATATTCTGTCAGGGCAGCAGCACACCTTGCTACCACCCCATGGACCAAAGGGGGTGAAAACTGGATGGAGGGGCTCATTCAGAGTCTGAATATTGGGCAAGCTGCTTTCTGCAGCTCTGATCACAAGGAGAATATTTATCTACGTTTCAAGGGTGATAACTCCTTTTCTATGCAGTTCAGGTACCTGACTAAAGCCCAGCCAGCTCATACATTTTCCAAGTCAAAAGCACAGTGTTGCCATTTTAAGGTGCAACTGAAAATCCTAAACGTTAATGCTTTGTAGTATCAGCAGAATTATTTGATAAAGCATTCCTACAGATAATATAATCAATACAAATATTATTAAATATTTTTCTTTTAGAGGAAGAGTAGACAGTATTTCTAAGAGTGTGTTCACAAATTAAAAATTACAATTTCAGAGAGATGAAGATCTTATTTGCTGACTTTGGAAACCTGGGATTAGGAGTGCAAACATTTGTTTCTTTCAACTCTCTTCAGAGAGTTTAGAACTTGAAATCTCTTTTTGTACTCCCCTTTAGTAACCAGTTCCTGGCAAAATGTTAATGTTGTTCTAAATGAACTCTAAGTAATTGCTGCCTTTCCCAGTTGTGACTAGCAGACCACCAAGCAGAAGAATACAATCAAGCCAATTTTAACAGGATCCAGACAGGGAGGTGTAAATGAAGGAACATACACAGAATCATGCAGTAAATAGGAAAAGGAAACTAGTGGTAAATAGGAAGTGGTGATTTAATTTCTTCTATAAAATTTTGGCTTCACAGGAATTAAAAACTGTTCATGAGTACCTTAGACATAAATTACTTACATATTAGAATAAATTTATTTAAATTGGTAATTTTGTAGCCTCTTTGATAACACTGTATATATTTAGCTGTAATGCTTTTTGAATTTACAAATATCTCTTAGGTAATCCACAACATTTGAAATAGGATTACATTTAATTGAGGAGATTGCAATTAATATTTTTCTCATCACTGAAGGAATTTTGATTTGGAAAATGTCTCAGTTGTGTTTGTCTGGTTCAATGCAGCACTTTGACAACTTTATTTTCAAATGACAACTCTGACATTCAAAGGGTAACACAAATGTTTGCTGTAATGCTGGTACTGCAGTGTATCTAACAACATAGAGCAAGCTAAAGTGGGCTTCCAGTTTTGGTGGCTTAGTAACCTGTTTACATGGCATTTCTGTAGGACTACAGAGTGAACATTTTTTTGAGGCAGCAGTGGAATGATTCACGCCTGGCTTACAGCGAATATCCCGATGATTCCCTGGATTTGGATCCCTCTATGTTGGATTCTATTTGGAAGCCAGATTTATTCTTTGCCAATGAGAAGGGAGCAAATTTCCATGATGTCACAACAGACAACAAGTTGCTGAGGATTTCTAAAACTGGAAAGGTGTTGTACAGTATCAGGTAAACCAGTTAATTTTAATTTTTTCTCTTCATCCCTTTCTTTCCCTCTCTATTTTCTGGATGCAATGTAGATGTTTAATTTTTTGTTGTTCCATGTGTACAGCTAAAATGAGATTTATTAATACCAGGGTGGAAGGAAAATTTGCCTATGTTTCTTTGCTAACATTTTACTTTTTGCAAAGTAGTCTCTAAGTGGCACAGTGGTACTTCTTGGTCTTGTTGAAAACTTGAGGCTGTCTAGAACTTTAATGGCATGCCTCAGTAATTCCCATTAGCATTAGCTCAAGTCACTCCTCTTGCAAAGAGGAAATCATCTCTTCAGTAGTCTGTGGGTTGCAATTTAAAAGTAAAGGGGACTATTAATTTAAATGACTACTCAACACTTGAAGCAAAAACATGCTTGAAATGCAATAAATTTGACGTGCAAGTCACTGGTTAATTGGATGTATCTAGTCACACAAAAAAACCCACCTGGAACTATGGAAAACATTTGTTTTTGGTACTAGGAGCACTGAAGTGTGTGTCATGTGACTAGCTTTGGCTGAATTAATAAACACTGACAAAATGTGATTTGATATGACCTGATGAAACAGGACATAAGCAGAAAAACAAAATTGCATTCCACAGGCATAAATAGCAGCAAACAACCTGCAGTATTCATTTGACATTCAGCTTACTGTGGGACATTAATTGCTTAATAGAGGTAGCCAAAAATGCAAAATACTCTATTATTGCTCTTAGGATTGTTTAAAAGGAAGCGATTACTGGAGTTTTTTTCTTCCTGGGGATGCTTCTTGATTTTTTCCTTTCTTGCATTATAGAAAGTAAACATGATAGTATTTGTTTAACAGATTGTCTAGTGAGTTTGCTCATCTGTAAAGCAGATAAGTTTAGAAGGCAGTTATTTCTATTGTGGTTTTGACTGTGTTTTCATTAAGGAATTATTATTGATCCAGGCTTGGGATAGCTGTGCTCTTTAGGATGTTAAATAAATAAATATTAGCATGGAACTTCATCCACTTACATAATTCCTGTGGAAATTCCTTGGTAAGAGCTCAGTAATATTTGGACAGATGAAGCAGGGTTACTGAGCAGGGTTTCAAATTGCTCTACCTGAAGGGTTTGAGAAAAATAATAGGATACAAGGATGGTACCAGCACTAGCAGAGTGATAAATACGCTGTCACTTACAAATATTTCCTGTTTCACCCTGAGAAGGAAATGAATGCATCTGTTTGTTTGAATGACATCAGACACCATCTTATTGGAGGAAACAGTGCAGTTGGGTGCTGCTCTGCATGCAGATGGATAGTTTTCCTGACATTTGCTCATGCAGCAAAAGTGATATTTTGAGCTGCCATATCACATTTGTAAAATTCCTACACCTAAATGCAAATTAATTTGAAGCAGAGTAAGCAGAACTCCAAGGGAGCACCAAGCGAAGCTCATCGCTTCTCACTTGTATCTCACAACAGTAACAGAGTAACCCAGCACATCCAACGTGGCAAAGATTTTTTTAACACTTTCTGGAGTATGCAAACTTGAAATCAGGAGCAGTTAGAAATAGTTGTCTTTACTCTCTAAATACTGGGCTAGAGACTTGTAGTCCATGTCAGCTGCTTGCAGAAACAAACAAGAATATTTTAGTGATTGATTTCAGTACATTGGGAATGTTCACTACTGCACCAACAGCACTTTGCCTGTCATTGTGATATTTAACATTTCGCATTTAGTGTGCTTTGAATGTTTAAAGCACTTCACAAATGCCTCTGGGATGTAGCAGGTAGGCTGTTTTGTCATATTTTCAAATTTAACAAAATCAAGATCAAATTAATCTCGCATAAATACAAACTGTTCTTTGCATAAAGTGAGTTTAGAAGTGCTCCTGGTAATCAATGGGCAAGAAGCAAGGTGTGTGTATTATGTGGCAGTGGTATCCCTCTTCCCTCTGTACTGCACCAAAACCATGAAATGCACCATGCAGGAGGCTGAACTGCCTTGTGCTGTTAAATGCTCTCAGCAGCCAAATCCACCCTTTCTTAACAGAACTTGGAAGGTCACCCAAGACAACAGTTCATGGTCCATATTTTACTAAAATGAGACATTTGGTGTAGGGTATGGGTGCTCAGAAAAATCATGAAAAGGTGAGGGAGGGTCTGGGCTGTGTATCACCTCCTCTGCAGTGTTCAGCTGCAGGAATTGTCTCACCCTGTGGTAAGCACGAGGCTCTTCATCCTCCTCTTGTATAGCTGGTCAAAGAAACAAACCTAACACAGCACAGAAGAGGCATAATGTAGATTTCCACCAGAGTTTGCGTTATAATAGTCACGATGCTCATACTTGCAGATTCCTACAACTATATTTAATTTCCTGGGAGTTGTTACAGAAAATAATTTGTTGATGCTTGATGTACCCACCTCTGAATCATAACTTTAGGAAGCCAACCCCATTTTTAAATGTTTGCTGTATGCTCAGATGATTACCTTGGCACCTTTTTTGATCTCAGATAGCATGCTGTGTACAGCCTCAGGCTCTACAGCTGGGTAACTGCTCTGCACCTTTGGGTGCTGCAGGGAAAATGAGAGCCTTGGGGAGAGAACCCAGAACTGCTTAATACTGCAAATAGATGTTATTGCCTCTAGAGATGTAGCAACAGCTCTCTGAGGCACATGCATTTTGAGAAGTCTGCAATTACAGCAAAGTTATATTCAGCAAAGAACTTCACTTTAGTCAAGATCAATCTCAGTTCCACTCATATACAACGATTGAAAAACTGTTAAATAGCTATCTTTTATTTTAAAGCACTCTGTAGAGAGCAGTCAACAAGAAATGTTTGTAATAGCAGTGTTGAATAAATTAGTTTGTGTTTATATTGTGTGCTGAAAAAGCAGTAAGAGTTCAAATCATAACCTACAGAGTTTCACCCCCTAGACACTTGTGACTCATCTGCTTCCAATCCTTGACTGATTTCTGCATGGATTGGATTTTGGGGAGGGTTTTGCCCTTGCAAATTGTTGCAGCATGGTGTGATAGCACCAAGAGTCCTGTTCCAGGCACTCACATTCTGTGTGACACCTGCATTTTGCATTGCATACCCCACTGCATGGACTTTATATTCCAGGGACAAGGATCGTGTCTTCTCTGCTCCCTGAGGACACCTGGGACACCAGGAAAATGCTAAATAAACTCATAGAAGGCTTTATATTCTCTCTGAGCCACCCATTTGTGCTACCTGATTCCCACAAACTCATTTCAGGCTGCCAGCCAGCTTAGAATATTAGCATCTGCCTAAAAGCTTATTTTAGCAAAATAATAGAAAGTGGTTTTATTTAAAGTTTGTGGCTTTTTTTCTGCATTAATTGCCTCCTTCTCTTTTTAAGATTTTCAGTGCATCTCAGCCATATGAGATGGATCCAGAAGGAGATATAATTCAACTGTAATATTGATCCACAGCATTGAATCTAGAATATAGTGGCCAGGATGATAAAAACATTGTAAATTTATATTTTTTTAACTTGCTGCTCCAGAAAACACTCTCAGTTGAGCTTTACTCTGAATTGTAGTGCCAGTATATTTAGCCAGACATAGTCTCAAAGCAGATTACTATATATTTTTTAAAAAGAGGAGATTTTAGAATGTGTTGCATGATTCTTTTAACAAGAGAGACACTTGAAACTCTAGGGAGGAGATCTGTGAAAATTCACAAATTACACTTCTTTCTCTATTTTTGCTATTCCTGTTCAAAGAGCAATTAATTACCTAGGAAAATTTTCCTCAAGTCTTTCAAAATACCTCTTTTTCTGTCTTTTTCTTCCCAGTGCCAGAACTGTTAATTATGTAGACCATTGGTTCCTTGTGGTTTCAACTATCGACCTAGTTTTAATTGCAAATGTTGCTGTGGTTGAGGGCAGAGTGCCTGTTTGAAAGCACTTCTGTGCTGGGGGGCACTGCAAACAGAGAACGCTTGAGCTGTTGGATTGCTCTGTTTGTGGAGCTGCCCTGAGAATGGTTACCAGCCCTCCATCCCACAACAAGTAGCTGACATGGCAGTAGGAACATCCCACCGGTGGGAGCTGGCACCTCCCAAAGCCCTCGCCTGCTTATGCAAGCCAAGAGAAGTCTCTGTGGAGCAGTGCAGCTATTTGCAATGCTGCCTCCCATGCCAGCTGCCTCACTCAGGAGTTTCCAAAGTCATCTCTTCCTGGTGTGGCCAAGCCCTAAGGGACAGAGCACTGAGCCAACTCCCTCCTGCACCCCTGTTGTCATATAGTTTAAGAATTCTATTGTCATTACATTGTAAGGGTTCCACATTGCTAGAATTTCATACCTCCTTGATGTTTCTTGTAGGCAGCTCCTCTAGGCACTGCCTCTTCCTTGTCCTCCCAGCAGCCAACTGACTGCAGTTCCCCTCAGCTAACCAATCCACTCTTTTATAACACTCTTATTGGCTACAGGTGTGGCCTGTTAACATCAGGCCTGCTCCTAACCTTTACTAATTTACCCAGCTGCAACTCTTTAGGGGTGAGATTACATTATCTACCACCTTCGTTTACCCATACTGGTGGGTGTATCCCCCTACACACCTCCACGACCCAATACAGGCCTAGGTGTTAGATCAGGAGTTATGACTGCCATGTCCATCATGTAAACCCTCATAAGTAATCCATGACACTTTTATAACCCAGTTTTTCTGAGAGAAACTTTCGTGTTTTGTAGTCTCCTCTGTACTTGTGTTCTTTGCCTTCTGGGAAAGAAAAGCAGATTAAGGAAATTCATAGGTAGCACTGCTGATCCCTCTGCAACAGACTGCTCATGGTAAAAAGTTCACTATCCTGCTGAAGTATATTGCTTTTAAATAAGATGCAGTCTGGGATTTTTTGCATGGCTACTATAGAATACATTGTCATGTTGTAGTAAAATCAGGTGTAGATTTTCTAAAATAATTTTGAGGTACAGACTTTATCAGCTAAATGATGTTGAGGTTCCATTTATACCCACTATGTGTGAATCATCCATGTCCCAGCACAGTGTGGCCTAGCACAGTGGTAGAAAATGTTATGTTCTACAGCCCTGTGTGCATTCTGTGCTTTAATTTGATGACTTCAATTTTATTTTACAATCCAGTGTTGGGATTTAAGAGGATTTGGACTTGACTAGCAGCATTGTCTTTCCATGTGACAGATTGGCAGAGGTGGGATCATAGAGACGTTTATCATGATTGACATGTCTGTTTGCTTATTAAACTGCCACCTCACACAAACATATCCATTACCTCAGGTCCTATCAGAATAACACTCGTATTGACAAGGTGGTGATTTTCCCTTGGAAGTGAATGTCAATAATCACAGGGACATTTTCACTGGGAATTATTTCATTCTTGCACTGGCAAGATGGTGCACTGCCCCATTTTAACTGCCCTTACTTTACAAAAGCATAAAATTTCTTCATATGCATATGTCAAAGTAAATTTTCAACATTTAAACCAAATCAAAACACTGAAGAATAGTCAAAGGAAATGCTAACTGAAACAGAGAACATCTAAAACATTGTGGTGTTTGACAGCTGATATGTACTCTGGGCTGAGGCCTTATAGAGCTACAATCATTAAACTTTATTATGCTGCACAATGTTACTGGGACACACACACTTCCCAAATTGTGGCTGTATGCTATGTGAATCCAGTGAATTGGACAAATTTGTCTTCCCATAAGCATGGCTACAATAATAACAATGGTTTTCAGAAGCTAAAAAACTGCAGCCTTTGGTGGGACAAGCAGCCATTCTCATTACAGCTGAACCCATTGTCCTTGGATCATCAGTAGCTCTCTGGTTTTCACCCTGCCTTTCCTTTTTGCCCTTACTCCTGCCTCTCCTTCTAGCCCCACTCCAGTCCCTTCCTTTTGGGGCCTTTTAAATAAATGAACTCAGATTCTTCTCATCCTTCAGGGTTGTTTCCAAATACTCTCTTTAATGCATCACCCATTCCCTTCTTTCTCATTCCCTCCCAATCTACAAATTCAGTCTAAGGATCTAGCCCCAGGTTCCCAATACCCTTACTTTCCTGTTGGATCTAAAGTACTTGCTTTGCATAACAAACAATAAAATCAACTAAATAAATAATAAACCCTGATGTAGGTACTTTGTTATGCAACTAACATAGCTATTGTGAAAACCCGATTGATTATACTGCTTAAGAAAAGAATAATTTACATTTTAATGACACAAAATTAGTTGCTTTTCACTTCATAAGGCATTTAAAACAAAGCAGGAATGTGGGCATTATATCTGAGCATGTACTGCCTCACTTCTTCCTCTAAGGCACATCCCCAGATGAGGCAGGAGAGCAGAGGAGGTAAATACAAACACGAGAGGGGAGCTGCTTAGAGCAGAGGACGATGCTGCCAGGAGAACAAATGGCTCTGAACTGGTCATAAGTAAGCTGAGAGAGGAAGTTACAAAGTTTACAGCCATATACTCCTTGAATTTCTGCAACAATATTCCAACAGAAAGAGGGACACACACACTAGATACCATGAAATGAACTTTGATCATTTTTGAAAGGGTTGAGAGGATGTGACTCTGGGTGGTAGCAGATGATCAGACTTGATGGCATGAAATGTCACTTCTACAACCCTGTATTCCTGTGTCTCAATTAAAAGGGGAGACTTTGTTCTGAGTAAAAAAGAGAAATGCTGCTGGAGACCAATTTGAACATGTGAAGTTGATCTTGGCTGGCAGGATCAAAAATACTGGCAGGTGGCTCCTTCTGGATACCTGTGCCAATGGGATGGCTGCACAGCCAAGAGATGTCTGTGTACTACCCTCCTTATGGCTATTGGCAATGCCTGCCCTCGACTGCTGGTGATCAATCACTTCATTTAACCAGCTAAAGGTTAGGTGTGAAATGATGCAGGTGAAGGAACTCTTCCTAAAAGGTACAAAAAACCATGTTTTCCTAGAACATGGTCCCAGGGATAAAGGTCTTTTGCCAGTTGGATTGAAATATATGGCTTTGAACAGAGATGCCACCATGCCAGGAGGAAAGCAACACCATACCAAACACACACTACAGGGAAACTAAGATAGAAAATGACAGAGAAAAAAAGAAAAGGTGAAATACTGTTCCTAATGTAAAGGAAGCAGGTGCTTACAGAATTTACCTGCTACATACAATCACACTTGAATTTAATTTCATAGATTTGTTTGAGCAATAATTGGAAAATCATTTGCTGGCAGCTCATGTGCTGGCATTGTGTATCTGCAGACAGTGATTGCATTACAATGAGAAGTGGGATGCCTGAAATGAGAACTCCAGCACCCTGCTCTGTGCCAGCTCCTGTGTTGTTAAGCAGTACATGAGGCAAGGCAAAGCACTGGAGGGACTGAGGACATGCTCAGAAACAGCAGTACTGAAACTCCAGCCTGTAACTCACATTTTGCCATAGCAGAGAGCATTCCATGTCTCCTCTAAGCTCGACTTCAGCCCATTCCCACCTGGCAGAAATGAAGCTGCAGAACATGACAATTATTAGAGAGGAATTCCAGGACTCCTCAAAAATAAGGGAAAAAACAGTCAGTTCAACTGTTCCATTTAACAGGACAAAGCCTGTAGACTGTGAAAATTATCAGAATTGGCATTTAGCAGAATTGGCAAAAATGATGAATCAGGTCCCTGAAAAAATAATGAGGTGGACTACAAAATGAAAAGACATTTAAAAGAAGAATGCTACTGGGAATTTTTTTTTCTGCCTTCTGATAAGTGATCAGTGTGTGTGCCCTTCTTTCAGGCACCCAAGAGAGGGGGCTGGGAGGAATATAAAGAGATTTTAGATTCTCCTCCCTGTTTCAGTGTCACTAGCCTGAATGGCATTTGCTCCTGTGTCATGCAATGCTGTCATGGTTGCTGTGCAACTTCATCTCCCCTGCCAGTTTAATAGGGAACTTTATCTGCTTGTGCTTAGGTAATATTTTAATGTTATTTCAGCAGCTAGAAGGATCAGGAGTTTAATCTTTCAAAGAAAAAAAGTACCACTAAAATATCTTCAACTTTATTGTCAGCTTGGAGCTTTAAGAAAAATACCAGAACCTTGCAATTTAAAATTTACAATAGCATCTTTAGATTTAACAATGCTGGAAAAAAGAAATCCCACTTTTCTCACTAAATCCAGCACTGAGGGGTTTGCACAGGTATTACTTTTGTGATAAAAATGGCACAGAGCCAATGCTACCAGTGATCATGCATGTGCTATTTATGTTCTGGTATTTGCAGCATAAAATCCTAGATTGTGAAATCTCTTGTCCCAGCAGCTGAGGTGCAGATGGGCGTAGTGTGAAAGAATGAAGGGATAAGAATAGAAACAAAATGTTATTTTTAACATGATGCCTACTCATGGTGAGGCATTTATTGCTTTTCATGCTAGTGAGGAGATAATGGGGTTTTTTGCAGACAGAAGGGATTTATACCCTTATCTACAGGACTTTATAAATTCCCAACAGTATTTCTATACATAACAGGACTGATCCCAGTTATTTATCATTACAAAAAACTCGTGAGGAGGCTGCTGTTCTGTAGCCCACTCACAACCAACTTTCTTGCAGAATAACTAATGAAAAGAATACTCCTCTGTCATGATGTACCACATATTATGATCCCCAGGGCCCTTCTCTTGTGGAACCAGTGTCCTCCTCTGGGATGAGATGTCACTGAGATCAAGGGAAGTTTTGGGTGTCTTGCAAGACATCAGGCTAAGGAGTGATAGCTGCTTGTAAAGGAGTGGGCTAGAATACAGTTCAGTGGTTGCTGCAGACAAGGCAATACATCAAATCTCAGCTAAAATTATATAATCTCCTAAATTTATTTTTAAAAAATCCTGGATTATGTAATGTGTAAACACTATTCCCTAAGTGTTCAACAAAATGCTAGTCAGCAGTTCATTACTTCAGATTTGTGTTGCAGACCATTCACAAGCAGTCTGTCTTTAAAGTACTCTGAGGTGTTTTTGTTGCATTGTGAGATTACCAGAGAAGTGGTGTGATGGCTGGGAGCCCCAGCATTCAAAACCCTCCAGTGAAAGAAAGATATTGGAAATAATCTTCAGAATGATCTATTTACAAACGTTTTATTTCTACTGATTTTTTTAAATGTAATTATTTTTTAATTCAAGATCCTTACAGTCTTTTCTACTGATGGTACTGCTTTGGGAGCTAGTTGTCAAAGGCAGACTGGTGTCGCAACTCAATACCCTGAAAGCAGGTGACAATGGCATTTGACAGGGATTGGTAAACAGGAGAAGGAGGGAGGAAAGGTGTGAGGATAGACCAGGAGGAAAGGAAAATGACTGGGCTCTGTGTCATGTTGGTGTCCCTGAGAGAGATGTGGGGTAGATGGGCAGGCATAGGAGGATATGGGGAAAATGCCTCTGGGCTGGAGAAAGAGCAGGATAAGGGCAGGAACAAGATAAAGGCAGGAAACACAGTATCTCAGCCCCAGTGGTGAGCCCAGGACTTGGCTGCCCTGCACATAAACACCTCTGAGCCCCCTGGCTGCAGGTGTGTGCCCTCTCCAGTGCCTTTCCCTCGGAGGGGATTTTGGTGCAGTGGCTGCGTTCAGGGCAGCAGCGGTGCCCGTGCCTGGTTCTGCTGCTGGCACGTCTGGGGCCGTGGCAGCTCTCACCGGGGAAAGCACTGACACTGCAAAACACGTTCAGGTGTGAAAGATAACCAGCATGAGGGTTTCTGATTAAGCAGTCAGACTATTTATTTTCCCATGAGCTGCCTTATTTTGACTTCTGTGACAGTGACCACAGCCTAGAGGACCTTGCCTTCCTGCCTGCAGAAACTCGGGAATGCAGATCTCTGAGTGATGCTCTAAGTGGGTTCCTGGGGTCACCAGAAATTTAAAGATTTTGAGTGGGGCTGGGAAGAGAGGCAGGCCCAAAATCCACATCTTAGTGATATCTCAGCAATTTGTAGTGAAACCAGGGGATGAAAGAGGGGAGTCTGAATGAAATGCTGAGTGAAGAAATCCCAGCAGTGGCCTGCTGCTCTTTGAAGGCATTTAAGGTGTCAGGAAGAGGGTCCAAGACGTAATACAGAGAATGCTGCCCTGGAGTACTTGGATTATAGCCCTGTTTGTGTTACAGTACTACTCAGTGACATTATTTATTTATTTATTTATTATTTTTGTCACAGTGGCAGCCAATTGTTCATTCTTTGTTTTCTGGCTCTGACTCTGTATTTTGTTCTGTTCACACTCTTATTTGCATTTTTGCAGGGTTTGATTCTTCCTTGGCTGTGGGTTGAGTGAGGGAGCAGGGAGGGACAGAAGACAGCAGCTTTTTCTCTTCTCTGAGGCAGCTTGCTGTCCCTGGCACGTTGCCTGGTGTGCTGAGGCACTGGAGACGTGACTCCCTCCTGCTCCCTCATGAGCCCTCTCTGCTCAGCTGGAAAATAAAATGTGCTCAGCCCCAGAGCTTTCTGTGAGCCAGCTGTGCCACCTGGGCCTGGCTGCCGTGGGGTGAGGGTGCTCAGGTACTGGAAGGCAAAATCGAGTCCCTGGTCAACTTCTTCTCACTTCAGTTTTACAGATGGCTCATAAAGCACTTCCCATCAGTGTTTTATGGCTCTCCACCACCAATCTGTTGTTTATGCATCTCAAATGCCTTGGTGGCGGGATGCCTGGAAAATAAAATAATTGTTCTGTAGCAGTTTGTTCTGTTTTATTAACGATTAAGGTATTCATCAGTGTAATTCCCCATTAAATTTGCTCTTTGCTTCAAACCTCCAGGGGCCCTTCTTGCCAAGTGTGAGACATTCATTTTGCTGAAATATTTTCTGTCAATGACACTGTTATTATCAGCAATGTGGGTAGCTATATCTACCTAACACTTTTAATTTATGACCCCATGTCCTTATTAATGTAGATATATATAAGTAATGACATGGCACCAGGGTTTGGAAACATTTGCAGGCTCATAGTTTTAATGAAAAGGGGTCAACTGGTATAAATTGACCCACCACCATGGGCTTCTGTGGATCTATTCCTAATTCCAGCTGCTGAACATTTAGTGTGTAGTAATCTTGTTGAAAACCAGTGGGTCTGTGGATGATGCAAGGCTCTAACCACTGGTTTCAACACTTGCATTACTGCTGCTAAAAGGGACCAGAGGCAAAGATGGTAATTCTGAATGACTGCTGTGCTGAGGTGACCAACAGGTTGAGGTAAAACTATAACTAATATAAACATGATGTCTTGAGCTACTCTCATCAACACAGTGAATAGAAATTATTTTTCATTTTTCAGGGTGAGAAGAGAATAATTAAGTCTTTGTGAAAGACAACAATGATTAGGAAGAGAAAGAAGGACATTAGGCTTTGTGTGGACCTACAAAATGAGCCTACATAATTTTCTCATCTCACCTCCAGGAAAAAAACATTGATATATCTGCCTTATATCAATGGAGATAGATTATTTTTTCCTTATGAATTTTGAAAGCAAAGCTGCATCTGTGTCTATTTGCTTTCTCATAAATTTGATATTAAAATAATGAGGGACCTTCCTGACCACGCATGTAATCAAACCCCCAAATTACTGGAATTACTGGGCAGTAGAAAGGGCTGAAGAAGAAAGGAAAGCAAGTCAGTGTGCAGTCCACACCTGACAGTCATTGAAATCCAAGGGGTGAGTGAATAGCCCATGCCTACTTCAATGGATGCAAATAAATAACATATTTACAAAGGCTGCATTTGCATAAAGGCATGTTTGAAAAGAGCTTAAAACATCTAAGCCATATTTAGAAGATGACTGAAAATAAGGGAGTTTGACATAGCAATGTTTGAAGAAAGAGACCAAGGCACTGTTTTGTTAATGCTGGGGATTAGCAACTTAATTAGCTCAATCTTTAATGCAGGAAATTACCTAGTGAAAATGAGACTAGTTAACATTTGCAAGGACTTAAAATATTTAAATCAGGAAAGGACAGATTTTCAATGACACTTACACACCTACTAGATAAGCATTTTTCTCTAGATGAAAATTTCATTTTTTTAATACTTCTGCTATTTGATCCCAAAGGTTAAATGTGAGTTTATTTCCTATGGAGGTGTTGAGACTGGGGACTTTTCTTCATCTCACTGCCACATAAAAGTGATCTCTAATTTTCTGATACTGTCATCTTGTTTGCTGTGTCAAGACTGTGTCAAGATGAAAATTCTGTAACTTTTTGTAGGTAACCCTCATGTAGGCAACAGCAGTGATGTTGAATGTGATCTTAGATCTGGATGAGACAATTTTGATTTCTAAATCAAATATCATCTTTTTGTCACAGTGATTTTATGGCTAGAAGTCCCAGCTAGGTGGTCTCCAAAACTTCACATGGTGAAGAAATAGACTGAAAGACCTTGAATCAGTTGTATGTGGTGAGAACCACCAAATCATCTTTGGAGAGAGAATTTAGTCAAGTATTTCTCTGTAGAGGTCACATACATTTGTGGGACAACTTCATTTCAAGGTTATACTTCTAAACAGGTGACCTGTGAGCTCCCTGACATAACTAAAAAATTATTGTCATTGGAATGTGTCAATGTTTCAGCGTCCCTTCAAATCAGACTTGTTGCTGCCCTTCATAATAAATGGGCATAGAGGGTTTTTTTTTTCCTTGCATTCTTTGTTTCAGAGTGGGGGGTTTTTGAGCTGAATGTAACCAGAAATAAAAATGTATTTTAAAAATATTTCAAACAGAATCATATTATTTATACTGTTTATCAAAGCTAGTTGTTTGTGATTAGGCCATCTCAATATCTTCATTAGCTAAAAAATGGTTCCTTCTCACACAGAAAAATGAAAAGAGCCGATCTTGAAATAGATTTCAATCAAATGTTAAAAGGTTAAATCAACTAAAAAAAAGGAAGAAAGAAAGAAACATTAAAAGTATTCTCATTTAAGTAAGGTTATGCTTTATCTGGAACAACAACAACTGAAAAATTAAAATAGAAATATATTTTGTATGATTATGTTCCTTTAGGCTTGCTTTCTTCTATCTGTACTTCTTTAGTGCAATGTGATTTTTTTAACTGAAAAATGGTTTTTTCCTTCTTTTAGTGGCTGAGCAATAAGAATGAGGACTTGGAAATGGGACTCATTCCAACAGAACAACAGCACTCTGTTAAAAAACCCCATGGTTGTTGTGTCCTCTATTTTTTTTTTGCTTTTCCAAGATAAAACTTAAAACCATGTGTCCCATGACCAGGCGTTTCAGCTTTTGGATTATTTGGTTTGGTATTGTACACAAAACATTCACTGGTGCTTTAGTGGAGAGCATATTTTACTAACCTGATGTTGTCTTCTCTGCCTCTGCTCTGCTCAGCCAGGGCTGAGTGTGTGCTTTGCTGTGAGTGCTGTGAGTGCCTGCTTTGCTCACACATTTTGTCTTCACAGCTCAAGGGGGAGATGAGCCCAGCCTTTGAGGTGTTAAGATTTGGTCTTAATCCTTAGAACTCTAAGTATGGGGCTTTATATGAAATCTGTACATGTCTAACATATTTTTTCCTTTCTAATTTTAGGCTCACTTTAACCTTGTCCTGTCCCATGGACTTGAAGAATTTTCCTATGGATGTACAGACATGTACAATGCAGCTCGAGAGCTGTGAGTGCTCAGTTGCCTTATCTATCAATTAACAAGTTTTTACCCTAGCATTCAGTAATTAGATTGTGTTTACATCATCACATTTGTGAGGTGAGACTCAGTATTCCTGTTTTGTAAGGGAATTATGTTTGTCACCATAATGTGAGGGTTGCCTGTTTCTGTGCTGTTCCTGCTCCCTCATTCTTCTCCCTCCTGGGTCACATCACCTTACCCATCAGAGGTGCATCACTTCCAGGGGTAAGTGCAGCAATTCTCCCTGTATTCTGCACCCTGTGTGAGAGAAATTACTAAACCTCAGGAAAGTGAGAACAATTATCACACAGCCAGGGATTTGCTATGTCCGACCAAGTCAGGCTCACTTTTGGGAAATGGAAGTTAAATATCTGAGAAGCAGAGTTCCTATTAGTGATTCCTAAGCTGGTGTGCTACACCCAGGCAAGGCAGGGGCTGGGGAACAGCACACACCTCATCACTGCCTCCACCTGCCCAGGTAACCATCACACAAACCCAGCAGTGGCTCAGCTTTGGCAATCCAGTGATCCTTCCCAGTATTCAGTAGGTACCAGCCTACCCTGAATTATTTTTTTTTAATTTATTTAGCGGAGAAAGGATTTAGCTGTATGGCTGTGAACTGTGGGCTGCCACCTGCCTTTGTGCCCGCAGAATCTTAGACTGCTTTGGGCCAGCAAAATGAGTTTTTGGTGGCAAACCAGGGCAGCACTTCAGAATATAACAATGTTTACTTCTTGCTTTTAATAGAGTAATGGTGTAGTTATAGCAACTGACAGCTAAGAGGAATTGTGCTGTTAATTGAACAGTTTGAAAATGTAACTGAGACAACACATGTTGCAATAAAAGACATGCTTCTCAGACATAAGAACATTTGCGCTTTTCTGGTCAGTTGCCATCTAATAGACTCTGATTCCTTTATTGCAGTTGGCTACACCATGAACGATCTGATATTTGAGTGGCTAAGTGATGGACCTGTGCAAGTTGCAGAGGGTTTAACTTTGCCACAGTTTATTTTAAAAGAAGATAAAGAACTTGGTTATTGCACAAAGCATTACAACACTGGTGAGCATTATTCTATTTTTTTCTATCAGTTGTTACAAAGGTATCTATTGTCATTTTGTAATGGAAAAATATGGGTAAAAGGAAAAAAAATAGATTAAAATTTTATTCAGTCACACTTCTTTTTAAATCTGAATAGAAAGAAATTTTCTCTCTGTTATTATTTTGAAAGATTCAATTTCAAAGTTCAATTTAATTTCTTTTATGTATTCTAATGCCCTTAAAATCATTGAAGTATTTAAAATATTAAAAAACTGATAAAAAATCTAATTGTTTTGATATTCTTAAAATGAAACATTTTAAAAAACTTACTCTTTTATTAAATATTGTTTAATCACTTTTAAAGTGCTGATTTTTCTGAACTTAGTTTTTTTCTCCAGCATATCATATTTCCAATGAGGAAAAATATTAAATTTTCACCAGCCTTTATGTGTAGTCTAATTTATGAGATGTAGCATGTGAAAAGACAATATTTTCATTGCTGATCTGAATAGTGTACAGACATGGAATGTTGGGAAATTAGGTGTTTGTTTAATACTCTTAAGTTTTGTTCTTTCATTTGCAGTTTAGGAGTCTACAATGCTGTGGTTTTTAGCTTTAGTTTTACAGAGAAGAGGAAACTCTGTTAAAATTTTGATTTAGCTGCTTGGAGTTTATTTAATGGGGACAGCATTTATAGAACAGTTTTCTGGGTGCTTTCTGGGATTAAATATAATCCCTCTCATCTAAAATAGCTTTTTCATCATTTCAGCATAAGAGCTGATCTGGTTGCATCAAATGCATTTGTTTTAGTCTATGAAATAATACAATATGAAATGTTCTGCCTCTGCCAAAAATAATATCACATTTATTTCTTATGAAAATTGTTTGGTTTAATTTTTATAAATGCAGCCTCTCATTTTGGAGACAAAGTACCAAGGAAGGAAAACTTTGTGACTGGCACCCCCACCACTGTCTTCTCTGTAGTTTGCTCCTTCGGGTTTAGTGTGAAATTAAAACATGGATAAAACTTATTACTCGGCCTTCTCCTAAACTCACTGTCCAGGCTGTGCCACAAAGTCTGGAGAGCCTGTGACAGATGGTGCACTCATGCCATTGCTGCCACAGGTGGCCACCACTGCCCTTCCCAGTCCCCTGGCCAGGAACAGCCCAGGTCTCAGCATCTGCCTATCCAGCCACTCACTCATTACAGAACTTCTGGGCTGTCAGAGGATTTTATTCAGCTTCCACTCCTTTCTTTGTCAAACACCCTCTGCACTCCCCTTTGTGCTGACTCTTGCACCCCCCATTCATCATTGTGGACCACCAGAAAAATATAGGGACATCACAAATAGGAGCAAACAGTCTAATTTCCCCTGAAAGGGTGAATGAGGAAAAAAGCATCTCTGTTCATTTTCCAGCCAACACAAAAGGGCTTGAAACCATTAACATGACACTTTAGGAATGAGAGGCCTTCCTGCAGCCTGCCTGGAGTGAGTACCTTGCCCAGAGTAATTCTGAGAGAGGCACAGTGATTGCATTAGTGGCTGATGAGCTGTTGCAGCTCAGGGCTCTGCATCTGCTGCTGCACAACTGCTTCCCCTGGCAGGCACCCCAAAACCTCTGTCCCCAGGGCTGCTGTGCAGCAGCTATCACTTGTTTGAAGAATCTCTCGCCTCCCACAAGGGATTGGTTTAGGCTTCCCGGCGTAAGACTTTTAGCAAAATTCAAAGTAGACTTTGAGTTGATTCTGCTGTGAGACATTATCCACAGACAGAGGCAAGTGACATTGGCAGAATGAGAAGTGTGATCTACCCTAGGACTGTAAGAGGAATAGTTTACAATTTGTCTGTTCAAACATGTTTGCTTAATCTCATGCCTCTAAAAGACCAAAATGCTGTCCCCTTTTAATACTTAATATTATATTTGACTAAAATAAAAGCTAAATGAATTTTGAGAAAAGAAACATTACATTATATTTTCTGGAGGTGAAACAATTGTGCTAATATTAATTTTCTCAGTTAATATGGAGAACTGGGCAGTATACTTCAGTGCTCCCACACTTCCCCCAAGCTGGTATGCAACAAGTGGCTGACCAGTGTTTGTGTATCAGGATCTGCCAACAGTATTAGGTTAGGAAAAAGGCCACACATCTAACTTATGTTCAGAAAACGAGATAAAAATGTGCAAAAAGCATTTATGAAAGTAATTTCATGTTCTAGGAAAGTTTACATGCATTGAAGTCAAGTTTCATTTGGAGCGTCAGATGGGATACTATTTAATCCAGATGTACATTCCTAGCCTGCTGATTGTCATTTTATCCTGGGTTTCTTTCTGGATCAACATGGATGCTGCTCCAGCAAGAGTTGCACTGGGCATCACTACAGTTTTGACAATGACCACACAAAGCTCAGGATCAAGAGCTTCTCTCCCAAAAGTAAGGAAATAATTTTGTACCATGAATTTGCTCTTAATAAGAAATGTTTGTGCTACTCCTTTAAATTTCACGAAGATCTGTGTAAATATGGATCTGATAAGGGTACATGAGAAAGTGGTAACAGTGTGGTGTTAAATTTGCAATACCCTTCTTGCATTTGAATTAAGGAATGTTTCTGCTGTTTTGGTGGATGGCTGAAATGTGCAGCAGTGTGAATTTTTAATGAGTTTCTACTAGTTTTGACACTTAGGAATGTTTAGAAACCAGATTTTCTGAGGTATTTAGGTATCTTACTGGATTTGTTTCAGACTGGGGACTTTAAAAACACTGGAATGTTAGACTCTTATGTATCTTGACGTTTCTAGATATGGCACTTAGTCCAATGAATATATAAATATATCCTCCAGAAATGTATATATAAAATACATGTTTGTAACATATATGCAACTAAAAGATTTCTTTCGTGAACCTTTTAGTGGGGAACCGCTGGTGTCTTTGTTTCACAGCAGAATTTGTCCATATCCCGCTCATTCAAGTGTTAGCTGAAGACCTTCATCCTATCTGTGCACAAAAATATCCTCTCATTCAAATTTTGTGGTCTTTTTAATCCTGGCCAGATGTTGTAGATGAATTTACAGATTACAGACTGGATTCTCTCTTTAGTCAGGCTGACAGCTCTTTTTAGCATAGGCGCAGCCCAAATACTTCTGATAACAGCATTCCCAGCCAAATTTAATGTGCAAGGTTTTATACAATTTTCTGGAAGGGATTTCAGAGGTAGGAAAGTTCCCAATAGTCTAAGGACTATTAGACTTAGATGAGACTATCAATGAAAAGCACAAATTTTGAGTATTTGTGTAGATCATGATCCATTCCAAGAAGGCAGGCTGTATATTGTGGTGCTTCACCCTCAGTGTCACATTTGGTCTCATTCCAAATAGGCAAGTTGTTCAAGTGGAGGGAAACTTCAAAAAATATAGGGAAACTCCAAAAGGTGCACGGATTGTCTTACTCCTCTGTTAGTAATGAGAAAGTATCACTTAAAAATCTGGTGAGTACATTTAGTTCAGCTTCCCTTATTCACTTGGAGAGATGCATTATTTTCCATACAAACTGAAAGCCTCTCATATATTGACTCAGAATTTCAAACTGAAAATCCATTAAACATGTCTTCAGACAATTCAGTCCATATTACCAGTGAACATTATGTAAAAAATTTCTGAAAAGATAATCTTGGCAAGAGCATACTGGCTATTTAAATAATAAGTTTGGAATAGCTGAAGACTGTGTCTAGATGGCACAACATGAATCCATGTGAAATATTCCAAGTTTCTTATAAATGCCTGGCTTGAGAAGTATAGATAATGGAATCACTGTAGTGGAGATTTCCAGCCACATTTCCTACTGGGCAAACAAACCACCTGACAAAAGGCTCTGCAGTGCTGGTGTGCCCCAAATGCTTTCAAAGGTGTTTTCATATAGGCCTTTGGTCCAGCCGAAATGTTTTCCCTTTTGCATCCTGTTGTGTTTGAGTAGAAAAGTATTTGCTGAGTGGAACAATGGGAAGATGCAAAATATGTTGACCATGACATGTTGATTATTGGAGAGGTTCTTCTCCAGCCTCAGGATTAAATACATTTATCTCATCAGCTGTCAGAGAATGGTGGTGCTCTGCTCCTACTCCATCTTTTCCTATTCTGCTGTGTTCCTTTGCCAGAAAACAAGCACTAAGAAAAGTGTTTCACCAGAAAGCCTAGTACAACCCATTTCAATCAGGCTGTTGCATTTTTTCTGTGTAATTCAGCTGAGCTCTATTTTTTAGCTATGATTTCTATATGTTAGTTAATGCTTGTGGGGGCTTTTGAAGGTGTGTCACTTGACTTAAAAATGTGATTCTAAGTAAATGCCAGCATTCCAGCCAGCTGACTCCCACCTTGGATGATTCAGGTGCTGGGAGAAACATGGGCACCATTCAGGTCCTGAATCACCACTACCTGATTCCTTAGACATAGAAACAAGATTTTCTTGCTATTGCTATTCCAGGCATTTAGCTATTTTAAAACCCCATCTGTAACTTAATATGAAAATTGTATTTATTAATAAAATCTATCCAGCTGAAATGCACTTAGAAATAAAAATATGAAAAGAATTGAATCAAATCAGTGTCAGATCTGAAGCTTCAAAATTCCTGTTTAAAAATAATGGTTTCCTAAGCCCTGACTACATATTGCCAAAACACAGAAAGTTAGCCTGCCAATGAAACATCCATTTAAAAGTTGTTCCTAGCATGAATGTCTAACAGAATAAGATATTTCAGGAGGGTTATTTTTTGCAAGAATACTGAAAAACACAGATGCAACTTTGCTTTGTGAAAACAGCCTAGGATTGAATACAATATAACTTCCTCATCCTTCTTTGTGTCCTGTTCTTATTAATATAGATTTATGCAATTTAACTTTAATTTACCCAGTTTCATGCCAAGAGTTTTTTTTCCATTCTTCTCTATTTTAATAGAGCTTTGCCACAGAAAACAATGAGGTATCACAACTTGCCAGCTTTAAAATCAATAATTTCTTCACCTAAGAAAGACGAAGAAAAACTGTGATAAGATTCCTTAGGGTTTTTGTCTGTTTCCAAGTCACTATCTAAATGACTAAAGTGTTACTGTTTAGAAGCAATTACCTACATATTGTTCTCAACCCTGGTGTAAGATAACACAACAATATTCTGTTTGCTTAAAATCACTCTTTTGCATATTAATAATTAACATTCATTTCCATACACTGATTTCATAATAGTAGGTCATGACCACACAGACATTAGGCACTCAGCTGTTGAAAATTAAACATAAGATTGAGATTGCTGAGTAGAAAGGAAAGGAAAATGAAAGGAAATGAAAGAATGAAATTAATTCAATCTGAAGCTTATATTTGCTGCATATAAGAGAATTATCTAGAATGCACTCTTCTAAATGAAATATATTTAGTATTTCTGTGGAATGACTATATTTGGAGTATTTTGTAATGCTGTCTAAGAATATGAGGTGAAATTCCAAGAAATATTCATCATGGAGACAATCTCTTTTAAAGTGATGAAATTATTTTGTGTACGTTACAAAGAACTTGTGAGGCATCCAACATCTGTTATTATTATTATTTTTGTTATTATTATGTTACCTGAATTGCCCTGTGTTAGGGGCTGGTAAAGAACTCATCCAGAAAGCTGGGATGGAATTCCCTCCTTCCAGTTTGGGATGCATCCCTGGGATGCCCAGGAATGGTGATCCAAAATAGCAGGATTTCTATTATCACTTCCTCTTCCCACATGTCCATAAGTGTAAGTATTACCCACATCTGATACTCTCATGTCTGAATTCCCTGGTCACATCATCCCTTTCCACTTAGGAACTCCATCTGGGTGATGTTTGTGCGCCCGGCTGCACCAGCGGCTCGTGCTGATCAGCTGGCTGAGCAGAAATCCTGGGTGCCAGCTGGGCAATCACTATAACCACACAGCCACAGGGAATGTCCAGGTAACCCTGAGCTCCCTGTGTGAGCCCCAGGCATGAGCCAGGGCCATCCCTTGCACCTGGGCTGGGCTTTACCTCTGCAGAGGAGCTCCGGTTGTGAACCTGATGTGAGCGACTGTACATGCAGGCAGAGCCCAGCACGTGCTCCTCCTCTGGAAGCACCAGTCCCATGGACCCAGAAAGCACCATGTATCCATCAAAATAGGGACTGAGGATTCTCTGAGCACCACAAAGGACACCAGGACATCTGTCTTTACTTACAGTCCCAGATGTGTTTAAGCTGGGGGAGTAAAGCGGGGGAAATTAAAGGGCCAGTAGTGCAGAATTGTTAAGAAGTGTTATAAAACAGTTCTTTTCTTCAGAGCTTTGAAGCACCATTTTCTTGCTATTCTTTTTACTTGTAAATGGCTCTCCTGTTGAATCAACAAAACAAAAGGTTTGAAAGGATTTTCAAAAGAGGCATTTGAAAGAATAATGAGTTCTCTGCTGTGCCAGTTGTGTATTTTTAAGACTGCTTTCTTCTTAAAACACTTACATAAACCAAACCTTAGCAACAACAGTCCAAGAAAATGAGTTACTTTTAATGCCACAAAGCAAAACATTTCAGGATATTTTAAGTCAAGTGATGGCAACTGTATTTTACACAGTTGCATAGCATTCATATTGTGTAGCTTTAATGCACAGTGCTTAATGAATGCATTTTCTGTCCCCAGGGAACAATCTGTGCAGAAAAAAAGGCTCATTCAAAGCTCACCAAAACTTCTGGGAGTCCTTTCATTCACTTCATTTTGCTTTAAATCACTCCATATATTACCAAATGCAATAAAAGCATAGGTACAGAGACTTGCAAAACCAAAGCCAAGGAAGTCTATCCCCTTTGGCAGCAAATGACTGTTTTTATGTGTCATCCACTATCCCCCAGATATTTGGAGACTTTTACAGATTCTTTGACTTCTGGCAGGCCGGTCTTTCTTATTTTGAATGTCAGAGGCCATCAAGTAAAGAAGATACAAGAATATGGCACTTTTGATTGAGTTTTTTTTTTAAATTAAGCTTAAAATTATACCATAATAAGAGAAAAAAAAAAAAAAAAAGAGGAGCAATACCAATAACGACAAAGGAATAGATGCTATTATGAGTGATGATTTTGTTCTGTGTACATTTGCTTCCATAGGAAGTAGGGCACCAAAGGTGATCACTTACTGTTTCATTAGCAAAGCACAGACATGATACATTCAGGGGCAGCATTATGGTAAAATAACAATAGTGAAGTAACTTGGAAGGGAAGCAATCTTTTGACAAATTGCTTTCAGTCTAGTCTCCGGATCTGAAGAGGAAATATGGAAGTAATTTGGCAATCATGAGATTTGTTAATTGGCACTTGTATTATGTGGGTGTCTGTGCATTTTACACACTGCTTAAGTGATTAAGACAACCCTATAGTGATAAGCTGTTTACAAATTCCTGCTGGAGACCTAATGGTCCTAAACCTTGGTACTTTAATGTGTCTGGTCTACATCACATGTTTATGTATCCTGATAGTGTTACTGTAAACAAACTTCCAGTTAAAAAAAATTTGTTTAGAACCCTTGAGTATTTTATTGGTTGTCAGTTTTCTAAAAGAGTGAAAGATGGTATCCTGTCCAAACTCTTGGGCAGTCAGGCTGCATTGTCAGGTAGCCATGAGGAGCTACTCTTCAATCATGTGCTTGCATGGAAATGTTTTAAGATGCAGTCATTTTATTAATTTCCAGCATTCTTATATAGCTTTCTTTTCTGTTCCCATTGTAGTTTTGACATACAACATATGTATTCTTTTACTAACATTAAGAGATCTTGAAACCCACTCTAACTCTTTTTTTGGGGAGGAGGGGGGTTGACAAAGATAAGTACAACTAATTTTTCCATTGACACAATATTTTCAATATCCATTGGTGTATTCCACACAGTATTTGAATCTGGATATAGAAATCGGTTCTACTCTGTATGATGAAGGAAGTAATGTCGACTGAACCTAATTTTCAACAAAAAAGTTCTGAAAGTAAAAAAAAGCTTTTAAGTAAGTGGACATTTGTTTGCATACTGTGAATTATTGAAACAATTAAATGGGTACAAACTGATTAGAACTAAATGTAGACTTGTGTATAAGTAGAAGTCCTATAAAATGCTAGAAAAAAATATTCCTTGCAAGTAGCTTATAAGTACCTAATCATAACGTATAGTTCAGGAAAGTTTATGGTTCTCCTCTACAGATTTTCATGTAATTTCTTTATTCTTCCTTTGTCTCCCTTTAACTATGTATTCTCAATAATGGTTTTGAGGCAGGATATTAATGTGTGTGTGCTTGAGGGCAGGAGGTTGTTAGAATGGCAGTGGGAGATGTGGTGCATGCATCAGATGATACATGGAGTACCAGGGAGAACTTTCCAGCCTCTTAGAATATTCATAGCACTGTGGCCATGCTAGTGCCAGCTTGAAAATACATCCTTGGCCCCACTTAAAAGAATCTGTGGTGCCCAGAAACTTCTCTGCTACTTCCAGGTACAGCTGCTGGTCTTGCTAACGACACCTTGCTTTCTTGAAAATTTTGCCCCTTTGAGACCTAGGTAGATACTTACAGAGCTAGTCCGTGCAGTTACAACTTCACTGGGAGCAGAAATCTCAATTAAAATTACGTTGGATGATCTTTGCCACAGTTATATATGCTGTGATCATGCATTCATAATAGGAAGAATACTTTTTCTTCCATTCCACAATTGTTTCCAGTTCTATAAAACTAAAGTCTTCAGTATTCTGCATAGGTGAGAAGACAAAACCCAGCAGAATCTATACTACTTGTGAGAAAAGCAGCAGGAAGAATGATATAAAAGTTAAAATACAGCACCTAAATCTAATGCTAGACATTCCCACATCATTCTGTTCAGTTTGGCTGCAGGTATGTGGTACCCTGGACAGTCTTTGGGTCTTACAATGGTTATGTGTGGGTTCTGGAATTTCCCTCTGTCCTTCATTCTCTGCAAAGCTGACTGAAGAGATATGACTTGACTGCTATGTTGTCTGATTAATACCAATACATTAGGATCTATAGCAGATTCTACTCTATGGAAGTGAAAAATGAATGAGTAAGTCAGTCACCTTTTCCACTGTACTCATCTAAACTTCAAAGTTTACTTTTCTGTGTAGTGAAGACGGTGGTATTTACTGTACAACAAAAGCAGTAGTTGTTGTCATGTGTGACAGCTAAAAATATGCAATAAGATGTGTCTGAATACCTCTGGGATGTAGTTTGAGTACTCCTGGCACTTCCTCAGCAGGTTTTATAATGCATTCATCTGGGAGGGCTGGCATTCAGCAGAGCCTATTTTGAGCATCAAAGAAGGGTTGAAGTTATTGTGCACACCAGTCTGCTGATTGTTTCATAACCCTGGCACGATACTGGAGCCTTCAGCTTCATTGTCACACCCTTCAGGACTTTCTGGTGGCTTTTAGTGTCTCTCTGAGGAGTGCCTTCTGCTGCTCTTTCACAGACATAAGCACTGCAAACCCTCTCTGAAGCAGTGACCTACTCTGTTGTGGCTCATGCATTTCAAGTAATTGCAAGACTTGACTCTATTAGATCATCTTAGACTATTACTTATGAATATATTCTGTTAATATTTCATTTGCAATAATGTTGATGGGACCCCCTGGAGTCTGTGAAAACCATTTTCATTTGCAGTTTACCTCAAGGCTGCTGCCTTCCAGTCTGAATATCAGGCTCGCTGCACGTGGCTGCTGAAGCAGCTGGGCCATTGACGTCTCACTCCCAAAAGTTGGCTTTGAGTGACAATGGAACCATTTGAATTCTGTTACTTGAATGACAGGTCTTTCTTTTTCTTTTGGGAAATGTTTTCATGGGAAACAAGAATTGCTTCTTGATATTGATACTTAAAAGTATTAACTCCATCTTCTCCTCTCCCTCTTCCCTGCAAGGAAAAAACAGAGGGAGACAATTTACTTTTTCATGGGTGCATCAAACAAACTTCTGCAGGAGCAGGAACTAAATGACTCAGTGTGTCTTGTTTTTACATAAAATATCTATGTTACGACAAAACTACAACTTTAATTCACCAGTAGTGTGGCACAATAGTCTTTGCTGAATTAAGATCAGCTTTGGAAATTAAATTCTAAAATAGGTATTGACAAGAAAATGATATAATTTTGGTTTTGAAGGCATGGTCGTGCATTCCAGAATGTGTCATTATTCACAGACCTTTGTCCTAAAGTTTTAAACCGTGATGAAATATTGACTTTTTCTTCTTATTTCCTCTTCCTAAAAGCTTGGAGTTAATTGAGATATCTTGTCTCAGAGAGAAGGGAGCATGAGAATAAAAGGCTTTGATCCCCAGTAGCTTCTATCTGGTGTTAGGCTGCCCTGCCCATGAGAAACAGACATGGTGTGCTGTCTTCCCTCATTCTACCAAAGGTTAAGGCTCTGGGGAGCAGAGCCAGAGCTTCCAGTATGTCTAGAGAGGAACATAATGACTAAGTCACAGCAGAAAATGTAAGCTAAGAAAAAGGGAGAGCACATAAAAAATGTTGCTCAGTTCAATGATTCACAGAAAAGATAGTACAATTATATAACAAATAGTTATTGATAATGACACTTATAAGGAGAATATATCAATATTTGTCACTCATTGGAGAGACCCTTTCTGTTATAAAGTTGTCTACTGAGAAACTAAAAATTGTCTTTAATTACTCCATTGATGTAAATTATTGCATTTTCTGTCTCTTTCCTGCAGAAGGGAACTTTCCTTTCTGTGTGTAATAGCAATTGGAATACTTTATTGATTGATTTGTACTGAAATTTTGTTAACAGTTCTACTCTTTATATTTATCTGTGGTCATGAGGCATTGATGTCCATCCATTTCTTAAGGGATGATCAACTTGAAATCATCACTTAATTTCTGAGGGAGCCGCACAGACTGGTGACAGACTGCAATGAGAATACCACCCTCCTGGACCACACCACTCTATGCTTGAGTGTGCTCTGCTCATAAAAAATTACTTAAAATCACTTTGATTTTCCATAGAACTGACAAAGAAAATACGAAAAATTAGGAAAGTGAAGCAGCCGAAATGTCAGGATTATAATAAAAGCTCTTTAGAGTAAGACACTCTGTTCTGTTTCTTTTTCTAATTCAAACAATAAAGATACTCACTTGCTTTTTAAAGAAAGCTGTAGTTGTCTGACAGGATCTATTTCATGAGTTTGTTGGCTGCATTTTGCTGTCTCCTGAACATTCTAGCACAAACAGAGTCTGCTCAGAATGAAAACAAAATCCTGTCACTGGGAATGATGTGACTTCAGATGCTCCGGCTTTACTGCTGCCCTTATTTTTGCCAGGGCTCTCCAAAGTAAAGGATGACAGGGTTATGTTATGAAAATAGCACAGATCAACTAATTTATGCATATATCTATGCTTGGATATGAAAAAACCCAAACCAAACATTTTTTTTATGTATCTCAAAAATGATAAAATACCACTCTAGGAAGCTATATGGTCTCTCTTTTTTTGGTATCTTTTCTTTATCTACCCCATCTAGTGAGGGGGAAGAAAAACATATAATTATTCTCTTAATTGCTTAATTATTCCCTCTGAAGCTGGTTCATTTCTAATGTTTTAGTAATGGTGTAGTGTTGATTTTAATTGGGTATGCTTGGGGATTTTTGGTAAATGAGAATTTTCTTTCCTAACAATTTTCCAGTGCCCTGTTAGTATCAGGACAAACACTGCATTGCTCATGCTAGAAGTGTTATGTGTCAGCTGCGCAGCTGGAACGGGCTGGGACAGCCTTCATTGACTGGAACAGCAGAGAGATGTTTCACAAAAATGTGTGTGTTCTACACACCCTTCCAGGGAAGACCTGTAGCCTGGCAAATGATGTCAGGGTGAGTTGTTCAAAGGTAAAATTCTCTTGGTGAGTGCAGTTATAAGAGTGGATTAGCTTCTTACATTAATGAGGTTTCAGTAAAGGCTTTTCCCAAATTGAAAGACATATCTAATTAAAGGCTGTGCATTGCCAGAATATGGGAACTTCACTTCATGGCAGCTCATCTGCCCAGCTTCATTCATGATTTCTGTGATTAGGCTGATTTCCTCCAGATGTACTTCCCTCTAGCTAAAGCAAGGTGTTTTCTATAGCATCTGTTGTCCACAGCAGAGTTCAAAATCATCTTACCCAGCTCCTCCGTCTGCCATCTGTGAAAGAGACTTTTAAAATACATCCTTGGCACTGCTGGCTGCTGTTCTCATTGTGATTTTTTTCCCTTCAATTTATACTCTTCTGAGATATTCTTCTAAACAAAAGGGAAGTGAAAATCACCCTGAAGAGAGAATGAAAGTGAATTTTCAGATATGCTATCTCCAGCTAAAAACGAATTCTGCAGTTTACAGCTAAAATTAAATAAATAGTTCTTCCTTTCTCCTCTTTGTGTAGTACACATTGTATTAGATCTGTGCTCCAGCAGTGACAAACACTTTATGTGGGGTCAGGCATTTTCTCTGAGGAACTGCTTTTTGTAAAACGTGTCCCTTTGTTGAAGCTATGAAAAAGATACTTTGTATAACGTTTTCATTTGTTGGAAAAATTCCCCAAATAATTTCTGTTGACCTCCAGCCACCACTGTCTGATTTCTCCAAAACATCTTTTTTATTATTATTATTGAAATTCTTTGATACCTGGAAATCAAAATTTAGCCAGTCTAAAAATATCTGAAAGGTTTGACATGAAAATGGAAATTATAGATATTATTCAATTGACATTATTTAAAAACCCCAAATTTCTGGTTTGTGACTTTTTTTACATTTTCTTTTAATTCTAATTTAGAATACATTTCTGAAATGTCAAAAATCTTGAGGGAAGGGAATAATTGCATTCTACTCAGATCTAGCATTTTTGAGATACTGGTAGGTACTTTCTAGCATGAATAAGACTAAAGGTTCAGAGAAAAACTGCTCTAATTAAAAACTTACTACACACAAGATCAAGCTCGGGCACACAAACACTGAAAAGAAAGGAATAAAATCAAACTGCCTCACATTGAGCTCCAGCCATGCTCTTTGTGGCCAGCATATGAAGCTTCAAGTTTCTGGGGCAGAGTTTGGCCTGTTTGGATTCTGATGTGGCTTAGTGTCTTGTAGAAACAATTTTCCAGCTCCAGAAGGGCCAACGTGACTTTCCAGGATAAAACAACTTTTTTGCATCCAATTTCTGCTACAGTTGTGTTTTATAGATATTCTGTATTTGGCTTAAGCTTGTCTTGAAAGTGTGCAGTCTTCTTTTGAAAATAGAGTTTGGAATTTTACTTCAATAACTACCTGGGCACACTCTTAAAGGGAAGTGTTTTTTAAGACAGGATTCTCTGGCTTTGTCCTCCAGTCAATGTTCCTTGCCGTGCAATTCTTGTTTGGTCTCCAAATGCTGTCCAGACCCACTGTCTTCTCATTCAGGAAACCCTATGATGAAGCCAAGTGACTTTTGAACATTTTTTGTTGTTTATAAATTACAAATTTAGTTTCTTTTGTCTCTCACTCATTCAATGTCTTTGTCAGCCTTCAATCTTGTATCTTTCTCACTGTGCCAATATAATCTTTTAAAATATAGTAACCACAACTATACTGCTGTGGAAACTCTTGATATAGCTTCCTTCTTCCTGCTCCTCCTCCTCTGTGGTGTTTATAGTCTCAGTCATATTCATCATTTCCCCACAGCTTTCCAGAGCTGATGCTCCATTGCCGGTCCCTTTCTGTACCTCTCGAAATAAGAATGGAAGATCTTCATTAAAATGAGTGGTAACTTAGAAGGGGTATCAGACAGGGCTGTAAAAACTGGCAGTTTATATTCATTTTAGCCTCTTAAATAGCAGTAGAGTCTTGGGCAGCTGGGAAAAGTGTGATTGCCTGAGAGCTCCCAGGTTCCAACCAGACAAACAAGTGATGCTTTGGGTGTATGGGGGAGGTGAAGTCAGAATTTTTAAGAAGTCTGTGTATCATCAAATGGGAACAATGTGGATTTGTATGGAACATGTAAATGTATGAGTTTCTTTAATTATAAGACAGAAGAGTTCCAGTGACAGCATTAGTCTGAGAGAGAAAAAGCTCTTCCTGAATAAAGTGGATAGGCAATAATTTCTAACACCCATTGAAGTGAATAAGACAATTTTAAAAATAGTAAAAATTCAAAATGTAGAACTTCTTTTGGGTTAGGGGAATGTACCGATGTAACAAGTCACTTGTTCATCCATGCAAGGTGAAAAAGGAAAAAGAAAAACCCTTTTAACATACGGGGCAGGGTGAAGAGAGAAGAAATATATAACAAGATCTTTAGTGGTTTAAAATCAACTGGTGATGTACTAGTAACATCAACTGGTGATGATGAGGCCACACATCAAATCTTGTGTTCAGTTTAGGGTCTGTTGCTACAAGAAAGGCATTGAGGTGCTGCAGCAAGTCTAGAGAAAGAGCTGGGGAGGGGTCTGGAGCTCAGGTCTGATGTGGAGCAGCTGAAGGAGCTGGGGGTGTTTAATCTGGAGAAAAGGGGGCTGAGGTGGGACCTTACTGCTCTCTACAATATATATATATATAATATTGTCTTCTGCTGCCTGGAAGGAGGCTGCAGCCAGGTGGATCAGCCTCTTTTCCCAGGTGACAAGCGACAGGAAGAGAGGAAATGACCACAAGGTGCACCAAGGGAGGTTTAGATCAGACATTAGGAAAGCTTCTTCTCACAGAAAGAGCTGAAAAGCTTTGGAACAGGAAGGGGTTGAGTCACCAACCCTGCAAGTGTTCAAAAAATGTGTGGATGTGGCACTTGAGAACGTGTTTTAATAGTGAATTGCAGTGGTGCTGCACTGAAAGTTTGACCTGATGATCTTAAAGGTCTTTTCCAGCCTTAACAATTTCATGATTCTAAACATACTCTGAAAACATTAATGTGTAGCTCCATGTAATTATCAATAGAGGGCTATTTTTCAGCTATGGTTTGTAAGAGCAGACTGAAGAAAGAGTAAAATAGCCCATAATGGAAAGAAATTGTGTTCTGTTTCATTTGTATTTCCGAAGTTTTTCAGAGAAAGCCTGAGAAATTTTTTTCTTTTTTTCCTAGTGATGCCTATTTTATTATATACATCTGGTTTTTTAGCAATAATATTAAATCAGAAAGTAAACAACTGACTTGCAACCCTGAAGTGAGATCCAGCTGTCAAAACTGAGGTGTCTGAAAGTGGTTTTGGAACTGTCTTTCTAGCCAGCTGTGAGAAGGAGGCACCTCCACTGCCAAATTCTTCTGACACTCACGTAGGTGTGTGAGGCAGGTTAGGTGACCTCTTGTTTCAAGTGTCAAACCAGCAGTGTCAGGCTGACCAGTCTGAAAGTCAGATATCTGAAGCAGTGTGAGGTAAATCCCATCCCAAACATGTAATATGAAATGTACTAAAAAAGCCCATCATAATGCAGAAATATCAGAAATATTCAAAACTTTTTTTTCAGACAAATAGCTACACAAGAATTTTCTTACCTACATCTATTGTTTGTGTGTGATTAAGCACAAACCTGTTGTATTTATGAAAATAAATCAGTTTTTTCCTTCTCACTCTTATTCACATGCCATGCCAAAAGGGATTAGAAGAAATTAATTGCAGATGAAGTGGTATCCAAATTCTTGTTTCATTTCAGCCTGTTACACGTTTGTTAATCTTAAAGACAAATAGGTTGCAGGAGGTGACTGTAAGACCCTGCTCAGAGGAGTGAGGCTGCCCACAGGGCATAATTCTGTCTCCAGTCCCAGTGTTGTAGGCAGAGAGCTGCAACTGCACTATCACAAAGACTCAGTTTGACTCCTGGAGCTGTAAATTAGTAAAGAAAATTGAATACATACAAAGTAAAAATAATTCAAGCATGTGACTTCACAGTGGATTAGAAAATCAATTCTCAACATAAACTGGCATTCTAGGAGGAAATCAGAGGCTGATATTAGTGGTTTCTTCAGTGCATGCATATCTGGATAAAAATGATTTAAGCATTTTGAGAAGGGATTGTCATCAACTAAACTTATAAAATCATCCTGCTTATAAAATGCTCACATTTCATACTGACTGGTGCCAATATTGGTTTTCTTACATCATTTAGAGTTATATACCAGTGCTATTTTTACATTTATGCGTAGATCTACCTTGCATTGATCATTTATGAGATGTTCTGTGAGAGCTCTGGGTTGCACTCATTCACATGCTGGATGTCACTGTGATTATGCACTTTTGAAGGAGGGAGAGGCAAATGCAAGTCTCTGACTTAGGAGGTATCTTTCCCTCTGTGGTCAATGCTTGTGTCCAATATATAATTTTAGAGCTTCTTGCTCACTGGGGTCATGTTTTATTTGCTATTTTCTGTGTAAATGCATGTAGAGGTCAGTATGTGAGCAAGGTTACGAGTGTGTCTCAGAATCTAATATATAGTATTTAATTGAGTCCTTTGCTCTAGTGTGCCAACAGACTGCTTGGGGAGATTCTACAACCTGTCAGAAAATGAAAAGCTGAGCTTTGCCAGTTAAATTCTGCAGTATTTTGTGTGGATACATGGATTTTTCATATGCATGGAGCAAGCACACACATAAAACTGAGATCTGCTTTTTAGAGTGAGGCTAAATCTTCAGTTCCTTTAAAATGGCACAAAACCTCTGACTGACTTACTAACTGGAGAACTTACTTAACTATATTTATTTTTAGTGGAAGATTCTTTTTCTTTAATTAAATCAACATTCTGCATATAAGTGTCTTCTTTAAATGCAAAAACATCTCCCTGTGTTGTCTCTTGGTCACTTCTAAATCTAGGATCCCAAAACAGAAGGAAGTTTTGCCGATTAAGGAAAACAGATCTGTGAAACCCCAGCTAGTTCCCAATATTCTGCTCTTGTGAAAATGTTTGTTTTTATTTTATTCTACTAGCTAATCTCCAGTGCAAGAGTTTAGCTCTAAAACCAACAGTGGCCACATTACACCTTACTTTTCATGTGCAAATATTTAAATTTCAGGTGTCATTGTTTATACATGAATTTGGTGATGAAGGCAAAATATTTTGTAATTCAGACTCCAAAAATGGATTGAAATGCAAGAATTCTGTGAAGAGATGAAACCAGAAGTGAAATTACATTTTATCTAACAAACAAGCACATTGCCAACTGCAGAAAGCATTCCCCTCCTCTGAGAATTTTATCAAGGCTATTGTGCATGTTCAACAATTCTGCTTACTGCTACATCACAAAAAGCCTTTAACTATTTCACCATTGCTACCAATGCCCAGCAATAATAGCAGACAACAGCACTGCAACTGGGACTTCAGTGTTAGAATAGAACTGAAGGGAAGTAATTATCCTGCATCCTTTTTGCTTTTAACTGTCATTTCTGATTCTAGGAACTTGGGTAAAAATCTGCAAATTGGTGGTTCCATAGAAAACCATAGCTGCAATGGAAAAAAAAAAAAAAAGTACAAAGCAGTCTGTTGTTGTACTGTACATGCCACTTGTAAAAATGAACCTGAAGTGAACATATTTATACAAGTGTTTCCAAACAGCACCACATCATTCCCCCTCCTCTCTCTCTTCCCCTCCACACAAGCACACTCCATCCAGAGTTGCCAGGATACTGTGAGAAAGGCAGGCTTTGCAGGCTCCCAGCTGCTCCCAGGAACAGAGCTGGGACTGTGGGGAGAGGGCTTCCCTTCCTCGTGTTTCCATGCTGGGTTGGCAGGCTCAGGAGATGTGTGTAGGAAGCACCCCACAAGCACTCTCAGGGTGAGGTACACCAGCACAGGAGAGCACTGGAGCACGTCCTTCTGGAGATTGGCTCCTCTGTGTCCTTCATGGAATGTGAAATGTGTCTTTGGCATTTGTCTCAGATGAGCTTCACTGACCTGGAGACTGCCCAGCATTCATGGCTCTTGGAGGAGCAAAAAGAAGGTGATGATATCAACCACTCTTCACCTCCAGCAGTGCACAGAGGTCTAAGTGCTGCTGTGGACTCTGTCAGGGAGCCGAGCACCAGGCCTGTCTGATGGTATATATGGATTTTGATCTTACTGGTCGGGTTTTTTTTCAGAACAATCTTATTTTTCTTTATTTGAAAAACCTGATTTGTCCAGTTCAGAAAACTTTCCTCAGGACAGGATGCTGTTTTATGATCCAAGAGCAGATAGCAGAATGAAGCAGAAAACTAGGAAATAGAAATCTCTGAATCTGGTTTTACTCCAAGTATTTCCAAGCTCACACTTCAGGAAATAGGTTCTATAAATCAGTGAATCCCAGTTTTAGAAACTACAGGGGACAAGCAATTGCACAAGGACTACAGACAGATGTCATTTAAAAGGGACTGGTTGGGTGTCAGTCAGTGGGGCATGGGCAGCTGTACTGTGCATCCCTTTTCTCTCCTGGGTTTTTTCCCTCACTTTTCCCCCTGTTACTACTACTACTACTACTACTACTACTATTATTATTATTATTATTATTAATTATAACAGCAGTAGTGTTATTTTACTTTATTTCCATTATTATCTCAATTCATGAGTTTTTTCTCCTTCTGATTCTCCTCCACACCACAGCAGAGAGTGGGGGGAGAGTGAGCAGCAAGAGTGAGCTGCATGGCATTGTATTTGCTGGGAATGCCCCAACAAAGGCAGGAATGATGAATCTGACTCCATGTTCCCAGAAGGCTAATTTATTACTTTATAATACTATATTATGTTAAAGAATACTATACTATACTATACTATACTATACTATACTATACTATACTATACTATACTATACTATACTAAAGAATACAGAAAGGATACTTGTTAATGCTAAAATATAATAATAAAGAAAACTCGTGACTCTTTCCAGAGTCTCAACACAGCTTGGCCCTGATTGGCCAAAGAGTCAAAACAACTCACACTAGAATGCAATGGAGCAATCACCTGTGGGTAAACAATCTCCAAACACATTCCACATGTGAGCACAACACAGGAGAAGCAAATGAGATAAGAATTGTTTTCTTTTTCTCTGAGGCTTCTCAGCTTCCCAGGAGAAAAATCCTGGGTGAAGGGATTTTTTCAGAGAATGTGAATACTACCGCATGGTGCTTAGTTACTGCCTGGGTTAACACATCTGTACCAGGCTCTGCACCACAACAAGATACTTGTGAGCTCCAAAACCATTCAAGTCAATAACACAAACACAAGCTGACATACAGCAGGGGAGCTGCCCTCTGCTCTGCTCTGGCCGACCGGCTATAGCATGTCCACTGAAGAAAAAAAAAAGATTCTGTTACTCTTAGCACCTTAGGACACCCTAGGGTTGCCAAGACGCCCTGTCCTGCAGAGAACACCGGGTGGCATCCCCAGTTTTGATTTACAAACTCATCTGCCATACTCTTTCGCTGTGAAGTGTGGGTGAACCCTGTCAGTGAGATGCAGGCTCCTGAGGGAGTTTGGGGACTCCCTGGCAGGCATATCTTGCCATGCTCTGGCTCCATGTGGAGGCAGGAGAAGAGGTTTGGAGCACTCCCTGCTGTCTCCTGTGTGCTAGGACTCAGTCTTGCTTGAAAGGACCCAACACAAGGCTGAGGTCCCTTGTCCCTGCTTCAGAGGCAGCCAAACAGGGCCTGGATAGAGAAGTTTGCTGGTAGATAAAGTGACACACTCCTCTGGAGACATTAATTCATTTCACTGTGGGTGTGTGCAAATGTGCTCTGCAGTTGGTGACCATATCTGTATATTCGCAGGCATGGTTTAATTAATCCTCTTATGGACAGAGCCTACCATGGCATTAAGAGAGCAAATATTTTTAGCCTGTATAAGAAGTCAGTCCTGCCCACTCACATTAAATCCTTTAGGAGGCAACTTATCTACTGCAGGTTAGCTAGGATGACACAGGAAAGTGAGGTTTAGATTATAGTAATTAAAACTTCTTGAGCAAAGGAAGGCCTGTGCAAAGGGACTAGAATAATTGATGACTTCACCTTTTAAAGAAAAAGAACAACTATTTTGCAATGTGCCAGTCCCCCTCCCTGCCCTCGGGGCAGAGGTCCTACTGCTTTTGATTGTGACTTTTATAAAGGTGTGAAAATAAGCCACATTAACTGCTGAGTTCCCATGGCTGACACTGATAGAAGCAAATTGAAAGGACTAAGGCAGAAAAAGCCTTGAGATAGGCAGGATTTTATATAAGAATTATGAACAGTATCTCTCACCTCTTTTTGTTAGTCAGACAGATTTGTACCTCTTCAAAATCATTAGGACAACTGCACATGTGAATTTTTAATAACTGTGCAAGCCTTAGAAGAAAATGAAAAGGAAAAGTGAGTTGCTGTTTGCCCCTTCTCAAAGAAATTGCAACATCCAACAGAATGTCTGTGCTGATTTGCCTCTACATTAACAATTTAGGTATAGAAAAGCCCTATAAAAACATTGGAGTATTCTTTTGTGACTACAAATAATGCTTTTAATGATCTTTCATGAGTTTAGAACCAAAATCAATTCTTACCCTAAAGTTCCTATTTTATATCACCAACTCAGCCAAGTTCTACTTTCTGGAAGAAGGAGCTCTAGCATTGCATGTGAGTGTAGGGAAAGTGTTAAGAAGGGTGGGCAAAGGAAGGGACAAATACCTGGAGGAACACTGAGCCATGGCAGATACTGTCCTGAAAGTCTGTTGGAGGAGCAGTATTCAGAAACTCAAATAACTGAGATTGGTTTTACTCTTCAATTGCAAGAAACTTTCTTTAAAGCCTTTTATAACCATTTCCTTATAGAGGGCATATACACAGCTCTTGGTGAGAAAACTGTTTTCTGAACATATAATATTTCTTTGGGTTAGAAATTCAAGCAAATAGTGGGATAATGGACAAATTGAACTGATGCTTTTATAAGAAAAGGATATCACTAATGAGATTTAACCCACTTACTGTATCAAGGAAATAGCTGTTAATGTTTTGGCATATTT
This sequence comes from Zonotrichia leucophrys gambelii, assembly GCF_028769735.1. Lineage (NCBI taxonomy): Eukaryota > Metazoa > Chordata > Aves > Passeriformes > Passerellidae > Zonotrichia > Zonotrichia leucophrys. The sequence goes on along the minus strand of NC_088169.1, from coordinate 18,514,783 downwards.
ACTTTTTTGCTGTTATTATTAAATGGAGGAAAACTATTTTTATGCATACCTGATCAAGATAAACTCAATTTTGACTTAAACCAATGTGCTGTGCAACTTAAACACTTTGAAGGAGAACAAAACACAATTTCCAGTACTAGGGCAGAAGAAGAGGCAGATAAAATAATTTTCCTTTCCATTTTCCTTGCCTTTGAAACAGGTCATGTATATCCAGTTGAAAGTAGAAGGCAGAGTATCCTAGCTCAGGTGTGTAAGCATTCATATCAATCTGTCACATACACGGTGACCAGTCTTAAGGAGCCTTTTGAAGCCCTCTTTGTTTTGTCTTTGCCATGCCATCCACTCTCCAGCCACAGAGCTTTACCCCCTCTCCTCATCCTTGCTCCAACTGAGATGGGAATAAGAGGAAGAGTCAGAGGAAGGGTGCATCTAAAGTTCTCTTTTGCCTCACTGAAGGTGCCTGTCCCTTCCTGACAGGCTTCAGTTTCACCTCAGAAACGTCTCTGGATCACCCCTGTCCCTGCCGGTGTTCCCTCTGTGGCCACCCCTTTCCAGCAGCCTCAACTGAGCTAAAGCAGGGGAGGATGTGGGAATATTGGCTCGTTTCCATCAAAGGGTTCAAGGAAACAAGACTGGGGAAAGACACAGGCACCTGCACCTCAGTGCACCTTTCCATCTGGTTCCTGCATGCCCTGGGGACATCCCCCTGCCTCCTCCATGGGCACAGATCAGCTGAGAGCTGAGTTGGTGGGGCAGCCTCTGAGGCAGGGAGCAGAGCCTTTGGAGGGCAGATTCACAGCTTGACAGAGGTGGGAGCAGAGAATCCCCTCAGGGAAAGGGAGAAGGGCTCAACAAGCACCTTTATTGTACATGTGCTGCTTTGTTGGATGGTGATGCTTCCTGTCAGCATTATGCTTATAAAAGGTCCCTCATTCCAAGCCCAATCTCTTCTTCTTAAGAACATTGTCCTAATAAGAGAGAACTCATCTCCTTAAACCCACTTCTTTTTAAATCTGTAGACCATCATTGCTGCAGCAACTCCTCTGCTGTTATTTGTTTGCATTCTGCTGAATTGCAGTAGATTTAAACTTTCAGCTGCTAAAAATGAAGTCCTTCCCCAATATTGATGGGAATACTTCTGGATGGTCCTGGAAAAATATCCTGGAGTGGCTCTGACCAAAGATCTGCCACCATTATCTTCGGCAGTTTTAGTATTATAAAACTGTGCAGTCAAAGCAACCCTTGTGTAGGCTGCATGGTCAGTTTATTACTTTAAAAAATTTAATTACTTTTTTTTTTTTTCAGAAAGAGAAAATCCACATTTCACTACCCATTTTGAACAGCCACTGTGAGATGGATCATTTAATTGTGTTCAGTATCAGCTGATAATTTAATTGTGTTCAGCTGAGTTATAAAATACATGAGAAAAAGACTTTGAAAGTGTCAGGGATTCACTAACGGAAATTAAAACAATATGCATCTCTAGTTAGTGCTGAGTGAAATATCAAACATCTGCTGCAGTCTATTATAGAGGGAAGCCAAATGAGAAAGGCAAATGTGTCGTCTCAGCTGCAGGGGCTGGAAGGAGACAGCAGGTAAATACCATTTGGAGGCATCCCTCATCACTCCACATGGCTCCTTGGAAAGCCAAGAGCTTTTCTGAAGGACTCTTCATCTCCTGAGCAGAGGGTATGCAGAGCAGGGAATTGGCAAATGGGCTGGAGATCCTGGGGAAGGGACCTGGCTGTGGGGAACAGAGAAAAACAGGGATCAGAGAGTGATGGTTACATGTGCAGTGATCAGATGAGGTGGCAAGAGGGATCCCAGGCTGATTCAGTTTGCTTTCCATTGTGGAAATTAATTAGCTGACTGGGAGAGAAGAAAGGCTGAGTAGAGGTGCTTGAAGACAGGGCAGTCAGTGAGAAACAGATGCTTCCTAAGGAAGGGCTCAGAGCCTTGCAGTGTCTAATCTGGGCACTGAGGAGTACTTACAGCACATCCCCATCAAAATTAATTTATTTTCCTGGTGATTATTATTCAGGGCTCAAGGGTTTACATCCTATTGTTTAGCTCCTGCCACTAATTAAGGGCATCTCTTCAGTGTGAGGTACTCTGTAAACAGAATAGGTACAGGTCCAGATACAGATACAGATAGGTACAGATACAGATGAGGAATTCTAGCATTCCTTTGGAAAAGTGCTTTAAGATTCAGTGTACCCACTCCATTCATTGAGATTTTAGGGCATGGCTCACATGGTGAGCACATGCACTCACAAAATGTCACCGTTTCACACCAGCCAGCTCCAAGAACCTGCATTCTCCCCGGGGCTCTGCAATTTTAAAACACTTGAAAGGTATTTCTATTGTGTTTATCCTCTCCATTTTCACATCAAGGGAGCCTGTCAGCAATTTGCTGTGGGGATGGGTGCTGTACAGAAGCACGGGAAAATCACCTGCCATCTTTGTCAGCTCAGTGCATAACAACCCCTCAGGCCAAGCACAGCTCCATTGTTCTTGCTCTCAAAACAAGACAGATTTGTAGCTTGGGTACCTAAAGGTGGGTGTCTATAGGGTGGCTGTAGGTGCTGGCTGCATCACCTCAGCATTCAGCTTTTAATTTTTCAGTTTTAGGCAGTGTTAAACTACACAAGCAACCTGTACAACAATCTTGTGTGCAAACAAGCTTCTGTATACCACAGGTCTGAGCCAGAATTTTTTGAAGGATCTTGTTCATTGTTGTTGGCAATGTTTAAAAAATAAAGGCACCCTGTTACGGTTGTCTTTACTCCAGAAACTGGTACTCTCAAAGTTGCAGTATCTACAAGGTCTTTCTTTGCCTTCATTGACATTCAAACATGTTGCTCGTTTTCACATAGGCAATAGTGTGCTGATTAGTGTGGTCTCAAATGAATGTGTCAGTTTGAAACCTTATAACATGCACAAGAGAAATGAGATAAACACTTTGTATGTGTTTTCTTGATTAGACATCAGTTTTCCTTTGTGGAGCTAAAAATCAAACTAGCTAATGCAATGCTCTGCTTGACTGACTCTTCTGAGGAACTAAACATCATGTCAGCTAATTATGGTTAAATAGGTGACAGAGAGAGAGAGTTCTTCTCAGTTAATGTTGAAAATTACTGGCTACTCTGTTGAATCAGGTTAGTCACACCATTAAATTGTGATTAACCAGGTTCCATTTTTGGGGAAGTATGCACGGCACACATGGATATTCTCCAAATGATGGAGCTGACAGTCTGTCTTCTGTCAGGGCAGAGTTAATGAGAGAGAACTGGAAACTTGCTAGTTATTTTAATGTTTATCTGAAGTTGATAAAACATAACTGTGACCAGTGTTGGTCTTCTGGAATTTTGGGATACTTGCATAGACACCTTCCAGGGGCTGGTTATCTGTAAGGCACATAAAAGTCAGGGCAGAGAAAGGCAGCAAGTAAACATGATATCCAGCAAAATTACACCCTGTTAGCATGTGCAGATTTTAACTTCTTTATTTAAATTCAGGATCAGAACACAGTCAAAATATCATGATTGAAGCAAGAAATTCAGCAAGACTTTTCAGGAAACAAGAAACAATGAATCAGTCTTGTAAAGAGTAAATAAGTTCTTCTTGCCCTTCTCAAGTTATGAATAACTAGTTCTGGCCTATTACTCTTATTTTTGTGTGAAGATTATAGAGTTGTCATACTCCTTCTCTTCCCACAACTCACCCACATTGAGTACATGGGTCATGCAAAAATACTTACAAAAAATGCAAGAAACATCTTACAAAGCGTTTGCAAATTATGTGCCAATGGCACCATCATTGATTTTTTAATTCAGCATGTGTTCATGTAAAAAACTAAAGGAATAGAAGGCCTGCTGTGAATCTTAAAGTGATTACCCTTTTGTTAAAGAAACCAAAAAAATGCTTTTATTTTGCCCACGAACTTTGGTATTTCTAAGGTTCTTTAGCATGACTATTATAGATACATAAAACTCTTTTTGAACACCACTTTACCGGCACTTTCTTAACATTTTCCTTATAGTAACATGAAGCTTGTTTCTTGGAAAGAATCCTTTCAAAATCTGAGTGATTCAAAGATGGGAATAGAGCAAGTTTAAACCTGGAGCTGTCTGCTGTACTTTTCCACAAGACAACAAAATAGATGGTATCACTAAGGTTCAAGTTGTCCTCCTCCACAGAGGAACAAAAGGGCAGGAATTTTCTAGTCTTACATCACTATCTCCCTAAAAAAACCTGGCTTTATCTCTGAAACACTTCCAGCTACAATGAACGGGCCCTTAGAAAAATTCTGGGTCAGACCTATGGTTTATAGAAGCCAATTTGCACATTCCCAGGAGACAAAATGGCTGCATGGGTTGCCTGCCTAGTTTGCTGTTGCCTGAAAGGGAAATGCTGAATGTTGAGGTGGTGCAGCCAGCACCTACAGCCACCTGCAGACATCCTATAGACACCCTACAGCCACCTACAGCCACCCTATAGACACCCTACAGCCACCTCAGACACCCTATAGACACTCTATATCCACCTACAGCCACCTCAGACACACTAGAGACACCCTATAGCCACCTACAGCCACCTGCAGACACCCTGGAGACATCCTATGGATGCCTAGTCACCTCAAACACCCTATAGACATGCTATAGACACCTACAGTCACCCTATAGACACCCTATAGGCACCATATAGCCACCTGCAGACACCTGCAAACACCCTATAGACACCTACAGCCATATGCAGTCACCCCATAGAGCCTATAAACACCTACAGCCACCCTATAGACACCCTACAGCCACCTGCAGCCATCTGCAGACACCCTATAGCCACCTACAAGCACCTGCAGACACCCTACAGCCACCCTATAGCCACCCACAGCCACCTCAGACACCCTATAGACACCCTACAGCCACCTGCAGCCATCTGCAGACACCCTATAGACACCTACAGTCACATCAAACACCCTATAGACACTCTATAGCCGCCTCAGACACCCTATAGACACCTACAGCCACCTGAAGATACCCTATAGACACCTACAGCCACCCTATAGACACTCTATAGACATGCTATAGACACCTACAGCCACCTGCAGACACCCTATAAACACCTTGAGCCACCTGCAGTCACCCTATAGAGACCCTATAGGCACCTACAGACACCCTATAGACACCCTATAGAGACCCTACAGCCACCTAAAGCCACCCTATAGACCCACACCTTTAGGTGTCCAAGTTACAATTCTGTCTTTTCCTGGGAGTAAGAACCATGGAGCCGTGCTTGACCTGAGGAGTTGTTATGCACTGAGCTGACAAAGATGGCAGGTGATTTTCCCGTGCTTCTGTACAGCACCCATCCCCACAGCAAATTGCTGACAGGCTCCCTTGATGTGAAAATGGAGAGGATAAACACAATAGAAATACCTTTCAAGTGTTTTAAAATTGCAGGGCCCCGGGGAGAATGCAGGTTCTTGGAGCTGGCTGGTGTGAAATGGTGACATTTTGTGAGTGCATGTGCTCACCATGCCAAGTAGGCCTGGGCTAGAAGAGGATTTTCCAAGCAGTTTAACACATTTCCTGGGCCTGCTGCACCTCCAGGGAAGAAGAGTTTACAGGATTGTGCCTTATAAGCACCTGGTCATTTACTCTGAGTGATGGAAAATTGTGTGAGAGGTGAATCCTGTTTGCCCTCCTGATTGATTTGCATGCACATGGTGGAGTCAGTGTGTGTTCTTGCTGCCTGACTACTCTTTACACCCCGAGAACACAGGATAGTTCCTCAGTCTGCTAAGCATTGGACTTCATTTTGGTAGAGAGCAGAAGCCCTTTGAGGATGGCTCAGGAATTTTACTGTGCTCGGCACCTTGGGAGTGGTCAAATTGTCCTGTCACACATGGTCAGTTCCTGTGGTTTCCATGTCCCCATCCCTCTGTGTCTCAGTGCAAGGAGTATGAAGTGCAGCAAAACTTTCTTGTAGCTCAGAGATCATTATCCATAAATACAGCATTTGAAAGAGAAGGAGCCAGCTGGGGGCTGGGGAAGGTTAAACAGCATTTCTTCATCTGTGGTGCTGCTAAGACACAAAATATGCTTAGGGGTTTTAGCATGTTCTTGTATTGGCCAAATATAGATTAAAAGGGATTCAAGCTCTTCATATCTCCTTTTGGCGGGGAAATTTCATGTTTTACATGGAAAAAGAATGGCTTGAAATTTCATATTCATATGCAACTGTGAATTAAAAATTACTTATTGAAAACATGTAAAATAATAAGGTAGGGAAAACTGAAGTTACTTCCACTTGTCAGAAGTCGCCTTGCTGGCTTTGTTAGAATCTGTTGTGTCGGGTGCTGAGCCTTCCTCCTCTGTCCAAGCCCAGCCAAGTTTCATTTTGGAGAGTGTGAGCTGTGAAGCTGAAGTCCTGCAGTGCAGCTGGGCACTGCCTCGAGAATTCAGTGAGTGTTTATGTGGAGACTGTGTGTTGCTGGAGACTTCAGCTGATTCCCATCTGCTGCAGATCAGGGGCTTCCTGGGGATGCTTCATGAGGCAGGTTACCATAGCACCAGGCTCCTCAGATGTAGCATTATCTTGTTTCACTTGTCTGAGCAGGACAAAAGAAGTGATGTGTATATTATGTTGCATTTCTCAAAGAAGTCATCTCTAGTCTTGTACAAAACAAAAATCATGGACATTGTGCCATTGCTTAAGGATAGAAATTGAGAGAGGAGGTTCTGCCATTACTTGTAAGTGAAGATGAGTCTAGAAATGACATTGGCATTGATCGAAAGGCAACTTCAGTGAGCCAGAAAATGTAAGATCAGGTAAAGAAGCTACACCAGATTCTTACAAATTGCAGTTAAGACATCTTTTCACACAGGTGATTTCTGTCAGACTCACAGGAGTTAAGGGAAAAATTTCTGCTGTGCTGGAGCCCAGTGAAGAAGAAAAGAAACAAAATCTTCTACCTGGCAGAAGAAATATCTGTGACTGTAAGGTCACTGGAAAATACAAATAAGTTTTGAAAATAGCCCTGTTTTGGAACTTCTTATATTCTACCCCAGAATTGTGACCAATGACTACTTTTAGAAAAATGATGCTCAACTCATATTCTTAACAAATTGCTGACATTCCCCTTTTGTGACACAGTTGAACTGTCCAGAAAAAAGCAATGATTTCACATTATATATATGTATATATAAAAGAAATGTTTCTGTAAAGGTTATAAGTGGTATAAATGTTCATCACTACCCCTCATATGTTTCATGTTAGGGGATCAAATTCATATCATCCTGACTTCTTTTTTTTCTGCTCTTGAATTTCATTCTGATTTTAATGCAGTGCATCTTAAACCCCACCAAAACCAACCAGCCATAGAATCTGATGGTTTCAGTGTTGTTGTTTTGAGCATACTAATACATGAATCTGTGTAGCCAATGGATCAAGGACAGCTGGAGGCCACTGTAACACAGGTCAGTGATCAAAGGTCCATGCAGGAGACCTGGCTGACCATGACCTGTGTATGACTCAGCCCAAATTGGGCTGGAGACTGGTCAGGACAACCAATCCCCCCATCCCCAGAGCCCCCAGGGACCAAAGATCTCTTCATTTTCCGTACCACATTTGCTTCTGACCTTGCTTAAGAAGAGGCTTTGTCAAACAAACACTCTCAAAAGAATGGGCCAACATTTCAGCTGCAGCTGAATGTTAGGAAGCAATGCTTCATTTGAACTTTTCTTCAGTAATCATTATTTCTGCAGTCATCAAAGCCAAGTAACAACGATATATGAACAGCAGGTTAAGCCTTTGTCTCCTTAGAGAATCTAAGGAAGGCTTGTCACAGTTTGCTGTGGTCTCTCTAGCTGATTAAACAAAGCCTTTCTAGTGTGGGTTCTGAAACTTAAAAAAAAATCTTAAAATAATTCAGTGAAAGAATAATGGATACATTGTTAATTGCAGCATGACTATATTTGCTACAATTACACCAAGAAGGATTATCATTCAAATGCAAAATAGGAGGCATGTATAACTGCAGAGTCATGACATATTGTTCATATCATGGCCCAAGCAACTGAATAGTATTTGACATTTGTCTGCCCATATCTTTATCTCTTTCCCTTTGCTTGTGCTCCTGTATTATCATATACCAGTTCTTCCTTTCGGTGTCTAGGATGAATCATCAGTGCAGAAAAATACTGATGTAGTCTTGATTTCTGTAGCAAAATACTCCTTATCTAGGAAAAAACTGTATGACAATGAATGCAACATCTAAGGATGTATTGTATTTCTAAATATTATATATAAGCATATGTGTGGGAGGTGGCTTTGAAATTTAGACTACTCCATCAGAACAAAAAAGTCTGAGTAATGCTAAATGCATTCATGACATTTACTTTTTTTCTTTTTTTTTTTTCTTGTTTGTATTGTTATCACCATTTTTATCCTGCAGGGAAATTACTACTAAGGAACTGACTTCCATCTTGGTTGCAAAATTGATTATGTTCTACCCTTGGAACCATTTAAATTAGTTGTGCTGGGGGCCTGAAATAAAATATTATTGTAGCAGAAGAAATTCTCAAGGCTTCATGTCCTAAGCTAATAACAAGTCTTGTCAAATAAAGCCTATCCAACCCTTTTAGTCTAAACAAATACTCCAGTTGAGGTTTCAGAAAACATTCGCCATTTGAGCAAAATTAGTTGGGTTGTTAGGATATTTTAAAGCAAAAATAGGGACCAGCAAGGTTCCTTTCAAAAGGCAAAATCAATGGAATAAATGACATTAACATGTGCAACTGCAGTCTGGTGCATATGACAGTATTAAACATTTTTGCAATAAAAAAGCCATCGGCCTGGAACAGCTCGGCTTTCTAAGCTGATAACATTTTAGTGAGAAAATAACTTTAATAATCCCCCTGAACATCATATGCATGCACAAATTATTAGATTAGACTGTCCTAGTTATTTGGTTATTACAAGGCTTCTGCAGGAATCACACCCAAGCCACAGGAAAACACTGATTAAAAAACTCCAAAGCCTAAAGATAGCATAATTACCAGAGGAAAATCAGTTATTAAACAATAATATTTAAAATAAATGGCAGTGTTGAAAGGCTTTTCCAAAATGTGTTTTAATAATAAGTTTGTCTCTGTTAAGCCTTGGAGATAAATAGACAAACCAGTAGAAAAAACAGGAGCTTCTCTTCCAATTAAAACAGTGTTCACAGCAGAAAGGGGGACAGAGTGAATCAGGCAACCCTATGGCTTTGTGGTTTCTGAATCGAACCCCAAGTTAATTTAATTGGATTCTTCTCCCCTATATTTCTATGTTCCACTTCCTCTCCCCTTTCAGTGCATGACCTGGTTTTTCAAATCAATTTGGCCAGCAGGTATTCTTTATCATAATTCCCTCTTCAGTGGGCAGAAATGGAGACTTCCAGAGAGCCAATTCATCCCTCTGGCAAATCAACACCTAAAAGAGGATGGGTTGAAGTCTTCCCTGGAGCTCCCTGTCTATCCAGATGGTGAGCTGAATCCTCCCCCATCACTCACATGGCTGAGGACCTTTCCTCAGACAGCAGCTTGAACAGAGAGCAAATAACTTCCCAACCAAATAAAGTGTTTCTCCATTCTAGCCAGTGAGTGACAATATACAAGAGGCAACTAAGGCATAGCTCTTTTTCTCCTCTTCATTGAAACAAAAGTCAGAAATTTTGCTTTCTTTTCTGCGCAGAACAGTTCCCATTTGAGCTTTAAAACCCCTTCTCTTCCCATCCTTGCTCACGGCCTACTGTTCATATTGTGGGAGGTAGAAGAGCTGCACCAATATCCTATTAGTCTTGGAAAACCATTTAAGGTGCATTTCCCCCTTCCTTGATGAGTGCCAGTGGCGTAGATCTTCCAAGAGAAAGACTGGCATGATTTTGTTTTGCTATTCCTGCAGTTACTGTGGCATTTCTTTAAAGAGCCCAAGGCTGTCAGAGTGTGCTTGGGGGACTCTGAATAAACTCCTGTGCACAGTCCTTAGATGTTCCTATTGTAGCTCCCAAATCATGTTTGACCCAGGTTGGAGCTAGATACCTCCCTGCACATAGAAGGGGAGATTATGGGCATGAGCAGGACTCAGCTGCCCGGAAAATGTGGAAGTTAAACAGTGAAGGACCTGCTGAACTTGGGTTAAGCAGCAGCTGAACAAGGGCAAAGTGTTTGGACTTAAGCACTAAGAGCTTTTCTGTATCTGTGATCAAAGGGACTGGATAGAGAGGAAAGATGAAACAAATACTTCCCTTCAGTTAATTTTATACCTTTGTACAGCTACTGGGTGAAAATGAAAAGAGTAAATACTTGTGAGAACTGGATTGCTAAGGCCAAGAAGGGAACATTTCTTGAGTTGAGTTGAAACAAGGAACATACAGCAAATTACTTTACAGGCCATTGGACCTAATGCAGTCATGAGAATTCACCTGCCCTGTAAAAGTGGGTTATTTTCCTCAGGAAAGAGATTGTGAGGTTTTATTGTAGCAGTGGAAAATCAGTGCCAACACACCTGCTGCATGGCAGCACCGGTGCCAAGAGGAGTATTGACTTTCTGCCTTTCTAAAGATATATTGAGGAGTACTCAAAAAATAACAGCCTTCAGATAAGAATGCAGAGAGCTCCCCAAGAGCTCAGCAGATCCTCTGTGGAGACCATTCTGTGCAGCAATGGCTGCTGCCAAACGTGCAGGGCAGCTCTGACATTATTCACTAAGGATAGGAAGATTTTGCTTGAGGATGCTTTGTGCACCCCTTCCTCTGGAAAAAGCACATTAATATTGACTGAATGGCACTGATGGATTTTGATGGGATGTGCATGAAAAGGAATGTGGTGAGCATATTTGTTGGAGAACCAGGCCCTGCTTGTGGCTTTTTCTAAGCTTTTCTGCAGTTAGTTGGCAGCTGGGGATGTTAAACAGATGTGGGCTTGTTAGAAACAGGAATCTCTGTCAGCTCTGTTCCTTTGCTCTCCTCCCACCTTAACACCACTTAAGGTAATTTGTACCTGGGACATGACCTGTGTGAGTAGGACTGAGTGGCTGGGATGCCCTTCCTCCTTGCTGCCCTCACAGCTCAGTCTGGGGCTGGGCTGCTCTGGCACACAAAGCATGTCAAAAAAGCAGCCTTTAAATTTTAATTTCCATACTTTAAAGTGTTTTTGTGTAGGAGTTTTCTGCACTTAAGCTTCCTGATATGCAATCGATCAAAGTCATGGCTGCTGAAATAACTTTAGGTTCAAGGTACGCTTTAGGCAGAGTAAGTGCTGCAAAATTGACAAATATGTTTACAACATAAACATTGTATTGACAACTTAAGCAAAAATCTCTCTTGCAGCTGCATATGCTGAAATATCTCCTTTGACCTCTCCTCACCCTACCCATGAGTATGGCCTGCTCTGAAAACACCTAAATCTGTTTTCATTTCTCTTTGCTGCCTTTTATTATGTCCAAAACCAAGCTAACAGCAACAGCCAAGAAGGAGTGGGCCCTATGATTGCACATTTTTCCCTGCCTATCTCTCATTCTTCTCCTGTTGTGTCTGTCAGTGACACAGATATGCATTTTTTCCAAAATGCCCTTTGTAGAATGTTGATGATGCAGAGTCTTCTCAGGAAAATTCTTCTGGGTTTAGGCAGTTCTGTGGAACAGTCAGCAATGTGGATTTGGGAAGGATAATCAGAACTCTAAAACATGGATTAAGATTTCATTCTGAGCTCTGCCACTGGCTCCTCCTGAAAACCTGGGCAATGTACTTACTATATAAACACCTTAATTTCCCTATTTGTAAAATGGAGCTCAGACTATTTCCCTACATTGCACATACTCATTGAGAAGAAGGCAGATTATCTTCTTTAAGACTTGTCATTAAGATCTTTCAGAGGAAAGAGGCCGAGAAATACTTCTTTTTTGAAATACTTGTAATTTGAAATACTCCTTAGTCTTTGAGTCTCATTAGATGCAATCTACTCTCTGCTAACTTGTGATGTTCCATGCAAAGCAGTTCTCTAATTTTCTTTTGTTTGTTTAATTTTCTATCTCCACCATAATTGCAACTGATTAAATGTCATTTCATGTGAGAAACACGTAACAGGGTTCACCAGCCAGGCAAGTACTTCCCCATAGCTCTAACATGATGGAGTAAGTGTAAACGAAATTTCTGACATCTATTAATAACTTACAAACTGAAAGAGAGCTCTTAAATATAATATGAAGTGTGTCTCTTCGTATTTCTAGCCATGTGTGACTCTCCTCAGAAAGTTGATAGTGGGGTTAGAGTTATTAAGTGGTAGAATTTTTCAAAAGATTTGTTTGTTTATTCTGAATGTGAATACTGGGTATCATGGCAATACCATCCAGGCTTCTATACAGGACCAGCAGACTCTTCTTTTGATCTAAAAGGAGTCAAATCTTTGTAATATGTGCTGAGTCATAATGGAAATGGAGGTTGTAATGACCACGTGGATATAAATGATGTAGGTGTGAATTCCTACATCTAAGTTAGTAGCAGGAACATCGCATTCTTACAATGCTATAAGGATATTGAGTGCTGGGAAGAAACCTGGTGGTGAGCTACTATTACCCTAGACTTACCAGTAAGGCAAATGCCCTCAGAATGATTCAGGAAAGACACATGTTCATGTCCAATTAAGCAGATAGAATTCCTGGCTTAGGCAGTTCATTAAAATCTCCTGAAAGAGTCGTAGTTTGACCCTGATCTTCATGACTTAAAATTCTGACCAATGTGTTTTCTGAGCTTCCTTAGAACTTTAGGAGAGAGAGACTGGGGGTGGGGTGGGGGGGTAACATGACTCACTTCAAAGCTTTGTTCTTCCCCAGCTACTTATGGAACTGACAGGGAGAAAGCTATATAGGTTGTTATTTATATGTAGGCTGTTTTCTTCTCTTGCGTAGGCTGACTCGGGTTTGCAGCTTCTTTTAAGTTACACGAGTCAGCTGAGCACCAGAATTGCCTGAGAGTCAGAAAAACTGTTCCATTTTTCCTTCCTCTCCCACCTCTGACACGTGCTGTGCCCCGCCTGGGGAGCCTGGGCTCCTGCAGTGACTGTGCCAGGTGTCCCCAAAATTGGAGGAACAGCAGAAAACAGGCTCTGGGGCACCAGGTCTGTGACTTCGCAAGAGGGACAATCCCAAGCCAGAGATTTGAAGTGGATGTCCCTTTACCTTCTTCTCACAATGAGGTGCCACAAGGGATTAAAAGTTTTAGCTGAAAATTAAAAATTACCCATGTTTCATCAGAACATGAATAAAACAAGAAAATTAATTTTTGTTTTTTTTAATGAACAAAAGTCAGAGCAACTAGATAAGAGTAAGCAGGAGTGCAAAAGTTCATGCACAGCTCTCCTCCCACCTACTGTGTCCACAGTTACAGCCATCCCAGTGATTTTAAGTGGCAGAAAACTCAGTTTGGTCCCCTCTGGGCTTTCAGGAAATTATTTTGGTCATTATCTCTGAGAGTTTCTCAGTGCAGTTTCTCCAGATCCCATATCACTAAGGCTTTTGAGCCTTCTCTGTTTGAGTAGGATTAGCACTTCCCCAAGGATGCAGAAATCTCTCCTCCTTGTAGGTTGTTCAACCTTATCCATTTGCTGTTTTACACAGTATATGACACAAATTGGGAATACAAACACCCACACACACAAAGAGAAGTAAAGGGACTATACCATCAGTTTTAATGCCATTCTTGTAGCAAGAACATAACCCAACCCATCATATGCCAGACCCTTTATATTTGCAAATAGGTATAAGAAAACCAGAAGTTATCTGGTTCTTCTTGCACAGATGAACAATCTTCCCTGTGAATCTTCACTGAGCAGGGGTGATACCCTCAGTAGCTCCCTCCAGGATTGTTAGCTCCCTCCTGGTTGTCTCCAGCCTTTTCACAAGGTGAGCATTCATCTGTCAGTATCATGAAGTCATTCTGGCAGCAAGATTTTGCTTGCCACGGAGCAACAGAGTTCAAGAAGCCTTGAGCAGTGGTATCAGACTGGCATGAAAACCATTCCCTTTCCTTGTGCTGCAGTGCTCTGAACCCTGAGGGCCATCCAGCAGCCTGTGTGTGTGAGAGGTGCCTGTGCAGTCAGAGAGCTCTCCATGTGTGCTCCAGAGTGATCCTGTCCCTAGCACTGAGTGCTGTGGGTGCTGCTGGTGCTCAGGGGTGTGGGGCTCCTTGGAGAGTCTCTGGCTACTTTGACTGCAGCTGCAGACTGCAGAACCAGTGTAGCCACCATGGCTTTAGAAAAGGGATGAGAAAAAAAGTTTGGAGGAATAAACGTTGGCCATCAGGCTAAGCAATCAACTTCAGAAAAGAATTTTCCTGTTATGAAAGTGCAGTACTTTGGCTCAAAGTTAAGTTGAGAAGGGAATGTAGATGTTCTCCATACATGAGAGTGTGTGGCTAAAAGGCTTCTGCACAAACATCTTTCAGTGAGAAGCGATGGTGTTCTTAGTTATTGCTTTGATTATATATTTGTACTGAGTTCCTAACTATTGTGACTCAAAACGATTTCACTCAGCCTGAGTGAAACGTGTGATGACACTGTTTTGAGCAAAGCTCTTGGTATCAGAGTGCTGGAGACAGTTTAGCATTACAGTATGAGTCAGAAAGTTCTCAGATTTATAGCTCAGGTGAAAATGAAATTGTGTGAAAAACATGATAACTGCAAACAAAACCTTGGTACAAGACTCTGCTGGCAGGAAAGGTTCAGGATTTGGGAAAACCAATTTTTACTCTAAATCAGTAGAGTTTTGTTTTTGTCTTTTGAATTACTGAGGAGACAATTGTGCAGCAGCCCTTCAAGTTATTATCATAACCAAATCTGCATCAGAAAATGAGCATGAAAGGTGACTCTGTCTCTTCTGTGCTTAAGTAGCCTTGTGAGTCCTTGCAGGTGTTCCTGCTGGTTCCACACGAACACAAAAGGGAGCCTGCAATAATGAGTTCCTCTGCAGGTTTTTCCCCAAGGGCTGGTCTTCCACAAAGGGATTGAAAGCATAATTTATTTAACCACATCAATTGCTCAGACATCTCTGGCTGGAAAGGACAGAGAGATCTTGATTAAGAAGTACTACAGAGAAGAGGATAAACGGATCACTACACTTCAGAGAATATGAATAGGAAAAGCAGGGAAGAAGGCACAGGCCAGTGGTTTCAAACTGTGCAGGTCTGTGCACCACAAAGCCTGGTGCTCCAGGAGGAACATCAGGAAAACTCAGGGCCAGAGTTTTCTCCAGAAAGGGTGGTGCAGGTGGCTGCTCCATGGCTGGTTGGTGGGACCCAAGAGTGGGTCAGGCAGGTGCTTGGTTGGAGGAGTCCATGGGAAAGTATGGATCACTCAGCTTCCTCCACCATCCCAGAGGTCTGAGTGTGAAACCTGTGTTTCACCAGAGGCAGTGTTGATCCCAGGTCCTGAGCCCACAGGCTCCAGCTAATTTGGGTGTGTGACAGGTAAATTTACATTAACGCAGCAGCGCTGATCCCTCTAGGATATGAAACTGATTCAGTTAAATTAAAAAAAGAAATCTTTGCATGAATCTTGCTAAATGCTGCTGCTCATTCCCCTTTATCTGAATTCCATTTCCTTTCCTCTAACCTGCCCTCTTTATCCCATTTTCTTTCTTTGTGTTTATTAATATTCAGACCATCAATTTCTTTCAGCGTACATTCTCACCTTTGCCATATTCTATTATTCCCATTATACATCCTCTTTCAATTCTGCATTTCCTTAAGTGCTTTACTGTACATGAAATGTGACTCACTCACACTTACAATTGGAATTGGACCATGTTATCCTGCCAGAGCATGTTTTCTTTGACATCAGCTCAGCTTCAAGATCTGTTTTTACAGATATTAATATTTTTAATTTTAAAACTTTTTTTCGAAGATAGAAAGAGAAGAAATATAAAAAGACAAAAGAATTTTCATGGACTGTATATACAGATCTATTTATGATACCATTATTGTCAGTTACAAACTGCTTAAATTATCCAAATATAGAGCATTTTTCCCTTTCCAGTTGAGTCAGCTGAAAGAAGCAATTCAGAATCCAGAGCCAGAAGATATGCTCGATAAGAATGATAAGTGGCTCAGTAATAGTAAGTAACTGATCAAGTAATAGTCAAAAAAGAAGCATGTGGAGTAACTGAGTAATGTAATGACTCACCCATTCTCAGGGCTTTTTTTTTTAGACTAATCTTGTATTTATTATTGATAAGGCAATTTTCCCTGACCAAAGGCTTACTCTGATTTACCCATCTCTAATCTGGAGAGACTGGCAGTCATAAAAATAAACAAATGCCCTTTCCCACCAGATTACATTGCTGCAAGTCCTAGGAAATCCAGAATTTAGGAGTATGATCTTAGAGAAGAATTAGAAAATTAACTCTCTTTTCACAAACAGCAGAGACCAAAAGTGGAAGAAAAAAAGCCATATTGCCCTATGCTTCCTTTTATAATTTTAGGGCTTTGTTGCTTGGTTCAGTGCATTGAATTGCTTTCAGTGGTTCACTTAGTTATGACTACAACAGGAATTACAGCCCAGAGAAGATGTTGTAGAATGTTCTGGAGTCAGGTGAGATTTAACACAATTTTTATGCTATCCGATGAAGAAATAACACCCGAGCTTGTATGTATAGCTGCACATGTTCTTAGTATTGATCACAGTAGCTTCCCTGCCGTACTCCACTTCTGTGGTCCTTACCTGTTTTACTTGGAGGGAAGAGATTTGTTCCTATTGCTACAAAAATGAAATCCTGACTTCTTATTTGATAACAGTCATGCACTGAGTCAGTTAACTCTTCAAAGGTCAGTGAATAATGCAATTTGGTGCAATTCTTCCTAACTGAATGGCAGAGGTAATAACTGAACCTGCATGGCTGTGGCTGAGCTGAATGAAGATTACTTTTCACCTGAGGCAACTAAAGAACTTTTGGATCTACAAACAAAAAGAGTTTTCTAAAGCTGAGTTAACCAAAAAAAAAAAAAAAAAATTCAGAAAAGCATAATCAGAGCAGGAAAGCTGACCTTACAGAAGTAGGCACTCTGCTGTGCTCAGATACATACCACGCTGAATCCTGATTTCAAGTGCATCTTAAATATAAATGTATCTTTGGCCAATATCGGCATTTGACTCTCTTTATGAATTTAATGACATTGTTCAAAGAGCAGGCCAGTGGTTCTTGCTAGCAAACATGCAATCTTTCTCATTATTTTTTCTCCTTAGTGATTGTTTTTATCCAAGCTCTCAATCACTGAAAAATTTACTACTTAAAGTCCAAATATTCAAGTGAGCATTTAATGACATTAAAGAAGTATTATCTGTTGATTTCACTGGGAAGGAAGAGCAAAATCTTTTGTTGTAAACAAAACCCAAGACTGACATTGTCATCTATCTGCAAGGGCTGACAGGATATGTTTTTACCAGTATCTTAATGCAGCCACATATAATTCTTAATTTGCTCATGTGTGGGGGTGTTTCTGTGTGATGAATGTGTTTCAATTACTTAGCAATAAGAAGCTGCTTCCTTGTAGCAGAGACATCAATCCTTATTTGTCACCTTTGTAAACTGATCACCATGGCTGCACCAATCTGTTGATTACTTACTTTGGTTCATACAAAAGAATCATTACAAGTATTGGTATTATTTATTTTATTTCTGCCAATATCAGCTTGCTGTGTTTACAAGCCAAATGAAGGGCACTGAGATGTGCTAAGATCGTAGGGCTGTGGTAACCTGTGGGGGCTGTGTGAGCATAGAATCCTAAGATTTTTGTGGGGCAGAATATTTCTTCCTCCTTTGACTGTGGAAAGCTTTATTGGAGTCTGGTTTTCAAGGGAAAAAAACCAATACTTAATCAAATGGTTGTAAGAGCTTATTCAAGACCAATTTCTTGAAGACAGAAGAGGACTAACCATACAAAGTAGACCAATGAAAAGAGCAAGGATGTGCAGAATACAGGTGATGAGAAGCTGATGTTTGGTGCTGCAGGATTATTCCTGTGACAGCTCAGGCCCATTCTGTGGGTGTGGCTGCCTTCTCTGAAGTCTGACCAAATGGTGCTGCCTCTGCCCATGGCATTGGGTGGTGCCAGGGCCTCTTGGTCCCCAACACTCCTGCAGAGCATGCACATGTTGGCCAGCTCAGCCATAATCTTTCCACCAAGAGGGCAGAGAGACACAACCAGGCTGAAGAGTTGCAAGAGGCACAAATTGCTATTTACACATAGTGTTAAAGATGTGTCTGAGCTGGGGGGAGAGGCGTCCCCAGCCTGTTCCTCCCCAGCATTTTTCAGGATCCGGGCAATGAGCAAAGTCAGCAGTGCCCTGGTACATGCCAAGGTCATAATAAATAATGAGCAGAGAAAATTTCACTTTTCCCCTCTTGTTTTTCTGTAGTTTCAATCTGTTTCCACTGGGGGCTAGGGCTCTGCTCAATCTTAGTTCCACTCTACCATGGTTTACAAGGCATGAACTAAACACAGTTATTGAGTGGGGCCACCAGAACCTCCAGTTTCCAAATAATTTAGCATTTCAGTTCTATACTTGGTTAACTATTTCTGCAGTGGTCTGAGCTGGGCTTGAACTCCTGAGATATGAGACATATCCAGACACTATTGTCATCTTAGAGGTGTTACAGCCAGCAGTTGACTATCAATTTGTAAAAGCAGGGTTTTGACCCGGGTTACAGTTTCATTTAGTGTTACTTGGTGCTCACTGACAGAGGTCAGCCTGTCCCTGCCTCATCAATCCACAAGAAAATCTCAAGTTTGCTCCCAGGCTGAGCACCAGCGCCATTTTCTGTCCAAATCACAAGCCTTTGTTTTCTCAGCTGTTACCTGCTCTGTTAGAAAAAGTGCCTTAAGCTATCACTCAGGCTTCTTTTTCTTTGTCTGCAAAGTAGTCATACTATTTTTAGAGAAACTGAGGGCCTTTGAATCACAGAATCACAAAATAGGTAAGATTGGAAGGGACCACAGTGGGTCATCTGGTCCAAGCTCCCTGCTCAAACAGGATGAAGTGGAAATGCTGCATCCTGTCTTAATTTACTCTACAGAAAGAATGAATTCTCACAAATAGGAAAGACAAGGCAACTACACCATATGATTGCACAAAATGACACATGATGAGTATGCCAATACTTCATATGGCCTTGGGAAAAAGCCCAAGCAGTATTGGCTTCACCGATCTGCAAACTGATTTTGTGTTCATGGTATTGCGTTTTCAAGGGTGAAAATACACCATTTGGGAAGGAAATCAAAATGTGTCAATAGACTCTGCCCATGCTAAAAAAAGAAATATTTTATTGTTTTTCTAAAGTGGCTTTACCTGGAAGACAGGTTTACTGCGGGGTTTTTTGGTTTTTTGTTTGTTTTTGTTTTTTGTTTGTTTTGTTGTTGCTTTTTTTTTGTTTGGTTTTTTTTTTTTTTTTTTTTTTTTTTAATTTCTGCAGTATCGTGGGCTCCAGCCCCACTCTGAAGTTGGGGAGCATTTTGTTTTCTCTCTTCAGTGGGAATTGGATAGAGCTGGCACAGAGGTAGCTGTGACCACTCACAAACCAGGCCTGTATTTTTGGCATCTTGGCCTGGTTAGCGCAACAAAAATAGCCAGTAGGCCTACTAGTGAATTTTGTTATGTGCCTGTTTGATCACCTCTTCTGGCCCCTGCCCAGGGGGCTCTCTGAGCATCTTTGGAAATTCCTTAACTCGCTGATCATCTTCAGAGACTTGAAGAAAATTTCCCTTTATCTTTGAAGGAAAAACAAACCATAAATATTTCCCATACATTTCCTGGCTTGGATGCAGTCAGCATTTATTTCTGCATCAGCAGTGAGTGGGAGGTGTAGCATCTCATGACTTGGCAGAACCAGCAATAGAAATAGAGCAAAAATGTTTGGATGAATAGTTTATTCACTAAAAAAAAGAAGGCAATTTTGGGTGGCTGGAACAAGTTGTGAATTCCTGCTGAGCAAGGTGGACACTTTCATATGGAATCTGAATAACAGAGGGAGGGTAGTAGTGTTTTTTTCACCAGGTTTAAATGAAACATTTCTTTTTTCTTCTTTTGTTTTGAAAATAGCCCACTTTTCATTTAAAGTAACTTTTGTTTCAGTTTTGATTTAAAATTATACTTTGTTCTATTTCCACCTTTCCAGTCTGGAAAATTCTTTGGAACCTTTTTCTCCAAGAGTTTATTTTAAGGCATGGGAGAAGTTAATTTCAAATTGTAAGATTTCATGGTAGCTGAAAATTTTATTCTTAAAAAACCTTTTTATTCTTTAAAAAACCTTTTATTCTTTAAAAAACGTTATTCTTTAAAAAAACTTTAAAAATTTTATTCTAAAAAAACCCAAAATATGGCATTGTGTAAGAAAGAGGTTTGTTGCTTCATATCACAAGTAAAAGCTATTTTTTCATAAGATTCTACCTACCAAAAGAAGTGAATATATGTTTTTTAACAGAAACTGAGTACCTTTCACTGCATGTGGAAGGTATTTTCACAGTGCAGAACCCTGGGAGTGGATGGATGTGTCTTTATTTCCATTTTACACTCGTTTGACAATATTAGAGAGTTAAAGCAGTTGTCTGGGTTCTCATGAGACTGGCGTTGCAGCAAAAACAGAGCTCACATTTGGGTTGATTCAAAAATGTCAACAAATGACAGCTGCTGAGCTGCAGGACCCATGGCCATGTTTTCCCCTGGATCTTCTCCACAAAGGCATTCTTCATTCTGGTGGTGACACACAAGAGCTCTGGGAGAGTCACGGTGACAAAATAAAAACAGTTTGAGAAGTGAAGGTTTAATCCCCTCAAGTCCTTCACCAACAGAGTGGTTCTCCTTGTGCTTTCATTTCCAGGAACTTCACTGGGGCCAGTGATGCTACAGCAGTGTATGAGGAACAAGCTGGTCTTTTTTTATCCAGTGGGCATGGCCAAATAACAAATGAGGAAAATTAGGAAGGGAAAGAAGCAGCTTTGTCACATTTACTATACTTAGCCTTACCACACTTGGCTCTTGATGCAGACAGCTGTAATTCGGAAAAAGTTCCCTCATTAGCTGGCCCTAAAACATTTACAAAGCATCTGAATAATTGATACAATTTATGGTTTTATTGGTGGGAGCCATTAAATCCCCTCCTCCCAAACAGCATTAGGGAGGAAGCTTGGCAACATGCAGTAAAAAATGGAGCAGCTATTTAAAGAAAGTAAAGGACAAGAAAATTTTATTGGGCTTTCTGAGCATGATAACACTGAACAAGGCAGAGTTTCCAAATATCCACTTCTAAAAGTATTTTATAGTAAATGCAGCCAGTGTAATGTCAATGTTACAGGCTTTTCAGTGGAAGTTTTACAAGGTCTGCCTTTGAAACAACCCCGCTTATTTTTTATTTTATGCATGCTAACTTAATAATGTCAACTTGGAATTTGGATTGGTGCTGGATTCTGTCCTGCAAGTGAAATTATGGGAAAGGTAGCAAATGCTTAGGTAACTGTCTCTATTACATAAGGCTCATGTCGGGTAATTTCTGTTATTCTGCTCTGCTCTGATTAGTTTTACATCAAGGTACTGGCTAACAGTGATAAGTTATAGGCTTTATCTAACTAAAGTTAGCGTATATCAAATACACATGTATACCTGAAATAGCCTTCCAAAACTCCAGTCTTGGTCAAAAAGGAGAGAGTGGCATTTTTAGGGTACAGTTTATTTGACTATAGTCAAACATCTGTGTTCCACTTAATAGAATTTTGTCCTAAAATTGCTTGTTTCTTAGCATTAGTTGAAAAAAATCCCCACATGTACATAGTGCTTTTTAAGGTTGTCTGCGCTGTCCTACCTGTACCCAGCAGTGAGTATGGAGCATGGAGCATGGACATGGTAGTTAAGGAAGCTGGAGAGAGAGTACTGTCTGATGAGTCCTTATCAAAGCCAATGCTATAAGCCTTTAAGTTGAACAAGCATAGGAGTTCTAATGCTTTACTATGATCTGGGGGAAAATCCCCTAGCTGATAATGTTGGTTTTGAGTTTGATGGAAGAACCTGCCTGAGCAATGGATGTGTCAAGGCTTTCATGATTTACTCAGTTTTGCAGACTCCAGGTTCTATGAGCCTGTCAGAAAATTCCATAGGATTTTAGGCTTTGAGCAGCACAATACTGTATATACTGGAGGTTCATAGGTAAACTACATAAATTTATTTGAAAACAAAGGTGCCAGCTTTTACTCATTGCAGGATTTTACTGTTTATTTATTTTTAATATGGTGCTGGAAGCAGTTGCTTTCTGTTTTCTTATTTAAAGCTGTGCCTTGGTGTGGCCCTGGCCAAACAATAGAACAAGCTACGCATCTGCCAAGGATATCGTGATTCTCTGATTCCAGCCCAGCGGGCTGCAGTTAAAATAATCCAGCTGGCTCAGCAGCTATGGGGATGCCATTTATGATAGCACAGTATAAGTGGCAGGACTACTAACTCAGGCCTTCCTTTATCATTTTGCCTTCCCTGCTTTAGGCCCACCAGGACAGGATTTGCATGGTCAGAATTGCTGATTCTTCTGACTTCAGCTCCCTGTATTGTGCTGTTTCTGACAGCACAGTCCAGCTGTTTATTCATGTTTAATACATCTCCTAAGGGTGTTTGTAAAGGAAACAAACTGCCCCTTCAGGAAAGCAGCAAACAACCAAATCTCAGCTGCGTTTTACACAAATTACAGTGACTTGATTCCTGCTGTGCCTCAGCCTGTGGCACAGAGCGTCTGGGACACTGTCGAGTTTTCTCTGCTTTTCACAGCTGCTCAGTAAAGACGTAACTTGTACAATTTTTTATATGTGGGGGAGTGAGCTACATACCTGCTGTGTATCTAATTGAAAAACACAGATTCATGGTGTCACCTCAGCCTGTGTGAGCTGCATGGTGGGCGCTGCCACGTGGAGCTGCACCATTGCTGCTGAAAGGCATGTTCCTCTGATGCAGGCTGAATAACAGTGCTTGGCTCCTCTACAATGTCATTCTCAATGTTCAGGATCTGCAGGATGAAGCTCTGTGTTCTTTCTGTTGTGCTTGAAATGGCAGTTCCTCTGCTCATACTGCTTGCTGAAGCACATAGCGCAGTATACTCCATTTGACATTAACAAAAGCTCTTTTACGGACTTTGAAAAATGATGCTATTCAAGCAGATGGCAAATAGGAGCAAAACCTATTTGCACCTAGAGGTACAATTTACACCTAGAGGTGTGATTCCTTCCACCACAGAATGGTTGCCGAGCCAAAAGAGTGAGGTCATTTTGAATGCAAAAGGACAGAAGTGGAGTTTTCCAAGGTGGACATTTGGTCTCCTTAACTTGAGTGTCAGGAACAAAACATCCTTTTCTGCTGCCTTTTCAGACCACTATAAGTTTTGGCTGCAATGAAATGTTTTGCCTGCAGGTTATTATCTAAATGTTTATAATATTTTGGGTTTAGGTACAGTCCATTTTCCTCATCTTGATTCATCTCTATAGGGGTGCCATGGGTCTCTGTCAAACTGAGGTGACCTTGAATATCTGAGGCATCTCCAGGGCACTGGTTAATGTGAGATACTGAAGCTTTGTGCTCTGCTGAATTAGCAAATGGATGTTAGGCACCTAATGTGTCAATTTGTGATGCTGTTATTTAGACAACTATGTAAAGCCCTGGGTGCCTCTGCCAACAGAGGTGTTCTAAGCTCCTCCTTGCAGACATGAAGAAGAAGAAACTCTATTTGGGTGTTATTAATCTCATTGTAGAAAAGACATGTAAAATAGTTCAAATACCTTGCATCCTAGATATGCCCATTTTTCTTCATTCCTTGATTTATTTATGTCAAAGTAATTTATGCAACTAGCTCACATGTACATTGTAGACATTAAGTCAGATCATTGTAATTCCACTCAGGAGGTAATACCTGATAAACAAAAGAGACAACCTGCTGTTACCTAATCATAAGATCTCTGCTTAAAAACCGCAAGACTACAAAGAAAGGCAGAGACCAAACACCCATGGAGAATGTACCTTTGATATGCATAGTGTGTAGCTCATTAATTGGCTACTGTTTGGCCCAATGTGGGTAATATGATAAACATCTTGTGACATTGCAATGCTGTCATATATCTGATTTTACTGTGGACCAGTCAATTAAAATCAGAATAGATTTTTACTAGAACAGAGGCAGCTGTTTGGGTATTTTTAGTAGATAATATCTATGAAGATTTATTTTTCTTATAGAGATGTTGGGTAAAGGTATCAAGCAACTAGGATGGAATATTTAATTGGTAAAGTTGTATCAGCCCATACAATAGAATACTCTGAGTTTACTTTGAAGTTGTGGATAACGGATATAGCTAATTAAGCATTATGGTATAAAAATTTAAAAAGGTGAAACCTATAAACTTTCTACAATGGTTTTTTAATAGGTTTTTTATCATATCTTGTATTTGTATTCTTTTTTCCAAACTTTGATTGTGACTCTAAGAACACTTGTATTTTGTTAAAGTAGCCCTGATTTTTCTCTAAAGGAAATAGCTCATTTATGCATTCTTTGTGGACACTCATTTTCATTAATAGTTCAATTATGTATTTTTTTATCAGCCAATGAGTTAACAAATCAAAACACAGAATAAGAAAAACCCACCTCGTGGAACTCATGCTGTGCAAAAATGTGTTTATTTTTTTCACATCTATATCTTCAGCTTAGGAAGTAGTTTGAGATATAACATGCTGTGTCCTATTTCTTTCTAGGTCTCCTATGTTAAAGCCATCGACATTTGGATGGCTGTGTGTCTTCTCTTTGTCTTTGCTGCTTTGCTGGAATATGCAGCAGTCAACTTTGTTTCACGGCAGCACAAAGAATTCCTGAGGCTTCGGAGAAGGCAAAGAAGACAAAACAAGGTACAGCTGCTCTTTACCTGGGGAGGCTGAATGTGCCCTCACTGCCCTGCTCATCTGTAGCTGATGTCCTACCTCACTTCTTGCCCTTGCAGGAGAGCCTTTTTCTAAACTTTCCTTTTGAGTGATTTACTCCTCGATAAAGAGTTCGTAATTGGCTGTCGAGTTTATTTGCAGTATATTAAGTTATTGACAAATGTCAGTAATTGGTCACCAATTCCAAGAATTTTCTTCCCTTCATGCAACTGCTGAGGCAGCTGGACCTCTACAAATACTGTGCTACTACATGGCACCATCAGTAGATAAAGAACAGTTGGATGCAATGACATAATAGAGGAATGATATTATCCAGGTGTGCTGTCATCATGAACATGCCTGAGATCTGTCTTTTCTAGTACTGCCCTAGCTATGCTAAAATGGGACATTCCCTAGGATAGCCCATTGCAATGATTTGCAGTTCTGCCCTCCCTTTTACACCACCAGCAGCTGGTGTCTTTCCCATCTGAAACCAGGAAACATGGCCATTTTAAAAAAAGGAGAAGGATTAGGAGAATTTCCTCTTGGGCTTCTGTCATTTCACAGTTTGCCTCTGATGCAAACTTCAAATTTTTAGCAAAAGACCTCTTTGTGACTGTCATCATCACAGAATTTTATGCCAGTGACTGACATGTAGAAGAGGGGATTGTTCGTAACCTAGATGTCAGTCTAGAAATAATTTTAGAGGACTGTCCATCTGTCCTGGGTTGTTTTGTTGGTTTTTTTCCCATTAAATGAGAAGACAAGAGTAGACATTAAATTGAATTTTATTCGAGTCATGATCATTCCCATGTCTAGAGAATCTGGAACTGTAAACTCTACATATATATTCGCTAGGTGAAGTAAATATTTGCTTGAGCTGCACGAGTGCTTCAAGCCACATATAATGGTTTCCTTTACAAGAGGGATGACAACAATGGCACAGGGCATTTGTGTTTTGACAGGCCTGTCTAATAAATGTTCTGTAGGTAATGTAATATTTGATGGATACTCTGGGAAGAAAGCTGTTCTCTAGTTTAATATTATTGTCAGATGAATTGAGATTCCAGTGAAGATTAGATTACAGGAGAGAGCAGAGCTGCTTGCCTGTCTACAGGCCACATGCGCTGCCACTAGAAGCCTTTGTTTTCAAACCCAGCATGGCAGCAGCAGAAGCTTCTGTATGGCATCTGTAATTTCATTTTTGGATGCAAGATCTGTTTTTGTGAACAAGTAGCCGTCCTTGGTAAGTAATAGTATCCAGTGACATTACTCAAGTTTATGAGATTTCGGTAGTAGTCATTCATCTGTTTCGAAAGCTATTATTTTGGTGACTGTGAAAAGAAAGTTATTTAAAACCAAATCAGCAGAAGACTTGTGTTTATCCTAAGCCTCGGGGTGCATGGATTTTTTGCAAAATAGGTAACAGCATAATTAAATACAAGGAAATATGCAGCTGAGTAAGCGAGACCTATCCATTTGCATAGGCTTGCTTTTTTCCTATGAATCTGGTTGCACAAATTTCAAAATAGGGAATGTTACTAAGACCTCTTTAGGAGGTATTTTCTGCACCTCTGTACTTGATTTTGTCTCTCACGATTTTCTCAGTTTATTTTGCCTTGAAAGTGATTCTCGTTGTTTTGCATGATGGTCTTCTCTAACCAAGCCATTCTTCTCTTTGCCTGTTGTGTGTGTGTGTGTCGTCATGCTGCTGCTGTGGTATTCCCATTCTTGCTGCTGCTATCTATGCTGACACTCTGGGGACAGGCACAGACTGTGGCTGTTGGGAATGAGAGCGTTGAGTCCGTGCGGCGCATGAATGGCTTGCGGAGCAAAGAGTCATCAGCTTACGGGACAGTGAATCAGATCGGCAATTCAAGTTTGAGGGTAAAGCTGTAGTGAGAAAGAGAAAACAAGAGAGATTTAGTATGTGCAACGATGCCATAAATCAGCAAAATGGACCATTTTGATTGGCATCACTAGTAGTCTCTTGCATTCTCTTTGCTAAATGCCCCCACAAAATACACAGTGCTGTCCCCAGCATGAACAGCAGTTTCATGTTGTACAATCTTACGGCCCACCCTTATGCTTGCTTTTTACTGTGGCTGGGCTATGCCACCCCTATTTCCACACTCTTGAGGAAAGTGCATGCATATTCAGCAGCTTGGTCCTGTGTAAAGATAGAGTGAATGGGGTGGGGGGAGAGGGCCATAGGAAATGCCTTGAGACAGTAAATCCCACATTGTGTCATCTTTCAGATGAGCGTGTTCCAACAGAATGCGGTATGTATAACAAAATGCATTTTTCTTGCTGTGGTATTTACTCCTGAACTGTCAACCTGCAGCCTTCCTCATCATGATGTCCCAAGCTCTGCTTAGTGGAGTATGAATAGCTATGAATGAAAAAAGTATTTCCTTGGTTTCTTTTTATTTGCTTGGAGAAGAGCCATGAAGTTAAAATCTTTTACACCGTGTAACGTAGCAGATCAAAAGCAATATGATAGCAGCTGATACATCCAGAGCAGGGGTGAGTTGTGGAGGCAATAAAATCAATGATGGAGAAAGAAACAAGCTTAGTGTGCAGTTCACTGCTTGCTACTAGTGGCTGAGGAATGAAATGTGTTCATTTAAATAAAATGGGACTGGGGTTTTAATCTTTCAGGACTTGATTTCCCAGAACAAAAACATTGTCTGAGATACTCTTGAGCTGTAATGGGCTTCCAACTTTGATCAAGCTCTGTGAAGTCATGTTATTATAAAATGCAGATGAATTCAGTGAATTTTGTACACTGTAAAGGGACTTAGTAGCTTCCAAAATCAAAGCAAAACTCACAGTTCGTATTACGGAGCAAAATTAAGATGGAGGGTTTACAATGCAATAAATAATTTGCTTTCAGAGCTACAACATCAAGCAGCAGAAGAGAGCCTTACTTTCTGGATATTTTCTATTGTACTTTCTAATAATATTTACATACATACAAAAACTGAATATAAAAAGAAGAAAAAATGAGAGGCTTTCTAGGAGATATGACCAGTATTAATATGCTGCCACTGAAAAGCTGATGCATACAGCTACAAAAGAAGTCCAAGTACTCAGTGCTGCATATCTCACCAATTACAAAGTGCAGGTAGTTCAGTTAAAGTTTGTGTAAGTTGTGGTTATCCCCTCCTTTAGGGAAGCTTGCAGAAACCTCTCCTCTCCTTTAGAATGTTGTGCATTACACAGACAACCAGGGAGGTTCTCAGAGGGGCTGTGTCGCTGCAGTGCCTTCACTGCAGAGCCCTAAGAGCTGGAGCTGCTCTGGTGTTGTTTTCCCCTGGAGAACTCCCATCACATAACTGATGCACACTTGAGAGGTCAACAGAGGAGATGTAGCAAGGCAGAGGTTTCTGGAGCAATGCTGCCACGGTTGCAGCTTTCTGCTCAAGAGAAGGATGTTTATGCACAGAAGAGAACATGGGAGCAGAGCCTGTGGTGCCACAAGGAACCTCACAGGCAGGGAACTTGATTTGTTGAGGTATTGCTCACTGAACCAAAGCTTGTGTTGAGTGCAAATGTGAAAGTCGTAGTCAAAAGCAGACAGTGTAAGAGTGTGGTTGAGTATCTATACTGCATCGCTCAGTGCTAATCAAGGGAGAGGAAAAAGGTGCTGAAGTACACCTGGCCTTGGTTCTTGGATTTGCAACTTCATCTACAGGACAAGAAAATACCTGTTCTCAGTTTTGTAAGCCTGTATCTCTGGCACTGCTTTTGTCATTGTCTGTGCTGGGACTTGCTCTTCTTAGTGCTGCAACCCTCAGACCAGTTAGTCTGAGCAGACATCTTAAGAGACCATCAAATCTCCTAAATCAAGCATCAGATTGTTAATGTTTTCTAGGAAAAGTCTGGGTTGTATTGTTGTAATACAATTGTCCAGAAATTGTATTACAGATGAATCATTTGAAAGGACAGCTTTATCAGGACTTGTAGGCATCTTCCACACACACAAAATCACATTATCCTCAGGTTATCAGTGCTTCACTCTGTCTGTCTTCCTCACACAATTTCTATGGAAGGAAGCATTCAAAGTTTGTCCTAAACGTTCATGTAGCCTTTCTGCTCAAGTTAAATACACCCATCATTATAAATAAGCTTGTGTTTAATACTTGATTGCTGAGAGAAATTATTGCCTATTTCTTGTATATCATGGTGCAATAGAGAGAGTACAGGCTGCAGAAGCCAGGAGTCTAATGGTACTGAGGATGTACTGAGGTACTGAGGAAGTTACATTATATTAAATTCTAAATTTTTATGGTGCCAGATTACTTGAAAGAAAATAACTTATTTTAAAAATATGCTTTTTAATAATTAAACATTATTTCTTAGTTTTCAAAATGATGGGCTTCTAGGGAAGCAGAACTGTTTACACAGGTTCAATCATCCCTTTTGGAAAACAATAACTATTATTTTATATGATCAGTAGTCAAAATGAATCACAGTATACACTAGTATTCATATCAGCATCTCAAAGATGACTTCCTAAATTATATGTGTGATGGTTACCAGTGTGACCAAGACTAGGGGTTAAGTTTGGGACTGTTAGTGTTAAAAGCAATACGTTGTAGCTTGAATGAAGAACTGTGCAGGGAGATGTGACAGGTATAATCCCATGTGGAGGGCACACAGAGCAATACAAATAACAATGCTGCAACCAAGGGGATCCACATGCATGCAGATTAGCAAAGGGGTCACAAATGGTGTTTTCAAGTGAAAGAGCTGGGACTGGGACTAAGTGTGATTACAGAAGCAAAGGATAACTCTCTAAGCAAAGCTGGAAGAACCTGGTTGAATTCTTCAGAGCATTGTTGGCCTTCGGATGGAGCGGCCAGTGGTGAAGCAAGTACCACAAGTGCCCAAACAAAGTCACTGAGATAGTACAGTATTTCTACCTTTCAACAGGAGAACAGATATGCATTGAGCATCACCAGCTTCTACAGACTATCTCTACCATTTTAATCGTACTGAAATTCCTCTGTCAGATCCCAAAATAATTTTCTATGGTTTTCTAGACTTGCCCCTAGAAAAAAAGTCAGTGCCTTCAGCCTAGCTTTGCCTTTAACGCACTTGGCACGGCTGTCCCTGGTGGGAATGTTTTCCTGCTGTCACCGTGCGCAGCGCGTTCGGCGGGAGGATGTGTGCGCGCGCGTTATGTAAGGTGCCGCATCATGTGAATAATGGAAGTGCTCAAGGAAAGCCCTTTTGCTGAGCTATTTTTGGGACTCGCTGAACAAGCTCAAACACACGAGTTTCATTGTGAAAAATAGGAATCTGAGTCTGAATGGCTCTTTCTCTCTCTCTCTCACATCTTGCTTACTTAATGGATTAAAGCGCATGTAGCTTCTGCTGTAGATAAACACCCTCAAGATACTGCAGTTACTTTTATTTCTCCAGGGCAATTGCATTAGTGCTTTAATGTAACTGTGCAGATAAAAATCCAGTAGAGGATAAGTACAAAAAAAAATATCATTTAGCTTGAAGTTATAGTCCCACATACAACTGCAGTGAATATTTAGCTGTAGTTAAACAATAGACACAATTCGCTGCCTCATGTTGCCATGTCACTTTGTGGCTCATCTGAATGTCCTTTTCTGTCTTTTTATATTGAGCGTGAATAAGCTAAGAGTGGCCCTATTTAATATCAGTGGAAGTATCTGTATTGTTTATAAAATGGACATATCTCATGTACTTTAAACATTTAAAAACCCCGTCATCTCAAATTTGAAAATTATCTTGATATAAATCCTTAGTCTAGCTCTAGGCACAAATCTAGAGACATGAGTTCCCAAAGAAAGAGCAAACCTGTAAAAAAAAGCAATTCAGCCATGGGGGTGGTATCCAAGCAATGGATCAAAAAATTCTAATAAGAGCAGTTAGACCAGATGGAGAGCCTAAATTTACTGGAAATGTAGATTTTTCGGTGAAAAGCAAACACAGACAAAGAAACAGTGGAAGAGAAAAATTTGGTTTCATAGTGTCCTGTTTACAAGGGTAATTGAAAGTGAAATGGAAGCTTTTCCCTCCCTTACTGGAGAAAGGAAGGTTAAAAATTCTAAACAAATTACTGTGTTTTGTGTATTTTATTGCATCAGACACAAAAAGATGATGGACTGTGGTGGGGTGGATGTTTTGCCCCAAACCAAGAAACAGAAGAGAAAATGGATTGCATTTCAGAATTCTCTTTCTCTTGCATTTCAAGGGAGAGAATTCTGAAAACCAAATAAAAAAACACGAAACATTCTGTAACAACTGGCAGACCAATTTATGGAACATGTCATACCAGTTCCTGAGAAAGTCCCAAATATCTGAACAATAATTGAAGTGGGTAGAGTGCTAGTGCACAAGCCGGAGTAATGGAATTCAGGTGCCAGAGTAGAAGAAAAACCAGGAGAACAAAATCAGGAAAAAAAATTAGAATTTCTGGGGGGAAAAAACTCCAAACAAACAGCATCAAACCACAAAAAAAACCACAGCAAACAAAAACAAAGCAAAACAAACAAACAAGAAAAGAAACACACAGAAAATGAGAACAAGAAAATCATGGCTAATCTAGAAAGGGTGGAAACCAGAGAAGTGGGTAACTGGTGGGGATGCAGAATGATGAATTTTTATACCCACTGAACTGATCAGAGGTACAACAAGTGGTACTCTGTGGGGCGGGGGACAGATATTGGAACTGTAGGGACCATGCATGGCACCAAAGCAGCAAACAGGACATGATGCAGTATAATAACTCACATTGCCCAGCTTGCAAATACTTAAAAAATTATTCCTTATGGTCTAATAGGATAGGAACAGGACATAAGCTGCAGGACAGCAATTTTACAGTACTTCCAGTCTGGGGTGATGAAGTGACTGTGTGCTGTACCACATGGGACAGGTAGGACTGGAAAAGTCAGGAGTGCTGGATAAAGTTTTTTCTTGTTTGCTCAGTAGTGGAACTTTGCTTTAGAAACTCTGAGTCCTCTCTTGTACCTGCCCAGCATGCAGTGGCTGAGAGAATCAGCTCTGAACTGACAAGCCTTAGAGACTGAAGTTTGCACTTCACTCAAGTTTGTCCTGTTAGTTACTCCTGAACAGCAGGAGACACACCAAAAATGAACTCTGCAGTTTTCCAGCTCATGAAAGGTACTCTCCAGCTGGGTGCAAATGTCTTATTTCTTATTATACCTAGGGGAGAGTGCAAACTGAAAATAGGGCAAAGGAAGTTAGAAAGAGACAGGAAACGTTCTTATTTTTGAAGCTTTAAAGCAGCAAGTGGCTTTTCAAGAACCATCTGCCACAGGCACCAGATTTTTGTTTTCCAGATTATTTTAGAAAATGGTGATTCTTTCATTGGATGTGTTCTGGCCCACCTCATATCACTCCAGACAGAGAGTGAAAAGCCATCACAATTCAAAGATATAGGCTTAGGCAGCACAAGAGACAACTTCACCCCCAAACTTTGTTCTTTCATTGTAGGTAGCTTATCTTGACTCTTTCCATGGCCAGAGTCAGCACCCAGTGAGGCCTTGGCGTCAGGGTTTCTCACTGCTGTGATGGCCAGGTCCTCTTTCCAATGGAGGAAGTGAAGGCACCAGGATGGGAGCAGTTTCTGATCCATCATTGCCAGAGGTCTGTCGTGATGCTTCATATCAGTTCTGAGTTCTGTCCCAGGCCTCATTTTCAACAGCAAAAAAAATATTTCAGTGTTGGTAAATATAAATTAGTATTTCTACATGAGAGTGAAGGGGTTGAGCAGCTAGACCCAAGCACAATGCAGGCTGAGAATGCCAGCACTCTGTACCCATGTATTCCCAGCCTCACTAGCAGCCCTGCTCACCCTGTGGATCTCCAGAGCATACTACACCAGTTGTATCAAATTACATGGAAACTGGTGAGATGGTCAAGTGTTCAGTAGGATCCATGAAATGCATATTTACATCTGACCCAATTAATCCCCTTCTCCACAGGGGATAGAAGCTGCTATTTGAATGTAATTAATTGTGAAGCATTCTGTAATGATGTTGTCCAAATGGCATTGTTCAAAACCAAATTGTATTAACAAGGCTGCTGAAAGCTCATTCTCTCTCAAGTCTGAAAAACTTCATGGGTTCCAGTAAAATCCAGTTTTTACAGTACTTTTAAAAAAGTGACGTTGAAACCATTTATTTCTCCACCTTTATTTTTTTTTCCTGGGGGAAAGCAGCCTTGTTTATAGTCATTCCTGTTCAAGTTGACAGCTTTTCTTATGGCAAGCTGATCACTCAGAGCCTGATTCTGACTCATGGGGCTTGATTTAATGATCACATGTGTATATTCCTCTTGATCCACTGCTGGAGAAAGATGCTATTTACTACAATGTGATAACTTGCAGTTGGATATTTCTCGTGTGGCCCGATATTTTAATTTGTTTGTTTGGTTGGTTGGTTGGTTGCTTTTTTGTTGGTGGTTTTTGTGGGTTTCCTTTTTGTTTGGGTATTTTTTTTGGTGGGGGGGTAACACTAATCTTGCACTGGGTGTTACTGGGAGCAGATGGATAGAATAGATGAGGAAGGAGATTTTCTTTTCTACAACATGAGGAGGGGGCTAGGGGTAGTTGTACTGGAAGGAATTAACACCTTGAAACACTATATATTCTGAGCACTTGTTTCTGAGTCTTGCAGAGTCCTCACAAAGACTAATTTCAAGTTGGGAGCACTTGAAAATTCCATGCCAAGCCAAACCATAAGTCACTAAAAGTTTACTCACTTCCACTCTTCCACTCTCTGTGAACTCTCAGTGGTATCTCAGAGCTGTCCACTGGCTCTTCCCACACTCTACGTCTTCACTACAGCAGGATCAACGTCAAGAAGGACTTATTATTGAAAAGCTTCATTTTCCATTGGCTGCTTGAATATATCTGGCACACTGAGCATGTCAGAGTGTTTTTAGCTCCTGGAGAAACAGATTGGAAAGGTCAGAAAATGCTGCTGTGTTTGCCAATGCACATGAGGTGCCAGAAGTCCAGAATCCTACCTGTGAATTTCTGCACTGATCCTGTAACTTCTCTTTGAGAAAGGACATAACTCTTAAAGTAATCTAATTGCTAACTTTTATATGTAATTTTTCATATAGATTCGTGTGTTCATTTGTACATACAAATAATCCACCTGCATAAATGCAAGTTTTTCACCAAGGGTCCAAGGTTTAATTTTCTCTGCAGTAACGTGACAAGATTCTTAGGAGACATGACACCTTTGCTTTCATGCTTCACCTCACTCTCTTCAAGTGGTTCCTCATGTGTGTTGTGATATAACCCTTTCTGCTAGTCCTGTGGAAGTGCTCTGCCTGTGACTCATTCCCTTTTCTGTTAAGCCTTCCCAAGCCTGCTGGTGGTAGAGACTTGCTTTCAGGTTCTCTGTAATCTTCATCTGTCAAAAGAATAGCTACTTTAGAATAGAGATCACAAACTCTGTTCATTAGAGGTTATCTGAGTTGCACACATACAAGATCTTGCACATCATTCTAGAATAGAAAGTTGTGCATTTTCTCTTCAGGATGTAAAGTCTTACAGGCATCTGCAAGTAGCAGTCTTGACGCTCTCTAGCACAAAATTTCCATGACATTTATCTATTATCTGTTAACTTATGCCAGATTTCTTTCTTACTTCCTCAGTGGAATCAGGCACCAAGTCTATTCATTTGCCCCATCAGCAGAATTTTCAACTTCTGGGTTTTTTTTTTTTTTGGTGCTGATCCTCACAGGAAAAGAAATTCTAGCAAGTCTAATAAAGCATGATGCCACTACAGCTGGTGAGATAGAGAGAACTTGTGCATCACAGGATGGTCTTTTATAGCCCTTGGTAATTCTGTGTGTAAATCCTTCAAGGTGCTAATGCTCTTTTTTCACCATTACACACCTAGTTAGATGAATTAAGGGATATTTGTCTGGTGCAAGTGTTTCATTGCATGTCCAGAATGGGTGGGGTATACACCAATGAGTGGTTAATCAAGTCTTCTGAAAAATCACTATGTGCTCTTGTTCAGTGGCTTTCCTGCACTGCTAATAGACTTTATGTGTTTTGCTTATAACCTTCCAGTGGCTCTTGCAGAAGACAGTGGCCTTTCTTTCAAGATTTGCAAGCTCTTGCCCCATCTTTTGGAATAGAGGCAAATTATGCACCTATTTCACTGCAGTTTCCTTGTTTGACCGTAATGACAGCTGATCTTCCATCAGAGAGGTGCCTCCTGGGGTACAAACAAATACCTCCAAGGCATTTATTTTGGAACAAACACACGTGTATGTGTGCGTGTGTGTGTGTGTGTCCAAGACCAAAATGCAGAAGTGCCATAACTTATTTTAGATACTATTCTCCCTCCATTAGTTTTACACTGTATTTCCCACAGAGGTCTCTGGATTTGTTTTGTGCCTGCCTACTTAGTAATTGCCAGTTTTCCCCCATATTGGCATATCCTGCCATGCCCAGGCTTCAGTTTTCCTGAATTTATTAATTCTGGTTCTCCTTTTGAGCATCTTCCATTTGGGTATCATGCTTCTCACTCCAGGTAGCCTCACCAATATTTCTAGATATGAATTCTCAAGCAAAATTAAAGAGGATTAGGGTTTTTAAAATTTATCTGCTACTTTCAAAATTATTGCTCCATATAGCTTGTTTTTTAATTACTTCTCATCTGTTTCCTACCAAGCATGAACTTAGATGCTCGTCCTCATTTGCAAAGATGTTTTTTGGTTTTTCAACCTACTCACTGTGTTTTTCATGTAGCATTTGTTTTCAGCTCTACCTTTCTAGCTAGCAACAGTTTCATTTCTTATCATGGACCCCATAAAACTGGATTCCTATCAGAAATAAGATATATCTTTATTATAGGGTTTTTTAATGCTTATAAAAACTTGTTTTAACAATGCCTATGGAAAGGCATAACATTGAATTTAGATTCTCATTTTCAAGTTTACATCTTAGGAAAAACAGACTTGTCACCTTTTCAATCTTAACATGCAGCATTATAGTCATGAAATGAAAGGATTTGGTAGGAACATTTATTTTTGTCATTATCCAGACTTTTGAGTTAAATAGCCAGTGTAGCTTTGAAATTCATGAGGCAGTTGTTCAGCAGCTGGCCACATCTCTGTGCTGTGGGAAGGTCCATCTGGAGATGACAAACTCCAAGAAGGCTGTCCTGTGTTGGGCCAGGGCTCTGCCTTGATGGGAAGATCTCTGGCAGCAATCTGTCCTTGATGCATCCTCCTGGGCTCCAGGACGTTGCAGCTCAAGGACTTTCCAAACCAGAGGTGGTATTTTTGTGATGAGCAGCCTTTGCTATTTATGGATAGAGCAGTCAGTTCAATGTGATGATTCATGAATTATTAAAATACTTCTTTAAAACTTGCTATGAGTTGTTCATATGAGGTCTGCATCACTTGTGGGACTAGGAGTCTGTATGGCCACTGGAGCCAATGGGAGTGCAGGCTGGAGGGAAAAGGGTATTGGAAGCGGAGGAAGATCTGGTGTGAGGTGAATCCAAAGATAGAAATGACCAAAACTCTGTATTAGATGAAAGCAAACAGGATGACTAATGGTTTTGCAAACTGTAGTGCATATCCACAGTGTTTGGTGGGTATTTGTCACGAGCAAAGTAACCCTGAGTTCAGTGACTGTGCCTGCAAGGAGGGCAGGGTTGAAAGACAAAGGAGGGGAGGCAGTTGTGCTAGTTTTCTTTCCTTATCTGATGTGTTTCTGTTTGCACAATTACACAAACAACAGCAGGAACAAAATCAGCACATTTAGGGATTTAGAACAAGACAATTTCATTCTGCCATTTCAGGTTTCTCGGGTGGTGGCTGGGGGGTGACTAGTGGTCCTTAGCCCATGCAAAGAAGAAAAAGCAATGGGGAAAACAAGATTATTTCCTCTCATAATTAAAAGTGTTTAATGATTTCCTTTTTAAATGTTAAGTCAGTGCTGCTGTTCCAAACTTTCACCTTGGCTTTAGACTTTATTTAAAAGCAATTGATTATCTAGCTGTTGCAGTTCTCTTTTAAAATGTCTTTGAGAACTGACATTTTGTACCTTATCTTGAAGATGTCCTAGATTTGTCTGTCATGAACTCTAGTGGAGTCAGTTTTATATTTTTTCTAATGGGTTGGTCTTTTATTATGCTGCCCTTACTGTTACCTGTGCTAGATGTTCATGCAATGGAGACACAAAATGTACTTTTTTCATAGGGACCAGACAGGAGTGTGAAGAAAAAACAATAAAAAAGTCGAGACAAGGTAGCTTTTTTCAGGCACAGAAAATGTTGTCTTGCTTCCTAAATGTAAATACTGCTTTTTTTCAAGTTTGCACAAAGGATGTTTTTCCCCAAAGACATGACAGCTCTTTTAAGATGCTCTGGTGCTGTATGCTGCTGTTCTTTGACTTCTAGATACTGGGGATGCCTGTTTATGTTGCCTGTCTCTTATTTGCTCTTTGATCTTTGTTCACTTTCCCTTGCGGCTTATATTGTGTTATTTTGTTGTAAAAATAATCTATTTGAATTTTACTTCTTGATGCATGGAGACTGCTGCTTTTGTCACACTTCTCTGTACTGTTAGTGCTTTCCTCTTTGGTGAGTTCTCTTGTGAGTATTTGTGTAGCTGGGGTTGAATATCAGATTTATATAATGACGACATATCTTTTTCATCAGATGCTGTGTTTGAATCTAACAGCTGCTATTTCATGAATATTTTTGAAGCCCATGTGAAGCTTAGTGATGTTTTTATTGCATGTGGCATCCCAGTCAGTGTTCTCAGCACCTCACCCTTTTCCTGTCACTGCTGTATGTTCCTTGCTGCCACACCTGACTCTTGTGAGTCTGTCCAAATATTTGCCTCCTTTAGCTATGAAACATGAACCCCATTCTCCCATGGTGAGGTCTCATTCATCTGAGGGGAGATAGAAAGGCATTTAGCCAAAACACCATACCCCAGGGGTACAGGGGTGCCCAAAGGGTAATCAGTATGACATGGTGGGATGTAAATTTTCACCTTTCTTTTACCAGAAGTCTTCCCTCCTTGCCTTCGATTTCAGAGTGAAGATATCTTAGGAACTGGTACCATATGAATCTGGGGATCTTTTCTGCTGGCAGCTTTCAAACCTTCGAAGCAAAGAGGCTTAGAGTTTAGCCTCTTTGCATTTTTAAAGCTTTACAATTTAGAGGAAGCTGTTTGGCCTGGACAGTGATTGATTTCTATTCTATTCTTCAGACTACAAGCACAGAATTGTAGGATGGCAGGGAACAGGACCAGAAGAGCCCTTGAGAGCCAGCTGGCAGAGCCAGCACCAGGCAATGCACTGGACAATTTACAGTAGCTGAAAATATTAATCAGTGCTGTTAAACATTCTTCTGTAATGTGCCCAGTATATCAGGAGTGAGTTTAAAAGAGATTTGTCAGGGATTGCTCCTAAGGGAGAGTGTGAGCTGAATTATATCTTTTTGTAGATGTGCTGACCCATAGCTGAGTATTTACAATTTACATCCTGTAATTCTCTTTGACTTGCAAGTACTTCTGGAGCAAAGGTGAGTAAAAAAGTCTCTGAACAATTTACCACTCTGGACAGAAATAGTGATAGGCTCTTTCTGTCCCAGCAGTGTTTGCTTCCCCTTCCTTCTGCAGCAACACAGATTACAGCTGTAGATATGCTGCTGAAATACAGCTACACAGGTTTGTATTTTGTAACTCATGCCAATCTTCTACTGAGATGCCTGCTTTTTTATTTGTGGGATCTCTTTCTTTCTCAGCTGCCCTTCACCCTTTAGCCCCTTTAGAGGCTGCCCCAGACTTTAACTTCTGTCTGGACTGAGGAAGCAATTTCTCAACATGTAGATGAGGAGCCAAGATTAATCCAAGAGTTATTTTGAAAGAGATATATAACATATAAATGCATTATACAGTCTAAAAACAACCTGCCTGAGCAATTAGCTCAGTAATCAGACATTTTAAAACAGTGGCAGAAGAGCAGAGCTATGGATTATAATGCACAATGATTTAGGTTATTTAATAGAAAGCATGCAGAATTTTCATTACTATCAGGAGATTTTACATTTGCTGCAAGTACTCCTGTGGGTTGCTAATGTGACAACTGTGGTATGACGAGGAGGGAGCACATAAGGCAAGACTTGAAATCTGGCAGATAGGAATACAGAGTACAGAGACTATTTCATTTCAGGCCTGCAAGAGAGCACATTTCTGAAATGAGTATGTGACAAGAGGAAAGTATTGGATTTCTGTGTGAGGAGCTGCCAAGTCAGACAAACAGCAGCCATGTATTATCTGTGATGGTGAAAAGATCACATCACTTGTAACCTTTGAAGCAATAGGGAAACCGAACACGGCGTCATTTTATAATGATCTAAGAGAGAACCCTCTCTTTCCCTCCCCTCCCT
Source organism: Zonotrichia leucophrys gambelii (assembly GCF_028769735.1). Taxonomy (NCBI): domain Eukaryota; kingdom Metazoa; phylum Chordata; class Aves; order Passeriformes; family Passerellidae; genus Zonotrichia; species Zonotrichia leucophrys. The sequence goes on along the minus strand of NC_088169.1, from coordinate 18,475,377 downwards.
GGTTATATATAGCTGTTAGAGAGAGCCCTGCTGAGCAGAAAATGGAGCATATGATCAAGGGCAGTCCAGTGAGTCAATTTACTGACTAATACTGTAGATTATCATGTCAAATATATAGCACCAGCAGTATGAGCAATAATGAAGCCTAGTTTATTTATTTCCTGTAAATTGATATCAAGGTGTGATTGGAATTGTCACACCTTGGATATATGAGCCATATTCTCTTAATCATCCAAAACAAATTGCTTTATTCTTTATAGTGACTTCTATTTTAGGACCCATTCCAAAATTGGCAAGCTGAAACCATCTATTTAAATGTGTCAAACACGTTTAGAATATCCTCTAGACCACTGTCCCCTCAGGTGATGGTTCACTGGTCTCACACTTTGAAATACCTGCTCCCTTCAGACCCAAAGAAGGGATAGCTCAGACTTTCATCCTGTGGGAAGAAATCATTCAGCACAGCACCATGCAGAGACACCCTAAATGAACTCCAGCATCATCAGTAAAACATCCAGCTGTGAAGCCAACAGGGAAAAACACTCGTGGAAACCCCAGATGGCCATTGAAGGGAGCCTTTCCTTGCCTGGTTTTATATTTTCCTATGTGTCAGTGAGCAATTATGGGGGGGATATTGCCAATATTGTGCAGTCAATACTGGGTCAAACTGATCACTGCCTGAAGAGAAGTTACAGTTAAGCAACCTGCGAAAAATTCCACCCCAAACAGAAGGAGTTAATTTTAATTTAGCTGTACAATACCAGACTTGTGTTTTACTGGTTTCCAAGCTCCAGGTGAAAGTCTAATTCCCTATGGGTCTGTCAAAATTTGAGTGGGAGCAAAAACTTAGGGAATTAACATTTGAATTGCAAATCACTGCCATTCCTTTGGGGTTAAGAATCATAATCGATGTTATTGATTTCCAAAGTCCTTTGTCTAAGAGATGAGTAACTGAAGAGGCTTTTATGAACTGTTTGCTAGCAGTAAGTCACAAAACCCAAATATTGCATTCTGTTAAGTATCATTTCCTGAAACTGGTGAGTAAACTTTTACAGAAATTAGCAGAGTGTTATAAATTTAGCACATATAAGGAAAAGCAGATGGTACTGCTGTGATTGGACATGTCATTGGAGTATTCCAGAGCATGCCAAGTCTTTAATCTCTTACTATTTGCATATACTACCACATTACTTAGTTTTCAGTAGACTAGAACATGTGCTATGCACAAACGACAATCCTTTTTACTGAGCTTTAAACTTAGAATAAAAACAAAATTCCATTTGCTGGTTTTGCAGCACTTGTGATCATTTTCCAAAGCCTCCCAAAGGTTCCTGTTGCATATTCTGGTTGGTCAGAACACAGTCACAGATTGCTGCATGGACCCACACACTTGGTGATCCTCAGCTTTCCCTGCCAGCAATGGGACAGGCTGTGTGTCAGGAGCAGTAGATCAAATGAGAAGCATCACATTTCAAAATGCTTTATGGTACTGTAAATTCTTTGAGCACTTATCAACTCTGTGGATTTCCAAAAGCAGATTATTTTAATTAAAAACAAGCAAACAAACCAACAAACAAACCCAACATCAAAACAAACCAAACAAACAAACAACAACATCAACAAAACAAACAAACCCAACATCAACAAAAGAAAACAAAATCTAATTCCTGGCTATTCTTAAAACATAGAGTAACACCTCTCAGTTTAGAGATGGTCTTGACAAGGTGGAGTTCTACTTTAATAGCTTGCCTTTTCTTTGGAGGAAGATAATTTAGCTGCTAAGAGCAGAAAGGGCTACAGCAGATAGGACCTAAGGAAGGAACTGAATTTTGCAAGCAGAAGGTATGGGCCGCATATAAGGAAAACAGTGAGGATAAAAGCATCAGAGAGGAGGTAGGCAAAAACAGGTCTGGGAGGCAGAATGTGTCAGAGAAAAAAAGTTAAAAAGGAGTTAAGAGAAGAGATAGTTGCAGAAATTAGGAGACAGGGAAGCAAAGGACCAAGAGTAAATATCAAATTGCCTGTGTTTCACATTAGACCCCATTCTAAGACCCCATTCATGTTTCCAGCTCATTAGAACCCATTCCCATGGCTTCTAAGACCCCGTTCATGTTTCCAGCTCAGAGGACAACAAATCAGTTTAATGCCCACCCATTCTGACTGTACAGTTTGTGTAATATCCTACTGTACAGAACGTAGGTTGTCACCAAACAACACTTTTTGTCTCTTCCTGCCTGCTACTCATGGAGCTCTTGGATGTTCAGTGGATGTTCAGTTAAATCTCTTGTTTCAGGTTATCCTTGTATCACTTTTGCCAAGTAATAAAAGGCCATCACCAGGAGATCTGTTGCTTAGTTACTGGCCTGGCCAGATGGTCCTCCTGGAAAAATGTCAGCATCCCGCCAAAGAGCCTATATGGGCAGAGATTATTGGGAAGGTTTAATGGCCATTGTCTGTGTGATCTGTATTCTTGCTCCTCAGAACTACTGCAGGGGAAAAGCTAGTGTAGAGAGGATTGGGAAGGTTTAATGGCCATTGTCTGTGTGATCTGTATTCTTGCTCCTCAGAACTACTGCAGGGGAAAAGCTAGTGTAAAGTTAGCATTTTGAGAAGTTATTAAAAATTAATAATTAATAAATTCTCAGGAGAGTGCCTGTAATCTTAAAATAGAATAAAAATGTTCTCACTAGGTGAACTTGCCACTAGCTAATGCCTTCAGGGAATACATTAGAGGACTAGATTAAGTAATTGCCCACACCTATATGCAGGTACATCTATCTCCATGGATGGGTCCATGCAGACTGTGTGTGTGACTGTGTGTGTAATACACAGTAAAAGAAAAACTATCAAACCCATTTAAAATGAAATATTATTTAATTTTCATTGTATGCATACTTCCAATGACCGTCTAGAATTTGTGGACTTATTACTTATCAGATGAGAAAAAAACACCTCAACAATTCCATGTAGAGATTGCACTGTCAAGTTGCTGTGGCATTGAGTGTCATTGATTTTTACCTCATGATGAATGTTTATTTTCCTGAGAATAAATAACACCAGAATTTTATAGAGTAACCCTCACAGAAGCAGATAAAAAATTAAAATACAAAAGTCTATATGTGTAGTAAATTTCTAATACATTCAAACAGTCAAGATGTTTTTAAGATGCAACAATTTATTTTGGAAGCAAGTTTGAAGGGCAGATAACTGGCAATTTTTTTTTAAGCCAATGATGCTTTAGGCCTGTGCATGAATAGCTAGAGAGATTGAGATCTTGACTAAAAACAAGAAATAAATGATATGGAAAGCCAGAAAGGATAACTTGTGAAATAGAAGATAAGGAAATGAAACCAACCCCAAAACATTATTTATTGGAAACCTGGTATTAAGAACTGATAACTGGAAAAGAAAGGCTTATCCAACTTCAGGAACAAAAAACACCCAAAACCAAAAACAGTGAAAGAAACAAAATACCCCCCACAGCCTCCCCTGACTAAATTTATAAAATTTGCATGTGAACACTTTAAGATTATTCAAATATTCTTGACTATTTTTAGCTACAGAATTTAAATTATTAATGCAATTTGAAATATTTAATTCATTTGTTCAGTATTTGCATGAATTAAATGCATGAATGTCTGAGAAAGCCCTGGTAAACTCTGCCTGCATTTGCTGGGGTTCATTCTGGGTGTTTGTCGTAGAAAATGTCTTGAAGGTGAGAGTCCACCACCAGAGACCACCAGAGATTTTTACCAGAGAGGAAAAAGTCCTTTTCCTCTTCCTTCCCTTTGCCTGTCCTCTTCCTCTGCCCTTTCCTGGCACCGAGCAGGAGGCCTCAGCAAGGGGTGGGGATGCCTCAGGCGCCAGCACTCCATCCCCACCCTGGCCCAGGCAGGGACAGTGCTGCAGGTGGGCTGCACATCACCCCAAGGAATGGGGGAGCTGAGACAATCAGAACCTGAGCCGTGAAACATCCAGCAATGTATTGTTCTAGAGGGTAACCTGCATGAATCCAATAATGAGTGCTGTTTATGAGCCCTGTGTGCACACTTATTTATTTTTTAATTATGACTGACAGACTAATGAGGTACTCCGAGATGGCACAGCCAGGGCACAGGAGTGGTCTAGCAAAGTCTCCTAGAATAATTGCAGTTAAAGAAAAAGGCACTGAGAAATTTCACAAAGGTGTGATAAAAATCACCCTCCCCAATGTACTTAAATCTTTTTTGAGAAAAGGACCAGAGAACCTAATGGGAAAAGTCCTGTGTAGAGGGTAGCTCAGACATTTGTGACTAGGGTATTTGGGCAGGGGTGTCCCACACGTTGCTGTGGCAGTTCCCCCATGCCTGTCACCCACCTGGGGACACCCTATGCCCTTGTCCTGTGATATTGACCCTGCAGCAGGTTTCAGGGAGGGAGAGAACTGAAGTCTGAGGCTCAGGCTTGAACACTGCTGAAAGGAGGGAGGTGAGAGTCCGCTCATCTCTCCTGATGTAGACATCTTGCAGAAAGCAAGAGAAAATGGAATAAGTGAATTTTAGGTACATTTCCATCGGTGTTTCAGGTTTCTGATCTTCTAAAATTTTAGCTGATGTAGTCTTGCTTTACACTGATATGCCCATTGACAGTTATTTTCATGTTCTAGCTGAAATAGTCACATATTTAAACACCAGCTTTGCATTTTACTCAGCCTTGCATGCAGACAGAATGAGCAGAAGTCAGTTGCCCTTTATCCAACAGATTTCTGGTCAGAGCAGATTATCCTTCAAATCTAGGTCACCAACATGTATTTGTCTGATGTAAAACAGAATAATGTGCCATTCCCACTGATAAAGTGGCCAACCTCTTCTTTCTTTGGAGAGAGACTGGCAGAAGTTACCCAAGAGCAGTCAAATCTCCAGACTTTATTGTCCTGAGAGAATTTAATATCCAGTCAAATTATGCCTGTAAGACTCACAAATCACTGTATCTGAATATTTTAAGGCATAACTTTCATTTAAAATAAAAGGAAACAAGCAACCAAGACTGTGTCAGGAATCAATCTACTTGGTGTTTTAGGAGGAATGACTCTCTATCATAACATTTATGGTGCTTTGCAAAACAGTAGTTCATCTGGTTCTCCCTCCCCTAAAATGAAAATATTTATTATATTATATATAAAACTTGAATTTCAATAAGACATTTTCATTAATTGTGTTTGCAAAAGTTACAGACAGAAGCCATTCTTTACTGAAGAAAAAGCTTTTTTTTTTTTTCTAGCAAATCACTCATCCTTACCAACTGTATAATCTTTAATATTAAAGTAATTTTTGAAAAATTTTGATTCTACTTATAGATATTTGAGGGCAGGAAAGTATTTTTGCTCACAACATGTTTAAATGATGTTACTCTTTCAGTTGGATAATGTTCAATTCCTACTTGAAAAGGGCGAAGCTGCATTAACTACCATTTCATTATTGCATTAACAACAGTTCACTTGCTGTTCTTACAGACTGTGTAAGTAAATCACTCATGCTTCAGAGACTTTTTGCTGTTTATTGGAGACAGAACATACTACTAAACACAGATCTCCAAAACAAGCCTAAATTTGTGCATTGGAAACCCTCACCAAAGATAACAATGACCAATTTCACTTCCATTAATTAAAATGTCTATTTATAATAAAAGGTCTGTTTTACTTAGACTCCATAAGGCACGAGGGTTCAAATGAGAGCAAAGCAAACCTCAGTGAGCAGGAAAATCACTGCTAAGAGGGGCAGGAACAGGGTGAACACCACTGTTCATCACATGCAGAATGATGGGTCCTGATGGAATGTCATCTTGCAGTAGGATTAGTCAGAGACTGTTTATAGTTTTAATTAAACATCTTGGTGAATATTTAGAAAAAAAATATATTTAAACCAAATTCTGGAAAGTATTTGGTCTATACTTTGGGCAGGATTGACGAGAAAAGATGACAATTTTACATCACCTTTTGCTCCTCTGAAGTCTGGATTGAGAAGGAGTGGGAATGACATCTGGCATAGGTGACATCCAGAGCTTTTCAGTCTGTAGGAAATCAGAGAAGCTTGTTAGCATCCTGTGATATCACTTTCCAAACACAGCTTTTCTAAGATGAGGAGATCTCATCTCTTTTCTTCTTCCTTATTCAAAATAAAAGGCTTTTATCATCCTTGCAGCTCCTCTTTGTATTTTATCTACTTCTGCTATGTCTTCAGTAGGATTTAGTGGCCAGAAATACCTCTAGTGTCCAAAACCTGAATGCTCTGTGAGTAGATAAAATGGCAGAATGGAATTTTCTGTTTTGTTTGCCCATTTCCTGACTGCTGTTTAGCAGAGGACTAATGTCAGAATCATACATGTAGTAATTTCCCAAACTCACAAACAAGGAAAAGAAAAAACAACATTTTGAGCCCACTATCATCTGTGTGTAATTAGGGTTATCTTCTGCAATGCTTTACCTTGCCTTTATCAACCCTGTATTTCATTTAGTGCTATTTTGTTACTTAGTCACTCATCTTTTAGAATCCTTCTGGAAGTCCTGGCTTAGCTTTGTCTGCTTTGAATATCCTGTTTCACCTGCGTACCTCCCCTTGGGAACCTTTGTCCCAGCTTATTTATAACTCAGTTCCTTCTGAGTGCTTCTCACACTAAGAATCTCTTAGAGATCCCCTGCAGTGAATCCCCCAGTTATGAAATCGATCACTTACTCCTAAACTCCATTACTGCCTTTTAAACAGTTAATCTGTGAAAGGACCTTCCTTCTCATCTCCTCACAACTGAATTAAATTGAATTGAATTTTGTAAGAGGTTTCTGTGAGGAACCAAAGGGGATTTGAAAGTCCAAGTGTGCTTCTCAGCTGAACTGTCTTCGTCCACATGCTCAGTGACTCCTGAGAACTGAAACGATGTAAGCATGACTGCCTGCAAACCCACACCATGAATTATGTAAAGTATGAGAGAGGGGAGGTGTCTCAAAGTCGTAAAGATCATTTAAGAATGAAATCTCCAAAGATATTTTGGTGTCCACTCCCTAATGATTCCATTTTGCATTCAAGTCTGAATTGATTCTGGGCTTTCAACTTTGTGCTTATGAATACCAAAAGGAAAATTTCTCTGATGTTCTCTATCCTATACCTAAAATTAATAATCCGTGTCCTTGAAATTTAATTAAACCAGATAGTATTTTAAATAGTTTTTCCACCATATGTTGGAAAAAGAGTAGCAAAATTAAAAGAATAAATCACATCAGAGAGAAAATTAAATACACTGTTTGAAGCCAGCCTCTCTCTCATTTTCCTCATTGTAAAAACTTAGTCAATGCTGACAATAAGCATTTTAAAGTGGTGGAGACAAAGCACTTCAAAATGCATTGTACAGAAAGCTGAGCATGGAAGGCATTGAATGGGCTAGATTTTCTAAAGTGTTTTTCCTATTTCTGATTGCTTTGGTGTGAAAGTGGTGGTATGAAATACATTATAGCCCTGATGGAGTAGAAATAAAAGCTTTACAAAAATGAAAAAAGAAAACCATTTCAGTAGTATTACCCCCATTTATATATTGCTTACTCTAAAACTGAGTCAAGAGGATTTAATGCCATCAATTTGTAAAGCACAAAAAAATCACTAAATTCATAAAGGGTAATTAAAAAATGAGAAAAATATGTAATTCTTGTCTAATGAAAATTCTTTAAAGCCAATACCTAAGCCTGTTCATTATGACATCTTAAGACAATAGTCATAAATTTATGTTGTCAAAAAAGCATCTATAGAAAATATTTGCCCAAATCTCAGGAAATATAATTAGCTTTCAATGGATAATTCTTCTAAAATATTCAGAGTGCAAACATCTGAAAGAAAACTATCAAAAGAACACTTTCCTCTTGTTATTAATTTATTCTATGTTTCTCATCCTAGTTTGTGACCCTTTCCCCTGTGCCTTAATCAAGGACAGATGGAGTTGTGACTTTGTTTTATGTAACACCTAACTTCACATCCTTTTAGAAAGATAAAGTTAGTAACTTCAATGGCAGTGGATTCTGCCACTCCAGTTGATGTCCAGCACCTTCCAACTGCTCTTTGATTTTGGTTTTAAAATCTGTAAACACATAAATATCTGGGATTTATGCAAGTGAGATTCTGTACCATTTAAAATTAATATGTTTTAAATGTAGTCTGATTAAAATAATGACAGAGGTGTTTGAGAAGTCACTTGGACTACTTTAGCAGTGACTAAGCTAGAGAGCAGGTTGAAGACTATCAGTGGATGGGTGTCCATGGTAGATATGTCAGAGGGTATGAACTCAGTGGGACCTTGAGAATGAAGAATTATTTTGGAGCCCCAGCAGTGGGTACCCAAGGTAAGCTGTGCAGTAGTTCACCTCTAGGTCAAAGGAAGACATGAATTTAAGGGAAAGCACTTAAGGTCAGTTCTTCATCTCACATTTTGAATTATAATTTTTAAAAGGTTCTTTATCCTTTTGTGTATAGTGTATAAATTTGTTTTTCTTTCTCTGTGAATATTCCCCCAAGTCCTTTATATGTAACAGGATGTTGGAATATTATCTGAAATGTCAAATTGTAGTTTTGTCATAGGATTATGGTGGTTTAGAGACAGATTTTTTTAACTACATCCATAATGCTGAAGTAAATCACACTGTGGGTTTTATTGTTGCTGAGGGCAGGTATCCCCATATGGCTCATGATGGCAGCTGCGGCAGCAGTCCCAGTGGGACAGGTTTCTCTGGGATGAAAGCTTTTTGGTATGATCCACCCCAGGGTGAGCTGACCCACAAGAAGCATGGACAATGAACTCCCAGCACCTGGCCTGGTTCCCCAGCTCCCCTCAGCAGTGTGGAGGAAACATTTCTGTCCCCTCTCCTTCCTTTTGGGTGGAACCAGTTTAGGGGCTCAGAGGGCCAAAAGGACACAAGCCCACTTCTGCAGTCTCCTGGCAAAAGTACCCCCTTATCACAGACATGTGGGTCTTCATATCTCCAGGGTTTCATGGTTCACTTTCAACACTACTGGCCACTTTCATGGGAAAGGGCAGAATTCTCACCCCCCTGAGGTCCTTCAGGTGATGCCTGCTCAGGTGGGAGACTCTGATGGGGTCAGGTCCTGCCTGTGAGTCCTGGCAGTGCTCAGAGTGCAGGCACAGGCCAGGCTGCAGAGCTCCTTTGGCTCCTGGGGATTTTCCTGTTAAAAATCCCATGGTGGTTATGGAGCCATGGCATCTCCAAGGCTGGAGGTGGGGCTGTAAGGGCTCTTTCCTTGCTTCTGGGGGCACTTAAAAAATCCCAACAGCCACAGCTTGGGTGTCTCTGGTGCTGTGTTTGTGTAAATGCACAATATCAGGCACTATAACAAGTGGGTGTAGCAAGACAATGCTGGTCTCCTAATCCATTATTTAGTCTTTGAAAAAGGGTTTTTTTCCTGATAGGTTAAAAAAACCCTACGTAAACACTTTTTGGTGTTTTGTTTTTTTTTTGCAATCAGCAAATAACTCAATGTTAGGAAAACAGTAACAAACCCATCCAGAGATCTATTAGGGAGAAGGAGATTAAAATCATTAAAATCTATTCAAGCAGAGAGGGAAACTGACTTCTGAGGTTTTCACTCATACCCTCATACCCCAGGTGGATGCTGTACCTCTAGTACTCAGGGTAAATCCCATCTGCTGCAGTCCTAAATAAAAAACTCATGTGGATACTGTACATGCTTCCCTCTGGCGTGTGGGAGAAAGAAATGGCACAGACAACTGTCTGGGTTGGAAAAACAGAGCTTTAAATCCCATTGGGACATAAGTGGCTCCTTGTAGTTAAGGGTTGGGTGCTGAATACCTAAAATAATTTGATTTAAACATCCCTGTCCCTAATGTCAGATGGCCTCCCACTCAGGTTGCTACAGCATAAGCTCAAAAGGAAGGCTGTGACATTGAAAATGAATTGCTCAGCCCCATGTGACAAAGCTGTGATCCACCAGGGCACAGTGGAAGTCAGGACTCTCCAAGCTGGCGTTGAGTTCAGTACTTTTTATTCTTCCCACAGATCTCTCAGGAGCAACAGAAATTAAATTTTTTAAAAATGAATGAACTACATATGGCAACACAGCTGCTGAAAATCTGTTACCCTTTTTAATCACCTCTCATGTCCTGGGCATGCATTTCATCCTTCAAACTCAGTAAAATGAAAAACACTGAGAGGAAGGCATCTCCCTGTATTACTGGGGGACTTGGTAGTGTTATTAAGCCATTAAGTCATGCCAGAGAAGCCTTGCCTAATAGGGCTATCCAGAACTTAGGTCTCAGTGGGCTCATCTTTGAAAACATTTTACATGCTTATAATCACTAGGACAAGCAGTGTTTTCACAGAGGTACTGCAAACTGCAAATAAATAAAATTGAAAAAGGATAGGACCATCCTTTTTCTTAATGATGGTGAACTTTTGAAATAGAAAGGTTGTAAGCCCTGGATAAGTGCTCAAACAGCCTTGCAATGATGCAATTTTCCACCTGCTTATGGATACACTGTGGAATAGACCTTCATGCTGGAGTGACAGGGTCTCCAGAGCACTGTTTACTGCGTACCCTCCTTCCACAAGCATCCAATGCCATGAGCAGTCAGAGGGACTATTTCTCATTTGGTAGCCTTGAATCACACTACTGATTATTCCCCTTTGCGTGTCAGCTCCAAGGTAAGGACAGCAAGTTGGGTGATATATTCAATTCCAGTCCTGGAGCTGGGGAGAGAGAAAAATGCTGTTATTGAAAGAGGTTCCTCTGTGAAGGAGTAGTGATTTACATCCTGAATAGGTGCAAATTATCCTCCCTTCCCACCCCCAAGCTCAGTCAATATACTCGTTATTCAATATCTTGCTGCTGTGATGCCTTTTTTTCTTGCAGTTTTTGATTTTCTGTTAAGTTCAAAAGGCTCTGGTTTGGTAAGAGATATGAGGATATTAAATACCTCCATGAAGGACAGGGCTCCTTATCAACCCAAGAACTGGTTATTTTCAGTCAACAGTGAAGCATCAGTCAGTCAAATAAAAGGTCTTTAACTAGAACAAGCTCCTGAACTTACAATTCATCCCTGCTGAAATGAAAAAGAATAGAGCTGTTTTGTCTGTTGGTTTTGAATCCTTCATGGAGAGCTGCCAGCAACTGTAAACTTGTGTATTATTGTTCTATCAGACAGGAGAAACATCAGGGAGAATTTACCAGCACAGTCACAAGCCTTTCATCACACAGTTATTATAGTGATAAAGTTCAGTGGTAGTTACTCACCTCTCCAAAAACAAATATCACCCACTCAGACAAGAGAGAATGGATTTCTGCAGGGCGATGCTACATTAGCTTGTGCTCCTGCACCTGGCACCCAACAAGCACTAAATCCAAGTGCCCAGTGCACTTTGAAGTACAGATTGTCAGAGCACTCCTGTGAGCAGGGAGGGACCATGATCTGCCCTTGTTTCATAGGTCTGAGATGGAGCTGTGAGGCTGCTGAGAGGCTGAGCAGTGGAAACCCACCGACATGAACTCGGGCCCCTGGATCTCTGGGTCACTCAATTCAGCCTGGCTGCAGCAGACATCCTGCTCCTTACTGTGTGTCCTCCTCACAGAAAGCTCAAGGAGACCAAAATAAACCTGTGGAATCAAATCTCTTCCCTACAGGTCTGGGATACAGCTGACTGCTCAGGGCACTTGATTTAGACATAGTTAGAGAAATTAAAGCTCAGATTCACAAACACTGGAAGTCACCTGATTTCCACATATTTTTTATGGGGTTTTTAACTTATTTTTTGTCTTTAAAACCCAGACTTTGTATCATTGTGTAACCAGGTAATTTGCTGAGGTGCTTTGGAGGGGTGCATCTCAACTACTCAACAACATGGCATGCTCAATAGACAGGTGATTGTGTGTCTTATTTGTCCTCTTTATCCTGCAGGAAGACGAAGTTGCTCGTGACAGCCGATTCAATTTCAGTGGCTATGGCATGGGCCACTGCCTCCAGGTCAAAGATGGCACAGCAGTCAAGGCTACACCACCCAACCCAACTCCAGCACCACCAAAGGATTCAGATTCCATCAAAAAGAAGTTTGTTGACCGTGCTAAAAGGATTGATACAATATCCCGTGCTGCGTTCCCACTCGCCTTCCTCATTTTCAACATCTTTTACTGGATTACATACAAAATTATACGGCATGAGGACATTCACAAGAAATAGGCAGCTCTGGTTTGCCAGGACTTCTTAGCCAAAGTGATCCACATGTAAATAAACAGCAAAATGTCATATTGTCATATGGACTAAAGGTTTCTTCCCCACTCCCCCAGAACACTGGAGAAAAAATTAGCAAAGAGGAAAAGAAGTGTAGGAGGAAAAGTGATTCCATGACAAAATATGCCGTGAGACCAGTCAAGAGGTTCCCCCTATGTACTCCTAGTGTGTTCTTCCAGATTCAGCATCAATCAGACATCTAAAATTGGGGCCAAATTATACCCAGCTTTATCACCAAGATATTACCTTTCAGAACAAAAGAGAATCAGAAAACAAACAATTCTCCTAAAACATCTATCAAGAGACTGTGGTGGCTACAGTACAGTGAGTTATAAGAGGACCAAAATTTTCAGGATAATGTTGCCTTTCTATATGAAACAAGTCTACTGAGCTACATTCCATGATCATGTCTGTAGGTAGTGGTTTCACCAAGGAGTCCTTTTGTGGGTTGTAAATTATTTCTACTGATAAGGGAGAGGGAAAAAAAAGGAAAAAAAAATTTATACTTTACTATCCTTGTGGGTGTGCATTTTAATATTATCTTGCTTTACTAGAATTGTAATTTTGGGGTTGAACTTGTGTGTCATGTGATTTATTTGATAGTTGACACTCCAAAACCAGTGAAACTGCCTGGTTTATTTCTGTTGGGAGACAGTGCACTTACTTCATTTTATTTCTGCTTATTTTACATGCAACTTGAGGTGCCAAACTGTATTTTACCTATTGTGCTACCCTGTACCACACTACTTAGTAAGAACTTGTTTCCTCAAAGGTGTAGCTCAGTTTAGCATTGAGTTTCTATTATCGCTCTCATTGTAGCTGCAGTCAATAGCTCTATAGGTAAACACAACTTGTTTACAGACCTCTAATTTATATCTTTACTCAAAGTGGCTATCATTTTAAATATCATTAATTAACCTAAGAATTTTAAAACTGTACTGTGATTTTCAGAACCTGTTACCTTTTGGTGCCGGATCTGCGTTATTCAAATCCTTGCTACATGTTTTAAAGTAGAAAATTTAAAAAAAAAAATTAAAAAAGAGGAAAAAAAAGATGGTATTTTTGCTTACATGGAAGAAGACAACCTGTAACATAAGATGAGTAAAACATAAAAATTTTACACTTGCTGTAAAAGGGTTTATTAAAAAAAGGTATTTGTTCAATTTCAATAAAGCTAAATGTGGTACTAACATTTCTTCACTCTCTTCTTCATTTGCAGCAGCAGCAACAGCAGCAGCAGGGCTGTTCGTGCCACAGCCCAGCTCTTCCACTGCTCTGTCAGCAGAAAGAGGGTGGAAAGCAGCCTTCTGCTGACATGACTTAGCACACCAAATGTTTCTGCCTATCCTGCAGCAAAGGGACTACTGCAGCCCCTGGGAGTACGTCAAGGACTGTCAGAAGTGTGTCTGGGATATGATGGGAGCATTTGTAGAACATTTGTATGTGCTGAGCCAGGCCTGGGGGAGGAGGGATGCTGCTCCCCTCCCACAGCAGCCCTGCAGAGGATGAAATCCAGCCCAGCTTCACACGTGCTGTGCCTGGCTTGGGGCTGTCCTGTTCTTTCTTCTGGCTTTCTTACAGCTTCACCACTTTGGTGTGCTGGAGGACATACTGACATGGCCTGTGCCAGGTGTCTCTTGTAGACATGGGAATGACCAATAGTTTAAAAGCAAATTAAAAACTGAAGTCAGTTTTCTGCCCTTCCCTTGTGAGGCCCAAATACACACACTGTAGCTGCCCAGTATAGGCATTTATTCTCTCTCCCCTAATGAGATGTAGAGCTGAGACATCTGAACCTTCAGCACCTCTCACTCTGCTTTGGCTCCTGGACCAGCTTCTGCTGGAAGAATACAAGTCCACAGCCTGTCTGAGCCTGTATCTGTGTGTTTATGTGTCTGTGTTCCCATCCCTCTCCACATGGCTGCCTGTAGCTACCAGCCTTAGTTCCACCCCAGAAATGAGGAGGGAATCTGGAGTTCACGACACTCTGATTCCTGAAAGATAAATGGGTGACAAAAAGCCAGTTGTGGATTTTATCTTCCCATATCCTCCTCAGCTTTGTAGACTCTTCTGCTGCTTACACCTGTGATGGAACTGGCAACATCACCTCCACCTTGCTGAGGCAGGGAATCCACATGTGACTGACAGCCCCAGAAAGGGTAACAATTGAGAACTCAAAACAACTGTCCAAACTATTCTGCTCTGAAAAATAAGCTTTTGATGCAAATTCAAATATCATAATATATGCAATTTTTATGGTATCAGATTTTCTTTTATTAATTTTTAAAGTGGAATAGTATTTGATTACAGATAATGTAGTGGAGGAAAACCCCAGCACAATCCTAGCACCATGAACTGGGGCAGGGTGAAGATACCCAGCTGTAAACTATGTCTGTATGGGGAGTTAGGAGCCTTCACTGGTATGTAAACATTCAGACCTCACTTTTACTAACCCTCTGTTCCAAAACCAGTTTTTCAAATGAAGGTGTAATGCCAGCATTAATTAGAATTAATGCTCAGTGCCCAGATGTGTTGCAGAGATTCTCATGAATGTCAGAGCCTGCTGCTCACAGCTGCCCTAAATGGCTGCAGGCCACAGCAATAGGAATGCAAACCTGCTCTCAGCTGATGGATGAGTCTTTATGGCCCTTCCTGTGGTGAAGTTCATGTGCCTCCAGCATCCACATCACAAATTCAACTGCTCTCTTTGCAATTCTTGGCTATTAGCATTTATCAAATAGCTCACTAAAATATCTTGCTGATCAGAACTGAGGTTTGCTGACAGTATCCATGGGAAGATTGCTCTGCTGTTGCCTTCTGTATAAACTTTGGTCCAGCCACAAGAATAATCTCTGCACAAAATCTGAATAGGTCTGTCTCTCTTTTTTGAAGACAGAATTTAGGGATATGTGACAATTATTCAATTACTCTTGGATATTGAAATTATCTAAGTAAATTTTGGAAACAATATGTACAAATGGACAAGGCCAGCAAGTCTTGACAAATAGGAATGGCCACATGATACAGAAAAGTTGCCACATTGGCTGTGAGCTCTCTGACACAGAGATGGTTTAATACTGGCCATCCATTAAAGAACCTTCTCTCAAAGAGCATGGCTGGCACCAGAAACTGCCTGAGAAACTGCCTGCAGATAACACATCAATTGACAAGGATAGCAGGACACAACTTTACTAAACAAATTCTCAGTAGGGTTAACAGAGAAAAAAGATTCAAAAAATTATCACCTTGCACTCAGTGAAGCAGAAGAATTAAATAGTGAAGCAGTTTTATTCTAAGACACCATTGCAAGAGGAAAAAAAATGGCTTAGAAAATAACTCTGAGACAAATAGCCTTTGTGAAACAGGAGACACATCAGGATGGAAGGAAAGAGACCCAGGGTTAATTCTGAAGAGATTCCACACATGTTACAATGCTTGCATGCTACAATTCTAGCTGGTAAAATAAAATTAGACCCTAGGGCATTTAAACTACTTGCAGTTAGGTATAAGACAATTATGATGACTTCTACTTTACCAAGATAGCTTAAAAAACTTTAAGAATTCTTTAAAAAACACAACATCAGGTCTGGTCATTGGCATCCTGTTGTTACAGGCTGGACGTGAGTGATTCAGTGGTCAAGGGGAAATGTTTATCCATCTCTCACCAGATGGATGCTGTCAGGTGCTGTGATAAAACCTAACTGATAAAAGAGATCTTTAAAAAAATCTTATTACATTAGGAGGAAAATGAAAAATTAAAAAAAATAGTTCAATGTGAAATGAGAGATTTCTCTTTGTTATTCTTTCCTGGTTTTTTCTCTTCATATTTTTTAGGCAGCAGAGACATCACTTGGGATGTACTGAATCAAATGTGGTGCAGCAATAGAGGCTTCTGGATTAGCCAATATGAGATATCAGCAATTCCCAACTGCTGGAGGACAACTCTGGGATATGCAGTGACTCTGGGGTCAGATGTTTTCATGTGCTACAGAGGTTATGAGTAAGAATAAACCTCATCCACAGACATTGAGGTTTTCTTGCTTTGATTCCATTTTTTCCCAGCATGAGATATTGAAAGCAATAGGAAAGAGCTGATGGAGAAACAATGTTTGTCTCCTGCAGGCTGAACTGCTGCAGCTCTTCATCTTTATACAAAGCTGCCTGACATGGGTGGCATTGGAGCTGCTGCCCAAACAAGAGGCTCCAGCCCAAACTCACAGCCTTCTGCAGCTGATGTTACTGAAAATATTGTGAGAGAATCTGAGCAAGCCTTTGAGATTACAGACATGGGCATTTCCTGGGAAGGGCTTTCATTGGGGTGGTGTCTGAGTCAGCAAAGGGATGCTGCATCTGCACCTGGAAGTCACATTTTATGAATTTATTTAAAAAGTTCTTACTCAGTCCAATAGTGGCATTTCTGTAATTAGAAATCTTACTATATTACTAATATAGTTACTATACACTATACTATATACTATATGCTATATACTATAGTATATTACTATATACTAATATTATTACTATATACAAGAATAAATATATTTAATGTGTGGTTATAAAAAGTATATGCACAGCTTTCTTATTCATTTAAAATTAGAGTACAGAAATGAACAAAGAAACAGAATTTTTGTAAAAATAGCAGCTTTGTATTACAGAAAGTAGCGTGAAAATAATTTTATTTAATATATTCATTTTCATTATCTAAAATGTAGTATTCGTGGAAAATTATCTTCTGCCAGACTTTGAAAGTAATTTATTCTAATGATTTTTGGCATAGAATTTTGTGTATTAAAATGTTTTGGAAAACTAAAAACCGAACCCAAGGCTGCCTAGAGAAACTTGTGCCTGTGAAAATACTCTAAGCAGGAACAGGTTTTCTCCCCAAATGCCCCTCAAAGATTTTACATTAAAAAAATCAATCTTCTCTAGTTTAACAGATAAAAAGAAGATATTTTTGTCATTTGAAGATATTTTGTCACTTGCCACCTTTCCTAATTTTGCAAGGCAATTGTGAATTATCATCAAATTTAGGGCTTAGCTTCAGAACAAGAGAAGCTTCACCAGTTCCAGACAAGCTCATCTATGCGATTACTTCCAAATCCAATGCAGTGCTAACTGAAAGCAGAAGGAAAAAATTTCTTCAATAGCTTCTAGATCAGTTTCTTTTAAAGGATTGGTTTCCAACACTAAGCACTAGAAATAATTTGAGAGGGAAAATATTCAGAGTGGATTAGCTCTCTTCCTCTCAGGAGGAATCAAAAATTGAGTCAAAATAAGCATCTCAGATAATAATTAGGAAAACTGACTCTGTGAAATACATACACTCAGTTCTTTAAGTTGCCACTGAAATGAACATGCTAAATAATCATCTTTACTATGGAGAAATGCTGTGAGGCAATATCAGGAAAAAAGTAGTGAATACCAGGGATCCTGATCACATTTAGATTGCATTAAAATGGGATTTTACTTGAAAAAATTATAGAATATCCTCTCTAGTCCTCTGAACAGCTGTACCAATGATTCAAAACCAGCTCCTTCAGATTATCACAAGGCTTTAATTTGATGTCCAGCAGAGTGAGTTCCTGTTGTGGAGATGGTGGGCAGTGTGTGCCATGCCAGGAAGATGGCAGCTGGATGCATCCCTCCTTTTTCCACAGGAAAAACAGCAAGGTCCCTGAGAGTGCACACAGGAAGGATATTCCACAGCGGTGCTCAATGAAAATGCTTTAGACAGAGCAGTTGAGGGACTCAGAGATTTCCACCTTACCTTTGCTTTGGCATGAATCCATTTTCCCTGAGGTGATGAAGAGTGTTACCTTTGACATCCCAGGGTCAGGGCTGTGGCTGGACATGCTTGGAAATCACATTTTTATTGCCTGGCTTCCAGAGAACACCTTCCCTGTTCTCCCTTTGATACAAAAAAAGAAAAGAGCTATGTCGCTGTGGGAAACACTGTGCAACCAGAAAGAGTCTTTAGCAGGATTTTCCAGTGAGAAAATGAGAGCACCAATGATTTAATTCACGCTGGAGACACTACCTGACACTACCTCCTGCTCCCTCTGCATGGTCAGGCAGAGATGCCATGAAAAGGCAGGAGAGCCTGGCAATGAAGAAGCTGCCAATGCATGGTTAAAATTTTCCTCTTAGCCACTGCTTGGAGTTCAAAGGGAACATGTATGGCTGCATTAGGGGGAGACCAAGGAGAGCAGCATGGACAAATGCCTGTGATGAGCTAATTAACCTTTAGAAGAGGAGAGTGAGCACATTTTTCCTGTAATAAGCTAATGAACTCTGTCCTCGGGGGAGATGAGGGACATAATCAATGAGGCTCCAACAGGGGTCTGCCAAAGATGCTCTTCAGAGGAGGGGTGAAGAGCAGGGCTGGCACTGAGTCATTAGCTTAAAAACCAAGAGCTGAAAGAGCTGCCTGCAGCAGGAAAATTGGGTTCCCCTTCCATGTGTATTGCATTACATGTAATAAGGCTTTGAAAGCATGTTTTCTGCTTGGAAGAATATCACAATTTTCCACTAATCCATGCAAGAAGCAAAGCTAAGAAAGAAGTATCTTTTGCTTGGCAATTTTTCCTTGTAGTAGCTCAAGTCAAAACCAAGAGAAACTTTGATGCTGACCTCAGATGTAAATCAAGTTGTTACAGGCTGATGGTGAAAGTTTCAGTATGGGCAGGGTCTCAGCCTACATCTTGGCTGTCTGCTGTTGTGGCACATTTGCTCCTCACTTTGGAGCCCAGTGACTTTGTTTTCTTGAATTACCACAATGAGAAGTTCCATCACTGACCCTTCTGGTGTTGCCAGTGCAGTAAGTGAGGTCAAAACTGAAGAATTTGCTAAAGAACATTTAGAATTTCAGTGAAATTTCCCTCTCATCTGAATCTGGGTGTATAATAACCTTTCAAAAGCCTTTTCAAAAGGACACTGGCAGAGGCTAAAGAGAATTTTAATGTTTCCTTTGATTTATTAACACTAGCTCAGTTTTTAATTTGCAGAAAAGAAGTGCTCCATTAATACCCACAGTAACATTTCGCATTAAACATCCTAAATGTGACCTAATCTATTTTTAAGGGAACTAATTCCTATGCATTGGTTGACTTATTCCAGGCATCACCAAGGCTGAAAACACGAGGTCTGTTCCAGACATGCAGCAAGGTTTCCTTGAACACCTGCACCGTTATTCTGCCTGTAGTTTTCTGCAATAATATCAGTGGGCAGGACTTGCTTTATGGTACCAAGGAAACAAAGGAGGATATTTTATCACAAAGGAAATTTGCTTATTTTCTGCTATAATAGCAGAGAGAATTTCCCTGAAAATAGATAGCTTCTGCAAATTGTAAAGCTTGTATTGCATTTGTGCAATACAAACACACACATTCCTTTCACTTTGCTTCCCTCAGTCTTATTGCAGTATTTCTTTGACTGATGTCCCTGGAAATTTCATCTACTACCCAGTGCTAGCTAGTGTGGTAGCACAGATAAATACCCACCTTCTTTTTCTCTGACCTAGATATGGAAAAGGTCCAAAAGTTATCTTTAGCCTGATTAATCTAAGTCTGATCTGCTAATATGCTGCCATGGATTAAATATATAATATATATGTCATCTGAAACAGCTGAGGCACAGCTCAGACATCCTGCAAATGGCAGCACTGGGATGTACCTGCAGTGGGTTTTGCTAAGCAGGCACTCTGCCCAGGGCTCTCTGATAAGGTTTCTGGGTCACATCTGAAGACTTCTGCAGCAAATGTGATTGTGGTTACTACTGATGGACATTTTTCCTGCAACTTAAAATTCTTAATAAATCACAAGGGAAACATGTACTAAAGAAGGAGGACCCTTTAACCTCTCCCTCTGCGTGGTGCTGGCACAACAATGCAGAAGGACACCAGAAGCCCCTTTTGCAGCTGGGGAGGATCTCCATGGCACTGGGGAAGCAATCCCAACATCCCAGACATCCCTCAGGGCACAGAGGGGCTGCCCTGCAGCAACTGATAGGTCAGGGGACACCCAGAATACACCATCAGCAATGCTCACCCTTGGAGCAGCCAGGAAGAGGTTCCTTAACAAGTGCTTTATTCTCCTCCCCACAGCTTGATCAATTTGTCTATTCAACGTGGCCCAAGCCCTAATGTTCACACTGTTCACACTTCAGTTTTCAGGCTGTGTTTGTGTGATGGCATGGCTGCACTCTGGTGCCTTTTGCAGCTGCCTCATGCACATCTCAGCTCTGGCCACTCCTGGGGTGCTCTAGCTGCCCTCCCTTTCCACGTGCTGTTCTTCCTGCAGGCTGGACAGAAGGAGTGAGCCAGGCCCTCTGTAAAACTAGAAAGATGGAGACAGAAACCCACCTGCCAACTCCAAACCAGCCAGAGAGCTGCTCCCCAGCTCAGCCACACAGGGGTGGGAGGCTCCCTATGAGCTGATGGAAGGGCAAGAGGGTGCAGCTCTGTGTGTGCAAAATACCCCAAGTGTAACCAGAAAGTAAAAGGGGAGCAGCTTTGGAGACACCTCAAAAAGCTTCAGAGGTTTCAAGACAGTCCCAAAAGCAAAAAGGAGAACGGAGAAAAAGGATCCTCTTGCTCATTTCAGTGGTGATATGAGTGAGACAAACAGATCTCCACCTCTCCAAGGATATTGTCACCAATTGCTGGTTTTAATGAAAATTGCCTGGCAGATCCCCAGTTTCAGCTACTCACTTAGAGGGGCTTTTCTATTATTAGGACAGTCAGCTGGGAGAATGGCCAAGGTCTGTATTATCTCCATTACCAGCTGGCTTTAATGGTACTGGAGAGCATCTTTGATTTTTGGAAGAATAACTGCATCCTTTGGATACTACTCCAATATTTCTCTGTTTCAAGAAGGTCAGCACTGGATCCTCAAAAGAAAAATTAAAGTTCTAGGCTGAGGTAATGAAAAATCAAGGTGTGAATGACCTTAAGAGACTGCAAGATCTACTTTGGCCTCAAAGTGACTGGCTGAAGATGGAATAATGGCTGTGTGTCCCCTGGAACCTCCTCTTAGTTCTTCTCTATCTGAAAGCAAACTTTTTGTCCGAGCGTTTTCTCATTTATATGTCCCCATAAGAAAAAATCAGTTTCTCCCTACAAAAATTTGCATCATCTTTACTAACTTTTCCTATCTCATGGGGGTTTACAAAAGCAATTATTAAATTTAAAACAACAAAGTCATTCAGCAAAGAAACAGTTTGCTACAGAAAGCATAATTCTGCTTTTTGGTCTTGAATATACAGGTGTTTATCCAAGCTACAGGGCAAACTTGATTAAAGAGTTCCTGAAAACCCATTGTTTCTGCTAATTCTTGTAGAATTGTTATTTTCTAAACTACTGCATCTCTGCTCCAGAGGGGTGGCTTACTGGGTGGCTTACTTTTTTTTTTTTCTTTTTAAATTATATGTTTCCAATTATGATCACTGGGCTTCAAGGACAAAGGATTTTTTTGTTATTATGCTTTTCATGCATCATTGGAGCACCTAAAGAGCTTCCAACAGATTGAGAAAATCAGGCTGCCTATAGTGAATGAATTCTTCAAAAACAGTGATATTATTAGCTCTTCTGTGTCATTGAACAGACAACCTAAATGCTAAAACCAGAAATTTCATTAAAGATTAAAGAAAAATCATTTCATGTTTCACCTGCTCCATTAATATCAAATATGAGTTCTATCTTTCATGACACAAGTGAAGTGCAGTGTAAGATTTCAGATATACCATTATTTAATGTTTCAGAAAAAGGAAAAAAAATGTTCAAAATCCTTGAAGAGCTATGTCTGAGCATGACAATATGCTTTGTCTGACCATTTTGAGGCACTAAAGAATATCTTGGTCTTGTGATTTTTCAATGCTTCCTGTTCTTCATGCACCACTTGAAATATGTTAATGGAGACATAACTTTCAGGAAATGCCAAGCACTTATTCTCAGAGTCTGAGGCCTCCAAAGACTTCTCTGCTGGAACACCCAAGAAGTGAGGCACTCAAAATCACTAAGTGCTTTTGGAAATCTCAGTCTTGAAAATATGATCAAACTACTTTTACCTGGATCTTTTCCTGATCACTTACTTGCATCTCCATCTTTTTCCTTCTTCTCACAAAGAGTATTTTTCTGAGTTTCTGAG
Source organism: Zonotrichia leucophrys gambelii (assembly GCF_028769735.1). NCBI lineage: Eukaryota > Metazoa > Chordata > Aves > Passeriformes > Passerellidae > Zonotrichia > Zonotrichia leucophrys. The sequence goes on along the minus strand of NC_088169.1, from coordinate 18,452,962 downwards.
TTTCAGATTCCTGGTCCTTTCACTAGAGGCCAAAACCCTTGGGGACATGGTGAGTTGTATTTTATATCTCTGAAGTAAGAAGAGGACTGTAAAAGTTGCCTTAACAAGAGAAACTGGAAAAGATGCCTGTCAGACGTTTTTCTAAGAGTAGCATCCTAGCAAAAAGGCAAGTTCAGAAGGTCATTCCACCAGGTTAACACTTCCTATGTACCTTATAGCAGATTAAAAAAGGACACCAAAAATCTTCCCAGAAAACACATCCCCATTGTTTCTGAATAATTTTCAGCAGAGGCTTTCAGAAGACTATCAATAGTTTAAAGAGAAACTCTCCCACAAGTGGAGTGTAGTTCTCAGTTTTGTCCCCTTCCTGGGACTGTGAATACATATATTTGTCACACCAGTCCCATTGTCCTCTAGCAGGAGCCATGGGGTGCTCTACCACAATTCTCCATGTCTCCAGTTTTTGCATTTTCTCTGTGCTTTTTGCATTTTCCCTGTGCTTGTTGCATGTTTCCACTGCTTTTTCCAGTGGGACATACTGGTGTCAGCATAGGGCAGGCCATGGAGCTTTGTATAGCAGAGAGATGAGCCTCTCCTGGGAAAAAGGAAACCTCCTGACAGACCCATCATGCTTTTGAAGTGATTGAGGTTTCCATAGCATCCCTCTGGAAGACAACACAGCCAGGATTCCTCAGCCAGCCCTTCCCTGCCAGATATTCTTGTCCTGGCTATGATAGAACTGTACGGCTTTCCAGTCCTGAGCAAGAAATTGAACCTCTATTTTAAGAAAAGAATAGCACTAATAAATAAAATGGAAAAAAAGGATAAAAGCATGCACAGCCCCAGGGCAGCTTTACAGAGACTGAGTCTCTGGAGTGCCAGGAGTGGCTTTTAATCTCCACTGTGCTTTGGGAAGTGGTTGCCAGTCCGTGGCTAGGTAGGACCTGACAGGTCTCCTCCTGTTCCTCATCACTACCCTGGCCCGTGCTCACGTGTCAGACACCACCAACATTCCCTTTTGCTCCAGCCTTGTCTGGGCCAGGATAGAGTTGAGCCCATGGGGGCCACCCCTTATTCAGTTTTGGCTTTCCCTCACAAGGTGGGTGCACAGGCAGCCTGGCCACAGGCTCTCTGCCCTGTCCCCCCTCCCTGAGCCTGTTTAGCCCAGGGCAGGGCCAGCTGTCCCCAAGTGCTCCCAGATGCCTGGCACACATGGCTCGCATCGCTGGGGCAGTTCAGGCAGCGCTGCCAAACCCGCAGTGACAGGTTATTGGGCTCCTACAAACCTTAATGTGATGTTTACTGCTCACACTGAAGCGCCACATGGGCTGCAAGCTGTTTTCTCTTGGCTTAGAGCTCGAAGGGAGACAACCCCAGCTGCCTGGTGAGCGGGGACTTCTTGCCCGGCTGCCGACCAGGCACGGCGAGAGCGCGTTTGCTTTTTGTTTGTGGAAAATTCCTGGCAGGGATGCCTCAACTTCAGCTTCTCACAGAAATCTCCTTCCTCTAGTAGTACATGAGACAAAAGTTTACTGATGAAAACACTCTTGAATGCACAGCCTTGAAAAAACCCAACCACATCTCAGCTCCCTGAAGTTGCAAGGAGCACAGGTATTTTCTCATGATCGATTTTCCCACTTGATCCTGAAAGATTACAAGCATTCCTGCAGCAGCAAATGACCTCCACAACATTTGCTCCCAGTCGAATTCTCCTGGCTGACCTTCAAATCCTTTTACAAAGATTCCTGATATTCTCACTGCCCTGCCAAAAAGATTGCTGGGATTGGCAAAGGTCTGGTGAGCTGGGCAGACAGAGGAGAGCAAGTGCAGCTGAGTTCCTCGATGGTCCCAACTTGCTTCTCAGCCCACTAATTGCTCAGCAGTGCAAACAAGTGGAAAACAAACAGCTTCTATTGGAAAAGGGCTGCGAGCAAACCTAAATTATTTGGGAAAGAGAGTCCCTTCAGAGCCCCCTGTTTTCCTGACAGAAAGCAAGCTGAAGAATTGTAATGGAAGGAAATCTTCCTACTGTGGTTTCTACACTGAGGCTGCCATCATTCAAAACCACAAATTTGGGGTTATCCAGAATTGTTTCACAATCTCTCAAATAATCTTTTAAATCCTCCTACAAACTTAATATAATCCTTCAAGAATGTATCAGCAAAGAATTTTTATTTTATAAGTACTGAAATCTTAGGACTAATAAATTTAACCTTCAGTAGTACTATGGCAGTCATTAAAGAAATCTGAACTCATATTTTTGTAGTCTGAAAAGGTTATATTTAAAATTTTAGTTTAAAACTTTTTAACCTGTTGGTCTGGCAAGATGATGTCATAGGAAACATTATGGATGGGAGCAACCTGGTGAAAACATCTCTCCAAGGAGGGTTGACCTCTCTAATTCAATAATAGTGGCAAGATCAAGCAATTCAATACTGATACAAGCTTAATCACAATAACAACAGCAATGCTGATATAGCAACAATAACCTCTCGGTGCTGTTCTCCAGGCAGCCAGGCTCTCAGATAACTCTGACAGCTTGGAGTTACCAGATCTTGGGTTTCAGTGCATTAACACGATTCTCTGATTGATTCCCAGGTGTATAAAGCCTCAGGGGGTTGTGTCCTTCTTGGGCAACATGCAGGATCCATTTGAATAATCCCAATTTAAACTGCAATCCTTATTTAGGGCCTTCTCTCATGTCAGGCCTGGGACTCTTTCTTTCTGTACTTCACAGGTTTGAGGATGGCAGAGATACTTCCAGTAGTGTCTCTTTCCCTCCTGAGAAGGCTCCCCTATTCTGCTGTAGAAGCTAATATTTGGGTATAGAGGAAAAGTAAAACAGCCTCTGAGGGTAATAAATAGGCAGTCAGAGAGGTATAATTTATGTATAGGGAATTCATGCATTCATTTCAGGTCAATACATAACTGACCTCCTTTTAATTCAAAAAGCATTGCCCTTGTTGGTATTTCAGAGAGGTACCATGTTGGAGAGAACCCAGAAACCCCTTGATGCTTTCTGTCCTTTGGAGAATGGCTAAAAGGACAAACAGGCACTCTAAAATGTTGTTGGATGACTTCTTTGGAGCCACTGTCAAAGGACACATTTTCATAATTGATCTAGGAGACTGAATTCTTTCCATTACCACTTGAATCCATATAACCCTCTGTAGTTCTGGCCAAATTCAACTTTTTTAATTACATTTTCCAAAGCAGAGTAAGCTTAAATCAATAATTAAACAAAAATTAGTTAGCACTTTTGATTTACTTTGCATTTTTAATGTAGACTTACTGAAAGCTGACATAATTTATGGACATCTCCTTCAAGCATGTACAGTCTAAACTATAATTTAAATGAACTGGAAAAAAAGATTACTTCTATAAGTCGAATCAATATGTCATGAATTGGCATACAGCATTAAGCAGGGCAATTAAAATTGGACAGAGCAGTTATACATCCTAGAGTACAAGGTGGTGGCTGTGTTCTCTGAACCTCAACATTTCACCTTCATGAGTGCTGAAGAGCTTTCTTGGTCTGGTGGTGGCAGCCCTTCCAGACTCGTCACTGTGGCCCAGTCCAGGTCCCAGCCTCTGCACACCAAGGGATTTCCATTCTTCATTTCCGACCTTTTACCAGGCAGCAACCAAATTTCACAAAAGCCCAGTGTTAAATGATGACTGTGAAGTCCACCTGCCACAAAGGGTGCTTGTATGTGTAAAGACAGGAGGGAGAAATCCTGATGAGTGTTCACAGTGAGAGAGGAGCAATTCCTGTGAAGGGACTGTTGGGTTAGTACAGCCCTGTCCTGCTGAACAAGAGCAATGGTATTTGAGAGAACAGAACCAGAGGGTGAGAAAAGAGGTGGCTGGAGGTATCCAAAAGCTGTCAGGGGTGTGAACTGGGTGATGTGGAGAAATCCTTACTAGCACGTACACCCTATGAGCTAGGATAGCAGCCACAGGGAAGACTTCAGCACATCCTGGAGCAGCCTCCAAGTCCTACTCTTGCATTTATATTTCAGTTTGCAAGGTGATTTTAAAAATATATTTAAAAGAAAGTAATTGGAGACTTGTGTAACATGCATTCAAGATTGCAGAGATAACCTAAATGCTGATATTTTCTGACTTCAGAGTGATTGAATTACCACTCTTAAAACACTTTTAATGCAGTTAGTGAAGGTAATTAGATCACAGCAGCTGGCTTAAAACATCACAACTGCATCACAAGTGAGATGTTCAGCATAATAACCCCTCATTTCATATCTCCCTGTGCATCAGCCCAGCATGCTTTAATTCAGATTCCCCCCATAATACCCACTGTTGATCCAATCACTTTTTTGAGAGGTAGCTCTGACATTTTGACAGCAAAAGTAGCAATGTTAATATCTTATTATTGTCAACAACAGGGAAGTGTCACAAGAAAGAGATGAAGGGTGAGAGACAAAATGCAGTTGGGGGAAGAGGAAAGGTAAGAAACAAAATTCTTATTGTTCCCACTCATTGTGCGCTTGGCTAAGCAGGTGGGGCAGGGGCAAAATCCAAGAAAGCCTGGAGTCAAAATATCTATAGGACAGGAGTGCAATTGGAACTACCTTCCCCCACCAAGACACCTCTGATGTTGACAAGCACGAAGCCATGGAGGCTGAGATGGCCCAGTTCCCATGGCTGATTGGCTCTGTTGCTGCCTCTGCTCAAGATGAGGTGAATATTTTGGCAAGCACCACCTGTGATGAAGACACTTGTCCCCAGCAGCTGGATGCATTACACATAGGACATGGAATAACCAGGGCCTGAGCAGGTACCAAGTACCAGAGATTCCCATTCACTTCCATGCCAATAGAGTACTAGCTCCTTTATAGAGGATGCTTTAATAAGTTAATAAATTAACTAGTTCCTATATATATAAGATACAGCTTCTCACACACCTCTGCACCCTGTATATGAGCAAGTAAACAAGTGATTTTATTGGATCTAAGTAATACTAGAAGGAACTTCCCTAGTTCATCTACTGGATCTTTTTTATGCAGTAGCTTGGTGTCCTAAGAAAACAATGCCTAAGAATCACAGCTTTTGAGCTCCCTGGCTAACTGCAATCAAATGTGGTGGTAAAGTCCATGTTTAAAATACTGTAAAAGATATGTGAAAAAATTAATCCCTTCATCTCCCTGATGAAGAGTTAGGCAGATTTCAGGTAGAACACATACTTGTAATAATTGCTTGCTGTGCAGCTGGCAGGTATCTTGCCTTCAGACTGAGCTATCACAAGGGACAGACATGGAAACTGAAATTACTGTAAAGCAGGGAAGGTCTACAAGTATAAGGCTTTATTTCTCCTCACCAGTAGAATAACTGATTTTTCCTTTCACAGACTATTGAAGGGTCCTACCAATGGCACCACTTGAAGATGAAATAATGAAAAAAGAGTCCATGTCAATGCCTGTTCAGCAAAGAGGCAATCACTCTAAGTAAGCCTGTGTTGTTCTCCCTAAGCCTTTGACCAGCTTCAAGGCCAGGTAAAGAGGTAGTGCTGATAGCCTCTTGGATTTAGGACTGTGACAGAAAATTAAAGGGTTCCTGGAGAGGGCTGTCAATGGCTCACTAGTGCAGGCAGCATCCCTACTGCATGAACAAGAAGAACATTGTGATATCCCAAATCAGATTTTCTCTGGAACCAGCAAGAAAGCTGCTTTTAAACAGGCTTAAATCCAATGCCTTAGACATTCTCAAGTCTTCCTCTTCCCCGATGAACTAGACCAAGATGGAGAAAACACAAATTGAAGAGTAACCCAAGGGACATGGACATTACATGGAGATGTTTCATTACCTTCAAACCATGCATTATTTACCCAATGTGTTTATAGTTAATGTTTTATTTCAAAGAAAGGGAAACAATTTCAGGAATGAGAATACTCAGCTGGTGCCTGTAAATAGCCTTAAGTCTACCCTGCAGTGACACCTTGAGGGGAAAACATTAAAAATAAATAACCAGAATGTGCATTTCCAGTCAATGCTAAAGAAAGGAAGAGCAAGACTACCTGGATGGACAGCTGTCTGGTCTCCTGGAGCAGCTCATGACAATGTGGGGATCTATAGCGTCACTCCTGACAAACAGCTTTCTTTTAAGCTTTCTCTTTCTTTTCTCTCTCAACTTCTCTTGTACACATCCCATATTCCTGGTCTCATTTGCCTTTCCCTTTTTTCCTCTTCTCCAGTGATACATTATCTTGTGATTTTCAGAAATGGCTCAAAATTTGGTTTTGACATTACTTCTGCAACTAAAAATGATCTTACACAAAAAGAAAAGAGGGTTTTTTTTCAGAAGAGGCCATTTCTTATTCCTTGTGTCACAGAATAAATTGCTTAGTCTTCTGGAGAGCAAAGGAAGGCCCAGGGTGACCTGAAGGGGGCTCCCCTGTGGGAGCCTGGTCTGGCCTGGCAGATTTGGTTGTGGGGTCAGCCTGGTGCGTTGTGCCCATAGTGGGGCTAATTTGTTCTGGCCCCTCTACTACTCACCAGCCTTTTCTTTTTGTTGCACACTCAAGACTGCTCGTAAATACAAACCCTACAGAAGCTTTCTGTAGACATGACCCAAGAATGGCATCAGAGGTGCTCCTGGAAATGGCCCCCACTTAGGGCTGTGTGTCTCACCTCTGTTGAGCGCAGAGGCAAATGTTGGAGAAATGTCCCCTCTTTTAGCAAACTACAGTCACCATTGATCTTGGGTGCCCGAGGGATTGCTGCTTATGCATAAGAGCAGCTGCAAATGATCACTGCTCTTTCCAAAGGGCATCCATATGGAAATGAATACAAGTCTTCCATATGTGTGAGCTGCACCTCTGTGCTGTGTGGCCAGCACTCAGAATGCTTTATAACACCTCCAGTGGGGCTTTGGTCCAGTGAAGCTCAACGAGGGCAAGTGCAGGGTTCTTTACCTGACCCAGGCACCAGCACAGGCTGGGGCCAACCTGCTGGAAAAGCAGATCTGCAGGGAGTCTTGGTGGACAATAAGCTGGAGGGAAACAGAGGTAATTGAAGGATTGAAGCATCTCTCTTTCTAGGATAGGTTGAGACAGCTGAGCCTGTTCAGACTCTGCGAGAGATGTCTGAGAGAGGACTTAGGTGTTGTTGAGCAACAGGACAAGAGGCAAAGGGCAGAAACCAACGCACACGAAGTTCCACCAGAACATGAGCAAGAACTTTTAATGTTCAGGTGACTGAGCATTACCTGGAACAGGTTGCCTGGAGCTGGTGTGGAGCCTCCCTCAGGGAGAGTCCTCCCTCAAGAACTTGCAGGATGCAATCCTCTGCCCTGTGCTGTGGGATGACCCTGCTGGAGCAGGGAGGAGCCACTGAGGTCCCAACCTGATCCGTTCTGTGATTCTGTTTCAGAGACCAGGTGACATGGCAGGGTTTGTGTGGCTTGCAGGCCCCATGTTTTGTGAGTAAACAGAGCTGGTTTGAGTTCAGCTAGGGGGAATGGGGAGAGGGAGTGCTTTAGTAATGCTGCTGCCATGGACAAAGCAAGAGATAACAGTGTGCTTTTGCTTGGCAGATAAAGGGCACAGGCACAAAAAATTTGTACATTGGTTTTTGCGTGCTCTGGCATACTAATATGAATTAATTTTAATTTCTAATCACTATGTTTAATTTGTAAAGCCTTAGAAAATACAATTGATATCATTTGGAAAGGGCACATACAAAGAAAATTAGAAGTTTTGAGTACAAAATTCATTTTAACCCTGCCTGTAGAGCTGCTCCTAACCTTCATAATTAAACTATCTCAAAGGTAAAAAAAAATTATAAAATACATTTAGACTGAAGGTTTGTGAATTCAGTCAAATGACATAGTCAGTGCTGTTTACTGCTGCACATTTGAAATTCTACAAATTAAATTACATTCAAGGTAGATGGTGTCACCACAGCAGCCATGTGTTCTGTGTGTGCTGGCTCTGGGGAAATGGGAAATATTTTTTTCTAGTCATTGCAAGATTAGTCTCAATTACCTTGCAATGAACCTACCAACAATATCAACAACAACAAAAATGCCAATCTCCTCTTTGTTTGCCCTTACAAACTGCAGCAAGTGGGTCTGTAAGGAGTTAATCAATAATCATAGACCATTATGGGATTCAACAGGTCAATATGTTGCTGACAGCCCTCTCTAGGAAATTCCACAGGTGTGGAACAGGAACATCAGGCACTGTTCCTGCCTTTTGCACGCCAGTATCCTTTACTGGTCAGGAAAATCCTGCCCCAGAGAAAATGAAAGTAGGGGATTTGATCTCATCCCAAATACCCATCCCTTGGCACTGGTGATGCACAAGCTCCATCAGAGGCATCTCATGAAGAGCCATGTTTATTAGGTCTGAACATGACTATATTGTTTCTAGGAGTGCCTTGGGAAGCAGATATGCCCTTCCAGCTTGCTGAGACACCTGGACCAAGCTTAGCAAACCCAAGCTCACCACACACAGAGCCAGACATGGGCTGCTGGCTCATGGTCCCTACAACTGGACAAAGCACCACAAGCACAGCTCACTTGTATCCAGCCTGCCTGGGAGGCAGCAGGTTTATTAAACCTGGGCAGATGTGTATACTTGGATAGAAACCAGTGGTACAAAACTTGGTGTAGGATATGATGGAGGGGAAAGTGATATTTAATTACAAACATCTGTGAGAAAGTTGATGTTACCTCTTCACAGCCATTCCCTTAAACACTTTATTCACACATTCTCTCATTCCACATAAGTACAAGCAACAAGATGGCTTGGACACCTGTGTGTGACACTAAGGACAAAGAACACAGGCTGCCAAGTCCTCTATTCGTCCCTGGAGTCCTTCTTGAGGGCCACACAAAATCTCATTTGGACAGATCTCATATCTGTTAGGAGCTATCATCTCTTATGGGGCAGTCTCTAGTATGAGCATTGTTAATTTCAGGTCTTTAATCTTTTTAGGCCAGTTTGCTGCTCATTGAGTCTTTTTTCTTGTTTGGAAAATTTTCCTTGTGGGCTAATGGAAAAAGCACACATGCAATATTGTATAGGATCTGCTGCCATGTCAATGTCACTCTCCTGTTGTTAGAATGCAGGGTCTGCTGGGACTCAGCTGGCCTGGGGTCTTTCAGTGCAGATCTTCTGGGCTTGGTACAACCACAATTGCTTCCATTTTACTGCTGGAAAGTGTGTTTATTGAGGGGAGTATCTATGCATTTAACCCTTTGTTCTGCCCGTTCTTCTAGTGCTCGATCATTCTCTGTTCCTGCCAATCTTCATGTTTCTGGTCATTTGTGTGCCTTGCCTGGGCTCAGCTCTCTGTGATTCACGTGGGCTGAGTGCTAGTGAAACTGTTCACCTTGAGAGAGAGGGATGAAAGATAGCCAGAACATGCTTTGGTTTAGGTTGGTTTGAAGAAAGGAAAGATTTATTTCTCTATCACCCTGTATTTCTGTCCAATTGGCTTTTATGCACTGCATGGCACCCCTAAAGCTTTAACATCTGTGGTGCCTTCAGCCCTGCAGCATAGCCTTACAAACTGGAAATTGTCATTGTACAACTCAGATATGTATTATTGCATGAATGGAGCTCCAGCCTTCAGAAACTATCATTTACAGTAAAGACTACTGGGTAAGCCTTTTAAAAAAGGGTGAAAATAGCTTTGAATTGAACAAATTGCAACAAATAGTGGGTAGTTGTATGTATGCCAGTCTGTGCCACAGGGAAGGTAGATATTACAAATGCTCTGGGATTCCACTTCATCCTTTTATAGCAGCTTTTTCTCCACCACTGCATCCTCTCCAGTAATGGTGTTAAATAATGCATATGTAATTTTGGTGTTTTACGCTGTGTTTTGCTTCTAACACTGGACTGAGACTGTGTTTCCCTCCCTACCCTGAAATTCAGTTGAGGATATAGAAATTCTATCATTTGTTGCTGCAGCATGTGAAGAATTACAGAATATTGTTTGGAGCACACATCACTTCTTTTCTGGCCTCTCTTGACTGGATCAGATGGTCAGACACTGTCATGCCATCTGTGGTAAGCCCTGCAGGTGGATGTGCCATGCCAAGAGATTCTGTTTGACAGCCTTTCTCCATCAGATGGTTTTGCAGGCAGCTCATTACAGAATGATGAACCTGACTGTTTCTGGTTAATTATCAGCTTCACAGTCCGTTGGGTGAGATCAGCTCTCTTGTAAGTGACCACTGATTCCTGTAAAAATGATTTTTTTCTCTTTTTAATGCACCATTTAAAGGTAAACCAACATTTCAGAAGCTTTAATCACAATTGCCTTTTAGTCTTCTACAGAGAAATCTCCACTAAAAAAATAAATTGCTGATAATCACATGTACAGAGTACTGGTCATCTTTGATAAATCCTTTGTTTCTGCTCTTGGCACATGCACACTATCATGATGAAAGGCCAAATGCTTTCTTCTTTTAACTTCATAAACATCAGACAAGTTGCACAGAGAAGAGTTTGGCAGAATGAACAATGCATATTTTTTTCTCTCTTTTCTATGTGATTAATGGCACAAATATAAAAATTAGTTTGAAGGAATCATGTATATTTCTTTTAAAGTTTGTGCTGTTTATTTGACAAGTTTGCACCTTTTCTTCTGTTGCTGGAGAGCATCTACTGCATTCTGGGTACTAGTTTATTTTGAGAAGTTATTGGGTTTGTTTACAATCTTTACCATTCAGAGCTCCAAAGGTGGATGAATAATTCCTTTCTTAACATCTTCCTGTGGGTCAGTGCAAGAGAAATGAGTCCAGAGCAACAGGAAATTGCATCAGGAACAGTGGTGCATTGAGAGAGACTAAGCAAAGAGTCAAATGCCATCAGATACAGCTCTCAAAAGCACTTCTCTCACCAAGAGAGGATCAGGGATGGTGTTTTACACCTGGAAAAGTAGTGGATTTGTTGGCATCATAACAGTCACTCTGCACATTAATTCAATTTTTATTCCAGGGCAAGATATCAGGTTGTGATAGTAGCATCACAGTAAAGCTGTGCAAGGGAGGAAGAATAGTAAAGCATCACAGAAAGCTGTGCAAGGGAGGAAGAATTGCACCACTGGTTCCTCTCTTTGCACAAGGCTTGATGGAATGGGGTGCCCCATGCTGCCCTGTCTCAGCAGGAGTGCTGTGGCCCCGTGCTGGCAGTACTGCACAGTGCCCATGCAGAGCGCTGCCGCTGTCCCTGCTCCCCACAGCGCCTTTCCCTGGGCACAGCCCAGCCCCTGGTGCTTCCTGCTCTCCAGGGGCCACAGCCTGACTCCCCACCCTGGTCTCCTGGGGCTGAGTCACACGGTGCAACCACACATCCCTGTCCCCATGGCAGGTGTGGCTCCCTGCAGCAGCTCCCAGCCAGCACTGCACAAACACCAATCCCCAGGAATGCAGGGCAGCCCACAGGGCTGATCCCTGGAGGAAATGGCCCTAGTTGGTTTTCCCCTAGTTTCCAATAGGGGAAAATGTGGTTGAAATATGCAGGTTTGAGAGTGCAGTAGCCTGCAAGGGAACTCCTGGTAGGAAATCATAACAGGCAAAACAAAGCATTTTCTCTCCACAAAATGGATTCTGTCTTCACATCGCATTTCCAAACAGAATGACAAAACTCTGGAGAAAGGACACCTTTGCAAAATACAAATATAGGTAAGGAATACACAAACAAAAATGCCGTGCTCTTCCATAACAGAATTCTGGGTGGATTTTCAGAAATGGCAAAATGTCACCAATGTAGGAGGTAAAACAAATGTCCCATGTTATCCAGCTGGTTCTCCATTCTGTCTATTGCAACACATCGAGAGGCATCTTGGGAAATGCTGCCTATAAAAACTATAGTTAAAATGGACTGAGAAGCATTCTCTTTGGGAAAATAAACCCAAGAACATTAAAGGATGATTCATAACTGTATGGTGTTCTAATGAGGAGCTAAGAAATTTATTTAATCCCAGTATGTGTAGATTTTATAACAGAGTTCTCTAAGCACAAAGATAATTTATCTATCTTTAAAAATTATTCCAGCAGCCAGTTTGTTGCATGCAGTACAGAGTGTAAACCATCAGGTGCAATTCCTGCTGTAATCACTGGGTGGCATTTGGATGTGTTGGAAAAGTTCAATTTTGGATGGTAAATGGAATGGAACATTGCATTTTATACAGGGTAATGAAATGCAAGCAGCAGATCAGTGACAGAAATAAGAATGCAGGTGAGTGCTAGATATAGGTTTATAAAAATTCTAGAATAAATATACATATGTCATTGAAATACTTAAAGATTACTGTAAGGTTCTTGGTGATAAGTGGAGTTACTAAGGCTAATCTTAGGATAAGCTTTTTATTGTGAGAATGAAATATTGAGTCTCACTAATTGTGAGACTATTAGTCTTGTGGCTATGTACCAGATATCATCCAACTGGGCAGGTGGCACTCAGGTACATTGCTCACCTCACCCTTAGGCTCACACAAACTGTGGAAAAGCAAAAAACCACTGGGCTCCTGTGCTGACCCATCCCTTGGGTGCACCTGGATGGCCCCAAACAGACACAGCTGCAGAGGCCACACCAGTCTGTGATGCTGCTCCTGTACAGCTTGGACGGACTTCCTTCCTTTCCTTCCTTTCCTTTCCTTCCTTCCTTCCTTCCTTCCTTCCTTCCTTCCTTCCTTCCTTCCTTCCTTCCTTCCTTCCTTCCTTCCTTCCTTCCTTCCTTCCTTCCGCCACTTCCGCCACTTCCGCCACTTCCGCCACTTCCGCCACTTCCGCCACTTCCGCCACTTCCGCCACTTCCTCCACTGTTTCATACAGACAGAAATGTGAGTGCTGCTGAGACTTCATGGTCTGTGAAAGTATGGATTCTGTGTGTAATGAGGTGCTACCTGGTTCCAGCAAAGGATTAAAAAGAAAAGGATCAAGTTTTGTTTGTCATTTGAAGGACAAAATCAAGGAAGAAAAAGTCTTTTAGAAACAAAAAGCATGCTTTGTCTGCTCTTTGAAAAGAAGAAAAACGAATCACAAACTGCCTCCTTCACTTTGCTTCTAGAATTTCTTCTAGACAGAAGGAAAGAGGGATGAGAAGATTTTTCTGTTTTAACTTCAGGTCTGGCAGTTCTTACTAGGAAAAAACAATCAAACTTTGAATTATTGTGAAACTGTAGAGGAAAAAATTGGGCAAATAAAATGCTATGAGGGAATTAAACATCTTTTCTATGCAGAAATCCACCCTACCTCATCTCTAATATAGAAACTCGGGAATTTTGTACTGAGCAGCAAAGTACTAGCAAAGACTTAGAAGTGCATAGTTCCCATCAGTATTTCCCTATACAGTCATCTGTAGATATTATGATTGTTGAGATGCCTCTTTTCCTAATATTTGCAAAAAAAGTGTACTGCTGGATGTAAGTCACTGTATATATATTGACCTGAACAATATGTTTTAAGAGAACAGCCCCTCAGTTTCCATCAGAAATGCTACTGCTAATGCACATGTATAAAGAAACCTGTTTTATATCAAAGGAGGAGGCTGTTTCTCAAAAAAAGTGGCAATAAGTCTTTTATTGAGCCATTTATTTCCCTTGCCTCCATCATCATCACCCCTTTTCCAACATATGCAGTCAGGTCCATGAACACCAATTGCTGAGTTAGTGAAGTTACAGAATTATGATTATTTGCTACACACTGCTTTACGTCCCTTGCAGGACTCTTTCTCTGGCAAAAAGCAAGAATTGAAACAGGAGGTCCCTCTAAAGGTGAGACATCTGCATGAGACTAATGCATTAACCTATTCACCACAAACAATTCCTGCTGCCTCCTAATCAGCACATGAACATCACCTATCTCCAATCATGATGTCACAAATATTGCTTTCCTGACATGTGTGCTCTTCAGTCTGAACCTGCCTGCACCCACTGGCTGCTGAGTGCTTCAGAAACAGATCCATCAACTTCTGCTGGGAGCAGAAAGTCAGTCAGTGGCACTCCCTGTTCAGACTGGAAATGGAGATGTTTATTTTTCAGCTTTGCAAAGCTACATCTAACCACCCATCTCATAAATAATTTTTTTGCTTCAAATCTGAATCACAAAGTCTCTGGGTCAGCCCCAGCCTGGCAGGAGCTGGAAAGATGGAGATGTCCAGGCCTGTGTGTCCTGGTCCTCTGTGTGCAAACAGATGAATCAATGCACAGTTTTTACTCTGTAAAAGTAGAGGCACTCCCAAACTGGGATCTGCTCCTAAATTTGGTAAACTCTTTTTGGTAGTTATCACTGTAGGCAAGAAACTGAGACTGATGCAGAAAAACAAGGATTTTTATAAATCATATTGTGTTCAGGGGTAAAACAATCAAAACAACTCACAGCACAAGCCTGATACTGCGTTATGAAGCTCAAGGCACTTCCCCAGCTATAAATAAATCAGCAGTGTAGTAGCCTGCCTCTGTCACTCAGCAGTGTGTGGAACTATTTTTACATGCAGGAGCGCTATTTCTGCCACCACAGCCCCTGGGGCATTGCCTTTGGCTGTGACTGCAGCTGCAGCCGGAGCCACTCCCCTCCGGGGCTGGGGACACCGAGCATCCCCAGGGACAGCAGGGCAGACTCACGGGGACACTCCCAGAGAGCAGAGGATTCTCTGAAAATGTGTCCTAAAACTTCTCTGTGCAGCTTTAAGAGAGACATCCACTGTGCATAGGTACAAACGACCTCATGGCATCACCTCCTATTTTACATATTCCCAGAGGCCAGCTGCAGACAGATGTGCTTCCACTGATTGGCATCTTAGTGCACCAATGATTACTAATCAGCAGACATGCTGTAGGCTAAAAGTAAGTAAACGGCAAAGGAATATTTAAATACAATTCTTTCCCCTCCAAGAGTATTTTAAAGGTATTTGAATTAGTATTTGAAGTATTTGAATTTTGCCAATTTCAAGTAATATATTGAAATCACTTCTGCTTTTGGAAATCTTATTTCATTTTTCAGGTGTCAGGGTCTCTTTTCCCAGCCTGGCACTTGAAGAAGGAGTCAGGGCTCTTCATTTCTCAGTCTCAAGGTTGTTTATTGTTCCTTATCTATAAAATTCTTTCTCCTGTCCTGCTGAGGTCTGTCCAGCAGGACAGTCCAGGCACTCTCCCTTCCCCCAGGGTGGTGTTATGTCTTTATACTAAAAACTACATATACAATGTTTACAATTACTTTCCAATACCCATCACCTATGTTAGACAGTGAGCTTCTACTCTAGACCAATCTGTAAGTGCCAACATCACAGCAGAAGATGGAGGCCAAGAAGAAGAAGCAGAAAGGCTGGACACGCCCAGTTCCCTCCATCTTGCCTCCTGAACCTCCATTCTAAAAACCCCAAAATCTACTTTTCCATCCCATGATAAATTCACTATTATTCTGCCTAAACTCTTGTGGTTTGCAGATCTTCATCTAAAGTTGGTAACTTGCTCCATGGGTCATAATCAAAACCACAGGGGCATTCTGGGCTCTGTGCCAGGGTCTCTGAGCCCCCTGGCAGGGATCTTGGCTGCTCAGGACAGCCAGAGGGATGTCCTGGGTCCTGACATTCAGGTATCAAATGAAGTTAATTATTCTTTCTTTAGTGATACAATCTTGTTTTTAAGACAATACAAATTCAACTCTTTTCTTTGTTCCATAAAACACAATTTTGCAAACATTTTTGTAATGGCAGGATGTTAGAAATGAGAGGCTCAGCACCGTTTACTGAGGTAAGATTTGCTCTGACTCAGAATAGAGTGGGAAGGGATTCCTGCACAAAGGTGAGGTAAATCAATACACATCACCTGCAATAAAAATACGAATTCTACAGCGATAAATGAAAAGTAAACCCTGTTCAAATGTATAAGAAATTACTGATTTTTTTGTAAGTAATCTGAAGTAACAACATTGTTTAGAACCAACAGATGCCTTTGAAGCATTTGATCAGGATCAGCTGTCTTGTAAAACTTAAGCTAAATAACAGATTCTGTACAAAGATCACTCTCTGTCCAAGATCACAGATAAAGTATATAAAGAATGCCACAAAGCAAGGAAGCTGATTCCCAAATTGCAGTCTCACAAATCATCAAAATCACCTCGAGGTACCCTAGAGCTAGCTTGCTAGTGGCCTAAGGTTTCTGTTCTTCACCTTTCAGACTCATAAGATAGCTTATGTAGCTTAACTGCATTCATTATTCCAGTCTCACTTTTTCACTTGATGGCATCTCCCACAAGGACAATGGTGATTATTGAGTGGAAGGGTAATGGACAAGGAACTCCTCATGTTTTGGTTGGCATACTTGAAATAATTTGGTAATTTCTTCTGGAGATGTTTATTTGAATATCTGCAAGCACTGTTTAGCTTTCAAGCTGCTCTTTGTGTCTTTCAAACTTTGTGATAGAAATTGGAAACATGAACTCCTAAGTATTTATTTCTTTGTTATGATATTAGAAGAACTTGAACCAAGACTGTAAAAAGATCCCATACAGTATTTCTGCTACAACCTGAAGAAGAAATGGTGTTTCATTGCTCTGAAATTAAATCTAACTTTAATGGATTCTCATAGTTCACAACTGAAATCTGGTTTTAAATTCTAGCACACCTTTGGCATTCAAAGCACAGGTATTTTAGTATTTGTTCAGTCAATCCTCAAAATGTGCAGTTTGCCATGAAGATATGCAGCCTGAAATATCATTATCAGTGACTACAACAAGCTGTACAGTGCTACCTTGTTGAATATGAGCACATCATTGGCCAACTTTACCTCAAACAATTTCAAATAAAATTGAAGTATCACATCTATTGCCAGTGTAAATATAAAATAAGTAGGAATGGTGACTCAAATAAACAATGACTAACTGCAGAATAAATGCAAGCCTGAATATTTTTCTCTGTTTAGAATTTATTAGTTCTCTGCCTTTACAACTTCAGAAAGGCATCCAAGTTGTACCTACCAGAAAGTTACAGTAATGGCTGATAAAAGGCTGGGCAGAGGAGTAGCATATTTATGAATCTAGACCTGTGAAACCCACTAACTCCCCTGCTAAGACAAAAAAAGCAGGTTCTGAATCATGACAGGGATGTGCAGACCTTGGAAGTTCTCAGGGAGCCTCCCCACTGTCTTGGATGAAGTCTAAGCTAGAAAGTGTAAGAGATATAAAAACAATTTCAGGATGAGGGAAGGGAGGGCAGTGGAGACAGGAGGCATTGCACTGCATTCCAAGTTTAAAAATTGACATGCAGAGGGAAAGAGCAGTTAGGGTTTGCACACAGATGAACCAACACCTCCCAGCCAAATGAAAACAAAATGCTGAAAATCAAAGATTCTGTGATATTCAGACGAGAATACTCTAATTGTTTTTTAGGTGTACAGCTGCAATGCTTGAGGGTACATGGCATGAGATGAAAAATCCGTGTTAGGAGGGCATGAGAGCTAGTACTGGGCAAGGTGATGGCTCAAGAATGGCACACAGCAGTGTGAGAAGGGAGTTCTCCATGACTGAGCTGTATCACTGGGTAGACTTAACATGTGTATGAGTGGTTGATATGCAACAAATTCTTAATAACTTCAAGAAAAGAAAAAAAACATTTCAGATGGTGTTAAGGGAATCATTACTATAACCTCAGGCTATCCAGATAAATCATTCAAATCCTGGATCATTCCTACTGTTAATGTGTTACTGGTTTAGACATGCTACTAATTTATAGAAGGTTAATGTGTATTGTTGAAGAATTAAATTCACTCCAAGTGTTTTCAACAGCCAGTAAGAAAGAATACTTATTGTAGAAAAAATCAATTTCAACATGACAGAGTTCCTCTTTTCTTTATCCTCTTTTAGATTATAACATGACAATTTATGGAGAAAATACACCGGTTTGCACAAATTCCTACCTCTTTGGTGGAAAAGTAGAGTAGGGATTTATTCTTTCCCTAAGTATTTTCATATTTTTTTAAGATTAAACACTTAATATTATTTTACTTGATTACTCAGTTATAACTTCACAAGATAATATATCCTTCATTGAGGAAAATGCAACCAGCAGGGGTCATTTATTCAACCCATTTGATTATTTCTGCCAAGTCTACTTCATTATCCTTGTCCTACAAAATATAGGGAGAAGTTTTAAATTTAGCTATTTCTTTCTGAAGGAAAATACCCCTGTACTAAAGGATGATGAATTTTACACACTGGGTCATCTATATATATGGTCTATAAATATTCAGAGCACATGTTTAAAAATTGAGCTGCTTTGAAATGAACACTGATATATTCTTTCCAGAAAATTACCAAAAGCTGATCTGTAGCTTAAAAATTATGACATTTATTGGCAGGGTGATGTGTACTATGGAAGTACTTTGCATTGGAATAGTGCACACTGCAAAAGTGAGATGAAGGTATATAAAGGTAGTACCTTAGGAACATTTTTTTTTTCATTTCTGCATTTACACAGGCACTCCTCTGTCCAATGGCTGGTAAATTATGGAGTAAACTGAAATTATAAAATTCTTGAGTGTTTTAGTAAAACTTTCACAACACAAGCACCCTTTCTGAGTAACTAACCAGAAATCATGTGTTTTGAAAAAAGGGCTGTCATTAGGGAAATCAATCCCAGTGAAGCCATTAGCATTAGGTGATCAGCCATTATTCTCCACAGGAATGTGTAATTTCAGCTCTGCTCCTGTTGAGGTCACAACTGCTGCTCTCCACAGGATGGTGGTTGTATTTACCTTCCTGTCATTAATCCATCAACAGCCTTTGGATGGGGCAGTTTTTGAAAAGGCCACTCCTATGTACAACATGACAGCTACACTGATTCTCCAGCTTGGGGAAGAATTCATAGCCTAATGAATGTGATCACAAATGAGAATTATTTCTCATGGACACTGCATATTCTAAGGAAGGTCATGGGATCTTCAAATCCAGCAGCTGCTCTCCTGGACTATTCCACCTTATACTGACCCACAAACAGAAGCTGTTAAACAGGGAAAATTGCTGAACTAGACTGGCTGTCTTGCATAATTTCTCCTTGTATTTGTGTTGAAAAATATATGTAACTCCAATGTAACAATTTGCTGTGCTTTCTCTGATGTAACTATCTTATGCAGCTGATTTGGGATGATTAAAAGAGCTGGTATACTATCTGTATTCAGACACGTCTGGATGATTTACTAATTAGAAGATTTCATACTACTTTAAAAAAAAAGAAAGGGGATTCTGATAAACCCCCCAGAAATTCACTCCTTTCTGGAAGCTTGTGAGTTAAAATCTCATATCTAAATAGTGTTTAAAAATTCTAGTAGTATACTAACCTGCCCAACAAGTGCTGAATTTTCCTAAGTGAGGCTGAGAAAAGGCAAAATTAAAGCAAAACCTTAAAATGTTGTAGGCAGCATTAAAATTTATTACCAACAAGTAAAGTAGAAGTGTGAAAGAGCTTTAACTTCAGAGATCTTATAAAACGAACAAAAAACCCTGTGCAGCATAAACAGCTATGAGGAGCTGGTAGAAAGCTCAGGTCAGGGCTGTCGAGAGGAAATGCTTTTTTCTGTGTTGCATAATTACTTGTAGCACTTGAAAATTTCATCTAGTTTGTTCATGACTTTTATGTGTAGATTCTGTGATTCAGCAGTTTGGAAAAGAACATATACCTGTTTCCTACAGGAGAAAGCATGGCAAAGCGATTTTGTGCTTTGGTTTTTTTATGCATTTTAGAAGTGACTGTGATTTTGGTTTTCACTATTTGATCACTGAGGCAAGGGGAAGAGAGAAGCATGAAAATACAGTCAGCAGAGGGAATAGTACAGACTTCACAGAAACAGCAGATTCCCACCAACCATAAATTTTGGAAGCTTTTGGCAGCTTCTGCATTTCCCCTCATGCTTGAGAACATTTCAAAGGCAGAATTACAAAAGAAGACATGTTCAGTTGGAAGCTGTAACTGGGGCTCCGGGGAGAGGGAAGGGGCAGGCACAGAGGCAGCGCTCGCTGTTTTGAAGGACTCACTTCAAAGCTTTCCCTTTCTCCCTCTCTGCCAGGTAAGGATCACAGCGGCTCATGAGGCACCGCCTCCCCGTTTAGACAATAAGGAGGAGGATTAGTTAACCTGAGACTGCTTCACCAACCCGTGCCTCTGACCTAAATACCAGAGTTAAGCACCAGGGTGCTGTGAATGCAGAACTCGAGGCAGGAACCGGACTGATACAAACCTGATGCTGGGCAGCCTTGGCTCTAACCAAGAGGCTTTACAAACATACACCTCTGAATTATGAATTTCTCAATATATTCATGGGATAAGTTTTTTAAATACCACAAGTATGAGGTCACAGAAAAGACCTGAGTAGTATCACCTCCTTAAAGCAATAATTACCATGACTAAACAGCAGCGTCAAACCTCCTCCTCTTCTGCTTTTTCCCTGGGAGGATTTTCTTGGCTAGAAACTCCTGCTGCATGTAGATGTTCACCTTGTTCTTACTCAATGGCATGCCTAGAGTGCAGAAAAGAAAATACTGAAAAAAACCACAACCAAACCTCAAAAAAATGAGACATGGCAATAAGTAAATACTCAAATTTACAACTATTTGGGATTTTAAATCCTGGCATTTATTTTTCTTTCCACTGTTTAAAACTTCATTTCTCCCAGGGCAGTAGAGAAGGGAGGAGAAGAAACTACCACTGTTTGAATACTCCTTTTGCTGAGCCTATCATCTTTGTTAATAGCCTGTAATGAATAACTCGCTCAGGGATAAACATTCTACCATTATTATTTTGTCAGCAGAGTCAGTATGATTCAGAAGAGAGCAGTCATATGACTGTCACAGTTCCCAAATTGTGAAAAGATGTGGGAAAACAAAAATTAGCAGCTGAGAGAGAAGGCCTAACTTCTATTACTATGAAGAAGTGGGCAGCCTGTGGCTGATTTGGAATACATACACACACAAAGTTAAAAAGGAAATATTACTGTCCAACAGAAACCACTCCAGAGCAGACAGGTTTCTTTTCCCTGAGAAGCCTTAGAATGACAAAGAAAAATTACTGTAAATTAATCTATTTATTACACCAACTTGGCCAGAAAAAACAGAGATATTTGACACACAATCCCTCTTGAGGTCTTAATATTGACTTTAAAAGTGCTAACGTTGTAAGAGTGCATCCAGGCATGACAGCTCATACTTCTTACATCAGACTTCCTTTCTGCATATCTGTCTTTTGAAACGTGATGAAAGAATCATTGCTAATTAAATATCTGCACACAGAACACTGCCATGGCCAGAAGATTGGGACCATTCCTACAGAAAGCTGTCAGACACCACTGACATCTGCTGGTTTCCAGAAATCAGGCCTACTGGAGTCAAGACAAGTTGATTCTGGGCACAATTTTACTGCTTATCAAAGGTCCCTTTGTGTGGGCTTATGTGACAGGGTTCTCCAGCTCAGGAGGGAGGAATGTTTACCAGCAAGCAGCAGGCTGAGGAGATTATTACATGCTGAGAAGCAGCATGTGAAAGTCTCCCAGGACTGGTAAGCTCTGGAGACCAGTTGTTCTGTTAAATCCACCAGAACTGATAAATTCAGAACACCAGAAGCCTGCTGGCTGTGTACAAAGCCACTGCACATGAGTATCCACCATGGTTTGCATTAACTTGGATCATGCACAAACAGGTAGTGGTTGCTACGTGCAAACAAAAACCCTACAGGATTAC
This sequence comes from Zonotrichia leucophrys gambelii, assembly GCF_028769735.1. Classification (NCBI taxonomy): domain Eukaryota; kingdom Metazoa; phylum Chordata; class Aves; order Passeriformes; family Passerellidae; genus Zonotrichia; species Zonotrichia leucophrys. The sequence continues at coordinate 18,431,262 of NC_088169.1, read as the reverse complement.
ACATCCACACCTGATGAAGCAAAGAGCTCTTGAAAGGACTTTGTCACTTACCGAAGAGCCAGAGGTCCCAGGGTGGGGACTGACCTCGCAGTGTAACACTCGTGACTACTCCTGCAGAGGAGTCATCAGTGCTAGACAGTGAATGTGTGGTGCGAATAGTTATCTGCTAGTAGTAGCAGCTTCAGCAGTGAAAAGCCTTCTGTCCCTTGGGATGTGTATGTTTCCCAATTTGATCTACTGTCATGGAAAGAAGAATTTGTTTACAGAATCAAACATCCAACTATTTTATCAGTTATTTCTTGGCAGTACTAATTCCTCCATAACTAGGAGTGCTGCTGCCACTGATTTAATTTCTCAAATGACTTGTTCAGAAAAGTACTTGCAAAACCCGCTTTATGCAAGATCTCACTTCCAAGACTTTCTTGGAGGCCCAGAAAATGGGACTCCAACAGCTCATGACAGAAGCATGCTTAGCCAACTTAGCCATTTTTCTAGTCCATGCAATTTAGATTTCTCATTTGAACACCGGCATGTACAGACATTAATCATCACAAGAGATCAAATAAGTAGGTTAACACCTTTAGTTGCTTTTACCTCTGAAAGGTAAGTTTAGGAAAGCAAATACCTCTAAACAAAATGTCTGCCGCTGCCACTTGAAGATAAGATTCTAGAGAGCCTGAATCTTTGTTAATGTCTGCTCCATTTTTACCTTATCCCTGGCCAAAACCCACACATATCAGCAGAAACCTTTCAAGTGTTTCCAGGAGACCTTTAGATTTTGGCACATAAAAGTAAGGCACATATGCAGTACACTGCATCACTACCACTGAAAGTTGTACCATGCTATTATGCATTACTAGACAGTTGAAGAACTGCTCCCAGGAATCCTAGAGCTGTTAGGAAAGTGTTTCATGACCTCATCTGATGATTTACAAAATAAGCATTCGTGCCTCAGGAAAGTCTCTTTAGTAAGAACATGTTGTTACTATTCTACTCTAATAATTTCACTTCTACACTGCTGTGATTTCTCTGTTTGGCTCTTTAAAGTAACAACTCCATGGAATTAGAAACAGCCAACATTTGTGTTTAGCAGCTTTTGCTCATTTGTCCCACTCTGTTTATTCAACAAAGAGATGTGAACACAAATGGAAGTTTCTCTTTAAAGACAGACCAACAATAGTTAGTTATGAGAGCAGGCTGCTATGTGCTGACAAAAATCAACTGCTGGACTGTTTACTCTGCTTTGCCAAACCTCCTTCAAGTGCCCTGGGCTGAACAGGAGCTTTCTTGCTCTGAAGGTTTCTGCTCACATGGCTTAGCAAGGTCCTGACCTTAACTGCAAGCTACAGGATTGCACCTTGAGATTTTTTGCTTCATTTAAGTGTTTATAATCAGGAACTTCTGGAAATTTCAGTGACAACTGACTGCCAAGCCCTGACAATGGGTTCTTAAGCTTTGACTGTTGCCTGACTGTGGCTTAACAAAGAAAGAATTGTAAAAAACCCTCAACTTTCTCATCCAGTAAATACTGAGGTCCAAATACCCATGACAATTTCTTAAGACATTGTTGACATCTTAATGGAAGATTTCCTTTTTCTATAGCTAAAAAGGAGTAATTTAATACTTTGAGTGTCTCAAAAAGGAAGCTATATCACTAAAGCGGGTTAAGGTTACAGAGTACAGCTCTCTATTACTGTTTTTCTAGGCAATGTTTGCATTTAATGTGCACCAGTTTACTCCTGTTGCCAGAATGAGAAGATGCCTTGGACTGAAAAACATCACCACTTAAAGCTTCTAGAGGACATACATACAGAAGCTAAACTTTCTGATGAGACAAAAAGAATTATTCTGAAACATCAGTATACCTTTGAGTTAATAAATATCTTCCACTTTTCCTACCAGACTTTTATTGTCAGAGAGAGATCATGCTGGAGATGTCACCTATTAACTCTGTTTGCAGAGAAAATGAAAAGTAACTCTGACAACTTCAGAAAAATGTGACAAGCAATAAGAATGTTTTACTTACATAAAGCAGAGATAAAAGGAAGCAAATGACTGTGATTTGGGATTTTCTAACCTCTCTGCCCCTCAAGAAGCTAGTGGGAAAAATTTGATTAGAAATTACTATCTCAGTAAGTAGTGCAGGCCATTCTCTTCCTAGAAGCATAAGCAGGATATTTCTCAAGCCAGCAAAAGGAGGAATAATAACAGAGTTGCCCAATATTATTTGAAGTACTTGAGATAAGCCAAAACCACTGAGCAGCTAGCATCAGCAGACAATCATCTGACTCTGGGGTTGAGCAAGCCAATCTCCTGACTCTGAAGCTGGGTTAACATCCAAGGAAGGCCAGGATTTACCAGTGAGACAAGGCCTACCACTAAAGTGTGTGGGAATGGACCTCTCAAACCTGAAGCAGCTTTATCATGTAATGAATCTTCATGATTCTTGAAATTTGGTTAAGAGGTCTGATCTGGTTCCCCACCTCCAATAAATACTCCATAAATCTGAGGCTGGACTCCAGAACATAAGGCTCAAAGGTACAGAGTTTTGCTCCTCAAGTGGTCCCACTAAAAGTTATTTAAAAGGTTTGACATGTGAAGATAAAAGCTCTTCTTTGAATTTGACCATAAACTCAATACTCAAATTATGAATTACATTTGGTTGTATAACTTAAATCCTTTCTATACCTGCTTTAAGATTTCTAAAATGGGCTTACATTTGACATGCATAAACAGTCATCTTTCAAGTTCTGTTGAACTATTTTAAAGAGAACACACACATTCTTTTTTTTTTTCTAAAATAGTTGCTTTATAGTTCAAGAATTATGACTTTGGAGTAGGAATTATTAGAAAATATCTTAAAAATATACTTTCAAAATCTTTAACAAAACAATGACTCAATCTTATTATTACATTCTTCCAATAGTCATCAATTAAAATACCAGTATTTATCTGTAGAAACAACACAGAAATGCTATAGAATACAAAGCAGTATAAGTACCCATGAAAATATAAATATTATTTAATGGTATAACTTCAATAAATTTTTTGTCAAAATAAATTTAGTCAATAGTTTCTAGGACTTGGCCAGTCTCCACACAATCATATCTGAACTGAGCTGAGCTTCTGCTATTTTCAAAGCAGTTTTCTGGTACAGGGCACCATTCAGTGTTTGGTTCATACTTTGCACACTCTCTTCCCTCTCCTTCTGAAGCTTCTTTCTGAATTGCTGGACTCCTTCCTCAGTGTCCAGTAAAGAAGCCAGAGGAGCATTATTGTTTTTCTTGCCAGACTCATCCCCCCATGTCAAACTGTTTCCAGCTTTAGTTTCTTTTAAGAAAAGAGAATTCTTCAAGGTGAGCACTTCCTTTTCCAGAGCCAGTGCTAACTGTTCAGTAAGTACTGCTTTGCTTCCAGATCTCAGGAGTTTTACACTGCAGCTTGGAGGGAGAACTCTAGTGAGGCTGTGAAGGCACTGGAACAAGACAGTCAGATTTCTGTAAAACAAAATTATGATGGTGTCAAAAAAAAGTATACTCTGTAGTTTCCACCTATCACAGAAACATCCTAGGCAGGTAAAAGATCAATCCAAATACAGGAATAAAAGATACAGAAAATGCAATCACAGCCCATAAACATGGGGCTCAGTAATTAACAAAATGGGATCAAAAGTGAATGGTGAACAGTCAAAGTGAATAGCAAGTAAAATCACCTTTCAAAAGGAAGCAAAGTCTTAAGAGTTAAAATTTTACTGATTGCTTAAACATTTCACAGAGGAGATCAACTCCTAATTTGAGGAAAAGACTGAACCCCATTACAAAACACACTGTTACCAGTTACACCTTTTCTTTTTTATTTTAGAGCTTGAACTCTTCAAAACAGCAACATTTGTCAGAAGTACTGACAAATATCCCAGAAGTACTGACAAATATCCCAGAAGTACTGTTTATGTTATAAGCCTTAATCAGCTAAGTCATAAATTGTGGCAGCATTACTAACTTGCCTAACCTGGCTCAGGAAATATCTGTCCAAGAATCTGCACAAGAAAGAACACCAGTCAGACTCTTCAGATTATTTCCTATTCATAATCATGGTACATAGGAAATGACTATAGCAGAAACATGTACAAAATGAGAATACACTTATATTGCAATACTAAACTAAAAAATGACCTAGCAATAAATTTAAACTTAATTTAACTTGAGGTTTGTGGTTTGGTTGTTTTCTGTTTTAATATTAATATATAAATATTTAATATTGAAGGGTTTTTTTTAATTAACACATTTTGAGAAAAAAATTTAAAATTACACATTATAGTAAGAATAATGTAAGAAAAAAAAGAATATAAAATTATGATGCAGCAAAATGAGGAGAAGGAATAGTACCAAGCAGGTATTAATGGAGACTAGATTTATTTGTAATTCAGTGTTCCAGCATAACAAAATGAAACAAGTCAGTTCAGGTTCTGCCATAGTTCTGATCTGAAAACAGGTCTGTTATTGGTGACTGTTACCATATCATCATATTGGCAGCCTACTGGATATGATTTTGGCTGCTGTTTATGGTACCAGTAAGAAACAGCACAAAGATAAAAAAGGGTGTCTGGAAGATGAATATAAGCTATGCTCTTCAAGTGATTTTACCTGCAAAATATTGTTAGAACTCCTTCAAATGGATTATTCAGGGCCCAATTAAAAATTGTACCATGGACATTTCCTGCTTTATGACAGAATATGTTGTCCTGGCATTCCTTAAATGGTGTGCACTCCATTTCTCCCAGTAACCATGAACTGACTGGAGTCAGTGTGCAGTCACAAGACACAATCTGAAAGGAGAATCTGACAGACACTGCAAGGACAGCAAGTATATCTTCCATGGAACCTGCAAGAAAATACAGCAGAAAAAGGTATTTGAACTAAATATTTTGATCATGCTGCACGCATTAAATGAACTTTGATTTTTGGTTCATATTCCCAGGTTTTTTTGTGAAGGATTTGCACCTGACTTTAGGCATTCTTTGGGAATTTTCTCCTCACCTAAATTCTTATCCCTACTTCTGTCAAGCAAAACAGTTGATTAATGGAGCACCACCAGTATAATGAAAGCTCTTAAGATAAACATCACCTTGCCAAAAGAAGACTATTAATAGCCTGTGATAGTAAAGTGACACAGCATTAAAGGAAGAAAAATTAAAATTCATTGCAAACAATAAAAAAGATATTTCATTACCTGAGCAAAAGCCCAGTTCAAAATCAATTCAATCAGGAATATTGAAAGAAATGAAAATAAATTACCCTAATATATGCGTAGATGAGGAAGAGCTTCAATTACTTTGGTATTATTTAAGAGGTAGTAGCATGTCAGAAAAAAAACTTCTGTATCTAATTACAGTATCTTATTTATAGAAAAAACATAGGTTTCAGCATTCTGTACTCAAACTTATCTTCAAAATTATCCTTTCCAGATACCCTTCATCACCAATGCTAGCAAAACCTTACAGCAACTCACTAAACATTTTTTCCAATTTGAAAAATGTTCCATCTCCTATTTCACCCAGCTTTAATTCCCAAAAAGTCTGTGTGCAGCTTGTGTTCAGAGAGAAACTTAGCTGGGCACCACCTAGAATATACAGAAGAATTAAATATATATATTTGTAAATCCCAAGTATATAAATCCATTTACCTGTACAGTAACTATTATCCCTGAGCATTTTTATTGAATATCTGCCATTTGAAATATCTTCCAGACTTAACAAAATTTTCCCACAGAGTACAGTAATCTTTTTGCTCTGCTGTAAATCATCATTCTGATGGTTTTGCTTCCTGGCATGCAGAAGAACCACACAGCACACACGATGAAATGCCAGTAGTGGTGAAAGGCTGGTGACAGCAGTGACTGTCCTTGCTCCATCCAGCTGAATCCTTGAAGATCTCTTAGGAAATTCTTTTCTCAGATCATTCTTGCTATGCAAGTCCAATTTCATCTTTTTTGGAGGAGGTTCAATTTGACCTGGGGAGACTGCCAATGCTGAGAAGGCTTTGTTCAGCTTAATGATTTTACTTTGACACTTGATAATTGGAGAAATCGAAGAGAAGTCTTGATCCATCACTAGAGATAAACTGACATCACTCAGTGACCTGTGAAAATCCATACAATATGACTGCACTCCCAGTTCACATTTTTGCCTTCTGACAAATAACCACAACTCTGCAGACTTAATACAGACATAAATTCCAATACCATTCCAGATTAAGTCATAGACTTTGCAAAGAGGCTAAGTCCTTCACATGACTGTTTCATATCAACAAAGTATAAAGATTTTTCAAAATGTGGACTGAGTTTTTGAAGAGCTTCTAGAAGTCAGACACCTCATTTCAACCAAAAGAATTTGAATGTTTAATTCAGTCAGAAAAAGCTGAAAAGTCTACATAACCTATAAAGATACTCTATGACATTTATGGATTTTTTTTTAAAGATTTGACTTTCTTTTTAAGAAAAAACTGCAGAAAATATCAATTCCGCCCTTTTGAGGACTAGAAGCTCTTCTGACACTCTACATTTTTATAGATATTCAAAAAAAATTGAATGTAGAGTAAAATAAAAGGCTTAAGATACTATTACCTTGAACATGCAGCAATTTCCTGAAATGTATGAAGCACTTTATTTATTCAACACAGGGCTCTTTCAATGAAATCCTAATATTACTGTTCCAGATCCCCTCTCAATGAATATATTATTCTGTCAATCAATTCAATCTCAAGATGTCAGTGACATTTGAAAGTCTTATGAATGTCTAATTTTCTTTACAGAGAAGTATCACCACCTCATAAATCAATCTATGGTATCACTGCAATCTTGCATTAGTAGGAAGCACAAAAATAATCAATAAAGAATTACAGCGTTGGGGCTGAAGATAAAGCAAGTCCTTTTCCCCACAAACACAGGTTGTTGTACACAACCTGAATGGAGCTCAGAAGACCCAGGTTCTGCTGCTGGCCTGTCAGGTAATCTTGGACAAATGGCTTCTCCACAGATCTTTTTTCAACTGTAAAAATGGGGGAGAGGGCTAGACTGCTGCCGAAGATTTCTGAAGTTATAAAGGAATAAAGCATTTCACTTAAAAAAAAAAAAAAAGCAAAGGCATCGTCAAAGCTAAAAGAAAAAACACCAAAAAGGCAAAAAACAATCTTTGCCTCAGTGGCTCTTAAGAGAGGCTGTCAAGAGGATGAGGTTAACTTTCTTGTAAAGTTACAGCAACCTGGCAGCTGATGAAGAATCCAGCCACAGCTCCAGCAGAATGGCCAGAGGGCCCAACAGGTCAGCTCCCTCAAAGCCACCTGAATGATTTTCAGTGGCATCAGCAGCCTTTGAGCTCAGCCCAACACAGCCTCAGCTACACTGCCTGTGGCAACATGGGTCAAAAGAGAACTGACTCCACCAAAGTTTACATTACACAATTCACGTTGTAATTTTATATTTTATGTAATCCTCTTTTTTCACACTGTTTCAACTTAGTTCCCTCTCTGTAAGGAAAAATGACACAAGTAGTATTTACAACTAGAACTGAGTAATTAAAATAAATAGAATAAACAAATAATTTTAAAGATAATTAAAAAACCCAACCAAATTATTTTGAAGGTTTAAGTATTGTATGGCTGATTGTTCCACATAAATTACACAAAATACAAGCTGTGCAAGCATTTTGATTAGGTACTTGACTAGAAGAGTTCAATTCAAAAGCTAAGTACTAATTAGTTGGTAAGAGAATTTAATATATTTTCTTTTGTGCTTCTTGAAGCAAATCAATTAGGAATGGCAAGTAGCGAACAGTAAAGCATCAGGAACCAAGTTAAGCTAAGACAGACCTTTATTTACAGCACATACTGATGTCAGCATTGCTATGTCAACATGGACTACAAAGAGCCATAATTTTTGTCAAAGAAGACTCTTTTGTAAAAAATTTCCAGTAATGTTGCAATTATACTCACACAACTGATTTCTGGCTGTATAATGTATTTTTCTGCATAGTGCTAGAGCGCAAGCGACCAGTAGCAAAAATACTGACAAAGACACATTTGAAACACTTTATTTGCACATGTTCAAAATTAGAAAGTTCAAATTTACTGCAGAGCTTAACCAACATATTCATTTTCTATAAAACTACCAGTGAAATGATGGGATAAGTGTATATACTCACAAATAAAATGATTCAGTTAGTTTTACTCCAACTACCAGGCTGTCTCCCACAACACGCTGCCACAATTCCTCTGTGAAGTGTTCTGGGACTTCAGATGTCCATGGTGTCTCTTTACTAAGAGAATCAGGAGGATTTTCTTCATCATCCCAGAGAGAGACAAGGCCTTCCTTACAGAAAAATGTGGGGTTTCAGATAAATTAGGCAGAGATTTTGGGTATTTTTATACTGCATTACTTTGTGTTTTATCACAAGTGACTGCTGGAAGAGTTTTTAAGATACAAAAAATGAAAGAAATATATAAACTAGTTTATTTTCTACAATAAATAGAATGGAATTTTCTTAAAACACATTATATCATCATGTAAAGTACAACTTATTCTCTCCTTGTAAACATCATATGTCAAAATCTTAACCTGTCATACAATTAATTGTCCAAAGATATAAGGTGCTAGAATTTATATTATTGCATTTAATTGCGCAATACTCTGTGCAAACCCAGAAAACCTGAAAGATGTCACAACAGTAACTGAAAGAGATCAACTTCATTACTTCATTTCAATTGAGGTTTCTTTTGAGCAACATATTAACATAAGATTTTTCCAACCTCCATCACCTTCTCAGCCCACAGTTCACTCTGCCCCCATTATAAAATCAATTTTGCTCACATAGTTCTATGACAGCTCCCTTTTTTAACATGTGAGATTTCAGACAGATATTCAATATCTAGGCAACTGTGGCAATTAGAACTGTACACTCCCCTCCTGTTTGTCACTAACTCCGTAAGAGGTTACTCCTCCATACCACTCAGTTGTCAGGAGATATTGTGCACATCAATTTCAAGTAGAAACAACAAAATTTATTCCTAACTACATATATTGGCAAGTTAAGAAAATGAACCAGACTTAAATAGCAGATTAATGAGTTTTGATAGTGGCAACCCCTACAGGCAAAAGGGATAAGTGGTTGATAGCAGCACCCTTTACAAATGGCTTGGCAGAATTCAGAACTGATCTGGCCCATCTCCCACATTTTACCTCTTTTGAGTTTGGTAGAATATGGGGTCTTTCTTCAACAAGATCTATTAATGCTCTGCAAGACTCAAGAATAACCCTCTTCTGGAGTGCTAAATGCTGCTGCAGCTCTCGAACAGAAGTCCAACCAGCCTGTAAAAGATAATCATTAGACTACTGCATATAAGAAAAGATATTAAAGCTGTCAAAATATCTTTTGACCTTTCCATTCTTATGCAAGAATCACAAACAGCATTTCTAAAAAATGTTCAAGTCATGCTACTCTGTTGTTAAAATATGAATCTCAGAATCTTGTTCTTTCAATATTAAACCTAGAGTTAAAGATAAATATTAAGGTAAACTTAATCAAATTACATAGATATTCAGATATATTTCTATAGATATATTTCTGAGTGATATCTTTCATTATTAATCCTGCTTCACTTTTTCCTGGAGAGCAGTTTCATCTCCTTCTCAAGATTTATATTGATTATTGGTCAAGTAAATATTTTGAAGAATTGACAGATATACAAGCAGACACAGTTGGCTGTGTCTCTGTTAAATAAAACACAATGAAAAAATCCCCCCAAAAACCAACCAAGGCAAACCAACTGAAAAAACCCACAAATCAAGCAATAAAGAAAGAACATCATGACAGCTTCTCAGGTTTTAAGAAAGCTCCTCAAAAGCTATTATCTGCAAAGGAACCTCCTGAGAAGTCTAATGCTGTCAAGGAGAGAACTCAACTCTGGGAAGCAGACTTCCCTCTTCACTCATCCCCTCAGAAACGCCCCCCCAAACACATAACACATATAAATCCATTATAAGCGCAAATAAAAAAGCAGATCTTATAAGTAAAGTGATGTCCTCTGCTCAAGCTGCACTGGCAAAGGACATTTAGACCAACAGCACTCATGAAAACTTGTGCAAAAAAATTGTCACCTATCTAAGTGTGAATCTAAGCACCAGATTCCAAGCAATAATCCAGGGCCAGACTTGACTCAAGAGATGAAAATAAAGATGATACTTCCCTAATTTAGGTCATCAGAACACTAAACCATCATTCACTCTCATTGGAGCCAATTCCTGAATAAACAATTGAGAACCAGAAAGCAAATGGGGAAGCACAGATGTGGAAGCAGTCAAAATGGCCAAACCTTCACTGTTGTATCCTCGCTAACCAATCTGGCTTTTGCAAGCCCTTTTTCCTCCTAGAGCACAAGAAAAAGACCTGAATTCCACCACATAACAAACCCAGGACTGAGTTGTGTCCCCCTCTGTCACAAGTGACAGGCATATCCTTCCTGCTGCATGCCAAGATGCACTGCACTATAAGCACCAGCAGGAGTTACAAGTTTTGTGCTGTGAAACCAAGAAAATAAAAGTAGATCACCTTAGAAGAGAAAATAAACAAGAACATAAAAACAAGGCAGTCCAGAGCCAAAGACAATAGAGCTGTGAGTAAATCCAGAATTTATAGTCCTTACAAAACTGCCAAGTAATGGAGGGGAAGAACAGACCAGTGGACATAAAGACCCTTCTTTATTTCTGCCAAAACAATCAACTAAAACCACGAGAAACCCTGTAACCTCAGCTGTTGCAATGGAACTGCAGTACTCTGCCAAAGAATGTCTTCTTCAGAAGATAACAAAACACAAGTAAAAAAAAAATCAAAGGAGAAAAGGCTGGATTCAGGCTCAGAATAGTGGATACAAAATAAACGTAGAACAATTCAAAATTGCTCAAGCTGATCTACTTTTAAACTTCACTGCCTGCAAAATGCAGTTATATATATTACTAGGTATAACTTCAATACAACTTACTTATCCAGTGGACTATAATTTATTCCTGCCAAAGTTCTCACGTGGTTAAGAAAACAGCTGTGCAGATGTAAAACAAGGGTTAAGCAACAAGGATGCAAAAGGGCTGCATCTGCTATTTTATCTTGCTCTAAAACACAAGATTCCATGAAGACTGTGAAAACTCGATTTGATTGCAAATTTCTAGAACACCTGAATTTTGATGATAAATATCAAGAGGTATCACTTCAAGCCTAAATAACCTTTGAAAATTCCCAAGCTAAGCAGAACCCATGCAGTACTGCTTCAAAACAAGCATCCTTGAAATTCAATTATATGTCAGATTATAAAAAACAGCAAGAGTACTTCACTGTTCAGCAAACATAATACAGAACAATAGGGATTTCAACAAGTTAGCAACAGTGAGGTTAAAAAGAAATATCTGCACCTATTTCCAAATTCATAAGCTTGACAACTTCAAAAATTTACAGCAATAAAACACAGTAAATTTCCAACTGCTTACAATGCTTGTGCTAGCACATGGCTTTGAAAATTAGAGATCAAAAAGACCTAAAAGCACAGAAATGTTAGGTCTTGGAAATGATTTGTGTCTGTAAGAACTATACCAGCACACAATAGATAAAATATCCAACCAGTGGCTTGTTTCCAGCAGAACCAGTCGCAAGTGCAAACCAGATAATTCATTTCATCCTGACACAGATTCACAGAGCTGTACAGCTGGAGCCAGTTGGAGTATTGAAAGAACAAAGTTATGGAACATAGAACATACAGCTGTCAATGGCAGGGTGGACAAGGTCATGAGATTCATGGAAGGAGCAGCCAATAAGAAACAGAAACTACTTTCTGCTTTGCAGAAGAGGAAAGTAATGTAATGAATGAGTAGGGCAAGAATGCAGCACTGAAGTCAGTTTTAAAATATGACTGCCAAAAAAGAAAAAAAATGCAGAAACAGAAAATGATGCATTTGGAAGGACCCCTGCACTTCTGTTAAAGCCAATAGGCCTCTAATATGCAAGCTGTAAAAAAGTAGGATTGGAAGGGACCTCAAGTATGTTGGGTGGGAAACTCCCAAGTTTCCCCCAGTTTGTTTAATAAATTATTCTAGTTAAAAGAAGGATACATTTTAGCTTTATCTATAGTACACTTCAAAACTATCCTTATAAAACCACTAGTAACAGGACCAGGAACATGAGAGGTGGTGAAATAACCACTGTCACCAATTGTGCAAACGCTCTCACTGGGAACCTGCCACTATGGGACCTGAAAGTTCTGTATGTAATGGGGAGCAAAAGAAGCAAACCTTCCAATTTTTTAAAGCTGGTATTTCAACATGAGTAAAATGACTGCTAAGGAGCTCTGATAAGACAGCTTCAGCACTATCTCAAACTTTTAATTAAAATTAAGTTCGACCACTACAATTACCTAAATGCACTCATAACAACTGAGAGACCAGAAACACAGATTAGTACTGATTCAAGAATAAATACTTAACCATGTTGACCTTTTCCCTGAACCACTTCTTCAATAATAACAGTATCATTAGCCTCACCCTCTAGATAATGCAATGATACAGAACAGTAATTTACAGAAAACATGGAGGCAGAACTGTTGAGTACAAACCTGTAATCTTGTTTCAAGGGCTCGGACAGTAAGCAAACCATTCTCTTGCAATCCTTCTGCAGCAGGAACATCATGTTTATAACTGACACCACTCTGAAAGAGGGAAAAAACAAAATCAAAACCCTGAATGAATTAAAAAGCTGAAAGTAAGGTACAGGCTATTACACAGCATTATAAAAATCTGGGAGAAAATACAGCAAGCCAGGAGAATCACACTATATCTTTTAAAAGCAAAATTCTATTTTCTGAAAGCAATTAGAATTTGATAGTATGTAATGGAAAGACCCAATTATGAGAAGATAATTAACAAGCACTATGGCTTTAATTAAATTAAGGGTTCTTAGCCAAAAGGTAACCATTTTGGCAAAACTATTATGTATGTAAAGCATTTTCAGCTGCATTAATTTCCCAACAGAATGTTGATACAATCAGAGAAGCAAAATAACATCTTCAGATAATTCAAGATTACAGCAGGGAATATTGTATTCAAACTTCAGGGCATGTCACAGCACACATCCAATTTCACTTTGCATCAATACTTTAATGATTTGTTGAGATTTTTTTAATTTAGTAAGCACAGACTGAGTAGCTGAGAAAAGGCAAGCTCAACTTACTGCATAGTTGACCTCCCCAAGATCTGTTATTTTGAATGTACTTAACACGTCAGTATTGGAGTCATCCTTAAAAAGCAGTAACAGCTGCTCACTTCCAGAGCCAATAAAATCATCCACCAGAACACACTTCACTTTTTGCCATTTGGAAGCCACCTACAGTAGAAGAGGTTTTAAAACACATTTATTAGTATAAATCTTGTATTTGAGATCGCATTTTGGTGAAGCTTGCTTTCCATTGAGAGAGAGCCTATTCAGTGGTGTGAAATAAAATAATATTTAGAAGTTTCAAGCTCTCACTCTCATCCCATCATTTAGAGCCTATGTAACTCTGAGAAAAATTAGCCATTTCTCTTTAAAGATCACTTTCCAGATTACAGGCTGCAGAGAAGATGACAACTTTTCTGTGTATTCAAACAGCTGAACAGCTGAATGTTGTAACATTTACTTAGAAGTAGTAATACCTGAAGATCAGTTAAAGGCATTGTACCTTTGATATTGAGAAATATCTTTGTTTCACAACAGACTATGTTGGAAAGTGAAAGAGAAATTCTTATAATAGTGCCAGCAAATAAATGGTACAAATTTTTATTTCCTGACTTATAAAAGTCTTGCTGTCAGACTAGTAAAAAACAGTGGCAGAAATTTGTCCCCTTATTTTAAGAAACAATAGCAAGGCCTTTTCCTGTCATTTTCCTAAAACAACGTTTTCTAGAAACAACATTTTGTTATTAGGAATTAGGCCTCAAAAAGCTTTGCTGTTCCAATGAGCAGTTTGTACTTGTCAAAGATATGAGGTTACTTCTAAGACAAATGATCCAGGCACACTCACAACTGCCTATCAACTTCAAGTTTTCACATTACTGCAGTTTTCCATTAGCAACAGAAGCTCTGGTCAGATTCATAAATATATTACTAAATGAGAAAATGCAAGCTTCATTATCAGATATATAAGCAAGCAATGGAAGCAAAACAATGTCATACTTTAGACAGGTTATTTTTTTTTAACAATGTCATACTTTAGACAGGTTATTTTGCCAGCAGCACCAATAATAAACAAACAAGAAATCTAAAGAACTTGAACATGCAGGTTTTTAGTTGCAGGACTTTCAATAAGACAATATATACAAAAAAGACTGCAGTAAAATGGAGCTGTTTAAAGCCAACGGTACCTGTAAGCTGTCTCTCCTCTGTACAGCACAGCTATTTCCAGAGGCAAAAGACACAGCAAACAGCAAATCTCTGCTGCTGGTTAGAGCTGGTGTTACTGAACGTGGCTTTTCGTAAGGAAGGTCACAAACACCTTTAGGGGCACCATTTTGGAACCAAACGAGCTGGTTCTTGTGGGTTATGGCAACAAGTGATATTCGGAGCTGTTTCCTCAGTCTCTCACTCCTGCAGACGTGGACAGAAGACACCACTCTGCTGTAGGCATGAGGCATGAAGCACGTGCCACTCAGAAACTTCTGAGATTGAATGGCATACCCAAAGAACTCACTGCCCCAGATGGCTCTGTCTGAAACAGAAAACCCATCTGGGTCTTCAGTCTCTGGCAGGCAAGCAGTTCTTATCCCTAAGACAACAGTGCCTTCACCCACAATTTCACCTGTCCACACCACACAAGAAAGATGAACCGGGGCACTTTGAACCACACAGGTGTTGGAAGAGATGTAGAACAGCTTGTTGTCATGTCTCCACAGCAGTGATGGGCCAGCAAACAACCTGATGTCTTCTTTCAGCTCATAGTCCAATTTAAAATAAAAGGATGGCTCAAATTGGTTAGAACTGTGAAGCAACAATAAAAAGTATTTGATACTGTTCCGTTTTTTCTTCTTCATCAAAACGCAGGGAAGAATAATCCCTGTTCTGGAATCTGTTGTGCAGCTACAAGAAAGCATTTCAATTTTTGAGTGACTGGCTTCCACGCTGAATGCTCCAGAAGACGTCTGAACAAACAGCTTAGTGTCTCTGTTGAACACCATCCTTCTGACACTTAAATTCATTGTTTTATCATCTGCTTCCTCTGCATGCTTTGGTTTTGACAACTGAAATACAAGGACTTCACCATTGTAGGACAAGAATTGATCTTGCTCACCCAGAAGCATGTTGATTTATCTTGATGTATATCCCTCTACAAGAAAATTATGTGTCCCTATTTCCATCAGGCTTATTTCTGTGTGAAAATTTTAACTTTCTGGACATTTTCCACCTACAAAAAACAAATAAGAAAAAAACCCATTAAATTGTTTTGGAATGAGCTGAACTGAGCCTTAAGAATAACTATGTGTTGCAAAGCAAAAACACAGAAAAATTTGAGAATGAAGCCAGTATGTGCTTTAATCTCACAGATTAATAATGAAGTTAAATAATTTTGTACTGAGAGATTTAACTAACAGAAATATTTCAGAAATGTTTCTTTACCCGAGTATGAAATCTGCGGTAATCAACAGCTGCACTGTGTAATATAAATTGACAGAAACCAAGCCACACCCTGACAATTCATGTGATTGTATTGAAGAAGCCACAAATATACTGAGCAGACGAGAAAGCAACTGTGCTTTGAGTTCTGAAATTAAAGAACCTTCTCTCAGGCATAGTGCTTGTTAATAGCTATAATTTATTTTTTGGTAAAATTATAAGGCCTCGAAGGAGAAAGTTCTCTGAAGAATCATCCAGACATTTTGCGGCCAAACAGCCTCCCTCCCTCCCTCCTCGCCCCGAGAAGGCCCCGGGCACCCCGAGGGAACCGCAGCCGTCTCACCGAGCTCCACTCAAGCTGCAGGACCCGCAGCGACCGCTCAGGCCGCGATACCGCTCATTCCCGCACAGAGAACGGGTACAGACAGGGGCAGCGACCGCGGCTCCGCGCCGGCGGGGCCGTGCCGCAGTTCCCGGCCGGCGGGGCCGCTCTGACCGGGGCCCCTTGAGGCCGTGCCGTTCCCAGCAGAGCCGTGCCGCTCCCACCGGGGCCGCGGTTCCCGGCCGGCGGGGCCACTCCGAAGCTCCCGCCGCGGGGAGCATGACGGGAGCGCGGCCGGGGGCGGAGCCATGGCTGGGGGCGGGGCCTGCAGGGCACGGCTCTCCCTGAGGCCCCGCCCCCCGGGCGCCGCTCCATCCCCTTTTCCCGCCGCTCCTCGCGCTGCTGGAGCCGCCTCAGTGCGGGCGGCGCGGGCGGACCCGCTGGATCATGGCTGAGGTGAGTCCCTGCGCCCCTGCCCCCTCACTGCTGCCCTCCTGCCTGCCTGACGGCTGTTCCAGCCGCCGTCCGCAGCCACTCGGGTTTGTGGTCCGGCGGGGCGGGTGGCCGGGCCCTGCCGTACAGGTGAGGGTCTGGGGCTGTCTGGGGCCCCGGCCTTCCCCTTCCTTTCACGGCCCTCTTGTTCCATGTTTCCTTTCAGCAGCGGCAGGATAAGGGGGCGCTGATAAGCGAGACCCGGCGGCGTTTCGAGGCGGAGTACCTGCCAGGTGAGCGGGGGGCGCAGGCTCTGGGGCTGTCCGCTGTCACTTTCCTCTCGGGGCTGCGGGTGTCCTGCTTTCCCAGGTCTGGGAACGTCTGTGTCTGTTCACAGAATCCACTGGGTCGGAAAAGGCCTCCGAGGTGTTCGAGGCCAACCTGTGACTGAGCACCTGTCAGCCAGCCCACGGCCCTGGGTGCCACATCTAGTCTGTCCTTAAACACCTCCAGGGACCGGGACTCTGCCACCTCCCCAGGCAGCCCATGCGAATATCTGATCGCTCTTTGTGTTAAGAATTTCTTCCTAATATCCAACCTGAACTTGCCCTGGCGCACGCAGTTAGGGTGCCTGAATCCATGGAAGGGTGTGATGCTCAGCAGGTTTCTGTGCTAGCTCTCGGTGCTCTGTCTGCTGGGTCACTGTGTTGGGCAAAGCTCTTGGTCCCTTTCTCTTGCAGGGCGTTTGGTTGGCTGGAGAGCATGGCCTGGGACATTGCTGTGCTTGGTGTTCTCTGGAATAACAAACGTGTCAGGGAGGGGGAGCGGAGGCATTCTGACCTCACCGAGTCTGTCAAAGGAAGAGTTGTTTTTCTGGAGTAACTTGCACTTGAGTTTCATGCAGGCCATAATTAAGGTCATGCTGCATGTCCAACTCGGTTCTTAAGTGCAGGTGCATTTGAATTTGTAAATGAAGGCCAGGAGATGCTGGGGATGCCTAGGGGAGAGGGAGGACTGGGGAAAGCCTAGAGTGGTTCCCTTTTTTTCAAGGTTGATTTGCATTGCTTATGTTGGAGGAATGTAGAGCATGCAAACAATTGTAGTGAACAGTATGTTTCATTGTGACTATCTAGAGACTTTTTACTAAAAACATGCTTCTATGCAAGCTTTAATGCAAATACAGTAAAAGTCTCCTAGTTGTGTTGGCTGCATCTCCTTTAATATGAACCTTAGTTCTGCAAACAAGCGCCTTGCTTTGATGTTTCTAATCAGAACTATTGAGGTTACCCTGCTGTCTATCACTTTTATGTAAGGGTTATGTGCTTCTTCATTGTAGTGGGCTGGAAGACGCTTTTGGAAAACTTTGGAGGTCTTGAGGGTGGTTCAGCTTTCTCTCATATGGTTGCTCTGCTAACTTTCATAAAGGAGACTACTTTGGCCTTGGTTAGACATGACCTTTATTTCTGATGACAAAATTTGTTAGAAAGTCTTGAAGTAGAGAGAGCTTATTTTACCATTTGATATTTCAAAGTAAATAAAGATATCTTTGTAAAACTCAGGCTTGAATGAGTTGGAGGCTCATCTTAAAGTCTAAATTTTTGTGTCTCTTAATGGTTTCAATTAGTGTTTTCATATGGTAGGTGATTCAACTTCCTTTGTATTCTATTATCCCAGAGTCACACTCATAAATAATTATTTCAGAAAGCCTAGGGCTGCTCTGGGACAGTAATTGTGGAAAAGGGGTATTATTCTTTCAGTTGATCTGCTGCTTAAAATCTTGGAATTCCACAAGTTTCTCTAGTTGCAATGATGTCTCTGTTGGGCTGGTTGATACAGCCATTAAATAACTGAATACTGTTGCAAGGTAAGCTGTAATCCTATTTGCAGAATTTTGAGCACTATTTCTCAGTAAGCCCATTTTTGGGTCATGGTTTTAGGCTCTTGGCCCTTCCAACAAAATAGGATTAAGTCTTTTTTGAGTTTGTGTTGTTAAGATTTTGCCACAAACTTAGGAATGCTACAAGCAAATTAATGTTCTCATGACCACAATCAAGAGGGAAAACCACAGGATTTTAATTTTGTACTGGTCTATCAGCCTTTACTGTGTGTGTTCTAAAACATTTTTTTATGCTGCTTAATCAAAGGGATGTGGGGCTGCATGTGTGCAGACACCCTCAAACCTGTGACTTTGGGGTGTAAAGGTGCAAATGATTGCTTCATACCCAGGAATTTTAGTCTGCTTTCAAAACTAAGGGCACTCTCAGGCTACACTGAGAAGCTGATCCTTCCTGTGAAGTTTAGTGTGGTCATAGAATTGTGGGCCTCTACAGAGCAAACTTTATTCTGTTTACAGGTGATCTGCAGCTGTTAAAGTTGGAGAAAAGTTTTCAAGCAGGTTTTTGGTTTTGGTGTTTTTTGTTGTTGTTGGTTTTTTTTCTGGAGGTTGCAGCTGCTGCTGTTTTGTTTTCCCTCTGGGGAAAACAATGTAAGTGGTTATTCTAGAAACACAGTAATTCTGATCATCAAAGATGAAGTGATTCTTCCATATTCTGTAACTCACAGTTACTAGCTTCCCTCCTGCCCCTCCTCATGCAGGAAGATTGGGTAATGGTCACAATGTTGTGATGGCCTTACAGTAATGTTTACTTCTGTTAGGAAATTAAAACCTAGAGGGTCCTTGAAATCTTACTTTTTCATTGAAATTATTTATTGGCAGAATACAATTTTTAGATTAAAGTAGAACCTGCAAAAATATATAGGTGATTCAGGGAAGTCTAATATTCCAACATATATTAATATTATAATATGCTGTGGTCTTGGTAATTTTCAAGGTTAGGTGGGAAAAGTTCAGTTCAGCAACTGGAAGCACCATAAATCTATGTTTTTGAATTATACAGTTGTTTCATTTATGTGACCAAATCAGAAGATGCTTTTGATAGCCAGACACAGTGTGAAAGTGTCAGAGAACCTTACTGGCTCATTTTCCCAAAATTTGTAGAACTTTCTTGCTGAAGTTTTTCAGCTAATTTGGCCATTGAAGTGTTCCAGGAGGAAAGCTTGGCCACTCTTGGATCTTACCTACAAAACAGTATTTATTATTAACTGAAATCTTATGGTGGTTTTTTCCTCTTCAGTTAACTTTCTAGCTGGATTCTGAAAACAACTTCAGTTCTTGTGAGGAATGTATGTCCCAATAATGGAAGCCTTGTATTTAAAAGGTTTATCTCCAGTAGTGCCCTGTTAGCCCAATAGACTGGCAAACACTGTCTGATGTGGTAGGCAGACTGCACTTTGTCTTCTCTGGTTTTGGGCCTAATTTTTGTTTTGCCTGTTTAGATTCTTTGTGAGAGTTGGTGATGTAAATGATTTTACTGGTGAAAGGAACAATGGAAACACAAGGGGTTTTTTTCTAGCACTGACTGGCACTAACATTGTTTTCTAGCAAACAAGCATGTCTTTTTCTATAGTCAATTTCCATTCCTTAGCGGATTTCTAAAATTAGCTTTTATTTCTGGGCTATTACTTTCTATTTTAATGTTACAGTGGAAATTATTTACAATCAAGTCTTTGATTTTTTTTCAGTAAACTAGTTTTGTTCATAGTTTGTTTTGTATATTAACTGTTTCTAATTGTCTGTTATTTCCTGGCCCTCCCCACTTACATCCTTTTCCTTTCTCCTTGAGGCAAATCTTAATTTTCAAAAAAGATTTTGCAAGAGAGATTTCCCATCCTTCCAGTGCCAAGGATTAAATTTCACCATGACCTTCTTTAAGCCAGTAGCAAAGGTGTTTTGTTAATCATATGAGCTGATTGCAAATAAATTTTTAGACATATGGTACACTCTTAAAAATCAGTGATAAGACTATTGTAGAAGACTCTTAAAGTAATGTTTTGGATACCTGCATGTCTTTTTATGCTCTGAAAAGTCTGTTTCCCCTGGTTCTTAGCTTTCAGGCTGAGACTGGTGGAAGGATAGATGGGAATCATACTTTCATAAAAGGCTCTGTAACATTAATGATTGAGCTTTTTATTGAAAGCAGTCTTTATTGTCACTGACAGTGTTCAGCTTTGCTAAAATTTTATTTCACTTTGTGAATGCAGATATTTTATTTGTCTATTGCTGCTTGAGATTATTGAAATGATTTCTTATTGGATAGAAATAGTGTTCAGTTTGTTCTTTGTCTCTGTCCCTTTTTGGCTACTGACCTTCTTAAATTGTTTCTAGTCTTGCTGATTTTCTCATGTAGCAGCTGAAGGCACATATCTGAATTGTTACAGAACTTAGTTTAATGTTGGCATCAACAGCCAATTAAAATGGGTTTCCTCTTTGTAGCCAAAGTCAGAGAAATGATTGTGACCATTTTAAACTAAGAATTCTTGGCTGGAGTAGCTTTAAGACAGTAGTTAAATTGAGTTTCTTTGTGTAATGTATCACTTGACATACTTTTCTAAGTTGGTTTTTTTTTTCCGCTTTGTACAATAAAGGTTTTGGGTTTGTTCTCTATTAAAAGATATACAGTTGCTGTTCCTACTTAGCTTTATGTATGGCTTGTTCTGTTAACACTACTTTTCTAGATAAGGGCTTTTTCTGAAGGGGGAGGTCATGCAGGTTTTTAATTCTGAACTTCTCTGGATTAATTTCGAGTGTGATTCAGCTGTGCTGCCTGGTTTTGAGTCCTGTAGTTGTTCTGTATTCCTGCTGAATATTCTCAAGTTTGTATTATTTTTCTTAAAGCATAAACACTAGAAGAAAACACAGCAGCACAGCACTGTTCTCGTGGTAATCACAGAACAGGTCAAGTTGGAAGGAGCCATAGTGGCTTGTCTGGTCCAGCCTGTTCCAGCAGGGTCATCCTGGAGCACGGGGCACAGGTTTGCATGCAGACAGTCCTTGGATGACTCCACACCCTCTCTGGGCAATCTGTTGCAGGGCTCAGTCCCACACCACAAAGAAGTTCTCCCTCAAACTCAGGAGGAACTTCCTGAGCATCAGTCTTTGCCATTGCCTCTTGCCCTGTTGCTGGGCAGCCCTGAGAAGAGCCTGGGCCTGTCCTCTGCCACCTCCCTGCAGATGCTGACAGACATTGATGAGGTCTCCTCTCAGCCATCTCTTCTCTAGGCTGAACAGGCCCAGCTCTCTCAGCCTGTTCTTGTTAGAGAGGTGCTCCAGTCCCTTAATCTTCTTTGCAACCTTCCACTGGACCTGCTCCAGGGGCTCCTGACATGGAAATTTGATGGCATTGAAAAAAAAGTAACAAAGAAAAGGGATTTTACAATTTGTGCCTCAGAAAACTTAATGGAATCTTCTAGTGAAAGTATTGCAGTGAAATCTGCGTGCATTTAGTTTTGTGTCATTCTGCAGTTGTTTTCAGAGGTGTTCTCTGGTGTTACAGAAGATTCTTTATGTTGAAACATAGTAATTAAGTGGTAGAGTTTCAATGTGCTCATGGAAAGGACAGAAGTCCTCACTAAAACAAAAAAAGGGAGGGCAAGTAATAAGTTGCTGTTCAAACAGCTTTTGTCTTCTTCCAGTCTTTTGTCTTGACCTCAAATGCCCAATGAGAAAATGACAGTGACTTTAACCAACTATTGTCAAAATAAGGTTAAATGCCTGGTCAATTTTGTTCACTCAAATTTTCCTGAAGAGCTTTCAGCTAAAGGAATAAAGAGGGTTAATAATGGCTACATCTCCTTGCTACTGTCACTCCCTTATGTGGAATTTAGAATTTGGCAGATTATGTTTTTTCTTGATTTTTTTGGATCTGAGTCTTGCTTAGTTTCTGCACTTTCCTGAGTCAATGGAAAAGTATTGCAGCATCCCAGTTTTGCCTCTTCCATGGCTGTGGAACTATTCTAGGATACAGAAAGGTTGGAGTGTCTGGGCTGAGGGAGCAACCAGGTTTCCAAGCCTCTGGACTGTGAAATGTTACACAAAAGTCTGGCACTGCTACTACACAGTTGTTTTCAGTAGCCCTTTCTGAACAGAAATATCTGATAGTGCTGTTCCTTGTGTTGCCTTTGGAGTGAGTGCTATGTGTGCTCCAAATACCTCCCAAAATTCTGTTCGTTATGGACTCAGTTACAGAGATGTCTCTCTTCCTGAGCTGAGGGTGACTAAACTTAGTGTCCTAGTGGCAGTCCTGCAAGTGTGAAGAAGCAAGCACCTAATTCTCCTTTGAGAAAAGCATCAGTTTATGGTTACAGGTATCTAAATGGGTAGGCTTGGAGATTGTCTGAGGTAAGTTACTTCAGATTATAGTTCCACCTGAATTTCCATATGGGTGCTCCTCAAATATTGTTTCTTTTTTGGCCTCTTAGTTGTTGTGCTGGATGTATTTAATTTTTTTTTTTTTTGAGAATCCCAAAGGTCTTATTTTATTTCAACTAATTCTCATTCAACTCCAGAAGTTTCTAATAATGCAGTAACTGCACCCAAGTGTTCCATGAATGATTTAAAATTAGAAACATTCTGATTATTTCACAGTATATTTTGAAAATGAATTTCCAGATGTCTGTAGAATTATGTGGCATGTACAGATTTGAAGAGGCATTCCTCTTCTGAGCTGACACGTTTTCAGTCACTGGGTTCTTGGAAGGGCTCCATCAATTTTATATCACTCTGCTTTTTGTGTGTGACGTAAACCACCTTTGCTTTGTATTCACATTGGCATTCTAAATTTTACTTATTTTGTGGCAAGAGTTGGATCAAGCAGATAAAAGTCATACAGTATTCAGTACTCAGTACTGTTGTTCTGTCAGTCTCAAGCTAACCTGATTCAAATACTGGCATTCTGCAAGTGCTTGTAGAACTTGAATAGTTGTTTCCCCTGGTTTTAGGGTATATTGTAGCATATATGTAAATTCAGATTACATGTGTCTTGCTGAGAACTTAGTTACAGAAGAGAGGGAAAGATGCTTTTTCAACTATCCTAATCACTGAATGCAGCTTGCTTTCCATTGATGTTGGAAGTTCAGATTAAACATTTTCTCTGTTTCTCTTTCATTTCCTTAAAATACTCACAAAGTTAAAAGTCCATGTTCTTAAAAATATTCTCTAAGTTCAGAGTTTGGGAAAACTTGTTAGTGGCTGAGAAATGTTTTGTGATGTTTGTTCCATGTAATAGTATGTCAATGTTTTTAAATTACAGTTTGATACAAGGTGCACGATTCTCTCATTTTGATAGTTGGGCTCTCAGACAGATACTGAAAGCAAAGAGAGCCTCAAAAAGTGGTGTGAAATGCTATCCTGTTAGTTTTTACCTGGTGGTGGGTTTTCTCTTTAATTACAGAGTACCCTAATCCCTTATTTATATAAGATACACATGGGACTGATCTCTGCAAAGTACTTGGCTGATAAACTGCAGTCAGTCATAGCTGGAAGCCAGTGTGTATTAATCAAACCAAGGTGAAGTAGTTAACTTAAAACTAAGTACTGCTAGCTTTTCTCAGGCAGAACTTCCTAAATCATTGGGAGAATTACACATTTCAAATGAGCAGTTGAGACTACAAAATTTCACTCCCAGGATTTTTGCAGTTCACCTGTGGTTCCTCTAGAGGCACAGAGAAGTTAAACACTTCAGTTTGGTGCTGAGTGATCACTTCACTGGGTTCAGAATATAGGAAATCTGCTGTCCAGTGCAAGTATGGAAATGATGAGAAAAGGAACTTCAGTAGTTAAAAAGATTTCAGTGGATTAGAGGCTCTTAGGCAGAGGAGAAAGTAGGGGACTAAGATTAAGGAAAGTGGGATTAAAATCTAGAGTTATCTAAGTAACAAAGCAAAGTAGTGGAATATGGGATTAAGGGAGGGAGAAATTTGAAGCCTAATGAAGAAGGGAACATGGTAGGTGATGTGTGTGAGAAGCAGTCAGATGTGAAAAATTGCATTGGAGAGTGCAACTACAATTAAGTGAATGGACACATTTAAATTTATATACTCTTGCAGTTATATTGACAAAATTATAACAGAAAACAGTATAAATGGAAAGACAAGTAAAATAGATCATATTTTTGCATGTAGGCCAGTAAAACAACAAATATTAGCAGAATTTAGTGGTGTCTTTTTCTTAACCCCTTCTTCAGTTGTCTGACTGAAAAACACATTGCCAAGCCATTCCATCACAGTTCTAGATAGTTGTAAATGGCTCTTAAAGCAGTTTGTTATTGATAGAGGAACAGTTCTTTCCAGTATGTGAAAATTAAACCTCTTTTATTAACAGTCTTTTTCCATGGTAATCATGAATTTAAGTGAATAGTTTAAGAGTTTGTTTTTTTTATTATCTAGCAGAGATGTGTATCAGTGTCTGTTGCTTTTTGAAGCCTGTTTCTATTATGGCCTCTTGATTTGCATTCTATTTTTACCAATTTCTCAGACAGAGGATCATTGATTTAAAAACCAGGCTTTTGTTAAAGTGTATCTACAGTAGAAATAGGTCCATTTAGCATTTGTTTTACTTTCCTGTTTAAAACTGGAAAAAAAACTCAGAGCGGCAGTAAGTCTTGTTTCATCTGAAGTACGTCCAAAAGCATGTAAGCCTCTTATCATGTTGCTGATGTGATACAAGAAGATACAAGAAGCCTCGGGGGCTTTTGTGCTACTCTGGAATTGCATGTAGTTTTTCTTGGGTAGGGTAACAATTTATAACAAGTGTAAACTGTAATTTTTTTAAATGAAAACAATTTTGTTTAATGCAGTAATGTATAGTGCATACTCAAAACCAAGAATTTTATATTTGTTGTCAGACATTTTATTTCTAATTTGCTGATACCTATAAGTTTGAGAACTGAAGCATGTACTGGTGATGTTTAGTATATACATTCATTAGTACACAGATTCTAATAATTGCACACAACTGGTTTTAGAAAAATTACACCTGTCCCAAATGCACCTTGTTTTTGTTGCATACGGATCACAGAAAATATTTTTCTAGTAAGAGTTATTAGTGAGAATATTTTTCTAGTGAGTTATGTTGTAGTGTCCCTAAATATCGTTGCAGCAGATAAATGGTTTTCCTTAATTTGTCATGCTGTGTTTTGTTTCCTAAAATTTGAAACTACAAGAGAAATCTTATGTACCAAGTAGATGCTTATAGACTTAAACTTAACAAATCTCTGCATGCTTCTGAAGCAAATGCTATAGACACTAACTTATTTATTTCCTAGATAAATCAGATAAATATGATTCTAGAGATGTGGAGAGACTTCAGCAAGATGATAAATGGGTTGAGAACTACTTGATTTGGCGCCATGATGTTGTGGATGATACGTTAAAGATGATTGATGAAAGCTTTCAGTGGAGGAAAGAATACACAGTTAATGGTAAGCTATGATACACAAGGGTTTTGAAGGTGTGTGTTGCTTTTCTCTTGAACTGCCACTGACCTCTATATGTACTTTCATTAAGAACCTCTCAAAGGTTTGCAAGTACCATGGAGAGCTGAGCAAGAACTTTCAAAAAAGGAAAAAAGGAGAAATAGTATTGCTTTTTATGTTGACCAGTAGTGTCTCAGTTTTGTTGTGGTTCCATGTCCATTGAAAGGGTGTTTAAGGGGAAGGAAGGAAGGCAGCTATCTCTTGCTTTGTCTCTTTGCATCATAGAGCTCTAAAAAAAAAGCAAATAACAAAAAGCCTCACAACAAACAGAGCTGTGTTGTTCATTGTAATAGCACTGGTCTGGTACGTTAAATAAAAAATATCATTTTTGTGCTGTGAAAATATTTTGAAGGTGAGCTCTATATACAGGACTTCACACTCTGAAGGATAGAGCATGGTGGGGAGGCTTCAGATAGAAAAAAATAAACATTTGAAGCATTTTTTTCTGTTGATTTTTTTTCAGTTATTCTTACTTCATAAATAGATTCTACTCTGTAGCAAGAGAACAAGATACTGAGAAAATGTGAAATCTTTACTATTTGCATTAGTCTAATAAAGGCCTTGGAAAGTGGCTTATAAAGATGTTTTTGGGGTTTTTGCTAGACTTTTCCATTTTAGTGACTTCTGTTAAGTTACAATGTGATTATTAATCATTACTTGATTACTGAAATAATATTTCATTTGGTTTTGCAGACTTATCAGAATCTGTCCTTCCAAAATGGTTATTTGAAATTGGTGCTCTCTTTCTGCATGGATATGATAAAGAGGGCTATAAGTTATGTAAGTTATACAAAATAGACTATTTTCTACCTTTGATTATTTTGTTTCCAGCATTTTATCATCTTGAAAAATTAGCATTTTAAGAACAGACGTAGGTGCATATTGGCTATTATTTTTCATTAAAAAGGTAATTGAGTTATGGAGTTTTTATTTATTATAGAATCCACTGATTTGGAAGGGACCCAGCAGGGTGATGGAGTCCAGCTCTGGACCCTGCACAGAGCAGCCTCAGATTCACACCATGGGCCTGACTCTGACAGGCTTGGTGATGTGACCACTGTCTCAAACAAGAATATAACAGTTTAATGTATGTTCTGTGTTTGAATGGGGGTTTCTCTTCACCTTGAAATACAGTCTAGCTAACATGCTATATTTAAAAACATTTGTTTCTTTACATGAAACATGGAGAAGAAATCTGGTTTTTACTACAGCTTTCCAAGTTTCAGGGAGAAGACTATTGAGGACATCTAAAGTTATTTTCAGGCTTGTCTAACTTTTATACAATAAAAGTAGTAAAAATGAAAGCAACTCTTCACAATACTGCCCTGAATATTTGTTTTCTCACTTATTGTATAATCACTAACTTGGTTTCAGACATTTTTATGACATCTTTTAATTTGAATTATGCCTGTGGGTTTCTTGGGTTTTTTTTCCCCATGGAAAAACAAGTCTCTGTATGACTCATTTTTTTATTCCAGAAGAATATATACTAGGCTTTCATTTCTACAATGTTGCTCACCTCCTGGAATTTTTCATTTTATTTTAGAAAGATATGTTGCTTTTTATATAATTCTTTATACATGTATGAGTTGTTTTTCAAAACAAATCAACTGCAGTGCTGTAGGAAACCTAAGAAGAAAAGGAAACATTAATTTTACAGCCATACTTAGAATATGTGCTGAACATAGTATTGTCTGAAGACCATGTGGTTTAATTTTAAATTGTGAAATACTAATCTAGGTAAATAGTTTTTAAATACACAAAAAATGTTTTTCCACTTTATTTTTTCTTCTGAGGTATAATTCTTGTATTTTCAATTTCTAAAATATTATAGTAAAAAAGTGAGAAATGTGGGGTATGTGAAGAGGTGTGCAGTTGTTTTTCTGGCTGTTCAGTGGTCACAAAATTAGGAAAAATATTCAATACTAACTCAGAGGTGTTAATACATTTCAGTGCATCCTCTGGAGTTATTTGGATGTTGTTTTCTGTTTGCTTGGATCTTTCCTTCAACTTTTGTGTGTGTTTTTGTCCAAGTTTGGTTCAAAGTGAAGCATCATACAAGATATCCTAAACAACAACTTGACAAAAAGAAACTGGTGGCTTTTTGGTTAGAACACTATGCCAAGAGAGATCATGGAAAGCCCTTGACAGTGGTATTTGATATGGCTGAAACTGGAATCAGTCACATAGTAAGTATTGTTACTGTCTCTTCTTGATTGCTTTTGGAATTATTTAATCTGTGTTACAAGAAAAAAGGAAGTCACTGTGCAGTCATGGACACATAAATAACAGTCATTGAGATAAGTGATATGGTAGAGCTTTTTCCCATGACACAAGCAGTTTCCAAAATCTTTTGTTACATATTAAATTTTGTCTGCTGCAGCATGCTCAAAACTTACTTTTAGTTTAGTGGCTGGGCTAGTTTAGATTGCAAGGTTGAGATCTTGCCTATCAGTACATATTTATGGATTTAATCTAATAACTAAAATTCTCACAGATTGTCTGTAGGTTAAAAAATAAAATGTATTTCTATAGAATAATTACATTTTTCTTACCAGAGTGCCATGCTGTCCTGTTATTACAGGAATGGCTGAAATTTGCGTCTTTGTGCTTTTTTTGTCTGGTGGTAGGTGGTATAGTAAGAATTAATGTAAGCAAAAAAACCCCATCCCCAAACCCAGCTCCAGAAAGTTGTCTGTATCTGGCATGGGCAAGATTATTCATGTTGCATTGGGGCCTTTCAGCTGTGCAGTACAGGACCACCAGCTTATGGGGAGGCGATTTGACAAATAAATGGGATGTGATTCTGTTTTGCAAGGTTGGTGCTCTTACCTGGGCAGTGAGAGCTGTCTGTTCATGCTCCTAAAGATAATACTGGAACCAAAGTTTTACATAGCAGGAGTAAAGGATTGTAATAATTTCCTTGATGCAAAAGGCTAATTTGATTTGGGCTTTATGGATTATATCCTGAAGCAGCTTACTTCTTTGAGACTCCCAGAGACAAAATCTCAGCAAGTGCTGTCTGTAACTGTCCCACTGTACAGTCTTGCTTTGTAGTTAGTATGTTTATCACAGAACAGGAATATTTTTAATGGCTATTTGTAGCCATGTGGAGTGATTGATGAATCTATCCTAAAGGAAAAAGAACTTGAATCTCTGAGTTCTCTTCCAGAGCTTTCCACATTTGTTTGTTCTGTTGCTATGGACGTCTACTATATCACTTTTATCACTGGTATGTAGGAGATAATTCTGATAGCTAATGGCTTCTTGCACCTTTTCAGGTAACTAGAATAGATGCAGTTATTGAATAGTCTGTGAAATCTGCAGTTCTACTTCCAGACTTTCATCAAAATAATGGATCTATATCCCTCTGCTATCTGATAGTACTGTTTTTGGATAGGCAGCAGAATAGAGAGCAGCATCCTGATTAATGGAGATTCTAATCATTCTAATCTATCGTTGTGTTTGTTCTGTTAAATGAAAGTCATTGCATTTGGTACAAGCAACAGACAGTTGAGATGAATGCTTCTTTTAGAGGCCACCTTCTGCCTGTAAAGATGTCAAGTTAGTTTCTAGTTGCTGAAGCCACTTAAAAAGCTTTCAGGTTGTGGGTGATCCCTTTACACAGTGTTATTTTTTGGGGGCTTTTTTCACTCTGTCCAAAAATGTTTTGGTAGTGTGTTTACATCACCCTAGGAGCTCCTTCCCCATTGTTACTGGCTGAGGCTTTGGATCCTCAGCCAGAAACACTCTGTACTGTTTCTGAAAGTAGTAGTGTGGTCATGTCTGTTTAAAGGACTGGGAAGAGTACTCATGGTAGGCTTCCCACCTGAGTACCTTATTGTGGCAAGGTATCTCTTACTTTATTTCTATACCTGTTTCATAAAAACCCTTCCTTGCTGTGTAATGCAATTCCATTATAGCTGGATTTTGCAAAGGAGACTGACTGTACTATTTCTTTACAGTTGCTCATTGGATAGAAGCATCCTGAAAATGGGTGGTATAGAAGCAGCTCTTTTGAGCACTGCCTCTGCCCACAGTTTCACTGCATGCCACCAACTAATACTAAACCTAAAAATTCTCCTCAAAGGAAACCTATTTTTTTTGCTTTGGAAATATTATACTACTGCAATCAGTATTTTCAACAGTATGTAGGATAATTACTGAAGGGAAATTTCAGTATGTTGAGTATTCTTCCATCTGTCAAACTTTTCTAGTGCTAAAGGTTTCTTTTTCCTGTATCCTTCCTGCACATCTTAGATGCTGTTGGTACTCTGCAGTAGTGTAGATCTCTTAGTTATTGCAGTGATCAGAGGTCTATTGACTACTTTCTGTGATTATAAGGGGAAATATGACCACAATCCTGCAGCAGTTTAATGGAGGAAAAAGCCTTGCATTGTGTTTTGAGGATATTTGTAGTGTATGTAAAATTTGATCATAGTTGACTACAAAATATCTATCTTGTGCTTTTTACTAAATGCCTTAACTAAGCCTGCACTTTTTAATGTTTTGGCTTGCTTTGCATTTATGCTGTGATTTTTTTTAAATTTTATTTTATTTTTTATTTAGGACTTGGATTTTGTCCGGTTTATTGTCAATTGTTTTACAGATTATTACCCAAACTTCCTCAGTAAGTATTGTATAATAAGTATTAAGCATTGTAGAGTGGTGTAACAAGAGCATTTCATAATATGATAGAATATGGGGAAAATAAGGGTTTTTTTCATGTGCTTTCTGGGGTAACTTCATGAAACATTAATGTTACAGTGTTAGGATATTTGTGTCCTTAAATCAAAACTTTGTCCTTTCACAAAACTTTGTTTTGTGAATAAACTTTACTTTCGTCAAAAATCAGCTGTCTGTTTGTGAAGTAATAATGTTTATTACTAAGTAATAGTTCTTACTATGTTTATACCTAGTAAGAACTATTGTAAGTTCATAAGAGAAAAGAATTGACCTTTGCTTGTTTTCCTTTGCTTGTTACTTGTGTAGAAGACTTACAAACTTTGATAGTTTGTATCCTTTAGGAGCCTTGAGTGGTCAAAGAATGAATGGCTCTAGACATTTATGGGGAGCAATGGTTTATTCTGAAAATGAAAATGGTGTATTCTGAAAATTATTTATTCTGAAAAGGCATTTTTGTGTGCATACTTAGAAAACTCTGCATACTTACCTGCTAGATTTTTGATGCATAGGCAAACACTGCATAGTTTATGCTAGTTCATCTTAAATATGTTGTAAATTTTAGGTGAAAATGGCTGTGAATGTTGAACTTCCATACAGCAACTGCTTAAACTCTGAATATTAAATTTTGGCTTGCTGATCAAAGTTCAAAGCTTTGATCAAATATCAAACTTAAAGGCAAGTGCAACATTGTTTTTGACATTCCAGAGGAAAAAAATTGGGACACTTAAGTGTTTTCTAACCTCTATGGTTAAATAAAGAATATTTGGAGAAAATAGATATAAAGACTTATTTGTTTCTTTGTGAAGTAAGGGGGGCTGAATATACTTGTTAAACTTTCTTCTTTTCAGTAGCTGGCTTTCTAGGTCAGGTTGAGAGCTTGTCTTTGCCTTGTGTGTGATAACAAAATATCACAAAGTAATATCCCAGGGAGTACATAACCAATGTATTGCTTGGGATTTTATTACCTTTTTCCAAGCAAACAGCTAATGTTTCTAAATAGCGATTAATTTGTACAAAATTGCCTTTACAGGGAGGTGAACATGGAGGTTTGTAAAAGTGAATGTTTACTCTTTACATGAATGTTATTGTTGAACTTGCTCTTAAATAGAGAAATACCTAGCACTTGGTATTCAGATTTTTTTTTTCTTTTCAGCAAAGATAGTAATATTTGAAATGCCATGGATAATGAATGGTAAGCTGGGTTTTTGTTGGTTTTTTATGTTTGGATTGTGATAACTTAAAATTTAGCAGCATAAATAAGAAACATTGTTCTACTCTGTGTAGATACAGATGAATAATGGAGTTTGTTAAACATGCATCTTTAAATCTGTCAGTTTAAAGGTTGCATTCTTTCTATTTTTCTTTCTGTCGTTGTATCTTGGATCATACTTTACATGAAGTCTGTATTCATCCTGTTGTTTTCAAAGGCTAGGAGATCTTGATAAATAATCTATTCCTTGAATGCTGCTAACTAGAATCCTTTCAGCAGTCCTGTCATTAGCAGTGATTGTGACTTATAGCCAGCTCAAAACTAGAATATACAGTTTAGTATAGATGGTTGAGATTGGGTACAGATGTGGTTACATTTGTTCTGATTTGGATACTTTAATAATTAGTTGTAGCTATAATGTACAGGATAAAACACTATTTCTCTGTTGTTGCCATATGAATGCGTATTTTTGTATTGGTTTTATATTTTCCTGCATATTCATGTTTTACTGTCACTGAATTAATAATGGTCCTTGTAAATGCTTCATTAATTTAAACAAATATCCTTTAAATGAGCCAAACATTTCTGCAAGGGAGAGTGTATGCATCTTTCCCAACCTCCCTCACTCAGATTTGGAAACACAATTGGTTTTACCTGCTCAGTACTTCAAGGGCCAAATTCTAAAACAGCAGAGTTGTCAGTTATTCAATCAAAGATACTCCTTCCATTTCTCTGTAAATGA
Organism: Zonotrichia leucophrys gambelii; assembly: GCF_028769735.1. NCBI lineage: Eukaryota > Metazoa > Chordata > Aves > Passeriformes > Passerellidae > Zonotrichia > Zonotrichia leucophrys. Next base: position 18,398,823 of record NC_088169.1, on the reverse strand, counting down.
TACCTTTTTCCCCTTGCATTGCTCATTCCAATTATAATTGATAATAACCTGCTTTAAGAACAGGTTCTGCAATATTTTGAGGGATGTAACTCACTTGTGTTATGTAAGGTCTACCAATACACTGAAAAAAACCTACAAAAACAAAATAACAAAACTGCTTTCCTGTTAACTCATGCATATCTTTTTTTTGTTTGGTGTTTTGTTTTTCAAAGCCGCTTTTAAAATCGTGAAGGGTTGGCTTGGCCCAGAAGCAATAAGCATGTTAAAGTTCACAAACAAGAATGATGTGCAGGAATACATCAGTGCAGAGTATCTGCCACCTCACATGGGTGGAACTGTAAGTATGAAATGTCATGTTTCTGTTGTGATAGTCTGAGACACCTATATTCCATATGTGAGGTTGAGGGTCAGCTCTTCACAGATGAGAGATTTCTTTAAACTGTTTTGCCAGTGATAATTTCAAAATCACAATAATGTAAAATAGGTGAACTTCATGAGAATTTGATATCTACATTCTTAAGTATATCCTTAACTACTGTTACTATTTTTTCTGAATTATTCATCCCCTTATAAGTCACTGAAAACCACTGAGTTTTTCAGGCTTTCAAGAAAAATTATCTAAGTGTCATTGTCACTTGTATTTTTTTTGCTCCCTGGTGAATTAGAGATGGTGTATGTTTATGAAACAAATTCTATGAACAGAAAGTAGGTTTCATTGTCCTCTGAGAGTTCTAGCCCTGCTCCAGAGCTATGATTCATTAAAGACACTTATATTGTAGCTATTTTTCCTTTGCTGTCTCTAGGGCTGCATTTTCAGACATGGCTGTAGAAGTTTCTTTTCAAAGAGTACAGTAGAGCTCCAGTTTAACAGCAGCATCAGTTTAACAGAACCAGAATCCAGTTCTAGTGCAATCTAAAGAGTGCAACAGCACAAGCATCTTGCACAACAGGTTTTACTTTTCACTAGGCTAGTGGATCAGTATTGCATAACCTTTAAAACGAATTAGCAGAAAAAATATGCTTTAAAATATTAATAGGCCATTTATTGTAAAAGAATAAGCCCACTGCAGGAGAGTTACTTTTCATGGTTCTTTTTCCACCTTTTCTGAAGTACTTCTGGCATTATGGCAGCAACAATATGGAGAAAAGGAGGGTTGTGTTTCAGCAATAGTAGGGGAGGCCATGTTCCTTTGTATATGAATTCAGGGCAGTGCTATTGTGGCCAGAACATAAGAAACTTGTTTGGGGAACATAAAAGACTGTTACTTTGATTTTCATTTGACTGAGATTAGAAGCCTTTAAAAAGTGCATGTGGCTCTTGAAGAAAAGATACCCTTTTTCTCCGTGGAAAATTGCTGCCCCAGCTCCCAGTCTCACATAGGAACTTCCTCATATGGAAGAAGTGGAAATTACTGCACAGCAGGAATGGGCATTGAGGGAAGGGCTGATGATGTCTGAAGTGGTTTCAGTAAGGAATTAAATGTTGTTTAGCACTGGTTCTGGGCCTGCCTCCTGTGGTATTGTCCTATTGTTGCAATAGAGGGGCAAGTTATTTTCCTCATTAAAGCTGAGTATCTCCCATCTGCTTTTTAGACCATCTTACCTAGTAGTTCATTATGTCTTTAAAGAAAAAACTTGTGGTTTTGCTAAATACCCTCCTGAAGCATCTGATGGAACACACAGTTATTTGTACTCCTGCCTTGGGCCTGAAGGTCTGATTGCTGATTAGTGATTGTTGATCAAGTTGGCTCCATGTTGCCCATCTGAGAGCATTAACAAGTTTCAGAATCATTGGGGCAGCTTATCCACATCATCTGCCTGGGGTAAAAGTTGCAGTGGCAGAAATAAAGTAGTAGAATAGTAGTAAACTTGTCTGACAAGAACTCCAGGGGTTTTAACAATTTCAGCAAAACAGTTTTATCTCTGCATATTAAGAGCCCTGTATTCTGAACCAGCATATTTTTTGTCTAACTACTGAGTTTCACTTGGTGGGTGTTTTGAGCTGTTAACCTCAGAACTGTCAGAATTTGGAAGAATTGTTAGCAAATACTGAGACTCCAAAATTGTGCTCTGAATCTTTCTTCCCAAGATTTTTTCAGTGTATACAGTAAAGCAGGATCTTTGCATCTCTGATAGCAGGGAGTTTTTCATTGACCAGACAACAGACAACTTAATGCCCTTTCTCAGAATTTAACTTTTCTTGATGTGATTAACCTTGGCTTCTCTTGAGGCAGCTAGCTGGAGTACAATTCACCATTATTAGTATTGTCAAGCCTGGCTTTTTAAAATGCAGTATCTGACTTGCACAAATTGATTCCTTCCGTTTTTCTCACAAGTGTTTGGTTTTGTTTGTGAGGCAGTTTGGGGTTTTTTGCCTCCTTCTGATTTCCTCTCTGTCATCTTTGAATTCCGCACTTTTAGTTACAGATCTTCATATTCTCCACGAGCCTAATGCCAGTGAAGAGCACAGCATATCTGCATCCTTTGCTGTGTCCCCTACCAGGATCCAATTTTAAGAGCCAAGTCCTGCCAGTGGAGCAGATCATTTGGCAGGTTAATTTGGGGACATAACTAGATTCCACTGCGCTTACGTTCTTTGTATTTCAAAGACTGTTAGACTAGTTCTGGAAGTAACAAAAAAAAAAATCTGTAGAATTAATAGTGTTCAATCACTGACCTGGTGTCAGTGATTACTTTGCTTAACTAAGGGAACTGTTCTTTGTCTCTGGAAGCCTCCAACTTCAATGTCTCAATGACGTTATCTTTAAGCATATTTTAAGTCTGTCTCAGGGTCACTCAAAAGATGAATCAGAAACTTTCCATAGCTTTAAAATCCTTTGATTGACTGTGAAAGAGGAATATTACATACTTTATTTTAGACAACTAGTGGGCAAAGGTGTCTTCAGAGTACCAGAAGCATTAAAACTAATTATGTAAAATAGAAACTTGGGTTTTGCAAGACTTGGGAATATGAATTGGGTCTAAGTTCCATTCAAATCCTCATCAGTCTGTTGGCTGTGGCTGTTACCATATTGCTAATCCATACATGCTACACATCACATATGTGGCTTTGAGTTGTTCTTGTCCATAGTGCACAGAGGTCATTTGCTTTATAGCAGTTTTATTTTGGTAGAGCTTGTCAAAATGCCCAGGGCAGATCTAGGAGCAAGCTGATGCTAGCCAGCCTGGAAAATTAGGGTTAGGTGCTCAAGAGCCACTTGGTAATATTTTTCATTTAGTAATAAATGTATCCTAACTCGGTGTTTTCTGGCTTTCCTATCTATTGTATCACACATTCTGCCATTTCCAGCTGTTGGAACTATCCAGTTCTTAAGACATACACATTTCTGACTGCGAAGAGAGATTTGTCTCTTCAGTAATATTTTCTGCAAGACTCAAGTACATATTGTGTACACTTTGATACAAGACATGGACACACAGTAGGGTTTTGATTTGTTGTTTTGCCCAGTCTTTCTCTGACAGAAAATGGATTTAACAAGGATGAATTGATTGAGATTTTTCTCTACTGGTGCCAATATTGAACAATGTGTGCAACTGCTGTGCTCTTCACCTAGGTTTCTAAATTGATAGCCCACAGGTTTTCTTGGAATTCCCTTATATAGGTCAGTGGCCTGAAGTTAAGACATGCCTAAGCTTGCATATGACTTCATGGCCACTGTGTGCTTGTAATCTTAGAATATATCACTACTATGATTAAGGCATCTCTACAAAAATTGCCAAAAATTTTAGCATGCATTATCTGCTATAAAAAAGCCAGAAGTTTATAGAATGGATGTACCAGGCATTGAATAAACATCTTGTTTACCTGGCTGAGGTTTTCACCCTGTTAGCAGATATACCCATGCCACTGAAACTTAGGCACTGTGACTAGGAAGTGTGGGACTTGGAACAGAATCTCATCAGTGGGACAACTCAGCTCTTGAAGCTATCAACCTGCATGGATTACCAAAGCCAAGTAAAGTGTGCAGCAAAATTAATTTCCATCTATTAAGTTCACTTTTTTACATGCCCTACATCCTATGCTGGGAGGGAATGACAAGGCTTTGGTGGTTTGGGTGAGGGAAAGCTGGATGTTTCTGTCAAATGTGGGATGTCAGTATTCTGTAAGACTGCTGTAAGATTTCTTGTGGACTGGAGTCTTCTTTTAATAGTGATTTAGTCTGTAGCTGATACCTAAAACTTGTCCTTCTGGTCCTTAATAGGATATTGTTTGTGCCAGTGAATACCTGTTTCATTCACCTAGAGGTCTTTGCCTCTTGCTACAAAGGAGTAGATGAGATTTAGACCTTGATTATAGATGAGCAGGAAGTATATTTGTGAAGCAGGGCCATTGCTCCATTCTGCCTCACAGGAGTCAAAGCTATGATATTTTTCTCCACTGGAAAAGCTGACAGAATAGATCAGTTTACTTGATGATTAAAACTGCTTGAAAATACAGTAGGAACAGAGATCCCTGTTCAAACACTGCCTCTAACATTAAATGTAGTAAAACAATTTAGAGAATGTTAAGAAAATTTCCAGTTAGCAATAATTGTTTTTTACTGATCTTCCGATGGAAAAGGTACCTTTATTGTAGAGTCATTGAGAACTTAAGTATTCTGCTGCTGTATTACTCAGATGGCTTAAATGTGGTCTTTAAATCGATTTGGCATTCCAAAGACTAGAGGTCTGAATTGCAGAATATGCTGAAGGTTTATACACACATATTATGTTAAGTTTAAGGGATTATTTGGGGTTGTTTTATGGTTTTGGGCTTTATTTCCTTTTTTTAAAGTGACCATTGTGAAACTAACATGCAAGGAACTACTGATGTTTTTCACCACTTTTGAAATATTTTCAGAAATAGCTGTCATAAGTTTTAAACCACATTTTTGAGAACTAAGGCGAGAACTTCAGCAATTAGACTGAGTGCTGATCCTTGATAGACCAGCTTCTGTAGTTCTGCTGTGAATGTAAATTCAAGTTACAGTTTACTGGCTTTGTTGGATGACTGTATTTATTTGTCTATAGATGATAAAATAGAAATTCTTGGTGTCAGCTTTCTGCAGGGGTACAACTTGAAGTGAATAAATGAAACATAAAAGTAATGTGAAACAAGAAACAAAGACACTATTTCCATTTAGAAAACCCTTGAGAAGGCACTTCTAATCCTTTTGAATAACTCATCTTTTATAAATCCTTATCTTTCAGGATTCTTTCAAGTACAGTTATCCTCCTTTGGTTGATGATGATTTTCAAACTCCTTTATGTGAAAATGGGCCCATTACAAGTGAAGATGAGCATGAAAGTAAAGAAGAGATAGATGCAGACACCAAGGAGACTGGGGAGCTGAATGAAGCACAAAACCTTAATCAGAAAAAGGTATCTAAGTGAAGATTTAGGCAAGACTAGCTAGATGGTTACAAAGTGGGACAAGAGGAGTATAGTATTGGTTATTTGTCTTTGTGTTGTATGTTTTTAACAGTTTTTCTGTCTTCTAATTTAGCAAAAGAACACAGGAAAACTGAAAAATTATAATTACAGTTTCACCCTTGACTCTTGGTTTGTTAAGTTTCACGCTTCAGAATGCATAAAATGTGCACTAAGTATTTAGTCTGTCTCTTGGAATATAGTGAATTGTAGAGCAAAAAGAAAAAGTTTCCTTTTTGTTTTGTTTTTAAAGGTTGTCTTTCTAGTAGGTTTCTTTTTAATCTTGGTATATTTAGTGGTGATCATTTTGAAATAGATCTAGTTTTCTCTGATGTTTAAATCAGTATGTACATGAAAAAATGTTGTTAAATATTTATGCACTATTGGATGTTACTTTGTTTTCTTAAATTATTGATAAAATCTCAACATAAAATGTTTTCATTTATTCTCAGGAGAAATTGTATTCCTACTCCATCAATCATGTTTTGCAACATAGTCTTCCTGCAGTGTTGCTTATCCAGAAATAAAGGCATTGTTTTGCACAAGTTCATATGAAGAGATATTTAGGAATATGCAGTAATATTAACTGGGTATATTGCTCTTGAAAATAGTAGAAAAAAAATTGAAATTCGCTACTTTGTTACCAAATTTAGAATGTTACTTGCAAAACTTCTGTTTAGTGGAGTAGAATACAGTTTCATTTACTGTTACAGGTTCATCAGAATAATTTGAAATGAGCAGCTCACTATGTAGTCCAGTTGCTATTTGCAACTTGGCCAGCTTTAAAAAAAAAAGGATAATTTCACTGACCTTAAGGTCAAAAGGAAGCATTACATAACCATGGTTAGACTCACTAGCCTGTTTTCCTTGGGGCACATTTTAGAAGCTATGATTCTCACATACAGAAACATGGAGAATTTCTGCTCTGTGTGTGAGTTGCCTTTGGTGCTTAATAAGCCTCTCAGTGTTTGCTGGGTTTTAATTTGCTTGGGTGACTTAGCTTTCTACTTAAGGTATTTTAGGTTTTTTACTTTTTTTATTCTTGAAATACCATAAAGCATATAATTGTTTTTACTTTTATTCAGTGTAACCAAGGTGCTACTCAGTCTTTTTAGTACAGGGAAACATGAGGGATAAACTTGGTTAGTAAGTGCCTGTCCTGTAGGTGCTTCCACTTTTGTAATCTACAGTAATATTTTTTCTGGTAGTTTTGTCAAACAAAGCCTAACATATAACTGGTGCAGTGTATTTACACACTAACCTTTTTCTACCACTTTTATATAATTATTTAAAAAGTTCCCATGTGGGATCTTTTTATACAGCCTATTTCATATAAAGTGTTTTATTCCTTTCATTCCCATACTTCAAACTTGCATGAACTGAGTTCTCTTCATGTCTTTTCTCTGTATTAAGAGTGGAATAAAAAAGGAGACTAAGCAAATTCTTCAGTCAGCTGATTTGGAATAATGATGTCAATAATTCTTTCAGTCTTCTGTACACCCCCCCCCCCAGCACCTGCCCTGTTTTGCATGTGTTTTCCTAATGTTATGGAAGAAAACCCTCAGAACCTAAGATGTACCTGCAGTTTTGAAAGCACCAATTCAATCAGCATTATTTCTTTTATGTTCTGCAATACTTCAGAGTTTCATCTAAGAGCAATGAAGATATGTTTAGCTACCCTGCAATGCAATGAAATGTGGAATTGGTGCTGTGTTTTCTGTTACAGTGGTACAGTGATTGTAATGTTTTAATTTTAATGTGCTTTATAATCATTGATGTGCTATAATTTAGTGTGTCTGGAGTTTTCAAAAACAGACTTGACCAGCAGGAAAATACCTGGAAAAAAAAATCCAAAGCAGAATTTTTGTTTCATGCACATTTAATGTGTTATGTAATTTCTATAGTAAATAATTTTATTCAGTGGACTTCAAGCACCTTCAGAGAATGAATATATATAAAGCTTGTTCTGTAATATGTAAACTGTTGAAATAAGCCTCATCATATTCTGTGAAATAACTGCATGATTCTGTGACATGTAATCCAGGTTTCTGGTTAATCATTATAACTATCATTTTTACTCAGATGAATTCTATAGAACAAATTTCCAAATCAGAGGAAACTGACAAAACAGAGGTCAAACAAAAAAATGCAAAGAAAGCATTAACTACTTTTAAAGGACCTTTATTACATATCAGGTAATAGTAATTTTCTTAAATTTTCTTTTTACGATGTGCCTTGGAGACTTGAGTACTGAACTAGTTGGTTTTCAAAATAAAGTTTTTACAGACTATTAGAGGAAAACAAATTATAAACACCTTTTTAGGATGGATTTTTACAAAGCTCAAAGAGTTTTTCTGGTTTTGCAAGTTTTCAGTGAATCTTCTGATGTCACTAAAGATTGGTATACTTTTTGTACAAATAGGTGTATATTCCATAGAATTGTACAAGTGTTTTGTTTATATTGGGAAACCATCTACTAAGTTAAGTCCTTATCTGTAATGAGAGGACTGGTTTGACATGGTTTGATTTCATTGGCTCAAGAAAACCAATGTTTTTCAAGACAGTTTTTACTCTCAAATCTTGCTGGAATTCTTTTGGCTTTTGATGGTATAAATGTCTACAGTAATAGTTTCCATCAGTTAAACTTGATTAATGGATCCAATCTATTTTGTATGGAAAGGGCTCTATAATGACATATCTACCCAGAAGATTTTGTCATCAGTCTTGCAATTATTTTTGTCACTAAACTAAAATAAAGAAATCAATTGGCCAATATCACTTTTTCTTTTCACTGCCTTGTAGGTTAAGATGCTTGTTTAGAATTTGATTTAGATGTTAACTTTTATTTTCACTTTCAGTTTGCTATTAGATGAATGAAGAAAATATCTAATTTTTAGGTAATTTCTTAGCTAACTTTTTAAGTGCTATAATGAATTAGTTTTGGAATGAATTTTAATAATGACATGCTCATTAGCATAAATATATTTTATATGTGTAAATTGAAATTTGAAATGAAGAACCTCCTCTGTATAGCCTTAGTTCCTTGTATGGCAAGACAAAGGCATAAACTGCAGAATTGTGATTATAAAAGAATGTTGAACACTTTCTGTGACAATCACAAATGCTAGATGTGTTATTCCAACCACTTTTTAATTAAAAAAGAAAGGAGCACAAATCATAAGCAGACAAGAAAAAAAATCCAAACAAGTAGAAACACCCCCAGAAACTTCCTTTTTTTCCTCTTAAAATACTTCAACCTGTCATTGAATAGAAGTAACTTAAATGGACTGCAACACATGGAGAAGTAAAGTTAGTCAAGTATAGAGGCGTTAATACTTGTAGTCTTGCTGTCGTGGAAAATAAAATACTGGTGTCTCCATTGTTCTTGCTGTTTGTTTTGTTTTTAAAGTAAAATCCTGAGTGCAGCTGTTGCTCTGCCCATTTTACTGAAGTGATGGAACCAATAATATACAGTGCCATTTATAACCAGTTGTAGGCACCTACCACAGAGACCATAAACTCTGCCACGCTGATTGACTTGCACTCTTGCTCATCTCCCAGCCTTGCCCTGTGAAGGGAGCAGCCTGGAGCCTGAGCACACAGCTGAGGCACTGCAGCTCTGGCACCAGAAAATCATGGGCCAGAGCTGTGTCCTCGTGCTCTTTTGTTTCTTGTATTTTTAGTCATGCTTATGAGTCAGCTGTCTCCCTCATTGAGACCACAATTGTGTTTGCCTTGTATACCTTACAATGAAAGGCTGCCTCTGACTTTCCTCCTCAATAAATGAATTTGTTTGGGCAGAACAAAAAGCAGCAGCTTCCTTGTACTGTCTGGTGGAGGAGTAACTCGTGGTGTGTTGTGGTACAAGAATTTCTAGTACAAGCTGGTTATGTCACACACATCAGATTAAGGAAATTCCTGCATCTGTGAAAGTTAAAAAGCTTGGGTGTTTGTTTAAACAATCCACCCTCCTAATAGCTACATGCCACCTAGCCTCAATGCTGTGGAAGTTGATTTCACTGACAAGAGCCATAGAGCTGTGGTACCCAAGCTTTTTTTTTTTTTCTCCCTATGACCATAATTGGTAGAACAAGAAAGATCAGGCTCTGGCAGAATATTCCTTCCCTTAATCATGTTTGTGGCTTATTTTGAGGCTGATTATTATCTTGTTTCATTTATGGTCCATCTTGCAATTGCTGTTACACACAGCTGCAGTAGTACTGTACTAAGACAGCTAAACTATGTTGTAGCTTCAACCCTTTCCTAGCACTGGTTACTTAAGTTGACAATTTGGAAATGAAAGAACACTGAGAGGAGGAGGGAATTACCCTATGAAGTGGTTTTAAACCCATCCCTTTTCTGGTTTCTGCCTTATTTGGCACACTTCCTTATCCCCACCACAAAAGAAGTAGCCTTGTCATGTGGGCTGACTAATGCCCTGTAAGACATCAGCACCCCAGCATCACAGTCACCCCCAGAACCCACTTCCAGCATGGGCGTTCACACTCGCCCTACAGCACTGAGGGCTTTTCTGCTCTGCTCAGACCCTGGGTGAAGTAGGAAAAAAAGGATTGGTACCATAAAAGGAAAGGGAGGGAGGAGGTCAAACTAACATGAAATTGGCATTCCAAAAAGAGGACGTGGGAAAAAAATCACGTGTTTTGAAAAAGGATATGCAGTTCATTAGTACGGAGTAGAATGGCAGTTCTTTGCGTGTTCCTCATGTGACATAATGAAAGTTCTTCACTTGCTACTCAAGTTTCCTTTCAACAATTATATGAGCATGCCCTACCTTTTACCTACTGGTGTTCATTTGAATGCTTATCCAAATTGAGTTGTGTTAGTTTGATGTGGTTGAAAATATCTCATGCATGACTCTCTTAATTGCACAAGAATATTAAAAACAAGCAATAACTTTATTTATGCATGTGGTACCACAAGTATGTGAAGACTGACTCATAAGTACAAGTGGATTAAGCTGTCGTGGTTGAAATGATTGCCAGTTGTGGATATCTGCCTTCTTTATGTGTGCACTATATCCATGACAAGGTGGATATTTGAGGTTGAAATTCCTCCCTGTCTGTGACACCTTATACTCCTTAACATGAGCATTAATTAAAGTCAGCAATGCTTTCCCTTACCACACTGCCCAAAGGTGCAGTAGCTGCCTCTGAGTATCTGTTGGCTGTTACAGATGGCAGAAGTCAAGGGCAGTTATCAGCTGAGGCAGCCAGTTCCACTTGCCATGAGTCAACCCTGAGCTTCACTATAAAATTTCTGCTTTTTGTTTTCATAGCTTTTTTTGATGAAAATCTGTTTATGCTGACTGTAGCTGCAGGGTGGAAAGTATTTTGTTTTCCTGGAGGTGTGGTCGAGTTTTTTCTATGATCTATTGTAAAGATAATCTGAAGAAACTAATTCTTTTTAAATTTCCTATTAGCCCAGCAGAAGAACTGTTTTTTGGATCCAAAGAAACTGGAGAGAAAAAATGTTTGATAGTTCTCACAAACGTCACTAAAAATGTAGTGGCTTTTAAAGTAAGTATTTTATGTGTAGTCTGGTTTACTAAATGTGTAACTTGTTTTCTGTAAGGAGGAAGAATACTATGAAATCCATTTTACAGACAAAATTTTTTATTGTGTAGTGATGTTTGAGGCAGATCAAAGATCTTCTGGCTGAATTTATGCCTACAGTGTACCACCTCAAAGGGGGTAATTAGTATTACCAATCTTTGGAGCACTGACTTAAAAAGAGCTAAAGTAATGGTTTTTTTTTTTAGTGAGAGTAATACTTTTTGAAAAAGAAAGGCTTGAGCATTGAGAAGGCATCTTTTTAGAATTTTTCTTTTAAAATACTGGCTGGAAACAAGTTAGTAATACTCCAAAATTATGCAGATCCATCTGCAAATGTCGCCATCAAAGGAATTAGTAGTTATATTTGCTTCAGAAAGGTAGAGTTTACTTGCATCTTTGTGGATTTTTTTTCTCATTGTTTGCATTCTCTGCACATTAAAATAACTTAAAGTTTTCATATTTTCATATTTATTATAATATGTTCTTGGCTGGTTTAAAATATGTATGCAAAAGAAAAATAGGAAATGCAAGAAAACAAAGGATAAACGCAATTGTCAGGGAGGAAAAAGGAATATGCAAGAGTCCTATTATGCCTACAAAATTATGTATTTTAGAGATTTGTCCTAATAGTCAAGCTTTCAGGGATTTAGTTATTACAGAATGAGAGAAGTTATGAAGCAATTGTGGTTTCTGCATGCACTTACTGTATCCTTCATTATTCTTGTTAATAGGTGAGAACAACTGCACCAGAAAAATACAGGGTTAAACCCAGTAACAGCAGCTGTGAACCTGGCACATCATTAGATATAATAGTTTCTCTTCATGGTGGTAAGTAAAAGTGTAAAATAGAGGTTGTAAGAAATCTGGGCAAGTAGCATTAGACATGCTCTAGACACTGATGGTTGTGTGTGGGACTGACTGATGCCCATGTCTACTTGACTCTTGTATGAAAATGGTACCATTTGTTAGAAAAACATGGATGTCAGAAAGGATTTGAGTAACTGCCTGTATTGATTTACTTCTCCACTCAGGCATAAGCAGCTGTTGTCTGCAACCCATTTTGTTTCTTGTCTTAAAAAACAAAAAGTCTGAGCGGCCCTTGTCTCCCTGGTTCATTATTACAGTGGGAGTTTATCTACAGTAAATCAGTTTCCTAAACTGTTGCAAAGACAGGTGAATTTGCTGGAGAATATGTTCTTTACAAAACTTTGGGTTGTCTTTGAGCTATTAAGATTAAACTAGTTCTGTTAAAATGAACATATATATTTTTGGGAAAACTGTAATTAGAATTATTGGGCTTCAGAAAATTATTTCCTCGTTTTTATTTCTAGCAAGTCAGTGTCTGGTGTCCTGCAATAAGCAAGTTCTTATTTTATGGCACTTTTGTGCAAAATACTTCTATCCTCCTTGCAATATTGTTGTTTTATCTAAGTACACTGTTGCACTTTTTTTTTTTTTTGTCTTCCTTGAGGGCAGGTTTTGCAGCTTCTTTGCAGGATCGTTTCCTTATAATGGCAGCAGAAATGGACCAGTCCTCTGGAGCAGGTGTGCCAGAACTGACTCAGTTTTGGAAAGAAGTCCCTAGGACCAAAGTCATGGAACATAGGTAAGTGTATGGTTTTATGGTAACAGGGGTTTAGGGGTTTTTAAGCTTTTATTATTTAGCTGATTTATAGCACTTGTGTAATCATAATCAATGAAGAACTCTCCAAATTCACTTGTGTGGTTACTGAACAAAATATATTGTTGAGATTTCTGCTCTGTTTTAACTGATTAGATGTGGGTTTCATGTATAAAATGGTATTCTGGATGTGCCCTTCTTTTTTTCTTGCTATTCTCATGCTGATTAAGAGTTAAGTGGAAAAAATATGAATGCATGTGACAATACATATGAACAATAGGTTTTTTAATAAGAATATGTTGTTTGAGTTTTCTGAAAGGAAGCAGACAAGGAAAGCAGACATATAAATGCAAAACTATTTTCTGGTCAATATTAAAAATGTTCCTTTTCTACTAGGGAAAATTAGAATTTTGAAGAAAATTTCTGTGAAACCTATCACATGTTCATATGTGTATTTTGATATTTGGTGTTGAAAAAAGTAATCTAGAAAAATTGCTGGAAAAATACATTTCCCCATAGACTTTTTAAAATGCACCTGTTGCTCTTCTCTCTCATCCAGTCACATTGGGTGGTATCACTGAACATGTCTAGGAAAAGTTCCCTGCAGATTTGACTGGTTTTTTGCCATAGATTATTCCTGGGGTTTTTCTGTGGGTTTGTGGGGCTGGTTTTATTTGAGCTGTCTTTACCTCCTCATGGCCAAAACTACTGTGGAAAAAGTATTTTGTGAGTCTTGATGCTTAAATCTTGTTCTGTGTTTGCTTCAAGGGCTTATCCCTTACTTCCCTTTTGATTAAAATCTACATCATGTGAGTGACCTTGAGCTTCCTTGCATAAGTGGTGCAATTTATTTGGGTTTTTTTAAAGACAGACCCTGAAACAATAGAGAGAAGTTATTTGATTACAAGTGTGCTGTGTACATTAGTTACTCACAAATACAAACCTGACCTTTATTTTTTGGTAAACCTAGACTAAATGTGGTGTAATTATAATTATTGTCTCTTAAATTTAAAAGTGCAGGGACTTTATCCTCTTAAGATGGATTGTTTACTCCTAATTATACAGTGTTGCATTAAATTTGTGATTTTTGGTGTGTGTTCTTGTTTTCTTTTTACAGGCTCAGGTGTCATGTCATAGAAAGTAGTAAGCCCTCTTCTCTGACATTAAAAGACAATGCATTTAATATTCCAGCAAAAACTAATGAAGATTTACATATACAGGTAATAGCATATTCCTTTCTGCTGAATATTGAGCAAAATTATAGAATATGGTAGAGATTAAAAGATTTTTTACTGACCCTTTTTGGTATTTTGTGAATTATACTATTTGAATGTCTCATCAATTGAAGGTAACTACATCAGTTATAGTGATTTAATTATTTTGTTTAATGATAATGATTTAATAATCATTAAACTTTCAATGCAGTTTGCTCATTATTCTTTTGTATATACAGATCTGGCATATCAATGAGCACCAGTAATATCTTTTGCTTCTGAGTGTAAAGATGTCACCTGCTTGATGCAGGCCTTATTGTTTATCTGTAACTTCAGATTTGAAACTCCTTAAGTGGGAGAGATTCTTGAAGTGTATAGTGATAGAAAAGGTATTGCTGGGAGACCACTGAGAGAAGGCTTCTTTTGCTTTTCTTTTCTTCTCTTCCTCTTTTTCTTCTTTTCTTCTTTTTCTTCTTCTTTTTCTTCTTTTTCTTTTTTTTTTCCTTATTGCCAGAATAGCTCAAAATTGCCAAGTGCTTTCAAGTGCAGTAATTCTGACTTAATGAAACTGTTCTATTTTCAGCTAACTCATTTACTGCAGATTAATAAAAGACTTGAGGAGCAGATGAATCGCTGCCTCTGGTTCCAGCAGCTGTCAGTTGTTTTATCACTGCTATCAGTTACTGTTGCTGCCTTCTGTTTCTACCTGGCGTGTGCCCAGAGAAGCTAAAAAGAATTGCTGTGCCCTGGATGTGCTGCTGCCTGTCATGGCTCTTTGGAGTCAAAAAGATTGCAGTGCTGCACTTGGATTCTGGAACTGCCAAAATTGAGGTTTGTGAGCCTACAGCAATGAACAAGGAACAGTTTACTGGGGAAAAAAAGATAGAAGAAATGAATGACCAGCAAACAAAATTACTGAAATTATTGTCTAAGTTGACAATTACAATAGGGCATGAGGAAGATGTTAAAGTTAGGACCTATTTTCATTGTACAACTCAATAAAAACTACTGAATGGAAGGAGGAAACCAAATACAACATTATTTAAGACTGTTGTGCTTTTTTTTTTTCTTCTATTCAACTACTTTAAATACAATATTTCATTTCTTTTCATCATATTCATTCTTACATTCTGAATCACTCCCGTAGAAGATGCAAACAGTCAACTTAGTGTATTCCAAGGTTAATCTGTTCATCCAGAAAAATTTACAGCAATTATGTAGTACAGGTGGATTTTTTTATATAATCGGTGTATGTATGTACACATAAAGGAAGATATTTGTTGTTAGTAATTATTTCGATAATTCAGGCTCATTGCTCTTATTGGTTAAATTCCTTATTTTTGTGCTTCTTCTAAATGAAAAGTTATTGCAAACATTTCATACAAAGAAACATACGCACAAGACAAGACACTATTCCTATTCTCTTTTTTTTTTTTGGAAAGAACTTCTGTTCAAATTACAGAAGGAGTGTGGGAGCTGACTTCTTTACTGTGATGGCCTATTATTGGTTCATAAAAAGGCTATTAAATAGTCAGTGTAAGAACTTACTCTGAGCAGTGCAATATGGTTAAATTACATATGAAATTATGAAAAAAGCAAGTCAAATCAGAAAGATTAAATACACTTGAAGGCAACATAAAAGTATTATATCTGCCATTTCACAGAAATTGTTGTGGAAATGGTGCATGAAGCTAGAAAGAACTTTGCTAACAAGGATTCTTTGTACTCATTGCTGTAAATATGTATATTAAAATGATGGAAACTCAAAAGGAGACTGATGGTATCTTTCATATTTTTAAAATTTTCACTCTTAGGAGATTTAATAGAATTATGTTACTTGAATTAATTTTTGCTACAGATTGGCTTTGTAACAGATTTATTGGTTTTGTCTGCTGACTTCAATAGATGAGAAGTGATTGTTAAGGAAAAATAAAGGTCATACTCTGCTTCTGTCTTTTTGCTTACAGTGTGTTGGTGATGTAGGATTATTTCTAGAAAATAGAAAAGGGCAGTTTAAAATAACAAACAGATTAACTAATAAAGCCAGCAATATGATTACTAAAAAAATGCCATGTACAAAGCAAAGCTACATAAGTGTTTGTTGCACAGTCTTCTGTCCTCTCTTAATTTATACAATGGTTTACCACATCTGCTTTTTCTTAATTTTTCAATAATCTCATTTCTGCCTATTTTGTTTCTCAGTATTTTGTATTTCTAATAACTTGACAATTAATATTGTTAACTGCTTATAATGAAGCCGTTACTTGGGTTCTTTTTTATGTGCATGCAACTCAAATGCTTTGCTTACAATGAAATGGGTTGTTGTCTTAGTGAGAAAAGTAACAAAGTAATTTGTAACCTTAAGATAACAATAACCATGCTATTAAAATGCCAATTCCTTAATTTGGGTGGATTGAATAGCACTTTACTGTAAAATTGCCAGAAATATATTCTTAGAGTCTTTGCCAATATGAATATTTTAATGTTTTGGTGCTTTCATATATTTTCAGTATTTTATTACTTATTTTATTATTGTTATTTTCTTTGTATGAATCAGATGAACATCTTTTCTATTTTAATATATTTTAGAAAAATACAGTTAAAAATAAATATGAGGAAATGCATAGTCTTGAATGTTCAGTCTTTTAAAAATAGCTGCATCTCCTGATGTTTTTGCTTTCTCGTTAGTCTGCAGATGCTTCATATGGGAGGGGTGAATAGGGTGATGACCCATGGTCTGTTGGGAACAGAAGTTGTGGTGGTGCCTGTCAGACAAATGTGGAATAGGTGACAATGGCTTCTCAAACAGAATGCCTGACAATCACAGGGACATGGTACTGGCATGTCAGTGGTACCATGGCGCAAGGGAGGCAAGTCCACACAAAGTGACTGTAGGGGTTCATGACTTCACATGGACAACAGTCAATTTGTATTTTTCTTCTTTGAGAACATCATTCTATCTATCATCATAGAGTATTTTTCCAGTATTTTCAAGGATTTCAGTTGTTAGTAGTTTCAGATTTTGTTTGACAGCCCTTGGAAAGGGTCTCACTGTGGAAGGTTTTGTGCTTAACACACCCTGAAGTTACAGAGTTCACATGATTCGATACCCAAGGTCAAGAGAAGAAACAAAACCAATTTTTTTTTCACACTATGGGAAACTCAGTTTATAAAACTGGGCATTTTAGAACTTAGACAATTCACAAAATGGGATTTGATTACATGAACTGTCAAGATGTAAGATTTAGTTTTCCTTTCCCTCATTGTAGATTTGTAGTTAATTTGGGCTTTTACAGACAATTAAGAGACAACAAAGATTGTAATCCTAAAAATTAGCAATATTTGCTCCAAAAGAACACATACTCTTTTTCCTAGCAAGGAATTTTTGTACCCTCTTCTGAGCTTCATTGTACTACTTCCCTATATAAAAGATCAGACATTTTGTAAAAGAAAAAAACAACAACAACATGGGAATGAGGGGCAGCAGGAGCAGGGATTTTAAATTACCTTTATATTTCATCAGTGATTCCCTGCTAATTTGAGAGAGAGAGAGAATAATTTGTCTGTGTTGTTTGCCTTCAGAATCTCAGTTCATCCCTGTTTCCAGAGGCTGTTAATTTATATGGGGTTTTTTGACTGTAGGGGGTTTTATGGGAGAACATTTTAAGTCTGTGCAGTGTCTTGGTGTTCCTGTGTGGTGCACTGGCAGCACGAGGATGTAAATACTGTTCTGTTGGTAAGCTCAGTGTAAGTTCACTCATGCTCTGTGGCTTTGTTGTGGAAGTGAACATTCAGTCAGGGTAACAGCATTCTGCAAAGCCCATTACAGGTGACTGTGAGAATTCAGCAGTTTGGGTCAGCTACAGCCCCCGGGGTGTTGTGGCCCAGACATGAGGGGCCACAGGCTGTACATAGACAGTGTGTGTACTGATTTAGGAAGAGCAGGTTGTGTCCTCATTTCTGAGGCTAAATAAGACATTTCAGTCAGCTTCTGAAGTGCATGTCTTATTTTCCCTGGAAGATGGCTCACGGAGGAATTACCAGCCTGGTGTTGTGCAGTTGCTACATTTCCATTATGTTTGTGCTAGCACAGGTATGTGACGGTAAGTGATGATTCCAATTAGGCTTTTCAGTATCCCTGTTTCCTTGGCACATTTCAGCATCAGCAGCTTCTGGCTCTGTGCCTCCTGCAACTGATGAGAAACAGCCTCCCTCTTTCTGTTTCCTCAGTAGTTTCAGTGCCACTTTTCAATGGAACCTCACTATTCTTGTTTCTGACACTTCTATAGTGGTTGCACACAGTAATACAATATACATAGAATGCAGAGACATGGCTCAAAACATAAAGCACAGCAAATCCATCTCTCTGGAGTATGGCAGGGGTGAGTTTTCCTTTTTTGTGGAAGAACTGACTGAAGTTCCACAAGCTGGCCTCTTCTGGGCCTGATACAGGCAGCTTCCAGGTAGATCTGAGCAATTACTGCTTTGCTACTTCTGAGCAGAGGCACTGAAATTCCCAAGTTATATGAGCAAAAAGTAAGCAGCAGGACAGACTTTTTGCTGGTAGGTATCTCATCTCCTGGCTCTCTTTATTCCCAAGAGTGGTGCACCAGCCTGTTTGTCACGTTCTAAGTCACTTCTGTTGTCCTAAACACTGAAGGAAGCATAGTGTGCTCAATTATTGCTGTATGATTGCAGCTGATAGCACTTGTTGGGTTTAGATTGCATTAGGCAATTCCTTCTGATGTAAATAATGAGTCCTTATTCAAAACCCTTTAAGGGGAAAAAAACCCAACTGTTTATCAGTTGCCAATTGTTGTCTTCACCATAGCCTGAGAGTAGCAGCAGCCCACCCAAAGGACTGCTACAGTCATTCTCATGCCAGTTCAGGGTCTTTTGATCTGTTAGTAATTTTTATTCAGTTCTAATTCTCTTAATACTAGTTGTACTGTACTGGATTGGAGTTGTTTGAAATGCTGGAAAGCCTGGATATGAAACAAGAGTCTGTAACTTTTGGTTATTTATCTTTAATTTTTTTTTAGGCAGCAATAGCACATACTCATTATTTTACTGTTACTTGGTGGCTTTCACAAAGTATTTTTGAAGGCTTTCCTTTCTCTTAAAAATACCTTGTTAGAATGGTGGTACATTATGTATTTCTTTCTTCCTGATTATTCCATAAGGTAGGCCAGCACCTGATGGTGATTCAGCTTGCAAGAAGCACTGATTTCTTTGAAAGTATTCAAAGATTTTATTTATTTTTGCAAAAACTCAGAATTTCCTTCTGAATCTACACAAGTTTACCCAACACAGGAGCAAAGACCTTGGCCTGTGGGAACTTCCCAGAAGGAACAGATATTTGGACATGTGCTTTCTGTTACAGACCCAGCTACAAATAACAGCATTCATCTACTCATACTGTTCCAGTACATGTCTGTAGGATACTGAGGAGGAGCCACACAATGAATTTGCATTGCTGCTCAGTGAGAAAATTGACCCTATAGGTCAATGTTACCCAGACAGTCAGGAGCACAAAGTGGAAAAATGCTATGTAAGGATATGGTCTTTCCCCAACAGGCTATTTAAGGGGTCTCTCTAGAGAAAGTGCCCCCCTAATTAGTCCTCAGGAAAGGGATCAAAAAACAATCTTGACAGATTCTGATTCACTGTGTTTTCCTTAAGTTTGCAAAGAAATGCAAGACAAGAGACCAAAGTCTGTTGTCATCTTATTACAAAGCCCCATACCTTCTCGGCAATTTCTCATGGGCAGCTCCTCGCAGCACTGACCCCTCCTTCACAGCACAACCAACAAACCCCAGCTCTCCTCACCCAGCTCACCCACTCTTTTGTAGCACTCATCCTCTTATTGGACACAGCTGTGGCCTGTTAAGGGCAGGCCTGTTCCTAATCTTTGGTGATTGGTACAGCTGCAACTCCTCAGGTGTGAGACTAACTTCTGCACTATTTTCTTACATTCAAATCCCTCCACAAAAGTCCAAGTCTCCACTATCAATTCCACTGTAACCACAATCTCATTTTGTTTTTATGATGAAATCTAAATTAAAATATCCTCTGGGCAACTGTGGTGGAGTCTGACAAGGCCTCTGTGGCATTTAATTTTTCAAAATTGCAACTTTCTTCTATTTCCTCAGACCTATGTCTGTTAAAGTCATTGCCAATTTTATTTTGACAGCTTGGAGCTATATTTGAACACTTGTTCTTCGAGCTGCAGAGAAAATGACAAAAATAAGGAACACCATTTAAATGAACATAGATTACTATAGTAGTGTGAAAAAGAAGCATTAATAGAATATCTTTATTTTTTGTCTAGAATGCTACAAGTGATAAATTGCTAAATGGAAAAGTGAGTCTGGGCAAACACCACAGATGCTTCATTAATCTGGTGCAACTAAAACTTACAGATTGATGCTTGACTTCCTGGCATCTGAATTACTATAATTTCCATGCCCTGCAGTACATTTTCCTGCACTCAAGTACATTTATCATATTTTCTTTTTTTCTTATGATTTTGTTTGGAATTTAAACTTGCAGCTGATGGTGATGGTTCACAAAAAGATTTTTTAGTGGATTCTAAATTAAGTAGCATTTTCTTCTTGAGTTCATGGTTTAACAGACTTTCTTCTGCAAAGAGGATGTATGAACATGGCTCCTGAGTGCAGTCTGGGATTAGGTGGGACACCTCAGAACAGCAGTACTCATTCATGCTAATCTGTTGCAAATTTTAACCACAATCCTGAACAAACACATGTTGGTGTATACATAATCCCAAATACTGCTGGGCAGTTCCAGCAGGCATTGTGATTGACATGATGTGTCCTACACTCACACTGGATGTGTGTTGAGGTTGAGAGTAGGTGTTAAATCACATGTTCCTAGCCCATACTGAAAGCAGACTCCAGTATGCCTGTGCTGGCCGTCCCATACTGGTACGTGGATGAGGAATATGGGGAACTGATAGAGCCACTCTCTTCTCAGAGTCTTCAGAGAGAGCATTCATTTACTCCAACAAGATCCCAAACTGAGGAGAAATTGCAAAAGCAGCAGAGAAAGAAACTACTTTGTTTCACTTCTTTGCCTGATCTGGTGGATCTGGTGGAAAACTTGAAGAATTACAGGATAAACAAAAGGTGAAATAGCCAAGGGATTGCCTTCTCTAAACTTCCCATTGAAAAGACACAGTAGACAGGTTGATTTTATGCTTTGTTCATTTTCAGTGAGATTTACCTTCCATTAACCATTTCACTTTGGAGAAATATCTGAAGTTCCTTATTCACATAGAAGCCATCTCACAGGAAAAGTGTAAGTAGAGCATATCACATTATGATCAAATCACAAAGAAACTCATGTGGTAAGTTGTATAAACATACTTTAATGTTTTGCTTCACCGCTGCTCCCTGGGGCAGGGGGGAGCCTGCAGAGAGCTGGTACCACTCTGGGAGTTCCTGTGTGGGCCACAGGGGCTCCTGGGCTGCAGAAAGGTACAGGCATGGAGGGACAGAGCAGGAACTGGAGTCTCTGGGGAGAGGAAGTTGAATTTCCAAAGAAAACCATGAAAAAGTTACTCCCGTTAGAGATGAGACTGGAGGAAATGCCTTGACCTGCAATCCAATAACACAGGGCAGGGAGTTATTGCTGAAACTTTTGTTTCCACGTGTCTCACCTAAAACCTCTTTTTCTCTTATAATACACCAATAGAGGCTGAAAATAGTGAAAACACTGTTCTTGGAAGAGTGGCCATACAGAGGAGACATACACAGATTTACATCAAACTCTGAGTAATTTGGAATTCAGTCATGACATGCAATATCACAGTGCAGGGGGGACTCTTGCTTTCCTTATAGCCTCCAGGACCTTTTCCAAGCACTGTTTTGCCAGCATGTATGAAATTTCCACTAAGAATTTGCCCAGCACCAGATGTCCTAGCCTGGCCCTGCATATGCAAGTCCCTGCCCTGTGTTTGCTGGCCTCATACAGGACTGAGGCAGAAGCTTTCAAACTTTCCATGGGGTGTGCAAGAAAGAGAGACACCTCATGTTTGCTGCATGCAAGCATAAAGCAGTTTTGCTGTCCTTGTGGAGCAAATCAAACACTCTGCAGGAAGAAGTAGTCACAAAAAATAAAAAGTGGAAATTGCTTCAGTAGCCAAACTGAAAATTGTTTTGATCCATGCAGTAAAAATATGTCTTGATCAGCAAAGTCAATCTCTGTGTAATGATGGGCAGGTGTCCATGTGAATGCCCTTGCAGGTAAATTTGTTTTCTCTCAAAGGAAAATACATATTAGGGTTTTTAACCATGTGCACCAATGCAAGGATCTTTCTTGCCAACCTGTCTGGGCCAGTGGGCAGAACACCTGGCTTACAATGCCCCAAAACACAGCCTGGCTTTACCAGGGGAAGGGCTGCTCTTCTGTTTTCTCCCAGCCAAATTTCAGCCTAGAAGTGGGATGATGCTTCAAATACAGCTCTGTCACACCAGCAAAAATGGCCTTCATACAGGTGTAATACTGGACAATTTTTAGGCTAAATAGTGAGTTTATCCTCAAGAGAAGTAAAAGGAGAAATAGGGGACTATTTAGTGACAAAATTGCCATTTTTTTCAGTATTTCCCTGGTATCAGTGCAGGCAATAACTAGATACAAAACCTGTCTGTAGAGGACTACAATTTTAGTTGCAAGAAAAACTAAATAATATAAAAACTGTAAGCACTGCAGATTGTATGACACATCTATCTATCTCAGCTAAAATGAAAATAGTAGTATTTAGTAGTAACTAGCAAAGCTGGTAGTGCCTGTACTGATGTTATTCACATCAAGCTATGTTATGAATGGTCAGTTTTCAATTTTACAGTAAGGGAAAATATACTACAGAAATGTCTCAATTGCTGGAAAGAGAGATATGCCTGAAACTGATGCTCTTCTTAAGTAATGAACTTGATACCAGAAAGTAGTCTTAACCTCATATGAATTGATAACCAAAAATTTAAGCAAATTATATTTATAGTTTTTTATTCTATATTAAAATATTTTAAATATTTTTACTTAATTTTTTTAAGTAACATTTCTAAATTGGTGTATGGCTTCTCTAGGAATTGCATAGTTTTGCATCAGGAAAATGAGTTGTCAACTGTCTATCTGGAGACATACTTTTCTGGAGTAGGGATCTGTGTCTTCTTTGAAATTAGGGATATGTTGTGCTGTTATTTGCAATTGGATTTCCTTCCAGAACACATCTGATAACTCATAGCAACTCTGCCAGAAGCTGTGGGAGAAACTGATAGACGATTCCCAATATAGTTTGCAACACAGTGCTGGAGGATAAGGGAATCAAAATATTATGGAGTTAGAGAAAATATTTGATTGCTAAAGGCAGAATGTTGCTAGGATTTAGACTCGAGGGCCCTGTGAAAAGGTGGTAGGTACTCCAAGAATTCTGGGGGTTGGAAATCAATTTTAGGTTACTGAATGTAAAGGACTATAGTAGGAGTCCTAGTAAAATATCTGTATTGTATATTGAATATCTGTATATAGGCCTTGCCCTGGTAAGCCCTGGTAGTTTTTAATGGGCTGTAGCTGCAATGACCTTAATTGGGCTGCAGCTTTAGCTAGTGAAGATAACTGTGATAAAAGGGGGTGGGTTTGGCCAGTCAAGGGGAGCCTGGAAGGATCTCTGACTAAGAGGTGGCAACAAGCTGAAGAAGATGTCTGTGCTGTGAAGAACTGCCCCCAAGAAATATTGCTGTGAAGGTACGAGACTTTAGAAATATGTTTGTGACAGTATGGGACTTCAGAAATATGAAATACAACGAGATAACAACAAAAGACAAATTTTTTAGCAGCTGAAATGAAAATAATAAGCACCTGTGTTCCATCTGTCTCAGCCAAGGGGCACTTGGTGGTGCTGAAGGGAAGGGCAGGTCCCCAGGGAGGATGGGGCTGCTGGCCCTGGTGCATCTTTGCTGCCATGCCTGGCTCAGGAGGCTGTGTGCAGCAGGAGCCCAGCAGGCAGGGAGTTGCCTGCAGTCTTTTTTTCCTAATAGCTCTGCATTATACTTACGTAAATTGTACTATAATTGCTAGGTGATCCAATGCATCAGCTTAAAAATACGAGGCTGACGTTACAAGGAAGTGTTTTACCCTGCCTGGGAAAGCCAGCTGGAGAAAGGGAGTTCCTGAGAGCTGCGTCACTGCAGTAGGGCTGTAGTGAAAAGCAGCAATTTTCCAAAATCCAGGCTGAAAAGGATCTGAACTCTCCTATCAGGTCTGCTTTGCAATCTGATTGTATAGGAAGAAGAAACATTAAAAGGTCTAAGCCTTAACAAAAACCCAGAGGAGACAGGACTGAGCTCTATTAATACCATATCTGGAAACATTCTATGTAGATATTGCATATAATAGTCATTCGACTGCCACAAAGGAGAAAATATCTTTTCATATGACTAAATTTTCAAGGAGTGAAGTGGAATCCCCCAGTTTTAGTGCTCCCTTTCCCACAAGCCTGGTAAACAACTGGGATTACACTTGCACGTACGCTAGTGATATACTGATGTTGAGTGGTCTGTCAGCACAAATCAGAGATTTCTTGGCTGTGGATAAGCACTATTCATAATTTATAACAATCATGATGCTGCTGGATGCAGATCTGTTTATTCTTCAGTGTGAGACTGAAAATTCTGGTATGATGAAGAGCTGCTGGGTCTCCCATTGCTCAGCACTCTGACCGCAGGCTCCGACCTGTGTGAAAAACAGAGGAAATCTCTCAAAGGCATGACAGCCAGTGATGTTCTTCAAGTGGATTGATCTAAATTAGACAGATGGGATTTGCACAGATGGAATACCCAGTGTCATTGGCAAAAATTACTCAGCTGCTTTACTGGAAATGTTTAAACCCAAAGCTGGGTAGTACTCCTGCCACATCCACCAGAGACTATTTGTGCCAAATGAGTTTCACGAATGTTTTAAATACTGCTCTCTGTTGTATCAACAAAGTCTGTGTGAAGGCATTTCATTTCAGAGAGATTTGCAAAAATGACAAGCTGAGGAAATGAGTGCTCCTTTGCAATCCTTGCTGGCTTCAAAGAGAAAAGCTCTTGAAAAGTCTAGCAGCTAAGAGAACCAGTGCTAAATTTTCTGATGGAGAGTGAATGTGCTGAAGACTGCAGGCTACTTGAAGATGGAGAGTGGATAAGCAAGTTGGCTTTGCTCACAGATATTTGTTTTTTCTCTTTGTGAGTTCAATATGAATCTCCAGGGGAAATATTGCCGTTTGGAGTTCTGTGTAAGGTAGTTTCTTCTCTCATGAAAATATGTAGACTTCCACATAGCAATATAAACCACTTTTTTTTTTCCTCACAAACTTTAAGAAATGGAACTTCTTCCCCTTAAATTCATTCAGATCCAAGCCTGAGAACTCTGAGGCAGAAAATAACTGTTTCTGCTTACTGCCTCAGACATGGGTGCTGGCAAATGCAGAATGCTGGAATGGATGGCCTGGCATGGCTGGGAGAAATCGGGCTACAACATCAGGAGTGAGTATCTGCAGGTTCTACTGCATGGAAAGCTGGCCTACCCAGTAAAGGCCCTGGTCTTCAGTCTGTGGAAAGCAGATTAGAGTCTGTGCTCCATTCCAGAGGGACTGCAGCTCCTCCAGACACTGGGCATCTTCTTGGAGGGGACACTCCCAGTGCATACACAGATAGGGAGGGAGTTTCTTCACACTGCTGCAGGTTTGCTGCCATGCCACAGAGAGCTTAGTGCTCACTGCATGTCCTGCTGCTTCCAGAGCTGGCAGGAGCTGAAGTTCTGCAGGGCAGGAGTGGGGCAGTAAAACAGGAACTGAGAGAACAGAGAGCAAGAGAAAAGGATGGAAATTCTCAGCCCAAACTCACAGGAGATCCACGCCTTTCCCATGCCAAATGTCTCCTGTGCTCCCTGTGGAGAGAGGAGGGAAGAAGGAGCTCCCATTTTCCCTTTAAACAGCTCCCATTTTCCCTTTAAACAGCGTGACCTAACCAGCCCTGCTGTGCTTGTGCCAGGGCAGAGCAGTACATGAAGGTCCTTGGGCCCAGCATGGAGCTGAGCTATCTCAGCACATTCATTGCTGCTGGATCTGGGGATGCTCAGCATCTCTGAGGAATTCCTGCTTATCCTTTCTTGTATTTGACACCTAAGGAGTCTCTCCTTCCCCAGACCCTGAACAAACCTTGCTCTTCTCATATCAGCTCATAGTTTTGCAGAAATCAAGAGTAACATAAGGGCTGTTGCACACATTCTGTTCACTATTATACAGGTACACATGCATGCCTTTGTATGTCTGTCTCTATTTATCTGTGCCCTTCTATTTGCATAAATACTTTGTTTTTACCCATTTCAACAGACTCTGCAGCATAAATGTCAGTGATTTCTGACATTTTCTATCAGCGGAAAAAGAAAAATTGGGAAATAGCTGTCTCTCTGAAAGTGCTTTTGTCATGACACCACTCTAGTTCTGCTGTTATTATATGAGAAAAGCATTCAAATCCGTTTTCAAGAGACTCATAACTGAGCCTCACGGTGTCTTGCTGCTGTTCAGGAGGTGCAGAAATATGCAGAGTGCACCAGACACAAAACATGACCTTTTCTTCCCCTTGTCAAATGCAAACCAGCCTCCCCCAAGCAGCTGGAGAGCTTTGTAGACCAGCTCAGAAATGTGTGTCACCAGCCTGAGCAGGTTTGTGCTGTGTCTGGGCTGTTCCCCTGTCTGGTTTATCTCGGCTGTTTGAGGGGCCTGGAAAGGCCCGGGGTGGCCTTGGGGCAGCCCGCGTATCGAAGGACGAGAAGAGGTTTCAGTTCTTCTTTCGGTTTTTATGTTTATTAATTGTTTATCTAAAAGATGTTCTTTTAGCTGAACAAAGATCTGCTCAGCAGTTAGCTATGGGCACACTGTCTGCCCTCCCGGGCAGCTACGTATCTTTATACTCATTGTTACGTGTACAATATTTATCATTTTTCTCTAATACCATCTATTCTTATAACTCGGTGCACTCTCAGTAATAACTAATTTAAGAGTGCCACCGTGGCTAAAGAAGATGGAGGAGAAGAGGAAGAAGAAGGAGGATAGGACACACTCTAATTCCTCCATCTTACTCTTCTAAACGCTCCTGTACATAAATCCTAAACTCTGTGTCTCACCCTCTAATTAACTAATCTCTTTACTATTCACCCTGTGAAGCCCTCATCCTTGTCGTCTCTTGTGTAGGGTTAAAGTCTAGCTACTAGGCACTTCTGGCAACATTCTAGGACTCTCGAGCCCCCCAAGGTGGTCTCGGTGGCTCAGCACCTCAGGACTGAGATCTTGAGATCCGACATCTCCCCCTTCTGTTTGCACTAAGAGACTCTCTTTTACAATCTGATTTATGGTATCTGGGACGACATGGATGAGGACTAGGAGAATTATTACAACATAAAATCTTACTCTTAAAATTCTTCTCTAAATGGGAGAAATGTTAAAGAAATTTACTCTTAAAATTTCTCTCTAAATGGGAGAAATGTCAAAGAAATCTACTAGCTGATTAACTCATGATTTTTTGTCAGTTATTTCTGTAATAGGTAAATTTACTCTATTGCTTATTGCAATTCAAGACTCTAAGGAGAAAACTCTCTAGAGTCTTTCGTCTTTATACAGAAATATTCAAGACTCTAAAGAGAAAAACTCTTTAGAGTCTTTTTGTTCTTCTTGTTTCTCTTCTGAGTTGTCTTTTGCAGTTTGAGTTTCGACTTTTGTCTGAGTATTCGTTTCTTCTTATATCTTGTTGAGGAAAATCGCTGCATAGTTGTAGACTCGTTACGAGATGATGCTGTAGCTCTGCTGAACTGATTTGGCACGTTATGCACTTCGGTCATTCTCTTACGAGGTGGCGCTGTCACCGGCTTCTGTGGCTGGGAGCTATGAACACAGTTTTTTCTTTGTTCAGCGATTGTCGCTGTTTGCAGGCTTACTTGAGACTGGGGTTACTTGGTTTTTGATTCAACTGACAATAGGGTTAAAAAACACACGCTTCTTCGGGAGGGGAGAGGCTTGGGACTCCGAGGGTTTTTACTAAAGGCACTAAGTTTGGAGAGGGCTCTTTTTTGCTTGAGACGTTACCGTGGGTCTGGCCCGCCCCCGCCCGCGCTCTGCGCATGCGTGCTTTCTGAGCTGCTCCCTGTCTCTCCTGAGGTAATTTTTTCTTCTCTTTTTTTGTTCTGCCTCTGAATTTTTTCCTTTCGGTCTGCTCTTGACTCTGTCTCTTCCTCTTCCGACGCTGTGTGTGTGTGGCCTTTCGTCAGTGTGTGCGGCCGCCTCTGCCGGTACTCGCGCCCGCCGCGACTCGCACTGGGTTTTTTTTGCGTCACAACTGCGCGCTTCTTGCGTCTCCCGCATGGCAGCTTTCTGGGATTGCGCAATTTTTTCTAATTTCGCTGCATGGGTCAGACGCCCCGGCTTTGGTTTGTGGCTTCTGCTCTCGGGTTTTCGCGAATTTCGCCCGCGACACACGCTTCCGCACTCCTGCTGGTCGGGACTGCTGCCGCCCCTGGCCCTGAGTCAAGCAAAGCCGCGCGAAAACACGTATCTCTTTTTTTTTTTTTTCAGCTGCGCTCCCCGCCTGCTCCGCCGCTGCTTGGCTGCCGCGAGAAAGCGCCTCTTCCGATCTTTTTTCTCTCCCCCCTGCTCTCCCCCCTCTGCTCTTAAGTCTTCCATGCTCTCTGGGCTTTCAGGACGCTTTTGGGGTTTTCTGGGGTTTCTGGGTTTTGGGACTGGGTGTTTTAATAATATTTCTTGCCCTCTTTCTTCGAGAGCCTTTCCCTCTGGCTTCTTAAGGCCAGAGCTAATTTTTTTTTCCTGGAGCCTTGCTCCCCCCCTCTCTCAGAGAGTCTCCCCCCCGGACGTCTGCTGCGTCTCGGGGTCTTCTTTCCTGGCCTTTTAAGGCCAGAGCTAATTTTTTTTTTGTGTATGTTTGTGTCACACCTTATAAGGCGGACAAAATTTCTCGTTGTTCCTGGGAAGGTGTGCCCCCCATGTTCTTATTTTCAGGCTTTCTTACCAAATCTCTCGTCAGAGCAATCTGGAGGTCTCGGTCTCTGTTCAGCAGATCACGAGAGGTGGTCCCAGGGCGCCTTCTGGTTCCAGTCCGGGCTGTTCTGCTACGAATTGTCTTCGGTAGAAACTGAGAGATGGATTCTTCAGTGACTGCTGTTTTTTGCAGTCTCTGTTGGCTTTTTGTTTTCTTCTTCTCTCTGATCTTCAGGGCTTTGAGGGTGCCCCCCCCAAAAGGTTGTGGTGGTGGAGCCCACCCAGGGACGCCAAATGTCTGGTTTATCTCGGCTGTTTGAGGGGCCTGGAAAGGCCCGGGGTGGCCTTGGGGCAGCCCGCGTATCGAAGGACGAGAAGAGGTTTCAGTTCTTCTTTCGGTTTTTATGTTTATTAATTGTTTATCTAAAAGATGTTCTTTTAGCTGAACAAAAATCTGCTCAGCAGTTAGCTATGGGCACACTGTCTGCCCTCCCGGGCAGCTACGTATCTTTATACTCATTGTTACGTGTACAATATTTATCATTTTTCTCTAATACCATCTATTCTTATAACTCGGTGCACTCTCAGTAATAACTAATTTAAGAGTGCCACCGTGGCTAAAGAAGATAGAGGAGAAGAAGAAGAAGAAAGAAGATAAGACACACTCTAATTCCTCCATCTTACTCTTCTAAACGCTCCTGTACATAAATCCTAAACTCTGTGTCTCACCCTCTAATTAACTAATCTCTTTACTATTCACCCTGTGAAGCCCTCATCCTTGTCGTCTCTTGTGTAGAGTTAAAGTCTAGCTACTAGGCACTTCTGACAACATTCTAAGACTCTCGAGCCCCCCAAGGTGGTCTCGGTGGCTCAGCACCTCAGAACTGAGATCTTGAGATCCGACATTCCCCCTGGCAGCCCACAGCAAGGCTGCTGGGGACAGGTCCCTTCAGCATTTTAGGTCTGACAGGGTTGCAGTGATGACAGGGAATCAAAGAATGCCAGGGCCTCTGGGACACTCACAATTCTCACTCCACACATGGTTCTGGCTGCAGCTGAAGGCCTTCACTTCATCTTCTGCTGTTTCCAGAGGCAGCAAGGACAATCTGATTGCTGGGGAGAGAATACCCTTAGCAGGACAGCTTTAGCAATGACATGGGTTCAAAGGCATTGGGGGGACGTGGTGATGTGTTAAATGGAGGCAAAAATATTTTCTCTTCAAGGGGTGAAATGGAGGGCAGAGTGGGGAGAGGGAATCACAGAAGCAGCCAGGGAGAGCCTTTGGACACAGGGATGCAGGATTGACAACTCCTGAGATGGCAAGAAGTTAGAGGAGATACCTGGAGGTCAGAAAGTGAGTTTAGGTCAATTAATCAGTCTGGTGTGTAGGGATGAGCACAATCACAGGGTTTTCTTTCCACAGGATGAACCAAAACCATTTACCTGGGATCCAAGGATGGAGATTCCAACTGTGTGAGGAGAGGCCTGAGCCACAGAGTTGCTTCACATTAGTGTGTGCTACAAACACTACTGAACATATATTGATAATTTTGTCTCATTTGAGAGTGGGTTCAAATTTCCTTATTTCAATACCTCAAACATGACACTTATATGGGATAATTTTCTTCCAGCTATACAGACTCATTTATAATTTAAGTTTTCACCAAATTGAAATATCATTCAAGTTCATATGAATTTAATGTACAGTGTGGAAGGAAAATGAAAATCAAAACATTGAGAAAAAGCAATATTACAGTTCTAGGGGTTATGATCTCTCCTCTGACAACTTGACATCATTATTTGCAAAGTCATCCACATCCTAATAGCTGAATATATTTGGATGCTCTGGTTACTTGACAACCCTAATCAGACACAAGGGGGTCTAAGCAATAACTGAAAAAATATATAAAAAATAATTAACTGAGCCAGGCTGGGTCTCCCATAATTTATAGCTCAGATCTATCTTCCTTCTCTCACCTAAACAGGGTCATGACTGTTCTGTCTCTGATTGGTACTTTGAGAAGAGTGTCTCCAGCTAAAAACAAACCAAATACAGGTTGTGATTTCCTCTGCCTCCTTGTGCAATTTCCCTTAAAGGTGGTGTTCAAACCTGTTTCTTAAACAACAGATTTTATAACAGCATAATAATTCTATCTGAGCCTGGCAAGTGATAGGAAAATTACAGCAGAGACCTTTGCACTGATACTTGGAAGTTATTTCACATTACTGTTCTAGTGGGTCCTTTATCATTTGGAAGTTCAGGAATATAAGTTTGTTGTCTTTGGGAATGGCCTCTGCCATCCTTGTCAGATATTTTCTGCTTCCTGGCAATCTTTAATATTTCCTGGATAGATTTGCTTCTGAGGTTGGCTTCCGAAGCAAATTACTGGTGTTTAAAAAAATCTTCAATAAGGGTTTTCCTCTTGCTTGATGTAATACTAAAAGCTATGTCATGTAAAGACAACAATTCTTACAGCATTTTTTGTGAAACCAGTGGCCATGCAATATATTTTGTGCATTGCTTTTGTTTTCCATTTACAATCCCATTAGTCCTTTCTGGATAAGGAAGCTGCAGGATTATCACTACAGTTGTTAATTTCACCCCCTGAAGCGAGGATTTACTGGGAGACTCTGAGCATCAAATATTTGAGCTGAACACAGAAAATCTGTCAGTTGAGGAGCTGCTCTCCACAGGGTGATGGGGTGCAGCCATCCCTCTGCAGGTTGGACTCCAGGGGTGAGCCAGGTGTGAAACCTGAGTGCTCCAAGGATGTTCCACTGCAGACTGGGATGCTGTGGGAAGAGGGGTGAGACAGGGAAGGAGCCACAGGGATGGAACAATTCTAACTGGAAAACACGTTTAATGTGAACAAAACTCAGCAGAGCAGCCACAGGAAGGCAGTGGGTAAGGCCAGAGCTGCCTCCTGTATCCCCCCACAAGATGGGGAGGGAGATGGAGCACTAAACTCACACACACCTCACAGAGCCACCCTCAATGAAATCCGTCCCTTGTGGGTCTGAGTATGACTTCCTCTGGTGCTTCCCTGCATTTAATACTCTATTTTTTATAGTGAAAATGAAATTGGGGGCGTTAAACCTCTTCCGATTTGGTTCTTATAATAGAAGTGTCAGACTTCAAAGGAGTCATTAAAAGCAGAACTAAAAGCAGCCACTGGGCTCAGAGCTGATGGGAAAAGAAGAAAAGAAATATAAAAGGTGTGTGAGAATGTGTGTGTGTATGTGGAGGGGAAGCAGAGAGGCAAAATGTCAAAGGCAGTGGGCACAAGGACAGCCCTTCCCTTGGTGATATTCATAGTGTGGCAGAATTTGATGTTAATGAGTGAAAGCAAAGTGTACTGGATTTCATGTTCAGAAATATTTGTCACTGACAGATGAATCAAATTCATAAAAAAGACATGGTAAATCTCTTTTGGATAAGAAGAGTATTCAAAATGTGGATTTTAATGTAAAGGCATGATTATAGTGCATACTTGAGCTTGTTTGAAATTATACTCTTTATCAGTGTTTCAATGATCTTTCAGTATTTGGATTGCCTGGCTAACTGTAGATTGTAATTACACACAATCTCATGGTGTACTGCCTTTCTTCAGTGTCCACACTTTGTTCAGAGAGAAATCAGAATCTATCACAGAGCTAAAACGAGAGTGTAAATATGGCTAAAGAACAACTAAAATAGGAACAAAGTGATATAAAACATGTAACACACAATTCCTTTTTTTCTTTTTTTTTAATAAAACTGTGAAAAAGTCCATATCTTGATGCATATAACTCCTACTTCAGGTATCTCACATATCTCACAGCCTTTTAAAAGCGCTGGTTTTGATGCATGGTACCAGATAACAGAAAGAAAATCAGAGAAAAATAGTATGAGAAATAGGGATGCCAGCAAGGGAAATGGAACTCTAGAAAAAAAAAATTTGGTATTACTTGGATGTGTATAAACCCATCTGGCCACAATATGTGGGAGAAAAGAGCAGTCTGGGTACCCTAAAAATAACGTGTGGAAATATTGAAAATAACTGGGTATTTTATGCATGCATCATATGTGTTTAATTAGAGAAAGAGGAGGAAAGAAATTCAGGGTTTTCCTTTGCCATTGATATAATGTCTGGATTGCCAAAAAGGCCGTGCAATCAACATTGCTAGCACAGACAGGATTGTAGGCTGGGGCAGCACTATTGAGACAAATAGATAGGATAGTTTTACACACCATTTTTAAAATAATAGAAAAACTGAGGGAAAACTCATTGGGCATAAGATAACAGCATCCTTGTGAAAAAAGAAGAGAGACCAGGTGTCAGTAAGGCTTTGTCCTGTGTTCCTGTCTTAATTTTATTGATTTGTGTAAGATACGATAGTTTTCAATTTTGGAAGAGAAGGAGCTCACAGGGCACTTTGAAAATTACATTGGGTCAAGAAAGATGAAGGCAATGTCATCAAGAGATCAGACCAGAGGGCTGCACATCAGAAACCTCTGCATCCATTACTGTGACTTCTTGTGAGACCTCAGTGAGCCTATTTCATCTCCGTGTTCTGACTCCCACTTTTCCCAGATGTCACTTTTGCCAGTAGATTGTGTTGAAATGTTTTGAAAAGTGCAGAACTTTAACTGATTGAAACTTGATAAGAACTCCTCTCTTTTAGGACACATAGAGGTGATAAAGGACACATAAAGGTAGTCAGTCAATATGGTCAGAAGATTTATGTCAAGTTACCAAGATCTACAAAGGAGGGTCCCCAAATTCCTGGGGTGCCAAAGAAAGTTCCCTGGTCATACCAAGAGTAACTATATCCAGCTGTGTGTTACAAAAAAAAAGAGGAGACACATTTCCCAAGGTTTTGCCAGCAGCTTGATGGTAAAAGCATTGTTGCAACTCCACTAATTTTCCTGGGAAAAGGACTGGGCTTTGAGCTCAGCTCTACAAACTGCTTAGGCATATTAGAGTCATTGGTAATTTCTCGATTCACAAGCCTGAAGTAATTTAATTCCATTTTCAGTGACTAATTGAGGTGAATCTCCCAACCTTGTATGAGGATGTCAGTCTTGTCCACTCAGTGTCCTGCTGGCATGGAGGAGGTGTGGGTGACTCTGGTAGGGGATAAAGCAGCATTAGGTCCTTCTAACCTCAAAACAAATGAGAATGTCAGCTGTGCAAAGTATTTTTATGATTTAATAAAATATGTAAGATGCAAATAAATCCAAAATTTTAAAATGTAGGAACTCTGCAAAATTATGTTCTGTGTATTACGTACAAAATCTTGCACTTATGTATTGTGTACAATGATGCAGTTTAAAACACTGTAAAATCTAGGCTTGCTGACTTGATGGCACCACAAAAAAAGCATACTGAACACTTGTAACATCAGCACTGCTCTCTTTCATTAAGAAGGAGGAAAACTGTTGTGAAAGGTGCTGCCAACTGCTTGGTCAAGTGCTTAACTCAGATAATTTGGGGAATAGAATAGAATAAATAGAATAGAATAGAATAGAATAGAATAGAATAGAATAGAATAGAATAGAATAGAATAGAATAGAATAGAATAACTCAGTTGGAAGGGACCTACAAGGATGGTCTAGTCCAACTGCAAAACCTCTTCAGGATGGGCCAAAAGCAGCAAGCTTGCTTTTAAGGGCATTGTCTAAATGCCTCTTAAGCACTGCCAGGTCTGGAGCATTAACCATCTCTCTAGGAAGCCTGTCCCAGTGTTTGACCACCCTGTCAGTAAATAAATGATTTCTAATATTCAGTCTGAACCTCTCCTGGTGCAGTTTTCAATCCATCTCAAGCATCTTGTCACAGGAGCCCAGGAATAAGAGATCAGCACCTCCCTCTCTGTTTCCCCTTTTAGGGAAGCTGTAGAGAGCAATCAGTTTGTCCCTCAGCATTCTTCTCTCCAAACCAGACAGGCCCAAAGTCTTCAGCCATGACACACAGGACATTCCTTCCAGGCTCTTAAACATCTTTGCTGCCCTGCTTTGAACCCATTTGAATTCCCTCACATCCTTCCTTAATTGTGGGGCCCAGAACTCCACACAGCACACAGGTGAGGCTGCACCAGCTCTGACCACAGTGGGGTCATCACCTCTTTTAACTGTTGATGATGTGCCCAGCGTGCCCCAGGACCTGCTTTGTCCTCTCAGCAATAAAGAAGTGACACCTCCTGTCCAGATCAAAGGGAGAGGCAGGGACAGTCTTGAGGAGATGCAGATTGTCCCTTGACCAGAGTTCTGCTCCCCACACTGCTCTGAACACCAGGCTGCCCTTGCCTTTCATGGCTTTCACAGACAAATTGGTTCAGTGTCTGCTGCAGTGGCAGCCCAAAAGGCAGACCCATAACCTGAAAAAGCAGGCACATACAACCATCAGCCACTACATTTCCAATTACGTCATAGAAATGCAAGTTTCAAAGCTCAAACATTTACCCTCTGTTTACAGCTACATTGTTAAAAAATGTCATCATTTCTTCTTTTCATTTTTTACTTTTTGTGACACGCTGCTTGGAGATATCTGCTGTCCTACACCTGGATGAATCTCTACTGAGTCACAATAAATCATTGATGGTATTGCAAGTCCAGGAACAATTTATTATCATCCAAGGATATTAATTTTTATAGTATTGAGAGATAACAAAGGAACAGGCTGCTCTGTGCTGCTATGGAGTTACCTGGCTCATGAGCCACGAACAGCACCACGACTGGAAACCAAAACATTTGGGGCCAGAACCAGTGAACAAGGTGCAGAGCAAGGTGGAACCTGTGCTCATTGCAGCCACACTGCCTCTCTGGGAAACACAGAGAATGTGTATCTTAATGGGAATTGTTTCATAATGGAATTTTTTAGAGAGAGTTATTTCCTTGTACAGGTGGTGAGGTGCTTCCACAAATCTTGAGCAATTGTCTTTTTTAATCAAAAAGGCTGGGAGGCATGTTGGATCACTCAGAGAGTATTGTTCCTTCTCCTTGACAACTGAACATAAACAAAGCAATATGACTTCATTATTTTATTATATAACTAGCAATAAGAACACCAAATAACCCAGGGTAATATAAACAAAGGCTTCACTACTTCCCACATTTTAGCTGTCACGCAGTTTTAACCCTATATGTGAAAATCTGTTTCTTCCCTAAAGAAAAAGACAAGATTTGACACTAACAATAAAACTTGAATTTCCTAATATTTTATACCCAAATGCCTGACCTTAGATTTTTAAGTAACTGTCCTTAGCTATAATGTCAACATTAGCTGAATTGTCCATCTCTATTTTTTTTTTCCTAAGAAGCCTTTTTCCCATTATTTGCCAGTTTGTGGCTGACAGTCATCCTTGACATTGATTGTCAGGTTGATTTATATTAACAGGATCAAAAGGAAAGTTTTCCTAGGCTGTTCCCTGTGGGATATGTCACTGATTTCTGTAGCAACACTGCTATAATTTTTAGGAGCTGCTTTCACCAGGTCTATGGCAAAGATGATAAATACCAATGACTTCTCACTGTAATGTTGGTGCTTCTTGACTACAGGTCCTTGTCACCACAAAACCATGCTTGTGGAAATCCTTAATGACTTCAGTGAAAACACCTTCAAGTGACTTTGCTGAGTGCTAAGGATAAAGAAAAGGAGACAGAGAGCAAGGAACAAACTTTGTGACACTTTGGGCTAGATTAATTAACTTGCCAATTACTCATATGTAATAACAAAACACTTAATGCCTTCTCTAATGTCAAATATTGAAAAGCTCATGCACTATTTATCACGGGTCTGTGCATCCAAATGCTAAGCATAAATAATTTGTTATATACTTATCTCTTTTAAAAAATACAGCAATTACATGAGCTTAATTTGAGAATGGAGACACAAATGTCTCACCCATTCCCAGCTTCTTAATATTCCTGAGAGGTCCATTAGAGGTTGCAGTAACTTAAAAAAGTATTGTGAGTCCTTTGATCCTGTTGGATCAGACAGCTCACTGGTAGCATGCAATGGCAGACCCATATTTCATGACTAGCAGGAACAGTATCTGATAAGCACAATCAGAGGCATAAAAATTTAAAGTTTGGATATTTTCCTCAACGTGCAGGTGTCAAGTCATGGAAAGGACAACAGAAAATGCATGCCAAGTGAACTACTGGGCTTGAGAAGAAGGATAGGTAACTTACACAGGGAATTTCACAGGTAAAGACATATTTAAGACTCTGAAAACTAAAGTAATAGATTATTTTTTTAGTATCTATGTATCTGTATTGTCATTTCTTTTAATGGAATTGGTCTAAAAATATTTACCTTTACCCTTAGACCATCACAACTCTTAACTACACTATTGGTAATTGGTTTTGTTTGGGGTTTTTTGTTAACATGTATTATTGTGATGAGGCTTTGGTTTTGATTGTGCTACAAGTTACAACACAGATGTGTGGAGGAAATCTGTTTGAAGTGCTCTTGTGTAATTGGGGCAGGGATGACAAAGTGCCCAGACCATGGAGCATTGCAAGATGTCCTGCTGACAAAGTGCCCAGGCCATGGGGCAGCATTGCAGGATGTCCTGCTGACAAAGTGCCCAGACCATGGAGCATTGCAAGATGTCCTGCTGATACAGTGCCCAGGCCATGGGGCAGCATTGCAGGATGTCCTGCTGTACCCGGCCCCATCTCTGTACCCTCGGTGGGGAAGCACATCTGGCCTGGGGAGCTGGGGCTGTGGCACAGCTGCCTGGCATGGGAGCAGCATCTGGAAGGCAGCATGAGGCAAAGCTGTGGAGCCAGGGCAGCACAGGCCACCCAAGGAGTGGCAAAGCTGCCCAGCAGGGCTGGGCTGTGATCCCAGCAGCATCTGCTGCTCAGGGCTGAAGTATCACCAGCCCAGGGACACCAAACCTTGGTAAGAGTCCATTGCCTACAGGGAGATGGCTGCTGCCCTTGGAGATGAGCCAAGATATCCAGGATTTTGTGGCATAAAATGGGCTCATACGACCTAAGGCATGTCAGACACCCATATCCTCATGAGGTGAGTGTAGCCACATTTCTCTTCACAGAGAAATGCAAGGCACAACTTCCCCAGGGTATTTTCTGGGTTTCACATTCTCTGAACCTCAGAGAAAGAAAAAACAATACTTATCTCAATTGCTGCTCCTCTTGTTGTTCACAAGTGGAATGCATTGTGGAAGATTGTTTACCTGAAGGGAATTGGTAATTGGATTCTGGTGTGAGGGTTGTGATTCATTGACCAATTGAATCCATGTGTGTGTTGGGACTCTCAGCTGACAGTTATGAGATTCTGTGCAGTGGAGTTGAATACTTGTGCAGATTCAGTTTAGGTGTAGTGTAATATAGTATAGAATAATATAGTATAAAAAAGTAATTAATTAGCCTTCTGATATCCATGGAGTCCTCCTAGTCATTTCTCCCCTACGTCAGGATTGCTCTGATTTACTATAGGTGAGCATTAAGAGTCAGGCAGGAACCCCCTCAGACTCATGTTTTGGCAACTAAGTTGTGCCTTGTGTATCTGGATATCAATTTCAAGCACTGAAATCAGAGTAGTTCATTTGCACAAGGAGCTGAAGCTAGACTTGAGAAATTACATTTTGTTACAGGCCAGCTGACCTTCTGGGTCTCTACCTGCACAGGATTTTGTGAGGAGAGACGAGAAATAGTCTTTTAAAAATACAAAGAAAACATATGCAACAAAGGCTTTTTAAAAGTGCAGTAGCATGTCCAGGCTTGCAGCAGCTGGAGTTCACCTTGGCAGGTCCTATTGACACACTGCAATAACTGGGCACAACAGGACACCATGGTGATCAAGTGGAAACATTGAGGTTTCCATGAACTCATGAAACATGAGCACCACTGCTCTTGTCTGCAAGGCTTTATTCATTTACAGGCTCCTACCTTCTCTAATATTTCCTATATCAGAAGACATTTGAATATTGTTGAAGCCTTCACTGAGAGAAAGAGCACAATCAGGAGAGCAACAAGTAAATCTTATCAGCCAATAGAAGCTTTTCCAGTGGCTGAAGCAGGCTGGGATGTCCCAGGGGAGAGCAGGGGAGCACACAGGGATGCTCTCACTGTCAGCTGTGCACAATGCCTTGTGAGTCCTTGTTTTCCTTCCTCTTTATTTTCCCCCTTATCTATTTTGCAGAGCTGGTGAGTTGACCTCACATTTACTCATCTCTTACTACAGAGATGAACCATTTCTCATCAGTTACCATCACCTTCAGCCATGTCAGCATTAGTGCACATACCAATAAACTTCATTTCAAAGCTAGCTAAAGTAATACATGGGAGTGAAAGGTTCTGTGGATGTGATGAAATATCCATGTCTTCACCTAACCATCCATGGAACAGCGAATCCAGAAAAGGTGGGGTGTGAGTAATGCCTGCTTGTGTACAGTAATTGCACCAATATCTGAATGCATCCCTTTTATAAAATTGAATTTTGATAATTTCTCCTAGTCAGAGAATGTGTCATTAAAATAATTTCTCATCTTGAGAAAATTATGTTTGACAGAGTCTCAATGATAATGTCATCTGAGGACTTTTGAAGAATTTAGTATAAAAAATTTTAAAACACTATTTGGCATCTGGACAGTGGATTGGTGCATTACAGCAGGAAATGTCTAAATCGTGTTGCAGACAGTTTGTGACTTCATAACTAAAGGACAGTAGTTAATATGGTAATAAGCTGCCCTCTGATAATTCTTTACACTAAGTGACAAATCATTCCTAATTTCTCCTCTGTAGCATAACAGTTGCATTACTCCCAATTAATTACAGCGTTTCTCCCATGAGAGTCAGGCTTACATTAATTGTATCATGAATTATTTGGCTTCCCACCACGCAGGAGCTGAGGTGGTGCAACAGCTTAAAACCACCAGCATGAAAAGGCACTATGGTTTGTCCATCTTTAGTCTGAGGCAGCAGAGAGGTGCTGGTGTGTGCAGGGTGTTCTGCTGGAGCCTCCCAGTACTCCTGAGGAAGGCACACACGTCCATGAACAGGTGAATTGTGTGCAGTACAGCTCATCCCTGCAGCCAGAACAGCAGCACCCCTCAGCCTGCTGCAAAGGCCACAGTGGGACAAGAGATGTCTTGTCCTCCAGAGACATTTCCTCTGAATACTCACAAGCATTATTGTTTTCTCTCTGAGATCTGCAGAACAAAACAAAGCCTTTGTTTCAAAGTCATAAAGTTAGCAAGAGAAAATGAAGAGAAAATGAAAAGCATCTCAAGGGAAAGAAAATATCCATCTTCATCTCAAGGGAAAGAAAACATCCACCAAACCTGCATATGAACTGGATTAAGAAGAGTCTCTGGTGTATTATATTTGCAGTGTGCAGTGCGAGTTCCATTAGAAAGACACAGAAAAGGACTCCTTCTTGGTATCATACATATTCTTTAAATACCCCAAGGCTGCCATGAACCCCAGCCATTCATGCACCTGGTCTCCAATTCACAGGGACTCCCTCTGGGCATTCAAAAATTGCATATCAGGGAGAATACTTAAATAGCTTTTTCTTGAATATTTTCCACATTAGCTGTGCAGCAGCAATTTGTCCCAAAAATTGGGTGAAAAGATGAAAATTGAAATATTTGCTAAATATACTGGCATTAGGCCTGTTTCCCAGCTGACATCAGGCAATGTGAACAATGATTGAACCTCTAATTCACCTGGGAAACAAGCACCCAGCTAGGAAAGAGTATTTCTACACCTAGCTAGGAAAGACCAGCAGCACATTCTTCATTTGCATCCTTGAACTGGTTCTCCTTCTGCTGAAAGGCAAAGGGCTTTCTTCAGCATTACCTAACAGGATGCTTACAGCAGGATGCACAAATCCATTCCTGCCCTGGTCTTAAGGGATTAGTTATAGATAGATCTTTACAATGCAAATTATATATTAGGGGAAATGGAAGTTTTAGTGTTCGTTATACCTGCATAAGGAGTAGGGATTTTCAGGATGGTGCAACACAAAGAAGCCAACAGACATTCATGACTCAAGTACTACCAAAACAGGATGGGCAGAAAGTTTTCATGTATTCTTTTTGGAAAGGCTGTCTTTTTTAGGAAACTTTACTTAGGTTTTGCACCAATTCTCATCCAAAATCCTCTCATGTTTGACATGAGTTATTGTGGTTTTTTCTCCTTACCTGAGCTAATGTGTTTTTTTCTCTTTATGTCCTCTGCACTTTCAAAAAATATGTATTAATCCATGTTCAGCAAAGACTGTGTTATCAATTGCAGCCATCTAACATTGCCTGGAATAACACATCTGAGCAAGACAAGGTTTGTGTAGCTTCTCTTTAAAAGCTTCTCCCCTTTCCATCTTGGGAGAAAGAAATAATATTTTCAAAATTATATGACCAGCCTAGTTTAAGCACTGCGCCATGGAATTGCCCAGCAGCTTC
Organism: Zonotrichia leucophrys gambelii; assembly: GCF_028769735.1. Classification (NCBI taxonomy): domain Eukaryota; kingdom Metazoa; phylum Chordata; class Aves; order Passeriformes; family Passerellidae; genus Zonotrichia; species Zonotrichia leucophrys. Next base: position 18,357,516 of record NC_088169.1, on the reverse strand, counting down.
ACCTCACATTTTTGGATATGAGCAAAACACTGAACTGAGCTCAAACATCCCACTGTTATTGAACCAGTGGGCCTTGAAAGATTTCTGTTTCTCCTTCACCTTTTTTCCTCCCATCCTGTCCTTCACTGGGATGCTGGGACTCCTACACTCTCTGTCACATTTGCATCCAGGTGGCCACTGGTGAGTTGTTCTTCACAGACTGGACTCCGTGTCTGCCCAATATCCAATCTTCTTTTAAAAGGCAGAAATAAAAGATTGTTTCCAATACAATTAGGCACCAAAAAGTCACTGGAGATTAAACAGGGACCAGCACTTTTCCTGAATTAATTGATAAGAAAGGTGGAAAGCTCCATGGTTATCTATGATTTTTTTATGGTGTTTTGTTTTGTTATAGGTCTTGTCTACTGGACTCCTGTTCATCTATATTCAGAGTTTGGCCAATATCTGTTTTAGACTGCCTATCCCATGCTACCACTGATGGGGAAGGAGAATAAAGGGGAATAATGAGTGCATGTCATAATCTAGACTTGATATGAAATCCTAATGTGCCCAGTGCAGCAGACATGAATCTATTGCATATGAGACAGGGGTCAGGTCTGAATTTACGTTTAGGGTTGGGTGTAGTATTGATATCAACTGTACCATACAGCTATTTGGTTTAGGAAGTCCCGTAAAGCCAGAGTGAAGTTTGGTGCTGGAGGGGAAGAATGGCTGATGGGCAGCCCTGCAGTAGAAGTGGATCTTGTGACTGAGTCACCTTTGAGATTAGGACTAAAATTAGGAAAACTGAGGTATCAGTTTAACCTTATTTTTAGACTTTGCAGGAGGGGAGGGAATAAGCTAAAAGGGCAAGAGAAAACTGGAGAGTAAATTGAATTGCTGTATCAGCCCAGGCCTGCAGTTCCACTGGACTCAAGTTAAGGTTAGTGTTCAGGAGCTTGTCCTCCAAGGTCACCAGGACAGTACATGACATGATGCTGCCAAGGCATAGTAGCATATCTCAAGTTGTAACAAAACCTAACTGCAAACCCAAGATTATGGTCAATGCCAGGTTACCAAAACATTGTTCACCCTTTCCACCAAAAAAAAAAAAAAAAAAAAAAAAAATCGAACAACCAAACCAAAACAAAATGTATGCATTCCGTGTAAACCAATTCTAAACGTGAATCTGAAATCTGTCTCACCCTAAAATAAAGTTTCTGTTATGAGCCACAGGAGACTAACCCCTGGCCTGCCCTAATGGACTGAACAGTGTTGAACAATCAGAAATGCTTTCTCAAAGGATGTCCTTAATCACAGCCTTCAGGTACAGACCCTAATCTGGCTCATCCCCTTTCTACTGCACTCTATTTCTCCATTCTGAAATCTTGCAATTTTACTGTTTGGTTGGCAACCTCAAGCCCAACACTATGCAATTTGTTACGCTGCCAGAGTTTGAGGAGTCATGAAAGAAATTGTTCTTCAAGTCCTTTTATCCTGAATACTGACCTAAATCCCACAAAAGTCAAGACATTTTTCCCATGCCTGGTAATAGCAGTACTAGTTTCAAATGTTCTCATAAAAAAGCAGTGCTATAACCTCCATGGACTGAAATGAGAAACAGAGCCATAAATCATTGAAGGCCCCAGGCTCAGTATCTATGGAACACTATTAAAAAAAATGAGAAAAGCTGATCTCATTGGCCAACCAACCTTTCAGAATTCTACCAGAAAAAAGAAAACAGACCAGTCTTGCAGACTTGTTACTCTGAGATCTTTTCGAAATCCTTGACACTGTACGGCTTACAATAGGTCTCTGGACACCCTGGATAAAGATCTAATGAGTCTTTGGACTCCAGTCAGGACCGAGGTGGGAGAGGTTGAGCAGGTTGGTTAACAGGTGGTTAGTCTTAAGGGTAGGTTTTATTTGGGGTTATAGTCTTTGTGCAGTGTGAGGACCCAGCCGACACAAAACCACCTTGCTTTTAACCTCATTTGTAATAAGTCTATATATAATATATCCCAGTGAGTGCTCAAGGAACCCCTAACAACAATAAAACTGAATCCTATCGATTTTTCAAGTATTAAAACTTTAAAAATTTATCTATCATGAATCCAGCAGCTTCAAAAGTATTTCTACACCAGTTGATCCTACTGCACCTGGTTCTCATCCTAACCCAGTGGCCTCTAGCAGATTCTGGATGTTTGTTCATTTCACCATTATGCACATTTAGTGCTTAACTTTGCATTTCACAATTCCCCAGCTGATAGCCACCTTTCTGGCAAGTCTTCACCCTAAACCAACCCTATACTTCACCCTCCAGTGACTATCTTCCGTGCTAAGATGATGCCATTTTTACCTGTCCATATCTGCCTTGCCACGTCCCAGCAGCAAATCTGGCTCCTTTACTTTTGTTCTCTCAAATCCTAACAACATCCTGCAATGGCTGTGATTCGTTCACCCAGAAAGAATCTCACTGCACTTGATCACTTCTCTTGGGAGCAAGCTATAAACTGTATTCTTCAATTCTGCTGGTCTAAAGATTTGCTTTTAAAGCTAAATCTAACCTTCCCTCTAACATCAGAGTCTGGCAGTCTTTGCCAAAAAAAAAAAAAAAAAAAAAGGAAAAAGAAAATAACTTAATACAATAAAATTTTATTAAGCCCAGACATATTAATGCACAATGGAGAGGCCAAATATAACACTGCATCTTCTGTCTTTGCCATTAAAAAATCTCCCTCTAGTCCTAGCTTTAGGTGTAAAGATATAAGGCTGACCTTTCATTAAACCAACCTAACACAAAGCTCTTTTCATCTGTCACTGAAAAACCCAGTGACAAATCTGGTGGCTCAGCCTTTTCATCACTACATGTGCTCTTAAATGCCTCCTTTGACCTTTCTTTAACACTCTAGTGACTCTTGTTAACACCATTTAATTCACCCATACCACACCTCATCCCACCTTTACCAACCTTCCATTTTCCATGACTATCCAGCTCCAAACCTAGCTTTATATTTTCTCTAGCCCAGAGCCTAATCTAGTCTCAAATAAAATCTACCTTTAATATTAGACACAAGTGACAGGCATCCTCAAAAACCCAAGCTGATCAATCACATTGGCATGGCCTGCCAACAAGGTCCTTCAGGCTGGGACTGCCTGAAAGCAGGATGGGGATAGTGATGTAACCCCAGCTCCAGCCTTAGCCATAGCCCATCTTGGAGCCAACCAAAAGTTACTTGTATTTGTCATTATCCAACATCACCTTGTCTCTGCAGGCCTTCCAAAATCTACCAAAAAGTTCTCTGGGCCTGTTTCCCCGAAGGCTAAACTAATCTAAACTCAAATGTTGCCTGACTTGAACATTGGGCAGGACTTCACCAGATATCTAAATGGAAATAATCCCTGGAAATAATTCCTTCCAAACACAGTAAACTGTTGATGGTTGGCAACAAATTTAGGTCATCATTTCATGGTAGCTTACATCTAATTTTGACACATGTCACTGTGTCATTGCCTTATCTCCAGCCCCTTCTAAAGGCTGAACACATCATTTACACTGCTGGCAGCAGATCTTGTAGTAGGCCTGCAGACCATTTGGGATCCAGCACCAATGGTTTTTTTTCCCCTTTTTTTGGCCATTATCTCATTCTATCCCCAATCTCCACTTTGGGGATAACAATGGTGCAGAATCCCCGGACTTCTCACAGGCCAGAAGCTGTTCAACCCCAACAATGAACTGGACTCCTCCCTCTGTCTGAGCCCCAGCCAGTGCCAGTACTAATAACACAGGCTTTTGGCTCTCAGAAGTTCTGTGGGACAGTAAAAAACCCCACTGGGTGTTCGAAATGCAAATTCAGGTCTCATTGGCTCCTGACGTGGCAGCAGCAGCAGGTGATATAATAACTAGGATTCAGGATGTAGTCTTACTGTAGGTGATGCAGACACCTAGCAACAGTTAGGGGATCTGACGTGTCCCTGGTGACACCAAAGCCCTTCATACCTAATGTGAGAATGTACACTTGCACAGGTCACCATCTGTGGCCACCAGACTCTGAGGATCCAGAGCAGGTAAAAGGGGATTTTCTGTACCTAAGAACAAATCTGTATTAGCAATGATCTCTCATATTATACTGCAGGATTTGTGAGGCATGCAATACTATGACCAAGGTGATCCTTAACCAAAACAGGCTTAGATCCCTCGCCCAGAAGTTCAGTGTCCTGGATTCCCAAGCAAATTTTATTCTATTTGCCATCTGTGTGGCCGTTGTCTTCTGTTAAGTGGGCAGTTTTTCTTATCTCTTCCACAACCACTCCTCCCTTCAGGGAGACATCTGCTGAGAACAGGCTACTGAATGTCACTGCATGACTGACGGGAACTGCAGCATCCCACTGGGAGATGCTCTGCCCAGAAGGAGGAGCCAAGCATTGCTACCCAGATATAATCCTGAGATTCTGAAACACCAGCACAGCTTCCCCACTGGATTTCCCAGAGGAACAGCTGCCCCTTTCACTGGATCTTCAGAGGAAGACTACACCTTTCTACAGGATCACTGCTCCAACAGAACTACACCTGACACTCCAGGAGGAGTACAGCCATAATTCCAACTGGACTGCTACAAGCACCCTGACCAACAGGGTGTCAGGTTGTGTTCTGAGTCTGTCAGTATTGTTTTAGTTTACTGCATTGTTTATTTTATCTTTTCATTTTCTTCTCTAATAAAGAACGGTTATTCCTGCTCCCATATTTTTGCCTGAAAGGTCCCCTTAATTTCAAATTTATAACAATTCGGAGGGAGGGAGTTTACATTTTTCCATTTCAGGGGAGGCTCCTGCCTTCCTTAGCTGAAACCTGTCTTTCCAAACCAAGACATTCAGTCTACAGTCTTTGGGCTGTTGGGACAGAGGACGCTCTTCATGTGAACTTGGGATATCAAGCACCCAGGGCTGTGAGCAGATGGATGGTGACTCTGTGTGTGAGAGTGTGTGTGTGCACCATGGCACACAGTGGTTAAAGGGGGTTATCTAGGGTGGTTTGAAAACCTGCCTGTGGCCCAGATGCCTAAATTTCTTCCTAAGCCATATTGCAGGGGGAAATTTTGTTAAGTAACATCTTAACCTCTGTGCATAAACTTATCTGTCTGTCATCCAAAATTGAAGAACAAGTTAATTCACTTTGTCACAACAGTTTTGATTGCCTCCACCACAGCTGACATTATTGTTTTCACCTTTCCTTCCTTGAAGAGGCAGAAACTTTGCTGCCATATGCCAGGTGTCGATGTGCATCACCCACATCCCCAGCAGGACGTGTATTTGAAGTGGCAGTGTAAAGAATTGACACGGGCTGCAGGTAATCTCTGTGTCATGGTGTTGGCATGTCACCTGTCAGAGGATGTTCCTTAATGGAGCCCATTCCTTCTTGCCAGGGCACTGGGGCACTGATGCAGACACGAGACCCTGGCACAGAGGCAGCTGGATGTTCAAGAGGAATGATCATCTGGGAGAAGGGGGATTTTCATTTCCTCAGAATGAAGGAAACAGCCAAGCCCCATTCTTGCTGAAGTCTGTGGCTGTCAGCAATGATGCTGAACTTTGGACTGAAACCAATGTTATTGCTTTTTCTAAAAAAGAAATAAAAAATAGATAAAATGTGTAATTCAAACAGTTTTAGTAAACTTGGAGACTCAATAAATCAAAATAGTGCCATGTAAATAAAGAATTTTGGTCTTCACGACAGCACGTAGCTTCTGTTGAATGATGGAGATATTTGCCAGAGTGAAATGGTTTTTTTTTATCATAGCCCTCTTTCTAATGCTACATTCCCTTTTGGATTGGAGGATTATACCTATTTTGGATTGGAGGATTACACCAATTTGTTTTGCTACAAATTCAATAAAAATAAAACCTGAAATGACAATTAAATCCAAGAAAGCTCAGCTGGAGAGCATGCAAAATTCCTCTTCTCTAATTAAAGTCTGTGCAAACTACAGCTTTACAGAAGCATCGGGGAGGAAGGGAATAAAAGGAGCATGTTCCCATTAACACATTTACTGTAGCTACCTTTCAGGCCAAACAAATTACCACAGAATGTTAACTCAGAGCTTTAACAAGCAAGGTCTGCACAGCCTCCCAATTCTGGGAAGAGGAGGAGACAATCAAGGCTGAGTATGGTGGGGTTGACCTGTGCATCTCCTGCTGCTGGGTGTGAAGCCCTTGCCATGTTCCCTGAAGACCAGTGAATTTTGCAGGAGCTGAATTCAGTGGGCTTTGGGTGAGGTCTCTGATGTGATGAGGAAGGTACAGTAAAGGCCAAATAGTCTCCCTCTTCAGTGTGGGCAGCAGCAATTGGCAGATAGAACTGCTGTTTTGGAGCCAACACATATGAAACTGGGGGACTGAATAGTAAATAAAGCCAGTGGCTTTCTGTGATCACTCCATGGCAGGCTGCTGCCTTCATCTGCTCATGGCGCTTCCAATGCAGCCACTGAGGAGAGCCACTGGCACTCCTCAGAAGCCAAATAAATAAACAAAAACTCCAACAACCCCAGCAAAACCAAAGAACTCTCACAACATAAGAGAGCAAAGTACAGATGAAAAAATGTGAAACGAGAAGAGGGAAGAAAATGAGATGTATGGAAAAAGCCCAATGAACTGCATGGATAAAACTTTGCACTGCTGCAAATTGAGTGTGACAGAAAAAAAATCAGAGGCAGATAACACACTCTATATTCCTGCAGAGAAGGTTGCAATCCTGAATCTAGGGACAAAACAGGCCACAGGCTGCCCTTCCATATCAGTACTTTATGGTAGGTATGAATTCACCAGTGAACAATGCTGGATTGCTTTATCTCAAACCCAAATTTACCTCTTTTGGCATCACAGCAGAGTGTCTTCACAGCTGGCTGCCATCAGTCTGATGTGGTAAGAAGACACTGTTATTAATGATAGGCTCTACTGCTGACAGTTTTGTTAGCATTTAGTGGACAGGCAGAACAAGATGCAGTTTCATATGGCTAATGCATTTTACATAACCAGTGCCAAACTGGAGCTGCAAGTCAAGGAATGATTGCAGAACACCCATCTATGATGCTGCTGCCCTTTGAGCAGTCAGCATTTCCTACCAGTGAAATCAATGGATCCACTCCATGTTAGCCCTACAGGCTGCAGAACTTCTCACATCAGTCAGAGAGGTACTTTGCACCAGTAAATTTACAATAAAAATGTTCCAGATAGTGTGCAAGCAACACTTTCCCACTGGAAATGCTTGGTAGCTCCAGGATTTGTGCCTCTAAAAGAAAAACTAAGCACACACACTTATTCTGACAGGGGCTATTAAACTGCACACCTGGCCACCCACAGCTGTCTGTGAGGGAGCCAAAGCAAAGCCTGATGGAGGCACACAGCTATGAAGGGCACAGGCTCACCTCTCAGGCATCTTCTCTCCATGGACATGCAGCTCTGCTGGGTAATGCAGCCCTGGCAGCTGCAGGAGACTCCCCCTAAACTGGTCAAGGTAAAGCTGTCTCTCAAAACAAAGATATTTAAGCTGACAGAAGTACTCGTCTGCCTGCATAATTCGATATCCACAGTGGGTTTTGCTGGCATGCCTGTCATGATGGGGAGAAGGAAGTTTTTTCCCCCTGCTCTTTTCATTGATACTGAGCTGTTGGCTAATTTCAAAGTGACGACCACATTTAGGATTGCAAAATTATACTCTGCTTGAGACAGCCTCAAAAAGGATGCCTCAGGCATAATATTGGGATTGATGCTGATTAGCTGGTCAAGACAAAAATAGTAATGAAGCCTGTGAGCTCCAATGGAGTGTCTTTGCTTCTCGTCCTTCTCTAATGACGTGCTGGCACAAACCACCTCTCCCCAATCCAGTCTGCTGGTCTATGCAGAACTCCAGTAGTTAACCTTGACTGGCTGAAGAACACGGCTTTAAATTTGATATTGTGTTCATTTCTAACCTTTGCTGTCGAAAAATATTAAATCTTCCCACAGCCACTTGCTTTGCATGGTGAAAGACAGATGGTTGTGTTGGATCATTCCACAACAGAGCAGATGTTGTAATCGAGGACACAGAAATCCTGCCAAATTAATTAGACTCTTCCACTGATCTGGATAAAAAGAACAGCTCACTGGCATTTCAAAGAGTTCTGGGTTATAATTTATGCCACCCTGCCAGGTTATCTTGTGAGAAGTATAGGTATGATGGGGTGTTTATCTGTGGCATCATATCAGATTATTTTGAAATAGAGTATAAACTTGGTAGACAGATGTCAACTTTTTAATACATTATCCTAAAATGTATATAGGAAAATAATATTGAATTAGCAGGGTAGAAATCGCTATGACATATATGCACCCATGTAAAATATATTTTTATATTTTGAAGGAATAAATTTCCTTGTGTTTTAGCTTACTTCTTTGTCAGCTAAATTTGCCACACATAAATCCTGAACTATAAGATATATGCATTTTTGCAGAATGTCACAATCTTTTCCATTAGGTCCATTAGCAGTACTCAGGGCTTGTACACCTTTTTTTGCCTTACCAGAGAACCGTTTCAGAACACCTTGATTCTTGGCACAGGGAAAACGTGTGAGGAACATTGCAAGTTTTTGAAAAAAGGGTTTTTTATAGAGTAGGTAAGGCATGTACAAGTATGGTATTGCTGAGCTGCACACTGGGAAAATAGTGTTCCTCCTTGTGGACCATATTTCCCCTTGGTGCAACACCAAAGCAAATTCTCTTGGCAAGGCATCAGCATCCACAGGAAGATACTAACAGCGTTTTGAAAAAACTTGGTTCTAGAAATAAAACTTTTAGTAAGAAACTCACTGAGAAAGAGAAAGGGTCCCTGTGGTTTCCCTAGTTAGCTCCTTGCACTGTTAAAAGGGACCTGCACACGCAGATAAGTGTACGACTTCTATATTTCTATTATGGCAAACAGAGGGACTTCATTGCATAATTGGACTTGCATGTCATCATTTATGGGGTTTTATTCTCCATTAAGACTTAAGACACCTATTTTGATTACTATAGAAAAAAAAATGTAACAATGTAACATTTCCCAGTACTGTCAAATCTTCAATGCTAGAGTACATAAATAACCTTGGTTATTCTAGAAATCATTTTTCCTTACTACATATTTCTACAATACTAGAAAGAAATAAGTAAAAAGCCCATGTATGGCATGTTTTCATACCAGAGCACTGATCCTTCTGTTTAAAAACTGAAACTAAAGGGCAACACTTTCAAATTGTGCAAAGCTGAGCAGTGCCATTGATTTTCATAGAACATTGTCAGTTAATACAAACTCAAATCTGACACCTACATTCATTGTCAAGCTACATAACAGTGTAAGAAGGTCGTTATGATGGCAGACAGTGCTTAAGCAGTTTCAGAAGCTGTGGCATCAAAGACACGTCTAGAAAACAAAAAAGCTAATATTATAAATGTTGCTAAAATAGCACCAAGTGCTATAATGCTGTGGTTTTTTGACTTTTGTTGTGTGTCCCATCTGATTCTCTTGGGAAGTTAGGAGCTGTCAGGGATTTCTTGAGGAAGCATCTTATTTTACAAAATCCTACCCTTTCCCCTGAGCATGGCTGAACCAAGCCTGGACAGTTTCCTTGCTCCTCAAGTCTGAGTCAGCAGCTGCAGCCTGTGCCTGGAACAGCTCTGCTGGGCCACGCCCTCGTGGTTCTCTCCAAGTTCTTTGCCCATCCTCTCTTGGTGACCACTCTGCTTCCCTGCATGTGGCTCCATCCATGCAGTTCCCAAACTTCCACAGCTGGGGCTGGAAGAGATTCCTGTCCTTCTCCCCAAGACACTTTGTGCTCAACCTCTTGTGGTTGTAACACTGTTCTTGAGTCCAGACTCCAGGAAAAAAGTACTTAATTTCTTCTTGATTCAGGCAGAAGGAAAGCTCTTCCATCAGGTTACATCTAATGCCAGCTGTAGCCCAGGAATCATGGCACATTGCTGTCTACTCCTAAAGCTTTCAGCACCACAGTGCTGTCATCCATGGTGGAGCCCATTTCTCTGCCTGCACTTCTGCCATCTGTCCAGATGCATTGTGTCTCATCTTTTATCTAATAACACAGAAACCTCATATGGCTGCAAATTTGGAGTTTGTCTGAAACCATAAGCATTGGTTAAACTGGAGTCTGAATTCACAGCTCTTTCATATTATCCCTACAGTGGCCAAACAGGACTAGTGATGAAATTATTCCCTTCTCCTTCCTCTAGTAAAAGAATCTATGTGCCAATTACTGCCCAGGCTGCTGCTGCACACACACAGAGTGCCAGCATCTTTTGTTAGCTCTTCCTAAAAGACATGTCTAGTTTCCTCAGGGAAGGTGTGCCTTCAGAATCATCCCCAGCTTGAAGGAAAAGGGCCAGACTTGAATTTTGCACTGTTGCATTTTAATCTTTTTGAGGAAACAGATCTGAGTTTGGTTCCCCTGCTACTCCTCAGGTTATTCCTCAGCAGCATGAGATCAGCATGTAGCCCAGTACAGGTTATTACAGGATAACACTTTCCCAGTTATTCATCTTGTCTTAGCCATTAAAACAACCCTTTGGGCAGCTGATCAGTCTCCCCAATACTTTTACTGTGCTAACTCTCTAGGGAAAGCCCACTGTGAAAACACATAGCTCAACAAAGTTACTTGCACTGTCCCATGTCCCTTTCTACTATATAATGGCATTCTAGGTTGTAGCTTTTAATGCAAATTAGCCCAGAAAAAACCTGAGTTGCTGAAGCCTGTCTAGAGATAAAAGACTCTGAAATGAAAAGTCTCCACTACAGAAAGGGAGCAACACAGAGGGGAGGTGTGCTGGCCAGGGCAAGAGGCTGGTGGCAGGATGAGGTGATGCTGCTGGAGCCACCTCACCCCAGCATTTCAGACAAGTTACAGGCAGCCATCTCATCCATGAGAGGCAGCCATTCCGTGCAGGCAAGCACAAAGACAGTGTTTCCTGTTAAACACACAGTACAGATTGTGAAAAGATCATATCAAAATCAATGGAATTTTTTCATATACAGTCATGAAATGGTAATTTTTTCCCAAACTCCTTACTCTGCTGTAAAATATACGAACCATGCCCAGCTAAGAGCAATAGGATATTTTCTTCCCTGACTTGGCTCTATTATACGCTTATTATATCTTCAGGGAAACGGGAAGTTTACAGAGGCTTCCTAGAATAGGAAGTTAAAGATATATCAGAAAATATTAGTGCAGCGTGAAGGGCTTTCTTCCTCTCATACTTTCAAATGTAACTAGTATATCCTTCCTGGTATGGTTTGGAGCTATATATCACACCTTCATTTTTGTAAAGGAAAATCTGCCCCTAAGTGCCAGTGTCTTACAGTACCAGTCCATTATCAGAATGCCATGGAGCTGATAATGCTCTGGGGCAGTGCCATAATCCATCATGGAGCATGTGCATGGTCTAAGTGTTTCTACAAGGTCCCTTAATAAGCAGAGAGGGCTTCTGCCTTCCAAAAGCAAACAAATTTGACATTTTTTCAAGAGAACATGTTTGGGTTCTTTTTCCCAGAATTACAAAGAATTTTCAGGGAGATGCAGAATTTATATTACATCACTATTTATTTTATGAGGTAATTTGAGGCTCATTTTAAAATGAGCTGTTCCAAAATCCAGATCTAGTATTAAACATAAATATTTGAAAACCAGCTAATTAAAAATGTAATGCAAAATGTCAGAGTTTCATATAGTGAAAGATGTGAGAAGCCGTATTCTCTCCCTATTTCTCTTACTTCATATATTATTATTCTCAGCTGAATGCCTGAGAACAGAGATACTTTCAACTAAATGATGGTCTTGTGCAGTGGGGATTGTTAGTTCTATTTTGTTCTTTTTCACTTTCTAGGTCAGAAGAAACTCTGGCAGATACTTAAAAAACGATGCCCTAAAGACTGGAATGTGCTTTGTCTTATCATTCATTCTGGATACACAGATAAAACTGAAAAAAAAAAAACCAGCCAAGGCCTGAATCCCAGCATGGAGAGAAGGTTGCTTCACTTCCTCTCACACATTCCTGCTGTATCATATCCATGGCAGGGGCTGATGCAAGGACCCCCAGCCTGCTCCCAGCAGGGTCACTGAGTACCAGGAGCCTGCCAGCTGCTGTAGGACAGGGCTCCTTTCTGGTCCTTTTTCTGCTGTAGGACAGGGCTCCTTTCTGGTCCCTTTTCTCTGTAGGACAGGGTTCCTTTCTGGTCCCTTTTCTCTGCTCCAGAGCAAGCTGCTCCCACCACCCAAACTGGTTTGAGAATCAGCTCCTGGCTCTTGATTCCTTACTGGTTTCACACCTGGCACATCTGCCTGCTCCCCCAGCTGGTGAATCATACTGCTTTGCAGTCTGTGCTTGGCTTGCTTATGCTGGCTTTACACAGTTGCAATTGACTCCAGTGGCATTACTCCTGAGGCTAGTGAGGGATGGAGATAAAGGCATCTTTACTCCAAGATGAATGCAGATATGGATTCACAGCCTCCTCATAAGGCAGCTGTGGAAATGTCATAAATTAGGCTGACTATTCTCAAAGGATGTTTATAAAAAATGCTGATGTATCCACAAACAATATTTCCTTGACTTCTTAAGGAGAAAAATGCACCCATAAAGGAGTACTGATTCCCTGGATAAGTTCAATTACATAGAGCATCCAGCTGCTCTGGATTCCTGTCACTGACAGATGGTTTTGGAGACTACTTAGCTAAGTCTAGTACTGAGCTCCTGGCATGCCTGGGATAAAGGATGCCTAAAGGTTTCTGTGTGCATGTGGGTTTTTTTGAGATGGTGGAAGGCATTCTGCATTTCTGCTGTGTCCAAATCAGAGAGCACCAAGCTCTATGGGAACAGGAGCATCTGAATCCTCCAGGATTGGTAAGCAGATAAAAATCTGCTATGATAATGTCTTCCTGGGTACAGAGGCTTACTGGTTTCTGTACAGACAGAGAGAAGGAAACAGATCCACCAGCCCAAGTGTGTGCCTGTCAATGAGCTGGGCTTTCCTCTGCAGCTCCCTGGTCCTGAGGCCTGCCAGGTTGGGTCCTGCAGCCATGGAGATGTACCTCAGCATTGGGACATGGTGCTGTGCTTCTGCAACATGAAAAACAGCTCTGGGTCCCCGGGACTGAAAGGTCTATTTTGCTGAACATTGAACTGATGGGTTATAGTTGGTTCCTACTCAGAGGAAATTCCCATTGGAGTTGAATGGAAGAGAGATTGTAAAAGTAAAAGGTCAGGACAAGGTAAGGAGTGATGCTGGGGCAGAGCCTGGGCCAGGACCCAGGTGACATGAACTCCTGTCCCCATTCACTAGGGCAAATGCTCAGTTTGCTTCACATGGTTCTCCAGACAGGACACATCAAAGCACCAGACACCAGTGATTTGTCACTGTACAGCTTTATAAATAGTCTTGCTGGCATCATAACCAGCTGCCAAACTAATTATCTGCCAAACTGCCAAAATAATTATCTGCTATTTTAAAGTGAAAAATGACTCTTTAATATTGTGTTCTTGTGACAGTCAGTGATGGGTACTCACACACTGCTACTATGAAAGAAAAACTGAGGAAGTTAGGGCAACATTTGCAAATTTAAAGACTCTAAAAGACTTTTTCTTTTTTTCTCCCTATAGGTCTAGTAAGTGCTAGCAATAATCAAAATTGCATTTAATACTTTATGATATCTTCTCTCAAAAAAGGATAGAAATCATATATGGTCCATGGGCACATTTTTATGCTAATATTTACTATTGTATATGCACATACGTGAGGGCATAGACACTGGCTGGTGTATCGATTACACTAGAGTAAGATGTCTTCTATTGCTGAGTTCCCAGAAAACTACTGGTCAGCACTGGGAGGTTATTTCTCTTCTCTGAAATTTTTGTTTTTCTCCTCAAGGCCTCACCTAAATGATGATATTAAGGAAAATTTATTGATGAGAGTTTTTAAACCCCACGGTTCATCATTTTTTCTCCAGAACAAGATCCTGCCTTTGCTGGGGAACCACTCCAGTAAGGACTTAAGAACTCACTGAGCTCCAAAGGATGGAGTTACCCAACCTGTTAACATTGTGGAGTTAGCATCATGATGCATTAACATCAAAAGGGAGCATTTTGTGTGAATAACACATGTCAGGAAATATCAGCAATCTTTGGGCAATGGCTTAAGACAAGTGTGATACTTTGGGGTGATTTTTGAGGTCAGGGGAGGGACCTGGGATCACCTCCCCAATGGCTGTGTGTTGCATGTTGGAGAATTCCACACCAGTGTCAAACACTTCCCCTTTCAACCCAAAAAACTAACTTTTATTGATTGCATACATGGTCTTCCATAGACTCAGAAAAATGGGCTTTGTACCACTTATCTCTTTTTGACAAATTCTAACATGTTTAAAAATATTTTCTTCTAGAAATACTTTTTTTCAACTTGGGTCTGCATAAGTTCAATTTAGTTTTATCTAAGTGAAATTTTTCTTTTGAATGCATCCATCTTGCACACTGCAGTGCAGCGTCCAGAGAGCTCATTTTGTGGCAGCTATGCCCAGTACAGCAATTTAGCCATGGAAAAAGAAATGCTGCACAATTTTACTGCACTGAAAGTCTAAGGGAGTGTGGCTACATCACACTGAAGTTTATTTCAGACACGCTTCCTCCTGTCATCTGTGCATTTTGGTTTTGCTTTGTCAGATCTTATTAGTTGTTATTACAGAAATCACATTAATTTATGCTGAAATTCATTCTATTGTAGAGGCAGAACCTTCCAGAACTAAGCATATAATAACACCAGCATTATTAAGAAAATGGCCTGCAAGCACAACAGCAAAACAAAAACATTATTCTATTAATCAACTGGGCCCAGCTAGATCAGATTAATAGATTCAGAATTTTTAGAAGTCTGTTAGCACTGGTTGAAACCTCTTGTGTGGCAACTCAATACATAAACCAGTCAATTTATTTTCACTGGAAAAGTTTTCCTGAACCTATATTACTTAGAAAGTGTTAGTAATGAATGTTCTTAATTTGAAGCTGAAATACCTTTGATCTCACAACAAATTGAGATCCTTGAAGATGAAAGAGGTCCCTGCTGTTAGATAACTGGCAGAGCCTGTGAAAATAATGAGCACTTGCACTGAGCTACTGAAAAGGGACTCCAAGCTTGGAGTGAATAAGGATATTCACAAGCTTGGAGTGGGTGAAAAAGGATATCATCCATACAGTTCACAAAATGGCCTCTAATGATTTCCCACATTAAGCATTGTTTGAGAAGAAGGCAGGCAACAGGTTGATGCAAAGGATGAGTAGAAAGGAGTTCTTAGAGAAAGAGAAAGAAAAGGAGTTCTTAGAGAAAGAGTTCCCCTGCCCCAGACCGTTCACTGTCTGACTTGGCAGGCACTGCAGAGTCAGTAGGACACAGCCATGGATGGGGCAGTCACTGCCCACAAGGGAATTGGGTCAATATTCCTGCAGGTTCCACCTCCTCACCCACTGACAGCCTGGGAGGGTTTGCCTTGCAGTGATGCTAAGGCAGGCAGACTTCCAGCTTGCAGGTCTGCTAGCAGCACAGTCATGTGGAACATTCTCTTCTGTTCTGCTTGGAAAGCCTTTCCTCCTTGCATGCCACCCTGTCTGCCCAGTTACTGCCCTTTGTTGATGGGATCCTGTCAGTGAGGAAGGATGGCTGGAAAATGGGGTGTTACTGGCTTGGGCCTACCCAGTGGAGCTGCCCTGTTCATGGGCTCCAATCACCCCAGCCACAGGCTGGGCTCACAGCACACATGTCCCAGAAGAAGCCAAGCCCCTCTGGTTCATCACAGACAAGGGACCATTTCCAGCTTTACCTGCCACCACCACAGGTGGCCTTGCCTCTGCCATCACCCCTGTGCCCCTGCACTCCCAGGGCAGTGCGGCCCAGCATGGGCTCCATGGGTGCTCCCTCAGAGCTGCCCCTGCTGCTCAAAGCAGGGCTGTGAACTGGAAACTGTTTACAGTGAAATTGCCCTCCTGCTTTTAAGGAAACAATCAGGTTTTTCTCGCCTTTGCTGTTATTTGAGCAGAAAGTTCTCTCCAGACCAGGGAGAGCTGGGTGCTATGCAGGTGTTTGTGTCTATTGTGCCCTTTCATCCCACCCCAATATTGCTCACATTTTGCTTGAGAATTCATGCATCCCTCTTGTTCATTCCTCCCTCAACACTGAAATTCTCAGTTTATGATGGTTTATTTTCCTCTGATATGTCCAGCATGGAACTTGCAGGTCATGAATACAGGTAAAAAGAGAGCACTTGTAGCCAGACTTGAGCCCCATCCTGTGAGGATTGTAGCCTTTCTTTTCATGTAATTTTGGCCCCCTGGGTCCTGGGAGCTGCTGCACCTTTTCTCTAACACACCAAAGTCTCCAACCCCAGTTTATGCCAGGGTTTGAGAGGAGGTCCTGTGACAGCAGCTTCGCTGATATCTTTTGTAGTTGCTGCTTGTAAGAGCGATATCTTTTGTAGTTGCTGCTTGTAAGAGCATCCTTTGTAATAAATTAGAGGACTTTAAAATACTTTTACTGTCTCCAGCCCATATACCAGCAAATGAAAGATGCACAAGAACCTACCACTACCAACTAAAAACAGTAACAGAAAATGCAGAAAACTTATAAAGGAAAGGATCTTCTTTTCTGAAAACACCCTTTTTGATCTGTAACAAAGACAGACAAACTTAACCTCACAGAGGAACTGAAAGGATAGGTGATTCCTGGATTTCCATCACACCTTCTGGTGTATTCCTGAAAGGACAGAAGCACTGCATCACCCTTTTCTCTTTGTCACAGGGAATTGACTTCTAGTATTACTCTTGTTCTCCCTTCTGTGACCTCTCCCTGCCATGGAAATATGTGGATCTACACACACAGACTGAATATATCCATATACCCAGCCCCATGTAGCCCAAAGAAGGATATATATTCACACACACCATGTGGTGTACATGCTGGTGTATACAATACTCAGAATATCCCAAATCAGACACCCCTGGGGAGTGGCACAAGGGATTATCCCAGAGGAGATGGACCCTGACACTGATGAGCCATCCCAGAAGGGTTCAAGCTGTAGGCTTTTCATACAGGCCCTTATGTGCCCTGTTGCCTAAAATCAAAAGAAAAAAAATAAAAACCTTGCAACAGTGTTAGAATAATAAATAAAAAGTAGACCTTTATTGGAACCTTCCATGTGTCCCAGTGGTGATGGGCACAGTTAGCACCAGATTTCTAGAATTTTATAAGGTTAATTAGGATATCTAACAGGCACATCCAATAGGAGATTCAGTTGCCCCAGTAACCCACCTCGGGCCGACCCCTTGGAGTTGCTCCAAGGGATTCTTTGCCCCTCTTCTTGTTGACTTCTCAGATTCTGGTTGGAAAACAAAATGTTCTTCTTGTAGGTTCTCCTCCTGACAATAAGACCAACCAGTATTTCAGGAATGTATTACAAGGTTAGCTTATTGTTCTAAAATCTAGAGGAAAATGGTAGGAAAACCACTGGAACTACAGCCATGCATTAGTAGTCTACAAAGCTACAAATATATGAAAAAAAATACAAAAAGCTTATGAATCAGCCCTAGGATTGAAGGCCTAATAGCAATATTTCAAGTTCTATTTATACAAGATGGCTTTGGCATTGACTTCCCTCTCAGCCAACAATATTCTATTTAGTAGTGACAACCCCCATTTCTATGATATAGGCAACCAGGGCAAATGAATCACCAGTCTCTACATATATAATTGTATTGTTCTTGGTCTTGAAAAGTTGAAATAAGATGGGCATGTTTTATATTCCAAGGCATGAAGCAGGTAGATGATGACTGAAGGCAGCTGGGAATTCATCTCACCTAGTTCAAGCAACATGTATTATTCATGTATAGTCAATGACAAGGATGAGTAGTCAAGCTTGAGAGTCCATTAAAAAAACAAATACAGACCTTTGCAAGCTAAATTGGTTGGAGCTACTTGGTGTTTTTCCAGACTGTGGCTACAATGAGTGGCTCTGATGAAGTCAAAACTCGTGATCCTTCTGAGGAGCCTTTGGGATTGGAAGGCTGGTAACAGTGGGAGACAGAGAGTCCTCACACATAACAAAAGCTCTGAAGAGAGTAAGGCATGACTGCCCATGGTTGCCTGAAGCCATTAAATTTAAATGAACTGTAAATAAAGTTAAACCTAAAGGATTAAAGAAGGTCAAGAACTGTCAATTCAATATTGGCAATGGAGCAGACGCGTTCAGGCAGCATCAGGTTCTGAAGCTATCTATGAGGATCAGGAGGCACAGAAAATCCACACCAGGGGCAATGACTGTTTTTCTTCTCTTTGGCTTTCAACTGATATTCACTCTGCACAAGTCAGAGCTTGCTTGGCATCTCTGACAAACAGCCACTGGCACAGAGACACAGACACATCTCTGACAAATGTCCACTGGCACAGTGACTGCATCCAGTTAACCCAAGTTAACCCAGCACTGCCAAGTCCACCTTGTCCCTAAGTGCCACATCTACATGTCTTTTGAACATCTCCAGGGGCAATGACTCAGCCATTTCTCTGAACATTACACTACAACATTTAACATTTTTACCCTTTTTGTGAAGAAATTGTTCTTAATATGCACTCAAAACCTCCCCCAGCACAACCTGAGGAATTTTTTTCTCTTGTCACTTGTTACTTGGGAGGAGAGACAGACCCTACACCTTGCTACAACCTCCTTTCATGTTGTTGTAGAGACTGATAAGGTCACCCCTGAGCTGCCTTATCTCCAGGCTAAACATCCCCAGCTCTCTCAGCTGCTCCACATCAGACTTGTGCTCCAGACCCTTCACCAGCTCCATTGCCCTTCTCTGGACAAGCTCATGCTCCAGCACCTCAATGTCTCCCTTGTACTGGAGGACCCAGAACTGGGCACAAGATTTGAGGTGTGGCCTCCTCATCACTGCCAAGTACACAGAGAAAATCACTGCCCTGAGCCTGTTGGTCACAGGATTTCTGGTCCAGGCCAGGATGTCATTGGCTTTTTTGGCCACCTGGGCACACACTGGCTCAGTGGCTGCTGACCTCCAGGTCCTTTTCCACAAGGCATCTTCCCAGCCACTCTGACCCAGCCTGTGGCACTGCATGGGGTTGTTGTGACAGAAGTGCAGGAGCTGGCATTTGGCTTTATTAAACCTCATACAACTGGCCCCAGCCTGCCGACCCAGCCTGTCCAGATCTCTGTGCAAATCCTTCCTGACATCTGTGCAAATGCTGTGGTTTGTGAGTTTTGTGTGACACAGAATGAGATTCAGCTGCCTACACCAAGGTGTCCAATGCTCCTTGAGATGCTGTATGAGACCACAAGGCACCTGACACAACGTGTCCAGAGAGGTCTCTGCCTGCTGCTCCAGACTATCAAAGGGGCTGTGAATGTCCTGTTCCATATCTGCTGACTTAGGAGAGATGTTACAGATACCCTGGAGCTGCCTGAGTTAGATGTCTGGATTTAGACAGATGATCCATCCCCCTCTACCTATGGCAGCCACTCTAGCACTCTGTGCCCTGCAGCAGCAGACATGCTGCACCCAAGCTGAAGACGGGACAGATGGGAGGTGTCTGTGAGCTGGGGGCCATGTACAGAGACTGGAGTGACCCACACCAGATCACCTTCTCCAGATGGAGAGCAGTTATTGTCCACTTCAGTCTCAGAATACTCAAAGGGGGCACATACACCAGGAATTGCAGAGAAGACCAGCAAGCCTTAAAAAATAGCCAGAGTTGACTTGTCAGGAAATTTTTAAGCTTTTCTATATTAATTACATACCAAAGGTCAGACATAGATCTTGCTGCAGGTTAATTCCTATATTAACTTTGTGGGAAGGGAGTTTATTTTGAGAATAGGTCTGGCAGACAGATGAATATTGTCATCAGTCTGTTTTAATTCTTAAATTCAGAGGACAAAAAAAATCCCTCTCTGGTTTGTAAAAAGACCTGAAATATGTTTGCAATATTACAGCTCTTGATATGTTCTTCTATCAGCAGTTTATATTTTTTCCCTTAATTCCCCTCCTCAAAGAGCTACAAATCCTAAATAAATACCTGGACAGAAGTCACCCTCTGTCATGACAACTGGCCCACATAGGAAACATAATTGGATTCACTTTACAGTCCCTTGAGGAGGTAAGAAATTCAGAATATAATTAAGCTGAATTAATCTGTTTGGTATTAACATCCCCAGATTTAGCTTTAGCTAAAATAGGATGTTGTGTCTCATCAGATGGAATTTAGGCTGTCTCAAATCAGCCACCTGTAGTGCTGAGTAAATGACAGACTGAAATTGTGGATGCTGGCTCAGCACACACTCTGATTAGGGCACCCTTCAGAGACAGGGGATGTGCTGTGCAGAGTCTCTTGTGGCTGCAGAGTGAATGTGAACACCACGGGTGCCACCTGCCAGGTCAGGGCCTCACAGCTCAGCACAGCTCCTCACCTCCTGCCCAGGTTCCCTTCATACACATACCTGGGCAACAAAAGGTGTTATCATAACCATACTCTTGGCCACAAACAACAAGTGGGGCTTCAGTCCCCAGCAGCAGCTACTGCAGGTGCCACAGACATATTTTATGAAAAATCCTTTCGTTAGGATCTTTTCTCCTGAGAAGGTGAGAAGCTTCAGCTTCTCCATGTCTTGATGCTTTGGAATGTGATTTGGAGAATTGTTTACCCAGCATAGGAAATTGTTTTTACTTGATGACCAATGACAGCCACCTGTGTCGAGGCTGCTGTCAGTCACAAGATTTTATCTTTCCATTCCTTTCTATTCCTTTCAAGCCTTCTGATGAAGTCCTTTCTTCTATTCTTTACTATAGTTCTAATATATAATTTTCTTTTAATATAATATATATCATAAAATAATAAATCAGCCTTCTGAAACATTGAGTCAAGATTCTCATCTCTTCGCTTGTCAGGATTGCCTGCAAATTCAAGATTTGGTGACCCCGAGTGAGGAACACTGTCACACTCACCACAGTGCCTTCCTGGGCAATGTCTGTGTGTCACCACACTGGGCAGGGTCCCAGGGCAGACTGGCTGGGAACAGGAGCACATGATGTGTGAGAAGAGGCTGAGGGAAATGGGTTTGTGTAGCTTAGGAAAAGGAGCAGGCTGAGGAAGAGGAATGCTGTAGTCTTCTACCACTTGAACAGGACAGATGATAGTGGACGCTGGAGATGTAAAACGGGTTGCAACAAGAGAAAATTCCATCTGGATATAAGGAGAGAAGTGTTTACAACAGCTTAAAACTGAAGCAGCTTATGCAGTAGAGTTGTGTCATCTCCATCCCTGAAGATTTGCATACCTCACTTGGAAAAGGCTCTAAGCAGCCTGACATAACTTTGAAGTTGGCCTCGCTTTAAGCAGGCAGATGGACTTGTTCACCCCAGGAGGTTCCTTCCAAAATTAATCTTTCTGTAATTTTATGATTTATTTATGCACACCCACACATACCCTCAGTGTAATGGTTTTGTGTATTCTAAATTATTTCACTGAGTGTTTGATGATTAATGCATAGTGATGCCTTAAACACCCACTTACCTGTATAAATGCCCATATCCTCATCATGTGTTTGCCATTCCCAGACCTGTACCAGTTTGAAAATCGTCCCTGATCTTTTTGATAACTGGGAAAAATACATAGAGCTGACTGCAGAGCAGGCTTGGTTCATCTGAGTGATGATCTTGTCTGTCTCAGCCTACTGGCCCCAGCCCTGCTCCATGCAATCAGCCCAGGTGAGCAGGGGCAGCAGATGCCCTCCTGTTACTCACCATACTTTGCTCTGTGGTCAGCAGGCACAAGGGGAATGTGCTGCTGGGGTTTGTACTGGGCTGGCTGGATGGAAATGTGATTCCTGAGACCTGGCATGCACCTTCAGCTGTGCCTGCCAGCCCTGCAATGCTTAAATGGTGAAATCCTTGCAGAACACTTACCCTTCAGCCTTGCCTGTTAGCTAAGATGATAGATTTTGGCATCTCCCTGTCTGAATACTTACTTGCAAAATATCTTTGTGCTTTGAGAGGTAGAGGGAGCAGGATAGGATGACAATTTCACACATCCTTTGTATGCTAATAATGAAATATCAAGAATTTAATCTTATCTGAATATCTGAATATCATTTTATCGGGATAATTTCTATCAGCAGTTAATATTTTCCCCTTCTTCCTCTCCTCAGAAAACTACAAATCCTAAATAAATATCTGGACCAGAAATCATCCTGTGTCATGACAACTGGCCCATATAAAAATATGATTGAATTCACTTTACACTCCCTTGAGGAGGTAAGAAATTCAGATTATAATTAAATGTCTGCGAATACCTGACTGCTGGCAGACACTAACAATTAAAAATCTGGACTTAGACACTATTAAAAAATATGAAGGTAATCTTTAAAAAAAAATACCTGTGCCTACTTCTGAAGCAACTGCATTTTACTCCCGGTAAAATGTTTTCTCAATAGGAATCAACCATAATTCATCCACTTAAGAATGTAAAGCAAAATATTTTCAAGAGTCATATAGTGATTTTACAAATCTTTTTTTTTCCCTGGAAAAATTGTAAAGTATAAAATACCTAGGTGAAGCATAGCAAAATTTCTAACAAGGAAAGCAACTTGCTCCTTTGCAAAATGGATTCATGTAAGAAGAAGGGTTTAATTTTCTTTGCTTTCCTTGCTTCTTTTCTGTACTATGAAGTACAGCTACAGAATTCTGGTACTTAGGTGACCACAAAGGGGATGGAAGATCTCTATATACAAGGCAGCACATACAGAAGAGAAGGGGCAACAGCAGAAGTTGCCCAGGGGAAAGTTCCATCTCAATATGAGAAAGAATTTTTTTACTGTGTGAACAATTATTGACTGGGGCAACCACCCCAGGTGTGTCGTGGAGATCCTGTCACTGGAGGTTTTCAGGAAGCATTTGGGCAGGACAATAGATAAATACCCTCTAGGCTTCCTTCCCATGGAGGGCTGGATCAGCTGATACCCAAGATTCCTTCCAGCCTGACCTGTTCTATGATTTTGTAGTTCTGCTAACTCAGAGGAAAGCAAGCCACAGCAGTGTGCCTGCTGAGGCTAAGGATGCTAAAATACATTTTTCATTTGAAACAAAGTCTAATAAACAAGGCATAATGTGACTTTCTCCTAGAGAGCAAAACTCTATCAATCAAGCATGTTTGATCCTTTCTGCTCACTGGATTTAGGAAAATAAAAAGATGAGGATCAGATGAGCAACTGTTGAGAAAGAAATTAGTAACAGCAAGACATGAGTATAGAACCTCACTTTGATGTAGGTAATACATTTTCATTGAAATAAAAGCTGCTTAAATACATGTGTTTCTATTCTCAGAAGAAAGAACAGTCAACACAGAAAGTTAATTCCAGCATGATAATTTACTTCCAGGGAATAATGGAATTATTTGATTTCTAGTGAAGAGATATAATTAATTTTTCAAGAACTTTTCCTGGATATAAATCATGTTTTGTAGCTTACTGATAGTCTGATCACTAAACCTCAGCTTTAGTCTTGCCTTCACATATCTGAAAAATATCTCCATGTTTGTCCCTCTCATCCTTTGGATGTTCAATTATTAGCTCTTGCTCAATGTGCCTAAATCCAACCTCTATCCCCTTCCTCCTAAGTCCTCCTCCAAAATTTCGTTCTCAGTTTTTACATTACAGCAAATACTCCTGTTACCTGCTCACTTCTGCAAGCCAAATCTCACCCGAGGTTCTTACTCCCACCTTCATTTCAGCATCATTGCAAAACACCTGAACCTGGCTGCTGGTGCCCACCCAGTGGCAATGCTGCTCTCCTCTCCCCACACCTGCAGGATGCTCCCCTGGCTCTCACATCCCATCCTTGCTCTGTCTGTGTACACAGAAATGCAGTTGCAAAAAAAACTTTACCCTATATTTTGACCTTGTTGCATGACCTGCCAAGGTGCAGAGGGCTGGGAAGGAACAGGACATGAGATAAGGCACGTGGTCAAGGCTGCCAGGCTTAGGCAGGACCTGGGCAAGACCCAGAACCAAATCACAGCTTCTGCAGAGGGCACCATGCCCCATTTCCTGCAGCTTTTTCTCAGACACAGAGAAATTTTTACCCAAAATTAAAGGTCCCTTCTGGCCTACCTCACTTCTCTGTCATCTCTCACTGTGGATTAAAAAGATGGCTTCCATACCTGAGCTTCTCTAACTCATTTATTATTGTTATTATTTTTTTTTTTTAGCAATACTTTTTCTTTTACCTACTCAACTTTCCAGCTGTGGGATGCTCTCTTTGTGCCAAGCCACATAGGATTCTCCTAGAAACCCCTGCTTAGTTCTTTGCTGTTTCTGCAACCACACAGAAATGCTCAGTGTATTTTAGACCACCAGTGTGCTAGGATCATTGTCTGATATGCTGACCAATATTGACTTATTTTATCTTGGTATTCTCCAGACTGTCTACATTTCTATATTATCACTTTTCCCATGTTACAATGTCCTTGGGCTAGATCTAAGCTCTTTCCTATCTTTGTTTGTATAGCATTTATCACAGTAGAGTCCTCCTCCCTGAGCAGTGTTTTTAAACACTTGGGCCATATAAATAATAACGCTTTATTGCAAATGTTAGCAAAGCATCTCTTTGAATGAAAGCTGGGCATGAAATACAGGTAAGTCATTCCCAGTGATCCAGCTCTGAATGTGAACTTTTCCTGTTTCAAAAAGGCAATGCTCAGGTGTGGGTTGTAGGCTTGTGATTCTTCAAAGCAGCCTGACTGTGGAGATTTGTACACTTCTTAGTCCTGCTTCTCTTCCAATCTGATGATCATGGAGCAATAGCTGAAAACATTGATAGCGCCTGGGAAGCCCAGCTGAGATGGGTCAAGTGTCAAATAGATACACTGACTGAAATCTTGATATCTGCAAGTCAAAAAAATTATCTTTGAATGCAGCAAAGGCAAGACTTCACAGAGTGAAATTCAAGCCAGCAGTCATGAAACATTGCAGCAGAGAATGGATGAATTGGTAAAAGGTGTGACTGAGAAAAGATTATATCAGCTACCCCTTTTCTTAACTTAGAAAAAAATAAACTTACAAATTTCTTGTGCCAAGGAGTGTACAGGTTTTATTTGGAGATTAGAGATTTGAGTTGGGATGATGGACGAAAATAGTTTTAAATTAATATGTTTTAAAGCTTTGCAAAGTTGACTGAAACCAAAATCTCATTTTCCAAGTGCAAAGGGCCTTGGATGCCTAATGCTCATGCATTTCCATGGGCACCTTGGAGAGTTTGAAGCATAGGCATTCTTGAAAATCTTTCTTGGTCCCTTTGTAAAACTTGCCCCTTTTCTAGACAGCTCTCATTGAAAATCACTATTACACTATTACTTTGAAAAAGCCCTCACTAAATTGCTTTATAGCCTGAAAGAGAGGGAAAAACCCAACACAGAGGATGACTGCCAGGATTATTTTTCCCATCCATTTAGAGAGAAGTGTCACTGGTCACAAAAAGATATAGCCAAGAACTGCCAAAGAGTGAGTTCAGCACCAGCACTGACCAGGACTGCATGTTTGTTCAGCATGAAATATTAGTCTGGAAAACAGATACTGGTGTTCTTGCTCTGGGATGGGACACAGGCCTCCTTCTGGCCATGTTAACACATTGTATGAATTTGATGACTATATACTTAGTTCACCTCATAGTTCCTTGGGGCATGAAATGTAGATGCACATTACAACCCAGGAGTGCAGAAATGAGAGATATTTGCTATCAAAGGTAGTTTGATGTTCTCCCATGCAATTACTGTCTTTTATATTATTGTTTAAAATAAGACACTAAAATTTTACATGTTTGATTAAGGAGGTGATACAGATTAGAGGTAGAAAATTAGATTTGAAGATTTTAAGGATGCATTAGCATTCAGATACTCTGTTGCTGGCTAGATGGAATTCACTCATAAAAATGACAGCAAAACACATTGTCTCACTCTATTATTCATTACTTGATAGAAGTTCAGTCCTGAATAAAGGCTAGCTAGAAACTGAAAAAAAAACAACAAAAAAACCAAAACAAAAAAGTACCTAAACTTAATGCCTCCTGTTTCAGATTAGGGCCCTCTAGACACATCTTCAAGAGAAAAAAAAAGGTGAAAACCTTTCTAAAACCCCAAGAGGAAGTGTGCTGGCTCCCAGAGAGGTGGTCCCATGGACAGTGGAGCCTGCAGAGCCCCTGGGTGAGCAGCAGATCCCACAGGCTCCTCCTGGCCATGGGGCAGAGGGCACCAGCTCTGCTGGGTTAGGGACAGACTGGAGCAATGGCTGCTGCCAGACATGGTCCATGTCAAGGCATCCAGGAGCCTGGTGGATTTTTGTGACTCTCCCTCGGCACTCAAGAGCTCTGAGCTGACTTATCTGATTTTTAGCATTAAGGGGTTCTCACTGCTATCACTGTTAAAAAAGCTGTTTCTCAGTTCTGACTGTCAAATCCATGCTGCAGGCTCCTACTTCCAGACATGTCAGAAGACAAAGCCCTACTTTGTCAGCCCATGGAGAATGGTAACCATACCCTGATGGACACAGTTTTCTCTTCAGTAAAGGCAGAAACTCCTGGTGATAAGGAGAAAAGGAGCATGACTACATTTCCTCTGCCTGGCCTCTCTGAGGTGAGAAGGAATTGTTTTAACTGGCAGCCATGCCAACCCCTCCTTCTCCTTTTCCAGCAGCCTCAGAGTCTAGGCAGAGCTAAGGCACAGAACAGCCAAAATCTGTGTCCACAGGTACAAACATAAACCCAGCCTAAGCACCAAGATGTCATTACTGCATTCTGAACTGCCTTGGCTCCTCGTCCTTGTGTCTGCAGAACATCTGACAAGTGTGTGCGTGTGTCTGTGTGTGTGTCTGTGTGTGTCTGTGCTGTGTGTGTCTTGCTCTGTGTGTGTGTGTCTGTGTGTCCGTGTGTCTGGTGTGTCTGTGCTGTGTGTGTCTTGCTCTGTGTGTGTGTGTCTGTGTGTCCGTGTGTCCGTGTGTCTCTGTGTGTGTGTGTGTCTTGCTCTGTGTGTGTGTGTCTGTATGTCCGTGTGTCCGTGTGTCCGTGTGTGTGTGTCTGTATGTCCGTGTGTCCGTGTGTCCGTGTGTGTGTGTCTTGCTCTGTGTGTGAGTGTGTGTCTGTGTGTGTCTGTGTGTGTGAACAGCAAAGCTAAAGGTATCCCTGGGGTTGCCAGGCCTTTAATTTATCACTTTTCCCTGCACAGCAGCAAATAAGACTGATGAACCACTCACAGCTGGGCTGTCGAGGTACCTGGAATGGGAGGTTTCCTCCCACTCTGGCAAATCCAAGCCATGCTTCAATTACATTTCTGCTTTACTAGAGGAAATATAATAAGGTGTAAACACATGAGCAGACCTGAGCCTGTAACATTGACCTGATAGAGACCTCAGCTGGAGCTGTACTATGCCCAATGACAGCTGGATATTTATTTTTTGTTTATACCTGCTTTTTATCTTTGTTACTTGGTTTTTGCACAGCTGAATTATTCCCACTTTTCATCCTCTGGAGAAACATCCATTGACTGCAGTAAGATCTTGCTTAAAGGAAGATGGTGCTGAGCACAAATTACAGCTGCTGTGGGGACACAGTGTGCTGCTGTGCCCAGCTGCTGAAGCCAAGGTATTTCAGTAGAGGTTATTGTTTTTAGGGCAGTAGAAATCTGTGATTATCAGACACCTGGGAGATCTGGGTTCATTGTGTCTTCCCAAGAGAAGGGGAAGGGATGTGGGAAGGTCTTGCTGCTGCCTATAACCCTCTAATGGGAGATTACAGACAGGACTGAGGCAGGCTCTGCTTGGTGGTGGGATGAGAAGCAGGGAGCACAAGCTGCAGCAAGAGAAATTCTGACTGGGCAGGAAGAAGCATTTTGCACCACAAGGGTTGCCAGACACTACCCAGACAGTTTGCATTGATCTTCCCCACAGACGCTGTCAAAACACGACAGGACAAGCCTGTCAGAGATCTGATCTAGGTTTTACCATTATGAACTGAGGGTTGGACTACCCAGCCTCCAAATCCCTCCCAGCATGAACAACCCTGTGAATCTCTCCTTAGAATTCTAGATACAAAAGATAAGAAGATCACTTTCCAATAAAGCTGCACAGGCACAGATACACCTGGGTGAGCATCCAAGATGACATTGAGGGAATTTTTATGCAGGCAAATGATTTTTTACTTGGCAGGTAGTTTCTCAAGATGCCCTCTCAGTGACATATTTGTCACCATCACTCCTGATTTACAAAAGCCTTTTGCCATCAGGTGCTGCTGGGAGCTAGGAGGCATTTACCTGGGGATGCATCAGTGCCCAGAAAAGAATATCTTTTCCAGCTTCCAGGTCTGAAGTTACTAAACATGTCTTGAACCACCCCACACCTCCCATCTCAGGGAAAACACACAGTAATTGGGGGCAAAACCTCTCATTGGAAGGTAAACTACAACAAGTTTGATTTGGGCATGGGAAGTACACAAGGATTACTGCACCTCAAATCTGTGTGTAACATGCTTTACTGCAAATGTTAGCAAAGCATCTCTTTGAATGCCAGGCATGAAATACAGGCAAATAATTCCCAGTGATTCAGCTCTGAGTCTGGAGTTTGTGAGTCTGGGGACAACATTCATACCTTCTTACATCCTCCTGTTCAGAGATGCTCAGTGCCTGTGCCTAGATTCAGTGGAAAGTTAATAAAAAAAATGTTATGCTTTATGTTTTACAACATGGTGAGAATTTTACAGCCACAGATTTTTAAGCTAGTCATTTTAGGTGGTTTAATTATAAAAAATAATATGCATAACACTGTCAAGCATTTACAGGTAAGGGCTGTGGTTGTAGATATGGCAGGTTCAATAGCTTGAAAAGTAATTCTTGCTCTCACAAAGAATGACTTTCAAGCTACTTAACCTGCCATATCTACTGGTTTAATCTTGTTCTTGAAAAAAGATATAAATCTTTTATTGGAAGAGCACTTAAAAAGTGAAATTAGGCAAAGTTCTGGACATTTTCATACCTAATTATAATGTTCATCTCAACAATTTCCATTTGCTTCTCCCCATTTTTATGCTTCTTTTTTCGACAAAATGTCTGGACATCAAATTGTAGGTGATTTGCTGGGATCTGACATCTCAAAGAAATCCCCAGTCAATGGACTGCTAGGCCAGCTTAACTAAAAATTATGATTTTTAATTTCTTCAGGCTAAAGATAAAAACAAACTGACCACTTGACAAGTTTATTTAATCATTTCCCTGGGAGGGTAGGGAGGCTCAGTGGGACTTCCCTTCCAGGAGGTGCAAGATTAGGGGAGCAATGTGTGTAGGCAATCCCGGAAAGCAGCTCAGGGAGAAGGCACATCTGGAATGGTGGATTTGGAAGGGACAGAGGGGTGTCTGCCAGGGGATGCCAAATGTCACCCTTCAGCTCCATTTGTGCAGGGTGGACATTGCTGCACCTGCATACTTCTGTTGGACTTGTCCAGCACCTGAAAAAACTGCAAAGCACGATTTCAGCAGCACATGATGCTTAAGATCTGAATATGGTGCATGTGATGCTGCAGAATTTCATGGGAACACAAATGCCTCATGACCAAACGTGTGAGCTTCATCACACCATGAGGCACCAGTGTGAATCCTACAGCACTCTGGAATAAAACACTTCTGCAAACAGCATCACTATTACACAAATTAGGTTTGCATGTTTTAACCGCTTTTATTTCTGTCAGTGAGGGGAAAAAATATCAGATGAGGTGACAACATGCACCAGATTGTGACTGTAGCCTGCTCTCTTCCCTTCACAAGTCTTGGGAAAAAATAAACACAACAAAACAAAACAGCGAATTCAGGCAGAAGGGCTTTCTCATCAACCAAAGTAATTTCTCCTATAATGTGCTTTCCATGTTACAGATTTTATACTCCAGACATCTTTGCAACAGAAGGAAAACAGGTGACAGATATAATATGCTTTAGGAACTTGAAGAATTAATGAATTCAGAGAACTCCATGATTTTCTGTGTTTGGGTGTTTTTAATTTTAAGTTAATCCTCTTAGGAAACTTTTGGATTCAGGATTTTTTTCACTTTATTTTGAACAGATCATGTAAAGTAATCTTGAGACAGCACACTAACCTGGCACTGCAGTAATGGGCTTAAGGTGAGGCTGAGTAACAACATGAAGGATGCATATAACATGAGCTCATATGGTCTAAGCTTCTAAAGGTTTATTAGCTGCAGGAATAACTTTGCAAACCCAGGAGGAGTGTCTGCAGATGAATACATCAGTATTGTGCACCAGACAGTGTACTGGGCAATTTGAAAGTCACAACTGCTTTCTGAAATTCTGTGTGTTCAAAATTTACACCTCATTAATATTTATACTGGAGTCTGATAAGACCTGCAAATATTTAGTGTTTAACTAGGAAATATTTTAATTAAGGAAATGTGCTTTTACGGGCTATTTTGAGTTCACCTGGCAAAGACTGGACAAAGCTTGATGTTTCTAATTATTCAGGCTGACTAAGCACACTAAAGAGTCTGCTTAGATACACACAGAAGGTGCTGCATGACCCCCAGCTGACTGTTCATGGAGACCACAGAAGGTGAATGTCACTCAAAAATTACATCTGAAATCTTTTTCATGCTCAGACTTCGCATTTACTCATTGTATCAATGTCCCAATATCAGCAATGCCAGAACCTTTTGCTTGGCATCAGCTAATCAGGGAAGATCCATAGCATTGCTTTGCAAGGTCAGGTCTACCCAAGGAGCCATTTCTAACAACAAGCTCAAATCCATCAGTGTTGTTATCATTGACAGGTCACTGACAGCCCTCAGTGTCACAGCTATCAAGATAAGGGCCAGCACCCACATTTCCTGTCAAGGGACTCCTCCTAATGCCTAAATAACCAGCACAGCCCTTTCTGGGGTAGCAAATAAGATCAGACATAGAAAATGGGTTTGTGGGAGTGACTGAGAATGAGGAAGGCTTTCACCTTTGTTGTTGGAGAAATCTGGAAGGAAGGAGACACATGTGAATGGGTTCTTATGTGTCTAATTGTACACCACAGGACACACATCTTCCCTTCGTTTCTCACAGAATGCTGCCCAGGGAAGTTGTGGATGCTCCATGCCTGGCACTGTTAAAGGCCAGGTTGGTTGGGACATGGAGCAGCCTGGGATAGAGGGGAGGGATCCTGCCCATGGCAGGGGGGTTGGAATGGTGTGATCCCTTCCAACCCAAATCATTCTATGATAATATAAAAATACCCAGGTCTGTAAGTCAGGTCCAGAAACGCACAAAAGCAGTGGATTCCCATTTAATTTTCCAATAATTAGTTAATGTAATAGAGATTACAGCATATATATTCTGTGGATTTTGTCTTATATCTTCTTGTCAATATATCTTCTCAGATACATTTAATGTGTGTTAGAAAGCACATTTGAAAAGACGAATGTACTTATTTCTTCCAGTTAATTCCCTTGGTAACAATGTACCTAAAATTAAATTTACTGGGGTCTATTAGGAAACTTATCCCTTCTTTTCATTTTTAGTTGCAACAGAAAGCCCATAAAGAATGGTACTATCTGTAATTTTCCAAAGAGGCTAAACCAGAAGCTATTAGGGACCTTACAAGATGCCTACTAACTGCAAACCACCATATTATTTTAGCATTATATCCTACAGCTCCTACTTGAAATGTGCTAGAACATCCACTTGGCAGAATAAATTGAGCACAGAATAGGAATCTCACAGATTTCTGCATAGCTTGGACTTTCCTGTTGAAAAAGGAAGGTTAGATGCATGCCATGAAATACAGCACTTCCACAGGTAGGAACAGCTGCTTCAATGAAGTCCTTGTCACAGGTTAAGAAGTGATAAAGGTTGCTACTGATTAGTATTTAAGGTAAATGCAGATTAGGATGGAATTTAAATTTGCAATAAGGCATCTACAAATTTGATATGATGATAATGAAAATAGCAGTAATAACAATAATAATAACGATGATGATGATGTAATTTAACAGATATTATCATGTCCCTAAACTGGTGGCTGAAATGACGAATATTTACACAGAGGTCTTCCCAACCACTCTGCTTTTAAAAGTCAAATGAAAAAGAATAAAATCCCAAATTGTAATTGAAACAAGGATTCAGGGGCATTATGTTATTAACATGAGAATGACTAATATTATCAGTCAGACAGTGGACATCAGATAGAAGCCATGGCAGGAGTGGTGTGCTGAAAACACCATGTGTTGGCAGTGATAGACTTAAAAACTAGGGTCCTCACTCTGTGTTTAAAAATAAAGCAAAAGCTTCCAAAAAAGCGGCTGTTGAATGCTCATAGGCTCAGAAAGTTCAGCCAAATATTTACTGAAAAACATTGCCTGCAACACAAGACCACAAAGCTTGTGAAATAGAGCTCAAAATTATTTGGGACCCACAGCACATACTGGAGTGAGAGGTAAAAATTTCCTTGTTTTCCATGTGGTTGTAACTGGACTCTTGACCTGCAAGAGTGAAGTTGCAGACAGTGAAGGCAATGAACACTTATAGGATGGAGAATAAAACCATCCTCTTGGTTTTGGCCAGTCAGGGAATGCTTATTCTACTAAGTACGCTGCAAGAGTAGATTTTGAAACTTTTTTCCATTACTGGGTCCTGAAACACCATTTCATAGGATCCCACATAGGAGCAATTGCACTGCGTGCTCAATTTTTTTTCTTTGGGAAACCCAGACCACAACAAGACACACAAGGACAAAGAAATTGCACTCAGCCTGCTCCAAATCATAGCCAAGGCAGCACACCCTGACCTCCTGTTACAGGGGGAAGCAGAGACAATGCCTCCCTTTCTCCAGAAAAATGCAGGACAAGAAAGTTCCTTCCTTTCAAAAAAAAAAAAAAAAAAAAAAAAAAAGAAGCAGGGCCTCTCCTGCCCACCAAGCAGAGGGGTGGCAGGTTTTATTTGGAAATCCTTTCTCAGCTGTGCAGCAAGTCACCCACAGCCCTGTGACCTGTCTGTGCTGCAAGGGAGGTGTTACTGCACATCAGCAAGGCATTACCTTGCAAATCAAATCCCATTGTAAGCTCTGACACCAAGCTGCACATGCAGTAAAAAGCAAATAAATTATTATCCAAGCTCTGCACATCCCACTGGAAAGCTACTTTTGGGAAAAGCTGTTCTAGTAGAGATCTATATTAAAGATAGGAAACTATAAAGAAGACATACAGTTACTTCTTGTTCCGTAAATCACTGCAATAAAATTTAGAGATTGGCAAATGTGCCATATGTGTGTGTGCTAAGAAACATTTGTTTTTCTGTGTTCTGCACCTTTATATTTTCTGGGTCTGAAGCCATCTGAGCACTTTTTGGCTGTGCTAAATCATTAGCATGTAGATAAAACAAACAGTTTCTCTTGGAGATATGACTCTAGCTTTTTAGATGTTTTGTGGCTTTTCCTTCATCTGGAGTAAGTTATTTGGGCATAAACAAGAGCTTTTTTGAGCCTGCAAAAATATATTGACAAGAATGAACATTCTTACTGGAATGTGAGTTTATTTAGCTAACATGTTAGCAATTACAAGGATGAGAAAGGAATGTGTGACATATACATAAAGAACTCATAAATATACTGTATTAATCTCTTGAAATGTTGAAACTATATTTTAGAGGTCATGCCAATATTTTAATGACTTCATTGTGGCCCAAGAGTGGTTCTTAATCAATATATTACACAAACTGCAATAGTAAATTCTATTAATGCCCACTCTCTTATTCAGGTGACTTAAACTTTCATTTCCAGGTACCTCAAAAATAATTAGTGTTTATATTCAGCAGCCCTATTTAGAGCTTGCATATTTAATGCATGGAATTGTCTGTGTCCTGTCTCTTCTCTATTATTAACAAGACATTAAGTAAGAGCAGTCAGAGTGCCCACCTGTGAAAGGTGAGATCTGGGGCTCAGCCCCAGCAGAGATAAATATTTAGTGTGCAGTAATCACATTTAATATTCACATTTTACTAATTTAATCTGTAAAGGGGTGAGAGGCTATAAACCTCATCTTCCATGTGAGGTTTCCAGCAGCCAGGCTCTGGGATCTGTACAGTCCTTTTCTCTGACTCAGACTAGAGGTCACCTTTTCCACAGCAGCAGATTAGCATTAGCAGGGTCAACCTTGGACTGGATTTTCCTGAATGCCTGCTCGCTTGGACTAGAGCTATGTTGACAAATTAGACAGGGAAAGGGAGGTGGCTTTCCAAGGACCTTATCCATGCACATTTTGGATTCTGGCAGC
This sequence comes from Zonotrichia leucophrys gambelii, assembly GCF_028769735.1. NCBI lineage: Eukaryota > Metazoa > Chordata > Aves > Passeriformes > Passerellidae > Zonotrichia > Zonotrichia leucophrys. The sequence continues at coordinate 18,323,130 of NC_088169.1, read as the reverse complement.
AACCCTGTCTTTGGAAAGGTTGGGGAGTGTAGGTGTGAACTCTGGAGCTGTGCTTTGCCAAGCTTTAGATAATTTTATTCATCAGTAAAGTTGCAGCCAAGAAACCCTGGTCTTACTTATGGATGAGAGTGAGGTTCTGATCCTGTATGTTATCTTGCAGAGCCCCTGTTGCATCCCCCAGATCTTTGGTTAATGTAAAATTTCAATCTCTCAGCTGTGTTTTGTGACCGGGGCTGCATAATGTACAGATTGTCTTGGGCTGCGAAGTCACAAGTCGCTGCAGTAGGGCTGTGAGCCCTGGGAGCTACATCTCTCCTTGCCACTTTTCTTGTTTCAACCAGTTTTCCCATTTATTCAATTTGCCTCCATCTAAGATAAATCCTTCTTGTGGAATACCAGATAAACCCATGGGTTGGGGTGTTTGATTGTGTCAACTTTGGGCACACAGTGCAGGGCTGAGGAGCCTCTGTGGTGCTGAATAGGCAGTGCCAGGCACTGCAGTGCTGGACTCTGCCATGTGCTGGATCACGTGTAAGAACTTGCAGTGAACACACTGCATTGACATAAAACATTTTGAAATATGTGGAGTCATGATGGAGCTGCTTCCTGGTTTTCTTATGAAGAACCAGACATATGTGAAGCACCACAGAGTCCAGTCTGCATTTGGGGTTTGATACTCACATACAATTTCTTTCTATTTCTCCTCTCATTGCATAATCTGATGTACATCATTCCACATGATATCATGGTAATGCAAATGTCATTTTGTTAGACCATGACCTTGGAGGGAGGAACTTTGTAGACTTTATAGAGAGCAGGTTTGGTCTATCAGCTAGGCAGATAACAAAACACAGGTCACAAGTAGAAGGGAAATCCCTTATCTTATTTAAAATTGAACCAGAGAAATAGTCTCACAGATGCATGCCAAAATTTTGACTGGTGCTTAAAGTTCTGAGTTCATTGGTACAACGGTGGCTGGATGGAGTCTCTGACATCTCATTTTCTTTACATTATGTTGCATTACACAATCTGTTGTTGCTAAGATAAGACTTCATTGTCTGAGTTGCATTTTTTTTCAAATAATGATGCAGCTGCAGATGCTACTGGTATACTAAAAAACCACAGGATCACAAAACCCACTCATACAAATAAACATTAGACAGACATCTAAAAAGCCCTCTTAAAGCTGGTACAAAATTAACTGATAATAGCTGCATTTTGGACAACTATCCAGATAATCCTAAAAAGCTGTCTGGTTGTGTGTGCCATGAAGATGAAAAGTTGAATTTGTCTAGCTAGCACTGCATAAGAGAAACAAAAATCAGAACCAGAATCAGCATTTTTAGAGTGAACTGGCAGTCTTCTGGTGTGTACTCAACACTGTGCAAACCCTGACCTAAAGTTCTTGTTATAGAGTTTCCTATTGATAGTGAAAAAGCAGGATTTATAGTTTATTTTTAATTGTGATTTGTGATTCATAATGTCAAATATTAAAGAAATGAGAGTGTTTCTGAACTCTTAATCTTTTTTAACCATCAGATTGGGAAGTTTTTCGAATACATGGTATTGACTGATGTTGTTTGCCTATTTGATGATTTACTTCTGAAATCAATTTGGAGCTAACTTACAGCAAACTGGCTTGAAAGTAGATCAAAGAAGGATTTCAGAATTACTTTATTGTATTTTCTGTCATGCTTGTGCAGTAATCTGAATAAAGAGGATTTCAGAAGATGAGGGTGATTTAAAGGGGATCATTGGTAAGATACTACACAGTGTTTACATCTAACAGAAAGAAATAAGTTGATCTCACATCTCATTTGGACACAGAGGAAAATATATATTTTCATCATAGATTCTACAGGTAACAATAAAATAGAGACCACATTTAACAGTAAGAAAGAGAGACATCTAATTTATCATTTGTTCTGCTTCTGCAGAGTAGGAGACAAAAAAGTTGTGTTAACTGCAAATAAAGCTGTAGTAGGTACCATTAATGATATTACAAAACCTGAGAAGAGTAGGGGTTTTCCAGATGAAAGTGCCTTTAGAATAATGCATTGGCTGACTTATACAGATTCTTTCCCTAACACAGTGCTCTCACTGACATCTTAATTTCATTATGCACTGACACATTTAATGAATGTTCCTACTGCACACAGAAATTACCACTTTGATTCTCAGCCCCATGGAGTTGGTTTGAAAACTTCCCTCTGAGTGACTTGAATAATCTTGAAAGAAAGGGGGGGTTCATGCCCTGGTGTGCTGACAAAGAGACCTGCTGTCAATCTAAACTTTAAGGCATGGGCTGTTGCATGCCAGGAGTGTGGTGGAGGGTGATAAACCTGCGTTTGCATTTCAGATGACACTTCTATATGAAAGGAACACCTATAAATAGTTTATGGAGGGTTAATTAGTGGTACCAGCATGTCACAGACATAAATAGATAGATACATGCACCCCAACAGAAGGCACAGGTAGGGATGAGATACTGTTTTAGACAGCCTGTTCACCTGATGGTCTTGCTCCAGTTGGCTCCAGCAATTTATTAAAATGTCTATTAATAATGTAGATAGATGGAAGCTAAATTTATATACTCCAGCTGACAGCAGCATTCCTTACAGGGGTTTGGATCACTGCCATGTGAGCTGGGAGTAAAAGTCAGGTCATCTGACAGGGGTGCCAGGCATGCTGCTGTAAAAGCAGATTGTGATGATGTTCACAGGGGTTTTCAGGTAAAGGAAGAGATGAGACTGTTGACTCCATGTTCAGAAGGCTTGATTTATTATTTTATGATATATATTACATTAAAGCTATACTAAAAACAATAGAAGGAAAAGTTTCATCTCAGAAGGCTAGGTAAGCTAAGAATAGAATGGAATTAATAATAAACGTCTCTGTCTTGGACAGAGAGTCCAAGCTAACTAGGCTGTGATGGCCATTAATTGTACACATCCAAGATGGACCAAACACAGATGCATCTGCTGCATTCCACAGCAGCAGATAACCATTGTTTACATTTTGTTCCTGAGGCCTCTCAGCTTCTCAGGAAGAAAAATCCTATGGAAAGGAATTTTAATAAAAAGATGTCTGCGACAGCAGAGGGCAAGGCCAAGTGTCCTGCTGCAGAAATGGGCTGAAAGAGCCCAGCTCCATGAACACAAGCATCTCTTGTGCTCTGATCTGTGACAAGGCTCTGCTGGAGCACTGGTTTCTGGTCTCTGGGCTGGTGCAGCATAATGGCTAATAAAAATTCATGGGCAGTTCATGGAGCTCTGGCTGCAGGGACTTCAGTCAGACCCTGCATCACTACAGTTCAGACATATTCTGCCTTTCTCTAACCCAGGTGAGCTGTAGTGTGATTCAACAGGAGAGAGGCTGGATGCACTCCCCATGAAACTGCCTCAGACTATCTGCTCCTTTGAGGATAAGAGATATGGATGTGAGCTGCCTGAGGGTGAGGATGAGCCTGAATCCAGTTTTTCTAGTGTATGCAAAGACACTTGTAAAAGGCAAGAAGAGCAAAGTCTTACTCAGTTTTCATTTGCTTTGGGTGACATTAAAATTCAGGGCTTAATGTCCTCATCTCTGTGCCTCCACACTAGACAAGACTGGGCTTTCAAAGTATTTTCAGTCACATCTTGAAGATGAGCAAGATACAGCCCTCCCTTAGCACTGGGCTGCTCTCTCTGTCCTACAGTACCAGTTCAGCAGTAGTGCTGCTCAGCATGAAATCACCTCCTAGATTATTAAATCAAATTTTCTTGGTTTCTACGTGTACTTATTTCCTACACATCACAGGGCAAGAGTGTTAGCTACAGGGTAAGTGGGGTGGGTTTGTGTGGGGTAGAGAGGGAAGGGAAATACAAACAGAGGGAAATAGGCTATGGTAGCCTGGATCACTGTCACTCTCCCAGAGCACAGCAGCTCCTGATTCTCTGGATTTTCCAAATGAACAGGGAGAAATTGGAAGAAAAATCTACTTTTAAATAAATAAGAGAATTTTACTCTTTCACAGCTGTTTTTTTCTGGCTATTGCTAAAAGTGGTTCTGTGATGTCTACCTACATAATTAACCTCTTGCCCATTTCAGTTTTCCTTTTGCAAGACTGCATCTGCTGCTGGTACATATGGCTAGGACTAATCCCATTAAAAATGTTATGTTAATTAGAATTTCTCATTGACCTTTCACTTTCACATAGACTGTGGCTTGAAGGAATCTTTTTCACTTATTACATTATAATTCTGCTTTGTGATGGCTGTGTTGCTCCTTTCAACACACCAGCTGAAAAGTTCTCTCTCCTTTCTGTGGGATATACTTTGGTTCCCTGCTTTAAGGGGACCTCAAATCAATCCTTCATTATTTTCTGAGGATTACAGAGAGGATAAAGACAAGATTTTTTGAGTCTGTGTTTTCTGTGCTACCCTGTTAGAGGAAAATTCATAGTACAAATCCAAACCAAAAACACACCTGGCATCACCCAACTCCCTCACTCATCTTTTGTGAGTCTCCCCCTCCTTCTATCACTGGGGCATCTCTGTGGCTTAGTGAATGGATTTCTTCTTGGAAAAACCTTAAAGCTCCATCTACAGTACATGACTGGATTTACAACGGAAATTTACAGTGGGGTTTGTAGTAAAAAGCCCAATGACAGTGGAAAAATGCACAGGCTGGGGGAAATAAAGAGAAATTTTTAATTGTTGTTATTTCTTTGCTTCGAGAACAACGAGGTGCCAATATTTCAAAGTGAGAATCAACAGGGAACTTAGCACTCAACACAAAAAACCCACACAGTGTTGAAACACAACAAATTAAAACACAGACACTATTCAGAGAAGCAAGTAAGTTACTAGGGAATATCTCTGTAAGATATAAATGTAGTTCAAAAAGCAAGAGAGTGCTCCTTAAATAAAGAAGCAGGAATTTTTGTCTTTCTAGTTATATAATAAAGTGACAATTGTCACAGGGAGAATCTGATTTTGGAGAAAAACAGTGAAGAAGGGAAATATATTTTCAGTGATCAGCCAACCAAAATTTGAGATACAGTTGCTAGGATCCAGATTTTGATCTCATGCTAACTCAGGAATGTGAGTTAGGAATAAGAGCAGTGGTTTACCTAAAGAATCCTGGTGACACCAAAAAATGATTGTAGATTTTTATGCCACCACTACAGTGACCACAAACTGACCATTCATGTTAAAACCTTTAGAAAGAGGGGAGGCTCTCTTCACAATCACAGCAAGTGTCCTGCCCTGCCACACTGTGCTAATTAAAGAAGAGAGCTCTTGTAATAAAATTTTCAAACAAGTTGTCTTGAGCTGATGACAGGCAGCACAGAGCTTTTTCTCTAGCAGAGCAATGCCTACTTAGGTTTGCCAGTGTATGCAATCATCCTGTGAGTACAGCAACTTTTGTGTCTTCAAAGAACAATAAGTAACCTGCATCCATCTGATGGTTAGGCAAACTTTAATTACTCTGTGATTATCACAACATTAGCTAACCTTAGGAGACCTAAAGGGTGCTCTGGGCAGACTGGCTGCTCAGCAATGGAGCCAGTACAGACAGTCTAGAGGAAATCATGTAGGAAAACCTACACTTTAGAACACATAATTCATATTTCAAGATTCCCCCTGTACTTCAAATTTTGCTGAGAATTCTCCTTCAGGTAAGGAGCCATTCCACACATGTTCATTGCTACTCTAACTCATTATTTCATTTAATTTTTAATGGCTAAGAAAACAATTTGGCTATCTTATCTGTATTGCTGCTGTAAGCCCTAAGAAACTCCATAATTATTTCAGCTCACATCAGCAAAATCCTACAGAACTCAACCCTTAGCATCTTAAAATTTATGGCAAGTAATTCATTTGGCAGGAAATGATACCACTTCAAGAATTCAGCATATCCACATATACAAGATTTCCACAAATGTTTGCATTGTGAGACCTTACATTTCCATATTTGCTTGTATTAATACTTTGTATCAAATAAATGTGCTTGTTCAGTCTTTTATTTTATGTAAATCTCAGTGTGTATTATGTAACTGCTTATTAAAAACAGAGATGTGAATTCCATCGTCAAGAGATAAAGTGGGTTAAGGTGTCCTCTGTTTTGATCCCATGAAGTTAAATTAGAGACTTCATAACATTAGCAAAGGTATCTAGATGGCTTTGGAATTTACACCTCAATTATTTAAGAAAAAAGGTATTTGGGGCTTTGGTATGCATCCTGCACCCTGTGACATTCACATAGGTACTTTGAAATTTTACCTTATGTCATTCTGATCCAGGTTTTGGTGAAAGATCTGTGTGGTATTTGTAGTCCACTGAAACTGGTGTCTAGGACATGATTAAAATAATGCCAAAAATACTGAAAAACTGAAGACAAAAGCCAGACTTGCACTATCTCTGTGAAACAAGACCACTATTTCCTGGCCAGCTGACATGTGAAGGGTGGAGTATTCAGAAAGTGGGGAATCAAAGAAGGATTTCCCAGCGTGAGATTTTCTCCCACAAAATGGTCTGTGAGTGGAGCAGCAGGACCTTCACTGTGCCAGCCCAGCAGCACCACCTTGTGTGTGTGTGTGCTCACGTTACTCCTGTATTACCTGCCAGGACCTAGTGAGGTTTGCAAGTTCTAGTGCACATCCTGCTGTAGTAGCATATTACATCTTGCATAGAAAAAAAACAAATCAGACATATGTCAGTCCTAGAGGAACTAAAATACTTCTTATATCCAATTATCCTTATGTGCACACAGTACTGATATTTGCATGTTTCATTCCACCTCCAGGACAGCATTAGGAGGGATATTTTCACAGGGTAGCATGTGCATCTCTGCAGAGTTCTGTTATATTCTTAAAATGAAAGCTGAAACTATATTAGTCTGTTGTCATTATAAAGTAAGTTTGATGCATAAATTATTTGTGAAACACTGTATGAAATGTGTTCCAGATTTCAGCACGGCTGGAACAATTTACTCCAAGAGTACAGAACTGCATATCCATGAAGGCCAGAAGATGTTTCTAGATCATGACATAAAACTGTGCTCCTTTTTCTGTTTTCAGTACTTCCAGACTTGTCTAGTCCAGCTTACACTCAGTACCTTTAGAGCTGTATTAAGGATACTATCTGCAAACTGAGGACATATCTTAAAGCCCTGTAAAAGTTCTGTTTTCAGAAACAATCAATCTGAAAATAGAAAACCCTAATGTGGACAAGACTGAGAACGCAGAATGTGATGAGAACTTGCACACCTCATACTGAGAAACGTCTTTGTTTCTATTTCTGTAACATGAAATTTGTCTGGTTAATATGTGCTCCGTCTGTGTTTTCCCCCTCAAGAGGATTCCACAATCAAGATTTTGACTTGACAGGGACAACCCTGAGTCATCTAAAAATAGCAAGAGAGATAACATATTCCTGAGCTTGCATCTAGGGTTTATACCTTACTCTGTAAAAGCTCTTCCTTGCTTTGAAGGACAGTAAGGTAACAAGGATGCTTAATGTAAGTTGTCTGAAATATTTTGCCAAATATAAATATATACCTTGTAAATGTTGCACCACTTCACTTTGGCACCCAGTACTACCAGTCCTGAATATGCCCTGCACGTCTGCCTTTGTTGCTTGGGACAGAGGAAACTCAGTAAGAAAAAACTGCTTAAACTGTGTTATGAATCACAAAAGTAGAAAAGGCATGAAAGTAAGCCCTGCTCCTTACAAATCCTCTCTGCAGGAAAATAATTTTGGGTGATATAACTAGAAGAGTAGATATGCAAAAATGTGGTCTTAAAGAATCAAATAGCCAGTGAGGGGTTCATTTTCTACCATGATCTAGTTTTCTATACATTTGGGTAACATACTACTGGTTTCATTACACTCATCTGCCATATTTTTGACAGTGCTGCCTGCTGCTAAATCAGTATTTGCTGTTGGGTAACACTCTCTGTTTCTTCACATTCTGACTAGAAACAGATAATACCTTCCTGCTTGACAGTATCATTCAGATATTTTACAGAAATAAATCTGTATTTCTGCAGTGATTTCACAAGGCACGTCCAGAGCTCACAGCTCTCAAGGGAATTAAGTTACACAAAAACTGCTTTGTGGCAGTAAATCCCATTCCTCCTTCACACATGTGGAAACAGAGGTCTTGGAGAGACCATCAGAGCACCCAGAACAGAAGGTAGGTTCTGTGGCTCCCAGCACTGCCTGGCACTATTTCTTGATTGACGTCTCTAAGAAAGTTTTGAAACAAAGGTCTTTACTGTCCTCACAAACATTTACCACTGTATTCAAATGTTTTTATGGAGTGCTAGTGTTCCACCCTTGCAGAGCCGGCTGGCCAATGCTGTGCCAGGTTGTGCTCTCAGCCCTGCTGTGGCTGCAGATGACCACATCTGAGCCAGCTCCAGCGTCCTGCAGTGGTGGTGGGCAGGAAGCTGATGTGGGAAATACTGAGCACATCCTGAGCACACACTTGGGCAGTAAGACCCTGCTGGTGCCTACACAGCAGCTGATGGCTTTTGCTGACTGTATCCAGCTAATTATTAGCTCTGGCTGCAATCCTTGTGGTCAGGAGCTGACTGCGGAACAGACATACCTCAGTCAACAGCTCAGCTTTTACCCACTGAAAGACTCTTCTGTCAGGAAATTCAAGCCAATTAGACCTACAAACTCTTCCAAGCCGGTCAATTTTGGTTTTCTGTTATTGAATAAACTCAAATAACATTATCATGGCAAGGAAAATACAGCCACTTGCTATTAAAGAAAATGATAAAATTAAATCTACACTAGTCTCTGGAGTGGTGATGTCTGAAAACAAGCATTAGTCCTTTCTTGTGAGAGGCAGGTGGTTACAGGAATTTACAGAAGAAATCTCCTTTCATGTCAGTATAGCTTTCTTTTCTTTTCTAAGCTGCACTGTTGGCTAAAGCTGAAAATGGGCAGTTGTCAGCGACAGATTTAAATTACTATTCTTTCTGTATTGACTCTGAAGACTTTTGACATGATGGATTAAATCATCAGTGCTCTTTCTCTGTTCAAAAGTAAACTCAACAGCAGGAAGCTGTGTATCCTTGTTCCTGTGTTACCCACACGAGGCCCAGCTCACACTGTTTACTCCTGCCCACTTCAACATTGAAAATCACACCCTGCTCTGCTGAAGGCATGTCTGCCTCCCTGCATGCACCATACCTCAGATGAGGAAACTGAGCATCCATATCATTAAAAGTTATTCAGAGTCAGCTACAGAAAACACGAGGGCACTCTGGTGTCCACTCTTCCTGTGCATAGCAAGAAGCCTGCCTAGCAAGCACTGCTGCATTTCTTGTGTTGCTCCTTGGCTGTGGGAGCACCAACCACCACCTCCCTGCTTGCCTTGGCTTCCACAAGCTGTCACATTAAAGGCACTCTGACAGCTGGTATATCCCACCATGCACAAAGAAGCTCAGAAGCATCACTCCTGCAAGGTTTTATAGCTACCTTTCAGGTTCCACTTGACTGTTTTACAGCAGAAAACATAATGTTGTCACGAGTGCTGAGGCGTCAGAACTCAGGACATCTCTCTGGCTGTCCTGGATGGCTCGAGCACCTGCCAGGGGGCTCAGAGACCTTGGCACTGAGCCCAAGACGCCTGTGACTTTGATTTTAACCCATGGAGCAAATTACTACCTTTATATGAAGAATTACAAGTCAAGAGAGCTTAAATAGAATAATAGTTTATCACAGGGTGAAAACTAGAATGTTGGAGGTTTTAGAATGGGGGCTCGGGGTCCCAAGATGGAGGAATCTGGGAGTTTCCAGTCTTTCTCCTTCTTCTTGACCTCCATCTTCTGCTGTGATGGTGGCAATTTTGGGTTGGTTTAAGGTAGAAGCCCACTGTCTAACATAGGTGATAGGTATTGGGAAATTATGGTAAATAATGCACATGTAGTTTTTAGTATAAAAGACAACACCACCTCTGAGAGTGGTCAGCGTGCCTCTGTCTGACCTGCTGAACAGACCTCAGCAGGCCAGAGAAAGAATGTTATAGAAAACAAACAATAAACAACCTTGAAACCGAGAACAGAAGAATCCTGACTTCTTCTTCAACTGCCAGGCTGGGAAAAAGAGACTTGTACATATCTTGGGGTCACTCTGATCAGCAGAAATCCTGAGACTGAGGATTGGCTTTGCTGAATCAAGGAGTCTGTAAATAGCCTATTCTTGAACCCCCAAAATTCCATAGTAGTTGCGATGCTACTGACCAAAATGGGTTTCTGACCCTTATTTCACTGATCCCCTTTTTCTAGGCAGCATTGCTAAATAGAGAACTACTTCATTCTGCAACAATTGCAATGATAGATAAACTCTGAAACTCTTCCCAAAAGTGGGAAGGTCCAGAAGGCCTTTAGCTAGTTGGCCTTTGTGAACACAAAATCCCTCCTGACCAACCTAGTAGACTTCTCTGACAACCTGACTAGCTTGATGGACAAGATGAGAACAGTGGATGTTTATCTTGATTTTAGAAGCTTTTAACACTGTTCCCCATTCCATTCTTATGGTGGAAATTAATGAAGTAGAGACTAGACTCAGGGGTTTATGATCAGCAGTACTAAGTCCAAGCAGTGCCCAGTCAGTATTGGTGCCTCTCAGGGTCAACATTGGGAAAAATACTGTTTAATAACTTCATTAATGACGTGAAGGGACAGAGTGCATCTCACAAAGTTTGCAGATGATGCAAAACTGGGAGGAGTGACCACTGCAGCAGATTCAGCCTTGACAGGCTGGAATGCTGGCCAGTGAGGAATCTCCTAAAGTTCAACAAAGATAAATGGCAAAAACCAACCCCAGGCACCAGAACATGCTGGGGGCTGATCAGCTGCAGTGTATCTTCCCAGAGAATGGATCTGGAGAACTGGTGGAGGGTAGGTAGATCATGAGCCAGCAATGTACATATGGAATAATTGTACTGTAAAGAGTTACACAACTTAGGAATCTTCCTGGTCTCTGCCGAATTTGCCAGAAGAGAGTTAGTCCACTATTTTAAACATGCCACGTCCCTTGAAATATTTCTTATGCTCATGGTTGATCATTTGCTTAAGTGTTCTCTAGTAAGACTGTTGTAGAGAAGAGTTTATTACTGTTTAATAAAAAGAGATTTCTAAAAACAACAAAAACAAATGCACAACAACAAATGCAGTTTTGCCAAGGGACTTTCTTCCTTCACTGCTAATATTTCTTCTTTGAAATATTTTGGAAAAACTATTCTTTTGTGAATACGGGAAAATCCTAAGTTTCTTCCCAAACAATCCTTTTTATATGAGATACTTCAAGACATATATAGACCATATCTTAAAATTTTTCAGTTCCCAAATTTCTCTTCCTTCTCCTCCACTAACTTTTCTATGGTAAATTAGGAATAAGCTTCCTGTGTAATTTCATTTAAAAAAAAAATCTGCTGCTTGGTGTGCTCTTACAGAAGTGTAATAAATTTAGGAAGACACTCTCCCAGCAACCTCAACAGGTTGCTGAGTCCTGCTTATATGGATGAGTGTAAGAAGCCTCACATCCAATTCACATCTGCACCAAGGCAGACCTGAGTTAAATCAGTGCTCACAGTGAGGGAGCACAGTCCTGGAGGCAGAGCTGTGAATTGCTTTTTTTCTGCAGATTATGCAAGACAACTGTGTCAGTCATACACAGTGGTTGACTGAGGAAGGGCAAGCCTGGAGGAAGACTGGAAACAGGTATGAGCTGCCATCAGGACACTTTATCTGCCTACAGTCCTTTGTTTTTCTCTGAATTGAGCTTAGGGACAAAACACAAGATACCATGGGCTAAATTAGTGATCCTTGTGGCTAACTGCACCCACAAGGCAAAGACCCAGCAGTTCTTTGGTAGAGCAAGGCAAAGGGGCAGTCTGAACAGAGAGTCTATGTATGAGACTAATGGAGATATGAGGATCAATCCTTTTTGTGTGAGTCTCCATTAGTCTCATACCTACCTTCCTGTGATACCCTGGAACATCTTTGGTGCCTTTGGATATCTAGATCAGGCAGCTGTGTTCCTTGCTGGATGTGGACCATGAGAGGAGTCAAGAGACAAAAAAGACCTGGTGCCATGTGAGATGTGTGACACACCTGCATGGGCTGGCAGGTTTGTCACAGGACCTAGGAAGGCCCATTGTTCCCTAGAAGGGCAGGAGAAGCTCACCTGGGCTTCTCTAGGGTTTCTAAAACACATATATGGACAGCTGGATCCTACTCCCAGTATTTTTTTCAGACACAGAAAGTGCTACTGGCAATCATACGGCTGGTTGAAAAATGAAATTTATCTTTTTTTTTTCTTTACTGTAATACATTTCAGCTAGTGGTGTCTCTATAGGTAATATTTGCATGAGCATGTGTCATCTTCCAGGGTATCTTAAAAACCTTTGCTTTGGCTCTCCTGTCCCTAACTGGTAGCTTGTTCTATTCCCTAGCAGCTGGCTGGGGACCTTTTGGGAGAGAGAAGAGGGAACAGGGCAAAGTTGTGTGTTTATGGTATAAATTGCTATGAATTGCTGGATGAAACAACACTTTGTAACTGCAGAAAGGCCTGCTGTTCACTCACAAGTGCCTCACGACAGAGCATGTGGATAATGAGAGGCACTGTTCTGCCAGCCACTCAAATGGCAACAGGGACTTGGCATGGAAAGAAAGGAATTTGAAAAATAATTATAAAGGTTTCCCCCCATAAAAGGCAATTTGGGGGGCACACAGAAGCAGAACTTTTCTCTGACAGGCAGGGTGCTCCTCGGCCTCCCCTGACACACTTTGGTTCAATCAAGCCATTCTCCTCAAAGTGTTAGGGATTTATTGTTTCTCTTTTTTTATCAGTTTCACATATTTGGAGAAGACACAGGGAAGTGAGGCACTGTTTTGTGAAGTTGGCAAAAAGTCCCAAAAAATAACATTTCAAGGTCCAAACTATGACTGTAGAAATCATTGACCTCATGTCTTACTTCTTCCCTTCTAGCCAACTTTACTTCATTTGAAATATATGATTTTCTACCTGTCCTTTTCATTTTCAGGTTCTTTTGTCTTAACCTAAGGAAATAAGAATACCAGATGCCTTTTAGTCTCCTTACATAGTATCTAAAGCTACATTTAAAGAAAAACATCCTATATTGAGTCAAAAATGCTATAATGATAATATTTTTATCTGGAAAATTGCCATCTGTGGAAACTTGCTCTGTGCTTTGCATTACCAAATGCAAAATATCATTAAACACTTTTCCTTATTCTTTGATTTTTTGAACAAAACCTTGATTTGAATTCGGATTAATTTTCCATTGGCATTTCAAAGTGGAAGATGAACAGCAGTTTCAGTACTACAACTATAATTTACTTTGGATGCTTTTACAGATTTTTTGTATCAGAAACTTGGTTTACAGAAAATGCTTCAGGGCTTTACATTTGCTGTGCAGTCTTCTTGCCTGTGCAAGAGTTCCTGATACCCATAAGATTCCTCACAGGGCAGAACTGTGCATTGCCAATGTGCATTTCCACTGCTTGGAAAATCAGTGGCAGACACAGGGCTTCCTCTTTGGCATAAGAAGAGTAAGATTTTGTTTGTTTCTTCTTTTTTAGAAATTCAGATCATGGTTTGTATTATTTCAAACCCTTCATTTAAGCTGTATTCAAATGCTCAGGACAAAAAACTTCTTCCCAAGTCAAATGAAGAAATTTTTCTCTAGGGACTGTGCTCAAGTTATGGTAGAACCGAGGAAGAAAATGTATTGATATTTAACTTCTGGAGCCACTCAATGTTATTGCTGACCTTATCTCTCACAGATCTGTGCTGTGCAAAACCCCACAGACTACTTTTGTTCTTTGTTGGCATAAAAAAATGCTGCAAAGGTTTTTTACTCCCCTGTCATTTGTCATCTCGCCTCCTTTCCAACCCCTGAAATCCATCCTTTCCCTATCTGTCCAAACCTGTAACATACTTATTCATCTTCTTTCTCAAGGGCACTAGATTTTCAAATCAGCCTTCTCTTTCCTTCCTCTAGACCTGGATAAAAATGAATAGCTTAATTTAATGGAAAAAAAAGACCTCTGCATTCGTTTCATTCCCCATTTGAATGAATAAGATATGTACAGCAGAAAAAAACCATAGAAATGGCAGGCCAGGCAGGCAAGAGCCCTGTTGCAGCATACCCACCTTCTCAGGAAAAGCTTGATGCTCATCCCATAATAACAGAGTTGCTGATTTCCTGGAAAGTGTCTGGAATTTTGGTCTTTATGTATGACTACCATCCTCCTTTGTCTTCTAATGTGTCAGTCTTTCCAAACTGGATAGAGAAGCCTAAGTTAAATGGATGAATATAGGCCACACATTAGACAGATGGTTTGGGAAAGAGGCCAGTCTGTTGTGTATTTGAGCAGTGCCTAACAACTTATTTAAGTCCTGTGCAAGAGTGGAGGGAGGTTTGTAAGTGCATTTGTTAGCACAGATGACAGGAATACACACAAGAGCTGACATAAACATACCACATTTAGGTTTTGAGATCTCTTCTGGGGTATATATGGCACAGTGTCTCAAAAGAAATATTCATCTGTGACAATTTCAGAATGTTTTACATGACAGAAATGTGAGATGATCATCCTAACCTCTCATTATATGCTCTTCTTTCCACACCCATGAGCACATTTTACTCCTCACATATGTCTAAATCACACTACTTTGAATAGTTTTACAATTCATGTGTGGTGTGATGTATATACACAAACAATGTAACCTTCCCTTCCAATATGAAATTTAAAAACAGGTGGCTTATACTGGAAGTTCAAACATGTTTTTAGTATACTGATTTGCACAAGGACTTCTTCTTAAAGAAGATGAGCTGGTGATTTAGATTTATTTTCACATTTATCAGGTACATTTTGTTAAGATCTCTTCAGAAATCCTCTGCAAATGCAACTGCTTTTTCTAAGATAAAATATAACAACTAATTGGATGTCTATAAAAAAGTCTTCTAATAGAGCTGAAACCACAGCGACATGAACCCTGACTATAAGTAATTAATTGCAAAATTAATGTCCTGTCCAAGACTGTCTGCCAGTAAGTGCTTAAGCAAGGGAGATCTGCAACTAATTTTTTCCTGCTCCTGTAAATCAGCAGTTCCTTCACTCAAGACCACAGTACACTTTTATTTCTCCACTAAGTTAGAGTTAAAATGCTTTAATAAGGTTGTTGGAAAGAGTCCTACTGACTCAAATGGATTTGGGGTTGTCTCTTGACCCTGGACCCACAAAACATTTCTAGAAGACTTTTTGTATGTTCAGATACATATTGCTCTTTTAGGTTTCCAAAGGCTATTCTATAATTCATACTTATTTCTGCCATGGTAGTACCTCAGAGTTCCTGTAAAGATACAGGTTTTGACTGATGAACACTGTATCTACAGAACAAAAAGCCCTCACTGAACTGAAATCAAAGGCCAAGAACATATCCCACTAAAGGACCCTACTGACAACTGAATTCTTTACTCTGTCACATTTTATTTTGCCCAAGCACCAAAAGCATCTTGTTTCAGTCTGTCTGTAAAAGGATCTTGTTTCCGTCTATCTTGTTTCAGTCTACCTTGTTTCAGTTCTGTCCTCAGACCTTGGAACAGTGTTGGTAGACAACATCTCTAAATATTTGACAATTCTTCTGTTTTTCCATACACCATCAACCAAACTCACTACAATGGCTGCCTCTTCATGCTGTGATGGTGATGAGTTTCATTAAAAAAAAACTGAAGAAAATTTAAAATGTATGTGTTCACGGTAAATATCCACAAAAAGGAAGAATACAGAAGAGGTCAGAGATCTTAAATCTCCCTGTGGTTTGATTAGCCCTAGCTAAGGATAATTTCAGCCTAGTTTCCGTTTTTTTTTTTTTTTTGCAGTTGTTCCATGGCATCAGGCAACATAGAAAAAGGAGGCAGAGCACAAAGACATCTCTGCACAGGTAAAAATTAAAATTACTAAGGGAGCAGAGATGTGCCTCACTTGTTTTTGGTGTTAAACTCATGCCTAGGAATCTCAGTCTTGTGCTCAGCCATGACCTGGAAAGCTGAAATCACCCCAAATGCAGAAGTGTGTAAGGATTTGTGAGGTGAGATCCAGCATTCAGTGCATTCATGGGGTGCTTGGTAGTTTATCACATATGATATAGTAGCACAGGTTACATCCTGTCCCTCCTGCTGTTGCCATATTGCCTGTAAGGCAGTAGCTTCCTAAATCACCTCTCACTGAGAGTTTTACACCTCTATGCTCCCTCCCAGTCAGACTTGGGGCAAAACAAAAATGGTGAGACTTCACAAAAGGACGTTCTTCAGCCCAGAAATTAAGATGTTTACTCTCATATTGATATTTAAGAGTATCTGACCAACTTTTCCTTCAGGGGCTTGAACATGCACTATGTCACCTCCCCATTTGACTTTGTTAACCCAGCAGTGAGGCTTTTATCAGCCCATTTTTTCCCCCATTGCTCCATTCTCATGTTCCAGGGGATTTCAAGAATTTTATATGAAATTGCTATTAGATCAGACAATGTAAATTTCCTTCCCATTTCTTTTATTCTTCAGGTGTCCTTTCCACTAATCCCACCCTCCAGCCAATGTAGGTTTTTTGAAGAAGGTGCAGGTGACAGAGAACTTGCTCCAGCAGATGGCCAGAGTCCGAGGAGATATGGAGACTGGACTGAAATGAGGTATCTGCTGCTGAGGGATATTGCACTGGGTGTACAGGTGCATAGGCCAACAACCAATCCCTGGCCAATAAAATGAAATGCAGTAACTTTGGCTGGGGATTTCAGGCATACATCATGCTAAGACCTGGATGTATATCAATGTTTAAGGCATGTGAGAAATTAGTTTAAAACTCCTCTATCAGAAGAGAAATTCTACCTATGTTACTCAGAAACACTGTATAAAATTTCTGCTGCATTGTGAAACAAATACTAGAGGCAATGTAACTCTGTTATTCTCTGTATAAGATTCAGTTGCCTCCACATAAATTTCTGATGCTATATCAAATGCCCAGGGTTATTTTACATTATTTCCCAGGTGGTATTCCAGAAATGTCCAAGCCTCCTAGAGATTATTTATCAAATTTGTTCCCATGCGGATGTCACAAATATCAATGGACATATAAAATGGTGCTGAAATAATTTAAGACTATCTTCTCCTCTTTTGAGATTAGAGTGTTGCAGTTATCTAACAACAGGACAGTTTTAAGGACCTAGGTTCTTCATTGGCATGAGGAAGGAACCACTCTTGTCCCAAACCTGGGCACCAGTTTCAGTAAGTGTCAACAGAGCTGCGAGTTCCATGGGGCAAGAGGGTACAAAACCAGAATCATCAGTGCTGCACAGTCTTCTGATGTGTAAATAAAAGCAAGGTAAAACCTGACTCAAAAAAATCCCCCAGGAGTAAAAGGTGAGACATGCTCTCATTGAGCACTGTGAATTTTAGGCTGTTTCATTCATTTAAGGGCTAATCATGCCTGATTACACATATATAACATACCCAGGTGAGCACCCAGAAATGCACAGTCAGGAAGCTGTTACTGATGAGAAGGTTAAATTTAAAGTACAGCCTTATTTCTTCTTATTATTATTCTTATTATTTCCTATTTCTTATTTCTAAAAAAGTATAGTAATACTTTTTTCAGAGGCTGACTTCTTTCACTTTCTTATATTAACTTTTAAGGACAGAGGACCTAATTCTGAGTACATTAAAGGAGGTGCGAATGAGAAATAATTTCACTGAGTTGAATTTTGTTTCACTTACACATCAAAGTCACAATTTTTTCTGAAGGTCTTGCTCTTGAGTTCACATTCAATTGAACACATGTAGACTTTGAAACACAGAGGAGCTGAATAAGCCTTTTAAGCAAATCCAGAAATTACTGAAAGGGTCATTAGACTTTATCAGGGCTCAAACAATTTTTTTTTTAATGTGGAGAAATTCTAAATTACTAAAATTAATACAAGATGTTCACAGGGTTCTCTAGTCACAACATAATGAGTCATAGACTCCAGCAACTTGGCTGATGTGTTTAAGTTAACTGCCCTTCATTACTGTGACACCACTATTATATATAATTGTAACAACACATCCAGATTGGCACCAGTGTTTGGTACAGATAAGAATTTCAGCTGATCAGTTAGATATGCTTCAAAGAAAATAATTGCTGCCCTAGGGTTACTTTAATCTCCACATTTTTGTGTGTATATGAAACATGTCATAACTGTCTTTTCCCTTCTACTGTGTGAAATATGTAAATCATTTCAGTTTAGAGTACACTTTACATGTATATGGCATCAGATTTAAATGCTTCTGAAATTCCATAGCATTAAAGGAAAAGTTTTTCTCACTCAATTAGTCCTTGAGCTGGAATCTCAGTACCACCTGAGAATTAGACTTACTTGCAAAGTAAGTTAGCCTTTTGAGAAGTGGCAGGAGGGAGGCTTGGGCAGTAGCTAACTATTCCTCATATTTTATAT
This sequence comes from Zonotrichia leucophrys gambelii, assembly GCF_028769735.1. Taxonomy (NCBI): domain Eukaryota; kingdom Metazoa; phylum Chordata; class Aves; order Passeriformes; family Passerellidae; genus Zonotrichia; species Zonotrichia leucophrys. The sequence continues at coordinate 18,304,612 of NC_088169.1, read as the reverse complement.
TCCCTGTGAGAGGAATTACACTGCAATTCTAAGTGGTAACCAGATGGGGGGAGGATAATATAAGAGCAACCTGAGTGTGTAAGTCTAGGAGAGGAGCAACATGGATTAAGATGACTGAAAAGGGGCTGATTCAAGCTTTGTCATCAGGAAAGCAGAATGTTACTGCTTCAAGGGTGAGGGATATATATTGTTTGATTTTGACCCAGTGCCAAACAGACTTAGAGGTTTTGTTGGTTTTCATACAACAAAAGGTTTCCCCTTCCCTGGATGTTACTGAGGGGTCCTGTTTGCACAATAAGCAACAACTGCAAAGAGTTATGTGAACAGCCCTGAATGTAATTTCATGCAATAAATAACCTTGTTAATGCCACCTGTGACCACTGGGCTTTGGCTACCAAAGGGTCTGGCTTTCTTCTCTGAAAAAGAAAGACCACAGAATCTTTGTGTCCACGAGGTGACAGCCTACTCACCTGGCTTGCATTACAAAGCCCACTGAACAAAATTGCGTCCTCCACTGAGGATATCAAAGGAACCAGAAGGAGGAGAAAGCCATTCCATCCTTCTTTGTGTCTGCAGCCTACAACATCAATCCAGAACTAAGTACTTTCTGAAAAGCATGCCTGTTCTTGTCAGGAGGAGGTTTGCAATCAAGGACAAAATTGTGTTTGTATAGTAAATCAAAGTTCCAGAGCTCTTTATTTCTGTCCCATTCCTATTCAGTAAGTTTCACTTTGGTTTTCAGAGTGCCATCAGCTTAGTGCTATTTCTGTCCTCCTTCCTCTTCTTCCTGTCTCCCTGTTTGGTTTGTTTCTTGGTGTCTATCTCTACCTGTGGCAGCTCCCACACAAAAACTCTCTACAGATTCTTTCCCAGTCAAGGTGCTTTCCCAAGTCAGCCCTTGGTTAAGTTATGAAGGCTGGTTGTGAAATGTCTTTGTAAGATCCTGCTCCACTTGGTTTTCAGCCCCATCAGAGCTTTGTCTGAAAGGGCAGGAACACCTTTCCTTGCTGGAAACTGGAATTCTAGACCATTGCTCTGTGTGCTGGGACCTTCCTCATAGAAGAGGCACCTAATCTCTTTCCATACAGTAAATAAGTTTCAGGTCACAAATATTTCAGGAAAAAAACCTCAAACAAACAAGCAACAGCAAAAAGAGCAAAACCCAAACCCAACAGATCACTGTCAGCTAGCTCAGTATTTGTTCTTATTAGTAAAGCAACTCTCATTGCTCAGCTGAGGTGTAATTCCATTTCATACTTGCTTTTATCTATGCAGTGCACTCCTTTCCATGGCTGGCCCAGGATGTCTTTGCAGCATCACTGTTCTCTTGTTTTTAGGGTCCTTATGTGTATCTGCATAAGTATTTCAAGAGCATTCACCTCCAGCAGAGACTAGTGGAGTCACTGTCTGCTGCATTACACATCAATAAATGCTGAAAAACCCAACATTATTTTGGCTGACCCTTAAAAGCAGACTGCGTCTACTTTAGAAGAGATGAAAAGGGAATTAATGACTGAAATAAATGACTTGAAGGAAAAGGTTTGGAACAGATCAGACCACTTGTGGCAGTTTTCATCCTGAGGGATGTCTGTCAGTCGTCTTATAGACAATGTGCTTTTGGAAAGAAAAATTATTTTGCACTAGGACTCAAGTTACAAGCTCTGAGCTGAAAAAAAAATCCAATAGCACACAAAAAACTCCCCCAACTATAGAAGGAAAAGGTGTGAATTAATTGCAGCAAGAAAAGCAGACTATAGACATAAATACTTCCCTCTATTAGTAGGTTACAAAATACAGTAATGGAAGACTTTTGACAAAGTTGTGGAAGAGATTGTGTTTGTGCAGAATTGGCACAATAGGGTTTAACCCATGGTATGTACCCAGAGATTGCATCTAGACTCATCTTTTAGGAAGTCCTATAGGACCATTGTCCTCTGATTTTCAAGGTCAAGGAACTGGTAGAAGTCATTTTAACACTCTTCTGCCCTGTTTGCCAGGGCTACTTTTTCCTGGAAATATAGGTGCAAGGAGGAGAGGGTTGCAGAACAAAGACAGATAGGATCTGGATGAGCCTGAGCTGCATGTCTTTGCATCATGGATTAAGATTCATGTACACACAAGCTGTACAGAAATACAGACCTCCACTGCATACAGAGTTAGAAAAGCATGAGTTTCCAAGGCCTGTACTGAACAGGCATTAAATAGTGAAAAATTCAGTAATATAAAGAAAATCTACTCCAGAATTTCAGGAAATACCAATCCATGGAGGAGGACAGAAGGCCAGGCTTGCACTTTGGCAGGGCTTGCAAACCACATTGAGGGATAGGACACAGATAGGACACGTGTATTGCTACTGCAGTATACCAGTATGCAAGTAAGCCCTGTGTCCTGTGACTTTGAACACACAGCTCCTGTAGACTGAAGGCAAGCACCTCAGATGGAAATCCTTCTCAGAAGGAGTCTAGAGATCTGTGACTTGGAAGAAACTTCTGCGGCAGAGGTACAAAACTCTATTTAGAGATTAATCCTCAGTGATACAATATCATATACAGGGCAGCAGAGCCCTATCTTGTTTTGGACCTGGTACTTTTTAATATTTTGAATAATGGCCTGAAAGTTGAAGGATAATATTAAGCATAGGAAGGATAATTAAATCTACAGATGGCAATAATTTGTGAGGGATAGGACATCTAGGACAGACACCAATTTCGTTCTATATCTCAGAGTGCCCACACAAGCAGTCCTGCACCACACAGTGCTGCCATCATGTGTGTGTGGAGACCCAGAGGCAGGTTTCATGCAGTCACCACCAACAGCAGTGGCAGTGGCCAGTGAAGCTGCTGGGTGCTGACATGGTCATGGCTGCTACAGCCCCTTGTACCCTGGTAGCCATGGGGATTTGCAAGGCAATGGGCACAGAGACAGTGTGTGCACTTCAGGTCACCACAGAAAAAACCTGGTCATCTAAAAGAGATTTAGCAACGCACAGTGAGGAGGTAAATCACAAACTGAGGTGAGCATACAAAGGCTGCTAGCTCAGACATGACCTGCAAGGACTTCCACAGCACCCCAGTACATCTTTTATTTCCTTTATTGCTCAACTCACTAAGTTGTACTGTGATTCACTTCAAGAACAATGGAAAAAAGGCTACCTGCATGAGTTCTCTCTTATTTTTATGTTTCCTGGAAGTGTCTAGAAAGCAATGAAATTGATGCTTTAATATGCATGGAAATTTATGAAAACAACAGGATTTCATTTCCTAATATAATTGCTGAATTGATTTGCGTATGCAGTGAACTGCTCTGATTTTCTTAGTGGCAATAATAAAGCAGTGTCTGCAGTAATTTAGCAGGTGTTCACAGCTATTCCAAGTGTATGTAAAAGGTTACCACTTTGATTTAAAAGGTTCATTCAAACTCTTCTTTCACTTTGCAGAAGTCTAATGGAAGATGAAAGGTTCAAGGTAATGAGAACAAAGCACATTTGAATCCAGGATATAATTTTTTCCCAGAAAGTCTGAGGTTTTTTTTTCATATCTCCAGGACATTCTGATAAGAGTTACTTTTTTCTTGCCTTTTTTTTTTCCTTAATATCTTACTCTGCCTATCTTGAAAATTAGGTTTACATTTACGGCTCTAATATTTCTTAAGTGTATTCTAGTTAAGTCTTATTTTTGTTCAAGAGAGACAAAATACACTACCTTCAGCATGAAACAGTTGGTATTTCCCATTCTTCCATTCCCCTTTTAAATAATTCTAAATGAAGAGCTATGTCAGATTGATAAATTTAGGTGAATGAAGCCGTTAAGCTCCACATTTCTTGCAAGATTAAGACACACTTTTCTTGCATACTTTACAACAAGAGGCTGAGGGCACCGCTTATGATAATACAGAGGGTCTTACTGAAGGTGAATGAGAGGAGAAGTTAGTTACTGACACCTCTCCACAGACTTGTCTGGTGTTTCTCTCAGGGGAACAGTTAAAATCCTCGTGGTGAGAGCTGTGTGAAATGCTCCTGGCAAGCCTCACCTTACAGTTAAAGATTTCGTGACTTTTTAAAATCTTTGCCTGAGGTTTTCAAAGCAGAGAGGGCTCCTCACACAGGTGTTAGGCAGGAAATCTTTCAACAGCCTTCTCTCTCATCACAGCACAAACATAAGCTATTTTATCTCTATTTCCATTCCTGCAGGATAGAAAGTGGGAAACACTGTCAGAAATGTATGATATGAGTTAGAAACTGTAAAAGGAGAAGAGCAATTACCACGAAATCCTCGAAGGTATGAGTTTCTCCAGAAAAGGAAAGATTTTGGTTAAGAACACAGGCAGTTCTTAAGATTCCTCAAATTGGTTTCTGGACCTCCTAAAAGCTTATTTTATCACACTGGAAGAGACTCTCAGGCCCAGACCACATTTAGTTTCCTAATTTCTTATTCCTTATGAGCACCTGAATTTCAAAGGAGCCTTTGGAAGGGGCATTTACTCTTTGTGCTGAATTTTTCACATATACCAGATTGGGAGCAGATAATCCTGCCAGCTTCCACAGAAATGTTGTGCAGTTAATAGCCTGCATTTCCATGAAGTGCTTTAAAATGACAAGGAGAATCATTGCAGGTAGGCAGAGAAAAAACACTGGAGTCACTTCAGTCCATCAGCTTCTAAATATGTCCTAGAGATCTTATTGCTGTGTACATTAAAGCTTTAGCAGTAAAATCTCCCTTTGTTTGCTGAGCACAGTACACATGACAGAGAGGAGAGTTCATGAAGTTCTCTATTCAAACACACAATTAGTTCTCCTGAGTCTCTAATGATTTGTCTTATGAAACCTGCTGGGGGTTTCTCATTTTAAGAGTTAAATTGATTCAGTCACGTTAAAGGGAATAATCTATTTACTTCTGTTCCAAACACATTTATTACTCTTCCATTTTCTTTCTATCAAGGCAGTGCACTGCTGTCCCATTTCATCATTTTACAGGGAATCATCCTGTTCTGCCTTCTGTTCTGCCAGCCTGTCAGGAATAAATAGTGGAGAAGAGGGCATGCCAGGTGGTCACCATGGAGAGAACCACACAGAGAAACTAATTGGGCACTGTGGTTTTGGTTTGAAAAGGGCACAGATGTGAGATTTCTGGGACAGCACACATGGCAAAATAGCAACATGGGACAAGAGATGGTAATTCAGGACTGGAATAGGATGCCTAAATCCTTCATCTGGCCAGAGATCTTGGGTAAAACTCAGTTGTTACATAAATAATGGACTTTGAAGGAACTATTTCTGCTGATGGGTGAAATTACTCCCATCAATAGTAGTTGGATCTGGGTATATGGGTTTCATTCACAACACACCAGAGTCCCAGATGCCTCCCCTTGGAGTTACAAGAAAGACCACAAAACTTGTACAGATTCAGAGGCATTGCTGCTGATGGGAAATTTAGTGAAATGTTTGCTTCACAACTTGCCTAGATTAACTGCAGGAAAAGAGTGCACACCTGAAAAGACATTTAAAAGTTGCGTAACTACATTTTTGCATGGACCTTCAGTTCTCAAAATTACCTTGCAATTCTTTTGATTCACATGGGACTTACAGATTTACAGTTCCTCACAGCACGCAACACCACATCACATCACTGTTGGCCTCTCTGAGGACAGCAAACACTTCTTCAATAATGAAGAATATAATTGCAGGAAGAAGAGAGATTTGTGAAACTAGTAGGGTAGATAACTGTTTTCTCCCCAGGTTTCTTTGCTTTGAAAATGCCATTTAACACAATACCACAAGACCAGACACTGTCCTGCCAGTTTTAGCTTTTAGCAAGGTGAATAGTATGCAGAGTGACAGGCTGATTTTCTTTGTGTCTTTAGGTGAGCAGTAGATATGGTCTGTGGTTCTCAAGTTCAGGCCTGGTACATGAGTGTGCTGAAATTTTAAGGTGATGTAGTTTTATAGGCATTTTGAGACTAAAACTTTCCCTTCACTTTATTAAATCGTGTGATGCTACTAAGTCAGTGATACGCTTTATTCCAAGAAATAATATCTAGTAATTGCAATTTTTTTGAACATTTTTAATCACTTGCACATTCAGTGGAACTTGGTTCCACTGATCTTCAAATTATGGAAATAGTCTTCATGTGAGGTGTTCCATTGGTTTGTAAGCCATTTTTGCACCACAAACGTTTGTGTCATCAGGCAGCTTTCTGAAGCATTTCTTATCTTGCCAGAAATACCAGTTTTTGTCTATAACAAAACAGACCTATTGTAGAAAGGATGTATTGCTACACTGAAATATAGGGCACAGAGCAAATGATCTTTCTTCTGATATGTCTCTTTATATAACCAGCGTTGTCATGACAACTGCAGAGCAGAGTTGCGTTTCTGTAGCAGATGCATGACTAAGGGCCTTTGTCTTACTGATGAACGTCTGCAATTCTCAGCTTCTCAGCAACAGAAAACACAAATAACCATCCCACACAATTTGTTCCTACTCACAGAACTTTCTGTGTAAATGGCACATTACTTCTAAACAGGGAAAACTTTTGATTCTGCCAGCACTTTGCGCTTGGGAGCCAAAGCAGCTCTGCAGACCGTACGTGGGTGGTGGGTGCAGGAGCGGGGATTGAGGGAGGAGCAGAGGAGCTGCCCACAACCTTCTCCCTTCTGTAATAAAGCAGATACCCCAATGCACGGCACTGATGAAGGAACCTACCATTCCCTTAGGTTCCTGATGAGTCTACTCCAATTTTTAGGTGATACCTTGCAGTGAGAATGTGTATAAAACAATAGGTGTAGTAAGTTAGAGAAACAGAAGCCTGGAAATTTAGGTGCTTTCTTCATTTCAAGGAATGAACTTATTCCTAGTGCCCACAAACCTTATGTCTCAGTTGTGTCACTTTAAGGCCAAGGGCAAAATACCTTCCTGACTGTCACAGGACTTTAATCAATGTTTTATTGATGGCTGTGAGATGATTCCCCCATGAAAAAAAGCACAGATAGGAATCAGCATTAGCCAGTTACAGAGAAGGAAACTAAGAGTGAGCTTACGCTGCATTAAACGGAGCTACTGTGATGTCCTGCTTTAGTGGACAGTAGAGTGCTTTGACAAAGGGCTGAGTGAAATTTGGGTTTGTAAGCTAATGAGTTACAGTTCAGATTTCTGGTGGACTCACATTAGCAGCCACCACTCCATCTGGGTCTCACAAATTTGCTTGGACACAGATTCATAAAATGGCTTGGGTTGAAAGAGACCTTAAAGATCATCTCATTCCAACCCTCCTGACATCCCAGTTGACATCAGGATGAGCAGCATATACATTGGATACTATTAAAAATGCTAGACAACACCTGGGATGTTGTCTGGGTCAGAGGCAAAATGGGAAATAGCTGAATATCATTACACACCACCAAGAAAATAATATTAAAAACTTCAAAACAGGACCAGTAATCTTTGGGAGCTTTGTCTAATCTACCACTGATTATGTAAAAAACACAGAAGCATGAAACCATGGACAATGAAGTTGAGTAACTAGCTTTTCATTTTATTTTGTAATTATTCAGTGGTGGAGTGCAACATCCAGGTCTGTCCTCGCTGCCAAGAAACTGAGCTTGAAATAGAGGAGTAGCCTTCTATAATATTCACTGTGCAGGCAAGGCAACTTAAACAGACAGAGTGTATTAAGGCCATCTCTTATTACAGGGTTTGTTGACACTGGGTTTCCATCAAAAAGAGCGCTATTATTCCGTGGTGCATTGCCTGTTGTAGTCAAATGCAGTGCTCTCAATTCCTGTGTTACAAAGGCAAAAACATAAGCTCAGAAATAAATACCAGTCAATTATCCCACAAAGCCATTTTCTGTTTCACTGTATCCTGCTGACATGTACAATATTGCAATGTAATACTAATGATCACTATCCTAGAATCTTTTTGAGTAGCAGTCTAGGAGCTTATAAAACACCCAGCCACTGCTGACCCTCACCTGTTACTTCCTGGGACTTTGCTGTTGTGTTATTTTGAACATTTTGCTGCTTCATATTTCCTTGCTGTTGGTTTGTAGACAGTAACTGGGAAATTTGGACTGCTGCAACATATTTTATATGAGTTGATCAACTCAGCTTTTGATCTTAGCAAGCATAAGTGCCTGCATGTTAGTTTCCTTTAACAATCCACAGAGAGAAAATAGGCATCTCTTGCTCTCCATAGACTGTGAAGGGAGCTGAGCTGTGTGTATCTCTGCCAAAGTAGGTATTGTAGCTTGTATCACAATGAGTTCTGCTTCTTTTGGACATTTCTGGCTGGAAAGCATTAGCTTAAATAATTACATGAAGCACAGAGTGGAGTAGGTGGGCTAGGAACCAGAACCTTTCTGGGCATATATGGCTATGAGGCCCATGCAAGGAGAAGCTCCCATGAAAACTCATAAGGATGACACCTGAAGCACCAAAATCAGGAGCAGACACACCTCTATTCAAAGTAGAGCTGTAGTTTCCCCCAGTTTACACAGATTTAATGAATCCTGAACTTTGTGTAAACCCTGTAGGTACAAGTGCCAATCACAGCTTAGAGGATACCGTGGCATCTTAGAATATTATATCTGGCAGGATGGAATAGCTTTGAGATAGTTTATATTGTCAGGTTGACTTATTTACCTGTCATAAGCACTGAAAGAAAATGTTTGTAAGTTTAGATCTTTCCAAAAAACCCCCAGTATCCCTCTTAGAGGTACACAAACAAAGATGCATATTTCAGATATACTGGCTGGGAATACTGCAGAGAAATAAAACACTTGCTCACTTCAGGAAAGTAGCAACAAATTTTCAGGGTTTGAAAAGCTCCAGATTAGGGATAGACATGTCAGATGCGTTGTCTTAACAAAAAAAAAGGAATTAATTGACGTTTTCCCACCTTTCTGACTGGCCTGGCAAGGCCTCTAACAGGACACTAAATGCCCAACACTGTCTGAGGAGCCACCAGATAGCTTTTGACTCAGGCAGCAATTTCTTCAGAAGTCCTTTGCCTTTTGTGCATTTCTTTGAGTTGCTTCCCTTTGTTGATCAACCACCACCACCTTTGATACTTTACTAATACCCCGCTGGGGGAACCACATATCAGACAGATTCCAAATGTGGATGGGTCCAGGTGGCTCCAGTCAGACAAAACAGAAGCTTATAGCCACCCTGTGGTGTTGAAATGTAATTAAAAGGGCTCCTCTCCTGCTATCTGTTTTCAGAGTAGCTGCTGGGAGAGCACAGGGCAGGGGACCATGCTGAGCCAGGATGCTGTGATCACTCCTTTGGCTCCACGCTGCTTGAGATGACAGAAGGCAGCAGATCACAAGTCAGCAGGGCACTGAAAAGCTCCTGCAACTGCTTTCTGTATGTATTATGTTGTAATAATGGCAAATGTGGACCCTTTGACCCACCCTGTCACCATGGGAAGGAAATAAAAAGGGAATTTCTCATTCTGGAAATTGTTCTGGTTTGCTTTTACCCCCCACAAATGATAAAATGGTCACACTCTGCTGCCAGGGACTGCCTGGGAGAGATAAAAAAGTTTCTTCCAAGGATTGGTTATAATTAGAGATTTTCCTTATTTTATGTAGCTCTTGGATGACAAATATCAAAAGCCATGAGCATGGCTGTTGGAATTGCAGGTATTGCTTGTACAGTTTGATTCACAGGGAAAAAGACATTCCAGAGTGCCAACACTGCCAATATGCAATTAACAGGAGAAATTATGTATACAGGTATTAAAGTAGAGCCAGCCATGCTAAAATCTGCTCTTGCATGCTTTATTATCTCCTTTCCCTCCCAACCATCTCCTCTTCCTCAATTTTAATAAGAACCCCATTGTCATAGAAAACCACTGATGGAAGCATAACCTGGAACAAGACTGGAATTTGTCGTGGGGTTTAATGGAAATCTATGGGCTTACAATGAGGAGTGCTTCAAAAAGGACTCAATTCTACCATCTTTCCTCTGACTGAATTGGCTGGAGTTTCTTAGTAAACTTATGAACAAGAGCTCTAAAATGCTCTGACACTTTCTGATAAATGACACTGCTGCTTCCCATCAGATGAGCCTTAGGAGGTCAGTTACACATTGGGAGCTCAGTTCAGGAGTGTTTTCTGCCTTAATGGAAAACAGCTGCAGAGGCAAACCTGCCAAAGCTGAGCAGGATATCAGCAAATCTGCACTATATAGGGTAATTACTCACTTCTGGAGGAAGACAACAAATAGAAAGCCCCTTCCTTTAATGTCTCCAGGGCCTCAAAGAAAATTATGTAAATTCAAAAGCTGATGACTGGAGACATCAATACAAACCTCCTCTACCAAGAGCCCAGTAGGGAAAAGACAAAATGGTTTCTCAGGTGTGAGGCTATGGGATATGTGAGAATTTTTATCTATACCATGGAAATTCATGCCAGGTGTGAACCCTCCCAAGGAGCCCCACACTGAGTGCAGCAGCCCTGTTACTGAAGCATTAACCTCAAGCAGGAAAACAGCAGGAAACACATGGTTGTTATGTGATCAAGACTTAATCAGCTGTGGCTGTCACTTGGTACTCATCTGCCTGTGCCTGTGAATGTGTTTGTGCCAGCTGCAGCAGTCCTGGAGGAGCCCAGCCTTGGGAGTCATTCCGGTGGGTTTGACCAGTGCTTCTGGCCAAAGTGAAAGATGAGGAGCTCTGGTGACAGTGGGGAACACCAGCTGGAGCAGCAAACTACACCTGGGAGCAATTCAGAGGCACTCAGCCGATCACAGGCCTGAAACACCTCTCCTACGAAGACAGGCTGAGTTGGGGCTGTTCAGCCTGGAGAAGAGAAGGCTTTGGGGGTATCTTGTAGCACTTTTCAGTACCTAAACAGGCTTACAAGGAGGCTTGAGAGGGACTTTTCGAAAGGGTCCGTAGTGCTAGGACAGGGGCCATTGGCTGTAAACTGAAGGAGGATAGTTTAGATTAGATATTAGGAAGAAATTCTTTACTATGGAGGTGGTGAGGCAGGAACAGGTTGCCAGGAGAGATTGTGGAGTCTTCCCCCAGAGCTCTTCAAGACAGGTTGGATAGGGCTCTGGTCTAGTGGAAGGCTCTCTGTCCATGGCAGAGATGTTGAAACTAGATGATCCTTAATGTCCCTTCCAACCCAAACCATTCTATGACCCAACAATTCTATAAGAAGTCTCTCACCTTCATTTGTTAGAAGAATTTAGAAATTCTCAGTTTGTGAAGCAGACTGTCTTACTCACTAGCTATTCCTTGGCTAAAGATAGATATCAGGACTTTCTTCACTTAAAAGTTATGTCCTGACTCGATGAACATGGTCATGCCATGTGTCATATGAGCATGTACTCCTGTCCTGAGACTGGTAGCTCTCCCAGTGGTGCCTTGCCTGCTGTGAGCAGCTACATAGGGCAAGCTTGGGGGAAGATGAGCCCCTCAACACACCCTGAAGCAAATGTAGAACTCCCTTTGCTCTCAGCTTTGTGTCTCAGGGCTGTTCCACAAGCAACAAAGCCCCCTAAACTTAAAGGACTTTTCTTACTTTATTCTTCTTTAAGCATAGAATAACTGTGTGACTGGAGAAACAGTCAATAATAAACTTTTCTCGCTGTCTGCCAAGAGAAATATCAATGGGAGCCAATTTTCTTTGCTGTGAAGATTGTTAGTGTCATCCACCCAAACTTGTCATACCAGCAGCAATACCCTGAAAACATTTAGAACTTTTTCTACTGCTGTAAGAATAACAGTGAACCCACAACAAAAGTCAATTGTACATAATACCTGCCACTGTGACATGTAAGACAGCACCATGGAAAATCACTGCTAGTGCCAAACACTAGCACAAATCCTGACTAGGAACAACTGACTTGTAATTTTAAAGGCTAAAGACAAAATATTCTTCTGCAGTAATTTCTCAGCATAAAATATGAAGTCAAGTCCAGACAATTATGGCTTCAGGATAGGCTGTTTAAAAGTATCAGAAACATAATGCAAAACCACTTGCATTTGTTCCAGTGAAAATGATAAAATTTTGCAAATTCGTCTGTAACACGTGGAGTTTTAAGTAAGAAAATTCAAATATATCTGTACTTGCAATCTCCTGCTCCATTTGCCTCAGACCTCTTACAAATTGTTAATAGCTTTCCTTGTCTGGTAACAATATCTCATAACCTGTGTAGTCTATATTGACCTATAGGTTCCTCAGTGCAAAAGAACAAAGATTCAGTGTGGAAGCCAGCTTATTTTTGTACATTATCTTCTAGCTGTTTCAAATTCATAAGATGTCATCTGAAAGAGAACTCAGTTTGTTTCCTGTTGAACAAATGCCTGTGGACCTATTGCCATGGAATTTGGTCCCATTTCATTTGAAACAGAAGCCTTCTCTGCAACTGGCAGGCATACCTAGGAGTGCATGACTTTCTTACAATGGTTTTATAAAGCAGTTTCGAAAACAGATTTGATTTGGTTAAAGAAAGTTCTTAAACTAATTTTGAGCAAGAGGATAAATATTTTTTATTGCTGGATGGATGGGTCACCTCCTCTTGACAAGTGTGTTTTGCTTTCCCACTACTGTTTGCTTTTAATATTCAGTTGCATACATTCAGGCCAGCTATGCTGATGCCCCACAGGAAGAAAAATCAGCAATGTATTCAAGTGTATTCCAAGTGCAATTTTGTTTTATTGCTTACATATGCCAGTCCTGGAATAAAGGATGTTCAAGAGATGCTTCCCAAACTCAGCTCTGACTCAAAAATGACCACAGGACAGAGATCAAATTTTCTGAATCCCCGTTATCCTAGAACAGCCACAGTCTATATAGAGAAAATTGCTTTTAAAAAAATCCAGAACCTAAGGTTCCAACACTGTCTAGGACATCATTATATTTCTCCCTACACTAGGAAACTTGTAAAACCATGGTTGCCAGTACTATCTGGTGTTACAGGCTACAATCATGTCCTTAAAACCATGCCTCTGGTCTGTTGCTGTGACTGCTTTCAGAGTCACCAAACAGCAAGATTGTGGGACTGACATTTGTGCAAAGAAATTTCTGTTCTCTTTTTTAGAAACTGATTCTGAGACAATTTAGTTTTGCAGAGGTGGCAAACTTCTTTCTCCCCTTGTTTCTTCCTCTACAGTTTGATGCTGCTAATTGAGGTTTGTCAAAAAAGGCAATGTGTTTATTTATGTAAAGGCTAGGTGATAGGTATCTGTAGTGGGTCTAGTGCTGGCCAAACACCAGCGCACCCACAAGAATTACTTACTCATTTTCTGGTGCAAGATAAGGATTAGGACAGCAAAGAAGGCTCAAAACTTTAAAGAGTATAAAGAAAACTTTATTAACAGAACTAAAAGAAAAATAGTAAGAAACCAGAATAAACCTTCAGAACATTTCTCTTCCCCCCAACTCCTCCCTCTTTTCTTACTTACAAAGTAAAGAGACAAAAATTTGGTATTTTCAGTAGTTTACTACTTCAAAAAAATATTTCTTCAGAAAGATTTTTACTTAGGGAGAGGCATCTCTCTTGCCACGCCATAGAGACTTTCCCACAAGAAACTCTCATGGTTTTAATTTTCACAAATAGCAGCTGCCCAGAAAATCTGCAATTGTGAAGTCCCTCCCATGGCTTGGTAGTTTTCCCACAACTACCACCATGGGTCATCTTAGCTTATTGGGATGCAATTTTAAGGATGAGATGTCCTGGTATAGAAATAACAAGTTATCTTATTTTATGCCTGGGAACAGAGGTTTTATTCTATTCCTGTAGCAAGGTTTTTCACCTTTCTCATTTCTCTCTGTTCAAGCTTCTCATGGAATCACAGCTACTTCAGCATCAGCTTGCTTCAGCCTGAGTGCCTCTGCACATAGCTGCAGTTAGAATGCCACATCCCCTAATGCATTCCATGAGTTACAGGGAAAAGAAGTCTGATGTATCAATTGTATCTTCACCATAGCCTTACAAGACAATTTCAGCCCAAGACTAAGGCATCTCTTCATTTTCCTTCCATCGTGGATTTGACTCCTTCTTCACTGACCTTGCTGTATCTATGTTGTTTGTGTCTTCACCCTTTCCTTTTTTTCCCACTCAAGAGATGATGATGTCTGTAAGTTTCACCTGTGCACTAAGAGAGTTAGTATCTCACCAGGCCTGTGGATGGTTCAGGATCTCTGCCTGGCAGTGGCCACTCTGGCTGGACAGCTGTTTCCTGGCCCGTGCCACACTCAATTCCAGCCCAGAGCTGCTTTCTGTGCAGGCTACAGGGCCAGCTCTGTTCTCAGCCACGTGATTTTCCACAGCGCCACCAGGATGGCTCGGCAGCTTGTGGCTGGAGCAGGGCCCGTCTCACTCCACCCGAAGCCTAGCAGGGCCGTCCTGGCTCACTGGCCATGGCTGGAACTTGGCTGTGGCACAATCTCAGCTGAGCTGTGCCATGGGCTGACCTGGCTGGGCCATGCAGTGGAGCGAGCCTGGCCTGGCCCCCACTGCAGTAGAGCAGGTGCTGCGGTGCTGGATTTCTTCAGCCCGACCAGCTCCTGACACCCACAGCGAGAGTGGGCTGCCCCAGAAAGCTGTCAAATCCAGGGTGCAGCTGTAGGGCACAGCTGCTCTAGAGCACACGTGGACTGTGCTGGGGATAGGACTGTGGTGAGGGTAGGGACAAGGAACAGGGAGAGGTCTTCTGTATGTTTTCCAAAGGAGTTATTCCCTGGATGGTCAGCGAGAGAAAGATGCTGGCTCAAAGCCATACATCAATTTATAAATGGGGGCAGTCCCAGGGGAGGATACAATCTTTAACCAGTTGGGACAAAGTGGGATGGAACACAAGGCAGGAATACATCGTTTAAATCAATAGGGGATTACAGGGGAGGAGAACAATTTAAACCAATGGGGTTTCAAAGGATACAAAATTGATAGGGAAGTTTCTAGAGAAAGGAGCAGGCTTGCAGAGGGATTGACATTCAATGGGAGGAGGAACAGGGAACAAAAGGGCAGGTCTTTGGGGAGATGGACAACTAGGGCAAAACCAACAACACAGGGGGGAAAGGAACAATCCATTCATAATAAAACATGCTATAACAGCACAAAATAAGAATAATTATAAAAACTGACTACTAAAACTGCATTAAAATCAAAACCACACACAGCAACAAGCAGGGCCTGCCAGGCTGTGCAGCGGAGTGGGGCCTGGCCAGGCCAGCGCTGCAGCAGAGCAGGGCCCGCAAGGCCGCACGGCGACATGGAGGCTGGCCCAGCCAGAGCCCAGTTACCTGTTCAAAGGCCGGAAGCAAGACAGTTTTTTCCCAGGGTTTATTCGCTTTTAAATGTGATTTCACAGAGGTGTGTTCAGCTTTATTAAGTGGTTTAACAGGATGTCAATATTCAAAACTAGCCAGCTGATTGGTTTGGTCAGGTCCAAAAAGTTGCCAAGGTCATTACAGGGAATCACTTCCGTAGCTCATGGATTTTTTCCCTAACTAAAAACCAAACCATATTAAACCACAACAGTACCAGAAGCACAACATTCTTGTCAGAAATGAGAGGTGATTCTTTATTCTGTGTGCTCTGGGTGTCATTACTCAGCATTAAGATGTGATGTAGATGCTGAGTGTGCAGGAGGACTTTCAGCACCCCACTCTGCATACTGACTGTAATCCCCTACTTGAAGCTATTTCACATCTCCTCTGACAAACTGACAGAGAAGTGAATGAGAAAAAAACCCCAAACATTTGGGATCTTGGATACAGAGCTGAAGTGAGCTCTTGAACAGTCTGCATATTCTCTTTGTGCTTTCAAGTGGTATCTTAAACAGAAGAAAGGCCAGGTAATGCTGGTGGAAATGCTCCAAAGTGCATAAACAGGCTGATACACAGTGGTCAAATATTTCCTGCTGACTTTGCAGCCCAAAGGAGGATCCAGTGCCCAGGGGAGCATTAGTCTTTCCTCTGAAACTGTAAGACTCTCCTGCCCTCTCTGACACCTTTTTTCCTCAGGAATTCAGATAAGGAAGGAAAATTTCCTTTCACTTTTGCTCCATGCAAGCAATCACTGCTCTCCTTCTGTACAAAATGCTTGCTTCGGTCACGATATAAAAGAGTGTCCTTTCATGCAGGAGTGTCCTTTCATTCCTATGTGAAGTGAACTATCATGGAAACCCTTTTTATATGTTTTATTTATTTTTGCTGGGGCACGAACACACAAAGTCTCCACATGAATGTATTGTTCTTTATTGCATTTCTACATCATTAGCAATGGGAACTGATTTGAATACAAATAACACTAGAGACAGCAATTTCATAAGGCTAATATCCATCAGGGAAGAGAAAAGCTAATTCATCAAGAATTTTGCTTTTTCTAGAAGCTGAATCTATTTTGTTTTCTTAACCCTTCCCTGATACTATAGGATTTTTTTTCCCATATAGATTAAGTTAGCAAATTGGTCAAGGACCCAAATGCATTGCAGGTCATGCAGGTCCCCCTGCCCAGCCCTGTGTGGAATCCTGGCTTAGAGGGGAATATGCCTCATGACATAGTTAATGGAACTTCTGCAAATATGAAAAAGAATGTTAAATTTTATGTGCAAAAATAAGCACTTTAATGGAACTGATAAAATGACCATGTTGAAGAAAGATTTTTACTTGGTTGCAACAAAATTATATAGTTGAAGGGAAATGAGAAAATCAATGTATTCATTAAGCTTTTCACAAAACTTGATGTGTTTCCCTGAAAAGTCTTTCTTCCAGCAAAATGGTCCCTTCTAATGAAAAAAAAAAAATGCTATGAGATTTTTGCGTCAGTTCTCATTTTGTATTTATAGCTCTCAGACAATTTTTGAAAATTTCACTTATCTTGTTCTATTAAAGAATTATTTTTTATTTTGCACTCCAAAAGAAGAAGAGAAAATACTTTCTCCTTTCTCATTAAACAATGTTTAAAATACATTGGGAGGTTTAATTTAAGAAGGAAATCAGGAGAAGGAGCTCCATTGTTATGCAGGTTGTGTATGTGCAATGTAGTAATTAGCAAAGTGACACATGATGAATGTCTGCTATGAAAAAGAAAAGTCAAGTGACAAATTCTTGTTTTATTAGTAGTCCCTTACAGATGAAGGAATTTATTTGGTTGGCACAGCCAAAATATCCGGGTGTGCCAAGAATCATTTACATCTTCAGTTGCTGAAAACTTCCTACTTTTGAGTCAATACCAAATTTTAAAGTAAGCCAAACCTGACAGTGACTTGAACAAGTCTGTCTGGTAATTCCAGACCCAGAGTGAGTGACTCCAAGCTTAATGGAGAACCTCATATTTACCTGCTACTCATCCACTGACTCTGGTATTGTTTTGTACAGACCAATGACATTTGCTATTGACCCTAATCCTGTTTTAGTTAGTTTGCAGTGGAGGAATTTTGAGGAAAGAAAATTCTTTTTTTTTTTTTTTAACATTCTATAATGTCTACTACAATGCCTTTGACAGGACATCTGTGGAAGTGGACTTTGGGATGGTGAAGTAGAGCCTTAAGGACTTCACTAAAGATGTGTTCTTAACACTGCTCTCATTGCTTCTGAAGCATAGCAAAATTCATGCAATACACCATCCAAGCTTTGAAACTTTTGTGCTGGTAGAGACTGGAAAATAACCTAATTTCCCTAAAGCTAGATCTGGGCTTGTGGCCAAAATAAAACAAATAGTGAAGTCTGAAAAGTTGAAAAGGAGCTAAAATCAACAGCTGGATCTTCAGCTGGTGCAAGCAAGAATAGAATGATGAAGGCTGATGGGCTGGCTTTGTAGTCTGATGTAACTCCCTTTTATAACTGCTTTTTATTCTGAAATGATCTGCTTAAAATGGTTAAACAGCAGACCATAAGGGTCAAAAACTCCATCAGCACTCAACTAATTGTCAGTTCTTGCCTGTAAGTTGTGGTTACTTGTCTGTGCAGTCATCTGCACAGCTTTTAATCACTAAAGCACACTGTGACCTCTGTTTGTAACCATTTTCCTCTGCAAAATTGCAAAAATTCTGGTTTTGAGAGCAAGCTAATAAAGTCACTTGTAAACAAGAACAGTGAATGCTAAACATTATTTTCTTTATTATTACAAATTAAGACTATTTTGAAAGCATAAACCCCAGGCTTTGTGATTATTAGGGGGTTTTCCCTGTACCTGCACTCATTAAATTTCTGATTCTCTCCCTTTTCTTCAGTGAAGAAATAGCTTTGAATTTCCTTTTTCTTTAAGGAAGCATCAGTGCCAGTATCTCAGTACTGAAGAGCTGCGAAATAGTGGACTGGTAAATTCATGCAGGAGGCAGAAAAATGTCTATCTTGACACACATTCTAGTTCTAAGCTTTCTGAAGGATAAGGAAGAAGGGAAAAAATTCTTATTCTCTTCTGCTTGGTGAGGTGTCTGGACACCAAGCAATTAATCAGTTCTGGAATTCTTTCCCTCCAGTTATGGCACCTGACTGCCTTAGAAAGACTGCCTTATGTAAATAAGAAAGAGTTGACAAACTTTGAATATGCCACCCAGTGTTATGCTCCAGTGTTAGTACACTAATTAATTTTAGAAGTGAGTGAGATCTTTTAAAATGGGAGTTGATGCCAGCAATACCTGTGACTTGATTGGCATGACCTGTCATCCCAATAATCTTCCTGGATTCATTTTTTTTTTCCTGTAAATTAGGGCAAATATAGGTTATTAGGATTGTCAAATAGAGTTACATATTGCAGAAAAATATTTTTCTGCTTCAGAGGCAGTTCTACAATTCTTTTTAATCAGTACACATACTGTTGTTCATGTTTCAAGGAAAAAAAATTAAACCTCCCACTTTTTCAACCAAATTCCATCAAATCCAAGCCCTCAACACTCTGCAGTGCATGCAGGACTTCCCATCAGTTTATTAAAGAGGCAGTAAATATTCAGAGCAGTGTCAGGGGTTTGGCTGGTGTCACTATCTCTGTCTGAAAGTGATGGAGGGACTGTGTCTGGATATCATTCAAGCCTCAAAACTGTCACCTAATTTTGAAGAAAGAAGTAGCACCTCATTTAATTGCCTTGGTGAGCAGTAGCTGGCATGACAGCCTGACCCCGTTCAGAGATGGCATAACTTGATTCTCTTCTACTTGTTCTTCACGTCAACATCTTTGTAACTGCTCTCAAGGCAGGAGTAAGGGAGCAGAGAATTTAAGCAGCTTCCTGCCACACAGCAGGGAATTGCAACTGCTATGGAAACAGGAGCAGCTTAGTAGAAGGAGAATTTACTGGATAGGTTTCTACAATCTCCTTGACATTTTACAGATGCATGGGGAAAAGAAGTTAAAAACCACTGAAGTGTTACCATATCTTCTCCTGCATTTATCTGTTGACAGCCTAGTTAGGAATGGGTTTGCACACAATAAATTGACCTTGACAGTATATTCTTGGTCTTGTTTTGTGGAGCAGCCCTGTTGTGTAAGGCACAGTCCAGCCCTGGGTCCCACTCCCAGTTGTCTTATAAGCCATATAAATTTTATCTGGCAATTACTAAATTAAAATTAAACTTATATTTATTACTTCATCTGTGTCAGTTTTAATAAAGAACTATTTCTGCCTTTTCTCCACAGATAAATTTGAGAAGCACCAGCTATCTGGAAAGAAACTTGATTTTCATGATGTCTTGGGGATGATTTTTATCCCACATCCATTTTTGTTGGTGGTGGTTTTTTGTCTTGTGTCTGGAATGGTCATTGCCCTCTGCCCCATCCCTGCCTGGCTCCATGAGTATGGTGATGTGTGAGGGCCAGCCTGGGATCCCGTGGGAGTTGGGGGCTGAGGGGCGCCCGGGGCCGGTGTGTGCCGTGCCCAGAACCTGCCATGTCCCGCCGTGCCACCCCTCTGCACAACCCAACCTTGGGACCTGCCATGGCTGGTGAGCTACCCAGGGGAGCAATCCCCTGCCCAGCCCTGCTGCTTTTTCTGCTGCTGCTGCTTGGGGTTTTTCACTACACTTCAACTCGCCATCCTGGTCTGCCTGTCCCCTGTGAGTCCTGCTAGGCTGTGGAGGTTCTGCTACATTTTGTCACCCCGGGTGTGCCTGCCTCTGCTGTCCCGGCCCATTGCTCCAAGGTTCCTGCTGCAGTCCATTTAGTTTCCCAAGTGGCTCTGAGACTGGCTGCCTCTATGGTTTGGTTTGGTTTCTCCTCTGGGAGAAGGAAAGTCCCTTCTCCCACTCTATCTCTCTCCTGCCAGGCCGCCTGCCATGTCCTTGTGGAGAGAGGCGGCTGAGCTCACCCCACAGCGCCCCCTGCAGCCACGGGGGAATCATTGCATCCTTTCCTGCCTGGCCAGGAGCCAGCAGCGCCCCTGCCGGCCATGACTGGAACTACACCCACAGGGAAAGGGGCACAGCCCATAGAAGGCTGGCACTGGTTTGTAGTTCTGTCTGTTGCTGCTGCCAGACTGGTTGTTTGTTAGCCTAGGTATACATATGCATACCAGGAAAGAACTATTATTCCTTTTCCCGTATCTTTGTCTAAAATCCCCTTAATTTCAAAGTTATAATAATTTTGACAAAAGGAGGTCACATTTTCCATTCCAAGGGAGGTTCCCGCCTTCCTTGACAGACACCTGTCCTTTAAACCAGGACACGTGATTTCCAGAGCAGAGCTGCAGAAGTGCTTGGATAACCTTCAGACAAACGGTGAATCTCCTGCATGCTGATGTGAAGCACATTTCCAAACTCTGAGATTTGTCACCAGCATTTGTCAGGCTGCATTATTTGTGGGATAACTATTACATTATTCACCTCACTTCAACACTGCTGCCACCATCCCTTTACAATGATGAAAAGTGAAAATCTGCTGTCATGTCTGTCATAATGTAAATAGATTTATAAAGAAAATAATGCCAGCTGTCAGGAAAGACTTAAATACTTATTCTTGCACTCATCATGAGTGATTAGATTTGGTTTCCTGCCCTTCTTATTTATTCACAATGCTGAAAGAGACCTGAACAATAGTATGAAGTACTTGCCATTTGAAATGCCAAATTCAAAAGACACAGGGCACCTAGACTTGATTCCTATGTAGCACTGCACACATTTCTTTCTATTAGCATTTATTAGAATCAGAACAAAATATCTTGCTGAAAAATTCATAAAGAAAATTTGCAAACTATTTATGGAATCAATATGAGGTACTAAAAATGCTAATTTTTCACTTGTGTGGGAAATAAGTGTAAATAGTTTGTACTAGTATCAGAGAAACCTGTCCTAATCTGGACACAGTGTAAGAGAGATGGATAATCCTATATATCAAATTAAGCTGCTGGTAAGTCGGGAGGAAGATATGAAATTTATATATGTCACTTTTGACAGCTAGGGCTCAGTTCAGGTGCTTAAAAACAAAAACCTAATACTGTTTAAGTTACCTGGTGATAGTCTGGTCATGCTCAGTTAGGTAAATAGCTTTGAGCAACAAAGTTATGTAAATGGTTTTCTACATTTGTAAACATCAGCAATGTGAGGCCATGTGAACTTCTGATGAAATTACAGGTATCTATGATAGCTTATGGAAAGAGAGGAGGGCTTGTGCCAAAGATCACTAAATCTGATGTATTTTCGTGCTACATATAATCAGATTCTAGGATAATTAGATGTGTCACCTTATTTTCTATATTTCTGTGTAGATGTTTCTTCCAAAATTATAGTGCCCTGAAAACCTGTATAGAGAATGGATGGATATTGCTTGGCGATATTCCTTTATCTGCACAGACAGCTTGAAATGAATTACTTTTAGGCTCCTGCTTCTGAAGAATGAGGTGCACCATTGGTTCTGAACTTCTGAAGTTTTCTACCCACTGATCAGCCAAACACTAACAAATCAGTGTAGCAGGATGCTGTTCCTGTGTGGCTCAGCTCAAAGTTATCAGTGATAGGTGGAGAGGGGAGTCACGTTGCTTGTGTGGTGTAGAAGAGTGCTGAGACCAGCCTGACTTGACAACCCCAAAGATAAGCATTCTGAGGATGTGAAAACCAATGTTTCCTGGCAGAAACTGGCACTGGTGAGGATGAGGAAGATAAAGAAATCAACAAATGGCAGTACAGATAATTTATCTAAAACTGCTGAGCTAGAAGCTCCTGAGCTGGCACAGCAAGCCTATAGAAACATATGACTGACATTCAACCACTTTTTTACTATAAAAGTGCAGTCTCACCTGTTAACAGTATTTATATGAGCTATATTGCTTTGATTAGCATGGTGCTAAGCCCAGGTGTGTAAGGCTTGATGAGAAGCATAAGACACTGTCATAGGCCCAGCCCTAAAACGTACTTAGGCAGAGCACTTCTCTTGGATGGGGGGCAAAGCTTGCTCGTGTTTGGTTGTGCCTCGTGTGTGTCAAGTGCACATATACAAATGGATGCATCTTCAAGAAAATGTAACAAATCAATGTTTGCACCTTCATTTCCCAATTATCCCAAATACTTGCTTTGAGAAACAAATGATTGTGTTTTTCCGCAGTGTTTCACTGTGCTTTGTAGTGTCAAACAGCAGGGCTGTAACTGTCAAGAATTTTTCGCATTTCTGCCATCAAAATTCACTAGAAAATATGCAAATTATGGAAGGCAAATTTGAAAATTTCATAGGAGGTGAGAAAAAGCCATGGGTTTCTGTAGGAGATAAGACTATTTTTTTACCTTTGTTAAATGCATTAAAATTGTTAAATTCTGTTCACTGAAAGGCACGCAGGAAAGGGCTCAGCTGCAGACTGGGTGGTCGCTTGAGAGTTGGTTGTGAGTCAGGTGAACGTCAGTTGAGTGTTGGTTGGCAGTGAGACAGTGATCGGTTGGGGAGATGCCATACCTATGAACAGGAAGCTGATTGGACATAGGGATGTGTGAGCAACAATGCTGCAGCTGCAGCAGCCAATGAGGGCCTTTCTGAGTAAAGTTTCAATTAATTTCTGTTGAGTTTAAAGTATTAAAAGACTTGGTTTGCTACAATAAAGCCATCATCTTCAGATGTATGAGGAGTTCCATGTATCTTTGTTCCCCATTGCTACAGGTTTCATGGCCGTGTCCTGCCTTCTCGTTCCGTCATAAACACTTGAAATAAGATGGAAGTACTGGCTTAGGTAAGGTGCTTAAAACTTTGTGAGCTATATTGCAGAAGTGATTCCCTGAGCTGTCTCTGTAACCTGGAAAGAATGAGTCCTGGGCTAAGAGGGTACTGAAAGTAACTACAGTTAAATGTATTCTTATGTTCTCAGGTATAATAACCAGGTGGCTATTGCAGAAGGAAATTAGACCTTCTGGCTACAGTCTTTATAAATAAGCTCCTGCATTTGCTCAGTCATCTAATGAGGCAGGTGACCAAGTACTCTTTTCTATTTTGCTTTTGGCTTTTAGAGAAGTAGACAGCAATGGCTTTATTAGTGTGGTTTTGAGTCCTTCTCCTGCTTATTAGCTTTTCTTAGCTTTTCTACTGCATAGGCAATACTCTCTGCTTGAGTTTTATGGGATCAAGCCCCAAGAACAACTGTATTTAAATTATTGTTTAAGTATTTAAGCCTGAACTGAATCATTAGAATACAATTGTCACTGAGAAGCTACTACTTAGCAATCTTCTAAGACATCATGGCTTTAAATATTAAGGATATAAAGACAGAAGAAACATAACTAGGATTTGCCAACAGATCCTGGAAAAATTTGACAATGCCTTACTTTTCCTCTTGATGAAGCAGTGCCCAATCTGCTTCCCATGAAAACAAAATGAATAATTGAGGGCAGCAGATAATTCTTACCAGAACTTGCTTGCCATGAATTTCAGATTCATAGTTTATAGTATAGAACAAACTAAAGGAAGCTATTGTGAGATGTGTTGTAGTGGGACCTCTGGATGTAAACCCTGTGCTTAGTCAATCAACTTCTTATGCATCATACACCTGTAGACTGAGGCTAGAACTAACAAGGCTTCTTTGTACAGAGAATGACCTTCATGCCCTCTCTCATGGACAAAGAAATGAGCAACAAAGATTGGTGAGATAACAGCCCCGTGTGGGATTTCGATCTCTTATCTCTCAATGCACACACTTTAGTAGAGAGTGGCATGGCATGGCATGTTCCCTATCTCTGTGCTCACTTTTCTTCACCGTGTCTCTAGACAATCTCCAAGTGAATATTGTCTTAATGTTAGTTAGATTTCCTTCTATAAATTTATATGCCTCCTGCATAATAAGACATTTTCAGTGCTGTTTTTCTGTGCAAAAGAGGAGTTCTGAAGAGTTATTGATGTGTATCCTTGACTGAAATACAGGTTTATAACTTGCTAGTATTTAAGCAAGGACACAAATAAACTAGTAATATTATGCACATGTAAAAAATTTGCTGTGCCAGGACTATAATTCTCATTTGTCTTTTTCATGTGATGTATTTCATATTTAAAATTTAACAGATCTCTGAATATGAAAGTGCAGGATAAGATTTTCATGCATGGCATAGGATGAAGGAATTCAGAGGTGTTTTGCTCAGTATGCTGAAGAGCAGGTTTGCCATGAGTCTCAAATAAAGAGAAGCATTCAGTTTTTCTGTTTCATGAGCAAACCAGAACCCTGTTTCATAAAGTGAACTACAAATGTCCTAACTTTAGCCAGTTAAAAGAGTTTGAGAGTTAATCAAATTAGGCAAATAGCAAGCACTAAAAGCACCAAGTAGTCAGTCAGGAAATTGCAGTAATCCTTATAGAAATATAGTGACCTATAAAAGCTGATTCATCTCACCTTAACATTAGGAGGGGGAGACTAATACACATAGAATGAATCATCCCTTGCAAACTTCTGAAACTTCTGTTATGAAGAACTTAGAAGTTTAGATTATACACAGCTCCTGTAAGGGGAAAAGAAAAGAGTGGTTTTTACAAAGCTGGTTCTGGCCCATCCCTCTCTCATGTAAAGTAAAAGTGTCTGTCTGTCTGTCTGTCTGCCTGCCTCACTGGGATCATCACCCTGAGCTCACAGTCAGCAGACTGACCTAAGAGTGTTTGCTAGTGCAAAGGGCAGTGATAGCTATCCTACTCCTAATTCTTGGCCAGGAACTATGACCTGATCCTAAAACCCTTGGCCATCAGTAGACAGAAGCTTAATGTCATGATATTGCCCATCATTTGTAATCAGTCTGGGCAGTTATGTCATTAAAACAGAAATGAAAAGGGATCCCATGGCATCGACACAGCATATTGAAGGGGGTTGAGTTTTTAATCCTCACCCACACAAGCTTATCCATAGCAGACTAATCTCATTTTGTTGTCTTCTGACAAATTTTTTACATTCCAGTTTCTTTTATATTAATGCAGCTGGTATTGTACTCCTCTTATTTGAAGTTAATTTAATTTACTGTTTGCTCTGTTTAGCAATTTGGTCAAAAATTGCTCATATGACTGACTGCTTCAGTTTGATATTTGGTTGCATCTGGTTACACTGTAGGACTTTAGGATAGTTCTTTATGAAATGTGGTAAGTCTATTGGAAAATAAGACTTTAAATAAGAGGTTAAAAACTTGCTTTACAAATTGAAATCCAAATCATATTGACTTTATTCTGCATATTTCTCTGTCTTTTGACTAATCATATATGGCCTTATTCAGTGTGTCATGCTTCATTGTGAGTAATAAGGTACCAATATGTATTCAAGAACCAGTTAATTCAATTTGCAACTGTTGAAAAATCAATTCTGCTGAGTAAAATTGCTGATCAATTTGATTGCAAGGTTGCAGAGACAATGGCAGAGATATGTTCTGATGGTTACAGCAGCGATACACAAAGTCACTGTGTCACTCGTGTGCCTAAAGTGACATGAATGCAACAAAGTTATGCACACCTCAGACAGAATACCTCTCAAAGTGACAACTGTTAGACTCAGTGTGAATGTCCCATCTTTAGGGCATCTGTGGATGGTGCTGCTGTGAGTCAAGACATTTATTTTAATGTGAAAGTTCCTTGTTTGTTTCTGGTGTAGTTAAATATGTTAAGTGACAGGAGATCACCCAGATCAAAAAGGGGCAGTTTTCTTTGCAGTGATTTGTGGGAGTGAAAAATGAACCTTTTCCTGACCAAACCCTCAGATAATTCTAAAACAAGAAATTCAAGCTTCTGATCCTTTTCCAGAAAATGTCTCTATCATTGAAAAGTAAAAATAAAATGTCAGCTTTCATGAATTTTTACTATTGACCTTATGGAAAGGGACTGAGAAGTGACAGAAGCAGACAAGACAAAGAATGATATTCCCTTCTTAGCTGAAAGTTATTGCAGAATTAATGTGTACATCTTCAATCCTAGCACCTGTGGCTGAAGCATGTGGGAGGTGTACTGGCAAGAATTTGGGATATGAGCTGTAGTGCTTTAATGGAAATGCTATAGGGCATTTGCCAACCCATCTTGCCCTTAGAGAGGCTGCAAACATCCATAGTCTGTTCTAGTAGAGACAGACCTGCAGAGAGGGAGTCTGGCCTTGATAAGTTAGCTATGGGAATGTTGGCTTGATCAGCTATCCCTTCCAGGGACCCCATAGCAGAAGGTATATTGGCAATAATTTTTACAAGTTGACATCAGCTGCCAGAAATTTAAATCTGAATTAAAAGAAAAAGGCAGCTAGGAAGACAGAAAACATAGACCATCTTTTCAGGACTCTGAAGATGTACAAAGATTCATGGCTTGCAGGTGAATGAGCTTTGGAGGATGCCTTTATTTACAGGCAGATATTTATCTTACAAGGAGAAAAAAAAAAAGAAGACATTAGAGTAAAAAGCTGGTAATAAATATGTGACTATTCCTAGTCCTTGTACCTATGCTAATGCTCAAGCAATGTTCTCGTTGCTGTACAAAGGAAAAAACAAAATAAAAAGGCAGTTCTTTCTCCAGTGTGCTGATTTGGGTTGGGGTAGAGTTAATTTTCTTCACAGTGGCTAGTGTAGGGCTTGGTTACTGTCTGGGGTTAAACCACAACAGCCAGCTTTAAAACACAAGAAGCCAAAGAAAACAATGTGAGGGAAGCAGTGGACTTGTCTTACACTACCTGGTACCATTGCAGTCGCTGACTGGGAACAGGACAAAGTCCAAACTCCTCCTCTGAGATGGACAGCCATGGTCAACCTCTGCTCTTCTTTGCTCTTTTCCCCTTGCCCTGCACTGAGCATAGGTTTTGAACAGTAAAAGATGTGAGGACCTCCAGGCTGCAAAGACAATAGAAGAGGGAAGCAAGCCAGACTTCAGTCCTCCTCTTTCCTAAGACTGCCAGGAAGTCCACACAGCCTCTTCAGCCTTTCTTCATCTGAGAGATGCTCCAGTCTATTAATCACCTTCATGACTTTTCACTGGCCTCTCCCCAGTGGAGACACAGTACATAGATGTGGTCTAACAATTGCAGAGGAGGGGGCAAGGATTCCTTCCCTCAGCCTGCTGGCAACACTCCTCCTAACACATTGCAGGCTGCCTCAGCCTTCTTTGCCAGAAGGACACGTTGTTGACTCGTAATACATTTGCTGTCAACCAAGACCCCCAGGTCCTCTCCAGAAAACTCATTTGCAGCCAGCTGCTCCCAGCCTGCGCCCCTGCCTGGAGTTGTTCCTGCCTGAGTGAAGGATTTGGCGCTGTGTCTAGTATAACCAGATTCTTCTCAGTCCATTTCTCCATCCTGTCCACATCCATCAGGATGGCAGTATGGGCCTTTGTTGTGCCAGCAAGGCCTCCCAGTTTTGTGTCACCAATAAACTAACTAAAGTCATGCTCTGCCCCACCATCCAGAAAGGGCAGGACAAGATGAGTGCTGCCAAGGATGGGCAAAAAGGGGGACTTTCTCTAGGGAGAGCAGGGCAGCAGATGTGTTCAGCAGACCTCCAAAGACACCGGTGTCAGAGGTTTTGTTGGGTTTCATACAACAAAAGGTTTCCCCTTTCACTTGGTGTAACTGAGGGATGTTATTTGCACACTAAGCAACAACTGCAAAGAGTTATGTGAACAGCTCTGAACGTCATTTCTTGCAATAAATAACGTTGTTAATGCCACCTGTGAGCACTGGATTTGGCTACCAAAGGGCCTGGCTTCCTCCCCAAAAGAAGAAAGATCACAGAATCTTTGTGTCCAGGAGGTCACAGCCTACTCACCTGGCTTGCATTACAAAGCTCACTGAATAAAAGTGCCTTTCTGCCCCTCAATACCAAGCAAGCATTGCATGAAGGCACCCCTTAATGTGACCCTTGGGGGTCTGGCATCAGCCTTCACATCCTTGTGGGAACAGCTACAGAGATTACGAGACCTTTTTGTCCCTCCATATCCTATTGAAGGGTGAACACAAACTGCCCTTTTCTACCTGGTGCTGCCTCTGCTGAGGATGTCAAAGGAACCAGAAGGAGGAGAAAGCCATTCCATCCTTTTTGTGTTTGCAGCCTACAACATCAATCCAGAACTAAGTACTTTTTGAAAAGCATGCTGGATGACTGTTCTTGTCAGGAGGAGGTTTGCAATCAAGGAACGAAATTGTTTTTGTATAGTAAATCAAAGTTCCAGAGTTCTTTATTTCTGTCCCATTCCTATTCAGTAGGTTTCACTTTGGTTTTCAGAGTGCCACCAGCTTAGTGCTATTTCTGTCCTCCTTTCTCTTCTTCCTATCTCCCTGTTTGGTTTGTTTCATGATGTCTATCTCTACATGTGGCAGCTCCCAGACAAAAACCTTCCCTAGATTTTTTTCTCAATTGAGGTGCTAAAACAGCCCTTGGTTAAGTTCTGAAGGCTGGTTGTGAAATGTCTTTGTAAGATCCTGATCCACTTGGTTTTCAGCCCCATCAGAACTTAATTTAAAAGGGCATGAACATCTTTCCTTGCTGGAAACTGGAATTCTAGACCATTACTGTGTGTGCCATGGATCCCAGAGGGGAATTACTGAGGCTCCCAGGGTGCTGGTTCTGCCATGCCTCCCAAGGGAACTGTTCAGTTGCAGGTGACAAGGTCCTGAAGCTGTGTGGGCTCCAAGAGCAGACAGCAAAAGCCTCTTGGCTGGACATTTTCCAGCACATTCCCTGCTGGAAGCAGAGGGAAGAAGAAAAGGGAAGTGAGGAACTGACTGAGTGACAGAATGTTTGTGTCTGGAAGGGACCCTGCCCAGGGGTCACCATCCCATTTAGGGAGAGATGCCTCTGCCCAAAAGAAGGTGCAAATGAGACCATATGAGGACAACATAGGGATTTTGTTTAACATGGATTTTATTTAACAAGAAAGGGGAGGTAGAGGGATAGAAAGAAATGAAGAAGCAGTCTCAGAGAGAAAGAAAGATAAGAGAATCAATAGAGATTAGATGATTTTTAAGGCCTTTCCCTTCATCATGTGATTCTAGAATATGTGTGGATGTGTATTTTAATTTGACATTATTATTACTACTACTACTACAATTTAATCTTCTTCTTATTCTTTTTATTATTATTTATTACTGCAACTATTTTTTCTTCATCTTAGTCATTCTTATTTATCCTATTCTTCTTTCTTATTCTAATTGTTATTACCAATTACTACTACTATAATTTCTTCTTTACTACTACTTCCTCTTCCTCATCTTCTTCTTCTAATTCTTATTCAACATATTATTTATTTCCTATTAATATTGTTCACTATTATTGTTCACTATTCTTCATCACCACCTTCTTCATCTTTACTACTACTATTTCTTCTAATTCTCTATCTTCTTATTCATATTCTTTTTTTTAGTCCAACTTATTATTTTTATTCTTTTTCTTCTTACTATTACTTTTAATTACTTTGGCTATTATTCTTATTCTTATCCTTATTCTTACTTTCTTACTCCTATTCTTCTTGCTATTCTTTTCTCTGCATGCACAGCAGCACCTGTGACTCCCTCAGGACTCCGGGCAGGCTCCATGCACTAATCCTCAGGCAGTGGTGCCAGGTAAGGCCAAGGGCAGCAGAAAGGGCTGCACATCACCCACAGTGCCCACCTGATATGGGACAGACGCTTCTTGCAGGGACCCTTGGCTGGCAGCTGTGGAGCTGAGGGGCTGGAGCAGCTGTGCAGGGCAGGGCCTGGGCTCTGGGGAGGCCAGGCACAGAATGGCACTTGGGGGCACGGCTCAAATGCCTGGCGCTCAACCCAGGCTTCCCGAGGGACAAGAACTGGGAGCCCATCCCCTGCAAAGCATCCCAGTCTTTGCTCCCTGTCTTCTTGTTCAGGCAGCTCAAGGACACTCAGTTTGTCCCAGTCATCCTCCTCCCACAGCAGGGCCTTGACCCCAATGCTCTGGACCCTCACACATTTCCAATTGTCCTGAGCCAGCTCCTTGTCACTATTGTCTTCCCAGCTGGACTGGACAGACAGTCTGTCACCATTCCCTTTGGAGAACTCCTGGCCAACAGAGTTTTCCTCTTCAGAAAGCCCTTGGCCAATGGATTCTTCCCAGACAGATGGTTCTTTGTAGCCTTCAGTTTCTCTGAGGGAATACAGGTCTGCCTTGCTGTATTTTTCCCAGTCACAAAGTTGTTGCTCTTCCAGCCAGCAGGGCAAGGGCCTGGGTGGATGGGAGATGGGGTTGGCCATGTCTTCCTCTATCTCACACACCCTCTGTTGCAGAGGGATCCCAGGAACAGCTTTGTCCTGAGAGAGCTGCTCTCCTGGGACTGGGCAATCCTTGTGTACCCCTGTGGCAGGACAGGGCTCTGGCATGTCACAGGGGCCTCTGGGCATCACAGTGTCACCAGGGGCCCTAACACAACACACCTGTGTCACCAAGGGCCACCCCCAGTACCCCTTCAAAAGCTGAACCCACTGGAAATGGAATGGAGCAGCCCTCAGCTCCAATTGTAGCTCCTGTAGGGATTTGTGGCCCCTGTTGTGCCCAGGGCCCTGTGAGGCTTTGGGCACAGTCCCACAGGACAGCCCCAGCCCCACCTGCAGAGCCCTGGCTACGGAGGGTGGGCTGATGGGGGCATGAGCCATTGGCCAGATGGACACTGTGGATGTGACAGTCTGGTCAGAGAGAGAGAGAAAGCTAGATAAGTTTCCCCATTAATCAGTCTGGGAAGCTTTATGGAGCTGGAGAGAAATAATGATTATCAAATATTAAACAATCTGTTGGTGTTATTTTTTAACAAGTTGTTTTTCCTCATAAAAAGAGGGTGTCTTCTTAATTAGATGATCATGTGAAATGTGTTGATTAAATGACCAATCAGGTCCACCTGTAGTGAACCAAGGTATAAAAGAAGAGGATTGAATGAATGGGCTGGCCTTTTAGCCCTTAACCTTCTTCTCTGATTCTGTGTCATTTCTGACTGAATGGTGACAGGACACCACAGGCAGGCAGCTGTGGGGGTGGCTTCCTGTCCAGGGGCAGGCTGGGGACCAGGGGTGTCTCTCAGGCTCTCCCTCCATGCTGGGAGCAGAAGGGGCTGTGGGGGAGCAGCTGGGCGCACAGCACTGGGGCTGCACTGCCTGTTAGCAATGGCAACACAGCAGCTTCATCCTGCACATCCCTCAGGATAGTGTGGGGATCTGTTCTGCCTCTGCTGGGGACAGCAGGTCACCTGGGCACAGAGGAACACTGAGCACCAAGACATCCACAAGTGCCTCTTGTTCTCCCTTACCCAGCGTCCTTGCCACAGCCAGAGCTGGCAGTGCATGTGGAGGGAAGAAAGAAAATGCCCAGTGAATAAAGCAAAAGATGCTGGTAATGAGTGGGAAAGCTGCATGGAGGTTGGAACTCACTATGGACTGAGCTATGGAGGCCAGGAAAGACAGATGGAAGATTTCAGTTCTCTTAAATGGTACAGAAAGCTACCCAAAGGAATAAAAGCAGTGTTGGCAAAATGTGAGACAAAGGAAGGAGAGACAAGAACAAATGTTTAGGTGCATAATTTGTGGTGCTGAAGCCCTGAAAGTGAACTGTCACTTGCTTGGGACCAATGGCCCTCTGAGTTAAACACCAAAATGCTTTTGTCTCACTGAGCTGCCTTGGTGTGTTCCATCCTACACATGCTTGTCTCTCTCCATTGCCCAGTGAAGAAGTGAGAAGCATGCACTGGTTTCAGGACTGGTGTTTTGTTGACAGTATAGCCTTACAGAAAGCTCCACAAATAATTGCAGAGAAATTTACTTTCCCTGTGGGTAATAGGTCACTATGGTAACTTGTTTCTGACTTACTGCAGTAGCACTCTGTTGGAGGAAACTCAACAAGCTCACATTTCTTTGTAGTGAACAATATCAGAAGTATTTTTGAGACTGAGTGTGCCTAACATTAGCAAGTTTTTACTAATCCAAAGCCTATTAATTTTTGCATCTCCAGCTCTTTGGGTACAGGGATTACAAAAAAACAGGAGGCATATTTTTTTTGTCTTATCTATCATACAGGTTTAGCAGGTGTTTTCCTTCATGACTGTGTACCAATGGGCTGCATTTGACTACATAGAGGGAATATGTGCTGCTGCACTTATTAATGTGGATTTCAGAAAAACAGATAAAATTTTAAGTAACCATTTGAACTATTTTTCCTTGGACAGTTAGTGAGATGAATGCATGGAAACGGGAAAACTGTAGAAGTGTAGGTAATTTTCTATCAAATATCAAACTAATAACACAGGTTTGGGACTCTCTTCTGCTGGATACTTCAAAAACCAGTTCTGTGGAGCTGTATACTTAAAACTCAATAACACAGGACATTCAGCAAGGTTTGATGGGTGGAAAAACAGAGTTGTTTCAAGGAGTTTATTAAATCTGTTTTTATTAGATATAAACAAGCCTGCATTCAATTGCTTAAGGCCTATTGTCTTTTTGCCTAACAAGATGTTCTTTAAAATTGGTATGAATATCACAAGGAACTCTATTTTGATAATGAAAAACAAAGCAGTAATTAGCTTTTTGTAAGGTTATAAGCACATCTAATTATGAAACTACTTGTGAATAGAAGACTCAGCCTTTCCATGTATTAAAAGTTAATTTCTGTGCTGTCAGTTTCCTCTGTAGAAAATTATTTTGGAAATGCAATAAAGGTTTTAATTTTGAATTTTTTTTCCATTAGCCTTGCACTCCTGGACTACATCTACTAACTGCTTCTCTTTAGTATTCTTCTTTATGAGAACCCTCAGTTGCAGGCATGATTTAATTTAGAAAGAGTTTTTTTTTTTTTACAAAACCAGAGATAGACAGTGTAGATGAAAATGAAAAGGTTCCTTTGTCATTGACCATTTAAATTAGCTGTTAACCCTAGTGTGATGAAAGCAGGATAGTCAGCATAGGGTAGTAAAAACTAAAAAAAAAAAAATAAAAATAAAATCAGATTACTCTTTTTTAAAATCATTAATCATTTTTCTACCATAGATATCCTTATGTAATTGGAAGGGAAGGTGCTGATACAGACTTGACTTTTAGTAAAAATCCTCAGTATATACCTGTCCAGTACTACAGTAATGGTTAGTATTTGATAACAATATAACAATAATTAAAATAAAACTTCTTCCCTTCAAGCTCAGTTTATGAATCCACTTCAGTATTTTTTGAGTTTCAGAATTTGAGAAAGTAATATGACAGCAGATTTATTCTATAGGTTCAGAATCTGACAGTAGAGAATGAGAATAGCCAAATTGAGTCATATTCCCTGATTAAACTGGGTGATTTAAAAATTGCTTTAGAATAGCTCATCTCACCTCAGAGGAGAACTTTCACATATTCAAATATAATTCTGTCCCCATCAAAGGCAAAGGGATCTAGCTCGTTTAAGTGGGAGAAGCATTAGGGCCTGTCTGTGTCATCTTTAACTGTGAAATAAGAAGTTCTTGAGCTGAGCTGAATGTTGTTGAAGTTGCTTAGTGTAAGAGCTGCCTTTTACTCAGGGTAAATGTAAAAGGGGACATTCAAGTGCTCTGTGCAACCAGGTAGCAGAAATTATAGGAAAGCTGTCACAATCATTGGCTTGTATGTTGCAAAGGCTGAGAACAAGATGAATCATTTGGTAGCAGAGAAGGGCAAGACAAATGCAGGCATGTAAGAACTGATTGCTGAAACTGTGATTGCCTACCATCTGTGACAGAAAGAGAAAAGGGTGCCTGACTATGAGGAAAATGGTAGCAAAAAAGCATTGGATGCATTAACAGCATCATTAGCAGTCTGGTCTGAGAAAGAGATAAAGGATAATTTTTGTGAGAGACTGGGAGCAGAAAGGTTGTCCTCTGATTGCTGCTGTGGCCACAGAAAATGGGTCCCAATATAATTTTTTTTTTTTTTTTACAATAAATACCTTTGATCACATCAGGAATGCATAAATCCCTTACTTCCTTGCAGGCAGAACTCCCCACTGAGCCTTGGCCTATTATCTGAGGTCAGAAAGGACACAGAAAAGTTGACAAGGTGTTTTTTTGTGAAATTGTTCTGTTGTGGGAACCAAGGTAAAAGCTCTGATACCCAATGTTTTTAAGATAATTAATTTCCATTTATCAGCCTATGCTTTACCTTATTATCTTTCTATGCAGTGCATTAGTGAGTTTTCCTAGAGGACTTGTTTTAGTGTATTTGCATAGAAATCAATGAGCTTGTTGCCTCTCTCTCTGGAACAGCCACAGCATGGTCTGCTTTGGTTTGTTACAGAGTAAAATCCCATGGGTTCATGTCTGACAGAAAAAACCCAATAATTTTCTGAGAGGTACCTACAGCTTTTCCCTGGAAAAAAGTGAGAGTCCTGGCTTCCTCCACTGCCATCCTCAGCTGCTCCTATTTGACATGCTATGCACTGGAAGGTATCTCATTTGGCAATGTAATCTAACTGGAGATTCATAAATCCATAGCTCTATTTTTAAACTGTATTTAAGTTGGTAGTAGAATGGTATCATTCAATTTCAAAAATGGATTTATTTCTGAAGTAGCCTAGACATTCTTGCAAAGGCAAAGTGCTTTATTAGGATAAGAGAACTATAAATAAACAAGATAATGAAATATTCTGACTTCACAGTGTATCAGATTAATTGTGTTAACTTAAGGAACACAAGCACAAGCCAAAATAAAAGGAGTCCAAAAGAAAAGCAATCAATTTCAAAGTACATCTGAAAGTCTACTTAAAGTCTGCTTTGGCAAAAGAAGTAAAGACATTTTCCAAGCTCAATTGAGAGGAATGTCAAAAAGGTGAGTGAGAGATCTGAGAATGAATAAAGGAACACAGATGAACAATGTAAGGCTAATGCATTAATTCACATCCTGTTTCTCTGGTTAGATTCATCCTCCGCAGTGGCAGCCATAAATTCAGGTTTGTGACTGACTGAAAAGGGCACTGCTTTTAAATCTAAGGTGCTCATCAAGAGTATTGAATGCATAAAGTTTTTTCACATATAAAGACCAAGTTGGCAGGTGTTGAGTTATAGAAAAAATGTCTTCTCCTTAAGCAATTTAAAGATTGATGCTGTAGGCCTTTCATTATATGGATCACTGAAAGAAACAACCATTCCTATATTTCACTGTCAAGTTAATTGCAGTAGTGGTCGGCTGTGTTACTGCTAAATCTCAAACTTGGTGCATCTCAGTGTTTCTAGGAGAAGCATCATCCAGACAGAGCCTAACTTTCCCCTGGGAGTCCAGCTATGAGTTTTCACTCAGCTCCTCTCTGCCTCAGGTGATGAGTATAAAAGAAATGCTACCCCCAGTTCCTTACCGGTATAAATACATACAGCAAGTCAAGGGTGTTTTTTTATGATACTGACTTTTCTACCTAAAAATATCTCTCATCTGTGGAAATGCCCTGTCTTCTAGTGGGACAGTTTGCAGTTTGATTTATTTCTGTGGCTAAATAAGAACATCAACATCTGACACTAAACATGAGTAACTTATTAAGCCATCAATAGCCCTCTCATATTATTAAGATCTTCAGTGTCTTTGGAGATTTTTTTCTTCACACATTTGCTTCATCTTACAGCCTCTTACAGCACAAGCAGTCTGCATGCCTACAACCAAATAAAAATATGATGATGAGGTTTGCCATATAATTCCTGATGTTTGCAATGTGGGTACCTACTGCTACCGTGGTCACAATCTGAAAACACTGGTTGCTCACATCCCAAAGCAGATGTCTGTCTCATGGATCATGCCCAAAACTGCCTGCTCCTCTCTGCTGACCGAAAAGGAGCCTGATAATCACTAGCCAAGATGTAAATTACTAATTACTTGTCTGTATCAGCTTGAAGTTTTCTGAGATGACCTCCAGCATATCTTTCATACAAAGTGTTGCTGAATACAAAAGGTGATAGTGGATCTGCACCTTAACAGGAATAAGATGAAATGGTATTAACTTCATTTCACTGTACTTTTCAAAGTGTAGTCTAGCATGAGAGTATGAGTCTCCATTCACACAATAGAAATAATTCACCCTTACAGCTACTTTGTATAGACAGTTAAATGCTTAGTGATGTTTGCATCAGGCTGCATATGCCTGTGTTAAACAGAGCTAGAAATATGAGGTGGTGCAGTAAAAAGGTGCCTACCACTGAAGAGTCACAGATGTGAATTAGTTAATACTGTATGCAGGAATCATCTGAATGTCTGATCTGGGAAATTAAGAGAAGGAGAGATAAGTGCATCAGAGAAGGATGGTAATATGCACTGTTGATTATCACCTAAAATAAATCCAAAGAAAAATATCAATCCTTGCTCTTTTGCATCTTTCACGTCTGTTTGATCTGTGAACGCCCACTGGCATTATTCCTAATTACCATAGGAAAGGAAAAGAATTGGAAAAAGTTGTCTTTTATCTCAATTAAAGGTATCACATGTGCCTGTCTAACAGGTGATCAATGCTAAGGCAAATTTAGGGGGTACTGCTATCATCAAGTCTATAGTGACTTGTGAAAGGGCACACACATGACTGGAATTCATATTATGCTGTTCTTCAAAGCTTCCTGTTATGCCAGGGAACTCTTTTTCATCAACTCTAATCAATACTTCAAATTCTGATAATTAAATCAGTCCTTGGAATGAATAGCATACTGAATGAAGGAATCTTCAGTGTGTTAGCACAGAAAAACAGCAGCAGAAACTTGACCTTCATAATACTGCCTTCCTTTTTCTTCTAATATTGCTATAAATTACCTCAAGAAAAGCCTGCTGCTATTATCAAATTCAAAGCCACCTCTCAGGATATATTCTGTCTACTTTCAAAAAAGCACCTATGCACTTCTACATCCTTGAGCTTCATCTGATATAAAAGCAGTGAAGTGATTAGAGTCAATGTGGCCAAATATAAACACCACACTCAGCAGTAGAGCCTTTTGCACAGTTATCTTGCATTTCAAGAGCATGTTACCATGAAAACAAATTCACATGGAAGCTGTGCCATGCTGCTGTTCAGAAACCCACCCAGCAGCCGGGGGCTCCCACCCAAATGGTGTTTCTCCTTCTATGTTCCTTGTGGCTCAGTGTTGTGTCAGCCCCTCTCTGCTCCTGCTGAAATGTCTGGGTACTTAAGCACATTCAGAATACAAACCCAGCTCATTCGGACAGTGTGCCTTTTCTTTTTTTCTTTGCAGCAGCAGAAAGCGTGACTCCTTCCTCAGCTCTGCAAAGGAGGGCATGGCTAGGGTTGGTGTTAAGGTTGGGATCAGGGCTACATCTGAAACTCTTCATCCCAGACTGCTTTTCCTGTTACAATCATCTTCCATGTCCAAGCCACCTCATGTGGCTTGCTGGCAGTCTGCTGCTAAAAGGGAATCTAGGCAGATTTATTTCCCTCTTAGGAGCAACTTTGGGGAACAAGAGCCTTTGCAAGTGCTCTCAGACTTATTACTCATTTGTTTGCAGTTCTTCATGATCACAGAATTATAGAATACGATCAGATAAAGTCTAGAATCATATAAAGGCTTGGGTTGTGTTTTGCGAAGAAAAGAAGAAACCTCACAACTTTATAAAAGTTGTAAGGCCCTTAAAGATCATCTAATTCCAACCCCAAATGAGAAAAAAAAATGAGATAATCACTTCAAGAACACTGGGAGTGATTTCAGAATTAATTTCCACAATTCTAATAATGCAAAGGGTCTTGAAGTGAACATAAACATCTGGCTGAGCTTTTCTGTATTTGAGACTTGAAATCTATCCTGTATCTCTGGCATTAAGAAACTTTTTTCAGTGTAATGGGAAAGGGAATCAACATGAGATGTGAGCAAGTGTCTGAGAGCATTGTTGGAGGAGCAATCTCATCTGAACTGCCACCTTCCCTTTCCCACTGGGACCACATGAAAGCAGCCCTCATTAAATTAGCTCTGGACATTCAAAGTTACCTATCTGTCTTTTAAAGAAGGTAATTCTATATTTTTTTCTGCCAGTACCAGATACCTGAGATGTGAATGCTGTGCCTGGAATAAACCCACCATAATAATTTAAAGACAGGCACTGTCATCACCTTCCAAAGACATTTGACTATTCTCACTGTAGAATTGTGCCCAGAATTTCAAATCATTATGTTTGAGGGAAAAGGCATTGCATGCCATTGCCTTTTACCCAACCTGAACTTCTAATGTCTATCAACACTAATTATTTTTATATCAAAACCAGAGATTTACTGGTCATGAAAATAAATGAGAGTGGAAAACTATATTATATAAAGCCATGATAATATTAATACACTTGGCCAGAAAAAAACATATTAAATTTCAATATTTTTCCGTACTGAAATGTGAATGACATTTTAAAATTATTTCCAGAGGAAATCACACATCATATTTTGAAGCTGTCAGCTCCCTGGTGAAGGTAACATCATGCTAACAAATGGTAAAATATCATTTTAGCTTCTTGAAATTAAGAACCCTATTAATAAATGTATTGAGATAAAGTTGCTGGTATTTCTTGAACCCCTATATAATGTAAATGTACACAAATCAAAATACAGCATTTAGCAGCCACAGAAAAGCAGAGGATGAGCATGAAGTGGACAAGAGATGGGTAACTGGACGAGTAATGGATTGAGCACCAACTCACTGCCACTAGCAGCAGTGAACTGGCTTGCTGGCAGCAGGTGCACTAGTTTGATGGCTAGGTGATCTTATTATTAAATTATTACTTAGTAACACTGTCATGAACTGCATCAAAAAAGTACTACATTTAGAAGAAAATACATAATTCAAAATTGTTGTTAAAGAGAATAAGAAAGTTTTCTGCTATGCCAAATGATACTTTGTCAAACTGAAACCTAAAGCAGATGAGAATAAATGTTTGAGACTTAATTATTATTTCTTATTAAGGAGTAATTTCTGCTTCTTAGTCACTGGGCAGAAATGTTGACATTGAAGTTTTGCAAAGTGTTAGTCACTCAAGGTATTTTTGTTCAGGAACATACTTAGAGTCACAGATCATATCATTTGGAAAAGACCTCTGAGACTGTTGGGTCCAGCTGTTAACCCAGCAGTGCCAAGTCCACCACCTGAACCTGATTCCAAGTGCCACACCTACAAGTGCTGTAAATGCCTCCAGGGATGGGACCCAAACACTTCCCTGGGCAGCCTGTTCCAATGCCTGGTAATCCTCGCAGTGAATAAATTTTTGTTAATATCCAATCCAAACCTTGTCCGGCACTGCTAGAGCCTGTATTTCCCTGTTTAATCTTATGAAATCTTTTTAGTTCTCCTGAGTGGGCAGCAGGAATGAAGTTGAGAAGCAGACACAGACTGTTGACATAAGGTCAACCCAGTAGGGAGG
This sequence comes from Zonotrichia leucophrys gambelii, assembly GCF_028769735.1. Lineage (NCBI taxonomy): Eukaryota > Metazoa > Chordata > Aves > Passeriformes > Passerellidae > Zonotrichia > Zonotrichia leucophrys. Next base: position 18,264,938 of record NC_088169.1, on the reverse strand, counting down.
CATCAGGACCACCAGATACCCACCTGCAGCCCTCTGACCCACTTCCTGAGAGGTCTAGAGGAATGAACTGCACATAATAACTAATTTGGATAGAAAGTGAGATACCTTATCTCTAGGTGGGTGGAAACTTATCTATAAAAACCTACCCCAAGAAGCCTGGGCACCTGCATCCCAGGATACATTGATGCTGAAGGGAGGACTGGTGACCATTCTTTCTCCCTTTTTCCTCTCTTTCTCTCTCCCTCTCTCTAATTTTTCTCTCTCGTCTTTCACCCTACCCCTCATTCAAAGACCACTCCCCTGTGCTAAAAGATAAGACTCTAATGTACCAGTTTCCATACCAAATGGAAAATTTGGTATGGAAAATTTACAATAAAAATTTACAATAATTTACAATTTTTTACAAAAATTGCAAAATTTACAATAAAACTCTTTGAGTTTCTTTTGTGGATCCTTTGACTTTTGTAATTTCTTTTCAGCCATGAGCATCTTCCAATCTTGGACACTCACTTCTCCTTAAGGGTGGGACACCAAGAAGATCAATGGGATAGAGCACTTCTGCTGTGAGGAAATCCTGTGAAGAAATGAGAGAATTTGGATTCTTCCTCCTAGAAAAGAGAGGGCTTTGGTGGGGTGATCTAATTGTGGCTTCCCAGTACCTGAGGGGACCCTATGAAAAAGATGGAGAGATTTTCTACAAGGCATATAGTGGCAGGACAAGGGGGAATGGCTTCAAACTGAAAGAGAGTAAGTTTATGTTCGATATTATGAAGAAATTCTTTACTGCGAGGGTGATGAGGAACTAAAACAGGTTGTCCTGTTCTGGACATTGGAAATTGTGGACGTCCCATCCTTGGAAATGTTGGACAAAGCTATGAGCAATCTGGTCACAGAATGAAAGGTTCTCTGCCCATGGCAGAGGGGTTGGAACTGGATGATCTTTAAAGTCCCTTGCTATCCAAACCATTCTATGGTTCTGTGATTCTATGAAAGTACATAAGGATACTGAAGCCACCTTTCTTTCATCTTATGAAAATATAGATTTCACACACTGCAATTAACAACCACATGGCCCTGTGCTATCCTTTTTGCATTTTAAAGTGATGATGCCAACATAAAAATTAAAAATGAACAACTATCATGCTGACTTTTCAGTCTCTCTGGAAAAGTGTCAGTTTTGGGGATTCAAATGAGAAATTGGCCTGGGAGTCATTTCAGTATGGATCTTACAGGATATCTGCAGCTGTTTTAATGAGGCTGGTATTTTAAACAACCATTTGAAAAAAAAAGAAACAGTGGATTCTATCATCATTTTTATATAGCTCTCACTCATGATAAAATTTTTGACATTAAAGCAGTCTTGTCAGAAAGCTGTTATGAGGTCTTAAATGCTCTTGATTCTTTAACATTTCTTCTTCCATTAAAGGAGGGTTGGTAAAAATGAATTTCTCATGGATTCTTCAGAGACTGTGTAATGAAAGCTATTAAAATGTTCAGGTTCTTGGGAAGTTACAGGACTCCAATTACTCTGTGAGGTTCATTTTTGTTTAGTACTTTATTTTATTTTATTCCTAATATAACCTTTGCATTTGATTTGTTTAAAATATGAGAATGTATATCCCAGTACTAAGCTGGTATGAGATACTTCTCCTTTCTTCTTTACCTGTGCTTATGTTTTAAAGTCATTCCTACCAAACTGGAGTCCCTGCTTAGTATTAAGCAATTTTCTGTCTCCTCTATGACTTTGAATTGACAAATGTAAGGGTTGAAAGCTGTTTAATTACTAGTCCATTGTTTTTGTGTGAGCACAGCCTATAGAGACTTCAGAGAGACTCTAGACAGAGCTGAAGTTCACAGGATGACAGGAAAACCCTGCCCTAAAATGCCACTTGACAGATGAGGACATTCCTAGGAGCTGCCCATACTCATGTTCTCAACTTTTCCAGCCCTGATTTAGGATGCAGTCAAAATTACTCCCTGGCACACAGGTTTGCTTCTTAGCTGATGGATAGGGAGCAATCCATCTTCAGGTTTCGACACTGAAGTGGAGGTGCTTTATCACAGCTTAAGGGGTCCCTGGTGCCTCTGGGGAGATGCAGGGGATGAGGCAGATGCCCTCAGCTGCATCAGTCAAGGGTCACAGGTCTGCCCTCCCCTGCAGTCTTTGTTTCAGAAGGGCACATGTCCGTGTCCTGCTTGCCAGCCCCTGGGGACTTTCCATGGCTCCACAAGCACCCCTGCACCCCTGTGAGTGAGCACTAAGATGAGCCACAGATAATGGATCCACAGGAGGTTATTCAGGCACAGGGGGTGATTCAGCTCAGCACACATAGGTGTGCAGTGCTGTTTGAGTGCCCTAGAGTGTTTGAAATGCCCCCAGCTGACTCTCAGGCACAGCCCAGGGCCAAGAGACTGAGCCCACATATCTGGTCCAGCAGCTAAGCCAGACAGAATGCCCAGGGGCCCTTGCACAGTGCTGGGTGCCCACATCTGGGCAGCTGAACTGAGTCTGGCTATGAGCTGAAGAGTTTGGCAGGCTCTAGCTGACTTCACTGCCTGTAAGAGGAGCTGAAACACCAGACTCCCATATGGGCACTGAAATTCAGGTGCCAGAATTAATCCAATTTAAAGTAATCTGCTGTATCCCTCTGCTGGTGGGGTACCTGGAAGATACCTCTGAGTTCTTCCCCCCAGGAACACTTCTGTTCATCTCTTCTTGAATTCAGGTCACAGCAGCTATTAGAGGGGTCAAATAAAAGCTGACAGGCAGAAGATTGTATAAAACAATGCAATTGAGATGGCAGGTTGTTTGATAGAGGTTTGTGTTTTGGCAAAATAGATACCTTTTAGTCCAGCTTTGAATGCAAACCAAGCTGTACATTTTCTTCACCTGTTCGCTTCCTGATATATCTGCAGATGGACCAAGATAATCCTTATTCTTTCACCAGTATAAATGATAAGCAGCTCCAGGAAAAACTGAAATTATGCTGTTATAAAATAGTGTAAGTGAGAGAAAAGAAGTGTCTGCAGTATGTACTCTTTTATGTTCTTTAATTTGGACTTACAGATATAGCTGGGAAAGCAAGAGGTAGTTTCTTTAAAGACCTGCAGTAATTTAAAGTTCTGTACCTAGGAGATTTGATTCAGCCTTAAACTCAAAGTGTTCTGCAATTAGGGTGAATTACTGAGGTCTAAACTAAGGGACAATTGAATACAGAAAAAAAAATTTCCTGTTACTTTTGAATTGAAACCAGAGGCAAAAGTACTGCTTTTAAAAGTATGCATGGTTTGATCTATAGCTTTCAGTTGGGCAAACTCCTGGGAAAATTACTACCTTCCTGTGATGTACAATGGAATTCTTCCAAAGGACAAGATTCCCTAAGCTGATACAAATCAGCATAAAGCCTCTGAATACCATCACCTCCAGATCTAACCCACAGTGTCTTATCTATAAATACTGTTGTGGAGTGGCTTTTAAATAATCTGACTCCTCTGATACATTCACAGTTTATGCTTATTAATTCATTAGGATGACACAAATTAACATTAGACTTCACAGAAGTAATTTTTTTTTCCTGGAAGAATTACTTCTGTCTGCTTTGAATAAGATGTCCATTACCCACTGCTGAAATAAAATTTATATGTGGAACCCAGTGCAGCAACTGAAAGCCTCATCCATGGGTTCTGAAGTGCATGTAAATGATCATGGAAGGTTGAGGGGGGACAGATAATGAATTACCCAATCTACAATTACACCAGGACACAGACAATAACTGCCCTCTGCTCTGAAACATTGTAAAGTTGAAGTGACCACAAATCTCAAGAAACTCAGTGATGAGAAAAATGATTCCAACATCATGGCTAACCTATGGGTCTGGATTCACCCAGGGCTCAAATTTTTTCTTACCAGTATTTCAGTGAGGTGAGTCAGACATGCTCCATTGTAGCTTGGGCTCTTAACATCATCTGTAGTACCCACAGATGTTTCATAAGGAAAGTAGGACACACAAGCAACCAAAAGGTCTTGTTTTCGATTAAAGAGTAACTGAACTTTTAAAATGAGAATATGTTTTTTTATCCAGTCTTTCCACCTAGGTTTTTACAAAAAAAATTGTCAAAAACACAGCCTATAAAAATGCAATCCATTTTCATTTAAATATCTGGTTTGCAAAATTTCTAGATATAACTAAGTATAAAAAAGGACTGCTTTTAAGATACTAGTTCATTCTGCATTAATTTCTTTTTCTTTATACCATTTCCAATTAAAATATAACTCTAATATTTTTTCTATTTTATTATGAAAGTTTATTTCTTATAATAAAATCAGGTACACAAAAAAAGCTTGCCTCTACATTTCTATGGGAATCTTTAGAGAGTACTGAATATTTAAAAGATATTATAAATAGAAAAGAGATCCATATGGCAAGATAATAAATATTCATAAAATTATGGATAGTCTGATTCTCTGACTCATTTTTGCAATTGCAATGCTGTAGGAAACAAATATACTTCTCCATTCAACTGCTGGATAACTCATTGATCTGCCTGCCTGTTCCATCTAGACACCCTGCATAAGAATATGTTTTTTCTCATTGCATCTCATAAACAACAATGTCTTTTAGCCTTTTAGCTTTTGAATATTAAACTGCAAAGTTTCAGAGTCCTTCGTTGGATGTGGCAGGATGTGAAATGTACAACTTGGAAGGAATATTCTTTGCAGATTTCTCGAAGAATGTACTGCATTAAAATGTATAAATTTTGTACAACTCACAGAAAAAAGAAACTCCGTGTTGAGCATCAGGTGGGCCATGTGAAATTAATAATTTCGCATTCAGTTCATTTCCCAGTGGAAACATATCTAGCATACACAAACTCCAGCTCCGCATTAATTTCCACCCTTGTTTAAAATTTTGGTTCCACAAATAGGTACTTTCTCTAAATATGCACTCCAGCTCCCATTAAGACAGCTTTGCACTTGGCCAGGGAGGCTCCTGTGGGCTGCTGGGCTGCCTCTGGAAAAGGATGAGGCCTTCATCTCACATTTTATGTACTTTACTGATTTTCCTCCATTTGGCAAATTCAATAGGCTCTGTAATTCTTATTGGTTGTTGCTGACCTTTATTTATGATTACATCAAAGCTATATTCATTCCAGTTATTTTATTGTCATGTTTTTGTCATTATTACACAAATAATAATGTTGCTTTTGATTATTAGTGAGAAAGCAGAAGCTTTAATTTAGTAGATAATTATGCCTTTGCTTTTCTAATGGAAAACCACAGTGTAAGTGTAATTGCTTCTGTGTAACAACTTGTTATTACATGCATTTCATGCTCATAATTCTTTTGCTGATACCAGGCAAATATTTTCAGCCTAAATTTTCCCTGCATACATTCTGGCAACAGTTTTGAGCCCTGAGGATGCACAGACCTCTATTATTAACCTTTAAGAACCAGTAAATAATTACAGTTTAATTTTGTTTCAGTTGCTGTTGCTGTTAACTGAGGGTTGATTACCACCTTCACAACCAGCCCAAGATATAATGAGTAAAATGGATTTTCAATGGATTATATAATAGATACAGATTGAAAAATGAATTAGGGAATGCTTCCATATTTTGATTATCCCATGCACACTAAGAAGGGACATAGTTAAACTACTTCTCAGTTGAAAGGACGTTTTGAAGACAAATAAAGCAGCCTGCTTGAAAATAAATTATATTCCATGTATCACATTGCATCACTCATTTCTGGGAAATTTTGTCACTAGCATCAGCTAATTTTCTAGCATTACTCACCCTGTCATTTTCTAGTGGGCTAAAATTAGTTGGAATATATCATTTGAGTGCACTGACTTACACTTGGTTCCTTTCTCTTTCAAACTGAAGGAGAGCTACATGCTTTGATCACAGCACTGGAAGATGATGCTCATCTTCTATCCTCCTTTTCTCATAAAAAAGTATAATGTAATGAAAATTGAACTTTCTAGTTCCTTTCTAGCAACTTTCCAAATTTGGGAAGAGAAAAATGGTACCCTTTTTTAATCCAGTTTTAAAAGTGAAGTAGAAAAGAGACAGGTGATTATATAAGTGCATTCACATTTCTGCTCTTAAGTGTGACGTTTCTACAGAATCCCTATAATTTTCATTTATGCTTGTTAAGGTCTTTATCTGTCTTCTGTGTGGATTAATATCACCTTATTTTGTACCAGTCTAATAGAGGGAGTAGAAAGGCATTGGCAGGTATCCAGTATGGACCCTTGTCCTTTTCTCTTTGGCTTCCCTGCAGGGGAATGGCTCTAAACAGCAAAGATAAAGCTATGGAGGGAAGCATAAAAAGGGCAGAAATGCTTTAGTATCTATTTTCCCCCTGCTCTTCACCTTAAAATGTGGCTGTAAGAGGATTTCTAAGTGAATTAGCATCAGCATCAAAAAGCAAGAAGTTAGGTTAGAATATAAAAGGGAAAGTTTGGAAAGACCATGTAGCTGTGGTTTTTTTAGCCCATCTGAGCCTGGTGAAAATTAATGTAAGATTTAAAGAATGGGCTGAACTAATTTCCCAACAATCAGAGGTCATCTCTGAGAATGCCTGCTGAGGACAGGTGACTCTTCAGGAGGTGAGAGATGAATAATTATAGCACCATCATCCAAAAGAAGACACAGGAACTGCCGGGGAGCTGGAAGATGCTGTGCTCAAATTCAGAGCCAGGAAAACTATTGGAATGAGTTACTCCACAAATAACTGCAGATGCTGGGAAAATGAGAAGGATTTGAGAAAAGAGCCAAGATGAAATTCTAAATAACATGTCATATCAGACTATTGATTTCCTTCCTGATAGTGCAACAATTCTAAAGAAAAGGGAAGAATCAGTAGCAGGACATCACTAGACTCCAGGAAGCCTATTCAAACTCTTTTGCCTGACTTTCTTCCAAGCTAAGTAAGAAACACACTCCGCGTGCAACTAATATAAAGGGTTTCAAAACTGTTTAAATATATATTGGGAAAAGGCAGCAACAGGTCTCCACAATACAAAACAGAAATCTTGGGCAGTGCTTGTGAACTATTCATTATTTTCACTCACTATGTAGAAGATGGAAACAAAAAGGATGAAATACAAAACTTTCTCCTTTAAGAGTATGCTAAGCTGACCCTATATTGAAGAGCAGGAATAGAATAATGATGATCCATTGGATTTATAGTCCCAAAATATTGGGTGAAATTCCACTCTGATTTATGCAGCTCCAAACAGAGGGAGAAAGGCACCCTGCAGAAAGGAGCTGCTGCTTTAAGTAAATCATAAGCTGAAAATTAAATTTCAATGCTACAGACATCCTGAAATAGGTAAGCTTTCCATGGAAAGCATACCTGAGCATAAATGTGCAAAGCACACAAGTATTCCTGTGACTCTGGTTAACACCAGTCACACATCATCCAAAACACTCTGGAGACTCAGGCTTCAGAAAAGACATGAATGAGACAAAACCAACAAATAAAAGTTCAGTTCTACAAGTCTGAGGGCAGTTAGAAGAAATAGAGGTTGCAAGTAGGAAGACTGAAGGGAGACGCCAAGTCACTCTTTCTGTGTGAAAAAGCTGCTGAAGAGAGAAATTAATTGAAGTGGTTTCCATGTTCACATGAATGGAACAAAAAGTCATGAACCTGACATACAGAGTATGAGATTTTCTTTAGAAAAAGCCAATTTAAAGAAAAGAGAATGATCTGGAACAGATCTTCTGGAAAGATGGGGGGTTTTCCTCATTGGAAGTTACTGAGATGATTCTAGATATACCTTTGTTAAGGCTGACATTCACTTTTAGACCTGCTTTTCTAATTTTCTGTGACATCTATTATGAGGAAAAGAAAAAGCCAAAGAGCAACTTCTGCTCAGACTTCAGTTCTCACCTCCGTTTCACTGGGAGTTGCTTTCTCTCTGCTGATCAGTGTCTTGGGAACTAAGGACCACAGAAAGAGGTGGGAAGAAGGAAACTCACTGTCCCATGAAACCCAACTGAGCTTCTGGCCAAAATCTCACTAAGATGCTGAGTGGTATTCTGATATATTCTTGGTTTAGTACAGTGACAAAAAATTTTGGCAAAATTTAGAATTTTAAGAACATATCAGGTCACATGACTGTTTTTGACCAACGTTATCTATTTTTATCCTAAATGATATCTATACTGATAATTTGTACAGTATAAACAAAGACCTGAATTCATAAACTGGCTTTCATATTCATGCTACAGAAATCACCCACAGATTAATTTCTGATGAAGTATTATTTCCTAGGGACTAACACATTACTCCTGAATCACCAGTTTATCAGACTGCAGTTGCCTAGAAAGACAGGTGCTGAGCAGAAGGGAGCTGTTCTTCTTTCTTTCTTATCTAGAAAACAAGAGTTAGCTTGACCAGTTTAAAAACGTACATACCCACATCACTGTTAGAAGAATTATGCAAATTTTCTGATTGCAGCTCTGCATGGCCTGCTCTGTGGTTCCTCAATACATTGTTCAAGACTTAAATAAGAAGCAGTGTGGCTGGGCCACTCTTGCAAACTTGTACCTCAATTTCCTACCAAGAAAATTACTACAGGTACTGTGAGTCTCAAAATCACTTGGCAAGCCTGACAGGTCCATGCAGCTGGATGACAAGGAGATTACTTTGTACAGAGCAATGCATAATCACTCCCACTTCAGTATAGCAAACTGGCCAGCTCTACAAAGCTTCTGAAATACTAATTAAGTTGAGGTCACATTTCTAAGGACAGAAATATCTGCAACAACTGGAAGAGCTCTTTGCCAGTGATTTACTCCTGTCCATACATTGTGCTCCAGTTTTCCTGCTTCAATTATGCAGCATCATGCATTATACAGTGCTCTTCAACTCATGGGGTCAGCCTATACATGGAGAGCATTAATTTGGTGTGTCGCGTAATGGGCACCTCCTCCTGCAGAGTGGTGGCTTCAGAAATGCTCTCATCAGAAGCACTGCTGGATGTGTGAAGCATTTGTCATGAGGCAGTAACGAGGCTGCACCCATTTGCTGGCTCTTCCCTGAGGATATGTAAAGGTGAAGCCTCATTTTCCAGGGAGAACCTTTATTCCCCTCAGCCCCTTCTATTAAATTTAAAAAATTCAGCTACTACATCCAGCTCCAAACAGTAAATATCTGGATGCAAGCAGAATACATTAAATAACAAATAATTCTAACTTACATATCTTACCACACTAGAATATGTTTATTTTCAATTCAATTCAATGATGAATGAAAAATGTGCTTGTGTATGTGGATTTGCAGTGGCAATATGGATTAGGGGGACACAACATAAAATATATTTTTGTGCAAAGGAAATACCAATGGTTTAAACTGAACTAAATGCAGCAGCTTTGCTTCGACCTTTTCATGCAATCAGTGTGTTCTGCTAAGCTCAGCAGTTAGGTAAAAATATGAAAGCTTGGCATGAACCACAAAAATTATCTTAGAGATCAAGTATGAAGATTTTTTCTTTTCTTTTTTCCTGTTATATCAGAGATAGAAATATCTCTGATGTTTCAGCATCTTACCTAGTAATGACAGTGTCATGTCATTAAACTCTATGTCTACCTGCCAGCCTCAAATCAACAATCTCTATTGAAAAAACTCCCTTGAAAGATGGAAATTTTGCATCTGTGGAAAAGATTAAATAAGTGACAAAATCTGAAAGCAATGTGAGATGTACTTTTATCAGAAAATTCTCATCTCCTGCACCCATATTTTTTTTCTTTCAAGTTGTCTCATACATGCAAACACAAGACATGCATACACACTACTGGAAGTTATTGCTCGGGGTGTGTGCCATAGTTGTGCACAGATTAATTTGTTTCAGCGGGTTTAAAATTGACTAGACCATGAAAAAAGAACAGCCAAAGCTATCTAATAAATTAGGCAACAATTAGTCTTTGTATCTCCATTTAAATTGAGAATAGATGTGCAATACACACTGTCACTGCAGAAAAAATAAGAAACTTTCTTTAGTGATGGATTATTGAATGCACTTTCAGTGATGGTAAGGCAATAAATTAAAAAGTACATCAGCCATTTCTCAATTAGGTTTATATTCTCCACTCACCAGCTTTGTGTATAAAAGGAAAAAGTGAGACTATTTCACAGGGAGGGCTTTTATACAGGATTTAGTTCCAGGAAACATGTTGGTTGCTTTGGTCACAGCTGATTCCCAAGCTTAGTTCACTGTGTGTATAAAATGTGTGTCTATAAAATAGACAAGGACAGCAGGTCTTCTGGTAATCCTTCACATGGGAACTGTTAGTCAAATTCTTCCTGCATGTAAGTTCATGATGCCAGTGAGCTTAGCACTGGGGATCACTTTCCCCCTGGGCATTACTGGCAGGGTGTCTTTCAGAGAGTCCTCACAGCCACACTGAGGAGGGGAGGGAAACTCTTTGCCCTCACAGACACACTGCTGTCCAAGGGATGAGAACAAATGAAGTGTAAAAGCCAATTTGGGTTCTTCTACCAGATCCTGAGTCTCTCTTTTAAAAGCATCAGTCAATCAGACTGACGTTTCCACTTAACCTTGTGAAACAGAATGGATTTTCCTCTCTTTGACATTTTAGCCAGGGATATCACGTGTGCACTCTTCTGTAGCTGTGGCATGGCTTCATGTAGGCTGCTGAAAGAATGAAACCCTTGTCTGTTTCCAAACTATTTCTAGTTTTAGTTTGTAATATTTCTTTCATGCTGGAGGAAGCCCCCATAGTTTATTCTGGCACATCTATAGCTCTTGATGTAGAGTGCAAATAAACAGGCTTATAGCAGGCTTGGAGCCAAAGGCAGCGGCTGGCAGGCTCTGGGCCAGCCCTGGACCCCCTTGTAAAAGCCTTCAGCTTTGAAAGAAGAGAATGTTTCTAATGTACCTCCTAAAGGTCACTTGAAGGTGCTAACATCTACACTGTCAAAGTGGAAAAGTGAGATATTGACTGGGCTAAAAATACTAACTTCTGTAAGGTTAATGTTTTAATTTCAAACTAGACTACATAGAAGGCAGTCATGCCAAGGTCAGTAAAAGACAGGAGAGAAGTGTCTAATACAAATAATTTTTCTTTGTGAAAAGAATGTTCTATTTTTATGATATTTTACATTTGGAAGGGATTGCCTCTCTTAGTTTCTGTTTTTACCAAGGACAAAGACAATTCACCTACTAAATCGGAATGGAATGGAATGGAATGGAATAGAATAGAATAGAATAGAATAGAATAGAATAGAATAGAATAGAAGTATTTCAGTTGGAAGAGGTCTATCAGCATCATCCAGACCAACTGCCTGACTACTTCAGGGCTGACTAAAAGTTAAACAATGTTGTTAGTGACCTTGTCCAAAAGCTTCTTAAACATTGAATCTTGGAGCATCCACCACCTCTCTAGAAAGCCTGTCCCACTGTTTGAGCACAATTTCAGTAAAGATATGCTTCCTAATTTCCAGTCTCAAGATCCCCTGGTACAGCTTTGAGCCATTCCTATGCATCCTGGATCCCAGGGAGAAGAGATCAGCATCTCCCTCTCTGCTTCCTCCTCTTGGGAAGCTGTAGAGAGCAACAAGGGCATCCCTCAGCATTCTTCTCTCCAAACCAGACAAGCTCAAAGCCCTCAGCCACTCCTCACAGAACATTCCTGCCAGCCTTTTCACCAGCTTTGCTGCCCTCCTCTGAACCCATTTGAGTACCTTCACATGCTTCTTGAAATGATCTGTCACATTTACTAAAACTATCCAAGCAACCGTGATTTGTCTGTTTGTTACAGTTTTTTAATTATTTTATTGTATTTTCATCCCAATAATTTTTATTTATTGTTGTCTCAGAATCCATGAAAGCAATTTTACTCAGCAATTTTTTTTCAATATTGGTATTTGAAAAGAAGAGTTAAAAGCACAGTGCTTTGTGTTGAGCAATATTTATTCTCTATATATTTTCACTTCTTTTGAATTGCTTTATCTGCAAGACATTTCTTTACAAAAATTTACTAAAACTGAAACTCATTTTAACTGGAAAAATGAAAATTATTCTTTAAAAAAATGCCAAATGAGAGTGCTTGGGCATCTGTAATTCTTAACTAAGAGCGTTTTGTATTTCAGGGGAAAAAGGCTGAGTTTATAGAGAGAATTTATTGAAATATTTTGGACGGCCTTGGCCTCCATAATTTCATAAAACTCAAAAAGCTTTTGTTTTAAAGATGAAGAGCATGTCATCATCTTATGCTTGGAAGGAGCACTATACACAAGCAGATAATAAACAAGAAAAGAGTAATCTGTAAGATCACCCAAATAAAAGCATTTAATGAACTTTCAACTCTTTAATCCCATGCTGTGTTTTAAGAAGAGTTCCAAGTTATGTCCTATATAACATACCTATGACAGAATTCCCCAAAAGAACTTTTTGAAGGAATCTGAAAGAATTAGTAGCTTTAAACTGATAACCATATCACCCTTTTACTATTATGACAACATATTCCTAAGCTATGGCTGAAGTCCTGGTGGTTGTTTCTATGTTTTAAAAGGACTTTGAAGGGGTTGCATCATGCCAGTCTCTGAGGACCATAAGGAGAATGCCCACCAGCTGGGTAAGTGGCTAGAAAGCCGAATTTGTGTCCTTCCCTCCTTTTCTTCTCAGCCACAGGTAATGCAGGATCATCCAGAGTCTGCTCAAAGTGCTCACTGCTCACTCAAATTTAACAGGACGCACAGCTCTGGTAAGTAATGAACCTTCAGTAATTACTTGATGATAATGGCTGAAAAGTTCCTGTCTCTTTTTTTTTCTTAGCAACTTCAAACTTAATTGCTGTATTTCCACAAGCTGAAAAAAGGATCTGTGAAGAACTTTTAACAGAATTATGCCATATTTGGAACACTTACCTGTTCCTGTGATCTGGCTTTGTTACAATTCATGTTGGATTAATAAAGAATTTCACCAGTGCAATTTCTCCACCTAGCAAGGGGCTGTGCAGTTAAAGTTGCTATCAATGCCAGTCATGGATCTGACAGCAAAGGTGGAGAGGGACTCTCTATCAGGGAGTGTAGTGATAGAAAGAGGGGTAATTGTTTTAAAATAAAAGAGAGTAGGTTTACACCAGATATGAAGAAAACATTTTTTACAATGAGGATGGTGAAGCACTGAAACAGGCTGCTCAGAGGTGTGGTGGATGCTCCATCACTGGGAACTTTCAAGGTCAGGCTGAGTGATGCTCTGAGCAACCTGGTTTACTTGAAGATGTCTCTGCTCACCGCAGGGTTATTGAACTAGGTGACCTTTTAAGGTTCCTTGCAATCCAATTTATTCTATGATTGACTCCTATTGTGTCACCATTCCAAGGAGTCACAGCCAGGTCTTCAGGGAAGCAGGATCAAGAACTAAAGTGTATTCCACTGTAGGATTTTCTCCATCCTCTCTCACAAAAGGGGATGGCTGGACATTGAATCACTGCTTTTCCCATTTAATGTGTGTTTTCTGGTCTCCAGGAGAAAGCTGAAGGCTTGCAGTGCCACATCCCAATACCCAGCCAGACTGAAAGAAGCCTGGCTCTTGGAAGAAGTCATGTGCTGTTCTTCCTGGGTGAACTTCCTGGGTTTTGGACCACAGAGACAGTGTGAGTGCCCCATTGCTGTCCTGCTCCTTGTAGCCAAACCAGCCCATTGTTGAGGTATTTCTGAGGGGGGCTTTAAGACTCAGAGGTGTTCACCCCTCCCAGCAGCAAGAACCAGCACCCAGCTGCACTTCCCTGCTCCTGCAATCTTCTCTGCTGCAAGCTGTGTCACAGCTCCAGCTACAAAGTCACAAGCCTTAAAAAATTATGACATCTGATTTTTTTGTTAAAACCCAACTCTTAAATGAGGCATTTCTGTTTGAAAGGGTAAGATCTTCTCCCATGTGACTCAGGGCAAAAGTACTCAAGAGAAACCATAGCTGAAAACCATCAAACTATCCCAGCTCAGCCTGTGGTTTTTGAACAAAGAAAGTGTCAGCACTGCAGGTCTGAAGAATACAGTTTGCTTGCTATTTCTTTCAGCCTTTGTGCTGCCACAGCAAAAGGAGACAGTCTCCCATTGAGCAGTGTAAGCACCCAACTGCATCAATCACAAAATACATGCTTGTTTAGGTGCCTCAAAAGAAATGCCAGGTCAGAACAAAGTGACCTGTTACAGTTTTACACACACAAGGACCCAGTGGGTTTAAACAACTGCCCCTCTTGCCATAATTAGGGTTCAAAATCAATGTTCAAGTCAGACTTAAGTTAGACAATGTTTAAATCAGAAAAGGTGTTGCTTGGAATCCTGGGCATAGCTGCAGTGTGACCTGTGATGTGTTGCTGGGCATTTGTAGCACTCTGGCCACACTTCAGTCTGCTGTGGTGCTGGGCTGGTCCATCTCCCCAGTTCACAGAGGGCTCCCCATCACTGGGCATCCACTGGCACGGTGGGAACTGCCAGACCTCTCTCTCCACCTGATGCCTCAAACCTAAACAACACCAAATTTATGAAGTGCAAAGGCTGCACACCCTCAGAGATCATCATCCTCTTGGTCTGAGTGCCCTCACTACTCCCACTTGCAAAGGAGTGAGTTCCCATCCTTATGTTTCTTCCCAAAAGCAGGACAGGCACAGCAAGCCAGCTGGACTATGACTCCCAGCATTTCCTAAAGACTTCCAAATGGAATAATTTAGCAAACCTAGCTTGCAGCTGTCATCAGCACATGAAGGATCTTTCTGGTGCTGAAGGAGGTCTTCCAGAACAAATGTTTTACAGCAAATGCTGAAGTTTCTGTTTAGATTAAATTCATATGAAGAGAACATGTATTCACTTCATTTCTTCTTTTCACAGTTAAATCAATGAAGTATTTCCCTGACTCTCAGATTTGCATTTGGCTATCTTCATTAAGTCTTATAGAGTCCTATCTCATTTACAGTAAAAGGGAAAAAGGAAAAATAGCAGAAAAAATAAAGATGTCAGTTTCTTTGTATCAGCATTTATATACTACACTGCAAAGCCAAAGCCTTTGAAATTTGAGGGACTTGTAAAAACCTAAATAATGCTAAATCAATTGTTCTTCACATATTAACAAGAAATTTCATGCATTTTATTGCACTCACTTTGATTTCACACTATATTCAGAGCAGGATATGTGTTTAGAAAATGAAACATGTAAGTAATATAGAAATGTTTTTAAAGTTTCCCATCACATGAGCTGAGATGGGATTTCTGAAAGGGCCTGTCCTTGATCTTGTTTATTCTAAGAAAATAAGAAGCTGATCTTTCCCAGCTCAAGCCTCTGTACATGCACAGGCAGAAGCGCGGTCGCCTCTGGCAGCCCCTGCAATGTCAGAGCAAGGGGCAAAGCAAGCAGAGCCCAGGCACAGACAGTGCTGAGCTCACCCATCAGAGTGTGCTAATAATGCAATCTGTGAAAGGCTCCTCTGAAGGTGCATGCAGGCAACAGAAAAGGAGCCTACCGTCAGTTGTTCCCATCCCATTTTAATCAGCAGATGCTGCTGTCTCCCTTGGTGGTGTGCGCTCTCGGCTGATTTATTCATTCATTAGGGCTTGCACCAAGTTCTTTTGTCTTCTGCTGTCTCAGAGCAAGGTACAGTACAACGTTCACAGAGAAACTTTTGACTCAGACATGGTGTTTGAAGGAAAGTGAAAAGTGATTCTTCACATATTGCATTAAGGATAAAGGTCAGGTTTGCCACAAATGAGAGTGAAAGAACATAGGTAGATTATCAATACCCCCCATAGAAAGCAATTCTGAAAAACACCCAAAACACAAATTAATATAAATCTACATGTATCCTTACATATCTCAGTCTGAGGCAAAGGAAACGCTCTGACTCTTTCTGCCTGCCTCTGCTTCCTCCCAGCCTGTGCTCAACCACTTCTTGCCACTCTGTTCCGTGCTGTTGCTGCCCCAGTGTAAGCTTATAAAGATGTGATAATAATATTTATTTGCTTACATGACAATCAGAGAACTGCTGATGGCAATGCCAAATGCCTCTCTGTCACAGCAGCTGAAAGGAAATACACACCAGATGATGGGGAGGTATCAATGCTGAATGCAGCAGGGGCTAAAGACCCAGGTAATTAAATATAGCCTCAGGGAAATAATTGTATTAAAAGTGAACAAGAGCTCTCTTGAATCTAAATCATAACACTCTGGTCTAGACAGCCCATCTAATCAGGTGTGTTTGTAGACTTTTCAGTGAGATGGGTACAACATATCGATCTTCAGTGCCCATTTTTAAAGAAAGACATAGAACTGGAACATCAGTGGCCCCTTGGGATGTCCAGCTCTCAGGGACCTGAGACCAGGCAGCCAGGCTTTGAGGAGGTGGCACACTCTCAGGTTTCAAGCAGATTTTTTTTTTTTGAGCACAGAACTACAGCAGAAGAAACCATCAGGGGGGCTCATACTTATATGCAAACTGGCAAAAATTGGAAGATTTCCCACAGCATTCAAGGATTTTTTTATTTGCCTGCTTCCTCCTGCTACTTTTATCATTATTGCTTTGATTTGATTTCCTGTGAAAAAAGCAGAAGTTATCAGAGTGGGTGGGAAAGAGGAGGTAGGTAATGGAGACACTGGAGTACACCATGTGGGAATTTGGAATAGATAACTTGGTTTTTTCTGCTTTCACACATAGTCCTTATATTGCTTGGATGTTTTTTTATTTCATTTCAATTCTATTTCATTCTATTTCTATTACATAAAAGTCAGCTGGTACAGTGTTTTGATGCATCTGTTTACAAATAGATTTTAACTGCAAAAAATGTGATCCATTCCATGTATAATGTGTAAGCCCCACTGCAGCTTAAAAAGGAAATTAAAAAAGAGGCACCTTTCCCATGTACATTTGAAAAGCTTTCACAAAATGTCCTTCAAATGTAAAAGTCTTGCCCTTAAAATCTTATTTTCCAAGCAATGATAATAACTCTGAAAAAGTGAAGCCGGGAATTTGGGAGATTTTTTCAAATGCAGGCCTTTAAAAATGTTTGGATAATGGATGAGCAGTTTTAGGTAGTCTGTGTAAAGGCAGACCTTGAATTAGTTAGGAATTGGTTGTAGTGATTTTGAAAAGAAGCTTGAAAATAACTATGTGCTTGTATGGATTTAGACTTCATCTGTCTGTAATGCATGCAATATTCATCAGTGCATGGAGGAATTTTTATTACATTGTCTTTATTTCTGGCTTCCTTCTTCTGTGAAGGGACCCAGCTGTGTGAGCCAGTGGGGAAAGGCTGTGTTAATATTCCCAGCTTCTGTCATCAAGTGACCCATGGCTGCCACAGCATCAGCTAAACCCTGTCTGTTAAATGGGTCTATCAAAGGAAATACATGTCATTTCAAGGGAGTATTAATTACGTTTAAACTAGGTCTTGAGTGGTCGGCAATGTCTACATAAACTTCTGTTTAGATGGCTAAATGTCTCTGATGATATAAGCCCCATAAATTACATAACTTCCAGATCAAAGCATCAAGGTGTTGAGTTGAAAATGGTGATCTTTTTCTGGGGAACTGACCAAGAGGTTGAGGACTGTTGTTTCTTACCCCTCAATTTAAATAAGTCATGGTGGGAAAACAAATCTCTGTGCCAGCTTGCTTTTCTTCAGCTGTGTGAACATTGCCTACTTCTCCAAACCTCTAAGGTTTAAAACCTTGTAATCACCAACCTTGTAGGTTAGTGTTAGTCTAGGAGAGCATCTGGACATGAACTGAGTGTGAGCTCTGTTCCAGAAAGGGAATGGATCACATCTGAAGTCCCAATAATCTATTGTCATATTCCCCTTCCATCCAAACTGGTGAAGCACCTGGGGGCTGCATCAAGCCTTGCAGATTCCTCAGCACTCCAACTCATGAGCATCCTGCCAGCCTAGAAGCTGTCAAGCACAGAGGATGGGCTGCCCCAGGCACTCACCCCACTCCTGAGGGGACTGCCTGTCCCCCTGCTGTGGAGGGAGAGGGTGAGCAGCAGGAGAGGCTCCCAAAGCCTCTTGAGATCAATGCAGCCACTCTGCTGCCTGAGCAAGAGCAAATAAATGTGTGTTGAAGCACTGTGCTTGCAAAAGGATGCTGCTCTGGCTCAAGGGCTGTGTATTGGAAGAAGACCCTCTGATACTGGGACATCTCTGTTGTGATGATCAGCCTGGATCCCAAGGAGAAATGCAGATTCTCAGATGTCCTTAAGGGAAATGGGCATACCTTTCACTTCCTCTTGCCTTCTTGCTGACCAAAACATATAATTCCTATCTGAGCAATCTCCAGCCTCCTGAACCCTTCCTACAAGGATGATCTTCTGTCAAAGTGTAAATTTCTAATTTGGTTAGAATCTCTTTAATTTTTATCTAAAACTTTTGCTCCCCACAAATACTGCATTTTATTTCAGACTCAACAGCAAAGTATTTAAGACAAGTGAGCTTTCTTACAATTGCTCTTTTAATCTCTGACAATTTTTTCTTATTTTCTAACAGGCATGACAAATCCTACAAAATCTCAGTTTCAAGCATAATTGATGCAAGGATAAGAGCAAACTACTCCAAAGATTGCATTGTTGTTTTAAAGACATTAAGTTAATTAGAGAGATATTCTTGTTAGTGGTGGCTCATTAAAAGATCCTTCATGCAACTGAAATGTTAATTTTATCAGAAACAATCTAGGGGACTCAAATCATTAATTGATTGATGTTTAATAGTTTTTTTAATTAGAAGCTTTAGTGAGAGAAATTACACCAAAACTGCAGTGACTGCCACTAGATTTTTAAGAGTTTGTCTTCATAGGTTTGGATTCCCTGGCTGCATTACTACTGCCATCTTATTGCCATTCCCAGGCTGCTTTCATTTGTGCCCAAATGTCAGTGACAGCTCTAAAGTGCATTTACTTTGCAGCCTGTTATAGCAGGGCACAGTGCTCTGGAAGAAACACTGGGGACTGAGTCAGAAAAGGAGATGAGAAAGCCACTGGGTGCAGATGCACTGGTGAGCAAATTTTATAACAGGTATGTGTGGTTTATGGAGACACAGAAGGAGATCAAAAGGATGGGTCTGCTAAATCTTAAGGAAAAAAGGCCATGCCCAAGCCATGAGAGTAACCAAAGAGATGGATTTTAAATTTTCTTCCCAAAGAGCAGATTTGGTTACAAAGAATAGAGTCACAAAGGTCTAGTCCCCTTCTTGGGGATCCCAGCTTACAGCATATCCCATTCACATGCTCAAAGGTATGTGTTTGTTCACCTGTTTTGGTCACTGGCCATCTCTGCTGGTGTTTAAATATCTTATTCTTAAATGTGCAGGCAGTGGACTGACAACTACATCAGCTCACTAAAATATCCTGGGGGGAAAATAAATACAAAACAAACCAGAAAAATTCAGTAATACTTTCTGGGCTCATGAGTTCAGGAGCAATGACACTGCTTTAGTTCCTGTGGCCTTGGAAAAAGTTTTCAAGGTCTGGGAAAGCACTCTTGTAAGGCAGTATTGAATGTGATGTGTGCAGCAATGAGATTCGATTGTATTGCAAACATATTCTTGGTAGCTTATGTCTCCTCTGATGCTGAATCAGAAAAAATCAATGCCTGGAAGCCAGGACTCCTGTGTCTGTCCTCAAAAAGATTATTTTCAGCTTTCTTCAGAAATTCATAATAAAACAGAGGTTTATGAAAAGAAAAAAAAAAGGCAGTCAAATCATTAGCCTTGTATTACTCAACTGAAGTTAGGATTGTCCCACATCATTAATTTTCCTGTATGCTCCTTCTGTGTCAGGAGGTAGGGTACAACAACAGCAGTTGCCTGCATGTGTGTTAAGAGGCAATATTCATCTTTAATGATGATTTTAGCTGGTTCAGAGGCTAGAGAGAGCAACTAGCTCTGTTCTAATACTCAACAGGAGACATGATAGAAATACAGGAAACTGCTCTGGAGGAAAGACTTGTATCCCAGTGGATAATTCTTTCCCCAATTACAAAACTGTGGTCTAATTAAGTAAGAGATGCAGATGGTTTCGTTCAGACTGAGCCCAATATTTGCTTTTAGCACAAGAGAAATTATGTTAATTTGTAAATTGGCAGAAGCACTTGGAGAGGGGGCAGTTTGTCATTCTTTTGCTGTGGTCTGTGCATTGTGGGGTTGCCTCTCCCAGCTGTCTGATGGGAAGGCTCTGTCAGAGAAGCTGAGTGAGCTGCCTCGAGGGGTGGCCATGGGGGCAGCATGCAGTCATCACCCTGGATGATGATTTGGGGTCTCTCACAAGCTTCTGGCAGTCTTCTGTGCTTTGGCACAAGATGTTGATGGGTTGAGGTGGGTAAAGGCTGTTGGAAAGCACAAAGGCCAGTGCTTGTTGCACATGTATGGGATCTGTCCTCTTCACAGAGATCAAGGTGAGGTAACCAGCCCTCCCTTCACCAGCTGTGACACTGCCCTGGGCCAGCAGAACAGGATTCATGTGTGCTGAAACCTAAATTTTCAATACACATCTGCAGTGCTTGGCCACAAAACAGGAGGGTGTATGATTGCAGAGGTGTGTGTGCTGCAGTGGCTGGGCAGGAATGCTTTGGGCTGGCAGGTTGCTCTGGGCTGGCAAACTGAGTATCTACCCCCAAGGGGAATAAGCAAAGAAAACAAATATCTTTTTCTCTTACCCTATATGAGCCCACAGCAAGATTCTGGTCCCCAGCCCCACCCTTACCTATGGACAGAAGCTCAGCTCCTGTGCTCTGTCCCTCACCTTCAGAGACTGCCTTGTCTTCTGCTTTTGCAGACTTACCTGAACACTGTCCCTGTAATGGCATGACAACAAAACCAACATGGGGACTGGCTGATTAAATGCAAGTAAACTGCAGGTACACAGGAATCCAAATACACTGCAGGTACACAGGAATCAGACAACGTATTTCTACTTTTGTTTGTCAGTCTCTGTGTGTCTTATGTGGCAGATCAAGTTCTACATTTTACTTTTCTCTGCAAGAACATTTCTGCAGCAGCCAGCCTTGGTCATTGGACTGAAACTAGCAGCTGAGGGAATTATTTGGCAATAAATAAAAAAGCCATTCCTACACCACTAGTTAGCAAAGGAATTGATTTGGTCAGTCAGGGAACAGTTTTCATATGCTGGCATCAGAGGGTAAAGCTTCAGACTCATCTGGTATTTTTCCACTAAGACTTCTGAACTCGGAGAATTCCATTTGCTGATCATTTCACCAGAAAATTATCACTTCTGAAGGAAAGTTATTTACTCCAACTGCTGTATTAGCAGCTGTAGCCCAGACCAGGTGTGCACAAGAGCTATGAAACACTGCCATCTCCTGGGCCTCGGGCTGCTCTGGGAAATCTGCCTTTGCCCATCCTGGCAGGGCACATCGCAGACAGCTGTGCAAAAGCCATTGTGCAATTAGTGCATAACGCTGACTCCAGCGGGGGAAGGAGGGCAATTTGTTAATGTCATCATTTAGTAGTGCGTTCACTGGGCAGATAAGCTCTGAGACTGCCTAATTTAGCCAAAAAAAATAGAAATTAAAAAACTCCCACTGTGTTAATACTGCATAAGGCTGAAGAATTGCAGCAATTATGCTGCTGATGCAGCTGCTGTGTTAGGGAGATGGGTTGAACGGCAGGTGAAGGGAGAGCTCTCACAGAGCTATCAGCCCACCAGCATTTAGGAGTACCTGCAGCACCAGCACCAATCAAGCTGCTGGAGAGTCAGATCCCTGCGGCTTTCTCTGGGGCTTTTGGGCTCGGAGATGAGAGGTTTTTGGATGCTTTTCTGGGATGTTTTGCTCTCTTCATTTCTATTAGTTGGTGATCCCCTCCCTCTTAATTTGGCTCAGATTCCCTTTCTCAGTAAGTGAAAAACCACACAATCTGCTTACCCTCCTTTTAAAATTCCCCAGGTGACGGAGAGGAGAGGAGAGGAGAGGAGAGGAGAGGAGAGGAGAGGAGAGGAGAGGAGGGAGAGGAGAGGAGAGGAAGGAGAGGAGAGGAGAGGAGAGAGAGAGAGGAGAGGAGAGGAGAGGAGAGGAGAGGGAGGAGAGGAGGAGAGGAGAGGAGAGGAGAGGAGAGGAGAGGGAGAGGAGAGGAGAGGAGAGGAGAGGAGAGGAGAGGAGAGGAGAGGAGAGGAGAGGAGAGGAGAGATCTGCAGGTTTGTGATTTGCAAAGAACAGCTGAGATCTTCTGCCTTGTGCCCTAGCTCATAACTGCTGTAATAGTGAAAAAGAGCTGATAGTTTAACCTCACTTTTTATAAAAAGGAAAAAAAAAGGAATAAAGCCAAAGGAAAATATTGTTTAATGAGATCCAGTTGCAGTCAGGGAGTATCTCAGTTTCCAGGGCATTTAAGCTATGCTTTGTCCTGCCTGTAGTTTCCCCAGTTTAGCTTGAGAGAACAAGCAGTTTTCTGTCCCCATTGTTCCTACGTGATGTTGGGCTCCCCTTTACTGGAATTAATCATGCCATTATTTGAAATTATAATCACCTGCATAAAAAGTGTCTGGTGTCCAGTAAGCACCATAACCTGTGTTTAATGCTTCAAATTCTTTCCCATCCTATCTAAACCATCTGTTATCTGAACAATTGTTTGTTTATTTTCTTGGATGCCATAGCTTAACCCTGGTGGGCATCTCAACCACACAGAGTTGCAGCCTCCCTCACCCAGTGGTGTGGGGAAGAAAGTCAGAAGGGTAAAACTGAGAAAATTTATGAGTTGAGATAAAGACAGTTTAACACATAAAGCAAAAGCTGCAAACTGCAAAGCAGAACAAGGAATTCATTAACCACATCCCATGGGCAGGCAGATGTTCAGCTACCCTCAGGAAAGCTGGGCTTCATCACTTGTAAGGCTGCCTTGGGAAGACAAACGCTCCATCTCTGAACATCCTCTCCTTCCATCTTCTCCCCCAGCTCTCTAGGCTGAACATGATGCCATGGGGTGTGGGATGTTCCTGTGGTCCATTGTGGTCAGCTCTCCTGGCTGTGTCCTCTCCCAGCTCCTTGTGCACCCCCAGCCCTTTCTCTGCTGGGTTGGGGTGAGGAGCAGAAAAGGTCTTGACTCTGTGCAAGTGCTGCTTATCAATAACTAAAATATCCCTGCCTTATCAACAGCAATTTGGTCACAAATCCACAACATAAACCCATATCAAATACTATTAGAAGATTAACTCTATCCCAGATCAATATATTGGACTAAAGCCAGCTTTCTCTTTATTTTTTATCCAACTTTGCATCAAAGAAACTATTGATGGGGATTGCAGCTTTGCTGTCTTCACTGTGTCTTTGAGTTTCCAAGACTTTTTCTTTACAAATGATGAAAGATCTCAAATTTTGTGGGTCCTCTTTTCCTACTGATCTATTTCTAATCTAAATTCTAATCTAATCTAAATCTAATTCTTTTAGATTTTTCCTAAGCTTTTAAGATGTGCGAAGTAGGAAAAAACCCCAATAGACTGCCATAGCAATGGGTTTGATAGCAACCAGGGAAGAATGTTCTGTTTCTAGAATTATTCTATCTCTTCATTAAGAAATTCAATCACAGTCCATATTTCACTGTACTTAGCATTCAGGACATAATGAAAAACTTTCCCAAGATTATTTACATCCTGAACTCTCACAGCTGTTGCTCTACCCTGCAGGTCCCATAAATGCCATTAAAACAAATCATGGAGTATTTTATTTTAGAAGATATAAAACAGTGCAGATAAAATAGTACTACATTACAGTCTTTTCTGATACATGGCAATGGTTGATAATAAAAATATAAGCATACATCTATTCATCAGTATATATTGGACATACATTTCTAGAACAGTCTGATTGAAATTTGCCAGGACAGATGTAAAATTTTCTTTGCACTTTCAATATTGAAAGCAGCTTCCAAAAATCTGCATAGTTAGAAGTACATCCTCTTCCTGTCAAACCAGCTGGCAGGATCCACAATTTCAACAGGAGGAAATTTAAATTCATTCCTGAACTACACAGAGAAATCAATTGCATTTACTGTTTAGTACAATGCTTTACAGTCAGTGTTCAGTTCCTAGAAAAACTACCTGGGCTTCTCAGCCTAAGACCTGTCAGACTCTGTCCAGCCTTGCAGTGCTATGCTACACTCATGTACTTCCATCTTTTTATCTTCTGAGAATGACACAAGTGCTTTGACTGAGTGAAATAATACAGAAAGTACACTAATCAATACCAATGAATTCCATCAGAGTCAAGTTTCTAAATACCTGTGAAGACTTGTGCTATGGTGTTTTATACAGAGCCACCTCTCTTGTAATTTATGTTTAGAATACATTGCTCTGTTGATCAATTAGTTTTATTGGTGATTTTCTAGAGTTTTGCAACAAAAATATTAGGATTGATATGTAGGCAGAGGAGTGGAAAGTTTTGTGTGTAAGCAGGGAAAGAAGCAGCTGAATGCAGATGTTTAAGAAGGTCTGTAATGACAACAAAGGGCACTGTGCTTAGCACACCATGCCTAGGACCCTGTTTCCAGCAGCAAAATGGGGACACATGGTTACACCAAGCACAGAAAATCTACATTATGAGAAGACCCCAGCCCAGCTGCCTCTCCAGCAAACTCTGCATCTCAGCAAAGTCTGCATCTCAGGAGGATGACACCAACATGGCAAGAGATCACATTTTGCCCTTTGCCATCAGCCTAGCAGGAAAACAGGTATTTTCCAAGCAAGGAAAAACAGAGAGTGGGCAGCAACCCTACCTAAGATTTATAGCCAGAACCATGCTGGGGCAGGCACTGCTCCACAGGAGCTCCCAGTTCTGAAGGGGTGTAAGAGGTCTGCCCAGACTGTCATTTGCTGTCACCAGCCAAAAGAAAGCCCAGAGACAGCTTCAAGAGGACCAGGCAGCCTCAAGGGGACCTGATAGCCCGTCCTTCCTGCTGAGTGCAGGTCACTGGCACACACCTTGCTGCTTGCTTGATGGGGGTGTGGCAGAAGAAGCAAATGAACTCTGAGAGTGAAGGAGTGAGATTCATAAAGTCAACCAGATTAAGGAGTTTGTGAATAAATATAACTTTCTCTTCTGTACCATCTCACACTGAAGTTTCCCCCCCAGTTCTACCTATTTAATACTGGTGTTACTGGTTACCAAGAACACCTCATCATGAAGATTAAGTTCTTGACTGAAGGTACTGATCTGAGCACCTGCACAAAGTTTGTATTTTTTCACTTTTTGAGTGCTGATGGTGTGGGAAGGACTGCCTGTATGGACTCAGATGGGTACAGGAGCCTTCCACAGCATCATTTGGTGTCAATTCACAGTGGGAGAGCAGGGAGTGTTGCATCCCCAGGGGTTGTTGTCAGAGTGGAGGATCCAGGGGTAGAACAACAAAGGTCACACGACCACTCAAGGGGTGATGTTAGTGTGAACACCAAGAAATGTGCAGGAAAAGGGAAGAGAGGAGCTTGTCCATATGTGATAGAGGACACAAAGAATAAGGGCACAGAAAAGTGAAGGAGGTGGAGAATCTGAGGATACAAGCAAATATATCACATGAAGAAGATTACAAATACAAAGATTATTAGAGGAAAGAGAAAAATAACCTAGCATAATCTCAGATACAAAGGGCAGCTGATAAGGAGAAAGAGTAAGGAGTGAAAACATAAGTAGCATATAATAAATGTGTGGAGAGTTTTATTAATAGTTGGTTAGCTGAGAAAGGCCATACTGACATAATGCCGCTGGTTAAGCTAAGAGAGGGAAGTCAGCAGTCAGCAAGCTGAAAGCAGATGTCAGCAATTAGCAATCAGTGACCTTGCTGCAACATGAGGATAGGGAGTAGAGATTATTCCTGAATATCTCCTGAGAATATGTAGAAAGTATCAAAAGTAGAACCATAGGAATGCAGAAGTAGGTGTAGCTGCTGATATGTAACTAACCAATCCTGAGCTCAACTTTTGCAATATGCATGAAGTTCATTATGAACTGTATTTAACCCGCCGTACTGAGCAATAAAAATGGGGCCTGTGATGATCAATTGATGTCTTGGTCTCCTTCCTTCATCATAAATGTGCTAAGTAGCTAATAATAAAAGGTGCAGTTTGTGGCCTCTTTATGAAATCTGTGCATTTCACAGGAGACTACAAAAAGGGAAATAAGAAACAACATCGCACCCTCTGTAGGTCACAGACTCTTTGGAGGATATTTGAAGGTTTATGCATTTATTACTGTTGAATTATGAGGCTGAGTTGATAATTTTTGAAGGAAGAAAAGTAGGAGAAAAATAAAAAGTCTGACTGATTTATCTCTCAGTCATATGACAATTAAGTTAGAGAGGAGGAGAATCTTGATCTTGAGGGGATATGGCTTTACAAATTTATGGTTTTCCCTCAGTTGATGCAGTGAGCCAAAGCAAGATTATCCTTCCTCTAAACAAGGCAAATAGCCAGGGTAGGGAGCCAGCTAATTTCAAGATACAGGTAAATGGGCACTGACAAAAAAACTTCCCCTCAACACAGGATCAGTTCCATTCTGCTTGATTCACTGCACCAGGGAGAGGCAGAAAGCAAAGCAAGTACAGGCATCAAAGAGCAGCTTTTACTCTCATAGGTGATCCCAGGAGGCTCAGAAGGGGCCCTATTGCCCATGGAATCAGCATTCTCCTATTCTGGATGAGTCATGCTGGCACCTTCCAGAGCTTCACAGTGTGAAGATACATCACCTATGGAAACCCCCATGGTACTGGGAGGGAGCTGTGTCCTGCCCTCCTGCCAGCTCCCCTGCAGGGTTTATGAGGTGTCTGGGCTACTGTGGCTCATCCTGGCTCAGGCAGGCCCTGTACTGTTAGTCTGGCACCGGGGGAGATACCTGGTGGGAGGTGGGATGTGCCCAGAGCCAGCACATGGTTTGGGAACACTGAGGTTCCCAGCGGTTCCAGCCTTCCACTTTCCTTGTGTCTGCTCACCTGTGCGCTTTGGGTTTGCTGCTCTAGGATCAAGTCTGTTTCAAAAGAAAGCACGTTCTCAGACTTAACTTCTGTGTCTTTCCAACAGAGTATTTCTTGAAACAAATTAATGTTTTTTCCAGTTCAGAACAAAGGGGAAACCTGCCTTTTAACTAGCTCTGGAGAGAGGT
This sequence comes from Zonotrichia leucophrys gambelii, assembly GCF_028769735.1. Taxonomy (NCBI): domain Eukaryota; kingdom Metazoa; phylum Chordata; class Aves; order Passeriformes; family Passerellidae; genus Zonotrichia; species Zonotrichia leucophrys. Next base: position 18,237,827 of record NC_088169.1, on the reverse strand, counting down.
GAGTTGCTTTGGCAGGCTGACCATGTCCACATGCTTGCAGTGCCTGACTGAAAGGCTTTGTTATTGCCATGATCCAAACCCTTTCAAGTAAAGGGGGAACACAGAGTTAGTTCTCATTAATTTTTCATCAGGTAGGTAGACTACAGAGCAGTCTTGTTCTCTGTCCACATAGAGTTGTTCTATTCATTCCTTCCTGTGATTCATTCACACTCTGTATGAAGATCAGAATGGTGGAGATATGAGCTACTTTGTCTAAAGCAGAGTTGCTCCCTTTGAACACAAACCTCATTTCTTTCATAGTGGACTTGAGAAACACTTGGGAAAGCTGATACAAATTAGGAGTGAGAGTAAAATTAAATTGGAATTTAAGCTGGCTGAGTATAATCAGACATTCCCATACTGGGGTGATGCCCTCATTCCCCACTATGGAGATGAAGCAATTACTGCGAAGAAGCAAATCTTCAGAGTTTGACGACTGCAGAGCTAAACTTCATTAAATACCAGTTGAGACTCTCTCTCAGAGCTAAGGGGGCAAATTTCCCTCTGTCCAAAGTGTTAGCACACAGAATTCCTCAGCCAGGCTCCCAAGCCAGCAGCAATTGCTGCACTCCTACAGCAGCTCCCTCGTGATAATGGATGCTGTTCCTCACTGAAGCTAATTACCTAGGACAGAGCTCCATGCTGATACATCACATATTCCAGCACCCAGGTGTGCCTGCATACCCTACCCTATCACTGCATTGCCTATGGTACTGACAGGCCCAAAGCAGAATTAATTTTGTTCAGTATTATACATTTTGAAAGTGACTTAACTAAGTCCATTGGGATGACTTCCACCCTGAAGGAAGAATATTTGCATAGGGATTTACTGAAATTGAACAAAATTTGCATGAAATCTTGAAAGAAAAACTTTCTTAGGTTATCTGTGCTTAACAAAATAAATAAAAAATAATAAAATGAAAAGGCCACATCAAAAACAACCAACCACAATAAAAAAACCCAGCAATCAAAAAACAAAAAAAAGACCAATTATCCTTTTCTTTGGAGTGGGTAAAGATGGAAAAATACATTGGAATTGATTTAAAATGTACTGTCTCTGCCAACCTGCTTGTAGAAAAGATTAAAGAGAAAAGAAGTTGGGTGAAAGGTTCAGGATTTTCATATTTTGCAGTTCACATCTTTAACAATAACATATTTTCTGCTGTTCAGCTTATACTCTCTTTATATTGTTTTTCTGTTTCCTTTGAGACAAAGGACTTGGTAAGTGTTGATGGGTGAGGAAGGAAGAAGGCAGGGATTTATAGGCATGCCCAAGAAAACAACTTCTGATCCCTCCAGATTGCAGGAGGTGTTCCTTCCAATCCTCCTCCATTTAGCAAAGATCCCAGGCTCTGAACTTCACAGATTTAAACCAAATGGGAAGGCCTCAGATGTGTGGAAAGAGTAAGTGAGGAGAGACATTTTATAAACCCTCACTCACAACTTTTTCATTTAGCAAGCAGTGAACAAACCACAGGTAAGAAATAGTGAATGAGGCAAGACTTCAAGCTTGCACAAAAGCAGCTTCATATGCAATCTTTATTTTTCCCCCAAAATAGTTGCCCTACAGATTTGGTAAATAAATATTGATTTTTTATTTACCATTAAGCATTCCTGTGTTGTTCAGAGAAGAGTGAGAGAGGAGGCAAGGGGAATCACTGTGAAACTAATGAAGGTGAATGCATTGACTCCCAGTGGGCAGGGAATAAAAACAAAGATGTTCTCCTGGAAGGAGCTGGAGCCTGTTTGCTGCCCATCTACATACTGGAGTGGAGGGCTGGTGCTGCTGAGTGCTGACCTGTGGGAAGAAAATTATCCCTCCAGCCACCACAAACCAGCACTTATCCTGCAAGGAGCACACAACAGAAGTGCAGTGCTCCAGTAACACCTGAACTGAAGCAGTTATAATCCTTTAATGTACTCAGCGGGAAAAATTGTTTGGAATTGTGGTGATAAAACCCTTCAGACTAGATTGAGTTCTCCATGAATGTTTATAATGCAATTTGCAAATTTGCTGCAAAATGCAAACAGGCTCTTTCCTTTCCCATCACATCTTCCTCCTTCTCGCAGCCTGTCTTTAGGATACACTGGTGGATGTCTTGAGAGAGTTTGTCCAAGTGATTTATATCTTCAGCCTTAACAGTTTCCATGGTCTGAGAAGGACCATGGAAATCCAAAAAGTGCAACAATAACCAATGATTTATGAGTGAGTGATGTAAAATGCAATAAATGCATTAAGTGCAGAGTCAGGTGACATAATTGGTTTTGGCTTTTCAAAAAAAGACAAAAACTAGGAAATGAAAGTAACCTTTCATTGAGAAACTCATTTGTATGAAGTTTACAGGAGCAATGGAGAATTCCACACAGTAATTTCATGACCAGAGAGAAGACCTACCTGCTGATATGTGGAAACTGTGTGCAAGAGCCTTTATCTCTACTTCTTTCTGGTGAAGAAACCATCAGTTTCTTTTGTCTGATCTGAACTTCTGAACTTTGTTAGAAATGCACAAAAGTCCATAGGCCCTTTTGAATTGCAAGCAAAAGTTTTTATCTGCAGTTCCTTAATAAAAGTTACAAGATCATCAAAACTCTTGCCTCTATCTTGGATCTTATTAATTGAAGAAGCAGACACCGATTGCATGTAGATTCAAGGTCTTTATCCCTTTTCTCAAGCCTTCACTCAGGATTTTCTCCTCTCTTTTTACTGCAGCAAGGATAGCCCTTGGCTAGTTTCACCTATTCCTTTCCTTTTTCCTTCTAGAACTTCACCACCATCTGTAACTGTATCAGATAGCACCATCAAGATTTATTTGCAGGGCATGGCAATCCCTTCTGTATAAACATGTCTGATTCACTCATCACTAAATTCCATCCTCTGAATCATTCAGCCAAAGGTCATAACATAAATGAGCTCCTTCACCCATGAAAAGCTGTGCCTGTGTACAATGTGTGGTGCTGCACTCCATAATCCTCTCTCTGCCTGTCAACCAACATATTCACAGCCCAATAAAAGTGTGTTTGGTTTGCTCTGACAGTGTGCTCTGGCCATAGCAATGTGTTGCCAGCCTTGGCATTGCCCCTGACTGGACAGGCAAGTGTTAGATCAGGAGCCTGGCAGCTCTCCCTGTGCTTCCTGCACCAGAGGAGACACTGCTGGTGATAAGCACAGCCATGGAAAATGGAAGGTTCACTGGGTAACAAACATGGCCTTTGGCAAACAGGTCTCTCCCGTCCAAGCGTATGAATTTGCTGCTGATTTCTGAATCTGGCTCTAGAAAACTCGCTGAATCCTCAGGTACAGCCAAAGTTTCTATTTGCCAACTTCTGCTGGACAAAAAAGTGCATCCAAAAAAAAAACCCTTCAGGGATGGAAGCATCTTGGGAACAGATTAACAATGATTATTCCCTTTCCTGCCTTACCAGACTCTCCCCTTATAAACAATCTCTAATACATACATATATATATATATATATATATATATATATATATATATGTCACCTTGTTCTTCTAAGTTCTTCTAAGCCTTCTGATGTTTCTGATGTTTACATTTCTGTAATGGAGTTTCTCACGCACTTTTCATGTCAATAATGATTGTTTTGCATTCCTTTCTGGAGGAGGAGAGAATTGATCGACTGCTGGCTTGACAAGTGTGGCTGGAGAGATGTCAATTTCATCCTCCAATCTATGGTCACTTTTGAAAATCTATAAATATTGGAATTCAGAAATAAACTACCCTCTTTTTACCTTGGACATTTCACCATGTGTGTGTCATTCATTTTTTGTCCTATTGTGACATATATATGTATATATATGAGATGACTCTCCCTGGGTTTCATCTATATTGTAGATAGGTTTCACTCTTTATTTTTGTATCTCTCTGCTCCCTTGGCTGGAGCCTACAGCTCCCTGAAGGGTGCATTTCTGAGATGCAGGGACTTTGACTGAAATTTTTATTGTGAATCCCCTAATTTACAACTGTTGATTCATTCTCCTGGTGCTCAGGGAAAACAAAAGTAGCCTTTCTCTTTCAAGAAACAAGTGGTAATATTTAATATGAGATAATGCTGGAAATTTGTATGAGAACCATTTTTCAATAAATAAGAGCATGAGTGGTTTAAAAGTCTTTCTTTACCTTCTAGAGGAAGCATCCATCAACCGATCTATACTTACATTAAGTGATGATTACAGGATGAATATATTATAGAGGAGTAAGAGAAAATTAGGAGCCATGGTTGTTTATAGGCAATAGATTAAAAGAAATGTCCTGAATACCAAGTGATCAATATTTTACCTTTTTAGACTGAGATGAAATTGCTTGATCACATCCAATTACCTTATGAAAATGCTGATTGAGGTAATGAAAGAGAAGATCAGAACCCATTTTCACTCCTCTGTCCTTGAACCTGTTTTCATTCACAGGTTTTCACCTGCAGATATCAACGCCCATATTAATTTTTGAAGTTAAATAAGAGGTATAAGATTTCTGCCTACATATATTTTTCCTACTTTTTAATTTCTTAAACAGGCATCCCTGATTTATATATCTACTTTTCTCCTTTTAGGATTGTTTTCATTTTCATTCATTATGCACATCATTATTTTCAAACATTTTATGCATGTTGTTGCAGACCCAGAATTTGTCAAATCATACACACAAAATTATTTTTGGACAGAAAAATCCTTGCAGGATGAAGAAACCTCTGTGGGATGAACCTATTCTTCACTTGTATTTGGGAGTCAGCACTGAACAAATATGCTCAAAAAACCTTGAAGTGTATTGGCTGACACAATAATTTCCATTCTAAAAATTATCATTTAATCTCCAATTTTTTCCTGCACATAAAATCTTTGAAGCTAAGATACCATTTATCTGAAAAATAAATTTGTAGTTCTGCTATGTGCATTCTTCAAGTGGAGCTGACAGAGTTTATCTGGCATTGTATATATTTATTGACCTCTCTTTATATCTTCCAATGATCCTTAACCTCTATTTGGAACAATTACTACATATTATTACTCTAATTTTTATTCTATTTTGTATCTTACATGGGAATACAACCAAGTAGTTTTAAAAATTCCTATCTAAAATTATGCTTTCTATTTTAACACATAAGCTCTAGAAATGCTCAAAGCTGCTTTAGAACAAGTACAATCAGAGAAGTGAAGAAAAATTAGAACAGAATTCTCTAAACTGATTTTTAAAACTCCATTAGGAAAGCAGCCCAGGAAAAGCCAGAGGGGCCTCATGTTAGTTGATAGGGATAAGAAAAATTGAGTATGTTGAGAGTGAGACATTACACAGTAGAAGTCAGAGAGGCACCTTGAGGGGTAAGAAACTCATTTATTCTCCAACAAGAGTGTGCAGCAATTATAAAATGTAAACATGTTGATTTTTTCAATAAGTTCACTTATTAAGAATATAAAGTTTCACATGAATCCCAAATCAATAAATTATCACACCCCTTCTCTGAAAAATAGCTTAAATCTTTCTCATTTTCTTCTCATGTAGTTTTAAATCAACATCCATGACAGAGACAAAACAAGCTTTAGGTAAGATGAGAAGCAAATACGACTGATGCACACCCGCACAGGTATCTATGCACACAGGTACACACTAATCACTTTGGCAGGTATTAATAGCAGCCATGGCTTTTAATTATGAGTGGAGAACTCTGGAGACAGCAGGTCCTGTCCTGACAGTCTGATCTGCCCATCACATCAATTTATTGGCCTGATTTTCAGCACAGCATATACTGGACATAAGTACCAAGAGGGCAGCACTTGATTCCTCCTATTGTCTGTATTGAATTGTTGATGGGTGTCAGGATTCAGTACATTCCTCTGGGTGTCTAGAGCTGCCAAGGACCCCGCCGGGGGGGCTCAGAGGCCCTGGCACACAGCCCAAAACACCTGGGGATTTGATTTTGACTCCTAGAGCAAGTTGCCAACTTTGTATGAAGACTTTAAAGTCACACAGGTTTGAATAGTGTGATAATAAAATTATCACAGGGTGAAAATGTAGATTTTAGGATTTTTGGTATGGGGGTTATGGGGACAAGATGGAGGAACTTGGGCGTGTATAGTCTTTCTTCTTCTTCTTCTCCATTTTCTGCAGTGATGTTGGCACTCTGGTTTTAGAGCAGAAGTGCACTGTCTAACATAGGTGATAGGTATTGGGAATTAAGTGTAAATAGGATATATGTAGTTTGTAGTATAGAAAGACAACACTGCCTTGGGGGCAGTCAGAGTGCCTGTGGCTGCCCTGCTGAGCAGACCTCGGCTGGGCAGAAAGAAAATTTTATAGATAAGAATTAATAAACAACCTCAAGACCAAAAAGTGAAGAGTCCAGACTCATTCTTCAGTAGCACAGGCTGAAGCAGAGACATCCTATGCATCTCGGGGCAGCAATTAACAACCAGCTACCCAAGAGATGGGATACAATATAACCACAATATAGGAATCATTTTCATCTGTCCAGAGAGTGAAATTACATGACAGAAAATCCATCAAGCCCTGGGTCACTGTGGTGGTTTGACCCTGGCTGGATGACAGGTGCCACAAAAGCCACTCTTGTCACTCCCCTGCTCGGCAGGGCAGGGGAGAGAAAAACACACTGAAAGTCTCATGGCCGAGGGAGGAACAGGGAGGGACCACTCACCACCGCCTGTCAAGGGCTAAAAGGTCTGACTTGGGGAAATTAATTCTATTTATTACTAATCCAAGCAGAGAAGAGTAATGAGAAATAAACCCAAATCTTAAAAAACCCTTCATGCCACCCATCCCTTCTCCCCAGGCTCCACCTCACTGCCAAGCTCCCTCCTTCCTTCCCTGCAGCAGTGCAGGAAAAAGGGATGGGGGCTGTGGCCATTCCATCACATCTTGTCCCTGCTGCTGCTGCTTCTGCAGAGGGAAGTCTCCTCATGCTCTTCCCTGTTCCATCATGGGGTTCCTCTCACAGGAAACTCCATGAACTTCCCCAACGTGGCTCCTTCTCACAGGATGCACTTCACAAACTGCTCCAGCCTGGGCTCCTTGCGTAGGGTGCTGTTCCTGCAGGCACAGCCTGGTCCTCAGGGCCACAAGTCCTGCCTGCAAACCTATCCTAGTGCAGGCTCCCTTCTTCACAGCCCCAGAGGTCCTGCCAGGAGCCTGCCCCAGTGTGGTCTTCCCCTGGGCTCACAGCCCCCTTTGGGCAGGTACCTGCTCTGGCTTGGGGTCCTCCAGGGCTGCAGGTGGATCTCTGCTGCACCACGCTGCTCCAGGGGCTGCAAGTGGATCTCTGCTCCACCATGCTCTCCAGGGCCTGCATGTTGATCTCTGCTGCACCATGCTGCTCCAGGGGCTGCAGGTGGATCTCTGCTGCACCACGGTGCTCCAGGGGCTGCAGGTGGATCTCTGCTCCAGCACGGTGCTCCAGGGGCTGAGGGGCACAGCTGCCTCACCATGGCCTGTACCACAGGCTGCAGGAGAATCTGCCCCAGCACCTGTACCATCTCCTGCCCCTCCTTTTTAACTGACTTTGGGATCTGCAGAGGTTTTTTTCTGTCACATGTTGTTATTTCTGTAACTTTCTTCCCCTTCTTAAGTACATAATCCCAGAGGAGCTACCACCTTCAGTGATGAGCCCAGCCTTGGCCAGCAGCAGGCGCATGCATCTTGGGGCCTGCTGGCTTTGGCTCCATCAGAAATGGGGGAAGCTCCTGGCAGCTTCTTATATAAGACACTTCTGTAGTCCCCCTGCTACCAAATCCATGTCCTGCAAACCCCATACAGTCACAAAGATCCACCATTGGCTCAGTGACCTTTGAAAACCATCAGGACAGGATGGACTGCAACCCCGGTAGTATCGTTGTCTGAACACATTCATTCTTCAGAAAGCATAAAAGTCAAAGGGGTCTGATGAATCTGATTTTCAGCAAGGGCACATACCTGCAGACCATTGAATGTGATAAATGAGAGAATCTCCAGCAACAGAAAAAGCAAAGTTGTATAAATCCTTCAGTTTTATTTCACAACTGTAATGGAGCAATCAGCATGTGATTGTAAACAAGTGCTTACCTACTTTGTTGGAGTAGGCTTAGCAATAAAAGTCTTATTGAGATAAAGAATAGGGCTTAAAAATTGTTTAGAGGGAGTTTTCCTAATGTCCTTTCCCACGTCAAACTGCAGTGATCAGTTCAAGTGCAAGGGACATCAGGTGTCAGATCAGAGCAGACAAATTTCCGTCTGCCTTTCACTGTGAGTGGATTTTGAGGAGACACTTTATAATTCTGGTTGCATATCTGTACTGACACATGCACTAAAACACAATCTATGGGGAAGGCCAAGGACTCAAGAAAAACTTGCTTGAATCTTCTACTGTGACTTGTGGAAATTAAAGTTTCTTAGGAAAGTATCACTTTCTGCCAAAGTTTAGTTTCATAGCAAAACAATGAACAGGAGAATTGAAGCTATGAAAATAAGCATCTTAAATGGTTTTAAACATTTTTTTTCTTTTCAAAGTTGCTATAGATAAATTTTAGCAAAACATTTTAACTTTAAATATAAACTAATTTGGCACTAGCACAAAGTATTTGTTTATCTAATGGAAATACAATTCTTCTGTTTGGGCTAATTCTTTTTTTTAATTATTATTCCAGTTTTGGATGGAACAGAGCCTTCTCTGGCAGTATCAAGGAATGACAGCAGCAGAATTCTGCCACATTCAATTTTCCAGAGGGAAAATGGCAGACAGTTTGGTTTATTTGAGTGAGAACTGAATTCAAGGCTTCAGTGGATCTCACAGGTAGAGCTTGTGATCTCTCATGAAGAACAACTTCAGTTGCCATTCCATGGCACTCATCTATGCTGTGATCATCAGTGACAGAGCAAATGTGCTCTGCTCCAGCACTGATGTTGGTCATAGAGGTAAAAATAGACTCATTTAAAGCCTTTCTTCCAGCTGTGAATTCAGCTGTTGCCAAGACAGCTCTTAGTAATTCTTGATGTGTTTTAGCTTTTATCAAGACTTTCTAAGCAGTTCTTGTAACAAAAGTAGCATCTTGTAATTAATGGCAGTTTGATGCAGTCATCTACAACTGATGATGTTAAAACATCTGCAAGTTATTATCAGATCTGAATGAATATCACACTGAAAATTAGGATGAGACTAGTATTATATTAAAATTATTAAATAACAAGTTCATAACTGGCGTTTTCTTCCATCCTAATCTAGAAGCCTATAAAAACTCTATGTTCTTTAGTATGTAATGAATTTTTACTGCATCAAAACACTTTCTAATAAACTCAGGCTGGATGATTTGTCTGCCTTTTATGCTTTTCAGTGCTTTAACACAGAGCAGTTCTCTAACCTGAAATATTGCTTACTTCCTACTTATGTTTTATTAGGAAATTTATTTCTAGTTTTGCTCTCCCCATTCCTCACTCACAAAAATGTCCAATATAGAAGAGTTTACTTACTGAAGACCTGAGGGAGCTGAAAAGGCATTTCACTAGATTTGCTTGAGAGTCTTCTGAAATAATGATAATACGTGCACAAGTATATTTATAATAATTACATTAATGTTCAGTCCAGAGTACTTTAATGAAAATAATTTTGAAAGGACAACTTGGCTTACCCACTGGTTAAAACTCAACCTGTAAGTACTTTGTTTGATTTATTTCTGCAACATTACAGCACCTTTGGATTAAATTTAAGGCCTCAGGATATGCTGGATGAGAAAGGCCAAGAGATATAAGCATTAGAAATAAACAATTAAAAATTCTCATAAGATTTCTGGGCTGGTTTTAGTTTTTTTTTTCATTTTTGGTTGCTTAGTTGGTTGGGTTTTTTTTTTTTTTTGAGGTTTTTAGTTGGTTTTTTTGTTTTGTTTTGTTTTTGTTTTTCTTTGTTTTGGTGAGGGTTTTTGTTGTTGTTGTTGTTTTCTTTCTCTAGACTAAATGGATATTTCCAATAGAAAAGAGCAACAGATTAATTTGAATACATTTTTGGCTTCACCTTTTTTTGTTTTCCTTTTGCATAAGTGTGAATAGAGCAACACAGCTGAAGCCAATGCTGAACCAAAGACATTCTGTTCTGTGTACAGCCCCTCTTAGAGGGAACCATACATGTCCTGTGGCTGAAGCATTTTTTTTTTCTAATCCTGGTGTTCCTCTCCAGGTGGTTCATGCATGAAGCTCCTCAGGACTACATTAGATGGTGTCCCAAATGTCTCTTGCGGACAAGCAGTGTGCTGGAAGCACATGGCAGGAAGATAGCTATACTTAATGCACAAGATTTCCTCTGGGATGTGTTCCCAGCAAAACCTGAGAAGTGCAGTAGAGACCAAGTCAGTCTGCAGATGAAATTAGCATTCAGAGAAATGAAGACAGGATGATGCTTAGCTTTTCTTACATCCACAGTCCTTACTGAGAGTGATTAAAGGGAAACTGCTGACCTTCTACACTCATCCTCTTATGCTCCTTTTCCCCTGGAAAATAGACAGCTAATTACTCCAAATGACTTGGGATTAGAGTGACAAAAGGCTTTTAGTACTCAAACCTTGTCTAAATCTGAAGTTGTGATCTTTTAAAACCTATCTCACCCAGTGCTGAGAGCCTGGAAGTGCACATGGATATCCAGTGCAGCATTCATATGAACTCTAGCTAGATCTAAATATTCCAAGTAGAAATTATGTTTCCAAGCCTTGAAATCCTGTGTGCCCCTCTCTTGCCCCATGCTGGCATCCTCCTGGCACTCACAGGTTGGATGCCTCTCTCTGTGTCAGGGGAGGAGCCCAATCTGTCAGGTTACCCCACATCAGCCCAAGGTTGTCCCAGCACAGTGACAGTCAGGCTGGGCTCCCTTGAGTCATCCTAAGGCCTCCCTCTCAAAAACCAGCTGTCCTGCTACTCTACCCCACATCTGCTAAGGTTTCCCCAACAGGCAGAAGTTGCAACAGGCATGTCTCCTCATGCCCAAAGCACTTTCAGATTGCATTTGGCTTTAGCTTTATGATTAGAATGCTCTGGTTGGACTCTCCAACAGACCAACAACAACAACAAAAAAAACAAAAAAAAAACCAGCCCAAATACCCTGAATAACTTTGCATACCTTTTAACTATCAGCCTGAATAGCCTCAGTTTTATTGCCTTGGAGAAAAAGGTTAAACCTTAATGATTCAGCTGAGTTCTCATGGCAAATCTTGGCTAAGCATTTACCTGGGGAGAAGGGAATAGTGGAGGGGTGGGTTCAGGGCAGAACTGCCAGGTGGGGATTTGTGGGCAAGAGGAAGGTACCCATATCCCAAAGTAGGTTATTAAATGGCTAATTGTGAAATATACTATTTCCCTACTATGTAGCTCTGAGATGTCTCATTTTTTTTCTCTCTTTTGTTTTATGGAGTAGTGTGACAGTGTTCACAGGGGTCTCAGGGTGAGGGAAGAGACGAGGATCTGACTCCATGTTTCAGAAGGCTTGATGCATTATTTTATGACATATATTATTTTAAAACTACACTGAAAGAATAGAAGAAAGGATTTCATCAGAAGGCTAGCTAAGAATAGAAAAGAAAGAATGAATAACAAAGGCTTATGTCTCGGACAGAGTCTGAGCCAGCTCACTGTGATTGGCAATTAATTAGAAACAACCAAATGAGACCAATCACAGATCCACCTGTTGCATTCCACAGCAGCAGATAACCATTGTTTACGTTTTGTTCCTGAGGCCTCTCAGCTTCTCAGGAGAAAAAATCCTAAGGAAAAGATTTTTCATAAAAGATATCTGTGACAGAGTAGTACCCCCCATTCTGGTGGTCTGGCATGCAACAAATCAGGTAGAGGAGCATACAGCCCTGAGACACTCACACTTTCTCATTATTTCACAGCTGGTTCTTTCACAATATGGAAATTGAGGGGTAGAGATGAGCTGCATTCACCCACGACCTTGGATGCAACTTAATTGAAGGTTATCTAATAAAAGATCATCTCTGATGAACAGAGGCTCACAAAGCATTAGTCTGCTATGGTTGTTTAAAGAGGTGGGGAAAAGACAAGAAGTGGAATTATGTGCCTGCAGAGCAACCCTCAGTGGAGATTTCAGTGGCTATCCTCAACCTGGTAGAACAGGACAACTCAGGTTAAGCAAGCAAAGGGACATGCAAGAGAAGGTTACAAGGTCCTTTACAAGATATTGTCCATTTCCCCTGTTTTTCATTATATAACTAGAATATTCTTGGCTTGTTAGACTCATTGTGATAACAAATAATCTACACTGTCCTTTTTCAGTAATAAAATACCCTTAAACAAATCTCTTCTCTGTGCATTCACAGATGTCTACAAGAAAACTCATCATTGAGATCTTCACCAGATAATAGGCCTGCAGGAAGCCACAGACTGAATAAATAACATAACACCCAGGAAAAAAAAGGATTAAAGACAGAAGCAGGGAAGAGAAAGACATCACAAAACAGGTCAAAAAAAACCCCAAAGAAATATGAGGCTGGATTAATTCACACATATATTCATCCTCCTAATAAGAAAAGCAGATAAAGGAAAAGTGCACTTTCTCTGGGGATTACAGCAAGTCAGGTTGTTGTTCATAATGACACCAGTGTAGCAAGGCAAGTGAGATGAGGCAGAGTGAAAAATGCCCAGGTCTGTATGTAGGGGTAACTTTTCCAGCTGGACTGCAGATCAGTCCTTGGTGTCACTCAAAAGACAGAGCTCCCTGCTGGGAGCTGCACGGCAGAGCTGCTTAGACCTGTCCTCCCAAACACACCTTTGTGTTTTAATGCTGGCATGGAAAGCTCTCTGCTGAGACCAACCTCAAGCTTTCCCTGTGCACAGCATTTCCACACCACTGTTAGCCACAGCACTGAGCACCCATCCCATCACCAGGGGGCGAGATGCCCATGGGCAGAGCTGATGAGTTTGTGAGGTCCCCAGGAGGAGGTGAGGGATGAGAATCTGACTCCATGTTCTCAGAAGGCTCTTTTATTATTTTATGTACTTATATTATATTAAAAGAATACTAAAACTACATTAAAGAAAGAGAAGGATACAGACAGAAGGTTTAACAAGCATGATGATGAAAAACTCGTGACTGACTCCTCAGAATCCCACACAGCTGATGGTGACTGATCATTAAACAAAAACTATTCACATGAAACCAATCCAACATGCACCTGTTGGTAAAGAATCTCCAGCCACATTCTAAAGCAGCAAACACAGGAGAAGCAATCAGATAATTATTGTTTTCTGAGGTTTCTCAGCTTCCCAGGAGAAGAAATCCTGGCAAAGGGATTTTTCAGAAAATATGACATGACACAGAGCCTCCCCATTTACTGCACAAACAGGGAGAGGCAGGAGTGCGTGTCCCTGCATCCATGGAAATGTGTGTGCTGCCATAGCCCTGCTACTCTGCATGCAGGGACCCTTTTGTGCTCTGACTAGAGATATGAAGACATTTTTGGTTTTCCTCAGAAAATAAATTCTCATTTTTACCTGGCTGCCAGTTCCACAGGGTAGTGTAATCCTGCTAAAACACTCCTATGAATGGACACTAACCTTTGAATTAGCAGTGAATTAAAAGATGTATTATTCAGATAAAAAGCACTGGTGTCATTTTGTCGATCTCACATTGTACATATGCAATATTATTCCATCTTCCTTGGGATAATCCCTTCCTGGAAGCTTCCCTACTTTCCTGCTGTTTAACCTGAAGAAAGGATGAGTCAGATGTCCTTTTGGACTGTGTCCTCCCTTTCCTCTTGCTGTTTCCCCGGGAGAGGGGGAGAAGTCTGACTATCTCTGTAACACTAAGGTCACGCAGACACTGTTTTTCCCAGGAGAGATGGTTTTGTATATAAAACTCAGGAGCTTTGTCTTCATTTCTAGCACTGCTCCAGAGGGGACCCATCTGCAGGACTCCCACCCAGCCTGGGGACAGCAGCAGTGCCTCAGGCTGGCCCTGCAATGCTGGGTCACCCTGGTGGGGACAGCAAACCCCACTTAATGCTGTGTTCCCTTCTCCATGTCCCTGCAGGGACAGGGCTGCAGGAGAATGCTTCAGGTGCTGCTGAACAGGGATGGAGTCCCTCTGAGACACCTGGTTCGATATATTAGTCTTTGTTTCCTGAACGTGGCACCAGAAAAAGTAAATCAGAGGAAAACCACACCTGGCAGGAAAATCAGATGGCAGTGACCAGAGGCCTTTTAGCAAATCTTACATGCTTTAGGCAAACTCCACAGAAAACATCAGAAGGGGGAGGGAGGAGGTGTTTTCCTTGTTTTCCTGTATCTAAATATCTGTCAAAGAAGGTTCTTTCAATCTGACTGAAATGCAGGATTTGAACGCAGTCCTTAATGATCATTGATAAGGGCAAGGCTGTGCAGAGCTATAAACAGGAAAAAGAAGTCAAAGTTGCAATTTGTAACTTTGCTATTGTATTGTTTTCCTGGGAAGGTTTCACAGCTGAGGCTGCAATTTACTGCACCATTCCTGTAGAACATTTTCCTCCCAAAGCACACAGTATTGATTGCTTTTCATCCCCTCCAAATCCCATCATTTTGAAGAAAACTTTTGCACTGTTTCCTGAAATAAGTAATAGATGGTGTCTGGAAATTATGGGGGGAAAAAGGCCTTGTAAAAACACATTCTTCTGAAAGCAGAAGCTAGGCAAATTCAACTTGAAATTTGAGTATAATTAATAATCACAAGACATTGCAGCAACTCAGACAGAGAGGTCTGTAATTTGAATTTTTTCTGTGTTTCAAATCTCTCTGGAAGACACTACTTAGTGAATTCAAGTCAACTTTTCATGCAGTTGTTGAGTAAACAATATGGTTTGTCCTGTTAAGTGACAATAGATTTGGTAGATTTAGAAATTATTATTTTTCTAAAAGCAATGCATGAAATCCCACAAAGATTTACTCTGCAAACCACAGGAGCATCAGGGCTGAGCACAATGGATGTGTATGGTCAGGCAGTTCAGAATAACAGCCACGAATGTGTAAAGCACCCCAGACACTCAGGAACTCATGCTTTGATTGTTAACCTGGACTAAACACGTGGTTTGAAACCTTTTTTCACCTGCAGATCCCAGCATACTTTCCTGTAAACCTCTCTGCAGCGTACTGCAGCTTGCTGAGGAATGGTTTGCTCTTCTAATTCCCATATCTGTATGCTGTAGAAATAGCCATGGGAATGGATTTATGCATCTGAGTTCCTCAAAACCATCGTACTGAATGACTTTTTTCTTATCCCATGGCTGTTCATGTCCTGTTTCTATTCTGCTACTCTGTTTAGTGTTCAGCAGCCATCTATATTCACCCACTTATTACAAATTTAATCCAAATCCTGTTGGATTCTCTGAAGTCCAAAAGTTTTATCTATATAACATGAAAAATCTTGTGAAGAGAACAAAAATATCCCAATAAGCCTATAGAAAGCAAAATTAGGTGTTTTTATTCAAATTGGAGGAAAAAATTCATTCTGCTTAACTCTGCTTGTCACATTTATAGGTCTCATTTCCTTGCTCTATAAAAGCCCCAGTGTGTACTGAAGGTACTTTGTTGTTACATCGTCTGCCAGACTGATATAAACAAAAATACATTCACGAATTAGTCATTTTTTTGGCTTAGTGTAATGCCTGCCAAGACAGTGATGCACCCTTGCTGTCCTCTGCCTTTTGCCCGATCAGTTACATCTGTGGAGGAAGTTGATATTCAAGGTAGCCAAGATGTGGTAAAAGCACAAAGCAATTAAAACAAATGTATCCTGTCTCTTTCTTGGGTTTTTTGCCAGGAAGCCAGTATTTAATGAAGCTTAGCATTATCTGACAGCCCTTCAACTTTCCTCTAATTAACTTGCAGCTCTTCAAATAAAACCTTTCAACACAGTGGGAATGCCTGTGAATGCAGGATTTGCTGGCACTTCAGAGGACATTGACCTCTTTGGTGTGGCAGGGAGGCCAGCTCTTTAGTTTCTCCATTAATTGTTCCTTCCCTTGACAGCTGTATTGTTGCATGTCTCTAAGTAGAAATGTATTGTCCTTTCATGAAAATGCTTAGCAGGATTTTGCATATGCTCCATAATTCAAAATATTAATGTGTATCTTACAAAGCCAGATCCTTTGTATTTGCCTGCCACAATTCATGTTCTCCCTTCCAAACAGTGACCAAAATAATGGTGGCCATCTTCAAAACCAAGCTGGAGTCTCTGGGATCCCATGTTTTTTTCAAATGTGTGATGCTGTCCTGTCCAGATAGAGCTCAATGACAACCCTTGGGTGATATTTTGAGAGATAAAGATCCTTTATCCCTGCTTTGCCATATCCTATATTTAAAATCCTTCCTCATCGCAAAAGGATCATTTAGAGGAAGTATGCCCAGTAGGTGTGCCCTGCAGAGCAATAACTTTTATGCTCCCTCTTTGAATTCTGCTTATAATGTAGAGGTTTGAAAAAATCTGAACCTCAGCAGATGCAGAGTGCTACCTGTTCAGCAGTGAAGACCTTGCCAATTACTTGTACTTCAAGGTAGGAACAACTGTGTACACTCCAAAAACAGTGTGGCTGCCTAACACCACCTATTCCCACAGCACATGCCACTTGCTGTAATAGACAGGAGAGGCTGACTGTAAAACTGTTTGCTTAGTGGCTTCTTAACCATCTCTAATCAATCATGTTTCTCTTCAGTATAGCTTAAAACCTATCCCAAAGGCTAGCTTCAATGGGACAGAAAAGAAGCCATGTTGGTAGCTCTTGCATAGTTGCCTGATAACACATTTGCCATAAATGCTTTAGTGTTTTGTCAGTCCATAATCACTAAGGTACAGCTCATCTGTGCAGCTTGTTGTGTTTATACTGGAAAAAACCCCAAACCTTCATGGAGATTTGGAAATTCTTTCTGTGGTATTTCCAGTCTCTTATTAGGATATTGGTTAATAAGTCATGCCTATACAGCTCTGTTTTCCCTTGTAAAATTCATCCTAACTTGACAGAGTTATTGCCACTGAGGCATTCAAATTCTTGCGCATGTGGTTGTTTTTTAGGAATTACATCCTTCTGTACCATCAATATTTAGTGTTGATTTTCAACTCCTATTTTGGCGTCTCAGTATTCCTTTCCAGGTAAATATTGCTTTTTTGTCATCCAACAGCTGATGTGACTATTTGACTTCCCATTCATGACATTGGCATGCTTCAGGTATTTTTTGTTTTCTAGAAATTGATTTTTCCACATAGTAAACTCTTTTTTCTTCTCCCCTCCTTTCTTTTTGGGAATGCACATGGTCTCAGAGCTTTGCTGGAGCCCCATTTGATGCAGGTCATATTTTCCCCCACTTTCATAGGTGACTATTCATGTGTAGGGTGAGAAGGCAGAAGAATAAATCCTGTGCTAATGAGGTGAAATGCAGGAAAAGAAAAGAGGCTTGATACAGGGAAGTTTTCTTTAAATATTGAGGTCTATTGACTCACAGAATAGTCTTCAAATAGAAGGAAGGATAAAAACTATGGCAAATGACGTCTTTAAACTACTTAGGAATAGAGTTTACTGATAGTTTTTTCTTAGGAAAGGCAAAATGTGAGCCTTCTGAAGGCAGGATTCCTCACAAAAGTGAGTGGAAGGGACAGAAAAGTAATTTAGCTCTCCTTGTTCTCAGAATTTCAAGGACAATTATCTCCACAACAGTGGGATACAGGTGCTTCTTTATAGAATATCAAACCTGCCATACATGCGTAGAGCCTGGGAATGAAAAGACAAACCAAGGGATCAAAAAGAGCAAGGATTGCTTGAATGGGCACCTCTGCAACGTATTCCAGGGCAACCCTGTTTTCCCATAATTCTTCAGCCTCAGATACTCTGGATTTTGGGCCCTTTGTCTTATTCTCAGATGATAAACTGGTTGTGGAGGCTCAACATTAAATATGTTGGCAAGACATAGGATCCCATGAAATAGTTGTCAAAAGCAGAGGATGCTTGACCTACCATAGAGGGGCTCAGTCAGAGTAACTAATAATCTGTCACTAATGCCTGGTTGCATTCTCTGTAGAAACCTAATAATGTAACAGAAACTGTAAGAAACTGTTACTTGAAGACATTTATAACCAGCAGCCTGTATAACATTTGGTGTGAGTTCATCACATTATTTTCACAGTCAACATAAACAGTATTCTTTTGGGGATGAATCTATGTTGTCATTATAGTGCAGAGTTCTATTGTCATTACATTCCAAGGGTTCCATGTTGTTAGAGTTTCATACCTCCTTGATGTTTCTTGTAGGCAGCCCTCTAGGCACTGACCTGTCCTCATCCTCACAGCAGTCAGCTGGCTCCAGTTGCCCTCAACCAACCAATCCTCTCTTTTATAACACTCTTCTCATTGGCTATAGCTGCAGCCTGTTAACATCAGGCCTGCTCCTAATCTCTAGTAATTGGCTCAGCTGCAACTCCTTAGGGGGTGAGATTACATTCTGTGTTCTATCCCCCTACAATTCCCCCCCTTTTTTTTTAATTACAGCATTGCAGCATTTCTAGAAGTACATATTCAAATAAATCAACATTATGACATATTCATATATTTCATTTAGAACTAATAGTTATACAAATGTTCACGCAACATATTATAGTACAAATATATATATTTCTGAGTGTTGGTTCGGTTTTGCAGCTTTTCTCAGTTTACAAAGTACTTATCTTCAAAATCTTTTATACTCATATTTAACAAACATTAATAGCTGCAATTGATATATTTTAGCAAGAGTTTAGTATTCAAGTCCTGTTTCCCCAAATCCTCAGGGTCCTACGGTCAATTCCTGCTTCCCCAAATCTATGTCATAAATAAGTTTAGTCCCAAATCCACAGGTTCATATAGTTTAGTATTCAAGTTCTTTATCCCAAATCACATCTGGGTCACCACTTGTTGTCATTACATTGCAAGGGTTCCATATCACCAGAATTTCATACGTCCTTGATGATTCTTGTAGGCACCTCCTCTAGGCACTGACTCATCCTTGTTCTCACAGCAGCCAACTGACTCCAACTCCCCTTAGCCAGCCAATCCACTCTTTTATAACACTCTTCTAATTGGCTACAGCTGTGGCCTGTTAACATCAGGCCTGCTCCTAGTATCTAGTAATTGGCTCAGCTGCAACTTGTTAGGGGATAAGATTACAGTCTCTGTTCTATCCCCCTACAAACTTAAAATCTTTGAATGAAGAACCCAAAATCCAAGCCTCCCAGCAGAGCCACCAAGTACATTTGCATTCATATTCCAAACCTGAATAATAAACTGAGAGAAAATGCTGAGGTGGCTGTCCTGGAGGAAACCCTATAATAAGAACTGAGAGCGTTATTCAGAAGAGAAGCTCTTGCCATTGGTACTAAGCCTCTTTTGGCCAGGGAGCATCCTGAGAGTATGAGAGAAAATGAGCAGCAAGAGAAATACACTGTTAGGAAACAATTCTAAATATAGGTATTTGTTTAACCTATAACCTTTTTTTTTCTTTATCTTGCAACAAGAATCTTGACCTTGAAGTCCCAATGTACAGTCCTTGGGTTTTCTTTAGTATTATGCCTCTTTACTGCTATTGTTGCAGAGTGATAGACCTGCACATAATTCTGTTTTCCCAAAAGCAGAGAATTCAAAAAGAGCAGTGGGTGCAAACACTGCAAGGTGTTCTATACCACAAGTATTCAATGTTTCCTGATAAATTGCAAAGGAGACCTTTGAGGACTGCTATTAACTAGTGCAAATTTTGGAAATTCCCTTCTGCCTTTGCCTTAGTTGGCATTATCTAATGTGTGTCTCACAGGAAGAGAAAGAAAAAAGTATCCCACCTTTTTGAACAACCCCACGCATCACACTTACCTAAACAACAGACCAATTTCCAAAGGGGTATGGTTATGATACTGATATCAGCAGAAGAACCACTATGACTCACAATTTGCCTTTGGGGATGCCACCTTTAAGAGTCTCTTTCATGACTGGACATCTTAGACAATCCCAGTCCTTTTCCTACAAAGGATGCCTTTCAGATAGATGTTACTCAGCAAGCTTTTCATCCCACAGGATGACTCAGATCTCAAACTGCCCAGGGAGCCCAGACTTCCCCACAGGAATGATGTCACTTTGTTCCCAGGGACAAGAAGCAATGGCAGAAGAAAAACGTGGACACAGGGCAACTGAGACAATCAATATGTTTTTAAGTTCTACCTCCTCAACCACTAAAGCAAATCCCTGTGCAATTTCAGGTAATATCAAAGAAGTTGTTTGGAGGGAGGAGGACATGTCAATACTTTTGTTGCCCAGATTGCACTTTTGTGCTTTTTGAAGATAGGTTCAGTGTCAGCAATTCACCAGTTAAATGACTTCTATCTATCCTTGATAGAATTCTTAGAATTTCTGATGGTGAGTATTCCAGTCTATTAAGGTAGAGGTGATCTGTCCCCCTGACATGAAGACATTAATGTCTCTGAGTATTTAAGTCACCTCAGCCCAAGCTTTTTTTTCATGTCATTCAAGGAGAACAATAAAAGGAAAGCTATGAAAAGGTTTGCAGGCTTTTGCACTAAACTCTTTCAAAGCTTACCTGAATGGGAAATTGTAACATACAACTTACTGGGTTTACAGACCACCTGTCACTCCTGAAGTTCAGCAAAGTGACAGAATGCAAAAGTCCAATTAATGCTTTTAAAGATTTAGAAAATCAGTTAGTCTTTGCAACAATCATCACAACATTACTGTGAATTACTTAATTGTTAACTGTTACATTAAATAGCATCTGAAAGATGTCATATGTTTCCATCTATTTCAAAAGTCACAGACTGCATGGGGTGTGCACATCCTTGAGATATCTCAGGTGCCAAAACTACAGAGAAGATAAGAGATGAGCCAAGGATAAAGAAAGGGAGGGACTGTGGGCCATTGAACAGATGTGTTGAGGTTCTCCTGCCCTTGTCTGAGAGGAGCTGTGGCAAGCACTCAGATCAACCCAGCCAGCCAGGCAGGCACTGGCACCCAGGCACCTCAGGGCTGGTCTCCCAAGGAAAGGACCAAGTTCTAGAAGACATAACTATGATGAGAACTTTGGATGTTAGTGGTGGGAAGTTTACTGGACTTCACCTGAATACTACCGTGAAAGCCAGCACTAATACTTCATGACCCATATTCTTTCCTTTAAGTCTATTTTGTTAAACACAGCTGAGGCAAGACAAATCGTTTTAAATAATTTTAAATAATTTCTTCTTTTTTTCTCCTTTTTAATGCATATCATAGTAACCCAGCTAATTGCAATCACAACAACTATAACTTCATGATGAATCTCTATAAATCTGGGCAGTGCTAGGAATAATGCTGTCCATTTAGCTTCAGTTCAGTCTCCTTAGACCTATGAATGTAGCTGTGGTCTCTAACTGTAGGATAGCTGTTCTTGCCCTAGATCCTGCATTGTCACTGCAGACATGTGGAGCAATGTGGTTCCCTCTGCCTCATCCATCATGGGCTGATCAAGCCATGCCCTGGTGATCAGGTTATTCATTTCACCCAGTGCTTTTCTTTAGGGCTGATCACTGCTGTGACAAAAACATTAGTCAATGCACTGTTGTAGCTCCTCAGCAAGCAGTCTCTGCTGTGCAATCAAGGAGCAGAGCCACAGCAAAACTCCTAATTTTGGATGCCCATTTGAGGTTTTTAGTATAATTTTCTTCCATAACTGAATAAAGTTACAGAATGCTGTAGATACTTAATATGCAGCTGGTTTTCATTTCAGTTATAACTGTGAGAAAGTTATTGATGATCAAACTGGATGTAGGGAAAACACGTCCAGTATGCCTGCTTCTTTTTAAATGTCACATTTATGTATCTTGCCTGTCAGAATGTACAGAGCAGTTGGTAAAGGCAATGCAAGACAGCCTTCTGCAGGACTGCCTACATATTTTCACTTCTTTTCTCTGGGAGAAGCATGCTATCCAATACTTGATGAAACAAAGCTGCCAAATTGTTCTGATCCTTTTAACAGCACTTTGACACCCCTTTCTTGCTTACCCACTTATTGGATATATAAGTTTACAAAAACCTTTGAACCCTTTAGATAGGTAAGGGCTGTGAAAAATATCCTATGATTCTCAGTGTTGCTGGAATAACATCTGCAGTCTGACCATCTGACCACCCTGCTGGTCCAGGTGCACACAAATCATCACTCTGCCTCTTTGGTGGGAGAGGTTCAGGTAAATACTATCTCCACTTTGTAATCCCCTTCCTCTTTATGGAAAACAAGCCAGTCCCAGTGGTCTGAAGGAAGAAAAACTGTTTTCTAGTTTGATCCCTGATGTTGGCAATGTGTGGAGCAGAAACCAGATTGTTCTGTGGCACCCTGATGTTTCTCAGCCTCAGTGATGCCAAATCAACCATGGGCTTCTTTTAGCAATTATGAAACACCTGGAGGAAATCCTATTTCCAGTTTCATTGTGCATTGGCTTTGCATGTGGATGAGATGCTGTCATGCAAGGGCAGGTGTGTGACTCCAAACCCCCAGTTCACCCACACATTGCAGGAAAGGAGTCCCCTGTAGCCTTGGAAGCTGGCTGTGGGGTGTCCAGGAACTACCAGGGACATGGAGGGTACACTTCTGCACCTTGCACTGTGGGGTAAGAGGAATGTGGGGATTTCTTTGAAACTAATTAAAGAGAGGAGTTTAAAAATGCACCAGGATTTTATACGGCAGTGTACAAGCCACTGCACTGAGGGGTGGCCACCCATGAGACCAAAGAGCCTCTCCCTCACTTTGGACCAAATACAATTTCTGTACTGTGACATCTGAATAGCTTTGAGGATCTGGTTGTCAAGGGAAGTTTTGTGACAAAACTTCAAGAATAGCTATCAAAAACTACAGGTATCTGTTTTGGGGTTTTTTTGGCCTGGATGTGGATGTAAAAGTACCTTTGAGGCAATGTACAATTCTCAGCTTTGTGAAGGCTTTTTCCTTTTTTTAGGGTTGGTTTGTTGTTTTTTTAAATCTGCCTTTTGCTTTCAAAAGTGTTTTCAAATTCCCTCAACAGTGTTCACATTCATGCCTCATAATTGTGTGGCGCTTTAAAATTACTAATGCTAGCAGTCACCTTTCATGAGATGAAGGTTACATAAATGCCTCTTAACTAACTACAAAATGCTGCAAACAAAGAGCTCCAAGTTTTTCCCCAATGAATGTTTCTTTGGAGATTCAGAAGCTATATTTTACTGAACTTTTTCTGCCTGTGGACAATCATAATAGCTCTGAAAAAAGTAATCCACACCAAAGCTTTATAACTCAAAGCAGAAAGCTGCAGGAAATTAGCTTTATTTTGCTGTTAATGGAAAGAAGCAAAATCCTGCAGTAACTTAACAGTTTTGGGTGGTTTTTTTTTTTCATTTTTAAATGATTGAAAGAGATTAATAAAATTTAGGGGACAAAATGAACTTGCACTTCCTATGAACATGAAAGAGCACTGTATCCTAACAGCAGATTTCTGTGATAACCATAAAGCAGATTTTAATGAAATTGCTTTAGAGAAATGCAGCAATAAATACAAGTAATGAGCCAGCAAAAGAAGCCAGGAGGCAAGGTGCTTCCATAGATGTGAGTCAATAAATGCATTAGTGAAGTGAAAGGAACAATGGAATCTTGGAGAGAAAATTGCTTGAAATTATCAGAAATTAGAAGAGTAGCAACTTGTACAAAACTCCACCAATAAATCTTCTTTTTTCCCTCTGGTTATATTTGAATATCTGCACTTTAACAGAAGTCTGAAAAGGCCAAAATGATAGTTAAGCCAATATATTTTAACTGTCAGCCAAAATATCTTCAGAGTCTGATGTGTGATATAGAGCAAGGTCTCCACACCGCATGCACTGTTTTACCAACCAGCACACAAAATACAGCTCTGCTGAAAAAACACCAGTCTCAGGATGATCATAGCTGGAGCTTTGCATCAAAATGTGCATCAGTTTGAGATGGGACCCATATTAAATGAACCAGTAGCTCTCCTGTGCTTGCATCATTCCACTCTCACAGAGGCATTCCAGAAGCACACAGGTGGCAGAGAGCAAAGCAGAGCTCAGATCTCCTTTCTTCAAGGCTTTTGTGGAGCCAGAAGAGAAAGGTAAAGGAGCTGTGCACCCTGTATATTTACACCTCCTAGCTGCAAATTTGCTAACAGAAGTAGCACAAACACATCAAGTTTGTGATGCCATTCCTACCCCCTAATGTTTTACTCACTGATAGCTGCAATTTTCTAGGCAGCTCCTGTAGAAGATTCAAAGAAATGAGAGCACTGTCAAAGTAGCTGCCTCCATCTGTGCAAAGGCAATTGCACATCTCTGGGCAGTCACTTGGATGTCTTACTAAATTACCTTATCTGCAAGGATGTGTGAAAGTCTGCCATGATAACTCACAGCATGCATTACCCTGGAGAGGCCTGGCCCAAGTGCAGGCAGCATCTGAAGCATTTATTTCTATGGCATGGAGCTGAATTACATTGCCATATGCAATGCATATGTCTCCTGGGCTGCAGACAGTGGGAAATGGGACAAATAAAACATTTTGGAGAGGACATGGAAATAAGACATTTCCCTGAAATCAGAGTCACTGCACAGCACGGGGCACAGACATGGCAAGTTGTGGCTGTGACATCAAATGGCTTTGTAAAGTTCTGTGCTACATGACTTTTAGGAGAAGACTCCAAGGATCACTCTCACCCAAAAAAGAATTTGGGAAGGACTCTTGCTTAGAGCTGCTGTCTAGAAAGTGGTAGCAGCCAGCCTGTGAAATTAGAAAGCCAGTAGCAGTAATTATTTCCCTAGAAGAGAGAAGGGGTTTTGAAAGGTATTATATACCGGTAAGCACTCATTCTGAAAACTGAGACAGATTTCTGTTTCTAATTGGTTAATTATATGTAATTTCACTAGGTAGGGATGTTCCATTTTCTGGAACCGATCTTTTTTCTGTCAAGTGCTAATGGAGGTTAGAAGAAAATTATATTAAGCAAGCTGCTGTGTAAAAAACTAAGCAGACCCTTCAAAGATTGGGGGTGCTGCAGGGCACCTCTAATTACAGG
The DNA here is from genome assembly GCF_028769735.1 of Zonotrichia leucophrys gambelii. Classification (NCBI taxonomy): domain Eukaryota; kingdom Metazoa; phylum Chordata; class Aves; order Passeriformes; family Passerellidae; genus Zonotrichia; species Zonotrichia leucophrys. Next base: position 18,212,714 of record NC_088169.1, on the reverse strand, counting down.
TCAGTGACAACCAGTGAGTGAGACGGCTGACGTTCATGTTTTCCAGGCTTTTCCAGTGCTTTGTTAACAGGATGTATAAATGGTAAAACACATTAGATATTGGGGAAAAAAAACCAAAACCAAAAACAAAACAACCAAACCAAACCAAACCAACCCCCCCCCCCCAAAAAAAAGGATGACAAGCATTAAGTACAGTTAACCTATCTGCTAAGTCTATTAAAAACTCTGAGCATTGTATGCATCCTGTTACTTTCAGACAATCGATGTAGAAAGGTTGGTCATAAGTAGGACAGTAAAAAAGGAAAGTTGCACAAATAGCATGCAGAAATGGCAATGATGGGAGATTCCCTGGTCCGAGTGAGCCTGAGGTTGCATTCCCTCCCACACGTCTTTTCTAGCTCGATTTTTTCACTGATTATTCTCTGGCAAAACTTTTCTGCGGATCTGTGTGACCGCGATACCATCTGCTGGCTAAGCCTGGCACTGTCTGGGAGCGAGAAAAGATGGGCTGGCAGTGCCTAAGGCAGGGCTGGCAGTGCCCAGGGCAGGGTGAGGCTGGCAGTGCCCAAAGCAAGGCAGGGCTGGCAGAGCCCAGGGCAGGGCTGGCAGTGCCCAGAGCAGGGCTGGCAGTGCCCAAAGCAGGGCTGACAGTGCCCAAAGCAGGGCAGGGCTGGCAGTGCCCAAGGCAGGGCTGGCAGTGCCCAAGGCAGGGTGAGGCTGGCAGTGCCCAGGGCTGCAGCCATTTCTCTGTCCCTGCCCTCCCACCTCCAGGAGGGCTCCTGGGCCTGGCCCAGCAGCTGAGGAAGGAGCTGCTGTGGCAGGGCAAGACAGCAGATCCCGACCTGTCTTCTGAGTCAGAAATGTGTCCAGTTACACCAATCCCATTGCAATGTTCTGTCTTTCAGTCCTGGTTCATTGGGTTTGGGGCTTTTTCTTTGTCATGCTTAAAAGAAATGCCTTGCCTGTTCATTTCTCAGCTGTCCCGGCACACAGAGCAACAGACAAAAAGTCCAGACTGTGCACAAGGATTGGCACAGCCCTTCTTTCATATCTCAAGAAAAGAAGAGCTCTCTGTGCTATGTTCTTTGTTGGAGCTTTGCACATAGCAGTCCCCCTTGGATACAGGATAAGCACTGGAGACAACTACAATAAATGTTATGGAATGAGGTAACTGGAAGTAGAGAGCATATAAAATGCCTTCAGACACTGAGCTCAGGGTGCTTGCTGAATACTAGGTATTTCTAGAAATACTCAGTATACTAGAAATACTAGAAAAACCTAGAATACTAGGTATTTCTTTTGGACTAAAATGTCTGACTAAATGAGCCAAGAACAGACCAGTATCTCAAAAACAGTAAAGAACATTCAGGGAAAGAAGCCAGAAGCATTAGGAAGCTCTGGGCTCTAGCTATTTCCTTTTTTTTTTTCTTTTTTTCTTTTTTTCTTTTCTTTTTATTTTTAAGGGTTATGTGTGTTTTACAGACAGGATCACAGAGTTTTGGTCATCCAGGTCTCTGTCCATGGAGTGGCTAAAGAGGCTGGGAGTCTGGTCTGGGAGAAAGAAGCTAAGAGGGAGAGATGAGAGAGGCGACTATAAGGGAGCAAAGAGGAGAGATTAAGAAACAATTCTTCTTTTTCTTAGGTAAAACTAACTGGAAACTCTTGAAGAACAAAGAGGGAGGGAATTAGGCATACAAAAGAGAAGTGGTGGATTAATAGATCTCTTGCCATGCTCATGGATGTCCTGGATGCTGAGAATTTGCATGGTTACCCAGATGTCCAGCCCTGAGGGCAGCACCAGCACTCACTGCCCCATGGCAGCCCCCTGGGCTCCTTGCCCCTGTCCATGACCCCATTTCAGTCACCCATGGCTCCAGTCCCTGCCCAGAGATTCCCTAATCCAAGTCTGGTTTTAGGCTCTCACATACTGAGGCACAGTGAGAAAATATTACTGAACTGAAGTCACAGAGTCTTGCTGGATAAATGGGGAGAGGAAGGTTTAGATTCACTTAAAACCAGGAGGATCTATCTTCAAAGTACCAGGGATAGCAAATATAAAGAAATAATTTATTTCATTCTTGGAGGGAATCTGAACTTGCTTCCATCACCTCTAATATGTCCCAATAGCCCTACTGGTAGATAATATTCTTCATGTATTTTCTTCTGTTCCTGCAAGAAAAATGAGCAATTTCCTTAACTTGAAGTATTTGGGGTTGTGTTTGTTTGTTTTCTATTCTGAGAAATAATAAATGCAATTATAGCTTGAAAAAGAGAAAAAAGCTACCTCTTAACTTTTGCTCTATGAGGCAAAGTTTTTGTTTAGGGTTATTTTGTCGACTGAAAAATTGACTGGGAGCTGGGGACAAAACCACTCCCCTCTAGTGGTCAGTGAACAAAGAGACTGAGCTGGTACTTCCAGATCCTGAGCAGTGCTCCATCTTTTCTATGGCACAAGTGCATAGAAATAATCCCAGTGAAGCTGGGACATGCTCACACCTTGTGCCCACCACTATGATTATCTGAGCAGAAATGCACTGGTCACCTATTCTGAACTGATAGGTATCAATGGAGTTATTTCAGAAAGGGATGTCTATAGTCCTCATTGAAAAGACTTCGAAAAGCAGAGGTTCTGCCTACCAACTTGTAGGAAAAATTATATATAAAGGGTTGGAAGGAACAAAGAGTTTGTCAGTCTCAGCCACCATGCTCAGCCAGAGGGTGAAAAAGCTGAATAAAGTGCAGGGTTGATGCTCCTTCAGAGAGGCCTGGGGAGAGCAAAGCAGCTGCTGGGAGTTTTGCCCCATTCAGAAATTCCCAGAAATACCAACTGTTCCTGTTCTGGTATTATTTAATCAGAGAAAAAAAAATGCAACTCCCTTTCCTCAAAATAAGATAATAAAAAGAGCAGTCTCAATGACAAAGGGACAACCCTACACTTGTTCATAATTTGTTCATAATCCTATTCATAACATCTTTCCAAGGTCTGTATGAACCTCTGTGATTCAGAGTCAGTGCTTTCATGAGACAAAGAGCTGCTACTGCTGCATTTTACAAACCACAGAAAGAAAAGCTCCAGGGATTTCAAAAGCCGTAGAGTCGGCAGAGACTCCACAGTTTAATTTGTGAAGTGAGAGAGCTGACAGATTACAAACTCAATTTTACTAAAGCCACAAATCTAGTGCTGTGTCACTTGAATCAGGGATGGTTAATGAGTTTCAAGACCTTTAAAAGTGCAAAGGGAAGTAGTTCAGAAAGGAAAGGTTTCACCTGGCACAGAAGAGACAAGACCTTGTTGCAGGGCGACATGAGCCAGGTATTCTCCAGCACCGAGGCACAGATGCAGTAAGGGTTACTGTGTTGAATGATGTAAGAATTTGAAACATTTCTCTTCCCAGCAATAGTTCACTGCTGTGATTTTAAAGAGAAGTGGACTCCCCCAGGTATGCTAGAGAGCAGTTTTGCATCAAATGTTGCCTGGTGCATGAAAGTGAGAATCCCTTGGAGCAGTGAGCTGAGCAATGTGTCAAGGAAGGACAAATAATTGCTCAATATACATGGAAATAACTCCTGGGAATTTTTATCCAAAGCCAGCAGGATTCAGGCTGGAACTGCAGAGCAAGGCAGCCTCCATTTTGACAAATACAGTGCATGTGTTAAGCAAGAAAAAGTGGATTCCGGAGCATCAGGTCTCAGACCCATGGTTCTCAAGAACGTGAGTCCAATGGGAATTGAGCCTATCCCATATTAGGCTTAAAAGTACCCTCTTTTTCACCACTTACCTACTATTTTTCAGCCAGTCTGTCCCACTTGGTTAAGCTAGTAAAATTTATTTCCTTCTTAGTCATCTTCAGAAGAATTCATGTCAGTGGGCAGGCAAGAGGACATTCTCTGAATATGCTCCAGAGCTGTATGTTACATTTGCTAGATTTGCATGTCTGTCCTTTCCAGTTAAGAGAAAATATAAAACAAGGAATGCACAGGACAGCTGTGGACCTTTGCAGAAAGAAGAGCTGTGTCCTGGGATGTGGCTGATCCCACCTAGCAGCTGCAGAGATTTATTGTACCAGATATATTTCAATAAAACAAAAGATTGTTGTCTCGCTTAAATCCATTGTTTTCTTTTGTTCAAGTGTTTGTAATTCCACAGATTCCATAAGCAGCTCTCTATCCATTAGAAAAAAAAACCTTGTAAAGCAATTTGCTGGCCTTGACCTCGCTCTTTGAGGGCAGGGACTCCCAGAGATGCATCCAATGGAGAGGGAATGACTGTCCTTCCACACCTGGGCACTGACAGACACCTGCTGGGCCTCTGACCACATGGGACCTCCACTCTCACTTCCAGTAAAGGGCTCCTGCTGTCTACAAACACACAACAGCACCAGAACATTGCATGCGCCTTTTGTTTAGCTGGCAGGAGAAATAAATTTATGCAAATCAGTTAAAAATAAAAACCAAAAACCCAAAAAAAACAAAAAACCCAAAACCAAGCTGAAGACAGTGACCATCTAAAATTACATCTTTTCCTCCTTTGTGTAATTTCTTTCTCCTTTTCACAAACCCTCAAGTGAGCAAAGAAGGAATTTCAGGAGTCCAGCTCTACATTAAAACATCGACAAAACGTAAGATTTGTACAGTATCTGCATTTTAGTCTGATATTTACTATAGTTTTATTTGAAGGAAATATTCTGTTCACTACCTGCCTGCAGGTGGGATTGCAAGAAATTAGAATTTAAAACTCCATAGTATCCGTTGATCCACAAAATTAGGTTTATCATTTAAAAACTGAATGAAAACAAATTAACAAGCAAAAGAGTATGAAATATTTATTTCTGAGAAAATATCCTACAAAATTGTGTGACTTAACTACCATTAAACTGTTTACATAAAAATAAGAAAGAATGTGATTAAATATATTCCTGACAATCATTTAAATCCTGCATTATATTTTTAATGGTTTCAAATATAGAAAAAATCCAAACCTCACCTATAAAGAGCTTATTCAGTTTGCATCTTGTACTTTTACAGTTTATAACTGGATAAGTGTTGATGCATAGAGCTGCAATTCACCAGTGTTGACCACAATTTTTATGAAAATAAATAAGTAAACACACAGAGATGATACAAGCTGAGCTTACAGAATTCATCCTAATTCCACTTGGGCAGAGAAGTTCAAGTAAACAGAGTCATACCATGAAATTTTTATAAGAAAAGCAAACTAGAAGCAGCACCCTCACCTGGTTCTCAGAGCAATTTTTTCCTGGTATTATAATTACTCCTATAAACCCATTGGCTGAAGTTACAAAATAAGATGCATAAAGGCAAAAGTAAAATTAGTACATACAAAAATATTCATCATCTTCTTCCTCATCTGGAATATAATGAGATGGATCTCCAGCTTTCCACTGTGTCACCAAAGCACACTTTAATGTCCAAAATTTAAGCGCTAGGTTCACTGTCCATTCCTTGCCTGTTCAATGCAGATTCAGCTTAATTAAGACAGTGATTTTAGAATATACCTTCCCCATCCCAGATATCTGCTTTTATTTAACCTCTGTGAGGACAGATGTCTACTTTTTCTCTTGGGCATGAGGAAAACAATATAGAAGGCCATCTTAAACCAGCCAGTTGATTTTTACATGGCTCAAATATGTGTGTTGAATTGGGTCAGATTAGTGACACATTCCTAAGTGTCTCTATCACCAAAGGAGTTAGACACCTGTGTTTGTCATTTTGTCCCATTAGGGTACAATTAAGTGTCCCACAAACCCAATAGAACTGTGATGTGTCAGCACAAAGGAATCAAACGATCACACTGGATACCTATAGCCAGCAGTCATGCTGTGCAGACAAGGATTTGAATTGTGATTTACATCAAATACCAGCATCCAGGCAGCATTTGACCTCTCCTCTCTAACGTTCCCCTCGCACAAGGCAGGCTGGCACTGCTCACACTGGTGAACACCAAAATCAGGTTTCATGTATCTGAAGGCTGCCAATCTCTCCACTCCTGAGCTGAGGGCTCTGTATCTCTCATTGCTGTTGTTACTGATTTCAGAAGTTTCTGCACTCCCAGCCCTCTCTTACAGTCTCCACAGAGAAGTGAAAAGGGATCTCCAAAAGCACTGAAGTGTGTGGCTGCCCCTTGAGCTCAGGGGTGACATGGAAGCCCCTCAGTGCTGGGCACGCTGCTGACCCCAGGTGATGCAGAGGCACTTTGGTTTAGAGCTCAAAAGGAAACAGGGCAATGGGAAGAAGAGCTGGAGTCTCAGCATCCTTGCTCCCTCATACATCCATCGGGCAGCTGATATCCCCAGGGGAGCACCCAAGGGAGCAGAGTGGTTACAACTGCACTTCGGTTTGTGGCAGCAGGACCCATTTCTGAAAGGGAAAGAAAAATGCCCAGTGTTAATGTTTAGCTGGAAATAATTGCTCTTATGACCTCAGTGGAATAAGAACTACATATGACATGCACTGAGTCAACTGCCAGCAACTGAGCAGGGGGCAGTAATTGCCCACTGCTTTTAAATTTGGAACGAACTTTGATTTCATTGTTTGTTTTATGACCACACATTAGAGACATTATTACCACTCCCATGGAAAAGGCTATGAATGAGGTAGCAACTCTCTCAGAAAAAAAAAATTTTATCTCATTGTTAATATTTTCTTGGGTGGAGAAGGGGTGTAGAAGCTGTTGTTTTTCTGATGCATACTGCAAAATGCTTAGGAAATACCACCTAATTTTCAGAGCAGAAAAGAGGAGCACTCAATGCCTGCTACTGATAGCCTGTTAGCCTGTGTCCTTGAAAATTAACATGCTGCAAGGAGAAAATGGGTAGTTCTGAAGTGTAGCTCTTCTATGTCTAAAAGTATCAGGAGTAATTTTCTTTATTGGATGATTAAAAACTTTTGCCCCGCTATTATGGCACTGTATGGAGCTGCCATCAGCAGTGACCTATTTGCTGTCAGGGCAGAAATGCTTCTTTCAGATGCTGGCCTAAATGCAAATAATTGCTGGTTGGTGCTTATCTGCTGGCAGTGTGATACCCTTAGAAAATAAATAACTTCTGTCAGAGGGCCTTCCTTGCTTGGCAGCTGGGTTCACTTGGGTTCCCTCCCCTTCCTCGTGGTGCCACGGGCACAGCCCTCACAGGTGACAGGCATGTGAGAAAGCTCTCTGCAGCTCTCCTGGTGTGCCTCATGGTCACATGAAATGCTGTTACTGCTGGGCTGGATATGTGTTTTCTTTGTAAGGGCTTGTCAACCACAAGACCTGTGAAATTGTGCCAGAGAATCAGGAGATCTATTTTAAATTGTTACACTAATTTCCTGTGCTTTTAAGGGTGCCCTCACATCAAATTTCCAAGTTTCACCATGCAGGATTGTTCCTTTCCAAATGGATTTGGTGGGGGTGATGTCATTGGAGACTGAGCAAGTTGGTCAGTCCTGTGCTTCTTTGACCTGGGCTTTACTGGAGACCAAAAACTGCCATAAATTATCATTCAAAAACTGGCAACACTAGTGATGAAAAAAGTCAACAAACCTTCTTGTGTTATTAAAGGCACTGTTTTCAACATGAAAAGGCTCAAATGTGGAGAAGGAAATGTTTCAGCTCATCGGGGAGGAGAAGTCCAGTTATTTTTTGATGCTGCTGGTGTCCAAAGCACCTCCTGATGCACAGGCGGCACAGCTGCATCAAGGACAGTGGCCCTGAGAGAGATCCAGGGAACAGGTTACACACATGGCTTTGTAATGCCAAGACTATAAACCTGAAACAGCAGCTGTGCAACCCACCTCCTGCCACCCACCTCTCACCAGGTTTTCACAGTCAGCAGTGAAAAGTCAAACCTGCATCCCCCAAAGGACACCTGCCCACCTGCAATCCAGTTCATGCCTCGTCACTCTGTCATTACTCAAGCAACAGCCTTTCCCTTTTAAGCTGTACAAATGTTTGTACTGTCTGAGAAGAGATGATTGATGCTACTTTAAAAGCCCTTCCCTCCTCTCACTCCCCCAGTGAGATCAAAGCTTTCACTCCACTGCTTTCTTGAGGCATATTTCATAACAGTGATGATGAACACAGAACAAAAGAAGCACTTTATTGTTCTTTATTTAAACCTTCCAGGTGAACTGGTCCCACATTGATAGATGGGAGCCCTGTTGAAGAATCTTTGTCACTTTATAAAAAAATCTAAGTGAAAATCCTTTTCAGGAAGAGGAGGGTCCTATGTGAAGCTCTACCTGCAGCACCCACCACTGTTCAGCCCTGCAGAGCATGGTTTGCACAGGGGTGATGAGTGTGTAGGGGGGCAGGGGCTGTGGGAGGGGAGGGCAGGTAGAAGATGGGCACCAATGAGGGGGTTGGATGCAGGGAATGGGGAGAACATGAAAGGGACACTGCAGAGAGCAAGAGGGAGGTGAGCTGGGAAGGGACAGTTTAGGTCCTCTCTCTCCTGCAGAGCAGAAGGAAGGAAGGGAGGCCACAACAAAAATGCAGTGAAGTGGCAGCTTTGATCAGCTTTTGAGACTTCCCTCCTGCAGGACACCACACTTCCAGCAGCTCTGCAAGGCTGAAAGCTGCTGTGCTATCACAAGGGCTGCATCCTTCTGCTAGGAGGCAGCATGAGAGTTGTTACCCTGTTCTTGGGTAAAAAACAAGGCAAACTAGTTAAACTATTGCAGTATCACTCTGCACTTGTGCTTGACTCTGATCCCACAGATAAAGGCTCTGCCTGCAAACATCTCACTAAAAAAACAAAAGCTTCCATTAAGAGAAAAAACAACCAAGCCCAAAACATGAAGACTTATCAAAACACAAGTAGTGACACTACACTGGAAAATATTTTGCAAACACAAGCACACAGTATATTTTTGGAGCACTGTCTAATTCTCTCACCCCCACACAGGACTGTCCCTGAGATGTAAGCAGGTATGATGATCCAGCAGCACAGTGAATTGCTAGGAAGGGAATCACCACAGGCACTACACCTGCCCTGGGCTGGTCCTGGGAGGGTGACTGGGTCAGCACACTCACAGCTCATCTCTGGTGGCCAAACACTCCCTGCAGGCTGCCTGGCCATGGGCTGCAGGGCCATGCAGCATCCAGCAGCTGGCTCTGGGGGCAGAGGAGCCTGCATGGAGGAGAGCAGCTCCTGCACCACTCTCCCAGATCACAATTGCTCAGCCAGCCAAAGCAGCCACACATCAGCTGTCCACAGGCATGACCCCACTCAGAGAAGGGCAACTTGGAGAACATCAGAAAAACCACTATTCCACAGGAAAATTCCCTCCAGGCATTTATTGTTTCTGATTTTGATTGCTGAATTTCACTTAGAAAGGTCCTCACTGCCCATGCTATCAGCTCAGTCTGAGCAGTGTTCCAGGCCAGCAGAACAGGGTGTGCCTGAAATGTTTTTGTATCTCAAATAAACAGGACACATGCAGTGCCACAGGAGTCAGGAACTGAATGCAGCACAGACTGGAACTCAAAGAGATCACTGTTCTGTGTGCCATAGATTAGACTGGGAAACCAAATATCCGTTGCTCATGCATAACATGCACAGCACAGTTGTTTCCATGCAACTTTCATGTTACTTTTTCAAGCAAGGCCTGATTCATCACTTTGTTATTTCAATTTTACCTTTCTATGGCAACAAGCTCATCCATGTGTAACTGTTTTAAACAAATCACGAATTTGTTTAAAATAATGAAAATCCAGATTATTTAGTAATGTATATAGCTTGCTGACTGACTGAGAAAAACTAAAGGAGAACACAAGTATAAAAATGAATAGACACTATGGATCTCATTCTAATTTCCCTCAATAATAAGTAACATTTTTCTCCATAATTCATTAAAGATTTCATAATCAATAAAATAAAATAAAATAAAATTACCTGAAACTATTAATTTACAAGTATGAAATAGAATCTTCCTAAATTTTAAGCTTATGGTTTGATACTGCTGTTATTATTCAGCACATAAGTTTGGTCTTTAGAGAAAGTCTAGTGTATAAATGAATATAAATATATAATTCCTGTGCAATTTCCCTTAATATTAAAAAAAAAAAAAATCATGTAGCCTTTAATTTTAAAGATACTTTTTCTATGTAACAGCTTGGCCCAAGAATAAAAGCAAACGACAAAGAATTAAAACCCATGTTCAATATATGTCTTCTAGTATTACATGCATTAAATTTTTTTGGCTTGCAAATCTGCATTTATGCATTTGTGCTGAGACAAACCTGCCCTACTATATCTGATCTACTGTATATCCAGAGATCCCAAACCTCATCCTCCCTACCTAGCTTTAATTCCCATCAGAGGTGATTTGCTGCCTGCATTTGTCAGCATACCCCATGGAACACTCCTGGGTCTACTGCTGTCTGACACAAGGGAACTGACACATTCTGACTAAATTCAAAGCTTTAGGCAATTTAAAAAAACTACCATTAATTTATAAGGCATCTTTTGCTTGTTTGTTCACCCTAAACTCTATTTTGCATTAAATGGCAAGGTCAAGATGATTGCTTCCTGATGCAGAAGATTAAAAATCTGGAGGTTCAGGATGGGTTATTTTTCTTATCATTATCACAGTCAGTTCACCACTATATTCTGGCACTTGAACAATGTCCCTATGTCAGCAAATGGAGGCAAGCTCAGTTATTCCCAGTTTCCTAGCGCTAGCAGCCTGAAACCGCCTAGCCCTGTGCAGCAGTCTGTGTGGGTTTTCCCTAAGAAAGGTTCTAAGGGGCACCTTCTCTCTGCAGGAACAGCTGGCCCAGAGGGCAGCCAGGTGGGACCAGCTCCACTGGCCTCTTGTTTTCAGCATTCTTCAGCCACAGGTCTGCTCCAAAGTCCATCAGCAGCTTCGCCAGCTCCACGCTGCAACTCCTGGCAGCCGTGTGCAGAGGGGAGTCCGGGCCCTTGCCGTTGTTCACGTTTGCTCCTGAACAACAGGAGGAGCAAACAACAATGAGAACACACCCATGCCTGCACAGCAGCCCATTTGCATTCCCTGCACCAGCTGCTACTTCTCTGAGTAACACACAAGTGCCGGGGCCTGCACCCAGAGCTGGGCTCCCTTACGCTGGGGCTGGGTGCTACAGCTTGCATGAGCACAACTCTCACTGGCTGAGGAGTGGGGCTGTGAATAGGAAAATGATCCCAGAGGAATGGTGCAGCCCAGCCCAAGGGTATCTTGGAGCAAGACAGAGGTGTAGTTCCACCTATGGCCCACCTCTGCTTCCCATCCCTTAAAATAAAGGCAGGATTTCAACAGGCTCTGTACTGGAGGCTTAAGCTTGTGGGATTTCCAAAAAGTATCTGCTAGTGGGAAAATGTGAGGATGGAAAAATTCTACAGGTCCTTGGTCAAAGAGGGCATAAGCACCCCTGATGAGAGTTCCCCCATTCATTACCCTGGATTAACGGCTCCTAAAACACCCTAAGAAAGGTGAGCTTTATAATTCATTATAATTCAAAACATTTTTTTTTATAGGACACATTCCTATATACAGGAGGCAGCAGAAAAATTTAGCAGAAAAAAGAAAATAGTTGCCAAACATTTAATTTAGATTAAATTAAAAATATTTCAATTAATTTGTATATGACTACTTCCAAAAAAAAAGATCACTGTGCTAAACAGTGACCTGCTAAAATGTGATATATATAATTCATGATTTTTGCTTGTTTTTTTCTAAAGTAGCTTTGTTGGTCCATCATTTTTGTACCAGCTATGTGGCCACTTTAGGTTATATGGCCCCTTTGGCTAGAAGACCTGTACTACTGTGGATAACAACAAATGGTTTTGTGTAATTACCCAAGCATTTAGACTTACAGCTTTGTGTGATGCAAAGGATATAGTGCTGAACCTTCTTCTGGGTTGAAGTATCTCCCACCTTTTATGAACTCATTGGAAATCAAAACATGTTTGCAGAAATACTATGTAAAAGTCAATTGTTTTGGGTAAAGAGGAAGTAAAAAATAAATTTAAAAATTAAATTTCTTCCTGTTCACTTCAAATAACCACAGCATCACATGCACAGACACTGGAAAGGATAGCTTGTTGCAGACACAATCAGCCATGTGAAATCCAGGATCACCCATCATTTTGTTGGGAGCTATCAAGCTGCATTCTTGATCACCCTGCTACCACATTTAACCAGGGCTGCTCATAGGAGTGAAACATCTCCTGGTCCCAAAGCAGCAGCTCCCCTAAATCTTTGATGCAAAGATAATCCAAAGATCGATGTTGCAGGAAATGAAAGTACACCATTCTTTATTTTGGTTTTTACCTGACTCAAGCAGCTTCTTGGCACAGTTCACTTGCTGGTTCTCACATGCTACATAGAGTGGAGTACCCAGGTGCTTGATGTTGTGATCTATATTCACCCCACGGGACGCAAGGAGTTCGACACACTGCACATGACCTTAAAAGGGATAAAGGAAGAGTCAACTCACAGAGATCAGGCTTTTTTTTTGCACCAAATTCTCTGTTGCAGCAGTGTAGTTTGGCAAGGATTCAATGTTTTGTCAAGAGGTGGTAGTGTAATACTTTGATCCACTCCAATGGATGCAGCCAGCAAAACAGGAGCTGAAAAGCCCCATTCAGCACAGCAGGCTAAAGCCTCACAGGCTAAAGCCCTCACATTTTATCTGACTCATTTCAGATGTCTACTGAAGACAAGATTAATCACTCCATGTTTCTCTCCATTCCTTTTGAAGCTAGCCAGACATCTCCCTCAAACACCCACATTGCAGGCAGCTGATCTGGACACTGCATTCCCTTCCAGGTGAACTCAGAGGATCTGATAGCTGAGCTGACCTGCCCTTGAGGAGCAACAGGGGTGGGAAGAACTGCACCCCTCAGGATGAGACCAATTAGCAAGGCATTTTACATGAACCAAACCAAGAAAATTATCTTCTTTATCTCCCTCCTCCACTTCAACAGTGCTAGCAGCATGGAAAGGAGGCTGATGCCTGTGGGTTACCTCTCTTAGCAGCTTCATGGATGGGAGATGCCAGGTCACAGGGTGGTTGCAGGCTGGCTCCATGCTCCAGCAGTAAATTCAAGCAAGCCACACTGCCACTGACACAGGAGTTGAACAGGGGTGTGTGCCAGTCAACAGTCACTCCATTCACCTAGGGAAATTAACACCAAAATCCAGCAAGATTTTGTCTTCCTGGTATTTCAGAATTGATGATAACCAGTTTCTCAGCAGAGAATAGGGGTTTCAATATTCTTTATTTAACTCCATGCCAAAACTCCCCAGTGCTTCTGAAGACTACAACTTTTCATTAAAATGATCATTAAAAAAGTATTTTTTTTAATTTCCCCCAAGTCTTTACTGCAAAAAAAACCAAAAATCATCAGGGCCATTCCAGGGTCTCTCAGGAGTTACCAAGCTAAATGTATGACCATTTCTCAGTTATCTCAGCTGAAACACACCTACCTATAGCCCTGTAGTGAAACAGTCCATTTTTGGCCAAAAGTGTGCAGCCCTTCCTTATTTTTTATTTATTTTTTTAAATTTTAAACTGAAAGGTAATATCTGGTAAGGTAATGCATGTTATTCACTATAATTTTGATGTTAGCTTGAAAAGTAGTGGACATGAGACACCATTTCACCATTTTACTTGCATCTTGTTTCCATTTTCTTCCCATTTTTTATCAGTTGATTGTCACATTCCTATGCCTCTACTTAAGATTCTGTGTATTGATTCCAATAAGATTAATGTGTGCATAAAACAAAACACACTCTTAAATGCTGAAGGACTATAAACACTTTGCAAGATGAACTTCACTTTGTTCTTGTGAAAGATGAGAACATTTCATCCTCATCTAAAGAATAATAATTGTTGCTTATATCTGTGCTTTTTGGATTGCTTTATTAGAAGTGCATGTCATAAGTACCTTAAGCAGAGCTAAGTACCGAGTGCAAATCACAGAGATACTCTGCCCTGACATCACATACAACATACTAACACTGGAGAAGGTGGTCTGTCCATCACCTACTCACCTGAGCACCATGTTTTAGCAGGACACTGGCACAGGCAGCATGACCTCCTAGGCAGGCTTCATGGAGAGGAGACACCTGGTCTGCTGTAACAAGATTGACATCATTCCCCTGATAAGATAATGGAAAATATAATTACAACCAACTACTAAAACCCCCATACAAAAATCCACAATAATAAAAAAAAAAACCCTTCTTTAAAAGCCTTATGTAACCAGACCTTCCCCAGCTGCCTGGAGCTATTCCTCTCACAAAGTAAGAGATGAAGGAGATGAAGAGGCTGGGATGTTTTGGCTGGAGTGGACACTGGCAGAGCATACCTGAGGCCACGCCTTGCTCACCCTGAAAACCAGCACAGAAGCTGAGTGCACTGTCCAGTGGGACAGAATGTTGTGGTTGCTTGACTGGCTGGAACCCTGAAATGCTCTTGAAGTATTTTCTGCTCTTTGCCTCGAGGCAACCACTGAAGGAAAAAAATGCATCAGAAACATTGGTTGGATTCCACAGGTTTTTTTGTTTCTAACAATCCTGGTGCTCCAAAAGACGAAGCTGGAAGAGTCTCCAACACCCCTTCCCTTTCCATTACCTCCTTCACAGGTTAAACCCAGGAATTTTGAAGAAACCAAGGGGTGAGGTTCAGAAATCACTTCTACCTATCCCTGACCTTCTGGAGGGACCAGGGATATGCTGAGGCACTTCAGAAACAAATGTCTGGTGACTGAATTGAAGCCTCAGGCAGACCCACAACTGGCTCCAGAGCTGGCCCCTCAGCTGGGCACCAAAACTGCTCACAGGCACACACAGGACGTGCAGAGGAGCTGCCCTTGGCCACCCAGAGATCCCAGTGATCCCATCACCTCTGCCACAGTTAACATATCACCCTGGATAGCTCAGTACTTCACCAAATTAGTGCACAAAGCTTGCGCTGGGCAAGGAACTGACTGTAGGAAAGAAAAGCCTGTTGCAACTAATAATTGAAGTTTCACAGTTTCACAGTAAAGCACAGAGTGCTGAACATTCATCCACTGAACAAACCCTGCAGAGACCACAGGAACCCAGGGGAGAGGTACCTGTTCAATGAGCTTCTTCAGGGAAAGCAGACGCCCATGGATAGAGGCCTCATGTAAAGGAGACCAGTCTGAAACAAAGTCTGTACAAAAACAAAGACAAGAAAAAGGCTAAAAACTCTATTTCACTAGCATACTTTACTTCAACTGTGTGACCTCCCTTCTACTTTATTGGAGCTGCCAAGATTTCTTTGGAGCAAATGCTGTGAGGGAGACAGACAAGAAGATGGTTTCCCTCTGGTGCATTTTAACTCATCCCATGTTTGCACTGTGCAGCTGCATTCCCCTCCAGAAGACAGGGGAGGGATTTGCAGAACATCACCTGGCTCTGGCTGAGCTTGTCCCTCTCTCTGAATTATTCCCAGTGCCTTTTTTTTTTTGTCACAGACTTATTACATTTTACCAATTATCTCAAAAGGAATATGTTTTGAAGAGGGTTTGGCTGGTCAGTCATTTACCCCTGCTCAGAGCTGGACTAGAGTCAACAACAGTTGGCAAGAGAAGGGACCAAAGTACAAGGAGACAAATTGTGCTACCTGTTGATTTTGTTTTTCAGTTTTCAGTGTTTGCTATGAGAGGTGCATTTTAAGTAATAGCTGTGTTCTCTGCATTGCTGAAACCACAAAGTGAGGTTCAGTATTACAGATTTTATGGCTCAGAGCCAGCTGACAGCAATAATCCCTCTGGGAGATATTTATGTCCCAGCACTCAGAACCCAGTGTCTGCTCTGTGTCAATGTCCCAGGTTCCCCCTGGGAGGGAAGGGAAGCCTTTACAGAGGGTTCACATTTCACACAGCTTCCTGTGGAAAGACATTTTGCTGTTCTCTGGGGGATGTCCCACTCTCCTGCCACTAACTACAGAAAATGCTCCAGTGGCCAATTTGCTGGCTGAGCTGCTGAGGTTCTCTGGAACCACATTAGAGCACATGCATGGAATGGAATCCTTAACAGCAGGAAGTCTGCCTTCAGTAAAAAAACTCTAATAAGCCACTATAATTCTTTAAAAGAATGTTTACACATAAGCTGATGATCATACAGGTTTTAAATGAAAAGAAGGTATATTTAGGCCAGACATAAAAATGTGGTGGTGTGAAATAATGGAACAGGTTGCCTAGAGAGGTGGGAGATTCCCATCTGTGGAAAGATTCAAGGTCAGGTTGGACGGGACCCTGAGCAACCTCATCTGTGGAAGGTGTTCCTGCTCATTGCAGGGGTGTTGGACTAGATAATCTTTAAAGGTCCCTTCCAATCTAAACCTGGCTATGAGTCTATGAATTAGCTTTTAAAGAAATCAGTATTTCTTGTGATTATCACTATTTGAGCTCTGCCTGCCTCCTTTTATGTTCCATGGGCTGCATCCCACAACAGTTACACAGTTTCATGAGGGTTCCAAACATCCTTTGGCTTTAGCAAATGGACAGCCAATTCTGGAAGCTGTGGTTCTGGTTCATAAGGATAGGAAAACTGGGCTACAATTATTACAGCACAGAATGATTTAAAAAAAGCTGACTAAACAAGCTTTGCTCTAAGTGATGTGTGTCAAATTGATGCTTATCTGACTGTGCTGTTGTTCCTGCTGGTCCTGCCTGTGTTACAGTCAGTTGTGTTTCCAGGGTATGTAAAAAGTTTTTCCCATTTAGAAACTAACGCCATTGGCTAAACTGCATGAGTTGTAAAGGAAGTATGTTTATAGATATTCTAAAAATCTAGATTGAAGTACAAGTTTTTTGAGCTGCAACTTGAACCTTTTTTGGCCACACAAATATTGGCAGGCGTTTGTGTCTGTACCAACCTGTGCACTGTACCAACTTATGATATCATCATGTCATGATGATATAAGAGGGACATATCCATGTGTGGATCTTATCCATTCAGTCCTTGCTTGAGAAAAGATAGATTTCTGCTGAAACTAAAAAGAGCCAGACCAGCCATCTGCGGACTGGCCGTTGGCTTGCAAGTTTCCAAGTTTTAACAGTGAATTAAAAGATTGACCATATAAGCATTAAAAATAGATGTCAGTGAAAAATCAAAGAGATACATGCTAAGACATAATCTATCTGGGAGTTCTGTAACTGAGAGAAACCTAGAGTTTTATCCTAGGTGGAAGTGGAGCCCCATGGAGTCCCTAGGGAGTCCATCACACCAGCCTTGGATGCCTTGGGAGGAGCAGGATTAAAGGCTTGACTGGTGATTAATTGTGATGGCATAATTCCAGATCTGCTGCCATGAACTGCACAGCCCCAGGCTGATGTCTCTCGCCCTACCTCTACATCCACCAAACACCTCTAACCTGAAACAACGCCAGGCAGGCAAACCCTCTTGAAGGAATGGAAATTTCCCCAGTTTCTTGACCCAAGGCATAACCTCCTGGCAAATAACCCTATCTCTATTTTCTGCCTGCTCCAGGCTGGAACTCAAGCTTCTTGCCCGGAAGAGGAGAAAGGCTGCAGTGGATTTCCGTGTCCCACTGCCCTCTTTTACACTTCAGAGGAGGCACACTGTCAGAATATGAAAGATCTGTATTGTATTTGATTAAGACCTAAGCAAATGTCAGTCCCAGCTGACCATGGGCTTTCAAAATCCTGATCTAGTGACTTTCATTAATGTGCCCAGAGCACTCTGCCACCAGAGCTGCACATGGAGTAGCAAGGCCAGCGTGCGTGGGGGACATATCTGTTCATTGTATGTACCACCACTGCAACAAGGATTCCTGGCTGTCAAAAACAGGTACAACTGCTCTTTCACAAATAAACAAGATGATTTGTCCAAATTTGAAATGTACCCATACCTTAGTCCACAGGGAGGCTGAGTCAGACCTCAAGAGTTCAGCACCTAGATATCCACATGCCACTGGCTTTCAGTGGCTTTGGGTCACCTAGCTCCCCTTCCACGGCAGCCAGCCCAGGGTTACATTAAACTCTGGTCATATTTGATGGCATTGCCATCACTCAGGCATGTGACACTGGCAGGGTAGTGTACACAGAGGGAATCTCATAGCAATAACCACGCACACATGCAAATTCTGACTGCTCCCTGTGCACAACAGAGCTCTCACAGGACCTTTCTAGAGCACTGCTTTTTGTGGCGATGGCTGAAGCAACTTTTCCCAACCTCTGACCATGTGAGGGCATTCCACCCTCCATGCCTGGCCCCAGGCTGGTTTCCTCCCATGCCTCTCACACACTGTGCAACTTGAAAGGGGCTCTTAAGTCCTTCCAGTGTGGGTCTGCTCTTCCATTTGTATTTGCAGATACAAAATCCTAAAGCTTTATACAGAAAAATATTACAAATGGTATTATTCATACTCAAAGGCTGTCCCTTAAAGTTTGTGATATACACAGCCTGAGCCAAATACATTCCTGCTGGAAATTGCCAGCAGAGCTTACTGACTGCTGAGGAACAGGGAGACACGAAAGGAATGGACTAAACTTTGATTTTCAAAGGACCAAATGATCTGTGTGCAGCACTGTGCCATGTGGGATTCCCTCCTTCCAGCCTCCATTTTTCTGGAGCTCATCTCCAGTGCGCACCGGTTCTATTTCACACTGTTAATAATATTGCTGTGCCTTCCTGCCCACCCCAGCCTCAGGCTGTACGTACGTGGCACACACGAGGGCCGGCAGACTACACTGCAGATAGGCTGATCAGCCTTGCATTTTGGTTTTATGGTCTTAATTTTCAACTTGGTATTAATGGAAACATCCAGAACAGCCCATAAAAACAGCAAGGACAGCATAAAATCACATTTTCTGAATTTACCCCATTCCATCTGCACTCGCCATTAGATGAAGGAGTAACTTCACAGAAACAGAGCTACACTGAACACATCCAGCTCAGGATATGAAGTTAAATTACTTGTCTTTTTTTATCATGTCATATTTTCAATGGCTCTGGGCCAGACACAGAGCAATGACTGGAGTGAGGCCATTTGTCTGAGTAACTGCTCACTATTATGTGCCCACAACAGCACTGGTCACAGCAATGCCACTGCAGAAGAGCCCAGTGGGCTCAGCCTAAACCACACTTAGAGCTGTTCATTTGAAAGACAAGGGGAAAGGACAAAAGATAAAGGGGAAAAAAAAAAAGAAAGAGAAGACAAAAATGAAAAGCAAAAATCAAAATAATCAAAAGAAAGAAGGAAAGTAAGAAGGAAGGAAAAAAAGAGGAAAAGAAAAAGAAAAAGAAAAAGAAAAAGAAAAAGAAAAAGAAAAAGAAAAAGAAAAAGAAAAAGAAAAAGAAAAAGAAAAAGAAAAAGAAAAAGAAAAAGAAAAAGAAAAAGAAAAAGAAAAAGAAAGAATTGAGCCAGTGCTGAGCTTCCTGCTGGCACTAATTTAAGTCAAACACGCCACATTTCAACTTATTTCTCAGCGTTCTGCGCTCCAAGTCCTGCATTTGTTCCTGCCTGCACAAAATGCAGTACAAGACCAACCACTCTTTTCTATGACACGAAAGAAAAACAACCAAAACTTCAGTACCAAACAGAAATAGCTTTTTAAAATCCCCTCAGAAGTACAAAGGCATGGGGGTGTTTTGTGGGGCGGACTGAGTTCCTGTCCTGAAGCAGGACACAGGAGCAGCAGCAGCTCTGCAGCCTGTCCCTGTCCCTTGCTGTCTCGGGCAGGGCAGAGCCCTGTCCCTAGTTGGTGTCACTTACCCCTCATCCGCGGGGCACCCGCCGGCGCTGCACACGCCTGGCCTCCAGCTCCGTGCAGCTTGCTGGCATTTTGGTCTGTTCTCTCATCATCCATCTCAGCCCTGTCTGCCCAGCCGCTGTTTTTTCACTTTGTGCTCGGTGCCCAGAGTTCAAATTCCATCGTTCCCGGCGAGCCCCCAGCGGCCGGAGCGCTCCCTGGCGCAGACCGTGCCCGCATGAGCCGAGCAGCGCTGGCGGCGGCCGGGCCGTGGTGCCGGCAGCTCCCCGGGCACGAACCCGAACACCTGGGCTGGGATTTGCCGCAGCAGCTCCCGGGCTGCCCTGCTCGGCAGCCAGCGACCCAGCCGAGCGAGAGATGTGCCTGATGTCACATCCTCTCCAACGCGACGCCCAATCGGGGCGCCCGCCGCTCATTTTTTATCAGGAAGGAAATTCTTAGTTTGCCAAAAATACGAGACAGAAAGAGCCAGTTCAACTAGTTGAGCACACTCTGCCTGCAGGGGATGCGCAGGGAGAGCCACGAGCAGGCGCAGCTCTGCCCCGCTCCCCGGGCAGGGTTTGCACAGCTCTGCCCCGCTGCCCGGGCAGGGTTTGCGCGGCTCTGTCCCGCACCCCGGGCAGGGTTTGCGCGGCTCTGTCCCCGGGCAGGGTTTGCGCGGCTCTGCCCCTCTCCCCGGGCAGGGTTTGCGCGGCTCTGCCCCGCTCCCCGGGCAGGCTCTGCGCGGCTCCGCCGGTGCGCAGCGGGCGCGGCCGGAGCGCGGAGCTGCCGCCGCCGCTGCCCGGCCCCAGCGCCGCCCGTCCCGCAGCTCCGCGCTGCGTGCGGAGCGAACTGCGGCGGGGCTCGGCTCCCTTCACCCTGCCCGGCTGAGCCCACTGAGCCACACCCGCAGTTTGGTAACGAAACAGCGTCCTTTTATTTTTAAGCAACTTTTCAGCCTAAACAATCCATCACATACCAAACAGCATCAAAAAATATCCAAGCCAAAAAGTGTTCATTATTTTTTCAGGGGGACCTCTGCCTCATTTCTCTGTGTTTTTCAAAAGTTTTGTCCTCGCAGATCATCATTATTTGCACTATTTTCGTTCCAAATTTAGTATAATTTACCAGCACAAAATCCATTTTCTGTCACTAAATATTAGAAGTGGAAGTAGGCAGAACTCCCATGCAACACGTTTTAACATCAACCTGGATCTCAAGATAAGCAACACAGAACTTCAAATACAGATTAGAAGCAGCTTGCACGACGCAGAGACACAACAGAGCTTTTAAGCATTACAATACTATTTTCCATTTAAATAGCAAATACACCCCCAAGTTCTACATAAACAGGCCTAGCTACAGAAATTACTTTATCCTTATTCAAGTGCAGCCATCCTTGGTGCATAGAAGTGAACAGTAAAGTAGAATCTACAACACTTAATGGGTTTTTTTCTGTTTACAGCGTGTCTTATAAAATGAATAATTTTTTTTTCTCCTTCAAAAATCTAACATTTTTGTAATTCAATAGACTGTTCTACTATCTTGGTTCTTTTTTTCCTTCCACTTGCTAATCAGTTTTTTAAATTGTGCAGATAAATTTTATAATGATTTTATTATTATTAGCACAAATATTGCTCCAAAAATGAAAACGCACTGCTGGTAAATCTTGTCTTGGTATGAAAATTCAGCCTTGGTTTCTGAGGATGCAAACCACAGAATTACAGAAAATTGGGCACAAAACCTAAGATTTGTTCAATTTAACTTCAGAATCAGGGTGAGAAATCCTAGCTTTTCATTAGCACTAGTGAAGAAATATAGGCATTTTCAAACCATGCTTTGTCTCACCTATTTTAGATGTCTTCTCTGGGGGAACACATAAGGGAATTTTAGAGTCAGTCTTCACTGACTGTAAAAGGGATCCCTAAATCGTGAGCAGAGAATTAGCTGTGTATGTGTAAAGAGCTAAAATCCACTTTATAATATGGCTGAATTGGCAGCCCAGGTCCCAGCTCTGACACCCTGAGTGCTGTTCTGTGCCTTGTCCTGCACAGCCTGTGGGTGCTGCAGCTCAGGGTGAAACATTGGGTGGCATTGCCCAGTGCCTGACCACAGAGGCTCAGCTTGTATGTCAGAGAGCAGGGTTTGACAGACAGCTCAGACAGATTTATCTGCATTGGTCCAAGCTGCTGTTCCCTGCCTGGCTCCCAACTCTCAGCAGAGATTACCCAACACAAGGAATGGCAGCACTGGCCACAGTTTGATGCCACAGCCGTCTCACTACATGGCCCATGACCATGGCCCATTGTGTCAGCTCAAAAACCTGCAAAAGCAGTTTTCTTCTCCAGCCTGTAAACTCGAGCTCTGAGACCCTAGCACATGCCACATCCTCCTCTAAGGCAGTAATTTCCAGTCAGCAAGCAAGGCAAACATCTGGGACAGCCGTGTTTTAAATCACAGCAGTTAAACCTGCCAGAGCTTGCCCGCAGGAGCACTAAAGCACTGGTGTCATTTCCAGAGATGCCTGGGTTTTCTTTGGAAAGCTGCTGTGAAATCCTTGAGCTGACACAAAATGGAGAAGTTCTCCCTTGGAAAAATTAATAATACTGTCCAGTATCCCTAATTTCATTTCCTCTAATCAAGTCTCTCCTCCAGAGGCTTTCCTTCTTTCACAGTTTTTCTGACATGAAATGTTTTCATTTTCCTTCCTCTCACGCTCACAGAAACTTCCCTTTGCAAACATTCCATCAGCCTGGCTGGGGACCAGACAGAGTTCTGCAAGTTACTGTTCCCTTCTGCAGGATGGCCAATTTACTTAGCAAGAGAGACTCTAAATCAAAACAAACAAAAAAAATCTGAAGAAGGCATCAAACACATCTTGGTTTCCTCCTGGCTACATCAGTAGCACCTGTGGATCTGTGCTTTAATTCATTGCAGATGTAGAGAAGCACCAAGATTTCCCAAGGAGCAGGACAAACTTTGCATGAGAGCTTGCAAACAAGGTTATTGTATTTTCATCATGTCAAGAAGGGGATTAGGGGCATTTTCCCCAGAGAGAGAAAAGCAACAACAATCTGGTTTTCACCACCTGATGCCAGTTGACTCTCAGTGAACATCTGTGTAAGCATCTTCATATGTTACAAAATATATCTTGACATTGCTTTCTGAACTGGATTTAAAACACATGTATGTACTCCTGCTCAGGCAAAAAGCATCCAAACCCTGAAAGCTGGTGGGTTAAAATTTGGTTTGGGTTTTGGTTTGGTGTTTTTTGTTTTGAGTTTGGGGTTTTTTTGTTTGTTTTGTTGCTGTTGTTGGTGGGTTTTGGGTTTTTTGTTTTTTTTTCCAAATCATTGTGATTTCTGTCATTCCTGGGATGGTTTTTGTCCTCTCTTGTGGGCTGCAGTCATGGTTTGCCCACATTGCCAGGTGAGTTGTGTGGTCAAACATCTCATGTGACAAGAACACTCCAGTAAGCAGACAGTGGGTGTAACAGCAGCAAAAGTGTCAGTCCAGTCCTTGGGAGCTGTAATGGTTTTTCAGCACAGACTGCCAGCATCTGGCAAACTGTAAGGCAGTCTTGTCCAATCCCAACTTCTAAGTGAAACCCAAATCCAGGCATAGAGCAGATTTCAATTTCTTTCTTTGCCTTTTCTAACTGTTCATTAATAGTTTTGAAAAACAGTGGGAATTCTTTGGTTTGCTGGCAAATTTTTTTGGTTCCCAAACTTTCCAGTGTAAAATAGTCATTTCTAAAGAAATAAAAATTACTTTCTCAAATATATTAATTTTGGCAGAAACTTCACATTAAAAAAATAGTTTTCCACTAATCCCAGTGGTTAGACCAGTGTGGAGAAAACCCAAATGTGGCACAAACAAGCTCAGAGCCACAGAGGCCAGCTGGGTTGGCCCTGCTAAGCAGCACTCACATGGCAGGTCCCACACAGAGCATGTTCCCTGCATGGTGGGTATTCCCAAAAAAACCCATTTTCCATGCCTTTCCCTGGTTTCTATCTCTTCCCACTGCATATCAGTACCAGGAAGCAAGAGCAGTAACAGCTCAGGAGTATTGGAAAGATGGAATGGTAAAAAACGGTCATGGGATGGAGATATTTAATGGGGAGTGTCCTCTGCCCCGGTGCTTCTCTTCCCCTGTTTCACTGGGGTCAGATGTTCAGGGCTTATCCAACACATTACATTTCAATAAGCTCTCCCAACCACACCCACAGGCTGCTTTCCAGACCTTGGAGCCCACCTCTAGGAATTTCCCTCATGTGGCACAGCTTTCCACACTCCTGCATGTGATGGGAGCAGCCAGCACATTCCAGCTGTCCTCACAACAGGACCTTCCAGCAGCTCCCTTGGGAAAAGCTGCCAACGCCAACACTTCTACAAAATGCAGCTGTGGATTTACACAAAATTACCCCAGGATCTCCTAAACCCTTGTCCAGAACTGGGACTTCTGTTGGCTTCTAAAAATGGGCTTCAGAAGGCAACACTGCCAGCTCAACTGCTTGAGCAGCAGTGGCAGTCAAAGGAAATGTCCCCAGACCCTGCAGCTGGGTCTGTTCCCCCCAGCACCCCAGGCATGGCAGGTGCTCCCATTTTACTTTGGTAAGGATTTTTAGCATATTACTGAGGTGGGTGAAATTACTCAGCTTCCCTGAACAGCATACTTGTCTCCCTGCCCTGCTCCTGGGTGATGGCATTTGGTGCAGTGGAGAAGAGTGTGTGTAGAATAGTCAAGCCCATAGGAGCTGAACTGTTCCCAACATTATCTTCAGATCTAAGAAATCCACTCACCTGCTGTTGGACAGATTAGCTGCTTGTACCAGGAGCTATCCACATTTTCTCTTTTGAAAATGCAAAGTTGGGGCTGCAGTAAGCAGCCAGCTGCAGCAGTAGTGTACCTTGGTAGAAGTTTCCTTTGCTGTCCATGAGCACAGCTTGGCTTTTGTTTTGCATGAGGCTGGAAATCCTCTGAAACAGCCAACAGATGCTGATTTGTGGAGGGATAGAATGTAAGAAAATAGTGCAGAAGGTAGTCTCACACCTGAGGAGTTGCAGCTGTACCAATCACCAAAGATTAGAAACAGGTGTGCCCTTAACAGGCCACAGCTGTGTTCAGTAAGAAGAAGAGTGCTGCAAGAGTGGCTTAGCTGGGTGAGGAGAGTGTTTGTTTGTTGTGCTGTGAAGAGAGCTGGAGTTTGTTGGCAGTACTGTGAAGAAGAAGGGATCAGTGGTGTGAGGAGCTGTCCATGAGAAATCATCATGAGATAGTATGGAACTTTTGCAATACGATGACAACCCTGATTCACAATGCTGATGTAGTATAAAGCGTTTCCTTTCCTAAAGGATAATGAGCTGAGCACAGTGACAAGCATACACATTTTGTCTTAGCACTGCAGCCAGCTTGGCCACTCATCTGAATATCTGATGTTGCTGCAGAAGGAAAACCTCCTCTGGGAAATGATGTACAGAGTGCAGGGCTTACCTGGGGCATAAAGATGGAAATGTGTGGCAGGGCTGCCTGGCCCTCCCCTTCCTCCAGCTGTGGGACATGCCTAGTGCACAGCAGGACATGCCTGCAGACAACCTACCCCCAAGGCTCCCTGACCTGGTGTGGGTCACTCCACAGCAGCTCCCAGCATCATCATCCTCCGTGTCCCAAACTAGGAGTGACAGAGCCTCCCTAGGACCCCACAGCCCCTGGTGGGTGCTAGGCAGGGGAGGGTCTGCAGGGGAGGGTCTGAAATCCTTGGGGAGGATGTTGGCCAGGCTCAAGTTCCCTGGGGGAAGACAGAGTCAGAAGGAGATGATCCCTCCCATCCCACTGCCCCAGGCTGCAGTGAGGGACAGACTCCTGTGCTCCTGCACCCCCAGAACCCACACATACCCCCAGACTGCTCAAAGGGGCCAGTTCCCCACACCCCTACCCTCTTCAGAGCAGAGCTGGGAGCTGGCTGCACATGCAGACCACAAAGCAGTTCATTCTTCATTGAAGAATGGTTTTTATTTTCTTATCACTTGTTCCTGTGACAGCATTGGGGCAGGCATCTGAAGATCTGGAACAAGCCCCTCACTCAACTTACTGTTTCATCTGATGACAAAGTTTGCTAGAGATTTGTACCAGCAAAGAGAATTATCTGTTAAAATGTACCAAGGATGAGCCTTTTTAGTCACATGCTTGAGACATACTAAAGAAAAATAGAAAGGGGAAAAAAAAAAACCCTAATGAGTAATTTTATGGTTAGTGACAAAACCATATTTTTTCCCAAGCTGCTGCAGGCATGAAAAGCCCAGGTATTTCTCAGCCATTTACAATGGATAAATAGCAGACAGGGAAATTTTTTGCACAGTAAATCATTTCAGCTCAAAGGTTTTCATAAATATCAAATGAGGTTCCCTCCTGCCAGGCATCCAGCAGAGCAGCTGTGGTGCCCTGCAACCGTGGCTGCCCACAGTGAGTGGGAGGGAGATTTTGAGGGTAAAACTGGAAAGGACTTTGAGAAAAAAAGCAGTGTCAGCTCAGGGGGAAATGTCTTGCCCTCTCTACACCAACAGCCTGCAGGAACCTGTCTGTGGAAACAAGCTGGAATTACTTTTACTTGTTGGCATTGATTTAGAGGAAAGTTTTCATTGAAGTCTTGGAAATTCCCAACCCAAAAAATGTGTTCCTCAGTCGCTGTAATTATGCAGGATGCCATGTTTAATATTTATGCCTTGCTGTAAATCTGTGGTGACCCTGAAAGCACAAGTTGCAAGGAAAAATTACCACATTCACTAACTAGGAACTATTCTGGGATACTTGAGGATAAGTGGTCTTCAACAGGTACTCAGCAATGAAAGGCAGAAAGCTGCTGGGACAAAGTATTTTTACACACATCAGGCTCCAGGCAGCAGGAACTCGCCCTCTGAAACAGTTAAAAGCAAACATCTCCCTGTAGGATAATGAGACCCAAATAATATGCGAAGGATGACCCTCTGGGCCAATGCCCTTAACAATTTTTTTGTTTAGTTGCATTGTGATAGAGACAGAATGAAAAAGGATCACTAGTTTCTACGTAGTTTGATGAGTACACTCTTTTGTTTTTAATGCAGAAAATGTGAAAAAAATGTGCCTTGTTTCGATTCTTAGTAAACCCTATCACCCTCATGGGGATTGGTAAACCAGCCTTCAAAGAAATTCAGGGCTAGTGTCACTGCCCATAACAATTTGTTCATTGTGACCAAAGTAAAATAGGTATTTTTGTCAGCATTTAGTGCAAGAGAAGTGCAGAGAACAACAACCCTTCCACCCCCACCCAAAAAAAAAAAGCCCACCAAAAAAAAAAACCACACAAAAAAACAAAAACCCAAAACACAAAGAAGATAATTTGGAATCATGTTTGTGAAGCTGGAAAGCTGGAGAATTATATGGGCAACATAAAATTAGTAAGTCTGTGGAGTCTTTAATTCTTCTCTCCCTAAGACAAAAACTTGCATATTTCACTCACAATCCTAGGAGAAATAAAAAAGTTAGAACAAGTTTTCTCTGGAAATCTCTACATCTCCTTCCCTTCCCATTCTGTCTAATTTCTATTATGTTAGGGCATGTTAGCCTCTATAGCCAGCAGGTAGACTTGGAAAAAAATGAACCATTCACCGCAAGAGTATCCTGCTAGCAAGTCCCTGGTAACAGACAGCTAAAAATATAGCAGGATGCTGCAAAATTCACAGAACTGAGAATGGTTTGGGTTGCAAGAGACCTTAAAGATCCTCTAGTTCCAAACTCCCTGCCATAGAGAGGGACATCTTCCATTAGAGCAGATTACTCAAAGCTCCATCCAGCCTGGCCTCCAGCATTTCCAGGTGCTTAAGGACTCCACCATTCCATGGTTATGGCAGCCAAGGCTTCCCCTGAGCTTCACTTTCCCCCTGGCGTTTCCTTATTGGGGAGAACAAAGTTCAGCAGAGCAGCTCTCCTCACTGGCACCCCTGCCACTCGGAGAAGGAAGTTATCATAGTTATTATTATAGTTATTATTAATGCATTCCAGGAGCTTCCTGGGGCCTTGCCTGTGCCCCACTGTTGTGCCCATCCAGCAAATATTGGGGTAGCAGGAATTCCCCATGAGGAGCAGGGCTTGTGAGTGTGAGCCTGTTTATAAGGATCTCATCCATTCAGCCTTCCTGGCCAGCTGGCCTGAACAGGCCCCACAATAATGTCCCTACCCTCCCTTTAATCCTGACCCCAAGGACCTCAGTCAGCTCCTCATCCACACCCAGGCAGAGATCCCTGCACTCCAGCTGGTCACTGACAGAGAGGGAGGCTCCTGCTCCTCCTCATCTTCTGCCTGCCCTTCACAAAGGTCCTGTGTCCTTCCATTCTAACATTCCAGTCACAGGAGCCATCCCACCACATCTCCATGATGGCAATGAGGTCACAGCCCTGCAGGTATGACATGCTCTGCTGATTCATCTGTCTCTCCCCTTCCAAATGTTGTTCTCAAGTGAATATGCAGATTATGCTTTATTCTGCAACTCCTGATACCCTTTATTGAAGATTTTTCAATTTTAAACCTGACATAGTTTTTCCTTTGCTTGCAATGTCCATTGTGAGTTTCTATAAATAGTATAAAATTTAAAAATAAAGACATTTTCAAGAAATAAAAATCAAATTACATAGAAGTTCTGTGTGGAATAATATGTATTTGACAATAATATATTATACATCTTATGCAGAACATAAAAAAAAAAAAAAACCACAGTGAGGAGCAATTGGCATGTGGGAAATGGTAATTTCTGATAAAAAAATTACACAAAGGCATCAGGAACCATCACCCTAGGATACAGGTCAGACAGATTTTTCAGCTCAGATTTTCAGTCAGTGAACGTATTTAATTTTTGTTCTTATCAGACTTGCCCTGATGCCATACTGGACACACCACCAGTATTTTCAATCCAGTAAAGCCTGGAGGGATTCAATCCAGTAAAGCCTGGAGGGGTGTTAGATGCCAGCAGCAGGGTGTGCTGCAGGGGAAGGTCAGGCCTGGCACAGAAGGTGCTGGGCAGCCCCAGCCTGTGTCTCTGTCCTGCAGAGCTGGCAGCGAGTGCAGGCAGGGAGGGGCACTGAGGGGACTGCAGGGCAAACACAACATTTATTTCTGACGTGTTGGAGGGAAGAAATCCTTGAGGAGGATGTTGGCCAGGCTCAAGTTCCCTGGGGGAAGACAGAGCCAAAAGGAGATGATCCTCCCATCCCACTGCCCAGAGCAGCACAGCCCATCACCAAAGAGAGAGCACACAGGTGGACAGACAGACAGACAGCCTCCCTCACAGCCTGCTTCTGCCTGGGAAGGTGGGGTGTTGGCACCTCGAGGCAGATGAGGGGAATTTCAGTTCCTACAGTATAACAAGTTTCAACAGTCTAGCATTTCCCTACACTTTTTAATTTCACTCTCTGAATGACAGATTCTACTGGACAGACAGAAATTCGGGGACTGGCAGATCTGCTGGGAAAAGCTGAGTCCTAGAGAGGATGGAGGATGGCTAAATGCCAATAGCAGAGCTGTCCTGTAGGAACAGAGGTCACCTTGAACCCAACAGGCTGGTCAGGAGATCAAACCAGAAATCTTTTTGGAGCCAAATCAGAATGAAACTTCTTTTGCTAGCTACCTTAAGAAATATTGTTTATTAAGCCCTCCCAAAAAGTGTCAGCCTATTTATACTCACTGTTGTCCCCGAGGACGTGCCCCATTGTCCAGAAAGCTTGCAGGGAAAAATTAATCTCAAGCTGCAGGGAAAGCTGTGGAGCCAGGTTTTGGGCAAGAGACTGAGAGAGCTCTGTACAGCAGTGGGATTCCAGCACATAAAACTGTCTGTATCCCCAGACAAACCATACCTTACCCAAACTACTCATTTAAGTCAATGATCACAGAATGACAGAGAAGACACCACTTGTTTTAAAGAAAAGAGACCGTGTGAGATTAGTTTCCCTTCTACTACCTTCAGAAAAGCAGCTGTCAGGTGCTTTTCAAGCTCATTTTGAAGAATCTCCAAGACTCAGTAGCCTCATAGATAATTGTCCCAATCTTTCCTTATTCTCACATGAAATGGCATTTTTGAAAAAAAAAAATTTAAATACTTCCTCCAGCTATTTTCTCAGTATTCCCATGCATTGTTATGACACAAAGCACAGCCAATGAGAATTAAATGGGTAACTTCATAATTTGAGGTAACAGCAAGGTAAATTTTCTAATCAAATTTATTAATCTCAGGACTTCTGAACTTCTCTTCAAATTTATTTAAGCTATCAGACTCTTTGAAACGCAGACTTTCAGAGAGAAGTAAGTGTCCAGGAAGAAGGAAAGGTAAGGTGACTTTTTGATGGGAAGCTAATATCAGGAATAAATATAGGGCAGCTTCTCCTGTTCTTGAGACAAAACTTTCTGAGAGGCTGAGTAGACTTTGCATTTTCGTAATGGGGATACATATTTTTTTCAATTTAAAATTCTATGCAAGTGAAATACTGCTTTCATTGATGATCACAGAAGGAAATCAATTCAGCATTGCACCTTTTGAAATGGATGCCATAAATTGCCTTAGTCCCTGATTGCAGTGCAAGTCTGAGCTCACACAGCTGAGGCTCTGTCTCTCTGTTTAGAGAGCAAATAGTACTCTCACTGCCACTTTATTAGCAGAGCAGGTGAATTTGCAGTGAAGATAGAACTGAGAGGGATCTGTTGACATCAGATTAATATAGACATTTCTTTCTTGATAGTATTTGATTTTCAAAGGCTCTTGAGAATTTATTGTTCAAATCTCTGAGATTCATGATGTATTATACCATACAAGGTCAGTGAAGTCACTGACAACTTCATGGGCTATAGCTCTTGCCATCAGATAACATTCAATATGTGCAAACACAGGCTGAAAACTGCATCCATTTTTAGCTGTAATGTTGAAGATCCAGTCTCATGAGCTGCTGAGAGCTCAATTTATCTTACTTGTGCTGAATTAATCATAAAGAAGTATGGGAAACATTAGACCTTTGTCTCAGAGAGACTGTCATGGTGACATTAAGGGATTACTAGCATTGAACCAGAGGCTGCTGCTGGAGCAGGGGCAGGAGCCTGAATCCTGCTGGAAGCCAGTCCTGTATCCAGACTCCAGGAGGAAAATTCCCTCTGACTTAACATGTATGGGCAGTGAAAATTGGTGCCAGCATGCCTCACTCATAAAGAAACCAGTGCATTTCACAGCCTGAAAATGTGTCTGCAGCCTCTTGGACCTGGAAGTTGAGCAAAATGGAGACAGAGTCCTTTTAATTCTGCTTCCCATTTTACTACAACTAGTGAAACACCATTGCCTGTCTCATGGCAGAAGTTTACCAAAACTTGGCTCTGAAGAAATGTTTTGTCCCCAGAAGAACCTCCCCAGGAAAAATTAAAAAAACCTCTTTATGTGGTGTACAGTGGCACTGCAAGTGTCACTGCACACCACATTTCTCAGCTCAAAGAGGTGCATGTTTCAGTCCTGCTATTTTCAAGCCACTAATCCTCCCATTATTTAAACTAATACCACAATGGACAATCATACCACTCTAAAAATCCTTTCTTCAAGGGAAGTAATTAAAGCCTCAGACAAGTCTGCAAACTGCTCCTGGTGAGGAAAATTCAACAAGAACAACATTTGGGTAATGCACAATCATCTTTAGTGGCCCTGCTTCTCTCCAGCTCCACAGTCCCAGTATTTACCTTGAGAAATGTCTAATCATACAAAGCCAAAAAAAAAAAAAAACACCACTCTTTCCTTTGCTTTTTTTTACACCTTGCAAAGGATGGACTTTGAAATATTACCTACTATGCCTATAAAAACATTTGCAGTTCTGCCATGGAATTAAGCTATGAAAAAATGTTGATGTAATGTATACAGCCAGATCTCAGGTGACATAACTTTGGAAGGATTTTTTTCTGGAAGAGATGAAAAGGTTTTTTAAGACTTTCACATAGTTTTGTGGGTTTACTCTAAACCCCTGCACTTGCTTTCATAACGTCACTTGTACCTCCAAGGACAAGGTGTGTTAGCATAGGGAATAGCTGGGCTCAGGGCTCAGGGATGGACAGTGGCTGGACAGCCAGACACTGCTGGAAATTGATAGGGCTTCAGTAGACAATAGGAAGGAGATGAAAGGATGCAAAATCAAAGCTAATAAAAGATGCGCAGTAAATTGTATACGTCTGATGTCCGTTGCTGAAAGCTTTCATTTTCTCATAATAATGGAAGAAAAATAATCACTGCCTTGATTTTGACTTTGAGATTGGATAGACAAAGGGGAGAAGCTGCACAAATATTTCACAAATAAATACAGCCCCAAATGAAGGGGAAATCTCTGTGTAAGTGGGTGAGTGGATGTGTGCATTTGCACCTACAAACATGTGCCAAGTGAGCTGTTTATGTACCAGAACTTCTCAGGCTAGTGTGAGTCCATGTGGCAACAGATTGTGAGGGACCTGTATCCATGATACCATTCACTGCCTGTGAGAAGGTGTTTCGAATTTTCACTGTCACATAGCAGCCAGTGTTTGGTAGCCACAGAAGACAGTAAATGATGCCTTTGATTTTTTTTTTCCTTTGATATACAAACTTGGAGTAAACAAGCACTTGTTCCTCTTTCTTTCCCAGTCCAAGGCAGTCAGAGCTATCGATGCAGGAGGAAGTTCTGCAGTGGCTCAGGCAGGTGCAGCTTGGGGACTGAGCAGAGGCACGATCGGCCCAGGCGCCTTCTGATGCACAACCTGCACAGCTGGGCCAGGCTGGCAGGACCTGGGGGAGGTAAAAGCAAGAATAAGCACCTCAAACCCACCACCTGTATGAGTCAAGGCAACAAACACCAGCAAGATTTGCAACTCAGACCAAGCACTACATAATGACTGGCTGAGGTCAGGGAGTGTTTTTGCCCTTTCCTTTCTGCATGTGAGAACTCCTGTTACACATCAGAGGTTGAGTGGTTGGAAAGCTGTCAGAGAACTCATCCTGGGCACTGGCTGGCACAGTGCTGCCCACAGTGGAGCTGCCCTGGGTTTTCCCTGCAGGGTGACCGGGAGCTGTCCCCACCACGGATCAGCTGAGGGGCATGCCAGGCACAAACCCACTGGATATGAGGCTCTATTGCTTCTGCAGCTACAAGCTTGCACATGCAAATGCACCCTGCTAGTGAATGTGTCCCTGCCTCCCTTCACTTTCCTCCTGCCACAGCTGCTCCAGGTGCCCCCTTTACACCTGCCCAGGGGTGCTCAGTCTTTGAACCCTCTTGTGCCCTTCCATTCCAGTTTCTGTCCAAACAGTAACAATCACTGCAGAGTTTGATAAGTAACAGGTAGAGATGCGGGCTTAAAGGCCTGTGCTTATATCTCACAGTAAGCTTCATAATCTGTGCTTTTACCACTAGAAAATTTAGGAGATTAAACAGGCTGATAATACCCCCTCTAAGAAATTAATAGAAAAATACGGGATATATAAAAAAGAACTTTTGTACTACTGTCACTGGAAGTGAAAGAAAGTACCATCTTCTAAAGCACTTAGGAAAACAGACACGTTTTGTATTTCACATCACTTAATAGCTGGTGAGAGGAGAAATTAAAGGGACCCATCTAAGTAACCTCAGTGGAGAAGTTAGGGGTAGAGTAACTCTTCAGCCCAGGGTACTTATTTCAAACAGAAGGACCTCAGAAAACATAGAAGTAGAGGAAAAGAGTAGTTGCATGTTAAGCACAGCAAAATATCTGAAAATGGGACCAAAGGTGAGGAAACTGAGGAAATTTCATGCCTGAAAAACAGAGTTAGCAGGAACTGAAATGCCTTTAGAGCCTTTCTGACTGCAAAGGAGAACAGGGTGACAAGCTGAGCATGGAAATCAAAAGGAAAGTTCAGGAAGAGAAAATTATTAATATTACGATATTTCTTTATCTACACCACCTCTGATTCACACAGGGCAATGGTAGCAGGACACTTGGCAGCACTGCCTTTGCTGCCACAGTCTGCCACTGAGCTCTGGGCAGCTCAGGTGTGGGGACAGAAGTCACACAAGGTGAGAAGCATTCAAACAAAATTCCTGCCAGAAGGTTTTAGACATGGCAAATTAAAGCTCTGCATGAAAAGTCATGGAGAAAGAGAACAGGACAGAAGGATAGTAAGCCAATGTTTTGTTTCTTCCATAAAGCTCACCTGTGCTCAGAGGGTCGGGATAAAGCCTGTGTGCAACAGTGACATTTATTAATTTACCATGCAAGAGCTTTTGTAATTGGGCTTTTTGTGCACATCATGCTCTGGTCCCTGGTGGGCTGTGAGCAGGCTCAGGAAGGTGGGAGGCCCTGCATGGGGGAGCACCATTCACCCTCTGAGTCAGAAGGGCCTCAGGGGACACAGACCAGCTAAGAGGGCACCAGTGAGCTGGAAAAGAGAGATTAGAGGAGGAGGGAGCTAATTCAGCAAGCCCAGAGCACAGGGATGTTGCTCTTGGATGCATCAAGTTCTGCAGGTGAAAACAGCACAAGAGGATCCTGATTTGTTTCTGCTCAGAGGTTTCTTCCAGTAAAATGGAAGGACAATTAGTTACAGGAAGCCTGGAGGTAAACAGCAAAGTGCTGGTCTGATGTTGTTGAGTTAGGGATAGAAGAAAAGACTCTGGGTTTTAGAAGCTGAATTAGGAGATAATTTAATGAAGGCAGTGGGCTTTTTATAATGTGAGAAGCTGAATTAGGAGATAATTTAATGAAGGTAGTGGGCTTTTTATAATGTGACTCGCTAAGGTGAGACTTGATTGGTCTCAAAGTAAAAACTTCTCACACTATTGGTGAACTATGAATTGTGCACTTAGGAGAACAGTTACAAAAAGAAAAATAATAATGGTTTTAATTTTTTTCTCAAAGTTTCCCAGAGAAAAATTGTCTCTGCTCTTTCTTCAACTAAACTGAAAGTA
Organism: Zonotrichia leucophrys gambelii; assembly: GCF_028769735.1. NCBI lineage: Eukaryota > Metazoa > Chordata > Aves > Passeriformes > Passerellidae > Zonotrichia > Zonotrichia leucophrys. The sequence goes on along the minus strand of NC_088169.1, from coordinate 18,178,041 downwards.
TCCACTGGTCTGTTCTGGGATTGCAGCCCCATAAACCACACGGAAGAGCTATGAAGCTGAGGAGTCACCTGGCACAGAGCTCTGCTTTCTCCTGGCAGCCAAGGACACACTCACCCATTGAGCCATGGTGCAAGGCTGAACACTTTATGATGGTACCAAAATGTTATCTGTTAATAAATTTTCATGGCAGTTTTTAACACCAGGAGTCCCACGAGGTAAATATGTATGATTTTCCTTCAGTAGATAGGAAAAGAAGCACAGAAAAACTGACTGATTTACCTGCAAAAACCATAGCACCAGGTGGCAGATCTAGCAACAAAACAGATTTCTGTGTCATGAGTTGGAGGTTTGAAGGCAGCAGAAAAGGTAAGAGAATGTATGTAGAGCATTACTTATAAAAGCAATTAAGAAAATATACTTAGGTAAAGTATACAAATACTGCTTTACTTAAAAAAAGGAGAAGAAAGGAAACCGTTACCTTCCCGAAGCAGAAGTGCCTGCTCCACTTTGCTGTGGGGTGTGGCAAGATCCAGGGCACATTTGAGGTCAGCATTTCTGCATTTTGGGTCAGCACCATAGTCTATCAACAAGATAACGATCTCCACGCTGGATTTCCTCGCTGCCGCGTGCAGGGGGGTGTCCAGTCGCTTCCCCACGTTCACGTTGGCTCCTGGGGTGAACAAAGCTCCTGGTGAGAGCTGGTGGGCAGCAGGGGCTGTCTGAACCTGCACCACACGGGCTGGTTTCCACCAGAAGCCTCAATAGATGAAGGGATGGATGGCACACAGGATCTCAACAGCAGCTGTGCAAAGCTCAGCAGGTCACACCGGCTCTGCAGAGTGCTCTGGGCCACCAAACCCTGCCTGCAGTGCTCAGGATTGAGCTGCCTGACCTTCAACCCAAAATGTGTTCAAAGCCTACCATGTGTTCTTTAATGGCATAAAATCTAATATGGATTATGTTAATTGAATTGCCCCCAAAACCTTTAGGTATCTCATTGTAACAGGTCTGGGAGCACAGCAAGCAAAATGCTTGTCCCAGGCTGGCTGGGCACAGCAGAGCCACACTTTGAGCAGGTGTAAATCAGCTAATGCACACTGACAGCAAAAATTTGTGCTAGTTCATGGCCTGTGCCTAGACCTGCAGTGATTATTCTTCCAAGCAGCTTTACTGCTGCTCTCATCATCCACTGAGGAGGAGGTGAAGTTAATGGTTCTGATAAACTGCTATGTTAAGCAAGAGTTGATTTTGGTCAGTAATATCAGCCAGCATTTTCTGTTCTTCCTGTTATCATTCTAGAAAACTAAAAGGATTCTGTTTTCACATTCAGATAGCCTCGGGGAGGTGTCTATAATTAAGAATGCTTTTCACTTAGGAAATCATAATTTCTTTATCACAACACAGGAAATTTTTAATGGCCTCAAATGAGTCTGACAGAGTCAGGGTCCCAACAACTCTTGTGGAAGTGACCCATGATGTTTTAAGTAAAGAGGCAGCTCAGAGAGGCCAGCAGCATTGTCTCACACCACCATAGCTCTCCCCCAGCCCCTTTTCCAGGTGTACCTAGCTCCAGCAGCTTCTTGACACATTCTGTTCTCTGGTAGGTGCAGGCCATGTAGAGAGGGCTCCCATGCTGTGGGTCTTCTTGGTCAATGTCAACCCCATGGGCCAGGAGCGTCTCCATGCACTCCCTGTGACCTGTGGAGGGAAGAGCTGTCACTGAATTGCTGCAGAGCAGAACACACCCAGGTATAACTGTGAGGCACAAGAGCTGTGAAAAGCCAAACCTGTTTATCTCTACTGATATAGAATGAATTCTTTTTTAAATGCCTAGTGAACGACAAAAGGCGCATTTGTCACGTAGTTATTGTTGGCTTGCTCACACCCCTCACACCCAGAACATCACCTCTCTCACCTCTCTTGGCTGCTTCGTGGATGGGTGAGGGCAGGTGGCTCCCCAGCTGTGCCTTGGCCCCGAATTCCAGCAGCATGCTGACACAGGCTGCGCTGCCGCTGCAGCAGGCGTTGAACAGCGGAGTCACCCCGTCGATGGTGGCTGCATTCACCTGTGTGGGACAGCACACTCAGGATCTTCCTGTCTAACAGGAATGCCCGTGCAACATGCTTCCTGTGCACCCTAGAACTGCACCAGAGTGAGACTTGCCTTGTTTAATTGCAGGAACTAATTTATTTACAGCTTTCTGAGTTATATGTTGTGACATAACATACAGAGCATTCTCCTTTCATGTCTGCCCTCTTTCCCAGATAGTTAGTGCCATAAGGCAGAAAACCTCCTTGCTCTGAATGCTCCTGCTGGAACTGCTAAAAAATGCAATTTTATTATTTCTCTTTTTTTTAATGTGAAGCAGCTGAGTATCTTCAAGATTTTTTCGTTCGCACCAGCCTCAAGGTGGAACACCCTAAAATGAAAATGGCTTTGCTTTTTAAATGAAAACATTCACTTTCTGTTTAATATTTTCATCTGAGAACACGCTTCCAGCAGAAGAAATTTTCATAAAAACATAATCCCAAACAGAAAAGGAGCTTGAAGGAATTTATATGCATGTGTGTCTATGCAAGACAGAAATTTTCTTCCCCAACTTCTGATCTAAAGACCTGGCAAGAACCACTATTGCCATTCTCCATTGGGACAGCAGAGCTGTAGATCACAGAATCACAGAATACACTGATTTGGAAGGGACCCATTGGATCATGGAGTCCAGCTCCTGGCCTTGCAGAAGGCACCCCAGGAATCATACCATACCCCTGTTTATGCCATGTTTAACCGTGTAGCAAGCCCTCAGGGCCAATTTATGAAGCAAATCTGCGTGTCTTTAACTCTGTGGCACACTGGAGAGGAGCAATGGATAATGCAAGCACATGTCAATTTGTAAAATTTCCACCACCCTCACTCCTCCCAGTGTCATCAGGCAGATGTGGCTGGAACTGCTGGAAGCACTGGAGATCTCTTGACTATTTTGGGCTGCTTGGTTTCTTGCCTTATAAATTGTACTTGAAAACCCAGCTGACATAAAAATATCCTTATATATTTCACACATTCCTTAATCTTTTTTGGGAACATGTACTCTACCTTAGGTCCAGCTGTAGGAATTGTTATTTTATTAGCAGATAAAATGTTTCATTGCTTCAAGCACATCCGTTTTTACTTACATGAGACTCCCAAACCTTCCCATAGAAAACCAGGTGTAATTCCAGTGATCACTGCTGAGGGGGGAGGGGGAGGGCAAAGGTGTGAGTTACTTTCTTCAAGGTTATTTCTTACTTAGCATCTTTCATTCATTTTCCATCAACCGTGACCATGTTTCACACACAAAGGGAAAACAAAAGAGAATAAAGGGATGACACAAGGGGGAGACAAATCTATCACCCAGGGAAACAGAACACTCTTATGGACAAATCACCCAGGGAAACAGAACACTGTTATGTTTTTCCACATTTCTATCGGAGATGTCCACCTGCATCTTGGCCCTGCCACCTGGACAGCACATCCAACCTCCCCACTGATGCGGGGAGCATCCATTCCCAGGTGCCCTGTCCCAAAGTCATCCCCAGGACTTACCTGGGCACCATTTTCCAGCAGCACCTTGGCACAGGCCACATGCCCACCCAGGCAGGCCTCATGGAGAGCTGACACTCGGTCTGTGGTGAGCAGGTTCACATTGAAACCCTGCAAAGGGAGCAGGGAGTGAGGGGCCAGCCCTGCCCTGCCCTGCCCAGCTCCTGCAGGGCTGCTGGGGGCCCATGGCAGGGACAGTCATGGCACTGCTGAGTGCCAGGGAAAGGGCCAAGGTCACATTGGTGCTGTTCAGTGATTTCTTGTCCCCACACACCACAGCTGGATATGGGGTTAAAGAGGGAGCAATCACAAGCTATGCCTTCTGTTTCTAGCTCTTTATGATGCACTGTCAATTGCAGGAAATGCTTCACATTTCTTTAATTTATATGGCTGTCATTTCCTTCCCTATTTAGTCCTGCACCAGGAGCTACAGCTGGAGGGATTCACCTCCCTGAATGAGGATGCTTCTTTTGAAAAAGGTGTATTTTTATGATTGGCTTTTTGCAAATATTAAAATGAATATTATATGTGTTGTGTTAGAAAGTTATGCTATATTAATTCTCTTAAGTAGTGTGTTAAATATAGTTTTAGGTTATAACAAAATGTTAAAATAGAAACTATGCTATGTAAGATACTTTTTTTAAAGAAAGGACTCGCACCAAGATATCAGCCACAGGACACCTAAATCTTTCAGAGAAAAAGAATTTATTGCTCCATTATCAGAAGAAATTAACTTCTTCCCACCTCGCACAGTCAGGATGACACCATTAGGATTAAGAGGAAGAAGTTGACTCTGACCAGACAGAATCCTGTGTTTGAATGGAAATTATGCATCATATACGAGGTGTATGAATATGCAACAGGCTATTGCTTTTAAGGGTTAATCCTCTGTTAACCTGTGTCCTTTTCGTGCTCGTGCTGCCCAGAAAAAGGTACCTGGACTTATCTGTAACTCTTTGTTTCTATTGTCTCATATTGTTCTAATCCAAATTGTCCAAATTATTATTACTCTAATTATATTGCTATTTTTATAACCATTTTATTATCATTAAACTTTTTACAATTTTAAAAACAAGTGATTGGTGTTTTTCACACTTCTGACACAGATATCTGCAGCTCAGCTGGAGCTGGCAGCTCCTTCAGTGGGGAGAAACAGGATTCCTGATGCTGTAATTCATCCTGTGCTAAAGCAGCTGTTTCCAGTAGGGCAGACAAATTGTATCCTGAAAGTTCTTTCATTCACTACATGGGGTACCCAAGGGTGCTTCACTCAGAGGTAATGAGTACCTGGTAAACCTACAAGAGAGATGAGTCAAATCCCACCCACAAATCAGTTCCTCCTATCTGACCATCCAGGAAATGTTTTACATTGGAAGAAAGAACAGTGGTTTACAAATCTCTGTTGATTTCCTGTTGATCTCTGCTGAATGCCTTATTTCAGGTGTTTCCCTAATTAGCAGTTGCCATATCTATTCCTGCACAAAGACAAACCAGACATATTCACAAAGAGAAAAGCAGTTGTCACATGTGCTTTCCTCTGACTGCAACTAAATCTCTTGGTAATTAGAATTTTACAGCCATGTGTGAGAACAGGCCTGGCAGCAGCTCCATTTTCTGCTTGATATCATGTTTTGAAGCACAGCTGGTGCCTGCCTGACGTGCTATAGTCAGGGCAGCTCACGAGATGGCAGCAATGCACTTTTGGTACACAGTCCCCAATGCAATGGGCAGAAAGGAGTACCTGGGAGCAACCTCACACAGCAAAAAAGGCAGCAGTCCTGACACCATGAGCATTAACACCACTGTAAACACTTCAGGCTAAACATTACATGATAGGAAAACAATCTTTTTCAGTCATGTGAAAATATTATTAATGTAAAAGTTGTTGGTAAAATTTCTCATGCATTACAATGGTGCTAGGGAAATAGACAAAACCTTGAAAAAATAGAGATTATTCCATTTTCTAATTGTGTGGTGGTTTCATACTTTGTGATCAGCATATTCCTTCAAGATTTATTTATTCTAGAGACTCCTAATAAGGAGACTTATTGTCAATCATTATTCATATATACATGTATATATATTTTTAACAAATAAAACTCAACCATATCAAGTGACAGAATAAGCATTGATATCTTGGGAAAAACAACAATTCCTTCTATTACAAAATGAAGAATTAGTTGTAGATCTTACAATGGCTGTTTGCCAACCATCACTCATGATAAACCTTGTTTTCAATGTACGTGAAGAATCAAACTCTTGTTTCAGGCATTGGAACAGGTGTTGTTGAGTCCTTGAGCCATTTGAAAACCGCAGCACTACGTCACCTCCCTGTGTCCAGGCATTCCCAGAGCCTCAGAGGCTTTCTTGAAAGCTGTGGTGCTGCAGTAGAGACTTCTGAGTGTCCCAGACACTCAAGTACAGTCCCATACTTCATTTCAGGTTGGTATATTAGAAGCAATGAGCAATGATTATGCTGCTCCATGAACAATTTCATCCCTGCATTTATCAATCTGTGGTGACTCAGCTCCAATTCAGGCTCTACAGACATTGCTGCCTTGATCTGTTTTCATCAGCAAGGACCTTCATCTTTTATTCCCAAAATTAAATGTCTTTAGGAAAAGGAGAAACAGTGGATTAACTAAATTATATAACCACACCATTGGGTGCTTCCTCAGTGTACAACCATGAACAGTGCATAACCAGGACATCTGGTGAACAGCCACAACACCAGGTGCTCCACAAAGCAAGTGGTGTAAGGTCAGCATAAATGGAGATAGAGGGGTCAGAAAACCATCAAATCCCTAAATGAATAAAGCCTCTTTCTTTTTATCTCTAACGTACATTTCTTCCTTTTCCATAAAAATCACTTTATGTCAGCAGGTGAAAGAAAGAGGGATCAGAAAATGGGAGGGAAAATGCTGTCTGTAAATAGCATCTTTTATTTATCTGCAGCTAAATGCCTCAAGAGGTGTCTGAAGAGGAGGTTTTCCCACTGGCGGCTCCACTCCTTGAGGATGTTGTCCATTAAAGATCTGGTTTCTGGTAATAATTATTTACCTTGCCTATAAAAAGACTGATAGCCAAGTCAAAAGCTTTACATTCAGGGAATTAATTTCCCCGCAGTTTCCTTGGGGGCAAGAAGGAGAGGGGCACAGTAACTATTTGTGCTAGATGGGGACACTGAGTTTAAGCAAAGGTGGGAAGGAAGATGATGGGCAGAGCACAAAGAACCATAACCTCTTTTCATATCCAGCTTCTTTTCCCTCTCATGTATTCTTTCCTCCTCTCTTCCTTTTGCCTGAACTCTCAGTTCCTTTTGGAGCAGAGGGTTTCAGGCTGACTATGAAAGGCAAGATGCCTTCTATGAGGCATGCCTGTTACTTTTTGGGTTTTTTCTAATAGCCATTTATATATTTTCTATAGCCAAACATTTATATATTTGTTGTCCTTATTCTCAAGCCTAGTTGCATGGTTCATCATTGAGAAAGAGCACAAGGATCATTTTTTATTATATAGCAAGCTGCAAGCTGTGATAGTCTTTGTCCCAGACTTGTTCCCAGCTTCTTAACTGAGCAAACTGAAACATGCCCAGAGGTGTTTGTGCTGATATATTATTCATACAGCCATATTTTTTATGCCCTGTTGCAGTCTATTACCAGCTCACCAGCCCATAAATGCAATTCATGTGAAACCACCTTGCTTCCCAGCCTTTCCTTTCCCTGTGGGCCTTTACCTGTGCAATCAAGGTTTTCAGAGAGAGGAGGCGTCCCTGGAAGGCAGCATCGTGGAGAGGGGACCGGTCTGCCCAGCTGCCTGAAACAGCAAATGCACGGAGCTAGTTCAGGGATGCAGCAAAAGCACATCTTGGGAGCACAGGGGAAGCACAGCCACGTGTAAATGCAGATCAGGACTGAAATCAGTGTGGGCTTAGTGGTGAAACTGTTTGATGAATTAATTTCAGCAGAGAGCTGAGCGATCAGCAATCCTGAGAAAGCTGGCTGCTCACTAAGAAATCTAAACAAAAGCTTCTTGGCAGAACTTTTAAAAGAACAGCTAAAAACATGTTTCAGCAAAGATCACGAATTTAATGCTGCTGGGTCTCATGTGGAGTCTTCAGAACCCTGCAATTCTCCTACTCAAAACTATATCAGCCTCCACCTTTCCTTGGGAGCTCTCGTCACAAATTGCATCCCAGCTTCTCTGACACTTTGTTAAGAGCCTCATAGCAGGGTTGACTTGTCCATCAAATGAATTCTGGCATGTCCTTGGCAGTTTTATTTCCTGAACTGACAATTTCATAAATAACATCCTCCCTCTCAGACTACCATGTAACAGGTTTAATCATTCTCTTCACTGAAATATTTCAGAAAATACATGGAAAAACAAATTCTGCCTGAGGGCTTTACTTTTCTTCTTTAATTATTTTGAGATGCTGAACTGTTCAGACTCCTTCACGTAGGCTTGCTTGACCTTTTTCTTATCCTAATCTATTTATGCCAAGAAAAATAATTATTTAGCCTAGCTGCTACCTACAGGCATAGACATTCAGCTCAGGTTAAATCCTTGCCACTCAAATAGAGAGCAAATTTACTTGTCCTATATTAAAATTCATAACCATCCTGTGTCACAGTGTGTAGTGTTTCTCCAAAGGCCAGCTGCATTTCCAGTGCCACAGGACAGAAGCAAAACCAGTGTTTGCATTCATGCTCTGTTGTACAGCAAGTCCATGGGCACTGTATCTGAAACCCTTGTCCTGTTTAATTTTTTCAGCTATGCAGCACACCAGAGAGAATGGAAAGGGTGATTTATCTCCATTTCATATGCTACCCAAGGCAGGGAGAAATCAATGAGAGGCATGGACACATCCATGGGGGCTTGAGGCCAAGGACACAGCAGAGGTTTTACTCTTGGCCAGAGGAGTCTCCTTTTGTTACCCAAGGACCAGGATGCTCTTCAGCTAATGGAGTTACAGTTTTAACTGTAGTAATTACTTCTGTTTCGATTTATTTACAGAGCGATTCCTGGGCTCCTAAGGCAGGAAACTGGCATGGAAAGACCAGTGGCACAATATATGGCAAGGCTCTGAATGGCACATCAGTCAAAATGATGGAAACAGGAACCAAGAAAAGCCTTCCTGAAACCCTCCCAAATACCCCACACCTCTCATCATGCTGGTGACTAAAACAGGCAAGCTCGGCTCAGAAAGCCAGAAAACATTGCAAGTGACAAAGCCCAGAGCCCTCATACAGCAGGAGGATTCAGGAGTTACTCAAGCAGAGCTCCAGGGCCTTATTTAACCTTTAATGCAGAGTATAGCTCGTGCAGTGCATGTTCTCACATGCATTTCCAGGGCATTTCCAATGCATGTGTGTGCACACACAGCCTCAGGACAACACTCACTCTGCACACTCCCACCACAACCTACCTCCCTGAAACGTGTGGCAAATATAGTTCCCATATGGAGCACTTCTCCCCTGCTCAGCTGGGAGTGACATGACTGAAAGTGCTCTTTTCAAATGCCTACAGATAAATTATGCAGCCCTGCTGCTGCTGCTGCTGCTGTGCTACTTCACTGCAAAGAGAAAAGGTTGTGAAGCTCTGGCTGTAATATGATATAGTGCCCCAGCAACAACATCACATGATCTTACATTTTGTAAGATTATCCTTAATGACTTTCTGCAAATGGCAACTTGCAGATAAAAATATGTTACAGCCCGCTGAATTTCAAGGCACCTCAATAAGTACCTGAAGGAAAAGCTTGAAGGAAAAACTGCTGCTCACCACGTGTCAGACTGTGATTGCATAAAGGTGCTTGGGAAAAAATGACAGTAACAAATGACTGGAATTATATTCTAGAGAATAAAAAATAAATTAATAACCAAAACATGCCTGTATATATACAGGCTTCATAAAGGCTTTGTCAAAAATGCTTGGCTGCAGTATTTCTGTTGGCCAGATGTTAATCTCCCTGCTTTGGGTGCCCATCCCAAAGAACACCATCTGTGTTCTGATGCCATTCCTGTGCCTGTTCATGATGGCACAATCACAAAGCAAGTGCCCAGCAAATGAGTCACACAGAAATGTGTGATGTCACAATGCTGATCAGAATCTGCAGCTAGGAAAATAAGCCCTCATTAGCAGTAAATTGAAAATACCGTGTCATTTTAATTAGTGGAATTAACAGGAATGCAATCACACGCCTATTCATTATTATGGCAGTGATCTGAAGGAATAAAATCACTTGAAAAAAACAAAACCGTGACCTGCTAAGTAACCTATGAAATACAACATATTCTTGTGCAGTGTATTTTTCAGAACAATTTTAGCTGCATTCATTTTTATCATCTGATTTAACAAAACAAGGCTTCTTTGCTTGGATTCATAAAGTTATGAGTTATATCCTCCTAGCATCTCCTTTCAGAAAATCAATGTGCTAAAATTTTCCCTAAATATTCTCTGGCAGTAAAACTGGATGTTTAGTAAAACAATCTGTAACCACTGATAAAGAACACCTTGTACTGAGAGCAGTATTTTTATTTATCATATATAGTGCATTGACCAAATGTCATCCTCATTCTAGCTGGGTAATTGTTGGAGTCTCATATTTTGCACACCTAAACCATGCCAACACATACTGACACTGCAGAGACCCCAGAAATGGGAAGCACTTCAGGTTAAAACATTTACCCCTGCATTTAGCAAAAAATCCCTCATTTCATGGCAATTTGCCGATTTAAATCCTTGAGTTACAAAAATGTGACAAATAAACATTTAAATGTTAGAGTCCATATTTTTACTTTACCTGGGACTATTCCATAGATCTCTTCTGCTATCCTGGCAGCTTCTTTTCTGTTGCCTTTAACAATATAGAAATGGGTTAGCAAAGCCAAGGAAATCTTAATTAAAAGCTTGAAGCAAAACAAAGCAAAAATGGCAAAGTAAATGTTAGTGAAAGAATGGAGTATAGAAGTGCCCTCCATTTTGGTTTGCTCTTTGAATAGTTTCTCAGGTTGGCTAAGTTGCACTGGGCTATTCTTGGTATCATATGTCATCTATTTTAAACCCTTCAGGACCTGCTGTTCCTCAGTTACCAAAAATACATCCTGGTTTTATTTGGTATGAGGTGTTTGATGCTAAATAACAATATCAAGGATAAGATATTTTGAACATCTCTGCATACAGGAAACAACTGAGAAAATCCTTTCCAAACCTACATAAATGAGAGTAAGTTTTCAGACAGATGCTCTCCATACCATCTGAAAGCCTATACATCCACATTAGATTTATTCTTAAAGGTAGCAGTTCATTTACAAAGACTACATAGAGAAGGTTGCAGAAATGGTTCAGATGCTGCAAAAAGAATACTTTTCTGTCTTTTCCATCTAGAGAACAGGCCTTGCTGGTACTCAGATACAGAACAAAGGCAAACATATCAAAGAAAAGCATTATCATGAAAGAATTTGAAATAAATTCATGTGGCCAAAGCCAGGGCTAGTAAGTAAAAGTTATTCTAGGAGGAGAAAAATGCATTGAAATCGCACAACAAGAGACACATATCATTTTTTTCCATTACTCAGGGATAAATAGTGGTGTCCACAGATATCTCTTGCAAACAGCATTGTCTGTTTCAGAAATATTTTTACATTATCCTCCATTGATTCAAAGGTGTAATGTTTGAAAATGAACAAGATGTACCCTTTCTTTAACTGCCCTTTTTTTTCTTTTTGAAGGCACATGGCTTCCATAGAGAACAAAGGGTTCTCTATGTATTTATTTGAATCTATGTAGAACACCCCATCTCTTTTTATTTTAAACTTTTATTTATTTTTGTTTTCCTATATGTACCACAAGAGGAGGATTTAATTCTTACTTGATTCCCCTCTTTGCCCAGGTTCTCTTAGCCTTCAATTCCAACATCTGTCAAGGAAAAGAGCAGGATAATTCCTCTCTTAGAGATCTCAAAGAGATGGTGGATATGCACACGGAAATTATACAGCAAATTATTTCTCTGAGCATTTTAGATGCAATTTCTTTTGGTTTATAGCAATACAGCTGGTTTAGTACCTTGCTGTCTTTGGTGTTCAGCCCCCCCAGGTGCACTAAAATGCTGTATAAAATATGTGCAGAGATAAAACACTCCAAGCAACTTTCTCAAGTGAAACAATTTTACTAAAATTCTGAATAAAACCAAGTTATTACATTCTTACATAACTTAACCCGTTACAAAAGTATTACATCTACCTTTCCTTACACAGTAATTTTAAATGCCTGAAGAAGCTATGGTACTTGTGAATACATTTAATCACTTTAATACTGTTTGCCACAGACAGCTGAAGATACAGATTACAGGACAAGAAAAGTTCAGTTAAAGAATCACAGAAAAACCAAAATATTGGTTTATTGGCAGTTAATTCTCCTCAGCTAAGAAACAGAGGAGAAATTAGCAAATGAAGGTGGACCAAAAACCTGAATGGTCAGCCCAGAAAAATCTGAGATAATGAAAACATTCCTCCTGGAGCCAGAGAAATAGTAAAAGCTGTAAAGAACAAAATGTTGCATGCAGAAAAAAAGAACACATAAAAAATATTAAGACCATTACGAAGTAAAGTCAGCCTGAATAATGGAGAAATCTTTCTCATGTAGTATTTACAAAACTGTCTCTCAACAGGAGACAAGCAGGAAGGAAGAACACCTTTTAAGAGAAAAAAAACTAGAAAACCAGGGTTTTGGTTGCAAAGGAAAATCATTGATTTCTTTCACAATCAGCCTGTGGAACTGTACATGTCCATAAAACTCAGAAAAATACAAGAAAATCAGGTGATTGCAGCTGAAATTCTTTTATCCCTAATGGAATAATACCAAAGAGCTCTCCAAGTGCTCTAGAAAACCACAGGAAAGTTTGACTGCTTGGAAGCAGTCACTGGAACATGACTCTCCCAGAAGGACTAACTCTTTGTGTAGCAGCAAAATCACCCTCCTGGCTTCAGAACAAGACAAATAAAGATTTTCAGTTAAATTATTCAGTGAGTCATTTGAGAAAAACTTGTGTAATCTCCTAATCTGCTCTTAGCATACAAGAGCACTAGGGAAATTAATGCAGTGGATGTAAAATTATCATTGGGAAGGCAGCTGAACAGCATGGTGGAAAGTAAGAATACTGGTGAGGGTGGTAGTCAGGCAAACAACAGCAAGCTTGGGTGTGATCACTCAGAAATCTCTGGTATTTTTGAAACTAGAGAGATGAGCAACATTGTGTAGGCGTGAGAACAGGCGGAACACAAGAGCAATGACAGTGCAGACACAGGATTGTCATCGCTCTCCCTTGCTCTTTTGAGCATCACTGCTGTGAGCTGAGTGAGGTGCATTATGCAATTCCATTAACAGACTTGAGTGAACAAGTCAGCCCCCTGTAGAAAAAACACACCTCACTGATTTATGCAAGATGCCCTAACTATTCTGTGAATCACTCTTCCTTAACTCTAGGATAAATATTAAATTGTTAAATCAAAATATCAAAAAATATATTAATCCTTCAAAAAAATTGTCATGAGGAGGTAAATAGATGTAGTTTAGCTACATCCTCCAAAAAACATGAAAAGTAATGTCTATATATGCTAGTTGACACACATGCAAGAAATAAGCAGAAAAAAAGGGCAATCCAGCTTAGAAAATAGCTCATTTTCAGTAAAGTTCACCTTAACTTTATCCAATTTCTAAGGAGAAACATCAGATATGACCTGAAGAATTTGGCAAGGAAATAAAGGGATGAGGAACGCTGATCTCAAAGAACTTCAAAGAGGTCTATTCTTATGCTACACACACTCTGAATTACAGCAGTGTATTTCTAATATATTTAGTTGGGATTAGAGTATCCAATGTATTCAATCAAAGTAAGGCAACTGGGGAAAAAAAGGAGTCAGAAACGCTCAAACAGAAGAGATGAGAACAAAGGAGTCCATACAGAGCCTGGCTACTTCTTATCTATCAGTTTGATCCAATAAATGACACTACTTCCCACACAAGCCTTGCCTTATTGGCATCCTTGGGTGAGCACACTCACAACACTCCTCTTGAAAAGAGATGTGAGAGTGACTCACGGGCTGCTCTCAAGCCAATGTGCAAGTGATCTCACCTATCTGCCACCCATCGCACCTGGTTATTGAAACTCCTGCTGCTGCCTGGGCAGGAGGACAGCAAATTCCAGCAGCATTCCCTGTGTTCCCAGGGAATGCACCAGCCCCTCCTGCTTAAACAAGCAGCTTGAAGAACCAGCATGCACAACACAAGCAGCCATGCACAATTAAAGTTCAATGAATCCTGCACAAGTAGCATCTCTAGAGTTGTGAGAGAGTTGAAGCATGTCAGGATCTGAAAGCAACCTGATCTACCTGTCAGGTTTACAAGAAAAATGTTAATTTTGGTAACATAATAAATTCAGACACATAGCCACATCCTGTCATTCGTTTTATTCCCTTAAAAAATATCCACCTTTTATCTCTGCCAACGTTCAAGTCATTAGGGAAAACTGTGGAAGTCAACATACTACCAAATGTCATGATGCACAGCAAATATCATGAGAGTAGTTTAATGACAGCAATTAAACACTAAAAATGTTGAAATACTTTTAATTTAAAAAAATCAAAATATTAAGCCATTTTAAGACTGATTATTCTCTTATTTATTTACATAAAGTCTGTTTTTTACTGAAGCAGAAAGCACCAGAAAGACTTTTGCAATTAATTTTCAAAAGCCTAGGCATATATGAAAAAGGGACCAAATATAAAACAGGGAAAAAATATAAACAGATGCAGAAAAACTTGACCACAAACCAAGTAAATTACAGTAGATACCTTCTTACAGATACATCCACACCCACTAAAACACAGTCTGAAAGACTAATCTTATATCTATACTTTACTTGATGCTTGTATGGTGTATTGCATGGTTTAATCTACAATTTTCAATACCTTGATTCACAGTGTCTGCACATCATGTATTGGAAACAACATTCCTCCTTGTGCCTGGGGATGGAATTTCATTGCAGTTTGGGAGGGGGACATTCTACACAGGTCTTCCTGCTCCTCCTACACACCAGAGGCTCTGCTCTGTGCAAGACCTTGCTTAATTAGTGTCACTCTCCCTTTCCTAACATTTCCCCGGTATTTCACAACAATTGAATGTTACCTGCAAGCACAACTGAAACATTTTATTTTTTTAAACAAGTTATTTTATTAATTTCTAACCATATTCATTATCTCAGTAATTTTTCTTTGTATCCTGCTTATTTTATTTAACTTTTTTCGTGTTACCCACTGATATTTTGTAAAACTGTAAATGTTTCTGTGGCATCATCCTTTACTCCACTGCACAAAGCCAGTGAGCAAATCATTCCCACAAAGCTCTGCATAATACAAGTGGTGATATTTGAGAAACCAGTTATGGGTTAAGTTTGTATGGCAGCTTGTACAGAAAGATGATTATTAAAAAACATTCTCATAGGAACTCCAACAACCAGTGGTGAAAAGCAGCATTATGGTTTGTAGTTCTGTATTTTCTAATTACATCCTCCCACACATTAATGAAATGTATCCATTTTTTATGGAAAGGTAAATAAACCCCTAGATAAACTTTACATTTGGCTTGTAAACAAGACTATAACAAGGTTTTATTATGTTATTTGTAAGTACACAATGTTCCACAAAAGAAAACTTATTTTGAATAGATACACGCAATCCTTTTGATTTGTGTTTGCAGATGTTGCAGGAAACCAAACAGAACTAAAAGAGAACAAAGTATTACTAAAATTACACACACACATATATATATATAACATTTCCCTGGAGTGGCAATCAGTATTTTCAAAAGGTTGTTAGAAATTTCAATGCTTGAACAATATTAAAAAAAAAAAAGAATAACTTAAAAAAGTAGAATATTAGCTTAATTCTACCCATTTATCCTTAAACCTTGTGGCACCATTTTAGATGACGTCCACTTTTAATGCAGAGTTTGAAAAACTCAAATTGTAATATTACACGCTGTATGTTACATATCAAAGGCTAAAAATTCTAGTAAAAGAATAGACTTTACATATGGCAATTATTTACATTATCTTTGTGTTTCATGAAAATATGTTCAATGAAATTATAAAATGCTTGTGTAATTACATCTCTACCCAAACAAGATGAATTTGGCAGAAGGAGTGTGTTAAATACTGCTCTTCAAGGGTTTGGAAACAGTGTTTTCATATTGCACAGTTTTAATATTAATACAGTGTCCAACAGCACACAATACTCCAGAGTCATAAAATAGGAAGCTTGTCATGATTAGTGATGCTTGAAAAAGAAACTAACCCAGTGCCTCAGACAAGGGGCAATTTGAGAGGTGGCCGACACAAATGAAACAAACACCTCTTCTCACACCCATTGGCACAATGCTGTGATGCCTCCTGCCCCAGAACAAATCACTCAGACTCCTCAGAGCTGCTCCTTCTCTGTCTCTCCATGAAAAACACAGCCATTGTTATTTCCACTTAAGGAATGCCTTCCCAAGGTATTCCTTGGGAGATTTCACATGCAGCACCTGCCAGCCAGTGTCTCTGATGCGGGTGAGGTGAAATCACTCACCCTGAACGCTGTCCCTCCCAGAGATGGACTGAAATGCCACTTTGGTCATAAGAAAGGGGAGGGAGAAAGAAGTGAGGGGGAAAGAAGTGGGTGGGTGGGAGGTGGAGAGAGCAGGTAAGCACGAGTGTGCTTATTAAGCCCTTCACAGTTTTTGCTCTCTCACACACGTGTTACTTCACACTTTGGCACAGACTGCTGGAAGTTTTCAGGCCTGAGATGTTTCTAAAGGCTGTATTATCTCTAAATAATACTATTTCTTCCCCTATGTACCGAAAAACAAAAGCAAAACCCAAAATCACTATAAATTTACATCACTTTCACAAGTGTAAGGGAACAGGAAAAAATTAGCACCTCTGAAAATATCAGAAAATCATTATGGAATGTTGATTCAGCAACAGAATGTGCAACTCTGACTAGGGAAGAACTTCAAAATAATAATGCTAGGCAGGCAAAACACTGTCACTGGGACGCAACTGCTAGAACTAAGTCTCTGAACTTTACATGGTAATGGACTTTATGACTAATTTCAAGTGCCATTTTCATCTTAGGAGAAAAAAGGTGTATTTTGTTGAGATTTTAATTATTTTGAAAGAGGCCTTAAAATAAAAATCACAGTAAATATCAGGGATTAGCAGGGATTACATTAAGCTAATAATTGTTGTGTTTTGCTTTCCCAAACACTTAAATCCCTTTCTGCAATGTTCAAGTTATCAAGGAAAATCTTGTATTTTTGTTTCCAAGGCTTCTGACATATATAAAAACACATATTCTCCTCCCAGCTTTCAGTGCAAAAGAGATGCCCATACATTTGCATTAATCCAAAACTGAACTAAGAACATCATCCTAAATTGAGGTAGCACATTGAACTAAGTTTCTTTCCAAGAACTTCAGAAAGAAACTGAAGAGTTTTAAGAGTAATGTCTCTGTCAGCAAGCATTAAAACCTTTAGTGACTGACACATT
Source organism: Zonotrichia leucophrys gambelii (assembly GCF_028769735.1). Classification (NCBI taxonomy): domain Eukaryota; kingdom Metazoa; phylum Chordata; class Aves; order Passeriformes; family Passerellidae; genus Zonotrichia; species Zonotrichia leucophrys. Next base: position 18,160,876 of record NC_088169.1, on the reverse strand, counting down.
TCTTTCCTTGCGCAATTTAGGAGTTTGGAAGTTCTTCTTTAACTCTTCTTTTTTTTCCAAAAAAATACCGTTTAGTCCATGCACCCTTAGGTCCTGTAGCATCTATTGCAACATCAATTATGGAATCTGGAGTCATCCACCTCAGAAATGCCAAGAGAAGGAAGTTCAGAACAGCAAAAAAAGCAAAAATACACCCGGTCACGGGACCACAGTGAGTCATTAGTCTGTCAAGTCGCTCCTTCATTGGTAAAACCACTTCATCTGCAACTCTGTCATACACCTAAACAAAGAGGAGACAGAAAGTAACATCTTAAAAATGCATTGATTCTACCTCAAAAATCAGGCAGTACTTTATAATCACTCCACAAAATCAATGATCTAGTCTTAGCTACCAGATGGGACAAATATTGCCCCCTAAAAAGCTTTGCAGATCCTAAGTGCTGATTTATGAGTCTTGTTCTAGATATTTCATTCATTCATTTAAGGAGAAATACGAAACATTCTCTTCTTTTACACACTTCAGAAGTATTTCATTAACTAGGAAGGCTGCATAATTTTTCTCTCATGTAATATTATACTGAAAGGGCTGGAGGTTTTAATAGATTGAAAGGGTTGTAATCTCATATTCATATCAGTCCCAGGAAGAGCTTGAACATACAATTATTAGATTTTAAACACAATGATGGATGAACTCACAGGTGAATTTGGCACTATTCCAAATCTCTGTATTTGAACAATGAACCAAATCCTAATAGGCTCCTGGATTTTTGTTTAAAGAAACAGTAGTTCAATTATTGCACAAAGCAAATATTTGCTACTAGTGACTTATTATACAGGTCAATCACAGCCAACAACAAACCCACTACAAACCACTCCAAAATGGCTTGAAGGACACAGTTATTTTCCTTATTTCCTTAAGAATGTTACAGACTCCATTCTACAGGTAACCTTATTTGGTAACAAACAACAATCTTCTGCACAATTTAAGATCTATGCATACTTTTACCAATTCTATGACCATTTTCCTTCATGAAGTATTGGTGGATTTTTTTAAGAAAATACTATATAAAGCAAACTCAAATCTAGGCTAACGTCTGTAAAAACTTTGCAATTCAAATGTCGCCTGCAGTTACAAAATCATAAAATGAATTATACTGATGGCACTTAAAAATATTAAAATAAACTGGTTGTACATGGCGCTTCAAGGAGGCTTGTGAGAGATATACAGTTGAGTGCAGTACAATTTAAGAGGCATGGGGTTCAGCTACTCTCTCCTTCCTAAAACACAGGAGGTGAAGGCAGAAGTGACACAGCTCCACAGTGTTTGTAACATTACTGCAGCCAACATTCTTCACTGAAGGCAGAAGTGCAGCTTTTCTACAGAAGTGCAGCTCTAGTTCTGGAATATGAATTCAAAACTATGAAAATAAATTTTCATTACAACCACAGCTTATGTAAACTCAGCTGTGTTCAGCCTTCCAGCATTAAACTGCTTCTCATAATTTTAAACTACTTGTTAGCACATGGTGAAGCTCTGTCATGAACTGCTCTTACCTTGCCATACACCTTAGCAGCACATTTTCCAGTTATGCCAGAAAAGTTACTTCATGTCAAGACTTGAACAAATAGAGTAGAAATCTAACTAACGATCTAGGCTTTTCTTTGAAATATTTACCAGCAGTCATGGCATGTTAGAAAATACAAATACAAATAGAAAATATATCCAGGAGTTATTTGGGGGGAAAAAAACGTTTTCTCGACCTTTTAAAACCATGTATGTTTGAGAGGAAACATGCTGAAGAATTAAACTGGAATATTCATGGTGAATGTGCCTAGTAATATTTCAAAGCAAGAACTGTTTCAGAAATTTACTTTCAGAGAATTTAAAAGAAGTGATTATACATACTTTCTCAGTTCTCTCTGCTACATTCCTCCACGTATAAAAAGTCTTTACTTCATTATGAACAGCTTCTGGAGATGGCAGAGTTCCTGATCTGAGCTGGGCAATAGCTTTTTCTAGTCCATCACACAAAGATTTCACAGAGGGCTCACACAAAATTATGAGATTTTCTGGAAGTACCTCTGGAATCCCACCAACTCTTGTGCTCACCACCTTTGAAACAAACAAAAGAAATAGTAACATAAAAAATGAAACTGTGTGACAGCAATGCTATTACATTGTTTAGATGCAGCTATTTAAAAGAATAGGAAAACATCATGGTTTGGGAACTTGACCTGTGTGTGCACTAAAAATGCAAACCCCAGAGAAGACAAACACAGCAGATTACCTTCACCATTGTCCAGAATGATTCTTTGGTGATAAAACAGATGACTAACCAGACAGGTCTAATGAGTGGTTATGAGACACCTTTCCTGAAGGCGTGTGCCACAATACACAACTGAACCTGTGTAATCAGATTTTGGACATTTCTTCCACAGTATCTCAAAAAAACTGTTACCTCTACTTGCAGAGGATAATTTTACCACATACTTGATATTTCAGTTTCCTAGGTTACTGAACACTTGCAAAAATTTATTTACATTAATCTGAATTATTATTTTTAAAGGAAAATCAGAAATTACTAAGACTCACATAGTGCAATCATCTCTAAACATTGGGCAATAAGAAACTGCAGAACTTCCTCACCTCTAGAGAAGAGATGGCAAGAGAGTAACTACAACTAGGTAGTAAATGCTGTCAAAGGATACTGAAGTAAAAAAAAAAATTGAAGTCACTCCCATTTTCTATACTTACTGTAAATTAGGTACTCTTATCAGTCTGTCTTCTTAATAAGGTTCCTTTATCTTTCATTGTGAAACTCTAATTCTTTATGGCTACTGACTCAACTTCTTTTTTGAGTTGTCAGTCTGAGTTGAAAATTAGCCAGGGCTTTTACTGTTCTCTCTCTCCAACTTATCTTGAATCCTACACAGGAAGGCAATTTTTCTGCAGCTCCCTTCAAAATAAACCTTTGTGAACATCAACTACCCCAAAACTCTGTAAAGGAGCACATACAAAACAGTATTTGGCTAGTTCAGAGAACCGAGAGCAGATCTACACGTCATTGCAAATTCTACACAAAATTTCTCTCGGAGTTAACCCTTCTCTCTCAGCTTCCAGGTGATCTGTAAATGGGGATAACATTTGCTTACCTCTGTCAAGACAGAGCCTCAGATGAAATCAATGTGATAAGCACATATTACTTCATTGTGAAATTTGTTTAAAATGGATACATGCTTTCTAGATACTGAGATTTTTTAGATTTTTTTTTTTACCTGTAAACCACAGCTTGCTGCCTCCACAATAGCCATACAAAAGGCCTCAGTGAGGGAAGTGTTGAGAAAAATGTGCCCTTGGACCAGGACATTTCTGACATCCTGGTGTTCCAAACCTCCTAGAAGACGCACCCTACATACAAGAGGAAAAAAAAACCAAAAAAACCAGAGATAAGCACTAGATTTGGAACATAATAATGCCACATATTCTGAAAAAGGTACCAATGGTTCACACTTATAAAGTGAGAGAACAAAGATAGGCACGCCAGTTTAGTTTTCTCTAAATTTCTCCAGCAATGGAGAAATAAAAAATCTTGCTTTTTTATTGTCACACTGAAAGAAACTTCTGAAAATAAAGTTGGTGGGAGAAGTTGCTGTTTTAATGACATTTGCCTTCAGAACATTGCTACTGAGCCTTCTAGTTCTGCAAGAAAAGATGGCTTCACTCAGTTAATAATTAAGATTTGTCAAATGCATTATCTGAATTTTCAATGTGAGGTCTGACCAATCTGAGTCTGACAAGGGAAAAAGTTTTTAAGATATGATGATCAGGACATGTCATCTTGAAGAGACTGGAAAACAATAAAGGGCAAAATGAGAATGATACTGACAATTTTAATTGGGGAAATCACTGACTAAAGCACAAAACAGGCAACAAAAAAACCTAGAAAATAAAATGAACATTCAAGATTATGAAACTGTTCTTGATCAAGAAAACACAATGGAAATACATAAATGTATCTGTATCATGGCAACATTCTGGTAACATGGTAACACCACGGAACATGTTTGTAGCACCACGAGAACACATATGAGACAAGCACTATGCTGAAGACTTTCATAGTGAAAATAATAAATGCCTAGCAGTCACCATGACATGCAATAGCACAAATGAGCTGTTAACACCTGATGCCATATAAGATCCAAGCATCATGGCTGCAGAGAGGGGCATGATAAATTTATATCTAAGTCACCTTTCTATGTCTCAATGGAGGCTCATTCAGGGCCTAATCATAGAAATATGAATTAACTTGCTGGACCATAGTCCAGCTCTCAAAGTCTTCAGTGTCTGGTTTATCTGCCTTGCCTTTAGCCTCAGGCTTTGGGGCTTATCTGGGGGAGGGAGGCAGGCAGGTCTCCACCCCTGAAGTACCTCGAAGGGTCAGAACCAACCTGTCATGCAGCTGGTATCTCTCCCGGACCTCTTCCAGTACGATTCGCTTTGGTCCTTCTCCTCCAACTAAGAAGTGTAACTCTGGATATTTCTGACACAGCTCAGGAATTATACCACTAAGCAAATCAATACCTAAGAGGAGAAAATTTAGGGCAAGCCATTATTTTATCTGATTTCAGAACTTCTCATGATGTAGCCCACATCTACAACTATATTCAGAAGCAGAAGAAGTGAAAAAAAAGGTCTCCTGAAGACAGTTAAACTGCTGCCCACAAAGATATGAAAAAAACCACAACTTGAGACCTCATAGGAGACAAAAATGGAAAAAAAAAATCACTTAAGTTGCTGTCACTGGATTACATAAAAACAATTAAAACATTTCTAACAGAATATATAGATTAGGCCCTAAATCTTATGTCCAATACAAGCCAAACGTTCCATTTCACAAACTGACCAAAGCTTCTGGTCTCTTCAGTATTACAAAGGAAACACACCTCTGAACCCACCATGTACAAAAACAATGTACATTTCTTCTTCTTGAGTTCACAAACACAAAAGCTTGGAACGGCCACCTCACCACTCCCAGTGCAAATTCCAACCATACCACAGACACAGCCTAAGCCGTACCTGACCAAGACCTCTCCAAAGAAAGGAAACCAAAACAAGCTTACATTAGACCCCCCATTACCTTTTCTGTAAACGAGTCTGCTGACAACGACAATTGTTATTGTACTGTCATCCCTCCTGGAGGGGTCTGGGGTGAAGTCGGTGGGATCCACAGCGTTGGGGATGACAGAGACTATCCGAGGGTCCAGGGCTGCCCGCAACACCGTGTTCTCCTTGCTGGTGTAGGAGACGCAGATGATGTGGTTGGTGTCACACAGGGACACCGTCAGCAGCTTGTTGGTCAGCACCGAGCTGACATCGGCGAAGCCGAACAGGGAGTGGTCGGTGAACACGGTGCGCAGCCCCATGGTCTTGGCGTGGAACAGGGCGTCGTGGGCCATGGCCGAGAAGGAGCTATGGGCGTGCACGATGGTCACCCGCTCCCGCACGAAGATGTACCTGAGCAAGGGCAGGCTGTGGAAGAGCGTCGTGGCCGTGGACTGGTTGTACATCACCTTCAGGGGCAGGTAGTAGACTTTCAGCCCGCTGGTGAGGTAGCGGACGCCCTTGCGGTGGCCGTAGGCGTGCGTGACCACCAGCACCTTGTGGCCGCGCTCGATGAGGCACTGTGACAGCTGGTACACGTGGCTCTCCACGCCCCCCATGTTGGGGTAGAAGAAGTCCGACACCATGCACACGCTGTGCGCCGCCGGGCCTCCGCCGTCCATGCCGGGCCCGCTCCTAACGGGGGAAGGAACCACAAGGCGCCATCACTCGCCGGCGGCCGCCCGCGACGACCCCCGGCCCCCTCAGTGTCGGCGGCGCCGCCGGGCCCACCGCGCGTCCCGCGCAGGCCGCACGCGGGGAGGGGCGGCGCCGGGCCCCTGCAGAGCCCGGCCCCCGCGGCGGCGGCCCCGGGGAGCGCGGGCGGTGTGAGGGCGGGGGGACCGTGCACGTACCTGCCGGCGGCCGGCGCTCCCTGCGCGCTGCCCGGCGCCATGGCCCCATCGCCCGTCACCGCCGCGGCCACGCCCGCGCGGCGCGGCGCCGCAGCCAATCACAGCGCGGGGCGGTGTCACGCGGGAAAAACAGCGCCAATCTCCGCGCCGGACTGCCCCGGCCTCGCGCCCGGGATCCACCCCAGTTCCCGGCCCCGCCCCAGCTTTCATCCCGGGATCCACCCCAGTTCCCGACTCCTCCCCAGTTCCCATCCCGTCTCCACCCCGCTCCCATCCTGGCCCCGCCCCAGTCCCCGGCCCCGCCCCGCTCCCATCCCGGGATCCGCCCCAGGTCCTATTCCGAGATCCAGCCCCGTTCCCGGCCCCGCCCAGCTCCCACCCCAGGATCCGCCCCGCTCCCATCCCGGGATCCAGCCCCGCTGTCGGCCCCGTCCCAGCTCCGCCTGAGCTCCCCTCCCAGGATCCCGCCCCAGATCCCTATCCCGGTGTCCCGCCCCGTTCCCGGCACCAGGCACCGCGGGCCCGGCGCAAAGGCAGCGGCGATGTCCTTGCGGGAGTGGGAAGCTCGTCCCGGACGGCTGTTGACAAAAAAGTGTAGCACGGAGCTGCTGAAAAAGTGGCATAAATGCCGTATGGAGATGGGATTGCCTCAAAATTCCAAAGGCTTTGCTCTGCCCCCAAAGGAGAAGCTCTTCTGGTGGGTTTGGCTCAGTTACAGCTGGAGCTCCCGCAATGTTCTAGACTGTTCTGCCACAAGTGCTGAAAGCTTATTGTCTCTAAATGAAAATAAATTTAAAAACCATGTTTTTTATAGGCGGCCCGGGAGATTGAACACTGGGAAAGAAAGGAGCTGGGTTGGCATCACTTTGCTGTGTATTCCTGGTCTTCTTGAGCCTTACCATCAGCCTTTTTTGCAGCTCCAACACGCTCCTGACTGCTGCTGGCTGCCAAGAACCCCTTTCCTGTATGTTCCCAAAATTGCATTTGGCAGCTCCTTCTTCTTGCCAAGATTTCCTGATATGAATTTTGTCAGGTTTGCCTGTCATGACTCCCATGCAAATGTGCTTGTTGTGAGTGACAGTACAAGCTGACCTACGCTGAGTGCTGGCTGGGTCCCTGTTAATTGAAGCTTGGACAGATGTGGTTTGGAGGCACTGATCCCAGGAAGGACTGAAGAAATCAGGCACTTCATTCTGGGGACTGAAAGATGTGAAAACCCCAGCTGTATTGAATAAGAAAAGCATTGCTCATTGATGGAATTTTTTTCATGTGTTCAGAAAGATGGGACCAGCACTGGCAAATCTGATTTCATCATCAGGTGGGTCAAGAACCTGAATTCTAGGGGGAGAAGCTGAGTGTGAGGCCAGAAGAGGAGAAGCTTCTCACCAGCAACAGCAAGGTGTGAAAGAAGAAGAGTTTGAGAAGCAGGGGTTTGTAAGGATGCTATCTCAGAAGAAACTGCAGCCTGAGTGTAAAGCTGTGGCCTTCAATTACATTTAGGAAAAAGCCCCCAAAACGGTGCCAGGAGAAGGAGGAATGCACCTGGGGCTCTCCACTGCAGCACCCCATGTGAGCTCTGGTAAATGGCAGTGGTGACCTCCCTCCCTGGCTGTCACACTGGTCTGCAGAATCAAGCTGTCAAGTCACTCCAATTTTAGCTGTTGGGAAAAAATGCTTATAGTTTTAAGTATTTTGAATTTTTTTTTTTTTAGATTAGTTCTTCATGTGTGTCCTCTAGAGAAGTTGTGATTCTTGGTATGCAAACTTTAAAAGTCTGAAGAGAAATCGTAGCTGGTACATGACATAGCAGCCCTTTTTTTTTCTTTACTTTCCTGGCAGTTGGTCACAGGCTCTGGATGTCCTTCTGAAGGAAATCAGGATTGTGGCCAACCTTCATGCCTTTGGCCTGGCATGTTGGCTTTGGTGGTCTGACATCTGTGTTCTTCATTAGACGTGTCTGGTTGTGCTTAAAGTCATTCCTGTCAGTGGTCCAGTAAATCCCCCTGTATCAGCAGCCTTCTCCTGTTGTCATGTTCAAGGGAACTTGAAAAATTTGTCTGCCAAGGAGCCTAGGACAAACCTTAATGGAATGGAAAGGAATCTGTCACTGCCAAGCTGAAAAAGGTGCTGCTAAATTTTGTCTCCACAGCTGGTTCACAAGGATGGGATAACATTCACTTTTCACTGGCTGTGGTGTTGTGGTGTGTATTCATAAAATTGTCACGGATCCTGGTCATATCCAGAGTCGGTCCTGGCCTGATCTGGGGTGAAGCCTATACTGAAGGTACCAACAGCTGAGGAAAGAATCAAATTTTCTTACTTTGGAAATCCCGCATTCAGTGTATTCACTCCCTCACTTAGAGCACCTACAAGGTCAGAGTGAGACTGGAGGATAAATGAGCACAGAGCAAAGATGTAAAACCTGTGACAGCAGAGTAATTGCCACTTCCAAGCCTGGTCCTTGAATGCTCTCTAAAACATCTCATAAATTGAGTTAATGGAGGGAGAAGATGGAGGACACTCCAAGAGACTCCTGTGTCTTTGTTCAGGTAGCAGATGCCATCATGCCTCAAGGAGACATCTTCAGTGTTCATGAAAATATAGGAAAACTTTCTGCCAAGTACTCTGTGCTTTCCACTCCCGCTCAGGCTCCTCTCAGGCTGAATTTGCCACTCTATCCCCCAGCCTCTTGGGTGACACTGCTCTTATTCCATGTCTGTATGGAGCAAAGACTATCACTGTTTGGTGAAGTGGCTTTGCTGCGTGTTGTAAGTGGGTGAATTAAATTAATGCATTTATTTACACTCCATACAAGTCTAAAACATGCACATTTATTATAAAAAATAATAGTAATTGACAAAAACAAGCTATCAGTCATTCAGAGAGTACTTCACTAAAGAGTTGTGAAGCAGTGCTGCTCTAAAGCCTGATGCGGTGACAAGGGAGACACAGTGCTCCTGGAAAAGAAATCTTGTTTTGTGGAATAGTGGTGTGAGACTGCACAAGTGGCTTCAAGTGAAGGACATTTCCTTTTCATGATCCAGGAAAGCAGAAACTGTTGGAAGCCACAAAAGAAGTACATCAGTGAAAAATAGTACTGCTGAATGGGGAATTGTGGCCTAGAGATGTATCATAAACAGAGACTGGGTAATGAAACCAGGCAGGACAGCCAGAGACAGTCCAATGTGTGAAAAATGACAGTGTTTGCAGTTTTTAATCATGCAGAATTAAATAGGCTCCAAAACAAAGAGGAAAGCAATATTTGAAATTTTTCCTCTGAAGAAAGAGGACTAATTGTCTTTCCATTTAGTTTACTTTTACTTGATTTTGTCATCCTAAGATTGCTGCACAGGGGGAGTGAGTATCCAACTCTCTACCTCAGTAGTTGTTTTTTGCTGCTAGGAAATGGCAACAGGATCTAATAGATTTCTATAATTCCGTGGAAAGGTTGGTTTTGCCTGGTTTCTACTGCTTACAGCCAATCTTATTACCTGGCTGGAATACCTCCCATAAAGCAGCCAGGAAAAAATCATGGTTTTCTCATTCAAGCACTTGGGTTTTCCTATTCATGGAATCCCACAGAAGCTGGCTGAAATTGCATGTTAATGTACTTCTAAAACACAGGCTTCAAGTTGAAGTCTTAACAAACCGCAGTGCTGTCTGTGAAGGAAATTACCATTAAATGCAAACTGGAGAAAGGCTTATTTTCTTGAAGCCAGATTTCTCTCTTAAATGCCAGAAAATGAGTTGGTTTTCCATTTTGCAGACACTTCTCACTTCCAAGCAGTTTGGAATTCATCTGTGGGATGTCAATTGCTAACAGAAGGGAAGAGGTGATTGGCAAGGCTGAAGGCTGTGCCTGTTTGCTCTCACATGTGTGATCTGTGCCTGTCATGCCCCCAGGTCTCAGTCACTTTATCATCCTCTGTGTGTTACAATGCTCTTCCACCCCAGAGCCCAGAGCATTCCCTTCCCTGTCAAATCAGGTCACTGAAGGTGAAGAAGAGCATGAGGGCTTGGGAGCAGTCAAAGGATGTACACCAGGAGTACCTTCCAGTCCTCTGGAGTTACACCTCTTAGCAGGAGACAGGACAGGACAGCTGCTCCCAGTGCATTGGCTGTGACTGAGAAGAATCCTCTTTCACACCCCCTGCCAGTGAGTCACTCACCACTGCCATGCAGGATCCATTCCAGTACCTGACACTTGGTCTCTGGTCCTTCCTGGTCCCCAGCACGAGCAGTGATGCCAAACAAAGCCTGGATGGTGCCTGTCTTCTGCCTTCCCAGACGTTCCAGCTTAAATACTCATCAAATAGGGCAGAAAAAGATTCCTGAGCACACAATGCAGAGTGGTGTCTGTGCTTATCCTGACATCTTAAGCCTGTCAGAAATTGGTTTTGTACTGGCAGACCCAGGGGATATCTGTCCTTCATCCAGCATAACACTGCTATCAACCCTAACAAGCCATCTGACTAATTTGGCAGAAATCTGTGTCTGATTTTGATCAAATGATTTACAGTAACACACAGGTCTGGTGTCAGTTATGAAGCCACACCATTTGACCATACTAGACTTGATTCTACTTTTATTTTTTTTTTGCTTTTTTTTTAATTTGGTTTCTTCTTGTTGTTGTTGTTGTTTTGTTTGTTTTTTACAAGATTTTACTGTCGATGTAGTTGCAGATCTGTTTCTGCTTTTGCAGCCTTGGGGCCACATCAGAGGACTTTAATACTGATGTATCAGCTGTGCTAGAAGAGAAGGCCTGTCCTAGAGGTCTTTGGTTTGTATCTTTAAAACTGTACTTGACAAACTCTTGAAACTTCTGGCAATTTATGTAGAGTTGGCACAAACTGGAGTGGCAGAACTGTTGGGTGGGTTTCAGCTTTAAAATGGGTCTAACTGAAAGTTGAGTGCGTGTGAGGACTTGGTGGAGGAGAAAAAAGGTGCAGTGACAACAGTAGATGGAGCTATTGGAAACTTAAAATGTGTTCCTCCTTGTGGTGCTGCAAAATATCTCTGTGCAAAGCTGAGGAACCTTTACCTGGTATGTTTTATTTCCTACTACTAATGCCCCTACCCACAAATGCTCCAGAACATTTTTAGCATTGTCCTCTGTAGTCATTTTACCAAATAGAGTAGTACCTGCCTGCATTCTACAGTTTGAATGTAAAGGAAACTGAGTTTCTTATAAAAAATAAGCATGAGCTATCTATAGTTCTATATATTGATACTATAATTAACTCTATATTGATAGTTTGAATCCAGATTTAAACTGTAAGACAAGAATAATTAATTTTAATTATACTTTAAAATCCATTCAATGAGACAAGGGTTTCTTTAAACTGATACTCTTACTGTAGCTTTGAATATCTAAAGAGAAAACTAAGGTAAGGTCTGTGGAGGAAGAAGTAATTTTTATTTGATTGTTAGAATTTAGAAGACTCAGAGAGGCATGCAAAGCATTCTCAAGGTGTGAAACACAAACCACAGATTGCAAGCTCTGTGGGGCTGGGAGGTGCTGCTCTGAGGTTAATTTAATTGATGTGGAGCAGGGCAGGGTGAAAGGTGACTGTACTCCAGGGCACAGGTAGAGAAGTGTAGGCATTCTTAGCTCTGAAAGATTTTAGGAATGAGCTGTGAGTAGATTTAAAATGGGATGCATAGGGAAATGGAGGAACAGAGAGATTTAATGACTTTCAAGGGATTTTCATTACATGCCTTCATAACTCAGCTACAGGAAAATATTGATGTTTATTGCAAAGACAATATTGATAAGAAGTACTGCACATCCACATTGTGGATGTGTTAAGCTCTTTCTTGTGTTTCATCACTTGTGTTGGTGATTTTATTCAGAGGACTGAATCAAAATAACCACTATGCAACTGTATTTCAATATTTGAACACAATTCTGAAAAGTTTGTCCGTTAATAGGAATCAGGATACACTTTCCCAAGAAAAAAGATCAAAGGATGCACATGAGTGTGCATGGTGGGATCTGGGATCAGGGGAAAGTTTTGGATAAATGCCAATGAGTCACCTAACAGAAACTGATGGGTTAGTCTAGGTATCTTGCATCACCTTTTCTGCTGGACCTCTGATCCTAAGCCACACATCAGAGATAATCTTCAGTAATTAAAAACACCACTTAACATAAGAAGTGGAACAAAAGGCTAAGTGAAATGCTTCCTACTTTGTTACCTTATTTTTTTGGCACTTAATTTGTAATCACACTCCATAGCAAGGTATTTTTTGTATAATTACTGTTGTATTTTTAAATATATAGCATATACCAATGTAGAATAGAATTAAATAATTTTAATTCAACCATAAACATTTTAAAAATACTTTTAGATATTTAAGAGAGGAAACAGTTCACGCTAAATTATGGATCCCCCACTGACTGCTCTCAGCCTGGAATGACCTTTCACATTGAGTAGTATTGTAAAGTATGATAAAAGTGGAAACAAAGAAGAGTGTTAATAGCCTTGAAGTCAAAATGCAGACCAAGCCCTGACACATCATTTTGTGTACTCATTTTGTTTTATTGGCTTAAGGAGCACTTTCCTTTTATCTTAATTTAAAACAGATTTTTTACCCCTGAGTTAAACGTTTTTGTGAGGTTTTTAAGTAACTGCTGATGTTGGAGTCTGATAAATAAAATGAATGGCAGTCCATCACTTGTAACCCCTGCTTGTTTGTTTTTTAATGAAGACTTTAATAAATGAGAACACAGATTTACTTGGCCTGGTATCCACCTTGTAGTTCTTTGCAGAAAGAACAATTCATTCCACAAGTCCAGAATTAGAAGATGACAACCTCTTTGGTATTTTAATGTTGAAATGCATTTACCAGTTATTTAGAAAATACAAAGGAAATAGGCAGCTGAAGGAGCTTCCTCAGATTCAGTTCTGGGTTCTCAAGATTTTTCTTTCCTTTTTTTTTAACGCTACTGTAAAACAAAATAACTTTAATCACATAAATCCTGGCTTGCAGTGATACAAGAAAACAAAAAATAAACCTAAGCAGATTTACATTTGTTTTTGCTGGAATACAGGAAAGGAACTTACAAGTCAGCTGGAGTGGCTGCCCAAAGGATTCCTACAGATTTATATGTTTGCAGTGTATATGAGTATGGCAGGATTTATGTGTGCTCTGCCAACCCTCCAATGAGTAATTCTTGCCATAAGCAATGTCACAGCATATGACCTGTGATAGCTTTTGAAGTAAATGAGAGCAATGCTTCAGGACGTGCTTCAATTTCTTCCATGTCACCAGCATTTGGTAAGGCCACAGGTACCTCTGTCCTTCTGGAAGTCAAGTACGGTTTTTGCAAGTAAATAAATATTTCCTGACTCTTTCAAGCAGTGTGCATATTTAGCTATTTTTCTGATATTTTCTAATATTTTTCTGATATATATTCATATTCTTCCTTGTCCCCTTCCTGAAGAAAGCACATATAAGTAGAAGCTAGCTACTCATAAAAACTGATGGCTTGAGAAACTTCATGTGTGTTTATTTAGAATTAAAAATTTATATTTAAGTACTGTCATTCCTATTACATACATAGCACAAATATCACATTAAAGACATCCCTTACTATATAAAAATTAAGACACACCAGGAATTTTTAGCACTATTATTCTGCCTATGAAATCTGTAAATCATGTCCATATGCCTAAAAAGCAAGTCATGCTGAACACAGTAATAAAAGGCCGTTTAAACTTCAAAGAGAACATTCCACTGCTCAATAACCTTCTGTCTCTGAGGGTCATTTAGTCATAGGTTAAGAGTTAATGACATCAGTCAAAAAACAGATCTGCTATGAATTTTACATACCTCATTTAATTCTTCTGAATTTTTATATTAAATATCCTAATTAAAAGTTAATCTTTTATATCAATATGAAAAATAACATAAAGCATTTCTATTTTAAAGTTTGTTTAATATTCTTAAATGAAAAATCCAGAATTTCACCAACTAAATAGCATTGAATTTTTATAGATTCTTACCAAAATCTAATTATCTGCATGTGTTTCATCTTCACCCAGACCCTCCTCTTAGTCCTGGTCTTCCACATAGAGGATTTGTGGCTATGCCATAGAGTTAGTGGCATAGAGGTAGTTAGTTAGTTAGAGTTAGGTATACTTGGGGCTGTGGCAGTGAAGACCATCACACAGCACTGTCACTCACAGCAATGTGCTTCAATTATTGATCTTTTCCACATGGTGTTTCAGTGAATGTTACAGATTTGCACTGCATGCTCTGGCTTTGGTAATTTTCTAATGGTTACGACAGCAGGGTAGCAAAGAGCAGCACCCTGCAAGAGACTGGCACAGGGCCTTAGGGGCAGATGATCTGCTGGGGTAGGAATTTATTGTAATAGAAAAAGGCTACAAGATGCCTGTAGGTATCACCAGAGCCGACAACCCTGCTTGAGGCATGCAGAAGTACATTCATAAGGCTTCTAGAAACTAGGGCTGAGAACTTCCAAGGAGAATCCAAGCTATAAACTAGATAAAAACCTGTGTTTTGGCTGCTTAGGTCATGCTGTTTCCACAAGCAGTTTCCTTTTCCATCTTCACAGTAAGCCTAAGAACCATTCCTAATCCACAAGCTTTCAGACACATTGCTCCTGCAAAACAGAAATCCCTCACAGGCAGGAGAACCTGTAGGGGGTTAAATTCAGTGAAAATAACACTGAATTTTACATTGACCTCCAGATATGTTTTTGACGATCACAAATTCTCTGTTGCTTGAGCATGTTTGTATCTGTCCTGGTTTGGGCTGGGATAGAGTTAACTTTCTTCTGAGTAGCTGGTACAGTCTTGTTTTTAGTATGAGAATAATATTGATAACACACTGATGTTTTGACTATTGCTAAGCAGTGCTTACTCTAAATCAAGAGCTTTCCAATTTCCCATGCTCTGACAGAGAGCAGATGCACAAGAAGCTGTGAGGAAGCAAAGCCAGGATGGCTGACCACAATGGGACAAGGTGATATCCCATATCATAGAACATCATGCCCACTATAGAAACTGGGGGATTTATGGAAGGGCAGTCTCATCACCACTGGGATGCACTGGGCACTGGTCAGTGGGTGGTGAGCAGTTCTGTTGTACATCATTTGTGTTTCTTGGGGTTTATTCCTCTCTCTCGTTTCCATTACAACTACTAGAAGTGGTAGCATTATTATTTTCATTGCTGTTGTAGCTGTTATATTTAATTTTGTTTCAATTGTCAAATTGTTCCTATTTCAACCCATGAGGTTTACTTTGTCTTTCCAAAGCTCCTCACTAGGGTGGTGGTAGGGCAAGCGAGTTGCAGAGTACTTAGCTACCAGCTGGGGTTAAACCACAATGCTATCAAAAATATTTGTCTACCTGTTGAACAAAGTAATCCACAAGATTTAAGAGCGAAATTTTGAGCTTAAAGGTTAAATTCACCCAGAGCCTTAGACTGACAGCAGCATATGGATATAGCAAGATCTCATCTCACTCCATCCTACTGGGATATTCAGTCCTGCATTGCATTGGTCTTTTTTTCAGTGGAATGGGGAAATGTGAAAAGCTCAGAGCAGGGCTCACAGTGGTGGCCAGTGATGGTGTCTTTCCAGCCTGGGTGTTCTAATGGCCATTGTAATCTGCTGGAGATGAGGTGGTTCATGTTCAAATCCCTCTCTAGCTCTGTAAGAAGAGCTTTGGGACTTGGTTTTCATCCCCTCAGTGGCTGCTTTGTCTGAGAGTCTTCTGGGGTAGAAGCAGACTTGTCTCCCTGGCAAGAGCATTCTGTTTTGAAAAATGAAGTGAATTTATTCACTGGTCAGGACATAAAACTAAGGAAGCCTCTACAGGTCAACACTGACAAGACACAGATGTAATTAATACAGCATTCCAGTTGCTAAACTCTAGGATAAGCTAGGAAATGTAAAAGCTTGATTTCTTATCACAGAAGTTAGCTTTACAAATACCTTTGTGTGGTTTTGCACAAAGGTGCATTTTTACTTCATATACCTCTGCTGCTACCAGCTAAGTGTCAGGTTTGCCTCTGCAGCTCCCTGGCTTTCTGAGGAGTGTGCTACAGATGTAATTTATTGGCAGCACAGCCGCTTGGTCAGGGTGCCCCCATATGGGATAGAGGAGAAGTGATGGGGAAGTTCACTCACTCCTTTCACTCCCCTGTGGAGCTCAGGGACCTCACAGGTGTTTGAATTCAGAGCTTCTTGGAGGAGCAGGAGAGATGTAAGGGTGTGCTTGTGGTACCAGACTGCTTCACCTGGTGCTGCACTGGGATTGCCTTCCCCTTCCTGTCCATGCAGAGTTCATGCTGGTGGCACATGTCCTTCTCTCTGGAGGGGCACCCACAAGCAGGAGCCCAGTGCAGACCAGGGTAACCCCGCTCCCCCAGGATGCTCCAGGGGCTCCCCCAGGATGCTCACGGGTCACGGGATCCCAGGCCAGCTCACAGGACAGGCAGCACAAACAGCCTACAGGTATGTTTGCAGAGACCTAGGTCCCAGCTGGCTTAGGAAACACTCTCAACACTCAGGATCAAAGCCTAAATGCCTTACTGAGACTAAAGGCATCTTAAATTGTTTGGTGCTTTGTCCAGCCATTCAGTCAACCTTACGGGATTTGCCTCTAATTTTACTATAAAGCAATCTGGTTTTCCTATATGAATAAAAAAAAAATCTTAGTTGCACATCAGAAATCCATTTCCTGTTCCCTGTGTTGTGTCAAACATTCCATCTCTGTAGCTTTTGTTTCATATACTCTATTCCCTTTGTTCACAGTGCAGTGTAGAATTGGAGAATTCAGCAACTGGGAAAAAATCATACCAATGTCAAGACTACACTTCCAGTTCAGGATTATTGCTCATAATATTTTCTCTGGACTAGCTCACAGCAGACTTCAGTGGCTCAGAAAATAGTACTGCCCTTTTCTGATCTGGTTAAAGCACTGTTACTCAGGCCTCACACTGGGGAGAGGAATTTCAGTGCAAAGGAGATATTTTCATTGCGTGGTAGGCTAAAAGGAAAACCTTCTTCTAGTGAACAGTGCTTTTCCAAAAAATTACTGAAGAGTCAGAACTAGTGGGCTGTTATCCCCTTAGGAAGATTAACACACTACACCAGGAGCAAATAAATAAATCACACATGCTGTCAAGCAGACATGGGGAAAAATGCTTCTTTTTTACTGAAAATATTGGGCCAAGTGACCTTGTTTCAACCTGGGTTTGGGATCCAGTCCCAGTGGAACAAATGTAAGAAAACTGTACTTGAAATGGCTATGGGGTTTTTCTTATTTCCTTTCTGTTGGGCAGAGTTTTAAAATAACAGAGAAAAATCAAATCCACTCGGATAACTGATGTATTTATTTTCTTATATACACTTAAATATGGCACATCTGACAGTAGTTGTACAATAAACACAAAATGATAATCAAAGCTGAACAGTAGATCAAATAACTCAGTGCTGAACCTATTAGAAGCCAAATCCTGTACACTGAATTTCTGAAGAAAGTTTTACCCAGGAGCTGCATTAGCTAAGGATTCAGAGGCTAAGATTATCAAGTCTCAATTTCTGAACGACTGGCTGGAGACTGTGACTCTATTTCCAATACACAGTTTCATCTTCAATAATGTAACATTAAACTGCTACTTTCCAATCTTTCTTCTGTGCAGCCAGAAATTCATCAGCTGTTGTTACCTCTTAGAGAACAATTACCAGTGTCCCAGAGGATTCACTTGCAGTTAGTGATTACTCTAATAAATAAATGCAGACTGGATTAATTCTTCTGCTATTAATGTGGAAGATGTTCATGTTTACTATTGTTTGAAAGTCAGTGACAGCTACTTTGCAAAGCAGTAGATTTTCAAAGAAAAGGGGAAGCTCAGTCAAGGAGTTTCTCTGCTTTGGGACCCATGAGAACCTCTCTTCTCCTTTGGACAGCGACAATGCCTGGAACAGACTGGTTTGGCAGTTGGGCATGTTCTGGGTTGGGATGGACATCTGTCTTCACAACTGTTTGATTAAGGAGAAAGAACACAAAAGAGAAAAGCATTTTATTGTAAAAATTCTTCACTGTCAAATTCCTCAAATTTTTCATCATTGAACACTGCAATGCTCCCTACACACTAGAAAGGTGTTGACGTCCTACAACAGAGGGAGACAAGAATTTGCTGCCTCACAATTTCTATCTACAGCAACATGTCTTGCAGTGGTCCATTTGTCCAGATTCACAACTTAAGTGATGCTTTCCTTTCTTGAGACCAGTGAAGTCCCGAGGGTTAGCACTGGAAAGTGCTGCCCTTAGACTCTGCAAAGCAGCTGATCTCATTTCATGGTTCAGCTTTGCTCCTCCAGAAATACTGCATGGAAGTCTGGCATTAAGGTATCCTGCATCCAGGTTACAGGAATTTCTAGAAGCCAAATTCATTAAACAAATTATCACATTGCACCCCTCCCACCTGTCTGAAACATATAAATAACCAATTCTTTCATGCTCATTTTTAGCTGTGCTAATTGTTTTAGCTATTTTTATACTTTATATTTTGTGTTTGTCCTTGTTTTCAAAGCTGAACCTGAAGATGCAAATGTTAATTCTTCCACAGCATCTTCCCTGTGAATGAACCTATGAAGTCACTGGGAGTGAATCCTGTGGGGGTTAAACCATGTGAGCTACAGCTCTGCCAAGGCACCCAGGGAAACTGGATGCTGACTATCCTTATATAAACTTTGAGACTAAGCTGCTGCATGCTCCTGGGCCTCTACATTGGACCAAAGCTTTCTGAAAAAATTAAAATTTAACTAATCCATGAGGGCATTTTCTATCTGAGATTTGACACAGAAACCTCAAAACTAATAATACAAACAGATTAGAGAAATTCATGGAGCATAGCAGCCCCAGAACCAGTTTCCTGCTTCTCAGTGGAGTCAGAGCTGGTTGAGTAGATACCTCAAAACTAATAATAAAAACAGATTAGGGAAATTCATGGAGTATAGTAGCCCCAGAACCATTTTCCTGCTTCTCAGTGGAGTCAGAGCTGGTTCAGTAGATTTATATGTGTACAAAATTGCATTAGGTTTAGAAAATTACTTGCTCTGAGGACAAACTGGATAAGGAATGTGCTGTGTGCTCTGTGTGCAAATTTAGGGAGCCTTTGTCCCTAACCATCCATGAGATTGCCTTCAGCTGGCACAGAGAACAGCTGGCACAGGATGGGTCCTGCCTAACTACAAGACTCTATCTCATTGCAAAAACTAATACCAGTTGTAGTACAGTTTTAATCACCATTCCCTAAAAATTAGCAAAAAATAAAAAGGTAGTAAGTATTGACACTTGAATAACGGCCTTGTCCAGATTTCTTAAAAATACAAACAAACCTTAGAGTCCTTTTATACTATAAGTATTGTAATTATTATTATTATTATTATTATTATTATTATTATTATTATTATTATTATTATTATTATTATTATTATTATCATCATCATCTCTCTAGCTTCAGCAAGGCTTTTTATCCCAAGTGGACCTCCTAGCCAATTAAGCACTTGCATTTCTAATTCAGCTCTTGCAGTGTAGACACTGAATGGCAAGGATCACTTACCTGCAGGTTTCAGCATGAAATATCTTGTGTTTTAGAGCACAGCTCTCCTGGCTCTCCCTACACAAATAGCAGCTGCAGTTCTCTTTACTTTGAAAGAAATCTGTGGGACACTTATGTCTACAGATGCATTCACAATTTTCTTCATCAAATTCCATATGTTGTCCACACATAGCCAGCTCAGCAAGAGAAGGGAGTCCTGCAAAAGCACATACATCTTTTAACAGTAAGCTTTACATGGATAAATCCTGCTTTTGAAGAGACTCTGTTCTATATTTATTCGGACTCATACATGTACTTTCTGATAGATTCTAGACTTCACAATTTCTGTTGCAACTTCCTGTGCAGAAAAGGACTCAAGAGGATTGCACTGATTATTTCACTTTATTCTAATTCTGCTATTTCTTGTGGGTTGAACTTAGCACAAAAAAATTTTGGGTGATGTATATTGCAAGAGCTTAGTGTTATGCTTTGGAATGCACAAATATTTACTGGACAGGAAGTTTTAAAAGGATAATCTCAAAAAGGATTTAGTCTTCAGTTTTAGGATTTAGGATTTGTACCCATGACAAAAAGGCACATCCATGCAAACTACCACACCCATCACATGTGTGCTTCACTACACAGTCCCTGCAGAATTTTTTTAGCAGCAATGCTATGTCTACTATGGGGCAAGCTGACCTAGCACTTCAACAAGGAGCACATTCATATTTGTCAAAGATGAAAGAAAATACCTCGTTTCAGAAAAAAAAAACCAGAACTGCCAAGGGAACTCACTGTCTAATATCTTCCCTGAAAATGCACATCTGGAGCACAATATGAAGCTAATCCTAGCAAAAAGGGAACACATTTTGTGAAAGCTTTATTAAAATGCAAGCAGCACATCCCTGGTTAAAGGTCATGGCATATAAGGTGTCATTGGGAAGGTAATTTCCTGTAGCTTTACAATTAGCTCTTGGACATAACCTATGGAATGTGAAATGTAACTTGCACCTCTGCCATCTGATCCCTGATCTCAGTGGCCAGAAAAGGCTTGCACCTTACTTGAAAGAAACTTCCATTATTATTTACTCAGTGATGAAAAACCAATATCTCAACAGAATAAGACCTAAGGCCTATTGAAAGCAAGGAGGGAGTCTGCCCAAAATACTTGGAAGACAAACCCTTTCCTGTGGGTGATAAAACCTGGCATGTGTGAAGTGGTGTTGAGTGTTTCAATCTCACTTTGTTTCAACATCAAAGACAGATTTTAAGTTATTTTGTCCCAGCTACTTGCCAAACACAATGTACTTCAGAGAATGGTATTTTTGTGAGGAAGTATTGAGTGTATATCAACACAAGCCATAATTGCCTTTGTTGCAAGCCACAGATTTTAATGCTCCAAGCTGACTATACAAAAGACTGAGTTAAGAGGGCTCTGGCTATTCTCAGTCCTTCAGACTCAGTCTGAAATAGAGTACTAATTTTTTCTGAACTGAAAAGTCTAACTTGCGTTTGACTGCCTAACCTGATGGGCAGAGGATCTTATCCAGAGTGAGAAAAGATCCACCAGAAACCACTATGCAAATTATTTCTTGCTTATTAACATTAGGAGACTGCAATCAGTAGACCAGTTTATGAGGTTATTTAGCTTTATTTTAGTTTGCTAGTCCAGGAATTGCTCACCAGATTCATTTATTTTTGCCTTGAGTAGTTTATTCTTTCTCTTGCTGAATGTAGCTTAAAGCACAAAGGCAAGGTTTCCTTCTCTGTTTCCTCTAGTGCTATGATTGTGTTATTTTGACCAATTTCCTGAGAAAAACAATTTTAAAAAACTTTACACAGGACTTGGAGAAAAATTTATTTCTTTTAATATTTATTGCCAACAAGTATGTTTAGACGTACACAATTATCACCCAGAATATTTCCTGCAATTTTCTTTGACAAATTAAAATTTTACAGGAGAAGCAGAGGAAGAAAGGCAGTTACTATTCTTCTGCAAATTTTATCCTCTTCCATTTCCTTACACAGAGCTGAAGAAGTATACAGACATGCTCCTGAGTATGCAGGGTATTTCTGTTTGAAAGATTCCTGAATAATTTAAGATTATCATTAAAAGTGCTTAAGTATTTTAAAAAGTTATACGATTTTTTGCATTAAAACAGCTAACGTGAAGGACTGGTTTTGTTTATCTTATTGCTTATTAATTATTTTCTTAAGAATTAAAAATAAAATAATAATTTAAAAAGCAGTACCTGCCCCATGCAGTGTATTCTAGGGCATTTTTTTCTACAGTTAAGAAGATTTCCTAATGCCTGTCATAGGAAATGACAGATGCATGTGAAATAAAAATTTGCACAGGGTGCCTACATCACAAAATAATAGAAATACCTTCCTATGTCCTACTCAGGTTGCTGATACAGAAAGAGTAAAACATCCAAGCAAAAAAACCTCATGAGATGAGGGAAGCACATATGTATGTTTATTTTCAGATGAGTTTCCACACCATAATCCAAGTCTATGTAGGGATGTAGAATAAAAACTTTAACTCTCTCAATGTAAAAAAAGTGAGAAGAAGACCAGAATGAGAGACAAAGAGTTTGGAGAGAGTATGCAAAAGTGTCTTTTTGTCATTCCATCTTTACCTTCTCGTCTGTTGGAGTGCTGTGTGTCTATTACACATTCGCATTTGTCACTGTCCCAGATCCATCCATTATGGCAAAATTTGTTGGTAAAGGGGCATCTAGAAGAAAAAGAAATTGAGATAGGAATCAAAAAAAGTTAATGAGGGGCATCACAGTAGCCATTTGGCAAAATGAGCTGCTGGTGTGCTGGGTCTGCCACCTGTCCCACTGAAGGCCTGGCATTACAATGTGCATTGCTGCTGCAAACAGAAGGAACGGGGTCTGGGTGCCTCTGATGACAGGGGGGAGCTCTCTGGCTCCCAGTGACACAGGAAGGAAGTTTAGCACCTATTTCAGATTACAGCCTTAGGAAAAAGCTACAGTTTTGCAGCTCCACTTTTCCATAAAACAGCTTTACCCCAGGCAGAGTGGTCTTTGTCCTGCAGTATTCATGTTGTGTAACTTTACTGAATTTTGCCTTGCTGCCAGGAGGTTCAGTTCCAGTTTAATTTGCCCATGCTCATGGATGCACAAGAGACTGTTTCAGTGTCAGAGGAACAGATTGACTTTTAGGCCCTTTGCCCCAATGTGCAACTCAAGGGCAGTGATGGGGACCAAATGCAGGGCTTGACAGAGATTTTCGAGCTGACTTCCAGTGAATCACTCAAGCTATTTCAGTTTCTAGACTTTTTGTTTATTTATGTAGCCTTTTCTCACCAGTAGTAATTGTATTTTATGCCACATTTTGGAGTGAGATGTGAGGTCGCTTTTCTCCTGCCCACAAGCCCTAGAGATGCAAACCAAGACTGGATCAAAAAGTGAAAAGCCAAGATTCACATTGATTCTGACCCAACATGCCATAAAGTGTGACAGAGGGCTTTACCTTGAGAACTCAGTGTGCCCTGGCTAAATAATGCACAAGCAGAACTGCTGTGTCAGGCTGAAAATGTCTGTGCACACATTCTCAAATGGCTCCAGTGGAGCACAGTGGCAATATGAGCACTTTGAGTTCCTGCTAAAGAACCTAAAAATCTTAGTGACTCTAGATGCTGCTGAACTGGCCATCAGTTTGTTCTGATGACCATTCACTTAAAATTGACATGGTTTGGGTGTCCTTTCTAACCCTGAGTGATAACCAAGTTATCCAGAAAACATGTTGGGATTACAGAATGAGAAGGGACCACTATAACATGCAACTCAGGACAAAACAATTTCAGTGTGTGTAGAAGTTTGCAAATGAGGGAACTTACCCATCTTCCTCTGGATACTGGACAGACCTTCGTATGATGGTGTACTGCTGGCGCTGGGTGGTTGATGTGCACTTACAGGCCGTGTGATTGGCAATTTTGACGGGCACAGGCTCAGGAACACTTGTCAAGGGAACCGAGATCTCAAACAGCTAGATGGCACAAATAACATTTATTTTTCAGCTTCCATTCTACAGTTAATAGTTAATTAATAATTACAATTTTAAAGAAAAATCCTGTATTCCTTTCCAGCATTTTCCCCACCCTTGCTCTTATCTAGAGATAGTTACCATACAGAAGTGCACTGAGGGTTTTGAAGAGTAAGCAATGCCCATCAAGGTAGGAACTTGCCAAAATGGACATCCTGGTGCTGTATTACAGCTATTAAACACCCAAGACTACTCAAAATTATTTGCAAGCAAACACAAAAACCTCTTTTGGATGCTAGGGCAAAATGGGAAAGAGGTAGGTATTGAGAACTTTGGTTTTGGTTGTACCATCAGTTGAGCCTCTACTACTTACAGAGACCTATTTAACTGTCCTTGGGTATAATCACAGTATGCATCTTCAGGGACCTAACTTAACCTCCACACCCTCCTCAGACAGGGAAGAAACAGGAGTAAATAGAGGAAAGTTCATTCTGCTGCAGCTGGCTTTCTGCAGGGAATCATCCTGGAACTGTCTCTCTGTTGACTACAGCAGCAGCTGAAGGAGCAGAGCAGCCTGCTTTCAGTGCATCCAGATTATTGAGTGATCCCTGAGTGGGCTTGAGGAGGCTCTGGTTCCTTGGGCAACTCTGTGTAGGAGCTGTTGAAGGAACCCACACTCCCTCTGCCCCTCAAACCAGCTTCCTTCCCATGGAAACCAAAGCGTTGGGCACATCTTGGTGTGCCAGCATGTCCCGGCTTAAAGCTGCATCGCCTGCAGGGACTGAGTATTCCTGAGCAGACTGCTTCGACATTAAAACTTACATGTTGCAGTGTCTAACTAGGTGGCACCAATATCCTCCAGTTGATATTTTATACCAAGAGAAGAAATCCTCTCACTAATATGGGAATATGGAAATAATTCCATTAGATTAATAAATCTGGACTGATGGTGGTGTATCCAGAAATGGAACTTAGCTGGGGACTTTGGAGGGAATGCTTATTTTGAAGGATGCTAAAGGAATGTTACACTCTGCAAAATTGCAGTTTTTCAACACACTTATGAACTGCTGCTCGAAAAACACATAAATAAATAAATACTTCTTAGCCTGACCTAGCTCCCTGAGCTGATCAGATGTCTTTTGTGTGTGGCCAACAGCTCATAACAGCTTTCCCCTTCTGGTGTGGAATGAAAGCAACTAATGAGCATTGACGCAAGAAGGACAGGCCCTGATTTATTTTACTCCAGCTATATTCCAGTACAACCAGACACAGTGGAATTACATTCCAACAAACACAAAATAAATACAGAAGTGAATTGGACCTGTTCCCCATAAGGGCTTCAATTTTCTTTTTGAAACAATTGCCCTTGATCTTTATTACAATTTAAAGAAAAGGCTTTTTCCTAAGTACAATTTCATTTATTACGCCAAGTGAAATAGGAATGCACAAGATGAAGGTTTATCAAAGAGGACCAGTGTCATGTGCTTCATCTGTGGGTATGAATCATAGAATCATAGAAAGGCTTAGTTGGAAGGGACCTTGAAAATCAGTTCCAACCCCTTACCCCCTCCCATGGGCAGGGGGGACACCCATTAGTCCAGATTGCTGATGAATGATGGATTGTTTCATCCACAGGGTGGATTGAAAGTACTAAACTTGGAGCTCTGCTCAGCCACCCACTGGAGCAAGATATCTCTGTACATAGCCTCTAGTGGGAGTCTGCAGAAAGAAGCTGTCTGGCTACTCTATGCTCAGTTTTTGGGACTGCTAATTACAACTTGGGTATTGCCTGTTGCACCCATTTAAGAATTGACTACTGGTTTGTGCTTCTCTTTCCCTAAGAGGTGTGTGAACAGGGACATTCAGATCCTGAGGCATGCTAATTAAGAGCATCTGGTATCTCCTGATGAATATGTCTCCTTTTTTGGCTTGCAAAATTGCACATCCAAAATTATTAGCCAGAGCCTTCTTGGCACAGATGAGAATGTCAAAGTGCAGAGGCCCAACACAACAAAATTCCCTGGGGTAAAACCTTGGATACAGAGGATTCCCAGGAGACAATGATCTCAAGGGGTCCCCAGTCCAAGTGACAATATTTTAAAGAAGAATCTAACCTCTGATCACCATGAGCCTGCAGTCACTTTCTCAGGACCTGATTTTCCATCTCTACACCCATAAAAACAATTTTTAATAATGCAACATGGATGTAAAATGCTATTGTACACTCCTGCATTCACTCCACATGGATAAAGAATTAATTCTTCTGTTTGTTATGATAGCGCAGACAGATCTTTCATAACAGGATCTCAGAAACCAAACATCCTCCTTCCCCTCCCTTTTTGGTGAGCCAGGGTAAAAAGAAAACAGATGAATAGCCTCATTTACCGTTTTCGACACGTAAGTTGTACTTGTGTTCATGCAGCTGAGACTCTCCTCGTTGCAGCAGCCTCCACATCTGAACACATTCACACAGGGAGGCTTGAAAAATTTGTTGGTTGTTGTACCCAGTTCTTTGGCAACTTCCACACAGGTTTCCCTTGGCACACACTGAGTCTTTTGCCATTCTTCATCTATGACTGGAGAAAACAGCATTTTTATGAACAATCATGGCAAATCTAAACCTCCTGATTAGTGAAGCAGAAGCATTATATAAATAAAAATGAAGCGCTGGCAGGCCATTTGCACTTACTTGGATCAATTTGCACTTATTTGGATCAATCTAAGGACCAGAGGGACTCTGAGTGCAAAATTATCCCAATAACTTACACCAGCTGCGCCGGCAGAGAGGTTGTTGCATTTATCTGCCTTTAGCTTTCAATGCAAAGGAGCAAAATCTCTGTTAATTCCAGCAGATCAGGTAGAGCTGCACTGATTTCCCCAGTCCCACAGTGTCTGTCTGGCTAGGCTGCCCCACACCCTGTTCCCCCTTGCTCCTGGGTATCCTTTCCTGTTGTCACTTTATCCTCTCTCCGAGCGCACCCCAGCACGGACTCAGCAGGGCCTGGGCCTTGGTGCAAAAGCACATTAATGACTACCAGATTCTGGTCAGAGGGTTTGAGTCTCCTGGTGGATGTCAGCCAGAGAGCACAGTTTCCAAAATGCCCAGTGAAATCCAAGACAAACAGTCTCACACCTCAGCACCACCAGGGGGTTCAGGCTGAATAACAGCAATATGAATTCGAGCGTGAGTCGTCTGTTCAGAACACCGTGGCATCTTTCAAGTTTTGAATTGCTGTAGACTAGTAGACTGGGCTTGACTGATTTGTCAAATTCTGACTGTGAGAAGGAATAATGCATTAACTGTCTGAGCCAGACAGAGAAAAAAGTGACATTTACCTAATAAACATAATACAGTCTTGAGTTTTCTCAGGAGGTGGCTTTCCTTTTTTTGCCTTTTGCTTACTTGATTCAAGTTATGGAATTGCTCACAAGTCATCAATGCTTATGCTTTAAGTTCTTCTTAAAATGATGAAAAACATTTTTCTTCTTTACCCTTTACATCAGGCTTGTGAAAGATGAAAAGCAACTTTTAAACTATTAAAAAAGAGGTCTCTCTTCCAGCACAGTCCACCTCCCTACTATTGTAAAAGAAGTTCCTATATTTACAGTGAAGTTCTGAGAAAAAAGAAATCTTGGAATACTTTTAACCTACAAGCTATTCCTCACCTTCAGGTGAAGATCTGTTTTTCTCATTCCTGACTTTCCTTTTGTTATTTTTAACTTTTTATTCAACTGACTTTGTATACTTAAATAATTTTCTTTATTCCTGAAAAGTCCTTAAATGTGGTTGATTTGCTCAATTTTTCAGTCATGCAGAGAGTACAAGAAATAAGAGTTTGATGTCTGAATTGTGAAGAAAAGGCATTAATTAAGAGAAGAATAATCATTAAAATTAATAGAATTTTCTAGAGTAATGTTAGTTCTATCAAAACACCAATCTAATCCTAACATTAAAATAGAAAATAAAGTGTTTGCCAAGCTCATTAATGTATGTGCATGTAATCACTTCAGATGTCACTTCAATGAGCACAAGCAGCGATGACCTTTCAGCTGCACACATCCTCACTTTATTAACCACTTGTTTAGCAGAAGGGCTGCTACAGGAACTGGCTGCCAAGCAACCGAGTGTCACATCTTGTTCATCTTGTCACCCTGGTCATTTCTGAGACCAGGCACAGAGCAGTTTCTGAGAAATTACTCTGTGACACAGTCTTGAGCTTGAAAGTGCTGCAGTCCTTTGAGACTGAGCAGATCAGGGGAGAATGTGGTGTGGTGAAGTGACACAAACTTTCAGTGAATTCATTGTTAAAGCTTTAGAAAGGAGGAACAAAGTCCTGAATTTTCCCTGATGCAATTTGGAGTGCTGTGGAAGATACTCTAGTGAAACAATGATAAATCTTGACCCAGCCTTCTCATCAAAACATTTTATTAAAACAAAACAGATGCACTTGGCAGAAAGGTCACTGTTTAATGACTGGAAAGGGTGTGGGAAAGAAATACATGTTTATGGGCTTGTGGTTTTTTAAAAGGAGCTTTAGTACCTTGAACATATTAATATATTAGAACAAAAGTACTTGCTGTCCTGGGATAATTCCACTTTTAATGGAAGAATGGCCAGCCCCAATGGGCTTTTTTAAACTTGAATTTCATCACCTTGACTTGTAGTGAGAAAGCTGACATGTCTATCTCAATTTAGACTTTCAAAGGGAAAATAGCAAGCAACTTAATAGCAGTTCCAAGCAGAAAAGTTGGAACAGCTATTAAGAAAACTTTATCAATATGACCATAGTAAAATAGAACCACAGAATATTTTGGTTGGGAAGGGACCTTAAAGATCATCTAATTCCAACCCCTCTGCTGTGGGCAGGAACACCTTCCTCTAGACCAGGATGCTCAGTATTCAACCCATCCAGGTCCTGAACACCTCCAGGGATGTGTCATCCACGGCTTCTCTGAGCAACCTAATATCTAATCTAAACCTACCCTCTTTTAGGTGCAGTACATGCCCTTGGGAAAAGCCCCTCTCCAGTTGTCTTGCAGCTGGAGATACCAGCTTAGATTCCCTGTTAGATACTGGAAAGCTGCAATTAGATCTCCATAGAGCCTTCTCTCCTCCCCTCCAGGCTCAACAGCCCCAACTCTCTTAGCCTGACTTCACAGGAGAGGTGCTCAAGCCCAGTGACCATCTCAAATAATTCACAGCACACTAAATGTCATAGTGACCTTATTATCTGAACATTATTTACAGTATAAATATTGAGTTACACTATTCTGCCATTGAAAAATGCCCATTTCAATGTTCCGTGCCTCAGTAACATTTAATAACATCTCCTTTTGTCTTGCTGTTTTGACAAAAGAGATGTTTTAGTTTTGCAGAAATGTTGGTGTTCACTAAATGAGCAACAGTGAGTAGAGGATTACATCACTTGACTTTGGGTACTCCTAATAACTATGAATTTTTAATGGTTTTGAGTAAAATTAGAAGGGTCTGTAAGCAAAATGTTTATCACTATTAAAAGCTGTCTTAATTTTTCTTCATGTGTGTATTTGTTTTAACTTTTTTTTCTGTACGAAATTTCTGTGAAAAGCATAAAGCCATGCCTGTGATATGAAAATCCTCTTCAGACAGGCACTTGTATACACATTTTTGTGTTGTGGCTCAGAGAAGCAATTTAAGGCCTTTGTTCAGACATCATTTAGCTGAGTAATGGTGTGTGAATGTGGCTGGGGTTGTTGTAAAAGTGGTATTGGAACAGGATCAGTAATATCTGATTTCCCAAAAGGAAAGTGATATGATAATATCACAGCAGGATAAAGACAACAAAGATTATCTCAGCCTGTCCTTCATTAGGATACAGTTTATCTTTGCTGTAGGATGTCCATTTGCTGGACCAAAATATAGTAACTGATCCTTTGTTTTTTCATGCATGAATATGTAATGCCTCTTGAGCATCACAGCTACAAGCAGCAATATTCAGACTTGCTCCAGATGGAAGGAGTAGGTTGTGATTCTCCACTTTTAGTTTCTGGTTG
Source organism: Zonotrichia leucophrys gambelii (assembly GCF_028769735.1). Taxonomy (NCBI): domain Eukaryota; kingdom Metazoa; phylum Chordata; class Aves; order Passeriformes; family Passerellidae; genus Zonotrichia; species Zonotrichia leucophrys. The sequence goes on along the minus strand of NC_088169.1, from coordinate 18,131,227 downwards.
GTTGCCTCGAGGTCTTTTCTCTGGAGAAACTTCCCCAAACAGATCAAGGTTAGGGCAATGCCTTCTTTCTCTCAATTCCCACACAGACACTGCTGCTGGTGCAGTGCCTTGTATCAGAGCACACCTAATAAAAAAGGGATTTCTATGCCTGCAGTAAAGTTTATTCATTTCTGCCTGCAAGCAAGTCCTGAGATGTAGCACAATGCTGCTCTCCAGCCCCTCATCCAGTCATTCTGACATGATTTTTGTACTCCTCTTTCTTTTGTGCACTGACAAATCCCTGAAGAGTACATCTTCTCTTTGGAGAGTATGCAGAGAAAATAAGCCTGATTTGGCCACAGAACAGGGAGGAGTACTCAGGCTGTTGTCTGACACTTTTTCATACAAAGTAATTTTTGAGAAATGCCCTGTTGTTTCTAGTATGGGTATACTCTAGGAAAGTCCTTACTTATTTCACAGTTTACTGCACAAGAATCAGGGAGGGGCCTTGAAGCTGAGCTCAGACTTGGCCACAAACCTGCACCCACCTTTCAGTGTGTCAATATCATAGAAAGCAGCAGCAAATCTGGTGGAGCGATGGGAAGCAGAGCGGGAGTCCAGGTTGGCCAGGCTCTTCAGCTTTAGCCTGCATTTCCACAGCTTCCAGTCCTCAGAGTGAGTGATGTGGAGCAGCTCTTCCAGGCTGGATGCTCTCCTGATCTGCTGTTCTGAGCGCTCCAGTGCTGACAGAGATGTCCTCTGGAAGGAAAGGGGAGGTCAGAAAGGCAGCACTTACAGCCTGTGCCCAGCACAGCACGTGGAGCATTTGCACCAAAGGGCAGCATGTTACTGAGACATCTGAGTGTGCCTGGGAAAACAGCAGCACACAGAGCTGCCCCAGGCCTTGAGGGTGCCCAGCACCAGACTTATGTGCAGGATTTGTGCCCACATAAATTGGGAAGGGGAGATGCCCACTTCTTCACCCTCTTCATCACAGCCCTCAGAACTATTTGACAAATGCAGACTGTACTGTGTCCCTGGCAGACACTGGTCACATCACTGCAGTGCCAGAGGGAATCCCAGGTCACCCTACAGGGAACCTGGATCAGTTCAGCTGGTGAGCCCAGCCCATGTGCCTCTGCAACAAGCTGCCTTGGGTACCAAAACTCTGCTTCCAACCAAGAGACACCACTGCAGGGGCAGGTGATGCAGCTGGAAGCTGCACAAAGTTGAAGGGCCCATCCATGTGGCAGGCAAGCACATCATCCAACATGCTGCAAGGTGCAGGATGCATCTGCCATCTCCCATTGTGACTACACTTGGGCCCTGCCCATGTCCAGCCTCAGAGCTGTGGCTGTGCAGCAGCATTAGCGCAGTCATTGCATGTTCTACCTGTGTGATGCTCACGACCATTCTGCTTCCACTGGAGAAAGTGCCCTACAAAGACATGTACCATCAGTTTGAAGTTAATATTCACTTTAAAAATGAGTGTTTAACACTTCATATTGCTCAGCATCCTGTAACAATAGTGCTTTCTTTGGCTGCTGCTTTCTGACATCTGTGTTTGTGTCTTTATCAAGGCACTGAGTATTTATTTCCACTGACTCACCAGATCTGCTGAAAACAGTCTCCAACACAAGTAAGAGGTTATCTCTGTAAATGTCTGTGTTGCACTGGGCTGGTGCTCTCTCAGCTGTACTCTGGTCATACAGTGAACTGTATTTTTTGACTGGAAAACAAAGGGCTGCAGTGCCAGCTGTCACAAATAAAATTCCATCTTTTAAAGCAAAGCTGTAGTACAAGAGGCTGTCCATGAGGTGTGCAGCAGACAGCAGCCTGAGCCACTAGTGAGTGCTCTGTGTAGGGCTGGGGAAGGAGTGAGGGAAAGGGCCACCTCTAACAGGAAGATTTTTAGATGAGGTCTGAAATCCAAGCACTGGGTGCATCTGTTACTTGTTATAAAGACATCTGTGGCATTTAGTTTGCAACAGTACAGATGTTAGCCTGTACGCATGGGCCAAGTTAATTTTTGGGTAATTACCTTTCACCGACCTAAAATTCCTTAAGTAGTTAACTCAGAAAAAGTTGTTTGCTCTCCTTTTATGCCTGTACAGAACATTATATTGTGCTTTAGCAAGTTGCCATATTTCATAATAGAGATGGCTGCTTCATAGGTGAATGATTTCTCATGCATTTCATATGTGGTAAAAACTAGAAACCCCATCTCAACACTTATGAACAAATAGCTCAGAAGGAATGTGAATACTTAGCACCAGTAACTGAATTTCTAGACAGTTTTACAAACAAGATACCCAGAATTTTGCTGATCCAGGAAAGCTGAAATTCAGCTTGAGGTCAATGCGTCAAGACTTATTTGTTCTAAGAACCACAGCTTATGTTCCCATTCTCTCCCATTCACAAACTGTCTCCTTGGTCTTGCAAAACATGCAAGTGTAGGACCAGAACTGGCATGGTAATGGGACCAAAGACATCAAAACTGAACTCTATTAAGCAGTAACTTTTTTCCTCTCTCTTTGCGGTACAAAAGAATATTATAGCTGAATCAGCACCCAACACTTCTAAACTAGACTTAATTTACAGAGAACCTGTAAAATGAGATGATAGCATTCTGGAACTTGGAAGATATATCTCTGCACTTCTTGTAAAAGTCAGCAGTTTGGGATGACTAGCTTCTTAATTTCTCTTACTCCTATATCAAGAGGTTTTATTAATCACAGAATTGTTAACATTGGAAAAGACCTCTAAGATCATCAAGTCCAACCATCAACCCAACACCACCACTGTGTTCACCACTAAACCAAGCCCTGATTGTTAGATGAGCAAAATATGAGCTTGCCTAAGCTATTCAGCCCTGAAGTCAATCTGTTGCCCCTTCTCTCACCATGTTTCCTAACACCTATCCAAGCTCTGCAGCTGGATGGGATTGCCTGTTGCCCACCATGATAACACAAGAATAATTGTATTCCTGCTTCTTCTATTTCTTATATTCTTCCCAGAGGGAACGCATTTCACAGCTGACCTTTTAACTTCTTCACAGGATTCCCTATCCAGTACAGAATTTCCTGGCACCCTTTCCCATGACAGTAGCACTACAGAGATAAAGGATGGTCTTTGTCTCTGGGCATCGCTGACACTAGGCAAGATGGTGAGCTGAAGGCACTGCTGGTGTCTACAGGAGGTCTCAATCTCAAGTAATTACAGGATTTTACAGCAAGGACATCTACTTTGTTAATGAGCTGGTTGCCCTGAGCTCCTTCTGCAGCAAAGACAGAGAAATATAGACACTTTTAGAGCATGATTCATTTGAAATCACACTGAAAGTCTTTTTTCTGGATGACCAGGAGGGCCAGGCTCACCTGTTCACAAGAGGTTTCAGTTTGGTAGACGTTTGATCAAACATATCTCAACACAGCTATCTGGGATATAAAACATCTGAAGAGAAGCACCAAATTTTGTTCAAATTTTGCTAAGTGTCAAAACAGGAACAGTGAAAAGCCTATGTGTTTCTTTTGATTTGTTTGAGACTACTACAACGCTCTTATCCAAAATCTTGTTCTAAAAGCTTGCTAAAGCATAGAGCAGACAGTTAAGCCACCAGAAAGACATCCTCATTGTAATACACTTTGACCACAGGGGTGGCTGCCCACAACCTACAAGCATTCAAAAGTAAAAGCTTAAAAAATGAAAAGTGTCAAAGTTGCATCAGCTCCATCAGCAGGACAAAGCCCTACAGCCTGAACTGCTTCTGCTGGCCATCCTCTTCCTACAGCACAGCTGCACCAAGTGGATCATTGTCATCAAATCTTTCCAAAGTGCTCAATTCTGGTCATACTATTTTGAAAAGGACAGCACCAAATAAAAACACAGAACAGTCTCAGATAACACCATGGATGAAGTGCCATAGGGCACCATGCAGGTCTGGAGACTTCTTTCATTTACTGCTGTTTAAATTCAAGTTCTCTTTAGATACAGACATACTGTGGCTGACTGAAAAGACTTAGAAGAGTGAAGCTTTGGACAGAAATGTGAATAAATCTTTCAAAATGTGAAACTGGAGGAGGGTGTTAGATTCAACAGAGTCCCAAACTTTCCTGCCATTTGATTTAGGACTTTATGCCCTCTCACTTTGATAGCAAGTGGAAAGCAGTTAAAACTAGCATTTGAACAGAGGGGAGCTCTTCACTCAGCCACAGAGCAGAGCAAAGATACAAAGATGTCAGACTGACATTTCACTGACATTTCTGGGAGATCCAGCTCCTCACAAAAAGCAAAAGAGGAACAGAACCACTGACTGCTTCTCCTGACTGTAGCCATTTGCACATGCTGTTTCCCACTTTTCAGACATCAGTCTCCCTTTTTCAGTCTTTCCCTCATGACTACATTCCTTCCTTCCAGATTCCCTTCCCATTCTCCACTCTGCTCTCAACATCTTGAACTTCTTGGATCCCACTGTGCTTTTATGTTGTTAATTTTCACTGCTTTCCCCATATTCAGCTACATGGGAGTCTAGTGAAACCTATCTCAGGCCGAGCTGCTCAGCCTCCTAGTATAAAGGAACATCATTTTTCTTTCCCTTCCATGCCCCAATCCAACTTTCCTTCACATTGACACAGATTTTGGTAGTCAGCTGAGGTGAGTTGTCATGATTGTGGAAGCTGTTGGTTGTAATGGTTGCAACCAAGATGTGGAGCAGAACTTCACTGCACTTGGCATGTACACATAGGGACCAAAATCATGAACTCCGGACCCAGAAACAATAAAATATACATTAAGAGTTGGGAGAAAAACAAATTAGACAAGGGGTCTTTGGGAAAGGACCATGGCAATGCCATTTCCATGCTCCCAAATGAAAAAAATTACCTGTGGAGCCATATTACTGGAAAGCTCCAGATGTCCTAAACTTTGTGTACCCATCAATGTACAGCCCATAGTCCACCAAAGACATAATGCTATTCCCTGTGAGAAATGGCTGAGCAGAATTTATCAATAACAAATATCAAAGTAGCAGGTTTAAGTAGTTCATTCTTATCTCCTCAGCTTTCTGCAGCTATTAGTGTAATTTTTCTAAGTACCTTATCAAAAAACAGATCCCATAACCCAAAATAAAAACCAGATTCCTAATTTACTGAAGTCACATGTTTTTCAAAACACTGACCTCTCATATGTTCCAAAATTATTCTTCAATTCAAAGAGGAATATCTGTTTTCCTCTATTTTGGCAATGAACATTCATCAGGAAATGATAACGCGAGTTGCCATTGTGATTTTTGGATAATTACAACTCTTGTCCTTCCAAAAGAAACCATAATGGGCTATCTATCTTTTTCCCAGTAATCTCAGATGCCAGAAAAACCCTAAAAGTAGTCAGCACTGGAAAGGAACAGGAGAAAAAGCAGTGATACATTCAGTGGCCTTTCCCACCTTGGACACTGACTAAAATCAGCCACTGAGTTCATTTCCCCGCTGATTTATGCTAGTCCAATGTTTGGCTTATGCATCATGTCATACAAATGCACAATCCCACAGACAGCCTGCCCTGTTCAAACTGGGCTCTTTCTTGAGTATTAGTATTGACCATACCCTATCAGGGGCTGCAGCTCTGCAGTTTGCATCTCTTCTCCGTCCTTGACAAACTCCTAATTTCCTGCTTAGGAAAAATAAATCAAAATCATGTCTAAGAAAGCCAGCAGAACCTATCTTTGAAGAACTCCTTTTGTTTTTTCCTTGACATGTGCTGCTCTTTTCTGCAGCATTTACAATGTGTTTCAAGAGCTCCTGGAGGTATTTTGAACAACAGAGGAAAGATATGGAGTACAACAGTAAAAAAATGGCCTGCTAAGGTCCTAAATTTATTTGAGGACTTATAGCATAAAACCAAATGAGGTTGTATTTAAGAAAACAGATGCATGAATGATCTGCATTGATGCAGATGAATAAATACTTTGTGTGCATGGGGAGGCAAAAATGAAAATTGATAGAAATTTTTATTTTGCTCAATCTGCCTGCATTTCACTCTGTACTCAACCGTGCTTACAGACCCAAGAAATACATCCTGAAAGCTTTACACATGATTACTTTCCTTAAGCCCCAGTCTCACAGTCTTTCTCTACAATAGGACATAAACCTCTGCTTAAAGCTAAACACATGTAAGAATTCTTCTGATAAGGAATGTTTTTCTGAGTTAGGGTCACAGACACTGTCATGGCAAGTGCTGCATAAATACCAATGGAAATTTTCAGCATTACCACCGTGTCTGGGGCCAGGACAAATGATTAAGGAACCTCTTGATAACCTTGCATTGTTTTATGATCCATCCCCTCAGCAGCTAAGCAATAGAAAGAAGGTAACAGATTTATCTTGCCAGTAAAAGCAGATTGTAGCTGCATAGCACAGTGATGATTCTCTTAATGCCATTGTATCAAAACTTGGTCAAACAGGCTTTAGATAAGGTCAGACTAAAGCTTTCAAAATTAACCAGTCTGGGGGGTGGAAGTTTTGTCTCAAAATGAGGGCACCTGAACACAAACAGTGCTGGCAGCATGTGAGCACATTTGAACCCTTATGCCAGCATTGTGTGCTTCATGCAGCTGCAGCAACTGCATTCAGGTCAAGAGAAGTTATGTAGAAGACAAAGACTTGATGCCAGAACTCACCGAACCAGAAAGTGAATTCTCCCTGTTCCAGTGCTGCCTGAAGGCTAATCTCAGAACTAGATTCAAACCAGTTTAAATACTAGGGAGATGATTCATCACCACAAGAAAATACCAAGGAATTTTGCTTCTATGTATGCTACACCTGAAAACAACCTCCTTTTCTCTTCCATGATGCATTCCCCAAGGTGATTTTACAGTGTATAAACTGATTATAGCTGCAGGCTCATCTTGCGGAGATAGAGTGCCTACAGCTCCCTGCCACCCCACAATTATCAAAAATAAAAAATAATCTGGTTCTATGCTTCTATTCACCTGATGGAATATTTATCCATCTGAACTATTTATCTGAGACTCTTCTCATAGATAATGGAGAAAAATAGGCCCACTAGGTGAACATTCTTCCGGTTCTAAAGCCTGTTGAATTATCTGTGCCTCCAAAATGCCTCTTCGCTGATGCTGAAGGATGAATTGGCAGATCACCAGCTTAGCTGTAGTGAGGAGACTGAATCCCACTCAGCTGAGAGTAGTCAAATGAGATTAAATAACCTCTCCTAATCAAAAGCACAAGCAATTTATGGGGTCTACAGATATAACCATCCTGGAAGTGCAGCTGCACCAGGGTCAGAAGGGCCTGGGACTGGCAGGAAAAAGCACTCCATTCCCTGCCCCAAAGCCATGGTGCAGTTGCCCAGCCATGCTGTGGCTCCCAGCACACAGACTGTGAGCTGATGTGGCCAAGTAACTGCAAGGGAGCTCCCATGGAAAGTTTGGTTCTCTCTTGGCAGGAAAATGCCAAGCAGCTCCTGCCATTATGATGCCAACACAAAGAACTATATTTTCCAGTAAGAATGGCAACTCTTTTGAGGGTTTTCATCATTATTTGTAATATTTTTAGCACTATTGTGTCTCCTATCAGTTTGGAGTCAGGTGAAAACACAGAATGAAGAGATGATAGCTAACCTGGTGCCTATAGCCAAAGCAAAATATATGAGAAAAGAGAGGAAGGCACTTATCCAAAGGGAATACCAAGGAAACACAGGAGATATCACTCAGAGTGAAGAGCCATGATTTTTAGGTATCAGGGGCTCAAACATTGCCAAATTTTATCATAACAAATATTGTCTATAATACAGCATCTTGTATCCTGGGGTGTTGCATAACAGGAAATAAAACAGTGAGAGAATCTTCTGCAGTTTGAAAACATGAGGCTTGGAGGAGTGACTTACTGCCCTATCAACAAGCAACTCCAGCACCCCATAAATATCTATCATGAGGCATCTAACCCTGCCACATGTCTGACACATATTAGCATGCAGTAATTTTATCATCACTTTTCATTTCCAAGGAGAGAAAGAGCATTTACTTTTCAACAGCTCCAGTAAAATCATACTTTTGATTCTCTGTCAGCTATGAACTTCTGATATATGAAGTTGCATCTCTGGCTATATTCCCTCTGGAAGCATCAGTGTACATTATTAGTACAAATAAGCTATTTTTAATTATAGTGAACATGACCATAGAGAGACAAAACAATTAGATATTTTGACTTCCTACTAAAATTATTCTCTGAAACATGATGGGCTTGTCATGGGATTTTTAAGTGCCTATTACAGTCTTTGTTATCTCAAAAGCATGGATGAAATTTCAGGAGCATGCAGTACTTCAAAATATTGTAAACAAATACTCAAATCTCTTCTAAAAATGTTTCATCTCTCTCAGCGCACTGCCTTGTCCAGACTGAACATTCATTTGATCATCACTGTTACCACATTAATAACCCGAAAGGGCGTTCTGTTTATAGTGGGGACAAGTTTGGGCCCTGTGAGACAAATTTCCAGCTGTCACTTTTTAAAGAGGGTTTTTCTCCAGTGAGAGCTATATTGAAAGCATGCAGCTGTATTGTCCAAGTATATAGCAAAAAAAACCACAAAGGGGTGGAACTTCTTCCCTGAAAAAGCTCAAGGACTGAAGAACAGGCACAGGAAAATTTCACTTCCCTCAACCAGAATCTGTGCAAAACCTCTCTGCAGTCTGCCTTGAGAGTTAGAGAGTGTTGCCTGGGCTGTGCATCCTCTCAGGAAGGGGTGACTGTGACCACAGCACTCCATCCTGAGCTCCTGCGTGCCCTGGCTGCTGGAAGAGAAGCTGCATAGAGCCCTGGCTGTAAGAGGAGCAGTGTAGAGTTCTACTGTGCCAGAGCACACAAAGAAGGACTGACAGACATGTCACTTGTGGGTTGGGAGGAACAAAAATGGTCCAACTTACAGTCTGGCCAGGTGTTGTATGAGGTGGCAGAGGGCTGACAGGGGGACATTGACCTGAGGCTGTCCCATTTCTCACTGATCCATTTGTGATGTTTGAGGGCCTCTTCTGCTAAACCCTGCCAGCATGACTGAGACACAACACCAAAGGAGGAGGAAGCTCTGGACTGCTCCACCTCATGTTCAATGTGGTAAAAAGCTCCCTCCAGACATTCCTTCTTGAGAGTCTTCCTTCTTGGTCTCCAGTTTAACTTCCACTGAAGAAGGAGACCTAATTACCCATTTTCTAAACTTGGTCAAGGCGATAATAAAACAGCTTCTACTTTAGCTGAAGATGATATGTTTTCACAAGTAAATCATATTAACTTCTCTGGGGCTTCAAGAGAACAGCTGTTTTATATTTTGAATGGCCTTTTAACTAGAATAGATCTTTTGTAGTGTTACAGCAAACAAATCAGACTTCTTTCACTTTAGTAGCATGCTTACATTATAAAAATCCTTGGAGATGAGATATTTTGGTTGCTGTATTCTCTCTTGAATAAACCAAAATATTGAAAGCAAATAACTGAAAACATCAGAACTGGACATATTTTTGTGGAAGCATAAATCTCATATAATTTCATATAATTTTTTATGTTTAAAGCAGAGACTGATAATATTTTATCAAAATACCTCTTAGAACTATAGACTTTTAGCCAGTTAGGTCTTTACACCAAATTGATGCACTTTTCTTTCAGCCAGTAAACATTTTGAGTATCAGCTTTGTCGCTCTCATTAAACAGATGCTTCTTCCCACAGCCAGGTCTTTTGGCTCTCATAGGAAACATCCTCCAATTGTGATTTTGAAGGTAACAGTATCCACTGTGCATCAGCTTGCTGGCAGTAATGGAAAGCTGGAGTGGTATATTGTGGCCACATTTCTCTTCACAGAGAAAAACAAGGCACAACTTCCCAAGAATATTTCTGGGATTCACATTTTCTGAACCTCAGAGAAAGAAAAAACAATGCTCATCCAATTGCTGATCCTCTTGTTCACAAGTGGAATGCATTGTGGAAGATTGTTTACCTGAAGGGAATTGGTAATTGGATTCTGGTGTGAGTGTTGTGATTCAGTGACCAATTGAATCCTGTGTGTGTTGGGACTGTTGGCTGACAGTCATGAGATTCTGTGCACTGGAGTTGAGTTGGGTGCTTTTGCAGATTCAGTTCAGATTCAGTGTAATATAATATAGAATAATATAGTATAATAAAGTAATGAATTTGCCTTCTGATATCCATGGAGTCAGATGCATCATTTCTCCCTGCCACAGGGGTCACCTTGTTTCCGACAGTATTTGAAAGAAAATATTTGGTCTGCTAAGTTATGGATTTTCTTCCTGTTCAAGCCTAGTCAACTACATTGAGAGTTTAGGTTCTTCCTACAGTGATCAGGCAAAGTACATTCATTTGGTAACTGAAAAAACACAGATGATCTGTCATAAATGTCCAGTGTGGTAACTCACCGATATATCCTAAGTTCTGCTGACAGCTTTGGGAGTCTAAAAGTACATTTTCGGAGCTTCTGCTTATAAGCTTGTTCAGATGTCTTGCATTGCTGCAATGTGTTAAGGCAGATGTTCTGCTCAAGACAGAGCTCAGCTAGAACATTATCACTTCACTGTACACCAGGTTAGGTGCTGGCCCAACACTATGACAGGGTACACACATCAAAAATAGCATCTTAAATGTGTTTACAAAGAGCGTGTCCAGGCTGTAGTCACTGTCTCTTGATATTTGCCCATTCTTTGGAAGTCACTGGGGTTTGGAGAGTGAGTTTGGAATGGCTCAGTAACAGAGACCTGCATGAAATCAGATGACTATGTGTTCTTTTAATATTTGAAAATATTATTTAATGTGACGAAGGGTCCTTCAGTGAGTGCTTTCATTGTTTTTTGGGCTTTCCCCAAGACACTTTAATAAATGTTTTGGAGGTATGGCTAGCCAATTGGACAGCTGGGTTTCAAAATGTCACTCACAAAGCAAAGCCATTGCCAACACTGGATGAACTTATGTTACCCCAATCACACGCACACATTTTCCTGGAATTGTAGTTTTTCTTGAGTAATATTTCCCTAGCAATTCAGAAAAGTATCCTAACATGGTTTCTGAGTCATGCTGCTAATTAAAGTGAGAAGTTTTGCCTGTCTTTGTGGCACATTCTCTGTGTGCAAAGTGACATATGATATAGTAACATGATGCAACTTTTTTGCAATTCACGGTGACTCAGATAGAATTCCCTGCCCGGTGCAGCCGGTGACCGTGCGCTGTCAGACCCAGCACAGCCCGATTCCCATGAAAGCACGGCTCAGGAAAACCCATCCTGATGGTGAGCAGGGTGCTCACCCCTTTCCAAACCCATTCACGTGGTGCCCACACTGGGTTGCCAAATCCACGAGTCCAGCTCCACACTGCGCTCAGTAGGATTTTGTGGAAGCACAGGGACCCTAGATGGCGTCCTACCACCAGCTGAGTGCTCGCACACCTTAACTCACATTTGGGCAAAAAACACACAAAAATACTCAGCTGCCCTTCACAAAGCAAGGAAGCTGAATTTTTCTTAATGCAAGAAAGCTAAAATAGCCTGTGCAGTTCTTCTGCTGTTCATTGGTACAGAAGCCCATGTATCACTCTTTCACCAGGATGTTAAAAAAAATTCTGTTTGGTCTTCCCAAAGGCAAAGGGGGTCTGTGCAGCTGTACTGGGGGCACTCAGCATTTTGTTTGCATTCCTCAAATCCCAGCAAGATGTATGACGATTTGCAAAGCATGCTGGGGAGGTAGGAAGCAGGTGGAGAAGTAGATAAGGGAATGGCACATAGTGAAAGGAATAAGAAATTTCTCAGGAATAAGTGTTTCTGTAGGAAGGTTACCATATCAGATTTACTTCCCTGCAGCAGCATAGCTCAGGTCATTTTTCCCCCTCAGCAGGATGATCTCAAAGCCAAGTCCAAGAAAGGGCAAAGGCTGGTTTTGGAACTGGACTTACGTGCTCTGAGAGAAAGGCCTAAAAGAATCACAGATCCCACTGTATGAAAACTATAAAATATATAATATAAGTTTTTTAAAGTGGGAATTAGAATAAAGGATTTATCACCTACAACAACAGTAAAAATTTATTTTTCCCAAATGCCAGTATGGTGTCCCCTGGAGATAAGACCCAAGTAAACCTTGTCTGGAATAGCAGCAGTGTTGATAAGAATGAAAACTGCAGACACCATGGCAGAGGTCTCACCAGCCAGAGTGTGCACCAGTTTTTCTTTCCTGTTTTCAGGCAGATCTTTTCTCTGCTTGCCCCCTGTGGGAGCCTACATTGATCCCACCACACCATTGGTTATAAACAACAAAAATGCCTGTGGGGAAAAAGCACCAGTAGGCTGCAGAAAACAGAAATAAGCAACACTTGCTGAGCCTAAGCTGATGGCTTGTTGTGGTTGCTTTCAGATCACTAATTACCAAAAAGATAGTCCACTGCCCTCTGAACCTGCCTTCTTGCCTCCCCTTGGTCCCACAGACTTTAAGATGTGAGCTGCAACTGATGGCAAAGTTTAATTAGTGCTTAATTTCAAACAGCTGATAATTTGGTCTCTCAAATGCTGCATCTGAATTATCTACACAGCCTGGTGTACTTTTCCAAGTTCTGCTCTGTCCTCAGACACTAAAATCCTAGCTGAGATGGACTGGATTGGATCAGCAGCTGGGAGGGATTTTTTTGCTCTTTCTCATGAGCAAGAGCTGTTCTTGATAAAGTAGCAGTGTGTTAGTAGTTGCCTTTCCAAATTGATAACAGCCAAGGACGGATGCTCTGTGGCATGAAAACAATACAGGATTGTTCTGTTTGCCTTCAGTGCACCTTGTCAAGACAGTAGCAGATAAGGCAGAACAAATTGCCTTTCCTCACAACTTCCCTGATAGCTTCTCCCTTCTGAAGGAAAAGCACAATCATTTCTGAAGGAATGCTGTAAGTAAATTTTCGCACATTTTTGGCTCATTGTGCCTATCAGAGATGATAATCACAGAGAATCAAAAGCAGCAGACAAAACTGGGAGAACTAAATACTTCTGAAAACCACAATGTCATAATATTTGTTTAGAAGTGTTTCCTAACTTTGAAAGGAAGCTGGATTTGAGGATGAAAATCCCGGTTTAAACAGAGGAATTGTTCCCAATGACATTTCAAGTTCCATTTTCTAGCAGTTGAGCACATTGCTGGAATTTCAGGAGTTGCCTTTGAGGAAGAGATCCTATGACACAGAAGATTGTTAGAATCTAACTGTTCTAGAAACTGAGCAACATTTGCAAGCAGATTGTAGAAAGCTGTGAAGATGTGTCTGAAAACCAGTGTCAGTTATAATTACAGAGACAAAAGCTTACAGCCAGCTCTGCTGCTCAGGTTTCCTCACAGAGCTCTGTTTCAATTGTACAGACAGACAGACTGCAGCTGGCTCTCAGAAAGAAGATGTAAAGAGCTTCCTGATCTTTTCCGCATGGTGTGATGGCTCTCCAGTATTTCCATGCCTTCCCAAGGGCAAGGCATTCCCCACTGAGGTGGTCCAGGCCTCAGGAGGGTGGGGAAGTGCTGCTTCCCTCTCCCCAGTGGACGAGGACTCTGTACCAGATGGGTTTGGAGTGGCTTTCTGCTCTGTACAGTTCACAGGGACAGTAGGAGATGAAGAAGATCTGTTTGAGCAAGAGCGACCACAGGAGGCTTGAACAATGTTTAGTGCAGAAGTAGAAAAGATTTAGCTGTGGAAAAGGAATGCATGTAGCGAGAGCAGCCATATTTACCTCCCAGCTAAGCCCACCCTTGGTATTTTGATCAGAAAGCCGCTTTGTAGCTCAGGGACAGTCCTCAGGCCTGTCCACTGTGGGTTTCTCTCTAACAAAACCAAAGGAGGGTTCAACAAGGGGAGAACACCTCTGCAAAAGGAAAAGGCTCTGAGTCTGTTTAACTTGGAACTGATCAGTTCTTCCTTTCTCTTGCCTTTGCCCCAATGCTTTATTAATAATGTGAAACAGCAGAATTGAGGAGGAAAGCAATGAGATTTTAATTCTCCAAGATCAAAACTTGCTGCCCCATTAGAGAGGCAGTTTTAGTGTTGGAAGGCAGAAGCAGCTCTGATGGATCCTTGGCTTTGCTTGGCAAAACATTTGCCTCAGCTCTGATGAATATAGGACATAGCTCTTCACATCTAATTTTAAAATTCTGGAAAAAGTACTTTATGTCTGTTTCTGCTCTAGGAGAGGAAAAATTTGAGGGGGAGAGACAGTGAAATTTGCGGTTCGCTAGTTGAGAGGTTCCAAAACGTAAGAGACTGGCGGGACAAGAACTTCAATAAGGAATTTTCAAAGCATTTCCTGATGAAAAAAACCTTATAAAAATAATTCTCAGTCTTCAGAAAACCCACGTGGAAATCTAATTCTTCCATGAGGACTTTATATATTAGGTTGGCATCCTGAACCAAGCCATTGGAAGGCAAGGGCCACCCTTGACATCAGTTCAGCTCTGGAGCCAAGTCCTGTTGGACACCTGTGTGGATTAGGATGTTCTGTCTGAGGCTGCCCACTGCTTCCCACCATGAGCCTGTGCTCCAGTTGGGCTTCTGACTGGCACACATTTGATGTTCAGGCTGAAACTTTCCATACCAGATGTCTGCCTCAAAATTCATTTAATATTTTTTTGCTTTCTCTGTCAAAATGGTTTGACTGCAGTGGAGGATGAAAAAAAAACCTCCTCCTTTATCTGTGAAAAAAAAAATTCTGTTTCCCTACTGTGAATCACAGATGTGAATTTTTTTTTTTCCTCAGATGTGTACCCTGCTATCTTTGAAAAAAGCCCACTTAGCCCTCCCAGGGCTTTGCAGCAGTCGGGTGCTGTGCTGGTTCCATTCAGGAGCAGAGCAGGACCTGGGTGCAGGCCACCCATGGGTGCAGGTCCAGCCTATGGGGCTGGAAGCACAGGACCTCCCTTCTTCCCCCTCAGGCCACAGGGATCTGGCATCCAGGGACAGGGAGCTGCTGGATTTGCCTGTGGGAGGGAGGGAAATGAATACCCATGGAGGAGGGCAAGGCCTGGCCAAGGAGGCTGAGATCCTCTTTGGAGATCAGGACAAAAATGGGTCAGGAAAAGGAAAGCTGGGGCAGTTAAACCACAGGGACAGAGAAGGAAGCTATGGATGGAGAAGGGAAGGAGGAACCATGGTCAGATATGACTGGAAAACAAAAGTGTCCATTAGGGATGTTGCTGAGGAACTTGGACAAAACTCCCGAGGGTCTGTGACAGAAGAAGGATGTCCCCATCCGGGAGGAAGCAAGTGGGAAGGAGGGTGACACTTGGATAGCACATCAAAAAGACCAATTGGAAAACTGAGTCCCTGAGCCCTGGAGGTGAGGGAACACAGGCCAAGTACTGGGAGCAGAACAGGTTGGGAATGGAGAGGGGAAGGAAGAGCTCTGACAGGCAAGTAATACACATGTACATGGTGGGGAAAAGAGATTCATGTGCTCAGAAGAGGATGGAGTTTTTGAAGGGTTAGGAAAAGCCAACTGCCATGGAGATGCTGGATCACAGCAGCTTGTACATAAGCTTTTTAACATTCATGCCTTTCATCAGGATATTTGAAGGGGAAAAGAAAGTATTTAAACCCTTAGCCCCCTGAAATTCTTGCATGATACCAAGCTGATGCCACCTATGGTTTGAAGCATAAAGAGCTTTAAAATGTCAGGTGTCCTGGGCAGAGCTCACCTAACTTGGATTCATATAACAGGGGGCAGAGCAGGTTGCTGGTGCTTTACCCTTCCTAGGTCTCATCAGTTGTGTATTAGCTGCATCCTGACCTTGTGGGTTTTATCCAGGCAGTGTTGCTGTTGATCTTAAAGAACTTTAAAAAAATGATTTAGGGTAAGTGAATGCAATACATCATTTCGGGGTACTGCAAATTCAATTTGAGGTGTAAATGGTAAAAATAATCATAACCCTATGTACCATCCAACACTGTAAAATGCAGTTTTGTGGTGTATTTCCACATGTGTACACACACAGAAGCCCACAGGTCATACAGGAGAAAACAGCCCAGAAAGCTAACATTCTATGTAGAACATTAAAAGAAAAACAAATGGTTTAGCCAAAAGCCTCTGTCTATACCAAAGGAGCCAGAACAAGCAGTCTTTTCTTTTTGGCAATCAGCAGCCGATGCAAGTGAAATACAGCATTTGAGTGTGATACCTTTTTGAGTGTGACCTGTAAGATTCCTTTAAGATAGTCTTGGAAACTCCCTGTGAGTTGCTACAAGAACAGTAGCCTGTGGCTAAGCTGGCTGCTTGACAGTGGTAACCAAATTTCAGTGAAAATAATCATAATTGCACCTATGTTGGATGGACAATCCTGTCACAGAGAATGAACTGTAAGCCAGTATAAGCTAGCAAGAAGAGCTCTTGCATTTACTTTAGGCAAAGTGGATATGGATTCAAAGTTTACAAAGAAAGGGCTTTCTAGTGGTTTTACTATTGTGCTGAGCAAACTTGCATCCCACATGTGGCTAGAACTATCACCCCTGCCAATTATGAAATGGTTACTGTTCTGTGTTAGAAAGCACGTTCTGCTTTAAATGAAGTGATTCCTGCAGGTACAAAACCAGTGATTTGTCATGCAGTGCACACAGTTAATGTATTAAACAAGGCTTGTTACTCTGGTCCTAATGCCTTCAAAGCATTGATTGCTGGGGTTGTAAATTAAAAGCTTGAGCAGTCAGCAGGCATCAGTCATCCTGAGGCACACACTGCTCAGCACTGCTGACTTACTGGGCTGGCAGCAGCAGTCTGCAATTAGGCACACAACCTGGCATTTCTTTCCTAAAGCATAGGTCAGCATGCAGCAGGCTCAGAGAATAGTGTGTGGTCATTGCTTGCAAGCAGGAGGTTTTCTGAAGTGAAAAAAAATATTAGCTTGTTTTTCTCTGCTAGTGAAAAACAAATAATTTGCTCTGGACCACACACAATTAATCATTTTTGGACAGACTGCACGTGTAGAAACTTGTTCCAGTTTTTGTTCTGATTTTTCTAAATGATTGTCATGGATGTTCTCACATTGTCTCAAAGCCAGATCTGAAAAATCCTTCTCTCATGGTGAGGGTTCAGCTTAAATTTTTTTTCATGTACTATATTCAAAAGAAAAGTTAATTTCCAGGCAATGTGCTCTATTATTACTAGTTGCTATTTATTTTAAAATCCTATATAACTTTTTCTAATGAAGAGAAAGAAAAATATTTCTCTGATATCTGCCAAACAAGTGAACAACTGATGAACACGTGTTCTTACAGGGAAAATTTCAATGCCAACATACTAGTTCCTGCAGTTATAAATACCTGAAATAAAAAAGTGCATTTACCAAATAGTCTAAATACTCTGACTCGGGCTTCTTTTTCAGAATTTTCTTTTATTTTCCATGACTGAAACTAAAATTTTAACTCAAGAGCAAAGTATACAATAAGTACTTAATAACTAGTAAGAAAAGTAATAAAATATGAAACAGAGAATATGGATTTAAATTCTTTGTAGATTCATTTTCCTCTAGGGCTGCTAAACATCTCTGCAACTAAACCATCACCAAACAAAAAACCAACAATCCATTACCAAAACAGCAAGAAACCCACTACCTTGCACTTTAAATGCAGCTAATTCTGGAAATTTGTATTATTAAGAATCACAGTAAATAAAGTTCACTTACCCTCACAGAAGCATTCTCATAGTCAGATCCTTGCAGCAGATGTAGAAAAGAAATTATGAAAATATTCACAGTTGCCCACGGTTTGTACATTCTGATGTTTAAATCCACAGGTTACTGCGCAGTCGTTGTTGTACAGCTGGAAGTGTCTCTTTCCAAAGGCATTTCTCTACCACCAACACAGAAAAGCTTCCAGAATTTCTCTCATAAACTCACAAAGGATTCCAACATCTGAGAGTAAATATCTGTCTCTTCACTGCTCAAAACAATTGTAAGTTCCTCTAGAGAATGTAATTTCTTAGAGCAGATCTTAGATACACTTGAAATAAAATCATGATGAGGTTTTAAATAGATATCTATCTGTATGTGTACACATACACACTCACGAGCGATCAGGTATGGATTCCAGTTAATGAAGGTAATATATCTCCCATCAGGACACAAGGAGACATTCAAAATCCATCTGTGGTCCAGAAAGTGTAAGAAATCTGCTCGATTCTGTGCTCGGTGTTACAGCAGGCTGTTAAGATGGTGTGTAATGGCCAGTGCTTGGAGCCGAGAGCTGTAATCCAACTCTGTATGAAAACTTTTTTCACAACCTTCATGGAAGCTTGCAGAAGCATGTGTCTTAAATCTGATACAGACTTTGGCAGTAACACAGGCAAATTTTGGCTCAAATCCCATTTTCTTCCTACCAATAGCATAGCAGTTTTTAAACTAACTGATGCAATCTAGACTGCCATTATTTTAAAGGAGATTACCTGAAACATGAAACTTTAGCACACGTTCTTACACCACACACATATTTTATGTTATTTCTCTGAAAGAAAAAACAAAAGAGGGCGGGAAAAGAAAAGAGAAAGACTTTCTTCCATGTGTTCTATCTTATGTGTCAAAGGGGTTTCTGAATAAAATTTTAAAAAGCAAAGTTAAGAACTAGTTCTGACAACAAACAAGATTTTGATTTTTTAAAAGAAAGCTCATGAAGCTGCAGTATAAAAGGACAAAATCTCTTTTTATTGCAACAAAACACAACCAGCATTCCTGATATGTATTTCCTCTGTATATTCCTGCAGTTTAAAACAGAGATTTAAAAACAGAGATCAATAATTTCAAACTATAGTGAGGACAAAGACCCCAATAATTATATATGTTAAATCTGTATTGCTGTACTCATATATATTGTGTTCAGGAGAATAGTTCCATTCTCACAAGTTTTAGTGTTTGCAGAATCAGACTCCACAGTTGTTAACATAAAACAGTCTAGTACATAATGCTTCAGAGTCCTGGTTTCCTGCCTCTGATGTCCTGTGATGTCTTAAACAAGTGCTGTCTTAAATAGAAGTTACACTTCTCTACTTACCATTAGGTTGAATAATTTCTTCTTCAGTATTGACCACAAATGGACCTTAGCAAGAAAATTATTTTAATCCAGTCTTTCCAGGTGTTTTCTGTTAAATGTCATTAGGTTAAAAAAAAAATATGTAACTCTATTATTTTTTAGCTTTGTCTTTTCCCGTTTGATTTGTGAAAGTGATCTATTTCTCTTTTTTCTTCCTCCCCCACCCACCCCACACTGGTTAGCCCAAGGACAGCAGGAATTTCACCTCTTTGAAAGGAGAGTGAAAAAGCTGCTTTGTCAGTGTACCTGCTGCTCCCCCCCTGCCCCCAGCTGCCAGAGGGTTTTTTTGCGCAGTTTTGCACAGCCCGTGCTACCAGGGCCATCCTGTGTCTGCACTGTAGGCTATAATTAACATTCTTTAAAATATTTCATTCATCATTTTAAATTATTGTGTTATCTATGGCTTATGAAAGGTCACCTTGACCTCATTTAATGTCTCTGGCTTGCTTTTGATACTGATATCCATCCCCTTGCAGGAGCTGAAAGCCTGCTAAAAGGAATGGATATGCCTCAGCCTCGGATGCACAGCTTCCGAGTAAGGGATCAAACCAAAAATAACCTCTGTGGGCTCAGGACTACAGGAAAATAACTTTATATCATCTTGCAGTTAACTGGAGGGAGTGTCTGGCCATACTCACCTCTCATTTATGGGATCATTTGGAGCACAGACCTGGAACCACAGGAGAGCCAAGAAGCAATATGTGCTTCCAGAGGAGGTGAGTGGGATCCTGACAGAGCCTGTCTCCAGCACAGTTCAGGGATGAGCTGCTCTGTTCCCTGGTAGGGCTGGTGCCAAATGCCCACAAACTGCCCCGAAGGGACTCTAAGCAATCTAGCATTAGACAATAAAACCTGTTTGATTTGGAAATGTCGGAGGGAAACACCTCTGTGGTATTTTCTGTATGATGTAGCTCATTGCTGTTACTTACCGATTTCAGCTCTGAATTACAAATTACAATGTTTGGAAAGACCAGGCCTGTATCTTTCTCAAAGAAAACCATTCATGAGAAAAGGTCACCCACCTCTGGCTTTGGGGGCATTTTGGCAGGAAGACTGAGCTGACCCTCAGGCACTGAACCAAACTCATTTATACCAGAGCAAGTTAGATGCTGCAGGCAGAACACAAACAGTACCCAGTCTCTCCCTTAGGACTCAGACACAAAGACTGGCAAATAAAGGGAAAAATCCTCTTGTTAGCTGCAGAGAATTTTAAAGCTGGCTCAAAGCTGCTAGAGAAAGCAAAGGCAAAGCAAGAGAAACCAGCTGATAGGACAGCACAGAAACTCAGACAATGAATTTCTGGGAAACTTCTTTCACCATCTGTATCACTGTGCTCATCCCATTCCCTATGGTTCTTGTCTCTGTCCTCAATTCCAGATAAGAAACAGTGCTCCCTTCAGCACCACCTCAGCTCTGCTCCTTACACAGCTTTATTATGATTTTTCCTGCCTAGTGTTTGAGAACAATTTAAATACTTTTGTGTTGGAGCTCGAATCTCAGAAGTATGGTGAGATTATATTGCAGACTGCCTGCAATAGTAGTGAACAGACTTGCCGTGTGGACAGACACCTCTGTTTTCATTTAATTTATGGACATAAGTTAACAATACACACACTCTAGTTTCTTCTTTTATCTCAGTTAGCTGTTGTGGAACCACCCACTCAGTTCTGTCCAGAGTTTGGGGTTTATATTTCTTTTGAAATCTAACACTCTCTAAAAAGAGGCTTAAATAAAATTTATATGACTATTTAAATTACTTTTGTAACTGAAAAATCAGCTCCACAGACATCAGCAATGCTAAATACTGCACAATGAACTGAAATTTCAAGCATTTATTCCAACTTTGGGTAAGCAGCTAATACATTAATATTGTGGCAATGAGTCAGCTCTTTACAAGAAGAGCCTAAAAATTTGTTTAGTTAAATCTATTTCTAATGTTGATCAACACTGATATCTGAAATGGATGAACAATACAGATTAAAACTTTAAAACTATTTATCTACAGGCATTATGTATTATTTTTTTTCAATAACATTTGAAGTATGAGTCTTTCTTCCAAAGTAATAGTCTCACATGGCACAGAAACCTAGAATCACTGATTCCTATTGTCTGTTTTTGTGATGGAAGACAACATATAAATGACGCAGAACTTGGTCAATGAATGGATTAATCATCGTTTCTTGGTACTTTTATGATAGGATAGGCAGACCAAGTGCAGTGTATTTACTAGAATTCTTCACCATGATGCATTGGGGGTTCTACATTTGGACTTCACTGCACATAAAGAGAAACAAGGCCAGTACAGATGACTAAAACTAAAAAAACAGCACCATATTTAACTCATGCATTTCTTACATGCACACCCAAGGAACAGAAGAATTTCTTGACAGTGCTGAAAAACTCATGTTCTTCAAGCTCAAATCTTTTCAGGTGAGACAGTAAAATCCTGCAGTAATGTGAAAACTTGGACCTGCAGAAAGGCCCATACTAGTGTCATTATTAGCCAGAGAAAATTAAAAGGGAACACCTCAAACAAACAAAATATCTTTATTTGGAAAAATGTAACAAAACACAAAGGAAGATATTTTGGGCTTTTAATACAAGAGTAAGCCATAAATCAATAGGGCTACTTAGATCAGGGAAGGTTCGTGAGGATATGCCCTAAATAAACTCCAATTAAATTGATCAGTTTGCAAAGTTGAAATGGAGATAAATAAAGGAAGTTCATAGCCTTTACTTCAAACAAAGTATTGTTTCGCCAGCTACTTCAGACTTGAAAACTCCACACCATTTGAAGTTCCAGTATGGCACAATGTTCAGAATAACATAATTCCCAATGAAGGTCATTAAGTATTTTCAAGGTGATTCTACAAGTAGATCTTTACATTCCCTCTAACTAATTCATACACAGAGGAACTTGTTTTCTTGAAAACTACATAGAAAAAGAAAAACTGGGAGAGTTTATAAAATATTGTGAACAAGGATCTAACTTAGATTTAATAAACACTCATAACATAGCAGTTATATGGCAATCCGGTCACTTAATGCATGTTATTAAACTAATTGTCAAGTAATTATTAAATTAAAAATATTTTTGAAATAAAAAACCATTTATTAAAATGGCAACTGGTATCAGAAATTTCTGTGAAATAGCAGAATGCTTGAAGCATCACACTAATGCTAAGCTGGATTGATAGAATTTAGGGCAAAAAAGAAAAGTTCCATGCGCAGAATCTCAGATTCAGAGCATGAGCAGACTGTGCCAAAGCTGGGCTGTCAGAGTGATGGGGACAGCACCACAGAGCCAGACCCAGAGCCATCCCTCTCACCAGCCCCAACCCTGCTTCATCTCCTCAGGTTATTCTTTATTTAATTAGATCATTTAATTGTCTGCTTGCTGCAGCAAACCGGAGCTCACAGCAGGATGCAAAACCGGCCGGGGAAGAGGGGAAATCCCAGTGGGAGCCTGTGCTGCGCTCCAGGCTGCGGTGGCTGAACTGCTATCCACACCTTCATCTAGCTGGCTGAAAGTTCACAGGGAATGTCTGCACAGGCTGCAAACACACCTTGGCTGAAGGGCAGGCATACTCCCAGCTCCCCACAGCATCCCTGGCTCAGCCCTCCCCTGCTCAGGGAGGGACACCCTTGTTCGTGGAGGAGCCTGTCAGCAAAAGGCAGATACACATCACAAACAAACACTTTGCTTGTTGAGCTTTTACAGATGTAAACACTGTGTACTCTGTTTTTGAAAAGGCTCTGCCTCAACCTCATGAAGAGCACAGCTGCCTTGTTACCCTTCACTAGTTCACATTTGTGATGTCTAATGCATGGAAAGACAGAACAGCTCTCTGGGGATGGCTGCTGTGCTGAGCAACAGCTTTATATCAAGTGTGAAGAAACTTGTGCTTCTTTCGTTTCAGTGCTTCCTTTGTGTCTGTTTGGGTAACTCCAACTTCCAAGAAGTCTAACCTACACAGAGATACCTGATCCAGAGAGTAAGAGCTCTCTCTGGATTCCAATTATTCATATTTATCTTCAATAATGGGAGCTCTGTGTCTGCTTGTCTTCACACCATCTGTGTTTACATACCTGTTAATGAGGGCACAACTGAAACAATAATCAAAGTTTAATTACAAAGGTGTGTAGTAGCTTTCATAAGCCTTTGTTTCACTTGTTATTTTATAAGTTCTCATTTCTTTCTACAGAGAAGTGGGAGAAGCTGAGCATAAAGATAAAATAAGTCTTGCAGTTAAGGAGAAGAAAGGGAAAGGAAAAGGTGGTGAGGTAGGGGATAGGTGAAACAGAAGAGAGAGGAGGAAGGAGAGGAGGAACTCTGACTGAATGACATCCTTCACATCTTCCATTGTCTGTAGCCAGGCCTTTGCCTCCAGACTGACTGTGAAGCACTGGCTGGTGCTCAGGTACATCTGAGGATCACTGCTTGTTCCAGTCAGGTCTGAAGCAGTTCACAAAGCCAAGGCAGGGAGCAGTTACCAAGAGGATGGATTCCACACCCAGAGCTCAATGGCTACATTCAGTCTGAGGCTTCATCCTCAGCTACTGTGCTGCAAGAAAGGGAAGTGTAACTGCAAAGCACAGTGAGTATCCAGACTGCTGAATCCTGAAGATGTTGCAAACAAAGCAGATGAATTCACTGGTTCTCATAAGGAAGAAAATAATAATAATACGTTCTCATTTTCTCCAGCACACGTGGCACTGTTGCTAAATTGCCCTGGGAATTGAGGAATGCACAGCTTGCACCAACTTGTGCAACTGAACAGACATTTGTTGCACTGTGCACATCAAGCCCAGAATTTCTCAAGAGAAAGATGTGACTGCAGGTGATATCAACATCCTTAACCTTGCAGTCTCTGGTGAGGTCTTGAGCAAGTCCACATGGCAGAGCAACATTACAGCTTGAACTTCAAACATTTCTTCTCATCCAGTAGAGTCTCACAGCAATATAATTCAATGACTGTAGAGTGGATGGTGCCAGAGGACCAGCTATAAGACATCAAGGAGACATCTTTTCCATGAGAAAATCCTCATTTATTCTAGTGACTGTTGCATTCTCAGAGGTCAAGAAGCAACTATATGTTATGGGACTGGAGAGTTAAAGCAAACTTGTGCAAGAACATTTTCCTGAAGAAGTTATTACCACACAATCACCTTCAAGTGCTCCTGGAGAGCTTCACCCATGTCATCACAATACTCCTTGAGGTAAGGAGACTTTGTGACAGAAGTGGAAAATTAAGATTAGTTTCAACTTTTCAATTCACACACCAGGCTAGAATTTGCCACAGGCTCCCATAAGCAGCTGGTGAATCTTTAGGCATAACTTTGTCTATCAGAACAGAATATAAATAGTCTTACAGTCACATCTACTCACAGTTAGCTTTTGGAGTTTTTCTGGACTTTCTAATCATATTCAGTCTGCTTTAAAAAAGTTATTGGTTAATGCAATACAGAATACCTCAAGCTCAAGTGCCTGGCCAAGTTCCAGATTTTTCTTGCTTCCTTGTTCTGATGTCCTGTCAGGGAGATGTGGCCATGAAATAAGAAAAACAACACCCTAGGAACAGTTTCTGTGCCAGAGCCCCAGACTCTTGACCCAGTGGGTGCAGCCAGAGGATGCTGTGAAAACATCCTGCCCCTCAAGGCCAGCAAGGAACTCCATGGCTAAACCCCACACAAGACAGCCTAAAGATACCTTTAGTCACCCTCCCTGCCTCCATCTGTCTTCATTGAACACAAAGCAGCTTTTTGTAGGAACATTCATCATTAAAATGTCTTTGGAACAACTGCCTTTGCCCAGAATTTCTCCTAAACAGAGTCTTCTGCTCCTCATATGGCCATTTTCACAAATAAAGGCTACTAAGTGATCAGAGAAATCAGGCACAGAAGTAGAAGTTAAAACATCCAGAGGCAGAAAATTTTGTTACAAGTCCAAGGATAACTGAAACAACATTGTAGGAAGAAGGTGATAAGGAAGGGATTTATATCTTTATTTTCTACAGGGAATTTCCCTACTTACTTCTGTAGCACCCTGAAGTGACACCCCTGGAGCAATATGTACATATATAGCAGATGGTCAGAGGTCCATGGGTTTAGCATAATCCTCCTTGCAGGGAACATCCCAAAAGTGTGCACACAGCCATTGCAAAGCACTGAAAGGTAATTTCAGGACTTATACATATCTGAGGACACTTTAGGGTAACAACAGTTCAGTAATATGAAAATAAAACCTTTTGGTGCAACTTAGAGTTTGAGGATGAAATGGGTACTGTTTACATTTTGTTTTGCTGCTTTGACACTCTCAGACACTAGCCAATACAAGGACAAATCAGTTCCCTGATATCAGCAGGGGAGAATGGATGAGATCTCTATTAAATGTTTAGATAAGAAAATGTATGCTTCAAAGTGTGTATATTGCAAAGTTAATCTCTAGCTCTAATAGGAGGATTTTAAGCAGTTCTGTGTTTTTACAAGAAATCCACCATTTCCTGTTTTTATTACATCCTATTGCTATCAATAATGTGTAAGTAAACACAGTTTGTCAGTCTCACCCTATATATTTCCCATTGAAGACAAAATAAAAGATGGCTTGGCTAGCTGACCCTTTACAGAGTTTTCATCCCTGCTTTGTTTGTGCTGCTCCAGCTCTGCCTGCATGCAAGGTCCAACGAACATTTCAGATCCATCCTCCTCTGTCCAGTCACCTGTGTGAAACAAACTCCTTATCTCTCATGCCCTTGCACTGCAGACATCAGGGTTCAGGGTTCAGGTGCCCTCAAGGCTTCTCCAAGGACAGGAGGTGCCCTGAAGCAGCTCAGAGAGTGCCCTGACATTCATTCATCTTGGAGCCTGCTGGTCTCACACCCAATGCAAAATTGTTTTGCTATTGGTGAGTCTGCTTCCCCCACAAGGGCAGGAGTCTGCTCAGGTAACACAGAAAGCTGGATGGATCCCCCACCAGGAGCAGTGGTGTAGAGGAAAAGAGCTCACCTGGCCGTATAAACTGTGAGGTTTTAACCAGAGTGTTTTATAATGTCACAAGAGCTCTGAGGAACCTCCTTATCCATTTGGGAATTACCCTGTTGTTGGTATTTGATGAATATACCATGAACTTAAGTCTCCAGCACTGCCTTTTGGCCAGGGTATTCATAACAAAATCTTCCAAGTTCAGAAGGGCAGCCAGAGAACAGAAAGCAAATCTACACTGCTTGAAAGAAAAGGGGAAAGACAAGAACAAAGTGAAATAATGAGATATTTATTCTTAAGTCCATATCAACTTCTGTATTATTCTTTAAACACAGTGGAGAAATTTTATATAAAAATTTCCAATTAAAAAAAGGGAACACTATTTAGATACTGAAACAGGAGTTACTTATTTAAAGAAAAAATAAATAAATAAAAATCAAAGAAAGCAGGCAGACATTAATCCAAAGGAAATTAAGCCTTAATTACTCAAAAGCTCTCTGGGAATAGATCACTGCTGTAACATGTTGAAAAACAGTAATAGTTACCTTTATATTAAACTTTCAACAGGTTTTAAAACACTGAATAAAAAGCCCCATAATGTCCTCTGCCTAAATGTACCTACATCTTCAGTTCTAGCTGTTCTGATGTCTTCAGTCTGACAGAAAATCTTCAGTAACAGTCTTCAAGTAGACAAGATTTTAAAGAGCCGAAGATGTTGCAAAATCTTTTCAGGCTCCACAAAAGACACTAAAAAGCAGATTTTAATCCAATAAGCAGGTTTTAAAGAATTTATTTTTTTTCAGTATTGATTTGGAACTAAGAATATCTGTATGGTGTTAGATATTAAAGAGGCAGTGACCGAGGGCTGAGTATTGGATCCCTGCTCCTCTGCCGTAAGTCACAGTTACCTTGCTCCATGGTCCTGCTTTGGACCACTGTAGTTGGCTCACTCCAAGGCAACAGCCACGCATGGTTCTGACAGTAGATCATTCCAGAGATCTCTTTCCAAGGCTGAAGCAAGGGGATTCCCTGATTCCCCTCACACAGAGCTTTACAAGCAGGCTTTGCTTCTTCAAACACGCACAAATGTCTTCCTGTCATGCCCCAAGGCATGCTACATGCATAATTATGGTCTAATAATTAAGTCATTAAGGATAATAATGCTTAAAAAGTCTTTTAAAAGGGATAATTATTTCTTAAAGCCCCAGGAACATCACATGGAGCTTAGAGGAGATGTCTGGCCAAATGCTTCATAGCCCAGATTCAGTCAAGTTGCTGTCAATCCTGATGGGGTGGCCTGAAGCACTCTGGACAAGTGTCTTGTCCTCAGGGAGAGATCCTGTCCTTCTTTTACTCAAAATCCAACAAATAATCCAAGAGACTCCCTGAGGGTTATGAAATATGTGCTACTAGGAATGTTCTGGGCAGATCTGAATCTTCACTGGCCTTTGATACTTGATGTTACTTGATGATACTTCCCTGATTTTAATTATCTTCTGCCATTGAGGATCAAAAACAAATACAGCAAACACATTTCAATAGATAATTAATTAGGAATCTTTCTGCCAAGCTGGACTTCACAGTCAGGATATTCCTCTGGCATGCATAACACCCCACCCACCATTTTTCTGCCTACAATACAGAGCACTCAGCATAAAAGGAAGCAGAGCTCAGCAAAAGATCAGATGAGACAGAGGGTGAGAGGATCCCACCCTGATGTAGATTCATGAAGAACCATAATGACTGACTGAGGCTGCCTACTTTGCTTCCCCAAAGAGACACTATTTCCCTATTACAGTCTTAGAGAAGATCCCCAAGGCTGGAAAAGTAGGCCAGACACAAAAGAAACTCATCTGGAGAATAGTTAGCATGCTAAGTGTAACTACAGACCTATTATTGTTGTCCTTTTGTCCCATTTTTGGGAAAAGAGACTTTGTTCTGGGATAGCTAAATTTTTATAATGGCAAAAGACATTTAAAAGAAACGATCAGTCCAAGTTAAACTAATCCTGGTGATGTCAAAGAAAAGATCCCCTTTACAATTCCAACCTCAAAATTAACGCAGAGGCTGAAGGATTGATGTGTATCATAACAATTAAGAAAAATGTGACCATTTAATGAAAGACATAACCATTATCAAATATTTAGGAGCTTTCTGATCTGAAATACTGAGAGTAGGTTTGTAAATTTATGCTTCAAAGGATGCAAGGAGGTGTCAGGAAGGTGATGAACCAACAGTTATGGCATATGGCAACGTCAGCAACTCTTATCTTCAATCTTATTCAGAAATCTCCTTTAGACCACAATCATTAGGGCAGAAATACCTTGCCTGCTCAAACTGAGCAGTCTTTGTCAGTCAATACACTATGGTGAAGTTCCAGTTTTTGTTTAGCATCCTCAGGATCTTTGAATAAAAAAGACATTTAAATAAGAATTTAAATGCAGGAATCAGGCTGTATGTTTTTTCTAAACACTTCTGATTTTTTTTTTTTGTCAGAAATATTTATGTTACTCTTACAATCCATTTAAAACCCTTAAAAGAAAGTTTTTTTTCCCTTGAATACATCCAGA
Organism: Zonotrichia leucophrys gambelii; assembly: GCF_028769735.1. Classification (NCBI taxonomy): domain Eukaryota; kingdom Metazoa; phylum Chordata; class Aves; order Passeriformes; family Passerellidae; genus Zonotrichia; species Zonotrichia leucophrys. The sequence continues at coordinate 18,102,605 of NC_088169.1, read as the reverse complement.
TTGACTCTTTCTTAGTGTTGACTGGAAGAAAGTTATTTTCTCTCTACTTTTAAGACAGATATGTGCAACCATCCTTTTCTCAAACACCAGATATAAAGGATGGCCCCAAATATTTTGTTGTTTCATGGATTACTGGTCTTCACTGTCACTGCATTTCCATTTAACCATTAAATACCATTTTTCAAAGCCACGTATAGGACTTTTTATGTAGTAATCTGAAATTTGAATACATCTAGAGTGCCTTTTTCATAAAGGGCATATGCACTCCTTGGAGAATTTATTTTCTCCTGCCCTTTCTGAGAATTCTAAGTTGCAGATTATTAGTACAACTTTGCCAAAATATTGAACTTCTGACTTTATATGAGATCATTTTTCCTTTCCTCACTTTTCAAAGGGATGGCTGGAAACAGCAATGTTGTGATATGAAAGATCATTTCTGATTACACATAAATGTAGTCTCCCTGGCCTGTTGCTGGACTGTCAATTGTCTTCATGGTTAAATTACAGAGCTTTGTCTATCGTCCCAGACACTGAAGTCAGTTTACAAAAATGGGGAAAGCTAGCTATATAAAGATAGATTACATATGTAAAATATGTTGCTATTTATACATAAATTGCTTACAGAAGATTTGCAGAGTAGCATCAAAGACAATTACATAAATGTTCACAGGCAATTTTTTTGATACGTTATGAACATTGTTATTTTTTGTAAATCAAAATGTTTCAAAAGACAAAATACATATTACATGTCTTTCACTTATAAATACAGCCAAATCAGATAAGAAATATTTTCCATTGCTAACCTGGGCCAAGAATGCTAACTAACAGCACAGTTCACAAGGGTCTCTCTGAAAATAGCTGTTCTAAATATGTGGTTAGATTAGGCTGTCTAAACATTTGTAAGAGCTCAAGGAAAGCTATCTGGAAAGGCTATCTTTCATTTCTAATTGTAACATTTTCATAGGGTATGACTTTTATTGGCTACCACATTTAATCCCCATTGACTCTGCTTCCCTTCTTCTAGTACTGAGCATTAAGCAATAATTCCCACCATCTTGAGACACACAGACCAGACCAATTAAACTGTAACACACATATTGAAATTCTGATTACTGCTCCATGTTTGGGTTGGAAGTAATGAGCAGACTTACAGATTGCCCTAAATCTCTTAGCAAGAGAATAAAAACTGCAGACATGAACATGGAAAAACTGTCCCTGTGCTCTGATCATCCTCTTCATCCATTGATGAAGCGAGAGAGCACAGGAGAGCTGAGCAGTCAGAGGCTGCAATACCACACTGAGGTCCCTCTGCTGGGCTGGGCACTGTCAGGGGCACATTTTCCCTCTGGGTTTCTCTCTGTGGGTGGCCCCTGCCCTCCCCAAGAATGTGCAGGCACGCAGCCCCACAGAGATAAAGGGGTGGAGAGCACTAAGTCCTAAATCAGTTCCAGCAGGTGGGAAAACAGATCTGATATATAACATTGAGCATGTAAATAATAATCTCATAATATAAACCTCTTCTGTGGGTATTTTTTTTTAAAGCACAGTGGTGTCAACAGTGCTCAGTCACTGAAGAGGAAATGAAAGCATTAAGCTGTCAAAACACCAGCACGTTGTTCTGCTCAGCCACAGACTTCTGTTGTTTTTATTAAGTGCAGCATCTCACATACTTGCAAATCTTGTCCTCTTGCCGTTTGCCACAAATCTTGTCATCTTGGCGTGCACCAGAGTGCTGCTTTTGCAGAGTTGAACAGAAGCTTCAAGGAGAGTTGAATACAGATTTACCAACCATACACAGTGCCATGAATAACCTTTATTCATGGTATGAATAAAGGTTACCAACACTAGAGTATAATGTGACAAAAACCTATGTTTAATATACAGAGTTTTGGGAAACAGATAGAAAGGACATCACTGAACTGAACTGAGGGGTTTCACAGACTTGGTCTGTTTAAGCACAGATGGATCTGGAGTTAAAGTCTGTAAGCCTTAGGTACCATTGCCACAAGAAGATATTTAGAAAAATGTCTTTTCTCCTTGATTCCAACCTCAGAGACAAGGCAGTGAAACAGACTGGGAGTTTTCTTAGTGTTGCCTTATGCTCACTTGCAGTCAGCAAGGTCATTTTGGACAACGACTGACTTCCATGGGAGAGTTTAGCAGCTCCTGCAAAGGCTTAGTGTACATTTGTGTGTGTGTCAGCCCTAGCAGGCAACTGCAGCTCCGTGCTACTCCTCTGTTTTGTGCACATAGAATCTTGCCCAAATGTGCTCTGAACAAGCTCCAGGGTGAATACCAACACAGCCTTTCCAGTTTTGGCTGTGGGAGCCTAACAGTCTCCTGTGCATTGAAAATCTGAAGCCTAACTTACCCTCTGAAACTGCTTGCACTGGGCCAAATCACTCTCTAAAGGAACTTATTGGTACCTATAACTGGATTCATTTCCTCTAACTCTGGATTTTTACAAACAAGAGTATGGGTTTGTCAGACCAAGCACATGCATGTGCTTTGAAATGGGGGTGGTGCTCCAGTGAATGTTTGCCTCCACTGTAGTGGAGTCTGGGGTGACTGGCTCAGATGCAGGTGGATTCAGTCCTCACAGTCACAAGCAACTCCTGCAGCTGCTGTTCAGCCATGTAATAAAATCACAGTGCTTTCCAGATGCATTTTTCTTCTGCCTCTCAAATATTGCCTGGAAAATGTCAATTTCCTAGAAACATTTTAAATTATTATGCCACAAGGCAGCAACTTACTGCTTGTACAATTCACAACATATCCCATCTGGGGTTGTTGTTCCGTGAAAATTGAAATATTTGTGTCCTTCTTTTCTCAAGGTGAAATGAGGTCTTCCAAAATTTTCTGCAGGTCTCTTAGTCTTGCAGACATTTTGTCAATTTCTTACATAACTTCAGACTAATAACTAATAACTCTTTATGCCTTAGTTGCTATCCTGTAGCATTCACCTCTAGCAAAAGATTTCTCTTTAGATCAGCTTACTCCCTATTTTATTCAATCTCTTTGTTTTGATATTACATTGTTTTCACATTTGAAAGATTCCCTTCATTATTATTACTGCTTTTTCCCCAAGGTATGCAGGCTTCAACAGAGATTCCTTAAAAGTAAGGAATCAGCTTTTGTTCTGTATTGAACAATCCTGCACTATTGCTGTAAGAAATAATTACATTCAGTAGAAAACATCGTTTACTATTCTGAGATGTCTTACTGGAGATGCTATTCCAAATATTACATACACATTGGTTAAATTCCAATACTCCACAACTGGAGTATTTTTTCTCTAGTATCAGAACACTCTAAAAATAGCTTATTTTCAAACATTAATCAAATTCTTAAGCTGAGTGTCCTTTGCACATTTTTCCATGCTTTGATCACCAATGCAAGTGAGTTAATATTGCAATTAAATTATAACTTATCACTAAAAGGATTTTTTGTGTGTCAAATTTTCAATTACTATACCACAGTGAGAAACATTCATATGTAAATAATACATGCACATTCACTAACTGCTTAACAAGCCAATAAATATTCCAGTTCTATTTTGGAATACATTTTGTATTAGGAATATATTGCAGTAAATCAGGTGATGGGAATCCCCACTATATTACACTGACCACATTTTCTACATTCCCTTCACCTGCCATGGGCAAGGAATCATTTTTCTTGCTGATCACCTCTGACAGCAGGGAGAGAGGTGCAGTCCTTAGGTACTGAAATTCTCAAAAATGTCATCTCATGCCTTTCACACCCCTATTTTTTCCCATTCCATACTTTTTTTTATGATTAGAGTTCATCATTATAAAAATGAAGGGAATACCTCAGCAATTTTTTTCCCCAGCTCACACACTTTTAAGGCTAGAAATACATAAACTCCACGACACTTTAAAAACTACTTATATCCATCTGTAGTTAAGTCCCAAATCAAGGCCTGATTCCCAAACAGCACTGCAGACTTTGAATCCCCCATTTGTGAGCATTGGTTGACACCAGGTCTAATTGCTTGCCTTGCCTGGATGCCACGCCTGCACCTGCAGCCAGACTGCAGACTGGGCTCAGCACATTTGGCTGATTCCATTCTCCAGAGTCACTGGAGAATATCACAGCCACTCAGATCTCCCAGGGTAATTATAACCCTACAGCAGAGTACTGCGTCCTCCCAGATGAGTTATTCTTAGAAACATACTTTGGGATAAAGAAATATCTTCCAGCTTCTCTATCAGATGATGAACTGTTGATTGGGAAAACTGAAAGGACTTGACCTATTTGTTTTGCTTGATATTGCTTAATTTTGCTTTTCTCTCACCTAGAGCTATGACAATATATCAGCCTTATCTGGTTTGGCTTCTATTTGTGTTCTTATCAGCAATTCTGAATTATCATAAGTTAACTGCAAACTATTATATTTTGGCTGCAGAGGTAGGAAAATCATCCTACCATAATTTCTAAACTTTATAGGATCATGTTCTGTACTTTTAAATGTTTAAAGAAATTATTTTGAAAATCACTCAAATCCTGGAACTAAATTTTACATTACATTGTTCACTGAAGAGTGCTTGGGGTAAATGGAATGCAAAACGCTTCCCTCCAATATATCATGTCCACCATCAAACAAACAAATCTGCCAGAAGTAGTGATAAAACACCTGGTGAAAAATTAGACCAAAGGCAATAAAAAACAGAAATCTTGCTGTGAAGCTGCAATATAAAGAGCATTGGGATGTCACTTCTATTTGAGACATATCAGCTAAAATAACTGTAGTTTTAGCTAGAGTATACAAGAGAGTCTCATAAAAATTGTCAAGCAAATCAAACCTTACCCTATTTTGGGTTTCATTAAGGTAAGACACTATACCAATTCTTAATCAGCATTTTGAAAGCAATTATCTCTTGTGGATATGGTAATATGCAGAGACAGAAGAAACACAGGATGACTTTGTAAAAGGATGAGGTCTATCTACATGTTATTAAATTCCAAATCCCCATGATATTGGACTTACCTCAAAAACAACAAGTCAAAAGTGACTTGTTTTGTGGCAGCTAGAATGGTACTGAGCTATCTCCATTCATGCATTCGCAGAGGACTGGGTTAAAAACTCTCTCTACAAATATGCATGGAGCTGTCATCATGCAAGAAGAGATAAGTGTATTGGTATTAAAGTGATCTGCTAAATCAGAGGCACCATCTCCTAACTCATTCACTGCTTGAGATCATTCATGGATCACCTTGTTGCCCTAACCCTTTGCTAATGTTAAATATTTGCTCAGGAGGTTCCTGTTATTCACATGCCATGACCATCTCCAGTCATTCTTCCAGCAATCCAGGGCCAAGATCCAGCATGCTGATTACAGCAGTGGAATACAATCCTGACCACTCATCTACAGGCCTATCCATACACACCTGTATGATGCATTTAATGTGTAATTTGGGGTGATTCACTTCACCCAGCTTCCCATCTTTATTGTTCTTCTAATATGTAAGTAATTTGTAACCTATGACCATAAAGAGAAAAGAGTTCTTTGGATGTGCTACATGCTCATCATTGTTAACATTATTCCTCATCTGACCTTTTTATTTGAAAGCAGCTAAAAACTATCTTTTGTACTGCAAATGAAATTTATTTCTGGTGCAAATGAAATCCACTGCTGTAGATAGTAAGGAATTCCCTTTTATCCAGCTAGCAGGAAGAAATGTGTTACAGATGTGAAAGAATTATGCAATGCTGAGATTCTGCTAATCCTGAGGGCAACCACTGACTGCCAGGACTGGCACATGCTGTGTGGGGAGCTGCTCCCAAGAGGAAGGCTTATCAGATGGGTGCAGGCTGCAGGATGTGGCCTTGGGTTCTCTCCAAGCCACGCAGAATGCGCTGCTTTCAAACCCTGCCTGGGTCTGCTGCTCTCGTGCTGTGCTCAAACATCTGTTTTCTATGAGACCAAAATCACTGACCAACTCTTTAACTCTTAGATGTGCTAGTTTAAAGGAATCATCCAGGCAATTAAAACAACTAATTCCCTAAAAATTATCTCTAATGGATGTGTGTCCATTTTTTTTCCCCTTTCACTCCTATGTGAATTCTCAGATGTTGATGAAGTGCAGATTGCGAGTGACATTTTCCCTGTGGTTCTGGGGCACCTGCAACACCCCTGTCTCATGGGGGTGGTAGGAGTGGAGTCCAACTGCTGCCTTCCTCAGTACAGGGGTCTAATTGAGCCTCCATCCCTCCCATTTGCAGTGTTTGCATTATCACTTGAATAATCATTCATGAGCAATCTCCTCTTCTGAACTGACTGACACCAAAGGTATATTCTCATAGTAAGGTCTTCCCTTGCTACCTAAAATAAAAGTAAAGATGTTGTCTGCCACACAGTTTGCATATATTCTTAATACTCCATTCTGAAGTAAATAGGCATTGCAATCCCACTCTGTTTTTCTTTCAAAGTCTGTCTGTAGTAGATTAATGCATGAAAACATCTGATTACCATTAGCATCTGTAGTTAATCTTCCAGTTGCAGTCTGACAATTAAGAAATCTACAGAAGCCAAAAAATGAACGAACAATGAAACAACACACTTGAAACACCACATGAAAAATGTTACTGTTTGAGCTGTCTGTGTTTAAATCTTTCCCCCAAATGCCTACTCTTCATCTGTTCTCACATGAATACAGCTGGTATGTATGAAGGCATTTGGAATGCCTCCTCACAAGTTCATACAGCTGACAACTACACCTTTGCTTCTTCTTTTTTTTTTTTTTTTTATTTACACCAAGTGAAACTATTAAACCGATTAATCAGTATGAATGAAGCAGTTTTCATTCACTAAAGGCATCACAAGCCCAGACTCTCACTTGAGGGTGTTTTGAACCATCAAGTGCAGGCTTTTCTATGCAGAAGACAAAATTTCTTCTCTCATCCAGTCCATCATCAGCTGAGACAAAGAAATTCAGTCTTGCTGGTGAGCTTTGACCTTTTTTGATCCAGAAAGCAATGAAGACCTGACAAAATCAGCTCTGTTGTTAATCCATAATTACCCATCCAAGGAAACAAGCTCTTTTCAAACAAGCCACCTTGGATCATAAAAAGTGTGTTCCATGCTCCAGTCTAACCCCTCAAAGTCACACTTAGTAGGCAAGGCTTACATCTTTGAATTCCTGTTTTCTGTCAGTGGAATTTGAGCTGCTCTGGAGTGCAGTTTTAGATCAATAGAGATATTCTACATACAGAGGAGCCCAGCCCCCATCACACCCTGTGCTGCTCCTTCCTGAGAGCAGAATTTGGGAACATGCAACTGCCTTTCCAAACACTCAGAATGCAGAAAACTGCGAAATTAGCATGCTTTTCCCCCTATAAAAGTGAAATATTTTATCACATTCAGTTCATTATATTCTTCTTCTCCCACTTTCCTCCTCCCACAAAACCAATAAGGTTCATACTTGTAAGAAAGTGGTGTGTGCTTGATTTCTTTGTCCAGCTTGAATCCCAGGTACTTGCATGTGGCTTAGGATAAAGCAAACAGGGAATAAAAGTGTTGTTTATATATTTAGAAGCTAGTTTGTAATTTGTAAGATGTCTAGAGCCACTATTCAAAATCAGTTTCATTTGTTCTTTGGAAATCAGCTGTAATATCCTAGATAAATGGAGTAGGAATTGAGGAAGATTTCTACATTTTCAGCACTATGGCTGTAGTAATAGAAGCTGTAATGGCAGCTGTATAAACAAAATGTGGAAACAGAGAATTGTAAAAGGAAAAGCCAAAGTAGCAAACAGGGGGAAAAAAGAGGAAATCTGGCTTAAACTAACATTCAATACACTTCCTCGGGTACACTAAACTGAAGTATATAATGTCCATTATGAAGGAATGAGGTCATACACAGTAGTTTTATCTTCTTTCAACCTGACAGTTCCTGTACTACATAATTTTTCTCTGTATTCTTGAAGTATTTATATAACTATGAACTCTTCAGGAGAAAATGGAATTTGAAACAAGAATAAAATTAATAGTATGTATGAAGAAATTACTTATTGCTATCACCAATGAGGCAGTGAAGCAACTTAAGGGAACATTAGAAAAATTAAAATTCTAACCAATATTATACTTCACTGAAAATATTACGCTTGTCTTTGTGGATTACTGGCAAACAAGAGGAATCACCACCCTTGGACTGATATTTACTGGCAAAAATATTCAAAGTGTTACATCACACAGTTTTATAACAAAAAAAAATCTTTATAGAAATCAATAACCATTGTGAAATCTCATCCATGCAAGTGATATGACTAGAACTTGAATACATAAATCAATTAAAATATCCATTAGGAAAAGCAATGAAGTAATTTTTTTCCAGGGCATGTTTAATTGGCTTACCAATATTTCCAAATGGAAATATTTCTAGTTAAGAGGCAAATCCAGATGCACATTAAAAAAAGCCTTCTATTTCCCTCCCTCCGCCAAATAAAAAGACAGTGTAAGCACATTGCAGTTAGACATTGATGTTTTCCAAAATATACATCAGCCCTCCCCAAAAGAAAAGCAGTGAGAATTCTTTGGAACTTTGCTGCAGTGTTGTGTAACAACCCCAAGGCTCTGCTGCCCTCCCCTCTCAGCTGAATGAAGGAGCCCAGGTAATTGTTGGGAGGGACAGAGGCAGTGCTGGTCCTCTCAGCTGCAATGAACAGGGCTGGGAGGTCAGCAGACGCCTGCCTAGGTGTAAATGCTGACAGACATTTCTCTGTCACCCTTTCCTCAGTGGAATGCTGCTGCATTTGATCACCTTCTAATTCTTGCAGAGCTTTCTTCTTTTCAAAGTTAACAATTTAGGGGTTGTTCCTGGGAACGCCACTGAGATCATGTCCTTTGCTGAAGGCCTATTGAATCTAACGTGCAAAGCAAAACCAAGAGCAAATCCCTGAGAAACGCTGAAGTATCTTCATGGAGAATTAAATTTCTTCTGAAGATTTCTAAAAAAAAGCTGAAAGCTACTCAAAGCTCAAGAAGCTTTTCAGGGAGCCCCCTAGGCATTGTTTCATCTCCATGCTATCCCACCCTAAGTTTTCCTCATAACTCCTCATGAATTGCAGAAGGCTTCACATGACATTGTTCAGTCCATCCACAGCCACAATGAAAAGCAGATCTTGAACTGACCAGAATTGCCTGGACAACAGCAAAGTAGGGGCACAGACTTCGTCTGTGCTCACAGAGATTATTCAAATACATAGTGCATGGTCACAGACATGACCTTTCCTGGTCTCTGAGGACTGATCTCAGCTGCTGCTATGTCTGTTTGACAGGAAAGTCAGCTGCCAACAAGCAAACAAACTGGACCTGTGTGGGGGCCAGGCTGCACAGCAGTTACAGAAAATGTGCAAGAAATCATCTTTCATCACCTGTGTTTTGCCCAGACAAGACAGGTTGGACAGACTAACCAGACAGTGGCAAATTCCTGAGTTATATGCTTATGGTCATATCACAGTTGCTTTGGATTGCCTTTTCATCAACTACTTCACTAAAATACTGAGTTGATAACTTCAGTGAATTCACAAAACCAAAATAACATAGTACTTACTGTAGATAGTTTCTTGTAGACCTAGCCTGCAGCATTCTTTATTTATAGATATTGGATAAAAATTAAGTAAATTGAGTTCAGAATTCCCAGTGGCAATGCTCTGTGAAACTTAGACTTAATCTAGAGCTGCAACCATTTAATAAATGTATGCAATGCATTCCAGTGCTCTCAGGTAGGGGTTTTTTAGGTAAAAATTTCACATTTTCAAGTTTGTTATATTTCAAAATACGTAAACAAATACTTAATGTCTGTATACTTTTTCCATTAAAAAAAAAGGTGCCCACAAAACCAAATCTTCAGAAAGATTCTGGGTGTCAAACCTCAGAAGTAATAACTCAGAAGATGAGTTATTACTAAAAATAACACAGTGCTTGTACATCATTGAAGTAACAAAATGGTATGTTACACCCACCTGGCTCATTCAGCACATGAAGTTTGGGTACTAACGGCAAGGAGAAATCATAGCTGGAACTTTGGAAAAAGACAATGGGAAGAAAAACCTCAATGAATCAATGCAAAATGTTCCAATAGCTTGAATTGTCTGAGATAGTCACCTTTGGCTGCCTTTCTGGCTTATGGAGAGAAACAGAGATTTCAAAGGGTTATTCATCTTCTCTTAAACAACAAAAATCTCCTGTGAACATAATCCAAAAAATCTCTCACATATTTTAAGGAGCATGTATGGCAACCAACTCTGCAGTACATGCTCTGCTACAGACTTCTTAAATTTGGGAAGATGAATACCATCCTAGTTTTACTGGATATGTTACATTTGAGCATAGTCTACATGTGTTTAAATGGAAGTTTGACAATGGAAATCATCAAAGAAAACAGGAAAAAAACTGAAGAGAAATGAAATTGAGCATCTGCTTTACAGCACAGGATAGATCACAGAGTCTTTGAGGTTGGAAGGCACCTTTGAAGACTGCCCAAGTGGGGGCAGCTACAGCAGCACTCAAACCACATCCAATCAGATTTTGAGTATCTCCAAGGATGCAGATTCCAGCACATCTCCAGGTAGCCTGTGCAGTTCATAGAATGGTCAATCCCACTGTCCATGTCTCCAGCAAAGATGCTGAAAAGTGCTGGTCCCAGTACTGACCCCTGAGGAACACAAATCATCACTGCTTTCCACTTTGACATCAAGACATTGACCACAACTCTCGCTGGATGTGACCATCCAGCAGATTCCTTCTCCACTGAGTTGTCCACCTATCCAATCCATGCGTGTCTCCAGTTTTGAGACAAAGATATCATGCAAGGGAGTCCCAAACACTCCAGGTAGGTCATGCCATTCATTCTTCCCTCTAACCACCTCATCAGACAAGGCCACCAAATCTGTCAGTCACAAATTTGGTGAAGCCATGCTGGCTGTCACCAATCACCTCATTCCCACGTGTATCAGCATTGCTTCAGGAGAATCTGCTTTATGATCCTGCCAGGCTCCAAGGCAAGATTGACCTGCCTGTATTTCCCACATTTTATTATACACCCTTAGACTTAATTATATGTGCAGACCAAGGAAAGACAGACTTACATTTTTTAAGAGTGAAAACACCAGAAGACTAGGCTGTAGTCTTACAGATGTCCTTTCAAGCAAAGAGGTTTGTTCCTTCTCCTGGGATTCATAAACTTCCTGAACATTTATTTTGGGGGATGAGGATGATAGATGGACTTTCCATTGCTGACCAGTTCCCCAGTCTGTCTTGGTTTTGGGTCACCGTTCAAAACTGGAGAATCTGCTAAGATCAGAAAAGGCCACAGAATACCCTGGGTCCAGGCAGATGGTGAGCTCCCTAACTCCTAATAAAGTGTTAAATCATGTAAAAATTGAAAAACTTTGATGTTCTTTTCCTTCCTGCAATTTTGCCAATACAATCTCTGTCACCACCACTGCACAGTTCCCTAATTAAGGACTAAAACAGTTGAGGAACTGGCCTTTAGCAAGTAGTCTCATGTTGTAACCAAATGCACTGTCTTGGTGCAGAAAACATGCAAATCAGGACTAAAATGAATTTATAAAAACCCTTTCTGAAATGAAGAATTCCCTATATTGCGTGCCCTTCAAAGAGTTTCCATGCAGAAGTCTTTAATTTTATCACCTCTAACATTCTTTCCTTACTTTCCTGGGTTTTATTTGTAAATGTGTTCTTAATTATAAGAAAAAAACATTGCCACACATAAGCTATGCAGCCTATTGAAATCACAGCTGCTCCAACAGGAAGGCACTGGAGTTTCTAGCACAAGTACAAGAGGCAGGAGTATGTATGTCCACAACAAATTCCCCCCCTGCAAATCAGAAATGATTTATGAACCTTTCTTAATATGTCCATTTTATTGCCAAAGTGAACCAAAATATAAAACATGAAATCAATCAGAGGCTGAAAAGGAGTGGGGTCTGCATACCAGTGCAGTCATAAATTTTTCAACATGTGGCTTCAAATGTATCCATAACTATTTTACAGTTATATTTTAAAGGTATTTTTATTTAATGTTTTCTTCAAGCTTGATCAATTTTTTAGATTTCTATAGAGTATTGTATTTAATTTCCTGCCCTAAGTATTATTTGCCACAGAGGTATGAAACACCATGTCTTAAGACACTACAAAAAATGAATTAGTCTTCCTCCCTGGATTTTTTCCTTTTATTCTAGTAATACTTTCCTAACAGAACAAAGAAACCAAATCGTTTGCATACAGAACCTGTATTACAACCATAGATTCCTATAATGGTTTGGGTTGGAAGAATCAGTTATTCATAATTACAGGAATACTATAAACTGTGCTTTGCATGGGAAACAGCCCAGATTTTTCCAGTTTTTGCTTCTTAAAATGCTTTATATTGGACATACACACTCTATGAACAGCTGTGCTGTGGGACTCACTCAGATCACTGCACCTTCTAGAATAATTGCTGCTTGTTAGTTAACTATGTGTTGATAACAATCTGTGTTTTGTTTTTATTCATATATTGCAGCATTAACTTCTCTTTATCTGACACCTTGCTTCACCTACCTTTGTTTTTCTCTCGTACATCTCATCCATTTAGCCCTTTCCTTTCTCCTCTTCTCCTTCCTTCAGCATCAATGAATCATGAGCCAAAGGTGCCATTCCACAACCATCCTCTCTTTTTAATTCCTCTCTGCTCTCTCCCTAAATCCTTTAAGTCTTGGGCCCAGCTTTACTCAGGCAGCTTTGCAGTATTTTACCCTCCATGTCCCTCAGGCATTGCACATGCCCCTCTGCCATGACCTGCACAAACACAAACCAAAAGACTTCAATTCCTAGAGAACTTAAGGATGATCTTTAAAACAGAAATCATCACAGAAAAATGGGAGGGAGAGAGAACCAGTAAGGCAACCTGGTGATGATAGGGAGTGGGCTCAGCACAAACAAGTTATTATCAAGCTTGCTACAGACAACATAGTCAAGCCAGGTCTCATGGAGAGATTTAGAAATGGAGATTTCACTAAATGACTACTGTACTTAACAAACATAAATTTTTAAATGGTACAAGAGGTTGAATCTCAATATATAGCAAATATAAAAAGTATTGTGAAGTCAAGGCAAAGATGGACAAAGCAATTCTTAGTTATAGCCATGTTAATTTTTACTTTTCTAAAGACAGGTCTTTGTAACCATTTTGTTGCTATCATTCTCCTGTTGCTTTCTGGTTTCTGCTCTTGCAACAGATATCCTTTCTGCCCAAATCTATCTTGGTATATATCGGCTTCATCTGAAAGATGAAAACCTCTTTTTGCACACAGAACTCCCTTCAGCTAAACATGATTTCACACCAGTTCAAGATTCTTCCTATGTAGATACAAATGCAAAATAGTAGCCCCACATTAGAGACTCTTTCAGGCAGGGAACACATTTGTGAGATCCCATGAAGCACAGAAAACACTTTGGACAGCTTAAGAACATCTGCAATCAAGAAAAGAACTGCCAGTGAAGACAGTAATTAAGAACTGCAAGCAGGATGGTAGGGAGAGTGAGAAGGAAAAAAATTATTTCATTTTTAAGAGCAATAGGAACCTCCAAGTCAATAATTTCCTGGCAGTTAATGACCAGACAGACCAAGATCTCCTCCAGATGGCCATTAACTGCCAGGAAATAGTCACCTTGTTGGCCATTAGTGCTTCAAACACCATTAGGGCACTACTCTTCATTAGTTATATTTGTGAGATGTTACTATTCACTACGGATATGAATTCAGCAGAAACCCTTAATTTTAACAGACAACAGAACAAAAACAGGGCTGAAATAGATGGATAGTTTCACTTAGGCAGGGCGGCATTGCTGCTGGAACTGTGAGAATGTGGCGCTTGTAGAAATCACTGTCAGCAGCGTATGCTCCACACACTAATCCACTTATGTGCCTTCTCTTATGTCCTGAAGGGACCACCCCAAGGGGTGAAAGGTTAGTCTCCATGTCAAATCAACAAATGGTTTCCCTGCTAAGATGCCCAAAAAGTATGTGACTGTTGAGATTAGGTTACTTTACCAGTAATAAGAGGACTAAGAGAGAAATTCCAAGTGTAGAAAGTACAACCATTTCATTTTATGGTGTAGATACAAATGTATGTTTCTTCCAAGTAATCTCCAGACACTGCAGTTTGCTATAGTTTATATAAAGTTTACTATAGAGACCATACTATACTATAGTTTATATGTACTATGTTATATGTAATTTACTATGATTTATACTATGTACAGTTTCCTATAGAACCATAGTTCACAGAATCGTGTGCTGTATATACCTATAATTACTCTGTGTATATACCTATAACACAGCTATTTACAGAGCTGTGTAGTAAGTTTAATTGATGAACTCACAAATAAATAAAGCCTTCTTTATGATAAAATCTCCAAAGTTAAAGCTAGATTAACCTCTTCGAAAATACTTTTTGTGAGTCTTTACATGTATGTGAACAAACATCTATGTTCATACAGGAGTCATTCTAAAAGTGCCTGAATAGAGATGGTTTATGAAAAAGTAATGCAAACATGTAAATTAATAGTTCTGGATACACCTATTGTAAGGTCTTACACTAATCCATCAATTTAAGAGGAATTGAAAGTGTGCACCAACAACTGGAGCTGGCAAGCAGGCTGGGTAGTCACTAAATGGAATCTTAGCACTTTAATTTAACTTCTGTCAAGGTGCCTCTCTGGAAAAGCAGTGTGGCCACAGTGCACCCTTGTAGCCCAGTGGTGCACTAACACAGCACTTGGCTGAGCTCACCAGTCCAGGGTGAGCAGGGGAATCCAGGTTGCCTCTTTCACAGGGAGCTGCCCCTCAGCACAAGAGAGAAAATCATGGATAACATTCTGGGGGCAAAATAAGTCAGTTGGAAAGGCTTTCTTTTATTCCAGGCACTCTCCATTGTTGAGCTAATATCAAAATAATTTCTAACAGGCTCAGAACAGGCTCCTGAATGTCCTATATAGCAATGAATTATCATGCCCAGATGTACAAGACAAGCTTTGATTTAGCTCTTTTTTTCTAGTGATTTGTACACTTTTCTTCTGTTTGTGCCCTGCCAGGCCTGTTCTGGTGAGCAGTCAGATGGTTTTCCCATTACTTGATTACCTCACCCCATTTTTAGCAAACAGTGGTGCCTGCCAGCTACAGGGTACAGATGCCTTACAGAGTTCACTGCAAAGAATTAGAAAGTGCTCCTGCATACACAGGCAACAGCAATGCCAGAAACTTAATTTTTATAATGAGGAATCATGACTTAACTTCCAATTTTTAGCAAGTTAGACACAATACAGTCATGTTGTATGTGAATGTCACCTGCCTGAGACAGGCAGTGCACAAAGAACATTCTCTCCATCTTTTGATGGCAAGATATCTACTGATGTCAGAAGGGACAGAACTTCACCCCAAAATTTTTCTGATAATTTGTGTCATTAGAAATCATAATACAAACAAAAAAAAACCTAACAACAATACCTCCTCAATTGATTTTGTTGACAATAATGTAAAATATTGATTTGTGTGTAGGGTTGTTGTGTAACTGAGTATCCCTTTTAGAAAGCCTAGGTGACGATATTTTACAAAATAGCAAGATGCAATGATAGTGCAGTAAGAGGGCTGTTCTGAAGACAGAATTGTGGATGGCAAATCAAGACATCAGTTTCCATATCCAGCTTTTCTGCCAATTATCTGGTTGGGTAGACAGTGCCTTATCCATTAACAGACCAATAATTGCTGTAATGTCCCTCATTTACCTCATTTTTTGTGATTTTTCCAATATTTTTTTCCCATTACTGGCTGAAGAATTGGGAAAAACAAATGGTAAAAAAAAAGCAGAATGTTTCCTCCCTTTTTTGCTTGGGAGGAAAGAAAACCCAGGAAAAACATCCCAACCCCACCACATGGACCTACTACGTTTTTGCCAGAGGGCAGTAAATGTCAACACTGTAGTATATTTCCTGTTTTGAAAATGAACCAGTTTACTTCAGAACTATTAAATGTCCCAGCAGTAGTAACCCCTTCCTGTCTGTTGTCCTTCTATTGGGCAGGTCTCTCAAATCATTCAAGGCTGCTGCCTGCTAGAGACTGAGCAAACGAAATTGCCCCTGCAGTCAGATTTCTGCAATAAGGCTGCGCTTTGATCAGAGCCTTCCCTCTTTCCCCAAGGATGAGTTAACCTCATAAAAATGCATATCCTGCCCAAATGTTTGTTTGCTCACATTTATTCCTTTCCTAATACTACCAGTGAGATTGCTGAACAAACAAACTGCTGAGCTGGGTATAAACACCCACCCTCCAGTGGCCATGTGTCAGAGGTGGCCAGGCCATCCCACAGTTCATGCTCTAATTGTAGCCTGGGCGGCTGCTGTTTTTCTTGCCCTGGTTGAAAGACACCCTTTGAGAACAAGCATCTGGCCTTCCTCAGAGAGGAAAGGGAACAGGACAAGAAATCTCAGCAGTACAAGCAGACAAAAGGCTGAGGGTTTTTTAAAAATGTGTCTACAAATTCTTCTGTGCTCTGCCCCGGTATATATAATTCTTACTGGGAGTGAATTGATGAATGCAACCAGCACTGCCTACCATGACAGGTTTTGTTTAACACCAATAAAAGGAGAAGTCTGATTGTGCAGACTCCTGCCCTTATCTGTACCCCACTCAGCAGCAGTGGGGGACTGCAGAGCAAGACAGGGAAGGGTCATGGTGAAACACCATAGCCTTATTCCCTATTTTATAACAGAGTGCAACAGATGAAGTTGCATCTGAGAGGTAGGCAGCCAAAGTGGTTTTCCTCCAAGTCAAAACAAATTACTGGCAGACTGTACAGGAGGCAGCCCCTAAATGTTCAACACACTGTAACTGCTCACAGACACTGTCCCCTGATGAAAGATTGAGAGATGCACCTTATCACTACCCTGGGGAAAAAAAAAAAAGAAGGACTATAAAAGAAAAGATACAAGGTGAATGTAATGCAGCCAAGTTAATGTTATCTTTGCAGCCTTGCCCACTGGTATTTCTTCACTAGTTTTACCCCAGAGGATCCCTACCACAGAACTTGTGCTTTCTCTAGTATTTAGAGGTTTAGATTTTACCCGGCTCTATCAACAATTCTGGCTTTTTGTGGGTTTTTTGGGGGGTTGAGTAAATAAAAGCAGGAAAGAAACCAACATCCTCCTACCACTGTCAACTGGAAATGTGCTGCCAGCTTGATCACAGAGATCCAGAGGACCGAGCTGTTTCCACATCCAACCCTTCCCATAGTTCCTTTCCCATAGATAAGGACAAACTGCAGAACAATGAGAAGTGTGTGCTTAATCATCATACCTGAGAGAACCAATGCAAAAGTAAAAGACATCAGATTACAATGTTAGCAGTACATATACAAGTGTTACTGCAATATGCCTTCAGCTTCTCTTTCCCTCATAAAGGATTAATCTTAATGGAGATAGTAGAATCACAGAGCCATGTATCTCTGCAAAACAAACAATAGTGGAGGAGCTACATAAGGCTGCCTCAATCATGCAGCAAGAGTGCCTGAAGTGTGCTTACCCCAGAGGCAATGAGGTGTTCAGTTTTAGGGACTGGTTAGTTAATGAGCATTAATTCAGTCCTTTGACTGAGACAACAGCCTAAATTGCAGTGGCCTTTTCAAATATGAAAAATGCAAAATGCCATGAGCACTTGAGTCAAAGCAACAATTATCTTCTGGCAATGAAAGACTCCCATGGCACTCGTGCTGAAAATCTGGCTTCATCCTGTTGGTAACAAATAGTTGACTCTTATCTTGATTTGCTGAATTCTTTATAAGCTTCAGTCTCTGTGGCCTCCAAAATATTGGCAGAACAGTCAGAAAGCAGTTAAGATTTTGTTTTGGATGGACAAAACAGCATCAGAATTTTGGCATTAAATGAAAAGTCAAGCTGACTACACTCTCATGGTAAGGCTACCCAACCTGGCAATAGTGTCTGCAGAAGGGAAGGAGCTAGAGAAGGCAGAGTTATTTTAAGCTAATTATTAGTGCTGTCCAACAAATCCATGAAGAATGTGAATTCCCAAGCTTCACCTCTTGATTTATCTACTGTCATGAGAAATATTTTAAAATATGTTTGTACTGGTGGCAACTGCATCTCCAGTTCTGTTTCCAGGACCTGTGAAAGTGTAGGGAAACAGGTTTCCAGCCCTGTCTCACACTTTCATGTGAAGGCGGAGGTGACAGCCAGGCCATGAACCATTCCCTAGCACAAGAAGGAGCATTTGGGGAGCACTTTGAAGTGACATCTGTAATACTGCCAACAGCTGTTCTTAATGTGGAAAGTGACCTGTAGAATGGTATGTATAAAATGAGAGCCTGCCTTTCCTCTCTGTCCTGGTATAGCACAGGATAACACAGCTCCCCCTCCCAAGTAACATCAGGAAACAGTTTCTTTTGATCAAAAGCAGTCATATAAAATGCAGACATTTGCATCTAAACTGCTTCCTGGGGTCAACAGGCCTGATTCAGATTGAGCTAAAACGGAAATCTAAATTTAAAAGAAAATCCTTATCTTCTCCAATGATAGCTGAGGCCTTCAAAATCAGGTGAAATAATTCCACTTCCTATGTTTGCAAAAAAGTCATACAGCATCAAGGCCAGAGTCCTTCTATTCAACATCCATCTGTGGTCATTGAAACTTCAGTTACACCCTTTTCTTCCCCTTTCTGTAAACATGTGCTTGGTCCATCTGGCAAGGAGAACCACAAATCTCCCATAATAATAACCCTGCTGGCTATTCTGGCATCTTTGCAGTAGTCCACACAGATGGAGTGTATCTACACAAATGGCAGAAGGAAAACACTTCTGCACATGTATAAGTGGAAGTCTCATCTACAAGCAGTATATCTTCTGTATTAGCCTGTAAATTCATGATGCTGCACATCTTGAACTCAGCTGCACCTTCTGTCTTTCAGCACTGCTTTTACTGTCTTTATGACAGCTTTCAGCCAGAAATACAAGATCAGTGGAGGAAAAAAATGCAGCAAGTACCAACATTACACCAATCTGCCTTACAAAAAACCTCACTTGCAAACTTAATGTGAGCCAGCTACCATGAAACAGTCACATGGACTGAAAACCTCCATGCACGTAAGCAGAGGGTAATGATAAATATCAAAGCACATAGGTCAGGGGAGACAGCTAATGGAAGATTTAGGCATCAATGTAAATCTGGTTTTATTTAAAGTATGCATTTACAATCAGTAAAACCAAGGGGATACCACATAAATGTCATTTTTAGATGTAATTAAACCAGGAGAAATGTCAACTACCAGTAAGAAGGGAGAAGTCCTGCAAAGAGTCTTTCCTCAAAAGCAGAGGGTGGGAGGTTTGTGCAACCATGTCTGGGAGAAATGTAAATCTTGGGGAAAGGAAGGAGTCCAAACAAGAAGAGGGAGCCACATTGACAGTGGTGCTGAATGGCACAAATGGGTAACAGGAATGGCAGAGTAGAGAGCCCTTCCTATCGCATTGTGGTACCCAGAATGACACAAGATGCAATTTGGAGTTCCATGTGCAGAGAGGTCTCCACAGCCCTCCCCAGTGTGCTCACTGCTTGCTGGGCACCAAGGGGCTGGGAGAAGGAGGCAAGACAAGGGAATGATGGTTTCTCCAGCTTCCTCTGGAAAATGATGTGTGTATGCTGTGTTAATACTCCATGGACACAGCTGAAGCAAAGCAGAGACAGGTTGTGAGAGCCCACAGAAGCAGAGCCTCTTTCAGCTTCGTGGACTTTGGGATTGTAATTCACAGGATTTTCAAAGCCATAAAAATGCACATAAAAAGAACCATCTGAGGAGTAAGCCTGCATCTGAGGCTTCTGTTAGAAATTGTCAGTGTTAGAGATAAAATCAATCATTAAAGCCTTTTACTCCTCATTAAATTGTTCTCATCACTATTTTCATTAGTGAGAAACTGCTTCTCATAGCAGTTGGGGATCTATGAAATAGCTGGATGCATACAATCAATAATTTCTCAGGAATTTGTTGGAAGTGGAGACAGAAGAAATGAGAGCCTGAATTCAGACAGACATCTGGATTTTGCACTGCTCTAATCTTTGCATACAAGATAAGCTCTGCTTTTTGATTTACTGTGCCAGTGGCCTGGCAAAGAACAGGATGCTAACAGGAACATCACAGGAGCATTACATGCTCATATGTAAATGCCCAGAGAAGAAAAAAGACTCAAATCTCCTGCCTTGAACTCTTTCAGGGATCTTTTTAAATAAATGTGTGTGCAGAGCATTAGGAAAGGGAATTATTAAATCAATCAGTCCAGCATCTATCCAATTGCTCAGAATCCTTTTTTCAAGCAGCAGCAATCATTAGGCACTCCAGAGGAAACATAATAAACCTCACATCAGACAGATTAAATGTGTTTCTGTTTTCTATCAGAGACTGTCTAAATCTCAGAAGGATGTGGTTCAATAGCATTCTGATTTTTTAAAAAATAAATAATCACCACAATCCTGAAAATTTATTAACCCTGTAATGCTGTCAAATGCTTTGTGAATCTTGTTAAATTCTCAACATCGACAACCTGTTACAGCCTGAGTTCCAAAGCCTAAATTAATTTTTGGTCCAAAAAAAGCCCTTTAGCTTATATCTGTCTTCAATCTGAAACTTCAGATCTGCACTGAATGGCCCCTTCTTGTCTCTTAAGATCAGCAAATCAAGGGCTCCTGGATCTAGTGAAGTGGCCATACTCTATTTAAAAAACAAATTAGTTCCCACCATTTGCTCCCTTCTAGTACCTCTGTATATAATTTTTAAATCTTCTATACATAAAAAACCCTTCATTACTTTTCATTTTTCTCCAATTCCCTTCTGTTCAAATGGAATGGCACACTCAGCATGACATGTGGACCTTACCTGTGGTACTAAAAACCAAACAAAAATTCTAATTGCAAACTCCCTTTACAAAAATTATGTAACAATATAGATAAAAATCATCTTCAATTAATTTCCATTTTAAACACAAAGGGGTTTTGTGTCCCAAGCTACTACCCTAAACATAGACCATTCAGGGACATGACCAGCAGTTTGAATTCAGCTGGAATTTCTCTTCTTTTCTCTCAGAAGAGGTTTTGGCAAGCAAGCACTCATCTGTCCAACCTTCTGGATGTAGCAATGGACCCTGATCCTGCAATTTGTCCTTTTAGCTGCCATTTGTCTATTCCCACAATGAGGCGATCATTATACACTCACTACATCTTTACCAGAACACATTCAGTTGTCTACAATTTCGAGTCTGGTTAGTTGTTTTTTCTCCTTAAAAGAGAGAAGTCATGAAAAAACTATTTTCTAAGACTGAAGCCAGTGATAGCAAAAACTTTATGTTTGTTTGTTTGTTTTTGCAGAAGAACAGACATGGATTGGAAGTACTTCTTGAGGGACATTCAGGCTATTCCTGAAATCCTGGTCCTTTCTGAATTTCTCTCTTCTGTGGTTAAAGGAGTCCTCCCTATTCATCTACCAATAACATAGATGAAATAAAATAATTTCCTAAACAGCTTGCTTATTTCCAAAGGCACCATGAATGCAAGAAATTCAATCACAGCATTTCATACCAGCTGCATATCTGCAAGCCTGAGACTCATTATATACCCAGCTGAGCCTTGCAACTCCAGCCACCCTACCCAGACAATAAAGAATGAGGTACTTCTTGGTGTTATCAAGGCTGCACAGCAGTTGGGAGCTGCCTCTCTGTCTTAATTGAGAAAGGCTATAATGACCACAGACACTGCTAAATAGAGGTGGTAAGGAGCTAAAATCAGAATTAGAGCAGGCTCGTCCTTTATTTTACTACATGTTCAGAAAACCTCTCAGGCTCTTTCTCTAAGAAGTAATCTAGCATCTCTTACCATATTGCATCTCTCAAAAGCAGTTCTGGTTTCTGCTGGTTTTGTGGCATAATGTTATGGCAAATTCATATTTGCTGTAGCATCAGATTTGCAGCAGACATAGGTCTATTTTCATTGACTCTAATATATCATCCCCAATGCTCTTGATGTCAAGTGAGAAAAACCCTGTGCATTTTTTCTCTGTATACACTCTTATTATCTGTCTTGAAGAGGAAGGAATATCCTGTCCAAGCTACAGTGTGCAGCAAAAAGAATTGATTCCTTTTGATCCACAGTCTACAGTAACTTGTTCATATCAGCCTATCAGAAACAAATTAGAACAGCCAAAAAAGCTAAACATTCCTGAAATGATTGATGCTTTTTCTGCCCTTCATTTATCTGCCTGCAATTACAGATGGAATGCTTTACCACCCAGTTCCTCAGTCAGGAAATTGTCCCTCTGTACACTCTGTACTGCTCCTCAGATCGCCTGGGTGCATTTATCCAGAGAGTTATCAGTGGATTCTGTCCCTGCTGCAAGTAAATCAAATGTAGGCCAGCTATGGAGCAGATGTCTTATAGATAAAGCCAAGGATACCCAGTGAAAAACGCCTAAGCCTGACCACTGCACAGCACAGCTCCCCTGCTCCACACCTGGGCCAGCTCATGCATCCTGTGGATAGGGAATCCCACATCAGTCTGAAAACACTGGGTAGATGTGCTCCTTTATAGCATTTTATTTTGTGAGCAGAGACTTGGTATGGTGCCCAGTTACTTCATGTATATAGTTTATTTCTTCCTATACATTTTGTTTTCTTTCAACACTGCATTATTTACCCCCAGCCTAATGTCAGCCTCCAGAAAACTACATCAGGTCTGTGGGTTTTACATAGAAGTTTTTGCTGCCTTATTTTCTCTAAGGATAGTGAAGAAAGAGAAGCACCTGCACAGTTTATCTGGTTTGAAGAACATGTAAAATAGAGAGAGAATCTTCTTTTCCTATCAATTACTCAGTGATCTCCAGATGCTCAGCTAATTTCTGTAGAACTCTACCAGCTTACAGGAAACACACACAACCAACAAGCTTTCTGACTGGATAAAATTACAGCCTGGAGATCCCATTTGTCTGCAGAATACCTCTTATCCATCCTCACTGAAGTAGAGGCAGAGCAGTAAGACACAGGCAGTTATTTAGAGCACTCAGGGTTGTCACAGCCAGCCTCACCTTCATGCAGTGGGAAGGAGGAAAGCAAAGGGATTTATGAGAAGGTATAACGTGATTTGCACCTTTCCTTACACATGTTGTTTATTTTGCACAGATCCCCTTTCTGATTCTGCAGGCTGTCTCCTCTAAAGCCATTCCTGGGCTGTCACTGCAGACAGACAGACAGACAGACAGACAGACACTGTGTCCGTCAGACAGAGCCCTGAGCCCTGCAGAGCTCCTGGGGTGGCAGGAGGGGATGGAGGCAGAGCCAAGGTCAGGGCTGCAGATGGGAGGAGGAGGAGGAGGGTGGAGCAGGAGCATGGGCACTGGCAAGCTGTCCTGGAGTATTTGTTTTTCCTTCCCAGCTTTTTCCGATAAAAATATCCTTCTGGTTCACACCAAAGACAAAAACTCAATTTCTTTGGCAAGATAAGTTTCTGTAGAACACAAAGGCATTCTTTCACACATAAACCTTGTAGTAAAGAAAGGGACTTTTCTGTCTTGATCTGTGCAATCAATCCCTAATAACACATTGAATTATAATCCCAAATTTAGGAGTGAAAATAAGCATCCTGACTCATTCACATTCAAAACCTCTTACCAAAAAGATGGGAGAGATTGAGTTCTTTGTTTTAATTGCTCAGAAACAGCAAGTCAAACATGAAAAAAAGCTTTTTTTATCATGCTTCCTTTCTTTTGACAAAAGGCACACTTTGCTGCAAGAAAGCTACCAGGAGAGGAAATTACATAAGCAGGTTAACTTAAAAGGTTTCTTCTCTTTGCTATTATTTAAATTTTTCCATTTCATACAACCCTAGTACACCACTAAAATTTTTCCAAGACAAGTTCCTATTTGACCAGACATTTGGAAAAAAGTGTGTGGGTTTTATTTTTTTTTTACTTCTAACAAGAAGCATGTAAGGTTGCTGTCTTTCTGATACCCATAACTTTCCTTACAATGAGTTACACATATGTATTAGGAAAGAAAATTTCTCTAAGGCTCATTGGAAGGGACTTTATACTTCTGAAATATATTTACTGTATACATCTTAAATACTCTGAAGATATTCTAATCTGGGTGCTAATACAAGTCTTTACATTGTCTGTAAACAGCCTTTATACTTCTTAAGGCAAGGAAAACAAGTAAAGAAACACAAACTGTTTGACACCAGGTGGTTGTGTCACCTTCCAGGGGTGCTTTGACAGGTGGCAAAAAAGGGCCAACAGGAACTGCATTAAGTTCAACAGGGAAAATGCAAATCCTGCACTCAGAAAGGCTCAATCCTGAGGCAAAAATGTGTGGACATGACACAGCAAGGGTGCTTGCAGCCTGGAGAGACAAACACATCCTGGGCTGCAGCAAAGGCAGCAGCTCCAGAGAGGGATTCTCCCCCTCCACACCACTCTTGTGAGAGCTCACCTGGAGCACTGAATCCACCTCTGGGGTCATCAGTCACTGAATTTTAGAAGACAGACGTGGAGAAATGCCATAAAACATTTTGCAATGAAAGAGACTCACAAGAAAACACTAAAAGACAAAGTCTGGTGTGGTGATACAGGTAGGAAACTCACAGTGTTAAAGGCATCATAAACATTCTGTTCTCCTTCAACTGTAAAGAGCATGTTAAAGGAAGCAGGTGAAGAAAAATAAATACTAAAATTGCATTTGATGTGAGAAATATATATGAGGCTTTCACCTGATTTCAAGGTAAATCAGGTATGCAATCACTTCATATCTATTATCTGTTGATTTTTCCGTGTTGGAATGGGGCATGGAAAAATACCCCTTAAATGTAAGTGAGGTTTAGCAGATCAAGAAATCATGACAATGCACTGCTGGTGGACATTTAAGCAGCTCAAATATAAAGATTTTCAGTAAAGCAAGGCATGTTGAGGATTCATCTGGAATGTGAGGGTGCTGCATTTGTGAGGGCAGAATACAATACTATACAATACTTTGGCTGGCTTCAACAGCTGGTTGCAACACATCAGGGAGCTATGGTAACAAAGACATGTAATATTTTTGGGCTGCAATTTCTTCATCAATTCACACAAGGCAGATGGAGCCTCTTAAATATCAAGTGGTCCTTTCTGTCAAGATTCCCTTGCCTGTAAAAAGTTTTGTTTCAGTTTAGTTACATGTCCACCAAAATTTTCATAAGCCATAAACTCTCTAATGGTTAAGTAACCTTGAAGAACAAGGGATACAGATTAACTGAATGAATGCTACATACATTCAGAATTATCCCAAACTCAAATACTTTCCACTAAGAATAAAAATACATATTCTAAGAGAAAAGGCAAGAAAAGTCTAGTCCTTTGCAGCAAGCAGCTGAAATCAATTTGTATGGTTTTCTACATGTAGTGTGAAGAGTTATACTTTTGGGATTTGTTTTCTTTATTCTTCTCATTTCCTCATTTCTTTTCTTTTTATTAAGCCTTCTTACCTTTTCTGCTTTCTTATTCTTTCATCTTTACACTTTCCTCTTTTTGTTCTGTTTTCGTTTTATTTCTAGGACAGGAGAAAGAGGAGAAGAAATTAGCAAGGACCTTTAAAACCACAGTTTTACAGCTTTTGTTAAAATGTTCGTGCAAAACCTGCACATTTTCCTAAGACTGTCCTCAATGAGGAAAGCAGAAGGAGAAGTGCCACAGCACAAGCCATGGTCAATTTTTCCTGCAGCAGCATATTGAAGAGAGCACTGCCAAGACATCTGCAGAGGAGTGTGCAGATCTGGCTGTTCCTACAAGCACATAATACTCATTTTGAGGTTTTCAAAGAACTGCAAATTAAATCTGAGTGAACCAGCTGCTGAACTCGCTGGTTAGCTGGATTGTAACTGCTGAGGCAAGAAATACCTTCCACTGGCCCAGCACCTCTGGGCCCCCGTTGGTTTCAGCTGCCAGCTGGGGATGGGCTCACACATCTCTCCACCTGTTTTTGCTCACCTCAGATCAGCCTCAATATCCAAAGCTAACAAATGGTGCTGTGCTATCTTCTCTCTGGCTCAGCTTCAAAAAAAAAGAAGTTTTAGTTTGAGCAAAACTTAGGTCAAATGAGTTACAGACCTGGGACATAAAGCCAAGATCTGAGAAAGTCCCTGAGTGTAATTAAATGGGAGAGGAGGTCAGAAGTCAAATATAAAGGAGCATATATGGGCACCTAGAAGCACCCAGAATGAAGAGCCAGTTAATCCAAATATAATCTCCCATGCAGAAACTGACACAATGGTCATCAAAAAGCCTCTGTCCACCCTGTCCACTCCAAGTGAAAGCCTCAGTACAGTTCATCCAAAACACTTAAAAACCACAATTCAGGCCTCCAGAAATCGTGCTGCTCTAATAAATATTTGTGCATTTTTAGACATTGCATACTGTGTCTGATTATTTTTGCAGGAAGTTCCTAGCTTCAGTGGGTAAGGGAACAGTTCAATTGTCAGTACAAAAGGGAAGCAGCAAACAACAGTCCCTGCTCTCCATTTGAGGAAAGCTCCAGCTATCACACCTCAATTCCCCACACCAGGCAGGTGGGTATTTTAGGCAGCCTCTCCTGCCTCCTCTAATCTCATCTGTTCTATTTCATGCACCTTCTCACACCCCCTCCTCCATCTCCTCAGTCTGTCCACACACTTGCATTACACCATCCCTCTCACACTACATCCCACTCATCACATCTCCAGAATCAGGTTTTCCTTTTTGTTTTCTTTGTTTGGTTGTTTTGTTTCGTTTTCTTTGAAAATAAGTTGCAAGTGACTTTAAGTGAGTAAAATAAATGACAGCCATCCTGCCTTCTGCCTCCATTCTGACATCACTGAAAGTGATGGAAATATGCAGTTATTTTCAATGAAGAAGTGAGAACTGAGATGGAGATCAGGAGTAAGGAAATTACATGTAAATTAGGGAAAATTACCAGTATCGTTGGACTAAATTCAAATACATGTCACAGAGAAGAAAAATTAATTGCTCACTGCTCACTTATGGCATGAGTGAATTCAGTCCAGAGTAATTATTTTTTTAATTCATGAAGATGAAGAAAGGTTATTTCAAAATATTAAAAAGCAGTTTCTGTAAGATGTCTGCAAAATTATTACAACCTCAACAAAAACATCTGTATTCTTTTACAGACATGCATTTGTTTATGTGCTACAAGGCAGCAGTATTTTGTACAGCTATGACTTCATTTCAGCATTTGCATAAAAAGGTTGCTGAAAGTCAACTTTTAAGGACAGTTAATCCATCTCCAGAAATATATATACATCAATATTCTTACTCAACTCATTTATAAGGTTATAGTAAAACACTCTTTCTTTTTTATCAAAGAGCTTCAACTTGAATTACTTCTAACATTTATCCTGGACATATAAAAAGTTACTTTAAAGTATAACTCAATTGCAGGGGTGCTAACATTTTTAACTCTCTGAAGTTAGAATTTAGTGGTTTATGGTGTTTGCACTACAAAATTCATCAAGTGGAATGCATTTTTTTTCAGGATACATATTATTTTACATAGAACATGGTAATTTCCATCTAATCCTTCTGCTGTTTTCAGTACCCACCAATACTTTAACTTGGATTATGTAGTAAGACCAAAAAGCAGTGTTTCAACACAAAAAAAATTCTGTGTGAATCATCTCCCAGTTAAAACAATGCTTTTCATTATGAATTGTAATCTGTAATATTGCATCTTTATTCAGTGCCATCCTAGTAGTCTAAAAGCAGCACTTCTCCAATGATTTTCCACTTTTTTCTACCTGAATTTTGGATGCCATGTCTTGTCCACTTTGTGTAAAAATTTATTAGCCGTTAAATTTACTGAGACATAGTTAATATATGCTTCCTTTGATGTTTGAATGATTCAATCATCAGTTGTCAACTAAAACCAGCATTTTATTATTTCTCCCAAGGCACAAGGAGAGTTATTCTTTTACTTATGCATGAAACTTTGCAGTGGAAAAATTCAGCAGTGTTCCATCACTACAAAACTGATGTTATATCAGGCACTCAAATGGATGCACACAATGAAAAGTTCTATGGATTGCTCTGTGACAAGTACTTCTGTACAGATTTTGTTTCACCCTTTCAATCTGTTATATGAAAAGGTTCAATTAAAGCTGCTTTAGAATTTATTGCAACAGCTTTACACAGATTTTTCTTTAAGAGATCTAGCTTGATTTTTAACTAAAGCTGACAGTCTAGAGATGTGCACAAATTCAAAAGCAAGAGCTGCCCAGTGTCAGAACTAAGGACAATGCAGATACATTTGGGTCAACTCCTTAAGGTGAGTTTCAGAGAGCTGCCACTGCTCATCCAAGTCTGAAACTCTTAGAGAAGCCTAGAAAAAGGCAACTTTCTGAGTTGGTGACCCTGGATCTCTTGCTGAAATGAGATACTACTGAGACAAGACAGCAGAAAAAAGATCCAATAGTAAGAGGCAAATTTTACCTCTCTCTTGCAGAGGCATTCAAAACTTTCTAAGGGTGATATCAAGCACCCATTGCTCCTCCACAAGTATTAGCTCTGCAGAAGAGCTACTCCTGGCTGTGCTTAGGCTTTTTAAATGCCTAAATGCACAACTAGTACAATTTGCAGATGCATTAGTCACCACTTACTCTTGTCAGCTAAGCCTCTGCCAAGTTTAAAGCAAGTGCCATATGAAGATCATCAGAAAGATCCACTTCTTCACCCTGAAACAGTGCTTGGTTTTAACCATAGCATTTACTGCAATGAATGAGCTGGGCCTCCAGAGGAGACTGCTATTCATTTAACAGTTGAATAAAGTTTTACACAAATTCTGTTACATAATAGCCAAATCAGAGGCAGACATCAGATAACAGTGTCCCAGCAACTCAGAATGCTCTGCCCACAGCAAGATTTATAGATCTAACCAGACCTTCATTTTCTGCCTTGGAGATGCTGCCATATTAAAAAAGGTGGAGAAGGAGGAATAAAAACCACTTCAATAGTAACGAAAAAATTAAGGGGTTTTGCCAATGGAAAATATTTGTTTGGGGCAGTGTCAAGGGAAAAAAAAGAAACCTTAAGTCTTTTAACATAATTTGAAACCAGATCCTCCTCAGAGGAATGGAAAAAAAAAAAGAAAAAAAAGCAAGCTGTTGTCCTGAGGCAAAGGATGAAGGCACACTGCAATATTTCCAACTAAAGGTCACTGCTCCCATGACCATCCTCCTACAAACACATACTGCAGCTCTGGAACACCACAGGCTCTGGGCACAAATGAAGCGAGACTAATTCCGTGAGATTTATTTTCCTGTAGAAGAATCCAATCAATGTGCCTGACACTAATGCTGCTCTGAGAGTATTTGCTTTTAGAAAGCGTGGCTGGGACATGGAGGCACAGAGCAGGAGCCAGCAGGATTAGAGAGTCTCCTCTGACAGGAGCAGCAGGAAAGTCTCGCACCTCGGGATGGGTTTGAGCAGGACAGAGGAAACCATCTCCTCCCTGCTCACATTCTTATGTCCAACACTGTACCAAAATTCCCAGCCCTTAACAAGGACATGAAGCCTCTTTTTAGCAGATAGCAATGAGTTGATGGCAAACACCACAGTTATGTTAGCACAACTGTGAGAGTTGCAGGAACATGAGGGAGCAGCCAAGAGCTCAGAAAGGGCAAAAGCTCCTTGTCTCCAAAGAAAACACACTGCAGAGCACCCTCCTGAGAGCTCAGCTGGCTTCAGCCAGGCTCCTGACTCTCCAGAACTGCTTCCCAGGCCTTGGCCCAGCACATCTGCTCCCTCTCAGCATCAGCTGCATTTGCCACAGTAATGGGAATTTCACAATTCTGTTTTCTGATAGCCCTTCTGCTCTGGTATAAAGAAAAATACTTACACATTAAAAAAACAAACAAAAAAATTGTGGTGTGAAAGACAAGTTTGATAATGTGAATCCTGATGACATGACACAACTAGAAGAAAAATGCTGCCTGAAATCAATCCTTTGTTAATGGGCTGATTTCACATCTTTGTGGACTGACACAATAGCACAAAGTTCTATACCAGCAATACTCCTGTGTAAATTTGACTAGGTAAGACAATGGGTTGCTTTCCCTCAATTTGCCCATGGTTTCACCCAAAGATAATCAGCTTGCTCCTGTCAATATAATGTGAAAACAACTCAGAATAGAGATGGTTTTCTCTCCATACACACATGTGCCCACAAGAAAGCAAAGGATTCTGGAATTAAAAGGGAGGCCATTGGCTTTATCTACTCCCCGAGGGAACAAACAATGAATGAGTGAGAACACTTGCTGTGCTCTGCCATGCCCTGCCACAGCACTGTGTCAGAAGCAGTGTCATGACATGTGGTGAGCTACCTCAGGAGCTTGTTCCTGCCAGCTGCACACTCCCTGCTCGTGTTTGTGCCAGCCCTTGTGCTGCTCTCGGAGCTCTCTGTGAGCCAGCGCACCTTACGCAACGCACAGAAACAGCCTGGCAAGAACTGATGGCACTCCTGCTGTCCCAGGGAGTCAAAACAGCACAGCAGAAGGTGACCCACTAACCAGCAGCCTCTGCCAAGGAGGCAGCAATCCGAGTGACCCTGCATAGATCATTTTGTCCTTTCCTCAGCTTCTATTAGAAATGGTGTTTGTGTTCCGAATGTTTAGTAGTTGTTTCGGCCAGACTTGTTTTTGTTTTCCCATGTTTTCAGTTTCCTGTAGCTCAGCAGAAGCCAGTTACTTGTTAATGGAGGCTAAGCAGGCAAAGGTGAGCAGCCTCTTCCCTGGCTGCTGTCTGTGACCAGCAGAGAGCTGCTCCAGCACCCAGGGCTGTGGCCAGAGCTGCACAGCATCTGCTCTGGGGCTCTGTCAGCCTCTGCACAGCTGGCTGAAGCTCTTCCAACACAGAGCTGCTCCTCTGCTGTGTAAATCTGCACAAGGTTTGGGCACAGCATTCCTACAGGAGATGGGAGTCTGAGAATCAGCTCAGCATTCGCAGACAGCTGAAATTCAATGCCCTGGTCTGGATTTTGAACACAAGTAAATTTTATTTACATGCTGTTTAGGTCTCAGACAGATGTTACCTGTAGAACCAGCACTTTTACAAAGACAAAGTTAAACCAATTTGGATCTTTGGAAGTGGGATAGGCATGTGAAAACAGTGGAAATCCAGCTCCTGACCTTGCACTTGGCACCTTTCTCAAGGTTCCCTGGTTTAAATTGGAAGCCTGATATGCTAAGAAACTCCTCCTTTGAAACCACCATTTCCTGAAGAATATGAAACCTTTCAAATTATAAGAAATATTATCAAAGTCTTTAGCAGCTACAACCAAGGCTCTCTCCACCAATGCTCCATGTGTTCACAGAATCACAGAATCACAGAATAATGAGGTTGGAAGAGACCTCTAAGATCATCGAGTCCAACCTATGCCCTAACACCTCAACTAGACTGTAGCACCAAGTGCCACGTCCAATCTTTTTTAAACACATCCAGAGATGGTGATTCTACCACCTCCCTGGGAAGAGCATTCCAGTACTCCATTATTCTTTCGGTGAAAAATTTCTTTCTAATATCCAACCTATCCCTTCCCTGACATGGCTTGAGTCTGTGTCCTCTGGCTCTGTCAGTTTTCAGGACACGTGCTCCAGGAAGCGTTGAGATCAGTCAACAGCAAAGGTGCTCTCTCCACAGGATCTGGTTTTCGTCTCCTAGGTGAAAACATTCCTTTTAAGAGAAATCTGTAAATTTCAGATGCAGAGGTATCAGACAGGATTTTTGTTATATAAGAACTGCAATTTGACCAATCATTAATAAGTTATTCATATAAGAGATTGCAGAATTCTACTATAGTTAAAAATAAAATCAAGAAACCCTTTCTAGATATTTTTCTGGCTATTATCTCTGAATCTTGAGATTTAACATTTAGCCTTACTGCAGCCTTTCACATAAAGCAGACATATCTGAAAAACTTAAGGTTGTCTTGGATACAAGGAATGCATGGCCTGATACATTAGTGACTGGCCCCTTGCTCAATATATCTTTCACAGTTTCAGTGCCCTGAATCATAAGGCTCACACTTGACTCAGAACAGGTCATAAAAGTTGCTTTCATTTTAAGTAATAATTCCATGTACTTCAGCATTTTGGTTGGAACATATGCAATGCAGAATATGGCAGGAATTCTTCCGAAGAACAAATTTATAAATGCAAAAATTCTCTTTTGACAAAGACATTATGCAACCTAGGCTCAACTCTCAAACACAATTCAAGGTCAAATAAGGCAGGTAGTGGGATGTTGCACTTTCTTTCAAATCTCATCAACAACAGTTGTCTGCATTGCATAGTTCTCATTTGTGTGAGATTCAGCACATTTTCTTCTCTCAACTTCATATGGGTTTGTACCTGCTGAACCTCATTTAGAATTTCAGTACTACTGCAGAATTGCTTCCTAAATTTGCTGCACACATCATGAAAGCTGAACCTCTTATATTACACAAAGACATAGGGAGGGCCTGGGTACGAGGAAGACTCATGAAACCATCAACACCAACAAATTACTACAAATAAACAAGAAGGGGGAATTAAATCTGGTTCTTTTAAAACATTTATAATCCTCTTTGAAATATTTGGCTGCCTTTTTGAGAAAAGACATTGATGTAGTCCAGAGAGAGTCAATAAGAATGATAAAATTTGATTGCTAACATGCACAGAAAGTCTGGAAAAACATGAATACCATAAATTGAAATCTAAGCTTTTAACCTCTTCAACTGGTGTTTCATAAAGGAATGAAGCAGAACCAGCAGTATCACTCCAGGGATAGTTCCTGCCTATTTTGCAGAGCAATAACTGAGCAATAAGGAGTTCCTGGCTGTGCTTTCAGGAGTAAGAGTTCTGCTGGCCTCCTTTATAGTTATATATTACCTCACCTAGCCCTGAGCAACCCTGAGCCCACCTCTGAGCTCTTTGAGCATTTTTACTTAGATGTCAGCATTCCCTCATTGGCACAGTTACACCAGCGTGTTTTGCCTGCGCTAAGTTCACATCCAAAGATTCAATTCAGCAAACAGGGAGCAAGCCCTATCAATTACTTTGTCATT
This sequence comes from Zonotrichia leucophrys gambelii, assembly GCF_028769735.1. Lineage (NCBI taxonomy): Eukaryota > Metazoa > Chordata > Aves > Passeriformes > Passerellidae > Zonotrichia > Zonotrichia leucophrys. The sequence continues at coordinate 18,069,415 of NC_088169.1, read as the reverse complement.
TCACACAGTTTAAAGATGAGGAAGACACAGATAGGTTGAAGGACAGACTAAGATTTTTTTCTTCCTCTAGGTAGGGATGCTGCTGTGCACATTTACTGCCATCCTTACACGGGGGTACATACACCACAGGAAGAGTGCAAATATCCACAGTGGATGTATTTCTTTCCTGTGCCCTGAACCACCTCTGAGGATGGGTCCTATTTCTCCTCCTTCCCCTTTTCTGTCCTCACTCTGAGCCTTATTTGATGGCATTTGTTTTATTTCAAAGGGAATTTCGACTGAAAATAACCATTTGTTACTCTGCACAACCCTTTGCTATGGCTGGGTCCAGGTGTTGGAGCTCTTACATTATCAGGCTGATGACAAACAAACCTTCTGAAATTCCAGCACCCCCAGGGCAAAGAGCTCCCTACTCCAGCACACAGTTAAGTGCTAAGTGACACAACAGACTCTACAGGCTGTCTTCTGATGAGGATAGAATGAAATGTGCTGTTCTTCTCCATTTCTCCTTCCTTTCTGGCCACCAGACAGCCTCTGCTGCTGCACATTTCCACCAATTCATTTCATTGACTGAATTTTAAAGCTCCACCTTGTCTGCTAAACTCAGTAAGTGCTAAACATTAAGAGGAAAGGAAGCAGTCATCTATTTTCAGAGTGAAAGCATGAAAAAGACATAAGGAAGACATTAAGATGACTGAGGGCACCCTGACACTGAGCAGTGGAGTATGGCACAAAGATCTTCAGACTGCCACACAATAAATGAGTTTCAGAACAGGCAGCAGTGTAACTACATCAGAACCTCATTATTCACGGGCTAATTACCCTTGCCAAGAAGCACCATATTAATGCATTTTGGTATTTCCAAGATGCAAGATCCCTGGGTTTGTGGCTAAATCAAATCAAAAAATCATTTCTGTTATTATAAAACTTTTAAAATAGTGATTTTGGCAAAAGATAATACTAAAAACCCCAAACACAATCCTGTTAAGCTTGTAATTTTTGGTATTTTCTGTAATACACGAGGCTAAACTCATTAGGATGCAGAAACAAACCCGAAATCTCTCCAATTGCCTGCATAGCAGTCTAGGCAGCTTTGCAGAAGAGCGCAGCTCACTCTCTTGCTCTGCTTCACTGCGAGTAAAAGTTTGAACTAAAGCTTTGTCTCCTGCTCTGAGCAAAGGAGGAGAACCATTAAATTCATCCTTTCCCACCAGTTTCAGTACCCAGACAACTGCAGGCCACAGAGATAGAGACTGACATTGTGATGGTGATTAACAAATTCTTTGGGGAGGTTTGGGTTTCATTTCTTAATCCAATACATATTTTACAGAAGCAGTTTCAAAGACCAGAAGAAACCACCCTGAATTCCCTGTAGCCTACAGCAAAACAAGCTCCACAGGACCACATTTCAAATTCTCTCCCAAACTTGGCAAAGAAATAACTTAAGGAAAGGAGCTCCTTTTCCTCCCACTCCTCAAAACAAATACTCTGACCACTTTGTTACCAAGGGTGAGCTTCCAGGGAGTTCCATTAAGTCATTTAAAATTTGTTTCTGAATTAACTTCAGACAAGTTTCAGCCAATTAACCCCACTACCACCATTAATCTATCAAATACCACTTCCATCAGATCACATTGTTCTCCTCAAACATTCAAACAAATATGTTCCATGTCATCATATTAAACATCTTCAAACTGCTTGGTTTGGACCTGTCTCTTTGTCCTGTAATTAGGAGCAATGGCATTTCAATAGTATAAATCCATCACTAAAAAAGATAAATCAGCTTTTACTTCAAGCACTCAGCTACATTTTTTTAAACTGACAGTAATCCCAAAGCCCTCAGGTGAGAGTAGTCATCAGCTTATAAAAAACGTTTACATTACATTTCTGTGAGTTCCTCCTGAGATTAATGGAATGTATCCATACAAGGAATTGAGGAAAACCTCTCAGCTCCAATATTCACTTGTGTTGAATGTATCTGAACATGGTACATTGGGATCGTTCACTCACTTTTTCATCCATCTCTGTTTCCCAAGGCAAATATTGCTCAAACAGAACTTTTTTGCATCAACAGAAATAATCTTTACATATAGTTTTTTACATTGGTTGTGATATATTCATGGCTTCCATCAGAGTACAATAACACCAGCAGCAGAATAAATCAATAACAAAATTAGGTGGATCCCTATACTCTCTAGCAGCCGTTTCTGTTCACTTGAAGATAACCTTAGAGTGCAGCCTGCTCCTTGCCTCTGTGTTTCCCAGGGACTCCTCAGACACACATCAGGAACGAGATATGGGCTAATCAGGCAAGCAGCAAGGTCTCAAATGCCTTCTCTCCTCAGAGTTCCAAGTTCTAGTCCCGTAGGTGATGCCCTTTTCTGAGAATCAGCCTGTGATGCCCTGCTCTGTTGGAGGAGGATGCCCTGCATTCATTCGACACGCGTGTAACATGGGGCTGAACCTGCCTGCCCATAAAGCACCCATGGGTGCTGTTCAGGTGTTCCCAAACCTGTCAATGGCCTCCCTGTCAGGAAGGAGAGCCAAGGCCACCATTAAGCTGCAGGGTAGCCCCGTGCCAGGAAGGGCTGCCAGCACAGAGCAGCGTTACCTGGCTTGGGCGCAGAACACATCTTTGATACAAAATTGCCCAAAAAGTAAACTTTTCTCTTAAACTATGCTTACTTGCCCTCTCTGAAGTAGTATTTGTTCTCGTTAAGCCCCTTTTTTCTTTATCACCATGGGTTTTTCAGCGTCTTCCCCAGCGAGCAGCAGCCTCTGGAGCCCGGCAGGCTGCTACTGCTGTTGAGCCGTGCCACCTCCTGGCTCTCCCGAGAAACACAGCCTGGCTGGGAGCCACCTCCGAGCCCCAAATCTGCCGGAAAGCATGGTCCTGCTCATGTCTCGGCTGTCTCCACCCCGACTCTGGACAATTTCAATAACAACTCTTCCCACAGTGAAGTATTTTTACCTTATATACAGACAGAAATTCCCGAGGCAATTGTCTGCTGCCTCTTGCGCAGTCCTTATGCATCTTTGTGAACCTTTTGCATCTTTATGTACCTTCTCCAGAAATGCCTCCTAATATTTGATATTTAATTAATTTAATATTTGAAGAATGAAACTAGTTCCTTCCCCCCAAACCTCCTTCCCTTCCCTTCCCTTCCCTTCCCTTCCCTTCCCTTCCCTTCCCTTCCCTTCCCTTCCCTTCCCTTCCCTTCCCTTCCCTTCCCTTCCCTTCCCTTCCCTTCCCTTCCCTTCCCTTCCCTTCCCTTCCCTTCCCTTCCCTTCCCTCCCCACAACCCTCTGGTTTCCTTCTCAAAAAGGATAACATATCTTTGCAATGATATTAGCAAATTCTCAGCACTCTGAAATATACCCAAGCAGGGCCCACTGATCTTTTTCTTCTATATTTATCTCTATTTTGTACAGGCAATCCACAATCAACTTGACACTACTATTGGTGGTGCACTGTTCCAGCCCTGCTCCTCAGCACAGAGCCAGTGCTGGTGGCTGCACACATGCATAGGTCTGTCAGAAATACCTTATTTAAAACCTTGATAAAGCAATTCCAAGGCATTTCATGGTTTGCTTTATCTCCTGCTGCTAAAACCAGGCAATTATGTAAAAATAACCTGCTCTCATTAATGTTAAAACCAGCTTTCAAGTTTGTGTAAAAAATTTAAGTGTTCTGAAAAAAAAAGCCTTACAATGATTTTTTGTTTCAATCTTACAGTCATTTGACATCTGTTACTTTGATTGCTTGGCAATAACATGAAGATGTTATTTCACACCTGATATGTACAAATGTATATCATTTACATTGTTAGCTTTACCTGTCTAGATGACTGCTTAAGAAATTTTGCAAAATCTCAGTGATTTTAAAGGCAGGTTAACAGGATAACAAGTATGTTAAGTCCATCATGCTTTCAGAGGGAGTTTGGGTCACAAAACAATAGAATAGTGCTCACATGAGAGTACCAGAGTATTCCTGCCTCCTACATGTCTGTAAGGCAAGCCTGGCCCTCAGCTGCAGCCTTTGCCACCAAGTGCAGGACTGATGAGACCTTCAAACCAGAAAAGAGGTTCTCACCTATTCCTGCAAGATGTAGGATAGGTTCTCACCTATTCCTGTACTGCTTACACAGTGTTAGCAACATCAAAAGCAGCTCAGAACAGCCCAGTTTGAAAGAGACTCCCAGGGGTCATTGAATTCAGCCTCCTCCCAGAGCACAGGTCCAGCTCTGGGCAGCTGCACCACGACACAAACAAGAGGCATTGCAGTTGGTCACCCCATGCAGCAATATCCCATTTCTCATAGAACTCATCTGGCACACTGTAAACAAATGGCTAATCCTAAACCAGAGTAAAATGCATGTTTAAACACACTTCAGTGATCATATTTTAAGGGATTTGAGGCTAGATCCCACTAATACCCCTTCATAAATAATTATTGTGGCAGGTCCCCATGAAGTACTTCTGGTTTTATATCCTGTATAATAAGTTATGTCCCTCAGCAATTTTTTAATTGCACAGAACAAAAGATTGATGGAACAAAAGAATTTCAGGGGCAGGGGGCAGATGAGTTTGCTGCATGGAGTGAAATTAGACTGCCACTTAACATACAAACCAGTAAGTATAATATTACAAAGATTTTGCATGTCTCATCATGTGAGGAAAAATACATTATCCCCTTTTTACTGAAAAGTGAGGGCTGAAATACAGGATAATTTAAAACACCATTTAAAATTATGTTCTAAAATTAGAAGGCAGAAAACATTAAGATTATTAGGACTATTTTCCATGTGTGCTTGAATTGTCTCTTTCACTGCTTTCCATTACACCAGGATCAGAAACCTTTTCCATCCCTAAGCCTAAATATGATTTGCTAAAATGAATACCAAAAAGATGCATTTTTTATGTTTACATTTTTATCATACTAAAATAAATAACCTGCCTCATTTCAGATCACTTTTTACGCACTGTTTGTGTTAGAATCACCTTAATCATGAATTAAAAACACCAAGTGTTTTGCGACTGGTTTAATTAACTAAAATGTTCTTCAGGTGTGGTGGATTGAAAAAGGTCAGTTTATCAAAACATTCAAATTTAAAAATGTTATGTCTCATCAGGAAGGTGTATAGAATTTGTAAATAATGTGAGATGATTGGTTTTGCAGGTCTATCCACAACTTGGAAGTCATAGAATTGGTAGCTCTTGCCCTCTACATCTACTTTATTTGGAATTAAAAAGAAAATTTGTAATATTCCAAATGCTGTGTTGTTTCAGAGGTCTGAATAAACAGCTCAGTTAGATGGAATAGTTCATCTGAAATTAAGGAAAAAGCTCTCTCTCAACCTGAGTGAAAGAACACCTTTAAAAGGCTTTTTTTTTAATTAAAGGTATAATAAAAATAAAAGGTATTTCTGTGAAACAAAGGGGGTCTTTGGCCTTCTTTAGCACAGGGAATGCCAGCAGAGCTTGCTGCAGTGTCCTTAAACCCCAGGCATGCTCCTGGGGGCAGGGGTGGGAGGTGATGGAGTCTGTCCTCAGAGATACCCAAGCAGCAGAATGGGAGAACTCCAGTTTTCCAACAGCTTACCCTGCCTGACACATGCCCAGCCCCTGCCCTTGCCTGGCACCTCTCCTGCCTGCCCTGAGCCCACCTTGTGCCCTGCCATTGTCCCTGCCCTGTCACCTCCCCACAGCTGCCCCAGGCCCTGCCCAGCCCTGCCTGCTGCAGCCTGTGCTCCATCGCTGCCTGTTCCTCTGTGCCATCCCACATCCTGCTCTGCTCCTGCTGCCCAGCCTGCCTCACCAGCTCTGTCATTGTCCCTGCCCTGTCCCACCAGCTCTGCCACTGTCCCTGCCCTGTCCCACCCCACCATCACACACCCCTCCCCAGTCCAGCCCTGCTGCTGGGGCTGTTGGGGATGTAGAGCCAAGCCACAAGGACAGGCACCTCCTTGTTCAGTTTGTTCCCTTCCTCTGGCTGGAGGACACTTTTCCATGTGTTTGGGAGTCAGGAGCTTCACCCTGAGCTCACCATTTCTGAGCTGCTGACATGGCTATTTCTCCAGCCACCCTAGATTAGTCAGATTCTTCTCCAGCCTTCCCCTGCTATGACTGCTGTCCCTGTCCATCTGTTTCCCAGCTGCCCACTCTCCTGCAGCAGGAGGTTACCAGGAGGGAAGGAGCCAGAGCACCCTGCCACCAGAAAATGCGGGTAGGTGGCCACCATACCCAAAGCACTGTGCCAGAAAAGGAAACAGGAGCAGCCGCTAGAGAGTGCCAAGGAAATATCTCTAACCTCCAGGATGTCCTAGGCCCTCCTGCCAGTTTCCAGGGGCTGGCTCAGTGATTCTTGTGTGCTCCTTCCAACTCAGGATATTCTATGATTCTGTGACTCCATGAAATTGTCTCACTACCACCTCTTTCTGAAGGACATGAAAAGTTTCCAAGCCCAGCTTTGTTGTGGGAACAAACCTTTGATATTTTTCCCTGTTTTACAGAAGGCAGAGAAAATGCATCTCTCCTCAGTACAAGTACAATTTCAAGTTTGGAAAAATAATCAGAGATCCTTAGATCTTTCATGTTTCTTCAAATCATAGAGAACGAATGTTCACAGCTGATTCCACATGGCTTTTTATTTTCTTCCAGGGAGAAATTAGATTTCACAGCTGAAGGAATTGAGCTACATCCAGAAAAAAGAGAGGTTATCATACCTGGCAGAAATTTGTACACAGCACAAGCCACTCTTTGCACTTTCTGCCCTGCAGAATCATCCATCCCCTTCAGCACAACCATGCAAGCATGACCTGACTCAGCACAGGAGGCTGCTCACAGAGGAAGGGCAGCTTGAGCAGGAAAAAAGGCAGTGCAACACAGACATATTTTATTCCTGGACCTGTCACCTTGTTAGAAAAAGCAAAAAAGATGAAAGAGAAAGAAAAGTTGAACATTTCATCTGGCATAATTTCTGCTGTTGTGGTTTCTTTTCCAGAAGTGAAAAAAGAAGACCATTGTGCAGCGGATCTGGACAGGAAATAGTTTAGTTTCTCTGTCAAGATTTTTTTTTTTTGAGACTGAAATTGTTTTCTTTCTTGAATTGTAATGAGAAGTTGAAATCTGGGTAACATTTTTTTTAAACTTCAGCCAGAGCAGTGCAGTAATGGAGTGGCTTATACATGCTGCAGAGTAAGCAGCTGCTCCTTCAAAGGCTGAATACTCTGTATTCTCTTTCAGAAAAACAAGGGATGTATAGGCTTTTTAAGTCTTTTAGGTGTTTCTTTTAACCTGTACTTTTAACCTTCTACTGCATCCTTAGAACCAGGTCATGTGCTTGCCACAGGCTCACAGACAAAGATGCTTTTAGATCACAGGGTGATCCAGCGTGTCACTTACTGTGCAAGGGCACATCCACAGACACCAGGTACCTAAATGGAACAGAATATTTTTTTTCAGCTAATAACCTTAGAATGAAGAGCATGTATCTTTTATCAAGAAAACACAAATTTAACTATTATATTTAACTGTACTTATAATTTATTATATAAATATATTTAATAAATATTGTAGGATTTTACTGTTTCATAACTTGTATTTGATATATTTAGCACATATCCCTGCGTTTTAATGCGATTTATCAATAAATAAATTCTGCAAGGTACAGTTTAAAGAACATAAGATTCTAATATTTAAATGAAATTACATATTATGATAAATCCTTTTGTCTCTACTAATTTCTTTCTACTCAGCTTTGTCAAACCCAGAGATTGTCTTGCTAGTGTTTCCACTAGTAGTAATGGAAGTACTTGGCCTATTTTCTAAGTATAACCTACCCACTAAGCGTAGGTTATAGTGATTCCATGTGGCTTCAGCTGATTCTGTCTCAGTGGTCACAGAGTTAGAGCTGATGTGAATTTGGCACCTGGTCTCATGCTCAATGTTATCAGCCCAGACAGCTCAAGCAATTGATCTGATTAATCCAAGCACCAGTAGGTTAGGAAGTTTTGTAAAGATCACACTGTGACAACCTCAGGAAAAGGACCTGCAAGTAGTGCTTTAAAATAAAAGTAGCTGAAGTTCCATCTCCCCCATCCTTTTTCCTGGATCCAGTAACAAATGCACCCCTACACCCCTGTGAGCCCCATGAACTTCAGTGGGAATGACAAGGTTTTTTACATTTTCTATCAAACCTGATATTTTAATTGCAAAGACAGCTTCTCTAAGCTATGATGAACTAACTTCTAACTTCATACCATTTACTGGTGCAGCCAGTCAGGGCAAGTACCTGTCCTGTAATGGCTGAGAAATTTCCTGGAATGGCTATTCCTCCTTTGCCCACAAAAAAAACATATAGAAGAAAATTATTATATGTTCATTATTACAGTTTCTATAGCTGTAGGTTTTTTATGTTAATAGTGGTAACAGAATAGTAGTATTAAATAGTGTTGGTTAATAATGACAATAAAAGTAATTGTGATCTTATTTTAGGGAATATAATGGACAAGAAAACAATTCTGGAAGAACTTTTTAAAGAAGTCACAACAGAAGTAAAATAACACCAATCAATTACAAGGAAAGGTTCTTTGTTCTGACATAATCCAGTATTTCTGATTATGAATATGACAAAAGCATATGAAATATATTTTTTAAAGAACCTATTTTAAGATTTTCCAGTGCTACTCTCATTTTCTCCTTTGAAACTTGATTAGATATTATGTGTTAGAACAACAGGTGTACCTTGTTTTGAGTTGAATTATAAGGTATTGTGGTGGTTTGACCAGGAAGAAGTGGGAATTCTGGGAAGCTGTGGTCAAACCAATGAAGGTTTTGAGTTTGAGACTGGCACCTGGTGTAGCCAGTGGGGTTTGGACACACCTCCGAGAATACACAGGGGTTAAAAAGCAGGGCACTGCCCCTGGCAGGCTCTCTTGGGACGTCGTGGCGAAGAGGTCAGATCACCCTCCCCTGTCCAGTCGCTGCTGCTGGGCGGGGGAGGGGCAGCCACATGGTAGGCCCTGGGCCTGGACAGAGATGGGAGGTGAGGAGGCTTCGAGGATGGAAGGGTGGAAGATCCCAGGGAGTCAGCCCTCGGGCAGCCATTCCCCCCCCCAGGAGGGAGAGAGAGAGCCGGCGACACCGAATGTGATAGCAGCCGGCCCAGGAGGAGAAGGGGGGGGGGGGAGAGTGCCCGGCCGGAGCGGCAGCGTGTGTGGGAGTGCCGCAGCTCCCGGACAGACAGAGACTGAAAGTTTTAACCCCTTTCTTTCATGATTGGGGCCTTTGCAAAAATGCTAATCCTCCTCGAAGCTGAATAAGAAGGGAGATAAGAGATGAGATGAGACAAGGACCTGGCCCGAAGAACGTGGAGATGATTGAATGGGGAGAGATGATTTGGAGTGGCCTTTTGGCTGGACTTTTCTTGTGGCCATGGACTCTGTTCCTGTGACACAGAGACTGCACTTAGGGGGAAGCAGTGGCTCAGAACCAGGAGGGTTCATCGTGAGGACCCCCCGGCCCCAGGGGGTTGGAAAAATATGGGGGGGACAGATGTCCCAAAGCAGAGACTGTGCCTTTTTGGAGTGAGACAAGGCATCCTTGAAAGACAACCCTAAAAGCAGCTCTGGTCCATGCGTCAGTGGTGAGAGCACTGGGCATGGAAGGAAGATGTCACAAGCGGCAAAAGGACTTTTTTTCCGGGCGGTGCCGAAGTGACAGGGAAGCACACGAGGTTTCAGTGTGTTTCCAGGGGAAGCCTATTGAACAAGAAGGACTCCTTTCCTCTTCATGAACTGCAGTTTGAGTATACTAAAGTGTGGTGCCAAGGCTGGGCAGTTGGTGATTTGGGAGAATGTATCGGATTGGGAAAGTCAGGTAGTGGGGAGGAGGAAAGTGGTTTTTGTAAGGTTTTCAATTTTTTTTCTTTTCCTTATAGTTTTTCCCTATTTCCCTGTAGTTTAGGTAATAAAGTGTTCTTTATGTTTAAGCTAAAGCCTGTTTTGCTTATTCCTGGTCACATCTCACAGCAGACACCAGGGTGAGGGCATTTTCATGGGGGGCACTGGCTCTGTGCCAGGCTCAAACCATGACAGGTATCAAATCCTAGTTTCATTTCAGGAAAACACTTATTCCCAGGCTTAAGAATGTTTATATTCCAAAGAACCCCTACAGTTGTGCTTACCATTGAGCATCTGTTTGTGTCCTTCCAAGGAGGACTTCAGCAAGTAATTAACATTGGCATATGTTTACACACTGCCTTGGATAGGGATGTTTTCCTTGTTGAGGCTTTGCTCTCAACTGATGTAAATAACTGGCTTCAGAATTTACCTGTATGTGGTCTAATTAATGTAGAATCTCATACTCAGCTGCACAAAGCAGATGGTTAAACTATCCTTGTTTCTTAAGGAAAGACTCTATATCACAAAAAGGAGGCTTTTCACTCAAAAGATCTCTCATTGGGAATATGTGTTCCAGGCAACTTGTTTTAATTTTTGTTTTGCTCCTTTTCATACATTTGAGCTCCTGCTGTGAGTTACATCCCATTACATAACTGCAGGGAAGCTCACTGACAATAAACTCCATTACCTTGCCAAAATTAGGAATGCCCCAGGTAGGCTTCTGGCTTGTACTTGAGGAGTTTCCCCCTTAATTCCTCCTTGTTTTCCTCCTGTTTCCCTACTTCTACCCTGCCCTCCTGCAGCTACAGCAGATCCTCTCTCAGGTGGAAGGCTGAGTCTTGTCACTGACTTAGAAAGGAGTTGGATCCACATATTAGGTGCAAGTAGGGTAACAAGGAGATTTCTTATTACCTTCCTCTTTAAATTTGACAAACCTGAAGCTATGGCTTATACATCTTGAAGCACAAAATTGTACAAAATCTTCCAACTGTAATACCTTATATTGTGTTAACATTAGTTCACAGTTTGCTGTGGTTGTCACCCTTAGGAAGAAGGAAGTGCAGGGGGGTCAATTAGGATAGAGAAAATCCAATTTGTTAAGATAGTGAATATCAAGGAAACAATGCCTCCAATGCAAGATTTTTTTTTTTTTTTTTTTTTTTTTTTTTTTTTTTTTTTTTAGGTTAGCGATGGAATTTGTTTCATTTATGCTTCTTGTGAAATATACCAGTTATCCTAAGGTTACCCTTTGTGTCCCTCTCCTGACCTGATATTGCTGAGTGCTGCTGACACTGATACTTTCTGATTGGACACAATGGTTTTAAAGCTCTTTTCCAACCTAAACAATTCTGTTATTCTAAGATATTTACAGGAAAGAAAGAACCAGTCCCTATTAGTGAAGGTGCAACTTTCCTGAAATATTTTAATTGACTGTAATGGAATTTAAATCAAGTCTTGTTTCTTTCATGTTCACAAATCTATCAGATACTTGCTTTGATTTTATCTGGAATATATCTGTGTGATTATCATTTATTTTAAAGCATATTTGAGCATATAAAAATCTTATTTAGATTCTCTCTGTCTAATTCCACTCCTCTTTTTTGGCCTCAATGCCAAGAGCATGATCTGCCCCCTGACCTCCTGATTACCATTCATACGTGCCACATTCAGGAAATCCAAGGCTGAGCCTTGTATCAGAAGATGCAGCCGCACAAAGCATATTTGTTCAAAAACTAAATGTCAGGAGAAAAGCATAATTTCAAATTTGCTGCCTTTCATCAGTTTCTGATGCCTGACAAGTTCCTCCTGGAGCCTCCCTCAATGCCAATTCTAAGGCCAGTGGGACAAGCAGATGTGGAGGTGGTCACAGATTCCTTGCTGGAGTGCCAGGGACAGCCTGCCCCACCACAAGCAGCAGGCTGCCACAGGATACTGAATAGTGCATTAATTCTTGACCCTGCAATAATTCCCTTGCCCAAGACTAAGCCCATGACAGATACTTAACATTTAACTGTGTGGTTGATCCTAGGTGTCATTCCAACTTTTCTTTTTCCTTCTCCCTCCCACAATGGTGTGACACCAAACAACACATTTATGTAAAATCAGTGTATTTATCTCAGGAGAGCATTATTCAGTAAAGTGGGGGAAAGTGTATGCTATAGTTTCAGGATGGGGAACTGGAAGAACAGTGTTTCTTAAAAAGACTTTAGGATCCTGAGAGCTGAACATAAATTCCTACAGTGATGCTGTGGCCAAAGCAGTTAATGCCTTCTTGGACACGGAAGAAGGCACATTCTGAGTGAAAGCACTGGGCATGTTTTGACACTGCTGTGATCACCAAGAGAAGAATATTGTGTCTAGTTCTGGTGGCTGTAGCTGAAGAAAGATGTTGAGAGCTGAGCAGATGTCAAAGGAGAGGCTTGGCAATGAGTAATGGATTGGATGGAAAAGGTGCTCCATGAGGAGACAGGGAGCCCATTGATCAATGGGTGTGCACTCACCAGAGGCACTGAACATTTAACAACAGCTCTTTGGGCCACCACACAAAAGCAGTAAAGAGGCATTGGAAATGCTGTGCAGATGACTGAAAAGCAATGTACACAAGGGAAATGAAACCCTGACCCAACACAGACACACAGAGACAGGCCAGTACTAAACATGATCTAAAAGCAAAGCAGATGTTAGTAATTATCAGGTAGGAATTGAAGGAAGATAGGCTGAAAACAGGCCAAAAACGCTGATTGTTCATATTGTTAGTAATACTTAAGCTGTAGGAATACTTACTGAAGGATGTTATAGATTCTAGTTATTTGCTTTAAAAGGTAACAATGAATTCAGAGCAGAAATCTACCCCTCAATTGGTATCAGGTATAACTGCACCAGCTTTGGATCAGGATTCTCTGATGCTTTACAGCTGCCTGGAGCAGTTATTTCCCCTCAATATTTGTTACTGGATCACAGGCTCCTGGACTCAATGAGTGTTTGATCTGGCCGAGTGTAACACAAGCCAGAAACTGGAGGATGAATGTGGGAAAACTGAAGTGGAAAGAAAGAAAGAGTTTGCATGTGGACTATAAGGTGTTTTGTACACAGATGATGGGAATATCCAGGAAATTTTGCCATCCTTTTTCTGCAATTGTTCTTTAGGACACTTTGGCTAAGAAAGTACGCATTTATATTATTTAAATTTATATCTTTTCATGAATGTGCTAAGCTTTTTTTAACATCATAGATGCTATAAAATGTAGCTTTTAGTATAACAAGGGGAAATAGAACACTACATTATATCTGCCATGTTTGATCAAAAAGTTAGTGACATTTCTAGCTATGAAATAAACCAGATGTAATTATTTTTGTCTTTATTCTTAATATCTCTAGTTAAATTCAAGTCTTTGGCTGTAAGACCCTTCTAGTCATAATGTCCCATAAGCTGGACAGGTAGGAGCAATAGAAATTGAGCAAAAAAGAGTATATGGGTGAGTGTAAAACAATAAGGTATTAGAAGGTAAACTCTTATATTAATATTTTATTTTCTAAACAATGTGATTTCATTTGCATAATTTATTTTAACATGGCTTTCTGACATATTTTCTGTACAATTTAGTTGCAGCTATTTCAGGATTTTAGTTTTTATCTGCATAGACCTAGAGAGGAACATTTGTACAACAGTACCCCCATAGGTGCTCCATTTTCAGAAGGGAATTCTCTCATGTCTGTGTACATGCTTAACAGTGAAAGACATGTTTGGTAGAGGGAACAGTAGTTAATGGATATTTTGGCTTCATCCTTCTAAAGTTTGATTATTTGAAATTGTAGGACACTGGTAGATTGATTAGTCTTAAGCATTTACAGTCAAAAATAAAAAAAGCATGAGCCCAAAATTAAAAATTAATCCAAAAATGTAGATGTGAGCAGTTGGGAACTTGATTTATGATTGTAAGACTGCCTGTATCCATTTTGAAAATTGAAATTAATGATACTAGCTTATTTGCTATTACCACAGATTTTATCATTATAGAATACTTAATAATGTACATAGTTGTCAATTGATTTGTAATAGTAGTTTGAAGAGCTTCATGTAGCTTCAAAATCTGAATCTAATTCAAAATCACTTGTTACAAAAGCAAATAAGGCCATGAAACCCCCAGTCAGCTGCAAGGGCTAGAAAATACTCCATTACCAGTCATGGCTGGCTTACCCAAGAGAAGAAGTAAAAAGAGAATTTTTGCTTATTGAACACTTCAGTTATGTCAGATAACAATGCATGCATGATTATGTGCTGTGTCTACTCCAAATTTGTTCCTAAATGAGCTCCTGGTGTTGCTAACAGAGATGTGTGGAGCACAAGGAGACTGTCTGTGTAGGGATGGCTCCAAGCCTTCAGCTTGTGACCTGTGGATGATTCAAAGCAGTATTTCTTAATCACTGATTCATGGAGTAAAAGAGTCAATGAAAACAAACTTCAACAAAATTGAAGCCAGCTGAACATGAGCCACTGTGTGCCCAACTGGATGAGAAGGCCAATGATGGTAGCAATACTGGCTACAGCCAAAATGTGTATTAAATCAAAGGCTTATTCCAGAGGGATCGGGGAATACCATCAAAATTAGCTCTCTAGTGTGTAGGGAGTCTCCATTCCTAGAGATTCCAAAATCTCCTCTCCACCACCCTCCCTTGCCCAGATGGGCAGTGCTGTCCATCTGAGAAAGGCTGAATTTGGATTTTACAGAGCCAGAGACAAACAGGACACTGGGATGCCAAAAAGCACTGCTCACTCTCAATTTGACCTGAGCCCTACAGCCCAGCAGTTGCTTGATCAAGAGCTGACAGAGTTAAGAACAGAAATAAATTTGAAGATTTTCTTCTCTGTTTATTTCCACATCTCTTCCTCCTGGACAAAAGCTACAGCAATAGTGATATCTTTGACCTTAGTTTAACTTCCCAACTTAATTATTGACATTTGTAGGTGGGAAGGAGGTACCAATACCAAGAGAAGAGACAAAAGTCTTAAGTTATGATGTTTTCATCTCCTAAACAGTAGGACTAACAGTAGGGTCTGACTGTGTATTCATACATCACTACAAAGCCTCCAACAAATTTTACCAGGTTGTGTTTCAATCATGGATCTTAAAATCTGTATTTCCTGCACTTTTTAGAATTTGTCTTCTCTTCTGAATATTTGGGTTTGGGTATATTTCCCAGATTCTCTCTGTTAATCAAAGAGAAATGTAAAGAAAAAAGAGAGCTGGAATTTTTATTTATGCAGTTGATATGAACAGCCAGGGCTTTAAGAGACACATAGATTGTCAAGAGACAGGAGATAAAAATCACAAGAGCTGTAAAATAGAGCTTTGAGAAGAAATAATAATAAAGCCTTAGAGAGAAGCTATGAACAAAGAAGCTTTTGACATTTTTTTCTAATAGATTTGAAAGCAATAGCATTGTGAACATGTAGCAGCATAACTTCTTTTGAATATTGTGGTCTGTTATGCCTGGGTTCCATCAGGAGATGCTTTGTCTATCTGGAGAGATCATCAGCCAAGCAAATCTGCTGCTGAACATTCTGGATTCTGCTAAGCCTTTGTAATTCATTTCCACTACCTGCTTGAGTTCAGAGAAGATATTTTGAAAGCAAAATTTAAAAAGCAGGGACATAACATTTTTCTGATGGATACTTGTAAAACAGGTTCAGTAAATTAAGCTATAATAATTACCACATCTGGGTAGAACAAATTGACAAATTTTCCAAAGCCATATGATATATCAGGTTAAGAAGGCTAATACTGACTTTTCATAGTGAGGAACAGTCTATATTTAGACACAGAGATACTTCCATAAGCTCTCAGCACATTTTCACTTTGTCCTTTCATCTCTTCAGTTTGATCATCAGAGGCGTCACCATCCCCAGCCTTCTTTCGACCTCCCATCTCATGTCTCTCACCTCTCCAGCCTCTGCAAGCCTTCCTCCCTTGCTTTATTCCCAGCTGACCCAAGGTGTTGTTTTGTACAAGGCATGACTTTTGCACGCTCACATCCTGCACCTTTGATGGCTCCATTTCTTTCCCCAGTTCAGCATTATTCCTCTCATCTCCCACAGAGCAGCTGGTGCCTAAACAGTGATGCCATTACAGAGAAAGTTGGGAACAAAAGGTCCCTTCATGGGGGACAGAGGACACTTTCTCTGTGCTTTGATAACCACAGGGAGCAGGAGGAACACTTTCACCTCTGCTGGTGCCTGGCATCCACTGCCTTTGCCACGGACAGTGGTTTGTGTAGGTCAGACCAATGCTGCAGCAGAGCAGAGGGAAGTTCACTGAGTGAAGACACACACACACACACACATCTTCCCTTTGTTATGTAAGGGACAAGCCCTATGGAAGCTGAAATGATCCAGCACACACCTCCAGATGTACAATAGGAATGCAGAGAATAATAATTGCTTATATTCACATCAGAGCTGAATCTCAGGCTGTCACCTCTGGCTCTTTGTAGATGGCAGTGGCACAGTCATCATTATGAAAACCACAATGACACCACTGCAAGCATAAAGGAAATTACAAGATCCACTCAGTTACTCAGGAAATGCTCTGGGGCTTTCAGCCAGTTTTGGACACGGAAAGTTTATATATGGACACAAATCAGGACATTAATCTCTACCAGATTACAGATGGGGTCTGTCCAGAATATTGCAACAGTCAAATATACATCCAGCAGTGAAACACAGATGTGCTCATCTTGGACTGGTTCTTTTCCCTGGCAGGTTGGACAAAGAAAAATTTATTTCCATTATAATATTCTGTACACCATTTACTTTTCCCAATGCTTTCTAGTTTCTTGTGCTCAAACAAGATGAAAATTCCATCATATGATGACACTCTGATCAGGTCCAAAAAAACCCACAGGAAATTGAAGGAGCAATTTAATCTTCAAAACTCGTCAAATATTACAAAGGCCTAATATCAGAGGTGCATATCAGTTCATAAATACGATTACTGAATATCACTTTGCTCTAATGCCACTAGGTGCTCTAAAGAGACAACAGTTTAATCCCTGTACTATATTTTTCCCATCTTTCTGACAACTGGAGACAACTCAGTCATTATTCCACAAAGCCACAGAGGCAGTTTAAAATCTGAGTCCTGCACAACTCAGGCGGTCAGCTATAAGGTCCTTTCCACCAAAGTCAGATATGACCAACAGGAGTAGCATTATTCACTGAGTGACAGATCTACTTTCAAGAGAAGAGGATCTTCTGTGAGTGATACCTCTGTAAAGAATGAGTATCTCATTGGAGGTGGGTGAGATGAGATTGAGATTTGTTGTTTGCAGAAGAGATTGTGTGTGTCTTCTTCTGGCTCAGTGGATTCAACCCAGTTCTCTGTTTTCTTCTTGGTTAAATTAAGAAATGTCAATAAATAGAAAACAAGCATACATACAATGCCATGATCACTTGGACTTGATTTAAAGGAATCACAGCCTGCTGAAGGACATTCAACATTATTTCCTGACAATGTATTACAGTGATTTTTTTAGTGATAAATAAATAAATGGATGGCATTTGCAGCCTTTTCTCCTAAGTCCTTCTTATTTTCTCTCATCCTTAGCTGTCAGTGTTTCAAGTGTAGTTTTCTCTGCTCTTAATTAAAGAATTGTGATGTCTGACATTTCCCTGATTTCTAAATGCATCTCATTTTAGATAGGCTTTTGCCCATGACTTGATTGATGTCACCTAACTTTAATGCCAGGCTTCTCATCCAAGCCATTTGTGCAGACATCCTCAACAATCCCTGATGAGAGGCAGACCCTTCTGTAGGATGACATATTTCATGTGAAGACATGGGCCAAAGTCTCATAAGATGAATCCCATAGTCACACACCAATTACATTCAGCTCTGCCCAGGCAATGTTGGGCACCAAGGAGTGACATTCCTTATATCCAACATGCTTGGCAGACAAACATCAAAAAAGCATGTAAAGGAAGTGATTTAGAATTGGCAGAGATTTTTCTTTCAGTGATTAGTAATAAACAGTTGATTAATGCTTATTGTGCTTGATGATAAATAACATTGCTATTGATCAAAAGCAATTAAAAATAATCCCAAGGTTGTATTTAAAATACTCTGATGGTATCTTTTGATACAACAGTTCCCCATCGCAGTTACAGTACAGCAAAAATTGGTCAAGTGGTGTTTGGACTGCAGGAAATGCAGCAGTTCAGAGAGGTGGCAGGATTGTGACACAAGTCAGGTCTATCCCATAACCCTGGTAATGAGGGCTCCCTATTACAGCAGTGGCAATCCCCACTCAGAGTTAATTGTTTCTGCTGTCATTATCATGAAACTTGGTCCTGTCCTCACCTGTCTCTCACATGGGGACAACAGAGGCTGGGCTGTTTTCCTCATCCATTCTAACTGGATAAAAGAAAAAACTGCATGTCTGTGCCTGTCTTCAGGGCTTTGATTAATTTGATTAATCATTATATATGTTGAAGATACAAGTGAACATGTACATGTCATGTATTAATTCTTATTGCAGCCTGTGCTGCATCACCTTATCATTTATGTCATCTGTCCTCAGAATCAGAAGTGGCAGAAGCCTGTCCTGCCCAGGGGCTGCCACCAGACAAGCCAGCCCTGAATATGGCTGTGGCTCCATGCAGCAATCAACACAGAGGAAATTCAGCTATCCAGCTTGTCAGAAGCAATAAATACTGTGTATCACAAGAAAACCATCCTGGCTGGTGGAAAGTCAGGGATTTGGAAGGGTAGATATGCCCTGCAGAATGCTTTTGTTCCATGACCAAAGTCTTCCACATATCTCATCTTCAAAGACAGGACTGCAGACAGTCCTGGCACCTTTCAGGATCTATGTTAGAATTACCTCAGTAGATTTAAACATTGCTCTACAAGTCTTGTTATCTTCTGTACAACTCCGTTTTCATTACCATCCTTGGCTGGCAGGTTGAATAAAATTTACAGCAGTCACTGCCTAGTGCAATAGCTAAGCTGTCCAATGGCCTTATTCTTCATATGTGCCTAAAGGAGGACTTGTTTATGCAGAACATACACATTTTTTCCAATTATTTAGCTCATGTGAATAAAAATATAAAATCTCTCCTAACAAATGTTGCCTCGTGTGTGTGTGCAAGCCAAGGATCAGCACCATTGCAATTGCAGTAGCACAGATAGCATGGGAGACCAGTGAGAGCTGCTGAGCCATTAATCCTCTGTCACTTCAGGCTCAACTCAGCTTTAGCAATACTTCTCCCCAAAGGCAGGGCATACCTACCCTGCACAGGATTCATTATTCTTTTAGGGGTTCACAAATGGAGAAATTCCCTTCAGCAAATTAAAATAAGATATTTTTGTTTAATATCCATCATGGGCAGGAAAGAGCACATTTTCTAAGCTGTTAAATGAGAAATAGCTTTAGAAGTTCACTGGAAACCAAGGCAGTACAACAAGCAGGAGATGCCTAGAAGAGAGAAGGTACCTGGTGTGTCTCATGATGGATAATAGCTGAGTTTAATTTTGTGTGCTTGATAGAAATGTGGAAGACAAGAATTTTTGAGCTAGGGGATGCTCAAATTGCTTTGGAACAGACTGAAATTACTTGATCTACTCATAATTCCCTGATTAGGTTTACAATTACAAGAAAACCAATTAAAAAGCCACTTAGGTTGAGGTAAATCGCAGGATTGCAAACAGTTGTGGATGAAAAAAGCAGCACATGACCCCACCAACTCAAAGAAATGATAAATTGGTAAGCTGACATGTGCTCCTAAACACCTTCATTTATGCTTATGTAAAAATATATGATACAGGCAGCTTTGCTTATGGAGCCTGGTTAGAGGGCTCTAAGATGGATGAAGGAGCAGACAGACATCCAGAGAAAGGCAGAACATTTAAAGGTTTTTTCCTTTGGGTAGAGAAACTGACACTTTTGCAGTCTTGATTGTATAAGGAAAAGTCACATATACACCATTGAAAAAATTTAAATTCTGCTTGAAAAAAGGAATTAGGATCTCAATTTCTTGAATGCAGTCAGAATAAACATCAGGAGTTACCTGTTTCACCTGTTTTTATGAATTATCAGTTTTCTTGTGCTACTGAGATCAGTGAAAAAAGAACTTATTCCTCTGTGCCTACTCATACTCAAATATACAATTTATTTTTCTGATGGACACGACATCCAGCCCACCACCTTAACTTTATAGATGCCTGCCAGCCCCTGTGACATAGAGCTGTCATGCCAGCTGGTCTGAGTGTATCTGAGCTGCCCAAGTTCACTCAGCTTCTCAATTTAACCTGGCATTGTGCAGGGAAGAGAGCTGAGCCTGCCTACTGCCCCTGTGCTCAACCCTGGGTAGTTTGCAGGCAGCATCAGTCACTGGTGTCCATCACAGCGCCTGAGGTGGCACACAAGGACATCCCAGAGCAGCTGCTCCAACCTCCCACTCGATGAAACCAACCACGGAGGAGGAAACCATTCCATGACTGGCAAAAAGAGTTCTTCATTGAAGTGCAATTTTCTAAAACAAATTACTTCTGTATTTTTATGCATGGTAAAAGCAGAAATGTTTTAACCATGAGCATTTCTGTAATGTTCTAAGAAGTGGCTCTCTGATTAATCTCTTTTCCTGTGTTAAGTGACCAATTTAAGATTCAGTCATGTACGATATCTAAACCAGGAACTGCTTATCTTGTGGGAATGAAGGATTTGTACCAAGTGCTTACTTGAGAAAGCTGCCTTGGAATGATGATAAGCCAAGGGTAATCAATATGCAGCCATCTACTGCTTAAATGTTTTCCACACCAGTCTAGTAAAGATTAAGCAACATTTCTTGAATATTTTTCTGTGGAGAGCCTGGTTCAAACATGGCTTAAAGAAAGAGGCCATGAAGGTATTCAGCTAATGGAAAAATAAAAGGCAGCTGTAAAGCAGCAGTTCCCAGGCTTGATTCTGTTAATAATTAGGTTCTCAGCCACCTTTTATATTAACAAGATCCTCAGACCGTCTTCTCAATAACAGGTAAACATTCTGTCCTTGGCTGCTCTGGGAACAGATATGAAGGTTTTGAGAACTTTTCATATCACGGTGAGAACACTAATTTTGGTTTCAATAAACAAACCTCAGGTATTGTAAACAAAAGGAGGAGTTCAAGTTTTCTCTGTAGCCTATCGTGACCTCGGATTTTGCAATATGCATGAAGTGAATTAACACTGTTATAAAAGGTGTCTGATTTGATCAATAAACTGGAGTCGATGCTCATCAATCGGATGGTCGTCTCCCTTCACTTCAATATTTTTCTTTTTAAATAACCTTCTGGATATTAAGCATAAAGTTTCCCGAAATGCTTAGAATCGGATAAAGTTTATCTGCTTGACTCAAACATTAATAAAAACCATCCTGGTTTCATTTAAATCAGTAGAGTTTTGTCACTGACTTCAATGATGCTGGGATTTCAATCTTTGTACTCTTATTCCAACATTAAATCTGCCTTGCTAGGAGTCCTGTGCTTTTGCATGTATGTATGTGAGTAGTCCAGTGCAGCACAAAGGGTGCCCAGATCAGATCCATCTTTCCCTTTTCAATAAGATGATATGATATTTAAAGCATTAGATGCATGCCAAAATATTTGAATGAAACAGAACAAGGTTTCTTATAATAAACCATACTGGAAAAAATTCAGAGTTTTCCTTGAAAAATCTCTTCTATTATCCTGTGAAAGGAATCTTCAATAACAATCTTTATTGTTTGCGTAGAAGAGGTAATTTAAGAGGCTTCTTCCTCTGTCAAATGAATTCCTGTCATCTGTCAGGCTAAGGACATTTGTTTGGGAGGTCTAGGATTGTGCAATTTTGGAAAGCTTCTGTGTAATGTTTGAAAAGGTAGATGCAATCTCCTCCTAAGGTCACTCAAGGGATATGTGGTGTCATTGCCTGTTAGGGCTTGCACTGAGGATATTTGACTTTCCAATATCCTGCACAGAGGAGGAGTGAGGCTGTTTAAGTGTTCAAGTGATAAAACATCCAGACAATTACATATGTGCCATTTTTTTCAAATATTCACCTTAGACCATGGCATAACTACTCAAAAAATGTATATGTAGCATTACTTTTAACCCAAGAAAGGAATTCTTCATAGAGTCATTGAATCTTATAATGGTTTGTGTTTTAGGGACAAGGGAAGGGACTTTTAAAGATCATCTAGTCCCTGCCGTGGGATGCTTTTCACTAGATCAGGTTGCTCAAAGCCTCACCTAACATGACTTCAAACACCTGTAGGGATGGGGCATTCACAGCTTCTCTGGGCAAACAGTTCCAGCATCTCACCACCCTCCTCATGAAAAATATCTTCCTTACAATCAGTCTAAATTTACCCTCATTCCATTTAACACCACCACTCCTGGCCTCATTACTATGGGCCTTAGCACAAGGTCTGTCTCCATCCTCCTGATAAGCCATTTTAGGTATTGAAAGGCCACAAGTTTTTCACTATTTTAACTATTATACACTATTCATATTGTTTTTTCATTGCAGAGAAAACTCCAATGTCAGCAAACTGCCAGAAAAGCAGAGTATTGCTAAGCATGAGTGGATTTATAGAACCCATCTTCATAAGAAGCAGAAGATTCTTTGGAGAGAGCTTGCATTTCCACTTTACATGTCCACTATACCTACAGCAGTGGTATCCTATGTATGGCTGTCATAATAATGACAATAAATACAGATATTGTCATTGGGAACCTCACTGCCCACAGATTTCTGAAGGCATGAAGGTATTTATTTTCAGGGAAAGAAAAAGTCATTTAAATAAATGAGGTTGTAGACTAAAGTGATGCTTCATGAAAGGGAGCTGCTATTAAAAAGACTTTCATTGGTGCTCCCTGAATTGATCTGACAGAGCGTGTTTGGGTTGTTTCTCCCTTTGGCAACTCTCAGTTTATTTAGTTTACTTAAATATTATGTAACCAGAGGGTTACATAATAATAATAATAATAATAAGGTTAGAGGAGAACTATGAACCTTCCAGGTTTAAGGCAGACAGCTGTGTCATGGTCTGCAGGAGACAGAGCAAACAGCTCCTGATAGAGCTCTGGGCAGAACTTCAGGGCAGCAGGATCCTCCTCTAAGGAGTTACCCTAAGAAAATGTCACAGAATGAACTCAGATATTTAGGGTAAGGAGAGCCCCTGATGAGGGGAAGCAGATGGGAACCAGTGGTTTCCCTGTAATCTCATGGCAAATAATCACATATGCAGGAGAAGTCCCAGATCTACCCTCTGACTTTTAAAAGCAGTTTTGAAAATATTTAAAATGTCTGGCATTTTTTGTGTGTCTGCTGCACTTTATTCAGAAACCAGCCAGTGAATAAAAAGCCAAGTATTTCTCTTTGTAGTTGGTATGCAGGTAATATCTCCCATGGCCAGTCTGAACAGCTGCTGTGTCAGAAGGTCCTAAATATCCTTTATTGCTTCTATATGAGCAACCATGGAACAGTTTCTGTGTAGTCTTTGCTCTGCTGTGTAGCTAGAGGATGCTGATGCTCTTCAAATAGCTGTAGTGTTATGAAGTGCTAGAAATTCTTGTGCTGACTTGGTATTAATAGTCACATTTCAAAAAAAAAAATGCTTCTTCTACAGAAATGAACAAAATTTGCACCTCTAAAATAGGCTTGGAACAAACCCACACTGAGTGCATTTCCCCTCAAGCTCTGTTTTTCTTGTTTTCACCTCTTTTTCTGTGTTGTTTGCTCTCAGTGTGGCTTTTTCTGCAGGTCAGTTTAGAGGAATCCTCTGAGACAGTTTTACAATATAAAAACGTGGAGAAAAGCAGCTCACCCAGACAAGAACACAGCCCTGAGCAAACTCAGCCCTGTTCTCATTGACTGATGCAGGATGGGCAGCACCACAGGACCAGTCAGGTGCACAAGGAGATGACTGCAGAAATTCATGTCCATGGACCTTTCTGGAGCAGACACAGCCTTATCCATGCTCTCCTCTGTGTAAACATTTTCCTCTTGAGGCTTGCTACTTACTCCCACTCACTCTTGGTGGTACTCAGCCACTGAGATCTTGGATGGAACACAATCCCTTGGGAGCCTTGGCTCACTCTTCTTTTCCTTGGACCTGTACAGGAGGTTCAGAATGAAGCTCAGGTGTGGCCAAAAGGTTGGGAAAGGCATTTGTGGTCCAGTCCCCAAAGAGGCTGGATACCACTGGCTCTATTTAACTTTAGGGACGGGAAATTTCCTTCAAACTTCACAGCAATGAACTTCTGAGTTTCTTCTTTCCTCCCTGCAATATAGAGGTGGAGCTGTTAAATGAACTCTGAAAACCAGAATTTCCAGCCCAGTATGGCAGGAAAACCATTAACAGAAGTAAAGCTGGATAGCACGAGTTAGGATTGGAGTACCACATAAAGACTAAAAATAGTGCAAATACAGAGTACAGTGAGAATTTTTTTACTTATTCAGTATTTCAGAAATACTTGGACAATAGAAAATATATTACTCTTAATGTAAAGAAACTAAATGTGGTGGATGGGGCTCTTATATGTGGCAGTGTTTGGGTCTTTTAAACTCTGCAGCCTCTGGAGGGGACATGAGGTTAATAACTCTTCATCTCCCCACTTATAAATCTGTATCTGTGCAGAAAAACAAAATTGCAGACAACTTGCTTCATGTCTGGGCTGGGGTAGAATTTATCTAATTTTAAATATTTATAGTGGGATACCGCAACCACTTTCCTAGACCCTCTCTTTAGTGGAAAGAAATATTTCTAAGGCATAATTCATCATGTCCTAATGTAGTCCTTTAAGGAGATCAGATGATTCATGTCTCATTCTTTCTGGACATAATGCTATAAAAGCCTAAAGTTGACTGAAATTAATCTCAACCTCATTGCTTCTTTGTTTCTTGCAAGTTATTTTTTTCTTTTAATTAAGGAAAAGAAGGTGCTTTCCTGGTTCAGTCTAGCCAGGCAGGAATGTTCAGTGTCTGTATTCAACAAGGTTCCTTATTAAGCATCCAGTGAATGTGCAGCATTTCTGTGAGTGTGCCCTGGACATGCTTGGTGTGACTGCTCACCAACAAAATCCCTACATTGTGTTAAAAATGAACCTGGGGCACATTCAGGTCATTTTCATTTTTTGAGTTTGAACATGACAGTGGCTCCCTGAATGGGAAAACAGAACTGTCCAGAGCTGCCTCATCTAAACAATGGCATGCAGTGGCACATAATGCAGGGGAAGAGAGGAGTCTCAAGAGTGAGAGAGAAGGAAGGGAATGGGAATGAGGATGGGAATGAGAGCTGGAATGGGAAGTAGGGGAATGGAGAAGGGAAAGGGGAAAGGAAGGTGTTTAAAATGGGATGTAGAACCATTGCAAGGGCAGAATGTGAAAGTCTTTTGCTCCATATGTGACGGCTGGGAGACAAGTACCAACCCTCAGAGTTCATTAGAGTGTGCTGCAGGAACCTCCAATGGGCTGGGAGCCTGTGCTGCATATCCCAGGTGCTGAGGAGGGAAAAGCAGGCTGAGGCAAATGTAACAGATTTCCTGGTGACATCTATGACATATTTTGTTATTTGGCCAGCTGGAGCATTGCAGCTCATGCAACAGCTAACTAATCTACTAACACAAGGGCTGGAAGGCACTTTGCAAGGTTTCGACATGTACTGCATTTTAACTAGTAAAAAAGAAGCAGTTAAGCATTAAATGTGTACAAACCTCTGACTACCCCAATGAAAGTTACTGCTTTGAGTCAATCCCCAAACTTACACAATACCACCAGCACAACTTAGCTTTCTGGAAGTATGATAGGATGTTTTTGGTGCTGTTTCTGGAGAGCTGTCAGTTCAGGCAGGGAGATTTTGTGAGGTATCCCACAGGAGAAGGAGAAGGCAGGGGCATGACCCAACACTGGCCAGTTCCACCCCTGGGATCAGCCACAGCTGCACTGCCCGTGCTGGCCCTCACCCTGACCAGCCTGGGCTCTGCTGCCCCCTGACACCCAGCTGGCTCAGCCCAGGGCAGCTCTGGAGGAAGCACTAAAGCCACTTGTCACCAGCACTGTCCCCGTGGTCCCTGTGGGTCCCTTCTAGCCCAGGATACCCTGCACTCTGCAGTGCTCTGCTTCAGAGGGGAGCTGACACATCCACAGCACTGCACGCTGTGCTGCCTGCCCTTGTGGGCTCAGGCTCAGCAATTAATGTGCCATTTCTCAGCACAAATACTAAAATACTCCCAGAAAGGTAAAGGGTAGAAAGGGTCCCTTGCCATGACTCCCTAGGTAGCTGACCAAGCAGCCATTAGACAAGTATTCAGTCAATAAATAGATGGAGTATAATGTTGAGCATACACTATACAGCACAAAGTGTGTGGGATGATTAAGCTTCCCAAACTACAGGAAAATAAATAAAATAATCAAAGAATAAATAGAAATTATTGTACATTTCTCTAAGTTTTGTTCTTCAAATATCAATACTGTGTTCCGAAGGAAATTGTTGAAACTGGATAACTCCGACTTCAAATACTCCATTTCAAAAGGATTGAGTGTCCTTCTGCTTAGTACTTTGAAACTTGGTATTGATGACAATCAAAAGAAGACTCAGTATTGATAAAATTACAGTCTTATAGCCAAAACCTGAAACAGGATTTAGCAGCACAAAAGTGTGTCCTTAATGATGGGAATGCCCTACATTTATCTGCCAGTTAGCAAGCATGTATTTCAAGTTGCTTTTGATGAAGGGATCAGTCCTTTCAAGGACTTGTACCTAAAGTTTATGCAAAACTTAGCTTTCAAAAATGCTTTCCTTCATTGAGGAAATATAATAGTCTTTTATTGGCCTAATAATAGCGAACACAATCATATTTCTGCTGCATTACATTTCAGTCAGTAGCAATATTTTGCCTTCTAACTTTCAACAAAAAACATGCTGGAAGATTTTTGACAATTTATGTTCCAGATTTGCTTCATTTTTCAATAGGGGTGCAATTGCCTCAAGTAGCATTTCAGTTGTACTGTTGATGCTTTGAAAGAATTGCCCATGTATAAACAAAGTTGTTGAATCCATACTTCACCAGTTTCCACAACTGATTCAGAAATCAGACATTTCAGACAACTTGAGTAGCAGAATTCAAGCTGTAAATATAAAATCACTTTCCCAATAACTGGCTGTGCACCGTGGGAAAGCAGAAGTAAAACTTGAGCTTGATTTCAGGATGAAAACTGTAGATGCAAATAGTATCACAGAAGTTAATGAGAATGCACACAGAGAATACAGCTCTAGACAAATGTTCTCAAGTGATCATTTGCAGAAATAGGCTTCTTTGGAACTTTTCAGAAATCAAGCTATTTAAATTGCCTTTCACTCTGTTTGTAGTGCACTGCAAATAATCCAATCAATGCTTTTCACTTTTTGATGCCTTGGTAAATTCTGAGACTACTGAAAAGGGCCTGGAGTAGGAAGCCTTTTAAAAGATGGGCTTTAGCTTCTTGCTCTGTTGCTGTTTTTCTAGATGAATGTGGGTTTCTCACCTCTGCTTCTCATCCTTCAATTGTCTTAATTTTTTTAAGCTGGGATAATGCTACAGAATGTTTCAATAGTCAAAAAGTGAAACAAGAGATCAACTTACTATTCCCTCACAGTTTCAAACTTAATTGCATCAATCAAAGATCTCATTCATTGAAATGCTAGAAGACATTATTAGCAAATTCCTGGTGTTATTTGGTCCTCTTTGTGTTCTTTCCACTCATCTCTTTTCATTCCTCCACTAAAGGCTGCTTGGAACTGTTTGATTGACAGCAAACTTACTGTGAAAGTATCTGACCTTGGGATGACAGGGTAGGTGAAAGAATTGGGAGCCTGACAATCAGAAGCTCAGATGGTGGTGGATATGCAGTTTACCGGCATTGATCAGCTGCAGCTGGCTGCCAGGGGTGTGATACAGCACTTTGTGTTTTCTTTCCGTTAATGACCAGAAATTATTATGGAATAAGAATAAAAAAGAGAAAATTGAATCACACAGCTGTGTCCAAAAGTTAAGGCTTAAAGGCAAATCACAGCTGAGAGATTTCACTGGTAATGTCTGTAAAGAAACCTCAATGTTTGCTTTGAGCACAAGGTTTGCACCTCATTTGGGGACCAAGCATCTTAATCAGTGGCCTCAATGGAGAGAAGCTGGAGAGAATGAGCAGCCCATGGAGCCTGTCCTCTGAGGAGAGGCTGAGGGAGAGAGCTGCTTAGCCTGAAGAAGAGGGCATAGGAAGGGATCTAAAAGCTGCCTAAAGTCACTTACTGTTATTATAGTGCAGGAGTTCTGTTGTCACTACGTTGCAAAGGTTCTATATCACCAGAGTTTCATACTTCCTTGATGTTTCTTGTACGCTTCTCCTCTAGGTACGGACTCCTCCTTGTCCTCACAGCAACCAACTGACTCCAATTCCCCTCAACCAACCAATCCACTCTTTTATAACACACTTCTCATTGGCTACAGCTGTGGCCTGTTAACATCAGGCCGGCTCCTAATCTCTAGGAATTGGCTCAGCTGCAACTCTTTAGGGGGTGAGATTACATTCTATACCACTTTATTTACTTATATTGTATCCCCCTACAATTTACAGTTACAAAGCCAATGGAATCCTTTCTGTGCCAGGTCATGTAACAGCAGGCATTGGCCACAGGCTGTGCCTCTGGAAGTTCAGGCTGGACAGCAAGAGAAGGTGATTCTCCAGGAGGGTGGTGGAACAGTGGAACATGCTGTCCAGGGAGATGGCAGTCTTTAGGGGCTTTTAAGACTTAGCAAGACAGAGCCATGGCTGACCTGCTGTGATGTTGGGAATAACCCTACTGGAGCAGAAAGCTGGGCTAGACTGGCCCGACAACAGGTGAGTTCCTGTAATTCTGCATTATTTCCCTATTAAGATGATATCAATGATCTGTTCTGGATTATAGGTAATGCCTCTATCAGGTATCTTTGCAAACCTGAGATTCTGCCTAGGCTTTCTTTAGGAACCTTATGATGTTCAAGAAGGAGTAAATAGCATTTCACTGTAGCTCAGTCACAACCAAGTTTGGTTTGTGCTTTTTAGGTATGTTCTGGATAAGCTGTGTATAAGTTCTCTAGGAAACACGTTTCCACAGAAGTCCTCAGCACCAGAAGTTTTTCATCACACCAAATTTAGCAGCAGGTCAGGTGCATGGGCCTTTGGTATGTATGAAATTTGACATGTGAGTTTGTATGTATATATGCCATTACATTAGGATTTCATCAACTTGTTAAGCAGAAATGTTAGACATTTAACACACTGAAGGACTATAAAAAGCAGTTATAGTTTGTGTTCTTGTTCAATATTTTTATGCAAACTGTCATAGTTGGATTTTTAGCACTAGGATTCTTCTTTTAGGCAAACAGAAACTCTGCCCACTCCACATTTGCTTCATATGTGTCTGATATGGTAAACTTTGGCAGTGGAGATCAAGTCAAGTCTTTGGTCTGTCTAGACCATAAATCAGTGTTGCCCTGCTGTGAAAAAGAAACTCTGGGAGCTGGGACTCTGAATCTCAGAAAAAAGTATATCTGTTTGCAGATCACTTCCCACCAGGAGATTCAAACATTTCAACTTCTACTTCAGTGGTTCCAAATCCCTGGAGTCTGTTCAGCGTTTCTAAAAGTCTGCAAAAGGTGTCAAAGGAAAGGGAACCTTTTGTGAACAGGCTTGAATTCCACTTATCTGGGCCTGCTCCTCCAGAAGGAAAATTTTGGCAGCTGTCAAAGTGATGAAAGATTGGCAACCCACTGTTCTCGGCGCAGAACCACAGTGAATAAAGCAGATAAAAGTCTTTCTGAATGTTGGGTTGCTTCTTATCTTTAACCTCAGTTAGCCTCCCAGTGCTAACCACTCTGGCAGAGAAACAACTCATTCATGCCCTCAACAAGTTGTTTATAATATATCCAATTAAATCAGAAGTTGGGTTGTGTGGTGATACTTTTCTTTTTGCTCCTATTGATTAAATCCTGGCCCCAGGCTTTACTTTCATTAACGTCAATATTGGCATTAACTTCAATGACAAATTTTATTTTTCCTTAGAAGATATTTTTCTCACTTTAGCACTATCCATTGATGCAGTGGAAGCAAGGGGACAGTGGGATCAGTCAGTTCTTGTTTGATTGTTTTTAACTAATGAGCCTTTAAAGGGCTAAAGAACAGAACTGATGTATTCATATCCCAAAAGCAGATGTCAGAGAACAAAGAATCCTGTTTTTTTTATATTCTATGAAAGCTGGGATTTGGATGCCATTTTAGTGTCACTGTGACACTACAATGCTCTAGTCTTCAAGCTGGAGTGAAATCAAAGACCCCATAAATTCCTTTAAAAAGAAAATTACAGCCAATATTATATATCATTGTGAAATAAATATTTCTCTTTTTTTTTTTTTTTACTTCAGGGTAGGCATATTTATCACATATATATAGTTACAAGCAAAATTGTGGCTTGCAAGGCCATAATTATGAATTAGTAATTATGATATTATTCAGTGTTTCTATTGCTCCTGTGTATTCCAGCTTTTAAAGGTATATATACAACTGACACTGTAAATATTTGGAAATCTTTCTCATACCAAAGAAGTGTATGTCCCAGTCAGAAAAATCAGTAATTTTTTTCTTATTATTTTATAAAGACATAGATACCTATAGTTGTCATTTTGTTTTTCCTTCCCTCTGTATACACACACATACTTAAGAGGATATTTGCATGTGTTCTGCAGAAAATTCAGCTCAATATACTTAATTGTCTCCATTAAATATATTTTGTAACTAACTTTATCATCTAAATTAATCTTCTTATGCAGTAGGAGTTTTACATTCAGGTACAGAATCACACCTGTCAGTCACTTTTTTGAACAATATTCTCAGAGTCTGATAATTTGAATGTTGCATATGTATCTTGTTCTGTGAAAAAGGACTTATCTTGTATCTATTGACATACATTTCATGTCTTAATGTGGGAGGTATTCACTTTGGGAAAGCAGCCCCATGAGCTTGATGATGATGGCAGAAAATCTCTCAAGGATTCAGACTTTATAGAGCACAGCAGGTTTCAAACATCACCTACCAGACAATGGACAGCTGCTGGTAGGAAGTATATATTTACATCTGCACATACAAACTGGAGAAAACAAAAGAATAGGAGCCACTAGGAATTCCTGCTGATAGCTGAACTGATGCTCAACATGAAAATATCCTTTAATAAAAGCCATTGCTTGTAAGTAATACATTCCATATTACCTAGTTCAGGACAGGGTTAATGCAGGAGAGGAGGCACAAAGGCAGGTTGGCTCCTTTCTTTCCAGAAGCACCTATTTGAGCATAACACCTCTGTGGAGAGTTTTTGTGCAGATGTGGCTTGAGGGAAAAGGCCATGATCATATACAGGTGGTTAAGCAGTAAAAATGCAGCTGTAAGCAGTAAGTTCTCAGCCTTCTGATTACAAGAAAACATCAACACTGTGTCCTTGAGCAGGTAGTAAGACAATAATAACAGGATGTATAAACAGGTACTAGTCTTAACAGAAATCCACAAAGCATCCTGAGAATGTAGCTACAAAAAAGGAGCTGACATTTAATCTGTAGCCAATGATGAGCTTAGCTTTTGCAATATGTATGAGCTTAATAACCACTACTATAAAAGCATGTAAGCCGGATCAATAAATTTGAGACTCAATGATCATCATTAGGATGTGCTTGTCTCCCTTCGCTCCGACACACCTCCCAACAGATACAGGATGAGAATCCTCTCTCCTAATTTTAACAGTTTAAAAATTGTGTGCTGAGCTAAACTAACTGCCTAATTTCTTCCACAACTACAGGACTATTATTGTTACCTCCCCATGGTAATTTGCCCTTTCTCTCTTAGCAGCCACAGAATAAAAGACTTTTGCCTTCCTGTAGAGAGATTTCAAACAGCAGACTTAGAAGAGACCTCCAGTTTTACAGACAGATAAATCTGTGTGAAATAACCCTGCCCTTACAACAGAAGGATGTGATACCCCACCCATGAGTCTTCTAGGGGCTGTAAGTCAAATGCTGCTCATGCTGGCTTTATTTTGAGGTCTGCATCTTCTGTGCCAAAAATTATCCTGATTTATTGTTCCTCCTTGCCTAAATTTTGATCAGTTTTCTGTAGACTAGGACTTGTTTCTAACCAGTAACAAAGAATTGTTTTGCACGTTATTGATGACACCATGAAATGACTGTGATGTTCTCTTGGGCTTTTTAGTATAATTGCCAGAAAAATGAGTTATGTGACTTAGAAGATATATTAATGCAAAGAAAGAAGATTAACCTATCACAATGTAAGATAGATGTAAAAAGTAAGTTAAGATATAAAAAATAAGTTAAATTTTATTTACCTCCTGCAACTTTATTTTAGCATGCAGAAATTTGTAGTGACATCAGCATCTGTGAATTTCTGCATGTTAAAATCAAAAAAAGAATGCAAATTACAATTTCTGAATTATTTCAAAATTAAATAACTATACCTATCATCTTGGCTTCATTTAGCTACCAGAACAGTGCCCTGCTTTTTATCAGTTGAGGCATTGAGAGAAGGCAACAGAGCTTGAAAAATAAGACTCACAAACAGATGACTGTGCATTCTGGCTCCACATCACCTGTCTGCTATACAGGAGCTGAACCTGAAATCTGCCTGGCATTACCCACCCTTATTATTCTATATTTTAGTGTTCTTCTCATTTAATCAGGGGGTTGACCAAGAGCATATGGAGAAAGTGTTTCTGACACTCTGTGGGTGACAGAATTTGGAAGAATACTGTGCAAGAATATAATTTATTTTGTTAGCATTTTTTCAAAAGGCATCTCAGATATTGAGATATATATACCAATTATCTGCACTCCTTCAGTGCCTCCAAACTGTCATTATTTGCCCTTAACTGGAAATGTAAACAGGGAAAAATATGCTTGGTGGGTTTTCTGATTATCATAACTCATCTGAATGTGGTTTTTTTCTTCATAATCACTTGCAGCTGACACCTAAAGTCGAACTTAGAACTACTGCAAGTGACAGCAACATAAATAGATATAGTCTCACTTTCAATTACTTAGAAATTACTACAGGTAAAACATTATACCTGTTTTCTGAGCAGTATTATTGACTCTAGTTTTGGCCCTCAGGGTGTATATTTGATTTGGAATTCATTCTAAGCTGCATATTTAGGATATTTTCAATTTAGCAACATATGAAGCATCTAGTAGAGTGTTATTGCTTCCTGCAATAATAGGTTGAAATAAAGAAAATGGTTTTTTGCAGAATTCTATAGTCACTGCAACAGTAAATGGTAAATTTGCTGATCTCTATAATACTTGAGAAACAAAAACTTGAAAATAAATGAAAATGCTAATAATATAACTGCTTAGCCAAATATTTTACTACTGACACACTGAAATTTGGCTTCTGATGTTAGTGCTTAAATAGGAGCACCCAACTTTCAAATGTGCACAGCACTACAAAAATTAGTGCTAACTTCAGCAAGTCTTGAGATACAGATACATCTGAAGCTACAAAAGAGAGGCATCTAAACTTAGACACTAACAGTTGTAAGATGCTGATCTAGTATGTATAAAGAGGTTTTAAAACAAAGTAATTTCTGAAATAAATTCTTTTTTCTCTCCCCATATCTGTGCTAGTTCAGCAAGTGATGCTGGTCAGAGTCCAGGTGATGTCTGCTTGCCCTTCCCTGATGGAGATGGCCCAGCCCTACCAGGGACCTCTCTGCATCTCTGCTCTGAGCTCACCCGAACCTGAGGGATAAGGAATGCAGGGTGCAGCCATGTGGGGAAAGAGCAGAGAGAAATGAAGGTTTCTGGCCAGGCAGAGGCTCCCAGGCTGTGCTTGCCTGCCCTGCTTGGTGCCAGCACTGGGAGCTGGCTTAGGGAGCACATCCCTGTCACTGGGGAGCTGCAGGTGTGTTTGGGGGAAAGCTGCATTTGGGGTCAGGGAAATGCATCCCTGGGGACCTGTGCAGGCCTGGGGGCCATGGAGGCTGCATGGGAGAGAGGGGCTTGGTGTGATGATGCCCATGGACCCAGCTGGGCCAGGAGTGTGATTCAGACAATGGGTCAGGAAGGAGCACTGAGCCTGAGAAAGTAGGAGAGGGAGGGCTCCCCCAGCACAGAAGGTGTGCCCTAATGCATGCAGGTGATTTTTTTCATATAAACATTGTATTTTTTTAATGTTCTTCCAACACCCCGCTATATTCTTGTAGCAGCTCTGACAATTCTGAATGGTGTTTTTTGATTCATAGCACAGCTTTTAAAATTAATTGTATTGAAAACAAAGCTTTGTCATAATGAAAAAGTTACTCTTAACAACAGATCTGAAGAGGGCCAGCATGACTAATTACTTTATTTGATTGTCTCCAGAATTGCCATTCCTTTTTTGTGTTACTGCAAAGAAAGTAGGAAGACCACAAAGAGCTGATTTATTTATCCTAAATTTCCGCTCAAGTACTAAGGTTTGGGGCTGTTATGGCCATGGAATATGTGGTATAGATAAGCAACTTAAAAACAAGTATTTTCATTCCTTTGCATTAGTGTCTAGCTTGCCATTAATTAGTATCATCTGCTTACCATTTTGAACTGCTTCATTTAAGGGTCTTGTCTCTTAAACAGGGAATGGATGTGCAGAATTAAAACAGTGTTTTGTGAACCTGTAGAGCCCAGCTGTCCTTCTCAGATATATGTTTGGTTGCTTTCTACAGATTGTGGTCATTTCTGGAGGCCCTTGATTTTAAGAGCCCATGCCTTTTCTGAGCATTTTTCATGCAGCATCATGTTTGTTATTGGCTCTTTGGCAATCCAGGACTGAGTATCAGAAAATCTTGCAGTTTTCAGGGACTGGGTGTGCACAGAAAAAAACACACTGGCATGTTGCAGGTAGAGTGGGGGACCTGAAAGACTCAGAATCACAGAAAATCTGGCTGAAAGGATCCGCTGGAGGTCATCTAGCCAAACTTCTCAGTCAGAGTGGGATTATCTCCACTGCTCTATCATCCATACCTTCATCTACCTGATCTCTGAGCACTTCTAAAGGTGGAGATCCCACAGCCCCTCCCAGAGCACAGAACAGGCAGCCTGGTCCAGTGCTGCTCTATCCTCCATGTGAATGGATTTTGTTCTTCAAAACAAAACCAGAGTTTCCCAAGCCTCAATCTACTGCCCCTTGTATGTAACAGTACAATTGTATTTGTTGTAAGCAGCATTTGTAATGCAGCATTTGTAATAGAGGAGGCAATGGCAAAGGTATAGGGAAAAATAATCAAAACCACTTTGATAATTTAGTATTAAGGAAGTTTCCATTTTTAATGTCAACATAAAAGAGATTTTTTTTTTAGGGAGCATGGGCTATTTCGTCTCTACAATACTTATCAAGCAAATAGTTAGAAAAATAACTTATGTTATAATTTTCTAATAAACATCCAGTGCTTGTTAGTCTTCATCCAGTATCCATTTTACATTGATACAGATTTCTTGAAGGTGCAAAAATTGCAGTTATATCAAATTGAGTTCTTTATCACTAAGGTTCTTCTGATAGTCAAGGGTTTTTTCATCACTGTCTTTAGAAACACTTTTGAGGTCTCCATCTGGAAAGATCAAGATGTTCTTCAGGAGTATATGAGTTATTGTTTTGTGTGCCTTGGTCTGTATACAACGGTACACTTCCAAGCTTTTGTATCTCATTACACAGGGAACAGAAGTTGGATGCAGCACACACATGAAAAGCAGCACAAATGGTGTGTAATGTTATGCACATAATCCATAGAAAAGCCATGCATGTTTTCTAGTTACCACATAAACAGCAGATTTAGTTGCTATTGGCCATGAACCAGTAGATTAATGGTCAACCAGAAGACATTGTTTGATGACATCCATAGGGTTTTGCTCCTTTGCAAAGCACTATTGTTAAAAGTGAAATTTAAAAAAACCAGAAGCCCTTAGTGTACCCACACCTTTTAAAATGATGTTTGTGTCTCTTCAGCTGGCTCAAAGCCCAGGTTTCTTTTTCCCTCTTCAGCATAAGGGTTCACCTCTTCATGATTTGATTCTGCTTCACCTCTGCTTTTTCTTGCTCTCCTGTAATGAAAATTCATTTATATTAAAAGGTCCCTGTTCTGTTCCAAGTCCTTCTGGATCCCCAGAATCCTGACTGCAAATAATACTGTGGTAAACTGGAAATATTTATATAAAAGAAATCAAGCTAGGTTTAAGAAGAACTGTAGTAAATCTGCTATGTTCTTAGTAACCTTGTTAGTGAAGGGACATAGAAAACCAGCCAAGCTATACTTGTTAATGCAGTAATATTTAAGGAAAATATCATTACTGAACAGCCTACAATCAGATTAA
Organism: Zonotrichia leucophrys gambelii; assembly: GCF_028769735.1. Taxonomy (NCBI): domain Eukaryota; kingdom Metazoa; phylum Chordata; class Aves; order Passeriformes; family Passerellidae; genus Zonotrichia; species Zonotrichia leucophrys. The sequence goes on along the minus strand of NC_088169.1, from coordinate 18,033,088 downwards.
AGAAAACTCAGGTGCTGGTGAATGTGGTTAACTCTGCTGTTGCAGAAGGCACCATGATCCCATCAGGACATCCCCTCCTCCTTGGCAGCAGCCATTCTGCAGCTCCCTGTGGCCAAAGCATGGTTACACTGATGGTGATGGGGAAATTGCATTAAGCTGCCAAAGCTGTCCTGTACTGAGAGACAGGGAGATGAACGTTTAGCTATCACTGTTGATGGGAAAGGGATAACAGGCTTTCATTCCTTAACTTGCTTTAGGCTAACTGAAGCCTAAGCTGTAAAAAAATCCTGATTATTTAATTATAGGGACATCTCCCAGTAGTCATGACCACAGTATCCAAAACTATTACTCACTTTTTGCGATCTCTCAGCCCAGTGACGATCAAGGCAATAGCTCCAACGACAACCAGACCAATGACCACCCCAAATACAATTAACCAGATGGTTACTGGTGGTTCATAAGGGGCAGCCAGGGTTGGAAGGATTCCCACAAACTCCAGGGTACTGTCATCGAGTCTGAAAGCCTCGTTCATTCGTCCTCGAGACATTCTGCCAGCAAATGCAAGTTCAAAGGGTTTCACACATTTATTGAAAGGAACACTTTTCAGTTTTTTATAAATCTTCAGCATGGCAAGCTTCCCCTGAACACCTCAGTTAAAAGGCAGCAGAGGAGGTGCTGCTAAACCCATTTTCCTTCTGGCATGTGAGTAACAACCATAGAAACTTAAACCCTTAACCTATTGTAGCTTAACTGACCTGTTCAGACACTGTATGGACTCTTAAACTCAGTCTTAACATTTATTAAAGGAACCTTCTGATCTCCTTCTCTCTTTGTATTTTGCTCTTCATTCTCTTTACCATTTCTTGTCTATTGAAAAGTTTCTTATTTATGCCACATAAAACCACAGCTTTGACATCTTACCTGTTTCCCTCCTACAATCTTAAACAATTTAGATTAGTGTGTTTTTTTGGCTGCTTGGCTTGGCTAGCCGCTTGCTTGCTTGCTTTCTGCTTTTTGCGCTGCTTTTTTTTTCCCTTTTCTTTTGTTCCCTCTTTCTTACCCTCCCCTGAAGATACTGGACCGGCTCCGGACCTGACCTGAGAGCTCCAGGACACCCGGAGCTTGCGAGAGAAGCTCAGTGCCCTTCACAACACAGTCTGGTGTCTTTTCTTTTCTTGTGTTGGGGAGTGTTCTTTTGTTACTTGTAAATAAATAGGTTTTGTTTTCCACTTTGCTCCTCCAAGAAATTCCTTCCCGAACCCGGTGTTGGGGGAGGGGTGGTTGGAGGTTTGTTTTGTTTTGGGGGGCTCCCTTTTGGAGATTTCCCCTAATTTGTCCTAAACCAGGACAGTATACTTTTTGTATACTGTATACCAAAACTGCCCTAAAACCCCTTTCCCTGGTGTATCATCTGTGCCTTGTTTTTCCTTAAACTTCCACATCTGCTACTGAGTGCTAACCCAAGAGTCACTTTCACAGCCATATTCTTGTCCCTTAGCTCACCAATGTATCTCACTGCTCCTTCAACCCCATCTCAGGCTGATGCTGCTTTTAGATTTGTGCCCTCTTCATTTCCCACTGCACTTTACCCATGATCTTCTGCAGAGTTGCAGTTTTACTTATCATTTTTATAGCAATGACTTAGAGTGCTGCCACACCATGCTATAAAAGAGCTGTTTATTGACCTGTAAGTGGGAACTAGCTCCTGCCCTGACCTCTCCTATATAATCAAATACATCTGGCTGTCTTTCTAGTACACCATTATTCTGGACTCCTTGTTAACAATAATTCTTGCACTGACTTTTCAAAAATGAGAGGAAGAACACACGTGTACATGCACACATCATTACTGTATTCTGTATCTCAGGATATAAAATAGTTCCTGTCAAAGTCTGAGCAATTAGGTTGGCTGGCAAATGAGATGTGTTTTGGCAACACCCTGGAGCATTTTACTTTGGCTGTTATCCAAGACACCATCTGATAGATGGACTATTTTCTTTCTGCCATAACGGTTTTCATCCTAGTATCTCTCATCCCACTATTTTCATTTTAACTGCAGAATTTACTTTTTTGTCCCTGCTTCTGCCTCAACTAATTTAAGCACTGCTTTCCCTTCCAACCTTCCATCTGGCTGGTTGGTTGGTTGGTTGGGGTTTTTTTCCCAGAAAGCAAAATCTCACCTGATGGCATCTTCCACGTCAGCTTTGGGCACAATATCACTGATATTACCTGGCATGCTGACAGTAATGTAGAAGGAGATCCTTTTTGTCAATTCCCCAACATGAATGTCTGAAACGCTGAAGGAGAAGGAGAAGAAAAAGGTTATTTTCATTGTTGAGATGACATTAGCTTTAAAATCATGCCAGTGAACAGTTGTTTGATTGACAATGCCAGAGGTTTAGCTTACACTGGGGGCATAGTGAAATGAGCTGGGAAATGAAATCTGTTTTCCTGCCAGAATCCCTTTTTCTATGTGCTAATTTGTAACTTGAGCTGAGAGAGTCTCCCTCAGACCTAAGACAAGTCTTGGTGTAATTTTCCATAGCATATAATCACTTGCAGAACAGGGAGTGTCTGGGGTTATCTCATGAATGAGGTGATATATGAAGTACGAAGTGGAAAAAATTAGTTTTCTTCCTTATTTTTCTAGAGTAGATTCTAGATATTACATGACTGTAGTTCTATAAAGTAATATCTAATAGCTTTAGTAGACAGCTTCAGGACATTATTGAAGATACTTAATCAAAAGAGTTGTTTTTCTTTCCAAAATCACTTTCAGGTGAAAGATTTTATGCTTGTAACTGAACCTAGATAAGATTAGTAAGCTTGTATCAAATTCTAGTGCTTTATAGTCAACATGTTTATCTTTCCTTGGCCCCAAACCTCTTGGATATTCAGTATGATATACATACATTGCTAGAAATGTTTATTCCTAATCTGTCTACTTTCCCTGATATTTCTATATGTGTGTTTGGCACAAACTGTAAAAGTTCATCTCCATCACTGATAAGCTGCAGGAGACAAAGCCTTCTTACCTCACTTAAGCACATTATTCCTAAACTTCAGGCTCTTGAGGGAAAAGATCTCACATACCCAAGCTGTCATCTTGCCTTTTGCAAACAATGTTTGACATTGTTTCTGTCACCTTACATTTGACAGGAGGCACAATTAATCCCACCAGTTCCTGCCATTAGCTGAGCAGGAGCAAGGCAGGCAGAGCTGGCACCATTGGGCAAGCCACTCACTCAAAGGCAACTTTCTGCTTCTTCTCCTCTGCAAAGTATTTCCTCATGGCATAGGCAACAGATGACTTGAACAAGAAGAGCTCACTTTCATCCCATTCATACTGCAAAACAGCACAAGAGAAATTCCTCAGAGATGGCAAGAAATCAGGGACATTAAGAAATCCTTCTAAAAAGAAAGAGCAACTGTGATGCTTGGCATGCACTTCAGTATTATTTATTTGTGCCGTGATAGCACATCAGAAACCAACCCAAACCCTTTAGGTCTGTTCATCTGGGCACTGTGCAGGAGAATAACCAAGCAGGCATCCCTGCTGTCAGACATCATGCTGTCCCTCTGCAATCTCTGGCACCTTTATATGGGGCTGCTGAAGATGCTGCAGTCCCAGCACACCTCCCTGCCTTACAGGGAGAAGAGGCACAGCAAGGCTATTCCTACTAAACATTGTACATTCTCTTTGAGTTTTAAAGATTTCATGATTTAGGTCTTGTTTAATCATATAATTTTATTTGCAGAGCTGTTCTGTTAAGGAGGAGAACCTTTGTGGTAGAGTTGTTGAGTGAAAGTGGCTAATTTATTTGCTTGAGCTCAGATTTTTGTTTGTGGTCTGTTTTGGTAAAAAACTCTTTGCATCAATACTTCTGCAGCAGTACATATTTGGGGTTTTTCCCCCTGGAGAATATATAGGTGATATTAAAAAAAATGTATTGCCTGTGTGCAGGCTTCTCCTGGCCTGCCTTATGAGTCCAAAGTTATTTGCAATGGAAGACAAAAACAGCTTCTCTGGGCAGGAACCAAGAGCTGTACAGGGGGCAAAAACCACCACAGGAGGTGATAAAGCAGCCTGGTCTGTTGTGAAATAGCATGTGTGCACAAAGGGAAAATCCCAGCTGAACTCTGTGGCAATATCTTTTTATTCCACTCAGGCATAGATTTGATTGTGTTTATGGTACCTGGGCAGGAAGGTCCATAAATGCTGGCAATGATAGAAAGTCAGCTCCTGACTTTCTTGAGCATTATTCAGGAAGGTGTGGTAGAAGGCAGCTCTGTTTTAACAGGCTTTATAAAACCTAGCTACATTTTCCAGATGTGTCCACCTCTTGACACTGATGTAAAATGAGAGAGATGTATAAATATCCATGAGGAAGACAGGGATATACAGGGATAAACTGTTTAGCTGGGTCTGTTGCAATAGCACAAGGAGTAATAGTTTTAGACTAAAAGAGAGTTGATTTCCATTAGTTACTAGGAAGAAATTCTTTACTGTGGTGAGGCATTGGAGCAGGTTGCCCAGAGAGGCGGTGGATACTCAGTGGATACTTCTAGAAACATTCAAGGTCAGTCTGGGTGAGGCTTACAGCAACTTGACCTAGTTGAAGATGTCCTTTCTCATTGCAGCTGGGTTGGGCTAGCTGATCTCTGGAGGTGCCTCACAACCTAAAGAGTTCTGATTCTATTAATAAAGGGCAGGAGGGGCAGAAAGACCTCACTGCTGCCAGCCCATTCAGGACCAGGTCCCGGGAAATGCACAGCTACCCAAAGCCTCGGCAATCAGAGCAGTGCCCAGGGCACTTGGAGGGCAGGGGCTGTGCCAGCCCTGGCTGTTCCCGCCAGGAAAGGCTGAGGCTGAGTTCCCTTTGTGAGGCAGATGTTCCCAGCTTTCTCCTGCCGGCACAGCCCTGCACCGAAGCTCCTCTTGTTACTGCTGCTGCCTCCAGCAGCTGGCACTGTTCACTACCACAGCTAAGAGGCTATGGTTGGGGTTTCTCAATTTTCTATTTATGCCCAACATCTTTAGGCTTGAAATGCTTTATTATTATTATTATTATCAGGATCCAATTGAGCTTGATTCCTCTACTGATGCTTTCTGTATTTACCATGTTAACTTTTTAATAGTTTATTCATTTCTCTAACTTAGACTTTGTCTTTTTCAGTCTAATGTATTCTAATTTCCATTGTGCCTCTCAATTGCCTTTATAAATACTATTACTGACTGTGTGGAGGGGAAGTACCTGGCTGGTTTCTGATCTGTGTTTGAGTTGTTATTACCCACATGGCTCCCCAGGCATCCCAGGCAGCCACCCCACACTGTGCCTTACAGAAGCTGCCTTGCTTTCAGAGAGAAATGAACTCTGCCAGGCACCTCTGCTCTGTTACAGTGTGTTCACTCTGAGATCCCGTATGTGATTTGAAAGACAGTGTAAGTGTGGCCTCTGATTCAAAAAGGATTTTTCATTGTCAAATACATCTAAATGCCTGCAGGCTGACAGCTCTCCATTCTCTAACACTGTCTCGTGTGACAGCCCTTTACAATGTGATCACACATATGGCATTGACCTGGTAGAGAATTCTGAATTAATCTTTGGAGAGGGGTCTGGTTTTCAAGTGGCAGTCAGGGGCTGGCACTCCTGGAACCATTTATTTTAAATGTGACAGACCCCAAGGCATTCAGTGGGGATCTTGTGGCAGTTTCCCTTGTGCAGGCACTTCCATAAAGCTCCAGCTGAAGGAAAGCTGTGGATGTTTCAGCCCCATCAGCTGCGCCGGTGATCCAGCAATGCTGCGGCTGCAGCTCTAATCTCATCAGCCTGAGAACAATTAGCAGGGTAATTGCGGCAGAGCACGCTCTGCTACAGCTGGCACTGAGCCCATCCAGAGTCTGGATGCTTAATTTGCCAGAACTGGGGGCTATTGAACCGTCCCTGCTGGGGCTGAGACACAGCCTGTGTGAGCTGCAGCGCCCTGGCCCCCAGCACAGCTGTACCTGAGCCCAGAGCAGCAATCCTTCCCTGCCTGCTCTCCCCAGAGCAGGAGCCTTTCCCTGCCTGAGCCCCAGAGCAGCAATCCTTCCCTGCCTGAGCCCCAGAGCAGGAACCTTTCCCTGACTGCTCTCTCCAGAGCCAGCGAGCACAAATGCAAAACTGTTTGCTGACATATTCAGACTGCTTTGTGCTGTCAGGGCAAAGCAACTCAAAATACACCTTAAATGAACAATGCCCACAGCTTCTGTGCACTGTGAGCTGTGCAAAGCACCCAAAACACATCACTGTGTGTAGCTGCGCTGAGATTCTGCCCGAGATTCCCCCTGCTTTTTCTCTATGCCAGCTCACACATGTACCACTACCGCTGCTGCCATACCAGCATTCAGCTCAGCAAAAGGCACATTTGTGGGGAGGCAGAGAGCAACCAAACAGAAAAGGTTTCTTGCAAGTCAGTGAACTGGTGATGTGAACTGGTTTTGAGAGGAAAATGTATGGCTTGCTCTTCAGAGCTTAGGAACCTACTGTCCATGCAATAATTCAAATCAAGTAATCTGTATGAGATTGTTTTACAGCTGCTCAATTGCACAACAAAAGACTATGATGGCTAAAGGCAAGCATAAAAATGATATTAAGCTAAACATTAACCATAATGACTAATAAACATGTTGTAATATGGAACCTTTTTATGCTGTTGGTATCAGTTTTGAATTGTATCTAACTCGACTAGGCAGTCTAGGAAGCAATAAAACTCCAGTGGGGCTTGCGTGTGAGAGAGTGATAGAAGCAAGAGCATCAATTCATGAAAAATGGGCCCGTGCTTTGTGTCCTTGCTAGTGCAATAGGCTCCAACACGCAGCTCTAAATGGCCTGCCTGATGACACACTCATTCTTGCAAAATTACTAATGTCCTGCAAGGTGAAAATGGCTATTACCGGGAATGAAGTGTCCGCACTTAAACCTTCTACACTGCCTCCATGAGATTAGCATAAAGAGGAAGAGTTAGAATAAGGAGTGAATTTGCAGCCTGGGTTAAGCAGATGGGCTAAGCCAACGCTCTGTTTAAAATCATAAAAGCCATCTTCAGCTTTGATGAGATTTTTTCATTGCTGTAATACATTTTATTGGACCAGCTGGTTTAATTGGGCAGAGCAGACAAGCTCTTGGGAATGAAAGCCCTTCGCCTCATCTGGAACAGAAGCAGCTGCACTGCACTGTGCCCTGCAATCTCAATAACAAAGATGTCTCTGCATCAGGGTTGGAGGGCAGGGAGGCAGCTGAACACATCAGGGCCTGGAAATATTACTGCACACAGCCAAACAAAAATCTATGGAGAAATGCTAACAGATGTGTTTCAGTTTGAAATCAAGAGCATTTAAGACAGAGAGTGAGATCCACCAGCCTGCTTTTAAATGTGAAGTTACCTGCTCTAATAATTTCTGAAGGCAGCCACCATAGCCACAATAATGGCAATGAGAAGAAATTAGGTAGAAGCTTTAAGTGGAGACATCAGCAAATCTGGGGAAAATATTCATGTACACAAGTTCCTCAATGTTAGTCCTCCAGGTCTATTCTGTAGGAGGAGGAAAATCATGATTGGTATCTCTACAGAATAACTCACCTAGCTGAGATGCCTTTCCTTAAATGGGTGGGCTCACTCAGAAGTTCCTCCACTAATTTTAGAGGCAGCCTTGACCACAAACTTAGGCAAGACACCTTATATGTGTCTTGTCTTTCAGCTGAGCTGATGCCACCCTTCAGACACAAAGATCAGCCATGCCCTGAGTCATTTTCTGAGCCATCACACACCACCTCTGTTGTCCAAGCAGTAAGGAGGGTGCCACAGCACAGACACACTCACCGCCTCGTCCCCCAGAGCTGACTTCAGGCTGATGCGCACTTTGATGGCATTGCTGGAATCTGTTCAGAAAGAAACAAGGGCCATGTTAGAGCTGCTGCAACAGAAAGTCTGCTCCTGGGAAATGCTGAGGTGGCTAAAGCTTCTTTACAGGTTCCTTTGCTCCCCTTGGAGAGCTTGACCTGACTGATTTTGTTTCCCTTCGGTCACCTCTACTGCAAACACACTCATCTGAGCTGTCAGTTCCCAAGTCTGGTTTTGTTTCAGATAGAAGGAAAATTCCTCTCTCCCATCACTGGGAATGAGCAGCTTAGATGCAGATGCTGGTGCCTGGTTAGGTGAATCCCACTATCAGACTGGCACAGGGCTGTAAGAGTTACAATGCTCTCTAGTGCCAGCAATGATTACACAAATATAACCTGTCTGGTTCATCACTCACTGTCACAATAAGCTGAAAAATGCATTTTTCTACAGTCTCCTCCTTTTCCTCCCCTTGAGCTCCCCTCTTTGACTAACATGTCAGCAAACCCATAGCAGTGATATTTTTGTACTGGTTTGCCCCTACACCTAGCTCCCTGGACAGCTCTGCAATACAGGCACACTGCTCTCAGGAAAGCGCCACACAAGACCAAGCTTCTGAATCTTTCTCCTTCTGTAGAGCCATCCCACACTCTGAGTGCTGCCATCATGAAAAAAAAGACACCTCAATTTCTGAGGACTGGGTGAGGCTCTGACAAACACACATGCTGACTTTCTTCAGCTCTGGCCATGAGGAAGACAGTCGGTTTTCCTGTCAGTAAAACTTACAGCTCAGTGTTTATTTCCCATAACCCTGCTTTTTTAGGGAGAATAGCCTCCAAGAGCTACAAGAGAGAGGCACTTTGCTAACCCAGGGTTGTGAAGAATAACTCATGTCCTTGAATCACCCTCAAGCCATACATACATGGTGTCCAGTCTGTTTTCCAGCCAATGAATCTTCCAGAATTGTTTTTTTTCAGCCACTCATATAAAGGTTCAAAGTAGCGGAGCAAGGGGGCTGCATTCATGTATTTCTCTCCTGTTATATTTTTCAGTGCTTCAGTCCAGGGCTTGGATCTCCCTAATTCCAGCAATTCTCTGTATATGTGGAACAAGAAATATGTTATTGCCATGCTTCATCTAGATGAGAAAAACACTCTGTGATCAGTACAAAGGTGTTCTTTGCTTCTGAATTCACTCCTTGCTCCCACTACTCCTATTAATAAAATATTTTATTCCCACAAACAAATAATTAAACCTTTGATGTTTAGAACCTTAATGTACATAAATTTAGTCAACTTGTCAAAATGAATTGAGCAGGTATAGGCTAAATTTCCAAGCTAGGCTTATTCTTGATACAAACTCATTTACTCCAGAAGCTTTGTTGCACTCTGATTTATTACATGTGAGAAATTTGCTTTGTTACCTGAGCTTCTGCCCAGCAGCAGTGGAGTTGGTAATGTCACATTTGTGAAGAGGGCCAACATGGTTGGCTGCCTTGCAAAGTGCCTCCTGAAACTGGAACTGATAGATGGTGCGGGTGTAATACCTAAAGGAAGGGCAAGGAAAAGGGAGGAACAGGTTTTATGAGCTGTCTGTCAAGGAAACCTGCAAGCTTTTGGCCTTTGTAAAGCTCTGTTGCATCAGCTGTCACTCCTGCACTGCAGGGACAGAGGGCAGCTGATACTTACAGGCTAGGCTAACGCAAATCTAGCAAATGCCAAGATCAAGTGGACTAGAAGAGCCCCAAATCTGTTTGCTGCCACACAAATCAGAAGAGAGTAAAGTTTTTAAGGTCCAGCTCTCTGCTCTGAGCCCTCTAAAATGAGGTGGCTGGGACACAGGGGACATCCAGAGCTGCATGACATGGCCCAAATGACATGGGGAACACTGATCCCTCAGGAGGCAAACACCTCATACAGAAGTGCTCCTGCAGGTTTGATGGCAGCATGAAACTTTCCTGTTCAGTAAAAAGGTCAGCAGCTTCCTCACTGCTCAGAGATTATTGTGGAACACCCCCTGACGTGCAGAGAAACTCCCAGTGAAATCAGCAACCTTCAGTGTGGGCTTTAAACAAAATAAGATTGGGTCCTGTGACTATCCAGCAGATGTTTTAGGTAGCTGGGGCTTGTTCTGTAGACAAAACTTGAGTCATGAATTAAACACTGCCCTACCTTATGAAGGAGTAGTCATTGGCCACGTGAAACAGCGCGGCAGGGTCGCAGTAGGTTTCATCGTGAGGGACTGGCTCCACAACACCAACTATGGCTCTCCTGGAGAAGAAGGAATAACACGGGGTTTCTGTTTATAGACAATAAGCAGAGGTAATCTGGCTCAGCTTTTCTTCTGTTTTGTCTGATACATATGGAACCTCTCCCTTGCAAACAGAAGAATTCCATACAGCTCCCAGTAACCCCAAGAGTTCTGCTCCACAGCTGGAGACCACAGAGAGGAAGCTGTTTGAAACTCATAATGCAAGGAAGGGACTTGTATGATGGCAAGATGTGCAGGGATCAATTAATGGTGTGAAATAATCTCCAAGACATGAGATTCACACAACCACCTCATACCCTGGGCCATCCCAAGTTTAAAGACCTTCCTGGCAAGGGTATGCAGAGACTAGGCAACCCAAAAGGTAGATGGTCTCCTGTGTCACTGTGCTGGAGATAAGATTTCTCTTTATTTTCCTCTCCTGAGACTGTGTTTCCTGAGAAACGAACCCATGCCTTGAGTTCTGAAAATGGTAATAAGCTTCCATGGAAATATTTTTCATAAACCTGTATTTCAAGCAGAGAGCTTTGCAGTGCCACTACAACAGATGTGATAAGCTTCCCTAAACAATTTGTCATTCTCTATTTCTCTGACATCTCTGCTACTTTTGAATACATTGAAGCTGATTGATTTTTACAGTGGGTCAGGAGGCTTGCATATATCAACTTTTATTATAGATTCTGTTTGCTGATGGAGGCTTGCTGTTCATGTTCATGTTAGAGTTCAGGCTCCATTTTCAGCGCGGGGCTTGTTTGGTTTCTTTGCATTTTTTTTGCCCTCATATTAAAACCAACCTGGGAAATTACAAACTCCAGTCTGAATCACATTTATTTTTAATCTTGTGCTCCAAGGTGCTGAAAATAGACTGATTGATGGGCACAATTTGAAAAAGCACCTCTGGCTGTTACTTGCCAAGGGAACTGTATTTTCTGTACCAAGAAAGGTGATATCTTGGTACACAAGGAAGGAAAGATTCAGTCTGAAATCTTTCAGACAATTTTCCTCCAAAAGCACTACACAGTCTGAAGGAAAGTGGGCTCAGATACTTGGTGAATTGAGATCTGCACGCTTCTCTGGCAAGTACAATGTACCTCACTTTCCACTTGTCCTTAAGGATGTGGGGAGCAAACCAGAGCACAATGAGACCAGTGGGACTTAGAGAAGGGCTATACTTTGGCTGTGAAGGTTTCTTGGGGAATGTGTCAGGCAGACAGCAATGTTGATCTGGAACAGGCCATGCAAAGGCCATGGGCTGTCTTTATCAGGAAGCTGACATGAGGCATTATGAGACATTGTCTGCACCACAGTTGGGTATTTCTATCTAGCACTCTATTGGTATTTACAGAAAAACCCAGAGACACAGATCCCTATGGGGGAACAAACAACTCAGTACGTTAACTAGGGTTGAGTTTGCAGGTTCATATGAAAAAAAATCCCCTTTGTTCTCAAACTTACTTCATCTCCCACCACTGTTTGGTCCATTCCTGCTTTGTAATCTCACCCCTAAACACCATCCACCTCCACTTCTCCAGCATGTAAGTAAAAGGCATTGTTCCAACAATGGTTAGTGCTTGTTTGAGCAGAAAGTTGATTTCAGTTTCTGAAGAGAGAAGCAGTTAAGGTAATGGTTATGGTAGCAATTAGTATCTGTTTGAATGGTTGTTTCCTTCAACAGCTCATGCTTACATCTTGTTTGAATTACAGATTTTCACTAAGGAAAAAATGGAAGGAAGAATACTACTGAAAAAAACACAAGATCATTTAGGAATTGTAAACTTTTTTGTTTCTTTCCCACAAATTCTTAAATAACCTAGTCCTTTGACATTTACATTTAGTTACTGAGAACCTCTCCAGTCTCTGCAAAATTCTGAGCTGAAGACATCTCAAAATGTATTAAAAGTGCATCTTCATCCATCTAAGGCAGTGCTCAGAAGCCAGGTGAACTGCATTATAATGAGGGCCTACCTATGTTGTCACTGAATGTACACTTAAGTGGGAGATGCAAATCTCAAGGTTTCAGTTTCATTTGAAGTACTAAATACATATATTGATAGAGATATGTATGGATTCATGCAATAGAGATTAAAAAGAGTTTTGGAGACTCATCTAAATGAACTATCAAGATTTAAGGATGAGTTGTTCAGAATTGAAGGTAGTGAAGTGCTAGCTACTTCTTTTTAAATTATATAACAGCACTGTAAAGCAGTGATCCTTGCTTCACAATGCAATTTGGGAAAAAATAGTATTTCTGGTAAATTAGAGGAGTAAGAAGCCTGTCAGTTGATTGCTGAGTTTGCAGGCACGATCTTGTGCTACAAAATAAGGCCAGAAAGTGCTTTCACATAAATGCATAATATTACTGCATTTATTTACCTTCATCATCTTGGTAAGTTGGCTCTAGCAGATCAAGGGATTTCAGGTGCTGGGGCGTGGCTGCAGAGAGTGACATAATTTCCCCCACAGCTTCATGGAAGCCCTCGTTGGCCCCGCTCCTCAGCAGGTAGGGCTGCACCGCGTAGGACATGTCGTACTCGATGTGCCCCATCTCGTGGTGCGCTGTCAGGAAGTCATCCATGGTCACTTTGGCGCACATCTTGATCCTACACAGCAGAATAAAGTGTCTGTGCTTAGACAGAGAGTGGCCCAGAGAAAGGCTGGCTGAGCCCTGTGTGCCCCAGCCATGGGGCAAAGCCCCTCCACAGTTTGCAAATGCCCTTTGCAAAACCCGGGCAGCTACATCCTGGTATGCAGTGCAGATCCTCCTGCTACAGCAATACTTCATGGGGAGCTCAGCAAAACACCTTCAGCCACCTTGAAATTGTCCAGGGAGTAAAAGAAAACTGCTGTTTTGTGAGAACAGCTGTTCCCTAAAACCTGGCAATAAACTCACTGTATGTGTGGGAGTGAGTAACCACCACCAGTCTTAGTAAGACAGTAATGTCTTACTGTCTTACTTACAACCCTGCGTGTTGATGACTCCTGCTACTTCATCCTCGTGTAGCGTTTACTAAAGGAATGTCTTCCAAAAAGGGTTTCTTTCCATCTTCCCCAGCGTGCTGAGGTGGAACACTGATGTGTTTCACTAAGGCTCTGCTGTGCACCAGCTTCTTTCCCTGGGTAACTGTGGGAGCTGCAAGAGGGGTCAGAATTTCTGTGAGAAGTATTCATTATGTGGGAACTTGCTGTCCCACTTCTTTCCCAAGTATGGAAGAGACTGATGGATTTTCATGAAACAGGATAACTCTGCTGAAGACAGACATTGGACTGTCAGGAGATTTTCCCTTGCTACCCAGGGACCCACTGCCATTGCTGCAAAATGTGTAGTTGTTCATAAATATCACTGGTATCCACCTGCATTTCTACTTATCTCTTAAGCCCCAGAACACAGCCATTATTTCTCCAATTCATAAAAATATTAGTCACTTCTCAGCTAAAATTTGAGAGTAGATCTATGAGTAAGTTTGAGTAGATCTTCACAGGAAAAGTTATGCAGAAAGGTTTACAGTCCCACAGGATCCCTGCTCTCTTGTCATCTTTCCCCCTCTTTTGAGCCAGAAAAAAAAAATAAAGGGGAAATTATAACTTAAGACAGCATGATGCACCTGTAGTGAAGATATGTTTGTTCTAGGAGGCAGTACAAAAAGGGGTCATGGAAATTCCAGTACCTGTAATCATTTTTGCCCATGTCCCATGCTGTAGGATGGCATACAACCTTCCTGCCATCGGTCGGCTCTGTGAGCATGGAGTTATTCCAGAAGCCCTCAGTCATGCTATGAAGGCCAATGGAAACAAAGAAGGCCTCAGCAGATTTGAATATTTTAATTGCATCCCATTTCTGAAAGAGACAATGCCACCATTAACCTCTGCTTCTGCATGCAGCCTGTTTCCCAATGCTCTGCTTGATGCAGGGCAGCTGACTTAAAATATTTCCCAGGAGCTTCCCACCTGCACCTGGCCTATCGAGAGCAAGTCAGTAGTGTCTGCCTTTGGCACTTCTGTGAATTCTGCTGGGAACTGGAATTGTGTTTTCCCTGCAAACAAAATAGGTTTCTGCACCCAGAGGTTCAGCAGATAGCACCTGACCCAGGCTAGAGAAGTTCTCAATAAAAGATAAAGTAAGATAAAAAATGCATTCCTGTACATCAGATCTGTGATCTGACCCTTCAGTCACTTCATTCAACCTGGTGACAACACATTTGAGGAAGTGGAGCCACATTCCCAGCAGATGAGCATGAGAGACTTCAGCCAGAACCATAAAACCTGGCAAATGTATCTATGGGAGCTGCTTATCAGATTAGGAGTGCATAGTTGTGTTCAGGACAATTTTGCCAATTAGCAGTTTTATTGTTCTGCCCAGCAGGAGCTCTGCATTTACCAAAATGAGCTCTCACAGACACCTGGGTGGCAAACAGCTCATTTGGATGAAAATCCCAAATGGGGCACACCCACCAACAAGGATGAGCCCTCCCACTGCTCAAAGGTTTTGTAAATAATGATTCCCTTCTTGCAGTGGTACTTCAACAGACACAAATTTATGACTACAAGTGGGTCAGTAGTGTAAAACAGAGGTGAGACTAATGCAGACTTGTGCAAACTGCTAAGGAATCAAATTCAACTCTTCCTTCTCTTATCAGCATAACATTTTCATTGAATGCTGCCTACGAGAGGAGAGTAGATTTCAGGTGAATAATTGCATTTCAGAAATCAAATTTCATCTAGTTCCATCAAACTGCCTTTAGTTTAAAAAAGGAGTAAGGCTTTGGCAAGACTACAGGGAATTATCTTCACCCATGTTCTTGGTCTGGTAAAGGTGGTGTCACAGCTGTTATCTCTACAGATCCCAAACACAGACCTTCTGCTGCTATGCAGTTATCAAAAGATAACAGGTGGCATTTCAGTTTCTCCAGCTGTATCCAAATAAACAAGGCTGACAAAAATAAAACAAACTGTGATATACAAACTATTTGATTATGGTAATGACTGGCAAAGGTCATATTTGATACCAGCCCACTCCAGGAGTCCTGAAATATTTATAAGTACAAAATATAACTCTTAATGGATAAGAGTCTCTGAGGAAAATAGACTTGGAGACAAGATTAAGGGGGTCAAAGAGCGTGGAGGAAAACAGAGAACAGCCAAGAGTACAGTGAAAAATGCATAAATGCTTAAAAGTGAACAGCAAAAAAAACGATGCAAAAAGAAACACTTTGTTGGCAGTGTGTCTGCCTGAGGGCAGCCATGGATTTCTAGAGAGCAGCTGATATGTGGTACATAATTTTTATGAATGTATGTAATTTTTATACCTTCTAGATTTGTTACATAATGCATACTGCATAAAGGCATGTCTTACCTTTTCAACCATTGCAGAAGTTACATCAATGTTTGGTTTGGCTGGATAGGGAACAGTCAAGGCATACAGATTGGTCCAGAATCTACCCCACATATCCCCTTCAGAAAAAGAGAGAAACAAAGAAATACTTTAAATTATTCATTATGTATTGCTCAAAGGTGCCAGACAGGTCTATAAATCGTGCAGTGTCAAAAATAGGGACTCCTATTCATCTAACCAGGCCTGATCCAGAAGGGGGAACATCAGGGGCGTGATGTGAAGGGGAACAGTTCTGGAAGATCATGCATAGGATAAACTCAGATCAAGGATCCTTTTATTACCCAATATCAGCAATTCTTGGATAATATGGTTTCAGGACTGATGACATTCCTAAAGGTGTATGAAAACTGAACATCCTTTTCTTAGTCTACATGATCATTGTGCCATGTTCAGGTACACAACACTTATGGCAGCTTAATGCTGCCAATGAAAGCCAAGTTATGAAATGTGGGATCTTAGAGTAAAATCTGAAAGGAAACACATGTCTCTCTGAAACGCTCATTTCTAAGGAAGACAAGTACTGCAGAGGGGAGGGAAATGTCCCAGCCAAGTGCCAGAGTTTTGTGCTATGTGAGGTTTGGTGAGGATGAGAATACCTGCCCTCCCTTCCTGCCACTGCTGCTGAGCACTTGTGTCATCTCTGCTAGGAATATATCCATTTCTCCTCTACCCTTCTTTTATCTGTAACCTTTTTGTTAATATCTTGATTAAACAGTCAGGTTGCTCTCCACCCATGTGCCTTGTAGGTGACAGTCCTTTGTATAAAGCCAGGCTTGCACGCCACAGATGCATTGACATACCCAGCAAGTGAGCAGGGAGGCCTCCAGTGGAGCTGATGTGCTCAGGGCCATACACTTGCCTCAGCTTGTGTCTCACATAGGCATGCAGCTGCTCATACAGAGGTTTTATCTGGAGGCAGAGGAGGAAAAGGAAACCATTTTATTTTTCACTTTGCTCTATTCTGCTCATTACTCTTAAACAGAGAGCCTTGAAGCTCTCTCTGACAAAAAGCTCCTGGCAGGTAACTGCACCCCAAACCTGCAGCTTAGCTTTGCCCCCTGCCTCAGGGCTCAGGGACTGAATCCAGATTCCAGCCACAAAAGTTCTGATCAGGTATGAGGGAGGGAGCATTGCTAACTTTCGAGCTGGAGTATCAAGGATGCCATCTATCCCATGGACCTGCAGAGCTCCCTCTTTCCCAGCCTTTGGGGACCAAGCTGGTCCTTGAACAGATGCAGAGGTAGAAAAGTCATGTGTGTCTCCTCACATCTGTTTCGGTTAAACCCACAAAGACTGAGATCAGCCAGTTTAAAGCAGGTTTCATCTTCATTCATAACATCAGCACATGAGCCCATTTCAAAACACAACCCTGCAACCCAGATGAGAGCTCTTCCTGCCTCTACCTGTTCAAATGTCTTCTCCACATCGTCAATCAGCTGGTCACGGCTGTATTTGTAATTTTCTGGAGATGTTGCTTCATAATTTGCTCTCCAGTAGTCTCCGTAGTCAGAATAACCTGTAAAGCACGGATGCATCACATGAGGACCCCACAAGTGGTACTGCTTAGGTCTGCAGGAGAAATGCAGCTCCCTGCAGATCCCATGCAGATCTGCAGCCTTTCCCCAAAGCAAAGCAGCAAAATTCTAGATAGTTTGCGTTTAGCAGAGAGGAAAAAGTCTCCCTGAAGTCTCCCTCAAGAACATGCAGGTATGGGAGTTTTCCAAGAAATTCAGAAATTGATGTCATGGTTATCTGCTAGTTAGGGTCATTCAGTCCAGAGATGGAGGTCAAAGCAAACCAGGAATCCTTACTGGAGCTCCTGGGCTATGAGAGACAGCAGCCTCTGCTCAGGCTGGACACTAACAGGTTCTCACAAAATGAATAAACTTGTGGACATTGAATATGGGCCCCCTCTCCCAGAAACTAAACCACCAGGACAGATGCAGACACCAGCAGGGAAATTCAGCTCCCACTTCCAGTACATCTTCCAGTCCACTGAGCTCCATCAAACCTGGAGTAAAAATGGCTCCTAGCTGAAATCTCTTCCTTAGTGCTACAGAGGAAGGCCATAATGACCATTTCTTAATGTTTGGCTTTTTTCCCTGTCTTACTATTTGGGCCATATTTTCTTATCCAGCTGCAGCCTGACAGTTTTTGCAAAACAAGGAGGATGGGAAGGCAGATGATAGAGCTGCAGTCTGGCCAAGAGACAGAAGCTACTTCAGAAGCTACCTTAGAAGACACCAAAAGAAAATCAGAAGGCAGCTGCTACTGTTCCTTGAAAAGAGTTCCATATGATTTGTGTGGAGATCTCAGACTGGAAGCACAGTTCCCTTAGTACAAAATCCTTTTTGAACACCCAGCTGCACCTGCTGTCCCAGGCCTACCAAATCTGATCATTCCAGCTAGGGAAAAATGCTTATAGATGTACTGTGGCTGCTGCAAGAAGGTCAATGCCCATAGGAAAGAGATGTTGCCAAAACTCAGCAACACTCAGAAGCTGTTTAGATGGAGTGTGCTTGTCCATAAATCACAAATGGTGCAGTTCTGGGTGCTATGTAATGAGGGGCACTGATGCATTATGGCCTTTGGGAAAAGTGCCAACCAAGAAGGGGACCAACTTGGCCAAAAAGGTGCCTCTTGTTCCAGGCTGGGAAGAACTGGTCAATGGCAGCTGTCTGCATTGCCTCTTACTTTGAGACATGCACACTAAGAGAAAATTATGTGCAAATTATGTATGTGTTTTGAATTCCTGGGAAGATTTGGTATACTGCAGTATATTTACTAGTTTCTGGAAGCCAAAAGGGGAAAATAAAAAGAAACAGAAAGAAAACAAAAATTTACTTACCATTAAGCCTTGCAACCTCATTTTCAAGTTCAACATACTCTTCATATAATGGTCTCATCATTTTGCCAACATCAGCTCTCCAGCCTTCCCAGGCCCACAGTCTCTCATTATAATCAGTGCTGTCAGCCATAATAGCATCCAGACCTGTCAGAACAAAAAACTAGGTGCTAGCCTTTGAAAAAGCAGAATTTTTCTTTCATAACAGGCAAACAAACCAAGGTGAAAGAAATACATGGACAGAGAAGAAAACACTTTGTACTTGATATACTGAAAGTATATAAAGATCCCATTATTTCAGTGCATCCTTTCCTAATTTAAGGTTTCCCCCTTGTCTTTAAGAAGCATGGAGCACATCCATAGTCTCATAGAATCATAGTCTCTCAAATGCCCTCTCCACATTATCTTCCCTTAAGTTGGTAGAATTCTCAGGACGGGCCTCAATGCAACATTAAGTTCAACATCACAGAAGGCAGGGAATAAAAAATAGATTTTCTGTGATGTAGGCAAACCCCAGGTGACAGGCAGGCTGCCAAACAAGCTGAGCAGCCCTCCCCAATTTTTTTTTTTTTTTTTTTTTCTGCAAACGAGACAGTATGTCTCGTGGGCAGAAGGTCCAATGGAGGTGCCTGAACTGCAAGGTGCAATTAAATTATGACTAAGCTTTAGATAGCAGGAAGTATCTGTTGAAATTACAGCCTGTTCTTTTGCAGTCAGGGGCCACCCTTTGGCTTTCTCTTTCTGCATCCTCAGGGTAAAGAACACGGTAGGGCAGTGGTTCGTGTCATACCTGGCTCCAGCACCAAGCACTCCGATGGATTGTTGATTTTACAGACGGTCCCAGTGCTGTAGATGGTACTCATTGTATTGAGCACAGTGCCCAGCTGCAAGTTAGATGCAAGACAGCCTGTTAGAAACCCACTCTGGGCAAAATAACAGCCAATTATGCTAATTCCTTAAAAGCTAGAATCAACACTTCACCCACCAGCTTAATATTTAAGCATATGTTTGAGCTCAGGAGAGATTAATTAAAGAATTTGTCTAAATGCATTACTGAACCAGATCTAGCTGGAAAAGACAGATAATCTCCCAAATATATGATTATAACATACAGGTTCATAATATCCAGTGAGACAGAGCTCTGGATTCAGTGAGCACTGACTGCCATGAGAGAGCTGTCGCTACACAGCAGCAATAAAAACAAAAAGTTTATCAATGTGCTTCCAAAAGCATGAACCCACACAAACTTTGCCGGGAGGCTGTGGCTTTGAGTGGCAGCACAAAAAGCCCTCTGGCAGGTTCTGCCAGGCTGACTGCTGCCTGTGGGTGCTCACATCATACTGACGCCATGGATTTGCTTGGACTCCACCACAGAGAAGCCATGGCTCATGCCTTGGGCCAGCTGAAAGGCAAAATGCACCTGAAATAATTCAGCTGCATCTCAGAACCTATGCTACATGGCTTTGTTTTAAATATTTTTTAATATTTCCACATCTTCATGCCTCAAGGATAACATGTACCACTTTTATCTGTCCCTTCAGGACCATGCAAGTTCTCTCTTAGAGCTTTAAATCAGAACTCTGAAGAGCTGTCAGTGGGAGGGGTAATTAGTGAGTACCTCTAACTTTACCTCTGTCAGCATTAAAATCAATCAGTGCCCAGGCAAATTTTTATGCCAGTGAAGAATACTTGGATATTCCTATGGAACCCCATCAGGATGTATAAAAAAGTCACTTTTCAAATATGAATCAACAACTTCAGCCCCAAAGGCCATTATCTAGGAAATTCTAAGTGTCTAAACAAGGAGGGTACTGAAGAACATATCTCCTCAACAAAGACAACAATACCATTAGCGCACTGTTGTGATCCAAAATAAATATTTGTTTGTATGAACTGCCAGCATTCCCACCAACACAATCTGTTTTTCAGAAATGCATCTGATTTGGATCAGACAAGAGATCCAGCCAATCTGCTGCTTCCCTTGCATGGTGATTAGCACTACTGACCTTAGCAGAAAAACCTCAGGATTCTTCTGTAATTAAGACTGTAGGGTCCTGGACTGTAGGTACCCATGACTCAGTGCTATGTTTCAATCTGATCTTCAGCCAAAGGAAAGTAATTTACCTCTCAGGTGTTTGGATATAAATCCCTTTTGAGTCTGCATAGCTGCTCACTCCAATTTCACATATAGTCATTATTCATGTCTGCCTCTCAGGTGAGCTTGTCAGTGCAAATGTCAAATCTCATTGTGGTTCTTGCCATATCTTGCTGGCCTTCAGCAGGTTTCTGTGGAGCCCTCCCCATTTTCAGGCATCCCAGGGTGCCCAGTGCAATGAAACATTCCTTCTTTTTCCCAGTGTGATAAGGTACCATGTTCAGAGAAAGAAAGACTTCCTCCATCTCCACCTTTTTGACTCATTGAATGTCCTTGTACCCATCTCTTTCTGCTCATTGCCCTAGGTCTGGACTTCACCAAGCACTTACCACATGTTCTTTCTTGGTTTTATGGCTAATCCAGCTATAAGTGCAAGGACTGCTCTGAGGCGTGTTTGAAATTTATTCCATGGCAAAACTGCTGACAGAAGTGGCAACAGCTTCCTAGCCCAGACTACCCCCAGTCCTGTACTGCTGTGAGCAGCTAGAACAGGTACACTCCCATACCATCCACTGCATCATCCCACAGCAAGCAGGGTGGTGACAGCACCATGCCCTGGCTCGGGGGTGTTGTGAGAGGCAGCTGAACTCACCCCCAAAAGTGATGAGCTAGGTTCAACAACTTACTCTGTTATACTTTTCTGGTGAGAGCACAGATGATCCTTTGTCCTGGAGAATCTGGATCTGGAGCTTGGTGAGTTCATCCGTGATGCTGTCCACTGGGAATTTGCTGGCATTCCTGGAGGCCTCATCGTAAAACGCGGCCCACCTGGCACCCGCCTCGCTCTGCAAGGGGTCACAAAACCCTCAGTTAGTCCCTCCAGGGCACTGGAGTGGCCTGATGCACTCAGTGAACAAAAACATCACTTCTGGGAAGAACTTCATTTGTGAAAAACACAATGAGAACTTCATTTGTGAAAAGCCCTGGACTGAGGGCTGAGCACTTAAAGCACCTGGTGAAATGGCTAGAGAGCTTTTTGGCTTTGTTTTATTCACACATCCAGATAACCACTTTTCTTTGGGAACAGGAAAAAGCATGACTGTCTACTCACACCTTGGTTGTTATAATTGATCCAGCATCACTTTGCTGTGTCTCCTGCTATTCTAAATCACGTTTTCTTCCCTTAGTGCTTTTCTTCACCCACCTGTGAAGAAATAAGCCAGGGCACAAAGAGATCTGTGACCCAGATGTCAGTCCCCATTTCTGCTGCAGTAGCAGGAACACTCAGCTGCCAAGATAGTGATACTGAGTCTATTTTTAAGGCAAATATCACTTTCTTCTGAAATGTTGGCAAATAAAAAATTATACTTGGGCAAAGGAGGGTCTAAACTGGTGCCCAAATTGGGTGTGCAAAATCTCAACGTTTTGCATGAGATTGCTTTTAACACTTCTGCAATTACAGACCATGATATGTGAAACCCCCTAATTTCAGTTCACAAAGTAGCAGCATTAGAGCACAGTTCAGAGTTGGGACGGTCTTATTCACCTTTTTCTAATGTGTTTGTACAAAGTTTAACACATCAGCAGCAACTCCAAATGGCAACAAGAACAGTACTAATTAACCTGGGTCCTTGCGAGAGTTTATTTAATTGTGCTTACAGCAGAGCTTCCCAGGTTGTGGATAGGGCACCTGTAACACCCATCTCTGGTGCTGAGGCACCAGGGAACTCCAATGCCATATTGTGCCTGGGGAGCTCTCTCAGGCACCCTTCACCCCTGGCAGACACACAGCAGGACCAACACTCTCTGCAGGGCTGTGCCCAAGTTGCTCAGCCCCATGTGTGACAGGGGCACAGCACCCACTGCTCCAGGCTCCAGCACAGAGGGGTGCTGGCAGCTGTAAACCCATGGTAATCCCATCCCCACATCTCCTCCATCATAGCTGCAGGAGGGCAGCCATCACTGGGAGGCTTTCTCTGACCGTGTTCACAGGGGTCTTAGGATGAGGGAAGAGACGAGGATCTGACTCCATGTTTCAGAAGGCTTGATTTATTATTCTATGATATATATTACATTAAAACTATACTAAAAGAATAGAAGAAAGGATTTCATCTGAAGGCTAGCTAAGAATAGAAAAAGAAAGAATGATAACAAAGGCTTGCGTCTCAGACAGAGTCCGAGCCAGCTGACTGTGATTGCCCATTAATTAGAAATAACCAACATGGGCCAATCACAGGTGCACCTGTCCACAGCAGAAGATAGCCATTGTTTACATTTTGTTCCTGAGGCCTCTGAATTTCTCAGGAGGAAAAAATCCTAAGGAAAGGATTTCTCATAAAAGATGTCTGTGACAGCTTTCCAAACTCTCCCCTTCATGGGACTCTCCTGACTCTCCTCAGCAGCTTGCAGAGCCCAGTGGGAAAGAGCCTGATAAGCACCCAGAGAAGAGCATTGCTGTGCCAGCGTGCTCCTGAGCTCCCTGTCCTGAGCAGGAACAGAGAGGGGCCTCAGGAGGGGCAGGGCAGAAGAGGGGGCTCGCTGGCCACAAAAGCTAGGGGAAAGCAGTTATCTTGCTGTCTGATATTTCCACAATTAGAGGAATTGGTTGGTAAGTCAGAGAAATAGTTGTAGAGTTTGTGACACAATTTAGAAGGCAAATGGATGTGAAGGAGTCAGAAGGGACAGTATTCATTAACTCTTCTCCAGCAGAATGGGAGGAGGGGAACCAGTGGGTTTATTGCCAGCGCTGCTGAAGAGATCAAGAGAGAGAAAAAGTTCTCTCTGAACACTGGATAATTGGTTTTATTACTGGTATCTCCTCATGTATTTTATTATCATCTCATTAATGCTGAAAATACTATATAGGGCTTTCATTTTATGTATTTGGAAGCATTACAGTTTAAGTGTCTGGTGCCTCAGAAAAAATTCCAGATTGACAATGATTAGTCATTAGGATTTTTTCCAGCAACCAGTCTCCTTGCTTTAATTAAGAAATATGATAATTAAAACATGTTTTAATTAAGTTATATGACCACAAAGTGAAAGACCAGCCATTAGGCAAAATAGATGTAGGATGTTCAGCTTCATTTTTATGCTCTGAATTGTTTTCTCTAAGGCTTGAGTTAACTTTAAAAATTGTGATGCTTCAAAACAAAGCAAAATTCAAGGTGCTTTTGTTCATTTTGAAAGGCTTTGAGCTTACAAGATACTGAGCTGAGGCATGGCAATACCAGTAACCAGCCAGACCATAGCAGCCTGCTCTTGACAAGCTCCTGCTTGAGACCCCCCCAGGGCTGGAGCAGACAGAGGCTGGTGTTGAGAAGCAAGAACTGTGTTGGAAAACAGCATAAATAAAAGTGTTCAGAGATAGAAATGGGCTTTCAAACCAACACACAAGACCACTGTAATAGAAACTCCACTGCTGGCATTTGCTAGTCTGTGATCTCACTTCATTTTTCCTGGTCTAATACCTCCAGGCAATCCACCAACATCCCCGACCATGAGAAAAGTGATGGGGACGGGGGAAAATGTCCACCACTGAGTAACTGGTGTGGGCCTATAAACCCATCAGCAAACATTTAGCAGAATGCCTGCATCCAGGAAATATTTGCATACTCACTGAGAAGTGAAACAACTGCCTGTGTCAGTAAAAAGCCCAGTGCTTGTCTGCTCTTAGGGAAAGTGGGAGACCTGAGCTCATGTGCGTGCAAGGTTCAGATCCTGTTTCCTTGCACCACAGACAGCTTCTACTCCAGGCCCTTGGAGAGGATCTTCACCCCCAGGATATGCCCTCTCCCAGAGGAAAGGGAAATGCTTTGCTCTTGGAAAGGGAAACCCCACAGGGAAACTACACCAGGAGGCACTGGTGGTGTTGCACTCAGCAGAAGAAAGCATCTCTCTCCATCCAACACAGATTCTCAGGATGAACACGCAGTGCTCCCCTGCCTTTTCCCTCCACTCACTGGAGTGACCTGAAGGGGTGGCTAGGGACAGTCCAGCTTCTGGACATCCCTCTGCAGTGCAGGCACTCCAGCTGCTAACCCAAGGCTGTAGAGCTGGAAGGGGCCCCGGCACATCCAGTGAGAATTGCTACACTAAAGCAAGCTCCTCTACCCTCCCAAAAATGAAGCACAGCTACCAGAGAAGTAACTCAAATTTCAGACAAGCTTGGTGGAACCAAAGCAAACCAGAAAGTGTGAGATTCCTAAGAGGACAGTAAGGATGCAGGATGGAGCACTCACCATTTTATTGGCATTCTCCTCAGTGATGTTGGTGTTGTAGTTCCATGAGGCAATGGAGTTCTCATAGCTGATATCTTCTGCCCTCCTGTTAAACTCTACTAAAAACGTTTGGGCTTGTTGAGTGACATCCTGAGGGGTCACAACAGCGCTCAGGCTGCAAAGAAGCCAGAAGTGAACCAACATATTCATGTTCAGGATGAGAACCTCTCAGTGAAGTAGGTTTCCTCTGGCAAGCTTCTCTGTTGGTCTCTGCCTCATCAGCCTTCAAGCATGGCCACCGTGAAGAGGAAAGGCTGAATCCAATTTCCTGGACCTTTTATAGGTTTTATTCATTATAGGAGAGAAAGGAAAAAGTTTTTTATAAAAAGCCAAATAAACAAAAGTCAATGATTAACTTTGGAAAAACATAATTACTCCTGCCATTTTATGGCCTTCTTATAAAAGGCTTTTACTTTTGGTTAATGTTTCCCAAATGTGCTGTCAATGATACAGCTGGTCACTTTATCTATAGCCTACCCGATTCTCTGGTAGCTCAGAATCTGTCAATCCTTTAACAGGTTGGTGATAAACTGTAAAAATATTTAGAAACTTCACTGAAACACCAAGCCAAGAACCTTAACTCCCAGGCAGGAAGAAACCTCAGTGAGTCTGAGATAGGGTACCTGGTTGGGTGTTTAGGGACATGTTTTTAAAGGCTTTGAAAGCCCAGGTGATTTGGGGCTCATTTTCATTTTCAAAGAAATTGGGGCATATAAAACCTGAATTTTAAATGTGTTCACTGAGCCATCAAAAAGCAGCAAGAGACTGTGGGATCACAGCATCTTGTGTAGAGACCTAATATGAGCTATAAATCAACTGGATTTAAGTAGTAAGGTGACTAAGGCTACTGAAATGACTCCATCTTAATATTTAAATACCTTTGCTAATCTTAGCTAGGAACCCAGCAGTTACTGCAAATCAATGGGAAAATCAATGTGTGAATTAGCTCTGGAAATGCAGCTTGGGTTGAGTGTTATCGATCAGACAATGCCTTAGTATTTTTTAAATTAGCCTATTTCTGCTCAGGATCACTTGGATGGTTTTGTTTTGGGTCTTGTCAGGGCTTGTTTTGAGATGGAACTCTGAAGCCACATCCACAGGCTTCGTTTCCCATTCCCAGCAGAGTTCTCTGAAACCACCACGAGTCTGCCTCCACGGGAGCAGCAGGAATTGGCCCTTCATTGCCCAACCCTGGGGAGGAGGTGCAGCCCCCAGGAGCCCTTGGGAGCCCAGCACAGCCTCAGCAGGAACACCAGCAACAAGCCCCTGGCAAGCACAGCCCGAAACCAGGGAGCTTGAGGGAACAGCCAGCTTCAATATCCTGTGGTAGCCACATCCTGTGGGCCAGGGGTGACTGATCTCTCTTGTTCATGTGCAATCCCCTAACAATTGGTTTTTTTGGGTGAAAGTTAACAACATTCACTCAACACTTTCCCAGAGGTCATGTTCCCTGAATTTCATGTTGCTCTTATTGGTGCCATCCAGACTTGACAAGTTTTGTGCTTCCTTAGTGATGATGATGTCCATATCTGCAAACAACTGAAACTGTGTCAGTGACCAGGAACCCAATCACTGGGACACTTTACACACAGGGCCTCTCTGATACACACTTTCCTTCTCGTGACATCAGCCAACATCAATTCATATTCCAGCTGAGACCTTCCTGGTAGTGCTACTTGCTCAGCCATTCCTTTTTGTCTCTGTACATCTGGCTCCAGGATGGCACCAATTACTGCATTGTCAATTTGTCTGGGCTGGAGCGCATCACAGTGATTTCAGTCCATTTTTCAAAATTTTATGATCATTTGGAATTGTAATCCTTTGAAGGACTCCCTTGGCAGTGCTTGGCAATGCCCAAAAACCTGTTAATAGATGGATTTTCTCTTCCCACATCCAGATGATATGGGATGCAGTAAGGCCCAGGAGAGGTATTAAAATGCCCCTATTCTTGACTGAGAACCACAAAGCCTGTTTTCTAAGTAATTATGTGCCTTTTGTGATTCTTGTCTTGCTCATCGCTTCTCAATTTGCCAGTGAGACTGTCACATGGTGAAATGATGAAAGGTTTTTGTGCTGTTGTTTCAGCTGCTGCCTGTCAGAGCAGAGAATTATGCCTATTATTACCTTGATTTCTTCTTCTTCAGCAGAGAACAGGAACTATGTTGACCCTTCACTTCAACTCTCCTATTTTCTCTTCTGTGCTGGCAAGTTAATTGCACAATCAGTGAACTGGGTATTTTTAGGGTCCTGAAACAGGGCTGGCTGATTCAAAACTCCATTTTTACATGCAAGTGTCATTTTCCCCCCTTTACAGTGCTCTGCCTGTCCAGAGGCAGCTCTGGTAGCTGTCACCTCCCTGATATGGTGCAGGAGTCACCTCTGCTCCTCACTCCCACGTGCTGCAGCCACCTGTCCATGCACAGCCTGGAGCCCCAAGGGATACATGCACGACCCAGGAGCCCCCAGATAGCAGGAGTAATTCTGGGGGATACCCCAGGGCAGGGCTATATAGGTTTTGCCTCTGCACCTGCATTTAAATGTGTGTGCAAACACTGTAGTGAGCTGGAAATGGAGCAGGCAGAGTCACACTGAGTTATGCTGCAAATTCTCAGCCCTAGTTCTAAGTTCTTTTCTATTGCATACCTAAATGCAAACTTTGATATCATATATGAGGAACAATAAAATAATTACGCTCCACCTTTCTTGCCATTGCCTTTGCACAAGAGAAAAAATAAACTGTGAGATGAATTAGCACAAAGCTACATTTTGAAAAACTGTGTTGGAACAGTGAGGAGTCACTGAGCCTCAAGCACATCAAACCTTCATGGATGGATTTGCTCCCATTGAGAAGACATATGGGAGACACTAGATTCATAGAATCTATGAATCCTAGAATATCCTGAGTTGGAAGGGATTCACAAGGATCATCAAAGTCCAACTCCTGGCTCTGCACAGGACAGCTCCAAGGCTCACATCATGTGCCTGAGAGTGCTGTCTGAGTCCTTTGTGAACTCTGGCAGGGTTGGTACTGTGATCATTTCCCTGGAGAGCCTGTTCCAGTGCCCAGCCACCCCTGGGGTGATGGAGACTCGATCGTGTCAGCCTTACTAGCACAGCAGGCTTTCTGCAGAGTGGCCAGGCTCTCAGCTGGGAGTGATTTATATAGCCAGAGATGGGGATGGACATCCACACTTGGATGAGGAGCATTTCTTGTGGTGGACCTTCATGCTGTTGTGGAAGGCTGCTGAGAGCAGGAAGACAGCTGTAGCACAGCAAAAAGGACACAGTAAACAGCTGAGGAAGGGAAGTACCTGGAGCCTTTTCAGGAAATTCAAACCTCCAAGGGCAGCAGCCATGGGTTTGGGTGAGAGAGGAGCAGCTGGAGGTTTAAACCGTGTCTCAGTGGAATCCTGCTCTGTGTGATGGCAGCCAGCCTGCTTGGCAGGAGCAAAGGGCTGAGTGAGTTTGCCACTGCCACAGCACAAAGGCTGCTGTAGCCTGGCATGCTGGCACAGGCTCCTTCTCCTCCCAGTGCCATTCTCCCCTCCAGCCCTCCCGTCTGCAGCAGAGCTGTGGCTCCCAGCTCCTACCTGGTGCTCCCAGTCCTGTCCCCAGGGTTCGAGCAGGCTGACATCTGCTGAGAGAGCTGCCCACCAATGTTCATCTGTGCTCTGGCTCTGTTAGAGCAGTTTTCTGCCTCACCACTCATGTTGTTGGCTGAGCTGTGCTATGAAACTAGGACTGCAATAACAGAGAATTGCAGTTAGGACATGCCTCAATAAAAACCCTTGTGTTGTGTATTGGGCACCACACACCCTTAAAATGGCTTTAAATGCCATTATCAGGGCAATTTTTTCCACACAGGAGCACTGTTTAAGCTCTCTGTTACACTTTGTCGTTCTGCCTAGTGCATAAAAGATGCACAGAAGCGTTACTCAGCGGCCACTTTGTGCAGAAGGGCTCTGAAAGGCTGTGGCTGCGCAGGGATTGCCTGTCCTGGAGCATCCCCAGGGAGACCGAGCTGCCGTGGCAGGGCCCCCTCACTGCCTGCACAAGGCTGTGGCTGCCCCTCTGTGCAGCTCCTCTGCCAAAGAGCAGCTCGCTTCAGTGGAACACCTGGCAGATCCTTGCTCCGAGGACTCCTGTAAAGTGGCTTTGGGGAGGCAGTGAACGGCCCAGGGGTGGCTTCAGCCCCTCCGCACATGTCCCTGCAGCAGCGCCTGGCGAGGAGCCGTGCTGCCCCAGCTGCACCTGGGCACCAATCCCCCGTCCTCTCCTCCTCCTCGTGGGGGGAGGCTTTGAACGGGGGGCTGGGCAAATTGTCCTTTTAATCCCCTGGGCAGCCTTCTTCCCACATGACTAACCCTTCTGCATGCCTGCCATCCGCCTTCTCTCAGATGAAAGTGCTGGCACTGGGATGCTGGCTTCCTGACTCCCTGTCTCCCTGACTCCCTGTCTCCCTTGTTCCCAGGCTCCCTGCTCCCTGGCTCCCTGACTCCCTGGCTCCCTGCTTCCTGGCTCCCTTGTTCCCAAGCTCCCTGCTCCCTGCTCTCTGACTCTCTAATTCCCTGACTGCCTGACTCCCCAGCTCCCTGCTCCCTGGTTCCCTGGCTCCCTGACTCCCTTGTTCCCTGACTCCCCTGCTCCCTGCTTCCTGACTCTCTGGCTCCCCAACTCCCCGACTCCCTGTTCTCCAGCTGCGAGCTTCAGCCCATGCCACAGTGGCTTTGCCCACACAGGGATGTGTCCCCACACAGGGACACATCCCTGTCTGCAAAAGGAGGCTTTCATGAGATCCCCGTGTCCGCTGTCTCAGGGGACCGGAGCTGTGTGACAGGGATGGGGACACCTCTCCCCCTCTGCAGGCACACACTGCCTGTCCAGCTCCATCCATGCCATCAAGGGCACATCCCAGCACCAAACCTCAGCTCGAGCATCAGCAGTTTGGGCTTAGCTGGCTCGTCCTCTGCAGGAACGAGGAAGGGCAGATGAGTGGCTGGCTGGATTAATTCCCTGTTGCCCAGCAGCAATGGAGGTAAAGGCAGCCAGAGACTCCCCACCTGCTGCACCACACTCAGGAGCTCTGTCTGTGAGGGCAGGAAGCCAGGGGAGGCTGCTACCTGCAGAGTACCCACCTGGTTTGACTGCCAGCCACCCCCCAGTGACCTCCTGGGGCACAGGGGGCTTTGCACCCCACTGCTCCGAGCCTGGGACTAATGCCTTGGACAACTAATGCATACCTCTCCATAACCTCCTGTCCCATTTGCTCTCTGCTTTTCTTTTTCGGACCTAAAAAAGCTGTCACCCTCACTCAGCTCCATTGCACTCCCAGGTTGCCACAGGCTGATGGCTGTTTCCCAAGTCAGAGTGTTCAGCATTACCAAAGGACAGTGCCCTGTGCACAGGGACCAGCCTGAGATCTGAGGACATCAGGAGCTGTGTAAAGATGCTGTCAGTTTCCTGAAGCATCAGGAAACCAAAGTAGGTTTGCAAAGTTTAGGAGAAAGCTTAGAAGCTGAATGATTTTTAGGAAGATGAGTGTACAAACTGTCAGGATAAATCAGGGTATCATAAAGTGTTACTTTGAAGGTTACAGTAAAAATCAAACCCATACATTATAAAGGCAGAGGAGAGGCAACCACTCAGGTGCACAATACTCTACATCCCTTACACATTGCCCACGGCTTTGCATCCAGGTAACGTGTGTTTCTCACTTCAGTTTTACTAAGCAAGTGGTCCCAGTTCATTTTACAGTCAGCATGTGCTCACACATCAGCACCTGCAAAGTTGTTTAGATACAATATCATCAAGAATGTTAGTCCAAAGTCTAAAATTCCTGTTGGTCCACAACTGATAAAAGCTACATACTGTCATTTGTAGTAAGTATAATTCAAATTATAGGAGAAAAGCAAAGATGATGGAGAAATAATGCAAGAACCTCTTGCAGTTTTTCCAAAATTAAATGCTTTCCATTTAGTCATTGCTGTAGCTAGCAAGATGCTTTGACAGCTTCAAATTGCCACCTCTAAGGGAAAGGGAAATATGGTAGGAAGGAAGAGGACAGACTAACAAAATCAAATTTTACTTTTTCATCTTAGATCAAATTCAGTTCCTACTGAACCTGCTTACTTTACTCAGAACAAAGCTGGATCTGGGCTATAAGGGCAGAATTACTCTGGACTGATGCAAACATCAATGCAGACACAAAACATCCAGTTAAAACACAAGGCTTCCATGTGAAGTGCATCCACAGTGCTTAATGTATTTACGAAACTGAACGTACTGATGTGTTTGTGCTGGCAAGAATGACCCACAAATCACTGTCGAGGTACTTTAGTTTAATGTGGTTTGAAAAATAGCAAGTTCAGTCCATCCAATTAGGCATATCTATCTGTGCAAATTTTTCATTAGCAATTGTCTGTTTGTAGGAAGCTGTGGTGTCACTCCACTGCACACCTCCCTTCTTGCATGCCACATTAAAAGGAAAAAAAACCATGAGAGGCCAAAAGGAGCCGCGCATAGAAAGCCAAGCACAGATTGTTCATTGCTAGTGGACAGTTGGTCATGCATTTCTCTAAAAACCCAGCATATTTAAAGCAGCTTATTTCATGAGTCACAGGTTACCGCACTGATGAACCGACCAAATTTCTGAGAGCATCTGAGCCATGTTTTAAGAGTATCTAGAATCATAAACTCTCACTTTTCACTGAATTGTTTCATGTCTTTGTTGCACTTCTTCCCTGACCTCAAAAGTAAATTTTTTTGTTTTCCCAAAGGTGGGAGTTTACACATGAAAAACTCTTTCTGTCAAGATGTGGTAACTCTCCTTGGTTGGTCAAAACTGGAATCCAGTTATTGAAAGAAATTATCAAACCAAAAGCTCTTGTGCTAATACTGTGATTTGTATTAATTTGGGAATTATTTCATACTCACAGTGATGAAGGAACAGGGCTTGAGACTGCCCTGAGATTTCTTGAGCCCATTTCACACATCCTTTTAGTGAATAAAAGCAGAAACAATGGACTGACTTCCCTCAAAATGTGGAATAAAGGTGCTACTTTATGAAGGCTCAGCTAGGAAAGAGTTGTCCAAGAAGATCAGTATGACCAGAAGCAAATGTTGTACCTGGACAACAGGAGCAGACAGTGTGCACGGGGCCCCTGAGCTCATCCCTGCAGGCTCCTCAGCACTGGCTGAGCCCCAAGGGAATACCAGGTCCAGTTGGGACTATCAGGCTGCAAGGTGAGCTGATAGAGATGTTCAGGGCTGAGTACCACAGACAGACTCTTTACACCAATGCTCTTCAGCACTCCAAATATCTGGCTAATGACTGCCAGTGTAAACAACTTACTCGTGCATGATTTGTGCTCATTCTGGTGTAGGCATCAATGCTCTCTCTCAAGTAAGCTGAACAGAATTGTGAAAGTCCTTTCTGAAATGTCAACTTGCTGAGGATGTGAAGCTAGTGGTAAACACTACAGATTTTCTTCAAACAGAACTACTCTGGGTTTATTCCTTCATTTAATTGAATTTTCCTTTTTTTGTCTCTTTTCTTAAATACAGCTCTTGAAAATGAAACAATTCAGTCTTGGGCACATCATGTACCTTTTTCCAAGATTCATTGGCACAGTACAATGTAACTGAAATCAGAACCAACTCATTGTTTTGGGAAGCAGTTCACTATACAGTCTATATTATTTGTTACTCACTTTCCTGTTTATTATCATGGGTTGGATACAGGTGGTTTAAAGAAAAAAAAAAAAAGTGGAAGTTACATAAAACATGTGGGCCAGATCCTCAAGGGATATAAACTGTTGTACTATTTACAGGCTCTGGAGGACAGGCTGTACCAAATAAAAGTCTCCTTTGTTTTCTAATAAGATCCTACTGCACAGACTAGAAAAGAGATTTATTTCTTCTGTAGCACTGTGACCTTGATTAACCTCATTTGGAGTGTCTATTTCAGTGAAAGAGCTA
Source organism: Zonotrichia leucophrys gambelii (assembly GCF_028769735.1). Taxonomy (NCBI): domain Eukaryota; kingdom Metazoa; phylum Chordata; class Aves; order Passeriformes; family Passerellidae; genus Zonotrichia; species Zonotrichia leucophrys. The sequence goes on along the minus strand of NC_088169.1, from coordinate 18,000,353 downwards.
ATACCTACACTGACTTCAAAATGTTGCTAAATGTAGTATATGGCTGATCATGTATCATTTGCTTCTCTCAAGCCATTTTCTGTCAGCAGAGAGGCAAGCTAGGTGTATGCTCTGGGTGATTCCCATATTATCATTAGCAGAAAATTAAGCCAAACTGCTGTAAAAGGTGAGCTGTCAGGAAGACACTGATTAAATACCACCACAGTCAGCCCACATTGCATAATATCTTGTTTAGAGGATTTCAATCTGTTTTCAAATTGGTGGCCAGTGCCATAGGCTAAACTGAACCTTCTCTCAGGCCTTGAGAAGTATGCTCAGATAAGCTTGGCCCTTTTTCATCTCAAGAGAATTTTATTTCAGTATCATATAGTACAATACAGGAAAACAGCAATTCTTAATCTGTAGCTTGATGTTGCTCTTGCACTACTAAGCTGTTCTCACCAAAATCTTTCACAGGTTCTTGCAAAGTTGCTGCACACACAGCAATCCATTGTGGTCACACTGAGGTGTAGCTATCTGTCATGCAAAGAATGGAAAAATGTTTAGAAATGATGGGATCTGAATTACCTGAATAAAACTTTGTCTGCACAAGAGACCTTGGAGCAACAACAGTAATAATAACACTGTACTCTATATTTCCCCTCCAACCCTGGCAAGCTTCATCTTCAACATTCCTGTGAGAAATACATCCACATGTTGCGGATAGTAATTTTGAAGCAATGAGATATTATCACTAATAACCAACTTTATGAATCCTTTCCAGAAGGGAGCAGCCCACACGTGGACACAGAGATGATGCAGTCCTTGTCCAGAGGGACACACCAGCCGGACATCAAAGACAGCTGTGACAAATGAGACCACATTATGCAAATGATTAGTGGGTTCCATGGCTTTATTTTGTATTTTGCCTTCCTCTCTCCTGCCTCCACTAGCTTTGGGCTTCCCTTGCTCAGCTTGCCCCTTTCACCCTGCTGCTTCCCCTTCTCCTTCCCATTCCTTCCTTTCTGCTGACACTGGTCCTAAGAGCCAGTACTGAGACAAGTCAAAGGTGCTCAGTACAGACAAAGGGCTGAAGGATTTCCACCCTGGGAAACAAGAAACCTTTGTACCCTTCAGAACACTGGATGGTCCTTTACAAGCACCTTTTACTTTGTTTAAGCCTGTTCCTGTTGGTGAGGAGTCTGATGAAACAATCCTAATAAGAAAAGATGTTTTCTAATATGCTTCTAGACATGACACTGGAAACAGGATGGTTAATGGTCAAATCCTGCCTCCAGTGATGTGGGCAGGTATATAGTGACTGCAGATATCATATTTTGCTACAACACATTTCCTTTATCTTTTTACAGTTACCCACACACAAAACTCCCCTTTTCTGTTGACCAATGCTTCTGAAGACAGCCAGAATTTTATCACTTATCCAGATCAGGTGCACCAAACTCAGCAATTGGTGTTTCAAAACCTTTTGAATCCTTTCAAAAGTTGTCTACCTATCACATGATCATGAAGGCTCATCTGACCCCAGGCTGGCTATGCTGGAAATCTACTCTAGTTTTATTACTAAAAACCGTAAGCAAGACATTTCCAGAGAGCTGTGAAAGACTATTTACAAAGGCATGTAGTAACATGAAAAGGGGGAATGGCTTCAAACTGAAAGAGGCAGGTTTAGATTAGATATTTGGAAAAAATCCTTTCCTGTGAGGTTATTGAGGCATTGGAACAGGTTGCCCAGAGAAGCTGTGGATGCCCCACCCCTGAAAGTGCTCAAGGCTGGGCTGGATGGGGGCTCTGAGTAACTTGGTCTAGTGGAAGGTGTCCCTGCCCATGACAGGGGGATTGGAACAAGATGGTCTGCAAATCCATTCCAACCCAGGCTGGCCTGTGATTCTATGATTTAATGAGAGCTGGGCCACAAAACACTGATTGCATCTGTGGAAAATCTGCCCTTTTTAATTTCACCAAATTTCAGAGTTTTGCAAATTTCCAGCTCACATAATCTGTAACCTTGACAGTTAAGTGAAAAACACTTCTAGTACCAGATTTTTGCTAGCCCCAGAGCTATACAAGAACCAGGTATTCTGACCTGGTCTTACAGAGGCTGTGAAAGCTTTTATGTGTCTCAATAACTGAAAACTTTCATGCACTGATGACTGTTCCATCTAAAGGCATACTACATAGCAGCAAACAGAAGTAATTTTACAGAGAAACTTTTCCATATGGCTTGAAAAAAAACCCATCAAGAATTAACAATGACAGATGATCTCCCCAGTGACATTCAGGAATAAAGCAGTTCCACATTTATGTCAGGAAAAACAAACAATGGACATATTTAAATAATCATTAAAAATGAGATGCCTGGCACAAGGCAGGTTCCAACCCTGTTCTGCCACACATCTCCAGGAAATCTTTTCTGGATATTATCTGAGGCCTTCTTATTTGTGTTGCTCATGAAAAAGAACTGTAATGGAGGATGACCCAAGCAAAAGGTTCCCTCAAGGAAAATCACGTGAAAGGACATTTTTCTTGTCTTCATGTCTGACATTCAGGAGTAGTGATGAGCAAAGGCAGGCACAGGAGTCTTTCAGAAAACCACCAGAGAGCAGTGGCAGCATTTCATAGGGATGTGAACCGGTCATCATCTGCTGCAAAGACTCCATTAATGTGGCCTGCTTTTAAATCCAGTGCTTCACAAGGAATCCCATTTTCTAGTGTCACTTCAACTTTCTCTTCTAAATTTTCTCTCTCTGTTGACTCTTTATTCTTTCTAAAAACAAGAAAGAAAAGATCATCTTATTCTGTTGACCTGCAGCACTTCACAAAGATTCCATAGAAAGAAAACTGCATATTTAGTTAGAAGTTTGTCATAGGTTATGCTCGTAAAGGCACAGTCTGGTGTATTTCCTTGCTGTAGTAAATACACCAGATGAGTGTATCTAAATAGCTGGGGAACCCACAGATTGGAACCCCTAGTTTAGCAGTTTGAGCTCAGAATTGGAGACCAGAAAACCTTAAGTAGACATATTCTAAGTATATTTTAAATACTGTTTCACCTTCTTATTCTGCAACATGACTAGAAGGTACAAAAGAAAAGCTGGAGCAAAACAAAATTTGAAAAAATCTCTAAATCTGTTTGGGTTTTTTTACATCAGAAAGGTCTACACTAAGCATGTAATCTGACCCTGCAATGTATGTTATAGATCACACCCCATGATCTGTACAAAATAAAACATATTTTTAGAAACAGATCAGTCTTAGATTAACTATAGCCTCCAAATGTGGAGACATTCATAACATCCATTATTACCTTCCTCAGAATATTCATGATTACTTCCTTAGGTAATCTCAATGCTGCAAATCTGCATTTTTTTTTCTTCAAACTTCATTAGCAGCCACCTTCCTACCCAGTATTTTATACTTTTGTTTTCTAGATCAAACAATTGCATGGCTTTCAATTTTCCAGACTCCAGCTGTCCCAAAAACATAACAGTGGTTGAATAACATTCTTTACATTAAAAAAAACCCTAAAAAATATTATCTAAAATACAATCATTAGAAGATGTAATAAACAAATATGAGGTCACGATGTTCCTTTAATTCCAGATTTATTCTGACCTTGGGAACAATTAGTTCATAGTTGAAAAACCTGCTGTACTTTATGGCCTGCAGCATCAGCGGTTTCAGAGGACAAGCAACTCAAAGGTCAGGTGCACTGCTTCTTCCTATCTCACAACGTGCACTGTAACAATCTGACTCAGGACAACAGTAAAAGTCTGATTCAGAGTAACTGCTAATGACAGAGATATTAACAATAATAAAATTTTATAGGCCTTTGGGAGATTCTTCACATTACAGACTTGTTAAAATAAACTTGGGGTGTAGTAGCGGAAACCTCTGACCTCTGGCTACTCTCACACTGATAAAAAGGAATGTTCTTTAACATAAAACTGTGGGGACAGAACATAAAAGTTACTAAGGAGGTTCAAAAGAAATGAGAGGAGTAGAAGATATGTGAAACTCATTACCAGAGGAATTCAGAGAATTCAGCTAAAAATTTCCATGAATCCAAGGGGTGACTCAACACCTTAAGTTAAAGGAAGTTAAGGGAAGAGAAAGTTAAAGGAAGAGAAAACATACAAGAATACCAAATCCAGCTCAGGAAGGCCCACAGCTACAAATTAATTCCTGAGGGAATTAATACAGGAAAAGACCTTGTGCTGGCTCTGTTTTCACTCTTCCCAAGGCAATTTTTATGGCCCCTGCTGCAGGGGGATAAGGGGAGACTTTGGGCGAGTTCAGGATAGACTGCAGAGGATGATCCTGCCCTGGGCAGGTGGCAAATCTATTGCTGTAGGGGGAGGTGTCCTATTGCTGCAAGGGTAGAAGAGCAAACACAAGGTTGGGAGACAGTGTGTCTGAGCCAGCTCACTGCAGGCACTGAATTCAGCACATCTCTCACTTCAATAAATGATGCATGAGTCTAACTCAGTACTCAATCTCCTCTGTAAGCCAACTCCCCTTCCCTGACACCCTGAGCATGGACAGCCTGGAGCACGTGCTTTTGGTTTTATCTGAACTGAGGTATTTACATGGCATTTTAAAGGCCTTTAAAGACAAAATGCCAGATTTATGAGAAGATGACACCATCCTAGGGGTCAGATTTCCAACACAGCTTACTAGGCAACAGGGTTCCCATTATGTAAGCTCTGGACAGACTTCTAAGAAAACAAATTATTGAACATGCTGAAGCCTCTGAAAACCTGGTCACTTCACTGTCTGACAGAGATTAGTTCTTTTGAAATCCTTTTCTCTGATTTTTTTTTTCCAAGAAGCCAAATAAGCCAGACAATCCCTTTTACCTCTCCAGTCCTTGAAACAGCAGATAGAGGAAATATATGCTTGGTTTACCCTCTCTCTTAATTCCCCACCCCTGCCTGCAATTGTTATTGATGTGAAGGAGGGTCACAGTTCAGACACAGATGAGCCTGCTCTGAGGAAAGGTTTTATGTAATGGTAGAGTAGGGAAACAGAGGGAGAAGTGGAAAAATCATAGCAACTAAAAGGACAAGAGCATGAGACAGAGAGTGACAAGTGAGCACAGGCAGGCAGCAACAAGCCATATTAATGGCAATGTGATGATAAGAGCATGCAGCTTGCACCATATTGAGGGGAACTGCTCAAGCTCAGCTGAATTATTTTGAAAATACAGGGGGAAATCCTGTCTTTCAGCATGATATGAAGCACAAGTGATTATTTTAGCTAGAAAAATCCCAGCTATTTATCCTAGTTTATTTTATTACACTTACATGAAATGTTCAAAGACTCCCTTAAATTTAGCCACTATTAAGAAACACAGAGCCAAACTGCATGCTCTTATCACAGAGAGCAGGTATGGGCTTCAGGTAGCAACATCACTCTGTTTTACAGAAGAGGTTGCCTATGTTTAGGGCATGAAATAATTCAGTCCATACAACACGGCTGTGATAGGGCTTTAACAATCCACAGATTCCAAATACCTTCCCAGACTCTTTCCCCAACAGTATCTTTCATCTATTGTTTGCTGAGTTTTGTGGGATTTTTTAGAAAACAGAAAGGGGTTTTGGAAATTCATGTAACTCCTCTGACTGCACTACTAAAGGTTCTCTATGAGAAGCACTCAACCTTCCCAAGTGTTGTTCTTCTGAGGTCTTTTAACATTCTTCAAGGCAATAAAAAAGCAGGAAGAAGAAGTCTCTGCAACATACCACTTTTTATGTATTAATTCCTTTTTCTGATACATTTGGGGATACAATCCATTATACAGTCAATAATTTGGACATTATCTGGTTATCAGCAGGAATGTACCCTTTTTCAATTCTTCTGCTGTTCCTCTATGAATCTATTGCTGAAGTCATAATTTTGTAGCCTAAACTACAAAACTAAACCTAAACTCTGTGACAGCCAAAAGCATGGTATAGAGGCTGAACTTCTATGGCAGAATCTCAACTCAGCTGAGAAATTTCTATTCCTTATGCTCAACTCAGAGCCAGCAGAGGTGTCAGGATCAAAACTCCACCTGCTCTCTGTGATGCTCCCACATGCTCACACTACGGAAGCATGAATACCCTTCTCTTTTTCACCAGTGCCACGAGGGCAGAAATGGGGTGGAAAACAGAGTATCTCTCTCCTACCCTACCACCAGAAAAACTCCTAAGCTCATGGGTAGATCTGCCCAGGAACCTGTGAAGGGCTGCATATTTTAAGCTCATCAAGTCATGGATGTGGAGTGAAGCCTTGCTCTGTTCCAGTGAGCAGGTCCTCTTCAGCCATACATTAATCATTACTGTGTGCTCTACCGAGTCTTCTCAAGCTGCAGAAGTACAGTTTTTTTAGCCCTACGAGCTTTTGACACAACTGCCCTGTAAGGCACACAGTCAATGCCAGCCTTCCCCCTCCTATGTGAGTGGTCTGTGAAAGGAGACTCATCCCTGGCACAACAAACCTTCCCAAGAATGACATCAATTGTCTTTTCAACGCTCATCTTTAGTTAGGTGGCCTCCAGGATCATATTCTTACACTCTCCCATTTCCTTGTTACATCATAAAATTACTAAGGTATCTATACCTTGCAGTTAAAACTTTTAAGTCTTTTCCTCAGAAAAGGAGAGATAGGTTATCTTTACCTAGCTACGGAAGGATGCACAGCATTAATCTGTCTGAGGCTGCTCTGAAATACAAAACCAGCTCAGCTGACCTAACTAATCAGTATTCCATTAAAACAGAAGAAAGGCTAGGCTGCTTACTTCTTGTGTTTCTGAATCCCTGAAACAATGAGGAAAACAATCCCAGCCAAAATGAGACAAAGAACAACACCAAATACAATAAGCCAGACAGGTGTAGAGGGTTCCACAGGAGGTGATAAGGTTGAGGTTATCTTCAGGAACTGCAGCGTTTTGTCACTCAGTAGGAAGGCATTGTTGATTCTGTTCCGGTTCATCCTTCAGGGAAAAAAGAAAAAACAAACAAACAAAAAAATCACAACTCTTTATAAAGGTATTTTACAAGTTAAAAAGATAGTAGAAAATAAAAGGAATTTTCATGAATGTGCTGTAAGTTAGGCAGGGCTGAATGTCATCCAGCATGATGAATAAAAGGAAGTTGTCCACCTTTAGGGGATCAGCCTCTTCTCTCAGCAACAGGACAAGAGGACATAGTCTCAAACTGTACCAGGGGAGGTTCAGGTTGGACAACAGAAGAATTTTCTTCACTGCAAGGGTGATTAAGCATTGGAAAAGGCTGCCCAGGGAGTTGAGGAGTCATCATCCCTGGAGGTGTTCAAGACACAACTGCTCACGGCACTTAGTGCCATGGTCTGCTTGACACAGTGGTGGTTTGGTCAAAGGTTGAACTTGATGACCTTGAAGGTCTTTTCCAAGCTAAATGATTCTGTGAGTCTATGATTCTGTGATTCTATGATGTTGGCAAGATTACACAGACCTTGACTATAACAGAGACCTCAGTAATCCACAGATACCCACACACTTACAACATTTTGAACACCAGATTTTTGTATGCATTTATCTGAAAAAGTGGGAAATACAGATGAGACCTGAAGTACGATATTATTATTTATTTCTGATTTGAACCATGTCCTGAAGACATAGCAGGTTGTAAGCTGTAAGGCTGGCTCTGCTGCCTTGCTCATGCAGCATTCAAGTTTAGCACAGGAGTGGCAGATCTACCCTTCAATGCTTGCAGGAATTACAGCTGCCCCCTAGACCCTCAAACTGAACCATCCTGCATGTGTTGGGCTGGTACATCTGCCCCTGCTGCTGCAGGTTTTCTTAGATCCATGAGGCACAGGACATAATCCGGTCTGGAAGAATCCACACCTATTGCCAACATGTCCTTCTTCCCTGCAGGATGCAGCTAAAGGGGTTTGTACTTTCTACATTTTTTGACATTTCCATATGAGAAACTGTATGTCTGAGAAATTTGCTTTTTCACAGAAGTAGTACAACTGCTATTTTTTAGTGGATAACTTCACCCATTTTCATTGCCTGTAAGTGTTTCACTGCCTCTAAGATATTTCAGGATCTAAATCTATGCAGATTTAAGAATCTTTAGAAGTGTCTTTCATTAGCTTTTTCAAAATGTTAAAAATTTTTAAGCAAATGGATTACATATATAGGTCTTGAGAGATTCCATTTGATAGCAGTTGTATGAATTAATGCAGCTCTTTCTTGTATACAATTAAATTCATTTACCACAAAGCAATTATTTCCTAAGAAAAGATGTATGGGAAATACCGGTAAGAGTTAACAAATTTCTCTTCTTGGAAATGATAATGTTTGGCTGTCTCTTAAACAGGAAGTTCTTAGCCTTAATGGAAAGTCAGCATTCCTGGACAGGACTGAAAGCCATGGCATGTTTTAAGACTCATAATTCCGTAAGCTGTCTGCCATTTGGAAAAGATTTCCTTACTGATATGAAAGGATCATTGTGAACAGCTGAAATAAGCATTGTTTACCCTCATCTAGTGGCTTGAGTTTCAGAATTATGTGCTGAAACACATGCAGGCAACTACAAGTGCATTTCATAATTGTATATGCATAACTATATCTTTTGTATATTTATGCAAAATCTTGAATATCATACAGAGCTCTGACATGGTTTACCTTCCTCTTCATTCTTACTTTGTAGGAATTTCATACAACAAAAGTGTAGTCCATGACTAGTGCTATGTGCTACCCTAGCATGAAGAATTATAATAAAGGTTTTGTATGGAAGCCTGCAACGAGAAGCAATTGAACAAAAAAAAAATTTTAGTTTTACAGACCATTTTATTTCTTGTTTTTAAATTAGGTAGGAATTAAAAGTTTTCATAAATAGCATATTCTTTATCAGGTGACAGACAACAGTTAAAAACCAAACAATAACACCATCCAATTTCTGTGCCAAAGAGGGCACATAAAAGACTTAAATAAATCAGCTTATGCTACTGAATGTATCAAAGAATAACAGAAATGCAAAACCCCCGCATTCCAGCACTCTTACAGAGAGCTTCAGTGAATAAATAATCTGCTTCCTCCACTAATGCTATGAAGCTATTGTTTGGTGTCTCTGTAGGAAATAGTTTAATCTGCTCATAAGCTTAAATTAATCTTTCCAAAAGAACGCATACTCATTCATCAGGAATTAGGCATTACACCTCCATTGCGATAACATGAATTTTCAAGACAGAACAGAATGCCTGAAAACAAAGAGATCCATTTTCCACTCCATGCTTGAGAAATATATTTGTGTTATGCTGCTTGAGGGACTCATCCCTATAAACCTCTGGTGCAGGTTTTTTGGACCATTGAAGTCAGATTATCCCATTTTTTTCTTTTTCCCTTGTCAGCTCCAAATTCTTCCTTTTACTTGCTCCAGAATGTGACAGAAGGCAAAGTGATTTGTAGTGCACTGTACTTTGTACAAGCAATGCTCAACTGGGATATTGACTGGCATTCTAGAAGGAGCTGGTATGAAAAGAATGTGAGCACAAGATTGCTTAAGCCAAGCTGGGACACAGCCAGCTCTGCTCATGAGGAGTTCACACGAGCTCTTCTCATGTGAAAGCTGACTTCTAAATTAATTCAGATGAATTGTTAGTGAGAAGCACTGAAGGGGAGCCTACAGTCATTGGTCCAGGTGTAGATGTGCACGTACCATGCAGTAAAAGCCAAATTATATTAATCCCACACAGAAAGTGTTCCCTTCCATCACCTGTCTCACTGGGAAATGTGATGAGAGCTGGATGAGAGCAGTGTGCCACACACTGGACAGCACATCACAGGTGGGGCTCTGGAAAGGGATTAGATTTCTTCAGAGTCTCCAGCATCAACAGACTCTTTCCAAAGTTATAATCCCAAGGCTCAAGTTCTTTGCATTCTGTGGGACTGTTAAACATCCTCTAATCTCACATTCATTAAAGAGTACTGTGCCCTCAGTGTTTTAGCAACTTGGATTAGTTCATCCTTAAAGGGGCAGAGTGCTCATTCATAAAAGGCCCAGAGAGAGAAAACATCCTCAGTAGACAAGGAAGAAAACATTGCAAGAGCAGTGACTGTACCTGATGGCTGCCTCTACCTCACTTCCAGGAACAGTTGTCACATTTTTGGAAGAGTCTGTGACCACAAACCAAAAGGACACCCGGTCTGTCACATTGCAGAGCAGCACATTGGAAATTCTGCAGACAGTTAAAACAAAAATCATCACTAAAGAAGCATGGAAGGAACTATTGAAATATTTTAGATTTTCCTAAAATATTGCTCTCAACTAAGGGGGAAAAATTTCTTATTTTTAAAAAAGCTAACAGTTAATACTCAAGAAACAAATACCACTGACCCATTTCCCATATGATTTTAAAGAAATCAAGCTTATGAAGACCAAATGAGTCTTCAAACAAATTTCTAAATCTATTACAGACTTTCATGGTCTTGGACATGCATTTAGTGTAATCAAATGGAAAAACACATATTTGAATAACAATCATCATTGGCTATGACAAAGGCCATAAAATGGAGCAAGTGCATTGGTGAACTAAGAATTCTAGTTTTGACAGCAAGTACCACAGGAACCAGTCATTGAGAATTGCCCACGTGGTTGTTGAGTGCAGTTCTTCGACAAGATACACTTCTTGGAGGGAAGATCAGTGCAATTGATGTTATAGTTTTTGACATCTTTATTCTAAGAGCCAGGCACAGAATGCATGGAACTAGCTAAATTTAGTCATTATAGTGGCACTGGCCTCTTCCTTTTAGCTTGTGCTATATCAAATATTTATAATATCTATATTTAAAGGAAGATTGTTCAGTTTCATGTGAAGTTAAATGTGGAGGAGCACAGGCAGGCAGCTTCTCATGGCATACTAAGAAAATAGTCCGCGAAATGCCTTTTATACGAGATTTTCTTTTTAGATTTCTACTGATAAATGGTGGAAACATCAGAAAACCCTTCTGGAATGACACAATCGCGAATATTTAAGAGAAGGAAGTGAAAACCGACCCGTTCCAGGCCGTGACAGGGCCCCGCGCTCTGCTCGGCAGCGCCGCCTGCCGGCCGCGGGCAGCACCGCCCCGGCCCCGCGGGAACCGGGACTGGGACTGGGGGGATTGGGGGGACTGGGGAGATTGGGGGGAATGGGGAGATTGGGGGCACTGGGGGGATTGGGGAGGGACTGGGAGGACTGGGGGGACTGGGAGGACTGGGGGAATTGGGGCACTGGGGGCACTGGGGGCACTGGGGGCACTGTGGGACTGGGGGACTGGGGGTGAGAGGGACAGGAGGGAGAGAGAATCCCCATGCCTGGGCGTTCCCCATCCAGCCAGGGACCTGCTTGTAAGGCAGATATCAGTGCCTCATTATTAATATTTTGTAGAAATGTTTTATTTCCTGACAAAAACTTTTTTTGAGTGCCCCAAGTGCAATAGATCATTTTACAGAGGTCTATCATCTATCTATCTATCTATCTATCTATCTATCTATCTATCTATCTATCTATCTATCTATCTATCTATCTATCTATCTATCTATCCATCTATCATCTATCTATCTAATCTATCTATCTCATGAGTCATAGAAGTGCTTTGGCTGAAAAAGACCTTAGAGATTTATTCCAACCCTCATGCCATGGGCAGAGAGCCTTCCACTAGATCAAGCTGCTCAGAGCTCCATCCAGCCTGGCTTTGCATAATGCCATGGCTGAGGCATCCACAGCTTCTCTGGGCAACCTGTGCCAGTGAGTCACCACCAGTAAAGAATTTCTCACTAATATCTAATCTAAACCTACTCTTTCATTTTGAAGACATTCCCATTTGTCCTGTCATGCCCTTGTCAAAAGTCTCTTTCCATCCTTCTTGTAGGCCCTTATCAAAAGTCTTTTTCCACCCTTCCCATAGGCTCCCTTCAGGTACTGGAAGGTGCTATAAAGTCATGCCAGAAGTCTCTCTTTTCCAGGCTAACCAAACTAAATTGTCTCATTTTTCCTGGAAGAAAAGGTGCTCCAGTCCTCTAATCTGAGAATCACAGAATATTCTGAGCTGAAAGGGACCCACTAGGATCATGAAGTTCAACTCTTATGGGAGTGATCCACACAGGAGTCAAAGTCACAACCTTGGCATTATTAGCACCATGCTCCAGCCAACTGAGCTGATTTCATTCTGGCTCTTTGGAGCTCGCTCCAACAGTTCCATGTCTTTCCTGTGCTGGGGACCCCAGAGCTGGATGCAGCATTCCATGTGGGGTCTCACCAGAGCAGAGCACAACAGAACAGAGGGGCAGAATCCCCTCTCTTGCCCTGCTGGCCACACTGCTTTGGATGCAGCCCAGGATGCAGTTGGCTTTCTGGGCTATAAGCACCTAGAGAGATATGCAGTAAAATGGAAAGCAGTGATTTTGCAGAGCCAAAATGACCACTTTTACCTCTCTAGAATAGTATCAATTTTACAGAGAATTTTTATGGATAAAAGAGGAAAGCCATCCTCTGGAATTTGAAAAGATGTTCACATCAGTTGCTGGCAACAGTCAGAAGATGAAAGCAGATTTATTCTTTGCAAAATAAAAAGAAAGCACAAAATTTACCGGAGAGGGGAAAAATGCCCACTTTTGGCTGGTGGCTGACAAACTCTTGCTGACTTCACATAATATTTAAAATTGTAACTGCAGAGGAAGTTTTCTATCTCAGTGTTTATAACAGTAGGACCCAAAACTTCATGTTGCCAAAGTTCCTAAAACTGCAGTTTCTGTGGTGCAATCAAAAACCAGGCCATGTGAAAATCTGAGCTGGTGTTGCCCTACAGATGTTCTTCAAATGGGGTAAGAAATATTGATCCCCAAAGAGAAAGATAAAGGCAGCCAAGGACTGGCAGAACACCCAGACTCTTCAAGCCAGGGTCTCCCCTAAAGTGCCACGGTTTTTAGCATGGGACAAGGCATTCATCACCACAGGGGTGGCATCCCTCTGTAGAACAATCAGCACTGAAACAAGGGGCAGCAAGGATTGCACTAGGATATGTAAATTTGGCTTCTTTTCTTTTCCCTGTTCTTTCTAAAATCCTTCTCAATTACAAGCATCCAAACTCTGGTTTCACCACCACCACTTTTTCATCAGCGGAATACAAATGCCATAAACCCTTCCAGACCCCAAAGAGAATAATCCCACTCATGAGAAGTTCAAAGGGAATGAGTAAACACCAAACCAGACTGGTTCAACAAGCACCAATGTGGCAATTTCTGTGCAGTGGTGCACTCTTTTTCATCCCATGCCATTTCCTTGCAGGTTTGATTCACAAATCAAACCTGCAAGCAAATGGCATGGGAGGAAAAACCAGAGAACCTAGAAAAAACAGAGAACCATTGCAACTATGCCATCACACTGTATAGATCTGAGAAACCTGGCTTCTCCAGGCACTAATGAAGTGTATTTGTAAATATGTATGTGGACATTTTTCCTTTCCTTAGCAGTTGATAGACTTTTGACATGGGATTATAGGAGACTGTTATCATCAAAATGACAAAATCCTGGTTTGGCCTTATGGCACCATGGCAAAAATCCAAAATTGCATTTCCTTTGATACACAGTGAGTAGAATGCAGGAAACCCTGGCAAATCCTTGGCCTGAAACACCATCATCGCTCCTTATGGAGATTTAAATGATTGCTTAGGGGTAAGAAAGAGCTGTCAGAGAGTCAAAGGAGCTGAGTGCCCAGAATGGCTGTTAGCTCATGGAAGAACCACAGTCCCCAAGTCCCAAGTGCCTATCTCCAGCTCTCCCAAAAGCATCACACCTCTTCCAACACAGGCCTCTGCAGCTGCTTCTGCAAAGGAACATTATTTTCCTCCCAGCAGCCATGGGATTACTTTGATTTAACAGCTTTACTCCAGACTCTTTATTTTGTTGTTCTAAATGGTCACAATATTTTCAGTATCAAAAAATAGCCTGTCTTAGGAAGATGGATAATGTAGATTAATTTTTTTCCTGATCACTTCATAAGGAAAATTTCAGGTTTTTTTATCTATAAATGGGAGAAAGATGTACCAAAAGTAGAGTCTGTTATTTGAATGAAAACAAATGTGTTGACATTCTTTCTGCTCTAAAGATTAACTAGTCTCAGGCCCAAAAGAGATGCATATTATTTCAAATGAGTCACAGATTAGAGAAACCAGGGTTGCTAACACAGGCTACAACAATAATTTTTTAACACTGACAGATCAAAGGTTGCCTTATGTAGTTCATGACCATATGAATTAAGAATCAATTGAAAGGCCATCTATAAAGCAGGAAATAATGGGGTATTAATTCTCCACTGAAAAAGAAATATTTATTTGTAACTCTATTAATAGTTATTGAGTAATGTGATTGATTGTACCTTTCTTCTGTTTTGTGCAAACTTGAAAATTTGACAGGCCTTTCAAACATTAAACACTGCTCCATGCTTTATTAAATTTCAGTTTGGAAATTAACTTTAGAGAGCTCGAGATGTAACGTGCAATCCTCCCCATTCTGTGCTGGGCCATTCAGTGGTTACACAAGGGCAGCCACAGCATCAGCTGCTGTTTGCAGCCTCACATTGAAATGCTTGTCACCACAGCCTGGCTTTTATCCACCTTCAGAAACCTAACAAGAGGTGACTTCAAATATCAGAAATTATGGTGCAGACTGCAACAATGGTTATCCTGATCCACCAGACAAATTATTCTGGGGCTTGATACAGTTTGCTGAAATTAATGGCATTTGTGTCACATGTGGAAGTTAGTTGTGGCTGTGAGTTACTTCAAGGCTGTGGGTGTGTTAGAAATTAATGGGATTTTAAAGCAGAGGTCTGTCACATCCTGGCTATGGCCACATACATAATTTACACCCTGGCAGAACCAGTATTTAGTTACATAAAATAATAGTGATCTTTTTCATAGGTTTTATTTTGAAAAAAACTTCAATTAACCAGATGCGAAATTTCCTTAAGTTTAGATGCTACCAGAATGCAATCACAGGCAATTTGTTTGTCTTTATATGACAGAATAATTGGTCTTTGGTCTTTTACATCTCCTGAAGAAAATCTGTTGATGTTTTCCTGCAAAAGCGCCTGTAGTGAAATGCAATTTATTTGCCAGCAGTGCAATGTAATTTATTTGCTACAAGCTCCTGCTTGTGCCTCTCTCTTCACCACAGTGAAGTGTCCTCACCAGCTCTGCCAGGGTGCTGTTCCTGTGCACAGCATCTGCTGTTCCCTCTGGCTGCTCCCATACCTCCATGCCCACTGCAGAGGGGATGGAGCAGGACTGCACTCCCTCCTTCCAGCTGCCAGTCCCAAGGGTGGGGAAAGGAGTCTTTATTTCCATCTAACAGGATGGAAGCTTTCACAGCCTTCCTGCTCCCATGTAACAGGGAGATTATTTGAGGTATATTGGGAGGTTCATCCAGCCTCTCCATCACTAAACAGGGACTCTGAGGTCCCTTGGGATTTGAGAGAGATCTGTGCATAGGAAACTCTTCAGTATATTGCCTAGGAAGTTGTGTGAGATCTCAGAGCTCTCCTGCAGGTGACATGCTGTCTATAATGACCCCAAACGTGTCTCTAAGTCCTACATCAGTTATCAGTTATAACTCCAATACCCCATGAGGGGTGCACCCAAGTTTATATCCCATGAGAAAGTCAGATACCATCCTAAAAAGAGTAAAGATCCCCACAGCTGGCTGATTCCAAATATTATACTGACTTCTCTGACCAAATTAATAGCAGGGAATTATTGATGTATGCAACACCACCTTCAAACTGGAATAACACTGGCATCATCATATTTGTCCCTAGGAAAAACTCCCTAGATAGGAAACTGAATTAATTAGTATAA
Organism: Zonotrichia leucophrys gambelii; assembly: GCF_028769735.1. Lineage (NCBI taxonomy): Eukaryota > Metazoa > Chordata > Aves > Passeriformes > Passerellidae > Zonotrichia > Zonotrichia leucophrys. The sequence continues at coordinate 17,984,487 of NC_088169.1, read as the reverse complement.
ATTCTATGATTGCCCAGAGTGGCTACAGATAACTGCCATTAAAACTTCTACTCCTTCCATACTGGCTTGATTTTTTCCCATTCCAGCAGCAACCTTACTTTAATCTGCAGAAAACCACAGTGCTTGAAGAGAAAAAAGATCACTTGCCTCTGGCACAGGTTTTTGCTGTGTGAAAGCAGCATGACTTTAAAGGAAGAGAATAATTTTTAAAAAGGACCCAGGGGTAAAATAAGTATACAAAAGTGAACCTTTATGGAGCAGATGCTGAATGAAAACTCCGCTGCCTTGAAAATCTGAGAAAAGTCCTACATAATCATCTGTAATTAGCTCGTATCTTGAACTAATTTTTTTAAGTGCCATTTTAATTGGGTTGAGTAGCACACTTGGCTGTTTTTGTTAAGCTTGATGTAACAGCTCTTTTGCTCACAGGAGACCACCTCTGAGGAATAAAAATGAAACAGCAGGAATCAAACACTCCTGTCACATGGAGGGGAAAATCCCCTTTTATTTAAGAGAAAGGCAGCAGCCCCAATAATCATCATGAAACTAAAGTTAACTAATATCTTTTCAAATGTGGAATATGCTTCACCTGATGCAATGACAGCCTGAAGTAGTTTTATTTTTAAGTAAATTGAAAACCTTATCATTGTTAGCCTACCAGAACTGTCAATCTTTCATTTCAGATTGAAAAACAATGAAAAAAAATAAAAGGCCTATGGAAATGCACTTACAAGGTTTTTCTTTTAAGAAAGATAAGAACATCCTGAAAATACAGCTTGCTAAGTGCTCTGTCTAATCTGGTATCTAATTTCATAGAGTAGCAAGGATCAGAAACCAGCAAAGAACATTCAATACCTCAGGGTAGATTTAATCCCAAAACCAATTAAAGGCTGATTTCTATCTGCACTACAACATCTGAGACTTGGTGATGGTAGGAAACTCAGCTGCTGTGATATCAGGGATAGGAATGCAGAGCACAGCACTGGCACAGCTATCCACCTCCCAGGGCTCTGAGTCAGCTCATCTCCAGCACACTGCTGAAGCTGAGCTCTAAGGAAGGATGCACCAGAGCTGCTCCCTCAGAGATCTGTGCTGCCTTTCCTGACCTCCCAGGGTGTCCCTTCACCTCCCATCAGCATGGTCTCCAGAAGGTGCCAAATCTTCCTGCTGCATTCTGCTCAAAGTGAACTGGCATCATCCCACTGAGATCCACAGGGACACTGGTTCAAAGACTGAACATTGTTGAAATGGAGACAGTGTGATGTTGAATATGTAACTGGGTGTCAGAGGTACAGTGGAACAGCCTGCTTTTAGAATCTCTATATAATGATTTCTACAGCTCAGTACAGCAGAGGACAGGCCACTACATGCAGCATTGTTAATATGTATAAGGCAAATCCAAGCAGATGCTTACTGAGTTGTGCTCTTGCTGGAATATCTTCTCATTGCAAAAGCCACCATTGCTTTGAAGAGGTACTCTTCATTAGCATCCCAGGCATACTGTAAAGGGAGATGAAAAATAATTAGTTTCAGCACCAGTGCTGGCAGTACACAGAGGGAAAAAGAGTCGCTGAACTTGAAATGCTATATTGATCAAGAAAATGAATAAATTCTCTGGTTGTGCTAAGAAAATGAATGCCCATTATTTAGTGAGGACAAAGGACTTTTTCCAATGGAAAAAAAAAAGTGTAATAGAGTCTGTAATATAAATAATATAAACTGCAAAGAATGTTTCCAAAAACTGAATTAACTGAATATTTCTGAAAGCTGACCAAACTGGAGATGTAAAGTTTATTCTACCAAAGACTAGACATATTATTAGAATTCTCTCCACACAACTGCACTCGTAGCCTTGCTTCTTTTGCTGGAGAAACTGAGTTAAAGTAAAAGGTTTAAATCCACCCTCTAAGACTATTTGGCTCTGGCTGAAAATAATAATAAAAAACCATTGTTTAAGGTGATCTCTGAGAGTTGGACATTAGGACACCAGGAAATAAGCTGAGATTGCAGCCTTATTGCTGCACACTGTCCTGATTATAAGAAGACTCAAATATATTAAAGATTATTATACTGCATGTGAGATAAAAGAGAGAAAATAGCGTCCTTACTACCTCAATAAGAAGAAGAATATAGGCTCCAAAAACTGTTCTCTGTTGTCTTGATGAAAAATCATGCTTCCATAATTTAAGTTTTCTGGGACAGCTTCACTGGGTTCCCCTGGGCTTTCACTCACATATGCAATTCTAATGACCTGTAAGAACTGCATCTATTACATTCTTATAACAGGAGCCATGACTGAGGCATACTGATTAAATTTCTTCCCCTTTCAGCAGATTACAAAGATTATTAGTTTCTTGGAATTGTATTAAGGGAGGTTAGAAACAGCTTTCTTCAGTCAGTCAGAACACAAATCTAATATTTAACTTTCAGCATTAAAAAAATCTGCTCTGTAATCATCCAAACCAGAAATCCAGTGGTGTGGACACTTAACTCTGTTCTCAACTTGGACCTACTTTTTATGGTCCTTTATGACACATTCAAAAAACAGCAATGCACACCAAAAAGCAGTAGATAGCATTGAAAATTCCAAATCTTAATTCTGGTTTTTAAATTCTGATTTTAGGCGCATGGAGATGCAACCTCTCCGTAAAAAAAAAAAAAAAAAAAAAAAAAGAGAGAATCCAACTTTCAGGTACCTGCAGCCCTCATCTTGTATTGGCATCCTGGGAAACTGAACAGGGAAGGATGGAGTAATTTAAAGGGTAAATTTAAAGGGTAGAAAGTGATCTTATTTCTCATCCCTAGATGAATGTTGAGTGAAATGGGCTCTCTGAGATGAGATAGGACAGGGACAACAAAGCTGAGGCAGCAGACAACTTGAGCAGCACCAAAGTGCAGCTGCACTGCTGAGAACCTGGGCTCTGAACTCATCACTCTTGCCTTGTGAATGAGGGGGTTGTGAGCACACTGTGACAATTCTCGCCAACCTGGGAACTAAAATTGAAAAAAAACAAACAGAAGCTCCTTGGAAAAAAGTTATAAAAGTAAATGTTTTGGTCCCACTGCACTGATGAAAATGTGACAGTAATGAGAGCAACTAGTACTGAAAGAGATTGTGTAGTAAAGGAATTAATACAGATTGGAGCTATAGAACTATTTATCATCATTTTAAAGATATCTGTATTTAAACCATGAAGCACAATTTGCATTACTAAAAAGGAAGATCTGGTTTTTCTCTGTGTGGCATTATTGACTGAATCCCCACATGCCATCTGCAGTCTTTGAGAACAGGTCCAAAAGGACAGAAAAGACGTCATTTGTTAGCCAGTGAATTAAACCAGCTGTAGAGATAATTTAATCAGTTGTCTTGAAAATAGATAATGATGAAGCACACTCCATTTCATGCTCACGTGGACACAAATACAATGCAGCACTACCAAGTGCATGGACTCAGTATGTTTATGTTTAGTGCAATGCATATATACATGCACAATTTGTCACAGCTCTCATAAATAATGCAGCAGCCTAGCACTTCTTTAAGTCAGAGTAACAAAAAGGATATCTCAAATCAGGGAAGACAATTTCTAGTGAGGAATTCCAGGCCCAGCTGAAAGAGTAGGCACACTTAGAGTAGGAAAAGAGACAGAATAAACAGAAAACTGTGAGAAAGAGGGGCAGGAGACTGGCAGAGAAAGATCAGCAGAAATCAAGGGTCTGCCTGAGCCAGGAGAAGATATTGCAGACAGCCTCCTGGGCAGAAGGGCAAGAAGGCCTAAGAAAATGGAGACTAAACAGGAAGTAGAGGAGATGGACATGGCTGTGGGCTCCAAGTGAACAAGAACCCCTGTACATGACTGCATACAGGAATATACAAGGGAGAGGAACATAATGAGGAGGAAAAGTAAGGCAAGAACAACTTAAAGCTAACAAACTGTATGAACTCAGGACAGGTGGGCATGAATTTCCAGAAAACTGTTTCTAAACAGCAGCTTTCTCTAATCAGAGGTGCAAAGAAACCTTGAATGATTTGGATTGGAAGGGACTCTGAAGATCATCTAGTTCCAACCCCTCTGCCATGGGCAGGGACACCTTCCACTAGAACTGATTCATTCTACTATGAGGCTTTCTCAGCTTCATCTTTATCCTCCAAATGCAAAGGCCTGGAGCACAGCTGATGATTGAGGATGTCCCCGTGCACTGCAGATATTGATGCACACTTTCTGCTACTCTAGATGAAACATTAAATATCATTTGCTACCATATTTAAATATAATTTGGAACCACATGCTGTAAACATAACTGTTATCAATGAAACACTACATGATGGTATCAGAACTGTTAAATTTACCATCTTTGTTGTGCTACAAAGGAACCAACACGAAGACGTTGGCTCACTTGCCCTCCTTTATAAGTTAAGGAGAAGCAGAATTGGACACAGCTAACTGTGAAAGGCAGTCTTAAATGCCTCTTACTGAATGAAGAAGATGAGATAATGCATGAAAGATGATGAGTATAGGTTGCTGATGGGGTGAAATGCTGTAATAGTGCTGTAAAAGACCAAATTTAAGATATGAGAATATAATATTACAAGATTGCACTGAGCAACCTGGACTGATTTCAGTGTTGACCCAGCTTTGAGAAGGAGAGGATTAGGGACCATCCAAGATCTCTTCCCTCCTGAATGGTTCTGTGCCATTCAGACTGCAGAGTGGCTGCAGACATACAAATACATTTCTGGATCCCATCTGGTGGCAAAACACAAGGTGTATGTCAGCCTTCCTCTTTTTCATCCTCTACCCTGGAAGCAGCCTGAACACATGAGCCTGAAGGGAAGTGTACTGTCTACTTCAGCTGGCTGCAGCCCCTGAAGTGCAAATTCTTTGACTCTTATGGTGAAAACGAGTGATGACACCAAGTTACACAGACTTGTGAGTGCCCATCACTTTCTCTCACTCTCTAGTTGCCTCTGTCCCTTTTGAATTAACTCTCTACCCGTCTGCTGGCTCCATGAACAGAATACAACTAGTGACTAGAAGCTATTCCAGAAGCCACTCAAAAAGTCAAAACCATTCTGAGAGACTCATAAATCACCTTCCATTTAGGCCTACAGGCACCATGTTTCCTCCCACAGATCAGCAAACAACACCTCTGTCAAGTACACCCATTATTGGCAAATAAAATGATAACAGGTGAATACCTACTGCATCAGAGCTGGTCTTTCCAGCTCCATTGTGATAAGAACTAAATAAATACACCAAATGGAACTCCCTGCCTCAGAGTACAGCTTACCTGGTGAACAAATCAAAAAATGGTGTCCTGTTTTCATCAGTCTCACACACAGGGGATGGCATGCACTATACCATGAGAAAACCTGCACCAACCTCTTTCCTATGCCCCTGAATGTACACTGGAGTTATCCTGACACTTCTACAGAGAAATTCCCACAGCATCTTGGCTTTCCATTATCATGGAGCTTCAAGTGACCTGGAAACGAACCAAGCTGACCATGTCCTGCTGTGACACAATGACAGTATTACAGTTCTCTTTGCTAAAATAACACAAAGAAGTAAAGTGCCCCAAATTCTTTAATGAAATGAATTTCAGTTTCATAGTAGTTTCATTTTTCGATTTCAGTCATTCACAGAGAAGACTGCAATGGCTATGAAAAGGAACTACTACGTCCTGTGTACTTAATAAATTGTTTATTGTTTGTGGATGATTTTCTATAGCATTATACCACTTTCAGCAAGCTGTTGTTCTAAAATGCTGTTCTTGACTGCCCCATTCTTTGAGCTTTCACACACTTTGTTCTATGACATAAACAACTCAAAAAAAACAATAGACTCCTCAGTTATGGCTTTTTTTCCCAGCAATACAAACTGCCTTCAAGGGTAATGATTTGTCTCATATCCTTTTTGAGGGAAAACCAAAAAAAATTATAAATGATCAAACAACTCCCCTTATTTGACTACAGCTGGAAAAGAAAAGAGCACTAAAAAAGGACATTACCAGGAACAGCAATTTTTGTCTTTGTTACTATGTTGAACCAAGATTAAATCAAAATATTAGCACTTATCATCAAGAGGAGCTTTAATAATTATTTTGACATATTTTCAGCCATAGTATTACTCTACTTTTAATAATTAAAAAAAAAAAAAAAAACTAGGCTCACACTACTGTTTAATTAAAGTCTCCCACTCAAGAGAATTGACTTCACTGTGAATTTTGAGACATTTACTTTAGCAGGTATCTTGAATATTTCTTTGTACTTTGGGTTATAAAATTTCCAGTGAAATTTTGGTCCCTGCTAATGTTAGTTTAAATTACCTGATCTTTCAGGGTAATTTTAGGACAGCTTTTCCAGTCACATGGAGTTTCTCATATCACCAGTCTTTTAAAACATGTAACCTACTGCTTTTTGTTTCCTAGGGCTCATAACATGATCAGACACCAGACTTACAGTGCATATGACTGTCCAGGATGTTTCATACCTAATTTCCTGCTGAGCCCTGTTGACATGCTGTAGATTTGCTCTAAGTATTCAAAACTACTAACAAAATACTGGGCTCTGACATATTAAATAGTGCTTTAGATCAGGAAGGACCACTCAGTCATCTAATGTTCCAATCTCTCGCGCAGCTCTCTTTGCTCACACTAGTATTTCTACATTAAGCCCAAAGATCTGAATTAAGCCACAGCATTTCATGAGACAAGCCTGTGCACCACAGGCAGAGAAGAAAGGCCACTATCTGAAGCCCTCCATTAGCAGGGAATTGATGAGACATGCTTGAATGATCTCTACAGTTAATGCTTGTCTGAGAGCCTGATATAAAGTCCCATTTCATAAAGACCTAAAAATCTTTTCCTGCTTCTCTTCCTAGACATGCTTGACTTTACAATTAGTACTCCCGAGCAGAAGTGCTCTTCCCAAAATACAGACTTACATTTATGCAGCACTTCTCATGTATAAAGTGTAACATCCCTACTGCTTTTCCACAGGAAAAAAAATCTTTGACCAGAAAATTATCTTTATGAAAAAACAAGCTTTATATTTCTCCTAAAGGATGACATTTTAAGGAGTGGGCTAGTCAAATGTCAAGAAATGGAGGCCTGGATCATTACTTGAGCAAACTATTACAATTAACATTGCAGAACAAATTGCTTGCATTGCATTCACAAATTTTATAGTATACAGTACTTCTGTTTTGGCAGATATTGAGTTAGGAAGAATATGTGAAAATATTTTACTTACTGCATTATCTCCCAAAGCTGTTTTGATACTAATCCGTACTTTGAAAGCATTCTGTGCATCTGACAAAAGAGAAAAAAGCAAACATATATTGGTAGTCACTCAAAATAGGATTTTAAATCATTTACTTCCCTGATTATTTCACAAATGTCAGTTTCTAAATGCGCCTTAAGAAATCACAGGTTTAGGAGAAATTACTTGCATGAAAGAAGTCCAAGAGACTCTTAATGAGGTTTACGATGACCTCTTGAAGTGCGACCAACTTCCATACTTAATTTGCAAACTCATAAAATAAGTGAATGCTCAGCATTTCCATCTTCAAACTGAAGACAACCAGTTAAAATAAAAATCATAGAAGCTGGCAGCTTTGTAGTCTAAACTGAAAGCTACTTTACCTAAAGAAAGATGGGAATCAGCTCCAAATCTTACCTGGTTTGCAGAGCTCAGCATGAGCAATGGCAACTACAGAAAGTATAAGCAGCAAAGCCCGTAACATCCCGTCAGCATGGAAAGGTTGAGGCAAAAAGAAGTGAGTCTCCCTTGTAAAGCACTCTTAAACTTTGTGTGACCCAGGATTAAAGCATCAGGAGCCCAAGTGAGCAACCAAGTAAAAGGTTTAATAATTAACCCCCGTTATTTTAGCTAAAAACAGGCACTAGAAACAACTGACGTCTGTTAGTTATTTACTACCTTTCTCTGCAGCAAAAAAAATCAAAACCAACAAAACAAAAAGCTGCAACATGTATTTAATTTTCCTTATTCCTTTTTAGAAAAATACAACATTTTACAGAGAGTTCCAGGCCAATCTTTTTTTCTCACAGGAGTAGTGTCAGACACACAAAGTGTCTGTGGCATGTCACACCAGAGCATCTGGCAACTGCTACCCACAGCAGGCGAATCTGAAGCTTGGCTGCCACTAGATCCCAAAGGAAGCTGCCAGCTGTCTTCCAGGGAAACTGTCTGGCCCCACTGAGGGTCCTTGAGGATAAAGGAAGACTGGGCACCCTTTTCACCTCACCAAAAGAAATGTGTGATGAATATAGAATACCTGGACCCAAAAAACAGGGCTCAGGCATTGCCCCTCACTTGCTCTGGAACTCACAGCCCTTGGGAAGGGCCAGCCTGATGGGCACAGTGCCGTGTCCCCCCATCCCCACCCCAGCCCCACTCCTGTGTCCTTGCTCAAGCCCAGCAGAGTAAATGCCTTGTTCTACACAAAAACACCTTACATCTGAGGCATTGCTTTGCATGAAAAGAACTGTTATATGCAGGGAGAAATACTTTTTTCCTGTCAGAGTCTTATTATGGTAGCAACTAGAATAAGCAGAGGTGCAATAAAGGACTTAGTAGGAAGCATGTTGAAAAGGAACGTATTTTTGTTTTATAGACATGATCCACTGTGTATATATGTACACACACACGTGGAAATATTTTAATGCATTCCACGCTATTAATCAAATGTTTACCAAGACAAATAAATAAATGTGGAGGAAAAAGAATTCAGAAACTGAAATGTATTGCAGGTATTTGAACAGTGTCTGCAATCTAGGCAGTAAGACAGGATTTCTTTATTTCATTATGTTGCTGTATTCCCCCTGTAGCCACTCTGATTAATGGTTAGGTCCTACTTTGAAGATCACTTCAGAATTACTTTCAGTTGGTCCTTTAGCACCAAGAAGTGTCTTGAGACTGCAAACCCAAAGAGCTTCACATGAATGACAAACAGTACAAAAATCTGACTTAATTGTGGGCTGAATTTATGAAAAACAATAAGCAGTATTTACTGCATTAGATACTCAGACTTTTGGGTAGCAGAGAACTTACTGTTTCACTAATTTAAACTGGTTTTAGAGGCCACTGTTAAAGGACTTGATAGCCCATCTTTAAAAGTCATTCAGCAAGTTGATTCCCAGGCACCTCTTTGCTCTCACTAGGCAACCCAGTCTGGATACAAAAGTATTGGATACATTATCTGCTCAGATGTTCCATCTATGCCTGTGAAAACAAAAAAGTGATGCATTCATTTCTAATGACAGCTTAAATTAACATGCTGTGTATATGCACATCAAAAGGAGCACACTGAAAAATGTACAGATATATGAAGTACTATCAGGTTTTTGAAGTATCAGTAAGTTTAAAAAAAATGAATGCAGTCAGTTTCATGGTGAATTCATGTGCATTGCTTCAATAGTGAACACATGAACTTTTTTCTGCCTTTGGGGGAAACACTGAAGAACTCGGGAAGAGACAAGAAAAGCCAAGCACTCTTTCCCTGCAGACAGAAGTCAAATGGAAGTGAGTGTGATACACAGCATCACCACTTTCCCCTGCTATAAAACACCACTAATCAGTTCTTCCCCTCAGAATTGCATGGGGCCAGTGTCAAAGTACAGCAAAGGGACACGACACCCAGCAGGAACAAACTCAGAGGACATGACTGAATTCCCTGATCAGAGTGCTGAATTCCAGCCAGGATGGCTGATTTTCCCCAATTTGTCTTGCTGGCAAGAAGCAAGAAAAATTATTTTTTCCAGCAGAGAGGGGAGGAGGCCAGGAGAAGAAGCAGTGTGATAAACACCCCAGCTCAGAGCTCACAGGGAGAGCATCATGCAGTTGATATATATGTGCACAGCAACGTGGATGTGTGCCAAATGCATCCAGCTGAAGGCCCACGTGCATATCCAATTGTACATGCACAGAGTGCTGCACATAATCTACCAATTGCTACACATCTATAAATCTTTTCCCAAAGCCAGCACAGTTTTTAAATAAGCCAGGTGGACATGCAAGAATACACCAGGTGTTAGCAGGAAGATAACTTTGCTTCAAATTAATGGTATTTTTAAGTAGTGTCTGAAAAAGCACTGCAACTTTTCAGTTTATAAATGGAGTATATCTGTATAATCTAAAAGGACAGACAGACATTCTGCCACTTCGTATCTTTGTAATAAATCTACATGCATGGATAACTTTCTGCCCAGCCTCTCTGCTTCCATTTTGGCCAGATACACAGCACTGTTTAAGCATGTCTGCATTTGTTTGCCACTGATTAATCAGTCAAGCATCAGTTTGCTTGAATAAATTAAAATCTCCAGGCACGTATGCAAGGCATGTTTTTAACTGACTACTTTGTGAGGTGTTAGATTTCTAAGCAGTTCCTCTTTTATATTATCTTTGCTTTTCCTAACTACTGTAGAGCTACAAGTCATAGCCATGAAGAATTTCATGCACGGTCTGCATTCCAGAAATATCACTGTACTAAGTGAAAAGAATGATTTCTCCTGTTGTACCAAATTAATTTGTCTGCCTGGTTGAAAATAAAAGTATCTCTGTAATTTTTTTTTCAGTGCTTTTGATCTACAGAAGTTCATGTATAATCTGTATGCACATATTTAAAAATACATCAAAATTTGGACTACTGAACAAATCAGGAGAAATTTGTTGAAAAGTCAAGAAATCATATGACTTGGTAAAACAAACAAACAAATCCCCTCAATCTTCTCCATGTGATTAGCAATGTACTTTTTCTGCTCCTTTCAATGTCTTTGAAATGGAAAATCCCAGGGAAGTAAAATATTGATAGCTATTGTATAAGTTAATTAACAACTATGGCTAAACTTAACCTCAGTTTTCAAATTTGACAAATTAACAGTTTTAAACTCTGAGGAAGTTAATCTTTAGTCTCAAAGAGTTGTGTCCAATTCTTAGGAGGAAAGAGCCCATGTGTGACTGTCAGATTTAGTCACTCATGGAAATGTACCTGGAGAACTGCAGACCCAAACTGCAGTGGTGCACAGTGCTGGGCAGTTCCCTGGGTGCAGTGGAAATGACAAACACTGCATTGTCACTTCCAGAAGACATGGGAGAACAGGGTGTTGAAGGAGGACTGCCACCACAGCCATCACTGTAACAGGGCAGAAGTGACCTGGCTGTCACCAAGTTTTTATCAGCGCTCACAGAAGCAGACAGTGGGTGAGGAACATTTAGCTCTCCCAACAGTAGTGCAGGTGGGGGAAGGATGCACTTGCCAGCATTCCCATTCATCACCTTGGAAAGGGCACTTTGCAATGGAAAGCACCAAGGACAGCCCACAGCAGGGCTGGCACTGAGAGTGAGCAGAGACTTCCAGCACGGAAGGGGTGGGAGGATGGTGCTGCTGCCACCACTTCATCTTCACGTTTATTACACAAACACACCAAGAAGTGTAAATGAAAACTGACCCACCCCAAATCCACTTTCTGGATGTCTCCCACACAGCACATATCCTCTGGGTCAGACAAATCCAAGCTAGTGATTTGACTGCCATTTGACTGCCCCTTGCATTCTCTTATTTCCATTTGCATCACCCAGGAAAAAAAAAACAAAACAACAAAACAAACAGATGTACAATTCCATGAGGAAAGGTGCCACTCTCCTCCTGGAGCATATGGCAAATATTACAGTGAGGACAATTTTACATAATTTGTATGCTTATGAAATGTATCTTTCTTTTTTCCACAGAGGGTTGGGGCATACAACAAAGAGAGTGAACCCTTCTTATCTGCTTATGTTACTCTACAATGGCAGAACAGACAAGAAATGGAAACCAGAAGAGCCACAGGGAAAAGAATTTCAAATGTGTGCCAAAGAGAGTCAATGCACTTCAACAGAGGGCTGCTCTACTGTGCATGCACAGCCCTGTGCATACAGCTGGAAAGACACACAGTCATTTACAGTGCAAGGTGGGACATGCATGGTAGTTACCACATGCATAGTACATAACTACAAGTTGTAAGATAAGTTTCTTTGTTCTGGGCGTTCCACACAGTACAATCTGTGCATCCAGTATTGACCTTCTCATGAGAGGGTTCATGTGGTACTGGATTATAAAAGAGTATTTCTCTGTAGAAAATATGGAAGAGTGAGTCCCAAAACCTGAAGGTTGCCACAAAAATAAACTAAGCTTGTGAAGGCCTGGGGTCTATAATTCCAGTGTAAGGAATAACAGCTACTGGCTGGAATGCAGTATCACTTTGGATATGTGAATGGCTCTTGCCCGGAATTCTCTTTTCCTTTCTGACACTCTATGAATTAAATTGTATGGAAGTCTGCACCTGGACTTGAAAACCAAGCTGCTATATGTGTATAAACTAATCAAAATAAACAAAAGAGAAAAATGCAAATGTTGTATCCTTGTTTTTAAAAGAATGACAGCTTTTTCTAGAATCATTCTGGATATCTGTAATAGCTGTTATGTTTTGTGTTTTCTTAAAATGAGATCTACTTTTAATTGCTGAAATATATAAGCTTAAGATGGTGCCTTCCCCAAGAACATTGGAAAAATGCCACGATGAAATGTAGCATACCAAAAGAAAGAAATTATAGAATTTCTCAATTTTGACTCATAAATAGCTTAATATTATGGCATTTCCTGTTGGTGGGAGGATGAAAGCTATAGTAATAATTTGTTAATGAAATAAGATTATGAAACACATTTGGTTGTTTTTTTCAATACTTTCATGGGTGCCAATGGTTCATCAGTTGTTAAATGCCCAATACTGCCATCTTCTGTATCCAAGAAACAGCAAATTATGTGTTACTTTACATGTATGTTCTGCACAAGGAGCAGTGGAAGTACTACTGGTGACAACTCCTTAATTTTAAGAGAGTCCAGGATCTGGCACATGGCTCAGTAACAGCAGAGAGGACACGGTCTGAATATTCATTGGTCAAGTGGCAAATGTAACTGCTGACTGCAACAGTCACATGCTTGCTTTGAATAACTTCACTGAGCTTCAGAGTAAGAAAGAGGATACTCATTATGCTGTTAATGAACAGCACAGTCAATTAGTCAGATTTTGACAGAGCCTGCTGTGGTGTGCTTCACCATCAGCAGCTCTGGCTGTTTCTGCACTGCACTACCTCCAGGATGTAGGAAATAAGCTCCTACGTTGTGGTTTAGAAGAATAATTTAGACCTTAATCAACAATGTACTTTCTTAATGCCATGCAAAACATGCCCAAATGAAAGCTACAAGCACACTGCCTCTGAAGGGTATAATCTATCACTCCTGTCACAGAGGAATTGATTACTGACAACTTGCATATTTCCACCCATCACACCCAGGTGGGTCTGTGTGGAATAGTTTCCTGCCATGAAATGCGTTTATAATCAGGTCAGGTACAATGCCTCAGAGATGATGATGGGAGTACATCAGCAGTGTGAGCTAAATTGATCAATGCACTGGAACTGTGGCTTCCCCCAGCTCTGACAGGCTGTGGGGCAGGGCAGCCATGCTCACAGCAGCCAAGGGACACACTGAAAGCTCCCCTCATGGCAGGCACTGAACACCCTGCTCCCACACACAATTCCAAACACAGCCAAGGCAGTTCCCACACAGAGCACAGGCTGTGGGCAGGGAGTGACTGGCCGGTACTGCCATGAGCAGCAGCACCCCAGGCAAGCTCAGGCACCACTGCACGGGCACAGAGGCACCCAACAGGACTGAGGACATCGCACAGAGTCAGGAAAGGCTCAGGGAATTGGGCCTGTTCAGCCTTGAGGAGACAACCGAGAGGAGACCTCATCATCACATAGTAACATTAAAAAGGAGGTGTCAGAGGATGGGTCCAGCAGTGGACCATAGTCCCGGGGTGCCGAGCAATACGACAAGAGGCAACGGGCAGAAACTGGGCACAGTAAATTCCACCTGAACATGAGCAAGAAGTTCTTTACTGCGTGTGACCAAGCACTGGAACAGATTGCCCAGAGAAGGGGCAGAGTGTCCCTCACTGGGGATATTCAGGAACCGTCCGGACACAGCTCTGTGCCCTGTAATGGCCCTCTCTGAGCAGGAAGCTTGGAGCACATGATCCACTGTGGTCCCTTCCAACCTGACCCACTCAGGAATCCCGTGACAACGGAACGTTGCCTTCCCCTGCCCTCAGTGCCGCCTTTCCGTGCCCCCGCTGCCGCCTGTCCCTGCCCCCGCTGCCACCTGTCCCTGCCCTCAATGCCGCCTGTTCGTGCCTCCGGTGCCGCCTGTCCGTGCCCCCAGCCCGCACCGGCCCCGCTGCCCTCAGCCCCGGGATCTCGGCGCACGCCCGGCCCCGCGCGCGGCCGCCGGAACCGATTGCGCGCCCTTCCGCCGAAGGGTCACGTGACGTCCCGTCGGTCCCGCAAGATGGCGGCGCCCATGTTGGTGCCCGAGCCCCCCCTGGGGAAGCCGAGGTGAGGCCGCGGCCGGGCCGGGGCTGGGACCCCCCGGGGCAAGGGGGAGGGCCCGCGGGTCCCTGCGGAGAGTCACGGCCCCGTCCTGGCCGGGACCGCCCGAGCGCACGACGGCCGCGGCTGAGGCCGCCCCGTGGCCGGGCCCGGCAGTGGCGCAGCTCCGCGCGGCCGTGGCCCGGCGGGACGGGGGGAACTGGGCTCGGTGTTTCTCGGGACGGGAAGGCGGCAGCGCTGGGGGTGTCGAGCGGGCCCGGAGCGGCTCAGCCGCGGGCGCGGGGCGCTGCCGGTCCCGTTCCCGGCCGATCCGGGGGGAGCGGGGCTCCGTGCCGGCCCGGACCAGCTGCGGCGGGGCGGGACAGCGATCCGCGCCCGGGAAAGCGGCGGCACTGAGAGGTGTGCGGGACAGCGGAGGCTGCGGCGCGGGGAAGCAGCGGCATGTGCGTGCCCGGGCTGAGCCCCGGCCAGCCCCGCCGCCAAGGCCGTGGGCAGGGCAGCCGTGCTCCAGGGGGATTGCCCGGCCGGGGTCTGCAGGCGTTCGCCCAGGCCTCGCTCCGGTGTCCTGCGGCTGGAGGCAGGGGCCATGCCCAGCCCTGGAGCGGCTTGGGCGCCGCTGCGCCTTGCCCGTCAGCCCTGTGCCCATCTCTCCTGTGCTGGCCCGGGAGTCCCTCCGTCCCTTCCTTCCTTGGGCTTCAAGAAAAAGAAGTTCCCAGGAACTGGGGAGGAGCTTCTCGCTTGTCAGTCCCAGGCACCTGCTGAGGGATGCGATCCATTTCAGGCAGGGACACGAGGTGTGGAGCGGCCAGGCTGGCCGGGGCAGAGGCACAGGGCCCAGGTGGTGACATTGTCTGTGCGGGCAGGCGCTGCTGTCGGGACAAGCACCACGGTTGTCACCTTGGCACGCACAGGCGTGCAGGTGGTGAGGATATGAGCAATCCTGAACAGGATTGGAGATGTGGGTGAAGTTCTGGCTGGCTGAGTTACACTTGTGGAATCTTTTAAAATTACACACTCCAAAAGGGGAAGGTATTAATCTCCCATCAGCATTTGGTGTGGCACAATGACAAGAGCAGAAGGTGATCCCTTATTCCTATATCTCCATTATCACCTGGCTAGGAAGAGGAAAGATAGAATGAAACTTGACAGAAAAGAGCTTGATGTGAAAAGGCTTTTAGACATTAGAGGCATTTTAACCATAGTGAAAACGTGGTGCTGCTTGTAGGCAGCTGGTCAAAGCTGTCAGACAAGCATGGAGGAGTCTGGCCAAGCTTCTGTAGCAGAAGGGCAGTGCTGAGCATTGTCTGTGGGGGCTGTGGAGTGTGTTTTGTTAGTTGTGCATTGAGACTGCTGCATGTGGAAAATAACAGAGAAAAGAAAGGACTTGAAATTTCATGTCCTGTAAAAGAAGGACTAAAATGTGCTGAAAGTTGTACCAAAGTTGTAGGGTAGGAGATCCCCAAGTTTTTCTCCCTTATCTTATCTAGTGACCAAGTTTCAGGAACTGAAGGAGATTTCATGGAGTTGGTGATGATGTTGAGTACTGCAGAGCTCAAAGAAGATGAGACCCCATGTCAGGTCTTCTTGCTGCTGCCCATGTGCAAGTCTGAACAGCACAACCACAGATTTACAGATTTCATTGTCACATCAGATGCTGCTGTGCAGTTACTGTTTCATATAAATGCCTGTTAATCTGGCAGTTTGTGGGATTTTGTATTGCTGAAGGAAATTAAGTGCATGTATACAGTAAAAATTATTTGCTTGTCTGTTTTAACATAAGCAATGTTCTCTCATCCTCAGCCATCAAAAGTACAGAGCTATTCTGAAGAAGGAGAAGAGGAAGAAAAAGCGGCAGGCGCTTGCCAAACTAAGGGACTCAGGTACTGAAGTGTTTGGCACTGTCAGTGGGACTAGAAGTGATTGGGGATTTTTGGGGTTGTTTTTAAAGACATCATTTTGTGTATCTGTGCTGGCCATAGCATGCAGTTATGTAGATGTGTTGAATTGTGCGTTTTTATCAGAAGCTGCAGGAAAAGATGAATCTGTGTCTGAGGAGGAAGAAGAGGAAGTGGAAGAAGAGGAGGAAGAAGAGGAAGAAAAAAAACTTGAGGCAGAAAGGTGAGAAATCTAGAAAATGGCATATATGCAATAAACACTTTTGTAATCAATTCCATTTTAGTACTTTGAAAAGTTCAAATATACTCTGTGAAACACAGTCTTTATTGAATATGTCAGTCCTTTCCTTTAAAGCCTGAATGATTGCTATGGAAATTTCTCTTTTATATAAGATTAGGTAAGTTGCAGTTATTACTGTAGTAATAAATACAATATTGAATTGTTTTTATGACAGTTGCATCAGTCATGGGTGGTCCTTAACTTGGTGGTCTGAGTGGTGTCTGGTTTCTTTGGTAGACAAAAACTACATGAGCAGTGGTTGCTGAGAGAAGAAAAGGCCCAAGAAGAGTTCAAGCTAAAGAGAGAAAAAGAAGAGGCTGCAAGAAAGCGTCAAGAGGAAGAAGAGGTATAAAGATGTAAAACCTTAGAGTTGTGCTAGGCAACAAGGTAGCTTAGTGTAGTAACTTTCATTATTCTTGATGCTGGTATGTTTGAAAGCATTGAGTCTCCACTCTTTTGTATAGAAAAGCAGAATTGAAAAGAGAAAAAAACAACAGCTCTTAAAAGGGCTTTTGTCAGATTTAATTGCTTCTGACTAGATGAAAACTTAATGGACAAGAAGTTGTAATGCAACATGATGCTTCTGACTCTGATTGTAAAGCATTGTTCCTTAATTTATTTTTTTTATGTCATAAAGAGGAAGATCAAAGAAGAATGGGAAGAGCAGCAAAGAAAAGAGAGAGAAGTGGCACAGCAGAAGCAACAGGAGAAGAGAGAGAGAGAGGTGATTGCTGGTGGTGGGAGGATATGTATGTTACATGTCCTGTGACATGATCAGATGCAACAGTTATGCATGTTGAAAAGGGATTTTTTTATAATTAGCAAATGCATTAGTTTACCCATTTTGTCTAAGTTCCTAAACCATTGTTCAGTGTTAAAAAGTATAACTCCTGTTAACTCATTTGGTTGTTCACAGTATGTAATTGTTTACATCAGGTAAATACAAAGGTACTGTGCCAGTGCAGGTTCTGATAAGTGCACTTTCTACATCATGTGTTAAACATAATCCTTCCTTAATGTCCCAGTTACACACAGTCAGTGCTGAAGAAAATGCCCAAAGAGGATATGGAACATGGAAGTACATTGCTGCTGTTCCTTAACACAGTTCTTAATCAAAAGATGTGTTACAGCTCTTCTTTACCTGACTCAGCCAACAGGATGTATCTTTTTTCAGAGCTCCTTGGGTGGAATAAAAATGATACTGAAGATACAAATCATTGATAACATTTCTGTTAATGATACATTCATCTTCAGTTTTACAAGTTCAGTGACCTGGATGTAGGGGGTCCTGTACAGTAATCCAGTGTGAGTTCTGGCCTCTTATTGCCACTGAAGAGTGACTGCAGCTTTCTAGGATCTGGCCACTTTAGATTCTGCACAGTCACAAAGTTTGCAGTCATTTCACTGGCAGCTGTGTCTGATAGCCACAGCAGGAGAGGAGCCATGAGCAGAGAGCTTGGCTGTCTGCAGTTAATAGTTGGTTGTGCTACTGATGATGTAACACTTGAATGAGGGATGCCAAAGAACAGTAGTTACTGTATTTCCTGTCTTACTTCCTCTGGTGTTCAGATGTCCATTTCTGTCTTTGCAGAGTAGGGAGAGAAAATTATGCTCATGTCCTTTATTTAGGGTTGAGATGCAGTTTGGAGAGAGTTGAACCATGATAACAGCAGGATTTTAATCCTCCCCTCTATCCTTGTGTCTGGATGTGCCCAAGGTCTCAGTGGGATAACTGGTGTTCCTGAACTAGATGGAAGCAGCTTGTTTTTTTATTTGGTTGTTGGATTCTTTGCTTTGTGTTTTTCTGGGTTGTTATTTCCGGGGATAGTGAGTTAAATTGGCTCATAGAGGGCAATGACAGGCACCCAGAGGGAAACTGATTACCCAGCTAAAAGCAGAGCCACCTATTTTAGCAGCAGAAAGTTGTTTAATTGGTTTTGCTCGTGTCTTGAAACAGCAGTTTATTCAAGTTCTGACAAGTGATGCAATAAAAAAACTGATTTCCCTCCCTAAAATGAAGAAATAGATTTTTCTGGTTTGATGGGTGATGGTGATTAGAGGCTTTTCTGGAGAGGGTGAAGGATTAGTTTTGGGTTTGATTTTTTTTGTTTGTGTGGTTCAGGGAGTTTTGTTTGTTCTGTTTAATTTTTCTTTATTAGGGTGGGTATTATCTAATATCCTTGGTGATCAGTACCAGATGCTGTCTGGGTCCTCATCTTTAATTGCATTTTTTAATTTTTATTTGCTCTTTTTAAATTTAATTAATTCTCTTCCAGTCCTAGCATATTTTCTTGTCCTGATTATATTAAAATATCTTTTTTCTAGAAACTTCATAGAGCAATTTATTAGAAGCAATGTCCAGCCAGTTTTGGAGAGTTGTATTGTTATGCTCAGCCCACTTAGCAAAATGAAAGGAAAGAATATCCTCATTGCTTTCCTGTATTTGGAAGGCTAGATATGGTTAAATTACAATGTTTACGTTTTTTACCAGTTACATCTCTTGCTTTAACAGAGGCTCACCAAGCATTGCATTTTTCTGTGTATTCCATAAAATGTGTAAGTTAAAACATTTTGTGCAACTAAACAATTATGGACTTACCTGTAACCAGGCTGTGTGCTAGAGCAGGAGATTTAAGCATCAACAGTTCAATGATAGTTTTAAAAAAGAAAATTAAACTTCTCTGTTGTCTATCATTTAGTTTAGAAGATTATCTACATGAGGGTCTGGTCTGATGTATCCTTTAGCAGCTTTGTAGTACCTGAATTGCTACAGAGCCAAAGTAAATCTCCTGTTTTTAAAGCAAACCCCATCACACTTTCATTATGCATAATCACTGAGCATTGTAAATTAGGTTCTTAACTAAAGAAACCAGATGTTTTGTGTATCCTCAGGGTTTTCACTAGTCCTGTGTTTGCACCATTTATAGGCAGCTGTGCAGAGGATGCTGGATCAAGCTGAAAGCCAGGTATGCTCACAGACTTTCTGAAAAAAGAACTGAAAAGTAATTTAATTTCCATCCAGTGTTTGCCTTCTAGCATGCTGTCCATCTGCTCTCCAGAACCTAATGGCCTGAATAAATTTAATATATAGTGGCTTGCATGAGCTGTAAACAATTATTTACTGGGTGGAACATAATTAAGCATATTTCTGGCTGGTTGGTGGCAGTGCAGTTGTGCATGCTGATGACTGTTCAGGAGGTCTGAGTCAAAATGAACCTGGAAATACTGCTGTGTGCTGTTAAAAACCACTGTGCATGATGGTTTATTTGTGAATTGTAATTCTAAATAAATCTGTCAGTCCTGGGTGGCAAGATAAACTTGTCTTTTTAAGCAGATGTCAGGCTCTAAATAAGAGGATTGAGTGGTAGAGAAGGGCACAGATCCTTAATGAAAAGAAAAAAAGGTGGGGGAGAGAAAAGCTTGACTGCTTGGATGCCTGGAAGAGCATGGATCTCAAGCTGGCAGTGTGTAGAAAAGAAAACTGCAGTTTTCATGAGACTCTTAGAGATTGCCTTAAAGAATAATTTGGATTTTTATCCCTGTCATATGGTTAAACTTGTGAAGATTTCTGCTCTGTTTAAACCACTGCATGAATCTGAAAAATAAGTTTTAACCTAGTTATCCATTGTTTATTGACTGCCATAGCTACACTGGAGTTACATTTGGTTCCAAATCATGTTTAAACAGTTCTTTAGGCAGGGAATCTGTTTCCTAAGATGGGTAGGAAACTGCTCTGATCTGCTGCCTGCCCACAGCTCAAAATGCATTAGCAGTCATGTCTGCAAAGGAATAGTCAGAAATGTGGTATGCTAGAGACTGCATTAGAGTAGCAGTTCAGGGTTCATTTACTGCTGACATAACAGGGCTGTTCTGGTGATAGAAAATTATGGCTGCAAGTCATGAGCAGAATTGGTAGCTGGGTCAAATGCTGCTTGTGAGTAAAAAGAATTTTCAGTTGATTTAAAGTGAGAACTTAGGCCAGTCAGCTTTACAGATTGTTTGGTTAGAATGAAAATTCCTTTTAAAATATGTGTCTTGGTTGTAGTCATTCAAGGCTTGCAACTTGGTGAGGCCATTTTGAATTAGAGAATTTTTAATTACCCAAGATGATCAGTATGGACACTTTTACTTCCAGTGCTAACTATGAATTTCATTTTTTTAAATTCTGCCCTTTGGCAGGTTACTTCTTTTTTAACATTTTCTAGATGCACATAACAGTGATAATGATGAGCTTGCTGAGCTTTGGGCTGTTGCAGAGAAAAATAAGTAGTCTCAGCTTTCTCTCTGCCAAGTTGTGGTGGTTTTGGCTGGGGTAGAGTTAATTTTTTTCATGGTGGCTAGTATGGGGCTTTGTTTTGGATTTACACTTAAAATAGGGTTGAAAATGTGGAGATGTTTTTGTTATTGCTGAGCAGGGCCTACACAGACCTTTTCTTCCAAGGTCTTTTCTGATTCTCATATTGCCTCACTGGTGAAGAGGCAGAGGGTGAATGGTTGGTTGGGAGGAGACACAGCCAGGGCAGGTGACCCCAACTGACCAAAAGGATATTCCAGACCATCTGACATCCTCCTCAGTGTATGAAGTGGGGGAAGAAGAAGGAAGGGGGGGACATTTGGCATGATGGTGTTTGTCCTCCTACATCACTGTTATATGTGGTGGGGCCTTGCTTTCCTGGAGATGGCTGAACACCCTCTTGTCCCTGGGAAGCAGTGAATTAATTCCTGAGTTTGCTTTGCTTTTTTGCCTGGCTTTTGTTTTCCCTCTTAAACTGTCTTTATTTCAATGCATGAGTTTTATATCTGTTACCTTTCCGTTTTTCCCTGATCTCACTTGGTGGGGCTGTGAGGAAGTGGGTTGGGGCTCTGGGGCTTGGCTGCTGGCTGGGGTTAAACCATGACACAGATGTATAAAGTGAGACCCAAAGCACAGGGCAGCTTTGAAAAACAATGCTTTAAATAGGTTCAGCTTGCCTTGTAGAAACATAGTGCTCATAACTGCATGTGAATTCAGTTGTTAAGTTTTATTTTTTACACTCTCTTTCTTTACTGTTTTCTAACTATTGTCTATTTTAATGTTTTTTCCACAGCTGGAGAATGGTGTGAGTTGGCATAACCCAGAGCCCCCAGAGAATCTGGGAACAGAGAAGGACAGAGCAAATTGTCCATTTTATATTAAAACAGGTTCCTGCCGATTTGGAGACAGGTAATCCATTGAATATTTACCAGGATGGAAGTGTGTTGGGGAGATAAAACAGAGGCAACTTACTTAGGTCATAAGAAAACTGAGGAAAAATTGCTGCATAAAATACTTCTGTGTATTTGGATGTGGACTGAGAGCAGAGCATTGTCTGGCTGGAATTGAGCTGGTTATTGATATGGCATATCACTGATGGTGCATTCTGGCTACATTGGTTTTTCTTAGCCTAGACTCATGCACAGGTATATTCTGATAGAATGTATATGGTCTGTTATTAGTACAGGTCTGATATGTCAGATGCTAGTTTTTTATATTTTCTAATTTGCATATGTTCAGATCCCAAATGGACTAAATAAAGTAAGTTAAGGTAAATCTGCACACTTGGAAAGTTGTTAGGTAGCTTCCAGAGTTCTCACTATTTGAATGTGTGATGCATTCAGTTGTGATTCTGGTACACTGACAGGGTGCCCCTGTCTCAGGAGGGACGTGTAGTAAAAGGGAAGAACAGAGAAGCTCATCAGGATGATGAGAGATGAGGAGCACCTCTGTGGAAGTGGCTGACAAGTCCAGACTGCTTGCAAAGAGGGAGGTGGAAGAGGACTGTGGTAAACAGACAGCAAACTCAGGAGCAGGGTGGGAATGATTATTTGCAACTTAGTCAGGTGTCTCAGAATGTTTACCAGCTTTGACACAGGAAAGACTTTCTCTTATGAAACAAATGGCAAACTTGTTCCCAGAGGATGCAGAGGAAACTGGAAGTATAAATGAGTTTATGGAGTACATGTTCATTGGTGACCAGGAACAATGATGACCCAAATGCAGCTTCTGGTTTGAGAATCCCTGATTTTTTCTCCCTGCTAAGGAGAAACAACAGCTTAGCAGGGAAGGACCCTGATATTTATTACATGAATCCTCAGCAAAAACTTACAAGGTTATTTTACTAACTTGTATCACTGAGATATGTGCAGTCTAGCTATTGTAGTTTTCTTTATCCTGGGAGTAATGTGTTCCAGTGTGATGTATATTGAGGATAATTATAAGATAATTCAACTATATGAAAGCTTCAAGTTCATATTTTTTTTTCTATCCTGAAATATGTGTTGAATTCCATAATAAAAATTTCACCAGCTATATCACTGCAGACATCATTTTTTTCAAATGTCTTGGTCTTTGTAGTCTTCGCAGTATTTTTTTGTAGTGATCTTTAATGGAGATAACTTCCATGGATTATTTATGGATTCCATAAAACTCAGTTTTGCTTTGAACTTTGCATTTGAACTATGAATAACCCTTGGAAAATAAATACTGAGAAACATCATATTCTGCCCTTCCTCTTTCACCCCTATTGATCTCAGCTACCTCACTTTAATCTTCCTTCTTTTTCTTCATATACCTGCTTCCTTCATAATCTGGTCATTTTAACATCTGGTGCTGTCTCTAAGTTGGAGGACTGGTACAGCTAGGATAGGACTGGAAGGATGGGTTGAAAGGAGTTGTGAAAAACTAAGAGCCAGTGTTATCAACAAATAACTACTGAACCTTGTCAAAGCTCACTATTCAGCTTATTCAGCTCCTGAATAAGCTGAAACTGGCTGAGTTTGCTACTACCAATTTCCCCAGTAATTCAAACCTAATATTTTGCAGTAATATTGGATTCTTGGGTCATTCATTTTCCTTGGGGTTCCTTTTTTTCTGTCATGTGAATATATAATTTTGTGTGCAGACAATATTAGGGGGGTTTCATATTTTCTGTTCTATTATTGAAATTGAACAGCAAAAGAAGGCAGCTTCTAAAATGTAAAAAACAATAATCATGAAATTAATTGTTTCCTGGTTTAGTTTTGGGTTTGGAGATTGGATTTTTTTGTTGTTGTTGTTTGCTTTTTGAAGTCTAAGGGGCCAACCAGAAGGTGAGAGTCCATTTCTGATTTGACTGGGTACAGAAAAGCTTCCTAGCTGAAGTCTGGGTTGTAATTGTCCATTTTGAGAACTGACCTCCCTGCAGTTCTTTTGTGCTGCCCAGTGACATAAAGAGACTAGACTAGTCTGGATGTTTTTCTGGTCGTGAAAAGGAGAAAAGTGTTGGAGAGTGCATGACCCAGTTGCTTGGGATTCATAAAGCACAGTGAAATAAGCATGGAGAACATCTGTGTTCTTACTGAATCTAAAGATGTCTAGGGGAGAACTGTATTTCAGCATGTTAGCAAGGTAGCCTGAATATGATGGATGGTGAGGGACATCTAATACTTTTATGGCTGCCAAGAAGCTGCAGATTAAGATATGACTGATTTAGAAGAATCTTTTTTTTTGTTTGTTTGGGTTTTGATTTTTGTAGGTTTTTTTGTTTGTGGATTTATGGTTTTGTGGGTTTTTTGTTGTTGTTTTTACCTTTGTGTGTTTTGCTTTGGTTTTTTTTTCTGTTGGAAGTGGAAAAATACCAGTCTTATACTCATCCAGGTGCAGGTCTAAATGTGCTGTTCTTCCCACATTCCCACCTTCCATTCCCATATGATGAAAACAACTACAGTACAAGTTTTTCAGTTTGCAAAAAGAAGAGCAGGGACTTGCTTTAAAATCTCTTTCTAGAGAGACTCCTGACAATCTTTTAAGCCCTTCAGAAAATGGGAACACATTAACCCTTGTAGCCGAAAAGAAATTACTTCCCAGCTCTCATTGTGACACTGGTATCTATAACTTTTGTAGTTCTGCCTTCCTAAGCAAGAATGTGTTTGTTAATGGCATTAAGGAACCCCTAAAGTTATGTACAAACTCACTCCAAAATATTTGGTTTAGTAATTGAAATATCTTGATCTTCCACTAATCGATTTTCTTTTATAATAACTGTGAATGAAAATGACAAATGTTTGAAGCTTCAAGAAGTGTATTTTCTGCTGGAGGTGCCAATCTTTCCACTTTCCTTTTTCACTGCACCTGTGCAGGTGTTCCCGCAAGCACAACTACCCCACATCGAGCAAGACGCTGCTGGTGCGAGGGATGTTCATCACCTTTGGCATGGAGCAGTGTCGCAGGGACGACTATGACACAGATGCCAGTCTGGAGTACAGTGATGAGGAGACCTACCAGCAGTTCCTGGAGTTCTATGAGGATGTGCTCCCCGAATTTCAGAATGTGGGGAAGGTGGTTCAATTCAAGGTAGGCATCTACGTGCGGTTTATGAGCCTTGCGAGGAATTCTGTCCAGCATGCCCCAGCTAAATCCTGTGGGCACTAGGGAACTATGCTGTGTCCTTACAACAAACTGTGCATCTCTCATGGCACCTGTAAACTTGTCACTGCTCTTACAGAGCACCATCTTACTCTGGGTGAATCTTCTCTCCCATTCATCTCAAGTGTTACAAAAGCCTGGGCTTCTATGTTGCACGTTACTCACACTACTCAACAGTCCACTTATCTCATACTCCTTTCTTTTCTTATCCTGTGCAAAGTCCCAGCGAGTCCATTAAGACTATTAGACAATATAAATATATCTGAGCTACTGTATTTGGGCCTAAGGAATGAAATAATGGGGTATGAAATGCATTTGGAGTGTACATCCAAACAATGTCATTTTAGGACTGGCTGAATAAAATAAAACCAGATTACAATGAACTGAAAAGATAGCAGATATTTCAGTAGGAAGAATTATAGAAAGGTAAGTTACATAAATGGTTTTGAGATTTGTCATCCATCCTTAGTTTGTGCATTTGGTTTGCTCAGTGTTTTGTACTGAGTTTTTCCCATTTATAATTTGTTTCTTATGGGGACAAAGAGGGATCTCTGAATGGAGACCTCAGAGATGAATGATGGGTGCTAACAGTCCCATGTTGCCCCAGAAATATGCAGCTTGGATGGTGCAATCTCCTTGTATCTGAATCTATTGCAGCATCCCTTTCTGCTTGCCATTCCTGAGTGTTTTCCTGCAGTCACCAGGAGGCATATAGTGCCTTTTCTTCTTTTGTGTTCATCTACTGACAGCTGCCTCAGGACTGAGATGGCATTAGCATTTCAAGCAAGAGCAAAGTAGGAGTGAGTTTTCAGTAGTTGTATAATGAGCTTTATAGGCAAGAAACCTTTACTTGTTTGGAGGAGTGGAGCATCCCCTCCATATTTTGAGTCATGGAATAATAGCCAGTTGTCCTCTACTAGCAAACAGGATGCAGATTCATTATGGAGCATGGCTTGAAAAGCCTTATCAGCAAAGTCAGGTCCTTGGCTTTGTACCATGGTTCTGTGCAGGTGTGCTAAGCTGCACCTGCTTGGGTCCCTGTCACTATTAGTGTGCCATTCCTTGGCTTCTAAGGCAATTGTACAGCAGCAAGATGATTCTCATGCACATTTTCACTGCATTAGAGATGCTTCAGAAAAACATGTTGGCTGCAGGGATCCTAACTGTGAGTGAGCTGAGCCTCTGTGACCATTTAGAATCAGATTAGACACACCCCTCTGTCAGATTACTTACTTTGCCAGTGTAACCCAAGGTTTTATTCTGGCTGTTTTTTCTGGGAAGCTGCTCCAGAATCTGGAAGGTCCTGATAAAACACTACCTTAGAACTCTAGGGTTCTTTTCCTACCCAAAAATGTCTATGGCAAAATCATTCTCACTTGTTCTTGTATTGACACTGTTTATCTCAAATAGTTTGACTCCTTATCCTGTAATACTTAATTATACAAGTGCTTGTTATTGTGGCTGAAGCCCTTTGCTGATCCAGCACACACAGAGTACCCCTGAGGGTCAGTCAGGGTTCAGGGATGAAAGGAGCCGCTAACTTTGTTTGCTGCAAATATTGGAAGAGACCTGCAGGCAACAGAGGCTGGAATCACAGTTTGTCCTGGAGAACTGGGTTCCACATGCCTGGACCTGCCTGTTGGAATCTTTTGTAACTAGCAGCAAACTTTTTCAAAGTTAATTTTTGAGAGCTTTAGATCTACTTTGAATGCTAAACTATAACAAAAAAGGTTTTTCAGAACTGTACAGTGAAACATGGTGTCACCAGCTTTTTGAAACCATTTTAAAGGGATGCTGTGAAGATACATTGCTCTAGAGTCTCTTATTGTAATGAATCCCTCATTTCCATGTGAGGATACTAATAATTGCTGTCAGAGCAGGATTTTGCTGTTGCACATAGGGTGTGCAAGACAATGGAGTACAAGCTTTCCTGTGGACTAAGTGAAGCCAAGGTCTCAGAGTTAATCCAAGCATAATTTAAGCATAAGACAGAAAGGCTTTTTGTTTGTTTGTTTGTTTTGTTCTGTTTTGTTTTGGTTTTTTTTGATTAACACTTAGTGTTTTGAAAAACATCATCTCTAAGTTGTTATGGATGAACTGTCTTAAATGAGAATTGCCCATCTCAGAATGTGTGAGCTGTTGTACAGCATAAACCTTCCACTGCCCTAATTTCATGTTTCCATCCCCTCAGGTCAGTTGCAACTATGAGCCCCACCTGCGAGGAAATGTGTACGTCCAGTACCAGTCGTAAGTACTCACAGTCTTACCAAGAGTTACAGCTAAACTCCAGAGCTGAGTGATGAGTAATAAGTGTTTGTATCATCCATGCAGTGCATTCTCACACTGTAGTGGGAACCCAGAATTGGGAAGGGGTGTCTGAAATGATTGTGTGATGGTCATGCCATCTGTTGTTTTTCCTTTTTAAAGGGAGAAGGACTGTCAGGCAGCTCTGGCTCTGTTCAGTGGACGATGGTATGCAGGCAGACAGCTTCACTGTGAATTCTGTCCTGTGACGAGGTGGAAAACTGCCATATGTGGTGAGTCTTGGAAAAGAGAGTATGTGTAACTGAAAGAATACTCACTCATGGAGTGAAAAAGAGGGATTAGGCTGTAGCTTTCAGATTTGCCTAATGTTGTATTCATTTCTGTTTGGAAGACAAATGTCTTGTGCAGATCCAGGAAAGAAAGGGAGTGTAACACCATGTCACATAAGTGTCTGAATTATTCTAGTGGATTTACCATGGTCTAGGAAAAAAGTTTTTGATTCTTGCTTTTGAAATAATAATCTTAAAGTGAAACTCCAAGAAGTACTGGTTTATCTCTTGAGAAGCAATGGCAGTTTCTGGACTATCAACACTTCTAAGCGGTAAATATAACATGTTCTTTATTTACCTTCTTACATTTAGGTAAATAAAACTTAATGAAATAAAAAGTTAAGTTTGTTCTAAGCTAAAACCAAATCTTCATAGCTGTTAAAAAGCTAATTCCAAGAAAAGTACACCATGAAAATTAATCTTTTGAGTTAAATTGATAGGTGGTCAGATGCATGTTCTTCTGTTTGGAGAAGCAAAATTCAGTTTATTTAATTTCTTCCAGTTGGTACATAATGAAGAAAGAGATTTAATAGGTCTGGTTAAAAAAAAGCAAACCCTAATCTGTTGCAGGTTTATTTGAAAGGCAGAAGTGTCCAAGAGGGAAACACTGCAACTTTCTTCACGTATTCAAAAATCCAAACAACGAGTTTTGGGAGGCCAACAGAGACATACGTATTTCTCCTGAACGGACTCATCAGTTGTCTAAAAACTCTGAGAGGAGAAACCGCTCGAGCCATCGTGACGACTATTACAGCCGCTCCAGGAGGAGGGGCAGCCCCAGCCCCGACCATTCCCACCGCAGGAACGGAGAATCGGAGAGGAAGAAGAGTCGCCGCAAGAACAAGAGGCGGCACCGCTCGGGGCGGTCCAGGAGCCGGGAGAGGAGGAGGTCCCACAGCAGGGGCAGGAAGAGGAGAGGCCGCAGCCGCAGCAGGAGCCGCAGCAGGAGTCACAGTCGGACACGCAGCAGGAGCAGGAGCTCCTCTCGATCCAGGAGCAGGGGTAAAAAGAGATCAAGCAGCAGAGGAAAAAATAGTGAAACTCCCAAAACAAAGTGAGAATTACTTTCAGAAATCACTAATTGATAAAAATAGAGCTGAAAAAGAAATCTTCCCAACAGGGTACCAGATATATATCTGAATTTCAAATAAAGTTTTGTTGCACATTAAAATGTTTCTTCCTAATAAAGGAACGTAGTTTACTGTGTGCAAAGCTTGAGAAAATTTAAAGTTTTCAGTCCTGTAGAAGGTGTGAATGTCAAGTACTCTAGCTACTCTGTCCCTCTGAACAGCTGCAACACCTGGATGCACACTGAGTGCAAATAGAGAAGTGAAGCCTCTTTGGTATGTGCTTATTTCTGTTATGTGTATGTTAAGTGTTTACTGTTCCTGTAAGGAGTTAGTACAGAACAGCCAGTGTGCAGTAAATTCACACCCCAGCACACTGCAGATCCAGGTCTGTGTAGATGATTGCCATTTGTATTTTTCATCTGTTTATTGGAAATTGCTTTCCAGACAAAGACAATATAATTGTTTTATGAGTTGGAGAAAAGAGATCTCAAAGACATCTGTGTTTGATTGTACAGTACTGGTCCAGTAGGAGCTTTTTGGTCACGAGTGTTGGATTTTTCTCAGCCCTGACTGAGCTGCTGAGCTGATGGCTTGTAGGGATTGCAGTAGACTAAAACCAGGCAGAAAGTACACAGAGAAACAATCAGTTTATTCAGTACCTTAATCCCCAAGTAAGACTGGAGACCATGCAGCTGTAATCCTTGAGTGAGGTTAGAACTGCTTTGCATACCTCTTGGTTGCTCACCATTTGTAGGTGAAAAGAACCTGCCTAACTTGGGCTGGAGGGGTGCAAAGTGTCCACAGGGAACCAAAGATGGGACTGTGAAGGCTCAGTCAAGATGGCTGCAGAGTGGCTGAAGAAACTGAAGGGTTTATACATGAAAGACTATTTCATGGTTTTGGGAGAGGAGGACTTCACTTAGAGCCTTTTGAGGTTTATTTTACAAATAGTTTAAGGCACCCTACTGCCTTGCTTTCCCACAGCCAAGGTGAAGAGTAGGGTACGTAAAAATGAAATTACTGGGACAAAACCTCCTTGAAATGACAGCTGTATTAGCAAAGTACCTGCAGTTAGAGAAATCCTTACCACTATCTTTTCACTTTTATTTAAAAGATTTGTGCTGTTAGATGTACTGTATTTCACATGCTTTACCTTCAGGTTTTAACTTGGGCACCTTAGTGTCCTCAGAGAGCTTGTAGCACCGAAGGTGCAGGTGCTGTAATGGTCTGTAGAGACACCTCCCTGTCTTTAGCTTCCCCAAAGAACTGGGCTCCTGCCTTCAGAGGGCCAATCAGACCCCAAGAGTTAGAAGCCTAAAGCAGGCATGAAGTGCTCCCAAACAGGAATTCATTACAATTCCCAGCATAAACTCCCTTAGAAAATCTAGGTATCTGAACTTTACCAACAGCATTCCTCGCATCAAGAATGTTTTTCCCCAGGATAGTTAAGATCAAGTGAAAATTGTTTCTGGATATGATATATATATTTTTGCTTTTCTAAATGCATAGTGCACCTAGCATGCTGATTATATATTTTTCCTTCTTTCTTCATGTGTAACTTGTCCAATATGGAGTAATACAACAAAAGTGATGTTCAGTTCAAACCCAACTTCCATGATATATTGTCATAACTGTAGGCAGAGCTGTAGCTTAGTTAATTTGATTAAATGTTTTAGTTATTAACAGATGTAGGAATTGTAATTAATTAGCATAACTTATGAAATAATAACTTTTTTAAAAGACATATTTCAAAGGACAGACAGCACAAAGTTTTTAATTCCATTTGAGAAATTTGTTACTGCCAGTTTCTTATAACGTACCTTTTTCTCATCACTCCTTAGAGACAAATTTTCCTTGAGGTTTCTGTTTTTTTATAGATGCTCAATTGTCTCACTGGGTCACTTGCACTGCATGTGGCAAACTCTGGTTCAGTTGCCCACCACCGGCTGGTTCCACCCTCCCTTCCAAGCTGCCCTGCTTCCCAGAGCTCTCAGGTAGAAGAGCTGGCTTGTGCCCCCGCTGTGCACCCCGTGTCACGCGGACAGATGTCACAGAGAGAGCATCAGCCCAGCAAAATCAGCTGTGCAGCTCAAGGAAATGTGGTGGGAACCTGTGACCAGTGAAGTGAAATAAGCAAACCAAGTCTCCATGGGATTAGAAACTAAGTGCCCAGTAATAACCGTGTGAGAATTCCACAGGTGATTAGGCTCCTTGTCCCCACAGTTTTGCAACAGGATTTGAGAAGTTAAGTGGCTGTATTTAAAAAAAAAAAAAAAAAAAAAGACAAAAAACCCAAACTTGCTCAGAAATGCATGTAAAAATTTAAATATACTTTATTTCTGCTACTACAGTGGCTGAAGCTTCAGCTTGTTTTTCTTGAGGTCTGGACGCAAACGTGCTGGCTGTACCTGTACAGTGTAGGACTGGTAGCTGTGATTGCCCTGCACTTTCATACACTGTCTGTTTATTACACAGAATTTGAGTGCTGTAGATCTGACATTTAGCTTGCATTTGTTAGCATGACACCTGGGATTCCACCAGTTTTCTAACTTTGGAGTTTGTATTTTTCAGTATTGTTTCTCTGCTTCATAATCTTAAGTAGTGTTATATGCATGGTTTTGTGTTTCCTTATTATTTGAGTGAGCTGTTTTATTCTGGAGAGACAGACTAGAAGTTTTTTAATGTTAAGCCTAATTATTTTCTTTCCCAAAGGGAAAAAGCCCCAGAAGAACATGGAAAGGATTTAAATTTGTAAGGAACAGCCTATTCCCATTGCGTTATTGTGCATATTCCACAAAAAAGGACCTTATAAAGTGAATTAGTATGGGCCAAGTTTTGTTTTGTCTTCAACTGCTATTTAAAAGTAGCAGTATTTCAAAATACTTATTTTTCAGTTGTGAATTCTGCAGGGATCATGGGGGTGCTTTGGAGCAATTCTGGCATTTACACAGAGGTTCAGGGTGGCAGTGCCAGGGCCTGCCAGCTGCCCTGCTTCAGTCAGGATGGGGAGCAGGTGCTGCCCTGCCCTTCAGTGGAGGAGGAACAGCCCAGGCAGGCAGCAGCACAGGGGGAGCCCCTGTAGGCATGGGCACTGTTGCTGCCCAGCAGAATTAAGGCATCAGGGAGCTGGACTTGCCCCGTCACAGGAGAGCCTTCCCTCCAACTGTAGCTGGGGGCACTTCTGTGGGATTTCATTCCCTTTCTGCCTGTCCAGAGCAGCAAACCCCCAGGAGGGGTTGAGGAGGGTGGCACGTGTCTGTGTGTTGAATGCAAGGCATTTCTTGTGGACACCCAGCAAAGCCTTCCCTCTCCGGCCCCAGCCTTTGTGTGTAGGGCACATTGTCCAAAATGCATCCCAAGTGACTCCTCTCCCACTTTTATGCCCTGTGATGGCAGCATGGCTGTTCTGCATCCAGTTTTGCATTAGCACGTTCAGTGTACTGAAACTGCCCTCTGGTTTACCAGTGACATTCCTGTGCGCTAAATAACTTGGTTTTTTTCTAAAGACATGCAAGAGCCTGCTAAAAGATGCTATTGCTTCCTGTCCTGGATCAGCACTTCTTACAAAACATGAAAGATGGAAGTTTATGATAATTAATAACCTAAAAGCCTAATTTACTTTTTACATCATCCAAAGAGTGCAGCTCATTTTGCTTTCACTGTAAGCTTTTAAGTAAAATGAACCTCATTTATTCCACATACACTCCTGCTCAGCACTGACGCATCAGGTGAATTGGTATCTATGGCTGAAAACCAAAACTGATATGACATGGACAGGTAACATGCTGAGCTGTGGGACAGACTGCAAAGCAAACTGGACAACTGAAACCCACGGTACGTGGGAACTTGACAGAGGCAGCCACAGGGTGAGCATCACTGTGGCCTCATTACCCCAAAAGGAACAGCACATGTTCAGGAAGGCCTCGTCGAGTAAAAGACTTAAGTCAGTGAAGTTGAAGACATTTAAGACAACAATCAACTTGCCTGAACAATCCAGAAATTCCTTCTTCTTCTTTAGCTTTCCCCAGCCCTTCTGCACAAGACAGGAAATTCAAAACCTGGAATTTCATTTCAGAAATGCCCGAAGATGTTAATTTTTCCTCATGCTTTTGCTGATAACATCAAGCAGTTCAGTTCTTTTAGAAAGGTGGAGAACAGATTCATGTGACGTATTTTTGGTCAAGACCAGGATTGTAAACATTGCATTGACTTGTTCAGAATTCTATGAAAAGAACTGAATATTCAGTCTCTATTATCCAGAAATCTCTCTCAACATGTGGTTTAATTTTCAAATGAAGTGGTACTACCCCATCAATTTAACATCTACTTAAATAAATTTCATGTTTAATGTGGCAAGCTTTCCAAAAACTTGCTAATTTATTGCTTTCTCTACAATTTAAATGGATGTAAATAACTAAACTTGGACACAGTATCCTCAACATTTTTTAATGAAGTGCTCAAGAACAGGTTAAGCACTGTAATAAAATTTCCCTTTTTTTTAAGCCAGCACTGAGTGGCCTCTTCTTTCCTCTGTGAATACAGGCACTAATTACATATAAACACAGTAATGGTGTAAAAATGGACATTTATTACAACTAAACCAATGTGACAGACAGAGGTCAAACAGTTTGTCACAATCACAACAAAGCTTAATCCAGCCAAGCACATACAAGTGACAGTGTAAACTTTAAAAACATGTTTAATACATATAAAATTGCTTCTGGTTTGACTTAAATCCATTTTACCACTACAATCTCACACACAGGGTCCTTTCACTACCCCTCTACCCTCATCTACCCCTGCCCACTGTGCACTGGGGAAATGCCCTGGGACAAAAAACAGTCTCTGGAATCTGTGTATAAATCCTGGAATGGGCACCCATAGACAAGTTCTAATGGCTTGAGTTCACAGGCACCACGCTGGCACTGCCACAGGAGTGGCACACACAGCCTGGGCCTGGCTGGCCGCTCTGCTGGCCCAAGTGCTGGCGCTGGGATCTGGATCAGGGCTTAGAAGTGGCACCACTGCACCTTTCCTTTGGCTGGTACTACTGAACCCACTCTGCAGCAGCACTGCCAGAGCTGAGCTGTGTGCAAACATGGCACCACTCAGGTGAACAAGTCAAAACTCCCAGGGGAAGGTGTCTGGGTGGACAGGGAGGGGACAGGAAACAGAACTTGGCTACTTCCAGGTGTAGACTGCCACTGTCTCCCTCAAAATCACACAGGGAACACATTTCTGCTAGTGAAACAGGCTCAGTCCCTAATTACTGAGAGTCTGTTCAAAGTGTCAAAATATTCCTGGGTATCAGTTCACATGATTTGTAGTGAATATCCCATACAAATCTAATGGTTAAGAGCTCTCACTGCCAATTAGTTCAACTACATCACGCAGGAGTATTGTAAGGGATGTAGCACATGTTTAATGTGTTGATCAAGAAAAGCAGTTAAATGACTGACACTTAGTGTGTCCTAAAGGTACCTATACACCCAATGAAGCATAACTACAAAACACCAAAAAATACGAATTAGTTGGGAGACTTTGAGAGAAAATAATAAAAGGTCCCTTCTGTAAAGCTTCTTCTTTCCCATCTTTCAAAGTATTCAGTTTTCATTATGCATCTCTCTATTCAGTTAGAAAGCTGACCTCCATGTGTTCATGGTCAAAGCAAGCTAATATCAGACCTAAAAACAGTTTCCTTATTCAGTCTGGGCTGGTTTTCCTTCTCTCCTACATGCATTCCCTTTGAAGTATAGTAACTTGCACAGTTTTGCTCAAGAAGTTACACTAAAATACACCCTTCATGTCTAGTGAGTTGATCAGATTTCTTAAAAAAGCAGTTATCACCTTAACAGTTTTTTACCAGTTTGATATGCAGATCCTGGCAGGATTCTTTGGTATAATGACAAATTCAGTAGTAAACAGGTATTTCCAATCATTATGCAACAACTGAAATAAGCAGAATAATCACAAGTGGTGACTAAAATGTAGATGAACAAATTCTTTGGTTGCATAAACACAATTTCTACACCGGAACATTTCATATTTGGAGTTGTCCATGTAGATTCTTTTCATTTAGGTAGGCTATGCTTATGTCATAGTAATACATTTATTTCCTGAAGTCAAGTTCGCTTATAAAAAACAGTAGGCTTATCGAAGTCAAATGCAATTTTCCTATAAATGTAGTGAAGGGAAACACTGAGTCAATTTAAATCTAATTCCCTTTCATTTATAAATTTTGAACTTAGGCTTCTTGTTCCCTTTTCAAAACAAAGTATTTTTGTATTTTTCTTGTAGGCCTGAATGAAGCAGCTTAGCAAAACAGTAATACTGACAAACAGCATCTTACACCATTAGCTAAACATTACAATGAAGGCAGTGAACATTTACAGTATGAAACACTGAGATGGCATCAGCTGAAGAGAAGATTTATGTCAATCCAATTTCTTCAAGTACACTACGTGGGGTCTCTGCTTCCTACGGAGGGAAAATTTGAGACAGTAGTAAATGAACACTGTTTCTACTGAGCAGAGCGGTACATGAGTTAGTATGGAAGATGCTGAATTGAAAAAGAAAGCTGAAAAGACATGAAAACATGGAAGCACTGCAGTTTGCAAACATGGTATTAGCTGCACTTTTCACAGAGCTGTTAATTAGATTGCCATGGTTCACAAGAATAGCTGGTGGATTTTATTGCCCTTAAGCATAATAAAAATAAAACAATTTAGATCTACCAGCAGGGAACAAATCACAAGTGAATAACAGAGATAGGAACTAGGGAAGGATGGGGAAGGAGCTTGCAATGGAGCCAGTGAATTTTGTGGTGAATTGTTTCAAGGGTCTCAAAAATCTGTTCAGGAATAACAAATAAGTGGATGAATGAATCTACAGATGCAACTAAGATACAGTATCCCTTAAGATCTTTATAAAAGAGTTTTGGTTTGGTTTTTTTATACAGTGATCCCATGTTTTTAATTAACAAAATCAGGTCACAGTACCTTGGTAATGGCTGGTGTCAAATTGATCCCTTTCAAAGAGGGAGGAGTTTTTATTACAGGAATTTTATTATTCCACACCAGGCATAAAGTTTTAAGTTAATTCTCATCTTAGAAAGCTTTCCTTAGATTCAGAGAAAGTTGTTTAATACCAAATTCCAAAAAAATTATCATCAGTTTTGTATTCATTACTTCCATAGCATCTGAAAAGAAATTGTTTGAACTAGAAATGTTAGGCTGAGCCTTTTTTAAAATAACTATTAACAATGCCATGATAAATAAAGGGGGATACTGTGTCCGTATCAAAACAAAAGCTTTAACATCAAGAGCATGAATAAACTTACTTTAGCATCCTAAAACAAGACATGTCATGCAGCAGAAAAAAAAGCAGATAACAGTTAAGGCAGCCAACAAATTATTTTTCAACTGCTTTGCAAATATTTATTAGAAAAATAGTGTTTATAAAACACAAAATTAAACACTTCAAACCTTGCAAATAACATCAGAATATTGTCTCTATCAGCCTTGACTATGTGGCACAAAATGATCAAGTTCACTATGATCATTCAGCTCATGTATAAGGTGATTCAGCAGTGAAGGAACAAGCTATGATACTTTAAGTCAACTTCATCAGAAATCAGTCAGAGCTTGGAACAGGCATATTGAAATGGCTTCTAAAATCCAGCAGGAAATAAAAAAATTGCAATAAAAAGGCAAGTTAAATCTGAAAACAAGATACTTGGTATATTAAAGATGTAGTGCTGGCTTGGTTTTTTTTCCCTCACACATGCAATATTTAAATATTCTTAGAACTGCAGTGACCTAGACAAAGCCAGACAGGATGTCAGGATTAAAGATTTACATGTGTATTTTAACAAAACCCCAAAAGGAGGCACTGACTGAAGAAATGGTTGTGTAGCATTTCTAACATAACTTTTGGTATTATATTCTCAGATTACTTTGTTGCATTCACTCTGGAAGACACACACCTCCCCTATCCACCAAGGTAAGGCATTTTACTCAAGAAATCCTATAGTGTTAACTATGACAACAGAACTGAAGAGCATTCTACAAGAATACAACTTCTCAAGCATTTCAAGGTCCCCAAAATATTTGAAATAAATTCACTTTTTAATTTTAAATTGATTAGACAGTAGTGGGCACTTACGAGTTACACAGGAGTGCAACACGACATTTACAGTTACCTGAAAACAAGTTCTTCATAGCTGTGAGAACATGCAGAGCAGCGCTGCCACTGTTTTTAGAGCAGTTTGTCTTGTTGTTTTCACTGCCATTTCAAAGTCTGAGATGATTTTCAGCAGGCATAAACTTAAACACTGCATTTCTTCACGTAAATCAAGGTCACTAGCTAACCATTAAAAGCAACCTATTTCAAGGACATTAGCTACTGGGCCACAGATACATCACCCATAGAACTCAGATTTTTTTTTTTAATGTTTTTTATTACTAAAGCAGTAATCTTGAAACAGATGTGCCTTCCTCATCAACAATATAATTTCAAGGAACACCTAAAGGCTAATGTCTTTTGCTAGAAGAATAAATTCATTAATTATTACCTTTAAGAAACAAATAGAATGAATTATGTTTTGTTCACATTATTTGTTTTACTAAGTGTCAAACATTTTATCCAATTCTTAGGTAAAATATTCTGCAGTGTTATATACTACCTGCAGCTCAGAATCACCCAAGGCAAACAACAAATTTGAAATATCAGAACACAGATGAGGAAAAAAGTCATTCACATGAGACAAAAGTGCATGCAATACTTTATTTCAAACATGCCAGAAAAGCTAATTCATTACCTAGTCATTTAGAAGCAAGCAGCTGTATACAGATAACAAGAAAAACAGCATCTCATTACAGCTCAATGCACAGCATTTTAAGCCAACAGGCATGAAATAATGCAGGCTAAAGCAGCATTAACCAGACATCCAAACACATTGTTAATGGCTTACAGAAAAAAGGCAAACTTGGAAATGGAAAACCACTCCTATGGTCTTGTTTTCTAAGATTTCAGAATGCTGCAAATCCAATCCAAATCTTTTGTCTAATCCCCTAAATCTCCCAATTTTTTGTCAGTTTAACATTTGGAAGGTAGTGCATTACCACATATAGTACAGGGAACTAGCTTGTTTGTGTTTCATTTTAGTAACTGCCTCCTTGATAATTCATGGAAACAATTTTCAGAATCAGGCCTGGTTTTAGGTTACAAACAGGATGCATTACATGGCCTCTCACTGCCCACTTTTCAACTGAATGCATTTATATTCCCCTGCGTGGCAGTTCTCCCATACACAAGGCAGCCTGCATTTAAAACTGGAAATGCCAATTTAAGAAGGCATATTGCAAGTATACTGTTAATGGACTTGGATCTTTCCAACCCTAATCATTAATGGCTGGACTCAATAGGCTAAGAGGTCTTTTCCAACCCTAATGTTTCTATGATTCCATTATTCATTTGTCAAGCAATGGTACTGTACTCTCTTTCAGTTCAAGTAACTTAAATTACTCACAAGAGCATTCTGCACACTTAAATACTAATGTTTTAATTTCAAATTTACCCATTATTCTCTTTGACCTAATCAGTTATGGCCCTCTCCTTTTTGTTAGGTCAGTCACACTATTGTGCCAGTCTTCACAAAGGGATAGTGTTATTTGCATCTTTAATTAAGATGCATGGTCTACACAGAATTTAATTCAGCATCATTTAATACTTGTGTGTATACACATTTCACATGATACTTCTCCTTCACTACTTTCTCTGTAAGTCTTAAATTAAGAGTATGTTTAAATACCACCACCACCTATTTAAAAGATAAATGTGGGTTGAGTAAAGTTACAATATAGGTATTGCAGTATATAGATGTTTAGCTCAGAAAATGCTACAGAACTCAAGCATAAGACTTCAAGCTTACACACAATAAAAAAGTTAAACCATATGGCAACACGCACAAGTTTTGTTGAAACGAGACATGTGAAGAGACAACACTGTAAAACAGAGGGGGAAGAGGAAAGTACAACAGCAGAGAATGGTTGTGGCATTCTATTAGATTCAGGATGACTGGATTCAGCAAGCTGATGATAATGTTCTGTCATGAGTAAGTCACAGGTCTATCTCCTCTGAAATTCTGCATGCATGATGAATGAAGCCATTTAGTACACTGGTACATTAAAGTATTCATGACGTGGCTACAAAAGAAATGTACATATTCTTATACATAATAGAAAGGTGGACAGATATGCAAGAAAACAAAAGTATTACCTTGCTATTGTATCTCTGACATTAAAAGGACATTTGATACAGAAATAAAATATTGTATTTTTGACTACTCTAGATGTCCAGGGGGTGAGGGTAGTGGGCAGAATCATTGTTTTACCCCCCCATACTTGCATGCTGTGTCCAACAACAGACAGAGGAACTTCATATCATAAATACTTTATTACATAAGCTCAGAGTTTCTTCTTAGCCAAAAAAAGTTTGAAGCTCCAGAGATGGGCCACCCCATCCATTACTTGTCTCTGCATCAGGCATTGACTGCTGGCTTCCGTCAGAGACAGGCACTGAGCTAGGTGCCATCTGACATCACCCACCACATCTGCTCTAATAAAACACACATTTAGAGGTACCAGGCCTCCAGAACATGGCTCTGAACACACCATGCCAGGGTAGTGCAGCGGCGGCATTACTGGTGTCAAAAATTCCTTTTTTGAAATTCAGAGAGTCTGTTTAGAAAAATGGAGGCCTCTGATACACCTCTCAAAGCAAGCAAAGTTTTCTTTGCTTTTGGATTATGCTGCTGAACTCAACACACTCTTGTATGAATGGCATGAACATTAGTATTCAATTTGCTGAAAGATGAGCTAGAAAGAAAGCAACACTCAATAATGGAGTAACAGTAATTAAGGAGCATCAGCCCCATATATGCAGAATTAACTTTTTCTGGGATGAAAACACACAAAACTCAACTCCCTGCATGTCAGTTTCCATCTTTCATCCTGTACCAATTACAATCTTCAATCTATTTTAGTATCCCACTTCCCAGAATGACAGAAGTTTTAAAACAGAACTGAGTTCCCATGGACTTCTAAAACTGTCTACTCTGTGCCATCTCACTTTATTTGCATGTCCAAGCTTGCATGTTTTAAAAATCTGTTCTCAAATCACAAAAAAAGCACAACAAAAATATCCCAAAAGCTGCACAGTTTTTTATACTGTTTCTCAGTATCAGTAATCCAAAGATCATGTCATAGTAGTTTAAATTACCCTGACCAAGCTAACTACAAATCCAGTAGTTCACAAAATAATAGCACCTATATAACTCTGTGACAGTTACCAGTAAGTTATATGATGCATGCTATAGTTTTTAGATTGAAAAGAATTTGGTATATAATAAAAAATTACAAATGTAAATTTCAACACTTAACACCTCTCACGTGGCCGAAGTAGAAATCATCAGTCTACATTAAAAACAAAATGCTGAGGCATTATCCTAACTGGCAAAGGCATTGCATGGTAATAGTGTATGTTATTAGGGAGTAGAGAGTTTTGACTAAAAAGAATGAAGTACTGAACTTAGAATTCCCACAGACAAATATTCCCAGAAAGGTCCCTAGGGAAAACTTCTACTTTACTTACACTGGTGACTGTTCATGAGAAGACAACTGAAGAACAGGAAGACTGTAATAATCTAAAATGCCCAATTTTTATCTGGGTTACATATGCATACACATGATTCTCCTCTTCCTTGAAAAAAGCTCATCTGTTCCAGTGTTTACCACTGGAAATGTGGAGCCATCAAAGTTGGAGTCTTCACTGAAATGTCTGTCAAATCTCCTAATAGATTTCTCCTTAACTTTACATTAGCTCTCTGGACAAAAGAACAAGAGCAGCTCATTCTCTTTCTTATGAAGCTGACTGCAACCCACTGTTGCATTGAAGGATTTTGTGTGTACACATTCTTAGGCATCCTCTTTGGCCTGGAAACACTGACCATGCCCCATTTTACATATCTGTAAACATCAACAAATAAGACCATGGAAGTGCTCACTTCATGTGAGCAAGTCCTTTCCCAATTTGCACAGACCCACAGTCTGGGTTATTCCCCACCCTGATTGTATTTTCAATGGTTTATAC
The DNA here is from genome assembly GCF_028769735.1 of Zonotrichia leucophrys gambelii. Lineage (NCBI taxonomy): Eukaryota > Metazoa > Chordata > Aves > Passeriformes > Passerellidae > Zonotrichia > Zonotrichia leucophrys. Next base: position 17,943,624 of record NC_088169.1, on the reverse strand, counting down.
CTCGAGGAATTCGCTGTCTTTGATGTTAAAATCACGGTACACAAAATTAGATGATTGACTCACATTACTATTGTGAGATCAGTGCCTCATCTTCACAGAAACTTATGGTTTACGGATAAGGCAAGACAGATGGTCAGACAACAATAGGAAGAATGTGCTTATTTCACTTCTTTTTAGTTAACAGAATGTGTAAACATCACCTGCAACTGGACTAGCAATAAACTGACCTTGTAGAAGTGAACCTGAAGGATTTAATGGAAGACAACAGTAATGGAGATACAAAGTGGTAACACAGCAATATTGAGAAGGAGAACTGGTGTTCCAGTGAGGCCTCTGTACCCACCAAGGACACCCAGGACCATCCCACACAGGGGCCTGGCACTGTGGGCAGCCTGACAAGCAACCAAAAGCAAAATAAAGTTTTGACAAATTGTTTGCCATCACAGAACTACAGCACCTCACAAGTTTCAACTCTGACTGACCTTTTTTTGTGCCTCCCCACTACACTGTCTCCAGAGCAGTTGGCCTGCTGGTCTGAACACCAGAAAAGACAACACGGGGAAGGGACAGTTGCCAAATTCCACAACCATATCTACACTATCTTTTCCTTTGGTGGGAATGTGCAGACCTCAAGGACATGCTTCACAGGCTCAGATGTTGTTTAAGATAACAATTTAGATCTAATATAAACTTATTGTTGTAAGTTTATAACTTAGTTGATCTAGAAGCTAGGGAAGAGACAATGGTATCCTTACAGTACAATGTAAGGGCAACATGAAATACACCTCTGAAAAATCATCACGTAAAACTTTGGCTGTAAACCATTTATCTGACTTTAACACAAAGGTCTTAGATCCTAGTACTGCCAGAAAAGTAATAGCTCTACAACACAATCTGCACATTGTGGAATTGCAGTATTTTAAAAGTTACTAGAATTAATCTTCTTCAAAACGACATCTGTGTTGACAACTCATTTTAAAAAGCTAATAATACACTCTGAAATTGTCAGCCTGAGTCATTGGAAATTTTTTAAATTAGAAAAATGGTAGAGTTGATCTGAGCAAACAGAACTATTTAGCCAGTCCAACCCAACTGACATTTTCTCAGCCAACTCTGTCATGACCCAAACTAATTAAAAATCATAGCTAAAATAAAATTAGAAGGGACTTAATTTGATCCAGTCCCCCTAACAGTATACCTATAACTTTCCTGAGAGATATTTCATCTATTAAAGGTATCCAGTGATGCCTTTTTATTGCACCTCAGGCAACCTACTTAAATGCTAAATTATCATCTCCACTGGAAAATTTGCCTAACATCTACCTTGAATTATTTACTTGCTGCAATTTAAGGTATTTTAAGTCTGTAGTGGACAAAAAAACTGTGCTATTTCCTCAGGCAAGAGAGAGAAAAGAAATTCTTTATGTCTATACCAAACTGTCTCAAGTTCAGCATGTTGCAGGGCTGCCATTTTACTGATGACATCTCATGGCAGCGACACAGATTTCATCAACACTTTGCTCAACTTCTTTTCCCGGGAAAGTTTGCTTAGGTTATTATTTTAACTTCTTTCCCATCAAAAGCACAAAGTCTGTGAAGGCAAGCCATGTTAAACTGCACACAAAAATTACAACTGCTACTGTTTGATAAAGACTTGGCTTTCTTCCTCATTTAGCACCTAACAAAACCCTAGCTCAAACAACATACAAGATGGGGGTCCATGGAGCGCATGAAAGTTTGGGAAAAATTCAATAGAAGCAGGCTATGGGGAAATCACGGGCAGAGGCTGAGGACTTAAGTTTAGAAACGTGAAGTTTTTACAGTAGGAAGACATTCACGTTTAACAAGCACTTCCTTAGCAATGTTTCAAAAGCAATTACTTTTTCACTCTACTTCTGAATCATTATTAGGCAATATTTCTAATGAATGGCTGCTTTAGGAAACTGCTGCTGTTCACTTGCCTTTTCAAGGATTTCAAAACAGGAGAGTACTTGTTTCCCAATCTTTGGTTAGCTAACTGTTCAGAGACTTCTGTTAGACAGGTTTGGGTTGGAAGGGATATTTTAGATCATTTAGTTCCAACTCTTGTGCCATAGGCAGATACATTCCAATAGACCAGGTTGCTCAGGGCACATCTAGTCGGGCCTTAGTATTTCCCACTAGGGCATTTTTATTACGAAATTCTATTTTTATTTTCAAAGAAGACCCAAGTGTTATCTCAGAGAACCTAGAAACACTTACAAACATCTTCAAAGCCAAGTATTAACTATAATGCTCTTACAAAAGAAGAACAAAAACAAAAAAAAACCTACAAGCAAACAAATAAAAAGAATGCTTCATCAATACCAACTCCTAGTCAAGATCTTGTCTGCAGCTTTCTATACAGAGAAAACAAAAAATCTTCAAGATTTTTTTCAAACCAGTCAACAGAATTCTCAACTGGAATATGAAACAGCAAGTTGTCCTGCAAATGTTACTCAGCAAAACACCCAAGCATGCACAGACTTCAGCTCTAAAACATCACCTCAACAGAGCAGAGCAGAAGGGTTTGACAGCAGTGCCTGCCTCTCTCCCAGAAGCACTGCAAAGATCAGCTGAAGCTCTGGGCACTACAACCCGATAATAGCGCTTCCTGCCTCTGAGCCGCTGCTCTGATCTGCCAGCTCAGAGGTGATAATCGCTCTGGGGCTCTCCTCCACGTGTGCCAATCAGTTGCTACGCAGCGAGCCAGGAACAATCGAGAGCCCAGCCTTCAGCAGGAAGGACGGTTCTGAGAATCCATCAGAGGCTCCACCTCGCCACCACAAAAACACAAATGCTTTAAGCACATATTACGGCTGAACACTTCGTATTGTGAAGTCAGAGCCAAAATTATTTTTAAAAAAATCACTGAGCTCCCCATCAGATAATCTGACAGTGTCTGGATGTTTGGCAAACTGTCAAACTAGGCACATAAGGATTCATTAATGCTTTCTTTCAGCGCTGCAGATACAGGTTTGCATCACTTATTCTCCTTTGCTCAAGGAAGCATTTCTTAAACTGCAGGGCTGCTATCTTTGAAGAGCTGACCAGAATATACTGCTGCAACAAGCCATGTCACGTCCAATACTATTCAGCTTCCATGGCAATGGCATTTAAGCATCTCCCTTCCTTCCTGGCACTGCAGCACTCTGCATTCTTACAATTGTTTGGACAAATGTTTGCAGGCACAAGTTGTAAACACAGAAAAGAAAAGCTGCTGACTGTATGTTTTTTAAAATAAACAACTTGAATTGGATCAGTTTAAATGGATCTGAAATCCAGTTCTAGAATTGTTGTATAAATAGCTTTTCTGGCACAAGGAAAGAGGGAAAGAAAGGACAGCTGAAAACTCCCAAAGTCAATACTGCTGCTGAAGCTCCTCACTACACTCCTATGACTCAGGCCAACAGCAGGGGTGCAGCATATGACAAGTAAATTAGACCCTACCTCTGCAGGCTGACTTGGGGGTTCACAGCAGTCAGTGAGTCAGGACAAGATGTGTGGAACACTTGCTTTTTAAAGCACTTACATATTATGATTCTTTAAAAATAGGACATAATTTAAGCTGTACTATCAACTTTAGCAAAGTCCTGGTTTGCCAAAAGCAGCTGCTTTTACTTCCCTTTTCAATGCCACCGGTTTTCTCCTCCTGGCACTTCCCTCATGCTCCCTCTACATGAGCTCAAGTTTTGGCTAACAAGCTAGGAGCCCCAGAAGCACAGGGCAAGCAGATCAACACAAAGGTGGGAGTGAGAATAAACCCAGCTTTCTCAACAACAGTCACTGTCAGCATGAGTTTGGGTGATGAGCATCCCGACTCAACACCAAGACTTGACCACTGTAAAATGCTTTCCATAGAAAGCAGAATTTCTACACAAAACAATCCGAATGTACATCAATATTTCATGTGGTTTTTCAGTATTATGCAAGGCTTACCATAAATTTCACCACATTCTCTATAAAACCAACTACTTCTGAATATGTGGCTTATTACAACTGCCACATGGAACACGTAGTACTCAACACCCTGGATTACAGAAAATCTCTCTAAAAGAAAAAACAAAAAAAGTTCTACTCATTCTAGGCTTGGTTATGCCTCAGAGTAACAAGGATTAAAGTAATTTAAAGTTGTATAACCAATTAGTTAAACATCAGGTTAATCCAAACACCCAAGCTCTGAGCCAAACTCCTCCCCTTGCCCTAGGCAACCTCCTTTACCTCAGGAGATCTTTCTCTAACCCAGATGATCTTCATTCCTATACACAAACTGCAGCACCTTACTGCAGGCTAACTATTCCCCATCTCTGATTATGTGCAACATCTATCTGTCCCTCTCCACTCAGCCCAGCAGATGCCATTTCTATTTCTCCATATTCTGAGGAACCTCGACAACCTTGTAAATTAGGATCTGAACACAGCAACTATTCCTTCACTCCTTCCAAGGAACAGTACAGGCCAAGAAGTAGCATTCCATGGGCATCAGATAATACAACTGTGCTCAATTTAACAGGGACAAAGCACATTTCTTCAAGCAAAACTATGCCCACAAACAGAATTCACCCAGGGAAATATTGTAGGCAAGTAAAGTGGAGTCACACAGTTATCTAAGTCTGAGTTTGTATGTGTCAGAATTGGTCTTTGTAGTCATTTGAGACACACAAAAAAAAAAAATATTAGGATTCCTAAGCTCTGTTCATAGCACAGGTGCTGAACAATGCAGGTAGCTTTTTAAAGTTCTAATCACAAGGAAAATTTTACAGGCACAGTTTCAATTCTAACCTCACCATAAGAATCACACTCTTTGTACGTGAACTTGTTATCAAAGTAGAGCACAGAAAAAGCAATAAAATTGGGGGGGAAATGTGCAAAGTATCAAGCTTGAGCACTAAAGTTTTTCTTACAGTTGTTTTAGAATATGTCCAAGCTCATAAAGAAATTGTTTTCAACAAATGACTTGCTGACTGCCCTAATTCTTCAGGTCTAATATGCAAGCAGATTATTGGCTGCTCTCCTCTTCCCAACACAAATCAATGGCTCTATCATATACTAGGAAACTCTTAAACGGTAAAAATACCCATACACCAGCTCTGAATTTGGTTTTGAACATATTACAAATACTTTTGCCTACTACAATTGTTTTCTTTTATCTGGAAACTAAATTCTGGTATTTATAAAGCTGCATATGAAATTAGATCTATTACCACAGTTCCACAGTACAAAAGCCAATCTGTTTACTGAACTACTCGTTTATCATTATATCAAATAAGTAGCAGACTAATTAAATTTTTCTCAGCAAATCATTTTCGTGTATGTTTTAAACTTGCTTTATGCAAATTAAAATCTTACCTGCATTAGTAGGACTGCCACAACGTATTCCACTTATGCTTTGGACAAAAATATGTTGCAATGCACTATATATGCAAATAAGCTTTGTTCTGTCATGCAGCATCCGGCATTTTGATACACAGTCAATTGCAGCAGCACCCAATCTTTTTAGGGCCCATTTTCTTTGCATAGCAGATGTAAACAGCTCATTTTCCAATAAATACATGTTCATATGGGCTGATTGTAAGTAAACAAGGCCAAACATCTGTTTAGTTATTAGCTTTGGTATCCATTTCTCTAACTTGCATTATCCCACTTAATTACCAACACCAAAGAAAGCCAGTAGAAGTCAGAGATTTCAAGTTGATGCGGTTAGTACGTAAAAGAAAAATAAAAGGAAACACTCAAAGCACTCTTCAAAGACCATCATGCAAGTGTTGCAGAAAGTTAAGCCCATCACCCATTTTCTGTTTACCCTTGCAAGGACTTAATTACACGTGCAGCACTCTTTGCATAGCACCCATTTAATCCATGCCACCAAAATGGTAAACTTGGTAGTTACCAATCATTTAGATGGGGTCAAAAGGGCTAATGCCTTAGATTGCTCTTAATCATAAGATATCCTCAGACAAACCTCCCCAGTCTTCATTCTGGCTCTACAAACAAAATCAAGCAGCAGTGAAAATGTAGTATCAACTACTAAATAAAAAAAAATAAAAAAGGCAAATAAAACCCAACATCCACCCAATCTTGTACAACTTATTTACATTTAAAATAAGACTTAAAAATATTCTAAACAATATACAAAAGTAAATTCAGTTATTTCACTTAAATCTGTTTCGGCTGTTATTCTTTAGATTAATACAATTTCAATAGGTTTTCCTAAAAGTCCACTGTTAAGAAAGCAAATACAAATGCACCAGAAGAAAACATCTATTCAAAGACTTCAAGGAGATGCATCAGAAAAACTCTAAAGTTTACTTTTCACTTCTCAACCGGGTACAGGATATTGGTACCTTAAAAGAGTATGATGTAAAGAGTTCTTTAGAAAGCTTCAGTCGTGCATGAAGGAATTTTAATTCAAAGATTTTACTTTTTTAAAGAGCAGTTGTTCATTACTGGAACAGATTAAAAGCATAATAGAAGACAAAATTTACATATATTTCATTCAGTCATTAACTGTCACACAGTATTATTATTAACATAAATAAGACTTGTTTCATGAAGAAGTTGCAGTCAACCTATCATCCTTGAAGTAATGTAACAATTTAATTCAAAATTCATATTTATTAAGTCACCACTGTTACTTGCTGAGTAGTCACTTTCATGTTGTATTGCTTAGTGCAAAAAGTTCAACATTTTCACTTGAATCAATCCATCTGTTAATCAAACATACTTAGAATTCTCAAAGAGTTGTGAACAATAGGTCTTCTCAGATTATTTTTTGCCTTTTAATATCAAATTTTCAGCCTTTATAAAACTTAATATACACACTTTTATTGTATCTTGATATCCATCACCAGAACTACTATTGTTGCTAGACAGCTTGGCAACAAAAAATATAGCTTCTCCCTTAAAAATAAATAAAAGCCCTAAAACATACCAGCAATGTGCCCCAACATCTGTACAACACACAGAGAAGACCACAAAGAAATGAGAATCTAAAACCAAACACAACAGGATGCCTCCTGGGGACATTTGTACTCTTTTCACCTAATATTCTCTGGCATTCTAAGACCATCTCACAGGTAGTGAGAATTCTAGGAAAGGGTAGTAGCACTGCAACATGATACATCATCTCAGACAACAGAGTAAAAATGGAATTTTCTCCTCACAATCTTAAGATCCAAACATCAACATTGATCTTTTCAACATCCTGCCACATCCAATGAACTTGTTCTATTAAAATGCAAATTAATGTGAGCATTCAGAAAGAGCACCTGATTTTGAAGATAAGATACTCCTTACTCCTGAGCAGCCTTCTGCAATTGTTCACTGGATTTACTATGCTAATTGATGAGCAGCACATGACTAAACTCCTGAAAACAGCTATGGCACATGCAGCAATGCTAAAATTCTCATTGCATCACCCTGACACAGTGCTTCTATTGCTGAGGACAGGACAATGTCTCTGGAAAAGAATCTATCAGTTGAATGTACAGAATAAATACATCCTTATTAGAATTATAATCTACAAAGAGTTCGGTGTATTGTTAATATACCCTCAACAGTGCTACAAGAATTGCTAATATCAATAAATGATCAAGTTCACAGTTTAGAAACTGATCAGTAATGGCATTCACATCAGAGAGGGTACTGGATAGTTAGGAGACATCAAGGACTGCCTATGCTAATTTGTCTTTTTTTTAGTTGAAACTTTCTGATATTTCAATTTGCAAAGCTTAATGAATGCATATTTAACACTTATGAAAGACTTCTTCAACTTGTTGAGGCTTAACATCTTCTAATTTTGATTTCTTTGATGTAATAGAATTAGTCACATCTTACATACATACACACTTGAAGAAACAACAAAAAAAAAAATCAGACTGAGCAAGGGAAGAGGTCAAAGCGTAGTAATGCTAACTTCCTGGACACTCTGACACTTTTTCAAGAAGATATTTAAATCTTAAAACGTTAACCTCTCTTCCCCCATTACTATTTGGGAAAAAGAGATGCAGATTCTACTGTTCCTTTTCTAGAATACTTTCTATTGCCTTAAACATGAAAGTGTAATTTGGTCAGTATTTACAGGAAAGCCTACTCTGCAGCGCAAGGAGGAGAGTTTAAAATTATCTATTAAAAATACAGAAATATCAAGGTTTACAGACCTGTCTGCTACAATTAAATTCAGAAACCTTTAGAGGTTTGTTCCTAAGAGCTGCATGCAGCTCTCCAGATGGGGTCTCACCAGGGCAGGGCAGAAGGGCAGAATGCTCTCCCTTGACCTGCTACTGATGCAGCCCTGGGCAGAACTGGCTTTCTGGGCTGCACACACACATTGCCAGGTCATGTCCAGCCTCTCATCCATCAACACCCCCAAGTCCCTCTCAGCTGCTCTTGACCTGCTCACCCTCCAGCCTGTAGAGATACCAGGGATTGCCTTGAGCCAGGTGCAGCATCTTGTACTTGAGCTTGTAGAACTTGCTGAGATTCCTAGGGGCCCACTTCTCCAGCTTTGCCATCCAGGTCCCTCTGGACGGTGTCCCATCCTTCATGAGTGTCAACTGCACCACTCGGCTTGGTGTCACCTGCCAATCCCTCTATGTCACTAACCAAGATATCAAACAGCACTGGTCCCATTGCTGACCCCTGAGGAACACCACTGAAATGCATTAGGACCCTGAGCCATTGACTCCTATCCTTTGGATGTAACTGTCCCATCAAATCCACCCCTCTTGAATTTAGAGAGAGCAATGCTATGGGGAACTGTGCCCAGATAAATGGCATCTGTAGCCCTCCCCTGGCCCACTGACAGAGTTGCTCCATTATAAAAGGCCAACCCAGAGAAGGGGTTGGCAGCACTTGCCCTTGGTGGAGCCATGCTGGCTGTCCTAAATCACCTCCCTGGCTTCCATGTGCCCTAGCACAGCTCCTAAGAGGATCTGGTCCATGATCCTTCCAGGTATGGACAGAAGTCAGGATGACAGCTTGGTAGTTTCCAGTCCTCCTTTCTACCCTTTTTGAAATGGGTACAAAGCTTCCCTCTTCCCAGTCACCTGGGACTGCCTCTGATTGCCATGACTTTTTTGAGTGTCATGGAGAGTGCCAAACACTCTAACAGCACTGTAACCCCTTTCTTCTATAAATACATCTCCAGAGACTCAGTTCTGAAACGCATTTTACAAAAGCATCAGCTACCAAAACACTACAACTTGTTCTTCTGTGAGTTGGGAGGGATTCCGAATCCATAAAAATCATAGCTATTTCCTAATCCCTAAATAATGAACCAAAAATCTATCATTTCTCATTCACAGCAACTCTCATAGGTTGATATATATATGTATCTTCTAAAATGTAAATGTAGATCATTATCTGTGCCTAAAATCAAGCAGATGCATGTCTTAAAATTGCAATGACCAACTAATCAACAAAGCTGACCACCTGAAAGTGAGACTGAAGTTATATGTGAAGAGAAGATGACAGTCAAGGCAGTTGGATCTCCATGATAATAAAGACTTCATTATTCATTCTTGTTTCACATTCAGGGGAACACAGGTACAGCCAAGGCAAATAATGCCACTGCCAACTGAGGAAGGCAGTCCATTTCAACAGTTCATATTTAAGAAAAAACATTAAGTGAAGACTGAATTAATTGCATTCATTGTGGTCAGTTTCTCAGGCAAATGGTAATAAAAAGATGCTTACGAAGGCTGTTTCCTAAATCAGACAAAATCCCTTATACTCACTCCCACCCACTGGAGGCATAAATATAAGAATTTTTACAGTGCTAATGACAAAATTAAGGAGTTTTGGCACATCTCAAGAACAACCTAATACCTACTATTATGCATACTTTAAAACCTATGGTTTCCAATAAGCACATTTCATCTCTAATAAGAAAATTCTCATAGCATATGCAGGAAATTCACCAGAGTTTCATTTCCAAAGATGCTCATTCTAAACCCAAAAGCTTAAATCTATGCAGCAACCCTAAGCATCTGAGGCAAGTCAGCCAACATGAACACTGTCAGCACCCTTCTGGATATAGGATGAGGCAAGGATTTGAAAGCAAAGAAAATAAGGTTAATTGATAGCTTATCTCTTATTCTTCATGTGGAAGGACTAGTAAATATTGCCTGAGGCCAAACTGCAAGAGCCTAAGAAAAAAAACATTCACATAGCTTTTAAGTTTTTGATCATTACTGAAGTAGTGACACAAACAAGCAAGTCTGATTTGTGGAGACTCGTTGGCCTTTTTATTTAGAAACCTCTTTAAAAATATATATTTTTAAGTATTTAGATGTTCTGCAACCAAGTATTAAAAGTTACACAAAAAATCCTACAAAAGAACAGTGGTGAACAAAATGGGGATGATTTCCAAAATATTCTTCTAAAATTTGCCTTAGATAATCAACAAAAACCATTTTCATTCATAGCCAATGTTTAGGAAATTTTTCCTACTTCAAATTAAGAGGAGCAAGTCTGTACAGATTTGCTTTAAAATATATACATGACTGCTCTGTTTAAATATTATAATTATTGACTCCTTAATTTCAACATTTTTGCACAGGAAACGACCACAAACCTCCAAGCACCATACTGAACTACTGAAGCCATCCAAAAAAACCCAGGGCAATTAGATTTTTGAGATAAATAAATCAAAATCTCTCTTTTGTATAGAACATCTATCATAGGTAGTTTCACGCCTTAAAAATCTCAAGTGTCACAAAATGATGCACAGGCTCATCTTTTAGCTGTTTCACACATCACATGTATATATTTAATTCATGCAACACCACACTGCATCTACCAATTTCCTCAGTATAATTGAGTTGTTCACACAAGCAAAAACTACCTTTTCAGCAGTGCATGCCTTTGTAATCACTAGTTAAGTATTAAAATCTCTCTAGCAAACAAGATACAAAATCATCAGCATTCTTTTGAGGAGAAACATTTCTACAATAGAGAGACAAGGAAGAATGGAAGCACTGGAGTTAATTACCTTTTACTACCCTTCATCTGGGTACCACTGCCAATACTGATGACTGACTGCTGATAAGTTATCAGGTGGCAATAAATATGGGGGAGGCGTTAGGGAATGAATACTTGAACTAAGTACATTCCTAAAGAACTAACAAGAATGTGAAGGTGAGAGGGGTTAAACAAGTTGGTGTGCTTCCGTCACACAATCTGTAGCAGTTAGTGAAGGGAGCTCACAGCACCAAGAACTTTATGACAAACTGAAGTAGGTGCTCAGACATAGAAGTACATCCTGGGAAACTTCAACAGAAAATAGAAGTAGGAAAGGCTACTTAAGAACTAATTCACTACTCAGCAATTTGTGCCTTAGTGTATTTCCTCCTAACATTACACAAACAGTCACTTAATGGATCTGTAATGATTTTCTTTTGTGTAAGTATTCTTTACAGCTCTTCATCTTTAAGGTACTTCAGACACCAATGCCTGTAGCATTATTAATTAATAATGTTGTGTACTCAATTAATACTATTGTGTATTTATCTATATATGTGTATGTGTGTACATATGTACATATACATGTTTGGCAATTTGAGTATTCACAGGGCCAAATAATTACTTTGTTGCACATAACGAAAATCTGAATGGTCAAAAGCAAACACACGACAAACCTGCTAAAAATATGTTTTGCATTTGGAATTACATCATGTTTCAGTCTGGTAGTTCTGAAGTCTTCTGGGAAGCAGGTATTAACCCAAAATACTAAAAATTCTCCACATGTGAGAAACTTATTTTAACAACTCTCTTCATCAAACCCAGCATTTACATAGCAGCAGTTGATACAAAACCAATTTTCCATAGAAAATAGTCCAAATTTATCGGAAGCTCAATTTAATTTGAACCCTGACTTTTACTATAGGGAGTAGAGTTATACTTGATCAACAGTCAATACAACTAAGAATGAAAAACACAGAAGCCCAATGTAGGACTCCAGTGGTGCTGTGATAAACTGCTACATTTCAAGTTAATCAAAATTATTTAATAAACATTGGCAACTGAAAATCTCCTAAAGATGGGGAAAGGAAGGGTAATCAGAGTAAAGCTACCAGGGTTAAGGAAAAGTCTCACATTGAAAAAGTGATATTTCCCTTTGTCTAAGATTTTTAACTTCAAGTTATATTATTAAGAAATTATATTCTCTGTAAAAAGAGAATGTTTGTTGCTTGGAAAGAAAAAAAGTAATGAATCCCTAGAAATGTATTTTTCTTTAGACCAGCCCACACTCAAAAGTAGTGAAAATAAAGTTCAAAAACATAACAATGAGAAAGAATATAGTTATTCTACTTTATGTACAATTAACTGTATTTGCAGGAGACAAACCGGAATATGTAACTAATCTGCTACATATGTTTCCATATAAAGAGCAAAAGATTTTACGAGAATGAACACATTTTTGTCCCCTCTTTGTAAACTGCAACAGGACTTCTGGTTAAAATAATTCCTACAAAGAGTAAAGAGGACTTAAATTGAATCAGAACACAAGAAGTAAATAAGTGCATGTATTTTCTTTCTAGAAAATTAGGGTAGCAAATCTGTGTGTAATGGCTGACCTTGTTCATGACAAGAACTTTAATGTGTAGTGGATCTGCATGTATTCTGAAGGGATTAAAAAAAAACAGCTACCATGGTAAAGAACACCTTGTGCTTCCCCATCCTACTAATACTATGTCCAACAAAAGACTACCAAGAGGAACACAGAAGGCTTGTAAAAGAATTAAGCACTTAGCTCATAGGAGAAAATAACAAACTGAAGGCTCATGTAGGGGGAAATAGAGTAACTTGGATCTATATAGCATCAAAACTGTAAACCTCAGTAGACTTTAAAAAATAAAGGTGAACCATCCCTGTTAAAGTATATGTTCACTGATTTGCACACAAGACTTGATGATTCTGCAGCACACCACAATTTTTGATTCCCATTCAGACATTCAAGGACCTTAACAATGTACATTTCAGTAAGGAAAAAAAAAAAAACCAAACAAAATCAGATAAACCCAAAATAACCAGCACAGAATGGAGAAATATGGAGAAATTAAATTAAGCTTTTCTATACCATTGAACCCCTTCACATCAAATGTTTTTTTAAAAAATGGTAGACATGCAATCCATCATTCTTCAGTTATAATAACAAACAACAAAAGCATTCAAAGTGAAAAAAAAAGTTCTTATACTTTATTTTGTATGTTTCTATGGCACTACTATCACTGCTTTGTCAGCTTGGAAATGTTCCAGAGTAAGCAGCCTACAGCAGAAAAGCAGGTCTAAGAACTAATCAGAACTATACCTGAACAAGTCTCAAAGAAGAGAGTCTAGCTTCTGGATTTCAGCAATGAAAAAGTAAAGAAGTGGACATGCATCAAGTATGAGAAAAAAATTAATGGTTAATAAATAAAAAGAAGGAATGAAAGACACATGAACAACTCTAAGTTAAATTAACATGATCTACAATTATCTAGGTACAAACACAGAACAGCCACTTGCATTTACTAGCAGAACATGAAGTCACAGTAGGTTACAAAGTCAACATGCCAAACCAAACGAAAAGAGCAGCTAACATCATCCTATTGCACACTTAAGACAACCAGCTGAAACTACATGCTAAGCATGCTACAAAATACCTTCTAGAAGCTTAGAGGAACAGGAGGTTTCTGAGTCCCAGCCTACCATGCTGACACTGTGGCCAGAGAAGCTGGGTGTGCTTACCTCCTGTAAGAGATCTGCTTGTTCGATGGCTTTAAGAACATTTTTCTTGGATGTCTCCTGAACTTCCCCTCCTAAAAGGAACTCATCCAAAATGAAATAGGCTTTTTCAAAATTGAAGATGATATCAAGTTCACAGACCTAAAAAGAACATCAGGCATTATTGCAAAGTGGAAGGACACTCTCACTTGAGGTATATCCTCTCACAAAACTTAACTTGTTCACAGCTTCACCAAGTTTTACCAAATCATGATGTTAGCCTAAGGCTGTAACCTTGTAAGGACTGGGACAATAATAAAAGTCACACCTTGGAGGATAAAAAAAACATCAGATTTTTTCTTCAGTTAAAAACAGCTACAGCAACCTCTGAAAAAAGCTTTCACTGTTAAAAAGGCACCAATGCACAGCAGTCTGTAAGACACAGCTCCTCAGGACACAAGAGAACATTCCCTATAGAAGTTCTCCTGTTGCCTGCAGTATGCAAAGGCAGCTCACACAGTCTTACAGAGAGATATGAAAATAAATAATCTCAGATTTCTTGTTCAGTCTGCATTTCATAGTCAGAAGGCCTATGAAGGAAGGCAGAATGAGCAGCAGTTTTTCTAGGAGTGTTCATGTACATTACTGTAGCAGTTTGTGTTTGCTGTCTGGGTAAACAGATGTCTCTCACACCTTTCCTTACCATTCCTGCTCCTTCACAACCAACTGCCTCCTCTGGAAGCACATGTAAGAGGTGCTCACACTAGAGCAGTGCCAGGGGAAGAAAAGCTTCCTGTTAAGAGTAAGATTTTATCTGACCCCCAAGTTAGACTACTATGAAATGAAACAAATGCAGGCAATTAACACCAGATAAATGAAAGTTCTTCTACAAATCAATAATTTAATTTTGTATTTTAATAGAGGCAACCATCAGCTTAGTTTGGCCAAGCAAGCCACACAAAATGTATTAAATATACCTTTCAATTACTAGTTGGTTATGTTCCTGTAAAAATGTTGTGGGCATAAAAAGAAATGCCAAAACATAAAGAAACGTAACTCACACTGCCAAAATACTTGTCAAGAAGTTCTACATAGCGATGAATTATTTCCAGAGTTATTAGTTCATTGTCCTGATCTTCAATTGCACAGCAGAAATAGAGGCTTGCATATCTGCAATAACAAAATAATCCTGATGTTAGCATACAAGCATAAGCAAAATGAATGCACATGAGGAGGATCACATTCTCAGCAGTCCTTCATACTCAAGTTCAGCATATTGGTATCCAAATCATAACCAAGCAAGTCCTGCCAAAGAATGTCTTCTGGTCTGTCAGCCACATACGTGTACATGGGTGTTTTGTCTCTGAGTCAAGCATGACTTCCCTCTCTGCCATCCTTTAGCTGACAGAACTAAAATAGCCAAAGAGGTGGTTGGAAAACTAAATATATTTGATTTGTGGTATCATGACAGAGTTCTGAGATGACACACCTTCTCTTCTCTCTCTAACATCCACACACCAGTATATTAACCAACTGATCCCATGTTAAACTATCATTATGTAAGCTATACACAGATAATAAAAACCATAATGCATCAAGAAAGATAGACTGAATTAGCCATTAGGGTTTGGTCTTCACAGAGAATTTTAAAAACTCAAAAACTCCAAAACAAACACCAATGTCATCCACCCCAACTACTACTAAGTCAACAATGCAATTCCTACTAACTGTCCTAGCATCAGACTGATGAGAGGCCATCAAATAGTTTCTAGCATCCACTTCCATCTTGGAAGACAGGGAAGTCATAACTTCAGATATGATCCAGTTCCACTTCAACAAAAAGACCATCCAATTCTACTGTGCTCTATTATATATTTGTTCAAGCCACGTTTAAAGAAACCTAATAAAATAAAAAAACAAACAAAGCCGGAATGAAAGCTGAAAACCCCATTTAGTCTTTTCTAACATGCCAAAACCATATGCCTTTCAGTCACACGTGGCACAAACCAGATTTCAAGTGCCACCTGTTGCAACTGCTAATTTACACAAACCAGAAACAGCTTTTGTTTGCCTCTAGACGGGACAACTGGCCCTATTAAGCACTCCTGTGCAGCCAACCCTACTGAAAAATAAGTCATCCAGATATGAACACCTAGTTTAAGGTGCATAGTTGTTTCCCATACAGAGAAACCCATCCATCTTTTAAACATTAAACATATTTTATCAGCTGGGACTTGTCAGACTTTTTAGAAGTTAGAAATTCTGAAAAAACTCTGCTGTATTTTCAGTTATGTTGAATTTCATCTCCAAGACACCTATCCAGTGCCATTTACGATCTGAAAATGTCCCCCCTTCTCCCGCTCTGCTCCAAATCAAATTGCTACAGCTTCTACATGAAAGATTAATCAGAATAGCTCTCATACAAAATCTTTAAACTACTATAAAATATTATTGCCTATCCTACCACAAAACATGATGGGGGAAGAGAGGAAGACACCTCCAGTGAAGGACACCTTCATTCCTCTCTCTTTCATCTCTTCACCACAGGGATTCATCAGCTCATCGCAAGTCCTATGTGAGCACAGTTCTTTTGATTCTGCATTGTTCTGTTTATGCCTCACTAATTTTTCAAGGACATTTACAGTCATTGTAGTAGCTTGCAACATTCAATCTGTATAAGGAACCTAAACTATTTTTAAAAGTATTGGAAAGAAATATTATAAAGAAAAAACGTGCTTTCAAACTTACTGAGGAATCTGTAAATCAAGCTCCATGTTATCATATTTCATTGTAGCAAAAAAGAGCATTGACACATTATTTGATATTTGCACTAATCACCAGCACTCAGGCCAAATCCATGTAAACAAAGCCTTTCATCACCTGCACAAGAGCAGCACTGATTATGATGAAGTGCAGTTCAACTGTTTCCTTACAGTGCTTAAACACAAGTTGAACCACGTACCAACATGCCTTACAAATCAAATTTGACTCAAATATTTTAAGTTTATTCACATGGGAAACTCCATCTCTGCTCCTCTAGTACTTAGGAGTCTCTCTTGACACACAGAACAATTTTATGGAAAAAGAAGGGAGGAGGGGAGGGAGAGAGGGAGTCCAACACTAAATACTTTCTCAGAACATGGTCTGCTCTCAGTGTCCTCATTTAAGAGCGCACAAAACATACTTTCAAAAGACTGTATTTGGCAGCTAGCAAGTAGACTGCACATTCAAGTCCTGCCAACTGCAGTTCTGGAGAAATAAGACCAAGAAACAAAAACTACTAAGTGGGTATCAACACAAAATGGAGGCATGGGTATCTACTATTATATGCAGAGAATATTTTGGTATTTATTTTTTAAGTAGCAACCATAACTAATGGATCCCTACTCAACAAAAGCAAACAAATGCAGATTTAATGAGCCTAAATGGCAAAAGGCAGAAGAGTAAAAACAAGTCATACCAAAGGGCATGAGCATACTACAAAGGAATGCTTCAGATCCAAATTCTCAGAGGCATTATTTTAATTTTTTTTCCCCTGCAGGAAAGGCTTCAGAAAAAAAAGCCTCAACTTATAATCCACAGCAGACACTGGAAGTTTTGCCAAGTGCAGAAGTTTATATGGACAGTATCCACACAAAGACAAGCAGATTACTTGGGCTCAAAAAGATTTCTGCTCTGCAGAAACAGCTTCTTCTTAATGGGCCTGACAGAAACCTTCAAATGCACCCGATGAAAAGGCAAATCCTGATAGAAAAGTACATTCCCAGAAGTAAATAAAGTGTAGTCTGTAAGAAACATTCTGCCTTTTTTATTCCTATTGTAGTTCTGGTCTTTTTTTTATCTCACTAAACATTATTAAAATAATCATCAGACTCAGTTCAGCTGCTTGCCCTCATTTAGGAAATGAGGGCAATATTTTATGATAAATATCCTCCACCTACCAGAAAGGAGACCAAAACCAGAGAGACCAAACAATGTTTGGATCAAATCACCTGAAAATGTAATACAGGATTAAAGAAGAAAAAGGTAACACAGCAGGTGTAAATACTTATGCAGATTCCTGCCTTCAGACAGATGGCCTCGAGATTTTTCTTTTCTGACAGGAAACAAATCCATGCATCTTTCCCTCAAGAGCTGCAATAATTCAGCAGTGGGAAGCCTCAAAACAGGCAGGCAATACTTCAGCAGAGTTCTCTTCTGCTCTCACAGCCAGGCTCAGTAACTCTGCTGAGAGATCAGGTCACTGTGGGCAGAGCACAACTTACAAATCCTACCAGCTCAGCGCTGCTCTCCCTGATGAGGGAGCACCTGCTTCAAGTCATCCCTGCAAGTTCAGCACCAGCTAAGCCTGCAAACAAGCCATAAGTCTGTCAGCATCTAAGTCACTTGGCATGTAGTTCCTAATTGTGGAAGTTTAAAGCTTACAAAGTTTGGAAAGAATAGAACTGAACTCTAAATGACAAGGAGGAGGCAGAAAAGTGTTTAATGAGCCCAAGAATCTGTGGTTGGCTGCTGGCTAACCCAATGAAAACTGGGACAACTAATAAGCTGTGCTTGACGTAAGGGTTTTTTCTTGCCCCACAACTTTACATATTTCTTTAAAAAACCATGGACTTTGAGGCTCCAGGATATAGTCTATCAAAGTGAAACACTTTTCCAGTTTCTTATTTCAGCAAGGCTATAGCCCCCAGCAGTTTCAAAATGAACAAAAATTTTATTCTGCTAATTCTCTAAGACAAAGCTGTTGCTTCTTTATACAAAGGTCCTCCTAGTGCCACACAAGCTAAAACTCTGTACAAAGAAGAGCTGATCTAATTAAATTTATCCAGTCCAAGTATCTAATTCACTAAAATCATTGCATTCAGCCAGTTTTACAAAGCTACCTGACTAACATCACAGTAATACTTTGAAGAGGTACAACTGGCTGCTAAGTTATACATAAGGAAAAAGAGGGATCATGCCAAGCTGGGCACATCCACTGGCCACATGGCTGTACATTCAGCTCACAACACCTGAAGAGACACAGTACCTGCACAATGGTTCTTTCATTGCTTCTTTCAGTGGAGGGAGGGTAGAAAGAAAATTTTGAAACTTATTCTAAATCTTTAACACAACCTCTGATTATGGTTATGTCGTGAAAAAGTAAAAGACAACTGCCACATCAAGAGAGCAATAGCTATTGTAGTTTCATAATATCATATTCCAAATACAGTTCCAAACTGACACATAAAAGCAAAGCCACAATCCTTAATCAAATAACTAAATAACTAAACTATGTCCCGTAAATGCAGCTAAACAAATGCTAACCAAGTAAAATTTATATAAAAGAGGTTTTTCTCCAAGTTCTGACTTTGACTGCAACATACTACACAATGAAAATAACTCATATTGCCAGAAGTTACAATTGTGAACAGAAGTCTTCCAAGAAAAAATTAGAAATTTTAACATTTAACACATTTTTTCGGCCACAGGGGGAAAGCTGCATGAACTTCTACCCTATATGCTCCAAAACCACTATGTTACTTTTTAAATGACAAACTGTGAAGAGCACACACATCAGCTGTGCTTGTTAAGTTTCTAATCAGCTGTCTGCAGATGATTCCCCCTCTATTTTCATAAACCATAATTGTGGTTGGCTTCCCATATTTAATTTTTTATTTTCCCAGCAAGTCACTTCAAATCTCTATGCTTCTTGAAGTTAGAAGCCCACATTCTCTTTTTAATCTTCTGGTGTCTATCAGCCTGAAAAACTATCTTCCAAAGCAGCTACAGAATACATAGAAGCCAATTCACACACCATGACAAAAGCTGGGCACCTTTCTGTCTGTGCTCTGTAGTGCTGAAGGAAAAAAACTTTATAAGGCAATGACTGAGCCTGTGTTGCAGCCATTATAAATGGTACATGTATGAAACCAGAGGGAAATAAAAGCTACATCACCTACATTTAAATGAATTTTAAGATCTATTTCTTTGAAAATTCAGAAAACATCCTATAAAGAGAAAATGTTACAGAGCTAAGGAGGTTAATCAAAATAGCCCAGCAGTCTTAATAAATGTTAAGTATCATAAGGAAGTTAAAGCTCCTGTCTTGCCAACTGCTGCATTTAACTTCATTTTATTCCTTCAAAAAGGTATGATGAGACCCTGAATACAGCTCTGATACTGCCAAACATTCTCTGAGCTGCAATATCTAGGTTCAATTCTCCTACCTGTGAAAAACAAACACACTCTAAAAAGAGAAAAAGCACATAAATTCCAAGAATTTAAGATGCAAAATAACAATAGGCACATACTTTCACAACTTCTACTGTAAAACATTTGCACCAGCAGGTTCAGATCACTCCCAGCAATAGATCAGACAAGAACAAATCTTAGCAGAAATCCTCTGGAGACGCTCAAGAGGAACTGTGAGCACCTTTTGCAATTTCACAAGCCACAGAGTTCCTTCTGGTGTGTTTTGCTTTTAGCCCATCACCTTCTCAGCTATAAAAAGTCACCCTTTACAAAGAAATCATACTAGCTGGTGCTCATCATCTTTAACTATGATGCAGTGATGGGAACAAGTCCCACAAACCTAAGGGCTGTTAGTGTTACCAGAGACAGAGGTTTAAAATATCATCGCTTACACCTAGTCCTTCTGGTGATGTTTCAGTCAAAAAAAGAGTTGAGATGTTCATTAGCTTGGTACAAGCTCATCTTCAGCAGTTCCACAGGCTCTCTGTGCCAGACTGGTCTGCAGAGAGTGAAAAAAGCTACTGCAGTCAGCTGTGCACACCAGCAGTCCAGCAGACAGACTGCAGTACTTAGACCATTTTTAGCCAGACATAGATGTCTCCCAGCAAATTTCTTCATTCTCCTTGACCACAGGACCCACAACACACCACTGAGATGCAAGAACTCCACAACATTCAGCAACTCAAACAGTCCTACCCCAATTCCCACCAGCTCCTGGACACAAAAGGACATGGCAAGGAGTTGTTAACAGCAACAAACAGGGAGGGAAAGCAGCTGTGTGGAAGCATCCCCACAACAACTACTGCTGTTCAAGACTGGGTAAGGAAGGAAACAGACTGGCCTACTCATGTCTCATTTTTCTGATTTAGTCCCATGAATGCCCAGCTGAAAAGGCACTTGCAGGCATTAACATGGAAGGAAGCACACAAGTGTTTGAGCAAGCTTGTCTACATACATGTTCTAGGAGTTTTGTGAGGCAATCAAGAGGCAGGAGAAACTGTCTGCTATTAGCATACCTTCATGCATTGTTTCTCCTCTTTTCTCCTGTGTTGAAGAACTACATGCATTAGGCAGACCAGCAATACTCACACATGTATCTTCACACAAACCAATGTATGTATGAGAGCAGCACTGAAAACATCTAAACACATTTGCTTCTACCCATTTCTTATCCTTAAGAAGAGTTACAAACTGATCATTTCTGCTCCAGTCCTTTCTGTCTTATCTACAGGGAATACAACAATATTTACTGTGGGGCACAAACTATCTACCATCTCCATGAGAAAACAGGAATGCATAAACATTCTCAGGTTTACAACTAACTAGGGAAGAGAGATAACTCAAGGCTTTGTAGCACCACCTTTAGCTGGGAGAGATGCAGCATACCACATCAGGAGGAGGATTACTGTTATTTCTGGAGAAGAATTATGCTCACACCACTACACTCTGATACATTCTAAAGATCAGCAAAAAGCTAAAAAATGCCTGCCAAATAGTCCTACAAAGGTTAGGGAACACCTGAAAAATGAATTTATTGTGAAGAAAATTATATAGTACTTCCATCAAAAGAAAGCTAGCCACGATTTTTTTCAATAATGAAGAATCGCTTTTTGTACATACAGGGGAGGAAAAACCCCAAAAAAAAGGCAACACCCGAACGAAGTACTATGAAAAACTATTTCCTTATTTCTAGAAGCCTTTAAAAGCAAGTTACATTTTCAGGTGATTTATGAAACCACTTCTTGAGGTAAATATTTATAAAATTTTTATCACTTATTAAATCTGAAATGTGTACAAATAGGAAGTATGTACGTACTGCATGACTCTAAACAGACTACCAGGAAGAACTGCCACTCCTTATAAAAATAGGAGGAAAGCTCATTTCTTCAGTACATTTCTCAATGCATGAGTGATTTTCCACACATGAATGACTCCTGCTTGGTTATCAAATTAGATGCAAGAGAAAAGTCAGTCTTCTCTGTAACCAGCAGAGGGAAGTAAAAAAAAAAAACCAAAAACAAACAACAAAACAAGAACAACCTTCATTATTTTCTTGCTACTTAATACAAGGTTTGTAATGTATGGCAATTACGAGGTTAGTGAGACAGAACCACCTTTTGTAGACAATCTTCAGGTCTCTCCATTCCAGGAAGCTGCACATTTTCGGTTTGCGGGCTAATACTGTTTGAACAAGTTCCCTTGTGATTTTCTTCTTTTCTTTGTCAGATAATGGGACATACCACTTCTGGAGTCTCAGTTTCCCCTGGCGACTAAAAAGCAACATAAACTGCATCTGTTGAATTGGAAGGAGGGGAAAAAAAGAAAAGCATTAATCTCAGTCTCCGAGTTTCGAAAAGATTTGAGAAAAACCAAGCAGGAAGCAAGTCGGACATCAAAACTATTTTATATATTTCTATAGCACTAGCAGATGTTACACAAGACTTGGAAGTAGCAATGATACAAAGGATTCTGCAGAGCAAGGTTAGTCAAGCCCAAGGCAGAAGAAAGCGCACACAAGTTTCAGAAGGGTGTCAGAACCATGGGCTGGGGAGTGAATATACCCCAATTTCAGACCAGCCACGTCCAGCACTCCTATGGTTTCATTTGCGTTTTCCACCCAAAATGACAGAAAAACAGCACAGCAGACTCTTCCAATACCCAACCTCATTTCCAATTCAGCCGATTAGAGCCTTAGAGGAGCAATTTGCACTTAAAATCTTTCTGAAAAGCCTCGGAATACTTTAAAAGACATCAAACCTCCCAGCGGAGAGTCCTACGGCACAGAAAAGCCCTGTCTTTTCCCACGTTACACAAAAGGAGAGATTAAGTGCTTTCCCTGCGGTCCTATGTTCCAGCTCTCGCTTCCTCTAAAGGAGTGATGTTGCAATTATATTTTAAGAGGAACTTGCCGGGCTGTGTTTTCCAGCAGGGGTAACATTAAATGAAAAGGCTCAAGGTTTTTTCTTTTGCCTTTTTGCTCGAAGTTGTATCAGGCTGGAGAAGTTTCCCAGGCAATATGACAGACATGAAATACGATGCTAAAGCCCAGCCTGGTCCCGG
Source organism: Zonotrichia leucophrys gambelii (assembly GCF_028769735.1). Classification (NCBI taxonomy): domain Eukaryota; kingdom Metazoa; phylum Chordata; class Aves; order Passeriformes; family Passerellidae; genus Zonotrichia; species Zonotrichia leucophrys. The sequence continues at coordinate 17,920,605 of NC_088169.1, read as the reverse complement.
GTGACAAGCGTGACCAGCGCCAGCCGCGACGAGCGGCGGCCGCGCCCGCAGCGGCTCCGCGGTGCCAGGGCGGGGGCAGAGCCCCGCAGCCCCCGCAGCCTCCCCACATCCCGCCTCGCCTCCCCGCCGGCCCCAGCACCGCCCCGGCTCCCCCGGCGCGGAGCGGGCGGCTCGGGAGGAGAGCCCGGCTGCGCGCGGCTGTGCTCACCGTGCCCGGGGATAGTGGAGCTGAGGCGGAGAAGAAGCAGGCACCTCTGCCCACAGCGGTACCGCCGATGTTGCCGCCGCGGCCGCCGAGCGGGACTGAGGGAGGGGTCGGGAGGGGACGGGAGGTGCCACCGCCGCGAGCGCGCGCGCGCCTCAACGGCCGCCCCCCCTCGGGCAGGTCAGGGGCGGGGCCGGGACCGCGGGGGGGCGGGGCCGGGATGGAGGGGGCGTGGCCCTAGCGCCTCCGGACAAAACTTTATCAGCGGCCGCGGGGGGGGGGAAACGGAGAGAGCTCGGCCGTCACCCAATCGGAGAGCTCAGCGCGCGGGCAGGGGGGAGGAGCGAAGCTATTCCGACCAATGAGAGGCAGGAAAAGGCGGGGAAGGCGGAGCTGGTGTTGGCGGCAGGAGGGGCTGGAGCAAGAGGCGGGGTTTAGATGCCCTAATCCGCGTGGCCCGAATTGCGATAAGGCAACGGCCGGCGCAGCAACAGCCAACCAGGAGGCGCGGTGCAGATAGCGGTCCGGGAGCAGCCAATGGGCGGGCGCGGCACGGAGCCGGGGAAATGACATCAGTCAATCAGGCGCTCGGAGACTGAGGCTCCTCCCCCGGCCCCGCCAGCCCCGAGCTGGAAGAGGAGGGGGGTAAAGGAGGGGCGGCCGAACGGCGCATGCGCCGTGCCGTGTTTGCTTCCAGCACGTGCGCGCCCGGAGGGCGGGGAGGCAGGGGGGCGGAGGCTGAGGGGGCGCGCGCCGGGCGGCGGAGGCGGAGGGGGCGCGCGCCGGGCGGGAGCGGTGGGGTTGCGTGTGAGGGGAGCGAGCCTGAGAGGGGATTGTCCTTCTGAGGGGAGCGACTCTATGTGGGGACCGACCCTGTGTGGAGATTGTCCTTCTAAAGGCGCCGACCCTGTGAGGGGACCTACCCTGTGAGGGGATTGTCATTCTGAGGGGACCGACCCTGTGTGGGGATTGTCCTTCTGAGGGGAGCGGCTCTCTGGGGATTGTCCTTCTGAGGGGACCGACCGTGTGAGGGGATTGCCGCTGCAAGGGGAGGTTTTCCCCCTAAAGTCACCTTGATTGCGAACTGCAGTTAGATTGGCAGGACCAGCCGCCGACAGGGATTTGGTGGTGTTGTGTTTCATTAATGCTTGGTTTTAAAATTATCATTCATGTGTATCTACACCTTTGCATGCTGAAACAGCTCCGTTTGGGGGTTTGGTTGGTTGGCCAGTTTTAGTTTCGTTGCGGGTTGGTGTTAAAATTCTAATGGAGGTGGGCTGAAAACATATTAGTTAGCTGGAAGAAACAGAGCGGTGTCTGCGAGACGAAGTCGGAACCCCTTATTATAAAATCAATGTTTCGAGCACCTAAAGCTCTCGGTATCGTCGCTGCTCACCACCACCCGCAGCAGTAAATGAACAGCAGAGCCCTGAGAGCTGATCCGACAGTGGTGTGACAGTGACCGACAGAGCCCGGGAAAGGGTCGTGCTCCCAAAGCAGCTTCCCCTCAGGAGCAACTCCCAGCGCCTCAGGATGTGTCACGCTTTTATTACTTTCTATTATTGACACTTTAAATAAGCGCCCATTCTTCTGGCTACGAAACGGCTATGGCAGCAGAAACTGGGGCTGGAAATGCTTTTGTGTAAAAATGTGCATGGCCTGAAAGGAAAGCCAATTTTCTGGCGTTTCAAGGAATGCTATAGTCAATTGTACTTGAGGAAAACTGCAGATGTATTCCTGATTTTATAGAAGAGGTTATAATTGTGAGAGTGAAGTGGCATGAGGACAAGGAGGTGTATGTGAAACCAAGCTGAATGGATCAGGCAATTGCAGTATTAGAGGTCGTGTAGAAAATGAGAGCTGCTGTTGTAGGGGCTTGTTCCTGTCACATTTAATGTTCATTGAGCAGCTGTCCCGTTCTCATGTTAACCTGCCTTTCATCAAGCACAGGAACAGTTGTGTGCGGATCTGTTACCTCCAAGAGGCTGCCCTTACACCAGGCTGTCACTTTGTCCTCAGCAGTTGCCAGGCTTTGCGGTTCTGCTTCTTTCCTGTGAGGTTATTCCATGGTCTAAAATACCCTGTTTTTCAGAAAACTTTCATAAACAATCCCTTTCCTAATCAGCACTTCCCTCGTCTTTGAATTCAGCATCGTGTATTTGGTGATTCTCTGAGTGCACGTACACTTCACGGGCTTTGAGATTTCTAAATCATAATTTAAGCTGGCAACCAACTTTTATTTCTCTTCATCTGTGCAACTTGATGTTTATTAGCATTGTTACGGTAATGTGAGCTCCAAAATGAATTTCTGAAGGAGTTACACCAGACCTGTGTTGTGATTTGTCACTTCCCAGCTCAGGGAAATATTTCTGCATATGGATCAAGCTATGCATTTTACAAACACATAGTTGATTAAAATCAAACTACCCAGCTAGTTCAAGAAATGCCTATATTTTGGTGGCATAATGTCTTGAAGCTTCAGCTTCAGATTTTTTTTTTTGTTTGTTTTTCAGTCCTGTATGTTTTTTCTTTTTTCTTCCTTTTTTTTTTTTTCCCCAGATTTTACTGCTCATTTACAGCATATCACTTCATACAGTGATACAAGGGCAATTGTTCCACTACTTTTCTCCCTTCTCTCTTTTACTTGGCTGGATTTCTTCAGATTGTAACCTGGAGTTTCTTCATGACATCTGGGCAGAATCACTCTGCTATACACAGTTTTGGGTGCTGTGATAAGGCATGTGAGCCCTGTGCTATGGGCACTGGTGGAAGCACTGGTGGAAACTCTAGCCAGGTGCAACTTGGCAGAAGCTCTTTGTCTTCCACAGCCTGTCCTACCTCCTCATCCCTATCTCAGACAGAGAGTGCAATGTTCTCAAGCCTGCTGGGATTGCCACTCACATGATCATTCCTTAACTCATTTCTTTCAAAATGACCCTGCTTATTTTAGGCAATTTAAGGTGTGATTCCATGTCAGGTCATCTAAACACCAACTTCTCCCACCCTCTCCTTCCATTCCCACCTCTGTGTTCCCATCACTTTTCCTGTTCTGGCACTATGGTGCATCTTCTATTGCCAACAAGGCTGGTTTTGGCTGTACAGGTGACTGAGGGAGTTGGCTTCAGGACTGAGCACCTGTATTGGGGGACAGTGACAGAGGTAATGCTGTCCCTTCTGTTCCTGCTGTTCTTTCAGGAACTTTCAGAAGACTTGCTGTTCACATTTTTTTTCAGTGTTAAAATTTGCACTAATTGTGCCTCTTAATACCAACTCCATCATTTTTTCCTCTATGACATTATCCTGTCACTTACCCATTAAACTAGAAATGTACTGAATTAGCTCTAATTATCAAATTGATAAAGATATATATGATGCTTACAACAATAATATGCCTTTGAGTATTCCACAAACCCGTGACAGTGCAAATGTCAATGCAGTCTAATTTTAGCATGACACAGTGAGTCTTCTGTTCATTAGCTTTTGTTCATTGTCTTATATCCTGCTTGATAATAATCCCCTGATTTATTTTGGATGGATTTTTTTTTTAGCTGCTATAGTTGGAGAATCCTTTGTATTCCATTTTAGATGTAAGGCAAGTCTTCGGAGGATATGTTCATTGACCATAAGACATTTGGGGTCTTCAGCCAAGAGTTTGCTTTGTAAGTTATTTCCAGCATGACTTGAGACACAGAAGAGAACTGCCTGGAGCTGGGGAGAGAGGCAGGAAGGAAGCTTACATCAAACAAGATTAAATTTGCTTGGGTTTGACTGCTGTGGTTTATGTCAATTTTGATGGGTTGGTTTGTTTGTTTGCTTTTATTTAATTAGACTATAGTTGTTTTGTCTGCAATAGTGGGTCTTATACAAAAATTAATGCCATAACCTCCTGGCATTTGGCACTTCATCCATGTTGTTATTGCCAAATCTAAAGCTCATAAAATAATTTTGATGTGTTTTCACTGTCAGCCAAAATGATGGGTAACATGAACTTTATAACATGAACTATTCAATAATTGCAATGGAAAATTTGCTTACTGAATTATAACAACTTTTATTTTTTTTCTTCACACAGTATTTTGTAAAGAAAGGGTTTGCTCCTTCCTCCTTTTCAGCCATCTCAGTACCTTACAGAGGAGGGTAGCATACTTTAAGAGTACATGCTGTGTTTTTGCAGTCCTCTGCTGAAGTAGGGTGTGGATGTGTGAGTAAGACTCACTTTACTGTTAATTTATCTTCTTGATGCTCAATATCAGGCTACATTTTCATCGACTGAATAACCGTGGAGTCATTATGAAGGCAGTAAGGACTGAGTTACTACCCTTGGAAGTGATTGCTGCTGGATTTTTGCCTCTCAAGCCTCCAAACAGGATGTCACGTTCCTATATACAGTTCCCTTCCCTCCCTGATGTGCTGTCTGAGTATTGGCCAAGCTATCAGTGTCCCATTATGATTCATGCAGAACACTAATTCCCATGGAACCAATGGAAGTATAAATGAGACCACAAAGAACAGTTCTCATTGCTCTGCTCCTTTTTTTTTTTTTTTTTTTTTACAGTGAGCAATCCCTCTTGATGAAATACTGTTAAGTGCAATCTAGTAGCCTGATTGCTGTGTGCTATTAAATCATCAGATCGTGCCTGGTGTCCTTACTCCTCTGTCTTTTCTTTGTAGGGGTTACCAGTTTGCCTGTCTTCCTCTTTTAAACACAGTTGGTTTTCAACAGACACATATGGCTCTCAGGAGCACAGATGCCAGGTCACATGTGTGACAGGCACAGCTCCAAAATATCATGGAGCTTTATCCCTGAAGCTAATTTTTCAGAGCTGAAGGAATAGCTTGAAGCTGAAGTGTGCAGCCTGGTTATGAGAATTACAGTCTAAACCATGCCTTACATGTGTCCTTTGCTTTGGAAAATAAAAACTTGCTTTTGAAAGCATCTGGATATGTAGAAATGAGGAAAGGGAGTATGGTAGATGCCAGTCAGTGAGGGCTTCCTCTTAGCTACCATATTTCTGAGCCTCAGCCTGGTGCAAGACACAGGAGCCATTTGAATAGGACACGCATGAACCAGCTGGCAGCACTGGCTGTGTTAGGCTAGTGAGCAGCAGATTTCTCTCTTATTTAGGTCATGTTCTTATCTTCTGCTTATCCATGTTTATATTGGAGTAGTGCTCAGAGGCCCCAAAAGTGAAGAAAATAACTGCACTGCAGACATTTATGAAGAAGTTGTTATGACTGCTAATGCTTCCTCCTGCTCCACTGCTACAAACTGCCATAGTGCAGCAAAGAACTGAGCAGTTTCTGAAGGAGGTGTGTGAGGAAACCTGAATTTTTAGCCTCACAAGAAAGTGGCTGGGAGGAATGGAGAGAGGAAAGGAGAGGAGGCTGGGATTTCTGAGACTGCATCAATGCTTTAAGGAGTTGTTCAATACTGCACCTCACATATATCTTGCTCATGCTTTGGCATCCTGAGAAAGCAGGTGCTGCTGCCACTGTGGTTTCTCAAGTGGCTGATGCTGCAGGTTAATGTGCTTGCTGTATCCATCCCCTCATATGAAGGAGTACCTGGACAGGCTTATGCAGAACCACTCAATGTTACCCAGGATGAAGATTTTTTTTTTAATATACCAGGGCATGACTTTGGATAGTACACTGGGGAAGTCTGACATTCCAAGGAAGACGCTGCAGCAGGTTTTCTGGTACGTAGTTTGGTCATCCAAAATCCACCCGGAGTCCTCATTTAGGTATCTGTCCACTTCAGTCCTGGCTTTGAGACAGGCCCAACTGGTGATCCTGAAAGGCCTCTTGGTCTGTGTATGGAGACTGATCTAACATACCTTGGGAGGCATTGCCTTTTGCACCAAGGAGATAATCCAGTTTCCAACCTCTGACTTTCCCAGACTGGCACATTGCTTTGCATAGCCATGAGGTACGGACTTCAACAGCAAGTGTCTTAATTTTCACTATGTAGAAACTTTTCATGAAAACTTGGAAACTGCTCTGACTCTGAGGTGGCAACCTGAAACCAGATTTTTTCATGTTATTATCAAACTCATAAATCTCCCAAACTTCCACACTGTTTCTACAGTCATTCTGGAAAACTCAGTATAACTTCCTCTATTGTTTTATAGAAAATATACTGCATGTTCTGCCACTTCCATAAAGGGATCACACAATCCATAAGGTCTTCATTTACTGCTATTTTCTTCTTTGGTTGAAGTGTTTTAAGATGATGAAACTGGGACAGTCAAAGCCTGTAATCCATTTACTGTCTAGTTTCAAAGGCTCGAGAAGAATTTAGATGATGTGTAGATATTGTGCTGGCTGTGTCCACTTGTGACAATTTTATCCGTGTGAGTTCTTGTTCAAGCTGCCTAGACCCCTCTATTGCCATGGCTTTGTGAAGCCAATCTTTGCAGTGCCACCCTCAGTCTTCCACAGAGCCACAGGACAGCAATGACAGCAAAGACCTCTGCCAGGGGGATATGTGCATCATTTACCTGGGAACTCGAGGTTTTTGACAGATTTTGAAGAACTAGAGTGCATATGGAGTGAGTGTGATAAGGCTCAGCATAGTGTCTCATGGAATGGGAATGTGATTTTATAAACAAAATCTCTTTAAACTGTTGACTCTTTCTTTTATGCTTTCACACCCACATACTGGGAAATACCAAAATGTGTCTGTTTAATTGGTCTGGCCGAGATCATGTGTGGGATCATACAGAAAATAAGGATGCTGTCTGTTATTCCTCATTGTGCCTCTGGGTTTCTTAGTTGGCAAGTGACCTGATTTTGAACTTGCTTTTTATCTTTGGGAGGAAGTGGTGTTTGGGATACTTTGCCTCACTACTTCGTTTCACTTTTCACAAATCAGTGAATTTCATGAATGTGTGTTGCCTTTGTGTATTTTTTTGCCCTGGACTTGTTCTTTGTCTTGTTTGATACCTTATCTTTGGGTCAGTTTGTTCTTCCTCTCTGTCCACATAACTTTTTGACACATCCAACTGCTTCTTCTGGTACTTTCAAACACACACACACACAAACAAACAGACACTTCCACTCGCACTCCATTAATGCCAATCTTAATATTTTTTTTCAAATCTCTGTAAAATAAACAAGTAGCTCCTCCTAACCCCCTGAACATTTTGTTCATGTGCAAGCCTCACATTTTTTTAAACCATTATTTATTTAATACAGCAGGATATCAAATACACTTAGAAGACCAGTAAGAAGGGACCCCATTTACTCTCTGGCTTTAGGATTCTGTGCTGTTCCAGAGGGTCATTAGTGGAACAGAGCCAAAAGGACATTCAATTATTTGCTCAAGTCTGAAAGGCCAATGTTTCACAAGTGGAGAGCATGCTATTAACAAGGATGAATACTTTGGCAGTGTATCCTTTCTACTGCAAAATACTTGCAGTGTGGAACCCAAGGCCCTTATTATAAATTCATGAATTATTTTAATGCATCCTGGCAGCTTTCAGAAGCATTGCAATCATGTGGAAGCAAAAAAGAAATAAAAAGATCACTGGTTTGTGCAAAATAATACAGCTATGCTCATATTTGGTCTAGTTCTCTAGTGGAAAAGGAATAATTGAACTTTAAAAAAAAAAATTGAAAGATATTTCTACTACATTACATCTGACCAGTCAATGTAGAAGTTTTGTTCACATAAGAGATAACTCAATGTAGATCATCAATAAAAGAGAAAAGATGTCTAAAACAAGCACAGTCCTTGTTGTATTGGAGGAGTTGTAAAATTATGTTGTAAACCTTAACTACCCCTTGCCAGAAAGCAATACTCTAGCAGAAAAATCTAGCTTTCAAGAAGTCCTTTCATTTCTTCATCATATTTTAAACACTCTCCCCAAATTGTGGATTTTGCTTAGAGCACTCTTAGCTTGGAGGCAGTTTTTGTTACTGAGACAAAGGTGTCAGGAAAGTGGATCTGAGAGTGAGCAGCATTTGTTTCCTTGGGGCAGTCTGGTGCAAAATCATAGTGACAGTCAACAAGTAACATTTTTTGTGGTAGTTGCTTGAAGAAGTATCCAGTAGCTGATTTCTAGTACAGTTTTCATAATAATATTTTTCCCATTAAGCATTTGTTATGGAAACAAAAGAGATATTATGTGATCACAAGCCAGAGAGGAAGTATTGAATAGGATGCATTGAAATGAGGAGTGTTGTGTATAACACGGTCAACCCTCATGAAAGGCTGAAACTAAAGATTCAGACTTTCAAAATTCTGACCCTTATTTCTATAGAGCCAAACACAGCTAAGCTTTGGATGGGGCTCCTAAATGCTTTAAAATTTCTTCCTTTTGTAAGGAGATCCCACTTGCTCAGATTTATAGAAAAAAAAATGATGTAAAGAAAGCTTAAAATTAATTTCTCTAACCAGTCTTCCAGGAAGAATTCAAAGTTTAACAGTTTGCTTTGACACTGATAAATTATATCAATAATAATAATCATCATCATCGTCTTCAGAATTAAGCATCTTTCCTCTCCATTCAGTCATGAGTAATTTGCATAGAGGGGTACCCAAAAACAGTGCAAATCACCCGCAGGTAGCTAAACAGTCAGAAAAAATTAGGCCTGTGCATAAACTACAGGTAAATTTTAAAAGTTCCTCAGACAAGAGACCCATGCCTGAAACAGAGCAACAAGCCAGGAAATATTTAGGTTGGTTTGTATTTATTTACAAATGTTTGTAGCAGATGGTTGCCAACATTTCATCAGTGTGGCTGTTTAAGCAACTTAAAAGCTGTAACAAACAGCCCAATTTATGGAGCAGCTCGCCTGCTTCAGCCCACTCTCACTTGCGTTTCCCAGAATGGCTCCCATTACAATTCATCACAGCTAAGTAGCTGGAAAAGGAAATTGTGCAAAAGCAGGAGAGCAGCATGGCTGTCCAAAGCTAGAGATCAGTGGTTTCCCCATCAGAGCTGCCTGCTTTGAGAGATACTTCTGTGCACAGCAGTTTTCAGAAGATTTCTCACTCTCCTATGTACACAGTGTACCTGGGTTATTACAGCTTGTAGAGACTACAGATGCAGGCACTACCTTAGGTGCTAGGTAGGTGTCATTTACCTCACCACTTTCTTTTCAAGAGAGCACATTTAGCAGATGAACTGAGCTAGTCTGCCCTTTCCCCACATTACCATCATTTCCATTCAGCTGCCAAGGTGGCTTGGATGAGGTGGTGGCAGACAGCTGAAGGTGGCTCAGACTCAAATGGGTGTCCGTGGTTGGGTATGGGTGTCTATATATTGGTTAAAAAATACTGTCTGAAGAAAATAGATAGAAATTAGGATCTCAGTTTACTCTCCCCCAAAGAAGGCCTAACACCTAAGAATACTGCATTTAGAATTGTCATATAGAATATATCATTTATATACCTCCTAACGAAACAGAGAGCTGGGTTGCTCTCTCTTAGATAACTAATTTGTTCACAAATTCAAGAATTAAGATTATCTCTTGATAGGCAGCTGGATGAAACTACTTGTGATGCCAGTGTAGGTAGAAGAAAGCATCAATTTTATCACCATAAAAAGAATGGACAGTATGAGTAAACAGTGATTTAAAAATGGAAACAGGAATGCTTGTTTGTAAACATTTATTGTGAAGCTGACTTTCCTGTTTCTTTTCTAGAAAATGGGAAGGAAAAGGGTAGTCTCTGGTTAAGGAGAATGTCACTGCAGATGGCTCAGAGCAGAGTGTACAACCATCATTCACTGTCTGACTTGGCCTCAGGGGCTGCCTGGTGTCAGAAGCCCATGCTCAGCAAGTGCTCAGAGTGTGTGTGCTCACATCAGTGTCTAAGAAAGTGTTATTGAATGTACATTTGCTCTCATTTCCTGCGAAATGGGTTCCTTCCTGGGAAACTTCTATCTACAGTGACAATGAACAACATCATGCAAACTGGTGGAGTCTGAACTGGAAATAGCTGTAGTTTATGCTGATTTTAATTGATTAGGTTGAAATTACTAAAATGCTGAGAATAAAAGGGCATTTTATTCCTTTTCTATCTTCCATTTATATATGTGCTCAAAACAATTTTTATGAGAAAATTGCCTAAATTAGGAGTGATGTGCTTTAAAAGATCCTTTCTGTGTGACTTGGCATGTTCCACAAGAAGGTTCATTTAAGACCAAGGTGTGCATGCTTAGATCTGATGCTTGCCCCCTGCACACAAAGCTGAGGTCCACCCTCAGAGCTGAGGAGCCCCGAGCTTACACAGTAGCCCAACATGGGAACATTTCCATGTCACAGCATGACTGATGCTCCCATTGACTCGTTACTGCTGTACCCATTCGTGTGTACTGGAGCATTGAGCCAGTAGCTCTCTGAGTGCCAGGACCTGCCATTGTGCCACCCATGGGAGCCCTGGCATGCCTGGGAATGACAGGGCTGTGGCTCAGGGATGCAGGGCTGCTGACACTGGCTTGCCTGAACCCTCCCTGCAGATCCATCCAGTCCTAGAAACAGACAGGCACTAGGTTAGTTAGTTTTGGGTTTTAAAGCAGCTCCAGAGTGAAACTGCCAGACTGAGGAGGGGATGATGGATATGTGCAGGCTGGAAACTGGCTTGGAGCCCTGAAAAACTCTCCAGTGTAGGCATCAACACTTTGGAGACTTTGGCAGCATCTCTGCTTACCTTCTACTGAGTGCTGAATCATCCTGCTCAGCTGGGATGAGCAGCACCTGGCCAGGGGAGGGAGGCCAGGGATGCCACTGTGCAGAGAGGCTGTGCCTGACTGGGGCTCAGGGTGAGCTTTGAGGTTCAGGGTGAACTTTGTGGTTTGGGACACTCTTGATTCCTGGATATTCCACAGACATTCTCCCATGCACACAGGGCAGATACCTCTGGGACCAGGCAGAGCCAGGCATGCAGGGTCCATACCAGAAAAAGGCAGATTCACCAGACACCAGGCAGGCAGACTTATGTGGTTGCCCTTTCCTCCCTTTGCTGCAGAGCGGAGCCAGCCTTGCCATCTCTTAGGAAACAGAAGCTGTGGGCCTTGCTGCTGGTGGGTGCAGACAGTGCTGTTAGACTTGTCTTAGAAATTCCTGGTAATGACGTATTTAAAATAGATCAGATTACATTTTCATTAGTGTTGCCACTTCTGGAGAGAGAGGGATGCCGAGTGGTGATCATTATTATTGCTTTAACAGATTGTGTCTGTGCATAGCTGCCACCTGCCACTCTCAGTACTGTGCTATAAAATTGTTTGGGTGATGCTATGAAAGCAATAAATTTTTGGGGGGGAAAAGACAATGCTCTGACCTTTGCCTCAATACCCAACTTGTCTAAGACTTGTCCAGGCAGTAACCTGGGTCAGCATGAAATATAGTATAGATTGTTTAGAAAGTGTGGCATTGAGTCCTTATGCTGTGTAAATCCTACATTCAGCAATTTAATAGGGATGTCCAGATTTGCACCAATGGCAAGTGTTGCCATGTCTTTAATTTATAATTCAAAATCTTTGTCACAAATCCAGAAACCATTACTCCAAACTTTGATCTCCAACACTAGAAACTGTTTCCATGTAAATGCAAACTGTGGATTGTCTGTGGTCAGAGGCTTATGATATGCATTGCTTCTATTTTAAATGTGTATGGAAAGAATGGATTTTGTAGTTGAAAGCCTGATAATTCTGTTATCCTTGTTCAGTTTTTTTAGCACCATCTGCTCTTCCGAATCAGAAATTCCTGACAAATCATATGAGCAAAAGCTTACTTTATTTCTCTGTGCAGCAGGCAAACCATTAGAATTACCAAAATCTGGTTGGGGAAAGAAATATGTTTATAAAATTATTGGTTTAAGTCTTTGTTGTCTGAGAAAATGACTTTTTAATGTACTGGCAGCTGTGTCCCTCTGGCATATTTTCAGTTTAACAGTTTATGTTAGAGCCAGATCATTTGTTTCATAACTGTCTGTAGCGTAACAAACAGGACTTTTAAATCTCCCATCAGCCCACACACCATATAAATGTTATCTGTCCCAATTGGGATACTTTTCCAATCACTGTTTTCTTAATTGTGCCTGAAAAATGCTTAAATAATATGGTCACATGATAATGCTCTTTTAAGGCCCACAGAGTCATCTGAAATATTTGGATGTTTTTATTAGGTCATTTTAATTTAGTCAAAGAAGATACCCAACACATTAATGCTGATTAAATAAATACATAAATACATAAATTTGCTAAAGTAGTTCTATAATGCTTATTTAAATCCTACTTAAGAAAAAAATAGTGTTATTTTCTGGTCCCTAGACCTTCCAAAACCTAGTGTGTTAGGCACTGGGCAAATACAGTCTGGATGCTTACAGGCTAAATCAGGGTTTCAATGAAATGTTTTCATACTTTGCTTTCAGATATGAGAGCACTGGGCTTCAAGGTCTCCTTCTTCCTTTTGTATCCAGTGGTGTTCAGTGGATCCATGCTGGTTTTGTGAGTGCAGAAGTCTGCACAGGGTAAGCTGCCCATGCTTCCATCCCTTGGACATCATACAGGACATCCTCACCACAACTTTGGTGCAACACCTGCACCTTGGATTGAAGACTGCATTCTGAACACTGAAATGAAGTCATAGGAGTGGCAGCTGGAAGTGAAACAGAGAGAAGTTCTCTTCTTTTCCTCTAAAGTGGTCTTCTGACATCATTTTACCTCCTTAACTCTATGTTGTGGACATGGCAAAGCAGCCTCAGCATTGCATTACTATTTCTGGCAGTTATTGGCAGTGTGGTGCTCCCTTTCCCTGTTCCATAGGGAAAAGAGGAGATTATAGGCCAATTGATCTGTAGTACAGTCTGATGCCACCAAATTGCATTCATTATTTGGTAAGGGTTCCTTACATCCTTTTGAAGAAATGTTACTGATTTTACTAGTTGATTAAATCTACTCATTGTGGAATCAGAGCAATCTTCAAGCACCTTAAGGCTTAAAGATGTTCTCTGATCATAACAATAGCATTTGTACCATCTCCTAATCCCATTCTTCTCATAAATTTTGCAGCTAAGTTAGGAAGGATCTATTTTAAATAGAAAATTTTCTTGCTAACCACACAGTAAATGTTGCCAGTCTCTGTTATATTTCTGAGATGCATCTGTGTCCATGATCTTACCCCAGGCTGTACTCATTTGGAACTCAAACAATTATTCTGTGTCACAATAATGTGCTTATGGACCATGTAAAAACAGAACAAATATTAAAACCTTTGCAAGTCTTGTACCACAAATGAATTAATGCATAAGAAGGGGAAAATACAAGCTCTCTCTAGGAAGAAGTGTCTGGATAAAACATCTGTGAGGGAAAATGTATACAGAAGGTGGCTTTTTAGGTGAGAAGCTGAAGCCCTGTTAAATAAGAATATGTTGACAGGCTACTGCCATGGTGAAGAAAGGTGGTCTTCTGGTCTGTGGGTCCTGAGATTTTCACTATTATCTGTAACTACTGATGTGATACCATTATGAAATGTGGAGTTACAAAGGTAGAATTGCCAAGGTTGTACTGTGCATCCCTTCCCTCTGACAGCTGCCAAATCAGACCTAACCCTGACTCAGGGTAGATTCTGGGTGTTTGACTGCATTAGGCCCTGGCAGTTCTCATTGTACATGGTGTTGGTTGTGTGCTCATCACAACTCTACAGAAGATTGCAGCATGTGGAGCCACATGAGGAGTTCGGGGATAAAGGGAGAGTCAAGAGGTCTCTTTTGGCAGGAGTTATGATGAACAGGCAGATCTTTTAACCTCAGGACTCACCATGTCACGAAGGCTGATGTTCAGTGGCAAAAGAAGCATAATGGTCAGAAAGGGAGCTATGAGACTTGTGTGAGTATCTTAGATGATCCAGTTTAAACTTGAAGACATACTAAGTCAGGAAAGTACATCTTGCATTTGTTATTTAATATATCTCTCTGAATTATTTGGATAACCTTAGCAAAGATCCACTAATTTTAGAATCTGAAAAGCCTGCATGTATTCTATTTTATGTATGTGACATGACTTTTAGAACATGCACTCACATTATTGAACCTCTGGGAGAACATTCCATGTAAGCTATTTAAGCTGAAGTTGCACCTGTATTTACTTGCAGATACATTGCAGCTCTCATCAGAACATTCTGTCCATGGGAGCTAGAGTGGAGGAGAGACACCAGTTCATCACTGGTGCTTGCTGTGGTTCAGGCACCAGAACTCTGGTGTGCTCCCAGGTTTGGTAACACAGGTGAAAGCAGGGGTAGTCTTCAGGGCTAAACAATTTTATTGTGAAGTCCCAGCTCTCAAGTAAATGGAGGAGCTGCTAGCAAGACCATGTGCAAAAATCTCAAATCTGACTCATTTTTTGCTTCTCTCTGACTTGGGAAGTTCAGACTCATGGTACATAAGCAAAGCAGTCATGTCTACCTGAGCAAGATTCAGTTCTGGGGAGCTCTTCCAGCATAGTGGCATTCAGTGTGGGCTTTTCTCCAAGTATCAAGGCTTTGGTGCAGCCCAAGATGAAACATAGCTCTCCTGGGTGAAAGCAATGCTGATGAGAAAGCTGAAATTAAGCCACAGTACAAGAAACAAAATATTAATAATTCTGAGTACAATTTTCATAATTAATTTTAAAAATGCCTTTGAGTCAATGTTTTAAATCTTGGAAGCTCTTGCAAGATGCTCTCAGCTCTGAAGTGTGTCGTAAAGTATTTTTTTCATCTATTCAGATGGCAGTGGAGTGTCAGGAATGTCACATTTTGTGTGTGCAGATGTGTAATAGCATTCATGAGCTTCTGTAATGACACAGGTTTTGTTGGAGCTCTCTGACTATAACAGATCTCAAATAAGTGATTGTTCTGAGTAAATTGTCTATGTTATTGTTTTTCCACTGCAAACAGAACCGATCCATTTTTAAACAGGCTGGATAAAAATGAGACAGAATTCAATGTGGGAAAAAGAAGGACAATTTCAATTATATTTTCCCTGATATTTTCCTGAACTCTTGTCATAACTGTTTTTATTTTTTTTATTGCATGGCTCTTTCTATTCAATAACAGGCAAAGCTTTGCAAAGTGTTTCCTCCCATTAATAAACATGGGAATAATACACAATCATTCACTTAATGTTTTGTCTCTTACACAGATACAAAAGGGGCAGACCTTGGGAGAACTTTGATAAGGCATTTCTCCAAGCCACAGCTGAAGAGAGCTGTGCTTTTTGTTCTTGGATTTCAGATGCTAATTGCAGAGGATACTTGTCCAATGTATTAGTGAGAGCCTTCAGTAAGACAAAGGTACTCCAGCAGTCAATATTCACGGTTGAGCAGGTGAGCTGAAGCTCAGTATTTTCCTGGGGAGCATGGTGCTGTCTGCCTGATGAGCCATTGTGGAGGTTCATGTCCTCTCATGGTCATTAGAAGGCCCATGTAAAATTTTGTGAAGAGGTGCTGTCAATCCAATACAGATGACAGCAGCCTGACTCTTGAAACGCTCACTGCAGTTTCAGCCAGATGCAGTATTGTCTTAGATTATGATTTACAGGACATTTACAAGATATTTCACTTCAGAGCAAGCAGAACAGCAGCAGCAAGTAGGGCAGCATTCCTGAGCAAGGTCTCACATATGTGCACCCTTAGAGGAGCAGCCTTTGGAAGGACCATGATTTACAAGGCACTCTTTGGCCCAAATAGGCTGCTGGTCTTGGGGATATCACAGGCCACTCTATCCACCTTTCAGCTCATCTGCTTTCTGTCCCCTTGGTCCCACTCCCCTGCTCTTGGGGCTGCCTGTAACCTCATCCACCACCAGCACACAGAGGCATGGCCCAGGCCAAGAGGGAGATTTCAGGCAGCTTCTGGCTAAGCAGGCAACTCCTTCTTCCCTGCCATGCCCCTCATTCCATGGCTCCTGTTTGAACCCTAGCTGAAACCAGATGGTGGTGGATGTGCTGCTGCTGCCATAAAGCAGAGGGCAGTCTGGAGAGAACCTTGCTGCCTTTCCTCTCCCTCTGCTCTTGGGGGCACATTCCCCGAGGCACTGGGGTCCCTGGGGTGCTGCTTCTGGTGCAGAGGTGTGTAGTGTTACTCAGGGAAAAACAAGGTCTGAGACCAGAGAGGACCCACACGCATTAATTAATACAGTGCTTTGAGACTGCAAAGATTCGACCTAATAGAACACATAAGAAATAAAAGACATTTATGTTCTAGAGCCTTCTGTTTTAAACTGCAGTGTCAGCTAAAATGTGTGTATTTTTAAATTTAGCTTTCATACTATATCAATTCCAGAGCCAGTCATATTTTTCCCTGTGGTAGTATTACTAAAGTAGCTCTCTGCTGAGCCCATAGCTTTAGTTTGTGTCTCATTACTCTTTGATAACTGGAAACATACCACAGATATTATGCATGTACTGGAAAAAAGGAATTATAGGAAAGAGTTGTCTCATCCCTGAGAGTGACAAAGTATTTTCCTGTTCAGAACATTAGCCACAGACTGTCTTTTGGAGTAGTTTACACTCAAAAGGTTCTCGAACCAGTTTTAGTGATCCATCTTCCCTTTAATAGCCCCAAAGTGCCTGCATTATGTTCATGGTGGATTCAGACTTTTTTTTCTATTTCAATTGCAGCAATTGAAAACATTAGATCACAACCACAGGTTGGGTAGGGTGAGAGGAAGATACACTCTTTGCTCCATATTTTACTTCATTCTCATGCCAGCCCTATTCTGGGCAGCACTATGACCAAATGTCCTGTCTAAAATGGTTTTGTTTTACTGAAATGCCTATCACTGCTTCATTTTGTTTTCAGCAATAATCCTGCCCGTTGCTGGGTGTTCCTGTGAGAACGAGATGCCATCTTGTGGCTGGATTTTCGTCTCCCAAACCTGAGCTTGCTTTTCCAAGAAACTAGTTCAACTGTCCTGACAGCTTGAGAATGCAAAATAATTAAACCTGCATTTTTGGATTCATTATGAACTTGAGTCCTCCACTAAGACCTACAGACTTTTACACTAAAACCTGGATAGTTTCGAGGTAAAATTGCCTGCTATTAATCATCATGTAGAATCTGACATTTGGAGATGATAATTTTTAAGTTACTGAAACAAAATGCTGATATGGACAAATTCTTATTTTCCAAAGACGAGAAAACATATTAATTTTGGAAAGTGTAATGATTTTGTGCAGCTGCTTGGAAAAAAGGTGGTGCAAGCATTATTCCAGAAAAAGCTTATGTTTTCCATAATTTAGAATTATATAAATAGCAGCTAGGACTACCTCATATTTTCCACCTAGCTTCTCAACCTCAGGTACAAAGCTGAGTAATAAGAATACCAAAAAGCAAAATCTGCCTGGAATATAAAATTTATAGACTTTGGGAATACCTACCTAAATACAGATTTTTGTCCAGTTAGTTATTCAAATATTGCCCATGAAGTTAAAATCTGTTGCTTTTGAGATGCTACTCCCAGTGCTCTCATATATTTTGTGCAATATGAATATCCCCTTTCTTATTCCGTTCTCTTCAGTAAATGAAGGAAAAGCCGAGGGTATGATTGCAGAAATCTTCTAGCAATAGAAGATAACTGCTATCAAGGTTCTTTCACAAGAACTGTACCACAAGCTCTGTAGGCAGAGCTGTAGAGCCCTAATTATGTCAGAAACAACTCCAGTCTCTGGAACAGCTGAGGAATGAAGGCAATAACATGGATATGATGCTGTTTTACTTCCCACTCCTTTTGGGCTACAAGCTGAGTCCAGCCTGGGTCTAAAAAACAGTTTACATCTTTTGGACCTGCTGTCAGGACACAGCTGTGCACAGTCTGCAGTCAGACACTGCCTGTGTTGGGGCTGAATGGACTCGGGGCATGCTGACCATGCACACAGCCTCTACTCAAAAATGAAGCATGCCCAGAAACTTCCCTGGGAGCCAGGACTGCCTGCTGTGGGACAGCCCGTGTTTGTGCCAGCTCACCATCTGGCTGGCAGATGGAGGTGGCTGTGGGCACACTGCCTGCTAGCCAGGGCCACCCTGCTGCCTTCACTGCCAGACCGTGCCTGGAAGCAGCTCTGGGGAGCACTCAGCCACCACAGGGCAGGTTAGGGTAGACATCTGTGGTCCTGCGCTCAGCAACCTGCTTGGGTTGACTAGGTACACAAACATCAAGTAGTAGAGGAGCTGTGCGCACAGCCAGGGGAAGAATAGAGCAACATGGATTGTTATAGACTGTTTATTTGTTATTTGGTGTAATTCTGTGCATAGCACAGGAAAAGACCCCAGACCTGGGGAGCTTGCAGGATGAGGGGAGAAAGGCAAAGGCTTAGAAATGGAAATGCCTGGCCAAAGCTGCTGAGACAGCCTTTGGCAGTACTGTGACCAAAACCTACCTGTGCAAAGTGGAACCTGCAGCCAGCTCCCACTAGTGCCCCTGACCTCATGCTCCAACTGAGCAGACAGATATAAGAAGGTCCTGCCACTTCCATGTCATATCTACCTCCATCCTGGAAGGCAGGTGATCAAGGCAGGTTAGGAGAGTGTAGCGGGATAGAACATAAGTAAATAAAGGTAGTATAGAAAGTAATCTTACCCCCTAAAGAGTTGCAGCTGAGCCAATTATTAAGGATTTGGAGCAGGCCCGATGTTAACCGGTCACAGCTGTAGCCAATGAGATAAAAGAGTGGATTGGTTGGCTGAGGGGAACTGGAGTCAGTTGGCTGCTGTGAGGACAAGGAAGAGTCAGTGCCTAGAGGAGGTGCCTATGAGAAACATCAAGGAGGTATGAAACTCTAGGGATATGGAAGGTAATGACAATATAGAACTCTTGCATTATAATGACAGGAGAGTGGAGGAGTGGGATGCTCTCCCAGGCCCAGCCATGTAATAGTGCCAGACAACACATGCTGCTCCATCTTAACTGGTGTCAATTTGTGATGGAACATAAGTAAAAGTGTGAGTGTAAGCTGAGGATACAGTGAAGAAAGAGCCTCTATACTGCTGCAAATTGATTTTTTTTTTTGGCAGCAAAGAGGCTTTTATTCTCACTGCATTGCAATGAGGGCTTCAAAGCCCATTTAAGTGCCTGTTTGCCTTTCCTTTTACTCTGCATTGCAGCTGGCATGACCAAGGAAAACAGCTTGCTCTGAATGCACATTTAGGCTTGGCCAGTGTACGTGTAAAGCAGAAGTGCTACCAGCACCATTTTGTAGCCAGCAGACATCAGGATCAGAGAAGAAAGTGGAGGACGTGATGGCAGTTCCATTTCCCCTGGGTGCATCCTCATCCATGTTAGCCAAGGCACAGCCACTGGCACTCTGGGCTTTGCTCAGACATGCCACATGGAAAGAGATGGAACCAAAGGAAATGCAAGCTGCCTTTGAGAGCTAGGTTATTGAGATCTGACTGACCTCTTTCTTCTGTAGAATTTCTCAACATCCACACATTTATTTTGAAAATTATACCAAACAGGCATGAAATCTTGTACTAGATGTTGGGTTTTTTCTCTCTGCTTTTTTTTTTTTTTTTTTTTTTAACTAGCCACTACACTGATTGACTTTAGAAAAGAGAAGTGAGGAAAATGCATTTTTAGTTTTTGAAGTGATCCATTCCCCTCCTCCCTATAACTGTCAAATTTGACAAGCAGCAAATAGAGCAGCACCACATCCTGCCTCAAGTCAGCTCTGGAGCACACACTACTGCAAAGTCAGCATGATCAGAAACTGAAGGGTCTATAAACATCAGGTGCATTTTTCATAGAGTGCAGAGGTGAAAGGAACCCCTGTATTTTTTCACTCTGGTCTGCTGCATAAACAGGGCATAAAGCTGCTCTCTCCAACTGGATTACAGCCTATTTTGAAAGACAATTTCATTTTAGGAGCTTGTGCATTTCCCCTGACAAATCATTCCAGCTGTTAATTACCTTATTTCAGGGAAATTCTGTCCTGTTTCAAATCTGAGTTTAACTGGTGGAGTTCAGCTTCTAGCTACTGAATCCTGGTAACCTGCTGTCTGCAGAATGGAAGAGCCAGGCTGGAGAAGATGCTCCACTTTCCCAGGGAGGAAGGGGAAATGTGTGTGTAGCTCCTGTATCACTAAAAAAGCAAATGGGCAGCCTCAGACAGTGCTGACAGCAGATTGCAACATTATTAGAGCTTTCCTCCTCCCTTTTACCCATTAATTCATGCCTGT
The DNA here is from genome assembly GCF_028769735.1 of Zonotrichia leucophrys gambelii. NCBI lineage: Eukaryota > Metazoa > Chordata > Aves > Passeriformes > Passerellidae > Zonotrichia > Zonotrichia leucophrys. The sequence continues at coordinate 17,900,238 of NC_088169.1, read as the reverse complement.
AAAAGTAACTGCCAAACCAGCACTTTTTCACGTGTAGATATCTATCTAAAAGAGTGTAAGATCTCTTACCCTTTCTCAAAAAAGCTGAATAGTTCAGTTCTAGGAATACCTTCCTCATTCTGGATCCTTTTTTGTGTTCTTTCTTTGACTCTTCCCTCCCCTCCAACATCATCCTTACCAATACGCTATTCTAGCAGCAGCCTTACAATTGCCACATACAGAACCAATATAACCTTCCAGCCCTAGCCTGACATTTCTTTTTGTGTTTTTTTTTTCTGTGTTACAGCCCTCACCAAGCCCTTTCCCACCTCACTGCTTTTTGTGAGAAGCAGTCTGTTCCCTCAGCTGACACAGACACGTGTGCGTGTCTCCAACAGGGTGGGTGCAAAGTCTCTCCAAAGACAGAGCTGCCTTGCAGCAGGGGCGTTGTCCCCAGGCCAGGAGCTCTTCTCATGCAGTGTGTCATCTTCAGTCCTTCCTTGGCCAGTCATGCAGAGCTGTGAGTGCAGGCCTGGCTCCCTGGTGGTCTCCAGCAAGTTAAACCCCTGAAGTTTGCATTTCTGCTTCTCTCTGAATCCCTATATCCTGTCACTGATTATGAGTTCACACTTATACATTGATATAAGGAAGAAATTCTTAACTGTGAGGGTGGTAAGGTATCAGGACTCATCCCTGCATGGACCACCAATTGTTGGCATCAGTGCTTGGCACCAAAGCTGACTGTCATTGCCAGTTTATTATCTTACTGTAAAACTTTCATACCTTCTCTCTGTGAGTTCCCATGTGCAGTTCCTCACAACACTGACTCCTTTTCTCTTCTGCATAGCCAGCTGACTCCTTCCTGTCCCTTGCACAGCTGCCTGACCCTTCCTCCTCATAGCACAGCCAACAATCTCCAGCCCTCTTCTCACTCAGCTAACCCACTCTTTTATAGCACCCATCCTTACTGGACATAGCTGTGGCCTGTTAAGGGCAGGGCTTTTCCTACTCTTTGGCAATCAGTACAGCTGCAGCTCCTCAGGCAAGGTGAGATTTCCTTCAGCACTATCTCAATTCTCCTACAATCCATCCTCCCACAGCAAGGCACCAGAACAAGCTGCCCAGGAGGGAGAGCTGTGCATGTTCCATCCCTGGAAGTGTTCAAGGCCAGGCTGGATTGAGCTAGGTGCAATCTGATCCAGTGGAAGTTGTCCCTACCAAGGGCAGGAGGGTTGCATTAGATGACCTTTAAAGGTCCCTTCCAGCCCAAGCCATTCTGTGATTCTATGATGTAGGAAAATTTGCATGAGCCATGTTAAGTCACCTAAGAAGCTTTTAAGAGTCCAGAAATGGAGAGAAATGCTTAACCTGGGTGCCACAGCAGCCTGGAGAACCCACAGGCTCTTGCACCCAGACTCCCATCACAGCTCTCAGGGGAGATTCCTGTGGCAAAATAACCTGTGTGAGTATAGTCACAGAGTTGGTACCAGACCCAGCCCTGCTTCCTTGCTTACAGTTTAGTTTGTAGAAGCTGGTCAGGATTGTTTTGCTGCTCTAATAGCATGGATGATGCTAACAAGACACCACTGTACCATCTCAGTAACTCTGTCTGAAGCGAAACTCCTGAAAAGATCAAAACAGATAACAATTAATTGAAAACTCATAAGCTACTCCCATCCTTCCACATGCTAGAACAGATTTCTTGTTCCCACTAGTTAGATTTCTTGGGTAAAAAAGCCATCACAAACTAGTATTCAGATTTTTTCTTAAAAATTTTTTTTAAAGTGTATTTTAAAGAAATTATTGAATAATGTTTATCTACAGTGTTCAAACTGCCATATGTGGGGCACTGCTTACAAACTGGAAAATTTCCTGTTATTCCCACTTATTTTATGTTCTGACAAAAAGTCTGACCATTTTGAATATCAAATAGGCTTCCACATCTCTGCTTTCTCTCAGAAGTGTAACAAACACTGTCAGTCCTACTCAGATCCAGCATGAAGGGCTTGTCTCTCCTGTACCTGCTCACAGCCCGAGCTGATCCTTTTGTAGCACTTGTCTATTAATATTTAACAGGCTCCAACACTCTGGATTCAGTGACCAAAACTGTCTCTTGTAAAGCCATCCTGCAGCTGGATTTTTTTAAGTTTCTAATGCTTAATCATTGCCATTGTGAAATATTTTTGATTAATTAGAAATTCTGACATGACCTTAATACATCTTTTGTACAGAATTACTGCAAAGTGGCAAGTTGATTTTGCAGTGCAAAATATGAAGACAGTAGTAATGTATTATTGGGAGAATTCAGTCACAAACAGGAGATAATTCTTCTGCTAATATAAACATAATTTTATACTTCAGTTATTAATTAATTTCTTTTACTTTATTTGAATATTTTTTGTTTATTTAATTATTGCTTTCTACCACGAATGAACAAACATAAGATATTTTTATCTATAAATAAAATATTATCTGTATTCAGCAATTAATGGCAAGAAACACCATTAGGACTTTAAATAATTAAACATCTGAATTTATTTCTTGCAATAAAACATGAACTAAAATAGAGGTAAAGTCAGTCTCAGCCTACTTTTCCAATTTTAAATATGCTTAAATACTATGTTCATGTCAGGCTCATAATTTAAATGCATTCTTTGGTTATCCATTGTAAAAATTATAATCTCAGTAAATTTGCTTGGTAATGCTGCAGAAGCTCCCAAGTAGCTGTATCATAGGAATTGCACAGCATCCAAAATATGATAGTGAAAAGAGAATCCCTGTATTCTTCAGTGCATTTTCACAAAAACAAAAGGCATTTCAGTTTATCTGGTTGTTATTTATGTGTCCTGTGGAAAAAAAAAGGCTAATTAACTATGCCATACATCTGTCTTCAGGCTTTTTATGGAACCTGCAACTGTGAAATCCAGTCCCTGAATGTATCTTTTCTTTTTCTGTGTCCTCTTTCTCCAGGCTTGCAAGAGAATTTTCTGGATAGGTGTCCTGGTGCCCTCACCCCAAGACAATAGGTTATTGCCTAAAAGTAATAGGACAAACAAAGGTTCATTTACCCCCCTGCTGTCAGTGGGGGGCCTGAGTTTTCACTCTAGCCCTTAAAGTAAAGGACAAAGAGTAGTGATGTATCCTCCTTTCTTCCACCCACTCTTTATGGACCCTGTCTGATGCCTAGATGGGAGGAGTGGAGCTCCCACTGTAGGATGTTTGGGCAAGAGGCAGCCCTGTCTCACTTGGAGATCTGGTTGGAGAGCTGACTGCTTTTGGCCAAGGAAGATGGGCAAGGTGTGAGGAGCACTCTGCACAGTGTGTGATAAAATCAAGAAGACAAAAACAGAAGTTAAAAATATTAATTGATCAATGTCTACCTTGTTCTGCTACTGGTGCAGCTGAGGGAATCTTAGAGGCCACTGGTGGCCCTGGACCCATGCCCAGGAGGCCTCTAGTGTGGATCAGGTGTGTTGCAGCTGGGCTGAGAGATTCTCAGTCAGCGAGGATGTTCACCCTGCTGGCAGCAGCTGAGGCTGGGCTGTGGCTGCACTGCAGGGTGCACCTGCGATAGTTCAGCTTGGGGGAGATGTTACAGCAAATGTCCCAGCCCAGACACCCCTCCAGCACAGCACTTCAGAGATCACAAAGCACTGTTGGGTTGCAGGGTCTGGATTTCCTTGGAAGCACTGGAGGGTTGGTGTTGCCTCAGGAGCAAGTCAATGTGTCACAGCCATAGATGTGCTGTCAGTTTGCACAGCTGGGCTGGAGCTGACAACGTGGCCCATACAGGATGGGTGTGCTATAGGCACCAGATCCTCAGCACAAATGTTTCACTCTAGACACCTGCTCCGATGGATCCACAATATTTACTGATACAAAAAACTCCTGAAAGAGTGCCACCCCCTCACCTCCTGCCTGCCCAGCCCAGCCCCTGCTGTCTCTGCCTGCCAAGGTCTGAGCTGTGACTGGATCACAAAGGAACCTGGGTCGAGGCTGAGGACATGGGTTGTGTTCTGTCCTGAGCTGAACTGCTTGTTGGGCAGGACTGAGAGGGCAGCATGTGCCCTGAACACAGGAAAGAGCAGCTCAATACTGGGGAACGGCAATCATCACCTCAGTGTTGCTGAGAGCTTGCAGAAAGCTTTTTCCTGTCAGCCTGACAAGAAGCTGTAATGTACTTCCAAGACACATTTTCACATCAGCCTCCCTTCTCTTATTTAGTCCAATTAGTAGGAGTTTTTGAGGTCAAGTCAGGCAATTTAGGAAAAATACAAACACTGTTGACAACTGACACTTGAAGCTCAATAGCTGTGCAAAGGTTGCTCAGTAAGAGGAGGTATTATACTCCTCATTATTCTTCTGTGACCTGGCCCCATGATCCATTCATGAGAGCAAAAGTATTTTAATACATTAAGTGGAACCTCTGCCAGCTTTTGGATTGATGTAATTTGTGGTTGATGAACTCTTGTTCATCATCATTGAATTCTGTAATAGGTTCTTTCACAGGCTGCTGTTGGGGAAAACTTGCCAAGTTTGAACTATTTTTTCTTGGGGCTTTTCTGTATGCTTCTAAACCCCTGGGTAAAGCTTTAAAGGTTAACAGAGCGACCTCAGGAAATAATTACTGTTTCTCAAAGGAAATCCTCTGCATGGCATCTTCCTGAGTTACTCAGTGAAACTGTTGAAGGCATAAAATCCAGTTAATTTATAGTATCTCCCAATAGATGATTCCACATGTTATAATTATGAACTGAGGTAAAAAAGGTGGCTGTTACAGTGATGAAGTTGCCTAGTTGACTAAAGCTTTTCTTTTAAATTATTTTTTGATTATTAAATCTGTTTGATGTGGAAATCAGGATTGAAATATTTCCTCATCAACTTTCTGAAATTCGGGCAAACTTGCATCTTGCCAACACAGCTGGAAACAAAATTGGGTTGATACAAAAAAATGACACAAATAAAGGATTTTCTAGAAAGGTTTTGTACAGATAAAGACCTATTGATGAGGTGATATTTGTGTAGAAGTCTTACTAGAAATGACAGCAATTATAGTTAGGAGTCATCAAGCTTCTAAGAGCTCCACTCCTTTGTAGATACATGTGCAGTTGAATGTCTGCCTCTTCCCCTAAGAAACAGAATGAAAGTTTGGATTTGGTGTTGGTTTTTTTTGTTTGTTTGTTTTATAACCCTTTATACCATGAAGAGTTTCTGAAGCCATAGCTTACTGGTTGGTCACTAACTGATCTATGTCAAGAGGAATTTTGCCTTGATAAGAGATAAACATCAGAAGAAAAAGGAAATTTATGCTATAAAAGTATTATGACAATTGATTACAGGAATTGGTATTAAAATGCATGAAAATTAAAAAGAAATCTATGAAGTGCAGTTCTCCATGGTATTTAGCAATCTGAGCTGTTCCCACATCTCAGGTAATCTGAGGGCCTGGCACTTGACTCCCCCCACATTGTGGAGTGTCCTTTGTGACTGGATTTTATCTTTGTGCAACATGCAGTCTTCTCTACCTGACTTGTCAGCCTGCAGGATGCCCCTCCCACCTTTTCTTCCGTTCTTCAGCACAGTTTTAACATCGTTGAGCTCTTCTACCCCACCTGCCTGTGATCATTTATAGATTTTTCCCTCCTGAGCCAAGGGACTCATTCTCCTCTCCCCTCCCCTGGAATTGGGTTTGGATATTCTAGCTACAAAGGCTTTATATGGGATATGTCCCAATCCTGGCAGCTCCTCTCCACATGCAGTGATGCTGCAGCCATTACCCAGCAGATCTTTCCTGTTTAAAGAGCCTCTCTGCTTCTCATATAATTTTGAGGATTGCTGCAGCACTTTATAAAGCCTGTACTATGAGAAAAGTGCTATTTCACAGCTGATACCTGATTCTATCCACAGCCTCTGGTTCAGTGCTAACACATTGCCAAGGGTACAGGTGACAAATTAGTGACTGAGGTGACAGACTCAGAACTAAAATGAAACTATTCAGCTTTTCCAGCATGTCTCTTTTCTCCCTTCACCTTTTGCTGGTTTTTAAAGTTCTGTCTGTATTTTATAATTGGACGGTCCCAGCTCAGCTTCAGAGGCTGCACAGAGCAGGACTCAGGCTCTGGAGCACTGGAGATCTGTTTAAGCTCTGATATTGCTGGCAAAACTGAGCAGCCACTTCTTGAAGATGCAGAGTTGTGAGAAGGGGGTGTGTGGTGATCCCAGGCAGGAGCTTCTCAAGAGCAGGGAGTCAGGAATGCCAAATCCTGCAGATTTCAAATCCTGCTGGTTCTGGGGGTAAGATGCATGCACCTTCTCCAGCCAAATCCTGCCATTAATTGTGGCCCTGTGTGGGGAGGTCTTGCACCTTGCAGAGCTCTGTGCAAGGCACTTGAGGGACCAAGCCCCAACAGGGGGGTGGCATCAGGGATTCTTGTGTTGGTGACATCCTGCTGTCCTGAGAAGCAGAGCCTTCTTGAACAGTTTTGCTCCATGGCACTTCCAAGAACTCAAGGTAACCAGCAGAGTTCCTGGGGGCTTCTTGAATACTAGAGGTGTCATTATGGTAAACATAAGTGAGGCTGTGGATCTGGTTCATTTGGGTTAGAGCTTACATCCAGCACATGCTTTGAGTCTGTCTCAACCTGTGTCACATATTGTGTGCAGTGCTAACTGATGCTCTGGGAGAGGCTGGCATTGCCTTGTCTTTGAATTTGTTTGGTTCACAAAGATTAATGGGCAGGAAATGATGCTGTGTCTAGCACCAGTCTGTAAAAAGCTGATGACAAGTTGTGCAAATCTGGTGTCTCCTAGAATATCAGATCAACCAAGGAGCTGGAAAATACAGTTGGGCCTCATTGCTGTCAGAACTGTCCTGGCAGGAAATTTACCAGGGAACACAGTGGCTGCTGAGCATCAATGCAACCTCATACACCATGGAGTGCCATAGCTGAAGATTATGCATCCTTGATGGAAGTCAGCAATCTATTCTCAGGGGGGAAAAAAGTTCACTCTGCCCTCGGTGAATAATTCAACTAAGGAGTTTTGCTTTGGGCAACTTGTGAAAGTAGCAGAGTTCCATGTATAAAATGGTATTTCTGAAAGCATTACCCATTAATTTAACATGACTTAGCTCAATTTCAGCCTTCCTTATCCAGCACAGTCCACCTTCTGCTTTGCCAGTCAGGACTGATGTATTCCTCTGTGGCACAAAGTGCAGTCCCAGCAATCCCAGCTGCTTGCAGACCTCAATAACTTGCTTCCATTGCAAAGAAGAAGAGGAACTTTAGAACTACAAAGAAAGTCATACAGATTTTCCACTGCACTCAGCAGTTTCTTGTTCATTCAGTGCTGTGCAGTATTCATTGATGGATAAAGATGTTACAAGAACCATTAAAATATATGCTTGTAGTAAATAAACATAATGCTTTTTGGCAGATTTTTTAGAAATTTTTTAGAAATATCTTCTAAATACTAGCAATGGTATTTCAGAAATTAATTTCTCTGTACAGTTTTGGAGATGCTGATACTTGTGAAAAGCAAGGAGCAAAGGGAACTGCCTAACTGTAAGTGACAGCAGAAGACCTGCACAGATAGATCATGCTTGGGGCTTATATTTAAAGAAATTCTATATAGGTTGTTGTTTGTGTGGGTTTTTCTTTTTAATGCATAAATACATCACCTTAATTCCACTCACTAATATTGAGATGTTCAGTACTAAAATAAAAGGAGACATACAGAGGTCTGGTCGAAGAGTAGTTCTAGGAAAAGGGAAATGGATGGTGCAAAAATCAGGGTCTAATGCAGCTTTAGGACTGGCATGGATATTATGTTGCTACCCTGCTGCTCTTTACATGTTACTTCAGTGTAAATGCTGAATGTTTGCTGGCTGTTCAGGCGTTCAGGCTTGGCATTTTGGGAGGTGGCAGGCTGGAGACTCCAGGAGAAAGAGAGTATCAAGAAAAGTGGTCTGGCCCTCTTCAGTACAGAATGGATTGTTCTACTGAGTTGAAATGGTTTTCAAGTGATTGCTTTCAGCACTGTCAGCAGGCTTTGGAGCAGGAACTTCGACTTTCCCAAGAGCAGAGAACTCACCCTGGATGTGGAGGCATTCCTTTTTCTTTCATTGAAAAATCACCCACAATGGTGGAATTGCAACATGTAAACTGGCAGAAATTTGCAAATGCTGAAGACTTTTCAGCTGTACTCTCTGAAATCTATCCAGCCCGAGTGTGTTCCTGCTTTTTAGAGCTGAAATTGGCCTGGTATCACAGGGGCAGTCATCCTCAATGCACTCACTGGCAAAAGAAGTTTAGGAGCAAGAATATGGAGCAAAAGAGGCTGGAGGACAGAAGAGAAAGACAAAAAGAGGGTCTGGAGAAAATGTGGTATAATGAGAGGCTTAACTCTTTCAACCTATTTATCTAAAAACAAGTTAGTGGGCGATGTGATTTCTCTGATTATTTTAACAAAAGGAAAATTCTAGGGACTAAAGCAGTCCTTGTTTCTTGAGAGAAAGATTCAGTACTATAACAACATATGATAAATCTGGATTCAAATAAGAGATTAGGTAGAGATGTTGAGAAAGGGAGCGAACACACTGGAACAAATTCCTAAAAGAAGCAATAAATTTACTTAGAAGTGTACTGCTTTTGGTATCTTACCCAGGTTTGCTGTCTCCAAAGAGTGTGCTTTGACCACTACAGCATCTCAGGCTTCCTGAATTTTTTCAGGTGACAGTCTAGAAATAGTTTTATACATTAAGTAAGAACTGATGTCTTTTATTCTTGAAGCCTTTGAATGTACCAAGTGGAGAAGTGGTAGGGACAGATGAAGATGCAAATTGTGAAAGAGGAAAGGATGAGGAGAAAAAAGAAGGTATGAAGGAGATGAATTATGAAGGACAGGAACCATACAGGAAAGAGGATCTCAGCTGTCCAGCTGGATGATTAGATCATGAACCAGAGAGGACCCAGGCAGACTGCATGCCCTAAGATTTCCCCAAAACCATCAATATTTAAGCCAGCTCTTGTTGCTTCTTGCTCTAGAAACAGAAGTATCCCAGAAATGAACTTTTTTTTTTTTTATTGCCAGCAATTGAGTAGCACCACATCTGTTGGCTACAGATAGTACTGTGGCTAAGTACATTTATTATAAAAGCAAAGGGATAGAGTTTTTCTCCAAAATGGCTTAATCACTGGTTATGTGATGCAAACAAGAACAGAAATATTATCTGCAAAAATAAATCAAATGTTACGTTTTCAGTCCATTTACTGTTTTTCTCTCTTCTTATCTAAAACATTCTTTTTATGATGTAGTGAAGCAATGAATACTTTAAAATAGCAAACCTTGACTTCAGTTTTACTGCTTCAAGTTTTCTATTAAAAGAAAATCAGCAGGAGTTTTTTTCAGTTTCTTCAAATTATGATTCCCTTTCCCAGGAGTCTATTTCTGTAAAGATGTTTTCATAGACTCAGAATAGTTTTGTTTGGAAAATCTTGTTAAGATCATAAAGTTCTGTCATTAACACAACACTGCCCTTTCCACCACTAAACCCCATCCCTAAGTGCCACATCTACATGTCTTTTAAATACCTTCAGAGATGATGACTGCACCACTCTCCTGGGCACTCTCTTCCAATGCTCAGCAATTATTTCAGTGAAAAATTTACCCTAAGAGCCAGTTTAAACCTCCTCTGGTGCAACTTGAGGCCATTTCCTCTAGTCCCATCACTTGATATCTGGGAGAAGAGGCTGACTCCCACCTTGCTACAAACTCCTTTCAGGGAGTTGTAGAGAACAATAAAGTCCCCCCTTGCCTTCTCTTCATGTTCTTTCTCATGCTTGAAGACCATTTTAAAGAAAAAGCCTGAGACATTCAGGTTTTCAGGACTTCACTCATGAAAATCCTCATTTGTTTACAATTAAGCACAGTGCATTACATCCTACCAGTAATGATCTTCAAATCTGCCTTTCCTCTAGAATACTGTTTGCACTGACAGAAAATTGCAAATAATTAATGAGACAAATGGTAGAGAAGTCAGGTTTGAAACATCAAATTTAGGGATGATACCAGCAGAGGGCAATACATAGACACTGTCCCTGGTACCCAGCTCTCCTGCAGTCTGGAGGCTGGGAACTCAAGACCTGGCATCCGCTGTTTCTGGAGAACAATCTTACATTCTTTCAATCAATTAAAAAATAAAAGTCAAAAGATACTTTCCTTTACAAACTCTGTGTAATTGTTCCACAGTCTTTTAATAAAAAGTGCTTGGCAAGTTTTCATAACCAGCCACAATAAAGACCAGTAAATAACAGTAAATAGTAATAGGTAGAATGAAAATCCATGAACCATGGCATGCTTGAGTGAAGAAATTCATACAGCTGGTATGTGCATATGCAGTAAGGTAAGTGCTTATTCTACAGCTCAAAAAAAGCTTTGTATTAATTTGATTTACAGCATCTCCTTTGCCTTTGAATGATGGGAAATACAGTACTGGAAACTACATCACAAACAGAATGGTTGCTGAAAAACTTTGTAATTGCCATCCATGGAGATACAGAGCTCTTCATGGCCTTCAGTATGTTTTCTTTAAAATATAACTTCTAAGCTGAAATGTCTCTTTTGTGTACACAGCATCTGCTGGTTTTACTCTTCAGTAGGATTGTGTCAAGGGACCATTAACCAGTCTTTAACTTCCAGCTTGCACATTTTATTGGTTGTTGAGGAGGCATTTGCTGAAATAGGAGAAAAATTGCATTTCTATCCTAAAGAGGCAGAAAACACTATTGGAGGTCCCTTGGAATCTTGTTTAGATAATTAAGTGCCTTAGACTTACTCAGCATCACCAAACTTTTCAGCACTTAAAATTATTTAAGGGTATTTAAGACCAAATGTTTCATCCACCATCAAAGGGGATGCTCTATTTTGTCTGTCTTAAGGATATTTTAAGGCAGATTCATTAATCTAGGAAGCCTTGTAAGCATTCTGGTCCATGCAACCCCTGTGGCTAATTCCAACTTTCATAATGCAAATCAGACCCTAGACTGGTATTTAAAGATGTGAAGCAATAGAAAAATAATTCTGCTGTAAGTGCATCTCATGAAAATCATAGAATTCCAGGTTGGAAGTGACCTCAAGGATTATCTGGTCCAACCCTTCTTGGCAAAATCCAGTCCAGATGGCCCAGTACCTTGTCCAGGTGAATCCTAAAAGTTTCCAATGTTGGGGAATCCACAACTTTCCTGGGGAGATTATTTCAGCGAGTGTTTGTGTTGTGTAAAATTTTCATCTTGTGTGCAATTGGAATCTCCCCAGGAGCCACTTGTACCTGTTATACCTCATCTGTTCTGTATTGTTGTCCTAAAACTGATGTTTTCATAATGGATTTTATTTCAAAAACCTGTATTCTGACAGTACAAATAGATCCAGCATCTGTGTCTGAACAGTTTTATTGAATCTTCTTTTGGTAGTGATGTGAAATTCCATAGGGAGTCAGACTCTGGGAAATTAAAGGTCTATGTATGGCAGGAAAAATAGGAAAAATAATCTGCATTTCTCTTTGTTAGCACTAGCAGTGGGATTCATGTTTTGCCAAAGCTATTACTAAGGGCTGTAGCACAGGGGTTGTATCCAGTTCAACCCTTACTCTGTCTAATCCAATGTTTTGGAGCTAGAAATGGCCAACAAATTCTCTCTATGTCTAAAAATACAGAGTATGACAGATTTACCTGTAACAAATGCAGTTGCTTAGGGTGAAGTAGAAAAGTTATTTTCTCCGTAGCAACCAAGTTTGTATACATCCCAATGGGTTACAAAAAGTGAGAGAGTCAGGGAAAGGATGTCCTAGCAGCTCATTAGTATTCATCCCTCTCTTTCTGAAGATGAAGGAGGTATTAGCCTTCCCTCTCCAAAGGATCATGCACAGTACTGTCTGCCTATGCACCTGCAGGGGATGAGGTCTCACCAAAGTAGAACCATTTCAGCTCTTACTTTAAAGATAAAAAGAAAAAAATAACCCAAACCCCCAAAACTAAAAAAAAGCCAAAAAACAAACAAACAAAAAACCCAAAACAAAAAAAAACCCAAGCAAAAAAAAAAAAAAAAAAAAAAAAAAAAAACCAAAAAAACCAAAAAAATCCACCCCAAAACACACACACACACACAAAATCAAACAAAAATGGACATTTGATAATTGGCTGAAATTATTTTCAACTTCTAGTCAAATTGACAGAATCATTCAGAGTACTGGAAAAATGAAAAGTGAAGATTTTTGAACCCTTAAACAAATACTGATTTTTTTTTTTTTTTTGCCATGGCAGTTAAATGATTTTTTTTTTTCATTCTTAGACCTCAGATTCCTTGCCTATAGGTAGGTAATGCATGTTTTGACAACGTCTTTCTTTGTCCTCACAGTCCAAAGATTTCTTATGTTTTGGCATTTGACAGCCCTCTTCATTCTTTGTCCCAGAGAGAAACAGAGCTTTGTTTTACTGAATAGGGGTGGGAGAAGCAGAAGAGCAAGTGAACCAACTAGAGGTCTTTCACAGAGTAGAGAACTGAGGACTTTCAAAATTCAGGATGTGTAGGAATTGCCTTTTCCTGCAGCAGCAAGAGTCTAGAGAAGTCAGCAGTAGGATAGCTCTGCCTGTGTGAGACTGATTCAGTCTGGAGCAAACTCATAAGGAACATGAGGCAGTATTGAAACATGAGTTTCATGGCCCTCTCCTGAAGGTAAATATGAAGTGTAAAGGAACCTCTAATAGCAGTACTAATCTCTAAAGTATTCTACTAGCACAAAAGATACTAGCACGTTTTGCAAGAAAAGCATTGTGATAAATAGTCAAGTTTTATAATTTGTTTCTCATTGTAGCAGTGGCTATTAGAAGTTAGTGCTTTAAATGTTTACAGCAGAATATTTCTCTAACTTGCAAATGTAAGCATTTTCCTCTGCCGGGTTCCAGCCACCATCAGCCAGCCTGATACTGTGTTTCCAAGGCTGCAGAGTGCTGTGGAGTCATTTTAACACGCTGTTAGTTGGTGTGGCTTTCTCAGGGGTGCCCTGTTGGAGCCAGGAGCTGCGGCAGCGCTGCCGCCAAGGAGATGCGATGGCACAGCCCGGGGCAGCCCTGCAGCTGAGCACCGGTGCCTGCTTCAAGGCAGGCTGCCATTGCCTCTCACGGGGAGCACATACACGTGTTTTTAAACCTGGATTAGGGGCCTGGCTCTTGATCAAGATCAAGTCTGGTCTCTTTATACTGTCAGTCTTTTCATAGTGTGAGCCTCCTCTGTGGGAAGTAATCACCTTGCTGGGAATGAGAGTGATACATTCAGCTCATTAGTGCTCCCAAAGCTCTTTCTGTCCTAGGCTTACCAAGCAGCTGCAACGCTAGCAATGCTTCACATCAGCTACCCATTTATGCTGTGTGTTCACAGTTAACTTCAAGTGTAAAAATGTCAGGGACAAATTAGGGAGAGCTTGGTATCACACACTTCTGAAATGCTCAGGAAAGGCTGCTTCTTGCTCCTAGGTATCAACCAGCCTTTAACAATCTCATGGCAGGGTGTTACTATATGCCTTTTTAGCTCCTCTTTTTTCCAGGCATGTCATTTATCTTTTTATTTCAATATGAATGTTTTTAACTTTCCCTTCCAATCCTTGCAGCTCATTATATCCTACAGGTCTGAGAACTCTAAAAGTTTTGTTCTCATGCAGGTTCTTAGAAATTTTGTTCACAGCCTTAACCCTCTGTTGTAGAAGAGATATGAACTGACATCTCTTTTTCATCAGGAAAGCACAGTTTCCATTTCTCTGATTTTCTTCTTCTCTGATTTTCTTTTTTTTTTTTTCCTTTTTAATAACTGCTTTATTTTTCCATCCCCCCGTGGAGCCAGGAGCAGCAAGACTGGGTGTGGAGTTGTACACACACCCCTGCTCAGGCCAGAGAAGGGGAAATGGTTTCATCTCATAGTTGGTGGGCCACATTGCTTTTGACTCTGGTTGCACTGAATGAGCACACCTGGTTAGAAAAGGTATACAAGGAACAGTCACAGCTTTCAGTTCCCAATGCTGTGACAATTCCTGTGTTCTTACACACACATGACATGTAGTGTTATAAAAACAGAAACTGCTGAATTTCATCACTTCACCAACCAATTTTGATTATACCACAATAGTGACCTACACTTTCCATTATTTAGCACTGCACAATCTTTTCTGTCACCTGCAAACACCAGCAGCAATTTATCATTGATGACTGTTTGGATTTCTTTTTTCTGCTATGTGACTCGTCAGCCTTTCTGAAAGATATGGTGACAGAGTACAGTATTTCAAATATTATCATCTTAAATATTTAAAATCAAGGCAGGAAGAATTTGCCATGCTTCCAGAAAAGAGAGAAAGCTTACAAGCCCTGAATGGCTCTGGCTGAGTGAGATGGTGGAAGGACAGGAGAAAGAGAAAGGGGAGAGAGGAAGGAAGGGAAAGAATTCTAACTGTGGCAAAAATCTCTTTTAATTAAATAGATTTGGGGCCCACTTCTGCTATGACCTACACCATTTTCCACACTAAAGCAGTGTGGCCTTCTCTGGAATAGCTGTTCTGTGGAAAATAAGAGGACAACCAGGCTTTCACAAGGAAGGAGGCCAAGTGAATGGCTATAAAGGACGCTGACATGGAAGAGATGTCAAAATACCTGAGGGACCAAAGTAATATGAACTGGTACCTACTTGTGATGTTCAACATACTGCTACACATTGATTTGTGACAAGCAGCGCCTCACCTTGCAGTTGATAAGGGAGCTTTGGTCACTGTCATATTTTCTGAAAAATCCCTTTGCCCAGGATTCTTTCCTGGGAAGCTGAGAAGCCTCAGAAAAAAAATGAAAATAATAACTATCGGATTGCTTCCCTTGTATTTTGCTGCTTTGGAATGTGGTTGGAGATTGTTTATCCAGCAGGTGGTTGTTTGATTGGTTTCATGTGAATTGTTTTGACTTAATGACCCCTCACCATCAGCTGTGTCGGGACTGGAAGCAGTCACACATTTTCATTATCATTTTTTGTAGCCTTCTGTAAGAATCCTTTCAATATAATATGATATAACAAATATAATATAACAAATATAATATAACAAACATGATACATAATATAATATAATATAATATAATATAATATAATATAATATAATATAATATAATATAATATAATATAATATAATATAATATAATATAATATAATATAATATAATATTATATTATATTCCTTCTAAGAACATGGAGTCAGATTCATCCCTTCCTGCCACAGGGGACCCCAGAAAATACCACAAGCTTTGGTTGTATTTAGGATGCCCCTAGACAAAATGCTTTTACATGAAACAAGAAGCCATCCTGTTTAACCCAAAGCAAACAGACCGACCTTGCTTTATTCGCATGTGCCCTGTGAGCAGGGCCGGGGCTGGGTGCGGGTCTGCGGCCGGATGTGACAAGCGCACGGGCCAGGTGTGACCAGGAGAGGGCCACCCAGCCCTGGCAGTGCCACCGCGCCCTGCTCTCCTGCCAGACGAGCTCTGCAAAAGCTTTATTGCAAAGGTAGCGGAGCTTGCAGGCAGGCGGCTGACCGCAGGGAAACAATTGCACGTTGTCATGTAGCAGAGGGATAGAAGAGAAACGTTCCCTAACACCTGCTGCAGATGTTAATTTTGGGAAACAGTTAAAAAAACCCTAAAAGAACATGGAAAATGCTATTAAAAGTGTGGGGAATCCTTGCCTTTCATCCTGGCAGCCTCTCTTTGATAAATGTCCCACAAGCCAGAGGTTCTTTCATCTCAACTCCTCATCATTAACCCACTCAAATGTCCCCCAGACCAATTGGAACCAGTCCATACCTCCTTCCCCACCAGGAGCAGATAGCCCAGCCATAGGTAGTCCCTCTGCTAACCTGTTTTTTGCTAACCTGTTTTTCTCCATTAGGACTAAGGTTAGCAAAGGAACTACCTATTCCAGTCTCTCCCAAATGCTGAACATGTCCTAAGTGAGAGAAAATCCTGTAAAAGGACTGAGTAGGAGGTAAATCACTACCTGCTTCTAGGCTGATTGTGTAGGGCACTTAGGAGAGGCTCATGCTTCACACAAGTGCTGCCCAGGTGTTTCCACACATGGTAGAAAGTGGAGTGCCAGTCCCATCACAAGCGCAGGCAGCCTGCAGTGCTGCAGCCCCTCTTAAGGAGTGTGGGCAGCCCACATGGGCACATGCTCCTCTAACCTAATTTTAAGCACCTGAAGAATGAGCATGGATCTAGTGTTTCCTTCTGAGCTGGCTGGAGTTGGTAGGGCATGTGTAGCACTCCATTTTAAGTGTCTCAGGCTTTCATGCTTCTCTTTATGCAAATACATGCCCTCTCAGTGCCTCCCCATATTACTGAGATTAGGAGCTGCTGTTATTTTTATCCGACAATCACATTAATGAACATATTTGGTCTATGCTGTTATTTGTATCCAACAATCACAATAATGAACATATTTGGTCTATTTCCATGCAGCTCCCACGCCAGTCATGGCAGGCCAGTGCTGAGGCTGAACTGAGCCCCTGGGGTCCATAAACATGAGCCTCACACAGGGTTCTCCTTGGGCAAGCCCCTCCTAAAGAGGTCCCTGGTGGAAAATCCCTGCTGCCAAGCCTTGCCTGTGGCACAGTCAGTCATGGTGGGCTTGTGCAAGTCCAGCTGGGGTCTCATGTGCAGAAACAGCTACGCAGAGAGCCTGCCCATCCCCAGGCCAAGCTCTGCACCTTGAACTCTGGCACCTCAGTGTCCATAGGAGGCTGCTCCTCAAAAGCTTGAGCAGATGCTGCCAGTACTGTCACTGGAACCTGTTTCCATTTTATTGTGTTACTGTACAAAGTCATTTGCATTCTGAGGAGAGACACCTCCCTCAGTCCAAGAAGCACTGCGATAAATCTGAGAAGCAGGGAACAATATTTTGAGGGGCTGCTATCTTCTCCCACAAGAAGACAGCTCCACTTGGTGCTTCTTGCTCAACATGGTGAGCACTGCATTTAACTTGACTCAGATGTAAATACTCCTAATATTTTACCCCTGCATTTGCTTTATCTTCTTTGAGGTTCCCATATGCTACTCCTGTTGTTTAGTGAAGTTTCTGACTTCTGATGTTTAAAGCTTGTGTTGGGTATGCTCCTTTAGCAGTCAAATGAAGTCTGAAATAACCATATTTACTGCTAAAATCCAAAATTATGCTATCAAACCAGAGGATTTTCCCCATACTTCCACCCAGTGGGGTAGAAATAAGATAAATTATTGCCATGATGACATCATCTTGAGAAACCTTTCCAAAAAATAATTCTTTAATATATTCTTTATCCTCAGCCTGCTTAATTGACATGTTTATTAGCTAAAGATGATATATATCACCAATGAACTTAGCGTCCTGTCATGTTTTGGTTTAATTTCATTTGCATTTATCTCATGACAGCATATTACACACATATGCCAAATATATTTAAATTAAAGTTTTCTCATTATATGTCTTACCCTTTTTAAAAATTAAGCAACTTTTCTGTTTAGCCAAAAAAAAAACACATGCCAGCTCTAAAAAAAATTACCATCACAAGGGTTATTGCTCTATCTCCTAATTAAAAAAATCTAAACACTATCCACAAGTACAACTGTCTCTTCCAACTGCATACCCCAACAAGACTTTCATTAATTAGGCCTTTCAAGTGCCAAAATTCCTTTCATTCTAATAAGATGGTCCATGGTACAGATACTACACATACAGGCAAGAAGTTCAACCACAGGTAACTATTGCACTGTAAAGGAGAATGCAGCAGTTTATTCTGGGACTTCTCTTACTGCCTTATTCTTGGACACAAATTTTCTCATCCATGCTCACAGTCATTTCAAAATCCCAGTTCCAGTTTCCAGGACTGTTGGTCACTTCTCTGGGTACAGTTGTGTTACTGGTCTCGTCATTCATGAGTTGCTCATGGCTTTACCAGGGCAGTTCCCACAACCCAGTACAAAAGAGTGTGTTATAGGCACTGTTCTTGCTAAACTCTCAGAGGATATTCCAGGCACTGGGTTAACCTTCTTTTCAGAGCATCTTGCAAAACCATTTTGTTTACTAAGAGATATGTGTTACTGTAAGTTAATACAGTGGAATGGAAAAGGGAGAACATTGATGCCAAATAATGTCTGCTTCTCCAGAAAAGCTTCAAAAGATCCTGATGTCCACCAGAAAACACTATAGACCTAATTTGCCCATGAAATATTTTGATACCATTTCAATAAGGGCTGTACAGATATACAGACCCAACCTACCACATTGTAATCAGACTGGAACCATGGTCAGGGGTTGTATCAAAGGTGGGCTGCATCAGCTGTCTCCAACAAGAACCCAGGCTGTTGATGAAAGACAAAGAGGATGTTAAAATGCTCCCTTCCCCTCCTGGCACAGTCTTCTCCACATCCATAGCTTCAGCTTTCAGAGACCTGGGATCCAGGGATCTGCACATATTGTAGTGATGTGCATCACTCAGATACTGTTCAGATAGTCCGGAAAGGAGCTGAGTACTCTCAAAGTTTCATCTTTTGACTCAGTTAAAAGAAATTAGTAACCTAAAGATGCTACTTTCCTTTAAAATTATAAATGCACTTACGTACTTCCAGTAAACACTATTTGCAGTCAGGAAAGCCACTGGAATAAGAATGTCATAATTTAAACCAGGAAAAAAAAGCTAATGGAAAGTATTTTCAGAGCTCTTCAATTTTTTCTTTTATGTGTTAAGAAACCAAGTTTTATGAGACTAAAGAAAATACACAGATTATCTAGCCTGCCAATATGATTTTGGAGATTGGAATATAATAACAGTGAGTCAGAAAGTTATTTTGTGTATGAAGAAGAGGAGGTAAGAAATACTTTCTGTTGTGTTTTACAGCAGTGGCCAGATAAAATGCAGCTGGGCTTCAGCCCTTCTAATTTTCTCCCTGCACAGCCTCACAACATCCTTGTAGCCTTCATGAGTTGTCTGCTCCTTTTAGCAGAGATGATAAACTCTCTTTTTCTCCTGTCAAGCTTCTCTGTTCAGCCAGGCCAGTGTTCTTCTCACCAGCTCATCATTTGGCACATGGGCATGGCCTGCTCCTACACCTTTAAGATTTCCTTCTTAAAGCAGGTCCATCCTTCCTGGACCCCTTTGCCCCTCAGGACTCCTTCCCAAGGGATTCTGCCAACCATCCTTCTAAACAGGCCAAAGTCTGTCCTCTGGAATCAGCGCCAGGTATGCTGAGCCACCTCCTTCCTTCTCTGAGAATTAAAAGCTCTGCTGTTTTGTGTTTGCTGCCAGTGGTCTGTTCACAAAGATCATCTCTTCAGAGCACCTTCCCTGGCTGGATCCCTCACCAGCTGTGTCAGAAGATCATTGTTCACACAGTCCAGGAACCTCCTGGATTTTGCCTCTGTTTTGTTACACTTTCAGCAGACACCTGGTGAGCTGAAGTCTCCGAAGATGTCATGTCTCCAAGAGGTTCAGGAATGAACCATACATTGCCATAAGTCTCTCTTTCATGCCCTTTGGTAGCACAAGTTAAATATACAGCAAGGCAAACTGATTCTGGCATCCATCTGCCCTACTAGTTCAACAACAGGACTTTTTTCTCATTTTGAGAAAGTGAAGAGAGAGAGACCTACCTCTTTCCAGTCATAATTAATTATGTGTTGGTGTCAGGCTTTATCCTGACTGCTGCAAAGGCTGAAATGATAATTGAAATGATCATTTCAATTCATGCTTGCTACTGTCTTAACTCATCCCTGCATGGACAAGTGCCCTGGCTCACAGAGCTCCTGAACACTTGGCACACAGTTTAGTCTCAGGACTATGAATGTAGTGAGGGTTTTCTGTGTCCTACTGCAGCTTTTTTTAAGACACTCCTAATGCTTTCATACGTTTTGATTTCTTTTCATTTTAAATGCCTGTTTACACCTCTGGGGTTGACTACACCCCAGGACAAGGGATATCATCTCTCACAGATGGTTCAGGCTGCCCCCATGGCTGTGGGTTGGCATGAAGCACACATCCAAAATTTTCAACACTCTTCGACCACACTGCCAAAGCTGCCAGAGTAAAGATTCTCCATCCACAGTCCACGTGTAAAATGGAGAGAAAACACATACTTTCCATAGCTTTGTGACATAATTATTTGCAATATAGACACACCTGAAGTCACCTGTGGAGGTTAGATTTTACTGCCTTTGTTAGGAGGTGTAAGCACAAATGAACTGTGTTCTCTGAAGGGACAGCAGACAAAAGCACCAACAAAAGTGATGGTTTCTTTCCCTTCAGTGAGTGGGCTGGCAGAGGGCAGCCTGAGATGCCTTTACAGGAGATATTTTAAAATTATCAGGGCATCACCCTGAGATCCTGGGACAGAGCTGTGGATTGAATTCAGATCTCTCAAGACACAGTCAATAACTTTCATCTAAAGCAATTTTCTTCTGTGTTGCTGACAGGCAAATTGGAAAAGTAACAGATGACAGACAAGCTGGCAGGGTGACAGGAAGGTTTTGGATGCAAGTCTGCAACAAGGACAAGAACATCCATTTTCCTCCCACACCAGAAGCTCACTCCTACCTTTCCATCAGCTTCTGTTTATAGCCTGCTTTGCCAGAAAGGGCGGTTTCATCCCTTTCATGGAAGTCCTTTCAGAGTCAGTCATCTAGGGCAATTGAGCATAGACATTAAGATAATTACAGTGAAAAGTTATTAAATCCTGGCCAGCTCTTGTGCTGTGCCTGATCAACTTTTCTGAATACAAATTTCTTGCAAAATTAATCCCTAGACCACACTATAAATACTCCCCTGTGGTGAGACAACCGAGAACTTTGATGTGTATCTGCAATAATCTTTATCCTAAAGTAAAGAACTCTGGGGTGAGGGGAGGAAACCAAATGGGAAAACTAAATTTATGCAAACAAAACCCTTAAACAAACAAAAAGGCAGAACTTAGAAAACCAGAAATTAAAAGGACTTGTCAACAATTTTTGCCTTTCTGCTCAATTCTTGAAAAGGGGGACTGATCACATATTCGTGTTTTTAGTCCAGCATCTTTCAGTAACAAAAGTCAGACAGTGCCATTTGAGTCCTTACTAAGAGTCTTCTTACTGTTCCATGTGAGACCTGCCTGTCTGCTTTCTCGGCCCCTCAGCAGTTCCTGATCTTGTCCAACTAGCACTAATGCCAAGTATAGACCACAGGTGAAATCCAGGCATGGGCCTGAACTAACCCACAAACAGGAACAGTGTGGAGGAAGAAAGAGTGTGATGGAGAAAAATGGCTGATTGTAGCCTGGGGTCTCAACAAGGAGAATAAAAAGAGAAACACCAGAAAAGTGGGGAAAGAGATCAAAAAAACTCTGGGCCCACTGTGAAACATCATGGGCAGCACTGCACAGTAAAGGTGCACCAAGAGTCATCTGTGCTGAGCCTTGGCTGAAAGCAGCTCATAGCTGGGAGCAAATAAACTTCTCTTGGTGGCAAGGGCTGCCCTTGTGTGCAGGAGAACAGTCTACACACTGCTTCTGGGGCATGTGGCTCTACCATCCATGGTTTGCTGACAAGAAATGGCCTAGAAGACCCCAAAACCTCTGTTAACCAACCAAAAGGAATAGTAATATGAATAATGTAACAATTAGGTTTTGGCAATATTTAATGTATTCACTCCAGGAAAGGCTTAGATAACAATTCTGATTAATACAAATAATTAAAATTTTACAGATGTTGTCCTCACCCTAAAAAGGATAATGATTAATGATAGCAAAATTATAACAAGAAGGCACTAATAGCTTGCATTTAGCTTTTTAAATTGTAAGGAACTTTACAATTTAAATCACTAATCAATTTAAATCCTCTGGTTGTCCTGTGGTGTCGATGTTGGAAGTGTAAGACAGTTATATTAGCCAGAGACATGGTGAAATACACTGTTCTCCCAACTGAAATAACTGTCCACTTTCATGTTGGAAAGGAAAAGTATTAGATTCTTAACACTGGCACCAGAGAGCAGATCTTTTAGCTGCCATGGACCCAGAGGAAACCACACAATTTATTCCAAAGCTGATACACTTCTAGTAATGTTTCCTACTGTTTGACACAAAGATGACTTCTATTAACTTGTGCACCTTTACAGCATACTCTGGTGTGCAGAACTGCTCCCTCATCAAATACAATAATACTGTTATTAACAACAGTGGCTGGCACACTTCCAGGGCCCTCAAACAGTTGTGAAGCCACATATAAAATAAAATATTAGTCCCTGTATGCAGGGATATGAGATCTAGACTCAGTCTTCACTTTCTAAAAGTACCCATTTTCTGCAAAACAAGCCAAAGCTTCCTCACAGTGAGGGAGGAGAGGTAGCTGCTTTGTTTAAGGGAAAGCTCCATTTTAAGATCTGAAGGTAATTGCTAGACTTGAGTAGTCTAAGTGTTGATGCATCTCCTTTTCCTCTTCAGCTCTGTAAATTAGCATTACAGCTTGCTTTTTGCAGAGAGGTATTAGCTCTGCTGGACTGCTTGGCAGCTCTTGCTCCACTTCTGTTTATCTTTGTGAAGGTCATGTTCCTGCTTGCAGTAGAATTGGCAACAGAAGTTGTTAGCAAAAAGGCTTTTTTTGCACAGAATTGTGAAGGACTTTAAGAAGGAACATAAACCTAAAATAACCACTGCAAACATTTCACAAGGTTTAGATACTTAAGATTACTGTTGTCCAAGAAGCACTGACTTTGGATTCTATTCTAAATGCTTTTTATACCATGCTTAATATCACAGTAACAGAAAGCAAAGTAGCTGCAAATAGTTCTCCAGATGAAGTAAACTTGAGAAGTGGAGTGCTGGCAACACAGTGCAGAAGCACTTGAACAGCTCCTGCAGGGAGCCAGTGGTGCCAGAAGCAGTACAGCTGTGCTGGGCTGAGCCAGAGGAACCTGCCTAGCAATTTCCAGATGTGCTGCTTCAGTGTCCAAGCAGGGACCCTGAAAGGAGCAATGCAACACCTGGGGAACTTGCCTGCACGTGGTAAGCCTGGAGGGCTGTGCACAGTGCTTGTTATGTGGTGAGGTTTTTGGGTGCATGAAACCAGTGGTGCCCATGAAGCCTCTGGATTTGGGCACCTGTCCTCTGAGACATGGTGCTGCATGGGTTATTATTAGGCATTTATTGCATTAGACAAGCTTCATGTCCTCATGACTTAAATCCTAGAGTAAAGAACATCTCCTCAGTTTTGCCCATTTGTGTAGAGCAGCTGATTGTCTTCTGTGAGCTCAATGGGAAGGGAAGGGAAGGGAAGGGAAGGGAAGGGAAGGGAAGGGAAGGGAAGGGAAGGGAAGGGAAGGGAAGGGAAGGGAAGGGAAGGGAAGGGAAGGGAAGGGAAGGGAAGGGAAGGGAAGGGAAGGGAAGGGAAGGGAAGGGAAGGGAAGGGAAGGGAAGGGAAGGGAAGGGAAGGGAAGGGAGAGCCGTGTGTTGCTTCTGTGTGTGCTGATATGAAACCTGTACTGCACACTTAGACTGGTACTGGAGTCAATGTTTTATGACCATTTCATTTTACAGTTCAGGTACAGACAGTGACAAAACAGCAGAAAGCCAGCATGTCCCTCTGATGTTCTAAGAGAGCAAGCAGACCAAGTATGGTGGTGCAGTTTACCTTTGTATGTCATTTTGGCATTTTATCCAGGAAATACAGGCTTAGAGAATACCTTACTGTGAAATGCTGACAGTGGTAAAATAAAATAAAATAAAATAATAACATAAAATAAAATAAAATAAAATAAAATAAAATAAAATAAAATAATAAAATGAGTCCAGAAGAACAGGGACAGACAGATGCCAGCTCTCTGAAAGGCAGGTTTAACCAATGCAGGCATGCTCCCTCTGGGACCCCAGCTTAGCAGCCATCATCCCCAGATGGGCTAAGCTTAGTGATCATCATCCCCAGATCTGCCCTTGCACCACACACACTCCCAAGTGCTGTAAATTTGCCATTATGTGGGTTTGGGTGCCCAGTGCCTGCAGCAGAAATGAACAAAAGCTACACATCACTGACATTCCTCTTGGGCACCCAGGAAACCTTAACAGCACCAGTTGAGATTTGCTCTGCTGTACTCAGTAACTCACGGGCTCTCTGGGCTCTGGGCAATCTGTGACTCCACCTCTCCTGTGGGAGGATGGAAGAAGCATTCTCCCTAGCAGCTCCATGATGGTGTCATGGGCAAATTTCTGCCTCTCAGGAATGCTTTGGGGCTAATCTGAGAACTATAAATCATTCCTCTGCTTGGGTAATCCTTCAGTCACTAACATCCTGCCTTTTCCAGTTCTAATAGTAACAATTTTCTTCAGCAACTTGAAGCATTTTCTGTCACTGCTCTTCATTTTACCTGGCAATCTGCATCCTGCTACCCAAATCTGCAACTTCTCCTACACCTGAATTAACCCAATAAAGTTTATTTCAAGTCTCTTCTCCCCTGACCTCATGCAACATGTAAAGAGCATAACACTTAAACCTAACACTCTTATTTAGTTTACTTCAAGTCTTTGAATAACAAAATGTATGGATTAAAAAAGGAAGAAATAATTAGCCCCAAAACTGTGGAGGCTCAGATGGCTGAACAGGAAAACTTCACTTTTCAGCAGCTGAGATTCTGTGGCAATTTTCAGAACAAAAAATTGTAAAAGCCTCCAGTTCATTTCTGCTTTGGAAACCCCCAGTCTAAATAAGCAAACCCAAGGACACCCAGTGTAAATAGGCAAAACCAAGGTTTGTACTTGATGGAAGAGAATAATGAAAGAAACAAATTAGGGAGGGCACTAGGATGCCAGAAAAAGACAGAAATGCAAATCAAATGTCTTAATCACAAGGATGTCCTTTCTTTTCATACTGAGAATTTAAACAATTTAAATGCTTTTTTGAAAAAAACAAGCTGAGTGTAGAATAAAAGCTATAGAAGATTATGTCATCACTGTCCTTTTCACTTACTGACAATGTTGGTTAATGTTGTTCCTTCAGATGCTCCACTATTCATACAGCATAGGGTCAAACGTGCCTGATAAATCTGCCACTCTCTCATAAGGTACTTAATAATTTTTAGCAAAGGGAATTTTAATTATTCTAATCTCAGGGAAATAGTCCTGCAGGAAAATAATTTCTCATTTATCTAGGTATTGATTTCAAGAGATGAGAGTCAGAGAGACATAAAATTTTAGACCTTAGTAAACTGAATTTGACACCCAGGTATTAAAAAATATATATTTTGAAAAATGGTCAGCATTTGAAGGAAGCAAGGAGAAGGTGTGTGTGTTACCTGCTGCAGAAGCAAACTTGTTCCAATTTTCAACCAGTTTGACCAACCAGCTTCCCTTCCAGAAGGCCCTGAGACCAAGCTGCTTGTGGACTGCACTCAGCTTTCTTAACCACAGGTAAAGCTTAAACAAAGCACCAGAGAGCTCAACAGAAGTGCTTGTATAAAAACCACTTTACTGAAAACTGCCCTCAAAGTGCTGGTGATGTGTGAGAGTGGTTATGTACAAAGAATTCAAATAAAACTTGCTTTATAAAAATGTGTAAATACCATATGTCTCCTCAGTCAAGGCTTTCTGAGGGTATTTTTGGGCCTCTGAGTCAACAAGCATTTGTCTTCCTCATTAAAATGTCTTGCTTCTCTTTTGCAGCCAGCCTCCTTCTCCATGCCCCTGTATGGGTGTTTTTCCAAATGACCTCCATTCTAAGTCTTCATGAATTTTAATTAACTGGAGGTGGAGTCCAGAATGTTAATGATACTTTAATACATTAAGTCTTTGATTAATTAAGGTGGGTTCTTTTTTGCCTCACTCCTTTAGTGAGAAAGATTTGTATTCAGCACACCAAGTTTTAATGCCTCACAGCTGAAGCTTAATATCTTTTCAGTTTCAGAGATTAATTTAGAGTAATTGAAAAAAAATCCCAGAATTATAATATAAAGAACTGAAGATCCTATGGAGTTAATATATCCACAGAGGAAAGTGGTGTGTATTTATGCATAAATTTACCTTTAATTTTATTTTAAATTCTCTGATATTTTTTCTGTTGTTCTTATCAAAGTTGTGCTCAGTCCTTCCTTGGTGTGTATCTTTGAAACTATAATCACCTTTTTGCTGGTTTAGGGAATTTGAAATGTGGTGAATGCCACACTAGCAGAGTGGTGGTATTGCTAAATGTGCATTTCCCATTTCCATTGCCATCATTACTAGTGTTCTACCCAGCTTTATTTAAAGTGAGAGGAAATTTTACACCAATTACAAATAGAATTGACCAGAAATTTTTTCTTAAGTCTTTATCCACTCAGCATATCCAATTCTTTTTTGAAAAACTAGAGACCCATGATAAAACTCACTATCAAATATATTTTCTCCTGAGTTTGAGCAGTGTTTCCATAATGAGTTACTGACCCTTAGCATTACAAAATTTTGACTCACTCTTACATCTGATACCTTTAGAAATATTTCTGCCTTTACAGTATGTCACTCATGAGCAATGAAAGCATGATGATTTGGAGAGCAAAATTAAATTATCTCAAAAAAGTAATTGTCAAAATTTTTTTACCACCAGCTCATACACTTTAAATATGCTTTCTTGTGCTTCTGTGTGTATCATGCATTATTGATGAACAAAAGCACTACAACTCTTGAAATCAAATATGAGTATCTAAAATACTAAGCTTGAAAAATAAAGATGAAATCTCTCAGAGGTACTAATTACTGAGACTGAAAAACAAAGTGTAGTAGGGGCTGCAAGAACAACTCAGAAATGTTTTTACTTTTCCATGGTATAAGTCAAGGAAAATATTACCAGCTGGAAGAACTATAAAGGAATGGACAAGGCTTCTTTCAAACAGATTGTTTTATTGGACTGTGAGAACATTTTGAGAAAACAAAATGCATACACCAGGACCTCTTGAGTACCTTAGTTACATCAAAACAACCGTGTAAACTTTTCATGAAGTGTCTGTGAGGAGATGTGTGTGCCCTTACAGCCCAGCACTGCATCAGGATGTTTGCATGGTGGGCCCAGCAGTGCCCAGCTGGTCACTCAGAGTTCAGTGTGATCAGGGCTTGCCCACATGGCCTTACATTGACTGCAGGCTGTCTTAGGGCAGGCAGGGTCTGTGCTGTTTGTAGTTATGGTGAGAAGGAGATGGGACTGATGCCTGCTTAGGTACCAACACCACCAATAAATCTTGGCACTACTTTTGACAGTATGGCTTAGCTGAGACACCACAGGTGGGCTTCAAGTGCTCATGGTCTTTAGTGAAAGACAGAGGTTGGAAGGGGGATGTTCAGTGGGGAGGAGAAGCTAAGGCAGTGAAATGGTGCTGTCCACTGCAGTCCCCACACTGCAGCACTTACCTAAAATTATTTGAATACACACACAGCAAGGGGATGTGTGCATTTGCTGAGCCCTGTTAGTTCTGCAGATACAAAGAGCTTTTGGCATGAACTAGGCAAGAATAACTGCCTTGGAGAGGTGCACTGAGCAAGAAGAGGTGAAGTAATACTTGTTTTATTTTTTGAAAGGAATATTTGTTTCCTTTCTTCACCTCTGGGTGCCCATGGAAGTAGCCACCTAATCTTCCCCTGAATTATTTGTGTCTTACATCAGTGTTTGCAGGTTGAGGGCTTAATGGACAAGGTCTATGTCTATTACCAATTTGTCTCAAAACCAGAAAGTGAACGATGATGATTTTGCCCTGAGTCTGCAAAGATTGATGCATTTTCACTGTTCATTGCAAAACAACTTGTATCAGAAATACTTCTGCAACACATAAGAGTCATAATACATTTTTATGTTGTCGACAATAAATCAAAACAAGTCTAACAACCACATATTGCTGTGGACAGCAGTCAGATTACTAGCTGTGTTTGCCAAGTCCTAGAGCTCCCTGCCAACTCCATTTCTGCAGGAATGGCAAGCCTGCTACATTCAATAATAATTTGGAATCAGATAAGGAGATAATTGCATAAAGGACAGGAAGGAGAGAGAAAGGTGCAAACCAGACATGTTGGGTCTTATCAGCCTCCCACCTGATGTGAAGGCAGGTGGGTGGATGGTCACTGCCTGAGCACGGTGCAATCAGGAGCATCAGAAAGGTGCCAGCAGCTGCTGCTGGAGGAGCTGCTTCCTCTGTTCCTGGAACATCTTCTTCCAGGAGGGAATAAATTATGGTGTTTGCCAGGAAAGGTAACATAATGAGAACAGATTAAGTGAAATGTTTAGGCTGGCTTTGGATGAAGTCTTGGAAACCAGCAGTTTGCCTTTGGGGCTCTTTTGTCTGAATTCGGTTTTCTGCACTTTCAGGGAACTGTGTATTTCTCAGATTTCTTATTAAAATTTTACAAGAATAAAACTAGAAATACATTAAGATACCTTTGAATCAGATTTTAAATACCCACTGATCTATTAAAAAGTCTTGATTTTTTTCATATAAAATCAACAAATTTGGCTCCAGAGTAATGTTTTTCATGCATTTCTCAGCATTTCAATGCTGTTAATAATTTCAAATGTAGTTTTAAAAAGATATTGGGTTTAATAACAAAGGTAGCCTTTCTTCCTTATTCATAGCCATGGACTAGCCAACATCAGAAGGTTTTTATAGGCCAGAGCTTCAGCTTAAGGTTGACTTTTAATCACCTCCACTAATGGATTTCAATATTGTTTGCCCATATTTTCTCATGCAGACATGTAATTAGAGCTCACAAGATGAGAACAATGATCCAATATTGGCCTTTATTTGTTTCAAATTTTCATGATAATTTTCCTGTCATTCTGTTTAAATAGAATTCTGTTGTGGTGTTTATGAGCACTGTATTCAGCCACCCTGGTATTATAAATCCACATACCATATTAAAATCACAAACTGTGTAGAGATTTGCCTGGTAATGAGTGTTACTAGCTGAGATGATGTTTCAAAAATTCTGGATTTTAAACTGTGAGATGCAAGCATGAGTTCATGATATTTAAGATGTTCTATTAAATAAAACCAAAAACCCCTCTAATATTTACTTCCCATCATCAATTAAAAATTACAAAGCACTCTGGATCAGAGACCCAAAGTACTTAGTACCTGCTCTTATTTGGGAATTAGTGCACCCAGGGAATTCCGGCTCATAGAGTTTTAACCAGATCAAGAGACGTTTAAAGAAGTACCTGTGCAAGCAATTAAACAATTCTGCTTATTGGATGATCTCACACCTGAGAGAGAACAGAGATGATATTAAAAAATATAGTAGTTTGTGTTTAAGAGTATTTACTGAATATTAACCTTATATCAATCTTAACAGCACTATACCTTTCAAGTATCTTGTGTACGTGGCCTGCTTTGCAAGCCTACTTTTTGTGCAGTGATTACTCTTTGTAGCT
This sequence comes from Zonotrichia leucophrys gambelii, assembly GCF_028769735.1. Lineage (NCBI taxonomy): Eukaryota > Metazoa > Chordata > Aves > Passeriformes > Passerellidae > Zonotrichia > Zonotrichia leucophrys. The sequence goes on along the minus strand of NC_088169.1, from coordinate 17,870,812 downwards.
TCTGAGTAAGATATTTGGGTCCTTTCAGAGCTCTAGAAACAAATCTTCTCCCCTGAAACAAATTATTTTGCCTAGAAAAGGCTGACAGAGAAAACAAAATTAACACAGTGCATTTGCTGGTGGGTTTGTTTGACTGTTCAGAACCTGGTCCACAGCCTTTTTGAAAGATTTACCTCAGCTCTAGGAATGGCCACAAACTCCACCTGTGCAAGCCAAGGGAAAGGGAAAAGGGAAAGGGAAAGGGAAAGGAAAAGGAAAAGGAAAAGGAAAAGGAAAAGGAAAAGGAAAAGGAAAAGGAAAAGGAAAAGGAAAAGGAAAAGGAAAAGGAAAAGGTGACCTCCTAGTCCAAGACTGGTCCCATTGCTAGAGGTGAGAAATTTTTGGTAGATACAGGTACCCATAGAGATTTGGAAAAGGAAAAAGATAAACACCCTTCCATACTTTGACATTCAGGGAGTGTTTAAGCCACTGCAGGGGGACAGAAACAATGAGCATGAAGATCCATGTGCTATTTTTTGGCTGGCTTATTACACGTGTTCTGGCACAGTGCCTAATTTACATTTCAAATACTGTAATTTCCCTTGTAAGTGCTTCTTTGTATTGTGCATTTCACAGTGTTAAGATAATTGAACTTACTTCTAAGGGTGATTACTGATGTGGGACCTGAAACTTTCACAAGATCTTTTCAATAAGTCACCATATCCATTCCCATTGCCCCTTGCACCATGGTACACTTGCAGGGAAGGGAAAAAAACAGGGAATAGCTGCCTAAAATCTCTGAGGTACCCTCTACATATGAGCAGGAATTTCTTTCTGTCCATTGCCCTTCCTGGACATAAGTCAGCAGTGAATCTGCTTGAAATATTTTCTTCCCAGACAGTTTTTGGAGCAGTAAGTCACTCTTACAGTCAGACTTCAGTTAATTTCATAAATGGGGCAGCTGTCCCTTTTTATTACTGTCCTTGTGCACAATGCCCATTTTTAGACAAGTGTGACCTGGAACATCCCCTTGTTACTTTGGAGTCTTTCCTTTGCCTGCCCTGCTGGTATCTTTGGTTCAACACTGTGGAGATTACACAGAAGTAGATGCTTATCAAGGAAGACCTCAGCTGTTTGAGCCACAGCTGTATTGCTTTAGGCATTACAGTGTTTGAATCAGGCTTTTACACTGTCCTGTGACAGCAACTGAACTCCACTGTCCAGCAGTTTGCTCCTGGTTTGGCACAGCCCTTTCCTGTGGGAGGTGTGAGCCAGGAGGAGAGGCAGGGAGCTGTCCCAAACCACAGAGAGCTGTCCCCAACCACAAGCAATACTTCAGTCCTCTGCTGTTGTTATTGTTGTTACTGTACCCCACCCACTCTGTCCCTTGATGTGGAATAGCAGAGGGGGTTCCACAGTCTTATCAGCTTCTCCCTTGAGGGAATGATGAGATAACCATTGATCCATTGACCTCAGATGGAGAACACAACTCAGTGTTTGCAGCCAGCCTGAGTGTCATCCACCTCAGCCTGCAGCCTGGGTGCCCTTGGAGCCCTCCAGTCCGTGTGTGAAGGCTTCTCTTTGACCATCCTGAAGGCTCTGGAGATCTTTCTGATGAGCTTAGATCTGCACTGGGGATTCCCTTTCTGTGGCCACTCTGGATAGATCAACACAATAATTTGACCTTCTGCCCTGATGGACTTGTTCATGGAGTGATTTGTTGTGTGACCATTTGTTTACCTCTGCTGTCAAAAAACCAAAAAAACAACCCAAAACATCTGCAAGTGCAATTGATAACAGAGAAGTTAGATCTTCCAAAACTGCTAGCAAAAACAGAGCAGGAATGAATTGCTCAAAATAACTGGTAAAATAACTGGTGTGTGACCTAGAGTTGTGCTGTTGAACAGTGGTGCACCTTTTGCTGAGCAGTAATGTTGAGCCACCCTGATGAGTTAAACCAGGGTCCTTCTGGCCTTATTTGTGTAATGGTCTGCAACAGAAAGAAAAAAAGGGCTACATTTTAAGAGTAGAACAATATATCCTTGATATAATCTCCCAGCTTCACAGCAGCTCATGATCCTCCTGAAGCACAGGTTCCAACTGCACCTTCATGCTGAGAAACTGATGACAGATTTTTTTTCATTCTTCATCTGAATAATTTTTTTTAATTCACTGAAGTTTTTTGCCTGCAAAGTTATCTCTAGCATTAAGTTTTCCAGCTTAATGTTCTGTGATTTGGGGTAAGTGTTTCTGTTTGTTTGATTGCTTTAGAATTCTTGCTAGTTCTTAAATTATGTAATTTTTCTTTCACCTCCTGTACCTCATTGTGATTTTATGGAGTTCATAATGTCACAGCTGAATGCTCTCTTTTCTGGGCTTTTATTTACAACATGCTTTATGGGGTCTTATTTGCAAAGGCTTCCTTGAGATGCTAAAACTGAAGAGCTTTACCTCCTGTCCTTATATCAGGAAGGATTTTTACCTTGAGATGATGGTACTATTCCAAAATAAAGATTCTAAAATGTCTTGTAACAACAGAATTAAACTATTACAAGAGTCTGTCATGAAACTCCAATGTGCATATGACAATGCAGAAGAATTAGCACTTCAGCTTTTTTATTACTTGCCTTTATACTGGAGCAGTGTTTCTTCAAATCTATCTATCTATCTATCTATCTATCTATCTATCTATCTATCTATCTATCTATCTATCTTTCTATCTATCTATCTCAGAAAGGATTGTCTAGATTAATTGTCAGTTTACATACAGTTAAATGTTATAGAAATGCATAAAGTTCATTCTTATATTGCATTTTAATTACAAGGCTTTCAGTATTTTTCTGAAGATTATGCATCTAAGTGTTCAACGGCCCTTTGAAAATATCATCAACTAGATGTGTAAAATCAGAAATTATAACTTATTATTTACACAGACCTGAATATTTTTTTTATTGTTTAAAATCTAACAAAAGCCTTTTGTTGCCTTAGAAAAACCCAAATACACATCAGTAAACTGGTGAGGCTGCTGCTTTCCCCTGAGTGCATTGCTATGTGTTGTTAATTTTCAGAGAAAGCTGTTTATGGACTCAGCATCTGTGAGTGTATCATTACGTATGATGTACTCACAAGCCTTTGTAATTAAATTCCAGTCTTTGGTAGAAATGGGATCAGATTTACCAGATGAGGCAGCAGAACCCTGTCTGCAGAATTCAAGGATTTAACACAGCACTCTTTTCTGCAAATGTGTCTTGAAAAATAATTTGGTAGTTTTCTCTGCAGAAATTCCCTTAATGTGGATCATTTAGAACTGGTTGAATAGTAAATAAATGAAGAAATAAATATTTCTAACCAAACATAATATAATTTGCAATTGACATTATTGATCCTCTTCCAAAACCAGTTTGGGGCTTGCTGCAAATTCCTGTAGCTATTTAGAATAAAAGTGAATATGTAGAAGTATGATTTGATTGTGTTGTCTGTGCAAGAAATACAAAATATTAAATATAAACAAGAAACATCTGAATTCTGACACCAGCATTTCTACAAAGCCTCTGTCTGTTTTCATAAAAGGTTTATGAATTTTGCATGTCCCATTTGCCATATCACCAATATGAAATTATTTTTGACCCAGTTAAATACTCACTGAAAACTCAAATGGCTTCAGCAAACCCCTCTCCAAACCTTTGTTTAGATATCAAAAGGTGGATTAAATCCTAATTTAAGGCAGGCACATATTAAATATCAGCCTTTCTGCCTGTGTTTCAATGCTGTTTCCTATAAAATGATGAGAATGAATTTAACCATTCCCATAGGATTTTGGGAGGATTCATCAGGATATCCTTGTAAAACTGAAAAGCACTGGTCCAACAAACATCTTCATCAGAAGTGTTTATCTTTGCTGCTACTTAGCTCCAAAGAAATGAAATATTGATTGTCTTCCTAGATTGCTTTAACCCTTTCTACTCTCACTGCAAGGGGGGTTCATAGAGCAGAAATTACTTAATTAACCTCTTACTGCACATGGTCAGATTACTACCAAGTGGGGTTTTTAACACATTCTTAATGGTTGATGATTTTTAGCAAACTTTTAGTGTTTAGTGCAGGTTTTTTCATTTAAAAAGAAAAGCTCTGAAAGTAGCCCAATTCATTTCAGTGGGGAACCTTTCTCTTGCATACAAATGACATGCCATGATCCCAGAGAGAAAACTGCAAGGGAAACTTAAATTGATTATCAGCGTGTAGGAAGACTGCACTGTTTAGGTCTTCTATAAATTCGGGTTTGGAATGAACTAGATCAGTTTGCTCATTCTCTTCTAGCTTGAGATATCTTTGTGATTTATTCACGAAGGGCTTTATTAATGGGATGTCCAAGATCAGCACATCTGCAGGCTGGGGAGCACCTTTGATGCACTGCTGAGCAAACCAGTGTCCTTTGACTGCAGTGATGTTTAGAAGCACCTTTAAAGCCTCAAAACCATTCATTCCCTGCAGTTTAATGTCACCAAGAAAGAGCTCTTCATATCTGCAGAGTGACAGTCTTGCTTTTGTGCTTTCCTCTCCCCAGCTGTAATTTTTAGGCTCTGAACTTTATATGATATTTATCTATTATTTTAAGAGTAACTTCCATAAATAACTTACAATTAAACAAAATAATTAGGTCCTGAAAGAAAAATTTAATGCTTTGCATCTGACAAGTACTATTAATCTCTCCCAGAAAGGGCTGCAGACACACTGGACATCAGCAGTTAAGAAGTGCCAAGGCTGTAAAAACTAAGATAAATGGCTGTTTTGCTTAAGCCTGTCTGCTGTTTATGGGCCTAAGAGGGGCTTAGCTTCTGAGTGATAACACACACTGTATCCACCCACAGCACTTTAACTTGCACTCATTTTCACACATTTTGAAGTAGCTCTGTTAGCACTCTTTCCCATGAATATTGCTTTAAAAAATGGTTTGCAAATGCATCACATCACTCATGTTCCTAATGGCATTTGTGCCCTTTGTGGTGAATAAAGGCAACTTAATCATTCCAAATGCCATGTCACATCCTGGCTTCCTGCTGAGAAGTCTGGCAGTGTTTGGAGGCTTGGCAATACGACATTACAGACACTTAAACTGCATCTGCAGCTCTTTCACAGGCTGGCTCAGAGGGAGGGGGGAAGAGAAAAGGCATTTTTAATGTATGTGTCGGTGTTTAGACCTAAACTGGGACTAGGAATAGGGAGATCCAGTAAGAAGTGACAGGGAGTAACATGCTGCAAAGATTCCCAATGCAACACCCTCCCTGCTCCTGCCTTGTGTGAAAGGAGCTGCGTGTTTTCCCCAATTACTTTGCCTGGTCAGTTTTGGAGGCTCCAGCAATACCTTAAAAAGGAGGAGCCTACACAGGCTTCCATTTTAGCCTTGGCATCCATTTGAGCCAATAGCCTTATGCTGCTGTGGTTGTTTGGCCAGGAGGAGCAGAGCTGATGTGCCTCCTCTCCCTGGGGAAGGAGCCCTTTCCATCTCCTCTGCGAACTGTTGGACACAGCTGTGGCCCTGGGGCTCTGTGCAGCCAGGCAAGGCTGGACACTGTGTGTGCCCATCTTCTGCCACCAAAATGCAATTGTAATTTCAAGGGAAACAACCCAAATGTAGGTTTTCTTCATATCCTCAAACCCAATTGTTGTAATCACCAGGTGATTGTTTCCGATGCTGCCTCCTCTCAGGTGTCTCCCGCTGGTCTTTGCCCCTCAGCTGCTGCATTTTTTCTGAGAACAGCATTACTGGATTCTGCCACTCTGAGAGCTGGATGGAGTGTGCTGTTCCCTGGGGTAAAACATGGTTATCGTGGTGAATCTGATTTAGGTTCCCATTTGGTAATTTTGTTCTCTCTGGCTACAAGAAAAGTTGTAATTGGTGACTGAAGAGCTTCCTTAGAGCAAAACAGTGTTTAGGAGAATAGATAGAATTTAGACAATACTAACCTCACTTACTGATATAAAACAGCCTGTGCTCCTACCTGCTCACAAGGTAATTTGTTGTTTTCCACATGGAGGCTTTGTAAAGACAGATTTCTCTTCTACCTGATTGCCTCAGCCAGAGTTCCCTGTCGTGCCTCACAGACGCAGGGCTCCTCTCAAGGCCCTTTGTCAGGACCCAGAGCATCCCTCTGGCTGTCCTGAGCAGCCAAGATCCCTGCCAGGGGGCTCAGAGACCCTGGCACAGAGCTCAAAACACCTGTGGTTTTGATTATGACCTGTGGAGCGACTTACCAACCTCAGATGAAGACCAGCAAGCCACAACAGTTTAGGTGGAATAATAATGAAGTTATCACAGGGTGGAAAAGTAGATTTTAGGGTTTTTGGTATGGGGGTTCAGGAGGCAAGATGGGGGGAACTGGGCGTGTCCAGCCTTTCTCCTTCTTCTTCTTGGCCTCCATCTTCTGCTGTGATGGTGGCACTTTTAGATTGGTTTAGAGTAGAGGCTTACTGTCTAACACAGGTGATAGGTATTGGAAAGTAATTGTAAAAATTGTAAAATATGTAGTTTTTAGTATAAAGACATAACACCCCCCGGGGGCAGGCAGAGTGCCTGGAGCTCTCCTGCTGGATGGACCTCAGCAGGGCAGGAGAAAGAATTTTATAGATAAGGAACAATAAACAACCTTGAGACGGAGAAATGAAGAGCCCTGACTCCTTCTTCAAGCACTGGGCTGGGAGAAAGAAACTTTAGAACTTTTCTCAGGGTCACTCTGACCAGCGAGAGACCCCAACAGCCCTTCCTACCCACCAGGATCCAGATACAGGCAAACCCCAAATCTGGATAAGCAAAACTAGTGCATCACATTGGGCACAAGCTCTGCCAAGCCACCAGCTTGCTCTGCTGGGTTTGTGGGGCCTCTGGCTGCTGCATCCCTGCCCTGCCTCTCCCCAGCCACAGCCTCATCCCAGGGTAGCAGAGCAGCAGCAGCAGAGCAGTTTGGGGGCTGCCAGCGTGGGGCAGCTCCCCTCCCTCACAGCCATCTGCAAATGGATGCTGCATGACTGGCTTGTCCTCGTGCTCTGTTCCTGCTCCACATGGATGCATTTTATTTGTGACTGATGTTCTGTTATGAGGGGAAAAAAAATCAATTTATTTAGATATGCTGCTATGTTGTTTTATGCTTCACTACCTTACTCGTTTCTATTTCTGTTAAAATGAAATAATACCATTCTAACTCAGAAGATGTATTTAAATTACAGGCACAATAACTCTTGGCATTTTTTGCTTTTTTTTTTAAGACACAAAGTTATGTAAGAACCACTTCAGGGCATTTTAATAAAGTTTGGAAATATATATTTAAAATGTATAGCTGGGAAGCAACAAGGAGAAAATGCAGAAGAAGAAGCAGAGACAAGACCTAACTTTTAACAGTATGCCAAGTAAAGAGAATGGTAATCAGTTCTTGTATTCCAGCTGGAGTGTGATTCAGAGTATATCACAGCTCTCCAGCATCTAGTATGTTTATACACAGGCATAGGAACAATTTAAATACTCCTATATTTTCACTCTAGTAAGCCACATAGTGTTGGACATGGAACATATAAGTTGCTAAGCCATTGTTATCTTGGTACTGGCAGAATGCTATTATTTGCTGTTTGAAATACATAAGATAAAGAGTAATTATGTAATAATTAAATAAGAAAAGAAAGTATGTGCTCCTGAAAGTTAATTATATCCATCCTTTGATAGTCTCTCTTATCTATGCAGCACAGGATACTGGGATTATCATTCTACTGAAATTTAGTCAGGAGACTACATGCACAGTATGAGATGCTCTAAGCTGAAACCCATTATAGCAGATAGCAAATGTGTAATGAAACTCTTTGGGTCTCAGATATTCACCAGATTAAATACAAATTTGATCTGTGAAGCAACTTTTCAAAAGCCTTAAGTGCCCAACAATACAGGAGGAAACTTCTAAATGCTAGGGGGGGTTTCCAGCTTCCTGGAGAAAGTGGCTGCTCGTGGCTTAGATGGATGCACAGTTCTCAGGGTGACAAACTGGCTGATGGCCAGGTCCAGGGAGGGGTGGGGACTGGAGCTGCATCCAGCTGCTGGCCAGGCACAGGGGGTGTTCCAGGGCTCTGTTCTGGGCCACTCCTGTTTCACTCCTTCATCAAGGATGTGGGTGAGAGGCTGAGTGCGCCCTCAGTGAGTTTGCAGCTGAGACCAAGGGGGCAGAAGGAAGAGTTGATCTGCTGGACAGCGGGATGCACAGAGGGGCTTGGCCAGGCTGGATGGATGTCTGGGCCAATTGCATGGGATTCAACAAGGCCAAGTGCTGGGTCCTGCACTGCAGGCAAGGCTCCAGGCTTCGGGAAGAGTGTCTGGAAACCTGCCCTGTGGGAAGGGACATGGGAGTGTTGGCTGAGAGTGGCTGAGCGTGAGCCAGCTGTGCCCAGGTGGCCGAGATGGCCAATGGCACCTGGCCTGGATCAGCAATAGTGTGGCCAGCAGGACCAGGGCAGGGATTGCCTCCTGTACTGGGCACTGGTGAGGCCACATCCCAAATCTTGTGTCCAGTTCTGGGCCCCTCACTACAAGAAATCTTGCCTGTCCGCCCTCCATTCTCTCCTTCTCTCTCTTTTTCTCCTTCTCCTTCTCCTTCTCCTTCTCCTTCTCCTCCTCCTCCTCCTTCTTCTCCTTCTCCATCATTCAGATTTAGGAATATACTTTATTATTAGACTTCACACTTAAGAAGGGGAATGAGATGAATGAGAAAATTGCAATGGAACATGATATTGGCATACATTAAAAGAAATTTTCATTGACAGTGCTTGTCAGTATAATCCCAAAGATGTTTTCCAACTCTGGAAATTCTGTTTTAACAATTAATTTGGAACAGTTTAATTTGAACAAATCCTTGCAGAAATACAGTTCTGAGAAGTTTGCTTTAAATAGGAGAATGGGCTTCAGATGTAATGGATCTATAAATGCAGTTTTGTTACCCAAAAAGTGAATAATTACTTTTTTTTTCTTTTTTATGAGAAAGGAAAACAAAGAAATGTTGAGCTAAATAAGTTGTGTTTGCTGCAATTCTTTTTGATCAATCAGAATATAAGGTTAAATTGTAATAGTAAGTGTAGAAGTGTTGGTAACATGATAATAAATATTGATTTGTTTGACATAACAGAGTGATTTGTGTTGCCAATAATAAATTGATACCCTAATGTTTTAATCAATAACATTAAGAAATGCTTTCAAACCAGCATGTAATACAGATAAAATAAGGCTTAAAAGGTTGCTCCTTGGCACTGTCCCTAAGGTGATGTTTCTGGAAGCAGCAGAAACATTCTGCTCTGCCAGACAGTGCTAAAGATAAACAAGATGGAAAAGAAAGCAGACTGAAGCTCTGGTGGAAGAAAACACAATTTAGTTTTGGTAATGAAATGAAATAATCGCTTCTTTTTCTGACTCCTGCTTTTCCAGGGCTGGAGGTGTTTGTGAGGTCATCAGTGAGATTTGCCAGAAGTGATCCTACCACAGGTCCCAGGCACTATCCAGCCTGCTGATCCCAGGAGGAGGAAGACTTGAGCCTGGAATTTACCTTCCCACGCAGCAGCTTCTGGCCCTCTCTAGGATTTCCAACATTTTCAATCCTCTTTGGCCCCCACAGCCTGAGCCACACACACCTCATCATTCAGGCTTTGTTTTCCAGCTGCTTAATTCTGCAATAACAGAAAGGCCAAGCTAGAACAGAACCAGCCCCTTCTGCACATTTCCATTTGTGTACAGCTGAAAGCAACAATATACTGAACAAACCCAGGTGGAGATCCCAGAATTTTACACCTGCTTAAATGCATCACTCTATAAATGCCTTGGGCTTTACTTACTGATCTCTTTAACAAAGCTCTTTTCAACATGCTGTCAACTGAGAGAAATCTGGCAAGAGCTTGTGAAAATTACTACTCTCAGGAATACTTCTAAGGCATGAGTGGTCCTGTGAGTTTGGAGTCAGACAGTAAGAGGCAAATCTCAGCTTGTTTTAATCAGGAAAGATATCATGTTTACTGTTATGCATCCTCAGCTGCCTTTGTTTTTTATTTCTAATTTGTATTTCTCACTTAGATGAGAACAGAGCACAATCATTCAAGTGCAATAATTTTCCCACAACAGAGTAATATTTTTGTAACAAGTAACAACAAACAAGAATCTCTTGGACATTAGCAGATGGGGCCGAAATACCACACTGAGTTAATTAAAAGAGTGGATTCCCAATGGGCTGATGGTTGTAGTTAATTACATAGGTGCTTGCCAATGGCCAATAGGTAGCAGAACTTCTTGGCTTTGGACAATAGAACAGATGATTGCACAGCTACAGAGAGCATATGTTTTTCACTCCCCATGATCTGATTATATTGGACAAGATTTCATATGAGAAGCTTTTTGTTTACATGTTCTCCTATAACTCTGTAATTCATCCAGTCTCTTATGAGAGAGCCTGCCTCTCATTCAGCCAGCTTCATTTGAAGACCATCCCTCTTCAGAAAAAATTACCTTCAAAGTCCAAAATCCCCTATCACTGTCATTAGAGAAAACATCTTCTCTTACCTTTGTATTTTCATTTCAATTTGCTCTTTCAACCAATACTAACCATTAGTCCACTCACACTGGATCTACCAAAGGTTTCTACCTCTGCTTTTCCCGTCTCCACTTAATTTTTCTGCCTTTTTCTTTCTCTCCTCTGAGATACTTCTTCCCTCTTATCTGCACAGGTGATATGTGCATATTCTGTACACCTCAGCAGCTAAATTCTTGAGTCCAGCAGGATCCTACAACTGACTTTAAATGTCTAGTACTTGTCAGCAGTCCCTGGGGAGCATTGGGATCCTGTAAGGATCTCATGTTCATGACAGAGCTGCCATAGAATGTGCTAAGCCTGGTGTGAGCCTCAGTCCCTTCCCTCCTACAGCTGCCCTACCCAAGCAGTGTCAAATGCTCCAGGGCTTGCTCATGGACACCTCCCTGAAGTGAGGAGCCTGCCCAGGAGGGTCTGACCCATTTTGTGCAGTTGCCTCTAGGTTAGAGCTTGCAAACAAAAAGCATGAAAGTCACTCAATTTCCTCTTCAAGGATTCAAAGAGAAATGATAATTGCTATTCAGGTAGGTAACTGCCAAGATCCATCTGTATAGTTCAAATCAGAACAAATCATTTTAATTTCTCTGCAATTGTACAGAAAACCTGGTGATTAGATAAGTAGTGAGTGGCCATGGTATTTACATATCTGTTTACTAGATTTATTCCCTAGGAAGTGTAAGATCTTGCAGTTGTATCCATTGAATTGAAACCTGCATACACAAATCACTCCTCTCAATTCTTTCATAGAGCTTTCAATTCTAATTTTGTTCCTGAGGCCCCTGGTAACCCACTTTGATATCATCTGGTAATTCAAATAGATGTATCCCCTTTTCTGTTATCTGAATTATCAAAATGCTGAATATTACTGGTCTGTGGCCAGAGCCCCATGAGATATAAATCCACAGTTTTTGACAGTGAACCATTTATTTGCCAGCATTCACTCCAAGCATAGAACTGCAATCTGCTTTAATTGTGATGGTCCATTTAGACCACATTTCCCCATCTCCCCCTGGTGACACCACCATGGCCACTCACTACTCATCTTAGCTAAAAAATGCTAATAAATTTTAAATCACTAAAAACAGTCACAGAGAAGGAGTTAATAAAAAAAAAATACCTTGTGCCTTGCAGGGGCAGGAGAAGAAAAAGAGCCTGGACGCTGGTGGAAATAGAGGACAAGGAGAATAAAGGTGACAGCTGAGATGAAGAGGCAAGTAGTGTCTGTACCAAGTGAAGAGTTTGTCTGAATTAAATTTACTAGCTTTGGCTTGTCATTTTAAGCTATGATGTTGCTTTTCTGGTTTTTTGTTTGGGTGTTTTGGGTTGGTTTTTTTTTTTTGGTTAGTTGAAGTTTTTTCCCCTACTTGAAAAACCCAAGAAAATCAGAGACCCAGGCATTTCCCTTCCAAGGATACAGTGCTATATAGACACCCAATAATATGAACAGTCCTGTGTCCCAGTCTTACAAGATGCAATAATCTGTGGATCTCACTCCCTTTTACAGGCAGGCTGGTCATGGCCACAGGTGCCTGAGCATGGATTTGCTGAGGGCAATGTAAATCACACCAGAGTTTCTCAGCTGCAGGAGTTGCTACCTGCCTTGGTGCCACAAGAACGCTCCCTGCAGCAATGACCCTTCCACTCTGCTCTGTGCAACACATCTGCTTCACTGGTTTCCTATAGTGCTTTTCATTCTCTCTTTCCTTTTGAATTTCATGACTGTGAGATATGATTTTAACCATAGCTTAGTGTCCTTTACACCTAGAGCCATTCAATACATTAGCCTGTTAAGATCTGCTGTTAAATAAGACTCAGCACTGCATTTACAGACTACAGTTGGGCTAAATTCAATTTCCTCCCCTTCCCAAGAGTGCAGTGAACATTTTTGTTGCAGAGGCTGGAGTTAACAGTGGAATTCTCCCTCAAGAAACTAGGAGTTTCTCTCTTCTGCATAAATGAATAAAAATCAGGACTTTCCCATAGAGCTTCTCTCAGGATTTCTGGCTAGTGACTCGTAGATTTCTGTACCATTTCCTGGCTTTCAAATCTGTCTTTCAGTACGTCCATCCATCCATCCATCCATCCATACATCCATCCCAATAAAGTAATTTCCTAAATCTTCCCATGAATAATCCAAGGCTCTTCCTGGGCCACATTTAGTGAATACTGCTTGAGTTACCACATGGTCCTGAAGCTACCTATTAAATTTGAACTCTTCACATAAAACACACTATTTTCTGCAGATGAAGATGAATTTTGGAGAAGAGTAAATTGAGGGGGGCAATTGGTGATAGAACCATTAAGCACAAAAGCAGTGATAATTTGGGCCAGTCAGTTTGAAGATGGCTGTAAATGACCAGAAGTTCACTTCAGTTTAGCCAGCTCTGCTGAGGGCCAAGCAGAATTCCAGCAGATCCCTGCCCTATCTGCCAGCCCCAGCACCTTTTCTCTGGAGTCCCCATATGTCCCAGCAGGCCAGGTCTGGAGCTGGGCTCCTGGAACAAAGGTTCTCAGCCTTTTGCCAATATCATGGATCTCCAATCAGGGACCATTTCTTCAGTCTTAGCTTCCTTTGCTGACTTCAAGGTCCAACAAGATTCTGTTTGGAGGAAATTTTGGATTTTTTTTTTTTTTTAATTCAAATGAAATATGAGCAGTAACTAAGTGAAAATTAGTTCCTGGTGATGATGAAATGTTCACCTGTGGATGAATAAGCAGAAATTATCTGTGGCAAAAAAAGCAAATGAGATGCAGCCATTGTGGGCTGGGATGTGTTCATCTCACTTGAACTGTTGATGGTTATTTGGGGACAGGAATAAATCAAATTTTCTGTAACTTGCAGGCACAGTGGTGCTGAGGAGCTAAGCAGGGAAAGGAAAGCTGTTGTGTGTTTCTGGTGGGGCTGTGTCACCAAGGCCTGAAGAGCTCTGCTGTGTTGGCACAACCCTCTCCAAGCTCTGCCTGCAAAAACCCCTTCTTCCCATCCAAGAGGCTTCTCCAGCTCTCAGTGAGAAGGATGGGCCCACACTAGAGCAGGTGACCTAAGAAATGCACAAGCTGATTCATTCCTAATTGCTTGAGCTCTTCTGAAAGACAGAGAAAATAAAACAGGCCAAGTTACCAAAAAGAACTAGAGCTTCCCAATACAGGGTTCTGAATAGTACTGTGATAGGAAGATACCCTTGTAGAACTATTTCCAGCTAAACCTTTTAGAAAAAAAGAAATTTCCCCAAGGGAGGGAGACCTTAATGTTAAAAAAGTGTCATTAAGCAATTTCTGCATATTTTCTGCGGAATTTAGGTAGTGACAAGTCCAGTGGAATAGGGTAGGAAAACAGAATTCATTTTCTGCTGCAAATAAAGTTGTTATTCAACTTCTCTTGCCAGAAACTCTCATCCAAGAAGATAACAGGCCTGCTTGTTACAGAATGTATTTACAGCTTAACTACAATAATGAAATTCCCATAGCAGGACTTCAGTGGAAGCGCAGCTCTGCTTCAAACTCTGTGTGACACCAGACTTGGGCAGAGTGAGCAGATCTGAGGCACCGTTCCCTTTGTACACACCTCCCTGATTGTGTGCCAGGGCACACAAATTGGTGTACAGACACAAATTGGTCTACATGCTCTCCACTCTGTTGCTATTTTCTGCTTTGGGAGACAAAATACTTATTGAAAAATAACTTGGTTTTATGACAACACACACCTAAAAGAATAAAAAGGAATATATATTCTATTTAATTTTTTGTTTTCTGCCCCTAACCTATCTACTGTGCACTCATCTACTCCCTCCTTCTAAAACCAGACTTAATTATGCTACTGTTAGTGGCTATGAAGCTAAATTCTAAATGACTTTCATCACAGTCTGGGTCTTATCATCTCAGGGAGGGAAGAAGTGACTCATCTTTTTTCATTAGGATGAATAAACTCATCTCCAGAAGATAAAAGTTGGTCCAGACTACATCCCATCCCTTGAACCAAATATAATGCATTTTCAAGTAGAGAAAATTTGCAAAAAATTGAAATTTTTCTCCCTGAGTAACTTGATTGATTTCAGCAGGACCGAGTCAGATGGAGTCAGGGAGCTGTGACTTGATACAGAAATGTATTTTTGCTGAGAGAAAGGACACAGGGACAATTTTAGTTTTATGTGTTGGGCAATCACATTGAGCAGGCACAAAGGGCATGAATCCCCCAGAGTACCAGCTGTCTGCATATAGATCTTATTATTCCCTTTCCTTTCTAATTCTGCACAGGCTGAGATGAATAATTGCACTTTTATCACAGTGCATCATATCCCTGTCCTTTTCTTGCCTTCTATTTTGCCTCACTGTTCCTTGCCTCTGTCTTTTCCCACCATAATTCAATATTATGGTTAATCTAAAATTGTTGTTCAAAAAGTTTTGAGTGACTATATTGTTAGGATAATATCTGGAGGTTCTGTTTGCTCTGTTCCAAAAGTTCCTCTAAAAACTTAAATTAACAGCAGAAGTCTTGTGTTTTGCTAGCAGTCAGACATCAAAGTACTTTTGCCAAAAATTGTGGTGCATTTTCCCTGTTTTGTTCATTTCCATTAGTGTTTAATAAAGTCTCCTGTCCTGTGTGCAGCTGCTGTTTGCATTATGTGTTTCCAGTACCTTAAATAATTTTATTTTTCCCTAAAGCAATCCCAAAATCCAAAGTGATAGAGCCTTGGTGGGTGATGCTGCTCCTGAAATCAGTAGATGTTCCTTCATGTACTGTCCTGTACTGCCATGAGGTGACCTGCCAAGCCTTGGCCTGCTGACCAGTGTGCAGACACTCCTGTCTTTGTTTTCTCCTGGCAGCTTCTATTTTGTAACTAAAAAGGATTTCAGCCCCTTCTTTGTGCTGCTGCTCTTCCTGCTGGCTTTGCTTTCATTCCTGCACCCAGCAGCTCTGGCCCTCTGGAGCTCAGATCCAAGAGAAATGCTGTATTTCCCCCAAACCTGCAACTTTCCATGTGAAGGTCATGGAGAAAAGGGAGTGAGAGGAGGAGGAGGTGAGAACAGGATGGGTTTTTGCTGTGAGACAGTGAAAATGTTGTTGTCTGAACCCTTTAGAACCTGGGTAAAGCACAGGTAGGTGTTCTGAGAAGAGAGATGGGGGAACATGGAGAAATCCCCCTGAGGTTTTTGGGTGCTTCTGGGTGGTTGTAGAGCTTGTTCAGATGAAGATAATAATGATTTATGCACTAATTAATGTTTATTTTAAAAGCTAGTGGGTTCAGTTTTCAATAGAAACTCTCAGTATCTATTTACAATAATACAACTCTGAGTCTTGTTTAGAAAAGTAACATTGAGTTTAATCATTTCACTCCAGGATATTTTCCCTCTTTCTTCTATTCATAATTGAGAAATCCTGAGTATGTCACATTTCTCTGCAAGTCAACAGACCCTGTTATTTGCAGTTACTGAAAATAATATTTTGGCTACAATAAAGATGGCAGCAATCTGCTTCTGCTTGTTAATGAAATGAAGTGATTCACATCTAGAAAATGAGAATTCACAGCTCTGAAGAAAGAATTGTCATCCCACAGCAGTAAACAAAATGAAATTTAGTTTCAACTATTTACAAGTGGAAGCTTAGGAGCTTAATTGGAATATTTTAGTGGGGTTTGGGTTGGATTTTTTGGGGTGATTTTTTCCTATTAGCACTTCTTGTCTTTTGTTTGTACATCGTCTCCCTGATTAATATCTTTAATTGGGCTGAATTCTGTCTTCCTTCACATAAGAAGGTACTTATCAAATGATATTTACATTAATCACATCTGGATTTATTATTTTCCTCACTTCTCATTGTCTCAAATGCCTAGAGGTAAGGATAAAAATAAATGGTTTGACATAATTTCTAACAAGACAGAGACAGGCCACAGCTGTCAAGGGAAGTGACAGCCACAGACAAGACACATATTGCTTTGTTCTCCCTTCAAAGCCTTTGGTTCATCCCCAGAAATCACTCTTGACTGCATCCCAGACAACTCTCTCACCTGGGGTTTTTTGACAAGCAGGACTCTCAACAGGCTGAGATTTTTCCTTTTTGTATGACAACCATGTCATGTGTGTACAAAAGCACTGGACCAGCTCCCGTTTGCTCCTGTCTGGGCCTCCTGTGTGCTCCTGGGTGTCATCACTCAGAACAGAAATCATCTCTCTGTGATGTAGCTGTCACACCTGGCTTCCCTTCAGACCATATGGAGAGAGGAGGGGAGCCCCAGATGTGTCTGTCCTGGGGGAATTACCCACCAAGCACCTGTAGGTTGCTCACGTTGTTGCAAAGATTGTCCACTTAGTTATCCATTATTATGCCAGATATCATTTATTAGGCCAGGAAAACACATAACAAAAGATAGCTGTAAAAATTTGCAGAGAATGATTACCCTGAAATTAATTCTGAATGAGATTTTCTCATTTTACTTAACTGTTTTAAGAGTTTTATTTTGAAATAAAAGCTCATTTATTACCAGCAAAATGAGCAAAAGTTTTGTAACATTTAGAGGACCACAGTTTTACACCTTCAAACCATGTAATGACACAGATACAGATGTAACTGGCAGCTCTGCAGTGGAAAGTGCTGGTAAAATGTTAGTGTTTAGCTGCCAAATAATAACTCCCATTATGAAGTTAATTGGATTAAATGTCCTTTTGTTTGGCAGATTGGTGATTTTTGATTTGTGATTAAGTGGGTCAGATTATTACTTTTATATAGCTAACATCAAAATTGTTTTTAAATGCTTTCATCCAAAAAGTAAAGGAACATGCCCTTTCCTTAGTTGTTTAAACTCTAAATATAAGTGTGATCTTTCCTGAGCTGGAGGTGATGGAAGAGGGAAGGAAAACTGTTGCAACAATAGGACAGAGTGGTTTTTTATGGAGGTGCAGCTCCAAATGGAGTCAGAGCTCTGTGCAGGGGAGTTGGGAAGTTTGTCCCCATAAGGTGAAGCAGCAGCTCCTGAAGGAAATGGCCCAAGAGACAACTCAGGTATTGCTGGAACATCCCCATTCCAACTGTGACAAGCAAAACAACCAATTGCTCTCTCACTGCCTCTTCAGATCTTTGAAAATCTCCTGAATCCTCTCTGCCATGACTATCACTAGCCTCATTTATAAATCAAGATGGGGACAGCAGCAGAGCTTTGGATCAAATGCACTTGGTGGATGGGTTGGAGCAGAAAGTCTGCATGTGGTGTCTGCACGACTCAAATCCAGGTTGCTCTGCTGTGACCACGCTGAGGAGTCCTGACTCCAGTGCTGCTCAGGCAGCTCCTTCTTGTTACAAATGCCATATGAAATATTGCTGCAGTCACTTCTCATAGATAATAGAGGTTATACTCATTTAAGATTTTAAACACTGGCTATGCTTTCAGAGCAGATGAGGCAAAATGTGCCTGACAGTAGATTTTCTCCTTAATCGAGTGGAAAAGACTGTGCTGAAAGCCCAATGCTGAAATAAGTCTGAATTTTTCAAGACAGAGTAGGCACTCAAGCACTGGAACAGTTTTCCTGGAATCATGATGTGTTCTAGCACTTGACCATGAGGATGGGACCCATCTGATCAAATCCTGGCAGTGCCAATGGTAAAGAGAGCCAGTCCCCTTCTTTTCTCTGGACAGGTAATGTGGAGAGGGAGACATGCAGGGGATCCAGTCTGTGTCAGTAAAAGTGGACAGTGGAAATAGGGATAGAAATTGTAAAAGAAAAATGTCCATTTCCCCCCACTAACTGTAAAGAAATGAAAGTCATATAAAAAAATTAATTACACCTGTCACAGACATCTTTTATGAAAAATCCTTTTTTTAGATTTTTCCTCTTGAGAAGCTGAGAGGCTTCAATAACAAACTGTAAACAATGGTTATCTGCTGCTGTGGAATGCAACAGATGGATCTGTGATTGGCCCATGTTGGTTGTTTCTAATTAATGGCCAATCACATTCAGCTGGCTCAGACAGAGAGTCTGAGCCACAAGCCTTTGTTATCATTCTTTCTTTCTCTATTCTTAGCTAGCCTTCTGATGAAATCCTTTCTTCTATTCTTTTAGTATAGCTTTAATATAATATATATCATAAAATAAATCAAGCCTTCTGAAACATGGAGTCAGATACTCAGCTCTTCCCTCATCCTAAGACCCCAGTGAACACCATCACATACACCCTAAATTTCTTCTCACCACGCTTTATACATGGGGTTAGTGTGCTGAGGACAGTGCAAAGCTCTGATGCTGGTGCCAGGCAGCAGCTCAGAATGGTTGATGGTTCTCCAGTGGGAAAACCATCTGCAAGGGAAAAATCTGCACCAGGAAAACCACGAGAGCTGTAGGAGCAGGGAAATCTTAACAGTGCAACTAGAAAAGTGGACAAGTTACCACCACTATGGTCAGAAACTGAGACTTCAAACAGCAATCACAGTGGAAATTGTGAGTTTAACTCAATTCTCCTCCTTAATGAGATTTTTCTAGAGAACTGGATTGTCAAGGTCCATGGAATAGAGGAAGATATTAATAAGGGGAAGGATAACAAAAAGGGTGTTGATTTAGTGCACTGACTGGAAATTGAAATTATTACCTAAACCAAAACTGATAGAAAAGCAAATTACTTTGGAAGCACTTCAACCAAAAGAAAACCAAAAAAAAAACCAAAAAAGAGCCAAAATCATGTTAAGATGTCTTATTTGGCAAAGAGAAATGGAAGTAATAAATAAATATCTAAATTCAAAGGTAGTTTTTATCATAAAGCCCTAGAATGGAATAATGCACAAACATCTTGCTCAGTATACTACATAAATATGTAATATTATTTTCTATGGCAGAGGAGCTGTGGCTGGTCTTGCCTTTGCCTGATTTCCCTGCCTTCAGAATAATGTTCACTGAACTGAGGGAAAAAACCTGGGGCAGTTCTGAAGATATTTCCTGCACCAAACCTGCAGATCCTCAGTTTTGCCCCTCATAGAATATTGTGAGTTTGAAGAGCAACCCAAAGATCACCAAATCCAGCTCCTGGTCCTGCACATGATAAGTCCAAGAATCACACCAGCCTCTCTTGAACACTACTGGGTATTTTGTTAAAAACATTTACATAAGAATTAAGGGTAGCAAATTTAATTAGGAAGCTTCTGAAGAGCACAACTATTCCTGTAACTATTCACTTTTCTTGTTAAAATCTTCTAGTTTGAATCCAGGAATACAAGTAGGAACTTGTTTTATCTTAAGTTAGATATTTCCAAGGCTTTGTTTTAAATTCTATTTGAGCATCCTGACTGTTACAGGTTATTTCTCCTCACAGCACAGAAAGAACCTCCCAGGGATTTTTATCGTAATTTGGCAGCTGAGCTCTGCAACATAACTAGATCTCTCAAATGACCAAATAATTTTTTTCTTGCTAATGATTCTTAATTTTCTTTTCAGAGGAAACAAAATTCATAGTGAAAATCATTCTTTATTAAATGACATTTGTAATAAGCTGGAACACAGAAAATGAGATTGAACCACAACTTTACTTTTTTTTTTCTTGTTGCAAAGTGCTTGCTAACATTTGGCCTTCTGCAAATACTGAGGATATGTATATGGTCTCTGCTATTCCTCATCTATTACAATTTTGCCCAAGGTTAAGGCAAAGGAATAACTATTAATCATTTCTCCCTTATATTCTTTTTTGCTAAAGGGATTATAGAGTGTCCTCCAAAAGGAAAGGGAATTTCTGGACTGTTAAAGTCAAAAATAATTAAAAAGACATGGTGAGAGGGAAAACTATGCTCTCAAAGAAAACCTTGAGAAGTATCATAATCACTGAAGTCCTAAAGTTGTAATGTGGGAAGCACCACTTGGGAATTTATGTGGAATTGTGGAGTGTTTCTGGTGTAGCTGCTACAGTCAGGGCAGAAGAGGAAAGGTGTCAGGGTCAGACTCTGGCTCTGCCTTCTGCTTCCCTTCTGCACATGAGCCTGGCAGAGCAGGAGCCCATCCTCTGCAGGGTATTCCCTCCTATCCCAGCACCCACCCCTGGATTAGGAATGCTGGAAGCCACATCCTTGCCTGCTCCCTTTGCTGCCTGTTTATGGACATGTTGTCCCAATTTGGCCATACCCTTTTGGGGCCTGACTCCTCCCCAGGACACATTCCAGAAACTCAGTTTCCATTACTTACAAATCTTCTTTTAGGATTGTAGGTTTTGGTGAACAACGGTTGTAGCAACTCCCCCATTCATCACCTCAGTGTTTTGGGGAACCCACAGCACATCCTCACTTTGTGTGGGCTGTCACCATGAACACACCAGCTCTCCAAGGATGCTGTGTGCACCCTGTTGAGCCCTGTCTGAATGCACAGCATTGCTGGAGGTGTTCCTGGTCACTGGTAGCTTTGTGAAGCTGTGGGGCTCAGGTGCCCCTGCTCTGCTCTCATCCATACAGATCTTTGGGCTTCTGCACTGTCATCTTTTCTGGGGCAGCTCTATCCTCTCCTAAGCAGCACTTTGAGCTAAGATCCTAAATTTCAACAGGGCTGATTTTAAGCCAGCACTGAGGTGGCACTCAATGCCTGCACAGGCCAGTGAGCTGTTGCAGCAGTGCTCAGTGGCAACAAAAGCTGCATCAGGAAAAAAACACATTGTTTTGGCTGAGCAGCAGAGCTCCCTTGGTTTTGCTGCTGTTCCAGCAGTGGTACCCCCATGGTGTTCACAGGAGTCTCAGGATGAGGGAAGAGATGAGAATCTTGACTCTATGTTTCAGAAGGTTGATTTATTATTTTATGATATATATTATATTAAAACTATACTAAAAGAATAGAAGAAAGGATTTCATCGGAAGGCTTGCAAGGAAAAGAGTGGAATGATAACATAAGCTTGTGACTCTCAGACAGTCTGAGCCAGCTGACTGTGATTGTCCATTTATTAGAAACAACCAACATGGAGCAATCAAAGATGCCCCTGTTGCATTCCACAGAAGCAGATAATCATTGATTTTATTTTCCTCTGAGGCTTCTCAGTTTCTCAGGAGAAAAAACCCTAACAAAAGGATTTTTCATAAAATGTGTCTGTGACACCCAGGGTGCTCCCTCAGCAGTCCCCTGCTCCCCACAGGATGCCACACCAGGCATGAGGAAAGAGTGCATGGATGGAGGGACCATGTCATGCCAGTGAGTCAGTGGGTGGATGCTCACTGACATCCCAGCCTCATCCTGTGATGGGGTCAGGCTGTGTGCTGTCAAGGAGGATACAAACCTGATTGTCCTTTTCCCTGGCTATGGGTTTTCCAGAATCATGTGTCCTTGAGACCCCCACTCTTCTAATCTTCACTCCTGTTGAGAGGTCTAGGGGGTACTGGAGAGGGAGCAGGAGAGAGGAGGACGGCTGGGCCAACAAACTCTGCAGTTGCAAAATTTAATTACCTTTGGAAATCAAGGTTTTGAGAGGAAAGAGTGAGCAATCCAGGCTGGTGAAGTATTACTCACTGATGCCAGAATACTGCAGTGAGAACCATCTCCCATCTGTCACTCCCTAGAACATGCCTGTGCACCTTCCAGCAGGTCAGAGCCATCTCCTCACAGCAATTATCACAAGCTTTGTCAGAAGTGTCAACCAACAACAGCACAGCACATAGCATGTGCTTTTCAGGGATTGCTCCCTCCAATGAAACATCCTGGAAACCTTGTAAATACTGCACAGAAAATTGTAGCCTACTGTGTCCAAAATTACATTAATGTCCCGTGCACGCCTTTCCCTTGGGGCTGTCATCCTGCATTGGGCACAGGGCACTCCCTCATGGAACAACACAGCTTTCATCTTTGGCCATGCTCAAGCAGGGAGGCTTCAGAGGTGAGTACAGAGTGCCAAGGTTCTTGGGCAGAGCAGCTTTTCTGCAGCAGTGAAACACCTAGAGCTGAATGCTCACATGTAGGCATTTGCCAGGAGCAATTTGTGGGATCTAACAGATTTTTCAGGACAGGAGGAATGCAAGCTTTGAGCATATTGGGAACTTGTGGAAGCAACCAGCGATCTCTTTACTAAATAGACATTATTAATGCTTCTTCTCTGAAGTACCTCTGAACACACAGATAGGGAAAAAACAAAAGCTTCTGAGTAGTCAATTAAAAAAAAAACTGCTCCACATATATAGGTTTAAAAGAGCTGTCTGAAGTTTTGTGAGGAGGACAGTTGACTACAGAACAAGGCTAGGACTCTGTATTGATGACTTGTTTAACTTTGTGTTAAGACATGAAATATACATTACATCTGTACTGGCATGTGAAAGGGGCAACTTAGGAATCTACTTCTGAATCCAAGAAAGAGTCAAGGAATTACAGCTGCTGAAGAGCTTGGTCTCACTGAAAAGACCAAGAGCACAGAATGGTGCAGTTCCCTAGTAACCAAACATCTAGGCTAGAAATAGAGAGATTTTCCAATATATAGACTGTTGCAGGCTCCATTACATGGTGCATCTCAGAACCTGTTTGATCCTCTGAGCTCTGCAGCTGGAGTGACACGGAAGATTCTCTCTCCTTGCAGATTCAAACTCCCTCCCTTCACCTTCCCCCTTCATTGCACCTCACTGAAACTGCTCACACTCAGCATCACTTCAGATCCACAGAGATCCACAATTTATTTTGAATTGCTGGGTTGCTTTGTGAGATACAGTGTTGCACTCCATCATTGCATTTGTCAGCTGTGTTTGCCTGGATCAAAGACCAGGAGCGCCTCAGTGGCAAAGCTAAGCTCTGCTGTGTCAGATGTTAGTTATGTACAGACAGTGCTAGTAAAAACCCTGACTCTAACAAACATAAAATCTGAGAATAGCTGTGCTGATCAGAGGTTGAGCTATCCCCAAATCCTGTCTCTGACAGTGACTACTGTGCATGTGTACCAAAGACTGTCAGGGCAGATCAAGCACACAGCAATAGCTCCTGATGTGCTATCCAGCCTCCAGCAGCTGGTGGTTCAGACACTCCTAAACCTTCATCAGTATCTTTGTATTTAGCAGCCCTTAATGGGTTTTTGTTTCCAACACATTTAAACTTTCAGCATCCACAGCATCATAAGTCACTGAGTGTGGCAGTATAATTATGCAATGTGGGAAGAAAAAAATTATTTTATTTTGAATCTGCATCCTGCTAAGTTCATTTGATGCCTTTCTCTTTATACTAGGGAAGAGTGTACAGTCATTGCCCAACGTAAGTCCCAAACTTAGTGTTACTCACAGCTTCATAAGAAACTGCTGCATCCACTTCAGGCACCTCCTTTGGAAATGGAGGATGACTAATTTATTTGATTGCTCTTCCTTTTAAAGCTGGTCTGTAATTTCAACCATCTTTATTGTCCTTCTCTAGTCTTTGCTAAATGTTCTATCTGAATTGAGCAGTTCAGCTTCATATGAGTTGTAGGGATTGATTTTTGAAGATATGTTAATTCATATCATTTAGCTGCTCAACTGAAAATGCTCTTTTTGACATAGCACCACTATAAAAAGTCAGATAATATATTTACTCTTTCAAGATACAGAATTAAACTTCTAGCAGTCTAATTAAATGCAACATCAGTTAATTTAACCATTCTTCATTTCATAATGTAAGAAAAATATCTATGAGTTACTTTTTCACATAAATTTCTGACAGAAATGTAGTATTTAATTCACAGAACAGAACTATTTTATTAGGACATTAATATAGCAGTAAATATTCAGCTTAAAAATTTCAAATAATTAATGCCTTTGCTGCTATACTGATACCTGAGATAGTAGAGATTGGTATTTGGCTCATGAGAAAATTTTCTTGTAATGCTATTTTGAAGTTATCAAAACACAAAAAGTGTAACTCCAATATTGAAGAATTATAGTCTGTTTTATCAGAAAACAGGCAGTCAAAAGCTTGTAAAAGCTCCTCAATGATGGGCACTTCAGGGCTCTAATTACTACAGGTACTCAGCCCTCAAGTCCACTTGAAGTGAGATTGTTCCTTTCAGGTGAGCTGAAGGCAATGCTGTACCACAG
The DNA here is from genome assembly GCF_028769735.1 of Zonotrichia leucophrys gambelii. Lineage (NCBI taxonomy): Eukaryota > Metazoa > Chordata > Aves > Passeriformes > Passerellidae > Zonotrichia > Zonotrichia leucophrys. The sequence goes on along the minus strand of NC_088169.1, from coordinate 17,846,247 downwards.
GAGTGTGATCAGCACTTCACCACAGCTTGTGCTGGTAAGAAAATTACAGCACTTCTTAAAAACAGCCCTGAGGTTCACACCATTATTTTAGCACATTGTGCAGCTGTGTCTTCAGTCAATTTAATCAGCAAATTGTATGTCTTTTGGCTTGATCATGACCCAAACTCTTTTAATTAATTAGCTCAATTCTGTTCTTCGAACCATTAGAAATGTGGCACATCTTGACTGAAATAATTTTTATTACCTGATGGGTCCCATTAGAAAAACTCCTGATTTCATGTAGGACAGGCAAGCCAAGGATCTCTTATTTTTTGCACACACTGGGAAGCCGAGTGCTGAGCTGCAGGTGTGCCCAATCAGGGAACAGTGATTCTGTTACCCCCTTAGACTGGGTTATATATATATATATATATCTATAAATAAATAAATATATATATATATATATATAGATGGTACTGACTGCTAGTGCTCACTGCCTTTCACCTTCCTTGCATTTCTCACCCTACCAAAACAGCAGTGGAAGGGGAACAGAAACTTTAGACACACTAAATTTTCTGCACATAGACCAGCTCAGCATTCCTCTACACTGGTTAAAAAAGGGTTGAAAACACAACCACAAATTATAACAAAGTGGAAAATGAGGGGAATGATTCATTTAACAGCCAGCAATGAAAGCAGTGACTCAGCTGAGAGGGAACAATGAGAGTTTTGTCTGCACTTCTCCAGCACTGGAACAAGCTGCTATTTGCTCTCTGAACTATGGCAGTACTGCCATTTTCCAGCCTCATATTCAATTGATGGTTTTGGCTTAATTCTCAGCTGGGGAGCTCTATTTTATTTTTTTTTCCTTTCCCCTCCTTTCAGTAGCTTCCAGGTAGCTAATAAAGGAGAGCCACCCACGCCAGGCTGTTTGCTACCACCTGCTCCCAGTGCCAGTGGGGTGGCAGGAGCAGGGGACAGGTGAGTCAGTGTAAATTAGACCTCTCTGGCCCAGCAGCCTTCCTGAGGGCTGCAGTTACCAGTGACACTCTCAAATAAAAGCCCAGAGAGGGGCCGCAGATATCAGATAGGCAATCCTTTAACCCTACTTTTCTGCTTTTCCAAGAGCATCCCCATGCTGGGGTGGTTCCTCAGGGTAGCAGAGCTGCTGTAATAGAGCTCCCCCATTACCAAGGAGTCCTGTTCTGGGCTGTCAATGCACTCCCTTCCTCATCTGACACCTCCACAATGTTTCCTGATTTCTGCCTTTTCCTTCTTTCGACCTTGCAGTCATGTATTGAAGAAAGATAAGTGATACACTGTTCCTGCATCTGTTTCCATGTGCTGGACTAAATGGTCTGTGCTTAGCACATGTGGATGGGACACTGTGACATTGCAAAAACAATCACCTCTTCCCATTCACTGAGCATTAGGAAAAATAAGATTAAACCTTTTTCCAAGGAGCCTGAGATACACCCAGAGAAGTTTCTGACAGCCCAAATTCTGGTTTGCACAGGGAAATGAGTTTCTCTAGTTGGCCAGTTTGACCAGATGGGTGAGATTTGTTTTCTTGCTGAATTAACACATTCATTCATCCTGGGGTCAAATATTCAGAAAATCCAAAACAGAATTTTCTGCTATTGGCAGTTTGTGACTGAACTGGATTAAATCAAAAAGACTGAGACTGGTACAGGCTATTTTTTGGCTCTGTGCAATGGTCCTTGTTTTTACCCACACTATGTAAAGAAAAAAGCCCCCTCCACAATTCTTTGGTGGCTTTTCCCATGCTGCAATTGCTGGTTTTATTCACCTTCTCTTCTGTGGCAGAAGATCTCCAAGAGACTTTTCTTACCAAGAAAAGAGTGGTGGTGGCATGGTGATTTGGACAGTTCAGTGGTTAGTACAGGTAAAATCCTTAATCTGACCCTCAAAGATTTATTAAAACTTTTCATTCGTGCTAAATGCTTTGTTAAGATCCACAGACTCTGTTCTCACCATCACACATATTGATCATGAAATTAAAGGTAAAATGTATGCCCTGATCCACTGCCATATATCAGCACCTGATTGGAACTCAAATAATGGACAAAAGCCCATGGCTCAAAGGGCCATTACTGATATCTTCCAGAACTCTGTCTTTGCAAACCCTTTGTGCTAATCTCTGTCTTCTCAAGGGACAAAAGAAGGATTTTTTGGATATGGTGTATAGACCTGGCAGTCACTAGATACTTGACAAGACCTAGCACATCCTAGACCTTCAGACCTTCTAAAACAAGAGATAAAGATTATTTTTTTTCTTGCCACATACACTGATTTATTTTGCATAGTAGCTTTAACAGCTCTGCTGGAACACATAGGACATAGAAGTGTGAACAGTCTATTTTCTCCATGTTTCCCTAATTCCTTGGTGAAGGAAACCTGAATATAGATTATATGTGTTGAGAAGAGCCTGACTTTTAAACTGGGTCTGAGAACAGGGCCTGTTCTCCTAAAATGAATAAAGCCATGTGAAAAAGGTGAAGAGCAGCATTCTCCAAGCTTTTCACAGTCCTCTGACCAGGCCAGATTCCTGTCAAAGAGGTCTCCAAATCCATGGGGCACAGCTCAATACTGCTGAGGGTGTCGCCTGCTGCTCGGTGCCCTGTCCTCAGAAGGGATGGTGGGCTCTGGTTTCTGGAGCCATCCATGGCTCTCCCTGGTGTGAGGGAGCTTCCAGACCTTCCAGCCCTGCTGATGGGTGAGATTGCTGCTCATGTTATCTGTGAGACAGAACCAGGAATGCAAACGGCAGAAATGACCCCTCACACTGCCCTGTTTGCAGGCACTGCACCAAACCTGTCTTCCATTTAGCAAATAACCCTCCTGAGCTTTAAAGTGAACCCAGTCAATTCTTGATTGCCTGAGACTACTGAATTTCTTTTGCAAGTCATTCCTTTCAGGTCATCACAGAAAGATTACTTTGAATTATATTGTTTCCATGGGTTTGAATATATATTTTTTAAGTGGCACAAGAAAGAATGCTATTACAATTCCCAGACTGCATCATGACTTCACTTTGTTACTATTTAACTTTCAAATAAGACTTCGTGGAAGGGAGAATATCCCTGGTGTTGCAGAAACAGGTCCCAGATGAATGCATCATAATCACAAATGCTTTTTCATGTAAGCAGAATATATATCACCTCAATGGATCTCCAGCTTCAACTTGAAAAGAAAAATAGAGAGTCTGATCCCAAGCTGTGTTCAAAGAAGGATGTGTGAGCAGGCTGTGGCAAAGACATTAAAGAGATAGGCTATCATTCTGAGATTTGTCAGCCCATCTTTCACTTATGCATGGTGTCATTTATCACCCAGGCTTCATAAGAAGCTGATATGCATTAATCTGTCCTAAAGCAATATTTCTTATTATCTGTCACTTAGTAAACCCTGCAAATAAACACTGATTAAAAAAATGCATAAAATCTGTAAAGGGAGGGGGGAAAGCAATAATTAGATAAATGCAGTCTGGAAATTATGCACAGCACACAAATCCCCAGGCTTTCTATTAATAAGGACAAAATATAAAGGAGGAATTTAAAAAAATGTATTTCTAAGGATATTATAAGGTTATGCAGGGAAAAGGTCAGAAAAGCCAAGGCCCAATTAGAACATGATCTGGTTATTGCTGTAAAGGACAATAAAAATATTGCTATAAATGCATTACCAAGCAAAGGAGGACTAAGGAAAATCTCCATCCTTTATTGAATGCAGGAACAAACTTAGTGACAAAGGATAAGGAAAAGGCAGAAGTAATACAAGCTTTCTTTTCCTCAGTGTTTAATAGTAAGACCAGTTGCTCCCTGGGTACCCAGACCCTGAGCTGGAGACAGGGAAGAGGAGAAGAAGTCCCCAAGAGAAAATGGTCAGTGACCTGTTACATCATTTAGATACAAAGGGGTCTGTGGGGCTGGAAGGGATCCAGGTGGGGCAGGAAGGGATCCAGGTAGGGCAGGAAGGGATCCCCCTGGCACTCCTGAGGGAGCTGCTGCAGGTGCTCCCTGAGCCACCTCCCATCATTTACCACACTCCTGCCCACCTGGGGAGGTTCCAGGGCACTGGAGGTGAGTGACTGGGATGCCCATTGACAAGAAGGGCTGGAAAGAGGACCTGGAAAGCCACAGGTCTGTCAGTCTGACCCTGGTGCTGGGGAAGGTCATGGAGCAGCTCATTGTGGTGTGCCATCAGACAGTACAGGACAACCAGGGGCCAGCCCAGCCAGCACAGGCTTAGGAAGGTCCTGCTTGACCAACCTGAACTCCTTCTGTGTGACCCAGTGACCTGCTTGGTGGATGTGGGAAACATGGATGTGTCTGTCTGTACTTCAGTGAAGCCTTTGGCTTCATTTCCCACAGCATCCTCCAGGAGAAACTGGCTGCTCACTGCTTGGATCAGTGAGTGCTGTTTGCTGGGTAAAAAACTGGCTGCTGGCCCCAGGAGTGGTGAATGGACTTTCATTCAGCTGTCACTGTGGGTTGTCAATTTGTCAATAGTGTCAATTTGCAGACAACACCAAATAGATCTGCTTGAGGACAGAAAGGCACTGCGGAGAGATCTGAACAGGCTGGATCAATTAGTCAGTTCTGTGAGGCTCAACAACACAAAGTGCTGGGTCCTGCACTTGGGTCACAACAACCCCAGGAAACAGTCAAGCCTTGGGGAAGAATGTCTGGAAAGCTGCCCTGGGGAAAAAGGCATGAGCTGCTGGTTGTCAGGGGCTCAACATGAGCCAGGTGTGTCCAGGTGGATGAGAAGGCCAAGGGCATCCTGGCCTGGATCAGCAATAGTGTGGCCAGCAGCACCAGGGCAGGGATTGTGTGGTGGCGTTCACAGGGGTCCCAGGATGAGGGAAGAGACAAGAATCTTGACTCCATGTTTCAGAAGGGTGATTTATCATTTTATTATATATATTATATTAAAAGAAAATTATATATTATAACTATACTAAAAGAATAGAAGAAAGGATTTCATCAGTAGGCTAGTGAGGAATGGAAAGGAATGATAACAAAAGCTCGTGACTGCTCACAGCCTCAACACAGGTGGCTGTCATTGGTCATCAAGCAAAAACAATTTCACATGCCAGGTAAACAATTCTCCAGATGGCATTCCAAAGCAGCAAGACATGGAGAAGCTGAAGCTTCTCTGCTTCTCAGGAGAAAAGATCCTGGCAAAAGGATTTTTCATAAAATATGTCTGCAACAGGATTGTCCCACTGGTGTGGCTGCACAAGTCCTTTGTTCAGTTCTGAGCCCCCCCTGACAAGAAGGACATTGAGGGGCTGGAGCACATCCAGAGAAGGGCAACAGAGCTGGGGAAGGGTCTGGAGAATGAGTCCTGAGGAGCTGAGGGAGCAAGGGAGGGAACAGAACTGTTGAAGGGACTGGAGCTCAAGCCTGATGGGGAGCAGCTGGAGAGGAGGTGGGGCAGACCCCATCACTCTCTACACCTGCCTGGAAGGAGCCTGTGGCCAGGTGGGGGTTGGTCTCTCCTCCCAAGTAACAAGTGACAAGACAAGAGGAACAGACTCAAGTTGTGCTAGGAGAGGTTTAGATTAGATATTAGAAAGGGTCATCAAGTATTGGAATAGCAGCCCAGGGAGGCGGTGCACTCACCATAACTAGAGGTGTTCAAAAGACATGTGGATGCGGCACTTGGGGACCTGGTTTGGTGGTGGGTTGGCAGTGCTGGGTCAATGGTTGGACTCAATGATTTTGGAGACATTTTCCAACTTAAATAGTTTTACTTTTCTGATAATCAGGGATGCTCCATAGAATGGTGTTGAGATTTCTGTGGCCATGCTAAGCTCCTGCACAAGCAAGGAATGTGCTGGAAGTATGGATGAGCCCCCTCAGAAGAGGTAAATGAAAAAAGCTGCCTCCTAGGCCGGAGCAGAGTTGTGCAGGCAGAAGAACTGCATGGCAAACAATAATTTCTGAAAACTGTGAACACTTTCCATTCTTTTCTTTTACTCATGTAATCCTGCCTCTGCTGTCCTGTTCCTGTTTCATTTTGTCTCTTCTTGTTTGTTTTTTTTACCCTTGGTGTGCTTCATGCCTTTTCTATGGCCTTTCTTTCAGTCCTTTGTAAAATAGCTCTTCCTGTTTTCTTGTTCTTTGCATATTTTCACCCCCATGTTCCCAGATTTCTGCTTGGTTCTCTTCTTGTTTTTTTCTCTCTCTGTACATGGTCTCACACAAAAATAAGGGGCATCAAGTCATGAGCTAACTTACTCTTTCAGCTGAGTATTTTTAATCCTAGAGGAGCCAAGAATAAAGCCGAAGGATGATCCAAAAAGCCATATGACAGGGATGGGTAGCTATCACAGGCAGTGATGAGCATCTGGACACACATGTGGATCCATCAGTTATTAAGGGCATTTTGCATTGACGTAATCTGGAATCATCTTTCCAGCAGCAGCTGGAAAAGAGAGTATGTTTATTTAACCCATCTAGGATAACAGCTTTTTATATTTTGTTCTATTGATCTGACTCTGAGTAGTTCAGAGCTGAATTAAGGGCATCGTTATGGTATAGCATAAAACACTCCTGGGATTTATTTCTTGATAATGGACTTCCTCAGCCAGGAAAGAGCATCATTTCAGGGACCCTCACATAAATCTGACACAGCTTTCCATTAGATTTGAGGGACTGCTCTTGCAGCACCTTTCTAATGCAGTAGAGCTGACTCCAGAGCAGGATAACATGATTTGCTGCCCATGGAAATCTTGCCATCATTAAATCACTGAGAGCTGGATTAATCTCTCTTATTGCAGCTGATCAAGCAGCAATTAAAGATTTCTTACAAGTCCTAAGCTGTCTGGCTGATTTAGCTACCAGGGAATGAGACCAGTGTCCCACAAGAAAAGCAGCTATCATCCTCGTTGGTGCCTTTGTACCATCCCCTTTCCACTCAGCCACTGTCACCAACCACAACACAACCCTCACTTGAGGGCTGTAACCTGACCACTGAACACTCTGCTCCTTTTGTGAATGTAAAATCAATAGTCTCCATTGAGATGAATATTTACACTTTTAAATGAAAACATTAGGAAAAAAATTTGGAAATTTTCCAATGCCTAATGCTTATGTGCTGCTTGTACAGTTGTGAATTTGTTGCCTGTTTTGATCAATTGGCCACTAATGAAGGTTGCCAGCTCAGAAGAGGCCTCCCTTCCCCTGACTGATAGCCCTACTTCAATTTGTTCAAGGGCTTTGTTCAAAAGGAGAGAGAATAAGGAATAAGAAGCAGAACTGCAAATAGACTGAGATTTATAAAACATGACATTTTATTACAAGTAATAAAATCAAACTACAAAGCAAAGGCAAATATTAAATGATACAGTCATGCATTTCGTTATCTACGCAAATATTTTTTAACCGTGTCAGTTTTGATTTGGTCTGTGTAAGTGCTGGATGATCACATCCTGGGGAGAGAGAACATATTTCTTCTACTCATAAGCTCCACTTTTCATGTGAGTTATCACACAATCATATCTTCACCCATTTCCCTTAATGTATTTAGTTACATCTCTCCCAATACATCAGGCTGATTTTGCTTATTGGTGCATTTCATTTCTGTTAAGCTGCACACATTGGTTGCCACGATTTTTTTCTTTCAATTCTTCATTTTAATCAGCATTCCACACATGAAACATCAGTCCTTCAGCTCATATGAAAACTAAATCCCAAGATATGCTTGCTTTTAGAGTCTGTCAATCTTAGACACAAAATTTACGTTTGAACTTTGCCAATATTCAAGAGAGGAATGGCTCTGTGGGGTGTGACTATATATACACATAAAATTATCTACAAAGCATTTCTAATGTCATAATCTATAACAGTATAGATGTGTTCTCTAGCCTAATTCCCTATGTTAAATACCCATGTAATTCTAGCTTATACCAGTAGTAAGGCTAAAGTTTAAATGTTTCTCTTTGCTTCAATCCTACCTTTTAAAAATTATGAATACAGAAAAAAAGAAAATATTAAATAGTCAGTATAGGCCAACTTTGAAATTAATATTATTGTATTTCACAAAGTCAGGAGCATGTATTTAAATGTGATACTGCTGCAATGTTTGGTAGAACAGACAGTTCTATTACCTAACTTTCATTTCACGTAGTTCTCAAAGTTGCCACAGGGAAATGATTAGATTCATCCAGTACCATAATTTGTCTGTCCTGAAGAACAGCAGAGCTCAGTTAGCATGCATGGATGCCCAGAAGACTTGAAAGAGCTGGTTTGTTTGAGCAGTGCTGGTGGCAGATCTGTAATGGGTGCACCAGAGAATTTGGAAAATGAGTTGTTTATATTTCCTTCAGTTCGTGTTCAGAAACACGTTGCTTTCTTTTCTCACTTTGGCATTTTTTAGCCCTTCATTCTACCACCACTCTCCCAGTATGATGACTCAGTTTGGTTTTTGAATTCCTTTTTTCCTCTGCTGTGACTCAACTGTCTCTTAAACAGAGTAGCATACTTTATTATCAGGCTGTAATACTCCTGCTATACATTATTTTCTGGTGTCCTCCTTTCATAGCTTCTGGGGTAGAGGTCAGATTTTATGCCTGCACTAGCACAGGGTCCTGCCCTGAGGACTTCAGCATGTTCCAGGTGGGTTTGGGAGCCTGCTGAGGCTGCTGGGCTGGCTGTGCAATGGATTCCCTGCACACACTCTAGTCACAGTCTGCATCAATAGCTCTTGGAAAGCCCAGAGTTAATATTCTGGTCATTCAGTCACTTGATTGATGCATTCAGACTCACTCCACCAGGCTCCTTCCCTTCCCATCCTTGTAAAATCTTTTTTCATCATCTGCATTAAAAATCACAAGTTTGTCTCATTTTTGGTGGGGGGAGGTTTGCAGGGTCTTCACATTTATTTCAAAATACATCTTGGAAGGTCTCTGAGCTTACTTATTTACTAGCTGAAGAATTGTTGCTAATGCCATCATTTCCTTGATTCCTGTGCTTTTAAAATTATTGTACTTCCTCCTCCTTTGATGTCCATATTTCTAACCATTGATCTTATCCCAAGGATGTTTTTACTTGCTAAAAGCACATACAGAGTTTTCCCAGCCTCCTCTGACACTTGCCCTGCTCTCACCTTTTATGGTCTACAGCCCAGATAAGGTGCTCAGGGCTCAGAATCCTGTTCCTATAAATGTCTCAGGTTCAAAAACACACCACAGCCTAATGCAATAGCCCCAGCAGTGCCCCACTAAGCCTCTGTCTTCTGTGCTGAATGGAAGATTTCCACAGAATACCAGAGCAGCTCTAGTTTCAGGCATTGCAACTCTTCAATACATTGTTAGTTTAAGAGCACAGATTGCCCCATTCACTTAAAGAGAGCATTGTTTCAGCTGTAATAGTCCTTCACCACATTTATATATGGATAGCACATTGTTTACAACTCTGTTTATTGTCATTTAGAACCTCTGAATTGACACTGTGAAAGTTGTTTATTCAAATTAATGTTTCTATTGGGCTCCTGCTGTCTTAAATGGTGCAGAAAATATGTTTTTCAAAATAGAAATTGGTTTATTTACCAGAAATAGGTTTTACTTACTATTGATAATTTAGAATATGTTTTTCTGGACTTATATAATTCACACCACTAAAATTAATACCCTCTTAAATTATCTTTTAAGCATTATATGATTTTTAATATATCCTTTTTAATCATGAACAGACAAGTGCAATTACTATTCACTTCCTGATTTTCTCCTCATAACTACTACTTAGTCTGCATTAAGGCACTCCAAATGGAAGTCCTTCATTAAGCGAAGGAACAATGTCTTTTGTGACTGAAAATCACAATGATGACATTGTGAATAGCACACACTTTGCTGAATGATTGCTTATAAAATGTGACACATTATTTTCAGATACAGTGCAGGAAGTTCAGGTGGAGCCAAAGGTCCCTCCCAACCAAAATAGTTTATGACCAGGCAAAGTGTCTTTTCTCACACTCCTTGCACAGGGGCCATTCCCAATTACTTCCCTGTGTTTCCTGAGCCTGGCTCAGCTTTAAAAACAATATATCTGCCCACATCTGTGGGGAGTCTCATCTTCCTAGCTGTGCCATGGGGACTGACTGGGAACTGTAAGGAATACTCTCACCCCCCGTATAATGCAGTGTAGCACCTATGTTTCCTGTTTGCCTGTCAGAGGGAGGAAGCACAACATCTTCCATGGCGAGTTTCATCTCACTAAATCTAGAAGTGTGCAGCTTCCTTGACCTGAGGTGAGTTCCTTGCCTCCCTTTGCAATCAGTGGAGAAGCAGGAATTTCCAGGACATGAGTCATTCCATCTCAACACAGACACCTGAAGGAAGTCAGACTAATTTCACTTTTGTTTTTCTCTCTACTGCCTAGAGGCAATCAGACTTTTCATCAGTTCAGCTGGAGAACCTCATCCATGCCATTCTTTCTGGAAAAAAATTGAACCAAGAAATTGGGAATCAACAGCTGCCCAGTCTTGGATGGAGAAAGGCAGTCACTGCCTCTATTTAATGTGAGAAACAGATTTTGTTAACAGCTTAGTATTTAGTATATTTTGACTCCCCAGAAACTACATGTCTTATCTATCATGTACAGTTTGCAAGTGATCCTGCCCCAGAGATGGGTAAGACTGCTCAGACTTCACAGCCCTGGAGCTTTGGACATGCCTCAGAAGCCCTTTGGTGTCACTGGGGCTCTAAAGACACCAAACATCACTGCCAAAATGTGCCATATTTTCCATGCTGTGCTGAAAAATCCAGCTAGTACTGTTTCCATTTCCTGTTCTGAAACTTCTTTATAGAGGATAAATTTCTGTTGGTTTTTTTTTTTTTTTTTTTCCTGAGGACCATTCCCCTTTCCTGACAAAACCAGTACAGTCAAAAGCCTGAAGAAAAATCCTTTACTCCAGATTTTTAATGCAAATGTCTAATTTGGAGTTGAACTGGAAGAGAATGCTTTAATGGACTTCCCTCCCCCACCACCCCTTTGCCTTAAACTTTTCCAAGCCAAGTATTCAGGTATTTGTCTTGGTGTTTTGATGGAGAAAAAAAATTGATGTGAAAATTTGCGTCTGTCTGGTCACAGTTTTAAAGTTTAGGTAAAGATGTATTTCATAGGAGAAGGACCAGAACAGAAAGAAGCTCAGTGAGCTTCAATGCCACTGTGAGCTAATTGAGACTATAAATGAGCAGTGCTGTTTTTTCTGGAATATTCACTTTAGTGAGTCTGTTTCAACAGGTAGGTCAGGAGCAGGGTCATTCAAGACTGGGTCATTAAAACCACAGTGGTGGAAATTCCAGATAAGGACAAACTGTGGAGACTGAGCCTCCTATTTTTGGAGAGGCAATGGAGGAGCATTTGTTTGACTGCTTTTACAGAACCAATCCCTGTGTAGACATAAACACCATTGGTAGTTACATGAAACTGTTTTTTCCTAGGCACCTTATCTTTTTTAGTACATATTTAGCAGGTTTTTATTGTTATATTTTTCTCATTTTTGTCTCCATATTTTACCTCCTGCAGGCTATTGAAACCACACACTGGAGACAGAACTATTTGCTTCTTCCCATGATGCCTATTTATGTGAGATCTGTTAATGACTTGTATTTTTTATATACCCAGCAAATGAGTGGGGATCTGTCAAAGGAAGGGGACCAGAACACCATATGGTTCATCACAGGCCCAGTCCGGTCCGGTCCGGTCCGATTTATTGAAGAAAGTATCAAACACTTATACAGCAAATAATAAGCTTATGAATATTCTGTAAGCCAAGCAATCTATTGGTTAAATTATACCATGAACTCTTCCTCATTCATTAGGGGTTACATCTCTCTTTTCTCATGTCTCTTTCACTGTTTGTTATCCTACTACAGCTAGGCCCAAGGACACTGCTATCTGTGCAGGTGCAGGACTTGGAATTAGCCACGGTTTTGTACTTTTCCAGTCCTTAGCCAGCCAAACTCCCAACAGGGATCTACTTTGCAAAGGGGGATCTGAGACACAGCTATTAGAGTTAAAAACATGCATTAATTTTGAGTACCCAATTAGAGATACTTTCAATCTTACTTTTTCAAAGCCTTCTATAGCCAATTCTAATTCAAGCAACAAATCTGAGTTTCCAGTGCTTTGATAGACCTGATCCCAGAGTTTCATATCACACATCACAGAAAATGAGGAACATTTTGGCCACTTGTGAAAATCTCACCGCATGCCTTGAATGCCCTTGCATAGGAACATGGTGGCAGAGGCAAAAATTGTAGCGGATCCTCCATAGCTTCACCTGGCCATTCTTTTTTCCTCCAAGAGGTTCCTGCAACTCCTCCAACCATCTTTAATAAATGGGGCTGAGACCTTACAAGAAGCCATCTTCTCTACTCACATTTCTGATATTCCTCCCTTAAGAATTTTAATTCTGTGTTTTGACTGAGTAGGTGACATTTAGCCAAAATGATAAGAAAGCATATAATTGAAGACTTCAAAACAGAGTGCTCAAGAAAGATGCAATCCCAGTGCACTGACAAGTTGAACTGCAGCATTCCTTTGTTCTGAAGCACTTTCCATTCCGTTTGTTCACAGGGTATTGTTCCCATCAGGACTGGGTGCTGGGGTTGGAGTGACTGCAGCCCCTCAGCTGCAGCTCCTGCACTGGCTGCTTGTGTCACCGCAGTGTCCTGCCTGGGACACCCTGGCCATCATCTCGCACCTGCTGCTTTGAAGCACAAGATGGGTGCAGCTGAGGTCCTGAGCCCTGTCTGATGCTGTGGGGGGGTCTCACTCCTCCCAATGCCCAATCTCCTCACACAGTCACCATTTCTTCCTGACCTGGCTTTCTTTTTCCTACTCTCCCTTTTCATCCTCAGTGTACCCCACTGATGTTCCCCATCCCTGACTCAGCCCAGGCTGATTTGGGGTCCATAAGGTCCCAAATGCCCTTGTTGCTACACAGGAAAGGAGACAACAGGGACTGGGGCAACAGGCTGCACAGAGCAGCTGTTACAGAGTGAATATTCAAAGGAGAAGAGATCATTAAGACACAATTCTCAAGACCCTGAGCCACAGGGCCTGGATTATAGCTGAATAATCAAAATTGCATCATAGTGCTTTTCTTAATACTGAAAACCAGCTTCTCTTTTTGTTGTGTTTGTTTGTTTGTTTGTTTGTTTGTGGTTTTTTGGAGGGGGGGGTTTCTGTTGTTTTTTTTTTCCTAGTTGTTTTCTTCCTTCTCAGAAGTGGCTAATCTACTTTGCCTGAAACCTCTGAAAAATGTTCAGCTTAGGGTGGGCACGTAGCACTGACATTTACAGCCTGAAGCATTCATGTCTGACAAAGTTAAAAGCAACTGAAAAAAGGGTATTGTAATAGGAAACAAAATAGGAATACCAAACTTAATAATCAGAAGCTCTATCACCTCTGCCTGTTGTAATGAATGATCCAGAGAAGGTAATTCAAAGGACTCTTGTTTGCCCTTTCTCAGAAGATGAACAAGGTGACATTAAATGGAAAGGCTAAAGGGAAATACTTCTCACAGAGCATGCAGCACCTGAAATTCACTGTCAGATGATAATGCTGAGAACAAGAGAGCAGGAATTCGCAGAAGAGTCAGTTCCACATAACAGGAACACCTGCAATTGATTGATAAGACACATTTATAGAGGACATTTTTCTTTATGCTTGAGGACATATGGCAAGTGCTAACTGCCAGAAGAAGAACTTTTCCTAACAGATTATCTGGCCACTGGGATTATCAGACCTGCTTCTACAAAGTATTCAGCACTGCAGTTGAACATGTTTGGACTATGAAGTACTCAAACCTACCAGTTCATTCACACAAACCTAAGCAGTCCCCTCAGCCAGCGATAGTGGGGTGGTGGGGTGGTGTTTTGGGTTTTGTTCAACTTAGGAGCAATTGAAAGGGAGATGAGCTGCTCTGTTCAAATGATGAAACATGGATCATCTCATGAATTAAATAACTGCAGTTTTAACATCAACATTCAGTGTTCCCAGAATAGATTGAAAACACAACTATTTATTCTAAAATATAACCTCTTTCCTTGATCAGTGTGTCACCAATGTTTTTAAATTGTAACATATGTCCTTTTCATCAGACATTGCATGATCTATTTCAAAGGAAGAAAAGTCAAAACCACCTTTCATAGCAAATGTCTAAAGGCAGCACACACTTTAATTGCCAGCTTGTCACCAGATATTTGCTGTCACCTATCTAACATACTACTGAACACATACTACTACAACATACTTGTCAGCAGTGCTACAGATGACTAGGAGTAAAACAAACAGGATGATTTCCCTTAGAAGCTGCTCTGCCTAGTCTGATATGATGGAAATGTACAGGCAATTTTGTTTAGAACTTATTCTTCAGATACATTTCCCATTATTAGTGCAATAATGAGCCTTTTACATGCAACTTCATTTCCTCTGAACCACAAAAGCTATCACACACCAGGTGTGAACTATGATAAAATCATTCACCATTGTCAAATTGTAACATATATATTTTTCCATCTAGGTTTTTTTTTAATCTGGTAAACCATTAATTGCAACTAAAAGTGTCTGCAGATAGTCTCTTTCTTAACAAAATAAGTTATTATGTGAGTTAGTTTAAATTAGTCTTGTCCCAGCAGTTCCAGTTGAGATGGAAATAATCTGAATAATGAGTTTGTCTCACTAGAATATCTCAGTGTTCTGGTGGGCTTCAAAAATAATACTTGTTTATAACTCAAGTTATACATAAATCATATAAATATTGGCAAATTATTGCTTTATTCTTGTAATGAGATTTAATTTTTTTTTCAAAATACAAATAAACCAAGAACAAAAACACCAGCAAAAGTGAAGAAATATCTACATATCCATGATTATTTATCTAGTTTTAGATTTATCAAACTTCCATGTGTCATATTGTCAAAAACTGATAGAATCATAAAAAATCCTGAGCCAGATGGGGCTCACACAAATCACCAAATTCCAGCTCCTGGCCCTGCACAGGACACCCCCAGGAATCCCTTCACATGCCCAAGTGTTGTCCAAGCACGTTGTGAACTCTGGCAGGCTGAGCACTGCAACTCCAGCACCAGTTCCAGTGCCCAGCCACTCTCTGGGTGAGGAACCTTTTCCTAATGTCCAACCCAGATCTCTACTGACACAGGTTCCTGCTTTTTCCCTGGGTGCAAATTGGACCAGTCCAGGTGTCTGTCACAGCCTCTGTATCTCCATGTGCTGGGACAGAGGGCTCCTCCTCTCCAGGGACACAGGGCTCCTCGGTGCAGTAGAAAACTCTCCTCTGAGCCAGGAATTGCCTGCTGCTCCTGATTTTGACAAGATGTGCAAAGAGGATGTAGCAAGCACAACCAGTGAGTGCCATGTGTATGTGCCTGCTGCAATCTGCAAATGAAGTCAGCATTGAAACTGTAAAAAATTGTTGAAACCCTCCCAATTAATAACTTAGAAACACTCAGGGAAGAAAAAAAAAAAAAAAAAAACTTGTTCAATTCATAGGGTCTTTACAGGACACTTTTTTTTCATGTCGGACTCTACTGTTCCAAAAAAGCAAATTATTTGCCTTATCCATTCTTCCAGTGGGGTTTTCTTGGGGGTTTCATTTGTTTTGAAGGTTTTTTTCTGCACTGAATAATCACTGCATTAATTCAAGTCACTGAAGCAAAGCTTCAAAAGTAAGCGCAGCAAGGAGCTGAGACTACAAAAATCTTCTGTTGGGCTACATAAGCACAAACAATACAGGTACCACTTCACTGCTGAGAGAAAAGTCTGTGAAAAGCAGCTGTAAAGGCAGATAAAGTGGGAGGGGACTGAGGCATCCTGGTATTTTGCTATTTCATGTTACCTGGTGTCACCCTCAACTCTAAATTATTTGGTATTTTCTTTAATTTGCAGTAAATTGAATTTTAAAAAAATTTAATTATATTGGCATTTAATTACTCATTCTAAGGAGAGGATACAAAATATCTGGAGGAAAAAGGATCCAGAATTAACTAACTGGCTAATTACTGCCAATAGAAAAAAAAAGTCTTTTCCTGATATTTGAAAGGAGAAAGAAGTCATCAATATTTTACGGACTGAGCAGGATATTATATATATATATATATATATACATACACACTTAGACAGCTAGACCTCTATATCTGTGAATATGTGTGCATATATATGAGTGTACTATATCTGCATGAGTATGTATATGTCTGTACACAAAAAATATATTAAATCACTGGAAAAACCAGATACTTAATAAGCTCAAGATATTCTGCCTGGGAAATCCATTTTTTTCTGAATCTATCACGACCAGCGGTCCAGAATAATTTTCTGTCACTAAAGTGACACGAGTGAAAAAACAGAAGCAAAAAAGTTTCCTCTTCAGTTGCAAAAAATGTGCAGAATAATGGATACATTTCCTTTTATCCTGAGGACCTGGCTGAAGAGGTTCTCACCTCTGAACATTTAGCTCTCTTACTATGTACTAATTGCTGCCATTTCAGTTAAGGTAGTCCACAGGTTTGTGAGGCACAAATGTAATTTTTCCATGGATATTACTGATATTACTAACCCAAATTATTTCAGCATCTTGGGTCATACAGGAACAAGGAGCTGAAGGGAGCAATAAGGTTCATTTTGGCAGCAGGAGTGCACAGGTACAGAGGGAACCACTGAGGACCACTGAGGACCACACATGCAGGAGAGTTAAGATATATATATATAGATATTAGGTATAGATATAGATGATATAGATGATATAGATGATATAGATATAGATATAGATATAGATATAGATATAGATATATAGATATATAGATATAGATATAACTGAACCAAATGAATTGAAATCACTTTGCAAGCTCTGAGAGCAGATGGGAAGTTGAGGGAGGGAGGTGGCAAAGTGCCCGGTTTATCTCGGCTGTTTGAGGGGCCTGTAAAGGCCCGGGGTGGCCTTGGGGCAGCCCGCGTATCGAAGGACAAGAAGAGGCTTCAGTTCTTCTTTCGGGTTTTATGTTTATTAATTGTTTATCTAAAAGATGTTCTTTCAGCCACCAGAGATCTGCTCAGCAGTCAGCCATGGGCACACTGTCTGCCCTCCGGGGCAGCCACGTATCTTTATACCCTTTGTTACGTGTACAATATTTATCATTTTTCCCCAATACCATCTATTCTTATAACTGGGTGCACTCTCAGTAATAACCAATCCAAGAGTGCCACCGTGGCCAAAGAAGATGGAGGAGAAGAGGAAGAAGAAGGAGGACAGGACACACCCCAATTCCTCCATCTTACTCCTCCAAACCCCCCTGTACATAAATCCTAAACCCTGTGTCTCACCCTCTAATTAACTAATCCCTTCACCATTCACCCTGTGAAGCCCTCATCCTTGTCGTCTCCTGTGTAGGACTAAAGTCCAGCTACCAGACACTTCTGGCAACATTCCAGGAGTCCCGAGACCCCCAAGCTGGTCTCGGAGGCTCAGCATCTCAGGACTGAGATCTTGAGATCCGACATCTCCCCCTTCTGTTTGCCCCAAGAAAACCTCTTTTACAATCCGATTCATGGCACCTGGGACGACATGGATGAGGACTAGGAGAATTATTACAACATAAAATCCTACCCTTAAAATTCTTCTCCAAATGGGAGAAATGTCAAAATCCTACCCTTAAAGTTCTTCTCCAAATGGGAGAAATGTCAAAGAAATCTACCAGCTGATCAATATATGATCCTTTGTCAGTTTTCCCTGTAATAGGTAAATTACCCCATTGCCTATTGCAATTCAAGACCCCAAGGAGAAAACCCCCAGAGTCTTTCGTCCTTATACAGAAATATTCAAGACCCCAAAGAGAAAACCCCCCAGAGTCTTTCGTTTCTCTTGTTTCTCTTCTGAGTTGTCCTTTGCAGTCTGAGTCCCGACTTTTGTCTGAGTATTCGTTTCTTCTTATATCTTGTTGAGGAAAATCGCTGCATAGTTGCAGACTCGTTACGAGATGATGCTGTAGCTCTGCTGAACCGATCCGGCATGTCGTGCACTTCTGTCTTCCCCCACGAGGTGGCGCTGTCACCGGGCTCCGTGGCTGGGAGCCATGAACACAGCTGCCTCTCATTCAGCCGATTGTCGCTGTTTGCAGGCTTACTTGAGACCGGGGTTACCTGGTTTTTGATTCAACTGACAATAGGGTTAAAAAACACACGCCTCCCCGGGAGGGGAGAGGCTTGGGACTCCGAGGGTTTTTACCAAAGGCACCAAGTCTGGAGAGGGCCCCTCCTCGCCCGAGACGTTACCGTGGGTCTGGCCCGCCCCTGCCCGCGCTCTTTACTCTGCGCATGCATGCTTTCCGAGCTGCCCTCTGTCTCTCCCGAGGTAATTTCTCCCTCTCCCTTTTTGTTCCGCCTCTGAATTTTCCCCCTCGGTCTGCCCTGACTCTGTCTCCTCCTCCTCCGACGCTGTGTGTGTGTGGCCTTTCGTCAGTGTGTGCGGCCGCCCCCGCCGGCACCCGCGCCCGCCGCGACTCGCACCGGGTTTTTTGCGTCACAACCACGCGCCTCCTGCGCCTCACGGCAGCCTTTCTGAGATTGCGCAATATCTCCTAATTTCGCTGCATGGGTCAGACGCCCCGGCTTTGGTTTGTGGCTTCTCCCCCTGGGTTTTCGCGAATTTCGCCCGCGACACACGCTTCCGCACCCCTGCCGGTCGGGACTGCCGCCGCCCCTGGCCCTGAGTCAAGCAAAGCCGCGCGAAAACACGTATTCCCTTTTTTTTTTCACCTGCGCTCCCCGCCTGCTCTGCTGCAGCCTGGCTGCCGCGAGAAAGCGCCTCCCCGATCCCTTTTCTCCCCCCCCTGCTCTCCCCCCTCTGCTCCTGAGTCCTCCATGCTCTCTGGGCTTTCAGGACGCTTTTGGGGTTTTCTGGGGTTTCTGGGTTTTGGGACCGGGTGTTTTAATAATATTTCCTGCCCTCTTTTCTCGAGAGCCCTTCCCCCTGGCTTCTTAAGGCCAGAGCTAATTTTTTTTCCGGAGTCTTGCTCCTCCCCTTTTAAGGGCCCCCCCCCCCCAGATGTCTGCTGCATCTGTTGGGTTATTTCTTCCTGGCCTTTTAAGGCCAGAGCTAATTTTTTTTGTGTATGTTTGTGTCACACCTTATAAGGCGGACAAAATTTCCCGTTGTTCCTGGGAAAGTGTGCCCCCCATGTTCTTATTTTCAGGCTTTCTTACCAAATCTATCGTCAGAGCAGTCCGGAGGTCTCGGTCTCTGTCCAGCAGATCACGAGAGGTAGTCCCAGGGCGCCTTTCTGGTCCAGTCCGGGCTGTTCTGCTACGAATTGTCTTCGGCAGAAACTGAGAGGTGGATTCCTCAGTGACTGCTGTTTTTTTGCAGACTCTATTGGCTTTTTGTTTTCTTCTTCTCTCTGGTCTTCAGGGCTTTGAGGGTGGTGGTGGTGCCCAGCCGGGGAACGCCAAATGCCCGGTTTATCTCGGCTGTTTGAGGGGCCTGTAAAGGCCCAGGGTGGCCTTGGGGCAGCCCGCGTATCGGAGAACGAGAAGAGGCTTCAGTTCTTCTTTCGGTTTTTATGTTTATTAATTGTTTATCTAAAAGATGTTCTTTCAGCCGAACAAAGATCTGCTCAGCAGTCAGCCATGGGCACACTGTGCCGTCCTCCCGGGCAGCCACGTATCTTTATACCCTTTGTTACGTGTACAATATTTATCATTTTTCCCCAATACCATCTATTCTTATAACTGGGTGCACTCTCAGTAATAACCAATCCAAGAGTGCCACCGTGGCCAAAGAAGATGGAGGAGAAGAGGAAGAAGAAGGAGGACAGGACACACCCCAATTCCTCCATCTTACTCCTCTAAACCCCCCTGTACATAAATCCTAAACCCTGTGTCTCACCCTCTAATTAGCTAATCCCTTCACCATTCACCCTGTGAAGCCCTCATCCTTGTCGTCTCCTGTGTAGGACCAAAGTCCAGCCACCAGACACTTCTGGCAACATTCCAGGACTCCCGAGACCCCCAAGCTGGTCTCGGAGGCTCAGCATCTCAGGACTGAGATCTTGAGATCCGACAGCAAAGCAGGCAGCAGGTGACAGAAACCTTATCCTGCTGAGGACTGGTAACTCCTGAACCCTTTCTCACCCCCAGCCACCTGCCTTTCAGCCACTCAGGGTTGCTCTGGAAATTCCAGAGTGATTCTAAGATGCCTTCAATGAAAGCAATTATTGTGCTTGCTTTTGCCCCCCATATTCTGGCTGCTAAGCAGACATTAGGTTATATCAGTTTACAACACCAGAGCATCGCTAACCACTTGTATCGGTTGTGATTTAGAGCAATCCAATTGAAAAAGGTTTGGAATCCAGTTTGTAAAAGCCCTGATGTCTTCACAGAAATTGACTTTACAAAGCAGAAATACTGCCCAGTGCAGATATCAGTTGCTAATACAGATGATTTATTGCATTGTAAAAAATGCAAAAAAAATCTTACACAGAAGAATCAAGAAAGACTTTAGATAAAACTATGTCACTGTCACTCCTGAGGAATACATATGTTACAAAATGTCTGGTCGTTACTTCTGGTTTTGTGTAACTTGCAGCCGACCCATTCCTGTTCAGTCAGTGATAATTTTGGTTCAGCACATCAGTTGAGATCAACCAGCACAAAATCACTCACATCAGTGAAATTACAATCTGCATTCACCATGTGGCCTAAGGCAATTACCATGTCTCTTATGTCAATAGTTACAATTTTCTTTCTGTTAGCTTTACATATCTGTGACACACCAGCTTCTAGACACCTAAGCTTGTTTTATCTCTGAGTCTTACTGCATATGGTGAAGTGCCTGGGTATTTTGGTACAGTCTGACATGCTCTGGAAGTGCCAAATGGCCCAGTCTCACACAGTTAGCACTACTCCAGCAGCCTGTCTAGAAGTGTCATCTTAGGTCACACTCAGCTACGGAGAATTGCTTTGGTTTTGTTTACTGTAAGCTACAAGAAACCTGGATTTGAACTGTTCTCCATAAGCGTAAGCTTGTACATGACTGTGTGGCCATATGGAGTCTGTAGTCCTCTGCAAGGTGAACCTCACCTTCAGCAAAGAGCACCACCACCGCCATGCCCCTCAGCCTAATTCCTAGGTCAGGCAATCACACAAGACTATCTCGCTCCCCAGCTAACACTGACATGCAAAATTGCAGTTTTTATGGCAGATGAGAAACCTGAGTAGTGTTTCATTACCGTGTTTTATAATGACGATAAAAATATGCTTAAAAGTTATCTGCATCATTTAACTGTGTACAGCATTCTTCTTACTTCCCAGGAAATGTCTGTGACTCAGGACCACCTGCATCTGGAGTATCCTTGCACGTGTCTACACCAAGGGAAGAGAAGACCGAGGAACAGTCTCTGCAATTGAGGCCAACTGGCCAAGAGATCTGAGATATTAAAACTACCTGAAGTGATACTGGGGGCATGGGGGAGCTTGTCAGGCTGTATTTATTACACCAAACAAAGTGTGTGTTGCACTCTCTGGGGTGGGGTGAAAATACAGATAAATGGCTGATAGTTTAGCTAAGGAAAAGCTGATCCAGTGCAAGAGATCCCTACATGGATACTGTCCTGTGGGAGGATAGAATGTAAGAAAATAAAGATTGTGCAGAAGGCAATCTCACCCTTGAGGTGTTGCAGCTGTACTAATTAGCAAAGATTAGGAACAGGCCTGCCCTTAACAGGCCACAGCTGTGTCCAGTGAGGATGAGTGCTATAAAAGAGTGGGCGAGCTGGTTGAGAAGGGAGTTGGAGTTTGTAGTCTGTGCTGTGAAGAAGAAAGAGTTAGTGCTGTAAGGAGCTGCCCATGAGAAATCACCAACAAGGTATGGAACTTTTGCAATAAGATGACAACACTATCCCATCCCCTCATCCAAGTTAACCCATCCTTGGGACATAAATTTTTTTTTATTATTTCAGTTCTTTGCTGTAATTTCGATCATGAGCTGACATCTTTAAATTTGTAGGTATGTTAGCTACTTTCTGCCTATTTTATTGCTTCATTGCAATTTAAGGAATGGAATGAAATTGATAAATCAATCCCCTCAAAAAAAAAGGCCGCAAATTAGCTGTGTATAGCTATCCTGATGCCAACAAATCTACCATGTGAATAATAACAGAAATGTGCGAATAATGAGAGAAATAAGGGAAATCGCTTCATTAAGGAAATTTCCCTGGAAACAGTTATTGCTTGAAGCACTGTAACAAAAGATATTTTGTTTATGCCCCAATTTAAAGAAATTATTTAACAATTCCCATGAGCATTCTCTGACTTAAAAATAAACACATTATGTCTTAGTCTGTGCCCAGAGAGTTAATGGCAAAACAAAATAGTTCAGCTTGGCTCTCACTGGCATTAAAAGCATTTTGTACTCTGCCAGTTTCAAGTGGCCAGACTTCTGCCAGGCTTAAGAACTAGGAGTTGTACTTTTGCACATTTGGAAGAAGTCCAAAATGTATCCCAATACTGAGTACATTTTAAGCTGCTTAAGGCGACTTTAAATGATGAGAACAGCGAAAAGGCTCAGGAAAGCAAATGACTCTGAGGTACAACAGGTCCACAGATGCACACTCTGCCCCCAAAGTTGTAGCAGCACTGTGACATTCTAGTTGTTTAGCTATTTTTCAAGATCAGAGGTCCCCCTTGGGCACCAATACCAGTGGGGCTGGTATGGTATATGTGACTGCTTCAGAGAATGAAGAATAATATTTTTGTTAGAGTGTATTAGCTGCAAAAAAAAATACTCTCTATTTGGAACACAATTGGCTTCCAGATTTGTGGGGAGTTTCTTGCATGTTAAAGCTGTACCTGGTTGCTTTCAAAAAAACTGTCCTGCTCACCCCATTTGGCAAATTGTTAGAAGGTTCCAATGAAAACCATGTGTTAATAACATTACAAACTGTTCTATTAATATTTTAATGAATATATAATGAATACTGTGAAATCAAAAGACTGGAACAGATTTAGTAAATAAGATGACTTTAAAACACCATAGAATATTAGAATGATCCTGCAAAATCAGTATCTTTCCCCAAAGACTGAAAATTTGTCTTTATTATGTATTGAATAAGAAACCTCATAATCAAAAACCCCACGTTTTTCTTTCAGCCTCTCTGAGACAAAACAGAGCCATATACTCAGAAATGTTTCTTCTGAGCTGTGTTCAAGTGGCAGTGATTTACATTTGAAGTCTTGCACTTCCAAAAATACGCATGAATTTAAGTGGTCATGCCATCTTCTGATTTAGTAGGTTTTTTTCATTATAGCACCCTTCTCTGCTCAGATGGAAAACAAGTTAGTTGGCATGTGTGGACTAAAATCCAAAAATGCCTGCATGCTCCTAAATGTGAGGCTCCTGTTTACCTGCATTTCCACCTCCTCAAGCTAAATTCCTGTCTTTCTCTCTGCACAATATGAACTGCTTCTCTGCAGGTTTTAATTCTGTAATAATCTGCCTAGACTCCACATCTTTGCATCCCCCCTTGCAAAAAAAAGGCAAAAAACTCCCACAACCTGACAGTATACCAAAGGGAATAGAGAATTCCCTGATTAATGCAAAAGCATGCAAAGCTTATAAAGCTGCCTCAGCATAAGACTTACAAAGCTTAATCCAGTTTTATTGTATTCTAGACACTAATAGAAAAGCTTTGATTAAAAGGGTACTCTTTGTAAGAGTAAAAAAAAGAAGTGTTAGATTTTCTATGTTATTTTGAGCAATTTCTTCTAAATCTTAATCCTGCTTTAATTCTTGTGAGAGCTTACAGCAGTAATAGGAGCAGGTTGTCCTGTAAAGTGCATGCAGGCAGACCCAAGCTCTTGGTCACCTCTCCAGCTACATCAATCTGTTGCTCAGGCTCACAGATACTAGTGAGAGAGAAAAAACTATTGTCAGCACATCATGAACCTTTCATCTGCTCTTGGAGGTGGCTTGGTACATCCAGGAGAGCTTACCTGGTGATATGTATCTGTCTCAAATATATGTAAGCACTGACACACTTACAGAAGTCTGAAGAGACAACCTAGAAGGCTGAGTATTTATCTATATTTTCTCAGTAAAATGACTTTTAACATTTCTCTCAAGATATACCAACACCAGATTTGGGGTTGAAGGGGATTTGCGGGTTCAACAGTGTGGATTGACTTCTGTAGCCTCTGACTCTGTAGATGTAGAGGATTTCACTGGCTCTCTGTTGAGTCTTAAGGAATTTCAAAATCAGTCCCCTGTCATCCCTGTTGATAATTCTTTAATTTTTCATGCTCAGGCAGTAACAAATAGACACCTGTAAGGGGCATCCTTCACTAATATTCACAATCCACCTTAAGGATGGCCTCTTCATAAATCAGCCTCAGAGGAAGATTATTCAAAAGACAGCAACAAATGAAGCCTGACACATCCTGAGTAGTGAGGGGTTCTGAGTTAAAAGCAAAAATGTTATTAATGGCCAAGTCCATTAACACCTAACCAATAGTCACAAAAGTGACTATCAAATAGTAAGACCTATCCTTCCCTTGAATGAGAATGCTTTTAGAGAAGCACTAATACAGCAGGCACAAACATTGCAAAAAGACATCACATCACCTTGCAATTAAAATATTAACACCCTTGCTGAATGAAGGTGTATAAAAAAGTCTAGCACAAAAACAAAGAAAAAACAGAGCTAGCTGATCTCTGTTGTGAGATTTAGCTGTTTAAAGCCTTGCTCTGTCTAATCACACTATCCTTACTCAACAGCACGACTACAGTAAGTGGCTGGCACTTCAAAACCTGTGTAATCATCAAGAGTCAAGACAAAGGGTGTTTCTGGGCAGACAGTACAGTTTGGTGGCAATTTTCCATAGGAAAAGATAGGGCAGAAAAGTAGCATGGATAACTTTGATGAGGAATAGTGCAGACAAAATTTGTCAGTTTAAGTGCTTTGAAGTTCATTCTTCCATATGCCCTTACAGGTCACACAGCCATCAGCCACCTGTGTATTTTACTGACAGCAGTTGAGGCAATATAAGTTTCCAGACAAGTACAGTCAGGCCTGCTCTGCACTGAAAAGATTGCCCAGAGGACAATAATGGTTTCTTGAAATATTCAACACCTCTTCACACTGTGCAATGTCCACCAGCAACCTTCACTCACACTTTTCCAGCTCAAGTTTCATATACAGAAATATTTGGAATCAAATAAAAAACTGCACCAGCTTCTGAATTGTACTGAAATTTGATTTCCATATGTACTCCATCTGAGAACACAAAAGAAAGGAAGAAAATAAATCTAATACATAGCATCAGTTAGACTTAGTGGCGTTGAGTAGTTTGTGATGATATAATTGAGTTTATATGGAATTTTGAGATACCATTGTGCTATGAGTATGTGTGCTTCTAGACCTTGATCTGCTATTTCAGCATGCAGGGTTCTTTTCAAAAACCTTTGTAGTAAGCTTCCCATTCTCAACATCTGATGCAATCACTAAGCTATATATCCAAGAGATCTTGGTCTCCAACTATCTTCCCCCACTTTAGATACAAAAGAGCCAAGTCATTCTATCAAGACTCTCTTTGCATCATAGCAGAATCATATTTCTAAATAACAGTAATTTTTTATCATCAATGGATTACTTCTATTTATTTGCTGACTGAATCATTACAAATCAAAGTGGTAGTAAATTTATTCCTGTTGAGAAGCCTTTACAGAATCATTCCATTTCTATAAACATGTTTAATTTCTGCAAGCAATAGTAAGTTATTTCCCTGATTATATTTCAAGAGGCTTTTCTTTCATTTTTCTGCTTCCCAGAGCTGTTGATTGAAATCTGGAGGCAGGTGAATAATGACTAGCTTTCTCCAAGTGTTTGTGACTAGCTTTCTCCAAGTGTTTGAAATGCAATATGGGCTCCATGGTGATTCATTAAATTTAGTAAGAATACATAAAGGTTTTTCCCAAATTGCAGGAAGCTGTCCTAGTTACTATAAATGATAAATATTGTTATGAAAATAAATGAAAATTAAATCATTGCTTTTATTCCTCAGGATGTTCACAAATCACCCACAATAATGAGTCAAGATTAAATACCTCAACAGTCTGGCAGATCCAGTGTGTCTAAACTTTAGACATTAAATACCCACGCTTCTTGTCTGCTGCCGGAGACTTTGTCCAGGATGGGATTTCAGACCTCATTAAATGGCCCTTGTCATTTTATCCATAAGTTTGGATAAAAGTGGTGTTATTGCCATTTGAGAAAAATCGGTGCAATTTGAAAAATTGTGCTTCTTAGAGATATGGACTTAGACTCTCTACTGAGACTAGGGATCATTGCTGGTGGCCAAAACTTTAGAAATAGGCATGATTTCTAGGGCAGGCATGGGAAAGAAAGTTGACAGCTCTGCTAGTCCTGGTCTCAATAGGGGTGCTGTCTCTGTGCCACCTCACAGATTTCCCACGTGGCACCCATTCAGAGCAAGCCCCACAGGAAAGACTTTCATTGCTTCATTTTCTAACTCTGTTTCTACCTGCTCCATAGGCATGAGATGCACCTTCCTCTCAAATCATCCAGCTGAAAGCTCACTCATGCCCAGTTTATTATGATGACTCCTGACCTGTCCCCTCCTGGCTGGAGGGCACCTTAGTAACAGTAAAATAGCAGAGCAAACTTGTGAGGAGAAATTTTTCCTTTGTTTTTTTTCCCCTGCATAATAGAGAGCTGTAAATTACCAGCACAGCTTTTAGTAAGGCAGATTACATCTCTAATGTCCTGCAGTGCTGCTGACTGCAGTCAGCTCATCATTAAACCCTGTGTGGCAAAGGCAGGTGATGGCTCACTGTAAACAGAGGAGGACTTCTCCCCTCTTCTGCATCTGAAACCCCTGGACTACAGGAACAGTCTGTAACAAATTCTGTGTGGGGCCACAGTGAATCAGGAGGGCCTGGGAACAGTGTCAAAGCTGTGCCCAGGGCTGGCAGAGAGCAAAGGAAAGGAAGGTTTCCCCCTCTAAGGACTGAAAAGGAAAGCCAGAAGGAGTTGCCATAGAAAGGGAGGTAAACAAAGATAATTTGCCAACAGTGTGTTCCAATAAGATAAATGATACACTAAAACTTTTCTAATAAGGAATGAAAGAATGGTCAGGGGTTTAAACATTCAAATAAACACTTTTTACAATTTCAGTCACAAGGAATTTTCTGTGACTGGAGAGAGTAAACAGTGGCTCTCACAGAAGATTATTTCTAAGTTCGTGAGCTGAGGCTTAGGAGACATTTAAAATACAGAGCTTTTTCCTTTTTTAACTCTTCTTCTGAGCCTGAGGGGAAACATATAATGTCAAACCTTTAAGTGCAAAGGTGAAGAGCATGTGCACAAAACTTCCAGAAAGCATGGACAGGGTGACTCATATGGATGTGGACAGTGGCTTTAAATGTTTCCACGTTTACTGAAACCAGGCAAGGAATTCTTAATTTTGAAGAAGAGTAATTGAAGATTTTAAGAAACCTTCCAGCAAAGCTCCTCAACTACAATTGCCTAGAGGCTTGAGGAAAAATCCAGCCTTTCACCTCTGTTGCAACCTGGCCCAGAAGGTGAAAGTAACTCAAGTTCTTGTTAATAGATCCCTCGGGGTAGATTAGAGTGAAATGACACTGAATGATCAGTGTTTGTAAAAAAAATATATATATAGACTTTGTCTTTCAACAGTTTGGTTGCAATAGAAGTTTTCCAGCTGAGCCACTCACAGCCTTCATTTCTTACGGGACTAGACTGTGTTTGGTAACTGACCTCAAGTGGGAGGACAGCGCCAAAGAAAACTGTCCCAGGTTAAGGAAAGGAAAGAACGTATAAATGGGACAATCCATAAGAAAACAATATTATTTTGATCCTATTTGTTCCAAAAATACCATTAGTCTGCCTTACAAATTACCTGAAAATTATCCAGGATCTTCCATGAGTGTTTTGTGGACAGTTTGCTACAGCAGGGTGTTGTTAAAGTAAAAAATCAGCTCTTTCCAAGAACAAGGTCATGGATATTTGATGATTTAGTTAAGGATAAAGAATTGACCACTAGAAAATTAAGAAGAGACTTACTGCCTCAGTAACAGATAATACCGCTATGAGGGGAGTGGTGATGTGAAAGCAAGAAATGGGGCTTCCTGGAAATGTTCAGATAGTTTGGAAGCCTGGTGAGCTTCCAACATCCAGTTATACCTAACTGAACAAAACTTTGTTCAGCACATCCCTGATTTTGCAGAGATGCCAGCATTTTTGTCAAAAACTGTGATGCTGATTTACAAAATAAATACATCTTCAGTGAAAAATTAAAAAAAAAAAAAAAAGGATAAAAGGGATTAGATGGAGCAGCAAAAATTCTCTCTGTGTTCAAGTCTGCAGAATCAGTGTGGTCAATTCATCTAAGACAGGAAGCATTTAAATAATTATTTAGCAGAAGCTTCTTACTAAGATTATAAAGAGCTTTCTCTTGAAAACAGCAGTACAGCCTGTATCAGTTAAAGGTGCACAGAAGGTGCTGGACAAGAGAAAAACTGGCCCATTTAATTGTTTGAGCTTCAGAAGTACCTAAATGTTTACAGAATTGCAAAGAAACCAATCCTGCAGATGGACTTTTTAGTGCAAAAACACTGACACAAAGACAAGGAAAGATGGCACTTGTAGGGATAAAATCAACTGCGAACTTCCACCTGCTATCTGAAAGAGTGCTTTGTCAGGGTGACTGACTCCATGTGTCCCTGTTATTAAAGAACCACCATGGAAAAACAATTAAGAAAATTAAATATAGTGAGAAGCAAACTGTCATAATGGATTTTTCTGTCTGAAACAGAGAAATAAAGATTTATCTGACTTTAACTGCAATAAAATTCATATTCTAACAGGAGAGTGAGGTGGAATTTCTGAACTGCACCACACCTTAGACTCTGAGCAACTCAGCATCCTTGGGTGTTCAAAGGCAGACATCCCTTAGCTTAGATCTTCAGTGTACAAAAGTGGCACACAAAACTGATCTTTATTTTCAGTAATTAAGTAGTTCATTAACTAGATAAAAGAAATTAATCACTGAGAATAATAGGCATTTCTATCTGTGGGCAGTTGTCAGCAGGATGGGCCCAGACTCTTCAATGTTACTCAGCAACAGGACAAGGGGTAACAGTCACAAACTGAAGTTCCATCTAAATATGAGGAAAAAACCCAAAAATTTCTTTACTGTGAGGATGCAGAGCACTGGAAGAGGCTGTGCAGAGAGGTTGTGAAATGTCCTCCTCTGGAGGTACTCAAAATTCTTCTGGATGTGACTCTGTGCAACCATCTCCAGGTGAACCTGCCTTAGCAGGGGATCTGGGCTAGATGATCTCCAGAAGTCCTTTCCAATCCCAGCTATTCTGGGATTTCTGTCATTCTCTAGATACCTTGGGGAAAATTTGAAGTGCTCCCTGTTTTTGAGGCTCCCATGCCTTTTTCTAAAGGCCATATTCTGGAAACTGCTACTTTCATTGTTCAGGTCATTATTGGATCAAATGATATTTGTTCAGGTTCTCTTGGATCAAAACATGATTGTTATAGGTAACTATGATGCAACATACAAAGCTAGCACATAATGCAGCATTGGTGCTGCAGAGAAGCAGAAGTGCTCTAGTACTCAACTGTTCGTCTCAAGAGCATCAATGGGTTGACCAACACAGAAACGCAGGGAAGCTTTGGCAAAATGATGAATTAACTGACATAAAATAAGCCGCTTAAGATGTTGGGGTGTGACATGGCAAAAGACAACACTTTTTGAATGTTCTGTACTGAAGCATGAAACATGCTCTGAAAAAAGAGAAAGAAAATTGAAGGGAAAGTATTGAAAGTGTCACCTAATAATACAAGAAGGAAATGCACAAAGAGTGAAAGAGGTTAAATGAACCAGTGGAAAGGGCTAGGAAGATAGCAGGTTAAACATAGATGTTTTTTTAAAAAGAAGAGTTGGGATGAAGCATTTGCAGCATATTCTCATTTAATATATAACACAAGAGAAAAGATGACACAGATTAAAAGTACCCCTTTGGAAGGGGAAAAAGAAATAGCAATTTTAGGCAAACATCAAAGGGTAATCACTCTGTTTATACTGAATGAAAAATGTTCTGCAAAGGAGTCAATTTACATAATGGCGAGGCATTTAGTATGATTTATAGCCCTGCCTTAAAGGCAGTGGAGTGCAAAAAAATGTTGTTAAAACCTTTACATTTTCTTAGAGGAATAATTGATGTTGAAGAAGAAACTTGTAAGAACATCATGAGTTTAGAGATTGGGAAGAAACTGCAGGTGTACATGTGTTATTGCACTGTTAGATGGACAGCTGCAAGGGCACCTTTTCCCCAGTACCATTATGGGAAAATGGGAGGAAAGAGCCTTGCAGGCAGCCAGAGTGAGATCCCACAAGACCCTGAAGAGGACAGACTTTCCCCCCAGAGCTCTAATGTGTGGTGATATACTCTCCATCTTAGTAAACTAGCAGCCACCTGCCCTGCTGAATCTTCCCCAAGATGCCTGCCTGCCTGTGCTCTAGCTCACAGCTAGCTCATCTTTTGCTTGGTAACTGCCACACCAAAAGCATTCTGGATATAAAAAGTGTTTCTTCACTTCTTTCTGGTCCAGCTGCCAGCTGGACCTGCGTCTTGAGACTGCCCGGGTCTCAGGTATCTGTACTCACAGGAATACAAAGGTGGATGTGGAAAATGCACAGCCCAGCAAGGAGACAGGGCAGCACCTCTCTTGTGACAGCTGCCCCTCAGATTTTGCAGCTTAAAGCAGTTGCAGAACAACAGCCTCATTCCCTGTAGAGATCCCACCTAGGAAGAGAGCTAAATCAGTGAGAAGCACAAGGCCTGAGATTGTATCAGGCTTCAACAGTTAAACAACTTTCTTATGCCATTTAAATTACACTCAGGGGAAGAGAAGTGCAGATAACTCAGAAGAGCCTCCTTTACACCAGTGTGTCAGGGCTGCCCAAAGTTCCTGGCAGGAGCAGCCTGACACAGAGGTCTGGCAGAGCTTTGAGACAGAGGTCTGTGCAGGTGAGTTCCCAGCCCTGAGGGCTGTGCTGATCACTGCCCGAGAGCCCAGAGGGTGCACATGGCATGAGCACTTGCTGCTGGGTGCCTTTAGGCTGAGCCTAAAGTTACAGCTCCGCTTTGCTGCTGGGATCCAGGGCAGCTTTATTCCCAGGCTACTTCTGGTCTCATTTTGCTCTTGAAAAGGGACTGCTTTTACCACAAAGATGTTGCCACAGCACTCTTTATGCTGATCCTTCTGCCCTCTCCTGTTCTACAGCTCCTAAGGCCAGGCAGCAGCATGAGCTCCTTGTGACTGGCACATGGATATTCCTGTGAGTTCTGCATAACCTGTGAAATGCTCTCCTTTTTGAGGAAAACTGCTCTGCTACTCACTTTCCAGCTGAGAAGGAATTCGTGGCATGCCTATTTTGTTTTGAATCAAAAGAGGTGATCACATTTTGATTTGCCCATGGATAATATTTAGTGCAGGCTTTTAAAAGGAAGTCTTTTTGCTTTGTTCTGCAAGACATTGAACACTCCCAAATTTTTAACAGCCTGGTGTAGTGGGACTTGTCCCTATCCATGGCAGGGGAATTGAAACTCGATTATACTTCAAGGTCCTTTCCAAGCCAAACCATTATATGATACTGTGATTCACTGATCTAAATGACAAATCATAATTCCCCACATGATAATGGAATAGTCTTGATCATGTTCTGGTAATAGCCACTGAGAAATTAGTAAAAGCTAGAGCTAACATTCTTCTTTTCAAACTCAGTGTTCTGTTTACTTCCTTGAAAATGCGGAGATTGAGTTTCTCACCTGAGCACAAAACAATTTCTACCAAACAAGTACTTATGGAACAAACTTGTTCATGCATTTTTGAGAGGTATAAAATGAGAACATTTTTGTGAAAATTGCTACATAATGTTTCACTGTTTATCTTTGAAAAAAAAACATAACAGAACAACATTAAGCTAAAGACTGAATCTCTGCTAGCCAGGGGTTAGCAGGTTGATAGTGCATGTAAAATCAATACCAGATAACTTAATTGTCAACTAATCTCAATTCACACATTCCTAGGGATAAGTGGACTATAGGGATTTTTATCCTGTTTCATTAATGAAAAAGGAAAGATTCTTTCCAAGATTACCCAGACTGTTACTTTTATAGACTGCACTTTAAAAAACACTGTTCTGTAAAATTGAAGAAACAGGAATCTGATACAAACCTAAGACAGAAGGTAGTCAGGTAATTCATAATTTGAGCTCCATTCATAAATGTATTAGCTTCATAAAGGTAGAAAAAATTTACCCTCTCACACACAGTCTAACTCATTGTCCCTGTCTGGTACTGTGGTCAGGACATTTGTCTTTTGAGCATTATTTAAACAATTTAAACTCATTAGAGACCATAATACCATTACTTACAAGGAGCAACATCTTACATAAAGAGCAGTCTCACCCGTCTCACCTATGGAATGAGACATTGGCCAAAATCAGTACAGACTGTACAGCAGGGTCCTGAGTGTGTGGTAGCCATAGCAGAAAGAACAGGAAAATGTCATGGTATTATTATGTCAGCACGAAAGGTCTCATTGTTCCCAGTACAATTCTCTTTATTCCTGAGCATGTTCCTTTTACACACTTGCTGTGGGATTTTCAGGCTATTTTAGAGTATCTATGACTCAGTTATGAATCTTCATAAACACAGATCTTTGTCAGCATGGGCTCAAGTGAATTCAGCATTTCCAAGGAGAAATAAATAGGCAATAAGAAGCATACTTCTCATTTCACATGTCTATTCAAATACTGTCTCACATCAGTCAGATCCATACACTTTAAAGCCTGCCTCAAGAGACTATGGCTGCACTTGTAAGTAGCAGCAGAAGCACTCAACAAGCTGAAAAGGAGTCACTGAGGAGATGTCACTGAACACAAACTTTGGCAGACACTCATGATGGAGCATGACAACATGAAAGCCTTGACTGAATGCAGATCATGTCCATGGTTGTTCACTTGTGGGGTTTTTTTCAGGAGAATAATCTTTGCTTCCAGAGTGGTTAGGAGTCTTATTTATTGCTTCATTCACTGTACAACAGCACTTCACTGCTATTTATTTCTTTGAATCACAGGATCAATTATGTTGGAAAAGACCTGTGAAATCACTGAGTCCAACCCACAAGCCAACACCTGCCAACTAGACCAGGGCACCTAATGTCACATCCAGTCTTTCCTTAAACACCACCAGGACAGTGACTCCACCACCTCCCTGGGCAGCCCATTCCAAAATCCAATCACCCTTTCTGTGAAAAACCCTTCCTAATATCCAACCTAAGCCTCCCCTGGTGGAGTTTAAGATTATGATGTCCTCTTGTCTTGTCATGGGCTGCCTGGGAGAAAAGGCTGATCCCTGTCTGGCCACAACCTTGTTTCAGGCAGTCACAGGGAGTGATAAGGTCAGTTCCTCAGACAATACACTTTGCTGCTCTGAGAGAGCATTTCTGCCAAAGGAACACACCAAAGCTTAGCAAATGTCTTGAAGGAAATAGGCTGGATTTCAGCTGAGTCTCAGTTCATCCTGTCTGTCTGCTTCTCTCTTCAGTGAAAGAAAAGTGAATTGCTGCACACTTCACAGGGCTTTGTTCCAACAGCCATGAATTTGTTGGATGATTACATTGATAAGGAGATGCTTATCTGTCTGAGACCAGTGTTCCTATAAATTGTTAGTAAATAACAGCAATCCCATGATAAAGCATTTATCTTCCTTTGTTTCATAACAATTGCATTTGTATTGACTTAATTTTCAGGAGGTAAGCCATTAGAAACCAGATGTTTATATCTTTACATTTGCCTCAGGGTGTAATGCCTAAACATAAGAGGAAGACACAAACAAAACCAAAAACCAGTGTAAAGAAAGATATATAACCTATCCTGCATCCATCCCCATGCTGCATGGGTGGGGCCCAAAGCATTAATATAAAAATCTGAAATCCTTTCTACTATTACTTATAAATTATGAATGTGGGGAAGATGAGATGTAGTTTGTTTTTTTAATCCTGGTATCTATTAGAGAAAAGGTGATCTTACTTCATCCCTGACAGTCATCTGCAGGGTGTTTGCCAGCTTGCCAATTCCTCTTGATTCGGGCAGTCTGGGTCAGCTCCAGTGAAACTGTTAATTATTCCATTGAATCAAGTACAGGAAGGAAAAGATGGATGGGTTGGTTGGAGTAATGACCACTGCATTCAGGGAAGGTGCAGAACTAAAGGCATTAAAAGGAGTGCAAGGCTCAGGAGTGGGATGGAGATGAGAAGCCAGGGTGAGGAAGGTAAGGGAGGACCAGCTGTGGCAGGGCTCTGTGTGTGCTTTGTGCCCTCATTCTGGGGGTGAAGTGGGAGTCCTGCCCCACTAGAATATGCTTACCTTCCTCATCTACCCACCTGCTCACTCCTTCAGTGTGCAGGGGGATTTTCAGGCTATTTTTTTCAGGAACAGCACAAAATAGAGAAGCATCTGAGCTGGCAGTGTGCCCTGGTGGCCAAGAAGGCAAATGGAATCCTGGGGTGCATAAGGAAGAGCATTGCCAGCAGGTCCAGGGACGTGATCCTGCCCCACCAGGTAGCCCTGGTGAAGCCACATCTGGACTGCTGTGTCCAGTTCTGGGCTCCTCAGTACAAGAAAGACTTGTACTGAAGTGGGTTCAGTGGAGGGCAAAAAAGAAAAAAGATGAATAAGGGATTTGATCATCTCTCTTATGAGGAAAGGTTGGGGAAACTGCACCTGCTTATCCTCAAGGAGAGATGACTAAAAGGGGACCTCATCAATGTCTATCAGTATCTGAAGGGAGGGTGCCAGAGGATGGAGCCAGTCTCTTCTCAGTGATGCTGAGCAATCAGACAAGAAAATAACTAAAATTAAGTCCTTGAACTCCACTAACAAGTTGATAGGTAATTTCTCAGAGTGGAAAACTTTTGCTCATAGCTTTATATTGTGGCTTAGTTTATCCTCATGAAACACTGAATGAGCACTCTTAATAACCATTCTGAGTGAAAGAGCAGCTTGGGCAGTGAGGTGAAGTGCCTCCACCTGCTGTGTTAGCCCAGACAAAAAGAGCACTTAGAATTGCCTTTACACACAGAGCTTACTGTCAAAAAAAGGTATTTTCATTTATCAGCTCCCTCACAGTTTTCATAATAACTTTTTCTAGCTTTTCTGGTTCTTTGGTCTCAAATTAGAGCTATTCAGATGGGAAATGTAGGGTGCCTTCCTGTGTACAAATATCTTGATACTTTTAGTTTTCAGTTTAGTTAGATTTTTTATGTCAGGAAAATGACTGCAGTCAGGCATTGGCCAAGAGTGTTCCCAGTGCAGCCTATTGGCATTAATGGAACCTCAAATAGGAGGTTTCCTATTTGACTACCGAGGCTTGGAAAACAACCACAAAATCTGGACTGAGTTTTTAGATGTGGCTGAAAGTTATACAGCTGTGTTGGGTTGAGTCTGCCTTGAAATTGTTTTAGATATTGTCAAGGACATGGTTTCATTTTACCTTCATCATATTTAACACACTTGAAATGGTCCATTTGCATTGTACATTACAGGGAGAAGCCTGAACTGTTAGTGCTGTTAAATGTCTTATCAGTACTGCTGGGTTTTTTTCATCTAAGGGATAGAATAGTGTTCAGTTTTGGATGGCAAAGCATTTAATTATTTCTACTCTTTCTTCCCCAGCGTTTTAAATATTAATATGATATCTGTGTTTTGGCACACCCGAAAGAGCAGACTGGATTAGCACAAAAGTTTAATCTCACAGAAGGTGGGCGAAGGATAGTCCTGTTTTCAGTCACTGCTCAAGTTCCTGGAAAGGATTTTCAGTATGACAGCATAATTGGTGTGTTAGAGATAATTGTTGATAATTCAGAGTCCTCTGGTGACTTTCATCTGTGTCCAATAACCAACCAGCATAGCTGGTTTTCTGAGGCTAGAAAATCTTCATTTTACTGACAGCATCTTTGCTAAATAAATGCCTGCTGAAAATATTTTCTTTCCTGTCAAATTTGTGAAGTGGAAGCTGAGGACCTCAACATTCTTCATTTAGTCCACAATGTGTTCATATTGCCTGAGGTTTAAACTTCTTTGCTGAACAGAAGTGAATAATTTAGTTTCAGCTGCAAAGTTACTGACAGCTGGAACAGTCCTTTTGCCTTTTCTAGTGCTGCATATTGCATCCAAATTAACAGTACAAACACACTAGAAGAATGCTAATACAAAGATTGCAGGATGGATGAAAAGCAACCTAAAGTTAAAAAAAAAGATACATGTCTAATGTACATGTGTCCCAAGAAAAGAGATCAAAGCAAAGCGTCACAACTACAGCTCCAATTGAATGACTGCAGAGCCATTCCTTGGTAGAGGATCCTCAAAGCATTTGCCAGATGCTTTGTCTTTTCCATACTCACATTTTCACTGATCTTCCAGGATGATACATTCACTTTGTACTTGAACTCTCTTACCTTCTAACAGTGCAGTCTGACAGATAATAGGGTTAGTTCCATGAAATGCAGAAAAAGCAATAGTTATACTTGTTGTATTGTTTTAGAAGCCCCTTATTTGGGATTTCTATGAATAGGATGTTTGCTGAAGCACTGGGATATGCTGAGAAAATTATTCAAAAAGTCATTTATTTTTCACACACTTGTCTGTCTGCCCAGAAAACCAATAATTTGTTTATTCAGTTAAATAAGATAGGACACTGACTTGCCAAGAAACAGAAATGAGTGCTGAGAGCTGTCAATACATTCATGAATACAGATAGTATTTTACACTGACTTTGATTTAATTTTAGTTGAGGGCTTATGCATCTTCCTGAAAGATTTTTTTCCCTGTGGTATTCATGGTAAGAACCATCAGGGCAGTAAACTCCAGGGACCTTCCAGCTCCCTCATTTTGTATGGATAACATCCATCGTGGGAAGAAGAGCTGTATTTTATTGGAATGACATAACTGAATTGAGGTCCTATTAAATCATATCCATTGGCACATTCTCTACAAACCTTTGCAGTCGGATTTCTGAGTGAAGTTTAGGAACATGTTTACGAATGTACTCTCCATAGATGGAGTGGGAATTGCACACTGGGCCTTTCTTCCTTACGAAGCATGGAGAGCTTTCTCCTGGTTCAGTGCTGACTTTTCCAGCACACTCAAAGTTCTGTATCTCAATTTTGTCTCTCTCTGCAGTTGCTATAAATGCAGAATTGAATTTGCTGAATGTGTCTTTTCCTGGTAAATCAAGACAACAAATCACTGAGTTCAGGGAAGTTATGCCATTAGAAAAGCAGTGTGATATCAGAGTTGGCTCTCTGCCTCATTGCAACCTAAGCTATGCTCCAAATCAGACTAAGCTTTACCTATTTCACACTTTCAGGTTTCTTTCTGAAACACTATTTTTCTGGGGATAAAAGCCCAGTTATTTCAGCATTGCAAAGCCTTTTATCCCTCTGTCTGTATGGTGGCTAATGTAATTGCTTGTTGCAAATGATCGATTTTCCCCCCCTTTTTTTCCTTCATTAGTTTATCATTTGTTGGATGCTCAGAGAATACCATGAGACCATTCTGAACACCCATCTAACATACAGGTAAATATACAATTTTCAGATGTTATTTATACAAAGCACTCTCCTA
Organism: Zonotrichia leucophrys gambelii; assembly: GCF_028769735.1. Taxonomy (NCBI): domain Eukaryota; kingdom Metazoa; phylum Chordata; class Aves; order Passeriformes; family Passerellidae; genus Zonotrichia; species Zonotrichia leucophrys. The sequence goes on along the minus strand of NC_088169.1, from coordinate 17,808,478 downwards.
TTTTGTAACCTTTATTAAACCCCAAGTTTATGAAAGCTTTCATGGTGTCCAAGCATAAATGTATTGTCTGACTATCCTTATTTACAACCACACTGCCTCCCAACTTCAGTAACATTAGGTTTGAGGGCAATGGTTTTCCTTCTATGAATGTTGTGCTGATTTTCCCCCTACTCTTTGTATTTCTTCTACTGATTTTGTTTTTAAATATGCTGTCTTCTTCAGACACCAGAAGCAAGGTGTCTGCCCTGCAGCACCCTAGCTCTTCACACTTTTTGGACATCAGTGTAACATTTGTACCACCTTTCTTTCTACTACCATTTGTCAGAGCAAAATCACTACTTGGCACAAAACCCAGCACTGGGCAAATTCACAGGAGGTGTTTTAATAAATGGAGCTACACTGCTAGATGGCTTTGCTTTCCAGAAAATGCAATTCTTCCCGTGCTTCCCAGACATCGGCTGGAGTTAATCAATAACGATGGAGTCGGATGCTCTGTTGATACGGCGAAGCCACTAAAAGAAATCCCGTGGATGGGTGTTGGGGACAGTGCATGAAACTAAAATCAGAGCTAAATTAAACTGAGACAAGAACAGAAACTTTGCCCAACTTCTGCCTCTGCCTCTCCCTGCTGTGGGAAGACCCTGCCAGTCTGTCACTGTCACCTGCTGGCTTCTCGCCCCTCCTGAGGCCTGAGCGCGCTGAGCTCTCGGCCGCCTCTCGGTGCCTGCGGCCGCTGCTGTGACTGTCTGTACCTGCGATCTGCAGTGCCGATGCCCGGTGGGGCGGCAGCGGCCCCTCCAAAACTCCTCTGGACCCCTTCCAGACCCCTCACGACCCTGCCCGACCCCTCCCGGTCCCTCCCGACCCCTCCCGGCCCCGGCCCCGGCCCCGGCCCCGGCCCCGGCCCCGGCCCCGGCCCCGGCCCCGCCGCCGGCTCAGCGCCGCCCTCCGGCGGCCGCGGCCCGCAGCGCCCAGGGAGCGGCGGCTCGGGAGGCCCAGCCCCGGGCAGGGGCGGCGGGGCGCGTCCCACCGTGCCCGATAAAGCACAGCAGACTTGCTCAAACAAAACTGCCCTCAGAGATTCTGCAAGGGTCCAGAGTCCCCCTGCCCGCGAGAAGCCGCTGGAGCGCTCTGCGGGATGCACCGAGGGGCTCGGGGCCTCTTGCTTGTCACAACTACGGCCGCTTCCCCTTGTAACTTACACGACAAATCGCTGCCTTTAAATATTTGAGATTTGCTCTCTTTCTCATGTGAGAGAAGATAATAGAAAACAAATCAGATACCAGCTATAGACAAAACCAATTTGTTTAGAATTGTCATTACTGTCTGACTCTATATTGTGTGATTTTCTTCTTGAAACATCCCTCAAGTACAATATGAAGACGGTAAATGGTAATATTACCTTGCTGTGTTTCTCCAGCACATTTCTTGGTGAGTTATGCCAGGAAGCTTTGGAACCATTTGTTTAGAAAAAGCTTTAACAGCCTTGTTGATGATGGGTTTCAACATATTTTTCTTCTCTAAAATACATATTTGACACTGAGTTGTTTCATTTGTTCCAATCTCCCAGAGTACAATTCTTATTATTAATAATAACAATATTTCCATTTTTGTGTTTTTCTCTTAGGTGAGGAATTGTACTTTCCCATGACAATCAAGATGGGGAAAAAAAGTGCATCTTACCTTATAAAAGGAAAAGAACAGCATGCATTCAGCAATAATTTATTCCACCAGCTGCTTGTCAGTGACAACATTGAAAGAAAAAATGTTCCTGCCCCAGGAGCCCAAGGAAGACAGTGGGATGATCAAGGGAAGGAAGGGAGTGAAGCTGGGTGTGAGTCCATCAGCACTGCTCAGCCCAAGGAAGGGCTGGCCCATCATAAATGATACTTCTGGCAAGCCAGGGGTCAGGAACAAAGATTTAGTCTGGTTAAATTGGCACCTGTACTTCCTGTGAAGTGACACAGCTGAGATGCTGATGGACACAGGGCTGATGCTCACAATTCTAAGTGCCTTTAGTATTCCTGCCTGGGCTTGCTAGAGTTAGTGTTTGAACAAACTCTCAGGCTTACTCTGCTCAGGTTTCACCAACCAAATAAAGGCTGAGGTACCTACTAATGGTTCCAGTGCAATTCAGTGCTGTCTGGCAGTAGATCTGAAAACAAGGTGTTGGTAGGAAGGACTGGTATCATTGAGGGTGGTGTTTCATCACCTGTTTTGCAGTGTGTATGCCACTCAATGTTCTGCTCTGCTCAGTGGTCTTACCAGGGAAATGCTCCCACATCCCTGCCAAGGGCCAGCAACTGCAGGAAGGTGCTGGCTCTGCTGAGGGCCAAGAGCAGGAGAGCTTTCCAGGAGTGTCTCACCAAAGTGCCCAGTTTAAGGTGCCCTTCAGGAAGAATTAGCAAACTCAGGACAGGCATGAGTTATGAGCACTTTTTGTGCCCTTCTATCCCCAACCTTCTTGCACCCAGATCCTTTTATTCCCCCTTTGTCTTGGAAAACAGATGCATGGAAAAAGAGCATCTTCTTTTACAGCTCCAGCCCAAACTTTTAATCCAGCTTCATTCCCCCCACAGCACTGAAGTTTCACGCACAAAAGTCTATGATTCTTTAAGATTCTTCTAGCCCAAACTGTGCTACTAGCTTCACCTGACTTGGACATGCTATTTAGGATTTTGTATTTGATTATACATTGAACCCAAAATCTTGGTTTCCCCTCCTTTTCTCATCTGCCTTCTCTTTTTCTGCATGCTTTTTCCCTTCTTCAGGATGTTTGATGGTTTCTTTTTGTCTCCCCTCAGCTGTTTGTGGGATGATCTTTCCTTTGTATCCTTCCTTGCCTCTCTGAGCTGTTCTTATCCACAAACTTTCGCCTTCTTTCCATGCACACAACTTTCTTTCAATGACTTCACCTCCATGTATCAGGATGGGAATCTCATCCTACAACATTTCCTTGGGAATTATTTGCTGCCAACATGAGCTCCACATGGTTAAAAGAGATGTTAATGTTTTCTCTGCACCAAGGTGGCAGCACTTTTCTGGACTGTTTTTCACTCAGTCCTGCTTCCTACTTGTTGCTCTCCCTGCATCCCCAGGTCTTTCTGTCTTGCAGGGTGTGGGTGTGGAGAGGTGTCTGCTCACAAAGTATGTGAAATAAAACTTTTCCTACCTCTTTTTTAGCTTTCTTGCCCATATCTTGCCTGTTACAGCATTCTTTGCTCTCAAAAAATGTATTGTTACTTCTTGAAGGGTTGCCAAGATCCTTTTCCTTGCACTGGGCCCACATCAACACCCTGTGCATCTTTTTCAAATGTGCCCTCCTTGAAAGCTCTCTACATTCTCAAGTCCCTTTTCATCCCTCATTTACCAGGTACAGGCTGGTTCCCTGCTCCTGCTGGCCCACCATGCAACCTTTACTTTCTCACTTACAGCATTTTCAGATGCTGTTATGGCTTTGTTACTCTTCAAGCAGAAGATTCCTGTAAACATTTATCTGCATGTGTCTTCAAACACTTCTTCTCCATGAGCACACATCCAGTCTGTTAGGCAGTTCAGACATCCCTTCCAGCTGTGTCAGTTTTTGATGGCTGTGTGTCATGATGAAATGCTGGGAATATATAAGGGATTTGTAAAGCTAAAAACACGCTGAAGGAGTTGCCTAATTTAGAATGAACAAGCTATTTTCAAAGGCACAGTGGGAGCACTTCACATTGTATGGCCTGCATCTTCATTTGCACTGTAGGCTGTGCGTCAGCAAGGCTGCAGGATGGAGGAAACCTGACAATGCTTCATTTCCATTTTTACATATGCAAGAAACCAGCACATTGTGTCTACTCAGGGGATTTTTACACTGTGAATTGTATTCAATTTCTTCCTCAGCCCCTCTGACCCCCAGTCATGCAGGTATGAGTAAAAATCTTTGCTCAAGATAATAAAAAGTTTATGTAATTTACTGTCTGTAAAGCCCTGATATAAATCTGATCCCTGGAATGAAATGGGTTAGAAAATCACCCTTTTGTGAACCATTTCTGTTAACTTTGGTGACTGAAATGGAGTGGTGAACACAGAGCACTATTTAGGCACGTAGGAGTGACAGCAATAAAAATGAAGAATTTGCTTGAAGAGATTATAGGCAGGATGCCTTACACTGCTTCATTCCCTCTGGGAGATGAAGTTTGCAGGAGAATACTTAGTAAATCAGCGGATGTTGTGCTCCAGAAGCTCAGCAGTGAGTAATCCCTGGTTCACTGGTTCCTAGCCCCAGTAATCCAGTTATCAGGAACAGCAAAACCCTGAGCACAGAGACTCCTCTCCTGACTCCTGACCATGGATGCAAGTTTATCCATCTCCTCTGAGATGGGAAGAGTTTGATACAAAGGAAAGTCACACAAGCAACCATGACACCCCTGGCACAGAGCTCCAAGGAGGTGATTTCCCATTGCCACCATGTTCCCTGCATGTGGGAGGTGCCTGGTGTGGGGGATGCTGCATGGGCTGCCCACCCTGGTGCAGCAGGTTCCTCCTGCTCTCCAAGGTGATGGCTGGGCCAGCCTCAGGGTCTGCTGGTGGCCACACCAGCATTCTCTGGCTCCCATCAACAGATCATCTCCTATGGAACCTCACAGAATCCCCTGTTGCATTAGATTTTCCAAAGTGGTCCATTTAGATAGGTAGAACACATGATCAGTGTCTTACAAAAGACCTCGGCACACTGGCTGCTAGGGCTCTGAAAATCTTCCTGGAGCAGTGATTGTGGCAGCTGCAGCTCTCCAAGCACCTTTGCAAAGTGGGTCCTCGTGTACTTTTCTCAGTGCAGACTGCAGTTGTTTGAAACTCTGTCTCCACTTCCAGGTGATACACTCATAAGCAATGTAGGGGCCTAAATTTCATTACCTTTCATGTAGGCTTAAGTGCTTTTGAAAATTTTGCCCATCAAACTTCTACAAATCTCCCCCACTATGCACAGTAAAGAAAGTTTTCTCTTTGCAGCTGTCATTTGGAAGTTGGACAAAGGCTGAGAGATTAAATAAAAGCATCTACTGAAAGGATGTGTGGAATCTCCCATCGTCCAACCAGAAACCATTATAATGCAGGCCCAGGCTCACAAGCCCTGCATCATTCTGTTCACAACTCTGCCAACAGCTTGTTAAGTAACTTTGTACCAGTTTTTGTTTTGTTTTGTTTTGTGTTGGTTTTGTTGTTGTTGTTGTTGTTTTTGGAGTTTTTTAATGCATACAGTTTACTCCAGCGGTGAAACTGGGGTATTGATGCTTACTGTCCTTTGGAGAGGGGCTTGGGATCTTGAAAGGAACACAGAGGTGGTATGCTCATGGAAGTGCCTGCTATGGGCTGGGGGAGGCTGTGGGGACCCCCTGGCCCCCCATGCAGCCCATGGTAGGGGTGGTTCTCCGAGGGCACCGAGCTCATCCAGGGGGGCAACTCGGGGGGGGGGGGGGGGGGGGCTTGTGATGTTCTGAGGAGGCAGCAGTGATGTGATCATGGTCCAGGGATGCCACAACTGGCACCAGGGAAACCAGACAAGACAAGTCTTTGCATGTAGCACGAGAGTCCATTTTATTCCCGCGCCCTGGGCCAGGAGGAGCAGGGGCCTGAGAGCCTGAGCAGAGCCCAGAGAGCTGGGAGCAAGCAGACCTGGGGCCATGGGGTTTTATCAGGTGTCCCACAGGAGGAGTCTTACAATCAGATTACAGCCTCCTCAGAATGGGAAGGCTCTACAAGCTAGAGATGTTCTATCTCTGAGTGGTGGGTTTACAAATCTCAGTGTCAACAAGTAATTTGAATGGGAAAGGAGACAAGTCCACACCTCCTACTCAGGGTAGGTCACTGCCAAATACTGACCAGGCTGCTGGGCACAGGGGTCCATCAGGATTATACCAAGTGGCTGCTCCCACTTCCAGAAGTGTCCTGTCCCCTTTATCCCAATGCTCAGAAGGCACAATGTGGGAGGAGGGAGGGGGAGGTGTGCATCCTTTGTCATGCAGCCCCTATCACCAGGCTCCCAGGTATGCTGGGGGGATATTCTGGAGAGGTGTCCCACCATGGTGTGTGCCAGGGCTGCTTCAGTAGCTCCACAGCTCCTCTCTGTGCCTTTGGCTCTGCTGTGCCAAATATGGCATTGCCTCCCGGTGGCACCCAGCCAGCCTGGCAGCCCTGCCCAGAGCTGGCCCTGACCCGCACAAGTGCCCGTGTGCCCCGATCAGAATGGGCACAGTTGCTCTGCGTCCTCTGCTTTTAACCGTGGTAACCTCCAGCCTTTTCTTAAAAGCAGGCTTCTGTTTGAAAGGAACACTACAAAATTTGGCTTCTCCTCAGCACTCTCAAGCTGTCAGCACAGCACTGCCATGTGTGTTTGGCTTGCAAAACATATGGAAGTAGCCCTACTTAAAGTTAAGAGTACACATAAGTCCTTTGTTGACTTAGAGTGGACAGCTGAAAACACTGACCCAGGTCACGAGAATGAGGCAGAAAAACATCTATTGAAGCCTCCTGCTTCAAATCCCACCCTGGGACACCACTTTCAAACCCCTGGAGATTTTCCAGAATGTGTCCTGAAATGCTTCTTTTATGCAGAAACCAGTGACCACACTTTAATGCCGGTTTTGAATCGCCTCCCCTTTCACTTCCAAGTAACTCTAGCAGTTGGTGAAACATTCTTTTGCCTGCAAAAATTAGCAGTTGGGAGAGAAAATTTAAACTGCAGCTTCATTTAATTCTGCAGGCTGGTTTCCAAATTAACTATGTATCTCTGCAGTCCAGAAAGTTCTCCTATAAATTCATAAATAGCCTGTTATAAAACAGTAAGGCATCAGTAACAGTTATATCTTAATTCAGTTCTTAGAAGGAGTTTTTTCAGACTGTTATAAGCCAAGAAAATGTCTTTCTGTTTCATCTCAACATGCATTATCTATGGATGCCAATATGATGGATACCTCATAAATATAAATTATTGCATAGAATGGTGTACTTTGTCTCTTGGCATTGTTACCTCCAAATTAAAAAATTAACATAAAAGTGTGTGGAGTTAAGGTTTCCCTGTAAAACTTCAGGCTCACAGTGCTAATATTCATTTGCCTACCTTAACAACAATGTTGGGTTTTATCCTAATTGGCTTTATTAGTTTCACCTGCCTAGGGAGGAGAGGGGAAGATGAATTTGGCTTTATATCATCATTCTCTTTCACTGGAATAATTGGATACCGGAGTGCAAGAAAAATAGGTGTGCTTTTAGTTAAGAAGGTGGGATGGCTTTCCTGAACACATTGTTTGCAGTATGAAATTGCCTGGGTTGGGTTTTGTTTCGTTGGTTGATTTGTATGGGGTACGCCTGCTTGGTTTTGGTGGGTTTGAGGCTTTTTGTGGCTTGTTTGGGGGGGCTTGGTGGGTTTTTTTCGGGAAGGGGGGGAGATTTGGGGTTGGATGTTTTTTGGGGGGGGAGATTTGGGTTTGGGTTTTTTTGGGGGGGGAGATTTGGGGTTGGATGTTTTTTGGGAGGGGGGAGATTTGGGGTTGGGTTTTTGGGGGGGAGGGAGTGTGTGTGGAGCCGGTGAGGAGTCCAGAGTGAGCAGATAGATGTGCGTTTTGTCAGCGGAAGGGTTAAGGGCGGCGCTGCCCGGAGCATCCAGCAGGCGGCCGCGCTCCCGCCGCTCGGCCGCTCCCCCGCTCCCGGAGCGCCGCCGGCAGCCCGCGCACTCCCCGGGAAGCAGCGCAAGGACTGACGTCCAGAACATCCTGCCTATAGGATCCCAGCCGCCAGCCGAGCCCCGCTTTCCCCCCTCGCTTTAAATCCGGCTGGCGATGGCAGGCGGCGAAAGCGGGAGAGATTGGCAATGCAGCGCGGCAGCGACTCCCCAAAGTTCTTGCTTTCTGTAACTCCCGGCTTTCGGACTCGGAGCCGCCGGGCACAGCCGAAACTGCGAGTTTAACCAGCCCCGTTTGCGAAAATGCCTGCCACTTGCTGGCCCTTGAATTTGATAATTGGCCTTCCGGAGCTGAGAAATACTTAACAGCAAGAGAAGTCGAAGAGGAAAAGGCAAGTTTCACAATTCAAACGATGCTAAAACAGGTTCTACTTTCCACCTTATGGAAACAGGACTGTGGAGCAAGCTGCAGGTGCTTTTTGGTTGGGTTATTGACAACATGTATCACAAAGTGATATGACTTTTAAACTCTTCTGACTTTTAAAGCCAGCAAGGAGCAGCAAAATTGAAGCAAGAATTTAATTTGAGGAATTTGGGGACTTCCATAGAAGAAAGCTGTTTTCCGAGAAGAGCAAAGTAGGACGATGGCATCTGGAGAGTGCCTTCTGCTAGACCTAGAAACAGATAACTTTATTTTCTATAACATCTCTGTGAACCAGAGTGCAAACTTCTCCCTCCTGGGGGAAGACTGGTTCTACCCAGCGTTCCTCTACGCCATCCCCACTATCTACGGGATCATTATTCTGATAGGCCTTATTGGCAATATCACTTTGATTAAGATCTTCTGTACTGTGAAATCCATGAGAAATGTCCCTAATTTGTTCATTTCCAGTTTGGCTCTGGGAGACCTGCTGCTTTTAGTGACTTGTGTGCCTGTGGATGCCAGCAGGTACCTTGCTGATGAGTGGCTGTTTGGCAGAACAGGATGCAAACTTATTCCCTTCATACAGCTCACCTCTGTAGGGGTGTCAGTCTTTACTCTCACTGCTCTCTCAGCTGACAGGTAAGCTTGGCTGCTGTTGCCTTGAAAAGAAACCTGCATAATTATGACTCCATAAAATGCACAATTATAAATTTGTATTTTCCGGTAAAATGTTTCTTTTTAATGTGATGAGGGAAGAAGAACCACCTCAGGTGATTTCTGATGAATCAGACAACTTGAGGAGGATGCAGACTGAACACAGGATACTTTTTCTGAACTGTTTGTGCAATTTAGCTAATAGTCTACATTAATTCAAAGAGAGACAAGAGCAGATCAAGCTAAAGCTAAAGACCACAGAAAGAAAATGCCATTAATGGAGCTCTGCTAAAAGATAGCGTGTTCATATTTGCCAAAAAGATAATTGATCCATACTTCATGAAGTGTGAAGGCACTGGAGCAGCAATTTAAAGTGCAATGAGAATCATTTCTTTCTAGTGGCTTGCTTCCTTAAAGTTAATAATATGTGAGACAATATTTCATAAAATATTTTTCAAATATTCAAATGAGCTTGCCTGAAAGCAGGAATCGCAGTTGCCACAGCCAGTGTATTTCCCTTGGTTAAACAGTTTGCCCCTTATCCAATCAAAACTGATCTGTGTTGTTGGTTCAGAAACTTCAGTTTCCAATAATGTTTAGTAAAAAATAATGTGCAGTAAATATGTTGGTTTACTTTCTGAATGCTTCCAAAAGAGATTAAGGAACATGTTGTTACCATGCTGAAGTGACACAGAAGTACTGAGTGAAAAATGACTTCAGTTTTGTTGTGATCAAAAAAGACATGGGGTTGTATCCCTGCTCACAAATAAGTGAAACTAGGTTTGCTTTGGGTAGTCTCTTGCATGCCACTGTCCCTTGCTAAGCTGCTTTAAAACATCAGACTACTTTTGCTCAGATTTCAGTGTAGTTCACACACATATTTCAATATACTTTTTACAGTCTCAACGAAAGCAGGAGCTCCTTGGTGTTTCAGAGACAGAATGGTCAATATGTTTGTCCTCTCCTCTGTGTTGGGATATATAAAAATAGCACTGTCTGTCCCACTAGCAGATGACAAACAGGCCTATGTGTAGATAAAAGTCTTAAAGCAATATGCTTTAAAGTGCTGTGAAGGTAGAAAAAACCTGCACTACTGAAAGACCACATGCACTTTTGCTCCTGAGTTTGATGTGATGCTTGATGTGGTGTCTGGATCCCCTCTGACCGCTCTGAAGAAAATGTTGAGAAAACAATAAGTATCTCTTAAGGAAAATACGTCTTTCTAAAGCTGTAATGTGTTTTAAGGGGTGTAAGGAAAACAAAAATGCATTGTAAAGAAGATTATGTTAGAGATATTTGTTGCTATCTGATCACTTGCTACATAAAGTAAACATTGCAAATGCTTTTACTGAGCAGCACATCAATAGCACTTTTTGCCTGAAGTGGTAGAACAAAACAAAAAACAGCAGCTCTGCCAAGCCTGGGGTTTTGACTTCAAGTTCTGAACTTCAGCCTTATCAGGAACCTGTTAACCATCATGCTGCACTGATGATCAAATGTTTCCAGTTCCAAGGGATCATTTTACCCTCTTCTAATGCATCTATGGTACACTGCCGGAGATAATAATAAAACTTGTAACTTTGTTAGGTCTATGAATCTAATATGCTGTGCATTGAAATACAAATGTCCCTTATCTGTTAAGTTTACAGAAGTTTCGATTTTGATAAATTATCAGCAGTGCTGGGTTAATTTTGTTACAAAATAATACAGCCTGTATTTTATCAGCTCACAGCCTATTAGTCTGGCTGCTTAAAACTGTCACCCTGAACTCCAGACCCCAGTATTAATCATGCCAGAATCATTAGGGAAATAACCTTAAAATGTAAAGGGAAAGCTTCCAAAATGTGAGTTGAATGTGAACCAGTGTGGTGATGCTGGCTGGGGGCTGTGGAGGGTCTGGAAGCCCAACTCCTGCAGGTGAGATGCTGAGCCTAGCATGTGGGGTGGTTTCATAGACACACATTTCTGATGACACATATGGCACTGCATGAAGGGAAACAGAAAAAAGGGGTGTGGTGGTGAGATGATTAATGTTCTGTGAGGTGAATCCTACATGAGATGCTCACATGAGGCGTGTGAATGTCCCTGTTCTCACTAATCAAAGCCATAGGCCATGTAAGAGAAAAGCCTCTAAACCTCCTGCTCTGAATAGCCTTACATGGTACTGTCTCCAAGGAAAGGGACACTTGTCAGTGTACTACAGACCTTTTCTGTCTATAATTCATCATTTGCAAAAAGTTATCATAAAACCCTCTTGGTTTCAGCATCCTTCCATTGACAAAAGCAAACATGGAAACAACTGCTGGCATTACTGAACATATCATGGTGATGCCTGAGACATCACAGCGAGCAGAATTCTGATGTGTAAAGAAAAGCATTAGAGTGTGATACAAGAGGGTCATTTCCAGAGACATGAGCATTGAGACACAGGGTGAAAGGCAGGGGGTAGGTGTGATGGGCAGAGAGAGTATGTGAGTGTGAGACATTTCTGGTGCTTTACAACAATGGCACAGATCAGCCTGGCTTCGTTGGATCACCTTCTGAAAATGAGGGGCCCCATTTTAGTAGGTTCTTGCACTCACATCATCAGTGCATCAGTATGTGCCTTCCTGAGGTATACTTTCATTATTTCCATTTCCACTTTGCCCTGTGTTAGGAATCTCTCATCTGCCAGTAACTGCAAACACTTGACTGAGTGCCAGCCTCCAGCACAGAGCACCTAAAGCTACTCGGTGGTTTGACCCACCAGAATGAGGAGTTGTCGAGAGGATTGATTGTTCACTTGCACATTTCTCAAGGAGAAACAGAGGGACAAACTGCTGACATCAGCTTTTCCTGCCGTGGGAGCTTCCCAGCCTGCAAGTGCTCTGTGCACATAGAGACACAGCTGAGCATGCCTGCCCAGGTTTGAGCAGCAAGGCACAGCCAGAGCATCCCTGGGTGCTTAGGATGGGTCTGTGTACAATCATGAGATTTCTTTCAGATTTCATTGTTATTTCAGAAAATACGTAAGAAAGGACAAAAAAAAAAGTTGACAGTATTATATAAATGTATTTCCTCTGGGACCACTCCACTGTCTGCACAGTGCTTGCATCTGTCTAGCTGCTTTTGCAGGAGCAGTGGGAGCTGTCAGGAAACACCTGTTTTCCTGCAAGTGTGTCAGATTTTCAGAGCAGCCAGGAGAGGGTTAAGGCGTGTGCTGTGCTTCCAGCCACCTTCCATGAGTGATAAGGCGCCAGTGCTGAGTATACAAGAGCGGAGCGAGGAAACAAGCAGCCCATGTGTGTGCATGATGTTTGTGTGTTTTAGAAACACTGTACATGAGGTTGGCAGAGCAGGACAGCTGTCTGCCCTGCTGCTCTGCACTGCTGAGCCAGTGGTTTCTTCAGCTACTGCTCCGTTTATCCCAGAAAAAACGGGAGTTCGGGTTCTGCCCTCCTCCTCCTTTACCTCCTCCTCAGCGGTACAGAGGCAGCCGTGAGAGCAGTGACACCTGAGCTTCTAGCCCAGGCAGAAAAGCCAAGGCTGTCTCAGCAAGGGACAGGAGATTAAGGAAAATCTTTGCACAGCAAGAGGAAAAGCAACTATTTAATTGCCCATGTCATGGGAGATGTCTTTATTTAATTGGCTTTCTCCCGTGACTGGCAGGGTACGTACATTTGCATTTGAATTAGCCAGGCTGTCAAGCATTGATCATCGTTCCTCCCTGTTAGGCCGGCATGGTAAAAGATCGAAATGCCCCGGTGCTCATGCAGCGAAACCTTCCTGAAGCAATGCTGTTTTCACAAGCACACAGCAGAGTCATGTGAAATGTAATTGGAGTTTACAAGCAGCATCTTTACTTTAAGCTCCTTGGATTCCGTGGATTCTAGCCCTGGGATGCTGCAGCGTGCCTGCAGCCCGTGGTGGGAGTGACAGCGTTCTGAGATATGTGCAGTGACATTACACGGGAGATTAGGCAGCTTACAGTGGTACAACCAGCTGCAGACAGCAGGGTTGCACTCATGTGGGATGCCTGAGATGAGGATGTTAGCTTTTTCCTTCGTGCCTTGGGTGCAGGGATGGATGCAGGAATGCTGCAGGGTCTCAGCTCTGCTGGGTCCCTTGGAATGGCACCACAAACACAAATTTTGATGTTCCTCTGAACTCATATGATGGTTTGTTTATCTAAGAAATAAAACTTTGAAACAACACTTCTAAAAAAAAGCAGCAGTGCAAGGAAAGAAACAAATCCAGAATTTCTACAAACACTTTTAAACATGCAAATGTCTTTGTTTAGTGGACTCATCTCTTCTGTGATTTAGATGTCTCCAGACCCTACTATTAATATTACCTACAATACTACAGGAGGTGTAATATCTATGTGCCAGTTCATTTATTTTACTTTACAATCACTGGTTTATATCTCTACTACCGGACTAAGGGAAGCATGCCATGGTAATAAAAAGCTATGAAAAATCAACTCAGATTTCCCTGAGTTCATTTATATAATGACATTTTAAAGAATACCATCAGTTGTAAAGTGCCAAGTCCATAGTAATTTAGAATGTATTCTGGGCATTCTAGTCACAGGGAAGAAAACTGGAGGGACTTTGGGGGCCAGCCCAAAGCCTTCCCTCACTCTGAAGCACCCGGCAGCCCCATTTCCACTCTTGCCACTGGCACAGTGTCTGTGCTGCTGCCCTTCATGTGCTGATGGATGCAGGGTGATGGACACCTGTCTTCTTCAGCTGATCCTGGTTTCTGGACACTGTGTCAGTGTAATATAAACACTCTTTACACCCTTAGTTTTAGCTCTCATTTCCTCAGCCCCTGAATCCATCTGCACCAAGAGCAACTGATCAAAGAGCACAAACTTTCTTAATATCTTGATTAACCAGAGCAGATGGCCAAAACACAATGGATGCACTTCTATAACCAGGAAGATTAGAGCTTTCATTTATAGCAGTGGGACTAGTACGGAAATCTGAGTTTAGAGTCAGTGCTAATGTGCTGGAGACTGTCAATATTTAAGCAATCAAAAGGAAGAAAAGTCAGATACCTATTGTTTACATTTCAGTAAAACCTAAAACCCCCAATCAGTTGTCATGGTCTCATAGTACGAGGTGCTCTACACACTGTTATTAAGGAGAGCAACCGGCTGCAGAGAATTTGCCGGCTGTGTGTCCCAGCAGTGGGCTGGGATTTCACCATCACTCATGCAAGGAGATGAGCTTACTGTGGACCCATCCGTTCATGTCTTACTGTTTGATGTTCAGATGTGGACAAGAGCCTGGCTGAGATGAGTAGGAGGTAGCTGAGCTGAAAAAGTAGAAGCAGGCACAACCACGCTGTGAAGCATCCAGTAACTGCTTTGCTCAGAGACGACCCTTGCAATAGCCTGTTTTCCTTTATTTTGGAAAGAGACTTCACCACAGTCCCTATGGAGCCCCCCACATTGTTTTTCAGCAGTTTGACACCCAGGTGCCCACCTCACCCTGTACAATCTGGGACACCATGGGCTGTGACCTCCTGCTCATAGCAGGCTCTGTAACCCCCCCACAGTCTGCTGAGCAGGATCTCAAGCAGAGCAAGGGCTCTCAAAATCCCTGTGCCATGGGGCAGAAAACAGGAACAGCCCATGGGCCTCTCACAGTACTGAGGCACCTGAAGGCATCCCAGCAGCAAGCCAAGTGCTCTGCTGTAGAGAAAAGCAGAAAGCTGGAGGTGCCTTGCTGAAACTCCCCTCCTATGCCAGGCTAGTGATCAGTTTAATTGGACTGCAGAAAACTGTGGAGCATCAAAGGGAGAAGCATCAGTAGAGCTCTGCCCATCTTGTCCTCACTTGCCCTCTGTCCACAGTCAGTCTCTGCAGCTCTCTGGGAAAGCAGGACAGAAAGCAGTACCATGACACCCTGAGAGAAAAAAAATTTCTTCACACCTTCAAGAACCCTGAAGCATGAGATTGAGACATGAATGTTTAAATTATTTGGGAGAACCAGAGATGTGGATGCAGGACTAGGAGATACCACATTAGCCATCAACTCAGCAGTAGTTCTTGCCCCCACCTATACACAGAGGCTACTGAGTATTTCACAGGATTTGGATTAAAACAAATCTTTCCAGTGACCCAAGGCTGCTTTCTGAGCAGTCAGACTAAAGGTGCATACATCACTCCGCCGCCTCTGGTGTGTCTGGCACTCTGTTACCCTGTCCTCTTAGAACTCAGGTCATGTTTCAAATTGAAATTTGTCTGACCTCTAACCACTGCATAATAACCCAACTCACAGCAAACCTGAAGGGCTGAGAGCATTGTGGTTGTTCAGTCTGGAGAAGAGAAGGTTCTGGGAATATCTGATTGCAGCCTTTCAATGCTTAAAGGGGTCTATGAGAAAGACAGAGGAACTTTTTACGAAGGCCTGTAATGGATGAGGGGCAATGGACAGTGGGTTTAAGTTAGACATAAGGAAGAAATTTTTATGGTGAGGGTTGTAAGGCCCTGGAGGGAGCTTGCCCAGAGAAGTGGTGGATACCCCACCTCTCGAAGTGTTCAAAGCCAGCTTGGATTGATCCTTGAGCAGCCTGACTTAATTGAAGATATTCTTGCTTATTGTGGGGGGCTTGTTAATCCTTTAAAGGTCCCCTCCTAACCAAGCTATTCTATGGCTCTATGATTAGAGCAGTCAAGGATAGCAATTGATTGTTCAGCCCCTACATTCTGCTGAAGGTTCATGTAGTGATAATGATCTCTTATGACACCTACATTTACTGAAACTACAGAAGGGATTTAAGGATCATATAACTGGCTTAGCTTTATATGGAATTACACTAAAGCCATGACACCATGAGAATCCCACAGGATATCTCATTTTGTCACATGCAGAAGAGTCACTCTGATGTCTTCTTTTATCACTTCTTAACAGATAACTAATTTTTTTGCATCTCCAGCTCACTTGGCTCCTGTATTTACCATTTTACACATAACTGAGTTAAAATGATTTGTTTTAGACTATGGCCATTTACCCCAATGACTCTACAACGTTCTCAGTCTGGTTAGCCACTGTGTCATCTGCAAACTTTTCCAGCCAAGGTTTTATAGCCTGCTCAAGGCAGGTGATACACACAATAAATAACACTGCAGCTAGAGAAAGTGCCCAGGACCCAGGCTACAAATGGTTCCACACACTGCTTTTTACCACCATGCTTTTTGCACTGCTAGGGAAGCATGGGGCTCAGGGTCTCCACCTGGAATTCCCCCCTTCCCAGACCAGGAGTCCTCATTTTAACCCTATCCTGCAGGAGTGGGACAGGGATTGCATAGATAGGACATGTACCCTGGTTCACACATGTGCATATCTATGTGCACAGTCACCTGTGCCAACATGCCCACAAAAGCTGCAGCTCCTCTGTACACCAGCATGGCTCACACCCTACTTACAACCCCTGTTATGTTGTGACAAGATAAAAAAATGCTGACATCTGCTCTGTGATAAACAAGACAGACATATTAATTATCACCTGTTAGCAGGATTAACCTATCTCTTACTCCTTCTGCAACTGGCCACGGGCAGCACAAATATTTGCACTTTTCTTAGTCACACCATCCAGTTTTTCTGAACATCATATCTTTGAAGCCAGTTCTCCACTTCTGAGAAAATTCACTACTTTTTCAAGATTTGTAAAAAAATTAGTTCCACTTGTTCTTCAGCTGGTTCCTTTAGTATTCCCAGGTGTAAATTATTCAGGCCTGCTGGTGTGAAATTAGTTTGTGTTAGCAAATGTTGGCTCACAGCTTCCTTAATACAGCTCACAAGATTTCTGCCACATCTGTAGTGCTGCACACATAGTATAGAACCACACAGATCTCCTGCTCATTTGGTCCTGAAGATGACTATCAAGTTACTGCTTTTCACTTTGTCTCATCATTGTTTATATCTTCACTATTTATGGGTATGCCTGCCTTACTGATTTTTTTTTTATTCCTGATATATTTAAAAATGCACATTTGTCTGTTGCAGAGGGACCTTTGATAATTTGTTGGCTCCTTCAGCTTCCCTTATCAGTCATGAACATTTTAAAACTCCAATACTTGCTGTCATTTACTTTTGCTTTTTTTCCCATCTGTTGCATATTGATTTTTTAAATTACTTCTTTGAGGTTTTAGCATGACTCCTCCTTTCCTCTTATCCAGGGCAGCTTTTTGCCATGCTTTCTTCATGGCAAGGAAGGAGACACCAGGGAGCAGGCTGGAAGTCAGTGACTGATGTATAGTTAGTGATACCCCTTTAGATTTGTGTTCTCAGTCAGTCAATTTGAAAGCTGCTTTTAACTTTAGGAAATCTGCTTCTCTAAAGTTAACATAGTCATAGAATCATAGAATGGTTTGGGTTGGAAGAGACCTTAGTGGTCATCTACTTCCAACCCCCCAGAAGTGGGCAGGAACACCTTCCAGTAGACCAGGTTGCCCAAAGCCTCATCCAACATGGCCTTGGTTCTAAATATATATAGCTTTTATTCTATTTCAAAAAAACTAATATAAGCAAACCACAGCTGCTATAGCTTATGGAAGTGCTAATTTTTAGGTCAATGATGAGCTCTTCTTTCTCTATCAAAACACAGTACAGTATTGATTTATTGTATAGGCAGGACTTTTTTCTGTTGAGCAACTGCCATTTTTAGAAACTCTAATGAATTTCTATAACTGGCTCTGTGGGATACCCAGCAGTTATGCCACCTGCTTAGATTACTCAGTGATTCTGTCTTTTTGCACCAAAGGTGGTGCTTTCAGCAGAAATAAGGCAGGTTCTCTAGGGAAATGAGGAGTCCATGTCTGAGGCTGCAGCTTTAGTTGCCCTGGTCACTGTTCAATCCTCAGGCCTGCACATCTCCCACTCCCAGGCTGCTGGCAATCCCTGGAGATGGGCTGAGGCAGTAGAGCCCTGGATGGAAGCACCCCTGGGGCCTGCACCTTCTCATGGCAGGTGGTTCTGTGCCAGCCCCAGTTGTCCCAGCTGCCTCCAGACGCTCAGCACATCACAACCCTGACACCAGCGCGTGCTCTGGTGCCACATGGCTCAGGCAGGAACATCCCTCTGGCTGCACCCAGGCACTGAGCACATTAATATGTGTGCAGTGCTTGGCTGGTGCTGTGCAGCTGAGTGGGAGCTTGCCAGTTTTGAAATGAAAGGATGTTTCCAAACCATGTCCAGGGGGGCATCAGGCCCTGCGTCGCCCTCCAGGCAAGGGAGGGGATTGTCCCTCTGTCCCTGCACTGGGGCAGCCTCACCTCCAGTGCTGGGGGCAGTTCTGGGCACCACAATATAAGAAAGATATTAAACTATTACAGAGCATCCAAAGGAGGGCAACAAAGATGGTGAAGGGTCTCAAGGGGAAGCCGTGTGAGGAGTGGCTGAGGTCCCTTGGTCTGTTCAGCCTGGAGGAGACTGAGGGGAGATCTCACTGCAACTATAACTTCCTCATGAGGGGAAGAGGAGGGACCGGCACTGATCTCTGCTCTGTGGTGGCCAGTGGCAGGACCCAAGGGAATGGCCTGAAGTTGTGTCAGGAGAGGTTTAGGTTGGATATCAGGAAAAGGTTCTTCACCCAGAGGGTGGTCAGGCACTGGAACAGCTCCCCGGGGAAGTGGTCACAGCACTGAGCCTGACAAGATTTCAAGAAGCATTTGGACAAGGCTCTCAGGCACAAGGTCTGGCTCTCAGGGTATCCTGTGCAGGGCTAGGAGTTGGATTCAGTGAGCCTTGTGAGTCCCTTCCAGCTCAGCATATTCTGTGCTTCTGTAAATGGATGGGTCCCAGCCCTCCTTCAGACAGCAGGTCTCACATCTGTTTGCAAGGATCCATGAAGCTGGCCCCACTGAAATCTTTAACCTGGCATGAAGCTGAAGATCACCTTCTGGGAATAACTACCCTGGGTGTAAAGGGCATTCTTCTGATGTCCATGGAAGTCACACTGTTTCCTGCAGTAACCTTTTAATCCATTGTATTATGGATTTTCATATGTATAATATGTATGTATAGTTCTCATATGTATAGTCAATTTCTGAAATATTTTAAGTTGTTGATGATTATGATTAGGAATAACACTTTCACTATCAAATGACTAATGTTTAAGGTCTCCTTCACCAGTATGCAGTACAGTCCAGTGGTCTCTAAAACACTCTGTCTGAATTTAGGCATTTGTATACTGAGATTTTTATTTGTCCATATTCCAGGATAATGTAGCAGTATACAGATACAGATTGAATTTTGAACATATGCTTTAAAAGTAAGAGCTGTGCCACTTCCATCAATACCTCCTTTTTCTTTCCATTTAAATGTTAAATTAATAAAAAGACAAAGTAGGCAGTACCTGCCAATGTATTTAAGATTTGCCCATTAGAGATGTCTTTGTGCCCATATGCAATTTACTAAAGATTTTAATAACAGATGTTCACTCAAGAATCATGCATAATAATGATAATCTAAACTAAGTATGCAGAAAGCAGATAGACCTGGAATAGGTTGTCGGAGTGTGTTGATGGGTTAGACAGTCTAGCAATTTTGTGGATTTACTGAATTGTCTTCAGAGCTATAAATATTCATAACATCCATGGTGGAAACAATAAAGAAAGTTTGTGGATTACATTTGTCATAAATTTCTTGGTATATTTAACAAGACTCTTTTCTTGCTTTCCAGGTGGAGCTTCACACTCAACAGGGCTCCATCTTCTTCATTTATGTAGTTTTTCCATGGCATCAGTTTTTCTCTGTTGCCTGAGGCTTTTTTGCATGGTAATTGAGACAGTCCTTCATATTATGTGGGCAAAACATTAATGTGATGCTCTTAGAACTTAATTGCAAAATCTTAATGAAAGGATTTGTGTTTGGTCTGTTCTCAGGCCAGGACCAGACCAATGTGCCATTAACCTTGCAAATGGAAACAGATGACTTTGGATCAGAGGGACTGCAA
Source organism: Zonotrichia leucophrys gambelii (assembly GCF_028769735.1). Taxonomy (NCBI): domain Eukaryota; kingdom Metazoa; phylum Chordata; class Aves; order Passeriformes; family Passerellidae; genus Zonotrichia; species Zonotrichia leucophrys. The sequence goes on along the minus strand of NC_088169.1, from coordinate 17,788,793 downwards.
ATTGCACTTTTCTCACTACCAGGGATTCAGTTACAAGTGGGAACAGAAGAAGTATGGGGGATGTGCTGACTGAGAGGCAGTTCTTCCATCCTTGCAGACAGGAAGTCATGGCAATTTCAGGAGCTCATTTTCTAGAACTGGGAGGAACTCAGAGTTTTCACTTCTCAGCAATTTACATGACTGCTTCTGTAAGACATCAGTCTGTTCCAGCCAATCCCTGCTTTTTTATTTAAGTCTGAGTTTAAAATTAGTTCAACTTCTCAAAATAGAGCACAGTTCAAATAGATTCAAAACTTTGTAAGTGGATTTCTCCCTTCAGAGAGAAAGAAAGTAGCAATGAGTACATCTTTGCACCAGCTTCATGCAGTCTAAACAGTGGGATTAGTAATAAAGCAACAGTGGGCAAAGCTTCTGAAATCGTGTTTGAACAGGTTTTAATACACTTGGATTTTAAACCACGATAAAAATTCAGGAGTGGGGCACAGGATCTTTTTATATAAAAGGTGTAGGACATAGTAACAGATGATACTACTTGGAGGAAACTTTCCTTGACATTCAAGTACTCCTGCAAATTCATTTTGGAGGGGCACTGTCCCTTTTCTCTGGAGGAAAGATGGGCAGACCTATTTTTCCTCTTACATTTCTTGCAAGTGTGATGTTAAGTTGTAGAAAGATGGATGTGCTTGGAAGGACAGAGCTAGAAAAGGGCAGTACCCTGTGGCAGAGTCTTTTTCAGCCATTTTCTCTCCCTACACTCCTGGGTCATCTACATTAGCATTCCTTGATGTCATAAGGGAAAGAAAAAAGGCATCAGTACCAAGCAGTCATGGACAGGAGAGCAAACTGAGGCTCCCTATAGCACCAGCTTCTCCACACAGCATAAAGTTACTTCCCTAAAAAAAAACTAAAAACACAAAACCAGAGACTTAGCCATATGGAGCTAAATTAATTTAAAATCCCAGGGAAACATCTGATTCCCCCCCCAGCCATGCTTTAGTTGTTTTCATTTAATTTTTGTGGCTGCTGTAGCAGGCATAAGTAAGTGGATGAAGGTGACAGGAAAAAGCCATGAAGGAAGCGCAGAGGCTGCAATCTTTGTGGATAAGATCCTTTTTCCCCCAGAGAACAAAATAGCAGCCCTTCTATGCTTAGAAATGTATAGGCAGTATGGCTTTGAAGGTAAAGCATGTTCATGCTTCAGGTGACATGCATTTTCTTGGCTCAGCTGAGGAGCACAAAGATGGATAAAATACTTTTGTACCAACACAGAAATTACACCTAGGAAACACTGATATCCATTTGGGGCCATAATTTGGTTGGTATCTTTGGACAGTGTATCTGGAAGCGTCTTTTTCATGCTGCAGCTACTTGTGTGTTTGTATTTGAAGCTGCAGCTTTAGGGCTAAGTGCGTGGTATTAACCAATGTTTGCATACTCCAAGCATTAGAGTACATTAGGTGATGCTATCCTTAGTTACATTATTATTAACACAGGGACAATGACACAGTTTGCCTGTTTCCCTGGCACAGTAACCTCAGTGGGAAAAGTATTTACCACAGAAAGACCTTGGGTGTGCCACATTTTAGTGGTTTTATGGTCATTTCAGCAGTTTCAGTTGTGAGAAACAGTTACTCAATGAGAATGATAGAGATCCTAAGGGGTGTGTAAAAGATGTTTTCAAGGATTCAGTGGAGATGCACGTGCTCTGTGGACTCCTACCAATCCACAGTGAATTTTTGGGATTAGGTTAAAAAGTGATCAGGGGTTCTGGGTTGAAGAAACACAATCACCTTTCTCACAGCTTTCTCTTGGAGGCTTGAATACTGCCCTGGAGAACAGGGACAGCCCCAGAGACACTCTGGCTGGTGTGGGGAGGATTTCCTTAACAGGGGAATCCTCACAGTGCCTCATGAATTCCAATTACATTAAGAATACTTAGGATAGCCCCATGAGTAATTTCTTTTGAGGGCTTCCTTGAGTGAGACTGTGAGACAAGGAGCTGACTGGCCTCCATCCTGGCTGGGAGGTGATTGGCAGCTGCAGTGAACCTGGCTGCTTCACCAGTGGGAACAGAGAAATTCAAAGACTGAGCAGTAGTAAAGGGCAGCATCTCTTTCATATTTCCAATCAGATCAGCAACTCAGTCATTTTCATCTGGCCTGTCTGGCATGAATTCTTGACTGTGTGTTTTTTTATTCAACTGAATCTTCATAAAGCATATTTTGAAATTTTGGACTTTGTTGTACCTCTGTTTTTTAAACTTTTTCCAAAAATTCTTTAAAAGCCAATAGGGAAAGAAGTTTACCTGAAAAGAATATATATATTTCAAACAATAATTCAATAATTAGAGACTGAATGTGTGAGCAACAGAGGGAATCAGTCCAGGGCCATGTCTAGATCTACTGCAGACAGTTGAGCATGCAATGTGACTCACATTCTCAGAGGCCATGTTATGACCTGGGCTAAAAATTATGCCTGAAAGCTCAGTTCCATGAGATCCATGGCTCCTCTAAGGTGTATAGGTATATTCATCAATGTTTCCTTCAAAGGGGGTTGAAATATTTACATGCTGGATGTTAAATATGGGAAAGTTGCATGCCTCAGGCTAACTCATTGAAAAACAAATGGCAGAGGACAAAGCCGTGGAAACTTGAAATATTATTTGACATACAAAGTGGAAATACACATGCTGACAAGCAGAATAAGCTGCTACTCAAATCCAGTCTACCTGGAGGAAGTTCTGAAGAAATGTCAAATAAATTATAAGCCCCAGGCTTGACCCTGCCAGGAAAGTGGTATGGAAAAGTAAAGGAGTGAAGGCATTTCTGAGCCCCACTCAGGAGCCAACCAGGAGATGCAGCTTTTTCACACCCTGAGCACCAGCAAGAGGAAAATCTAGTGCTGTCCCAGCACAAGCAACAGCCAGGGGAGCCAATTCCTCATGTGTAGCATCCCCTGTGCCCTGACCAGGAGCAGCCCCTGCAGCTGCTGTCCAGAGCCTGAGCTGGAGTGGAATGCTGGAACACAAACTGGAGAGACCCACTGACACATCAGCAAGGCAGCTGGAAATGGAGATTCCTACCACAGCAGTACTGATCACTCACACATCAATACTTGGAGACTAACACAGATTACTAGAGATTTCTGCTTAAATTTACCCACCATCAAGGAAGTCATGCAGAAAGTCAGCAAAATAATTTTATTTGATTGTCAGGCTATTAAGAAAATACCTACCTGTGGTCCTGCACCTGGGAACTAATATTTTCAAAATCTGTTTTCTAGCTTTGTTTCCTCTATTTTATCTTTCTGTTCTTTCACTCCCATCCCATGGGTCTACACTGAACCTTTTGCAAGCAAAACCTTTCTCATATCTTCACTTACATCTGCTGTAGGAGGCTTTAAAAATACACTAAATGCCTAGTAGTCAGTGCCAGCATTCCTAGACATTTCTAATTATGTTCTGTCCAAATTAAATTGTTTGTGTATGCCATCTCTGATTAAAATGTGCCAATAACTTGAAATGAAGTAATTTTCTGGCTCCCCTGGCTCAGTTAATGTTAATAAAAATTAAACAGTTTCTCTATATTCTTTAACTTACCCATCTTCCTGGAACATAATACTAGAAAATATTTTCTCAGCTGTCTATATTTTGTAAGACAATCCCTGAAATAATCATGCCAACATGTCATGTTGATAAGCATACAGTAAACATCTGCAGAAAGACCTTTGAATCAACCAAATTTGCTAATACCTTGATATATTATTAATTTCCTTTTGCATTTCTTTTCTTTAAGATTTACTGAAGACTTTCAGTGAGCTAATGTTTCTGTCAATAATCTATATCTGGTCAATGAGACTATAAATGGAGCTATTTTAACACCACTCCTTTAGTAATCTGCCTAGCACTTCTGTTTTATGACTGCAATATCCAGAGCATCATATTTGTTTAAGAGCTGTGACGTTTTTCGCCTGAGTTTATCATCTGGTGCTGGAAGATTGTGTTTTGTGTTATGACACCATTTAATCCACAGTTTTCAGAGTGAAAGTTAAAGAGGCACTAAGCAAACCTTAAAAATACTGTGTGTGGCCCCTGTAGCTGGATAAAAGGGGAGCTGCAGGGCTTGGAGAGTAAGTGTTTAAACAGCAAACTACTGAGCACAGTGCTGGTAGTACATGAAAGGAAAATCCTCTACACAGGACATACCTGCATGAAGAAATACCTGCAAATGATAAAATGTCTAGATGTAGTCTTCATAAAAACAACTATGTAACTATGTATGTAGTTATGTATACATAAATGTACATGCATATAGATATGTGTGTGTGTTTAAAATCATACACAAAGATACGTAGACACATATATACCTACATGGAGGAAAGCTGGGTGTACTGAGCAGGATATTGCATATAATCAGAAGTTGAATGCATGCTTACCCTGCAAATAAAGCAATTAAGCAGTTAAAACACTTCAGGACTGATAGACTCCTCTTTCAGATGTTGAGCTGTAGGACAATGCAGGCTGTAGCAGGTGGGGACTCATGGAGTGTTTGTAGAGCCTGGTTTGTGCTGCTGCATGGAGGGGCCCTGCTGTGCCACCCGCACTGGGTCAGGGTGTGTGTGCTCACTGCCTCTGCTCCCACCCAGTGCCCACTTCAGGAGCCAAGAGGCTGGAAGGAGCTTAGAGATGGACTGAGGAGCTGATGGGATGTACCCTGCCATGCCAGAGAGGGCTGGGACTGCCCGGGACCCAGGCACACAGCGGTCCCAGGGAGCAGTGACCAACGGGGAGCCAAGCACACCATGGCAGAGTGAGGCAGATCCTGGAAGAAATAACCAACAGTTTGTAACTTGTAATAATGACCCTCCATGCTAGTTTGTGGAACCTGTAGATACTCCTTCCCAATCACCTTTTTTTTCTTCTACTATGCTCCTTAAAAGCATATGTGAGTTGTGGCTTGCTTGGAGTGTCAAATCCTGCCAAAGCAGGGCTCCAGCATATATTGAGCTCTGATGTTTTCCATTCCTCTCATTACACACACCAATTTCAAATAAGTTTCATTCTTTGATATCCCTGGATTCTAAAGTACAATTTTCTGAAAGGCTGAAGTCATAAAAGACAACATTTCAAGTCAAAAAATGTCTCTATGCATATAGAATAGCGAGCAATAATGGTGATTTTCTGCAAGAGACTCAGCACTTCTGGCTACTTTACCTCAATGCATTGAGCTACTCTTGCCAGCTACACCACCAAACAGCAATTAAGCAGGCAGCATGCTCTTTGTAGCTTGAAAAAAAATAAGATTTGCAGGAGACCGCTATACTCACAGCTTGAAAAGTGTGTCAAAATCTCAGCCCAGTTTCCTTCAACACTGTTCTGGGATATAAGCTGCTGTACACTTTGGAAGAGAAGTTTATGATTGCACTTCCTGTCTTAATGCTGTTTGGACACATATTAATGTCATTAATATTAATTAACTTGTTAACGTCAGGGAGCCCTGTGCTTTGTTGGGTCAATTAAAAATTAAATGAACTCAATACACATGAAACTGAATGAACTGATGACAGGTGGCTCTGAGTTTAAATTGAGAAATCTATTGAAAATATTGAAATTAAAAACACCAGAAAAAAATCCAGTCTTGAGTAAAGAATGGTTTTGTTTGTGTTTTTATTTCTGAATGGAAGGGAAAAGCAGTAACACTATGCTTGAATGTTGAGGTCAATAAACTATATCCTTTTTTTGTTTGTTTTTTTAGGTATAAAGCTATAGTAAGGCCAATGGAGATCCAAGCATCACATGCACTGATGAAGATTTGTGTGAGAGCTGCTATAATCTGGATTGTATCCATGCTGCTTGCCATCCCTGAAGCAGTATTTTCAGATCTGCACCCTTTCCATGACAAAGGGACTAATAAAACCTTTATCAGCTGCGCTCCTTACCCTCATTCAGATGGGCTGCATCCCAAAATTCACTCAATGGCATCATTTCTCATATTTTATATTATTCCCCTATCTGTAATTTCAGTATATTATTATTTTATTGCTAAGAATCTGATCCGGAGTGCTTACAACATCCCCGTGGAAGGAAATGTGCATGTGAGGAAACAGGTAGAGATTTTACTTTCTTCAAAAATCCACATTTTCTTTGAATCTGGGAGGAAAGAGGGAATACAGGGAAATTTATACTGTGACAGACTGTGTCTGTCATACTGATTTTAATAGATTAGGTGGGGTAAAAGAATTAAAATGGATGAAAGAAGCCATAATACAGGGCTAAACAGTTAAAGCATCTCCTCCTGTTTGTAAGTTCAGGGACTTTGGCAGAGTGGTTACCATGGCAAGCATAGCAGGAGACCCTTGCCAAAGCCTGGAAAGGCACTGACTAGGATGCAGGGAAAGGGGCAGATCAGATACAGCATTGCAGATTGAAGCAAAGGGGTGATATGGGAGAAAATCAAAACTTCACAAAGTTGCTTTGTCAGAGGGAGGACCTTGGATGAAGCTTTGCCTGTTTCTAAACAGCCTATTTACCTTGAGGTATTTATCTTATTTGCCTTAGCTCTTCTTTTTAACTGAGGTGTGCTTCAACCTCAGCAAAACTGACACAAGCCATTCGTAGCTGAGCAATTGTCCACTCAGTTGCTCCCAGCTGGCGCCTCCACCTTAGACTGACCCAACAAAATCATCTTACCCAGCCTTCAGGTGCTATGCTGAAGCTGTAAGGCTGGAAAGACTTGGGTTTTGCCCATCAAATGATGTGTGATCCCTGAAATCCTTATCCTTTTTCCCTTCTGAATGTGCATAAATCTTTTCCCCCGCAGGCCATTTCTCTGCTGATTCAATGGCTGTTTTGATTAGTGGCAATAAAGTGAGCAGTACAAGCAGCCCTTTCCCCTTTGGTTTTGGGGAGAGAGCTCTAAAGAAAGCAAAAGGCCAGGCTGGTCTAGCACCCTCCGTCCATCATTCCCGTCCTGCAGTGCATTCAAGTGCTATACGTCTCCATCTGAGATAACTGGTATCGATTTCTTTATTGCATTGCTTCCTTTCTTTATAGTGCAGATGTGGCCTCAATAGCCCTATATCAAATTAAGAATACATTTTAAAAGAATATATGGTTTAGCCAAGGAGAGCCCTTTCTCAAAGGATTTAATTTTCAGCCTGCTCGCTGGAGATGTTATCATCTGGTGCATGTCAGTCCTTCCTGAGCTCAATGGCTGATTTTTTTAGTCTGTGCCATTAAAGGGGCATGAAATAAAGTCCAAATGGGCTTGCAGTGTCTCTCCTGCCTGTTTCCTGCTTGCAGCTGTCCTGAGAATAGATCAGCCTGTGTAAAATGTTGTTTCTGATTTACCTGTGGAGCTTGGAAGCAGAGTGAGGATGGGGCAGTGTCCTGGGAGCCTGGCCAGGCGCTGTGGCTACACTGGGGCAGGAGCAAGGGCAGCAGGGCTGAGGCTAGGGGCAGTTGCAGGCCATTCACATCCTACTTAAGTACAAGAAGTGGGATGAAGCTAATTTTCTAGGAGTGCCGGGGAGTGTTAGTGGGATTACCACACAGGAGAACATTAGGGAGCCCTAAAAAATCAGCAGTCCTACATTTCCCAATCCTGCAAACTCTGGTGGCATTACCTCTCCCAAGGAGTGATGCATTTTAGCAGGTTTTTCTGGGCAGCTCTGTCCTCTCATTTTGAGCAACTCCTTCATGGCTTTTGCATTCATAAGGAAGAGAGATGTGTTTTTCAGTGGCTTTGTTATCTTAATGTACAGCACTTGTAGGCAAAAGACAAGGTATGGTTTACCTCAGCTACCCTCAGTTGAGCAATACCTTTGGGTTGATTCCAAGCCTGTAGAATCAAAAAGTAAAACAAGTGTGGCTGGTCTGCATGAAGGTTACACTGCGTGCTAGCTGGTTTTGTGAAAGCACCTTTCCCTGACAAAGCTCAGATTCTGCCTAGAGGTCATCCATCTATTCACCACCTGTAGCTCTCTCCTGGTGGCTCCAGTGCTTTCAGCTGAAGGGTCCACCTTGCTGCTGCCTTGGTGTTCCTGCAAGTACAGAATATCCTCTTTTTGTTTCTCCATCTGCTTCAGACTCTGAGTGCTGAACTTGGTCTTAAAGGGCTGTGAGCTGTTGACAGCACTTTTGTGTACATACACCACATGGCCCCATGGCAGAATGTCCTGCCTGTGAGCTCTGTGAAATATCCCAGACTCCTACATGATTATTAATTATAATAATAGCAATAATATTAAGGTAATTTATTAAAATTACATATGATTGTATATATTATGTGTGGATAACTAATGCAGATTGTCCACACTTTTCTTGCCAGAGCTGGGATTTTGCAAAGTGACAAGCCGCTGGAAATTTTATTTCTAAACAGAAAGGAAAAGAAAGACTACTTCTCATGTAATAAATTCTCAGAATTATTTGTTTATAAGGGAAGGGGGTTGAGGAGAGACAAGGAGAATTTTTGACTGTGTTCACCTGCAGTCCAGATTTCTTGACGGTGTTCACCTGCAGTCCACATCCCTGCTCTGGATGTGCCATGTGCCATATGTTAGCTGGAAAGCTGCAGCACTGGCAGAAATAGCCAGGCCCTGGTCTGAGCTAGGAACAGCAGCTAATCTGTGTTTCTCTTTCTTTGTCCAGATTGAGTCCCGTAAGCGCCTGGCCAAGACCGTGCTGGTCTTCGTGTGCCTCTTCGCCTTCTGCTGGCTGCCCACCCACATCATCTACTTGTACCGCTCCTACCACTACTCCGAGGTGGACACCTCAGTGCTGCATTTCATTGCCAGCATCTGTGCTCGGATCCTGGCCTTCACTAACTCTTGTGTCAACCCCTTTGCTCTGTACTTGCTGAGCAAGAGCTTCCGGAAGCAGTTCAACAACCAGCTGCTGTGCTGCAGGGCTCGCCTGCTCATCCGCTCGCACAGCATGGCCAGGAGCACCACGCGCATGACCTCCCTCAAGAGCACCAACCACTCCCTGGCCACCTTCAGCCTCATCAATGGCAACCACATCTGCCACGAGGGCTGTGTCTAAAGGGCACAGGCAGGGACATGAATTGATGAGCGTGGCTGCTGGACTTTGCTCCGTGGCGTGGTGAGAAGCGCACACACGCATGCACACGCACATGCAGGGAGGTGTGGGGTGCTCAGAGAGCTCAGAGGAGCTTGAAGCAAGCAGCATTTCATCTTGGGCTGAGGTTGAAGCATCCAGCATTTCACCCTGGACTGAGGCATCGCCAGAGCATCAGATCATTGAGCACCAGCTCACAGGATCTCCCTGGGAAGGGCTGCTGTGCTTTCAATGAGAGCAAAATGAGCACCTTAAGATCAAATCTTTTTTGGCTCTGCAGAATCTTCATCATTTCCTGCTCAATCTCAAACTTATGCAGACTAGCAGCAGTGATAAAGACCATATCAGGTACACACAATTTTTCAGAACAGTTGCATCCATCACTTCATGGTATAATGTATTTTGACATAGAAATAAATCCATTTAAATAAGGTAAATACTTTTACAAAAGAGTTCCACATAGGTCATTTATGGACTTTTCAAGTATTTATTAATGTCCTGAGTACAGTGTTAATTCATGGTCTAAAAGATATCAAGAGTTTACTGGGGCGTGTCTGTGGCCCCATCTGACATGAGCAGTATCTTGCACCACGTCAATGTGAAAGCAGTAGCGTGAATAAATGTGAGTTGGAATATGTTTACAGCTTTCAACTGTGTGAGCTTTTGCTGTGTTGTGGAAGAGACAACAGGGCAATTTCCAAGCATTACTGTTTTGTTCTTCCTGTCTTCAAAGGTGTGAGATAGTGAAAGTTGCATCACCTAAATTTGAGTTGGGTTTAACTAAGGGCAGGCAATAGCAGAAATTGCTGTACAGCTATTTTTCATGTAGTAGTACTTTGTAGAACACTAGTTTTTCAGCAAAAGCTATCAGCAATGCAAGGTGTGATCTCCAGCCTACATTTTTCCTACTGTCTTCACAGAAATGTGTGGAGACAGAGTGCCAAAACTGGCTGACAGATTGGAGAAACAGATCTGTAAAGTTTACCCCAGAAAAATTCCTGCTCCAAATATCATCTATTCTGGAACAGGAGCACAGTGTCCTGCAGATAATAAACTCCTGAAGCGCCTGGGTTATAAGACATTCAGTGAAGCTGCACACCTGATAAATAAAACTGCTGCCAAATGAGGCCATAAACCAATCACTGTAGCAGAATATTGGGTTTTTAATGGTCCTTATCCTCTTTGATGATGATCCTTTTCATTACCACACCAAAAGATACATTAAAGCTGGTAAAACTTTACCTGGGTTTGCTCTGTATTTGTAGAAAAAGTCATGTGTGCAGTGTAAAAGCTCTCAGCCTGTGTCTGCAGCTGCTTTGGGATGCTGGTGGGATCTGCTGTCTCCAAGGACTCAAACAGGCTCTGATGGCAAAGGCAGAGCCCTGAAAACTTCCTCTCATTTTCCGTTTTGTGCTCTGGATGAGGCTGGACACGCAGGTACGTGAGCTGAGGATGGGGCCAGACCACTGTGCTGCCAAGGGTGACACTGCCCCGCTCACCCCAGCCCTGGGCACTGCCACCTGTGTGTCACCCCCTGCTGCAGTCATCAGTGCCCCAAATCCCAGGCAGGCTGAAAACCAATGGGACAGGGTTATTTTACACGAGTCAATGCCCTTGCTTGGCTGACTGTGTCTGTATGATGTTAATTTCAATTTACTGAGCTATCTGAGGTCCTCCCTTACTAAAATTTTCAGTGCTTTCCCTAATCTTTACTACAAAGCCACATACAGTACCAGAAGCTTGGTCTGCAACCATTTCAGAGAGTTTGATTGAATTCCGAGCTGTGTATGACATTTCAAAATGAGAAAAAATTATCTGGTATAAGGTAATTTTATTAAATATTTTCTTTAGCCTTGTAAGAATTTAATCAAAGGGAAGCAGGAATTACATACTTCAACAGCAAACACACCAAGAATTAGATACTTCAACAGCTACACAATGTATCTCCTGTTTGGTAACAAACAAGAGATTACTGTTGATCTACAGGAGACTTCAAAAGTTTCTGAATTTTTTTTTTTCTGAGGGAAGGGACTAAAATCATAAATCATGAATCATAAAAATGAGAAAATCATAAATATGGGGAAAAGAGCACGGTTATAACTCCCTTAGGGCTATGCTGAATCAAATAGCCTGCCTCTCTGAGAAAGGCATTGTTTTGAACACAGGAGAGCTATGAAGATTTAGCACTGTAGATTTAAATAAGTGCTATTGATTATATACTTCAAACCCGAGCTAGTGACTCCTCCAAGAACAGAAAAAGGTTATGGCTCTGGTCTGAAAAGTGCTTTCCAGAACTGCAGCTGCAGGTTGTCCACATGTGTCTCAGCCTCACTCCTGCTTAAGTTGCTCACTACTGTTTAGTGATGGACTTGGCGCTGCTGGTTGAACTCAATGACCTTAGAGGTCTTTCCAACCTTAATGATTCTGTGATTCTATGATTCCTTTTAACTTTGTTTATGCATCTGATAGGCTTAAATTTAGGGGGGGCTCCATGCAAAATGCAATCTTTTCATCAGAATCCAAGATACATACAAGTTGTTTTAATATTTAGAAAATTAGATCAAGTCTTTTCAAATGAGATGTCAATTTTCATTAACATTCTTCATTTTATTCAGATCCCTGACTCCCTGTTCAATATCTTTAAGACAATCCGATGGGTCTGTGAAAAAAAAATATTGAAAAAAGTTCCTTGCAAAAAGTATTTTGAAACACATTTCACAAACTTGCACTCATTTTTTAAAACCATTGAAAGAGCAAACCTGAGGTTGGAATTATTTCTATTTCATCCTCATATTAAAATAATGAAAAATATCAATGCAGCAGGTGACATCAGGGAAGGAAGGAAGATTCAAGAAAGTTTTCTGAAATATGCCAGTATGTAACTGAAATATTTGTAGCTGCATTTTTTATGTGTGTTTCTCACTCCTTGTCTCATTACCTTGGTTTCAAAAACACGATGTACTTTACACTGTTGCAGCAGCCTGATCCCTTATCTAGGGCTCTCCCAGTGTTTGCTGGCACAGCTGCAGTGCTGATTCTTTGAACCTGGAGCGTTGTCTGCAGCGTTTTGTTTGTTTGGTAAATTTTCAAAGTGCCAAAGATAAAACCTGTGCCCAAGCATATCCCAAGAAAACCTGTGCCCAAGATAAAATCCTGGCAGGCAGCTCCAGCCCTGTGCCCTCAGGTACTGCCCAGTCCTGGGAGGCTGTGCAGTCCCTGGCTGTGACCCTGGGGTGGCTCCCACCCTGCTTCCAGCTCCCTCCATCACCACTGGAAGCACTGCAGTAGTGACTCAGGCCATGGCTTTTGAGGAATGCTATGTTTCAGTGGCCCTGGAATGCCTGGCTCCTGGGAGACTGAGGAATAAAGTGGAAAGGTGAAATTCCCTTTGAACCAGGCAGCCCTTTGGGTCAGGCCGGCCTGTCCTGTGTGACACATGGCAGTTGTGCCATTTCAGGTGTCTGCAGGGTGGCAGTGTGGGTCAGTCTGGCCTGTCCTGTGTGACTTATAGCATTTGTGCCTTTTCAGGTGTCTGCAGGGTGGCAGTGTGGATCAGTCTGGCCTGTCCTGTGTGACACATGGCAGTTGTGCCATTTCAGGGTGCAGGCTGGCAGTGTGGGTCAGGCTGTGTGAGTGGCACAGCAGGGCACTGTTGCTGTTCCCACAGTGCAGCTCTGCTTTCCTCCTGGGTCACAAGTGCTACCAGGCAGAGAGGCACTAAAAGAATACATGGCTGCCATTTGCTGAAGTGGTGTGAAATGCAAAACTGACATTAAACAGGGATTGATCCAGTACCTGAAGGGGGACTGCAGTGAAGCTGGAGAGGCACTCTCCATCAGGAACTGTAGTGACAGGACAGGGAGCAATGGGTTCAGGCTGAAAGAGGGGAAATTTAGGTTTACACATACAGAAGAAATAATTTACTGTGAGGGTGGTGAGGCACTGGAAGAGGATGTCCAGAGAAGTTGTGAATACCCCATTCCTGGAAGAGTTCAGGGCCAGGCTGGATGGGGCTCTGAGCAACCTGGTCTAGTGGAGGGTGTCCAGACCCTTGAGACAGGGGCTGGAAATAGATGGTCTTTATGGTTCCTCCCAAACCAAACTATTTCTTGATTCTACATTGAGTTATGTTCATGCTTACATTGAGTTATGTCCCTGCTTGCTGAGGAGGAATTAAATAGGATAAAAAATTGTTCTTCATTAGCAATTAAATTTTTTCTGAAATTCCTGAATTCCTTTCCTGAACCTGGTGGGAGATGAAGATGCCGAGTAAATCACAGCTTTCAGCTGTTCTTGCTTTATTTTAGGATTCTTCTGAGCAATTTGGCTCTAAAACTATTTATTGTAGGTTTGAAAAATCACCACAAAGGACCAAAAACTATAGAAACTTGCCAATACTGACACCAGATAAACAATTCATATTCCTCACCGCTGTCTGCAAGAGGAGTTTTTCTTGCAGTATTTCCAAATGTCGCCTTTTAGAATATGTTTAAATATTAAAAATAAAAGGTGTATAATTCTGCTGCATGGCAACAATACGTGCAAACAAGAAAAAGTATCAGATGGTGAAAAAAATATCAAGATGGCAAGAAATGGTTAAAAGAAAGAGTTTAAGTTTTAAACACAAAGATTTATTTATGAAAATATTTGTTGAACTCAAATAGTTATTTTTCAAAATCCACCAAAAATACAAAATGTAATGAGTTTTTCTTTGTTTTAAATAACAAACAAAAATTCAAAACATCTCCAACAAGATGTTCACCTAACAAAAAAGCAGGAAGCCTGTTACTGATATGTGTAATCCTGATTCTCCCAATTAGCTTGATTTATGTGGAATGAATGTTGTAGTTAAACCCCAGAAAGATTATACTTTTATGCATGGTTTGGCAGAAATAATATACCTTCTTCCTCATTTTTCTGACAAAACAATTTTTTTTACAGCAGAAAACTATCTGTGTGTATTCAGTTGGGGAAAAATCCCTATCTTTCAGCCTTCTTTAAAGGCAAGAAGCTCAGTGCTGCTTATCTGAGTAGTAAGCAATCCCCTGAATGCTAACTGCTCATTGTTAGTGCTGGGCCATGATAACAGGGTAGCTTATCCTCTCCATCCAAGGAAACCACAGCAGGTGATGGGCCTCTGTCACTCACCATAAATCATTAGGGATTACTGATATTGCCCTTTCCAAGACAAACATGGCAGCAGTCTGAAGATGCAAGGAAATATTTAGATGGCATTGTTCAAACCTGAGAGTTTTCTGCCCCTTACTGAAATATTTGTGCTACCCTCACTTCATTGTATTTTTTTAATGACATAATCTTTATATGTGATACTGTCTTTGGTCTTCTGGCACAGGGTGTTTCTTGCAGGGGTTGTACATCTCACATGCACCTCTGCAGCCAGAGCCAGCAGCCTGGGCCAGCCTGGTGCTCACACACTCCCTTTGGTCAGACACCTTGCCCTGACCCCTGTCTCCTCCCAGAAGGGCTGGCAGGGTTCCACTGCTGCCATCCCACTGCAGCTGGGGCTGTAGGCAGCTGCACCCCTGGAAGAAGAGGCACTACACGTCTCCAAATCATGCATCAGGCACCCCAGGTGCTGCTGCTTGGGCCCAGGCTGCAGATCTCCTGTAACTTATTTCTCCATTGTAATGGCTCCCCTAGGAAGGCTGAAGTTTAATTGTTAATTGTTCAGGCCACCTTGAAAGGCTCAGCACCTTGAAATTGGTGGATTCACCAATTTCATGAGGATTCACACTTAACCCATGACTCCTCACACAGGTAGGGCAGCTGTGCAGGTCATGCCACAAAAGGGATGAAAGAGTTCCCTTTGGAAAGAGTCCCTCCTTGGGAAGTCCCTCACTGCTGGCCAGATGGATTAATATTATGTCTTTATTACTTCCTAATAATTGAGCACAGCAATTGTAAAATCTTTAAAGAATAGAGACTGAATAACATTCTGCTTAATGCTAAGATTATCAATGAAGACTATGTCTCATTTTATATTAAAATTACATCTAAAAGTCATTTTATAAGTGCCTAATTGCTTGTTTATGGAAATAGCTACTTCAAATGATTTCTGTGATTAGCCTGACTGTTTCACTGTAAGTGGATATGAATTAAAGAGAATCAATCCTAGAATTCTTTTGAAATAAAAGATTGAATCAATCTTAATGTAATTAATTACACTTACTGGCAAAATGCCTGCCTTACGCTGAACATCTCTTTGTAATGACTACTCTGTGTTTTCCAGGCAAGTCAGGTCCACCCAGTGTGTTGCTTTGATGTGATGGATCTGGGCTTTGTGTCAGCACTTCCAGCTGCAGAGTCAGTGTATTATCCACACCAACATCCCTCTGCAGCTGGGCTTTAGTGGGAGTGGATTTGACACCAGGCTCTGCACTGAGGTAGAGAAGGAAGACTATAACACCTGTCCATTGAGCAAGTCTTCTTGTCCAAAACGTTTCAAAGGGTTAAAGGATTTTTTTTTTAAGGCGATGTTTCTATGTGTGTTGTATGATTGCCTAAACCCAAATCAAAGCAGGTAGAAGTGGGTGGCTCACTGGCCCTGGAGGTCAGCAACAAAGTTAAGCATAGTTCCAAAGGTGTGGGGTGCCACTCTCCTGCCTACAGCACTGATAAAAGCAGGCACTCAGCCTTGTTGAGCATCCATCTTGTCCTCACCAGTCCATGGAGATGGACAGGCACATCCTCACCAATCCATGGAGATGGACAGGCACATCCTCACCAGTCCATGGAGATGGACAGGCACATCCTCACCAATCCATGGAGTTGGACAGGCACATCCAGCACACACTGTACCCCTGTTTTGGACACCATCCTTTGCATGAGACCCAGGCCCCATCTCCCATCTCCCAGACCAACTCTAGCTGACCACATGGGCTGAATGCCTAACTTTTAAATGGCTGATGCCTGTCCAGCTAAGACCCAGCACACTGATCTGAGTTTCTCTGTCCAGCCCTGTCTCCCTGCTGGCCAGCAGAAGGATGTACCTGATGGCCCATTATTCTATTCTTACCAGCTGCTGCCCTGTCACCACCATCTCATGTCACCTTAGGTTGGCTCTCAGGTTTAACAAGGAGAATGAGTCTTTTACTCCCCACAAGTCACCTTAATGAGGCATACAGGAGACCTCTTCAGATAGTGGTTGAGGACTTTGCTCATTTGTCCCTCTGGGGTTGTCAAACTCCCCACTAGCATGATAAGGGGAATTGGCTGTGAAAACACTCCCAGAGGCCACAGGGACCCTGTGGGACCACTTGGGGCAACTTGCTCAAGCTCTGCTAGACCAGAAGTCTAATTTATGGCCTGTCTCCCCTGTGCCATGTGGTTACTCATGTATCACTGAATAGGGAGGAATAGTCAGAATAAAAATGTCTTATTGCCATAGATTCATGCAGAAGAAGGTAATAGCAAATCCAGAAAGTTCTCAAGCCAATCTCATGCCTACAGTATTTACACTTCTTCTATCTATGCCAGAGGCTGAAGGCAAAGAGCAAGGGAACTGGTCCTTGATCTGATACACACTCATATGTGCCATGAAAGGGACAATCTGTAGGAAAAAACAATTTTTTGATGACCAAAACAAAACTTGGGAAAAGTGGGTGTGTTTCTCCCTATAAGTGTAGTATTGCATTTCAGGGAAGGGGCAAACTGCACAGTATCATCTGAGGGACAGAGTCTATGTTGAAAAACACTCTAATTTTGTGCCCTCACTCAGCAGTTAGCAGTGTCCAGGCAGAACTCACCTCTTTCCAAGAAGTGGAGCCCTTTGAGGGAGTGGTGAGCACTAAACTCCAGGGGGGCATTTCAAGTTCGGTTGTTTGTTCCTGGAGGAAAAATCATTGAGCACTTCCAATCATTCTGAATGTGCATTCAAGACCAGTTTCTGGCAATCTAGAACAAGCCAGGAATCGATTCAGGAAGGTGGCAATCCATTACCATGATATGCACTTAAAAATATCTCAAAGAGACCATGCAGTATTTGCCTTTTATAAAAATCAGAACAGCAGGATGAGAAGCCACAGCTTTATCAGCAGCGCACTCTGAGGACAGCAGAAGACACAGCTCCCTTCATTTCAGTTGCCAAGTGCATATGTGCAAAAGCTTAGTTACAAATTACAAGATTGTACATATTTCATAAAATGTGTAAAAAATTGATACCTCCTATGAATATTATTTATTGCTTTGTAAAGTAATGTATGTACGCATTCAGCCATCTGTATAGAATGCAAATATCTTGTATTGCTGTGCACACAGACAGTGCAGTTTATTTCATCTGAAACATACTTTGCTTTCCTTTTCCAGAGGCTGTATAATCTGCTATGAAAACGGTGAAAAATAATTTCCCTATTAAAAGAAAATTTGCATTAATGTCAATGTCTCAGCTCTCTTGAAATAGCATTTAGAAGGAAATTTAGAAGAAAAAATGTCAAAAAGTGAAAACGTGTTACAATTTGGATTTTTTTCTGTGACTTTGATGTATTTTCTAATTTTATGCACTATGCTTTTAAAATTGCTCAGGACTGGCCTCTACATAAATATGGACTCAGTTGAAGACTGTCAAATGTGAATACTGAATTGCACAAAACTTACAGCTAATAAAGCATGACAGACAAAACAGATTACATCTCATGCTTCTTAGTTAGAAGAAAACCTACAAGTTTCATAAACATTTTTATCCACTTGCTTTTGTGTGAATTTTCAAGCATCAGAAAGGGTTATCTTCCAGTGACCAAATAGACAAGACCAGAGGCTGTGCTGCCAAAAATCCCACTGAGAACCTCATCCCAGGTCCAGTTTGCTCCCATGGGCAGCACTGGACTGGCAACAGGCGTGCAAACCCAAAGGGCTTGGCAGAGGAGAAGCTTTTGAAGCTCCCATTTGTGCCACCACTGACCTGCAGCACTGGTGGAGATGTGAATGCAGCACCAGGGGCTGTGGAGGGAGCAGGGGAGAGATGAGGCCACAGCCTGAGCAATGAAAAGCTGCAGTCAGCATTGCCTGTAAAAACAAAGGGCTCTGAGCAATTGTATTAGAATAATTGGATACATCTAACAGTTATTTGCTGTGAAACTCAGCTGCATAAGGTTGATTAATTAATGGAAATGTACAGAGGCATGTTGTGAAAGCTCTCCTGTGACATGTTGGCATCAGTGGACTTTGCGTCTGGCTCACTGGAAGGAAACTGTGAGTGACCTTTGCTTCAACATCCATACCACTTAGAGCATCTGTTACACAACAGTTTTGGCCCTCTTAGAATCAATTGCAGCTCACAATTGAAGGAGATGTTGCTTTTGTGGAGAGTTATTGCGCTTGAGGTCATCCATCCAATCCACAAGGTCCATGGCTCTTTTCCATCCTAATTACAAACATTGTGAGCTGGATGCAGATCTAGGAATGTAGGAGTGCTGCAGGAGGCAGAATGTCACACTAACTTCATTTTCTTCTGCTTGACATTGTTTTATTCAGATTCATAATGCAGCTCACACTTTGCTCCATGTTTGACTTATTAATAATAATATTATTTAAAGCATAAACAGTATAGACAATTGACAAAAGACTGTTTATTGGGAAGGTTTTCTTTGTATGTTTAGACCATCCCTCATTTAAAACTTCAATTTCTTTTTCTATCCTGTTGGCTACAGTTCTGTTATATATTATTATACAAAACTGCTTCTTATATTGCATTATCTTCCAAGTGATCTGTGTATTATAATATTAAACACTACTAAATAATCTGAATACTGCATTTGAGTAGATATTTTTCACAGATTACATGTATCAAAACAGACCTTTCACTGTGCATTTAGAATTAAAAGGTATGGAGTACAGTAATATCCCATTAGTTAATTTTTTTTTTTTTAATGTAGCACTTTGCACAAATTGGAAGTTCCCTGATACTCACTGGAAAATCTATAGAGAAAGGTGTTGCAAGACACTTCTCACAGCACTGCAAGCAATGCAGTTCCCAGACACTGCAAATTCTACAAGCCTGAAGTCTGGTTTCTTTCTGCTCAGGCAGAAAGGCCAGTACGAGTTGTGCTGGCACATCAGCAATCTCATGGCTTGAACACACAAAGAAGTAGAGAAATTCTCTGAGCAACCTGTTCCAGCATCTCACAGTAATGAAGAATTTCCTCCTGATAACTCATTTAAACCTGTACTTTTTCAGGGTGAAGCCATTCCCCCTTGTCTTAGAATTACAGGCCATGGTAAAAAGTCCAGCTCTCATTTCAGTGCTTTGGGCGCTGCAAGGCTGATAGCAGATCAGAGCCTTCTTCCCTCCATGCCAAACAGCCCCAGCTCTCTCAGGCTGTCCTCATAGGAGGGGTGCTCCAGCCCTTTGTCCCCTCCTGCTGGGTCCCCGGAGCTGGCTGCAGAACTCCAGGTGAGGTCTCTTGAGAGAGGAGCTGAGGGAGTGAATCCCTTCCCTCGACACCCCTCCTGGTGCAGCTGAGGACTCTGCTGGCTCCCAGGGCTGTGAGCACACATTGCTGGGTCATGTCCAGCTCCTTGTCCACCAACACCCACAATTCTTACAACAGCTTTGTCATATAATACAAAGAAAGGTAAAAAGGCTGCCTGACATTACTTTCAGACAGAAGAAATGTTCTGGAGCAGAACTGTGCTTCTCTTGGTTTCTGCTGCATCTTGTCCAGTGTTGACATTAATTACCAGTTTACATTGTATCTCTATTTGCATGAGAGATCTTGGGAATTCTCTACTGGAAAAATACATTTCTTTGCTGTTTCATACTATCAGACTTAGGGATTTATTAAGATACTCAGTAAGAAAATATGTCAAATTTCTTACTTAATAGGTTTTATTAAGTTTGGGGTTATTAACTTTACTGGGTTTTATTAAGTTTTCTGCCACTGGCTTAAAGGACACTCTTACCAGGAAATTAAGTTAATGAAGCTTATTTCCATATTAATACTTATATTAGGAATATTATGTGCACCCTCATTCAGAGCTGGTCAAATGTAAATAAGGATATCTTTACTGGGAGTTACTCTAGGGTCCCTCAAGCCACTTAATTCAGTTTCATCAGTATGACTGAGAACTGATTCTTAAGCTTTCTTGTGTAACCTCAACTTCTTGCTAATCCTCCTGCAACAGATTATTGGCCTTTGATTAAGGTAGGTTATTATTTTCTTTATTATAATTTTTCATTTGTTTGTAGTAACCATACTTGAATTTGTTAAGCTTCAGGAGGCACTTCAGTGAACTTGTGAGTGCAGTTTCCATGTAAGAATGGAACAGATCTGGTAAGTCACTATACATTCACACAAACACAACAGACCCTAGAACAGCTCTAAAATCCAAATTAAGGCAGAGGATCTAAAACCACATTCTCTTGCACTGAAAAATTAAATAAATGCTATTGGGGGAAACAAAAAAATATTTGCTGAGAGAAAAATGTGCTCTCCCTGCTGCTTCACCAGAGCGAGATAATTTTCTGCAATGACACTTTCCAAAGCCTACCCAGTAGATATTTTCCAGGAACAAGAGGCACAGGAAGAACAAAATGAAACATCACTACAGCTGAGTTGTGGTGTTTCATCCATTGAGAAATCTGAACGGAAACATTTCCGATGTTGGAAATGTTATAGAAAGTGTTACCTTCAGCACTGGCTTCTTTACAGACTTTTTCTAGATGTCGTGAAAATAAGGCTTTGAAGAAAACAGTAAAGATGGATGGGGTGAGTCTTCTCAAGCAATGCAAGATGTTTTTGGATAAAAAATGTTACTGTGCCTGGTGAACAGAGCAGAGAGACAACTGACAAAAAAAGTGATGGAGATATCTAAGAGCAAGGCTGAAGTTTAAAAAAGTGACTGGCCATACAGGCTAGCATTACTTTCAGTGAAGAAAACAAGGTTATCCTACTCTTTTTGAAGATCAAAACAGCAGGACACGCCTCCAAACATTGCAGGCTCTGCTATTACCTCTAGCATGGACACTGCAGAGAGCTAATTCTCACCTAGATTAGGCTGAACCCTGTTCATTGAAAAGAGGCAATCACACTGATTTCACTCCTACTAAACATTTAAATCCTGTTACATTATTTTATGGAGTATAATTGTTATGCTCAATTTTTCTAAGAGTACAGGATCAGTTTTCCATCTGAACACAGGTGTTCACAGCATATGGAAGATGTCAAGGTGAGTGTAATCATAATTTCCAAAAAAAGTGAAGGCACATGGGTGGAGACAAAATAATGACTCTTTGCTTTTAGATTTTGCTTCTTACTTCAGTGAATTAAACTAAATGCAGTATAGACAAAGTGCAAATACCAGAAAAGAAATTATCTGTGCTTTCATAGGTAGCATTACTATAAGAGCTACATCTCCACAGGTATCAGGGAAACAAAAAGATAACATTCATTTTCATGCTTCTAAATGATGAGTTGTAGGAAATCTTGACAGCTCCTTTATGAAGTAATCCTTTTGATGAAGTCTTTATCAGTGTTGTCAGTCCATATAAACTATAATGCCAATGACAAGTTCATCTTCGCCCTGTGTGCTACAATGATTATGAGATGGACACACAACAGAACACACAACACTCCTGCCTTGCATTGAGGCTGGGTGGTCCATTGGCTTCAAAGAGGCTGTGAGAACCTGTTAGACTCTTCTTACTGAAAGATACAAGGAGTTAGGTGTTGGTTTGGGTTGACTTTAGCCTTCTGCACCTTCCAAAGTGGAGAAGCAGGTTTGTTTTGAACACCGGAGAGGCATGTGAGTGTGTGCCTTCTCTGTATATGGCTGTGTATGAATGGTCCTTGCCTGCTGATGGTTGTTCTTGTGTTTGTCTGGCATGGATGTGTGGGTTTAGAAATGCTTTAGAAAAAAAATGTATCAAAATGCAATTTTTAATCGTCATTTTAGCCATGTATGGGATGAGTCATTCCCGTGATGAGTGTGATGAGTGAGGATCCTAAGGCAGCTCCCATTTGAAATGGCAGATTCCCACCGAAGTCCTTTCTAATCCTTGGAAAAGATGGCCCCAAGGTTGAAGAGTCAGATGACAGGCTCACACTTCTTTTCAACATTGCTTTGGTGAACACATGTCCCTGATAGCGATTAAAGGGCAGGGAAGCAGCTCTCAGGCTTGATGGGGTACAAGCCTATCAGCTGCACAGGTCTGTTGGAACTCTGAATTTCTAGCTTCTTCTAGTGTCTAACCCCAGTACTGTATTCTGCACAAAGCTGGGATCTTTGGAAAACTTCCATGTAAGTGTGGCAATTATTTTGGCTCCCAGTGCATCCAGTCTGCTTACAGCTGATGGTGGCACACCTGCCTTTAGGCAGCCTGAGGTAAGTGCAGATCCTAGCTGGTACCACCATCTTCCAGAATTTTCCTGAGGAAGCTCCAAGACTTGATTCTGTCAGTACATAGAGGAATGCCTTTCCATGGAAAGCTGCAAATGCAGCTGCAGTCAGGTATGGACATCATGACACCAGCCCTGGTTCAAGCTCTGTGCCCAAGGGACCTGGCTCTGCTGCACCAGAGCACCTCAAACTCACACTCCAGGCTGCCTCCCAGTAATTTGCTGGCATGTCAGTTTTTGTAAGCCAAACAGGAAACACTAGTGGAGCTGAGAGATTCAAGGGCACCTTTCAGTGCAGACATGCTTGTATTTGAGATTTATAGCACCCTGCATAAAATCATGACTTACTGCTTATGTCATGGAAATTTCAATTCCCATGATAATCCAATCTTCTTCAAACCTAGGTAAGAGATGCCTTATTATAGCTGTTGAAGTAGATCACAAAGCCTGAA
This sequence comes from Zonotrichia leucophrys gambelii, assembly GCF_028769735.1. Classification (NCBI taxonomy): domain Eukaryota; kingdom Metazoa; phylum Chordata; class Aves; order Passeriformes; family Passerellidae; genus Zonotrichia; species Zonotrichia leucophrys. The sequence continues at coordinate 17,765,913 of NC_088169.1, read as the reverse complement.
ATTCCCATTAGATTAATTAACATTTTGAAGGCACACTCCTAAGACACTTTTTGAGAGCCCAGGATGAGAAATAAATTTCATCATGACACTCACTCTGGTCCTGCCTTCCAAAATGCCCAAACCTTTCAGGGTAGCTCATCACTCATGTGCCATGGATGAAATGTTTATTAGATGCTCTGCATCTGTCCCTGTCTTTGCAGAATGTTTTCTTGAATCTCTCTAGACACAAATTCTATTACTATTTTTAAATTGTCTTTCAGAACTTGTTAATCTTCTCTATTCTTCAGTAGTTCTGTGAGTTTCTCTGCACTCCTGAAAGATTATTTTAGTATCATAGATATCAGAATTTCTTTTTAAATAAAAGGTTTAATCTGTACTTTAATATAATTCTTATTATCAGCAGGAAATTAGGATAGCATCCAGGCAATTTGCAGAAAACTAGAAAATGAGAAACAGAAGTGAGCAAGAAGCCTTCAATAAGTGTATAACTGCAAGATAAACATTTTGGGAATTTATTGCTTATCTTGATTATTTGCCATATTGGTATCTCTGGAGCTGCTGGAAAGAAGTGAGAGAAAAATCTGTTTTGCTATGGTTTTTGCTGGGATAGAGTTAATTTACTTCAGCTGGCATGGGGCTGTGTTTTGGATTTGTGCTGAAAACTGCTAATAACACACAGATGATAAGGAAGGAAGGAAGTGGCGGAAGGAAGGAAGTGGCAGAAGGAAGTGGCGGAAGTGGCGGAAGTGGCGGAAGTGGCGGAAGTGGCGGAAGTGGCGGAAGTGGCGGAAGGAAGGAAGGAAGGAAGGAAGGAAGGAAGGAAGGAAGGAAGGAAGGAAGGAAGGAAGGAAGGAAGACCAATCACAGCTGCAGCTTTGATCCAGCTGATGGGTGTCCTAGGATGTGCACCCAGGCTTAACAGGGTTTACAGGTAAGTTTTTACCCTGCAGCTAAGTTTCTTGCTTTCCATGCAAATTAGTTATCACACACAGTTTGTTTTTCTAGACCTTGCTGGAAATGGGTCAGAGGGCTTCAGGGATATTTGGTGGTCTTTCTTGCAGATGGCAGAACACCCATCTGCCTGTGGGAATTGGCTGCATGGGGCTGAGCTGCCAGCTGAGGGTAAACCAGGTAAACCAGGAGACAAACCTTGCTGTCATTCAGTGATCTGCAACAGCTGGAAGGGTAGACCCAACTTCTCACTCTTGTGATATGCTGCCAAGCCACAAATATATATGACTTTTTACCCCTTAGTGGATGTTTTTATTTGTGAAATTAGAGAGGATGAAGCAGAGATTGATTTCTTCTAACTGTGCCAGCTGAAGTAGTGCAGATGATTTTAAAGATTCTCCAGTGTTCTCTTTAGTTCAGAGGTGCAATTCCCACCCTGATCCAGCCACCCCCCCACCCCAAAACGAATCCTTCCCCAAAGCTAGAAGAATGAATTATTCTTTGCTTTTTATATTCTTGACTGCATCCCTTTGGACAGCCCATCAAACACCCAACTTTACCCCTCTCTCTCTAGGAAAAGTTTCCCAGATAAAAGCTATCCAGTTTGCAAGGTATGGCTGACTTCTGGAGCTTGCACACCCCCTTCACAATCCTCTCCAGCTCTCTCTGGGGTCAGCTGTCCTCATGGTCCTCTTCAAAGAGAATTGGTCGTGACAGTTGTACCTGAAGGCTTTTGCAGCTATTAAAAAAATAACCCTGGCTTTTGGTGACCTGTAGTTCATGCCCTGATTCCATGAAAGGTCTAGTAATAAGTTTTTTCTACCTCACATGATGACGACCAGTGACTGATGTTTGAGAGCTAAGTCAGCCTTTCACAAAAATTTCATTACTCTGTTTCACCAGGTCAAAAGGCTTAGGAAACGAGACACTTAAAGAGCTGTGACAGAGGGAGCAGTGAATGAGCAGGAAATGAAAAGGGCTTGTTGCCTGCAGCCGTTCCCACTGCACTGACTCAGGGGAGCTGTCTGAGAAGGGACTCTGATTGTTCTGGTGTTTCCATTACCAGGGAGAGGAATGAATTCTTCACTGCAGCACCTCATCCAGGAAACACAGCCAGAGCCCATGGCTTGGGTTGTCAATGGGAGCAGAGTATGTCACACTGCTATTTCAGCATGTACCCACTGCTCCTCCTTGCTGTCCTAGGAATTCATTCCTTCTTCCTTTGCATTTTTACTTACAAGAAAATACTGTGATCTTCATGTGTTAAGTATTTGATGATCCATATTCAAGTTGTACCACCGTCGTACATATTTTACTGGAAATACAAATTATACTCTGTTCTCTTGTGTACTTTCAAAATATATATAATTGTTCCATGTAACATTTTGGTTGTCTGATTATTCCAGCTGTTTATATTATTTCTGGGCCAATAAATTACAGCAGATATAAAGGTAATATATTATAGAGAATGGAGACAGTCAGCTGCAGGGGTTGACTGAGAAGGGGTTGGTTGAGAAGGGAAGAGAGCAAATCTAACACAGGACCATGAAGTCTAATGTAAGGAACTGCAAATTGCAGAGAGCTGGAGATGAGCTATGCTGAGTACTCAGGAGACTGGAATGGGGAAAGTCCTACTAAAGGGGTAAAGTCCTACTAAAGCAGTTTGCTGCTGCAAATAATGATTTGGCTCAGTGAGTTTGAGAGTGGTAATTGAATCTTCCTAACTTATGTTTTGCCTATGTACCACCTACTCCATTCTCTCTAAATAGGCAAAACCAACAAATACCCTGTTTTAGCTGCTTGTATATTTTGCTACTACAAGATAGGACCCACAAGCTTCAATTAACACAGTGTTGCTGGGGCAGTGGGGGAAGAATTATCACATTACAAGACACATTAACTATCATGATCAAATATTTTTAACTGCAGTGACTCTCTGTTGCAGTGACTGGCTCAGCTGAGAAGTTTAGAAATCAGGATAGACTTCAGAAAGAGGCATGAAGGGTTCTGAGTAGCTTCTCTGTCACAGGTGTGAGCCAGTGCTATCTCATGTGGCTAATTACAGAGACTTTGCCAGACCTCCTTCTGAATTGTTCTTTTTCATATCCAGCCATAAGTCTCTCCTTGTGATTTAGTCCTTGCATAGCTTCACTCAGTGAAAGATTTCTGTTTGATCCACACTTCATCCTGCACCACTCTGCAATGTCATCTCAGTCACCATCTGGAAAAGAAGATGTCTGTGCACTGAGGGCTTTCCTCAGCAAACATGAGGAACACAAGTCCCCACAGCAAGTCCTTGTGGGAGCTTCATTCTGGCTCTGGTTTGTTAGGGAAGAGGGATGCATCCACTATGAATGCCTTCAGCAGATATCCCAAACAAACACCAAAATTAACTTAGCTGTGTTCCTCTGACTTTTCCACCAAAGCCATCACTCAACCTAATGTCCTCCCTTCAGGACAGGAGCCCAAGTATATCTGCTCTGTGGAAAAGAATGCTCACTCCATCTTCCCTCAGTGGTGCAAGTGCAGAATATGAAGATTTTGGTCAGCAAATAGATAAAGCAAATTCCCAAAGTTTCCTAGAAGGATTTAGGCAAAGCAAAGGCTTGAAGTAGTGCCATGTCCACGGCAGAGCTTTGTCAGTAGCAGGTGGTCCTTGGAGACTATGCAGGGATCCTCACTGTCTCCAGTGGCCTCCATTCCCCTTCTCTGGAGGTGGAACTAGCCCACTGTGGCATCCTGGTTACCCCTCTGTGTGCTGAGGCACCAGTGAGAGGTGAAAAGCCATGATGGGGAAAAGATGCAAAATTGTGCTGCTTCTTGTACCCAATTCCTGGCTTCAATGTGACCTTTTTTCCTGAACCATCTAGTGGAGTGAGGGAAGTCATGCAGGCAAGTATTTTATAAATGTACAGTCATTCCTGATCTGTAAATACCACAAACCAAGGAGACGAGAGAAGTAACAAAACCATGAATATCATCCTCCCTCAGTTGCCTCAAGGAAAGTGAGAAATTAATGGTCTTGTGGCTGGATACTCCCACTGAGAGCATCCTCTTCTCTGTGCAGGGAGGATTTCAGAGGCCTAATGATGCATGTCACTTCTTGATGCTGCAGCTGAGACTGTGTCCTGCCGGGGCACCATCCCTGGGAAAAAGTAATTATTGAAGCCTGACCTCAGATGCTAAGGAAAGAAAGGAACTGCAAGTGTGCATATCTTAGAATAGATATTGAAACAGGAGTATGGTTGACAGTACACCAGGCCCCTGGGTTGAATACCAAGCTATTGTATACAATGCAAAAAGCTTGGGCAAGGGGAAAAGCTGATGACTACAAATTAGCTGTTTAGGAAGGCATTAAAATGGCCTCTGGAAAGTTCTTTATTATGCCCTCCTTTATTTTATTTGGGAAAAAGAATGGTGGTGGGAATGGAGACATCTTTTCTGTGCTATGGAGTAGTGGAGCAAACTAAAGGCATGATGTGAAAGCACAAGTGATTTTGCAAAATTTGTTTGAAAATATTGTGGGAAGGCATGACTGTAGCAAGATGCTCCGCCATGGAATGTGATCAAGCAGTTTGGAAAATGTCCTGTTTGCAAAGCTATTAATAGTGGATTGATTGAGAGGGGCTGCCACGTGCTGGTTTTGCTGCTTTGAATTATGCTAAAAGCAGTCTGGCTAACTAACCCCAAATTAACATCCTGATAGTGTTAACATCTGCTTATATTTGGCAGATAAGCTGCTAAGATCTGCTGGACACATATGATGGGCAGTCAATCACTTTACAGTATAAAAGCACTTTCATTGAGTTAGGTTCTTCCAACATATTCCTGCTTGGAATGTGTGACGTTTACTCCCTTGGATAGGGGGAGACCCCCCACAGATATTCCTTGAGGTTAAGAGAAAGGGATCTGCCCACAAGCACTGATATGGTGAGTTACACCAATCTGTACTTAACAATTATTTCTTTTTGCTAGCTTTAATATAATTGCTTTGATGTGGTGCACTATACTACACTACACACTGCTAATAGTTTTAGCTTTTTATACTGTGTAGTAAGTAACTCTGATTAAGATCTTTTGTCTAATCATTTGTCATAATAAATAATTCATATTATATGAATATATCTGATTTGCCATCATTAAAGCCTGCAGGACAAAGTTACTCGGGCCATTGACAGTCTGTGGCTAAGATCAGATCCATCTGCCCCCAGGTTCCTCTCTGAGAAAGAGTTTAGTACACAAGGGGGTCCTTTCTGCACCTCACAGCTCAGTGGCAGGTCTTCTCTAATATAATTTTCCTGAGGCTCCCACAACAATGACTTAAAGGCTTCTCATGCTGTGGTATTACTGAGGTAGAGTATAGGATGAAAATGAAAAACATCTCTGTGTCAGATGATGAAAACCTAAGTACAATATGGCATGAAAGACCAGCAGCTCCCATAGGGTGGTGAGATCTTGCCCTGATACAGAGCAGAGCAGACTACTGTGCAAAAGAAAAACAATAGTCAAAAGAGTAAAAGGCAGAATCTTTAGAAATATTGAGTGATATCCTCTGTAGGTATTCTTCCATCTGAGTCCCCATAGCACTACTAAAGGTAAAATAACACCACAGGTAAAGATGGAGACATATCTACTGCTCACCTATTAAGAAATCTCTCTCTTTTTTTTGTTATTTTATGTCCTTAAATCATTAATTTAATGGATAGACTTTGCACTTTGTAGTTTTTTGAAAGGATGTGTGCTGGAACTCATGTTATCCCACATGTTCATATGTCATCTGGAAAAACGAAGTAATGAAATTTTCTGATGATACTCTATTATTTAAGGCAATAAAATGGAATTCAACTGTGAAGAGTTGCAGATGGCCCACAATACCAAGTGATTGTGAGAAAAATGGCAGATGAGATGCTGATAAATTTGAAGTATTGCACATGGAAATAAACATTCTTAACCATGCATAACCGTGATGAGCTCTAAATTAGCTATCAGCAAGCAGGAAAAAAAAGATTTTGAGTTGCCATTGACAATTACGATAAAACCTCAATGCCATGCTCAGGAGCCATCAAAAAAGTAAATAGAACATTAAGAATTCTTGAGAAGGGAACAGAGAACAAACAGAATAATAATCCTCTGTCACTGCATGATCATATTGTGCTGTTCAGATTCTTTCCTCCTCCAGGAAAACAGAAGTAGAATACATATCTATATATATATATATATATATATATATATATATATATATGAGGTTAGAGCAGTCAAAGCCTTGGAATACCTTTTGTATCAAGGTTAAAGAGTTCAAAATATTTTCATCTTTGAAAGAAAAGACTCAGAAAGGAGCCTGTGTGTCTTCATGTGTACACAGCCATGAATGGATGCAGCCATGAATAGAAACTCATATTCACTATTTCTCACAACAAAATAAATAAAGGTCAACTAATTAAATTCTCAGGCATCATGTTTAAAACTTTAAAAGAAATGGTGCTTGTCTTTCATATGGTGGTGCCAGGCATTTCAGACTGCGATAAAGGTCATGAAATCGTGCATTTTGTCTATAATTCAAACAACATCAGAGATTATTTCTGGACACAAGCAATGTGAGTAGCCTCAAATGCAACCTGGCTAGAAGGCTAAAATTACTGAAAAGAACAAAATGCCTGCTGAAATATATTGTCAGAGAAAATTCCTGCCAGCCTGGGAGCTGTGAGCCTGGGATCTAGGCCTGAGAACCAGAAACACACTTGAAAAATGAAGCAGCTGGTCTTTTTGAAATATACCTAGGGTGCCTAGAAACTAGAGACATTCTGAGATACCACCAAAAAGTGCAAAAACAAGGACCTTTAATGTCCATTTATAATCTGTAAAGGTGAGAAAGAGTATAGAAAAATAAAAATTTATTGGAAAAAGTCAGAAAACATCAGCTATCATTTGTTATATGGGGAAAATCAAGTTTTGCAACATCTACTTGCTGCTTGAAGGGATGATGTCTACATCCTCTTAGGCCTCTGTGATGTGAAAAGGACTTAATTTTTATGCAAAATGAGTACAACAACTGAGAACAATACATGCTGCATGCATTTTTTATCCTTAAACAGGCTAAATTTTCCACATGAACTCTTTACCAGATGTTGGGCTCTCACTGGGGATCCAGCTGCAAGCCCTATGATGTGAGATAATCTCTGCAGTGAGAGTCTCTCTGTTATCTTACTAGTCACCCTTTGGGCCCACTTTTGGAGTCAGTTTGGTTTGGTTTGTTCTCCCACCTGTGGGATGGTTTGGGCCCTTCTGCAATATGTCTAACTCATTCGACATGGGCATTAGACATCTAGGTAAGTAATTTGTCATAAGCATCTGTGCTGCTAATTGTTGAGAAGCTTACTTCACTAGCGATGAGGGTGTAGTAACCTGCAGTAGTCCCTACACCCATCAGTGGTGGTTGGCTATTGGTTGCTATAATATCGATTGCTCCTATGCAATTGATTGTTACTATACCACTGGTGGTGCTGTATTGACTGCTGCTAGTAATTTTAATGGCTTGACAGATATGTAAATGTTATTGATATATGTATCCTTGCATAGCATTTGTGGTGATCTATAATAAAACCAGAGAAATTTAGAAGATAAAGCCTCTTGTGTCCTTGTGTATTAAAAAATCCTGCAAACCCATGGTCATGATTATATACCCAAGGACCATGTAACATTTAGGCCATAACAACCAGTCACTGGCCCAGCTGGACTTGGGACAGCTTTGCACTCTCCTGGAGAGCTGCAGGACATACCTGATGAGTTAGCACAGGCCAGGGAACTGTCTGTCTACAGCCAATTTTAGAGGGAAAAATATTTCCACAGTACAGATGTGCTCACATTGCTATTCTGACATTCTCCAATTGGCCTCCATCTTCATTAAACCACAGTGCCCAAAAGTGGACAAGATATTCCTGCTCGGTTCTTCCTGATACCTTGGGTGTTTTGCCAACTCCACGTGTGTTTATAGATCGTGGTAGGTTGTTTGCCTTTTTCATAACAGTACAGAGTTGTTGTGTTCTGCTCATGATCCTTCTCCAAAACAGCAACCTGGCTACTTGTTAAATGCACTGTGCCCAAGCAGCTGGGTGCTCATCCCTTGGAGCATTCCCTTGCAGTTGTCCTTGGTTTTTATGCCCTTTCTCTATACTGCCAAGGAACTTTGAACCTTAAACTTGTGTTCCAACCCATCTCTGTGATATCTGTGTGATCAGCAGTGCAAGCGCTGCGCAGAACTGGAACAGAAAGATCTCTGGAAGAGCCTTGTTGACACTTTAGATTTTTGCCATTGAAGTAATTCTCAGTGTAGATACAGAACATGTTTTGGATTCACCATCTAGTGATTTAATCCATGCTGTATGTCTTTTGCTGGCATACAAGAATGTCATGTGAGACCAAATCAAAAGAATTCCCAAAGTGAACTCTTTATAGATTAGTTCTAGATCTGCTTTTCTGCTGCAGAGGAAAATTAGATTTTTTTGTAACACAATTTGCTCCTTACAAATCCCCACTACCTCCTTAACTTTCTGTATCTTTCAGGTACTTTCTGAATAGTTCATCATTTGATTAAAATAATTGCCAAGCACACTGACATGTAATTCTCTACATCCTCTTTTTTCATGATTACTGGGAGAGTCACTACCATTTATCTGAGATGGGACCTTCAGAAGAGCAGGGAAGCAAAATGATTGCTATTGAATTCATATGCTAGACCAGCTGATCAGGTCTAGTGTAATAATGAGAATGCTCACCATTCCTAGAGGCTTCCATAATGAGATAATTGTGAAACACATCCTCAGGAAAGGTATAGAGTAGCAATGTCTTTTTACACTATGCATTTCAGGCAAACTGCTACCAAGTCTGATCTGTTGTGGGAGGTGGACTTAGTACAGCAGTGGCGGAAGTCAGTTGTGTGGACAGGCCTGCTCAGAGCATCACAGAAGCTGGATGCAGTGGGCAAGAGAGAAGAAGAGAAAGAAGGAGGCTGCAGAAGAGCAACTGCAAAAGCTGATAGAAGTTATTCCCATTTTTTCTGCAAAAATGTGCCCACAGACTTGGCTAGACAGGGTTAAGCTGATATGAGACACAGCTCTGTTGTACACAGCACACTTCTCTGCTTCTTTCACACGTCACGGCCCGTGGAAGGAGAGAAAGCATTGAGTGAGGGAGGAACAAGGCACATGGTGATCAGGGCACATCAATATCTCAGCAGCAAAGTACTTCACAATGAATAAAACACTACCTTGTTCCTGTATCATGTTGTGTGCTTGTGCCCTCAGCATATATACAGGGTTATCACACATTTTGGTGGCCCATTGACTGCCACTGGTTACGAGGAAATAAAGTAAAATTAGCTGTGACATAAGCTGAAATGTCAGGCTCTGACTTGCTGACAGCCCTTATCAGCTTCTAAGATGAATAATGATTAAGACCACCTGCCAGCCCCCAGGGCCAGCAAGCCAGGTCCCAGCCAGGGTCCTGGGACAGAGATGGGGAACAGGACCCACACTGCCCTATCTGAATCTGTCTGTGGGAATCTGCAACTGTGGGACTGAGGTCAGGTCTGACCGTGGTCACAGCTGTCAGCCAGGGGAGAATGCCTTGTGGGCTTCCCCCAGATGGTGGCGTCGCCTCAGGGGCTCATGCAGCATTCCAAGGCTGGCCCAGAGGCCCTGGTACCAATACCCTCCTGCAGCAGCTGATTTTCAGTGAGTCACTTTGGCTCCCAAGATATCCAGGACCCAGTCAAGCCAGATCCTCTGGGACTGTGCCTCAAAGGGGAGCCTCTAGTGCAACATGCACCATACTGACCAGGGACCTTCTGGTAAATTTGGTGCAGTGGAAAGTCACATTTCCCAACAGGACACCTGAAAAAAATCAATTGAGTGCTTAAATTCTTGGCTTATCAAAGACACATTTTACTTAAAATTGAGAAGAGCCAAGAGGTCCAGAAATGTGCAGAGTTCTTGCTTTGAAAAAAAAAGCAGGTAAGCAGAGTTATTGAAAGTGTTTGAGTGCTGAAAAATAAATATTTTAGTGAAAGCAGGGTTCCTCCCAATAAACTGTTCTACAGTAATACATCTAAATAAAATAGAAATCAATATTATTCATTAATAATTCAATTTGGGGATTTTCTTGGCAACTTTCAAATAGAATGTATTTTATCAGTTCAGTGCTCTGGATTTCATCTCAAGAAAGGAGAAAAAGTTATTCTTTCATCTATCTTTGTCTACTTTGGGGGAAATAATTTCTGTATTATTACTGGGCTATTTTTCAAAATTTCCTCCATTCTTATAAATGGATGGGGATCACCTTGGGCAGCACTGTACAGAACAAAGCTCCTAAAAGTGGATGGGAGAGGACAACCTTCTTCTGTTTTCTCCATCCATTTTTTCACAGCCCAGCCTGACATAAATTGTAGTTAAAATACCAGAAAAAGGTAATGTAAGAATTTGATTTAAAAAAACCCTTAATTGTAGGAATATAGTTGTGTTGCTTAGCACAACGTCCCAGATAACAAAAATCTCATCATATAAATAATGATTTCATTCATTAAGATGACATATTTAATGATTAAAGACAACTTCTGTGGTGGTTTGACCAGGAAGAAGTGGGAATTCTGGGATGCTGTGGTCAAACCAATGGGTGCTCGGATTTTGATATTGGCACCTGATGCGGCCAGTGGGGTTTGGACACACCTCCGAGAACACACAGGGGTTAAAAAACAGAGCTTTGGCCGTGGAAGGCTCTCTTGGGACTTCGAGGGAAAGAGGTTGGATTGCCCTCCCTCGTCCAGCTGCTGCTGCTGGGCAGGGGAGTGGCAGCCATGTGGTAGGCCTGGGCCTGGACAGAGATGGGAGGTGAGGAGGCCCTTGAGGATGGAAGGGTGGAGGAGCCCCAAGAGACATTGGGCAGCCACCCACCCCCCCCAGGAGAGAGAGGGAGAGCCGGCGACGACGAATGTGATAGCAGCCGGCCCAGGAGGAGAAGGAAGGGGGGAAAGTGCAGCGAGAAGGTGCCGGCCAGAGAAGCAGCGATGTGGGAGTGCCGGAGCTCTGGGACAGGCAGAGACTGAATTTTTAACCCTTTCTTTCATGATTGGGACCTTGCAAAAATGCTGATCCTCCTCGGAGCTGAATAAGAAGAAAGATAGGAAATGAGATAACCAAGAACTAGGCCCGAGGGATGTGGAGAAGCCTGGCTGAGTGGGGAGAGATGATTGGAGTGGCCTTTTGGCTGGACTTTTCTTGCGTAGCCATAGACTCAGTTTTATTCCTGTGACACAGAGACTGCACTTAGGGGGAGGCAGTGCCTCAGAACCAGGAGGGTTCATCGTGGGGACCCCTTGGCCCCAGGGGGTTGGAAAAAAATGGGGGGACAGATGTCCCAAAGCAGAGACTGTGCCTTTTTGGAGTGAGACAAGGCATCCTTAAAAGACAGCCCTAAAAGCAGCTCTGGTCCATGCGCAGTGGTGAGAGCACTGAGCATGGAAGGAAGATGTCACAAGCGGCAAAAGGACTTTCCGGGCGGTGCTGAGTGACATGGAAGCACACGAGGTTTCAGCGTGTTTCCAGGGGAAGCCTATAGTGCAAAAAGGACTCCTCTTCATGGACTGAAGTTTGAGTATTCTAAAGGGTGGTGGCAGACTGGGCAGTTGGTGATTTGGGGGAATGTATCGGATTGGGAAATTTTGGTGGTGGGGCGGAGGAAAGTGTTTTTTGTAGGGTTTTCAATTTTTTCCCTTATAGTTTTTTTTCCTTCTTTTCTTGTAGTTTAGGTAATAAAGTTTTCTTTATTTCTAAGCTGGAGCCTGCTTTGCTTATTCCTGGTCACATCTCACAGCAGACACCAGGAAGAGGGTATACTCATGGGGGCACTGGCTCTGTGCCAGGCCCAAACCATGACATTTCTCTGATATAATAGTCATACACCTTAGGCTTCAGGAGATGACAATCCTCTACTTAAAAATGTAAAATATAGCACAAGCTGGAAAGAAAAATAACTGCCTTGTTGACAGACTTCAAGTTTCTGTCAGCATGGAGGTCACTGAGTGGAGACAAATATCTTCCTCATGGGCTGGCCCAGGTACTCAGCATCCTCATCAGTCCCTGCAGATACACAGCAGATACACACTCACTTCTGGTAAACCACAGGCATGACAGAGGTTAGCAGGGAGGTCAACAAACACTAGAGACTGGGGCAAGAGAGCACTTTGAGAAAAGTGCATGAGTGCAGCTAAATGCCAGTTATACATCAAGGCAAGAGAGAGAAGAGGCATTCCTGCCTAGAAAACCAGGGTGTCTGAAAGGCGTGTTGGTCTTTCAGAGGAGAAGCAATCTCAGTGGAAAATGCTTTGGCAAAAAGAGTAAACAAAAAGATTATCCTGGAGAATTAACTGGGAGAGATCAATATTCAGTTGTTTCTTAGTACCACAGCTCTAGGGAGCAAAGTCCAGCAAGAGCAAACAGCAGGAGAAAAGAGAATTAGACCCAGACGTTTCAACTGGGAAATCAAAGAAGGACACCACTGGAGAATGACTGCTGAAGTACCTGGAAGAGCTTGTCTTGGCATCAGGGTGACACTGACATGAGAGGAATGCACTTGAGCTGTTTCTGAGGCTGAGAACAGGTGTGCAGGTGTATGAGTACCAAACTTCCTGTACAGCCTGTAAACCAGCAGTCAAAGAGCACTCAGGCTGAGATCTTCTCTTACACTTCTATTATCTATTGGTCTTGCAGAGCTAATAGGTTCCTGCTATATGGAGGGAATGCAAGGCTCTAAAGAGGAGCAATAACAATTTATGCAATTGCCTGTGTTTCAAGTGTAATACAGACTTATTATTTTATCACTGAAAATTATACTGAGCTTTTAAAATATGTGTCTGACTCTTAATTAACTCAATGTGCTTATCTTCCAAACAGTTATCACAAACAATTTATGAAGGTAGATGGCAGAGGAAGTGCTTTAGGGAATGACAAAGGGTGTTTGGAAGCCAGGCAGAATTAACTGTTGAACTCTGCAAGTAGTGAAGCATACTGCAGTGCTTGCTGACTTCCACATATGGTTTGGGCTTCCCAAAATTCAGGTTATAAGTTACTGTGCAATGAACTGAACCTTCCAAGACAAACAGTTGTGTGCATACGTCTGAATTAATCATAGGGATACAGGGTAATGTTAGCTGTGATTGATATAAGGTGACATTTACTGGAAATACAGCTTTAATTTTTTGTGTTAGTGAGAAATGTAGACACAGAGTACAGAAAGAAACAGACACAGCATTACCTCTTTCATCTAAGCAGCCAGACCACCAAGTAAAGCAGCCTGCCTGGTATCTTTGAAGTTAATGGAATTAATTATGCTGACTGCAGATGTGCCATTACAGAGGCATCTTCTGAAGATGTGGCTGCTGTCATCCTAATCCCCACCCCATACACCCGTGAAGTCCCATAAGGGCGGGATGTGTCTCTGAGACCCTGCACCCTGCCAGAGCAGTCATCCTCCAGCTCCCAGGTGTGAACACCTGCCCTCAAGGCTGTTCCCACAAACTCACTTTGAACAACATCTCTCACAAGAGAGCCAAACACAGAATGGCCACATTGATAAGTGACACCACGTCCAAAGTGTCAGTTTATAGGGACACAGAGAAACCCACATAGGGACACGACAGCCAGGCTGGATAGGAGGCAGCAGGTAAGTGCAGTAATTCACTGGAAGATATATGAGGCTGTGTTTCATATGAAAAGATCTGCTATATGCTTTGATTCCTTTTTCTTCTGACACTCTTAGCTGCAAATCACAACTATTCCACATTACAAATAACACATGCCATGGATTTGATCTTCTGATTCTGATCTAAGGGGTAGTTTTCATTTCACCAGAGTCTTCTCTTTTTGGTAAGTAACAATTCCCTAGACAAAGAAAGATTTTTTTCACTTAATCTTTTAAATTCTGGGATGTTTTTTCATCATGCCTTGCTTTGGTCTATGATCATCCTTCCTGTTTAAATTCTATACCACACAGCATTCTAAAGTTGAAGGTACTAAACTCCACACTGCAACCTCATACATTATTTCCTTGGAGTGGGAAGAAAGGTTTTGGGGAGTTAATTTATTTGAGTTAACCAGCCCAGCAAAGATGTGGGCTGGCTTTTTGGTTGGTATCAGCTGCCCAGTTTTTATTTGCTGATTGCATTAGAAATCAGCAATTGCTTTCGGTTTGGCAGAGCTTTCTTTCCTTGCTTAAAAAGTTATAAACAGAAGCTGTAAGAGGCATCTTGTGTTCTACTAGTTTTGAAAGCTGACAAAAATGTGGAAATAGAGATGCTTTGGTTTGTTGATTTGACCTCTGATAATTCTACAGTAAAATACAGAGAAAACGATTTTTATTGCATGTGTGAATTTCAGCTCAGATATTACAAAACCAGGAAAATGCTTTGGAGGAATTCTAAAGATTCAGTGTTTAGTCTTATTGTTTCTAGGAACCTCATTTTAACTATCCATGTTTTTTAAAAATATTACTTTGAGTAATACCATCATTTATGCTACCTTTAATTCAGACCAAATTGAGTAATTTTTCATAGAATCATAAAATCCTTTAGGTTGCAAAAAACCAGCAAGATAATAAATTCCAGCTGTTAACCCAGCACTGCCAAGTCTACCACTAAGCCATGTACCCAAGTGCCACATCCATGTGTTTTTTAATACTTTCAGGGATGGTAATTCCACCATCATGGGCATCTTGGAACAGTTCCAATGCCTGATGACCCTTCCAGCGAAGAACTTGTCCCTAATATCCAACCTGAACCTTTCCTGGTGGAACTCAAAATATTTTCTCTTGTCCTGCCACTTGTGACCTGGGAGAAGAGACCAACTCCCACTTGGCTACAACCTCCTTTCTAGAAGACTCAGAAGTGAAAAGGTCTCCCTGAGCCTCCTTTTCTCTAGGATAAAAAACCCAAGTTTCTTTAGACATTCCCCACTGGACTTACACCTTCCATTTCTAATATTTCTTTGCTTAGTCTTCATGTATAAGATATTTTCAGGAAGGAGAAGTCTCTTTGCATGTAAAATACAGAGTTTGGGAGGAGAGGGGGATGACAAAAAGCTTTTTCTTTAGCATATCTAATAGAAAAAATTCTGATCAGCTAGTATGTCCATTAATTTTCCAAAGAACATCAATAAACAAACTTTTCTAAAAAAT
This sequence comes from Zonotrichia leucophrys gambelii, assembly GCF_028769735.1. Lineage (NCBI taxonomy): Eukaryota > Metazoa > Chordata > Aves > Passeriformes > Passerellidae > Zonotrichia > Zonotrichia leucophrys. Next base: position 17,750,742 of record NC_088169.1, on the reverse strand, counting down.
CACTTCTGGTAAATCAAGTGAATTTTTTATGGTATTTGGATAGCAAAAGACTTCTAATCACATGAATACACATGCAAATGTGATCTGTGAGAGCAGTCTCACCTATAAAACTATATCTCAATGTAAACAACACAGATGTCTGAAATTCCTGTGCAAATTAATTTGAAGGAAGTGATGACAACTATGGAGTTTGGGAGAACCCATTCCAAAGTTACTGTGACAATGGCAGACAGGTGCCCTAAATTATGTACATGAGAAAATTCTGTTGACAAAAAAGCAATTCATCCAGGAGTTCTCTAGAGGTGCATTAGAAGTCAGACTGTGTTTCAGCACTTTCCCCAGGAGTCCTTAACAAACCAGGAAAGTGGGCTGGTTTTGCACAGCTTGGTTTCTGGCAGCCGGGGGGCCAGAGAAGGTGGTTTCCCTGAGAAGCTGCTGGAAGCTTCCACCATGTCCAGCAGAGCCAAACACTGATGGCTCTGAATATGGACATGCTGCTGGCCAAGGCTGGGCCATTTAGAGACGATGGTAACACCTCTGTGATTATTTAGGAAGATTAGTAATATATTTAGGAAGAAAATCAGAACAAAGGAGGCACAGATTTTTTCTTCTAGTCAGAGAACAGGAGGTGAGAACATGCGAGGGAAAACAACATGAAGACACCAAGGTCAGGGGAGGAGGTGGCAGAGGAGCTGCACTATGCACTGGAGCCGAGATTCCTCTGCAGGCCGTGGTGAGCCCAAGGTGAAGCAGCTGTGCCCCTGCAGCCCGTGGGGATCCATGGCGGATGCAGAGATCCACCCACATCCCATGGGGATCCATGGGGGATGCAGAGATCTGCCAACAGCACACGGGGATCCACAGGGAATGCAGAGATCGACCCACAGCCTATGGGGATCCATGGGGATGCAAAGATCCACCCACAGCCCGTGGGGATTCATGGGGGATGCTGAGATCCACCCGCAGCCCATGGGAATGTGCCCAGGCCGGAGCGTGTTGGTGCCTAGAGGAGGCTGTGCTCCAGGGGAGATCATGGGGAGAGGGGCCCCGCTCCCCGGCTGCAGCAGCCCGTCCTCGGGCCCCGCTCCCCTGTCCTTAGCGGGCAGCACCGAGGGCAGAGCCCCAGGTCAGAGCAGTTCTGGGAGCGCTGCCGGCCCTGAGGGAGCTCTCGCTGCAGCAGGGGCGGCTCGGGCGCTGTTCCTGAGGGCGGACCCAGGCCGGGGCAGTCCATGGAGAGCTGTCTGCTGTGGGAGTCCATGGAGAGAGAGCTGCCTGCTGTGAGAGTCCATGGAGAGCTGCCTGCTGTGGGAGCCCATGGAGAGCTGCCTGCTGTGGGCGGCACCCACGGCCTCACAGGGGATGGCTCCTCTACCGGGGCGGCGGGAGAAAATCTCGGTGATGAACTGACCAAAGCCCCATGCCCTCCCTGTATCCCTGCGGGAGGAAATCTCGTTGATAAACTGACCAAACCCCCACGCCCGGTATCCCTGCACTGCCGGAGGGAAGGAGGGAGAAGGTGTTTTAAGGGCTTATTTTACTTCTTATTATCCTCCTCTGATTCTGTTAGTAATAAATTCACTTTTTACTTCTAATTTGAGCCTGTTTTGCCCTTGGAGTGTTTTCTCCCAGTCCTTCTCTCACTCATGACCCCTTCATTCATTTTTTCCCCTTTCCTCTTCCAGGTGTGATGGAGCGACTGGGGAGGGGGGGAAGTGAATGACTTTTGTGGGTGCTTGGTGTTTGGCTGGTGTCAAACCACAACAGAAAGAAAGAAAAAAGAAAGGAAAAAAAGCACAAAAAGGGTATATGTACGACACATGAGACTACTTCAGAAAGATTGACAGAGAGAATGTATTCATGATATTACCTTCCCTCAGGTTTGCATCCTGTATCCAGCAAAAATGCAGCATTGAATCCAAATGCACTGAGTCTCAAGGAACAGCTAGTCATCCAGCTCTAGGTACACTGTATTCTAGAAATGCAGGAACAGCCATTAAGAAAAATGATGATACAGATGGGCAGAGTATGAGAATATTATTCCTCTCCACTGGTCCTGCAAATTTGTTCTGTGGGTTTTTTGTTTTTTTGGTTTTTTTTTTTTTTTTGTTGAATTAGTTCCCTCAAAGTCCCAGTGGAGCCCTCATAACAAAATAACCGTAATCCTTTTTTTTTTTCTAGTGTCATCCTCATGGAGTCACTTAACTTCTTTGAGACGAAAAAGAAGATTGAAAATATCAGTAAGAGCTGGGAAGTGGCTCGAGTATGTGGCATAAAATTTCACAACTTTTTGGACTTTTAATTGAAAATTATTACCTTTCCCTTCCTTTCCAAGGATAGTAAAGACAGATGATCAGCTTAGAGTCCCAAAGAAAATTGTGCTCAGCTAGATTCACTGCAACAGTTCAAACTTCCTCTAGGGGTGACTAAATGAGCCAAATGGGAAAGTAAGTTTTATATTTGTTCCCCACTGAGTTACTCCAAATCTTACTGCCTGCTATTATGGTATATAGCATACTGCCAATAGAGTCCCTGAGTCACAGATGCTCAATAAATATTTTTCATTCTTCATCCCAAGACTGTAGTTTTCAAAGAATACAGTTCTGAGCAAAGAACCATAGAAACAGTGTTCCTCTTCTCCATGATAAATCCTGATCTAACAAAATGATCTGGTAAGTAAGATAGACTGGCAAGATTTATCAATTTTTGTATGTGTCCTCCCTTTTGAAAGCATGTGTTAACAGGCTAAATGAGTTTCTAAACTTCAATCTTTCCAAAAATATGCAGGGAAAACAAGGCTGACCATAGGACTGTATACCATAGGACTGTAAAAATTCCACCTCTCTTCTGAAAACCTGCAGGACACTGAGTGCTCATCTATTCCCAGTGCTTATGCACTCTCTAAGCTGCACTTTACCTGGACCTGGAAAGTATCAAGTCTTACCAAAGTCCTGAATCTTATGTGATTTCACTTATCCTGGTCTTGGTCTTCAGCTGTTTTGAATAAACTTTCTGGATTTCCAGGGAATAGCCACCCCTTTTCTACACATAAGATCTGCCAGAAATGCCAGCCAGTTCTTTACCATGGCTATGCACACAGAATGGCAATTTTAACCTGTTAAACAAGTTAAACAAATTGTTGGGAAAAAAGCATGCCCTCCTTAAAACCTGTTTGTGGGCTTAATCATGCTGAAAGTACCTAGAGGGCTGAATATCCAGTTGGGCTGGAACAAAGAAGGAAGCAATTATACAGAGTTGACCAAAACCTGCATTTTACTACATCACCAATGCCAATACAGCATGAGCTCTTCAGCTCTATCTTCCAGAAAGGAACAATAGCTACAGAATAGGTAGCTTTGATGAACCCAGTATCCAGGACAGGAGTACAGGTAGTCAGAGACAATCCAGCAATTTCTTGAAGCTGGCAACAGCTTTTTACAGCTTTTGTGTACAGAGAGCCAAGAAACGACTGAGAAGGAGACACTGCAAAAACCATGAACATTAGAAAGCAATTGGAATCAGAATGAAGGGTGACTGCATTCCTTAAGATAGAAAACAAAATCATCTGGCTTCAGAAAGTCAGCCTTCCAGAAAATTACCTGGTTCAAATCTGGAAGGAAGAAAGGAGCTTCAGGGAGCTAAAATATCCTCAAAGAAATAGATCTCACATATGTGTTTTGTGGCTAACCAGATACCAGGCAGAGTGAATAAGGAATTGAAAAGATTAGATAATAATTTCTTGGGGGAGGCAGCAACATATATACCAGATCTCTCTGTAGTGAGGAGTTGGGTCCATAAATTAAATTAGGGGTTGAGATAGATAGATAGATAGATAGATAGATAGATAGATAGATAGATAGATAGATAGATAGATAGATAGATAGATAGATAGATAGATAGATAGATAGATATAATGCTAAATTAGCATAACTCAAAAGGAAAACCCACCTTCCAAACAAGGCAGAAGTTGTGAGCAATTTACAATAAGCAGTTTAATTGTCTCTAATCCTCCATATTTTCCATTTAAGTACTTTCTTTTATAGTGTTCTTGTAGTAAATTTCAAGATAAAAGCATTGTTGTTTTCCAAACAGCAGAAAATAAGCCACAGAGCCTGGAATAAAGAAGCTGCAGTTCAAGCATAAATATTAATTGCAACTGAAATATGTATCGCAGACCTGTGTTTTCAATTATCGCAGATAATTGAAAATATGGGTCATGATGAGAAACAGGTGATAGGGAAGGGTATTTATTAAGTGGAATCAACCAGAAGAAAAGATACTTGTGCCAGGGATGGGTAATGGTGTGGATTAGAGTCACCCTCAAAGATCTAAGATGTCTAAAGATATAAGTGTATATCATCATGATACATGATTTATCATATCATATATGATGCCATAACAAATTTCAAAGATGCAGTTGTCAGAAAGTGAGAAGGAGTTCCCAAAACCATGGGGCTTAGGATCACTGGGAAGTGGGGGTGGGAGTGGGACTGTTTGAATGATGCCAAGGAGCCATTCAGACTTTCTAAAAAAATTGAAATTCCCATAGCTGAGATGGTTAATGGAGGAAACAGAGACAAGAAAACCCACTAAAAGAAAAGACTGAAAAAAATTGGGCTGTTAGGGAGAAGCAGTAACAAGAACAGCAGGCATGTGGGCTGGAATGAACAAGTAGTTAATTACACTAGCAAAGGGGAGGAAAAGACAAATCCTTAAATATATTGCTTTTTCTGTCTAGTTTCTTCAGACATTGCTTGTTTCTTAAGGAAAGACCTTCCAGCACCTGTTCTGATTAAAGGGTATGGACTTCTTGCAACAAGAAAAAGTCTATTAATATCAATCACTGCTTCTCCACACAGGCAAATAATACTTTGTAAATGCCAAGCACTGTATTAAATAGCCATGTTAAAAACTCTAGGCAAAGAAATATTCACACAGGAGAGATTGTGCAGATGCAGATTGAAGCATGTATAAACTTTGCAATAACCTACACAACCCAAAAGCATTTCTGCCAATTATTGGAGTAATAATTACCAAGGATATTGACCAATATCCTTCCTTCTTTGTTTTTTGGGGCTATTTGATAAAACTCTGTGGCTTTTGAATGTGTCACAAACTGAGATTTTTCCTTTTCATTGTTTCCAGTAATTTCCCCTTTCTCCAATCTTCCATCACTCCTGTGAAGGCCATGATGACAATTCTACTTTTTCTCATCAGTAGACAAGTCTGCCACATTATGGCACAGTGAGGATTTGTTTTCAAAAAGTCCATATGCCCTCTTCTGAGAACTACTGAAGCCCAAAAATATGATCCTAATGAACATTAGGCTCTTATTGCATGACCCCATGTGCCATGGGCTGCCAGTCACTTGACAATGGTCTCTGTGTTTGTCTCTGACAATGCTGGTCTCAGCACCCTGGAGTCAGCACTCAGGAGTGTCTCACCCAGCTGCCGGGCCAGGCCACAGAGCTGTGGCATTTCTCTCCTGAAGGCCTTCCCTGGGGAGCCAAGACACATCAGCATGAGTCTTTCCGCATAAAAGGGAACTGTAATTGCCGTTTGCATTTTTCTTGTCGCAGATGAAGTGCATGGGTAAACTCCATTTTATTCTCAGGTTTTTCACTCACTCAGGTAATACTACAGAAATAGCACTGGTACCAGGAAATTGGGAGATCAATGCATCTTCTCCTAATGCTGTCTGTCTTGTGAAAACCTTTTAGACAGCAATTGAAGTGGGTTTAGATGGGGCACAATACAGCTTTTTTGAAATGTGTTACATGCTTTGTGAACAGCAAAGGATCAGGTGACATTTTATTACAAATTCCATTAGGTGATGGGTATACTTAGATTGCACAAAACAAAGCTCCAACAAGAAAAAATAAAGCAGAGCTGCTAAAGGCTTCCTTTAAGGATTGGGCTTAGAGTGGTAACACTTTTCTTTTGTAGTTTAGGCAGCACAAATTGTAATGCAGGTGCAAATAACAGTCTAATCCTTGTTCAAGTGGAGAGTAAGCATATTTAAGCAGCAGCTGCCCATTTATCTTTGAAAAGATACCTCTCAGCCAACTGAACAGTAACAGTGCTGAAGGATTTTTTTACTTTGCATGTTGAGACCATGAATTGTGCTCAGGATCAACTGAGTGAAAATGATTGCCTGACTTCTGACTTTAGAGAATGATTCAGCTCCAAATGGCAGACTCCTGATGGGTCTCTGCAGAAATCAAAGCTACCCAATTCATGATTACTCACAAGTCTTTTATTTCTTATTTTCCACTCCTTAGTTTTGTTTCGCCTGTGGTTTGATTTTAAATAATGAAAAGGTCAGTAGATTTCTGTTTCTTGTCTTTCCTTACTCTGCCCTCATCAAGTATGACCCAAGGTTATCTCTTTTTTGCTTTATCTGCCTCTTCATCTCACCAAATGTAACTTAGCAAGATTATTGTGCCTATGCAAAGAGGTAAACTCATCTCAGAAATCACAGGGCACATTTGTCTTTTAAGTTAGTTTCTCTTTTTAAAGTTCTGGAACTGACACTAGTTGAAAGTCTCATCTCACACAAGGAAGGCTTTTACATTGTAGATATGTGCATTGAAGTTGTCGCCCTGGCTTTCCTCTATGGTCAATGAAGAGAAAGAGGTACCTGTAGCATGATTCATCTCTGTCCAAAGAAGAATTAATCCAGTCTGGAAGTGCCTGTTCCTTCCCACTAACCAGTAAGGGACCCTGGGATTACTCACTCCTGTGTCATTCTGGTTTGGTCTGTCTCCAGTAGCACGCTGACTCTAAGCCCGAATGTTTATTCGAACTGTTCAGATAGACAGAATAGTCCAGACACATGGACAAATGATCCCACTCCTTTCTCCACACCAGTCTCCCCTACTATCTGCACCATGCACAAGATGTGCTCTGCACCCCAGCCTTTTTCCAAGGCAAGGAATGGAAGTGCCTGCACCCATCCAGTGATATTAGCTGGGTCCAGACGTTCACCTTTGCTGACCATGAGCCAGTACTGGCAGGACTGAGCATGCCACAGCCCAGTCCCACAGAAAATAAACAGAAATAATTTCCTGAGCTCCCTCTATAGCGTGTCATTAAAAAGCCTGTGCAATTCTATTGCCCATAGTACTTTACCAAGCTGTGTCCTTTGAAACAGCTCTATTATTCAGCATGCACCATATTAACCTGTGGATAACAGCACTTGAAACAAAGTCCTGTTTCTCCAACCAAAAAAAAGAGAGTATTTATTAATTTTGCCCTCATGCTGCTTTAATTCTTCAACAGATAGATTAAATTAAATTGGAACAATACATAGGGGAATTGAGACAAAAAAAGGAAGGATTGTTACACATGTGGTGTTGTCTTTTGAAGTACTTGATGCCTGATTAGATGAGAGCTCTTCTAAACAACAGCCTGAATTAGCACTGAATTACTTCAGGAAGCTCTGACTCAGGTTGTAAGTGGTGCACACATGAGAAAACTCACCCTGTGTGACATTGAAGGGTGCAGCTTGGAGCATCTGTCATTTTCTTTTCCTTCCCCCATAAAAATCCGTCAGGCAGTTTCATCTGCAGTGCAAAGGGCACATAGATCAGCACACTGAGCTGGTGCTGACTGGGAGAGAAGGTGCCCATCACTATGAAAGGAAGTTGTGCCAACTGGCATCCATCATGCCAACATCTCACACATAAGGAGAGACTGTTTATCAGCAGGATGGAGTGTAACACAGGACAGTCATTTTGTGATTGAAGGAGTGCCAGAAAATAAAACTTGTTTTAAAAGGAAGCCCTGTTACGTTTATATTTTTATCATCTAAGTGCAGAACTGAGAGATCAGTAGGCATTATACCAGGCATGAACTTGTAGCAAACACAGGAGGGGCACTTTGCATCTGTACATATTTTGTGTAGATGGTAAAAAAAAATGGTCATCATTGATAATGTGTATTTTTCTATCAAAGTAATTTTGCACACGTGCCAAAGACTCCTCAGTAAGTCAGTTAGTTCAGAAAATTCCTCCTGAGCACAACTGGCTCCTCTGCTAAAGCATGGTATTCACACTCATATAATGGACTCAATGACCATGAGAACTGCTAAATGTTTGTAGAAAGAGAGACTGAAGAATGAAAAAACATTTGCAAGGTTGCACTGTATTAGAAGAGCTGAGGGGTGAGATTTCCTGATTATCTTCCCCCAGACAGATCCATTAATCCTCGACTTCAATAACTATTGAGCACACTCTAAATTTACAGTACAACAAATTACTTTTGGGAGGAACATTGGCTTCAAGGGAGAGAGAAGTAGGGTGAAAGAAAAGAAAATAAGTCTTGTGCAATACTAGGGGCTTGTATTCTGCAAGCATTGATAAGTAAACAGAAACTCTAGGGTTTTTTTAAGAAACTGGTGGGATGAATTTTAGGAAAAATATTTTTTTCTGTGAAAAGAAGTTCCTCCATTATACATGACAATCAAAAGTTGTCAACACAGTGCCTGTCAAATAAAAATTGTATTTCACATGTAGAATAGCAGGGCACTCTAATACTTGCAGAAGCTGTAGATTTTCCACCCATGAACTCCTAATAAATTTCTTCTCACCAATTTCAATCTGTGTAAACTGCATTTCTTTCCCTGCATCTAGGTACTCACTAGTGTGTTTGCCTGCCTGGAGCTTCTTATGACTAAAGCCAGGCTGCAAGTTGTGAAAGATAGCAGGGCTCTCTTTCATGCCTGTTGTAAACACTGAATCCTTTCCTCTTTTTCTTTCCTGAGCTCATAGTTTATCTTTATTTCTCTTCCTTTAGTGACAAATTTCTGCAGTTGTGTCCCTTGTTAGGGAGCAGGAGGGATGCCAGGGGGATTTTCAGGATAGCTGTGCTCCCCAGACAGGGGATGCAGAATGGAGTGCTGCCCTCCTCCAGTGCCTCACACCCTCACTCATGGGTTTGTTCTTATCAACAGGTAGGAAAGCTGCCCTGTGACAGATGTCATGCACAGCCCTGGATAAAGGGTTTCAAGGTTGGTGCATTTTTCTTTTAATGCATCAAGAAGGGAGGGGAAAGCCCTCCCTGCAGACACAGCAAATGCCCAGCATCGCTCACTGCCAGCACACAAATGAGAATCATAGGTCAGCATCTGCTGTGTGTGGGTTCAGGTGGCTTTCCAGAAAAGACTCAAAAGCTCAGACACCTCTGGCATTAATAGGGGTTTTGTCAAAAAATATTTTCCTCTAATTTCACATCTGTAAATGAGAATAATTGTGCTCTCTCATCAGCAGCTTATGAATTATGTGACAGCATCACATTACAGAGCACACATTTGGCCATGTAAAGTTATGTATTTATATATGTGGTTGTGGCTGACCTCTCACTTTAGGATAATTCAGGGAAGGAGGAATTCCTTTTGTTTTGTTTCTCAGTTAATTTAATGAGAAGCATTAGCCTAACAGTGTAGTAGACCCTGGGTCAGGGAATGGGATTCGAGAGTGAATCCCATTCATGTATATAAACATCTCCTTCTTCCCCTCTGCAGCACATCATGCAAAAGACCTGTCCTTACTATATGTGACCAGTGAAAAGCTCAATATGCTTTCTTCTACCAAAATCAGGAAACTATCAATCATTTCTTCTATATTTTAGAAGACTTTTTATTTTAAGACTTCCTTGAATTTCTAACAGAATAACTATCATATGTTCATTTGACACAGGGATAATATATAGCAATAGACATAAGATGATTCTGCTGTCATAATGGGAAAAGAGGGAAGAAAAGAAAGCAATTAATAGAGCATCTGGGGATATAAAATAAACAGAAATCCATTCTCTTCCCTTCCTCGTCTATGACACCCACACACCAACACTTTTTTCTCTAATTTGCTCTTTTGCATGAGACAGGGTTTCAGATAAGCTCAAAGACCAATTACTTTCTATTTAGAATAGGAAACAACTAACTGAGAAATTGGATTTTAGGCTAACAATATGTGCAAGCCTGGTCATTTGTTCCAGAACCAACTTCAAACCACTGTGGGAGATATAATGTATGACCCAAAGAATAAAAGAGCACATTGCAATTTAGGCTACTTTTTGACCTTGTGTCTTTAATGGAACTAGAAGTCCTTTCTAATTTTCTGTTAAAAAGCTACCTCAGTTGTTCATCCTCTTCTCTGAAATGTCCTGGTACTTTTGCAAATAAGAATTAATCCCTGTGCCAAAAAACTTACAATACTCTATGGCCAAACAGGGAAAAGGAGGGTTCTGAGACAAGCATGAGAAAAGGACATCAGTTTTCAAGCTCAACAAAGCTAGCAAGAAAAATTTTAATATTTTTAATATTTAATGATTTAATAGCTGTAGAAAGTCTTTTAATTCCCTCCAGGTTTCCACCTAACACTACTTGCAACCATCACAGAAGCAGAGCCAAGATGTAGAGATCCAGCACAGCACTCTCAGCTGGTTTGTGTGTGTTTCTCAGGGAAAGGCCTTTGGACAGCTTCACTGTGTCTGCAGAACTGCCCTACCAAGTAGAATCAGACAATGATTAGTATTGAAAAAGGCTTCCAAGGTGGCCAACTTTGACTGATCAACATGTCAAGCAGACCATAGCAGTAAGTGCCACGTCCAATTGTTTCTTGAACATTCACAGGGATGGTGACTCCACCACGTCCCTGGGCAGTCCATTCCAATGCTTAACTATCCTTTCCGTGAATAAATTTTTCCTGATGTCCAACCTCAAACTCCCCTGCAGCAGCCTGAATCTGTGTCCTCTTGTACTGTCACTGTCTGCCTGGGAGAAAAGGCTGGCACTCACCTGGCTACTTTTCAGAGCATTGTAGAAAGCGATAAGGTCTCCCCGAGTCTCCTCTTTCCAGGCTGAACACTCTCAGCTCCCTCAGCTGCTCTTCATAGGACATATCCTCCTGACCCTTCACCAGCTCTGTTGCCCTTCTCTGGACTCACTCCAGCCCCTCAATTTCCTTCTTGAAACGAGGAGCTCAAAACTGAACACAGGATTTGAGGTGTGGCCTCACCAGTGCCGGGTACAGGAGGATGATCCCTGCCCTGGTCCTGCTGGCCACACTATTGCTGATCCAGGCCAGGTGCCATTGGCCATCTTGGCCACCTGGGCACAGCTGGCTCATGTTCAGCTGCTGCTGACTGGCACCCCCAGGTGCTTTTCCCCAGGGCAGCTTTCCAGCCACTCTTCCCCCAGCCTGTATCTCTGCATGGCATTGGTGGGAACCAGGTGTAGGACTCAATGCTTCACCTTATTAACCTCACAGAGTTGGCCAAGGCCCATCAATCCAGCCTGCCCAGATCCCTCTGTGGATCCTTCCTTCTCTCTAGCAGAGCACTCCCACCCAACTTGGTGTTTGTGAACTTACTGAGCATGCATTTAATCCCCTCAGCCAGATCACTGACAAGATACTGAACAGGAGCACCACAGGTGCAGTTTGGCAGCAGCAGGATGTTCCCTCTGGTTCCTTGCTCTGCTCATAGCAGTAAGGGTGAGTTTGACCACACTTGATTGTTAAAGGACAAAGTATGCTCTGCAAGGGATACAGACTCTAAGGTAGTTAGAAATCTAAATCTGCTAGGTATATCTCTTTAAGACATGGTAATGCCACATCAGCCCCTGGCCAAAGGCTTTTGGCAGGGGTTGAAGTTTTTTCCACGCAATACATGTTCTTAAGCTAGCAAAATTAATGCTTTTAAACCCCTCTTCTACAAAATCTTGTAAATAAATACCATCTTGTCAGAGCAGAGAATTGCTTGCACAATAACTCCATACTTTTTATCAAAACTTTTAATTTAAATTTTATTGTTACATTTTCATTAACAGCCTGGGATTGGGCAGTATTTTTTCTGGGGAGATGGCAGAACTGAAATGCTGTGTTTGATAAATGGGAGAACTGAGATCCCATGCTTGGTAAATGAACAATTTGGACTACTGCTTATCTCAAGTCAAACTAATCAATGATGATTGAAATGAAGTTATCATTTCAAAGTTATCACTTTATCATTTCTATCATGTACAGTGTTAAAGAGAGCTTTTTCTTTATGATATGCCACCATGTTAAATTAGAGTTTCTGGAAGATCTGAGTACAGCTAATGGATTTCATTTAATGAATATTGAATATGACAAAAAAATATAGGATGGGTCAGTCCAAAACTTCCCACAATTTTGAGCCAATTCAGTTGTGCCACTGCAACCACAACACAAACACAACAGGACACATCTGTTTAGGCAATAGCTCAACAGTTAAATGCCCAGGTCTGGGTTAAGACATGTTGAGTTGTTTCTTCTGGCTATGGTGTGCATGTGTCCTCTCTGCTCACCCTCAAATTCCTTCCTCTGTCTGAGGCACCCAGGCATGGCAGCAGCACAGGAGCTGTTCACAGTATTTCTGCAAACATCATTTTCTTTCATGCTCATGAACTTTTATGAACTCTTTGAACTCTTATTTTAAATTGTTTAAGTGCTTTGCCTCAAACACCTCCACTGGACAACCATCTCTGTATGGCCACCCTGACACTGAAAATGTCTCCTCACATCCAAATTGTATATATATATATCACTTGGGACATTTTACTTATTTATCCTAAAGACTAGTTCTGTTACCCCGATATTCACTTTTACAGAAGTTTTAGAGGCAGCAATCTTAGTTCAGCCTTTGTAGTGCTATGCTGAACATGAGCAAAAGTCTTTCATTTTTATTCTGAAAAGTTGCAGTCATGATCCTTTAGATATCCCCTTTATCTCAGTTTGCATCTATAATTTTTAATATCAGAGAATGAGCTCCATGTAAGGTTTCATCTTGTAGCTCATATTCTTACACACTATTTGACAGTATCCTATTTAACATAACATGGAGATTTAGTTATTCTCTTAGCTAAAACACCCAGCTCTTCCTCCTCCCTTGTTTATTCCCAGCTAAGCAATCCTTATGTGAAATATTTTTGACTCATCCAGAAACTCTCTCTTTGTAAGAAAAATTTATTTCAACTGAATTTTGAAAGCTAAAATAAATGCATTCAGCCATGGCACTTGATCTCCATCAAATTTTCTTATTAGCTTGAGGGTAAATGTTGAAAAATCAAATGTGCTAAAAGTTTTCCCTCTTCCCCTGAAGTTTGAATGGTTCTTATTTTTTGTCTCTGAATCAATGCTGTGAAGAAAAACTTGAATCAGAAACTTAAATCAAGACCAGAGGAAGACAAGTAGATGAAGAAAAATAAAGCCTATGCATCTAATAGGAAGCATCATTTCAGATAACTACTGTTTTATTAATTCAATGGAATTCTGGCAGTAGAAAAACATTAAGAAGAGAAATGGCAGAAAGAAAAATAAGATTACAAAATTGTGTCAAGATATGTCTTTAAAAGCATCATCATGTAAAAGGATAATTGACTGTATCCAAGAAGAATAAAAAGGAGTAATAAACCAAGAGATAACTAAAAGGCATTGTGCACTTCTGGGATGGAGGATCAATCATGTGAATCCACAGTGGAGAACAGATTGGGCAGCCAGATGAGCCACATAGCTGTTCCTGAGCTGGTTTCAAACACAAATTCTTCTGCAGGTGCTGCCATCTGGATATAAACCTTTCTTTGTTCTCCATTGAGAGATTTTCAAACTCTTCTTCTGCTCTGCCAAAAGAAGGGGTTTCAGCAAATTAAACACCAGATTTCTCCTGAGGTACCAAGTGCTAACAAATCCTTACACCTAGGAAAACATTTCTGAGCTGATGAAGCTGGGAGTAATTTAACCTTATCACACTTTGCACCTTGAAGTCAGTCCTGCCCTGAAGCCCAGCCTCCAGACACAGGTTTAAGGTGGAGCTGTAATGCCTAATGCCTCAGTGCATGATCATCTGTTATTTCATGACAGCCAAGTCACAATAGCCAGCAGAAATTCTCCACATGCCCACTGTTAGCCTTTCCCAAAAATGAAACGCTCCTTAAACCTTCTTTTAACTTCAAAACATTTCACTTGGAGCTTATACTATTAGATCAAAGTTATCGACAGTATTTGCTATTTCAACAACTTTTTATTGAGTATGAACTTCAGTAAGTAAGCAAGTCTCAGAAAAATCTCCTTTATGCTGGTCTTTTGGGAAGGTTCTGGCTATGCAGCGCATGATCTTACTTCTATCACCATGAGAGATACCACAACTCCTCACTCTGTTAGCTTGCCCATGCCAATCTCATGAAGTTCAAGAAGGTCAAATGCAAAGTTCTTCACCTGGGCCAGGGCAATCACCAGTACCAGGAAAGAGTGGAGGATGAATCCTTGAAGAAGGACTTGGGCATAGTGGTGGATAAAAAACTGAACATGGCCTGCAATGTGCACTCACAGCCCAGAAAGCTGACTCCATCCTGGGCTGCATCAAAGGCAGCACAACCAGCAGGTCATGGGAGGGGATTGTCCCCTCTGCTCTGGTGGGACCCACCTGCAGTGCTGCAGCCAGCTCTGCAGCCCCCAGTGCAAGGCAGGCTTGGAGCTGATAGAGCAGCTCCAGAGGAGGGCAAAGAGAAGGCTGGAGCACCTCTCCTGTGAGGACAGGCTGAGAGAGAGGGGGTTGTTCAGATGGCAGAAGGGAAGACTCCAGAGACACCTTAGACATTCAAATCCCTTCTAATCCAAACCTTCTTTAACTGGAGGATTCTGTAGGTTCATCAGAAGCTACAGAAAAATCTGAGGCAAGAAATAGCAGTTGTCTTTAGATATTTAAATTTTCAAAGTAAAACAAGGTATAAGAATTCTGGGGAAAAAAATTGTGGTTGTTGCACGATACAAGAGAAGAGCATATAGTAGGTTGCATAAAGAAATAATTTCTTGTAGCAATTGATTCCCCAGGAAGTTTTACTAGAAGATTTCAGATTGAAAATCACTTGAAAGGTACCTACTGCATTTGGACTGTGTTGGGTAGAAAAAGCAGTGTCTTTAGGCTGCTGACCTTGGAGAGCTGTAGATAACATCATTGATGATATTGGAGAGGAAAAGATAATGATAACATGATGTTGTTCTGTAGAAGAAATAAAAATGTGCTTACTAAATGGATGACCAGAATGGATGACATGCAACTGAGAGGATCTGTTCTGATCTGGTACCTTGCCGTTTATCTCCTTTGTTTTCAGATTAACAACATTTTTAATGACGTATCTCTTCCCTGTGCAAAAATCTGAGCTCCAATTTTTGACAAATACTGTGTTGAAAATCAGACGAGTATTTAGATTATGATTAGACCATAATGAAGCAAGGAAAATTTATTTTGAAAAACCCAAACTACAATAACTTCTGGAGGTTGTTTACACAGGAAAAGAATTTTCAGAGAATTCACAGAAGATTTAACCTCCTTTCCACTA
Source organism: Zonotrichia leucophrys gambelii (assembly GCF_028769735.1). Taxonomy (NCBI): domain Eukaryota; kingdom Metazoa; phylum Chordata; class Aves; order Passeriformes; family Passerellidae; genus Zonotrichia; species Zonotrichia leucophrys. The sequence continues at coordinate 17,735,387 of NC_088169.1, read as the reverse complement.
CTAAATTCTATTTAAAACTCTAAAGGATATTGTTTACATTTCTAATTATCACTCACTGGAGGAAGGCAATCCATTCCCCAGGGAGCAGTTTTTCTTTTGGCTCCTCTGTCTTTGCTGTGCACAGGTATCAAAAATGGAAACATCAGAAATAGGGACAGCATGAAACAAAAGCAACAAGAACAGGCATAACATAAAACTGTCAAGATCTAGTAGAAGGAAGCTGTTACTTTTTGTTCCAGTTTGAGTTCCCCACCCAAAGGATCCAGTGTCTTCTTGTGGAGAGCTCAAAATAGAGGGCCATTTTTTCTTTTAACTCCTTTTTTTACCTCATGTCTGTTAGATGTGAAATGTGAACAAATATGAAATATATGCTAGCAGATCTAAAATTATGCTTTTATTTTGTAACAAAAGATTGAGAGATAATAAATATAAGGATTCAAAAGTATATTGAGTTGGGAAATGACAAAAGTAACAAAGACTGCAACAAAGAATTTTTTTATCTGCAGATTTAACAATATGAATCAGTAACATTATGAAGTGACTGTCATTAAAAGAATTGACTTGGGACCCTCTGTAGGTTTGATACAGATGCCCCAGACACTTACCTGATAAGCAGATAAGCTTCTGATGATCTTTGCCCCTTTTCTCACCAGTGCAATCTACTGCTGAGCATGTATTAAATAAAGACTGCTTTTCCCAATGCAGTTTTATGTATCCTCAAGTGAACCATCAGTAAAAGAATGTAAGTTGTATTCCTGAGGAGATGTATATTTACTTCCTTCAGAAAACAGAGTTTAACTCCTAGCAATCATGTGAGTTGTACTGCCCCATATGTACAGAGGGAAGGACAGGGTGTCCCAGCATGTCAAACAGCACCCAGGTCGTTTTCCCTGTCTTTCCTGCTATTCCACCAAAATGTAGCAGTGGATTCTTTCATAGCAGCATTAAGGCAAGTCATTAAAAGAAAGTGAAGGAACTTACTGTCTGAAGGAATAAATCTCTAGATTCTTAACTAGAAATCCAAGACTTAGATTCCCACTGGCCTCTTTTTAAATATATAAATAAAGAGGGAGAAAAATGTGATATTTTAGGCTTCTTAACATAGAAGCTGAGTTACTGTCAAGCAAGAACATCTCTTTGGGTTGTTCCAATCTGAGCTGGCCCTCTCTCAGCAAGGTAATGTGGCAGTTTTGCCACTATCTAAAAAGAAAAGGCTCTCTGGCAGTGGTAAAAGTTTCTTTTTTTATTACCTGGTGACATGCTTGTGTTCCTGATGATGACTTCTGAAAACCCATGGTGCTTTTGCTTGGGGTATGAAGAACATACCAGAGTGCTCATACCTTGGCCATGAGCAGGGGCCCGGCTCCTCAGTGGTGCTCAGCAGCAGGATGAGGAACTCTGGCCATAAAGTAAAACATACATTCAATTCCAACATGAGGAAGAGCTCCTTTACACCGAGGGTGGCAGAACGCTGGATCAGGCTGTCCAGGGAGGTCATGGAGTCTCTCTGGAGACATTCAAAGCCCACCTGGTGACCCTGACTTGGCAGAGGGGTTGCACTAAATGATCTCCAAGGTCCCTTCCAACACTGACAATTCTTTGTTTCTGTGATTCTGGGATCTCATCACGGTGTATCACACATGGCTGTTCTCAATCCTAATGCATTCAGCTCTCAGGCACAACCAAGCTGCAGTAGCAAAATAGAGGGGATGCCCAGGGCACACCTGCCATGTGCAATGCTGACCTGTGGGGTAAAACAATCAAGGCACATTACCTTTTTTTAAGCCATAGTTAAGCAGTAGCATATGACAAGCAGTAGTTCATACTCCTCACTTCTGAGATTGTTCTGATGTATAACACAGCATTTAACAAGTATTTAGTGTGGATTTATTCTGAGAACACTGACATATACAACCTGTACTATATAATCACATTCACAAGTTAAAGCACCATAATTTTATCTTCTCTTTCAGCTGGAGAACATGTGTTGCCTTTGTTTGTTATCCAGACCTTTCAGATCAACCAGTGAGAATCATCAGTCATCTAAGATTGCTCAATTTACTCTCACATATTCACTACAGAGATTTTGGTGTCATTTATTTCCACAACAATACTATACTATGATCTCACCAGGGGCTTCTCTGCAAGTCTTTGAGGTTTTTTTTATTCATGAGGGTCTGTCTTTTCCTTGCTCTTCTCCCTTCTCACACTCTCTCTGGGTAATCTCACCCTTCACATGCAAGCAGATTTGCAGATCTGCTCCATGCTTGCCTACCACTGCCAGCAAAAAGCTGCTGTGGCTGGCCTGCCATCAGGCACAGGCAATGTTATTTTAGCTGATTTTAATTACTGGTGGCTGTTGAAAATAGTCTGGAATTCTGGGAATCAAGATCATTGAAATTAAAGTAAATTGAAAGATAAACACAACTAATGTTGTAATTAAGAATTCGGACTTCAAAAGAGTTTGTTTCTTTGTTGGGTAATTTTTTTTGAGAGAGAGAAATTAAGGGTTCTAAATGAATGCATAGCTAATAGGAATGATGTTCGGTAAATAACAACAAATTTGGAGCAAAAACTCATAAATGCAAATACGGCAGGCCTGAAATATATCCTCCCTAAAATGCATCATGGAAGAGGAAAAGAAGAGCAGAAGATTAACTGTTTTCCACTAAATCTATGAAATGAGAAATGGTATGATAAAGAATAGCACAAAAATAAACTAATTCAAGAGACAGAGAGGGATAGTAACAGGGAAAAACAGATTAATTGCTTGGGCAACAGTGGCAAATATTTCAGCTTTGGTAGCATGCACAGCTTCAGGGCAAATCTTGAACTTTTGAAACAAAGCCAGTGAAGCAAAAGGAAAACAGGATAAAATGTACTATGAGCTGTCAAATGTGCTTCATGGCACCTAGTATCTCTCTTCAGTAAAAAGCTGATTTTCAAAACCTAAAAATATTTCTAAACTCTAAGATGGATCTTATCTATCTGGATTTTCATGGAGTAGGTGACAAACTGTCCCATATCATAATTTATTGTTGAAACTGGAGTAGAAAATATAAACAGAAGAACTATAAAATGATAAAGTATAAAATGTATTATATATGATATTAAAATGAAAAATTCAATGTGGATTTTTTTCTTTATTTTCTGTCTTTGTTTACTTTGTTGTTGTCATCATTATTATTTCAGAGAAGAAATTCTGTCTAATACTGAAAAAGTAAATAGTGTCATGCTGGGAGTTTCCCAGGGAAGGCTTCAAAGATATGGATGAAAACTTGCGGTTTCTCTTACCTTGTATTTTCACAACAGACCTGACACATGCATGGGATATTTTTCATTGAAGTTTACTAAAAGTAGGTGTTTGGGGTCACCATTAGTTCAAAGAAGGTTTGGAAGATTGTACAGCATGAATGGAATGACTTTGAAAGCTGGAGTTCCAGGCACGGACTGAATAACACCTCTGCAATTACAAGTTTGCAGGTTTTGGAAGTCTGACTAGAACTTCTGTTAGGAAGTCAGCACTGGAAAAAGATTCAAGAAATACCTGAATGTATCATATCCATCACAGAGTTGTTATAAGTCATCAATGCAATGAAAGCTGAAGGGAAAAAAAAATCAAATGTGATCTCAAAAAAAGTCAAGCAAGAGATTTCTAAAAGAGACATTCTGAGGTAAAGAAACTTGTGCAGTATAAAAGGAAGCTTGGCTCCTAATGACATGCTATAACATGGTTATTACTGGTAGCCAAGGGCTCATCTTAAATCAAAAGACTCAAAACCCCAAGAGATGCCAAAGATAAAATGTAGAAAAATTAAACTCTTTTCTTCTCCATCCTCAGTACTCTTTTGCTTCTGACAGTATTTTTAGCGTCTTAAAAGTTGAGCTTGAAGCAAGATTTTGGAGTTCTCATCACACAGAATTGTTGCTTCAAGTGTTGCACAAAATTGCACGTGCAATCATTTGAAATGTGTCAAAAGGACTTCTCAGTGATCATGTCACTCACTGATTCCTCTGCAGCTTATGTAGGGCATCCAGGCCAGCTTTACACAAGCTAGCTACTGGGAAAGAGGGAAAACCTGTGAGGGTGCCAAAGGCAGGGGAGATATGATGTTATGACTGCTCTGGTAGCTGCCTCACATCAGATTGCCACTGCAGCAGCAGCAGCCTCCAGTCCCTCAGCCTGGCTGAACCCGTGGGGAAGTCTGCAAATCTCTGAGGTTCAGAGCGCTGCTTTATGTGTAAAATATCTCAGTGCTGCTTTATGTGTAAGATAAGCCAATGCAAAGTGGGTACTAAGGACTCACTTGTTTTCTGCCTTTGCAGAAAGGAGTATTTTTGCCTAAGAAACAAATAGCCAGAGTGCATTGTTTACCTGACATGCAGTAAACACTTAGATTTGCTTCTAAGTTACTAATGAGATACATAATTTGTTTTATGTTTCTGTAAGAAGCTCTAGAGGATTGACCCCGGCTGGATTTCAGGCACCACCACAACCTCTCTCTAACTCCCCTCTGCAGATGGACCGTGGAGAGAAAATATAACAAAGGGTTCATGAAATAAAGACTGGGAGAGATCACTCACCAAAAACCACCATGGGCAAACCAGACCAAATTAGAGATATTAATTGAATTTATTACTAACAAAATCAGAGCAGGATAATGAGAAGCAAAATAAGACCTTAAAAATACCTTCCCTTTCTCAGCTCTACCTCTTCCCCTCACAGGGGAACAGGGAGATAAGGAATTAGTATTATGCTTGATTCATCACAGGTTGTTTCTCCCACTGCTCAGGGAGAGAAGTTGTTCCCCTGCTCCAGTGTGGGGTCTCTCCCATGGTAGACATTTCTCCATGAGCTTCTCCAACATAAGTCCATTCCATGAGCAACAGTTCTCCACAAACTGCTGCAAAGGGGATCACTCTTCCATGTGGTGCAGTCCTTTGAGGACAGGTTGCTCCAGAGTGGGTCCCCCATGGGGTGACAAATCCTACAAAGAAAAATGTTCCTGAGCTGCATTCTCTTTTCAGGTCCCTGCCAGGATTCTGTTCCAGCATGGGCATCCCACAGGTTCACAGCCTCCTCTCAGGCATCCACCTGCTCCAGCATGGTGGATTTCTGAGTCCCTGTTGTTCTCCATGGGCTGCAGGGGCACAGCTGCTTCACCACAGTCTTTACCATGGGCTGCAAGGGAATCTCAGCTCCAGCATCTGGAGCACATCCTGCCCCTCCTTCTCCCCTGCCCTTGGTGTCTGCAGAGTCGCTCATCTCACATGCTCTCACTCTGCTCCTCTCTGGCTGCAATTCCTTCTGCTCAATAACTTCTTTTGTCCCATCTTAAATCTGTTATCACAGAGGTGTGACCATGATTTCTAATTGCCAGCAGCACATACATCTTGGAGCAGCCAGGGATTATTTTTATCAGATGTGGGGAAGCTTCTGGCAGCTTCTCAGAGAAGGCACCCCTGTAACACCCCTGCTACCAAAGCTTGGCCATGCAAACCCAGTAGGGAAGGATTAAACATACAACTTCAAGCAGGTATTGAGAAATGGCCATGAAAGGCCAGTATGCCAGACAAGCACAGCTCTGCAGCTGCCAAAAGCATTTTTCCACAGGGGAGAATGTGAGGATTGCACAAAAATGAAAAGGAAATAAGCCTTAAATAGAAGTAAACCTCCAATCGGATTTGTATCTGTGAGGAGAAAGCTAAAAAATCTCTTTGAAATAGGAAGCATTTGAGGAAACAAAAGTTGGTAAGTGGAGATAATGCATACAGGAACAAGTGCTATCAGGGCATTTCTTTGTAAATCATATTTGTATAAGGCCATTGAAAAAGATGAAATGAAAGACTGCTGTTGTAAAAGGACAAAAAAAAAAATAGTGAAAGGACAGTAAAGACCTTTTGAGACATATTGTGTTATAATCAAGTTCTCAGAAATCTATAGCAACGATCAAGCTAATTCCTTGAAATGCCAGAAGTAGCTTTCCATGGTAGGGTGGAAAAGTGTAAGTGAATGAGTATGGAGAAAACAAGAAGCACACTCTGAAGGGGAGTTTCCTCTATGCCAAGGAAAGCCCTCTTCTAAAACTACTTATCTTCCCTGGCAGTGCCCAGGCAGGGAGGCAGATGCCTGGTGAGCTGAAGGCACCCTGAGGCAGGAGGAGCTGTTTCCCGGCCGTGCAGCCCAGAGCACAGATGCAACATGCAGAGGAACATCTGCCCCTGTGATAGCAGAGAAGCTTTCCAAAACATTCACTGTTTCAAATGTTCATCTCAACAGCCCTTCAGCTGCCTGCACCATGGCATGTGTCCTGTTTTCACACCCCAAGGCATGGACTGTGATGCTCTGGCAGCAGGAGATGCAGGTGTGAAGATGGCTCCAGGAGCAGGGAACACAGGCTGTGATGGATTTTTGCCTGTGGGACAGGAGCTGAGTCAGGCAGAGTGTGCTGAAAACACTGATGTCAGGTGGTAAAGGTAGAGGATTTTGGAGGAAGTGGTCTGACCTCCTGCCCCCTCCCAGTGTCAGAGAAGCCAGAGGGACAGGGATGACACAGGAGAGATGCAGCCAAGGTTGGTTGACAAAAGGACAGTAGAGACAGATGGAGGATGACTGGCACTGGAAGGGGAGATACAGAAAATAAAATCATACCTCCAGAGAGGACAAGGAGACCCCACAACTGCCTACAAGTGGGTGTGGGAGGCACCATGCTGCCAGCCAAGGGTTCCTAAAAGGAATGAGCAGGGACTGCTCCTGCATGCTGATGGCAACTTCCTGACTAGGAAAGAGTGTCCTTATGTCATCAGTGTTTACAAACGTATTTATGCCTATGCCACATGGAGCAATCTTTAGCTCAGTCATATTTAAAGCTCATGACAACATCTGCAAATGTAAGGCAAAGGTAAAAATAACAGCACGGATGTAGGAAATTGTTTGAAACAGACAGGAAGGTCTTTTGAGCCAGGAATGCTAAAGCAGCAAAGATGATGTAGGATGGTTTACCAAGGAATCCCCCGTGAGTTCCTTTGTCTGAAATGGGCAGAATGACTGAGCATGAGTGAATCTCACCTAGCACACTTGGTAGGCCAGCTGGTTTATTCAGAAGGTTGGAGCTGCTGCAGCAAAGCAGGGCATCTGTCCCACAATCCCACTCTGCTCAGACCAGCCCCATTCCACAGGAGAAAGTCCAGGAAGAAAATACCAAAAATTTGGAGCCACTTTTTCTAGCCCCAGTTTACAGTAGGCATCAATGCTGAGATTTACATTTAAGAGGCAGCAAGCAGCAGACTTGTCTACCTCTGTCACTGCCAGGCAACCTGGACATAGTCTAAACTTATCACATCACCTGTTCCCAGACACCTGCACAAGAACAGCATGGACTTTACCTGAAGTGAGTTCATGTCTATCCCACGTGTAGTGAAGATCTGTCACTTTTATTCAGCAGCTCTCAATGGAACATTGGCCTGCATTTTGGTCAAAATGCCACTTGGCAATGTCAGAAAGACCAAGCATTGCCCAAGGGCTGAACCAAAGCATCAGAAGGTAGCTCACAGTAGCACTCCTTAACATTATTCCAGCAGAAGCCATCTGATTGACTTATTGATTACCTGGAAATACCCTTTAGCAGGATCTACTGGGGAGATAACAAGAAAGAGCTTAGGCCTCTTTTGTAAGCTTTATTAGAGAAAACAAATAATCACATGAACAACAGAGCTAACAAAGCTCAGTGGCCATTGCCATCTGTTCCATGCAGCTGGATTTTGCTGCATTGACAATACCTCTGCTCTGTAAAGACACTACTGCAGTCTCTGTCCTTCACCTGGCTATAACTTGGGCACTTATTTTCATGAAACTGTCCTCTAAAGTAGCTTGAAAGTTCCCTGTAGTTCAAAAGCCAGCAGAGTGGAATAGACACACAGGTATATACAAACACATAGAGGCCAAGGAAGCTTCATTTCCTCTGAGGATCAGGCTGAAGAATAAGCTGTAACATTCATTTCTGAGAGGGACAGGAAGAAAATCCATCAGTAGAGAATTATAACTAAAATGTATCCCCAAGTGATACTGATCTCAGTACTCAATTGTGTGTTAGATTGCTAAAAGAGCATCTGTTATTTTCAGGTGCTTATTTCACTTGCTTATTTAACTTGGAGAAGTCGTCATGTTAACAGTCAATGATGGAGCAAATGTTCAGAATAAATTATGTTCGAAGACCAGATTTCTCTCTCATGGCCAGCCTGTGCAGTACAGCCCACTTGAACTCTGAGACTGGGTTTGCATTAAAAGCTCCATAAGCCCACAGCAGCATGGGAATCCCATCCTGAAGTGCTGGGAAGCAGAGGATGTGTCATCTATTGCACACAATGTTGCATTCGGCACACCAGCTCTTTCAAGAGAAAGAAATAAATATCATGCCAATCTTACCTGTCAGATACTGAAGGACTGTCAAATCCAAATTTCTCAAATACTTACATTGTCACATGACAAGGCTGTCACTTGTGATTGATGGTTCTGACATTTCAGAGCTTGTTTGGGGTGGCATGACGCTTGTCGGCCTCCCAGAGAGTAAGGAAAAAGCTGGGAAGAGCATTCCAGGCTAGGCAAGCCCACTCTTAAGGAAGAATTTTTTGCTTCGATTTACTTTGTTCCTACCTTGGCTGGGTCTCAACATCAGAGCCAGAGGACAGGTACGGGTACCCCAAAAGGGAGAGAATTTCTCTTGGGCAGGGGAGCTCTGGCACTGGCAGCCTCTGTTCCTCAGTGCTGCAGAGGGATCTGTGTGTGCTCAGAGTGCTTCTCCCTGATCCATAGAAGGCCTCTTGCAGGGGGAAGGTTGTCAGGGAAAGGGACAATTGGTGAACCTGAGGGAAGGGCCCAGATCTGGCAGTAATGAGGCTCAAAACATGACTCTTTACAGTTTTGGTACTTTTAAAAAGCGAGGAATCTGTGGCCTCCCTGAAGTGCAATGTATCTGGCACAGCTGGTTATGGACATAACAGAGGGATTCAGCTTTTTCATTATGTCATATCATATATAATACATCATTTCATATCATATTGACCCCTTTCTAGATAAAAAAACATGGAGGTGCTGGAGCACCAAGGAAAGGAAACAAGAGTTGTTGAGGGTTCTGAAGCACATCTTATGAGGAACGATTAAAGAAACAATGATAGGCCTCAAGTCACACCAGGGGAAGTTTAGATTGGGTATTAGGAAAAATTTCTTCACTGTAAACATGATCAGGCATTAGAACTAGCTGCTCAGGTAAATGGCGGGATCAGCAACCCTGGAACTGCTCAAAAACAGGGGGATGTGGCAGCTTGGGCGTTAGTGGTGAACGTGGCAGTGCTGGGTAATCAGTTGGACTTGGTGAACTTAGTTGTCTTTTTCAACCTTAACAACCTTATGATTCTATGATAACCATATCACATCTTTGTCCCTGGACAAAGATGATGTGCCTCAGCACCAGCTTTCTGGCTGGGTCCTGGAGAGGGCTCTGGTTGCCAGGGTACAGATGGCAGAAGTGCCCTGTGCATACAGTCAGCTTCAGCTCCTGGGCTTCTATTTAGAAGCAGCACTTTGTGTGACTTCATGCATTGGGACACAAACCAGACCACTCATTAATATTCTGCCAACAACAAACCTCCTTTCCTCAGTAGAAACAAAATGAAAAAAACCACAAAATCCTGTTGTTATGTCTTCCCTCTATTACTCATTCTCCCTGTGGCAAGGAATATCTGATCCTGGTAGATCAGCTGTGGCAAAGCAGTGCTGTCAGACAGGAATTGCCTTGTCAGATCCTGTCCCTATCTCAGTGACCCCATGAAGCTCCCAGGATATTCTGCAGCCAATCCCTACAGTGTCTCCTCTTCAAATATTTGGTTTAGAGACACTTTAGCTCTCACTGCCACTGCTTCTGCCCCTGAAGCTAAGAGCCCAGATCTCCCCCTTTCCTGTGATGGAGCACCTTTGGTCAGTTTCCTGGTTCCTTCTAGAATTCATTTTTGCACCACGTCTCACCTGATGCCACTACTCAAGCCAAGAAATGTCCCCAGGCTGCTTTCTGAGTCTCTCTATAGTTTTGCTATCATGCTGCAGCAGGTTCTTGGTACTGCCTGCACCATGCAAAGCCGTGGTCTGCTGAGCAGCACTGGCAGCATCACTATCACCCAGCCATGGAGAGGGAACGTGCTGGTTCCAGGCACATCCCTGCAGGTGGGCTCTGGGTGGGTGCTGCTGTGGGGAGGGGGGCTAGCATGACTCTGAGGGTTGAGATTAAGTGTGTGGTGGGGCTGAGTGGAAGTTGGACTTTTCCTCAGTCCATGGGAATCCGTCCCTGCAATAAAGCTGCTTCTTGGCTTGGGGTCTAAAGAGCACAAAAACATGTCTTTCTGCAGGATAGGAGGAGCAAAGCATGTCTGCGATATTTGCAGATGGTTTTGGGAGAGCCTCAGTCCTGATGCCTTCAGCCAGGTCACTGTTAGAAAAATGAAAGATGAGCTTAGTGGAGCACAAATCTACAGTCCCTCCTCCAGCCCACTCTGCCTCAGAAGACTTCCAATACTGGCCCAGGCAAAGGAGAGCATTGAACAAACCAGTATCAGATGGAGACAGCATTGGTGCACAGACCTCTTGTTAGACTCTGCATGACTACTAGCCTGCCCTCCCATACACTAGTTCAGGAATGAGAGAGTTAGAAATCCTGTGGAGAAAGCAGAGAACTGGAGACAGTTCATCAAAAGCCTTACAGACACATGTTCCTGTCCCATCCCAGATTTTTGCCTCTTTTATTCTTCCTCTACACACAAGCAGGAGTTTGGGTGGCAGAAACTAGTAAGAGGTTAATTAGTGCACAGATTAATGCTGGATGTCACAGGGTCTGTCCTAACAGCTCCATTACATGTGACAGGGTGCTGCACTTGCTGGCACAAACCAAAGCTCCCCTCATCTTTCTGGGTTTTTCCTTATTGTGTTCTGCAAATAAGGCCTGCCTCATGTCTGTCTGTCTGTCTGTCTGTAAGTGCTCTCTGACACAGAATATTCCACCTGTTCATGACTCAGCATCTCAAAAGAATGTTATTTCCAGCATGGAAATGAGCACAGTCAGCCACAATAATTTTTTTAATTAGTTCCTTTTAAACCTTTAACACTATGATTATCCTTGCATATATTGAAAACACCCTTTTTTGCACTGACTTTTTTTTTCAGTTCAGATTTTGAGCTTGGTTTTTTTTTTTTTTTTTTGCTGGGGGTTTTATAGGGCTATTCGCACTCCTGTAAAAAAAAACACTGAGAACCAAACCAACAACCACACACTGAGTGAGACCTGTTGCAAACACTTTCAGTGTCAGATATGCTGGAAAATCCAAAGAGAATATAGTGTTGAATATAATCCAAAGAGAATAGAGTGTTGAAATGAGCTTCAGTAAGAAATGTTCCTAAATGCTCTACTGAGGATTGTATTGAGTATTTTAGATTGATTTTGAATATGGTTTTTTTCCCAGATGGTTGAGGAAGGATACTGCTGAGACAGATAACAGCTTTAAATGCACATGCCTATTTAACTTGACAGCTTGCAAACAATGGAGTGACAAAGTTCATGAGCTGCACGAGGAGCCATCTCAAACTCTCCACAATTGTAATTTATGATCAGCCCCCACCTTGTGAGCCACAAATGCACCTGCATGGGCTGTATTGCTCCCTCACAGTGGGTGGGGATTTGTCTCACAGCAAACCTGATGTGTCTGGGGAGGAGGGCAAAGGCTTCCTTGAGACATCAGACTCCATGAGAACTTGGGGTGCCTGGGCCAGCTGTGCAGGAGGGCTCTCTCTTCCAGGGCATCCAGCTCCCTGCTCAGGGCTGTGCAACACATGATGTACCCCAGAGCCCCAAATTAAATGCTCTGTGCTTAGGGCCTAGCTCTGGTACCATGGCACTGAGGTTGTGGGGAGGGCCTCAGTGTTCCATGAAGGGAGAACAACTCCATGGAAGGGTGCATGGCAATGGAATGAGGCAGCCTGCATGCAGGTCTGAGGAGTGAGCAGCCCGGCTCTCATGGAAATCTCTGGAGTCCCTAGTGCTCGGGAAGGAGAGTAGCTTCATGGGAGGGTACCCAAATGGATGGAACCTGGTTGAGGGAAAATAAGAGCAAGAAAGCTTTTACTCTCTAAGGCACTGGCGAGAAGGATGCTTGAGCTGCAGCACAAGAGTACTGTCTCCCATTGCCTGCTTGTTGCTTTTCTGGGAAAATGGGCTCTGCCCACTAAGTAAACAGAACCACAACAAATAAATACCTCAGCAGACAAGTCCAGTTTTATCCTCTCCACAGAAACAATCTGAAATATCTCTGATAAAGCCAGCAGCTCAGGCTAAAGCTGGGCCACATGATTCACATTTTATCCTTTTGCTTATTTTTTCTCAGCAATCGATGCTCGAGGTTTTTCATCTTCATCTGTATCAAAAGCAGATCTTTTGTTCTTCTCTATTGCTTTTGTTCAATGTTTGGAACAGAAAATTTATTTGTACAGAGCTAGGTAAGCTTTGGTGTTTCTCAATGTGATTTTTCAAGTGCATAGTGTTGCTGTTATATATTTCCTTTTCATCAGAAAGGCAAACTGGTCTTTCTTTTCTAATGCAAGCCTAAAAACTGACTAGGTGCCAGTTTCTGGTTTTCTGTTACTGAGTTCCAGCTGCAGAAGTCAATTTGCTGGCATGCAGTCTAAGTTCGGGCTCAGATGAAAGGATACTGCAGACAGCAGAGGCAGAGGGTTTGGCACTGAGAGGTTACATGCATTTCCTATTTGTAAAAGGATCAGTCTGCCCATGAAGGTCATTCCAAGGAGAATTCCAGCTGTTACAGTGCAGAAATTATGAGGAGGGATAGAAGGATTCCACTTAAACAAGTGAGAATGAGCAGAAGAAAGACCAGGAAGAAGTAGGAAAGGGAATCTGCAAGGGAACAGCCATTTGAAGAAAAGAGGAATAGAATTAGAGGGATAGCAGCATAAAAAGGAAGATGAGATGGGGACCCAGGTGTGGGGATTTGGGGTCTGAAATGCATGGAGTGGGTACCATGATGGGGGTGGGACAAGACACATGCAAAGCATTGAGTGAGCAGGCAGGAAAGGGAGTCTCTGTACTTGTATTCACTTGTGCCCCTGGGACCCTAAAAAGCTTATTTTGATTCACAGTAGTGAAAAAGACCTCCAGTGGTATTTTTAACTAGTCTTCAGGGCAATTAAAACAGTGGTCAAAACTCAAAGTGCTGTATTGTGAATGAGAAATAAGACATGAGCACAAATTGTATCTTTAAGAGGCCACTATAAGTTGCAATCCCCACTGTGACAAATAGAAAAGTTCATCATAATCTCTGCCCAGCTACTGAGCACAGGTGCCTGATGTTCCATAATGAGGAATTCAGACTCTGCTGGTTTTGTCACCAAACTCATCCATTGTTTTTCATCTTGTTAAATGGTGTATTCAAAGTTACAGTTTGGAGTCCTTTATATCCTTACAACTCTGCACATCTATTTAGTGAGTAAAAGAACACAAATCTCACTGCAAATTGCCATTCTAGGTATTATGTCCTCATCCTACTTACACCAGTTTAGTCCAGCCTTACCTCACTGCCCCTCAGACCCCAGGCTGCTGGGTAACAATCTTGACACCCCAGCTATTACATTTTTTCAGGCTAACTTGCACATTGGATGTAAGGTAGGTATTCAGATACAGGTAACATTTACAAAAGGTTCACTTAAAAGCACATATCTTCTCTTGCCTGGCAAATCAGGTTCTAGCTAAGCCTGAGAACAGAGGAAGAACTTCTGCATCGTATGTCTGGCTTCTAAAATGCTCTTGCAATATTGCAATACAGTTCTTCCCATAAGAGAGATTAAAAAAAAAAGAGAGATTAAAAAGTCTAAGGACATGAAAATCAAGCAAGATTAACAGCCACTAAGACAGATGTGCAGCTACCTCCTGCTGATCTGTCCCACAGCAAAACCTTTCATTTTGAGCTTTACTTCTCATGTGTTCTCATGCATGTTTATATCCATTTCCTCACCTGCCAGGGAGAAAATTGTCAAGATGTTCTCAATTTTGACATCAATACAAAGTCTATTGTATAGATAATTGTCCTAGCTTGCTATTTCCATCAGAGCATTTATGCCTTACACCCCACTGCATCACATCAATGTAACTTAATTGGTCTCTGCTGACCAGGTATTTTACAACCCAGGTTTGCTATGTGTAAATTCTTGCATAGTAGATTTCAAATCCTGTCCTTACCTCACAATACATGTCCATCACTTAATTAATATTTGTTTTTCATTTCCATGCCAGTGATTTTTCCATAGAGCCTTCACCTTAAAATTTGCTTTCCCAATGCCTCCAAAATTACTTGCTTGTCTGCCTTCATGCTCCTCTTTTTCATATCACTCTTTCTTTTGTTTTGGTTTCTCAAACCTTTTACCACATAAATCACTGTTGTGCTGCAGTCACTGTTTTACTCATTTGTTCTCTGGCACACAGTATCAGGATGAGGTTCTTACACATCATTTATTTCATTGCCTTGCAGTTCTCCCTCATCTAATCAGCTCTCAAATCAAGCTTTGGTAGCCTCTGGAGAATGGGTTCTATGTTTTCCCTCTAACAGTGATGATGTGAAAGGTGAAAACATTGTAGTCAGTTGAAAAGAATGAATGTATTAATTGTCAGGCTCTAAAGCAACTTTCATAGAGCCACTCTTCTTGACCACATGCAGAGCAGTGATTGCTAATACTTACATATCTAAAGATGCATGAAACAATACATATTTGTATGAAAAATATTCTATATTTTCTTTCTTGTGATTTTCCAATCAAGACAGAAATTACTCCACCACCATTCAAATAATCTGTTATCTGCAGTAAATAGAGACAGCAATAACCTACAAAAACTCTCATTCTAATTTTCCACTTGGTGAACAAGACTAGTTTTTTTTTATATTTTGGTATGTTCTGAATGTTATTCATTATTAAAAAGACCATGGTAATCATAGCTACAACCTTTGGAAAATAGAAACTAATCTCTTCATATGCAAGTGAATAGCATTTGTCCCACTGGATGGTAAAATCTTGAGTTCAGGTAGTGTGAAACAAAATAGTTTCCACTTTTTGAGACAGAAAGGTTAATTTAGGTTAACTGATCTTTAAGACTTGTAGTGTTTTGTCTTCTGGCTGATTACCAGGGTAATGTTGAATTTGATTGCATTTTACTGAAGAAGAAACTGATACCCTTGATCCAACAACCTTTTTCTTACCTGACCTGTCCCCTTACTCCCTTTCTGCGCCCATTTTAGGGGTTTTAAGTGTTCCTAATTGAAATTCAAATATGAATACACTTTTTTTTTCTTTCCTTCTTTTGTCTTCATCAAGGAGGTATCTGAATACTAAACCAAACAACCTTTTCTGCCAACAAATCTGAAATGCCAGCATTGTGCACTTTATGAATATATAGAGAGAGTGGGAGGGCAGGAGTTTCAAAAGCCATCAAAAGAGGACAGAGTGGAACTTAGAGACCAAAGGGAGTAATAATGCCAAGTCTGAACTACATCCAGGGTCTGAACTATCAAAAGACAGCTGAACACTGTGCTATGGAAAGGGAATGTGCATGATCATTGAAGGCATGGTTTACAGGGCACCTCTAAAAGGGAATTTGCATGAAAGGAAGGCTGGACAAAGTCACTTTTTCTTAAAAAACAGTAGAAACATACCTAAGGAGAGACTTGAATGGATGAAAAAGAAAACAAATGTCCTGTAACAGGAGAAGGGAAACTTGTCCCCACAACACCTGGCTGATGGTGAGCTCTGTGGGGCTCCACTTGCAGCTGTATTGGTTGGGAGAACACTGGAGAGCCAGGACAGTGGCACACAGAGACCATAGGACAGAAAGAAGCTGCTCTGATTCACCTGGCATAGAAGACTAATAGTCAAGCCAGAACATGACAGAGAAGTAAATCCCCAGATCAGCTGTAGTATTAGGGAGATTAAAGAGAATCCTTTAAGTACCCTAATGAATTTTCAAAGTCTAGTCCTAACAGATGCCTCAGGAAAAAGTGACTAGGAAAAAAATTTTAATTGAAATGATAGATGCAAATAGAACCTAATTTCTGAGAAACCATGCAGGGTGTTTGAGAATCAAAATAACTTTATTGATCTCAAAGCATTCTGGAAAGATGCAAGTGTCTGTTTGGAGGCAGGTACCATCAGGTACAGGGAAAAACAAAGTTCCTCTGCTCTGTATTATCTTATGTCCTTCTGGCCAATAGCAGCAGGTTTAAGAAAACATGTATTGTCACAAAGAAAATATAAAAATATAAAAGGCTTTGGTTTGTTGTGACCCAAAAGAGAAAAAAGTGCTTGACCCTTATTGTTCATGAGATCTAACAGCAGTTAGACCATGAATAAAACATGAAGTAAGCTTTAGAACTCAAACCTTTAGATGGAGTCCGTGATCCATGTGAGTCTACCGATCAGCACAACCTCTCTGAGGTCTTTTCAAATTATCAGCACATGGCACGTTCCCCACTTTGGTACTAAACTAGTGCTACACATGGTAATAGGTGACAGGCCTGCATTTACAGCTCTTGAGGCCTGGCACCACAAATGCTCTTGTCCATCACCCTTGTGTTTGGTTGGTGATTTTTGTTAATCACTAAGACTTGTTGGCTTGCAAGCACTTTGGTTGTGTCTTTCACAGAGAAATCAAGACTGAAAGCAAAACAATCTTTAAGACACAAAACAAAAATAAAACTACTGCAAGGATAGCCCATAACTGGCTCTCAGACATCATCTGAGAACGCATATATTATGTTCCTCAATATTGCTATACAGACAATTTTAATATTAGTTTTGCAACAGCTCATAATGAAGAGAGGAAAGCAAAGACTGGTGAACCAGTCCGAGGTGACATGGAATACAAGACCAAATGTCCAGCGTTTCAGGACGAAGAGCACAAGACTGAATAAGGTGCAGAAAATCTAACTTCAGTTATTCTCTTCCCATTTCCTAAGTGTCTGACAGAAAGTTTCTCAAGTGTCTAAGCCTTATCTTTAATAGGTACCTAAGGTGCCTGTTGATCTTATTATTTGTTCTGTTTAACTGTCTTAATTGCTTTGGTACTTCTAGGAAAAAAGTATTAAGGCTATCAATCTGCAGATTGAAAACTATTTAGAACTTGGAAACAACAGGACAAACATGAATCAGTAATCTCTTGTCCCATTGCTGGGATTAGTGCTGGAACCAGTTTAATTAAGCATTTTCATAAGTTAAAGCTATTTCATAATAAAATCCCCAAGTTTGCAGATAGCACTGAGCTTTTTCTGGTGGTCCAGTGCTATTCCAAAGTCAAGTAACTACAGAAAGAACTGATGTGGACAGAAAGGTGGCAGATATATTCAAGGCAGAGAAATATGAAGTGATGCAAAAGTAATGTGAAACTTACCTCCTTTATGTTCAACTTCTACCTAACAGAGAAGATATCTTGGAGTACTCATTGACAGGTCAAAAAATAACTAAATAAAGAGCAGCAGCCAAAATGGCCAATAAAATATTTAACATCATCAGGAGGGGATCTAGGAATAAAATCAAGGGCATCATTTTGCTTCTATATATAACCAAGTCCTGTACTGAATTCTGTGGGTTATTCTGGCCTTCATATCTCAAGAGAAATGGAGTGGAGTTAGAGAAAGTGCCAACAAAGGCAACTGCAAAAAATTAAGGCTGTGAAGCAGCTGCTTTACTCTAAGAGATTTAAAGGGCTGGGATCTTGAAGGGAGAGACTGACAAGAGAATGTGACTCAGATTTTAAAGATCTATAAGGTGGAAGGCAAATGAAATTCAAAAATCACAGCACATCTCACCTAATCATATTTTTAATGACTTTAATAAAAGAAGTGTGGATGCTGGGGCAGTATCAAGGTAATGGACCACTGAAAGTGCTGAAGTTTGCATACCCTCCTTAAATAGAATTGAATTTTTCAAACATTCCAGGCAGAGCATTGGGTTGGTAGGGTTTGATCTGATTGGGTTGGATAGGGTTTGATCTGACCTGCCAGGATGATTCTTGGGTTCAGGAGATCTCTGACCCTAGGGCTGCAGTAGTACAGCCTCCCTCCTCAGGCTTTTCCCCAAATTAATTATTTGAAGGAAAAGGAAACAAACTCTGCCTGCAGCTCCCCTATAAATCATAAATCTTTCCCCAGTTGCCAGTCACATGGTCACATAATTTCTAATGTGCACAATATGCAAATTGATTGATTGTAATTGTCCTTTTTTTTGAGGGGGGGGGTGTAGAGGATATGATACTATGCTGACATAACAGACAATGTCTTTGATGAAGATGTGGATTTTCTCACCCTTTCTGTGTCCAGAATTAGAGTGCCAACTGAAGGTTTTGCAGGTGGTGCTTGCTGTTTGTCAGACAAAACCTATATTTTATGTGTACCCAGATACAGACCTTAACCACAAGCCTGGATAAAATCTTTCCTCTTTGAACAAATAATTCTGTTAAAATCATAGAGAGAAGCTGTTCTTATCTTTATTTTCACATTTGAAGAACCGTTAACTTCTGATGTGACTGCCAGGGCTTATTTTTAATGAGGAATTGTTTATACTGACAACTGCATTCAGGCAGTTGAGATGAAATATTTCCACTGAACAAAAGGAAAAACCTTACTGCCCTTCTTACCCATTAAATAAGAGGGTAGTCCCCACTTACTGTTGCAAACTGATCTTTTATTCAGTCATATGTGTCACAGCTTTCTCTTTGTAAAGTGGGGACAATAACAGTAAGATTGGCTATAAAAGTAATGTTTTCTTCCATGACAGCAAAGTCGAGATGAGCGATGACTGAGCACTTAAATCTCCCAGATGCTTTGTTGAAGTGTTCAGCAAAGTGGACTCAGGCTCCTCTTGCACCATTCTTCAGAAGGCCATGAATATGGTTCAGATACTCCAGTGGAATTTTATGTTTTTACATATTCATAAGGCAAGAGCAGCTCTGGTTTTCATTCTTATTTTCAGCCCGGAGCTTAGCACCCGAGGATTATAGGAGTGGAACTAAAACCTCCAGAATTTACATTCCCAGTTTCTTTCAGACAAAAGGAACAAAACAAATTTCCCTCCTTGGCAATGGCTTCATTGTCCTAAAAAAAAAACCTCAAAGAGTGAGCAGGGTAATTAATATTCATTGTTTATCCTCATGAAGGAAAGGAGTTTTCATGGCAAGCTAGGTGAACTAAGCCCTGGAGAAAGGCAGGCATTACATTGCCTGCTGTTTCCTTGCCTTGCTATCTCCTGGTTCATAAAGCAAGTGCTTTGTCTCCCTGCAGGACCTGACAGCCCAAGTTATGGGTCATTGCCTCCCTGCAAAGCAAGAGAGAACAAAAGAGCACGATGTTTGTGGAAATGCTTCTTGCAGACCAAGCACGTTGTGTTGGCTGGGAAGACAGGAGGAAAAGGAGACTGGCACACCTCCATGGCAGCAAGGCTGCACCTGTAGTGGGGGAATGGGGAGCCCACACCTCCTCCTCTGGGAAACAATCAGAGAATTTCCATCTGGTGAGGCAATTCAGAAGTATTTGCAATTCGGGAAAACCAGGTTAATGAAATATCTCATGCTATGAAATGCCAAATTGAAATATTTCCTGTTGGCATGACAAGCTTTTCTCTTTGTCAGGCTGCTCAGCTGTCTCTGTCAGGTTCTCAGCGCACGAGCTCCAGGGGAAGGAAAACCCTTTGGGGCTGCCTCATGCACCCTTTTGCAGAGCTCAGCCACAGTATATGAATCTGTACATGTACAGATACATATACACAGAATATATATCACAGTATATGTATCCAAAATGGAGGTAAAACTGACCTGGAGACAACCTGGGCTCACAGCTTGTCACATGCTGCAGGGTGGAAGGTTTGCAAGCCATGATTGTGAGAAATCATGCAAAAATCTCACAGGAAATCAGGATTTCAGGATAATTATAAAATCTGTATTAATGCAAATCATAGAAAGAGCTAAGTTTTGAAAATGAATGTTTAGGCTGATGTTAATACAACGTGACAGGTTGGGTTGTGAACCGGTGGGTTTGAAAAGAGCAGAGTTAAGGTGGAAAAGTTTTCAACAGATCTGGGACCTTCAAATGTGAGGGATTGTCCAGCATGTACACCCCTTACTTTAATTTATCTTCATTTAACCCCTGTTTCTGCCACTTCTGTTGTTTTCTACCACTGGATCATAAAAATTCTTATTTGGATTCAATGTGAGTGACTCACAGTAAACTATGCATTCAGCAGTAATAGAGAAATTTTGGTGTGTATCCAAAAGTAATTTGATTTTTACTCATTTGGTTGCTATGCCAAATAATTTAATTAATGTTTTCTGAAACAAAATGTCAGCCTGTGGCATGACTGCAAACTATTCAATAGATGTATTCTTACCTGTGTTCATTATTCTTGTAAATCTGCATTAAAACATTGGCTGACCTCAGTGATTGATGTAAGCACTCAACTTCATGAATTACATATTCTCCTATTCTCCTAATTAAGCCTTTTCTGTAGCTTACTGTCCCAAGTAAACTGGGAGATACACATTCTTCATGTATATTTAAAGTCATATAACATTACAGAAAAAAGAAGTATTAAAAAAACCCAAACAATAACAACACAACACAGGCTAGAGATGTTCTGAGCCCAGTGAAAACCTGACAGGCAGTGGGAAATTCTTTCTTTCCAGCCATAGCAACCACACAGAAGAGACTCACATCTGTGAATCTCAGTCTTTCAGACTCTGCAGATCAAACTAGTTTTGGATATTAGAAATATCCTTCTAAATTCTGAATTTTGCTGGCAACTTGCTGCCTCAACTAAAATCTATGGTAAAAGGGTCATGGCTTTTAGGAGAGTCAAAACACTGCCCCTTGCATAGAAGGCAGATACATTTAATGGGAACTTGCTGCCCTGGCTAATCTTCATGAGGTAGGTTCGGCTGACAGTGCAAGAGATGAGGTTTTCTTCTTCAGCCACTTTAACACTTTTAGAAAGAGACAAAGATTTATCAAGTGCAATAAATTATTAGGAGAGCAATTAATTTTTTACTTTCTAATTTAATATTTTCAATAATTTTTTTATCTTCTAGATCTGTTCCTTAAGTTCTATGGTAATCTGCAGCAGAGATGAAACCAATAAATGACTCTGCAAACACAAAATTAAATTCTCCACTCCTACATGTCTTCAAATGACATCAGTCCCTTGGGGTTTTTTTTCCCTCAGAGGATTCCTTCCTGTGCATCATCACAGCATCATGGTTACTATGGGCAACATGTCTAGGCTAAGCCAGCTCTCTGGATTCCCTAGTCTTTCCTAGGAAAATAGATACTTTCAGAGGGCAATTCAACCTTCACTTTTGGCTGGATGAGAGGACTCACAACCAAAGAGTCTGGAAAGGGACACACCTGGCTCACTGTCCCACCAAGTTAGCCAGGCAAACATAGGATAAACAGGGAGAAAAATTGGCCACACATAGTCCACAGCCATTGTAAAATATTTGGCTAGAGGTGAATTACTTGTGCAAATAAGATGGGCTGCAAAAATATCCCACCAATCCATGGTTTTGGCATAGAGGGAGGCAAGCACCATGTTTGGCTTTACTTGGTTCTGCCTTTGCAGCATCTTTTTTCTCTTCAGTGATTTTCTTCTATCAGTGATATTTTATGAAAAACCTGGAAACCCTGAAGTCTCAGCAGTGTAAGAATGCAAGGCAGGGGCAAAGAAAATACCTAGTAAAATTTGTCAGATGTTGAGTCCCAAGAGCAGAATGGTAGTACAAGGCTCAAATATTGATTTTCAACCAAAATGAAATTTTGTTGAAATCTGACAGCAAATTTCAGGTTTGCTTATGGGAAGGAATGAAAAGAGCAGAAAACAATGAAATACCACAAGCTCTATTCTCCTAGGAAATCAAGCAGGAAGTATGATTCAAATCCTCTATAAACTAATTTGTATGGCGAAAAATAGATATCTCTTGTCTCAAGCTTTCTTTGTAAAACACACCAACCAAGACCACTGGTGCATCACAAGATGAATGAGACAATCTTCAGAAAATTAGGAAGTTTGTAGGAATAAGAATTTGTAGGAAATTTGCATATGATACTGCTCCAGGCAAAAGAATAGAATAAGAGATTTTTTTTCCAAAAACACAGCATGGATTTTCAACCTGGTATGATAAAATTACCTGCCTGCAATTAAATGGCACTGCACAAACACTATTGCATATTGCATTTAAATAGCATTTCTTCTAAGAGCAGATGGATAAGTGGCTTGCTTCACAAGTGCCACATTTTCATGACCTGGAAAGTTTCTTAATTTCAATCCTCATTTTCATTTACTTAAACAATAATGATGAAAGAACAGGATGCTTCAGGCAGACTCAGGTTAATAGGTATAAATTGTGCTCTGGAGTATGGACTCTTTCAAGTCAGTTATTGATTCTCATAAAACAGCCTGCATCTAATTAATTTTTATCTTACTGTAGAAAGTGTATATGAATTAACCACATGAATATAAGGTCAAATCCTGAAATTTGTGTTCAGTTTTCAGTTCAATATTTATTGAAGTACCATTCCCACTGAAGTGCAGCCAGAGATCAAAGGAAAGCTCACTTTTTTCATTGGTGCTTTTAGACACACACACATGCGCGCACACACACACACACAAACACCAGAGTTTATCAAGTGTTCTGGAATTTCATTTAAACCACCCAACTCCCAGATAAGTGTACTGATACCTGGGCTATGGCTCTATTCATGATGTGTTTATGTTAATCAGGAGTATTTTTACCTGGAATATCATCTTGGACATGAGAAACATCCCCAAAGCAAGTTGCCACAACTAGTGCATTTCTTTCTGAAAGTTTCATGATTGAGAAATTTTTGTTTTGCAACACAGTGGAAAAAAATATAACCCAGTTCCTGAGCCACTCCATGATTTGTGTTATAGACATTGAGAACTGCTGACATTGGGATGTTGCTGGACAAAAAATGAGAGTGGGGCTCATTTTCTCAGACTGGCATATCCATGGAAAAGTCATGGAATTATTCACCCTCCACTTCCCTTATCACCAGAGAGAAGCAAGCTCTCATGAGGATAATCCCATGCTATCATGCACAGCTAAAACAGAGCAGACAAATCAAATCTCAAATGTGCAGTTTTCCCTCTATTACTTCAGAGGACCTTAGTGATGAGCAACTGAGGTGCAAATTTCTTCAGAAGGTGAGGCAAATCCCAGAGCAAGGGCTCTTTCCCTGAAGGGGCAAGGCCATGGAGCAGGGAAGGCATGCCTGTTGTCACTCTCCAGGTCCATCACCAAGGTGGTGGCAGAAGCCAGGCTGCTCCTGTGGTTCCCAAACCATGGCACCTGGGGCCATTCCATGTAGCAGGTTGCTTTGTCCAGATAAAGTTTATTTGCTTGGCCACTTTCCATACAGGCTTGAAATATATGGACTTCCACAGGCTTGAAATATATGGACTTTCTCCTGTGAATGTGGGACATCTCTCCACAGTTACACCCCAGGGGACTAAAAGAAAGAACTATTTCATGGCTGGAGTGTAGTGAGATACACCAACCTCTACTTAATGGGGGTTTTTTGCTAGCTTTAATATATAATTGCTTCAATGTAATTGCTTTAACACAGTGCACTTTATGTTATATCAACTAGTGGTTTTAGATTTTATACTGTGCACTAAGTAATTCTAATTAAGATCTGTCTGTTCATTTTTCTTAATAAATAACTTATCTTTTAGAAATATATCTAATTTGCCATCATTCAACTTGCAGGACAAAGTTGCAAAACCTAAACTGTTAACAAAATCTGAGGCTAAGGAAGGATTTTCCTTCATTTAAACCCCTTTCTAGGAAGGAGTTTAATACACCAAAAAGTCCATTCTGCACTTTAGACTCAGAGAGAGCTTTGCTAGCAAACTTTGTCTGAAGCATCCACAACATTCCATGAGATTGTAATTCCATCCAGCACTTTGCAGCAATGATGGTATTTAGGTTTTGGGAAAAAAAACCCATATTGGCTTCATCTTTAATAAAATTACTTCAGTGCCACTTGCCCCACCTGTAAGTTCATCTGGTTACTTGAAATATCTTACTGTTGAGAGAGACTTCAAGCTGGGTTTTGGACCCAGAAACCCTCTTGGGGAGTACTTAGCAACTGATGCACCAGAAGATGCAACAGTTTCTGTTAAGATACTGATTTAATTAGATGGAAGTGACATCCAGCACAATGAACATTTACTTCTTGATGATCAAAAATAACACCCACACAATAATACAGCTGTTGTTTTCAACCTCTTCCACTCAGACATGCAGTTATAATGAAGCACTGCATTGGCAGTTGTGTTTCTCCTGTGATGAGTTTGATCTCCTTCGAGCACCATGAGTTTGCTTTACTTTATCAGGGCCAGCCTGTGTCTCTTTTAGCCTGTGCCCAAGGAACCCAAGTGCACAACATTTGTCTGTCTCGAACTTCTGCTGCCTTTCAGCTCATCACAACAGTCTTTCCAAGATGTTTCAGCAGTAGGAGGGATTGAAATCCATACTGAAACTTGACCCTGACCTTCCTCAGTGGATTCAAGTGGAATTAAAGAGAGAGTGCCTAAACAAAACCATAAAGCCTGACTGTTACCTGTGAGCCAAGCCTCCAGGAGAACTCTGCTCTGGAGGGCTGGCTGGTACTCAGCTGCTCCTCTGCTGTCCCCTCCTTTGCAGACAGTGCCCACATCTCTCCTGTATATACAGTGTCCGTGTCTCTAACACTGTCTGCAAAGGGGCAGGGCTTTCTTAAAATCTTCTTACACAGGGAGCCTAGAAGAAACTGGCTGGAGGGAGCCCTTTGGGATTCAGTCTGTGTGCAATGTCACAGCACTTGAACACATGCATTGACTGAGGGACCATCCAAATCACACAAATCTGCTTCTGAGCTCCAGCATTAGTGTCAGAGCACAGCAATTGTCCCTGTACCAGAACTGGCAATTCATGGATGCAAAGTGAATGTCAGACTGGATTTAAAGCCCCCTCTGAAATTCATTGTACTTGAATATCTACCCATTTTTATCCTTTTCTGCAACATTAACTTTGTCTTTCAGCCCCACTGGAAATCATCTGGCCTCTCTCTGAAGGAATATATTCTGAGCATCCAATTCATTACTGCACTATAGAGAAAAATTTTCAAAGAAACTCTCTGCCAAGCATCCTGATAGCCAGCTGATGCAGAATTGTAAGTGTAAGGAAGTGACCATTTCTTGATATTTGTCACACTGCATGTATTAATAAGATGATTATTCCTTTTGATAAATGCTGGCAGCATAGGTAACCTCTTCAGAGAACAACACCAGAAATTTCTTGACAAAATTGTACAAATCAATACACCACTTACTTTTTTTTGGTGCTTTTTGTTGTTTTGGTGGTTTTTTTCTGTGTTTTGGAGGGGTTTTTTGTATCTGTTAGTAGTGTATTTATTTATGGGCATAAGAGCATTTGTATAGGTCCAGCTACTCTGTTGTCCTGTCAGTACAGCAAACTAATACCAAAAGCTTTAGGTAAACCATGTAAGAAAAAGGTAAGATGTATTGTGCTTTCCTACTCATGCATCCATTCAATAATCCATGACTTAGGGATGTCCTGAGCTCATGGCTATTTGTGTGTTTAATCAGAACTGGTGGATTTTCACACCTTTTATAAACTGCTTTTACACTTTTTATACCTTCTGCCTCCACCTATCAAAATGATAACAGCTAATTTTGAGCTCATAACTTTGTAAATACAGTGGAGGCTGGTTTACCTTTTGTGTCTTACTTTGCAACCTATCAATACTAAATTTCATTTGCTATTTCATTACCCAACTTCTCAATAATGTTAGAATCATTGAATGTTATAGGTTGGAAGGAATTTCAAAAATCATCTAGTCCCAACTGCTTTGTACAGGGACATCTCCCACTAGACCAGGTTACTTGAGGCCATCCAATATGGCCCGGAACACTGCCAGGGTTGGGGCATCCAGAGCCTCCCCAGGCAACCTCTTCTGGTTTCTTACCACCCTCACAGTAGAGAGTGAAATTAATTTCTTCTAATACCTAACCTAAATCTCCCCACTTCCAGTCTGTACCCATTATTCCTTGTCCCATGACCAGTTTTTGATTAAAAAATGACTTCCTTTTAGGCCCCTTTCAGATACTGGGAGGTTGCTATAAGGCCTCCAAACAAGCTTCTCTCTCCAGGATGAAAAATCCCACCATTTTAAGCCCATCTTCACAGAGATGATGTTCCAGTCCTCTTTGTGGCACTGCTCTGGACTTGCTCCCACAGTTCCATGTCCTTCTTATGCTGGGGACACCTGAACTGTACACAAAGCTCCAGGTCTCACAAGAGCAAAGTAGAGGAAGAGATTCACCTCCTCCATGCTGTGTGGTAGCAGAAGTGAATAACCTCCTTCCAGCAGGACCTGCTGGCCACACTCCTTTTGATGCAGCCCAGAACAGGCTTAACTTTCTGTGCTACAGGTGCACGCTGCCAGCTCATATTGACCTTTGTCAACCATCACCCCCAGTCCTTCTCCTCAGGGCTGCTCTCAATCACTTCTCCACCCAGCCTGTAGGTAAGTCTGCCATTGCTGCAAAACTGGACCTTGCACTTCACTTTGTTGAACTTCATGAGGTTTGCATTGCTCCTCCTCTCAAGTGTGTCAAGCTCCCTCTGGATCCCTTCTCTCCAGCCCAGCAACTGCACCACAGTTCTGTCACTCTGACTTTCCTCAGCAGGTCCTTATCCATCCAAGGAGGCCTCCTGGCACATTTGCCTGATTCCCTCCCTGTTGGATGCATCGCTTCTGAGCTTGGAGGAGGTGATCCTTGGATAGCAGTAAGCATTCTTGGGCCCCTCTTCCCTCCAGGCTCTATCCCATGGGATTCTACTGAGTAGCTTCCTAAAGAGGCCAGAGTCTTCTATCCTGAATTCCAGGGCCCTGAGCTTACTGTGTGCCCTTCTCTGCCCTGAGCACCTCAAACTCCAGCACCTCATGGTCACTGCAGCCAAGGCTGCCTTGGAGCAATACATTCCCCACCAGCTCCTTCCTCTTGCTGAACCTCTCCTTGTTGGCTCCTCAAACACTTCATAAGGAAGTTGCCATTGACACATTTTTATTTTTAACCTTTAATTCCGGTCCTTTAAAAATATTTTAATCTGGAAAGCAAATTTCCTCTTACAACCATTTGATGAGGAAGATTTCACAGAACTGTTTCTGATTTCAGAGAATATTCTGAGTTGGAAGGGACCCACAAGGATCATCAAGTCTAGATCGTGAGTAGTCTGTATTGGTCAGTATGGGGATTAAACCTATGACCTTGGTGTTATTGGCACCATGCTCTGACCAGCTGACCTAATCTCATTGTCCAACTCATTAAAATCTCTTCAGAAATTAACACATCTTTTTACTGACTCCTTACACACTATTCTTGGAAGGAAAGTAATTTCTCACTGTGGAAAATTTTGAAATTTGGAAAATTCTGACTCTTCTCCGTTTCATCATATTTTTCCAAGAGTCTAATAATTTGTTGGCATGAATCTGTGTCAGGGGAGGTTTAGGTCCACAATATCCTTGGGGTGGCTGACTGCATGGGAACACCCCAAGCCCTGAAGATCCTGTGTAAAGTGCAGGTGCCAAAATGTGCTGAAATTAGCCTAGGTGCTCCTGGGGGAAATGCCCAGGCCACCAGATCCCACAGAAGGACAGCAAGATGCTACCCCAGATTAAAAAGCTGCTGTGACCATGGTGGATCCTAGGGTGGTTATCTACCCTTCTCTCTCCTTTTTCTTTCTCTTCCTTTTCCTATCACCTTCTCCTCAAAATAGATTGTAAACCTGACCAAAAAAGTCCAGTCAATGCTTTGATAAGTGCCTTGTTCTGTCTGGTTGCTTTAGAGTTTGCTAAGTAAAAGTTTGCCAAGTGCCTTATTCTATCTGAATGTTCTGAAGTTTGAAAGTAAAAGTTATTTTTAATTAAGCTTCCTGAGATTTTTGTTGTTTCCCCCATGCTACACCCAGAGTAAATCAGATTGCCTTCCCCTAAACCCTCCCAATAGGCCAGGCTTTACAGAATCATTTGAACACTTCCAGGCACATGTCTGACCCTTGATGCTGTCCTGCACAGGGTCAGGAGTTGAACTCAATGATTCCTGTGGGTCCCTTTCATCTCAGGATATTTTATAATTTTATTATTCCAACATTCTTGGCAGAGAAAACATCAAAGCTGCAATCCACAACAATTTTTCTTGGTTTTTTTTAGAATTTGTCATCACATTTCAAACCTTCTGTTCTCATTGAAACAAGACTATTTTAGGAGAGATACACACCTAGAAGAATTAGTTTGGGATTTTCAGATCTGAGTTCACTGAGAATAAAGGGAAGAATGCTATCTAGTCCTGTTTGCTTATTATTCCCTCTATAATTTTTTGTAAGACTTCCTGAACTACTTCACTTTGAGACATCTCTTCTGATCATAGAAATTTCTTTTCTACTCATTTTGCAAGGAATTAAAAAGTTCAACATCTGTTATTTTAGTTTCAGTGTGATAATACATTATACATTGCATTGTTTCCCAATTAAATATTTGAATCTCTTTGATTGCTACAGAGTCATTCCCTAGGAAGATTAAAAAACAAAATAGCAGAGCAGTTGAAGGGCAATAACTGCCTCAGTTTTATCAAATTCATATTTCATCCCAGAAGCTTAAGTGACTTGAGCAGGGTGACAGCTCTCCAGATTTAACTGGCTTGTAACAGTTTGAGATCTGCCTAATTGAGCGAGCCCAAAGCCTGTGACAGCCCCGCTCATTTCTCTCAGTGAACGTTCTGAACTGGGCTCCATGTTGCTTTTGAGCATCAGATTGATGGGAAAACAAAAATCATGTGGGAGAATGATATGGGTTATTGACTGCTCTGCGGGGAATACAATGGCAGAAAGCAGAGCATTAGTGTTTACATACAGCTGAGCTAAACAAGGATGCCAAATGCTCCCCGCTAAGAAGTATTTGAGCCGTGACCACTAACTAGCAATTTTCATTTTAGACAGCATATTCTTTTTCAGTTTAACACAGATCACTGCTATGGGCAAGACTTTTTTCTCTTTGCTTGTTTGACAAGTTGTTTAAATAGCAGGGGAAAAAAATATACCAGTTGTTTAAATACCAGTTGAACTGGAGAAAAGCATTGAGATAAAAAAAACTACCTGGTAAAAAGATGTGTGAAACAGCAAGGTTTGAGATTGAAAAACAGATTTTCCTCTCTCTGAGATTTTTTTTTTCCTCCCACAAAAGGCCTCTCACAGGTGCCACTTGATTTCTCAGATCATTATGAAAGGTACAATACACTTGCAGGTGCAAGTACCAGTCTTTCACAGAGATGTCTGGGACACCGGATCAAGGAGAAAGACTGGAGCTTAGAAGCGCATATTGGAGCAGATGAGTTTACCTGCTTCATCTCCTTTTATGTTTTTTCACTGCTGTGAGGAAAAGTTGTACTGCTTTTGCCTAAACTTAGAAAAGGGAGAAAGCTTGAATGCTGCACAATGAATTCCTGGGAGCGCTGCACAGTGAATTCCTGGGAGCACTGCACAGTGAATTCCTGGGAATTCCTGTTCACACCGTGTGTAAACAAGAGTAATGGCTCCAGAGGAACACGTTTGGAGTTGAATTTTGCCTCTCCCAATTGGTTTAGAGGAAGACAACTGTATTTCTAAGAAAATATGGCACAAACCACCAAGGCCTGAGACAAGTGGTAAGTGGGAAGGCTGGAATAATATCTGCCTTTGAAAGCAATCTGCCACCTCAAACACAAATGGAGAAAGAGGAAGGAGAGATCACACCTGGCAGAGGAAATTAGTATGTTCCTAAACACATTGAGAAGAGCATGATTTTCACAAATCATCTCCTCCTTCCCATGGCATTTACAGGATCCATTGAAAAGCATTCACCAGAACCCCGCTGTCAGAGCTGGAGACCTTGGGAAGGTGCTTCTTGCTTTTTCTCATGAGCAAGGGAATTTTTTTGCATATTATGTAGGCAGGAATTTTTTTAAATCATTTTGTGGAGTTCTGTTTTGATTTTCTCACAAAAGCTATAAAATTTAACTTCATCTCTCCAGGGGTTTTTACTGATGTCATTTTAGCAACTTTAAAGGTATTGTCATATTATGATGGTAAATACATAAAACCAAACCAAATTCTGTCCTTGGCAGGTTTCTGTCACTGTATCCTAGTCCATGTTCCCAGTGTGACTGAGGAAATTACCAAAGACAAGTGGAAAAAACAAAACAATCTTTACATTTATTTCAACTTTTTTTTTTAATATTATTTTAGTGACATTTGTCCTAATTTTGCCCTTTACTTTCATGTTGGCATCTCCCAATGGAGAGTGTTTTTATGTATGTCCAGGAGCACTGAATCAAATTGCTTATTTTTGACATCTGTGTTACACATATCAGAGCCACAGGAGTGCCTCACCTCACTGGACTTGTTCTGGGGAGCCCCAGTTTTATGTTCTACCTCTGTTTCTCATATGGTTCTTTTGAGTACCAGACTTACATGTCTCTTTCAGCAGAGAATGAAGGAAGAAAAAGGGGAAAATTACCTCCACATGACCAGCTGATGTGAAGAGAATCAACCACAAATGCCAAAATCACAATGAATGTTTGCCGCTGGACAGCATCTAATCCATTATAACTAAATATGTCTATAATAATATGTGGTATAATGTATATTTTAGTATTTTATATATTCAACATATTATATGACTATTAAAATTGCAACACTGGATGTCAGGGTTGATGGCAGGAACAAAAACATTTCCTAGGCTAGTCTGGTCATGAGGGCAGATTTTTCCCTCAGCCCCAGAACAGTGATTAGTCTGATGCTCTCAGCAGATTAGGTCATGTTTTAATCTTGAGATTTTCTGCAACCACAAACAACACCTGCTTCCTAGGCAGGGCTTAAGCATTGATGCCAGGTCTCCTTGCCTGTAAAGAGCACAAGAGGTTTGCTAAAGTTTTGCCCAACTACTGTGCACATGTACCTGAAGACAACTTTCCTTTTTCTGAGTGTCTCTTGGTGCAGTTATAGGAGCCCTGACAACAGAATACTGGCACAGGAAGTATAACTGCAAAAAAACAAGAGAGTGAAAACTTATATAATGGAGAATGGTTTATGCAATAGATATGATAAAACTTGTGAAGTTTGCAGATTGACAACATCAGACCCTTGGCTCTATTTTGACCAAAGGGAGATGGGGCAAGGAAAAGGATGTGCATGCAAGGAAATGTTTGGGGTGT
This sequence comes from Zonotrichia leucophrys gambelii, assembly GCF_028769735.1. Lineage (NCBI taxonomy): Eukaryota > Metazoa > Chordata > Aves > Passeriformes > Passerellidae > Zonotrichia > Zonotrichia leucophrys. The sequence goes on along the minus strand of NC_088169.1, from coordinate 17,703,973 downwards.
TTTCTGAGGTTTCTGAGGAGATGCTGACAAAACAAAAGGAGCAAAAACTGATTGTCCTGATACCTTTAAGGGATCAAGGGACAGACCAGGTGAAACCCTCCACAGGTCTGTGTTTCTATTGCCTTATGACCTATTAAAGAAATAAGTGACATATCCATTACTATTCTACTATTCATGTCCATGCTCATGACAAAGATGTTCTAGCCCAGTCTGTGGACTGATTCACTGATAAAAAGGAATTAACATGTCAAATAAACCCATTCTCCTTTGCCCTCAGATTTATTGTGTCATAAAGATCAAGACCTAATAAGTCATATTTGGAAAAATCACCCTTCTGCTGTCATCTGTTTTATGTTGATGCATATTTGGTCTGGGAAAGTACATGAAAACCAGAAAGTAATTTCAGAGTCCTACAGAAGTGTAGATTTTTTGAGTAGACATTAGATGATATCAGAAAATATGACACTTTTGTTGAGCATCATATTTGTTATTTTGCAGATTTACGAGGGAAAAAATGTTTCCACAGCTGTAGCCCTAGTAAGATATTTAATAATGGTGGGGTTTGGTTTGGTTTGGTTTTTTATGTTGGTTTCCAGTGTAAATATCCTGCTGACAGAAAAGTAATCAAGTATATTTATAGATATGATACTTGGACATAATGAAATAGAATAAAACATAAATATCCCCAAAGATTGAACATAATTTCACAGTCAATGTAAATGCAATTTCTTCCTCTTATCTATCCTAACTCTAGAAGAAAATACCATGGATGTAACATTTTTGAATTTGTGCATAATATCTTTTCATAGAAAAATGCTGTCATGAAGACAAAATTTCAGCAGGAAGGTGGAATTTCCTGTTTGAACAACATTACAGGATTATGAAACTGCCCACAGAGCTCATTTCATCGATCTCTGAATAAAGACTTTTAATTAAATTCAAAAGTTTTGGACTTAAAGGTGAATTTACTATTTTAAATCAGAACCAAAGTCTCTGATATCAAATTATTTGTGTGATGAATCACTTGAACATTTTGGTGAAAAGGATGGATTGTCTGTTCTTGAGAAGTATCATAATTTGTACTTTCTCTCTGTTTCAGAGAAGAATAATCAATTCTTACATTGTTTGTGTTGTTATTCTGAAATTTTACAGGCCTAGGATAAAAATATGTCCTGTCCAATTTCAAGAAAAGCCAGCTGAGGCACTCTGAATTGCACAGGATACCTAGACAATGTGCTTTCCAAGGTGTCTCTTCAGATTATAATATGTTCAGGTTATCCAGGCTTTGTAATTATTAAAAAGGAGATTTCTTGGATAGATATAAAACCCCAACCTTCACTGAAACTTACTTTTGGAGAAGTCTTGAAACAACTTTCTAACATCAGAGCAGTGTCCTGCATTCAAGCCTGGAGCCTTAAACAAGTGCACCTTAAAGGAATGTCAGTGGCGTGGTGGTAGGGTTTGAGCATGCAAGGATTAGAGGGATTAATATGTGTTATTAGGCTCCTCATAGCATGTTTAATGTAATATGTGGTTGTCAGGCTCATCACAGCATGTTTAATGGAGAGAATTCCCTGGGAGATCAGTTCTTGGTATGGATTATCTTATGAGACAGAGCTCCTCCATAAATTCACCATCAGATGTACAGTGCACTGCAATAATACTTCTGATAGTAAAAGTTTTGATATTAGGCCAACATCTGAACTCTTTCACAGAAATTAGAAATGGAGGAGGTGTTGTGGTTTAATTTCAACTCAACCCCACACAGCTCCCACTCCACCCCAGTGGGAAGGGGGCCAAATCAGAGGGGTGAAACTGAGAAAACTTGTAGGTTGAGATAAAGACAATTTAATAGGTACAGCAAAAGTTTTTCACAAGCAAAGGAAAACAATTAATTCACCATTTCCCAAGGGCAGGCAGGTGTTCAGCCACATCCAGGAAAGCTCCATCCGTGTGAGGGTGCCTTGGGAAGACAAATGCTGTATCTCCAAACATCCTCTCCTTCCATCTTCTCCCCCAGCTCTCTAGGCTGAACATGATGCCATTTGGTCTGGAATTTCCCTGTGATCATTTCGGGTCAGCTGTCCTGGCTGTGTCCCCTCCCAAATCCTTGTGTATCCCCAGTAGTCATTGCTGGGTTGGAGTGAGGGGCAGAAAAGGCTTGGACTGTGCAAATGCTGCTCAGCAATAACAAAACCATCTCTATATGAACAACCCTATTTTCAGTGCAAATCTAAAACACAGCCCCACACTAGCTACTATGAAGGAAATCACTCCAGCCAAAGCCAGCCCAGCTGGGGAGCTCTGGGAGGCTCCAAAGTGCAAATTAGGGCCCTTGAGCTCAAACAGAAGCAAGAAGGAGGGAGCAGCAGCAATAGGAGGCCCTGCAGATGTGCAACTGGAGGTGACCCCACTGAGGTGTTTCCAGGCTTGTACCTGATACAGCTGGATACCTGCACTGCTGTTCAGCTCAGCCTGGGCCATGGTGATGAGCTAAAGCACATATGAAATTCAGCTCAGTATGAAATAAATAAATAAATAAAACAGTATGAAATGACAGTTCTCAGCAAGGGTAATAACACTTCTGGGGCATTAATCATTGCTGGGACACAGCCAGACAGCAGCAAATTGCAGGCTAATAAGAGAAAATATACATGATATATATCGTAGGTGTGATTAAGTTCCAGGGCAAATCTCTGCCAGATGTGACTAAGGATTGTAACACAGGGGAAGGGGTGGGGGAAAACCAGCGTGAGCCACACAGGAGGGTGTCTGGCAATGCTGAGGTGCATTTTCATCACTGAGCCAGCAGCACTCCAGGGAAGAGCCAGCTGAGGCTGCTGAGGGTGGTTCTGAAGAGGTACAGCTTTGGGAAGGCAAAGCCACTTGGCTTCCTGCAGCACAGGCTGTGATTTGGAGAGGCAGAAATACTGGCACAGGCTGTGGCTGTAAACTGAGCAAGAGCAGCAGGTGGGAACGCCATGCACACAATGTTTCCCACATCTTGTGACTGAATCCTGTTCACCCCCTGGGAAGCCCAACAGCATCCTAATCTGCACCCATTGTTGTATAAATAAATGCTTGTCTGAATTGCCCCTGTCTCTGTGAGGGCAGGATGATGCTGGGCCAGCAGAAGCCCCAGGCCTGCTCACCTACAGGAAAGCACTGTCCCTGACCTGGGCCCATGGCCAGCAAGCTTCTCTCCTCCACACTGGGCCCTTCACACACTGCACACCCCTGCCCCCAAAGGTGCTCAGCATCTCCTCCAGGAGCCTCCACCACACACTATCTCCTGTCTCTGCATCAAATGGGCAGCTGGGTGACAAGGATGGGCACCCAAGGGACCCCAGGGCCTGGGAACCCCTTTTGGGGATTGAGCAGTGTGAGCTGGGGCACTGGCAAGGAAGAGGAAGGACTTTGCTTCACCCAGAGCAGAAAGACCAAAACCCCTTGGACACAATGACAGAGAAGGGAGCCCCATTCAAAGCAGTGGCAAGCATGGAAACAGCATTTTAGCAGCATCAGTATAACCCCCAGAGGATGAGCACAACTCCAGGTCCTGCTGCAGAACATCCCAGCTGGAGCTCTGTGCTCAAAGATGTCAGTGTGAGAAGCACCTGGCTTGCCAACCCGTGACTGTCAGCCTCCAAGGTGAAGCCTTGACAGACCTAAGAATAGTGTTCTGCCACAAGGGAATAAAAAAACAAACTGTATCTGCTGTGGGTCTGGTGGCAGGTCCAAAGCTGGGCGGGTTTCTAGAGGCTACAGGAGCTGCCTTGGTCACACACTCAATCTTGGCACATAGATTCAGGAAATAAGAGTTATACTGACCATCAGGAAAATGTTACAAGAACAAGAACAAGTAAAAAGTAATGAGTACCTCAGAAAAAGCAGCTGATAGCCATCAGCTATTTTTCAACTTTACTGCTTTGAAAACAACATTGGTGATATAGCAACATATTTCTTAATAAGCAGAAAACAAATGCATCAGATTAATAACTAACAATCTTGTGCTTCAGAAAATAACAGACTATCAGAATATCTAACTAACTAACAGAATATCTTTATTTAGGCATAATGGAAGATTTTAAAAGTAATCTCAAACTGCAATATGATGCAGAGAGTACTTTGGTGCAGGGCTGATGTAATAAGGCACCTTCAGTGGTGCATACACACTCTTTTGTAGGGGGTATTAGGGCCAGCCTCAGCAAACTGTGCACACCAATTTCCATTGACAATTACACATGCCAGCCACAGAATACAGAAATACTCTGTAAATTCCTTGCCAACAGGGGATTTCACCTGAGGTAATCAAATCTGCATATGTTGTTTTTTTAGAAATATTTTCAGCATTATGTAGTAGCACAACAGCCACTGTTTCCTGGTTATTTTTTAAGACACAAGACAGTTACACCAGTTCCAAATCAGGAAATTGCACATGCAAGTACAGATTAGACAGGGAAGGGAAGGGAAGGGAAGGGAAGGGAAGGGAAGGGAAGGGAAGGGAAGGGAAGGGAAGGGAAGGGAAGGGAAGGGAAGGGAAGGGAAGGGAAGGGAAGGGAAGGGAAGGGAAGGGAAGGGAAGGGAAGGGAAGGGAAGGGAAGGGAAGGGAAGGGAAGGGAAGGGAAGGGAAGGGAAGGGAAGGGAAGGGAAGGGAAGGGAAGGGGCAAAAACTGTGTACACAAATAAGGTTTAACTTGTGAAGAACTATTTTTTTTTAGTTTTTCTCACCATTCCTGTAACCTAGCTACAGAATATTTTATTTCTGCTGTGTGTTTTCTTTCTCCATTGAAAGTGTTTATCAACATCTCTGGCACATAAAAGGAATATTAGGACAGAAGCTAGCAGTAATTTTCCAAATAAGAGTCCTTTGAAACATGTATATAGCTTATTTTAATCATATGACTCTCACCTTGGGGCAGCTGCTCTCCCAGTATTAACACCCTTTTTCTATACAGGTAATGCAGGAAATAACCCCTTGCTTGTGGCTTGTTTGGAACCAGTTTAAATTGTCACGGGATTTTCATTCAGTGATTTAAGGATTTGAAGATTCTCTGAAATTACTATCATGGAGAAGATTGAATTTCCCGGAAGAATCACAGCACAAATAAGTGTACTAGAAACACAAACTGTGGAAAAAATGGAAAAAGTAAAAACATAAAGGTGAGAAAATTGTTATGTGGAGAAATAAGTCCTGTATTTAATACAGAAAGCCTTTATCTGCTTTTGTCTGTTACACAGAATTTTTATTGTGGTTAGATTATAAATGTGTTATGTCAGCATACTGATTATGACCTAAATGTGACAATTCAAACTGTGACATGTGCAAAAGCAATATATATCAGTATATGTAAGGATATATACTGACCTTGAGTATGCACAGAAATATATTGTGAAAAACACAGACTTAATGTAAAAGTTTATTTTAAGACCCAAGCATGAAACTGCCTAAACAACTTTGACTCATAAAATGTGGGAGTCACAAATTACGTTTTTTTTCAATATTTCTGTTATTCTTTCATATTGTGATAACTGAATCTTAATGTGTCCAAAAAATTCAATTGTTGACTTGCTTCTACCTTTCTGTGACAGCCCAAAGGGAGTCTTTCTGTTCTGAGTGCCAGATAATTTACTTAGCAAACACATATCACTGTCAAAAAATAAGTAAAGTAAGTAAACTGAAGGTTTCAATCCTAAATCATATAAAGTTTTCCCTTTTTTGTTGTTGTTGTATTGTCTTTCCACCACATCAGTGAAAATTAAAGACAAGTTAAATATGCTGCCAGCATTTTAAAGCGTTTTCTATCAAAGAAGGATTAAGAAACCAAAGAAAAAGCCAAACAGAACACAAGCAGGAAATAATAATAATTTCAATCTCTGCCCTTTTTGTATGCTTCATTTTGAATTACTTCTAAGAGGGATTAAGTTTCTGACAGAAGATTGACCTTCAAAAGGGGCTGAAGTCCCTTATCTCCCAAACTACTATTGAGCTCTGCTTCGACTGTCATAGATCCAACAGCTTATGGAAGAGCAACATGAATTTAAAAGGTGCAAGCTCTCCTTCTTGCAATCTGCTTGATTTTGAAATGAACTGAACATGTCTGTGTATGGGCAAACCTTATGAAAGTTTAAAAAGAAAGCAGTTATCACATGGCATTCACCAGTTGTGATGCCCCAGCTCCTAAATGCAGTTATTTCTGCTCACCTCCCCTGCAGTGCCGCGTTCTCCAAGCCCCCTCTGTGCCATGGGAGCCCTGGTCCCCTCCTCCTCAGCCCTGCAGGGGCAGCCCAGGTGCCACCAGAGGCACTGAGGCTGCTCTTGTTCTCCTCTCCTGGAGATTCCCTCTGTCCCTTCCGTGCAGAGGTGGACAAGGAGATGGGTGAGCTCTGTCAGTGTGAAGCGGGAAATGAAGAAAGCATTTTTGCTTGGTTTGGAGGAACCCCTCAGCAGTGCTTTTCCCATGAAGAGGGGGTTCCTGGGGCCTCCTTCTGATGTGTCTGAAGCTGCTCTCTTCCCATTCAAGTGGCAGAGTTATGAGCTGATGTGAATCATACCACCAGCTCCTGCTTACACAGCCTGCAGGATGTAAAGCTGGAAATTGCCCAGAGCTCTCAATAAATTATCTGATAGATTTAGAGCTATAACTTTCTTTTATTCAATTATTTTCTGAGAAGTGATTTTAAGCTCCATCATTTGAATAGAAACTCAGCATCAGATTAGTCCTAGGACAGAATCTGTAGTGCCTAATAGCCCATTCTCTCTCCCAGTCAATAGATTTTCTTCTTTAAAACCTCAGGGAAGCAATTGTTGCAGCTGAGTTCAGTGAGGTATTTCCTAATGTATTGTCAATTAACAGTTATATTGACTGGAGAATTCAGCTGATTTCTTTGTACATTACTATCACATAAAAAAAGCTATCAGGAGGTAATTAAATGAAACATTGTTTAAAGACACCTAATAGAAATCTACCGGTTGAAATATATTTCAAGTTTTTAAAGAACCACCAACACTTATCTCATTGACATGAAATGGGAGTTAGATGAAGGGACTTAACATTTAATTTAGAACATTTTCCAGTGTCTAGGATTTGAATGCTTTAGAGAAAGTATGTACTGAAAACCTCTTTAAAGTAAAGGCTAGATTTCTTTAAGTGGAAGATAAACAGAAAAGATATGATGGAGATTCATTTTTAAACCGTAGTTTATACTTGTTTTAAAGCCTTCTCACCTTTTCTCTCTGTTAAAAATAAAACACCATAATCTATTCTTTTTGCTGTCATTTTTTTCACAGCCAAGTGATTTTTTGGGGAGGGGGGAAGTAAAATTTTATCCATTGCTGAGAAGGATTCTCATCTATTTAAGAAAAGGCATCAGTCCCTGTAAGGCTGCTCGTTTGACATTTCAGAAGGCAGCAGCCAGCCTGCAGAATACAGCACCCTGGCAACCCAGCCACACTCAGGAGGAGCTGGGATAAAAATGGCAACTCCACAGGCAAAGCAATTATTCGTGTGCACTGAGCACACCTGCAGAAATCTGGCCATGTACCTAAATCACAAGTTTGCATGTTTAAGCAGGTTTGAAGCACAGGTAGTGTTGGTGAGGGGGCTGGTGCAGAAGGTCAGGAATCAGCAGGCAGGCACCTGGCTGAGGGTGAAGGCACACCAGCCACAAGGCATCCCAAGCACTCAGGCCTAGCAAGAGCATTAACAGCACTTACAGGATCAACTCACTAGAAGCTGGAGGAGAAATTACCTACATTCACTGCAGAAGATGATTCTGGATAGGATTTGGGTGCTTGTATCCTCAAATCACATTTGTAAATTACTGAGAGGAAAGGAAGGCAGAGACGAGCACTTCTCAGAAGCAAAGGCAGCTTTGAGAAGAGGCAATGCTGCTGCAAGGCTGACCACAGCTCAAAATTCTGGGCACATCTTGGGTACTTCCAAGGAGAGAGCAAGTTATTACACAGGCTTCCCATTATTAACCCTGATTTCTTTTTAATGACCTTATTTTTACTGTATGGCTGATTTGAATTCTAATATTTAAGGACCTGGTTTTTGTTTGGTTAGGTTTTTGGTCAGTCAGCCTGTATGTGAAGTGGACCAAGTGGACTCAAGTGAAACCAAGCTCACTCCATTTTTCTGTCAGCAGTGGAACAAGATAAAACAGCATAATTGGGAACTCCTGAGTAATCTGTGCCCTTACATACGTGGGGGACACAAGTTTCTGTGGTACCAAAGAATCAAATATGACAGGATTTTTCACAAGGAATTATACCAAGAAAATCCCAGAACAACTCCTGTGTTTTATGATAAAATATTACTTGCAAATACTTACATTTCCCAAGAGGAGCTCATAAAAACGCAAGTGGTAAAGCAAACTAGAAGAAAGAAGCTAAAAATAAAACACAGTAGGGTATTCTAAACCCCTTTTGACTCTTGAAGTCTGATTGGGAATGATAGAAAACAGAAGCTTCATGTAACTCTCTTGGTTAGACTGTCATTTAATAAAATAAGGACATAATAACAAGGTGAGACTGCAATTGACAGGCAGGTACAAAAGCCTGGATGTCTTGAGTTCCAGAATGGGAAAAGCTGGGGAGCAGTGAAATGTGTTTGGCTAAAACCACATAAAACCAGATCTGAATGAGAGATCATTCATTACAGTCACCTCAGCTAATATGAATGCAACACTCATTTTTCCTTCTGCTAATGAATTTTGGGGATTCAACATTCCATCGAATCAGGGTCAAACTGAGGCTGCCATCAGGAGCAGTAAGTATTACAGTCCAATATTTAAGGTTTTTTCCACAAACAGAGACTGCAAGGACTGTAAGGAATGAAGATATCAATCAATTTCTATACATTTGCAACCAGTTTGAATTCTTGTATCATAGCCTGAACATGTAAGGAAAAATATTCTTCCCTAACATAAATAATTTCACAAACATTCAGAGGGAGACTTGGAAAATTACAATCCTTTTTTGTTATTCCATTCAGGGTATTTTTTCATAGTGTGTAATGCTGCTCCTGTGCATTTTTCATTTATCTAATAATATAAAAATGTACCATTTAAAGCTTGGCAAACAGATCAATGTGGATGTTACCATCATCTTGATAAACAGATATTTCTGTGAGAGTTGAAATATGAATGTTTTGTCTAGCAGGAAATCTGGCATTCATCCTAGGGTGTCTTCCTTGTTTGACATGCTCTGCAGCTTGTTGGTCTTGGAGAGACTGATATGATCACAGGAAGATTTTTTGGATGCAGCTGAGACCAAAGTTCAGCCCATTTACGGAAAAATGGTGACTCCCAACAGGTTTTCATTTCTTACTAAAAGATAAATTAGCTCAAAAGGCTGCAGAGACATTTCCAGGTTAAATCACAGCTGCTAAGAGGACTGCCTTGAACAGAAGGGTTTGTGCTTTAAACCTGTATCAATAAAACAAATAGAAAACAGAGGACGTGATCCAGAAAGTTACAATAGCTCAGTGTTTGAAGAAATTGTTCAAAGGAAAGGAACAAAATACTTCTGTGGAATATTTGGTTGTCTGGAGCCAGAAAAGAATGAGATTAATCACAGTGTCTTTTTTTTTTTTTTAACAAAATGTGTGGACAAATGAAAGAAATTGCTCTAAAGTTTCGTTTCCTAAAGCAACTCTGAGGACAAATCAAATGTTTAAGAAAGCAACAATCAAAGTGTATGAACATGATGTTACTATTTGTGAAGGAAGGGATATTACCCTTTTCCATATTCTATAAAATCTCTCAAATGATTGTAATTTCCTTATTTTACAATTACTCCAAAGTCCTTTCACCCCTCTGTCTATACCTCAAGTTTGTAAAGCTGGGACCTGAGCCATTCCTCAAAAATCTCTGAAGAATTTGCAGGTCTGCACATTGAGAGGGCTGCATGAATCCCAAGTATAATTTTGATAGACTCTGAAAACTTGATGGTCTTTAAGGGCCTCCCACTGGTCAAACACAGAACTACATTGGTACCCTCATAGTGAAGTTCCCTTCCCCTTGGGTTTAGGTGTGTGAGGGCTTTGACCTCTCATATCAGACAGGACCTGGGACAGGCTATGGGGAAGACCCCTGAGATTCTTTGAAAGAGAGATTCTTGTGGGATTATGTGAAAGGAAGTAAAATTTCCATCTAGAAAACCATTTTCAGTGCCTATTTAATCTCATTCTGTGCTGAGTTCCCTGAGGATGGGTTACCTGGTTGTGCCACGTGTTATTTTTCAAATGAGTCATGACTTGGTGCATAGAAAGAGAACTTTTTACTAAAGAACCTCTGAAAATTTCAGGGGAAGCAGGCTGAAATGGGCAAAAAAGCCAGGGAGAACCAGATAGAAGAGAAACTGAGAAGAAACTTGTGCTTAGCCTTAGTTCCTCAAGTTTTCCTCTCTAGGACTAGAAATGACCTCTAACTCAGCCTAGAGCTGCCAGGCACTGAGTCAGATTTGGAAATATGGTCCCTCTTCGCACAGACTAATAATGCCAGCTCTCTTCAGCCATCTGGCAGAATCCAAGTGTGGATCACATCAGTCTGCCAGATCACCTGGACACATTTTTCTCTTTACATGCTGCTGTTATACTCCTTTGTTCTGTTTCCATTTCCACATTATTCTTCTTAACTTCACTGTCTTGTGTTTCTCCTGCTCACGAGGATGAGCTTTCCTGCAGCAGCAGTGAATAATAGAATAATAGTGAAGTTATCATGGGGTGGAAAAGTAGATTTTGGGGTTTCTGGTATGGGGGTTCAGGAGGCAAGATGGAGGGAACTGGGCGTGTCCAGCCTTTCTCCTTCTCAGCCTCCATCTTCTGCTGTGATGCTGGCACTTACAGATTGGTCTAGAGCAGAAGCTCACTGTCTAACATAGGTTATGGGTATTGGAAATTAATTGTAAACATTGTATATGTAGTTTTTAGTATAAAAACATAACACCCCCCGGGGGCAGGCAGAGTGCCTGGAACTGTCCTGCTGAATGGACCTCAGCTGGACAGGAGAAAGAATTTTATAGATAAGGAACAATAAACAACCTTGAGACTGACAAATGAAGCTCTGACTCCTTCTTCAAGTGCCAGGCTGGGAAAAGAGACTTTCTAACTCTTCTTGGGGTCACTCTGACAAGCTAAAGATCCCAACATGTCCTGAGTGATGTCCAGGGGTGACAGCACTACCATGGGTACAAAGGGATGAAGCAGGTGCAGTGGCCAAAGCAATTGTGTTGGATAGAGCTGGCCTGGAAAAGCCACAGCCAGGGAAAAGCATCATTCTATTTCCTAGCTTCTGAGAGCTCAACATATGCCTCTCCTGGTTAGAAATACAGACACAATGCTTCTCTGCAAAGACAAAGTCCTGACAGCCTAGGCCTGGGGCACTCTCTCTGCTGAGCTGTTTATTCTTGGGCACCACAGGTACCAAAGAGCCAAGAGCATGAGCTGACTCCTGTCCCTCCTGGATTCCTAAAGACTGTGATAAAAAGTAGTAATTTAGTTAAGCACCAAAGAAAACCCTGTGTTTTCTCTGTATTTCAAACCATCCTTAATTACTGTGTGAAATGCACATTCCCTGTGCTCCCTGCACTCACCTCCTCCTCCAACAGACTTCTCACCTTGCTCAGATCCTGCCTGTGCCTCCTGCTCCCCAGTGACCATAAGGGAAGCTTAGGGTGGCAAACTGAGATCTGCAAGTCCAAAGTGAGACTGAGGCACAGTCAGAGAACAAATGTAGGTCAACACAGACGGATGAGAGACTGAAAAATCTGCCTTGGTGTCTGAATCAGCTATGGGAAACAAGCTAAATCTGTAAGTCATCTGCAAATGGGATTGAAAGAGATGGTAATCACAGCAAACAAAATCAGCAGTAGACAAGTATTCCTTTTACTAGCAGAGGAACCTTTGCTGTATTTCATTAAAGCACCCAAATTCAAGAAAGAAACAGCTGTTTGTAGGCTCCTGGCAGCAGATTATAACTTAAAATGACCCAAAATCTATGGTTACACTAAATCAGGAAAACTCTAGTGCCTTCAGAAGTTCCCAATTGAACCTCAACTTCTGTATCTCCGAATTTGTCTCTGGTTTCCATCATGAAAGCAATTCAGGCTTATGCTATCTATAGACAACCCGTGCTATAAAGTGACTTCATGTCTTTCAACTCATTACAGATACTAATAAAACACACAGGGTCCTTGACATTTAATCTACTATCATAATAATGTTGGAAGTACTCAAAATGAGGAAACTCATTTCATAGTTTGTGCCCTTGACTGACTGAGGATAACATTTTATGTTGCCCTGGTAAAGGCCATGTGAGATCTTGCCTTTCATGGTACTTTAAAAAAATAGTAAAGAATTCTGCATAGAAAATAAAAAGAAAACTCAAATTCTCCTTTCAAACCCACCCCTCTTTTCTGCAGCCATCATTCTTGTTATGTCCTACTCTGGCTCAGCATCACAGAGACACCAAAAGCCAATATCTTCATGGCAGCCAGGAGTGCTCCTCAGGTAAGGGTCAGAGACAACCCTGCTCATAGAAGTGCTTTTAAATAGGAAGAAAAGGTCCTTCAAAGAAGCTGTAAAGTTTTAGAGACCTAGGATACAGCTTCTAGACAGAGAGAGCTCCCTTCCATGAGCCCCACAGCCCTGGTTCACAGCAGCCAGGACTTCACTCTCCAAGAAAATGTGAAACTGGGTAAGGAACATGAAAATTATACAAGTGGAAAAGTAAGACGTTATTTATTGAATGCCCTGGAAGGATTCCTGCCTGTCTGAGGCAGCAATGCAGTTTGTCTGGGCCACTTGCAATTTTACCACCCTTAAGAGAGAGAATATGTAATGGAGCAAAAAGGGGTAACACTTTCTGCAGGGAGGCTTGAATTTTTACCTCTGCCTCTCCAACCAAACCAAAAGGCTACAGAATATACTGGAAAGGCTTTCAGGCTCCCTTTGAACCTGGAAAAATCTCCCAGTGATATACTGACACCTCTTCAGAGCAAAACCAACCTGACCAGATTGCCACCCCATGGAAACCCCAGCTCACTGCCCAGGTGAGAAATGGGGCTGAGTTTTCAGGCAGGGTCCCTTAGCCAGGCACCAGGAGGTTGATTCTTCCTCTGGGCACACTGGGGAGGCCCTGGGAAAAGGCAGTGGCCAGGAGCCTGCCCCAGGGCTGGTGAGCATTGAGCCCTGCCTGCCTGGACACGAGGATGCAGCATCTCCCCCAGTGAAATGTTGCACTCTGTGCAGGAGACACATTCTGCTGGCATTAATCCTTCAGTCTTCTCACTGCCACTCTAGCTTGAAGGAGCTATTACACAGTCTATAAAGTTTAAAAGAATAAGAAAAGCTTAGCTCCCCATTAAATAGGTTGAAACAAAAACTACTCAGTTTATCTCTTTTGCAGCAGCCACGCAGACTAGAGACATAACAAGGCTCAGAAATGGAACCAGGGTTACAGGAAAGAAACGAATTTGCAGGAGAAGATGCCCCAAAAGTACAGTTATAGTTACAGTCTGTGAAAAAAAAAAAAAAAGAAAAGGAAAAAGGAAAAAGGACAAAAGGGGGGAAAAGGAAAAGAAGCCAGATAAAGCTGACAGAAAAAAAAAAAAAGTAAAATTAAAAAATTATAATTGTAGACAACATTTGTTGTCAGAAATGCATCCTAAATAGCTCTGGTTCATACTACAGAATCAGAGCAGAGGCATAACAAATTCTGCCCTTGGTTTTAAGGGGGTCAGGGTGGTTCTAAGGGCTTCTGTTTGCACTGACAGCTCTGATTTTCAGTGTAAGTGCACCACCCTGCAGGACCTACAAGACAGTTTGATGTTTAACAGTATGAACTCTTCTCAAAGCTCTGCTCTGTGTGTGTATCCAAACCCAGAGAGAAATAAGCTCAGATGCAGCAGCTGCTGCTCCCATCTCCACTTCCACCTATCATCATGATTTACCAGGCATAGTCAGATTAGCAAATATGTGAATACCTGGAAAGAGTGCTGGCGCTTTCTGTCTAGACTAGAAGTGGGAGGAGATGTAAGAAATTTTGAGTTGTGAATGGAGCTACTCAGAAGCTATTTTGCTTTTCTGTGAAGAGGGATGTATTTAAGATGAGGCTGAATGATGGGGAAAAGCAGAACAGATTACTGGGGTAGGAAGGGGCAAGGAGAGCACGGCAGAGCCGAGAGCCGTGTGAGGAGCAGCGGGGATGGATGGATGGATGGATGGATGGATGGAGGGATGGGTGGGCTCAGCCCCCCTGGGCACCCCCCCGGACACCCATTGCTGGCTCATTTACCATCAAATGAACGGCTCTGCTCACAGAGGAAAGGCTGGCTGCATTGGGCAGGCATGTGAGGCTCTGCCAGGGCGCTGCCATGGTCCTTGAGCACAGTGGTCACTGAGGAAAAACAAGGCTTGGAGCTCAGAGCTGCCTCTCCCCTGCTGCTTCCCAAAATCCTACCAGGGCCACGTTACCATTTGCAGCCATGGCTTTCAGAGAGGAGATTATGTCCCAAAAGGGACATATGAAATGCCTGTATTTTTCAAAGTTCAACCAGTGAGCCTCAAAGACCTGTGGGCACTTTTGCTAATGGGAGAAATCCTTAATGACCCTCTTGCAAAACAGGGCATCAAATATTTTAAACAGCCAGTGGAAAATCAAACCATGTAGTGATGACAGTGCCCCGAGCCTGCACTTTTTGAAGTGAAAAGCTTGGTGTCCCTCTGGCCAAATCTGAGTGGAGTGTAGTGGAGGAGAGGCTTTCAGGCTCCCCTTGAACCTGGAAAAACCTCCCAGTGATATACTGACACCTAGGACCTTAGCTGGTGCCTAGGCTACCAGTCATTCAGGTCTTACTAAAGCATCCAGAAGAGAGAAAATATCCAATTAGAGGTTTACCGGCAATCAGAATCTCAGCTCACATCTCTGTATTAGTAACAAATGTGAACACTGCTGTCAAACAGAGGTGAGTCACTAATCATGAAATTTTGCAGACAAAGGTGTCAGAAGAGAGAAACAACACAAGAGGCGATGTGGCAAACCAAGCCTCTCCCTAGAACTCTTGTAATGCAAACCTGCCACCCCAATTGGCGATGTGGTGGAAGTGCTCCTGTAGTGGCTGCCTGGATTTCTGGATTTCTGGAGGATTGCGTGGGAGGAGTGAAAACCCGAGTTCATAATTTTGAAACAGTGTTGTGAACAGCCTGCTGTTAAACAAAGTGGAGATGGTCTGTATTTTTCTCTTTAGAATTTTAAGTAAAACATTCAGAAAACTTAGTACTTTTGCGATTTCCTCATTTTATCATTTGAGCAACATTTTATTCATCTTTATATAGGGTCTTGATTAAGCTTGAGGACTGGGTAGTGAGTTTCAATCTCTTTTTCAAAACAAAGTCCATATTGTCAGTGTGAAGCACAAACCTGGATGTGGGTGAAAAATTTGTTTATTGCAGAACAAAAGCTCATCCTATAAAAAAAAAGATAAAGAATTCATCTGGGTTTCCAGTAGGACAATTTTTGCTCCAGTTTCCTTCGTGAAATGAATTAATGCTTATATTTAGCTCTCTCCTGTTCATTCAGAGTTGTACTAGACAGCAGTATCTGTTTTGAAAACAGGCAAAGGAAAATAATTTCATTTTCTCAAATTCAGCATCTGATTTCAATTATTCTAATATCTTTACAGACTGAGTCTCAAGTTCCTTTGTGATGAATGAAAAGTTGTTCCTCTTTGTGATTCTTCTTGAATCAGTGATGAAATTTGCTCTTTCTGACAATACCTCCTGTTTTTGAAAAGCATATTTCTGATGGTTAAAGTCTAGGATATAAAATTCTGTTAGTGCCCATGTAGGGAGAGCAGAATAACTCATTTAATAACAAACCTATTTTTGTTCCTGGTTGTGTTTGTAATGGAATAGGAAACAGTGCTCCTGTTTTCTGCTGAGAGTACTTGAAGCCATCCTTCATAATGAAGCACAGGTCTGATTCACTGCTCCTGTTTTTCCAGCTGGAGAGTCAGCCCACACTGCCCGCTAAAATGGAGGTGCCTCTACTTGGATACATTTTTTACTCGAAATCATTGCTATAAACCAGAACAAGAGAACTGCCAAATAAGCCTGTATCTGTGTTAATTGGACTATCTCATTAAACCCACAGAGACAGAGCATTTGAAGCACAAAGATCACAAACATGTCAGTTTTCTGCACCGGCTCCTTGCAGCCCAGATGAGCTGTTCACGTCGCTAATTGGCCGGCCTGCAATCCAGAGCAGTCCTGAGAGGGGAGAAGGAGAGGGCATAACCGTGGTGCTTATGGAAAAATAATGCCACTCCTCACATTTCACAGCTAATCTATAGCTCTACATTTCAATTATCCTTTCCAGTAATAGGATGATTGCTTGCATTCAGTAATGAAGCAGAAACCAGGAACTTAATGTTCTCATCTGCCAGGCAGTTTTTCTGACTTTTAGACCAATTGACAGCAGCTATAAAAGCATTATAAAATATGGCATGATTTAATAGATGCAGCTTTCATCTACCTCAACATTCTCCAAAATAGCTTTAGTTAAATACAGTTTTCCAAATAGGAGGATGTCAAACCTTATCAGCCAGGGTCCACTACTAAAGAAGATTTTTTGTGAATACCTAGAATTTGACATTTGTTCTTCAGTTTTCTAATAAATCAGGAGTGCTAGAAATGCCTGTATTTTTCAAAGTTCAATCAGAAATAGATTTAATTGAATGACACATCTAACATAACTAAAGAATGATACATCATCATAAATTAATCTTTCAGCACTTCAGGGAGGAACTCAACAAAATAAAATCATCTATTAAATTTATATATTTTAATAATGTATTTGAAAGCATGCTGGAGTTTCAGAAGATCAATAAATTGTTTGGGGATTTTAGGTTTTTTTAAAGGCAATGTTGGCAATAAAAACACATGGTCCTATAGATCTCATTTTTGCATTTTAAATACATTCAATAACTCTTTTGAAAATTCTTACTTTCATGTTTTCATCTTAGATGCCCAAATTCCTTTAGAATTCAGGCTTTTAAAATCAGATTCTCACCAGAATTTCAATGAGACTTTTGACTACAGTAATTTTGGAAAGTAAAGTCAAAAATTAAATACTCTGAAGACACTTGAGAATTTTCCTGGGTGTTGAGGGTTTTTTTTTTTGGTTTTGTGTGTGTGTGTGATTCTTGTGTAACTCCAGTAACCAAAGAGCTGTAAGAGGATGCCATGAATTAATGTAAGTCATTATCCAATTAACTTCAACTTATCTCACACTAATTTTTTTCACCTGTTATTTGAATTCATGCTGTCTTTACACACAGTATGACTTCCTCTTGCTTTACCACACTTCCATAACTAGCTAATTCCACAGGCTCTCTGATGACTTCTGGTTTGTGACAGGGCAGTCACCTCATAATGTGACTGCACATCTCACATTGCATTATGTTAGAACTGCAGAACAGCTTTATTTCATAATTAAGAGAAGCTCCTTTAAAAATATGAAGTCCAGACAAGTGTTGCATTTGTAGGCATATATTAACTGAAAAACTGGACAAGCTATTGACCTCCCAAAGCTAAACACAAGTTGAGAAAACTATTCAAAGTTTAACTGCACACATACAAGCTGGAACAACAAAAAGCTGGTAGCTGGCATTTGTGCAGCAAAGGCAGAGGGTGACAGATGATCAGCTAGTTATCTCCTAGGGAAAGAGCTAGAGAAATAATTAATAACCTATAAAGGGGGGATACAAAACTGACCACAAAACCAGTACCTCACATATAACCACCTTTTTTCACTACTATTATAAACTTTCATTCCTAGACCTGTCTTTCAAAATTACTTGTAGTTTTCCCTGGAGGAACAGGGCTGAGAGATTAGGGATGAAGTGGCTGCTTTGCAAGGAGTGTGTCCACAAGCTGTGGGGTTTTCCTCCTCTACCAAAGGCGGTGGCTGCAGGTTCCACCCATGGTGGCTGAGGTTCCTCAGCTGAGCACAGTCCCACAGGCTGGGATGTGCCAGTGGGAGCTCTGGGAGAGGTGGGATTCTCTCTGCCATGGTGGTGGCAGTGTTGTGAAACCCCAGTGCAGGCACAGCCTTGTGAGAGCCAGCAAAGAGCAGGCCATGGGGAGACACAGCTGGAAGGGAGCACAGCTGCCTCTCTGTCTGGGTGACAGCTGAGTGTCAGGAAAGGGCATCCTCGCACTTAGCACAAGCACTTCACTGCTGGCATTAACCTCCCTCTCTGTCACTTGCCCTTCTGGCAGGGCACACAGCAGAAATAAAATACCACGAGGCACAAACTCAGTGGCAGAGAGACAGATGAAATGTAATTTCCTTGATTTTAGAAGCCTTGATGGTAAGCAAGGTGTAAAAAAACCTCCATCACATGGTGGCAGGTGGAAATGAGAGACCTCAGAGGATCTGCTCTTTTGGCCACTTCTGTTACCAGATTCCCACAGCTCATTTTTATTTAAAAGTGGATTTTCTGAGAACTGGAATAGACTTTGGTAGAAGCTAAATAAAACTAGGTGACTGAGAGGTGGCAGTAATGATTTTTCAGCAGTGACAAATTACTTCAAGCAGGGATAAAAGCAAGAAAATTGGAAGAAATGCTTTGACGCATCGTAAGAGCACACAGACGGTAAGCATCCTCTTGGACATCTCACTGGAAAACTCTGTGTGACAGCAGGTAAAAAAAGGTTGGGAAAAAACCAGTCTGGTTCTCAGTCTGAGACCTGAGAGTGGCTGGAAGGTTGGTAAAATGTCAAGACGAAGAGCACTGATATATTGTTTTACAGGCTTAAATGCACTGGCCTGGCTGTGGACACAAGCCTGTGCCGCCCCATGGCCTTTAAAAATGTATGTCCATTACTCTGCAGCCTCTCCCACCCACAGTGTCTGCTGGTTATTACAGCCCTTCACTTGATTTCAGTCCACTTGTAAGAGCTCAAGGTAAAAGCTCTGATCAGGTTTGAAGTCTGTCTGGGTTTTTCTCTGGATGAAATATCAGGCGTGTTTTTCAGTAAGTCTTGCAGTTACTTTAAAAAGGAATGTTTGTTTTCAGACTACATTTGAAGGCTAAAACCTATATTTCTTTTGAAGTCAAGATCTTTCTGATGTGTTTGGCATGTTAAATCCTTCCAGGGAGGCTAAATACCTGCACAAAGCATGCAGGTTGGAACTCCACTAGAAACAGAGCCACACACAACACAAAAGTAATTCCACATGGCTGGGGAGAAAGGTCTATTCAAATTAAATACACTAGGATGTTTCAAGTGGAAGAAAACAAAACCACAGGCTCAGGAGATTCCTGGGTGAGAAATGCCTTTTTTTAAATTATCCCACTCTTTTCCACACGTAGCACATCTACTGCCTGTATTGAATCACTGCCTTTTAACCACAGCCCTTATGAAACCTTTGAGGCAGTAAATTCAGGAAGAAGAACCAGAAGCTTTAATTAGGTATCATACTGTCATGGTTTGAGCCTGGCACAGAGCCAGTGCCCCCATGAAAATGCCCTCACCCTGGTGTCTGCTGTGAGATGTGACCAGGAATAAGCAAAACAGGCTCCAGCTTAAACATAAAGAACACTTTATTACCTAAACTACAGGAAAATAGGGAAAAACTATAAGGAAAAGGGAAAAAAAAAAAATTGAAAACCTTACAAAAAACCACTTTCCTCCTCCCCACTACCTGAATTTCCCAATCCGATACATTCTCCCAAATCACCAACTGCCCAGCCTGCACCACACTTTAGTATACTCAAACTTCAGTTCATGAAGAGGAGAGGAGTCCTTCTTGTTCCATAGGCTTCCCCTGGAAACACGCTGAAACCTCGTGTGCTTCCATGTCACTCGGCACTGCCCGGAAAAGTCCTTTTGCCGCTTGTGACATCTTCCTTCCATGCCCAGTGCTCTCACCACCATGCATGGACCAGAGCTGCTTTTAGGGTTGTCCTTTAAGGATGCCTTGTCTCACTCCAAAAAGGCACAGTCTCTGCTTTGGGACATCTGTCCCCCCCATATTTTTCCAACCCCCTGGGGCCGAAGGGTCCTCACGATGAACCCTCCTGGTTCTGAGCACTGCTTCCCCCAAGTGCAGTCTCTGTGTCACAGGAACAAACTGAGTCCATGGCCACAAGAAAAGTCCAGCCAAAAGGCCACTCCAAATCATCTCTCCCCATTCAATCATCTCCACGTTCTTCGGGCCAGGTCCTTCTCTCATCTCATCTCCTATCTCCCTTCTTATTCAGCTTCGAGGAGGATTAGCATTTTTGCAAGGCCCCAATCATGAAAGAAAGGGGTTAAAACTTTCAGTCTCTGTCTGTCCCGGAGCTGCGGCACTCCCACACACGCTGCCGCTCCGGCCGGGCACTCTTCCCTCCCCCCTTCTCCTCCTGGGCCGGCTGCTATCACATTCGGTGTCGCCGGCTCTCCTCTCTCCCTCCTGGGGGGGGGGGAATGGCTGCCCGAGGGCTGACTCCCTGGGCTCTTCCACCCTTCCATCCTCGAGGGCCTTCTCACCCCCCATCTCTGTCCAGGCCCCAGGCCTACCGCATGGCAGCCCCTCCCCCACCCAGCAGCAGCGGCTGGACAGGGGAGGGTGATCTGACCTCTTCGCCTCGACGTCCCAAGAGAACCTCCCAGGGCCAGAGCTCTGCTTTTTAACCCCTGTGTATTCTCGGAGGTGTGTCCAAACCCCACTGGCTACACCAGGTGCCAGTATCAAACTCAGAACATCCATTGGTTTGACCACAGCATCCCAGAATTCCCACTTCTTCCTGGTCAAACCACCACACATACATGTTGCTTTCTTATTCTATGATTCCTTATTCCTATGATTCCTTTCCTCAGTCCTAGCAATTCCCATTTAGAGGAAATACTACTGCATCCTTGTTTCCAGTTTGGGAAAACTTTGCAGGATCAGCAGCTGTTGTGAAGCCACAGACCCAGGAGTTTAGGAAAGGTGAGAGGAGGCAGCTCCCCAAGCAGTGGCACAGTTAGCATTCATGGAAGCACCACAGAAGATGGTGACAAGCCAAGACATCCCGCATCTCAGATCACCCACTTGGCAGGGCTTAGATGTTCTAAGAGGAACATCTCTTGGACATTTCTGACCTTTCCTGTGAAGAGGAGCCTGGAAGCCTGGAGGCCCTGGGATCTTAGGCATGAGTTTCACAGTCCCCCACCAGCAGCTTCACTTCCATTGCCAAACACAAGGATTGGCACAAACTGAGAAGAGCCAGTGCTGTGCAGGGATGAGTAACTCAGGGCAGAGCACCTGGAAACCAGGCACCAGCACAGGCAGGTCCTTGGAAGAGACCAGACCCCATCCCTGAGCCATTACTGAAAAAAATGAGAAACACATGCTGAGTGGGGACGCAGAGCAGCCCTTACAGCTGGGACTGAAAACCAGACAGCAGCTACAAGAAGTGAAGGAAAATCAGGTTTTTGCTCTGCATCCACAAGCATTGACTTCTAGCAAAAAATGAAGAGTCACACATGTGACAACAGGGAACACTGAAGTGTGGGACATGTTAATGACCTCTAGAGGCAAATATGAACAGCAGTGCAGAGCAGAGGTACTGACTTCTGTGTAACAGGGAAAATATGTGGGAAATGCTTTTGATCAGAGGACAAAGCAGAAAACAAGACTGTTCTTCAGAGACTGGATAGGGGCTGAATAACCTGCCCTGAAGAGCTGACCCAGAGCTCACCCATGACACACCAACAGAGAAGGGCCATGCAGAGGATACCTGAGCAGCAAATATCCTCATGAGGATGAGGAGATAAAAAAAAATAATTATTTTAAAGGCTCATAGCAGAGGTACTCTAGTCCTCAGGGTACTATGTATACACTGGAGCAAATATGCTCCGTGGTGAAGCAATTCCCAGCATTTGAGAAAAGCCCTCAGACACCAGACTGCACCAAAGGTGCATGAGAGGGGTTGCAAAGAGGCAGTGGGGCTGACCCAGAGGAACTCCTCACAGACAGAGCTACCCTGGCTAGGAAAACCTTCAGACTGAAGCCAAGCGAGCACTTAGTCATCAGAAGCTGGATGCAGACCAAAGGAGTGATGAACCTGGAGCCACAGGCAAAGCAAGGTAGGAGGTAGAAGTTTCAGAGCTATAGCAGGAAGCCAACAACAATGAGAACTTTAGTGGAAACAAACCCAAAAATCAGTCTGTGGCTTGTATACCAGTCCTTCTGTTTGGGTTTGAAAATGGAACAAGAAGTTGAAGACATCTGTACTGGTGAGGAGGATCTCTCTGAGCAGAAGAGCTGACACACCACACACTTCTTAACCAGAGGGAGATGGATGATTTTAAGAAAGGCAGGGAGGGAGAGTAAAAAAGTATGCACATGGCACGATATTTCAAAAATCAAGCAGGCTGTAGTGATTCATATCCACATCAATGTTAGAGGTTTTTATTTTCTTTTTTTTTAAATTGTGTATCCATTAAAAAGCAAACAAATGATGTAGTAATGCAGTGAGTCACACCTGCCCATCTCTAGCCATGAGGAGGTGTGCCAGGAGTCAGAGGAGCCACATCTGTTATGCCTCTTATCAGCCCCTGGAGGGATAATGCTGAAGGATTTCAGGAAACTCAGTCAGCTACAGTCAGAGATGTCTCAGACAGCAAAAAGCAGAGCTTGAGGTCTCTACATCCATTCACCCCACATCTGCCTTTAAGGTACACTAATGAATATCCTCAGCAGCTTTCTCTGTAGCCCAGAGCAAATCACCATGCCATTCCCCTTCAGCCCAGCCAGCCACCAGATCACTCCAGCATGGAGAATTCCAAGTGATTGAAAGTGCACAAGTCTTTGTGACCCAGTGGGCACGGAGGTTCAGAGAAGACTTCACTCACAGTTTCCTTACTGATTTCCTTTTCTTTCATCTTCCTGTATTACCAGTTCTGTATTGTGAGGTTGTCAGGGGAAAAAACAATATGCTACTCACATATCCTAATTTTTTCTGTTTGGTCATTAAGGGCTCATGTGCAAGTCCATCTGCACATCTCCCCACCTTGGTGCAACTCTTTATGCCTGTAAACCTTTTCCAAGGAACATTTTCTCTGAGTGTCCAAATGCTATTTTGACTGTTCTGCCTCTTCACAGGGTCAAATGGGATCTATTCTCTTTAAAAGAAAACTAAATAGAGTTTATTAAGAGATCCAGGTGTCCCTTCACCCCCAACGGGAAGCGCTTATATTAATCACTTTTTGATTTTTTTGAATTGACCTTCTTGGTGAAATATTAATGACAGATGTGTTTATTCTCATGCTGTGATCAAACACTAAGAACACAAAAGTCAAGGCCAAGCAAAGAGAAATATATTTCAATATTTACTTTGGCAGTGACAGAAAATTATCAGCGAAGAGTTCTCTTCCAATTAACGTTATCACTGCTATTGCAAACAGTGAATGACAGCAATGTTTTCACACACTGTAAAGCCTGGATCTAATTGACACTCATGATCAACTCTAAACTTCTATTCCTTGTAAATGATTAGAATAAATGTGACAACAAAAAATCACTAGACCTTCACTAGGTAATGAAACTGTGAGTGATGAGCAGCCCATGATACTGCTCGTCACATTGCCCTCATTGCTTTCAGGATGGATTAAAAATATTAGTAGATGGCAAAAAAGTGGTGGGTGTCATGCTCAAATTGTGGCAAGGCATTTTATAGCACATAAATATTGTGTTCCAAATTCACTTTGAATTGGATATGAGCATTCCCACATGAGTTGCAAAGTGACTGAGAGGACACTAAAAACAAAGGGAGGGGACAAATCAGCCAAGGGAAAGTGTTGGGAACTGAAGGGAACCAAGTTGGGCTCTGGGTTATGCAGGGCCCCACTGCTGGATGTAACATGTATTTTCTACTCTTGCCACTGGGAGAAGGGAGGTGAAGGAAGTGTCTCTCACTCATAGTCTGCCAGGAGGTACAGGCTCCCAAGGACTGACTCATTAGAGAGAGGAGAAGAAAAACTCCTGGCCTTAAGCTATATTTAAAAATAAAATAAGGCTAATTAAAACATTTCTGGCTCGCAGTCTAAAATTATCCCATGGAATTCAGAGGTCTAAAAATACAAGCCACTTGCTGTGTAAATATATTAATTTCTGTAGTGTAGCATGGTGAGAGCTGCTTTCCTGCAACAGCCAGTGTTGTCAGTGTGCTGGCAAGCAGAGGAACTGCTACTATGCAACAAGAAATTGGGAAATACATAAAAATGAAAAATTATGGAATTACATTACTTTACCTACAGTGATAAGATATGAAAATACAGTGAACACTCATGGGACTGTAATAGAGCAGCTCATGAGAGAGCCAACTTCAATCTGAGAAATAGTAATACATTCCTCAGGACACAATGATCTTGCAAAAAGAAACCATGAGCTGAAAGAGTCTTGTGAATTTGCAGGCTACCTCACAGACAAATGAAAGCCATTATCCTGAAAATATTCATGAATTTGCTGAGCTTTACATATGAGTCTTCCTATATTAATCTTTTCTCTGAACTTATTTAGCAGAGTAATACATTTTCAGCCAGGAGCATGTTGAACTATTCATTTTAAATACACAGCCTGATTAATTTAATCTTCCTTTTGTGAATCAGCCATAAACGGATCCTGATTTGTGAGAGAAATTGCTGTCCTGAAGAGTAAGCAAAAAATTTAGAGCAGTTTTCTGACTAATGGCCTATTTCCAAACCACTTGCTTCAGGAGCCTCCTTTTTGTGGCCTGTTACTGATTACATGCACCTGAGCAGTACCAATCTCATTTCCTGAAGGGTGGCTGAGATGCTTGGGGTGAGAAAGTAAGGAGCAGTGAGTGCTCCTGCTCACTGAGCAGCACTGGTAGGAAAAGCTGCTGCTCCTCTCAGTGGCTGCCAGAAAAGGAGGCAGCAGCCAGACAAGGCAGTTCTGGAGAGAGGGGAAACAGCCAGAGCATTGCCATGCCACAGCTCCTGCAGGAGCCCTCAGTGCAGAGGGATGGGGGGGAGAAATGACAACATCAGATGTCCCTCAAGCAGCCAGGGCAGTGTCCCACATGTTCAGAGGGCTGTGTGTGGGAGCTGTGCTTTCACACTGCTTTGGGTGGAAGTTTGTTAATTAATTTGAAATTAACTAATTTGAAATGGAAACTTTTGATTGTGTGTTGCATAAGTAATTCCCTTGCACTGCCCCATCAGCAGTGGCAGTGGGCAGCTTTAAGGCCAAATGGGCAAAATTGAGTGTTGGCAGAGCAAGCTGTCAAACGGCAATCATGCCCCCACCTCTTCCCAAGTGCTGCTGTTTGAGCAAGGCTCCCTCTCTGTATCCCCTTTTCTCAGATGGGTCTGTCTCTCCCCACTGCAGATCACTACTGTCTGTGAGTGATCACGAGCTGTTTCCTCCCCACACTCCAGAAGCTCTCTGGACTGTCAGAGTTTTAGTCCCAACTTCTTGAGAAACTGAAAAAAGAAACAATACCATGACCATAAACCACTGAGTAAATCACTTGAATGTCCCAAGAATCACTTCATTTTCACAAGAAAACAGTTGTTTTACTGAGAAAACTGTCTTGGTGAGTCTACTTGATGCTGAGTCCAAATTACATAAATATGACAAGTTTTGTATAATTTAGATAAAGTACATGGGTTAAAGTCCCTTGACCAATTGAATGTCTGGTGTTTATTTCTATTTCATTAACAAATTAGTCCGTTGTCTAGGAGAATCAATGAGCAATTTGAGAGCAGAGAGCTCATTACACTCATTAAACTTGGTATGATTTGCAACAAGGAACAAGGCTCCCATTTATCAGAAGCCAGCTGAAAGAAAGCCAGAGCACTTCAGAAAGATTACTCAAAATGTCCCATACCCTTAAAAACTTCTTAGAGAGCAAAGAAGGAGAGTTTTTTGAGAGGCTCTCCCCATGTGAATCTCCAGTTAAAGAGCACGTGGCAGAGTTCCAGGTATTGAAGTGCCCAAGTTCAGCCCTGAACACACTAACTCTGAACCAAGCTGATGCTCTCTGGTGGCTAAGAAACAAGGACCAGCTGTTCCACAAGCATCCTGTCTTGGCTAGAACCATGGATTTATGTCTTATTATTGTTCATGGCTCCATAAGAATCCACATCAACTGCACAGACTGGGGCTCACTAAACCATTTGTTAGAGTAGGAAACAAGATTTTTGCAAATCTTTGAATTATTTGAACTGATTTATATATCCTTAAATACTCCTTTCTCATCAGCAAAGCCAACTGCTGACTGTAAACATTATGACTATATTCTCTTTATTTTAATTCAGGGAAGATTTTAGCTGCCCTCAGAAATATTGTGCCTCCTTCTTCTCCATCTCTTTTCTTTAAGAAAGCAATGGGCACTCACTGAATAGTTACTGTTTAAATAAACTGCTTAACTCCCACAAGACCAAAACCCTGCAGTACCTGGTAGCAGAGAAACAAGATGTCATACCTACAAGTATTTATTTCCTGCTATGAGTTGGTCACAGGCCTTTGGATTGAGTTCTTTACTGATTCTGCAAACCTGCACAGCACAGTCTCCCTCTGCACTTTGGATAAGCCGTTCCTAAGGTGCAGAAGTCTTCCTGGGGTTCTGTTTCCCCTTTTTCTTCTCTCTGTAAGGCTTAGGCTTTTTGTAGTGCGTGATAAATACAGGCTTTCCTCCTTCAGAAGTGATTAAGCTGTTCAATCACTCCCTACAGTAAAACAGGTCCTAAGGCAAGAGTTTGTTTATGTGTGTTTCCTCATCTCTGCTTTCTCTCATCATGCAGATTCCTAAGTGTCTCATCCTAATTAACAGTTTGCTGTGAGCCATCCACAGCAATTGTGTCTGTCCATAATCTATAGTCAAAGGACAAAAGCTGACTCAAAAAAGCCTTGTGAGTTTGCTTTGCCTGTACCTCATTGCCTTCTTTGTATGTCAAATATTACCGCAAGTGCAAGTGAGAACTGAGGGGAGAGTCACTATCATCTGCATTATATTCCCAGCATTCGTGTGTGTGCTGTGCAGTACTCCTCCCTCTCCCCAAGCCATCAGAGCAGAGCTGCCACGGTTTGGGTCAGCAGGACCCTGCAGAGCCCCAGAAGGGAATAAATGAGAAGGCTGTTCTGGCTAAGGACATCTTGCATTTGAGAAATATTTCACCCTGAGAAGTCCTCAGGATTTTTTCCATTTTCACCTCTGAGGTCAAGTGGGTCAACAATGGAGCCCACAAGATGGAGGGAGAACATGGGCTCCCACCCAAAATCCACCAAAGGGGCTTAGATGCACAGGGGGTTCAAGGGTTTCAAACAGCCTCACCCAGCACTGCTGAACACAGGATTGCCTCAAGCCCCAGCAATGTCTGGGTAAGAGAAGAGTATTCTACCCTTAAACTTACCACATTTGATCTATACTTCACCTTCAAATATAACACCCAATGTTAACAGGATGAAAAGTGTGAGCTTAAAAAAACAGGGAGAAAATTGCCACTATGAGACCAAAACACTTCTAAAACTTGCCCCTTGCAACACCTGAAACATTTCTCCCTGAGACTGTTTTTCTGGTTTAGCTGGGATTTGTGAGAGAGAAATCACCTGCTGTATTTCAGCAAAGATGTCAATGAAGCCTCCAAAGTACTCCTGGCCTGTGAAGAAATACATTTTGATTCTAAAAAATAAATATTCCTCTATGTCTTTTGAAAGATCATCCCAATGTTTCATCAGAAAAAAAACAAGTCTAAATAAGTGCAATTATTCTTCAGCAGATAATGAGGAAAATCTTCCCTGCCAGTACAAGCTGAAAAGCACAGTGTAAAGAATGAGACTGAGTGGGCTGGAGCAGTTAGAGGTGGCTTTTAGTGGAAGGTCAAAGTGTAGGGAGTGGATCACTTCAAGATGTTTCTCCATCTCAGCAGTGCCTGTCATGGACATGTGCAGTGACCACCCACAGAACTGAAGCAGCTGAGCATTTGCACAGCTAAAGAGCAAACCCAGCACTGAGAGCAGTGCTGAATCCAGCTCTGCATTTTGTGCTTATTTTATGGTACTTCACAGAGCATTCCCAAAGAACTCTGCTTTCAATGGGTAGGATTTGTAGCACTGTGTTATCTTGCTGCCATGCATTAGGGTGATTTTGATCGAAGAAGATCTGACTCATAACTTCACACTACAGGAACAGGCTGGAGTTTACTGGAACTGAACAATATCAATAAACAGCCACAGTCATATTAAGGCTCTGTGGTTTGGCTCATTTAGCATGCTGGCTTTATTAAATCTGGCATAATTGACATTATGCATCATGCAAGGGCTGTTTGGTAGAATTTGTCAGGTTTTAAAGAAATGCTTTCAAAAAAACTCCAAGAATAGGAAGATTAGAAATATTTCCTATTTCCTACATAAACAGTGGAGATTTTTTTCACTAAAGGACCTCCAGAACTCTGGCAAGCTGCAGAAATCCAAATGCTACTTGCAGACCTACTAGGCTTAATTTTGTATTTAACACATTCCTATTCTGACAGAAAATCTGAATTTTCCCACTCTGACAAAATTATTGCTTTCAATTTTGACTGAAGAAATGCCAATTTTCTCCCTCTCACTAAAAATCCTCGTTTTCAGGGTGAGATGGAGCCAAAACATCAATGGAAAGGTATGGCACAGAGCACTTCTCACATCACAGGAACACTTCAGCAGCCAAAGCAAAAGGGGAAGAGTTGGTCAAGGAGGGAGAGGCTATTTCTGCAAATTTCCACCAAAATAAGCAGTTGTACTAAAGGGTGGATACACTAATCACAGTACATCACTAAATTTTTATTTACCAGGCAATCAGATTTTCCATCTACAAAAAAGTAAAATATTACTGCACAGGTGAGGTGGGCTTCACACTAAAATGGTCTCACAGACCTTGGAGAACCTCCAGATGTGAATGACAAATACAAAATGAGGTTTTACAGAGAGGGCACTGCAAAAGGCCTGGGGCTGACCATGAGGGTGTGCAGACCAGAAGCACAACCGCCAGGAGATGATTGTTTCACAGATGCACCAAAAAAAGAAGACAAGAAAGCAAACACTTCCTCAGAGCCACATAAAGGCAGCCAGTGTACAGGATCCATCATTCTTTCCCAGCAAATCCCCTGGTCAGACCTGCCAGAGCTGCTTGCTTAAACTGTTTTATGATGGTTTTATGCTAAACAATTTCGTTATCTTACCACTTTTTTGTTTCTTTCTCACTTTTTTAGCTATATATTTTTAATATTTCTCTGCAAGTAGGTGAAAAAAGGAACCAGGACAGTATTGTGGTTTTGCAGAGCAGCTGTTCATATGCCATGGCCTTGTCCCCATCTCCACAGTTCAGGGGCAGAGTTGGGTGACCTGCATGATTGGGCTGAGGAGGAGAGCCTGGAGGCACAGGGAGAGCTGCACAGCCTGAGCAGATGTCACAAATGTCACAGGGGAGAGACTGTCCCCACATCAGAGGGTGGGCTTGCACACACATTTCTGGCCACTGTAATGGGGGTCCCAGCCCCATGGCTGCAATAGGAGTGGAAGGTCTGGTGACAGGGAAGGGATGATCAGCATTCAGGCTGCATCCCTGAGAGCCTGCTGAGAGACCACTCAGAGGGAGGTGCTGGTCCTCACCCTTGCAGACAGAGCCAGAGGACAGATATGCCTGCTGAGTGCCTGAAGCAGTGGAAGTCTCACTTGGGCCCTCTGCTCTTGCTGAGTGGTGGCACTGCTTGGTCCAACAACTCACAAATGCAACTGCACTTGGTGCCAAACCCAGGGTCTCCCATCTCACACCTTGTGAGACCCACTGCTTGCTGGATTTCACTCTGCTCAACCTGCTCTCAAACCCACTGGCACTACTTGGCACTTGGGAAATTAATTTCAAACCAAAACTGCTCCTGCCAGCAACAGTGCTGGCTGAGCCAGAAGCAGATGTCATCAGTGAGTGATGAGTGCTCATCATGTCCATCTGGGAGTACCCAAAATAGAACCAATGTACACTTTTCTCATGTATGACGATCTACACAATGTGAATTAAGATCAAATCCAGCACCGGGGATAGTCCCCACTGCAGCAGGAAGGGGGACCAGAGGCCATCCAGAGAACCCTGGCAAGCTGCACATCTGATTCCATGAGCATGGAGCCTCTGCTGCCTCTGTGGAATCAGTGGGCTGATGGGAGGGGCCTCTGGTCAGAGTCAGGGTGGCTGCAGACTGGGGAAGAGTCACACAGAGCAGGGCAGGAGCAGCACTCTGCAGGGGTTACACCAGGGGCCACAGCCCCAGATGGACAGACATTCCAGCTGATAGGGACCTCAGAGATCTCCACTCCTGGGGCTTCAGAAGGGATTGGTACCATGGGGAAATCAAGTGTGTTGTCACAGAATCACACAACAAGCTGAGATGGGAATAAAGCAGCTGGTGAGATGTCTGGGGAGCCTGGAAACAACATTCACTCAAGGAGGAGACAGGCATGGATTGAGCAGCTCTGCTGACATCCAATCTCACAGCCGATCCAAAGAGCATCCTTCTATGTAAACATAGTGAAAGATCTGCTGCTGAGAAAATATGTCCATAAACTTACTTTGAACTAAAGTTGAAATATTTGTGTAAAATTGCTGTCTGGAGTCCCAGTGTAAGTGCTATCAGCATAATGCGAGCCAACACTGAGAAAGTTATTCTGTTATAATCTCAGAGAAAATAAAATACATGAGAAATATGCTTTAGTGGTGTGCCTTACAAACAAGCAGTGAGAAATATCTCAGTTAGGTTTCCCGGATTACCTGCTAAACAAGAGTCATGAAAGATTGAGTCCACAGAGCACTTGTTCTGTTGAATGCTAATGCTCCTAAAACTCCCTGAAAGCAGATAAATAAGAAGAGATACATCACTTGCCATTTTTTATCCAACAGCACAAGAGATGTTACAGCCGCTTTGGTAAATGAATTGAGAATTTCACTTAAGCAGAACTTACTTGAGCATGTTTGTGCTCTCCATTCATTTTTAAGAGCCTCTCACAGCATCCCTCATGCCCCTGTGACAGCCCTCCATCTCCTCCAAAAAGGATTCACAGAAGTTCCTTAGTGATTGGGTTGAGACAGCAAGGTCAGGATACTGGGAGCAAAAGCTTGGAGCCAATCTGAACTGGAAACTGCATTATCATATCTTGCACTTGTTTCAGTGGAGCTCATCAAATGAGATGGAGATCTCTAAATAAAATAATTTGCATTGGTGGCAAGAGGAGAATTTAAAAAAAAAAAGACAGAAAGAGACATAGTAAGTAAACATAGCAAGTAAAGGAAGCAATAAGGAAAATCAGTGTCCAATATTGGTTTTGATTGAGGGTTTTGGTGGAGATACCAGACCTGCTCTTCAACATGAGGTTTTTTTGGAATCCACGACTGGATCTTGAACATTTTCATTAAAAGCCTGAGCCTCCATCAATCCTTTTCTGAGTTCTGTGACCATGACAGTGTTGCATTTTAAAGCATAAAATCTCTTTGCTGTGTTATTTTGGCAGAGGAATGCAGCCTTTGCACACCCATGAAATTCAACTGGTGTGATAGCTTTGGGCATGTGTTTGCCTTTCAGTACACAAAGCCCTTTTATTCTGATAGCTGTCATTAGCTGCTGTTATGCCTTTTCTCCCCTTTATCTGACTGTATTTATAAGTATATTTCTATGTTTGCTCCTGTTTCCAAAGGCCTTACTTGGTTCATTTTACTAATATAAATCTGTAAGTTTTGTCCAACAAAAACATTTGAAATGTGGCTCTGGTTAGTATGTATCTGTTTTCTCAAAGCAGCAAAGATCTAAAACTCTTACATAGAACATCTGTGTGTGTTAGACAATCCTTGGTTTGGACAATGCTTTGAACACACTCAATTTACATTTCATTTCATAGACTTGCTCATGCCTGAAAAAGAAAGAACCTGATAAATTATTTGCAGTTGCTGCCAGCTTAAGCAATGTCTGAAATGCTTTGTTGACGAGTGGAACTTTTCAGATTATTTTTGGTGCTGTGAGATACTGCTGTACATAACCCAGACTGGAAAATAACTGACAGCCTCTGGCATCTTGGAGATAAGCAGTATCAGCTGCCATAGGGTAGTGGACTGTGTCTCATGAGTAAAACAGACTCTGGCAGTAGCTTTGGGAGAGAAAACCTGATTTTTTTCTAACAATCGTGTTGTTAACACATTTCTATTTTATTTTGATTCAGCCTTTAGATGATTATTTTCTTCTTTTTTGCTACCGATCTTTTCCTTTGGCATGCTGGGCATCATCATCCAGTCTATTTGGAAGCATGACTGAAAAGTAAGGTGACCAGAACAAAAGGGATTTCAAATACACGAAGTAATTTTGTGGGTCTAGTGTCTCTTCCCTCCCTCCGTCCCCTTGGAAAGAGGAGGACATATCCCCCTGTCCAGCTGCTGAGAGAGACCATGGCACTGTGTCAGCCCAGGGCCACTGTGTGAGAGATGAGCAGCCCCCAGGAGGGGAACCTCCCACCATGGACATGAGGAGTCATTGTAGGATTTACCCTCACCCTGCAGGAGCAGCAAAGGGGCTGCAGCCAGAGGGAAAAGCACCATGAATCACTTGAGACTACCAGGGATAATCTGTGTCCAGAGCTGCCTTTGGTGCAAAACATGGAGCCCACTGTCTGGCTGAGAAAATGTGCCAGAAAACTGGAAGCAAATTAAGAACACCTTTCAGAGCAGACTGTGTTCTACTGTGTTCCTCATAATGATGACACATCAGATGAGATGTCTAAGCACAGGAGGAAAATGAGAATGGGCATCTGCACCCTCCTAAATTATTTTCTCATCCTGTTCTCCCTTAGTACACCCATGTCTGTGCACTGTTGCTGTGTACTTGGCTCAGGGGAAGCCTTTGGGTGCTTTAAGTCACAAAAGAATTAAAGACACAGGTGCATGTAAGTCTGTCAGATGGTAAAAGCAATCACAGGCATCCACTGGTTTCAAACTGTTAATTTAGGGATAGAAAATCAGTTGCAATAAAACCTTTCTGGAGATGTCAGCTCTGTATGATAAACACATTATGTTGGGAATTTAGCTGACTAGAGACTGGAAAAGTACAAGGCCGTGGCTAATTCCAAGTCCGGCACCTGCAAGATAGTGTGTCCTTGGGCCTAGCTGAGTATGATAAAGAAATGGACAACGAGACGTGAGAAGTAGAGAACGTAGGCCCAAAGGAATGAGGAAGAGTTGATGATATAGTTTAACCAATAGATTGCTTGGCTTACAGAATATTCATAAGCTTATTATTTGCTGTATAAGCGTTTGATGCTTTCTTCAATAAACTGGACCTGTGATGAACCATCTGGTGTCCCGGTCCCCTTCCTTCGACACACACACGTGTGTACATACATATATATATATATATCTTTGAGGGCCAACCATGGCACAATCTCATTAGAATGTTTTTTCTAAATCTGAAACTAAAACAAGCAGAAAAGCATGGCCAGTGAGTGAGTGTCTATCTTTATACTACATAAACATGCAAAAGCCCTGTCAGAACAAAGCCTCGTGGGTTGAAGCTCATTTGACACCTGCTCTCAGTCCCTAAGAAGGAAGTTGTTCAGATGTTATTCAAAGAGTATGACAGTTTCAGTGTTCACGCTCTTAAAAGCTCTTTTTCTTTTCATGTTGTGGGTGCTCTCACTCTCAGCAATCAGTGCAGGAGTTGTCTCCTGAGCACGTCCCTTTTGGAACGTTTTGAGCCCCCAAGAGGCAGCTCAGCCCAGTGCAGATGAACCATGGTGGCAGCCACAAGCTCCCTGCACACATTTTAGAGGTGCCAGGCTGCAGAGGTGCAGCCTGTGGGTGCACTTCACAGGCACTTGCACATCAGGCACATCCAACCCAGAGCTCAGTGACAACGTGGGCCCAGCAAGAGAGTGAGATTTGGCACAGAGACACCTTCCCACAATCACACGTCACCTTCCAGAAAGATCTGGGCATAACCCATCCTTTATTCAGGCAAACTGAAAATTTGTCCTACGCTATCTTTTATCTTTATACTTGTGTCATTCCCTGTCTTGAGTAGGTTTTGTTTTTTAAGCTCACTTTTAAACCCAAAGGAGACTGAAAGTTGAGCATATTCACAAAGGCTTCCTTGAATTTTAACATCTTTGGGGAACTCTGATTTTTGGAAGACAAGAAGTTGCCTCTCATTGCATGCTGAAAGCAACTTGAGGTCACATCAGTTACAGCACAGTGAAGAGGCTTTGAAGACTGAGATAACTCTGGTTTTGAACTAATAATATTACTCTGACACAGTGCATGTAATTGTCTCTGGGGGGATGTTTTAATTAAAAGGGGAAAAATAAGTTTCTTTTCAACTACAGCTTCCTTCTACCTCTCATCAAATAAAATGTAGATGATGCAGGATAATTATTCTCATTATTCCTAGTGGTTTGTGCTCAAAACATTTGTGATAAAATCTTGCTTTACTCTTTGTCTTTTTATTACCTGTAGGATACTGTAGAATACCAGGCTAATGCTGAACTGCATCAGTGCAGACAGCCTTGGGGGCTCATATCTTACTATATGTTTTAACATCTTATCAATCTTTAAATTTAACAGACTGATTTATATGCTGGCATTATGATGAGCTCCCTCTGGTTACTGAACTGTGTGTTTTATTTGGATGCACAAGGTCAACAGCAGCTTCTGCAGATCAGTTCTCTCTGGTCTCTGCCAGAAGCTGATAGGAGGCAAATCTTTTGTGCTTTTCTGGAAAATAAACTGCAGATTTTCTTTAGGGAAAAAAAAAAAAAAAGGTATTGTACACAAAAGAGGAAAATAGTGTGAATAGTGGAGAATGGGATAAGGAAATGAAAATGAAGGCAGAGTTGCATGGTCCTGAATCTTCAGAATAATCATATTTCATCCTCCAAGAATATCATTCCAGATAAAAGCATGAGATGAATGCCTCCAGCTTTCCAGATCAGGAGTTCTGGAAGGAAAATAATGAGACAGAAAATATTTTACATTTATATGAAAGACTTCTGGCAAATGACACTTGTGATTTCTTAGTGTGCCCAAGTAAAGGAAACAGGTGATAAAGTAGTCAGTGAAGAAAGAAAAAAGAAATATATCTATCTTCAGTGTTTGGAATTCCAAATCCATCCTACTGTTTTATTTCTTCCTTGCATCAGTATAGTCATCTCTTGAAAAGAAAGGCATTTTACAAAATTTTCTAATTTTCTGTAAGTTTTCTTAATTTAAAAATTGTTCAGATATTCCTAACTGTTTCAAGTCCATTCTTCTTCTACTTTTGCTCGTGTATTCTGATACTCCAGGCTTTCCTTTAGAGTTGCAATGAGGAATTACAGTAAAATCATTGAAGCATCTTGTTAATTACTGTCTGGTGGCTGACCAGGGGTTGTGACTTGGCAAATTTTATTGGAAAGTACTTTGTGACAATCTGACAAGATAAATTAATTAGTGTAAAACTCCACTGTGCATTCATTAATGCCAATGTACCTCAGACCTTCGACACGGCTGGTGCTACATAATTTATACAATTGGCAAGGAGCACAGTGAGACCAGAGTTTATTTCCATTGAGCATTCACTTCTTAAACACATGTGCCTTTTAAAAAGGAGATTAACTGACTCTTTAATATTGTTAAGGTAATGCATCCCTAGTTGCTCAAGTATTCAGGGTATTTATACACCTTTTTGGTCTGTCTGCAGAACCACAGTCTAAACATTATTGTGCAAAAAGATTTTCTTTCTGGTGGTTTAAAGATTTCAGGTGCTTTACAGCCTCTCGCTGTCACTGAATTAGAGCACTGCTAGTTTTCCTTGCTAGCCATGTGTCCTTGCTATATAAATGTGAAAGGCAACAGATAGGCAAGCAGAGTCTGTGGCAGGTGATTTTATGATGCAGATGAACTAAGAATATTTTCATGTCAGAAATACAGAGCTGTTGAGAGCATTAGGGATGGTTGTAGTGATGAACTCCAATCTGGAAGAGACTGTGTGGAAATAGGGTTTTGTGTGTGAATAAAAGGGACTGAAGCCATAGGAAGCAATAACTACAATTCCTTTAATACTCCTCTGATGAAATCATCTATGATATCATGTGGTCTAGGGGGAGAAGTACTGAATATAGCCCAGCTCACACTGCATGGTGTAGAGGCACACAGAGGTCCTCATGCTGATTTTGCTGGAGTCAGTAAATAAATTTTTGCTAATTATAGTTGGTTAGAAAAACTTCTCACTATTTCTACAAAGAATGGATACAGTAATTACTAACTTGCATAAAAATCAAAGTCCTAACAGGAATTTCTGTTCCCATTTTGTTCTCTGTACATTTTGGTTTTAGGGTCTAAGGCATAACAGAAATTGTCTGTCAACCACCATGTCAACAGCAGTCACTATGATCTCATCATTAGGGACCTGTACTTCAAACACCCACAAAAATATCAATTCGCTAAAAATTCCTTTTATCTTGGTATTATGCCACTGGCAGCAAGAAGAATAGTCTATATATTAAATAAAATTACAGTGGGTTTTCTTCCCTGGTTGCCAATACACGGTTGAGTCAGAAGCAATGCAAGAGTTGTGGGCCATAATCACCTAGGCTGTTGTTTTCCCTCTGCATTCAGCCAAGAAGGAAAGTGTGGGTCTCTCTTTCCTGATCTTGCCTTTTAGTCACCCCCCTCATGAGAGCCACTGCTCCCCACTCACTCCTGGGGTGGCTGCACAGCCCGTGACTGGGTGGAGGAGCCACTGCAGCACAGGCACAAAGTGGTCCTGGTTTGGGATCCTACAGAAACTCAGGCCCTCAAAACTGAGAGGTCAAATCTTTACCTTATTCTGGTAAAATTTTATATCATTTTAACTTTTATTTTTTTACCTGTCTCAGCAGATGATCATTGCAATGCAGCAGCACAGTTCAGACACAGTCATTTGCAGTTCTCAGAAAAATCACTAAGTGCACTCCCTTCTGTATTCCCTGTTTACCTGTCTCACCCATCTCTTAATTTGTATGTGACACTCATATTTTTAATATAAAGGTGCTCTGAGTCAATGCAAGGACTTGAATCAGTTCAGCACAATGGGAATGAAACAGAGAACCCCATTGTGATGCAGATAAATGGTTCCAGAAATGTAGCAGAAAATGAAAAGCAGAAACTTTGTGCATATCACATATGATTACCCCAGCACTTGCAAAACACCT
This sequence comes from Zonotrichia leucophrys gambelii, assembly GCF_028769735.1. Taxonomy (NCBI): domain Eukaryota; kingdom Metazoa; phylum Chordata; class Aves; order Passeriformes; family Passerellidae; genus Zonotrichia; species Zonotrichia leucophrys. Next base: position 17,666,734 of record NC_088169.1, on the reverse strand, counting down.
TTTGAAATATTGGAAGGTAAGATTTCTGTGAAGACTATAGGAAAACAAGAAAAAAGGAGGAGAAAATCCCCTTCCTCCAAGAGCATAATGGTATGAATTATGAGTATCTGTCACAGGAGCTGGAAAGTGCTATATTGCAGTAAGCATGCACAAGGTAAACGGAAAGACATGCTCTTAATAAAAGCTCAAGATATACTCTTAACAAAGCTAGTAGTAAGTTTTCAATGTTTTTAACAAACCAAAAGTCAAACTGAGCTCAAAACAGAATTCAGTCAAGAGGTCTGTAGCATGTAACACAAGGCTTGGTATTTGCTGCTTTCACAACAGTGTAGAGGCAAAAGAAAGCAAGTGCAGTAGAAGATGCAATGCCTTTTATTGCTTAACCGCTGCACTTTTGGACAGCTGATGTGCCCAGAAATCTTGTCTGGGAGATTTTTTTTGGGTTTTTTTGGGTTTGGTTTGTGTTCTGGTTGGTTTGTTGGTTAAGGTTTTGGGTTGGGTTTTTTTTGCAATATAAGAAATTTGAAGCTCAGTCTGGGCAAAGCACAGTTGCTGGAGTTTCACATAATTGTATGAATCAATTCAACAGTTTGAGAGGAAAAGAGGAGTTATTCCAGTGGAACAGAGCTAGATGAGGGGAAAAGAAACAAGGTACAAGTCACTCTTCTCTGTGGGACTGAGATAGGTAATCAGGACCTGAAGAAAAGAAGCGGTCTCATGGTGACTGAGCTTCTTCGCTGATAAGTTTGACTTGCCACTTAGCACTCCCTGAAGACCAGAGAGGAGAGGAGGTTTAGATACAAAAAGGAACAAGCTAATTGCACAAACCACAGTAATTTCTGAAGTATAAGTGCACTAAAGTAGATCTGTCATATGATAGGAATAGCTGGTAAAACAGTGACTCATGGATGGGTTACTTTCAAGCACCCCTAACGGGACATTTAGGTGTGCATTTTCTTAATAATATTAGTGCTTTAAAAGGCTGTGAATCATCCAAATGAACTTCAGAGATGTGTGGAAAGTGACCATCCATTGACACCAGCTGAAGTAGGTGTGGATCTCTGAAAAGGTGGCTGGCTGCCAACATCTTGCCAGAATTAAGTAAAATTTAAAGCACTGGCTCCCTACCCAAGTCTTTTGACATCTGAAGGCCTACCAAAGCCTGCCTTTCCCCAGCCTGCAAGAGGACGTGCTCTGCTGAATCTAGGCCAGAATATCTAGAACTGCTCTTTATCCTCAGACATTTGCCAAACCTCTGTCATCTCTTCAACTCCATTTCAGTGCTAACTAAAAATGTTTTATTTTGCTTTGGGATTTTTACCCATTTTAAACAGAAGGAAAAGTATGCTGAATGTAGTGGCTATATACTTAGGATACTCTATTTGTATTGGCAGTGGCTATTAGAGCTGTGACTATCAAACATGATGTGATACTATAATTTAATGGAAAAGACTTTAAAATTTGTTATTTGCATGTTGGAAAGATTTTGTTTGATTGTTTTTTCTAAATGACAGGTTACAGTCCAAATCAAACGGAAGGGCATCGTCACACCCATGTGCTATTTTTATTCCACATAAGGATGCAGCCCATTGCATTTGTCTAGCTGGGTAACTGATGATTGTCAATAATATTGAGAGCTTCATCCAATGGTAAAAGTAAAATCCCATATATTAAAAAAAAAAATTACTCTGATTCCACACAAAGAATGAACAAATTGCTGCCTAAATGAAATTAACTCTGAGCCATCCCATCCTCTTGCAAAGTATTTTGGGTGTATTTTAACTTTGCACTATCACTATTGAAGTGATAATTAACTACCAGAAAAAACAACATATTAGCCCTAATGCAGTGTAAACAAATGCTGTCAATAAACAGGCACATTTAAAACACATCTGTCTTTCCATTCCACTAAGATGCATGATATACCACATACTTAGCAATGAAGCACAGTAGGTCCTTGCTTTGCACAACTTCACAAACTATCTTGTTAAAGAAAACAGAACAACGTTTCCTATTGAAACATGGCATTTCTAACCACTCCACCACTATCATAAGGCAGAAACATCTATCAAGATTACCCTGGCAATCAAAAATGCCTAAGCAAATCACAAACTTAACTACTGTAGAAAATTATTGAACTGATTAATTCTGTAAAGTTGAGTAAACATCCAATAAACTTGTCTGACCTAGAATTAAAATTAAATTCTTCACAAGAACAATATACATAGGAGAAGCTGATAGAAACCTAGACTAAGTTAAAAGAAAAAAAAAAGTTGAAGTATTATAAACTATGGCATATAGTAAGCAAGAACAATCTTTCTGAACCCACTAAATCCCTCTTATCTCTGATTTCCAGTGAGAGTGGCAAGGTAGGTTGTAAATTTCTTATTCAGAGGGATCATCCCAATAATTCAATCTGTATTTTAAAGGATGCTGAAATAGCTGTCACTCTATGGATTTTGAATCCTTTGTGCATACACATAGAACAGAGACAAAAGCTGTCTTCCTTGTGCTGTTATATCACACAAAACCTGCAGTCCCACTTTCCCCACTCTCAGTGGAGCTCTGAGGGCAAGACAAATAACAGAACAAAAATGCTAAAATAATTATTTTAATGGCTAGAAAACAAGAAAATTCAGGTGAGATCTTTAAAACTCTGAGACGGATATCGAAGTCATAAACAGGCTTTCCACTCTGCCCTTGCATTAAAGACAGAGCAGAATCCACTTATCACCAAATTAGGTCATTGGCTTTAGAGGCTCTTTCACAAGGATGAGCTTGTCCTTAGCTACTTCCTAGACACCTAAACCTCCTTGCTTTCATATCAGTGAGACTACTGAAAGTTTTGTCTGGTGTTTGAATCAGGAAACAGCATTTAGACCACTTAATTCAATATGGTGGCAGATTAATGCAGCACAGCCCTGACATGATGCATTTAATTTTATTTTGAACATGTACATTTTTTCCCCATGTTTAAATATTTCAATTTTTACCTTGAATTTTATGTATATAGTAAGAGATACCCTAGAATTTCACTGTGCTGATTTTGGTTATGCCAATTTTCTGGCACTGAAGATAGAGCCCAAAACTGCAGCTTGACTAGAAGCCAAGGAAAGGTGGAAATATGTTAAAGAGAGTTATTTTCAGGGCAGATGTTGCTTTCTTTTGGTGCCAGTCCCCTAGCAAGCATGAGAATCAAGTCCAAAGTGTCAGTCCCAGGTTACCCTCTTACCAATATATTGCACAGGTTCCACATCACCTGAGTTTCATACCTCCTTGATGTTTCTTGCAGGCAACTCCTCTAGGCACTGCCTCTTCCTTGTCCTTACAGCAGCCAACTGAGTCTAGTCCCCCTCAGCCAACCAATCCACTCTTTTATAACACTCTTCTGATTGGCTACAGCTGTGGCCTGTTAACATCAGGCCTGCTCCTAGTCTTTACTAATTAACCCAGCTGCAACTCTTTAGGGGGTAAGATTACTCTCTATACTACCTTTATTTACTTATACTCTATCCCCCTACAATTCCCCCTTTTTCTTTTAATTACAGAGTTGCACTATGTCTAGAAGGACATTTTCAAATAAATTAACATTATGACACATTCATATATTTCATTCAGAACTAGCAGCTATACAAGTGTTCAGACAACATATTATAGTACAAATATATATGTTGCTAAATGTTAGTTCAGTTTTATAGCTTCTCAGTTTACAAAGTACTTATCTTGAAAATCTTTTATATTCATGTTTAGCAAACATTAATAGCTGCAATTAATATCTTTTTCCAGTAGTTTAGTACTCAAGTATTTTTCCCAGAATCCACAGGGTTATATGGTCAAATCTTGTTTTCCTGAATCCACACAGTTATACAGCCAAATCCTGTTTCCCCAAATCCCCGGGATCATATAGTCTAGTATTTGAATCCTTTTTCCAAATCACATCGGGGCCAGCATTGGTTATCAATATATCGCAAAGTTTCCATATCACCAGAGGTTCCTACCTCCTTGATGGTTTCTTATAGGCAACTCCTCAAGACACTTCCTCATCCTCACAGCAGCCAACTGACTCCACTTCCCCTCAGCCAACCAATCCACTCTTTTATAACACTCTTCTGATTGGCTACAGCTGTGGCCTGTTAAAATTAGGCCTGCTCCTAATCTTTACTAATTAACCCAGCTGCGACTCTTTAGGGGGTAAGATTACTCCCTCTACTACCTTTATTTACTTATACTCTATCCCCCTACATTGCCCTCTTTCCAGGAACTGAAGAGCAGCAGTAAGGGCTGATATCCAATGTAAAGGACCTGCCAGTGAAACACTGAGTAGAGTTTTAACCCAAGAACCTGGAAAAATTGCACTTTTTGGGCACCCAAAGAACTATTTTTTCCTTTTGCCAACACAATCAGTTGGTTTTAAATGCAAAGTATGATTCAAAGGTGCCTCACATGACACCAGCTGGCCAGAGCAGCTTTCCCAGCAGTGCCTGTTACCTCAACATTTTGCAACAGCACTTAAAGTGGGGTTCACTGGGCTTTTACAATGAGTGCAGACCCATCTGTCTGTGGCCCAGGATCAAAGAAGAAAACAGAAAAGTAAATCAGATCAAAGAGTTGAAACCTGAAGCCAAATTTAACAGAACTGGAATGTAGAACTCTTTCCTTTAAACATCCTATCAATCCTTTTGTCCCACACACAAAACATTTGCTGAATTTGCAGTAGCTCCTGCAACTCTCTTCCAAAAACACATTGCCAAGTAGTTTCCATTTCCAAGTAATTCTCTCTTTCATGCACTCCAAAGAATTAGAGAAACACACACAATCATTTTAAAGAACAATAAATTAAGTGAAAACTGTCAACTTTACTATGTAATTGCATTGAATCCATGCAATTACGTGCAAGAATAATTTAATTCCTTTTACTGATTCATTCCAGAGTTAGAATTACACAGTATTAAGGCTAATCTTTCATACTTAGAATAATTAATTGGTCTCAATATATTTGTTTGGGGGATGACTTAGGCAGGAAAGCACAAATTGCTCAGTGGTTAGGTGGTGTACATTTTCCCTAAGCAGTAAGTGATGATGTGAGGCTTTATACAAGATCACCACCACACTAAATAAGCTCTGGACCACCTTTATGGCATTCCAGGGTGGTCCCCGTGCTTTTTTTGGTCAATGCTTTTTTGTGTGGCTGCCAGAGGATTGGATTATCTTTGCTTGTACTTTCATTTAGTAGAAATAGAAGAAAGGGGAATTTGGTCCTTTTCTGGGACGGGTCCACATCCTTTCATCAGCCCTGTGGGTACTTCCAGGATGTTTTCCTGCTCAGCTGTGGATGGATGTTCATTCCTATGTAATAGTGCAAGCAAAACAGTGTGGAAAGGCATGGTTTTCCATCTGCACACTGATATAATCAATTGCAGTCTTTGTTGTGGACATGGGAAAAACATTTAGGCACAAAGATTGTCCTTTCCAGCTCACACATCAGATTGTGTATCAGACAGGGGCCAGCCACCACCACACAGCTCCAAAGAAGGGCCACTGAAAGAGCTTCCTCAGACTTTTCCTCAGAATTTGATTTTTACATCAATAGGCACAAATATACCTAATAGATTCTTAGTTTCTCAAAAAAACCCAAAAAACGAAAACCCAAACAAAGAAACCCACAGAGGTCAGTTGAAGGAACAAACTGGGCTAATGAAAAGAAGGGAAATAAAAGTAATTTGCTACTTGCTGCTAAAAATAATTATTTTGGACCCAAGGTGCAAGATAAATTTAATCATATTTAATTTGTGAGGGCAATCGTGTGTGACTGAGCAATCCAAAAAATCGCTGGGCAGACCCCTCATATAATCCCAATAGAATGGAGGAGCAAAAAAAACTTAGATGAATCAATAGGATAGGAACAGATTATTGATCTACTTCCATAGTCCCACACTTTCTAAGAAAAAGAAGAGTCCACAAAGAAAAAGAAAATCCAAACAGAAGTAAGGCTTTGCTTGCATCAGAAGTGTCATGTGTGGGATATGTTGCATATGCATCACACTGATGTATTTTTGCTTAAAGCCTAATACAGGCTACTGCTGTATATGCAAATTCCCAATAGTCCCTCTTAAGACTTCACATCTGCTAACCTCATTTTACTTTTCAATGCAAGGTTGTTTTTCCTCCTGACAAGATCCTTTTTTTTTTAACTTCCATTTTTCATTTCTCAGAATTTTTTTTTTGAATATTCATATTTTTTCTCAAAGGAATGGACAAAAGGTGAATGGTAGTGTCTGTTTAAAGACAAGGACCTAAGGAGGAGGATCAGGAGGCACAGTGCAGATGACTTTGAGAGACATTTTGAGCAACTTTCAGTGAGGAGAACATATCAGCTGTTTGCATTTCTAGATCACAAAGGTCAGAAAAATAGCAAGAAGTCTTTTGTTCAAGAAAACAAAACTCCCCACATTAATCATTTACAAGTATGAGAGTGATCAGCTGAAGAAAGTTAACACATAAGAAATTAAGCAAGTAGTGCATGAAATTTATTTTCCCCACATTTTCTCAAATTTCCAAGGCACTGTTGCTACAGGAATGACATTTTAGGCAGTCACTTCTTCTGGAAATGTTAAATTTATGTTTGACTTCTCCAAGGCCTGGAGAAGTCTTTTTTCAAGTATTGGAGTTACAAAAGCTGGCAGCTTAATGTCCAAAGTACCTTGGGGGATCATTGCCTTTTCTGTGGGCCAGTGCATTAGAAGTGCCACAGGGTTAGTGGGACATCAGAAGGTGAGGATTTGCTGTGTCACTTTTACAAAGCACTGAGTCCAGTGCAGCATTGTGGTGAGACCTGCAGAGCCAGAGCCCTGGGAGAGCAGGTGGGGAGGTCCCAGCTCCTGCAGCAAAGTGGGAGCCTGCAGCTTGCAGCAGTACAGATATCGGTTCTCGGATCTGCTGCCAGACAGCCAGCAAGGGACAGGGGTGGTGCATTAGTAGGCCAAAGATGCATCCATTATTGATTCCATCTGTTGATTTTCATTCACAAGTAACTCCCCTCTGTCCAGCCCATCAGTCCTACTCCTCTGGTCACCCCTTCTCACCTCCCAGACCAGAGCACTTTTCCCCAACTTGCCCACCCTATGCAGTGAGGTTTTACCTGGCGGAAAAAGTGTCTGAACAGTGCCTTGCAGAGCAGCAGAGAAGCTGAGTGTCTGTTGAAGGCTCCTCAGCTGAGCATACAGCTTACAACATTACCTTTAGATAAGGGTGCCTTCACCCTTGTTTATCCCTCAACCCACAACTTTTTGGATTAAAATTAATTATCTTTGTTTCTGCTGGGAGAGCAGATGGGAGAGGGAGATACTACATGGTCAGGTACTTTTCTGTCTGTTCCTTTACCTCCACCTGTGCCTGTTCTTTTACCTTCATCTGTGCCCTTAGTCTCTTTTCTTCCTCCTCTCAGAAAGGGCTGGGCACAGACAGAGTTTTAGGACAGTTATTGCCTTAAAGCCTGACATAATTAAAATCTCTTTCATTACCACCCCTGATCAGAGAGTATCATTACAATGAACAGGACAGATACCTTTAGCCCTTACAATAAGAATAAAAGATAACTGCCCATGACCACATGTGTCAAATAATATTAACAGAATGCACAATTCAGTAATGAGAGTTAATACAGTTTATAATGGCGCTGAAGTACTGGTATAATTTAGCATTCGGGTATTGGACAGGATTCTCTAAGCCACCATTGCTTGGTGCACCCCTCCCTGCACGTGGAGCTCCCGCTTCTCCAGCAGCAGGGTTCAGGTGCAGAGCACATGTCCAGTGATGGGAGCAGGCTCCCACAGACAACAACCTCACTGTGCTTCTGCATTTCAGACTATTAAACCACCTGAAGCCTTCTTGGGAAGTCAGTTAGTTCCCAGAAGCTGCAGTAATGGCCCAAATAGTATTGAGACAATTTTCTGCTTCTAAATCTGTCTCATCTTGGCCGGGACAGAAAGGACCCCCCTGTGCCTGTGCTTTGGCTCCTGCACACAGTGGGGAGCTGGCAAGCCCTGCCCCAAAGCTGTTCCCACTGCGAGGGCACTGTGCCAGCAGTTCTGCCCTGGGTGATGCCATCTGATACTTGCAGCTCTGGGTGCTGCTCAGCCCTTGCTGCACATCCTTCTGCAGGACCAAATCCTCCAGAATATCTCAGGTGCCACAAGACGTGGCTCCCACCATTCCCATGGCAGCCTTTCCCATCAGCGACATTCATCCCCTTCCTGACCTCTCTGATCAGCCTTCCAAAAGGATGTGCCAGGTTAGCTCTGGCAAAAGGGTAGCTCTTGTGGGAGTCAGGGAGAACAGGAGGAGCTGCTTTCCCCCTGGAGTTGCTCTCTGTCCCACTCAGAGTACACTCAGGAGCTGCTGATGGGCTGGAGCATCATCCAGGCTGCCAAGTACAGTGCTGGTTGGACCGCCTCCTGGGGACACTGCTCAGTGCTACAGGAGCAGGGGCCCTCAGCAAGGAGCTCAGGAGCTCCTTGTTCTCTTCCAATTCCTGTTCTGTTGATTGTCCTCAAGAAAGAATTAATATTCAGCCAGAAAATCAAATAGTCATCCATTTTTCTGCTGTAAATCCCAGGGCCCCCACTACATGCCTGCACTATTTCAGAGATAACTTCATGACCTTTGTCATCTGGAGACAGCATGGGTGTTAAGGAGTAATAAGGTTATGACCAGAAACAAATGGAAAATAATTGACACAGGAGTGTGCCTGACAAAATTTTAAAATTTTACTGACTGATGTGACCAATGTTTCAGCTGGAGCCATTAAGTCTTTGTCCTCTGCTCTTTGTCACATATCATAGAAAACTGTCCCTGTGGTCAGTGGCTGTGGAGCTCTTCTGAAGAACCACATCATGTCACATAGCTGGTATCATATTCTTCTCTATCATTGCTCATGGAGGCTACAATATTTTAAAAAGGACATTGAAGAATGAGGAAATATGCAGAGAGGAGCGGCAAGTTTGATAATTGCTCTGGAAAGAAAAGAGAACCCTATGGAAAGACATCGATATCCTTCAAGTAGGTAAATATATAGCAGAGAGAGATTAAAAAAGGAATGGGAGATATGGGTGGAAAAGGAATAATTGAGACCTGAGAGCCCTCCAATGAAAGCGTCACACAACAGACAGATTTGAAACTGCCATAAGGTGAAATTATCCAATAGAATTAAATTTGTGAGCTCATTGCTGCATGAAAGTATGGAAACAATATGTAAAAAAAAAAAAAAAAAAAAAAAAATTCATAGAAGGAAGAGGCTTCATAATAAAAATCCCACACCTTCAGAGTGAGAAGCCCCTGACAGATCCTACCAGGGCAGCATGAATGCAGACTGACTCTATGCACCCAGTTACTGCCTGCACTTTTCGTCTTGCCTGGTGGTGGCTGCAGGGAGGCACAGAGGGTTCTGGGACCTGTAAACCCTTTGGCACATGTCATCAGTACAGCTCCAGACTGGCCAGAGGCAGCTGGAGCAGAGTGACTGCCATGGGGCTGAGCTGTGCACATGGTGCACCCAGCCTGGAGGCAGCACAGTGGGCAAGGTGATGGTGGCACTTCAGCAAGTGAGACCTCCACACTTCTCAGAGATGGGGCAAGATTTTCTCTACTTCTGACTCAGGACTGAGCACTGACAGCACAGCTGAACCCTGTATGACCAATGAGTACAGTTTATGTGATGTCACATATAATGCAATGAAATCTCTTTATCACTTCATGTATTTCAGTCCACTCTGGTGTAGTTCAAAACCAAATGCAGCAAATACTCAGTGTAAGGGAGACATGAAATTGAGATGTATGGAGCAAAAATGCATCCTTCTTTTCTCATTGTAAGAGGTAGGAAAAATTCAAGTTCTTCCATTAGGCAGGAATCAAAATGTAGTTTATAGAACAGGAAAACAGCATATTATTGAACAACTGTAAGGCAGGTGAGGTAATCATTAACTGATTCTATTATGCTACCTTCTCCCAAAATTAAAGTGACTTCCCTATAATTTAGAATGGATTCTGAAAGTATTTCCTGACTGTGCCTCCTAATGATGCAGGGGATGGTGTTTCTGTTCACTCTTGCTTTGCCCTGTAGTGAAACATGCCAGATAAGAAAATTAGCAAGCTGTTCTCATTAGCCATTTTGGGCTGCGTATCCCACCCTCACAGCAGACAACTGGCAGGTAGGCTGGGAAATGTAATCAGCTTTGAGCCCATTATGAACAGGTTTGATGAACTGGTTTCAGAAGGAACTCTGCTGCCAACATTTTCTTTTGGCACCCCTGGGAATTATCCTAGTTTGGAGTGTTTTACAAAGCTAAGAAATTCCCTAAACGCTCATTTCAGGAACAGTGCTGCAGCTTTCTGTGGAAGGCAGGCTCTGAACAGTAAAAAAATTGCACATCTACACTGGCACAGCCCTTTCCTTCCCTTCCCATGCCGTACTGTGCACTGCTGATTGTGGATAGCCTTTGTGCCTCTCCAGGGAGCTGTGATTCCCCACAGGGCAGCACTGCCACTCAGCTGCAGCATGCTGTGACCCAAACTGCAGCTCCTGCTCTCCAGAAATAGCATCCTGCCTCTGGGAGAGGTCAGCCATGGCTGACTGCCTCATGTCATCTGTATCTGCTGGGGAGGTTTCCAAACATGCCCTGCCTGATGGCTCATTGCCTTTCTCCTCTTTGGGAATCATCTCTCAAGAGGCTCTGCATTGCCTGCCCACATGGCTGGAGACAGCACCCACACAGAGCTGTCTCCTGCACACTTCTCACCCTGGAGAATCCTGTATGTGGGTGAAGTTCCCATAAATCACCCATGGGGAAGTTCCTAGGCCTGCCCTGCTCCGGATTTGTGGCTCAAGGGCATTAGAAACTTGGGATTTGGGATACATCACTGTGCTACAGGCACTGTCTAAGAGGGCTCTTAAGAATGTAAATGCACCCAGACTCAGAGCAAGGGTCACCTCATCCAACAGCAGCTTTCTGAAGCATTCTTAAGAATAGAGTGTAAAAACCAGTCCTCTGCCATTACAATTTCTCCCAGCCTCTAGAAACCAACATTTTAAGGAGTTCTTGAGGTTGCATACTCATCACTGTATGTAATAGCTCTTTTCTCCATGAGCTTACTCAAGTCCCTTCAAATTCATTTTTCTTTTTGGATAAATGCATTAATCTTTTGACAGTGAGATTTGGTATTTTGAGGGGGTTTTTTCCTCCTTTTTTATTTTGATTTGGCATGTGTTACAATAAACAGCTGAGACATGATAGTGGCAGGGGCCACTGGAGGACTGGAGCTCAGCTGCAGACCTACAGGACCATTTCTGCCCAGACATGTCCTCCCTCTCTGCCTCCTGAGCTCATCTCATGATCAAACCCAGTGCTCTGCTGTGGTAGCCAACCCCTCCTGATCCTCCTTTCCCCAGCCCTCTGGGGGCAGCAGCAAGGGCAGCAGGCAGGGGCATGGAGTGAGCCCTGTGTTGGGGCACTGGTTACTGCTTGCAATAATCACTGAGACTGATGTTTATGTGGTCCCTCTGGTCTGGACAGAAATACAAAAGCCTGAGGAGATCAAGCATGTGGACCACTCACCAGGAAGTGGAAGCACAGGTTAAATGCCCCACATTCTCCCCAGGACCTCCTCTCCAGAGTTCCCCTCCTTCACCTTCCTCAATCCATGCCTGTCCTGCCCTGCTGCTGACCAAGCCCTGGTGTCCCTCTGCTCATGGCCCTGGGCTGGCCCTGGGGCATGGCAGGGCTGAGAGAGCAGGTGAGGGCAGTTCTGTGACACTGTGAACCCTGCAGGAGCTCTGACCCAGTCAGTCCTGATTTTGCTGCTGATGTTGAAGCACAGCTGGTCTGACCATGACTGGTGCTGTGATTTCCCCTGAGGTCTCCTGCTCTGTGTGGAGGGTCAGGGCTGTTCATCCACCAGCTTTGGCTGCTCTTCTCTTAGTTGGGTACCTCATTTTCCAGAAACACTATCCTAACAATGTCCATGAGCCTAAATGTCTCTTTATTATTTCTTTTAAATTACAGATGGGCATAGTTAACATGATTCACCAAGATACACCTTAAGCATCACAAATTCTTCCCTTGATGAAGACTGCATTTCTCTTTAACACTTTATACTGCATTTCTCTTTAACACTTTATATGGAGCCTAAGGTTATACTAGAACAGCTTTTTTATGAGAGGATCTTGTTTTGTAAGATGATTTACTAACAGCAAAATGTCAAGAAAATCCCACACTCTGCAAGCATTACACAGTAGTTCCTACATGTGTGTGCTTTGAAAAAAGTCTACTCCCCATTATCTGAACCACAATTTTGGTAATTTTGTTTAGCTAGAGTAGAAGCAACCACCTCTGAAGCACCTCAGATCCAAGAGCTACACAGATGGTAGAAATGGACACAGCAATTCCATTAAAAATAATAATAGCCAATGTGTGGAGGTTACAGGTGAAAACAGTATATTGGACCTGTAAGAAAAGGAAAAGACAAAACATGAATAAGAGTGTTCTGGGAGGACACTTAGAGAATCACAGAATAAAAATAGCTGGATGAAGAAAGCCCTCCAAAAAATGGAGCTGGAAAAAGAAAGACATATTTTGAAACAGCAACAAAAGAGTGAATTATGCCTGTGAGCTGAGAAGCTGAATGATAGTGCCAAGGTCAATGGGATGGTATACAATGGCAGGAGAGAAAGTTAAGAGGGGTTTTGTCACTTGCTAACTTGGCTATGAGAAGGAAAATTTGAGAAAAGGAAAGGAAAGAAAGGAAAAGGAAGGAAGGAAGAGAAAGAAAGAGGGAGAGAGAAGAGAAGAGGAGAAGAGAAGAGAAGAGAAGAGAAGAGAAGAGAAAGAAAGAAGAGAAGAGAAAGAGAAGAGAAGAGAAGAGAAAGAAGAGAAGAGAAGAGAAGAAAGAAAGAAAGAAAGAAAGTAAGTTAGTTTTGTCCCTGAACACCAAGGAAGCCAAAGAAAGAATCGGAAGGGGAATAAACAGCACTGCAGACATCAAGAAACAGCAAGTTCTGCAAAACTTGAAGTATAGTATTATAAAATCAGACCGTCCTTCCTTTTCTCTGAGGCACAAAAATAATTTGATTACATTAGGGATTTGAGAAACATACAAAAAGATATTTTACAGGATAAGAAATGTTTCTTTTACAGCTTGAGAAAAATACACATTTCTGAAAAAAACATGGAAGAAAATATCATTCCTGGTGCGATATTTGCAACATACAAATGGGAGCAAAAAGAGGAAGAGATCTTTATTTGTGATAACCATATATTTTGGAGACTAACATTTATACTTCAGGACATATGGGAAAACCAGTGAGAAATAGTATAGATGCTATATCAAAGACATATTAATCATTTGAGTTTTCCATTAAAAAATCTGATGTTTGATTGTGAACCACATTTCTGAGGGCTACACAGCACACAGAGATAATAAAAATATTTTCTCTGAAATCCAAAAATATCTTTAAACACAGGTTCTAGAGAACTAAGGAAGACAGATGCACTTCCCTTGAAATTTCCTAAATCCTCCATTACTTTCAAGCAGTAGTTTTAATCTCCAAGGAGTTTTTACTGTAGATAAAAGTAAAATCTACTTGGACTAGTTTTTTGCTTTCCTCTGATGCAAATTAATAAATTTTTCAGCTCACATTTCACAACAATTCCCAAGGCAGGACCCACAGAGAGGGCATGCAGACACCTTTGGAAGCAAAGACTACAAGCAGCTCATTTTGTGGCTGTGGTTTCTACTTCACTAAAAGCTGCAGGCTGTGTTTCAGGGTGCTGGTGTCCCTCCAGATTCTTGGGGAATTTGGAACAGAAGCCTCTCCCCCAAGCAAGGCACTGCCAGTTTGCTGCTGGCCACACCTGTGGCTGTCAGGGCAGGTGCCCTGAGTCTGAAGACCCTCCCATGCTTTGACCTGAGCCAACTCTCAGGATGCTGCCATCCAGGGAGGAGAGAGCTCCTTTCCTACCAAAGCATGTGAAACACAGTGAGGGAGACATAAATGATGATTTTGAACATCTTTGATTCTGAAACAATACTTTTTACTTAGGTGGAAATATGGAAACCCCGTTGAGAGCAGCCATGATTTACAAAGAGAAATGGACTGCAAGATGATGCTAAAGTTTTTTGTTAAAGATCTCACATCTTCCAGAGAGAGGATCTGCTGTTTTCTACAGTATGTGCCCAGGTGAGAGAATATGGCTCCCAGCAGCTTTCTCCATCTTCCTCTGATGAGGAGGAAAAAGGGGACTCCCCTGACCTTGTACCCACAAGGAACAGCATCCAAGTCTCCCAGATCCTGCAGCCCCAGGGCCCCCCTACTGGATCCCTGTGGCAAGCATGAGAGAAAACCTCTAGTGATGCCCAACTCTGTATAAATGGATTAAGATAGGACTGCCCCAGGTGGCTGAATCACTCCAGAAGCTCTTGTGCTTGACCAAGAGCAGTTTTTTTCTCTCCTTAGAGAGTCATGGGCCACCTGCAGGTGTCTGAGTCAGCCTCATCTTCTAAATTTGCTGAGCTCCTGGCTGTAGTCAGTGGATTTAAAGAAATTGTTGATGTTCCAGCAAGCCTCAGTCTGCAGATTCCCCACACATGCTGTGATTAGCTTGTTACAAAACTGTATGAACCACTGCAATAATCCCATGTACTAAGGAAAGGAATTTGGTACCTCTGTTCAACCCCTGTTGAGCAGCACACCTCTGACTGCTTGGATTTACAGCCTCTTTTCTGACTGAAAACAAATTTACATATGTCAGACTCTTCATTTTCCACTCAGCAGAAGAAAGATGACTCATTAAATCCATTGTCTGCACTAATGAGGTGAATGCTCATGAAGTTTCTGATCACTCTCCAAAAAATACTTCTGAGTGCAGGTATTTAGAAACTGCACTTATCTGGACAGTTTTCATCCTGTTTGTCAGACCTTTTAACTGATCAGTACAATTCTAGGGGATGGAGCTGCAAGCCTGGAGGATGCTGCATGTGAGGGAGCAGAGTGCCCCTGCCTTGGCAAGGCAGGAGCTCACCCTGACACAGGGCATCTCTGTGCATCCCTGCTGTCTGTGGTACCAGCAGCCTGTCAAAGTGCTGTAGGATCTGAGAACACTGTCACTGAAATGTTAAGTACTCAAATGTATCTTTGTTTTATGCTGCTTAAGATAAAAACCTTTGCCATCTTTTCAATAGGCTGCTGTCAATTAATCTCCTGCTGACACTGTCTAAACTTTCAAACACTGCTGACGTTTTCATTATTTGGCAAATGTGCCCTTCATTATCCACTTTGCCTCTCATCCAGGCTCCATAAGGCCTGAGATTTACCCTAAGTAACAGCTAATTGAATACATTTTCTGTGCAAGAAACCTTTTAATCTGCAGAGATCAAATAACAGAATACTTGCACAGTGACTCTTCAGCTGGACATTGGATTGCCACATGCTTTCCACCATCCTAATGAGCAACAGCAGACCAACAGGAATCTTACACTATTTCCCAGCTCTCTTTCTTTAATCTACCAACGAGGGGTGGAACCATAAAAAAGGAACCACAGCTCAATAGGTAGGGAGGCTCCCTTTTCATGTTTTCTCCAGGCTCAAGTTTTTACAGACACATGACAAAGACATTTCCCTGCCTTTACTGGTTTGCAAACATAGGGATTGAAACATATTAATTGTCATCAACACTTGCAAATAGAGTGAGGACTCTTGTCTTGATTTTTGGGGAGCAATAATAAAGAAACTTGTTGACAAGTTTTCCCCTTATTCTTACATAAAGCTACATTCCTTTTCTGTTTTCAGTTTCCTCCTATGAAATTGTCATTAGGACCCAAATTCCGGGCACTTTCAAATGCATGTGAGCAGCAGAGGGAAAGAAACTACAGCCTTGTAATTTATATTATGTGAGCACAAAACCTTGTCAGAATTCTTTAGCTATGCTAAGCTAGAGGAAAGGCAGGAAATTTTAAATTCGCAAGATTAAGGAATACAGTTCAGCTTTCTGCTACCTTTACCATGAATGAAGTTGTTGATATTTTTCTCACAGAATGATTTTTCTTGAAGCTCTGAAGGGGCAAAACATATGTGTGGAAACACATTAATTTCTAAGAAAAATTATTTTGCCCTTTTCTGTTTTATTTTCTCATAATAACACCCAACTTTCATTATGCCAAGGTTAAAAAGCTTCAGTGAAATGCTATGGATTATTTTTCTTCATAAGGAAAATCCACAATTTTGACTTTTAAGTAGACAAAGAAGAGCATGGTTCCAATTCCCAACATTTCTCTTGGGCCAGGTTTTACAGGCTCCCTTGGACTGGCAGTGATCTGTGTGAACAGCCTGCAGGATGGGCGGTGGCTGGCAAGAAAAGCAGAGCTTGGCAGGTCCCAAGCCAGGCACAAGGCTCAGATGCTGACCTGCAGCTCCCACCCCCATCATCCTGCTGCCCAGGCAAGGCTTCCACCAGCCCTGCCTCCCACAGCTGGAGGTGGCAGCATCCTCCTGTTGTATCATCACCCTGCTCCTGCTCTGTGCTGAGATTTTGAATGCTGTTATAGAAGCTCCTTCATGTATTTTCTTCCAGTCAGTCTTTCCCATCCTCTAAACAGACAGTAGGAATTTGCCCAATATACACAAGCTTTACAATCCAGTCTTTTTGTGGTGGTGTTCACAGGGGTCCCAGGACAAGGAAAGAGACAAGAATCTTGACTCCATGTTTCAGAAGGCTGATTTATTATTTTGTGATATATATTATATTAAAAGAAAATAATATTAAAGCTATACTAAAATAATAGAAGAAATATTTCATCAGAAGGCTAGCAAGGAATAGAATGGAATGATAATAAAATCTTGTGACTGACCAGAGTCCTAGACAGCTGGACTGTGATTGGCCATTAATTAAAAACAATCACATGAGACCAATCAAAGATGCACCTGTTGCATTCCACAGCAGCAGATAATCATTGTTTACATTTCATTTCTGAGGCCTCTCAGCTTCTCAGGAGAAAAATCCCAGCAAAAGGATTTTTCATAAAATATGTCCATGACATCTTATCAATTTAAAAATTGAACATTTATTGAAATTTGAAATTAAACTATTGAAAATTGAAATTAAATTTCTTTGCAAACTTTCAGTCATAAATGGAGACTTCTGCAAAGAAAAGCAAAGCTCAAATGCTTTTTTCTTTTTTTTTCTTCTTTACAGGGGGCTGTATGTCCTTTAAACACAATGCAGAAGGGCATTTTTCACACTGGTCTTCTTTTGACTGATAAAAAGTATGGGGAAGCAGAAAAGGTACAGCACTGTGAGAAAAATCGTTCACCCTAACAGATCCAAATCCTCAGGAAACATATTTTCATTTGCAATGTGACCACCAGCCTGCAGGGTGTAAGGGAGCAGTGTTCTCTCTCCCAAGAGGAAAAGTCACCCCTTTTTCCACAACACCACAAGAGCTGTGGTAACATCACATCTGAGACATGACAGAAAATTTCTACTAGCTAGAAACTACAGTGAAAGGGTTGTTGAATATTGATGTGCACCAGATGCTACTGCATATCCTAAACAAGCAGGGAGTGCCCAATTTCAGATATCAGCTATTGTCTGTAGAACACAGAAGGTATGGATAGAGGGAATCCAAACTGAAACTAAGCCTCAAGACAAAATACCCCACACAATTTCAGTGGGCTAAAGCAATGCACCTTTTTATGCAAAGCCATATTAATTGAAATTGCAAAAGTCTAATCAAAGAATCATTACTAGTCCAGTTCTGATGATACTTATTGTCCAAATTGTATAATTATTACAGGAAGATCAGGAACAGACTTTTCAGGAGAGACGAGAAGGACTGGCAAGGTGAAGCAATATGACTCTACTTAAGGTAAAGGTTTTACTTTAATTCACTTGAAGGATCCCTTTAGGGATCCATAGCATTTGAGAGGCTATGGGTTAAATGAGATAGAGGCTAAAGAAAAACGTTGTTATTGATGTTCTCAGTGAATCACCAGCCAGTTAACTAACAGATGAGTTAGTTCTTCCATTAGGCTTTAGGAAAAATCTCTTGATTCATAACCCTAATCCTTGTGGGACCTTTCAATGTCTCACACCTCAGCTGGAAATACCCTACTGTTACTGTAGGAGAAAGTAAGCAGGGAACTCCTAAAGGTTGTTTACTATAATTTCTTTTCACAATTAGTCAGCAAGCCAGCTAGGAAAGGTGCCCTCCTGGACTTGGCTTTTGTGAGTCAAGAAGGGCTCATGGGAGATGCCAGATGAAAAGAGCAATCCTGCTTCCACTGCTCACCCAGTCAATATGACTAACTTCTGGAATACAGCTTGGGGTGTGTATGATGATGTCTTGCTGTTCTTACAGACAAGGGTATTTAGCTTTTGAATAACAACACCTTTTTTGTGGCAGCATGAAAAGTCTCACTTTACCAGCTGCAGAGGATTTCAGTTTGTCAGCTTGTGTGCCACCCAGCATAGCACAAAGAGAGAACTGACATTATCTTTCTTTCATCTCCTGCTCAGTCTTGATAGTGACTCCTGGGATTCTTCATGCTGCTCTCAGTCTGTGGTTTCCTTCCCCTGGGAACACTGGTGTAGAAGAGACAAGATAAATGTTGCTGTTGTGTGCCACAGATAACTCTGCTCTGCAGGATCGCTTCATGGGGTGCCAAGGCCTTTCTTGCCTTTCCTGCTGCCATGCTGGTGAGGAAGTTGGGGCTGCATGAGGGACTGGGGGGAGGCACAGCCAGGACAGGTCACCCCAACTGACCAATGGAACATTCCAGACCATCTGACATCATGCTCAGTGTATAAACTGGGGGGAAGAGGAAGGGAGCAAGAGACATTTGGAGAGATGGGGTTTGTCACCCCAAGTAACCATTGCACATGGTGGGGCCCTGCTCTCCTGGAGATGGCTGAACACCTGCCTGCCCATGGGAAGCAGTGAATGAATTCCTGGTTTTGCTTTGCCTGTGTGCCTGGATTTTACTCTCCCTATTAAACTGTCTTTGTATCAATGCATGACTTTTCCAGCTTTCACCCTGCCATTCTCTCCCCAGTCCCACTGGTGGATGAGCAGCTGCCTGGGGTTTGGCTGCTGGCTGACCAGGCTGGGATGACACAGAGGGCAGGGACATTTCCCTGGCTGCAGTGGCCAATGCAGATGGAGAGATTCAGAAGAAAGATGCTCTCCATGGTTTGCAGCATGGAGTGACTAAGCTGGCATCACATTCATAGTCAGAGCTCTGCAGTCATGCTGCAATCCAGCTTCCTCTGGGAAGATGCAGTTTTAGAACCAGGACAAAGCTACAGTGTCCAAGAAGGTTAGTAATAGTGTTTGGAATATTTTTCCTCGTGATAGAATAACAAAATAAATATATCTGGAAAAGCCATAGTCAATAAGCCAAAAGTGACTACAGAACTCATTGTTTAGGTGAAAATAGTAGTTATTACCTTGTTTATGAAAGAATCCCCCAGTCCCTCAGTATTTATGATGTATGTCAAAAGTTCACTAATAAATTTCTATGTTTCAGAAATTTTGAACACTGTTTTCACTGGCCATAATATTACACAATTATAACTCTCACAAATAATATATAATATATCTCTTCAAATTGATCTTGTTTTTCTTTTCTTTAGGAAGCCCTGATAAGTGCACTAAGAAATCAGCCTATATGGCTTCACTTTTTTGTTTTTTATTATTATTCAGAAAATAATTTTTTCTCGACAGTGCAAAGGATTCATGTATGCTGAATAAACAATGCCAATTATCAGAAAGTATTCTTCTTACCCCAATAGGAACAGCTTCTGGCACATTCAAGTCACATTCCATTACATTTCCTTCATTACAGTATAGTGATAGAGAAAGGGAATTAATTTCATATCACTTCAAGACTTTACTGTCACTAAGCAATTGGTAATGTTGATTCCCTTCTTGAGTGGTTAAGTTTTACTGGCAGTAGTAAAATGTTATTATCTTCATTTTGCTGTAGTTCCAGGCTATACCAGGTCTCCCAAACATACCAAGACATAAAAACTACTTACCAAAGAAATTTCAAGCACATATCTACATTAAAATTATTTATTAGATTCAGCAATTCCTTTTCCCCTACAGCAACAAATAAGGCCTTTAGAAACTAGTATTGTATGAAGAATAAGCTGTCCATTCAAATACAAAGTATTCCTTTGCCCAATTATATTTTTTCCCATTTGAAATGCATTTTCAGGCTTTATTATCTAATAAATACCAGGTCCCAATTCATGTTGAGGCAGAATATTATATTAGCATTCCTGGAACTCTGTCTCACTATTGAACCCTGCTTATATAAGATGAGCATTTTTCTTTAGACACAGATGTCAACCTAAATTGATGAGATTCTCCCACTCCTAATAATTGGTATGAAATTTTTTAACAGTCCCTGCACAGAAATTCACAGCCCATGCTGTAATGAGCCATTCAGCTTCACATGAAAAGCTAGCAAGAAAATCACCTTCTCCAGAGCTAAAATGACATATTAACACTTGCAAAACGTGGTATTGTATCAAAGAGAATGAAAATGTTCTCTAAGGCTCTGAGCACAGCAGCACATGCACAGCCCTGAGAGTGCAGTCCCTTGATCTCCTCTGGAGTGATACCGAAGGCCAGCATTTAAAATTGCTTATTAAACATTTTAACAGAAGAACAAGTCAAAACTGTTCAAGATTGCACAGGGTCTATATACAGCCCTGGAGTTAAGAGCTTCTTCATTTTTTACTCAGAGCACCATTGTTTTCAATTTATTTTTCCTGTTTTGCTTTGCTATTGTAGTGCATTAGGCTACTCTCTTGGGAAACTGCTTGTGAATGCTGCTATGATCAGCAGGGGAGAAAATCACCTGCAAAACAGAAATTCAAGAGGCTATTTGGTCCCTGCCCACACTGATAGAGAGACAACACTATCAGATCAGTCAACATTGTCCAGTCACTTATTGGAATTTTCTGGTGAGGGGCATGCCATAGTCTCCCACATCTCTGTCACTATATACCTATAGAGTCAATTTTTTTCTCCAAAATCAGACTTACATCTTCTTTTCCATAATTAAACTGAACACATTGTGCCATCTGTGGAAAACAACTGAACATGGAAAGCACTTAGTTGCTGGGCTTATTTTAGGCTACCTTTAGAATTGTGTGTTAGAAATCTGTTTTGCCCTTCACTACATTTATCCTTTCTGCCTAAGGCTAAATAAAGGCAATACTTTCAACATATCCCTCAGTAGTGGCATCCTCAAGTCATCCTTCTTATCAATGCCACCTTTCAGCTTTTGGCATGTTCTGCCTCACCCACACCTTTCCAAGGGATTGAAACGTCCAGGTGGGAAAAGGCCAAACACCTGAGTGAAACTGAAGCTTCCTGTTCGGTTGCTATATTTTTCAGAAAGGATCCCCCTCAAGGCAGTGGACACAGTTCAGCCACCAGCCCAGAGGTATCTACTGGCATCTGGACTGTCCCACAGATGTCCCCAGCTGACAGATGCTGCTCCACAGGACACAGCTCTCCCATGGCTCTATATTCCCTTGTTCCACAGAGATCTCCTGGCCATCAAAAGCAGCAGAAGTGGCACCATGTTCAGGTAACTCAATTAATTTCTCTCTGTCTGCTTACAGAGCTAGATAAAAAATAATCTTCCAAGATACAAGTCAGCATCAGTTCACTTCATTCATTTTAGAAATCCTTGTGCCTTTGCAGACCAGACAGATTTCTACTGCCTCATGTAATGCAGGTTTGTGCTTCGTGAGGATCTGCAACTACAAGAAGTATGATTGCCTGCTTTTCTCAAATAATAAATGAGTTCACTTTTAACTTAATCTATATATTCACATATGACTTACTCTCTGCCTAAGTACCTTTTTGTTGTATGACTCATTCCATAGGCTCTAAATATTGTTGATTCTATCAAAGAGTGGGATCCAACCCCAAAACAGACTTCCATGAAAGTTTTACTGGAGGAACTGGGTGTGAAAATGATACTTTGCTCTTCGTTTGACTGATCTTCTGTTCTTCCAATTATACTTTTACCATGTTCATTGCCATCTATGTAGCTATGTAAGGATGTATATATGGCCTTCCTAATCTCCTTTTGCAGTTAACAAAAAAAGACAGACCCTCCAGACTCCAGGATTGTCAATGCAGAAAATGCAAAGGGCCAAGTAGGAAGTTTATACACTGAACTTTTGAGCATCTATAATTTTCTTTATCCTTTGATATGTCTTTATTGTTTCAATTAATTCACTCTAATATTTCACCCATGCCCAGTCTAGATGATCGCAGAATCTCACTCTTAAACAGATATCCTGCTTTAGAACACAGATCTTTTACCTCACTCTATAGAAACATGACTCAGATGGTCTAAAACACAGCTCTCTAACGGCCTTATGCTTAGATACTGAAATAACACACAAAAGAAAAGAGCAACCCCAGCTTTGGGGCAGAGGAGCATCCATATGGGTCCAGCAGAAACCCAGGGCCAAGTGCTGGGCAGCTTACATAGGACCAACCTGCACTAACTAAATACAGATATGAGCCAGGGAAATCCTTTACCTGGCCTCATAATTGAAAATTTATCATCTTCCCCAATAGAGACAACTTAGGACAACAACATGTTTATTTTAGGAGTCACTGTGTACACAAAAAAAGCCAGCTGAAAGCCATATATTGCAGAAAGCCATATATTGCAGAAAGCCATATATTGATAGTGGCTGCAGCACAGACTTGTGGATCCCATCCAGAGGTTAAGGGGAAGTTACTGACCACAGGAATTTTTTCTTTTCTGTTCCTATCCTCAATAAACAGTCACAGGGAATTTCTTCAGGTAGTTCAAAGGTGAGGACTGACTGACCATTTGAGAAATCTCAATGTAAATTTTAAGTGGAACAGGGAGGAGCTCCAGCTTTCTGATCATTTTCATGGTCTCCTCTGGACTCACTCCAACAGTTCCATGTCCTTTTTTGGGAGATCTGGAGCTGAATTTATTAACATGCAGAAATTGCAGTGTATAAAATTATAGTTTTAATTGAAAACTAGCAGTGATACAAGTACATTGCTGAGAATGGTTGCACTTTGATACTGGCAGTGTTGAACTCCGTAGTGGGCTGTTATTTGCTAATGTTTATATACATACAAAGCATACAACATTAGCAAGCCACTTCACTAAATAAGTAGGGTACAAATGCATTTAACAATTACTGCAACTGAGAGAGTAGCGAGTACAGGCTTTTCTCATCTGCACTTTGGCATACAGACAGCCTATGCTGACGTGTGAAAAATGAGCTCTTTCTTTACATGTTTTGCCTTTCTTCGTTATCTATATAGAATAATAGCAGCAGGGGCAAAACCCTCCAGCATGACTCAGAGAGCTGAGAAAAGCCACAAGCCCCCCTGCTAATGTGATGCCAGTTCTCATGCAGAGCTGCTGAGTGCTTTGTGCAGAAATCCTGATGCATCTCTGCTCGCTGCCTTCGGATCATCGCTCCCGTGCGGACGTGGCACAAAAAGAGCTGCCCCACTGGAGGCAGTTACAGAGCTCCTGGTGAGGTAAACAGGGAGCAGAGCTTGCCTCAGGTCCTGAAGTCAGTGTGCCTGTGCAAAATGACATCTTAACTGAAGGTCTGTGCACAGTGTAGGACATTTGCATTTGGGTTTGCCCTGAAGGAAATCCCAGGCAAGTCAGTGTGTCAAAAGATTGACACAGTTTGGATACATCACCAGTCCATGGCTGAGGAATGAAGATCATGGCCCCACCACACTGCTGTGATCCCTCAACAGCCCATCCTTCCCTGCTGCAGCCCAGCCTTTAACCTGATGTGCTGTTCTGGTAGGCAGAGGATCCCCCAGTGTCAGCTCACCTTGTAACCCCATTCAGCTCTAGACCCATCTCAAGGGAAAAGCAAAATCATAGTTATTGCCACAGAACACAGGAGTAATGTACTTAATTTATGGATCTGGGAATAAAACTACAAAATAGGAAAAGAGGAAATAAAAGGAGAAAAAAGAAAGAAGAATAAGAAAAACTAATTATTAAAGCCCCTTGCAATATTTCTCTGTCCTTATCTGCTCTGTCAGGAGTTGTTTGCAGATGTTGCCATTACTGATAAATTCTCACAAGCAAATACCCATCAGAGAACACTGATTTTGGAGATCCCACCTCTTCCTCTGCTCCTGTTTAGATGTTTTCTTGAAAGAAAAAAAATCTCAAAATATTTATGAACTTTCAAAATCTATTCAATCTCTCCAGTATTTCCCTTTTCAGCTTGTATTGTGATAGTTTGCATCATGTTTCAGTTTCATTTCTTTCTTTTCCCTCCCGCCAATCAGTGCAGACAGGTCCCTCAAGGCTGATTTTTTGCGTCACTAGTGCTGTACCTGCTGCCCAGAGCATCTGGCTGGGTCCCAGTTGATGTCTAACCACTGAGGTAAATGCATCAAGGTGAGTAATTTTCCTGAACTTTCATATTTCTGCTATGTGTTTCCACCACCAGTTCTGTCAGAGCTGTGATTTATCACAAAATTTCAAACATTTTATCTTTACTGTTCCTTCAAACCTAGTAGCACCACACTAACACCCAGTTCAGGAGGTTTCCTCCCCACTCTGATTACAGCGCCCAAACTGCTGCATAACAGAGACAGAAAGCAGAGCAGAGCCTGTTCCTTGGGCTGGGTGCAATCTGCCCTGGGCAAGCCCTGGACTGGGGCTGAGGCTGAACAGGCTCACAGCTGAGGAAAAAAGGCTGGAAAAAAGAACAGGGCTCAGCCTTGTCCATGCACATTCCTTGCCAGGGATGCTGCACCCTGCAGACCCCACCTGCCTGCTGCAAAATCCAGAGCTGAACGTGGGGAGCTGTTAATCCCCAATCCTGGTGCCCTGTGTGAAGCCCTGGCCCTGAGCACCCAGTGAAACAGAGGGAGGGCTCTCTGCCCCTCCATGCCCAAGGAAAAAGCACCATCACCATCACCCAGTGGTTCAGCTCATTGTGCTTCAGCAGCCACCCAGGGATGCTCGAGCAGCCCAGCCATGCAGCACTTCTCCATGTCCTTCCCTCCACACCAACTCACGGTGTGAAGACAAAACCCATCACTGACCAGCAAAACAAAGCATCCTAAAGGCCAACCCTTTCTGCAGGGACTGTGTGTTTGTCTAATTAGGGCACCTTCCCAATAACTTTGGTTTTAAGTGCTATGGCAGAAGCCAGTATGAACATTAACAAACCACATGGAATGGGAGGGCAGGCTTTCAAATAAAAAGAAAGTCCATATTACAGGAGTGGACTGTGCAAAAGGACACAAAAGCCAGCAAGTCTAGAATAGATTTAAAACATGGTATGAAACAGGTTCAAATTTTTGGAGGTAGTATAAAGGGCTTGTCAGATGAGTCCTGGTAAGTTATTTCCCATCCAATTGTCTTGGCACCCTCTCAGGTGTTCACCTGCCTCTGCAGAGTCCCAGGACTGTGGCTGGAAACAAGCTGCCTTCTCCATGGCAGCACAGCCACCCTGAGAGTGTCCGTCAGCACTGCTGCCCATGTCCTCTGTCTGCTGACCAGAGCTCCACCAACCCTTCATGAGCTGCCAACACAGAACCTTTGTATCAGGAATTGGTTGGTTCTTCAAGTAACTCATCATCACTTTGTCTTGAGCTGGAAATAAGGACTGAGCTGGGTTTTGGCTAGCAATATTTTCTGCCCTATCCAGCAACACAGTAAGAGTATAAATGTTCACAAAGTGAAGTTCTCCATGGTCTACTTCATTGGTTTCAACAATGAAACTTGATCTTCCCCAGAAGACATGCTAAGTCCTCACAGTGCTGAATGAATTAGTATTTAGTGTACAGTTCAGAAAAAGATGTTTACAGGATTAAATTTATGTAGCATGTGTATGAAAGTAAAGGATTGAATGCCTATGGATTGTGGTAAACATGTTCAGTTTTCTTTTCTGAGTATATGGCCCCTTTGATCAGCAGTTTGCTATATGTAATGTTTTCTAAATCTCTTTTAACAGATATAAATAACCTGATTTTTAGTTCACGGTGTTCCAAGTTTTATCAGCAGAATACTATGTCTCATGTACTCTTCCAAAGTCCAAACACAAATATATGCTGAAAATAAACTCTGCTACTTTGCTATCTCTACTTACTGGAGCATTCTTGCCTGCTTTTTAAACTCAAGCTATTGCTGCATATTTATGGATTTGAATACAAACAGCATTAAAAAGAAGGCAAGGGGGTTTTCTAAGTGCCTTCTGTAAAGACACCCCTAAACAAAACTCTGGGAAAGGCTGATCTTCTTGCAGGTTTGCCTGTTCATCTATCACAGTTGCACAGTGATAATATTTTTTCAGTGTGGAAAAGAGATACTGGACAAAGGGATTTTGCTCTTGAGGGGTTTACTTGCCTTCTGGGGGGAGTTATTTAATTGCTCTGTTATGTTTCATTTTGCCTCCTCTCAAGTGTCAGGACTGCTTCTAGAGAAAATGCTGCGAGGAGTGATGACAAACAAAGCAGCACATGGCCAGCAAGAAAATATGTGAAATCATTCTCATATTAACTTTCAAATCTGAAGATGTCTTAATGTGAAATGATTGCACTTCTTTCAAAACTGGAACAGGCTGCCCAGGGAAGTGGTTTAGTCACCATCCCTGGAGGTGTTTAAAGATGTATGGATGTGGTGCTGAGGGACATGGTTTAGTGGTGGACTTGGCAGGGCTGGGTTAATGGTTAGACAAGAGTCTTTTCCAGCCAAGAGGTCTATGATCCTGTGTGCTTTGCAGGACTGCAAAGGTGAGTACTCCCAAGGAGACCTGCAAAGGTGGGCAATCCCAAGGAGGGCTGCAGAGGTGAGCAATCCCAAGGAGGGCTGCAAAGGTGAGCAATCCCAAGGAGGGCTGCAAAGGTGAGTACTCCCAAGGAGGGCTGCTGTGAGCCCCCAAGCACTTTGAGCAGAGCTGTTGAGAAAGGGGATCTGCCTCTGAGATAAAACACTCGGAGCAGTGATGTTACCACCCAGCTGAGCCCTTGTCTCTGCAGCAGTGCAGGCTGTCCTAGTACTCCTTCCCCTCTAAACCAGAAAGGTTTTCCCAGTTTGCAGCTGCCTTTAGCTACCCAGACTACAGGTACAATATGTGCTCGGGGCTGCTTTCCTGTAAAACTGCTCTGGAGGGACTGAGGCATTTTCCCAAAGGAGCTCAGTGTGAGAGGTCACAGTGCCTTCATCAAGCTGTAGCTGTCCCCACAGCTCTCCCCACCAAACCAGCATAACCCTTGCTGGTGGTTCCCGACCTGCTCCCCCAAACCCCACAGTCACAGATCCTCCATTAGAAGAGCAAGGGGAACTTGCCCTTCTTGCAGCTTTGAGCTAAAAGTGACACAGGTTGCCAGGCTTTCTCCTCCATGCTTCCCACTTTGGGCTAAATTTCTCGTTTATCTCTCCTGAGCCTCTGTTCCCCTGAAACAGCCCATTTTCCCAGGCAGTGGCTGGATGAGCTGGCAAAGACAGCCCTGTGCTTGCTCTCATGCTGAGGGCCACAGGCAATCAATCACTGGAGTGTCTGTTTGTTGTGACAGACGGATAAGTGCCTCCTCTTCTCTGTTTTCAAATTATTTCAAGCAACAAAAACAGACACCCAAAACCAATCTCTGAATGCTACTTGAGCAGCAGAGCCAGGACCTCCAGACTGGAAGAGCAGCCCCTGAGCTGGTGATGTGGGGAGAGATGAGCTTGGGGCAACCTCTCTGAGATGTGATGCTGCACCAGCAAGGAGGACCAGGAAGCCCCACTTGAGGAATCTGGGTCAGGAAATCACTTACCTGCTTTATAAAGACTTGACCGCAGGAAAGTCTCTTACTTTATACATGACAAACCTGTGGGGAGAAAGAGAAGCAGCCTGTGGGGAAGGATTGTCCACAGCTCTGGGAACCAATGGGTTTGCTAACATACCTTCCAGATATGAAAAATCTTAATGATAACAGCTATCATCTAGATAAAAGAGCTCTGCTCTGGGAAAGTCTGAAGGTCTTTCACTGGAAATAAGTTAAAAGGGGCCTAGAGAAGGTTTTCTGTACTTTATTAAAATCTGTATGCTTTATTCTAGTTTTTGTTGAACTCTATGTTCCCTTAGTTTTAAAACATAAGCTCCAGAATTCTACAGTTACAGTTTACCTTTATTCTAAAGAGAAAAATTGTCTCAAAAATTCTTTTCAAATATTCTAATTTTTTATGAAGATTATTGAGCGACAACCTGAAAAAATAATATGGACCAAAATATCAACTGCATAAACACCAGATATGGACATTTTACAGGTGTGAAACCAAGCATAATAACTCATGTTATACAGGCTTCCCAGGTCAAACAACCCACTGGAGGGAATGGAGAAACTATTTTCTCTACCAAATGTTTTTTATCATTTCTTTTTACAAATAAAATGTAAGGACATTAATACACATAATTTGCTCTAAATAAACATAAAAATCTATTTATTTTCTACAACTTCAAGATATCATTCATTACTGTCAGGTCCTGCCACCTCATACCAATGAATTTATTAATTTTTAAGGAACTGAAGGGAATGGATTTAGATGATACTTTGATATATAATTGATGAGTTCTGTATTGCAGATGCTTTTGAGTCAAATAGCTGGGCTAGCCTGACTGGAGCGTTTTTCAGTGAAATGTAACAAAAGGATGTGCTGAGCTATTGCCTGTCCACACTGGCCCTGAGGCAGCAGGTCAGGGCAGGAATGCTCAGGGTTACCAGCACTCTTGGCTTCATATGAAGAGAGAGGTTCAGGGGCTTGTCTAGGGACGGTTGCAGTCAAATGTTCTCCATTCTGAGTAGGAAGAGAACTGAGTGACCTGAGACAATTCCAACACCACTGGCCAAAACTATAAAGGAAAGGATTTTTCAACTGGCAAATCCTGTCTGAATGTTTTTATGTAGCAGGGCAGAGTAGGATGGCCTAGAACAAAAATAAGGTGAAATTTCACAGAACCACAGAATCATCTGAGTTAGAAGGGACCCCTAAAGGATTGTCAAGCCCAAATCTGAAGTGAATGGCCCATGCAGGGATCAAACCCACAACCCAGTTGGTGCTATTAGCACCATGCTCTGACTGACTGTACTGCAAGATATCTCCGTCGAAATCAAGGCCATGATTTTGGATTCAAATTTCACTGAAGAGACCTTTAGATAGTACATTAGAAACATCTTCCTAACATCCCCTCCCAACCCCCCTTTCAATTTCTCTGCCAGTTCCTCTCCTAAGGAGACTAAAATTTAGCTACTACAGGGCAACACAGAAATTCTCCCTCACAAATTGGGGTTTGTATTTGTTTGTACTTTGGCACTATTGTCAGTAGTCATACAGGGGAAAAGACACATTTTATTTTCCATGCATAGGTCCTTTCCTGGAGAAACAGATTCAAGTTGAATCAGATGGGGTGGAGGAAATCAAGACACTCCACACCACCTAAGATTTGGTCACTTTTCTTGGGTCAGGCAAAGAGGACATCAAGGGGATGAAAAAGCTCTACCTTGCCCCTCTTGTCTCCATTTGGTCTGACTAGTGTAGTTTAAAACAATTGTTCTGCATTAGCCAAGGGAAAATCCATTGAGGCCACAGGGAACTGGTGATTCCACAGTGCCTTGGAATAAATCCATGTTCATGAAGGTTCAGTGGTCTCTACTTGATCTTTCCAAGCAGTGTTTGCTCTCACCCTGGCCCCCAACAAAGCTGGTAGAAAGCCTCCTGTCATTACCCATCTTTAAGATATGTTACATTTTTCTCATTCCCACTGGCAGAATAAAATATCTGGGAATTGTTTGCACTAGTAGCAGTGTGAAAAATGTGAATACATTTTTTCAAAAGCATAGGAACAAACTCCAAAATTCCAACAATGGCTTGGCTTTGATTTGGTGGAGGGGGGTGCTGATGATTGTATCAATGACAGCAGTTGTTTTCATCTGCAGAGATTTATTCTGAATAGTGAAAATATATTAAAATTATAAAATAGTGGGGGGGAATGGCGAAGGAAAAGTGCGGAATGCGGAATGGCGAAGTGCGGAAGTGGCGGAAGTGCGGGATGGCGGAAGTGCGAAGGGAAGAAGGAAGGACGGAAGGACGGAAGGACGGAAGGAAGGAAGGAAGGAAGGAAGGAAGGAAGGAAGGAAGGAATTGGTATAGCAGGACCTGCCTTTCCTGAAGCAATGCTGGCTCAGCCTGGTCCCTGGTTAGTGTGTGATGGCACTGAAGATGATCTGCTCCATGACCTTCCCCATCAGACTGACAGGCCTCTCATTCCTTGGATCCTCCTTATGGCCCTTCTTGTAGATGGGTGTCCCATCTGCCAACCCCAGTCAACTGGCACCTCCCCAGCTAGCCTGCTAGGACTGCTGATAAATGCCTGAAAATATCTTGGTGAACTCTTCCAGCACAGGGAACTCTGCTGGCATTACACATGAACAGGCCCTGGTACTGTAAATAGTGGAGCAAGAACCTCACTCCCCTTGTAGGAGCAGACAGGGACACGATTTTTCTTTCTATGTGGTATCTGCCTCATTTTAGGATCCTATACATTCAATTCCCTTGGAGCTATTTTATTCCAGCAGTGGGTGTCACACAACTTGCCTCACAGCTGTTGTCAATGAATAACAACGGGACATTATAGTAAAATGAACAGCCTATTAGTTCACATCCTGGTTTATTCTCATGCCTTGCTCCTGAGAAAACCAACAGGCAGCTGCACTGTGACTTTGAACTGGTCTCTATTCATCTTCTACTGGGGGGTGCTTGGACATCCAAATGTATTATGCATGCATATCAGCTCAAAGGAGCCTTGTTCTTGCTTCAAGCCTGTGGAAATAATACATTGGATGGGGTGGTTATACAAATAGCAGTAATTATGCAGAAATCAGCCCATGTTCCCTTGGTAATGGCACCTCATTAATTTTACTGAAACCTCCCTAAATTATACCAATGAATTCTCCTGTAAGTTTGGGTTTGGAGTTTTTTCTGTTTGTTTGTTTTTTCCCTTTCATAAGCAAATTGCGCCATAGAAAAGCAAGAAGGGAACATTTCTGCTGGGTTGAAATAGATACATTTCCCATCAGATAAAACAGCAGTGGTGAGAATAAGAGTTGTGGTGTCTAGTGCACACTAAAACTGTGGATGATAACTGCTGCAGAGAAAGTATTACTTTGATTAAAAAAGCTCAAGAATTAGTTCCAGAAGTGGCAGAGCCCAGTTTCCAATGGATTTCTGTAGGCAGTTGAATTGCATGAAGGTTGCAGCATGAACTCACCATGTCAGTAAACATGACAGAACACTGCAGGGAGAAAGTAATAATATTACTTTTGATGAAAACTGCCATTAGCCAATTGGGTTGGGTTTTTTTATTAGTAGTAGTTAATGCCAGATAATCTTCTTAGGAGACAATCCTTGAAAGAGGAGAAGACTTGACCCTGTGCATTTTACAGCTGAAAATCAGCCATGAAACACAACTCACTATGGACCTTGAAGACAGACAGAGCATCCATTGGCTCTTCACATGGATTCTCTGGAAAATGGTATAATCTGAGCTCTAGTTGGAGTAAGAAAATGAGTGGAAATGCAGTGTCTTTGAGACTTTCAGGAGTCTGGCAAATCTGTTTAAAACTAACAGCAAGTTTGAAAATTATTGATAAGGGATGGTTGACATATCCCTGCAGCAAAAGAGTTTGAGCTTAGTTTCTTCAGGAACAAGGCTAATTAAGAGATACACTTTTATTATTGTCATCTTTCACATCAAGTTTTCTTCACATTTTGTCACCCTGTCCTGTTGATGGAGGGGTTGCTGGGTACCTGGCAGCTAGCCAAGGTAAGCCCAACACATTAACTTTTATGTTTACTCTTTTTCAAAATCCCTTCTCAGACTATTTGCTCTGATAGTCTCCAAATCTGATACCCCTTATTTTCTCTCTCTTCTGCTGAGGTGTTTCTTATGTAAATACATGATCACCTACGTTTTTATTAAGCTATAGTTTTTTATTTGCTTATTTTTAATTCACCAGTTGTACTACTTAATAATTTTATTTTCTTTTGCCTTTCAAAGTCCATATTCAGTCTTTACAAATGCAACACATTATTAATTTAATTCTTGAGATACACATAGTACTTCCAACCAATGCAACAATAGTCTTTCCTCTAACAAGCTTACAGCTCAAATGATAGATGATAGAAGAAGCCTGAGCTGGGGGCAATCACAGAATGATAAGTCTTTCACTGTATACCCTTGAGAATGAATTGACCACAGGATGTACATAGATCATCACATCCTTGATGGCATGTAACTGTGTAATCAGTGCCTGATAATGGCTTCAAGACATTAAAGCAATGGGTTTTTAAAACAACCTTCTTGTTAGAGTTGTGGGAACAACAAAATAAGTCATCCTTAAGCTGGAGCCTGGTGTGTGTCTGAAAATGACTGCAAGATGATGCTGCCTGCAGCAATGGGAGAGTGGATTTTTTCTTTTTAATTTTACTTTTTTCCACAGTTTTTTTTTGTATTTGCTTGTTGTGAGCTTACAGAAGGCGAATGTCAAAGCTGCATGCATAAGGGACAGCAGCCATGCACAGCACCCTGGGAACAGATGAAAAAGTGCCAGCACAAGATCTAGCAAGAAAGCAG
The DNA here is from genome assembly GCF_028769735.1 of Zonotrichia leucophrys gambelii. Lineage (NCBI taxonomy): Eukaryota > Metazoa > Chordata > Aves > Passeriformes > Passerellidae > Zonotrichia > Zonotrichia leucophrys. The sequence continues at coordinate 17,634,002 of NC_088169.1, read as the reverse complement.
GGTCATTAAATGCCTGCCTGCACCTGTGGTAGCTCCCACCGGCACCCAGGAGGTGAAAGAATTTGTTTTACTGCACAAGAGATGGACATTGTGCATTAGACTGACCCCAGCTGATCACAGACTCACCCAGTGACAGCTGTCAATCTACCTTCAGAGCAGACAGCAGCTGGCACTGCTAACTTGCCAAACCACATTAAACTATTTTCCAAATAAGCAGTTGTTCTAGCTTTTGGAGAGCAAATAAAAGCAGGGAGGAGAAGGAAGGTGGTCTGCAGGTCAGAAAGAGAAATAGGGACACATCGCCAGAAGATGATCTCACAATTGACTGTGATCTGCTTTTCAAAAATAGTTTCTACTCCATCTGCACCAGTATATTTGATGATAAATGATACTCCTGGAAGAGTGGCTAGACATCTTAAGACAAAATTAAAGGGTTTATTTGATTATTTGGGGATAAAGCATTTGCGCAGGCAAAGCATAATTAAATACCATGCTCTCTACAGCCCTCAGAATGTTGCTGCAAGGTTAAGGTATTGTCTTTTTGCCTCCCCTGTGCACTGATTGCATTTTGCCTACACATATGCTCACACACACACACACACACACACACAGAGTCTGTCAGCTTGCTGGATTTGCCACTTTTCTCCTGATTTGAAATAGTCTTTTCTTACTGGAAAAAATACTTTTGTATCACTGCCAATAGCTTCCCAAATACTGCTAGCATTCAAGGAACAATGACAGGGAATGGTATATTCATCCTGTGTGTTTCTGTCACTGATCATACCTAGAGACTGAACCCTATTTGAAATACAGACGTGCTTCCTGACTGTCTGCCTAGAAAAACAGATATCTGAATGACAAAGGCTGAAAGGGAACCTGTGGTAGAACAGCATTCTTTAATTTTTTTTATTGGATTTTAAGTCGGAAAAATTTTTCTGCAGTGCTGCATGGTAGGGAAGTCCATGAGTTTCTGCCCAGGACCTGTTTGATGTCTTTGGAGCCCAGATCCCAGGAGCAGACTGTATGGAGTCTGTTTCTCCCTGTGTACTGCCATACCTGACCTGACACCACTGAATGTTTCATCGTCTGTCACTGCAAAGAAGGCAGGCAACATTGTTTTGATGGAGTTTTTAAAGCACATCTGAATGCTTTGGCACATAATTATTTCTACAAAACCTCTCCTCAGCTTCTCCATTTTGTGCCTACTTCATTGCCCTTTTCAAGCTGCCTTTTTCAGTTCAGCTGCTGAAACTCTGCCATGGGAGAGGGCACCTGCTGTTTGTGCAATCTCTGTCTACCACCCCATCCATGCCTATCCAGGGAAGCTTGTCATCTTGTTATATTGTCCAGAGGAGGGCAAGGATGGCCTTTGGTGAGCACCCAGCATGCAGGGATCTCTCTCTGAGCAAGCACTTCTGAGCACAACAGCAACACAAACATATTGACAAAACAGTATTTGAAATAGAAACAGGATTCTGCCACAAACACTCTGGAGAGCTCCTTTCCCCTCTCTGTTGTAGGAGTTTGATCTCTCTGTGCACCACTTTCACAGCACACTCAGGGGTTCTGAATAATTTCAAGGGTTTCAAGTGCATTCCTCCTATGTTTTGAATGCAGACAGTAACATCTCCTCCTTGATTTTCTTGAAGAGTTTTGTTAATGCATTTCATAGGGATTTGACTTTCTCTCTACTCCATATTTTTAGATGTTTTTCTGGCAATAAAGATGTATTTTCCCTCATAAGAGAGTGAAGAGTGTTTACTCCTCAGCTCTTTAGATCTGCTTCACTTTACTCCGTCTCTTTCAGGATGAGCCATTGATAGCAGGGCTGGAGAAATACAGAACATTAAACTTTCTGAAACAAGGCAGGAGCAAAAAAATCTGGTGTGGGATGGTTCTAGCATGGGGTGACACAACACTGGTGCCACATCCTGGAGATGGAAAGAAGGATTCAGTAGTCATCACTGCTGAAGCCCTCAGAGACCCTTCTCACCCAGATCTGGAGCTGGCATCCACAGCCTGTTTCCCAGAAAAACACCGGTGGTGAAACACATGGCAAACCATAGCATATGTCTAAATTCTTGAGAAAAATACTCAAAATCCCTCATGTAGGGATATAACAATCCAAGCTCCCTAAAGGGAGGGAGAAATGGGGTAAAATGCAGCATGGATGAGGAAACAAGAGGACCAGATGGGACATCCCCTGCCAGCAAGATGGCAGTGGGATCAGTGAAAGGGTCTCCAGAGCAATGGCACAACACTATGGGCATCAAACATCACCATGCTGTTGAGCAGATATTTTGGCAGTCAGTTCTGTGGGGAGAGTTTGTCCTGAAAACTGCCTCCTCATTGCTTTTTCTCTGGAATAAAAGCAGAGAGCCTGAGGGAAGTTTCATCCTCACAGGTTCAAAGACCTTCATGTAAAACATGACTGGAGGTGACATCAAAGAAAGTTCTTCTTGCCCAGCCTTTGTTTGGTGACCCAGCTTCCCTCTTGCCACTCCAGATTCTACTTCATTTCAGTCACCTGGAATAGGTAATGCATTATTCCTTCATGTTCATATACACATAATGGCCCAGAAGTCTCAAAAATAATGATGGTATCAGATTAAGCCAAGCTTAGCTTTTGTCCTGAGTATGGACTTCAGACCAACCCAAGTTTCATGTAAGCTCTTTGTGAGGCTGGTTCTGAACTTTCCAACAAGCAAAAGGCCTCTTTGGATACAGACTCATGTCACTTGTTTCTTTTCATCATACCAATATCTCACAAATCTGCCTTGATCTGAAAGGGAATGATCGCTAAGCTCTTGAATCTAAAACATATTTTACTTCGTAAACTTAAAAACAAAGGAAAAAACAGTGTGTTGATAGCTGCTGTTAGGCAAGAAGAGATCAAAATGTGCTAAAATAGTTTCTTTAGCAGTCTGCCAGAGCCTTCAATTTTTTTCACCTAGTAAAAATTTGGGATAGTAGCAAAGACTGATTTACTCTAGGCAATTAAGGAATTTTTATAATGTTTGGCACTTTTTGAAGTATCTTAAGCCATATGTAATTCACTGTAGTTCTAACATCTGTCATTTCCTTGGGAATACTTCACCTGTCAGAAATTAAAATGCATTACTCCTAATGAGATATTCTGATTTCAGATTGTCATTTCCGATTCTAAAGATAAAAGTAATTACCAGCACATATGACCCCCCACAACCGAACAATTTTATCATCATTCTCAGAAGTAACATCAGTACTTATGCTTTTTTCTTGTAAAAGAAAATCTTTTACCATAATGACACCCTTACAGTCAAGTGGAAAACGTTACATAGACACAAAGGAATGAAATAATTGTATCAGTGATTTCACAATATTTTCTACATAAAAGAGAAAAAAATAAATACAAAAGGACAGTTATTTAAGTTCTTATGTACCACTATACAAAGCAGCTTTTGGGTTTGTTTCCAAATGCATGGAAAAAAGTACCTAAAAGCAGAGTCTCTGAAAACTGAGTCTCAGCTTAGTCTCTGAAAACTGCAGCAACAGCAGGAATGTTTGTGCTACTTGTAAATCTCAATAAATGCTGTTTCTTTTCATCATACCAATATCTCACTTTGCAAACAACACAGCTATCCATGAGAGAACTTTTAAAATACAAGAGGCAGATTCATAAACAAGCTGGATTTCAGGAATAAATGTTGCCAAATGCAAACCTCATATCCATCTCCTGCTGTGCTTTTCCTTTTTCAGGAGACTTCTTGCAGTAGGCAGGAGTTCCTGCTGGCATTGTCATCCTATTCACTATTTGGCCCTCTCAGTCTTGGATGCTCTATATTGGATATCCTGTATTTGATATAGAGTATAAGATGTCTCAGAAGGGAGCTAACAAGTAAGCAGGCTTTTAAAGACTCTCCCTTTATTTAGCACATGTAGTTGGAATTATCTAAATAATTGCTGCAGTTATACAACCTGTTCCTATTTCTGTAATTTAATGCCTCTGCACACCTCTATACACTATAACACTCCTCTTTATAGACCCTTGAATGTTTTACAAGTTGTTTATAGATGAGTATTAGTAAGTGTATTGATAATGGTAATTAAATAAGTAAGAGTATTTCTTCACTACTTACTACTAGGGACTGAGAAACTGTATTTTGAACAAACTGCTCTGGCTTATTCTAAGAGAAAAATATTTCAGAAAAAAGCAAACTACTTGATACCTGGTTAGATCAATATTCAGACAGACACTAACTATGTCTCCTTTTCCCATTTCATGTGCATTTGAAAGACAAGAGAATTTAGCAAATTCTTCTCCCTTTCCTGAGGATAAGACCATGTCAGGAGATTAAGAGAGAAAGGATTTTCTTGGGTCATCAGATCTAGCTTTCTGTTATCCCTATTAGCCATGTCACACACATTTTTCCATAAAGAGACAAGTATCTAAGTTTATTTTTCATTCATATCAGTGATCATCTACTGGTTAGGAACATTAGGCTCATTTCCACTTGGAAATTATTCTTGTCCTGGTTTATTTCCAGTTCTTGTATCAGCATTTAGGTCAGTTAAAAGCAGTGAGGTCCTTTGGTTAGCTGCCAGAAAATGGGCTTTCCTTTCTTCTGATTCTCCTCTCCTTCTTACCCCTGTAGTTACTCCTCTTCAGACAGAACAGATCATCACAACATTGTGCTGTGTTTTGGGTGGGACCTCATCAGTGGTCCTCAGAGGGTAAATAAGACTTTTCCAGTGCCTGCTAAAAGCTCTCTGCCTGATCCAGCCACAGGCCTGTGCTGGCCTTCCCACAGTTCCATCCCAACCTGCTCTCCCTGCAGCTGCTTACAGCAACAAGGTCTTGTTCCTTCTTCCTTTGTTTCCAGCAGATGAGCTCCAGATCACAGCAGGAATTTTAGCTACTTAGAGACCTTGTAATTTTGACTTCCATAATGTCATTATTTCTTTATTATGTCAAGATTTAAAGTAATCCTTTTGTTCCTGTACTCTTCCTCCCTCCCAGCTGTTACCACCAAGAACTCCTCAGCATGTTTCTACTTTTTCTGCCAAACTCTAAGATATTTCTGAGTCCCGTATCCAGTACCCAAGGAATTCAGGTCTTCTTTTTTCTACTACTGATTAGTTCCCCTCGTCCCTTGCATTTTGTTTATCAGACATTTCCTCAGTTATCATATACAAATTAACACACAAAACAGCAGCCTTATTAATAATTTCCAGTGAGGAAATGTTTAATCTAAGTCCAGGCAGATTAAAGCTATTTCACTCCTCTCTTATCAAAATTTAATTGAATCATGAGGGATAAGTATTAAGTTAGACTGACAAAATCTACTGTCAGGAGATGACAAATCTACTTTGTGTTTTATACCATTCCCCATCTAGTTCCTTGCCTTTAATTATGCTTTTAGAATTATGGGATGAATATTGCCTAAGTTTCTAGTTTGACTGCATTCAGCATCTTGAATACAAATTTATTTATGGGAATTGGCATATTTTATCATCAAGTTAAGAATTACTGGGCTCACTTGAAAACACAATAAGGTTTAATTATTTTTAAGGTTTTCTGTGATGGAATATGTCTATTTCAGCACCTATTCTGCTCAATAAACTTCTTATTTGATTTAAGGTACATTGTGAAGTCTAAGTGAATGCCATTTTTCCACCATCATAACCTTCTTGATTTTCAAATTGTCTTTTTTTGTTATTGATCTGTTCTTTCATTTTTATCTGATCAGTCTAAAGAATGCCTTCTTCTCTATATAGAGAAATATACAGAGAAAATCCAGGAAAATTGTGCCCCAACGTTTTTTCAATGGTTCTTCATTCTACATCTGAGAAGGGAGTTTCCTCATTCATATTGCAATTCTTAAACTGTTTTTAACTTGAAGAAGTACTCAAATATTAATCTACTCCAATGCATTCACACAAGCAAGCACAGATATTAACATAAGGGAGGAAAACCAGCCAAAGATTGTAAGAGTCATTAATTGTGAATCACACAGTACAATAGCACATTTGTTTTTTACAACTAGCACAAAAAGCCTTTCTCACTGCCATCCTTACAAGTGTCTCTATAATCACCTGGAGCATTTAGCTTCCCACGTTGGAGAACTAGAGGATTTGACCTAGTTGCTAGATTTAAGGGAAACAAGACATGCTAACGAAGAAGCTGGAGGTTTTCAAGACAAGATGTTGCCAGGGTTACAGGAATTTGCTCGTGCCATCCTCTCCACCACACTTGAACTATTCCAGAGCTGCTTCATGTGCCGGCACACAGAAATAAGTGCATTCACCAAGGTCTTGAGAATGTTATTTCCAGACAAGGAGAAACACAAGATGCTGTGTTCAACATTGTTTTCAGCTCATTTTGTTCCTTATTCCTTATCAAAGCAAATATTCTATGTAAAAAAAAAAAAAAAAAAAGATGAAGAAGAATGAGGTGATCTTGGTTTGAGAGAGGTCTTCATCTGGTCAAGATGTTTTGTTACTATTTCAAGAATGACATCATTTGAGCAGAGACTTAATATTTCATACTGGACTTCGCAGTAGTACTGAAGAGTAGTAGAAAAGAAAACCTACTTTTTAAGTGTGTATTCATTCATATTTCACCTTATCAGTATCCAATCAAAATAAAATATTTGTTATAAAAGACTACACTGTAAAACTCCTTTAGAGTAAGACAGATGTTAAGATTTGAACCATGTGGATCTTCCCTGGCCCTGCCTGGACTTACACCACAGGCCCCTGGTCATTGTCACATCCCAGTCCTGACTGCTCCTGTGTCTTGTGTGAACCTCAAAGTCACATTGCAGCAGTTTCTCTGCTGCTGCCAGGTGCATTCTGGATGTGATTCACTCTCTTGCTTCCTCTGGGACTGTTGGTGGATCCTGCCATGGTCACCAACCCACCCCTGCTCAGAGCCTGTGGGACAGTGCCCATTGCAGAGGGCAAACTAAACCCCAGCTCCAAAGGCACCAAGGGATGACAGCTCTGTAAAAAGAAAGCTCAAGTCCTGTGGGAGCTGTGATGAGAATGAGTCTTCTTCTTCATTCTTGTAGACAGCTCTGACTTTCCAGGCTGGGGATCAGCCCAACTCGGCCCAGTCTGTCAGGAACCTGACACAGCTTTTCTGTGGAACTGTCCTTTGAGCAGGAGGAATTATGGTACCATGTGCCTTGTACGCCTTGCAAGCCACTGGAGAGGTTTATTCTGCCTGGGAAGGTGCTCTTGTCTTATTACAGCCACCACCCCATAGCAGCTACCAGTCATGCTTCTGAGCTTCCCTGGGCATCTACAGGGCCCAGGAGAAGCCAGCAGTGTGTGAAGCTTGATTTCATCTCAGAAACATCCGAGCAGGTCTCTGGATGCTGGTTGCTACAGGTCTTACATGGGGTGTAAGAAACTAACCTCAGTTTCCTTGGGTGCCCCATCCCTTTCCTCAGACTGTGCTTCTAGTTCTAGTCTTTGCTTTGTTTTTCATGGCCAGTCATTAATTACCCCATTGACTGATGTGAGGATAGGTTGCTTTTGGCATCAAGAAACTTTTAAAAAAAACTTCATTCAGGAAAGCCAGTGATGTGGTTGGTCTGAGGCCCGTATGGACAGAACCAGGGGACCTGTTAGACCCCCTAGTAAGGCTGAGACCAGAATGATCTCATGTGCTGTATTTTCATTACCAAAATGCACCTCAGCAAAGGTGCATTACTTGAGCATGTCTTACCTGGGTTTTTGTGAGAACTCTTAGTGGACTTGCCAGCACATCTAAGTTTTGAAAGACTCACACAGAAAGGGGCAGAAACAGGTCCAGCCTGCTACAGGCACTCAGCCATTGTGACTGTACTGTGGTGTTACACAAAGGTAATCCCAACAGCCCCAGTGCTGCTCAGGCACATCATCCCCAATGAAATGCAGTGTTCAGAGCAGAGGCATTACACCTTGCCTTGCATCATGGCATACAGCCCAGCCCAGCTGCCCTTTGCACAACCTGGCCCCAGAGCCTCTGGATTCCTGACTCCACAAGCAGCTCCTGGGGCTCAGCAGCAGAGCAGAAGGGCAGAACCCAAGCTGTGCATCCCCACCTGCACCTAAAGCAGCTCTCCTCGTCCCCAGCCTTGCCTTATTAAGGAGCAGGGTTCCTGTAGGGCATACAGGAGGGTTTCTGAATCCCTGAAGGAGGAGGAAGAGGAGATGAGGGCAAAGATTATGCTGGAGTGAAAAGCTGGGGCAAGAGAATTCATGACCTTGAATTGCATTGTTCAGTGTGGAGACACATCGCAGACTCGTCACCTCTCCTTTGTTCCTGTTCCAGCTGAGCACTCAATGTTCCAATTCCCTCCTAATCATCATCACCCTTTGTAAGCAACACAAAACGTTTCCCATTTTCTAGATACATCAAAATAATGCTTTGATTTAATCTCCTTCCTGCAGAGAAACAGAGGGAGAAAGACCTTCTTCCATCTCTGTCCCTATACTAAGAGCTGTTTAGTGCAGCCTTATTGACAGTACTCAGAAAAAAATCCAGCTCACTGCCTTCAGAACTGAAAAACAGGACAATCAGGAATAGCAAAAAATCTATGCTGTCACCACTTTAAAAGCCCTTTAAAGGACAGCTCTTAAACCCAGCATCAGAACAGAGGCATGTCCAGGCAGAGAACAGCTTAAGACGCTCTGTGACAAGGTTACAAATCCTAGGCCCCTCCATCTCATCTGCTCTGAAGTATTTCTCCATAGTATTGGACTCACTGTGTAACTGCAAACACCCACTGAAGAGAGATTGTCTTCTTGAAATGAGGTGACACTCAGGTACTGGGTGACACTCAGCACTAGTGGAACCATAGTTAAAATATCCCAGTTAGATAGAGACAATATATGTCTGCTAGACAATAAATATATTTTTGCAAACATTTTGTATTGGAAGTTTTGAAAATCATGCAATATGGTTATTAAATGCTTGGCTCAGCTACTGAAAAGAGACAACTTCAGATATAAAAAGAGAGTGTCAGTTTGTGGGAACTTTATTGCATGGTCTGATGGTCTTTGGGACAGCAGAAGAGAACCTGTGCATGGAACAAGAAAACAGGCAAGTGAGCAGTGATCCTGACAAATGGCACAGCAACTTATTCTAATTAACTAAATTTAATTACTGGAGTCAGACAAACTGTCTTTTTACAACGAGCCAACAAAATCAATACCAAGGATTAGTCATAGCAAATTTTGTAGTGCTGCCTGTTAGGAAAGTGGCTGGACTTTTCTTATTAGAAAATCTGCTTTTGATCTAGATATTCCTTGCACAGCTTCATCTGTCTGAACTGAAATTGTCCATATGTGATATCTAATTTTGACTAATTTTTCCAGAAAATGTTATCAAAAAGAGTATAACCATTTCCAAGAATCAAAGCAGTGAACAGGATACTGCTTAGCCATGTAACTTTCCAGGACAATTATTTTCACTTTCTTACCCTTTGCTTCAGAGGGGGTACTTAAAATGCAGTAGAAAGTGGAAGCTAGCATCAGAAACTGGAACTGTGCTTCCCACAGGGTCCAGCTAAACTCAGCTAAGCTTCACAGTCCTCAGACAGTCACAGATGCTCTGAAGTGTTTGACAGCTGAACTGCCCAGAGGTACAGCCCTCCCTGAGGACAGTGCGCCCATTTCCCTCACTGATGCAATCCAGGAAACTTCTCAGCATGCAGGAGCTCTGGGAAACTCCCCTGAACAGCTGCTCTGAGTCATTTGGGACCTACCTGGGATAAACAAAGAATTTGTACTTAATTGTACCTCAGGTGGCCCTCAAGCAATCCAAGGGAGGGACCAGCTCTTTATGAATAAGGGCTGCAAATCAAAATAACAAGAAATAAAAAGACTGGCCAGGCACAGCAGATTCAGACCTAGGCCTGGGGCAGGAAGAAGAGAGGCTGGGGCAGAGGAGCCAAGGGACCAAAAACTCAAGAGCTGGGTCCATGGGAACCTCATGAGGTCAAACAGGGCCAAGTGCAAGGTGCTGCACCTGGGTCAGGGCAATCAGCAGCATTCAAAGGAAAGCTGGACATGAGCTGGCTAAGTTAGACTGACAGGATCAATTGTCAGGAGATGGCAAATCTACATTTTGTTTTATACCATTCCCCATCTAGTTCCTTGCCTTTAATTACGCTTTTAGAATTATGGGATGAATATTATATCTAGTTTGGCTGCATTCAGCATTTTGCAGCCCTGTGGCCTGAGCTGCATCAAAAGCAGCGTGGCCAGCAGGGTGAGGAAGGGGCTCCTGGCCCTCTGCTCTGTGCTCTTGAGACCCTACATGGAATACTGCACCCAGCTCTGAGTTCCCTGACTCAGGAAGGACATCAGCTTGCCAGAGTGAGTCCAGAGGAGGCCAAAAATGACCAGAGGGCAGCAGCACCTCTGCCATGAAGACAGGCTGAGAGAGCTGGAGTTGCTCAGCCTGGAGAGAAGGCTCAGGGGTGACATTATAGCACCTTCCTAAAGGGGAAGGTACCTAAAGGGGGCTACAAGAGAGCTGGGGAGGAACTTTTTATAAGGATGTGTAGTGATAGGACAAGGAGTAATGGCTTTGAACTGAATGATGGAAGGGTTTGATTAGATATTAGGAGGAAAGTCTTGACTGTGAAGGTGGTGAGGCTCTGGAACAGGTTGGCCAGAGAGATGGTGGATGGCTCATCCCTGGAAACACTCAAGGTCAGGCTGACCAGGGCTCTGAGCAACCTGGTTTAGTTGAAGATGTCCTTGCTCTCTGCAGAGGGGTTTGGTCTAGATGACCTTCAAAGGTCTGGCTCAAACCATTCTATGATTTTATCTCAAGACAAGCACCCAGGTGGTGGTTCTAGGCCATATTCTCTGAAGGTTCTCACACATATCAGTGTGAGACCTCTCCAAGGTGGTTTCCATGTGGACAAAATTCCCTCAGTAAAAGACAGAGAGAAATTTCAGTGCAGTCCCAGAGGTTCCTGAGTGCAATGAGGAACTCCAGGACAAGGGGAAGAACAGGGACTAGAAGGAAGCAGAGGATGTGGCACATCACAAGGCAGGAGAAAATACTGCTGTGAGTGACAGCAAACGATTAATATTTCTTATAAAAGCAGAATTCTAATCAATACATATTAAAATGTCAGTGAGGCAAAATAAACACATTAATTTTATTAATCCTCTCCTCTTCTAGCATGTGTGCTGACTATTCCTAGCCCACAACAGAAGAACCAACCAAGATTTATCTAACCAGGCAATGAAGCCATCAATAACCCTGCCACCACTATGCCTGAGGGAATTCTCTCCTAACCCATTTAAGTCTGAGTGAGCTTAGGAATAGCTGTCAGAGCAGACCTTGATGATCTTTCTAGTAATCTTTTCAGGCCACTGGGGAAGAAATAAAATTGAACATTTTATTATCTGACTTGCTGTGGGTTTGGGCTTGGTTGTTCTTTTCGTTTCTTACTTGAGAAATCCAGCCTTTGAAGGACTGTCTTCAAAATCTTTCTACTCATCTCCTTGAGTGGGGCCTTCCTTCAAAGGGAAATACAACCATGATCATACATGTCTACAGAAATGACTGTTGAACCATTTTTTGTCACTTCCCTGCTGGAGATGAACACTTCTCCGTCCCAGTGAGGAGAACTGAGTGGAGCTCTTAATCAATCCTGTACCGACATTATGTTGATTAAATATTCACTAGAAGACAATTTAACCTGCTCTGGCTTACTTTACCCTGAGGTAGACAAAAAGACCTCATATTTGCTCCACCTGGGGGAGCAATCACCTCTGAAATCATCACAGGTATTCCAGCAGGAATGATTTGTCTTCAGCCTCAACTTATGTTGTGCAAATTCTTAGCACAAGTTTGTGCCCCAGAGCATCTCTTTGATGCCAAAATTTAGTCCTAGTAATAAAAATAAAAAAAAAAAAAAAAAAAAAAAGGAGAGAGAGAGAGAAATGTGGAAAACACAACAAGTGCTGCTGTATTTCAGTAGTTGTCAAACGTTTGGGCTGGAAATGCTGTGACATACAAACACTGAGAGGTGAACAAAGTAATCTCCAGTCTTTATTCATACTAGGTTTCCCTGTAATATCTCCCTGTTAAGGAAGAAGGCTAGCTTATTTCCTATGTCTCCTCTCCTGTGAATCTGAATCCTGAAAATGCATGAAAAAAACTCCAGCAAAAGCAATTCAAACATGAATTAAGTCATGTTTTGTAAAAAATCGACATAAATTTGCATGGAAAGTGGCCAGACATAGGGAAAGCATTAGAATGCAGCTCACAGACAGGCAATTCTCTTAGTTTAATCTCAATATAATTTAGCTTTAGTGTTCTTAAAAAGCAGATGTCATTGTACAATACTGAATCAGACACGCAGAGCTGTGACTGATGAGAAGCTCAGCCAGCAGTCCAACCTGGCATTCCTGCTATTTTGCTCCATCAGACAGAGCCCCTGACGTGTCTGCTCCTTGTCCATAGCAGTCATGAAGACAGGCATTGCCAGAACTGCACCACCTCCCTTCAGATTCCCTGTCTGCACTGGTGGGAAAGGAGCCATGAAACACCTGGAGCCACACTTAATGCTGAGAATTCATTCTTCACAAAATAGGTTGAAAATCTGAAATATTGTTTCAATCTATACTAGCTATCAGATAACCTGATTTCTTTCAGAGCAGGTTTTTAGCTGACACATATCCTGGGGAAAAGCCATGGTGCAAGGACTGCTCCACAGCCACCTTTAGAAAACTGCTGCTGTGATTTCAGATGTAGCAAAGGGTTAATCCCATTTCAGACAAGTATAAGGAGAGGGAGGGAGGACAGAAACCCACTTTCCTCCCTTCATCTCAAATTGCATCTCAAATGATGTTAGTAGTGCTGTGGTCAAGTCTGGCTGAGAGCCCTCTCATAATTTGTTCCATGGCAAAGAAGGAACCTCAGGAAATAAAAGCCCAGAGAATCACACCTGTGATTCTCTTCCCAGGCAGGCACACCTGGCTTTAGGGAGTGTAAGGGTCTCCTGAAGGAAACTCCAGCAAGCAGTGTCAGTAACTTCTTTCCCTACACTGGGTTGGTTTAGATTTGTTGCCAATTTTTTTTATTTGGAGCATTGTTACAACACTTTGATACAAGAAAATAATCACTGATGGGAGCTAGTAATTATCTGTGGCAGAGATCACAAGAAGAAAAGAAAGAAATGATAAAACATCCACTGCAGTGTAGCCCATTAACTTGATGCCTTCCAATTCTTCTCAGCTTTCATCTCCTTTTATTTTAGTTACTGCTACTCGTCTCTGTGTGGCCTCCTACGGTTCCTGATCCCTTCCATCCAAAAGGCATACATTAAACCTTAGAACAGTGTCAGGCTTTTTCCTAATGAACGATTGTTAAAAAAAAAAAAAAAAAAGAACAGAAAAAAAGAAAAGAAAAGAAAAATACAAAAAATGGACACGTTTTTTAAGTCACTGCATAACCTTACCCTCTGGCTTATCTTACTTCCAGCTCCCAAACATCTCCTATTCATGTAAGAATCAAATAGGGGTTATTTTTGCTTTCATACAGTGTGTCTTCCTGGTCTTATTCCAACACGCATTTGTTGTCATCCTTGCAGAAATAAAAAATGCAGCTGATCTCTATAAGAAAATTAAGCTTTAGCAGAAAAGAACTTCATGGGGCTCATATGTCTCTGATCCCTCTAGTCCAAGTCTCTTCCTTTCATCCTTGGGATGAGAATACAGACAATATGGCTGTTTGAAGGACACTAAAACCTTCTCTTTTCCAGCCCCAGGTGGCTGAAATGCTCCCCAGTTGATGCCATAAGGAGTCCTTCCTTGCAGCTGCCTTGATGCACAGGTCTCTCCATAGGACTGGCTTGCGGGTGACAGGACAGGCTGTGAGCTCTGCGCCCCATCCCTGAAAGCCACCAGATGAAACAAGAGCAAGGATTTGGATATTTAAGCAGCACATGCTCTCTGACCCTGAGCCCTGTGAATAGTGACAAGTTTAAATGCCAAAGCCCTCTTAGCATCATACTTTTGTCACCATGAGCTATTTCACTGTGATAAATTGCTTCTGTGTCTCTCCTGGCCAAAGCCAGCCTTGATCTACAGACCCACCAGTTTTGGTGACACTCATGCCCAGGTTTTTACAGTGTGCTAAAATCTTTGTAGTATCTGGTTCCACTTATATCAAAGAGGAGATCTGGCTTCTTAATGGGTCTATCATAGTGAGACTAGAGAAAGTCTAATGAAATCCATGCTGGGCTATTTCATTATCTTGCAGGCAATAAAACCATCCAAACAAAGACATTCATTATCTTTCCTATTAGGGAAGAAAACAAGTGATCTATATCATTTAGATTATCTCATTGTCCTCCCTGTTCAAAAATGATAGTAGCATAATGAACATTAAAAAAGGCAATGTATATTATTCACTTGTTTCTTTCCACAGTAAGAAAGCAGTGCCTTAGAAGGAAGAATAAGCTTGAGGGCTCAGCTGCATAAAAATTGCCTGTTTTACAGCTCATTGCATTGTTAAGTAACATTATAGTGTAATTTGGCCTTTGGGATATAGTTTTACATAGGGTAGACTAACACTTGCAATTTTTTTAAAATATTCTTTTCCCCCAAATATGTTACACATAACCAAATTCAATATTTGGACTTTCAAATCTGCACTAAGTAGAAATTATTATAAGCATACATGACAGTAGGCTGCTTCTGGACTCCAATTCAAAACCATAATTTTTTCTAAAGTGATATATTAAACACTTCAGAATTGCTCATCTCTACTGTCTATCTTTTTAAAACAGATTATAGGGTCTTTATGATAAGAGCTCTGTCACATTGACATGCCATAAGGCTGGGATTGTAGTAAGAGATTTGGAAGGGTAAAAAAATACAATCATTATAATAATTTTTGTCTTGTTTTTATAAGAAAAAAATTGTTTCTGTGACTGCAGCATTTTTCCCTATCCCTTCCTGAGTTTGTCAGTTCTAACAACTTCTAGGAAATTTTCAAACAAGTGCAACAAAAAACATTTGTGTCAGAAATGTTGAATTCCTCCAAACTTCATGGAAATAGGTTAGAAATGCCAAGGTAAAAGGCAGTTACTGCTGCCAAAGGACACCAGTGAGTTGGGCAATTGCATTGGCTACACTGCTCCAAAGCAAGCCTTGGTAGGAGCACTTCTGGCCTGAAATCACTGCTCTGGGGCTCACCCCTCATCTCTGATGGCAGTGAGAATTTTTTTTTAAAAGGGCTTAAAAAGGGCTTTAGTGTGCTCCAAAGCACACATCTCCCACATCTGTCTAGAGCACTGGGCACAAATAAAAACAACACCTCAGCTGCAGAGTCGCCATTGGTAGCATGGGAAAGAGATTCAGTATTGACCTCGTGTTTAATGAAAATTGCACTAGAAGTGGACCAGGGCAACTGTGGAGTAGGTTTAGCCAGTGTTTGAATTCAGCAAGGCTAGGATTTTACATCTAGGGAGTACCATTTCACATTTTCCATAGCATTTTTATTTCAATTAAGCCAAAATGAGATTCTAGTCTCCTTGACTGTGGGAAATAAACTGAAGCTAAAATATTTTGCTTAGAGGCAGTGACTGAAATCAAATGCAAATTCAGAAGAATGTGTCATTATGTTGCCCATTTCTAGATGACTAAAGAAAACAGCATATAAAAGAGCAGAATCATATATTTTACTCTCAGACTGGATTCTCCTACAAATAAATATCAAAATCCCCAGCGGGTAGTAAAGACAACCAGACTATGTGAAAGCAAAAATGTTCCAGGTTCCCCCTAATAAGAAATTCCCTACAAAGAATATGACCAGCTCACATCATTTTTTAAAAAACTCACTTGCAATAAGACTTTTTTATTTAGTAGAAGAAATTGAAACTAGGAAGCAAATAGGGATATTTCATCTCAGAAGGGGAGGGGAAATTCTGGGTTATGTTCTGGAATTAAATTCTTAATAAATAAATTCATTATTAAATAATTAGTAATTCAGGCATCTAAAATGGTTATCCTGTGGCAGCACCTCAGTCCTGTGTTACAGATTCACTGTAATATACAAATCTTTAATTGTAAGCTGGCAGTAGAAGGTCCTTTATGCTAATTTACCTTTAAAGCAATTAAGTTCTTAATGCCACTGCAGCATAAATTTTTCCTACCATT
Source organism: Zonotrichia leucophrys gambelii (assembly GCF_028769735.1). NCBI lineage: Eukaryota > Metazoa > Chordata > Aves > Passeriformes > Passerellidae > Zonotrichia > Zonotrichia leucophrys. The sequence continues at coordinate 17,617,841 of NC_088169.1, read as the reverse complement.
TACAGCTTAGCTGAAAGGATAAGGACAAATGTTGCCTTTGGACACCTGAAGCTGGAAGTAATGAATGGGAACAAAACCTCTGCCTTGGGTTTCCAGAGGGTGGACTTTGGGCTGTTCAGGACACTGGTTCAGAGAGTCCCTTGGGAAACAGCCCTTAGGGGTCTATGGAGGCTGGACATACTTTAAATGAGGAAATCTTGATGGCACAGGAGCAGCTCATCCCTATGTGCCAAAAAATAAGCCACTGAGGAAAACCAGTCTGGCTAAACAGGAAGCTTTCCCTTGAATTCAGGGAGGAAAAAGAGAGTTTATGGTATTTGGAAGAAGGGGCAGGCAATTCAGGAAGAGTACAAGAATGTCATTTGGTCATGTAGAGAGAGAATTAGATAGGCAAAAGCTCAGCTAGAACTCAATCTGGCCACTGCTGTGAAAGATAATAAAAAAGTGGGTTTATAAATGCATTAACAACAAAAGGAGGGCTAAGGAAAACCTGCATCTTTTGTTAGATGTGGAGGCGAACATTGTAACCAAGGGTGAGAAAAGGACTGAGATAGAAAGGCTGAAAAATGCCTTCTTTGTCTCAGTCTTCAACAGAAAGTCAGGTTATTCTCCAGGCAACTGGCCCTGTGAGCTGGTAGACAAGGATGGGGAGCAGAAAGACACCCTGCAATCCAGAGGAGTGGTTAGTGACCTGCGGTGCCGCTGCTGTGCTCACAGGTCTCTGGGGACAGATGGGATCCGGGGAACTGCAGGTCTGTCAGCCTGTCCTCAGCGCCAGGAAAGGTGATGGAGCTGCTCATCTCGAGTGCCATCATGTGGCACACACGGGTCAGCCAGGGATCAGGCCCAGCCAGCACAGGCAGCATTTAGGAAAGGCAAGTCCTGCTTGACCAACCTGAGCTCCTTTTATGACCAGGTGACCTGCCTGGTGGGTGAAGGGAAGGCTGTGGATGTGTCTCCCTGGAGCTCAGCAAACACTTTTTCACATCTTTCGCAGCATTGTTCTGGAGCAGCTGGCAGCCTGTGCTGCTCTCCCTCTTCACTGGGTTAAGAACTGGCTGATGGCTGGGCCCAGGGAGTGGTGGTGAATGGAGAAAATCCCAGCTGGTGGCTGGCCACCACTGGGGTCTCCCAAGGCTCATTATTAGTCCTATTTAATAGCCCTATCAATGATCTAGGTGAGGAAATCAAGTGCACCCTCAGTCAGTTTGTAGATGACACCAAGCTGTGCAAAAGGGAGTGTTGATCTCCTGGAGAACAGGAAGGCTCTGCAGAGGGATAGGGATTTTTGGGGTGAAGTTTTGTTTTTATTAGATCAAGATATATTGCTGGGAACAGCAAACTAAATCTCAAGTACAGAAGCTCTCCTTCAGATGACCCAAAAGCTTGTAAAAACACTTCTAAATAAGTATTTCCATTTCATGGACACAGGTACATCTGCCATCAAGTTTGCTTCTCCTCTAAATTCACAAAGTGTTAACCCATGTGTAAAAAGTCAGCAAATCAGAGGGTATTAGTTCAGATAGCAGCAGAAACTCATTCTTTTGTCAAGTTCATGTTCCTGAACACTACAGCAAATATTACCAGAATTGTTTAAGCCTGTACAGTAGAAACAAAAATGATATGAATTAGCAGCCTTGTAAATTAAGACTCCATACCATTAAAGAAAACAACCAGACTGGGTAAGGGTCTTTTATCTTTTTCACACTCACATATTCTTCTCACACAATGAGATGACAAACAGATGTTGAACAAATCATCTTGGGAAAAGCAGTTTCAGAGGACTGCCACAGGCACATTTTAATTTGTACCTAGATTTTTACTTTATACAGTCATATTTTAAGCTATGATCCTGGTTGAACTTTTACATTTGCAGCATTGCAACAATATAAAAAGCACACAAGCATGACCTTTGTGTGATTCCTTTGACCCACCCTAGTAAGCTTTCTGTCAAAATTCTCAAATAAAACAATCCCAGGAGTTCTTCTACACACTTCTCAAATTAATAAGCAATCATGTCTCTGTTTCCCAGCAAAGTCAGAGCTGCATTACCCTGAGTAAAGATCAGATCATTACATTTATAGTCTCATCCCTAATTCACTTAGCTATGTGAGTAGCAAATCTCCTAGATTCTGCCCCTCAGGAGGTCTGATTCTCTCCTGCTCACAATATTACACTGCTGCCTGACTTTGTGTAGCCAAGAGAGCTCTGTATCTTCAGTGAGTTGGAGAGAAATCTTTGTGGGTCAAAACCTTTCTTTCTTAAAGTTCATGTAAAATTGAAAGGAGATATTCTCAAGAGTGATATCCCAGTAAGTTTGTAAATAAAATTTGGCAGTAAGATAACATACACAGAACAATCTTTAAATTGTTAACCTGCTTCAAAATCAACTACACACTAGCACTGTCCAAACTTTGTAAAAATGGCACATTATGCCCCCAAGACTAAACACAGGGGAAGTACATTAGCCAGCCACAAGCCTTAGAAGTCATTGTTTTGACTGTTCAAAATTTTGGATGCCTTTTCAATTTCTCAAACCTAGACTCAACCAAGGCATATTATTAGGCAGGTATGTTAAGAATAGTTCAAGCTCTTCCAGGTATTGGAACTTTGCTGAGTTTACTTTTATGTGCACAGACTTCCTTCTATCCCTTTTTGGGATAAAATAAATGAAAATCCTGAGTAGGACAGATGATGAGTAGCATATCCATCAGAGGAAAAGACAATAAGCTGGTGCCTGAGGCTGGTACTAAAAGCAGCACAAACTGGCACAGGCTCTTACAAGCCAGCAAGGACAATAACTGGATGGATGAAGCAGTGATGCAGCAACTTCCATCCATAGGGGAGAAAAAAGAGAGAAGGTGCTGTCACTCCTTCCTGTACAGACAGTGGGCAAGTTTTTTAGTCCCTTAGGAAGAACTATTCAGTGGTATCTTTGTAAAGGCTCCTGGCTGTTGATACTTGCAACTGAAAAGGGAAGTTGAGGAGCATCCTTTGGATGAAGTGGAATGTTGAAAAACCAATCCTTCAAATCAATGATTAAAAGTGGCCACTCTCTTGGGATCGTTGAAAGAGAGGGATGTCCAAGTTGAAGTGGTCCCATTTCCTTGATGACCTTCTAAAATCATGAAGTAATCTCCAATTAGAAGTTTTCTTGTGAATAACAAACACTGGGGGATTCCAGGAACTGTTTGTTGGATTAATGGGGTCTTTCTGCAATTGTTCTTTCACTAAATGTTCCAGAACACTAATTTTCTTTTCTTCCAGGGGCCACTGGTCCACCCATACTGGGTCATTCATTTTCCAGGTTAATTTTAGGGTGCACCACCCCACAGAAAAGGGTTCAAGACTGGCTTGCCCAAAATCAGAAAGCCTCTTTTTAATGGCGTTGGTTTAAGAAATGGGAGTCCTGTGCTCTGGCTCCTTTTCCAATGACAGTTTTGGTCTTTTTTTCATTATCTATTTAAAATTCATACACCGTCTAAAGACATGGGCTCAGGTGCTCTCCCTCCCTCCCTCTCAAGGAAGCTCTTGTTGCTTCACCTGCAGAATCACATCCTTGCTGGTTTTCCAACACAGGCCACTGGGGATTTTGGCAGATGGCCCTGGTATTATGAGAGCCATGAATATTGGTACTGAGAACTGGCTTTAACCTGGAGGAGTTGGCAGCCCCCAGAGGAGAGGGAGCCTGGTTGCTTCTGAAAGTCAGAAGGAAACTGGTCATGTCTCTTGGGTCCTGGGGGAGTATCCTGGGAAAGGGATGTTTACCCAAGCACCTACACTGGGGACACATAGGGACAGGCCCCTGGCTGGGCTTCAACAAGAAAGGGTTGCTACATTCAAGGCTTTGACTAACACAAAAATGGGTTTGAGGCCCAAGAGAAGAATGAGTTTTGTATTCTGAGAAAGTTCAGCCTGTCTGGGGGTGAGACTGCTCAACTGAGCCCCCCAAACACCAGGGAGCCAGCTACATCTAGCTGATTAGTAACAATGAGTAGAGGGTAGTTATGGAGGGATAGAATGTAAGAAAATAAAGATAGTGCAGAAGGTAGTCTCACCCCTGAGGAGTTACAGCTGTACCAATCACCAAAGACTAGGAACAGGCCTGCCCTTAATAGGCCACAGCTGTGTCCAATAAGAAGAAGAGTGCCACAAAAGAGTGGATTAGCTGAATGTGAAGAGAGTTGGAGTTTGTTGTCTGTGCTGTGAAGAAAGCTGGAGTTTGGTTGCTTTGTGAAGAAGAAGATGGAGTTGGTGCTGTGAGGAGCTGCACATGAGTAATCACTGAGAAGGTATGGAACTTTTGCAATATGATAACAAGTAGTGACTGATTCCCAGTTCAGCACCTACACCTGTAAGGAATAGAATCATGTGACCCAATCTATGTATCTTAGCCATTTGGGCTGGGCTCTTTTTTAAGGTTTATGCCAAGAAAGAAGCAATACCCACAGGCAATTCATCTGATCTGCTAAGGCTGACTTGAAAAGTTCGTGGTTTATCTGCTGAGGACAAAAGGAGCCTGTGGTGGGTAGCTCACACATAGGCATCAATATTTAGCAGTGCAGGTGCGATACAAGCATGGCCCACAAGGCCCAAAGGACTGTCTGTGATGCTGTATTTTGCAGTGTCCCATCACACAAGTAGGACACTTAGACCAGGACTGTGCTGCCTGGTTTCTGGTCTTACATGAAAACACATCCCCAGTAACTCAGAACATGGTGCCTGTGTGGAACCTTGAGGAAGCTTTCAACAATAAAAAATACAAACAAACAAAAACCAATCACAACAAAAAAACCACAACAATGACAAGGCTGATAGGAAGGTGAATACAAAACCCATACATATACTATGGCAGTGTTCTTCCCTGGGTGGGTTCAAAACTGAATTACACCAGGTTTTGGAATGAATCTTCAAATTTATTTCCTGAAAAGGATCTGAGCTCTGGTGCACAACAGCTGCTGTGGGAAATCAATCACATGTAGTGAGAATGTTTGCTCCAAAACTGCACTATTTCTGCAAATTGCAAATCTGTATTTAGGCAATGAGGACCATGTTCCAAAGGTAGCACAAGTGATATTCAAACAAAAAGACACCTGAGGTCATATTTTTATTGCTCAGATTGACTCTGTGAAATCAGGGATTATTGAAGCTGCTACTGAATGAGGATCTGTTATGCAGAAGCTCAGAGCAGACTATCCTGGCTATTCCTTTAAATAGATGGAGTCTAGGATTATGCCTTAACCCAAGACTTGGGTCAGTCCTTAGGTTATCCAAAGGATGCTACTGTGAACTTCACTAGCATCTCCCAACCTTCCTTAAATTATTAACTGAGGGTCCATAGAAGTAGAAAAAATAGCCCTACCTTTCCAGGAGCATTCCTGAAATACAGAATGTTGTCCACACTTCAGGAAAAACTGGTTTTCTAGGCTCTGATCCAAATTTGTGAGAACAGGTTACCAGGAGTCCAAAAAGGCAACCAATTTCTTCAAATGAATTAGAATGTTACAAGCAGGGAAAATATTTCATATACAAACAAACCATCAAAGTCTAAAGATTAAAGTACACAATTTTTACAAGATGAAAGACATTTTAATAGAGTTTATTCCAGCAGTAGGTCAGCTAGGTCACAGTAGGATGTTAAATCCTGCAGTCCCTGAGGTGTTTTAGAGAGCAAGAAACCAGACAGTACTCAAGATGACTTACTTTTATAGGAATAAAGAACAATAGAACTGGCCCACTTCTGTGTTCCATGAAAAGTTAATTCACATTAAAACAAAAAAAAAAAAAAGTTAAAAAATCTTTACAGATAAAATTAAGACAATCAACTAGAGACTGGAAAATCAGGATTTCTGGAATTGCTATTCGGAGGGAATTTCCAACTGAGGCAACAGACATTTTCTTTGGACATCTAATAGATGCTGATGTAAATATTCTGAGCCATTTTAGGGCAGCTATACAAATATGAGCCTGCTGGATAGTAGAATATATGCAGACTCTTTTAATGTAATTATTGTAGGTGAGCTCTCAATTCATTTCACCTTGTTAGCACATGCTAGTTACCAATTCAGACACATTCTGAAAAATCTAGACAGTAGCCAATAAAGGGAGAAATAGCTGAGATACTAAGTTCATTGTCAGCAAAAATACAAAGGCTGCTACCTGAGACAATGTGAGAAATCCCTGAACAAATACCAACCATATCAACAGTGAGGACGGGGTGAAGTGATAAGAGGAAGAGTTTGTCTGGAGGTTATCACAGAGCTAACAGCTACCAATTCACTTTGCAAGCAGGGAAAAACTGAGCACTGTATGGGATAAAATGCGGAGGCAGAGAAATGCACCATAGCTCCCATGCAGATGTCCCAGGGAAGAAGCCTCCTTCTACTTGTGTGCAAGGATGAGCTGTTATTCAGTTCTAGGTACAGAAACAACTGCATCATTTGTTTATTTCCCTCTCAAGCTGAGTGAGTAAGCTTCTGCAGCATGTTGGAAGAGGCCACGTGTTCTCCCAAGGACAGTGTTATTCTGATTGCCCCCTGCTCCACCTCACTCTCCTTTCTCAGCACATTTTGCTCACCTCACATATGCAGACAGCAAAGTTGAGGGAAATGAACTTCAGCCAGTCCCACACAGGTTTCCACAGCCCCTGTTCTCTTGTGCTGATCTGGCTTTGCTGCCAGCTCAGAAGTCCTCTAGGCTGTAATCACACTCCCTCCTGTCATTGATGCACACAGAGTTTGGGGAGGAATTTTCATTTGCATTGCCATGGCAGCTGTAACAGCTCTCCTGAGGAGGTTAGCTCAGGTTGGTCAATCATTTGTTGCACCTACACTTGACTCTCCCTTATCATGCTCCACATCACTTTGGGCAGCAAGACCCTGCCCTTATGATTAGTGACAACTGCCTTTTCTCTCCTGAAAACTTCCTTTAGTTTTGGGCTGCAATTCCTGCTTACACAGGTTTTTGCAGAAAACTCAACCTCTGCTTTTAAGGTATTGCTCAAAACTTCCAGTGTCTTCCTGGAAAGCCAGGGCTTAGATGCCTCTAGAGGATTTCAGAAGTAGTATGCCAGTCCCATGAATCTTAGGTCACAGTAAGCCTTTTTTGGTACTACTCTGAACCAACAATCACACTCTGTCTGATATTATTATCTTCAGAAAAACAGCAACATAATGTAGCATCTGGCCCACCCTCCCACAAGAGCTCCCTGAGGAGGAACTGTCTGTTTGGTCAAGCAAATCCTCCTCACTAGATCCAAACTCTGCAGGCATTACCCACGTGCACATGCAGGTTCTGTCTCCAAGAAGTTACATAATGGGAAGCAATCTCAACTTTGGGGTACACATTAAATATGTTAGGCAGGTGCTAAAGGAGCTCACCTGTAAAGCTGACAGTGAAACAGGAACCCACACTGCTGAGATGCAGCACTGGAGTGCAGACACTCAGTAACAAACACTCTGTCCACAGAGTCAGTGAAGTGCAATACCCACCCTGCAGTTCCATCCAAACTTGCATGCTGCTTCCCTTCTTTACAAGCAAGCACAGTTCATGACTAAATGATGAATTCTTTCTTTAACTCCAAAGTTCACAATTGGTATCATGATTCTTTAGCAGGCACCCAAACACTTCCAAATAACACAATTTATTGAAAATGGTTTGAAAACACATTTGCACATTACAATCTTAGGAAATTCTTCACTTTTCACAAAGCAGTGGCCAGTGTCTCATCGAGGAAGACATAGAGTGACACCAATTCTGCTGTCAGCATTTCTAAGGCACATATTCACAAACTACTTTAGGAAAGTGCAGCCATAAAAATACATTTTATCTTTCATTACCATTAAAGCTTCTTTTAGTGAAAAGACAAATTTGCTGTGTAACCTGAGATTTTCTAGAGCAATACACAGCCCTCAAACTTGCTGTTTTACAAAGCTGTAATAAGGAACATGGTGCTTCTTATTTTTGTGCAGATATTGACTTTTGATGAATTAAAGCAGACATTTTGCCCAAAACCAAAATGAAATGCAACTCTCAAAATTCAGAATTTTTCTTTATAGAAAGTGTGCCCCAAGCATCTGGAGCCCATCAGTTACATGGATCAGATTCACCTTCTGTGACAGGTTTGATGATGCCCCAATGCTAATAGGATGCTTACACCCCTTACACCTTAATGCTGCCTTACACCCAGAGCAGCACCTCTCGCCTTCCTCTGCTGTCCCAGTGGTTCAGGCTCCAGCCCTGGCCTTGCAGGGCTGCCTGAGCTGTGATGTAGTGGAATAACTTGTGATTTCTAAATTAAAACACATCATTCCATTCTATTGGGGAATAAGTGCTACGATGATGGAGTGGTCACAGGATACAGGAAAACAAGGGTGAACCTTACTTAATTTGCTTCATACTTATTTGCTACAACTAACTGAGTGTGGCACAGCTGGAGCCCAGATAACACCCCAGGTTTATGACTGTTTTTTCTACAACTTTCACAAAAGTGTTAAAACTGGAGTTTAATATATATTGAAGTGAAGGGAGATGACCCATCTTAATTGATCAGCATGGAGCTCCAGTTTATTGATTCACCGGGCATATTTTATAACAGTGTTAATTAAGCTCATACATATTGCAAAATCCGAGCTCATCATAGGTCACAGATTTAAACATTAATCCCTCCTTTTGTTTTCAATACCTGTGGTTTGTTATTGAAACCAAGATTTGTGTTCTCACCCTGATATGAAAGGTTCTCAAAACTTACTTTTACATTCCCATACTTTATCCAAGGACAAGGTATTTACTTGTTATTGAAGACAGGCTTGAGAACTCTTGCTGTTTACAGAAACATGCCTGGGAAACAGGCTTTGAGAATTTGCTGCTTACAGCTGCCTTTTACTTCTCCATCAGCTGTATATTTTCATGGCCTTTTTCCTTCAAGCCATGTCTGAGCAAAATTCTCCAACAAATATATGAACGTGTTTGCTTTCTCTCTTACAAAATACAAATATGAAACCACCTTCCAATATCACTTCTGTAATTTTGTAGGTCAGAATTATGTTCAGCATTATCAGACTTCCAGGAGAAATAGAGCAAATGGATTTATGTGAAATCAAATTGCTTACAAAAGCAAAGTGAAAAAACTTGTATCCAATATTAATTACTATAATCACATAGAGCTGAGGTACAGCAACCATTTTTCATTTGTACATATTGAACAGCAAAAAAAGTAATAAAAAAAATATATATAAACTTAATTGGAAACAAACCTGAAATGGTTTTCTACTGCTCAAGAGAAAGACAATTTTCTCTTAAATGCTTTAGTGCATGCCCCTCCTCATTCCCAAGAGCTAATGCATTTATTCTTCCTGTTCCAAGGCAAACTGAAACCAGTCAAATCTTTCTTCAAATCAAGAAAGCTGTGAACTAGTGAATTGATACATATTCACCTGAGATTACTCTGAAATATAGGACAAGATAACAATGATTAACAGCTAAGGTGCACAACTGTTTGGTAACTTTTGAAGCAGCATTTACACAGAACAGTTTTTGCTACAGAACAGTAAAACTGTCATCTGTAATGAGAATTATTGAACATAGCAGAGGAAGAAACAGTATGAGAACTGCAAGCAGCTTACTCTTCTACTTTCTTCTATTCAATATTGTCCTGTTCCCAAGTTTTCTGTAACATAAAAAGACGGAGAGAAAGGAAGAATAAATTTTAAAATATCAATTATTAAAAATATTTAATCTTTAACTCAGTTTATTTCATGCTTATGTAATTTTCACCCAAATGTGTTGACTCATTTCAAAGTAGTGCTAAGTAAATTCTATGAGTAGATGCATTTTATCTAAAGTGAAACCACAAAGCTAAATATAATCTACACATGTATTCAGTTTTGACTAATGGGTAGAATTAACCACAAGATTAAAAAAAAAATGCCAATGCTTTTCTTATTTTTTGAAATCTGGATTTAGTTATATAATCTTTTCTAGAGTAATCCTGTTGAATAAAAATTGTTATCCACTAGTGACAAGTTCGAACAAAATCAGCTTGGCTACTGATAACCACTTAAAAGCATCACACAAGTGCATTCATCCAAGCACTGAACAAGTCACCTGCAACAGTAAACAGAGAACTACCATCCATAAATTCCATTGAGGAAATCAAGGGCTTTTCCAGACAGACTGTCCTGTACCTTGTGTTGGCTCAAGAAACAGAACCACTGTGATGTTTGGAGGTGGGAAGGATCCAGGCAAGAGTGAAAAGGAATGTCTTGTCTACTTATTTTTTGGTTATTTTAGGGCAGGCATCAGTACTGTATGTACATGTGCCAGGTCATTTCATCTCTTAATATTCTGTTCTTTGCTCTCATAATTTGGGGATGGATCATTATCTTTAACATGTAGTACAGGAGAGCAAAAAAGAATTCAATTGAAAATCATAGAAGAAACCCCTGCATCTAAGGACTGAACTCCAATTTCTAGTATCTCATGCCACTACTTGGATCAAGAACCATCAGGCAGAAATGCTGCTCATATGTAGCCTCAATTGTCTGCTCAGCACAGCTGCTCAGTGTCAACACCATGTGAGACATGTTCAGAGGGGAAAGTTGTGCCCTCCTCACAAAAGTGCTCAGAAATACTGAAAAGCTGAATGGGAGACTCATACCAGCCCCAGCTCTGATGAATCTGCATAGGAAAAATAAAGTAAGACCAAGTTTCAGGCCCAGGTCCTGCAGAGATCAGGTGTCTCACAGGAAATACAACCTCCAATCAAAAGGAAATCTATGACTACCACGTTTACAGGTGAATAAACAACCAATCCAACATCACTCTGGCAAAAGCTATGGCAAACAAAGCTACAATTTTATAAAACCTGTTTGTATCTCTATCACTCTGCAGATTGAATACAAGTATTTATGTTGGGATGTCTTTGTTGTATCAATGCATCAATGCAATTACAGATGAATATTAAGGCAAAATAAAAAATAATGTCTACACAATGTAATTGAAGTGATTCTAAATTGTAAACTGAAGACACGAAAAAATGAAATATAATTTAAAAATGCATTTTTAATATATCTTCAAACACTTACACAACTTGGTTTTGTACAGCATCCTACATAAAAGATGTACCCAAAATACTTAGCAGACTTTAACATCTCAATTTCAGAGTTAAGCAGCAGATGAGGAAAACAATTAAATGCTACAGACAAGAAAGAAGACATAAACTTTCAGATGGGACTTGACACAAATGGGAGAATTAAGTTAACTTTATTTCCTGTTTTAAGTCTAAAATAAATCCGTGTGATAAAGCAGTATCAAAACATTTCAGTTTACCTCAATAGCATCATCCATTTCCGTGCTCACATACAGTCATTTCAGCTTGTGTCAGAATAAGGAAACTCTTTTTCTGGAGAGCTGTCATCACTTAGGTCACTGTAGCTGTCACTGTTGGAACCAATAAGAATTCAGAAAGATCTAAACAAAATTTTTCATTTCAAGCCCTCCAACCCATGATGTATATGATCAACACTTTCCTCAAATGCAACCCATTTCCAGAAAACTTCTTTAGGCTCATGCTAAAAACATGGTATTTTAGAACACCTTCCTCCAAAGGAATGGGGTCAAGTCTGGAGTTTAAGACCTGATGCAAAATAATGCTCTAATAATTGTACAATTGCTCTAATAATGCACTCTGATAAACAGTACATTCAATTTCTTTTTGCTTGACTCCTGTACATTCATTCTGCGTTTTGCTGGTGCTGTGTGTCTAAGATCATGGTTAACATGATAGATAATAACAGGTATTCAGAACTAAAATAAAAGGAATTTCTCCCTTATGGTAAAGAAAATCATTAAGTTAAGACAATCAAAAGTTAAGACAACTTTATTAGCTCACAATTCTACACTTAAATTATAGTCCTTGCTCTTTTAGTAAGAACACAAATAATTTTCATTGCACCAAGCAATATCCTGACAGTGTTTCTAGAGGTTTTATCCCCTTTTGTATCCTTGTATACTGAGAGAAGCAGACTGGTTTTCAGAGACCAAATTGCCATGCAAGTGATTGTTTTATAAGTGGTAAGAACAAGGAAACAGCGAAGAACAGGAATCACCACAGTGACTGAGAGAAAGAAGTGCCCACAAACCACATTTTCAGTTAGTGTCTATTGGGTCTCCAAGCTTATCTTAAATTTAAGTGCACTTCAGAAGTGCCTCCAGCCTCAACCCCTCCCTACTATACTTCATTCTACAGTCTGTTTTCCAGATATTTTAATTTCCCCAGATGAGAAGCCAGCAAAGGCAGCCCAGGGAACAGATAAGCATTTGAGCAGCAATAATTGTAGTCAGCCCTGTGACCCTCCAGAGCCCAGGCCATGGTTAACACAGCACAGGGGGGATATCAGACCCCATTTGTGTGGGATCGTGACAGCCTTGGGTGCCAACTCTGTGCCAGGCACTGACTGCACAGCTGTCCTGTGACACCTCCCCTTTACACGCCCCTTCATCCTCCAGACAACAGGACCCCACTCATGTTGTGTTCCCCATCTCTGGGCATGATCGCCTGCTGAGGCATGGAGCACATAGCCCAGCCACACAGAGCCTTATCAGCGACTGCCTTATCAGTGACTGCCTGCTGGGCACTGCTGCAAGGGAGCCATGCAGCCCCACAGTCTCTGATGAGGCTGCACTGTGGAACAGTGAACAAACTGCACTCAGCTACTCTGCTGTTTTCTACTGAGCACTGCTTTATAGCCTGAATGTCACCCTCTCTTCTTTGAGAGAAAAGGAAAACTAAAGAAAGAATAGGTAAAAACCCAGACACCTAAACAGAGTGGGACAGGAGGAATGGCACCAACAGCCACCTCATTTAATTTCTACCTCTGTTAGGAAAGTTTCCCACAGTTACAGCCAAGTCACTGTACCAAATCTGTGTAAAACAGCATAGATATTCTGGCTGTCCTAACATTCAGACTTTGTCTACAGCATTCTGCCCTGGTCTGTGTGACACACACACTGCTGATGTGTTCTTATAAAGGGTGTGTCACATCAGGCTAATGTGAAATGTTCAATTGGATCATTTCATCAGCTGGTGATCAATTACACAGTTCAAGTGAGGAAAGTGTTGTTAACAGTATGATCAAGCATGCCAGATGCACACAGACAAACACAACACCACCAACATTGTACTTACTTTTTTCTGAAAGTACCCATGGAAACATGGAACAAAAATTCAGTATTATTAAAACAGTTTTGCATTTTCACATCACAGCAAAATAGCAAATACTGTCCACAGAGCAGAGAGTAGAACTGAATGTAGAGAACTGCACAATCTTATGACAGCCATGATTTAAGACCAAAGTTTTCAGAGAACTTCTATTTTTTTAATTAGCTCTGCTAGCCAGTGGCAATCCCAGCCCAAAACCATGCCAGAGCTCTGTAAAGAACACAGTATGGGAATCATGCTTAAGTAGAAGTGCTCACCAACCAATGGGTTGAGTGGACAACTGCCCAGCTTCATCTCTTGGAGGCAGTCAGGTGCTGATCCCCACTAGCACTCTCCTCATAGGTCCTCCCCCACTCAGTGACACAGGTGTTAGAGGGATTTGCCCACAGAAGTGGATGCTTCTGTGGTTTCACTGACTTACCACCCAAACTTCTTAAGCCTGTTTTCAGATTCCCAAAGCTGAGGCTCACCTGGCTGCTAGAGCAGAGGCTAAAACACTTAACTCAGATGATGACGATTTTGTTCCTGCTCCCACACTGCCCAATCTCAGTACAGGATTTGACATCATCACATTCTTGACTTCTGCAGCAGCACCTCACAGTCTCCCCTACTTTAGGGCTGATCTATGGGGTGAAAGTCAGTTTGATGTCTCACAAGCAGGTCACAGGGCAAGAAAGGCAGGGGAAATACCCAGGTAAGGATCAGGCCTTGGGTTTCAGACTCAGGTAGCTATCAGCCTCTCAGGTTCAGCTGCTTGAATGATTTGTCTAAGCATACCCAGAACCTGTGGCATCATCTTAAAAATAAAAACTTGGGCCTCAAGGAAACCTGAACTTCAAGAGTTAGGCTGCCAGTGGACTTGAAAGCAAATAAGGACTCCTGAAACTTGGCATATCTGCACCTGTGTGTTACAGCTTCAAACTAGCATTGGTGTCAGGTTTCTGAGATTTACTCTGATTTCAAACATATTAGTATTATGTGTAATCTGAAGGAAAAGTTCAGATTTAGGTGGCATTAACCAGAAGCAAGCCATCTTTTCTCTTTGGAATAAATGTGTACTTTGTTCCAAATTACAATGAGTTGTTCACAGATACTAAACACAAAACTCAAATGGATGCTTCGTGCTCAAAGTTGGTAATATTCAGTAACCTTAGTTAAATCTGCTGGCTGTGAAAGTGGTAGTGGTGAGAAACCAAATAAGCCCAGCTTTCTTTAATGAAATTCTTTTGCACACTGAGCCAACCACTGAAAAAATATGCTTACATTTGCTTCAGCAAATTAGTCTGTTTTCAGATTAATCAGTAATTATCTTGTGCAGGAGCCTGACACCCACTTCATCTTATTTGTAACAATTCTTACAACAGTGGACAACAATAAGAAGGTATTGAGCAGATCTGAGGCCACCAGATCTAAGACCTAACCCCAACAGGTTTTGTTTGTTTATTTGTTTTTGTTTGTTTGTTTTTGTGGGATCTCAAGTATAAAGTGGTGGCCAAGAGAAAAAAACATAACAAAACTCAATGCAGTGTCACTGGTTCTAGTCAGTCACTTCAGATGATGAATTTTGGTCACCTCACTCCCGTAAAGCTTTCTGGTTTTCACTTGGAAAATCCACATCAATATTCTTTAGAAACAAAGCAGCAGTTTCAAGGAAGCTTTTCCTTCATCCATTTTTAATGTACAATTGATAAAAAACTCCTTTTCCAGAAACATAAGGAATTAAAATAATTACTACAGTAATGCTATACCCTGCAAGGTGCCAAGCTAAGTGCATTTCTTCCTCAGTGCAAATTAAAGATCCATGAAGTACAGATAAATTTAATACAGACTGCAGTTGTTTAAGTGTTTAGCTTTTGAGGACTCAGCAAAATGAAATCTGCAAATTATAATAATTTATTTCCCCCTAAAAAAGCTGAATTATTAAAATTATTATGTCATTAAAACATTATTTTGAATAAATGCATATTTGATTGTGCAATGGTTATAACTGCAGTCACCCATATTCTTGGTACATATTTTTATGATTATTATATGGTCATAAAAATCACAGATATCATTTATGGTCATAAAAAATTTATCTGTCATTTAAAGTCATGATTATCCTTTAAAATGTGGTCATCATGATACAACCCTATGCCTCCATAAAACATCATTTCATTTGGGAATCCCTCAGCACAAACCCAAAACTGTGAGCCCCCTGCCCTCACATAACTGGACCTAGGATAAAATCTTCGTCTGGGACAGGCAGCAGCAGCTCCCTACAATCACTGGAGAGAAACAGGCTCTGGCAGTGTGTAATGCAGAACTGACCCACAGAACAGTTATAATGAGCTATTTGGTTCCTTAAAGTGCATTTTCACTGAACAACTGCAGAAAAGACTTGAGGTCACTAGCTCAGAAGGGTTTTCACTGTAAACATCTAACATTTAAATTACAAAGTTAACTGACATAACTAGCCATTACTAAGTGCCAGAAAGGATTTCCTTTAAAACTTCTCTGTAGTTTTCCGTACGAGCTCTGAGGGTAACAGGGTCTTTGCTGTCCCAACCATCCCCACTTGGGACCTGCACCACTGGAAGGTCACTGGAGCCAGAGTACTTGTCTTCTGTGGCAACTGTGGTACTGACTGAGGACACCACCCCCACCAGGACAGCTCCCACCCCTGGCTCCTGGAGTGCCCCCTTTTGTGGAGTAGCCCCTCTCTTGCTGCTCTCCTGACAATCTTCAAATCCCATTTCCATCAAATCACATGTCTGGATTCAGCCAATGGCAGAAGCATGATGGTGTGCCAAACGTGTTCTCGACTGGGGACCACGTACAGGGGATATCAGGCACCAGAACAGGTCACACAGGCTGGTTTCTGTCCTGTTCATAGGTGCTTTCCTCCACAGCTGGTCTGAGAGAGAGCTGGGCCATGCTAATGCAGTAAGCACCATATCGGCAAATTTTCTGAGGTTTTTGGTGTTTCATTTAATGCACCATTCCTTCTGTTCTCTGGCCACTTTTGTTCTTTGTCTCTGAACACAGCTCATAGGTCATCTTTGATTAATGTTTTTCCTAGAACTCAAGAGTACTCTGTGACTGGATGGCATTGGATTGGTGCTTCACATTAGCATATTCACTAATGCTTTGGAAAGCTTTGTTTTGGCAGTAGTCAGTGCTGCCTACACTTACTTACCTAGGAACACCTCTCATTTCCTACATTTCCTCCCTTGTACTGGATATTTGTGTTTATTTATCTTTAGCTTCTTATCTTCTTCCTCCAAAGATATCATTATACTCAACAGAGATTACTAAATTCCCTACATATTTTTTGTTACTTCTTTGTTCTGAATAGCGCTTTCATCTCTTATTCAAATGACATTATTTGCAAATATAATTAATGCACTTGGGCTTACTCTTGCAGGCCATTAATAAAGGTGCTGGCTGTAGACAAAGAAGAAATAAAGCCTGCTGATGCTAAACTGGATAAGGGGAAAAAACACATCAAAACAAAACAAGTAACATGGCTTTATTGTACACCAGTGATTTTGCAACTCATATTATACTGTTCCCAAAGACAAATCAGTTTTTATTAATTTTTTCAAATGAAATTACCTAAGTCTCAGTAAAAGTCAACAACATTACATGTGAAGTTCCTCTCTTCATCCACTAGTTTCCTATTAAAACCCTTTGTTTTCTCTTTTAAAACAGCATATTTGTGGGTATTGTACACTTCTGAGTCTCATGTAGTTTTGGTTTTCTCTGTCCTTGAAAATGAAAATGTAAACTGGCAGCCTCCCACCACATTCCTCACTTCCATATGAAATGGTGACTTCAGTATTTCCATGGAAAGGTTTGGAAAAGGTCATGATCTAAAGCCATTCACAAGGAAATGAAGTGCAGGGCTTTGATGGTTGGGCACTCATGCCATAAAGCACAAGAGGCTGAAACCACAAAGGCAAACTTGGGAGCCCAACTAGTACTTCAGGTAAATAAGTAACAATTAATCACTGAGCTACTCTGATCCTTTGGTCAACTCTTGACTGTCTCTTGGTGCATACACTGACATTTCTAGGAACTACATTTTCCCCAGAGGATGCATTCCAGTCTCAAACTAGGCATGCTCATGCCTATATGGGCCTATGTCTGTACCAGACTAGGCCTTACAAAAATTTAAGAGACACTTTATTCACTTTCATTTATTTAGGGCACTCTCCCAGAAGTCTTAATGCATCCTTAAAGTTATTATTAGCTTTGCTTACAAGCTAGGGCTTCTGTCCAGGTGTCAAATATTCTAAAATCACACCCTAATTATGGGGCTATTAAATGTTCTGGAGTAATAGTTTCCTGTTAAGACTCTCATGCTGAAATACCCATTTCCTTTTGTCTCAGGACTTCATCATTCACTCTCTCTTTAGTGTTTATGGTAGCCTTCCTTTGGTAATCCGCTCAGCTTGCTGGTCTCCATAAATTCTCTGCCAGCTTACTTTGCTCTAGTCCACAGCACAACTAAAACACAGGTGGGTGGTGCTGGATGAGGTGTGCAGAAAATCCTCTCCTCAGATTTATTTCAGCCTTGCTAGAACATGCCTTAGCTTTACAACTCAATGACATCACCAGCATTCTGGGGTTTAAAGGTTTACACTGGAAATCTTTCCACTCAGCAGCTGGGTATGTTAATATGAGTGTGTGTGCTGTAACTAACTGCAATTCCCTCCTGAACACTCTTCCATACAAAATTTTCCTCTTTTAGCCTCAAAATTCCTTCCTATTCCAGTGATCTGAAGACACAGGGGTATGCTTGACTGCTGTGTAACTAGGTAAATGGCAAAACTCTGCAATTTTATTAATTAAGTTTTGGAGTATGGATTTTTGTCTTTGCTAAATGTTTAAGATTTGGTAGGAGTTTATTCTATGAACATGAAGAATAAGAGTTGGGTATACATTTTGAATGATTAATTCAAGTAAGTCTAAGTGGGGCAAATTCAGTAATGGCTGAAATGGTCAGGGTTAGATGGCATAGTTGTTATAACACTAAGGGATGTAAATTAGCAGGATGCATGCAGATCACTTATTAAAAAAAAGTAATTTTTCTTTATCTCAGAGAAATAAAGAGGGTTACTTATGGGATAAAGCAGTGTAAGAAAGGATATTGGGGCCTGTGAAGTGTGAGTCAGAGTGCCCACCAGGAGGTAATGCTGAAAATCACAGTGATGGAATGCTCTGCCTTGCCAAGCACCACAAAAAATTGATCTGTGTATTTCACCAGCACACCTTTTAAAAGGTAGCTAACATTATAACTGCTTCCAACAATAACAGGCTAAGGTAAAAGGAGAGTTTCAATCAAGCTGTGGTTTGCAGATCAGAAATTCATTCTCTTTGTACGTACATCGCTCCACAACCAGGCAGAGTGAATAAAAATTGATACCCATAAAGGAGTAGGGAACCAAAAGAGATTGGTCTGGTTTGGCTTGGCTGTTTTCCCATTACTACTCAAACTTGAATAAAATTGCTATTTCTCTCCTAACAAACACATCTTATTTTAATAGAACACAAGACTTGGGAAAAAAAAAAGCCCAACCCACAGAATTAATAAGTTTGGTGTCTTGTTTAGAGGAAAAGCCAAAATGCCAGAGTTGGATCTGTTCAATGTTATTATTCAGTCATTTTATGATTTTTTAAAATTTTGTTACTGTGCCCAAGGCTTCCCTCTGATTTCTTTATTATTGCTATTATAATTAAATTTTAACTGTTTTTAATATCATTGAAATAAACAAGAATTAGTTAACCCTGGATAAAAAAATATTGGTACATTCAATAAACCAAAGCCTCTGTGTCCAAGAGACCAAGGACAGAGTTTTGGCTGAACCATCCAGTTCTGACCTAGATCCAAATCCTTCTGTAAGTCAAAAGGTATCCCAACTGTTTTATTTCAGGCCTGTCTCTGAAAGACAGTATTTATTATTTAGCTACCTCAAAATCGGTGCTTTCTTTGTTGTTGTTATTACCATCATTCAAGTACAACTGGGTACGAATTTCACTTCATTGTTTGATCCTCTAGCAAATCTCTTTCCCTGTGAAGCTACTGTCAATGGAAGTTAACACAGGAGGCTGCTATCTTCATTTGAAATTATTAATTTTTTTACTTTTTTCTGAATGTAATGTGGAGCTCTGGCTTTAGCACTAATAGCCTCTGAAAAGGAAGAAGTGAGGAACTGTGCTTCCTGCTTACAGGTTATTTTACACCCAGGTATATGACAGGTACACAGTCACAAGTAAATCAATACACAAAGAACTCCTTTTCCTCTTCTGGGCTTCTGAATTGAAGGATGGGATAGTCCCTATGAAAATGTGACTGTCAAATGCAGGCAAGCAAAAAACAAAGATTACCTGGGAGACAATTTACATCCACGCTGCAGGTATGCATTCAGTGTCCCAGTTGCTGCCAGCAACAGTCCAAGGTATGGAGGTGAAGGTTTCATAGGTCTTGAGGAAAATTCTGGGTGGAACTGAACTCCCACAAAATATGGGTGATCTACAAGATAGACATCAAAGAAAATGACAAAATGTAGGAAGAAAATCGTAGAAAAACTTTTAGGAAAAGAACTTATTAAAGATTTCAGACTAGTGTCCAGAAGCCAGAGCAGCACATGTGAATTTAAGGGTGAGGGAGCAGAAAACTTCTTTCCACAAAAGGCAACTGACAACTGAGGCAGAAGGTTAGTAGGGCAAACCAAAGGAAAATCATCCTCTGATTCATAAAAACTGAATAATAAACCTGTACCAACATGTAAGGGTGGGAGGAGAGGGACACAATTGGAAAGTCACAAAGTTTACATTTATCACACTATTTTCATGGTATTGTGGTTTCCAGTATCTATTTATGCATGTCTATTCAGAACAATATGCTCAAAGCAGGGACAAACTCAAAGTTAAATCAGGCTGCTGACAGCTTTGTCTAGTCCAGTTTTGAAGGTCTAGATGGAGATTTCACAGACTCTGTAGGTAATACACTCCAGTAATGTCATATCCTTTGGCTATACTGGATGTATTCATATTCCATAAATGAAACACAAATTGGGAAAAATGAAACACATATGGAGACCTTACCAAGAACATTTGAAGGTGCTTAGGGAGCAGGGCAATGTCACTGTGAAACTGGCATATAGATAAAAATCTATAAATTCTCTGGGGCATGGTGACTGCCTTTCCTAGTCATCAGGTCTCTGATGAGTAGGAAAAGGCAGTCATCATGCCCTTCTTCAAGACAAAAAGATCCAAGGAACCACAGAAAACTCCTGACCTTCAGAACATGAAGGTCTGGCACAACAAGCCTGAGAAGAATCTGTCTTTGGATGTAGGGAGAGCACTGACTTTCCTTAACTCTGACTTTAACAAAGCTTTTCATATGGTTTCCTACCCTTTAAGTTGGAAGCTGTGGACAATGGGCAGACCACAAAGTATGTTAAAAAAATGGCCAGACTTCTGGATTCAGAGAACAGTCATGAGTGGTTTGAAGTCCCAGCAACAGCATACTTGGAGGTATTCAAAACTTTACTGATACAACTCTAGAGAAGTTGACCTATAATTGGAGGTATCCCTGTGCTGAAGCAGAAGGTTGGACAATATAATCTCCCAAATCACTCAATGATTCTACAAAGCCAAATGCCCCTGAGCTAGACTTAGGGCCTTTTGGAAAAGGAGCACATTTGTCCCACATAATCAAATACATGCACAGTCTTTGCAAAGTGTAAGACTTTTCCTAACCCGCTCTGAATTTTCACCCATTGTAATACACAAGTAGAGTTAGCAGTATCCCCCATAATGATCTTGGCTGTTAAGACAGCTAAATATTGTGCCTACATGTAATTCAACAACCTATAGTTTATAGTTTATAGTTCATACAGTTTTAACAGATGCAATAAGTATTACAAACAAGTAAGACACTCACTCTCCAGTTCAATAATTTCCATCCTGTTCCCTTCTGTATCATGGCCAACAAATTTCAAGCCTTTCTCTTCAAAGCAGTGAGTCAATTCTGGGTTCACCTGAAATGTTGAAAGCAATAACAATGGTAGTTCTATTTAGTTTTGGATTTAACAAACAGTGGCAGTTAATTGTAATGGTTTTTACATGCATACAAGAATGAAGAGAATTGGGTAAGGGTTGGGAACTTTTGCTTTCTTTTTTTAACAACTCTGGCATAAATTTGTAAAAGTGGACATGTTTATTAAATAAGAGATGAATCAGTAATTTTAAAAGTTACTATGAAATATTCAAAAATTAAAGCCAGGGTCCCTTCTGCTTGCTGCTCTTCTGAAACCAAGCAGCCTGAATTCCCCCTTTTTAAATGACCCACTAGATGCCCACTGACCTCCCCTTTGAACACTGAATTTCAGGGGTTATGACAAAAGCTGGAATGCAGCTCTTGCTTCAAACTGAGGAGCTCTGCAGTGAGCTGTCTCATTTCCTTGATGATGTTTTAACCACTCAGTTAATATCCAAACTTGAGCAGGTTTGCCACCATCATATTCTGCTCCCTTTCAAGGAAGGTTAATATTGTCTGAATCAGTTACAGCATGCAAAAATCTGATAGTTCAAGGCTCTTTAGAGACACTGATGGAGTCAGATCCCTTCTGAACTACCTCAGAGGTAACTCCAGGAGTCCACCTCATGCGTGTCTCCTTGAATGTCAGTATTCTGAAGGTATTCAGGCACCCTATCCCAGATGTTTGCATACCGAGGAGTGGATCCATGCAAAGGACAGTGCTTACCTCATAGCGATGCCTGTGTCGCTCCTCTACAAACATTTCATCACCATAAAGCTTCCCTGAATAAACAACAAAAGAGAAATTAAAAGCCCATGTGTTGCTTTAATAGTTACTACAATTATTCCTTGTAATTCAAACCTCAAAGAAGTCACATTTAGCACTTGTTAAACACAACAAGACCTTATTCATCTCACTGCATTTTTCTGTTCTTCCTGAGTGGAAGAACACTCATCCTGAGTGATGACTAGTTTCTTTTAATTCACTGTTACCTGAGTTTATTCAGGATTCATATTCAACATCCCTTGACTAGAAATAGCTTAGGCAAACTAGACTCTAAACACAATTTAACTAATTTAAATTGTAAAGCTTTAAAACAAAAAGTCTGAGTGAGCCAGCAATGTAAAATCCCTTCAAGGTTTTGCAACAGTTGTACACAAAAGATGCAGGGAAGGAAGCCTTTTAGTAGCATCTGTTCCATTTTAATAGATTATGCATGGCACCTGGCAGAGTACCTCCAAAGAACAGAGAATATTGCTTTTCTCTGTTTTCCTGATCTCATTACCCAAATGACTCTGGCAGTCTTCTGTGCATCATCTCGAACACTCTGCCTTTCACAGCAACAAGGAGCAAGTCTGAGATATGCAGTAAACTTCTTTCCAGATTTCAATCATATCTCTTACTTATAATCATGGCTCAAACTTTGCTCTCAGTTTACACTAAGGTCATGAGAATTACTCTCTTGCTAGGGGATTGGTACATTAACTTAACTGCCAAGAACATCTTCAAAAATTGTAGAATAATAGTACTGCCATTCTACAAAGTATGGTGTATGTCTTAATTTTAAGGGATCACTTTTCCAAAACTATTATTTTCATCCAAGTTGTAAAACATAAGAAAAAGAAATCTTATTTCCTGATTAAACTACCATAGCTTTTTATTATTCTTTCCAAAGATCTAAACAGATTTAAACAACTCTTAATATTGGTCAAGGGTTACAACACATGTTAATTTTTATTAACTTTTCCAAAAGTGTTTAGGTCACACAACAATTTGAACATTGTGATATGCATACCTATATCACACATAGGCAAAGTATCACCCAGGCTATTAGATCACTAGTATGGGCATCTCTGGAATTGCAGATTTTTCATTAAATGTGCATGTGGTATTACACTCTGGTCTCCTGTTGAAGTAGGTGTAATTTTTAAGTACTCAGAAGGATACATTCCTTAAGTTTAACATAGCTAAATAGAGAATACCTCAGATCAATACCAGGGGCAGAAATACATACAGATTTAGTTAATGGACAAGAAACTACTTTTCACACTTTTGCAGCATCATCTATATTACTATTGTATAATGGGCTGATTAATAGGAGACAAGTATTACTTCAATTTTAAAACACATGTAGATCTAATTAAATAATTTTTTTCTATATTCTGGTTTCTTTTATTTTGTTATCTGAAGCATCCTGTTACAGCAAATAATTTTCCTTTTCTGCAACAGATACTTTGCTTTCCCAAAACAAGATTGCTTCAGGAAGAAAGCACTCTGACCTTCTCAAGAACAGAATGAATTAAACTGCCAAGAAAAGAATTTCAGTTTTCTCAACATTTTACTCATTGCTTTTAAAAAAGCATTGGACCCTCAGTGACAGTTTCACTGGGAGTTACAGATGCCTCTCATTTCTTTTTTTCATTCCAATTCTCAGTAAATGTAAATAACAGGATCAGAGTGAACAAGCTCAGGAAAGCTGTCACCTAACTGTTTGCTTAAGATTATAGCTTTTTTTTTTATTTTCTATGTTACAAAGCTCCTATCCAAAAGGCAAAGTCATAAGAGCAGAAAAATAACTTACTTAAAACAGAATTTTCAGTTTTAAAAACAGTCCTCCTCTTTCCCAGTCTCATTGTTCCTCCCATATCTCCAGGATTGTGTTCTGGCATGTCAATAACCTGTAGAGAAAAGTTGCTCAGAGACTGTTTCATTCAACAAATAAAAAAAATCTGAAAACAAACAAGCCTAGCCTAGCAAGTGGCATAGATTTTAAGTGGCAACTTTATGTATTTTACCTTCAACCATTCCCAATCATTATTTCTCTTTTGTTTTTCTAATGTTTTGCTCTTCAATACTGCATTGCAATAGACTGACAAGGTTAACTAGCTTGTGACAAATGTTTTCATTTAATGTTATGATTGACAAAAGTAACTTATTAATTTCTTATTTTAATTTTTTGGGGTGGGAAAAACACCTTTCTTTCAAAAATTACACAAAATGTTACTAATAGGATAACTCTTCCCAAAGTTATTTTTTGTGCTAAGATAGTACACAGATTTTTAAAAATTCAAATACATAGACCAAAAAAGTCCACGAAGTGATAAAGACACCATCTTTGGAAAAACAAGTCCCTGAACCTCACAGAGGCTGAAAAATTATATGTATTAAATATGAGTAAATAATATGGGTTAAAATTTCTGTACACTAGGCCATTTATTATATTGCTTTTTCTTATGCTAAGAGGCAGACACAGCTGTGGTATCAAGTAAGAAGGCAACCAATCTCTTGGGCAGTAGGAAGAGGGGAAGGGCATGCAGCAGCAGAGTGAAAAGAGGACACTTGTAGTGAGAGGACAATATTGTAAAAGCAGAGTATGGGAACAGGTGACTCCAGTATGTGTGTGCTATTTCAGATTATAGATATAACTAACTTATCACAGAAAATGGAAAACCATTCCCCTCCTTTCATCTCTACTAAAGGGTTTCTCAGATTGCTGAAGAGTAATAAGAGTATTAACAAAATACTGGGTTGCCTTGTATGAAGAATATGCTGTTTAACATAAAATTTAAAGACGAGGATATACAAATACTGGGTTTGAGGACTGAAGCAGATGGGCCAAATGGCTTCTACGTGGGTCAGGAGAAACCCAGGAAAGTGGGATTCAGGGCATGTCAGAAACCACAACCTAGTGGAAGGAGTGCACCTAGCTTTGCTCAGTTTGAAAAACCTTGCAGGGTCTCACAATCCAGTTGAGAGGAAATGTGTCTAAGAGAAGTAAAACAGTTTGAAATTGTAGAAACATGAGCTGAAGCTTTGACCTACGTACTTGTATTCACAGAAACATAGTCAGTGAGAAATGTAATTGACAAAGAAAAGTTCTAAAAATACAAATATTCACATATATGGGTAATCTCAATGGATTTTTATTAACCTTAATTTGCCCTCTGAGAGTAATGAAAACAATATCTGACGATACACTTCATAAAGTGAAGTTATTCAATTTAGGAGGGATGGTGGAAAGTGCTTAACCTTTGGCCTTGTGCCAATGCATTTCAGCTGTGTAATTATCTCTGTACAACCTTATACATTCAAAATGTTATTTATAAGCAATATATTCATTATAAAATGTCATGAGCAGGAGTTGTGATCAAACCAATGGGATATTACAGATTCTTCAATTACCTCTCAAATCACAAAAGTAAGGACTGTGCAAGATGTTGAGGTAAGCCCTCCTCCACAAATACATAAAATAAAAGAAAACCCATTCCCTGAATCCTTACTATTTTAAAAATATGAAATTTACTGAATTTAGTTTATTTCCTTTCATTTATTTTCACTTTTTTCCTGAAGCAGTGGCCACAATAAAAGAAGAGGGTCTCAGAAGTAGAGCATCTGCTCTGCTGAAGGCTTCTGTCATCCTCTGGGTCAGACCCCCTCATGGCACTGCCAGCCCTACAAAAATTTGGCTGCAGAAATGGTCTCACAGGGAAGGTTCAGGTGAGTTTCCACACCAAGTGTTTGCATATATGTGTGTATGTGTGTGTGTTTGTTTTCAGCTCTCCATCTCTCCCAATACTGTTAGATTAGTAAGAAATTGACAAGGTTTGATATATTAACTTTTGTCATCAGGTGACAAAAGGAGCTATTTATGAATTAATGCCTTGAAACTGCTTTGGCTCTGTGGCCCAGATACACTCCAGCAACTACAACAGCACAGCCCTCAATATTACTTGTCTATATATAACTTGAGTTTCTCTGCAACAACATCTGTGCAAGAAGCTTTTCAAACCAAAGTGGCATTGCTGCCCTATAGCCCAAAAAAGTAATGAGAATCAGAAAAGCAACGTCGTATTAATGAAATATTTTGCCATATTATATAGAATTTATTTGATCAGAAAAAGAAGAGGTTTAAAATAGTGGTAATTTTGAACAACTGTGCAACTGAATAGACTCTTCAACAAGCTTATGCTTCCTGGCACAGAATAAATCAGCTCTTCTTTGCATTAGTTCTTTGAAGGGCAGAGAACAGCATAGAACAGGCACCACAAGCAACAAAAAAGTATCAGTAGGGAGGATGCAAGAATATATAAGATGTCAATTAGGTCTTTCTTACCCAAATAAACTGCCAGCACTACAGGGATTTTATAGAGCTTTTATATGTATTACACCAGATAGCCAACATGAAATTAAGAATGAATCACTGGAACACAACACAAAGCACATTCTAGATATAAAGCAGTCTGATCACTATTTAATCATGTTACTAATGAATAGTGACTTCAACTATCCATGAACAGAAATCTTCTTTCAGATATCTACTGCCTGGATTGTTTCATTGTTGATAGAAAACATAAAAGCTAATGAGAAAACTTTTCAAGCCCTGACACTCAACATAGAGCAGCCAAGGCTCTGAAATCCCCACAAATATCATTTTAGCAATCATGCCAGGACCATTACATTTTATCTTTGTTTTGCCTCATGTTCTGCAATGCCATTTTGAGAAATTCATCTACTCTGGTTACCTCGGCAGGGGAAGGGGAGGGAGTGGGGGGTGTCTGCTTGGGTTTTGTTTGCAGGCTTTGTTTTTGAGGAGCTGAGGAGGGAGATGAGCATTACTTGATTTGAACAACTGATAGCTAAGCAGCTTTGAAAGCACATTTTTACAAGTTTGGGGTCTAGGCTTTTTTTTTTTTCTTTTTACTCAGCCCTTGACTGGTGAGCAAAAGATTTAACAATGCTGAAATAAATTACTACACATGTAAGTGCAGATCAAAGCATCAGGAGATGCCACAGCCCTGGAGAATACCTGAACACTGAGAAGAGGCTCTGAACACAGCACACAAGGGATTGTGTAGAGGGAAAGCTGACAGGAGCAGGGAATGCAGTGACAGGTACTGATGAATAGTAATCCCTGCTGAACATAGCTATGGAAAAAAAATCTAGCAGCACAAACTGACAAGGACTCAACCCAAACTTAAGGAATTCATCCTTTTATTGACTCCTCCATCATTCTCTGTAGGATTAGTCAATACTTGCTAGATTTGATCAAATCAATCAATCACAAGTTCATCAGTAGAAAAATCCAGACACCTACAAATGGGATATTTATATTAACATCTATTCTGTTTTAGAAACAAACTAATACAAATGTTTTAAAGAAAATTTGACAACTACAACACTATCAGAGACCTTCCAACTTGGCAAGGAAACCAAAATGACAGACTTTCCCTGTTCAGAGGGTTACATTTTCAGCTACTGAAAGAATGTGCAAATATTAAACCTACCTCCCTCGCTCCCTTTTCCCCCAGAGATATCCCAGTTCCAAGCAAACTGCATCACTGCCCACCCATCTGAAGCACTCAGTGCTCTAGGACTGAATTAACTGCCAACAAAGCCACTTGCAGATTTCAGACTACTCAGTGCCCCATTACTCTGACTGGAGTAATGTTGTTTATAAAAGAATGTCCACCATCATGTGTAAGATCAAAGCAGAAATTATCAATAGCTGATTCATGCAATTACATACTGATACGAGCAACCAGCTTGAAAAATCCTGTCCTCTACTCTCTTCAATAAACTACAGCACAGTATCCAAACATTCCAACAAACACCAATTTAAATTTCTTAAAACTCTGAAAATCCCATAGAATACCACTGTCAACTATTTTCCAGTTTGGGTAATCCTCTTCTCCACAGATCAGTTGTTTCCTATTTTAGAATTAAGTAACTGCCAGGGAGCATTCATTTATTAAAGTCTAAAAGCTCTCTAAGGATTCTGTCTAAGCAGAAATTCTGCTCCAGAATGTTTTGTAACATTTTCTCCAGGAGAATTCATGAAGGGCGTGGCTTCTTTTCAAACAGTGCTTACTCACTGGTAAGCAGAGTGCAATGAACTGAGGAAGTTAATGGAGATGTTGATATGCAAAGGCCATAAAGATATTGCTGAACAGCATTTTGAGAACTCATTCAAGTTATTCCAAACACATGTCCTAGAGTTGGCTTAAAGACTTAATCAAGCAGAAAGTTTCAGACTGTCAGCATTAGTGAAAGGCACAGGGTCAGATAGTGCTGGCTACAGAAATACACTGGAGCGTCAGTCACACCATGCCACGAAGGGCAGGATTTGCACAGACTTGAATAACTAAAAAGGATGTGCAAGGGTGTTCTCAGACTTCAAACTGGTCCATCTCACATCATAATTAATAATAATTAATTTTAGTTGGAAAGTTTTTTTGTAGTGTAAAACTTCCCAGCTAAATGTAGAGCTGAAAAGAAATCCCTGGAAGATCAGCTGAAAGACTCCTGTGGACTATTTGTTTTATTTACTGGATATGGAAGGGCATCCTATCAAAAGGATAGCTATTTGAATAGAAAATAAAAAAGACAAGGACCCTTGGTTGAAAAGTTGAAAAAGAGACTGCAAATTTTCAAGTAAGAGCTCTACTCACAGAAGAAAGAAGTGCATTTGCTATCTAGAGCATGAAATCCATGTGAGTCTTAAGAACACAAACCTGAACATCTGTATTTTTTGTGGCTTTGCTTCTGCTTTAAGAGAAATTACTTTATTCTCTTTTTTATTCTGCCTGATCATTCATTTTTACATTATCTGAGAACACACATTTGGCTGAAGCTTAAACAACTTCTAGCAGCTAATATGATTTCACCAACTAGGTTTAGTTGCATCTGATTAATGTATCATTAAATTGAGGTTTTAAACTGAAAGACAAAAATATACAATCACACTGGTTGATACTGACAGAAGAAAATTCCTTACTTAAAATTTGGAGTAAATGAATGAAAGAGAAAGAAAGGATTCTAGCTCCATAAGGATTTCTCTGCTACAGATACATAGGAAGCAGCCCAGTACCACTCCTTCTAGTTGGGGTATTGTGCTTCATGTTATGCCCAAAGATCAGTGGCCGACCATCATTTTAACAGCTGATTTGAAACAGACACTAGAATTTAAAATCTGACATTTCTACATCAAAAAGAATTTTCTACTAGTTGGGCTAAATTGGTATCTCTGATAAATGAACATTCTATGAAAATCAGCTGCATAGAAGGAAGAACAATGCACTTACTCAGAATAAAAAATGCTAATTTTTAACTCTTCAAAGAACAAACCCCTGTAGTACAATTCAAAATCCCAAAGAAAAGTAGTGAGAAAATATCTCAAAATATGTTAAAGACACCACTGAGCAAGCAGTGGTTAAACTGCTACAAGGTATTATGCAAGCTGTCTTCAGAAAAAAATCCCACTAAAGATAACTGCAGACAGTTGTGAAAGTAAATCTTGATCTATATCCAGTGCCCAAATCTTGTGCCAATCTGACTCCTTCAAAAGCAGCTCAGCTGAGTCCACTCTGGAAAACCACACAAAGCAGGCAGCTCATGCCCACCACTGTAACCTTTAGTTGAAGCAATTTGTTCTCATGCACAAGTCTATCTTCTTTTCAACTGTTCTTTTATATCTGTAACTTTGTAGAAATGAAAATCAACGTAGATAATGAAGCTCTCACACTAATTAATAGTATAGCCATGCTTCTTCCTACTTTCCACTCCATTCTCTTCTTCATTTACATTTTTGCATTTTGAAGCAGCATCTCACAGAGGATCACAACCAGGAAGAACACTGCAAGCTCAAATAACTGGTATTGGAAGGCATGCAGGATCACTTTTACTGTTTAATTCATATCTACTGTTTGATTCATATCTACCATATAGAGATCTTGAAATATTTGACATGTATTTTTGTAATGTACTCCTTCTGTCTTCCTCTTTGAAAGCTTCTGGTTTGATTAAACTCCTGTTTAAATGTCATGCCAGTTCTCTCACCTCTACAACCTACACCCCATAACAAAGCAAACAAAATGAAAGGCCCTCTAGAATGAAAGCTGACCCCTTCATTACTTAGTGGTACTCCCACTTAATTTACTAATTTGAGAAATTCTGGTACTGTTAATCTTATGGATTAAGAGCAGAACAGACATATTTTAACAGGGAATATCTAGGCAGAAAGCCTCTGGCTCAATCCTTCTAATGTTAACTACTACTCTTGTCTTCCATTGCATGCCCAGAATAATAGATGTACTTTGACATATCTGGTACATCAGATATGTCTGATGTACCAGACATATCTGGTCTTTCCTGCCTATAACTTTTCCTAAATTATAGAGAACATGAATGCTGGGTATCTTGTTAGGCATACAGTATTGACATTTATTCTTCTGGAAAGCTCTCCAGCAACAAGCAATGGGATTTTCTTTCCCCCATGAATTCAACAGCAGATTATTTCCTTGAGTCCTTAGACTCCCTCCCACATATACATCATAATGTTTCTCTTCTCATTCTGGAAAAACTAAAGTAAGAGCTGGATATCATAAAGGTACTGAATTGTAATTCTAGGATTTTCTAAATCCTATAACTTCCTATTGTGAACTATATTAGAAAAAAAGATAGCATAGGGAGATAATTACAACACAACTTTAAACAGATTATCTTGTAAATACTTTGGTATTTCCATTACTGTCTATCCAACAACAGTAAACATCTTTTCAGCTTCAGAAAACCAAAAGGAATGCTGCATATTAATATCACAGCAGAGATTAATTACCTTGATTACCTCTGCCAGGCATTTCACGGATGCTTTGAGACACATGCTCTACATTACATTTAATAGCTTCCTGCTTCCATTTCAGAAAAGCTTCAGTTGGCCAAAGACCATCTTGTCTGGAAGACTCTATTCTGATAAAACACTTATGACCTACAATACTTTTTTTTTTCTCAAGTAGAAACCATGATGTTTTCCTTTTGAGCAGGATCCCTCCCATCTCATTTTGTCTGTCCTACTTCCTCCAAAAACCTAATAAACATCACTGTTCAGATCATTATTTAATTCTGCACTTCTTGTGATCTTCTCTCCCCGCATGTTAACTCTATCCCCTTCAACATGAAATGACAAGAATTCTTTAGAATTTGCTTTCCTTAATTGTGCTTATAAGGTATAATCAGGGGGTCAGGTTCAGACACCTTTCAAAGTGGCTTGACCAGCTGCACCCACACCATGTACATCAAACAGTAATCACTTCCTCTCCCATTCCTGTAACGAGGTCCAGAGTTAACATGACAGTCCAGACATGCCTGTGCAGTTCTTGCTTGCTAACAGATCATAAAATCAGAATTGCAAATTTTCATATTCGTTTTTAGGGATGGACATGGTACACGCTTTTAGAATATAAACCCAAAGGAAGAGCTACCTGTGAGGAAGTAAGAAGAGAGAAGTAGAGAGGATGTGAGTATGCGCATGGAGAACCACTAGAAAAACGGTCAGAGAGGAAGAGAAATGGATCTTCACATCACTTCTTATTTAGCAACAAGATGGTGAAAGCCTATAGAAAAAAAATTCCAATATTGTTTCTAAGAAAGTAACATTTACAGATTTGACTTTATACTAGTGCAGATCAAGCAGACATTCAATTAGCATGACATCAGCTGAACACACCCAGCAGAATTGTTCCTCTGTGAAAAGTGTGGGTGGCCAGGTACAGATTAATTCAGCAGATAATGCAGTGATCTACTCAAATGCTACAAATGTTTACTGAGCAACCAAAAGACATTGCCACACAGCCAAAGCTCCAGGCTGCATCACCACAGTGGCACACAACAGGCACCTAACAGCCAACCTCACAAAGGCAAAGTTTCCCAGTGGCACCCATACAAAAATCATTTTTATCCTTCACCTGCACCTCTGATAGTCTCCAACAGCAGAATGAAGATACAGAGAGCACGAGAAAGAACTTTTAGTTTAAAAGCACAGATCTACAGCACATCACTGTCAAATCCATTGCAAATGCAATTCTGTTGTTCAGTGCCTAATCCCCCAGTATGGAACACTGCATTATCAGATACAATGAAGGATGGGAAGCAAATAAATACAGAAAACCTCATTAATAAAAAGGTCTTCCTTTTGGGGAACTTTCATAATTTTCTTATATTTCACATTATTTTTTTTATCCATCACATCAACTTCATGGGAGGGGTCAGGGAGCAGACCAGACCCTCCCCATGAACTAAACTTTACGCTAAAATGAAAACTTCGGCTAATAGCTTTTTGTTTAGTTTTAATAAAAATTAAATACTTCACAACATAATGAACAGGCCACTCACATCTAATAAAATACACGCTCCAATACAACCATTCGGCTGATTGGAATCCTTTATTTTTCATTGCCCATGCACTTCTAGGCACATGTTCAGCTCCAGTTCTCACACCTGGGTGTCTAAAAGGCTATTAGGAAAAGGGTGGAAGTCCTCAGCTGCTGCACAGACCGTTCTCTGCAGGTATCAAGTCACTTTACAAAGGCAAGTGTGCTTCATTACCTCCATTTGGTATGGGGAAAATAAGGCAGATTAAACAATTTTTTTCACCTAGAAGAACCAGGATTTCTGTGATATCTAATCTTGTTCCTACACTTTAGAAACAAGGCAGCCAAGGATACAGAAACCACACATTCCCAGTGACCTTCTAACAAAGCCAGTGCCTTAATGTCACTTGGTGCCTCATCTGAGTGGGAGAAATGTCTACAGAAATGACATTCATAAAATTGGAGATTTCGTGTCATTTTCAATGTATGAACCCCAGTAATCTATTGAGTTATGCAGGAATCTGTGAACATTAAAATAAGAAATTAAATATTAGGTAAATATATAAATTAAATATAAGGTAAAATATTTCATGTTCCCTAATTTTTAGGTTTTTTGTTAATGCACAATTTCTGCAAACTTGTTTTGAGGCCAGTGGGTGGAAGAGATGTTTTGGAGTTGTTATATCAAGCAATATAGTCACAGCATTAAGGGATCTGGACAATTCCCCTTTACATTATTGACTTGCCAAAGGGAACAATGGTGAGGAACTACTTCACTAGTTACAGTGTTTCCCCTGCGTGTGACAATCACCTCACATAACTTCAGCTGCATAACTTCTAGATAAATAATTGAAGGGAACCACCCAAGTGCTTCTCTCTCTGTAGGGACCACAACACAGACAGGAGCCAATACATTCAAGCTGGAGAACCTCACCAAAACATGTGGCAGCTTGAAAAGCTCATCTAAGCCATGAGGTGAGCAGTGCTGATCTGCCCTAACCTGCACAGAAGGAGTTTTGTGAATGTCCCTTCAACATCCATTCTTTGTCAAGACTCTACAGCATCCCAGAGCATCCTCAGGTCATTCTGAAGTGACACACAATATATTGCAGCATTACCAATGCAGACTCGGGCACACAGTTCTCCATTAAATAAAATGTTCTCTGCTTATTAAATCAAACCCTGACAGACACTCACCTACATCCACTTCATCCAGAAAAATGTTTTGTACACAGCATAAATTTCCCTATTTGATTTACAATTAGTTACACATAATTCCTTTTGTAAGTACTGGAAAGGGCAAAGCTTTTTTGATAGTCCAGTATGCATTTCTACTTCAAAAAATGCTTTTTTATGAAGAAAAAAAATAATTTTAAGAAAGGACAAAGGTGGGAGTTCATTAACAGCAAGAAGGCATTCTTCACATAAACTAAATGTCCAAATGAAGAAACACAAATACCTTTAAGTTTATATATATAAATACCAAATAATTTACCCCATCCCCCAAACATTTAAGAAGAACCTTGTAAAAGGCATCAATAACTGAGAGTCAATTGTTTTTTTTCTTTTTCATTTAAGGAGAAAAATGGCATTGTGAAGTTCATTAAAGATCAGGACTAAAAGATAAAATAAAACTCATACACAGAACAATGACGATGGCAGAAAAAACATGAGCATTCTGCTTGTGTGCAGTGTCAAGGAGTTGAAAGACATTGCCAAGCTAAAATCCATCTTCAGGGGAAACTCTCAAATTGAAGTGTTAAAAGAAGTGGTTACAAAACAGACAGAATAGACAGTAAAAAAATCACTGAAAACAGGTGGTATTTATTCAATTTTGAAGAGACTGAAGGTGAAACAGCTGATCCAGTACCTGTGGTGAGTAAGTGCCCATCAGCCTTGTCACCCAGCCAAGTGGCAAATGCCTCAGTGGAGATAGAGAGACCCAGGATCTGAATCACCTGATGGCCATGCCAGGCAATGCAGCTGAAGCTTTAACAAAAATGTAGAAGTACAGAGCACCTGGGCAGCTATAACAGGTTGGGACACTGCCAACAAAGATTTAGTAACGGGAGAGACAGGACAAGTCTGGCCAAAGGGGCCTTTGGCCTGGATGGAGCTGTGGCCTGACCCAGTGTGCCCTTGTTAAAGTAAAGGTGATACCATAACATGCACTGTAGAGCACCACACACATTGCCTTCCTGTGAAATAATTACAGGTGTGCTTAACTACAAATGTATGTCATCAGCTCAATCTGGGTCTCAAGAGGAAAGCAGGGTTCTCTCCTTTTAATTCCTTATCTAAAGTAAAGGTCCTCTCAGTGCTATTTGTCACTTGACCTCCACATTTTGCTGAGTTTGCAAGTATGTGGTGGGATGATGAAAATAAGTTCACTAAAAAAATTCTTTTTAGAAACTTTTTCAGTTGTTTGTTTAAGTACTGGCTCTCTCATTTCTCCAAGAAGACAGATATTATTAAATGTCTCATTACTTAAGATTCGGCTCAGAAAAAGCAGGTAAAAATCAGTTGAGTGAGAAGGTGATAATATATTCACTACATAACAGTGTTAATGATACTAAATCTCTAAAATGGTAATTTACTTTGTATTAGTTAATTCATACTTTTTCTTTATAGTCTCACAATTTCAGATTCACAGTGAGAGAAACAGCAAGGCAACACAAACCTTGCAAGAACTCCATTTATCATTACTTAGAATGGATTATTCTGAGAAAGATTAGAATATTTCTTTGCCACAGGACAAAAAAGTTGTACACAAAATCAAGCTGTGCAAGAAAGTACAGTTGCTGATCTGTGTCATTTGCAGGCGCAGCATGTCTGCTGTGATTTGTCAAAACTAATTTTTCATTTTACAGCTTGAGCAATACTGAGGTTTTGGTGGTTTTCCCAGGCTCTTGGGCAAGTTCCTTCTCATCAATGAAGACCAAAGTTAACAGTTTCATGGCAAGGTATGTCTCTGATGCCTACACAGGCTCCCCCTAATTAGCCAGGCCAAATGACAATGCCAATGGAAGCCACAGGTAATAAATCTGAATTATCTTTCAGTGGCAATGCAATAATCACCAAGTGGTTTTAGACATATATTTTCATTTTTTTCAAATTTATAATTCCAGATTCTTCACAGCTAGATACTAGGGCTTTTTAATACTAGGATCCAATGGGCAATGGAAGGTGACTGTTCAGAGGTGCTGGGAAAAATGGACTTCTCTCAGAGCATAACCAATGTCTGGGAAAAATGTCTCAGAGGAAAAGCAATGTTTCTCCTTTTTTGATGTTTCAGCATAGCATGCACAGGTATCTTGGGTTCCACAGCTCTGCTCCAAACTGGTGCCAGCCTTAAGGCTGAGCTGCACATGGTATCTAGTGCACTGCCTCACAAGCTAAAGACACTTAAAACTTTCTTATAAAATTCACTCCACTCTTGATTCTGAATCCTAAGAAATTACTTAAAGCTACGTTTTGTTACAGCTTAGCTGTGAACTCCTATGTATTACAGGAAGAGAAAAAAAAACCAACAAAAAAAACCCCACCAAGTCCTTTTGTGTTGAAGGGAAGACTAACCCAAAATAAATTAAACTGGCTTTAAGGTAAATTCAACTTAATTGATAGTTAGTTTCCTCACTAGCACAGCTAAGAAGCAAGTTATGGCTGAGGTGGATAATTTGTTAATTTCAGTTTACAAAATGCAAATCTACTTCTTCAAAGCTCTGGTTTACAGATGTTTAAATATGATGCACTTGTCTAAACTGAGAAAATTCAAACTACTACTCCAGTTATTTCTTGAACCTAGAATAATTTGGTTTTGATTTAATATTCAAATTGAGTAATAAGAAATTCTAAAATTAAGCTAGGTATACAAGCACTACCCTTTCTTAACTACAATTTCTCTAAGTAGCAACAGCTTAATTTCTTTCAATAGGCCATAATCACATACCAAATTGTTAGAAAACTGATTGCTCTATCCTGTTTGTTAGACAACTGCTACTCTTCTCATAGGCCTCATTAGTCCCTCTAAATTCTTCGATTTTCCCTCATGTCCACTCTTACTTGGTCAAAATAGAGGATAAGGGGAGAATTTTCTAGGAGCTTCTTGCTTCCATTGTCCTAAATTTCTATTAACCTTTCAGAGAGACCTGAAAGTTACTAATGCCAATTTTGACAGTTTTCCTTTGAAAATAATTTAGCAATAATTTAGCAATATCTATTCTATCTAGACATTAATACATCAAAATGCTAACAAGATGAGGGATTTCTATGCCAAAGATAAAGCCATTACTTTATAACATCATTTTTGTTATGCTTCCCATTGGTAATGAAACATACCGCAAAATACCACTAATAATCTGATTTTACAAAGCATGGCTCACTTGCAGTCTTCTCACTGAGAATTAGTAACTTCTGGAGCTCTACTGGTGCATATAAGCATCTCTTTCTCCAAATCAAAGAGAGAGCTCCAAAGTTCTTACCACTGTTCTATTTATTCCTCTGCCTCTGCGTTCTGCACTGCTGAGTCTGACCAGGCCAGCAAGGCTGACCATCCAGATACTCAGTGATGAAGGGGAAGAAATTGAAGAGAATCAGAAGTTTCTACCAAAAAATGACCTCCCTTTCTTTCTGCCTAAGGGCATCTCTCATGGTTGCTGCTGTTTTCTCCACACTTACCTTTTCCTGGCAGAATGTAGGTGGTCATTGTCTAGCACATGCACCTTCAGCTCAATATTTTGGCACTACCTCAACAATTTCCTTCCACTTCAAGCAGCAAAGTCAGCACAGCTCCAGCAGGGTCCCAGAGGCCTAAAAGGTCACTGCAGCACAATTCTGATAAAAGACCTCAGTGATTTACAGGGGCTTGAACATGGTAAACAGCTGAGAGCCCCCTGTCCCTGCTCACTGTACATCCACAGAAGAGTGCACAGTGATACATGGGGTGAAAACACCAGAACACTCCTTCTCCCAGCTTCTGCTCTTTAAGAGAAAAGCCAGAACTGTTTTAGAGAACCCAGAACCCAATTCCCCATCTTTCCCACATGCACACAAAGTGAGTCAAGAGGATCCTGTCATGTCACCACACCACACCTATCACCACACCATCATCTCAAGGTGTAGGCTTTATAAGAAAGCCACACAAACTCATATGGTATCAGACTCCTGTCTGTCAAGTCATTTTCAATAAATTCTAAGAATACAAAATGGATTACACCCTTCCAGGATCAAGACAAGCAGATATGACATTTCTTACTCACCAGTAGGATTATTACATTGATAGACAGTAGTCCTAGACTTGCATGAAAACAGATTATAACTATTTTTAGCTAAAAAATATGCTAGGCAAGGGAGTTTCTTAGTGGTACATTTCCTCTTTTGAGATCAAGCATCTCAATGTGATATAATCCCTAAATTAGGTGCCTATTTGTCTTACTAGATGCACCTCTAGACCTCTTTTGAACAGTCCATCAGGTTTGCACTGCTGAGAGCAACAACAACGCTCTGAAAATGAGCTACAAACTTGATTCCAACTCCCCTCATTGATTTTTTCTTCAGGATTAAGAAAGGTTTTTAGATACAGATGGGACATCTAGAGACTCCAGTTACCTCCAGTGTCAAAGGGCAGCTGAGAAAAGACCTCATCTCACCAGAGAAATAAACTCACTAGTGCCTCTTGTACAGCATTATTGTACTTATACTTACTTTGCTCTACCTGAAACTGAACCAAAGCCACTCCTCCATAAATGCATATATGCTTTGCTGGAATGGAGATTTACACATTTTTGATCACTCTAAAGAATTTCAAAAAACAAATCTGAGTTTAGTATACAACAAAGAAGATAAAGGGTTTTAGCAGCTACATAACTGTAAATTTCAGCTGTGGCACTAACAACCAGATTGCAATGCTGCATGAGTCAAGGTTCACAAATGGAAGGATAAAACCTCATATTGAAACACATTCTCCCTCAAAACTATCTTGTGCAATATAGAATATCTACATCACAGGGAGTTTCAGTAATAAATGAGTCTGCCAGATGTGTACATATGACAGTAACAGCTGACACATATAGTTACAATGAATAACACATCACCAACTTAAAGCTGACTACAAACAATGCATCTTATTAAATAATTCATCCCTGTAGCAGTCACACCCAGTCCTGTTTAGGGAGACACCTTCAACGTCTCATTAGGTGTATGTCACAAGGGAGGGCCTGCAAGAGACTCTTGTCAGGATAACCCATATAGCTCAAGTTTAATTTGTGAGATGAGACAACCCTTTTACACGTCACCACTACAGGTTTTACAAACAATGACAATTTTAACATAGGGAATGCATCACCTGTGACACATAAAGGATTTTACAACTCATCCCCAACTTCCATCTAACAATTCCATCCCTCAAAGCAATGCCATGTTCTCTACAATGGCTGCAGTGCAGTTTGCTGAACTTCTCACCCGTAATTATTTGATCTTTTTCAGAAAGTATGTTCACTGAATGTTCCTTTTCTCTCAGTCAGTCCTTTGTCTCCTCCTAGGCTAGCAGTAAGAACCAAGTGACAACACTGAAATGTTCTATCACCCCTCTATTTGCACTACAGAGCTATTTCCCACATCTGCCAGCCACCACATATCTTGGAAAAATTACCCATGGGTTAGACTGGCTCTCAGTATCCCAACTTTAAAGCCCGTTCCTTTCTGTAGACAGGTCAAGAATGCCTGAAGATGAGCACCTGCAGCTGTAGGACTGACTCTGCAAACTCACCAAAGCCTTTAGAGCTGAAATGAACACACACCATGGTAGCAGCAGCCATCTGCACCTCAATGGATTTCATTATTTGCAAATTATCTACAGCACAATGTATCCCATATTTAACTTCAGATGCAGCATGGGGATTGTTAATTTACACAGGCACAAACACACATACATTCTTTATACCAGCACTAGTTCTACACAATTTCTGCTCTGCCTTTTTACACAACAAGAAATCAAAACTTGACACCTTGCAAGATTTCTTTGCAAATCACATAGGACTCATACGTTCCACAGAGTCCCCAGTCCACCCCAATTTACTTTAATTGTCCCATCATTTTTCTCCCACATCTCCCATCTTTTTCTGCTACAAAAAACAAGCAAAGTAAACAAAGGGCTTTCTTTGATCCAGTGATGGATGTCTGTAAGCCTGAGATGATGCACAAGCACTATGTAAGTAGAAGTAAGTGAGTGGACACTAAGCACAAAGCCGCTTCCTGCTCTTTTTTTTTCAAGTGATCAACATCCACAAAGGTGTGTTCTCCATTGCAGCAAACTTCACTTTGACAGCAGACATTTCAGTACTCTGGCTAGGCTGTGAAATAAGCCTCACAGAGATCCCTGAAATTGCTTAAAGTAGCTGGGCTTACATACAAGTAAGCCTGGTGCTGCTACAATAAAATACACCAAAGAAGGTGGAAAAATACTGGAGGGTTAGGGCGTTAACCCATCACCAGGGGATTAAACAGATGATTTGAGATAGTCACTGCCCTCAGGTGACAGCCCCACCCCTGTGGAGGGTGCCCTGTCCCTTCCAACATTGTCAATGAATGGCATAGAAACCCACTTGCAGACCAACCCAGTTTATTGTCCATCACCCTAAGGTAAGCAAAGAGCACAGAATCACATAACATTCAGCCATCAGTGGTGGCAGGAAGGATGTGACAAGGGCAAAAGAGACAACACCTGGATTACCATCCCACTGAATCCATCATTAAATGCACATGACTGTGATGCTGTAAACTGCACCCCTCCTACCACTTTGGTGGCACCCAGACTTCAGCCATCCCTGCAGCTTGTGCTCCCTTACTCTCCAATGTGACTGGAACTGCTTGCTCCAAATATGCCAACAAGCCAGTTTACTAGGGAAATATTCACCAGTAGCCAGTTTTGAGTGAATACTGAATGTGCACACTCTGAAAGAAAATGACACACAGCCATCACAGGGACATGTGATGTGCATCCCTAAACACACAAAACATCACCAACTTAGTCCTCTTTTTGCTAATGGCTTTGTATCTAAGCTAAAATAAAAATGTCAATTCCAAAACGATACTGTGCTTACAATGACTTCTCTAGACCAGGGCAAACCCAACTGAATTATGCCAGAAACTGCAGGAATTATATATTTTCATACCTGCAAAAAAGAGCAGCGAGGCACTGGAACCAAAGCTGGATTGCTGCTTCTACACTGGAAGTCAGCTTGCACAGACATCAAAGCTCCAAGTGCTGTTCCTTCAGTCCAGATAAATGCTGATATCTGCTAGTCACACATCATCAGGGCAGCAACAGTAACATATTATCTTCCCCTACTTTTGCTCAGATTCTTAGTGAGCAACCAGAATTCCTTCCACCTGGATATCATTCTGCCATTGCTGGGCTGTGCTGGGTAAGATGGATGTAGAATAGCACTTAAATCCTACAAAGACACTTCTGGAAAAGACAGTGTACTGGGGCCTGTCAAACTGAGTTCTGTGGCTGATTCCAGAGTTCAGACATGCCACACAAACTACTGGAGGAGGACAAAGAGTCAGGAGATCAAACTGCAAATCCCTGTTCTGCCATTCTCTCATTCAAACAGCCTCACAGATAACAGTGCCTTGTGAACAGAGCTGATCTGAGAACAGTGGATTCTCCCCCAGATTTGGCACACAACTCTTGAGGAAATCACCCACATTTCCAGACCTTGGTCTCTCATTTTCCCAGGAAGATGTTTCAGTAAAACTGGTTATGCTATTTTGCAATTAGGTGGTGTTCTTTAATGAACCCTCAGTAAATTAACAAGGCTAATGTACTGAATTCTGAGTTGTGATCCCTCGAAATGCAGCTTTTCCATATCACTAAGCATCTTCCTACTACATTTTGTACTCAGGGAGGTGCCTTAGGTACAAAGAAAAGTCGTTTGACTACTTAAAACAAATCTTGTAAATACTGTAATGCCAACAATTCAGATCAGGCACACCAGCTTCCCAACACTGCTTCCAAAAGGGATAAAGCAGCAAGGATGGTGAGGCCACCAGACAGGAGCTGCAGGGAGGAATTAGCAGGTGGGGAACTGAAGCCTTAGCAGATTAGCCAGTCACACAATACTACTAAAATTTGACCACCTACCAAAGGTGGAGAAGAGGATGAAAGGAGAAAGAAGCAGATATTTCTTTTTCATTTTGTTGGCAGAAAGAAAAAGAAGACAAAAGGACTTATCATTATCTTATTGTCATGAACAACCATGGAGTTCATGCCCCAGTTTGGTGTATGGGACTCACCCTAACCCATACAATGCATTCCAGGCCACGAGCCCCATGCTTGCTTGCAGTGCTACTCCCATATCCCATAGCAGCAGGAGAGGTTCTGTTAGTTAAACAGCAGCAGCTCCTGAATTTCTGTAGAGCCAAAAAGCAATTCCAGCTTTGTCCCTCAGCTGGACTGGAAAGATACTGGGGGATGCCTTGCCCCAGTTATGTCAATTCCAAGCCAACATCAAGCTTTTGCACTGAATTTTAAATCACTGTATTTGTGCTCTCCACAATCTTGAAATTAGGTGTCAAGAAACTTGACAAGTCTTCCACTGTTAAAACCCTGTAGCTGGACACTTCCCTGTAAAATAACACAGAGATTGTCCTCATCTGCCAAATGTCTCTGGAACTATTTAAATCTGCAACACCACCCAGAGAGGGGAACAAGTGGCACAACTCTGGACATGGCATCTCAAGCAGAATAGGAAACAACTGAAGAAAGTCAAGAAGAAATTACTAAAGCTAAGTAGCTGGACTCACAAAGGAAGACTAAACTAGCAAAGATTTCTGATTTAAAAAAAAAAGGAAGACAGGGTATTTCACTGTTGTCAAAGGCCATTTTAAGAAGGAAGATGTCTGTTCTGCCTATCTACTGAAAAGAGAACCAAAGGGCTTGAGTGCAGCAAGGCTTGTGGACACACAGTAATACACTCTAACAAAACCCAAAAGGAATAGACCAGATAAGGAGGCTGTCGATTCCTTGTTATTTAAGGCACTTAATAAGTTGAGCAGACATCCAGTATAAATATTGATAACCCCACTCCAGGGAAAAGGAAATAATTAGCTATATGATCTCTAGGGACTCTTCTAATACTCTCCTGACACTTGGAAGTGAGTGCAAGCACATTCAAATGGGCTGCTTATGCAAGGTGTGTATCTACATAATTCATCTACCAAAGTTTGCCTGGTTTTCTCAGGAAACTTCCTACTTACCTGTTATGGAATCCTACACCCATACATCTGCAGTTCCAAAAACATCCCTTCTGCCCCATCCATGTCCCACAGACCCACAAAGCTCTTTGTTTAGAGTTATAAATGATGAAATGACAACTGATTCTGAAGAAATGATGGACAGGGTGAAAAATCTAGTCAGTGGCCCTGAAGCCAAGCACAAAAAAAATGTCAACAGAGAGCAGGCAGATTAGAAACCACAGGAAGAAACCACAACCAGAGCCAGCAACTCAGCAGTTGCAAAATTAACAGTGTTGGGTCATGAAGCATCAACCACAGGCTGATTATCAGCTCCAGGATGTCCCACAGACCATCAATGGAACATGATAAAACCATTGGAACATTCAGAATGGAACATTCAGAACCTGCAGAACACAACAGTCAGTTATAAAGGTGTTCCCAAGAAGGGAGTGTTTTTCAGAACCTCACATTCAACTTTCTCATTTAGAACACTTGCTTTTTACCATTCACATCATGCTACGTTTTGTTTCTTAACACTAGCAACCAATATTTTATTCCAAAGAAACTTCATCTTTTTCCTTTGCTAAGAAACAGCACAAAGTGTGGAGAAGTGTGATTAACTACTCACACAAAGAATGAGTAGCTTCTTAATATTTTATTTACATATCTGGATAGGTTTAAAAACCCCTTATATTTGCCATTTTCCAAAAGACCACTATAATAACAAATGATATACACATCACCATAGGAGTCTTTTCTCTGAGTGTCGTTCATCTTGAAGTGAAGAATACACAAATTCAAGCTAGAAAACTTTTCCAGTATCACCCATAAAGAGCAAATAAATATACACCAAGTGCAGTGGAGGATGATGACATATTTCAGAGATAAAAAAATATTACTCATTTCTACTGCTAAAGTGTCCTATTCCTTTGACTACTGAAAACACAATAACTAGTGCACTGACTCAATGACACATGCCAGTTTCATAATTAGGGTGGAGCATGCAACTATAAAGGTTGTCCCAATCTGAGACTCTCACTGCTGGACAT
This sequence comes from Zonotrichia leucophrys gambelii, assembly GCF_028769735.1. Lineage (NCBI taxonomy): Eukaryota > Metazoa > Chordata > Aves > Passeriformes > Passerellidae > Zonotrichia > Zonotrichia leucophrys. Next base: position 17,574,160 of record NC_088169.1, on the reverse strand, counting down.
CTGAAAGCTCCGGGTTCTGAGTGAGGTAAGCATAACCTAAATATATTGGGTCTTTCAAACCCTTAAACCTAACTTAGACAATTTCCTTTCTTGGGAAAGTTGATCAATTTTACAGAGAAAAAAACTCAACTCTTTTCATTAGGTTAAGTATTGCTCATTAAATGGTTAATTAAACAAGGAAGAGTGTCAGACATATTTCAAATTGTGATTGTTATTGTCTGTTTTGTTCGCAGTTGTTCTTCAAGACAGCATCTGAGAAACATGGAACATTTACTCAACGAAAACCTCCTGAAGTATTTTACCCAGTATGCTTTACAGGAGGGCAGCACCAGTGCCCTGTCCATTGGTGGGCTGAAGAGTCTGCTTCAGAATCAATTTGCACAGTACCTGAAGGTAAGTTTCACTCATTCTATTCACTGTGCTTCTATGGAATGCATGAGAAAAAGGAAATACAGGCAATGATGTTCAGGGCAGATACTGTGTCCAAATGGTTTCACTAAAATCCATAATTCTTAAATAAGGTTTGGCTTATAAAACTTCATTTACATTGGTAACAGTAGCCTCAAACAGATATTTCAGCACAGAGTTTATAACAAAGTTCTATGAAATCAAATGCAAAAAAAGTCTAAGAGCTGTTCTGTTTGGGTTTGTTTTTGTTTTTTTTTTTTTAATACAAGCTGTATTTCACCTGAAATATTGTACCTGAATCTTATAAAATATTTTTCATTTCAATCTAAATAATTCATCTTGAATCTATAAAATATATAGAAAAAAATCTATAAACAGAGTAAAATAGTAGCACATATTTAAAAGCAAGAGACTTCAGCCAATTTCTATCTAGGTTAAATTAGCATCATCACAAAATAAAAGAAGTTTTGCCATTCCAGAACGATGCCAAGTAAAGAAAAGAGATGTCACCAAGCTGGAGAGAGAAATACCCATTTTCTGTAGCTAGAAAAAAATCTCTGTTCTGATTTTATATATATTCTCTGATTTTACATATATTCTCTTTCATGAATTGCATTTGGAATCAATTTAGATTTTTATGCTAGACAATCTTTAAATACTATGTTTCGGATATCTCACAGAAGCAATTTTTGCTGAAGGTCTGAAATAAGTGGCACTCCCATGGCAAAACAGTATTTTGAGAACTACAGTAATCCAGTTTAGTAAGTTCAATTAACATGATATGGCTTATTAACAACAGGCTCCCCCAAAAACTCAATAAAACACAAAGGGTTTTTTCTTTCCCTTAAAAGACAGCCTAGAAATTGATTGTCAAAAATTTACAGAAATGTGATGGCAAATTCAGAAATATAATACTTTCTGTAACACTGAAGACAATTCAGCATCATACACATTTTCCCAGATATGTGGAAATGGAACTGTTCAGAAAAAGCAATATTGATGTTTTCTGTCTGGACCTCAGACATTTTCAAGCAACAAGTCTGTTTCCAAATATTTATGACACCATACTAAATCAATATCAAAACATAACAGGTGATTATAAAACATGCAGAGATCCAGGGTATGAACAAAAGAAAACATTTTATGAATTTAAATTATAACTCCAAATTTGGTTTACATTATTTAATTAGCCTGATCAGGGTTGTTATCAGAATATTCACTGCATCAGGATGCTACATGCACTCTTACCAGACAACAAATAAAAGAAGCTAATAATCTAAACTAAATGTTTTACATTAGCAAGATGTTTTTAGCAGTGAATACAGTATTCCTACTAAGGAGGGAGAAGGGGGAGGGAAAGAGACCCTCAGATCCTGGCCCAAAGCATAAAGAAAGTAGCAATATTCTTTCAAAATGTGCATACAGGGCCAAATTTAGTGTCTAAAAAAGGAGTCGGTGATATTCAAATTAATTTTTACAGGTGATTATGCACCTGCTGCAGCTATTTCACCTGCTCCATTGCCTAGATTCCAAATTTACCCAGAAGAATGAAGTAACCCATCTGAGTAATATTTCATCTTTCTCAAATGTTTATACACCTTTGTTAACATTTTTGGCAGGCAAAAGCAGACACTGTCCTACTAGTTTAACCAGTCAAACCAGTAAATACAACACCACCAGTAACACCTTCAAGTAACACTGACTGTTATTGACTGCATCATTTCTTAGCAACGTGCTTCATAGGAAAATGCTCATGGTGATCTAATCATTTCATTCTCTTTTTTTTCCTTTAATTCTTGTCTTATAAAAACAGGATCAATTCTCACTTGATAACATAATTAAATCGTTGGACAAAAATAAGGATGGATCTGTCAGCTTTGATGAGTTTATGATGATTGTAAAAAAGATAACTGGTACAGGACAGTGAGGCATCTGCAAGGACGAGTATCACTGCTTTGGAGAAGAGCCTGGCATTTGTTTACATGACATGTACATCTAAACCCACAGATTTGTTATTATTTTAAATCATATGGAATAAAGATTTAACAGAAAAATAAGCATGTTTGCATTGTGTTTTATCCACAGTCACCAGCCACACATTCCAGCTAAAATGCCTTCCAACTAGTCCAGAACTACTGTTTCTATTTCACACTACATTTGAGGTGTTATTTAACAAATTCTGCTCTACCTGGGCTATTATTTGGATCTCCAGAGAAATTCAAATCACGCAGCTTCTAAAACACACAAAAAGAAAGGTGCAGCATTCCATTTGAGGAGCATTTCCTACAGTACACTATCCAATACTCCTCACAGTTCAGTTTCATCATTCACAAAAGATGACACTTCATAAAACAAGCAGTTCAAATTTTTCAAAAATTAAGTACTAATTTTCAATAGCAACGTAACAATGCCAAGTATGATAACTGCAACATTAGCTGCTCATTTTAAATTATATTTACATAAGTATGTACTTTTTTGTTATGACTCTGTGAATGGGAACATACAAGTATATATATAAACTGAGTGACTGTTATTGCAGTTAAAGTTCATTAGCTTTATTTGGTGCAGTCTTAACCTTTTCATTGCATGATTCCTGTAACAGATGTATTTTCATGGGAATTATTATTTACTTCAAGAATAAATTAGTAAAAGAGAAATATGAAGAACAGATATTTTGAAGACAAGTAATCAGTGGATTAGGGACTAATCCTACTAGAGAACTTGGAGTTTTGGACTGAATTTTAACACCAACATCATCCATTATATTGATAAATCACATAGATCTCTTAAGTTACTTAAGGACTTAAAGACTTGGCTTAATTGCAAAGCCTGTGAAGTGCATTCAAGATCCCACACTACTGCGGTTCCCATCCCTGAATTTCCCCTCAATGAAATGAGGAATAAAGTACTCCACACCAGTGATGCATGAATAGAAGCCTTAAAAAATATGATGTTTAAACATCATATGATTGTCCTAACATGCTCCCAGGCCATTCTTTTACAAAACCCCTTTGGTTGTTGAAATATGTTATTTCTTGAAAGAAAGAAAATTGTATGTATTGTTTTTTTCCCTGGTTTGCAAAAATATTTTAAATTAATGATATGCTTTGATTTAAAAAGTAAATACACCACATGCACATTATGCTAACCAAGCTCCACTACTAAATTTACACACACACCTAAGTACAATCACAATCACAGAAATTTAGGACATGCTTTTTGCATGTGTGAGACATACATTCCTTTTCATCTCTTAGACAACCTTAGAAATTTTGGAATTCAATCAGGTTACTGACATCCTGAATAGGAAACATGGGCACTAGGAAATTAAGATGTTTTAAGAGTGTCACCTACTGGCAAAAAATACTTCTGCACAATTTCTTGAGTATATAGAAAATGCAGCTATTTTACCCAGTGCAGTAAGATCAGGCTCATGATCCTATACAAGATGTAATTGTTCATGAAGAACAATGATCACAATTAAAATTAGCTTTTGTAAATCAAAGGAAAAAAAAGGAAAACCATTTCCAGAAAGTTTTTTTTTCTTCTTCCAAAGCAGTATTAGATGCAGTTGCAATAAAACTGACAAATAACATAATTTAAAGCATCATTTAAAAAAGTAAAGGAAGATGAGAGAAATGGAACAAAACAACTCTTCATCCATCCACTGAATCCAGTTCACTAGCAGTTCAGACCATATTGTTTCCCTTTAAAGGAGTTATTTGTGAAATTACTATTTGCATGAGAAAATTCATACCAAGCTCCACACTCAAGCAAATGCATGACCTTTCTGAACACCCATCCTCCTGCAAAGAATACTAAAAATTTACCTATCATTATTTATTAAAACGGCTAGGAAGTAAAGCAGAAAGCTTAAAAATACATAATGGGAACATCACCTGCAAATAATCAACCAAGAACTTGGGCTGTTCTCAGAGCTCATTTATCTCCCTCATTGCCCTGCTGAGCTAGGGCAATGCTCCAGGCTTGGGGAAGAGTGGCTAGAAAGCTGCCCTGGGCAAAAGGGCATGGAGGTGCTGGAGTATGTCCAGAAAATGGCAGCAGAGCTGAAGAAGGGTCTGGAGCACAAGTCTGACTGGAGCTGTTGAGGAGGCTGGGGTTTAGCCTGGACAAAGGGAGGCCCAGGGGTGACCCCATCAATCTCTACGACTGCCCAAAGGCAGCAGGTGGGCACCGGGGGATTCTCCCTGGCAGCCAGTGACAGGATGGCCGGAAAGGGCCCCAAGCTGTGCCATGGGAGGTTCAGGATGGAAATCAGAACTAATGTATTCTCTGAAAGGGTTGCTAAGCATTGGAATGGGCCAGCCAGGGATGTGGTGAGATCATCATCCCTGGAGATGTTCAAGACACAGATGTATGTGGTACTTAGGGCTGTGGTCCAGTTGACAAGGTGGTATTTGGTTTAAGGTTGGACTTGATTTTGCAGGTCTTTTCCAACCTAAGTGATTCTGTGTAATACTGACTTACAGGACTACTTGATAATTGTAGTTTTTATTTGCAGCAAAACGTTCAAATTTACATAGATGCAGTCAACAAAGAGAAACACAAGAGACCAAAATATTTTCTAAGTGCTTTAGATGAAACTATCAACTTTAGTAGTCCTGTTCTGAGTACCTGAATGCTTAGCAAATTAAGAAGCAATGTAAGTAGCTGCATCTTTTATGATGCCCCTCAGTTCCCATGCCAAACCACCTGTCAAGTTCTATCTTTTTTTTAAAAATAAAAGGAAATGTAACTACTGCCTCACCAGTACCTTTCTCCTCCCTCTTTTGTTTTCAAAGGAGGGGAAACCAAAAGAAAAGTACACTGCTTCAGTCCTAAGTTAGTGCACAGTGGCATCACAAGATATTATCAGTGCTGATACACTCCAATTAACTTTCTTGGATAATGAAACATCTACATCAGTTTGATAGTTCAGTAATCTGCTTCTCTTCCAACTGTTATTATTGATTACACAGAATATCTAAACAGCTTTCAGCACAAGATGGACTCTGCTAAGGTGGATTATTTAGTGGCTATAATTATTGGTAGTGCAAATCTCCCACCTGGAATGATTTACATCTGTTTCTTATCCAGAACTTAAGTGTCAAAGATCAGATTAAGATGCCGAAATATGACTGTCAATAACCAATTTCAGAACCTTAATGCAGCTCAGAAAAACAGAATATCCATTATACACACTGCAATGGCAACACTTCCATCATAAACAATGTATTAATCTTCTATGACACATTCACTCCATTATTTTCTTAACTTTATGTACACATAATTTTCTCTTTAACAATCTACCTTACTTGCCCTTGAATGTAAACTGCAGATCACCCAGTTAAACACCATTAAATAAAACTGACACTCGAATTAAATAAATATCATTAAATAAAACTGACACTCAAAAAGCTCTAGAAATAAGGATGCCCCAGAATCACTCTTCTGTGCTCTATCTTGTTCTAACCTAAAATTCCACAGTAAGCTTTCAACATCTTCCACATTTTACAACACATTGCTATTATGAAATTGACCCCTGCAGAGAGAGAGTACATTTTTGCACATAATCAAGGAGAAAGGAAGAGACTTCTAACTATGGCAAGACCACAAATTTCATGCCAAAAGTCTCCCTTCACTCACCTGTGGACTTCTCCAAATACCACCAAATTCTAGCAGCAAGTCTACCCTGCAACTCTGAAGGTCTTTAATTTACCCTCAGAAGTTCAGACTAGATTATCTTTCCTATGCAAACAAGCAACTTTGACAATCTGAGCAAATGCTCTAAAAACCCTCTTATTTGCACATTTCAGACTAAGCAGATGTGAAAAAGTATGTTTTACTTGTAAATCCCAACAAAATTATTTTGAAGGAAATTCATAGAGAAACAGTAGGTCACTGTGAGCAACCTACTTCATTTGTCACTAGAGCAAATTTTTACATCTCACACCAAGATGCTGCTTTATTTCTCATATTTACTTCTGTTCTTTTTCATTTTCTTAAAAACCCCCTTTACCTGATCACTTATAAGTTTTACTACATTAGAAATGTGGTGAAATCCACTCTAAAATCCTATCATCGGAATATGATGCAGAGAGCCCTGCCATATCTGGGGCATTGACATTTTTGTCAAAAGGAGGATCATAAGATGCATGGGGAGGATGGCTGTGGTGGTTATTTTTACTATATATATATAGGAAATATAAGAATTTTCCAACCCATTTCCATTTACTCCTTATCTTGTCATACAAATTTTTATTTTGGTAATAGCTTGTGCTACACATTTCAGCTCCCTTTTATATTTTATTCCCTAGTAAAGCCAACTTGATAATTATTGTCTACTCCCAGCATGAGTTTACACACAAGGAAACCATTAGAAAAGTTACAAAAATAAAGCTAAGGCAATTCACAGAAACAAATAGGCAATGGCAAGAGACTATCAAAGGAAAATACCTTTCTAAGCAATACTGAGTAAAGACAGGAGATACCACCTCATGTCCTACCACATAGAAATATAGATAAATTTTAAGTAACACAGAGTCAAATTCTCTTTTTAAGAAAGACATATGTTCACAAAACACATGCAGGGAAGAAACAGTACTTACAACTGGGTTTTTTGTGTCTGGGTCAAATTCTGTAGAATTTGCATCTGGAACAGAAGCTCAAAGTAAGCACAGCACATTTGCTCTACATGCACTACAAACTCATAACAGCTCTGTGGCATTTCAGGGCTTGTCTACATTTATGTTACAATCTCATGAGTTGAAATGCATCCTGCATCACTTTTGAAGCAATCATAGGAAGCATATGACCTCAGACACAGAAGTTCCCTTTCCTGCTTTCCAAAATACTTTCCTCTCAGCTCTTAGTACTAGAAATTGTTGGTAAGTTAAATCTCTTCATACTACTACTGAATGGCTCTTGTTTGGCCACTCTGGCCAATGAAGGCAAGTAAGAAAACTCAGCTTTTACTTCTCACCACCAGCACACTTCAGAAAGAGACTACAGAGGTGAACTCTAAGCACACTTTCTTCTACACTCTTTAGATCAAAAAGCAGATTTCAAACAATGCACATAACAAAGAGTTCTTCCTCCCTTGCACAGAGAGGTAGCACAGGGTACTTAGCTGAAAATGGTCTTGCTGCAAGGGCTAAGTATCTAAAAACCACAGGATCTGTAAACAGTTCTAATAATAGACATACATTTCACACAGAGAATAAAAGTCCCTCTAAATAAATCATATTCACACCAGTCTACTGAGCTCACCTTCCCAATTCAAACAGTTTCTTGCAAATTCCACAACTGCTAACTGCATTCCCAGGCAAACTCCTAGAAGAGAAAACAAAAACTCCAGAATTTCCAGGCTGAAGAGTGGGACTAAGTACTTGCTGCTCTGTCTTAAACTTGACTGCTTTGAAATCTTGGTATTCATTGCATATACACAGACTTACAAAAAACCTAAACCAAAAGTGGCTGCTCAATGTAAAACTCACACTTCACACTTGGCACATTATAAATATACGTGACACAATTATGCACTTTAAGCCCTTTCAAAGATATTTTATTCCTCTCATCTATTTTACCAATAATTATTGCAAAGACAAACAGAAGCTGAAAGCCTGGGTATATACAGATTCAAACTTTGCTTTGGCAACTACTCAGACACTTAAAAGTAAGAAATGTGGAGTGGGAAGCAAAGCCTCAGAGGTACACAAAAAGCACTTAGCTTATAGGCCAGATGATATTTTTTACTTCACTGTAATAACATATAGCAGTAAATTAAAACAAAAAACCTTTAATATAGCAAAAGTGATCCAAAGATATTTATGTTTTCTGCATACTGTTTACTAAAGAGAATTATAGTGATATAATTACAATGAGAAGCAAAGACTCTCCACTTTTGTACATGTAAATTAAACCTTTGCAGAAGGGATTGGTTTTTTTCCCTTCCTCATACAGTAGATGTGGCACAAGACTATGCTCCTGGGAATTCTCTACATGGCAGATAGTCACAACATCACACATACTTCCCTAAGACAGGACCCTTCTCTAATGTGGGGGTTTGTCTTTTTTTAATCAAATCAATTAGCTTGCTATACATCTCCTAAACACAGCAATTTCTCACTCTAATGATCTTACCAAGAAAAGGTTTTTTCTTTGTTCTTGCCCAGGAGATAGCTTGGAGTTTGCCTTCTGTTCCCCTAATTCCAAAACCTCCTGGGACCAGAATGCCACTGTAATGACAGCCATATAGAAAAGAATATACATGTAGAATCAAGCCAGCAGAGGAATCCACACAACTTGAAGACTCTTGAAGTTAAAACTAAGCAAGCACAATTCATGAAAGGCATATTTCATATGAACATTCAGAATACAAAGACATTAAAAATCGGAGATTTATTTCATCTACCTACCCCAATTCTCATCTGACCAATATCACATTTCACAGTGAAATTCCCACTGCTTAAATAAATATTGCTCAAATAAACTAGCTACATATTCACTGCTTAAAATCCTAACGCCCAAAATTTAGATCTTTTAATACCAAAAAACCAAAATGCATCTAGACAAGAAACAACATCACTTTAAAAATACAAATTGAAATCCTAGCAATGATTCTTAACAAAGACATTTTTAGTGTGCATTTACAAGCACATTTCACATCAAAATATCACTTTTCTGATTTTTTCACAAAAAATCAAAACCCTAAACCAACAAGCAAAAAAACTGCAATTTGTCTAAAGAGATTAAGCAGACTTTGAGGATATATGTTGATACTTCAATTTGCTGAAGTTTTTCACCACACATTCAATTTATCCTTTCACATACGGAACAAAAGTCTGGACACGTTGAGAAATTATTTAATTTACTGAATCATTTTTCATCACATGAAATAAATACCATAGTCTGCATTTAGGATACAGAATGCCCAGTGTCACTTACTCTGCTTTGCACAGTTTGTGCCATGCCTGGTGATATTTCACTGAGTTCTCTGCTTCCATAGAACGTTCAAGTTCTGTTGAATCTATGTACTAATAAAGAAAAACATACAATGAAATGGTCTCTTTTTCCACAGAAGGAGCAGTAGACAGTACATGATCAAGTGCTAAGAGAAATTATTAACAGTTTCAAGTGACTTTCCCAATAAACCTGTAACAACTTCACTGAAGACCCAGTATTTGCTTTCAAGATCCAGTGTTTGCTCTAACTGCAGCAATCTGTGCCCTTTTCTTTGCACACAGCTCAGGAGCTGTGTCTGCCTGCAGCCCTGTTTGGCACCCTCCAGGGAAGCAGATTGACTAGAATTTGCAACTCTGAACCCAGGTTACCCTCCTAGGGCAACCAGGGCCAAACAAGGAGTGGTGCTGACCTTTTCCTGCCATCCCAATGGGATGTGGCCAGGATCTTTCCTTGCCTGACTTTTAGGTGCCACAGCTTGTCCAGTCTTATAATAAGACTGGAAAAATCTGCATTGTCTGTGAGAAAGGTGTTCCTGGGTCTCTTGGGTAGAAGGGGAGAAAGAATCATTATCTATGCCCTAGTGGAAATACTGCATTAGAATCTCTAGTGTCCTTAAAAAAACCAGGTTCTGATGCACCACTAGAGTTAAGTGAGGGGACAATGTACTGCACTAGGGACACAAAAGATCAGAGTTTGATTCTGGGTTTTGTCCGCCTTTTTCTCAGATTAACATAATTAACCACATTCTGATGTAGAGTCCATCCTCCATAAAAATGAGATCATCTGAAATGGCAGAACTCACCTGTGTGCAGAGAAAGGCAACTGACAAGGAGATTGCTGAAAGTTTCCCAGACAAAACTGCTTTCTAGCAAATATTTTCTACTTTTTCCACATTCCAGAAGGCATCAAAAATATAACAGAAAAATAACTACTTTTCAATGTTACTATTCTATGCTAGAAGAATATTACATAACCAACTAAAAAGACACTATGATAGTATGAGGTTGGAAAGAGAAACTAATGACAGTTGGAGTCAACTGTATTTTCCTTGCCAAACATATTAAGAAGGAACATTTATCAGTTAAAGAAGCATCAACATTTTGTCATTCAGATAAAGCAGTTCCTTCAGAGCATGGGATTATACTGACAGCCTTTGGGCATAAGCACTAAAAAGAGATTTGGACATCCAGTTAAGTACAGTGGGAACTGTGTCTGTTAACATTGCAACACTGCACTAGAGCTCAGCAACCATCAGTTTTCATGTTTGTTAATGCAGAAGCCCCACCAAAATTAAGACCAGCAGCACATGAAGCTTGCTGTCCATTTGCAGACAGGGCACCTTTCACCTTTTTTGCTAAAAGCAAAACTATTTTTCATATCATAAAAACTTTTCCCTCTGCAGCTGTCAGTACAAAACACTACAGTGATACAATCATGTAAGTCAGAAAGGACATTGGGAAGTCTCCAGCCTCACTCCCTGCCCAAAGCAAGTCAGGTCAGAGCAGGCTGCTTAGGATCATTTCCAGTCAGCATCTAAAAATCCCCAGGGATCAATTCTGGCTGTTCCCATTTTCTTGTTTTTTCATGCACACAGAAACAACTTTTTTAGAGTATTAGCTAATGCTCTTCCCAGGGACCAAGAAAAGGCTGACCATCTGCCATTTCCCCAAATGCTATTTTTTACCTTTTCTTTTTTTTTTAAGATTGGTACATTTTCCCTTTTCTAGTCATAAAATAATTAAATTCTAGTCAATAAATAATTCTAGTCATAAAATAAATAAAATAGTTGGAAAGGATGTCTAAGATCATTGAATCCAACTGTTAACCCAGGACTGCCAAGCTCACCATAAAACTATGTGTCATGAAAACAAGTGAAATCTAACTATGGTAGTAAATGCAAATTTGCAGATAAAGTCTGCTTTTTCATCAGATCCAGTTTTGGGTAACTTCAGTGTTCCTTTCAGGTAAGTTTAGTTCCAAATAAAATAATTAAATCTGTAAACATTTCTTTTAAAACATGAGATGCTTGGCCAGTCTGTATTTATCTGCATGATTCATTTTCTAGTTTTCACATGAATTAAAACTACCACACATGATGGGAACTAGTAGGTTACCACAGAATGATACAACAGTAGAATCAAAGTATTCCTGAAAGCAAAAGCCAGAAATATGCTCACCATTAAATCCAGTTTGTAATTAATTGCCAGTGCAGAGTGTTCCAGAGCTTTGAAAACAGATGCATAGCAGTCACTTAGCTTTGTGTACTTGCCCACGAGAGCTATGGAACACACCTTCAGCAACCTTTCGTATCTGACAAAAACAAGTTCTTCAGTTACTACACCAAATTTCACAAAAAAAAAAACAAAAAAAAAAACCAAAAACCAAAAAAAACCCCACATTTCAACAGTGTTTGCTTTTTCTTTAACTCCACAAAATATCCCCCTAAATTTCCAAACTGCCAGTGGTTTTAAACCCACACTATTCACAGGTGTCCATCAGCACTAACCCAGTCAGTCCAGTCCAGACTTCATATCAGCTAAAACCGACCTGGAATTACAGCACTTCTAGAGAAAGCAGCAGGATGTAGAATACCTGCAAGCCATTTTCTTCCACTTCATTAGAAGATCACTTGGCTGGTCATCAATAGGTAAATTTAGCCTCTGTTTAAAATACTTAATGATGCCTTGCTCCTCCAATAGGATTGGCACTCGGTAAGTAGAAGAAACATCATGAATAAATATCACCTAACAAAAAAAAGGCAGAACATAAAAAACTTATGTAAATTTTTCATAGGAAACATTCATTCTGCTTTTGGATACTACATGCATTTTTTATTCTACACACATTCTGGTTTTTAAATATTTGAAAGAGCAGGACAGAACAGCTAATATTTAAGGTTCTATTAAATCTACAAGAAAAAAGTTACTCAAAAAGGAAAAATGTGTTTTACTTCTCCTTCACACCATCATACATGCTTGTCAAGCCTATCAATGCATCAGTTTTAATGCAAACATCTGGCTCCACAAACACTCATGCCTGCTAGCAGTTCTTTCCTCCCCTCTCACAAGCTTGAGGAGTATTAAGCATGAAAGCAAGAAAACAAATTAAACCTAACAAAACAGACTCAATTTGGTTGTGACAAAGTCTCCTAAAATTATGCTGTTGGTGAACTAGGCTCTGTAATTACTGAGTACAGTCCATCTAAGGACCTTTTTGTTCAGAACACATTTATAAACTGCATCCAAGCTGCCAGCAATGAAAGTGATTGTGCTTGGTTTACCTGAGGTCACAGAGCTCAGAATCCTGAGCACAAGTGTTCTCAAGACATGAACAGTAAAGGATACTCTGTTACCCCTGAGCTGCTTCTGCTCATCACAAACCTTGTACATGTGTGTGCTGCCCCCTGCCTCTCTGTGTGCCCATTCAATCTGAATCTGTTGTACCTTCAGCATTATCCAGAACATTGAAACGTAAAATGCTCTCACTTGCAAAAAAATTTAAAGAGCAGTGAATTAATCAAAAGTAATATTTGAATAGCAATTAATTGTAAACTATTGGGGGAAAAACCACACATGAATTATAGGAGAATATATAACTACACAGTAGATACATGCTTAAGGGCATAATTAGCCTATTACATATAATCACAGTAAGAGTGTTCACGTGGCTGTGACCACCTGTGGACAGAAGCAAATCACCAAGATTTAACCACACTTTGTTCATCCATTATTACAATCACCTGAGATGATTTATGGGCAAGAACTACATAATAATAAATAATGAATAAAACCAGCCACGGTTGTGAAAACTGTACAGTTTCATGCTATGTATAACAACTAACCATGCACTCAAAATCTGTTTTTTATTAGCTTTTACTCAACACACATTTAAATTATTAATGACTGTCTGACATAAAACTTAACATATGTACTCCTGATATTTTGAAAATGGTATGGCATCCATAATAGCAAGATAAAAAATTATAAAAACAATCACATATGAATGAAACAGTCAGAAGTTGAAAAGAGAAATGTACAGAAATATTAGTATACTTTCCCACATGTAATATTGAAATACAGACCTGCTCAGGCTCCACATGACAAAACATGGAAATCTTCTCTTTCACGGCCATCTCTATAGGTTTTGCACTTCTGCAGACTATCTGTCACAAGAGGGGGAAAAACTTCAAATATTTACTCTGCAAACCAATAGAAGATCTTCAATATTTCATAGTGAAATTCATCTCTTTTGGAAGCAGAACATAAACAAATGTGCCTTTTTTTACTCTTTCCCCCTTTTGAAGTTCTAGGATATATCAGAGCTCACAAATATGTACTAGCAAGGCAGAAGCAAATCCGTCACCTGCTCATACTGACCAATTTTCATTCATCTTTCATTGGCATTCTCTGTAATATTCCTTCCTCATAATCTTATTTCTTGCAACTACTATTGTAATACTCTTTGCCTCAAGTCTAGCAGCTCTATAATAATGAATATGATGAATCAAAAGAAATATTGTAATCAATATGATCAGATTTAAATTGAGAGAAATACTACTTAGCTTACATGCATGAGTATTTCAGTATTTCAGCATCTTCTTAATTTAGACATCATGACAAAAACGAGGCCAAAGAGGAGAAAACTAATTAAGAATTGTATGGAGTTTTTACTGGTGCTAGTATTTTGCAGATACATTTAAACCCCAGTAATTTTAGAAAATATTGATAATTTTTAACCAATGAAAAAAATCATTGGTTAAAATTATTTTTAAACAAACACCATATGCTTTGGTGTTTGTTGGAAAGGGTCTTTTTGTGCATTATGTAACTCCAGGCAACTAGATCAAAATGCAGAACTGCTCTAGTAAAGTGCCTACTTATTACTCAGTCCACTCCCTTCAGTTATTTTGAAACCTGAAAGCATAACAAAACATAAGATGATCCTGTTACAAGGCTACTTCATTACTTTCCCCATCTTTCAAGCAAATGCAACTACTTAATTCATCCAGCCCTTTTGCTCAGAAACTTGTAGCTGCCCTTTGATCACCTTGCTAATGCAGCTTAGCTACATTAATACTGATGGAGTCTAATTAACTTACCCTAACCTTAGAAGTAATTCTAGAAACAGAAAAAAAAATGCCAAGTATAAGGGAAAATTAGTGTGCTTTTAGATCAAAAGGTAATTAGGAAACAAATTGTACATTCTATTCACTTAAGCACAATTCATTTGTAAAATTTGGTACAGTTTGAATCTGAAGGTATAATTTATAAACCTTGATAGTACAAGCACATGAGTAAACCCACTTTGAAATCTATCATCCATCTTGTGGAGACAAATTTAAAGCTAATGCAGACACAGAAATCAAAAACATCAGAGCCAGCACAAAAATAGCAAAGCTACAATAAAAATGGGAGAGATGCACTGCAAAGGAACATAACACAAAATGAGGAACAATTGAATCCAACAGGGCAGCTCTGACAAGTGCACACTCAAAGTGCTGCATCAGAGCACAGGATCTCTGCAGCCACAGCACATTTGGCACTCAGAACAGAGAGGCTGGGGCACACAGAGCTGAGCAGCCCCCCCAGGGATGCCTGGAGCAGGCAGGGAGGCAGCAGGGATTCAGAACTGGATGGAACAGGCTCAGCTGTAGGAGCTGCCCCATGTGCTGCCTGGCCAAGACAGCAACCATTTAAATATTGTGCTGAAGCTGCACTCAAGGAACTTTATGAGGGCACCAAGAGGCTGCATCTCAAGTGAGAGCTGTCCCTGCTTCAGGTGTCAACAGCAGCAGCCAAAAACCAAAAATGATACTGTGCTCCTGGCAGTCCCAGAACTGCCCCAGGCAAGAACCCAAGATGCAAGCCAGTCACTGTGTTTGTCTGTTCTCCTTTTCTTACATACACCCACTTAACAGGTTTTTAAAAAAAATCATTTTTTGGTGGGGAGGGAGAAGTCAGGCCCTGGCAATTGCCTTAAAGGCCTTCAAAAAGAACAGGCAACTTTCCTATGCAATGAGCACTTCAAGGGGGATTTTGGAGATTAGGCCCTGAAACTTGGAACACAGTACAGCATTACATTAATAAAAGTCTTTCCTTCCACAAGCTGGTTATGATTATCATGTCACAGCCACTTCACACCAAAGACACCTTACACATCCTATATTTCAAAATCCATTGGTTTTGTAGTTAAAAACACATTCATTCATAAATGTTAAATGAAAGAGCTCAAAATAAAAACAAAAAGAAGCACAACACAAAATTTAGTTGTGTAACTATCTTAAGAATAATTTTTCTTTTTTAGGATATACACATTGCCTCTTCTTAATAATGCAAAAAAAAATCTGAATGTTACAAGAAAACAGAAACATTCATGTCTTTCTACAAAGTGAATTGAGTTTTCAGTTATTTTTAGCAGTGAAGAATTATTTTTATAAAAAAGATGCCTTTGAAGAACCTAGCTACAGTCCCAAGATATTGCAAGAAGTTAGTTAAATTAAGTTAGCTTAGAGTGATTTTGACTAATTTGATTTCCTGTGGCTTTAATGGAGCTATCCAGCACATATTTTGCATTTCTTCTAAAATTCTCATTTCTCCTGAGAGACTATGGCTTATTCTTTGAACACAAGTTATGCAAGGATATTTCTAGATGACCTATAAATAAAAATCAGTATTTATTGACTCACCAAATCTGGAGACAAGCCTAGACCCCTCAGTGCTCGAACACTGTTCTGTGTTGGTTTTGTCTTCTGTTCACCAGTAGCATTAGGCTGAAAAGGCACATTTTGAAAGCTCAAATAGCAGCTAATATCTGCTAACAAAGCAGTTACAGATTAAAAGACAAAATTCATTGCAAGTAATATTTGCGGGAAATAAACATATCTAAAGAGAGCCATAATATGCCAGGAACAGAAATGACACCACTGTTATCACTTGTATATGAAATACTGTGATGAAACCACAGGGTTCCAATTCAGGTCAAGTTTATTTTGCTGTTTTTGTTTTCAGAGAAAAATTTCCATGTAATTGGTTTGGACAGAAGAAGAAGAATATTCCAAAAGTTGGATTTGGCTAAAAAATGGAGAATGTCCAACACAGCAAAAAGCCTCCAGTGACTGTTTTTGAGATATTCACATGTAATAAGTAATTTTGTTCTCAATTACACAGAATTGATCCTACCAATTGCTGTTCAATTCTCTAATCCACAGCTGTAGTTGGTAATTACCTTTTTGTCTGTAGAAGGTGAAGTCTATCATCATTACAAACCTTTGCTTACCAAAATATCCCCAGTGAGTAGTGAAGCAAAATTTAGAGTTCAAATGAAAAAATCCTTTCAGTCCTGTACAAGGAGTTACAGTGGTCTTGACTTGACTCCAGCATGAAAGGCTTAATGAGACAAGTGAACAAATATAAAGCCAATATAGATTAAAATTTATAATATTAACTCTAATAACTTACCTGTGGTACTAGGCTAACATGGATATTACAGAAGTTCTCTCTTTTTGCTTTGAACTGAAACTGTCTAAATGCTTCAACAAATGGCATTCCTTCAATATCTCCAATGGTTCCCCCCAGCTGAAAAGGAAATGGATATGTCAGAGTGGCAGAATGCAAACACAAAATAAAAAAAGTCTCATATATTTCAAGATGTTTTCTGAAACTTTTATCTGAAAAAAAAACCCTGACAATTGAAATGCGCAAATATACTCTACAAAGTGCTTTTATCTACTCTGCACGGTTTGTTTCTTGTGGAAAACATTAAACAATTTTCCAGTTTTGTTATGTTCACTTTCCACCAAATACACAAGCTTCCCATGGGAAGATGTGTGGTGCTGCTGAATAATACATGCCTCACACTGCCTTCAAAGTGGTGAACCAGCAATCAATAGTTAAACTGATGCAAAGGTTTTTGTATAGGAAAACTTTATTTCCTGTCAGATTAAAAAATACTTGTGATTAACTAGATATAGACATTTCTCAATATTATCACAGCTTTCCAACACCAATAATTGTTTATTATCAAACCAAAATGCAAGACTAAATCCATTCTGAAATTTATTTATAAAGATAGAAATCAGATGCCTTTCAAGGACACAGGGAGCTACAGCAGACTGAGCACTGAATAAAGCAGCTTTGCACACAAGTCTGATGAAATAGTTGTATTCCAGAACGATCTTTTTGTGCCACCAAGTGGTTTTCGACAGAATTACATATTTCTGTTCATCCAGTACCAGAAAAACTGACAACTATATTTGCACATTACACACATTTAGTCTAACCTCCTTCAGGATTTTACAATGGAAACATATTACAATTCTTTTTAGAGTACTAAAGAAAAATAATTTTGTCAGGCTAGAGGTATGAATGTAACAAAACCAAACAAACAAAAAAAACCCTCCAAACCAAAACCCAAAAAAAACCTGAAAAAACTGTAGTTAAAGGACTGATATGACCATCACTTATTTATGTTTTTGTGCAACTTTTGTATTTACTTTTTCATATTGACTCCCACTGTGAACATCTTTAAAAAATCTATAGGTATAGTGGTAAGTGTATCTCAATCAAGGCAGATTCTTCTGCATAAGAAACACTGAGTAATTCTGCTGCTGGGTCACAAAGTTTATGGTACTATTGATTGCAGAGCTCACTTCTGGCATTAAATCTGTGACATGTTCTGCCAAATTCACAACTATAATCTTTTTTTCATTATTTTCTGCTGTAATAGTGCTACTAGCAATTACTGGCTTTCATCCAGCTGTCTCAGTACCCTACTACAGGTGGGTCAAACTCTTTGTTTCCATCGTGCAGAACATCAGCAGGTTAAGTAATTAACAAAGTTACCACCAAAGATAACATCAGAAAGTGGGAAACAAACTTACACATTGTTTAAATATATTCCTTTAAGCATGACCACAATCAACAAGATGAGCATTTGAAGTTCTATGGAAGCTACAAAGTTAAAGGCTCTCCTACAGACCACAGGAGATTTCAGGTATTACACAAGATTTCTCAATACTATTAACAGTATAAAGCTTCAGTCAAACATCTGGATCTTGGAATAGGCAGTTCACATTACAGTAACTGCTTTAATTCTCTAAGGTAATGAGCTCTTAAGAAGCTCAATTTCAGTTGTATTCTAGAGTGGATTTATTCAAGTAAATGGAAGTTGTAGAGATAAGACCAAACCAAAGAACACAGAACGTGTTTTTGAATTTCTGCTCTCCATGAAACTTCAGTCTGACCCCTTTACAGTAAGGAGCAAAGAGAAAGCAAAGAAGCTCATCATGTTCACTGTAGATAAACAACCTAAAAGGTTCTATACTTGCCTCAATTACACAGATTTGTGGCTCTTTTTTGTCATCATCCACAGGAACTTTTGCCTGATTCATTACCCACTCCTGAACTGCATCAGTAATGTGTGGAACAACTACAAAACAAAACCAAAGAAGGCAAGCACAGCTTACTTTAGGTCCATATCCTAATTTCTGCATGCAAAAGGGGTTAAGTGAACAGAAAGCCAAGAAGAAACTACTAGGTCCTTCCTCTAGTTCTCCTTTCCATGAGCCCAGAAGCCAAACATTACAGGAATATGCCCATATCTTTTGGAAGGGAGAAAGGAGGAAGGTGGCAGAGCAAGAAGTAACCTGTTCTAGCTGATCCCCACTTTTGTGAAGACTGAATGGACTAAAATTAAAAAATACAAAAATTAAAAATTAAAATTACAAAAACATACAAAATTAAAAATATTACCTTGAACGGTTTTTCCCAGATAATCACCATGTCTTTCTTTATTAATGACATGCTGATATATCTTTCCAGTGGTGATATTGTTATCTTTATAGAGACTGATGTCCAAAAATCTCTCATAATTTCCCAAATCTAAGTCAACTTCTCCACCATCATTCAACACAAAAACTTCACCTGAAAAAGAAAGCAAAAGCAGACAGAAAAACAACAAAATAATCAGAAATTATGAAACACACAGCAGGAATTCCACAGACATCTTAAAACAGAAGGAAAAAAAAATTAAATTATGTATGACAACAACATATCAATAAAGTCCAAAATGCAACCAAACCTGCATTGTCACTCTGTATGACTTAATATCCAAGTCAGTTTTATATCTAATGTCCATCCCTCAGATACATATAGTTTTGCAAATAAAATGTAAATTACATTGCCAAAATATTTAAGCCACATAAATATTTAACCAGCATTTCAACAGCAGAGTAATCCTTCACTGGAAGAAAACAACCTCTAGGAATCATAAATCAGCAACAAATAAAATATTCATTTACCAGCAGGAGAGAAAAACTATGCTTTTGTAAACATGAATTATTATACATGTTCAAAGTGTTTCACTATAAATTCTCGTTGATTGGATCTATTTTAAAGACTGAGGCTTCAATCAGGAGTAATGTTATGATGAAGAAAAATGCTCCTTCAAACATCATCACCATTTCTGAGTCAGTTGTTTCATCCATGCCCACAACATGGGTTATTTCTGACCCTGAAAAATCCACTTAAAATACCCTTCAGGTTCACACTTTTCTCAGCCCTCTAAAGAGTCTCTAAATTCTGAACTCAACTTACTAGATCTTGAGCTAAGGCTGGAAAACTCTTCAGAAAAACTGTAAATATTTTGCCATGACCCAATAAAATCAATGGCAAAACAAATTACATGATTAATGCAGAAAAAAAAATGGACTACAGGAATGTATATTCCACCAAAGTACAACACTCCACTTTAATGAACTTAGGTTCTCTAAGATTCACTAATGTTTTTGAATAATTTTTTTTTACTAAAATGAGAACTTAAGCTAACTCTCATGAAGGCACTTATATTAGAAGGCCCTGATACCCAGAGAAAAGCATTCTCAAGTAACTCTTAAGGACTTAGGTTTCAAGTAAGTTTCATAGCACTGTTTAAAAGGGGTTTTTAATCAAGTTGAACTGAAGACAGCATTAACTGAACAAGTCTTACAGCTAGGATTTTCCCAGTAAAGTGGGATTTTTGAGAAAGAAAGCATCTGCTCATAACAGTATCTTCAAAAACACAGGCTTCTGTTTCTTAACTTAGAGCAGACAGTGTCCTTGAGAACACAGTAAGCAATAAACTTTCAAAAGAATGATAAAACAACTTGTAAACACCATTTGTGAAAGGGAACAGCACTTATCTTCATACCATGTTCATATGGGGAAAAGGTTCCAGCATCTATGTTTATGTAAGGATCAATTTTGATTGCAGTGACACGAAGACCACATGATTTCAGGATGGTGCCAATGCTGCTCGCAATGATCCCTTTGCCAATGCCCGAGATGACACCACCAGTTACCAGGATGTACTTCATTGGAAAATCAGCACACATGCACACACCTTGAGCTGGAAATCTGAAACAACAGAGATTTGCTTCTGAGGAATGTACATTCACGTCTGGAAAGATCACAGACTCAATCTGCAAAGACCTAAATTGAAATGACCTTCATCAATATACAATAAAAATGACCATCCTGGAACCTGGGAGCAGGACTCACCTCTCCCAGGTTGTACACCAATCTGTAAGATAAACATTTATCTTATGCTCTAGGTCCTGATGGGGCTGATCAACACACAGAGCCAAGGTATTAATTCATGTTTCTAGATAGAAAGGGGTGCTGGGTGGCAAATCCACAGAAGTACTGCAAAACTTGTTACTATTTACACATTTTAGCAAACAGCTACAAGCTGCATTTTTCCACCCATCTGAGACAGGATGAATGTATCTCATCTGTAAACAAATTCACATTCCATTCAGGTGGCTGCGGAGGCTAAGCACTGAACAATTTCTGAACAGTGACAGCATGGCTCACCATACAGCAAGAACTCTAGGGCCAAGAAAACCTTTCCTTACTTAAATACCCAATTCAACATGCAACAGCATTTGATATAACAGCCCTCAGAACAAATCAAAGCAGTGTAGTACTTCAGCTGCTGGTATGAAGCAGTAGACACCCAATGAACATTTTAATTCTTCTTTTTATTGTACTAAAGTAACACAAGTAAGGCCTAGATCTTCAGGAGACTGAGTTTAGGAATGTAACAAGTCTTGTTATCAACGCTCTTACATTTCTGGTAATAGGAATTAATAAACTATTTGCTCGTCAATATGATTGAAAAGACAACCATAACCATTAAACACATTTGACTCAGGAGAAAAAGGAACACCAGGATTAACTTCCCCTTGACATTTAATTTTAATATGTAATTCTTTCAATAGCAAAGATTTTAATACTTGGACCCTACTATCTCTGTTTCAGGCTATTCCTTCAAAACTTAGCGAACTTCGCTGTCAACACTAACATCATAAACATCTAAGCCATTTTCAAAGCCCTTTTCAGGAAAACAGGGGGGATAATTTCAACAACGGTATAAATCTTGAGTACACGCCACTTTAGAACCCCTAAATCTTGCTTACAGAAAGCAAAATAAAATTTTTACTGTATCTCAGCAGCTTCAGGAAACGCGTTTACTTCAAACAGGTAAAGAAAACTGCAGGTGGTCTGGGAAGACACTTGTAAAAGATGAAGGAAATAGCGTTAGGGAAGAAATCATTTTGCTGGGGAGTGGCACACGAATTACTCTGCCCAGCCTTATCCACAGGAGCCGCCGCCTCCAGCCGGGATTTGTGGGCGCTGCACCCCGGACGCGCCGCACGGCGGGAGCGCTCGGGCCGAGCAGGGAGAGGCCTCAGACTTACGTAGGTGTTACAGGCGGCCGCTCCGAGCGGAGCCCGGCAGCGCAGAGCAGGAGAGCCCGCCTCGGGAGAGCCCAGCCCGGCGGGCGGGGGCGCCACCTGCCCGGGGCGGGGGCACAGCTCCTGCAGGCACCGCGCCTCCGAGCGCAGCCCGGCAACACGCGAGGGGCCGGGGACAGCGACAGCCCCGCTGGGCACAGCCCGGCCGGGACCGCCCCGCTGGGGCCTCCCCGGCGCCTCGGGTGCCTCAGGAGCCGAGAGCCCCGCGCCGCCCGTGCCGCCCCTCCCCTGGCGGCCCCGCCTCCCGGCGGAAGTGGCGCACGCGGAAGCCGCGCTCAGCGCCGCCCGGGTTCCGCAGCAGCGCCGGGCCGGCCGAGGGCCGCCGCCGCCCCTGAGCCATGTTGCGCGGCCTGGGCAGCTGGCTGGGGCTGGAGCGGGCGGGCGAGGAGCAGCTGCTGCCCGCCGCCAAGAGGAGCGGCCCCGCCGAGCAGGAGCGTGAGGAGGAGGAGGCAGGGCCGGCCGGGCAGGAGCAGGAGCAGGGCGAGCTGCAGGGGGACTCGGAGGCGCTGCTCAGCCAGGCCAAGGGATTCGGCAGTGAGTGTGTCGGGAATGCCGGCTTTCAAATATGAGCTAAGGAAACAAGACCGCAAAGGGCCTTTCGATTATCGCCTCCTTCAGAGCATTTCTTAAATATCTGTTGTGTTGGCACTGTGGGAGGAGGTCTGTGTGTAGAGAGAATAGATATGTCTACGTAATGTACTACGTGGATTGCACTGTGGCCATTTGTGGTTTTTTCATAGGAAAATAATGGGGTTTGATGATTTTGTTGAACATGTCTGCAGTCTTAGAATCACAGAATGGTTTGGGTTAGAAAGGACCTTGAAAATAATCGCATTCCAACCCCCCTGCCATGGGCGCCTTTTGCTAGACCAGGCTTAAAGCCCCATCCAGCCTGGCCTTGAACGCTGCCGGGGACGGGGAAAGCTGTAACTTGCGAGAAGTAAAATCCCTACTTTACTGTAGTGAATTCTTGGATAAAATTAATCCACAGTATAGACCTATACTCATTACTAAGGGTTTTTTTAAGGAATGGGTTTTGGGATTTTTAAAATTGATGCTCTGAAATTGTGGATCAATATCATCTGATAGGTTAATCTGAGCTGGTTCTTTACTGTCCATTGTCTTGGGCAGCCAGAACTGCAGCAGTTCAGTCTGTGTAGTTTGGTCAAATACCTGTCTTGTTGTGGTAAATTGACACTAACCTGCTGCTGACTCTGCTTGTTCTAATCTGCAGATCCCTCTGATTGTTCAGGAAGGATAAAGTTTCTTGGGAAGAATAAGAATTGAGATCTATATAAAGATCCAAATATAAGATCTATATAAAGATCCATCTAAAATATAGATCTAACTGTAAGATCTATATAAAGATCCATCCCATAACTTGCTCTGTAAATGAAAATTTGGTTTAGTGGTCAATGGGCCCATTGTTTGTGACACCAGAATAGATTGTGGTGGAAAGGCTTTCTTGCCGTTTTATCACATAATCCTAGAAATCTGTGCATGGCCAACAACCTGGGTAGCTGTGTAAAAAGAATGTCCTGGCAGATAAAGAATTTTACTGGTAAAACTGAAGCCTTATAGACATTTTTTTTGCTCATTAATTATCATGTCATTACAGAAATTATGGGCATTTTGCCAATGTGAACTAATAATAGAAGTATTGCTGGATACATATTCTTAATACAGGTGTACACTTGTAAGATGGAAGATGCGTTTCTTAGTCATCTGGAAGTGTTATTTTCACCACTCTTCCTATTTTTCTAAGGCTAAGTACCACCCCTTCTGCAATTTTATAGGTACCTTAGTTCAAAAGAATATTTGCCCTTAATGGAAGTAAAAAATATTTTGCTCTTCAGCACGGGTTCACTTTGTGCCATAGTGCCAGAATGTCACCAGACAGCAAATGCCTCTGCACATTTTGCACCTAAAACAATTGCATAGAGGTTCCAGGGACACATGAAACAGCCAATAAAAACTGGTAAGGAGTTAGCAGTCCAGAAGGTTCCTGCTTCCTCTACTCTCATAAGGGGAATAATGTACGTGTCTATGTCTAAAATGTAGAACTTTACCTTTTCTTATACCTGAATCATGTGATGGGTTATAAAGCCTGATAATGGGTATAAAAGATGTTAGTAAGTACTTGAAGGATGTTTGGTTACCACCATTCTGTGACTTGTAAGCAAAAGTTAAATATAAAAATTTGTCTTAAGGCTTGGCTAGACCTCTGCATATTTTGGTATTGATTTGCTGATATCATTACAAGAGAACATTTTATCCACCACAGAGCATAGTCAGCTTTCCAAGAGGTGGCATCAGTGTTCCAAAGTAACTCATTCTACCAGTGGCTAACAACCATGTGTTAAAGGAACTTTTCTTAACTTTTTTTTTTTATTATAAGATTATTTTTTACATTTCTAGCCCATAGAGAAACTGGATTTTTTGAGAGTTCTTGAGAAGGAGGGTGGTCTTTTCTTTGAAACAGAGGACCTGGGTTTTGGTGGAGTTTGTTTGTTTTGGGGATTTTTTTTGGTTAGTTGTTAGATTTTTTTTTTTTTTTTTTTGCCAACCCCCTGTATAGAAATCAAAGGTGATTTTCTGGAATAACTGAAATATGTGACTCCTATTGAGTTGACTACCAAGCAGCACCCCCAGATCTCTTTCTGCGGGGCTGCTCTCCAGACACTCCTCTCCCAATTTATATTCATTCCACATGAAGAATCCAGCATGTATTCCAGAAATTTATTGTGAAATTTCATGCCATTGATGTTTGCCTAGGAGTTCCTATCTAGATCCCTCTGCAAGTATTTTATTTGCTGTGGCACTGACACAATGTATGCACTACAACTGAGGTACTGCAGTTGCAATGCAGCCATTTGGCTATAATTAAGTGCTTGTGACATCATGCTAGCTGAGAAACAGCACCAATGGCTTAAAATCACTTGTCTCTAAGCTGGTTTCTGAAGGTTTATGATATAGATCTTGCTTCTTGCAAGTTTGTTCTCCCTAATTAAAATAGAATAGTACAATGCAGACAGCCATGCTATGTGTATGTGGTTCTTTCCCTGACACCTCTCTTCACTTCAGCGCTGCTAATACAAAGAATGTGAGTCTTTGAGAACAGTCTTCATTGCTATTCTGACACTGAATATTTTCAGAAAATATGGCTCAGGGTGATCAGGGCCACAGTGCTTTTCTCTTCCTAGAGGAAGACAATGCAAAATAAATAAGAGCAAACATCAACAACAATCTTCTATGCTAAGACTTTTAAAGGTGTTACCTGCCTGAATTTTTTCATGGATTTGCTGCCTTAGTGTATAAGAATTTATTGAGCATGTTGATTTTCTTAAAACATAATTCTATGTTTTAACACTGTGACTAAGTTACTTTATGGCATAATGCCTCCAAAATACTTATATGAAAGCAGGAAAGACATGTTGCTTCAGAAAACTCATTGGAAAGGAGTATTTCAAGGACCTTAGCAGTGTTTGATTTAGTAAACAAGGTTTGTGTATAATTTGTAAATATTGATTTACAGAAAGTTGTGATTATCATAATCATTAAAGAATATAAACCAGAAAAGGATAAATAGAATTTTAGTTTTTTGTAGGCCAGAAGCTGGGTTAAGTTATTTTGAAAGAAACTTTTAAGTAAGTATCCAAACGTCTAAAGAGAAGATAAAATAAATGTAGGAAGAGAAGTGGATGTAAAGAAATCTATTCTCAGGTCTTTGTTTTTTTGTCTCTGAAAGGTTACCTCTTCAATTTTGCCTCTGCTGCTACAAAAAAGATATCTGAGTCTGTTGCTGAAACAGCCCAGACAATAAAGAAGTCTGTGGAAGAAGGAAAAATTGACAGTATCATCGATAAGGTAATTTATTTCTAGACACATGATCTGAAATATCTGTTTGCTTACCATTGTTACAACATGTGGCCTATCTGGCATTTGATAACATTTCCTTAAACTGTCTTTAGATATTATGTCTTTCAAGAGATACACTGCATCTCTTGTCACGATGAATGATGTGACTGAAATGTTTATACACGGTAGAGTTTCCAAAAAATGGTCACCCTGCTTTTCTCAATGCTGCACCCGTGTTTGTTCACTTCCCTTAGGATGTTGACAGACTGGAGAAAGACCAGAAGAAAATATGAAAAATGCTGATAGGTGGAAGGGCTGGAAGAATTTGAGACAGGCATTTGGAGAATGTCTGTCCCAAGATGTCTGGACTGGTTTCTTTTTGCCCCACAGCTTATTTAGTTGGAAAAAGCAATGAGGTAGCTTGCACCTTAAAGGCAGAAGTCAAAATTAGCCTGGCATTGTATATATTGTATCCTGGCACCTGGGTTATACAGGTACAGCTCCATAAGAACCAGTGAGCTATGGAAACACTTTGTTACTGTCCCGTTCTTGTCCCCACCCTGACCCTGCCCTCTTCTTGCCCTCTCTGTTCCTGTCAGCTCCTGTTGCTTAACTTGTGCCATCAAGTGTTTTTCCAGTGCTTCAAGCCACAAACCTGGCAGAAGGAAAAGAAAAAAAGAAAAAGGCAGCAATAAGTGCCATGAAGTGTTCTGTGTTTGCTATTGAGAGTATCTGGGAAGGGAAGGGAAAGGGAACTGGTCAAAACCATCCCAGCAGTAGTGGGACTGTGCATCCAGGAGTGTCTGACACAGCAAACCCCTTTTCCTGCTCCTGTGTCTCAGACAGCCCTTCTGGGGAACTACAGCATTGCCTGTTTATTGTTTAATACAACAGAATCCTATTTCTTGATATAATTAGTTTTCGTTGTCTTCCATCTAATCAATTTCTATTGTGATCGCATTTTACATTTTGTCTTCAGATTTCATAGACACTTGTCTATACAATTATAGCAGAGATCTGTTTCCTTCTACAGTAATATCAGAGTCTAATGTAATATTGATCTACATCAAAGTGGAAAAGTCAATTAACAAGGTTATTTGTTAATTTAATACACTAATAATAATGCTCCTGAGAAACTGTAGCCAACTACCTACAGTATATTTTATGCCAAAAATACCATTTTCTTTTTTCTGAATTGGAGGAGTAGAGGAGTATAAATTCCCTGTTTTGATTAATCAGTATTACATACAGGAAAAACAGGATTATACCTGCATCATCATAAAACTTTCTTCTTATACCATATCAATTATTTTATTTCATAAGTAGAAAAAAAATTAACATAATTAACATAATTTTAAACCAGAAGGAACCAAAATAATCTGTTTGTATAACTGACACTTCTCTCACTGATAGTAATCTTAAACTGAAATACTGGGTCACTGAAGAAAAAAAGAAGTAAGGAATTTATCAGGATTTAGCTTAAAGACTTCTGTGCATTTTGGCAACTTGTTAATCCATAGACCTCACAACATAAAAGTTGTATTTTTGTGAGGGGTTTAAGTATTCATTTCTAGCTTCATCTTTTTTGTTTCTGCTTTCAACCACAGAACATTTGCATTCTTAGCTCTAGATTATGGCATACCAAATTCTGAGACCATTCTCTATTTTTTAAATTCTAATTTCAATATAGAATATTTCTAAACATGATTTTTTAAAATGAAAAATTGTCAACAACATAAGTGGAGAAGCTATTTTGTTTCAGCTAAGCAGGTGTTCTGAAATGCAACTTTACAATTTTGAAAGTCCAGTTTCTTGCTGTGGATGTATTTCTTAGGCAACTCTTGAAACTTCTGTAAGGCCAAGAGTATCTCAAAGTGTTAGTGCTTTAAAAACGTGTTGAAATAAGTCTAAACAGTCTGTGTTGGCTGTGTTTTATATGGTGAGACAGTAATTGGATGTGCATAGTATACCAATGTTCAAATTATCAGCTAAGATTTTCCTTCTTTTTCCCTTGTTCCCTGAAATTAATAAAACTATAAATATAATTTTGAAAGCATGGACAATAGTTTTAAATGCAAAATCAAAAGTTTAAAGAAGATTGATTTTTATTTTTTTTTTAATTGTGGTTCCCTAATTTTTGTTTTAGACAATTATTGGAGATTTTCAGAAGGAACAGAAGAAATTTGTCCAAGAGCAGCAAACCAAAAAATCAGGTAATGTATGCTTTTTTTGATGATGTCTAACATCACATAAGTGAAACCTTGCTGAATGCTGGATAATTGAGCTGTATCTAAATCTAATCTGTCAAAACACTATTTCATTAAATACATTATGACAGAACTTAATGCTTGTGGTGGAATAGGAAGATTGTATTTTTAAGTGAGGTTAGTGTTACATTATGTAGTTGGCTTAGATTTGCTTTTTAACCAAATTCTGCTTTGTGAAATAAACTCAAAGATCACCATGCTAGCAAAGTTTTCTCACATTGTGTTTCATCATTGACTTTTATTTTTTTTTATGTTACCTGAATGCAATAATTTCTGACAGTTTGAGTATGTAGTGTCTCTGTTAATCTTTAAAATGAGCTGGTTTTAATGGATTGTGATAAAATTTTTCATGGTGTTTTTAGTTAGTATGTTAGTTCAGTTTCTTCTTGCAAGATTGTTTATGGGATTGTGTTGTCTGTATTTCTGTCTTTTTGTCTGTTAGTAAACTTGGGATTCTCTTAATCTATTTCTAAAAGCTTCATGAAAATAGGTAGCTAGATTGGCCAGAGGAGGAGTGACAGATGGCCTGACTGAAAGAAGGATCAGCATCTGATGTGGATCCATGTGGGTGAAAGATCTTGCTGATATCAGCTGCACAGGCAAATAAGTGCTGTTAAGTTTTGTTAGTTTAAGGGCATAACAGTTATTTATCAGCTACAGATGCATCAAATTGTCTCTGTAGGCTGAATTTGCATTGGCAGTGAAGAGATTGATAAATATCTATACATCTACAGTAGTTTATTTTCCTCTCTGTACAGCCCAAAGAACTATTTTGAAAGTATTGGCAATAACAATAAAGACCAGCTGAACTGGAGTAGACGTACTCAGTGTATAACAGGTTGTAATTCATAACAAATTTATAACATTTTTCTCCATTGTTAAAGAATTGGTGTCTTCTGGGTGTAAGTGACTTTGCAAACTTAATTTAGACAAAGTTTACACATTTTGGAAATACTTTTTGTTGTCACTTTAACCAGTTATGCAGCACTACTTCAGTAGCTAAACTAAGAGGCACCAAATTCTGACTGGTGCATGCTACAAAGAAATCCCCGCAGATTTATTTTTACAGTTACAGAGATCAGCAACTATTTAGTTGTTGTTTTGTTTGTTTGGGGTTTTTTTACTTCTGATAAGCAAAGATCTATTCCTAGGGTTTCTCTCTTACACTAGGAACTTAGGAAAAAGACACAATGACTTGGCCAGTGAGTGTAACTGTGACACAATGATGTAACTCTGCTTACTTTTGTGACACTGTTACCTTATATAAGGTCTGAGGACCTTATTTGGAGTGGGTTTTTTTCAAGTAATATACATGAATTGTCTTTTTCCTTTCAATACTAGAAGCAGCAGTGCCTCCCTGGGTAGACAGCAATGAAGAAGAGACAATTCAACAACAAATACTGGCTTTATCAGCAGTAAGTATTTAATTTCCTGTAAGATTTGCAGTTTTCTCGTGGAGAAATTTAAACTACTGGGTTTTTTAAGTAAGTTTATTAAATGATGTGTTTTCAAGATACTTTTAATATGTCTGTCACCACACGAACCATGTGCAAGAGTAAATAGCTCTATCATTTTCAACTTGACCCAAGCAGATTCTCAATATAGGTTTTATTTTTATAAAGGCTTTACAGATTGCTTTGCTGCTCTTGTGTGTGAAATATGATGTCCTTTTTCTGATATCATTTAATGGCTATAAATATGTTCTTCAAAGGATAAACGGAATTTTCTGCGGGATCCCCCAGCAGG
This sequence comes from Zonotrichia leucophrys gambelii, assembly GCF_028769735.1. NCBI lineage: Eukaryota > Metazoa > Chordata > Aves > Passeriformes > Passerellidae > Zonotrichia > Zonotrichia leucophrys. Next base: position 17,544,124 of record NC_088169.1, on the reverse strand, counting down.
TGTGCAGTTTCATTTTGACTTTGATCAAATGTACCCTGTTGCACTGGTCATGTTACAAGAAGATGAGCTTCTCAATAGGATGAGGTTTGACCTTGTTCCCAAACAGTAAGTAATTTCTTCTGGTAACTCTACCATCATGCTTTTAATGTGTGTAAATACTCAGAAATTACTCTTTGTTCCTTTCACTTCCTTTATTTCTTTATGTTCTTCCAATGTGTACATATATTTTTATGCTGGTGTCTAAGACATGCAGTATTGCACGTGTGTTGCAGTTTAGCAGTTTGAGGTAAGAAAAAAAGTGTATCTGTGAGACAGAACTAGTAAGGACCTGTTGACTTAAGTATGGGAGAGGTCCTCAGTATTACCATGTCCAGTGTGCTAAATTTTGTGATTTTTTTGTCTTCAAAGAAAGGTAAAGGCAACAATCAAAATGTTCAGATCTGTTGGTGTAACTGACATCCCAGATAGGTGATTACAGATAGTCAGACACTGCCCCTAGAGAAATGGTAATAGAATGTGTCACAAAAAAGCAGCAATGCAAGCAAGAAAAACTGGATTTGGATAGGATATGGGAAAAGCTCTGTGTTGCAGAGCTTTATTCTGGAGCTGTTATTCCTTGTCCAGTCCCAGACTCTGTTCCAAACACTTATTTCTCAACTCCTCTTTCTATTTAAGGGAGAGTTCCCAACATTAGTCTCCTTGTCTAAGGATGAAAACGGAAAGAAAATCTTTCCTTGTGACATTTTCTGTCTTAAATCTTCTCCTTTTTTAACCTCAGCAGTTCCTCATTCTGTTTACCTTCTTCTCTGTCAGTTCTGAAGATCTGCCCATATTCTCTGATGCTGTCTTCAGCCTTTGGTCATGCTAGCCTTGCCTATTCTACAACATTGCTTAATATTTGTTTTGCCTGTTCTTAGTCTCAGTCACTGTTTGCCTGAATAGGTGTGAAGGTAACTTCATTCTTTCTCAGCTTACACGAGTTCCTCCCCACAGCTCTTGCCATTTCTGCCTTCTGTTGCCTGTGGGTTAAAATTGGATCTTGTCTTTCTTGCTGGAGGAATTTCAGAGGGAAATGTTACCTGAGGTAGGGGATAGTCTGCCACTTACCAGAGCTAGTCATTCCCAAGATTTCCAGATGTTTCTGGTTACTGTAGGTTCTGTGGATGTGCTGAAAGATGTGCACGTAGTGAAGTAGTACTGCTGCAATTTGGGATTGGCTTCTGCCACCATAGATGTTCCAGTTCCACCTGATGTCTAGGGAAGTTGTAGACAAATATAGTTTGACAATAACAGAGGGTTTGGCTCAGAGGGGAAGAGAACGGGGTTGTTTGGCTTGTTGGGTTTGTTTACATAATTTGTCAGGAGAGATGGAACAGCATAATATTTTTTCATGCCATATATTACTGCATATTGTTAAGCTTTTTCTAGAGTTATAACATTACTATTGTAGATTCAAGTCAATTGAAAATGTCTTGTGAGAGATCAGGAACTTCTAAATGATGGACTTCCTAAAATGTGTTAATGTCACAAATTTCTTTTTTACGATTTTTGTTAAATATCAGCTATGTCTATTCCTTCTCGCTACATATTTAATTTTATTTCACTGCTAGATGGTAAAAGGAACCATATTCCAAATGTAATAATCAAAATCTGTTTGTTCTCTCTAGTGTAAAGGAAGAGGTGTTCTGGAGAAATTATTTCTACAGAGTGTCCCTAATTAAACAGTCTGCACAACTCACAGCGCTTGCAGCTCAACAGCAAGCAGCAGGAAAGGAGGAGAGCAAAGGCAGAGAAGAGGACAATGAGCTGAAAGGTATGGGAAACATTTGTTTTACTACAGTTCATTAACTCAGTGTAATGCTGTTGTCTAAAATCAGAAAGAGAGAATTTTTCATTCAGTAAGAGAGAAGAAACATTTTTCAAACAGTATTAAAATTGATAACATAGAGAGCAATCTTTTAATGAAAGCTTTCAGTTGCACATATAATACCTATATGCATGTGCAGCATCAAATTTTCACAGTTTTTATAAGTTTAATTAATTATAATGTTTAGCAAGTACGTCCAATAGGAGAACACTTGCCCTGTAACCCACCCTTGGATCTGCCCCATTGGAGCCCCTCCAAGGATTCTTAGCCCTATATGGTGTTAATCTACAAAGTATCTTATTATTTCAGCCCAGGTGCCAAAATCCTGCAAAGCAGGATATCCTTGTTAGAAAATCTTTTTCTTGACCAAACAGAATTTCAGGAATGTGGCATAATATGTGAGAAAGGATAATTAGTGTTCCAAAGTGTGAGAAAGGGCTAGAAACTATACAGCTGTTTATTAAAAATGTGCAAAGCTACAAATTTATATAAAAAAACTAAAAATCTTTAGGCATCAACAAATGTTCACTGTATACATCAGGTTGCTATCACTTTTTTTATCCTGGTTTGCCTATTAAATGAAGGCTTCTCTCACCGTACTTGGTGTCTTTGTGTAGAGAAGGCTCCTGGTGCTTTTAAGCTGTTTTCCAGTTTCAGCCAACTTTGTTAGATGAGTGGAAGTCTCAAGAGGAGAAGTGTTGTACTTGGCTTATGACAGCTCATCACCATTAGTGGCCTTAGGTGTGATTTTTGACCTGTCAGAAAGAAGTAGGAGATACCTTTGGTTCACTTGACCAGACAACAGGCACTAGCCAACCCAGCTAGCTGGCGTATGGATTGCTCTTGGCTTTTGCTCATCCCTCATGCCAAACAGAAGTTAGTGAGTGAGTGATACAGGGGTAGAACTGCTGTGGTGCTGGAGTGCAGGGTGTGCAAAGGCCCATAATGTATTGTGGAAACAGAAAAAAAGGGGGCCAGGAGGCTCCCTGGGATTCAACCTTGAGATTAAAAAGCTGCTTCAACAAAGCTGTCTTCAGTTATATTGATCAGTTTCTACAGGTGATTCTTACTGACCCTCTTACAAACCACTGCACCTCTTTGCATGTGAATAGATTCTGCAAGCAGGAATATCTATGGCTTAAAGAGTATAAAGCAGTTAATTATTGCAGAAACACAAAAGATAACCAGTAGGTCGTTAAATCTTAGCCTAACCTAGGTACACTCACTACCCCAGTAAGGCACCTGAAGGATCTTGGCAGGCTGGGTAGGCATTGAGCAGAAGGGCAAAGCCTTTTCTGCACCTTGGAATGGTTCTCATATCCCCAATATCAAGGAATTGTCATCCATGAAGTCCAGTAATACTTATGTCCTGTTGACACTGCTGGCCTGACTTTCAGTCAGGTGATTGCTGCCAAATTAACTTCTGTTTCCTCCTCTTATTATATAATATCTTTAATATATAGATATTTTTCTGCTTGAGTCACCTTTCTTTTTCTTTTTACAGACTTTTTCACAGTTTTTTTTGTACAGCTTAAGTGATCTTGTGCACAGTCTGAACTGAGGGTACTCAGGCCTTAGCTGCCCATCCAAGGAGCAGAACTTTGGGGTGAAGGGGAGGCTACGGATGGAATTACAAAGCTGGGCTTCCATGTTGCCCATGTGCCTTTGTTGTCAGTTTGTCTCATGCTTCTCATAGATTTTGTTTGGAGTGTGCCTGTGTCAGCCTAGGCAGGGGTCCCCATGTAGAGTGGAAAAAGGAGTTTTCTCTGAGTAGATTCTGCAGTAGCCTGTCCTGTCAGCATTGTCATCCAAGCAATGCTGACAGAACAGGCAACTCCAGACTATACTGTAGACCAAGAGGCACCAATTCCCACTGCTTTTATTCAGGACAGTTGTTTACTGTCCAAAAACTATGGCTGTTATGACTGAAGCATCTCAGCTTTGCAGGAGAGACTGCATCTGATCCTATTGAACAACAGAAATGTTATGTTTGAGTCACCAAAACCCTTGGAAAGTACCATTCAGTCAAAGAGAAAGTTGCTGGATTCTGGTAAAATTCCCATTGTGACTAAAGCAAAACATATCTCCATTTCAAAAAAACCAAAAAACTCCATTGTCTTTTGGCCTATTGCAGCTCTTCTACAGTTCAAACCACCAGTATGGGATATGCAGATAGATTTCCTAGTGACTGCATGTTCTGTAATGGCAAAGATACGTGTACCAGACTGTAGTAAATGCATGTTTTGTTTGACTCAGAAATTGCAGATTTGGCAAGCTGTGAATCATACATGATATTTTTGGTTTAACCTTTTGAAAGTTGGATTCCCTAATTGGAGGCTAAAGCTGGAAGTAATTGCCTGTTGGTAGTTCTTCATAATGTTCAGGGTTTCTTCTTAAAGCTGAGTGTCTATAAAATAGAATTGTTAGCCTTCCATTTCTGTGTCTCCTCCTTAGCTGCTATTTTCAGAAAGTTAAATAAGCATGGTTGATGGGAAAGGAAAATGGAAGAAATTCCACATTCTAGTGTAAAGACCATATAAGACCTGTAACAAAATGCCAAATTCTAGCCCTTCTCTAGGTATTAGCAGCTCTGTAGCTAGGGAGCACACTGCAATGGAGGAGATGATGGCAGGCCTGTAGTCCAGAATGGTGCTAATGGTACATCAGTCACACCTGATGGGGACATGGCCCAGGGCAGAGCAGCTGTGTCCCACCTGCACCAGAGCAGCAGGTGGGGTGTGAGGCCCCTCTCTTGAGCAGCAAACAGTTACTGCCATGTCCTACAGCTTCCCCTGCCAGGGAATGCTGGAGCCTCTTTGGCTGCAGTGTTGGGTGCAGTGAGACTCTCTGGAGACAGGAAAGAGGAAGAAAGAGAGAAGATGGGACAGAGCAGTGGGCATTGAGTAGATGAGCTATAAAAGCAGGGACAGCTACCAATTAGGGAATGATTTTAATTAAAACTGACCTTAATTTTAAAAATTAAACACAAAGAATGAGAAATTGCTGAGTTAGCAGGAAGGATCCAGCTGGGCACCCTGTAGAAAGCAGAGCTGCAAGCTCAGAGCTGCCTTGCATGTTTAAGCAAAGAGAACTGCTAAGCAAGCACTTGACCACTACCACAGCCTCCCCTGAATGTTAACTGTTCTTGCAGCCACCTGGCTCTTCATTGTAACTCCTGTCCCCGGAGAGAGAAAAAGCTGGGGCATTCCTTTACCTGACAGGGAAGATATCTAACCTTGCTTGTAAACAGTCATTGTCTTCCTAGCACCGTGCTCTAAATACAGAATACACACCAGGTTTTCTTAGGAAATTGAGACCAGCTTCTAGGGTTTGTTTCTCAGTGACTTCCTTTGCCTGTGTGAAAGTAAGGCTGCAGAGCACTGTTCCCATGTGCCCTTAGGGGTGTGCATGTCGGATCTCAGGATCTCAGTCCTGAGGTGCTGAGCCACCGAGACCACCCTTGGGGGGCTCGGGACTCCTGGAATGTTGCCAGAAGTGTCTGGTGGCTGCACTTTGACCCTACACAGGATGAGGATAGGAGGGCTTCACCGGGGTGAATGGTGAAGGGATTAGCTAATTAGAGGGTAAGACACAGGGTTTAGGATTTATGTACAGGGGGGTTTAGATGGAGGAATTGGGGTGTGTCCTGTCCTTCTTCTTCTTCTCCTCCATCTTCTTTGGCCATGGTGGCACTTTTGGATTGGTTATTACTGAAAGTGCACCCAACAATAAGAATAAATGGTATTGGGGAAAAATGATAAATATTGTACACGTAACAATGGGTATAAAGATAGGTGGCTGCCCCGGAGGGCAGACAGTGTGCTCATGGCTGACTGCTGAGCAGATCTCTGTTCGGCTGAAAGAACATCTTTTAGATAAACAATTAATAAACATAAAAACTGAAAGAAGAAAAAAAAAAAAAAGGGTTTGTTTCTCAGTGACTTCCTTTGCCTGTGTGAAAGTAAGGCTGCAGAGCACTGTTCCCATGTGCCCTTAGGGGTGTGCATAGTACATGGGCAGTCTGGTCTGCCCAAGAGATGACTGGCACCCATGTCAGCAGTAGAACCCAGCCAGGGGAGTTTGAAAACTTCTGTGATAGACACTGACTGGACTTCATGAGTTTAAAACTTAAACTTATAAGTTTATGCACTTGTAACTTTAAAGATCTTGGGGTGTCCTTTTGAGGGTTGGAGGGATCCTGTCTATTAAGTTTGGAGCCATAATAGGAAATGGCTTGCTAAATTTGTCTTGATTAACAATAGAAAATTAGTTTGCTTTGTGTTTGAGAATGGTTCACCTGTGGCTAAATTCAGCCTTTAACCACAAGGATTCCTTAAAATACAGTATTTCCTTGTATACTCAACAACTATGCAAATTAAATTAGATTTTTAAATATTTAAATGTTATCTACCTTTTTTTCCCTTGATAGAAACAGTACGGCCAAAAACACCGCCTGTTACGATAAAGCCTCAAATAAAATCACAAGAGGTAAAAATGCTGTTTTATTTTATCTGGGACTTAGTACATGAGGCTGTTCCTTAATAAGCAATTATCATCTTTTTGAGTAAGTTCTGCTATGAAACCATAATAATATAGTATCTGACAGCCCTAATCTGCTGCTGCTTTGCTGTGATAATAATTTTCAGCATATAATCTTGAAACTCATTTTTAGTAGCAGAAACAGTAGTTTATCTGAAGAATATTTCCCTGCACATTATGTGATTTTACTGTCAAGAGTGAAATTTCCAAAATGTTTGGGAGTAGAATGTTAGCATTGTATTGAGACATGAGCAGTACCTTGATAAAAATATATTTGTGTGCCATGTTCTGTCCAACTCTTCAAGCAGTAGTCAGGCTGAAGTGTAAGGAATCTAAATGATGCATTGCAATAGTAACACTGTTCTATTTCACTTTTGCTTGGTACTGCAAAAGCCTTTACCTTAGACACAAAATGACCTTTGTTTATTTCTGGATTGTAAAATTGGTGCCAGAGAACACTCTTGGCAGAAGCAGAGCTGGGCATTCACTTGCCAATAATAAGCAGCAGGCAAAGATTTCCAAAGAACTGTCCTCTCTTAATCTTAGTTTGATGTTACTGAATTGTGGTCACATTTTTAATGTTTAAGTCCTGTTCTAAACCACTCTGGAGTTTATTATTGTTTCTGAAGATTACAAACTCAGAATTAAAGTTGTTAAGACAACACAAAAAGCCTAGAATGTAAACCAAATAATTTTCAGTACAGCTATCTAACACTTTTGTTTGTACAAAAATACTTGTAAGGAAAATTAGCCAGTAAAGAAAAATAGTTGTGACAGTAATGTGCTTGGCTTTTGCCAACTCTAGTTAAAAGCAGTCACATAAGTGGAAGTACGTATTGGTGACTTTTTTTACTCTGTCTGGATAAGTTTGTACTGAAGTGTCTTGTTGCAGGATGAGGAAGAGATTTCCACAAGTCCAGGTGTATCGGAATTTGTGAGTGATGCTTTTGATACCTGTAACCTGAATCAAGAAGATCTAAGAAAAGAAATGGAACAACTAGTGCTAGACAAAAAGAAAGAGACTTCAGTAGTAGAAGGTAAAGCTACTATTACCTCTGTTTCTTGCATAGAGCAATTCTAAGACAGGTTGATTTAAAAGAAAAAAAATGCTGTAATTCAATTTAGAAAAGTAGATCTGTGAACATTTTTTCAAAAGTGTACGAAACAACCTTCAATGAGATATTGCAGAAATTAATGATCATTTTTGCCATGATCAAACCACATCTTACATAGAATATTAACTGTGAGGGCTTTAAATCCAAAGAACTTAACAGTTTTAGGTCACTCTTTGATGAAAGTGAGTGTGGGGTATTTTTTCTTTTTATCTCCTCCTTTGTCTTTCATAGGTTCTTCTGCATGTGAACTGTTTTCTTTAACTGACATCCTTGTAGGTAAAGTACAGTATTTGAAAGTCAGGCTCTGTTTTCTTCTTTTGGCACCAGCTAAAAAGGCAACTTTTGCACCAGACTATGAGTTTGAAGATTCAGGCTTCTCCCTATAAAGGTTTATAGGCATTTGGAACACTTAAAATTTAACAAATAGTTTGCGAATAATTATAAGAATTAAGTGAAGCTTATTAATTAAAATAATTCAGAAGAACTAGTATCAGTGTAAAGAGCATAAAAACAGCCTGTGAAGATGTGACTCTGGCCATAGATAATTTACTTCGACAACACTTGTATATGCAGATGCTTATCACAAAATTTGAAGAATTTTTTTAGAATGTGCTTTGGATTTTCTTGCATCTAGTTCTTTGATTAAGGTGTTTTAATAGGTCATTAATGTGTTACTTGTTCAGAGCAATCTCAGCTGGCCTGAGCTGATTTGGACTCTGGAATTGCGTACCAGGCTGAAGCACCAGCCAGCGTGTAACACGTGAACGCCCTCTCCTCCCCCACACTCCTGCCTGTGATAGGCAGAGCTAATTAAAACAGAGATTAACAACACAGGAATGCCTTCTGACTAATTTTTTGCCCTGAAGTATGAAATATGATTACCTTTAACCCTGATTAAATGAGCTTGCCTAGCCTAGTGAGAAAAGTGTTTAAAATGTTAGTGAGGAGAGTACCTTTTTTGTTGTAAACCAGCCACAGTATTTGATCTTGATTTTTTTTTTCCATAACAGTATATCCACACTTTTACCAACTTTATTTTTTTTATGGGAATTTAAAATTGTAAAGGGAGATTCAGTTGAAAGCAGAGTGAAAGATTGTAGAAAATGATCTTGCAAAGGGACACTCATAGTGACTTAGCTGTGTATTTGCTGTTCATATCTTTATTATAGTATGCATATAGGCATTATATTGTGTATTAATTAATTAAAATATTTAATTTAATTTTTAAAAAAGGAACTTCAGAAATTTCACCTTCCTATTTGTGATCAATAAGAAGGTGAAATTTCTGAAGTTCCTTTTGTTTCTAAGGAGAATAGTCCATAAAGTTTAGAGGATATAAGACAGATTCAGTGCAAATATATCTAGTTTTATATAAATAAGCAACATACAATATTATCTGTTAAATTCTTACACATCTTTTTTTCTCTTTTAGAAGAAACTGCTGATTGGGAAAAGGAATTACAACAAGAGCTTCAAGAGTATGAGGTGGTGACAGAATCAGAAAAGCGTGATGAAAACTGGGATAAAGAAATAGAAGAAATGCTGCAAGAAGAAAATTAAACGTTTTCACAAAATCACTATAACCCAAAGCTCTTTTGGAGGACTGACATGGATTTCTGCTTTCATATTTTGCTTACAAAAATATCTTCAGAAGACATAAAAGAATCTAAAGTCATTATAATTCCATATGGGAATACAACCAGTATGTCTGTTCTTTATATGAGCAGTTTCTGAACTTCTATATTCTTCAAAAGAAAAAAAAAAGAGGAGGCAGATACTGCAGGTTATAATTAAAAGTGCTAACATTAATACATGAAGCAGTGGTTCAGTTTGAGGCATTTTTAGATGATCAAGAAGCTCTTCGAAGAGATTTCTAAATCTAAGAATTGCAATTTTTTTTTGTCCACAGCCTTCTGTTTAGGATGTAAAAATGGATGTTGTAAGTAACTTAGTCCTTGACAACAATTCTCTCTTGATATTTGCACTCTGATTCCTGTATAATCTGTAAATGTGTACTATTTTTAAGGTACTTATAGTTGGTAGATTTCACATGTATTTAACTTCCTTAATGTATGTAGCCAAAGAAATTATAGAAAACCCTACTGAATAACCTTCAAGGATTTGGTAAAACACACTAATGCAGAATCCAAAAGAAGCTGATTATTTATCAGTCAGGAAGCAAACATTTAAGCATTTAAATTAGTAGAGTTAGTAACTGCTTGAATTAAATTTGGGTTTGTTAATCATATTGAGATACTGCCTTTCCCCACAGAGAGAAATGTTTTAATGCATTCTTTCTGCAGAAGGTTGTTATGTTTCCATTTAATTTTACTGTCTTAGCTGAGAGCAAATTAAATGCTTCTCTTTAATTTTAAGTGCTGAAACATTTATGTGAAAACTTTCACTGGTTTGGATATCTTCATTAAATATTGTAAATATGTATAAGATTGGCTCATTTGTTTGGAGGGAGGGCAGTGAGGAGCGAATTATGCTTCAGACACAAATTTTAAAAATACACTTTTTCACAGTGCTTAAGACATAGAATTTAAATTTTAAAATAGGGGTTTTTTCTCTAAAAGGTTTTTGATTCTTCATAGGCATCTGGATGTTTCCTGTGGTTATACCATTACGTCAGTGTCTTTATATATAGATAAATTAAAATTTTATGTTCAGTTTGTCATCTATTTCATAAACTCCTGTGACAAAACATTAATGAAATTCCAAATACAAAGGAAAATGGGTAAAATTAAGTAGGTCGGAGCCATTAAGCACAATTGAATTATAGGCATGTTACATACAGTAAGCTCTGTCTTAATGACATAATTCTGCAGAAAACTTTTGTAAAGAGACTGAAGAGATTATAGCTGTAATTACTCAGTCAATATTCATCCCGTGGGAAATGAAAAGAGCTAAGTAGTTTCCACTGCTGTTACTGTAAGAAAGGGATATTTTAAATTGTCTCCATTAGCAACTTGGACAGAAAGTTCTCCTCTATTTCTCGTTATGGAAAAGGAATTGTTTTAAACCTGCATACATTTGGCTTCTCAAATTAGTTCATTGCCATATACTTTCTCAACTTCAAACCATTTTAAGCACAATTTGTATTTTTCTAGATTTTTTTCACTTAGTTTACAGACGTGAGGTAAGTCACAGTAAATAAGATGCACTTAAGGAGCTTTTATATCTGGGATTAATTAAAGATGACAAAAGTTAAATTTCTTATACTTATAAAAAGTATTCACAGCTCAGTGATTACTCCTGACAAATACAACTGCTGTAGATTTAAGCTGGAGATATTAGGAGCTATCTACTGTACAGTTTGACGTGGCACATCTAAAAAGATGGGTAGTTCTATTCTAATAGTAGCAAATATTCCCTGGATGACTGAGAGCTCCAGAATCACTGCTCCAAAAGTCTGCTTTCTTAAAAACAAACCTGATCATTCCTAATGTTTTCAGATGTATGATGGCCTTATTTGCATGGGGCTTGCACATCAAGTCTCATCTTTCTTTTCATGTTAGCATAACTTGTATAGTGGTCATAGATATTAAATTCCATTTCTCATAGAAGATGGTTTCTTCATATAAAATGCTCATTTTTCCCTTTTGTGTGAAAAGCAATTATATCTATAAAATAAAAGAAACCAGCCCACTGCTTAAATTTGCATTTAAAAAAGACAGTAATGTAGCAAGACTGAATCTGACTTGAGCTCTGATATTTAAAGTCTCTTATCAAAAGTCATATTAATATTTTCAAATCTGGGTATCTGGTTTTAAACTGGAAAACTGAAGTAAATTCTCCATAATCCTGCAGTTTTCAGGCCTGGCCTATGACTTTCATTTAGGTAGGTGCTACAAGTGCCTATCAGTTCTTATTGTGCATGGGAAGGGGGAAAGTTTCTGCATTCCACTTGCCACAGTGGAGGAGCACAGGCAGACCTTTTCATGTTCGTGGTGAATTTTGCATGCCTTTGTACCCAGATGTGTCATATTAGTATATTACATAAGCAAGTGTGTGTAATCTTTTCTTAACAAAAGATCACAAAATCAGAAGCACTGGGATGGTACAGATGCTAACATCCAGCAAAAGAGTGCTACAAAATGAAACCAAAAATGAATGTAAATAACATCATCCTGTGGATACAGTGTGATAGAAGGTGCAGTTGTTCAAAACATTGAGAAGAAGCTCTCTTGGAAGATAAACTCGCAGATTTTTTTAGTTAACTTTTGGGAAACAGGGCAAAGATCACCCAGGAATTATGTAGGTCTCTTAGAATAGCTCTGAGATACCAGCATTTCCACTTATTCTGTGCGCTGAACAATCATCTTCAACTATTAGTTTATAATTCCAGTTGCTATTAGTTAATACCTGTATGGAATTTTAAAAATTTAATAATCTGTCCTGGAAGAAGAGGAAAGGTTGTCAAATCTGGAAATAAGAAAAGTGTAGTGAAAAGTTCCCCTATGTTTTTATGTGATCACTTACAGATGATCTGTTATCAAAGTTAAAACTTTCAGTTTCCTGAATTGTTCTAGTAAACCTCTAGTTTTTTTATTTTTTGTCTCAGTATTTTTTTCCTTGCTGTTTAAAAACAGTGGTCTTGGTGGTTGGTGGGGTGATTTATGTCATACTAAAGTGCAGGATGTCAATTTGAACCTCGTGCATTTAAATAACCCTATGTGCAGGAATGTGTTGCTGGACTGTGAGATGCATCCTTGAACTGTTGGCCACTCACATATTATTGACTTTTACCTTGCAATATCTATTGATAGAAAGGAGCAAAGTGTGTCTGGTTACTTCTCTGGGCAGTGCTAAGCTGTAGCAGCTGCATCAGGCCCTCAGTCCCAGGGCTGTGTCAGGAATGTGGTTGTACCATTGATGCCTTTTTCTCTGGTCCTAAAAATATGAGCCAGACACAGTTAGGGTGATAAAAAGGGGTACCTTTATATAAGGATCCTCAGGTGCACAGCTGGTTTGGTGGAAAACCCTGAAGATGCATGCCCTGTGTGACATGTGTACAATTTTTATAGATTTTGTAAATTGGCATACCTGACAAGAGCCCTGCAATTAGCAACTGACCTGGTGAAGTAATCCCCCCAGTTCTAGTACCTTCTAAATTCTCCCCACCTTCAGTGGGGACCAGGCCCTGTTTACAAAAATATGTCTCAAAAAGCTGTTTTCAACCTTGTTTCTAAGGACAACCAAGACAGCATAGGGATCCAGGAACTTGTTTTGTTTTCCTGCCTAGGAAAATGCTGAAGTTAAGCTACAATAAGAAGCTACAAATATATGTGTAAAGAATACAGACAATATATAAAAGAAAAAAAGGTAAAAACCAAAACCATTCACCACCCTGATAATGGTCTGGGTTTCAATTCAGCAGAAGTCAACAGGATGTATTCTCTGGCCTGACATTATGTCTCAGTAAGAGCTGAGTGATAGATCTGTAACAGCAGTACAGTAGCCTAGCCTTAAATAACATTACCCATTAGTAGATTTTTCTTCCAAAATACTAATTTCCAATGCTTTTCTCCTTTGTTTTAAATATGTGGATTGTTTGCGTGTGTTAGATCATCATTCTAATTTTTTTTTAACAAAATGGCAAGTCATTTGATTTCTTGCTATATTTTTTGTATACATTACAGTTAAGATGGAGAAAACAAAAATTTCTACAAAAATATCAGAAGACATGTGTGGCTCTGTTTTATTCTCAGTACAGCCCAGCATTTCTTATTGGTAGATCAAGACCATGCATACATATAAAAGCAAACCCACATGTATTATAGTGTCTAAATATATTAAAGAAATTATCATGTACTTTTCAGCTGTTACTTTGAACTAGATACCATTGAAAGACAAAGTACAACCAAAATAATTAGCATTAGTTTGTCACACTGTTATTTGTAATGAGATGACTCTGTAGAAATTAAGAATGAAATCACTTGCTTTGTTTCCTAAAAGATTGGTTTTCATTATAACAGGTTGGGACATTTTCCTTTGCTAATTCAGGAATTCATGAATCTATAACAAACCTTTCCAGATAAACTTGGGAGGTAGAATTACCCCAAAACTACATAGGCATATAGGTTATTGTGTCTCGGTGTGATTCTGGCAAAGGAGGGAAAGACAAGAAAAACGCCTCTAATTAAGGGCTGTATATAAAATTAGAAGAATAAATATTTGATGCCCTCTTTGATATATGATGGTCTAAAGAAAACTGTGCTTAGTGGTTTGTTTTTTTTTAACTTGTCTGCCTGCATAAAACCTTAATTCTGCAGTTGCTTTTATTTATTTCTTCTCATGGCTATGGTTTCCATACAGAAATGTGAAGGTTGAAAAGCCAGATAAAACTGCTGCTTTTCTGCATTTCCTCTCCTTCCCAATTAAATTTGTTTACCTCACAGTCAAATCATGGCCAGAGAATGGTTGATACACCCAGCTTCTTGTCCCACTTACTTCAAAAATGTTTTAATGCTGGCCTTATGCCCTTTGATGCCAGCAATTTAAACATCAAACAGTTTTGGTTGTGCTGTATCATCACCACCTTTCATCCTGTATCATGTGTAACAAGATTTTCAAGCCCATCATGTGTTGGGTGGATGAAAGGTCCTGTAAGGATGTTATTGGGGTGGAGAGGATGTGGAAACAACAATCTCATGGTGGGATGTAGTGTCAAAAAGTTAGTGGGCATGTTCATGAAAAAGCAGGAACCATTGCCTAAGCAGGCAAAAGTACTGGTGCAAAGGATCTTTCAGGTGGAAGAATGTTGTTATCCAACCCACTCTGGGTTTCTCTGGCTGTGGATGTACTTGGTAGTCAGCTGACATGTCTGAGCACATGTTGAAAACAGAATGGTTATAAGCAATTACAAAGACCACTAATAATGTTTGCCCTGAGTCAGCTAGCAAACTCTCCATCCCAGCCACTGTTCCCACTGGAGCTGGCAGGCACCCCAGCTTTGGAGGCCAGGTGCCAAGGGCTACAGGAGGGAGTGGTCTGCATCCCCTTGGGCTGGGGAAGCAAGAAAGAAAGAAGAAAATCTCCTGCATGTTTAAGGCACAAGTGCAAGAGCAGCTTCTGGCTGGGATGTCAGCCCCCAGCCTGGCTGCTGTAAGCCAGGAGAGGTGCAGTTTCAGAGTGAGCAGTGCCAGGCTCACCCAAACCCCACACCAACCTCCTGCCTCCTCCCTGGGGCCACAGCTCCCCTTCCTGTCCTGATGGCTGACATCCCAATTCTATTGCCAAGTATGTTTGCACAAACATGCAACTGGCTATTGTTCTTATTCGTAGAAAAATGCCGCTCTTTTTTAGAACTAATTCATTACTTCCCTGGTATTGTGGAGTAAGAATTTAGTGATGTGTGAAGGGGACAAATCTTTTTGATTTTGAATTTACCTGAAAAATGTGTGACATAGGAGAAGGACTTGACTTTGCCTTCTTTCTATGTCCCACAAATTAACTTTCTTGAGTCAAGTGAGAAGTTTCAAACTTCACTCTTTTCAAATTTTAATGGGGGCAGTTTTCCATATACCAAATAGTGTGCAGCAGCTTTCTTCAAAACTCACCTTTGGAGGTCATTCTCTGGATGTGAGGTGTGACAAGCAACAAGCACATACAAGAAAGCACCACCCAGCTGACACATCCTGGTTTTATTTTGTGTATTCTCTTCATCTCGTTCCACATGTACCTCAACTTCTTATTATCTGTAGCTGTATATATTCAGCCAGTACATGTTTGTAGTGTTGTCCACAATGGACCCAGGCAACTTCCCTAGCCACCACTGAATTTTAGGATCCTGTAAAGGCTGGTGATTCAGGTTGGGTTTTTTATTTGTTTGTATTTTTTTCTATTTCCCTCCTGCCTTCATTTTAATTTTTGATTAGTTATTCTGTGAAAAGTAAAGTTGGAAGAATTACTGCTCCTACTCAGTGTCATGGAGGGAAATGTTCCAAGAAAAATTCTGATAGTCCTTACCTTCTCCAAAATTTCAATAGAAGGAATTAGCATAATCATCATGAGGAAAGGACAAAATTAAAGTTTCCTGACTGCATTGCATGTTGTAACAATGCTGTAAGGAAAGAAATACTATCTTTATTTCACAGTTTCTCAGTTGTCTTTGGTTAAAGATTGGAACGTCTTGTCCTAGTTGCCACCTTGCTGATGTGTTTAAACATAATGGAGGAACTAATTTTTCTCCCAGTTGCCTGGGAGTGCCTCTGCAGTGAGGGCAGTGAAGCACCCAGGAGATGTGTCAACCTGGCTGGAAAGTGGAGAGGGTTCATGAAGTCAGACTACCCTTAAGCAGGGTGATAACCACATAACTTGGCTGTAGTTCATAAAAACAGAGTACTCCAAAAATTTGTAAAAAGTTGATGACTAAAGATTTTTACCAATGGATATTTAGTTATATCCCTAAATAATAATTTAAAACAACTAATCTTCCTAGAATTTCAGCTTCTTGCCTGTCAAAACTTGAGACCACTGCACCTTCTTGGCAGCAGCCAGCTGGGTGGAACAGCTGCTCCTGGTGCGTAGGATTGCACGAACAACCCCCAGCAAGGTCATTTACAGGGCACAGCTGAAAATATGTTCTCAGTACCTGTATTTACTTGCAGGAATGGAATATAAATTTCCCATCCTGTTGACATGCACTTTATTGGTAAGTGGGGAAGAGGGAAAGCATGTTCACATGAGCACAAGAAGAGACACAGGGAGAGAATGTTAAAGGTAATTTAAAATACTAAAAGTAATTATTTTCATTCAATTTCTCATTGTTATTCTCCAGAGGACAACAGCACTGCAGGCAAACAGTGGACCAGAGATCTGAGTCCTGATGGTACTTCTCACACTACACCTGCATCAGCTATCCTCAAAAAACCCTGAACTTCTAAAAAACTGACTTACTAGGAAGAGTACCTTTCTTTACAAAATAATTATAATTGATCTGTGTCACTTTATCAGCAGAAAGAAAACCTCAGACATGCAGTTCATGTGCGAAAAGCATTACTGCTGGAAATATATTTTTCAACATCTGATAATTTTTGAAGAAAACTTTTTTCTTTGACAGATCAGCCTTGTGCCTTCTTCTACTGCACAATATATGCTAACTTCCCTGGCACACAAATTCACCCAAAATAGGGCTCACAATTAATTTTCTTACAGACAGCAACAGCTCTGTGGTTCTTTATTCCATTCTGTCCAAGTAGCTTATATTTGCAATTAATCTTCCTTCCATTCAAAAAGTGTCTGAGAGGGGGACAGTGCAAAAGTAATTTATGTTTTGTAAATTTTTTGTACACATATAAAAAATAATATTTAGAATAAATAAAAAGTAATCTTAAGGCCCTATTTAAGTATTTCATGAGCTATCCTCAAACAGAGCACGTTTGATGACTGGATCTCTTGCCACTCTCAAATGGAAGGGGTGCACAGGGAAAACACTAAAACAACAAAATTCTGCAGGGGAAGAGGAGTGGGCTGTCTTCCTTTCTCCAAGAATTTTTCCCAGTATTATGCATGTTTGTAAAAGAACAAGTGTTTTGGGGTAACAAAAGTTCCATCTAAAGATCAGGATGGTACAAAAAATGTAAAATTATTTTTCATCTTAAAATTAATAGTTGAATACTTACTCTAGTAAATTTAGATTTAAGATGTAAGGACAAGGTATTTTAAGCAGTTACTGCCCCCCTGAAGCAACTTTATTCAACACCAACACTTGACCTATTCTCTGAAGTATTAAGTGCTTAGGGAGGTTTAGAGTGATATTTTTATTCAGTAACTCCAAAGTTCCCGTCATATATGGAGTGGGTAAGCTTATTTTCCCGGAAAGCAGAAACATATGTAATGTATTTCTACGATGTTTGTTTCTACCAGTTTGAAGTTATCCCCCTGCAGCTCCGACACCCGAGCCCCACGCGTGCACATGGCACGGACGGTGGCTCACGGGAGCGCAGGAGTGCTTTGGCAGCTTCATTCTCCGCTCCTGTGCCGAATCCCTGTTTCCCCAGACGGGACCCTTCATCCCGGTGTCCCCGAGCAGGAGGAGCCGGGGCCGGGCGATGGCTCCCAGGGCAGCCCCGGGGGCAGCGCTGCCGACAGCCCCGGCCTCGGCTGCCCCGCGCTGCCACTCCCGGCACAACTTCCTTGCGCAACTCGCTCTCCCCGCTCGCACGCCCCAGTTTTCCTGCAGAATAAGCAGCCGACTGTCACTGAGTATCTCCAGTGAGCCTCCCTGGCTGGACATATTCCAGAGCCGCAGTGCTCTGGGATGCCCCGCTCGGGCAGGTTGGACCAGGTGCCCCGCTGTGCTCCCCTCCAACCTGACGCACTCTTTGATTCTGCTGATCCTGGCCGCCCCGCCCGCTGCCCCGTCACGGACACGCCGCTGAGTTGGCCCCGACTTCAAAGCCGTGACCGAGGCAGGAACAGGGACGAGGCAGTCGGGGTTCCCCAGGGAAGGGACCGGCCGCCACGGGCCATGCCGCGTCCCCGCGCCTCGACGGACGGACTACAACTCCCGGCACGCCCCGCGGCAGGGAGGGCGCGAAGCCCCCCACGTGAGCCGTGGAGCTGCACGGCGATTGGCTGCGTCCGGCAGGGAGGCGGGCCCCCGGGGAGCACTTCCGGTGCCCCTCGCTCGGCACTTGTTTGGATGCTGCCGTCACATCATGGCGACGCGCGGGGGCGGCGGCGCGGCGGGACCGACCCAGCGGAGCTCGAGCCTCAGCGGCGGCGGAGACCAAGCAGCGGCGGCGGCCCCGAGCGGCAGCCCCGAGGTGAGGCGGCGGCGGCCCGGTCGGGCCCGGCGGGAGGGAGCTCCACCTTCCCCGCCCCGCCGGCTCGCGTTCCCCGCCTGCCCCGTCCCCACGCGGCCGCCCGGCCCGGGCGCACGGGGCAGGGGCGGGCAGTGCCCGCGCCGCCTCCGCCGCTCCGCGGAGCCGGAATCTCGGGCTGCCCCCGAGGCCGGACGCGCCGAGGCACAGGCGGCCGTGAGCTCCCGGCGTGGCCCCCGGGGAGCCGCGCTCGCCCTGCGGGGTCGGGAGCGGCCCCTCGGCGCTGCCCGGGCGGCGCGGGGCGGTCCCTGCCGAGCGCGGGCCGCCGGGGGCGGCAGCACGTGGCGGGCCCGGTGCGCGGGGGGCGGGAGCTGCGGGCCGGGGGCAGGAAGGGATGCAGGATGCCCCCCCAGCCTCCCGGGGTCCCGCCGCTGCCCCCCGGACCCTCTGGGCTCGGCCGGGGTGTGCGGCGGGAGCGCACGGCGGCTCTGCCCGCGGGGGTGGCGGCAGCGTTCTCTTAACCTCCGAAATAGTAAAAAAAACCCTATAAGGCCATTTTATTTCTTTTTTCGTTTTCTGCCGAAACCACACTGAGAGCAGGGCTGTTCCCGGTGATGTTACAATAATTTCTGGTTGCAGATCCGTGTAGGGAAGAGCTTAAAATACCTGTGCCTGGTCACCCAACGGCAAAGACTTAAAATATGCTGTAATTCAGCTGCTGTGTGTAATATCGGCTCGGTGTTTAATGTGACAGAGCTGCCTTGCTAATCTCGTGTGCTGCTGGAGTATCTCATCCTTTGCTCTTACATAAATTCAAGTGGCTTTTTAGTGGTAACTTTTTTCCGTGGTACAAAGGATAGCATCTCAGAAATAGTGACTTCTTAGTGGTGGTTTATTTTTGCTGTTAAAAAGGTCTAGGAAGCGATGGAGCTAGTTTTCTTCACTGAAAAGCACCGTCCTCTGCAGTGTGGTTTTTTCAGTTCTTTACTAAGAAGTAACTTGTAAGTAACTTCGGTGTCTATTATGAAAGCAGATGATGATGATGTTAAAAAAAATCCCTGTGATCCATATTTTTTCAAATACAGTGGAAAGGAATGTAATTATTTTAAAGAGGTGAAATATGGCAGGCAATGTTAAGCAAATTCTACATTCTCTTGTAGATTTCCCTCCCCCTGCCTTGATATTATTTTTAGGTTCCTTGTGACCTGTTTGCATTGGGAATTCAGAACCTGTCTACCCTGCTTTTTCCAGAATCATACTGTGGGTGACTACAAAACTATTAACTTTATAGTAAAGAGGAAGTGAAGCCTCATTGGTGGAAGTGATTCACACTATATTAAATGTTTTCTTAATTAGCACCTGTCTCAGATGTTTATATTATAAAAGGTCTTGTTAGATGTGCAGCACTTTGTCCTGTGGGTAAATGCCCTGAAAGCTTCCATGTAAGCTTTGAGTTCCTGCAGTGAATTTTTTTGCTAGAGTTATAGGAGGTGTTTGTCATGAATTTTTTAGGTTGTTTTAAGAATCTCTGGCAAAAGTAGATTTTATATAAAAGCAAAAGCATGACAGAGTTGCTTGGCAAGGTTCACTCTGCTACTTACTCTGTGGTTTAAGTATGCAGTGAAAAAAATTCAATAAAATCAGTTGATCTAAAACTAAAACCAGCCAAAATGATCATCATGGATGCCAGGGATGGGAAAAAGGTAAGGATAGGAAAGGGTAAGGATGAAAAGAAATAAGGGGACCCTCCTATTGAGTCACACGGTTCAGAGTGAATTCCCACCTGCCAAATTTAGCCCCAGGCCTGGCTGATAGTTTAGGCACAAAAGCACTTGAACTTAACAGCAATTAATCGATGCCTCCAGTTAACCAATTTAATAAAATATTCTGTAGAATTTACTATCAGTACAACATTAAGTCCCAGACCTCACTCACTCACAAATGTGAAGCACTTAAGGATCTCAGAGAGCAGCATTCACAGTACGTTTTCTATAGCAAATATATTTACAAATATATATTCACACTGCACAGACACAGACTTGAAGAGTGTGTAGCAGGTGTCTGTCTGTGAAAAATTCCCCTCAGATCTGGGGAACTCACGGTTGGTGCCTTTCTGTGTTCTCAAGGGACAAAGAGCTGAGCCTTGAGGAGTGCTATCAGCCCAGGCTCCATCACCAGCAGTTGGCAGTGCTCCTCCAAGAATGGCAAACACGGGAGTTGCTGGGTCTGAGAGCTGCCCCCCAGGGGGAAATGCTCCAGGGGAGCTCGAGGGATCTCACTAAGACCACTGTTTGTAGGGTCTCAAGAGAGAGGGCTTCAGTTGTAAGAATTTTTCATCCTGGTTCAAATTCGGATTGGTAATTTCCCTTGAAAGCCCCGTAACAAAAATGTTGTTCCACTTGTGTTGTTATTCATGTAAAACAAAAATGGTTTTCAAGGATGTTTGCTGAAAGCCATGAGCTTGTTAGACATCACTATTTCCTGGGAGCAGACAGTGTTTCTGATAAGCTCCAGATGAGCTTTTCCTGGGTGCTGTTTGTCACGGCCAAGGCCTTGGGGTGGTACTGTGGCCTGGGGTGGGGGTTTTAGTGCCTTCAGCTAAGTGAGGAAAGAGATGGTTGGGTTTTTTCCTGTTTGTGTTTGAGGTAAATTTAAAAGCTTTTCTTAAAAACAGGCATGTCATCTGTGTCATGAGGTCACTGAAAGAGCAAAAAAACCCAGTGTGGTTAAGGGTAAGAGGAAGAAGGGAGGGCTAGAAGCAGGGATCATGTGAGAATGTTTCTGAACCAATATTGAAGACCGGGTCTTGAATTATAAGGCCAGGAAACTTAATGGTGGAATTCTGCTAACAAAGAGTCTGTCTTGACTTTTCTGAAGGTAAAATACAAATTTAGGAAGTAGGTGTTTCTTAATAGTCGTCCTGCTGTGTTGGGACTTCTAACCTTGCAGTGCTTTGAAACTAGTGATGAGCAATGCTGCTGGCTCCTCTGTCCAGTGTTTTGAAAGTCGATGAATGAGTGCCCAGAACATAGTTTTTAGTGTAATGACAGAATGTGATGAAGTGTTTGTTTGAAATGACTTTCAGATCTCACAGCTGAGATCCTTATTCAGTGGGGAAGCCACCTCTGAGGCCATTAGGTTTGAGAAAGGTATAATTAGAACTGTGTGATCATTCAGATCAGTGAGCACAGTATAGAGAAGTATTGCATAGAGAAATAACCTCAATAAACTAGTCTTGTGGTCAGAAGCATCTGAATAATTGTGTCTAGACCAGTGGATGAAGATGCACCTGCTATAAAATTCAAACTCAAATTTTGTGATGTCCTAAAATGGTGGTTTTCATGCAGAAGTTGTAAATAAAATTATTCTTTATTTAACATAACTGTTGAAAAATCGATTTGAGGATAAGTGTATCACATAAATGTTTTCAAAATAAGCTTCTCTGTGTTAGCAGGAAAAAGTAAATTGCTGGGATGCAGGAAGCTTAATATTTGTTATGAACATACACATTTGTGATAAATATAACTTACCTTTTTTGCTGCTTTTTTTTTTTTTTTTTTTTTTTTACTGCAGTCAGGATAAGGGGTATAAGGCTTTTATGACCAGTTGGATGTGAAGCAAGTTTGGAAATGTAGTCAGCTGAACAGTGTTATTCAGATTATCTCTTTTGGAGTCTGATGTTGAGGAATTGATTATATATTTATTTACATAGGTTGTCATCACAGTTGTGAAAATGTGTTTTATGTACGTGTGCTTGTTCCAAAGCTTCCTGGGTATTTCCTGAAGTATTAGCTATTCCACAGACTAAGGGTGGAAGAGTCTTTTCACAGCACAGTCCAACTGCTACTATGGGGTATGTAGGAGTTGTTTTGATAGATTAATGCTAGTGCGTATGTTTCTTAGGATAATTAGCTAACATTCAGGATAAAATTGATTATGATGCAGTTACTAATCGGGGGGTTTTTTATTAAAAGGTACAGAGAAGTATTTTCAGGTGGTTTAGGGAAAGATTGTGTATGTGTATGCACAGGAATATGGAATGCAGGTAAGCATGGTACTGACAGTATAGCACAGTATATTTAGGCATAATGTGTAGCATAGTGTGCTGTAGACTTGTGTAGGTGTAGAACAAAAAAAATAAGTGGGTTTGTGATACGTTTTGGCATGGTGGTAGGACAAGTTCTGTAGGACAAGTGTCTGTTCTGTCCTTATGTGCAGTGCATGTTCCTGAAGCTGAGCTGTTTGAAGAAAAGCTGGCTTAGGCTCTTGTGATCATAGTAATTTTCATATATGGGGTATGTGTCTTGTCTGCTGATCTTTTAGGTATGAAATAAGGTAGAGTTTTCTTGATGTGCATCTTTTTTGATCAAGGTTGAAGGAGCAGAGCAGAAGACTGACTGAAAACTGGGGTGAGCAGGAGCAGCGTTGCCAGTAATTTTCCTACAGTCATCTTCAGGTGGTTTGTCCTGTAACTCTTAAGCAGCTTGAAGATGACATGGTTATTCAGAAATGTCAGCATCCTGTAATAGCTGGTTTCACAGCTAGGTAGGTTGCACATATCGTAGAGTTTTGATAAGTTTGTGATCTTACGAATTTGCACGTTACCTGTGCAACATAGTCTTTTTGCCTCTGTAAATCTTTCTAGACATATAATAGTCTGGGTTGTCGGATCAGGAGCCACCTGTGGTTGAGGATGGCTGGAAGCTGAGAGGGGATGGTAGCAGTTAGAAAAGGTAATGGTGATTTCAGTAGAAGGTCTTTGCTGGGGTAGTTTTGTTTTGGTTTTATTCAGTCAGTACTGAATCAGCACTATTATACAATGTGCTGTGGGAAGTGCTCTGTTCTGGATGGAATGTTCAACTGAGAAGTTCACTAGTCTGATGAGCACACATTTGAAAAGATGAGAGGTAAGAGTTAGGGTTGTTCTCACCATTGCCTCAGTAAGGAGGGAACAAGTTCAGTGATTAATACGGGTTAGTACTTCACATTCTCAAAGTGTTGTTTCTTGTTCCTATACTCCAGCTTGAAGCTTGATACAGACCAAATCTGAAACTACCTGCAGTTAAAGTGTTTTAAGAATAGCATTGGGTGTAAGAGGGGTGTTGAGACTTCTGGCTAATGGTGTTAATATCTAAAGTTACAGCTAATGTAGAAAATTCTTTGTTAGTCATAATCAGGAAATCATCTAGATATTTGTTTGTGGCCCCTGTCAGGCAATAGCAGACTTGTGTTTTTTAAAATGAAAACACTTTTGTAATTTAGGTTAAATAAGTTAGAATTTTAGTATGTTGTGCCACTACTCAGATTTGCTAAAACTTATGGGCTACAACTTGACAGATAGATTGAGTTTTAACTTAAAAGGAAGGGGTTTTTGTGTGGGTTTTTTTTTTTTTTGTCTGTGTATGCTGTCAGATTGTTCTAGCTGCTGGTAGAACCATTTTTTGGTACAGTATTCTAGTTTGTGGTCAACAATTTGTAATTGTACTTAAGAAAACTGGATATTTTTACAAAGCCTGTCTGCTGCTACACTGAGCTTTGGTTTTGCCGGGAGCTTATTTGCTTGTCAGTAATTTGGATTTTTTCCATGTTCATGTTTGGAAAACCAAAAGAAGGTTGACAAGTTCTGTATATTTTCACCATCTTTATAATTTTCAAATGTGTTGGAGACGTACAGGACTTGTATGCAAACATTTTTCTTCATTTGAGTATTCTGTTAGGTTATTTCTGCCTTTTCTGTTAGACTTTAGAGAGTGAGTCTGAAATTCTAAAAGTCCTTGTGGCTTTTTTTGACAAAGAATAGAGAATACTCAGAGTTTAGAAATTATTATTGTCAGTAAAAAATCGAACTGACACCTAATTTGACTTCAACAAAAAGCTCTGCTGAATTAATGAGGTGATGGTGTTCACTTCCTGAAAGTTCCAGATGCTTTAGAATATGCATGTGAATTGCCAGCTCTGAATTGACATTTAGGTTACTATGATGGTTTGCTCAGAAAGAGATGGGCATTTCATGACTTACTGGTCACATGTATGCCCCTGCTAGCAGTTGTTCTTTTTTTCACTGGAAACAACAGAAGGTTCTCCGATAAAAACCTGTGAGATTTTTTCAGTTGACTAGGTTTGAAGCAGTCACAAACTCACACAAATGTGGTCCTTCAGTAGCCAGAGTTAAGTGTGTACCTGTGGTGAGAATAAGGTATTGTGTGTTTAGTTCTTGTGCTCTGACTGCAGTTACATTGGCTTTTATTTTTTAGAGGCTCTCGTGCTTTGGCTTCTTTCCAATCATCCTGCTTCCCCTTCTGTTGGCAGGATTGCCTATTGCTGTGCAGTGAACTGGGCTGAGGAGCTGATTTGGCTGTAAACTCTGTTAGAACAAGTTGCACAAACGTTAGTGCTAGGCCAGAGGAGCTTGGGCATTGCTGCTCTTCAGTATGTGACTGCAGCCAGGCAGGCTTTCTCACCTTCTGCTGGAGTTGCTGGCAATTTTCTGCTCTGCTTTCAAAGAAAACCCTCCCAAGTCTCTTTATGGATATCAAAGTCTGGAAATGCTTCATGCTTTTGGGTGCCAAACCCAAAACTTTGAGTTTAAAGCAAACTTTCTGTATGTTTTGCAAGACTACTTGGGTACAAGTGTCTGAATCAGAAGTTCATGTTCTATGCAAATAAAAACCCTGCAAGTTTCAGCTGTTCTCTTGGTACTGCAGGTACTCTTAGTATCATGTTGTGTTAGAAGAATCTGACCTTTCTTGTCTTGTCAGCTTAATGTGACACAGTGTCTTCAGCTTCTGTGTAAAACCTGGCTTTTACACAACATCTGTGCCATGGCTTCAGCCATTGGTACACACAGAGAGGTGAAGAGAGCTGTGAGCTGTGTTGTTTTCACATTCTTGTGTTTTCACATTTCTTGTTCTTTCATGTTTATTTGACTGACCCTAGAGGAGTAAGGCTTTCCTGGAAGACCTACAGTTTAGGACAAGCCAAGGGGAAAAAAAATTGGCATTTTACAGATGACTTTTTAGAGGTGTAAAATGTTGTAATTGGTTATTTGTTCCAGCAGTTCAATTACTGCATGACCTTTGTAGGCATTTATCAGTAAGTTGTCTGCCATGGTTAGAGAATCAAACTGCAGTGCATTTATGTTTGTCCATAAAGCATGTGCATCGTTTCCACGCTTGTAAAGTGAATCTTCCTTGGAAAGTCAAAAGTCTGTAGAGATTATTTGCAGTTAAAAAGCTTACTGTCCTTTGAGAAAGACACTGTGTGAAGTCCATCTCCTCAAGAATGAATGTACCTTGAGATAAGGTCTGAAGAAAGTGACTGGCTTTAAGAATAGAGAACAACAAAGCTTTATGCCTGAATATTAAAAAAAAAAAAAGATGTATTTGTTTAATGATTTTTAAATAACCTTTTCAAGCATGCTGAACAAATTTGGAGTTGAAATACATCTCACAATATATTATGAGTGTTGGCTGCATTCCTTTGATGTTGGCTGATTCCTTTTGAAGGGGAAAACAGTCCTGTGCAGAATATAAAACCCAGTGCAAACCCCTGGCTTTAAGAATTAACACATTTTTATTAAGAAAATGCAAGGTAATCTGATATTAATTTGTGCTTTAACAGCATAACTGTGTATAAACAACCTCTGTTTTTACAATTCCTTGGGATTTTAAGGAAATTTACGTTCAGTCCACTGAAAATAAATCAACATGAATTTTACTTTGGCAGTGAGTTCAGCTCTGCTTATTGTGCTTTTAACTGTCCATGTACGTTGTATATTGGGATTGCAAATGGACAGAAAAAAAACCATGCAACTTTCAAGTATTGTCTTA
This sequence comes from Zonotrichia leucophrys gambelii, assembly GCF_028769735.1. Classification (NCBI taxonomy): domain Eukaryota; kingdom Metazoa; phylum Chordata; class Aves; order Passeriformes; family Passerellidae; genus Zonotrichia; species Zonotrichia leucophrys. The sequence goes on along the minus strand of NC_088169.1, from coordinate 17,518,002 downwards.
AGTCCCAGCCCCTGCCGTGTAACCAAATGAACAAAACAAAAGCACACCCAACCAAACATCCTTACAATTCTCATCAGCCTGAAATGTTTCTAGAAATTGACAATGTTGTTCAGGTGATTGAGAGAGAAGTCTGGAAGGGCTTAACAAACTACACAGTATTATATAGAGAACTGCTCTAAAATATGAGTGTCACAGCAGTGTTATAAAACAACTGGTGATGGTTAACCTTTTGGTTAAGTGATTAAACATTTAGCATTTTAGGAAATCTAAAGAGAGAAAGTTCTGTTTAATTGAGCAGAAAGAATATATTCTTAAAAATCATAGGCAGTAGAAGTCCAAGCCTAAAGTCAGTTAGTATTCATCTTTTTGGATAATTTCATTGATGTGAATTTCATTTAATTGAATTTTACAACTTCAGAAATGCTCCTGGTCCTGTTTCTCGTTCTTGTTGTAACAACCAGTCTTCTCCAGTTAAGAGCTGACAGTTGCATTTGGCATTGTGATTGAAGTAGTTCAAGCTCTTTCTCTGTGCCATTAAAACAATTTATTTTTGTATTCATTAGACTTCTTATGAGGATTTCTGTTTTGCATTTTACCCTTATTTGTCTATGGAAAAGAAGGGGGGAAGTTGTCATTTTAAACACATTTGCTTAACTGTTCACATCCATTTCCCTCTTTCCATTCTGAAGGTGGTTGGTGGTGCCATGGAAGAAGCTGGATCTGGAGAGATGGGAATGAATAACCAGGATCAGCTGGTGAAGAGCAGGTGCCCTGAGCTGTCTGATACAGCCTTGCAGTATCCGCAGCCCAATTGCTGCAGCCTGGAGAGCACTGGCAGCTTGGAAGAGGCTGAGTACATCCCAAAGAGCAGAAAGCACCCGGGGCCCACGGGCTGCTCCCAGGAGTGCCGCGAGGAGACTCCTGGCAGAGAAGAAGCCCGAACTGACCCACCTGATGGGCAGCAAGATCCAGAGAGCGAAAAACACAAAGAGAAAACCTTGGGTGTGTTCTCTTTGGCGTTCTGATTTTTAATATAGTATTTTTAGAAAATATTTATAAAATATTTATAGTATTTCTGTAAAATAGCTATGGATTTGCTCCTTGTCTCAAATTTACTCTGTAGCCAAAAACTTGTCACCCGTAACAGGATATTTTGAGAAACTGTGTGTGCACTTCTTCTTGGGAAAGACAGTTCTTAATGCATATGTAAGACTCCTTCAGCTGGCAGTGCTATTTTTACATGAACTTTAATAATAATGTGGTAATTGCTAATCAACTTTTTTAACTTTCTGGTTTAAATCTGGGATGGCAGTGTTCAGTGCTGCCAAACACAGCTGATAATTACATTCTTAATAAGCATTTAGAATTTATCTGCCAATACTTAACCTTCTAGATTGCATTTTTTCAGATTATTTATTATCTGTGCAATTCTAAAACAAAAATATTTTTGTGTTATATATTAAAATAATTTTTGCTCTCCTAGTTGTTGAATAGCAAGGCAAATAGGGCAAGATGAATTTCTTCTTGCTGATGACATCTTGTGATGACTTCCCATTTGTCATCTGTTAGGATTATGCAGCTGTCAAACCAGGGAACAACTTAAATCAGGCTAATTTCTCATGGATCTATATTTTACTTCTAAGGACAGGCTGCTTTTCTGGTATGTGGTTTTTCTTCCTCAGTAACATTGTCTATCATCCATTTCATAGGAAAAGAAGTGTTATTATTAATGCAAGCCTTGAACACGCTTTCTACTCCAGAAGAAAAGCTGGCAGCTTTGTGCAAGAAATATGCTGATCTGGTAAGTAATTCGTAAAGATAACAGAAGTTATTAATGTGTTAATAGTAACTATGGAATGCAAGAACAACTAATGAAGGACAGTTAATGATTTTGAGTATTTTACAGTGTTGGTAAAAAAGACACTCAGGCTGACTGAGTATTGCTTCAGCCAGACTTTCTTGTAGTCATTTCACTTCTACATGACTGCCCAAATCCAAAGAAAAAACAGGTTTTGATAACTTGGTGTTGAAGCATAATACTAGGATTAACAGAAAAGTTGAGTTCTTTTGGGAGTAATTGATAATGCTTTTGTGCTAGTGTTTTATCATTTTAGGATGAAGGGAAAGAACATACTATCACACAGAGATTTGAGAGGGAGGGAGAATGTTCAGTTATATTTAACTGTTTAGTGATTTTTGGAAAATGTAAGATGTTGGAAAGATCTAGGTTTAATTTAATTTTGCTTTCTGATGATGTGAAGGAACAGAAAGAAAGGGTTGCATTTCTTCAGTAACAAACCAAAAAGAAGCAGTTCATAAAGTGCATTCCCACCTCAAGCTGGTAATTCTCTAAAACAATTGATCACAAAATTGTGGGGTTCATAAGTTTACTTTTCATAATTTTTCTAGAGGTAACAACGCTTGACTCATTTTTCGTTAGACAGGGACAGACAGGAATGGAAAGACTGGAAATCTTGTGTCTCTATGTTTTCCCACCGTATTTGTAGTTATAAAATGAATGCCAACTAAAGAGATTACAAAAGACTAAGTTTTCTCTCTGTAGCTGTCAGATATTTCTGAAAATTACATAATGGCTGCACAACATGGCATTACTCTTCTGTAAGAATTTTTTTTCCTATGAGATTTATAGTGTCTCCAAAACTCTGAGGATGATCTAGCAGGTGGTCTTTTTACTCACAGAGGCATATTGATTACTTCAGAAGAGACTTAGATTAGTTCTGTTATGGAAATCCTGAGTCCTCCATGGAGGTCTGTTACATTTTTGCTTTGTTTTCCTTGCTCTCTCTCACATGCTCTTGGTTCATGTGAATGCATTTCCTTTAAAGCCAACAGCGTCTCTAAGAAGTCACTTTTATTTAAATGAGAAACAAAAATAGTTCTGAATTGTAACTCAAGGATGGGGAACCCACCTAAAAATGAGCTTTGATATTGTGAGAGAAGAATGCAGTAGGTTAGTTGTTCCTTATGAGCAATTGTTTGTGCATGTGATGCCTTTTCTATTTAAGCAAACAGCTCATGTGTCACCTCACAGTGATGGTGAGGGCCGGCATGAGGAGCTAGGCCAGTATGAATCCCTCAGTTCTGAAGAAAGAAAAGAGCCTGCCCTGTTTCAGTTTGAGTTTTATTATTACTGGAAAGATCTCAAAACTAGGGAGCAGCTGGACCAAGTAAATTGTAATCTCCTTCAAGAGGCTTGGTAGTCAGATGAGATGTGTCCTCTTTAAGGTTTTTGCCCTCCCAGGAGCAGATCAGGAGACTGTAGGCAGAGTAAGCATTCCCAGTTGCCATCCAAGAAAACCACCTGCTTTCCTCACTATGCTCAGAATGACTGAGGAGCTGGGTGAGGGCTTGTCTGGGTGTAAGAGTAGCTCTGTTTCAGCTGAATGAGTTTGAGGGATGCCTCTGTTCCACTTAGAATGTTTAGGTTGGATCTGATTGTGTTCCTTTTAAGATGCATTCTTTTCTTCATGATAGTGATGGAGAACCACTGGCATAGGTATCAGCTTTAATGCCAGCAGAGGTTTGAACTGTTTATGACAGTGCACCTACAATGCTTTTTTTCTTTTTTTAAAGATTCATCATCTTTAAAGCTCACTGTCAGGTTTTTCAGTGGTGTCTCATGAAAAGGACTGTACAATGAAGGTAGGAATGCCTCTCTCCTGGCAAAAGATCTTCCACAATTTTTTTTCCATAATTTGGAATCTATCAGGAGATCAGCCTGTGATGCAGGAAGGTTTGCATCCTTGGTGATGCATCTCACACTGGCACACTTTTACAGGTCTGAAGTTTCATAGGTGTGTAGACAGCACAACCACTTGAAGTAGTGTTTTCTGGCCATGCAGGAAAAGGGCTTTTTGTATTTAGATATTAAAATACGCCCTTAACATTCCATTTCCCTAAACTCCATTAAATACACATTTAATTTACTGTTGTCATGGAGGTCCTTAACTTTACTCTTTCTTTTGTGCTTCAGCAGTATTTTGAGCTCTTTTAGAAAACCGGATTGTATTACTCTTCTGTCATGTGATGTTCCTCATTGCCAACCCTCTTTTCCTATGGTGTCCCAAGGCTGAGGCACTGTCTAATAAGGAGCAATGTAACACTTAACATTGTAGCCTTCTTTGCAAAGAAACAGCCCCTAAATAATATGGTTTCTCAGGGAGGCCAAAAATCAGATATAATGGAATATCTCTCTGAGATATTAATGCAAGAAAATTCTCTTCACTGGATATTCATAGAATAGATTTTTAAATATGTATAGAGTTTACCTGTGTAAACAGCCTAAAGGAAATAGGAAAAAAAATTGCTTCAAAGGGTTGAGACTGCAGATCTCTACATATGGACTATATAGTTGTAATAGTTACTGACTTGATTTGTCAGGGCTGCTAGTTTTGTCTGTTCTTTTCTGAAATACTGCAGAATTCTACAAACTTGCATCAATTACTGCTTCCCTCGGTAGGAGCTCCTGCTGACAAGGAACTCTACACAGTTCTGTGGTTTTCTTTTTGATAGCAAAAACAAGACCCGTTGGATAAACAGTTGTGTGTACTTTCAAGATAAGAGTGGGAAAAGTTGTGACTTGTTGAAAAGCTAGTCTCAGTTGGCTTTTAATTGTATCTGCTACATCTTCCTTTCAGAGGGCTGTTCTTAATCCTGCAGATAAAAGCAGGCTGATAGCTCATAGTCAACAAGAGGTACATGCCGCCTGTTCCTCAAAGGCAGATGTTAATTGGCAAATGGAATTTGTAAATTTTCATTTTCTGTCCTTATATATTGGAATTGTCTGGATGGATGATGGCAGTTTCTCTTTAAGATCAACTTGGGATTTTAATGAAATTTTATTTCCTTGCTTTCATCCAAAATGTTCAAAAGTTTCTTCAGTGTCCTCATCTAGATGCATAAAGATGTTTCACCTATGTTTATTAACAAATTTACTCTCTAACTATAGTTGGAGGAGAGCCGAAATGTTCAAAAGCAAATGAAGATCCTGCAGAAGAAGCAAGCACAAGTTGTGAAGGAGAAGGTCCACTTGCAGAGTGAGCATAGCAAGGCCATTTTGGCACGTAGCAAACTGGAATCTCTCTGTCGGGAGCTTCAGCGTCATAACAAAACTTTGAAGGTTAGTTTATTTATATAAATTGTATATTTATATAATGCTGGTGATGGAAATCTTACAGATCACTGCTTAAAATCAGGACTGCTGCTTTTTTTCCTTGTCAATTTGTCTGTTACCTGTATGTGTAGATGAGTGGCATGTAGTGTAAGCATAGCTGATTTTAAGGTAAGGAATACAGGATAGTTAACTTGCTGATGTTCCTTTCTCCTCCAAACCAATTCTTATTACTTGCAGTATTTGATCTTGTCATATTTGTTGCTGGGAGCAGTGCTGATAACTGCTGGGAAAAAATTGCACAAGTAAAATAATAGCAGCATGAATTGGCAGAGTAACCAAAAAGCTTAATTCTGTCAGAATATAATCGATGGGAGTGAAATGGAAGAGAGCCAAGATAAGAATCTGTGATTGCTGTAGAAAATTGCATTATAGTATCAGTGCTGGTTGTTACATCTGTGTGTATAAAGTGGGTAAAGCTGACACTTGCAAAGGTACTTAGCATCTTAATGTACCAGCCTTTGAGTAATGTTGTAGACACAAAAGTCTCTAGAAGTTTTGCAGTTTCTAGATTCTTTTGTCCACACGCTTCACATGGATACTCAGCGTGGCATATTATGATTGTGGCTTATGTTAGTTCTAGCACTCTAGAAATTGAAACTGTACAGAAGTGAATTATTACCATTGTTTCTGATTCAAAAAGTGCATGGTTTGACCTGAACACTTTTAATATTTTATATTTAAATATGTTATTAATATTTATCCATAAAAGGAAGAAAACATGCAACAAGCGCGCGAAGAAGAAGAAAGACGGAAAGAAGCAACTGCACACTTCCAGATCACCCTGAATGAAATTCAGGCTCAACTGGAACAGCATGATATACACAATGCCAAGCTCCGTCAGGAAAATATTGAACTGGGGGAAAAACTGAAGAAGCTCATTGAACAGTATGCACTGCGAGAAGAGGTGCTTACAGTACACTTGTAATGGGATTTTATTAGTTCCTTGATTGTAAGGATCAGATAATTGTTTAAAAGGGAGGAAAACCCCTCATGTTTTAAGCCATTTTATATATAGGTTTTGTAATTATTCTTTTTACTTCACTTCCGAGAGAAATTTATTAGATGTTTGGCTCTCTGTCTGCCCTTCCTGACTGGTTTTGATTATCTGAGTTCAAGATGCATTGGAGAAAGTTTTTCACAGTGAAAGTAATCAAATAGAAATACGTTGTCCAGAGATTGTCAAACCTCTGCCTTTAGACATATTCAGAGCTCAGCTGGGCAAGGTGTGAGTAACCTGATCAGGCTTTGAAGTTGACCCTAGTCTGAGTGGATTAAATGGCCTCCAAAGGTTACTTCCAACATAAATATGTATTAATGGTTGAAATTCTTCTGAATTATAATGGAAGGGATATAAGAGTTTTTCTGTCTTATTTCTTCCATTTCGTTAAGGTTGGGGTCTTTGGGGGAAGCTTTGTGTACATAGCTGCTCTTGTTGGCACAGAGCTGAAATAAGCTATCATGCTTTAAGAACATATTTGGCCTGGTGTCATGGAAATGTCTCTACTCTAGGGCTAACTGAGCTGTCTTTAATTGGCACCAGTTTGTGAGCTAGCTGCTCTAAGCTACAGTGATGGAAAACAGCCAATTCTCCTTGTCCAAGAAAGAGCTGAGCTGCATGGAGTTCTAAGCTAAGATTAGTTGGCTGGTTCTTAGTTGGCACAGGAGGTTTGGAGTATAATTTCTCTACTGTTTCTGAAAGATTATTTTTTGGTTTTGTTTTTGATCTGGATCAGTTAGTTAAAAAGCTCTCTGTAAGGTAATTCTCTACCTTTTGTAATTGTGAAATATTTGTATCTACCTTCTATATGTAGAAAAGACAGGAAGTTGCTTTGTGCCACTTTATGGATGGAAGTAAGAATGTAAAATGCAATGATTTGTGGGATTTCATGAGCTAAATTAATTGTTGTTGCAAACTTGGCTCATTTTGAGCTTTTGTAATGATGAAAACTAGAGCTTTTAGAAGTAACACAATAAGGATTAGAGGTAGATAAACCAGCTTTAGAAGCAAGGATGTAGACTGCTTTTTACAGGATTTTTGACATGTCTGGTGTGATGTGACTGATGGCATTGTACCAGCTTAATGAGACAGGCACCTGGTGTCCGTGAAAGACTAAAAAGGGTAATTACAGTTTATGGAGATAAAGAGGGAAAAAAAAAGACAGGTAAAACATGATCTTTCACCACTTTGTCTTTTGCATGAAACTTTTAAACAGTGTGCATCTCCCCAGACAGTACATTGCCTTCATTGACCAGCAGACTATGTTTGGCTATTATGGTTTTCTTTTTCCCTTTAGCATATTGATCAAGTGTTCAAACATAAGGAACTGCAGCAGCAACTTGTGGATGCCAAACTTCAGCAAACTACCCAACTTATTAAAGAAGCAGAGGAAAAACATCAGCGAGAACGGGAGTTTGTAAGTGAACTCTGTTAAGAGAAATAAAATCCATCAAACCAGACTTTTCCTGATTTAAAGCAAATAAAACAAATTGAGAGGACCATCTTTTGAAAGTTAGGGTAGATTTCAACAAGGACATTTGAGATTTAAGTTTTGTATATGATGCTTAGATTATTGATATCCATGCTAACAGCCAAATAATGTTACTTGTTTGCATTTTCTCAGCAAATATGCTAAATTTAATTTAAGTTTCTCTTAGATTGGGGAACATACTGTGAAACCCCAAAGGTACTTTCTGCAGTTAAGAATTATAACCTCTGGTGTTATAAGAGATAACAAATACAGAATAAAGCACTTTTTTTGTGCACTGTTTGCCCCCCAAAATGTGTTGATATTTTATTTGTATGTTGATAATCAGCAATATACTTGCAGTCTTCTGAGAAGTTTTCTTCCTATGAATCTGTAACTGCTAGAAAAAAAAGCCTTGTTTTTTTCTGTATAATCTTAAAATGACCATCTAGTGTTGGGTTCTTCTGGTTTATTGGAACATAATTTCTAAGTCATTAGCTGGTGAAAATCTCCTCAAACATGAACCTACAAAATGGTGTCAAGTTGAAGTAAAATTGGTTTGAACTAGTCTTCAAAGATAATATGGTGACTGAAGAAATGAAGGTGGAAAATAAATTAGGCTACAAATCAGTTACAAATTACATGCAGTTTGTTAATTACCTATTCATAATTTAGCAGTTCAAACTTGCTAGAGAAATAGAAATATTGCATCATGTTGCCAGTTAGAGAAACATTTCAATAAAATTCTGTGCGTGACATCACATGTTTTAAATTGTATATATGAAAATGCAGTGTAGTAATAAAGCCTGTGTGAGAAAATGTGGTTGAATAGCCCTTAGGTGGTGATATTGTTTGTTCATTTTTAATCATAGATTGAATTAAGCCATTTTTGGGAGTACTGTTTTTTCATTATATGGCTTTCTGCATTGTTTTTTAGCTGATAAAAGAAGCTACAGAATCCAGACACAAATGTGAACAGATGAAGCAACAGGAAGCTCAGCTGAAGCAGCAGGTATCTTTTTTTAATGGAGAGATCTTCAGTAGCAGTTCCAAAAAGAAAATACCAAGAGATTTTTGACTGTAGTGAACATCAAGCAACGTCTGAAAAAACTTAATATTCAGATGCTAGTGAAGAGTACTTTTTATTTTTTTTAATAAGTTTTAAATTTAATTTCCAGTAGGTAACTCTTCCGTAGTGAAGCTTGAAACATAAATTGTAAAGAACTGATGTTTTGTACTTGCTGTTTAATACATCTGGGAAGTACTGTTCCTGGAAGGTGCTCAACATTGAATTTCTGGAGTTAGTGCTCCTCTGAATTAATAGTGTTAATACTACAAAGACTGGAATGTAGGAAAGATTAAGAAGAAAAGTTTAGGAAAGTGTGACTTCTCTGAAAATACTGTTCTTTTGTGACTGTAAAGAGTTGTGTGGGGGCTTTTCCTCAGGGAGAGTTTAGAATCTGTTTCTTACTATTTCCATCACCACCTGTTGTGGAGGATTGGAGCAAGCAATGTCCTGTTTATCCCTGTAGTTATTCAGTTTAATAACCTGACTATCTCTGTCCACAGTCCCTGCTGTCTGCAAATTATTTTTCTTGTTGTAATGTAAATGCTGCAGCAAAATCCCCTCTGAGAGAGGAGAAATGCTCTGGTTTTGTGCTTTGGATCACCTTCAGTCATTGACTGCACGTGAGCTCAGCACGAGGCACAAGGAAATGGCAGTTCCAGCCAACACAGAGCAGTGGGAAGCAGTAGCTATTCTCTTCACTGTGTGGCTGTTACTGCTTCATTTGGGGTTTTATGTGAAGTCTCTGTCCTGGTTTCAGCTGGACTAGAGTAAATGTGTCTCTATTCTGTGTTTCAGATTCACTCTAACATTGATAGCACACAGATGTTTTGGCTGTTGCTAAATTGTGATTACTTTAAGTCAGGGGCTATTTTATGTCTCATGCTCTGCTAATGAGGAGGTACACAAAAAAACCCAAAAAACTGGGAGCACATCTGGGACAGGTAACCATGGCCAAAAGTCCAAAGGGATGTTCCAGACCAGAAAACATCATGGAGGCTGATGTGGGCTTGGGAATGGGATCTAGCGTTGGGCAGTAGGTGGTGAGCAGCTGTGGTGTGCATCACTTGTTTTTTGTATTCTATAATTGTCGTCATAATCTACTATTATTGTGTTTTACCTTTTTTCAATTACTAAACTGTTCTTACCTCAAACTACAGTTTTGATTCTCCTCCCCATCCCACTGTGGTAGGTAGTGGGGATGAATGGGCAGCTGTGTGGTGCCCAAGTTGTCTGCTGGATTTAAACCATGACAGTGTCTTTGAAAGCTGTTCCATGCCCTTTTTTCTCACATACTGTACCCAATTCTTTTCTAGCCTTTCCAGGAGTTAGGTTTAAAGTGTGTGTGTGTGTGTAGTTAGATGTAATATACACATCTCCATAGGAATATCCAGATACTTCCAAGTAGGTTATTTACCAGGCTTAGTCTTCTATTATTTTTTTCCAAATTGGTTACCCTTTATTTAAAATCTAACTGCCTCTTTTGTTATTTTTAATAGTTACAATGGGTATAGTTAGTGGTTTCTTGGGGACAACAGATTTTTTTGTAGAATAAGATGAGCTAGAACGTTCAGTGACAATAATGGCAAAGAGTCATAATGTACTGCTGACAAGCTATGCTAATTCCTGTTATGAAATTCCCTTTACTAATAGAGCAAACCACAATATTTCTATGCTCTTAACTGTATTGTCCTGCAACCCCCAGTGTAAGAATTAAGAGAACCTACTACTCTTTACTGAGAGTAAGAAGTTATTCTGAAATGTATTCCTAAAACATTAAATCACACACTGATTAGGAATAATTTTTTTAAAACTGTGTTATTAAACAGATTTTGCAGTTTTTTCTTGGTGATTTACCTTGTGGTGCAGGGCAAGAAAATTTTCTGTAATTGAATGTTAATGCTCTTGACTTTTAAAGGTGTCATTCTCTTCACTGTTCTGTGAATTTCTTTTCAATATTCACTTTCTTTGATTTTTGTTCACTGGGCAGATTACATTGGTTGTGAATGAGTATTTTGATTTCTGAAATCTGTCCTGTTTATTTTGTCCCAGCCTTGGTTATTAGCTTTGGCTGGTTACGGTGGAAAGGTAGGTAATGCCTGAGTTTTAATTCCACCAACCAGGTGCTGAATTTCCTATATTTGTATATGTCCACAGAATTTTTTTTTCCAGTGGGGAAGTAAAAACGAGGTAGTGATGAACTGTGATGTCTTCCAGCACTTTAATAAACACAATATTCTTTTTACTTCAGAATATATTGCTGTTCTACAAACACAGAACTCTACTTCACATGTAATTTGAATAGCAGGTCTGTGTGTTCCTCAAGTGGAAATTGTAGCATAGTTTAAAAAAATATAAGGAAGTTAACGTTTTACCATTTCTAGTTTCATTTTGCCACGTACCTACATATTTTTGTATTTGTATACACTGTTCAGATTAATGTGCCTGCCTTTTTTCCAATAGCTTTCTCTTTACATGGATAAGTTTGAAGAATTCCAGACCACCATGGCAAAAAGTAATGAGCTCTTTACAACTTTCAGGCAAGAAATGGAGAAGGTATTTATAGGATTACCTAGTTTCATAAAAAGTAATATAGAAATGCATGCTGTTAGTGGGTTGTGTTTTAGATTTTATAAGCATTGGCCTTCTGAAAATATAAAGAGTATTTTGACAATTTAATGTGGATCATAAGATAGGGTATAAGAATTATGGAAGGGAAATGTAATGTAATTTTTTTCTGTATTTTAACATACTTAAGTAATACTTAAATTGGAATTTCAGTGTTCTACCGAGTATTGGTTCTCATTCTCTTTGGCTGTGCTTATGTTTTAAAACTTGTTTTCCTGAAGGTTTTTATTACTTGTACTTGAAAGTTGATAGTCTGTTTAATTTTAGACTCAATATTGTTTTCTTTGAATGCAGAATCTGTAGTTGTGGGGTTGATTCTGTGCAGAAACACTTTCCCAAAATAACTTGTTCAAACTGGACTTGGAAAGTAATACAAAGTTGTCTAATTAGTCATGTAAAACCACCTATGTTGCAGCACAAGCCACAAAATTAAATCTTTTATTTATCTTTTGTAGATGACAAAGAAGATTAAGAAACTGGAAAAGGAAACCATTTTGTGGCGTACAAAATGGGAAAACAACAACAAGGCTCTTCTGCAAATGGCTGAAGAGGTAACCATCTTTTAAGCAGCACTGTAGTTCAGCTGGAGCTTGAGCCCTAGGAACTTCCAGCAGTTTTTCAGTTTTAGAGAACTGGAAGTAATACACTGCAGCCTCTTCTTGGACTGTCTGCATTATGTTTCGTGTTATGTGAGTTATTGTCCTCCTCAGGCATGGAAGATGAAAGGCTGCTATGTAAATCTAAGCTGATGGCACAAGAAGAAACTGAGCTTGGTTATTACTTACTGTTTAATTGATGAGATGTATATGAAATCATACAAGCTGAAGGAATTGACTGCATTTCAATATGCTGAGCAAAGTTCAGCCAATGCTGTGATAGAAATCTGTTTGAATGCACAAGACTGACATGAAGGGAGTAAGCCCCCTGCAACAGATTGATTGCTTGCTTTCTTGCATTGTGGCTGCTTTTGAGGTCCCAAAAGGCCATTACTGACTTTCAGGCTGGCAGGAGCTGCACAGTGCAGCTGTGCCTGCTCTGTCCAGGGCCTGGTTCAGGTATGTGAGGTCTGGCCTTGGCAAACAGTGCTTGGTTGAGTAGGATCTGCTCTAGTGCTGTTTATCTTTCCCTCCCTTCTTATAAGGAGCTAGTTAGGAGAGCCCCAAGTGTGGTGCATTCTGGCCTGGATTCTGCAGATGGATTGTGGATTTCTTATTTCTGTGCCCTTCTCCTCCCTACACTTGCCACTATTTGGGTTGTAGTTGACAGTGTTATGGGAGTTCATATCAGGGTCCTGGTTGATGCCCAGCCCTTTCTTGTAGCTAGCATTAAGTGGTTATGTATTTCCCCGTGCTTGTTTTGAAAGGCATCCATTGCCACTCCAGCTCCTGGCTAAGTGAAGTATTCTGAACAAATTGGTTCTAGTTCAGCTGGAATTTGGCCTGCTGGATTAATTAAGACTTAATATTCAGGATTAAATAGTGGTGATTCTTTTAATTAATTTAAGGGGGAAAATGGTTGTATCACAGAGTTTTTATTTCCTTTGTCCTTCAGAAAACAGTAAGAGATAAAGAATACAAAGGCTTTCAAATAAAACTGGAGCGTTTGGAGAAGCTCTGCAGGGCGCTTCAGACGGAAAGGAACGAGCTGAATGAGAAGGTGGAAGTGCTCAAGGAGCAGGTTTCTCTTAGAGAAGCAGATGTGGATCTGGCAGTGCAGGTGTTGCAGTCCTGCACCCTCAATTCCCATGAGGAGCTGGGAACTCCCATTGACACGGAACCAGGAATCCAACCCGATGCGGAATCACGTGCAGGAAGTAGCTCAGAAAAGACTGTCTCAACAAGTCCTGTTCCTGGCACTGAATCTGTAGACTAAAATGAAGTGTAAACACTGTATTAAGAGATATATTTTGTGTATAACTTTCTCTGTTGGTGGTAACTATTTGGTTTTGTGGTGAAAATTTTCTTACTTTTTCTACCATATCTGTATTTTCTTAGAACTACTGGACTTATGTGGTACAGGAAGCTGCATAGCAGCTTTAAATAGCTTAAACTATAAATTTTCCACAACTGTGTTGCACATCTGCCTCATTTTTTAGAAGAAAATATTTTTCCATAAAAGGATGCATGTGCGTTTCCTCCCCACAACACAAATCACTGTCATGGAAGACTGTGTACAGACCTGATATTGTTTGGGGAAAATGGTGACAGCAGGTCACTCTTTTGTTTTAAAGAACAGCACTCTAGTTTTGTTCATTGATTTGCCACTCAATATACTAAAGATTATCAATTTTCCAGTAAATTTATCTACATGAGGATGTCTAATGGCCAGTAAAAAAGTCAACTTTCCCCCTATATATGTTTTCATATATATGAATGAAAAAGCAAAGGTCCAGAATGTAGTTAAAAGTATGTTTAAAGGGTTTTATGTACTTTGTGGTATGAAGAAACAACTTTGAAATACATTAACTTGCAGCTGGTGAAACAGGGTGTACAGCTTTTTGCAGATGTCTCAGGGCTGTGTTGTAAAGGTTAGTTTGGACTATTTGACCTACCTGTGAACATGTTAAATATAAATATGTGGGAAAATGTACAGTGATGCTACCAAGTGGGATTTTGCAGCTGTGGAGCCTATTGCGCAGGTCTTGGTCACATTCTTCCCTCTTAGCTGCAGTGTGTCCACCACATGGTTATCCTGACTAGAGAAGTCCATTCGTGTCTGAGCAAACCTCTGGATTATCTGAAGAGCTGGAAAATGAGACACTTCCTGCTGGATGTGTGGAAGACAGGAGTCTGGCATATAGACTTCCTTTAATAGCCAGGTATGCAATGTATTTAAATGTTAGTTAAGGCTGTATTGGTTATGATTGAACATGAAGATTCAGATATGTCTCCTGAAGAACAACGTGGAATTTCCTGCACGTTCAACCTCAAAGCTGCACCAGTTGGCTGAGTGCCTTCCCAGGCAGGTTATCTGGTAAAGATGGTACTTCACATTCTCACACTAACATACCACAAGCACAGCCCCCTTGTTAACCTTAAACCATAGTGTATTTTCCTAGAAAATTTGATATCCACATTGTGACTTCTTTTCTTGCAAGGAACGAGGACCAACACTCATTTTTTGGCAAGGCAATGTGATCTAACTACATGCTACCCCTAACTTTAGTTCCCATGCATTTACTTTCTAGTTTTGATTGCTGTCATTTTAAGACACATGAACATGTGTAGCCTTTTCTGGTACTTAAAAGTTTTTTGCACTTACTTGGGAGGGGATTTCTCAGTCAAGCACATCTCAATGAGCTTCCTACCCCCATAGCCCTTGGCAGTTCAGTGGCTAAATTACTTGAATGTTCAGGCTGCACTGAGCTCCCAGTCCTTTTCCTGTAGTAATGTATGTTGAAATATCTTAGCTGTCTCAGAGAGAAAGGTTCTGTAGGGCCTAATACATGTGTTTTAGCTCATACCACTAAAAGGAACTGTGCAAAACCTACATTTCTGAAATAGAGCAAATGGGAAGCTGGCCATCCTAGATTGTGTGGGTTTGGTGTTTGTGGTCCAAGCACAATGCAGAAATGAAAAGAAGGTAGCAGTGAGCAGTCAGGTTCGATTCAGAGCTTTGAAATGCTGATCATGCAAACCATATGGCGTAAGAATAACTGGAAAGAAATATTTCAGATTTGCTGTTCAAATTACTTGCTTTATAGAATCAAGCTTGAGAAAACAGGTGTTGTGAGAACTGGTTTTCAGCAAACACTAAGTGTGATGTAATTTTCCTGAGGAAAAGCAAAAAACTTCGTATCTGGTGCATCATACCCTTGGCAAGGTAGGACATGCAGTTTTCAGTTTTTACAATTTGTTATTTGGACATTTGTATTCTGAACAATTCTTTCTGTAGTGCTTGTTTTGCATGGAGGCAAGAGTGAGTTTTTGGACCCTGCTGCAGGAATAAATTCAAGGGCTTTTAGAGACACGACAGATGTATGCAACAGCAATACAAGTATCTTTGACACTGGCTAAATATGTAAGTGAAGCTGAATGCCCCAAGTGAAAGGTTTTTAGAATGGGGATATTTTCTCTATTTTCTACCCTCAACATACCCTTATCATGGCAACTTATCTGGCCAAGGCAAACTGTATTTTGCTTCCTGAAAACAGTCAGCAAAGTTTCATACATTGATTAAAAAGTGTTGTTTTAAAAATACAGACTGATGTTAGGGATAAGCTCAGCACTGTCACTGATCTGCCATATTGCAGGCTATTGCACTGCCAGGCTGCAGCCAAAGGGGCTCCAGTAGGGTTTTTAAGTAAATTTCTATTACTGCCTTTCTCCCACTACTACAAACCATTTAACCTGGATGTGAACTGATGTAGCCTGAGGTGAGTGTGTCTAATTGTCAGAACTGGGGCCTGATGGACAGTTTCACCATGATTAAGCTGCAAAAAGCTGAATTGTATGTGATTCAAGACCCAAGTACGTGTATACACACACACGTAAGTTAGGGCTGTATCTGTATTGTTTTGTCCTTCCTTTCATTACACCTGGTTATGTTACAGTTCAATTCTCAGGTGTTGCAGAAAATCTACCTCTTTGGACTGTAGATGGAAATAACTGTGAAAAAAGTGATGCAGAAATCTAGTTTGTGCTAAACACACTGCTTTATTTTTACAACCCATGTCTGCTTTCATGAGGAAAAGTGATAAATGAACAGGCAGTCTTTGTTTTGCTTTTCAAAAACATTTTGTAGAGATTTTTCACTAATGTGAATCTGAAATTTTATCTACTCAATTCTGTATAGATTAAGTAAATAAGTATGCTTAATATATTGGACTCTGAGTTTTTCTTTAACATCATACTCATGTCTTGTAACTGAATCTGCTGAAACTGTATGTATTTGGAAAGTCAAGAGTGAAAACGAAAAGATGTGACATTTGATTTCAAGCATATTCTTGGAGGAGCTGCCCTGGGAGGGGGCTGCTCTGGGGTCATGGCAGTGACTTGCACATTGCTGGTGCTGTGTGGTGGGAGTAGCCTGGGGCAGGGGGGTGCTGCACTCTGCTCACCTCACCTGGAGTGTCTTAAGGTGAGGGTCACTTGGACCATGAAGGGCAGGAGCTCTGGCTGAACCTGCTCCTGCCTGCTTCAAATTCTGCTCATGCCTTCTCTCTCCAAAACTTTACCCATCGTAGTTCAGTTGGATGCACTGTAAAAAATGTGGGGATTTATGCTAAAAAATAAGGTTTCCTAGTAAGTTCATCAAGTGCTTCACATTCTGTCGTACTCTGTGGGGTCCTTTGTTCCTAATGTACACTCCCTCCCAGTTTCCTAATACTGAAAAGTGTTCTGTTTGCTTTTTTGGTATATACTCTAACATTTGGCAACTTCCCTAAACTGGGTTTTGTTTTGGAGCTGGTTTTGAGTTCAGTTTTCCTTTGTGTCTATTTTTTCTAAGTAGCATTTGGAATTGCTCTACAGTACCATACTCTGTGCTCTCTGACTCTTTGCAGATAGCATTAATTTTATTAATTTAAAAACATTGAACTTGTTTGCCAATACCATTGTATAAGTGAGCAGCATGGGTCCTAGCCCTGAACCTTTTCTAGAGGTGTGCCAAGTATTTTGAAATCTAACCACACTGTCTGGTCTTAGTTGTTCTCCTTGCACTTCAAAGTATTCCTTTGTATCTCAGACTTTGTATCTCAGTCTCCTCAAAGGTGCTGCTTCTGCTGCTGTGTAAACACCTCTCCCCCTCCTTTCTTCCAGTGCATGCTGGTGCAGAGGTCAAATTGGTATTATTTATTTCCTTGGATCTTCCCAGTCTTCCTAAGCTCCTTACAAAAACTGGTCAGATTTGCAAGCTAGAGGGAAATTTGGTTGCAGTTAATAGCTGGTGATTTTGGCTCTTTCCTTTTTTCAGTCAAGTGCTAAGTCTCTCCTGCTAATGCACATGCAGACATATGCACACACATTTGAGCTGTACTTGTCTAGTGAAAAGTGGGTCTGAGGGGAGAAGCTTTTTCACCAGCTGCATTCTGAGCCCTTCAGGCACCTGTGTTTGATGTAGCAGAGATACTTGGCTTTAGACCTTTACAAGGTTACTCCTCACGATACTTTTTGTTCCTTTCTGGTTTGGTTGGGGGTTAAGTTTTACATTTAAATTTTGATAATTCCACCCTTCTTGTTTAGCTTTTTCTTGAAGAAAGGCTGTATTTCCTTCTTACAGCCTAACTCAGCCTCATCTAACTGTGCTAGCTTTTACAGACCTTGCTGACTCTGGCACCCATCGAGCCTGAACTTTTAAGTAATTTAAGAATACTGTGGTGCCTGAAGACTTTATTTTAATTTCCTTTAGAACTGTTATGTTTAGCTTTGGGGCTGCATGTTGTTTTGGATTTCTTGTTCAAACAGGGATCTGGGCTGTACTTGTCTCATGGACTGGGACACTTGAAGCAGGCCTTTGTGTAATTCCAGACTATGCCAAGGACACTGCTCTTCTTCAAGAAAATAACCTCTTAGAGCCTTTGTAAATTTAAATACTCTGTTATATCTCCTGATATTTCAAGCTGAGAAAATGAATTTAAGTCACTCATTTTTAAAATGTATCTGAATACAGCCATGTGACAAATAGTCCATATTGATGTAGTTCAGTATCACCTCTACCCGATTTATGTCCTGGTGTTAAGCATTAAAATAACTACCTCAGTTCTGCCAAGTCCATGATGATACTGCTGTTTAATTCATGTAATCTGTTGGAGTTGTTTGGTTGGTTTCTACCCTTTATGCCTGTATTCATATAAAAGCATTTGATCTTGGTCATGCTGCCTGTTTTATAAATCCTTTTCATCAAAGCTTTTGCTGGCTTTGTGAATCTGCTGTTTCCTGCTGGGTGGTTACTGACTCTTTTCCTAACCCTTTTCTCCAAAATATGGATTTTATGCACTGTTGATGTTTTATCCATTGCCTTTTAAAGGGGAAGAATAGTTGAACTCTCAAAACATTCTGTTATCCATGTTTGATTCTGCTTAAACTGGGGAAAGCTTTGGGTTTGAAATTCACAAGACAAAAGTTGATGTTGAAAGAATTATGAGGACTCTACCCCACCAACCATCTCAGTGGCCATAAAGCAGCAGGTCAAACACTGGGTGTTTGACTTAAATACTTGTTTCCTGTAGAGAGTTTGCATGGCTTTCTTCAGCTGTTTCAGTGCTGAAGAGGCATCACATACACATGGAAGACAATAAAGTATACTATGGATAACGGCATAAACTGTGTGGCTACATAGCAAAAATTACCTGTTAAGGCTCTCAAGGGTCTGGCATTTTACAATAAAAGCAAATACTGTTCTTCCTAGACAGTAAAGGAAAACCTCAAACTTACTTTTTGCCACACTGAAGCAAAATGTAGGAATGTACACACACTCTCGGGTTTGTTGTTGTATAGATATCAGTCTTCCAAAATATTTCAGCTTCAGTTACACTTAATGCCTTGCAGATCCTCACAAATTCTTCTGTCAAGTTTATCTTCAGAGGAGTTGGTGATGCAAACCATCCCATTCTTAGGGAAGAGTGGGAGGAAAAATGTGTGATGCACAACAGTAGTGGTCCTTGGCTTAATTAGCAATAAAAGACCACTCTGCCACAGTGCTGGTTGAACACACAAAGCTGGAATCACCAATTCTATGGATGAGCTGTGCTCTACGTGTTGGTGCCAAGCAGCCAGGAGGTCTCCTTGAAGTGAGCACTGAGGAGGACCTGCAGCAGGGAGGGGTCATGTCACAGAGCACTGCTCTGTCTGTACCAGGAGGAGCCACCATCATGCTCTCAGGGAAGTATTTCTGTTCTGTACCAAGAGGAGCCACCATCATGCTCTCAGGGAAGTATTTCTGTTTTTTCAGAAAGCTGGCCCATTGACATCTTCATTTCCTGCTTTTCAAGAGCTGTGTGTGTCAGAATGATTGCCCAAAAGAATGTAGGGCCTGACCATAAACCACCTCTGAATGCAGTGTTAAATGCTTATCATGTGCTGTCACTTGCACTTCCCCAGCAGGGTGGGGGAGAGAACAGGAAGAAAAGCTCCTGGGTACAGCTGGAGCAGTTCCAGAAGTGGGTGAGGGAGAATAAAATCACTTACCCTGTCCCTGACACAGGTCACTACCCTGCCACCATCCCAGCAATGGCCACCAGGAAAGGCCCTCTTCACCTTCCTCACCCATTTTATTGCTGAGCTTAGCCTAAAGTAAGGAATATCCCTTTGGCCATTGGGGTCAGCTGTCCCAGCTGTGTCTCCTCCCCAGCCCATGCCCCTACCCCCAGTGTGCAAGCACTGCCCAGCAAGCATCAAAGCACAGCTGCCTTTGCAGTATTCCAGCCATAAAACCAAACACAGTCCCCAGCAGCCCAGCCCTGCCAGGCCAGCACGGGCAGCTTCAGATAAACAGCTTGAGCCCAGTTGTCTGCTGACTCCTTACAGCTCCAGTGGAGAGGAGAGCAAAGTATCACCCTGTCAGTATCAGTCACCACTGTCATCTTCAGCTTGAGCAGAAAGATCAGGATAGCCAGCAATTAATTTAAGTAAGGTCTTAAGTAGCTAAGAGCTATGAAATTCATTTACACTTCTCCGACAGCTCCCAACGTAACCCATCACCTATGTGTAGATCTATGATAAATATGAAGACATTTTGCTTCTATATAGGCAAATTCTTGAGCTTTTCAGTCAATCCAGAAGCAAACTGTGTGTTTGTCTATTATTTGTTCAGACACTGATGTATTTTAGACAACTACTCAATTGCCTCACTTAAGTAAAAAATGCAACAGGAAGGCTCCAACCAGACATTGTGACACCAATTCACTGGGAGGGCACTGGCACCTTGGCAGTCTAAGAATAAAGGACAGTGCTTTTATCACCACCCAAAAAAGCCCCACTACACACTAACACAAACAAGCAAAATCCAAACACTAATCACCCATACACAAAGAAGTTACTTAACTCCGCTCAAGATTTGTACTTGAACGGGACAGGAGATCTACTGCTTCTCCCCATGAATTCCCTAAACCTCCTCCTAAATCCATGCCCTTTGTGAAGAAGTCAAGTTCTGTATTCCAATGGTTTTTTGCATAAAAACAACTCAAATCATCCCAGATTTTTAACTGGGCTAAGTTATAAACTAAAAAATATGTAACTTTGTCACCAGGCAGCAATTAAATTCTATTTTATTATTGAATGCAAGAAAGCATTCAATATCAGCATCAACATTCAACTTATGCCAGTGGACATTCAATACACCAAACACTTTTTTTAATAGATTTCATTTATGCAAAACCAATCCAAAAGTGGTGTGGGGAAGTGAAAAGCTCTTTTTACATATTAATAGAAAAGGCGTTTTTTATACAGTTTCTATGTGTGAAAAGTGAGGATTTCACCATTTTATTTACAGAACACACAAAGTTTATTTAAAAATATAGACATAGGTATTAAGTCATTGTTAGTTTCTCTAAAGCTAACTGCTGTACAGTATACAACAGCTCAAAGTGCCCACAGAACCAAGAGTATCCCATGACAATTTGATTATACAAGCTTTTTGCTTAATCCAATTAGGAGTATTCCTGTTTTGATGCAAGGCTTCTGCCCAGTGATTGTGGGGTTCTTTGGTTTGGTATTTGGTTGTCTGTGTTTTTTCCAGGACTTTATTTTACATATACAGTACTCAAATTACATTACTATGTCATTCCCTCTAGTTCCTTAAAGAAGAAAAGTTACATTCCTTGAGCTTCCAGTTCAGCTGCTGTTATATCTGGTTCTTCATCACTGTAAATGTTTTCTGCCTGAAGACACAAAACATTACAAATGATACACACAATTGTTTTAAAACAATCTTCTACACTTCATACAGAAAAAACCCTCAATAACACCAAGGTGGCACAGCCATTATCCCCTTCTTGCAGGGATTTTCTCCCTGCCCCTTCTTAAAGGGCTGCCAAATTTAGAAATGTGTACACAATGGCTACATTTTGGCAGCTGCCTTCTTACACTGCTCCATCTCAACAGCAAAAGCACTAGCCACTTAACCACTAGCCCTATCATGAACATTTTATTTGGAATTATCTCAACCACAGTCTAAACACACAAAACAAGAGCAAGTACTAAAAAAGGAAGCCTCACCGGTGGCACACGTTTTAGTCTGTTAAGAGTTTTTAAACTCAATTTATTCCCAAATTACTTTATTCCACATTTCTAAGGTAGCAGATCAATTTCCTGTGATGTAAAGTAATATGAAATAACTGGGGATTTAAAAGGCATCCTGCTTTAGAGGCAACATAAGGGGGAGGGAGTTGGGCAAGAGTAAGTCTTGGCTAATACTGGATATAAGTTTGCAGCTGCTTTGTTAAGAATAAATCTTAATGTTAATTAGTACCTAGAACTTGGAATCAAGAATTAAGTAGCAGTTGCTTTTATTCAAGTTGTTTTAGTCTTGGTTTTCTTTTTAAAATCTTACACTTTTTGATTAGATCAAGAAGTATATGGCACAGACAACTTTCAGTCCTTGAAGGCACAGGCTGCCCCAAGAAGAACAAGCCTTTTCAGTTTTGTTTGTATAACAAGCTTTAGAGTAACTCAAGAGCTGTTGTGACACTCACCATCTGCCATATCTGCATTATGTTGTCCTCTGATACAGAACAGATTACCCAAGGCTCATTAGGATTCCAACTGAAGTCTGAAATTTTGGCAGTGTGTCCTCCATGAATAAACTGTTAAAAAAACCCCACAAGCTTCAGTAAGCCATTTCAACTTTAGATAAATCTGTTTAAACCCAGGATTCTTAAGTTAAATTCATCGTGCTAACGACTAGCCAAAGAAAACCCTGCTGCTAGAGATTCACAACAGACATAAGGAAGGTGTTCAAGTGCTTCCATTTGCTGCTCATGGCCACAGATGCAGTTGCTGGGACAGCATTTGAGATAACAGTTCCTACTATGACAGCAACAACTGACATCCTCAAAATGGTCTCTCTTCACACAGGGCTGGGCTGTGAAATCCAGCCATATTTCATTCTGATTATCTCTAAGAGCACTTACAGAGTCACACAAGACATGGGGAAACCTTCAGAACTGAAGAGAGGAAGCCTACAGCAAATTGAAGCACTGGACTGGAAACCAGGGAGGTGAAAAGATTTATGAACAGCTGCAGTTTTAGCAGCACAGTGACAAGACTGTGACATCCCACTGCCACACAGCATGTCAACACACTGAAACCTGAACAGAAGGGTACCAGCAGCTCAGGAGGCCCATCTTCTGCATCCTCTGCTGACTGCTCTTCTCCAATTTTACTGCAAGAAAGTAGTTTACACTTTTTATTAAAATGACAGTTGCATTCTCTGTCAGCTTAACTGAACAGTTCCTGGCCTTTGATTCCCATATTTCCAATTTGTGTTTCTCACTGTAAAATATCTATAAACACCAGGTATAAAACATCAACTGTCTGGCACTGTCATTACTGAAATGGAATCTTAACTTGTGAAGCACAGAGGCAAAAATCACTTACTGATGTGATGCCCAAAGATTTTTAGCCTTTTTCATATTTGTAACTTTGTAGACTTTTAATATAGAGTTGTATGATTTCTAGTACTTTTTCCTGCCCTCACTCATATTTTAGAATGATTAGTTAAACCTTTCTAACACATCCCTGAAATTCTGTTTAGTCTTATTCTTAAGAACAGAATTTCTGACAAGGACTTCTTGTTTTCCATCAGACGTTGAGAGACATAACAAGAAACAGGGCAAAGAAACCCCTGGACAAACACCAAAGGGGCAGACCCAAGGGTGTTGTACTGGGCTAATTGATCTCCTACTGGATGTACCCGCTAGATAAATAATTAATTAACATTTTAAAAATTGCAGAAAATTCTTTTTTCACACATACACTTATGGCCATATTTGTGCACCTCAAAGCTTTCATTAAAGAACTGCTTTTTATCCTACCACTTTAACACTGTTGCAAGTTTTGTCTTTTGAATCTAGGCAACAAGTGGACAACAGCAAACAATGTTATTAGCAAGAAACCCTGATGGAGAAGTAACTTTAGATGTACTGTGCTGTTTCTATTTATACTCAGAAGACCAGACCTGAGGTAGGCAAGGAAAGCTGGAGACCAGCACAAATGAAACCTGCCAAATAATGCAGGCCTGCAGCCTTTTTTTAACCATCTGTTCACATACACTAAGAGACAGGAATTGTTCCTCACCTCAGATCCCACACGTTCAGGCGACGATCGGTACCACTTGAAGCAAGAATGGTTTCATTCTGAGGAGACCAGTAAACCTATTGAAAGGAAACAACTTCAGAGAGCAGTTACTGATTTCCAAAGCATATCCTGAATAACCAGCACCCTGGCCTCTAATTTTTAACTATACTCTGTAAATCAGTTTCTTCCACCACAGAGGATATTCACCAGCTCAAACAAACTGCTTTAGTCTTTAAGATTTCTCATACTAAACAGACAACATATTTTAGTATTACAGATTTACAATATTTCATGAAATCTGTCTAAAAATCCCTGTTACTTGCACTTAATTAAAAAGGCAAAGTTCACAAAATTAGGTTTGGATGCAAATCCTCTCCACAGCACATTATTTTAGAGAAACCTTCTACTTTTATTTAAGGTACTTGTGACACCCAGTATCTTTTTAGCATTAAGTTGTTGACTATTTGCTTCAAAGTAAAGTGGGGAAGGGCAGAAATAAACTGCATGGTGCTGTTTGTAATTGTCAAACTCAACATAGTGAATTTTGATTAAACAAATTTATTTGTGTTGCAAGAACACAAATCTACATGTTCTTGTCCAAGTCACTACTCCTCTTGGGTTTTTCCTATAGATTGTAAGTAGTTTGCCCGCCTGAAAAATCTCATCCTTATGAGACTCAAAAGAATGGAGTTTCAGCTTTAAGTTTCGAAGATCCCACAGAGCCACCGTCTGGGAGACACAAGCAACAAGAAATTGGTTTTACTATAAAGGCTTTCATCTGCACTGCTCAGGAATGGAAAGTACACACAAGTGGAAACCTTGTCAGCAGAGCCAGTTGCCAGAATGAACTCGCTGTAGGGATTGAAGGACAGGCGGTTGACCTCGGCTGTGTGAGCATCTACTGAGTGACTCAGCTTGGACGTGGCATTAGATCTTGTGTCCCAGCTGTGGCAGTGAAGAGTTTGGGGAAGGAAGGAAAGAGGAAAAGCAAACAAACTTCAGTTTTTATAGGAAGTTCTTTTTCACTACAGCTTTTATTACTAAACTCAACTCTGAAGCTACAGCATTCATGCCAAAATCTACCGTATTTTGCGTCTTTTGTACATGAACAGCTTTGCACCATGAAGCTGACATACATATTAGTTACATCTTCTTTTCAAGTGATGTGAACACACTAAATGATTCATTTCAGTGAATCTGCACCATCACTGTAGCTGATTGCCATAAAGAACTACATTAAATCACCCCAAAATTCAGACCTTTTTTTTATCCAAGTGCTGTAGACTAGGTCCAGTGGCAGTGATGCTGTTTTGGTTTTACCTTTTTTTCTTTTATATATTCTCTGTATTCTTTACACATACATTTGTAGCCTATTGTATTAGTGGTTAGTATTAGCCTATTAGTGGTTAGTTTGCCTAGAAGTTTTCCATGCCCTTTCCCTAGGCAGAAAGACAAAACATATTCCAAGGGCCCCTATCCTATCTTGGTTTTCCCTGGCTACCAAGGTTGAAAACAGCTCGTGGAGACACATTTTCATAAACAAAGTACAGCCAGTACCAAGGGGGGTGCTCCAGAAAAGGAACTTGACCTGGGGGTAATTGCACCAGCACTTGTCCTCCTAATTGGTGTTTTTTTAATAAATGACCATAATTGAAAAACTTATAAAACAATATGCATCCTCATGGGGGGTGGGCTTTTGTGGACATTCTTCCATAACTGCCCTGAAGTCCTCCAATAAAGATCCACTTTTATATTACCTGCCATACTAATGCCATCCCAAAAGTGTGTTTTGTTTGTTGAAAAAAGGCATCAGCAGGACACAGCAGACCCTACCTAAAAATGTCCTCACTTACATCATAAGCTTCTGATCATCTGCCACAGATCCAAAGAGAGACTCACGGAGCAGGTGCCATGCCACATCTTCCACTACTGCAGAGTGCCCAGTGAAGATGGCTCTGGCATCAACAATCTTGTCCTCTTTGGGTCCAGCATTTACATCCCATAAACACACTGTCTGTAAATAAGACACATTCTATTGAAATGCAGACTCTGATTGTATCATCTTTCAAATAAATAATCAATCACTCTCTACATATAAAGAGACAACACTCCTGAAGCAGTTCTTTGCTTTTGGAAAAGAACACTTATTATGCCATAAATGAGAGCTAAGTTATCAATCAGCCTCCTGCAAGTGCAAGGGCCAAGGATTATTTAGAAGGTCACAAAAGCAATTTACACTTTTAAAGTTCACAAAGAAATTTATAAGCTATTAGTTATTGATCTTTGAGAATCTTACTAATTTATGGTCTTGACCTAATCCAGTTTAAAGCATTTTTTCCAGTAGACAACTATAAAAACATTCTGTTCTTACATCAAGAACCTTAAAAAGAACTTGTGGTTGATGACAGCCTAAAACCAACTGACAGCCTTTAGAAATGTAATTAGAAGATGTGAGAGCCTCCCCACATAACAATACACAGCTGCTCTAGGACAGATTTTCTCCAGTTTTCTACTACAGCATAAGCAGTTGGGCTCTTTTTACAGGGGAAAAGTTGTGGGTTTTTACATGATCATCTGATGCACTGAGAAGATGTCCACTCAAATTGGAGTTCCATGATAAGCCATAGCCTTCCTTCTGGTGTCCTCTTAATCTAAGTTCAGGATTACACTCTCCACTTGGGTCTGAAAGATAGAAAATTCCTTTCATTTAGCATGTCCTTGCACATCAATTCATAGAAGCATCATTATCACCCAATTTCTGTTGTAATAATTATATTTCATATACGCACCTCTTCGGAGAGTGCTGTTTCTACCAAGATTCTTTTATGAAAGTGAGCACCACCAGGAAGTTAAAGTCACTGAAGATATGAGCATTCCCCTTTGGGTTCCAGAGCCCAGCAAGTCTGTCCCAGTCCCAGTTAAACACAAGTTTACCCCTCTGTGACAAAAGGCATTTGCTTAGCTCCAAGGAGCCTGACCCACCTGGTTTTGAAGGATGTTTAGTGCAGTCAAACACCAGCACATCAGCAGAGGGTGTTTTTGTCGCGACGATGCTGAGATTCTGCGGCATGTAACGGGCACGGTTCACTTCACCCTCGTGGTTAATTTTAATCTCCATCTCAACTTTGCCAGTCACAGATCCAAAGCCACCAAGTTCTATAGTTGTCAGAAAAATGTTGGTTTATTCCATCCATTATTTTAGACTACTGAAATAGGATTTCAGAGCATCTTCCCTACTCCAAGAAACAGTGGTAGCGCCTTATTAAACCTAAAGACTAGGAAAGACTCACACCATGTAACACAATAGCATTAACACTTCTGATATTTAGAATCCTCTTTCAGAGCTTTAGCTTTTATTTGAGGTGTTTATAGAGGTTTTATTTTATTCTCAGTTTTCACCACAACTGATAGACATTCCAGTAGGGATTGCATATCAATGTTACATAAGCTCTTCTGAAACAAACAGTTTCTTCTTTTTAGTTGTCAAGAATTAGTGTGGACTGGTAAGTATCTGTCATAAATACTTTTGTATTTAATAGAAAGTTAGAACATCATTATCAGAACAACTGAAAGCAGTAATGATACTGCTCAAACAGAACCTAAGAATGCTGCATACCCACCTCCTTTCTCACTGCCAGACTTCAAAGAATCAAACTGATAATTGTTGGGAATCTGGACTCTGGCAACAACCAGATGATTCTGTTCATCAGACGTGTGTGTTCCCAAAAGCAGCCAGTGCAGAGCATAATCCTTTCCTTCTGGCCTGTTTAGAATAATAAATGTTGGAATAAAATTATGTGCTCAGTTCCAGAAGTTCCGTAGCTTGCATCAATAACCCTGAAGGTGCAAACCTCTTCAGGGAGCCAGAAAAGAGACACTCCCTAAGAGATCCTCCCCTTTGGTGCAAAGCCTGTATAATAAAGCAAACTGGACTCTGCCATGGCAAACCAAAGACAACCAGCAAGGCTCAAGTGACAGTACAAGGCAGTAAACATTGCCACTGGGGCTTGAAAGGGGCAGTTACAGTTTGCACAGCAGTTAAAGGAGACACCGGTACCTACTTTGGTCTAATTTCCCTAGAGTCTCACAGTATTGATTTAGGAAACAATCAATACTCCTTTCCATAAAACATAAATCCTGAGGAGACAAATGGCAACCTATTTTAGTTACTTCTCTTAGGAGCTTTTACCAGTTATCTGAAGTAGAATCAAATTTCTCTTCTGGTGGTTGAATGCAACATTTAGTTAAAAGTGAACAGCTGGATGGATGGTGCCATTCATCTCTGAAAGGACAAATGTGAGCAGTAAAAACCAAGCAACCTCTGCATTTTTGAATGCAACAAACTAATTATATTTCCTGAATCCAAGCAATCCAGAATCGTTTGGGCAATCATAAACTACCACAGGTACACTTCCAAATGTAGAGGGGGGAAAAAAATACAAAGCCAAACAAGAAACACAATGCACATGCACTTACTTGCATCAGGAACAGCTGTTCCATCATGTCAGATGCCATACAAAGAGGCAGTCCTTGCCTTAAATGGCTTACATATTTTGACACTGGATAATTGGAAATACCAGGTTTTAAACTGAATATTAAGTCAATCTGCAAAATATGAGGCAAGCAGAAGTGTTCCTCATAAGAGCTCCACACCCTCAAATGCCCACTGCATTTTCTCCATGCCATGATTAGCTCACATCTCTCAATAGCAACCCCAAACATTCTGGCACCCCAAATGAAGTGATCACCTAACCAACATGTAAAACATCCCATATGTAACCTCTGATAGCTGCATGAAGCTTACACACAGGGTATTTTAAAATCTACCTAAAATCCACATTACACCAGTCCTTGTCCACTACCTCAGTGGAGCCCTGAGTTGTTACTGTAACAACTTAAGTTCTGTAGTAGTTGGCACATGAACAGAATCTATCCCCATCTTCATAATTCTTTAAGAAATTAAACTGAACCCACAGGGTTTTTTTTCAGGGGGATGTGGAAGAATGGGAAATTTAAACATGTTAATTCAACAATGAACTAGAGACAAAACCAGGATGCAAAGAACCAGTTTTAGAATATTCTCTGAAGTCCAGGCTTAAAAGATATCAAGTTTATACTACACTATAGATACTATAGCTTGGATGGAACAATATATGCAGTGCACACCAGGAAAATCATTCTTTATGAATGAGCTAATTTAGTAGATAGATTTCTCGATCAGAATTAACTATAGATGAGCACTAGATTTTTTATTTAGAAATGAACTGAGAAAAATTTCTGTGTTCACACCTCACAACACTTTCTGCTAGGCTAATCTAGACGTCGGTGAAATATCAACTTGTGACCTTTTTACTGTAAGCAAAAGAAAGAGCTACAAGATAACAAAGAGAAGCCTAACCCAAATTGCTCTCGTCTCGCACGGTTTTTATCCTCAAGGTAATCAGCACACACGATTAACAGGAAAGGAGGCGAGCGCCTCTCCGGCACCTTGCCTCCCTCACCTGCTGAGCTCAGGCAGCCACTGCACCGTGAGGCTGGGCCACTCCAGGGCGTGTGTCAGCACCAGGTCGTACAAGAAGGGGCTGTTTTTCTTCCAGATCTTGTACTCCTCGCTGATGACACGCTCCTCCAGCGCTGCAGGAAGGGAAGGGATGAGCCCAGGGTGGAGGGGCTGAATGGGGCCGCAGCCCCGGCCGGGATTCTACCGGGGATGGGACTGAGCGGGGGTCCCGCAGGACCTCGGGGGCGGCCGGCGGGACGAGAACTGCAGCCGGCCATCCCCGCTCCCACAGCCCGCGGGAGGAATCCCGGAGCGCCGCAGCCCCGCTCCGCCATGCCCGGGCACACGCACCCCCACACGCCACCGCCCGGCCGGGCAGAGGGCGAGGGACGGGGGCTCCTACCGTCCGTGCTCGCCACGGCGGGGGAGACGCGGCGGGAGGGAGCGGAGGGGCAGGGAGAAACGGCGGAGGCGGGGAAGGAGGGAGGGCGCTCAGGAGCCCCTGGAAAGGCGGGCGGGAGGGAGAAGAGGCGACGGTGCACAGGGGCGAGGAGGCCGTGGGCAGGACCCCCGGCCCTGAAGGGCTGCTGGGCGGGGCGGGGAGGGGTGGGGCGGGCAGGAAGGGCCCGGGGAAAGGCGGAGGAGGGGCCGGGGCAAGGCTGAGGCGGACCCGAGGCTGGGGCAAGGCGGACCCGGGGGAAGGCGGAGGAGGGGCTGGGCCGGGGGATGGCGGAGGCCGGGGGAAGGCGAGGAGGGGCCGGGGGAAGGCGGACCCGAGGGAAGGCGGAGGCGGGCCGGGGAAAGGCGGAGGAGAGGCCGGGGAAGGCGGAGGCGGGCCCGGGGAAGGCGGAGGAGGGGCCGAGGAAGGAGGAGGCGGGCCTGGGAGAAGGCGGAGGCGGGCCCAGGGGATGGCGGAGGAGAGGCCGGGGAAGGCGGAGGAGGGCCCGGGGAAGGCGAGGCGGACCGAGGCGGGGCAAGGCGGCCGGGGGAAGGCGGAGGAGGGGCTGGGCCGGGGGAATGGCGGAGGGCCGGGGAAGGCGAGAGGGGCCGGGGGAAGGCGGAGCCCGAGGGAAGGCGGAGGCGGCCGGGGAAGGCGGAGGAGGGGCCGGGGAAGGAGGAGGAGGGCCCGGGGGAAGGCGGAGGAGGGGCCGGGGGAGGGGAGGAGGGCCCGGGAGAAGGCGGAGGCGGGCCCGGGGGAAGGCGGAGGAGGGCCGGGGAAGGAGGAGAGGGCCCGGGGAAGGCGGAGGAGGGGCCGGGGGGATGGCGGAGGAGGGGCCGGGGGAAGGCGGAGGAGGGGCTGGGCCTGGGGGAAGGCGGAGGAGAGGCCGGGGAAGGCGGAGGCGGGGCCGGGGGAAGGAGGAGGCAGGACCTGGGGAAAGCGGAGGTGAGGCCGGAGGAAGGGGGAGGAGGGCCCGGGAGAAGGCGGAGGCGGGCCCGGGGGAAGGCGGAGGAGGGCCCGGGGGAAGGCGGAGGAGGGGCTGGGCCGGGGGGAAGGCGGAGGTGGGGCCGGGGGATGGCGGACGAGGGGCCGGAGGAAGGCAGAGGAGGGGCCGGAGGAAGGCGTAGCCGGGGGATGGCGGAGGCGTAGCCGGAGGAAGGCGGAGGCGGGGCCGGGGGAAGGCGTAGCCGGGGAATGGCGGAGGCGGGCCCGGGGGAAGGCGGAGGAGGGGCCGGGGAAGGCGGAGGCGGGGCCGGGGAAGGTGGACGAGGGGCCGGGGGAAGGCAGAGGAGGGGCCGGAGGAAGGCGTAGCCGGGGAATGGCGGAGGTGGGGCCGGGGGAAGGCGGAGGTGGGGCCGGGGGAAGGCGGAGGAGGGGCCGGGGAAGACGGAGGCGGGGCCGGGGAAGGTGGGCCCTGAGGAAGGCTGGGCCGGGGAAAGGCGGAGGCCGGGGGAAGGCGAGGCGGAGCCAGGGGAAGGCGGACCCGGGCCGAGGCGGAGGCCGCTGTGCCGCGCTGTGGCCGCGAGGTGGGGCTGTAGGTAAAGCAGCGCCGCTGAGGACGCCTCTATTAAGTCAGTCTTAACCTAATGAGCCTAAATCGCACTAGAAACGTGGATATTGATCCCCCTTCGCAACTAGAAATGATAGAATTATTGAATCGTAGACTTGTTTCTGTTGGAAAGGACCTTAAAGATCAGCTCATTCCAACTGCCCTGTTGGGTAGGGGTGCCCTCCACTAGACCAGGTAAATAAATCTGTAAGGAAAAATGGTTACAGTGGCCACAGCTGAATAGTTACTGTTTTTTCATCAATGGTGCTGAATACTGCCTAATTTTCTAGAAGAAATGTATGTTTTAACGATTTTTAGTTGGAGCTTTGGCATGGAAGGCATTGAACTGTCAGACACACAGGATCAGTCACTGTTACAGAGTTTTAGATTCTATCGCTCCCTAATGGGGTCAGTGATTCGTCTCATACCCTGGCAAGTGGCATGGCTTTGTTGAAGCAGCCATGTACAAATCAAACATACAGCCTTACCACCGTGCCTGCCCAGCCTTGATGATCTCTCCTTTCAGGTGTCAGTGCACAAAAGATTGTTTAAGGCCAGCTGGATGGAGCTCTGAGCAACTTGGTCTAGTGGAAGGCGTCCCTGCCCTGGCCAGGGGCATTGTAACACGTGATCTTTAAGGTCAAACCATTCTATGATTCTATGATTTAATTTAACTGCTTTCAATTCAACTTAAATGAACACTTGCCTTAACCAGGGTAGATCTTTCTGGCAGCTAATAACACTTTCCAGAGCAATCATGGAAATAAAGGCAGTTAAGAATCAGGTTAGATTCTCCCAAATGCCCTTAAAGATTCAAAGGAACTTTTTGTCTCCAAATAGCATGTGTTTTCTTGCCATGTTGTAAATTACAGTCTTAAGATGAATCCTTGCTTCAGTGTTAAATTCACAGAGATGAATCCTGTATCACCAAGGCTCATATGCATGGAGTCCCAGAAGGGAAGGAAATCAACTCTGAACTGGAGCTCACTGCACTCAGGTATAGATGGTGGCAGGAGAGAGAGGGAAACAGTCAAATAATAGCTGGCATTTCATTTTAATTTCCCCTCTGTGAGAACCCTCTTCATGGACTGAGCCTTCTAGGGTCTGGACACCAGTTTTTTAAACAGGGAATCCAGTTCTGG
Organism: Zonotrichia leucophrys gambelii; assembly: GCF_028769735.1. Lineage (NCBI taxonomy): Eukaryota > Metazoa > Chordata > Aves > Passeriformes > Passerellidae > Zonotrichia > Zonotrichia leucophrys. Next base: position 17,485,786 of record NC_088169.1, on the reverse strand, counting down.
AAAATGTTTATATCTAGCAAAGGCAGGAGTCTCCGAGGTTCTCAACAGCAGCCAAAGGCTGCAGCATGGGAATCAGGGAATAAGATTGAGGAAGGCAGCCAGCTCCTCCAACTGGAAACTTTCCCTAATAAACCATTGCTTTTCTGACCAGTGTATTAAAAACCAGAAATCTTTTGGTGATGTTAAATAAGTATAGATTAATCTTTGCCTTAACCCACACAGACTGGAATTATACCTGTGCATGGCTTACCTATTTAAAAAGAGAACCCTGTTGAATTGCAGGAAGCTGTACAGCAGTCAGCTCCATAGGAGTGCACGAGTTAACACAGACACAGGGCCTTGTCCTGCCAGATGTGGCACCAGCTTCCCTTTGGCACTGCTTACTCCATGCTTTGGTGTTTGCTGCCAGGAATGTGTCTACTCCTAGGAAGTGCTGAGGCCTTCCTAAAACGTTTTCAGAGTGAGGACTGAACCTTTCAGAGCCTGTGTGTTGTTACAGAGCGTTGATCACTTAAACTTCAGACAATGGATAAAGGAAATCTCTGTCAGGCTTCCTGGCTTCAAGTGACCTCTGTTAGCTCTCCCAGAGGGGTGATTGCTTGGCCCCTTGACAGATGAAGCACATATAAGCATTTGGCTATGATGCTCTTTGTGATTTTGCTGTAAACAGCAGTATTTGTGGCCACAGCTTACCTGGAATATGATAGGGAAAATGTGAATTGGTTTTGAGAAACGATGGACAAAATTGTTCTTCAATTGTGTCATGTAGGACTTGGCTGAACTATAAGTGAAGAATTGCTCTCCAACCCCCCACAAGTTTTTGTTCATTCTGTTTAGGATCTAGAAATCAAGTTGGATTGTAATAGGTTTCAGAACTATTGCTAGCTTTAGTGAACAAAACCTGTTACATCTAGATGTCAAAATGGTTGGTAAGTGACCAGCACAGTTCTCTTCTCCTTATTAACAATTACACTTGCACACAACCATATTTTCTCTTCATTTAAATCTCTGCACCAAAAAGTGCTCTTCTCCTGTTGAGATTTATCATGGAAGAGACAATTTATAACACTACATCTATCAAAGACAGCACATCATCAACTCTTATGTTGGTTATTTGCCTGGTCATATCGGTGGCCACACATCTAAAACGTATCCTTTGATCCCCACACTTTGTAAGGAAAGCAATTATGCAAGGCTGTTGTTCATCATTTGCAGGATGTGTAAAATGCACCATAAATTAGTTCTGAGGTGAAAAAGAGACTTGAATCATAAGCTTTTTTTTTTTTTATTAAGCTATACTTCTTTCAAACCTAAGAATCAAATATTGCATCTTCATTTCAGTAAAAAACCATCTTGTGCATCCTCAATTGTATGTGCTGCATCACGCCTCAAATTGCAGATATATTTATAAAGAATTATATTCACATGTTAATTTTAGCTTGAAGACAGGTATGCTGATATATTATTCTGCAAAGAATTAGCTGGCTTGCTGTTGCTTCTTTCTCTTAAACATCATGCAGAAGGGATGGATGTTCTTAGCATAACTCATCAAGTAGGTGTAGGTATTACTGTGAATGACCATCTCAGTCAGAAAATTGTGTAGGGTAAAACAAGTTTGCACAAAAACCTCAAAATTGCCCATTGGAAAAGTAAAATAGCAGCCTCAGCAGTTATTGTACTCTAACATATTTGCTGTCATTGCATAGTCACAGTAGCCTGTTTGGAATAATGCACAATTTTATTAAAACATGTTAATAAGAAAAGCACACTTCATTTTAATTCACTCAGAATTTCTTGAAATGTGACCATGTTTATTTTCCCCACTGCTCATCCAATATTTCTTTTTATTTACCCAGCAATTATCATCTCCCCAGTATCAATCACACCTAACCAATATCCTGCTGTCACAAAAGATGTTGAGCTGTAGCTGTGTCTTGGACATGTTCTCTGTGATGCAGGTTGGGATTTGTCTAATGACAGCACTCTGACAGCACTTCTAAATATCTGTGGCTGTATTATATCCTGATGTGCAGCATCTGTGTGCTGCACAGCCATGTGCAATTGGCAGCTCTTGCTTTGCATTGAATAAAGAGCATTTATGGCAATGTCAGTGCTTAGGGGAAACCATGACTCACTGGATTATATCCAGCATTGTGGACAAAAACTCGTCTTGCACCTTCTAGGTGGCATTGCTCCCACCACTGGGATGCTGCAGTGGGAACTCATGAGCTGCAGGGTTTGGGTAACTAGTACTGTTTGTCACACTTTCAGCTGACTGCTGTAGATTGTATTGAATTTCAAGCTGTAAATGAGAGGAAATCCTATAGCAGTCTTGTGGACTCTTTCAGTATTCAGGAATATAGATTGTTTTACCTTTGAAGTGGAATATGTTTATTCTGTAAGAAACAAACCAAGCTTGTTCTCATATAACAAGTCTCTCCTTCACCTCCCAAAGTAGCACTGCACTGAGCTAAGACTAATCCAACCCTGCTAAACACTTTTTTTGTTGCTTGCATGGACATGGTAATATTCCCTCAACTGGGCTTGCTGGGCTATTTCTGTGCTCTGTGACATTTATTTAGCATTTTTTATACTTTTTTTTAATAATTCCATGTAGAATAGCAGGTAGATTATTTGAGAAATAGATATCAATGTTTAAATAACTGGCTTAGTACACTTTTATTAATTTTGCACAGAGTACTGAAACTGCTTGAATTGCAGAAGAGCAGGGGAATAGTAGTTTTTAACATGTCATCTTATGAAACAGTGCTGCAATATGTGATGTTTTGCATGCTTTATATTTCCAATATGTGTTTTCATTGTTTAATCTGCTGTAGCTCTGCAGCCTCTGGCCTGGACACGTTATTGCCCATATGTGGAATTGCAGACCTGTAGGGATATTAAAAGAAATGGCAGAGAATATTTTGCTCAGCAGAAAATACTCTGGCTTTTTGATAGATGTAGCAGATACGCAAATTTTTACAACAACCTATTTACCCAGAAGTAAAAATGCTCAAATTAATGCCATCAGGGAGATTTTTAATAAAATGGAAGGAGAATTCTGACTTCTGAAGCTTCCAGCAATTGGCTTAGTGGAGTTCCTTGTTGCTTGTTGCCTTGGCCTCCCTCTTTGTGATCTTGGAGGAACTTGGGGAGCATGAATTGGGAGTTCCAAGTTTGTGTCTGGGTCACAGGAATCAGAGGAGACTGTAATCCAGACACGGCTGTTTTCAGTTATATGAAAGGAGTCAAGGCAAACTGCTGCTCTCAATGATGTGCTGAAGCACAGGAAAGTCTCAGCCTTTCATGCCAAAGAAGGTGAAAGGGAGTTGTTTATTATAATCCATTTCCTCTTCAGCTTCCACTCTAGGGCTTAAAAGCCTCTGTGAGTATTCAGTGAAGGAAAGTGATCTCTGCTCTTGCCTTCTAATCTTCAGGAATGCCTCTCCCCACCTGAGCTGCCTGCCCTTCTTTTTCAGAGGCTTCTCTGAGGTCACCATATGGTTTCTCTCTGTATTCTTAACTCATACTCTTTTGAGATTTGAAGCAATTAATAATGGCATTATCTTCAAGGTTTGGGATATCTCACAGGTGAATCCACTGAGACAGGAACCATGCCTAGCTGTTTTAGCTCACTGATCCTGTTTTTGTGGTAATGTAGATTTTTGCTTATGCTGTTTGATTTACTCAGTCATTATGGCAGAACACCCTCACATGCAGTCTTTGGAAGCTCTAGAGATCTTGATTTTTATATTGCCTTCTTTCCAAGGTTTGAAATACCAAGAACCACAGTCCTGCACAGAGTGTGCATTAATGGACAGGTGTCACATCAGACGTCTGTGCAGCTTTTTACTTTGGGCCAGAGGAACTGTGGACTCACAGTGTGGGCATCATGTAAGGGAAGAAGGAACAGGCAGACACATCTGCTGAGACCAGGTTGGTGCCTGTTTGCATTTCTGCAGTCACTTCTAAAATTGGTGGCTACCCAAGCAAATAAACTTTGCTATTGTTTCTGCTGGTTTCTCTCTGGTGACTCAGCTGATATAGCTGCAGGTTCAGAAATGAGAGAAACAGGGATAGTGGCACAGCCCCACTGTGCCAGTACTTAACACATTCTTATATTCCCTGTGACCAGTTCAATGCTGCTAAAGCCATCTTGCTAAACATTTCAGAGGATATTTTTATGAACAGTTTAAGCCAGTGTAAGACCATAATACTGTTATGGTCTCCTCTCTTGCTCACCACTCTTCTGCTCTGCCCAGTGCTGACATTCACGAGGTCAGTGGGGAGCTGAACCAGATCCCCAGGGTAGCTGACTTTTGGTTTCTTTGCAGAGTTGATTTTCAGCCAGATGATCAGGCTGAGGATACTCATTGCATGTCTTCCTGGTTTTAAGCTTGGCACCAAGGGGAGGTCATGGCCATGGGCAAGAGCAGGGTTGGTTCATTCAGGCTCTGGTTTCAGATTAGTTTGCACCAGTTGTGAGGCTACACCATGGGCCATGAAAGTCAATAACTGTAGCACTCTAGTGCTGGTTCAGTGCCAAGTCTGGAGTGTTCAGGTCTGTGAACCACCCAGCTAAAAGTATTGTCTCTGTGCCACTTGTCTGTCTTCTGCAGATGTAGAACCTGAGACAGAAGGTGAAAACTCCATTCACACGCTTTCATTTGCTGACATGGGAGGAAAGCTTTAAAACTCCTATTTAGTTACTGGTATAAGCGGGATATATAATTAGGACTTTGGTGGGAGACAACTGAGCCAAATAAGAGCACAGGAACTCACATTGTCATGGGACACCATTAAGACCTTATTTGACACACATTTAAAATATTTTTCAAAGAGGTTTCTTTAAAGGAAAAGGGTTTAACAAAATTGCTGCTTTGCTGAGAGGCAGCACAACTGGATCAAATTAAATAAAACCTGAGTTTTAAAAGCATCTTGTGATTTGAGATACTGCAGAGAGCCTCTTTAAAAGGTATCTGAGACTAAGCATCCATCAACTGAGGAAATCCCTAGCATTAGGGGCTTTAGAAAAATCTACTCTTTCATATTTTAACTATTACTCCATACAGCTGGAAATCTAATGTAAACAGGGCCTAAGCAACTTGGCCAAAGTAATTTAGGAAATCAGAACTGCTGACTGCTAGTCCTAGCTCAGGTTTCTAGCCCCATGCCCAGAATGCTAATGTTTAGCTTTATTGGTTTGTTTTTCCATGATTCTCTGCTGTGAGGTGCAGTGGGGGAAGAGTAGAGCAGTGATAACTGTTAAGATAACATCTCTGCCCTGTTTCTTAGGAAGGACCTGTTTTCTTGCTGAAGCTTAGGGAGACAAGTATAGATTACATGACAACATATTGCTGTGTGAAAAGTCATTTTTGGCTCTGTCTTACTTTAAAAACCACTGCACATGGGAGGTTAAGGAGGATGTGAATAACCTCATTTCTTGATGGAGGAGTGACACAGATGCAGCAGGCTGGATGGCAGAATGGCTCTGTTATTAGTGATGTGTTGCTGCAACATCTCCATGCCACAGGCACAGGGCAGCACCTCATTCTGTCAGAGCTCTGCAGACACTGGGGGGAGATGCCAGTCACTGACCTGAAGATCAGTCCTTCTCTTGGATTCTGAGAACAAGACAGTTGCATACAGGAAGACAGGGCAGTGCAAGGTGGCAATTACTGGTGAGCAAAATAAGCAGTTCTCATGGTTGCAACCTCCCTGGCAGCAAAGAAAATATAGAAAGAGAATTGAAATTTGAATTTGAAAGAGATACTTTGTGTAGCTTTGTGAATACTTAGGGAAGAGCTGTGTCTGGAAGACGTAAGCAAGTAAGAAAAAGGGTTAGGTAACTTTTCAGACAAAACCAGGTTGGGTTTTTTTGTTTTTAATTTGGTTACCTCTCAAAGGAGCTGTTTTAGAACCCTGACTGCAAGTCTTGTGGGGTTAATATTAACATTTTAGTTTGGACCAGGAATGAACTTGGAAGCAAATCTTGTGATTGCCCTCACTTAGTGCACTTCAGTTTACACTGCAGACAGAGCACTGCTCACTGAATCCTTCTTGAGAGAAACTAAATCACAAATATCTTCCATCTGCCAGTGAGGGGGGTCAGATGTACAGAACCAGACAAAAGAAAATCTAAAATCATTAACACCCCCATAAAATATATTTAGCATGGAGTCAAGGTCCTCAAAAACAATTGTTTTACTCTACAGATCCACTTTTATTCGTGGTACTATTTGCTAGTGTTAGACATAAAGTACCTTGTTTCTTTGATATTTTTTGTTGAAAGGAATATAGCTTTTTGGTAGACTTTCAAGTGCTCTTTGCATATATTTCTTAAACATGTTGGTATCTGATCATCTGTAATGCCTCAGTGGCATTTGCTTAGGTAGCATTATATGCTGTTGAGTATTTGCAGTGAAATTGCACCAATTTCAGATCAAAGTTTCTGGATTCACAGTAAGCATCTTGTAAGCTAAAATGATGTACTAAAGGTAAATCTCAAATGCCTTCTCAGCATTTTGGCAGTGGCACATATGGAAACACACAGTTAAAGATACTGAAGGTCAGAAATTATGTCTCAGGGGATTTTGACTTGAAATGAGAGAGTTTTAAAAAATATGTTACAGGTTTTAACAGAACATTTGGAAACACTTTTCCCTCTTTCCCATGTGTGGCCATGGAGTCATTCATCAGTCTCTTCTCTCCACTTACTTGGCTCAGCAGTGGAAATATCTAGGGGCAGTATACTGTTGATCTTATATGTGTTTTATTAAGGCCTAGCATGCTTTCAGATCCCACAGAAGAGTTCAGAAGAGAAATATTCTGGTAACATGGAACACAAGAAATTGATGTGGGGTGAAATGTGGAAACACTCCCCAGTCTCCATACACTTAGAGAAGGGGAAGGGAAGAATTTACCACAGGTTGTTAAGGGGCAATGTAGCACATTCTCACAATCAGCCACAGGGAAAAGGAGGGCCCCAGGGAAGTGAAACCTGGTTCTTCCCTCAGACTTTTCCTTGGACTGGTACAGCTACCCACAGCCTCTCCTGTAGTGAGGCATTTGTGTCTCTTAAGGCTTAAGTATGTAGGAGATGGTGGTCAGAGAGTGTGGACACAGAAGAATCCCAGTTTCATTGGGACTGAACTGCTTCAAGAATTAAGGATAATAAATTTCTCCCCCTTTCAGCACAAATCCCAGGCACATTTATTTAACAAGGCTTTTGTAATACAATACAGATAAGTAGCAACATGGGCATTTAGTAGCAAGGGGGAATAAAAGGTAATGACAAAACTGACAGCACAGAACCCACCTCCTAAGAAGGGATAATAGAATACTAAACTCCATGTTACAAAAGTCAGGTAACACTTGTAATTCATTCTTAAGACACAAAAGTGCCATGAAGACAATAGAGCTATTTTAATATAATAGAATCCTTGAAATGCATTGTATTTAAGTAGCATTTTTCTAAGTAACTGATAATGGCATTTATGTGTTGTTCACATAACAATGCAAAATCAGGTCTGTGTAAAGACCTGTTCTGAGAGGGGTAAGACAGTATGTAATAACATGCCATAATGCCTGTTTTTTTTCAGACATCAGCTTGCCCTTCGTTTTTCTGGGATAACAGCAGCTTAACAGGAAGCCTGAAGAAGTGCCAAAGTCGCTACTGTCTCAGAGGAAAGTGAGAAATCAGCTGTTGCCACGGAAATCTTGCAAATGTTGGGCAACAGAGCTGGTTTGGGAGTTGGTGCCATACAGGAGGTCAAAGTTTTATTCAGGATTCTCATTTATTTGTGTTTAGAATGCAGCAGGACCTTGATAATGCCTACTAAGTGATCTTACAGCATAAAACACAGACTACCAATGGGTCTTTGACCCTTTCTGCTAACAGGATCATGTTCAGTTCAGAAACTCTTACTAGCATAGAGATCTTCTGTTAAAAGAGGACAGAAAACAAACCTTTTTTAGCATAGGTGTTGCTGCCAAGCAAAGAGAAAAGCAAAATAAGAAACTCCATGAAAATTAATGAATATATTGCATAGCAACTAACACTTGGCTTATTGCATAGAGTAATGCTGAAATAGGCAGAGGGCTTACAGCATTCTGCAAACTGATTTTCTCATGGGTAAGTGAGGGCTAGAAGCACCATATATCTGTGCCATGTCTAACTAAGTTTTACGCTAGCAAGTGCTGTGGAGTTCTGTGCAAGCGGGCTATTGGCTATATTTCTAGACTTTTTTGATGGCAGGAAATATCTGGGTTTGTGTGCATGTGCACATTGCTCTCCACTAAAATTGTCATTTTCTCCCCAAAACAAAGCAGATATGGAAAGAACAAGCAAAGGAATGTGAAAAAAACACAACTCTCATAACTAAAACATTCTGTTTCTTGTGATGTCCTGTTTGTTTGCTGAAGGGTGAACTGTGAGAGAATTTCTGGGCCATTTTGCTCTACACAGCTGTATGATAATAGCATCTGCACTGACCACATCAATTCAGGATATTGATTTGGAAGTTACAGAGTCACCACAGCCAGCTCTTTCTTTGCATAAGCAACCATGCTATATACTCCATCCAAACTTGTCCAATTTCACTTTCAAAACCATTAACAGAGTTTGACTTGCTGTATATATATTGGAGAATTCCATTTGCCCACAATTTCCCAAACCAGAAATTTCTCAAGGAAGTGTTGTGAGAACAGAATGAGAATTCTCATCCATTCAGCTGAAGACAAGAGCATGTCCCCAGCAAAGTATTACATAACTGGAGATACATAGTCCTAATAGGTTGTTAGTGCAACAAAAGACAGCACAAGACCATAGCTGAGTAGAACAGGATTTTAATTTACAATTCCCTAAGTAAGTAGATTTTACCCACTCACTCTGTCATGCCCACATACTTACAAGCACTAAGACATGTGCATGCCTGACCAGTTTTGCCAGGATCACCTGTATGCCATGGAAGGCAGCAGCAAATAGCTTTCAGGTCCTCACTACATCTCTTGGGTTCCTCTCTATGGGTGACAACAAATGGGTCTGGACAGGTCTCTCTAGGCACTAACTGTTACTATGAGACAATATTTTCACTGAACAATCTTGTTTATTTTATCCTCCATAAATATTCAATAAGATTGCTGTCTGTTCTGTTTGCCTCTCCATTTTACATACCTTATGGTCTGTCTCAATACTGAGATAACAGGGAGAGGAATGGCTCTTCCACTGTGCTGAAGCTTTGCTGCTTTGCTCTGTTGTTCTTCCAGTGCTGTTGTGGATTTCCACCCAGACCAATTCCAGTATTTCTGTTACCCAGCTTTATACACTGTAATGGCAAAAAAAGCTTTTCCACCTTTTGCTGTTAAGAAACTTGCAATACATCTGAGCATACTTGGCTGAGGATCCAAGGCTATGGCCCCAGAGAACTTTGAGCAGCATGCCAGATTTGTTCTCAAGTGCATTACCTCAAGAGACATCATTTGAGTGTAACTAATTATCACTCTGCAGTGAAGTCAACTGAACATCTTTTTACATGCCTGGATACCTGCCTTTGACCCCAGGCTACTACTCCTGCTTTCTAACCAGTATTCCTCCTAATATCCCAAAGAAAATGGTGGGTGGGTGTCTCATAGCTTATATAAAAATGCAAAGCTTATATGAAGAAATTAAACTTTTTATTGTCAAAACTGAAACTCCCCCAAACCAAGCATTCAAATTCAGTTCTTTCAGAATAACAGGTCGCTCAGGGTACAGAAACATTTTAATGATGACTAATGTAAGCCTTGCAAATACATATTTCAAGCTGTTTCTTCTTGCTGCATACATTCAGGGCTACAGATGTGCTGTGTCAGGTCAGCTGCAGAATAAAATGGAACCTTTCATACATTTATCCAAGGTCTCCATTTTTAGTGCATGTGAAAAAATTTTGATAAAGACCTTTTAAAATCTATATTTCATTATTTTCTCCTAAGATTAGGCACACTAGGGTTTGACACTTTTTCAGTTATTACTCGTTATTGACTTTTTCAAACTGGCATTCATTGTCTCTGAAAATAAAGAGTATTCAGTTCAAATTGCAATAAATTTTAGTCTCAAGACAGGAATTGCCAATATAAGAGATTTACCTCTGAAAGATAACCTGATGGAAAATGTTTTTTCATCTGGAATATGGGATTTGTTATCCTGGCTTGAATCAGTCTAGTGGAGCTCTGTCTCAGCAAATGCATCTGGCCAAATAATGAGGACTGTGGAGCCAAAGGGAGTAGTTTTTCTTTTATGATTCTTAGAAAGGTTTGGTTTATTTGAGTAGATTTATCTAAGTGGCTTGCAAGCAATTAGGAGTCACTAAAATTACACAGCACTTAAAAAATGTTTGTGCTGTAACTAACTTGGTGATCAGTTGCAGAGTTTAACTTTGCATTTATTCCCTTTGGTTTTGCAGAATTGTAGCTCAGGTCTTGGAAACACATTCAGTGAAGAAATAGCTGCAAAAATATAAATTGTTATTGACCAACTCTTTGTTGTTCTCCTGGCAGAGGTGAACACAGCCACATTTTCAATGTCCTCCCTTTTGGAATCAGTAGAGCAAAATGATCCTTTAGCCACTTTACTGTGAAATCTAGTAGTTTAGTAACAGAACCCAAATTACTGCAAGAGGCAGTTGATCCTGAGCTGCTAGATTTCATATGATATTGGCTTAGAATCACATAAATGTTACTTGTAAGAGATTTGGAAAATGTAACCAGGTGTGGGCAGTGAGGAGAGTAAGGATTGGCAGCCTCTTAAATCACTGCAACTGCTTCTAAAATGAAAAACCACACAAGCCTTGGAATTCTAATCTGCCATCCCAGTAATTTCTGTACCACAGCTTTTTGTCATCCTTTACAAACCCCTTGGAAATGGTGATAAGGGTGTTCAGAATAGAGATGATGCTCACTTACATCAGTTCCAGAAGTATGGCCATTAGTCACTCAGGAGATAATTTTTACTGAAAAGTTTCTCTTTTCCACCATATGAAAAAGGAGATATTGATTTTTGCCTTGAAATGCAGCTTTCAAAATACTGAATTAGAAATTCTGCATGAAGAATGAAAGGCTAGAAGTTCACTGATTCTAAAATTTAACAGGTGTTACGTTTTTGTTCTTAAATTGTCAGTTGTCCTCAATGAGAGGTAAAAGAATGTGTAAAGTTCTCACTAGAATTTTGTAAATTGTAATAGCTAGCATGCTAGGACTATGAAACATCTTCACAGAAATGCAGCTAGGAGCAAAAAGAGTACCAGACTAAAGAAGCTTGGAGGCTCAGTGAAAAAATGAGGTGCTCTGTTTCCCATTCAGCATTGTTTATGCCCAGCATAAAAGCCACAGAAAACTGAGGAGGAAAACTCTGAAAAGACCAGCAGTTATCTTCCACTGTATTTTTAGCATGGGATCATAGCCAGACAGCATCACTCAGCAGCCTCCCATGGTGTTCCTTGGTTCAGCCAGACAATCTGAAAGCCCAAGGAATGACTTTGCACTTGTGCTTGTACCAAGCAAGCTGCAGGAGGCTTTCCATCCTTGCTTAGCACAGTCAGTGGTACTAAGAGCTGTATTTGTCAACAGCTTTGTATTGCTCTCAGTATCATGCCAGTTATCCTTGCTCCTGAGGTTTCTGCTGGCAGCACCGTCCGTGCTAATGCTGCTAACAGCACTGCAGCTGAATCACTGAGAACAGAATTCTTCACAGTGCACCAAACTCAGGCTGACTCAAAATAGCAGTGATGCACTGTCATCAAAAAGTACCTGCAAGTAGAAGAGCTCTCATTAAAGCTGGTCAAAACCTTCCCAGTAGGATCAGCTCTGCTTCTTGTATCTAGCTGGGGTAGACAGTACCTTTATCCTTCTAATACAGTAGTTTTGTCAGAGGGCTGCAGTTATTTGCAGTATTCACAAGTACACACAGTTGAGGGTGGAAATGTGAAAAAAACATTAGTGGGAGACTTTTACTGATGCTATACTCAGAGTATTCACCTTTCCTTCACCAGCTGTGAGATCATGGTCAGGTCACAGATCTCATGGCATCTCTTCCCAAAGGCAAAGACAGAGGTATGACCTAAGTAGATGTACTGAAAGTAGCTTGAACTAGCTAAAGAGACAATAGGAGATGATACACATAGGTCAATAAAGGCCCCAAAGCCCATTTAAAAATTCAGGTAAACATTCGGTGTGCTGGCCACCCTGAGATGCTGCAGCATCTTTCTCCAAACCACCTGCCCATAAGTTCACTCTGGATTGTCTCTGCAGGCTGCAGTCACACACTGATTGCAGTATGGACACATCCTCAGTACTTCTAGTGGTCAAGCTCTCTACATAGGGGTGACTGGAAATCAGAAAGTATTTCTTAACATGGATTTTACATCCTCTGCCCAGGGCACTCTACTGACACAAGATTATTCTCAAATATGTGTGGAATAACAGTGCTTTGTTCTACATTAGTACATTCAACTTTTCTAGTGAGGAATACACTAACATGAACAAACATTCCTAATTCTGTAGTAGTAGTTGTGGACACATGGAATCCCTCTGCAGAACTAGCCTGTAAATTCTCTCTCTGTTTTACTCCAGTCTCGTTTGCAGGTTTCCTGGTTGGAAGGGGGTAGTTCACTGTTATTTCTAGAGCAGCTCCCCAAAACATTTTAAATATGATATGGCTTGATATGGCTTCCTCCACATGTCTCTCTCTTGAGACACTCTGACTGAAGGCCTGTGCCTCTTCTGCTGGTAATTCAGTATCTTTGCTGTAAGCCCTGTCCCAGCTTTTCTGTCTGTGCAATTTATTAAATTCAATGTTTAGTACCTTATTAAGACATCTGCCTGCTCCCTCACACCTGCCAACAGTAACATTTACATGCTGTGTGAGTTTAGGGGCTTGCTTGAAAGCTGAGAAGTTACTGGATCTGAGCAGGCAGGTATTTTGGAGGAGAGCTGCAAGCTCTAGCCTTGCTTCAGACCCCTGCAGCCTTCTCCACCAACAGAGAAAGACTCCATGCTTCCATCCACATCCAGAGCCAGATTGGCACTCCTGCTCTGCAGCAATTAACCAAAGTGGCATCTCTTATGATGCTGCCAGTGAGACAACACAAGGATGCTAAGTGCCTGCAGCTTATCCTCTGCCTCACGTGTGTGTGTGGGGGGAAGAATGCCAAGGATCTGGCTTGATCCTAACAAAACTGTGCTCCAGCAGGTGCTTGCAACCCATAGATAAGGTGCAGAACCACCCCAGGACACTGGCCCTGCTGAGCCAGCTCTGGGGGGAACCTCAGGCACCCCTCAGGAGCACTTAGGAGGGTGTCTAGCACCACCTCATGCTAAAAAATGGATAAAACGCTTTGTATGCTGCAATATGCAATTTTAGCCATACGTGTAAATAGGCATAATCTGCTCTTTTTCACTGGCCACAAGCATTTGTAATCTATAAACCTGCTGAATTTTTTTTTACTTTGCATTATTTTCCAGAGTGCTGAACTCAAGTGATTTTTATATTGAAATTATTTAAAGATTAAAAAATAAACAAAAAGTTAAAAAAATTATACTGACAATAAATTCCACCTTGCTGTCAATCATCATTCTCTGGGGTCTCAAATGGAAACAACACTGCCTTCCACTCCAGACCCTCTCGCTGCCCTTGACAGGAGGCAATTTTATTTAATGAAGACACCCATACTTCAGTATAAAGGTGTCAAGTGAATTATTCATGAGCTGCTTTGTCTCCAAAGCATTCCGGCTGCTTCATCTCATTGTAAAATTGTAAAAGAAAATTAAAGTTTTTTTGTGAAAGTGCAGCTGTTGCTTTGAAAAGCATCTGTTTACCAACTATTACTGGGAGGCAGAAACATCCTCAGCTTTTGCTGTTAAGTAGCACAAGTAAAAGACCAACAGAATTGGGCAAACAGATGACACTGGAGAGAAATGAGCACAACTGATAATATCAGCACTGTGAGGAAATCAATACTCAGATATTTTATGTGCTTCATGTTCAGTAATGAATATCTTGAGCAGTATTGAAAAAAGGGAAGAAGCTGAGCTTTTTCTTCCCCTCTGTATTCCCTTTTCTCTTAACATATGACTGTTTCTTACCGTGAGGAATTTTGTTACAGACCAGCCCTGTCATTAGTGCAGTATGTTGATAGGGATCTTTACTCCTGAGGAAACCAATACAGTCAGCAGGGCCATAGGTAAACACAACAGTCTGCATTTCATCTGATTTCAGAGCTGAGATCCACATGGGCTCATCCAATTACAGAGTAGAATTCCTTTCAGCAGCCATGGGCCTTACTCCTTGCCTCATTGGCTACATAGTTACTTAAATTTCCACAGATGCATAAAAGTGTTGCAAAAGAAAAGATAATTTTTTTCTTGTGATATTTTAGTACTGTGGAAGTAGAAGCAAGCTGTATTATGAAATATGGCTAAAAATTCACCATACCCTTGGAAGTCAGACCAGACTGTATATATCTGTGCCTGTGAATATTTGTACAGAGTAAGGCACATGTACCACATTGCAGATAATCTGGTAAATGCCATCACTATTTAGCAAGTATGGGAGAAAATTAAGTAACTTATTTTACCTTTTACTTTTCAGCCTCTGTGCCCATAAAAGGCTAAAAATAACATTGTGTAGGCTTCTTGCTTGTGGTATTTCCTAATTATGAGGCACTTTATTTCTTAAACTCTTTTTTTTTTTTTTTGGTAAGATATTTTATCTAGAACAATCCTAATACAATGACATCTATCATCAGATATAATTTTCAGTTATCATACCAAAGCAGCATTTAAAAATGTGATCATAATCTTAAAGGTTTGAACATAAAGATAAGAAAATATATATTCATTTAAAAATTACTCTCTTCAGTGTGGAAGTAGATTTCAATTACTCTTAATTAATTCTGGTTCTGCTGAGATTGGTATCTGGTTTAATATAGCTGCCTTGCCAAGTGCATGCTACTTTCTTCCTCCTGAGCATGAAGATTTTTCTCAGTATTCATTTAGCAGATAATATAGGGTTTGGCTAACAGCTGCTGTGGCAGCTACAATGCTTTCTCTCCCTGTAGCATGGAAAGCTGAATTTCACAGATGATCCAGAGAAGCTACAAGCAAGTGCTTTTGGAATTTAAGCAATACACATCTGGCCAGGACAGAACTTCAAGAAAGGCAAGAGGGATCAACAAGCTGATTCTTTGCCATCAGTAACCACTAAACTGCAGAAAGCAAGAAAAAAAAAAACAAACACTGGAAGTTCTACTAAGGAATTAGAAAATATTTTAATAATGGTATGAGATTGCCATGCACTGACTTGAGTGACTGCTGCAAATAAAACGTAATGCTGACATCATCAAGCCTTCAGAAGAGAAGAACTTTTTAACTAAAAAAGTTGGTTGGTTTGGCTTGTTTTTTTTTTTTTTTTTTACATCAGGAATGCTGATAATTAAATTACTTTCCATTTTCATATCTCTGATATGTTTTCTCACGATAATTGGATTTTTCTGAATCTATAGGATCAAAGATTACTAGAGCTGACATTAAAAAAATCCAGAAAGGAGAATCTGTCCTTCTTGCAGACTTCAGCATCTATAATATTTGTCACAGGGTTTTGATTTGTAACTACTGCAAGCAGCAGACTCTCTGAACATCTGTTCACTGAATGTCCCAGAAGGACTGGTTTTCTATTGCGAATTTTAAGCATCTCTGATATTACACTGCAATACCATAATCTTTTCTCTCCTTGCTGAAATGCTTTAAATGTGGATATTTTAGAAGAAATATACTTGTCTGAAAGCTGATAATTGCCTATATGTTTTTTTAATTTCTACACATTTTTTAAAATATTGAAGGGTTTTGCAGAACTTACACCCAGTCATTCTGCTTAGCTATTCCTTTTAGCTTTCCATTTTGTTTGTATTTAATTTTCTTCCATGGCATTTCTTTTAACTGGAAAAGTTGTTTGACTTTTTAGATGATGACTTTCATTTATGTGCCTGCTCAGGATGCACTGTCCCATGAAAGCCTCGATGACAATTCACTAAAATAGAAAATCCTACTGAGGTAAGGCCTCATCTGGCATGGTCATTTATTACAAATCTATTGCAGTGATATCTATCTTACAGTAAATTTTTAGGCCATTAACCAGCACATGCTTAATTTAGCAGCTGTGTCCAGTCCTGTGCAAATTCAGTATTCTTTCACGGATTTTAGAGGTAAGCATGTACAAAAAAGATCTTGTTCTCAGGGTACAGGATTACCTGACTGTGTTTAGACACCAAGAGTTAGCACCAGAAACACAGTTATGCTACAAAGCACAGTAAAATTTCCCTCCCCTGCAATTCCCTCCATCCCACACTCTGTTTTGACTGTAAATATTCATACTTTATGAAATTATTCATATTGGTTTATTCCAATATTGCTAGTTAATAAGTATAATACTGACAGTATAAATATAACATTGACAGCTACTCTTTTCTAGAAATAAGTAGACTCTTCTTGAACTATATAAGAACATACATTGGATAAAACTGTATTTTATTTACCTTGAAAGACAAAAAAAACCTCAACCAAACAAACAAAAAAAAAAAAAAAAAAACCACAAAAAAGCCCCAAACCCAAAACTTAGCAAAACCCCCCCCCAACCAACTCTCCCACCAAAAAAACCAACCAACCAAAAAACCAAACCCCCCAAAAACCAAAACCCAAAAAACCCAAATTAGGATATCTGAACAATTCTTACTCCCTCAAATTAACTACATGGCATGCTCATTAAATTATAACCAGCACATGAGAAATATTCCTCCCTTTAAATATGCACAGAGAAGGCAAGTCTTGCCAAATGTTTATTCTCTAAACTAAGTGCAAAGTACAACAGTGTTCAGAAAAACAACTGTTCAAAAATGCTTGTCTGCTTGCTAGTACATATTCACTACAAACCCAGGGATTCCAGGAGCATGGGCTTTGCTTTTGAGCCATCCTAGTTTGAAATGCTTCACCTGTGGCTTCAGCAGATCCCTTTGAGGTTTCTGCAAGGCTACAAGACATGGACACTTTTAATAGATTGATAAAGCAAAACCACCAGACATCTGTGAAAGTTTTAATGTAGAATGGCAATCTTTTGTAAAACCTTTTGTCTCTAGCTGTGCTTTTTCAGGACAGAACTAATCCCGAATTTCACTGCACTGTTCCTGCACCTGAACAGAAGGGATTGAAATATTAGTTATGAGCAGAATTGGAATGGTATTGTAGGAAATATTTGTAAACATCTAACTGACCAAGCACGAGAGAGAAGCTACGCATCCTGTGGCCCAATTCCAATTGTTTTTCTAATATTAGGGCCAGGAGCAGTTGATGTACCACACCCAGAGTAGTAAACAGGAAAGGCTGCATCTATTGCTTTGTCCTGCAGCGTTTCATGACAAGGGGAGACACAGGATATGTCCAGGAGGATCCATGCAGGCAAGGGGAGACACAGGAAATGTCCAGGCAGATCCATGCATGCAAACCTGAGCTCTTCAGTGCCAATGCTCAGACAGGAGGCAGGTTGAACCAGTAAATAGAGCTTAAACTCTGCCTATACAGAGATACCTTTCTTTTTTTTTCTTTTTTGTCCCTTTTTTTTATATTTGATCCCCTTCACCCTTTCAGAACATCTCAATGCCCAATAATCTCACAAGAGATTGCCTATATCTCACAGGAGATTGCCTGTACCTCACAAGACTGCAATATGATTGGAGAATGTTTCCTTTTACTACTACTCAAGAATCTGCAGAGTTGCACAGCAAATGTAGCAAAGGTAGGAGCAGTACCACACTTTTCTGACTCTCACTGAGATACACTCCTCAGTCACAAGACTAATTTCTCTTTCTTGCACACACCTTTCTTTACCATGATGAGATTCAATATCTCATCTCTGTACTGAATAATAATATGTCAGCTGTCAACTGCCTGGAATTTTTACACTGAAAAAATGATGTATGACAAAGCAAATAGTACTCTAACAATATTTAGTCTTTGCCAATCAAATACTGGCAGTATGAACACATGTAACTAAAAAGACAAGATTTTTATAATAGCTGACATGGTATTGGCTCAATAGCATAAAAAGTGTATATGCACAGACTAGCCTTTATTTCAGGCCTGATTCTATTCCTATTTTAAATTGTGGCTTCAGATGCCTCAATATCAAATCTATGAAAGACTTTATATATATTGCAAAGAACAGAAGCCATTCCTTTTCTCACATTGCTGGAAATTAAGAATATCTTCAATGAAGTTGGTCCAGAGCTAAGAAGCAAGCTGGCAGTATCCCGTGAAGAGTGGGTCAGCCACCCTTACTCCTTCCTGGAGTCTGTGAGCAGGAGACACAGTTTGAAAAGGGATTTGGGGAGACCATCATGCTCTATTCTGCCAGTGAATCCCAGGGGAAAGCTGTTCCTGAGACCCTGCCATAAACCATTTGTGTTCTCTCTTCACTGTGGCCCAGGCCAAGCTGTGCAATCCATGTGGGACCTCTTGTGTTCAACTCTGCAGCTCAGCCTTCCACATGGGAGAGAGGCACTGAGTTCCTCTGTGCTACCTTCCCCTGCTGGCTGGCTGCTGAGAATGAAAGGGCTGGTGATGTTTGGGCTGGCAGTGACACTGAGAGGCCAGCGATGGTCTGTGTTATTTTTCCTGTGAAACTCCCAGGCCTCAGGGGCTCTGACTGTCCCTGCTATGGGAGGGCTTTACTAGAAAACAAGATCTTCTGTGCTGCTGAGAAAAAAAGCCTGATCCAAACTAACACCACTCAGGTCTCAGGTTTCTTATCTTTAAAAACAACATCCCAAGTATCTGTTGTGAACTTAGAGGGGAGGGAGAAGGGAAAGGAGGTTCCTACATGATGGTGTCAGAGTGGTTCTGCAGCTGGGCTGTGGCTGGCACATCTCAGAGCTGTTCCACCATCCCATCCATGCTCCTGAGCCCTGCCCACTGCCCTGCCCCAGGCACAGCTGCCCAGCTCCCACAAACCCCACTTGTGAGAGCTTCTGAGGAGGAGTGAGGCCGGGCCATGGTGCTGTGGGTGAGGGAGATGCAGCTCTGGCTGCTGGGGAACATGAGCTGCTGCGGCTTTCCCCATCTTGGCACGTGGGATCTGGGAGCTGGAGCTGCTATCACGTTGCAGCACTGGCTGCTGTCACCGTGCCTTTGGCATAAAGAGCCATGCAGTGACAGTGCAGCCCTTCCCAGGCTGATGCTGAATGAAAAGCTTTGCCATGCGCAGGTTACAAGCTCTACAGCACAGTGCACACTCCTGCTGAAAGAGCCTCCCTGGATACTTTCTGCAGCTGCAACGGGTCTGTTGTAGCTGGTTTTGGTCTGGGAAAATGAGTCATAAATAGAATTTATTGTTGGTTTATCTCCACTGTCTGTACTAACAGCAGAAGCCAGGGTGAATTGCAGCTGATTTGTTTGTGGTTTATATTGAGTTCATGAATTAACTGAAGGACAGGGTGGACCACTTGCTATGCTAAAATGTAACCAAGAAAATGGCATAAGGGCATATACTATTTGACCGAAAGGGAACATATTTAGGTCAAAACTACATAGGAAACTTGAGACTGCAGCAGCACTGAAAACCCTTTATGGTCAATAGGTTATTTGACAACAGAACAATTACTAGAGCTTGTTTCCAAGTCTGAAGGTGAAATTTTGAGTAGCTGTAGGACACACATATGAGTAAATGTACAGTGACTTTTTTTATTTGCTATTTCTTCAAATGGAAAATATGCATTTTGCTTTGCATTAATGGCTTCATTGCAGTGATTAATGTCTCTGCTCATTTCTGTGATTATTTTTCACTTAGGAGTGTGGTTACCAGTAACAGGTGGTTAAAAGAAACAAGCAATGGTACATGAGCTGCCACACAAAGCACTAAGAGATTTTCTTTAATTATCACCTGTGTTCTTATAATAGCCCCTTCTGCCTAACATGTGTTGCTCTCCTTGTCCATGAGAATAGAGTTAACTTTCAGAATATATTGCAAGCTGTACATTTTATCTTGTGTGTATGGGAGAAGACATTAATAAGTTCTTATTTTACTTTATTTATTTACTTATTTTTATTTTTTTTTTCTGCATGGGACTTACGGGATTACATAGATTTTCCCCTGGCAGCATTTCTTGGTTCAGGCATTCAAGTGTCTGATGATAGGACCTTTGGGGATGCAAACCTGCAAAGTAAGGTTTGGTGTGTTTTGGGTGAAACCTGGTGTTTGAATAGTGGCTGAAGGCTTTGTGAATTTCCTAAGCTGAAGGACAAATGATAGAGAAACAACATGTTTTAGTGCTTGGTTCGTTGAGTGACCTTTTGCTTCTGCAGAATACAAAAGTTAAGTGGATATTTCAAAACTTAAACTAAACTAAAAACAAACATGCACCTTAATTGTTTTTCAATTTCACATGAAACCATTATTTTAAAAGAAGTAAAATGGAGGCACTGTGGTGGAAATCAATGGAAATGTGGCTGTGCTTTCCTGAAAAACACTGTACTTTTTTTTCCTTGCTCTTACAAAGATGTGTGCATGGGCTTTGCCTTATGCAACTAAAGCTCATCCTATATGCATTAATCTTCATAAAAGAATTTATAAAAAGACTCTCTAAACACAACTAGTTGTAATATCATTTTAAGTTACAAAACTTTCCTGGAACCAAGAAACTTTACAACCAGTAAATCAAAACAATTCAAGTATTTATTGTTTGCTAGAAAAAATAATGTCAGTTATATAAACTGGATTGAAATTTGACTTATGAAAGTATGGCCTAGATCTGTGTGTGGCCCTCTTTCCCTCCTTCCCTCCTCTCCTCCCAGCTAATTAATATATGAATATTTATAAAATATTTTGTGACACAAACCCTAATTCTCCATTATGTACTCAGTTGCTTACACAAAACAAACAACCTGCCAGGAATTGCATCTTCCACAATGTGAAAATTATGATGCTATCTAATTTTTGAAAACAGTGAATTGGTCAGACTAGAAAACAGTTACTATTTCTTAGTCTTTTTAATGTATTAAAGGTGTTACCAAGCTGGAGAACAGGGAATCAAATTGTACAGTTCATTAAGCATTTCTCCTGTTTTTCTTAGAAACAGGATCTCTTCATGTAAGCAACAATGCAAAGAAGAATATGAGCATTTGCATTCTGAATCTATACACTAAACAGCAGGCCTGTCAAGTATATTCCAAGCATGTCTGATACCAAGGTCAGGAAACATGCCCCACGAGTTGCTTGCCATCAAAGTCTTCTTTGATTTTGCAAAGAAAGTAAATAAAAAGAATTGTTATGAGGAATAGTGGGTGAGATTCACTTAAGCTGGTTTGGGAAAAGCTAAATCACAGTTTTCCAGCCAACCATTTGCATGAGTTTCCAAAGCTTTACTTGGCAATATATGGAGTGTTTCCATTGTCAGCTGGAATGCAGATCTTGTGCCTTTTGGGCCAGGAGAAGTCTGACATGATCTCAATCCTAAGACTTGTGAAATAACACATTAATTTGAGTGACTAGTGTTTGGTTATACTGCTCACATAAAAATTCCCAGAATCTCCTAAATACTAAAATATTGAGAGAATTATTTAGTGGAGGTTATGTTTTATGTCATAGCAATTTATACCAATTTATATCCTGAACAAAAATATACCTATCATCCATATTACTGTTATTTCCATTAGCACATCTTTGGAAGTACTATTTGTTTTGGTTGTTTTTTTTTTTTACTGCAACCTCTGTCTTCCTCCCGCATGTGATCACAGAATTGTTTGCAGGACTGCTGCTGGCTGACTTCAGAGTAAGTAATTGCATTACTAGTTGGGTGGGGAGGGAGGGAAGGAGGACCACACACAGATCTAAGCCATAGTTTGATAAGTCAGATTTCAATTCAGTTTATATTACTATTTTTTCCAGCAAAAAATAAATACTTGGATTCTTCAGATTCTGATACTGACACGCAGCGTTTCTTAGTTGTAGGGAAGCTTTGTAACCTGTAGTGATGTCACAACTTCCATGTAAACAGGAAGGCTGAGTATCTCTTCCTATGATATTTGTATGGCTTTTGTTATCATTAAGTGCCTCTTAGTCTGAACTAACGTACCCTCACAAGAACTTTAAGGCACACAAAGGCCATAAATGTCATGGCACAGGGCACACTGGACTGTACAGAAAGTGTCTCTGGCACATGGGGTGGGTTGGAACTCCCCATAAGCAGTGGGTGCAGTGAGTAAATCGGTGTGGTTGGCACTGCTGAGCGCAGGACACCTGCAGGGAGCAGGCAGACACCTAAACATCCACCCCCTGTATTCCCCAAAGGAGAACAGGGGTGGTCAGCTCACACCAGGGGCACCTCAGGGCTCACACACACCTTGCAGGCACAAGAGGCACGGAGGTCCCTGCCTCCCCCCTCAGCTTAGGGTGGTTCACCTCTTTCATGTCCTGGAGACAACATGTTGGAGATACCAACACTGGGGCAGACTGGTTGTGAACACAGCCACTGTGTAACTTCTGATGAGAGTGGGCTGTGTGGAGAGAGGAATGCAAGTTTTAAAGGTCAAGGAAGAAGAGAAAAACGTCCAAAGGAGAAAAAAAAAAAAAGCAGCTGTGTGTGTTGGCAGTAAGAGGTGTGGCTGGTGAAACAGACTATTGTGTTCTGGACCGCGTGTGTTTCCAAAATCGTCCTGCCAGGTTCCACCTTAGAAAAACTTTGAAGAATTGGCTAATACATCAACCAAGATCAAATGGTGTCTGCTGGAGTGTTGGCAAAGGGTGTACTCGTTGTGATGAGACATCACAAGTATTGAGCTGGTGAGTTACAAAGGAGCATTTTCAGGCACAGGAAAATGCACAATTAGCACAAACTATTGACAGTGTTTTCTTTTGCTTGTCGGGATAACATCTCTCCTGTTCAAGTTCACGTGGAAGCCAGCTGTTCTTCCATAAGCTGGGTTGAAAGATATTTTATCATGAGAGTCATACAGTTAGATATGGCAATAGTTAGGTATGGTCCTACATGCTCAGAGCAGCACCTTGTACCTGGCTGGAGATACAGGAAAAGGCCAGTGACATCTCAGGACTCTCCAGGTGATGTTCCTTGCAGTCATGGGGTCATTCACTCTCTGCTCTGCAGAGCCCTCTCAAGAGGACTTGCTTTTTTTTTTTTTTGTGCTACTACAGATATTTGCCACTTTAAGCTGGGCTACAAGATTCAGTTGCTGAAATAATCTTGCCCTCCTGCATAACGATATGTTTTAAAATGAGAAAATGCCATGACAATCTCTGTCCCTAAAAGAGAAAAGATTTCTCCAAAAAACTCTGTCGTTAAACACATTTATCAATTATTCACCTGCTAATAGCTGTATCTAACAACCCATTCAGCTTTCCACATATCGAGAAGGCAGGAACAGATCTTCAATTTGGATTAGAGGAATTAAGAGTTTGCATGTTTTGTGCAAGTGAGAAGGAGGCACAGATATGTGGTGTGAAGATAATAAAAGTAGCTTAAAAATATTTTAAAAAGAGGTAACAATGTTCGGTTTGCAAGAACAGAAGTGATGAGCTAGTAATATTATTTTTGACTTTACAGATCATAAATTGAACTATTTTTTAGTAAAATTGTTATGTAAGATAATTACATTTGGATTTCAATTTTTTCCCTGAATTAATAGTAAAGAAGCATATAAAAATTAAACCACGTTGACTTCCCAAATGTTTTGCATTCAGGAATACAGGTAACGCTGCGGGCCTGACATTGCTAATGGTACAGGACGGAAACAAACAAGAGGTAGTTTGATTTCTCCTGGACCAGGCCATGTCTATACGCCACAGCTGCTGTGAAGAGAATTCGTTGACTCCTCTGTGGGTCACAGATATTTACAAGGATCAGTCAGAGATATTTGCAAGGATCACCTTGTAAATATCTGTGATTAGCTTATGCCTTGAAATTCCCTAAAGAACTGCTGGGAAGAAAGGCTGCAAAAAACAGTACGAGATACACAACCAACCTCCTGGCTGAGGAACAATCTCCCCAGCCCTCCCACCTCGCTGCTGACCTGCCTGACTTTTGAGGTGTTGCTCGAATTGTAAACGGAACATTTACAGTGCCACTGCTGACAAAGGAGCAATAAAGAGGAATCTCATTTCCACGAACAAGGGGCTCTTTGCCCTTCACGTTAAAGCAAAAACTAGAGAGAGAACACGGTGAGATGCTTCTCTCTCGAACCGTCGTGGCTAATCGATTAGGACTCACTGCAGGGTATCGAATGATGCCATTTCTTTTCTGTGCTGCCCACGAGGCACGTTCAGCAGCAGGTGGTACTTTGAGAAAGCTCCTGGTGAGGGATGCCCCGTCCCTGGCAGTGCCCAAGGCCACGCTGGATGGGGCAGCCTGGTCCAGCCGGAGGTGTCCCTGCCCACGGCAGGGAGGTGGGAACGAGACGTTCTTTGAGGTCTCTTCCACTCCAAGCCATTCCGTGATTGTGCGATCTGGGGAGAAGCCCGTGCGCTGCTGAGCGCCGTGAGGACGGTCGCGCAGCGGGGCAAGATCGGGAGGCCCGGAGCGCAGGCGGCAGCCGGAGGGGCCGCGGGAGGGCAGAGGCGGGGCCGGCCGGGGCACTGCAGAGCCGGCGCGGAGCTCACCGGGCGGGGACTGCACCTTCGCCGCCGCAGCGCGGCGCCGCCCCCGGCCCCGCCACACCTCCCGCCCCGCCGCCCGTCCCCCCGGCCGTCCCCCCGCTCCCCGGCGGCGCGGCACCCGCTGCCCGCCTGAGCGGCTCTGCCTGCGCCGCCCCGCCATGGAGCAGGGGCCGGCGGGGGGCTCCGGCCCCGCTGCAGCCGCCGCCGCTGCCGCCGCCGGCACCGGGGGTCTGCTGCTGCCCCTGAGCGAGACCGAGCAGCAGCGCTACTCCGAGCTCTTCTCGCGGTGCTGCCCGCCCCCAGAGGCGGCCGCCGGGGGGAGCAGCGTGGGCGAGCTGTTCCGGGCCTCCCAGCTGCCCCCGGACACGCTGCACCAGGTGGGTCCGGGGCTCTCCGGTCCGGCTCCCCCCGGAGCTGCGGGGCGCGGGCGGTTCGGAGGGTGCGGGACGGGACCGGCTCCCGCAGCCCTTCGGGAGAGGGGCTGGCGCTGCCTCCGCCGGCAAACTGGGGGCTGCGGGCGCCTTGTCGGCGGCGGGGCAGAGCGGAGCGGGGCCGGTCCGGTCCCTGCGGCGATGCTGGGCTTGCTCCGTGCCCGCTTGCCTCCTCCCGACAGGCGCTGGCAGTGCCGGGGCAGCGCTCCGCGGTTCCGAGGGGTTCTGAGGGCCGGCCGTGCCCCTCGGTGCCGCCCCGTGCCGGGCTGCGCTCCCGCGGGCTCTCCCTGTCAGGTCTGGGTGCCGTCGCCTTTCTCAAAAGGGCCCCGAAAGTCATAAAAGCAGTTGTATGAAAGGACGTGCCATGTGCTAAATTCGTTTACCACTGAAGGCTCTTTCCTAAATGTTGTTTCAGCGGTTAAAAAGTCCGCGGGTGAAATGATGTTGCGGTGTTTTCTGTCAGTTCTTGAGCGCGAATAGAGGGTGCGAAGTGCGGGGCTCTCCCTGGTAAGAGCAGCAGAGCCCCAAAGTGTCCCCAACAGGGGCTGTGGGGCAGAGCTATTGGAATTATTTCCGACATCACACCGCAACACAGACCCCTCCTGCTTTTTGAGGGAAAGCTTGTCCGGGGTGGCAGAAAGCTTGTGCCAGCCGGTTTCCCGGAACAGGGAGGAACCGGACTTGGGTCCTCTCCACCTGCGGATTGGTAATTTAACTAACACACTGTAGTTTACCTCATACTTCCTGAACAGAGATATGAGATTCCTGATTGTTTATTTATTTATTAATTTAACTTTTATTTCCAGGAATTTAGTTCTTCAGTAGGTTTTACTGATCAAGCAGGAGAAAGTTACAATGAAATGGAAATCAGGTACCAAGGCACTGCCCAAAGGTTCTGAGCTCTGCTGCTGTCGTGATAGCTGGCAGCTCATCTCACAATGGGTTATATAAATTCATATTGCACAGGGGATTCTGAAGGAAAATTGTGGTGTTTCAAGGATATTTTTCTTCCTATTTGTGCTCTTTACCAGATCAGTTAAACAAAAATCTTACCAAGTACTATATTACTGCCTTGTATTGAGCCACAGTGTGACCTTGGTCTTGCAGGTGAAGGGAGTAGTGAAAGTAGAGATTTCGCATAGATCCAGCACCAGGAGTGTTCATCCTCTTTCCTCTTTTTGCAAAGAGGAAGAACAGGACATTTAATTTCAAATAAAAAGGCTTATCTAAATAGCCACTTAATTTTTCAAAGTATGGAAAAAACCTCATATTTTAGCTATGTAGTTTCTTACCCTATCATTTAAGTGAAATTTATCATTGTGTTATTATCATAGTTTGTTTTCAGGGTTGCTTTGGTACTAATGTGCGATTTAAGCCTGGAAAAGGGTGAGGTATTGATTTTGGTTTTGTTTTGGGGATTTCGTTTTTGGATTTGTTGGTTGGTTGGTTTTGACATTCAAGGATTTTTTTAAACTATTATTTCCAGGTATATTTATGCTGTGGTGAGAACATTACTGGCAAAGAAGCCTGTAATTGGCTTCAGGAATATTCAGATAATAAGTCCTGTGGGATCTGGGTCTGTTTTTCTTTTTCCTTCCTTCCCTCCCCCTCATGTTTATAGGGCACTAATCACAGTGGCATTCTGCTCTATTGCTGGTGTGCCTGTTCTCAGAACTCACCCTGTCAGGTATTCTTACATTTACTGAGACTCCAGGAAAAATGAATTAATGGAATGAGTTTAAAAGAATAAATTGCAAATGGGGATGTTTTAATAGGGAAAATCTCACAATGTTATTTGAGATATTTTTCTGATGTTTCATCTTACTATATTCCAAAAATGCAATTGAATATTTTCCCATTAAAAAATCCTACTGTTCTATCAGTTAGGGGAGCAATACACAGAGATTCCTGGTATTCATTTTCTGCTAGTACAGGGAACACCTATTTTAGGCCAAGACAGCTCATTTGGGTTAAGATAACATGCTTTCTTTGAAATAATTTTTGAGTATGAACATTTTTTGGGTTTTTTTTAATGCTTTTTACAATCCCCATCTGTCACTTTTACTGCTTTGTATACAGGCAGCATCCCTACTGACCGACTGAGAAATGGTCATGCTGAGTTTATTCATGTCAGAAATGGGGAGATTTGGTTTGGAAACCAGTTCTGGATTTCTACTAAGCAGAGCCAGCACAGTCCAGAAGGTACTTAACACAATTCTCTGGCCTTGCATGGGCTATTGCAAGAGACAGTTATGGATGGTTTTGTAAGCAATGTGCAATTTGCAGCTTTTTATTTTCAAAGCATTCATTGAGGAGTGATTTTCCAAATCAGGATGCTTCCAGAAGTGACATTTAGTGCTGTGGCAGTCTCAAACATGAGCTGTTGTCTTCAGTTGTACTTGTGTAATAAGTGGGATAAATCTTTGAGAAGGAAGGAACTTTTCCTTATACTCTCTGATTGAGATTTATTACTCATCAGGATGATGCTCACAAGCATCACAGGAAATCTGCCTCCACTTCCTTACCTGTAATGGCAGGGTTTGCTGTTAAGACAAAAATCAGTGGGTGCATCCTGGCTGGAGTAGTGCTCTTTGGGATGTCAGTTCCTCAGGGAAAAGCAGAGGTGGGTGCTCTCAGACAGCAAACAGGCAAGGCTCTGGTTTGGTTTAAAGGTTGGTTGGCTTAATCCAAGAAGTTACATGGATGAAATGGGCTAGGTAACAGAGAGCAGGTAGGGAATGCCAGAGCATGTGGCAGAAGAGGAAATGCTGGAATAGATGGAAAAAATCCAAGAGCAGCCGGGTCAGTCGGAGCAGATGGCGTGCACCCGAGAGTGCTGGGTCTTGCTAAGAATGAAGTGATTGAACACAGATTCATTACACCCAGGCTCATTAAAAGCAGCAATTCTGCTGGGCAGTAGGGCTCAGCTGAGCTTGTACTGATTTTGCTTTACTTACAGACAGCATCGAACAATGAACTCAGCAAGTTATTTCAGTTCTGGAAAAAAGGTTGCAGTTAGCACTAAAATTAAAAATGTCAGACACTTCATAGGACAGAGAAGGGCATGACAGGGACAGAACAGCATGGGTTTTGTGCACTGTATAATCATACCTCCCCAGTGTACTGGAAGTCTTTGGCTAGACATATTGTTTGGTTAAAGACAGAGCTATTAAGATTGTATTTAGACTTGAACAAAGCCTATGACAGATCTTTTACCAGGGGCATTTAAAGTAACTCTGCAAAATGTTTGCAATTATTTGCCTGAAAGATCTGTCCTGGTTGTTTTTATTTTTTACAATATTTATGTTGAAGGAGAAGGAGCAGGCTGGTCATGCACCAGGCACTTATGCAGAGTGTCAGAATGAGAAGAAATTCAACAGCATCTGCTGGATTTATATGAATGCAAATGTGTTGACTAGGTTGAAAATGGTGTTCCCTATGATTTAGGCTCCTAACAAAGGAGAAAATAACTGAATTTCTACAAAGAAAAAAAAATTAAAAAAAGGGAATGTTTTGAACACATTGGGCCCACAAAAAAATCAATGATCCTGCAGCATGCTTTGTTACATAGATCAGTATCAGTAACCTTCCTAATGAGGGGAAACAGCAGAGGTGAGGGAGGGAGGCGGGAGGCGCCACTGTTGGTCATCAGTGGATGACTAAGACAGGTCTGTGTGGCCATGTGGGCAAACTCTCTGGGGGTTTGGGTCTATTCCTTGTTAGATCTGTTGGATTATGCTCCCTGAGTGCACTGGATGTCAGTACCCCACACTGACAGCTGTGCCAGGTGCTGACAGCGTCTGGTTTGCGCAGTCTTATTGGGGGCAGCTGATTTGTGACCCTGTTTGGAAGCTGGCCACCAGCAGGTACATTCAGCCTCTGCTGCTTGAGTCTGGGACCCCAAGTGTGCCTGTGGTGGCTGCCAGCTAACAATGGGCTGATGTCTGCAGGCATCTCAGATAAAATAATGCTTTACAGAGTCACTGCCCTCTGATCAGCAAAGGCAAGGTACCTTGTGCTAGTTTTGCTGTCTGTTGACATTACTATTGTCTCTGAATATTTTGTCTTAAGAAATTGAGGAGCAGAATTGGACTCAATATTTACACTAAAATGCATATTTCTTTTCATTAGTTTCCAACTTATTAATTCTCGCTTGGTTGTCTGGCAGTATCTTTAATTCTCACTTTTATAAACCTTAATCTTATTGGTGGACTTGGCACTATCAGTACAGAGATCCAATTTTCTTAAGAAAATGCATTCTTTCCTCTGCAAACGAACACACTGTGTTATTTTGAGCTCCAAGGATGACAAGTACTAATTGTGTGATGCTGGAGCTGTACAGGCACTGCATTTTTTAGCTGGGACTCTCCTTCCAGCCCTGTGAATAGGGAACACAGACAAACGGTCGTGCTTGTCTTCCACAGACTTCGTGAGTTAACTTGTGTTTATTGTGCCTTGTCTCTATAGCTACAACTCTACACTTTAACTGTATTATGTTCAAAAAGCAGAAGTGTGAATAGACTAAAAAAAAATGGTTAAGTTGATATTTCTTTGGAAAAATGCCAGGAAGGATTGGCTTTCTGAAATTTGTTTTTCTTAATTCCCTAAGTATAAATTATTACCTGCATGATAGCTGGGATGGAACTAACAGTCTGCTTCGAATAGGCAGAAAGGAAAAAGAGCTGTGGCAGCTACAATGTGAGCTGTTTGAGTGAGGAAAGTCTGGACTCAGTGTTACTTTACAAAAATCAAGTTCCCTCTGCTGCAGCTGTTGACAGAACATGGCATTATGTTTGTGCTGGCTGTGTGATTTTGCTGAGTGAACAGTTGATCCATAAAAAAGTGGTGTTAGAGAGAAGTTGCATCCTACTGACGTCTTTGAGTCAGGAAAAAGCCTGGTACATCACCATGTAAGCACTGCAGCAAGAGGAAGAAAGGGAAACTGACATTTCAGTGTCAGTGCTTCTGACCACAGTCTCCTAAGTTGTCGTTGCCTTTCTAGAATCACAAGCAAACTTGTGTTTATGTAAGTAGGAAAATAAAAAATCCAGATGTAAAAGCTACGGCAGTACTGTTACTAAGAAAATTTCTAACTTGTAACAAACTAAAGGGTAAAACTTAACCTGGAGCTATATTGCTGGTGTGTTCCATTAAAAAATATAAAATGGTGATCTTAATACATCTTGAAACTATTTTTATGATGTAAACTATCACTTCATAGTCTCTGCTTACAAGATTAGTAGTTTTGAGTGCCTCAGTGTTGACATGCACAGTAGATGATTTGTAGAAGCCATTCCTTCCAAGTGTGTTTCAAATCACACTGTAAAACAGACTCTTGGACCTGCTTGTCACAGACATCCAGTGGGATGGTCAGGGCCTGCAGCCTTCAGTAATTAACCCTCATAACAGCCAAGTGTCAATTAGTTATTGAATATGCCAAGAAAATAATGCTTTGCTGTCCAATGATTTCAAATAATACAACAGGGATGAGGGAAGAAGATCCACTGGGGTGAAAAAGAGTTAACTTTCTTCATGAGAGGTTGCTGCAGTATGAAGTGGGAACAATGAAGAATGGTTTTCATTTTTATGTTTCAGTAAGTGGTTTTGTCATGGTACTTACATAAGTGCAGTGGGGTTCACCAAACAGTTGAGTATAACCTCTTCTAGTCTTGTGTATATCTACAGCACTCTGCTGTCAGTACTGTGATGTTTATACACAGATTGATGATGTTGCCACAGTCTGTTTTGCAAAGGAGATGTTGAACACAATTCACTTCAGTGGCTGAATCTGGCTCAAACGCCCCCTGTGAAAGAGGGATAGTATAAAGTCTGAAAATATGAATTTAGCTGAGCTGAAAAATGTATTAACAAAGATGGAACAAACATTTCTTAAGCAAGGAATCAGGATAAATTACCTATTTAAATTTAAAATACTATGATTTGAGAAACACATCTGATATAATATTTGTAAGCAAGATTCTTTGATGTATTAACATCTAAACATACCAACAGTATGGTAAAATAAAACTTTAATGAGCCATATGTGCTAGTTCAACTTTTGAGACAGTCAAACAGTTTAACAGCTGAGTTAGTGGATAATTAACTAGAAAAGGTTGCTGGAGTAGAAAATCAACTGTGGGCATATAGTAATCCCCTCTTCCTGAACAGAGGGAATATTTTCTTTATCCATTATATGCAGCAGCATTATTGGGTGACACTACATAAAACTGAGAACTCTGTAGAAAATAACTTATTTTTATTTATAATTTTTTTTAAAATTTAATTTTTATTTTTTATTCCTGTCTTTTAGATAGGATGACGAGGTGGAAAGTTTTGGTGGGATGAAATCCGTTAGTTCTGTGACCTGGTAGGAGATAGTGACCAGAAATCATCAACTAAATCATTAACTGTAAATTATATTTACTTCATTTATCAAAGTGTTTGAAAGGCAAAATGTGTTTATAAAGTTCCAAATCTTTGTATATATGAGAAATGTGTAGCTTTTGGTTTTTTAGCAGATGAAGACATTGTATTTTTAAACGAATTCCAGTTTTCGGCTAAATTTAACTTTGCATATGTCTTACATACCCACACAAGCAGGTGTGTCTCTTATTAACAATTATAATGGAGCAAATTTCGTATTATAATTAAGAATTAAATTAATTCTTATTATAAAATAATTAATTAAATAATTAAATGAATTCTTATTATAAAATAAGTATTTAGATGTTTATTAGGTGATGTGGTTGTGCAAATATATTTAAAATTATTACTTTGTGGTAAGACCCAAAATGTTACAGTAATTTTTTTTTTTTTTTGTAAACATAAGAGTCTTGTTTTAATGATGACCAACTAACAAGACAGGTCTTTATCTAGATAATTATGAAATTAGAGGGTCTTACCTCTTTGGACTTAAATAATGTTTTAAGTAGCTTATTTTCCCAAAAATCTGCCCTGCAAACATTGAAGTACAGACACCTGGTGCTGCCAGTTGCTTCAGACTGGGTGGGACATTTGCAGAGGGGTGTTGAAGGTGCTCCTCTGTTCCCTGGCACTCTCTGGTCTGGAGCAGGCTGCTGAGAACCACTCTGAGGTTGCACAGTGTGGTTCCAATTATCTGTTGTGCCTGTTTGGGCCATGCAGGCCATTACAAGGAGCACACATTGCTGAGCAGAGCTACAGCAGTGCCTCATGTTCAGCACTGCAAAAAAATGGGGGGTCTTGAGTAGCTTTTGATAGCTTGACTACCAGAGCACATCTTCAGTGTTATCTTCTGCTTTATTTTTATGTCTGTAGGATTTTTTTCTGCCCTGCAGTCTTTCCCCCATCCAAAAAAGCTGCAAATATTGGTTCTAGTATTTTAGCCCTGCACCTGTGTAGTCCCCCAGTCTGAACATGCAGGACTGGGTTGGTCCCCTTCATGTCAGGAAGTGGTGGGGAGATGCTCCTTTGGGCCGAGCCATAATAAAGTGCTGGATTTGGGCCTCATAATTCCCACTGCCTTGGTGGCACTGAAGGTTTAGTGTTGGCTATTGGGAAACACTTGGCTGAGCTTGAATTCAAACTGTCTAAACATGGCCCATGGTGTCTGCTTGCTCACTGTGATATGAGTCATGAAGCTGAATTCTACTTCTGATAGCAAATGTCTGTAGCATTACTTTATTATTATGATTATAAATTTCAAGTGGTTTTTTGGCGTGAGCCTTTCAATTGAATGTACCTTTTTCTTAAAGTCTCTTTCCACACCGAGAAACATTAGATCAGCTTTGGCATAGGCAACATTTCACATTTCATGCATTATTTACTTCTGGCATAATTTACACAATGATGTCCTATGGAAGCCAAGATGATGGTATTGGGAACAAAACAATGTGTCTAATCATTTGCAAAACAGGGTGACTGCTGTGGGCTAACAAAGAGAGTCAGAATTATTTTGTTGTGCACAGTAACAGCAGTGAAACAGTAAAAGGTGAAGTACTTTGATATCCCAAATGCCAAAAATAAGAATAAAAGGGGAGGGAGACCAAAACTCAATTGTGTGATTCTGTATGTATTTATTATTTTTTATAAGAACATCTGTGTGTTTTAATAGCCATAGGCTGCTTTTCCTTGACTGTGTACAGACAGAATTGCAAATACAAATTGTGGTAGGAAATGTGCCATAAATGCTGACATACTGTGTACAGGCACTGGAGACAGTGTAGTGTTTGATAGTGTTGCTGTTTTGAAATCCTGTGCTCTTTTGCTGAATCAAGGACAAACCCTTGGTTTGGACACAAACAAGTAGATTCTCACTGACAGAAGGATGCATTTCTGCACATAAGGTGTAAGCATGTTGGGTGGAATTGTGATAATTTTAGTGTTTTGTTTAGTGGTGTGGAAGAGAGAAAATTTAACCTGCTTTTCCAAAAGATGTGTTGATTCCAGCTAGAGGTAAATGGGATACAAGATCAAGGAAGGGCAGGAAGTGTCTTCAGCATACACCATGTGCAATGGAATTAGCAACAAGGGCACGCCTTCACTTAAGAAAACTTGTGACAACTCTTCAGTCTTATAAAAGTAGTCCATAACTGTCAACTAAAGAAGGGTTTTAATACATATTATTGATTAAGATAACTGCACAGCTGTAGAAGTTAATGGTGTTTCTGCATTGTCTTTAAAAGGACCCGCTGTAGTTGTAAGCAGTAGGGAAGTGAACTCAGGAAACATGCCAAATATGATAAAACAGGAGGGGTACAGGAAACATCAAGGTTTTATTGGGGTAGCCAGTCCAAAAGTCACATAACAGTAACTGGAAGAAAGAAGCTCATTTGAAAAAAAAAAAAAAGTGATGGAGTGGTAGATGTGTCTTTAAGAAATTTGTTTGTGGCAAAAAGGCATAATGTGTCACAGAATTTTACTTCTGTATTAGTTAAGTCTCATTTTGTCTGACAGCAGAACAAAACCCAGAACTGCATTTTTATGGGAAATGACAGAATTTGTTCCTGTCTTCTAGGGAAAATTTAATGATGTTTGCAAGAGAAGTTGCTTTGGAAATGTTTAAAAACTTGTAACTTGTTGAATTAAATCAAAACACTTTGTTTTGAACTGCTTGGATGTTGAAGCATTGTGACACCTTAAACACATGAATTTTGGGAAAGAGGTTGTTCATGTGCATCATCTCTAGTTCCTTTCTGTTCCTTACACTAATTCTGCCCTTACAGGTAAAGTGGTGGTAGCCAGGCAGAGCCTGTTCAGAGGGGAGACTGTGGTGCCTCAGAGATGTCACCTGCTGAGGAGCCACAAAGGTGTGAAACATCAAAACAGCAGCTTCCATGGGGCTCTATAGTTCCTTTGGGTTAAGGTGACCGGGAAAGAAACCATTTCATTTTGTGGTAGAAATTTGAAAAGTTTATTGGAATCCAATTCATTGGAATTGGTTTGGGTTTTTTTTTCAGGAGAAGATTCAAGATGTTGCAGTATTTTCATTTAGTCTGGTTCAAGATGACTGGATCTGGTGGCTGCCATCTAGCTGGGGAGGATTTCTCACCTTTTTCATGCCGTGTTTGCTGCTTCCTGGATATTAACTCCAGTGGTTTTTGCAACTTTAAATGATTTCTGCCACTGCTTTCAGGGTGAGGGAGACACCAGCTGTCAGATCTGCCATGCAGCATTGTCCATAACTCATTCTGATAAGCAAGAAACAAATATTTAAACCTCTGAAGAATGAGCTTATCCTCTATTCTTGCTGAAGGTTGTAGAAGACCTAGATAATTGTAGCTGCTAGAAGTGTTCTCCTATTTAGATATGTGGACATGTCCCCTGCATTCAGGCTGTCTCTTCTGTAAACTCTAACTTCAGTATTAATTGAAACAAATTTTTCTTTGGACCTAATATATGGTAATACCCTTACAAAGAAGCATGAGAAGGAGAAGCAAGCCTATTCCAGAGCAGGTAGTACATTTCTGCAGGTCATGGTGGCATTTTTGGGTTACTGGCTGGGCTCCTTTCTGGGTTTGGTACCTGTGAAGTTCATGCATCCCAGCAGCTTTTTGTGCTTCTGGTGCACATAAGGAGATCCCTTATGGTGCTGGTTGGAAGCATAAAGAATAGATAGGCTGAAACAAGTTTTCCCTTTTAAGAATGTATAAACAAAGACCTCATCTGAGGGAGATTAGTTGAAGCAGGACAGCCCTGAATGTCATTGCAAGCAATGGATGTGAAAGAGATTGAGGGAGCCTGAAGGAGTCATCCTGATGGCCAGTGTGTATTGGGACTTCTCTTTGGGAGGAGATCAGGAGGCAAAAAGAAATAAAACCCAATTATTTTGTTAACAGCTGCTCTCTGTTGTTGAGTAACAAAAGGCAGGGTCCAGGAAGCTGCTTGTTTCTGGTTTTTATTAGCTGCTTTAGGTATCATGGTGATGGGCAGGTTATAAATATAAATATCTGCTGCAGAAGGAAGATTAAACAGGCTAGAACCCAGTGACCTTTAAAGAGAGATAACATAAAGTTTAAAACTCTGCTGAGATCTGAAGCTTCCTACAGAGTCTTTGGGTAATCTCTTGGAAAGCCTGGCAACAGCAAGAGAAGCACCAAACCCAAAACAGATAAACAACCCCTCAGAATTCCCCAAAACAACCCCAGTTTTGGAGCCGAAATCTTAGCCAGTTTTTAGGTTGACTTTTTCAAGTTTTGGGGTTAGGAATGAAGAGAGCCTCAGCTTTCTGTTTTCTGTGCCTGGTGTATGATGGAGATGTACCCCTGTAACAAATAGTTATGCTTGGGGTTTTTTGCAGTTGTATTGTACCCTGCTTAATACCCTCGCTTAGCCATGGACTTCTATTTAAAAACAGCACTATATTATCATTCTGGAGATACAGTATACCTCTAAAATAATACATCTGTGAAGTCATATCTGTCAAAACATACTTTGAGTGTTGTGAGAGGAAGGAACCAGGATGGGGAGCCTGGGGTTGACTATGTTACAGCACCTGCTGCCTCACAGCCTGACAGGTACCAGGTTCACTGGCCAAAGCAAATGTTGCAGAAAAAGAAAGAGCAGCATTGGGCAGTACTGATGTCAGCAGGAAAATAATTCTTAGTGTTATTTACGTCGTGTTATCAGTCCCTTATTTTCTTTCTCCCTCTCTCCTCCCCCTCCTCCACCCACAGCTGTATTATAGTAATTATATCTTTTATTTGATCTAGTCTAAATCAGGACTGTCCTTGAGGAGTATATTCTCCAAATGAGTATTTTTCCATAGGAAATACTCATTAGCTGTTTTTAGATTGCATTACTTACTATGCATATATTTGATTGCAGGGGAAGTTGCAAGAGGTAAAGCTTTAGTTAAGCCTAGCAGGGCACTCTGTATTCAGTATAACTACTGAATTTAAATCCTGCAACAAAAGAGGTTACTCTGGAAATGGAATGAAGGTCTTCTGTTCAGGTACTGAAGGATGGTCCTTAAGTGAGGGAAACTTGCAGAAGGACAAAAGTAAAAGAGGCATTTGTGAATATTTATTCTTTTTTTTTTCTTTTGTCCTTACTATATAGTTTAAATTATTTGGCAATATGTAAGTGCAAATATTAGTCACCATCTAATTAATAGCTGAGCACCACAGTACTTTTATAGTCCTAGTAACGTCAAGTTAAGTTTCAAAACATTGGTATTTCACATTTTAATGAAAAGAAAGAGAAACGATGTGTCAGGAGCTGTAGATGTGAAATACATTTAAGAAAGTGGATGAGTAGTACTGTCTAGCTTT
Source organism: Zonotrichia leucophrys gambelii (assembly GCF_028769735.1). Taxonomy (NCBI): domain Eukaryota; kingdom Metazoa; phylum Chordata; class Aves; order Passeriformes; family Passerellidae; genus Zonotrichia; species Zonotrichia leucophrys. The sequence continues at coordinate 17,448,920 of NC_088169.1, read as the reverse complement.
ATGTGTTTTTGATTCCCATCCATATGGGGAATTCTGGTAATATTTAGGGCCCTAAATTGGGAGTTGTAGGACCATCCTATGATCAAATTTGCATTGGCCCTGAAAAGCATTTCTGCAGTTTTCCCAGCACTGTCTCATTGAATGGTTTGGGTCACATGGGACTCTACAGATAAAGACTTCATTTGGAGCAGTGAAATTATTTGGGCCGACTTTAAATACCTGAAATTCTGCTTTGCTTCCTGATGACACTTTAGGAGAAACATTGTACGGAAATTTTCCTTTGTAGAAGAATATTAAGCTATTTCAAAAACTCTGCTCTAAGGTGGCCAGGGCCATAGTTTTATAATGAAAGAGCACAATGGAGTTTTGTAGTTCCAAGGAGAGGTGTGTTTGAATCATAAGGTAATACACATTGCCATAGTGGGCCTCTTCCCAAACTTAACACCTAAAAAATGTTTAACTTCAAATGGTTTTTCAGTACTATGTAATGTAAAATGTTTCTTTTGCTCTGCTGCTGATGTTTCTATTCTGTTAGAATTGTCTGTCAATGCTTTTAATGATAGTCTTGCTCTCTGAGTTCCCTTTTTCTTGTGGTCTATCTAGAACTGCTGAAAGCTCAATGCTAGAAGTACTTATTTGCAATAGAATATTCAGTTTACCCCTCTGTAGCAGCAGTGGCTCATTTATTACCAAGGTTGCAAGGAGAATATGAAGGCTATTTATATTCTTGTGTGAACACTCATCAGTCTCATTAACCATTAAATGGTCAAATGGCTGAAGACACCTTTGAGTTTCTGAATGTGCAATGTGTGCTGCAGAAAAGGCATCCCTCATCTGGTTTCACCTTAGGGGCTGGCTTAACATGTCACCCTGTTCTTTATTCAATTCAAGATTTTATCTGCTGCTAGCAGTGACCTATCAACTAATGGTCTGTTTGTTATCACTGTATGACTAACCACAAACCTATATTCCTGAAAGGTTTTGCCATTTCCTACATAGCTGTGTGCTTTCAGAAAAAAAAAAAAAAATAGTATTACTGCTTATTCGACTTCACCTTTCTTACTGTAATCTAAAATTTGTCAATTTCCTATGTCCTGGGCTGAGGTTTCTTTGGTCTGATTTTCGAAAGAGGTGAGACTTGTGCAATGATGCTATTAACTCAGCCCTGTAATAACTTGAATTTGTTAACTATTTCAGCAAAATTTCAGCAAAATTTCAGCAAAATTTCAGCAAAATTGAGAGACTTTGAAGAGTACCTAAGAGTTATGTGGAAGTCTTAAGTCATCTGGTGAAAGAAAAGCCTATTATTTGTGCTGCTGAGAGGAACGTTCCAAAAGGAAATAAGCCCAATCCCTATAGGAATGTCACCTAAGACAAGGGTCTAGAGAAAGTTGGGGTTATTGGTTCTGCTGCTCGAAGACAACTCCTTGACTGATGTTGGCTGCCCAGGGAAGTCAAGTCACTGTCTCTGGAGCAGTGCTGGATTAACAGCTGGACTCAATTAGGGTCTTTTCCAACCGAAATGATTCTGTGATTCTAAAGAGTGTTGTGGGCATGAGGTTAAAAATTACTGTCAAATAGCATTTTAAAACCCACTGTAGTAGTGAGTGGGGAAGAGCAGAGGGGCAGGCGAGTGTCTCCCTCTCTGCTCTGGGTCGCTATTTTTGTGCCTCTCTCTGCTCCCCTGTCTCTTCCCACAAGGCTCCACCTGCACTGCTCTTTGTTCCCCGAGCTTCCAGCTGGCGACTTCCACCAGCCAAGAGAGCTGCTGCTTCAGCACTTCTCTGCATCTGCCAGGAAATAAATAAATAGAGGGATGAGAAACGGAAGGGATGCGTTCTTGTTCTTTTTGTCAGCTTTACATAGGGCTTTTTTTAAATTGTATGCCTGGCTAAAATGCATTACTTGAGAAGATTTACTTGAAACTAGACCTGAATCCTATCACTTCCTTGGTTTCCTCAGTTTTCCGGCATTAAGAAAAATGCTAGTGCTTGGACATTGGTGGAGATGGATTCTCATATATTCTGTTATGTAGTAGGCCACAGCCACTGAGAGGTTTAATGTCCCCTGAGGGCTTGCCAGGAGTTCTGTTTGCAGAAACACCTTGCCCACGGAGTGCTTTGCAGGATGATCTGCACCTGCACCCCCATTTGATCACTGCAGGGCTTTGGGAGCTCTCTGTCCTATAAATTCCCTCTGACTCCCCATGAAGCTGGAGACAATGCCCCAGCACTATTCTTGTTCCTTTTGTGCCATTTCTTTCTCCCAGTGTTTCCAGCCTTTGTGACTGCTGTGTGCCTGGGAGCTGGAGAGAATATCTGTTCCTTTCCCCACTCCTCCCCACCCTTTTTTTTTTTTTTTTTCTAAATTGTATTTAGGCTCAGGTTCCCAGTGACCCCAAGTGATGTCTCATATTGTGGACTGATATGAACAGGTAGATTATCCGTGGCACAACAAGGAAATGAAAATGAGCCCTCACACACAGTGGGCCAGCTCAGCATATTGCATTTGATGGTTACTTCTAAATTGAATACCCAACATCATTGCCATTTGCTCATTCCTCACTCATTTGTGTGAGGAGGCATTAATTTCTTCAGCTGTGTCTAAGAAGTCTGGGTCATTTAGCATTGATTTCACTGCAGGTTTCACTGCCTGTGGTGAGAGAACTGCCCTAGTTGTGCTGGTGTGCAGGACATTCTTCTGCTTGCTTAAGTATCCTTTGCAGCAAGATTATGTCCTATTACAAAACATTTGTCTTGTGATATACCTATCTCATTAATTATCTCCATCTCTATTTCACCCTTAATTAAGAGGATTTTGGAACCTTCTGAAAGTGCTTACAAATTTATTTATCTTTAAAAAGATCCAGGGCTTTTTATTATGAGTAAAAATGAGTAATAGACTTTCCTAATTTCTTACTATTCCTGTGCTGTCAGTTTTTCTTTACTTGGAAGGGACATTTGTCTTACTTTTAAATTTTTGTTATAGAAGTGTTTAAGTATAAACATTGCAGGAAAGTACTTTTTTGTATAAAACCAGCACAACTATGCCCAGTGGAATTTAAAAATAACAAACTCCACCATTCATTTCATGGCAGAAGTGTTTTTGGTGATACTAAATCCTGGAAAAATTATGTAAGGTTATCTATTTTGAGCCAAACTTACCTTGACTATGTACCTTTTGACTTTGTAAATGTGTTTTTAGATCTTGAGCTGTGTAAGTGCTTGTGACGTGGTTTGTTTGAAAGACTATTTGGAATGCAAAATAATTTCAGAGGATGTATGCTTGTGTTTAACCAGCCTCCCCAGTGTAGAGGGATGTTTGTGCATGTTCTGAAAGTGCCAGGACTGAGCTTCCTCTGAGAAGCAGGATACAGGCAATGGGCAATGCACACCTTCATCCCTGTAGCCCTGCTCAGCTGGGTCTGGGTATTCCTCTGCCCTTCATTACTGACTCTGCTGCTTTTGGGGCAAGGAGCTGGTAGGGAGGAAGACCAGTGAATCTGGAGTGGTCAGGGATCACGTTAGTGTACAAAAGGAAGAGGGTTTGGTCATTAGTAAGAGAGGCTGCCCAGTGAGACCAGACTTCATAGTTTTCACTTTTCAAAGTATTACAGAGAATAAAACAAAGGATAATCAGTAAAAGCATGTCTGAGGTTTTTGTAGATGTCAGGTGTCACTGAAAATCAGTGATCTTTCTGTATTTTTTTCTTGAAATGGCTGCTGAGGTATGGACCAGTGGACACAGGCTTGTCTTTCAGGCCCTAGGACTTGTGTCCTCAGTTCCCCCTGGGTTGCCATCCCTTCCACACTGCCTTTTCATAGGAAAAAGGCAAGTGGCAGCCTGAGCACAGTATAGCACTTTTCCTGGGCCAGTGGTAGCAGAAACATTAACTGGTTCAGAAACAGCTTGTGACACCTGATGGCTGTGTCAGCACAGAGAAGGGGCTGAGCTGCATCGGCAGTGCTGGTAAGACCTGTGAAAATCATGGTCTGGGAAATGCTTTTCTTGACACCTCTGCCCTTCTTTCAAACCAAATGGACACCAAAGTCTGACACTTAGGAGTTCTGAAAAGTGTTGGAGAGAGTATTGTATGGTGTGATAACAGCAACCACATCTTTACAGGAGGCTGAATAATCTACAAGCATGGAAAGGACCTTGGACCATCCCTAAATAGCCTTTCATGCCCATAGCAAAATCCCATTGCCATGTATCGAGCAATTTGTTAATGCTTGGTGCTAACTCTACAGCTTTTATAGGTAATGGACTCTACTGCTACCTTATCTTTGGGTTCTAGGTGGTTTTTAAGTCTGATGTTGTTTGTATCTGGTGTAAAAAACAATTATTCCTCTCCTTTTTCAAGCCTACTGCTACCATGCCTCCTTTTAGTTTAGTGCTGCAAACTGACATTTACATTTGGACATTCCTGCAGGATGTCTTGGGAAAGTGCAAGCAGAGAAAGTTTTTCATCAAGAATCTTCAGGTAGCATTTTCTAGTAAGACAGAAAACCGGGCAAATGGTCACATCAGAAGTCAGAATAAAGCCCAGATGGGAGTGATTCTTCAAAGTGAAGTGGGAATTCCACTGTGGCTCTGCTCTGGGTTCGAGTGGGGAGTTCCCTCGTGCCTGAGGCTCTCTGGTATGGTTTCAGAGGCCCTGGGGAGCTGCAGTGCCAGGAGAGGTCCTCCCTGTGGATGGGGCTGTACTGCCCATCCTGCTGATCAGAACCACTGATCACAGCCCTCAAGACAGTCAAAATGCATCAACCAGCTGCAGGATTTTACTGTCCATCACTGAATTGTGTCATTGCCTGCCCCAAAACTGTCTCCTTGCCCCAGTGGGCTAATCCATAGAGAGTTCATGAAGAGTTTGAAGTTCATAAAGGCATATTAGTTCCCAGCAAGTCAGGGCTGGAGTTTCTACACATGTGCTGAAATGGTGGATTGTGTTGTGTGGTGTGTTCACCTGTGTCTGTGTTCTTTCCTTTAAGTTCTAGTTTGAAAAACATACTACTGTTAGTGGCTTCCTTGTGTGATCGTGTACCTTCTTGTTCCTGAAACCAGCATTGGTTGTGGACCAGAAAATAAAAGCCTTGTAACAGCACCTAGTGTTCACAGGGCCCTCAGCTGGAAATACTGGCACCAAACTGAGCAAACAACACCAAAATTAGGTTTAAACCCCCCCCCCCCCCAAATCATCCCTCAGGAAGGGAATGAATTCACAGTAAATTCCTTGTTGAGTTGGAAATGTTTCTTATTAATTCCTTTAAAACCAAGTCATATATGAAGCTCTTGGGAGCAAAATAAGTTGGATGGTTGCCACCTCATATGTCTGTCAAGACTTAGAGAAGATCAGCAATTACTATGTAAACAATTTCATTGCAGAATGCTTAATAAGGAGACGTAGGAAAAATGTTAAACTCTATAATTGGTTTTTTGTTACCTTCCATTTAGTTCTGCCTATTCTCAAAGTTTCCTCTGATGTGGACTCGTTCAGTGTGTTGGGTTTCCACGTGCTGCACCCTCATTTGTGGGCTGTGTTGTAGGTTGGGACCCAAATGGACTATAAATGTCTTGCTCAGGAATCCAATGTGAACCCTTCCCAAAGTTGTTGTAGAAAATCAGTTTCCTGTGGGGAGTGTCAAGGTTTTTAAAGTTAATACTCTGTGGAAGTACCTCCAACTTTTTTAGCAAGAAGGGAAAAACATAAATCTGGTATTCTTATGCAATCTGAATTAAATTTGTACTGTTGATGTGCAATAAGTGCAATTATATACCTCATTAAAAGTTCTTGTTTAAAAGGACAAAAGGTTTTGTATTCTTTCAGTTTGAATTAATTCCTTTTGACATTAAAGCATAGTGCCAAACATTTTCAGTGTTGTGGGAATTATTATTCTGGAAGCTATTCTGAGGGATTTAAAACAATAAGAGCCTGGGTATGGTGCCCAAATATTGTGACATTAAAAAGAAAGGTACAGAATACAAATAAATTCTGTTATAAACTGTAGTTTAATTGAGTGATTTTTGCATGACTTGTTCATTGTGAATAAAAGGTTTTCTGTAATTCTGAATCTGGAAGGATGAAACATACAGGTAAGCAAATAAAATTCTAAAAGGGCATGGCTATTTTAAGAATAAGGCTATCTTTCTGAAGAATATTTTTTTAATTGGTGTTACTAACTGTATTATTTATGTGGCATTTTGAATGCTTTTTCCTGCATAATGCATTGTGACATTTGCAATTGTCACAGTTTTTCTGTAATTGTTTGCATAGGAACATACAGTTTATCAGTCAATTTATATAGTTCTAAGGGTCTATTTGAGAGAAAAAAGTAGCACAGCTTGTTTTTTGTCAGCATTGAGCCCACAACTGTGGTAAGAAGCAGATCATCAGTGGAGGTGCTTTTTTATTTTCTTGGTGGATGGGTCATCAGGACAGTAGATGTTAAACTGGCATTTTCCCCCTGCCCCTGTGCAGGCCCTAGCAACTTACAACACCTCCCTCTTCCCCCAGAAATTCTCAGTATCTTGCATCAGCCCTTCTCTCCCTGTCAGCCTACCCTCAAAACCAAGGATGAAATGTAATCTATATCTATTTTAAGTATTTACACAGGGAAAACCACTCCTGCTTTCTGACTGTTAGACCTGGTTTCATCAGCAAAATAAAACTAAACCATAGTTGAAAATGGACAAGTGAAGAAATGTGGCAATAATGTGTTTACTGTTGTGTTCAAATATTTTTCTCTTCCATTTAAACTTACTTTCAGTAAGTTGTCAGTAATAGGAGCACCTGAAATTTAATTTCCCAGTGTAAAATAAGACTTGAGATATCCCAAACTGGCAGCACTTTCTGTGCCAGTCGTGCTGGGCAGCAGCTGGGGAGGTAGAGCAGTATTTGTTAGGTGGGACCAGGGTGAAGGGCAGTGTTGGGAATAGGACTTCCCTTGTTATCTTGCTTCTCATGCCTAACAAAGTGGTTGTTGTAAGTCTGCTAAGCCAACAGATTCCTGTGCAAAGGCACTAAGGGAATTAAAAGCTCAAGCGGTTCCTGCACTCTGAGGAGTTTAAATGGTTTAGCCAAGGAAAATAGGGGAAAGAGTATATATTTGTTAAGTACTTCTGCTTGTTCTCAGTTAGGCTTCAAACTAACTTAGCAGTTAAGAAACAGGAGTTTTCAACCCTTCAGCTTTCCTAGTGAATTTCCATGGGGTTGGTTTAATGTGAATTTGAGAGAGAAATTTAGAAGAAAAGAATTTCTAGCTCAGTTATTCAAAGACTACGTGCTTAGGCACTTAGTAAAATATAATTTCATTAAAATAGTCTGCAGTTTGTTTTTTTTCTTTTGAGCTGTTGTACTTTGGCTCCTTTTGTGAATATGTTGTAGGGTTTAATTGCACGATAAACTATTTGTGCTGCAAGACTCTTCTTGCATTTAGTGCAGAAATTGTGCAAAGTATAGGGCAGAGGGCTAGGAGAGGGAAGATAGGCTGCTGCCTTTAAGAATTGTTGTGCAACACAGGCTTGGGTTCTGGTATTTAGTTTTCATTTACTTTAAGCAATAATTTGCCTGGAGACTTCTGCCTAAATATAAAACTTCCCAGTATTAAAGAACAAGAAAGAAAATAAAGCATTTGAAAGGAAAAATGATTGCTAACTAGTTCATTCACTGTCCTGGTGCATAGGCTTAATTTTCAATACTGAAGCAATGTAATGCTAAAAATGAACAGATATTTAGAAAAGCTGCATGTGGCAAGCTTTTGCAAATAACTTTTTATTCTGATATGTAGTAATGTGTACAGATGTCCTTTTGTTTTTCTAGATTAATGCCAGAAAGTCCTGTGAAAGTCATAAAAGCCTTACGGCTAATATTCTGAAATGCTTTGCCTGCTGTGTTTTCTCCTCAATAATTGAGGTGCATTAAAATAAGCATAATGTTAATTGTTGCATTAAGACCAAAGAAATGAGAAACTGAATAATTTTGCATTTCAAATACCTTATGAGCTCCTCTTGCACATGCAACTGTGCTGGGAGCTGGGGAAGGTGTTCGAGCAACAGCCATGAGTGGAACTGGTGCACGGTTGCTCTTTCCCAGTGCATCTCTGCTGAGCTTCTTTTTCTTGAATGATGGGCCAATGCAAAGTAATTGCTTTATAGAATAGTTATTTAGAGCAGATTGTAAATATTGAATATGCAGCACAACAGAAGACAAGCACAGAATTGCCTTCTGATGGCAAATGCAGACTTATTGTCCTGTTTTTGGGTAATGCTCCATTTGTGAATTGTCCCATTTGATTGTAGAAGGATTTCTTGCAGGGTTAAAGGAGTGCTAGCTGATGTACTTTGTGTCAATCACAAATAGATTTCAGTATAGCTCTTTGTGATTCAGGTCTCATTTGATACAGAATTCACAGAGTTTTTTTGAATTCTCTGTCAGATGAGACCTGGGTCACAAAGAACTATACTCATATCCTTATAAAATCACTAAGATTTGACTGGACCTTTGTTTCTTGCTTTGCAGATAGTAGTACATTTCCTGCAGTGATCATTAGTGCCTTTGGAGAGCTGAAATCAGCATGCAGCACTGGTCACAGATTTCTCTCCATTTTACCCATCTCTTCAAAATTGAATAAATCAGCAGTCTTTTCTTTGCACAATGTTTTAATTTCTCCCTTATTAATTTGCTATTTTGAGCCATAAATTTTTGTTGAAAGTTGTGCCAAGAATGGAGAAATGAAACAGAGGTTTGCATACCTATCACAAACCTCTGCCATTGGGTTGCTCCCCTCAGCTATGCAAGTGCGAATTCCTTGGTTTGGTGCACAGATTAACCTCTGTGGAGAGTTATTGATGTCTTAGAAGTCCAAAGCAGTATTTGACAGTGTTTTGCAAGTGTAAGTTAGGCTATCTTTATAGAACAAGAGAGAGAAGTTGAGCAGGAATGGCTGCAGCAGTGATGGATCATGCGGCATCTCTGATAGCTGAGAAATCGGCTGCGCCATTAAGTGACTTTTGCCTTTCCAGAGCGAACCAGCCTGAGCTGTTCCACACAAAATGCCACTGACCTGGTGGTTAGAAAACCCTTTTACAGAATTTCACTCCTGACTTACCTCTTTGTCAGTGTATTATGCCCATTTCAATTGAGTGCAATGCTCCTAATAACATGTCCATTAATTTTAAACTGCAGAAATCTTCAGTCTGCCCATGAAGACTTGGAAAACAAGCTTCATCACTTGCTCCCTCTGGGGTTTTGGAAAAGGCATAATTTAAAACACTGTAAGACTTTTGGTCTCCTTTTCTAATGTACAGAATTTAATTCTTGTAACCACAAATTTAATTTTAAATTAAATTAAATTTAATTTTTGTAACCACATTGGTTAAAAAAAAGAGTAGTTTTTAAAAATAGTTTCCGAATCTTTAAAACCATGTTGCTTAAGTTTAATTTTGGACAATTATCTCTTTCTGTAGTGCTATGGAAGATTTTGCAAGATGGTGTTCTTAAGTGGTGTATTATTTATTTTTGCATATTGTGTTGTTTGGGTTGTTGTAGAGTTGTTTTAGGCCATTAAAGAGTAGGGAGGAAAATAATGAAAACAGGTGTAAAGGTGTTGCTGAACTGAATGTTTAAACACTCATCTGTATTGCACTGGCTGGAGTGAAAAAATCTGGTGTTATAAATTATATGTTAAAGAAAAATGTATAAGAAAATCTTTATTCCATTTCTTTACTGGAGTCCAGTCCCATTGAAAACAAATAGATCCAGAGGGATCAGCTAGAGTTTTGTCTTGCAGAAAAATCTTGCTGTTGAAGAGTTGTGCGTGGGAGAGGCCATCCAGCTTTGATCCATCTGCCAGGCTTTCAAAAGTTCAGTGCAGAAACCTGGAGCTGATAACTTCACTGCTGTATTGCTTTGGCCAGCTCTGCTGTGTATCACAGGTTTGGTTGGGTCACTGTAGTTTTGGGGGGTCTGAGAATATTTCCGAGATGCATATCCAGTCTGAGTCTCAGCTCAGTTTAGGGTCATTACCTCTGCTTGTATTTCTTCCAATAATTATGGAAGCTGGTTACTCCTCCTGCATTTTGAAGGATTTGCCGCAAAAGTCATGGGAAACCTGACTCAATTGCCAATTTTTTAGAGCAAAATGAGCCTGCTGTAAGCCTTTGTCAGCACATCTCCCAAGGGAGGGGTTTTCCAGACTCCTCTGAAGGCTCTCACTCAGGGATATGAGCTCATGGATGTGAAGATCTGCAGCTGGGCACTTCTGGGTGCAGCCTGGCTGCCTGTGCCCTGAGCTGCTGGGGCATTCTGGAAGGCACACAGTGCTGGCAGTGAGGGAATGAGAAGTTGAAATCTCTTGAGCTTTGGACTAGGATTTTGTAAGGGTTTGTGGAAGGAAACCTGAAGAACAGATCAATGCACTTGTAGTCAGTGGTGCTACTGCTGCTTGAGGCCAAAAGAGCTTGGCAAAGTTAGTTAAGTGATGATGACTGCTGAAAGGGGAGTTTGATTACTGCCTCTGCCAATGACCTCTGCCTGTGGCTCTTTAGTTTTTCAAAGTACCTCATTATTTGGGTAATATTCTGTGTAGTTGAACTCAAACAGCAGAGAAGTAATCTTTATCCTGAAACTTCAAAAGATTTTGAATTTCTTTACAGGTCTTGTACTGCAATGATGCAAGTTGTCACTAAAATGTAAAAAAGCTAAACACTGGATATTTTTCTGTAATCTTTCTAAACAACATTAGGCGTCCTCTGTGTTTGATCTTTTGTTATCTACAAACATCTACAGCCCACACAAAAGTTTGTCCCACATGATTAAACCATGGCCCACGTGGCTCAGCATCCAGGTGTTTTGTGCCTGTGCAGAGGGGAATTGAGTGAGGTGCCTTGTTTAAGTATGATCAGAGATGGAGAATTTATTTAGATCCAGTTTATGACTGGGTGCATCCAGACTGCAGTGGTGGCTGGAGGAGTTGTGTCCCATCAACAAGTAGGAAAATGTTTGCTAAGAAGAAAAGGCTGCTCACCTTCCAAGATAAGTAGAGAAATGTTTTTGCCTGGATATGAGAAGATAAGTGCAATGTCATGAGGTTTGCTGTTGGTCGTTCTTCGTATGCTTTCAGCTGTGAGAACGCCTACAAATGGAACAGATTGTAAAGTTATCCTGGCATGGCATCTGAGAGTGAAACTCCTGAAGTATTTCCTTGTAGTTACAAAGAAATGTGGAAATAATAAGGCAGCTGTTGTAGAGGCAGCAGGAGCACGCTGCAGTACTGTCTGTAGGCAGTCCTCTAGACCTCTCGGTGGTGACCTAAAACAATTTTGTTTTCTGGGGTTCACTTACAGCAATGCACTTACTTGGACAGATTAGGAAAAGAAAGATTTGACTGTGAAGGCACGTATTTTGGGTAGCCTTGGCTTGAGTTTCACAGTAGAACTGTTGAAAGAAATTTCTGATAACAGTTAATTTTTATACTTTTACAAAAAATATTACAAGCCTTTCTGCCCATTTTCCTCCCTGTTCTTGACTTCAGCATTTATCTAGCAGGAGTCTCCATTGTTTTTCCTTAGGTGCTAGAAGAGTCTCTGAATTTGAGAAGATGTTTTGATTGTTCCTAACACATTATGGTGTGTCCACAGGAGATGTTATCTCCTTAATGCTAAGATTTTCCAGCCTTTTTCAAGATACTCTTTGCACCTTAGGTGAGCTTGGCAAGCTTCTTTATGGGTGGTGGGGCAATGATTTCACAGACTGTTACTTATACTCAAACTTTTAATGATGATGCTTTAACATAAGAACAAAATGGAGTTGTATTGCATATGTTACTCATATGTTACTCATTTATTGAAGAGTAAGTTGCAACAAAGAGTTGATGTTTGCTTTTTCAAAGGATAAATTAAATCCTGTATAGCAGCACCTTATGGAATTTTCTGTAATACACATTTGTTTTGTATGAGTAATACCCCAGCTGAAGTTGTACTCCAACAAGAAATAAGGCATCAACCCAACCAATGAGGATTTATTTTTTTCTTCAAAAAAATCTGTTATTTCTCAGTGTGTGGAACGCTGTTAAGAGACTGAAATTTAACAAAGGTAGGATAAGGATTCTCTTTATGAATGACAAACTAAAAGATTAATTTATATGCTTTTGTGCATACTTGGAGAGTCCAGCATTTTAAAGGGTTTCAAGTTCTATTATAAAATGTGAGTGTTTTCAGGGTTTTTTTTAAAAAATCCCTGATGATAGGTGTTTTAGTCCATATCTGAACTGCAGCAATGAAGAAACAATTTTTCCTTTTGTAAAAAAAGGCTTGGACAGATGCAGAAACCTTGCCTTCAAAGGCTTGATTTTTTAGGCTGAATTTCCAGTTATATTTAATTTCAATTTTGCATGTATATAGACACACAGCAGTTTGAGTAGATTTTAAAAAACATGCATTTTGAAATATATTGGACTCATAGTGAACTCAAGCTTATAAATAAGTGCCGTATTTTTAAGTCAGTAAAAATGTCCTCGGAAGATCAAAATATGGTAATGGATATGCTGCTTGTGTAAAGTATTACTTGAAATAATAAGCAACTTCGTTGCTGAAATAGTCTAAAATGCCCAAACCACAAGGATTTTGCGTGGCAGAAGTAGTGTTGTTCTTTAGTTTTCCCATCATCATCCTGTATTTCCATTCCCAAAGGATATGGGTGCAGCTCCTGTGCAAAACATAGCATTTCCACTTGAGCTAAAAAGCAGCTCCCCATTCACTCTCGCTAAGATTTAGATACTATTTTCGTTCAACCTTCAGAAAATGAAAGTTTTAGGAACAGGTGGATGTTTTGGTTGGCCTGGTTCCAGCCCTGGCCAAATTTCAGTGTGGATAGTTACATCCTGCCTCCCTCAAGCTCTTGCAGTGTCAGTTGCTTGTGGGTAAGGGGAGTTCAGGATAATGTCACTGCTGAGTGGACAAGAATTGGAGAGTCTGGGTTCTGTTCTGTGTTATGTGTTACCTTCTCCATGTTATGTGCCTAGATATGCTCTTGAAAGAGAGGAGGTGAGCAGGAAAATGAACAGAAATCCTGGTATGAGTAGTGCCTTTACCATATTTGCAGTGTATAAAGTATATAGTGTGAACCATCTGTAGGATGATCTTTATGAAACTCATGTCCAAGAGAATTAAATGCTCTTGGCAGGGACTTGCATCAGAAGAAATTTGGATAACCCTTGTGGAAATTTTCTGCAATTTACTTGTTTGGATGAGGCAGTGTGACAGCTCTGTGCTTGCCATTTTACTTGCTCTTACTCCCTTGCTTCCACAGTCAAGATTTGAAAAGCAGATAAAGCATCTATAACTCAATTTGGTTTATTTTGCAAGTTTCTGTGGGTTTTCACATTTTAACAGTGATTTTTGGCAAGACTGTGCATGCAGCATTTCAGAGAGTGACCTGCTGCGTATCTGTGTTGCCATATCTAGATGCAAACTGATTATCTACAAAGAATGTGAAGCAGTTCGGTGAATAAATGGATTTAAATAAAAAAATCTGTACTGATTGTTGGCATCTTTGTGCCAAGTTCTGGAGTAACCTGTTCTCAGAATTTATTTTTTGTGTTCCAAGCATTATTAAAATTTTACTTGTACTCCTACACGTGTTTATTGACATATGCTGTATTTATTGAGATTGTTAATACAAATTTGACACAGACAGGAAATATGAAACACAGAACAATTTTAGATGCATGAATGCTGTTCTTGTATCATTTATTTTCCAAATAGTGAGGAAAAAAAGGCAAGGAGGTTTTCAAAATAATTTGCTTCATCTCTTTCACCTCTGTAGGCTTTTCACATACTCCTAAAGGTATGTGTTTGAAGGTGGTGCTAGGTTTTCCTATCAAAGACAGAATGAGGTATCAGCAAATGTGTGTAACAACCTCTGACCTAAGGCTATAGGCACTGTTATCACAAAAATAATTTACTTGGTGTGATGATTGTCAGATATTTCTCAGGAATGGGGCTTCTTAAACTCCCCTGTGAGACTGACATGAGATGAGTGTTTCCAGATTTTCCACACTACATGCAGGTAAATGGTTGAGTAGCCTTTGTGTATTTAAGAACAAAGGTTGAGCATGGGAGATGGCATTTCAGGTGTATTTCAGTGGTTATAAGTATTAGCCTGCCTCAGCAGCCTTTATTCTCTGGCAAACTTTTTCTTGTCAACACTCCTTAATAATTGAAATCTTTTGCTTATCAGTGCTGACACACATGTCCTCATAGCTGTATAATTCAGATCAATATTTTGTGACTTGTGGTATGCTGGCATTACCAGTCTTCCCACTTGAAGAGAAGTACTGCATGATTCACATGCTTGGGTTTCCTTAGGCATTTAGAGCTCACTGTTACACAAGAGAGAGGACTGGACAGAGCCTTGCACTGACCAAGTGTCACTGCCCTGCTCCTGTCCTGCTCTGCCCACAGGCTCTTTAAAGATTTAAACCAGTTGTGTTACAGGTTGGGGTTATTTTTAACCTCTGCTAAGGAATCAACATTCTCCAGTTCATAAAATGGTTCTGCTGTTAAGCTTCATTGTCAGACTTAGGGTTGTTTGAACCAGGTTTTGTGTTTGTTTCATGCAGTTGTGTCAGCGGTGTTGCAGACAGCGGTGCTGAATCGTGACCCTTGTGGTTCTCAGTGTTGGTGTAAAATGTTCAGCTTGGAGCTGATGGAAAAGTGTTTCCCTGTTCCCAGAGTGAAGTGCTTTCCCCCCAGATGTGCAAAGGTGTGATGGAGCACTAGTGCAGGCAGATGTGGATGGTTCTGGGTCATACCAGGAGGAAGGAGTTTAGGGAAACCCCGATAGTGCTGTCAGCAGGTTTTTGCCTAACTCAGAGGGTTGCTCTCTGCTGCTTTTAGCACAGTGTTTGTTATGTGAAGTTGTGAAGCTTTTGCAGTTTATCTGTTGCTTGCCTTGCAATTTAAAATATGGTGTTCTTAAATGTAAAGTGATGATCATGAAGAGCTTAAACTATGAGAATGTATTATAGTTAGCTCTTTAAAGGTATACTATGCATGCTATGTATGTGTTGTCTTCTGTGCCATAAACTAAGCTGTTTTAAATTTTGTTTTAAACATTGGAACCGTGCTTGTTTAAAATGTCTTGATTTTTAGTAAGCATTTCAGGTGATGTTTAAAAAAGTCTCAGATAAAACATCTGTTTTTAAAAGCCAGAATGACAGAATAAAATAAATAGTTACAGAAATACCACTGATACTGTGGAGCAGAGGTAAAGAACCAATCCATGGCAGAGCCTCTTCCTGTGTACATCTGGGAATGTAATGCCCCAGCATATTCCTAATGCGTTCCCAGTCAGTAATCCTTGATGTGTTGTTTCTTACTTTGCTTTAAATATTGAAGAAATAGATATGTAGCCCTGAGCTCCAAGTAGTATTACAAATGTCTGAACAATGATCCATTGAGAGAGAAATACCTGTTTAAGAATGTAGCAAAACTTGTCTGTAATAAGCAGATCAAAGAGTCTGTAAACACAAATTAAAGAAAAAAAAAAAGAAAGGGTAAAGTGTGGTCAGATGCATGACACAATTTTGAGATAAGCTGTTGATAAGCCACTGCTGCAAATATTTGTCTTTGAAACTATTATAAGCAGCTGGCTGGCCCAGAAGGGAGCCTGAGGTCACTCTGGAGTTCAGGTCTGAGCTGTGACATCACAGTTGGTTATCCTCGGGAGAGCACTGCGTGAGGTGTGCATTGGGTCATGGCAAAAGCTTTTCAACACCTTCCCTAAAATTCAGAAGCAGTTGATAAACTGGAAAATACTTCTGCCTCATTATAGATTGATCAAGGACAAGTAAAAGAGATGTGCGTTCTGGGGTTGTGCTGAGATGGAAATTGTAGTGAGAAAATTTCCTTCAACATAGGACCCAGTGATGGTCACCTTCTTTTTCTCTCCTGGTGAGGTGACTTGTTCAGCTCACACGTGCTCTCACAGGATACCACAGCCCACACAGAGTTGTGAGAGCCTTTGAGCTGGATGTGCCCACAAATGACAAGCAGTGACCATCTATGTGGCAGGTATCAGCAGGGTGGCAGAGAACAGACAAAAATTGTGTGCCAGCCTGATACAGAGGGTGCCACGGCAGCGAAATGAAAAAGCAAAAGTGCCAGCTCTATCTTTGCCTTGAGGCTCCAGGAGGACTATTTCAGCTTGTTCATAGGATTAGGGTATAATTATTTCTGATTATACTCCTTTTTCTACTTACTAAAACCAAACTTCAGCTCTTGGCTCATATTCAGTTTCTGTAGTTCTTGCAATCTAAATTAGACCTGCCCAGTGTGTTTGTGAGGTCAGTGCTCTTGGAGACTGCAGTGGAAACTTGTTTGGAGAGAACTGGGGAGAGCTGGAAAAATGTCAGATTGGCTGGGAAAAGCTGCTTCATATGGGATGTCTTCAAGAGGCAATTATAAAAATAACACTTGCTGTCAGCTAATAGAGCAGAGCAGTGAGTGGATAAAAAATACAAAAATCTTCTATGTGTTCCAGTATCTGAAGATGTAGAGCTTTTCTATTAGAAGTTTGCATGGAGCACAGTGGTTCCAAGCAGCAACTCTTCTGAAGAGCTCATAGCTACATTTCAAATTTTAATGTTTATGAATTGGAGATTTGTATTTTAATACTTAATACTTTTTACTTAATAATTACTGCTTTTTAATACTACTAAAAAGTATTTATTTTTGCAACCCTAGAAAAATTTATTACTTGTCAGAAAAGGTGTGCTCTTTCTCCCCTTCTTATGGTGCTTGGTAGAGAATGTGGTGTGATTCCTCTACAGAACAAGTGTGTTATGGCTACCTGCTGAATACCTGTTGTTTACTCAGCAGTGTTCTTGCCTCACAAACCATTGAACAGGGCAATTTCCCATGACTGGAATATTGCTGCAGGCCACCTGATCAGGAGAAGGAGTCGATGAAGCCTTCTGCAGACAGCTGGAAGTACCCTCATAATCACAAGCCTCCACCACCTTCTTCAGCCACTCTGGTATCTTCTGGAAAGACACCACAGCTGGGCACACAGTTCAGGAGAGTCCTGCAGAGCACTGGTGATGAGTTTTTGATACAGGTAGTGGAGGAGCCCACATGGAGAGGTGTGGTGCTGCACCTTGTGCTAATGAAGAAAGAAGGACTGGTTTGGGATGTGAAGGCTGGGGCAGCCTTGGCTGCAGTGACCATGACATGGTGGAGTTCAATAACCTGTGTGCAGGATACAGGGCAAAAAGTAGGGTTCCAGCCCTGGCTTTCAGGAGAGCTAAGTTTGGCTTCTTCAGGGTTCTGCTTGGAGGAATCCCATGGGTTAGGGGTCTAGAAGGTATGGATGGATCCAAGTAGTTAAATTCAAGCATCGCTGCTCCAAAGATGACCAGGGGACTGGAGCATCTCTTAGGAGGGGACTGAGGGGCCAGGGCCTGTTTAGCCTGAGGAAGATGGAGAGAGGATTATCAATGTTCTGTAAGTATATGAAGGAAGGTGTCAAGAGGATGGAGTTGGGCTTCTTGGTGGTGACCAGGACAAGGGGCAAGAGGCACAAAGTAAAACACAGGAAGTGCCTTCTGAATATGAGGAAAACTTCTTTACTGTGAGAATGGCACATTCTCCTTCTCTGGGCATTTTTGGAACCTTCCTGTGTGCAATCCCGTATAACCAGCTCTAGGTGATCCTGATCTTCTGAGCAAGGAGATTGGACTCGCAGATCTCCAGAGGTCACTTCCAACCCCAGCCATTCTGTGAGTCTGTGTGAGTTTGGACTAACTCTGTTTATCATCTCGAGGTTAGATTTGGCAAGTAACATCTGTAACCCACCACCATGAAAATTATTTCCAATACATTCTTCATTACACTTCTCTTCAATATTTTGCTATCACTGCAGGATTAGAGTTTTCTGCTGGAGAATTAAAGGAAAAATTGTAATATGAATGGACAGTCAATAGTTTTGCATAAAAATCCTTTGAAGTATCAAGGCATGCAAGTTGTTTTGATTTATGCATAGGTCTGTTTATGCAATGCACAAGCAGAAAATACCAGTTCTCTTCTTGCTGGCTTGCTAAAAAGCATGCAGCCCAAACTGACAACAGATTCAAGGATTTAAATGAAAAATTACCATATCACATCCATATGCAGTGCCTTTAACTTGGATGGACCTTGGGAGACTCCTAATAGCATATCACACAAACTAGTTTAATTTCAGAATTGCATATAAGTGTAATCTGCCCATCAAAAGCTATGTGCACTGACCCTGTGAAAGGTAAAACCAGGAAACAAAAAAATAATGCAGTGTTCAGTTTAAGCTGCTCTGGAAATTTGAGCAGGCAGCATGTTCTGAGGATTTAGTTTTGGATAAAGGCTAATCTGCTACCAACTTCTGTGGTTGCTGGAGAGAGGGGCTGCTCTGTTGGCACCTCTAAGCAGGGTTCTGATGCAGGTAGTGTGAAATGCTGGCTGGAAGGAAGCCAAGACTTTCTCCTTTAACTGGACAAGGAACCTGATGTGAGTAAATGCCTGTACGTGCAATTAATCTGTATAAATACCCACAATTAATTGTGTAATAAATTTAACTCTTCTGTCAGCTTCCATCTTCTGCTCTGGACCATTAACAAAAATTCAGAGTCTGGTTGCACAAATAACAGAAGCTTGCGTCTATGAAATTTATTTCTGTTTTTATCAAAAAGCAAAATTACAGAGAGGCAGTTTCTGGTTGGTTGGGTCTAAGTGTGTACATGATAAACATAATTGTATTTTTGAGGGGTGATACGTCCTTGATAAAAATTTGTAGTCTGCTTGTTCAGAATAAAATATTCATGATTTCATATGAGAGGCAAGTATAGCATTTGCAGCATTCAGCAACCTTAATTTTTCAAAGAATAGAAAATTCATGGAAAATGAACTCAGGAAGGTAGTAGCATCTCTGTGAAAGTCCCAGCTGCTCAGTATTGCCTTTTTCCAGCAGCCAGTGAGAGGAAACACATCATGGTGACACTGTTGTTCCATGTCAGCAAGCATAGGCAGGGCAGGCACTGTAGCCATGGCAGGAAGAGCGCCCCAGAGGAGAAAAGTCCCTATAGGGTGTCCCCTATAGGCACAGCCAGGGACTCTGTCTGTGCCATTTCTGCCCCGCAGCAGGAGCTGGGCCAGGCACTGCCCTGGGTCACAGCTCAGCACCCACAGCCTCCAAGGGAGGGTCTGGCTGCCAGTGGGTGCCCAGCTTTTGCCAGCTGCCCTGTTCAGCGCTGGCATGTTGTATACAAACATCTCCCATAACACACCAGAGCTGTGAACCCAGATGGAATTTCAGCTTGGTTGTGCCCCTTCTCCATCTGCATCTCCCCAGGCTATTGGATAAGCTGGTGGCTTCTCACATACGTGCCACCACAGCATTGTCCCCAGAGCTGCTGGACCCTGGCGTGCCTGGAGGTTTTGCCCATGAGGAGCAGTCTGAAGTGACCTGCTGTGCACATTCCTGCTCCACAGTCCAGTCCAGTCACCTGTGCTCCACACCACTGCACCAGGGCTGCTGGCTGGGGAGGGACCCTGCAGGAGTGGGTGGTGTGGGCAGTGGGACTGGGTGAATTGGGAGCATCCAGGACCAAGGGGAGAACCCTGCTGTGGAGCTCAGAAAGGGTACCGAGATTGTGCCCAGCCATCCATCTCAGGCACATCCCAAGTGCCTTGCTTTCCCACTGGAAAATGAAGCAAGGCCAGTGATAGAGGGAAGGGCAGAATAAAAAGGACACAGTAACAGAGAAAAAAAGTAGAGGAAAGAGAATGAGTCTCTGTATAAGGACAGTTTAAATTAACCGGAAGCATTTGTCATTCTCCCTTTTGCATCAAGCAGTAGGAGGAAAAAATCCTATATTGATTTGATTTGTGACCAAGTCTGATACTTGCAGGAAGAGCAAGTAGCTGGAGCTCATTTGGTCAAAGCAGTTTTGAGAGAAACTCTCAAATCCAGAGAAGAAGGGGTTTGTTTGAAAACAGTTGTCTTTGATTAGTAAGAATTACCATTCCAAAAGATTTGATTTTTTCATTAATTTTTTGGCCTGTCATTTTTCCACTATGTATGTATGTATATATATACATATAAAAATAAATCAGAAAAGATAGACAATTCACTTGTGCTGTTTGCTTATATGCAACTTAATACTTTCTGTCATGCTGTTGTAGCTTGGGAGCTAATCCATAGACATGACTTTCCAGAAGCAACAGTTGCCCCTGGAGGACTGTCACAGAGGCTGCACCTCGCCAGCCAGTAGACATTGCTAATCTAGGTGTATTTTCATGAAAACAATTTGAGATTTCCTATTATGTGTGGGGCAAATGGAGTTTTGTTCTAACCCCAATGCTTGTCTGAGGTTCGTTTGTGAACATCTGGGAGCTCCAGGGATGGGAAAATTGGCACCTATGCTTAAAACCTGCTGATACCTGCTGTTTGTTTAGGCATTGTCTGAGTGTGTGAACATGGTGCTCTTTGCTTCATGAAAGTGGCAGAGTGAAGCAAATAATGAAATATACATAGAATTTAAACTTCAGTGCTAAGACCATGTTAATTTTTCGCACAAAAAATCGTTTTCTGAAGTGGTGTGCTGGGATCTTTTGTTGTGTTTATGTTCCAGTTACGGTGATTATCTGAATTGTTGTTGTTAGGGCTAATAGTAAGTATAATTTTCATGGTGGAAATGTTTTACTGGACAGGATACTTAAGAACTTCTAATTTCCCCTGCTGTTAAAATCTTACATAGTATGAAAATCCGTAACTTGTAGGATGGAAGTGTTAACCATCAGTGCTTTTGAAAAGTGTAACAACTGCCAACCTGTCTGTGGTGTACTAATGTTCTGAGTTGAAACAAATACATATAGTAGAAAACTTCAAAAACAGCAAGCATTTTGTGTTTTTAAAGTTTTTTCTTTGTTTATGTGAAGATGTTGACATCTGGAAGAGTGAAATTCATTTAACTGACAATGTGTGTCTTCTCTCTCAGATTACAGAAGTTTGTGGAGCCAAGCGTGTGGGTTATTTTGGTCCTGCCCAATTTTATATTGCTTTGAAGTTAATTGCAGCAGCACAGTCAGGGTTCCCAGTACGGATTGAGAGCATTAAGAATGGTAAGTAGCAAATTTTGCTTGCAGTGCTATGCACTTGTTTCTCCCTTTCTTTAATTCTTGTCAGCTCTCCATGGTGGTAAACTCTTTCTTCTTATGTTTCTCTGAACAATTTCAAGGAGCAGAGAAAGAGTGGGAGGTAATGTTACATGCTCCAGGTGAGTGGTGGAAAATTGCAGGGAATTACAGATATGGGAGATCTGAGATGACATCTCCCTCTGGAAAAGGCACTGCAAAGGAGCAGCAGGAATGACAGAAAATAAGTGTGGGAGATGCATTTCTCCCTCACCTTCAGCCTCTAATCTTGACAGCTGTCCAGAGTGAGAGCTGATAGCTGCTTTGGGTGGAGGCACATTGTGGGGGATGTGGGCAGGTCAGGGAGTCCCTCTGTGCAGGGCAGATTGTAACTTTCTGCTTTCGCAAATAATCCTGCCAAAATAAATGGCTAGTGAAGATAAAATCATAGTGCTTACTGTGAA
This sequence comes from Zonotrichia leucophrys gambelii, assembly GCF_028769735.1. Lineage (NCBI taxonomy): Eukaryota > Metazoa > Chordata > Aves > Passeriformes > Passerellidae > Zonotrichia > Zonotrichia leucophrys. The sequence goes on along the minus strand of NC_088169.1, from coordinate 17,427,294 downwards.
TAGGTGTGAAAATGTATATTAGATGTATTTTAAATCTTTATTTTTCCCAATGAATTGACAGTAATACTAAATGTACCATTTTTGGTGGAGAAGAAAGCTTCTTGAAAAAATCTTACCTAACTCAAGCAATAAAGAGAGAAAGCAGGTCCCTTTCAGCTGTGAAACCTTGATAGCAGCTTGGAAGGAACTCAGTTTTCTTGCTTCAGTGATGCACACTCTGCCTCAGCAGGGCTTGGGCTTCAAAGCACAGGGCTTGGGCTTCAAAGCACAGGGCTGGAGCTGGAACAGGTTGGAGCCCTTAGCTCCCATATCCTGGGAGCTAAGGATAAGCCATGCCCTAAGGCTGTGCTTGCACCATCCCACTGGAGGAGCAATGCAGCCAGCTGCAAGATCAGAGAGAGGGCTGGAAGGGCAGCACCTGCCCACAGCTCTGCGATCAGGTCACTGCTCCCAGCACAGCTCCTGCTCTGCTCTCCCTGGTAAGGGCAATGAAATGTCAAATTCATGTGCATTGCAGGGCACAGGGAGGGGTTCCCAGGTCTGCCCCATCCCGGGGAGGGAAGGCAAGCACATGATGACCTGTGTGAGCTGAGCTCCTGTGGTGCAGAGCTCCTGGCCAAGTGCAGGGGGTCAGATGCAGCTGGCACAGTTTGGTGCCTTGCTGGAACAGGAGTTTGAACCAAAGGTGAAGAGGAGTGGCCTGGATTTGCCTGTCAGTTTTCCTTACAAACAGCTTGTGCACACTCTTGCACTGATGTCCTTTTAAAAGATGTTAATTAAAAAGAAAAAACCCCAAAAAGCACAACAAAACAAAACAAAACAAACAAACAAAAAAAAACCCAACAAAAAACAAAAAACCAAAAAAACTCCCAACAAAATTAATTAAAAACCTGGACTGAGGTTTACTCTGTATGTTTTACCAGTCCAGCATATGTAAATAATCCACAAATTTGAGTGAAAACAGGTACTTGCCGTCCTTGTATTGATACCTGTTTACTTACTGTTTCAGTAAAATTGCAATAAAACTTATTCCAGTGCTAATTGCATTTTCTCTAGAAAATATGTATGAGCGCCTTTAGAGTGGAGTGAGTAACATGTACCAAATTCAAATTGATTTATTTTTCTCATGGATGTAACTGTACCTGTAAAAGATTACAGAGGTGATGGATGAATGACTTTGCTTGTGTTGAGCATTCTGTTAATTTTAATTATATTGATCTTGTAGGGTGACTGTGCACAAAAATAAATTGTGCTTCTGCAAAATAATTGGGAATTGTCTTAAGGAGTGACAAAGTGTCAGTCTCTTGCTCAGCACAGCAGATGCAGCATGGGACTTTTTAACACAGCTGTCTCTCTAGGCCTGGGTGTGATCTCTGAACCCTGCCATTTTTGATCTGTTCCTTTTATGATGGCAGCATTGAGGATACTGTGATCCTGACTGAGTAATTTATCTGTCCCACAGTTTCTGTGGGAAACTATTATTTTCATTACAGGCAAGGTTTTGAAGGCAGGAAATGAGTTTGCTGCTTTCTTTAATAACATGCACAAGGCTTATTTCTTTCTCTTTGCATGGAGAGATTATATATTAAGCTAGTGAATGTAGCTTTGTGTAACATTCACATTTTTATTAAGACACAAAATAATCAAAGTAGTCCCACACTTAAAAATGTTACAAAATATAACTAGCAGTCTTTTATAGATAAACTTTTCATTGGTTTTACAAGATGATACTGCTTAAAGTGCTTCTTATGTTCTGTAGTCTCAATTGAATTTTTCTCTCTTTTAATACAGAATTGCCTCTACCACGATTTATGGCGCTGAAAAATGACACTGAAGTACGTTATGGGACTCCAGCAGAATTCCATGGAGTTAAGTTTCAGGTTCCACATGCAACTTTGGAAAAAAATTCCTACAAAAGAGCAGATGAAGGGGACAAACAGGTAACAGCCTTGTCTCCTTCAGGCCAGCATGTCATTATGCATCCTCCTTTTAGGTCCAGTCCTGTAAATGATTACACTCACAGGGGCTTACTCAATTTTCCAACGCTAGACAGGAGATGAACTCCTGATGTGCAAATAATCCCCATCGTGCCTGTCTTCTGGTTTTGATGCATCCCAGTTGCTTCCCTGAAGAAAATTCTTTATATGAGCTTGTATAAAGCTGTCAGCCCTGTAATATTCTGTGTAAGTTCTTTCAGTGTTTTCCTCCTAGCTAAACCTGCACTGTTTCTCAGAGAAGAAGTGGAAAAAGCAGCAAATAGAAATCTGTCTATGAAAGAGAACAGGGAAGTGAGTGATTTCCCATGGCCAGTGTGGTAGTGGAGTAATGGTCCTCAGTCACTCTAGAAATACTCAACTGGAGACAAGGTATTCAATCATGAGCCGCTATTTTTGGGTGGGGTAAGGCCCCCAAGTTTTCTTTCATTTTTATCTCCTCAAGAAATAGTCCAGAAGACATCTGCTTTTCTTTTTTCTGAGTGAAACATGCCAGTTTAATGAAGCATCCAAGGGACATTCCTGTTACCTGGATTTAGGAGAGTAGAGAGCAGTTGTTCAGATACAAGAAGCTTCACAGTGCTGCATAATTTTCATAAAAACTGATTTGCATAATTTTCCCCAGGCTTGACACCTTCTCCTGTGGTACTGTATCAGGTCATGTTGTAAGTGCCTGGTGGAAGCACTTTTATCTTCCCAGAACATGTGCCCACGTTTATCACGGGCTGCGCTGGCGTCGGTAACGGCGTTCCCAGCCCGAGGTCAGCCAGCAGGAGGGAGCTGATGACAAGATACACAGGTGGAATAACAGGATCAGGAAGAAGAGCATCTGTGCCTCTCCTCTGTGTACTGACACCCAAGCAGAACACTGCCCTCAAACCCCTGACTCCATCTGGATTATCTGTGTTGTGTTATATTTTTGTCTTTATTCAGTAAAACCTTTCAGACTTACATCCTTTTCTCAAGCAATCTCAGTAAATCAAAGGAAAAAGGAAGCTTTAGGATAGTTACCCAGTGATACTTAAAAATCCACAGTGTTTAAAATACTGGCCCAGAGATGTATTTTAATTTTTTGTAATTTTTTTTTATTATGAAAAATGATCTCCCACAAAGAACGCACTTACACTATGTAAATTCAAAGCTATCCACTCACATTGAGCCTTCTACATATACTACTTCAGGCATCTTTGGAAGGAAAATACATTGAGCTGACCATTGTAAAGCTTTGTTACAGCACTGCCATGCTTTATCCCTAAAGGCTCAGTACCAAATCCTGTCTTGTCCATTTTAAGCCTTTTCTTGGAAATGCAGGGCCTGAGGATGCTACAATGATTTTTCTTGTTTGTCCATCATATTGTATGCATTTGATGGACCACTTTGCAGCATTACTTGGTTGTTTCTTACAATTTTTGTCTCAGGATTGTATTTTGTGTTGGTGTGTTTTTGAAATAGGAACCCAAGTCTCCTCCGATGTCTCCAATTTGCTCCCCTCCTGCATCTCCATCTACCTACCAGAGAATAGCCCAAAGTTATGGATATGGTAAAGCAAGGAGTGGGCTGGAACAGCAGCATGGAGGTAGGATAAAAATGGCAATGCACATTGTATTCAAATACTTTTTTCCTTTTTATTTTTTTCCCTTATCAGAAGTATCCAAATTCTAAATGCTAGTGACAATCAGCCTAATGATTTTAAAATTCAATTAGACTCATGTTTTGAAAAATTATTTGATCAATATATTTTGACTGTTCAATCCTGTCTTCCTATTCACTTTCTATTAAATTAGATTTATGTCTGACTGCTCACAGATGCTAATACCTAATCTCTGACATAGCTCTGCAATATACCCCAGTGGCAGAGAGCCTGCAAGGATTGTCAGAGTGCATGATGGTTTTGGTTTCATTAGAGGGCAAGAAAAGCCTGCTCCTGATTTCAGTAGATGCATATTAATTTTCAGATTGGAAGTGAACCGTCCTTTGCAGGAATGGATCATATAATCTCTGGTTTTGTAACAGAAATAATAATAGGATGAGAGTGTAGAGGCAGTCCCACAGTGTAACTTCAGCAATTCAGACAAAAACTAGACACTGCATAGATTATTCTGTCTCTCATTTTGGTGCCATTACAGTAGGTGGGAAAACATTCAGACTTTAATAAGAGACTAATGGGGCAGAAGCCAGTTTAACTATGGCTTTACAGGTTCCTCTTGTAGTAAAGCACCTGTGCTCTTGTAATTGCAACATGTGGTGACCAAGTCAATGGCAATAGGAGGCATTGGTGTATACCATCATCTCTCCTGCTTTACATTAGTGTGTTTGCAGTGGGTGAAGATTGAAGCATGCTAGTCCTTCACCTTTTGTCCTTATTTACAAATGAATGACAAAGGAGCTCTTCAACATGTTGAAACTCAGTACAGCTGTGATAAGAATGTGTTTGACACTATAAAGTGGCCTCCACCTGAAAATTGTACCAGTACTGAGTCACAGGCACTCCCCTGCTGTGTAGGTGAACTGCAGCTTGTTCAGAGTGGGGTTAATTCTGAAAGAAGCACACTAGTGCAGTTGCTTTCTGGTACAATGCATGTTCTGCCCCAGTGAAGAAGAGTGGCAGAGAGCCCGTGCTGTGGAGAGCTGGGCAGGGAGTGTCTGTCTGTGTACCTGCTGGGTGCTCTGCTCTTTTCTGGCACTCTGTCCCACATCTGTCAGTGCTATGAGGGAGTATTTTCGGTGTTGGTTTTTTTTTTTTTTTCTTCTGAATTTGATTGCAAATTTAACTTCTCTGAAATTTCTCATGGACTCAGCAGCTACACAAAGTGACCAGGGACAGCAGCATCCAGTCCAGCTGTCAATATCTTCCAAAATTAATTATTTAACTGCTTGAATTTCTAAGGTAATAAAATCTTAGAGGTGCAGAACAATGACTATTTTTCAGAAAGCAATTTTTCCTGTTTTCCAGAAAAGGAATCAGTCCTATTTTAATCCCACTGGGGATACTTCATCCAAATGTATTTTCAATGGCAGTGGGCAGTTAACATTTTGACCCATGCTGTACCAAATGCCAGGCCTAATGCAAGACCTGCTAGTTCTTCCTGGCCTGTAAGACTAAAACCCTTCCAGTTTTCTGAGGAGCACTCCAAAGGGCAGCTCTGTGTGTGCATGTGGAGGAGGTGCTTGTGCCCCTGCCCTGGGCTGGGCTGGGCTGCACATCTGACCCTGAAACTGGACAGGGTGTCTTCAGGGACAGCCCTTTGCACTGCAGCCATGACTGTGTACATTTTATAGTTCTGAAAGTTTCTCATGCTAGCAAGCATGTAGACATGAGGCTTCATGCTTAAATCTCCCCTCTGAGGGCATCTAAATGTTTCCCACTTTTCAACTTTGTTCTTTTTTTTCTTTTTTTAAAATCTGAAATTAGCAGTGACTTGTACAGGAATAGAAATAGATAACAATACAGGATAAGACCCCTTAGGAAAACAAAGGGGTTTAGGGGCATGATTTTTAAGCTTTTCCTAAGATCAAAAGTTCTAAGATTTCTTGGACTCCTTTTTCATCATGAGTCTTTTAAGTTTCTGACTATCTAGTGTAAACTTTGTAATGGTAAATTTTAAATAGGCTGGCAGCAGTTCTCAGCTGTGTAAGAGTTTGCAAGTGACTTGCCTTTTTGCTTGCATGCTTGCCCTATTTTTAAACATTGTTCCTAAATATGTTGTTGTGTCACTGCTTACTATATTTTCTGCAGTGGAGCCTAAGTGACTTATTTTAGCAAAAGAAGAAGAAATTGTTACTTTTCTTCACTAACTTTTCTCCAAATAGCACAAAGTGGTGAGTCGTGTATTTTGATTTTCAACAGAAATTAGGGAAGGGAGAGGAAGACTATATTGAGAAGTAATGGTTTGCTATTTGATAGCATTGTCAAAGCATATTTTTTATAGACCAAATGAATAATTTCTTCTTACTTAAACTAGTTCTTGTGCTAAATGTGGCTATAAGTATATAAAATGTGTAAATGCATGGACAGGCTGCGTAAGTGTATATTTAAACATGATGAACAGTGATTTCTGTGGTCTAGCAGTATATAAGTGACAGTGTCTCAGTAATGTCTGAAGAAGAATGGTACAATGGGAAAGACAAGTATGTGGCTGGAATTTGTTGCCTAAGACAAAATGGACTTTGATACTGTGATAGTGGGTTCACTTGGTGGCTGCTTGACCAAATGGACTTTGATGCTCAGATACAATGTTCACATTTATGCATTCTTGATCTTGTGGTATTTAATATTTCCTTTCGCTTAGCAGCATTCTGTTATTATCCTGACATTTATATATTAAATTTTACATGTCTGTTGTAGCTCCTTATGAAGTCAGACACTCTACTCACCAGCAAGATGGACCATCTTCAGGGAATTATGGAGCCAAATCTGCTCTCACCTGTTCAACTCCTAACCGGGTAATGAATTGCGTATTTTCTTCAGTAATACTAGTAACAAAACAATAGAGAAATTTTAAAAAAAGGCAGAAAATTCTCACTTCGAAAGTGAAAAGTGTTGTCTGTGGTGTTTTTAGACTTGAGACTGAATTGTGCTTTTTTTGGTATATGAGGAAAAAAGCTGATGGGATGGAGAAATTACAATAAACAAAGAAATTTAATAAATTACTATAGGTAAATTGAAGTAAAACATTTTCATTGAAAGTACATGAGATTTCACAGAGATTCCTTCTTGATTTAGATTGCTATCTGTAACACATGCACAGTATTTATGGCTAACATTCTGCATATTTTGGTTTTTCACCCCAGTTGGTTAAATTGCACCTTAAACTGAACATATTAATTTCTGGGCATTTGTTTGTTTTTGTGAAAATGGGTCTTATATTTTCCTGCTGGTTGTAAAAGCAGATCTTTCCTGTGTTCCAGTGTGCCTGCTGTGCATTTATTATGCAAACAATTAGTTTGCCCTAAGGAAGGGCAAAGCTCCCTTAAGCGAGAGATTTTCTAAATAAGAAAGACTCAGAGACTCTACCTTTTCCTGAGTGCTTAGCACCTCACACCCACAAAAAAATGTCACCTGAGCCTCCAAAAGAGAGCTACAGGTAGTGTCACATAATTTGTGCTAACTTGAAATGAAATTGGGTGCATTTGTGTAGCACTTTGAAATGAAAATTAATTTACAGCTTTATGATGTTGCCTGTTTCAGGGATCTTTTGATGTATTTCAGAACTGGTGTTTTGCATTTGATTCTTGGGAAATAGACAGGTATGTCAGAGAAAGGGTTTCACAGCTGATTGTTGTTCATTCTTGCCCTCCCTTTTTTAAGCTGTTATTATGCAGGCTTAAATATTGAATACTCATTTATTCCATTTTAACAAAGACACCAGCGGTACTGGCAGCCCTCTTGTAGATACCTCCATCCAACCTGCAAAAGGTACAGGCCTCCCTTAAAAAAGGTAATCAGAGAGCAAAGACAAAGCAAAGAAATAATTGGGTTGAATACCCTTCTTCTCCAGAATATTCCTTTACCCAAAGGCAGATTTTTGCTTAAACCTTGGGAAGTGGTAGAAGTTTGAGAGGGTCTCTAGGGGCTTGTGTGTCTCCCTGACTTAGGATAATGAGTGCTGAGTTACTGGGGTGAGCAGAGGGTCCAGAAGTGGAATATTTCCATTGTTGCAGCACCATTCCTAAATGAAATATGTAGCTTCATAACGAACATAAATTTTCATGCACATAGCTCCATAAATGCAGCTTTAGGGCCTTTACTGGTTCCATCCAGTTGAGGTGTTCAGTGTGCAGTTCAGGGCTGTAATGCATTGCAGAAAAAAAGTACCCTCAAAATGAATCTAGAGGTAATAAAGTATGACTTGGGCTTTTAGTGGCCAGCAGTAGCCAGATTTCCTTTGACCACTGGTCATGTAAAGCTTCCTTTAATTGCAGGGGTAAAGATACCTAATAATAGCCTCAGTTTTCCCAGGTAAGCAGTGGGATGGTCATCAGTGTGGCCATTTCTGCTTCTTGTGTTCTGAAAATTTGTCTGTGCTGCGTAGAAAAGTGTGACTCTGGTTTCTTGAGGTTCCCAGTGCCCTTGTGGTGCCCTCCCTGTGGCTGGTGCCAGTGTCCCTCCCTTCAGTCTCTTTCAGTGGAGCGGGAGCAGCAGGACAGCAGCAGCCAGTACTCAGATGACCCTTGGAGGATAACGGAGGAGCAGCGAGATTACTACATCAACCAGTTCAGGTCCCTGCAGCCTGACCTCAACGCCTTCATTTCAGGTGATTTTTATCAAACACTGTGCACAGTGAAGAGGGGAACCAGGCTGGGAGGTGAAAAGTGTTAAGTAAATAAATTCTCTTTTGTCTCTGGCAGTGCATTTGTAAGAGTTGATTATGTTTTCTTTTTAAAGGCAGACTATTCAAATCAATATTGTGGCCCTTACATTTTCTCCTAAATATCCTTATTTTAGAAAAGTAATTACATCTCAGGGAGAAGTGTTGGGAATTTGGTAAAAATTAAAATGAGCTCTTTGCATTTCATGTGCTGGATTTGTGGATCACACCTGCAGTGTATATTGAGTTGAAAAATCCCTGAGGGTTGTGTTGACGTATCCAGCAGAACTGTGGCAATGTCCATGTGATGACAGTGAAGCATGCCCTGGGCAGTCAAGCCTGAGGGTTTATGGTTCTGGGGGACTGAGATTTTGACCTCTAGGTAATTAGGAAACAACACTGGAGAGCACACACATGGTAGAAGTATTAAGAGCATACTGAGATGACTCTGATCATACTCAGATTTCCATCCTGAATAGAGGCTCCAGGCTGCTTGTGAAAGGAGACTTTGCCACATACAGACAGTTGGTCTGGCAAGGAATATGTCACAGGTTTTAAACTGAGGCAGTTGTAATGAGCCCTGCTGTGTCACTGGGGTTCAGGAGGCCTTGATCCAGCCAAAAGTTTAAAGAATGACCTGCTGCTAACTGAAATTATTGCTTCAGCAGTTCTTCACCTCAGTTAAGTCTCCTTCATGCGGTTTGCTTCAAAGAAAAAATGATTATCCAGTGTTGGTTCTTTCCCCAGTGGTTGCCCAAGGGGAAGAGGATTTTTGTCCCTGAAGTCTGTGCTTTGTTTTCTTATGATTTGTAGCCTGTACCCAGGAAGGGCTTCCAGGGTACCCCTGACAGCCTGTGCATATGAGATGGTGAAGAAGTGTGTTTGTTAACTAGAAGTATGAGAAGGGCTGCTATGGCAGCGTGCCTGCAGCAGGACAGGAGCTTGTGTGCTAGCTGAATCTCTGGCAGTTTCTTTATTTTATTTTTTTTCCCCCTCTGTAAAATTTTCACTGCAGGAAAAAGTCATGGTTGAAGCAGCACACTGGGAGAGCAGTGCAGATGTCAAAGCACTGTACTGCTGTGCACATGACTTCTGGGTGAACCAGGGCCATTTGTGTCTGTTATTTCATCATTGGTGACATACTTGTTATGCAGGTTAGAATTCCTAGTACTAAAGTAGGTTTCCCTTGATTTATTTTTCCCATATGGAGGGAATGGAGAAATGAGGTCAACAGCTCTGTCTGGCTTTCTCTGTCATTTACTCAGGAGACAAATGGTCCAGCATCTATAGGAGCAACCGATTAATCTGAGCATCTCTTGAACATAAATTAACTGTCTGCTTCTGGCATGGCAGACCTGGTAAAAGGGAAGAATTTGGAGAATTAATTCCCAATGGTTGATGAGGCATGCTTTCCCAACAGGTTCTGTAGCAAAGAATTTCTTCACAAAATCAAAGCTGCCCATCCCGGAACTTTCTCACATCTGGTGAGTACTGTAATATTGTTGGGGATGCCTATCACACTTTTTTAAAAGATGCTTAATTCAAGAGTTCTTGTTAAATTTTAAAAGTGTCTTCAATTATAATTATTGCTCTTATCTCCAGAATCACTTTGAGGCCAGAGCAGCAGGGTGGTCATTGGTCTTCCTGACACACTTGTTTTCTGGAGAGATGTTCACCTACTCAGCAGGACTGGGAAGGTTTGAACCCCAACTAGCTGAGAGCTGTTCTTAAGTGTATTGTAAGCAGCATCAAAGAACTGGCATTTTTCATGAAATGACACAGAGGAGAAGCACCTCTGGAATGTTTTAGATGTGTTGCTGGTTTTATGTTTCTGTCTCTCTTCTGTCAGAGGAGGCCTAATTAAACAACTACATAATTCATTAGTGCTTTTCTAATGAACCAGTGCTCTTACTTTTAATGAGCTTATTGCGAAACAATTGTGGATGGAACTGTACGTGATAAAATTTGACAAGGATTCTATTATATTTTCATCAACAACGTGGTGCTTTGTAATTTGTTGTCATCATTGCATGTCTGATAGGAGGAACAAACAGTTTTAAACATGGATCAGAAATGCTGATAGTGATTTTGTTTTTATATATGCTTTTATAAAGAGAGATGAGAAGAAAAGCTTGCAAGAGCCTAAACATCTGTCAGGGTCAAAGGATATGTCTGGAATCTTTTCAAAGCGGATTGTCAGTTGTGAAAATAAAAAAAATAAAACCCAACTGAAGAAACATAGTGCTGGGGGAAGTGAATATTGGAATTTAAATTTAAGATTACTTAAAAAGAATGGATTAACCTAATATGTTAGCAAATCAGATTTTATTTCTATTGCTGACACAAGTTGTTCTCTGTGCAGAATTTCAAGAAAAGTATGCCTTTCTAGTAGATGCTTGTAATTTTGTGGCAATGTGATTTATCAGGTTGTGTTGCTGTGTTAAACACATGGGATGTTTCAGTCCTTGTCACTGTAACCTCAGTAGTCTGAGAAATGCTTGTTACTTTCAAAGAGGAAAGAATTATATGTTTATTTTAGACCATGTGCCCAAGATAAAAAATTACTCAATATTTGCAAAGAGTTAATTTATAAAATTGAATTCTTGAATTTCTGAAGTTTAATTTTAGTGCTAGTGAAGTGTGCTAGAATTAGAAAGAACCACTTAGTGAGAAGTTAACAACAATATTTAAACTTGTCAAGAGCATTAATTTTCCCCTTTTTTAAAGGTTAGTCAGTGGTGCTAAGTAACCATTGCTAAAGTCCATATTTAACTTTTTCTGCTTGAATTGTTTTAAGATCCTGCATGGATTAGCCAAAGTGCTTCCTAGTATTGGAAGGTTAATTCCACCCTTGGAACAATGTGCAATTAATTGCTGCTCAGATGGCCGACTACATCCTGGGCTGCATCAAAAGAGGTGTGACCAGCAGGGACCCCATCTGGAGCGCTGCATCCAGCTCTGGGCTCCCCAGCATGAGAAAAGCACGGAGCTGTTGGAACAAGTCTAGAGAAGGTCCACTAAGCTGATCACAGAGCTGGAGCACCTCTCCTATGAAAACAGGCTGAGAGACTTGGGGCTGTCCAGCCTGAAGAAACGGTTCTGGGAGATCTTCTAGCAGCCTCCCAGTGCCTAGCAGGGTCCGCAGGAGAGCTGGAGAGGGACTTTTCACAAGGGCATGTAGTGATAGGACAAAGGGAAAGGGCTGTAACCTAAAGGGCTGTAACCTTCCTAGATTAGATATTAGGAAGGACTTTACTGAAGGGTCATGAGGCCTTAGAACAGATTGCCTAGAGAGGTTGTGGACTTCCCATCCCTGGAAGTGTTCCTAGCCAGGCTGGATGGGGCTTTGTGTAGCCTGGTCTAAAGGAAGGTTCTCTGCCTATGGCAGGGGAGTTGGAATTATATCTGGAATGATCTAATGGAATTAGTTGGAATGATCTTTCAGGTCTCTTCTAACCCAAACCCTCTCTTATGATTCTATAAGTATAGGTTATGTATTTCACATTCTAATATACACATACCATCATATTCAGTGTTGTGATGTATTAAAGAAATGTACTTTACTGAAAAATAAAAAAGTGGCAAGTCAGTTTTAGAAAATCAGTTTGCTTCATCTTCCCCAAGACAAATGTGCAAGTCAGGATCAAGTGACCATGGCAGAAATACTTGTCTTGTGTTAAAATATCCCTTCTCAGAGCTGCATTTTTGTCTCCCACGTGATGGCACACATGTGTTTCCCTGAGGTCACGCCTTGGAAAACGTGTGCCTGTTTTACCCACAGGGAGCTGAGTGATGTGGATTGCGATGGGGCGCTGACACTCCCGGAGTTCTGTGCCGCTTTCCACCTTGTGGTTGCGAGGAAGAATGGCTACCAGCTGCCTGAGACACTGCCAGAGACGCTGCTGCCCGAGTACCTTCAAGCAGGTAAAGCTCCTGGGCAAGCCATGTCCCTGCAGCCATCTCAGAAATCCAGTGTGTGTGTGAGACAGCTTCACCTTCCATCCTGGAATGGGCTTCTGTGCTCTCTAATGATTCTCCAGCTGCACTTAAGGCCTGTGTTTTTAATTGTGCTTATGAGGTGATTACTGTAGAAGTCCTAGATCAAAGCAGAGAGATAGGGATGCAAAGTGGAGCAGGTACCTGCCTCTTAATGTCTGCCCCTTTGCTCCATTGTGCTTCAGGTGTCAGGAGAGATGAAGAGGCAGCTGAATGCCTGTAAAGCAAAGGGAATCCAGCAGTGGCTTTAAATTGAAATAGGACAGGTTTAAGTTAGATTTTAGGAAGAGATTGTTTACTCTGAGGGCAGTGAGTCACTGGAACAGGTAGCCCAGAGCAGCTGTGGATGCTCCACCCCTGAAAGTGTTCAAGGCCAGGTTGGATAAAGCCTACAGCTACCTGGTCTGCTGGAAGGTGTCCCTGCCCATGGTAAGGGAGGTTGGAACTAGGTAATCTTTGAAATCTCTCCCAGTTCAAACCATTCTGTGAATCTGTGATATAGCTTTTAATTATTTTGATCATTTTTCCTTAAAGTATCTATGTCTTGAAGATTTGTTAAAAATTATACTGGATTGCTTTAGAACTTAGTATGCTAGTGTATTTTTTTAGGTACTGGTTATACTGGAGATATTGGTTATATCAAAGGTTGATTTTTTTTGTAATTTATTTAATGTAATCCACAGGTTCTTCTGTGAGTTGTTTGCATTAATGACAGGATTACAACAATTTGTGTAGCACAAAGATGAATTAATCCAAAATACAACATACTTCAGTAACAATGTGCAGTGAAAGACCTACCCTTTCATTTGTTCTCTTCAGTTATGTCTCTTTTAATTATAAATGAATGTTGGAATATATACTGTTACATCTAAAAATGTGCATGACTCTTGAGGGCAAGGAGGATTAATCACAGATGATAATTACAGTGCTAAGGGATAATATTTAAGACCTAATAAAATCTCCATTATATTTGATGACACTGAATATATTAAAAGGCAGGAAAAGAACAAATCAAGCTGCAGTTAGGAAAATTAAATGTTGACCCCATATCAGATTTGTGAAATAATTTCTGGTGGAGTCATGTTCCCTGTAATCCACTATATTCACATCCAAAGCAATAAGCTCCTGGAAAACATGCACTTCCAAATCTTCATCATTTTAGTCTCTCTGATTACATTCCCCTGGTCATAATTACAACTACCCTTTTCCCTCGAGGACAACCACTTTTTTCACCACTACTTTCATGCCTGGTCTCATGATAAATTGGCTTGTAAACTCATCCATGCAGATTCTTTTTGGTGTGTCTTCACATTGAACCTTTTTGGAAATAACTATCTCTAGTAGCAGGGAATCATTATGTCACAGTGGGAGAAATAGCATGGTAAGCTGCAGTTGTTCCCTGGGAGTTTTCTTTTTCTCTCTTTGATTCTTTCAGCACTTCGTTCTACCATTTTCTTAGATTATTGTTTCTTGCTATTGCATGAGACCAAGCATTTCAAGCAAATCTACATGGGAGAGGTGAAAGGACTAATTATTTCTTGTGGGTCCTTTAAATTCCCCAGCTAATGAACTAATTCTGGTTAATCTGAGGGTCTGAAAATATCTCATGCTCATTCTTCTATCTGGTCAGGATTCATAAATCTGTCTTTTGAAAGACTTACATTAATGAAAAGCAGAACATCTCAACACACTGTGAAACTGTGAATAAGAGAAAAGCGTAGGGCCCTGGTTGTATTACTTCTGAAATAAAACCACTGACAAAAATGTAGGTTCTTCATACAGTCACCTAAAATATCAAAAGCAAATTTCAAGAGAAATCCTGTGTATTCATGTTTTCATAATTTGATTTCTGTAAAATTTAGACTTCTTTTCAAATTTTTTTGACTTCTTAGGACTCCAAAGAAGAACACAGTTTTTCATTATGTTGCTGCATTAGTTTCAGATTGAGGCATAATTTGGTTCAATTGAAGTATTTGCATCTGATAAGAGTGCTGTTAAAGCTTCAAATAAAATGACTTGTAGCAAAAAAGCATTTAAGAATGCATTAATCTTGCTAGTTTTATGGCTTGTACCATAAACTACAAGCACAGCTGGTCCAAATGCTCCCCTGGCACAGCTCCATTGACAATTTGACCCACCACCTTTTTTTGGAAACTTTTTATTAAAACTAATTTGCAAAATCTCAAAAGCTATTTGCCCTGTGTATAACCCATTGTACTGCAAATTAAGACAGGTTTCCAAGAGCTTAATTTATTGAGATAAAATAAATGCTTGCCAAAAAATAGAAATGTGGTTGTTCTGCCTTTTAATATATTGATCTTTAAAAAAAGATGTTTTCCAGTTCATAAGACAGATTTATCTTGGAGGAGCTAATCCCAGAGTGATAGCAGCAGAAGGACCTGAGCTTGTGGGATAGAAATTAGCTTGTTGTGAATATTTCTTTTAGAAGTTAGATGTGATTTTTTTTCCTTTTTTCCCCCCCTGCTCTCAGTGTTGTTTAGTTGAAGGTGGCATATACTACAGCATCTACAGTGTTTAGTGCTTTGCTTTCTTCTGGCCTTCAATTTTAGAGTATAATGTAGATTCTACTATACTTTTCAATACTCAAAAAGTCAAAATTTCAGCTGAAGATAATGTAAGTACCTTTAACACTGCTAAGAGAATAATATATAAACTATAAGACAGTTGATACTAGATTGGGAGAAGAAAACATTTCTTCCAAATTTCACCATTATTTCTACAACAGATATTATACAAGCTATCCCCTTCATGACACTGACTTACTTAAGATGCAAGATAGTTAGAGTTTCTTCATGGTGTTTGTCATCCATGTCTTATGGATTAGGTCTGAGATGTAGAAATGAAGAGCAAAATTATGCTAGATCAGGTTTCTAAGAAGTATGTATTAACCAAAGACTTGGTGTGTCTCTGTGTTTGGCCTTGGGTTGATTTTTTGTTCGTTTGGGTTTTTTTCACTTTTCTCTTTTATTTTTCTTTTCCCTGCAGCTTGTTTGAAGCCTGTGCGTGACTGTGCACTGTTTGACTCTTACTCTGAGCCCTTGCCAAGCAGTCAGCAGACTCGGGACTTCAGTCGGGCAGAGGTGAGAGGCTGTAAGCTGGGTCCTTACCTTGCAGACTCTGAGTCTCTGAGAGGACTTTATGATCTCTAAACCTCTTATTAAGCCATCTCAAACCCGCAGCTCAGCCATTTTTTCTGTGTATGGAAAGGGCTGACAGGCTTTTCAGTAGGTATTCCCACACAGCAGAGTTCACAGTAGTCACTGAGGGACTTGTGAGATGCTGGAATCTTCAGAGAAATAGGCTCTGCCTGCTGGTGTCCTGCAGGGCTGCTGCAGGAGGGGCAGTGGGGAACATGGGCATGTTCAGGTGAAATATCTGCTCAGTCTGAAGATTGGTTGAAAATATGAGGCTTCAGGACAGACCTAGAATCATAAAATCATGTAGTTTGGAAAACACTTGCAAGATCTTCAATTCCAACTGTTAGCCCAGCACTGCCTTCTTACAGATGGTTGTACAGAGCAATAAAATCATCCCTGGGCATCCTTTTCTCCAGGATAAACAGCCCCAGCTCCCTCAGGCACTCCTGTGCTCTGGACCCTCCACCAGCTCCACTGCCCTTCTCTGAACACACACCAATGTCCTTTCTTGTAGTGAGGGGCCCACAGCTGTACACAGTAGGTTTGTTTGGATGGAACAGTGGCTTTGGAGTAGATATCCAGAGCTCCCTTCCAAACCCAGCCATTGTATGATGCCGTGAAGTCTGCTGCAAGCAAAACTGAATTAAGGAGAAGAGTCTAACACTGAGGTTAAAATCCCAAACTTTAAAGACCCTATAGAGCTGAACTAACCATGGCCACTGAGTTGTGCCTGAATATTGCAACTCTCAATATGATTGCTGTAGGATTTAAATTTATAGTGTTAAGGAAGTAAATCAAGTGGCAGACTGACTGCAGGAACCAGCCCTTCTGACACTCTTCCAAGTTTAAAAATAATGGTGTGTCATGGCAGCTCAGCAAGGCTGTTCTCCAGATATTTCCTCCCAGTGCCTGGCCCTGGGGTGTCCCTGGGTCAGAACCCAGCTGCTCCCTCATCAAATCCATCCTGGTAGTGGTACCACCAAACAGAATCTCCCAAGCTTCTCTGAAGTACAGTGTTCACTTTGGGCAGTGCTGCAGCCAGCAGAAGAGCACCCAGTGTATCTTCTGGAGCTGATAAAATACTTGTTGTATCCCTGGGAGGTGTGATTCATCCTGCAGCAGCTTGCCCAAAGAACAGCCACGCTGGGCTTTGAAAGCATCACTGCAGATCTGGTAGTGCAGGGTGCTGGTATGTTGGCAGCATGGGCAGGTCCTTTACCAGAATCACCTAATCCCTTGTTTGTGACCTTACTTTGGGTGCCTTGAAACCTAAAATATAAAAGAAGATACAGATATAATATAGAATTAAATTATATTTGAAATGCAAGCAAAGATGTGATTATGTATCTTTCATACACATAATTTAAAAGCTTCAGTTTATGTTGTCCAAGATTAATGGACTTTAACATCTCCTCAGAAGTGATTTGAGAATAATTTTGACTTGATTTTTTTTTGTTCAACTTACGTTTTTACACTCAGAATTAATACACTGAATGAATATCATTTGGAAGGTCAGTAATTCATCTTCCATTCATCTCCCTCAGTGGGAAGTGCAGCAATTCACTGTTGCAATTTCCTTTTTATCTTGGCTAGTGGAGGAATTATACTTTAGATACTTGATCACTACATTAAAAATATTATATTATCAATGCAATCTGTTATGCATTACCTCCATGTCTTTTTAAATTTCCACTTATCATCCATTCAGGGTATTTAATTTCATTTCAGATGCCTGTTTTTACTGTGACTGCTGAATTACAGTACTGCAAGAAAGTAGAAGCAGTTCCTGAATGCATTCATAAAGAAAATAATGGCAGGAGACACGTCACCTGCATGCTAGGCTCTGTTAAACTTGAAAAACACACCAAGGCTGCTGATACTATGCTTGGGAGTGTCATGGGTGACTGATTTCTGTTTACCAAGGAAGTTTTGTCTTCATTGTTGTTTTTTTTTCTCAAGGTTTTTTGTCTCCCACTCTCCTTTGGTTCTTTTCTGCAAGTTTTCTCGCTGCCAAAATCCTAAAGTTAAAGCATGCATAAAATGACTGGCTGGGGTTCCTCTGGGCTCCCTCAGAAATGCTATGCTCACAGTTCATTGAAATCTCTGAAAGTCATTCCATCAATTAAAGTTAGGTCTGTGGTCTCATGTTCTTCATTTGAGTGTCAGGGCTAGCTATGGGTGTGAAATGTTTTGTTCATACATTTTCAGAGTCCTCAAGCCATATTTTTGCTGTGTTGCTCTCTCAGAAGTACTAGGCTATTCCATTCCTCAGAAATTTTATAAAACAAATGTCACTTTTACTGTGGAGTTTTCCTTTCTGAACCAAGTTGAGATTTTTGTGGTCTTTTAAAAATGTCTGTGAAATCTAGGTTTCTCAATTCATTTGTTTAGGCCAAATTTATTCCAGGACATTTTCAGGTCAAACCTCTTCCATACTCCCTGGGCAAAAACCAGCATCACTTAATATTTAGAGAAGTTTAGCGTTTCTGATGTTTACTTGAATATTTGGTTGCAGAGAGTATTCTTGTTCTTACAGATAATAGAGGTAAAATTTGTTCCAGCAGAAGCTCCAAGAACAATAAATGCTTATAAGTTGCTGCTGAAATAACAGAAAATCAAGGAATAAAACTGGGGAGAAATTCCCTGTTCTCCTATCAAAGGCTTGAATGGGCCTCCAACAGACTTGCTAATGAAATTTGTTTTTCCCATCTCTGTGACTGCAAGTTGAAAGAAAAGAGTAGTTCAAGGATCAGCCGCACCAGCCAGGAGCTTTAAAGCATAACCATCAGGCTCTGCAGTACAGCTGGAGTTCTGGTTAGAGAGACTTTTCTCATGGAGGCTGGGGAAGCTTTCATCTACCCTTACACAGGAGTTAATATGGCTCTGCTGGGAGAAGCCTCTCCTTACATCCAGTCCTTACCTCCTTTAGTTGTTCACTGCCGAAGTGCTCCTTTAACTCATTTCTGGTGTGGAACTGCTGTGCCTTGAAAAGTAGAGTTATATTGTCTCAAATGTCACCATTATTTGTGTTGATCTGTATTCTTAAATATTTGGCTGTGGAAAGGTACGAGCTGTACAGTCAATGTAATTAACAAGTCTTCTATCTTTAGAAGTCATCAGCTGAAGAGGTACCTGATAACTCTGCCCTATTACAGGATGGAAAGAAAGATGACAAACAAGGTATTCAAATAAATAACTTTTTTCCATTAGGGATTAAATTATATGTGTTTTTAGTAAACCCCTATGTTTGCTGGATGTGTTTAATTTCTAAGCTGGCTGTGTGTTGCTAAAGATTCAAAGAGACAGCTCACGGCAGATGAGATGAAGACAAATAAATGGAGGGGTTTGCTTCAAAATTCTATCAAAATTCTATCATACACCTTCTAAAATATGTCTAGCCCTATGGCAATTAATGTTGTGCTTCTTACTTAAACAAATTTTAATTGTTATCAGGAACTTTTTAAGAGTAAAGATTGCACTGTGCCAAATTTTCAATTTCGTTTTTTGCAAGAAACACCAACACTTCAAAATCAGTTTTTACTCCTATTTGAAAAAAATAATCCCTGTATTTTCTTGCAAAACGAAAGTTTTAGTCAAATTGGACTGAAAAAATAAATAAATTCATTCATTTCAATAGACATCCATCAGCAGCAAGTCATGTGAAATTGGAGTAATCTTTCTCTTTTTTACTGCAGTAGCTTTTATGGCTTCCAGAATTGGCACTGGATCATCACACAGCCATTCATTCTCTTTTGTATTCCCTTTTCCCAGTTCTTACTTGCTGTCCCTCTGTTGTAGAAACAAAACAGTTGTGAGTATTCTGCTGCCTGATTCTCAGAGCTACAGATTATGTATGAATAAAAATAAAAAATATCTTGGCCTCCCAGATGTCCACACGTTAAGGTTGCATCAGAGCTGTGAGACCAGGTAGTGCACATTGCTGATTCACCTGCCACACTCAGGTGTGACAGAGTTTGACAGATTCCCAGTGTCCCCTTTTCAAAGAAAGTTTGTCAAGGGTTGGGTATGTGTTTGTAAAACATTTTGACATGTCAGCATATTCCAAGAAATCAGTGTTTTGTTGACAAGGTTTGTTTTGTTGCAAAATGTATAATGAACCAGAGAAGGACATGAACCTTGAAGGTTATTGCTGTGAATTGTCTAGGGAAGATTTACTTCTTACTAAGGGAATATTTTTTCCCTGTTCAGATGATGAAGTTGTGCTTTGATTTTTGTAGCTGACATGTTAAATCACATGGGAACCTGTTTTGAGACATGCAGCCCTCCTTCAGGGCTGAAGATATGCTGTATTTATGACACAGATTGCTACCTTTTCAGCCAAAGTACAAATACTTTTGTTCTACCTTTTATTACTATTCTGACAAACATGAGAACAGATCACTCTCCTAACTGAGGGGATCCCCCCAGAAGTCAAGAACCTGCAGTTCAGGGCAGTAGAAGCAAATTTTCCTGCATTTTCAAAAGTATCCACATAAATTGACTGCACTTTGGTTATAATGTAGTTAAATTTGGAAGATAATGTAAACCCAACTGGGTTACAAGACGCAAAACTTCCCACATGTTTTGGTAGATAAAGGCAGATCATAGAGCAGGTGAGGTTGGAAGGGACATCTGGTTCAACTTCCTTGCTAAAGCAGGCTCATCCTGGAGCAGGAGAGATTTCATTCCAAGTGGTCATTTAACACTGAGTGTCACAGTTCATCAAAACACACTATGGTGCACTAAAAACTCCATTAGAAAGGATGTGAAGGGGAATGTGGAAGGAGAATAAGCACTCAACTCCACAAATTCTCAAAATTTGAGATTATTTGGGAACTTGAGCATAGGTCTTTCTTTCTGATCTTGACTTTTGTGCTCTTGGAAATTGCTACTTGTTTGAGTACTTCAGTTTTCTGAGGGTATTTGGCTACTTTTCAAGTATGTTTGGCATTATAAGATGTCTAATACCAGTTTAGGTGTTCTTTCTGAGACCTGATACTTCTAGGTTTTACCCACATATACTTAAAGTAATTATCTTTTCTTTTTTTTTTTCTTAAGCTGTTAAAGTAAGCACTACTCTCAAAACTATACCAAAGGAATTTCAGCACTTGACTGTGAAAGCAGGTAAGGAAAAATTGTCATGTGTTACTTGCATGAGAATTTTGATCCAGTATTTCTATATCCCAGTAAGCCTAAATTATTGTAACTTGATTAATTTTTGAAAGAACTTTTTGCTCTTGTTTTACTTTCCTACTGATACTAGCTTTTATCTCATAATGACTACTATTTCTAAGATAAATATTAATTACCTTTTCAGGCTGTCAAAAGGTTTTCTTGCTTTCTTTCCCTCATTGTTAGTGTATGGGTTCTTTCTGTGTGGAAAATGTTTTCAGCTGTTTTAAAGATTCTGAAGTTCTTCTGTGCTATAAACAAGATGCAAGAGCATGAATATTGTACCTCTTGGTAAAAATACATTTAAGTATAGAATAACTATGTAATGTTTTGGTAACTATTCTGAAATTGCCTGTTTCCTTGTGAAAGCTCAGCTTTCCTATTTTGTGTCAATGAGTTAGAGGACAGAGAGCTTTTGGAAACACAGACCTTGAGGCGCTTGAGACACTGCCGCAAGCTTTTGATTCAGGGCTTGTTTCTTTGTTGAAACCACTCCTGATTTTTCTCTCTCTAGCTCCAAAGTGCACTCCTTGTTCCTGTCATTCTGGAAAATGTTGTTTTTGGAACAGCATATGTCAAAATTACTTACTTGCTCCAGAAACTTCCCCTGCATTCAGTTCAGTTCATCAGACCTCCCTTGCCTTCCTCTTTGTTAATCTCTTTCTATAGTGGTAAGAATGTTTGTAAGCCCTCCCTGGTCCCAGTCAAGCTAAAATCTTGCTTTCTCTTCCTTTTGCATGAATGTTTTTTCTCATGAAGATATCCTTGATTAAGAAAATGGATTCCACATATCTGTCACAGCAGTTTTGTCTTATAGCTCGATTTATTCATGGCTGCTCAACAGCTGCATGCCTCATTTCCCAAATCTTTTTTTCCTGGCTTCTTCCCAAACACTTGGAAGCTGCCAGATTTGCTATCTTCAGTTTCTGTTCTCTAAAGATTGCTGCTTCTCCTTTACACTCACACACACTCTTGCACATCCCTCTCAGGGAAAGGAGAAGGTGGTTGCATGACTTTCCATTCTGTTCTCCTTCCCCTGGTTTTGCCCAGGAGCACAGGGGAGTGTTACTTTCAGTTCAGCAATTCTGTCTTGAGTACAGGTACAAAAAAAACTTACTGTCACCTGCACATCTCCTTCCCCTGGGTCTTTCATCTCCTGGTCAGGGAGTCTTCCCCATGCTGCTGTGCTCTCCAAGTGTTGCTGTGTTTGTGTACCAAGGGACACAGTGGCAGAATTTCACTCCAACATCGTGGCTCCTGTCCCTGCAAGGTTCCATTCTTGCTGTGCTGCTCATTGAGGATTTGAGCCAGCACATTCTCAGGTTGCATGCTACAACTGGTGTGAAAAGTAAAAATGTTTATCTGTCCAGTCGAGTTAGATGCAGCACAGTAATTGAGTGCTTGTTTCAGAATCAGTCACCATTCTGAAAGGTCATTGTAATCATTAACCTCCAGCATGAAAACTCATTTGGGATGAAGTGAGAGAAATTCTACATGCTTCTTTGGTTATTCATTTAGGCTGTTTATGTAAACTCAGGAAAGATGATAGTCTGTGAAAATTTTCTTCTCTATCAGGAGGTCTGGAAATTTGAAATCAGTAAGAACTTTATATGCTTAGCATTCTGAATATCTGGACAGTTTATTTAGATTCCTAAGTGCAGGATCATTGTTGACCTTAGCCTTTTAAAGGATTGAGGGCCAAATTTCCAAGCGTTTAAATTGTACATTTCTCCCTAGATGACCAATAAGAGATGAGTCGTTGATGTTGACCAATGGGGAATGTTTTGGTTTTTTCTTTACTTTTCACCTTTTTCCAACACTATTTTTCCACCTGATCTTAAGCTTGTAAAACAAGGAGGCAGCTGTTGAGTGTAAGATGTTAGGCTACAGTTAAAAGTTACCAAATCAGCATCCTTCAAAGTGTTAAAATAAAGTTGTCTTCCAAGAGGGCTGCAGGAGCAGCTCAACACCCAAACAAGGAACTTCACACCCTCTGTAATTACTACAGACCAAGCTGCTCATTCCATCAGGCTCCACTACTCCAGGAATTGTGCAAACTTTTGAATAATCAATGTAAATCGTTTGCTCAACAGGTTTAACTTATCCATTTCATGAAAGTAAGGCTTTTGTAACCATGGCAGTAAAAATATGGAATACTCGTGAACTGGAAATAGGTTAATTAACTGGAAATAGTTCTGTATCATCTTGAATGATTTTGTCATGTATGTGTATAAACCTGCACCTCAGACATGAGTGTGCACACACTGGATGTACCAAAATAGCTGCATGTTTCTTGGAAATCCTGCCACAATTATTTGTATGTCCTAATAATGAACTACCTGCTTTATAGTATTTTTTTGTATTATGCTACTTCTTTTGAAAGCAAAGCTAAGTCTGGGTATTCTGTAATTGTAGCCTTGAATTTCCTACTTTTTCGAAATCCTAAAAAGAAAATTCTTGGCAATGGCATTCTATTGCTATCATTTTTTATTAGTAGTCATTTTGGAATTCTCTCTTCCTTGTGTGCTTTCCTGTTTACCTCAACAGGATGTCCTTGGAGAGTTTGAATGTCAGTTTTACCTACGGGTTTTTTATTTGAAAGGCTTTCCAGAATAGAATTACAGTCTCCATAAGAAAAGGCAAATTTGAAGAGTCTTAAACATGGTTTAGCTTGGAAAGGATTTATACTTCCTATTTCTAAGTGGCATATTTAATAATTGTGCATGTAATTTAATAATCAGCAATTTCAGCATTGGAAAATTGGGTCATATGGCTGTAGGGAAGCAGTGTCTGAAGTTGTATTCTCTGGGAGTTTGACACAGAGAAGAGGGAGGAGGATTATCACCACTGCATATTTTAATATTAATTCCCTCTCCCTTCTTTAGTTGCTAGGAAGAGTTTGTTGCAGAGAAATCTGGAATGACTGTGAACTAGTTTGGTGATGACAATCTACTGGAACTTGGTTTTTAAGTGGTCACTGCCAGCTGCAGTGGGGTTTATTCTGTCCAAAACACCAACTAGCTCTGCATGATCCTAA
The DNA here is from genome assembly GCF_028769735.1 of Zonotrichia leucophrys gambelii. Taxonomy (NCBI): domain Eukaryota; kingdom Metazoa; phylum Chordata; class Aves; order Passeriformes; family Passerellidae; genus Zonotrichia; species Zonotrichia leucophrys. The sequence continues at coordinate 17,403,629 of NC_088169.1, read as the reverse complement.
AAGCAGTTTCTTTTGTGAAGGGCTGTTTTGTGACTGTACATGTGCCATATGCTGCTACTTGTCTTCTGTGAGCCTAAAGCTTCCTGTGGATGGTCTGTGCAGTAGTACAGTGCAAGCCATTAAAAGCTCAGTATTTGCCAGCTGCTGCCACAGGCATCTCCTGCTCCCTGGTTTGGAGGATCCATTGTATTCTCAGGTAGTGCTCTGTAATAGCTGATGATAAATGCTCTGTAGTAGCTGGTGATAAATGTCTGACTTGAAAGTAGGCATAAATCTGAAGGGAGCTAGAAATTCTGACAATTAATTTTTTTTATTTTCTCTTGAGTGTTGTACCTTGATTAGTAGACTGAGAAATATACAAGGATTCACTTTGTATGTGCACTGGGATAATAGATGCTGCTGTAATACCTTAAGGATATCTCAGTGGGATGAATTTGAAAGCAATCGTGCAGATATGTTTTCTCAAAATTATCTGATTCTAATAAGGAGAGTAGCAGAAAAGACAATGTAAAGCAAGGAACAGCCTCAAGGAATTACCTAGAGATGATAATTCAGCACTGTTGTTTTCCTATCACATAAAAACCTGCATGTGGTAGGATATTTGGAATTCATCCAAGTAACAGAAACCCATTTTTACATTAATGGAAATATGTTTGATCAACATTTAGACTTAAAAGCTTTCTTTCATTCATATACCTTTTGTTCCCAAGGTCAAAACAGTCTCAGCATGACTTGTTAGTATTTTGTAATGGGTGATGTACATTTATACTAATTAATTGAAGTATTTAGGAAGGACATAAACCTTTGTGCTTTTGGAAGCAGACAAGTAATAGATCAAGAGTTCTGGACTAAGAACAAGATGCTTTCTATTACAAGTTTATGTTGTTCCTTACCTTGCTGTATCACAACTACATCCATGACTACAGGTCAGAGCTACCAGACCTATTCCTCTTCCTGTATTCTGGTAACCAGATTGAAAAGGTGAAGCTCTCACTACATGCTGGCTTTTGGATTCTTAGTATATTCACACACTACAAAAACAAGTGGGAAGAAGAAGTGAAAATCAATCCCCATTGCTCATGTGAGATGAGTATACTCTCACATCCACATTTGCAACACTCACATGTTTAATGGACATTGATTCTGAAGCTAAAGACATTTATTTAAAGTATGATGTTTTAGTGTTCTTTTTTCTTTTCTATTCCAGCTGCTCAAGAACCTAATGCACACAGAGCCAGACCACGATCCAGGTACTGCTTTCTCTGCTGTTTCAGAAAAAGACATATGCTCCTCTGGTGTTAGATACCAGGCATCAGAACTGGTGTTGGATTTTTTTTTTTTCTAAATTGGTGTTGTGCTGGAAGTACTGCTCAGATCAGACAGATTTACCAGAAGGAATCTGTAAGCTATAGACCCTACATGAATACTGCACTAGGGCCCCATGATCTCTGGTCATAAGGTGCTGGAAGTTGTGCCTATGTGCCCAGCCCTGCTGCCTTGTCAGGAGGGTGACTGCCTCCAGCCCAGCCCCAGGGGTGTTGTGGCAGGAGAGCTGGGACCACCCCATTGCAGGGAACATCCTCAGCAGTTCCGTGCTCTTGCAACCTGCACGGTGATTTCAGATGGAGGGGGACACTGCACGTTCACATGGAGGGAGGCACTGCAGAAACAGCCGTGGTAGCTCAGCTCTTGGCTGTGGGTGAGTGAATTCTTTTATTGGCATCCATGTGCTTGGCTCTGGTTGGTTGGTGTGTGATGCAAGGACTTCAGGACTTTTGTGTGCTAGAAGTGACACCTGCTGAATTTGGGTGTTTGAAAGAAAAGGGAAACCTGTGCCAGAAAACACTGTGTATAAATGGATTACATCTTGGGTCAGTTGTCACCTATTGTTAATTCACATTAAACTTTTTATTTTTGGTGCTAGTTAGAGGGCTCTGCTTGGGATTTTTTTGCTTGGATAATGAAGTATAATCAGAAGCTGTCTGCTTACAGTCTTGTCAAAGCCTGCTAGTAAGAGAGGATCAGCTATAAGCATGGTGATTGAGGACTGAAATCCTCTGTTCTTAGGACCTATATTTGGGAAGGCTGAACTGCATTGTGTGCTGTTTTTCTGCTGCTAGCCAAAGCTTTTTTTTTTCTGCAGAGTTTTGAATTTTCTTGCTGTGTTAATAAATTGCAAATATGCAAAAAATGTGCACAAAACATAGAACACTGAATGCTTAAACAAGCTCAGAAAAAGTCACTTGAATGTGACTGCTCTGTCACATGTGGCTGTCTCACATCTGACTGTATGTCACTGCTTCAGTGCAGAAGTTGAGACTAAAGGTGCTTGAGCACATCCTGGAACTCAGACCTGCTGTGCTTGTTGGGATGAAATACCATAGAGAGATTTATTTTCTCTTTAAAGAATGATTGAGATGTTAGGAAAAAATATGTATTAATGGACTTCAAAACCAGATTGGAATATATTCAGTAACTGAGAATACAAATAAAAACAGTGAAAGAATTTGTCATGTGGAAAGTAAATCTGGTAAACTTGGTGGTGATAATGAACAAGTAAAATTCTTGGTGACTCCTCTGGTGGGTGCTAAAAATTCTGATTCAGAGGGTGAGGAGGACTCTGACAGTCCTATTGGAGAAAGAAGTAAATCAGGAAGTCTTGTGTCTAACAGAACCAGAACAAGAGGGTGGAGTAAATCAGTGATTCAGGCTCCTTTAAGAAAAATTGTGGGACTGCTGGGAAAGCCATCTATGTGCATGTACTGTTTACTAACTGTGAGTTATTGACTTGGAAACAGGATGTTGCATCTCATTGTAACAGTCCAAATGATATGCATAGTATTATTAAATCTGTGATGATGACACATAACCCCAGCTGGGGAGATACATAATTTTGGTTAGAAATTTGTTTATTTATGAGGAAAAAAAAGAATAGTTCTAGAAAAAGCAAAAGAAGGACCGAGTAGGAGAAAAGTTGTGGAACTAGATCAGAAAACTGGGGGAGCAGGAATGTCAAATCCTGATAAACCTCTCCCTAAAGAAGATCTTGAATGTGATTTGAATGAAGATGTTGGATTAAAAGGAGTAAAAGTGTTGATTTTATATGGAATTCATAATGGAGTGGAAAAACCTAGGAGTCTTGTAAAGTTGTATGATGTAGAGCAGGGAGACAGAGAATCTCCATTAGGTTTTTATGAGTAGTTGTGTAAAGTGGCTCATAAATGGACAAACTTGGACCTGGACAGTGAGGGCAATAGGATGTTGCTCAATATGCTCTTAATTGGACAGCTGGCACTGGACATTAGGAACCTGTTTGGCAAAAACAAAGAATGGTGCATTTGTCATTAGTGGGAGTTATTTCTGTTTGACCCAAATGTGCTTTTGGTCTTGCCCTGACATGCAGTATAGCAGTAAGTCTAACATCTCATGTTGCCAGTGCTCATTTTAAACAGTCTTGGTCTTGCTTGGTCTTGGTTTTTCTAAACTCATAACTACAACAGCTGAAAAAAATGAACAGTATTTGGCAAAATCAAAATTCTCAGCAAATCCTTCACACCACATTTGGATTAATGTGCTGTGGGAGGGCCTGGAAAGAGGTACTGACCATGTATTTGACCAGTTGTAGTCACTTTGGAGCCATTCATTTTTCTGAATTTTGTGCAATTTGGTGACTGTTTGCTATGGAAAATTTATTCCAATAGTTAAAAATTTATTCCACTAGTGAGAATGTCACAAATTACAAAATGCAAACTTGCAAGAGATAGGTTGAATCTATACCTGTATACACACTACCCTAGCAGTTGGGGAAGGCAACAGAAACTCCAAGTGGTGTATGTGGGGAATTTTACTTTGGTTTATTCAGAATAGTTGCTACAATTATCCTGCTGGCAAAGTTACATAAGAAGGCCTCAAGCTGTGTTACAAAAAGCCTTAAAAATACTAGCCCTGTAAGCATGACTCATTCCTTTCTCCACATGCTTAGGTCTCTCTGTTGCCAAATAAATCTGTGTTGTTATAAGAGGGAGCTCTTAGTCATTAGGGCAAGGAATTTCCACCATGAACCTGACTCCTGGTCAGTGTAATTTTAGGTACTATTCACTACAGTTGTTTAAAATTAATTTTTGAAATAAAATATTTTCTCCTTTTCCCCATGTTTTTCCTTAGGTCTTATTCTAGCACATCAATAGAAGATGCCATGAAAAAGGGAGAAGAGCCCCCTACTCCACCTCCAAGGCCACAAAAATCACATTCCAGAGCTTCCTCTTTGGATCTGAACAAAATATTTCAGCAAAACACACAAGGTAAAGTTGGCTTTCTTTGCTCCTTCTGAGACCATTCAGGTTAGCTGCGTGCTTGGCAACTTGATGTGTTTGCAGAAATGCTTGGCAATGTGTGCATATGCTGGCCTTTGCTGCAGACAGTAATGCACTGCAGAACAGGAGTTCTGCTTGTGCACTTGCTTGTGTTACATCGCCACTGAGGGGAAAAATCACTGTTTCTATAATTAAGGTGATTATAATGATTTCTGGCACAGTAATGGGAAGCTTAACATATGGTAGTCTGTCATCACTGACTGTTTATAACTAGTCCGGCTGTTTAGACAACTCTCATCAGTAACTAGAGTATAATTGATTTTTATTACTATTTATTTTTTGTAGTTCAGAAGCAGGAAGAAAACCCTTAATGTTTAAACTGGGAGAAAGAAAGCAAACATTTTTGATGTTAAAGTCTGACATATGCGTGAGAACAATCAGAAGCCACTCTGAGTTTAAAAAAAAAGGGTAATTTCTTTTGACGTGAGTGCATGTTGAGGGGAGAGAAAGAAAATGTAGACTAGTAGCTGGGGTGAGCTGAAAGAAAATGGCTTTTCAGCATGTTACCCTTTGAGTGTGCCTCTTGCCTTGAAGTGGGAAGAGGAGCTGTTTGTTGAGGGCAGCAGTCACCCAGCGTGGCTGTGCTTCAGCAGTGTCCTTGAAGCACACCAGAGGGTTGTGTGCTGCACACCAATCATCTGACTCAAGGACCAGCTTAAACACGGTCATGCTTATGCTTCAGAAGAAAGGCAAGGTTTGACTGTGTCAAGGAATGTTTAACTGGGCTCTCTAATGTGGTTCTTGGAGTAGAAAAGAGTTTTACCTCTTGCTATATGGGACTTTTTTGTGCAAACACTAGAGGGAATACAAGAGTCCTGCTATGTGTGCTGATCCCTGAAACTCAATAGGAGTAAACTTTTTTTTTTTTTTGCCTTACACAGAGCAGTAATTCTTTATTTTCTTTGTTCCTGTTGAGGAATCTGGTGCCTCTAATTTTGATTTTGTTATATATCAAAATAAAACCACAAACGGAGCCAAGTTCACATTTTCTACTGCAGCAAATCTTCTTGGAATCCAGATAACAAGTATAACTGGAAGGAAATAAACTTGGGTTTAAATTTCACTTGGAACACAAATGAAAGAAGAATGTAAATTCTTGAAGAAGAAGTCGTTCTGTGAATGAAAATAAACATCTTGGTTTTGATGTTAATTAAATAGTTAATTTTGAAAGTCACAAAGCTGTTTCTTTTGGGGAAGTTAACTGTGTGCAGTTTTGAGTACCACAGTATAAAAAAGACATTAAGCCATTAGAGAGTGTTCAGAGGAGGGCTGCAGGGATGATGAAGGGTCTGGAGGTGAAGCTGTATGGGGAGCAGCTGGGGTGCTTTGGTCTGTCCAGCCTGGAGAAGAGGAGACTGAGGGGAGGCATCACTGCAGTCTGCAGCTTCCTTGTGAGGGGAAGGGGAGGGGCAGGCACTGATCTTCTCTCCATGGTGACAGTGACAGGACCTGAGGGAATGGCCTGAAGTTGTGCCAGGGAAAGGTTAGGTTGGATATCAGGAAAAGGTTCTTCATTCAGAGCGTGGTTGGGCACTGGAACAGCTCCCCAGGGAAGAGGTCACAGCTCCAAGCCTGGGTTTGAGAAGCATGGGGACAATGCTCTCAGGCACATGGTGTGACTGTTGGAGTGTCCTGTGCAGGGACAGGAGTGGGATTTGATTATCCTGGTGGGTCTTTTCCAGCTTGGGATATTCTGTGCTTCTGTGTATATCCAGCATGACTAGAATAATCCTGTTTTAGTGCATTAGTTTTTGTCCTACTAATTCTAGTTCAGAAATAATTGTAGTTAGGGAGATTGGTGGATAATCTGCTTCCAGACCCACAAAGGAATGTCCATTAGTACTGAGTTTTGTTTTCAGTTCCACATAGGTCATGTTGATCTATAGGTATCATTTCTTTAATTGTAAAACCATCTGTGTTTGAAGAATTTGTTTTGTTTATTTCCATTTTAAAGGTCAGAAAAAGAAAAATATTTCAAGTAAATTCAGTTAAAGACTGTGGTGAATCCCTGTTGTGGGCACTGGATTTTTTTTTGTTTGTTTTTTGTTCTTCATTTACTCTTGCTTTATAATGTTTGTAATCATCTTATGCCTTTCTCCTGGCCTGTATCCACACAGAATATTTATCTGTGATGTCTGGGATGTCCAGCAATGGATTAGTCATAAAAATATGCTTTAAAATTGTTGCATAATGGGGTAACTGGACTGGGAGAAGAGACCTCCATTCATATTTCATAGCTGCACTTCTCTGGATTGCTGCAACGAGTGTTACCCAGGACAGACATAAAAAAGCATGAGAACTTATTGAAAAGCACACTTTTCTGAAATACCCAAACAAATTTCTGTTAAGAGACAGAAATCTCTTCTGGTTTTGTTTTTATTCATGTAGTCTTTATGTTAGCATCTGAGAAAAATCCTGTGCTGCTACATTCTCAATGTATTTCTCTTTGTTGAATGTGTAATCTCTGGCATTTGGCCTGTGTTCATGTTAAGAAAATACTTGGCTAGTTCATGCATTCCTGGAAGGACAACAGCAGGTTTTAAGTAGAAACAAAAATGTCATTTTAAATGCATACATGACCTAGTTTACTTCTTCATTTCTCCCCTAGCCCAGTCTCCAGTCAGATACAAGCCAAGAGCTCCCAGAGTAAGACCTGGGTATTGAGGGGGCCAAAACTGGGGCAGCTCAGAGATCCTGCAGCAGAGCCCCCGCCACCTTCTAGCCTCAACAGCAGCAGTAAGCTGGAGTCTGCCTTGGGGGGACTCCAGGGCTGGGGCAAGTCTCAGTTTGAGCATTAAAACCTGAAAATGCATCCATTTTCTTCTGATGTTTTGTTCAGTTCTGTTTGCTGCCCATGACAGCCAATAAAGAATTTACTTCTGGACAGTGACAACAGTCTGAGTCTTGTTAGGTTCATACAGTTCCCTTGAAATACATCTTATTTCCTATTTAGTTTCATTTCTGAGTCGCATAACTACTTTTAATTAACAGTTCTGTTGAACAAAGGATACTTGTTAGGAAAAGAGAATTTGCTTTGATGAAACAACAAGCTTGTCATAAACAGTGTAGTTTTGTGTTATCTGGAAGCAAATTGAACAAAACAGCCATATAACTATGTACAAATGAATTTTTGACTGGAGGTTTTCAGCACTCATTTGCTTTGGAAACTCACCTCCTGCTGTGGCTGTCCCTGTGGTGAAGAACACATGGAATGCAGGCACAATTTTTTACATGGGCTTCTAAGGAAACACTCACTGTAGCTTGGATTCTCTGTTTCTGGGGTGCTGGTTTCAGCCAGCAACAAGGGGCTAGTATTTTGGGGGGGTTTCTCCCTTTTAAAATGTGAGGTCTTAAGTTCCATACTTTATCAGCAAGCATTTTATTGCAAGGACAGTACTTTCTGTCACAAATGATGTTTTCCTGACTACAGTCAGATCTGTAAACTGTACTTAGCATTGCTGGGCTAGTGATGGCTGCCAGACAATAAAACGTCCTGTTTGTTCTAATTTGGTGTTCCCAGGAAAGGAACAAGGGAATAGAAATTATTGGTGTGCATCAGCATTCCATCAGTGATATAAGTGTGTCCCCACATCACTCCTGTATTCCTTCACATGGATGTTTCCCAAGCAGTTTGAAGTGGTACTTGTATCATTAAGACTCTCTCAGTACAATTGTCTTCCTGCACCCTCTCATTTTCATTAGTGCTAAAGGAAGACTGTTCAGCATCACATTTTACCCTCTTTTTCATACCTTTGAAGAAGACTTTTCATTACTTCTTTACTTCATCAGACTTTCATTCAATTAGCCTATTCTTTCCTTGAGCTTACAGACTTGGTGGGTTTTCTTTGCCAGGTGTGGGATTTGTGAATAGTTAAATGTATATTGAGATATCTTAGCTTTTTCATATTTGCCTTAGTTGAATTCTTTGTATTTCTGAATGGTTTTAAGTCTACATGTAAAATGAAACAGTTCATAAAACTGTGTAGGAAAGAGAATTTTGAGAACTAAAATTATTGTTGCTGTGGTGTCATAGATGTTTTGATGCAAACAAGCCCAAACAGTTACCATGATACTGTTGCCCCAGTTGTTTTCAGGAATATCTTTTCAGCTAGATTGTCTTTTTAGCTTAGTGAGCCAAATGCAAGTGACTTTCCCTTTTGTGTATGTGAAACTGAATAAAAAAAAAACCTACAAAAATTAACCTAGATAAGCATGATTACTGTATTATCTTCTGTATTCTTTTATCCTTAATTGTATTTGCTAGGAAATGTCTGTGCCCAGTGAGGTTAGATGTCTGAAAGATTTAGTTGCTAAAGACAAGCTATTAACGGGTGGTGCAGTTAAATTTTTTTATTACCAAAATTACAGATTTCTTAAAAATTTTATTTGAAAGCCAAAGTGACAAGGGGGAACTTAGAAAAGTAATGTTCTTTTTTAAGGCTAAATTTAATTAAGTAATTATTTTTCAGGACTCCCTCCTGTCGTTGCTCTTACATTAGTCTTGATTTAGTAAAAAACAGCTATTTTCTTGGGATTTTGTTTGTGCTGTAATACTCTCTTGCATGTTACTGTGTTGTGCTTATTAGTCAGACCATTAAACATTAAATTAGGAAGATGAAAATTTACTTTTGAAGGACTTTTATTTTAGAGAAAAGATAGTGGCAAATATCCTCACCAAATATGACATTTAACAAATTATTGTTTGCATAGTGCACAAGGACTCTAATATTGCAAGCTTAATCGAGTGAGAAGTTGTAGAGTCACGTGAGTGACTGCTTGTAAGAGTTGTGACAAATTTAAATTAAAAATGTCTTCTACATAGAACACAGAGAACACAGAGAAAATTGAGCTGCTATTTGTATTTATCTCTATGAAATACATTTTAAAAATAAGTGCTGCAAAAATACTTTCTTGAATCAGAAAATCTTTTTTTTTGGGACTCAGCCCCTGATCTGGTACTGGAGCTGTTGGTTTTTTCTAGTCCTGTTCCCTTTCAGAATATATTTGATTACTGAACTGAGCTTATTCTGAATAAAATATTAATATCTTCCTGCTGATTTGAATGGAAGAGTTTTTTGCCTGTCAGTCTTTTAGAATTTTTTTATGAAGGACTTATATGTTTACAACTGTGTAACTTCTTTGCCCAATTGGACAAGAACATAAGGTTAAATAAGATGGAGAAAATAGTGAGGATATAAATGGATGAATAGTTATTACATGACAGGATTCTGATGGGGTAACATATTTTTGCATTTTGAGATTTTTATGTATATCTCTAAGGGCTGAGTCTGGACAGCACTTTACTGGGGTGGTTCTTACCAGCCTTTCAAGCGTAGCTGCTGTTTTTGCAATTTATGTGAATGAATGGAACTTTTAAAAAATTATATTTTCCCATTAATCTAAGTTTAGCTCTTTCAGGGATTGAGGAATGATTTGCAGTCTATTTTCATCCTGTTGCAGGTTGTTAAAAATTCAATTTTAATCCAAAGACTCTTCTACAGAAAATTGTGAAGGTTGAAATGCTCTTGACTAGCCCTACCAGCCCCACTGACCTTTTTCATGATCCCACGGGGGTTACTTTGTTCTGTGAAAAAATGCTCATCCATGGTGGAACAGCTTTATAGGTTCAACAAGATGGGATCTGCTGTGTCTCCTGTGGAGCAGGGTCAGGGTGCCTCCCTTGTGGGGAGGGCCCTGGAGGTGTCCCCAGGAAGTGTGTGAGCCCCAGGAGGGACCCGGGGGTGATGCCTGGCAGCCCCCTGCTCCTCCTGGCTCCCGTGTGCCTGTTCTGAGTGTCCACGTTGGAAGTGGCCGCAGATGGCCGGGGCTGGAACCTCCAGCTCTGCCCCCCAGGTCTCCAGGGAGGAAAAGCTCCGGCAACATGGATCTGTAGGAGGAAGGTGGAGGGACTGTGCCTCCCTGTGGGTGGAGAATGAAGCTAAACGTGAAGTGAGAACAAAATCTTGGATAGTTTTGTTTAAGGGCAAAGGCAGGAGGGAGAAACAGTCCCCAGATAGAAACACACAGAAAAAGAAAGGGTAGAGAAAACAGTAACTAAAAAATTAAATGGTTTAAGGAAAATGAGGGACCGGGAGGTAAAAATACAGATGTTGTGGATATATGACGTGAACCAGAAAATAGATGTTAAAAAAAATCTGTCTTACAGATTTTCAGAATATTTACAGAATTTCAGAACTACAGAATATTTATAAAAGAATATTTTGCTTGTTTGATTTGGAAGTGACCCATCAGGTACGTTAGCACACGATGTCCTAAATGCTTACACTTGTGAGTTCATAGTGCAAAAACATTAATTACTTAAGGCCTGGCTATTTCCTAATTACTTCCTAGGTTTTTATGTATATCTCTAAGGGCTGAGTCTGGACAGCACTTTACCGGGGTGGTTCTTACCAGCCTTTCAAGTGTAGCTGCTGTTTTTGCAATTTATGTGAATGAATTGAACTTTTAAAAAATTATATTTTCCCATCTTGCAATATTAGAGTCCTTGTGCACTATGCAAACAATAATTTGTGAAATGTCATATTTGGTGAGGGTATTTGCCATTATCTTTTCTCTAAAATAAAAGTCCTTCAAAAGTAAATTTTCATCTTCCTAATTTAATGTTTAATGGTCTGACTAATAAGCACAACACAGTAACATGCAAGACAGTACAGTATTACAGCACAAACAAAATCCCAAGAAAATAATTACTTCCTAATTACTTGGAAAGTACATGGATCATTTTCCACTCACTTAAGGTACAAATAACATTCTGTATGGTTAGCACATGAAACAGATTTGTCACAAGACTGTGTGTCTCTAACATCAGGTGTGTGCATCATTTGCTGTGACACAAGAAGCTGCCTGCTGAGCAGGTTCCCCAAACTAACTGTGAGAAGAGAGGTCGTTCTGCCACTGGCAATGCTTTCTACAGCATTTCTACAAACCTGGTAACAAAGTTAGTGTCAGGAGTCTAAAACAGGGTGGTTGTTTTTTTTTTTTTTTCCCACAATGCTATTACCTTCCAAGGACACATTAGCAAGAATTATTGAAACAGATCCCAGGATCAGTGGTATTTCCCAACCACCTTACTATAATCCTTCATTAGATTTATATTCCTGGCTACAGTTTTGCAGTTTTTTCGGTTTTGGTTTTTTTGGTATGTTTTTTTTTCAGACATAGCAGTGAGAATTAATAAATCAGATCTCTTGAGAAATGGTTATTTCACAATCACTTGCTATGCTGCTGTCAGGAATGTAAATAAATGAATTTGTGCAAAGAATGGTGTTAGTGTTAGGGGATAACCAAGTGCTAATTTCACTGAACAAGAATAGAAGTTTAGGAAGAAGGAGGTAAACAGAAACCAACTTAGACACAGAACTTCTCTGTACTCTGCCTTTGGCAAAGGAAGCAGGAAAAGTATCTCAAAAAACCACTCCAGAATAGTGGAAGGGTGAAATTGCTGGCTTTCTTGAGGAACCAAAGCCTTAGGTAGTTGGGAATAGAATAGTACTAGAAGAATAATTCATTCTGTTAGCTTATCTTTTTGAGTTGATTGCAGTATCTTACTCCCTTTGCTTGCTGATTAAATTAATTGGCTGGTGTTTCATTAAACCTGCTCTGGGAGCTCAGGACTCCGAAGCAGCATAAACTGATGGAAATCCACCATGCAACCAGGCTCTCCTTTGATCCAGCAGTGCTGTAGCATCCACTTGAAAAATGCCAAATACATCAGCTAGACTCTCTTTTGACTTGAGATGAGGTCAGTCTTGATCCTAGGCAGGATCTTTGTTCAGTTTGGTCTGCAAGGTACAAAATGGCCCTTGACCCTGGAAAAGCACCCTTCCCTTCTTTCAGGAGACTGCTTACATATGTGTCCAGTTCAGATGGGAATGAGGGTGTACTTGTCTGAGGTGACACTCAAGCTAAGGTGATAAACATTTAGAACTAAGATGTCATCCACATGTAGGGAATTAATATTAAATACCTGACATGGAAATATTTCAGGAAATGTAGTTTTATATGCTGCTGTTCCAATATTAATTTTCAAAAATAGTAGGCATCCAGTGTAAAGCTCAGTGTATTATGGCAGTTTTTTCTTCAATACTGAAAACCAAGAGCTTAAGTGACTGTCGTTGGGTAAGAGGAGTACAGCATCTTGCTCTTATATTGCTCTAAAGGATCCCATGGGCTCATTCATCCTAGTTTGGGATTCTCCACTGCTGCTGTATCTGGTGACTTAAAGATCTACTTCCATAGGTTTGTGTGGGCTGTTACAACTTCTATTGTTCCTTCGTATTCTCTTCCTACATCAAATAAATAAAGGACTTATCTGAGTGGTTGCTAGGATTGTCATTTTTCACTGCCACATATAATGACTAAGTGCTGGCTGTTGTCTGCTAGGGAGGCTGGAGGCAGAGTGGTCAGATAAGATGCCGTGACCAGTTCTCAGGGTATACAATTGCAACCTGCTGTTTGTTTTAAAATGTTAATCTACTTTCAGATTGGAAAACCTGTTTTTTAATCTGGTGTGGTGTCATGTTAGTACTATTAGACCTTTGTCTAATATAATTGTCCAAAATAGGGCAGAAGAGTGGTCTTGGAAGGTTTCCATGCAGATAGTCTGTCTAAAAATGTAAACATACTGAGTAGAGAGCCATGATTTTTGAACTGAAAACTCTGTCTTTGTGGGACTGACTACTGCATGAAAATGCTGTCACAATACATGTGACATGGATACTTAAATCTATTTTACTGGTACCTGCATGGGCTTTCCACAGTGCTCTCTGTAGGATTTGCCTTTTATGATGGGGCTTTGAGCAGTCTGGTATAGGGGGAAATGTCCCTACTCATGACAGGGGAGTTTATTGACTCCAAGGTCCCTTCCAGCCCAGACTGTTCCATGATTCTGTGCCTCAGCCTGGTTTGAATGCCAACAAGTGGCTCAATATCATCAAAAGCAGTTGTGCAAGGCCTATCCAGCTCCCTGGGCTTCTGCACAGGGTGAGAAGATCAGGGACATCATCTTCTCCAAGCTCTGAGGTGAGCACCTGGAAGCACATTCGTCTATTTGTCTGTTTGCTGCTCAGCCCTAGGGTACTTGCTTTTATTTGGGAAACAGAATTTTCCCTGTATTTGTGTTTGCTCTGAGGTAAGTGGTGCTGCCACCTCTGACAGCAAGAGCCAGTCTGTGCTGGGCACTGTCCCAGGAAGGAGAGAGGAGCCCTGTTCCAGGCTATTCTGGAATAGCTGGAGAGCACAAGTCGCCTCCAAAGCCCATGAACACCCACGAGTGTCTGTTCACACTGCCCTCTTTTAGGGCTCTTTTAGGATAGTAGCACCAGAGAAGGCTGAAGCCTGGGGCTTTTTTTGTAAGTTGTTACGAGTCCTCCAAAGTCAGCTAACTTTTGCTAGTAATTGTGCTCACATAAGCATGATTTCCCTCTAACAACAGACCAAAGATCTTCTGCAACAGCAGGAATTCTATGAATATTTCATGAGTAGCTTAAGCTAGAATTTTTAGGATTAAAAAGAGGAAACTGGGTCAAATGCACATGTTGTAAGCATCTAAGTTCTTTAATGCTAGATTCATATATGTTGCATTTTGAAAGCTGAAGAAGGAGGTTTTGTGTGGTGGCTTTTTTGTGTGGTGGTGTGTTTTTTTTCATTGGACTATTTTATGGAACAATTACTTTTCTCTTTGGAATTTTTTGGACCAAATCCCAAGAGACTTGTGGAGTTTCAGAGTATGTCCAATGACTTCAGGAGATTCTTTTCCAGCATGTGGTGTCTGAGCTGGGTGTTGTTTTCAAATATTGTCACAAGCCAAAGCCACTGCCAGTGCCCAGATAAATGTAGTAACAACCTAAAGTTCAGATTAAAGGAAAGGAATGTTTCTTCCTTTCTAAAGATCAGTTGCATGGGAGAGATGGAGTATGTAGTTACTACATCATGCTGTTACTGCAATGATCTTGCAAATAAATGCAAGAGAAAGATCCTGATGACTGTTTTTTCAAATCTCTCTTACACCTGTAGGTGTGTTAGTGGTTCCCTGGCATAACTTCAGTTCTGTTTTAGTTGTTTTAACTCTCTCTTTGGTATTGTGTGCCATATTAGGCTTCATTTTATAAAATACAGGAGATGATGAAGGAGAAAATGGAAAATCCCACCAGTGTATTATAAGTCTCTGGAGCTGTAAATAATCAATATGGTTGTTCTCACATGCAGTTTTACTCTCATGTCACAATTATCTGTAATGGTTAGTATCTTTTTTCTTATTATTTTCAGCCACATAGACATTTTTAGATTTGGTGTATAAAGTATGTAAATGACTAAGCTGTAAGACTGCTCTTAATGGTCTTTGTGGTCTTTTTAAAATATGTATGGAAACAGAAAGTGTATAAATGTAATTGATTGCTTAGCATTGTTGTGGTAAAGAGCATTTCTAAGCTGAATACTGTTGGAGGTTTTTTTGTTACACAAAAATGCACCAGTGCAAGATGGACTGTCTGGTGTCTTTGCCAGAGCAAGTGCTGAGCATTCAGTGCAAGAGGAGCTTGGGGAGGGTAACCCAGTTAGTCCTGGTTGATGTCCCTGTGCCAGACTAGTCCTCTCTCTGCCTCCTCACAGTTGCCTTTGGGAAGCTGTCATCTATCCTCTAGTTTTGTCCCAGATGGGTTTTAGGTATTTTAAGGAAACAAAAAATTACAGCATTGCACCTACATGATGATTACCCTCCCTTTTGCTGGCTCAAAATCAAAGCTGACATTATGTTGTCTTATAGAGGCTTGATAAAACTGTTAGGATTTGCCTTCCTCCCTTTGAAATACCTCTATGGAGTGCTAGCATGCAAATACTAAATATAAAAGCAAAGAAATTGATTTCTTTTTGGTTAATTTAGGCTTTTGTGCTCTTAATTCCATGGCAGAGGTTTTCTTTTTAAGGCTGTACTCTGTCAGGGAGTGTGTTTTATCCAGAGTGAGTGCTAGTGTCTACCTTGGGTGCTAAAGTGTCCCTTTTAAGAAGGGCAGTATTTTTAATGACAAAGAGCTAAGTCCAAAGAACAAGTGGACCCTGTTTCTGGGTTTCTTTAACTGGAATTGGATTGCTTTACCTACAGGTTTTGTGGCTGACTGGCTTCTTTCTCTGCTTTTTATCATAACATTTAGGGGTTTACAGCAACTAAATCACTACTCATGAGGTTATTTCCAACAAGCTTTTGCTCAATGAAGATCAAGTTTGGGCTTTGTTATTAAACCTTGTATACTGCCTTTTCACTAGGAGGAATTTCCACTTATCCTGGGAATTAATTCTGGGTTTATTTGGAATTAAATTTCAGTAGTTTGGTTTGGATGGGGTTTTTTATAATCATCTTCTTCTTTTCCCACTGTTCAGCTGTGAGGTCTGGCTGGCTGCCCCCACCACCACCTGCACTACCCCCTCGACCTTCTGTATCTCAGGTATGGACAAAGCTTTAGTTCTTTGCTGTGTGTTACTTGTTTATTTATGTTACCATTGCAGTGGTTAGCACTGGTTGGCTTGGACACAGCAGTTGATCCTGCTTCCAAGTCAATGAGAATCTGCAGTTTGCAGTTCCATGTCGTCCTTCCTGTGTCTGTCTGGCCAGTGTGATGCAGTGTCAAATTACAGATTAATTAATTAAACCTCTTTGCAGTGGAGCTTACATGCACCCACTAAACTTTACTTACCCAACTGTAAATGAAAGGCTAGCAAAACTGGTCTACTAAAATGAGTTTCATGCCTGAAAACATGGGCTTGATACCTGCTGTTGTTGCTATTTGCTTCTTGAGCTTCAAAGCTGAGGGCATCTGCTAAGGGAACCGTGGCATGGAAGTGTGTGTTGCACCCATGGGCTTAAAAAAATAATGCTGAAGGAAGTGAATGCCATGTCAGCTATGTTGTTAAGTTTCAAACCATTAGTGGTGTGCTTTTATTTTGCATTTTGGGTGAGTTTTTGGGTTTTGTTTTTTAGAGCATGACACAGCTACAGCACAACACAAATTGACAAAATCATGCATGTCTGCATCAAGGTAATTCTTTGCCTTTCAGGAAATCATGGAGTATCACAATATTTTTCTGTGCTATTGGCTGTGTTAAGTCTTACGCACAATATGCTGCATGTATTACTCCTTTAGATGAAGCGTATGATAGGAAACAAATCCACAGGGGAGCTGACAGCCCTTACATACTGAAAGCTGGTGAGATACCTTCCATAGGCCATAATGGTCATCACTTGAGCTTACCCTTAAGAGTGTGCTGTTGAGCACCTCTTACTGCACAGTGCTTATGATGGAAGTGATTAGAGGCTTGTTGCCACACACAGCTCCATCAGCAGCTTGTTGTGCTCTCCTTCTCCCCATCCCTTGCTAGCACTGAGTGCAGTTTCTGCTTTGAGGACTGTAGAACACTCTGGTTTGAGCTTGCATGTTTCCCTAGTCAGGATGGCATTAGCCATGCTGCTGCCAGCACACACCCGTTGGTGCTCCCATCACATTCCTGCTTTGTCTGACACAGAGAGAGAGCAGAGCAGTCTTTCCCTCTGGCTTCTCCAGATCCCACAGCACAACTCCCACCTCCCAATCCCAGATCAGCACCGCTCCCACCCTCCCAATCCCAGATCCACAACCCAGCTCCCACCTCCCAGTCCCAGATCCCACAGCACAGCTCCCTACCTCCCAGTCCCAGATCCACAGCCCAGCTCCCTACCTCCCAGATCCACAGCACAGCTCCCTACCTCCCAGTCGTGTGCCTGCAGCAGTTGCTGCTACAACCTATGCCAGTTCTCCTGCCACTGCTGCAGCTTCCCATAGTGCAGTGCAAGCCCTCTTGCTGCTATTGGGAAAAGCATTAAAGACAACAAATCCTGTTCTCAGAGAACAAAACCCTTCATTTCAGGCAAGGTTCTGTTAATTGTCCATTTTCTTGTCCTGTGATCAGGTTGTGTTTCCTTAGCAGGGGAGTGACAGCTTAATTTGTGTATGCATGTCCAGCATCTTCCTAACCAAATGCTGAACCAAATGCTCATCCTACACTGGGACATGCCAAATACAGGACACTCCTATAATGATAAACACAAGAAGATTGTCATGTGGAATTTCTGATCCAGTCCTCTCCATCACAGAGGTCTGGTTTCTAAAAGGAAAAAAAAAAAAAAAGAGTGGCTTCTCTGTCTGCTCAGTAATGAATATGCAGCTGATGCTTTGCTAACATGCATCACTTACATTTACTTAATTTATTTCTGATGATATTTAAAGGTATTGGATCAAACATCGAATTACTGTTGCACTGATGTCTCTCAAAAGTGTATCTAAAACTAATTCTTGAAAACATGAATACACTTCATGCTCATCACATTGTTTATTTTTTCCCCAAGGATGCCTTTATGTGATAAAGGTAACAGAGAAAAGGTAACAGGGAAATATGTGTGATGGGGTCATAATTCAGCTGAGCTGACCTTTGCAAATAGCATGTAAGCAATAGTGGCATATGGATTACCATAATCCAGTGGGGCCCTTGAATTAAAGAGCACAGAGAAGCTGGAGGAAGGGATCTGCTTTCAAAGCTGAGACAGGATCAAGACCTGAAGAAAAGCCTTGAGGCTGAAACTGCATATTCAGCTTTTTCTTATTTCAAGATTTACCATACTCTCCTTCAATTTCTGTTTTAACTTATTTTTCAACATTGTTATTGAAAATCATACTTTAGTGTCATTTTGCTGTACTCTTGTAGTTAAGCACTCTTAATGACAAATATAGCTTGGAAGTGAAGCAAACCCGGCATATTTCAGGTGGCTGTGCACCTTAAAGTATGCTCATGATATGATTATTTTGGCTCAGCTTTGGAAATCAGTTGATGGAGGAGGAGAGGGAAATAATTTCTTTCTGAGGTCTATGGTTTTCTATGGATGACTGAGAAGCAGATTGAACCAGTTGGCTTTTCAGAATGAGATTAAAGGGCTCATGGAATGTAAAGACCAAAGTGCATGAAAGAGAGATACCCAGGGATAGGTGTTGCATTTCAGTGGATCACAAGTCCAGAATATAGAAATGGCACCTTGGCTTTGCTCCTACGTTGCAGTGCTTTTTAGTAGAATTTATTTCAACCTTTAGGAAAACATTATTTTTCCTGTCAGAACCTCCAAGATAATCAACCTTGGTGAGTTACTGAATCACTGGTTATTCAGAGTGTGCCAAACATCTCTACTCATATCACAAACGTCCTACATTATGTCCACATCCAACTCTGCTTCCATAGTCCAGCTGTATTACAAGGGACAAGGATTGTGTCACTGGGTGAGCAGAGCACAAGGTGATGCAGCTGATGCTGTTGTGGCCTTGACTTGACAGCTCAGGGGATGTACAGGATTATTGTGGCAGGCTTAGTCTTGGGATGCTGTGAGGATCTGGCCAGTTTATGGCAAATAGCAGCAGGGCTGGCTTCTCTGCTCAGCTTGCTGCTGCCAGCCCGTGCTGTTCCACACCTCTGCTGGGCAGGCACCTTTACAGGTGGTGGCTGTGTCTCTTTTTTCTTCTACAACAGCTGTTCAAGCTGGTGGATTTAACACTATGTTTCCTTTTGCTTGATGGACTCTAAAAGGCTATGGAAGTTCTTTCTCAGGATGTCTCCATTGCCAAAGTCAGCATTTCATTGACTTTGTATCAGTCCATAAGCTGTGCTTAAGGTTTCCTCAGAGCTTTCACCAGACACTTCTCTGATGCAGTGATGCTTTGATAAAGGCCCCTCTGGTGACTGTACATAACCTGAATAAATAAAGATGGACAAAAGGCCAGTGTGGATACCTCATTATCTTCAGTTCACAATCTTTTAACCCAAATTCCAGCCCATAGCTCTCTGCACCCCAAGCCATTTTGAATTTATGTTTACAGTAAGACATTGTGAATTGCAGAATGAACTCTTTTATTAGATTCATCAATTCATATTGCTTTCCCATTAAAAGTCATTCTAGTTTTGCCTCAATTTTGTAAAGAGTTCTTGGAAAGATTATGTATGGAAAAGCACTTACACATAGATGAGAGGGTTTTTTTGGATATGTTATTTTGAAGTATTTTCCTTTTATGCTTAAGGCTGTGTGTAACTTCACTGGCACCTTCTGTGATCTCTAGTAGCATATCTCACATTTAGCAAGTCTGCAGTAGCTTCTTGGATTTGAGGATAATTTTATCCATATCGGTTTCCCAACTTAATTTGCCATAAATATTTCATATCCTACAAACTGTTGTAGACTTAGGATACTGGCATGCTTATTTCCCATGCCATGCTGTAGTATATAGAACAGATAACCTACAGCTTTTGGAGACAACTACTGTGGTTTTTTTCTGGGCTTGTAGAGAATGGGGTTCAGCAGCTTGGGTAAGTTTTCCTCATCCTCTGTTCCTAACTTGATGGTAAACTTAAGTAATCAAGGAGAAATGGCATAAAGGTGGCCCCAAAACTGTTGTGCAGATCCAGGGCTGTGCAGAGAAAATTTGTGCAACATGGAGGTTCAGGAATCACGGTAGGAAGGCAATAACTATACAGCTGATTTGCAGTGACACATTTCAGATAGAAAGTAACTTTGGGTGCTCATGAATAACTGAAGCCAAACATGTATGCACATTTCATATGAGCCCCTGTTGTTATTTTTTTAATGGAAAACAAAATAATATTTTATTACTGTTGGCTTTTAAGCCTACAGAAGTCACTTACCACAGCTGCTTTCTCTGGGGGATTTCGTAACATATTTATGTTAATAGGAATTATGGATGAACACCGAAAAGCAAATATAACTTTAGGAGTTTAGCCAACATCAGCTAACTATCTGCAATGTTGCCCAATTAGATCAGTGTTCCTGTATTTAAATTACTGTATTTCAGTACCTTCCTGTCCAACAATGAAGGCGTATCTTCAATTCTGCTTGTGCTGTATAAGGGAATTTGAAAACAGTGGGACTGGAAGAAAACTCTGTGTATCTTGGCTGAAAAAACTGATGTTCCTGGTCTCTTTTCCCAGAGTCACAATTTTAAGCCTGTTGATTTTGTAAATTCACTGTGGTTTGTGCTGCACTTTTATTTCTGGAGACCTTGGGATGTGTTTTTCCCACTGATTCCATGCTGGCAGTTTTGGCAGGCACTGAAAAAATTATGGGTGAAGGCAAAGCATTCAAGTGGAGTAGAGTAGGTAGGCAGCTGTTAACATTATCAAACTGAAGTACCCTGAATACAGTGCAGCTCTGAAGATTAAAATCTCACTGTGTTACATGAACACAGAATTCAGCTGTCAGTTTAGTGGCCATCGTAACCTTTAGATGTTATTGATTTGGTGAAATCCTGGAAATGAAGCACTGCGAGGGGTGATGTGTGGGTCACCCTGCCCAGTCACAGCCCCTGGTGGTGTTGGAAAGCAAAGATAGTGCTCTTTTTAACATATGAAATGTTCTGCTTTCCAAATGTTACTTGATACTTCATAGCTCCTTGAAGCTTTTTGGCCATTCATCATCCAGAATTGCAAGTGAAAACTGGGACCCATTTCAAGAAGTTGTCTCTAACATGCCTCCACATCCTGCTGAATCCACGGAGAGCCACGAATGTGGCGCAGGCTGGATTTTTAACCATCAATTACACGCGCCCATGCTGAGGCCAGGAGGTGGGGAAGGACTCCCATCCATCCTGCTGAGAGACCCCAGGGCCTCCAGAGCAGGATGGCCACGTGCAGGCTCCGTGCTCGGAGGTGTTCAGGTGTCCCCCCACACCAGTGTCTTTGGCTACAGCAGAGATACATGGAGGATGAGGTTGGACTTGCTTACAAGGTTGTTTGGAGAAAATACTCAGGCATTCCTTTATTCTGCAAAATTACATGAGGAATTTCAAGTGCTGGCAGGACACCTTGAATTTTTCAGGAAGGAACTTTTCTGTTACATAAATAAAAATTGCCCCCGCAAAAAAGTGAATATTTTGCTTTTGGCACCATGCAATTTTATACAATTTTATACTCTCCCAAATAACTATTTTATATTTAATGAAAGGACTACTTTTTAGCTTGCATTTACAACCATTGTGCAAGGAAAGGTTGGGGTTTTTTTTATTATCTCCATGGCTTTGGCTGCACAATAACATATGTTGTATAAGCTGTGCAGTAGGTACTAAAGAGACATGTAACAGTAATGAAACTGAAAGTCTTCTATAACATGAAAGATTTTGCCATCTGCCACTTTAATATAATACAAATGGATTATCTTCCTCTCCTGAAAATTATATATTAAATCTAAGACAGCCAGACAAAATAAATTGCGATTTAAGAAGTGGTGGAAAGTAGCACAGTTAAAATTGAATTTGAGGAGTAGTTGATGGATGCTGTAAAATCCTTTCTAAAGAGGTTTCTGGAAGAGTGGAAGAAGGCAAGTATCTTAATTAAAATGTGTTGTAACAATTTTTTAATTTGGCTTCACATTTATCATAACAACAAAGAAAGAAGCTAAGAACCCAATGCCTGTATCTCTAGTGGAATGCGCATATGCCTTTCTAGCTTACGTTAATCTGGTTTTGTGGAAGTTGAAGTATTAAAACAGATTGTTAATGCTTCCATCTGGGTCCTATTCTTTCCTTGTGAATGAGCTGAACATTGCAGCAATTTGTTTGTATTTACTGCCTTTCTCCTCAACCTTATCACCAGCCCTCAGATAGCTCAGGGAAAGAAAAAGCTTATCAAAACTTCAGGGCTGCACAGTGCTGAGAAAGCAGGCAGCACACTAAGACCCTGGCAGCTTGTTGCATTTGCATCCCTGTGGGGTTTTTTTTTTCTATTTTACCATTTTCAGTTTTTGTAATAAGCAATAAAAAGAATTGATGATTCAGTGTGGGATGCAGGAGACTCACAGAAACTGGAATTGAGATGTCTCGACTTCCCAGAAATTGGCTTTAAGCACAAAAATACGAGTGTTTGGAAAGGAGCAAAGTACCTCTTAAATGAACTTACGCAGAGATGATAGAAGATTGCAATGGGCACATGCAGAGTGTTAAGCATATTTAGTAGCCTACTTTTCCTTACAGATAAGCTGTTCTCAATACTTTTTTTGCAAAGCTAAGCAGCGGCACTATATAGGTAATGATTATGGGCTACTCCAATGAATGCACAAGGAGAATTTCATTTCTGTGAGTAGTGCCAGTGACTACAATGGGACTATTTCCATGTGTAAAGTTAGCCTGGAGCACAAGTGTGGGCAAAATTGAATTGTGGCAATGACTGAATATATAGACTTGACCTCTTGAAAAAAGGTAGGAATTCCTATCAGATGACAGGAATTATGAAGGCTTGGTGTAGATCTTCTGTTCTGAAAGATCAGTTACAGATTGTCTTGAAAAGTGGGTGTGTAATCTACATATAATCCAGCATTGCAAAGCGATAGAATTGGAAATGTAAGTGAAGAACCAGTTGTTAAGATGCTGTGTTCTCTTACAGTTATGAAAATCTTTCATCTGAGGCTCTTGAAGCACTCAGTGCTTGAGTGAGCATTACATATTCTTGTAGAAAGGAACTGTTAAGTATTGTCATGTGGAGGGGTGAAAGATTATCAATGGCTGCACAGGGATCATGCCATGAAATAATGAACATTTGCAACTCTTAATACTCTTCTTAACAATGAGGAATTATTTGTTCTAATGCTCAGTGTTGGCCTTAGGCCACAGGTTGGGCTCTATCTGTGGCCATTGCACAGAAACTTTGTTGGCCAGTTCTACCTTCTGCCTGGAAGAATGGGAAGGGTATGGCTGTTCCTAGAAAAGTCAAGACTGTGCTAAGGAAACAGGAGATACTGTCTGCTAGTATAACTGGACTGGTCTCTGCAAAAAGAATCTCTTTAGGAGATTTGGAATAAGAACACTCTGTTTCTCTTTTCTGTGGTGTTTTCCAAAACAAGATACTTTCCTGCTTTCCAAAATCAAGATACCCATAGGCCTTGTCTGCAGACTCTGCAGTGCACTGTAGGCAGTGCAGAGGACCAGAACATTCTTTGCCCATCTCCTGTAACCCTGTATGTGCCCCCAGCTATACCAGATAGCCCAGCAGCATTCCCAGTGTCAGTAGTTTACTCCACTCTGAGGATGTGAGACACCTCCATCAAAGCACTTCTACACTACCAAAAATGGAGTTTCCCTTGGAAGACCATATTGCATAATTTATAATTAATAAACCAGTGGTGAAGAATTTAAACCCGAAAATAATTGTGTGAAAATTTTAAGACGTTTCTGTGGTTGGAGGGAG
This sequence comes from Zonotrichia leucophrys gambelii, assembly GCF_028769735.1. Classification (NCBI taxonomy): domain Eukaryota; kingdom Metazoa; phylum Chordata; class Aves; order Passeriformes; family Passerellidae; genus Zonotrichia; species Zonotrichia leucophrys. The sequence continues at coordinate 17,379,981 of NC_088169.1, read as the reverse complement.
GTAATTTATTGCCATGTTTCTGAATGAGTTGTGGGCACACTATGCTAAGCATGGTATTGAAATAATGAAGAACTAAAGGCAATTCACCTCAGCTGCTCCTGAAGGACATCCTTTTCCTGAACCCCACTAGAGCACCAGCGTACTGCTGAGCCAGGCTCTCTCTGCCCAGCAGGCTACAAGTACCCCACATGCAAATCAGTGAAGGCAATCTGTGAAGAATCCCTCTGCCAAAAGAAAAAGCAAGAGTTATTTTTCCTTTAAAATCTGTATGGGGGACCGTGTGGGGACACATCAGCTTGCAGATGCATTTACAAAACCTGTCAGAGAGGGCTTTGTTGGGTCGGCTGCACCAAACCTTCTTTTCGGGGATGCATGGTGCGAGTGCCAAGTGCTCAGAAGTGGCCTGTCCCACGGGCCGCTAGGTGGCACTTTTGGGACATGGCAGTCACTTGGTTTTATTCATTATGCAGGCGCTGATCGCCAGAACTGGGGGATTTTTTGTTTGGTTTTTTTTTTTTTTTGTTTTTTTTTTTTTTTTTTTTGTTTTGTTTGTTTGTTTGTCTGTTTTGGGGATTTTTGGTTTTTGTTGTTGTTGTTTTGTTTGTTTGTTTTGGGCGTTTTGGTTTTTTTTTCTGTTTTGTTTTGGGGGTTTTTTGTCTTGGTTTGAGGGGTTTTTTTTTGTTTGTTTATTTTTTCGGGTTTTGTTTGTTTGGTTTGTTTTTTTTTTTTAGTTCGTGGGGGTTTTTTACTTGATTTTATTTGGGTTTTTTTTCAGTCGGATGTAGCTATTTCTTATTTTCACCTGCCCCTGCACCGCTGGCTGCTGAACTTTGCAATCCTCCTGTCCTGGCAGCAGGGAGACGTGGCCAGCCCAGTGACCCAGCCACAGCCAGCAGGTGCCACAGCCCTGAGCATGGGCTGCAGGCTGGCCCTGACAGACACATCACAGCAGCCAGCTCACAAAAAATGGCCTGCTCTCACAGATTTTGATATCTTACCCTTTTTGACATTTTCACTGTGATTTATATTTGCTTTCACTAGAACACAAGGTTTACCCTTTCTTTTCCTTTCCAGTTCTCTTTGTTTTAAAACAGTACTCTCCTGCAATGAGACCAAAAAAAAAAAAAAAAAGGAAAAAAGAGAGGGTGGTTCTACAAAAGTTTGGGTTCCGTTTTTTTTTTTAATTTTCTTTCCTGTCTAGGCCCCTCATCTGACCATGATTTCAGTTTTTCTGATCATTTGAAACTGACACCGTAGAATACCAATCTCTTCAGTTACTTTTATACTGTTGGAACAAACTGGTTCTTCAAAAGCTGCCTTTTTTTATCTATACATAAATAACATGGAGTTGGTCAGGTTTTTTTTTTCCTCTCCATTCTGTGGAATAAGTGAATATATTCTTGCTTTTGATGCAAGGTTTGCTGTAGACTCCAACAAGACTGTGAGCAACAGAAGCTGCCTGCCTGGCCAGGTTAAGGCAGGTATTTAGTGCTCCCTGTCACTAAAGGGTCATTAAAAGCTCTCTTTCCTGTACCCGGCACTTTTATGTGTTATGCAGCAAAGCTATACCATGAGGACTTTATAGTATGTGTATTACATATCCCACTGAAGGTCTGGATTTACTCTTGCTGTCCCTAAATGAATGAATTGGTTGTCATATTTATGTGGTCCAGACTTACTGTGTGGTTCTGTTCATTATTTGAGCTTTACCATCCCCAGATCATTCATGAAACCCTTGTGGACTTTGCCAGTGCTCAGAGCCTTCATTTCTTTTGAATATATAAAAAGCTATTGTAGAAGTCAGTGAGGTTATGGCCTATTCAGCTTGCTGATAAAGAAATATTCTGTTGCATTCAATGGACTTTTAAAGGTCTTTGATTTTTATAGATGCACAAAATAATTGCTTTTTTCCATTTCACTCTATTTGACCAGAAATCTACATTTACAGAGGAAGACTTTCAATATATAAAAACCTTTTCAAAATCCAAGTGTTAGCATGCAGTAGTTATTAAAATTTTTAAAAATTAAGATATTCATATTCAAATACTGGAAATATTACAGTGTGAGGGGCTCTTTGGGTTTTTTTTAACCATCAGGTAACACTGCAGATGTAACACACTTAAAAAAGGGTGGGAGAGAAATCTTGTTAGTCCCTCACTTCCCTCTGTCCTGAGGAATTTCACATATGTTTTAAAGAAATTGGTTTCAAAACTTCTTCCTCTGTGCACATGTTTGATACTGTATGGTTGCAGAAGAGCAGTACCACAGAACCACATTGCCCCTGCACCTTTCTGTACAGCTCTTATTGTGTCTGTTATGGAAGAAATAAAAATGCTATGGAAAAGTTCCTCCTTTTTAAATATACCAAATTCAGTACTTTCTGTTGTTTTTATTTAACTTACAGTTAGGCACTTGAAAACTTGTGACTGCTGCAGAGCTTGGTGGGCCTGTGCAGAAACCTCTTTGCAACAGTTAATTTAGGTTCTTCGGTGTGCAACAAATTGTTATTATGGCTAAAATCCTGGCCCCGTAAAAGTTGGAGATTTGTGAACTTGGTTTTAAACACAGGCTTTCACCTGTATAGAAATGAGCCTCATTTGAGGAGGGAGCAGGATGGCAGGTTGCCCCTGCTGCCTGGGGCCATTGCCAGCCTGGCTCCACCTTGACAGAAGCTGGGAAAGAGGAGAAGGGGCTGTCTGTCTGTCTGTCTGTCTGTCTGACTGTCTGTCAGTGCCAAGTGCCTCAGCCTCCTGCTCCTGCCTTCCTTCCCCATCCTGGAGAGCCAGCCCATATGTCCTGGACAGAAAACAGCCCCACCATGTTTACAGTGCCATGTTTGCTGCTGTGCACCTGGGGACAAGCAGTTCTAAATCCTGCCACCCTCACTGGTGCCGGGGCCTGTCCTGGTGGAGGAGATCAAAAGACACAAAAAACTTTAATGAGAGGCAAAGCAAGTGATTAATCCTCTGCTTTAATTTGCTTCTCAGTCAGGTATTTTGGGAAATCAGGTGTTTTGTTTTGCAGATGTGTAGATCTGGGTGGTGAGTTTTCAGCTGGATTTCTGTTTGAAATGTGAGAAGGGAGGAGGGAAGACTTGTCTGCTTTTTTATGACTTGTGTTTTCAGTACCTTTGCTGGAATTTTTGGTATGATACTGGCTTTGTCACTTCAGCCTCACAAGTTTCAAAGACAGGGGCTTACTCCTGTGAATTTTCATTGGTTTCAGGTGATAATAAGGTGACAGGGCATATCCAAGGTCTTTCTAGCTTTTTTCTATTCTCTCATTTTTTTTCTCACAGTATTTAAGCCATAATGGTAATTCTAGATTGTTTACATTCAGAGACATGGTTCCTAATGCTTCACTAAAAAACTTTTCTCCCATTTTCCCAGCACAATAAAATGCAAGAATATGGTTTCATTAAAAATCTGCAAAAGACATATGTCATCCATTCAGCTGTCACCCTAGATCTCCATTTTCCCTACTGTTGAATTGTTACAGTAACTTTTCTTTTGTGTGTAACATTTCCTTTCATTGGCTTTATTGTATGTGACTGCTAGTCATTTTCTGGGTGTAGCAATGACTGATTTGTTGTTGCAGACAGAGCAACCATCTGAGGTTGAATTACATCCTCAGATGAACAGAGCCCCATCACAGGCAGAAGAAAACAGTTCAGCAAAAAAGGTGAGATCTGCACACATTGTATCATTATGGAGTGATTTTCCTTAACCAAAAAACGTGGTTGTTTTAAGTTTAAAAGCAATTAAACAGAGGGCTAGGGTTATGTTTTCACATGTTTACCTTCTCTGGAGGTCAAGACACTGGAGGAGAACTGTGATCATATGTGACATCAACTCACATAAATCATTAAGAAACCTCTTAGTGTGTACACATTGATGCACATGCTTTGAGAGCGACAGTTTGCCATTTATTTCTAATCAATAGGGGCTTGTGGAGCCTTAGGGAAAACAAAAAAGAGTTTGATTGTACTCCAGCCCTGTCTCACTGTAGTTCCTCCAAATTGTGATGCACTTCTTGGTTTCAGTTTTTGAGGATTTGATTTTGATGTAAACACCTATTTGGTAGAGGTCAGGATCTGCCACTAAATGTACATAGAATGGGAAAGATTTGCTCAAGATGTGCAGTTTCTAATATGTTTTTGTATGGACCTATCAGTTGTTAAAAGTAAGCACTGAAATTAAAATGGCACACTTCACAGGGCTTTGCTTAGAGGTGGAGTGGCCTTAGCAGTGGCTGTGAGCATTTCCTCTCTCCTGATCATGCTCTGACCACCTTCTTCCACCAGCCCCAGCCAGAACAGGTTTGGATAGGGAGCAAATACAGATCCTCCCCATTCTGGCCCCTCCTGTAGTCAGAGAGTACCTGCAAGGCATTTACTCAGCCCAACCAAGAACTTTTGGCAGGTGCTGGATGTATCTTGCCCCGGGAGCACCATCACAACTTCTTAGTGTAACACGGAGCACAGGCAAACATGCAGTGTCATCATTTTCTGTATGTGACAGTGCTTTCTGGGCAGTGTCCTTGCTCTGCTTGTGCTCATCATGTGCTACTTCCAGCCTGGCCCTGCTCTTTCTCATCCCACCCCATGCTCACTCTCATCCCACCTGGTTCCCTAAAATGCAGTGATGCCCCAGGCTGTGGGGTGTGGGAGGCAGGTGGGTGTTGCACTGCTGAGCCACCTTCCAAAGCAGCAGCAGAAACCAGCCAAAGAGCCCCTGCCAAGGGATCTGCTTGGACCATTGCTTACACTGTTGTGTTTGAAAGGGGAGAGGGAGTTACCCTGTGGATTTGGTAGGGTTTGAGGTAGACTGGCAGTGTGTGTTGGGCATTACATTTGTGGAAGGCATATGCAAGTTCCCCCCTTGCTGTGTGGGGCGTGTTCCACCCTTGTAGGGATCTGTGCCTGTGCAGAGGATTCCAGAGCATGGCATTACCAGAGATCTGTGCAGTCATGATGTGCTGGCATCCTGATCAGAACATCTGATAATATTTTTAGATGTTTTTCAGTAATTACAAAACTGTTTTTTAATGTTTAAACCTTTTTCCTTACAATTAAAATTATTTTAAGAATTTTCACCCTTCTAATGTGAATGATAGATGGTCTTATATTGGTTACATTTTGTATCACTTATAGAAGTTTCTTCTTGTGAGTCAGGCTGCTTACTACAGTGTTATTTTTTTCCTTGTAATTGCTTTGTCATTAAATTTTTCCCCATTAATTTTTTTCTTATTTTATTAGCATCTGGTGAAAGCACAATAGTGATGGTAATCTAGCACAGTAAAATGTGTGATAGTGAAATTTGGTCATTGGTTTTGTCTTTGATGCTGAAAAATCCTGTCTCAAGTCAATTCAACTTTTTGAGTCCTAGCTTTCTCATTGATGAAATGAGGCAGTAATAGCTATATCCCTTGTGAAATGTATCTAATAATAAAATACACTGAAGAGGATACATTTATGTTTATAATTTAAATCAGCTATAAGGTGGTAAAACTACTTCTCATTGCAAAAGAAAGGATGTCTTAATTTGTAATAATGAAAACACTTCTTACCACTGAAGTCATAAAAATGCAAGACACTGCTTTACCTAGAAAACACAGACTATTTCTCTGATGTAACTTATCAAGAGAAAAATAACTGGCCTTTATACTTCAACATGTTAATTTTGCATGGATAATGTAATGTATTTGTATTTCAAAACTATTCAGTGTTCCTTCATGTAAGAGAGGAGGGGAGAAGGGAGAGGCTCTGTGCCAGACATGTGAGGCAGTAAGTTGGGATGCAAGTGATTAATTATTGATTCTTTCAAACTGAGCATAGTCAAAAATAAATCTTGCTCTGTTTTTAATGCTTTTGGGTCAACTGGGGGCTAGTACAAGTGTTTATACCCCTCCTTCCACCTCCACCCAATGCACACTAAGCTGTACAGCCCAGTTGTGAAGAGCCTGTCATCCAGATGAAGGTAAAACACCCTTTCATTCATGAAGGGATTGCAGGAGTTACTGTTCCTTTTTCAAAGTCAGAAACATGAGAGGCTATTACCAAATTGGAATTAAGCTCTGTACGTCTTTAAATTATGAAATCTTAACCAGCTGTCAGCAATTTATGCGACACAAGTATTTTTCTAGCCTAATGATGGGACACATATGGCCTGACTTAATGTTGCTGTGCTTTTTCCTTTCAGGAGGTTGTTCTTGCTCAGCCACCCTCCAAACCCGCGCGCAGGAAGCTCCGGACGGAGGCACAAGGGCTGGAGACCCCTGAGCTTTCTCCCACCATAAATGTGACTTCTTCCCTGCCAGCAGTCAAGCCTCACCTCCCAGTCCAAAAGTAAAAACCTGTACCAAGCATGCCAAAGTGTAGCATGAGATCTGATGTAGCAGGGTTTGCTCTTTGTATAATTTTGCGCTTAATAGTTCTGTTTCTGAGAATGCTTCACAAGATACAGATTCTGAAATCTACATCTGCATTCTGAAATCTACATCTTCTGTAGATTCTGCAATCTACCTCAGTCTTCTCCAAAGCAGACTAAGCCTGTAGTGACTGTCAGTGGTATTTGATAGGTAGATAACCTCTTCAAAGGTGTCCTACTTCTGTACCTGCTAGACATGCCTGAGGAGCAGGCCTAGCGATTCAACCATCTCTAACACGAGCTGTTTTATATGTGAGGGTCTGTGTTTCTGCTTTGCATGTGTCTTCTGGAATTTTGCTCCTTCATGTGGGCAAATATGACCAAAAAATGCCTGGGAAGCTGAGTCATGAAATGCTTGGTGTTGGTCATATCCTTGTGATATTTTTTCATTGTGAGGCATGTTGGAAACGGGCTTGTCACTGGTGTGAGATGAGCCACAGACCAGTGGTCTGATAATGGTCAAACCCAACATGTGTTGTTTGCTCTTGTAAATACAGCTGTCAAAGCTGTCAGCTGACTTACAGGGATTTCACTCTATGTGTATTTAATAGTGATGGAGAAGGGGCTGTACAAGTGGTAAGCAGAGGCACTTGAGACCCTGTTGGGTCTGTGCATCTCCTTCAGCTGAAGCACTGTGCAAACATTATACCCCACCATCACCCAGGGCCTTGCAAAAGATATCTGATTCAGTCTGAAACAAAATCAAGCTGCCCAAATCAATTGAGCGTTTCTTGGCAGACTGTTTATCAGTAGACTGAATCTGTGCTGCATAATTGGAGATTAGAATAAGTAATAAGACTCCTAGGATGCTCTTAAAGTACTATTTTGTGCTTTGGGAGTACATATTCCATAGTGGTTCAAAGATAACAGCATTTGTTAACATCTCAATCCTGACTTGTCTTTCTTTCCTAAAATGTTAAAATGGCCACAGACATATATTGCTCTGCTTTTATTTTTTTTTCCTAACATTTATTACTTTCTAGCCCATGGAGAGTAGTTTGCAGGAAAATAGTGAAGCAGAAAACTGACAGTTCAGTGGAAGATAACAGCATAAAGTCCTGTCACCATGCTGAGAGAGAGTCTATTGCAAAAATCAGTGTCATCAGCTCTGTTAAGAGAGAAGAGTTAATGGGGACTGTGTGCCACTGGACCATATTTAAATAGGGCATCTGTTTTAGATCTAATCTGGCATTAAAGAGCTATTGTTTCCTCATGTAAAACTTTAAAATAATTTATTTGGAAAGGGGCTTATATATTCAGTCAGTATTTTGTGTATTTTCTTTCTTTTTTGCTGTTGTTATCTCTCTTGCTTTGAATAGGTGGGTCCTTATCTACAGCTGTCTGTTTTTATACCTGTCTGCATAGCTGTCATTTCCTCCAGATCAGTTACCACAGGCTATGAAGCAGTAAAAATTCTTAATTAATAAAATAAGTTCTGAAAATAAAAAAGGTACATCCTTTATTTTAACAGCAAAAGAGTAGAGGGAAGTCCATCAGTCATCTTCCCGTTTATGATGTCAGATGATTTTGGTGGAAATGACTGCTTTGAATAAAAGTATTAATTTTTGAAGAAACATCAGAATCAGCAAAACTCTGAGACAGAATTTTCATGTCAATGTCCTTTCTTTCTGTATAGAATGATTTTTGTATTTTCTGTTAACCACTCCTAACTCTTTAAATTCTACAAGTCTCTGAAAACAGCTAATGCAAAGATACTGAAATAAGCACAGCTATGCAAGGATCATTCTTGAGCTCAGTGAGAATGCAGTGATCTTGAAATAATTGAGACAGCCTAAAATATTTCTGTCGTTCAGGTTAACAAGTTTCAAAGATTCCATCCAATTCAAGCATCTTATTTCAGTGTTACAATTTTCTCCTCTTAAATCTGCAGTTTATACCTTGTCTTTGACTCGTAGTCCAGGGTGCAGAGAGCTATGCAGAATGGGTGGCTGCTCTTCTGGCATCAGCCAGTGCTGAGACTCTTAATTGAAATGTCTTGTATTTATCTGTCTGGCAGACAGTCTTCCAAGCAGAAAAGGGCTATTCAGACCGCTATACGAAAAAACAAAGAAGCCAATGCTGTGCTCGCCAGGTTGAACAGTGAGCTCCAGCAGCAGCTGAAGGTAAGGAATGCATTGAAAATCAGTGACAAAGCTCCCTGCAATCAGTTCTGTGTCACCTCCAGCAGTATTGAAATCAGAGCAAAAAATAGGACAGTAGTTGAAATAAGCACAGAGATGAAAGCTTTTAATGAGAACACATTGCCATCCTTCCTTGGGTCAGGTGTTACTTGCCTCCATCTTCAGCAGGCCAGTGCTGTTACCTGTGTTTTGCAGCAGGAAAAGACAGAGAAGTTTGTCTAAATTCACTAAAGAGAAGAAAACTGAACTTGTAATTCAAGTTGTATTGCTGACTGGAAGCTTTCTGATAGAGCAGAGCTCTGCTGTTTTAATGGAGACCAGAAGGCTTGATGGGTACTCCTCAGGCATATTCTGCACTGAGGCTCAGGGGGTTTAAGTGCACTCCCACTCTGGGCTCTGAGCCTGCCCACATGGACAGGAGGAGTTGCAGTCCAGCCCAGCTCCACACTGGCAGGGAGCCCTTTCATGGGAGGCCAGCAGGAGCCTGCCTGGCTGCCCTTTCCTGGAGCAGGGTGCTGCGTGTGAGCATCCCCAGAGTCCTAACACACCTCTCCTCCTGCAGGAGGTTCACAAGGAGCGCATTGCCTTGGAAACACAGCTGGAGCAGCTTCGTCCTGTCACCGTCCTGTGACTGCCTGCATGGCCGTGCACGAGCAGGAGCAGAGCAGTGTCCAGCAGCCTTGCAAGGAGAGAGTTCTGTGCAGCTGAGCAGGGTCTCTGCCAAGGCAGGGGGGAGCACTGGCCTTGCTGGCTCTCTCTTTGCCCCATTACACACTTTTTGCCTTTGCAGGTGAGGAAGGTACAGAAAACAAATACCTGACTATGGGATATTTCCGAGTGGGGGATGCTTTGCGTTCTTTCCTCCCCCTTGCCAGCCTAATGTGTAAATGCAGTTTATCACTGAAATGAATAACCTGAGGGTATTTTATTTATGTAAAGAATTCCTGATTTATATGCGTTTGGCAGCACCTGCTGCCCCGATCGTTAAGAGGTACAGCATTCCTGAGTTCTTGCTTAAATTGAAAACTCATCCTCTGAGATGGGCTTCTGGATGTTACTGATTCCTGTAGGATTGTATCATTGTAGAGTACCTGAGGATTTAACATACCACAGGAATAGAACTTGCAAGATGTACAGAATCTTTATCCTCAATCACATGTCAAATAATTATTTTCTTAGTACTGTTTATTATGCAATCACGGATGTATTTTAATGTTAGAGAACTTGTATTTTATTAGTTCAAGTCATATAAGAGAACAGTAAAAAATACTAAAATATAATTATTTTGGAAATTAGGAAAAAAATCTTTTTGAGCTACAGCTGTTTCTAATCACCAGTATTTGAACACTTGCTTGCAACTACCAGTGTCTCTGCATTCTTTTAGCATGTTAGAGATGGCTGGTGTATAGCTTTTTTCTTTTTTTTCCTTTAACCAACAGTGTATTTCTAATAAGAGGTTAAAAATGCATTCAGGGCATTTTTATAAAAGCCATTCTATGTACATTTGTATTAGTCTGCTTTGTTGTCTTAATAGCTGCTGATTTGTTTTAAGGATGTGTACAAGAACTGTATTTCCAGAGGAGGGAAGATAGCAGAAGTGCTATGTATGAGGCTATAAAATGTGAGATGGAAGTAATTGCCTTTTACAGCAGGCTTTTGTTAAGGTTCCTTTGCACATCAGTGGAGATGTTGCTGATAGGAGAAAGCTGCTAATGCCCATCTGTTTTCTAAAGGAAGAAGCAAAGATTAATCTTTAACCTGCATTTGATCCAGGGCCAGCTGAACCCTGTGGGGAGTTTTCCCTGGATGCAGTGGTGGCTTCGGGCTCAGTTCTTACAGTGGAAGCTGGCTGTGAATGTTCCTGTATTTCTTGGGGCAATACTCTTGGATTGGGTGACTTCAGACATAATAATGTCAGCCCTGCTCCCACCATGGGTATGGTGTGCTTTACTGCAAGGGGATGTCACCTACCTGTTGTCCACCTTAAACATGACCCTGCACACGTCTCACTGACCTGATTTAAGCGTATGTGGTTGCCTTGCAGAAACCTTGCAGCAGTTTTGTTACCCTTGTGGGTGTATTGCTTGCTCCCTGTAGCTGTAGGATGGCCTGGGGCTGAGAGGAAGGTTTGAAGCAGCTGGGTAACCTCTCCTCGGGGTGTGTCGTGGAATGGCTGCCGTGGCATATCAGAGGGCACCAGAGCAGCCAAAAGTTTTGTTGAGAGATAAGAAAGGCATCATGAGGAGTGTTTGAAGTGGTAAGGAAACAGTCTGCTTTGCTGAAAGGAATGTGGAAGGGGGACGGGAATCCAGAAGTCTGCAGGTGAAAATAAGCATTGGCAGAATTGTTACTGAAAGTCTCTTTTTGTAATGCACTAGTTTTGATTCAATTAAAGATCACTATGTCAACAAGCAACAACTGTTCTTCTGGATTTGGGACTTCTCTCATGTGGCTGTTGCATAGCTGGAGTCAGATGGTCATTCCTGGTCAGTGACAAAATGTGAGGAATGCAGGCTTTTCTGGGAATCTGCAAAAGAGCCACTGCCCTCTTGCAAATAGTGGTATTGCTGAGAATTTATCATCATTTATTTCATTTGTTCATAATACTACTGAGTCATTCCTGAGATTTAATGAGGTTAAGTGCTTGCCCTGTTTGCTTTTTAGTTCATACATTGTAATTTGGTTAATAAGACCTTACTATTTCATGGGAAATAATCATATGGCACACTTGTCTTTTGTTTTATGGGTAATTTTTAAGGAAGGCTTTTGAATTACTGCAAAGAAGTGTATACATTGCATTTTTAAGGCAGTAGAGGACTTCTCCATGTTTGAAAAACATTTATTTCACTTTTATTTATTTCCCATTTATTTCACCTGAGTTACTCATGGAATAGACACTCTTCAAGGGAAGAGTTGAAGAGTCTCCTTTATACTGTCTTTTTCAAATGTCTCTCTTCAAATGTCTGAAATCCAGGATTTTTTTTTATTCACTGAAAATTATGATACTTGCTTAGCCAACAATGAAATACTTGCTTGGCTGTTACTTTACCACTGGATTAATAAATAAAAGTATTTAACAGTCCCTGCATTTTTAGTGTTGCAATCAAATACTCCACTCGGCTTCAATGACTAGAATGTGAGTTGATTTGTATTTTTTTTGGTCAAATATCAGCCATGATGATGATACTCCACTTCACACATCAGTAAAGTGAAATATTCAAGGAGAGGTGTTGATGTGTTATACATATGAAGCAGGAGGTTGCTCTTCTGTTTGTCTCAATGGTTAAGCATTTATGGCAGCCCACACAAAATGAAAAAATGTGTCTCTTCTTGGGAAGCTGTTAGCATTTTGAGGAGAGGAGAAGGCATCATGGAGCTGTGACAGTGCTTCTGTCCATTGCTCCATGCAGCCATGCTTGTGGCTACTGTTAGCAGGCCCTGGCTGGTCCAAATTCACATCTAAATCCAGTATTACAGATTTTCTTCAAAATTACTTTTTCTTTAGAAAAATGTGGGGGAAGCAAAATCATAATTTCTTGCAGAAACCTTTACATTCTTAGACTTTGGTTGGGAGGTGCTCCAACATCCAAAACCATTTGGTCAGAAAGTGAGACCTCACAGGCTTGATACTCAGGGTGCTTTCTTGAGCTGCAGGTGAGTGATCAGCGTTAAGTCCCTGACATCCCTGACCCACAGCAGCAACTAAGGTTTGTCTGCCCCAGCTGCCAGCCTGCTGAAGGAGTGGGATCACATTCCCATGCATAGTTCTCACTGTCCTCAGTTTTTGTTTTCTGTAGATACTTGGGCAGAGCACAACATGCCCAGCAGGAGAGGATAAGTGGGAACAGGAGCACATCCTTGCTTCTGAGTGGATGTTCTGACCATGAGCCTGGTGCCCCTTCTAAAGTCTTCAGTGGGCAAATAAATATTTTTGTCTACAGAACAGGGCTAGGCAGAGCAGATAAGGATCTTCCTCAGTATGTCTGTAAATGTGCACTCAGGTGTATTTCATTTGTTCATGCATTTCTTTATGGGTCTGTTAACATTCATACCACCTGATACCTATATTTGTTTCAATCTATGGTAATTCTGTGTTGAAAATAAAAAAATGCCCAGCTAAGTGTAGTGACTGATTGCCTTTGTAGATAAGCCATTTTTATTTGAGCCTTTCAAAATAAATAATGACCTGGTAATTAAGCAAGGCAAACAGTTTCCATTTCTGAGGCATTCCTTTATTAAACAAACTACCTGTGAACACACATTAATCCTTAAGGATCAATGTCCTTCTCCTAGTTATTAATATTATACTAGGATGCAGTGGAAACATTACCAGCTCTTTCCAGAAAGTTCCCAGTTCCCCCTTCCAGAGAGTTTTGGTGATGTAACAAAAGTGTGTTTAGTAAAGGCAGCCTTGTTACTGGTAAATTGTTGGATATCCTATTAAAGTCAAAATATTATCTTCAGACTGCATGGCAGTAGTTTTCCTGTTGGAAATTCTGTATCTACATCAGGGAGAGGAATTTGTTTGGCTGTCAGCCAGACAGTTCCAGCCTGACTGATGATCAGAGGGCTGGAGCACCTCTCTTGTGAAGATAGGCTGAGTTCAGCTTGTTCAGCCTGGAAAAGAGAAGCCTCTGAGGAGACCTTAAAGCATCTTTCAGTACCTAAAGGTGCTGCAAGAGAGCTGGAGAGGGACTTTCTGTAAGAGCATGTGGTGATAGGACAAGGGGGAATGGCTTCAAACTGAAAGAAGGCAGCTTTGGATTAGATATAATGAAGAAATTCTTTACTGTGAAGGTGGTGAGACACTGCAAGAGGTTGCCAGAGAAATTATGGCTGCCCATCTCTTAAAGTGTTCAGGGCCAGGTTGGATGGGGCTTTGAGCAACCTGGGCAGTGAAAGGAGCCCCTGTCCATAGCAGGGGGTTTGGAACTAGATGATCTTCATGGTCACTTCCAATCCAAACCAGTCTCTGCTTCTACAACACTGCCAAGGCTAGCCAGCATAGGGTGATGAGGCTGTGCATGGTAAAATGACCACAAAGGGATGGTTGGGATTTAGAAACCTTCATGGGAAGCATTTAGGATGGGCATAATGTGAAAATTGCCTGTTGGGGGTGCATAGGTTGCTTTTCTCTCAGCTGAGCTTCCAAATCAGGAGGCAGAGATCTGCAAAAGCTTCTAGCTGGGAAATGAGGGATGTCCATTTTCCAGTATCATCAGCCTTTCAGTCTCCGGCATACACAGCCTTTGACAAGAAAACACATGGGTTCATGAAGCCTCATATTTTATTGACTAAAGAGTAAAATATTTTTTTTCATGAAAAGAAGTAAATCTTAGTGATTTAGTATCTTTGAAAAGAGATTATGTATTTTGAAGCTTTTTTCAGCTATCTTGATATGTGCTATGAATATATGCATTATGTTTTACTCTGTTACAGATTTTTTGATACAAAAAAGTTGTATTGCAAGCATTATGGTTGTTAATCTAAAAAAAATGTCCCAAGGCTATTATATATTTGAATTTTAACTTATAAATTAGATAGCCAGATTTAAGTAATTTGTTTTCACAGCTGCAGACTGTCCCCATGGTAAGCTGCAAAATGTATAGTGTTCTATACTATGCCCATCTAATTTTGGAAAATGTATGTGATATGAAGCTGGGTGCTACATTAAAATAAAAGCATCCAATGGTTCAAATTGCCTTGCTTTTGTGGTTTATTTAGGATGTTGATGGTACAGATCTGCCAGGAGACCAGAAACTGTGACACCCAGTGGAAAAAACACCATGTTGAAATGGCTGACCTTCAGCTTTGAAAGATGAAATCACTTACACTGGAATTGTATGTACACAATAGAGACAGAGAGAGACTTATTCAAAGTGAAATCATACTTCCTTAGGCTCCAGTTAAGTCAAAACTTCATCTTTGCTTTGTCAGGCCTTGCTTTGTCAGAATTCAGACATAACTCCCTGATTTAGCCCAAAGAGGGACACTCTTTCACCACTGTGAAGGAAAAACCATTCCCAGCCTCTAAGAGACCCTTACTCAGAGGGTGGCCAGGCAGGACCTGCAGGAGGACTCCAGGTGTTCCACACCCAGAATCCCTGTGATCAGTGGGTTTGGCCCCTTGTCAGCTGTAAGAGCTGAATTTAAACTGGGAAAAGGAAAGCCATTTGAATAACTGGCCTTTGTGGGCAGGGAGCCAGAAGGTACAGCATATTCTGCACTTTAACTAGTGTGATTTTTAAGAATTATGTCACAGCTATCCAAAGAGCAGAGCTTTAAAAGAGGAAATAATGAGTGATAAATTAATTCTTCCAGCATTAAGCCATGACAAGGGATGTTTTATTGGCCTTAAAGTATGTCTCTGGTGCACGTGAGGCACAAGGCCAAGGCGTTAAAAACTTGTAAATATCCTGTGGGGAGCTATTCTCCATCAGCAGTGGGATGGATTTAGATGGCTCCTCCATGCTTAGTTTTTACAATTAGATGGTACTCTGGGGTGCCTTCATGCAAATCTAGATTGGCTCTATGTATTTAAATTCATGGTTTCAGTAATCTTTCTTAAAAATTAAAAATGCATCTTCCTGCTCCAGAGAAAAGTTCTTAATTGAAGTGGGAAAGTAAAGAAGTAGGAGAAGCTTTAAAAGCCCTTTTTTATCTGTTTTTTAAGGTAGTGCTGCTTTACAAGTGTGCCTGCTTCAGTGGGATGTTTACTTGGATTTTGCAGTAAAGCAGAATAAAGGAAAATTAACAAAGAAATGGAATCCCTGGGTATCTGTAGCCCATAGCCAAATCAGAGTTCCTTCACCTCATGGTCTCGTTGCTCCTCGTGTTTTACAGTGTTCTCAAATGCATCTTGGAGCAGGAGGAGGCCTTAGGGATGTGAGCTACACTTGCAGCAGACTCTCTTAGCCTCAATATTGCCTCAGTACCCACCGTTTTGGGCACACATCTGGAAGGAGTGGCATTAGCTGTGTTCCAGATGTGTCAGCCCAGTAGTCTCCCTACTACATGCTGAATCAGTATTTCCAGTTAAATCCTGGATTGGTTTGTGTTTATTGATTGTTAGCTTAAATTGGATGAGACAGGAATAATATCTTATCTGAGGACATTTGGAAGATGCTTCATGCATCAGAAGTGTGATGGGCTAGACAAGACTAAGGCTGTGTATTACATCTAGTCTGGTTTTTGTGGGAGGGAGAGAGGATGGGAGAGGAGACTGCTTCCTTAGCCTAGGCTGGTCCCACAAGAAATGTTATCTTTTTACATGCCATCCTTGGTTCATGTAGGGAGCTCATGGGTGTGCTGTGGTTTTCAATAAAACATGGGTTTTACAGCTGGCAGAGGTGCAGGTAATGCCTCACTACCACAGGCCCTCCAGAAGGACCTCATTGCCCTCCAGAGAGGAGCAGGAGCAGAGCAGGATAGCTCTGTGACAGCCAACAGCATCCAGAGCCCAGCGAGGAGGAAGGAGAAGGAGGCCGTATGTCAGCTCTGGCAGGACCATGATGGAGAAAAAACGTGACCCTGGAGAAGTAAACATGCTCCTGAGGTGGCAGGGAAGTCAGTGTGCCTCTGCCACTTTGCTCCATGCCCACAGGAAAGAAGAACATGCTTAAAAATGCCCTGCTGGACTACTCACTGCCAGGACGCTTGGAGTAGGGCTGCCACTTGATACATGAGTTATTCCCTTCCAAGGTCACTTCAGGAATTCAGTAGTTTGTGCTGTCTGTCACAGGTTTGGGTTGTGTTAAGGCAGTGATACGGGTATTGAGCAGACCAATACAGAGCATGCATTGTTTACTGCAGTTTTCACACTCTTATCTGAGAGGAAAAGGCCAGCACATGATCTCACCTGGATTTGTTTTCCAGCCTCGTGCTGTTTGTAAAGGACACTGTATACCTGGGCAGAAATAATGGCTTCCTGTTTCATTAATGAGTTCTTACAGCAATTTCCCTTCAGAGTAATCACCTTGGGTGAAGGAGGTGTGCACTTCCAAAAGCAATTGGCCCTCCCAGTGGGTCATACTGGGGGCATCATTCTCCACCAACAGAAAAAGCACTCATTTTTGGGTCTCAGTTTGGATGCTAAAGAAACCAGTGCTGCCAGAATGATCAGTCATCTGAAGCTATCAGTCAAAATGTCTCCTGGGAATAAAAAACCCTCCTTGGGAAAGGTATGTTTCCAGCATATAGTACCATACCACATAGGGAAAAACAATTGTTGCTTTGATTGCTCTCCAAATATCTGGTTGTATTACTCAGAAGCTGCTTCTTCAGGGCTGCACTTTTTGAATTTGTTGCTGCAAAAATCCACAGGAACTTTGATCCAAGCATCCCAGCACTTCTGATATCCCAGACTTTTAGGGGCTCTGATTTGGAACTGACCTTCCCATTTCACTACAAACTATTTACTCCTATCATTCACCCAGTCACTCATATTAGAGAAAATAGTAACATGCATGTATTTACTCATACAGCCTTTGGAACTGCTGCTGCAAGTATGCCATGCTCCTGTTAGAGCTGGCCATGAAGTGCACTTGGAGCAATGTCAGAGTGAGAATAAACAAGTTATGGGTGTTTGGGTCAAGTGTGGCAGACTCCAGGGCTAGTGCTGGACTGCAGGGGCTGAGGTGGCGGGAAGCCAGCAGCATCATTCTCCTGTTCTGAATTTTATCACCATGGGTAAATCTAATTTAAGGAAGAAAAACGCAGTTTAATTTCCCCCACCTTAGTTATAAATCTAACTTAACCTAATTCATATTTTAATGAGTTTGATCCTCAGCTGGACTTCATTACTCTTTTCTCTAGTTTGATTCACTGCCTTGTTTTCTAGATTTGGCACTTGCTTGGTTTAGCACAAACTGGGAAGGCTGAGCAAAGCACAGGTGCTTACTGGCTGGTCCTGCTTTCAGTCCATGGCCTGGGGGACTCATCTTGCTTTTGCTCTCCTGTACAAATGCATGGTTGGGTTTATGGCTTTGCTCTGATTAAGTTGACTCTGGAAGGGGCTTTGGCTGCAGGTGATGAAGCAGGGGGTGTGTGTGACACATCATCTGGATGGATATGGTCTTATTGTAGACTTGCAGCTCTGCAAGCTGAATATTGAAATGGTCAGTGGAAACCTGCACTCAGCTCCAGCTGAGCACAGGAACCTGACAGTGCATGACACAATTTGGGAAAACTTAGAGAAATAATGGTATTTGAGATTAACAGCAACACTAGCACAGGACACACAGGGCTGTAGCTCCAGGTTGGCCAATCTAATTCAAGATGTCACTCTGATATTATGCAGTGCTAAAAAGTGTTAGAGAAAAAAGGAAGAGCCCTAAAGTTGTCAAAACCAATTCAGGAAATAGAGTTTGGGTGACCACTGCCTTGGCTGACATGTTGGTGTTTCTTCTGGCATCCCTGGAACCTGAAGCATGTGCTCTAGGCCAGCTTCTGCTTCACTTCTGACCACAGTTATTTCTCTCTGCCTTAAGCTGAAATACCTGTAATGCACACTCAGCATTATAAGATCTATACAGATGTATTTACAGAAGTTTCTGCTTTACTTTTCCTTTTGCAGTTCATTATTTGGTACATATTTTTTTAAGCTTCTCCTGTGTTATTTTTCTCCAGTATAGACAGAGGAATTCCCATCTGTTCAGCCTGTTTTCTTCCAGATATTCGTCTCTAGTTGGTTTTGTTGCTTCTCTCCTTTTTTGAAATAGTAGTAGTGGTAAGGTAGCCAAATTGAAGCCAGTTTGTTGTCATCTCATTTCTAAAGCAATGACTCTGTAAAATACAGCATCATGACACCCAGGAGTTCATAGTCCTTATTTTCTTTTTTCCCCATTATATGGCAGCCCTGCAAACATCAGCTGGCATCCTGGAATGGTAGGATCATACTAATGAATTGAGAATTTGTAAATAACACTATACAAGTTTGGAAGAGACAGTGTGAATCTCTGTCTCTCACTCTTTTTGCAGGGTTTGCATCAAACCTGAAGCATCATTTTAAAGCAATAATATTTTTGTAAACCAGCAGATGCATGTGTGAGCACCCCTGCCCCATAGCACATACATTCTGTAACTACATTGAAAATTTCTGTGAGAGCTGGAGCAGCAGGCTGACTGAATGCCTGTGTCTTCCTGAAAAGCAGTGCTAATAAAAGGTGTCTCTTCAGAAGGATAAAAACTCTCCTCTGACCTTGTGCTCTTTGATTTCCATTTCCTCGGGTGACAGCATTGCTGTGTGCATCTCCTGAGAAGCTGAACCCCAAGCTCACGAGTTGCTCTGGAATTTTTGATAATGGTGACTCTGAGCATGGGCTTGGGAAGCTCCCAAGGAGAAGGACCATCTTGCAGGTAATTTTACATCCTGAGGTGTCTCATTAGCAGACTCGTTTTTTTAGTCTCACGAAGAAGAAGTGAGATCAAAGGCAGGAGAAGAGTGAGATAACAAAATCAGTTCTAATAAAAGTAATGGATGTCTCAATCTTTACTTCCCTTAAACAGGAGTATTTATTGCTCCTCTTTGAATTTTGCAAAGCCTTTTGAGAGTTGCACTCATTTTTGTGCTCAGACATCACTGCACATTTTGCCTTATGCAGCTGTCTTTTATCATTAGGGAAGAAGTAATAATTCAGGCCTCAAATTTAGCTTTTGTCTAAAAGAAATGAGGTTGATGTATGCACTGCCTACACAACAGGATACCATATAATCCCCTCATCTGTTAGAAGGGCACAAGTTATTTATGTTAATCCTCAACCTAGATGTATGTGTTTGAAGCTGTTACTTTCTGACAGTAGTTTTATTATGCATCTTTTACTGCAATGGGAAGTGGGTGACACAGGGGAGATGTGAACTTGTTTGCTGTATGTTGGAGTCTGCTGTAGGCAAGTGCTTTAGGTTTAAAGCAGTAACTGTGCAGGTCAAGGGTAGCCACACTACTCAAAGAGACTGATCTTTTTCCTTGTCTGGGTGGAATAAATTGTGAAGTCGATACACATCACAAAGTGGCAAAAATACATTAAATTCTAGAAGTTCTTCAGGAGTGTAAGAAATTAGTAGGAAAAAAAATTTCTAAGAGAGGTTTGATTTTCACTTTCCTGATGTTGTGTTGGCCAAGGTGTGACAAGCCTCAGTGAATGATATTTATGAATCCAGATTTCAAAACCATGAGATGAGCTTAAAAACAGTGACTTCTAAAAATTAAATGGGAAGTTTGCTTCATGTGACTTCTGGCCCCTGAATTTTTACTCAGGGCCCCTTTTTAATTCTTGACCACAGATTTTTCTGA
Organism: Zonotrichia leucophrys gambelii; assembly: GCF_028769735.1. Classification (NCBI taxonomy): domain Eukaryota; kingdom Metazoa; phylum Chordata; class Aves; order Passeriformes; family Passerellidae; genus Zonotrichia; species Zonotrichia leucophrys. The sequence goes on along the minus strand of NC_088169.1, from coordinate 17,360,122 downwards.
ATTAAGCTAAGCTTACTCTTTTTTAAATCCCTTGCTTCCAACAGCTGGAGCTTTAAGAAATGCAGTCAATACTGGGAGAGAGCAAATAGGCAGCAGTGTTGTTCAGCTGTCAATACTCATGCAACAGCATTTTCCCATCCTAAATCATTGAATTCAGTGTATGAGTAATGGCCTAAAGGTCCTTCTGCTAGTGGAGGGCTCGGTAACTGTGACTTCCAAGAACCCATTGCAAAGGACTAAACCTGTGTGTCCTGTACTTTCTTCAAGGCTTATTTTCTCAGAGGAGACTGCCAGAATGTTTGGGGCTGTGAGGTGCCCAGTGGCAGGACTAGAGGCAATGGGCACAAACTGAAGCACAGGAGGTTCCCTGTGAACATCAGGAAAAACTTTTTCACTGTGAGGGTAGCACAGGTTGCCCAGAGAGGTTTGTAGAGATGCCCTTCTTGAAAATATTCAAAAGCCATTTGTACATGGGTCTGGACAGCCAGGTCTAGGTGGCCCTGCTTGAGGGGATTTCCAGAGAGTCCTTCCAAACTCAACCAGTGTGTGATTCTCTGATAAAATAATATTGTGCCATTAGAAATGGGAACATCCCATCTGCATTCACCACCACACCCAGCTCTATAGAAGAAATTAGAAGACATTCCTTGCTGCATTTTGCTTATGATTTTTAGCCTGCATCTATCTCATGTTTAGGCAGCAGCTGATCATAATTATTGAGCTGAATGTTTCTCTAGTGATATTTAATGAAACTGAGTTCTTGTTTCTGTGCCCTGGAGAGGCAGGAGAGCAGTGATCTTCCTTGAGGCAAACAAGATTGGTCTCAGCACATAACCCACTTTTTTGAGGACTGTAATTTTTCAGAGAGACTGAATTATTTAATCAGCAGTGACCTAATAACATATATGTGGCAGGTGCAACAGGGCTCAGTGAACTAATGAAGTATGGATGGCCCTGGCTCAGGAGTAGGGGGGGATGAATCGGGAAGCTAATATGGGATGAGCCAGCCAAAGAGATTATTTTCTTGCACAGGCAATAGGGAGAGCTCCACAAAGCTGTCTGAAATCCTGCCTTCCTAGAAATCCACTCCTTTAAGCTTGTGGACTGGATTCTTTGGCCCTCAAAGAGAGTCAGAATGCATTTCCCCTGTAACCAGCTGACAAGGAAATAGAGACCTGGACTTTATTCAGCATTAGCATGAAGACAACTGGGAAACCTAAACTGGTGGGACTGACTAGGGGCAGGTGCTGAGCATTGCCAGCCAATGTCCCACACTGTGGGACAGGCAGCAGGGGGCCCTGACGGGAAGCTCCTAGTAAATGTAGGTATTAATGGGGTGGGTTACAGTTTTTGTCATAAAATAAGGAAATAATTGGTTTAATTATGAGAGGAAAAAATGTTTGAGGCTGTCTTTGCTGTCATGGTGTTTGATTCTTTGCCACTGACACTGTAGATGAGAGTCTGAGATGCCAGAAAGGAAAGATAGTCCAGGCATTAGGGCATGAGCCATGTAAATCTGGATTCAGATCTTTTCTGTGGTCTGGGGAAACCATCAGAGATGGACTTAACCTTCCTTGGTTCCACCTGGTTAGGAATTAAAGCTCTGGTGACCAGTTGTCTGGGCTCCCTGTGCACTAAGGAGAGAAGAGCACTCCTGGAGGGCAGCCAGTACCTCACCATGGCCTGTCACCCTTGTGTCTTAAACCACCTTGCAGCAGCCCTGCTCTCCTGCCTTGCCAGCCCTGCAGCTGCTCCTTCCTGCCATGGCAATGCCCTGTGAGCCCTGCTGCCACCCCAGCTAGGGAGAAAAAGGAGCAAACACCAACCTGGCAAAAAATGCATTGCCTTACCCCAAACTAATTCCTTCCTTTGGCTTGCAACAAGGCCATCGGTGCAGCTGTCCCCATGCTGTCCCCATGTCTGCCCTCAGTAGCCACATACCTTCTGCAAACAAGGCCATTATCTGTGATGGGCTCCTGGAAAAGAATTAAGGCTAATTGAGCAAGTAAGGGCAGAGCCAAGTCCTTACCTGTGGTGTTTTCAGGGTCCCCTGGATGAAGGAGGAATTGAGAAATCTGATTCTATGTTCTTAGAAGGTTAATTTATTATTTTATGATATTATATTATATTATATAAAGAATGCTATACTAAAACTGTGCTAAAGAATAGAGAAAGGATACTTACTGAAGGCTTAACAAGACACTAATTAAAAAACTCTGATCTTCCCTGAGTCTCGACACAGCTGGCTGTGATTGGTCATTAAGTAAAAACAATTCACATGTTGGATAAACAATCTCCAAACCGAAGTCCAAAGCAGCAAAACAGGGAGAAGCAAATGAGATAATATTCTTTTCCTTTTTCTCTGAGGCTTCGCAGCTTCCCAGGAGAAGAAATCCTGGCGAAGGGGTTTTTCAGACAATATGACAGTGACTCTTTCCCAGAGCTGCAGGGACATTCAGAGCAGCCCGGTGAGGAGGAGCCGTTCCTCTGGGCACTCAGGGAGCCACGGCACGGCGTCCCCTCAGGGTGGCGCCTGCGCCGTGTCCCCTCAGAGTGGCACCAGCAGGGTGTCCCCACAGGGCGTCCCCAGCGCCATGTCTCCTCAGGGTGTCCCCTCAGGGCGTCCCCTCAGGGCGTCCCCAGCGCGGTGTCCCCTCAGGGAGCCACAGCACGGGGTCACCTCAGGGAGCCACAGCGCGGTGTACCCTCAGGGTGGCACCAGCGCGGCCCTCAGGGTGTCCCCAGCGCGGTGTCCCCTCAGGGTGGCGCCGTGACTCATCAGCCCAGCTGGGCCCCGTGTGCTCCTAATCCATCCCAGTCCCTGTCTCACATCCAGTTGCTTTGAAAGTTTGAGAAAGTTTGCTTTACTCTTCATTCCTCGTTTTTGCACAGCTCACTCCATCTCGGCCTGAAAGTCAAAGCACTGAAATACAGCAATAACAGCTGTGCTTGCAAGCCTCCTGTCCCAGCTGATAATTAAATGCAGAATGTCTCAAGAAAAATTCATATCTAGAGAAGACAAGTCCAGCTTTAAAAAAAAAAACCCAAAACAACTGAAGAAACATCTGAATCTGCAGGTGCTTGTGCAAATTAAAGCTGCTCTCCCCTTCTCAGGTTAAAGATTTAGCTGAGGTCATGAAGGAGCTCTCCTATTGTTTAAAGCTGCTGGTGCATAAACTCATGGTTGTGTTAAGCAGCTATTGGCAGGGACACAAAGTGTCCACAGCCCCAGCCATCACTCCAGACATGTACTGTTTGGATGGATGGATGGATGGATGGATGGATGGATGGATGGATGGATGGATGGATTCTCTGCAGGCACTGCCTGAGCCCGTTAGCTTGCCCTGTACCTTCCCAGCCTGCCAGCCAGTGCAGGGATGGGGATCAGAGTTTGCAGGCCCCATGCTACAGGGAATTGTCATTTACTCAAGGCTGGCTGAGGGCAGAGCTTCACCTGTAGCCAGCTGGCCCCAGCCAAGGTAGAATTGATGATGACTGCATGTTAGTGGTAAGAAAAGATCCACTTGATTATAGATTATGTCCATCATGTATCTCTCTGGCTTGCTTGGGGAGCTGAGCAAAATATGATCAGATTAGAGCAGCTGACCTGAAAAAATGTTTATTTTTCCTCTGTTCAGCTGGGACTTTTTCTGTGTTTAATTTGCTCACTGCTCCCAGCAGTGGCAGTGGGGGACAGAAGCAGCACTGCCTTGGGTGCATCTTGTCTGAACAATATCTGTGTCTTATCCCTGGTTTCCATGGTCTGTCTGGGGGCAGTTCTAGAAGCTGGAAATGGCCTGGGATTCCTCTGGTGCAAGACCACCTAATTTTCTCAATGCTGATATTTCAGTTGAAAAGCAGCAGCCTGGGTGTGAGCAGTGTGAGCAATCTGGGGTCCAGGTGAGAGATCAGGCTGCAGGGGCACCCAACACCCCCAGGACAGCTCTCCAGGCAGCATCTGCCAGGCTGGAGGATATCTGGTGCCCACCAGGGTGGGTACAGGCAGAGCTGCCATGTGGAAGTGCTCCAGCTCTCATGCATATGCAATAAAGACACCAGAGCATTTGCATCATGAGGTCTTTCTCATCCTTCAGTCTATGAAATCTTTATCTGTTAGTTTTTGGACAATATTTATCCCTTCAGGCTTATATGGGTGGGAAGAGGACTGTTTGATGGGAAGAATGGCCAGTGCTTGTTCCCAGGGGCAGGAAGGGCATTTTGAAGGATGTGCTGTACATCAGCGCTTTTGTGGAAGGTACACACATTTGAACTCTTGGACAAGTGTGCTTCATAAATCAAGGAAAAGCTTTCCTGAAAATAGAAGGTTGAAGCAAACAGGGGAGGTGGTGGGTAAACACTTGTGTTGTTTATGGCTGCCTCATTCTTCACAGAATTAGCTGTTTAACACAGCATTGAAATGCTCTGCAGGAATTAAAAGGAGACATATCTAGCCTTTGTATTTGTGAAATTAATTTTGAAAACTGTGGATCAAGTTCAAACTGCCATTGGGTTTGTTTCCCAGGTCCACAGAAGTCTTGAAACCACAGTTTTGAGAGAGGCAATTAACTCCTTAACCTCAAGATGTGCCTTGACATGCAGCATTGTTAAGGGTTCCCTCACTAATCACTTCTGTGGTCTTTAATCAGCTGACACACACATTCCTCGACTCCAGACAGCTCCTCAGACAGCCAAAAGTAACGACCCTCCTCTAAAGCAACCTCTGCAACACGTCCTTAATTCTTTCCATATTGCACATATTTTCTTAATATACAAAGCTGTGGTGTACTGAGTTTGTGGGGGCAGCATAAAATTAGTATAAAAACAAATAATACTGAATCTGCTGTGCTTATTTTATTACTCTGGTTGCATTTTATTTATTAAAAGTCCTTCTTTTTTTCCTCCACTTTTTTTTCTTCACTTCAGTGAGTTAGCTGACAAATTCCCCAGCTCTTACGCTTGATCTTTGCAGAAATTAGGGGATTTGTTGGAAAATTAGTTTGAGCTTACAAACTTCTTGAGGTAGAAGGCTAGACTAAATCCCATTTCAGTGATGAGCTCTAGATGACAGGAGACTTCAGCAGGAACTTCATTCAAATAGTTATCACCTCCACTAACTTCACCTTTTGAGTGAGGCTCCAAGGGGTCAGGTATATCTCCTGACCTAAAATAGTTCCACCTTCCTGTAGTAGAGGTGGCCTTTGAGTCCTAGTAAAATATCTGTATTGTAAAAGGGGGAATATAGTACTTGAATATCTGTATATAGGCCTTGCCCCGGTAGGTCCCAGTCGTTCTAAATGGGCTGCAGCTGTGATGTCCTTAATTGGGTGACAGCTGTGGCTAATGGAGATAACTGGGATAAAAGGGGGTGGGCCGGCTGGTCAGGGAAAGCCTTGGAGGAGTCCTGGCAACGAAGCAGGAATAACACTGCTGTGAAGAGCTGCTTGTGAGAAAACCATTCAGAAGGTATGGGACTCTAGAAATATAATAACAACAATATGAATACAACATCTCCCAATGCTGAGCTTCTGGGTGTCAGCTTATGGCTCCCTTAAGGAAAAGTGCTCCATGGGAAAGCTGTTCCAGTTGCCTCTCCAGGTAAAGGTCGCTCAGATTAAGCTTTTGCTGCAGTTGGTAAATGTTGCCATCAACCAACACTGCAAGGTCTGGATCCTGGGACTGGAGAATGATGGGCATTTCTCAAGGTAAACATGGGGATTTGGTTGAGAAGTAGCTGTTAGCCTGGCTTTCAGCACTGATGGTGTGATTGTTGTGTAATGTCAGCTGAAGAGGCCAAAACTCCCTAGGGGAAAAAAAAGAAAAAGAGGCCAAATGAGCTTGAATGAGAAATATGCTGCATGCTGGTTAATCCTCCTTGATTTAGTGCTGACTGGAGGACGAGGAAATCTCCATTTTGTTTTCACATTTACATGAAAGACAATTGATGCAGTTTCTTCCAAAACATGCAAATCATGACTAATTTAAAACATTGAAAATCCTCAATAAATCAAACTAGTTATAATTTCAAAATAAATTTTTCTAGAAGTAAATATATTAGGTCATTCCCAGGGTAGTCTGTAACCTTAGCTCTTTACATTTTTGCCTGTTTAGTATGAGGTGCCTTAAAGGGACTTGAATGTGAGAGGCTTTAAAATTGAAGGCTTTTGTCTTGCCTGCATGACAAATATGGAGGGTGAAGCAAGGGCTTTATGAGCTTCAGCAAGCTCATGGCTACTTATTTTCCTTCAGCCTGTCATCACATCCCTATCTTGCCCTGCCACCTGCCCCTAGCCCCTTGGTGCTTTTGATTTGGATATCTCTGAAGGTCACTAGGGATTTTTAAAAGCTCTTTTTTGCCTATTGAAAGGATGCTCAAGTTTTCTTTTCCTCCCCTTCTTGATGTTCCTCTCTGACATTGTTTTCCCTTTTCCTCAGCTTGCACAATTAAATGGGTCACTGCCACCTCCCAGTTCCCCTGCCCATTTCCTGCTGATCCTGGTGAACTGTCAGTAGTTACCTGTGTGGGTTGTGTGTACACAGGGCAAAGTTTGCTGACTCAAGGCATTCCATCATTTTTCCTTATTAGAGTAATAAATCCATAGGGAGAGTTCAATTTTTGCCATAGAACTCATTTTAATTGAAAACTTAGCAGGAAGGGAAGGACCTCTGACAGCAGTGGTTCTCTACATTCCTGTTTTTTTCTTTGACAACCCTGTTTGATGGCATCAATTCTCATGGTCCTTACTTTTTCTTCCCATCAAAGACTACCCTTCCCAACATTACCATCACTTCATGGAAACTGGTTGGGTATTTTGGGTGCTTGGGGAACAAAGCTAAGCTGACCCCTTCTAATTTTCTTTTTCAATAGGACTCCCTTCCTAAAGAGAGGAATGAACCTGAAAATAGGGCTATGGAAGTAACAATGCCAACAGCTTCTATGTTGTATTCATATTTCTCAAGTCCCATACTGTACCAAGCTGTTCTTCTCTGCAGCACAGTTCTTCGTGTCTTCTCAGGGGCTCCTCCTGGGCTCTCGACCCACCCCTATTTATTCCAGTTACCTTCATGAGCTACAGCTGCTGCCCAGCTAAGGACTTTGCAGCTGTAGCTTGTTTGGAGCTATGGCTACTTGTTTGGAGTAGCTAGGACCCACACAGATCTTACAGGGACTCTCTCCATAACAATACATATATTCAGGCCCCCACATTTCCCCTCTTTTCTTTTAACAATTATACAATTACAATAGACATACAGTCCCAGCTCTCAGACTGCCACAGCTCTCGGCTGTCTTTGAACACATACAAATCCCTAGATGTCCCAAGGCTCTTTTCCTTAAAGGCCATATTCTTACAGCTTTCTGCTGTTACAGCTCCTTAATTCAAAGGCCATATGATATTCTGAAGTCCCAGCTCTCAGGCTGCCACAGCTCTCAGCTGTCCTGTCTTCTATGATGTCAAGGGGTTCCATACCTTCTTTCGATGCTTGGCTGCATTGTTCTTCATCACGTCGGGGTCACCAGTTGTTGTATTCATATTTCTCAAGTCCCATTGTAATGGTTTAGGGCAAATTTGTTAAAGAATCTGCAAAGGAGGGCCCCTCCAGAAAGCAAAACCCACACGGCCCCTCCCCCCAACCGGTTCGGGAAAAAATTCCTCGGAGAGAAGTGGAAAGAACCTGTTTATTTGACAGACACAGCACCCCCCCAGCACACAAAATGAACAATACCAGATGACACCGCTTTGAGAAAGATGACAAAATCAGAAAGTCTCTTTCGGTGGTGGTTGCTCTGTTCTCAGTCCCTCCGGCACTGGGCCAGCTGCTGCAGCCAAACCTTCAGTGTTCCCGGGTCCCAGTCCGGAGCAGGTTCGAGATGGTCACGGAAACAGGAGAGGAGAAACAGTCCAGGAAGGAATGTGGACTGTTTGGCTAAACTAACTAATAAGCAGAGGCAAAGCAGAGTAGAAGCAGAAGCAAGAGCAGAAAAGCAAGCCAGCCAAGCAGCAAGCTACGCAAGAAGAGAAAAAACAGCCCGATGTACGCTCTCTCTGTGTCCCTGATAAGAGAAACCCAAACAAAACTTCCACTCTTCAGAGCCGGTCTTAAAGGCATAGAACAGAGGAATGGGGATACAAACATCATAATGTCACCCCAGGACACCCATACTGTACCAAGCTGTTCTTCTCTGCAGCACAGTTCTTCATGTCTTCTCAGAGGCTCCTCCTGGGCTCTCGACCGACCTACTTATTCCAGTTACCTTCACGAGCTACAGCTGCTGCCCAGCTAAGGACTTTGCAGCTGTAGCTCATTTGGAGTAACTAGGACCCACACGGATCTTAACAGGGACTCTCTCCATAAGGACCTGCTTATTTAATACATAGATCTTACAATACATAGATCTTAACAGGTACTCTCTCGATAACAATACATATATTCAGGCCCCCACACTTCTATGGTCTTTAAAAACATACCCATTTCTACAAATTTCCATCTTACCAGGGGTCACCCAGTTTCTCTAAACCCAAGTTCATGGTTTGAAATAAAAAGTCTCTGCTCTCTGGAGGATATTTACGTGTGCACTTCCCAGATCAAACACACTTTTCCAGAAGCATTGCTGCTGGAATGAAGCCTTAAGGCAGACTCTGTGCCATGGAGGTAGGGGCAGACAGCAGCAGGTCTTGAGCAGACTGCTGAAGTGGCACAGGGGCTACCAGGGACAGAGCAAGGAGTTTTTAAGGTCTGAACAGGGGAGATATGGGAACAAAGAGGGTATGCACTAAACTGTCTTGCAAGTCTGTGTTCTCCAGTGAGCAACTTTATGTGTGAAAGTTAAGTCCTGGTATAAGCACATGAAAACATTGAGGATGCACCAAGAAACAGTTGTTTAGCCATTCAGCCTGTTGTGTTTGGTTGAAGGGATTTGCTGCACTGCCATGACCTGGTATGGTTAATTTAGCACTGGCTTATACTTTGACCACACTGAGGTTTTTACATGTCCTTGGTGGCTCCTGTTCTCAGTCAGAGCATACCTGTATACAGCACAGACAAGTGATAATGCCACATACAGACAAATTCTTCTCCTCATGTGATCTGCTCTGGGACTTCTGTCACTGTAGTACACAGCAGTCCTGAAGGTGAGCCAAGTTCTGTCCCCTCTGCCTCACCAGCTGTGACACTGGGGCTCCCAGAGGCTGCAGCAGCCAAGTGCAGGTCCCGTCCCAGTGGGTGGTGAGCCCTTGCTACATAACTGTCAGCACCAGGTGAGAGGTGGCCGGGCACCTTGATGGATCCAGGTGCCCAGGGCAGTCTGCCAAAGGACAGGGGTGGCTACTGGCACAGAGGATGGAGGTGGCCTCCCCTACCTGCTGCTCTGGCCAGTCTTCTCTGGACAAAAAGCACTTGTTTGGAAGGAAATTTGAGATATTTATCACTTAGAAACTATATTGGCTATGTAATTCCTTGCTGGAAGAGATAGTTTGGCAAGATAAGCACAACCGATATAATTGGGTCCAATTTCTTTAAACACACTGCCCTGTATAATGAGAATAACTGAGGCCTTTTGCTGCCAGGCTATTGAGTCACAAATGTGAAAGAAAGAAACCCAAAATAAATTACTGAGGAGTTTGAGCTGGCTACTTTGGATCTATTTTTAAGCCAGACTTTATCTGTAAGAATCTTGAGATTTAAGATTTTGCCTTTACCCTACATAAATAGCAGTTGGCATTCCAGTGAAGTTCAGTGTTGAAAATTCAAGAAGTTGCTTTGGTTTGGGTTCATCTGTAGATATATTGTCAGCAATTGTTGATTTTTTTGCAACACCCACAGCATCTGCAGTTGTGTAAAGCATGTGAGCTTGTGTTGGCCTTGAGTAAATGTGGCAGCTATAGCAGCAAAGTGCTGTTCACAGCGTCAGCTCACATAAACCTCTCTTTCTTCCTGAGGGCAGCCCCATTTCCTAAAAGTGCAAACCCACATAGTTTGCATGGGAGTGTGAAACACAAACTGCTGCACTGTAGCTGAAACACGCTCCCCTGACCATCCGCTGCTTCTCGGATCCTTCAGCGGAGAAGGAGGGTGGCTTTGAACTGTCTCGTCTGAACAGCTCAGGGCTGTTTTTTGAGCAAAACCTGACAGATTTGTGAATATCCACAGAGATGCTCAGATATGACCCTAAGTGAGATTTCCTCACTTTTATAAACTCAGACATGAAGGCAAAAACCATCCAGCCCATCCTTCTGCCATCACAGGTTTGTTTTCAATGATTTCCTACAGCAAACATTGCATGAGTTGTCCTAGTTTAAGTCAAGGTGAAACTTGCCTGCCTGCATAAAGAATTGTTGCATTTTTACAGCAAAATGGCAGTCTTGCTTTGCAGTGCCAAGACGTCACTCACCACTGGCAGCTCACACTGAGCGGCTGCAGCCCGAGAAGCCCATTCTTCAGACACAGAAGGCAGCTCTGAATCCATCCAATTATTTATTGTAATAAAGCTTTGAATGTAATAAAGCTTCATTTCTTGATCTGGGAGCACTTCACATGGTGAAAAGGACAAGAGACGTGCAGACATCCCCTCATGGCTCCAGCCCCCTCTCTGTCCCTTAAGGCTGCAGCAGCAGGGCATCTCACTGCTCTTGAGGAGGTTTTTATTTCATCTGGGAGCAGAAGGAGGTTCCATGCATCCACCAAAGCATCCATGGGACCAGGTGGCCAGGATGCAGCAGCCTGGCTCCTTGCACCCACCAAGTTCCAACAATCAGTCTTTGATCTGCAGCTATTTAAAGGCAGACAGGAGTAAAATTGATTTGAAAACAAGTTATAATTTTTTACCCTGTTCCTTGCTGTGGCTCACTGCACATCTGCACAAATATGGGCTTGAGGGGATCTGGGCCCGCAAAGACCCTCTGGCCTCACGTGTGTGCCCATCTTTGGGTGACACATAGCAAAACCAAGCTTGTAAATGTTCCAGGGCACCTTTCCTGGCCTCTGCCATGGCTCTCCTGCAGCCACGGCTGGGGGCACTGCTGCATGCTGACCACGCATTCACACTCCCATTGGATCATTCACTCTTTCTGAAGATTTGAAACCAAGAAGAATACTATTTATTGATTATCGTTTATCAGCAGGAAGCAGGGGCACATAGTGGGAGTGAGACAGGGGTCTGGGTTCTGCCCTCCTCCTCCAGCACCCCACAGTCAGGTGCCCCATGGAGACCTCTCCTACAGCAGGGAGCCAAGGATGAGGGGAACTGGAGCTTACTTCTGTCAGGAAGCATTTGCAGAGCTCAGAGTGACATACTGAGGCAAACAGCAAACGCTCCCGGACCACATGAATAAGCCGTCACTTTGAGTGAGTTTGTAACTGAAAAGCAAGCAGATTGGAAAATTATCTAAAAATAGTGGAGCAAAGATTAGCAGCACAAGAATCAGCTCAGAAGCATCAGGACACTCCTGGGCTTATTCAAATCACAAGTTCTTAAAGGAGGATTGCAAAGATGTTGAAAATACACAGACAGCTCTACACATTACTTGGGTTTGCCTGAACTGCAGGAGAGCACGACATTCCTGGCAGGGCACAGCAGATACCTGGGAAGTCTTAGCATTTTTAATGAGGGTTATGAAGAATTTTATTATCATAGAAAGGAATATAATAATTTTCTCAACGAAAAAAGCTCCTTAGTCACTAACCACTGTCTAGCACTTGGAGGCAATTCAGTCACCTTTAGCTATCATTTCAGAAAACATGGCAAGAACAAGATCAAATTCATATTGCCTTTCATATCAGGAAAATTTCCCATTAATAATAGGTCTGTCTTCATAATGTGTGTCTTGGAGTTAAATAATTCAAGCTATGTGGAGTTTTATGAGATATTTTAGAGGAGAGGGTCTGCAGAAATTTCTGACCAGCTCCTCTCTTCACCTTCCTCATTTCAGACCTCATTAAGAATTTCACAGCTTTCCAGTTCATTTCAGTTGTGCTTGCATTGTCTCCCACCTTTCTGCAATCCTGTTTAGTTTGGTTTTGTGTTTGAATCATTATCCATTAAGTATTTATTACTTTATTGAACCAGCATGGGTCATGAATGTATATTTTCTTTCCCTTATTCTTCCTACTTTTTATAGTGTATTCATTAAAATTTGCATTCCTTGTTGTGAGAGTACAAAACCGACCTATAATACTAATTGCTGTTGCAGGATCTTGGTAGCAGAGGTGCCTTTGTTTTCTCCCAAGCTGACACCTCTCTTGCAGTTCTCTTTGAGTCCTCACCACGGTAGCCTGGAGCATGAACTTGCCATGAGATCCTTCAGAAACTTTCCCCCTACAGCTGTAGAGGTGACTCAGTTGTCCAGACACTGCTGTGATACCTCTGCTGTGATCAGTAAGGGCTTGGTGATGGATGAGCTGAACCTGAAGCTACCTGCTGCTACAGGAGGGGAGAGCCTGTTCTCCTCCATCCTGGATCCCCTCCATACCCTTCTCCAGACTCCAGTCTGCACTACCCACTCCTCACCTCCCCGACTCCCTTTGCACCAGCTCTGGCACTCATTGTAAGATAAGCCAATTTGGAGCAGTAAAACAGCAGACCTGTGAGTTAGTCATTCACCTTGAGGCGCCTTGTGAAACCACACCCTCCAGCTAAAATCACATCTGCACATTGAGCTGTATCTGGACACAGTTTGCACCATAACAAGGAGTATACAACCTTTCATTTCTTAAAATTTGAATCATAAGTTCTGGAGGGTATGGAAAAGCATGTCAGCCATGGATATGAAATGGTTACTAGACTATACGACCACTAAAAGCCAACTTTTGTGTCACTTCTCATGAGGTGGCATTTCAGTGGGCAAGCTTGGGCAGCTACACCAAAATTACCCACTCCTGTCAGCAACACAGCTGCTTCTCCTGTTGGTTTGCCCTGCAGCTTTGGATGGGTCATCCCTTTTAGACCCTCTGTGTCTCCAGCTGTGAAGCTGTTACCTGGTGTGCACCAGGATAGTCCATAGGCTCTACAGCAGGCTGGGAACAACAGAGGTGGCTAATTTCTAAGAGGGAGATGTTGTAGTCCTTTCTCTATTTTGACTTGCTCCCATTGTCTCATGCAAACCCTTAGTTCCCAGGAGGAAAATGTCCAGAGCTCTGGCAGTAATTATTAAGAGCACAGCAGATAAGCAGTTTCAGTAAGCTGAGCAGGGATCACAGGGCAAAGTGTGTACCTGGGAAGTTACAGAACTACTTTTGCAAAGCACTTTAAAGATGAAGCATGCTTCTTCATCATGTGTTCTCATTATTATTATTATAGTCTTTCTATCTACAAAGGAGCAATGGCACCTGCCAGGGCTTGCTATTGCTCTCCCTGTGTCACTGTCAAAGCAGAGGGAGTCAGTTTAGAGAGAGGAGCTGGGTGTGCTGCTCTGGCTGCACCACTGCTGTGCTGGGAGAACCTTCTGTACCTCTGTTTAAATGGGGACAATAGCTACCTGCAGCTTGTCTGTGGGTGCTGTGAGACTGGACTCATTAGCACTGGCAAAGTACACAGGCACTGCATAAAAGGGACAGATAAGCGTTCGGTTTCGTTATTTGAAGACCTGGATCAAAGAACCAAGGGCAGCCTTGATTTACCACTGGAGGTACACCTGCAAGAAATGTCCAATTAGAAATCAAGCAATAAAATCACTGACAGTAAAAACAACAATGAAAGCATGAAAAAAGTTTGCAGCTGGTCAGCTGGAACACAATGAAACAAGGAAAACCACAAAGCAAACGCTGCGTTTTTTTCTGACACTTCTTTCCATCTTGTTACAAAGACTTTTAAAATAAAACAAAACAAACACTCCACAGGATATGTAGCTTGGGCTTTTTAGGTTTTTTTAGAGGAAACAAGGAAAGAGCAGAAAGGGCTTTCCTTCCCTTCTTATAACTGCAGCTTTTGGAGGAAGGAGGTTCTAAGTTGTTAATGATTGAACAATAAATTCCTGGTAGTTAAAGAAGGGGTGAAACACAAATCTGTCTCTGCCTCTATTCCCTGCCACTCTGACAGCCAGAAAAGGTTGGCAGGCCTAAAGCTACCAAAAAATATTCCTGGTCCCCAGCAGCACACTGTAGTCTTCATGCCCCAGTGTCTCCAGGTAAGCACCTTCACAGGGTAATATGTGCAGGCTGACATGTTTTATACATCCCCTCCTGACAGTAGGCACTCACATTCCTGCAAGGTTAAGAAAGGGCATTCATTCCATCAGAGAGCAGTAAAAGGAAGCAGAAAGGTAGGTCACAGTTATCCAGGGCGGGAGAAGAGGTTGCATGGACCTTTCTGGGGAGCAAGCCCTGGGTTCTGGAGGGAACTGCACCCTGACCTCTGAACAGCAGGCATGCCTCCACCCAGGCTGTGGGCAGGAGGAAGCCATTTCCCACCTCCAACACCAGCCATCAGCATGACACAACGAGTTTCCTAGTTTGTACCTCAGGACAGACATCATGAGCCACTGTCTGGAAAACAGCCAGCTAACAAGAGGGGAAAGGTGACAGGGAGCTGATGGTCATGTAGAACATGAGCTGTAAATCAGAGCTGAGTGTCAGGGAAAGGGATCTTTCCCTTGGAGCAGCAGAGAGAAACCTTTTAGCTTTACTCTGTCAAATAATCAAGCCTACTTCAGCCTGTTTCAGGGCATTATGAAGGGAAGACTGAAGGGCTGGGGCTGTGTGGGTTCAGAGGGTTGTGTTAAAGACCCTTGCAGGACAGGGAGGAAGAGGCAAAGCAGACATGAAAGACAGTGGTCAGGAAATGTCATTGAATCACTAAGCAAATCTAGGAAACTTGTTTTGATTAAGTTTATATAGAAACACTTAAAGAAAATAGAGGAAAAGAGACCACCAACACAGCAAATTCAAGTTGAGCTAATGGAAAGAAATGAGTTTTTATTATTCTAGCAAATATTGGTGGATATGATTGAAACAACCCACTGAATCTAAACTCCCTCCCTTCAGGAAGCTGATCAAGCTCCAAATTTCCCTGCTGGCCTCAGCTTCTCTGAAGGGCCAACCCAAAGCCTTAGAGATGAACAGTGGGAACATGAAGAACATCAGGAGCAGATCCAGCTCCATGTGGCTTTGGCTTGTGTCCCGGCAGACACAGTAAAATAGGGGAGAAATCAAACCTGTGGAGGCTGGAAAGGGTTGAGACACTAGTGGAGCTCCTCTCTTCCAGACCAAGCTGTCTGAAAGCAGGGTGCAGAACTCTGCCAGGCTGCCTCAGCTCTCTGTATTGGTCCTGGAGCCACAAACACCTCCACAGGATGATTCATCCCAACAACTTGAGGTGCATTTGTGCTTTCAAATCAGTCCCCCACACTGCCAACATAGTAATTAATGCTGAGACCCACCCCAGACACCATCTAAAATAAGTTCCAAGAGGAAAACTGGCCCCTGCTAGGAGGACAGTTTGCCCCACACCTTCAGGGGCTGTCCCCCAGCACTGTTGTGACAGACCTCTCTCATATCCCTGTACATATTCCAGGCTCACAGAAGCCTTAGCACCCCATCCCAAAAAGCTGTTGTGACTCTGACGCTCATCCCTCTGTGGAGCAAAAAGAGGATCTTGTCCTTTCACATGACCATCTTTCCACAGAGACCACAGAGAGAGGGCACACGGCTCCCTCAGAGCAAACACCCTGCCTGCTTATGGTGAACAGAACCACTCCTACCCAAAAGGGTTAGGAGTTGTCAGTGGGCAGCCATTCCAGCATTGCAATACTCTTTATTAGAGAAGCATTCATGTGGCGTTTTAAATAACTGTCTCTGAAATTAATAGCACCTTGAAAGTGTCTGTCCTTGGTATTGAAAAAAACCCCATACCTCATCCATAAAGTATTCCTCCTGCTCAGGAGGAATCAGTGTGGCTGGGATTTCAGACCTTCCTGAAAGAGGTGTGTTTTTTATGAAACCAACCAAATAAACTCCCTCCACAAGCAATGACATCAAGGCTTAAATGCTGATGAGTAAACACAGGGAATGAACTGGAGAGGCATGAAAAGAGGGCTGGTTGATCTGCAATTCCTCTAATTGAAAAGCTGATGGATTTTACTGTGTGATGGTTTTACTAGAGACCAATAAATTGCAATTGTATTGCCAGGAGGAAAGAAGACTCTCTAAGTGTTTCCTGTACCAATTGGGACTAAATAGGTTGTGCCTGTGGGAGGGGAAGGGTGTCCCTTGCAGGAAGCTGAGCTGCTCCAACACTGAGCAGCCAGGCCTTCAAACACCTGGGGCATGTCAAGGCTGGGAAGCATCAGTGTTTCTGAGGGCGTTCCTTGAAACACAACTTACCTGGTCTTTTGAACACAGTTCAGTGAGAAGTGAGAATACCTGGCTGAGAAAAAGCTTTCAATATGAAATAAACTCCTAAAAATGCTGTGTCCGGTTTTCGGCTGTTTGAAGGGCCTGGAAAGGCCTGGAGTGGCCTTGGGGCAGCCCGCGTATCAAAGGACGAGAAGAGGCTTCAGTTCTTCTTTCGGTCTTTATGTTTATTAATTGTTTATCTAAAAGATTTTCTTTCTGCCCGACAGAGGTCTGCTCAGCAGCCAGCCATGAGCACACTCTGTCCTGCCCTCCGGACAGTCACCTATCTTTATACCCATAGTTACGTGTACAATATTTATCATTTTTCCCCAATCCTTTTTATTCTTATTGTCCGGTGCACTTTCAGTAATGACCAATCCCAAAGTGCCACCATCACCACAGAAGATGGAGGAGAAGAAGAAGAAGAAGAAGGACAGGACACGCCCCAATTCCTCCATCTTGCTTCTCTAAACCCCCCTGTACATAAATCCTAAACCCTGTGTCTCACCCTCTAATTAACTAATCCCTTCACCATTCACCCCGGTGAAGTCCTCCTATCCTCATACAGGTGTTGTCTCCTGTGTAGGATCAAAGTCCAGCCACCAGACACTTCTGGCAACATTCCAGGACTCCCGAGCCCCCCAAGGGTGGTCTCGGTGACTCGGCACCTCAGTCCTGAGGTGCTGAGATCCCACAATGCTGGACATATGTAACTCTCTCCCACTGCAAACCCATCCCTGCTCAGTACCTCCCCCCACTTCTGCTAAACCAACCAAAACCAAAAAGAGATTATATTTCAAGAAAAATAAAGTAGCATAATTAAGTAGGTTACCATACACAGCAGACTATTCAGGAAATTACAGTGCAGTAAGTTACTGTAAAAACATGAGATACATGTGCTTTCAATGGCTACCTGTATTTGTACCCTTATCCTGTGCCAAATTCAGCAAAGGCAAGAGAACAAACCCCTCCCAGCTGAAGGTAAACTTCCTCACCTTAATGGAGGATTTAGAGAGCCCCCCTAGGGCCATGCTAATGCCACTGTGCTCCTTCTGCCATAGCCCTGTGGGTCTGCCAAGAGCTGAGGGTGCTGTGGATCTGCTCCCTCCCTGGGAGACAGAGACACTGATATTAGCAACAGGTTATCAGTGTTGCAGCCATGCTTAATATCTGCTTTTAAAAATATACTATTATTGAAATAATGCATGCGATCTTAGTTAAAACATAGCATTTTTCTGTGAATTTATATTTTCTCTGAAGTTTATTTCCCTCTCAGCTTATATTGCTTCCTAGATGCAGTGCCTTTCACTGAAGAATATTATTCTTGTGGTGCACCATGTGCATTTATGCTCCAGCTGCTTGTAGCAGACACTGTGTAAACGTGTCAGAAAGAACTCACACTCCCTCCACATGATGAAGAATGAAATCCTTCCAGGATTTCAGGTCCTGACAGCATCTGAACCAGTCTCTTCCATGGCCCAAACTTATGGGTATATAGCCAGAGATAAAAGAGACACCTTTCTTCTTACATGCTTATTATTCCCCTTGAAAATAATATGAATGAAAAGGAATCAGATCATTCATCAGCTCTGATAAGCTCTGTGTGACACAGATCACATCTGAATGAGCAGTAGCTGATAAAATACTGGTATTTGAAGACAATAGCAGTTCTCTTTTATAGCATCAGATATCCTTTTTGTGCTTTCCACCAATATTCAAGCAGATTAATTTTTTTATCTTTTGTTTGTTTGTTGTGAGGTTTTTTGGTTTGTTTCCTTTTGGGTTTTTTGTTTGTTTGTTTTTGGTTTGGTTTGGTTTTGTTTTGGGTTTTTTTGCCAGAAAAAGCCTGTAAAATGAAAATAATGTGAAAACTCTGGTGGTCTTACCAGTGAGACTGAAAGACTGAAACCTCTTTTATGGTCTTGGAAATAGTTTTTAGTCTGGGAGAGAATAGATATGAATTCTATGACCAATTACACAGATCACATTTCATGTAATAACCAAATTGTAAACAGTTCCATAGTTGTCATCTAATTCATGAACAAAAAAATAGTTGAACTGTGAAAGCAAAGTTGTGTGTTTCCACAACTTCCCAGTTGTGTTTGACAGCTAGAAGAGGAAAGCATTGGTCTTGATTACAAACACAAGACACAGCCTGCAAGAACAGCACAGAGATTCTAAGCCTGGATGGGAATACTGTCAATTTTCATGGAGCAGTATTTTCAGTGCTCAACAGTTTGATCTTTCGTCCATTTTGGATTGGCCTCTTTTTTTCTTTTTTAATGTTGAGGTAACCTCTATAAATGAGGAATTCCTCACCTATGAGTAGAGAAATATAAAAGTATTAATGACCATCAGATGAGAAACAGATGAAGGACTCTTGAAGCCAAATATTCACATCTCTGTGACAGGGATCTAGCCAGCATAAGCACATAATTTGCATCTACATTTTTGGCACCTAATGAAATAGTCTTTTTAAAGTAACCACCTAATTTCCCTATTGACAAGTAGATGCCTTTGAAGGTCTCCCAGGGAGGTATGCTCTGTGGAACAGAAGCACCTGAATCTCTCTCCATCAGATGAATAGGAAACTCTGGCAATATTTGTCTCTCTCAAGGCACCTATTTGTCAGTGGCTGGAGCCTCTCAGTCACTGACCAGGAAGCCTAAATTTGTTCTAGCAACCACCTCAGCTCTGCAGCCTGCAGCCTCCCCTACCTGTTTGCTGAAACAAAATGGTGTTTAAGATATTGTATGAATGCACAGACACGAAAAGCTTTGTCAAATCAATGTTAGTTTCAAATATGTCAAAATTCAACTGCTGAAGAGAGCACCCTAACTGATACCATAATGCTCACATGCATTATTCCTTTTTTCCTTTCACAGCCAAGAAGCTTAAAATACTCAAAAGCATTAATTGAAAGAGGGTGGGTAGCCATTACTGCCTTTTATGCCCATTGATATCTATTTAAATGCCTATTTATGTATTTATAGGACAGGACCCAGCAAATACACACAGACACACAAAAGTACAAACTCATATATTCATGTTGCTGAAATTACATAGCAAGTCTGGAGATTAGACCAGAAATAGAATCCAGATCTCTTGATGCAAAACCTTTTGCTTTAACCATTTGAGAATAGATCCCCCTAGCCTCACAGACTGTCAGATTAAAATGAAAGAGGAAAAGAATCACAGAAACCTCAAATCAAAGCATGAAATTGAAAATCTGTCAGATCCATACAATGAAAATTCTCTCCAAAGGAAAATTCCGACACAATCATATTTTCTCATGAAATTGGAACTGGAAATAAGGTCATACTGAGGGGAAAAAAAAGAATAATATTAAGAAAAAACCCTCCAGAACAGCATCAGCCACTTCAGTAAGAGAGTCTGAAGGGTTTTGACAAGTACTGTGTCTAAGCCAAAAAACCCCAGGGCTAGATCTTCCACAAAAATCAGAAAACTTAAAGGGACATTGTCAAAGTTGGTAGACCAAACATTTGAGCTACTTTAAACTCAGAGTAATACATGAGAAGTCATCTTTCTCTTTACTAAAAAGAACAGCTGAAAGATATTTATGAAGAATATGGTGACATAGTTTGCATATTTATTTTCTAACTAAGGATAACAGGCTATGCAACCTTTTTTTTTGGCTTGGTTTTAAAGCCTTGCTTACATTATAGGTTGAAAGATTACTTTCTAATTAAAAATTAGGGGTTTTTCTCCTGTATTTATACTGAGAAAGTTATGGAGAAAGTCAAATGAAAAAAAGTAAGTCAAAATGGGACACAGAGAGGGGGCAGGAGGGGGAAATGTTTATTTTTAAGTGCAGCATGGCATCATTCTGTTATAAAAATCTGGTGCAAACTGATTTTCTGAAGTGCTGAGAACCTACAGAGCCTTTGAATTCATCAGGAGATCTGAGTACTCAGCTGACTCCTTGGGAAATCAGGCCACGTTTCTTTAGCTCCTCAACCCTGCAAGAATTTCTTCACATGTCCAATTTACCATACATGGTTACTCCAGCTGGACTCAAAGTGACTTCATGGTGGCTTCATTGTTGCATGTGCAGAGCTTAGTGGCTGAATATCCAAATGAGATTGCACAGATGTAATTAATCTGCTTAAAGATGAATAAAGACTGAAGCCAGCAGTGTGAGAGGATCACTTGGCTCCAGTTAATGCAGGAAACAGGTACTTAGTGGGCACAGGCCATCCCTGGCAGGCCCAGCACACAACCCCAAGTGCCAAAGCACTGAGGAGAATGTGTGCAGCCAAACAACTGCAGGAGGTCACAGTGGATCCCACTGACTTACATCAATATCCTTTTTTTGGATTTTGAAGTGCTTGCTGTAGCATTTTCTGCCACATCTGTAAGGAGGGTCAGTACCTCAGATGTACATCTCAAAAGCCACTGTGCTAAACAAGATTAGACAAGGGTTTTAAAATTACAGTATTGCTGAATAATCTGACAGCATGCAGTTGGTCCAGTTGTTACTATTGAATTAGTAAACATGCAAAACAGCATTTGCACTGGTTGGTACCTTGCATATTTATCCACATTTTCCTTGGGATCCTTTTTCCACAATTGTCTAGAACAATTTTTTTCCTAAATTGTCTAGAACAATTTAGGTTGTGAGCCCATTTACACTGTGGGGACATTTATTTAAGGAAGACCAAAGCCTTCATATTAAAATAAGATCTGTGGTGGGACATTGCATTTTGGCACTGCAAGCCTTCTGTATCTTTTTTCCTTCTTCACTGAGAAGACAGCAGTTTCCTAGAAGCTTGCCTGGCTCCTGGCCAGCAGTCTCTTCTCCACTAGTGGGTTTTTAAAACAGGAGCTGGAGGTTTAAGCAACCTCCCTATTTCCCATGGCAGCTTCAGCCTGCAGACATCCAGGTGATGTGGATGTGGCCTGCAGAGTCATCCTGCTGATCCTGTGGTGAATATTCCAAGCGGAGCAAAGCTGGCCACTGGAGAGACCATTGGCCAAGCTGGTGTCCATCCTGTGCCAGTGGCCAAGGGACAACTGATGGGATGAGTGACACTGACAGAGTGTGTAGCTCAGCTCAGCTCAGGGAGTACCTCTGAGCATTGAGAGGGATGCCCTCATCTTTTTAAAGTCCAAAACCCGTTGCCAGGCTGTGTGAGAAGGCAACAGCACTGCCCAAAGCTGTGACTTAGCAGTGAGGTGCACCAGCAGGAACTCCTTGACCACAGCACTGCAGAGACACAGAACAGCAAGCTCAGGTCACAGAGATCTTCTCCAGGGGGTTGAGACTGACTGACACCCATCCCCTTGGTTTCCAGTCTCAGATTCCCTTTTGCTACCAGGAAAACTGATGGAGGTCTTGTTCCTGCCTCAGAGATGTAGGCTTCAGTCAATCACTCAGTGAGAAAGTACTTCCAAGAAAAGATCTCTCAAGCTTGAAGCTGTCCCACTTCACATGTAATCAGTAAATATTAATTAGGCAAGGAAGAGAGGTAAAAATAACCCACTCACCATGGAGATTTTTTATGAAACTTACAGATAATTTTTTTGAAGTGGTGCCTGGATCCACTTTCTTCTCACCAAATAAATGTCAAATTCTCTGTGATGAGAAGAAGCTATTCTTCCCTGCATGGTCCATTTCAAGGCAGGGCTGAATTTGATTCCCTCAGGCTCTCAGAGGATGAATTGAATGCAGATCCAGTATTTTTGGGGTAGTCTTCAAAAAGGGACTCTTTCCACCCCATAGCTAGAAGGCAGCCCCAGACATCTCCTCCTTTCCAAAGCAAGTGCTCATATTCTTTGCCCACTCAACTCTCTTGTTTGGAAAAACAGGAAACAAAAAAAAACCAAGGAGGATGGGCTCTGAGTGGAGGAAGACCAGCTGGAACCAGTGCTGCTGCTGCTGCTGCTAAGTCTTGTGAAGGGATCTTGCACACAGAGTTCAACTTGTGGGTTCCTAACCAGTGCCAGCTGGGAGGATTTCTTTGCTCTGTGGGTATTTGAGGAGGGTTCTTGGTAAGTCCCTGTCCTAGACCTAGCCAGGCTGTCTTCCTCAGCTGGTGAGCTGTGCATTTACAAAGAAGCATGTATTCCACTTGAAATTACTTTTCTTCCTCTGTGAGGAGTAAATGATTTACTAAAGACTGTCTTTTTCCTAAATGCAATTCTATCTGTAGAGACATAGGCATGGATCAACTCATAGCTCACAATTCACACAACATCACAAATACATTTCTTTGTGTGGACCTAATTGTCAAGTCAGATTTGGAGGATAAATTCAGAAAAGTACAGAGTGATTTTTCATGGATATTTTCATATCATCACTTTTGTTAAAATAGCATTAATTTCCTGCTAACCAACAAATGGAGATCAACTGGGAATTATTGGCTGAAATAAAAAAACAGATATCCATGATTTGTCAAGTCATGCTGGAAAATAGCAAAGAAGGACAGAAAGAACAGTGTAGCTGAGTCTGAAGCCAGGGAATGCAGAGAAACCTGGATTTTCTAAACCTTAGGAGTATGTCAGGATATACAGGATATGACAGGATATTTAGTCATGTTGTTGTAGTTCAGCAATCCTATCTATGGCTGTAGTTCAGGTTCTCTTGCAGTAAAAATATATGAAACAAGTACCAAAGAAGGTACTTGGACTTTATGAAGGTCTTAAATAAAGTTGACTGAGAGACCAAGAGATAAATTGTGCTGAACTTTGGGAATGGGTTTATTTAATTTAATATTAATCTGGATCTATTGTTTTTCTCTCCTCGGTCATTTGTCATTGGGATCATTTGCATAAGGTTCACCAGATGAGGGTGAACCATCACTCCCAGATGATGGGAGAAGAGCAGTGCCACTGTATGTGGTGTCATCCACCTCTCTGCTGCAAGCAGAAGGATCCTTTATGACATTATAATTGTTTCTGAGTAATTAACAGCATACCCCAGACACAAGGGACAAGAGCAAGCCTACCTTATAAAGCTGGTTTTTTAGAAGTATTTTTGGCTTCTGGAACCTTTAGGATTTTCCTGTGGGGGCAGGGATCCCTGCAGGGGGAATTTAAGTCTGATGATGACTCTGTTTTTTCTGGGCCTTAGAGGGTCTGTTCATTTTAATCTGATTTTAATTGATTTCTTTGAAGAAAAACACCAAAATTCACATTTTGATCTTGACCTAGATCGAGATCAGTGAACCTAGTGATCAGTGTTTAGTCTTCAGTCAGTGAAGTCACTGATTGGGGTGAGTGGCAGCAGAGCTTGACAATTTTCATGCAAAATTTCTGTAGTAATAGATATAAACAAAATTACTATATATGAATATTTCTTTTAAAATGTTATGCAGTAACATAAAACACACAACCAGAGAACACAAATTCTGTTTTCCTCTTCTGAAACAAAATATGATAATAACTTTTGAAGTATTTTCTCAGTTAAAGAGAAACTTGCTGCTCAGCAACAGGGTTTCAGCATCCAGAATCATAGTCCAGTGGCTGCTGGTGAGAGTGGGGATAGCAAAAAGGTATTTAACCCCTCTGTAGTCAGCCAACAAAGTTCAATACTCCAGAAGTCCAAATGCCTTTGGATTTTCAGACTTGCAGCTGCAGAAGCCACGTGGTTGTTGGTCTTGGAGCAGACCAGCCCATTTGGTCCACAGCCCCTGTGGTCAGCATGTGCTCCATTTGCTCCAAGAAAAGCTACAGTTCAGACTTGGGGTCTTCAGACCAGGAGCCTTGACAGGATCCCACGGGAAAGCCTGTGGCACTTTTTTGCTACTCTTTGGTGTAACACTTATCCCAGGGTAAGAACCTCACTTACCTTGCACCACCTACCAAGGAAGGTGCCTTTCCCTGCAAGTCAGAATATTCCAAAGAGGGTAGAAATGTATGTAACATCCCTCCAGTTGTGGGCACCCCATGGGCAGCCACATTGCTCACAGGTGACTCCCACTGCAACACACACACCCCAGAGGCTTCTGGACAGCCACTGGGACACTGTGGCCTGTGTGTGGGAGGATACTGGGGTCTGGAGAGAGCCCACAGAGTTCTGCTAACCAGGATTTCACTTCTCAGTCCTCCAGACAATGATTGCTCTCACTGCCAGCCAAGCAAACACTGCATGCTCCAAAATGGAAATGGATGTTAGCACTGGAGACGGTCAAACGCTCCTTTCATTGGCTCAGGAAAAATAAATGTGAAAATATTTTTGAACTTTTTATCTTAAATTGCCAAGACTGAGGCAAAAATTTTGGCATTTGTTTTTGTGTGGGTAGACCTCTGCAAATGTCAGGCAGTGAGGAGGTTTCTGCACAGCTACTGAGCTGAATGAGACCATTTGAGAGGGCACAGCTTACAGTCCTTCTGTAGAACTTCAAACACAGGCTCTACTTTTCTGAACAGGAAACAGTTCTTTCAAGCCAAGAGGCTGTTCACAGTACAGAAGTTTAAACATGAGTGCAACTTCTGCATGACCAGGTCAGAAATTACTATCTGAGAAATGTTGCTGGCATGTTATAATTAGCAATTGTTAAGAAAAGGGCTTAGAGATACAATCACAGCTCTAACATCAAGGATTATTCAACAAAATAGAGACAAAAGAGGAATTATTTTTCTTTTATTGTATTTCTCAGTGCAAGAATTAATAAAGGACTCTACATTTTTTCATCATTTTCCCACAGTCATTTATGATAATCTCTTGGAAGAATCAAACCAAAGCGTCAGTCCTCACAGGAAAAATTTGCCAACTCATGCATTTTGTTTGTTAGGTAGAGTTGTTGATGTGGGCTTAAGACAGTGCCACAAAATGAAGTTCACGTCTGACCTTTGAGAAGTCAAAAGTGGTTTGGGGAAACTGCATATAAAATACTTAAAATGTTTTCCTAAAGTGTACCCCTAAAGCAGATAATGAGATTCTAAATCCAGCAGTTACAGTGAGTCCTGTACATCAGACTCAAGTCTGTAGTTGCATTTTTGAATCACCCAGGGGGGAAAAAACAACCATGTTTTTGCAATATGGGTCAGAAACACTAATTAGCTGGAATTGTTTCTCATGATCAGTAACTCAGCAGTTCTCCTTCTGCCTCTGTTAGAGAACTGAGTTGAAGAGTGGTTGCATTAAAATAGCAACAAACAACATCCAAATTCTAAACAGCAGTCAGGCTTAAATTTATCTCCCGTAGTGCTTCCTTGTGACAGAGGCGATGACAGCGTCGATTAGATAGGGCTGGCACTTCACACCGTGTGTCACTCCTCATTATCTGATGAGAGTCCCTGCAAGAGGCAGGTGCTGGGGAATGAAAGATTAGGTGCAGCTCGTGTAATCAGGCTAAATCCCTCACTACCTTCACCGAGCGATAATGAAATATAAGCAGCTTTCTCCTTTCCACAGATTCTTCCCCACTTTTGCTGTGCTCGTGAGTCTGTGGGTATAATTACCCCAGCTCATGGCAGAAACCAGCATTTCCAGGATGAAGGTGGTTCTAGACTGCAGACCTGTATTCCAGACAATTTCTGTTCTCCCAGGAATATGTACAGCCCTAATCATGCAGCCTTAAGCCAGCCTGCAGAAGTGCCCCTCCCTCCCTCTCTCCCTCCTGTGCAGATGTTTGAGCTTTTCCTCAGTTTTAGCAGATCCTCTTTAATTCTCCCTAATGACTCTCTCACTCTCCAAAAATACGCAAATGGATTTTGCAAGTGAATGAACATAATGAAAAAGCAAGGTGTGAGGCTTGGAGACACAGTCTGGATTTTGACACTTGCTGCATTTTTCTAATACCTCTTAGTGTGCTAATCAATGTTTGGCAGCATTGCTACTAGAAATGAAGTTCCAGTAATGAGATCTAGCAAACTTCATGGAAAAAAGACAGTAATCTTTCAGCGCCAATTACTGCTGAGAACTTCTTGGGCTTTTTGCACCCTTTCAAAAACAAATCACTCCTCAGATTTGAATTGAGAACACTGGCTTTTTGGGAGAGAGCCAGGTCATGCTGAGTAAGACTCAGACACCTGGCTATGGGAAGGGATTCATGTATGCTAGACACAGAAAAAAAATAAAATACACAGCTAGCTTTGGGTAGGAATCAACTACCACTTGCTGCCTTCTTGGAGTGTCCCAGACAGAGGTTGTCTGCAATCACCTCTTCTACAGAGATATTTGTGGGAAGCCATGAAGGTGGCAACTGGAGTCCCTGCATGAAAATTACAGACCACAGGGAAGTGAATGGGCAAACCCAGAACATTCTGTACTTGCCAGCAGTCACAGGTGCAGGTTACAGCTGGTGAAATGGCAAGTGTGATGAGAGTGTTTCACTGGAGGGCTGGGACGTTAAAGAGGAAGAGGAGCAGAAAATACTTCTATCAAAGAAAACAGCCTAAAGCCCGTGAGGGAGAAGCACAGTGGTTTGTGGGGAAGGTAAAGAACAGCACAAAGGTGGTGGCCAGAGGCATCCGGAACCACTGGCCACAGTCAGCACCTGTGGGCACCTCTGCTCTGTTGTGCCAACAGAGTCCCACACCACTGACCATAAAGTTTAATTATGGCTGGATGAAGCACTGGAGGATGCACTGTGGAAGGATTGTGCTGCTGGGAGCTGAACCCCAAGTTCATTTTGACTTTTTTGTCATACTAAATGTTAATCTGTAAGATCCACATGGCCACTGTGGATGGATGGTCCCCACCATGCTGTCCCTGGTGTGACACTGTGGCAGCAGGCAGAAGTTAAACTGCCTGGTTGAAATGCCTGTCTAAGCATGCCAACCTTCCCAGGAGCTCAGGTGTGCCAACAGGCTCCTTCCAGAGACTGAAACCCAGCCAGAGGCTCCTGTTCTCTGCTGGTGTTCTGGATGTTTGGCTGAAAGAAAAAAGGATGCTCCTGTTTTACACTGTGGAGAGGTAAATAACTACACTTGGTACAGTGTTATGCCTGAGCCACGATTTGGGAGGAAGAAGATTTTTCCATGTCACTCTGAGTCACCTCATGCCCCATGTAGTGGGCTCAGAGGAACATCTTCCCCTCCCCAGCAAGAGGCCATGGCCTTGTGCTCACTGGGAGGCAGGCAGGACTTGGCAGCAGCTGATGCAAACTTTCCCAGACTCCAGGGGATAACATTTAGTCACACAAAAATCCCAGTTGGTTCCTTCATACTTAAACCCCTGCCCTCTGCAGTTGAAAAGTTAATTTGGGAAAAATGGCTGGATGACAAAGCAAGGAAAATATGGTACAACAGTCTTAATTTTATTTTTAACAATTGTCACTGTTGAAGTAATACTGGACATAAGCCTTATTTAGTACTCTACCATTTGATCTTCGTGGTTACAAAACATGTGTTCCTGTCTACTGAAGATGAAAATAGGGAAAAAATTACACTGCTGACTGTCTGCTCAGGAATGGGACTTGAGCAAGAGGAATGCATCAAGCAAAATATGTGTTTTTATAAGTAGAAATTTCTTTTTTTTTTTTTTTGCATTGAAATCCAGTAACTTCTACTCTGCATCATTGCTTCTCTATGTGACAATTGGAATATTGCTGAGTATTTTTAGTGTTGTGCTAATTGCACCTGACACACAAAAAGAATATTACTTGTTTGGCATTTATTAAATGTCACTGGTTTTCCAGTCTAGAAACCTGACCCATCAGCTGAACACCTCTGAGTTCCTCTGAACTCTCACAAGGCACCAGGCCAGTTACTGCAACCTTCTCAGGACAGGAATCTGCCTCTGCTGCACGTGCAACCACTGTGATACCAGAACAACCCAAGCCTTTGGAAACTGTGCTTAGGCTAGGCTTATGAGAAGAGAGGAACCACTTCTGCACTAAGGCATACTTGTTACTGATCAAGCTGAAAAAACCACTCCTGAAACAATCCCTGAAACAGGAAAACATTACTGCTCCACTTTCCTAAAATGTCACATGCAAGTAGTTCTTCTGATGGCTTGATTGTCTTGTTTACAGAGAACAGTTCACCACCACTGTAGAAAAGCAGACTAGCAAGCAGACATACAAATGTCCCAATGTACAAATCAGCAAGTAAAGCCCCTTTTCTACTGTCAAGAGGTGGAATAGGCAGATATCCACTCTTCAGGCCTTATTTCACTGCCACGTCATGATCCTGAAAGTAAATATAAAGTAAATATTTTTCCAGGGTAGGTAATAGAGATGTTCAAAAGTCAGAGTATGGGAAAGATAATGATAGTTCTTTTTTGTCTGCACAGGAAGGTAAGTCTTCTCTCCAGTTATGAAAACATATTAGATGAATGAGCATTTGACCACTCACAGTTTGAAGTCTTTCTGTTACTCCAATGATGCAGCGGGTGGGAAAAACATCCACGTCTTGAGCAAAAGTCACAATGTGCTCACATGAAAGTCACTTTTAGAATAATTTGTATGGATACACAGAATCTCTATCCCACAAACAGATGTTTGGGATCTTGAACAATGAGCTGTGGCTCAGCATTCATTCTCAGTACATGAGCATGAAATCCCAGAAGAGCAGGGAGCTGGCAGTTGTTGTAAGCTTTGTGGCATGTCCAGTGGAGGCAAAGAGCCTGCAAGTTTCTAGTGGCCTCTTACAAAGCTGTGGAAGAGAAAAACAAAATCAAATGTATACAAGAGACTAGTGGAGAGGGCACATTTTTGCAAAAATTTTCTAAAAAGGTCCTCAAGACTAATTGTATGAAGTGATTAGAAAAGCGTAACAGCCTTTAAGATATGCTCACCACTTCTCAGAGAGAAATGAGTTTGAATTGGCTAAATCCAGTGCAGTGCTCTGTCCTTCAGCTGAGTAAAACTTGGTATTAGCCCAAGTACACTGCATATTGTGTACAGGATGCCCATGGAACAGACCATAAATCACTCTGTGTGCATAAAAAATGGAAGCCAGATGAAGAAGTGCAAAACTTGGCCACAGGTGTCAGGCTCTGATTTGCCTAGCAGAGATGGTCCAGCCCAATATGTGTTTGATTAGCCTCAGAAGTGCAAGGATTTGGGTTTCAACAAAGCAAAGTTCAGTGCATCAGTCAGACTGAGGACAGTCACATTTCTGGCCTTTTCTTTCTTCTGTCTTTTAATTTAGAGCCGACTAACACAAAAGACTCCTCCGTGTCCTTTGCAGGACCCTGACATGAAAACCACCTCCAAATCTTCCCTGCCATCTGAGGGAGACGTATAGAGGGAATGAAGGGATGGATGATATGTTGTTGGTGTGTGAGTGAAAAAGCAGCTGCAAATTGCTGTGCTTGGGGTTGATTTGGAGTGCTGACTCAAAACTGCCGACTGTGGCAGCTGACAGCAGCACTGCCAAATCCACAGGGACCAGACCCCAAGGAGGGAGCACCCAACCTGGCCCAAGGGCTCTCTGTCTTACCCAGCCTGCTTTCCCACATGGCTAATGGGCTTTCATAGCCTCTAGCTGTTTGTTTATCTTCGGGGTGTCTAATTGTTGTTATGGTAATACCTAAAATTTGCATTCCAAAACTCATTTTGTCCATACCTACTCAATCGTCTAGACAGCCCACACTGGAGGAGAGAAATTATCCATACTACTGAAACTGCAGCCTGGATTCCTGGCTTTTTATTTTTTAGAACTAGGCAAACACAAAGTACTTGTCCTACTTTCTAGTCAGTAAGCTGAAATTCAGCATGTTTAATTATAAATCAAATAATTGACTACAAAGCTATTGTGGTATGGCCCTCCATGCTGTTGATGGTATTAATTGCAAACTGTTACATGATGTGCTTCAGTAACAAAGAATGAGCCCTGAAGTAGCAGAGGAAATGTCCTATTTTGACTCTATTTTTACAGTCAGGATGCAGGAAATTTTCTGGTGTGTCCCTCCTCTCCACGATGGACATGGACAAGAGAACTGTAGGCCACACAAGATGCCATTGGGGCCCATGCTGTGTTCAGAGGGACAGCCCAGCAGCTTGCTGCAGACTGTTCCTGCTGCCCCTTCCTCAGGACCCACTCTCAAGAGAGTCATGTTCCTCCCAATAACCAAAGAGGAGCTTGCATGGCTCATCCTGGAGCTGAGGATGAGACAGACCATGGTGTGTGTACAGAGCACTCTCATCACACCAGATGGAACCCCTGGATGGCAGTCATGAAGGGGAATGACTAGAGGTTAAAGCTCACAGTGCCCATGGTGTTTTCATTGCTTGAGAAAGCAGGGGCTGCTCTCTCCCTGCTCTGGACACAAGGATCCTAATAGCCCCACTCCCCTGTTAAAAAAAATAATGAAGTAACAGCTCTTGATTCCAGGGCATGTAAAAGAGTCCCAGGGGAGCTGGAGTCTTTCCTTCTCTCAGGCCTTCCACTGGTGTCAGGCCCAGGGTGGGCACATATTGAATCTTCTGGGAAATGGTGACACCTGCTTCTGCTGGACTAGACCACCACCCTGGAACAGACTGCCCAGAGGCATTGTGGCTTCTCCATTCTGGGATACACTCAAAACTGAAATGGGCATAACCCTGAGAAACTTCTTCTAACAGGAGTTGCTCTGAGCACGGGGCAACCTAAAGCCCCCTCCACACTGGTTTTTGGGGGCATTTTACAACCTTGAAAGTTCTTCACAAAGCAGAGAGTAGGGGTGTTTTCACTGAATTGTGTCTTCAGTGGTGAGAAAGAGACACAAGTTTGGGTCCTTATGCACAACAGCACCAGGCAGCAGCTTCTCTGTCAGCTCCTCCAGAGGTCCTGCTTGCTCCTCTTCATTCATCTCACCCTCCTCACCAAGCACCCCACTAGGCTGGTAAGTATAATCCGGAGGAAGACTTTGGGAAGTTCCTTGTACGGTATCTTGAGCACATTGAAGTAAGAAAAACAAATGAGCTTTTCCCTCGGCAGATTAACATGAACCAGGAATGATCCTCACCTGCACTGGAGCCAGGACCCACCACATGCTCAGTTTGGGCCAGCAAGTGCTGATGAGGAAGGGGCATCAGCCCTCCAGTGCCCCAGGAGGATGAGGAGGTTGGGAGGAGGTGGGGAGGTGTATGCTTATACAAAAACATCTCAGAAGTAAAAGGCCATGCTGGTGACAGGTGTTTTCTAATGAGGACAGGTCCAATTTCAGCAGATCAGGAGAAGTGAGGAGGGGAGAAAAATTGTGTAGCCAGAGAGGCATAGGACCTACTAATAGGAGAGAGAAATTGCAAATCTCTTTTCTCCTTTTCTGCCCAAAACTCTGCTCATCCCTGTAAATCTGTACCTGGATAGAAGGCCTTCCCAGAAATTGCTGTAGATTTATTTGACTTCTTTTTCTTTTCATTCCCAGTGGGATGGAAAGAAAATAATAATAAAAGATACTAATGGGAAATAATAAAGAAAAAAGAGAGAAATGAAACCCTGATGCACCAGCTGCTCACCACCCATTGGCTTGTGCCCAGCCCATCTCCAAGTGGCAATCAGTCCTTTCTGGATAACTCCTTAGAAAAGAAATCTTGAAAGCTGCCACCAGGATGGACTGAAAAACCACTAAAAACACTGTCTCCTTCACCCATGGACAGGAAAATCTGGAGCCTTCCTTTGCTGAATGCAGAGACTGAGCAGACCAAATTACCTGCAGGGCCAAATAGTGTTACAGC
This sequence comes from Zonotrichia leucophrys gambelii, assembly GCF_028769735.1. Lineage (NCBI taxonomy): Eukaryota > Metazoa > Chordata > Aves > Passeriformes > Passerellidae > Zonotrichia > Zonotrichia leucophrys. The sequence continues at coordinate 17,328,227 of NC_088169.1, read as the reverse complement.
AAGTCTTTGGGCAGAATAAATATAAAATCCTCCAAGTCAGCTACGACATATTTCAGGCATATTTAGTCATTGAAGCTGAATATCCCCAGCTGTGTTAAACTGTTAAGCTGTTGAGTTTCCGTTTCCAAACCACCAACAAAAAGTAAGCTAAAATAGTCTTGCTGTGCCTGCTCTTGCCTAGCATTGCTGAGGAAAATGAAACTTAAAGCCCAGATCATTTCATGTTTCTTGGAAAATCACCCAAGTCCTTCACATTGATGATATGTTCCAGTACCTTCCTGCTAGAGAAGTTATTTATTTAGCAGTGTCTAGGATGTGAATCCTTAAATAAGGACAAGTGAGCAACTATTTTATTGTATTACAGGTTTTCTTTGACCTTACTCTGCTAGGCTACTGATGTGGCTGTGCTGAACAGACCTGTGCTCAAGGAATAGTTTTGGTCCTGCATTTCCTTAATGAGAGAGATCTCTTTTCCTTTCTCTTGCATGCAACAGCAGTTTCTAGGCAGTTTTGACTTAAAACCCTCTATTTTTATATGACTAACTATAGCAGCTAATCATTTATAAAGCTAAATGGTTGAGATTATTGTGAGAACTTGAAATCCAATCTCCATTTTTTTAACTGAACTGCAGCCTATGCATGCATGAAGACAAAAGCTCAGAGTGTGTAAGAGGGGAATCAACAGGGCCAACTAACAGACAGATCTGTGATTTAGGGTTAATATGGAGGAGTAAAAATCTTCCTGAGCTTTTGTGTTATTTTGGTGTGAAGTGTTTATGGGGGAGAGATGTTTTCCCCTCTCTCACCCTCCCTGGGCACTGGTCTGTGAACACCCTGTGCCAGTGTCCTTCCAGCTGTCACAGGCGTGCTGGAGGCAGGTGATCCTCTGCCAGTGAATACTGATTCATTGGGGTTTTTTCTTGATGGGTGGCTTTTTGGCAAGGTCACCTTGTGCTGCAGGGTCCATGGGTGGCAATTCAGGGAGTCTGGATGGCCCAAGGCCGCTGGAGCTGTGCTGAAGCAGGGTGGCTGCAGGTGAGGAGAATAAGGAGGAAGAGGAAGAGAAGAGGAGAAGGAAGTGAGGATTCAGGCCTGAACCCTGCTTCCAGGCAGCAGTGGCCTCCTGTCTGCCAGGGACGTGGCAGAGATGCCAGCTGCAGAGCTCCCTGTCCCCTAGAAAAGGAGGAGCCCAAGCTCTAGTGGGGTCCAGTCACTGCTGAAGCAAGAGCCCTGTGTAGGGCTCACTCGTTCATTCCACAGTGCAGCAGTGGGTTTTTCTTTTCCAGCCATATTTCTCTGAAGCTCCAAGAGCAAGTGATGCTGGCCACTGTGCTGTGTGAAGAACTACTGCTGTGATAATATGGATATAAGGATATAGATAATTACCATAACCTTTCTTTATTAATCTCAGATTAAAATCCTAAGTAATTTATATGCAAATTAGCTGCTTTGATTATTATCCTGACAAATGGCCAAGCTGGCCCTTGGCATGGCAGATCTGGCTATTGTCCTTGTCAGCTATGCTGCTCTTGGGCCATTGGCACTGCAGGAAATGGTGCTGAAAACTCCTCAGCTGCCTCCTAAACTCTCACAAGGATGCAAAACAAGCCCGTGCCAGGAAGTAGTGGGAGGAACCCAACAGCTCCCTGGCTGGGAGAGCTGGGTGAGACCTCTCCCTTTCCCTCTTGACCCAAATAACCCATGCATTGTCAGCACAATGTTTGGGGGGCTGCAGACTAGGTCACAAGTGCTGGATGGCTTCTGAAGGATGCTCCTTGTACAGCACCAAGGGATGAAGCTGGGGGCAATTTTCTTTTTCTTACAAACTACTGCAGGGTAACTTACCTCTTTGGCAATTTTCTCAGCCATGAAAGTGAGTGGGTAGCCCAGCTCTTTCTCAGTTGAGTGCAAAGACAGGGGAAAAATACACAGCTAGAGCCTCATGAAGGCAAAAGAAATTATTAGCTAATTATTTTTTTATACCTGTGGCTAAGGAGTTCAAGGTAAACTACTGAGTAGATGAATTTAGTTTTGTTAGCTGAAAACACAAATACTCATCAATATTTTTCAGAGTAAAAAAAAGGTTTTGAATGACAGATTATATCCTTCCAGGCCCTTCCTGGGGACAGCTGGAGAGAGTTAATTCTAGAGGCTGAGGCAAGCCTGTGATGGTTGTTGCCATCCTTCTGCAATGCCTGGAGATTATCAAAAGGCATTAATTCCCATTGTCTGTAAGGCAGACTACACCATTCCTACATATCTCAACAACAGTGATGAACCAGCCAAAATCACCTGAAGACTGCTGGGGCCACATCCTGAGCAGTGCTCTCCTGCAGGGTGCAGTGGCAGGGCCAATGTAAAGGGCCTTGGTGCTTGGTGTGAGCAGCAGGTCTGAGACCTGACAACTGTTTTACATTGCAGATATCAGTCTCTCTTCCCACAGACTTCAAGACATTACATCCAGAGTAATAATCCTATTTAGGGCTTGCTTGTTTTGCTATTTAGTGTAATAACTTTTTTTTTTTTAAAGGAAAACTTTCCTGCATTTTGAAATGAAAACATAATGGTAAGATAGGAAGTAGCAACCAGAAACACAGACTTCAAATCACACTGCAAAAAACCCACATTAAATCTTGTAGTAAATGGGCTTGGCTATTCAAAAATTCTTTCATATACTGGAGGGTTTTCTGTGAAAACCCCCTGCTGTGCTCTTAAAAGCAAAACTACAGAATTTCTGAGTGTTTGGACTTGCTCCAAATTGTGCTATTGAGATAAAAATGCTTTAAAAAATAAAACCACTACTATTTTATCTTATGCTGATAATATGATCTAATTTGATTGCTGTTTTTTACCATTGACTGCATAAAGTGAATTAGACTGCCTAAAAGGACAGGAAAATCGATCACTGGAAACAACTGAAGCAGGTAGTCCTTAAGGAAATAATGTCTTAATTCCCTAGGCACTTCCCTGGGAAGGAAACACAATAGTACTTTGTGAGGGCTGAGCTGGTGAATAGAAACATCCTTTTTTTTTTTTTTTTTTCCTCTTTTTTCCCTCCATATGGGCACTGAACTGGGAAGTTCCTGCATAAAACTGCAACACCAAACTTGAGAGCGGCTTTGGAAGACTTCAGAGCTGAGCTGCTTGATTTCCCATCTGTTACCAGGGTCAGAGCTGTTCCTGGGAGCTACATGGCAGCTTCAGAGTTACATTGAATAAATATTTCAAAAAGGTTTTACATGGAAATACATGAGAAAATATACCTCCCCTTCTAAGATGTTTGACAGTGTATTAAACACTTTCCACTGTCTCAGGAAAGCCCAGCAAGCACACACAGCTCAGTGCATATAGTTTGTCAAAGTCTAATGAACTCTTTAGTGGAAATTCTCTGTGGCTTTGTGGGGATTAGGCTAGCAACCACATTTGTTCTTCAAGATCAAATGAATCAGTTTCCACAGGCGACCTGACTTCCAGAGCATTTTCCTGTCAAAATTAATCTCCAAAGTAATTTGTTATCTGTTGCCTCCTTTCCACTCACCCCCCTCTCCCATGTGCATATGTGTACCTTTGGTGGATCCATCCAGGTCTCTCAGCCATTTCACAAAGTGGAGAAGCAGGAGACCACATGGCAGGAAAAGTATTTCCTATGGGGACCTCTCCTCTCCACTGGGCAAACACCTTTCTGGTTACTTCTGGTTTGCATGGCTTTACCACCCCCCTAGAAACAAACAAACAAACAAACAAAAAAAAAAGGAAAATCAGAGACTATTTTCTATAAAAGGACAAAACTATTATTCTTTATGTGAAAGGAAGAAACTCAAGCACAAAGCACATATCTTGTAGAAATTATTAATATTCCTCAGCAGTAGAGAGCTGCATTTTCCTTGTAAATTTCTGAAGAAAACTCTGACAGTCTCAGATGTAGGTAGAGATAAATCTTCCACCTGATTCTAATACACTTGGCAGCATACCCAGTGCAGCTTCACCCCCACCACCCACCTTGTTTGCTGGAAACTTGGTCCCTGTGTGGGTGCACTTGCTGAAACTCTCCTAATGTTGTTGTAGTCATGTTTCTGTGGTTGCCCTGTCTGTCACCAGAGCTGCACTGGTGCTAGGCAGAAAGACAGCACCTTTAGGGAAAGCTTCCACGTGCAGCATCTCCCTGATGTGGGACAGGTCTGAGATGGGTTAGGAGTTTTTATTACTGTGGTTTTTCTCTGTATCACTCCCCCTTATGATTTGTTTCTTTGGGCAGAAACGTTTGGTAAGGAGTTGCATTGCAGATGGGGGGCTGAGGTACTGAATGCAAGTTCTCCAGATGTTTTACTTCCTCATGGAGGCAACGGGAGATCATTGCTTTCACTTTCCATGGCTGGTCTTGGGTAAATCCCATGGTATTAGCAGGAGAGGTGGGAAGGCACACATGCATCTGTGATGCCAGGATGGGTGAGTACATGTTCCTGCACAATTGTGATGCCAATGAACTATTCCTTTTAACTGACTACAAAGCTGCAGCTGCAGATAGCAGCAGGATGGAAGGGCAAGAACCAAACTGGTTTCTGTGCAACAACCTGTGTCCTGACCATCCCTTCCCTGTGGTGGATCACAAGGAGTAAAGTATTCATGTATCAAGTGATAATGTTCAAAGAGAAACAAGCAAACACTGTAGAGCCAAGTACTCCTAAATATTCCACCATACAGTAAGGAGCAGAAGAGTTGTCAGAAAGTTTAATGACTACATCATATGATATGTCTTTCATCCTGTACTTGTTCACGTGTTTGCTTCTACCCCAATAACAACGGAACAGCTTCCCTGTTTTCAGGACAAGCTACATATCACAGAATAGAGCTGCAGAGTGGCTGTGTAATCTTTTTCACATGCTCATGCCTTCAGAACCCAACATGGCTGTTTCAAAGCTGTGCAGCAGCACCTACCACTGCGGGAGCAGCAGGATGCTGTGGCTGCCATAGTCTCTCCCTCCTGCTCCACTTGAAAGGGATTTTAGGTGGGTTAGACTGAGGCATTTCCTATAAATCCCTTCTAGGGTTTCATTTGCTGTAGTGTGGGTCTCTCTGCTTCCCACCCCTGTCATTGCAACTCCCTCTGATCTGTGTGGTCTCCAAACCACAGAACGAATTTTGGGAGAGCACAAGTTGCTGGCTTTTCTGCATGTCTCCAGAAGCCTTTTTTTGTGCACTTTTGTGGCTTGATTCAGTGCTGTACTCAAGCCTTGCTCACTGTACTTCTCATCAATGTAACCACATTTCCTGCTTCCCGTTTCTCTACACTCTCTAAGAGCAATCATCTCGTTTTATGAATGCTGATTAAGTCTTGCCCAAATTGGTCTGGAAAAGACTGTGGAGCAGAGGTGCCCTTGAATTAGTGGAGGACAGAATGACTGAGGAGCAAGCTTTGGAAAGACTGAGAGCTTTTACTTTGGCTTCCAGAGGGCCAGCGTTCATCACCTTCTCAAAAAGCTGCATAAAACTTCAACGTACTCAAGCACACACGCACACTGGAGACCCCTAGCTCTAAGACATGCCACAGGAAATATTACACTCCACATGCCATAAATTTTCTAACTACTTTTGAAAGGGTTCTGAGAGATGGTCCTGCCCAGCACATTTCAGAGTTTCTCACATGTGTCTGCACTCAGTCTGGTTGGGGGTTTTTGTACCCCTCAGGCAAATGCAGTTCCAGCTGGGCAGTTGGTGTGGTTCAGAGCTCCTTGATGGCTTACCACAGATCTGATTCCTTCTCTGCCCAACAGCAGGATCAGCTTGTACCTAAGCTGTTCACAACAGATGTTTGCCTAAGCTCTTATTCAAAAACAAACAAAAAATGATAGACATGTTACAGTTTCCCCAGCCAGTCTATCTAGTGCTTAATCATCCTTGTTATTGGAAATTTTTTTATGTTCATCCTGAATATTTTTTGCAATTATCAGTGTCCATTATTTCCCATCCTGTCATCAAAATTATTCCCCCATATTTGCAGGTAACTTGGATGTATTTAAAGATACTTATTATCTCCCTTCAGTCTTGTCTTTTCTAGACTAAACAACATAATTTCCTTCAGTCTTACTTCATAAATTGTATTTTCTAGATCTCTGATTGATTTTGCTACTTTGAAGAACTGTACTTGGGACGTATTTCTTTTTCATGCTCTTAAGAAAAAATTAAGATGTGCTTAGAACTGAATGAAATACCCTAGGCAGGGCCTTGGCAGCACTAAATTGCCACAAGGTATGTCAGATAGTTCATAAGTGATGTACCCCAGTACAATGCTTTCAGCTTCTGCAGCAGCAGAACATTGTTGCTTTCTCATGGTACAGTTACCCCTAAATCCTTCTCTGCTTTTTGGTTCTCTGTTCTGGTGTTTTATACAAGTCCTGTCTTCATATATAAACAACTTGTTATCTGAGTGACAGCAGGACAAATGGGGAATTTCCCATTGGTGGCATTGCGCCTCACCTTTTTCTGACTGCTGAAGATGAGCAAGATCCTTCCAAGTCTGTCATTAATCCTCAGCTCCAATTCAAAGCTCTTGTGATTGGTTAGGTGGTGACTCTGTTCTCCCAGCACGAGGCAGAGTGGCTGTGCAACACCAACTTTTACAGCTTTTCTCCCGATAATCTGTTCCTGGTTTCCATTGGCTCCCCCGTGCTGCCGCCTCTTGCCACGGGGGCTCAGCTCTCTGGAGCAAGAACCAGCCTGATGTTCTCTCTTTGCACAGTGCCTGGCATGACAGCATCTTGAGCCATGATTAACAATCCCAAATATAATGACAATAAAAGTAATACTGTCTTTCTAACTGAGAAGATCCAGTTTGCAACAAAATGGGAAAAGGAGAGGAGTTTATGAATGCATTTAACTCTCCTCTGTAGGTCTAAAAAATGTAATGAAAGGCAGCTTTTAAAATTGAACTGCCATTTCTTTAGGAAAATACTCTTTTGCTGAGGAGAGTGGTACATTCCTCTCTGTAAAAATGTCACATTTTCACCTGGGGCATATTCATGAAAATTAAAACTTTGCTTCTTGTTGTAAATCTTTGTAAATTTCCATGAATTTGCCCCAGGTGAAGATGTGACATTTTTACAGACAAGAATGCTCCAGTTTTGCTGAGAGAGGCAAGAAGGCCTTTCTGTTAAAAAAAAGGCAACAACAGCTTTCTGCTTGTGAAAAATATCTATCCCTTTTACTGAAAAACAAGAAGAAAGGGAAAAAGGAGTTGAGCTGTTGCAAAGCCGTTTTTCTATTCCCCACCTTCTGATCTGCTTTTATGACTAACTACTGTGCTCAAAGGCAGAGAATGAAATGTAACCATGCATTGAATTTACAAATCCACTTTAGAAAAAAGACTTCATTTTCTGCTGAGAACTGGTAACTTTGCAATTAAGGTGTCATCTTTTCTGGCACTAATGTTGTTATATATCAGTGGTTATCATGAATCAGCTACTACAACTCTCATTCATTCAAAACTTCTAAAATGGATGCAACATACAACCATGAAAGAATCTATCAAATAATGTAAATAATTTTGGAATTAGGAAAATAACAAAATGAAAGTCTAGTGCATTCTGTAAGCTTTTTTCCATTTCTATAATTGATTATTCACTCTGTCCCTGACATGGTACAGACACTTTAACCTTTATGGCCAAAGTTGCCAAAGGAGAAGGGGAGTTATGGGTTTGATTGGATGAGAGAGAGCGAAGTAACCCTTGTCAGCCCATTTTCTTGACTGAGCCACCCATGGGAAAGAGGAGTCCAAGGGGGTGATCATGGTAATGTGGTAAAGAACAGGCTGCCCCAGGATGCTCTTGGGCATACCTCTCTGACAGTCTGGTGCAAGCTACTTTATGGCCATTAATTAACATATCATAACTGGGGGTGGGCTCTCAAGGTTTTCACAGAACAATTTGTTTGGAAGGCACCTTTAAAGGCCACCTCTAAAGTTCAATCCCTAAGTTTTCATAGGGCTTGGCAAGCCTTTCCAACCTCTAAGAAGCAACACTTAAACCCCTGTCCCACACCAGAACATTTGCATGATTAGTTTGTCAGAGTGAGAACAAAGATTTGCTTCCAGAGACCCTGGGATGGAGAAGGCAAATCCTTTCATGGGCCAACAAGTCAAAAGCCACTGAGTACATGTATCTGCTGAGGGGCTTTGCCTGCCCTCTGATGGTGCCACCTCACTTTCTTTCTCAGGTACCTCTAAATGCTCCTGTAATCCAGGACAGCTCCAGCCTGAAAAAAGTAGAGGTCTAGAGCTGGTTTAAGAAAATTCATTTCAGTTCTTTGCTTCCTTCCCACCTCCTGCCCATGTTGTGCCTTTGATGGATGACTTCCTGGAAACCTAGTAAAATTTTTAGGTATTTGGAAATAAAAAGGTGTGTGCATACATGGTAACCTTCTTGTTATCACCCTGCTCTTGGCTTGGCAGCTGCAGAGGAGAAGGGTTAGGCTGCCAAACCTGCTCAGAGGTGGCAAGTGTGGCTTCATGATGGAAGAAGAAACCAGTGCAGGAGGTCTGTTCTCCTGTGAAAGGGCTGTGCCATGAAACCACGGCAGGAGAGAGGCAAATTTGCAGAGCTATGGCTAATATAGGGGAGCAGGAGCAAAGCAACCTGGAAAAGTCGCTGGAAAGGGGAATTATGGAAAAAAAATAGGAAAAAACAATGCTGGGCTGCTTGTTCCACACAGGAGCCAACAGACCCATGCATTTGCTAATAACCTTCCCCCAACTTGATCAAGGGTGGGAAACTCATTGCTCCCTGTCACACATCAGAGCTCACAGCTCCTGGGGAGCCTGTGCTGCCCCAGCCCTGGCTGGTTTGGGAGTCACTGGATGCAGGCCAGCTGCTCTCCCTCCTTGATGGGCTGCTGTGCAAGCACTGTGTAACACAGGGTTGGACCTGGAACAAAGAGTGAAAGGGGACATTGCTGCAGCTTTTAGCTGGCACCTGACCTTTTCATACTGTAGCTGGAACATCAGAAAGCCAGAAGGGGGTTATTTGCTGCCTGAAGTCTGGTCGATCTACTGTGAAGCTTCTGCTTGCTGTATGTGCTGTGTGTGAGTTCAGCAGCAGTCCCTGTGTGTCTAAGGTCTTGTTATTGCCCACTCAGTTGTAAGGAAATGAGAAGCTAATGCTAATGCAAAAAGAAGGTCACTGAAGCATAAAAAGAAAAAAAATCTCAGACAGCAATCTCTATACCCCAGAGAAGTGGAACCCTATGTTCCCAAACTGGCAAAGTCCTTTAAGCTTTATTAAAACTGATATAGGCAAATAAGTGCACTTTTATGCAGTGTAAACCCATAAAAATTGTCAGTCTAAAAATATTCTCTACAATGGAGTTTCCTCCTCACTCTAAGCACTGTAAAAACAATAATTACTGGTGCTGCCAGGGAATGGGACTCCCATTAACCTCTCCTCAGTTGTTAAACACCTCTGGCACAGGTGTGAGCACATGCGGCATCCCCAATGGCATCCCCTGTAAAACTATGGCTGTAGGGGTGACACAAGGTTTGAAGCCAATGGAATTACCTCTATGAAAGTAGTTCCTCTTGGCTTAGCAGGTGTTGTTCATGGCTCAAATAAGAGAAGTCATCAGCACTGGAAGTTTTGTGCTTCCACATCACTGTTGTTGGTGATCGCTGCCTGGCCCTGAGGGGTGGAAGCCAGCAATTTCCCTCCCAGCCCAAATTGCTGACCTCTGATACCCAAATGGAGACATGTGATGGATTAGTGCCAGCTCAGTGCTTTCTGTGAACATTTCCTGAACTCACCACGGTGGCAGGACAATAAGAAAAGCTCAGTTCAGACCACAGCAATTACAGTTAACTATATTTTTCTCACTGATCATTGGCTTTACACACAGGTCCCAAAAGGGATTTTTGCGCTGACCTCCAAATCAAACTAAGAGAAATCAATAGCATTTAGGTGTCAAAAGATAATTAGATCCTTTTGAGGACTCAGACATGAGTTTCCAAGCCAGCAACTTATTTCATGTTCACTGGTGGCTAAATTGAGCCAGCAGGTCTGGAAATCCCTGAGAGTGAAAAATGTACAGCCCATAGCTATGGCATTCCCATAGGAACAAAGGGAGCAGCAAGGCAAGTTTCAGTGCTTTCAGTGCTGTGATGCCTTGCTGGAACTGGAGAATGAGCTGATCAAGTACACAAGCCTCGTTTGTGCTGAGATAGCCACCGCCCCTCCTCTGGCTTGAGGAGTTGCACCTCTGGTCTGCCACAGTTCCTGACTCCCCTACTGCAGAGGGATGCAGCCATGGAGAAAAATGCAGTATTATTTTACTTAAATGGCCTCCACTTCCCAGTACCAGTTGCCCTAGGAGTCTTTACAATTAATCTTGCAACACAAGAATGGTGACCACCCAGCAGTCTAACAGATAAATCTGTTAGGCAGCGTGCATGCTCAGCCTGCCAACAGCAGTAAATAAACGGTAGTGAGTGAACTTTGGCAATAAATCAAATCTTAAAAAAAAAAAAAAAAGAAAAAAAGCAAGCCCAAACAAACCAAACCACAAACCTAACCCCAAACCCCAATCCAACAGCCCTTTCCCCCTTGCTTCTGTAATATGTCCCCAGCCTCCCCACAAAACAAACTCTAGCAAATGGCTTCTGCAGTGTGTCCCTGAAAGTTTATTGGGCCTGACTTACTTTGAAGTAGGAGAATGGGATTTAAGGGGAGTAGCTTGTCTTTTGGCAGAAACTACAGGAACACTTCCCAGGATCCAAACCAACCCAATGGGAGACCTTGCCCCTGTGGGGTGTTCCCAGCTCCAGAGAGACCAACTCAGGGGCTTTCTTGGGGCTCTGAGTAGCTCCCTTGTCCCTTCCTGCACAGAAGAAAACCATTTGCCCTTGCCCTTGCCCCTTTTCCATGAGCTGGGCTGGAAATCTGGGTGGGATTTGCTGTTATCACAGTGTTGTCTTTGGCAGTCCAATATACCCTGCAAGGATTGATGGCTCTCCCTATTGATTTGGCACCAGATCCCTCCTCTCAACTGTGGCCATGTAAGTCCTCTGGGGGAAATGGGCTTGGGTCCAGTAGTAAATGCATAGAATAAAACATGGGATATACGTAACATTTTGTTATCATAATTATTTTGAAATAATTTATTTACCTGGAAAGAGTTAGCTCATGCTCAGCATCTGGTTGTCAGTCAGTCCCTGCATTTTTCTTTTTTTTTTAACCCAGTTTTCCAGCTGAGTAGACAGAGGAACAAACCAAGACCAAACGATTTGCCAAAGGTCACGCAGAGAATCACTGGCTCACACAGGATTTATAGGGAGATTTGCCCTGGCTGCAGTCAGCAGTTCTTGTTGTCTCTGTTTGGGTTTGCTCTGACACCAGGGGTTCCTAATGCAGCTTTGCCAGTTCATAAGACTTTCTCACGAGTCTATTATTATTTGCTGTTTCTTAGAAAGCTAATTGTTCAATGATTTCAAACTTGGCTTGGATGAATTAGGCTTCTAGTTGTGGTGACAGCAGAGTAAAAAATAGCTTTGGACAAAAGCAGATTGGTGTATCTTCTCCATGCTTAGAAACTGGAATAGAAGTTTCTATTCTTTTAAAATCTCATCATTTTTTACCCTGACTCCTGAGCTTTGGAAAAATAGCCTCATAGCTTGTGACTGCTTGGATCTCTCTTGCTGCTGAGCTGCTCATATTTCTGAGTTCCTGTCTCTTGTATCCCCTGTGGTGTGAATTGCTTTCTCCACCTTCTTGACACCTAATTCAACTATGTTGTTTTACTTTTCTTCTGTAATTATTCTTCAGTTTTGAAATGTACTTGATATTTTAAAAAATAGAGGAAAGGACATTCTGCTTTCAGGTTTGTATTAGTTTCTTTCTACTCAAATGGCTCCATATTTCTCTTTCACTCATTTCAGAAAGGTCTCAACCCCAGAGAAAGCTGTCATGATGTTCAGGATACTAAGTACTTGCTAATCCCTTGCTGTCTATGATCTAGAGCTGCTCAGAATTTCTGAAAGTGAGACAGCGAGTACAGTGCATAGGACCAGGTTTAACAATAATGCAGCAAGCCAGGCATCCTCATGCAAAGACATAAGTTTTTGACAAAGATAAGGGGATAGCGTTTAAATTGAACATCACCAGCAACAGCTATTTTTGGTTTTAATCAGGACTGCACTGAGTTATATATAGATTTTGGCTCAATGTCTATGCACAATATACCTGTAGGCCTGAAACTGCCTGTTTGTCCATTGCATAACAACCTTCCATCCCCCTTCTTAGATGGAAGTAGACCTTAACATCCCTGCAGTGTTAACTGCCTAGTACTGCATGTAATTATATACAGAGAATTATCCCTACACTATGATTAGCCAAATGCATTCATATGCATGTGAATTACTCTTTGTGCTGACACAGTGAAAGGCTAGAGGCCGCTTTTGGAGAGGAATGTGCTTGTGTGGTCCTCCAGGAGCACCCCCTAATGGGAACTGTGTTTGCATCTTTTCTGTCTTAAGCAGGGAGAGCACCTGGAGCCAGAGACAGGCACTGCATATCTGCCTTCAGAGCACCGAAGGTTCTGTGATGGTCCTCTAACTTGGATTTTAATTCTTGAGGCTGCTCATTAATGTGGGAAATGTAGCTGCAAACAAAACAAAGCTCTCACATCTGATAGCCACAATGACTCTGCAAGGGAGGCTGTGGTGAAATGGAGGGGTTGTGTCTGGTAGAAAAGATGCTGCTGGGTTTGCATCTGGTGGAGCTTTACAGCTCCAGGTCGTTCTGTATGAACAAGCCTGAGGAACCAAGCCCATCTCCATGAAAGTGCTGAAAGTCTGCAATAATTTTGAGCAAGTTGCATAGCTCATTAAAGTTTCTCCAATAAGTATTATTTCTCTTCCTTTACAAGGCACTGAGGCTAGGGGTTCACAGTTAAAGGTTATTAAAATATTAAGTGTAATTTTCTGCTGTGTTTAACTCTTCCAAAAGAAAGTACAGGATATGGCACGCAATGTGAAATATAAATACATGTATTGCAGGGCAAGCAACTTCTCTTAGGAGATGGTGATCCCTCAATTATGTGCCTGGGGGATATGTCTTTGAATTAAAAGTTCTTTTTTTTCCTTCTCTTCTTGGTCCACCCTTGCTAATTAGCAAACTAATCACCAGCAGCCAGCTATTACAGGCTGGAGCAGAAAAAAGGAAGTTTGTAGGCTTCAGACACATCAGCCAGATCTGTGTGACTTTGCTGGTTTGGAAAAAAATCAGATGCAAGAAAGGTGCTGAGCATACAAACACTGATGTGTATCTATTGATGAATGCTGCAGTGTCACAGGCACAGGACAGAGCAGCCAAAACAAATAAATGCTCCTGGAATGAAAGCGTTCCTTGTGGGACAGCTCACTTACAGCACTCTCATGTGGTTCTGTCCAAGGAGGCTTATCACAACACAAACCACAGCTGACTGGGCTTGTGGGGCAGGCAAGAAATCCTGGGCACCTCCACCAGTGCTGCTGGCATGAGCCCAGCTGTGCCAGTGCCCAGGGCTGTGCAGTGTGAGGGGTGGCTGGAGTTTCTTGCAGGAGGCACAGGCACGGCTCTGCAGCAAGGTCAGCAGCCCCTGCCTCCGTAATCTGCCACAACACAATGTGCCTGCCTCCCTCCATCCTGCTCTTCTGCGTTTTCCAAGGGTTCCTTGCGCCCAAGGAGGTGCTTTAGCACTGCCTCATTTTGCAGCTCTCGGCCACCATCTCTGGCCAGTTCTTCCTCACCTTCTAGACACTGGTTCTGACTTGCTCTGAGGATAAATCATCCACAACTGAGTTGATAGTGTAAATAACAGCTTGCAGTGAAAAAAAAAAAAGAAAATATTGAGTGTTTTGGAAATATGGACAAATTAAATCAGTATGAAAAGCAGTCCTGTAAAGTAATATGATTTACATTATTCATATGAATATTCTTATGCTCATTTAATTTCTCTTTAAGGAGGCATGGTGTTTCCCTAGGACTTTCCTACATATGTGGTAAGAAAAGAAACAGGTGATTTTGTAGAGTGAATTTAATGTTGTCCTTGTCTGCATTAGTTCTGTGCAAAGACTTCAAAAGAGCACAAAAAATGCAAGAAGAATTAGTATTTTACAAATTTTGATGAGTCAGTATTTCAACAAGAACAAGTCAACCCCTTCATTTTCACATATTACACACTGCAGGGAAATGGGTGTCTCCAGTGTTAGATCCAGTGTGCAGTGCAGGTCTCTCATGAGGCCACTGAAAGAACAAGCACATTTCTGTTCATGCTTTTACCATGAGCTCCTATAGACAACACTCTTGCAGGCAAAAATACTTTAGAGAGCACCTACCTTCCTGTGTGCTCCCTGCCACATTGGGAGCTCAGTCTCCTCCTCTCTCCAGTCCTTGGACAGACCACAGTAGAAGCATATCACTAAGACAGTCTTCCCCTTTTGTCACTACCACTGAGTGACAGAGGGACTTTTGGAACAGGTCTGGTTTTGTACGAGTTTAATTCAGTTTATCTATATAACTATATCTATCTATTTATCTATCAGTTTATCTATCTATCTATCTATCTATCTACCTATATTTTATCTATAAACTGAGTGTTTTCAACACTTTTTGATTTATGATCCCTGGATAATGTGACCAGTGAAGGTATAAGCCCATATGTCAATGAAAGTAGTTCCTCAGCAGAGGAACTGGAATAAATGTCCGGCCAACAGACAGTTATTTAAAAACAAGCTTGTTTTTCTCAATTGCTTTTCCCAGTCCATGGAAGTCTGATAGTGACAAGAGCAGTGAGAAGGTAAAGGAGGTGTTTGTTGTTGCAGTAGTGATAGACAGCATGAGGTGGTGCTGTTCAGCGTTATCTTTTTCGTTTATTTATTCAGGGTCTAACTCAGCTAGAATGTTGTTACATTCCATATTTTTTCAAGAAGGCTTTTTCTCCAGAAAAAGACAGTGGGTCTTGTTGCAGCAGTTTTATTAGCTGCAAAAGTTTGCTTGCTCTCGTGGCCCATCAGAGAGAGCTTTTCAGGGAAAATTTCTCCCAGGAAACTACTGCAGATTTGAACCAAGGCACTGGGAAGGAAGGCATTGCTTGCACACCATCTGAGCACCAGTCTTCCAGGTGGAATTCTTCAATTGTGAAGAAAATCCATATTACATCTGAGGAGGTCACCATGAAATCCTCAGAGGACTGCATAGCAGAAGTTCTGGGTCAGGAACTGAACTCAGTAATCCTTGTGGGATCCTTCCAACTCAGGATATTCTGTGGTTCTATGACTCTATGAGAACATAAGCCAAGTGCCAGTGAAAAGGATGGTGATACCTGAAGAGAAATCACACAGGGGAAAAAATGCATCTCAACAAACATTTAGAAAACAAAGTCTGCCTGAGTACTGTTACAGGATTTTGCCTTGGATCCACTGCTGGTGCTCACTGCAGTGCTGAGCTCTTACACCTCTGGCTGACTCCTATCTAGGAGCTTCAATCTGCTGGATAAGAAGAGCTCCCTGATGCCCAGCCAAGGCAGCAGTTCAAAGCTGTTTGCCATCCTAATGTAAAACAGCCACTAAGTTTCATATCTAGAACTTTCTATCAGCCTTTGGCTATTTTATTTCATTCATTAAAACAAATGCAATGTGTCACTGACCTCAGTTAGACTCACAGTGAGATCTGGCCTTAGCTTACACAGTAAGTGGATGCAATGTCATTCATTCGTAAGGTTTCAGCTGCATTCTTCATTCCAGGAATAAGCATAGCCACAACACCCACAATATCTTACAAACCAACATCCTTGCCAACTACATTTCCACCCTATTGCTTTATACAAACTGGGCAAATTCACTGACAGCAGTTATATACACAAATATTAAAGTCAGGAGACTGGGAAGTACCCTCTGGCATCCTAAATACAAGAACTGTCAATGCTGGAAGTGTGAAAGGAAAGTGAGTAGTTTTGTATCCTTTTTCTGATTCATATTTCTAATCACTGTCACTGTTGGAGGCAACACTGGGATGGGTGAGGGGTAGGATACTGAGTTTTGATATGCTCTCATTTCCTTCCTGCTGGGATGTCCAAGGTGCAGCTAACAGACATGGGGGAGCTCTGTGCAGAGAGAGATACCCAAAGGAGCTAAGGACTCGTCCCTCCTGTACCTGAGGCACTAAGTGTGTCAAGTGCTCCTGAAGCCCGTGGCTGTAGAATAAACATTTTATATTTTCCTGGAGGGAGTGTAAGCCTGACGTGTCGCCAGATACCAAAGAGTCTTTCTCTGCTCAAAACCAGGATAAAGCCACAGAAACAGGAAACTGCTGCTCCAGAAAGAGTTTCTCACTGACAATCCAGTGTCTAACATCACCATGCCCGAAAAAATGTTCTTCCTAAGTCATTGTTCCTTTAATTCCTCAGGGTCAGTTCTCTGAAAACTTTTTCTGTGCTGTGACTCCACTTTCAGCAGCCCATAACTTACCTCTCCAACTACTCTGCTGTCCCACTACTGGAAGTGCCTGCAAAACTCACAAAAGAGTCATGCAAGGAAGACTTTTCTGCAGAAAACCAAGCCCATCCTGTTTATCAGCAAGCTGGTGACTGAGGAGTGTGAGCACTTTCATGGTCCTGTTCCCCAGCAGGATCTGCTCCTCCCTGGAGATTTGGACCCTTGGCTGAAGAGCTGCTTCCTCTTGCTATTCAGCTGTAAAAGCAGGCAAAAGCAATCCCTGCCCACCTACCTAGAAGTTTTCCTCTGTGTACCCAGATTAAAGAAAACCCTCACTTTCCAATCCTTTCTGACATAACCCAATACAGAGTGTGACCAGAGCTGGAAGGTTTCCCACTCCAGCAATTCAGCAATCATTCAAGAATTAATTAGGCAATAAAGTAGAGGAGATTCAGCTCATTTGATCTAACAGCTTGCCAAGGAATGGTGGCTATGTCTCCATCTGATATACATACCTTGTAACTCAAGTACTGATTCCATATAGTCTCCAAAAATACATTAAAACCAGCTGTGAAATACAGTGCTGCCATAAACTAAATTAAAGAGAAAACTCTTTTGAAACCTTAGCCTAGAAAAGCATTAAGAGATCATCAGGTCTGCATTAAATAAGGCTATTTATGTGAACTGTCAGAACCATAAGCTGTATATAATTAGAAATCAAGAAGCTAGGACAGTCAGAGGCATCTCCGAGCTGCCCATTTCTTGATGGGAACACATGGAGAAATGCCCATTGTGTGACTGGAGAATGAGATCACCACTAAAATTACTAGGATGGAAGTTTTAAGAGAAGTTCAGTCAACTTACTGGAGTAATCCCCTGACCTCACTGTAATAATTCCTTGCAAGCACAATACTCTTTCAAAAGGGTGTTCAGAGATTCTCCTCCAGTATAAGACACTGAAAATTGTTGTTGCTGTATCAATGACAGCAGATAAAAGGCTCTTTTCAACACTGTCTAGTTCCTACCACTGGAATCAGCTATGCTCTTGCCAGGGCAGAGATTTCCACTGACTTCAGCAGCACAGAGTCAGGCCTACAAGTTATGCCTATGCACCACATTTGGGGGAGATAAGATATATTGGACAGGATTCCACTTTCTTTTGTTCCCCTCAAGCAGCTTCTCTCAGATGCAAGCATTTCTACCTCCTGCTGTAGCCTAAACCCTGATGTAGCTTGGATATGTGGCTTCTCTTCTTCCTTCCATTTGATATTTCTGCCAGGCAGCACTTTTCAAAGGTGGATTTTTTTCCACATCCTACCTCTGGGAGGCAGGATTTGGGAGAGGACACGCAGCCATTTTTCACTCCTTGAGCAGCTAGTTTTGGAAATCATACATTCATGATATTATTTGCAAACAGTACTTCTGTAAATCAGTAACCTTTAGAAATTCCTCAGGAAAGTGACAATATCTGGGTAGGCTGCAGACCAGTAACGAGAGATGTTGATCAGTGGGACACATCTCACCAGTACAGCAACTGACCTCAGGTATGCAGTTCTTAACTTTCACCCCAACAACAGTGGCATGGACAGTTTTATTATGTTTGGAAGGACCTCAAGGCCTCAAGAATGCATTGTGCACTGGCAGAAGAGGAGTGTGTTTGATGATGTTTAGTACAAATGATGAATAACTTCTTAGGGCTGAGATGAATCCACGATGTACATTTATTATCTGGTTTATATTTCCGTGCTGCTCAGCTTCTTTGTGAGACTATGGGGAAATGTTAACAAATTAATTGCATCCACTGCTAAAAGGGATCATAAGAAGTGTTCTCAATCATCTGGCTTATACAGACACTGTGTGTGGGAGGTTGTGCTGTTTACTACCAGCTATTGCCTGTATTAGCATAGCACCTATAAACCTCAGAAATAGAACAGGCTCCATTTCAGGGATACCATGAACACACTAAAAAAACAGTCCTAGTTTCAAAAACTGTTCTGAGGTATAGATCCCTGAAGACACCTCAAAGGAAAAATCAGCATAACTCAGCTGTTTTCATCTCTAAAACTTTCACCTTTTCTTTCTAGGTGAAACTATGACTCAGAAGCTTTTTGTTACTTATCTACTGTCCTTTCAAGTTTTATCTACAAGTCCCTAGATAAAGTTAAGCCTAAAACTGAATATGTATCTTTTTATTTCAACTCCAATTGTGTTGCTGATGTGATGGTGTTAACTTGATAATATTGCAACATGAGGTACATCAGATGTACTGGAATCGGTGTCCTTCTAACTACCCTACAACAAGATAAGCTTCAAGGGCAGGAATTTTTCCAGAGGATCTTGAATACAGACAGCAGATTTACAGATAATATTTCAGTCAGGTATAAAGCACACCAAATGTGGTGTTCTGTACTGTGAGGTAGCTCTGTGAAGTTGGAACACATAACGCAATCAGTACCTTTAAAAAAAGTAAAGCAGATTTTTGTCAAGAGACGACCTTACTGTAAAGGGCTTACTTGTTCTCCAGCCAGGTAGTGTGAGCATTCAGGACCTGGGTACAGCTGCTAATGGGACTGGGTCAGTACTTTGTGCCTGGAGTGGCTTTCCACCCCATAAGTCACAAACTCGTGAAAGTCTATTGGCTTCTTCCAGATGGAAGAGAAACATCAATACAATCCCACTAGATCTCTAGTGGTCCTCAAATCCAGCTGAAAATGTTTTGGTAGTTCTGTTTCTCCCCTTCTTCCCATTAGCAAAAAAAAAAAAAAAAAAAAAAAAAAAAAAAAAAAAAAAAAAGCTAAATGTTCCTGTTAGAAGTTGTCCCTTCTTGTAGATGGAGGATCCAGGGAGCTGCAGGCCTGTCAGCCTGATGTCAGTGCAGGCAAGGTCATGGAGCAGAAGACCTTCTTCAGAGCCATCAGGTGGCACATACAGGACAGCTAGGGGACTGGGGCCCAGCCAACCCCTGTTTGTGAAAGGCAGGTCCTGCTTGACCAACCTCCCCTAAAATGGCACCGTGATCTGCTTAGTGCAAGAGGGAAAGGCTCTGGATATGATCTACCTGTCAGCATTGGGGCCATTGCCCACAGCATTCTAATGGAGAAACTGGCTGTCTGGTTTGGATGAAAGGTAAAACAGTGGCTGAATGGCTGGGTGCAGAGAGTGATGGTGAGTGGAACTACATCCAGCTGGTGGCTGGGTACTGGTAGTGTCCCCCTTGGCTCAGTACTGGGGCCAGTCCTGTTAATATCCTTACTGATGATAGGGGTCCAGGGCACCCTCAGTGGGTTTGCAGATGACACCAAGTTGGTCATGTGTGTTGATCTGCTGGAGGGTCAGAGGGTTCTGCAGAGGGATCTGGACAGGCTGGATTGAAGGGATGAGACCAGTTGTATGAGGTTCAATGAGGTGAAATGCCAGGTTCTGCACTTGGGTGACAACAACCTCATGTGACTCTACAGGCCTGGGGAAGAATGTCTGAAAAGTGCCCAATGGAAAAGGACCTGTGAGTGTTGGTCAAGAAGAAATGGCCTCAAGTTGTACTAGGGAAGGTTTAGATTCGATGCTGGAGAAAAATTCCTCAATAAAAGGGTTGTCAAGCATTATAATGGACTGCCCAGAAAAGTGGTGGAATCACCACACCTGCAGCTATTTAGAAGACATGTAGAGGTGGCACTAGGAAACATGGTTTAATGGTGGGCTTAGCAGTATTGGGATAACAACTGGAATTGATGATTTGTAGGTGTTTTCCAATTGAAATGATTCTATGATTCTGTAAGTACAATTTCAGCTTCTGAAGATCTCCTGGGACTTTAGTGAAGTCAGTACAAGAAGGTCCTGTAATTACCTGGACAGGCTGCTAATCCTTTTAAGGACAGCCCACACCTTCTCATTCCACTCTCCCTGGTAAAGAACATCACCACTCAATACAACACCTGTGCTGAGTTTTCTGCATTTTCTGGCAAAAGTACATGGTTTCTTTTGCTCATTATTGTTTATAGCAGAAAATGGAACATGAGACAAGAACATTGCCCTTTACAAGGGAAAGACTGAGAATCCAAAGTGATCTCATGACTCCAAAGAGAATCAGATGATAAGCCTGGGAAGCTTACCCAGCTATAATGGTGCCTTGTACCAATCAACAGCTCAGGATTAGTAGGATTAAAGTAAATCTTATTTCTGGCCATCCATGTCTGAATTTCATTTTGGCATCTGGTCAACAAAGCAACTGCCTTTTGCAAGGTAGCATGACAAATTTCTTTCTCCATAAACATTATGGGGAAAAAATGTTCTGAAAAGTCTGTGAAGTGCTCTGTGTTATCTGTGGAATTGATGCTAAAATTGGACCAGAACTAAATGTTCAACTTTCATTTTATAATAGAGTGCAACAGGAGCACATCATGAAGTCACAGGTTTAAATCTGTTCAGCTGAGAAGAAGCATTTTCTTTTGTCTTTTCCATATACATCTCCTAACACCACATCCAAGTTGTCTAGATTAAATGCTTTGTGCTAACAATAATCTTCCTTTCTGTAACAAGTGTTAACCACAGGTTAGCCACGTTGGCTGACACACTTCAATGTGTCAGATGCAATGAAGAAAGAAGGTTCAATGACATGAAAGGACACGGGTATGCACAGAAAGAAGTGAAAGAACTGGTATTTTGCAATTGTAAAGATGCTGAGATTGCAAGCATTAAACAAAGAATGAGGCTTACACTACATGAACATACTTTTTGAATTATCTTTGCCAGCAATTTTCATCTTAAACAGAGATTCTGTTTCTAAAAATAACAGTTTAATTCTGATTATTTATAGTGTTAATTTCTCAGAGTGATTCTTAAAGAGTAATTTCTTAAAGATCTCTCAGGGTTTTCTTGAAATCCTGATTTCTTTTGTGCTTGTGGCTAAGAGTCTCATCTTCAGGTACCAGATGGATGCATGATACATGTGTGGACATGTCTGAAGCAGCATGGTGAGGAAGGCAGAGCTCAGTTAGTCCTAGCTCAGGAACAAGTGAAATATATTTCTCCTGCTCTCTGGTTTCCCTTGTGTACCATGAAGTTGCTGACCTTGACAAACACTAATGGTTAAAAAATACACACAATATTTGCAGTAGGTAGGAAATGTCATGTCTACATTTCAGATGTCTCCAACTCAGCTCAACTTTCATAGGACTGTTTAAAGCACTGGGAATGTATTTCCTGCAACAGACCTTTTAACCTACTCTCAGTGAAGAGTTATTTGGGACCATTAACAGTGGTAGGGGCTGCTCCTTGAACTGTAAAAAGCTGAAGTTTATAATCCCTTCAGGCAGGGATTAACATATTTATGTTTGGAACTACTACTAAAATATCTCCCCCCTTCATTCCCGATGCTCCCCTTTTTACAGACTGAAAGTTTCTGAGCTGTGTGTTGGCCACTACAAGTGACAGAACTGGTGGCATCACTCTGACTTATGGGAGCAAAAGATCTGACTTAGACCATGTGGTTATTCTATTCTATTAAAACCATTCCTCTCTGAGCACCTAAGGGCTGCCTGCAGCTCTGTCTGCCTCCTGTGCTCTGGGGCCTGCTGGTGCTGTCCTCTAAAAACAAAGAGTAATAACAGCTTTTTAATCTGAATACAACCAGGTACAAATACCATGCTGTCGAAAAACAACATCAGACAACACAAATGCTGCTCTAAACTCTAAAACTCCAATTTTATGGGAGTTGTTGGTCTAGAATGGAAGCACTATAGCAAGTTCAGTAAGAAATCTAATACCAACAGTGAAGAGTAGTAAATATCTTTAAAGGGATGAAATTCAGAACTCAAGTGTTGCTTGTGAGGATACAGACCCACACCAAACTTACCAAAACAGAGTTAATGGGCTGGTCAGTCAGCTGGTACAAAAGCACAGCATTCTGGCCAAGCCTTGACTGAAGTCAAACAATTGTACCTACCCTCCCATCTTTAATTTCACTTTTTTGTTATGCATATAGTGTCAATTACCGGATAATTACCTCATAATTTACTTTCTACAGTCCACATGCTTTGCCTTTACGTAGGATTCACTTTGACAGTTGATGTGAACTACTCCAACCAAATTCCAATGCATTTGCATGAGCTGTATAGATTTTGTCTAGCGTTTTTAGAATGTGTTTAAACTTCTGTAGAAGAAAAATTAGAGGCTATTCTTCAATAGTGACCCCCACTGGAGAGTAAGCCTTAACCTTTATTCTCCTCATCTAAGGCATTAAATTAATTACAGAGAGCAAGATAAGTAGCTCTCAAGAACAATTTGTGCTTTAGTAACTAATTTCATGCAACCTAAGACCTTCTAGTTGATCAGTGATGTTGCAGTGAATTTTTAATGTGTTATGCACATGGATTTTTCTGAATTGCTATTTCTATTTGATTTTACTTTACAATGCTTGGTGTTGTATGCTTGTCAAGGCAGACTCGCAGGACTGGAATTCTGTGTCTAGTTTTGAAGTGAAAACAATATTGTTGAGACATTTTTGCCTGTGGTAAGATTTTAAGTATTGTGACAAATGTTAAAATAGTAACAAATGTAGGAAAATTTGTAGGAACAAGGTTGAAAAAAATGTACCTTTTTCCTCATGCCTCTTTGTTATCAAAGCTCTTTATTTGAAGAGGAGATTACATGAATTCCAAAAGTAGCACAGTCCTAATTTTTCTGGGTGCTATATCACTCATTTGAACAGCATCCTGACACATTCTCCAGTCAACAGCCTCACTGCAACATCACTGCCCTTGCACAGAAGGAAGCCTGGTGTGGGTAGCATGGGCTGTACTATAAGGAACCAGAGGGAGTGCTCTCAGTTCTTATTCAGATACTCAGAACAGTTTTATTTGCCTGTACAGCCGTGATTGCTGTCAAGATATGTGCAAAATAGTAAATATTCTTAACTAAACAAATGTTCTTATTAAAGTAGCAATAAATACATATCATTTGGAAACTAAAATTGATAGCAGACACTATGGCAGCCATGGAGAAATCCATATAAAATACATGGCCAGGACAACTACAATGAGCCAGAGCAAGGATCTTGATGTAGGTCTTACTGTCATCCTAGTGAATAGGATGTGTTCTAGGGAAGTGTTCTCTGGTAGAATGTAACAAGTGATGAATGGATGTTACACTGCCTTCAAAAACATTCCATGCAGCAGAAGTCATAGAACATGATTCAGTTCCACCTTCTCTAAACCGGTGATCCTACTAGTAAAGTTCCTACCTACTTAGACTGGGTAAAGACACCAAAGTATTTTAAAACCACTGTGGCTTTTTTAATTTACTGTGGCCACTATCCTTTTTTGATGTTTCCCCTCTTATAGCTCCTCCTCACTCAAGGCCATCCACAGGTCATTTTTTCTTTGCCTTCTAGATGTGAAAAACAAGAGACTCCAGAAAACTTACTGGAAACCCTGATATCACTAACCTAATACAGAAGATCTTGAGATACATTGTGAGCATATCCCCCTCTAAAAGCGAGACATTGGGACCCAGATTCATTCCCCCTGACTATTGGTACTGAGTTTATCACTGAGATGTCCAGACTAGGAAGGCAGTGCCTCTATAAACCAGGGCCAGACAAGGACAATTTTAGAGAACAGTTCTGGTCTTAGCAAGATGAACAACTCCTTGCACCATGACATCAAGTAAAGAGCATGTACAAGGGTTCTAGATACCTTTCTTATAATTACAGTTAAGAGATTCATGTTATGGTCAGAGTATCCCCCAAAATGTGCTTTTTCTGCAACCTCTCTTCCTACTCCTTACCCTTCCTGCCCTCAATGGCCTCTTCCCACAGGGAAGAGTCTATGTTGGGGTGGGAAAGAGATCCTGCAGTACATCCAAAATTTACTGTCACCTGCTGGAAAATAAATCTGTGCAAAAGAAATGAAAACTTTAACAACTTTTACAGCTCTGATCAAATGCCCTGCACTCACAACGTGGCTTTTCTATTTCCAAAACCATCTATTTCACTTGCTAACTTCTAGGTTATTTTTCTTTGAGTAATAAATATTCTATAGCACCCAAGTTGTTTTAAACCTCTTTTCTAACAAAAAAAAATTAAATCTCCTGAGCCCTCTTGTTCTCTAAACAGTATTATATTGGATTAAACTTTTCAGCAGGCATTTTGATGCATCTGTGCAAATGTCAATAAAACTAGAGAAATAAGGGCCAACAAGAGATGCTTTTGCAAATTGGAACTCTTGTGCAATAGTTTAAACATGGATCTAGGTGGGTTTTGTGCCTGCATTTGGATTTTTGGGGGAAGGGTTGGACACATACATGTATAATGTTTGTGAGGCCTGTTTAATAATGCTGTATTAATCCCATTTGATGTCATCAGTCATATTCTACTGCCTGTCCAAGATCTCCCAGACTGCTCAGAGACCTCTAATTAAAAATATGTATTGGAAAAAATGTATTTGCTCTAGGTGCTGAAGCAAATCAGACAAGTCAAATATTCATTTTTGGACTAGCTAAACTTTTCAATGTGATATCCTGTGTCTGATTTGTGGTGGGTACACACATGGCTCAAATGATTGTAACTGTGTCAAGTTTTCTGATATTAGTTGTCAGCACTGTACACCTGATACTGTGCATGGGGACAAAACACATGCCAGAGAGTGGACTTGTGAGTAATAGGAGTAGCTGTCTCCTACAGCAAATGCAAGTGCCTGTATAACATATCCAAAATCTCAAAACACTTCAAAATATTTTCATCAAGATATGTGCAAAGCACTCAGTAAAGTGGTGAGCTTTACTGTGTCCCTCTGACATTTTCATCTCCTAATATAGGCAGACAGAGGTCTTTACCATTAATGCTAAAATTAATGAGCTCCCTTCACCTCTTTTCTACAAGTTGTGAACTACACTTTTGTTGTAGTTTAAATTTCACCTGAAAGTCTTAATTGAATTTATAAGCAATGTTGCTCAGCCTATATCTGAAAATTAATACCTGCAAAAAACCTCTTTAGGTTTCTAGAAAATGGAAATAGGTTTGCAAATTTCACCACTATCCCATCGTTGCTTATTCATTCTGGTGCTCCTTTCCAGGCTGCTACCTACTAAGGGCATCTCAAGCTCAGTTATTTGACTTCAAGCAATTCGTTGCCATGGAAACAGTAAGACATAGCTTTGGGCATCTTCTGGGCCAAATTTTAGGTGAAAGTCTCACTGAGAGAATTGTCGTTGTGAGACAGGCAAGTTTCAAATCAAAGCCAAAGGATCACAGCATAACAAAGGACTTTAGACAGATCTGGCTGGACTTGTCTCTTTTGATAAGCAGGGACTTCTAACTCATGGAGGAGTAGGGATTAGCCATGGATAGAGCAGACAAAAACACACACAGGACCTTATAAAGATGATCTTAAAAGAGACAATATGCCAAAGCATATCCATACTGATGTAAGCAGGAATGTGGACTGGAATGGTGTTTGTTTGCATGTATATAGTGTTTCATTCGTGTACTTGTTATGTAGATATTATTTCCATTATTCATTGCATTGACTTTTCTGTTATTCCCTCCAATATTACTAATAAGAGCAATAATTAATGTATTATTCTTCCTACTAAAGAAAAACAAAAAACATTGTCTTAACAGACCTGCTTTCTCAATAAAGAGCTTAATGTAGTTGGAGCCTTCTGAAACGCTGCTGCATTTCAGCACCTGTATGAGGGAAGAAGGAGTGCACCCAAGATGACTTGAGCAGAGGGAACCATAAGTCCAGTTGAGAAGTTTCTTGTGCACTACCAAAACTCTTTTAATACTGTCTAGTTTCTGCACCTGCAGGAAATACTGTGTCATCTGCCAAAACCCAAATTTCAAGGATTAGCTAATAACATTTTCTTTGAAAAAGGGAGCTGATTCCTAACCAGTATTGTGAGCCTTTGAAGTCTCCGTAATCTATTTTCCCTGGTTGCTTTTAATGAGCCTTTGAATGTTACTCTGCAAATTCTTTCTTTTTTTTTAATTTGGTGGGGGAAGGGAATATGCACTCACTTTCCTCCAAAGAATTTAAAAAATTCATTACTGCAAATAACTTTCACAGTGCCAGAACTCTAAGTTATGCAGTATCCTTTGAGTGCATCTATGGTAAATAAATCACAGCTTTGCTGGAATCTCCATCCAAGAGGTCAATGAGATGTAGAAGAAAATCCCAATTAACTCATATCTAAGTTTGAGTCTCTTTTTTCTTCATGTAGGCCAGCTATCAGTGGAGTTTCTTCTGATTCTCTTTGGTATCTTTACTATTCTCTGCACTACTCTAAATGGCTGCATGTATGCCTGTGCTATGGTTTCAACTGTGTTTACAGAATTAGCACAGCTAATACTAAACTAGACTAGTTAACTTTGGAATCTGTAACAGGTAAGCAATGCCAGCAGAGAATGCAGATGTGATTTTTATGTTTGACTTTTACAGAGGGTTTTACAGCCAAATTGCAGTTGTTAGTAAACTAGCAAGTTCCCTGATCTCCAGGGCCATGCCTCAGTCCCTGCCCTGAGTATGCAGCCTGGCTCGTCTAGCATGAGTCCCCACTGAGGTTGGCATATTTTACATGGATAGCTCCTTTGACTCCAGGGAGTTTATACCTGAGTCTCTCCAATAGCCAGACACAACCTTCCCAAAGCTGGACAGCTGCTTCTCCCTCTGGCTTGCAGCCCACGGCCAGGAATAGAGCTGTAGACACGTGCTGCAGTTGTGCTGGCAGAGCTGTGCACATCTCCTTCCCCTCCGAGACACATCCCAGCTGAGCCTACCAGGGTGCCAGAGGAAGAAGGCATTGGTAGGAGGTCTCAGCCTCACAAATCAAGGCTGCATTCCTACACTGGGGCTGTGGGCTTGACTCCACTGTTGTGCTCTTGAGAGACAACCTTCTCTCTCCAGGCTGCTGTGCTTGGCAGCCCCAGCCTCCTCCCCACTCCTGTGTGACCACAACCACAAACTCTCTGTTGACGCCTCCAGAGAGGAGAGAACAGGCCCCAGCCTGTGCAACTTCTTCATTAGTGCTGCTTGAAGCCATAATTAGATAATATGAGAGGGTTTTCCTCTTGCCAACAGACAGACTTAATGTACAAAATCCGAAGTAATAATTTTCAGCATATTGCAACTCAACTATAAACAGGATAGGGCTGGGGTTTTTTCTGTACACAAGGAAGAAAGCCCATCAGGCAGAAAACAGAAAGAGTAGATATAAAGGTGGGCAACTGTGTAATAGCTCTGTTTATCCTTAAAATAAATGCAGACTCTAATGACGTTCCATAATTTAATGTCTTTCTGTATCTCTTTTTAAAACCCCAAAAACATCTTTTCTCCACCATATTTTTCTGGTTTAAGAGCAGATGACTAATTATGCTTCTATAAACTTTGCCTTCCTTTGAAATAGTAATCACTTACTTCATCAGACTTTTCCTATTATGGTGCATTTTCAGAGCACTTAGAGTACTACTTGTTGTAAAACAAAACAGGAAGCTAATTTGACTGGCCATGATGAGACCACAAGTGGTCTCCAACTAAAAATGATTTATATCAGATGAAGATTCTTCTTAAAACTGGGCTACTGGCTGTACTTTCAGCACCAGTTATGCTACATGGAGGAACTATTCAGCCTGCTCAAGAGTATGAACCAACCTTTGCTGGTTTATGGTAAGATTTAAAATATTAGTGTTTAGGATGCCTTTCCCTTCTGCTAGCAGAGGACTGGAAGTACCGCCAAGCCACCAAGCATAAAACTACTCCTCTTGCCTCCATCGTGGACAAAGAGATAGAAGAAGGAATTAGCCCACCTACAAAGTAATTATATATCTTTTGTTATTTTGATTTCTTTCAAAATCAAAGAGTTACCCCTGGCAGGGAAAATCTATTCATAATGGAAATCATACAGCTGGAAAGAGTACGTGCAGGGCAGCATGAGCTTTTGCATTTACTTACCCCAGTAGCATTCAACTCTAATTTCTCCTCTTTTTTGCTATTTGGACTCCTGGAGCATGGGTTTTCCAATAAATTAAAGTTCTGAAACACTGAGCTGGAATATGGTCTGTACATTGTAGGCTAGAGCTTGTGATATCCTAATGCACTCTCAATTCTGAGATTGGAAACTCACCAATGTGGTGAAAACAACCTGAGTCACTCTTGCTCTTCCTCTGCTGGAATCCACCTCAGTGAGCCCCAGACAAGAGCCTGGCTAGGCCCTGGGGGGAATGCTGGCATGGGGCACTGCTGGGAGCCCTGTGCTGCAGCCTGAGCCTCCGCTCAGCCCTGCAGGAGAGGGAGCTCAGCGCGCTTTGCCCAAGCTGCACCCGGGGCTGAGTGAGCTCAGGTCACCCCACAGCACAGAAAGGTGCAGGCCAGGCAAACACCCACCCAAGCCAAGCTCCCTGCCCCTGCGAGAAGCAACAGAAAGTGCGGAGGCACCGACCTGATCCGGCCTTTCCCAGAGTATCTCCTTCTTCAGCTCTTCATCGTGAGCATAAGGGGAAGTGACATTTTACTGCCCTTGACTTGGTGACATGAACTGCAAGCTAGATTGGCTCCAGAATAGAGAAACTTGAAATAAATTTCACATTTAGACTGTATGACAGAGAGTTAGGACATGTTCAGCATGCAAACTGCACGTGCCAAATTATTTTGGAATGTGTAAAAACGTGTGTTGTTAATACTGGATAAAAGCTCATCTGAGGATGATGGGGTTTTCACATTCTGTTCCCAATAAATCTTCTTTTCTCTACACTAGTGTACTCCCACTCTTCTGATACAGGCAAAATGTCAGCTGAGGTCATATGAGTCCTGAATCAAGACAGCAGACTTGGCTTGATGTGCACAAACTGCCTGATGCCAGCAGGCAAAATTAAAGACAACAGTGAAAATACCCACAACATAGGTTAAACCCCCACTGCTATCAAATCAAGTGCAATTAAAGAAGTCAGAGCAAAGAAGAGGGTGGATGGAGCTCACACTGGAAGTATCTTCTTCCCTTCTGTTTCCCTAGAAGGCTTTATATTTCTTTGTAAATAATACAATTTATTATTGTCTGCTTCTCTTTTTACTGTGTTTTATTAAGATATAACCCCCTGTGTTAACTTTTTATCATTGTGAATGTTCCTACTTGGGACTGTAGAGATTGAATTAGCCAGTTCCCTGCACAGGCTGGAGTCAGGTGTCTCCGCACTCCAGCTAAGGTTGCTGGTGATGCTGTCTCAACAGAGCTTTCCTTCGTCTTCTGAAGAAGCCCCCACCTGCCCTTTCCCAACACAGAGTGGCACAGCCCACGTTCAGAATCTTGTTTCCCTGAATTCCGGCTTGGAGCTGAATGCTGCTCCAGCATTTCAGGTACTCTGCTGTGTTGTGTTCTGATATGGAGTCTAGGAAAGCTATCCCAGCTGTCCTCCACACAATTCCTTTCTTCTGAGATGACAAAATGAGCATCAGTATTCTCCAGGATATTGGTGGGGATACTTATACCTGTCATACCAGAGCTGCTGGAAATGTTTAATGTGTTTTAGGGGACCTGAAATTTGCCAGCAATACCCAGCATCATTTTGATTTGGTCTTGGATTTATTGCACATTCTTAACCACTATTATTTTTAAAGGCTTAAATGGCTTAGATATTTTTCTTCCTTGACATGTTTTTGGGCTTGCAGTCAATGGAATATATGAATGTGAAACTAATATTCATATCAAAGGAAATTACAGCATTTGCTGCTCAGGGGGATGTTCCAATAAGGCTTTTTTTTTTTTTTTTTTTTTGACTAGCAATACCAGGTAGTAATGATGGAAAACATTGAGTAGGAATGCACTTAGCATGAACTTGATAGAAAGATTAGGAAGTTCTCCTATTAAAACAGACATTTCTTGCTAATAAAATTCAATTAGCATGTCAGTCTTGACTTCAGGCACATTTTAAAGGAAGTGTCAATTTAATAATCACTCTTCAGTTTGAAATGTCATCCCTGCTCTGATTACAAGTAAACTCTATAACAACCATAATTAGGAGACTTTGGAGAAAGGAAGTTAGTTTGAATGTATTCAATTCTGTTTTGCAGCAGCATGCAGAGTCCACTAATTCCTTTTGTCACAGTTACAAGGACTCCTGCAGGCCCTGTGTTTTCCCCACTTAAACCAATGACTAAATCAGTGGGCTCATAGTTCAAGGGTGAAAAGTTTTATGGCAATACAAATATTAACAACTGCCAGAGACAGCAGTAGTGGGCTGGATCAGTGTAAGCTGGTGACAGCACGTCAGTGCCTGGGGAAATGCAGTTGGACAGGAGAGAGATTAATGCAGAGAAACACTCCCCATTCTAATGCCTGCGTGCAGCCTCAACTGGAGGTGTGAGAAAGATTAGGAAACAGCTCTACTGAGGACATTAGAATTCTTCTTCTCAGAGAAGGAAAAAATGAGGAAACAGGGTGCCCTGGCCCAGAGAACAAGAGAAAATTCAGACTGCACAGCTTTAGTAGTGATGGCAAACTGGCAGCAACAATGATTTTGTGAGTATTGTGAGAGAAACAAGGATGAACAAGGAATACTCCTACCTATAGAACACCAATATCTGGTCATATTCATGTAGCAATTCCTAGAAGAGATTTGTGGTCTCTAGCATGCTGCACACTTAGGGAAACAGGAACCAAGAGTGAGAAGATATGTGTCTCAGTACATCAGCAGTGTGGCCTTCACTGAAGGATAAAGCCATCTCCTGGATGTCCTGGACATACCATCAAAATTGAATTAGCACGTCAGTCATTAGCATGTAAGTCTTTTGCCTAACTCAAAGTTAGGGATCATCTTCAGGATTTCCCAGTAAAATCTTAATGTCCCACATTTTGGAAATGATTTTAACTTTTATCTTCTGAAACAAAAAGACAGGACTGAGAGTTCTAAATGAGTTCAAACTCAGGTTCAAACTCACAGGGAACTGCACTGATTGCTGCTTTCCTGCCTTATGGACTTTTACATTTTATGTGGCTTTATTGTGATCAAGGAATGTCAGTGTTGGGTCTAAGTGCAGAATGGCAGCGGAATATTGAAGGGATTTCCCAAAAAAGGATAATTTTGCTAGCCTAAGTGGGTACAGGTTTGGGGCTGCTTTGTCTGTCACATCTTTGCTGAGAATAAATAAGTGATATTTTTAGGGTGGGCTAGCATAAGCGATGACAGATTCCACGCTATGGCCAAAAGGCCACAACTTCATTAATATGATGCCTAAAGGCACCTTCCTGACAGCTGTGGAAAGAGGAGGAAATGACAGTAGCCTCCAGCACTCATCAGCCTCTCCTCCCTTTCTGGCACTGCAGCAGGCCAGGCAGCCCTGCCAAACCGGGTGAGATTGCCTAATCCCACCTCCCTGCTTCCTGTAGCAGGAAACCAGATCCCTTCTTATCTGCCAATGGCTCTGCCCTCTGTCTCCAAGGGCAGGAATATTCCCTAGCTGCTGTTGCTGGAAGTCACACCTCAGCCAGGCTACCAGCAGCCAGTGTGAGCCAGGGAATGAGCACAGTGGTGGGAAGGGGTGGGAAGGCTGGGAAGCTGTACAACAGTTCCTGTGGGCCATGACCAGGTGCCTGCTACCACCAGCAGCACCAGTGGGAGATCAAGCAGGACCTTTCTTGTACTCTGTTAGGCCACTCTTGCACTCCACATTGTGTGTGTTGGAAAGCAAAGCACTGCCTTTCACTGACACAGGTGAAAGCCAATGCCATCCACAGCAGCATCCCAACCTGAATGTATAGCAGCTAACACAGGGAGTACAGCTCATGCACATGCAAGAAAGCAGTGCAGTTCAACATGACTTTTTTTCCTGCCATAAACAAATAAACAAGGAATCGTTTCACCTATTTATCTCTGTTCATGACTCATATTCTTTCTGACGTAGCTCAGTCTCTGAGGTCAGCAAATCGTTCTTGAAATCGAGCGATATGGCTGGTTGGTCCAGGCTGATTTGTCCACAAATTAAATACTCTGGGTCTTGGGGTTTAACTCCAACCAAGAGAAACCTCCAGTCAGTGCAGAGGGATTGGCATCTCTGCAGGGCACTTCAGATCTGAGACAACATTCAAAATCCCCCATGGAAGATTTTTTCCTCTCCTTTTGCTATATGGACTCCAAAGACCCATTGGGTGAGTCTGAGGTTAACCTTTGGGACTGCTCCCCTCTTACTACATCTGCTTGGTACAACAGACATACCAAGAGCAATCCTAGGGTGGGCAGCTGAGAAGCTGCTGAATTTGGATTTGCACCACATAATATCACTGATAAAAAATCACATGGTAAGTTCATGACTAGGGCAACCTGACTCCCCAGCACCTGCAAAGACAGGAACTGTGTTCTGACCAGAGGAAAGTGACATGGTATCTCCACCTGCCTGGTAGAATGTGCCAGTGTCCCTTACCCAAGCTGTATATGGGTCTGTTCTGCTTGCAATGAAAAACTAAGAAAAAAACCAGAAAAAAACCCCTAAGAAATGCAACATCTAGACTTGTGCAGGGAAGGACAGTAATGCTGTAAACTTTCAAAATGAAAATATGCTCCCTGTGATGAAGATGCACAGACTTGGCAGAACCTCCCTCCTTTAAACAGGTTCATTCCTGTGTGGTTTGTTGCTGTGTGTCGTGTACTCAAGTCACACAATTGTCATGGGACTCATAGGGTCCCTAAGGTAAGCTGTACCTTTCCATGCTTGGGACAAAAAAAAGGACCTTGGAGTCTATGTAAAGTGAAGTGGTAATAACAGACTGGGGAAAGTAAATGAAGAGGAAGCACCAGCTTCTGGTGGCTTTTCTCAGGCTGAGTAGGGATATACTGCCAGAAGCAAGGGGCTGCTTTCCAGGGAAGGAAGAGAGCTGCACAGCTCTTGTCCTGTCTGAGCTGATCAGAGAGTAGGTGCAATTGGGAGGCTGTGGTAAGATGCAATCTGAAATCCTACTCCTTGCTTTTACCTGCCACCTATGGCTCAGTTCACTGGCTTACCATTTTCCTGAGAGAGAGGCCAAATGAGTGCCTGAGCTGATTTCCTCAGAGGTACCTCCTGCTCCTGCCTGGTAATGCTATACTGTTGTTTTTTGGTCCTTTTCTTGTGATCCCACATCAGTTTGGGTGGCTGCTGCTCTTTCTGAAATATTTAAACTTAGCAGTTCCCCCCTGCTTTATGAATCTCAAATGAAATATTAAAATACCTTTCAGTGGCTTATAAATAACATATCATGACTCCCCCAGCCAGGAAGAGGAGTACAGTCCATGCTTCATTACAAGAGCTAAAAGCCTACCAGCTGCAGAGGAAACTCAGCAATGTGGGGTACAAATACCCCAGTGATTTTAGTAGTGGCTCATCTTGGGTCCAATAAATAGTTTTAGTACTGTTTGAGCACTTCCCTTGGACCTCTGACAGCTCTCACATCCCTGCTTGCTCCCACTGGGTCACCTGAATTTCAAGCCCCAGGGAGTGTGGGGAAGTGGTGCTGAGATTGGGACAGGCTCTGTGCCCTCCTCCCTGCCCAAGCATAGGGCAGGGACCCATTTCAAACCAAGTCAGAAACCAGAGCTAAAGACCTGAGCTGACTTTGTGTCATGGTGTGTTCCTCCTTCCAGAGGCAAAGTGGGAAGGCACACGAATGATTCATGCTAAAAGCCAGCACAGGGCCAGCAAAGCTCATCAGCTCAGACTCTGATCTCTGTGAAAGCAGCTGTGTCCCCACTCGGGACCTAAGTTTGTCCCAGGAGCAGGTTGCTGTCTCTGCAGAACGTGGGGTATATGCATCACCAGGCTGGCAGTGATGCTCTCTGCAGCTCAGGCTATTTGACCACAGGTAATTAAAAGCTGCCTCTATGCGGTCATGTAATGACAGCCTGTACCACAACACTCAAGTGCAAGGATGACAAGTTAAGGTCAAGTGGGCAAACAAGCTGCTGTTTCCAAACTGTGGAGTGCCTGCATCTGCATCCGCCTGGATCTCCTTTTACAGTACTTCTTTCAGTGGTATTACTGAATCCAATTACTACCAATCCTTTAGAGTTTGCGTTCAGATTTCATGCCTGCTCGTTAGGCAAGTTCACCTTTCAGAAGTGTGCGAACGCAAGCTGAGCTGTGTTGCGTCAGAAGCAGCGCTCCTTGTCTGACGGGAAGCCAGCTTTCTCCGACACCTCCTAAGAAGCCGGTGCCCAAGTGCGTGCACCTGACTCCAGGGAGGGCAGCAACCCCCGCGGTGCCCCAGGAGGTGACACCCGTGGGCGGGCACCACCCTCCCGCAGCAGCGGGCCCTTGCCGAGCCGGGTTCCGTTCTGCCCCTCGGAGCAGCTTCTCTCCCTTCTGCGCCCCCGGGCAGTGCTCCTGCCGGAGGGCAGCGGGCTGGCCGGGCTGAGGAGGCAGAGCCCGCCCGGAGCCGCGATCCCGGTCCCGGTCCCGGTCCCGGCCCGGCAGGGGCCGCCGGTGCCTCCCGCCCGCTCCCGGCGCCGCCCCGCAGCGCCCCCCCGCGGCGGCGGCAGCTGCTCGGCACCGCCCCGGCCCCCCCGCCCCGCCGCGCTCCGGGCGGGAGGCTCGGCGGCTCGCTCCTCCTCGCGGCCGCGGGATTCCTGTCTCCGCGTTTTCGGGCCGCCCCTTCACACCCGCCGCCGGAGCGGGACGGCGTGAGAGGGAGCGAGCGAGCGAGCGAGGCGGCGCGGATGTGCCCCGGCTCCCGCGGCGGCAGCGGCGGCGGATGCTCGGCGGCGCGGCGGCCGCCCCGCAGCGCAGGAGCCCCGCGCAGGGAGCGAGCGAGGCGATGAGCCGCCCGCCGGCGGCCGCCCGCGAGTGACGGCGGCGGGCAAGGAGCGGCGGCGGCCAGGAGGAGAAGGACGAGGACGAGGAGGAGGAGGAGGAGGGCAGCGATCCCCGCCAGTGCCCGCGGGAGGCCGGGAGAGCTCCGGCCGAGGGTTCGGCCATGCCGTTCGCCAAGCGGACCGTGGAGCCGCAGCGGCTGTGCCGGCGGCAGCCCGCCGCCTCCGTGCTGGAGGAGAGCTGGGGCGCGGAGCCGCCGCCGCCGCCGCGGGACCCGCCGCCGGAGGAGCCGGGAACGGCGGGCGAGGGCGCCGAGGCGGCTGGCGGCGGGGAGAAGGAGGCGGCAGCGGTGCTGATGGTGCTGGACCTCTGCTCGGTCAGCAACGTAGCCCTGTCGCGGATCCTCCGACAGCTCTCCGACGTGGCCCGGCACGCCTGCACCCTTTTCCAGGAGGTCGAGGCTGACATCCAGGGTACCCACCGCCGCGTACGGGCGCTGCACGGCCGCATCGCCGGCCTCCAGGGAGCCGTGCGCGGCCTCGACCCCAAGCAGGAGGCAGTGCGTAAGTAGCGCGGAATGCGGGATGGATGGGGAGCACCGCGGGATGGATGGATGGAGGGATGGATGGAGCGCACCGCAGCGCGGGGCTCCGGCGAGGAGAGCCTCCCCTGGCCACCTGCCGTGCGAAGTTTGGGGCAGAGCCGGTGGGAAAGGAGCCCCGGCGGGGCAGCAGAGCGGGAGGGGAACGGGCGGGCGCGGGTCGGGTCGGGTCTGCGGGCGCCGCTGGGCGCCGCGGCGATGCCGGCGGGAGGGATGATGTCAGTGGTTTGTGCCTTACGTAAGGAGCTGGCTGGCGGGGCTCTCGGGACGCATCTTCTGCAGCCAAGGGTTTGGCCAGGGAGGGGGACGAGGTCTGTCAGCTGGGCGCCGGGAATGATGGAGATGATCCGCCGCACTCGGGCACATTTGGGTTTTCTCTCTTTGCCGGCCTGTCCCCCTTCCCCTGCAGATATCTTCCCCTTAGAAGAGTCTCTGAATTCCCGATCGAATGCTCTCAAGTAGAAATAATAAAACTGCTTCGTCGTTACCTAACTGTCGGGGCCATAAAATGAGGGAAGTTTGGCTAATGACTTCTTTCTGTTTAAAGAGTGGCCCTGAAGAGTGAAGAGGGGAGGGTGGAGGAGGGGGAGGAGGATAAAGATCAAGGCAATATACAACTTGTGTTATGAGCAGTGCTTGAATCCTGTTTCTTCTCCACCCAAACTATAAAAGCAGTGAAAAGCTCTGTAGTCGTAACAGCTGCTGATTTCTGCTGAATATGGCTCATGTTCACAGCAGTGTAATGATTTTGTACTCTCCCTGGTGCATACACTTCCCGAGCACTTGTGGATACGTGGGGTTTTTGATAGATAGGGCTGTGGGTTGGAAGTCTGGAGTAGCAGAGATTGGTATTGGTTCTGACCTTTCAGTATCTGTTTCGGGAAAAGCAGTGGCTTGAAAGGAGAATTTGGCTTAGTTTTTGCATTTTGCTGTACCCCTCTAAATCCTGAGTAGCTCCACTAAGTACAGCAAAGTGATTTTACACCAGTATAAGCAAGACCATGCCCTCCTCTAGGTGTTTTTCATAAATATGCCATTTAAAAATTTGTGCTTTGGATTTCCTCCCCTTTGGAGCATTGTGGAATATACGTAATTCCTGTAGGATCAATGAAGCTGTCCTAACTAACAGAATCAAGCTTTAAGAATTCAGCGGTATTTAAGCTGCATACTCAGCATCTGTACAGTGACAGTGACTTTGCTGGGGATGTATTAATGTACATCAACCATAGATGAGACCAAAATGAGGGAGATTTTTTGTGGTTTCAGCATGAGTGTAATCAGAGCAGAGTGCTGGGCTGTGATTGGAAACTGCAATGAGAAGGAGGCTTGGCTGGGCTCGTGAGGGAACTGTCTGAGGAAATGAAACTCCTCGTATCACATTCTCATCTGTAGGTCTTTTGAGCTGAGTAAGTGTGGGTATATACTAATGTAAGTGAGAGCAGAGCTTAGCTGTTCTAATCTGTATGGCTTTTTTTCTTTCTGGATTGTGCAAGTGCAGCTTGTTTGCAAATCACAGAGCAAAATCTTGATATTACAGCACAGTTATGTCATCTGCTTAATTAGAGAGTCTGGCTTTATCCCTGCGATGATAAATTTTTTTAGTGTTTGGTTTTCTTTTGAATCCTCCTCTCTTTAAAAGGGGAGAAATTTTTGGCCATGATCTTCCCTGTGTTTGCCAGCTGTTCCTCCTTCCTCTTGTGTACAGCACAGTGCCACTGATAGATCTGCAGATGTCCCTAGGTCTGGCCAGGCAAGGGATCCTCCACAACACTGGCTTTGCCCTACCCCTCCTCCAGTAGGTGTGTGTCCTGCCTGCAGCTCTGCAGCTGCTCAGAGCACACCTCCCTGTCCTCATCACCTCTTTCCATGCATGCTGTACC
The DNA here is from genome assembly GCF_028769735.1 of Zonotrichia leucophrys gambelii. Taxonomy (NCBI): domain Eukaryota; kingdom Metazoa; phylum Chordata; class Aves; order Passeriformes; family Passerellidae; genus Zonotrichia; species Zonotrichia leucophrys. Next base: position 17,290,532 of record NC_088169.1, on the reverse strand, counting down.
ACATCTTCCCTGGAGGTGAAAGCCTCTGTACAATCCAATGTACATGAACAGCCAACTTCTTTGCCTCCTCTGGCTGCTTTTATTCCCTTTCCAGTGCTGGATCAGCAGAGCTGCATTTACACAGTGCTGCATCTGAACACCTCAGCTGAGAGCCAGGGCTGAACAGCACCACTGTACACGTTATCTCCTCACATTCCCCCAAAATCCATACACACCCACAGCAATGCTCCCTCTGGCCTGCAGACTGCTCACTGTTCCCCAGGACAGATAAAAGTGCCTGGCTGGAAGCTGCCCATCTTCCCTGTAGTGTATAATGACAGTGTGCTTGCTCCTCTCTGGGCTGACGCCTCCTCCTTCATTATTACTTTCAGCAAGACTATGCTAATGTTTGTTTTATGCATGAAGTGCCTACATAATTCACTCCTGAAAGTGTTACACTCAAGTTACTACACCCAGTTGTTTTTTGAAACCAAGAGAGCAATCGCAGGTGGTCACAGATCTGCCCAGAGCCTGATCAGCGTCACATTAAGGCATACTGACTTCTATCTCCTGTGGTGAGCATGGAAATGATGGGATGGCCTCAGGGCTGTCTTTTAGCTGTCCAGCCCAAATGACACGTCTAAGAATAATTCAGAACTGGCTGGAGGTTTGGATGCACAACCACAAGGAACAAGCTGGTGACAGTCATGCAGCCACCCCACCCACGGCATGACTGTAATGGCTGCATTGAATTTATTGCATGTCATGAGTCTGGAGGGGCTGGGCTTATTGGTGCATTGACTGAGACACCATGTACTGGGATGATAACACCAGGACAGTGCAGCCCAACCACAAGTTTTTCAAATATTCAGTTTAAAACTACTAGCCTATCTTGCCACAGTGAGACAGTCTTCATATTCCAACTTCAAATGCAGTACAGTGATTTGAAAATAATGCTACTGGACACACCCCAGATACTGAGCTGTGACAATGGAAGGCCTTTTTCTCCAGGCCTCATAAGCCAGCTGTATTCTGAGATCCCCCTGTGAACACTCAGAAAAAGGAAATTATGGGCTAATTCCATCTCAAGAGCTATTGGAGTCAGTGGTTAGAAGGGCATTCCTTGCCCAGAATGCCATTCCTTGGCAATTGCAGAGATGATACCAAGGGGAAGGGAAGCAGGAAAGGAGTTATCTTGAAAATAGCATATAATACAGTTTTGCATAATAATGTTGTAAATTATACTGAAAATTATGTATCATTATATTAAAGCATCTATGTTGGATTCAGGGAATATTAATGAAGAATTAAAATTAATTAAAAATGGCATTTTTCCAGTAATGCTTATCACTACTGCTGTCATTTTCACAAGGCCTTAACATTCTCAGCTCTGTTGCTGTTGCAATGGTGAACATTTGCAAGTATGTGTATACTCTGCTTTAAGAAAATTATTTAACGTTCTCTACTAAGATACTGGTAAAGGTATTTACCTATGTGTTGCCTTTGTTTTCATCACTGTTTAGTGTGATTGGAAAACTTTGTTAGGCACAGTAAAGGGTGGATTCTGGGTAGTTACAAGCAGGTCATCATCAAAAACTCAAGGTCCCTCACCTCTGCCTCCCCAGATACTGCTTGTCCTTTCATCTTTCTTTTAAGCCTCTGGCCAGCCAGCATCTTGCAAATATGAATCCTTTCCCATCCTCTGAATATAAGAGAAACAACGGTGAGAAATGCTTTCCTGCTCAGCTCCTGAACTAACTACTTTGCCCTTCTGCCACTCCTCTGCTTTTCATCATGAGCAGTTCCAGGGTCTGCTTCTACAGCAGAACCACGTAGGAATAACATAATTGTTGTCAGTCTGGATGTTGTGTAGAGTTTTCTTGTTGGCAGTGTGGTACTGCCCAGTTTTATTATTAGACACTTGATTATCTTGGTAATATAGAAACACAGAAATGCTGGACTAGTTTGTAGACTTGGGACTCAGTGCCTCCATGGTTATTTGGAAGAGTGATTTCTCAGTCTAGGGGACTAGAGATCTGGCAGTTTAAGTGGAATATTGTACTTTACAGAAATTGATGATGTAAGCCAACTTGCTTCCTGAATAATAGGCAACAACCGGGCAGCAGATTTTGAAAGCCCTAGCTAATGAGATCCTTTTTGCACCCTGGCATCCCAGAGAATTCCACACATTCCAGGCTTTTTTTTTCAAAAGCATCAATGTGTTACCAGTAGCCAATCTTTCTAAAAGTTGTATGGTTTCCAGAAGTTGCCTGCTGTATCTTCATTGCTCCACTTTTCCATTCCTGATTTTGCTGTTTGCTAACAGTCAGTGATGCAGCTGCTCCCAAGTGTGGGGATCTCCCGTGTTACTGTGCTCTTCAGAGGCCCTTGGATCTCTACAGTGAGCTCCTCTATAGGATTTTCTTTTTTCCTGAAGTGTCAGTATTGAGATTAAAAAGACAGCTCTGAACTCATTCTTTATAATTTTAGGTTCTGCATTAATTTATTCTGTTTGATTGAAGTTGGTTACTGAGAACAGCCTGGCAAGTTTCACTCTTGCTTTTAGTCTCTTTCCTTATGCCTTTTAGGTGGTTTTGTTTTGATTTTGTTTGGTTTGAGGTTTTTGTTAGTGTGGCTTTTAGCCACACTGGTGTAACGCTTTTCTGTTTGGGTTTTGAGCACTGCAGGGAAATGTTTAATCCCTTATAAGGTTTTTGAGTATTTTCTGCCACAGTCCTACCATTTTTACAAAATATATATTGGAGCCAAAGCTCATCAGAAAATGCACCTCCTCTTCCTTGACTTAATGCACTGAAGTCTCAATTGCTGCTGAAATGTAATCAAGAAATTGTCATGCTTCCGTCTCAGAATTCAGTTGCATTGTAAGGCCATCCCAGGCTTAGGATTGGTGAGCATCCTTGCAGACATCTTCAGGGAGGTACATAAGACCTTAAGAATAGATGCAACTTGAAAGAAAAAAAGCATCCATGTTGGGAAGATAAGTGCTGCACTTTATCTCAGCTTCTCGAGAGCCTTGAGATTGAAAGTACAATTTTCATGGTATGGATTTTCTGTGGTACTGAGGTGCAGCTGTAGATCTCCATGGATGGGATATGTTTACACAAAAATATCTCAGATACTGCTGGAGACAAAACAGAAGAGATTCCTAGCTTCCTTTAACTTCATATTATTGTCCATCTGTAGTTAGTGAGTCTAAGTGTGAGAGTAGTTACAATTTTAGAGGTGCACACTAATGTAACCTGGGGGACATGAAGCAAGAGGATGTACTCAGGGCTCCTTTTGTACACTGAAATGATATTAATTGGCAAGTCTTTGTTGGGTGCAGAATAAAACCTCCAAAGAAAAGCAGCTGTACACTGGATGTAGTAACCCATCACTTTCAGCTTTGTTTCCTTTACCTGCCCAAATGGAATGACATAACCTCTTCACTTGTTGTTTTGGAAAAGGAGAAAGGCTTTTGGCTTTACCTGCCAGGTTTGGTTTCTTGGTGTTGTGCTGGCCACTGTGTGCTCATTTGTGTTACAGAACTCACCTCTCTGGTGCACTTGCCTGTAGTTTGCCCATCAGTGTACATAACCCAAGCTGAGGGTATGGGAATGTTGGAGAATTTCCTCAGTGCATGGTTTCTTCTAAATGGAGAGGATCGATGGCACATTAGCAGAGTGGAAAGGAGAGGAAGGCCAAAGCATGGGCTTTTCTTCTTACCTTTACTGCTGTCAGAACAACAAAGGGACAGAGGAAGAAAAACCTGCTCACTTAAGGATCCCATCCCCAATTTACCTTAACATTGCTAGAGCACCATTAGCTAGAGTACTGTCATTTAGCAGAAAAATGCCTTATCTTTGTTTACAGCATGGTGATAGAATACCTTTAACACAGGAACACAACCATTCAGAGGCTTTGCTTGAGGTATTTTTTCTTCATGCATTTGGTATCTGATAGAAGGTAATGGAATGGAATTTGCCAGGTGGCTTTGGCAGGGATGTAACTTTTTGAAAGCTCAGGTTGTCACTTTTAGTCCTGTTAGCTTGTGGAATGCAGACTCTGGTCTCTTTGCAGATAAAAGCATAGTGTAAAATCCTTTGTCCTGCCAAGGCCAGAGAGATGCTGGGTGGAAAGGCTCTGAGAGCTCAGGGCTCAGGTAGACTCACTGGACTTTGTCTGGCACAGCCTGGTAACAGATGAAAAGCAGAAAGCAGTGGTTTTCCTCCAAAGCCATTCCCTGTTATACAGGTGTGAATCTTCTAGAGTTTTGCCGAGTGTAATTTCTTTGGTCTTCCACTGGTATAGGTGAGAAAGCCTTAGCCTGTTCTATAGCTCCTTGCTTGTCATTCCACAAATAGTACTTCAGCTAATGTACCAGGTTTGAATGTTTTGGGATTTTGTTGCTAAATGGAGAGCTTGCCAGTCAAAAAAATATCAAAAAACATTCAGTGCTTGATTTCCACCTCACTGCAGCTACACATCTGTGTAATATCATAGTAGTTACTGCAGCTTCTTTCTTGCTCATGCTTAAGAGCCAAGCAAGAGTCTCCAGTGGGTTTATTAGAAATTCTGCTGGAAATGTTTTAGCTTCTTTAACACCAACAAGGTCTCCTTTACACAAGGAGCAAAACTGCAGAGAAAATAGAACCAGACCTGTAAGAGACATGAACTTACTGTGGGTCTAATGATTTAACAGAAATTCTTCCTACAGCCCCTTTTAAAACTTCATGCTTCTATTTAAAAGCCTTAATAGCATAATGTTTGTGTTCATACAGAAATATAAGATAAATGTTCCAGTGAAATTAATGGAGTAATTCCTACTTTTGGTTAGTTTCCCTGCTCCTACAGGGGAGATATGGTGATTAAGAAATAAATGGACTCTGGTAACTTGCTGAGGGCATGGGGAGGTCATTCACCTGTTGATTCAGATGTATAATAGATGTTAGTTTTCCTTTTTGAAAGATGAAGGGCCTGGAGTGTTTCCAAAAAATTCTTGCACAGTTCTCAAATGTCCTTGGACTGAGGGAAGGACTTGTGGGAAGGACTTGCAGGAAGGAAATATAACTACCCAATTTCAGGGTCGCACTCAGCTGCTGTTCTGAATCAGCAGAATCAGGTTTTGTTGGCATTTCTTACATAGGTTTGCCTGTTCTGAGGTTTCAGTTCTGAGGATTGGATTAGGCTGATCTGGCAGAGCTGTGCAAAGGTGCAGAAAAAGAGTGGGAACAGTCCTCACTGATCCCTGCCATGGTGTGAAAGTCCCAACCTCTTCTTCTCCATTCAGACAAAAGCAGACTTCTGAAGTGTGTCTGTTTAAAGGCAGCCCCTGGCTCTTCCTCTCTCTAAAGTGGACAGCAAAAGAGATCGGGTGCAGGGGAGCGACAACTGTTTAAAAAAGCCCCTGATCTGACACATTTCCTTCATACATGTACCTAAATCAAGCATATACTCCCAGGGAACTCTTAATAGCAATGTTGTGATCTCCAAAGTGGGGAAAAAATAGAGCCAGCTGATGTGAGTAATACATGTGTGTATTTGAAATGCATTATTGCAGGGTTGCGTGGTCGCCAGAGTCAGAGAGCTGGGATTTCTCAGAAGCTGCTCTTTCCAATTGCTGGCATCTCCATGTAATCAGAGGCTGACATCAGACTCTCCATTGGAGCTACTTGAGCTATTAGGCTGTGAAGAGCAGAAACTCTCTGTGTTACCCAGTGTGTATGAGGGGGGAAGGTTTTTTCACTTCCTTTGATGTATTAGCATCAAGAGAGGGAGTCTTCGCTTCATTCCTAATTGCTTCTCGTCTTTGAATTTATATACCAATATGTAAGTAACTGCAAAGGGAGATAGCAGAATTTATAAAAAGTTCAAAAAGGCAGGGCTTAAAGCATGATTAAAATAAAAGATAGCATAGTGTGTATGCTGTTTTTAGCTGAAATATCTCCCTAGAATTCTTTCCATTTACATTCTCATTATATCTAACTGCTTCTAATGCACTGCTTAGTTTAACAACTGGCATGTTTTTAGGGTAGATTTTATAGTAGATATACACCCACTGTGTTCTTAACTTGAGACTTTAAATTGCAGTATCTGTATTGGACAATCTTTTCTTACACCTTCTTGGCTGAAGGCAGGAAAAAAGCAATACTGATAGGAACCTAATTAAGCCTGTAGTCTTATTATACCAGGAACTGTGTGCTTGAAATGCTGCTCAATTCAATGAGTGCTGCGTGGCACTGCCATGTTAAGTCCCAGCAGAGAGTGACATACTTTTTTTTAATAAGATCACTGTAATTCTTACAAAGCCACCATGGTTTTCTCTTTCTTTTCAGCTGCCAAGGCAGTTGGACTTTGAACTACAGCCACTCAGACCAAATCCCTGAGAAAGTTTGGTGGAGATGCCTTGCAAGTGTGTGCATGTGATTAAGGGGAATGAGCATGTGTGCTATAAAAATGGACAGAGTCTTCAGGCCTCTGCAGATTTTCCCCCCACCTTTTCAAAGTGTTTTTTGTTATCTTGACAATGCTTGAACAGACTTTTAAGTTGACCTGGACAGAGAGTGAGCTGCGGAGGAAAAGATGCTAATCCTTCTTGAAGATGTGTGTATCAGTGGCTACAGAATTGGGTCATTCTTAGGAGCAGAATCTGTAAGGTGCACTGAAAAATTCCAGTGTGTCCAGAGGCTTAGGATTGCTTTAAAAACAAAACTGGGCTCTCTGTGCATGCTCAATTTTGCCTGATTTTTTTTTTTTTCCCTAAAAGGCATTGCCAAGCATGGTTCTCTTCAGAAGCCTATAACTGTCCACGATTGCAGAAATCAGATCTTCTGGATGATGAAACTCAAGATAGGCAGCAGTTATTCACTGTGATGCTCAGAGGCAAACTTTTTTAAGATGCTATACATGTTTCACTGCATCCACTACTTAGTGATCTAGTGATAAGGGGTGATTCAATTTTAAGTGAAGCAAGAGATTAATTATGATTTAATGCTTACTATGCAAATCAGAGTCAGTCCAAAGAATGGATACTACCCAGTTCCATTTTTTCACCTTGTGAAGTTCATTTACTTGCAGTAAAAAGAGGGCCTATTCTTGTCATAGGCATGGTCTTTTCTTTGGTGAAGTGGTTTTTGGTTAAGTGATGTATACAGGAGGAGAGTCAGGAGATGTATCTTAATTAATTTCTAAGAAAAGAAATCCTATGTCATGGATTGACCACTGACTTTCACATGCCCAGCCTTAACCCTGGAAACCGCATAGCTCTGCATAGCCCAAATTTTTAATGCAAGCTTTTTTTCTTTCTTGTATTTTTGGGGGGGATGACTTTCTCATACTTATCCAAACCAGCTTCTGACTGGTTCTTCTGCTTCAGGCTGTGCTAAACTCAGCTCCTTTGGCCCTCTTCTACCCCAGCAGTTAAAATCATCACAGAGGCTCCTATCTCAGCACACTGAGGAGATCTCACCTCCCCTCCTGTGTTGACTATTCCTTGCAACAAGTATTGCTGCAGGAGCCTGAGGGTCTTGATCTCTGCAGAAAATTACCTGAAGCCTTGCACATGGTTAGCATGCCAAAAAAATTTCCCCCATAAGTTGGATTATCCTGGCAGCACTGTTTTAGTCTTGCTTCTTATCCAAAACAAGTATTAAGGAATAGCACATTCTGTGTGAATAGCAGGGAAGGAGGTGGGTGTGCCTGGGTATCTCACACCAGCCATTCAGGAATTTTTATATTTGTTACTCAGCTACAATTTCAACTACATTGCCACAATGTAGAAATCATAAAAGAGGCAGCCAGGTAAAGGAGAGGACAGATTATTCTTACTGCATTTGGAGGAAGGTCTTGTTCTTTATTAGAAACTAGAAAATCCACTGGGAAAGGAATCCCTTATAAATGTTCCAATCTAATAAAAAAAAGTGCTCCAGTTGGAGCTCACATTTACTTCAATGTGAAAGTCAGTCTTTGCATGACATAAAAGCTGGAGAAAACCAGGCTTCATTAGTTCCACTGTTTGCAAAACTGGTTGTTCGAATTCCTCTTTCCCCTCCAGAATTGCTGATTATTTCTTTTCAATTTCAGTATTGTTTTTTTTTGAAACTTATGCCTTGAATGACTTTCATTTTGTGCCATCCTGTCCTTTACTCCTCTTCTCATGGTGGTTTCACAGGGGCTATACTTTTACCTCTGTCTTAATAGCACAGACACCACCCCCTCACTCCCTTCATGGTGTGAATGAACAGTATTAATTTTTACAACTGTGGTTTATTCTCCATTGATTATCTTTAATGTGGTGCTGTCTTGTTCAGTTAATAAACTACCTGCTAAGATGTAATTATCCCCCTCCCCCAAACATAACCTGCTTTAGATGTTGTATATGTTGTAATAGATGTTGTAAATGCACTCATTGTGCCTGGCACATTAAAAGCACTGGTTTAAGCTCCTGTACTTTCAAATTGCACTGTGGCTGAAGTGTATTTTGTGGCAATCATTACTCTGCTAATATTCTAAAGTAAGTATCACTACTTCTTTATTCAGTAGTATTTTTAGGCCTCTGTTACAGCTGCCACAGGCTTGATATAGCCTTGGTGCCAAGACAGAGGTTGGGTAAGCTCTGCTCTGGACAAAACCCTCCTAAGGGAGACTAGGAGGCTCACCTGAAGGTTTATCATTAATTATAGATCTCTGTTAGCTGATGTGAATCAGTGTCCAGAATGAAGTATGACCTAGGGTATTTACCCAGTTTGTGCTGTAAATATTTTTAGGGACCTCTGTCAATACACACAAAATTTAGAGTATGATTCTCTCTCAGATACAACAATAAAATCATGTGCCTACAGGCACATATGAAAATGAGCACCTGTGTTTGAGAAGTAGTGTCTGTAAATGAGTGAATGGGTTACAGCTACATTCAGCAGCTATAATGTGACTATTCATTTATGAAATTGTCCAAGTGGAACTTAACACAAATTATTAGTGTAGATTAAAAGTACGTTTCATTTATCTGCTTGTTCTTAACAACCCAATAGAATAGCAATTAGTTAAAGAAGAGGGAACTGCAAAATATCATAGCTCAGGCTGATTATTTCCTTTATGAGTCTTGTTTGGCTTTAGATCTGTCTTGATAAGCAATATCTTGGACTGTGAGACTAAAAGGTTAAAATAAGTAAGTGTGCCCATTTTTGTGCAGACCTTTTTGAACAACAATTGAAATAAGTTTTCCTCAGTGAGGAAGAAAAACAAGAAGAGATTCTTCCTCAAAATTCTGTGTTTCACTAGGGGCGGAATAAGTTTGTGTTCACACACACACACATACACACATATAAATATATATATATGTATATATAAATATACACACACACATACAGAGAGAAATGCCTGTCTAGATAACAGAAGAAGACCAGTGGAAAGATTGGACAAGATCATATTGGTCACTGAGATTAGAAAAGCTTGGTAAATGGGAGGGAAAATTTACAGCCACATTAGCAGCAAACTGGTCAAATGAGAGAAAATATTTCTCTCATTACATAGGCAAAAATTGAAGGTAATTGAAGTATCTTGTTTTTTGCTTGTTTTGAATTTGTATCTTCATCCAAAAGCGTCTCATGGTTGAGTTCACTTCTTTCCCATTCCTTCCTTCTCTCAATGGACTCAGAAATTGTGATGTTATTAATGGAAACTCTTCTACTGTGTGTAATGGGTGATCAGAAGTGAGATACATCTTGCTTAGGGATGTGGGAATTCTGCTGTTTGGTACTTGCATATTTGCAAGAGTAAAGTCTTTGCTTTTGAATGAACTGCCCCTGCTATATTACAGCAAGGGTTGAAAAATAAAATTAAAATGTAGAAAAGCCAAGTTAATGTAATAAAATCTTCCAGGAAAACAGATGGGTAAGTAAAAGGTAAAGTGATGCAGGTCTAGGTCATAGGTTGGACTTGATGATCTCAAAAGGTCTTTTCCCACCTAGTTCATTCTGGTTCTGTGATGCAGTGTCATTTGCAGATACACTGAAGGAATGTGCGGTATTTGTTTTCACAAAGAGGTGTCTCCCGTGCATTTGTTTCCTTTTGAGACAGTCCAACCTTGGGCTTGTTAAATATGTCTCTACAGAAGTTGGCACATACTGACCTTGTTTGCTGCAGTCTGCTCTTCTGCAGCTTCTTGATTCTAGTGGCGTGAGCCAGATGGACAGAGCCCTAGAGCTGAATGCTGGGTAGCATAATTAAGTGCTCTACTACTGAAGGCTGGAGCTGACTGAGACAAACTTTGGCTGATACTACAATATTTCTTTGTCCAAGTTACATCTCCAGTGTCAAAGCAATTCCTGTTTTTCCTTTCAGTTCATATTCCTTGCGTATGAGGGTGCTGAATTATATACCAATATTATTTTCTATTGGAATATGAATCCCAGTATTACCAGTTAGATTGTGCCTGGGCCAGTCTGACCCTCGCTGCTGAGCCAAAGGCGGCTTCTGTGGTGCTTCACCCCAGAGACACCTTTAGCTTGCTGGTGGTTGCAGCTGGGCACTAAACAAGTCCAGGCTTGTTAGGGACTCTGTTTACCTTAGGAAGAAGACTTCAGGCGAAGGTGAAGAGAAAAAAGGAGGGATTCTGCCAGAGGGTTATATGCAGTGGTTTATTCCATGGTTACAGAGATCTGCATCTTGGGAAGAGCTCCAACAGAATACCGAGCACATGGCCGGACTCACCTTTTAAGCTCAGGGGGAGGGGAGGGGAGGGGACAGGTGAGCCACCAACCAGGTGGGAGGGGTGGGGTCTCAAGGGACGAGGGACACCTAGACAGGCCAATGACCTCTGGGCCTGAGGGGCATCCTTTCAATTTGACCAACCACATGACGCCTTTGCTGGAATGTTAAGCCTGATTGACAGGACTCACTCAGCAAGGGGGCGAGGGGGGAAGGGAGACGGGTATTGCCCCACCTGGGAGGTGACCTGGAAATCTAAAACAGGACATTACAACACACTGCAACAATTTTCATTGACATAGTACAGAGTTCTTTCTACTACTTTATGCCCTGATAGCACTACAGGAACATTTTACAAATTTGTAGAGCTTGTGGATGCTCACCTGAATTTTCCTTTCATATCTGTACAGCCTTTTTTCTGCTATGTTTTGGAGTCATGGTGGTCAGTTGTGAGTATCCTGTGAATTCTGCTCCCTGGAAGCCCCATGTCAGTGTGGTCCTGGCCAAACACGTTGTGGACACTGGAATGTGGTTTATGAGGAAACACAGAAAACAGCTTTTAGGTGGACTCTGCTGCTATCTGTCAGTGGTTGGTAGGTGTGTAGAGCAGACTCATACCCATCCAGGTGCTGAGCTCTTCCTCAGTGAGCTGAGAATGTTTAGTTTTGCAGGCTGGAACTGAGAAGGAGGACCCAGCAGCTAAAATGCTGCTGCCTAGGGGACCTGGATTCATCCACCAACTTTTCATGACAGCATGGGGGAGGTTGTTAGTGCCATTCAGATCACCCAGTGTTAGCACTCTAAACTTTGGGCCATCCATCCTGTTCAAAGGTGAGCCTGTCTTTCACTTGTGAGCAGAGGAAGTTTCTAGTTCAGATAAATCCCTTAAGTTCTATGAATGTCACAGTGTGAAGTGGGTACTGCCACAGGCTTTTTGTCCCTCTCTTCTCAGGTCTGTGGCCGAGTGACAGCACGTCCTTCCTCTCAGAGCAGTTATCACACAAGCAGTGAGAGCAAGTTGGGCTGTGGGGTGATAGATCCATGACACACAGACCTGGTTTGTAAATGACAGGCAATCTGCAAGGCCGAGACCCTTCCACATCAGTAGTGCTTCTGTCCTTCATGGGCAAATGCTCTCAGGTGCCACATGAAGGCAGTACCCCCAGGTGGGATTCTCCAGTCTCACTTTTCAGCAAGCAGGAGTCCTTGCAGGCTGGAACTGAGGAGATCTGCAGGCCTTAATCTGTGAGGACTAACCTTAGGTTGGGCTGAGTTTGCAATTGCCAGTCTTTCTTTTGAGGTCTGGCTCACAGAGGAGATTGAGCTTTCTTACCTTACAGACAGTTTGTCCTGGTTAATTACAGTCATGTAAAGATGAGGTTTTACCTTGGGACTTGATTTAATTAAAAAGCAGTCCTGGGAAGTTTATTAAACATCTACATTCTCTCTGGGTGCCAAGTTCTAATGCTGGTTTTCTTCAGGTGCTCTCCCAGCTTCAGTCAGAAAGGGCCACCTGAACGTGACATCTGCACTAATGAAAGGGGAGGGAGGACACACTGTCATTCTCTGTCCAGCCAGGTTTGAGCCTGGCAGCTCATTTTTCACAGCTTGGGCTTGTGTCTGGCTTTGGGGAAAGGTTTTGCAGGTAGTAGTGCCAGAGGAAAAGTTGCACTGCAGAACCTAATGCTTGCCCTGTGTAGTGGAAAAATCATGATCATGCACGTGAAATGTGGACTTAGAGGAACTTTGTGTGGGTGGTCTTGTTTTTACTCTTCTGTCCCCCTTCCTCTCCCTTCCTGCTCACGTATGCTGAAGTCTGTCATCTATTTAACTAGAGCTTTTCTAATAATCCTAGATAATATACAACGAAAACAATAACAAGGTGCCTGGATATACACTCCCTCTGAACTGTAGAAGCCACAAGATCTCTCAGACATTCTTTTTGTTAGTACTGGCTTGTGAGAGACCTAGCACTCCATGATGCCCATCTGTTAGCAGCATGTTTAAATGTGATTAATGGGAAAGTTGCAAGAATTGCAATAGCTTTTGCTACTCTACAAGAGAATCTGTCACTGTTAATCTCTTGCAGTATTAAAAGCTTAATATAGTAAATCTAATGTTATGGAAAGCTGTAGCTTTGCTTTTGTTACCATCACCTTAGTGTGTTATTAAACTACTATTAGCTTTTCCTCTCTAGTTCACAAGCATAGAGGGAGTGTAGATATCATGCACATGCAGAAGAATATTTAAATTATTACTTAAGTATGAAGTCTCTCAAGAAAGAGATGCTTCAGCATTAAAGGGCTTTGGACAACATTAGGTTTGACTGTCATTTCTGAGGGGATGTAGACAGAACAGGATGTATTAGAAGTCAGCCCTTTCCCAAAATGCTGGTGAAGACTGGGAAAGCCACAAGCAATGTCCTGATTTGGTTGTTCTTTGCTGTGCCTTGGTAGACATGGTTTACCCACCCATGGCAGGAGACATACCTCATTAGTAGTTTAATCAGAACTGTTGCATCTTTAATAGAGATAATAGGATAAACAGTATTATGTCACAAGCAGGGACAGTCTCCTGGAGCAGGCTGACACTTCAGGAAACAAACAGGGGAGGACCCAGGGAAGGAAAATTATTGTTTCATATAGCTGCTTGTGTTGGAAAGGATCAAAGAAACCATAATGAGTCAGTATCTTTCTTTTTCTTTAAAGGAAATTTCAGAAGAGTGATTCAATTAAATATTAGTTTACTCAAGATCTGCAGGTGGCTTGTAAAGTGTAATCATATCCCCCTTACCTTTTAAACTCAGATCTACAGCTTTGTTCATTTTAGTGGAGGTGGAGATCTCCATTCTTCTATTTTCAGTGGCAGTTTGGTAGAGGAGAGGGCTTGTTATAAAACTTCTTGGTTTATGGCGTGATTACAAGGTGCTTTTGTTTCCAGCAGGGACAGCAATAGTGCTTTGGTCAAGACATTTCAAAACTGCTTACAATCTTCTTGTAAGATCATTGGGCACTGTGGGACAAATTGAGACCTGCCTTTCCGTGAAACACCCCCTCACTCCATCATGCACAGCATCTTCACAGCTGCCAAGCAGCTTGTCCACTTCCACCCATTGCAAAAAGTCAAAATCAGATCAGATAGAATAGTGCTGTCCAAGGGGCAGTTACAGAATATATATAGTTGCAGAAATCAGACTGGAGTCTATGGAATTTTCTGGTTCTTCCATGTGTCCTTCTATAATCCTGTCTTTGAAGCATTTAAGAGCTTGAGGTGCCATGATTAAAAGCTTCAAGGACCATGCTTTTTCATTTACCCTCTGAAAGGACAGGCATCAAGGCCACTGCTCTGAGCCATTAGGAAGGGAAAGGAAGATTGGGAAGGGACTTGCAGGGAAGATTGCTTGTCAGTCAGACTGAGTGCAGCAAAGGGGCTCACTCCCTTGTTGCACATAGTTGAAGTGAAAATTAAATTTGGTCCCTGTGGGCTGTTGTGGCACACCCTGCACCTGTGAGTCTCATTATTGCTCCTGCTCTTTGTCCTGTGAATTGAAGAGTGATGCCCAGTATCCTCCATCCGTTCTCAACAGGAGAGTCAAGTGCCAAAGGCTTCAAGTGGTGGGCTGAGGTGAAGGTCATACAGCATATTATCAAATTAGGGGACTGCTTTGCTCTGCCCCCTCGAGGCCCTCAGCTCTTTGGCAGTCAGTATTAGCTCACACTGAGAAATTCCAAGAACTTCTAGCATGGTATTCCAAAGCCTTGCAGAGCTGTGCACAATAGTGTAAAATCTGTTTACAGGAGTCCTCATGGATCAGCTCCTTCTTGTACTCATGGTTGCAGGGATATCCCTGGAAAGGGGTGGTTTTTTCAGGGCTTGAAAGACTCTTGGAGACAGGGAGTTAGGGGAAGCAGGATTCAGCTGCACCTAAAATGCCTTGCTGTCGCCTTATGCTTTTAGTTCACTTCTTAGCTGGTAAAATGTGGAGGAAAGAGGATTCAGTAAGCAACTGTTTGTCTTCAGTGAATGCCTGCTCAGGCAAGGCAAGTGTGATTCAGCTACTAGTTAGTAGTGCTGATACACCAGAATTGGCAAGCACAGAACACTCCTGCTGCTGGATCTGCCCCAGTTGCTTGATGTGCAGCGATGAATGCATGAACATTCACCAATGGTGTTGCACAAACAAATAAGTTAATAAAAAGCAGCTGATTGTGTCATTGTAAGATGTAAAAACTCCAAAGTAGCACTGAGATTATTTAAAAACAGATTTTCTTATCTGGAAACTCCTAGAAACATAGAGTGGTTTTTTGGGGGGGAGAAAACAACATAGGTTTTTTGGGGGGGAGAAAACAACAACAGGATAGACACAAAATGAACTCTCTGCCTTGCCGTTAAATGATTTAGTGGTGAATAATTTCATAACAGTTTTTCTCTTGAAGTCTTATCCCAGGTCTGAGTTTGACAGCAAATTTAGCTTTGGATTATCTCAGAGATAGTTGGCACTGCACTGGCATTTTCCAGTGAGAGAATTAACTCACGAGGAAAAGCTTTTTTAAGGGGACACACTGGAAAGAAAACACTCTGCAAAAACTGGAATTATACAAACCGGCTGTCTGGCCTCATACGAAATGATGCTGGCCTTTTGTACCTCTGTGTAAGTGGTATTTAACCCTTGCCATCATTACCGTGTGCTGCTGGGACAGATGAGCTCCCCGGCGGGTGGCAGAGCGGGAACAAAGCGGGGCGGCTGCGGCTGGGCCGGACCAGGCCTTGGGATCATTATCTGGGCACACAAAGCTTCCCTTCTCACCCTCAGGAATCACTTTGGGGTTTGCTTTGCCTTCCCGCCCTCAGGAATCACTTTGGGGTTTGCTTTCCCTTCCCGCCCTCGGGAATCACTTCGGGATTTGCTTTGCTCTCCCTCCCTCTCCCCTGGAACTCAGTCAAAAGACCAGGCACACGGAGCAGTCACAGCAAGCTGGATCGTTTCCATTTAAGTTTCTCTGCCCTCTGGAGGCAAAAGTTGTTGCCATGATTATGGCGTGAGGTGTGTGAGGGTGTCCTTCTGCCCCGTGCTCCCCAGATGATGATGTGGTGCAGGATTGACTCCTCTGCCCATTTTCCTGGTTTTCTTTTCACCTGTGGAAAGGAGCCCAGAGCATTGCTCCTGGGTGCACACAGACTCATTTTTAACTGCTTCCACAGCTCAAGGAGCACGCTGTAGCTATGGCCAGTAGGAGGAGATTTATATTCATGTCCACTTTTTATCAGCTGATAACAAAAGTGGAGTGGTGTCCGTCCACATCCTCTTCAGTCCATCCTCATCCATCTTCTCAGTAGAGAAAACACCTGAGGATGAAGGATGACAGCCAGTTTGGGTAGTTGTAGTGAGCCTTGCTGCTGCTGGAGAGGGAATGAAGTGCTTCTGTGGGGTGTTGCAGGGCCATGGAAACAGCACATGGCAATGTTAGTGCTCTGCTGTAACAGTGGAGAGAGCAGCACAGGCTCCCTCCCATCCCAGGCATGGCCTGCTGCAGGCTGGGGTGGTGTGGAGAGAGGGCTCAGGGGAGGAAAAGAATGTTCTTTCTTCCTTGAGTCTGATGGCAATCCTCAAATACTCATAAAATAGTTTTGATCAGAAAGTCGTGGCTGGTACCAGATGGTTCAAGCAAAGTGTAAGAAGTACTGTAGTAAAAAGTAGTAACAACTGCCCACACATGAAGCTTTGTCATAGAGAAGGAGGGCTTGGCTTTCACAGGTCCTTTGGAGCATGAGTTTCTTAAGTGTTGTTTGTTCACTCTGCTGTCATTGCGCATGCTACTATTAACTGAGCTGGCTGTGTGTTTTTTGTTTTTTTTTTTTTTAATTTCTTCCTAAATTCTTGGCCTTAGTGATGAAACATGGCCAGCAGCTCTGCTGGTTACCTGTGTATTGCCTGGGAACTCTCTGGAATTAATTTAATTTCTCTGAATACCCACTTGTTCTTGCATTACAAAGCTGGATAATTAAAGAATCTCGGAATTCTCTCTCTGTACTATTCATTCCTTTGTGTACCTCTTTCTTGTGCCCTTATATCTACATTAAATACATTAGACCTCTCCAGTGTCTTTCCATCTGTAGATCTTTTCATGCCACTAATTATTTTTATAAGCTGCTTCTAGAGCTCTTTTATTTCTCAGTATCATTGACAACTCAAAGGAGGCTGCAGACAGCAGTATCCTTATGAGTGTGTTCAGGGAGCTCCTTTCTCCTCTCTTTCTCCCTCCATCCTCCCCATTTTTCCAGGCTCAGTGCTGTAGCCTTCCCTCACTAAACCCAATGACTTCAGCCATTGTAAGTGAAGAATACAGAATCCTTCATTTATATGTATTAATCTGATAAGTAACTAAAGCTACAGGCCTAAGCATCTTGGTGAGCTGCCATATCATTTGCTAATCATTAACACAGTTGAAAGACTTTTTCTTTATTAAAAAAACAAAGTATAGTCTTTAAAGAGCAGTATTTTGCAAGAAGAGAAAGCTGTGTTTGTTTTGAAAGGAAGATTTATTGGGATGATATAATCCAACTAGTGCTATCTCCTCACCTGTTTTTCCTCAGGGAGACCATCAATCTTTATTAACATT
This sequence comes from Zonotrichia leucophrys gambelii, assembly GCF_028769735.1. NCBI lineage: Eukaryota > Metazoa > Chordata > Aves > Passeriformes > Passerellidae > Zonotrichia > Zonotrichia leucophrys. Next base: position 17,273,226 of record NC_088169.1, on the reverse strand, counting down.
TCTAAATCAAAAGATAGAAATGATAGACAAATTCCAGAATGGGATGAAAATGCTAACAAGACCTGAAAGAGAAATCCTTTCCTTTTAATACCTGCTGAAATTGAATTCAAAGAGGATCTAGTTCACTGTAGATGTGTGTGATCTCAGAGCAGTTTTGTGGCTTCAGTCCTTTGTAACAGGAGATCCGACAGAAAGAGCAGTGGTGCACGGGTCCCATCTGGAAGGATTTATCAGCTGAACTCTTAATGCTGGGCTTGCTTTTTATTTTTCCATCTAATCTTTTTGCCTTTATGTGTGTCACATGAAACAACTCCGAGTGGGTCCTGGACTTGGCTGTGTCCAGCTTCTCATCAGCGTTACCGTTTCCTTCCTTGAGCTGCCTCTAGCACAGCTGATGCTTTCCTTATCCTTTGATAAGGAAAGGTTTGTTTTGTGTTTTTTTTTTGTCCCTGCCTCTGGCTTTTGCAGTGCTGGCTCCACCACAGCATTCATACACACAGCTAGATGTTGCCAGTTCTGTCTGATGATGGGTGTTGTGCTGCACTCCCAAAGCTAGCACAGGTTTGACAGAACTTAATTTTTTAGTTCCCTCCTTGATGCCATGCCTACATCTGACCTGTGAAAATGCATTCAAAGAAAAATGAGGCTTTCTAAGTGCTTAGAGGATAAAGGTTTTAGAGAGAAATTGTCTTTTAAATAGCATTGGAAGGACATTTGCTGAAGAAGCAGCAGTTAAGCTTGTGCTGTTGAAGTTCACTCTCATTTCAGGAGAACACTTCAGTGCAAGTCACACACAGATGTTCAGTAGCTCATCTGGGGCTATCTGAGGTCTCTTCCCTCTGAATATAATCTATGACATCTTGCCTATGCATGCAGAAAAAAAATTTGCTCCATGAATTAGGAAGAATATTAGACAGAAAAGACAGAAAAGGTTGTTTTCAGTAGACCATGCACTGGTGCCTCTTTCAGATAGAAAAGTGGTAAATCAGGCTGAAAAAAAGATTGTTTTCAAAATTGTCCTTCCCTTTACTTGCTTCACTCTCACAAAAAGTAGTCTTGTGACCCCAGCAAGGGAAAGCATACAGCTTGTCTGACTGTGGTTTTTTGACACAGTCTGAGCATGGCAACCTTATCTATAAAGTCTAACATCCACAGATACATACATGCAAGTTAAATATTTATTCATCCACATATTTAAACTGTAATATCTTAAATTATTTGATTTGTTCACACATTTAAACTTTGTTTACAACGTTCTTTGTGGCTATTTGTAGTTTATTGTATAGGGAAAGAAAGGGGAAAACCCAGGCTCTTTCTTATTTACAGATAAAGGGTACTATGCTGTGATTCCAGTGACTGATTTTCTTTCTTGACTCACTAACCACAAATTAATCCACAGCTCTTCTGCACTGAGCTACACTGGGTGAGAGTTAGAACTGTGGGCTGTATTGAAGAATCAGAGCATTTTCTGATTTGTTTTTGCTTTTTGATCTAGTGCAGTGTATTGCCTGTGTTAAAACTAAACGGAATTAACTTTGTAATCTCTAGTATAAAGAATCAATTTCTTTTTCAAATAAGCTTTGAAGAACAGGAGATAGTTGCTATTGACATTTGGTCAACAAAATATTTTCTTTAATACCTAATAAATAGAAATGTCTGATAGTAATAATTTTTTAATACAGAAACTAAAGAATGACTGCTCCTAAGGGAAATAAGACACTGTTTGGGAGTCCTGGAACAGCCAACCTATGTTACATAGTGCAGCACATCCTGAATTTATGCTGTGTAACAGAACTTTTGGCAGAGCAGAACTGCCATATATAAATGAAGTTGATGGACTGGGTCATATCTTTCCTATGGAAGCAATTGTTGCTGGATGATTTTAGAGTAATCTCCTCCAGGGTAGTCAGGGAGGGAATTTCTTCTATGGCTGGGGGAAGATAACATATCCAAACATATCTGTGCATTCATGGTAGTGCAGAAGGTAATGTTTGGGAGGAAATGACAGACATAGTCCTGTGGTTTAGGCTTGATGTACTTAATTTGCCACATCTCTCTGGAAAAAGCCTTAGCCCCAATTACTGGTTTCTCTGTGAAAGCATGTAAGAAATCAGCTGGTTTTAGCAATAGAAATTTTGTCTCGGAGATGTTCACGAATGCCGAATTGTGGACCAACACCAGGAGATAAGGTTTTGTTTATTTGTGGGGTTTTTGTTTGTTTGTTTTTCTCTGAAGAGAAGAATTGTAAAATATTCATATTCTTTGTGTGTGAGCATTAGTCACAGGGTGGTGGGTGAGGGAGGCTTCTTCATGGGTCAGACTTTGCTGCTGTGGCTTCTCTTGCCTGTGCAAAACCAGTGTGAAATTGGAGGAATTTCTGCTGACACTTTGAGAGGTTCTAAGGTGAAGAATGGGATGAAGCACTGTGATTGGGACTAATGCTTTGGAAGGGCATGACCTTCAGTGCATATGGACAATAGTGAACACACTGAGTATATATATATAATATCTCTGAGGAAAGAAGCAACTTTAAATTTAGTCTCACTGCTTTATGCATTCAAATGCAAGGAAGAGAGAGAGAATGATACTCAAATAGACACAGGAGTCTCAGAAAGGACAGGTGCCTTGTTTTAAACAGATACTACTTACAGTTTAATTAGATCCCCATGTTAGTCCCTAGGTCTGAAGGGAAATGGAAGAGGTATTCAAAATTCCAAAGGATATGATTAGAAATTGGACTAGTCTGAGCAGGTAACAAAATCTGCTTTTTTCTCTTTGTCTCTCTCAGGAGTGCAGTGGCTGGTGGGGGAAAATTTGCTTCTTGTGATTGGGTGACCTGATTTTGTCTCCCACTTGCACAACACAGCCTCTTGTAAGAAAACGACTGGTCTTAAATTCATACATAATTGCACAGCAGGGAGACTGGGTTTAAAAATGCAGATTTCTGTGTATTAGGGAGCAGAAATCTATTTTGAACCCTTGAACTTCCTTTGTTGTTTAAATGGCCACCTACAGAACCCCTCTGCAGAGAGCCAGTGAAACACAGTAGCTTCTTTTATATGGAACAGTATCTTCCCCCAGCCCTCTCCTTCTCCCCTCCTTTCTGATGTGAATGTAATACTCTATCCTTGCAACAAAGGACACTAATTATGGAACTTAGAGCCTGTGTATGTCTAGGCTATACAGTAGCACTAAATGAGGGTATATTCTGCTAATCAGTGGTACTGAGCTTGGGAACAGTGTTATCTTTCTTTTCTTGAGAATATGATCTATGTGCTTTATTTTACATGTTCTCTTATTGAATAGAGCTCAGTTAGTAGGTACAAGCCTCCTCCTATCTGTATCAAAGGGGCTAATGTTTATATCTTTGTCCTCAGATGTTCAAAATTGTGTTCTTCTGCTACAATTTGGCAACTTAAGAAACCATCAAATATACACACCCTACTGTTGCTGTCCCATATAATTAAGTGCTATAAAGGTAAATTCATGTTGTGAATATGATTTTATAGAGCTTGTACTTTATCATACTTGCCAAAGCCTTAATGTAAAGGGCAATGTTTGACAAATGTGCTGTGACTAACTCAAATGAGTATCAGCAAGAAAATTTAGACAATGTGGGATACTTTGTTTCATATAAATGACATCCTAAACATTCAACTTTACAATTTTGTATCTTTCATGTCAAGAACTAACCAAAGAAACTAAGCTCAAACAAATCATCTTAACTGTAAGTGTGTAGAAAAACAAATTTTGTAGAATGGATGATTTGAAAAAAAAAAGCTTTAGTCCTTGTAGACCTGGGTTAGCATACACTTGTGCTGCAAAATACATTCTTTTACTTCACTTAAGCTAAGGTAAAATAAAGAAAAATACCACTTGGGAGGATTGACTCTTTCACAGTTGTATTCTTGTCCCTATGTTGATGTAGAACTGGACAAAGTGGTGTTCTAGCCCTGCTGAGGGTCTTATGTGTGACCTGTCCTTTGAAACATTTTGGGAGATACTGCAGGGAGAAATGTCTGTGTCCTGGCATGGAGGCAGAAGTGATGTTGGTGGTGTTATCATGACAACTTGCTGTGGTATGCAGCTGGGAATGGATTGTCTAGAGCCTGAATGGCCTGAACTGCTTCATGGGATCTCACAGCCCATGGCAGAATAGCCACAAACTAGCAGTCAGCAGGGCATGTGGATTTTCTGTTCTGATGACAGGAGACACGTGGGAGGGCGTCTCAGGAGGAGGTGTTTGCCCTCAAAGGGTGACTTTGCTTGGAAGAGTGTTAGGCTGGATGCAGCAATGATGGGGCAGGGAGGATAATTTCTGCAAATTTTCATAGGGTAGGGAGGCTGCTGGCTGGTTTTGGAATAAGGTACAAGTGTGGGGAGTGTGGCTGCATCCTTGTGCAGGCCTAAAGTCAGGCTAGGACTGTTTGTTTTCTTTTGCAAGCAGAGACACAGTTTTGTGCTTAAAACACTGAAGCATTAAGAAAGATTGCTTTGCAGGAAAAAACAGAGTGTGTAATTGTGCTCCTTGCCTCATCTCTGTGGAAATTGGTTTGATTGTTTTCACACCCTTTGTCACTGCATGACATGAGCAAAGGGTGGATGGCCTAGGAGTAGGTTGTGACCTCTGGAAGATGAGAATGAGTCAAACAGTGAAGCTGGGAGTACTCTGTAAGTTCTTCATTGCCTCTAAGTGTGCACATTGCCTTTAAGATGGCAAGAGAGAAATGCATGGTTCTGAGCACACTGTGCTAAGTGTGCAAATGAAGCTAAGGCATTTTGTTCTTGTTACAGCTTTATTCCTGAATGCAATTAACAGCTGTTTTATTAATCTTGTTCATTTTGTACATAAGCTGTACTGTTCCAGAGATGCTGTTAGTACCTGTTTGGAAAAAACACTGATGGAAGAGGATCTTGTAACATGGTAGATGAACAGTTGCCCTTGGTTCAAGGCTCACTGACACTCTGGACAGTGTTGACTGGGATTTTATTGACCATCTTGGACTGCCAAAAACTAGAGTCATATGCTCATTAGAACATTAGCTCTCTGTGTTTAAAAAAGCCCAAGTTACTAGCTAGTCTGGTTGTAAACATTAGTATTTTGACCTTGTGGGTTTCACAGCTGTAAAGGTGAATGAAGAGCACTAAACTACCATTTATCAAACAACCCACAGAGCCCTGGTACCTCTGAGTAGATGTTACTTATGCAGACTCTGTCTTAGCAGCCAATGGCATTTGGCTACTGATGTGTGAATACTTGAACTTGGCAATCATGAACAGAGATTGGCATAGGAGCTGCCTTATAAAGTGATTCTACTTGGAACTGATCTAAGAATCTTAAAATAAATCCAAAACACAAATAAATGGTGGTTGTCTGTCTAGAGGACTTCCTGATAAGCATATTGCTGCTTTCTGTGAGTGCAATTACAGGCAATTTTCTGTCCTACTTAAAGAAACTTTACTGCTGCATTCACTGTGTACTTCCATAGGGTTTTTTCCCTCCAATTTTCATAAAGGAGGTCTTGGTAGATTTTGTTTTTTAACCTGGAAGTGGTAGTTGTACCTTCTATTTTTGCAAAGAAAGTTTAAAGTTATAGAAGAATAACTGTTAAAATTGGTTGAATTGAGATACTTTTCTTTCAGAATTGCTCAGTGCATGTGACAGTGCTTAGATGTTTTTCTTTTGACATTCCTCTTATTAACTCATTTCTAAATTACAAGAATTGGAGGTAAATGCTAAGGAGCGGCCATATTCTTATTTTTTTTTCTCTAAACCACTTCTTTTAATGCTTTTAATCTCTTAAGCTACTGAACAGACTTAGTTAAAACCTTTCCTCATTTTATGATTCAGAGGCTGCATATTCTATGACCAGCATTTCATATTATGCATTCCATCTATCTGGAAATAATGTGATAAAGGAAGTGAGGAATACTGTCTGGTTTTGATAGTTATAAGTTTACTTATAGAAAACACAACTCAGTGTTTATGTCTCCATCTGAATGTATTTTAATAAGGGAGTTGGGGCAGCACCACCATCAATACCATTGTCTGTGTACAGACTGAGTAGAGCAGCCAGTGCCTTCGGGATAAGACCTGTAAATAGATATGTTTGGTTATGTCCTTAAATCTGTCTGGTTTTCTATTTCTTTTGATCTAATGAATCTTAAGGCTTGTGAGCTTGGCTTCAGGCTCTAATATACAAAGGCTTTTAGTGCAGCAATTGATAGTAGAAGGACAATAACCGTTTTGGATTCACTTGGAGCCCTCTCCTTCTTACCCTTAATACTATTAATTTTATTCTCATTTGTGACATGTACTGACTTTTTTTTTTGTCTCCTGCAGAACTGCAGTTATTGGAACAAAGTCAGTTTGTTCTCCCATCTCAAGGCTAGGCTATGTCTTTCCTCTCTAAACTAGGATTTCTGTGATTTTAGTCATTCTGTTCAACCACTATGGCAGGCCCTTTCTCCAAGCATTTCTGGCCATGCCTTCCCACATACCACATCTCAGGATGGAAATTCCTCATGTGGTAGGGTTTGCTCTTAACGGCAGAGCCTTAGGTGTTGTCAAGCCTTTAAAAGCAGTGTCAGGAAGCCTGCTGATTTCCAGAGGCACTGGATCAGGGTGGCAGTGGAAAGGGAAGAAGTGAGAAGATGGGAGGAGGGAAAAGGGATCTGGTTCAGAACCAGGAAAACAGTGTTACTCCTAAGTGGTCAGCATGTCTGTTCTGTTTTCCACCCTTTGAGAGGAGGGATTCCTGGCTGGTCACCTGGCATGGGATCTGGGGTTTATCTGCCATTAGATATGCTCTGCGGCTCTTTCCAGTGCCTGCTTTTTTCACTTTCATTGCAATGTGCAATGAAAGTGAAAATCAGGTAATGGTCTTAAAAATTATCTACTCCTATGTGTCAGGGGTGCATTGGAAGCTGAGCAATATTTTCTCAGCACTTAAATTTATTTTTAGATTACCACTTTCATTGGGAATTCAAAGTTTATGTAGCCCCCATGACACTGGGAGGGCCTTCCACTGGTAATCAGGACTACACTGGGGTAACTCTGGGATATGACTGCATTGTTCATCTTGGCTCAGGGGAGTCTGTGCTGGCACCCATCTCCCCTTTCTTCATGTTCAGGAGCACGGTCGCTGTTAAAATTTGGGGTTAGTTTTGGCAGTACCTGGAGACAGGAAAGTCAGAGTGTTTGCTCCAAAAGCAGGGGCTCTGGGTTGGGGATTTTTGTGTTTTTTATCCTCTCCCAAACTGCTAACTGGGATTGTTTATATTTTACAATGTTATTACTCCTGTTATGAGCTGCCTAAGGCAGCCACATCAAAGTACTGCAGAGCGTGCATGGTGCCAGCTTGAATAATAGCAACAAATGCCGGTCTCCCAAACCTTGGTTTGATTTTATTGTTCCAGTAGGAAATGAGTTGGTGTGATCCCTCAGTCTGTGAGAGTCTTTGACTAGAGATCATTGTTCTGGCACTCAAATCCCTATTTTAATTAGAAAAGAAGGAAATACTTTGAGCTGATGCTTAGATAAAAGCTGCGAATGATATTTATCACTCTCTGAAGGAGTTTTATTTTCTTTCAATTGAAGACTTCACAGCAAAATCCCCATTTTTTTTTTTTTTTTTCCTTTTTGTGTGTCTCCCATTCTCTCTGAGGTGGCTGAAGCAATGGCACTGCTGTCTCTGCTCCCACCAGGCACCCCATATGATGTCCTGGCCATGAGGGTTTTGCCATTGATTTTAGTGGGGATGCCCTCATTGTCCACATGGGAAGAATTGACATGTGGTCCCACAAGGGCTGCTTTTACTTTAGGGTGACATGGGCCTCTGCTACCTGGCTTTGGGTGTGGTGGGGGTAGAGCTGCTTATTGAAGTCATCTTCTGTGTTCTGGGGCTCCAGCAGCCACTGCAAGGCACAGGGCTGGGAGGAAAGGCTTCAGTGCATGCTGTCTCAGCTTATGTATCTGAACTGAAGCCATTTGTTCCATGCTTACAATGGCAGGAAGTATCATATTGAGGTCCTGACCATATGTACACACAGTGATTTTTATAGTGTGGATTGTGAAGTGAAAAACGCTCGTAATTCTGAATGGAGACTGTTTGTGTTTCAGCCTGTCATTCTCTGTCATTGCCGTCATTCTCTGAAGAATAATTTAAAATGGGGCTGTAATTTGTGACCTTCCCTTCCACTTCCCTTTCCCAGAACTTCCATTTCCCTTCCCTTCCCTTCCCTTCCCTTCCCTTCCCTTCCCTTCCCGGAACTTTCCTTCCCATCCTGGAACTTCCCTTCCCTTTTTTTTTTCTAGTTTTCCCTTTTGGAAGCATGGTTTGGATTGTCCTACATCCTAGTGTCTGTCAGCAGCCTTTAAAAGGTGCTTAAATGGAAAGGATTAATTTGCACCAGACTCTTTAATGCCTTCCTCCCAGAAATCCAGCCAGTTCCTAGCAGGAATCTGACTCAGCACTCATAGTCCCAAGAGAGGACAGGTTGAAAGCATGGTAAAGTTTTTTGTTTAGTTGCTCATTTTTGAAACCTGTGTTTCCATGGGGCAAAATTGATAATATTTCATGAACATGCCATTTTTGTAACAGTGCTAAGGTGCAAATCCATCACAACTCATCACAACTGAGTTGTGAGCTCCTTGTATTGAAGTTTGAAGTGTGTGACTTTCAAAGCTTGGCCCATCTGCAATTGGTGTTAGTGGTAAACTATTAGTGATAAACTCTGCTCACACAGACTTTCTTGGCTGGTTCCACTGTACTCTGCCAACTGTGCCATCCTGCTTCAAAACTTGGGAACTGTGGATGTTCAGCAAGAGCAAGCTTGGAAAAATATCATTCTCACATAGATAAGACAGCTCTCAAACCTCAACCTCTGTGGATTTCCAGAACAGTCTTTCTGGCCAAACCATTAGAAGTAATCAAGAAGCTAAATGCTTCTTAAAAAAATGAATTAAAGACAATCTAGCTACTTCATTGGAGCTTTAGCTATGTTGGTAAGAAGGGATTTGTTTTGCCACTTTGTCACATGCTATCCTGTAAAAGAGAATGCTTGGCAAATGTCTTTGTACTGTAAAATTTTGCATAATTGTTTCCTTTTTTGTAACTTGCATATGATTAAGGAAGGGAGAGGACTTTGTTCCAGGGCAGAGAAGAAAATTAAAGACACTAGGTAAGGTTTTCCTCATTTATATCAGCACATATATCAGTGATTTCACAAAGAACTCAGAGAGATGTAGTAATGGGGAAAAAGGACTGGACAATTGGAATGGAAATTTTGTTACTAAAAACTCCAATTTTTTTTCTTCTAAAAATCTGAGACATGAAAACCAGAAAACAGGAAGGTTTTTGAGAAATTTGCATTGTCATGTAAACATTTTTATAATATAAAAAGTCACAAGTCTGTGAAACAATTAATCTGGAAAATGAGCTCTTAATTTTATGCTGTTTTCTTGTAAAATAATAATTTAAAAAAGGGTGGAAATGTTGACATTAAAGCCACATAAAGTTTGCTCTATTAGGCTGTTGACCAGATGCCTGGATTGCTGTATCTTGTCACCACGGAAACCAGAAGAGTTGGTGGCTGTAGAGGGCTGTTGGAAACGTAAAAACAAATTAGCAAGTGACAAGTTCAAAGCTATGTGAGGTGAATTCTTGGCCACCTGGGGAGCTCCTCACCTAAACATTTGGGCCACTAATGGAAGGGAGATCTGCTGAGTGCTGGTAAATGCAGGGAAATCTGCTCTGTTCCAGGAAATTCCAGAGGGAGAAAAGTCGTGGCATGTTCATTCGGCTTGGGTTGCTTTTGGTGGAGTTATTTGTTTTTTGGGAGGTGCTGCCAGATCAGATTTGTGTAGAGTGGATGGAGCCAGCTCCTGCCCTGTCTCACCCATGTAACACAGTGTCCTGTAAAGCCCACCAAAGGACAGAAAAAAGGCTGCTGAGCTGCACAGAATGTTGCCCTGACCTAGTAAGGGTCTTGCATTCCTTGGTTCACACAAGCAGTTAGTAGGCCAGAAGATTGTGTGGCTTGTGCAATAAATCACACATAATCGCTTTGACCTTCAGTTTAACAGTTTGTTTTCCCATTTCTTTTGGATGTAAGAAGGTCTTGTAGAATATAATTTATGCAAGTATAGTTTATATCAGTTTTACAAGCCCTGCTTCTGAATTTGGCCCAGAATCTATAAACCTTTGGCTTCTAGAAGGTAATGAAACCACAAAAAATGAACAAGTGGTATTAATAATGAGTCAATCAGAGCATTGGCTTAGCTATTACAGCTACTAAAATTGCTCAAATAAGGTAAATGCAGAGCTCAGACAGCTCAACACTGTGCCACTGAAGTCAGTTTCACAGCTTTCACTGACTTGTCTCTTGATTTTCAGTAAAGCATATGACAGTATTCCTCAGAACTTTCATGGAACTAATTTTAATTTATCTGGGCTTATGCACTGCCTAGCTGATTGAAAAAGCTGGCAGCGTTTCCAGACATTGAAGTCTTATTAGAATAAGGGACAGGCAGTTCTCCTGGAGCCTGCAGCTCTGTGTGTGTCTGTGTGTGTGGAGGGGGGACCCCAGCCAAGGTCCAGGCCAGGTTTGTAGCTGAATGTGCCCACGATGAGGGAGGAAGGTGACATGGTGTTCTTTCACTGCTGTTCTCATCTCTCATTTCTGAGATGTCTTCACATTTGTTTCGCTCCAAAGCTGAATAACAAATGACTCTGTCTTTCCTGGTAAAATGTCTTTTCCATTCTTCTGTTTATCCTTTTTTTATGTCTTATTGAGAATTTCCAGAGTTCACTTGCAGTGATGGCCTGGGAGCGTGATTAAATCATGATTTACTAAACCCTGCCAAACCTAAAGTAAAATATGTTTAACATTCTCCAGCTGTTCATCATACATAATCCTTGACTTATTTTTATTTTTTTTAAATATTGAGCTGGTATCCTGTAAAAACACTCCTGGGAAAGCTGCTCATTTGCTTCTATGCCAGCAAGAGGCTCTTTGCTTGCTGAAATAGCAGCATTATATGCCTGACACCTTGGTTCTGATGGGTAACAAATACCAGCCAGTAGCTTCCCAAAACACAGAGCACTTCCAGGATGGAAGAGTAAACTCAGTCTTACATAACGATTCTCACAACACACACTAAATGAGACCTGTAAAGCTGTGATGGTATGGAGGTGCTCTGGCTCCAGGAGCAGAGGAAAGGAAAGGTGGTCAGTAATTGCAATGCACGTAGGTAATTTTGTCATTCCTTAAAAGTTAGGAAATGCTTTCATTGAGGCAAGCTTTGGATTTCTCTCCTGTTATTTTCCATGATCTTTTTCTGTGTTTTGGGTCTGTGCTATTAGAATTTGAATTGTGGAAGCTCCAGGTACCTGCTTAAACCCAGGCTCCTGGTTTTTGTATTGAATTATTTGTTGCATTCCTTAGCTCTCTTTGTCTGGCTGGATGTTTCCCCACATGCTGAGTGCCAAATGACTGCTTCCTTGCTTTCCTCTTAAAAGTAGCTGTGCCCATCATGAAGACTCCAGGCCATGCAGGCCAGTATCAATCATTGGCACTTGTAGCATCCTCCTGTCAGATGGCTTTGCAGGAGACACAAGTTGGGACTGGGTGTACAAGGTGGTCTTGCAGGTCTTTGCAGGGTTTGGAGCCAGACCCTTCAAGTACTCATTGGGAGCAAGTCTTCACCATGTGCTGGAAGATTTTATGGATTTTCCTCAAGTGATCTCTTAATGAAGTTTTCTCCTGATTCTGCTGAGACAGTTGCTGTCAATAATACTTGAAATCAAACTTGCTTTGGGCCCCTTGACTGTGGTAGCACCAAGAGATGAGGCAGACAGACATTTGAGGACAAAGCAGGAGGGAGTATTCAAACTAATTTCAAGGATCTTTCTTTGCTGAAAGATTTTTGATAGCCTCTGTCCTATCTTACTCTTACTCATGGGGAAGTCCTGATATTTTTCCCTCATGTGAGTATAACAGAGATGTAAACCTTTAACTCAGCCACACCTAAGAACAACCTCTGAAGAGGCTGTGTTTGGGGCTCTACTTTGAAGTAGTGGTCTTTTTTTTAAAGTTGTATGTTTTGAATTTGGGAAAGGGCCCTATGTCATCCACATAAGATTTCCAGTTGATCATAAGGCAATTAAAATCTCCTTCAAACAAGCTGGAGCCTGTTTACATATACTCAAGTGCAGTATCTATCCAAGTGCTATGAGTAGATTTCATTTTCTTTAATTGCTCATAGTGTGAATGATTAATTTGAGGGGAAAGCTCTGTTGGAGTAAAATAAGGATCTGTTTCTTGTCATTGTGTACTGTTCTAATGGGGAATGAAATCTGGGATTTGAATGACTTGACAGTCAGCAAGACTGTCTTGTTTTTAACAGCTCAATTTAAAACAGAGCAACAAGAAAGGAATACAAACCTATGAGCAAGGGATTTGAGTCTCTTGACATCTGATTTTAACAACACCAAGCACCTCATAAAGTGCAACAGTTTTTCTTAGTGTGTGTGTCAGGGGGCTGGTGATGCATTTGTTCAACACTGGTTATCAGTGCCCTTTTGCATTCACTGTGTGCTTTTGGTGGGGAGGAACATTTTCATTAGATCTGTCTCTGCTGAAGCCATCTCCTAGCTAGGTGGTGCCAAACCAGAGTGTGCCCATGCACTTAGGAGCACACACAGTGGTGTCTGGGGCTCTGACAAGATGACTTCACCCCTGGTGTAGCTGCTGTAGCACCCTTGGCTTCAGTAGGACTCGGCTGGAGAGTAAGTGGCCCCTCACTTGGCTGCTCACCACAAGCATTGTGACTGCTTCTGGTATTAGAGAATAAATAGATTTTTTTCCATGGTTACAGTACATCTAGTCTTTAATGTTCTTGCTGATTACCACTGACCCAAAAAGTCTGCCTAGCATGCCTTTTATATGGAGTATATGTCAGTGAAGCTTAAAGTCTCTTCTCCTCCCCTAGGCTTCACTCTGCAGTCATGTCTTTCAGACAGCTGAAATGCCATACCTCATTCGTTGGGCTTTGTAGGGAAATGTTTGATCTAATCATGTCTGAATATTTTAAAAGGTTTTCGATAATGGAATGCTGGAAATGTGCTTTAAAAAGGTCTGTATCCCTGAAAAGTATGTACATATATTTTAAAGTTCTCCCTTCAGTGTCTCCCAGATTTGTGTCAATGAAAGTATTTCTTGTTTCCCATTAAAACCATGTCATAGTAGTCCCTGTGTTTCACGTGTCTTTTATGGTTCTGTTTATGTGTTTAACTCGCATTTGAAACTCGTGCTGAAAAAGACTCTGTCAATGGCACAAACAGTTCCATCATCACTCCTGCAAAGTGTCTCAACCTGTTGAGAGGAGTCTAGAGGAGGACCACAAAAATGGGAGTGCTGGAGCACCTGTCCTGTGAAAATTAACTCAGAGATTGAGGAGAGGAGACCTTATAGCACTTTCTAGTACATAGGAGAGGTCTACAAGAGAGCTGGAGAGGGACTTTTTACAAGGGTGTGTAGTGATAGGACAAGGGGTATATTTAGATTAACTATTAGGAAAATATATTTACTGTGTGGGTGGTGATTTACTGGAACAGGTTGTCCAGAGAAGTTGTGGATGCCCCATCCCTGGAAGTGTTGAAGGCCAGAATGGATGGGGCTTTGAGCAATCTGGTCAATTAGGTGTCCCTGTCCATGGCAGGGGGGTTAAAACTAGATGTTCTTTAAGGGTCCCATCCAGTCCTAACCATTCTACAATGGTGTGATTCTAAAGTAACTTTCATTAGTTCATGTAATGCTGTAATTTGAAGCGTGCTTTGTCATTCTGTTGAAGTTATGCTTATGCTAGATAAGTCTGGGGAGTTCTATCTAGAGGGCAGTTTAAATAAAACTTCTGGTGCTTCTGTCCCTCTGCGCTGAGTTCTGAACTACTGACAAAAAAAAATATCGCCTTTGCTGTATTAACCAGATGCTTTCATGTGATCCATTGTTAAGCTAGTTTTTCCCAGTATAAAATTTTTTATAGCTGGGTGATTCCTGAAAATAAACAGGGTAAGAAATCCTAAACTCATGCTACAACTACACTGCAAAACAGATCCTGTCTGAGATAAGGTGGACCTAAATTATTCTTGCTGCTTTTCCAGAAGTTACAAGGGATGCTTTGGTCTAAGGAAGTCACCTACGTGATCTTACAGCAGAAGTATAGTTCCATCTAGTTCTGTTCAACTGCATGTGCTCTAACATGTCATGAAGCGTCACTGCTGCAAATGAGCACAGGTGGGACTTAGTTGGGCCTAGTGTGACAAGTTAGGATGCAATGGGACAATGGAAGGGAAGAAGAATACAGTAAGGAAAGAGGATGAAACCTTTGTTTTCAAAGTTTCAGTGCATACAGAATATTTAAAAGATGAAGTTCAAATGAAAAAAAATCATCCTGTCTTAAGCTCAGTATCACTACAACAGCAGTTTGTTGATGCTTGTTTTCCTCAATGTTCCACAAGACTTTGTCCTCAAAATAATAATAACGGAAAAAAAAGGAACCTGATCTGCCAGTTTCTGATCAAGGTTGTTTACAAGCTTTTTGGCTTGCTTCCAATGGAGTTCTGTATGTTTATCTCTTGAAATAAAAAAAAACCAAAAACCAATAAACACTCACCTGGGATGCTCCTATGTCCTTCTTGCCTCTCCTTTTCAAGGTGGAAATAGTATTTCCAGAAATAGTAGGTGTTAGGTCTGTTCCTAGTGATAGTGGGAACCTATGTATGAGTGCTCTGCCCTCTCTTCAGGAATGTGGCTGAATGTCATTTGGCTGAGGTGTTCAACAGGTGATGACCCAGATATAGACATACACATGTACAGATGCATACATGTACATGTTCCATCTCCTCTTTGCATTGCAGGGAAGACCATAATAGAGGTGTAGAGCAATCTCTCTGATGGTTCAAAATCATCCTTCTGAAGTAAAGGTAGCTGTGAAATTAGGGTCTGCAGTTTGAAAATGGAATGGGATCACCAGTACTGAAGGAGGCTCTGAACTTTTTGTCCAGTGTAACAGTTAGTCAAAAGCATCTTGAGATAACCTGGTTATCTTGAGATAACCTGCTAAATATTTCTAAATACAGTAAGGATGGAATGTTATTGATGTTCACCTGCCCAGCCTTTGCTGCTCAGGGCTTGATAGCCATGGATGTGACATGCTGAGAGAGAAAGAGAGAAATGTGTGGGAGTCAGAATCATCAATATGCCCAGAGGGAATCAAAGCTTCTCCAGATGACCTAGCCCCCATGAACCTTAATGCAGTTGAGCTTTAAACTGCCTTGCAGCTTCTCTCTTGAAAAGAAAAAGCCACAGCCAACTGCAAAAGTTACATGAAATCATTTTGAATGATGGTTTCATTATTCAGCTCCAGTGGATAAACTTCCTGTGGGCTTAATTGAAGTGCAGATTTCTCCTATATAGAAGTCAAGGCCCTGGCTAGTCTCTCCCTTTAGTGGGCCTTAAGAATTATTTCTCTTTGCTAGCTCTCCAGTGTGCTCCTCTGAATTACTTCTTTAATTTCTTTCTGGAAGCTCCAGCTCTTGCTGTGGTTGTGTGCAGATTGAGGTTATGTGAGTCAAACTCTTCTTCACCACATCTGAGTGTGGAGCCACTGTAGACCCTTTGGTACCTGGGTGAGGGCTGGCTCCCCTTGATGTTTACAAGTCCTTGCTTCTCTCTCATTTTAGAATCGTGCAGGGTTGGCCAAGGGGCCAAGAGAAAGCAATCAGGGAGTGCCTATTGTCAAGGAAAGGGGGAGAAGGAACCAGGCAGAAAACTGACTGCAGAAAACTTGTCATCTCTGGTCATCTTGCCAGCTCCATTGTGAGTCAGAAGAGAGAATGGGAGTCATTATGAGGTGCTCCAGGGTTTCACCTGAGAATAAGACATCACTTTGATGCTTTTTATACCCTGGAATGGAAGAAGATTGGCGGTAATGATGTTCAGGTTTTTATGCATTCCTTAACCTTCCATTAAAGGAAGAGGGATTCCTCTTCTGAGCAGTGTTTGGGATCCCTCAGTTAATGTGCTGCCTTTTAATGAGGGAGTGTTGGAAAGCACCATTTGTGAGGACACATCAGAATGCAGCGTGTCCCACAGCTTGTGTGTGTAACTGTGTCATGCAAGATGCAGAAAATTCAAAGTGCCAGACCAATATAACTAGAGAGTCACGCTGGAAAAGATTTTGCTGCATTGCACTGAAGGATGTATGAATGAACTAATAAATAAGTAAATACATCTGAAGGAGGAGGGAAGGGAAAGTCCAGTCCACTGCTTCATAAACTTCAGTGCCACATTAACCAGTTTCTCTCTTATTGCAGACCTGCTATGCTATCACAGTGCTTTAATGTTTAATTCACTTTGATTTGCACTACAGAAATATCAAGTGTTTCTGCAGGCAAACCAAGGCATCTAAGGAGCACTGCTGGGAATAAAACTCTAGGAAGACCTTCTGAGAAATTAGAGAGGGGGCACTTTATTGGTTTTTATTCCAGTCCTGCAGTTCTGCTCTGTGGCTTTGTTTTTCCCCCTCCATTTAATGAGTATGCGGGACAGATTGATTTTAATATCGTGTCCTCAATTCTGTGCGTGACCCGTGGAGGCTGTCTATAGCAAGATTAGAAAAACAAGCAAATGTTTAATTTTGTAAGGGGGAGGGGAAAGGATTCAAAGGCTCTGCTGCCGTTAAAGAACATGACTGATGCAAAACAGACATATTGAAATCCTCTCCTCAGAAAAAAGGGTTTTGATCAACCCTTTTGTTTCTGCTACTTTCAGGTATCCAGATAATGTGCATTTCATAAGGAATCATCAGCAAAAATTAACAACCATTGACACTTTGTTAATGTCCTGTCAAGTAGGTGGTCAAATATGAATGAATTGTGCCACAGGGACACTACAGACTCTCCATTGCTGCTTCAGGTGTCTGATGAGTCCACTTCTTTCTGCATGGCTGTGAAGGGTTTAGGTGTTGGCAGACAGAGACATCATGGAGCTCTGAGCAATTAGGTGTGCTACCTGTGCACTGTACAAAAGCTCAGTTCCTCCTGAGGGCATGGTGAGATGAAAGAGGTAAAAGGCCAAAGCTACCTTGGTGTCACCACCTTCCTAAAGCATGTGGTGGAGTTTCTGAGCACGCTGTGTTGGACTGAAAAGTGTGTACAAGTATTCTGAACGACCATCTTACAACAGTCATTTAACCCAAGATATGAGCTCTGCAAAGTCATGTCTGGGAGCTTTACTTTGTGCTTCAACAAGCTCATTCACCCCACACAGATTTGAGCCACCATAGTGCTAGGAAACAGCTGAACACTGAAAGCAGAGGCTGAGGGCCAGCAGCTTTTCATGAGTGTAGATGCACCACAGAGGAGATGAGCCTGCTGGGCTTCACATCTGGAGGGGGAGAAGCAATTCCCCTTTGAGTTGGCACAGTGGGGAGGGAAGGCCCATGCCCACAACCTCACCTGCAGGCCTCTCTTTGCTTATTTTGGCTGAGGGACACCACAACAGCACCTCCTGGGGCCCACAGCCCCTGGAACAGCTCCAGGTCTCACATGCATCACGGGATGCGATCATCTGAAAATCCTTCTGCCATGCCAACAGAATCAGAAAATCCTAGTGTGTGTGAAGGGAAACAAAGCCCCAATAACCGTCCACAGAATTACTATAATTCATCCTATTTTTTTCCAGGCTCTCTGCACAGTTTTCGTGGTGGTGCCGGCAGACTGCAGAAGTACATGTGCAAATAGCTAAGTTGTAATTTGCAAGTGCAATTAGCTGGTTTTGTGAGTGCAATCACAGTAATTGCAGGAGCCTAACTTATGTGCTTCACTGTTTTTCATCTTCAGAGCAAAGACTAATTAAACATTAATAATAACATTAACAGCAAAATTAACATATATATATTTGAGACCATGAATTATTTGCTTTTCTGCAAGTAACATAAGTGTGAGGGAGACAAAATGCATGTTGAGCAGAAAAGAAGCTTGCTGCACTTTTTTGGACTCTCCCCATACAGCTGCTTCATCACCGTGCTGGTGTTGTAGCTGTGGCAGCAGACAGACTCAGGCATGAGGATTAGGGCTCTTTGTAATGAAATCTAGAGAGTGCATGCCATAGGAATGCAGGCAGTAATGTGGGAAGTCATCCTCAAGATTCCCACTGCATACAGCACTGCAAAAATGCACATAGTGCTTTATATGAGGAAATTCTACTCCTTAAGGTAGTTTACCAGTGCCAGGATGATGGTTTTGGCCATGAAATAGTGCAAATTCACTAGGCCAAATCTGGCAGATGTAGGAAGGATTCAAGGGGAAAATAGGTTCTGTGGAGATTTAGGTCATTAGGTAAAAAGGAAATTGGAAGCTGTTCTGAGTGTTGTGGGTGGTATGGAAAAAAGGCACAGAGCTGAGAGTAGGAGAACACTATAGCTGTAACACCCAAACTCAAATGTCTATTTTTGTTCACAAGAACAGGAAGTTGATTTTTCATTTCTTATCTTGCCATATGATGGATGCATGCAATACAATATGAAGACACTGGCTGTTTCTGGATGGCTTTCTGCTCTTCATTTACCTTCACTGCAGCTCTGTCACTCTGTCACTGCTTTGAGTGGCACAAGGAGTGAAATGTTGGCCAGAAATGACATCTTCTTTTCTTCAGACGAGTTGGGATGAAATTTAAGTTTCACTAATTAATAATAATTAATGAAATAATTAATGTTTATTTAATTAAATGATAGCACTGGTGGTCTGTTAACCCCTTACCTGAGTTGTGCATAAACCAGCTGTTTATGGCAAGCTTCCATCCATGCCTTTTAGCCTAGAGATTTATTTTTCACCTGATTAGTGGCCACTTTTGCAGCCTTCAGGCTCTCTGTCCTCTTTAATTACTCCTTTCTGTTCATAGTCTGTCATTTGCTTAGTTTCTGTAAAGCAACTTAAAATCAGTCAGGACAGACTGTACTGGTCACTGAGAATTTCAAGAGGTACAAATGATCCATAGTTTTTATAACAACTGAAAAATTAAAACCCAATAAAACTCTGAGCTTAAAACATAAAAAGAAACTGCCCAGGAAGAATAGAGGGGAATAGAACTAGAATTCCTTAATACCATGCTATCATGGTTGAAGGAGCTGTCATGACTCAATCACAGGCTGAGATGGCTGCTTCATCAGGCGTGAAGCTCCATTTATCCTCCTTTCTGTGAAGGTATATGAGAAATGATTCCTTGTTACTCAGAGGCAGGCTGGCGTGCTGCTGAGATGGAGCACTTCTGACATATCAAAGCACAGGAGCTGTTGCCTGACTTTGGCTTTTATGAGTTGCTGGAAATACTAGTCCAGATCTCATAGTTGAGAAGTTTAGGTCACTGTTGGGTGCAAGGAAAGCAAAGTAGATCATGAAGTGCAATGAGCCAATATTAGGGGACAGGTAGCTGGTGCCTGCTCTTGTATTTGTGTATCCTGGCAAAAGCCCTGCTTCCAGTGAAAAGTTCCTTGTAAGCATGTGTGTTTGGCAGACCTGAGATAAACCAAGCTGGAGAGCAAAGGGAGAAAGATGAAGTGCTTTGCACTGTCTGCAGGAGTAGGTAGGGAGGCAAATCTTGTACCAGAGGCATCACCTCTGAAAGCCTTTCAAAGTCTGGGATTTTGTACTTGTCTTTATGTAGTTAATTGGCAGGTGCTTGCTCTCTTATTTGGAGACACAGACTACCAGAGGAAATGGCTCCCTCCAACTGAGCTAAAGGTGGATTTTTTCTTTTCTTTGAACAAGTGCAAGGGGGAGGTGAAAGCAAAAGCCCCAGGCTGCGGGCAAAACTCAGCTGAGACCTCCGCATTTTGGACAGCTGGTTTCTCCTGCAATTACAGACATTTTGATGATGGGTTTAGAGTTCCTATATAAGTAATCCTTATCTCTTGTTTATTGAATGCTCCAGCTGAGCCAGCAATCTGATATTTGTCAGTAGCTTATGGGAGGTTGAGGGCAAAGCAAGAGCATGGAGGGGGGAGCAGCCCCCTACCTCCCCACCCCTTCCTGCAGATAGAAAAGCTGCTGGAAAGGGTGAGGAAGAGAGGGAGTTTGTTTTAACTTTGCTGTATTAAAACAAATAATAAAAATTATATGTTGCACAATATAGCCAAGTTAAAACAATGCATGTTATTGTGCATGAGGATGATATGAAAAACTGCTTAAAGTTTTTATAGAGAGAGAACTCAGGCTGCTAATAAGCTAGATCTAGGAACATGGGAGAACAGCAAAACAGACCCTGAATCTGCATTTCTTCTTGCTGTGTGTCTGCTCCAACTGTCTATGAAGTTAGAGCCTAGCTGGCAGCACCTGTCTGCATTCTCTGTCTTTGTTCAGGAGGTAGAGCAGTGATCTTTGCCAGTGCTCTGCCTGGCCGTTGGAGGAAAGATGCTGAGGAAATGCTTCATGGAAAAACACTTGAAGCTAAAACCAAATTTTTGTTTTTTCGTTGGAATAATATTTTCACCCACAGATACCTCCATTGTCTAGGATTAATAAGGCCAACTCTACCTTTCTAAAATGCTGGTTTTAATGCATTACTTGATAATCTGTAATGCTTATCCACCAGGTGACATTAATTGGGAAAGTTTTTTTTCAGTCACTTCCTTAGGCTTACTGCCAGAGTTGGGGTTGTCACAGGGCTCAGTGCTGGCACACTCCCCTTGAATATCTTTATTATAATGACCTGGATGAGGGCATAAAGGGCATCCTCAGACAGTTTGCAGATGATACCAAGTTGGGGATTTTTTGTGTTGATCTGCTGGAGGGTAGGAAGGCTCTGGACAGGCTGGATTGATGGTTTGAGGCAAATTGTATGAGGTTCAGTAAAGGCAAGGTCCTGCACGTGGGTCTTAACAACCCGATGCATGCAGTGCTACAACCTTGGGCAGGAATGGCTGCAAAGATGCCTGGCAGAAAGGGACCTGGGGATGTTGATCAACAGCAGCTGAGCATGAGCCAGCTGTGCCCAGGTGGCCAAGAATGCCAGTGGCATCCTGGTCTGTGCCAGCAATAGTGTGGCAGCAGGACCAGGGCAGTGATTGTCCCTCTGTACTCAGCACTGGTGAGGCCGCACCTCAAATCCTGTGTTCAGTTTTCTGCTCCTCAGGACAAGAAGGAAATTGAGGTGCTGGAGCCTGTTTGGGGAAGGGTCTGGAGAACAAGGCTGATGAGGAGCACAGTCTTACATGAAGCAGCTGAGGGAGCAGGGGTTGTTAATCTTGGAGAAAAAAAGGCTCAGGGGAAACCTGATCACTCTCTGCAACTGCCTGAGAGGAGGCTCTAGCCAGGTGGGGGTTGGTGACGAGAGGCAGGACAAGAGGAAATGGCCTCCAGTTGTGCCAAGGGAGGTTCAGATTGGACAATAAGAAAAGTTTCATTATGGGTAGAGCTGTCAAGCATTGGAATAAGCTGTCCAGAGAAATGGTTGTGTCACCATCCCTGAAGGTATTTAAAAGACATGTAATTATGGCACTTAGAGGATGGACTAGTAATGAATTTGTGGATTTGGCAGCACTGGGTTGTCCTGGTTCTGGTCAGCACAAATTTTTACAGTAGCCAGGAGGGGCATGACCAGGACTGGAGGTTATTCTATGCAACTCTTTTGTACACTCTTGTTATTAATATTCTTGCTGTTACTGTTTGTTTTCTTATCTCTTTGCCGTTTCCAGTAAATTGTTATTATCTCAACTGATGATATTTACCTTCAGTGCCTCCAATTCTCCTCTCCAGCTGCCCATGAGGGGCACATGGCTCAGAGAGTCTCAGTGGGAACACAAAATTGGGGAGAACCATTTCTAAATCATGATATGGGGTAACAGTGGGACTCAGTGTTTTTAAAGGTGTTTTCCAAACTAACCAGTTCTATGATTCTAGGTATTTTAGTCAAAAAGCTACAAGAATGTCAAGGAAAGGCATGAGATCTTTCTCTGGTCTCTCCAAAGCTATTAGAACCGAAAAGGGCATGTCCCATTCAGAAAACTGTAAGTGCATGCTTCAGCAACCTAAGAACACAGGGATTTCTTTGAAAACATTAAGGTTTATCTGGTCAGTGAGATGCCATTGACACAATAGAGCTGTTTCAGGACTAGCTGTTTCAATATTCCCTCAAGAGGGCAACTGTCCAAAATGTACTGTCCTCCAAAGAGCAGCAGCTACCTCCTGAGTGTCAGATGTGGTCGTTGCAGTAGATGCAGAAGTCTTTAAGAACAATTAGAAACCACTATAATTGTTTCTGCTCACTTAATTCATTTAAATCTCTTCACTCTTTCCCCTGCAAACCTTGCTATACAGGAGCTCTATAATAAAGATAATGTATTTGAAACTTTTTCTTTTTGTAAGTGCAACACATTACTAATGAATGGTGTGAAATAACCCTGACCGGTTGGGAGGTAGTGTGGATGCCTGGAACATCTCCTGCTTTTATAATCCCTTGTGCATCACACCATATTTTAATAACCTCTAAGTACTCTCTTTCAAACTATTTGCTCCCAGACTGAGATTTGCTATGAACTTGCAATGTTGCTGGCATTTACCATTTCACATCTCTGGTGGTGAACACAACAGCCTCATTGTTTTGCTCCTCATCTTCTCATCTTACTTATCTTACACTGTTTTTTTCCACATGTCCATTCTTTTTTATCCCTTGGCCCTTTATGCCACCCGCATTTGGATGGCAAATCATGTTGACTGCCATCTCCCCTGAGAACTTCTCCTGTGAGGGTAGAGCTGGGTCTGACACATTGTTAAGGAGCATCTTCTCCCTACTGCTCATGCCAACTGTGTTTAAAAGAAGGTTGGCACTTTTGGAGAGAAAACTTGCCTCTACCAATGTGTTGCTATGGAGGGAATTCACTGGGCCCTCCCATTTCTTTCTCAGTGGAAGAGAGAGGAAGATTTTGGTACAGTTCTTGTGATATTTCAAAGATAGGCTGTATTTGTGACTGAGAGAAGTTTTCAGATTCATTTGTCAGGTTTGAGGGATGACAGGGGTAATCCTGTGAAGGGAGACTTGTCCACCTTTGATGGGTTTTGCTGCAACATGCCATCAGTTCATATTACTGTTGACAAATGCTTCCATGTACTTGACCGAGTCACGGTTGCAGTCACTGTCTGGGCTTGGCTTGAGTATTCCAGCATTTCCTGACTGTCTTCTTGAAATTAGGATGAGTTTCTGGCATATTCCCATTCTGAAATCTCATTTACCACTGCCTGGATGATCTGTCTCTATTTTATTCTTCTACATCCATGCACACAAAATCAAGAGAGAGTGTTTTAGGGAGAGGCGTCATCAATCCTCAGGTGGGGGAAAAGTCAGCTACAAATGCAATTGGGACATGTATTTTTCTTTCACAATGCAGTGGAGAACTGAAAATGAAACTAAGGGGAAGAGTTATCTTGTAGTATAGCTGTTGTGAGGACAGAGATAATCTGAGGGCAGATCAGGTAAGATGCCCACAAGTGATCTGAAAACCAGCCAAAATATTAGGGAAGGACAGAATAGTAATTTTAAGCTTTTGTTTTCATTAAAAGTAATGCTCTGTAGGCCTTTTACTTTGCTACAGGAGTGAGACCAAAGAGTAAATACTGTTGCTACCATGAAGAAGAAAACCATAAAATTCCTCCTTTTTTTTAAATGAAGAGAAATTATTAGCAAAGGATATTTCTCCCACAAACTAGCTTGTTTTCAGAGGTTATTTCATATTATATGGCAGAGCATTTAAAAATGCACATATTTTTAGTTTAATAAACAATTAATACAAACATAGAATCATTTATGTTGAAAAAGACATTCAAGATCATCAAGTCCAGCTGTTAAAATTCATGCAGTCATAGGCAGCTGAGTCTGGAGGGGATCTTGGAGGATCATGCAGTCCATCTCCTCACCCTGAGGCAGATCAACTGCGCCAATGTCATTCTCAAAAGGTGTTTGTTTAACCTGTTGAAAGGCCTCTGATATTGAAGTCTTCATGGTCAGCATGTTCCAGGGCTCTGCTATTTTTATTATTGGAAAGTGTCCCCAGCTACCCAACTGGAATTGTGTTCTCTGTGATGTAAGCTGGTTACTTCTCTGTTCATCATGAATATAGAAAATTGACTTTTCTCCATGACAGACTTGATTAATTTGAAGACTGATGTCCTACCTCTCCTCTTTTTCTCAGACTAGACAATGCCAGTTCCCTTTGTACTCTCAGATAATTTTTTAGTCATCGCATCTTTTTCATTTCTCTTCTTTGGATTACTCACAGAAATGTTTGCTTCAGAGTGATGCCTTATCCAAGAGTTGGTAAGGAGAGGTGATGGACAAAGTGTAAGTTCTTGCTATTTCCTTTTAGTTCAGAGGCTCCAAATACTGAAACTGAAGATTGGTATAGGCTGTTCTGAAATGTCAGGTAGTCAAAAATTGCAGAGAAACAGTCGTTGTGTTAGACCTTATAAGTCTATTTTAAGTGAGTTGCAACACGAAGATAGTCAAAATCTAGTCTTAGAACAGTGATGTTTATTAAAACAAAAAACACCAAGCAAATTTTGAACATAATAATGCTTTTGGTTTATTTTAAACTTTTCTCTATTTTGAAAATTTTCTCATCTGTAGATGCTTAAGGTTTAATTTTTTTTTCATTTCCTCTTATAAAAATGGTAATCTTAACTTCCAGTCAATTACCTGACATTAGGAGTTTGGGTTGTAGGAAAACAACTTTATGCAATTAATAAAGTTGCCATATGTGATTATTGGGTTTTTTTGAGGGGTATTAGTTTGATTAATAAGGAGGTGCCAGTATAAAATTTAATTTTTTTTCCTTTTTGGAATATTACAATTGTATTAGAAAAAAACAGTTCTGGTAAAAATCCACAGTATTCTGCTGGATGTTCACTTCCTTGCAAACAGCTAAAGGCAGGGTGGAATTAGTACTCATTGCCAATATTTGGGCAGGTCACTTCTGTCTCCCTTTCTGCCCTTTGTGGGAAAGCTTGGGGGGTGACTGTAGCTGTAGCTTGGGTGAAGGAGTCATTCTCCACCCATGTTTGGAGGATTGAGTTACCCTCTGTATGGGGAGTATTTTATGACAATGCCCTGAGTTGATTTGTTGTTTTAAAAATTATCTTCTGTGGAAAACCCTTATATCTCTCTGCTCACTTTGCTGCCCTGCCAGTCCCTT
Organism: Zonotrichia leucophrys gambelii; assembly: GCF_028769735.1. NCBI lineage: Eukaryota > Metazoa > Chordata > Aves > Passeriformes > Passerellidae > Zonotrichia > Zonotrichia leucophrys. The sequence goes on along the minus strand of NC_088169.1, from coordinate 17,247,980 downwards.
CTGTCTTTACTTTTACTGCTGACATTTTGTATTCTTCTTATTGTTGCCTGCTTTGGCTGACCTGATCACTTTTGTAGTTTTGTTGTTCTTTTTCCCTTCCTGCCCTCCCCCTCAGTTCTGTTTTCTGCCCATGATATATTGCAGTTTCCAGAACAACAGGAAAGAAAGATGGGAGGATTAATCAAGAGAATCTAAATTAAAAACTATAAAATCTGAAAGCCAGGCTGGATGGCTTAGGATGTATAACCTCACTCTCCAAGTCACTAGTGATGACTGCAAAGCCTCCAATGAAATGGATGGGTGATCTTGTCTGGATAATCAGCAGAAAATTTTCTACTCATTCCCCACAGCCCCATCTGGCAGATCCTTTCTGGCATCTGTGATGGGGATGCCAGAACTGAAATGGCACATTAGTATCTTCCCACCCTATTAAAATATGTCCTAAGCCACTTTTGTGCCTGCTGGTAGGGAAATGTATCTGGCACTGCTCTGACAGAGGGGTTTGCTTCCATCTTACTGAACATGCACACATCCTGCTTATAGCAACCAGCTTCTCTTTGGTTCAAACAGCATGGGCTCACATGTCTCCCCAAAAAAATCACCTATTAAAGTGATACTGAGAAGCTAGGAGAAAAATTCCCTTCATATTTACACTACATCTGCCCACTGTTTGTGCTGAATGATGGAAAATGTACCTGCCCAGCACAGGGGAGAGGGAGAAAGGCTGCATTGAATAAAACCCACCAGGGATGTGGTCCCACTGCTTTGTGGGGGCCATCAAAGTGAGGGCTCCTGTCACTGAGCACATCCCCACCCTTGCCTTTCCAGCATTGTGCTACCTGCAGATGCACTTGGGAGAGCCTTTAAAAAGCTGCTCACTTAAACAAGGACTGGAATCTGGAGGTGCAGCACCTGGCACTTGACTGTGTTGAACCTCCTGGAGTTTACATGGGATGTTCATGGATGTTCTAGTGGCAGTGCAAAGGTGTTTCCTAAGCTGCAGGTATTCACAGCACAAAGGAGGAAGGAACTACTGTGTTGTGAAATATTTTTTATCAGTGTAAGTACATCTGTAGCTACCACTTTAATTTTACAGGTAAAACATCACAGCCCCAGCTGAAGTAATCAAACTATTATGGAAACTTTGGATAGAACAGGTCTTAGAAGAATTAAAACCCAGAGGGACTGGCTTAGCTTGAACCACCAAGTTATTTAAACTAAGCCAGAAGCTTCAGGCTTCTTTGCCTGAAGCAACTGAGGGAGAACCTTGGCTTTCAGGATGCAGTAGGGATGAGGAAGAGGAGTGTCTGGTACCTGCAGCAGAGTGACAGGTGGCTGAAGACAGTGGGATAGGGACTCTCCCATAAGAATTCCTGTATCCACAGCAAGACTACTGTCCAAGGACTGAGTCATGTCAACAAAAGCTTTTAAGTGTGTACCAGGTAGTGTAGCTGCCTTTTCTCAAGGAAACTCTTACAGGATTTTATGGTGATTTATTGCGCTCTCCTGACCAGAGGGGAAGACATCCCCGTATATTGCTTGTGCCCCACTGTACAAAAGAGAAAATCTCTCTTCTAGGCCTTAGTTTATGATTGAAATGTGTAAATTAAATAAAAACATGCCTGAGTTCTGCTAGCACTTGTGATCTTAACGCAGTGATCAGCAAATTGCAAATGCAAATCCTAAGATCAGTACACTATATTTGGATTTTTTATATGAGTAAGGTTAAAAGTGATGAGGTGGAGCTGAGGGGCAGTGTTTGAAATTTACATTTGCTTTTAGCTCACTTCAAAATAAATATTAATAAATCCATCAGCTCTTCACCCCTTTGTACTCCTTGGTGCATAGTGGTTCTCTGTTTTATTTCTGTGGTGCTATTACAGGGTTAACACCAGTGTCTGTTCACCAGTGGGCCATTTCAGAAACTTGAGTAACTCCATCTTCAGAAACAGAGGGATTGTCCTTGCAGTTCACCAGATTATCTGTCTGCTCCTAAGATGAACTAGTTGTGGAATAACCTTTTTTGGAACAGGTCCTTCTTCTTACAAGAGCTTTGGCAAACGTTTGACTGGTATTTTTTTCTCTGTAGCTATTAATATTTTGGCTTTGCTCTGTGAAGTTGACATGGTGCAGAGTGCTCAGTCTCATGTGGCACCTCCAGCTGCAGAATCTTTCCTCTCACCCCCTTTGCATAAGATTGTACCTGCAGAGGAGGTGGATGTGCCTTAGCCCCCTCCTTTCCTCCTATGTGAGCTATGGGGATTCTTCAGATTTTTGCTAGGCAGTTCATGAACATGCAGGAAACAATTGAGAGGGCAAAAATTGCTGAAATGTTGGGTTTACTGCCTCTTTGGTGTTTTTTGGGTTTTTTTTGTTTTTTTTTTCCCCTGAAGAGTGGGGACTTGATTCAGACTGCTGATTTTTCTGTCATTCTTTCTCTAGTGAAAGTTTTGTTATCCTAACTGGCATGATGTCCTTCTTTTCAGGATGGTTTGTCATCTTGGCATGGCCAGTGAGATGAATAAAGAATAATAAAACTAAAGAAACAGATGAAAGCAACAAATGAATTATTCTTTACTCCTAGATAGGACCAAGCTGGGTTACGTGAGTTTCTTTTGTACAAGGGGATGAAGCCCTCCCTGAGATACTGCTGGCATCAGCCTTACTTGTCTTTTTGTAAAAGCTGACTGCTCTAAATTTGCACATTCACCTTTCATGTTATTATGGGCTCCTAGAGTAAGGCATTACTGTTAATGTTTGACTCAGATATGTGAGAATGAATATTTGTTTCAGAAAGCAAAGAAACCTACTCATGTCTATCCATTGTCAGTCAGCTGTGAAGCCAGATTTCCCAACCAGAACAGTTCTTTGGCTCTTAACCTACTCCGTGAGACCTTTGATAAGAAATGGCCAAGAAACTCAAAGCTTTTAAGAAGCAGCAACTTGTTATTTTTTTAACAAGTTTAAATCTCTTTCAGTTCTTGACATGGTTTGCAAAAGTTAAAGTTGACTTGAGTGCTGACTTCTTCATTTTGTAACTTGGATGGAGGAGAAGAACCTCCCCACCTTTGCTCTGTAGAGCCTGCTGGGAGTGCTGAAATGCAGCCAAGTCTTTAGCCATGCTGGTATTGATAGCTGTCTGCCAGTTTTGCAGCCTGCAAAGGCCAGGCACATACTGCAGCAGGCAGCTTCACTGGAGCACCTTGATGCTACAACCAGAGTCCTGTGAGGGTGCAAGCTCAGTTAGCACAAATCTTGTGAGGGACACATGTGACAAGGCAGTGAATGCATTGCAGCTGCACCCTGAGGACAGCTCAGGGCTGGCTTCCCTCAGAGGCTGCAGGTGTGGGGCTCAGCACCCATTGGGGCAGCTCCAGGGGGAACAGCAATGCCAGAAGCTGTAAAGCAAGCACTAACCTGTTTGAGGAAGGGTGGCAGCCTGTTTCTTGAGGTCCTTGTGATCTCTAAAACTGAAGTGTCCCTGTTTGCCATGGGCTGCCATCACCCTTATAATTTTTAAGCTCTTCATGTTCATGCAGAGCTCGTGGCCACCTTTCTCTGTGGCCTGCCAGCTCAGTCAGAGGGTAGGCATACAGAGCTGGGGGTGGACACACAGGCAGTCCCTACATACTGCTCAAGATGTGTGCTCTTCCTGGCCCTTTCCCTCTGACTTCCTATGCACAGGAGATGTGTTGCTCCCAGCTGGTCTGTGAAGGCTCAATTAGCTTTGCCATTGATCCCTGCATGGGATCAAACATGTCTGGCTTCATTGGTGCTTGTGTGTACTTATGAATATGAGCTAGCTGGGGAGCTAATCTGTACATTTTGCACTAAGATAATTCAGTTTAATGAAACACAATTTTAGAACTGCAGGTGGGACATTGTTCAGGCGCTGTGTCTTGCTGGAGCCAAGACAATAACAGTGCTCAGAGTGTTGAGGGCTTGGATTGAGACCATTGCCAGGGGGAAACTTCACTCAGCTCCTGTTGGACATAGAGAAAATCAGATCAGCTGTGATCAGTGGGGTTTCTTCATAAAAATATTACACTGTAGTGGGCCCTGCTGTGGGGGATATTTTAGTGTGGGGGGGGGTATTTTCTTGTTTCAATTTTAGTTGTTTTTTTTTCCCCGTGTATCAGTTGCTGTCATTTTGGTCTGTGTTTCTGAACATCCTTTTAGTGTTCCCAGTTAGCCAGTGTCACTGAACCGGGACTGCAACAGTCTTGCTCCATTAGCTATTACTGTTTCTGAGAAGTTAATGTAAATGAGGGCAGTCAGGAGGAGAAAAGCAAGAGGAATTTGACTGTTCCTCCTATTACAGCTCTGCCTGACACTACATATTTTATTGTACATCCGGCACAAAGGGAGATTGATAATATAAGATGAAAGCTCTGTGTGATCTCATGGCTGGTAATAATGACTGAGGGACCACTTATTTCTTCCCTCCTTGCTCCCAGTCTCAATCCCATTGTGAATGTTCTTTACTTCAGTGCATTGTTTAAAGACCACAGGTCTGGGCTTCTTTACAAGGCTTTTTTGTGGTGCAGTCTGGTCTGATTGAAACCACATTTTTATATGTGTCAAAACCAGTTCAGCACTTAAAAAGAAATCAGAGTATCGATTGGATCATATTTCCTAAGTGGATGTCACTGGCTAATTCTTTTGTTAAACCATTTAGCTACACAGTATTAAGCAAGTGGTTACTATTAGGCAGTTACATATGGGTCCTATTAATTCACACTTTCTGGCTGCTTTATGACTAATATCTTGTCAAATAGGTTAGGATTTCAAAATATTTAAGTCACCAAACTTCAGGGACCTTTCATTTCCCAAGCAAAAGCTAGTCCACCTTGGGGACCACAGGTTAGCATAGTATTGACATCTGAAGGACTTCTGTTTCTTTAAAAAATGCCTTCAGAACAAAGCAGCCTTAGAGGTTTGTGGTTTTGGTTTTTTGGTTTTTTTTCCTCATTAGGCTTTCTACAGTTCAAGAAGATTGATATATATGGTTTGGAAAAAGAGCTAAGGATGAAGAGGATGACTTCTGCATGTCCTGTCATCTTTCAGCACACATCTCCAGGAGTGAAATGCTTACCTTCTTGCCAAACTTTCTTTCACTCCTTTTAGATCAGGCTCCTTGTCTTTTTGTCAGTGCAAATGAACATCATTTCACCTCTGATGGGTATTGGATTGATGACTGCTGTCATGGCCTGTGACGACCCTTTGCTTTCCCTGCTCTTCCTCCCAACAGGCTCTGTGGCCTATTTGAAAGTGCTCACACCCTTTTTGGAGTCAGGTTTTTAGGGTGGGGAGAAAAAGAGGATATGCCTTGAGGCCTCAGAACAAGGGTTGCAGGGAAGTTTGAGAGGCCTGCACTGTTGTTTTAGCCCTTGCTTTCCCATGGGCTGTTCTCACATAGTTCCTCCAGAGACCTCTGTTCCTGCAGCTCTTTCTGCTGGAAGGACAACGCTTCTTTGGAGAGTCAGTAGCTCAGCCAGGGTGAGGAGCAGCTGAAGTGTGGCTGTCTCACAGCCCTGGCACTTGGCCCCTCTGCAGGAGCATGAGCTCTTCCTCTGGGCTTATGCTGCTGCCAAAAACCCAGGGGCAGCAAAAGGAGGATCTTGCAGCCTCTTGGTAGGGGATGAGAGGAGATATCCCAAGCGGATTAGAGGAATGAAATTGCACTGGCTTGGGACAGTGCAGTAACTGAAGGACTAAATAGGAAGGCACATTTTATCAAAGGAGTATGAGCTGTAAAAAAATTAGGAGCCACTGACCTAAAATGTAACGTGATTTTCTTAAACCCTTCCACAGGACCATCCATAAAGTCCTGCTTTTTCTATTGGTTGTTATGAATTTGTTCAATCTGTGAAAACAAAAAACCATCCTCACCCACCACAACCCTAAATATAGTCTCTCTGTAGCTGCTCCGTCTCCCAGACACTGCTAACATCTCCAGGGAGGAGCACTGTCTTCTTTGGCATCTTTAAAGTGAGCAGTATATGACAAGTATGGCCCTAAAAACTGTATTGAGAGTATACTCCTCATGCTCTGAGCCCTGTGATTTACCCTGGCATTTGTTCCCTTTGGATGTTTGTGGGGCTGAGGTATGAGTGTGCCTTGTGGAGCCAGGATGGAGTTAATTTTGGCACTGTAAAGTGGGCAGAGCTGCACTCCTTTTGCCTCCTGCCCAGCTCTTCTTCAGAAGGAAGCTTTTTTCCCCCCTCTCTTTGTGTATTTTCAGTAAGCATGCTGTGTTGCAACAGAATAAGCCAATGAAAGTCAAAACTTCCTCTTTTCCAGTCTGTAAACATTTCCTGGAACAATATGCTCAGCTTTGAAATCCTTTCCAGAGAGTATCTTAAGACCTCCCTCTCTCTTTCTATGAGTCACTTGATCAGAGCAGCATTCCCTTTACTTCTGTTCAAGCCACTTCCAGGCAACCTTGTTAAAGCAATGAGGATTTAGTATATGGGAAACCACTGCCAGGTTAGCCATTCCCTCGGGACATGCAGCTGTTTACCATCTGCTGGAGCTTCTTGGGAGTCTTTGGGCTCCAGTCCCAGGTTGCAGACTCTCAGAGCAGGAAATTTTTCTTGGACACTGTGTGTTATTCAGAAGGATAAAGTTCATGGGCACAATATAGTAGGTTGCACGCTTTTTATTGTATTACTCCATCTAAAACAAATAAGTTAGCTATTTGCTCATTCTGCCCTGCCAGTAATCTGTTACATATTAGACCTTCCTTCATTGTGTAGAAGATTTGAAAACTGAAGGGGAATTTAAATAATTAGAAGGAAATAAGCTGTCTTTCAAGCTGTCTACTCTTACTTGTTAGGATTGCTCAGGAGTTGGTTAGCCCTGTAATGGGGCTGTGCCAATAGCAAGCACCACAGGTGAACAAAGTGAGCTGGAAGTTGCAAACTGGGTAAACTGGAGCTTTGCAGCCCATCTGTGCTGGGGAGACCCTCCAGTGGCTGTGGCTGGGTCCTGGTGCATACAGGAGGTGCAGAGAGGGTGGCCTGAGCACTGGCTCCAAAGCCATTGGAAACATTGCGCTGCTGCCCCAGATAGCTGTACCTGTTCATCGCTTACTGAGGCTGCCAGGGAGGGTCAGACTCTCCAAGCGCTAGGAATCCTGAGCAAATGCAGAACACAGGGACACGGCTAACCTGCAGCTCTGTCTGGGTGGGAGGAAACCCTCTGCCTGTGGCCATGGTGCTCATTTGGGTTAGATTGTGATTCAGATCATAGTGTAGACCAGGAGTAACCTTCTGCTGTTGTAAGGCATACGTGCTGACTCCCCAGCTGCAATCAGAGCTGATGTTTACTGTAAAGGAAATTAGATTGAGTTTAACTTTCCAGATTTAAGGAGGTGTTGGGTGGAAAAAGAGCTGAAGCACCTCTGAAGCATTACACATACCTTTCAGAGAAGAGGAGTGCTTGTCATTTAATGGCAGCTTTATGAAGTTGCCCATGTGCATGTTGTAGTGTTTTGTCCCTGAAGTATCACTTTACATATTTCTCCTTGCATTACTTGAGGAGGAGGGCTACTCCCTTTCTTTTCTTTCCCTCCTCCTTCTCCTCATGGTCATTCCAACCTGGCACACGGTGCTGCAGAGAGAGAGGGGTGCTGGCAGATGTGCCTGTGTGGGGACTGTGCATCTCTGGAATTTATTTCCCTGGTTTGGTCTGAGCCCAGATCTGTGGGTAGTGTGTAGAAGACATCCATTTAAGAGAGCTTTGTGTGTGCTTCCCAGACCAATTAAGGGAAAGGATCTCATTTTTTTACCGAGGTGTTTGGCTGAAAGATTTTTCTTTCTAATGATGATTTGAAGGCTCATGGGGTTTGGTACTATGATTAATTACACATTAAGATGCCTAGAGCCTCCAAAAAGCATGCAATTATTATTTATTAAAATCAGAATACCAGTAAATATAATGAAGTGGAGTTTTAAATAACATGGGTAAAAAAAAAGTGGAGGACATTTTCTGCTGAACACATGCAGTTCTGCACAGGGCTGGGACTCTGTGGAAGAGTGAAACTTGAAAGGAAGCTTTCCCAAGAGACTCAAATCACTGAAGATCAAGACACAGAAAGAAGGGAAGAGAGACAGAGAGAAGAGGTCTTCCTGTGGCTGATGCAGAGCAGGAATCTGATGTTAGGAGCCCCAGTTCCCTCTAGGCCATGCTACTTTTAGTGAACATCCTTTCCTCTTCTTGTTTCTGCTCCTGTTTAGCCAAACACCTCCATCACTCAGCAACTTGCACAGCTCTGGGGTGCTCCCAGACATCTTGCAAAGACTGAGAGGTGGAAAAGCACAATCAAAAAGAAGGTGCTTTGTGTTATTCTGAGGAGTTTACCATGAACTTCAGCCTTGAAGGTTAAAAAAAAAGCCAACACCTCATCTCCTGTTTTCAATCTCTTTTTATCCATACTCAAGTAATTGAAATTTCCATACTTCTATAATTGAAATCACTCCCTCATTTTCACAGGAATAATGTAAGGGGTGTGACTGAATAGCAGCTTTGAGAAAGTAATAACACTTTATTCTGCTTGATGATCCATCTGATATGGACTTTGCCCTGTACAATGTGGCTGTTCCAAGAGCTGTTGAGTCTGGGAAGGCTTGAATGTAAAAACAAATACTTGAGAGCAGGAGAGGCAGCCTGGTTGTCGTAAATGGCTTTTCCTGCCAAAAAGCTGGTAATAGCATGTTGTCCAGGCATCTTTTCTTTCCTAATTGGAACCACAGGATTTTGATTACAAGCCTTAAGCATAACAGTACCTCCTTTAATTTAAGCTCCTTTTCTAACTTCTATGGTGTGAATTCTTGCTGCAGTGTTTACCAGCGCAGGCTGCCTGTAATTGTTCCCCTCTGCATCTCTGGGTCTCCTTGTTTTACACTTCAGACTTTTCCATCCTTTTATCATTTCAGTTATTCCAAACACCCAAGTTCTGCATGAAATGACATTTGGTGAGAATCTGAGATTGATGTCAGTGATTTGTCAGTGCAACTTTCTACAAAGATGTAATTCACTGAAAAGAGAAATTACTGAGTAACCTAGGTTAGGATTGCTGCTCTTTGGCATTGGATAGCATATTGAGTTCATATGGCACTTTTTTAGAATTTTTTTTTCTTTGGCTTTCAAAAGCTGATAGTGTCAATGTAATTACAGATGCACCAATTCTGTGATATTTTAATACTTTTGACCAGGTAAAGGAGGTGTGCCTTAGGTCGGTGCTAGATCTGTAGACAGAAATAGCTTTAAAAGACTGCTGTTTTGAAGTCCCCAGTGAATTTTAGTGATCAAAAGATCACTGAGAAATATGTGAAATACCCTGGATTTTCAGATAGCCTGTCCCCAGACACAGTGGACTCAGGGAAAGTTCTACATCATTTTCTATTCAGATGTGTTGGTTGGGAATATCCCGATACAAAATTTTTCCATCAGAAAATGCCACCTTGAAATTGGACGAGTCTGTGACACTGAGTTAGTGACAATGCAGTTTTCGCAGGCACCATCCAGCTTCTTGAGGAAACTTTCTCTGCAGTGTCTCTGCTGTGTCCCCACCTTGGCAGCAGTCACAAGGGAGCCAGGAGCAGGGTGGTCTCAGGTCTGTGTCCTTGGCAGGCTGGCCTTGCAGCACCTGAGCTGTGCCTGTGATGAGACCCAGGTGGTTGGTGCTCTGAAATCAGCCTAACTTTTCTGAAGCTCTGCACAGCCCATGTCCCTGAGCATTCCTGTCCCTGCTTTCCAAGGCTCAGGGACCTGTAGGAAGATTTTTCAAGAAGTGCTGGCATGAAATACAGGTATTGCATCCCATGCCAAGCATTGACTCTGCAACCTGCTCCTGTGGCTGTGGCAAGTTATTTAACTTGGACCTACAAGTCTCCATCAGTATGTTTGCAGTAGGTTCAACAAAAACACTTTCAAACAGATTAAAATCAATGGTGCTTTCTTCACCTGTAGGCTGTGCAGTACCAGTGTGTGCCATACCTGCTCCCTCTCCTTACAAGTGCTGTGAAAATACTTCAGTAGTATTTCCACTTAGCAGTAGCAGCCTCCAGTCCCCAAGTGCCATGTGTGGCAGCACATATGACATTAATTCCTTCTGCAATAGCAATGATTAACACACACCTCCCTCCACAGACCCACTCCACAAAAAAGAGCTGGCATGGCTAAGACACTGCCTCTTACAGACAGTGTAGAGACTTCTGCCTGCCACTGGCCTGGCTTTTAACCTTCACAGTTAATTTTCCTAGGCTGCTCCATATAAGAGACTGCTGCTTTGAGATTTTAAATGCTTTGACATTTTAAATGCTTTGACATTTTAAATGGGCAAAATGGGAAGATCAGTAAAAATGCTTGTGAGGGCCTCTCTGCTGTCACACCACTTTTTGGAAACCTGTGATGCCCTGAGTTTGGGATGTAGAAGCCACTTGTACTTAACTGAGCCTTAGTTAACTAGTTGTACTTTCAGTTTCTCAGTGAAGAGGGATCCACCAGTTAGATTTGTGCTCAAGTCATCCCTCCATGTTAACTTGAGGTGATCTCTGCTCCTCTGCCTCCATTTCTTTAATCATGAGCCAAAAGAGGAATGTCTCTACCTTAGTTAAACCGAGGGAAAGGAATGAAGCCTCTTTTTGCTTCTCCTAAGGCTTCCATGGGAGTATCTAAATGGTACCAATCAACAGCTTTGAAATGCTGGCAACACCAGCTGGGAGAGATGGCATGCCAATGTGGGACCTGACACCACTACCACCTTTTCTGCCATCAGAGCTAAAAATCTCATTTTTAACACTTTGGAACAAATAATGTGTTTTAATAGCCATTAATTTGTAGCTGACACCTTCTCTCAGTGCCTCTGACAGCCTGCATATTTCCTTTGTAGTGTCATGCTGCTTCTGTTTAGAAGCTAATAATACAATTTTCATAGTTATTACACTGTTTGGCTCTGAGGTTTCCTAGGAGTCTAAGCAGTGCCAGAAATTCTTAGTGGAAGCTTTGGCAAGCTTTAAGTGAATGACATTCATTGGTCACTGTGCTGATGAGGGCTGGGATAGGGCAGTGGCCAAGATACCTACAGAAACTTCGGTTAAATGTCGAAATCTGATGTTATGATAAGTTTTGAGTTTTTTTCTACTGTTAACTGTTTCCCTTGCCAGAGGTATGGGAAGGAGGTTTATTTGGAGAGTGCTTGGCCACTGTTGTTTTTTGTGATATCTGACTGACACAGGAATTCCACATAAATTTGAAATTGCTTCGAGTCTCAAAAGCAATAAAAAGCAGTGCAGATGAAAGGACAGAAAATATGTTCTGGTAAAATTTATATCCTTGCCTGATGCCCATCAAGTATGGTAGAACTTTAATGCCAACATTGCTCATGTTCAGGTTAAGAGACTTAAGCCTTCTTCCCCCTCAGCTGTTACCAGAAACCACATGAGTAAAGTTGCAGAGGAACACACTCAAAAGCTAGGAAATGCCCTTTTGTTTGTGCACTATAGCAAGCTTTAATTACCAGAATAGTAGCAATTATGGCATGGAAAATTTCAGCCAGAAGTTTGAACTGAAAGCCTTAATAAGCAGCTGAAAAGCTACACTGTGAAGGGTTGCTTTCTACCTCTAATGACATGTTATTGGATCCCATATGCCATATCAAATCTTACCATATCTTTGGCTCCCTTTCCACACACTAATTAACGTAAACACTCCCACTCCTGCTTGCTTTGCAGCTTGGTAAATTTTGGGGGCATTTGGGCAGCTTGGATTGTGGCAGTGTGTTGGCATCAGAGGGAAAGAATAATTTCTATATAGTTTTTTTTTTTTTTTTTTAAAATGTACCTGTGGCTGTGGACTTCGGCAAAGGGGGTTTGCTTCTGATGAAGCTGTAACAGGTCACTCACATTGCCTGGCAGGTGAGAGCTTATTTCACCACTGAATTACATACAGAAATTCACCTCCTGTTCTGGCTGAAGTTTTGATCATGACTGTCCCATCTTTCATTAATATAAAAAAAAATTCAGCCTTATAGTCTAAACCTGGCTGCAAATCCAAACTACAGCTGAAAAGGAGGTAAGAGAGCAGCTGCAAGACTTATCCATGGATTTTTACAAATAGATACGTCTGATGTTTGCAGTATAAAGAGCACTGCCCAGGATGTGCCGTAGGGTACAAAAAATCCACTTGTCCTTGAGGCTGCCTAAGGACCTGTCTGGGGTAATTGTCCACCACTTTTGCAGGTTTCGAAACTTGCAGTGTGAGAAGTTTCTGAGCCTTGTGGGACCTGCAGAAAATGGAGTGAATGTGAGTGGGTCCCGCGCTGCGGCAGCGCTGCCGAGCGCCTTGGCAGTTTCCACTGCTGCTATTTCAGATTCTGTGGGTGGCAGGGAAACAAGCAGGAATTAGGTCAATTTAGCTCTTGCTGCTGCTTGGGAGAGGGAAGAGCAGCTGCTGAGGCAACCGCAGGAGTTATTCCCTCTAGGAGAGCAGACAAAAATTGAAGCTGGGGGAGGGGATAGGACGCTGATCCGAGATGTGAGGAGGGGGGAGATCAGCTGCTGGGGGTGCCCAGAGCAGGAGTGGCCTTGCCTCAGGTGCCCAGGGCATGCATGGGCTGCCTACGTGTGTAAATAGCTCTGAGGATGGAGTAACAGCATCTTCTTGCATCCTGGGAAGGGAAAGGAGACACGTGTGTTTAGTCTCTGCTCTGTGACTGCCCTGAAAATGTTTCCTCTTTCCTTACTGTCCTCTGTTAGCAGTGCTGAGGCAGGGCTAAAATCTGTATTTATGGAAAGACACAGATGTTGTGCTTTGGTACTGGCTGGATCCTTGGTGACTGAGAAGACAGAAAGGAGCTGGCATTCTAGCCAGGGCATATGCAAAGCTACCTGCAGGACATGGTCTCTGCTGGGCATTGCAGGGATGCTGTAGTGCTTGTTGACAGGGCTGTGGCCCTTTGGGAAGGAACAGGTACCTTGAATAATACACTGCATGGAGACAAACAGGGTGCAGTTGTTTTCAGTTCAGAGTTATTTAATATTTTGATTTCTCTCCCTTATCCACCCAGATGAGTTCCTTGGTCCAGGCTCAGCAGGCCTGCAGAACCAGCTCTATCAGCAGGATTGGAAGGGCAAGGAGTAAAGAACCTGTGGCAACACAGGGAGCCTCTGGGGCTGTCCAGCTCCCCTCTGAAACCACAGCCTAAGAGGGAAAGATTGCCTATGATAAATATAAGATTTCTCTCACTTGCCCACTTTGGAAGTAGGACCTGAGAAAAGATCTTGTCTGGAGCTTTGCAAAAGAGTAAACCCTTAATTTCATTTGCTGTCTCCCAGGTATGTGCCATGGGTGCAGTCAAGCATCCACCATATGGACAGCCCCAAATGTAGGCTACAGTGTTTTTGCTAATAGCAGTAGCCCAGAAGAAAGAAAGAGGGCTTGCTCTTCTGTTTTATAATCCATTGACTTTCAGACATAGTAAACTGGTAAAACAAAACACTCACAGAAAGTCTGGGTTTACAGAAGGTGAAAATCTGCCACCAAGAATGGTAATGTTGTTTTAATTATGCCAGGGCTCGAATGAGGGTTGCAGCCAGGCTTTCTGCTCTGCTCTCCAGGGCCTGATGGGTGCCAGGGTTATTGTCTCTGTACGTCTCACCCGGTCCCACCAGCTGCCAGGCCTCAATAAAGTTACATCTGAGTCACTGCTTCCCAAAAGGATGACAAGTAGGTTGTGTGTAGCTGAATAGGACAATGCTGGTCCTCCACTGATCCTGCCAGCTCAGGTCTGGACTCGGGCCACAACTGCAGGATAAATCCAAACGAGTGTTGTTGGCTGTTTAAGCGAGCTGGTTGGCTGGGGGTAGGAGGAGAGAACGAGGCATGCAGCTGAAAAGGGGACTGGGATGCCAACAGAAGAGCCCCTGGCCCTGTTTCAGCTTTCAGCAAACAGAACGGATCACTGGAAAGACACAATGGACCTTGTTTGCAGTTGGGAGAGGGGGGATGCCTCTTTGGGGGACTGTGCCAGGCAGAATAGTTGCTGCTGATGTGGGTCACTGCTCTTGGAGTACTTTGGTCCTATTGACACCATTCGTTTAGTGGCACTGTGAGTCACAGAATTTGTTGTGCAAATATGGAGAAGTAGGATGCTTTTGAGTTTTTTGGTGGGTTTGGTTTTTGGTTTTGCTCTTTCTGTTTGGTTAGATCAGCAAATAAATGTAGCCAATGGGGCAGATATACGAAGTGAGCCTGGCTGAGGACTGCTCCCCACTAAGGGACCACTCTCCAGGCTGGATTAGTTCCTGTGGGGGAAGACAGCTTGTGTCTGTGGCTGTTTTCCAAAGGCTGCTGGTGGTGAGTGCAGGAAGTCACTGCTCAGGTGCATGGCAGCTCCAGGTGCCTCTATCCTATGCAGTGAGGGCATTCCTGCTGTCTGGTTGCATATCTTGGCATCTCACATTGGGCTCCATTCTTCTAGGTGCACCAAATAATGCCCAGTTTTGCACATTGCTGTGTTTTCTGCCTTCTTTGCTTTCTTTACATGCAGGAAATATGCTCAGGGCTTAAGCCCATAAGTCCTCATTTTTCATGCTTATTACTGGCCTGTTTGTTTGCTGACCCACCTAAGCTATGTGTGCATCAAAGTAGAAGAGGGGAGAGTCTCCTGACATGATGGTGTGTCTTTTTCCCATGGTCCAGATTTGGTTGCAGAGTCCAAACACGAGTGATATGAACCATGACATGGCTGCTTTCTTCCAGTTTGCTTTTATATCAGAGTGCATTCAAAAATAATGCAATGATTTGTGGCAAATGTCTGCAGAGTATTATTTTATAGTCAAGTTAGTCAAAGCCTGAAATAACAGACAAATATCTGATGGAATATTTAATTAAAAAAAAAACAGTGCTAGAATTTGCATAATATATTTGCTACAAATACATTTTAATCTGATTCCTAGCTTGTTGCTGTGCTTTGAATTTGGCAAAGCAAGGGTATTTTGGTTTTGCAGACAAAAGCTGGAGAGTTCAGTCCTGGCTGATTATTTGTAAAGGTTGACCTAGGTTATGGGAACTAGTTCATTAGCTGAGGGTGATAAAGGAGGTAAAAGATAAAGGTCATGATATCAGTGGGATTAGTTGGGTGAATTAAAGGACATGTGGAAACACAGCTAATCAGGATAAGGGCCACACAAATGATACCTCCTACTAACAGCCTTCAGCACTCTGATACCTTGAAATATAACTCCTGCACCAAGCAAGGAGGAGAAGGAAAGATGCCACATCCAACAAGCCACAGAGCTGAGCACAAAAGATCAAAGGGATACACGAGTAAATATTTTGGGGTATTTGACTGTCAGCTAATTTTAAAAATTCTTTACTGCAAGGAACATCTTCATCTCCCCTGAAATCTATTCCTCACTATTTTTCCTGAAAGCAGTGTCTTTCTCTTACTGCCTGCAGTTATTAACTCCCATCAAGTGTAACAGGATATGCAGGAAAAGTAAAGGTCCTGCTGCAGTTGTGTCAAGCTTAATTTATATACTGCAAAACTGGAACATCTTTTATATAATAACTGACAGGCTTACCAGCTCAAATGAACTGGTTTGCTCCTGCAGTGCCACCAGGCAGAGGCAGCTCTTTTGGAAAGCACTGGAGTGTCTGCAGTGCTGAAAAGAATATGGGTGGTAGAGGTGAGAGGACAGCAGAGTAACTGGAGAGGTGTGGGTCAGGCAGCCCATCTTATCTGCCTGCTCCTGCAATCCTCGCTCCATAAATCTGTGCCTGCTCTATCACTTTGGCATTTGCCTTTGTGGTGAGGAGCTGGATCCTGACTGACAGAAGCACTTTTGGCACAGTATGTAGAAAACCTTGGGAAGTGCCAAGAGAAACATGAGTGATGTAGCATGTTCACATTTTTAATTTGTCTGAGTTTGAGTGGTGTATCCAGGGTGTGTCAGTTTGGGGCTTAGACAGACTTTTCCTGGGAAAATAGCTTCCACAGACTCTACATAAATGTGGTGTATAGACACACACACAGCATGGAGCACAGGCAGACATCACCACATATCTGAGCAGTGTGTAAGTAATTTATTTTTAATTAAAAAGCAAAACAAAATGAGATTTGCTTTCTTGTCCTGGCTACCATCAGGCTCTCTTCATTTAATGTGGGATAACAGAAGTGGTGAGATGTTTAAAGCCATGCAGAAGCTCTGGGGAATGGATGATGGCAGTCTGGAAAATGTTGCTTCTCAGGTGTAAGTAGTGTCTAAGTAAGGAGAAATTACACCAACTCCCATGCACAAATAAATGTAAGTGTTAAAAGCAGATTTGGCGTAGATAAGTTGGTAATGCTCTTGGAGTAATGCACTCTAGTTAGTACTGTTGGGAAAAAAGGGGTTACAAAAGGGAGTGCATGACTTGAGTCTGTTTTGAAAGGGGTCTTTGCAGAATAAGCATCACCAGAAGTAAGTGAATCACCTCTGAATCCTAAATTCAGGGAAAACTCTAAGTTGGAAAGGACCTCTGGAGGTCATCTGGTCCATCCTCACAGCAGTTCAGAGGTTCACAGCAGTTCTGATTTCAAAGTACTCAGCTTAATAATTCAAAATGTTAACATAAAAAGCAGCACTGAAAATAATCTCCAGAATAAGCCATTTGAAGAGACTGCAACATCACCAAAATGCAGTGGCAATTGCATTGAAGCAGTGTTAGGATCTACAGTAAATCAGTGCCTTGCCAGTCATATTCTTTCTGTACGAGATATCCATGTGAAGTGCTCATACTGGGCTTATACTTCCCACAGAGCTGAATCTTTCCCTTTCAAAAATCCTGTGCACAGACTCTCAGAAGCACCATTGTTGCTCACACGGTCGGAACTCCCTGCAGGAGCTTTTCTTCCCAAGAACCTGTCTAGGAGAGACCCAGAATTTCCGGACTGCTGAGCCAGACCCATCCCAGGTATGTGCTGCTGCAGTTCCAGCAGCTTCCTAGGAACTGCTGTGGCATGAAATGAGGATGAATCAGGCCTACAGTCTTTCTTCTGAACTATGAATGTCAGTGCTAGCCTGGAGAAATACAATTTTCAGGCTGATGTGCTTTGACACCAGATTCTTCGCAGAGAGTGGACAGCCCAAGGAGTGAGCTGCCTCCCACGGGACAGGGATGAGCGATGGGCAGGCCCCTTTCCACTTTTTCTGTTCACAGAGGCACTCTCCATGCAGGCTCAGTGACATCCAGGCCCCATTGATCTTCATAAAGCATTGCAGTTTGGGCCTCGTGCCATGGAAATCTCTCTCTTTTCTCTCTGCATTACTCATCTTCCTGAGGGCCTTTTGCTCTCAGATTTGCTGCTGTTTCTGGAAAGCGTCCTGTTGTAGAGCCTGCAGAGAGCACGCACCTTCCATCACACACTGAAAAGGGCTGGTCACAGATTCTTGCTGTCAAGCCCACAAGCAAAACAGATTGAAAATGGAGAAAAGCAGTACCTTTGCTAAATCCTTCTAGCATTTTAAGGATTTTTTTTTAATATATAAACTGAGTGCAGTACTCTGAGAAGGAAAAGTGATATTCTAATGTGACAAATGGCTCTGTTCTCCCTGCTGACAGGTCTGGGGTCATAGCCCTTCGGGCACCTCAGAGTAGGGCTGTTCATTTCCATCTTGTGCTCCGGGACGAGGGTGAGGCCATCTAAAATATTCCCTGTTGTTACCTTGTACACTAACAAGTGCTGCCAGCTGTAAAGAGGGCAGTGGAGACCCTCTGGTCATCATTTGAGTCTCTGCTTTAGAAAAGTGGTGCCAGGAGAGGGCATTTTCACGTTTCTTGTTTTCTACTCTCCAACTCAAGATTGCCGAAGCACGTTTTGTCTCATAGGAGGGAAAAACCTTTTTTTTTTTTTTTTTTAATTTGACCTCTCTTCTGAGTATATCCTGTGTAACTTGTTTGTGACACGGAGAATTGACACACAGTCCTAGAAGGTCAAGTCAAGACTGTCATCTTGTTTCTCCTTAGCCTTCAAGTAATAATTTTCAGCTACTAATGGCTATGATTTGTTATGTATAAGCTGTAATAACATACTGCTCAAATTAATGAAGTCCTACTTCCAGAACTCTAGGCTAACCATAACTTAACTCTTAAGAGCTCTGCTTAGGGTTTAACTGTTTGGTTATGCTTTAGATGTTAAAGAAAAGAACATTATAATAATAAAAAATAAAACCACCAAGTATTACAGAGTGAAATTTCATTATGGTTTCTGTAATACTCAGTAAACATTTGTTGAGAAAGCTCATAATTCAAGCCTTTTTTAACACAAGTAACAAACAAATTATAGTAATTTTCAAAAGCATCGAGAAACAACAATTGTGAGACCATCTGAGGCTAAACAACCCCTAATGAGATGCAGTGGTAGCAATAGCAAGACAGACAGAAAATCTATAAAGATAATTAGGAAATTATCCATTTGAGAGAATTTTAAGTATTTTTTATGTTCTCATCTGTAGAAGCCAATACATGTAACTTCCTTCTCACATCTTCCCCACCTCCAATTATTTAACAATAACATAAAAATTGCTATAGTATAAAGAGGCATCTGGGAATAAAGCATGGGGGCACAAGCATTGGTTAGCACTCTGTCTAACTGACTCTTCTTTTGGCAGAGCTAAAATTCCAGCACAAAATACTAGCCCCAGGGGTAAACAAACTCAGAAAAAAATTTTAAGAACATTTTTTCAGGAATAATGCTATGATGCTTACAATGGACAAGAAAAGCAGGATAATAAGTGCCAGCAAATTCACGATGTCCTGATTTGGTTTGCACTGTGCCTAGAACTGGTTTTACCCACTCTGCTTTTAATCTCTCCTGATAGTATGAAACATGGTGATTTTATTATGCAAGTATCACACAGATAAAAAGGAAAAAAATGATGTCTCAGCTACAGCTACCTGTGAATTTCATCTTTTAATATATGTAAAAAGAAAATAAGAGCTCTCCCACAAATGCCATTCTTGGCAAGTCAGGCAGTGACCCTCAGAAAATCAGGTGGTGCATGCAATGCACATGTATGAGAGAGCATTTGTTATTACATAAGTAATACTGTTTCAATGGAGGCCTGTCTTCTTTAGAAGAAGCACCTTTAGAACAAAAATAATCCAAGATAATGAGGCAGTTGAAGACCAGGAGTTGTCTGAGCTGCTGAGTCTAGAGCAGTTTGGGGACTGAAGAGAAGACAGGCATTCATGACTGGATCTGGGAAGCAAAGGATGGGCCAGTGCTGTGGAAGTATCTGCTATAGTCCATCTATCTGCCACAGTGGGATCCAAACATATTCATCTTTGAAGTAGATAATTTTGTATGTGCCCTTCAGTGGAAGAAGAATGGGCTGACTGAAATGTATCTTTTGAACACCAATTTTATCTAATTATCTTTGCCGCTTCACGCAGCTGAATAAAAAGCAAAAGACTTCTGAGGGAGTGAATCTCATTGTAGTCCCTCTTTTTGTTTCTTGTTCTTCTCTTTCCCACTGTTTCCCTTCCCTCAACCATCCCAAAATAAGGTCTCAGAGCTGAAAGCAGTCAATTAGGTAAAGAGAAACTATTGCCTCACTTATGTTGGTGTTAAATTCCTTACTCACAGCACAGTGGGGAAGTCAGAGCTGTGCAGTGTGATACATATTGCTGGGATTGCACAATGATCCTAAATTGCTACTCTAGTGCAAATAAAAATATGTAAATTATATCATCCCTGATGAATGCAAAACTGAGACAAGCAAATATGGGAGTTTCAATAAGAAGCTAGATGCCTTTTTCTAGGATAATAAAGACTTGCTAATTTGTCTCCATTTTTAGAAAGTAAGAAAAAATCACTGTAGTGATACAACAACCACATTTTATCTAAAGTGCTTCCTTATCAAATGTAAGTATGCAAAGATACATTCTTATGCAGTCTAACTTCAGCAGGTTGAAGGTTTTTTACTTATTGGTGAGAAGCCAAAAGTAAAGTTATATAGTAACATGAAGTAATAAATAAATAAATGACTAGTGATCCTAGTTTCCTAGGAATTCTGAAACCTCCTAGATCAGAGGTTTCAGAATTCAAGTCTTTCCCCTTCTGTCAGATCAAGTTCTGACAGAAGTGGTGAAGTTCTTTGGGAGCAGCCCCACAATGTTAAATGCATTAGATCACTTAGATTGGGCATCTCTTGGTAATATATTCCTCAAAACAGTAAATTTGCTCCTGTCAATGACCTAGAAATAATGAAGGAACTTTCTGAACAATCTTCATGAAGTCTGCTTTAGCCTTTGGTAAAAAAGAAAGTAAAATATTGCTTATGCTGGCTGTGCACAGGTTTGATTTTTCAGGACTTTCTCTTGGTGCCTCACTCTATGGATTATTTTGGCTGGATGAGAAAGGGGAGAAGTATGATTATGTCATGCAGGTTGTATTATAAAAGTAGCTAACTTTTTCTGCATAGTGATGGAAAATGGTGAACTCAGACTGCTGTGAAGATTATGCTCTTTGATTAATAAAGAAGCTATCCAATTTAATGCACCTTACTTTTTTTCTCCAAAACTTTTCTGTAAATTATATGTTTACATTGTAAGAATCATGGAAAATTCCATCTTGTTGATGTAGTGTGTAAAGGCTGGACTGACACTGAAGTGTGGGTAATTTTTAGAATTCTACAGTGCCAAACCTGGAGTACTGCATTTGTCACTGCAGTTCTATTTTGAGCAGGTCCTCAGGATCCCTGCTGCTGCTTTGCTCATCTCCAATGGCCCTCCTCTGAGATCAGTCCAATTTTTCACTGTAGGTCTAGAAGAAGTCACTCAGACCACCTCAATGTCTTCAGGCTATGTCTGTCTGCTTCCTAATACCCTCCGGTGACAGATCCCCCAGTCTCCCTAGGAAATTTATTCAAGTAATTTCCTGCTCTTACTTGCCTTTTTTCTTTTTACACCTGACCTAGATGTCTTCTGCTACAACTTAATTATTCCTTAATTGCTCCCATTATTTCTTGTCCTATCCTGACTATTCATGGAGCACAGCCTCTTTCTCCTTGCTGTAGTCTTTTGTGTACTTGTGGCTTAACTCTTTGAAAGCTGCATGGAATAGGCTAGTCCAGTCCCACTCATCATTTGCATCCTGGGCAGCGAGAGAAGAGAGAAACTAGGGGCTTGAGACTTTGTGAAGAAGACTTCTGAATATGTGGAAATCATCTCTAACCATTGACAGGCTCTTGACATCTGCTCTGAACTCTAAAACAGTTTATACCAGATTTTCACCTCGCTGATGCTCTATTAAGACAAAAGCTATTCAGTGGACTGATCACTAATGGGAAGGAGATAGTTTGAGATGGTGATGTGTAGGGGGATAGAATATAAGTAAATAAAGGTAGTATAAAATGTAATTTTACCCCCTAAAGAGTTGCAGCTGAGCCAATTATTTAGGATTAGGAGCAGGCCTGATGTTAACAGGCCACAGCTGTAGCCAATGAGAAGAGTGTTATAAAAGAGTGGATTGGTTGGTTGAGGGGACCTGGAGTCAGTTGGCTGCCGTGAGGACAAGGAAGAGTCAGTGCCTAGAGGAGCTGCCTACGAGAACCATCAAGGAGGTATGAAACTCTGGTGATATAGAACCTTTGCAATGTAATGACAACAGTGATGCCCTTGTTCTCTACCAGCGCAGAGAATGAGATCCTGACTGAGACATGGTTGCATGCCCAGTGTTAAGAAGTAACAACAGCCACCATATCTGAATTCTGCACTAGTGGCAAAATAGTCTCTGTCTTGTGGTTTCTCTGGAGCTCTGCTTTCCAGAGTTTTGTGTTACACTATGGCTTTTGAAGACACAGAGTCCTGAAGCAGTGCAAGTGAGGGACCTCAAAAGCCTTTCTGTGACTCAGTGTTGTGTAAACAGCACCAATACAAAAATGATGCATATGTGAGGGGAGGGGGGTAGGAGCATAAGGAAGGAAGGTGGGAGTCTTAGGCTGCGAGAAATTGGGACAATTAAGCATGAACCCAGACCTGACACCCTGCCCTGATTAATTTAACAATAATTAAAGACTTTTAGTGGAGATCAGCATTCTGGTGTTTCCCAGCCGCACGGAGAGGGATGAGTTGTGCAACGGTAACCAGCCCCTATTCATCACAGGCAGCACACAGCAATTACCAGGGCTGCCTATTAACTGAAGCAGACTTTTGCATTAATTGATTTACTGGGACCTTTCATTCCCTTTCTCTTTTGTTTCCTCCTTTTGTCCTGTATGTTTTTGTTTGAAAGGCTGGTTCATTTGGCTGCATCACACAGCAGTGCTTGGCCATGGGGGATGTGTTCTTGGGATATGGGGTGGAGCTGCCTGGATTTGGGACACTGCCCTCTGCAGCTGTCACATCCTTCCAAGTCTGTGGTTCCCAGGATGCTGTGAGACAGTCTTTCTTATGAAATCCACTGTAGTAAGCAAAGTGCATTAGACATCCTCTCTTTCTACCTCCCTTCCCCACACCTCTTCCTGCACTCCTCTGTTTTCAGTAGTGATGCCGTTTGCCTCTCATTTCACGCTGAATATGAGAGAGAAATCTCATTATTTCTGACTTAGGTATTCACATGTGTCTCTCTACAACATGTCATGCCAGTTGCCAGCTTGTTACAACATCAGAAGAAGAATTCAAAGTGCTGATTTATCTGCTATTGGAAATGTCTCTAGGGATGAAAGTAGATATGGTAAGGAGGGGGAAAGGGAGAGAAGATAGGGAAAACAGCACAGTGCTGCAGCTTTCCAGAACAAAAATCTAGCCTTATCTTATTTTTCTTGCTTATTTGCTCCTGTTCTGCTAGGTGGACAGAATGATCAATGGATGTGAAATAACCAAAGATGTAATGGGTAGGAAGGTTTTGGTTTTTTTTTTTTTTTTTTAATCTGTGAAGGAAAACTGTGAGAGAAGGCTGCTACGAAGTCTGGCTGGTAGCTGTTGAACAAAAAGAAGAGAAAAGAAAAAAAGTTTGATACTTGATCCCAGTCTTTTGTTGGAGAATGAACAGTAGTTTTATTTTGGTGCTGAAAGGCTTCCAAACACAAAGAATCCCGGTCTGCTCCTTGCACTGAATATTGAAATCAGGTGTCCACTTTTGGTCCTTGGTCTATTTTTTTTGTTTCGTGTGTCTGGCTCCCTGTATCATTTGTTGCGGGAGTTAATGACCTCTCTAGCTATAGGCATGACATTTCTATCTGTATCCACAGAAAAGTAAAAGGCAGTGAAATGCTTTGGTATCCTCAAACATTGGTATTTATTTCTCATGGGCATGTAGCAGTTCAAATGGGGGATTCCCAACTTCTTTGTGCAAAAGACACAGACCAATTGAAGCAAGATGCACGTCTGGAGAGTGTCCAGCCCTGCTGGAGGCACAGGCAGCTGCAGTAGGTTGCTCAGAGCCGTGTCCAGCTGGGTTTTCAGTTCCTCAGAGTTTGGAGACCCTACAAGCTCACCAGTCAGTCTGTGCCAGAGTTTGCCCAGCCTCACCACAAGAAAGCTTTCTTTCCCCCTATATTACATTTAATTGCTCAGGACACAGACCTGCTTGTGGCAGATGTGTGCTGTCCCTTGTATGGGAGAGTGGCACAGCACAGGTGGCCACACAGAAATGCCTACAGGTGCTAAAAGATGTGTAGCTGCTGCTCCAGCCTCAGCCCTGTGGGAAAGAGGGCACTGGGAGGTAGCAGGCAGTGGTGTCTCCCCCTTTCCCCATGTTTGTGGGGAAGCAGAAGCTTTCAGTATCCAAAGGGAAAGGCAGCACAGTCAGGTAATACTGCATGGCAATTCTGTTAGGGAAACACTTTCTGGCTTTCTTTTAGAAATAAGAAATAGTTAGCTTCAGTTTTTTGGGTTTTTTTTGAGTGGGGGTAGGCAGGATATATGCTTTTCCCAGTCTTGTGTGCATATGTTATGTATCAGAATGTATGTTGTTCTGTGGTAATATACAAAATGATTCACACAGGTCTTAAGCTGTGCTCAAATCTGAGCTTTTGTCTAGTGAAATGGTTAAACTGCTTTCCTCAATGCTTAAAGGGATGTTGTGGAAACAAACTGATATTTATGCAGTGCTTTGAAGGTTTAAAGTGTGCATTATTTATTTACTGTTATCATCAGAGAAGTGATTGATAGCTTCTGCTTATGCTGGTATTGACATGAACCTGTGAATAATATATATCAAGAGAATGTCAGTTTGTATGCAAATGGAAAAACCAAACGGAAGGGATCCTTTGAAATGATAAAGAAATAAGACAACAAAGCTCTGGAGCAACCTTAAAAACATATTGTGGTGTTAAAATTTCTACTAAATCTGTGTTATGTATTATCAACAACCTTGCACACTGGTTAGTGAGGACCAAAATGTTCATAATTTAACACAAGGAACATTTTTTATTCAGAAAGAAATTATACTCAAAAAAACTCCATTAGTATTTTTAAATTAATAGAAGACTGGCAGTAACTCTCTATGACATCTACTTAATAAGCTTTTTAAGTGATTTAGTGATCAATGAACACTGGTATTCAAAACGGGAAAGGCAAACTTGGCATTCCTTTTGGCACTGTCCCCTGCTTCGTTTCTGCATGTGGGATAAGAGGGGCATCCTTGGGAACCTGTGCCTGCCCTAGCCCAAACACCTTCACTGTGGCTTGCAGAAGGCTGCAGGGAGGAAAGATGCAACAGATCTTTTCCTTTCCTGATGGAAAGGGAAAAAACCAAACCATTCTCTGAAATATTGATTGAGCAGAGCATTTAACCTTAGGCATGAAGGATAAGGCTACTCCCATGCAGGCATAAGTTGAGGTACCTTGTATAAAATGGGTGAGACCTGTCAGGCCTTGCTGAAGGAACTCTGAAAATGCAGAGGATTTGATAGAGAACATCTGTGTTTGAGAACATTACTGGAGGGTGTGGAATGCTGGCTTGAATGCTCCACAACAGTTGACCCTACAAAAAGGAAAATTTTCTGTTTCACAAGGTCACCAAGTAACAACTATCCTGGTGCCTGGAGAGGCCATGCCTGAGAGTCTGGATTGCAATGAAGAATTCTCTTTGCCCTCTCTCCGGACATCTCTGCTACAGGTGTCTACATACAACCATGGAGGCCCCCATTCCTGCAGTGTTTGTGTGTGTAGAGTGTGCATGCAAAAACATATGGTGTGTGTATGGAGTATGCCATATGTGGGATCTTTAAATTTCTCCATACATGTATATACACAGACTTACTTTTTTTTTTCCCCACGTGCAGTGATGGAAGTGTTTTTGAAAAATGAATAATTTCTGCTGCTTCTTTTTCACTGAATTCAAGACGCTTGACAGTGAGAATGAAGTTTTTATTAAAAAAAAGAGCCTGTTTCCCTAAATCCAGTGAGAGAGAATAAAACTCAAGGATGGTGTTCACATTTAATGGACCAGACATTAGTAGGAATAAATTGGTATAACTTGGCTAGTATCACTGAAGCTGCACTGATTACCTGTGTATGTGAATCTGAGTCCAGGTTTTTGATTTTTTGGCCTGTTTTAATATCTTCAAATGACTCTTACTTTATTATTAGCAGAAAATACTGTGCTAAGGATCAGCCCTGTGTACAGAGTGTTCTGCCCTTTGTGTCGGCAGATATGTGTGGGCCTTGACTGGTGGAGCAGGGAGTGCCTGTCTTGCTCATGCAGCACAGTTTTGCAACTTGGCCATTTCCCATTCCCTCTTTCAGGTTTGTAATGGCATTCACAGGGGTCTCAGGCTGAGGGAAGAGACAAGTATTTGATGCCATGTTTCAGAAGGCTTGATTTATTATTTTATGATATATGTTACATTAAAACTATACTGAAAGAATAGAAGAAAAAGTGTCATCAGAAGGCTTGCAGGCTAGCTAAGAATAGAAAAGAATGATAACAAAGGCAGCTGTCCCAGACTCTGTCTGAGCCAGCTGGGCTGTCATTGGCCATTAATTATAAACATCCAGGATGGGCCAATCACAGATGCACCTGTTGCATTCCACAGCAGCAGATAATCATTGTTTACATTTTGTTCCTGAGGCCTCTCAGCCTCTCAGGAGGAAAAAATCCTAAGGAAAGGATTTTCATGAAAATATGTCTGTGGCACAGGTTCATAATTATAGAGGTAATGGGTAAAGACAGTTCTACTCTGGAGGCACCTTTATAGCTGATGAAAAGTATTAATAGTACCCATCATAACATGTTTGTCAATATACCCTTCAGATGGTAATAATTGCCTCTACCAGAATTTGGTAGCTAGTCCTTGCTCCTCTGCCCTTCCATTGCCTACTTTTTGTTCTCATTTGACTTGTGTTGTGGTTACCCCCAACACTACTTGGTTTCCAAAACTGAGGCAAGTGGAATAAAGGGTGTGCTGTACTTTGGTATTTGTAGGTCACTTTAGCCAGACAGACATTTCAGGGAGGGTGTCCAAATGCTTCCAGCTTGTAGAGCTGCTCTTGGGAGAGCAGGTGAGGCTGAAATGCGTTCTGCAGTTGGCTTTCCTTGTCAGGTTTGATTGTGGGAGGTTACAGCAGGACTGGATGAGCTTTGACTGGGATTTCCAACCTGCAGAAAATGTTATTGGGCAGGCCACTGGAGCCTTCCCCACCCTGCTGGCCTCCCATCGGGATGGCTGCAGTGATGTGCTGCAAGCTGACAGCTCGGGGACCTGCAAGGAGCTGCTCTCTGCAGTGCAGCTGCTCTGCTGGGCATTGCTAAGGAGAACCTGGGATCTGCTGAGATGCCACTGGCTCTCTGCAGTGTGGCAAAGAGGAATTAATGCTTGAATACCACTGCTGCAGCACTTGAAAGGCACCCTGGCACAACACCCACATTGCTGGAGGAGCTCCATTTCTTCTTTTTGTCTCTCTTCCCTTCTTTTAAAATCTGTGAAGCAAAGGAGAACCTTTGGTCTGGATTGTAGAAGTTGGCACATGGTATTGTCTTTTTAGGGGATTAAAAGAAAGCTGCTGTGCTTTTCGCTGTCTTACACTCCTTTTCCCATCTTCTACTAAGTAATTTTTGTATCTTAAGACAAATATATTCTCTACTTTGCTGTCACTTTTAGATTAAAATGCTAGTCAGTACAAATGTTACTCCGTTGTCTTCTTCAGTTTTGATTAATGTGCATGATTTGGGGGGAAGGAAAAACTTTATTTTAGAAATGTCACTGTTGATGCTTTGGGACGCTAATACCTGTAACCCCATTTTGCAGTGTCTGCAAGCACACACAGACCTGATGCCTGCTATAGCCAGTAATAAATGTTGATTCTCTGTCAGGGAGTGGTGAGCGAAGACATATGGATGCTGAAATTGAACTTCTGAGCTAGACCCTACCCTATTGGAAGCAATGGTCTGGAAGCACTTTTGAGGACCTGTTGCAGGAGTGTTTATGTTCTGCAAGATAGAGATGGACCAGTGTGTGAATAGAAGTTCAGGGCACTCGGGGACCAGAGGGAGTTGTCCTACAAGCCACTGGCTGTACCTGGAGTAACTGGAAGCCTGTCTTCTAATGTATGAGAATTTTTGTGTCTAAGATATTTTCTTCATGCCATTGCTATATTGTCTTCCTGATATTAGAGTTTCTGTCAAAAATAAATGCTGCTGATGTTTCCTTCTACTAGCATGCATTTATGGAGGCTGAAGACTCTGACTCACTGATTACTGTCATGCTAAACAGGATAAGTTAGGTGGGTACCAAAACACAGGGTTCAAGAGGGAGGTCAGAGTGTGTAGTGTTAATGCACAGTCTGTTCTAGACAGGTTTTCATATTGATCTTTCTTAAACCACAGCATTCACTCCACTCTCCTCTGTTTGTTTTAGTTTTTGAAAACATAGTGGTTATGCAATGAAGCAGAGTTACCAATATTTGACAAATGAAGAGGATGGATTTGAGGTTCCTTTTCTGCTTTTTTTTTTTTAACCTTCAGGACAAGTAATTACTTGCTTTAAAATATATTACTTTAGAGGCAAAAGACTCACCAGGAGGTCAAGCAGTGATGGAGTTTGAAGTGGCTTAACTGTAGCAACATGGGAATTATTCACTGGCCTGTTGCACTCTATACAGCTGATAAATACCTGTAGAGCACTGAGTGTCATAAACATCACCAGTTTTATTCAGAGACAGGAAGTATGGTGTTTTCAAAACAAGTAAACCTCTTCTGTCACCCCAGGAAACCTACGGGATAAACAAGCCTTGAGAACTGTACAAGCAACTGTTTTGTAAAGGGAAATATGTCTTGAGATACAGAACAGGATTGAGTGCCTCTTCAGCTGTTTGAACAACACAGCTCCTGTTATACCAGCTTGCTAATATCCAGTGCTGGCCTGCAGGCAAGTCTCACTCTTCTCCTGCACCTGGTTATTTCATTGTGTATCACTACTTCAGCCCTGTGTCACCACTCCCTGAAAGCAAAGTCAGCTCTTCTCCAACTAACCTTACAGCTTTCACATGAGTTCTGCTTTTTGCAGCAATCCCAAGCCTGTTGAGACGTTTATTTCCTATTGTGGAGGGATCTTCTGCAAAACCAACAGCTCTTCAGTTTTCTCTGCCTGTTCTGGTTTGATCACCTCTGGAGATGGGTTTTTCTGTGAATGGGATGAAAAAAAATCAATTGATTTACTATACAGAGGCTTCTGTCTGATATCTGTTATGAAATATCTTGTGCATGAAAAAATCCAAAACCCCAAAACTCACTAAAGTCTTTATTGAACGAATACAATTAAGGTTACAAAAAAAGTATGTGGAAAACACCAGAACTGATGTTGTTCATGCAGCCTTACTTCAATCAACAGAGAGGTGTTTGTTACACTGCAGTCTCCATTCACATGATGAGATGTTGCACTTTGGTGCAGGAGGATTAATATGACTAAAGACCTTTTATATTTGGAAGGAATGTTTGGCAGTGTCATTGACCCAACCAGATCTATTTTAGGAAGATAGTGAAGCAGTCTGGACTCCTTGCATATTCACTGGAAAGAGGTGGGTGTTTTTAAGAAAGGTCATCAGTGTCCCTCCCCAGAGTTCAGAAGGAAGGCTGGATCCTCCCCTCCAGTCTTCTCATGTTTATTTTCAATACAAATAAAAGATTGAGTACTGTTTTTCTGTTCCTTCTGACCCAACCTTCTGCTCCTTCTCTGCTGCTGTGAAATGAAGCCAGCACACAGCACTGATGTCATGGTCTGCTAAGGAGGCAACACCCACTGCCTTGAAGGCTGTGTACATCTCCATCCCTGGCGTGGCACTGATGGGCCGTGTGTGACAGCCAGGTCCTCACCCCTTCTCACAGCCCCAGTGCCTCTTCCCCTGCAGCTGCCCCACTCCCAGCTGGCTCCTTTCTCCCCAGAGATGTGTCTGGCAGGGCAGGGGCACTGCTGCATGTCACAGGCAGTGGGTGGAGACCAGGTGAAGGTCTGTAAGCTCTCAGTGTGTTTAAACAGGGAGGAGAGCTGCATATTGCAAAGCTGGCTTTGCAAAAGTCATTAGAAAGCACTTCTGTGGGAGAAGCAAAGGGGTGGGGAAATCCCATCTGTCTTGCTTTGAGAGGTTTGAAATGAAATGTTAAATCTCCAAGTGCTGGTCCAGGACATGAGCAACACCTCCACCCAAAATCCTAATGTCTTCCAAATGAGCCTGGGTTTTGAGCAAGTGTCAGATGACCTGAGCAAGGAAACAGAGTGTGAAGGTGGCTCTGTTAACCCTGCAGTGGCTGCCACAAGCCCTGTCTGTTACTGGTTTGGGGACCTGACACAGCTCCTTCTGGGCACTGCTCTGCTCCCAACACGACTGCATGAGAGAGGGCAGATTCTGGGGTGCCAGCCTGGAGTGTGGGGTGCAGCTGGG
The DNA here is from genome assembly GCF_028769735.1 of Zonotrichia leucophrys gambelii. Taxonomy (NCBI): domain Eukaryota; kingdom Metazoa; phylum Chordata; class Aves; order Passeriformes; family Passerellidae; genus Zonotrichia; species Zonotrichia leucophrys. Next base: position 17,218,106 of record NC_088169.1, on the reverse strand, counting down.
TTATGGGCTGGGGCAGGAGATGGCCTAACAAAGACAGGATGTGCTTTGAGACAGAAGGGAGTGCCCATGAAACACTTGCCATCTTCATGCTCTCTTGCAGCTGGCAGTACAGTCCCAGTTTGGTTATTGGGGCATTAGGAGATGGAGACTGGTGAAGCCATGGGTTTGCTCTGTGATTTTGGGCAAGCTGGTTCCCTCTCTGCACTGGTCCCTACAGGTTCTGTCATACCCATTTAAGCAATCCCAGGCTCAGTACCCTGCAGAGCTGGGAGAGCTGCTCCCATGGTGTTTGTGCAGTGCCTGTGTCTATGAGTCTGTGTCACAGCTGGTGAAACTAATGGCCACCATGTGGCACAGGCCTGACACAAGTGGGGGAAGAGGAGGATCCTTGTTCTCTAGACACTGTGATTTCTGCTTGTCAGGTGTGAATGGATCTGATGTCAGGTGACCCATTCTATGAGCTGTATGGGCAGTAGCTTCCTTGGGACACTTTGTGGAGCTGAATTTGTCTCTTCGTTTCCTGGACTGAAGTTCTTCTTGGTGATTCAGCAGCTTGTGTTCTCCATTGGAGCAGGGAGGGGTGAAAGAACAGAAGGGTACAAAACCCAGAGAAATCAAGAAGCAGCTTTTTCAAAAGGACCTGATTTGTGTTTTACTGTTTCTTAACCATGTCCTTGGTTTTAATGCAATTAGTGTAGTCTGAGGTAACATGAATTCATTCAGCTTCCTTGCCTTCAGGACTAAATTGGTTTCTCAGGGAGATCTGGAAATCCCTTCCCTAACCCATTACTGTGCAATGTGATATGATGTGTATAAAGGGGAGCACTGGAGCTGAGCTTAAGAGAATAGACTTAGCTGCACAAAAATACCTGCATGTCCCACTCCCACTAACCAGGCATCCAAGTGTATTTGTTTTCTGGGATGAGGTGATGTAATTTGGAGAGAGGGAATAGGCCAAAGAAAGCTTACCTTTCTTTTCCCTAAAGGAATAAAAACATTTTTTTTTATCAGGAAAAGCAGAACATTTACTTGCATTTATTAAATCAAGCTGCCTTTTCTGGTATCTATTCTATAGCTGCCTATTCTGCTATGTCCTCTCCCTTCCAGATGCTGCCCAGGCTCTCCAGTTGGCCCTGCATGTGCCTGAGGGGAATGGCATGACCTTGCAGTGTGATCAGAGCTGCATCAGCTAAGCAAAAGGCATGGGTTACAGGAGGAGACTGAAGTATTTAGACAGACAGTCTTGGGCTGCTCTTGTGAGAAATAAAGGAGGAAATTATTTCAAAGCAAGCATCAAGACCAAACAATATCTTTTTTCAGGAAAGATGAAGTTTATTTTGTATCAGTATCTGTGAGTGTTTCCAAATGGAAAACTTCACTTTTTTAGCATAGAGCCAAAGTGTTTTGTTTTCTGGATGCCAGAGTCTCGTTGGTGGGTTTCTATGAAAATTGAAAAATGTCAGCCAAAAGCAGACAGTTCAGCGTAAAACTCTTGGTCTTCATTTTAAAAAGCGGCCTGAATAGGAGAATCATGTAGTAGTTCCTTGGCATCACAGCATTTGTACAGCAGCCCTGGAACGTGCATTCCATGTACGAATGAAGAAATGCTCACTGTAACTCTCTCTTGGGACATACAGGAGAAGGGGATGTGCTGGCATGGATCATTCTGTAAAATGCTAACTGTGAAGACAGGAAGGGAATACTTAGGCTTGTTTTACTGCTCTGGCAAAATTAAATGTAATTTTTGTTATTCCCATTAAGAAAGAGGAGAAATACTTTTTCATGAGGGACATAGGTGCTGATTTGCTGTAGTGGAACATTTCCCTTGCTGTTCGTCTGTTGACATTGATTATTTATGCCACCTGGGCCTTAGTTGCTGTACAAGATTTCTGCCCTGGAAACCCTGACAGTTCCCTGGGGATACAGGGCTGCTTCTCGCTCCAGGAGACACAGGCTCAGCTGGGCACTGGCAGCTGAAGGCACCCCAGCCCTCCTGTTCCTTTTCCCGCTGTGCCACATGGGCAGGATGGAGGCAGAGATGCTGTGCCACCAAGTGCGGTGTGTGCTCGCTGTCTCGTGGGCAGACACTTGTTGGGTGGGGGCTGGAGAAGGCCAGAGGGAATGTCTCTGCCTTGCCCACTCCTGCTCTGCCTGCCTGCTGGTTTGAAAGGGTGGGGTAGCTCACTGGGGTCAGCTTTTCCTTTCCCATATTTTTTCTCCCAGTTCTGCACGGAGGAGTGGGAAAGTGCATCCCTTGGGACTGCCTTGGTTGGACTGGCAAGACTGTTGCATAGTCAAGCCCCAAATAAGCAGTAAGTGGGAAAAGACAGGAACTTGGATTTTGTGTCTCAGTGGGTTCAGCTAAGTGTCTATCTTGGGATATGCTTGTTTGTTTGTTTGGGATTTTTTTACTTGGCTTTTTTAAACTTTGATAGGGCTTTTGCTCTTACTGCTGTTTTTGGCCATCAGCCTGCACATGCATCTAAGCAAAACCAGACTCTTCATCTTTATTTTCTGTAAAAGGAAATCTGAGCTTTTTATAGACACTAAAAAATTTGATGCAGACACTTCATTATAACCATAACTCTTCCCACCTTCTCAAAGCACTGACATACACCAAGGTGATCCCAATTCACCCAAACTCCACTCTGTGGATAAAGCTGTAGAGAGAAGAAAGCTTTGGCGAGCAAAAAACCCTCATGCAACCCTCTTCAGTGTGCTGAGACTAAATGATACAGAGATGGGTGGGAAAGGGGAGGCTCCCAGCCCCATGCTGCTGTTCAGAGGGCTCCTTGGCTGTTCCTATTTCTATCACAAACAGTTGGCTCCTTCTGTGTGAAGGAGATGATATATTTGTCTTTTGCTGTGCCAATATGGAACAATAAACTTTGTTCCTCCTCTTTTTCAAAATAGATTCATAGTTTGGATAAATAAATAAACACACACACACACAGAACCCAGAGAAAGGCATATACAGATTTATACTCTTACGTATTTGGAAATAGTGGTGGGGACATTATCAGCCTGGACCCAAGTATCACAGCAATATTTATCAAACTGTTTCTTGTTTACAGGTCACCTGGAGATTGTTAAGAGCAGCCCGGGATGTATTTAATCTTCCTTATCTTGTTTGCCAATGTTTCTGCCACTTATGTGTCCTTCAGTTTGCTCAATGGCCTAAACTGGAGTTGTGCTTTGTGTTCCTCCTCCAGAATGACTTCTGGAAAGGCAGAAGGAGTATTTCTCAAGCTCCAGCTAGTTGTGCAAAACACACCATAGTCATCATGATTATTGATATAATTTATCAGCATAAAATTAAAACAGAAAACTGTAATTTTTTATCAGGAAAACAGTAGTTTCTCAATCCTTGAACTCAAAAGACATATCCTAAATAAATCTTGGACATGAAGAAAATTTTGTGACAAGCAAGGAACAAGTGTAAAACGCACATTTTTATTAGAAATTGCTCACTCCAAAGCAACATATTTGAGCAAGAGTGTGTGGCATGACCCGTCACTTGGTTTTCTTAGCAATTCTCTTTGCCTGAGTAATGCCAGTTGTCTTCTGTAGGCAAATGGATTCCTGAGTATTTAATCTCAATAAATCACTCAGATGAGAACTTTCAAATGAAAAAAAGGATGGGTTTGGAAGGAACTTGCCGGCAGTTCTGAATAAGGTGCTCTTCATTGAGGTTTCCATAGTGAATGCTGGAGTGTATATGGAGGAGTCTGGCAGGCTGTCCAACAGCCAAATTCCACCTTCCCATAAATGGTCAAAAGTCCCTTTACACCTGTGGGGAATGTGGTCTGTCATTACCCCAAACAGTGTTAACTGTTTTCACACCCTGCCTAATAATTAATTTTCGCCAGAGGTCTCCATTTGTTGTCCCTGTCAGTGATGGTGTGATGATGGGGCCAGTTAAAGGCCCTTGCTGGGGAGCAGGTTGGGATCAGGAGGAATAAGGAATCCTTTGCCTGAGATTTGCAAACCAGAAAAACTGGAACATTCATACTTGACATTAATTACATGGCAGATCCCCTGAAGAGCAATACTGTGGAAATACCCTGAGGAAAGCAAGCTGGGAGATAGAGCTCTGTTTTGCAAGGGAAAGCAGAATACTGACTAAGCTGTTTACTAGTGTTTGTTTGGATTCAGTGCTTGCAGAACAAGGTAAACACACCTATCCAAGGAATATTTGAAGGTAGCATCATTTGCTAAGTTGTGTCTAAAAGGATAAATAACGCAATTAAAAAAAATCCCTTTTCATTTCTCTTAAATCCTGTCTCTCTTATTATCATTGTAGTTAGGACAGGATGCTCGTGTTTGACAAGATAGTTTCTTCATCTACTTTATTCTTCCTCTTATATACAGTTGCAGTACTTACATTGCTATTTATGCTTTTCTGCACAGCTCTGATGTTTGCTTTTTCTTATGACATATTAACATGAAATAAATGCTAGGAACTAATAATGTTGCTAGAGTAAGATATCAGGATATCAGGTAATAGAAAAAATATCAGAAGAGAAAACCTTTTTCAGTCTTAGGGTTACATATTTCTGTAACTCATAGCAAACATAAAAATAAATCTGCATGGTGGTGAATTCTCTCTTAGAAAAAAGCATATGAAAATTTCCAAAACAGTCACCTAATTTCTGCATGCTACAGCTCATCTATAAGAAGGAGCTTGAAGGTAGACCGGTGGACATAAATTTCTAAATCAGAGATCATTATTTTTTTCTCATAACAAAACTGGGGCTAATTCTGAGGTGGCTGTTCCAAAATAAGAATGGAATTTAGACAGAGTGTTAAGATTCTTACATACCTGTTTTCAGTTATCCTGCTTATCTACTCATGATTCTGGTCAAAACTGCATCCCATGGCTGTTGGTGTGGCAGGGATGTCAGCATGGAGTGGATCAGTTCCTGGCGTTGGGATGGGTGCATCTCCTTCTGGAGTGCACATGCCCAGCATTTTCTTCCCTTTCATATTTTAGACCAAAACGCCATAAATAAGACAGGTAGACACTGTAAGGACCCCTGCAATGGACCCTCGGCAGTGGGGAGTCCTACCCCCTGCCCCATTGCATTCCAGGGGTTTTGGCTGTGTCTGTGGTAGCCTGCAGCTGGAGCAGCTTTGGGGTTGCAGCCCAATTCTTAAACCTTATGACCATTTCAGTGCTTGACAGGCTGAGGACAGGGGAAGATCCCTCTGAAAAGTGAGCACAGCTTTGTTTCTGGTTGCTCCTTTCCTCCTAACCTCAGCCAGTATTTTGGGGAGCACACCAAATGCTGCTGCAGCACCAGGTACAGTCTGTGCTTCAGGAGGTCACTGCAAGTGGGAGTTGGTGGCACTTCTGCAGCTCATTTCTGCCTTTGTTACAGCTATTTGTAGCTGTGAGGTATATGGGAGAAGAGCTCTTCTCAACTTAAATAGTTTGACCAAAAGAAACTTCAGGAAGTAAGATTTCTACATGGAGATATTTCTCTTAACTGTGGCTCCAGGGTAAAGGTGTGGCAGCAAAACAGGGAATTCTGCTTTATGTGTGTGACAGAATGAACAATTTTAGGCATCCTGACTTGGCTTGGCATATCTACTGTTTTACATTGCATCTTAATCCCAAGCTTCTGATTTTCACAAAAATTTTCAAATTCTTCTCTTAGTTTGAAATAAGTCCAAGTGTCTTTTGAGCTCATATATGGCCTTTGTTTCAGCTGCCTCTCATGAGCACATCTTCCACATTTATTGCCTTTAAGCTGGAGTAGTTCTACCTGACCACTTTCCTGTTGTCTCCCAGCTGTATAATTTAAGATGTTTGCAGCCTGTTTAGGTGTACCTCGCCTTCCTTTACCCCTGTTGCTCCACCCTAGCCTGGTAGAGCTTACCTTGATCACCCTCATCATGACTTGGAAAATCATCTGCTAGGTCACATCAAAATATTTTCTTTTCCAATGAAAATAAGCATAACTTGCCCTCACTTCACCTGCCTAATAATTTAAGACCCATTAAGAGCCAAGATCTGTTTTCACTTTTTGTTGCCCTCCTCTTGCTCCCTCTGAGGCAATAATATTCTGTCATACAGTGACTAATACAGAGCATCTGCTAAGCCTCCATCTTCAGAACAACAAAAGTTGTATCCTGTCTCTCCTTTTTTTTTTTTTTTTAGTTTTCTCTGATGTTCTGCCATATATTGGTGGCTTTAACTACCTATTTTCCCACTACAACCCTTAAAATCCCTTGCATCAACAAAGTGCCATGTTTTTATGGTACTTAGCATGCTCAGCTTTGCTTCATTCCTTTTCAGGGATCAATTTATTTTGTGCTCTTTGTGTTGAGCTACAATTTGGGGTGATGAATGGAGTTACATCTAACTGGTGATCAGACACAAGTGGTGTTCCCCAGGGATCAGGAATCTCTTTAATATCCCCATCAATGAGCTGGGTGAGGAAATCAAATGCACCATAAGCAAGTATGCAGAGCAAGTTGGGTGGCTGTGGTCTACTGGAGGGTAGGAGGACTGTGCAGAGGGATCTGGACAGGCTGGATTGATGGGCTGAGACCAATGAGGTTCAGTAAGGCCAAGTCCTGTACTTGGGCCACAGCAGCCCTAGGCAGTGCTGGGAAGGAGTGGCTGGAAAGCAGCAGGAAAGGACCTGGGGATGCTGGTCAGCAGTGGCAGAACATGAGCCAGCTGTGCCCAAGTGGCCAAGAAGGCCAATGGCATCCTGGCCTGTGTCAGCAATAGTGTGGCCAGCAGGATCAGGGCAGTGACTGTCCCCCTGTACTGGGCACTGGTGAGGCCAAACCTTGAATCCCTTGAGGGTGTCCAGTTCTGGGCCCCTCACTACAAGAAGAACATTGAGGTGCTGGAGCAAGTCCAGAGAAGAAAGGGGAAGGGCCTGGAGCATAAGTCTGATGAGTGGCTGAGGAAGCTGGGGTTCTTTAGGAGAAAAGGAGGCTCAGGGGAAACTTTATCCACCTCTAAAACTACCTGAAAAGAGGTTTTAGCCAGGAAGGAATCATTCTCTTTTCCCAGGTAACAAGTGACAGGACAAGAGGAAATGGCTTTGAGTTGTGCCAGGAGAGCTTAAGATGAGATACTAGGAAATGTTTTTTTCATGGCAAGGGTTGTCAAACATTGGAACAGCCTGCCCAGGAAAGTGCTGGTGTGACCATCCCTAAAAGTGTTCCAAAAAGTGTGGATATGGTACCTAAGGCTGATGTTTAATGACAAACGTGGTGGTGGTGCTAAGGTGATGGTTGGATTTGATGATCTTAAAGGTCTTTTCCAACTTGGAAGATTCTATGATTCTCTGATTTGCTGACTGAACCAAATTCTTCAGCAGTGAGTGTGCTCAGCCTGGATTTGATGCTTAGATTAGAGCCTGAACCCATGTGAAGGTATTCTCTTCAGTGTTTCTTCACTGACATCAGTGTACAAGCGCAGGCTCAGTACTGTGAACCAAAAGCAGGTCTAAAGGACACAGTTTATCACTGCCCTCATGTAAGAGCCCTAATCACAGGTACTGTAGGTTGTGCTGATGCTTTGGTGTGACACAGAAACAATGCCTGGGGCAAGTGGGATGGGATAACCCCTGTAAATCTGACCCCCGCATTCAGTACCCTTTTCTCAACATATTTTTTACATTTTATTTGAACTCTTGCTCCACAGCCACTGCTCTGTTCTTTTGCTTTGCAATCCATAACTTTCTGTTTGTCTCCATTAGTAATCTCTGATGCTGGACCTTGTCAAAACTTTGCTTGAAAAAATCTAACCTCAGTGTGCTATGCAGCATCTGTCACACTTTTCTTATCTGCCACAGCCGCATTATCTTCAAAGATATCCAGCAGGTTAGTTAAGCATGACCTCCTGTGTCTAAATGCATGCTGGCTGTCCTTCATCAAACTGTCTTTCCAGGTGTTCTCATGTCACATCCCTGAAAGTTTTCCTGTGCCAGATGGTAATCCTACCTCTGTAATTTCCTGATTCAGTTCTTGACCTCTTTTGGGGGTAGGGGGAGGAAGCCAGAGTGCCACTTTGAGTTTAAAACTTTCTACCAGACTCAGGGTACTTTATTAGAGTATCTGCTTTACCCCTTCATTTATCACTGTTCTTGCTCAGTCTCATTAATGGGGACTGACAGTTAATGGCCACTTAATCCATATTCCACTTTCCAAACCAGTTGGTGTCTCAGAGGGATCACAGGTTTTTATAATTGAGAGGACACCTTGGTGCATTGCCAGAAAACCAAAAGCCAACACTGATGTACTCAAAAAGAACAATGTTGTAGCTGCCCTTATTTACTAAAGGTGAAAAAGCTTGAATAAATGGCTCAGACCTCCAGCACTAGCATGCAGAGCCTTGGGTTTTTTCAGAGAGATGTGTTCAAGGATGGTTATTTTCCTTGAATTGCAGTAGTTATGATGGTAAAAATGGTGTTGGTGCCTTGTTTTGGCCTTGGATAAAAAACTTGCAGTGCAGAAATACTAATTTTAAATAAGGTGAGCTGTCCTTTAAGTGATGAGCATTTCCTCTTCTGTATGCCAGACTGGAGATTATTTCCTACTCCAGAAAGCCATGCCATTTGTTAACTCTTCTTTTCTTACATGTTAATGGACTACAGTCCATGAAAATATTTTTTTCACCTTGGTTTATTTTTAAGCTGGTGTCCTCAATGGAAGAACTGAACCACAGACCAGATGCATGGATCTCCATTCCTCCTTTTCAGTGAGTCAAAGGTTCACATTTCTCAGCTCATCACTGTGGGTGAGCCATCAGGAGTAAGAAAGATAATTAGTGTGAGTAGGTGTGGAGGGGCCTTCTTCTTTCTTGTGGCATTAGAGAAACAGAGAGTAGAAATGAAAGAATAAAATGACAGATCAATTATATCACAATAGAAAATACTGAAAATTTGTATTAGAAAACATGCAAGTAAAGACAAATGCCTTTCTTCACTAATTTCCAAATTCTTGGCTCTTTTTTAAAATATTAGATTAGTCCCATTTTAGGTCCATGAGAACTGAAAGTATACTCCTGGGTTTCCATGCTTAATGCTATATTCAAGAGGCCGTGATAATATTTAAATAAACCTCTTTCCCTGTCTATTAAATATCCAGAGAAAAAGCCTTGTATGCCTCTGCAGGTCAGAGTAACTGGAATTACCTTCATAGAGTGCCCTCATTTGCTTTTTAATTAACCTCCATGCCCTTAATGTTGTGATAATTAAGGGATGTATTTAAGATCTCAGATCAGCAGCACATGTACTGCGATCCAATACAGGAGATCTTCTCTGGATAAGGGGATTTGTTGAGTCAAGGCCAAAGAGCAGACTCTCTTTTCAGTCAATTGGTCAGTGTGATAAATGGGCTTTAGTCCTTTTCCGCACAAGAGCAAAAGCTTGCAGGAAATTTTATGTATCCAGAGGATGGGAGTTTTGCTGCTGATTGCCGCTGCACAAGCAGGGGCTGTTTGTAACATTTAAAGAAAAGTCGGTGTGCAAGGCATTGAGTCATTGGGCCATGGATGAACTTGGCCTTGAATAAAGCAAGTCTTGCTCTCTTCCCCTCAGTTCCCATTCACTGCTGCTTCAGTTAGAAAGCTGCCAATATTTCTAGAGTTTGGGAGGACTGTGCCTCCAGGTCAGGCTCTTCAAAGCCCAAAGGGTGGCTGAAATGCTTAGGAGATTCCCAAACCATCATTAACATTTTGGTCCCTTATCTCTGCAAAGTAACTGCATAGTTTTATGTGTTTCTCTTATAAAGCCTTTACAACCCTTTTTCTCCCCCAAGTTTTGCATTTATTGCTTTCATATACTCATCCTCTTTAGAGATAGGCCAAAAAAAAAAAAAAAGGCAGAAACATGAATATAAAACTGAGAAAACTCTTTCAACAAACATTATTACCACAAACCTGCATACCAGTCTGTTTTGTTACTATAGCAGCAGCACTGGTGAGGTATGTTCAAGCTGTGAGGCCATAAATCAAGTGCAGACCTTCTAGTTGTATCCAGTAGGATCCTGTTCTTCAATCTTCCCCTACCTGTGTTTAATGGGTGGTTCTGGTTTGGATACTGGCACGTCTAAAGCATAATTTATAGAGGAAATCATTTTCCTCTCCAGACACAAGCCAGAAATGCCAAATTTTATGGCTCCATCAGCTGAGAAGACATTTTCTCTTGTGAGTCAGCTTCATTCTGGTTGTTTAATAGCTATTAGTAAATGCAGAGGCCTGAAAGCCTCCAACTCATTCTTTTTAAAAATTACCAGAATGTAAATTTATATTCAACATTTGTTTGGAAACAATCCAGAAAAATTTGGATTGCCTCTTCATTGTTAGGCAAATAACTGTATGAACAGCCTGCTCAGTTTTGTTAGAGGAACAAATGTGGACTGAAATGATTGGCAAGACACAAATAATTGGTTTGGCTATTAGCCTGGTTTGGCTTTTTGGTCTGTTTGTCTGTCTTTGTTTCTTTCTCCAAATAAAATAAATGAGCTTCCCAGTTCATCTTTCATTTTCAGTAGAGCAAGTCTAGCCAGTCACTTTTCTTCCATGGTTGATCATAAGATCCAGAAACAGAAATGCAACCTAACCATGTGCAGTATTTGAAGGAAGGCTGTCACTTTTTTTTTTAAATTAAATTGATTAATTGCAGGAAATTCCAGTTTCTGACGGACATACTATTCTGCAGATGCTCTTCAGAAAAAGGGATTATTCCTTCAAGAAATTTACCATTTGTTGGGTTTCCACGTGTTGGGTTTCCTTAGGCCTTTTTCTACACTTTGCCATGCTTTTTGAAGCAGGGTAGAATATAGGTGAGTAGAAATTTGTGTTAATGTAACTCTCAGCTTTCTTTGGCTCACGGATATTTTAATGTGATAAAATGCCAGTGGAGCAAACATGGTCTGTGTGATCTTTTGCTGATGGACACGGCATCTATGTTGGCAAGGCTTGAACATCTAATTTCGACTGACAAATGGGAAGGCTTAAACATGACTAGAGGTGACAGGCCCTGAGTTTGGTATGGACAAGAACATGCCACTCAGAAAATACAGAGTGAGCTGCAGAATAATGGAGGAAAAGATCTTTTTCCAGAATAAAGAAGAAAAACCTCCAAACCTCCATTCCCAGTGATATCTCTCACCCCCCACCTCCATCCTCATTTGCTTTGATCTTGGGTAACTGCTGAGAAGTCAATATGTATAAATATGTTTTTTCTGGCTGGCTGAGTTTAATTAAAGCCACTGGTCAAAATACTGCTGGTGAACAGTTTGGTTTTGCATTCAGAGCAGTTTAGTCTTCACGCTAAATACAGGACTGCACTGGTGGTTTGGTGACTTCACTGTGTACTGCTCTTGCTCTTCCCATCCTCATCCCCTCCATTTTCATAGCACTGCAAATGAACTCTGCTTTTTATCAGACTCTTTCATAGTGCATTCCCTTGCCCTCTTCTGTGGTGGACACAGGGCATCTGAGATGAGCTTGGAGCAGGTAGCAGCTGGACAGTAAGAGCTCAGTCTTTAGTGAATGTGAGATCATTCTGCAGAAATGTGTCCCCTGGTTTTCATGCATTGAAGCAGCAACAATATGAGTATGAACTCATGCATTGTGTCCTCTGGGCAGTTTGCAGATATCCTATCTCCCCCCTTGCACTGGCTTGAATCCTGTGTACTTTCCACTGCATTGGATTGTTTAGTCACCTATACACACTGGATGTACCACCTGGGTTTTATTTTCAAGCTGATCTCCTCTGTGCCTTGGGCTTTACTATGGATTCAAATGGACACACCCAAACACATCCTTCTTTCCTTTCTGCATGCTTACCTTTTTTTTTTTTTCATAAATGCTTTTTTTAAACATAACTGTAAAGTGTAGTCTTTTTAGCCATGTATTCTCATAACTTGTGCTGAACATAATCTATTACATGATTTAGCAAGGAAACTAAAAGTGTGTACTTTTTTACTATTTTTACTTTCTGTTGTTGTTACTGCCTTTGTGTACAGTTAAGATTTCTGTGGTGGGATGTACATCTATGCATGTGAAATTCTTGCATCACATGTGTTTATGATTACCTTGGAGTACATTCCCAGGTTTCTGCTCCAGTGGAATAAACTGCATTTAGTTTGCAGTTCTGACCTTCTCACCTGCACTTTGCTCACTATAATCTTACTCTGCAGGAATTGCTTTGAACACCTCAATTCAATAAGGCTGTTTTTATACAACACACTATTTTCTAATAAAAATAACCTGCTATAAAAATACTTTTCTTTTTTTCCCCTTCGCCATCTCTTGCAGCCTCCACTGAGTCACAGCAAGGAATGAATATTGTGCTGATCTAAAACTTAAGAACCACAGGGCTAGGGCTGCTTATATTAAGAACAGATTATCTCATGAATCAGCTAGGCTACAACAGAAGATGTTTCACCAAGGTCCTTCAAAGCTTTCTTTTGCAACTGGCAGGAATAAGGAAATGTTATCACACCTTAGAAATAAAAGAATTATGTGGTTCAAGATGTAGGATAGAAATTATTTGTCCTACTAGGGAAAAGCAGACCAAGACAAGGGACAAGGCAAAGTGGGAGGTCAGGGGATGAGCCAGGTTGTCTCTTTGCCTTTCTCTTCCATTTGTTTCCTTCATTGTCATGAGGAGAATGGTGGAATTGCTCAAACTCTCTCACTTCTATGAGCATCCCCATGTGAGGTACCTATGGCTTTTATTTTCTAGAACTTAAACTTTTCCTCCAAATTATCTGTTAGGGATTCAATCCAAGAAGTTTGAGTACCATTTAATCATATCTAGTAAAAGATAACTGGTACCATAGTTGTTTCAGGAAACTTATTTTCTTTTTAATCTGAATATGAAAATATTTGGTTACAATCTTATGTTGGAATGACATGTATATATATTGTCACCCTAGCAGGAAAACAGTGCATAGTGTTGCCTGTCTATATACACACTGCAATTTGAACACTTGCCAGTTTTCTATATTTTCTAACTACTATGTTGAACTCAGTGAAGTCATATAATATATGGTATTTTAAAATGTTCAGCAGTGGCACACACAACAGATATTTTGGGAATGTATTTTCAAGCAGAGATGGCAGCTGATGTTGACTGCTTTGGTGCAGTAAAACAGTAGGCACTGGCCAGGGGGTCTCTCATTCTGCCTCCTCCTTGTCCTCCCAAAATTTTGTTTGATGGTGCAGAAACTCAACAGTAAAGTCACAGGCTAAATCAGCTGTATGTCAAGAGAATTTTGTAATTTTCTTTTATGTGCCCAGAAGGGTAAGGCAATTCATTTCCAAAATGCAGAGGGAGGAGTGAGAGTGTGGCTCTGTTTGCTGTGGTACTGGAGAGCCATGGGATGTGCCCTGAGCAGGCCCAGCAAGGAAGGAGACAAGGCTAAGAAGGAACCATGAGTCTGTTTATACCCAGTCTAGGAGTAATGTAGATCCTTTTAACTGTGGGACAGCTCTGATGCAAGGACTGAAATGTGATTTGACTAAGAGTAAGTCTGATTGCCCTGGCTTCATAATTAAGTGAGACTTAGTCTGCCTCTGACTAAGTATAACTGCATCAAAAATGTAGCAACCAGTCTGTGCACAGGGCTGGTTCCAGGGAACTGATGTGGCTCTGCTGGTTCACGTTTGTTCCAAAAACAGCACCAGGGTAACTTTGTGCTGGCAGGCTTTGTGCGGGATCGGGTGTCGTTCATCCTCCCACAGCTGGCGTGAGGCCAGCATAAACTCCATATCATGTGTTCTAGCTAATTCATCTTAAATGTGATTATGTGCCCTGGGCTGATCCAGATCAAATGTGTACTGAGAGCAAAGAGCCAGGATTAATGATCATGGAGCCATGACCTGAATTCAGCCATGGCCAGGACAACTTGTGATAAAGTCTGGTTGCTCTGACAGAGCTGCTCAACAATTCTTTCCTTGGGGACTAGACCTGAGAGCAGGAAAGGACCAAGTCACTTATAGAAAAGGTTTTTCAAGGTGGTGGAACTGCACTTTGTTCCTCTCCAAAGGTGCCTGTGTTTATTCTCCTCCTTTGAACTATGTAACTGTATACATGGGAATTAGGAGAGCTCTGTAAGGTAGCAGCTTCTATTTTGCTGTGGTCTCTTCAGATCTGATGACAAAAAGTTGAACCCTTCAATTGCTAGGACAGACATGACTCTCTCCTAAATTCTGTATTTAAGAGCCTCTCTTTGAATAAAGCTGTTGCAAGTTTCTTTCTTTCTTTCCTCAGTTTGAGGTCAGGGCTGCTGAGTGTGCTCCTGGCACCTCTCCAGATTGGAATGCAGAAGTTTCCTCCTGTACCTCTTGCCTACCAGGCTGTGGTGATCACTCTCCAGAGTCCCAGCAGCTCTCCACTGCCTGGCCGTGTGGTTTGCATCTGTCACGGGTGCTTGTGATGGAAAAGTCTTTGGGTGGGAGACCTCTCAGGACATGGTTTTTCCTGGCAGGTCACTGCCAGGAGGACAGGAAGAGGAGGAGGATCTGTATGTCTGCTCCCTGTAACCCAGAGCACCTTCTGACTGCAGAGCCATTGTAAGGCCAGCAAGTTCCTTGGGGGAGAGGAAAAAGCTCCAGCATTGGTCCTAGCATTGAAAGGGCTGCAGCAATGGAGAGCATACAGTAATGATCTCCTGTCTGCTTACAATCCACTTGCAACTGCCCAAACATCAGTGTTGTAAAATGAAGCTCAGATGGTGGCTGGAGAGAGGCCAAGGCTGCCTGAGCTTGTTGTGAAAAGCTGGAGGTAGTTTTGCAGTGAGAAGTGCACAAAGGTACCTGTTTTGGAAACATGTGGTTGTACTTCACCATCCTGCTTCTCCACCCTGAGCCTCATGCCAAAAGACTTGGTCACCTTTGGTTCCTCTTCCTCTCATGTCCCAAACCACCTGCAGTAGAAGCTTTGGCCAGACTCCCATCTCCCACCCAGAACTTACCCATCTCCCTAAATCCACCTCCTATTCTTCCACAGCCTGACTTCTTTCATCTCCCTCCCTATAGCCATGCTGTCACCCACTTTGAATGGCCTCCTCTGTTTCTTCCCTTCATGCTCAAGCACCTTTATCCCCTCAGAGGTTTTCTTCTCTGCATGCTTTGCTTCCACACTGTCCTCTGACTCATTTGCCCCACCAGTGCTGCTAACCTTGCCCACAGAGTTTTATTTTTCTTTCACCAACCATACTTTAGATATGAAATCTACAGATGATCTTTAGGTAAAGTCATTTCCTGGCCCTGAAGACACTCCTTAACTCTGTTTTTTACATAGAATTACACAGCTGAGAGACACTGGATGAGAGGAGTCAGCACTTCATAATATTTCAGATATACAAATTGAAGCATTTGCTTACATCTTTCTTGCCATACCTTTGCATATTACTTTGGCAGACAGTGGTGAAATACTTAGATCACAAACTCCCCCAGGCAGGGAGCAGGTCCTCCTATCTGCTTTTTACTTGACACTGGTACTGTTATCACATCAGCTTCTCATGATGGTAATTGGACCTGAAAATGAAGGGATTTTTTTTCCTCCCATAAAGTTTGTGAGATTTCAATGAAGTACATTCTCTAACACCTAAATAGATTGCTTCTGAAATAGTGCCAGGGCACTTTATGACTTTTATAGTTACAGATACTTAGTGTTTCCACTCTTTCCTTTAGCCTGGTCAAGCCAAATGTCCCCATGTGGTAAAGGGACACAGCCCATGCCAGACTGGCACCTGATGTGGGGCTGTGAGGCATGCAGGATATGACCCCAAGGTGAGGGTGCAATGAGCAACACATGGAAACAGTTCCCCAGGTTCACTGCATCACCATTAACACCTCTGTTCTACAGGATTTAGTGTATTGGTGTTTTTGAGTAGAAAACCAAAGTTTAGTAGGAAGTGTTCCTTAAACAGAAACCCAGTTTTCTGCATAATTGTTTTCCAGAAGAAAAATTTCTATCAGTTCTCATAATAACAGTAACTGAACCTTGATCTGCTGCATTTTACACCTCCAGGATCTTTGGAGCTGTTGTGGAAGGCTGTACATAGCTGAACAGTGTTGAAGACTCTGCATCCATTACTGTACATAATGGGGATGGAGAGCACTATTTGGAGAAAATAAAGGTGGTCAGACTATCTGTGTAATTAGCAACAAAATCAAGGGAAGTTTGGAAATTCATTCCATTATCATATTTCTAACCCATTTTTAAGTGACCTAGGAAAAGTGATCTCAGTGTTGGAGGCTACTGGCACAAACCACCTCTCCTTCATGTGTCAGACACTGAGGGATGGTTTCATTTCTGAAAAATGAAATAAAAAAAACACTGAAAATATCTGTGTGTGCAACTGCCAGTGGGCAAATTTAAAGTAGTGGATTGCTCTTCAGTATTAATCATGTTAATTTATATCTAGATGTGACTCATTTATTACTTATGAAAATCACAGCAGAATGATTTTCTTTACGATATATAGGAAGAGGGCAAGTGCGTGTGCATGTGTGTGCTGTATCAAAAGAGGCAGTTGCTTCACCAGGCACACTTCTCTGCTGCCTTTCACCCCTGCAATCCACAAAACAAGAATTAATGCAAAATCAGTTTTCAATGCTTTCATTTTTCATGTATTTATTTATTTATGCTAATGATTGCCTATCCCAGTAGTTTGCTTCATTTGTTTTCTCGGGATTTCTCAAGTCAAGATCTCTGACAGAACTACAGGAGGTTTCATATTCAGCATTTTGATGTTTCCCATGTTCTGTTCATTTTCAGAAATTATCACAAGAATAGCTTGAACCAGTTTGACCTGTTTGTTCCTCTCATAGCACAATGGGACTCTAATTGAGGCATCACAGATTACTGAGCTGATGCCATTATTATTTAAAAGTAAGTAGGTACCTATTAGGAATATTTATTCCCTGTCTTCTATCAAGAAAACAATCTTCTAAAGAGAGTTGTGTTTTTGTCTTATTTAGGGTATTGATTACCTACTGCTTTGAAATAAAAGGAGATTTATATGCTCTGCTGCTAGACAATCTGTGAAGGACTTTTATGGTAAGATTAAGCCCCCAGGCTGGGAGCCAAGAAGAGAGAGGATGTTTTGCAGCTTGGCTTTACCTTTCTCACATGATTCATTGGATGCTATTTACATCTCTTTGTACCTCTGCTGAGTTCTTGATTTCACAAGAAAGTTGTAATTGTTGTAATTGTCAGGATGCTGAGTTCTCTGGCCTCCTGGGCCTGCAGGAATTCTTACCATGATAAGGAGAATGTGCAATAGTTCTGCTTTGCTGGCAGCCCCAGGTGTGCAGAAGTCGTGTCCAAGTCACCTGAGATTTGCTTAAAATAGAAAAGGAAAAACAAGTCACTATTGTTATTATTATTCTGTAACATTTTGAAGTGTTTCAAGTCTTTTTCATTAATCTGAAGTGAGATTATCTAGAAGAAATTTAGTTTTAAATCAAAATAGGCAATCAGGTGATACCAAGATCTGAGGCTTCTGGCAGACACTGTAGTTAACATGGCAAGGGTCAATGCCTAGTGCATTACAACTAGCACACAGTTCTGTAGATCATAGAATTATTAAGGTTGGAAAAGATCTCTAAGTTCACTGAAACCAACCATTAGGATGTTCTTCCCAGGAGACAAAATGTGGAGATGCAGGAGGAGCAGTGAAGAAACCTGAATGTTCCATAGTGGCAGCAGTAATTTCCTACAGCCTCCATCTGCTTTGATGAATGGAGATACTGCAGGAATTTGTAAGAAGGAAAAAAAAGCACAGTCTGAAAAAAAGGCAGAGGATTGAATCTTCCTGCTTTCAGACACACGCAGAGTCAAGGGGTTGCCAAGATGCCGAAGAATTTAAAATTCCTATCAGTGTGTCAGTGGGCGTGTTTTGCAGTGCTTTGCACTGACTGCATCTGAAGGAAGCACTGAGTAACAGGTTTCTGGGAGCAGGGGTGGAGGTACAGGAGCACTGTCTCCCAGGCTTTCCATGGAGTAGTAACACCATACTTTGTGTTGGCGTGAGCAGCTCTGAGTGCAGGCTGTGCATTCTCCACAGCCTGGAATTCCCTATTCCCTGCCTGCTCCATGGTCTGCCTTGCTGGAGCGCTGCTCTCCCTGCTGGTGCTGTGTGCAGAGCAGAGCTGCTCCCACCTGTTTGTGGTTGGTTCTTCATTGTACACATCACCTTTGACTCGGTGGAGGATGGGAGCAGAACTTATAAATAAGGATTCAAAGATGATAAAAATAATGCTCCTCAAGGGCAGCAAGAGAAGCACAGATGGGGAGGATTTTGGCTGCTCTGTGTTTTCACAGCCTCAGTGACCAGTGGCACCACTCAGGGTGCTGGCAGAGCTTTCCAGGCACCACAGCACGAGGCCAGGGCCCCATCTGACAGGCCCACCCTTGCCAACATGCGACCTGGCCCGCAGCACAGTCCTGATTTTTGGGGTAAAAAGATGAAAATTTCAAAAGCTGAATACTTCCACGAGTGATTTTTTTTCTCCAGGATGCTGCAAAATTAATGTTTCCCCTGTGCACAGTGAGATGCTTTGCCAAAATTGCTGGTGCTGGCACATGAGGAGAGGGCTGCCCCTGGCAGAGCAGCCTGCTGAGCACCCACCCTGCAGCCAGGGCCTGTGAGCTTGAGACTGCTGTGCACTGAAAAACCCCATTTGGGTTCTAAAGCCCTGGCAGGAGAGCATCCCAGCTTGTGGCAGCACCTGCAGGAACTTTTACCTGCTTCCTCTCTAAAAATCAGTTTTATGGAAGTCACATGGTTGGTTTTTTCTTTAGTCTCATTGCTTGAATGAGTATTGTAGTGAGGCAGTGACAGGGCAGGAGGGGATGTGGGGGTGGTTGGGAACCCCAGCCTTGGTGCTTGCCAGCAATTCAGTGCCACTGACAAGAGCCTGGACCTCACAGCCTGTGCCCATTGTGCACTGCAGGCTGCATTCTCACTAGGAAAATCACCTATGGCGGGTTATTGAGTCTGCAAAAACACAGTCGGGGGCTGGGAGTGACGTGTAGTTAAAATGAAATAAATGAGGATGGCACTTGAGTTCAGCCTTTTCCAGAGTTGTCGGAGATTAACGGTTTATTTCAAATTCCTGACATAGTTCTCAGTCTCAGATTCTGGCTGCATCTGTTAATCCTTCTGGCTGTGTGAAAATCTGGCAAATAGGAATCCTAAAGTATCAAAAGGCAGAACATGAATTAAGATCTCCTCAAGATAATTTTCCAAACATTTTTTTAATTGAGATTTTAAAATTACTTCCATTCTGGCTTGAAGTGTAAGTCACAGTTTTTGCATTGCCTGGGGCAGACAGTGCTGCATAGTCTATGTGTTTTGAAATTTCCAATCATTTGCTATATGTGTGCATGACTTTATTAATTGGATTATATTCTGAGTGTACATGTACTGCACTATATTTATGGAAAAATATAAAAATAAAATATTGCTTATAATATGCCAATAGAGAAAAGCAACTGATAAAACAGGTTTAAATCATTTGCCCCCAAAGTGGTAGTTAGAGATGGGCCTTGAACTGTTACTATTGTTCTCCAAAACTTTCTTCTAGATGGGATTGATCTTTCTCCTCCAAGGCTCTTACTATGATCCAAAACTCTCATTTATTTTGATCATTTATTTTGATTCCCTTCCTTTTCCTGTCAGCACCTCCTTTTGGAAGGGCTGTCATAATGTTGGGTGGAAACTCAGTTTTGCATGGTAATGCTAAGATACCATTGTTCTCATAGGTTTTGTAATGGGTTTTTCCAAACTCCAGGGTAGTTCTTGCTTGGGCTGATGAGGTTTCACATTTGCTCTTCTGCTCAGTGCATGCGTACATCAGGTTTTTAAATATATTTTGCAACTTATAAGCGTCCCTTGGCCTGCAACACTGAATCACTGTGTATTGCACCCAATAGAGCTCTGATTTCCTCAATTTGTGACCCACCAAAGTTTTCTGATTTATAACGAGCAGTTTCTGCTTAGCTGGGAGCATCTTTGGAAGGGATGAGATAGGGAAAGCTAGAAAAGAAACTGTATTGCAAACAGCTTCAGTGTTACCAGCCCAGCATTTTTGCCATCACAGCGTTGCTGTGTTTTGGTGTAGGTTTTGATTGTGTTACACCAGACAAGGTCTTTGTTTTCTGTGTGTGGCAGTGCAAAGCAGAGCTGCTGCAAGAGGCCTGCAGGGTGTTTGTTATTTGCTCATCAAGGAGCAGCACTGTGCCCCTTTCTGCATGCTCCTCTTGCAGAGCTTACCTGGCAGAAAACATGCAATGATTTCGTTAGGTCAGCTTATATCTTGTTTGCACCAGTGGGGCAAATCCTGGAAACTCCTTCTGCCACTGGCTTCCCTTCTGCTCTCTTTAATTTCCTTGCTAGAACTGCCATAGCCTCCCAGTGGGGATAAACCTCATAGCAGTAAGCCTGATGGTGAAATTGTAGATCCTTAATAATTTTAGGTTTGAGCAGCACATGAAACAGGTCTAACATGCAAAAGTAATTTTTCTCTCCAAATTTTTCATTAGCATTTCCTAAAATTCTCAACTTAGTGACTAGGAAAGTTCAGAGAGGAAGATGGCTGCTATGCAGTGGAAGTATTTTCTCTGTTGCAATTGTGGCAGCTCATGTGGGCTTGTAATTCTTTGAGGCACACTAGTCACAAAAAGAAACTGCCTGAGAATGAAAAAGCTGGGTTTTTTTTTAAAAAAAAAAAGGTAATTTTGATTTGTGTTTTTGCTTAAAGGACATTTGCCCTTTTTTACATCCAGTGCATTCATTACATGCTTGCATAGAGCAATTCTATCCTTTCAGTCAGGATGACCTTTATTTTATATTTAAATGCAACAGCAAAACAAGGAGAAAAAAAAGAAGTAACACGAGTTCTTCTTCAGAGCTCCTTCTCTGCCTCAGTCTCTGCACACGAATGCAAAATGGCAGCTGCCACTGCAGTGCAGTTGAGAGTTCCCATTTAAAAATGCAGTGCTTACAAAAGAAGCTGAAACAGCCATAAGCTACAAACCCCAACGTCTGATAAATAGAAAAGGACAAAATCAGGTCATGGAAGCAGCACATTTATTTTGCCCTTGTATCGCATCTTTCAGCTGTGGATCTGGAGTCACCATGCCTGCCATCCTGCCTCCTGGGTGAAGTGGGAAGGGACACAGAGGACCTTGGATCCCAGGGAGATGGGGCAGCTGTGTGTTTGGATATGGCACCATTTTTTCAAGAGGGGTGGTAAAGACTTGCAGGCCTAGCTGAAGCTGCAAATGGCATTTCGTTAGGCACAGGTAATTAACTGAACTGGAATTAATGCTCCTGTGTGCTGCAAAAAGTGCCCTAGGATTTTAATCAAGGCTATTAGTCAGCATATTGGTAAAGCAATGCTGAATTCTGCAGCCCTCCTTATGCGGCAGTCTCAGTTGATTAAAAATTCACCAAGAGCCTTCATTTTGCTTCAACTGCACCTCCAAGAGCACCATGTGGCAGCAGCATTTTGCCAGGTCCCAGCAGTCTGGAGGAGCTTCCCAGTGCATGGGCACCTGGGACTCCCCTGGGAGCAGTGCTGGGGATTCCTTCCAGCCCAGGAGCCCGGGCAGGCTCAGCCCTGCCTGCCCTGGACCCCCAGGTGAGAAGCTGGGCTTTTACTCTTGCTGCTGATCCATCTAGTGCAGAAAGGTAACTCATGTCTGCATTTAGGCAGTGCCACATCAGAGAGCTCTTGTGGTTGAGTTCCTGATTGCCCAAAAATGGACAGGAAGGAGAGTACTCCTACTACTTCCCCACTGGCACCACTCCCCCTGCATTTCAGAGGATTTCTGGCCCATTCATACATAACTACTGATAGCCAGTGAAGTCACAGCACCATAGGCCAGGAGTTACAGTGTTAGGCATATTTTATATTTCTAAGTTAGTGTCAATAATTGGCAGTTTATGATTTTGGCTATTTTGCCATTCAGCCTAAAGTGTGCCTGAAATTAAATTTGAACACTTCCATGTGCATGCATGGAAATGTGCATTGCATATGCACCACTTTCCATTGTGTATCTGAGTGATTGCTGTGTACAAGTTCTGATTTTTATTGATAGGTGGAGCAGAACCCTGCTGCTTGGGATTGGGAAGTTCTACCTGCTGAAGGAGACTGCCCAGTTCAAAACAGGAATACAAATCACCCCTAGGTTTATGTTTTCAGGCTTAGATTTTTTTGAGGAACTAGCTGTGGTGACACCAGCTCCCCTTGCAAAGTATCTTTCTTGTGCTCTTTTACTAAAAGAGCCTCATGTCTCATCTGTGTGGCAGGGTAGGACAGCACCCACAGACTGTCCTGCCAGCCAAAGACTGGTACCAGCCCTGGTAAGTCAGGAGACTGGCCTTGGCTGGATATTGTTGCGAGCTTTTAGAATAAAAATCAGTTAGTTCTTTTTGGCGCTGAAATTCCCATTAATCTCTTCTCAGCTTCTCTCCATTCCTACTGCCATACCTGGCTTTTAAAAGCAAGACACCCTTGGTCTCCGCTAAACTTAAAGAAAGAAACATGAAATAGAAGCTATAATTGCTTTTCTAAGAGTGGTTCTTCTGCCATCCCCCTTTTCCTGCTGTTTGGTCACCTTTATTTTTCCCTCTTTGCCAGAGGTTTGATGTCTTTGCTCATCATTTTACCTGTCAACAGTACACAGCAAGCTTTGTGGAGCAGGGACCTTGGATCCTGGTTTTGATCTTATGTTCACAGATGTAAAGGGAGTTACTCTAAGTTTCTGGTGGTGTAATTGAGAGCAGAATTGATCTCCTCCTCAGAGATATCAGGAACATGGCATCCACCCCTCACATCACAGGAGTGCTCTTTAGTGCTGTAGTGACTCTGCAGAGAGACCCTGAGAGTTAATTTGTCACGCATGTCTGTGTGTGTTGGTCTGTCCTTCCTCCCTCTCTGTTCTTTTTTTACTTCCTGGCATTTAATTTAGGATTAAGTAATATTTACTTATGCTATGTTGCAAACTAATTACCAGAAAATTCTTTTTTCTAATGTCCTTCCTCCCTCCTTTCTTTCTTCCATTTTTCCTCCTTCCCTCTCATCTTCCCCTATCCTTTGCTAAGGGTGAAGTTTACTGCAGTGACCTTCCTTGCAGAGGTCACCATGAAGTGCTGGAGGAGCACGTAAGGGTCTTAAATGCACCCTTATCAGGGCAAATGAACATTTGCTCCAGGACATTTTTGACTGGTATGAAGCCAGCCCAGCTTGATGCTAGTTTCCCTTGGTTTTCCCCATTGCAGGAAGCATGTCAAGGCGAGGGATGCTGCATTCCAGTGGCTGAAGAGCGCAGCACGTGGATCTGCCTTTCCAACATAATGCCTTCTGAGAAACCATTGCACGTCAGCCCTCATTACCAGCCCCCAGACTGCTCTGGTATCTGCCAGCAACAGATTCAGCTCTGGGTTTGCTGAAAGCAACACAGTGGCTTAGAGCTGAGCTGGGTGCAAGCAGAGAGGGTTTGAAGTGAAGGAGACACTGCAATCTTAATTAAGGGTGGGTCTGCCTTATTTTTGCTGTGATTCTTTGGTAGCCAACAAGGTTATACCATAAATGAATGCTGGTTTAAATCAGACGTGTCTGGAGAGAGAGATCAAAGGCTAATACAGGGAAATAATTTCTTGTGACTGATTCTGGGAAGGCAGTGCTCAGTGTTCTTAAAGGCTATTTACAACTAGCAGAAATGAGAAAAAGAGTGTTAAAATTCCCGCTGCTTTTTGCATTCGGAACGCCAGTTTGAATTTGAAGAAATGGGACCAGCTCTGGTTCTTGACCTACACTTGCAGTGCTTAATTCTCTGTGGCGACTGTGATGGATGCAAACACACTGGAGCTGGCACTAAATCAGGGCTAACTGTGGAGCTGCATCAGCACAGACCTAACTGCTTGAATATTTAGCTGCCTTGTCAAGCAGGCTCTGCTGCATGTGCTGAGCTGGGTGCTTTCTTGTCTCCACTGCTAGCAAGCATCCGAGGCACTGAGCTCAAAGTCCCTGTGTGCCTGTGGCCACAGGAACTGTTTTCTCTGCTATGTGATAGCATCTGCGCTCCCAGGTAGGACATCACCCCCAGGGACTGCTGCTGAGGGAGCTGATTTTACCCTTCCCCTTGCCCTGGCTGTGCATTCCTGCCCCTGTGCTGTAATTCATTTTTGCAAGATTAGTTTCAGCCTGGATTAGTTCCCCTGGTCTGGCTCACCACAGAGCTGAGCAAATGCTTGTGCCAGCACAAGGCAGAGCAAAGGTAGGGATGAAGGAGCACAAAAGGATGTCTTGGAGAAGCAGGGCTGGGGAAAAGCAACCATGAATTTTTTGCCTTTTGCTCTCGCTTGCTTCTTCTTGTTTGATGAAGAGGTACTGCTGTTGTGTCCCCTTGTTTGCTTTTAATTTCCTAATTACAGAAATGGAGAAATGGTGATAGGTATTATACCTAAACGCCAACTTATCTCTGAGTGAGCCCAATTGCTTTTAGTCGCCACATTTTCCTTCCAGAGCTTCATATAATTCACTATTGAATGGCTTCCCCCATCTGCCTGGCAAGTTTGGCTGAGCATGTTTCCAGTAGTCTGTATATGTACATTCCATCCATCAGTGGCACCAGCCCCCTCGCTGCCTCAGCTGACCCCCAGTGCTCAGCCTGCAGCCAGGGCCTGCTGCTGAGCTGTGCAGGAGCTGCAAAATGTCTTGGTGGCGATCTGTGAGTCTCTGACAAATCCCTTCTTTGTAGTTATTTCTCAGCAGCACTACTGCCTTTAAATACATGCACTATCACGTGCTCTTGCTGTGGGACAGCACTGCTGTGCAGGTCTGGGTGATGGACTGCTTTGTGTGAGGAGGACCTCCTTGCCTGTTTCACCCCCTGCAGCACAAGCTGAGGATGGGTTTTATTTTTCTGAGCACATCAGGTCTTCTAGCACAGCATGATGTTCTGCATACTCTCAACTACTTTGGGCTGCTTGTCAAGGAGGGGTGCAGTGCAAGTGAAATGCTGCTCTAATTTTTGCATTATCTCTCTTGTTGCAAATGTCATTATTTAATTAGGCTGTGCAGTATTTTCAGGGGAAGGATTTTGAAGCGAAGGCACAGGGTTTCTGCATCTCAATGCCTCTCTAACATCTGGGCTAGCTGAACTCAACACGCAATAAAAAAGCAGAATTAGTGGCTTGGGTCCAACAAAAGAAATGGCTTCAGCGACTTCAGACGGGCTCCATATTTGGCCATGATGTGTTGTTCCTCTCCCTGCAACCATCGCCATAAAAGGGTGGCTGACCAGTCAGTTTCCAAGGAAAAGTGTGACCACCTTTCCTACAACATATGGACTAATCTCTGCAGGATTCTTAAGAAAACAAGTTTAGTGTTTTGAAATCATTGAGTGAGCGAGTCTTTGCAGCCCTGCACAGATAACCACTGCTTTTCTGCTTTTTTTTCATAACAGAAAGTATCAGAGAAAAGATATTTAGTTCCATGCTGTCCTTAAAAAATAAGTCATATTCAAGCCCTTCCTTTTTCCAGAGAAAAGTCCCAACCACTTATCAGATTTCTGGGGTGTTGTAGAAAGGATTGTCAAATAAATCCCCACATTTCCCCTCTGTTGTTAGTTCATGCACTAACTACTTTCATTTTTTGCCTGATGGACTTTCATTTCTATCAGCACCTTCCTTTCCCAGAACCCAAAATTACTCAAGACTTGTGGTGGTGTTGCAGATAGGAAAGTCCAGAATGCTTTGCTATGTTGCCTTTGCAGTAAGGATTTATTTATTTTACCTTTCAAAAGGTGACCCTTAAGTCACTATTATTTAAATAATGCTGTCTGTAGCTGCTGGCTGTTGCTTTTTTTTATTGCCAAAGTATTTTTCTTTTACTTAGAGGGCCTGTACTTGTTGGTAACAAGTCTATGAAGTGCTCTGACATGTGAAGTACCTCCTGAAGGGAGGACTAGGCTGTTCATATTGTACTGTATTAAATAAATATTTTCGAAGTTATTGCAGGGTTTAGAAGTTAAAATAACCAGAGGCCTGTTGTTTCAAAATTTTATGTGAGTAATATCTCATATTTAGGTAAATAAGGTTTAATAATGCTGCTCAGGTTTGGCATAACCCCGCCATGCTCGCTCAGGTTGTGTGGGATGTTCACCTGGAGGACAGCTGCTTGCTTTCAGTGGAGCTGTTGCATTTGCTACCTTTGCCAAGACCAATTACTCAGACAGGTCTTGGCAGCCTTGAACCCAGTGCTGGTCTGACCTGACTTGTAACACTTCCCTGCAGAGCCCAGATCAAGAAAGAGGTCACCCTGAGCTCCGTTGTTGGATTCCCTTTCACACCATCACTGGGACAGATACAGGGATTCAGGTCTCTATTGGAATTCAGTGAAATACCTCCCATAGGTTGGTAACATGGAATGGTTCGAATCTCTTCCCATTTCCAAGGGAATAAGTGCATACAGCTGAGTTTTAGAAATTTATTTGTATGGACACAGAGAGAATTTTTACGGCTTGCAGGTTGTTACTTTTTCACAGAAATCTATGGAAAAACATCATAAATTTTTAGTTTTTTAATTCTCCTTTTCTCCTAAATAGTAAAAAAAATAGCCAGCTATGCTTTCTGAGAAGTTTTTCTGTACCTCATAGCTTTTAACTGAATCTCATCCTGTGTTTGTAGATGAAGGGCTTTTCTTTCAAACTTGCCTCTGCTTGAGGATAGAATCATTACATGAAGAAAGTCTCCACATTAATAAGAATTTTTGTTGTAAAAATGTGAAACAGCACTAAACAGACTTTTTCTTGCTAAGTATAAATAGACATTAAAGTGGATCTAAGAGGCTGGTAGAAGGCCTCACTCCCTTTCACGTAACTATATTTTCACAGATTTTCCAAATCTCTTGTCCATTCTGGAGCATCAGGGAAGAGTAAAGGTTATTTTTTGTTTGCCTTTGGCTTTCTTTTCTTCTGTGTTGTAGCCCAACCTACTTAAGGACTTAATTTAATCCCTTATCTCTTCCCAAGTTAGTTGCTAATCTTTTAGGGAGTCCTGGAGGAATGCAGCCACCCCCATGGTAGTCAGAGCAGGATATCTGCTGCTCTGCAGGATTATGCATCCCAGGGTCCTCCTCATTCAACACTTAGGCAGCTTGCAGGGGGTCCTCCAACTTGCAAATGGTCAACAGAAGGAAAACCAAAAGGCATTGCTTGGCAAGAGGGTGAGAGTAGGTGACAGCTGTTCTTCCAGTCTGTGGTACAGCCAAAGGCTGTGGGCACCTTAGGACAGCAGGGTACTGGTGAGCTGTGCTGTTCTGGCTGTGAAGGGACAAGAGAGTCAATCAAAAACAGAGCCAGAGCATTCGAAGTCACAGCAAGAGAGGGCAGTGGAAACTGGGGGCAAGAAGAAAAAACATTTGAGCTACTGGAGTGTGTCCTACAGACAGACTGCATTTTTTTCAGGCTGAAAAACTCAAGAGCTGCATTGCAAGACTATGTGCTTTTCCTTCTCTGTGGTCATCCCCTATCAGTGGTGATGTGCACATTTGAGAACTACATATATTTGGAAAGCTGTAACTCTGGCATGTCTGGCACAGACGTGCTTATGTGCCAGTGACAACCTTCTATTCTAGTGCATAATGATTGGAGTGACTTCTGCTGTGCTTTTGGTAAATGCAGGCTGGAGAAGATCACAGAGGGAACAACATCACGAGCTCTGATTGAGACGACTTTTTTTTCTGTATGTAAGGAAAGACTTCTTCCCTCCCTCCTGTCTGTGCCCCCAGCTCCTCCTCTCCTTCCCCAGCATTGCCAATATCCCCAGCTTTGCCAACAACTAACACTCTTGGTGGATATAGATGTTAATGTACTGACTTGGTTTTGTTTGTTGGCACGCAGTAAGGAATGCCATGCTTGGTGGCACGTGTTTCAGAGGCATTTAATAATCATCAGTGTCCCGTGGTTTTGAGCAGAGTAGCTGTGAAATGCAATAACAGCCTTTGTCCCATGCAGTGCCCCCATTGATAAACCCAACAGAATTTCTCAGCATCTGTGCCTGGTTGTGTGCCTCAGGCATGTCCAAACTCCTTGCTGGGCACGACCAGAGCACACACCTTTCTTTCCTATTCCCTGCTGTGCCAAGGAGTTGGAGCATGCAGGCTGGATGGGATCACCACATCATCCTAGCAGATCTGATGCATGTCCCTTGAGACTTCCCTACCAGGTAACCTCTACATAACCACTATGGCTCGTGGGGAAGCTGACAGAGATGGGATTTGTAGCACTCTGTCCAAGGGAATAGTGCTCAAGTGTCAGCTTCGTGCTGAGGTGCAGAGATGAAGGTGGGAGGAGGAATAAGGGATGCTGCCATGAATGGCTGTTTATATCCTACAGACTGCAGGATCTGGAAGTGGTGTGCACCTGCTCAAGTTGTTTGGCTGTCAGATGAAGAGCTGGGTGAGATGCCAGCACACCAGTTATAACTGATGAAGGTAGGAACTAAGCAAGTGGAATGAGGTAGGGCAAAGTCTCAGAGTTAAAAATGTTGTGCAATAGAGCAATGTAAATCGTAATTGCTGAGAAAAGCCCTGCAGGTAAAGGATGTGGACACAGGAAAAATGCTGCAGCAGCTAAAAAACACCATAAGGAACAATGACTTTGAAGCTGTGTTTTCCTCAAAGGCTCAGTAAGCCATGCATAGGATGAATTCTGGACATGGCCAGCCATCTGAGTCTCTGGCATAGTTAGTGAGGAAGATGAGTGAGGATTTGGAGAGGGACATATGTACTGTGCTAACCTTATCTGCTGAGAGCATTTCTGAAGTGAAACAGGTGGGAAAGATTTGCAAAATATTTTTTTTTCATGGGAAAGGTTGGATAAAAAAGAAAACATCCTACCCATCACACGTTTTTATTCTTGTGAGGTCTGAACTCATGTAAGGATTTATGGAACCAGTAATATAATACAACCATCATATAAAGGCTTTCAATGCTAAGATATTCATTCCTTATGAAACAATACTGAACACATAGGGCAGGCAATGTCTCAAAAGTATGTGCATAGTTTCTGTGCATATTCATGTTGTTGTTTTCTGGTACAAATAGTTCTGCATGCATAACCATATACAAATTTAGTATGATTAATTATTCAGACACCACTAGGAAGTGCTAAGAGCCTTAGGAAAAAAAAAGAGCACAAGGTCTTTGCTCTACAGATTTTTTGCACAGAAAAAGCAAGATAGGAAGGAATTGTGAAGGCCAGGTCAGTAATGTAGGTCTATAAATTTAGTGTAGGAAGGCTGCATCCTCCCTTGTAATATATTCTGAATTTTTGCATTCTCTAGCTTGTCAAAGAAAAAATGGGATAAATATTTATCTTCCCCAAATGATCTCTGGTTAGGCTTATCTTGACTATAGATTGAAAATCAAAATATAAATCATGAGTCTTTCTTATGCAAATACCCATTGTTAACATTTGTCAGACACAGAGGGAAAACACTCAAAGTCTTCTCTTGTCTTTATGGAGGATGAAAACAAATCACACAAGTAAGTAATACTGAAAGTGCTAATATTCTTTAAAGCTTTTGAGCAGCATTGAAACCTGAAAGTGAACTGTCTGTAAAAATAAATAAAAAAACTTGGCATATGCTTGGCATACTAATGACCCAAAGCCACCATTTTGTAGGAATCTTCATACACTGAAAGATTTGCCAAGCACTGGAATAGGCTGACCAGGGAAATGGAGGAGTCACCAGCTCTGGAGGGATTTAGAACACGAGCAGATGTGGCACTTATGGACGTGGTCTAGTGGAGGACTCGACAGTTCTGGGTTAACAGTTGGACTGGATAATCTCAAAGTCCTTTTTTAACCTAAATGATTCTATGATTCTAAAAGTAACCCTGGCACAATGGCAACTGGAATTGTGGGATTTCATGTTTCTGTTGTAAAGCATGATCTCCAAGAGAGAGAGAAAAAAAGGCAGAAAATGGGAAAGTTTACATTGGCCACATTAGGAGGAAGTCAGAGGAAAGCTAAATTAGGTAATTGAGGAAATATTTCAGACTATTCTCTATCCCTGGAGGGCTCTAAGTTTCTTTTTTGAAAGCTATCACTTTGTAAATATGAGGTACTTGGAATTCTTAAATTATTACTGTCACCAACTTTTCTGACTGGCATACTTGGCTGAGAAGGGTTAGTGAAGGGATTTTGTAATATTTTTCTTCCTCCTAATTTGGAGAATATTACTTAGCTCTTAATCACAGCTTCATAATCATGGCTGTATAGTACCATCACAATCTCAGTGACTGTGGTGGAAGAGGATAGTATCTAGATAAACCAAACCATGTTCTGTATCTATGAACATGGCAGTCTTGACACTTTCACTTGAATCTGATTCGCTCCCTCCCTCCCTCTTTCTTCCCCTTCCTTTCTCATCCAGTCTGGCATCTACTTTTTCACTTTAAAACGCTCAAATTTTCTTACTTTTTTATGTATTACATGGAAAAGTGGATCCCTGGGCACTTGAGAACCTCATTTTCTGCATGCCTTTGACATCAATCATAAAATGCATATAGCAGAGAAATATATAGAGAAGCCTCCCAACTGCAGCAGGCTGCTTGAAATGAGAATTGAGGCTGTGTCTGCAGGATAAATGGGTGCTTGGGTCTTCCATATTTCTGCTATTTAGTGGTAGCAGGCCTGGTGGTCTCCAATGGCATGATACCACAGTGGAGGTCAACAAGAATTCCCAGTCAAGAACAGAAAAAGTCTAAGTAGGTGTCTTTAATGTAGACCAAGTCTTTCCTACATCTTTACTTTAGTGCTTCTCTCATGTCAATTAAAATCCAGATCACTTTGAACAGTCAGAAGTTTTAATCCTTCTTTCTCT
Organism: Zonotrichia leucophrys gambelii; assembly: GCF_028769735.1. NCBI lineage: Eukaryota > Metazoa > Chordata > Aves > Passeriformes > Passerellidae > Zonotrichia > Zonotrichia leucophrys. The sequence continues at coordinate 17,187,212 of NC_088169.1, read as the reverse complement.
ACATTTTGTTTACTTTTTGTCCTTAAAAGAGGAACCACAGTCTGCAAAGGAGACCTTCAGTTTCCATCCCATACTTCCATATGGATGAGAAGAGATGAAGGATGAGCATACTGAGGTTGCACGGCTGTGCTCTGATCCATCATTGCAGAGAATGCAGGGATGCACTTGCACAGAAATGACATTCCTGCATTGTTGTTTGTTCATTTTCAAGCTGAGGGAGCCCAGAAGGGCTCTGCAGTGTGCAATTTTTCTTCACGTGGGATGACCAAATGTGGTGGTGTTTGCAGGGGTCGCAGGATGAGGGAAGAGAAGAGAATCTTGACTCCATGTTTCAGAAGGCCAACTCATCACTTCATGATATATATTGTATTAAAAGAAAATGATATATTAAAACTATAATGGAAGAAGAGAAGAAAGGATTTCATCAGAAGGCTAGCAAGGAATAGAAAGGAATGGAATAAAATCTTGTGACTCTCAGAGTCTGAGACATCTGGACTGTGATTGGCCATTAATTAAAAACAACTACATGAGACCAATCAAAGATGCACCTGTTGCATTCCACAGCAGCAGAAAATTATTATTTACATTTCGTTTCTGAGGCCCCTCAGCTTCTCAGGAGAAAAGATCCTAGCAAAAGGATTTTTTATAAAATATCATGGTGACACTGCAGCTTTCAAGCTCTGCCAGGTTCATGGTGGGTCCCTCCTGATCAGGGCAAGAGAATGTTTAAGTGCAAGTGGGGGTGAGGGTGCTCTTTGTTTCAGTGCTTATTTGGCATGAGGTCAGCGACGTTGAACAAGTCGTAAAGAGCTTGGCTGGGGAGAATGTCCAAGTTCAGCTGCCTTTGCTGTGGGGCTGGTGTCAGAAGGATTTACCAGCTCTGGGGACTTTTGTTTGGAAAGACTGACTGCTTTTCCAGAGACAATGGCTGTGCTGGGGCCGGGGCTGGGAGCAGTGGGAGACGGGCCCACGGCCACTGAATGGGCCCAGCCGCTGTGCAGATGGAGGGATCAGCCAGCAAAACAAAAGTAAAGCTGCTGCCAGCACATTGCTGAAAGAGAGGGGCAGGACAATGGGCCTGGGCCGGTGTGGGAGCTGCCTGGGTGGGTCCCTGGAGTCAGGGGCGCTTTGCAGTGGTGTTGGTTCCCTCAGAGGAAGAGCACAGCTCTCATTTCAAACAGGGACAATGAAAGCAGGCCTGGCTGCTGACTCTCAGCCTCACAAGTGTCAAATCTCAGCAGGGACTGGCATTGCCCTCATACCTGCCCAGCCACTTCTGTAAGGTTTTTGCTGCATAGCAGGGTTCCAGGGAAATTGCTAGGATCTGTCCTTTATTGAAGCAAATCCTGTGCCTCTGTGGGCAGGCTGTGGCTCACAAGGATTTTGTGATTTTGTTCCCAGAGGCTAAAATGGTATTGGTAAATCACAAATTCACAAGATTAGTTGAGTAAGGCATCTTTGCAGGTAGAGTGTTTGGTTTCCCACTGCTCCAAGTGAGGGGCACAGCCACCACACCAAGCACTGAGTGCACATGGGGACCAAATCTCTGCCTTTTGTTGGCAAGTCACACAGGTCTGGGGCAGAGCCATGTCAGCCAAATGCCAGGGCAAGGCCCTGACATGGTTGCCTGCTTGGAGGAGCAAGGTACCAAACACTGTGGAGGGGCGCCTTGTTGTCTGGTCAGCCCAGTCATCCATAAAGATGCTTTTTCATAGAATCATAGAGAGTTTTATGTTGGAAGGGACCTGAAAGACCATTTAGCTCTAGCCACCCTGCCATGGGAGGGACACCTTCTGCTAGACCAGATTGTTCAAAGCCCCATCCAACCTGGCCTTGGTTGAGTTGGTTTTTTTTGCCCTTGGAAAAAAATCCTTCCTTTTGAAGACACCAAAATATCTTCTTTTGCCCTGGTGGTGGAGTAGGGCATGTGTGTCACTAGAGTTTTAACTCTGACAGTGGAAGGGTTGGCCAGTGCCATGCCTGGAGATGACTTTAAGGGAAACAGCAATGATTGGCCAGATTTTGACCATTTGATCTTGAACCAACTTCCACAGTCTGACTTTATTTTTTGCCCTTATCTCCACAGTGAATTTAGAGAAGGCACCAATATAATCTCTCAGCCTTCATTTTGGAAGACTAAAGCTGAAGATTTTCAGCCTTGTCTTGTGATACAGGTTCCAAAATCCCCAGTTCATCCTAGTTTTTCTGTTCCAGACCTTAGCTTAAGAACATTCTTGTAAATTTTAGCCCCAAAAGGACTGTGGGATTTTATGTGATACATCCCTGAATGTTTTATTACCTCTACTAGGCTAACATAAATGTGTTTATGAATATGTAGAGTGCATGCACATGTGCAAACTGCAGGTTTGATGTCTGGGAATTGCTATACATATCACATTTTATACTTACCTATATTTTCTAAAACAGTTTGGTTTATTTTTAATTCCTTACTATATCAAAGAACACAAGTGACTCTGTAATTTTGGAGAGTCCCAAATCAAAATTACATATCACAGTTCATATAGAAAAGGCACCAAACACAGCTTTGGAAATCCCACTAATCTCTGGTTTTCATCTCTTAGAAAGAAATACTTCCTGAAGTAATTTTACCCCTGTCAGAGAAGCAAGTGAAAGAATGTGTTTCCAGAGAAGCTGGTATTTCAGATGTACAGAGTTTCAGAAGAATTAAAAATATTACTCTTTTAATTGCAGAGAGTATTCCTGGCCTGAATGGTGGGGCATTTGAAAATGGGTTTTTAAAAGCAGTGTTGGAAAATGAGAGCAGATAGAATAGAAATATGTTCATGAGCAAATGGTAGCAGCTGCTGGAAATTCCCAGTTTTCCACCATGCTCCTGTGAGGTGAGCCCTTCCCAGCTGATCCTTGGTGCTCAGAGCTGCTCCCCTTCTGCCCAGTGGGGGAATCCTTTTGTCTTGGCTTCCATGGGCATTAGACATGCTGCTTCTTAGTACTGCCTCCATTTAGAGGCTGAATAACACCTCACTGAACTCAAAAGGCCATTTTCTTCCAAAGCCAGTCTCTAACACTAATGTAAAAATACTGTGTTTTCTATCTCTCTTTTTACAATGCAGTGGTCTCACTGGTGGCAAGTGTAGTGAGCCCAGCCTGTGGCACTCTTCAGTTGCCCAGAGAGATACTGGAAACATATATAGATCCTGTTATGTACTGACTTAGAGCTGACCAAGATCTAGCTTGTCTTGCCTCAGTTCCACTCTGCCATTTGCTGGCTATCCACAAGTTCAATTGGTAATTATGTCAAGAAGAGGGGACTTTGCCAAGTGGAAGGAAGCTTGGGCTGTGTGCAGATATTTCCCCAAACATGTTTATGACAGCTTTGCACTGCCAGACTATTTATGAGTGACTCTAGTCCCAAATCTTCCTATAAACAGAATGATAGTCATTTGAGATAACTAATCTCAGCAGTAAGGCAAGGGCTGCTTTCTAAAGTTTTGCATCACAGGAAAGGTCCATCTGCTTCTATAAAACAGAAGTGAAGGCTTGTAATATGGCAATATCATTCTCCTGATGATTGCACCAAACAAGGAGCTCTCTTCAGAGATCTTCCTACTTTGCTGTGATATGATTCCCTAGAACTCTCCAGGAAACTTTCAAGGTTGTCATATTGCCAAAAGTTCAATAGCTATTAGACTGGGAAGGAGGGCATCCCAACTGATTGATTTGATGTGCTTATTTCAACTGATTATGGCAGGTCTCCAGAGCCAAAGGTGTTAATGTGACCTTGACATGGTGTGGTGTTTAACGGTCAAGTGAGGTTTCAGAGTTTGAGCACAAAAATCTCTGACTGCTTGGGCATGTTGCCAACAACTTCCATTAAAGTCTCTGGCTTATAAAGACTTCACATTATCACATAATACCCACTTTACCATACTACCTTGCTAAAGATACAGATGAAAAAGCAGGGGAGCAACTGAAGGCATCTGAAAGATGTTTTATGGACAGATCTCATTTTGCTTCTGAAGTACATTCTGTTTTCCTTTAGCTATGGAGGTTTACAAGGAAAATCCAGTTTAGAAATTTAGAATTAGCATTAAATATAGCATTAAAGATCATCCTGTTGGAAGGCAAAGTCACCCAAGATAAGCTGGAGTAGTTACTGCTGCTTTTTTTACAGAACAGCATATTCTTGCTTGAAAGATAAAGAAAGAAAAAAAGGCAGATAGAAATTATAAAAAAATGCTACTTCCATTGCTGTTTCTTGGCAGCCTCAGCACAGGAAGAAGGCTGAACACAGCCTTATCACTCACTCCAAGACTTGGCAAATTAGGACCATCATTAAGCTGCTCATGACTGCTTTTAGCTTTCTTTTTGGTTATGAGCTCACTACAAAATTGTCAATGAAATGCTGTTGACAGCTGGCTGGGCTTCCTTAGACAAAAGGAGGAAAGAGAGAATTAAGATGTGGAAGAGTCTCTCCTTTTTGCTTCGAGCTAGGACTAGCATTTATAGTACAAATTTTTATTTTCATAAATAGTTGCACTTTAAAAACAAAGCTCCATTGGTTTCCCTGAAAGTTTTTGTGTGTCAGGAGCAGGGAGGGAGCAGGATATATTGGTCTGGCCTAGACATGGACTGAAAACAGACAGTGGGGAGCATCTTCAGATGCACAACTTCTTTGCTGCATTTACTAACCCTCCATCATTGAAAGAGCAGCCTAGCCCCAAATGAGCATCAAGCCTTAGGGAAAACACCTGGGGAAGCCTGTCTTGGGTCACCAATGCATGGTCAAGAATTCATCCATTTGTTTGACGTAGTCATGGTGTGGGCAAGAGTCACAGTCTCAGGAACTGAGGCTGGATGAAGCCTACCCTGTCACTGGAAGAGGAACAGGTTCAGTCCCTTCCCAGAAACTGTAGCCAGAAGATTTGTTGCATCTTTTAATTCATTAAAAATGTTTATATTAGAGGGTCTTTATATTAGTGAACTGGTCCAGCTTTCAGTTTACAGTTGGCAAACAAGACTTGCCTACCTTGTCCAGGTTGAAATTGAATGGATTTCCTGGAGGTGGATGAGAAGGGATTTTTTTCAGTTGAGGACATTGTGGCAGGTGGCCACATTGCAAAGGAAATCTTTTTAAAACCATTAGAATAGATTTTTCCTTGGTGCTCTGCCTCTCCTTGTCTTAAATCACCACTATTAGGAGGCAAGCACCCAACATCCATCATAATTACAGCCACGAGAGTTTGACCTCACATGCATTTTAAATTCCTGATAGTTGTGAGCTGGTTTCAGACACCCAGTGGATTTCCTTCTCTTCAGAAAGTGGCTTTAGGTTGTAATGTGGGAGAAACAGGGCTGAAGATGCACACCACAATTTAATTTGATTGAATCATAATTTGTCAAAGGAAGAATGGATACAGACATAAACTTTGATGACACTCAAGAAAACAAAAATTAAAAATGTGTGCCCAGTGGTGCACCACAGTTCCACACCTGCACCATCTCATGCATCTTTGCATATACATTTTCAATGCCAATGTGAATATCGGAGTTACAAAGCCAGTTTGAATGTTAGGTTTCATTCACACAGGACTAAACATAAAAATGACTGTCTATCTGTCATCTGTTGCCTTCTGATACAAGGCAGGCGGCCTGGTTTCAGGAGACAGCACGGTGACCCATTCCCCAGGGTCACTCGGGCCTAAGAAACACGCGGACACCAATATGGTGGAGGATCAAAGGCCTTTATTCTCTCTTCTCGTGGGGTTTTATAGTCTAGGGGGCTTCTACGTCAGGTGGGGGTCTGTCTTTACCATCTATGGTTAGTAGGGATGGAAAGTTACCTGGGCAAGTGGAAAGTTACCGGAATCCGGTTTGGGGGGCTACATTCCTATGTTAATTTTCTTATCTAAGGGGGCAGGGGCCCTGTCTTCCCGTAACATCACGAGATCTTCCGAACGCCAGGCCCTATCTGCTACATCTCCCCCCCCCTTTTTCACAAATGAATGAGGTAGTCATATACTGAAATGAGATATAAAGTTGCAGTTTGATAAGGAAAACGGGGTTTGGTAAATCTGAGTAGGCTTTCGCCAGTCAAGGTTAGAACTTGTGGCTGGCAGTGTTCCCTGGTTGGATTCGCCGCCCGATGAACAGGATGTTGGCTCGTTCCAGGCGGGCCTGAACGAATGAGACCAGCTTGTTCAGCAGGCATGGTCCGAAGGTAACCGCTAGAAGTAGCAATGCCAGTGGACCTATTAGGGTAGAAATCAGAGTGGTTAGCCATGGTGATTGATTGAACCAGGACTCGAACCAGCCCTGTTGGGCTTCTCTGTCCTTCTGCCTCTGAGCCAGTCTGTTTCTGAGTTCTGCCATGGAGTCTCTCACGACTCCTGTGTGGTCTGCATAGAAGCAGCACTCCTCTCTCAAGGCGGCACACAGGCCTCCTTGCTGCATGAACAGGAGGTCCAGACCTCGCCTGTTCTGCAAGACCACTTCCGAGAGAGAGGAGACTGACTTCTCCAGGTAGGAGATGGATTTCTCGATCCTTTGCAGGTCCTCGTCGATGGTCATTTGCAGCTGGGACAGTCCTTGGTGCTGTGTCGCTAGGGCTGAGACACCCGTTGCCGTTCCTGCTGCTCCTAGACCGAGCAGCATTGCAATAGTTACACCTGTTATTACTTCTCTCTTGTGGAGCCGGCTGGGTTCCTCAAAAAGGTGGTACACCTCTTCGTCTGAGTGGTACAGGACCCTAGGAACAATCAGAACTTGGACACAAAAGTCGTTAGAGTCATCAAATTTGGCAAGAGACACACAGGGACTCACTCCAGACCGCTGGCAAACCCACATCCCAGGTGCGGATGGGACTACCCACTTATTGTTTTTCCTGTTGGGCTTGACAACTTTGGTGCAGATGTTGCCTCTCTGCCTAGCTAGGGTTTCATTGCCAAAGCATCTGCCCTGGCCTGTGACTTGACTCAGGGTGATCCCTTTGCGAGGGGTTTCCCATCTGCACTGGTGAGGGGCATCGGCCGTGGAGTAACTGAAGGGAGTGTTTAAAGCAATTCCTTCATAAAAGGGAGGTTTGACATCGTAGCAAAGCCAGCAGGATTCGGTTAGGTTAGGGTTGGATTCATTCAGGGATATAAAGGTAGCTTCTAACATACGAAGTATTGGGTCTGAGTCCGATCCGGCTGCACGGTCTATCTGAAAGACTTCCGCATGGCCGGTTGGGACTTTGCTAACTCTAGTGGGTAGGGTTTTAGGGTAGGTTGCGTTTTTCCCTTTCGGCACGCTTTTAATCACTTTGTTTGGTCCGACCGCTCGGCCACTGCACCGTAAGCGGGAATGCAAAATTGACCGCTCCCTGTGAGGGCACAGGGCACGAGGGTCTCCTGCCCCCCTGGGGGTCGCCGTGGCTGGGCCGCTGCATCGGGGTGTCTTCCCGCAGCTCCTACAGATCCCTCTCGGGCGTGATTGGAGCAAGGATGCTGCCAGGGAAAGCTGTGCCGGCTGGGGACAGCTCGCTGAGTTGCTGCCTTTCCCCAGAAGCCTGGGCTAACGCGGTCGTCCCGCCACCCCTGTTTAAATAGAATCCGCCCTGCCCCATCAAAAAGCATGCGGCTTATTTGCGTAATATCAAAAGTGAACAGATCATTATTGTTAGAAAGGTCGTTCACAGACGTGGGTACTACAGCTGAATTGACTCCTCTTTCTGAAATCGCTTTGACTTCTCCTGGGTTAACTGGGGTATATGCCCCCCGTTGGTTTCCCTGCGCTCCGGCAACTCCCACCGGGAAAGCGTTCAAGGAGGCTGCCGGTGCTCGGTCCCTACAAGCTGTCTTTGTTTTTCCCCAATCGGTGAGTTTGTGTTGCGACCGTTTCCCGATATTGTTTAAAGCTTTATTAGGTTTCGCTCGAAACAGTATTAATTCTGCTCTCTCGGTTTCCGAGTCCCAGCCGGGCTCGGTCCGACCCCGCTCCTCCCTTCGGGGGTGGTGCCGTTCCTTCTCCCTGCGCTCCCCCCGCCTCCTGCCGGGGGAGGTCCTTGCCCTATAAGGACCTAATTTGAATAGAGCGCTCTGATTGGTCTTTCGCTCCACTGCGGGGGCCGCTCGTTCTCCCCGCTCTCCCGCACATGCGTTCTGGGGCGCGCTGACTGCATTTCCGCCCCCCGTCTCTTTACTTCCGCCCTCACCATGTGTTTCGGCGCCATCTTCAAACCCATACGGCGGCGGGGAGTCGGCGCCGCTCCTGGCGGGGTCGGCCGCGTTCCGCGCCTCCTCTGCCTGTCCCCGGCAGAAGAGCTGCGCGTGCCGCTCTGCCTCCCGCGCTGGGCTGGTGGCCGGCGGGGAAGGGACGGATAGAGAAACCGCGGATTTTTCGGAAGGTTCCGCGGGGGGGCTGGGACCCGGCGGGCTCCGCGAGAGGGTCGGGGGGTCCCATGGGGGCTCCGGGGGGTCTCCTGGGGGCTCTGGGCTCAGGCTCGGGAAGGGGTGGAACGCTCCCGGCCCCGGCATATTCCCGCATTCAATCTGATCGCTCTCAGACACTGTGTGAGTCGCGGCCCCCGCCCCCCGCTTTACTGCAAGAAATAAACGTATATGCGCGACTTTCCACGTCTCCTGTTCTTCTAATGCCTTGCGTAGGGCCTCTTCTCCTTTCCCCCACGCTTTGAGGCTTTTACCACTGCCTGAGGACTTAGTATCCTCTGCTAAGGCGGCAGTGCGCTTCTCCCGCACTTCCGAATATAATATATTTACCGGACGTTCGATCGTCCCGAGCTCTAGGAGCCTTGCAATAGCAAGATTAGAATTCCTGAGCTCACACTTAATTCTACATTCTATCCTAAACTGTGCATGCATATCTGATACGACCTTTGCATAGGATTCCATGTTCCTTGCCGGTCCGGGGACGTCTCCCCCGCTGCAGTCGGACCTGCCGCTGCAGCCGCTGTCTCCCGTCCAGGCGAATTCCCGTTCCCCGGGCGCTGATCGGCTTCCCGGGTTTCGGCACCAGAATGTTGCCTTCTGATACAAGGCAGGCGGCCTGGTTTCAGGAGACAGCACGGTGACCCATTCCCCAGGGTCACTCGGGCCTAAGAAACACGCGGACACCAATATGGTGGAGGATCAAAGGCCTTTATTCTCTCTTCCCGTGGGGTTTTATAGTCTAAGGGGCTTCTACGTCAGGTGGAAGTCTGTCTTTACCATCTATAGTTAGTAAGGATGGAAAGTTACCTGGGCAAGTAGAAAGTTACCGGAATCTAGTTTGGTGGGCTACATTCTTATGTTAATTTTCTTATCTAAGGGAGCAGGGGCCCTGTCTTCCCGTAACATCACGAGATCTTCTGAACGCCAGGCCCTATCTGCTACAGTCATCTTTCTCTCTCCCTCTGTGCAGACATATCAATGATGAAATGAATTGCAGAAATTTATGAGCAAAAAATCTCATGAAAATTGGAATGGGTTATGCAATAAACATTTAACTGCATACATAGAAGTTTATTGGTGCATCATTGCATCTTTCAACACAGAATTTGACGTTATGAAACATGAATAAACATTGTAATTGTGAAGTTTCTAAATACAAGCAGTTGGAGATTGATAGTGAGGCTTGATTGATAGTGAGGCTTGAGAAAATGACTATTTGACTTTTTCATGGAATTAAATAGGCTAGTAAGAAAAATCTGATGGGGTGTATAAATTTAGGAATTACCAGAACAAATTAAACACATTCCTATGTTTAAAAAGCAATTGCTTGATTTATCCTGACTGCTGGTGCACTGACTATCAGAAGGTGATGAATCTAGACTCTTCTCATTGGTATCTTGTGACAGGACAAACTCAAATGACAGGAAATTTCATCTGAAAATAAGAAAAAGCTTTTCCATGGTGAATGTGATCAAACACTGGACCAGGTTGCCCAGTGAGGTTTTGTAGTCTCCATCTATGGAGATCCTCAGAACCCAGCTAAACCTGGCTGTGAGAAACTGGCTGCAGCTGCCCTGCCCTGAATAAGCATGGGCCTGGATGTGCTCCAGATGTGCTCTCCAGCCTCTGCCTGAGCCTGATCCAGAGAGTGTCTGTCCCCTGTGGGTCGTCATCACTGTACCAGAAAACATTTCTTTTGGGGGACTCTCTGAAAGCAGTCTGGCTTCTCATGTATGTCTAGAAGCTGGGCACTTAAATTCCAGCTGGTTATCTGGCCTCTGTTATGGTCAGTGTCAGTTTATGGAAGAGCCACCCCTTCTGTGTTCTGGCTGTTTTAGGTGGATGAGGATGTATTATCTTGTGAAGGTCTCTGTTCTTCTTTCTTGACCAGCTCAGACACAGAGGTGTAGCTTTTAATTCCCCCAGTTGGGTGATTCCTACCACGAGTTTCTCTCAGTGCCTGCTCAGCTATGATGTACACAAAATTAGCAAGCACCTGGGAAAATACCAACCATAAACACACAGTGCCAGCTGCTCTTTCTCTCTGTGCAGAATGGGAATGGTGTCACTGAGCCAGGTTTGTAAAGCATGTCAAGAACTGAGAACAGACATTCCCTGGGGGACTCTGGCTCTGTCTGCAAAGCAGTAGTTCAGGGTAGCAGGAGTAGGCACAAAAATTAAAAGTCAGTGCTCAGAACTTGTCCCTACACTGTGCCTGTTGCAGGGGCTTGCCAGACCCAGCCTTGCAGACTGACACCCTTCAGCAACTGGAATATGTTAGATGTGTTCCTCAAGCACATCCTGCAGCTTGGTTTTGTAGGAAAGTAATCCAGTTTGCATGCTCCCAAAGCACTCAATGATGTTAACTTAGATATGTTTGAGAATAGGGAGGAAATTCACTCTCAAAGCACATTTGTAACCAGGCCCCAAAAATGCAGGCATATTTAATGAAAGTTAAAGACCAAAATAATTAAAAATAAAAAAGGAGCTAAAATTGACAAATTGCATTGCTTTTATAATTAAGAGAATCATCCTAAGACAGGTGCTAGTACAGTAGGGGATGAGTTAATCAATACATAATAGACTTATGATTCACAGAATGGTTTGAGTTTGACAGGGCCTTAAAGATCACCTGGTTCCAAAACCCTCCTGCCACAGGCTGGAATGCCTTCCAATAGACCAGGCTGCTCAATCCAGTCTTGCCTTGAACACTTCCAGGGCAGCGGCATCTGCTGCTTCCCTGGGCAATCTGTTCCAGTGCCTCACCACCCTCACAGTAAAGAATTTATTTCTAGTATCTAATTTAAACCTACTCTATTCTGGTTTATTCATTGCCTCTTGTTCTATCTCTCTGCCCTTGTCAGAGGTTCCTTTCTTGTAGACCCCTTTAAGTACTGAAAGGCCACAATAAGGTCATCTCAGAGTCTCTTCCCCAGGTTGACCAGCCCCAACTCCCAGCCTGTTCTTATAGGAGAGATGCTCCATCCCTCTGGCCATCTTGGTGGCCTCCTCTGGACTTGCTCCAGCAGGTTGATGTCCTTGTGCAGAGGACCCCAGAGCTGGGTGCAGCACTCCACCTCTTTTGATGCAGCCCAGGAGCCATTTGGCTCTCTGAGCTGCCAGTGCACATTGCCAGGCCATGTCCAGCCTCCCACCCACAGCACCACAAATCCCTCCTGACTGGGCTGCTCTTGATCCATTCATTGCCCAGCCTGGATTGATACCAGGGGTTGCCCTGATCCAGGTGCAGCACCTTGCACTCGGTTTTCTGAAATTGCATGAGGCTCACATGGGCCCACTTATTGTCCAGGTCCCTTTGGATGGTATCACATCCTCCAGGAGTATCAGACATACATGGTTAATTCTGCCTAAAATGTCATTTCAGAGGTACTGAAATTGTTCAAGAAAAAGAATTAGATTTGATTAGTATTTTTGACAGAAAAGAAGAGGCAGTGAGATTTAACAAAGTCAAAACATTTCATTGCAGCAATATTCTGAATACAAAAATATGTCATTTTCAGATTTGATAAATGAAACTTTTCAACCTTTAATTCTAAAACAGTGTGTTCATTTAAATATATGATCTGAATTTTGTAAAATCATAGAGGAAGGTTTTAAGCTGTAGTAAGTACACCATAACAGAAGCAAGGATTTTGTTTTAGTTTAATGCAATATAATCTGTGTCTTTTTGTGATATATGAAATATTTCTTCTTTTTCACTGGGGCTGTAAAGAAAGAATTTTGGATAAATAACAGGTGTGTAGGTTGATCATTGAATGTATTTCCTATCTATACCACAATTGTACATGGCATTTATTCAGCTCTTCAAAATGCAACTGTGAGTTTTGCAGACAAGAAGATAATCTGATATAGGTAAACTCTATTGATAATTTTCTATCTTCATTTCTGAAAAAAAAAATAAAATTAAAAAGCCCCAGAGGATATGATATGGGAAATTCTGCCTAGTTTTGTGGCACAGATTTTGACCCCATATGCTTATATAGATAATGGTGGCTTTTCTGCTCTTGTACAGCAGAGTTTCCAGGAATGTCACTGCATTTAGTTGTGCCCTGTGAGTATTCTCATACCGATTTTCACTTCTGGATGTTGGGTTTTCTTCTCAATAGTGAGCTACATGGGCAGCCACAGCTCAGCCATGGAATTCACAACCTTAAGGTTAGTTCCATTGTAAAAGCAATAAAGCTTTTATTTCAAGTGGATGCCTGTAACAAAATAGGATCAGTTTCCTTCCATCCTTTTCATAGATCTTGCCATTGTTGTTTTTTTTTTTTGTTTTTTTTTTTTTTTTTTGTGGCTAACAATTTCACCTGTTAACAGATCCACATCCTGCATCAGTCTGCAGATATGGTGGTCAGCACCTGGCAGAGGGTTTCTGTGTGCAGGAGCTTTCCCCTCATTTAGATGTTGCTTTTCACCATTGTTCACATCCCCTACCAGTTCCCCACAAATGGTGTGCAAGCACTCTGTTACTAAAGATGCCTTGCTGTGAATCCATCCCAAGGGAAGGGGCCCTGCTGGTGGCAATCTGGTGTCATTGCTTTTGTCTGTTGTGTGACCCAAAGCAGGCACTCCTGGCATTGGGAAAGGAAGGGAAGGTAGGAGGTGGAGGGGAGCTTCTGACCTTTACACTTTTCCCTTACAGTGAAAAGGATGGATTCACACATTGGTGCAATCCCGCTTGGTCACACATGATGTTTTCAGAAATACACAGAAGAGGAGATTTCCCTAAAAATGCAAACAAGACATCACAGAAATTCACACGTACATTTTGCATGACCTCTGCTTCTGTCTTGAATCACCCAGCTTATCCAAAATTGGAGGGCCTGGATCTCTCTGGGTGGCATGTTCCATCCTGCCACGGAGGAGAGAACACTGGCACTCACCTGGCCATTGTTGTAATGTAGGTCGTGCATGTTGCAGCACAGCAGCTGAGCAAATGTGAGCACTGCCAAATGGGTCTGTGCATGGTCCTGAGAGAAACAACAGTTTGCTTTATTGCCACCTCCCTACCTCCTCCTGTTTTCTTTCTCTCCCCTCTCCAAATTCAATGAGGTACAAAACAAATCCCATGGCTGTCAAAAAAAGTGCTGGTTCTGTTTTCTGTTGGTGCCTAGTCACTTCAGACCCTAGAGAGTTTAGATACCTGCAGCAGACACAAAGTTCAGACTCTGGCTCTTTGAAATATGCACTGCTTCAATTTCTGTCCTTACCTCTGTGTGTTCTTGATGTACACACAGCTGTTGATGAATTGGAAGGAGGGGGTGCTCTGCTCTGTTTTAGGTTGGCCATGTATCAGACTGAATTTTAAGACACTGAATGCTTGGGGCACACTTGTGAGTATTTATATGTGAATATGTGTTTGTGTGGGTCCAAGCAGGGATTTTATTGAGGTTTTTGAAGGGTTTTGAGCGTGGCTGACTCTGCATCAGTGCAGAACCAGAATGCTGGCTTTGCAAAGCTCTAGAAAGCCTGAGGAGATGAAGCCACAAGCGATGGTTACCTTTGCTGGTAGGAATTGAGGAGACAGCCGTGGCACTGTTGATATGGAAGGTGTATGGTAGAGGGGCCTTTGCTGTGTATATGTTTCATTGACTCAACAGCATGTGGGACTCTTAGTGAACAAGACATTGAGATATCTTGGAGGAGAACATATAGATGAAAGTCAAATTCCTCACTGGTATTTCATGGGAACTAGGAAAAGTGTTCGTACTGCAAGAAGCCAAGTCAGTAACTCCATCTCCAAGTTGCTTTTCCTCTGCTGTTCAGAAAGAAGCTGGAGGAAAGGCAGAGGGATGTAGTGCTCATCCTCAGCACTCACGTGGAGCTGTGAGGAGCTGGGAATTCGTGCCATGGGTTGCTCTGTCACAAAGGTTTATCTTCACAGCACACAGCTACTTCTCCCAGGGTGCAGCAGAAGTACAAGCCCCTGATAAGGGGAAAAAAAAAAGCAGAAGTTAGCATCAAATGTCCTTTTTCATTTCAATTGCTTTCCAGGTTGCCATGCACCAAATTGTCTGTTTATTTGCCCCTGGAGCACTTAGTTCTAGTGTGGATGATGATATACTACTTTTTTGGCCCTGTTTGGAGACAATGAGTGGGTGTGTTTGTTCTGGTAGCTTTAGGGCAAGAAATAGCAAAAGAGGTACCATCTCCTGTGTAGCTGGGAGGAAGGTGAGCACTGATTCTGTTATTACAACAGACTCCATCCAGGGGTTTGCCCTCTCCATGCATGGACATGCACGAATAAGAGGAAGAGCAGGGAAATGAATAAATGGAAACAGAACAGCAGTACTGAGCACGTTTAAATGTTTAATGTTATTTTCAAGGCAGCCTCTTTCATTTCACAAAGGACACTGCTGCTTGCACGTTCAAGGGTAATTCACCCATAAAACTTAGCCCATTGCCAGGATGGGATATAGGTGTCACTTCCAAGTACACTGCACTGCTTTACAAATTATTGTGTCTTTTTAGGAAAAGGAGGGAAAAGGTTGTGAGTTGGGTGCTTAAAACTCTGAAAAATGTACTTTTAGTGAGAGGATAATCTTCTGACTCTCAAAAAAACAGCAGATGTGAACCCAGCCACTGAACTTGCCCCCAGAGTGTTCTAGGCCACAATGGAACTGTTTCTGTTAAAACTGCAAGACCATAATGTCTCCAGATCTTGTTGGAAGCAGCAGAGAGGAACGTCTAATTTTCGTACTTGGCTGGGGCAGTTTTAGTTAGATTTCTGGTGGCAGTTTCTGCTCCTCTTCACCTCACCCATTATTCCCACAGGGTGACTTGGAAGGCATGCAGTGGAAAAGATGTTTATAATTCACTGCTGAGCCCCACAGAAATGTCCACAGATTGGCACAATCGAAAATCCAGGGGCACAGCCATTTTCTTCTCCTGTCTCATACTGTCTCTTAGCCAAGACTGAGTTTCAAATCCTGTCACTTGAGATTGTATCATTCTCTCTGCTAACTTTCCCTTGAAAGAAGGGATGCTTCCTCTCCAAGTCCCTAGAAGCCAGAGGAGGAAGACAAGAAAAACTGGAGAAAATAGGCCATCTCCCTAGATTTGCCCTCAAACCTAAAACAGACCTATAAACCACAAAGTTGGTGTCTCTGAAGATAGAGGGGCCCCTCAGGCAGAAGCCATCGCCGGCAGGCAGGGATGAAGGTGCAGGGGGAGCCCATGGGCAAAGCCTGTCTGCAGAGGGCAGAGGGAGCTGCCAGGCACCCACAGCTGCCTCCAGCTCTGCTTTTGGTGCAAAGGGGAGCAGCAGCTGGCCCAGCTCCTGGGAAACCCACAGCCTGCATTGCTGCCTATCTATCGCTGCCCTCCCAGCTGACTGCAGCTTGTGCCCTGAGGAACAGCACAGTTCCCCCCATGGTTTGTGATCTTGTCTGGGGAATTCTGGATGGGTTTTTTTGCTGGGCTGGGTTGGTTTTGTTTGGTTTGTTTTCTAGGACAGCACACTTCCTGAGAGGATCAAATTAAGATGCATCATTAACTGCATTTTTTTGTTCCTTCATTGTTTTCTTCCAGTCTTCATTTTCTCATTCCCTTTCTTTGTGGATAGATTTTAGTCATGATACTCCATGACACTGAAAAGCAATTTATGAGCTGGAAGAACCAGTAAACCACAGGAAACTTACTGCAATTTAGAAAAGACTGGGAAAGCAGGGAGGCAAGCAGCAGCTGTTATCCCAACTGCAATAGGCTGCAGGACACAGCTGATGGTTTCTGTGGGAGAAGCAGGACTGTGCACAGATAAGCTTCCATAATCATCAAGAAACTAAAGGGAAGAAATCTTGAGTCCATAGGCAGTATTCAAGAGGATTTCATTGTTGCCTGTGGGTTCACCCATTCTTGGGTTAAATAAGTCTGGGATGAGATGGAAAAATGTGCCACAGGGACATGCTTTGATTCTCTTCCACTATAACCAGTCTGCAAGGTATTGCAGATTTGTTTTCCTATATGAGAAGAAAAATAAATATTCAAGAGTGAATGGACCAACAGATACCAGATCCTTAAAATGGCTGAGTTGTTTAATGTCTCTGGTTTTAGGCAGGTCATACGCATCTGTGTTTCTCTGCACGTGCTTGTTACACATCAAAATAAACCTCGTAGCCCTGGTTCATCAAGGTGAAGATTATTCATTCCAATGGAGTTGGTCAAATTACTCATTTTCTTACAGTTAGGCATGATCTTGAATACCTTCTTGAAACAAGACTAATGATTCACCTTTAACACAGAAAATACATTGGGGGGAAAAATTAAGGGATTTTCCTCAGATTTTGGAGAGCAGATAGGAAAAGCTTCTTTCCTATCTCTTTAAAGAATATCCATACCCATATGCAAAATACAAGATAAAGAAGACTAACTTGAAGGCAGTAACAAGGCTGCTGGCATGGGCATGTGTGTTAGAGAAATTCTGTGGTAGGCAGTGTCATCCAGGTGCAGTGTCAATCACAGGAGAAGTAACAGAGCTACAAATACCAGATTTCATGTTGTGTCATAGAGCAGTGAAAAAAACAGGGAGCAAAGTATTCCTGCATTTTCAACAGTATTAGGGGCTCTTGTGTTTCACATGGAAGAGGGAAAGGTGCACAGTTAGAGGTTTGGCATGGTTTAACTGGAGGTGTAAGTTGGCAACCCCAGCCTATGGACACTTGCATAGTTTTCCTCATCCTGTGGTGCACAGGAGATGAGACACAGTAACCTAAGGATCTCCACTGATTTACTGAAACCACTTGAGCTGAGTTTGCACCAGAGGGAGTTTCAAACTCTGAGCTGAGGAAACCTTTAGTCCCGTGTGTGTGAGTAGTGTCTAATTTTTTTTGTGTTAACTAATTTTATCATTTATCTAGAGAGCTTTCACTCTTCAGAGTCTTTATGTTCTTGTGTCTGATGAAACCTTTCAGAATTTCTATCTCTTCCATTATTTTTGGTTTTCATACCTAAATCATGGGTTTTTTCTATATGGTTTCCCAACTTCTGTGATTCTCCTTGCCCCTCTCCTCAGCCATGTGAGGTTCACACACAAACTATAGAGTTTCTGTGGAGCTTTTCTACAAGTCCAGACCCTTTTCTACTAATGCTTTTTGTTTTTCAAGGTATGGTGATCTACCAGCGGGTTAACCTACAGGGTGACTATTATGTATTTGACCTTTAGCTCTTTGTGAAAGAAGCACCTCACTTGTAGAATGTCTGAGGTAATGAACAAGAAGTGGCCTGTTTTCTTATTCTTTATTTTATAGGAACAGTTTCTTTTCATTCACATTGGCTCAGTATTGCCTCTCTTCCCCTCTTTACTAAGAGGAGCAACAAGGAGTTTAACAGTCAGAGAGAGAATGGCATCAGTTTGGTATTTCCTATTAAACCCCTGTGAAACTGTGGGGTAGTTGACAGTGCTAGGGAGTTCCTGGGGAGAGCCTGGATACTCTAATCTCCATCCATGAAGCAGCTGCTCCTGTTCATGTTCACACATCATGGTGCAGAGCCCTTCTGTAGAGTCCTGAAGTGCTGGGTGCCCCTTTCTCTGCAGAGATGTCTGCAGCAGCTACACACCATGACACAGCACAGCTGCTCCTCTGAGAGTCCTCCTCCAGCTGCTAATTCTTTGTCCGTCATTGCAGACAGAACCTACCCATTGAAGCCTTCAAGGCACAGCATTTTCCTAATTTCTGGTCTGCTGTTCTTTTTCTTCCTCACTTTCCCAAACAAATAAACCCCAAATCCCTGAATGTATTGACTTGATGACATGTCTGGGCAATTATGTCAGTAATGATGTCACTGATACAATACAGATATATAAATGCATAAAGCATGCTTTTCTGGCCAATTGCCCCGAGGAGTGTGCTGTGTAGATTGACACATCTAAAGACTGTATCAATTAAAGAAACATTGAACCTAAACAATCTGGTGATGGAAGGGTGAAATTAATGTGCATCTGGTTTAGCTTGCATTGGCCTTACTGAGTTTCCCATCTTTTTTTTCCATACAAGCACAGAATCACCAGATTGTTAGAGCTGGACTGGACCTTAAAGATCATCTTGTCCCAACCCCGACTGCAGGGACACCTCCCACTAAACCAGGTTGCTCAAAGCCTTATCCAATATGGCCTAGTACACTGTCACAGTTAGGTCATCCACCCTCTGGGCACCCTGTTCTAGTATCTCACCACCTTCACAGTAAAGAATTTCTCCCCAAAATCTAGTCTAAATTTCCTGTCTTTCAGTCTGTACCCATTACTCCTTGTCCTATCACTACAGCTCCTGGTGAAGAGTCCCTCTCTAGCTTTGCTCTAGGCCCCCTTCAGCTACTGGAGGGTTCCTATGGAGTCTCCATGCAACTCTCTCTGTAAGCCTGGAGAGAGAGAGAGAGAGAGAGAGAGAGAGATAGTCCTTTGGGATACATGGTCATGAGAAAACTGAGAAAGGACCCAAAGCAACACAAGCTGGAGACTTCATCTCAACACTGGTTAGAGGATTGTCATCCTCAATTTCTTGTCTCATTTCTTCACCAAGTTTCTTGTCCATCTTTGGGTGCCATTTGGGCTCAGGCTAGGTGAGTTTGGTTACCTTCCCTCACTGATGTTCTCTGCCCATACTTGCTTCTCTGTGTGAATTGAAGAGCATCTCTGCCCATTCTAAGTTTCCTTTACTGTGTCACCTCTCAGACTGGGACTAAGCCAGCTATACAAGAGCCCCTGTGCTCTACTGTAACCACAGGTTCCTCTCCTGTACAACTGCTTTGGCCTAGATGGTTCTCTGTCAACTACTAATGCAGCTAATTCTCCCAGTCTTCATGCAGAAGCTTTCCTTCTCCAGACTGAATTATAGTATGTTATTTTCAGACTGTTTTTCCAACATGAATTGTACTCATGTCCTTTGAGGCACGGGCAGTCTCCTCCAGTGTAGTATTACCAGGAGATCTTGCTTCTCTCCCTTTTAAAGCAAAGATTCATGCTTATCCTTTTCCAGCCTCTTCAACCGTCTACAAGTTCTCAGGGATGACCACTAATGAGCCTGTTAATAACTGCCTCTGTTAGCTCTCTAAGTACTTTTGGATTGATTTCCTCAGACTCATGTGATTTAAGAGGATCTGTCCATTTAAGTACTTTCTAACCTGATCTTTCCATGACCCAAGCTGAGGTCATTCCCTTTTGTGGGGGCTCCTTGTTATAGAAACATTATTGCTACTGACCTTTTTTTCGTAAACATTAGTATAAGCAAGACATTAAACACTTTTAACAGGTTTAAAGCTCCTTTTTAGACATGAGCTTGTCTCCAATAGAGGAGGCTGTTCTAAAACGCATGGCTGGCAGGGAGCAAGGTCTCGGGCCAGCCTTTCAAGCAGGTTTTTCACTGTGAGTAAACCTTTCAGTTAAATGTTCTGGCCCAGCTGACCGGACAAGTACTGAAATGTGTGCCCCATTCTTCTTCTGACATGGGCAGTGTTCTCAGAGCAGGAGCAGGGAGCAGACAGAGAACCACTCTCTTCCCACTGCTGTGGTGTGGACTGTCCCGCAGACTGTTTGTTCAGGTGGTGCTGGATTATCATTATCAGACCTCACACTATAAAAACTGAGTTTCTATGCTTTGAATTAAAAGAGTGATGACACAACAGATTAACTTTTTCCTATTTCACCTCCTGCATGTACCTATGCTCTTTACTACTACCTCCATCTAATAACAATAACAATAATGACAGAAAACAAAGCAAATTCACAGCCCATGCAGGAAGCTGCTCTCATGAGCCGCACACTCAGTGTTATTTTTATGTTGTGCTTGCCAAAACCAACATGAGTCTGCCTGAGGGATGTGAAAACATCTCGAATTTATTTGAAATGAGTATTTTCTGTGGCACCTCCCTCCTCTTCCCATACCATTTTGATGACCAGCCAGCCCATAAAAGTTTTCTGCAAACTCTGTTCTGAGGGAACAATGTGCAACAACATTAGCTTTGCACAAAAAGACAAAGAGTTGCCTTGAAAACCAGTGCTATTTTTGACTAGTTTCTGGATAACAGCATTCATTAGTGCACTCCTTAGAAACAAGCAAGGTCCTTTCTGCAGTGGTTTCTTGATGATTAAAGTGTGTGCGCGCGCGTGTGTGTGTGTGTGTGTGTGTGTGTTTGTGACCTCCTCAGTTCCTGGGAATCCAAGTGGCAGCCCTAAAGTGGCAGGTAGAGAAACACAAAGTCCTGATCCCATGTGATCCTCACTGAGCTGAGGACACAGGTATTTGAAGGACAGACTCTGGCCACTGTGATGTCAAACATGGCCATGGCTTTGTACAAACTGAGCGTTGGACCTGCGAGATTTCTCTGCTCTGTTTTCAGCACTGTGCCTATTCCCACTGTGGTGTTTTAAACATGGTAGGTGGATTTTCTTTGCCAGTGGAGAATTGGAGAGCACAATCTCATTGGAAGTGCATGATGGACAGTGACAGGCTAATTTATCATGTCAGCCTTTGATGGCCATAGGTGTTTCATGAAGTTATCATAGATATCCAAATTCTTGCACCGGTTCTCAGCAGATTGTCTGCATCAGCGTTTTTTGCCAACACTGTCAGTCAAGGACTAGAAATTTACCATGGTTATTCCCTACTTTTTATAAAACAATCTCCTTTGCAATTTCTTAGCTTTATTTGGTGTGTCTTCCTGCAACCAAGAAAGCTAAAAGTACTGTGATGACTACTGATATTCACTTAACTTGAGAAACTGATGAGTCTCAGTGACCAAATGCATCCTAAGAGAAAGTAGACCTAACATGATTTATTAGCATGGTGATCATCCTTTATCTCAGAAGAAGAGGACCTATCACAGCAAAAGTGTGGGGTTTGTCATTTATCTTTAAAAATCACATCATTCTGAGTAGTTTCATTCTTGCTGATTCTTCTTTTCTCATCAATGTGAACACAGTTGCCACTCATCAGACCCACTGTGAAGATTCCTTGTGAAGTTCTGAATACAGTGAGTAGAATTAGAGTGCAAAAGCTTTTAAGTGGTTCTCTGTCAGCTCCCAGTATGGGAGAATGGAGGTGAGGGCATGGCCAAAAAAGGGAGGGTTTCCTCATCAGCTGACAGGACCTGAAACCTTGGGACAGAGTGCAGTGCTCCTTCTGTAGCCAACTTTTCTAAGCCCCCCTCATGCACTGGGGGCCAGAAGCAAATTGGGAGCATCCCCTTGTGTGACAGAGAGCATGAGCTTCAACTCAAGATCAAATGTTAGGTGCTTATACAATAAGTTACAAATATATAAAGTATTTAAAAGAAAAAAAAAAAAAAGGTGTGGATTTTGGTTTGGACAAAGAGATGACCTGTCCTGTTTGCCACTTCTACAACAGACAGACATTTCTGAGAGCTGCAGTCAGGACAGATTGATGTGCAGTCTGTGCTGGTTGGAAAATAAATGTGTTTGTGAGCGTAGGGTGAGGGTGGGTTTTGTTCCACAAAGCCTTCTTGAAGATAGCTAGGACAGTCATTTATATCAACTCAGAAATAATTGCTGAGGGTACATTAGACTTGAGGTCTGATAGGAGAGAGAAGGCTGCTGAACCTGGCAGAACTGGAGGCTGGAGTTTTTTATCTGATTCAGACTAAGTGAGCTCAAAATACAGATTTCTATTACAGCAGTGATGTAAGCTGTAGACACCTATATATGTATGTGTGAGAAAAGAAAAGGTGGATCTCTGTGAAACACATGTTGCAGTTCACATTTAGGACTTCTGGATGTGATCTGAACCCTTTTGGGTTGGGCTTACCCTGTTTCAGTCATTCTGCCTTTGATCACTCCTTGTTGTTACTGCTACAGCATGCCTGTCTGAAACACACTCTCTGCTAATCCTGCCTCAGAGATCTGCCTTCCTGGACCAGGAGTGTCTCCTTTTGGTCCCCTTTTAGCAGTGGAGGAGGCTCCTTGACAGGGATGTTGTGGCTGTCCAGCTGGCTCTTTGAGGGAGCTGTGGGGCCATGTGGACAAGCCCCAAGCTCCCTACAAGCTTCTGTGTTGAGCTACCCACGCACAAGGCAAAGAAGCGAGCCAGTAATGGGCACCAGATGGGGTTTATGTGTTTAAACAAAGACACATTCTGGACAATCAGAAACAACTGAGTGGCAGTTTATACATTAAACCCCAATTTAACAGCAGTGCTTGCTCGCTGACCTAGAAGAAACAGGGCAGAGAGCTGTTTGTGTTGCCCTGATCAAACAATTCCCTGTCGTCCCTGCTTCTGACTGGGGGGCATGTGTACACAAGGTGAGGGTGTATATATGAGCATCATTTTCCCAGCTTGTGGAAAGCCTTCCTTTCAATGGGACATGGCCATGGTCAAATAGTTTTAGAGTCAAACCATGTTTTTGGCACCGTCATTTTCTTGTATGTGCTTCTCCCTAGACTGTGAGAGGGGATGTTATTACATTAATTTCCACTGGTGGGTCTCTGCTGCAGAGTGTAGGTGTGTAGTTTTAACCAAACCCTTGGCAGTGTATCAGTGGTTGTTATGGATCCTGCCACAGAAGACAGCATGGGTTTAGTTTTAGCTAAGCACTGTTCATCTATATTTCTGTAAACTAAGTAGATTGAATAGAAGATCTATCCTGTGTGACTGGATGGATGTCTGTTAAATACAAAAAAGAAACTGTCAGAATCTCCAGAGGCTGTAACCTCTTGTGTATACTGAGTATCTTTGTTTGACTGCATGTACTGATGCACTTTACAGTTAGACACCTGATATAAATAAGAAAAATATCAAGAAAATGGTAAATTCCTTAACTTAATCTCTCAAAAGCCAAACAATAGCATTTAACCTGAACTCTGTCCATTTGGATTATGGTAAAATAAACTTCCTCACTTATTATTTTCTAATAATATAACCTGTCAGCACATATATCATTCAGCAGAGATAATGTATTATTTAAAAAAAACAGTTCTGTCAGTAGGAATTGAACATGCTGATCACTTTGCAGGAATACATCTTTTACTTTAACGAGTGGAAACCAGTGGGTTTTTTTTTTCCCTCAAATGCCCCAAATGAACCTAAGCATTTCTAAAGCGGAAAAGAAGGAAAAAAGAGTGGCCCCTTGCTATCATGCTAAAGTTTTCTTAGCTTGAAAGGGAGTCACCACAATGGTAGAGGAAGCTCTCAGCTCCTCTGTGCTTCCTCATCAGTAGAGCAAATTCCTTCAGACCAGGTAGGAATGCCTTGCCCCTTCAGTGGTTTGTGTGTTGTTTTTTATAGAGTTTTTCACACAGGATTTTGTACATTTGGCTACACAATAAAAGTGTCTTCTCCACTGTAACTGTACCAGACCACAGTGATATATTTCTTCTGCTCAACTTGTTTCTCCTCATTATTTTGTTGCGTTTGTATTGGAGAAGAGATTAAATGGAGAGGCTTCCCTGATGGCTCACACAATGGATGTTAGCCTCTGCCCTGATTGTGTTAAGCAAAGATGTTTCTCTGTGTCCTCCGAGATTGAAAAGAAATGGAGGGAAAGGATGCTCATTCATGACATATATGTTTATTGGTGTCAGAGCTGCAATTCCCAGGCAGTGGCATCTGTAAGGAGGAATAAGGAGAAAACATTATTTTGAAATAAGTTCTCTCCAAGGGAAAGAAAAAGAAAAACCCACTCAGCCTGTATCTGCTAACTGTATGGAACAAGCTATATATAGAGTGTGGCTATGACTGACCATGTGTTACTGTGTACTAGGGCAGGCCAACCAGAGAAAATGCCATTTCAGCATTAGCAGGATCACTGAATGGTCTGGAGCTGATGAAACACTGGTGGAACATCTCACGTAGATGTCAGGTCCCCAGCTGAGACCCTTGTGATCACAAAACACATATGGGTAGCTCTTTCCTCTTCTGTGCTTGTTTTTGTCAACACCTTGTTCCTCCCAAGACAAAATGCCCAAGTTATTCCAGGGCTTGAGAGAGACAGAGGTTGTGGTATTTCTGGTCCAGTGAGAAGCAGGAAGTCCTAGTTTCCTGTTTCCTCAGCAGTAAGAACCTTCTCTTTTTCTTGTGGCCTCTTTTTGTCTGTTTTTTTTAACCTGACAATTATTCTTCTACTTCATGTGTTCTTACTGTAGCCACCTACAAATAAACCATAAATCCCTTTTCTTGCATGGACCAAGAGCTCAGCACTTGCAGTTGGGACGTTGCAAATCCTGTGATATTTGACAGATGTCTGTGTGCTCTAGCTTGTGCACTTATGATGAAGTTCTGTGATAAAGTTAGACTTCCAGCTTTTACTGTGGAAAAATGGACCATGCATGTTGCAGCTCTCCAGAATGCAGATGAAATGTAGGACCTACAGTGCTTTTCCAGTTGCAGGTTTTCTGGGAGTGTAATTAAGATGCTCACAGTACTGTCATTCCTCTCTGCTGGGTCATTTGCCCACTCCCTGTTGAAAACTGACTCTCTAATGAGTGTGGACTTTGAGTGGATTTTTGGGTGTGATCCTGCTCTTCATCTGACTCACAGCCACAGAAGCAGCTGGTCACAAGCAAACTGTCCCTTGCCAATGCCCCTCTGTCTGTGGCTCCAGGAATGTACATGCATTGCCCTGGTTGTTACCTTCACTGCTTTTCCAGGACCTATAGATGTCACCTTACTTCTTGTAGGCATGGTGTTGCTGCAGTCATGGTGTTGCTTGGTAGTATTGCTTCTAGAGGTGGTGATGGCACTTCTGGAAACCCCAGACCTCCCCCACCCTTTCCTTTCCTTCTCTGGGGCCTGGATAAGGAGCTGAGTTTGACTCTTCCCAGAAATGGTTGTCATTCCAAATGACATTTTGCACAGGCTGGATAACAGGTTTGCGGTGTTGTGTTTTATCCACTCAACTCCCAGGATGCCAGAGCCACTCCAGGCTGAAACACAAACTCCAACCAAGCATCACACTTGGGTGAGCTCTGTGTCAGGCTACAGTGAGCTTTGTCCCACCAAGGGAGGTCTGTTTAAAGCAAAACAAAGCATCTTTTTGGATCGCTCATCAATTAGGAACATGTGGAAGAGGGCAACATAATAACAGGGTAGAACAACTTGTTAGCTCTGCAATTAACATCACTACATGTTACTTATCTCTCTTTATAGACACATAAACACATTTCAATCAGCCAACTCGTTAGAAAAATCATGACTCATATATATACAGCATAAAG
This sequence comes from Zonotrichia leucophrys gambelii, assembly GCF_028769735.1. NCBI lineage: Eukaryota > Metazoa > Chordata > Aves > Passeriformes > Passerellidae > Zonotrichia > Zonotrichia leucophrys. The sequence continues at coordinate 17,161,625 of NC_088169.1, read as the reverse complement.
ATTTCGGGCTGCTGAATACTGCTCACCATTATTCTTAGTTTATGAAAACAAAAGTCTTAATTATGCTGCCAATAACAACAGCATCATTAGCAGCCAGATGTTTTCTCCTTAAATTAAAACACACACAAAATAGATTGTTTGGGGGCTTATTTGAAACAGAGGTATGCTTAAGGAAGTTGGCACTGAAATATCAGGCTCTTTACAGGTCAGGATGACATTGGGAAGACTTTGAGGAGCTCTGCAAATCTGGCATCCCAGCCACATGCTGTCCATAGCTGTTTCTCAGCATTGTTTAGAGTAACAGAGTCATCTGATAGACAGGAATCTTATATCATCTCCCTGTCACCTCCACATCAGTGCAATAATCTAGAGCCAGAGCATGAGCTGATGACTTACACACCATCCTGGTGGTGTTACACTGTTGGTGAATGTTCATTAGCCCTGTATCAGCTACTGCCATAGTGTCCTGGTCTGGGACTGGGGTTACAGCACTGTGTCTGAATTTTGGCTGTTTTGATAGCTTGGAATGGCTCGGGGTGGCCTTGGGGCAGCCCGCGTTTCAAAGGACGAGAAGAGGCTTCAAATCTTTTCTCGGTCTCGGTGTTTATTAATTGCTTATCTAAAAGATTTTCTCTTGGCCTGACAGAGGTCTGCTCAGCAGCCAGCCATGAGCACACTCTCTCGCCCGCCGGGGCGGTCACTTATTTTTATACTCAAAGTTACGTATACAATATTTATCATTTTTCCTCAATACCTTTTACCCTTATTAACTAGTGCACTTTTAGTAATAACCAATCCCAAAGTGCCACCATCACCACAGAAGATGGAGGAGAAGAAGAAGAAGAAGAAGGACAGGACACGCTCTAATTCTTCTATCTTACTTCTCTAAACCCCCCTGTACAGAAATCTTAAACCCTGTGTTTTACTCTCTAATTAACTTATCCCTTCACCATTCACTCCGGTGAAATCCTCCTATCCTCATAAAGGTGTCGTCTCTTGTGTAGGATCAAAGTCTAGCTACTAGACACTTCTGGCAACATTCCAGGACTCCCGAGCCCCCCAAGGGTGGTCTCGGTGACTCAGCACCTCAGTCCTGAGGTGCTGAGATCCCACAGCACTGTCCTGGGCCCTGGGGCAAACTGCTGATCATGAGCAGCTGTCCTTGGCATTTCTGGACATCAGGAACTCCTGGAAAACACCCACTTCACACAGAGTGATGCTGGCTACTTCTACCTCCACATGCAAGACATTTTCCCCCTACCCCTTCCAAATCTGCCTATACCATCATGTGGATATTTAGGGGAGGGAGCAGGACGTTTTAGCTTTTCCAAAAGCCTAGTAGTGGACCCTCAAAACCTGTAAGATGGATCCCGGTTGTGCAGTTTGTGATTGAACTGGCAGAAGGCAGGCACATGCTCCATCCTTTCTGCCTCCTCTCCATTCCCCATGGCTGCTCCTCTGCACAGTATGTTTTTGTGCAAAAGTGCCATGTTGCATCCCAGAGACAGCTGTCCCCAGGTTCTTTTGCCCACCCCTGCCCTGAGGGACCCCACCTCCCTCCAAAGCCGACCTCTCTGGCCTGTTATTGTGGCACAAAGCAAGGGAAGAGGGCTCAGACACAGCTGGCTGGATCCTGGCAGGACCCCACAGTGCTGCAGGTGTGGAGGGCCTGGCTGGGGATTGGCAGCGTGGGTGGACAAGGGTTTGTGCTCCCCTCTCCCTGGTTTATCCCTCCAGGCAGAATGGTCACATTGCCAGGCTGGAGGAGCCAATATCCTGATTAACAGAGAAGGCAAGAAGCAAGTGACAGACCCCCCCCTCCCAGTGCATCTCACCAGCAGAGCAGGGACAGGTGTGTCCTCAGCTGTGCTGTCCCTGTCCCCCGCGGCAGACACACATTGCAGAGCTCGAGCTGTCCCACACCCCTCTGAGCAGGGGACCCTGCCTTGGCACGGTGACAGTTTATTTGCATTGAATCTACTTCTCCATCTTTTCCCTCAGAAGCAATTGTTTACTTGTCTCCATTGGCTCTTGCAGGGTCCAAACTTCAAAGTAAGGCTGCAGAGAACAATTCTTGTGTCTGATCCTCGTGGTGCAGCCCATTTTCCCCACTTGCATGTTACAGCACTTGCAATTTGAAGATTTATCTTTACACCATTTCTGCAGCAAGCATGGTATTTTTCCTGGTCTTTTAAGTTAAGCCTATCACTGGCTCATTTTGCTATTTACCAAATTTCTTCTGTTTTGACAACATCTTTCTGGCATTGTACAATCCATATGAAAATGCAAGTATTTGTAGGAGCATCCCTTCCTGCTTCTTGCTGCGATGCCTTTTAACACTCAACCTCCTTTTTCATGCTGCCATATCAAAATATTTACAGCCTATGTTTTGCCATCATCAGACTGTATGTTTTTAATTCAGTTTCAAAATTAAGGGCAGGGAAGATTATTATAATTTCCACATTAGTCACTCCATCCAGTTTCTTTGGAGTGAGGAGTGAATCAACACCCATTCTGACTTATGTAGGGGTAAATATATGTAATTTGAGTGATTTTTGGTTGCTTGATAAAGCTGTTTGCTGCTGTGGAGATGTGTGAGGAAATACTTGCAGTAGGCACATGCTTCTTGCCTTTGGTCCCTGCCAGTTTCAGTTTTGCAATGCCAAGTTTGATGACAGCCTGCCTTAGGATGTAAACGGGCTTTGTAGAAGGACCTAGTAGACAGTTTCCAAGGCACCATCATGTAGGGCTGGATGTTATAGCAGGGTTTACTTTGCGTCCTCCCTGTGCTGTTTGCTGAGGTGTGGCTCAGTGAGAGGATGAGGTCCATCAGCAGCAAATGCCACACTTCATCCCTGCAGTGGGAGGGGTCTCCTGTTTGGCAGCATGACTGTGGCAGTGGCATGGGTGCCTGCTGTCCCTGGTGCAGCTGGGGCTGGCACATCATGGCCATGGAATATCCAGGGAGTGTGGTGCACATGGTTACACCCCCAGGACAGACACTACTGCCATCAGGATGCCTGACTCTGTTCAGAGCTAGCATAGAAGTGAGAAAATTTTGAGTCCTGGCATGAGTTACAGCTTGTATGGCAACAAAAGATAAGCTCCCTGGAGAAGATGGGCCAAAAATGAAAATAAATTTTGCTGGGTGTTTCTGTGCTGTCAGGTTGGTTCACTCCCTGCTTTGCCCTTGGGCATGGCTCCACTCTTCACCCACGCTGTAGGTTATGAGTGTTTGCATTCAGAGCTCCAGTCAGAAACAAACCAAATATTTCTCTTGGCAGGGAAATCTCTGGGCCCCACATCGAGAGCAGTCATGAGCCAGCACACATTGTTTGGCCCTGGGATGAGGGCTGACTCATGGCATGGAGGATTGGCTAGGACTGAACTTGCCATGATCACCAGGGCTTTTGCACAAGGCTGGTGCACAACAGCACCACTGTAGATGTTAAAAATTTGGCACAACCTGGTTGCAGCAGGTCTGCTGGAGCGACGGGTCCATTATTCAGTCGCCAGCACGAAAGCTGCGGCTGCTGCTCTGCTGGAACTTGCTCTTCTGCTTGCTGGGAGAAAGCCTCTTCCAGCAGCTGAGGATGCAATCAGGCAAAGCAGATGAGTCAGGCTGATTTTATATTTGCTTTTCAGGTAGACCAAGGGGCAGCAACCGTGCCAAATTAGCAGCCCCATCTTTTGAGAGAGGTTGCAAAAGACCTGGACTTCAAGGCATGGCTTTCATATCTGAGGGCTTTTCTAATGACTTCTTAACTAATTGACTTGACTTTGGTGGGGAGACAGCTAGTGGCTGAAAAGGATTAAAACTGTTAGAAATGAACAGCTTTGAAGTGGCTCAAACCCCATTAAAATTTGGATGGCAGATTTCTTTTTAATGGTGTTTTTTAACCACTACAACCTGGTAGGGTGAGTTCTTCATGCAAAACTTTATGGATAAAAAGGAAAGTCTAGGTAAGTGAGAGTCTCAGGTCTGCTGCCACTCAGTTATTTGATAGCTGTTGGATGCCATGTGTAACCCACATATCCCACAGATTTTGTTTTCAAGAGAATATTTTGTGTTATGGGAATATTTTCCTTTTATCATATTTCTGATCTGACATAGCATGACTCCACTGTGGTGGAGCCAAATACTATATCATTTTCTGTGACCAAATGAAGCTGGCTTGGAGAAACAATCTGCTGTAGAAATTACTCCAGTTAGGACTTTTTGCAGCAAGCAAATGGTGATCCAGTTCTAAGGCTCTAAGCAAGACTGTGGCAGATGACAGCCTTTAAGTAGAGGTTATGGGAATTTTCCAAAAGAATTATTTTATCTTAGAATATGCAGATTTTTTCAGATGTAAAACATCATATGGAAACATGCTCATTTCAGCTGATTTTCTGTCAATCACCCCAAGCACCAACATGACCTTGCCTGTCAGGCAGGTTTCAAAACCTTCCTGCCAGCTAGGTTTCCTCAGAAACCTCACAGGCTTACTGCCAGCTTACCTCCCCAGGGACTTAGAAAACTGCCTGGAAGATGGCATCAAAGTAAAAACTGCAGGGCTTTTAGGGACCTCAGCTCAAGAAAATCCCTACTGAATAGTCTACCCTAAGGAAATGGACTTTATTATTTCCATACTGCCAAGCCAGCTGGCTCCTCTGACATCTTCATTGTCACTGTGGAAGGAGACTTGCTGTCAGACCTAGCCCTTCAACCAGGTCTCCAAGGGCTCTGGACCTTCCTTCTTGATTTGAATTCCCCATCCAGTTCATGGTCTGGAAGTATGTGTGTGTCCATGGTCCTGGTGTGGTTTCCACTGTGGTGCTGCCACAGCTGTGACTCTCCAAGGTCCTTAGTGTCCAAGCAGTTAGCTTGGCTGTTGCTGGAAATCTGGGAGAGGTGTTGGGCATCATGAATGAAGTTATTCTGGATTTTAGTCCCCTGAAAATGTCTGTCATTTGTCTTTTTGGCCATGTTAAAATTTTGAAAAAGCCTTGGGCTGTCTGAAAGTGTTCGTGGAGCACGTATTTGGCTTCTCATGCTGATCCACTTGTAGCTCTGGGTTCAGCAAGTATGTGCAGGAGCACAGTTTTAAGTTCATGAGCAGTTCTGCTGAGAAAAGTCAGTGTATCCACTACCTTAATGCCCAGCTTGTGCTGAGCACTGCCCTGAGCTGGGCCTGTGGGAGTAAAGTGTGTTTTCTACAGATCACAGAGCAGGTCATGGTTTCCTCGGGGGCATTTCAAACCAAGACCTGATGGCTAATGAAAGGCAAATTATATTATTCTAATTTACATGGGCACTCAGCTGCAGACCTCTGACACATGCTCAAGGAGATCATGTCTGGAACTACTTTTAATCAATCATAACTCCTGCTGGCATGAATCTGTTACAGGAACAACTTAATTAATTCAGTGCAAATGAACTTTGCAGCTACCACGTAATGAGAACAGACATTATATAGATATTCTTCATATAGCTGTGAAGACTCCTGTAAAAGCATTATCATGCCTACACTATGCACTTGGTGCTTGTGTACAGCCATAATTTCAGTAAACCAGAAAATGTCAGTGCTCTGGTCTGTGCTGTGTGTGTATCTGTACCACAGTACTGTGTATGCATATTTTATGTAGCTCTCCATCATAGCTATAGATTAAAATCTCTTCCTATTCTAAACCAAAAGTTGAAGGTATTCCCATAAATAAGATTGATTTTGTGGTTTTCTCATCTTCTTTCACAACAATTATCAATGTGAAAGAAACTTGTACAGAGCTCCTGAATGCCTCCATAGGTGAGGATCAGTGAGGGGATCTAGAGTGATGGGCTGTGGATGCATCTTTCACACACCAGGGTTACCTAATTTAGGAAAGACAGAGGGAGGGAAGAGAGGGAGGGTTGAGGGAAGGGAAGGGAAGGGGAAGGGAAGGGAAGGGAAGGGAAGGGAAGGGAAGGGAAGGGAAGGGAAGGGAAGGGAAGGGAAGGGAAGGGAAGGGAAGGGAAGGGAAGGGAAGGGAAGGGAAGGGAAGGGAAGGGAAGGGAAGGGAAGGGAAGGGAAGGAAGGGAAGGGAAGGGAAGGGAAGGGAAGGGAAGGGAAGGGAAGGGAGAAGAAGCTAAAAAGTGAAATTCAAACCCTAAAAATGCATACTAGTAGATGGGAAGATGTCACATTTCACCATTGTTTCCAAGGTGGATATGACTGGCACCCACCCAGATCCTGTGCCATTGACTAACCCATCTGCCAAGCAGAGAGGGCTTGTATAGCCTTTCTGGCAGTATTTTTTCAAGGGTGGTTTCCAATCTTACTATAAGTAATCTAGAGAATGTGTTAGTGCATTTTGTCATGCCCTCTCTGTGTTAACACCTTACTGGCCACAGGGCTATGAGAGACTCCTCACAAACACTGGCAGAGCCTTTTCTGAGTGGCCCTTAGCACAGAAGCAGAGCTGTTGCCTTGCTTTACACAGGAAAGGTTTATTCTGCTCTGAGGGCATGGGAAGCCTGGGGCTGTCACCATCCTGTTCTTGACAGCCATTTCTCATGGAAACACTCCTGCTGAAGTACACAGGGTATTTCTACCAAGAAGGATTCTTAACAGGTTTGCCAGTGCTGTGCAGGCTCATAGTAATTACAGAGACATCAGTCAGTGTTCAGAACATTATGCAAGACTCAGCCATATGAGTTCACTTGATTTTAGGGAAAAAAATCCTGTAGAAATTACTTTCAGGGTCTGTGAGTTCCAAGCATAAGGAGGGGTCCATGTTTTTCTGTGATTAATTGCATGTTTACAGTTTTACTGAACAAAACCTGGATTAACTTTGTGATAGGAAAAATGTCTGCTGAACAAAAGCGTCCAATTAACATGGCCCAATTAAAACTCTAAAAGAAATAATCTTCAGTTAACAAACACCAGATGTACTTGTCAGGGTTATCTCACTGCTGTTACATTAATCATTTATAATCTCTGTTCATTTGAGCACTTACTTGGTAGAGAGTACTATTGAAAGATTGTCTTTCTAAATATTATGCCAAAAATAACCACTTTCCTGATCTTGAAGCTGTTAAAATATCAGATTAATAAAAAGGGAGAGATATTGGGAAGGAAAGCATACTTCATGTTTCTTTAACACAAAATGACCATTTAACCTATTAAACGGGTTGAATAAAAGATATTTTACTGCTTAGAAAATCAGAAATGTTCATTGTACAGCATGTTCATTTACTGCTTTGGGGGGAAAATTAAGTTACTGATCTGCTAAAGCAGCACATGTGTGATAGGTGTAGAATTGATCTGCCAACAGAGAGATGGAGGAATTTTCTAAGAAATGTAGACCGTAGCCAAGAAGATCAAATCAAGGGACAAAAAATTCAGAGATTTACGGCAGCTTTTTTGCACCCTGGACATTCATGTCAGGTGGGTACAGAATTGCAATATCCCCTTCCAGGATTTTCCAGTCCTCTGAGCTTCAAGAGGTACTACTGAACAAAGAGACATGTCATTATTCTTCCCACCTCACACAAGGTCCCAAATGAGCAGGGCAGTCACCCTTGGCTTGAGACATCATCTGCTTTCTGCAGGAGGGGAGCACCCATGTGACTGTGTTTCTCAGCTCAGCTAGGTCAGATGAATTTGAATATTAAACCCCAACTCACAAAAGTGGCTCTTCAGTCAGTTGCTGAATGCTTCTTCAAATGTGCAGGGTGGCAGCAGATGTCAGTGGCTGCCATTTATTTTAGAGACTGAGGGTCCCCTCTGCAGTGGGCCAGTGTGTTTTGATGGGGTTTGATGTGCAGCAACAAGGCTCTGAACACACCCTGCCCAAGTCACCCCCACTGCTTTGGCCACAACTCAGCAGGTCTCCCCACTGCTCTGCTTGGGGGGACATTTGTGAAAACCTGAGTAAGGATGAAGAATTATTTCTGGAATGATTCTGGGAAATGAAACATACAAGGTCTCTGTGGTCAGAGCTCTGTTTTCCTTATCTTGTGCAGCTTGGCTGCACAAATCCAGAGCTGACCTCTTCAGCTGATGCTTCCTCATGCTCTCAGTTTGGCCATTTCCAACAGTTTCACTTAACTGCCCATCAGCCTGAAATCTTCTTTAAAGATGAGAAATACTAGATTATCTCACCTCCTCAAGAAGCTGTTATAAGAACAAAAACCAGTGATTGTGCACAGTGTGCTGGGTTTGTTTTTCCTGTGTATTGTCTGAGTTTTTGCCTGCTGCTGCTGCCCCTTGCATGAGTCCTTTACTCTGTTTTGTCCCACTCCTCGTTGCCCCCACCTTGATGGGGTGGGGAACAAGACCAAGTTTTGGCAAGAGATGGTTCAGGGTACAGATGAAATTTTGCTCATCTATGTCTATTGGCATTCTGCTTCCCACAGCAATACAGCACTATCTTGTCCATATGGACTTTGTCCTTTAGGGGAAAGATGACAATGGTTTAAAACTTATTTTATGGCTTTACATCAAGGCAGAATTTCATGTGACAGTGTCTTTTGGTGATGTGTGACATAATCACTTGATTATGAGTGAAGTGATTGGGAGCAAAGTGTATTTGCCTTCGTGGTTACTACTGATCCTTGTAGGATGGGGGACAAAGGGACTCAGCTCAGGTCACAGATGCTGTTGTATTTTCAGGCAGCATCAAATCAGCAAGACAAGCCTTCCTCCAACCAAATATATTAAAAGGTATTTTACATCCTTCTAAGGGGCTAAAAAAATACCTTGGATGACTCTTGCTTTAAAAAACAGCCGCAGTGCCTTGCGCTGAAACAAGGACATAGCAGATTGAACAGCAGCCTGAATTTGGTGATTGGTTTCTCTTTTTGGCAGAAATGGAGGTGTTGAAAATTTTTCTGATCTTGAAAAGTGCCTTGAGAGGAAAATCTGGTAGAGAGTCCAGGAGAGAAATCAGGGCCTTGAATTTGGTGGGAGGCTGCGGAATGGGGAGGGAATTTCAAGAAGCCTGGCTTGCCTGCACTTCAGCCTTTTCCCAACCTTCTGTATTTTGTGGTTGTGTTTAAGTAATTTTCTAGTGCAAGCTTATGATAATTTAATTCCTCAAATTTTTAACTAATTATAGCCTGTTATTTTAGATGACTGATGGATTAATTTAAGTTCAAGTGTGGAGAGTAGTGGTGTTTTTTATTCTACATGGCACTTTTCCAGAAGGTCATGGACAAATATATTTGTTCCTGATGTTCTCTCCCCTCTCGTTTTTCAGTATTTCTAATTGTTTCACATAAACTGAAATTGTTATAAACAACAAATGGCAATGGTAGAAAGCACTGCCTCATGCATTATGGCACAGAGAGAAATACTTTCTTTTTTCTCACTGAACTTATGCCAGTTTTAGTGGAAGTCATACATATGCAGGCAGGGAATTGGCAGAGGTGTATTCGGGAGCTCTGTTGAATCTGTGGGAGTATTTGTGTACGTACTTGTGTGCAAAAGATAGAAAGAATGTTGAAAACTGGGAACAGTATAGTCTGACAGCTGTGTGGTGACTTGTACAGTCCTAATTTAACAATTTGCTTTAAAGGACATTGTGGGATCCTGTTTTGGGATCCCATGGGACCTCCATTTGTACACAGCACACTGTAGTTTCCTCTGTCTTCTCTAATCACTGTAATGTACCAAAGTCAGCATTGCCTGGGCTGTTCATTTTCAAATGAATTTTGAAGTGAATATAGTATTAATACAAATTACAAATGGACAGCACTGAAACCAGTCTTCTGAGTTTTGGTGGGACAGCAGTGGCTATGGTATTACACATTGCCCCCTTGTATTCATGCCTGAAAGCTGTAAGCTAACTTGAGAAGCTACACCTAAATTGCTATCACAAATCATGGATTAAAGCGCTGAGCATTCTCCCTGTGCCTCACATGGAACCCTCATGCCCCAGCTCCTTTCCTGAGCCCACACTTTAGGTGTGGTTGAGCTTAGGATGAACAGGAACTGCTTGCACCTGGTGGAACAGTTTCTTGCAGACTTCCTACAGATGGAGGCAGACACCTCTGGTTCTTTGGCTCATTTGTGAGTGTTTCCTTTATAACAGTGGTGAATAGGAATATCTTTTTTGCAAAATGAAGGTTCTAATCTCAGCAAGTGAAGGATTTTAGGTCTTTGACATGCCCCTATGATTACCATGGCAAACTCTGATCCTGCTTGCCACACATTGCTTGCTGTTCTCCCCAGTCCTGCAAGGCCAGAATTGCTCGAGTCTATGAATTATTTAGACCTATTGGATGATCATATTTTCTTTTTGGGAACCAGTTTGATGTAAAAGGAGAAAGTGCTCTTGTAGCTCATGCTGTGTTAAAGCCAAGTCAAAGGTGATGCCAGGGCAGGTGGTCCTACCTCACTACCTTCTCAATTTTTCTGCTACATTCTTGCTGCTTGAGGAGCAATTGAGACTCTAGTTTGACACAGAAATCAGAATAAACCTGTGTGATCAGTTCTTTGACAATCTCATTGTGCGAGGTTACTTCCCTTTAGATCCCAGGGAAGACTTGGTGTCTCTGTACTGCCCCCTCTTTCTTCTACTGTACTCATTCATCATTTCTTCTCCACATGCTGTAACACCACTGAGCAGGGAAACTGAAAGAACATGTGCTTCAACAGTGCCCTAGAAACCTAGAGTGAGTTTTACTAATCAAAGAGCAACAGAAAAATGTTGGGAATTCAACAAAGCGAAGCCCCAGCAAGAATGTGAAGACTATGAATAAGAATTCACTCTGCTAAGCCATCCTGAACCCAAATCTTGATTTGTTTTTACTTTTCCAAGAGATGTTTCCATTCTTTGGTTGCTTGCAGTTATCACAAAGGGATCTGTACAGCCTTAAGCAATAAGGCAATGTTAAGAAAGAAAGCAAAACTACTGAGACTGCCAACTTGCAGTCAGACATCTAAGGGGTAATTAAAATGCAGTCCTTCTGGATAGACAGTGTGTAAGAACATTCCATTATCATACCAGTGGAATAGAATCTTCTAGGGATATAAGAACTGTGACAGTGAGTGCTGCACATTGTCTGTGTCCCTGTTTCTGGCAACAACTGATATTGGTGGGTTTTCAATACAGCACAGAGCATGAGATGAACACAGCACAAATCATTGCGTGCAACAGCATTTCCCATTGGTAGCAAGAGTAAAGTCACTGTTTAACCAAAGGTTTTATAATAGTTTTTCTGAGGGGTTTTTTTTGGCTGTAAATTGAAGCCTCATAATTTTTTTGTAGTCCCTATTTTTTTCTTTTTTCCCCCAAGCTGAAAGTTTTTCTGCTTGTGAAAGTATTAACTGCATAGGCAATCAAAAGCTGCTAATAAAAGAATAAGTATATACATTTTACAGACAAATAAAATGCACAGATGAAACCAATCTAAGTAGCAGATTGTAACTGTACCTTCAGCATTGCCAATTTGTGTATCTATAGGTAACCAATTCCTTTTATTCCCCATTATAAGCATAATTGTTCTGATCAACAGAATAACTTTTATCTAAAACCAGAACGGTAAAAAAAAAGCTTTTAGCTGTGCACATTATCAGGAATTTAAAAGACCTTTTAAAAAGTACATTTTATCCAGCTGTATTGCATGAATAAAAGGAAAATTATTTATAACTTTCTCTTTTTTATTCATTGCCTTTTCTTCTTTTTGGTATATCAAAAGCACCTTCTTAAATTTTTGTTTTCATTTGGTAAGATTAAGTGTTTGATTTTTTAGTTTGGTTTTTTTTGGGGGTTTTACTGTTAATGTTGTTTCTGAAGTTCTGTGCTGTGTCCATGTGCTCATAAATTTATTCATTCATTTTTCAGACAGAGATCCATTGGCACATGCCAGTGTTAGTCTTAAAAAACAAAGCTTACTGTGCACAGCATCAAAGTGTGTCCATAACAGCATTAACCAGGGCCTGAGTGTGAGCAGGGGGATACAGCTCTGCCCTGGCTCTGGCCAGCTGTGACCAGGTCTCTTCATTTATTCTTCACTTTCCCTGAGTACCTCCCTGTCAGTACAATGTGATGATTTCCTAATGTAAGTGAAGTTGGATTTGCTGCCTTAGGAAGGGTATGAGGCAAGCAGGGCCCCACATGATCAACTGTGGCACAGGCAACCATCACACTGGATTTCAGACTTACTTGGTCCATTGAAATAAAAGTGTACTTCACAAGGGCAATATTGCTGACACAGCAGAACACAACTATATCAACTTGCTCCTTTTAAGTTCTCAGTTTCCTTAATCATTTCAAGGTGTAGAAATAGCATTCTTCTTTTTTTTTTTTTTTCTTTTAAATTGGTTCTGTGAGAAGGTCTGAATTTTTCAGGAAACTCTGTAGCACCATGGCATGACATGGTCAGGGAGCCCAGGTCATTGTCTGTCCACTTTGGATAAAAAAGATTTGAAACTGTTTTCTCAAAAGGTTTGCTTTATCAAAATGATGGGAGCCTGTCCTGGACTGCAGGGCCTTTTCTGGGAGGCAGGCATGCATCTGATCTGCTTTCCCACCCCTCTGTCAATCGACAGTGGCGCTTTGCTGCTCGGCACCGTTACATTTCTGGCAGCAGAGACAGAGATAGCTGCAGGTTTCCCTTGAAGTCTGTCCAAGTCTCCTTTGGCCAGAGCCATGAGCTATGCACAGAGGGATCTCTGGGTCCCTAGGAAACAGAGTAAGCCTGAAACATTCCTCCAGAATTTATTAACTTTTTCTGCAGCTTGACATTTCTTTAGTGGCTTGGCCCTCCTGGATTTCACACTGCTATCTTTACTGGCTGCTCAGAACCTTTATAGTTTTGTGGTTAACATTAATAACAGAGTATAGAAATATCTGGTTTATATTTGAAGTCTTTGAATAAATCCAGATGACATCTGTGGGTACCAATCCCCTCCCTGGCACCAGCACAGGCTGCTCCTGGGTGGCTGCTCCTCCTCTCTGTCCTGCCCCAGCACCTTGGCAGAGATGCCTGAGTGCACACCTGACGCTGGGCCCTCAGACCATGCATGTGCACCACAGCTCTTGTCTCCTTCTCCTGTGAGCTGTAGAGCTTTGTTCTCTCTCCCAAGGGTGAGGTGTGACAGCTCACACCTGTTTGCAGGAAAGGATTCCCACCTGTTGGCACTGCCAGGACCTCACCTCCTGTCACACACACAGACCTGGGCCACCCCTGCCTGACAGCAGGCATGGTGTGAGCTCTCACATGGGGCCACTTCTGTGGTGAGAACTGGGAACACAGGATGCTCCCACATAAACTTCACTGCTGCTTTTTTTTGCTTATTGCTCTTTTCTACTGTGTGAAGTTTGTTCCTTGTCAATAAGAAAGAACTCTGACCACAGAAGGAGCGAGTTTATCAGGGGATGTATCTGACCAAGTCCATGGTGTCTAGATGATGAGAAAGTTCACAGAAATATCTCAGCTCCTCACTTCCTATTTTCCATTACAATTATTTATCAGTTGGTCTTCCCCTGAATAGTAAAGGAATTACAGAGGTTGCTTTTAAGTTTAAAAAAAAACCCTCAGCCATGCAATTTTTCAGCATAAGCCTGAAAATTATAATTACAGCATTAAATTCTGTCATTCCAGTCCTATATTAACTCTGTTGGAAAAATTGTATCCAAAATGCTCATAGGAAACTGATACTAAACTCTTTATCTCCATTCATTTCAAAGGGTAGCAAATCTGTTTATGTATCATATCCTGGTTTCTGTAGCAGTTTCTCTCCCAGAATACTGACCAAGCTTAGGAGCAGTGATTATTTTCCAGAGAGGGAAATAAAATTAAGGCAAATCTTTGCAACAAATTTACTGCAAGTTTGGATCAAATCATGTATATTCCCCAATGATGTTTCGCACCCCATATTGGAATGGTCTGTTTTCTGCTCTGGCTTTTGTGAGCCAGTCCTCCCCCCAAAAGGCAATGTTTTCATTTAATAGCCAAAGAATGAGTTGAGGAGGGCAAAGGGTTCCTTGATAAATGGAAGGCAATATGCTTCAAGGGAGGTCCTGCAGTGATTTACAGCAGACAGCAATAGTTAATAGGCCAACATCAGCTTTCTACTTCTCCAATAAATGTGTCGGGTTGGAATGCAAGCGTGCAGCCCCACTGTCAGCTTTATGGCCCAAGGAACTTACACTATTGAAAGCACAACAGCTTTCTCAGCCCACTTGTGTTGGCTGCCAAACTTTCTCCTTGATCAGTCTCTTCCCTTGGTGACCCTTCTGAGGCTTGTTATTTTCTGGGCTCTGTTCTGATGTCTCTGCATTGGTTGTGCTCAGGCCAGCGGGTCTGTGGCAGAGAAAAGGATGTGGAAGAGGGCTGTGCAACAGCTTTTGTGTCTGCAAACAAAGGTCAGGGATTGCCACAGCTTTCTTGGAGCTTTCTTCAGGTGGTGTGTGTGCATGCATGTGTTTTTGGGTGCCAATGCTCTTGTTTGCTTAGTTTGAGTAAGAAATTACCACAACTGCTTGTGAAAATGCTAACAGGCAGCATAGATTATGCTGAGAGTCAGACTCTATTTTTCCATGCTTCTTTTGAGAGGTAGGTAAAATCCTTTAAAATCTCTCAGAAGTGTTCTCTTTTTTCATGCTCCAGTGGCCTGTGATGCTATTTCTCATTGTGTGGTAGGGCATGTGAACTTGTGTCTCTGGCATCCCCCTGGCTGTCAGTGGCTGCAGCTGCTGAAGAGGCAATGCCCCTGAAATGATCACTCCTCCCATGTCTGCACTCTCTTTGCCACTGATTCTCAGCTGATTAAGGCTCATATCAGTGGAGAGGGGCATGCTGAGCTGGATCTTGTGCATTAGCAGAATGTGGGAAGAAGTATAAAGGGAATTAGAACAAGGAGGTGGACATGTCAGAGAAGGATTCTTTTTTCTGGAAGTTCACCAGTGAGGTGAGAGAGCACAGTCTGAGAACAACAGCAGCAAAAGTCAAATAAGGCAAAATAAATGCTTGAGTTCAACTGGCAAGCAAAAGTGCTGTAAAAACATCATGCACATGACAAAGTTGTTGACTGTTCCCAAGAACAGTGTCACAGCTAATTGTCTGGGCTGGTTCCTACATACCAGTGAATCCTCCACCTGCCCATCCCACCTCTGCCCAGGTGTAATCTAATCTGAGGGCTTCCCTGGGATATCTGCTTTGTGTAGAGACTGAAAATCTGAAAATGTCCATAATCCCCAAAACAAAACCCTACTAAAGCACCTCACTGCATTTCCCAGCTTTCCCTTTTGAGAGCAGGTAAAGTGCAGCATGGAGCTCAGGGACCAGGTGCACTGCTGGGTGTTTTGTTCAGGCCTTCTGGTGATGGGACAGGACTGGGAATGGTGGGCAAGGGAGAAAAGATATGAAATTCAGCCAGTACTTGTGAGGATGGTCTTTCTGCACCAGTACAAGCTCTGTATTTGGCTGTCTTCAGGGTTTTGATATTGGGGGAAGAGATGTTTTCCTGTGGGGAGCAGGAGCAGATGAATTTGACAGCTGCTTAAAGTGGAGCATGCATTAATTTTTAAATTGTTTCATAATTCATTATTTTTAGTCTATCAAAAAAAAACCCAAACCCCAACCCACGTTGTGCCCACAGATACACTGTTATATTGATCATAGATGGTGAATTACCAGAAAACAAAATCTACTATGTCTTACTTCCTGAAACTCATTGTCACTGAAATTGAAGCTAGAATAAAGGAAGGGGGGAAATATATAAAAATACTGTTCAACTTATTAATGAGGTCGGATTTTCTGATGGGAAAAATTCACAGGGTATGGAGGAGGGAACACAAGCTTCATTTTCCTGTTTGTAACCTCTTCACTACATAAAATCACTCAGGAGAGATGTTTGGTAGTGACACAGAGACCCTTTCTTGCTCTCTTCATGTATCCCCTGCCTTGTCTGCCCTGCATGCTGTTTGTTGTAGCCTCTGAGGAGATTGGGTTTTTCTGCCCTGAGGAAAAAGGGAATTCCTTACCTCAAGTGCATTTGCACTCAGAGATGACCATGCTGGGCAGACATGTGCCTTTGTAGGCACAATTCATTCAGAAATATTGTTTTGAATCATGGCTTTTAAAAAGTGTTTTCTCCTGTCCTTGGTGCAGCTCAGCAGTGACTCAAGCAGGATTCTGCTTGCAGCAGAGACACTGCAGTTCTGGGAGAGCTCTTGGAAGAGGACTGATAATTGAGCAAAACCCAGAGAGAGAGGGAACCTCTCCTTTCCTCATGAGGAATTTTCTAGGCTTCAGTGTACGCTTGCTGGTACTGCAGTGCCCTGAGGACATGCAGTATCTAGGACTTAATGTGGAGCTGTATGGATTAATAACTGTTCAGTTTTCTAATGTGGCAGTGTGAAAAAAAATAAATCCTTAATGGGGATTATTGTCTTGGTTGTGTAAATACATAGTTAGCTATACTTAAAATGCATTTTATCAGCCTCTTTGGAATCATTGCATTCTCTCATGTAAATATGTATTTAGGGCATTTTTAAAATGCAGGTTTTTGCCCTGATTATGTAAATATGCTTGTACACTAAAAATGGCAATTTCTTCTTTGCCCTCCAAGTCTCCCCTTTTTTCTTCTTTAGAATATGTAAGTCAATTTCATGCTTAAGAAAGTGAGAAGTGCTAGTACAGAATGGATGGGAATATTTAGGGCAGGTCCTAGGCAGCCCTTCTCAAAGAGCCTGTCAGTCCACCTAATAGAGCTATCTCTGCATTCCAGTCCTTGTTTTTGCTGAGCCCGTTCATTAACACTGTCAGAACTACCAGACTGGAAATTACTAGGCTGGCATTTTGGGCACAATCGACACATTTTCTGTACCTTGTGAACTGCAATACAAAGCTTTCTTTATAGAAATATAATGTTCTGCTAATGACAGTATAGATAGTAACCATAAATTTCATTCCTTTACATCAGAAAGAATTTGGATTCCTTTATCTTGTCTTCACTCCTATTATTCTCTTTTTTTCAATATTATCGTGAGTCAGTTCATTTTGATTAATCATATTAGTCAAATTTCAAGAACAAAAGGAGCCAGTTTTGACACCTGGGTGGAAATAATTTCATTTTTCTTAGCTGTCTGAAAGTATGTAAGATGTCCTCTAGAGACAATGAAGAAAGACCAGGACTTCTGAAGAGTGAGCCAGCCCATCCTGAAGTAGGTGAGATGGACTCTGCTGGGGAGTTAGGTGTTTCTTTTGACTACAGAAAGAACCTAGGCCAAACTTTAGGGCAGGTGAAATAAATCCTGTCATTTCTGCTCACTCAGCTTTATGGTGCCTTAACTATGTATAGGGGCAAGGACTCCTCATGGCTATCACATGGGAGGATTCCTTTGGTGGTACATCCAAATGTCCTGGTCTCTGACAGTCCAGAAGAGCTACAACATTAGATTGCAAAGTGTCGCCCATGTACACCTGGGTTTCCTTCCTTCCTTCCTTCCTTCCTTCCTTCCTTCCTTCCTTCCTTCCTTCCTTCCTTCCTTCCTTCCTTCCTTCCTGGATCTTGACCTTGATTTCACCCCAGGACGCAGTGAGAAAGTTTCCAGGGGTTTGGGAATTATTCTGAGTCCCACTGCTGACAAGCCAGCAGCTGGTTTGGGTTGGCACTGTGCTGCAGAGAGAGCTGTGTTTGCACAGTGCTGTCTCTGCCCCAGAATTCCCATGGGATCCACGCTGGAGCAGCACAGGCAGCTCAGCTGCTCTGCCCACAGATAACTGAGTGCACTGGAGTTTGCTACACTGGTTGGAGACTTCATAACCTGTCCTGATGTGAGAGGAACTTTTGGTATAGCCTATCGGCTCCATTTCAGTGCTGACCAGGTGATCTCAAGCTAAAAACTGAGGCACTCATCCCATCCATCCCATAGCCTGTCCTGTATACCTGCATGCTTTTTCTGCTGTATTTGGCCTGGTTGCTAACATTCCATCTCTGCTTTGAACATATGGGCTATAGAGGGAGGGGAGAAATTTATGGAGAGAAGGGAAAAAGCCAAAACCAGGAAACTATGAAAATGTTTATTAAGAAAAAGCAACAACCAAATTCTTATTAAAAAGAAGAAAAGAAAACCTACATTAATATGTTCTTTAGAGACAGGCTTTTCTGTTGCTGGCATGTTTA
Organism: Zonotrichia leucophrys gambelii; assembly: GCF_028769735.1. Lineage (NCBI taxonomy): Eukaryota > Metazoa > Chordata > Aves > Passeriformes > Passerellidae > Zonotrichia > Zonotrichia leucophrys. Next base: position 17,143,527 of record NC_088169.1, on the reverse strand, counting down.
TTCACTGGGGTTTTCCATCATCATTTCCATGTGGTGCATTCTGATTGCTCACAGTTTTGTGGCTTTCTATCCAAGCCTCAGATAGCAAACATTTAATCTCAGGAACTCCCTTTCTGTTCTCTCATCTTCCAAATAGTATTGAGTGAATTATGGTACAAGTTAAATAAAATTTTCTTTGCATGGGGAAGGGAAAGGAGGGACAACAACTGACTGCATTTTGAGCCCTGCAGGCAGATCTTTAGCTGGTGTAAATTTTCACAGCTTCAGTGACTTTAGCAGAGCTCTTAGCAACATCCAGTGGCTGAAGAAATACCTCCTGGTTTTTGCTTTCTCTGTTGAAGGCCTGCTGGGAAGCCCAGCAGGATGAGACAGAAAGAACAAGAGTGGTGACACAAAATGGTTTCTGTCATTTTAAACAGAAGATCAGTGATGTAAATGCCTTCATCCTGGAACATTTAATTTTTGGTCACTGTCAACTGTTGTCACTGAATCAAGTTATTCTGCAAAATGGGGCATCCCCATACTCTGATGAATAGTATTTTGACCAGAAAAATGCGCAGGGAATTTTTTTTTTTTTTAAATATGAGAATGGTGGGTGATGAAGAGGCTTCCTTTTAATTTGTTGTTTCTTATAGGTTGCAGACTGGAAATTACGCAAAACTGTAAAGCACCATCTTTCATAAACAAATCAATGCTTGCTTGAAAAACCCTAGACATGAGAAAACCAATTACTCAATGGAAGAATCTTTCTGTTGGCTTGGTGGCCTTTGGATGAGTTCAGAAGAATCTTTTCAGAAGCAGAACATTCAGGATGATAACTTTCCTTGCTTCAAAAGAGAAAAATTGTGGTTGCCATGGGAGTAAAGACCATTCCATTTGAATATCAGCTGCTAATGTCCTTGGAAATGTGCCCTTCAGCTAGCACATGTGCTTGCTTTACTACACTGATGGTCTTATTTCTGGTAGCTTGAGTTCAGATACCAGTGGGGAATTCAAGCTTATTTTTGCATTCAGGTACATTGCTTCCAGAATTTTAAATCTAACTGCTAGAAAGTTGTTTCATCCTGGGAAAAGGCCTTCTTTTAAAACCATTACCACCCAAACCAGGGAATGCACTTTCAGATTTGGTGATACCTAGGCTGGTTACTGGTTGATAAATCTTACGATTTTCAGGATATATATATTATGTAATAATAAACTATCTGTACATGAATTTAAAATGCTACGTTTAGATGCCTTTGAGTCTCTGTGGAACAGTTCTTCAATGGATTAGAAGAACCATTATTCAATTTATTAATGGGAACACTGCAGTGGTAGTGGTGAACTGGACAGCAGGTTTAGTAGATTTACTTTAGCTTTATTCTTATAAAGCATCATTACAGTGTAGGGCTCAACATCACAAATTTTTGGTCTGCAATAACTATGGGTGACCTAAATCTCTAAAAGTTAAGCTAAGAGTATTTCTCAAAAAGGAAAGGGAAATGTATTAAGGAGATGTAACAAGAGAGCCCAGAGAAGGAGAATTATGGATAAAACATGCTTGAAGAAGTCCATGTGTGGCAATAGTCATTGCTCAGGTTCAAAGAGACATCTTTGAGCATCCAGTATCTTTTTTATTTGCTGTCTTTGTGAGGATGTTTGCTGCACTTTATGGAAATGCAGGCTACTAACAAATTGCCTTGAAGACACATTCATTGAATGGATCTATGGACATTTACCAGGGGGCAATGAATGTTATTACTAAAGACAATCAAAGCAAATGCAAGAGAACAGACCATTCTGTGCCTTTGCTCAAGACCTGGTGGCCTCAGCTTCAGGCTGCTCATAGCAAGGGGCTCAGATTATCAAGCAGCCCCCAGACCAGCCTAGTCTCCTGGCCAGACACATGATACAGTGCATGTAGGCCACCTCTTCCCCAGCCACAGCTCTTCTTCTGAGCTAGATAATTAATTATCTGGTCATTATTTGATCTTTGGAGTATGTAAGAGACTGCAGAGTATCAATGTCTTCATTTGCAAAAGTTCCTCTTAGGCACAGTTCTGAGTATCACGAAAAGTTCCTGTAACTATTGACAACACAACTTTGACAGTCAAAATTCAAAAAGCTTATTGTTTTCATTAGGTTCAGTAGGATGTGGATGGTCATTACCAGGGTGGGTAGGAAGGGGGAAAGGAATATCAGGATTTTTTCCTGTTGCTTTTCTTGGGACCTATTCATAGAAGTAATTGCAAGGCATGCAATTTATGTTTCTGTCCTCTGTATGGCAAAAATGTAAAGGTTTTCTAGGGAAAGGAATATCACACAGTGACTGGAGCAATTAAAAATCAGGATTCCTTTGTGGGAGGTATCCTGCCCGTGCCAGGAGGGGGCTGTATGGCTGGGACTAGGTGATCTTTAAGGTCCATTCCAAACCCTTAACATTCTATGATTCCACGATTCTACCTCTGACTCACTATTCCCCTGCTGGAAGTTACCAAAAAGGAATCTGCTAAAGGGGCATCCAGCCAATGCCAGAGGAGGGCAGTGAGTCTTTGAGTCTTACTGAACATCTATTAAGCAGTTTGAGATTGAAGAAATGTTTTATACAGATGAACAACCAGTTTGTGTGTTCCTGTATATCATTAGACATCAACAAGATCTTCTCAAGGAACAGGGGAGCTCAATTTCACTTGGCAATTTACCAAGGCTGCTCCTTTCTCTGTCTAATCCCAAGACCGTTGACTTTTTAAGTCTTCTGTTTAATTCTGCTGGGGCTGAGAAGTAGAGTGCTGGTTCTAGCTGTGCCCATGCCTGTGCCACTTTCATGGTTGGAGTCATGGGGACTGACTGAAGCTACTCACAGAGATCAACAGAGAGTGAGAAATGTGAGTTTTCTGCATAAATGTGAGGAATATTGTGTTACCTCTACCATGTCTGGGGGGCGCCCTCTCCTGGCATGGGATTGGACTTGTGGGACCTTTCAAAGTCCAACCCAAAATTTTCTATAATTCTATGACATTTACTTGCCACTTGAGTTTGGACAGGGTTTTCTGCCATTTGAGCTATAAACAACTCCTGTGCAGGAAACATTAGCCAAGAGCCAGATTAACTGAATTGATAAATCAGCTAGAGTATCATGTCAGATAAACACAGCGAATCCTCATTCTAGCTGTTTTCACACACAGTATTCACACTGATCTGGTTGGTAGGTGGTGATTGCCCATCTGTGATACCTGCTGGAGAAATTTTTTTGGAATAATGCCACTGTATTAGAAGTAAAATCCAAAGATGTGGGTAATGGCTGCTAACAGGTGTCTGTAAAATCTAGGAATTGAGCCAGACACTGTAAATTTGGGAGCCAACCTCATTTGTACCAAACTGTTACAGAAATCTTGAGCTAGATTATTTAACTTTTGGATTTAAGCATTGGTTTTATGTTCAATCATTGCTCAATGATGTCAGCTGAAAATGAGGGAGGAGTTGATCACAAAGTGTTTCTCATTGGGTAAAAGACAGTAGGGCTCTGAGTGTGCTAAAAAGAAGCAGCTCCCATGAAACCCCCAAGGATAGTGTGTGCATGCAGCTGGAGGGAGAGCATGCCAGAAGGCATTAAGCAACTGCCAGAAATTTCAAGAGCTAATAGAGACTTCAACAAGAGGAAAACTTCAAAATGTTTGATCTCGTTTGGACAGACTCCAAATGGTAATGCTTACCTGAGCTGATCTTCGCCATTTTCCCTCAACGTTGATAGAAAATTGCTTGTAAAAGCCAATTTTGTAGAACAGCTTGTTTGGAGAAATGCAGTTGTTTGTACGTTAAATTCTAACCAGACCAAGTGTAGCTGGGGTCCCTGAGCCTGCAGTCTCCAATGAGCTGGGTTGGAACCAGCCACAGGAGACAGTGAGTGCAGGAGGGAAATGGATGGCAGACTGAGTGTGTCCTTAGTGAGGTGGGAAATAGGCACACCCCTGGAAGTCATCTTGTCTCCAACTCTAGCCAGAGTGGCAAATGCATTTTGAAAACCACACAAACACAGCAGGAAAACAGTTTCCTTTGGAGAAACTTCAGAGAGTTGGCTCTCAGTAGGGCTTTGAACAACTGATGGAGCAAATTTTGTGTGCAGTGGGTATCTGACTGGGAATGACAAGTTTTCTCTTCCAAATTATAGGCAGGAGGGTGATGTCATGCTATAATAAGGCATGCAGACATGCTGGGTCAGACTATGTGGCTTCCAAAATGTAGAAAGAAAGATGCAAACATGAAGGGCAATGTACTCCACTGGAATTTTTATTCCAGAAACAAAGACATGGTACTTTGCCAATGTCCTAAAAGCAACTGCACAGACGTGAGACCTTTCAGATTTAGGCAGCATTATCTCAAATCCCATTTGAAATGTTTTGCTGATTGTTTCTTTTACCATTTCCCCCCAGAAGATTAACTTGTGTTTGGGTCCTCAGAAGACGCTTTTGTGAAGCTGCTAATTGCAGAGCTGAGGAAAACGGGTCACACGGTACACTCAGCACTTCCTAATTAATACACAACAGCAATGCTGGCTGCAAATTCAGCTCTGGCTGGCTGAACGCTAATGACAGCACCTACTATAATAAGCCAACAGTAGTACAGAAAGCGAAACAGCCTGTTAGGACCCCAAATGGGCGATGAAAGTTCTACATCTTTTAATGTAATTGTGTAATGGCACAGACTGGCACTCAGCCTACCAGCGTCCATTTAATTAGTAAATAAAACACTCTGAAGGCCTTGGCTATATCACGACACACTTAGAAATCCATCTGAAAGTTCTTGGCTGCATCCAATAAACCCAACCAAAACTTTATAGCTGACAGTAAAAGTCCTCGTCTGAAAGTGCATGGGAAGATGTGCTTCATTTCTGCATTTCTTTAATTTTAATGCATGTCTTTTGAGCATTTCCACTGCTTGTCCATATGTTTAGAGGACCTTTATTTTCACTATATTGGTTTTGAGTCACTCTCTTGTGATGTCCACATCTCAGTCTGTGACTTATATAGAAGGCAGCTGTGCTGCCCTATGGGTTATGCAGTTCACAAAAGGCAGCTTCTGTTGAAGGCTTTGTAAAGCTGCAGAGGGGCCATCTGAAATGCTTTTTTTGATCAATTCTGACAAAAAGCATTGGCTGGAGGATATTGCCAGCCCAGAACTTGTTACTGTAACTAGTTGAAACAATATTTTTTTCTGCAATGTTTAAGCCTGTGTTTTCTTTTAATCTCTAAAAAATTTATTTGACCTCTGTAAAAATTCTATTGTGAATTTAGAAGACATTTAGCCACAAACCTCAAACATGTTTTATGTTGTGTTCTTCTGAACCATAAGCAAAACTGTTTTGCTTTCCTTCCCTCAAAAATGCTGACCCTGAATAAATAGCTCACCATTCTCTTTTTTTGTCTGTGATCTAATTAATCTGCATTTTCCCCTCAGTACCGTGCTGTTCCTATACTTCTCCTGGGCTGTTTCCCACCACGCCCTCGGCAGCATTAGCCATAGGGAGGATCAGCACAACCATCTCCTGTGGCTTCCCCTCCTGGGCAGGGCAGGAGCTGGAGCATGAGCTGGTGGTGCCTTCTTCCCAGCTCCAGGCAGAGAGTCACTGCTCTTGCCAGTAGCTGCAATAGCTGATTTTCTGCTGGAGAGATCCCTGGGCACCACGCCTCTATGGAAATGGCACAACTTTGGCTTGGGAGATGTTCCAGTCAAGGACAAATGTTTTCAGCCGTAGTGTTTCTCCTACCATTAGCAGCATCCCTTTGTGATGGTCATGGTGAGTTACTCTGCCAGCCCTGGGAGGCCTCAAACCTGCTCCCTGGGGAGCTTGGTGACATGTGATCCTGTGAGCTATACATTTCAGATTTTAGGGTATAGTTGGAAAAGAATGGTTGTCATAGGATCGCAGAATGGTTGAGGTTAGACAGGACTTCTGGAAGACATCTTGTCCAATCCTCCCTGGTCAAGATGGGACCAGCCAGTTGCCAAGATTCTGTCCAGTGGCTTTCAAATAGCTCCAAGAATGGAAACTACAGGGCCTGCTTTTCCACCAAGTCATATTTAAGGACTATGATATTATGGCACTATGGCACAAGTCAGGGGAGGCTTAGGTTAGTTATCAGGGAAAAGTTTTCCACCCAGAGGGTGGTTGGGCACTGGAAAAGCCTCCCCAGGGAAGTGGTCACAGCACCAAGTCTGTCTGAGATCAATAAGTGTTTGGACAATGCTCTCAGATACATGATGTGATTCCTGGGGTGCCCTGTGCAGGTCCAGGAGCTGGACTCAGTGAACCTGATGGATCCTTTCCAACTCAGCATATTCTGTGATTCTATGATTTGAAAGGCAGATTCACCAGGAAAGGGGTGTGAGGGAAGGTGGAGGGAAGAGGCCACTGAGTCTTTCCACATGCCAGCAGCTTTGCACTCTGGTGCTGCAGATGGTGCAAGGGTATTGATGTCCCACTGTAACACAGCAGACACTTCCCAACAAGGCTGTAGGGAAAGTTAGAAACTACTTTCAGAGACTGTGACTACATTAGCAAGTAGCACACTGCAAAAGGGGAAGACCAGTTGGTGCTGAGAACTGATATTATCACCACATACACTCTGACAGTTTACTATGAACTAACTCTAGTTTAGTACTGGGGAGCTGCATGTCCATTCGTGGTCAGAGAACACTGAGTGCACTCTTGGGAGACGTCTTCCAAATTAATTCCAAGGTAGAAAATATCCAGTTCAAAATCTCCCACTCTCTGATGTGACCCAAAATCTGTCAAGTGAAAATGACAGGTAGATTTGCTTCCAAACCATATTCTTAATTTAAAAAACAATAAACAATAATGTAGATGAACCCAGAGAGGATGGCATCTCTTTTAGATGTGTTAGGAGACAAGAGAAGACACAGACATTGCTGAAGTTTTCCCTTCGGTGGATGACCATTCTTTTTGGATTTTTTGGTTTGCTTGTTTGCTTATATTTTTTACTTTATAGGAGGTTATGATTGTCTGAAAGTGAAGAGGTCAAAATGCTGGTTGCTTGGGAGCAACGTTCCTAGGAATCTGGCTGCTGTAAATTAAAACTATGTCACCATTGCAAAGCAAGGAATTCTCAAATAGGCTGTAAAAATAGACACAAGGCATTAGTAAAACAAGTATGAATTGAGGCCATGCTGTTTGCATCCTTCAAACTCACCCCTGTGGTCTATAGAACTTGGAGAATCTCGCTGTCAGATAACCGCCACATGCTGTGCATTGTATATAACTGGAGCGGAAGAAAAATGAGACAGGCACGCCCTTTGTGACTTGCATTTCTTAAAAAAATATTTCTCACTCTTGGTAATAAAAACTTAGAAGTTTGAGGATTACATCTGCATATTGTTGTAGTGTTGCTGACTCTTAAAAGAACATGTAAACAGTTCCTCATATATATATATATTTATGTAAATATATCCTTTCTGTAATGCATATGAGATAGATAGATAGATAGATAGATAGATAGATAGATAGATAGATAGATAGATAGATAGATAGATATAAAACTACTACAGAATAGAGGGACTCATTTTTAAGTGATAAATAGGAGTCAAACTGCCTCAGCTTCTCTTTGATGTCTGTGTTTGACAAAGCACTTTGAAATTTTCACTGTTTCTAGATTAGGTCGTTCTGTATGTTCTGTTATATAATCTGTAGTCAAGTAAAAGTTTTCAGTTGCACCTTGTGGCTTGCCATAAAGAATTGGTAAAGAACTGAAGCTAGAAACTGAAAGAAACAGGTTTAGATTAGATACTAGGAAAAAATTCTTTTACTATGAGGATGATGAGGCACTGGAAAAAGTTGCCCAGAGAACTGTGGATGCCCCCATCCCTGGAAATGTTTAAGGCCAGGCTGGATGGAGATCTGAGGAACCTGGTCTATTGGAAGATGTCTCTGTCCAAGGCAGAGGGATGGAACAAGATCATCTTTAAGGTCCCTTCCCAACCCAGGCCACTCCTTGATTCTATGAGCCCATGAAGATCCTTCCTTGCTGCCATGGGAGTGAGGATTTCAGCCACAGTATTTAAGGACGCTTAAGGAACAACATCAAAGGTTGACACACAACTGAAAGAGTCTCCTTTGGTTTTGTTTTTCTTTTTTTCCTTTTTTTCCTCTCAAGCATTTTCACACTGTTAAAAGACAGGGGCATATGCTACCTAGGCTTTGCTGCTGTAATATTTTCAGTCATAGGAAAAGAGCAGTATCTTGATTGTTGAATCCCACTGGACAGTAAATTAACTAAAAGTTAGTTAATAAAATCCACACTTCACCATTTGTGTGGCAAGCTGCCATTTAAAAACACTAATTGGAGCTGTCTATCACTGCTGTGTTTAATCTTTCTGAATTCTGAAAATGCTGGCCCTCTTGGGATGCTGGATGGCCTTTTTCCTGGTGCTCTGAATCCCCTGCAGAATATGAGCATATCTAACTAAATCAGTATCTTAGCCAAAACAGTCTCATACTGAATAATGGGGCTTACACCACTGTATCTCATTGTAGCATCACTGGAGTAACATGAATAGAAATGGGGCAGGATTCAGCCCTATGCTGCTTTCAAGTAGTTTTGCAGTTTCCTTGTCAATCTATTGGTACTGCAGCCTACATGTAGAGCAGTCTATTTTCTCCAGTACTTTAGCAGAGCCACACTAATTATGATGAGATCCACTTGGGTGTCTATTAGCATTAATTAAGGGATTGCAACTTTCAGATGAATAATTTTCTGTCTTCAGCACACCCTGAGCAGAGCTATCAGGTACATGAAAGGTAAAAAGCAAGGGACAGATCAGGAAACATTTTTTCAGCATAAAGACAGTTGCTGACCCTGTTGTTTTCCTATCTTCTGTCATGCTAAAAGACAATAAAAGGTGAATTATTTTCATTTCAGTTTTAGTGTCAGATTTGCATCCTCATTTTAAAAAGCACTCAATCCTAGAAACTAGAAGTCCTGGCATTGCTGAAAAGGTAAACTTGCAAACAGATGTTCTTGCCAATAGTGTTCATCTGATAAACCTGATCATTTCATCCTTGCTGGTGGCTGGCAGTGGGGAGAAAAAGAAGGACACTGAAGGGTGAAGGGAATGTTGGCATAAGGAGAATATGAAGATATGCTGAGAGTATTTCTTTAGTGTTTCTCCTAAGTATGTCTCGTCTCACTGGACCTCTTCTCTTGCCCTTAACCTAAAGGTAAAGAGCTGTGCTCATTTATCATACCTGGCATCTGGTGATTTCATAGGGCTGTGGCATCCTGCTGGTAACTTCAGCAGAATAATTCCTTGCCTTCTACTGCATTGCTGGCAAGTATCTAGGTCATTGCATCCATGCAAAAACCTTAGTGGGACTGTTCCTAGACATGGTGTAAGGCATGATTAGTGTACTCATGGAGATCTCAGTGTGTGCTTGGTACATCTGTTTATCTTGCCCAGTGGAGTCTGCAGGCTCAGACTCTGCCTTGGGGAAATTCTCTGACAGCCTTGCCAGCTGGATACATCACAGTTATCTTACCCTCAGCTTCAGGAAAATAAAGCTGTCTTGCTGGGCCTGTTTTCCTTTGTGGCATCCTTGAAGAGTTTCCATCAAATCTTGACTTTTGGCCTTTTCATTGGGTAGCAAGCTGTGCACTATGTGCAGTAAAATGTGAGTTGTTTTTTCATTCCAGCAAGGGTATCTGTGCATGCTGCACCCTAAATTGCCCTGTGCTGCTGACCTTGCATAAACAGCATTTGAAGGATTGTTCATACAACTTTTTTTTGGCAGATCCTTGGCAGTGCTGCCCACATCTCACAGCAGGGATGTATGGCACATTGGGTGGTTGGCATGAGCTTTGACACTAGACTGACTCTGAGATCCAGATTCAGCTTCTTCCACCCCTGATGATGTAGACCTCTCTAATTTTGAGTACTGACGAGTGGGGAACCCACTGGACAGACATACTTTGCCACTGGTACCTGTTAAACAGATACCATGTAGGGTTTTTTAACTGAGCAGGCCATTACATACAGAGAAACCATTTCTGTTGTCTGTGCTACTCCTTTCACACTGAGAGACCCCCCAAATCCATCTTATTTTATGCAGAGCTTTTTTTTTTTAGTTTTACAGTCTATTACTCTACCTTATCTCCCCTTACTCATCCTGTCCTTTAAGATCCACTCAGTTAATTGGATTTGTTGCCCATTTTAAAGGGTATTCTTTTATGTGACTGTGTTCCACTTTCAGAAAATAGTGTAATCAAATACTAAGCACTTGAGTGCCTGAAAGCTTGTCCATTTTTGCTAAATCTGGTCTGTGGGACTAATTAACATTTCAGTTTCAAGCTGCTCAGCAGTACAGGCAAAAATTATTTTTGCTGCTTCAAAAGTAAAGACTTTTGGCAAAAAATGGGACCAAAGCCGGGTAGAGAGTTGAGATGGGGAGATCTGCAGATCTGCTACCCCTGTGGAGCCTGGAGGGCTGAAAGCAGCAGTTGCATCATGGGGAGAAGATGATTGTCACTCCTTTCTTTGGAAATACCTTCCCTGTTTGCCCATTGCTTTTGTGAAGTGGCAGCCACCATGCCTGGGCAGGGCTCTGCATGGTCAGTAGAAGGACTGGGGCCATTTCACTTCTGCAGGCAAAACACTTCTGGTGTGCTGCCCCCAGAGACCATCCACTTTGCCTCGGTCCACAGTCAGCCTTCATATACAAAAAGAAATTACTTCAGCTTGTGAGTCTTAACTCTATTGTATCTCAGCTGCAAGAGCAAACTTAATCAACACTCAAGAGACTATCTGAGAGCAGTTGTCAGCCAGAATTGATCCAACAGAAGAACAAGAAAATGATAATCACTACTTTATGATCTGTTGAGCCACATTCTCTGGGTAGTTGGTCATGCCAAAGTGTAGTCTTCTAAAAAACCAGATTCTTTTATTGATGTCCCATCTCTTGAACGTATTCTGAGAATGGAGGATTAATATTCTGGGAATAATATAGATCAGGAAACAATATTATTTGTTATTTGTTAAGCTTCAATGACATTTTTGTCTCTAGCAAAAAGGGAGGGAAGTGTGGGGGTGTATTACATGTGTTGCATGGCATGCATTCAGTGCTGTAATGATGGTTAAAAAGTCTTTGGCCTTGGAAAAGAGCCTGAGGGATGCAGTGTTATACTTCCAGCTGAACTACAGCTTCCACATGAATGGCATGGCTGTATCTTGACTTTATTACGGATTTTTTCAGGATTACTCCAGTGAGGCAAGTGAACAAACTTGGCTTTCTTACTGGATGCTCAGCAGCAAGCCATATGCAAAATACCAGTTTTCAAAACAGTTTATCCTGTCCTTTTCTAATACATGAGGAGTTCTAAAAGAACCAATGCAAACACATGCTAAACCACTCAAATTCTGGGCCCCAGACAGTGGACAAATGGCTCAGACCTTTGAGCAGAGTTAGAATTCACCAGTGCTTTCCAGGACTGATACAACTAACAGAATCAAGAGTCACAACACTAAAAATGCTTTCAACTTTTAGAAGTGGAAGGTTCCTCCTAAATATAGGCTCATAGTTTGATATCCTAGCATTTATATAGCACATTAAAACAGTTGATCTATTTTTTAGCCACAGGGCTCTTAGAGGCAGGTGAAAGATGTTCTGGGCTTGGAAACATCTATTGTTGCCCTGATGTAGGTGCCTTGCTATGAGTGTAGGATTATGTCTTATGGTGTGTCTTGATTGTGAACTCTTTGTTGGCTCAAATCTGGCCAGCAATTCACATACTCCTGTCTCTGTTCCCCGTGCTCAAGTGTTGACACTGACATTTTAGACTCATCTAACACACAAAACTTTGCAGAAAGCCAAGAGGTGCTCTGGGCTACCAAATGAAATCCAAATGAATCTTCATTTCCAAACATATTGTATGCCTGCAATGGTTTGATAGGGTTAATGTCTTCCCAGAGTGCTTGAAAAACCCAACTGGAATGGTGCTCCATGGTGGGACTTTTTTGAAAGGGCTGAATACAGTAACATTTTAGATTTTTCTTTTCCTTTTTCTTTCTCTTTTTTAGACAGTGTGACTAAAGTCAGAGACAAAAAATCCTTGTATGCTGTAAACTGTGATCTAGAAATGGAGGAGGCTGGTGTCGATGGCTGCTGGCAGTGTGTTACAAATGTAATTTCTGGCTGGAGTCATTCCAGTAGTGAGGGTCCTGCCATTGCAGCCCCGTCATTAGTCAATACCCATGATTGTAATGTGCTAAAATATAATGCAGGCATTCATAAATGGGTGATAGGAGAGGAGGAGCAGTGAGAAATTTCACCCACTGAAATCCCATTGCCACCAGGCTCATCCCATTGCCCTGTGTTTTGGGTACCTAACTAGCAAAGGAGGGTTTCCTCAATCATAAATGGATCCCAGTTGAAATTTTTAAGACTCTGTTCCCTTTGAACAAATTCCAGTATCAAATTTCAAACCACCAGTATTCCTGAGGCTGGAAGTGTAAGTGCCATTGACAAAATGTTTTGCAGGGAGAATAGCAAGGAAATTATGCATTGGGCACCTTGAACAAGGAACAGGGAGCATACCATTTTTCTCAGCTGCAGGAGGCAGAAAAAAATTTATATTTGTGCTGGAAACAAGGGAAGGAGAACTAGATTCCTGCAGAAACACAATTGCCAGGCAGGTGCCAGGCTGGAGGAAGAGGATCCAGCCACACACTGGCCATGTTCACTCTGAGCCAGATCAGGGGGTCCCCCCATCACACTGACCCAATATTACCTGTTTGAGTAGTGCTGGAACCATAAACTTCCTTTTTATTCCACTGTGATCTGCTGTTCACTGGTGCTGGCAAATGTTTGTTTTTATTTCTACCAAATAAATAAATAAATAAATAAATAAATCTTGCAGCCCAACTTTTTAAGGCTGTTCCCTCCCTGCCTGTGTGCAGAGGACTGCAGATCTGTGTGCAATATAATGAAGGCCTAGGGGAGAATATTAGCACTTCTGAAAAGAGCTCAGGGAATTCTGGTTTTTGCTCTGACAACTGAAAGCAGAGGAGAGTTTTTCCTTTCATGTTTGTTTTCAGTACATAAAGTGATTGAAAGCAGCTTCCTAAAGAGGAGGATGGGGAAGGAGTGCTGAAAATTTTTAGAATTTCTAATCTGCTGCCTTAATTTTGCTGCTGCTGCACTCTCACATGGAGTCAGAGAGAGGAGCAGAAGATGAGGATGCTGTTCTGTGGGCACAGCCAGGAAAGCTCTGCAGAGACACCACAGTGGGGAGGGAAGGGAGCTCCTTTGGCCAGACCCAGCAGCCCCAGTGTGCTGAGCTCCCTGCAGGCAGCACCAGGCATGGTGGTACCACCCCAGGACCACCCTGCACCCTCCCTGAGCATCCTCAGCCAGCAGCTGGCTGAGCACCACAGGCCGCAGGGCAGGAGAGGGAAACACCAACAGGAAAGAGTGAACAAACAGGGGAGGATAGGCTGGCAGCTGTCTTGAAGGAATGCTGTCACGTGGGCTGGGTGGATCCACATGGGTTTGGTTCAGCTCTTCATCCTCAGAAGCAAAGCACTCAAATTCACCAACACAGATGGAATAGGGAGAGACTTGCTGCAGCCATGATGGCACATCAAAGCCAGATTCCCTGGAATGTAGGCCACTTCTATAGTGCCTGCATGTTAGACTCTTATTTTTTAGTCACTTAAGTGGCAATACTCGAGTGTCATGCACCCTGGGATAAAATAAACCTGACTCACCCCTAAAGAGAGGAAGGTAAGGCAGGTTTCTGCAGCACTTCTGCTCAGCTGGTAATAAGAAGGCAACAAAGCAAAAGTAAAGCTTTGTGAACTCTCTAGAGTTCCATAGAGCCTGTTCCAGTCCGTTGTATTTGTATTGTCAAGTTGAATACTTGTTTGCCCCTCAAAATGTGCTAACTGGATATTTTAGAAAAATTTCAAAAAATTTCTGATTAACACTGTAAGGATGAGATTGACTGCATCCTGTTCTTAGGCCATGGCCATTTGGGCCCTCCCTGCCTGTGTCCTGCAGCACTGGGTGCTCCATGAGCATTCACCTGGAGAGGAACACAGACCCTGATCCAGTTTGCTGGCTCACCTGGAGTTTTGCTAAATCCTAATCCAAAACACCTCTCCTGGCCCAAGTCGCAGAGTGTATTGAGAAGTCCCTCAAGCAACTTTCAGAGTTAGGACTGAGTCAATGCCCCTCTAAAGAACTAAAAATCATGCCCTGAGTTTTAGTTTGGCCTGCATCAGGCTGTCTGCCCCATCCAGCTGCAGAGAGGAGCTCAGGACTAGTCTGGACTAGTCTGTCACCTTCTGGCACAAAGTAACTGAGAGTTACAGAGCAGCCAAGAAACCTGAGAGACCCTTGTACTCCCTCTTGCTTTGAGCTCTGAACTGATCCACTTGTTTTGAGTGATGCTGATTAGGATGGTTACAGCCCCAGGCCTGCTATTAATAATCTGCTATTAATATCCCTTCTGCAAGCATGGAACAGGGTTTCCCCCCTCTTGCTGCCTTCTGCTTTATTGGACTCTTGCTGAGACCTCCCCCTTCACCTGCATATGATCAGCCCATGTTATCACTTCCATATGTGAATTCAGTATGCAGTGCATTGGAAATGTGTAACTGTGACCCTGCTTGGTACGAGAGATGACAAAAAAGTCAGGTGGAGCTGGATGGGATAGCCACAGTTGCCCTTACCTTTTGGATCAGGTTACTTGTTGAATAACAATTCAGAAGCAAGAGCCTGGCATCCTGAAATAACTCACTGCTTTTAGCTAGTTCTTAATGAAAAAGGAAGAACAATGGTGTGTGTTGACATGTATATGGCACAGAGAGGACTAACAGCAGCCAGTTAATAATCTTTGTCTCCCTCACTGCTGGCACAGGTTTAAAACAAATGCACACAAAAACCATCCCAGGCACGTGTGCTCACAGATGTCTATGCACGCAGGCATGGTTTAGCATGAAGAATCACATAAATTAGCAGGATTATAATTACTCTTTTTAATCCTTTTGCTTTGAACAAATAAGCTTTAATCAGCAGACAGGGAAGCCTGTCTAAAACCTGAAATATAATCCAAGGTCGGAAACGAAGGGTCACCACCCTTGACCGTGGGCTGAGCAAGCAGGTGTGACCAAGAGCTGCAGTGAAAGGCAGCCTCTCCCCTTCCCCTTTCCCTCTCCCCAGGCACCTGAAGGGCACCGTGGCCAGGCAGGGATGTGGGCTCAGCATCTCACAACAGCCCAGTGTTTGCAGAGCCCTCAGGGCTGCAAAGGCAGCCGCAGATGGGGGCACATCAGAGCCTCACTCCTCAGGAACAAGGCAGGCAGCCATGCAGAGGAGGGGTGGAAAAGGCAGGAAGCTTATAAACGCAGTTCCCCTCTCCAAGGATAATTGGGGAAGGGTTAGAGTTAATTAGTTTATATGGGTAACAGAGGTTAATAGGGTTCTTGTTTTGGTTTTTCTCTTCCTTTGATGGAGTGTGTCAGTTGTTTAAAGCTTACAAGCTGCTGAGATGAAAAGCAAGTTAAGTATGTGATCCAGGTGTTGCCAAGAGTTGAGGCAGAAGTGTTAAAAGAAAAAGCTTAGAAAGCTGGATGGGAAAAAAAGAAGAAAGGAAGGCATGCATGAAAAAAAAATCCCAGCCCAAGCCTTGCATTATTTGTGAATCAGGTGTTTAGCTGGCAGACAAAAAAAAAAAAAAAAAAAAAAAAAAAAAAAAAAAAAAAAAAAAAGCAAGAGCAAACAATGGAGACAATGGAGATATCAAGAACAGCCATCCAGCATATCATTTTATTGACATGCAAAAAAGTAGTGCTGTAGAGCTTGCTGTTCCTTATCAATAAACAGGAGGAGACTGAGAGCTCAGTGCTTGTTGCATGAGCTGCACAGCTGCATTTTCTGCCCAGGCACAGTACCTCATGCTGTGATGTCCCTAGACTCTGAAGCACACCTTGCAGCTATATGAAAAACTTTCTGACTTGTGTCAGATCTTGAGCGGGAGCCTTCCAGAAATGCTGGGCTCACAATCAAAGCTCTGGTCTTCCCTCTAGCACCATGGGGATGTGAAAACAGACCAGAATTTCCTCATGATGCTGTATTCATATTAAAGTCAGTAAAGAAAGTCAAAATAGCCATACCAAATTATTCCACCACCCTCTGACTTGCTGATTCCTACATGTTCCCCCAATTCCTAGTGCCACTAAAATTTTAGTGAACATTTCTAAGTTCTGTTCCTTCTTTATATCCTGCTGTCTCTATTTCTGTTTATATTTACTGACCACTCTCTTCCACTGCTTCAGTCATCACCTGTTTAACCTGGAACTGTAGATATGAAGATGACCAACTTTCAAAACCATTTCTTCACAGACACACCCATGAGGTCTCTGCTTAGAAGCACCAGTTCACCTTTCACTCCTAGTGTTAGCAGGTCAGTTTAGAAGGGAAATATTGATGGTTTTTGGGAGGGAGTTTCCACACCACAAGGCTTGTCTTTGCAGATGTAACCATCATCCTTCCTGAGAGTTTGGACCAGTTGCAAAAGCAGAAATCCTCCTTAAGAAATGTGTGATTCAGTGCCTTGCAACCAGCAGCAAAATTTGCACCGCAGGTGCTGGAGGGAAAAACACCCAGTTAGCCCAGCAAAGAGCTTGTGTAATGAAGTAAATTACCAGCAAATGGCATGAAGGTGTTTTATCCTGTGTATCCTCAAGGTCTGAGGTATTCAAGGGTGCCCTGCTGAAGCATCAGGAGGAGAATTGCAGTCTGAGAGAGCCAAAGTTGTTGAAGGAGATCCATGGGCATACGAAGGCACTGAGTGCTCAGATCACCACTGTGGGAAAGCTTCTCAGGAAGCAATCCTCTTCTAAGCTGCACATACTGCTGGGTGCTACCAGCTCCAAAATATTTTATAGACAAGCCTCTTGGCTGTTTTACAGGAATCATCCAGTCAGAGCTAGCATAACCTGCTACTGCTTTTGCTGCTGCTGGGGGAATAATTTAAAAATGTCCCCCTCAAGAAAGAGCAAATAGTACAGCTCTGTATTCAACCTTGCTAAAAAGTGAGATTTGGAGCATCTGGTTCCTGATGTCTGTGCTTCAGCTCTTTCCTAGGACATTTATTTAGTACAAGTCAGATGTGGGGAAGGAGGAGGAGAGAGGATTCCTCTCACAGTCACTGAGAACTTGAAAAGAAAGTCCTGCCATCCTGTCAAATGCATCTGCCTGGTGTTGAGTTCTTCACAGCTCACCTTGTTTGCCAGGTTATTGTAGAGCAGTGTGGTCACTTCTACTGCAGCCTCTCTGCATCTCTCTTTTGCCCTGTGCTCCTGGAGGGGAGCAGCCTGGTGGAAATAAATACTCCAAGAGAAAGTAGCCCTGAGTTCATAATACCCAGACCTGGAACATCTTTGGAAAATGCAAGAGGAGTGTATTTAGCATCAAAGCAGAGGGGAAAAGGTGGAGAGGCAGTGAAGAACTTTTTGCCACCAACCAACTCGTCATTTTTTGTGGAGAAAGCTTCAAGTGTGAAGGAGCACTAAGAGAGAAAAAAGAGCAATCAAATGTGCTAAAAAGCACTGCTTTCCACTTGCAAAAAGTCCTGTTTAGTACCTGTTTATGAAACTTGTCTCAGATCTTCTAAAAATAGCCTTAAAGGAGCAAGTCTTTGGCAATCTCCAGGAAGCCCTCCACGTTCCTAGCATAGAAGCACAGCTTAATCCTGATTTTCACAAAAAGAACAATTATTTTTAGTGCTTTTAAAAATAGAACTTTAGTTGCCCAGTGCTGAGTTGTCAAAGCAAAACATGAAAGATGTGTCACTTCACAGGAATGTGGCACAAGTTGATGCGTTCTGAATGACCAGAAGGTCTGACAGTAATATGGTGGCTCAGATGTGGCAGGAGGTGTTAAGATGAAGATTTCAGGCAAGGCTTGTGGGGCAATGTTAAGATGAAAAAAGGGGTCTGAGGAACACCCTGACAGTGGTGAAGGGTGAGACAGAGGAAAGGGACATCCTAGGGAGCAGTATTGAACCTGTGCAAATGAAAACAGAACCAAAGCATAATGCCTTCTTCTGGCTGAGGTGCCAGACCTCTTCAACAGGGGAAATGTTGCACAGCTACTTGGATAGTTATAAGGAACATAATTTGGTATGGTTATGTCATTGCAGAAGCCCAGCTAAACTTGGTCCTAGTGAAATCAAAATCCCATCTCTCTTGGACTTAAATCACTCACTGTTCTGTCATCTGGACTTTGATAGTACTGTCTTCTGTGGTTTGTAGATGGGTCTTGGAGAATAAATACTTTGGAACCATTGCTGTTTGTTATCTGCTGAAACTTATTAGATTTCCCAGATATCCCACCTACTCTGCATGTACTAAAGCTTTTGCAAGGAAGTCAGGAATGGTGGCAGCTGGCTTGTGCTAGGACTGCTAAAGCTGATCTGAAAGGCTCAACACCAGACAGACCCAACACTGGGCTAGCTGGAAGGACCCACCAGAAGCGTGGCCAAAAAGAGCTCAGCCTCAGCACTTGCTCCCTCCTCTGTGGGTTTATCTCCAATAATTGCCTTAACTCTCTGGCACTTGGACTCCTGGTGCAGGTTTGTCATCTGGGTGACTATTGCCTTTCTAAGGTGTCAAAAATTCTAATGAATATTGCTGAGAACATGGAGGAAGACAAAAGGAAAGCAAGAATTTCCTAAGCTGATTTGCTGATGCAGAAAATAGGCCATGTAACTACAGTTCAGCTCCGATTTAGAATGATCTGTATCATATATTTGTAGCTAGCTTTTCCCAAATACAGCTATGTCTAACAATGCTTCAGACAACTACCTTACTAACATATACTTCCCACGCATAATTTTACTGATCTGCTCCAAAGGATGCAGCTGGAAGGTCTCAGTTAGGCTGATATGCCTTGAAAGTGATGGGATAGAGCTCATCTGTCAAACAAAGCTGGGAGAGATATGAGATACTTATCTGTTACAGACAAAACACCTGGTTGTCTGGCTTTGTGAATGCTAATTTTGCAAATTAAAAAAAAAAAACAAACCCAACCACAAAAAACCGCTCAGAAAACCCCCATCAGTTTCTCCCCTAAAACTAAAATAAAAATATTTCTGTCACTTTTCCAAGAGCCTGTATTTCAGTTATACAGAATGCAACTCAAATTCCGCGGAAGAAGTGGTGAAGAGTTACCTTCTATTTCCATGGTTCTAAATATGTTTAATTAGTGTTCACTTAAATATGTTTATATGATATTCACTTGTAAATTTGTGAATTTTTCCCCTTTTTGTGAGAGCATGTGCATGAGCATTTGTGTGTGTGTGTGTGTGTGTGTGTGTGTGTGTGTGTTGTGTGTTGCTTTCAAGCATTTTTAGTCACATCATTCAAACTGTGCTGGGTACATAAAATCCCCCTTAATAATCTAAGTTGTCAAAACTAAGAGCATTTTATAAATTATCAGTAAAGCCTCAAATTGAATAATGATGAAAATATTGAGATATATTTGGTCTGCTGCTGTAAACATGCCTTGCATATGACTCAGCAAGTGTAGTTTTTGTTATTCTTGCCTTCTGTTTTTCATGCAGTCCATTGCTTCTACTCCCCCAGGAAGATGGATTTTGATATGAAGTCTCTGAAAAATACAGTGCCTTTTAAAAACAGGACTTTCTTAGAAAAATAGGACTGACTCACTGAAACACAACTCTGTTGTAGCTAATGTGGGTAAACAGAGATTCCTTTCCAGAGGGAAGCAGCTCACGCAGTAAAGGACCACCCCTGCTTTCAAAAATGGGCAAAGCTCAGTTTCAGACTCATGGATACTTCCAGCTGTAATGCCTGTAACTTCTCCACCACCAAGTGTCAGTAATATAGCTCAGTCTGGAGCACACAGTTAATGAAAAAACAGGATTTTGTGACAGCTGCTGTTTGTGTTTCTTTCTTTGCCTTGCATTTAATGAGCAAAGACACAGAAACCTCTGAAACAGAAGTAGCAAGCTGCAGCAGCCAATTAAACAGGAGAGGATAACACCACCTCCATCGTGCCACCATGTCACAGATGTTGATACTGCAGGTGGGAACAGAGATCCTACACAGAGAGCTAACTTGTGCCCCAGGTTTAAACCAGCATCACACCTAAGGCTGGGCATTTAAAATCTCACTGGACTTTCCAGAAAGAAAAAAAGTAATTCTTTGCCCTAAAAATGAAAAAAAAACAAAACCACCCTGAATTCTTGCAGGGTTTTTCTGGCTGCTCAGTGCTCAGGGCTTGGTTTCCAGAGGCACTGGGTGCAGGCACCTCTCCTGGGGCAGTGTGTTAATCAGCACTTGCTGTGAGGTGGAGCTGGAGCCATGCTCTTGAAACAAAGCTCTTCCCACGCATCTTCCTAGAGTAACTTAGAAACATTCACTGCCAAATTTTTGGAGGCAAACTAAATATCAGACGTCTGTAAGCTTAATGGCAAGCTGGAGGAAGGCAGACAGGAGGAACATAGAGCAGTTCACTAACAAGCCTCATTGTCAAAGCACTCCAGCTTTGAAAGGGAACATTAAGGTGTCATTTACTCTGTGCCCTGGCTTCCTATAGAGCCCTGCTAATGAAAGACCTCTTTGTGTGAGCGGTCACTGACTACAGAGAACAGTCAAAGACTTTGTGGACACGACCATAAAAAAGAGAGCCTGTAGGCCAGGGCTGATCCTACAATTAGCTCCTGTCTGTGTGAGTGGAAGCACCTGCTCTTGCTGCGGTGCTTTTCAAAACCAGAGACTTTTAAACCTCTGTCTGCTCCAGGAGTTGCTTTTTCCATTGAATGACTTGCCTGCGCTCCCACGTGGGCACATTTTACATTCCAAGCTCTAAGAGAAAGTAGCAAGAGGAGGTAAAGACAAGCCCTGCATCTTCACCCACACACTTGCTGAGGGCAGTACACTGCAGAGGGGCCACACAGACTCTGCAGATGTGACTGACAACCCTCCAGATCTCTGGCCATATGACATGAGTTTTTAAACATCTTTGTTCTTGCTGGCTGTCCTTGCTGTGGTGGCAGCGGTCTGGAACAGGAGGAGGGTGGAGGCTGCCCATGGCACCCAGGGCTGTGCCTCTGGGCTCCTGCTGCACTGCACAGCTCAGGATCCACATTTTGGAGCTGCCCTGCCCTCTGATGCCAGGCAGGGAGGTGATGCCGATGCTGATGCTCTGCAGCTCAGGGCTGCAGCTGTGGGAAGGACTGGGTTGTGAAACGGGTCTGACAACCCTTGGTGGCACATGTATCTCAACACATATGAGAAAACAGCCAAACTTCTACAAAGATAAGTTACACCTGTGTTAAATATAAGTAGAATGCAAGCACAAGTCCCTTTTAAGTGTGCCTATAGTGCACACAAAGGTGACTGAAGAGAAATGAGTGAAACGGTGCAGATGTTTTCGAATTTCAATTGTTGACATCTATTTTGATACAAATCTGTTTTCATGCTAAGTAAATCAGTATCAAATCACACTTTACTTAATTGTCTGAATGTTTCAGTTGTTTCAGGAGCATTCAGTAGATTTTCAAACCCCTGAAATTGTTATTGCTCCATAAATACTGAGCTGCATGTTTAAAAAACGTCAGAGTCATTGCAAAATCAACCTTGCCAGAAGATATCTCTTCTAAAAATCAGAGTTAATTTTAAATGTGTTGTCAGCTTACTAAGTTATTTTGCCTTTGATTACCAGGAGAATTTAATTTTCCAGTTTCAAGTGAAATTCCTTTAAGCAAGTCAGGTCTGAGCCTTATTATCAGATAATGTCATTTGTGGAAAAGATCTAGCTATGCATAGATGGCAAATCTCTGTATAAATGGACAGCATAGTTGAATAGCACATCTGCTATCACAGGTTCCCTTCCTTGCATTCAGACATGGGCAGGCTGGACTGACTTCAGGAGCAAATTCCTGGGCACTTAAATACACTGGGCAAGATGAATTTCAAATTTGAAATGTCTGAGGATAAAAATAGGATAAAAGTGGGATTAAAAAAACCCACACTTTGGTGTCATGGAAGAGGATCTTTTGCTTGCTGTAGAGGATGCCTGAGCTTGGCAAAAGCTCAGCAGAATTAAGAGCAAAGACTTTCAAATTTGCATTACATTACCGTCCATCTGACTTTATCTTCACTTCAATGGATTTTTAAACACGTACCATAACCCACCTGTCACTGAAGTGGTTATTTTGCAATTAAAAAAAATTAGGCCACTCCAGCCCTCCAACAACAAATTGGTAGTAGAAAGGAGGGAATAAAGAAAGCATTTATTGAAGTAATTGCCTAATGCAGTTGTTTATTTAGTTCCTGCAGTGCAGCATGAATTAGAGGGCTGCTGCTGAGGGTTGTCAGTCAGGAGAGAGGAAGGAAAGGGAGCTCTCACAGCTGGTGGCCTTTCACCTCTGGGAACAGGAGCTCAGTCTGTCACAGGGAACTTCTCTACGCCTTGATGGCCAATCTTCAGGCAGGAGAAGCTCTGAATTGGGCACCTGAGAATATGTAGGTCAGAGCTGAGGCAGTGATAGAGCTTGCCAGAGGGATCTTGTATAGCTCAGGAATGGGCTAAATCAGTGTGCACAAGCACTGAAATTAATATTCCAGAAAACGTGGAGTGTGGGAATATCCAAGCTATGCAGTGGATGGGATTTTAAACAGCCCCATGGAGTTTGGGAACATATATAATCAGCATCATGAAATAGAAACCTGTACACCTTTTTAAAAAGTTCAGTGATGTAGATCTCACTGTATTCACTGTTGTATCCCACATGATTCTGTATTTTCTTAGTCTTCCTATTATCCTCCCTTTTCTAGTTCATGCTCTTCTTAATTTTAGCCATGTATTTTCCTGAGGGCAGGCTTTGGTTTCTCCTTGCTAGGAGTAAGGAAAAGAGGAGTGAGGAAATACTCTTGGCAGGCACTGTGTTGCAAAGGCTGAATTAAAAAGTCCTTAGCATTTTCTCCATGAGAGAGTCTCCTAGTCAAGCTCAGAGGATGCTCCAAGTCCCCTGTGCTCCTTGCCTTCCCAAGTGCCTGCCTTGCTGGAGAACAAACATGCGTGCCTGAAAAAGGGCTGAAAGACAGCAAGCCTGGGCATTTTCATTTTAAAGAAGTAACCAGGGTTTGCATTTTGCAGTTCATGTCCCTTAGTCAGACAGGCTTCTTGACTCTGCTGCAGGCAGGACTGCCAAACCTGTGACTTCAAGGAAAAGCATTCTGGACCTTCTCAATACAAAAGACAAACATGAAAAGAGACCACAGTGGCTGCACTGTCTTTTCTACAGAAAGGCTGGATCTCCTGTAAAGCCCACCTAGTGAAAAATGGTGTGTTTTGTGAAAAATAGTGTATTTTGTGAAAAATAGCATGATGCTGTCAGTGCTAATGCAGTCTCTGTTTCTGAAAGCCCAGCAGCTTTGCAGAGCTCTTTGCTTGAGTGCCACAATTGGATTTCTTGGCATCACAGAGTGATGATTTTCCATGCTGAGCACCAGATACACAGGAGCTCACAGGTTATGAGATGTATTTCCCCATCTCTTCAGCAACACTTATTCTGGCCATTATTTCAGCTCCTTCTCCACCACAACCCATTGATCTATTGGATGGACATGGAAATAATTTCCAGAAATGAGCATGTCATCTGCTACTGTTTGCTGAAAGGCATTCCTGCTCTCTAGAGGGAATTACAGCTTCCATCTGCTCCCTAATAGGAAAAATATGTATGGGCCCCCATGCAGCAGGGTCACTGTTAGCAGGCTCCCTACACTCCTGGAGGTTCCTCAGTGTAGACATTTGATTCAAGGAAATCAGGCCACCACTCTGCAATTACTTCATTAGACCCACAGATAATCAGATAAAGGATGGTCTGAAATTTGAAAAGCCAGGCTGTTGGGACACTGAAAGACATCCAATTCTTCACATTCTCTTTTAGCTCTGTTTTGTTTAAGTACAGCAAGTGCTTGAAGTTGAGAAATGTTAAGTTCCACTGGGGAAATGTGTTTATTGTGCATTCAAATGCTACACATGTCATCCACAAGGACAAACTGCCCCAAATCCTTCATCTCATGCATGCTGGAATCCTAAGTGTGCATCTTTCTTACAGCTTGGTGTCTGTAAGAAGAAGATTTGAACAGAAGAGTGGTGAGGGGCTTGTGATGCCACACTCTTCCTCCATCCCTGGATCTCTGTCCCCACCACTCACCAGGGCCTCTCTCTGCCTCTGCTGCCTTATTTGTGTCACAGAGTGGTTTTCTGGCATCTGTGGCTTTAAGACAGGAGCTCCACATCAAATAAAGGAATTAATGTAATGAGGAAAAGCCACTGTTTGGCCTAATAACAGTACAATTAGTAATACTAAGAAGCAGATGAGGGCAGGCTTCTTGCTTGGCTGTAATCTTTTGGCATATCATATTTTAATTACAGACCGTGCTACCATCTGGAATATTAATCATCTCTTGCTGTCATTCTTCTTGATTATTTTGTCCAGAGAGTATGAAGTCCACCTTTCTCTGTAGTTGTTTAATTTTTTTCTTTTAAACTGGCTACATTATTTTGAAATACACTGTAGTCATTTTGATAGATTAAGCTTAAGTCAGACCCCAGTAACCAGAACTAAATTATTTGCTCTTAGTTGCATATATGAAAAGAAATTCTGGGGTTTGGGTGAGGGCTTTTTTTGTGTTGTTTGTTTCTTTGTGGTTTTTTTTCTTGTTGTTTTAAAAATTAAATTCAAAACTCATACCTTTTCTTTAGGATTGCTTTAAGTTCTTTGCAGTCACTCATTTCATTACTCATAAACACAGCCAAGCAGAAATAGATAATATTTAGAAAATATGTCAATGAAGTGATTTCACTGGCAATCTGAGAAGGAAGAAAAATCATAATTTTTGTTTTTGTTAATTAAGCACTTGCTAAGAATTCAATACCATGAGGGGGGTTATGTAACTAGAGAGCAATTAGAAAGAGAAATGAAGTAACTTGAAATAAGATGAGACACTGCAAGTGAAATCTTGTCTCTAAAACCAAATTGAGTTTATTGTTGTTTCCCTATTGTTCATGATACAGAGATGTTCATTTTTCCTGAACATTTAGCTGCAACTCATCAAACTGCAGTATGCTCTTGAGAACACTGACAGCAGAGTCTAGAACTAAACTATATGCATGTAGATATTAAATCTGGGTTTGCTTTTACAGAATAAAAATCAGGACATCGCTCCATGATTTTTTTTCTCATGCTGACTGGGCAAATCCCTTTAAATCTCTGTGTCTTAATTTCTCTGAAAGATCCATGAATAATGCCTGCTATTGGAAAGAGCAGAGACATTACCATTGTTTTGAGATCTTCAACTAATTTCTTTCTCTAGGCAAAAAAATAAACTTTTTGCATTGACATTATTCTCTGTCCAACTAGTGCTCACATAGATGGAAAAGTTTGCCACTTTGGACAGACTCTGCAACTTGCTATGCTGGCTTATTGATCTGGTATCCTCTTCTCTTCTCTTTTCTCTTCTCTTCTCTTCTCTTTTCTCTTCTCTTCTCTTCTCTTCTCTTCTCTTCTCTTCTCTTCTCTTCTCTTCTCTTCTCTTCTCTTCTCTTCTCTTCTCTTCTCTTCTCTTCTCTTCTCTTCTCTTCTCTTCTCTTCTCTTCTCTCTTTATTATTAGAAAGTCTCCTTTCTCAAACACCAGTCAAGGAATTTGGAGGAAACACTGTCTTGGAAAGAACTGGAGAAAGCAATGAGATCCATGAGCAGTACTGAACAGGGAGACAGGCAAGCCTTGCCAGGTTGGGAAAATGCAGAGAAAATAACAAAGTGAGATTTGACTTGTTAAAGCACAAGCTTAAGCTCTAGGGAAAAACATGAAACGTGGTTTTGATGTTTTGAAGTGTGGAACACGGTTGTGCTAAAGGAGCATGTGGGAAGGTGGGCAGCGCTTCACTGACTGGCTTCAAAGAAGATTTAAAACATAAAGCCTTATGGACAGACTTCAGGACCCAGGGAAAGAAGTAATTCCTGTCTCCATGAGACTTGATTTGTAATTGGAAGTTTGGGGTTAGTTCTGATCTGTTGGTTGCCAGAAAAATATATGTAATTTGGTTAGAGTTCAGTAAAGGGCAACAAAGATGGAGCTGGAAGGGTGCTAGGCTGCCAGTTGTGCTTTACAAGAATTAAAGCTGGCTTGCTTGGCAGTGCTGCAGCAGAGGAAGAGATGCAATAGTCTGTGCCTGTAGAACATGTAAAGATCAAGGCAGGAGAAGATTACTCACAGAAGTAACCAGCAGCTCTTCAAAGGGAAAAGCATCCTGATTTCTCCTGTACTGTGCAATAATTTCCAAAAGCAATACAGTAGATAAGGCTGTTGGAGCAGTTCACATCAAATGGCAGCAATCAGTGAGTGTAAGCCTCTTAGGCCCACACCATATCTGGTTTACTCTACTGAAAATACCAGAGCAGCTCCAGGCTCAATGGACAAAGCACTGCATGAGTCACAGCTTGACCCATTTTCTCTGCTATTTATGGCAAAACAGAACTATGGCCACACCTGCCATAGGCTGCATGCTCTTTATGGCTGGATTGGAGAGCTATGCCATCCATGTGCCTGTGACTGTGTTTCCATGTGAAATTTGGGTGATGGGTAGGACATGGCTGCCTTGGCTCCTGCAGACAAGGCAGGGCTGTAGGGGCAGTGGCGGGACCTGCCTGCCCTTGGCTGCAGTGAGACTGCATGACCTGCCCTGGGAAGAGCTGATGGGCTGGACTGCACATCAGGACAACAAGATGCCATGGTCCTCCCTGACCATGTCCCAGATACCAGAGACTGGTCCAGGAGTGTGCTCCCCATGGTCCTCTTTCGAGTTTTGGCACCAAACTGCAAGTCCTGTGGCCATGGAGTCCTCAGTGACATTCAGTTCTGCAGAGTACCTCCCACTGTCCTGCACCACCTGCCAACACGGAGTCCAAGAGGAAGTTCTCTGAGGCCCACATGCCTTACACAGGTGACAGCCATTGCCTTACCTAGAAACACGGCCGAAACAAATGTTAGTTCAGTGCCCAGCCTCTGGGCCATGGCTGCGAGTCACACTGCAACAGGATTTCTGCAGAGATAGATACATTTTGGGAGAGTTAACAGCATTTCAGGAGCTCTGCAAGGCAGCTGGAGCAAGTCATAAGGATGGTTGGTCACTGCTGACTTTGCATTTGGACTGGTGATTTAGAGGAAAAGCTTGATAGCACTTCAGGATTTGCCAAAGCATTGAGCCTTCCTTCCCTCCTTTTACTCCAGGCAGGCAGGCAGACCACATAATGCAGACCCATAACAACAGGAAGACTATAAATAAATACTCAGGACCTTTTTTGATACTTGTGTCCCAAGTTACAACAATGCAAACATGAATGGTGCTGATGGGTGAAGAGGTAATGGGAAGAAGAAAGAAAACCAAATGTACAAATTATTTCAGATAACATGTGAGCAACTTCTCTATTGGCAAGAACATTGTCTGGAGCTGTAGGCTTTCATTTCAGCATGCTGGATGTATATAGCTTGTAATAACATATGTGGGAAAACAGCAGTGATTTCTGGACCAGGTATAAATTTGGGATTAAAGGGAGATAAGTATCCTTGGTTGAGGCAGTTGAGAAGTCTGCCTGTCTCTCTTTTCAATAAGAGACATCAATCCCATTCTGTGACCTTTCCAGCAGCCCATCCCTGAATCCCTGGAAAGAGGTGCTGTCTCCAGCAGGAGGGAGGAACTCGCCCTTCCTGATATTAGGAGGAGACCCAGTGACTGTTCTGTGTCTCCCTTTGGAACAGGGCTTTGGTTTGGTGGGGGTTTAGCAGGATTTTTTTGCTTTCTAGAAGCTGAGCTGGCAGCTTCTTTTGGATTATGTTTATAGTACCCTGGTGTGCTATAGCTGATAAAATATAAATGACGGAGTCAATTCTGAGGGCTGTAAAATAACTCTGGTGCTGGAAGTGCAAAGGCGAGTGTGCTTTTGCTTGGTGAAATATTTGTTGCTTTTTCAAAGAGGTCATTATTTCAATTTTCATGTGAATTTTCATCACTTAACGGAATGTATTATTTTACACATTTGCACGGCTTTTGAGGTAAGTGCTGGAACATAATACTGAAATAGTGCTCTTGCTTAATCCTTCCCATGAGCTGAGCTGCCAAATTTGTTCACTCAGACTGTGGAGGCAGGCAAGGCAAAGGTCAGACACCACCAAAAAATGGGGAAATCCAGGATTTACACAAATGCAGGGCTTCAGAGCTTCAGAAATTGCTGGTTTCTTTGCTAAAGACCCGATACTGCTCCATGTCTGGGTCTTTTGGAAGCTCACTTTTGTTTGGATTGACCAACTGAGTGATCATCCAGGGCTTGTTTCCTTGGCACATGGAGATGTGGGTTTCCTGCATGCAGCTGGCTGATGACAAGAGGGGATGGATTGTTTCCCCATCCCACAGAAATCCCACCACATTCAGAGGTTAGCAAGTTTTAAGGGAAAACTATAATATTTTTTTCAAGGCAAATTGCCACTGGAAGTGGAGCATTTCTCCTTACATCCAGTTCCAGCAACCCATCTTGGACTTTAATTTAAGATGTGGATCATATTTGAAGGATTTACCAGTTTATGCCAAACCCAGCATGGGTTAATTCCCCTTGCTACTGACTGGGAAGCCCAAATCAATCTCTTCCTGAGATGCATGCTATATTTAGTCAGGAAATGATAAATAATGCTATTTGAAGTACATTCTGCTTCTTCCCCTTTCCTCCCCCAATCCTTCTTCCTCCAAAATAACTACAAGGCATAAATAATTTGTACATTTAACCTGAATATTCCTTGCCTACTTAGGTGTGCTCATTTTCTCTCCCTACACAAAAAGTCACTAAGTGGGTTGAAAGTTGTTATTTTATTGATGTACAGTATAAATAAGTCACACTACATAAGATGATTTGCAGTTGTGTGCATGCGTGATTCTCTGTCCTGTTTTCTTATCTGATGTGCCTTTACCACTTGAACTATTCACCTTAAGAAGTGAATTCAGTGTT
Source organism: Zonotrichia leucophrys gambelii (assembly GCF_028769735.1). Lineage (NCBI taxonomy): Eukaryota > Metazoa > Chordata > Aves > Passeriformes > Passerellidae > Zonotrichia > Zonotrichia leucophrys. Next base: position 17,114,442 of record NC_088169.1, on the reverse strand, counting down.
TGATATTTGAAAGGAAATATTTCCACCACCAGAAAAATCCCACTAGCTGCTATTGTGTGTTTGCTGTTTCTTGCTTTGCTTCATAATTGTAATGTTTGCATTTTTTTTTTTGCCCCAAATACATAGATTGCTGCCTTTCTGGAAAAACAGGATTGTTTGCTTAATTAAACATGAGGTAATGATAACATAAGAGATTTTAATTTGTTTCTCATCTATGTAAAATTTGTAACAAAAAAATATGTCTTCACCAGTAAGAAATTTTTTTCTGTGGAAGTAAAATTCCTTCCCTTTAGTATGCCCCCAAAGTGATGGGATTGATTTTGAAATCACGAGAAAATCTTTACTCCTTTCAAAAGCCAACTTTTGCTGATGGAAGTTTTCAACAGACTCCCATAGGTGCAAACATATTGCTCACCATCACTTGAGAAATCCTGATAAAACCATGGATTTATGATCTATGAAAATATTTTAGGCTGAGAGTTTTTGATGGAAATCACAGGAGACAGATTGTATGAGTTACTCAATAATGCTGGGCTGCAGGATGTTTGCATCACAGCAGCAGAAGGAGGTTGTAAATCAAAGGAGAGCTGAGCTCTGTGTTATCTGCTGAGGCTGTGTTCGGTGGGAGCCCCTGCTCAAGTAGCAGAGCTCATGCAGGTGTCAGGGGAGCTGTTTGGGAAGTGCTGTTTGGCACCCAGAGCCAAGGATAGTCTTATCTAGTCTTATCATAAGAGGGAAAACACCCAGACAAATCATCAGTGTTCAGTGATAATTATTCTGCAGAAGTTGCCTTGCATGTTTATTTATTTTTTTATTGTGAGAAAAGACCCCCCACACACACACACATGTTAAATGTTTCTGTATATACAGAAAGGTGCTGGCTGGCTACTTCTGGGTATTAAATGTTTCTGTTTGAGTTCATCTTTTGAAAAGCAAAATGGACTTGGGAATGGGAGGAACAGTGCTAATGGTCTTGGGACAGACACTTTCCTACCTGGAGCCTAAACTGAGAACTTGGGGATTTAAGAGCCTACTCAACAGGGTTATTTGCCAGGAAACGGGGAGAATGAGGAGAGGACTCCACCTAATTGCCAAGGCTGGTATTCATCTCATCTAATAGGAGGTCCCTGAAAGAGAGTTATCTGGTCAAGCGTTCTCTGGACTTGGTCCAGAGTCAGGACAGAGCTGTGGATGCATCCAGGTAAGTATTCACTCCACTGTGATGGAAGTGTCCAAGGAGAACCATGGGAGCTGCCCTCCAAAGGTGCCTGTCTCTCTCTTGATTCAGAGGAGTCTGGACAATTGGAGTAGAGTAGACACTTCACTTTTAGACAACTGATGTCAGATGAATTGAACTGCACCCCATCAGAAGGTTTTCAACAGGGTTTAGTCCTGTGTAGCTATGGGACTAAACACCTCAGGTGTTTTCCAGAGGTGCTGTAATGTGTTACCTAAGCATCCCTAAAATCATGGCGAGCTGAATATCTGTCCTTCAAGAGGAATATACCCATATACATATTTGTATCCTGTAAAGCATCCATCAGGACCCTTCAGCATGTACCTTCAAGCCACTTGAAAATCTGCCTCTGATACAGTTCTGCAAGCATCAAATTATGTATGTCACGTCACCTTCTGCAGCAGCTTTTATCCAGCAAGATCCACTGCCTAAAACTGCCGTGTCTGAAAAGGCATCAAGGCAGGAGCAGCAGTGCAGGTGTTTAGCACAGGTATCAGAGCTCATTGGAAGCACAATGCTTTAGTTTAGGAACTATAGCAGTTCACTTTTCCAATTAAAATGAAAAGGGTATGTTGTTCCAAGGCAGTTTGATTTGAAGAAAAAAGTCAGAAGTCATTTAGTGAGATATATCATCAAGATCTTTAATGACCAGTGTTGGCTGGGACATCAGCATTGATTTACAGTTGGGACTTCAGCAGTTCATCCCTTCACTGAAGAAAGACCAGAATCATTAGTTTAAATTCAATGTCCCTGTCACAACCAGTAACTTAAATTAGGTATCTGAGCACGCAGCAGCAAGCACAGAAATATATTCTCCTCCACAGCCAAGTGTGAGCAAGAGCTGAGCACTCACAGCTCCTATTGTAGAAAATGCACACCAAGAGGATTAGTGACACATAACATATGCTTGATATTTAGGGCAATTTCCAAGTTAGCGGGTTTTTGTGGACTTACAGCCATCAGCTTATGTCTGGCTGGCTGGCTGTCTGTCCTGCAGAATCTGCTGCATAGGTAATCAGTGATCCTGCATGTGAACACATGTGCAAGTGAGTATAGTATTTGTAAATTCCTAATTCGGTTTAACAATTACTTCTGTAGGGGTGGGTGTGATCAGTATGAGAGGCAACACTGAATCACAATATCTTCCATCTGCAAGTAAAAAATCACCATTTTAATTCGCTTCAAATTTATTTGCACTTGTTGCTGTACTTTGGCTTGGATTTTCATGTGCTATTATAGAAAAAAGTCTCTCTGTCTCTGCAGTTTCCTCTCCTTATCCTCTCTTATTTCCAGTAGCCAGAACAGCACCTTTGTACTGCAAACAGGTACTGATGGTTAGCAGGAGGGATTCAGCTTTGCATTGCAGATTACACAGCTGCATAATCTCCCCTTTAAGAAGCACAGTGATACGCATTCAGCTCGAGGAGAGCTGGGAGTTTGGTATTTCTTACCTGTTTTCCAAATCTCTTTCATGACTCTGAAGAGATGTGAAGAAAGGTGTTAAAATAAAAGGGAAGCAGTTTACTTTTTAATTTTTTTTCCCTCCTGATGCTGCTGAGATTGCCAGTGAATATTACCTGAGCAGCAGCTAGCAAGTTTCTGCAGGAGTGTGTTGATGGAGCAAGTAAGTAGCAGCAGCTCTGAATAAATCATTTATGTGTGCACTGCAGACTGTTTCAGGGATTGGCATCAACGGTGGCGCACTAACAGACAAACAGAGGAAAAGGCTTTCACCCAACTTTTTATTGAAACCTCAGAGGAATAAAACAGGTCAGCGGTGAATATTAAATTACCTTTTGGCCATCTTCCAGAGTGATCTGGCCTAGTTAGGAAACATCAAGAAGGAAGAAAGCTTTGCCTCTTCACATCCTGATTTCTCCAGGGAGGTGAGAGAAGGAGATCTGTGTGAAGCACTGCAAAGGCAACCTGATTTTATAAGTCAGCAGTTCTTCCACATGCACAGAGACAGTCCTGTGCAAATCCGCCCACCAGCTGCACACACTTTTCTTGCAATGTTGCAGCAACATTTAACCCACCTGCTTTTTCTTAATGCCAACTTGTATATTCTGATGAGTAAGACTAGATCAACAGGGTGTTCGTTCAGTTTTGCAAGACCATCAGTACAGCCCATATCAGATGGGCATAATGTGCCTTTGCTGCCTTTGCCTCCTTGGACAGGATCAGTCCCTTACTGGGATGTGTACATCTCCTTGTCCCAGCCATGTGAAAGCCTAGCAAGGCTGACTGCAAATGGAAACTGCTTAGCAGCCACAGAGATACTGTATGGAAGTACCACCCTCCATTTTCTACATGTTGGATGTTTGTTCAAAACATACAGTTTAATTCAAGAAATTATATATTCTTAGTACAGGCCTGGTTATTTAAGGTTAAAGGAACAGTGTAATTAAAGCATCAGTACCTGCTGGCTGTCCCATGAAGAAAATGAAGAGCTGTATTACATGTTAATAGGTAAAGAGCCACGAAAAGACACAGCAGAAGATATAACTTTTAACACAAATGTAAAAGCCACAAAGCAAACATTTTTCTGACACACATCTCCAGCCAAAATTTGGAAGTGCCACAGTAGGGCCAGCTGGGAACTGTATTGCTGTGCATCTTACTGAGGGTACTGGTGTTTCCCCCACTGGTTACTGAGAGGCCCATTCCCCAAAGGAGCCTGGCCAAGGGGTCATCCCCAGGGGAGGGAGGAGGTGAGGGGCAGGGGACACCCTGATCTCAGCTGTGAGCCATCCCACACACCATTTTTCCATGGTAGTGCTCTCTAAGCACTGAGTCTTCGCAGTCTGGGGGAATTTTACAATGGCAGAAAAGATTTCACAACTGATTTCATTGTGTTGAACACATGATTTTCTAATGGGGTGGCAAAGAAAGGACAGATTTAAAAAATTTTAAGCAGCCCTCAGAAGTGTCACAAGCTCAAAGCTGAGTGCATCATGTGAAAGTTTCCGTGCAGAGGTCACAGAGGCACCAAAGCACCCAGCTTTGCCTCTGGAGCCAATCCAGGCTCCCACTTCTCACCTGTTCCTCACTGGAAACAGCTGTGCACTGATGGCTGTGGCAGGCAAACAGGGACATCTCCATGGCTTTAGGGCTTTTTACAATCTTGACCAGGTTTGAGCACTGGGCTTCCTCCTTGAGGTTGAAGGGCAAGCTGCTGAGCCACTAAACCCTCAGTTATTTTCCACATCTGGTTTGATTCTCTGCAGATAAACAGCAGCCTTGCCATTAGCAACAAAAACTTAATTCACTGAGGTTTGTTCAAGGCCTGAGAGCAAATATTTTTCCTGTGCAGCTTGGGGTCATTTTAAGGGAAAAACAGGGCTGGAGGTATATCACCCCTTTAAAAATTATTATTACTTCCTAGAAAAAATAAAATTTAAAGCACCTCTTCCTTTCATTTGTGAGGTTATTTTTATGGAAAAAAATTGCTGGCTTTGGGAAGGTAACTGCTTTGTGACTGACTTGGGATCAGAACACAAGATTTGAATAAATGTATGGATTAATTTACCTTTTGTCCCTTTTTTTTATTAATGAAAATGCTCATTCATAAGTCATACCTCAATAAAAACCCTGCAGAAATGCTTGATATGCTTTCCTGTCTGCTCCCTCTTGGTGCCAGGACTTACACACAAAGGGAGGGGACAGAGCAGCCAGCAAGTATTGCAATTATAAGTCTTTTAGGAAATGTCCCTGGCTGTATAAGCTGCTGATTTCCCTCACTGCTGCTTGTGAGGTTGAAGCCTCTATGTAGGTCACGTTCTCCAAGACTGCTGCCTCCCTTACAGCCAGACCTGCTGTTGACTTGGGCTGTCTTAATGCATCAAAGAGCCTCTGCTATGCTTCAGCTCACCTTCTGAACTCAAGCTGCATCGCTCAGCTCTTCATGTAATCACTGAGGTGGGTAACCTGACCAGGGAGCTCGAGCATTAATCACAGTCTTTCTGGTTCCCCAGGCAGAGAAGAAAATTTCTCACTTTACCATCACTGTTAGTATTTTTAAATCTTTGAAATCTCTCCCTAAGCCTGTTTTCCCATCTTTTCTGTGTTTTATAACCCAGTTACCATTATCAGTGATCATATGCAGTGTACCAAAAGAGGCAGTTAGGATTTAAAAAAAAAAACAAACAAACAACTTTTAAGAGGAGAAATGGAGACCCACAGAAAATGAAAATAGGAATGCTGCTGGAGAACATCTCTCTCTGCCGCACGATGATAACAACACTGGAGGTGCTATTACATGATGGAGCAGACTATTGAACACCCACTGGGTTTGGGGTGGAGACTGCTCCTTAGCTGAAAATGACTTTGTTCTCCTTGCAGTTCTGCACAGCATCGCATCCAGAGGTGGGAATCAGGATCAGAGAGGCTGGAAATACACAGCTGACAGTGCTCAGGAAGCCTAGGGAAGTGTTGCAGAGGGACACGGGCTGGTTGTCTCCCTTTGCTGCAGTTTGTCCTTCTGGCATGGCAGCCCCAAGGCTTGTGAGCAGTGCACGGTGTGATCAGGCTCTGCGGGCCTTGGCCTGGTACCGGCCAGGAGCGCGGCTGTCCCTGTTTGTCACTGGGATCTGCCCAGCGCGGCCCAAGAGGTCACGGTCACAGGGCTGGGCAGGAGATGCTGCTAGGAGATGCCTAGAAATGGCTGGTTTTAATCACAGCTTCGGTGTTCTCTCCCCTCTTCCTTCCTAGCACATTTTACCAGCCGTGGTTTTTCTCCATTTTTTTCACCCCCTCTCCCAGCCATGGCGGGAATGTTTCCCCGCGTCTTTGCCCATCGAGCAGCAGCACCAAGCAGGAAAGCGGAGCTGCTCCAGGGCAGGAAAGCGTTAACCCGGCACGGAGGGCGGCAGGGGGATTACTGTTCCCCACCACGGCGGGGACGGGGTCGAGCGGGGATTATTGGGCCGGAGCCCCGGGGCCGGGCCATCTGCGGCGTGCCGGCTGTGCCCGCGCTCGGCCTCCCCCGGCCCGGCGGGGCCTGCCCGGACCGCGGGGCCTCAGGGGCCCGGGGACACCTGGGCAGGCGAGGCCACCCCTCCCTGGGCCCGGGGACACCTGGGCAGGCCGGGCCGCCCCTCCCTGGGCCCGGGGACAGCTGGGCAGCCGGGGCCGCCCCTCCCTGCCGGCGCTCCCTGGGGGAAGGATGTTCGCTCCAAACCGTGCCGAGCTCTGCCGTCCTGCTCAGAGTCGCTCCTCGTTTTAAACATGCCTTCTCCTTTTCCTTTTTTCATTCCCTCACCCAAGGCATACCGTAAAACTTCCGCTAACATGCATTTCTTATCAAACCCGATTTACAGAGTGCTGAGGCTTCCCAGCGTTTGTCTTCTGCGAGCTCGCAAAACTGCTCGAGTATTTAATTTTTTTTTTTTTTTTGAGCATTCTGTTTGAGCCTTTTTTGAGTGGGGGTTCCATGAAGCACCCGGAGCATCCCGCCAGGCAGGAGCAGGGAGCTCAGGGAGCTTGGGCAGCTCAGGGAGCTTGGGCAGCTCCAGGCTCGGTGCTGGCCTTGAGCCTCCTCCCCAGGGCTGCTGGTGAGCGATGGCTCTGAGCCCTTCCCAAACACCACTCACCCCCCAAAGAAAGCTTCATGAGGTGGTGGAGAGACATGAGATTGGTCCTCATGTAATAGCATCTGAAATTCAGCCAGCCTTCAGAGGTAGCTGACAGCACTTCTGGTTATTTTTGCTAGGGATATCCATCTTTTTTTTTTTTTTTTAATGACAGTAGTGATATTGCTTAATCGGTTTGGTGTTAAAATCTGCTGTAAACCCTTTCTGATTTGTTTGGTTCTGCTGCTAGGGAGAAATAGCTCTATTTGTCTACTCCTTGCAGAAAAAAAAATGCAGACCTGGCAGGATTTTTTTTCCCTCCAAATGAAACACCAAATTAAATAAATAAAGGAATAAGACCCAGGGCAAAATGCAGATTCAGTCAAACTTTTTTAGCATCGGATGCATGATCAGTTTAATAAGGGAGATCTAACTAAATGCTCAGAAGCAGGGAGATAGTAGAAGAGAGGGTTAGAGTGTAAGTATCAGAGTGAAGCTTGATGTGTTTAGCTTCGCAGTTAGCTCTTTCAGCACTTTTCTCAATGACTTGAAGGGTTGGTAGGATAAGGTTTGGTTTTGTTAAACCTTGTTAGTGTCAAATCTATTGATGCCTGGTAAAGATTACACTAATGTGTAAGCCTTTGGGGCCAGTGTGTGTCAGGCATGTGAGGCTGTGTTACGGCAAATGCTGACAGATTAAAGGGGAGGTCAGGGACAGATATCACTGAACTCTCTGGCCAGGGTTGGTCACTTTAAAACACTGTCTGTGGATGGCACCCAGTGACAAAAAAGTCAGGCATCTAGATTTAATCCCCAGCACATACATGCCCCTTTTTATAGACCCCCTAAAAATCAGGCATGTGCCTTCTGCTGTATTCAGCATAGCTCCTTCCTTTGGCCTGACACTATTGCTTTATAGTGACACCTCCCAGTGGCACTCTGCAACATTTCACTGAAGTCCACACAGAACTGCTTCTTAATAGGCTTGTGAAACCAAGCGCTGTTTGTGCAAATGACACCTTATAAAATTCATCAAGCTTTGTGGGTGCCTTCTTCACAGGAATCATCCCATTCCTCCTTCTCCCAAATATTTGGGTCCCCTATTTAATAAGAATTAAAAGCAAAGAAGTACTTTCTAGTTATGTCTTCAAAAATTTGGCAGTATAGTGCAATTTCTGCAGACATAATGACATCCTGTGACTGAAGAAAGCAATGTCCTGTTCCAGATGTTGCTGCTGTTGTTAACAGGTTTGTGTTGTGAGAGCAATCTCCCTGCTCTGTTGTGTAATGGTGTGCAACACCTGTAGCAATATCCAGGGGCTCCACAGACCTGGTATATACAACTTAAATACGTCTCACTCTCTTAGACCAGCAAAAAAAGGGATTTGGGCAGACTGAGATACCATCTTGTTATGGTAAATTGCTAGGTTTCCCACTATCAGAAAGCTGCCTCCCCCCATCTCTGTGTTTAGTGATCTCTACTTACTTTTGCTTAAAACTTCCCTCTTTTACTGTCTGTGACAGAATCACAGAAGGGTAAGGCTGGAAGGGACCACAGCAGCTCATCTGGTCAAGCAGAGTTATCCCAGAGCACATGGCACAGGATTGTGTCCAAACAGCTTTTTAGTATCTCCAGTGTGGGGAACTCCACACCCTCTCTGGGCAATCTGTTCCAGAGCACGGTCACCCTCACAGCAAGGTTCTTCCTGCTATGCAGATAAAATTTAATGTGCAATTAATTCCTTGAGTTACAGATGTCACTGCTTACCCTGTGGGTGTGTATTTGTTTGGTAGTGCACACAATGAAGTATCTCTGCAGATATTACTTGCTAAATTATTACAAGCCGATTGTGGGTGTGCCCTTAACTAGAAACAGTCTGTGAAGCTGTTTTTGTTTTGTATAAGAGGGACTTTTTTTGGTTCAGCCAAGCTCAATTCTAAGTCTATGTGTATGTAAAAATTATATTCTCAGCTAAATAAATGTGTAATTATAAAGCCATTGAATTAAAGGTATGCAGACCCTGGGACAGACAGACCAGGCTATTTTTCTTTAGCAGCTCATTCTGAGTTCAGTCCTCCTGAGGATGTGGAACTGATACATAGCAAATACAGGCACTCTCTGACAATAACTCCTCCAGAGTACCTGCTGTTGTGAGCTGTCTTCCAGAAAAAGTAGGGATTTTGGAAAATGGCGGTTCTTCAATAAATCTGCTTTATCTATGGAATAGATAGGTCAGATTTATTGAAGAATGGTCAGAAAGAAATAGCATGTTTTTGTCAAATTCCCCATATTAAAAAAGGCCTTTGAAATCAGTTTGCTCAAACCAAGAAAGAACTGCATCCCAGTTAAACATGAAGGGTTTGTACCGTGACTACCTATCATTTCATAATGTATATTTATGTTAATTGGTGCAATTTGATCTGTGGACCATCCCTTAATCATAAGAGATGCCTTATTCCTCCAGCAGTTGTGCTCAAGTTATGCCCAAGGCAAAAGTGGTGGGGTCCGTGTGGAGCAGGATAAAATATGTGAAGGAGCTATCAGACTTTGATCAGTGAAATTCAGAAAGAAGATGGGCACAATATGAAACACAAGTCTGCAGGCCTCTGTCTGGCTCGAGCCATCGAGTGCAGAGCAATTCAGGGCTGCTGTCAGCTGAAGCTCTGGCACAGCCCTTTGACATGACTGTGTAATGCAGCAAATCTGTTTCTCGTCATCTGACGCTCCACTGAGACCTCTCGCTATGCTTAGCTGAGAGCTTTGAACGTCCCTGCTTTTGTTGGCCTCTTATGAAGTCCCTCAAAAACACAGTCAATTTGATACTTTACTCTGCTGTTGCCAATTATTCTGGTTGTTGTTGGATAGCAGAGAGGTAGTAGCAGCTGGTGTACGGTGGGTTTTGTATTAATGCAGTCAGGGTAGCAGGGCAGAGTTGTGCTGTGTGTGCAGCTCCTGGCAGGGCATGGCAGGACATGCCATGGGACACCACGTTGCTCTGCTAGTGTCCAAGAAACAGGGCAGCATGGAGGAAGATCTCCAGTTCACAGCCCTCCTTGTGCTGGAGGAGCCCCAGCTGCAGTCCTCTTACTCCTTGGGGCCTTGGGGCACTTTCCTCATCCCCTACACAATGGAGCTTTTTGATGCTAGGTGCAGAGCAGGAATACAGATGCCTGTCCTGGTGATGGTGGCTTGGGGCATCTCAGCCAGTGAGTGCTAGAAATGCTCTCAGTGTTGCCCCATGTAGATCTGTGCTCACTTTCATAAATGAGCAGTAAATGAGGAATGGGGTCATTTTCTTCCCTGTGAAAAAAATTCATGTCTGGCCTTTGGGTGCCTCTTACAGCCCCTACTTTGGGAGAGCTTCCACTTACTTAAAGTGGGATGCACAGGATGGCACAAACCTGAGGCTGAAGCGTGGGCAGTCCTGGCATCAGACCTAGAAAGAGGTAGTTGTGCATGCCCTGAGTGCTTGTTCTTTACCCCTGCAAAGCTTTCAGAAAGAACATGGTGTCCATGTGCATCTATCTCATGGTAAGAAACACAAAAATGGAGGGGTGTGCAGAAGTCACCCTGGCTTTGGGATGAACTCCAAAACCCAGCTGCAATTTCTCAGTAGCGCAAGTACAAATGTCAGACATCGATAAGATGGAGGAAATAAATGTTTTTTGCAAACTGGGAGAAAGGAAGACTGTGGAAATGCTTTATTTCCCTTCTTACATAATTACATCCACAAGTAGTCAGGAAGAAACTGTGATTTATGTCTTGAGTGAACAGTAAATCACTGTAAGAGCCCATGCCCTGTCTGTGTTTTACTCACTGGGAATGGCCTCTGGCCACCAGCAACCACAGCTGCCAAAGTTTTCTATCTCTGACAGACTCAGCAGCAGTTTGGGCTTGGGTGATGAATTTTGAAATGTGATTGTCCTGTAAAGCTGGCTTGGAGCATACACAAAGAGCCAGCCCATGGCTGGAGGAGATGACAGCAGGTGCTGGCCATGTACAGAAGAAAAGGCAGTGATGCCCAACATGCAATGGCTGGTGGGCTGGTGGCACACACACACGTGTGCCTTGCTGGGTTTGGAAAACTGCTGAAGGAACGAGGGCTTGTTATTTTGGAAGGGGATATTCTCAACTCCATAAATGCACCCAGGAGCAGACACCCCAGCTTTGCTGAGTGTTTCGGACAGTCTGGAGGCCCTCTCTGTCATGAAGGTGAGATACCCTGGCCCATGGAGCTTTCCAGGGGTGCTGTACAGGCTGGACTGGGAGACCAGTGCAAATCTGCCATGCAGCACCTCCAGTCCTAGTGCTATGCCAGGGCAAACCATGTGGGCAGCCCTGCCCTTGGGGAGAGAGTCCTGCTGCTGACAGTCCCTGGCTCTGGGCTGCAGCATGGAGGATGTTCCCAGCCCTGCCAGCTGCCCTCCAGTGAAAGCACAGCCTGCTGGGGGCAGTGCCTTGGGTCAGGGAGTGCAGAGCCTGGCTGGAGCATTCAGGAGAGTTGGGTAATGGGTGCTTCAGCTTAGAAGCTGCTAGGCTTGGAAAGCTGCATGAGGTATCTGTAGCAGACACTCAAAAAGCAGTACAGGATGCATTACAGGTGTCTAAATCCATCCTGGTGTCCAGCTGCTGTACCAGGGTTCTATTTTGTGTCAACCAGAGAGCTAGCTCTATGTTGTGTACCCTCGGGCATCTCAAATGGCACTGGACACCTTTGCTTAAGCAACTGAATCCCACCCTCAGTGGTTTGCTCAAGATCATATATAAAGCCTCTGTGATGGCTGGGACCCAAGCCCAGACCTCTTCATAGGCTATCCAGCATTTTGATGACTGGAATGTACCCTCTCTCAAGAATTAACATATCCACATACTGGGTTCAGTCAGATTTATTTTCTGCTTTCCTCATTTTTTAATAATTTGACAAGCCAAGGGTCATTAAAGGAAGTTTTGCAGTGGGTAACAAACATTTCTCCACAGTGTATGTCATGTACCGGGAAATAGTCAAAGTCTTTTCACCTACCTTTATTATGCTTTCTTTATTTTTATTTCAGCTTTCAATGTCATCATTATGTCTTCTGTGCTGGGTTTTGGAGGGAAATGCACATGCTGGTTTAATGTCCCTGTGCTGAGCCTTACCCTAACTGTGTGGCTGCTTTGGGTTCTGCTTTTTGAGAAAAAGTCCATGAAAGCCTTCAGCATGAAAATCATATGAGACAGAACAAGACGAAGAGACACCCCAGATGGAAATAAAACCCCATGGGGAGGTGGGGTTTATGAAAACAGCCTCATGTGTGGCACAAGACTTGATGGAAGTGTCAGTAAGACAGTCAGAAATTCCTCTGGCATGCAGTGGGTGCAGTAAGGTTTTCAAAGTGGCTGTTTAGTGTGGGGCTTTCTGGGGTCTGAAACATTTCCATGCTGCGTATTTGGAGCAATAGCTGACAGTCAGGACAGCCTGTGTCATTTTGAGAAATTAGTGGTCTGCTGAGAAATGTAAGAAAATTAGAGGCCTGGATAGAGAGGAATAAACTGAATTGGGAAGCATGAGTTCAATAGTTTGTTATACCACTTTGGGTGAGACTTGTATTGGGTAAGAAGCCTGCTGAAAACAATTATCTGAAAAAAATGAGGCTGCTCAGGTTTCTCCTTTATAAGTTTCTCTGCTGATTTAATCCTGCTGCCCATCCATTCTGTGAGTGCTGTGTCCAGTCTAATGAGGCCCCCTTCGTTCATCTTGTTTGGGCAGCCGTCCGAAACCTCTCTTATCAAGAAGGGCTCTTTCAGCCCCAGAGACTCCTGAGGGATTTGGGGGCAGAGAAGTACAGAGTTCAGAGGAGCAGCAACTACTTGTGAGAGTTAATGAGGGGAAATGAACTCATTTGTGATACTTGTAAACTTGAAACCCAGTTTCAGGGAGCACAGAGAGGGCTGGGGCATCCAGCTGCTTGTAACACAGATGTACTGATCTGGGAAGAGGTGAGCTGCTGGCTCTGGAGAGCCTGACTGTGCACAGAGCCCTGTTTCTGGCTTAAATGGGATTCCTTTGAAAAAGAGTCCAAGTCATGATAAAAAATTCTATGTGCCCTTTCCAAACATCCTGTCCCAGAGCTCAGATGCTGACAGTATGCTTTGTATCCTAATGGTGCTTTGTACTCTCAGCTTGTGAAGTCCTCTGAGCCTTTAGCCTGGCTTCCCACTGTGGCTGCTTTTCATGGAACAGCACCGGTTTACACCAGTCTAATCCCTTACCTTTGTGACATGTACTGCAGAGAGCTGTAAGTACTAACAAACTGAAAAAGCTTCATATCCCACTACTCAGTGTCTCATGCTTTAGGTAACTTCATTACCACAATACATTGCAGCAATTTAAAAAGCAAACATGGAGCAGTCAGAGAAACTGTACTGGTTTGTTCCCAGTCTTCCCCTGAGCAGCATCCCCCTCCTATACCCCTTTCTCTTTGATTCCTAAAAAGTCATCTATGGCTTTAAATAAACTATAAGTAGGGACACGACTCTGCTTGATGTTTGGTCTGCAATGGAAGTAAAGTGTCACTTCCAATTTTTTGTGGGTGCAGAACAAAGACGCCTGTGACCAATCCACTGCGCAGTGCACTCGTTTTGTTTGAACAGAGAGCTTTGGTGAGAAGCATATTTCAAAGGGCCAGGGAAGCAGATCTCAAATCCTGTCAAAGAGAAATTATTTTACCTTTTCTAATTCCCCTCCATGATACCTTGTGTTCCTGCCTCATGCAATAACCTTGCACAGTAGGTGGAGCAAGGCAGCTGGAGCAGCGTGCCAGGGATGGCTTTGGCTCTGTGGGGCTCCACTCCAGGACATGAATTGGGCTGTGTACAGTCATCCAAAGGGCTGCACACAAGGGTGTTTGCAATTGAGGAAGTGTAGAAACAGAAGAGCCAGTAGGCAGACTGCAGCACTCCTCATTTACCAACAGCAATGCCCAACCACATTTATCTAACCAACTTCAGTCACTGTTGTCAGTATCAAATGAAATGGCACTAGGTCTCTGTGAGATAATACTATCTGTGTAGCTGTTTCACAACATTTTTTCAAGAAGAGTGCAACAAACAAGGAAGGGCTTTATTAAAATTAGTCCCAGTCCTATGAATAGGAGTTTAGGCAGGTTTAATACATGATAGCAGAAAAAAGTATTTTCCTATCAAATGACTAAGTGGTTGAGTAAGGAATTGAGATAAATTGCTGGGATGACTTCCAATTGTAGACTGTGGTGAGCAAATGAGGTAGGTCATGCCTCCCTGACAGCCTGGGTTTCAGTTTCACATCAGGCAGTTCTGTATTGCTGTGTCTGTCTCTTCTGCACCATTTACTTCATATACTGCATGTACATCCTTCCCTCCCCCCATTTCCACTCTCCCTTGTACATATTTAATCATAAAATTTCTCTGCTGTTCTCATTCCTTGTATTTGACATGTGCTTTATCCAGGCTTCTGCCTCTGGGAGCTGGTCCTTGATAAAAAGGGACAAAGCAGACCATCAAGCTACCATGCTTTGTACAAGGCATTATTTTTTCCATCTGTCAAAATTAAATGGCACTTGGGATTTTCCCTTGGCCTGTCAATATTTTCACAAAATTCGGGGCTATAAATGTCTGTGAAACTCTAGAAAAATAGTTGTACAATGACATTCCCTTGCATGTTGTCATGGTGTTGCATAGCTCTCTGCAATTTTTTTTTTTTTGATTTTTGAAGATTGATTCACAAAGAGGATTACTATCACTGCTCACTGCAGCTCTGTCACTTCTGTTGCACTCATTTACCTCAGCCACCAGCCTGCCCAAATAGGCTCCTGTCTTTCAGACTAAGCATTTTTAGCATCCATTTAAATGTTTGGCATATAGAAGATATTTGGGGCATTCACAGCCTTGGCCTCACTGGGATGCAAGTGGGAATCTTGGGCTCCATCTGGGACAGGATTTCACTGTTTTCCAGCTGGAAGTGACCACTGCAGAGTGCCTTTCCTATGAAGGCTACTCATCTCTAAAATAAATGGCCATTTATATCCAGGAGATGAAGGCTCAAGGTTTTCTTCCTTTCCTTCCTTCTCTGAGCTGTTTGTGGGTGACAGACAGCATGTGGGATCAGTACATCTCTCACTCCCATTTGATTATGCACATCCCTCTCTTTCCCACAGCAGCAATGAGGACAGAGATAAAATACAATTGTTCTCCCATTACACTGTCACGAAGGCAAGAGCAGACACTGAGTTTATAAGGTATTTTTTAGCTAAAAGCAGAAGATGGTCAAAGCTTTTAAGAAGAGATGCCGTTTCGCTCAATCAAAGGCACATGTTCATGTGCTTTCTTCATCCCATTTTCAGTTTTGAAGGGAAATTTCAGTAGCAGACAACTTTCAGAGACGCACAGCCAAGTGCAGTAAGACTGAGAAATACAGGAGGGTTGCACATATCCTTTCTAGGTTAATTTCTCCCTGCCTTTGCCACAGCCATGTCCATCCTTGCTCCAGCTGCCACCTCCTTGGCCATCCTCTCCAGCAGAGCCAGAAGCTCCAGATGGATGGCTCAGCCCTGCCACCATGTGCTGTGTTTTTTTGGTCAGAGCATGAATGCAGCACTGCACTCACAGGGCAAATGATAATCTGTTCCTTCATAGCTGATGGAGGAAGCACATGAATATGGAAGAACAAACATAGAATTTCCACAATTGTCTCAAACTCTGTGTGCGTTGAAAGGAATTGGGGTGGTTCTCCTGGGGCAGCAGATGGCAAGCTCACTTTGAGATAATACCCATTGGATTCTTGTATTTGTGGCCACTGCTTATAGAGGTCACTAATCCTGAAGCTTGGCTGCTCCCAGGGGGTCACTAAATGCGTTGGTTTGGGGTTTGGAAATCAAGCACAGTATGTGCTAAGTGTTCTAACAGGAAATTCATGTGTAGTATTTTAATATGTATTACATCTCAGACGCTTGACAAGACAGGCACATAGATGATGAATGTAATTTGTCAGTAAAATTCAGCAGATGTATCTTCAGGGTTTAACTCAATATCAAAGTGAGAAGGCAGCATTGAAAGTAAAGCAGTGAAAATGACACTCCTCAACTATTTTCCATGAAGTGATTGTAATTATTAGATAAGTAATAATGATTTTTGCCAATGCAGTCAGTACAGAGTGGTAGTTCCCTAGCTTGTTATTTGGTCCTGTGGGTAGAGCTTGCTGTAAAATGCACATTAAATACAATGGGATTATTGCAGTTCTGCTCTGTTTTAACAGGTCAGAATAGGGCAGTTCTTGCTGGATGGTTTGCAGGCTTTTCAGATACCAGTTGTGCTGGGACAATGACATGCTTACTATTTTAGGCAGTGGGTTACTTGAATGTGACTTGTATTCTATTTGTGTTAAAAAACCTTGCGGTCATTTCAAGCAGTTATTAGTCTGTATTATAACAACTGTCTTTAGCTGTTTGAAATGCAGAGTCCTGGCAAGCAGAAATATAGACTTGCCAGGCTAAAAGCAAAATACATTAAATAAAACATCAATATTTATGACGCAGTCAGTAGTTCTTCTGAAATAAACAAGAAGAAAATCTTGTGAAAAGGGATCAGGAAGGCTGGAAACACTAGTGAAAAACAATAAACATAATATAGTTACGATATAAAGCTTGTGTAACTCGGCTCAGCTCTTCTGAGAGCCCCAGCACTGTCACCTGGGGCTAAGCAAAGGCTTCAGACAAATTGAGTGATGCTGTTTGGCAAAAGAAGGGTCGAGAGGATCCTGTTCTGCAATTCTTGTTTTGCAGCTGGCACACACATACCATAGCAGTTGAGGTATTACATTTCTTTTCTCTTTCTCCTTTTTGTCTCCATTTCTCACATTTTATAGAATCATCACAGAATAAAAGAATGGCCTGGGCTGGAATGGACCCTAAAGATTGTGTCATTCCAACTCCCCTCCCATGGGCAGGGACACCTTCCTGTAAACCAGGTTGCTCAAAGACACGTTCTGCCTATCCTTGAACATTCAAAGTATGGAGCATCCACCTCCCAGCTTCTCGGGGCAACCTGTCCCAGTGGCTCACCAGCCTCACAGTATTCTAATTTGAACCCACCCTCTTTCAGCCTAAAGCCATTCCTTGTCCTGTCCCTATGTGCCCTTGGAAAAAGTCTCTCTCAGCTTTCCTATAGGCACTGAAAAGCAGCTACAATATCTCCCTGGAGCCTTCTCTTTCTTCTCCAGGCTGAACAAGCCACAATCTCTCAGTCTGTCCTCACAGGTGAGGTGCTTCAGTCCTCTGATCATCTTCATGGCCTTTCTATTGACCTGCTCCAGCTGCACCTTATAAAAAAGAAGGGTAGCACCAGTAAGGATCTCCAGGGTTGATTCAGCTGTCACCACCAAATGGTGAGATGCTTATCAATGCCCCTGCCAACGATGGCCAGCTCCTCTGAAATGGGAGCAGCAGGCTGGAGCAGCCTGTTTTTAGGGTACATGCAGCCAAGCGGAGCAGGAAGGAAGACAGATGATGAAATAATGGCACTGAGATTTCCTGTCAAAGGAATATCACTGTGTTCTGCTTCCTTCTCTTGTGTCAGGTCACCAGAACTGGTACTAGCTCTTATTTTCTTCTTTCTTTCCTTGAGAAGGTAAAATAGAGGGGAGGCAGAAATATTCATACTGCTCCTGCTTAAAAGCTACCTTTTATGTGGTCCAAGTCAGCTTTGAAATTGAAACCTCTCTGGGATAATGAAACAGAAGAGGCTGAGTTCCTATTTAGACTGATATTATTTGGCTGAGGGCTGTCTTTACTCAAGAGTAATTTGGGAAAGTGACAGACAGCCGTGACCTTGATTTACTTTGTAACAGTTTGGGTTGAAACGGAAGAGTATTGAAATTTGGATTTTTTCAAAAATTTCAGGGACATCATTAAAGAGGAGGACTTTCCGTTCTTCCTTTCAGTACGCTCTGTGCTGTTAAAAATAGCAGAGGAAATAGATGTGTGACATTCATCTGCTGACTCCTTCGTGTCTGTTACCAGACTCGATTGCATTTGAAGACTGGTCAGAGCAGGAAAGTACTCCAGGACTCTCAGCTTCCCTCTGAAGGATTCTCAAAATGGGAAACACCCATTTATATGATAAAATACATTTGTTAAACTGTGCTTGTGGGAGACATATAACTAGAGGAAAGAAGATAGTGGAATTCCCAAACAAGGTGCATTTGCTAAGGCAAGTGGAGAATTCGTATAATATGGAACATATTCTGCCCCATTTACTTTGGAGGTAACCCAAGGTACACTGAAATGCATATATGAGGGCAGTAGTGCTACTTGAGGATCATTTATTTGAGCACTGATCTTCAACTCAGTCACCCAAGAACTTGAAGCAATCTGCATTCACCAAGTAAAACAGTTAGTTAATATCAGTATAACAGGAGGGGAAATGATGGGAGAGGTGGGCAAGTTTCTGTTTCTTCTGACTGAAAGGATTTCTGCCTCTTGGAGAGTTCTGAGAGCTCTGTATAAAGTTCCACCCCTAATTTATTTCTGTTGGGATCTTTCCACCACCCAGTCCCACACTTTGTTTGCCTGTTCTTTCTTACAGGAATGAGTTTGTTTGCTTTCCTGCAAAAACATCTCACAACCAGGAATGAGCGTGGAACTCGTTGGGTCTGGGAGCTGTTATAACCAGCCAGCAGTCTGCCAATGTTGTAGATTAAAATGTCTGTAGATTAAAACAATGCCATTGCTTAGGAGAACCAAAGTAAAATCAGAAGGCTGTGTTCAAAGGTTTCACCAGGAAATAAAGTCCATAGGCATTTGAGCTTCAAAGTGCTGACCCATGAGAAGCAGACTTAAGAAAACAAAAACACTAAATAAATTGTCACATTAACCAGAGAAAATGAAGAAGAACTTCATGTGTATTTGTAGACTTGTACTTCACTCTCTGAAATGTTTTTTGCCTTTTCAGAAAATCCAGAGGACACTCTTCCCTTTCCCATGGCAAGGGGACCACCACTGGCACAGGGCCAGTCAGCCAGTAGATTCCCAGTGAAAATTTTACCTGTTTGTCCTAAATGGGAGTGTCACAGATTTGTTTTTTAAATTACTTTGTTCATCTTAAATTTGTAGGTATATAATTATATAGAACCTAATCAAATTATTCTAGCAAATTTGGGGAGGGAACTCAAAAATTATGGGGATTGGATGCAGGGGACAGGCAACAGCAGGTTCACATTTTTCTCCTTAAGAAACTGGGTTAAACACTTACTTCATTTAGAAATGAAATATAAATGTGGTGAATTGGCACACTTTCTTCTTCTTTGTCTTTTGATCTAGTATATGATGTATAATCGATGTTTCTCCAGAGATATTATTGATGCTGCTACATGTATGTAGGATCTCCCTTTGCTGAAGACTGTGATATCCCTGCCAGAGCAGATAGAAAACTGAGGGATGAGTGATGGCAGAGGACATGGTCTTTTGTGTTTATCTGGATGTTCGCACTGGCAGAGCTTCTGAGATGGTCCCACATCCCTGTGCACCACAGTCATTGCTCCTCAGTCTTGGTCACTCTGCCTGTGCCAGAGACCTCTTCCTGCTGCATGCCTGGAGGGGATGAGTGAAGTCTGGTAGGGCTGTGATGTGGAGAAGAGGACCTGTAGAGACATCTGCTGAAAGATGGAGTGGGACACTGTAGTGGAAATCCTGTCTCTCATGAGTGTGTAATGTTGTTCTGTCCCAGGTGAAGGAGATGTCAGTTTTTTAATTCTGGCTCATTCAGAAAGGCTCTGGTGTTTGATAAGAATGTGTTACCAGCCCACGTGCAAAGCACAGATCTGAAAAAGAATGGGGAAAGATTTATGAATAAACTCTGAAGGCAGGGTTTTTACTGACTTCCTTCAACTTCCCACTGACTCCCTGTGTCTAGCACAGATTTCCTCTGGGACCTGATGCACCAGCATGTTCCTAATTTAGAGGGCTGATGGGGGTTTCATTGTTGAAAGACCTTTCCAGTCCCCTCCATGAGAGACATTTTCAGCTTACAAAGCACTACCATTACATGATGTGTGTGACATACCACTACCCCTTTTAGAGCAGGTTTGCATAAGTTTTGTGATGCCTGTACAGCCCTGTGTCAGGTACTCACTGCAATCAGCACTGCAGCGAGGGCTGTGCTCCTGTGCAGGCTGTGTAGGCAGGTGGCACAAAAAGCAGCCAGAGCACATTTGCTAATGCAGTCGTATCGTAAGATCAGAGAATCATTTCAGGGGAAAAGACCTCTAGGATCATGGAGTTCAGCCATTAACCTAACACTGCCAGGTCCAGCACTAAACCATGTCCCTGAGTGCCACATCTGCACACGTTTTAATTACTTATCCCATCGGCCCTTTTACTCGTGCAGTATCCGATCCGTCTGCAGCTTTGCTGGAAGCAGGGACAGATCCAGAAGGCAAGTCTGTGTTTATATCTCCATGTAGCCGTGCTGTGTCTGTGCAGCAGGTACACGGAGGCGTGTGTGATCCATATGCATGTGCACACGGGCTCCTCTCTCCTGGCACCGCCGTGGCTGCCGCTGCCAGCATGGGAGCAGCGCGCAGGGAGGGAAGGCTGCGGATCCCGGGAGCCGCCATCCCTGCCAGCGGCAGCCGAGGGGCTCATCCCGGCCCCCCCGGTACCCGCCGGGGCTGGGCAGGCTCGGCTCGCTGCCCTGCGCTCTGCGGGGAGGGGAAATGCAGGTAAGGGGAATTGCCCTTGGCAACCGAGAGGCCCCGCTCTGCTCTGCGGCTGGCCGGGAGCTGCCGGCTCCTGCAGCCGCCTGCCAGCGCTGACCGACCGTGCTTCCCAAAGGCCCCTCAGGGATGCTTTTTAAAAGGCTGAGCAGAGCCGAGGAGCATCGGGAGCGTGTGCGCTGGGGGCTCGCAGCCTGGCTGGCGTGTAGCACATGGGAGTGCTGCTGGCCGGGGGATTTTGCTGCAGCATCATCCCCAGCAGTCAGCAGGGAGCAAAGGAGCTGAGAGGTGAATGATGCGTGCCGGGGAGCGCTCCGGAGCTACCTGCTCTGCTCGCTGGTGATGCCAGTGGAGCTTGCAGGGATAGAAACGAGACTGATCTCAGCCCTGCAGCTGGGTCTCCTGGTCTGCAGCGAGCGCAGGGGTTATTAAATCCCGATGACAGTGTGCAAGAGCAAAGTATTTTTGTAAGAAGCGACGTTTGCTCAGGAGCCAGAATCACCTGGGTCCTCCAGATGACCTCGTCCCAAGTAGCTCTGCTTGGGATCTTTATTTATTACAGAAGTAGAGTTGGTCTCTGGTCATGTCACACTCAGGAGGAGGGAAATAAAAAAAGAAAAAAAAAAGAGAGATTGCAGTCCTAATGCAAGCAAGGAGGATGCAGCAGACCTCAGAGAGAGTCCTCTCCTCTAAGGAAGATGAGGTGAAAGGCAGAGCCCCTTGGAGGGTCTGTGTCTCCCTTCCACTTCAAAGAGTAAGACTGTCTGCCTTCTGTAAACGGAGCTGGTTGTGTAATGCATTATACATCGCAAGGTTAGACTCTTGTGATTTCTTAATGGCAAGGCTATTTTATTTCTCAAGTGGGTGCCAGCGGGGACGCTGGAAAAGCGCAGAGACGCATCCTCCATCCCACACTGACAGCGATGCACAGGCAACTGCAGACCAGGAACTTGTGGAAGAGCAGTGAGGACCAAATCTGGAGCCAATGCAGGGGGAGAGGAGCAGCCTCAGCTTTTTTAGCAAGTGAATGGGGAGGGGAGGAGGGTAGTATGAGCAGTGATGTCATTTTTAACTGGTTCCTCGCAGAGCTGGGGAGTGAAGTTAAAGGAAAAACCTGCAGTCTCAGAATGGCTCTCAGCCTTGACTGGAGACTCTAAATGACTGAGGGTTCCCACAATGGTAATGAATTTTCTTTCCTATGCAGAACTGTTCTGTTATTTTGCATCAAGCAGAGAGCATTTATTTTCTCTCTCTTTCTCTCTCTCTCTCTCTCTCTCTCTCTTTCTCTCTCTCTGTATATTTTGAGGGTTTGACTTTCACTGTTGCCTCAGGTTTTTTAAATACCTTGCAGGTTATTTGAAGTTTTTCCTGGGTAGTTTGAGAATTTTTCAGTGATGTGGGAATCCATGTCATTACAGGAGAGTTTAGCATGCAGCATTTCTGCTACTCATCAGGAGGGGAGATGCAGAGGTTGCCAAGCACACAGCATTCTGCACAGGAAATGTACTTTTAAAATCACAGGTGGAAAGAAAGGGACTTGACTGGCATTTGTTGTTGTAATGGATGGCATTAATGTTGCTTGCAGGAGGCAGAAAGACTTCTGGTCAACTATCTAGACAGAAATGAATTTTGCTTGTGTGATAATTTCTATGCTTTTGATTGGCAGGTTTTTATTTATGAGTATTTTAATTCTAGTGGCACTGAATGGAAAATGTCAACATAAAATATTCTGGCTATGTTAGACAGTATATGTATGTATAATTCTTCATGGCATGCATTAACCACTTGTGTGCTGCTCCCTCCACTGCATTTGCCCTGTTGCTGTCTTCCATAGAAAACAGTGGGATGCCAGGCTGTGCTGTGGACAGAGGGTTATTTTGTCTCTGGTTCCTGGAATCAGCAGAAGCAGTCAAGGCATTTTTAAATAATAAGTTTGTCAAGACAGGTCCCTTAAGGGTAAAGTGTCTCAGCCCAAATGGCGGGCAGTGAAAAGCATCCCCAGTTTGTATTTCCAAGTATTCAGCTACTGGTATCACCGGTACAGTTTGGGATTGTGGTTGTTGTGATGGTGCTGGGTCCAAAGGCAGAGGGTGTAATGCCAAAAGTCCATTTGCCTATGGAAGGCTTGTCACATTCCTCTCTGGGATTCCATTTCCCAGTGGTGAGACTTGCTTGGCTTCTCACCCAGAGGAACACTCAAGACAGCTGAGGAAGCCAGACTGCAGTTTTGCTTACTAGGAACTTGGGATGTTCATGTGATTGCCACAGACCTCCTGCTGTATCTGTCATGACAACTGTGAGCTTAAAGATGGGAGATCTGGGCTCAAGAATGAAAGAGACAGGAAAGAAATAGGAACACTGTGATTCCTTCTGAATATTAAATGCTCCTTCAGGAAGTTCCTGCTGTGGCTGAAGGCTTGAGGAACCCATTGCTGCCCTAGAGAAAGCTCTTACTGAAGAGTAGCTTCAGGAATAAGGAATAAGCCTCTCTTTTAGCAGCTACTGTGAAGATGCCGGCAGCCATCGCAGGGGCCATTTTGGACTCCTCCCCCTGCAACATGCCATGGTGCAGAGGAAGAGTCAGTCTGGTAACCTCTCCTGCCAGTCCTCTCAACATCAGCCTTGCTGTTGGAACATGTCACTCAGAGACAAAAGCCAGGCTTTGAAAATGGCATGTTCCTCCCAGCTTGGTTTTCATCCAGATGTATGCTTGCCTGCACTAACAGTGTTTATGTGGGGGCAGTGTGCCTGGCAGGTGGAGGGAATGGTTAACAGGCTGAACTGAGCTAGTCACCATGGCACATTTCCATCTCCCTAGTGCCAGGCTGAATCTGCTGCTGTGGATAGGCAACTTGGTTTTCCTGTGATTTTAGCATGGCACCCTTCACCAGAAGGAAATAAATTCATTTTTTTAAGGACAGCAAAGAACTGTGCATCTGGAATAAGCAGCGATTCATCATCCTCCTTTGGGGTCTTAGGCATTCCCACTTCCCTCACTGCCTGGTAAGAAAACTAGTTCTGGATTTTGGGCCAGGGCACTAATTCTGGCATTTTTGTCTCAGTTCATCGGAGGTGAGAAGTTGCAAATTTATGGCACTAGGGACAGAGTCTGATATGCAAAGAAGAGGGGAGTTGCATGTGACTGCAGCCAGCATGCCCGCTTCTGCAGCCTGCCCCCTTAGGAGCCAGCTGACTTTGCAGCAGGGGAAGGTTAGCAAGACCTTTCCAAGCACAAAGAGGAATAAAGCACTGGGACAGGCTCCTATGGAGCTTATAGGATGCCCTTCTTTTAGGTTTTTTAAGAATAATAAAATTGGGGTGAACTAAAAATACTTAGTCTACTTTAGAGTAGTGGAATTACACTTGGCTTTGCATTTTGGCATTTTTAGGACAGGTTTGGTCACACGTCAGTCAAAATTCACTATAGGAAACATTTTCTGTGTCAGGAGGTGAATACCTCATTTGCTGTTAATTATAGCTGTGTTTCAGAGTTGGAAAAGTCACAGACCAGACAATTCTCTCATGGTTCCTTCCTGCCCTCCATTTCTACTGCAGTGTTAGCCCCATTGAGCTCCTACCACCAAAGGGATGAGAATGGTTCAATGCCTCAGACCACTCAGCTGTAAAACCTTGTACTGCTACTGTCAGCAAAAGCATTACTGATGTGTCAGTGATGGACATGATTGTGAGGGAATGGATGGGACCCAGGGCACAGACGTGACTGCAGAGGTTGCAGTATCTTTCTGGACTTCAGTCAGCTTTGAATTTTACCAGTAGTTGGCAACTGTGTTTGCTTACATCAGGCTCCATACAAAATCACATTTGGTTTGGAGTGGTCTCTTGAGAGTGCTGGGGCTGTGGAGCACTAGGGAAAAAGACCTCACCTGAGTGATGGGGCTGACCACTGCTCACAAGGAAGCAGCACGTTTTCCATCCTGTAACTGTGACCCAGTGTGACTTCCAATCTACACTGTGACCCTTCTGCATGCTTGTATGGTGGAGTTTACTTACTGTTCCAGTTGTTCTTACCTTGCATGGTCTTCTCAGGGGAGGACAACACACCCTCCCTGAGAATGAACTCAAGCTCACAGGTGTGTCACAGAGGTATTTTATGGTGCATGCAGTGGTGATAAGAAAGAGGATCAAGGCTGGGTACATCTGTCCTAGGAAAGGATCCTTCTCAGGAATGCAGAAAAAGTGCAAATAACTCAGCCTATGTTTGTGGAAAAGAAGGAAAAGAAGAACTTCCCATCCGCAGATTTAGCAATTAGTTCAACTCTGTGCATGTGACCAAGAAACACTAAGGTCAAATGTCTAATTGCAATTATGCCATTGTCATCTGAGTCATTATCTTTCCCCCCTGGCGTTTCAACAGGGTGAAACTGAAGTAGGTTTGGACTGCAATACTCCGTAAGTCAGAAACTAGGTAACCTCTGTGGCTTCCTAGCAGGGCCATTTCCTCTCCTTTGGGCTCTCTTGGTAGAGTAGGCAGTGGTTATATTCCTCTGGAATACTTTTTTTAGGCTACTTGTTTTGGAAAAATATTTGTAATATTATCCACATAATCTGGATGTAACTATAAAGCAGTGTGCTGTTTTCTACCAGTAATTGAAGGAGGGCAAGGCAGTGGGACAAAAGGTGAGTTCTGCACAATCTCTTCTTGTTTCAGGAAGAGCTGGTGTTTTCTTCCACTTTGCACAGCAGTGCTGCATATAATTTACCTCATAATGATAATAGTATATAATCCCCATAATAGTGATGATCTTCAGAAGCAACTGCAGATTTCAAATTCTTCTCTGTTTTTAGTGCAAATTTCATTTGATGGCATCAGAAAACTGATATCTTTGCATGTGCCTGCCTATTTATCCCTACATAACCTCATTGCTAGCTATCAGAGCCAAACTTTTGATAAGAAGAAAGGTGATGTACCAATGTCAGAATATGCAGATTCACATCTCACAGTTGCACCTCATTTTTTTGTGTACCTGACAATTTTTTTTTTTTGGCACAGCACAAGCAATCAAAATTTATCATCCAAATTAAGACTGTAATTATATTTTGATAAAGATCTGGCAATTCAGTGAGAATGAAATTTAAAGGGTTGCCGGGATACAGATGACTCTGGATTATGGGGAAGCGTTTGCATGTGGAATTCTAATAAGACCAGGTTGTTCAGCATCCTTATCTAGACTTTTCCAATAGTGTCTGATAACACAGACAATCAACTGTTTCTTTGCTATTATCTGGCAAAGTGATTAAAGATACAAGGCTGCCTTTTATGAATGAAAAGGCAACATGCTCAACAAGGAGTGTCACAGATGTGTCCCCCTGTTGGTACACAGGGAAAGTGAGGGGATAGAGTGCTGACCATGCCCACACTATTGAGCCTGCCAAAATAAGCTTCTCCTGAGGTTCCCTAGGGTCTCAGGATTGCCAAGGAACCTTTGTGGTCCAGGCAGTGCTTTCCTGGGAGGTGTGAGCCCTGCCCAAGGTGGGGGCTGCTGGGAGCCTCCTTTTGCAGGGCTGGGTTGTCACTGGAGGGGTGAGAGCTGGAGGACATGTCAGGGATAGGTGGGGGATATCCAAATACACTGGAGTTTGCTGTCCAGGCAAGATGGCCAGAGAAGTAATGGCACCACAGAGCTGGATGAGGTGACAAACAGCTTGATTGAGCCCACAGCTGCCAAAGGGAAGCTTCTGGCTCTCATGCCAATCCAGCAGATGAGTAAAGCTCGACCTCAGCGCTGCAATTTGATGAAGGAAGAGCTATAGCACTTTCTCTAAGTGTCTGCTCTGTATGTGACATTAATTAGTTATTATGGAAAGTTATTGCTATTCAATAGTGTGGCCTGCTGACGAGGTATTATTCACTGCCTGTGCTGTGGTAGCACTCACAGACCTTGGAGAGCTTCACCTGCTGTGTTCCTGACAGCCTGAGCAGCTGATATCCCCCTGCTGAATCCCAGGGTTTCTCCTGTGCACTGGCCAGTGTGGGGCTGCGTGACCACCCTGCTACAGCCCTGCTCCACACTGCCTGCTTCAAATGCAGCCAGGGCAAGGGAGGCTGCTAAGGGAAGGATCCATTTTCCCTTGCACTTCATTTGTCCCAGCCCCTGTCTCAGCTCCAGCCTACCAAAGCCCTTTTACTTTCAATGTCTTACTCGAAATGCTGAGTTGAGCCTGCAGTAGTTATTACAACCTGTCCATCAGTTGATTAGGAACTTAATTGTAGCTGATGGTTGCATTTTTACTACAGATCAGAAAAGTTCAGTGACTGTACACTTTTTTCAATTAACTGTGAAACAGTGAGTGTGTCATATAGCAATAGTGAAAAACCAAGGTTTGGTGGTATGAACTGAATTCCTGCTGAA
Source organism: Zonotrichia leucophrys gambelii (assembly GCF_028769735.1). Classification (NCBI taxonomy): domain Eukaryota; kingdom Metazoa; phylum Chordata; class Aves; order Passeriformes; family Passerellidae; genus Zonotrichia; species Zonotrichia leucophrys. Next base: position 17,087,540 of record NC_088169.1, on the reverse strand, counting down.
CTGAATTCCTCACAGGTTTTGGTGACTGAATTTTATTCTCAAGGTGTTTTTTCATGATATGTAAGAAAGGGACTGCCCTTGCACTAGGGCAGGTTGAATGGCAGGAAAAGCAGATGTGAGGGTTAATGAGCATTTTGGGAGGGCAGAGCACATAGGAGATGCTGCAGCTGCAATATGAGAAAAGTTACTGCAATACCTTGAATAGCCTTTTAAACACCAGGTGTGCTTAAATGATAATCTCCTCAAATTCAACCTGCACAAGCAGTAATGTGTTTTCTTTTTCCTTCCATGATGTGCATGGACATGTGATGCCAATCACAAACAACTCCAAAACTCCAAGGTTACAGTCCAATCCAAATCTTGTGATTTTCTGTAAGCATCAAGACTTGCCAGAGCAGAGGGTCAGTCACTGGATCAGTATCACCAGCCTGGGTTTAGTGGGGAAAAGTTGTTAATCCTGGAAATGTGCCTCAGGATCTCCTGTTCTGGCATGTATGGAAGGCTCAGTACTGGTTCTTTGGATTAGGATCAGTCCAGGATTGTCCTGTCTTACATCCTAAACCTGCCTTTCATAATTTTTCACTCTTTCAATGTTAGAGAAGTCCAACAAATACCTGAGAGGAAAGGGGTTCTCCCAAATTTGATATAATCTTTTGCCTTTAATTGTTCTGTCTCAACATATGACTGCCTCTTTCTGCCTTGGCAGTGCCAGGTGTCTATTCATATGAGGCAGAATTAAAGAAAAAAAAAAAAGCCTGTAAGTTGTACTCAACTGCATAAATGTAGCAGAAAGTGTTTAGCCTACTCAAAGGCTGGCTGATGTGTCAGTCTGGTTAACTCTGGTCACATGCTCTGAATTTGCACTGGGTTTCTACTTTCTACAATTCATGCAGCTTTTCCTCTGCATATTTTATGGTGCCTCTTCACAACACCTACACTTACTGGCAACTTTTCAGGAATCCATCTTCCCTGCCCTGATCCTTTCAGTAAGCCTTGCTTGATTTCCAAACCAGTCATCCTGCCCTGGGCTGGCCTTGTTGCAGTCTCTGATCCTCTCTGCAGGAAGGTGATTACATGACCCAGTCAGCTGGTGAGTCCCAGGCTGTTTCTGGTGCCAGCATCACAGTGAAGTCTCCATGGGATTATTGGAAACTTTTTTGGAGTCAGGCAGAGCCCTGACTTGGTCTTCTGGCAGCTGTTTAAACAGAGGCACTGTGCAGTTGGTGGTAATACCTCCAAGAGATGCAATAAACTTTATTTATATTATGAATTGTGGTCTGTGGGCTATCAGAAGAGGATTTGGCAAACAAAGCAACCCTGAAGAGCTTGGGACTCCATGAAAAGGGTTTCAGCTTTGCTCAGTGGAAATTTATAATTCCTGGGAAGACATATTTACTCTGTAGGTCAAGTGGGGAAGCTCAAGGGGAGGAAATTTCAGTCAATGAAGCAAGAGTATAAGCTGTAGTGCCCCACACTTTAAAATTCCTTTCATGTGGTCTGAATCTAAAAGCTCGTGTTCCCCCTAACAAGTCTGAATGAATATACTGAAGCTGATTTTCTTCACAATTCATTTCTGCTTGTGCAAAGGTATGGGACAAAGCTCTGAAAAGAATGTGAACTTTAACCAATAAAACTGTGCCAACCAAAGCCATTGCTACCATTTATCAGCATCATGTACTTTTTGAAGAATATGGAGGTGCAAAGAGCAGACTGACTGCTAAAATGCAGCTCTGTCAGCATGGCTGCAGCTGCTTTGCCACTATAATGTACTCTATAAAAACAAAGCTTATTTTGTTGCATTAGAACCTGAAGAACTTTCACAGTTTGAGAGTGGGAAATGACCCCAAGGCAACACAGCTGGACTTAGCTAGACCCTGAATTATTTCCAGAGTCACTGCCTCATATGCACAACACACTGGCTTTTATTGACCTCCCAACACAGTACTGCAAAGGTTCTGCATGCAGTGACTTGTCAGACTGGGAGATACCATGAATTTGAACCTCAGGTACAAAATTAGCAGTGTTTGTCATGTTGGTGGAAAGAATAGAATAGAATAGAATAGAATAGAATAGAATAGAATAGAATAGAATAGAATAGAATAGAATAGAATAGAATATTTTCAACTGGCAGGAGCCTCCTACCATGATCATCTACTCCAAGTGGAAGATTGCTAGTATGAAGTAGAATGAAACTTTGGTCATCACCAACTGTAATATTAAAACTGGTTTTATGTAGGCACCTGGCTATGTTAGGTACTGCTGAGGTATGCATCTGATGGACAGCTAGACCCAAGTCTCCCTGGTTTCATGTTAATGGAGGATTAATTACCTGGTTATTTGAGCCTCCATCAGCATGGCTGGCCATGATGGCAGCTGAAGGGCTGGAAAAGAGCTGTAGTTCAGTGGGGCTTCAGCTCATGGCAGGGGGTCTGGGGTGAGTATGGAGTTGTCTGGAGAAAGAGACATTTTTCTCCTTTGGGGATGAATGAATCAACACAAACCCTGCAGTGACAGTGCTGTTGCAAAGTTGTGCTTTCTGTGGTAGGCAACAAATTATTGTCATTTTGCCCTCAAATTAAAGAGCTTCTGATTACAAAAATTGCCCTGAGGATTATATGAACAAGCTCAGCTTTGGGCACATACCTGTCTCAGTGGTTCATGAATGGCGTGATAAAGGTGTTTCTGCCCACAGCCTTTTTTTAAGGCTTATTTCTGTGAGGCATGTCTGGTGCTTTGGTTATCATTGGTTTCTTCTGGCTGCAGTATTTCTGGAGCAACATCACCCTAAACTCACTGAGTGTCCACAGAAGAGCATCAAAGGGGAAGGAAGATGAATGTCTTTGAGCCACTTCTTTAGCAAATATTTCCCTTTGTCATACAGTCATAAGTTATCGTGGATGTGGCTATAACTTCAGTAGTGATAGAACTTTCTTAAAGCCTTGGAAATAATTCTACTGTCCTGTTCAACTATCTGCAAAAGAAGTTATTGTATGGCTCTAAATGAGATCTTCAAAGTTTAGATAAGTTATTCTGATGGGCTTTATTTTGGTTGTAGCTTTCCCATCCAGAAGTATGTGTAACAGTTAGCCAAAATTAGGGAAGAGCCCTACTAGCTGTGCAGAGGTTGCTCTGGCCCTTGTAGAGTGAAGAAGCAATGTGGTATTTGTGAAGTGTTGCTGTTGTGCAATGTTACAAACACAGAAGGAATCTGGATGTTAATAGATAGGATAAAGGATAACTCAAATGAAAAGCATTTAAATTAGTCTTTGCCTAATGCCATTTTCTTAGCTAGTGGTGGTTGCACTTTTTAGGTATTTTTTCTTCTGTGCTCTTGCACAGAATCCCTTTTTTTCTGGATGCAATGATTCAGAAATTTTTAGTGTAACAAAAACCTTGCCAAGCAGAACTCACCTTCACTGCAAGAAAATGTTCTGCATCCCAGAGGAAATCAATACTTACTTATGTGAATAAACATGAAGATGAAATTATCAAACTGGCAAGTGAGGGAGACAATCTTGATTTATCAGAATTAGCTATATTTAAATGCAGTAGTTAAAAATCCTTGAGTGATAATGACTCTGGCAGATGATCAGTGAGTTCTCGTGGGTCTGGGCTCTGGTGGGACCAGGCACCCTCATATGGCTGGCTCTTTTTTCTATACTGACCACGGGGGGTGAATTCTGAGTCATGAACCACCAGTGCTTTGGAGCTGCTTTGCATGGTGAAGGTTGGTTGTGCTGTAGGACCCCCTGGTTTTGTGGGTCCAAAACTGCAGGCTGGGCAGTACAAACCACAGCTCATCTGCAAAGGTTTGGATCATGTCCTAGTGGGGAATAAGGACTACTTTTATATGTAAGGGTGGAACACTAAACAGACCCACCAGGTACTCCTGGACTAGCACATGAAATGCAGGGCCTGGAATTGTATGTGCAAATGCTTAGTGTAAAAGGGTGATTTCTGCTCTTAAGACACACAAGTAGAAAAGGCTGGGAGGTCCCTGGCAGGACAAGAGATGGCTGTTGAAGGCCAGAGGGTAACTTGCACTGGGCCCAGAGGAGGGATGTGACAGCATATCCACCCATTCAGGCCAAACTCCATCCACAAACAACACCAGCCCAGGCAACCATGCCTGAAAATGCTGCCTCAGTTCTTAGCTTTTCCTTGCATACCATCACCTATATTTTCTCCTTTTTTCTTTTCCCTTTTTTTTTAAGCTCAGCAGCAGAGGTAAGACCTTGTTTTCATATTCTCTGTAACACCCTTATGATACTTTAGATGCTACACAGAAATAAGCAGATGGCAAGGAACTGATCTGTATTTGTATATAAAATGTCTCTGACTTTATGAACAAAAATTATATTATAAAAAAGGAAAAAAAAAGAGTTGGCTGGGGTGGCTCCCCCTCCGCCTGTGCTGGCAGATGCTCCGGGAGCTGAAAGGATGTGAGGAGCAATTTCCACCTCCCCCCTCCCAGATCCTGCCAGATCAGGGCTCTGCTGGATCCGTGGGTGTTGTCTGCCTTTCACTGTTCAGCATGTACAGCATCTCAGCCTCTAGAGCAGTCTGGCACCTCTTCCAGCACTTCCTTTTTTTAACACCACTTGGAAAATCCACACAGAAAAAAGAGGGGGAGAGAAGAGAAGGCCGTGAAGTGGGAGGGGGGTAATGAGGGCCAGACCTGATGTCCTGGCATAGCTGGGTCCAGAGAAGTCAGGCAGATACAGGACTCAGGCAGAGTAAGGACAGCAAAACTGCACCTGGCCCAGCCTATGGTGTCACTTTTATGAGTGTGTTTATCCTTTCCTTCATAAAAATGAATATATTTTGTTCAGTGTCTCAGGCAATGCTTTACCTTTTGAGTTAGAACTCACCTTATGCCTTGGTACCTTGCCTGTCTGTGACCCAATTTTACACTTTACTTTGTCATTAAATATATTCAACAACTAAATGTGAAAATCATCCATAGCTTTGCAGGCTCATATTTGTTTATAAGTAGGCAGCCCTGCTCCTCCATAAAGGTGGTGTCTCCCCTTTTTGGTGCCTGGTGGTGACAGAACATGTCAGCTACTCACATGTTGAAACCAGGACATTCTTCTGGCTGCCCTGGAGGTCTCAAGACCCTGGCAGGGGCCTCAGAGACCTTGGCATAGAGTCAAAAACACCTGTGCCTTTGATCCTAGCCCATGGAAAAAGTTACCAACTTTGTGCGAAGATTTACAAGCCACAAGGGTTTGAGTAGAATGTTAGTGAATTTATCACAGGGTGAAAAAGTAGAATTTTGGGGTTTTAGAATGGGGGTTCAAGAGGCAAGATGGAGGAATCTGGGCGTGTCCTCTTCTTCTTGTCCTCCATCTTCTGCTGTGATGGTGGCACTTTTGGATTGGTTTAAAGTAGAGACAGATTGTCTAACATAGGTGATAGGTATTGGAAAATTATTGTAAATAAAGTACACGTAGTTCTTAGTACAAAAAACTAACACTGCCCCAAGGGCGGTCAGTGTGCCTCAACCCAACCTGCTGGACAGACCTCAGCAGGGTGGAGAAAGAATGTATTAGATAAGAGAAAATAAACAACCTTGAAAAACAGAGCTGAAGAATCTTGACGACTTCTTTGGTCATGGGGCTGGGAAAAAACTCTTTAATACCTCGGGAGCCATTTCAGCAACACAAAACCTGAAACTCACAGTCAGTCTTCTCATGGTCCTTGCACAGTGAACAGAGGGGGACAGGTGCTGCTAGAGGACTCTTCAGATCTCTCTGAGGCTCATTGGTACTCAAAATCAGTGAGGAGCCTATCTGTTAGCTATGGAAATTCTCCAGGAAGACAAATCTCCCCTGAGGAAAGTAACTTTTGTGATTACTTTCAGTTGTCTGCTTCTTTACGTTTGGAAATATTGTCAACTCTTCTCATAGTGAATAAATCTGAGTGTCCCCAGAGTGCCCTCTGCCCTGATTCACCATTCCACTTGATACAAGATACATTAAGGTCAAACACTGTTTGCTACTCAGTGACCCCACTTTTAACTTATACTTTCTGCATGATAACTTTAATGACAATTCTACCTTCTCCCAATGCCCTTCTCCCTGCTCTCCTTTGTTCCTTGCCTTATTCTTTCCTGAAAGTATTTCCTAGTTAAATTCCTTTTCCTGTGGGTTTTTCTTTTCCAAGAAGCTTATTTCCTGCAGATTAGTTTTATTTAATTTCCATCACTGCTTACAGCTGAGCATTTGAAGACTTCCTGCCCAGTCTTGCTGTCTGTGCAGTCATTCCATGGTGGCATTTGATAGTTGCATCTATCAGGTGTTGACATCTGACATTTCTGCTCTGGTTTTCACTGGGTGCAATGAAATGTGGCCATTTCAGCCATGCCTTCTGGTTTTCTTCTTCGTGTGCAGGGTTTGGTAGATGGGCATAATAAAATGTCTGCCCACACTTAAAAGGTAATCATTTTATATGCACATTAAGGGAGGAGTGTTTGCCACTCTGTATTTGCTGTGCTAGAGCCAATGTGTTGAAAGCTGCCCTGTACTGGGTCAGATGCGTGCACAAAGGCAGAGGAGTTACAAATGTGCAAGGATTAGCTGTTTGCAGCTATGTGCTGGATGACAGCTCTCACCAGAGAGTGCTCCACACCCCTGCAGCCTCTGACAAACCCTGGAGCTCTTCAGCAGATGTGGCTTTTCAGAAACCCCGTCAGAACTCAATTAGGTTTTGTGCATGAATATGTGGCTTAATAATATAAATGTGAGCACAGACAATAGGATATGGTTTGGGCTCATAAAGCCATATTAGCCATAACAATGAAGCTTAGCCTATGTTATGATCTTTATTAACACCCTACAACACTTTAAAGGAGTAAACACTTTAAAATTCATTTTAGCTTGATTCATGCTGCATTTTATGTGCTAGTTGCCATTGGCTGTGATGTCTCACTTCCAAGTGGGAGTTAGTGGGTCAGTGTGAGCCACAGGGGCTCCCCAGCTGGCATGGACACAGGTTTGCCCCTCTGCAGGGACATGCAAGGGGACACAGCTACCCATGCCCACCTCCTGGTTAAATCTGCAAGCTGGCATTTGCCATTTGAGGCTTGTGGACCATCTGAGGTAAGGAAGGGCTTGAAATACAGTAGAAAAAACCAGCACAAGTCTGCAGAAAAAAATTTAGTGCCTAAGGTAAGATGAGAACATGTTATTCAAATAATAACAACAGTGGGAAAATAATTTATCTTGACATAAGTTATTCATCCTGCAGCCTAGATATACAACATCACTGACAGAGTTTCCAAATGTTGTCTGGATGGGTTTCTTTAAAAAGTCACCCAGTATCTCGGTGTATCTCGGTGTGTTTGTATAGAAAGTCTTTTTGTCTGTGAATAAAAAGTCCTGTAAGTAATACAGGCCATTCCATATATTGTAACACATCCATGCTTTATGGGTTGAGGGCTAATTTCAAACCCAGAAGGCCTGGAGGGGAGAGGCTGCAATTCCTGGGTAAGAGCTGGAGCTCTGGCAATGAGGGGTGCAGGAACATGTGCTGGGCATCACAGGATGGGTGGAAGGGACTCACAAGAATCTAAGCTTCCCTAAATCCTAATCAGATTTTTTCATTAAAAGCAATTCCCTTGAGAAAGTATAGAAGTGAAAGGGGCATAAATCTCTATTTTCAGGCAACTCTCCTTCCCCTTACAAACAAAAGGATTGTGTTCCCTATTGTTTCAAGAAATGAAACTCTGCAGTTCAGCTGGCCTTGTTCTCAGTGTGCTTCTCTGAACTCTTACAGCCCCGTTTGCTGAAATGTTTAACACAAGTGCCCTGTCAGAAGTGGGACTGGGGAAGGACAGTGTGGAAAGGGGAGCCTTCTCCTGGCCAGAGCAATCTGCTCCAATGAAAGCTGTTCCTGCCCACAGAGGGAAGCTGGGACTGGGTGATCTCTAAGGTCACTCACTTACAGCCCAGTCCAGTCTGTGCTTCTGTGGTTTGTGGGCTGATTCAGATGGTTGTCTAAAACTGGGCTTCAAGCAAATAGCTTGGGAGCCAGAGCCAGATCTGAGGAGGCTGGTAGGGGAGGACTTGGATATTTACTGAGACTGGGGAAGAGTTGTACTGAAATAACCCAGAGCTGCACCCTGAACTGCATCTGTAACTGTGCCCCTGTGCCAGCCAGCTGTGGGCCACCATCAGGGTGGCTCCAGAGAGACCTTGGGGAGGAGAGTGTGGAATTTTTGTTGCCTGTCCCAAGAAACACGCTGCCTTACCATTCTGGGGAGGAAGCTATTCTGAGATAGGGATAGAGAGACAGAGCCAGGTCTCTCAATCCCTCTGCAAAACAGATTTATGGAGCTACAGGAGCAGCAAGAATACTTCTCTGGAGGAAGAAGAAAGAAAATAGTTGCTTTTGGTCCGCCTGAGATGCTTGACTTTCTGTCTTCCCCTGAAGGGTTGTAAGTAATTTGAAGGCACATGCTGTAATAGTATTTATCTACATAGTATTGCATAGTATTTACTGAATAGAATTGGAAGGAACTGTTGCTACTTACCTCGACTTGCAGTTAATTGGCATCCAAGGCATCTAGCCAAGCACACTGAAAAAGACTGATGGGAAGGAAGAAGTGTGAAATATGAGCCCCTCTCTACTTCTCACACATGGCTTGCTGTTCCTGACTCTTGGGGGTTGATTCCTCAGCCTACAGGCAGTGCCAGTGGAAGGGAAGAGGGACCCAGCTCATTAATTTTCTGTGCAAAATGGCATCTTTGATTCTAAACGCTGCTTCTGAGAATCAAGAGAATGTATGGAGACTAAGTCTTAGAAGGTTGTAGTTTTTGAAAATATCAAGGAAAACAGTAATACATTTGCTGTACTTGGAATAAGTCATCTGACTCTTACCTTCCAATATGGCAAGCACAGCATATTCTTTGTTGAGTGTCATCTTACAATGTGATTTTTCAAGGTTCATGATGTTTTACTGATGGTCTCTGTGTTCACAAATGTGGAGAGATTCATACTGTGCATGCTGATGTGGAAACAGGTGCTGCAATGACCAAGTCTCTGCTCTTCTTGAAAAAAAGATGCTCAGCATAGACTCAAAAGGCTGTTACTTGAAAACAATCACTTTGGGTGCAAATATTCAGACAGAAATATGCAGGGAAATTGAATGTTTTGAGTACAGAAATAGGCAGGATACCCTAGTTTGACCTACCATAAAAAACCAGTTTGACCTAACATAAAACTGTCTATAGGATGGGTTTTTTCCACAAGATTCTGATGGTAAGCATTAACTAAGGTAGGTAGAATAGTAAAGGAATTTTGTGGAGCTTTGTTCTTGAGTGCTGGCACGTGAAATCAAGGTGACTGATCTGAGAGCAACATCACAGTGAACAGCACACTTCTCTGTGATAAAAAGGAAAGCATTATGGTGACCTGCTGGAGCAACTCAGGCAAGCTTAGTGGCGACTTGGGCTGAGTCAGTACAGAAGAAAAATAGCAGAGCAGTGGGAGAGAATTGCAAAGGATATCTAAAAGCATACTTACAAAGTGTGTTATCAAGACCACACACTACTCTGCTGGAGATAAGAGACTTCATCTCCCTGCATATCCAGAGTGGGAATAACGTGAATATCGTGAACGGCCAACACAGGAAGAAATCTGTGTTGATAAGCACTGCAAGTGTGTCAGATTGAAAGAAGTGCTTTCAACTAATTAGGGATATAGGGCTGAAAGGGCTCCCTTGGAACACTGATTTCAGTTCCATGCTCTAAAGTGTGTGTATGTACACCAATACATAGACATGTGTGTGTATGTGGGATGTCACATCATCCCTGCTGTAACAATCCATCCTTATCATTAGGTCCAGTAACCTTAAAATAGTTCTGGTTCGGGTTTTTGTCTAAGACTGTCTATGCCTTCACTATTTTACTGGCTAGTTGGGTCTTTTTCTCATGGATCATGACAGCAATCTGAACTGAATATTAAATTAATATTCCTGCAGAATAATTGACCTGACTGCAGCCTGAAGCTTGCCAGGCAGGACTGCCATGTTGTCTGCCTTTTACCATTACCCTGCTGGGCACTCTTGGAGGCTGTGTAAAGCATAGACCTGAGAACAGGAATAAAAGGAAAGGAAGAAATTGCTGGCTAGAGAAACTTCACAGGAATGGAGGCTTGAACATATAAAGCACTCTGTATTTCTAAGAGGTTATTGTCTGTCCTGCAGCGACAGCTTTGAAATACTTTGAAATACGAAGTTCCATTCTGGCCGCTGTAACATATTTGACAGAGTTAGAAAAAGAAGTTTAAATTATGTTCAAACACCACCAGCAGTGATTGAAAGCAGCAAAGCCAAGAATGGGATTAGCATGTGGTACTCTTCACATAAGTGCATATTGCTTAACAGCCTAATCTTCTTACGTGTCTAAGAACCACACGCCTCCCAGCCCTCTTGAATTATGTCTGTTGTGCCAGTCAACCAAACATCAGGTAAATGCAAAATTCAGGGATCTGCTCATGGAAATGACATCCAAATCATATGCTTTCCAGTATCTTAATCTCTCCTGCTACCTGAACGACAAATATGGGGTTTTGCCCACTTGCCCTTTTTTCTCCTGAATAGCTGTTTTTCCATGTGTAGCATAATGCAAGGCAGAAAAATGCCACAGGGATGTGCTAAGACACTGTGATTGAAACATGAGAGGTTTCACTGTATTGGCAGGAAATAAAACAATACAAAGAGCATAAAAGATTGTAGTCTTTCTCAACAGATTCTGCTGTCAGTGAGGTTTCTGCCTTTTTGCTTGAGTTTGAAAAATTTGCTAAATTGTCTGTCCATGAGTGCAGAATGGAATAATAATTGTACTCATGCTGTTGCCCACATGTAGCTAAAGACTTAACTTGTTTTGTCATGTCTCCCCTCCTGTTTTTCTGGAGGGCAGCTGCAGCCTGCACAGACACAGTGGCACTGGCTTTGATTTGCATGTGCCAGTGCCAGTGGCAGGGCAGATGTGGTGATCCAGGCTTCAGGTCCAGACCGGTTGCCCAAACCATCTCTTGGGGTCTGTGTCACTGGAGCTTTCCACTCACATCCATCCTGAACTCAGGCTGCTCAACACAAAAACTCTTCAGAAATATTCTGGATTTCTGCCCTGATAAAAGCAATAAGAAATAATGATGCACAAGGCTATTACAAACTGTGCTTTCCAGCACAGGCTCCCAGAGAGAAGTAGCCAAGGAGCAAACCATCTAAAGTGGGTCATCAGCCACCCATGGCCCTGTGACAGTGGGCACTGTGAAGACTGAAAGGGAAATGTCTGCCCTCAAAGGCATCCTCACAAATGATAGAATACACCAGGAAAACAGGAACAAAAGATGTGGCCAAGGATGGGGGCACCCTATCCAGACCCTGAACAAATCCCAAAGACGTACTTGGTTGGTGAGGACACAAGGGTTTGGCATGCTGTTTTTTCTTTCATTGAGTTGAGCATCTCTTGTCTCACATGAGAGATGTGCTTGGAAAGCTCTGTGAAGACCTGCCTCATTTCTCACCTGTCCCAGGGAAGAGAAGGACTGTCCCACAGACAGCTTCCCAGGGAAGAGATGGACTGGGAAGCACAGGCAGGGTCCTCAGCAGCCTCTACAGTGCCAAGGAACCAGAGTGTCTGTCACATTCCCATCATCCGATGTCCCTGCCCCAGCAAAAGAGAAACCCATCGCTGTCAGGTGTTGCTCTGGCACTGACTTGGTGGGGAAGGAGCATGGCATCCTGCCCCTGCCAGGGTGACCAGGGTTCCCAAGGGCACTGGGCTATGTCCCAGTTTCTAGCTGCAGTCATTGGGTACTTTTTTCTAGAGTTATGAGGGAAATTGTGTGCATACCCATGCTTGCAGGTGTAGTCACTGAAGTTATGGTAAGGTTGCCATTGTTCAGCTGGGTGCTGGATAAGCTGACAAGCCAGTAGTGTTATTTGCAATGAACAGCAGCCCCACCAACACACTCCCTTTGCATGGGCATCTTTCAATTGTTAATGAAGATGGGACAGGAAAGTAGCTCATCCAAATAGTACTCACAGTTCCTGTTGGTGGGGTTTGCCAGTGGCAAATAGGGAAATGTCTGCATATATGCATGGCTGGGAGGGAACACAATTGTTGAAAACAGAATGATTGTCCCACCTTTAAGGAGTTCCAGACTCCAGTGTCCCTGCTGGGTAAGCCTGGCACCCTCTTTGCTATCACTGGGAAGTGGCAGCTGCAGAGGGAGCTGCTTTGCAAATACTGAGCTTGCTGATGGATGTGGGACACGAACAGCAAAGAAGCAACTCTAGATTTTTACCAGTGTTGTAGGCTTAAACCCCCTGAGTGCTCCAGTGGTTACAAGAGTACATTGGGGGAAGTGTACATTCGGGACATACAGGGCTGGCTATAAATAAAATTCACATCACACTCAGCACTTGCCTCAATGAAACATTTATGCACTAAATTGCATGATGAAGTTGGATGTGCTGCCAGGCTGCCTAGTTTTTGAGATAATCTGGTCTTGCTCAGAATTAATTTTCTTGCAATGTTTTGCACACAAACGCAGCAGGCAGTAGCTCACTGCTGACCTGGGCAGTAGCTGAGGAAGAGGCCGATCACATTGAATTCTGCTGCTGCTGGCATAGGCCTATTTCTGCAAAGCTGGATGAACATCCAGCTTCCTTATGACATTGAATCACACAAGAAAACCTCACAATTTTTACATGAAGCAGCTAGAAAAAATGGCATATGCTAAAATGACAGGTCAACCACCTTAATGCTGGAGAAGAAGTGCTTTCCTAAGCAGAGCCTGGCATGGGGCTGCTGGCCACAGCAACCTTTGGGTGCATCCTGCACCCCTGCAGCAGGGTGTGCAAAGAGGTTTTACTAAGTGCCCGGCCCCAGCACCTCTGCCTCCTGCAAAGGGCTTGGCTCATTACAGTCTCTCTTAAGCATAACTGGGCTCTGGAGTAGGCTTATTCACTAGTCTGATCCTTTTTAATTTTGGGTTTTGTGTTTTGGAACCTGGATACTTTAAGAAGGATTCGGCAGCTGCCAGTTCAGTTTTGCCTGTGCAGAATTCAGGGCTGACAGCTCTGGGTGCTGGCCCTTCACATGTAGGCAACCTCCTTGCTCTCTGCTCCAATTCCCTCCAGGCTGCACACTTCTTCACACCTTACAACAAATCTTGTTTTCTCTCTGAACCAGGAAATATAGGAAATTATCTTTTTTTCTTTCTTCCCCTGACAGATAATAGCAACTATAATACACACAGAAATAATAGAAAGTTGAGAAACAGAAGGGTCTGGGAAGGGGGGAGGCAAGTGTCTGTAGAAGCAGACGGAGTTGTGGGGGGAAACCCCTGCATCTATCAAATAAATAGAGCAGAAATCTTTCTTGCTTGGCCTTTGTGGTGTTATTATTAGAACAAACACGCCTGAGTGCACTAAAGCCGCACAACCTTCAAGCATCCACATCCAGCTCTGCTATGGCAGGATCCTTTTTCTGCTTGGCAAAAAGAGGGAGAGAATGAGAGGACGTGAAGATGAGAAAGGTCTGTACATTATAAATATGATCAACTTCAATAAAACAGCTATATGGAAATCTTCAAAAATCTTCTTGAGAAGAGCCATTAGTGTATATCTGTTTGACATTGGTTGTTAGGAAACCAGCCAGTGTTAATGGATCCCCAGAATGGAATAGAAAATCCATTTAAATGGTCTCTTGTCATTTTGTCATCCCACAAGACAAAAAAAAACCCAACAAAACAATTATTTTAACTCAGGAATGAAATGTAGTGATAGTTTATGTAATTCACTTTGTATAGTCTAAATTGATCGAAGCACACACTAAAAATATGTTAACAAACTATATCTGATGCCTGAAATGTAGCATTTCCTATCTCTGTATTGGTTTTTTTCTCATTCAGTGTGATGTCCAGCTGTTAATCATTTAAAGACTGTGGCTTTACAGTTTCTATATTGCTTTATTTATTGTGCATGTTATGATGATGCTGAGGGGCTACAGCCACGCGCAGGCTCGGCGTTGTAAAAACAGCCTGCAGTGTAAAACACTGAGTGAAGGAAGTGCTGGCTGAAAGAGATACCTTATCCTCATTTCACAGAACAGAGATATAGGGAGCCTTACTATTTAATGCCAGCTCCTAGCAAAAGCATATGGTAAAGCTTTGACTGCACATTTCTTCTAGATCTCAGCCCAGTGGTCTTTGTTTGCTGAATTACCACAGGGGTGGCTTTTTTCTTTTAGTGGAAGTAAGAGATTCAGTCCTGTGAAGAAAATTAGATGTTCAGTAGTCCTTAAAGCTCACAGTCCACTCCTGTGGTTGCATCCTCTGGCTTCAGCTCCCAGCAATGGTGCCCAGCTCCCAGGGGCAATCAGTGAGGGCTAGGCAAAATGTCATTGCAGAAGAACAAGCAATGTGCAAAGGACAGGGAGGGACATGCAAAGGACAATGTGCAAGCAATGAAATGGAAGCGGGTCCTTTTTTATGGCAGGCTTTTACTCACTGGTTAGCTTTTTCCCTCTTACTTCTTTCCAGGAGATTTTTTCAGAGTTTTGCTGCTCTGAGGTTGGGATGCTGTTCTACAAACATTCAGACTAACTGCATTCATTGTGAGTTTATACTTACTTACTTATCCTTGGGCCAGCATTGTCCTCCACCCTACCCAGTGCTGCTCCCTCCCTCTGAGCTTCTTCCCCACTGCAGGCTGGGAACATTCATCCCCTTGCAGCTTTTTCTGCAAGCACGTTTCTATTCTGGACCTCCTAGAAAATCCACTCCAACTTTGGAGTGTTTTAAAGGACTGGTTAGTTCAGTGAGTATTGTGCAGTATTTCTGTTTTCTTGGTGTCAGGGGGGTATATTCCCTGTTACCATGAATCAGAGCTCCTTCAGGGAAAGGTGAGAAGACATGGATGGGTGCTGGCTGGGGCCATAGCACAGGGCACTGTAAGCTTCTTAATGCTCTATCATTTGAAGATAAGCAATGTATTTGTGGTTTTTCTCCTGGGACAGCACTCTGCACAGCTCTGCTGGCTAAGGGAGACTTGTTGGGTGGCTAAGGGGTTATGCTATTTCATCTGTCAACAGCAATGTGTGTCTGCAACAGTAGGTGTGTAGCACAGCTTGCATGAACTTGGTTTCATTTTTAAGTCTCACACAAAGTATATTAACCCAATTCCCACTCCTATTTGTAAAACACTGTTGCCAAGACCGAAAGAGCTTTCTACAAGCTAAATTTTGCAGCAAAATCTATTTTAGTCTGATGAAATGTCTTAAAATTTCGTAAGTAGGTAAAACTTTCCACTCACTTACTGATATTCATCACAGACAACTACCAGCACTTCAGTCTAGACAGATTTTTCTGGGAGTAGGAAGGAACTGCTTGTGCCTGCCTTTTCATGAGCCTCCAGGGTACATTGTGTGATCAGGAATATCACATGCCCTAGGCAATACAAAGAATGGGTGGGGTATCATTACTACTGCGTACAAATTTTTGTCTTGAGCTGAGATTCCCAAGGAGGAAGTGTGGCTCAGAACAGGATCAGGGCCTTTGTGGCTCATACCTTGTATGCAAAACAGACATAGTGCTTTGTTACCTTCAAGGGGTAAAGGAGATATAAAATCAGCTCCTGTGAGTGAGGCATTTTCCCTACTGCAGTGGTAACAGACAGACAAGCCATCAAAAGCTCTGCCTGCAATTTGGCAACATTATGTTTTTGCAATGTCAAAAATTTAATTAGTAAATCCTCATGATGAACAAGCACTGACAGGTTGCCATCATTCATCCTACTACCTTCCTCCTCTATAATTTTTTCTCCCCCCTGTGCCATTCCTTGCACTGACACCATGCCAGTCGCATGGAGCAGCACTAAAAACGTGCTGAAAAATGACTGAAACCCCACCTGCAAAAATCCACTGATAAGCAAAGCAAGACTCCCTACCAGACAGAGAGTTTGGGGTCCCTTCATTTTTGCTGAACCTCTGAGAACCTGAACTTCAGCAGGTCTGTTCATCATACCATACCACCACCGCCATCATGGCACCTACAAATTTTGGTGAACTGCTGGGGTTTTTTCTAATCAAAGAAACTGATAGTCTCTCATTATCCCACATGTGGCAGCATGGTTCCTAGGTTTCTCCTTTATTCTTCTCCAACTGTACTTTCCCAGTTCTTTTTCCACACAGAGCACAGCTATGCCTTCAGGCTGAGTGAATATTGTTTTGCATTGAAGAAAGGCACAAAACAAGATCAAAGCATCTCCACCAAAGAGCCATCCTCTGCCATGGTGCACTGTCTACCCCTCAAAAAAGCAGGAAAGTAGATGAGACCCTCAGGTATGGGAAGGAGGGTAGTGCATGGCCAGCGGGGATACCAGTGCGAGGCACACTGGTTCTCTGGCTGCTGACTGGGAAGGAAGCCCAGGAGGCACCTCCTGTGCCCGAGGGTGCCTGTGGCACACTGTGCTGTCCTGTGAGCACAGCAGCTGCAGCAGCTCCTTGGCATTGGACTGGAGCCTGTCTGTATCAGTGCCTGTGGCAGAAGGAACAAGCCCAGTGCTACCCCTGAGGATGTGCCACCTGCTCTGCTGTGTTACGTGGGCTCAGGATGAGCCTGCTCCCTGCTCCTGGCTGGGGCAGAGTGCTGGCATCTCCCATGGCCCTCCACTCCTGCTTTAGCCCTTGGAAAAATATCTGCTATGTACCCTGAGGCTGGGAGTAGTCCATGGGACTCCCATGAGTCCCAGCACTCCTGAGAAAATATCTCGAACTTTTAGTGGACTTGATTAATGTAATTTTCAGAGGCAGACTTCTGGGATTTCTCTTTGGAGGAACTGAAGTGTTCCTGTCCCTCAGAAGTCCCTGTCTGTTAAAGAAACCTCTTTTGATAGGTGACAGTCAGTCTCCCAGCAGGGCAAGCAGTTAATCTCAGTTGTTATGCCCCAGCAGGCAGTGAACTAGCAACCTGTGTCAGAAACTAGTTGTGTGTAACATGATGTAGTGAAAGAGCACATTGGCAAGAGAATGAGTAAATGGGAGACCTATTCCTCCCACTGCCTTTGCTCAAAATGTCACTGTGGAAAGACTGCATAGCTTCTTTGCATTTTTGTTTTGCTACCTATAAAATTATTATCTCTTTGTCCATTTATATAAGAAACTGATATAGTATCATTTCACTTGCTTGCCTCCATAGAGCCATTTGCAATCTGGTAAAAGGGCATTGCCTAAAGGCTAACTGGTATAACATGATGTGGAAACACAGAGAAGATAATGTTTGCTGCTATTTTATTGAGAGTGAAGGTGCTGTAACAGACCCAGTGCCTATTCTTGACAATACAGTTCCAAGCAAAAACCTTTCCTTTTTAGCTAGGTTGATGGAAGAGAGACTGGAAGTCTTATGTTGCACTCTATTTTTTTATCCTACAGCTGTCTCCAACCTTGATGCAGAGAGCAAACTGAGTGTCTATTACCGAGCACCTTGGCATCAGCAAAGAAACATCTTCCTCCCCTCCAGCAGGCCGCCGTGCGTGGAGGAGCTGCACCGCCACGCCAAGCAGCACCTGCGAGCCCTGCGCAGAGGTGGGTGCTCCCCCTGCTCCAGATCCCCACAAACACCTCTCCAGGCTCCATCCAGGCAGCAGGGGGATGCTCCCCCTGCTCCAGATCCTCACAAACACCTCTCCAGGCTCCACTCCAGGCAGCAAAGAATGCTCAGGCACAGGCACACAGAACTGTGGACACTCATCTACATTGGGACTTAGGTGCTCCTGCTAAGAAATCACAGAACTGTTAGAATCACTGGATGGTTTGGGTTTGAAGGGACCTTAAAGATTATCTAGTCCCAACCCCCTCACAAGGGCTGAAACAGGAGCCCAGTGGTATCAGTCTCCACAAAAACTGGGCTGTCTGCTCAGGGTTTCCAAGCATGATACTGGAGGATGCCTGTGCCCTTCAAGAGTGGCAGCTGAAAGTCAGGTGACAGATATCCTGGATGGCTTGGAAGGGTTGGGCACGTCTCCCCTTCCCAGGCTAGGGAACATCTTCTTACATCACCTAACAAACTGCAGATCGGTGGTCTCAAAGCAATACAGAGAGGAAGCAGGAGCAACAGGGTCATAACCAGGCTCCTGGATTCCTGCCATAAAGAGAATTTACTAGATGCAAACATCTGGATGGTCCTACAACAGCACATTAAGGGGAAGGCAAAAGATGGGGAAAGGCCAGTTTTCACTGGGAACCTAACCAAGGGAAAATTATTACCAGGACATAAGACAAAGTAGGCAAACAAGCCTGTCTTTCTCCTGTGCCATAAGGAGGGACAAAACCCATGCAGGTCACACTTAAAATATCCAGCAGCAGCCTTCTGTCTTGAAGTGTTTTGCACCAACAGCTCTAATTGCCTTGCTCATTTATTACTGTTCTTAGCTTATAGTAATAATCGATTACTTAGAACTGCAGAGCATCTGTTAGCTGGATAAGATGTTCCAATTAATCACGACATTTGACTGTCTCTGCACTGCACTATGTCTTCATGGCATGGCAGAGAGTGATACAGCCAAATTGCAGCCACAGTAGTGCTGGAATAGAGAAGTCCTTTTCTGTTCTCAGCAGCTCTGCTTTGCAGTTGTCCCAGAGCCAGGCTGATCTTTGCCTGCCATCTTGTGGGCAGGAGAAATCCTGACAGCATCATGTGAAGGCAGCTCCAGAAAATGTCCTATCATTTTAAAGTTACAAATCTTTGTTTTGGCAGTTTCCCATTCTCCACAATTTATGGGGCAGCTGTGCAGATTCAGCAGACACCTTGTCATGTGCTGCTGTATCTTATTTTCCATGCATACATGAGGATGAAATTTTAGTCTGAAATTTATTCTAAACATGTTTATTGTGTCTCAACTCTCTTTTCTATCAGAACTTCATTATCTCTTTATCTGTTTAATCAGGAGCAATTAAAAATGAAATTTTAGGTCAGAAAATAACTATGCTGGCAGCAAACATTGTTGACTGGACCACAGCTAGTGGAGCAGGTGAATATGTAATCTCCTTTCAGCAGCACTCCATGCAAACAGCAACTATCTGTCACCTAAAATTAGAGATGGGAAGTCCATGAGTCCATTCTCCTATTCACTTGGAAAGTTCCAGAGACTTGGGACTGATGCTGGAAGAGGACTGAATATTGTGAGCCCATGCTGAAGGAAGACTTCTGTGCACCTAGGGTGGATAAAGATCTTGACCTTCCCAGGATGATCTCCTTCTTGCTGGAACCTGAGCATTACCACTGCAACAACCTTCATGTTGTCAAGCCAATGCTCAGGACCTAACACTGCCATGCAGCCAGGGAATAAAATCCCACCTGGAGCTGTGCTTCTGGTTTTTCCCCTAAGAGTGGGGAAAGTTTATATGGGTAGGATGCAGGCATAGTTATTGCATCTCAACATTTCAAGGCAATAGGAGCTGCAGGCTCCTGATAGAAATCAGGCCTTGGGTCTCAAGTGCCTAGAAGAGAGCTCCATTGTCTCTTGGGATAAATGGTGTAAATCTCATTTGGGGGCAATTCAGCTGCAGTGCATATGCTGAGGTGCCCTGTATGGGCATTGCTCTTCTGGGCACACAGATGACCACTAAGTGCTCCTCCCCTTCAGCTGCAACAGGGATGACTTGTATCACTCACTGGGGAAGAACCTTTGTCTTTGGAGTCCATTGTCCTGTACCTGTCTCTGTTGTGCTGTTAGTAGAGATATTTGTATGTTTTTAACACTTGGAAAGACTTGTGTCTTCTTTCTCATCCAAAACAGAACATCGAAGCCGAGGTGATAACAGAGAGCAGAAAGTCCAAGGCCCCATTGCTGTGGTGGCTCCCCCCTTTCCTCCCTTCCCTGCCATCTGCAGCCAAAAGAAGCAAGCGATAAAGGACCGGCATTTCCTACCAGTAAGTCTTTCACTACAGCTACCACATACAAATACCTTTTTGGCATGGTGGGACCCAGGTGTGGCAGTGCTTCACAAGTGCCCCCTCCCCAAGCTGATGCAGTACAATAGAGCTGGCCTTAAAGACTGTCAAAGCAGTACAGAGAGGAAGCAGGAGCAACAAGCTCATAACCAGGCTCCTGGATTCCTGCCATGAAGAGAATTTACTAGATGCAAACATCTGGATGGTCCTACAACAGCACATTAAGGGGAAGGCAAAACCCCAGGGTGGCAGTTTCCAATCAGAAACCTCTTCTTTTTTACCCATGGCCAGCACACAAATGCTCTCATTCACACTTTCCTTCACAAGTCCTCCGAATTCAGCACTCAGGCTGTAGAGGTAGCACTTTTAGGACCCTCCCAGAATTTCAGAAAGTGCTGTAATTTCAGCCCTCGAATTAGCATTGCCACGAGCAAAGAGTTCAAGGGCTTTTGAGTGCCAGCTTGAGGCTTGTGTTTGTGCAGGAGGTTCAGGACCATGACCCCAGCTACAAAAAGCCACACTTTTCATAGTCCTGTTTGGCAATGTTCATCTCCATGCAGTTTTTCAGATGTTTCATGTCTCACACATGTCCTTACAACCAGCCAAGCAGGAACTCCAGCTGAAGATCTGGTCCTGTATATCCGTGCTCACTTCTCACTGCTGCATTGATTTGAAATCAAGTTAGTATTGACAATATGGTATTTATCACTCTTAAAAGAAACATGCTAGATTGACAGCTTTAATTCTGATTAGGTCCATAATTCCCACTGGCTTCAGCTGGACTTTGGTATTTTTGTGGCTCTGGGTGTTTTACCCACAGAAGTGCCATAGTAGCTAATTTTGCCCTGTACTAAGAGCCATTGCATTATTTAAAAGGTGTAGGTCAGACCTGGACTTGGCTTTTAAGTGAAGTGTTTGTTTAATGCCAGCTCTAGGTCAGGTTGTGATAGGTCTGCTCTGCATCTGCCAGGTCGGGAACACTGGCATCTCAAGAGATGCTACACCTGTGAGTACATTATAAGCTCAGTGATGATTCAGTCACCACACTGAATCATCATTTACTTAAAAATCCAAGTGCATTCATCCTAATCCATTGTATTAATCATATTTAAAATACTATAATGCTAAAGCACTCACAGTGTAAAAGACACAGTGTAAACGAGTCACACCTGCCCAGGGACCAAAATATCAGCCAATCAGTCCATAAGAAAAGTTCTGTTTCTCATTTAAAAAGCATGAAATACATAATAAGATTTGCATTAGTTTGACTGCTTCAGCTTTTTGGCTGCTTACCTGGTTAATTTTGAGGACAGCACCACCATCACTGCAGGCTTTGAACAGGTTAAGTTTGCAGGCCTTATGATTCAACTTTAAGGAGATATCCTGATGGTAAAGGACAGCACAGAAGAGTGTTTGAAGACAGAAAGAAGAAACAAGATTACTTGTTTCTTCTTGATAAGTCATCATCAGAGCTAGTGCTGTGGTAGGGTCACTGAAAGGTAAAGGGAAGGTGATGCCATGTTAAGGATCAGAACTAGTTACAGATGATAGTTTGGACAGGCTATTGAACATAAAGCTCTCTTAGTATCAGATGGGGAATGAGGCATCTCTTTTGAAATTGCATACACAGTGCTCAAAGGCCTGAATCTCTGCTGTGTTTGGAAAACAACCAGTGCATTTTATACATTACTTCCATCTGTGGAGCAGAAAATAATAACAACTAGTGAGCAACTCTCTGAGCCCTGTATTAGTTGACAAAATTAAGTCATGCTGAATGCAGATGTCTTGGCTATATGTGAAAGTCCACCTTTTTCTTTTCAAGAAGGAAAACATTAAACTTTGTGCCCACCCATATCAGACCTCCTTTTGGAAGCTGACCAGGTTCAGTGTTCCCCTAAGGAGAAGCAAACAAGAGCTCTTGGAGGGCTGTTGTTCTGTTGATTTCAAGGCATCTGGCAATGTTCTGCTCTGGAAATTGCGAAAACACAGCACACAGAGTACTTCAAAGTGCCTTGACCAATTTCTGAGAAAACCCCTCGTAAATGGGGCAACTTAAAAATTGAAAGAGAATAAGGCAAGATGAAGCTGCACACAAATGTTCTGTCTGGCAGAGATTAATCAGAGATTGTTACAAGACACTGCAACAGTGAATAGCTAATTGATATTGTTCCATCCTTCATGATATAATGATACCATTACAAGAAAAAGTTGAGGATGCTGTAATTGGCTAGCTTGCTCTTTTTGGCATAAGCTTTTTTTTGATCGACATCTGCAAGACTTTATCTGCTTCAGGGACTGCCAGTAATGTTTGATATCTGATTCCAGTTGATGGTATCAGCAAGTCATCCAGGAACTAAAAATGCTAAATCCACAAGAATTTGTATTCATGGCACAGCAGTATGGTGTGTATTCCACTCTTCTGATGCATTGGGAAGGTGCTGAAGGGAGCAATACTACACAACCAAAAGAGCCCCTTTTAGTGTTTCTTTTAATTAGGAAAGGGATCAACAAGAAGCTGGGAAATTTTTGAAAGTTACAGGGTCTGACTTTTCCCAACTGGCTATCTAAGTTAAATGCATGTATTAAGAGACTCAAATAAGAAACTTGATTTTGAGGAATGTTCATATTACCACTGTGAGACCTGTGGGAACTACCACTACTGAAAGTTACTGAGAAAACAGGTCACTTAAATCTGAGTCAAGGTTCCCTATGCGTTTACCTTTTGGCTGCTGCTACCAATTAGGTGGCTATGAGCTCTTGCAAAGATCTTGCATATTGTATACTAAAACTAGAGAAAATCAATCACAACAGATGAAGATTCACTTTTAATCACAGCTCTGTTCACAGGGAGAAAGATGCCAAAGTCCCATAAATTCTGAGAAAGGACAAATGAATTCAAGGTCAAAGCAAGTAATGCCAATATAAATGAGTCTGGAAAGACGTTTTGGACTGTTCCATCACAGGATCGTTTTGTTGTGGAGAAAGAGTACTAGAAATGGAATAGGCTCTTTCATGTCTACTCTTGTTACAGGAAATGCCCTGATTGACTGATGAAATGTCCACTTAGCCCAAAGGCCAGAAGGGGATCCTTCAGGACAGAGTATAAGAACAGGGCATGGTTTATGTTGTTTACTGTCCCATGATTTAGCCTTCCAGTTTCATACAGAAACTGGTTACAGAGTCAAACACAGCCACCACAGAACCTCACAGAACCTCTCTGAGTTGACTGTGAGACTTGTTTAATCTAATTTTTTAGCAAATTTACACCTTCAGCCTCAACAGCATCCTGGTACAATGACTTTAAAAATCTGTTTGAAAATCCAGCTTTTGTTTGTTTCAAACCCAGCATCTCATAATTTGTTCATATCCCTTCTGGTTCTCAGACTATGATAAACAGTGAGCATTGCTTTCTCATTCCCTTTCTCCATGCTCCTCATGGTTTTGCACACATGACTTAACTTTCCTATCCATTCCAGTCATTCATTTTTAAAGCTGAAAAATTGGCATACTTAGTCTCTCTCTACACTAAAGAAACATAGAACCAAACATATTTAAAAGTATAATTCATTCAGGCATTTTTGCCAATGAAGAAGAAAAACTCAAATTAAACCAAAAATAATCTGAGGAGAGTATGAGAAAGTTATGGACTTGCTAAAATGAGGAAAATATTTCTTACACATGTTCCCATGACAACCCTGCCTGTAGCACTGCTGAGGCCAGTCACTGAGTGTGAAGACGCTGTGTCATTCCAACTGCATTTTAGACCTCTTTTTAATTTTTTCTGCATTTCTTCTTTCTTGGGTTTCCCCAAGTCCAGCCAGCAAGGCTCTGAAATTTCTGTATTCCAGTTCAGAGTGTTATGGGACCACACTGTCTCAATCCCCACGTGGCACAGCTATTACAATAAAACCAAGGAGATGGAGCAAGGAATTCAGTATTTGGAAATCTACACTCACAATTGCACAAATTTCAGGGTCAGTTTATTCATAATTATAATCTGAGCAGGAATCTAAGGGACGAGAAGCAGGAGGTTTTTTTCCAGACAGGGTTTCTCTGTCCCTGATGCCTCAGCTAGAGCAAATAATGCATTGGGAAATTTTATTCCATTTCCTTGCCATTTCAAAAATATTCCCTGTGGTCTGCTTTAGGATGCTTTGTTTACAGCAAAGGGAAGGAAGCACAACTGAATTTACTAATTTTCACGGAGTTTTCTACTGAAGCCAGATGAAACCTCAGTAAGAAACAACTGAGTTAAGGGACAGGCATGAGTTGGGCTCTGCACTTTCTGTGTGCAAATCCTGCCTGAAGCTGTTAGAAATAAAACCTACCTGACTTTATTCATCAGACAAATCTTGTATAGCACCATTTGTGCAATGAGCCTAATAACTACTACCTGTATTGTGGGATGTTTATTTTGTACCTCTGTCTGCTGAAATGCCATGTGTGGTATGACTTCTGTCATGAAACATGTCTCAGTTTTGTCTTTACCTTGTCAAAACACCGGAGCCACACATTAATTGTTAAAGGATTGTCAGTGCTTTAGCTGATCACATTTGTGATGCTCCAAAAGAAAAGAAAACACCCACAAGCAGATAAGAACTTGAGGAGAGTGAAACATACAGAAATATAAGCATTGGGAGCAGGCAGGTGAGCAGGGTTGTGATTTGCAGCAAAAATAGCACTGCCAGAAATACTCCCATTATTTTCTCTTCAGCATCAATTGACTGTATAAGAAAGCTGCAGTATAGTTATGAATTTCTAATTAAGTAGTCAACTGTGCTCTGAAAATACTGGAAAGCTGGTAGCCTTTCATTAGTGTTTCTTCTCCTTTCTCTAGACCTTCTGGTTTTTCTATCATGTAAATAAATACCATTTTCCTTAACTCCTGTGAGTTAAGGAAGCAGCAAGCTCTCCCTTTCACAGGCAGAGAGAGGGATACACAGAGTTCAACCAGATCTCCAGGAGTCAGTACTGTACCCATGTGAATGTGGGATTGAACACTATTCATTCACACTTATTCTACATGTTGCCTTTTCAGTGCATGAATGACTGTTCTTAAATGAGATGTCAGGATGTGCTGTACACCTTATTTCTGTGCTTCCACACGGTGACAGCAAATTGTATGTATGTTCTGTTTGCTGGAGACAACAGAATATATAATGCTTGCAAATGCTGAAGCAACATACTGATGCTCTGCTTGGGTGAATACCACCCACTATATTCATAAGGTTATCCTGGGAGGGAAACTTCCCCCACCCACTGCAACAGAAGCCTGAAGTTAGAAATAATATTGATCCCTTATACTTTTTGTTAGCTGCAGCTTTTAGGCAGCAGGAGTCAGAAATAATCATCTGGAGAACAGCACTGTGCAGCAGCATGCACCAGCCACCTCCTGCCCTCACCAGGCTGTGCCAGCCCTGTGCTGCTGGGGGCTGTGACTCTGCCTCCTAAATCTCTTGTGAGATAACAGCTTGCCTGTCTCATCAAACACAGCTGAGGGGGAAGGAATCAGCGCAGCCATGTCTAAATTCAACAAACATGTTGAGGATAAACGCTCTTGATGAGGCTTTAGCATTCTCCATCTTTAATTAACTGAGGAAAAATTGTTTATTTATTCTTGGGTTTATGTTTTCCCTATCACCACTGCATTGTGTTCCATAAGCCCTGTGCACGAACTTTGAAATCCCAGAATCTCCTGTAAGGTAATTACTATAGGTAAGGCAGGCTAGGTACATGATGTAACACAAATGATGCTTCTTGAACCAGTATTTCCTATATGTTGAAAATGCTGAACAATGTCTCAGTATGTCTCAGAGCTTGGGGGGATGGAAAAGAGAAGAGGGGCAGAAGTGGCATTTTTGTCCTGCAATTGACCCATTCATTTCTTTCTCCAGATCCCAGCTCTGGGACAATAAATGGGGCGGACTCATAACTTGCCAGGCTGGCAAGTTTTTCGACTGCTGATTTGCTTCTTTGTCGCTGTCCTGATGAAATTTTAAGGTTTTAATTAATTAAAATGGTTAATGATGAGTCCTGCCTTACATATGTGCTAGTAATGCTCTTCCTAAAATCAGGGTGTGAGTATTCAGGGGTGCTTCCTCTCAGCCCAAGTTAAGTGCTGAAGGAAGGTGAGCTGAATTGCTCCTCAGCAAAGCCACTATCTCTTTCTCTACAGGGGAAGCTCTGTTGACCAGTCAGACTTGGACATCTGGGTATTTTGTTGTAGCACACAGAAACCAAAGACTCTCACACTGAAGTGACACAGAGCACTGAGGAATCAGGTCACG
Organism: Zonotrichia leucophrys gambelii; assembly: GCF_028769735.1. Taxonomy (NCBI): domain Eukaryota; kingdom Metazoa; phylum Chordata; class Aves; order Passeriformes; family Passerellidae; genus Zonotrichia; species Zonotrichia leucophrys. Next base: position 17,061,285 of record NC_088169.1, on the reverse strand, counting down.
TGCATATGCAACAAGATTTTTACTGCAAGGCAGTTTCACGAGCACAATAGCACCTCTGCAAGTGAGGTTGATGGGATAGCTCAGGAAATAAAAATGCTCACATATGTCAGTGACAAATCCCTATTGAAGCAATTATGCACCAGTTTAGTTTCAAAGCAATCTTAGCCCATTAAAGAAAAATGCACACTTAAAAGTATTCTGGTTTTGTATTTAACAGAATAATTATCACTGTTTCTGTTTGCCAAGCACACCCACACAAAAGAAATTCACTTTTAAAACTGCCTAACTTCAGATTTGCCCATCAGACCAGAACAGCCTTGGGTTTATAATAATAATTTCTTGCTTAATTATGTGTTTACTCAGGACATTTAGAGATATTCTGGTTTCCTGAGTGAATAAGAACTTTTGAAAAGCAGCAGCTCACTCCCTCCCCCAGCATGGAGGTGTTGAAATGCTGAGGCTGCTGCTCTGTGCCAGCATGCCTCAGCTGCCCCGTGACAGGCACCACATGGGAACAGGTACTAAGTGACCTCAGGACCCCTTGGCAAGGCACTGGTAGGAACACCTTCCTCAGGAGCACAACTGTGACAGCAGAAACTGAAATTCTGCTGGTCTCCTTCATTTTTTGTCCTATCTCTAATGATAAGAATTTACTTAGGAAGTTTGTCCTGCCATGCTTAAGCAGGGACCTGAGCCTCTGGCACATCAAAGGACGGCTGTAGGTATGTGGAACCAGACCAGGTGTTTTCTCAGAGGCAGCTGGCAGAGTGGCACATGGTGAGGCAGGGAAGTGCTGCACTGATGGACAGACAGATGGGACAGACAGATACCATACCAAGCAAGCCATACCTTGCTTGTCTGACTGTAGCCCACACTGCTATCTCTGAGAGCAAAGTTGAGGTCCTGCTGTTGCTCTCATGGACAGGTTTGCCCCTGGGTGGTTTTGCATGTACCTGTGCTTGAAGCTCAGGGCAGGAGGTCCCTCCTGTCCTTTTCTCTTTGTGCTCTGACAATCACAAGCCATGGGATATTGCAAAGATTTTCAAATCCTGAACTCTTGTCACCTCAGCTGCATTAGTCTCCCTGTCCTGACCCTCCCACAGATCCTCTAGCACATTCCATGAGGAAGCTGAATTTCCAACATCCTGGTACCTGCAGTCAGTCTGCTTACAGCAGGTGTCTGGAAACTTGGTCAGAGGAACATCCTTGGGTATCTAAGGAGTAAGGAGACTGAAATTGTTGATGTATTCAGTATCTCACAGCCCACTCTCTGCATGAACAGAGAGGCTGCTCCTGAGATAAGGACTTTTTCCAGCTTGGGAGAAGTGGTTTTCCACTGGCCTGGGCAAAAACTAAGCTGCTGTAAATGTTCACTGGGAACAGCTCTCTTTTGATTTCCCCCACTCTGGTCTCCTGTAAGCCTTATGGACAGCTCATCTGGAGGCTTCCCATGGGCACACAGAACTGGGGAAAAGCAGGAGATGTTGCGTATCTAGGAAGAGAGTAGGACAAGGTGCAGGATTACGCCTTTTGAGACTCACTACAACTTTTTGTCTTGAGAGGAGACCATATAATACAAAGTCTTTCAAGGTCAGGTTTCTTCATCTGTCACAGTAGTGTTGATAATGATTGAAAATGACTAGGAGGAAAAACACTGGTAGAATTATCTGGCGTTATTAGTCTAACTAATGCATGGAGAAATAATAACCCCTACCAAGAAACATGTTCCAGAGTTGTCAACAGATCTGTTTTAACTTTTTTTTTTTGTTTCCTATTTCAAAAGAAGTCAGTTGTCCTTCACTCCTTAATTTTGAAAACTGGACATTGCCACAAACAAACCAGAGTTTCTGATAGAAGAGGATTTTGGAGGTGTAGGGATTCACCAAGACCCAGGATGTTGTGGCCATTGCTATTTGTCCTTTCAAGTTACAAAAAGGGACCAAAAGCCAATTGGTTGTTGTCACCTTGCCACAATGAATGCAAACTTAGAGAAATAGTGGTATCATCAGAAACACACAGCAATCAATGTATTTGATAAATTACCATCAGCATCATTATTTATATCCATTTGTTTTAAAATTAAGAAAAAAATGGAAAAAAAAATCCCTTACATTATGAAAAAAATTCAATTTATAATGTAATTGGATATGTATCTTCCACTGCTTCAGCTCCAGGCAGAACACAGTTTGAGTTACCCAATCAATACAAGGCATTCTTGGGACAATTCAAGCATGTCTGTACAAGGAGGCTGAACCAATTTCACTGCAGTTTTGTCTAATTCAAGTAAGCAAAACCAGTACAGACTTCACAGGGATCCAAACCAATCTGTTGTGGGACATAAACCCATCAATAGGAAACAGAGTGAAAATCTCTGCTCATTTTGGTTCTGATGCTAATTTATCCAGACAAAATTTATGTGCTTTTACAAGAATTGTTTTGTGTATGTTTTTAATTTTAATTTTATTTTTTTTCACATTTCACATTTATAGTTTAACAGCACCCGTTCGCCCTCCCCAATTGAGTGTTGCCACATGACCCCCTGGAGTAGAAAGGTACTGGAAAAACAAGCAATCCTCAATTAACAGCCCTGTCTCACTCTTCTCCCTTCCAGATCCTAACCCTTCCTCTTGCTTGCTTTTCACTTGCTAACTTTACTGTGCTAAAAGAGGCCATTTCTGTTTTTCTCATGTCAGTAAGACACAATAATAACTTTTTTTCCCCCGTTCTGTCATTCTTCACACCTTGGATAGGTTCCAGGAGCTCAAGGCCACAAAGCTGCCTCCCCCTATCACCTCCTTTAAAAAGCCTGAACTCAGACAGACTCAATAGCGTTAGCAATTGCATTTAATTCCCTTGCCATGTTTTGCAACTGCCCCTTTTTTTTCCTAAACGGTAGGAAATGGTTTGGACAATGCCACACCAACAGCAGGTATTTATTCTCTGGCCATTTGGTGATGCCACAGCTTGGAGAGCAGGAGTTCTGGCAGCCAGGGTCACTCTGCCTGCTTTGTCCAGCACTTCTTTGTCACCCAGGGAAGGATGAATTCGGCAACAAATGCAGAGTGTGTGTGTGTGTGTGTGTGTGTGTGTGTGTGTGTGTGTGTGTCCATGTGCCTCTGCGTGTGTGCAAGGGTGGGTTTTTTGCATGCATGCATCAAACTTAGGGCGGGGGGGGGGGGAGTTACCTAGGAAACAAAGTCTTTTGTGCTTGAAGTTTATATGAGCTATTCACGTCTGCCTGCCGGGAATCGGCACAAAAGCTGCAGGCAGAAAGAAGGCTGCAATGTTTGACTGAAATCCTACGTGGGAAAAGAGGGTTTTCTGCGGGCGGGGGAAGAGGAAACCTGTGTTGTCCTGGGCCTGGGGGTGCTGCAGGAGGTGACACTGACCAGGTAAGTAAGTGCCTCCGACAGTTTAAACAGCAGCTGCAGAGTTAAGGTCTTTAATGCTTTTGGGGCCGGGACGTAAATGCTGTTTGGCAAGCCTGAGATGGTTAATTCCCTCAGGATTTGTGAGGAGCCTGGGCGGAGGAATGGCCAAAGTACAATGGCAGAAAGGGCATGATCCTGCAGTGTTCAACACCCACCTGCTCAGGGCTCTGCCATGGCAATGCAGAGCAGCATTTTATTTTTGCCCTGTTTGCTACCGAAACTAAAACTGGCAAATAAAGTGTAAACAGCAGGCATGAAGGAGGGAAGGCTGGTAGTTAAGCAGCTGGGCATTCAAGACTGAAGAGAAAGCGTGTCTGAAAGGGATTGCACTTCATTTTTAAAAAATAAGAGGCAGACAGATGTCCTGAGCTGGCCAAACAGTTGTCACAGCTTACAGAAGAATGTCTTAATGGAAGAAGGGAGGGAAATTAGGCAGAAGAAGGTAAAGGTAAGTTTTCTCCCCTCCATCCCTTCCAAACAAAACAGAAACTTTTTTTTTTTTTTGCAAACAAAGAGAATCTCCCCCCAACCCAAGCTGGCAGCTAGCACCATACAAAAATGCACTTGCTTTATTTCTCTTTGCAAGACAGGGTACTGGGGGATTTGCTGTTTCTTCCAAAAAAAACCAAACCGTCTGTGTTTCTTTCATGCTCTTTAATTTTCTATTTCTTCATCTTCGTCATCTACTACTTCTTGTAATATGCTATAAAAATATGCATGGTTTCTAAATAATTTTTAATTTCTCCTGGTGGTGGATACTCTTTTCTTTGGTTGTTATCTCCCTGTCCCAGCACTGTCAACACCTGCCACTTCCACCACACAACTGCTGGGTGGCTGTACTATGGTCTGCTCTTGGTCTGTGTTTGTACAAATGAAATGCAAATGGTTATTCTGAAATATGGATGGGTCTTCTTTAAAGCTTTGGACCTTCTGATGCTTGAATGAATGGTTGTATGAGGCCAGTTGCAGATGAGAGCCCACATGTCTAATGCTTGTGGTAACTGAGGACATGCCATGGCTATGCACAAATGCAGGATGTGCCCCTTCTGACAGAGGAGGTGGCCTCTAAATGTCACTGTAAATGTGCTTACTTCCAGTATGCTGAGGTGTTTTTCTCCTATTAGCAGGATGTTAAGTTTCCATTGGAGAATGGCTGGTGCTGTGTGACTTAGAACGATTCCTTCCTGCTTCCCTGTAACTGATTTCTGATTTGTGTGTCTGCTTTGTTTCAAAATTAGCATTGCGTGCCTGAGTGGGAGACACTGATTTTGAATGTATTCATTTGCAGTCCCATCCACCAGAGGACGAAGATACAGATGTCATGTTAGGGCAGAGGCCGAAAAATCCAATACATAATATCCCTTCTACACTGGATAAACAAACCAATTGGAGCAAAGCACTACCTCTCCCAACTCCAGAGGAGAAAATGAAACAAGATGCCCAAGTGATTTCTTCTTGCATTATCCCCATCAATGTCACTGGTACAAATCTCTTCTATTTCTTTTTGTATTTATTGCATGGTTCAAGGGAGGTCAAGTACTTATTTTGTTTATTTGAAGTCATGGGATTGTGCAGTCTTGGGGCAGAGATCCTAGCTTGAAGATTTAGTTTCTGAAAGACAGTGGGCTAAATTTATCCCTTATGCGTGACTGCTGGAGTCACTGAAGCTGCATCTAGGATTAATTTGGCCCATATTTTCAGTCATGTTATATGGTGTAACATAAGCCTAGTTCCCTGTATAAACAATGTACTTTTGTTGTGTATATAACCTACAATCTGTATTAACAAAGACCTCAAATAACTTTTTGAATGTAGCTGACTGAAATAATGCAGAAAGCCACCAAAATTAATCATATGATCATCATGTGTAGCAGGAGAAGAGAAACTAGAGAATGTAGGCTACTATTTGCAGTGCTTTAAACATGCAAGGCATGAATGTGTAGCATGCAAACCATCGCTCTGAGATCTCTTTACATGCAGCTATACTGAAGGTATAGTAATGGCATTTTCTTTCATTTCTATAATGTTTGGATATGTTTGACTAGATTTATTTGAAGGAGAACTTGTTTATAGAAGCAGCAGGTATCACTTATTAAATGTGATAGATTACTTATTTTCAGAATCAAAAATCAGGCTGTTTTTCTCTTTCTCTTTTTCTCTTTCTTTCCTTCCAGAGAGCTATGGTAAATGTAAAGTTGATCTGAATTTTCCTCAATAATATTTTCAAGTACCAAGTTTTGATTAACTTAAGAGCATAAAGTGGGTTAACTTTCACAGTTATAGACTTCAATGTAAACAATCAGGAGAAAAGAAGGGGCCTTTAAGTTAGCCTTCATTCTCCAGAAAAAATATTTGTATTTAATTCTATTTTCCCAGTAACTGGGGGTTGGGATGAGGTCACAGCCCCTCACATCCATTGTTCTTCCCCATGTCTATCAGTGGTACACAAACCTTCCTGCAAGACAGGCTGCAGGATTCACCATGGTGCTGGGGAGAGTTGTATGCCCACAGTCCAGCCCCAGCTCACAACCAAGGCTTTTGGGCTTACAGCATCATGGTCACAAGCTCCCAGCTCCCCTCTGTCCTGGCAGAGGAGGTGACACTTCACAGTGCCACCAGCCCTGCCTCCCTGCAGAGGGGGCAGCCAGGGGTGGGTGTCCCTTTCTCCAGGACAGTGCTCCAGGCACAGGAGGGCTGCCAGGACTGCCTGCACACACCCTGCTGGGCTGCAGGCCAGCTGGTCAAGGTCGTAGGCTGGGCACTGCCTCTGGAAATCCCCACAGAAAGTCAAAGATAATGTGGCGTATTTCCACAAGGTAAAGCTGGTGATAAAATGATGCTCCTTCTAGTTTCAATACAGAACCCTTACCAGAGCAGGCTTTCTAACAGGGCTATTGTCACCTAGTGCAGCCAGAGAACAGTTAGGTCTGGGACCAATGTTAACTTTTCCAGTAATAGCCATTTTTGCCTAGACTCCACCTGCCATACATTGGAACCAAATTTCCACTGATCAGTTTTACAGATCAAGAATGGTATGTAATCTTCTGGATGTTTATGTGTATCATTCTCATTAGCACTAATGGGAATAATTTGTATGCATCACGGGGAAGAAATACCCTTTTCCACTTTCCTCTCAGAGATGACCCCCGTGCATCTGGCACACAGAGCATGTTCAGCTAACTCACAGTTGCTGGAAAACCAGCAATGATGCTGATTGACTTTTTGTTTCAAAGAGTTTGCTTTTAGTTCTCTGGTTTTGTTTTTTAAGCTTCTCCCAACCCTGAGAAATGTTCACTTTTTTGAAAATGATTGTTGTTGGAGTTTACGGCACTTTTGTTCCATATTAAAGAAAGTTCTTCCTCTGCTTATTCCAGGGGCATTGGTGGTTACAGGACATCTGTCTGAAGCCTCTATTTCACTGTAGTAGATTTCAAGAAGAACTTTTACAAGAAAGTTACTTTTTAATGTTTTACATTGTTATGTAATGTAATATGTATGTGTATGTCTGTGTATAATTATGTTTTCTATAATTATACGCTATTAAACTAGAGCTTCTTATCAGGATTTCTTTTTCCTTTTGTTTGCTTTAGTTTGTTCGTTCTTCTTAAGATTACAAACCACTGTACCAGCAATCCTTATGTTAGTGTTTTTATGGACCTGGCACATTTTTTCCAACTTGTCCCATGTCAACTTTAGAGAGCATGAGTGAGCATACAGCTCTGCAAAAAACCAGTGCAGAGGGGCACTGGCCTTCTGGTCAGCCTCCTTTTAACTACACAGCATAAAATCAAACTGAAAGACACTTCCATTTGCTAATGCCATGGAAACGTAAAGAAAACAATGAATTCTCACCTATTCTGTATGAAGGTGGTCATAAATAAATGTACTCAAGAACTTGTACTTCTAAGTCTAAAGTGAGGATCTTGATTGCATGACCTGAGCAGACTCCCACCCTGTGCTGGGCATGTGGGAAAATCAGGCCACTTCCTGATGTATGCAAGTAAATGGCAGCTCCCTGTTAATGTCACTCTCAGTCATGTGTCATTGTCACAGAGAATGCTCTCTAAACTTGCATGGTGACTTGGCCCCATTTTAGCTGTCTCCTTCCTTTTTGAAATGTTAGCTCCCTTGGCATATTGGTCTCCTAAGAAGCACCCAACTACTGCAATATGGCATTAGAACCTTAAAATGTTTTCTTATGCTTATTTGCTTAAAATAAGTCAGGCTACAGGTGAACAGATAATGCTTTGCAGTTAAGTTACTATCATTGTCCCTATGACAGATAGATAAATAGCTGTAAGAAAGATGCCCTGCTACCAAGAGCTCTCTATTTGCTTTCCTGATTTTCTTTCCTTTTTCTTTCCTTTTTCCTTTCATGCCTTCTGTTATTTTTGGCAGAGCAGGCTGCTGAGGGGGAGCTGGAATTAGACGTAAAACTGTGATATACTGTGATATAATTTACATAAGAGCTACATAAGGGCTCCCTTATGTTTATTCACAGGCTTAATCCAAGCTCACATGCCTCCACTGTGTTCCAGCCATGAAAATTTGTTTACTATTTCTAAAGGCTAATGAGACCTATTTATGGGTTGCAGGAGTTGGTTTTGACAGAGAGGCTAGTATACGCTGCTCTCTTGTTCATTCACAATCTGTACTACAGCGGAGACGAAAGTTGAGGAGGAGGAAAACCATCTCTGGCATCCCCAGAAGAGTGCAACAAGAAATAGGTGTAGTATAAATACAAATCTTCCATAGATAGCTTTCTAACCAACTTAAATTGCAGGGATATGAGCTGGTAGCTAGTCTTCCAAAGAAACAAAACCTTGAAAGTGTAAATATTTGTAAAATTTAGGAATGATGTGTTTTGTTCTTTTGATTTACTACAGTAAGAAAAGCTATATTACTCCATATGGCCTTGAAGGACTGGGGGCCTTACTGAGTAATATAGATGTACGTGTTCAGCTCTTATTGTGTAAATGTTAATCAGTTCTTTTTTTCTTTTTCATTTTATTTCTGTTATGAACCCATAGTTATGTGCATAAAAAGTAACTAGATTAAGTGAAAGTTTTTTCTTGCATCAGGGGAGTTTAAGGTAAAGAACTGACAGATGTTACTCCACAAAGTGATGATGAGTTGTTACAACAGCTGGATAACTTAGATGAGTGGCTGAATATCCACCAGAGATACAGCGGCTGGTACTTTACGGGAGCTTTGCTAAACATTCCTTTTATTTATCACACTCCTCAATTCCTTCCTATTATTCTTTATCATCAAGAATATTTGCCTTAAACCTACCAAATTACCTCACTTTTTGTCAGGGTAAATTAGGAGCAACTCTGTTGAGGGCAAATTCAGTGTGGAATTCTTATTAACTCAAAACGAAACAAACAGAATTGTTATTTCTTAATATTCATCTGCACCTGAAGATGGCTCTGGTGTTTCAGTTGGTTGCCATGAAACTCGACTGGAAACAGAAAAAATGTGTTTATGATAGGGAAGAAGTAATCAGAGAACCTATGAATGAAAGATCCTTTTGTCTTGCAAATATTCTTGATAGTAAAGAAGCAGATAATGGAAATACTGAACAGACGGGAAGGAGAAAGAGAATTATTTTTAGAAGCTTATGGCGTATTTTGTCCAGTAGCCACTCCCGAAAATTTTAAGTAGCTGAAATAATCTTAAGAACTGAAAACTTAGTATTTGTCGTAATATTTAGCACAGCAAGCTCAGCTCATTCTCACACTGAGAATGCATTGCAGAAGTCATGTTGTAGGACTAGAATTTCCCTACCTCACTGGCAGGAGATCTGCCTTATAAATTCTTTATACAGAACTTAAATTTGGTCCAATGCTCATAAAGATTAAAAAATAAAGAATACAGAAGAAAGATAATGTCTTCTTGGGTTGCTCTGTGGGTTGTCTCATGCCAGGAAATGTGGAGCTCTCTCCCACTCACCCAGCTTTCCATGTGTCCTAGATTCAGACGAGTCGCCAGTGGCGAGAGAGCGCAATGTGATTGTGCACACAAACCCAGAATTCCCTGGCTCCAGCAACAGGAGGTTGGGGACCCGGGATTCAGAGTGCCAGACGGAAGAAATCCTGATAGCTGCTCCCTCCCGGCGACGGATCCGTGCCCAGCGGGGGCAAAGCGTGGTCGCCTCCCTCTCCCACTCCACTGGCAACATCCTGGTGTTGGCAGACAACGGGGATGCAGTCTTTGCTGCCGCTGTGAGCAACCGCATCCGCTCGCGGAGCCTCCCCCGCGAGGGCGCCCGGGCCAGCGAGGGCCATCAGGATGCCACCACCAAGAGTGCAGGGTACGAAGCAGAGCACTTCCTAGCTGGTCAGGAGAGGATCCCGAAAAAGGGGAAGGAGATCTTGAGCAAGCAGAGTTCACAGGAGTGCCAGCCCATTGGTTTAACTTGTCCTCAGCACCTGCATAGCCCCGAGCACAGCATCAGCGAGAGGGGGAGATCGCGGCTGTCAAGGATGGTCGATTCGGGCAGCTGTGAAATTTCATCCAACTCAGACACCTTCGGGAGCCCAATTCACTCCATCTCCACAGCAGGAGTCCTGCTCAGCAGCCACATGGACCAGAAAGATGACCACCAGTCCTCCAGTGGCAACTGGAGTGGGAGCAGCTCCACATGTCCCTCCCAGACATCTGAAACCATTCCTCCTGCTGCCTCTCCTCCACTAACAGGCTCTTCACACTGTGACTCCGAGCTGTCACTCAATACCGCTCCCAATGCCAACGAGGACTCCAGTGTCTTCATCACAGAGCAGTTTGGTGACCACGCAGACAAGGTCAGGGGTCACAGGGCAAGCTCCTTCACATCCACTGTGGCAGATTTACTGGATGATCCCAACAACAGCAACACAAGCGACAGTGAGTGGAACTACCTGCACCACCACCATGACGCCTCCTGTCGCCAGGATTTCAGCCCTGAGCGCCCGAAGGCAGACAGCCTGGGATGTCCCAGCTTTACCAGCATGGCCACCTATGACAGCTTCCTTGAAAAGACCCCCTCTGACAAGGCAGACACTAGCTCACACTTTTCTGTGGATACTGAAGGATACTATACCTCCATGCACTTTGACTGCGGTCTGAAGGGTAATAAAAGCTATATTTGCAACTATGCAGCCCCAGGCTCTGAGAGTGGCCAGACTGGGAGCGTGACTTCCAGCCTAGCTGACTATGCCTGGCAGGAGTGTGTGAGCCACAGGAGGCAGGCACGGCAGTGCATCTCACTGAAGAAACCAAAGGCAAAGCCAGCCCCACCAAAACGCAGCTCGTCTTTGAGGAAATCAGAGGGCAGCACCGACCTTCCTGACAAGATAGAACCAAAGATCGGTGGTGGGCAGCATGTCTCTCACACTGCCAGGGAGATGAAGCTGCCCCTTGAGTTTTCAAACACACCTTCCCGAGTGGAAGGCCCCAACCTGCCAGCCAAGCAGGAGCTTCCCTGGCCAAACCAGGATGATGGCGGGTTAAAGGACACTCCATTTGACACCGCCAGTATCCCCTCCTTTAAAGATGAAGGTGCTGAACAACCTCACTATGCAGACCTCTGGCTTCTGAATGACTTGAAATCCAGCGATCCTTACAGGTCCTTGTCCAATTCAAGCACTGCTACGGGTACTACAGTCATAGAGTGCATCAAGTCACCAGAGAGCTCTGAATCCCAGACATCTCAGTCTGGGTCACGAGCTACAACCCCATCCCTCCCCTCTGTTGATAATGAGTTTAAGCTGGCCTCCCCGGAGAAGTTGGCGGGGTTAGCCTCACCCTCCAGTGGGTACTCCAGCCAGTCAGAGACGCCCACCTCTTCTTTTCCAACAGCTTTCTTTTCAGGACCATTGTCTCCAGGGGGGAGCAAGAGGAAGCCGAAAGTTCCAGAGAGGAAGTCATCGCTGCAGCAGCCACTCTCAAAAGATGGCACCGCCTCAGTGAGCAAAGACCTCGAACTTCCAATTATACCTCCTACTCACCTTGACCTAAGTGCTCTTCACAATGTCTTGAGCAAGCCCTTGGCTCACAGGCACCAGCTGCATACCTTTAGCCACAGCAAGCAGAGCGCGGTCGGGGACGCCCTGCAGCCCGGCCCTCCCTCTGCCCTTGCCATCACACCCTCCGTTCTCAAGTCTGTCCACCTCCGGGCAGTCAACAAGCCTGAAGGAGCGAAACATAAAGGCAGTACCCCAGACCTGCTCTGCATACAGGAGACCACCTTGATGGCAACTGAGGTCTCTCCAGGCAAAATGAGGCCACTCTTAGCTAAGAAACCAGTATCACGCCAATACTCTACAGATGAGGCCATAATGCTGTACATTGACACTTCCCCAGCAGAAGCAGGCCCTGGAAAACCACCTTTAGAGAAAAGCTCCTCTTTTGGTGGGCAGAACAGCTGTGAGAGAGAAGCTGTAACTTCAGCAAGCATGGGTCTGGTTGAAATCAAACCTGGGAATGACCAAACACACCTGGCCGCTGAACACTTACCAGAAAGCTCTCCGAATCAGACATGTGCCATCCCCATGGATGGCTTTCAGAAGGGCTCAGCTGTCCCCACAAGTGATGATGAAACAAAGAAACCTGTCCAGGGAGCAGAAACAGTGCACGATCTTCAGCAAGTGCAGGCTCAGCAAGAGCTCTCCACAGGCAGCGAGGGGAAGGCAGAAGTTAGGCCTGTGGATGGAAGCCCAGCTCAGGCTGAGGGACCAGACATCACCTATCAGTTTAAGCACGAACCTGATGTAAGCCACCATGTGCCTGGGAATATCAACTATGAAGCAGAGATGGCAGCAGTAGATTCACTCAGTGAAGAGGGTTGCAAGCAGGAAAACGATATCACATCAGGTATCCCAACCAAAAGTGCCTCTGATGACAGCAGGGCAGACGAGACGGTGGGCGGCGCAGACGAGCCTTCGCTGAAAGGTCAGTTGGGAATTCTTTCTGTGTCATACCCAATCAGGTGGTTTTGGATGGGATGGTAGTGGAATCAAAGCAGAATGGCACATCAGCTTCCCTCTGTAGGTTTAAGCATAGACACCCCTCGCTTTGTCTGTTAGTTGGCCAGCTAGCCAGCTCACAGCTATTTAAACTTTTCCAAAGTATTCAGACTGCATTTGTGGTATTTATTTCCTCCCTTGTGCTACATTTCAGCTGAAAAGATAAAAGTGAGGAGCATTGGCCCTGGGTACAAGAGAGTTTGATTATCACAGCTATTATCTAAATGGGAGATCTTGTTTCAGTGCTCCTTTTATGGGAATATCCAATATGGAACAGACATGACGTTTAGATTAGAGGGAAAAGGCTGTATGGTGGTATCACCCACTCTGTTATGAGCGGAGCTGGTGCCTCCAGCAGTGCTCTTGCAAAGTGCAGTGGAGTCTGACTCATAACGTGGCTTCTCTCCTTTTTAAGAGTCTTCTCCAAGCGATGAGTCCATCATGTCTCCACTGAGCGAGGAGTCACAGGCTGACACTGAGGATGCCTTCGTGTCTCCAAACAAACCCCGCACTACTGAGGATCTGTTTGCAGTCATTCACAGGTGACCAAACCTTGTGGCAATGGGAAACAGTAACATGCATCCCTGCACAGCTGTCCACTAACAATAGCTGCAGGATGGTTATTCTATGTTTAAGTCTTGTCCTCAAACTACGTTCTTCAGTTAACTCAGTTTCATTTTCTAAAAGGCAGCTTTAAAACATGTTTTATTAGGGCCTGGAGTGCAGTCTGAGTACCTTCATGGCATGTGTGGGATGCTTTACAGATAAAAACATCAGGCTGTTCTCTCTAACATACACATCTTCAAAGCAAACTACCTGCAGTGGTTTCTGTCTTCTGCCTACCAGTCCACCAGCTCTAGTCTGATGAAAGAATTGTTGCAGGGAGAAGGGTAGGAAAAGGTATCTCTTCAATTTTAGAGTATTTTGTAATCAGATGAAATTTGGGATCACAACTGAAACTGAAATTTTCTGATACTGAATAGATTATTCTGCATACTATTATTGCCTAAATTTCTGGATGTATTGTTGTCTTTACAAAGACTTGGTTGTGCATACACTGTCTTGGAATAGGCTGGGTAGTGTTGAGAGGAACTCTACAGCTCAGTGCTGTGAGACACTGATAGCCTCCAATATTTTACAGAGGACCTGAGAGAACTCTGGCTAAATATAAAAGCATCTGGGAAACTCCAGGAGAGCGCTAAGCATTATAGTACAAAAATAATGTATGAAAGTGTTCTCCTTTGTGTTTTTACAGATCAAAAAGGAAAGTTCTTGGGAGAAAGGATTCTGGAGACCTTTCCGTAAGAAACAGATTGAGAGCTTCATCTGGGACCAGCAGCCAGCCTCCCACCAGCAGCACACTGCCTACCAGCAACATGCCACCAGCCAGCAACGTGGGCACTCCCATCAGCAGTCAGAGGTCCCCTGGGCTCATATACAGGAATGCCAAAAAGTCCAACACATCCAATGAGGAGTTTAAGCTACTGCTCCTTAAAAAGGGCAGCCGATCTGATTCCAGCTACAGGATGTCTGCCACAGAGATTCTGAAAAGTCCTATTTTGCCGAAGTCTCCCGGAGAGCTGACAGCAGACACCCTTCAAAGCACGGAAGAGTCTCCTCCCACAACGAGCCCTGATGCATTATCGCCGCTCTCCCCCTGCTCCCCCAGGGTCAACACGGAAGGATTCTCCTCCAAGAACTTCCCCATGTCGGCGTCGTCGCGGGTGGGGCGGTCGCGGGCCCCGCCGGCAGCCAGCAGCAGCCGGTACAGCGTGCGCTGCCGGCTCTACAACACCCCCATGCAGGCCATCTCCGAGGGGGACACCGAGAACTCGGACGGCAGCCCCCACGACGATCGCTCTTCTCAAAGCTCTACATAGGCTGTGCGCGTGCCAGGACCGGGCTGCCAACACCACTCAAGCTCTTAAGGATGTCAACGTAAGAGGCCAATGCTGTAGGAATCACAACAAAAAAGGAACAAAAAGAAGAAAAAGAGAACAATCACAGGGCAATATCAATGTTTCGGTGTGTTTGCGTTTGGAAGATGCTGGGGAAACAAAAGGACTACAGCTGTAGCTATTTATTACACTACATTTTCTAAAAGGATGAAGAAATGCTATGCCTGTTCTGTTTTCTTTTGGCTTCATTTGGTTTATCCCACTCTCATTTCCATTTCCACTGTAGATTTCAAGACTATTCACTTTCCATGGAGTTAAAGGTGACTTTGGGTGGGTTTTTTTCCCAGAAGCTGCCCATCTAGAAACAAATCCCTCACTGTAGTGCTTCCCTAGGGAGAAAACAAAAAAAAAAAAAAAAAGAAAAGAAAATGCTCTTGAGAATTGGTATTTTTCTACAGTAAAATGAGCTGAAACAAACTTTAGAAAAAAATAACAAACATATGTAAATATCATATTTTTGATAAAAATTTGTAAATAGAATTATCAAAAAGTGGACATGGCAAATGATTTACTGCATAACAGCTTTGTTTATAGAAGACAAATTAATTCAATTGTAATAACTGTATTCTGTGAATACCATTTTCATATCAAACATGAAACATGGCCACCAATAACCACTTTCAGTGTGACAGGCCTGAAAGATGGCATTGAGCAGTGGAAAGCAGGAATTTTCCAACTTAGTTATGGAAATTGAAAGGCTGACTGTGAGGGGATTAAAGAAACCATTTGTCTTTCTAAGGCAGTTCTAAAGAAGCTAACTGGAAAGCAGAGCTGGGAGGGTTACCGTGGGGAAGATGAGTGTGTTTCTGACAGAACAAAGCTGGGTCTGATGCTAAGCCCCCAAGGGTCCCACCCCACAGCCTCCCCTGGGCCTTTATTCTTGCAGGGATTGCTTCAGAGAGGATAGATGTGAGAGGAAACAGTACTTAACTTTCATATTCCTATTAGACTATTGGGATACATAACACAGTCATAACCTGGTACCTATAATCTTAAACACAATTAGTTTCTGGTTCATAAAGGAAACAAATAAATTATAAGCATGCAAGAAGCGCTTTCAATTTATCAGTAAATATCTGCAATGAGTTTTCAGTGAAGCTTTCTCTTTGTGCTGATGAGATTCATGCTACCTAAATATTTACAAAAATGACACTGTGAAAACGTAGCTGGGAAATAGGTATGTGTATGCATTATTTATATTCATTGCTGAGCTGAGGAGGGGAAAGCTCCAGTTCATTGTGCCAGCCACGTACAGTAGGGATCTTGTCTGGGTTTACCAGAAACACAGAACAGGGTGAGGGACTGGGTTGGGGTGGGAAAGGAGATAAATCAAAGTAGCTGCTTTGATACAAATGAAGGCAGGGAGATAAAAGCTGAATTACTTGAAGTTACTTGAATATTCTCATCTTAAAACCACAAGAACCCATGAGTTGCTTTATGCTTTACTTTTAATTTTTAAACAGAATAAAACCAACAGGCCTGATTCTCCTTTGGGCCACCACAATTTCCACTGATGTAGCCCCATCTGTGCCACTTAGAGGACAAGGCCCTCTTTAGCCAAAACTCATGCAGTTGACATTGGTTGCTGTAGTACATGTTAGGAAAAGAGGAAAGGTTAGTGCAGAGAAAATAGTGAAGGAGGAATGGAGTATGCAGTAGAACAGATCAAGTAGGATGGCAGAAAGAGCATTCTTTGGTATAAAGGTATAAAGGAATCAACTAAAAGCTGGCTTTAAACATAAGTAAAGGACTGGAGGTGGAATGTGTGAATTTTTGGTATTTTTTTTCTTTTAATTATGTAACGTATAAAGCTGAGAGTTATTAAAAGAAGGTAGATCATGTTTTAAAGAGGAAGGTTCTATCTAAAACTGTTACAATTTCAAGGAGTCAAAGCAAATCAGAACAGTTTAACATACCCAACATTTTATTTCCCAGAAGGTCCACATCTGATTTTGTCTAGAGATTGCCACAAGACATGTATTATTCAGTTTCCTACTGTCCTCCTATGTCACCAGATTGCATTCAGTTGATGAGGTAGAGTCACTGTGCATGTGATAGTTGTGTTGGGATGAGGGGTGATCAACCAGTTGAAGGGCTGCAAAATTGTCTAAAATAGTTTTAAAAATGTAATGGGAGAAAGGTTTTGGAAACAAAATCCTAATCACATTAGTAGCTTAGGTAGGAAAATAAGTCTGAATACAAGTGAAGTGGATGATTGAGAATGTTTTAGGACGAAATGCTCAGCATAGAACAAACCACCTTCTGGAGAATATGAGAAAAGCTAATTTAGATAATGGGCAGAAAATCCTTAGTTTGTCATCTTCAGTCATTTTCCACAAAAATTTTACCAGAAGCACTTTTAAAAAATGTTTAATAGTCCTGAGTTAAATAGTCATTCAAAAAAGTAAAGAGAATACAGCTGAATTGACTTTGATGATACCATTGTTTATTACCAATCAATAATTTCACAGACATCCTAAATAAATACATATGTATACACTAGGGGTTTTTTTTACCAGAATAAAGAGGCAATATTTCACACACAGAACAAACACAAAACAATCCCACTGGAGTACAGTCTCCTTTTGCTTAATTTTCTAATTTATGTTGAGCAGACTGAAACCCAAACAGATTCTAAATTCTCTATGAACAAAAGAGTTGAGAACAAATGTTGAGAGTCAGAGGAAGATGAATGGCAGGGAGACCTGTAGCATTCCAAGTGTGCCATTAAGGCACCGAGGACAGGCACAGAGCGAAGGGAACATCACTCACCTCTTGAGACAGGGTACAGTACGTGCCTCAGGAAACTGCTGAACCATCATTTCAACCTACTGTTCTGTTGCTTGCACTTAAATTATGAAAATTATTTCTTAAGTTATACAGCTGTGTTCTGAAAAATAACATCTTTCCCTTTTATTCTTTGGTTTTTTCCTTTTTTTTTCTTTTTTTTTTTGCCTTTCTGTTTTTCTGTTTTTGTTGTTGTGGCAGCATAGAGGGCGAGGGATAGTTGTAGCAAATAAAGCATATGTTTGCTTTTGCCAAAGGTCAGTGATTGAGTGCATTTGCTGCAATGGTGGCAGATAGAGAAATACTGTAGGTTATGACTTAAAAGAATTTTAAAAAATTTAAGAAGGTTACAGTGTAACTATTTTGGTACTAGCACCAGTTCATGCTGGCAGAAAAGACAATGGTTTATGGACTTGCATCCATTTTGTATTTTTGTAATATTTGTAAATATGAACTTTTTAAATTGTTGCAAATATGGTTTCTTTTGTAAAATGTTTTCAAAGTTTACATTAAATCCAAGCCTTTGTATATTTTAGAGCTGTGCAACACTTTAAGTCTTGTATTTATTTTTAGTAAAAACAGTGACAGTTTCATTGTGAACCCCTCTCAAAAAATGTGTTGGAAAAGTTTGATTACCTAGCAAGTGTGTATAGAAACTGCAAATAAACGTGACTGCAATTAAATCACATATTCTCTTTACTTTCTTGTAGTGAGATGTGAAGTCTAATCTACAGACCACAAGTATGCTATTTCCCAAGGTCACATTCAGCACATTACCATTTCAAACCTATTTAATTCTGCTTTCTCTTCTACTGATTTTTCATAAATTGAGTAAAGGAAAATGTCTATCCAAAACGCCACTGACTTTAAGTGCCCACCAGTACAACTTTGCCAGAATCTAGTAACTGCTGAATTCGCCACGTGGCTTTTGCAGGTAAGAAAAAGCAAAGACAAAAATAGCTGGGATGAAAAATGGTGGAGAGACCACTACTTTATCTTCAGCTGGGAAAGGAAACAAATTGCAACACTTCAGACTCAAGATATCAAGAATCCAGGAGCAGGATCTTATCAGATAAAGCAATCCTTGGGAAAAAAGGGAGGCCACAGATTATGAATACAAACTCTGAAGAGCAAACACTAGTTCATTTTTAAATGGTTCAATTATCAGGAGATTGAGATGTCAGGACATGGAAGCTTCGTGTTTAAAACAACAGCCCCTCACAGGTCTCTTTGAAAATGGATATGAAAATGCACATCAGGAAACTCTGGTTTCAGCTGTCATCTTGTAAGTAGCCTTGAAACACCGTACATGGTGCTTAAGAAATGCATATGGAAAAGAAGGCTGGGATGTGCAGGTCTGGTGCTACAGAAAGCATGGCAACAGAGGAACTTTGGGGAATACTGCCACAGGGCTATCTGCAATGATAGTTTGCAGCACTATGAGGACTGCTCCAATGATGTGGTACCCTTAGAGCAGTCTCCAAGTGTGACTCAGCTGGCATAACATTTAACCAAATGGTCACATAGTTAATGATTATGCAAATAATTTCCTGTGCTCTTGTGTGCCTTTCCCATCCCAAAAACACAGGTAAGCAAGATCTGCTCAAAAAGCTTAGCCCATAGGGGCAGACACAAGCTGGTTTTCCATCTGCCCATTTCTTCATGCTCAGTGAAGGAAAGACTAAACATTAAACGACACAAAATATAACCAGTGTTTTTTTTATATACGTAAGGTCTCAGGCCCCAAGAGGGCAATCCTGGGCTACCTGGTCTGGGATAGCCACAAAATGTTGTATCCTAGAGGGCAGTCATGGACTGTCTACTCAGAGGTACATTTGGGATACCCTTGAACTAAATTATGGTGAAACAATGCCAAAAAATCAAGCAAAAAGTTTTATTTATGGCAGCAATTATTTAAATCTTATGATAGGTTAATCAGCCTGTCGCAGCAATGATTTAAATATTTCTGAACAGCCCATGGATTGACCTTTTTAGGAGAGAATGAAAGGAAGAAGGAATCCACAATTGTGGATCCCACTGTAGTCTGTTTCAAAATATTCTTGCTCTCTCAGTAATCATTACTCTCTGGTGGTGGGTACCACCAATCAATCAGAGCAGACAAGTTGCTAGCCAGCAAGCCCAAGACTCATGGGGTGACACACACCCACATTAGCCCAAGACTGTGCACCTAGGATTCCACCCATTCAAACCAGGGAGGACAGGACCACTCCCTCACAAGACATGTGCTATAGTGCCAGGGTCATCAGAAGGAAATAATGAAAAGGCTAATGGATGATGTCCCCACACAGGCTAGCAAAATCAGTGCTGGAATGGCCAAATTAAGACACCCGAAAAAGTGACTACAGAGAGATGTGATGTAAGCCTGAGTGCATGACCCCCTTGACAGACCAAGGCAGAGACAAGAATGCACTGGAGAATGCCCAAGATGGAAACCAGAAGCCTCTTCCCACATAGATGGGGGATGGGGTGAGACTGGATTAGGCAACTCGCCAACAACACTCAAGGAGAAAACCTGAGAATCCAAGTTGATACAGTTAGGATTGGAAATTATCATCTCAGGACCAAGGCCGACAACCTTTGGGCTCTGCTTACTGCAGCGAAGCACACAGAGAAACTGTTGCTAAAGGAACTGCAAGAGAAATATTCAAGTAGACTGGAGGACTCTAAAATCAAAATGACAGTAAGCCTCACTCCCTCCACTGAACATAGAAATTAAATTAAAGTAAGGTACCCCTTGGAGACATCACTCCTTTGTGGTAGCAGAAGTAGTTAAAACAAGGTACCTCTTGAGGTGTGAAGAGTGGGACTTTGGAATTTACTTAAGGCACCCCTGGAGAAGACCACTCCTGTGCATTTGTTGAACTGTGTTTGCTGCAATACTGCTTGGAACTGCAAATGAGAAGATTTTGCCCTGGACTATGGACCACCATTCTGACACTAAATGTGGTAGTATATGTGGTTACATTGGTACATGTTCATGGGTATTTGCCATGTGCATGTGCTCGGCAGAGTAGACTGCTAGAAGCGAGAGTCACTGGAACCTCACCTGGGGACAGCCAGGTGGAAC
Source organism: Zonotrichia leucophrys gambelii (assembly GCF_028769735.1). NCBI lineage: Eukaryota > Metazoa > Chordata > Aves > Passeriformes > Passerellidae > Zonotrichia > Zonotrichia leucophrys. The sequence goes on along the minus strand of NC_088169.1, from coordinate 17,041,013 downwards.
TTAGCCTCAGCCATGTCTGCCTTCCTTTGCTTAGGTTTTCCTGATCCACTGGCTTTGAGGTCTTTTTATGTCCTTGTTTTAAGAAATTATTTCCCACACTGGATTTCTTTTTGAGGGGGAAGACTGTGCATAGGAATGAAAGAATTTCCACTAACAAATCTAACTGATGTGGAGAGACATCTCTGTGAGAAGCAGCTCACTTTTCCATAGAACTGAAAGAGGACAGTATTCAAACCAAAAGAACTATTTCTTGATATCACTGATTCAACAGAGTTTTTTCTCTCCTCCGTGAGGTAAACACAGACACCTAGTTTAAAAGGAAACCTTTTTATACCCTTTCATGGCCAAGCATGATCCTATCCCCTTTCCCACTGGCTGGGTAGTCAGGGACTTACACTCTCTCCTGAATACATACTCTTCTTCTTGAGTTCCTAATTTTAAATTTATCAAGGCCTCTTCAAGGTAGCTGGATCCCAAAAAATAGAGCCCCTGACAGCCCTAATCCTGTGCATCATTTCCTGATTCCATCATCTGAAAGGTTTTAACTGCCCTCTGTAATTCTGGATATTCTCTTTTGAAATGTCCCACCTTTCCACAATACAAGCACTTCTTGGGACCTGTCTACCAAGTGCCCATCATCTCCCACCCTCTTCCCTGGGGCCTCCTAACATTCGCTTGAAGGCTTCTTTGGGCTACTCCTCTTCTGACGCAGCTCACCAGAGCCCAGGCTGGCTCTTGAAACTCCAGCACTGCACCACGTGTGGGGAACTGCCTTGGATGGCGATTTACCACAGGCAGAGCCTTTAGAGCCACTTGCTGTACAGTGCCAGATATAAGCTACAACAGGGACAAGGCAGAGGAGAAAGGAGGAGGCTCTCTGTGTTGAGGTTCCATGGGAAAGGGTTTATTCCAGGTGAAGGGTATAGGAAGGAAGAGCCCCGAGCACCTCTGTGCACAGGTTTTTAAACTGATTCAACTCGGGGTGGTAACAAACAGTTGTCCAATGGAGAGATTTCAGGGGATGAGTAAGGGGGATACATCATTTGTTTGGGACCAGTCAGGGTAGGGGAGAGGAGAGGGTAGGTGACATGAGCCACTGGGACTTCCAGGAGTATTCCGAAGGAGTGTTGCAGTAACGGACTCTCATATCAACTAGAAAACTACTTTTAGATACGTAGGACATTCTAAAAATCTCTAAGGATATAGTATTCGATGCCTAAGTAGTCAAGTTGATTCACATATTTAAAAGGCTGGCACAGGACTATTATACTATTAGTAGTATTTAATGCTCATCCTCTACATGTTCTCCTTTTAGGAAGTACCTCCTTTTGGTACTCATTAAAGGTTTACTCAGCAGCAGTCAGATGCCCTACCAGCTGAAGTATCCTCTATCTCTCCCCCTCTGCTACTTCAATTCTTAAGCTGTTTCTTGGTACCCAATTTAGCCTGTACAGCTTCTAAGGACATCTTCCCAAATAATTCTTTTCAGGGACTGCTTCCTTACACCCAGACAACATGTTAACCTAACATAACAAAGTTCCTCTGTTTCTGTAGAGAACAAAAAATAAAGGCAATTCTGGCACTCCCGTTATGTTAGTTTTAACAGATGACTGCCTGTAGTCTTTGGGAATTACAGATGCAATTTGTGTGATCCGCTTCAGTCTTCCTTCTCCAAGAATCTTTGGTCAGTGTCTACACAGTGTGACTGACAACTTCTGGAATATGATAAAGGATTCTCCTGTAGATCAGGAACATACAAAGACAGAATCAGCCATTCTACTGCAGATCAGGAAAATATGAAGGCACTATCATTCTGATAACAGAACACGTCAAGCACTTCTGATTCTGCACTATTTTAAGCACACACAAGCTGAAATTCCACAAGAACTCCATGGTTTTGCGGCCAAGATGCTCAAACCTGAAGATGAGAAACTTTCAAGACTCTGTGCCTATCTTAAAATATTTCAGGTTTGTGTCCAGACTGTCTTCAAATTAATTTACAAGTAAACGCAACTTAAAACGTCCCTGATGAAATACACAAACATCCAAAAGTGTGACAGTACTGATGCCTAAACATTTTTGCTTTCTGTACATTTCTCATATACTTGTAACTTTGTAGACTAGTATACAATACACAATTGTAGCTTCTAGTACTCTTTACTACCCTTTTCCCTTCTTAGAACAGTAAGCTAACCCTTCTACTAAACTTAGGATTCTTTTTTGTGTTTTTAGTCCAGCAAGGACACTGTTTTTTACCACATATTGCAGGCATAATAAAATGAAGGGCTAAAAATTCAGGGGAGCGCTCCAAGTGGGCAGAACCTGGAGGAAAACAACCAAACTAACTGCTCTTCTAACTTGACGATATTTGTTAAATATACAAATTAACTGACATTATAAAAATTGTACAAATTTGTGCCACTGCACACTGAAACCCATGCTAACTCGATTCTCTCTGGCAGAGCAGCGAGTGTGGGGAACTGTCTTGATGAGAGTAAATCCAAAAGCAGAACCTTAGAGCCAGCAGTACTCTATAGGAGAACCAGTGTTCCTCAGCAGCAGGGCAGTGACTGCTTAAAGATAGAGAAAACTCTCTACTTCTGAAGTTACGATCAGTTAATCCATCTTGGAGGACCCAGGACACTGACAGCCCCGTTCCTCTGTGAACAGGGTTTTAAACTACAGCAGGATAGGGGGTGGACACAAACTGACATCCAATAAGGTGGCACTAGAGACGGAACTAAGGGGCAGAAACCAACCAGGATAGGGGGAGGAGGAGGAAAGTCTCTGCTGGGGATTGGTCCAGGTGGAGAGTGGCGGGGAATGTTCTGGAAAAAGGGGCAGAGCTGCCTTGACAGGCAGGGAATGGTCTGGAACAAAGGGATGAGATACTGTGAGTGACAGATGGAAGGGAGGGTACAATTTAGGGATTAAACCAATGGGGAGAGAGGGATGACAATGGAACTAGCCTTTGATACAACAAAAGGAACCACAACAAATCTGATTCCACCTGTGCCCATAGCCATGGGGGCACCTGGAAGCTTCCATTAAAGATCTGCTTTATTTATTATCTATAGTAATATTGTCTGAAATTCTCGATTCAGGAAACAGTACTGCCTCTCCACAGTGTGAATGCAACGAACTTTGGTTGAGTAATAGATAATAGTGTGGAGTGCTAAACAAAATGCTTGTTTTGTTTAGCACTCAGCAAGCAGAAGCATAAAGCAGGATACAGCTGGTCTAAAGAATGTCAATACAATAAAATTCCACTGAAAACTCTAAAATTCTTCTGTAACTATTTCTAGGAATTATCCATGTGATGGTTTAGCTCAAACCAAGGAAACAGAAGACTCTACCCTACATCAGGATAATGTGCTTGTCTAGAGACAAACTTTATTTGCCTGACATGGAGCTGCATCAGTCTATATTTGCAGAAAATCTACATGTGAAAATTACACTAAAAAGCTATTATTTTCATAAAAGAGAAAAAAATTGAGCATGATGCACATTACTACAGAACCAGAATACCCATATGTCTTTGCATTTTAAACACTGATTAGAGCGTGAAGATGAAAGACCTTTCCAGTCAGTATTGCAAAACTGCATTTCACTTCTGCAGAGTGACTCCTCAGAAGACAGTGTTACAGGAAGTGATGAATAGTTTGGAGACAGATCTTTGATAAGAATTACACACTTCAAAATAGTGTCTCTTGCACCATGCAAAGGAAACAGCTGTAATTCTTAATTAAAAATGTTACAAATTAAAAAAATATTAAGGAGTATTAAAGAATCAGAAAGGGGGATAGACTTGTAGAACCCAGGTCTGACTGCCCTGAGACAACAGCAGCCACCAGAAATAATTCAAGATCAAGGGGATCTATCAACTTCCCACCAAGATGGTAGCAGCTGTAAAGAATGGAGCAAGGGAGGGTAGTCCATGTTTGGGATAGCAAGCAATGCCCTTTTTCCCCCACCTCATTTCCCAAGGTCCCTCTGCACAAGAGGCAAGAGGTTTTACGCATGGAAAGCCAGCCAAAAGCTGAAGTGAATAAAGGTCCAGTTGCACCAAAGATGCCACCACCATCAGAAAATAAATAAGAAAATCTGTGGGTAAGAACTGCAGACCAAGGCAACAAAGGGAATTTTGTGACTGATGTCTAGTGCAGGCAGACTGATCAAGTGAAGCCTATGGACAAAGCCTTCTTGCTTCACAGAGCGTGCTCACAGGCTCTTGTTCTGCTGGAAAAACAGCACAAAGCTGCAGGTGATTCAGAAGACTCCTGGACCAGTGTTGTCCAGGGCACTCAAGCTCCCCCACTTCAATTTCACCCTCAGACACATACCCCCCTCACCCCTTGAGACCCCACTCTAGCTCTATGGTCTCTCCAGCACCTGGCCAGGATTCCCCTGGTCCTCAGCAGCAATGTGCCCCATGGTCCCACCTTTAAATACACTCCTGACTCTGGGCCACCTCTCCACTTCCTGAGCCATCCAGTTTTACTTTCATTAGTGCTCACACATTTACTCACACAACTGCACTCCAGAACTGCACCATGGGCACACGGGCCCTCTGACGTGTCTGACCCCCCTACACAGACGTATGCACGTATGCCAGAGTAAAGCAAGAAAAACATTTACTATCACCAGAGTTTTGTTCCACCTCAGTCCACCCCCTTCCCTGATTTTTATTCATTTCCTAAACAGAATTTTCCACACATCTCCTTCACTTTCTTTAAAACTTCTGGGTTGAACCTGCAAGGATTGCTTTTCCTTTTGCCTTGCATAGTGCTGCTGAACTGTACTTTCTTTGATCCTGCAGGCTGTCATAGGCCACTTTGCTGTCCCAAGCCATGAGCAGATCAGGTCCCATAACTACCCACATCCAATATTCTTACACTGTGTCACTGTATTTGGGACACTGGAATGGGTTGCCCAGGAAGATAGAGGAGTCACCATCACTGGTAGTGTTTTACAACACAACTTAATATGACTTAGTGCTATAGTTGATAACATGATGTCAGGTCTATAGGTTGGTTTAGATGCTCTCAAAGTTTGTCTTTTGCAACCTAATTAATTCTTTGATTCTTAGACCACCACTCCCTGAATAAAAACCCCCAGAGAGATTCCAGTGCCTGCAGGGGGGGAGCATGAGAACACTCATGGGGCGTTCTGGGCAGGTCATCTTCTGGATCTGCTGATCCCCAGCCCTGAATCAAAAAAATAGGGGGCTCTGCAGACCACCAAAACTTAACTTGGTGTGCTAAAAGAACCAGACGGGTTTATACCCTGAAACCTGGAGCAGTGAATGGCACGGGCAACAGGCTCTGCCCTCACGCAGGGCTCCAGGGAGCAGCTCGGCAGCCCCGCATTCCCCAGGGATCCAAAAAAACTGCACGAACCGGAGCTGGCTGCCCTCAGCGTGGCCTCGGCCAGCACGAAGTGTGGCAGCGCCAGGGAGCCGAGAGGAGAGAGCCCGGGCATTTTCCTAACTCCAAAGCCGCGCCAGACAGGGCACCTCCGGCAGGCTGCTGGAGGAACGGGCCCGCCGACGGACCAGCTGCTCCCACAGCGGGCCAGCGGGAGCTGCCTGCTACGGGAACCACAGACAGGGCCGCAGCGGGAGCGGGTCGACTCCCAGCGGGCGGGCTGGCTGGGTGGGTGCTGCGGAAACGCCAGGGCTGCTGCGGGAGCGGGCTGACTGGCTAGCGGGCTTGCTGGCTGCTAGGGAAGCGGACGGCGTGGCCGCAGGCTGAAAGAGTGGGGCAGCCGGCTCTGTGGCTCCTGCGGGAGCAGGCCAGCTGCTCGGCTGCCCATTTGGCTGGCTGGCTGCTGAAGAAGCAAGCGGCACCGCCCCGCGCTCCCGTTTCCCGGGCGCGCCCCCGCGCCCAGTGCGCAGCCGCACTGCTCCAAAACAGTTTCTTGTTCACGTCGGAGAAGCCGCTTCCGTTTCCAACGCCGCATTCCGGCCACACCTGCCGGTACCCGAGCCCCGCTCGCTCCGCCGCCCGCCCGGCCCGCCCGAGGAGGACGCCACGCTCAGCCGCACCAGCAAGCCATGTCTGAAGAGGGTAAGGCTCCCGGCCGGGCGGCTCGCCCCGCCGAGGGGGTTGGGAAGGACGCGGCGCCGCCGCGGCGCGGGGAACGCTCCCTCATCGTTCGCAACAGCCCCAACGCCCGCTGCCGAGCCGGCCGCGCCACGCCCACCGCGCCCGTCGCTATTCGCCCGTTCCCGCGCGGCCGGCGCTGCCATTGGCTGGCGCTCCTGCCCGTCGCGGCCGCGTCAGCGCTGGCGGGGGCTCGCGGCGCGGGGGCGCGGCTCATGGCGGGCGCGGCTGCGGCTGTTCGCGATCGGGGCGTGCGGGCCCGGCGCGGCCCGGGGCTCTCCCCTGGGCTCTCCCCGGGAATGCGTGCTCCAGGGACAGGACTCGCCGGGAAGTTCTGCTCAGGAATAGTGTGGTACAGCCACAGCTTGGTTGCCTTAGTTGCAGTGTTGATGGTGGGGGAAGCTTTTGTTGTCCATAGATCTCAAATGGCAGCTGAGTATAGTGCCAAAATCTTGTGGAGACTTTTCCGTGGAACAGCGAGGTTTCGGCTTTGACAGATCCCCCTAGCGCTGTAGTTACTGGATAGAAAACCTGAGTAAGGGAGAGATGAATGCTGCTCCTAAAGGGAGAGGCCTGACCTAATGAGTTGACTATGAGAAGGCACAATGCATAGCGCACCTTAAGGGTCTTAGATTCAGACGCTTTGAGTTTTGACCAAAACAACTCTGTTTCTACCAGTTATGTGCTTCACCTTGCTCTTCAGAGAAGTGATGCTTATATAGACTCAGTTTATGCCCATTTAGGTTGTTGTTGTCACAGACTTACTCTCTGAAGGAGTTCCAGTTGTGTCTTGCTTAGATGCCAAATTTTCTTTTATGATTTCATTGTTCAAGGAACTTTTCTGATTAGGAAATAGCCAGTTGGCTGTGCAATTCTGCAAGTGTCAACATGAGCGAAAGGAGTAGGACTGAGATGGCAGGAGGGTGGGAGCAGAGCAATTGTGATTATTGTGATGTAATCTTTATTAAGTAAACGTGCACAGTGATGTGTTTGTTGGTGCTTCTCCTTTGTCCTCAATTCTTCAGTTTCCTGATTGGCTTTCTTTGTAACTCAGTAATCCTGTCAAATATTATGCCTATGCTAGACCCTAGCAATAGAAAAGATATGACGTTAATAATATTGTTCAATCAAAAGGTGCAGTATGAGCTCCAATCTTAATAAACACTGAAGATTTTTATGTGAGAGTGTTTTTACCTTGACTTTCAGTGGCTTTATCATCTCAGTGATCTAAATATGACAGGGAAAGGTACAGGAAATCTGGCTTTATTATTTTGCTTCTCTCCATAGTAATTGGTTTGTATGAGCTGAATATTAGTTTCTGCTGTCTTCTTAGTTTGTTGCAAATTCTGACAGCAGCACTCTAAATTAATTGTTTCAGTGTTCAGAGGCTGTTGTTAAGCGTTTTATCTCTGGTAGAGTATTCTGGTGTCTCTGATCCCTGACAACATATCTGGAGGAAGGACAAAATAATCAGAAGTATGCTAAATTCAGATATTATTCAAGATGAGTGCTACCATTTTTTCTGAGTGTAGTATTTAAAAATCTTTGTAAAATCTGGTTTGACTTACACAGAGCTTCCTGTGTGTAAGTTTCTGGCTGTTTCAGAATGGCTAATGGCTGGCTGTTTCACCTGGGTGTGGTGAGATAATGTTTGCAGAAATACAGAGGTGTGTATAACTGAACTTTTAGAAAATTAAGAAAATCCACCAGATTTCTATGGATAGTTTTTAGTGATTTTGCAAGCTCTCCTGGAACTCCGTAGTAGAGGCTGAGATAGGATTTAGTACTAATTGGTGCTTTCAGCCATCTCTTTCATCAACCTCCCTTTACCATTCAGTGCTTGATGATCACTTACATTTGTGTTTCTACATCTAGTGAGAGCATTCCTCAGGTAATGCCTGATTCAGTACAAGTCCTTCCTTATTCCACTGGCTTATGTGATGTGTTGCATTAGTAACATACTTGGGGAAAGAAAAAATAGTCTGTCATCTTGTCTTCAGACTTCAGCTGATGCATCAGATCTGGTTCTATTTCTGTGCCTTTAGCTCTCATTATCATAAATCTGCTTAAAGCTCTCGGTTATGTCTGCAGTGAAATTGAGTTTATGGGCAGATGATTACTGAGAGCTGTGATGGGATGATACTAACCCTGCAAGGCACTGGTGTGCCTGGGCTCTCCCCTGTGTATGTTCACTTTTTTGTGTGTGTTAGCACAAGTGTCATGCCATAAACAGCACAGGATCTAATTATGGTCCAAGTTAAGTCTGGCTATCTCTCCTTTTGTGGTTTAGTTTCAACCCAAGTAAGTTCTTTATTTATTTGGGTGGGGTTGCTTTGCTTGATTTGTTTTGCTATGCAATTCATAATTGTTGGAGAGGCTTTTTGAGCCTTATTGTTTTTCCTTTTGATTCTGCCTTTGAAAGAGTTCGAGTTTGTTGGTTGGTTCGTTGGTTTTAGTGTTTCTTGACGTTTAATACCAACACATTTTCAAGTCCCAAATAATTTTAAATACATCTTTCTGTTGGTTACTGGGAATAAATTCTTTGTGATGCTTGGCTTCACAGAGCTGCATAAAAAGCTGTGATTTAATGTAGTATAGGGTTAGGCACAGAGTTGAACATTTTTGGGTGCAAATAATTCAAGTGTAAGTGCCTTTGACATGCTTCAGTTTGATGATTTTGTGTAGAAGGGAAGATGATCTCCTGATGAAAGAATACTAAATGATAAGTTTCAACATCTTAGAAGTTTAAAAGATCATCTCCAAACTTGGTTTTTAATTTGGCCATTTCACTGGACTGCTCTGTCTATAAATATCTTTCTGTACAATACACATTTTTATGAACTTCGACCTTTCAGCATATCCTACAGCTCTAATGAAAGTTCTAAGTTGTAGCCTGTATCATAACTCAGAGTATGCATTGAGTCTGAAAAAAAAATTGTTTGGTTATGTTTTCTAATTTTAAATGACTCTTACTTCAGGTTTCAAACAGAAATTTAGAGTTTTCCTAAACTGATAACTTGATCCAATGATTGGATAAATCAGCCAGTTTAGTAAGTAAAAGCCACGTTTGAAATATGTAAACCTGACATATTTCCATAGTCACACTTTTAAAATTTATAATTTCCTTTCAAGACATACTGGAAACACTTAAATATCTATGTCATGAAATTTTCTGTCAGTGGAGTGAGTTAATGTATATATATTACTTACTTGGCACAAGAAATGCAGTTGCATCTTCATCCAAGTCAGAAGTGAAAAACAGCTGATGGCTGGTTTGTTTTTTTTTTTTTCCCAGGAGCACAGATTAATCCATAGAATTTGGCAGTTTGTGGTTTCTACCTGAGAGTCAGAATTGTATTTTGTACTGTTTGGTGCTGTGTATGTATGATAATATTCTCTGTTACTGGGCACCTTAAGGAAGCATCAGAAATACTTAGAATTGCTTAGAGGACTAAGTTGCAGTGTCTTTCAGATTATGGCTAAATAGCTGGATCTTTTTCTTGTCACAAATTTTTGAAGGTATGAATAATATTCTGTACTCTAATATTGTATAAGTAAATTTTGTTTCATTCCCAACAGTCTTATAAACAAAATATTTTTATCACATATTTATTCCTCTTGTTGATGAATGTAGTCAAATCTATAGCAAAGACATTTAAGTTTCTCCACTGACTTTAGAGGCCAGGCAACTGGAATGCATTAGGGAAAGGAGGAAATGGTTGGTATAAAACAGGTGAGTCTGCGTTCTTGGGGCTGCTTTTCTTATTGTTGCAGTGTGACCAGTCACATTAATAAGCCTTCCTGGAAATAGGTGGTGTATTCTAATCCTCAAGTTTCTTGACTGTTCATGTAAAAATGCTGTTCTGAAGGCAAAATAATTCCCTTTCCATGTGTGAAAGCCACCACATTCAGCAATGGGTGATGGAAATTAAAAGGCCAGGGGATGAGGAGGATCCTGGCCATCACCTGAAAGGTTAAAATGAGAGATTACTGCTTGTTGCTGCATTGCTTCCATGTCATTGTAGAAATCTGTTGTAGTTTTGGTTTTGTTTATCGTTTTTTATTGAGGTGGTTTTGCTTTCTGTATCTTTCTGTTTGGTTTATGTTTGCTCTCCAGCTGTGAGTTGGTGTAGCTGCAGGCTTTGAAAACACTTTCTGCACAGAATCCACTGTTGAAATTCTGATTTTGAAACTTATTTAAGGGAGGGTGGTAGAGGGTTTGGAAGACTTAAGCCTTGCTTTCAGTATCAACCACTTGTAGAAACTCTCCTAACTTCTGATCATACTGGCCTTCCTATAGTACAGATGGAGCTGCTCTGACCTTGCCACGTCTTTGCTGGTTGCACAGAATTTTCCCTCTTCTATACTCATCACTCTTTCTAGTGTAGATTTGGGTGATGTAGTTGCTGATCAGGTAGGGTTGTTTTGCTAATGTTATTTGAGTAAGGCATGAGATCTGTGGCAAAGATTATGAATATACAGGTAAATTCTGGGCTTTTTATGGTTGCATAAATAATATACAGTTTGCATTGCTTTGTCTAGTTAGGGATAGAAAGAGGATTGCAGGGCAGCAGAGACTCAGCTGTAAGTAGGGCATTTGTCAGACCATGCCCTAATCTGGCATCCTGGCTGGGGAAATTGGCAGAGAGGATTGTCATCCCTCCTGCTTGGATGCAGATGCACTTTTACTGACTCTTTGTTAATTCTTCCCCAAAGTAGGTAGAATACTAAATGATTGTCAACAAAAAAATTTGTGCCTGTGAGGCAGTTAAATAATTCAGCACATGCTAATAACTCACATTAGCCTGCAATGAACTTCAGTCAGTGAATATCACTGAAGTGTTTTGCTAAAAGCTGCACCTAAATTAAGTTCATGAGTAAGCCTGTTGTTTACTTCCACACAGCTGATGAAAACTGGCCAAGAACTGTTCTCCCACTGGCAGCCTAAGCAGCATATCCTAGAGTGTGTCCTCAGCTAAACTCCTCTGTACAGGTCGGCTCTGCCCCAGGTAGATTTCTGGCCTTGTTTACCTGTAAACAAAGCTCTTGACTGTGGAGCAGTTGATGGGTGTTCCTGAACAGACTATCAGTTTCTTAATCTGATTGGCAGACAAATCCAAACCCTGCTGTATTATGTCTTTTGAATTAGATGTGACTGTTGGCCAGAGGGGAAACTGAATGACCTGTGGAATTCAACTCTATTCTTACCTTTTGGTCTCTTTAAGAAATTGGGAGAGGACGGGATTTGGAATGAATTGATTATGCAAGTGTAGAAACCCAGATTGCTGTTCCATTCATACAGTTCTGATTCATTCTTGGAGCTCAGTCCATCCTGTGCACTGAACAGGGCGGGGACAATGTGGAAAATACAGCCTGTGTCGTGCATGTGTGCTGGCTGAATTTCAGTTTTATTTCCTAACTTGATAAGGTTCCTTCCATTAATTTGTTTCAGCAAAAATAAATTCTACTCCCTCCCTGACCCTGTCAAAAACACTGGATCTAACAATACAAATTATAATACAGTTATTCTGAAACCATTTTTCTCTGAGGTAGGGTGTTTAATTGGAAAAAATCTGCTACTGGAGATTTGCCATTCAGTGTTTCTATACAGTATTGCATTGAGAGCCAATGTTTGGATGGATCTGAATATCAAGTATACAGTTAGAATTTGTAGACTGATTTGTTCAAGAGTATTAAGCAAGTCTTAATTATGACAGTAAGATTTCAAGGCCATATTGATACTTTTTTTCATATGCTTGAATATGTAAACAGTGGAGTTTGTAGAAGTGCTTGTTACTGGCTTATAACTGTTCCTATTGAAGCTGGACCCTTGAGGGAGAACTGGGTACTGAACAGTTTCAGCAATCCCACCAACTAAACAATAGTAAGCTGCTTCCATTCTAGTGTGTGTTAAAACCTCAGTGTCTGTATTTAAAAGGGACTTTGCATTTAGATGCTGATGTGAAGCCGGATTTATAATAGTCTTTGGTAAAATTGAGATAATGCTGGGTGCGATAGAGGCACTACAGTTGGCACCTGGTATGCAGAATGGCCTGCAGTCCTACCTGTTTCTCTTTCTGCTGTTAGATTATTTGTGTGTGAAGACTGAGGAGGAGGATGAAGCTCTGATTGTGGACCCTGGAGACAGCGGGCTGTCCGCACAAAGCTGCATGCCAGTGCAGCAGAACTCTGAAGCAAACAGTGCTGTTCACCACATGAGTCAACTTGCCTATGGTAATTACTGTTCATTTTTATTGTGATCTGATGGTTAATGGCTAACATTTTAATGCCATGTGTTCTGTGCTTTTGGATTCAGTGCTTTCTGTATTACCCCTGTCTTTAAAACACATTTTATTAGAAAGCTGCTTTACAGAAATTGCTTGGCAGTGCCTTTAATGAGAAGTGCCTTTTACTTATTACTTTCAAGGTCCTTATAAATGGTGAGCCTGATAAAATATTACATTTTAAAAAGACAACTTTTTACTTACTTCTAAGGGTAAGTATACCTAGGAATAAATTAGGAAGCAATTTGGAAAATAAATGTCATGAAAGAACCTAGCTTAAAAATTAGTTTTTTAGATAATCTATCCAGTGTAACTCAGTACTGGAGATGCTGATGTGTAATGATAGAAGATGGTTGTTTAAGATGATAAATTATTAGCAGTAAGTAGCCATTGTGATTGTCTTTAATTCACTATATTTATTTCAACATGCAAGATCAGAGTATCTCAAGAAATCTTACCTAATGCTTCATTGGCCCAGACAAAAATTCTTTACAGCTGTTATGAGCATTTATTGAGTTCTGCAGCAATATTACCAAGTCAGTGAGGAAAATTATTGTAACTAAGGGAAAGCACTTCCTACTTTGGGGGATTTCTTTTTTGAATTCAGCCAGTTTACTCTGTAGAGAATCCCGTCAGTATTTCTCTTCACAGACACAATTTACATGTGTTTCCTAGTGGTTTTGGGTGCTTCTGAGAGCCTTTAGACTTTCTGATCTTCTAATTGACAGTAGAGTATTGTGTAGTTGTATGTTTACATCTGAAAACAAATTTGGGAGTGGAGGATGGTTTGCATGGTTTACTTGGGGTTTTGTCTCTGTTATTGAAAATAAACAAACAGCCCCACCAAAATTAAAAACTTCTGCCCAAGAAGCTATCATAGACAGTTGCTAACCTTGGTTTTAGGACATGAGTAATTATTTTTTTATTAATAAATTAATCATGATGAGAGCAGTTGATTCTTAAAAGGTAAAATGTGGTTTTGTTATCTTTGGGTGTATTAGCATTAGATATTGTCTAGTTAAAATCAAGTGTAGTGAGACATATGAGTGAAGCACACCACTGGTTTATCTCAAATGCAAGTATTGAACTGAAATTCTGTGTGATTGGTTTTATTCAACCACTATCTTAGACCAGTGTCTTGTAGAGCAGTGCCTTTCCTTCAGATGTCATTCTGTCTGTCCAAATGAGTTTCTTCTACTTTTGTCTTGTATCTTCTTGCCTACAATCAGAAGCTGTCAGAGGAAGCTCAACATCGTGCAGAGAGAAATCTAGATCTTCATTTCTCCCTGCCTGCTGCAGAGCACCTTTTATTTTAATTTTTTCGTAGCCATTTATGCTCACGAAATCAGTGTTACTTTTACTGCCACTTTAAAAAATATCATTACGTTTGAAAAAAACAATACTAAATTGAATTTATAAATTCTGATCTAAAATAATTCAATAAATAACTGTTTGGTATTATGCTGATAAACAAATTTCAAATAATCAAGCAGTATGAAAGTTTTTAAAAAAAAGGGTGACTGTGCCTATTTTTACTGTAGTGAAACATTTAATGCAGTGGGAAGCTTTCTGATGAGCTTTGCTTTCTCTTTAACAGGAAGTGAAGGCTTGCCAGTGCTTGCTGATCAAACAGCCTCACAAATGGGCCACTCTGCAATGATGCAGAGAGGAAATGGTCACAGCCCTGAGAAAATGGATTTTGTGTTTTTGAATAATAAAAGAAAGCGACTTTCTCCTGCTGTAGTGGAGCACAATGTGGTATGTTTCACCAAACAATAGCCCTTCCTTTTGAGACCAGTTTCAGTTGGAATATAATTTTTCCTTCCCTGCTGTGTGGTGATTGATGACATTCACTGAAGATGGGTAGGATATCTATGCATGGATGCTTCTAGCAAGTCTTCAGCCTCCCACTCTGCAGTCTGTCCATACATCCAGAATTGCCCCGTCCCAGCTGCAGAATCCAGCACTGTCCTTGTTAAACTTCATACAGCTGGTGGTTGCCCAGCCTCTGATTTGTTCAAATCTCTCTGTGGGGCCTCTCTGCCTTCAAGGGAGTCAATGGCTCCTCCCAACTTAGTGTCATCAGAAAATTCTGTGTCCACATCATTTATGTCCACATAATTTATGAGTGTATCCACACTCTTGTGTCCTTTGTCCACATCATTTATGAAGATGTTGAGGAGCACAGGGCCCAGGATGGAGCCCTGCAGAGCCCCACTAATGACAGGTGCCCAGTCTGAAATCACTCCATTCCCTGTAACGCTTTGTGCCTGGCTCCTGAGCCAGTTGCTCACTCATGCTGTGATGTGTTTATCCAGCTGTGTGCTGGACATTTTGTCCAGAGGATCCTATGAGAGGCAGTATCCAAAGCTTTACTGAAACTCAAACAGATTGTATCAACTGACTTCCCTTGATCAGCTAGGTGGGTCATCTTGTCATGAAAGGAATTTAACTTTGACAAGGAGGACTTCACCCTTCTGAAGCCATTCTGGCTGTGACTGATGACTCGGTTGTCCTTCAGGTGTTTTTCAAGTAACTCTCAGAATAATCTCCACAATTTTACCAGTCACTGAATTCTGCCTGTTGGAAACAAAACAGAAGTGTTATCTATCCCTCTCCCAGCTTTCCTTTTCTAAAATAAAACCTGATCACTTAAAATAAAGTATCACCAGCAGACGCTGTAAATCTGTGGTGGAGTGATGGATGGGATCGGCATCCATCCAGTAAAAGGAAAATGCCAGGATTGGCCAGGTGGTGGCACTGTCCTTCCTGCTTAAAAGCAGTGTGCAAGCTGTGAGGAAATTGCCTCTTCTAGACATTTTTTACAGCTTCTGCTTTCAGTTATACCCACTGAAGTCTCATAATTTGGACTCAGAGGTCTTTTTCAATCTAAGTGATTCCATGATTCTGTAATTGCATAACCTTGGCTGTATAGTACATTTAGTTAGATGAGAAAGTTCTGCCTTAGAATAAACAAATAAAAGTGCATGTTGCTGTTCATTTATACATATATATATATATATATATACACACACATACATACATATGTACACACATATATGTCCTCTTCCTGTACCATGGTAAAATCATTTGAAGAAACCAGAGGTCTGAGAATCTGCTATAGCAAATCCAGGGTCAAGCTGGTAAGGAAACCGTGATGACTCTGGTAGGTCTTGTTTTCTTGGGCCCTCATATAGCCAAGGGAGGGAATTATGGCTACAACCAAAAGTGTCCAAGTTGGATTCCTGAGAGAATTCTTTAACTTTTCAAAATGTTAAATGTTAATTATGTTATTTCCCAGATGAGAACCAGGGAAGAAGAATATGAAGATAGTGACAGTGTCATTTACGAGTATGAACCAGACTATGAATGTGTAAGTGAATTTTCTTTTTTTTGACTGCCTTTGGAAGCTGCTTTGGGGATGCATGTTTTGGGGTAGCCTGAAGTAACATAAGAGATTTGAAGTTGGGATTTACTTGCTTAATGTGATATCCTAAGTCCGTGTATATATCAGTACCTTATGCTCCTTTTTTCTCTTTTTTTTTTCCTTTTTTATATTTTATTATTATTTTAATGAAAAAGGAAAGCATTTTATCTGAAGCTTCTTATACTGGATATCAACAGAATCCTCTTATGGAGGTCCTCAGTTATTGCCAGGTATTTATTTTTTCTTTTATATCTGAAATGGTGTTCAAACAATTGTAATTAAACTGCGTGAGGAATTGTATTATGAACTTGACAACCAGTGATGTGATCCTTTCCAGTTATTTGCTTCTTAATTGCCCACATAACGACAATATTTTCAAAGTAAAACTAATCTCTTTCATATTCTCTGAACTTTTCATAAGAATAATTTTCAAATATTGAACTTTAATACAAAATGTAAAGTTTAGTTATTGGGAGGAGTTTCACAGTAATGGGAAAGATGGCAGTGGTACACACCCAGCTATTGAATGTACATGTTGCTTGCCAAAAATCCTGGTAGTGTTGATTTTGGTAAGTTCTTTCCTTTTGATTTCTGAAGCAGTAACTGGCAAAATTGAAAATAGGTGCACTAAAAATTAAAAGCATCCCATATTTATTCAGGTGAGCACTTGTGTGATTGGAGTCATTTGGGCCATGCATAATGGAAGTCAATTTGTAAGTGATTTGTAGCCAAGTGTTAATGTCTTGTAAGTCTCCTTAAGCATTCAGCAGTGCTGTGGAAGGAAGTTGGCTAAGTTTTAAGGAGGGAGTTCAGCTTTTAATTGAACTTTCTTGGTGTCTTCAGGTTTAGGTGGGTTCTTGTGAAACAGTGCTATTTTCAGTTTTATATTTGTTGACAGGCCATGTATGATGCCATTCAGAAGCTGGATAAAAAATTTGACCTGCTTCATCGTAAGGTCTCGGAAATGCAGCATACTCGTATAAAGCCATTCTTGCTCAAACCTGTGAGTATTAAAGACCTAAGATGCTTATTTTTGCTTTGATTCTCTCATTTCCTCTTATGCTTATTTTAAAAATCCCAATCCTTTCACTAAGATTGAAATAAGGAGCAAAATAGTAGACTTGGAATCTATTTCAATTCAATTACTTGAGATTTCTGATGATGTGCCAGCTTCAGTTTCCTGTGTTATTCACTGGTGGCCACAGATTGGCAGTGACTCCCATCAAATTCAGGATGCTGTGATAGATGCTGTAAAATTCTATTTGTATTGGCATGAACAGATGTGAATTGTGTAGGTGCATCTTAAACTTCAGTATATTGCTGTTGTACCTTTGCAACATGTGGTGTGTTGTCTCATTGGTTTCTGCAGTTAGAGAGAGTTTAAGCATCAGTCAGGTTGGTTCTATTGGCTTACTGAACTTTAAATGTGAACAGTATGTTGTCATATCCATTACAGTATAGAATTAATTTTTTTAATGGAAACTTTTTAAACATTTTTAATAATGTTTGATACTGAGTATGCAGTATTAATTTTATTCCTAAATAGTCGATGTACTGTTAAGTAAGAAGACACAATTTAAGTATTCTAACAATGATCTTTAAAAGGGAAACATAACAGATGTTTTTTGAAAGAAGGTTATAAAATCCATAATGACTTCTTTTGTTATCAACACTACAAAGCTTTTAATGTGGCAGAGAAAATTCTGCTGTCAGGAGATGTCAAGACAGCAGTAAGGCCATTTGCTTTAAGGGTGGGTAGAGCTGGATTTCTCACACCTGTCAGCTATCAGTAGGAAAGTAAGTTTTATTTAGTTTGTATTTTTACTGTCAGCTCCAAGCTTGTGCTGGCTACTCATCCAAAACCATGAGGTTCAGGGAATAAACTGATCCTGTCAAATGCAAATTAACCCTGTAAAACCTCTGTGCTCTTACCCTCCCCTCTGATGTGTGGGATGGCAGCTGCTTTAATGTTTGGATTTTTGGTTTGTTTTTTTTTTTTTCCTGAAGGCTTTTATCTGCCAGCTATTTTCTTAGGTTCTGCCATTTAAAACTATCAGGAATGCTGTTGGATTTTTTTTATAGCTGTACCTTTGGTGTACTTGTGAAGGGTTAATGGAATGGTTTGGAGTAAAAGTACTTTTTTTATTAGCTGAATTCCAAAAGGTGGAGAAACTAACAAACTTTCAGATACATAAGATTTCCTTAAGGTCACAGATTTTTTTTAAGGTTACAAGGATGAAATATAATGAGATTCTCTAAACAAACACACAAAAACCACCAAATCCAAACAAAATAAGAAAAACAAATCCACATGTGTCATCTTCATTTGGTGGCTCCTGCTCAGTCACTTGTGTTTTGAACTAGAATGCATGCTGTATGATTTTTAATAAAAGTACTTGAAGTGATGGAAATATAGCCTACCTCTCAGTTTGTCCATCTCAGTCTCTTTGGAATCTTCATTGTAGATGAGATCTGAATATTTAATGTTTTCAGCTAACAAGTAAAAAAAGAAGAGAAAGTGTTTGGGTTTTTTCTTGTTTGAAAGGAGCTACCAGGGCAGTGGACCCATTCCTTGAAAATTCGTAAGTCAGTGACTGGGTCAATGACTGAAAAATTTTAAATTTTAAATTTACTTTTCAGTAGAGGTCTAGAAAGTTGTTTTGCCCCCCCCAGGTGAAAAAAAATCTGAGAAACATTGAAGCTGACCAGATAAACTCTTAGTGTTGCAGATACAAATGAGAATAGAAGATAGTAGAGGGAAGGCTAAAACGTAGTAGCTCTGAGTTGATGACAAAGACTACTTCAAGGAAGAATATGCTGCTAATAGCATCATTACTAAAATCTAATTTTCCTGGTTTGCTAAAAAAAAAACCCCAAAATTATCAGCTACATCTAATTTAACCTTTTAATTGTTTTCTGAATCACGTTTGCAGAAACCAGTTGGATTTACATACAGAAGTTCCAGTCATTTGCCTTCCGGAAAAATAAGAGTATCAAAGCACATGGAAAGAGATTTAAGTCTTCATCGTTCTTCATCAGGCCACGGAAGGCATAGCCCAGTTGTAAGGGTTGCTTTACCAAATGGCCACGTTCAAGTCAATTCCAAAGTAAAACATGGCCCACAGAGTTTTCAGCTGGAATCTCAGCAGCCTGTTGGAAGGCAAAGCCCACCACTCCCCACTATAGTTTCTACACATTCATTACATTCATCATACACAGCAACTAATGGGATGCCTGACCTTTCACCACAATCAAATCTTACTCCCAGTATTGTGGAAAGTACTGTCAACATTGCATCTTCACCCGTGGCATCACCATCGATGCCAGCACCGTCTGAGCCCAGTCAGGAGAATAATGCTGTGGAGTTGAACTGCAAAAATGCATCTGAGGATGTGAATATTAGTGAAGAACTACCATCTTCTTCAGTCTTCATCAATCCTAGCTTTGGTGAGAGCCTTTGTGATAAATATGCAGAAACAAAGGCCAAGAAAATGTCTGGTTTACAGTAGGTGCTTTGGGTTCTTTTAACTCTAGGCTCTCTTTTTCTCTCTTAATGTAACCTTTTTTTAATCTGTGTATAACTCACAAGTAATGTGCGCATGCTACCCATGTGTTGGAGGAGGCAAATAGATTGCCACTAAAGCTGAGTGAGGCATATGCCTGTATGCATGTTGTAAGAAAGCAGCTTGCCTGATCTGTGTGAAGGAAATGTTTATTTTCTTCTCATGTGGGATTTTATTCTTTCTGTACATCTTTTCTATACTCAAATTCTCCAGTGTTTGGTTTCTTCCAAAATACTTGATTCCAAAGAAAAACAAGAATTCTATAGATCATTGCACTATAATACACATATCAAATAGCACCATGTACTAAAAACTGATGCCTTTCTAAAGTGTAAATGCCCTGATTCATATGCAAGGCTGAGCTGTGATTTCTCTGCTTTTGGTCTAAAAAATACATTTGTACAGCTGAAGAGCTGTGTGAATATTAGGTGAAATATTCAGATATATATCTAAAAATTTGTAAACCGTTTATATTTTAGCAGTTCTGTGTATGCATGTGCACTCTTTATAAGTCAGTGTCTTGAAAACATACCTGGTATCTGCACAAATGTAAAATAGGCCACTGTGAACATTGTGGACTATTGGGTGTCTGATGTATTTTCTTGGGTGTTTTGATTTCAGTTATGCTGGTGGTTAATGTGAATCAAAAAGTTACTTCTGTTATCATTCCAATTTAAAGCTGCTTTTGTAAGAGCCAGGATAAGTAATAATACATAGTAAAATTAACTGTAGTAGAGAACATGCCGAGAGTCAAGAGAGTTTGAAAAAATGTTCTGTTTATAACAACTCATTTGGGATTTTAATTTTTTTTTTGCTGTATGTTTTTGTTTTACAAAAGAGTTTGTTGGTGACCCAGCAAGAAATGTGAAAGTTCTTGGAAACCATTTGGTGAAGGCTCGGCAAAAGACCAAACCCAAGTACGCAGCGCGGCACTTGGTGCGCGTCCTGTTCCCCAAGAAAACTCTACTGTGCAGCGTTATGGGAGCGAGTGCGCGGGGGCGCAGGACCCTGGATCCAAACAAAATTGCTGCAATACGAGGTTTGGTACCTTTCAAAATGCACAGATTTACTTCTTTCATGCTTAACAAAGTTTTGAACTTAAAAGGAGTCCTTTTCTGTATGTTTCTGGCTAATTGCTGTCTGACAGCTGGTGAGCAGATAAATGCTGCAGTGGATGTGCTCCACTGCAGTATCCATTTGTTTTGAAAGTCCTGCTTTGTAATTCTCAATGTTCGTTTTTGCTCGATTTAAATGAAACTATTCAAACTTCTTCTTGTTTTATGTACATTGTGTTCATCAGTCATGCTTACTGTCTCTAGATTTTTAATTGCAGTTCATTTTGTGTTTGTGTGTGCCATGGATTTCGTCAGTGATTTTTTGTTTGGTTGATTTGGGTTGATTTATGGCCATGGTATATTTGGGACAGACATTAACTGGTGGGTTTGAAACACTCTTTATGTTGAGTGAGAAGTGGTGAAGATGGAGGGGGATTTTTTTTAATAAATGTCAAGTCATTTACACAGATCCCATGGCATGTATGTGTTAAAGGGTTAAAATTGAGTGTAAGATTATATAAGCCATGTGAAATAGTTGCAGTAACAACTTTACCATGTGTCTGTTCTTTTGGGGGGGGTGGTGGTGGTGTTGGTTTTGGGGGTTTTTTAATAGTTAGTATGATAAATCACATATTTCCCCTAATTCTACCAGGAAATATTTAATATAATAGAAGCATTACTCACAACATCTCACAATGTATCACAGAACATCTTGAATTCATAATGCTGGTTATTTTCAAAACATAAGCTTATTTTCTTTATTTATTGATGGAAGTCTGAAGCTTGTAAATGGAGAACAGTAAACATATGAAGCATTAGTTAACTTTCTCTCTCTTTGTAAATTAGGATACTTCTAGCTACTGGGCTTTGTAATGATGCTTCAAACATTTTCTGTATTTTATATGCAGAGTTTCTTGCAACTAACTTTCCAACCTATGATTTGAGCGAGCGTGGAAAAGACTGGAAAACCTGTATCACAAATGTCAATTCTATGATCCGCTCCTTACGCTCCGAAGCCAAAGCAAAGGTGATGATTTATTAAGTACTAAGTTTGCACTTTTTTCTCAGATTAATTATTTGACCCGCTCATGGTACAGGTGCTGTATTGGAAGTTCCTTGGGTTCTGTCTCTGTGTTGCTCAGCGCAGGCTTGCTGACTGCAGCACTGGTTCCATGTGGGGAACACTGGAATATGCTGCTTTCTGCTTTGCCTCTTCTTGCTTCTATGTCCAGAGTTCAGTTAAGAAGTGTGGATACATAGGATGCTATAAGGAAAGCACTGCAAATGTTGCCCAGAAGTAGTGTCAAATTTGATTGAGAGTTTAAACAAATAGCTCTTAGTGCTTGTTTTCGCAGGCTTTTTTTTTTAGATATATTCAGCTATGCATTTCAGTTTTATATTGACTGAAACATTACTCCCAAAACACCTCCAAGTACATTTACTTCTAAAATGCTCTGTGCACATCTTTGTATAATTATTAACTGTTTTACTGGTAGTTTTCATGATAGAAATTCAGGAGTAACTGTATTGCAAAGATCTGAAATCTAATTTGTACTAAATGTGAAGTGAACTGGAACACCAGTTAAAAAACTGGTAGGCTTCTCTCAGTGTGTGTACTAACCTTATTAAATGTTTCAGCAGAAAACTGAGGGGAAAGAAGAAGTGTCTGATGCTCCTGATACATCTCATTGTGTAGATTTAAATGATAATGAAGATAGTGGAGACAATTCGCAAAATTCTCAGAAAATGACTGGCTCCACAATTGACATGTTGCAGAATTCAGAATTGGATAAGTTTCCAGAAGCTTTTCAGACATCTCCAGTCAGAAAACAGCAATCTTTGGAACCTATGGGTAAACAAAGAAATTTTTGTGTTCTGGCATTGCTTGTTACATTTTAAATAGTCAATGAGAGGCAAACAATGGTTCTGTAGGTATAATTGCATAGTAAAGGGATTTTATGAACTATGTGAGTCTTCTTTTTCTCTTAAGGCAGTTGTTTGGTGTACACATAGTAAGTCTTTTTGGGAAAGAGCAAGGGCATTATATCTGGCTAACAATATATGTTTGCATCTACCAGAATCCCATAATGCAAATCTGCTGTGACATTGGGAAGTTCAACTTCATTTACTCTGTTCAGTTGTCCTGGCTTTTTTCTTTTATTTGGTAGATATTCTGCCTTTAAAAAGTAAGCTAGCTCAGAATACGTATTGGAGTGGTATTACAATTTCAGAAGAAAAAGCACACCTTTCTGCAAAACTGACTCTTTAGGACAACAAAAATCTTAAAGCAGCCTTTATATTTTCACTTTTTTAATGTAAACGTTCAACACACAAATGCATTGAGGAAAAAATTTGTGTACAGCATGTGATGCTTAGAGACCCTCAAGGAAAATGGGCTGAGATTAGTTGCTGTTGGAAGTAATTTATTCAATTAGGGTCACTTTGGGGTTGTTTCAGATCTCTTCCTGCACCCAAGATTTGTTAGTCAGATCCCACAGACCTCTGTATGTACTAAAAATTTTGCATTTTTTCTTATTAATGTTTCAGTAAAGTGAGGTAGAAGCAGTTGAAAAATACTCACTCTGTTTCTGCTTGCAGAATCTGAGCACCACTGAAATAGCTGAACTTTTATTTACTTACTTACTTGAAAAAGCATCATCTTTTCACCTGAGATGAAACAAGTTAGAAAGCAGTAATTAATAATGCAGCTTGCGTTGCTGAAGACATATCAGAAGTACTGTTTGTGGTTGTGGACCAGGTGTTCTGGCTGCTTGGCCACATGTCTGCAACATGTTTCATGTTAGCAGTAGCTGTAGCGTTACAGCTTTGCTTTGGTCTTTCCAAGCAAGTAGAGAAGTTTCTGGGTGAGCTTTTTGTGCCAGTTTTGATTTTATACAGCCACTTTGAGGCATGGTCATTGTTGGATGAGTAAAATATCTGTCTTTCCTCCATGACCTCTTCGGCAGAACCCCTTGGGAGCCCATGGCGCAATGTTCAGTTGCCTTTCTCAGTCATTTACGTCGCCAAGGGGAAGACACGGCCAGAGCTGTCAGCTCGCTTCCTGATTCGTCACATGTTCCCTGAGGAGGTGCTGGTGAAAAGCAACGTGTATGGCAGCCTTGATCGTGGCATGAGCCCACTGGATTCCAATAAAATTAATGCTCTCAGAGGTAAGTAAGAAAATCTCTGTTAAATCATAATGTGGGGAAATTGGTAAGAGTATTAACTTTGTATCCTGTTAACAAAGTATAGAGCTTCAGAATTAGTCTGTGAAAATATTCTTACAGGCATTTCTGCAAACAGGGGAACAAATTGAGAGGAAGTAGACAAAGATATATTTTAGTAGCTCAAGAAATTCTCCACATGATGAACCTGGTTTGTATGGGAAACTCAATTGCCTTGACATTGGCTTGAAAGGGCAATGCAGTGGGAGATGGGAGCAGTGCCTGAGGATTCTGGAGGACATCGGAGATAATTCCTTGATACAGGGACTGTGTAGATGAAGCAGAGGACAGAGATATCATGTGCAACAGGTTATGGCTTCCTTCACAAAAAGGGTTATTGTGTGATAATTTGTGGTGGCATTGCCTGTAGAGATTATGAAATCATGGGCCCTGAGGTCCTGAGTAAGAAGGGTCTGAGTACAGGCTCTGTAGCTTGGGAGAGCACTCTTTGACATTTGGGAAAGTCACAGATGGGAGCTTGTGAGAGATAGCTCTGAATAGGACAGAAGCTCAGGAAAGTTGACAGATCTTTAAAAACAGCCCTCTGCAAGCACATGAGAGTCCATCTTGATGCTTAGGAGAGCTGAGTTGTGGGGAGACAGGTTGGGCTAAGCAGGGAATTCATAACTGAGCCCTGCAGAAAAAAAGCCATATTTAGAGATTGGAAATAAGGAGAGCTTATGAAGTGGAATTTAGCAACTGTTGTGTTGTAACCCATCAGGTAGCTAAACACAGGTGCTTGCTTACCTTCTTCCTCCCTGTCCTGTTCCCCTGCCCCACCCACAGGGATGGGAGAGAGAAGTGGGGAAGGAGGACTGCGTCTGAGGGAGCAGTGTTGAGCATGCTCAATGAAATGGAGCTGTGACTCACACCCTCTGGGGTGATATCTGGGCATAGCTGGAGGAACAGACAGAGCATGCCAGAAACCATTTCCAGTATGGCAAGCACTAGCCTGGGAAACATTGCCACTTAAACATCTCCACTTTTACATGTATATATATATATATATATATATATATATATACACATACACGTATACAGACATGTAGACATATTTTATTTCTTGATATTTTGAGCTTAAGAAGCATTCAAAAGATGTAGTGTCTTAGGACTGCAGGACGCCATGTAGGCCACAGAGTAGATGAGAGACAAATCCTGTGTGTTGTGGTTGCAGCCAGACCTTGTCACTTGGCCCTGGAGCCAGAGGACAATCCCTGCCCCTGTTTCCTTTAACACAGCCTGACTGGATGGCAGCACCAGCTCCCTGAATGAGTACTCAGGCACTGCTCCCATCTTCCTGCAGAGCAGGAAGGGACCCTACATAGCCTTACTGTAATCCCCAAAATCGGTCAGTTTTGGTCAAAGAAAAGACATAAATTTAAAAGCTGTTTAGTGGACCACGTACAAAGGCTCTGTAGACCTTGAAGAATTCCAGTTCTGTGCTGTTCCTCTGAGGTCAGGTATTCTTGAATTTACTACTGGGGATGGAAGTAAGGGGAGCCTGTCTGCTGCTTCAGCCAACAGCTTTATAACTATGTCACCATAGTTTAAAACAGGAGCATCCTAAGGCACACTTCCTCTCCCTTTCACCTCTCCATCTGGAGCAGAGTGAACTGCAAGAGCACAAGTTTTTATCTCAGTTACTTTCTTCCTTCAGACCAAAGTTTTTCTGGCAAAATGGGTTTCCAGATTTGTAACTACAAGTTAAAATTTTAACTGTAAGCAATGGTACTATATTAGATTTTTATTTGCTGGTAAGAGAAAGCTGACACAATATCTACTAGCTATACCTTTCTTTCTACTATCAAGGTAAGTCTAGATGTTAATCAGAGAAGGAGAAGCAATGTTGCTTTGATTTGAAATTACAGATGAGAATTCCTTTTTGGTGTTTATTTAAGACTTACCAGGTTGCTTAGAGAAAACATGGAATTCAGCTCAGCAGGAAATCACTCCTCAATAAGTTTAAAAACCAGTTTTAATTTTGGTTTTAAATTACTCATTTTACTCATGGAAGGGAAGAAAGGTACTATAGTCCTACCCTTTTTATGTCATTGCTACCAAACTCAAGTGTTTGTTTACTGATCTTACTTGCAGTATGGTAAGGAATGAACTCTCACAATTTTTCTGTCACAGTTGTTCCTGTGCATGTGTATCATGCTGAACTGGTGTGACTAATTTTAGTGAATATAGTTGCCAGAGATCCTCTGAAGGAGTGCTTGGTCCTGCCTAATTCTGGTCATTGTGAATTGGAGCCCAAGATTTGTCTTTGCTAGCTGACCACTTTAGAAGCTGAAGTTACTCAGCACTTCAAAGGATCAAAACCACACACATGGTCACGTTTTCTTTTCATATTTTGTTTTTGTGCTTAGACCTTTTTTTACTCATTTTCAAATATAACAGAAAGGGGAAAGCAATATCTGCCCTGCTTTTCTTTTCGAGGCTCGTAATGTGTCTAGCTGGCCTGGTTTGGTAGCATGCACTTGTTATAGCTTAATTACATCCAGAAAGAGTATATAGCTTGCCTAAATAATTGATAACTCACTATTACATACTTGCTTATTTTTAGACTTCCTTCAAGAGAATTTTCCATCCTTTGATCTCAATGAAAGTGGGTTTGATTGGAAGGCGTGCGTGGCTGCCATAAACAGCACAATCCGCAGCCTCAGACACGAGCTCAAAAAGGCCACGACTGGAACGCGCCACAGAGCCCCGAGTGCAGAGTCCCCCCGAGGATCCCACAGCCGCAAAGCCAGCGGAAAGCATCTCTCAGATTGAAGCTCTCCAGCAGCTGCCTCAAAGCTTAATTTTGCAGGTTTTTGTTAATTCTCTGTAGAAGCCTGTAATATCGAGCTGTCTTATTCAACAGAGTTGTCAGCAGCACTAAATAGCATCACTTCATGAGACCAAAATTAGCAGAAGGCTTGGGAGCCCTGACTCTTTGCATAGGTAGTGTTTGTGCTCCTCAGAAATTATTTTCAGTGTTCCCTGTAGCATTTGCAATGTGGTCTCTCCTAAAAGCATCTTCTTCTCATGATTCATTAAATCTGAAAGATTAATCTGGTTAGAAAAGATGCACTGTGCATCAATTCAGCAGAAGCAGATGGAAAAGAGGAGAAGAAAGAGTGGTCCTCCTTGGAGGGTGAATCACAGCCAGCTAAATTATCTCATTATGTATGAGGAATGAAATTTGCTTTGACAATTGGATATCTTCAGTGAAAATATCAGAAAGGAGAAAATATTTTTAATTGCATTTAGGTAACTTGTTGTATCTGGACTTGATGATCTTCATTTCCAACCTTAATGATTGTATGATCTCTCACATTTTTGCCTCCTATATCAGTGTCTTTTGCAGGGTAAGAGGCAAACAGCAATGTAAGTACATCTGGTAATGTATGGGGGAGTGATGCCTTAAATTTTAGCTTTCATATTTTCCAGATTCTGTACTGCATGAGTACATAACTCTGAACTTCATATAAAGTGTTAGCAGGTTCTCTTCACAGTTTAGTTAGACAAAACAATCCTTTTCCAGTCTGAGAACCAAGGACACCATCACAGCTTCAGGCCCGAAAAGTACAAACAGCAGTGAATTGAGAACAGTCTGAGAGGATGGGACTTCATAACCTGAAGCTGTAATTGGACAGTTAACCCCAGTATGTAAATTGACCAAAACTTACAAAAGTGTGAAAACTCCTGACCCATCATCCATCTTGGGTGTAGCCTCGCCCAGGCTCTTGTACTGCCCAAGGTGTGTCCTTTGAAGGCCTTTTAATAAATACCTACTTTATTCCTTTAACACTGACTAGCCTCTGTTCCAGGTAGCCCCTCAAGACATCAGTTATACTGCTCTGCACTGATTTGGCTCTACTAAAA
Source organism: Zonotrichia leucophrys gambelii (assembly GCF_028769735.1). Taxonomy (NCBI): domain Eukaryota; kingdom Metazoa; phylum Chordata; class Aves; order Passeriformes; family Passerellidae; genus Zonotrichia; species Zonotrichia leucophrys. The sequence continues at coordinate 17,013,486 of NC_088169.1, read as the reverse complement.
GGACAAAAAAAAGCCATCACAGTCCAATGGTTGGTTCTGGTTTTTCTTGATGAAATTTAAGGAAAATACTTCTTCAGGGTCCTCAACTTCACCATCTCATGGTTGCTGTGGCTAAGGCTTCAGAATTTTAGTGAATCCCTTGTTGTAGTTGTATGAGGCCCAGAAAAGCACCTGTCAATAATAAATGTCCGTGCCCTTGCCTTTCCTTTGTGTCTACGCAAGACTAAGATTCATTAGTGCATTAAGTTATATATTTTTTAAAAATAGCAAACTAACTAATTTTAGCAAACTAATTTTCAAAATAACTTGGATGTTGAACTTTTAAAAATTAAGAATTAATTACCATATATATTCAATTTCACATCTCGCTCAGTTTAATTTGTAAGGTAGAATTTAACAACAGTAACTGTACAGAAGTTAACAACAGTAACTGTACAGTAGTTAAATGGGTTTTTTTGTTGGGTAATTTCTTTGTTATTTGGGGTTTTTTGTTTGTTTTCAAAAAAGAAGTAATCATTGAATCATAAAATATGCTGAGTTGTAAGTGACATATCAGGATCATCAAATCCAACTCCTGACAGTGCATAGGATCATCCCCAAAAATGACACCATGTGCCTGAGAGCATTGTTCTTGAACTCTGTAAGGCTTGGTGATGTGACCACTTCCCTGGGAACCTTTGCTAGTGCCCACCTACCCACTGAGTGAAGAACCTTTTCCTGATATCCAGCCCAAACCTCCCTGCTACACCTTCAGGCCATTCCCTGGGGTCCTGTCACTGCTCATAAGAGGGAAGAGATCAGTACCTGCCCCTCCTCTTCCCTTGGGAGGATGTTGAAGACCACAATGAGGTCTCCCCTGAGTCTCCTCCAGTCTGGCAAAAACCAAGTGACCTCAGCTGCTCCTCATACAGCTTCTCCTCCAGACCCTTCACCATCCTCATGGCCCTCCCCTGGACACTCTAAAATAGCTGCATGTGTTTCTTATATTGTGGTGCCTAAAACTGCCCCCAGCACTTGAGCTGAGGCTGCCCCAGTGCAGAGCAGGACAATCCCCTCCCTCTCCCAGCTGGCAGTCTGTGCCTGATGCTCCCCAAGACCCAGCTGACCCTCCTGGCTGACAGAGCATTCCTGACTGATACTCAAGTTGCCATCAACCAGGACCCTTTCCAAAGCTGCTCTCCAGCTTCTCCTTCCCCAGCTGATGCATGCAGCCCGGGTTGCCCTGTTCCAGGTGCAGAGCCCAGCCCTGGCCCTTGCTGCACTCCTTGCAGTTGGTGTAACCCTTTCTGTTCATGTTTTCCAGCATGTCACACAGTCCTTGCAGTGTCTGCGCTGGCTGACTCTGTGGGCTTGCCTTGCTGCTTGTGTGGGTCTGAGTGTTGGCTCAGAGGTCCAGTTTCTTCACAGAAGGAAACTTCTTGGAAGACTGGCATAGGGAGTGGATTTTACCTCTGAGAGCTGTGGAAACTGTGGCTTCCAAAATAACACCTGTACATAGCAGAATTAGATTTAATTAAATCTGTCCTCTCCAAGACAAAGGTTTCATAGTTCATTTGTTAGTAATAGGATAAAAAAGTGAATTTGCTCATTCTCACTTCAGCTTCTGTTCATAACAGACAGTCTTTATTGTACAGGGTAAAGGACCAGATTTTTAAGTGCAACTTAGGATATGCAATGGCCTTATAAATATGAAATCAGTTGGTAATTTAAGTTCCTTCTGCCACCTCCTTGCAGAAGTCCTCCGTAGGATTCAAGAAATAGACTGAATTTCTGATTTTCTTTTCTTGGTAGAAATGTTGTACTGCAAATTTGGTTGTTCTGGTGTACTATTAACAAACTCTTCTGTTACCTGCTATACAGTCCTTGTAAATGCCAAGAACTTTGTTGTGTATAGATATTACTAGTTCCAAACCTCAGAAGAAGACAAAAATGCTTATATTTTTTCAGTAGTTTTATGAATTGTTTTCACTGCCCTTCACAGATTTTAACGGTGGAAGGATATATTTATTGAATTATGTGTTCTGAAATCTGTTAAGTGTGGTGCATACCTATAGCTTCCAACTTGAAAAGAAAATTGAATTAAAGTAGAAATAGTTTTCTTCTTTCTGTTTCAAATGTATTGTATTTTGCTAACTTTTATAAAGTATAATTAAAGTATTTTGTTGTTAGGAATTAAGTATTTTACAAATAAAACTGCCATATAGCTCTTTGACTACATATGTGTGTTTTAAGTATTTCTTGCATCATGAATTTACAGTTCAGGTACAGTTTCATCTGAAAAGATTCTTCTGATGTTCTTTGAGGAATCGGGGCTTTTAAGAGATCTTCTGATTGTGGTGAGATGATTTTTAAATTTAGACTTCATTAACTTTAAAGCAAAGCAAACTGTTCTGGACTTGACTTGTCAGTTACAGCTGTGTGCGAGTTATCCTAAACAGCTTTCCAGGAAAGGGTGGGAATTGAGTAAAATTTTTAAGACTGTCCTTTAAACTGATTAATTGGTAGATGAGGCTTTGTTTATGCAGTGGAATCAGTTTCTACGTTAGAATTGAATTCTTGAATAAGGATTCAAGGCATAGAACAGGGCCGGCAGGAGGCGCTGAGGATTCACTGCGGGTGCTGCGGATCCCTGGAGGTGACCAAAGGAGTGAAGAGTTGTTTGCTGCACTTGGTGTCAGGGAGCAGCCGGGGCTGGGGCACAGGCAGCACAGAGCACAGGGCTCTGCTGTGAGCTGCTCCCTGCCCAGCAGGGGCAGCTGCCAGGGCCACAGGGCACGGCTGGTGAGTCAGTGAGGCCAGCAGCACCGCGGGTGTGAGTGTCACACAGGAGCCAGCGCTGAGCAGCACTGGGGACGTGGCTCTGGGTGGGACACTCTGCTGCCCCTGCCCAGTACAGGGGTTCAGGGCCAGCCTGCAGCACAGCCCTGCAGAGGTGAGGGCCTGGGCCAGGCACAGGGGTGGCCAAGAGGGTCAGGGACAGGCTGCTCAGGGCACCCGGGAGGTCTTGGTGCACCCTGCCGGCTCTGGTCAGAATTTCTGCCGTTTTCACAGAGTGGATGTAAACAACCCATCTTAGTTAGAGCCGTGTTCAGCTTTTTAGCCAGAACTCATTCCTTAGAACAATATCAATGCTTGCTATTTTCTTCTAGCATTTATTCCAACAGTCATAGGACTTTAGAACAGGCTGCAGAAAGAGCCAAACATTTGTGCAGTTTTTTATTTGTATTTTTGTATAGATAAGGCAATGTGATAATTTTGTAGGTCTCTCGAATAATTACGATTTTCTTTTCTTTGGTGTATGGTATGATGATACCTTTGCCTTAGCAAGAACTCTAAATGTCACCTGAAGTACAGGCTAATGTAAGTGTTTAAATTACAATTTCAGCATTGTTTTGGTTTTTTGTTTGGTTTTTTTTTTTTGTATTCTCCCCCCAGCTTTCCACCTCAAGTGGTGAAGTGACACTGATTGTGTGTCTCACTACTCCATGCAATTCATTTCAGCACTGGAAGCAGGTCTGTCCGTCTGTCTCTCGGGTGGATTGAAGAGCTGTAGCACCACCTACCGAGACCCAAAAGTTTTTCTGAGAAACCGAAAAACCTCCCTGAGTGATTGGAGCACTAAATATTCTGACACAGTGATGCCATTCTGAGAATTTGGTGCTCTCACTGGTAATTTGAAGTTTCACTTGTACCTCTGCTTTATCCATTATAGCTGTCTTCCTATTTAAAAATTATCTAATTTGAGTAGGGATTGTTTTTTCAGTGAGATGTTACTTTTTTTTAGTTGCTTTTAACATCATCTGTAAATCTTTAACGCATGTGGCAACTGTTGACATACAGTTTTGTAAGAGTAATAAAATGTGAGAGTGATGGAACATCAGGTTCAGCATCGTCTTTTCTCACAGCCTTAGCAAATTCTTTGGCATTTAATCTGGTATTGTGAACTTTCCAAAGGTGGTGTCTGCTTTGTAGGCCCCATTGCCTTGGTTTAACCCCAGCTGGTTAAAGCCCGATGCAGGTCACTCATCCCAGTGGGATGGGGAGGGGAATGGTAAAAGGGGAGAAAACTCATGGGGTGAGATAAATACAGTTTAATAGGTGAAGCAAAACAAGGGATTCATTCACTGCTTCCCATGGGCAGATGTTCAGCTACCCTCAGGAAAGCTGGGCTTCATCACTTGTGAGGATACCTTGGGAAGACAAATGCTCTGTCTCATCTCTGTCAACATCCTCTTCTTCCATCTTCTCCCCCAGCTCTCTAGGCTGAACATGATGCCATGGGGTGTGGGATGTTCCTGTGGTCCATTGGGGTCAGCTCTCCTGGCTGTGTCCTCTCCCAGCTCCTTGTGCACCCCCAGCCCTTTCTCTGCTGGGTTGGGGTGAGGAGCAGAAAAGGTCTTGACTGCAAAAACACTTCCCAGCAACAGGGAAAATGTATCTGCATTATCAGCCCTGTTTGCACCACAAATCTGAAACACAGCCCCATACCAGCTACTGTGAAGGGAATTAACTCTCCCCTGTCCAAAGCCAGCATACCATCAATGAAGAGAATTTCAGAGCCATCAGAAGACAGCCAGAGGCCTGGGAAATTCCCAAACTCTGTGAAGCCACCACAGGTAGTCCAGAAGGACATCATTCTGCCTGTACTGTCAGGTTTCAGAAGGTGGTATAACAATATTGTGGGCTAGAAGATACTTAAAAATATCACTGGGTGCCTCATTAGTGACAGGAAAATTTCCGTGGCAGAATAACAAACCAGCCTGAATAAGGAGAGTCTGCAAGGAAAGGGTCTAAGTAAGCTGGATTTTGACAGAGGTTTTTGTATTGCATCCTACTTTTGTTCTTTTTGCCCAGAACATCAGTCTTCACTCAGATTTGGCAGAAAATGTTCTAAAAGGGTTTGGCTTAGGTTTCTGATCCACAAGATAGTTCTTTCCCTTACCAGCTCCACAGGCAGGACATTTTAGAAGGAAAGGGAAAGCTGTTCAAGTTGACACTGATGAGAGTGGGGGCAGAGAGTAGATTCATATTTTACATTCCTGACTTGCATACTGCTATGCTTATTTTAATGCCTATAGAACAGTAGTGAACAGAGCAGTCAGGTGCTTGGACATGAAAATGAAGTAAGTAGGCACCAGTTGTCGAAGGATGGAAACACTGAAGAAATTAATGAAAATGCATTGCTAACATGATTGGTTTTGTTTAAATGTTTTCCCAGATAATTCATTACCTCTAAATTTAAAAAGTGAGAAAAATACAAGTTCGGGTTTTTTTAAAGAAACCTTAAAAAAGAACCCAAACCCAAACAGATGTCACAACAACAAAAAACCCCAACAGCCTTCTGCCAGTTCATCTAAGAGGTCAAAGATAACACTTCAGTGTCCTATTTTCTGTTCCCCTTTTGCCACTGCTCTGAATGAAGAATTAGCATTCTGTTTTATGGTTATGACCTTCTTGAAAATAAATTTAGCCACTGAAGGCAGCAATTTATTAAAATATGTTTGTTTTCCACATATTGCAGAACACTTAAATTCCATTAAGATGGTTTTCCATGCAGCATTTTTTCCATCCTTGAATGTATTTGGATTATAAATGAGGAATATTTTTCTGCTGTGTAGTCTCATGGAGGTGCTAGTTGAGCATTTTTTGTCCACCCTTTTTTTTTAAGAATGTTGTTTTACAGAGCTACACTTTCAGCATTCATTGGCAGCAGAGACAGATAAAACAAAAATATTTGTAAACAATTTTACTTTCCTCCATGTAGCCAGTGAGGTGGTTTTCCATGGAGAACTTGGTTTTGAATATAGTTTTTCTTTGTGTCTTGCAACTGTAAAAACAGTAAAAGATACTTGCACTAATAACAAGACAGCAGAGATGGCATATTCTTTTTAAAAGGGAAAAAAACCCCTACCACATCCCAAGCATTGAATATTTTTTCTAATTTTCTGGCTTTTCTGAAGTTCATTTTAAATATGCACTTGTCCTAAGAAAGTCTTTTCTCAGAAACTGTGAGTAAAACCTCGTCTTGCTTAGTTTGAAAGCAGATCTAGTCAAACTTTTGCTTGGCTTTGAGTTTATTACATTTGAGTCTATGTCCCAGTTCTGCAAGCATCTGGATGTGCAACTTCCATCCTATTTATGATTCTTCAAGGTAGGAAAGATTAACATATGGAAACACAGTTGAAAAATCATGCAGATCATTTTTTAAAAAATGTAGTAACTCATCAAATGATCACAAGGAATGAATGTAGGAAATGGATGTTGTGGGCACTCAGGAAAGCTTTGCAGATTGAGATATTCCCTCATGCTTGGGGTTGGTGACCTCATCCAAATGGAGTAACACACTCCAGTCAGTAATTTGGCATGGGAGCTTGCACAAGCACCTTGGACTCTGAACAGCAGGGGCTGAGGTGCCTGCACAAATGGTCTTCTGACTTCTGTGGAGCAGGAAGAAAGACCAAGAGGAGTGGCAATGCCTGAGGCTGTCACAAATCTCTGCTCAGGGAACGTGAGCCAAAGTGCCAAGACAGGCAGTAGAAACATCTCCATAATCCAAAGTGCTGAAGATTATATTTCTGCATTTTACAAACAGTGGGGATTCACTGGTTGCTATTGTGACCATGTTCTTAGATCCCTGTGACAGAGGGACCTAACAACATGCTTTCTACTCTCTGTCTTAATTTCTCCAAAGAAAGTCTATTCAATTTATGTCAGGAAAATGACAGTGATCATTAACAAAAGCCACTGATTTGCAGAGTAGAGTGATGCTGAAACCATGACAAGTAAGCTTTCTGGGCCAGGGGTCATTTTATTTCTGTTCCTATACACAATGCTTTGTGTAAAGGGGTTTCTGAATAGAAAACCCATCAGCATTACAGTTAATTAAGTATATTCTGGTCTTTATTTGAAGGTCTGACACAAAAACAATTGAAACGGTAAGTATTCTCTCTGCAGATTCTACTGGGCATAGACAAAATTGTTTGCAATGTAGCTATATAAAATTTTTGAATGTAAATGTATTTTTAATATATAATTTTAAATTTTATAAGGGTTATGTGTGAATAAAAGAAATTAGGCTAGAACCATTTTGAAACAGCTTTTGTAATGAATATTATATCTTCAGCCAGAGGAGCAAATGCAAATGCATCTCATCTCCAGCTGCAGATGAGTTGAAATGTGGAGTCCCTAACCCTACATGCACACTTTGAACACTTTTTTTTTTCTTTCTGCTGACAGCCTTTTAGCAGCATCCCCTCAGGAGGCTTATATTATAAAGTGTAATCTATCTTCTGTTTGATGAATTCTAGGATATTTAAAGAAAAAGTGCTGAAAGAAGCAGACTTGCTGCTGAACCCCTTGTCCTGAATCAATTTCCCAGCCCAATGTGCCTGTTAACTGCTGAAGCCCTGCTTATCCTTATGTTAGGATTAAATATTCTATATCTGCTAGACTGCAGATATTTCCTTTACCCTCCTCACTCTGCCTCCCCCTTTTCTGCCACACCCTGTAGCCTTGAGTGACCCTTCTGTCCCCACTTTGTCACAGAATGAACCCATCCAAATCAGTCCCAGCTGGAGCAGTTCCCCACTGGAATGTCCATCTGATTCCCTTCTTTCCCAGTCCACAGCATACCTAGCTACACAAAAGCACTTGATCTTTTGAACACCAATCACTTTTTTATTCTTACATTCTCTCTGCTGACTTGGAAGGATCAGCTGGGAGAGCTGTTGTTTAAGAAAATACAGTTTAGCAAGCGGTGGCTCAGTAATCCGTATTGTCTGGTATCTTCTGACTTGCATCAGAAATGGAACAACAATAGCAGAGTCTGACTCCATGGAGACTGAGTTTGGCTTTTTGTGTTTGGTTTTGGTTTTTTTTTTTAATAAAAGCAAGAACATTTTTTGGTGACTGGAATGTCTTGGGTTATTACACTGAGACCATATATTTTAGTTGAGCTTTAGTAGGCCTTCTAAAAAATGCACAAAAAAAAATACTTTTTTATGTCTGCAAAAGGCATTGTTTTTTTGTGTGATTTCTTCTTCTTAAGTGCATTGTGAATGTAACTGAAAATATACTGCAAAAGGACTGTGTAGAAAAATATAGCCTCAAATAAATCATCTAAGAGATCTTTCTTAAGGAGCAAAAAAATTATGAAAATGAAAATAAAATACCTCCAGGCCTTGATGTTGAAAACAATGCAAATGTTAGACTACATTTCATTTTTGTATGCTAGTCATCCCTTTCACTAAAAAGAAAAACTGATCCCAACATTTTCTGCAGTTAAAAACATTTGACACTTCAGCCCATCACCACAATTTTTATTCTGATATGGCATAGAAGGGAATTATTCTCTTTATGTTTTTTTTTTTTCTTTTTCCTTCCTACATTCATATATTTCCTGTGAGACTGTGAGCCGTCCTATCTGTGTGTGTCATAAGACAAATATTTGAATTGTATGTCATTTTAAAATAGGCCTTTTGAAGAAAAGTGTTTTAATTAACATTTATTTGCAAAGGAACATTTAGGATCCTTTATATCCGAATATAGGTCAGGGCTCCCAAAGAACACCAACGATGTCTGTAAACTCTGCTATTGATACCTCAGTGTCACACTCCCAGCCTCATTAATTCTGCATGGTTGCGAAGCACTAATTATTTCTATTAATTTCGGTAATGTGTGGTGGCTGCAGCAGAGGTGTGGGCCTGTGGTAGAGGGTGAGGGCCACACGGAACAGCCAGCTCTCATGGGTGACAAGCAGGAGCAGCCTTTGCTGCAGAGGGGCAGCAAAGCACAGGCTCTGCGCCTGGCACAAGGTCACTCTGAAGCTTTTTGCGACCCAGGAGTCTCCATGCAGCCAGTGCGATGGTAGGGAAAAAAACGCAAGCTCCTCCACGGCTTTTGTAGCCGTGATGGTAATTGGCAGATCATTAGGAGCAGCGTGGGAGGGATGGGGCAGGGCTGAACAAAAATCAGATTTGTCCCTGTGGTCCCTCAGGCAGGCTGTGCTGGGAGCAGGCTCTGCTGGGGCATCCCTTACACGCACCCACGGGGTGGGGGAGCCCTTGGAGCGAGCCCTGGATTCCTCCTCTGTGCCTGCAAGGAGCACAGACATTGGGGGGATTTCTTCCCATGTTTGCATTGAAAACCTGAAGCTGTGGGGATTTATTTCCTCAGGTGTTGGAGATAGAAAGAGTAAAAGTAATGAAAATCTGCTAAAGACTGAAAATAATAAATTCCTCATATTCTCCCCATCTTCTCTAACCCCCTGGAGCATATGAATTCATGGGCCAGATAAGCAGGATACTTTATGCACTTGGCCAGGCAATCTTGGTTTGTATCCAGGGGACTTTGCAGGTGTAAAATTAACCACAGGAGAGCTCTTCTATTGCTCACCGACTGCAGTGCAAACATATGGAGGACTACAAGTGAAAAATAATTAAAACAATATTTGAGTACATGCCTGTTCTCTTGTCTTATATGTACAACACATGTAAATCCATCCTTTTTACTTGTTCAATATCCTAATGCTGAAAAGTTTTTTAAACATAGTTTTCTCTGTAAAATAGCACCTTTTTGAGATAATTTGCCTGTGCTGAGAACACAGCAGCATCCAGAAATGCACACAAAACCAAAGGTTTTATTGCTTGGCATGAACAACAGAATACCTTGGAATGATCCTGTGAAAATACTGTGGCAGACTTCTCTAACTTGGCTGCCAGCACCTTTCCATAGCATACCTCTTGAAAAAATAAATCTGGATTTAACTGATACTAAAAGGTCATGGTCCATCAGCTACACTAAAATGTTTTTAAACCTGACCCAATACACACCTATCCAATAAACCAGGGAGGCTCTTTCTGAAATTTTCTTCTATCCAGTAGAGAAAATGTATTTTGAAGTTCATCTAGACAGACACACTTATTCAGCAGACCAGAGTAGTTCCAAATTAAGAGGGTTTTTTAATGAAAAAACCCTCAAACCCTTTTTTTTCAAGAGACAGGAACAGCTGCAAAGGTGTTGTTCTGATTTCTCTGGTAAGTAGCCTGCATTTTATTTACTTATTAAGATCATTTAGCAGTCCTGAAAGGTGCCAGCTTGAGAGATGAAGAACATGCAATTCTTCCTTTTTTTTCTCTGTTTATTTTTTATTGAAGTGGCCAGAGCTACTGTGGCACAGGCAGCTGTGTCATTAGCTTTCCTGCTGTGCCTTGCAGACTCAAAAAAGAGATTCAATCAAATCTCTCCCTCAAGTGGGAAGTGTTGCAGAGTCACTGAAACTGGGCTGGGACCAAGGGGAGAAGAAAACAAGGAATACAAATATCAGAGACAGCAAAGTGCTGGGGGAGAGAGTGTGGGTGGACAGAGATGAAGCACACAGAGGATGTGCCTCGAAAGAGGGAGCAGACCCCACAGTAGCTTCATGCAACAGTGGCACGGCAGATCTACTCCCACCTCAGGTGCCAATCTGTTGTCTCAGTTTTCCCCCACCTGAATAAAAGCAAATTATGCTTCCCTTCTGACAGCACTGTGCACTTGACTGCGGATCTAGAATATGTTGCTCTTAAAATAGATTCATATGCATATATATCATTGTATTTGTGTGTATAGTGACTGAGGATTTCTGCCCCAGTGTTTGCCATCATAAATTACAGAGCAAACTATTAGTGACCCACTACTGGCAATTGCTTTGGGGGCAGGGGGCATGTCACAGCAATTACATCTGCAAACATGGTATGGGTTATGTTCTAGTAGCTCTTATTTTTTCTAAAGCAGCGAACAAAAAGAAACAATACAAACCACTGCCTGGTTACAAATATGAAATCCATTAGATCAATTAGTGGCAGAAGAAGGAACATTTGGATCCATATTTGGGGTCATTATCAAATCTGCTTCTTACATTTATTGCAGACAGCTTAATCTAATGCCCCTCACCCAATCTTGTGCCTGTGATTGCAGGTGTGTATGTGCACAGGCACAGAAAACATACATCCATTATTTGCATGTAGAAACACAGCTGGTTAACATCATTTCAATAACATGCAGGCGTGTGTAAACCTTCACGTAGCAAAGTTCTTTTTAAACACTGCCTTTGGAGATTGACCTCTCAGAACTATTCCCATGGCCTAGCTTCCCACCATGAGCATCAGCAGAGTGGGTTTACAGCTCAGCTGTAGCTGCATGCAGGTTTGCAGTCTCTTGCAGCTCTCCTTTAACCTGGGTGTGATTGGCACTGCCCGTCCTGGTGGAATGGGGCTTGGCTAAGTGAGCTGAAGCCCAAGAAGGGCTGCAGGAGCCGGAACCAGTCTCAGGACACTGCTCTGCCAGAGGCCAGAGGGGTTAAAGACTGTGCCAGTCCACTGCACCATTACAGCTGTACCCCTAGAGTGTGTTACAGCCAGCACAGACCTAGGGCCAAGTCTGCTTGTCTGACCTTTGCTCAGGGAATGAAAACCCCATTCTTCTCAGGCCCCTTTGTTTGGATGGGGACAGGACTTCCCAGGTTTCTCCTGCAGGCCCCTGTGCCTGTGCCCCTTTCCTCTGCTTAGGGTGAATTCTGGAGGGAATCACTGTGAATTGCTTCATTTTCCTCTTCCATTGTCTGCGGTGAGGGAAGATGGCAAAATATCTTGGAGACAGTATAGCTAGGGATGATCTCAGAGTACAAGTGGAAAAAAGGCAGCAGAAGCAGGCAGTTGGAAGAGGAGAATTAGGCAGCCCTGTCCCACATCCAGAGCAGGGGCAGAGTATGAGGCTGGCAAAAGGTCAGTGTTGCACTGTCTCTCCTTGGTTTGGAGGGCCCAGTGTAGACTTCAAGACTTCTTCACAATGAAACAGCTGGGAAACACCTGAAGGCAGTTTAGTTAAATCTTAACTGGACTATTTTGGGAATCTGACTGGGTGCCAGGCTGGCTGCTTATGAGGAAGTAAATACTTAAAAACAAAATGTTCAAGAGTTTTGCCCAAGCCGTGTGTGCTGGCAAGAGGAAAAAATTAAACACAGCAAAGTGTATGGGCCAACAGCAATCCAGCTTGACTGGAATGTGGAGGTCACTCAAAGGAGAGACACACAAAATACGATGAGGCATAGCAGTGTGGAACAGCCTCTGCCTGCCTGGGCATCCCTGTGGGCCTGCCCACCTGTGTGACTGCTCCCTTTCTTCCAGCTCAGTCATCCACCCACCTTGGAATAGCACTGCTGGGTGACAGGCAGCATGAAAAACATCAGACTCATGTTCTTCATGAAATCCAGCTAGTGATTTTAGTGGCTAGAAAAATGGGAGTGATGGAGATCCATCTCCAGATGGCTTTTGGAGTCTGGGTAGCACACTCTGATGGTACCAGAGCAGCCCCTATGGGTACTGCCCAGCTAGGAGGAGTGATGGGGCCACGGGTGCCAGGTCACACCAGCCAGAATGGAAGCTTCTCATTTCATCAGGACAAGTAGTGAGCATGGCTGGTCAGGCTTCAATAGACCATTTGTCCATCCTTCTTGAAAGGCATCTTGGATGTGGAATGCACAATTTTGACAATGTCATGCTAACATTAATGTAAGTGCAAAGAGAAGCATTCATTGCCCTCATGGGAAGTGGGTTTGAAGCAATCAGACAAGGACAAGAACAAGGACCTGAGGGCAGACAGCTGGGCCAGGGAAAGATGTGCCACTAATGGACTGACAGGAATGTCCTGTGCCCAGTCTTAAGGACAGAGTAACAGCTGGTTAAAAATGATCCTTCCAGAACTGCTTTGCCCAAGAGCAGAACAGCAGAACACTGCTGGCAAAGGCAAGTGCAGTGCTTCTGGCCATCATCTGAGAGAGAATGATACAGATGGTGAAGAGAAACCAGATGGAGTCAGAGCAGGTGTTGCCTGAGCCACTGAAGAGCTCTTAGCATCAAGGCATCTATAAGCACGGGAGGAAAGACATTTGCAGGACCCACTGCCTGCCTCCCACCTCCCTTTGAGGCAAAAAATGTAGGTTTTAATGGAGTATTTTACACAGAGATTTGCTTTTTATGCTTTTATTGAATCTTATGAAACCCAAACAAGTAAAGACTACACCACTTGTAGTTCAAAGTCAGTCTGGGATGCATACATGTGCATATTCCCTTTGTGTATTCCCTCCAAAGTGTCTGGTGTGTTGTTCTAAAGTGTCTGGGTGTGTGTGTTGTGTTGGTGTTAAGTGAATGCTTTGAAGAGGACAAACAAGTGGCAACAGGGACATGTGGATGTCTCACAGGGAGAAGCCCCCTGCCACCATGGTACCTCCAGTACCAATACCACTGTGCAGCACAGGCTTTTCAGTGACCTTCCCCTTTCCATGTCATGCTTATAAATGTTGCCATCCCAGGCTGAAGTGGAGGTGGGCTTGCCCTGTTGACCAGGAGGCGCTGCTAAAATTGCAGCCTAAAATCTTCAAAATTCTGCCTTCCAGCAAGTTTTGCTCTCTGTTTGCTTCTCCTGGTAGCTGTGCAGCTTGTGCCTGACTCAGGCAGATTCTCCATCCCCTGAAAGCAGCTTTTGAGCCAGGAGCTGATGCATGCTCCATCCCTGCTCCCACTTGCACGCTCGTGCCAGGCTCTCCCAGAGCTCGTGATCACACCAGCCCTGCAGTGCCTATCTGCTCGATAACGTGTGTCCATGGAGGAATACTAATAAGCTGATTCCTTAGCACCCCCAGATCTGTGGGTAGGAGGGGTTTCCTCTTTCTCTCCTGCTGACCCTCAGATTGCTGTTTTTTCACAGCACTGCTGGTGTGTGCTGATTTGAAACAGAAGGGGGAGGTCCCTCTTTGCCATTTTTTAATTGGTTTCTAAGCCATTTGTGCTTTATTTCAGCTCAAGACCACTACAGCATTTTCTCATCTGTTATGTCTCTCTTCGGTGAAGAAATTTGGACAGAAAATATCTCCTGTTAAAGTGAAGGGAAAAGCTGGGAAAGAATGCAGGGTGTTAAACACAGTGTCATGAGCTTGAGAGCCTTACCATGTGTTCCTCAAGCTGGGTTGCCTGCCATAATACTGCCTGAAACACGGCTTTCCCTTCAGGCCCACCAGAAAAGTTAGGGCCCTTCTTCCCTATTACAAGGGGCATCATCTGGGAATGTCAGAGCCCAAGGAGTACAAGCCCCACAGCATGGAAAAGTTTTGTTGCTGCCTTCACAGATAGGGACAGAGAAATCCATCAAAATATATTTCATCATCTTTCTTTTCTGTTTCCAAGCCCTGTTAACATAATGAACTGCTGCATAACATAACTGCTGTCTTTTCAGTGAGCTCCTGTGCTGTTCATTCAGGGGATTCTCATGGCAGCATAGGCAGGATTACACATGCACTGGTCTTGGGGAAAAGAGGGTGTTCCCAGCAGGGGAGGTGGGACATGTGACAATATCAGGGCCAGAAATTGATGTGCTGGAGACACCTCTGTCACTGCACTGCCTGAGAACGTGGTTTAGGCAAGGAAAAAGCCCCGGCTTGGGCTCTCAGGGGGCAAAATGCCCAGGGACCTGCCTCCCCTAATGCTCAGTTCCTGTGAAAGTGAAAAATCTCATTGTCCATGCTCTTGAAAATGTGGTCCCTGGGTGCTGCCATAGTAAATCACCTGTGATGTGCTTGAACCCAATGTGCAGTCACCTTTCTTGATGAAAAGAAGGGTTCCTGCAAGCTTGTTCTTGAAAATTGCAATTATGAGCTTGCTTCAGCCACCCATGCACTCTGCAACAGTCAGCAAAATGTGTTCAGATTTAATATCAACAGCTCCTGGTGCAACGTTCCTTTGGGGCAGACATGAGCAAAGCCAAGAGGCAAAATCTGCTCAGTTGTGATGACTCTTGTCCTGTCCTTTAGCAGGGCATGAGAGCACAAAATACCCATCTCTTCAATGAGGGGAGGGAGTAATGAAGCAGCTGCAGAACGAGGAAGCCAAGCTGGAACGGGGATGTCAGATCAGATGTTAGTGCACTTTGCAAATAAATCAAAGCACCAGTAAGTAATTCACACCATCATGCTTCGCCCATCCCAATTCTTCCTAGACTTAAAACTTGAAGCCATATCTCTCCCCTCCAAAATTAGTGCACTGTTACCTGGGCAAGAGTTTAACAGCTGATATCACAATAATGCTTTCCTATTTCAAATCTGTGTTTCTTGGTTGCACCGGCCCAAATAGTTGGCTTGCTCTTGCTGCTGCAACTTTAAAAAATGCCCCTCAGTGCACACCAAAATGTTGTGCTTTGGAGGCAAGGAATAAACCTCCAGAGAGTGAGGCAGATAGTGGCTTTTCTGAGTGAAAAGAGTGGAAAGCATATACAATGCTAATGTCCTTCTAGGACGTGACTGTGTGTGAAAAGGTAGGCAGAAGACCTTTCGTGTCCCCTGTGGACTGACACTTGGACCTTCTGTCAGCAACACCATCTTCCCTGTTCACCATAGTTAGTGACTGCAGCATGCCAATTGAGTAGCTCTTGGTCTGTGCAAATTCAGCTTTTCCATCAAACCAGCAATGAGTTGCCTTTTTCCTCCATCTTAAGTCAAGACAAGGAAGCCACAGAGCCCACAGTAGTGGTTTTTATTCTGTTGGGAGACATTGCCTGAGGAATCAGCTCTTTGTTTAAGACTAGCTTTATTAAAGGAGAGGAGATTGTGGGGATTAACCCCACCTCTTGCCATTTCTGGGACAGTTTCCCAGGGTTCCACAAGGGGGGAGTGCAGGTGGGATCCATTTTCACTTAAGAGGTGCATAAGAACATAAGTCCCTGAAATAATCTATCAGACCAAAGGGTTATTAAGTTCAAGAATTGCCAGAAGCAGACACCTAGAAAAAGTACAGAAAAAAAGGCTGGTGAAGCATCACCCTTGTCCTCACCCACGTTTTCTGTCCCCACCTACTGCAGGCTGTGTTTGGGATTCAATTTCATATATCATGATAGGCCCTCCCTCTGGAACTTTTCTAGTCCCCTTTCTAGTTGCTTTGAGCCATTTATGGCAATGAGTTGCACAGCTGTGATTATGCACAGTATGAAACCAGCTCCTTCTTGCGTTAGTTTTCAAATCTGCTGCCTCTTTGTTTCATGGAGTGCCTCTGAACTCTTGTGGTAAGAGAATAAAATTTGCTCCCTGGCTACCTTCCCCACGCCAGCTGTGATTATATTGCCCTCAGTTACAAATTGCCTCTATCATCTCTGCTACTGATTTAAGGGAACAGGGTCTTAGTTTCTTTATCCATCTTCAAATGTAAGAGGTTCTGTGCTTCTCATCAACCCCTTCATCCTCCTCTCTACCTCCTCTGTATCCCTTTTGGTAGAGGCTGACCAGAGCTGCATACAGTAACCATTGTGTCTGTGCTCTATTGTTTTCTGTACAAGCATTGCCTACATTTTTCCTCCTGCATGTACAGCACAAGAGCAATGCTAATTATTCTGCCCTGCCTGCTGAAAACTAATAAGATAAGTGCATAGCCTGTCCTCCCTCTCACTCACTGAGGTTGTTCATGAAAGCTGGGACTGAAAGAAGAATATGCAAGTTTGTGATGTTGGTACACACTCCCTGGATGCTTCATTCATTCTGGTTAGACACTGAGGAGGTGATTCCACGTGCTCCAATGCAGGCTGGCCTCACAAGCATTATCAAAACCCAGTAAAAACAGTTTGGTTTTCAGCCACAGCCCAGAGTATCTCCAGGATTTACAGTGTTTTCAAAAAATAAAAAGCTCTCACTTTCCTCAGGAAGGTGCTTTAAATTTCCTGGAGAAATTTTAAATCTTTCTCTTAATAAATTTAGCCTAGATCCAGCTCAGTAAAACATTAAGCATTAAACATCTGCTGAATGGGAAGAACTACTACAAATGCTAAAAACGTGTAATCCCATTCCTATTTAGGTCTTCATTCATCATGGCAATTAAATGTGTGCATTAGTGCTCTGCTGCATTAGGATCTAAGCACTTACATACAATTAAACGTTGTGCTGAACCAGGTCCCAAAGCCAGATTTTAACCTATATTTCTGTCTACTGTGTACCTCAGCTTTGTGCACTGAATATTTATTATTTGAAAGGATATTTTTCCATGAAGAGGGATTTACTTTAAAATATGTCATATGCACTTTTTTTAATGATTCCAGCTTTCAGAATTATTTTGCAATGGGAATAATTAATAAGGTTTAGTATATAAATATTTTAAAAATAGGTTTATCTCTTGCTTAACCACTTCATGACCGCTATAGGCTGCAGTGTGTTTGCAGGTTTGGCTATGTATAAATCAAAACATGCTGGGGCTATATGTGAAGCAAAGAAATGAGAGTTTCATATTGTTTTACCTACATATATATTGAATTTATTATAAAGATTACCTAAAAAACAGGACAGAAGCCATTTTAAATTTCATCTAATCCAGCCACTGTACTTTGAGCTATAAGCTTGAGTGACCATTAAGATCTACAGCAGCACAAAGGCTTCAAGAGAAGACACAAACACTGGTGTTTGCACTGCTGCCTGCAGCTATCTCTGGTTTCCTTGGGTTTGCATTGTGAGCTTATTTAGCCAGGAATGCTTCTTTTAGCAGCAGCATCTGCAGCATATTGAATATTGGAGCATGCTGCCATCCATTCTGCTTTCATCCAGTTGAATTGCTGGAGTGAATGAGATGCAAAGAAGTCCTAAGTCTTGCCCACACAATGAGTCAGTGGCCCAGTTGTTTTCAAAAAGAGAATAAATTTTCTTTGTCTTTGCTTTAACAACTTTATTGCAAGGCGCCCTTTATACACATTAGACTATTTATCTTTTTCAGAAGGGGTGGGAATTCATGGATACCATTAATGCTTCCACTTGCATATTTGATCATCACCTTTCCTGATGGAAAAAAATCTTCCCTAGGAATTACTAGTGAAATGTTTTCTCTTTGTTGTATGAAGTCAGTGGAGAGAATAAAGTAAATAAGTGAATTTTCCTTGGCACAAACAAAAAGACACAAATTGTTGTTGGCATTGTCTATTATGCTGCCTTCAGAAGCTTATTTTCTACAAGACCTGACAGTTTTTCAGATCAGCCTAATGACCACATAGCATCTGCTCATGCACTGTAACTACCCTGCCATTTACTCCGAAAACTTTTTGCCTCATGATTTTTCTCTAATTTTTGTAGGATTTTTAGATGATGATGATGATGATGATGATGATGATGATGATGATGATGATGATGATGATTTCTAAATGGAAACCAGAATGTTTTTCTATTTACTGGTCTTGTGTCTTTATCTTTTAAATTCAAAATTTTTTAACGAGGCTGAAATTCCACAGAGGTGATGGACTCATACCAATGGATGGCAGTGTCTGCATCCTTGGAAATACAGCAGCAGCAGTACATAACACCATGAGCTGGCACACCAAAGTGCACAGATTTAACTTGAAAACCTGATAATGCCTCAAGAGTCTTGAGTGTACCCACATACACATTAGCTGCAAATATGCTTTTTCTCCCCAAAATTTCACTGGCTTCTTGGGGTTATTTTTTTAATCTCCCCAGAATGGATTTTAACAACATACCTCACGCACCATCAGGAGTTGAGTTCTGTTGCAGCACATGTATGTGAACTTGTGGTCTGACCCACCCTGGGTTTCTCCTTTGCAGGACCAGCCCTGCTTTTCAGCTCCACTCAGTGTTAATGTCATCTCTGCTCTGTCCTTGGTTATGGCCTCACCAAATTACTCCCCAAAACAGTCAGAAACAACTGAAATTTGAATTGGAATTTTCACTTAAAAGAATCCAGTGAAGAGGTATTAAGCTATTCTGAGCTGCTTGGTTATTGCTATTTTGGATGACAGTGAGCGAACCCTCTATTTGTTAATACTGGTAGTGCTGCTTGCCTGAAGCTGAAAGAAATGGGCTCACACAATGTGCTTTTTTTCCCGTGGCATCCCACACTTCCAGGCTACCATGGGAATATATGAATAAATCCAATTAAAACATTTTTTTAATTCCTTTTTTACTCCCACTCTGTTCACCAGATGTGCCAACTCATCTCGGGCTTTGGTTGCCAGCCCGGGCTTCCTTTTTTTGTTTATTGAGTTATCCTCAGTAATGTGTGTTCCCTCAGGGCCAGATCCTGGATTCACTTAGAGTCCTACAGCCATGGTCCTCAGTGGGTGATGGCATTCATGTGGTAAGTGGGTGTGGAGCAGGGAATCCATCCCTGCCTGTGGGGATGGGTCAGCATGTCCATGATGATGCGTGCAGGGGATCAGATCCACCCACCCTCGTGGGCTGTTGGGAGTACCTGCCATAGCTAGCAAAAATTAGCACAACTGAGATCATATACATTTTCATTAATCTTCGTGAGCCTTAAATAAAAGGAGCATTGCTGGCAGCTCTGATTAAGAGCTTTCTATTGATCATAAAAGCCTAACGCTAAAATGAATTGTTTAATGTTCAAGGATTGAGATAACAGCCAAATAATTTGATTTATCGCAAAACCAAGACATAAGAAGAAAGAAAATACTTCAAATAAGTATGCTACAGTCTCTGTAATATGCCCTGAGCTAGTTTCAGGCAGATCAGTAAAACAGCCCAGCCTCCATGGCCAAGTCTGCACCTCAGTACAAAGTGGTCACAGCCACTTGATGCCTGATGAGTGCCTTGGCCAGCACTGTGCAGAGGAAGAGGGCTTGAGATGCTTTAGCCTTGCACAATATACCCATTCCTCTTCTCTCTGTGTGTGTGTGTGTGTGCTTTCACATGCCCCCACTATGATACACATTTTTATGCAAAGCAAGAAAATGAATACACAAATATTATCTATTGTGTGTGGAATTCACCCTGCTTGACCATTTCAGTCATCTGAAAGCAGGGCACTTGAGCTGGTTATTTATATTTAATAGCCTCTATTATTACCAAAAAGAGAGAAAGCAACTCCTTGGTGAATATCCCTTTGAGGGGATCTGACTCACCTTCTGTTCACTGTTTTGGGAGGGAACCAAGGCTCTTACTAGTTATTTGATTAAGCTAGATACTGGTGCTCCTCAGTGTGTGTGTGTGTGGGATGATAGAAGGCATGAGAAGTAACACAGTGATGAGCCTGCAGAACTCCCTCACAGCAAGCAATCTGCCATTGCAGTGTGTACTGGAGGCTGACACAGAGCTTGCCACCCCAGGCACAAAATGCTCTTGCAAATCCCCTGCCATATTCTTGATAATGAGTAAAAAACCCCTCTCCTTACCCCCACTCTGACTACATTCGTGCTTCTTAGCAACATGATTTTCTTTCAGCATGGTGGAGTTCTTGGAAGGGTTCTGTCCATTTATCAGCAGCCCTGTAGTCTCTGGGAATAAGGGAATAGGGAGGTGGTAGACAAGTCATTTGGGAGAAATAAGACATATTCCAAATTTCTCCATGCCTGCTTAGCTCCCAAAATGTCTGCTCTGGCTCTGTTAGCAGTTAAGCATCTGTTAAGTTGCTCTGCTCTAGCCAAAGCTGACAGTGGCCAGCCAACTGCAGGCTGGGCAGTGGAGCTCTACCAGGGAGCAAGGGAAACCTTCCTCATGAGCTGTGTGAGCTGTGCAGAAAAGGCTGAGAGAAGCCCAAAGACCAGGAGCTCCTTCACTTGTCCACTAGAAGATGATATTTGTCCCTGGGTGGACAGAAGTTTGCAAAGGAATCACGGTGTCTAAATGTGTGTGCCAAGCAGGGGGAAGTATGTGCTGAGCATGAGACACATACAGGAAGTGTGTGTCCACCTCAGCAGGGCTTAGAGTACAGGAAAGTCTCCCCTGGAGGGCGGGCGTGTGTGTGTGTGTGTGTGTGTGTGAGTGGCACATCCTCCTAACTAGCCTAGCCTATGCATAAAGTTTTTTGCACTGTGCCTTTTCCATAAATATGTTTGTATGTCTTTCTGCTTTTGAGCATACGCTTCAAAACAAGTGCATATGCTACTTCAGTCTGCCACCCAAATTCTCCTCCTAGTCTCCCACCTGGTTTATTCAGGACTTGTCCTGCTTTGGTTCCCACTTTATTGGTTGCACAGCTTTAGATTTTTCCATATACATGAGCTTGTATAGATGCCAGATAGCATCAAAGATCCCCACAATAATTTCCTCCTGGAGATCTGCCAGCAAAAAATAGGGCAGATAAGAGCCTGTCCATACAGTGTTGTGGTGGAATTAATCTGCTTTTTGTTTTTAAGCAGCAGCCTGGTTCTGCTCTCCTCCACAAGAGGAAGAGCCTTCCCAGTTTTCACTATTCCCTGGCTGCTTGTTGAGTCTCTCTTCAAGTCACAACTTTCAACTACTGACCCTTTAAATTTCCTGGCATGGACTCATGTAATCTCTTTCTGCTCCTTATAGCCCAGTGGAGATTGACTCTGACAGCACCACAGTGGTTATGGCTTTGCTTTTGGTTATCATTCTTTACAGATTTTAGCCAGGCTTAGTCAGAGGCAAACAAGTGTAGGGGAAATTCTTATTTAGTGTTAGCACCCTAGGCTTGGTAGCTGTGCCTTTTCAGGGCATCTCACTGTGGAAGATTTTGCATTTGTCAATAAAGAAGTGAATGTTAAAGCACAAAGGGAGTATTCTTTCTCTTCTGTTGTTTCTTTATGTGTTTTGAAGTTCTGAATTCTAACACATTATGCCCATGTGAAGGGCAACATTTCAAGCACTGTCTGCTTGCTGTGATCTCAGTAAGCAGTGGATGCCACTAATGGAGTCCCTAGCACATTTTTTGAAGAGGAATACAGATGGCATATGGCACAGAAAAACAATTTCATAGTAATAAGCAAAAGCCAGTTATTAGCAAGACACTGCTCTCTAGCTAATGGTGTTAGGGATAGTGAGAACCTGCTCTGAGTTCTGGGTAACAGCTGATTGCTCTCCTCAGCAGAAACACCACCAAGCCTAAAACACCACTGATCCTTTGGTAGATTTTGGGGAAGCTGTCACAGGGCTCAAGTACGAGCTGCAGCACAGCTCTGGGAGTGGGCTGTGCTGCAGCTGGCAGGAGGGCTGCTGGCAGCTTTACTGCAGAGCTAGGCCAACCTGAGCAGCAGAACAGAAAACCCTGCAGGTGGCACGGCCATGCAGCCATTGCCACTGTGCTGCTGTCCCCAAGCAGCAAATGTTTGTGTTTCTGTGCACAGCAGTGATAGCATGCCAGAAGTAAGAGCTGAATTATTGTCAGGTTGGTTTGGGAGAGGGTTGTTGGTTCATTAAAAAGCACTATCTAACTGAAGGATTTTTTATAACCATTGGAAGAAGACCAGCAATGATACAAGTGGTCACAGGCAACTTTGTGAGTGTATCACACTTCTGGGCTTGCAAATAGATTTGCAGTTCTGTGCAGTCTCTGAAGAAAATCCTGCTTATTTTGACCAAAAAAAAAAAAAGAGGAGAAAAAGAAAAAGAAGTAAAATGGAGGAGTAAGAGACAAATCAAGGGAAAAAGAGAGAAGGAAGGAAGGAAGGAAGGAAGGAAGGAAGGAAGGAAGGAAGGAAGGAAGGAAGGAAGGAAGGAAGGAAGGAAGGAAGGAAGGAAGGAAGGAAGGAAGGAAGGAAGGAAGGAAGGAAGGAAGGAAGGAAGGAAGGAAGGAAGGAAGGAAGGAAGGAAGGAAGGAAGGAAGGAAGGAAGGAAGGAAGGAAGGAAGGAAGGAAGGAAGGAAGGAAGGAAGGAAGGAAGGAAGGAAGGAAGGAAGGAAGGAAGGAAGGAAGGAAGGAAGGAAGGAAGGAAGGAAGGAAGGAAGGAAGGAAGGAAGGAAGGAAGGAAGGAAGGAAGGAAGGAAGGAAGGAAGGAAGGCATTAAAAAGAAGGAAATGTTGGACCAACTACAACCTGAAAAACCCAGCTGTTGGCGATCTAGCTCTTAAGAAAAGAACTGGCGCTTGAGGATAAGCTGACATTGATCTGTGACTATGTATGATGGTCAAAATCCTTAAAAGTGACTAAAGATTTCTTGTGCTTCATTTCCTAGTGACAGAAATGAACCAGGCTTGCAGAGAGCTGCAGGCCCAGAACACCCTGGCACACCATAGGTACTGCACACTGAGCCACACTCCTCCCCAGACAGCCTCAGTCCACAACAGGCTGGGTTGATGACCTCTGTTATGTCCTTCCTGCCCCTCTGCACACCGACCTGACTTTGGTCCGGACCTCTGTCCTCTGAGGGGGACAGCTCACACCCACCCAGCCTGGTGATTCCCCTTCAGCCTCCGCCTTCAGCACTGAACCCCCTCCATCAGAAATTAGGGATTTGGGGTTTTATTTAAAAATAAAGCCAGCAGCAGGTTCCCATGGCCCTGCTCCTCTCAGACGCCCTGTCTTGCCAGTTGCCATGCAGGAGTGTCTGCAGGGCCAGCTTCCCCCTATCCCCCAGCCACCACCATCTCCCCACATCCTGCTAATTGCAGTGCCTCCCCCAGGTCACCAAGAGCCACATTAAATGATTATTAATTACAACAGGACCAACAGTGGTGACAGTGGGCCCCAGTGTAGGGGCAGCCACCCTCAGTGGCCATAGGATTTGCCTGGCTGCCCACCCTGAAGGGCTTCCCCAAGGCTTCACACCACACACCCCTACAGAGACATGATTCCCCCACAAAATACAACCACCCCCAGAGCAGCTGTCCTGCAGCTGCTGTCACCCAGAAACTTCCACAAAAAACTCTTTCCAGCAGCACTTGCCTGGGGTATGGAGCCACGGCAGGGTGGTGCCTGCACCACCTTCCTTGCTTCAAGCCACACTCAGCAGGAAAGCTGCAATGTCGTGATCAGAGCTCGCAGGACAGGGTGGTGGAGAATTTCATTCCCCCTCTCCGGAAAGCCCAGGCCAGGCTGAACGTGAGCCAACGCCACTCAGCAAAAGCCAGGCCTGGCCTCCCGCCATCGGCTCCTGATGAACGAGCTGCAACACGCTCAAAGGTGAGAAGGCCCAGCCAGACCCCTATCTCACAAGCCTTGGCAAAACTGTGGTAAAAACCTGTGAAATAGCCTTTTTTTTTTTTTTCTTCCCTTCTGTTTTCACTTTTTATTCATGTTTTGGGCTCCGTGCCCCCATGCAGCATGCCTGAACCAGTCAGGGCCGAGGGGACAGGCCGTAGCAGAGCTCTGAGCCTGGTGGGGTGCAAAGGAGGGCGGGTGTCAGTCTTGAAGCATTCAAACAAATGCTGCACTACTCCTAGAGTGATGTCAGGCCACCTTTTCTGCTCAAATTGTAGTAAAAATAAATACAGCTAGAATGTGTGGGCATGGTTTGGAAAAGGATGAAGGGGACATTTCAACAGTGGTCTCACTGAAGTGGAAATGATTTCTGATAGCCAGCTGGAAGCTGGCACAGGCACTAGGCTGAAGTTGAGAGTTCATGCAGCTGGGGTTTCATAATACCAAATTGCTAGTCTTTCATTTATTACTTGAGTTGAATCCTAAAATCTTATTTATATGATTAGTCCCTCTGGGCCATATCCTTATTTCTCTTACACCGGACTGACTCAGAGGAGGGGGACATCTGTGAGGCAAAGCCTTCTCATTAAAAGGTCCCTCTAGAATGGAAAAATGAAAGCCAGCTATGGTAATGTCCTCTAGCCTGCAGCAAGGAGGCTCAGACCAGCACAGAAATGAGTTACACACCAGGCAGCTCTTTTCAGCAGAACTAGCACAGCCCTCCAGAGTCCTCCACGCCTTCCTTCTTCAGATGAAGGTTCAGTTCAAGTACCTGGTACTAATCATCCAGGTCATTAAGTTTTTTTGGGCCAACTTACGTCAAAACCTGCTCACTCTCCACACTGGGCAGCCATTACTAGGGCAGTATTTTGTGCAGAGACGGCTGGGTCAACAGCCCAGCTTTTTCATTTGAACCCATAGCCATGGGGACATTGTGATGAACAGCTCAGTGTATCACACAGTGTGGATTCAGTCATTTTGCTGCAGACAGGCCCAGGTTGGAGCACTGAGGGCAGAAAATGTTGCATTGTGCTTGGCCTGGAGGCCAGGGACTGCTGGCAGAGCAGATCACCCTCCTTATGGATTTGGAAAATGGCTATACCAGGTGGGACACCAGGAATTGGAGACCCCTCCAGCAGAATGATGGGCAGAGGGTGGGGAGGGACATCTACTCTGACTGTTAGTCTGGCAGAGAGATATCTGAAATCATGGAGGTCTGAGCTTGTCCATCCATGTGATGAAGCACAGGTTCATTATTCGTCATAGAATGAGGTTGGAAAAAACCTCTAGGACCATCGTATCCAACCATAAACCCAGCACTATCAATTCCACCATTAAGCCATGTCCCCAGAGGCCAAATCCACATATCTTTTGAACACTTCGAGGCTTATTCCGATGCCTGTTCACTCTTTCAGTGAAGAAATTTTCCCTAATATCGAACTTAAACTTCCCCATGTGCACCTTGAGGCCATTTCCTCTCCCCCTGTCACTTCCATCAAAGTGCTTCTTTCAGGTAGTTATAGAGAATAGTATCAACCCTGAGCCTCTTTTTCTCAGGCCAAGCAACCTGAGCTCCCTCAGCTACTCCACATAAGACTTGTGCTCTAGACCCTTCACCAGCTTCTCTGGACATGCTCCAGCACCTCAGTGTCTTTCTTGAACCAAGGGAACAAAAACCAAACCCAGTATTTAAGGTGCAAACTCACCAGTGCCACCTCAGACCCACATACTGCCCAGGCAGCTGAGCCCAGTGGGCAGAATTTTTTAATGTGGGGTCAGTGGAAAAGCAATTCCTTCAGGCTTGATTCGGGGCCTGGCAGGAGTCCAGCACAAGTGTCCCTGCTTGTGCTTGTCCTGCATATCCAATCCTGTGTCTATCTATCTATAACACCGTTCAGGGCTCCTTGCACCTGGTAGACTCTGCTGTATTTTGATTTCTGAGCCTTCACCTTAATCAGCAGCCCTCTGCAATAATAGTTGTGGAATGAAAAGGCAGAAAAGAAAAGGCAGGAGAAAGAGGATGAAGCAGATGGAAGTGGCCAAGCTCACTGGCACACAATATGAACTCAAATGAAGGCAACCTGGTTTCTTTGTTTATTCTGTATAAATGTTCCAAACAATTTACAGAGATGGGGAGAAGGCTCTGGAGCAAAAGCCTGCAGAATCAAGGCTGCAGTGCACTTATTAAGGGATGTGAGAGGCTCTAGGATCTGAGGCAGAAATTCCCCAGCAGAAACGTTATGCTGTGGGGAATCACCAATTACTCCTGTTAGCACCTGCAAGCAGGCATTTTAACAAAGCAACATTCTCTCATTCTGTCGAAATGCACAGCATATCCCGCCAGGCTAATTAAATAGCAGCCCCTTCCTTACAAATAAGGGCACTGCAGAGGGTGTGCTTGAGCTCAGGCCCTGCACACAAAGGGTGACTATTCCCAGGTTGGATTCCAACAAAGAAATAAAGACTTCCAGCACAGGGATATGCTCTATGCCTGATGCCACCGCTCAGCAAAGCCAGCCCTGCACCAACCTCCCTCCTGGCCAGACTGGAGGACACTGCCCAGACATACTGGGAGCAGGGAAGTTCTGCTGGCTTCAGCTTCCCAGGCACTGCCTAACTGCAGGGCAGCCCATGTGCCATGGGGCAGTTTTGTGTGTCACGCTGCAGGGTTTTGTGTCAGTTCCATAAAACACTGGCGCAGTGCATCCGGCACAGCACGGTACGGTGTGCAGCACAGTGAGGTCGCCTGCACCTGGACACCTCTGGGACCCGTTACCCTTGCTGAGGGTGGGATAAAAAGTACTTTGTTTTGTGCCTGCATTTTTGAAAACTGAGAAGAGTGCTCAGGGATTTCTGAAGCTTGACTTGATTAGCAGTTAATGATGTGTATCCTGAGGAAAAAGTAAGATTAAATATTCTGAGTGTATTGAGCAGGGCATTTTAAGCTTGAGATTTATAGCTATTTTGTTAGTATTTCATGAAGTGTTTAGGTCTGTTCAACTCTTGGTTACACAGCCGCTCAGTATTTTGAACACTCATTTTATGCAGATATAACTTAAACAACCAATGCTCTATGAAAATGTGTAAGTGCATGTGTTGTAACTGCACGTTAACTCTTGAGGAACGCTATTGAAAAGTAGACACACACAGGAGTTACTTCTCCAGCAACCCACAGATCTGTGCTGAAGTGCTGCTGCCTCATCCCAGGACCATTCCAGACCCAGCTGCCTTGAGCACTGCACCTTCTGTGGTGCAGTTCTTCTGGGAAGAACGCTGTGGGCAAGTTTGTCCTCTTTGCTTCCTCAGCCCTTGCCACTCTCTCCTGACTCATCTCAGCTGGAGTTGCCTTACACTCAGTCTTGAGCACAGTTCTGCACTTTTCCCTGTGTTGTATTTCTGAGTTATGTTACCCATTTGTGGCCTCTGCCCTGCAGGTGCATCCCAATGCAGTTGCCCTTGCTGTCACCCCACAGCATTTCTGTCCTTAGCCCTTGGAATGTGGTGCAACTTTCCTGCAGGTGGCTACTATGCTCTTACCTGTTCTCATGCTTTCCTTCCAGAAGACATACTTCTGTCACATTTCCTTCAGGAAATACCATCCATCCATCCATCCATCCATCCATCCATCCATCCATCCATCCATTTAAAAGAAAGGCAAGAAGAAGGCAGTGGCCTTTTCCAATCTCTTAGGAGAGAAGCAAATTTCCTAGAGACTCTCAATTTCTAGGAGCTTGTCACCATAACAAGATGAAGGTGTGCTTATAAAAATGTACAAGATAGCAGAGATGCTGTGCAGAGCCTTCAGGCCTCACTAATGAGTCTTGGAAGGGCACTTGGGTTGCTGAGCTGTCCTGATTCCTGTACACCATCCTTTCACTTCTCCTGTTACCCAGGCTAAGCAGATTCAGTGAGGCATATGTCGATCAAGGCACACTACATCCGTAACTTCACTTTGCCTTGGAGATGTAATGCAAAGTCAACACCTAACACATCATGCTTAGCAAATGTTGGCAATACAGTGCATAGAATGAGGGCCCTAACTTTTTTCCCTTCACTTGGGGAAATTTCCCTCACACAGTACCATGTGTGCAAAAAAGTAATTGTTTGCCAGCATATGAAGTATAGCCAAACAGGCTAAGCTAAACAAAAATTTCAGGTCCTACATGGCTATTAAGAGTTTCCAGTTAATTGAACACTCAAGTGACAAATGCACACAGCCACATTTGGACAGATAATCTGCTTAAAATCAACCTTTCTACCCCAGGGAAACTCTAGAGAAATAATTTATAGTGCAAGTGTGCGGTGTATTTCACAATATGTAAAATTTATATTTCATGGTTAAAAAGGCTAAAACTAGTACTGGCTGAAAGAAATGAAGCAACACATCTCTCAAAAGTTCTTAATTTGAATGTACAAAGTCATAAGTCTGTAGTGCATATGCACTGTTAAAACTTGTACTTGTGTGTTAAATATACAGACAGAAAAAACAGAGTAACTAATATTGCTCAGTAGATGTTCTGTGCTATTACAGTAATTTCCAATATGGAGCTCCTACAGATTTTGTTACTGGGATAGCTGTGAAAACCTTCTAGCATTTTCTCCCCCCTCTCACCTTTTCCAAATGTGAAGCTAAATGTCTATCTTGCAAGAGGTACTATAGATCTGATTATAAATTGGCTTCTCAGCCTGACCGAGCCCACTCTGTGTGGCCAGGGGGATTAGCAGAAGTCAGCTTAAGTGATTTTTTTCTTAGAAGAAGCAGGATGCATTGTATGGATGTGAGCCTTTCGAGGGAGCTCAGCAGCAGCACAGCGCTGGCGACAGGGATAATAGCACTGCTAATAGGTATGGCACATATTCCACATGCATTCAAAACACTGGTGGCTGCATCACTGCTTTCCTTATTTTTCCAAGGGACAGACACCAATGAAAAACAATAAAATAATGGTTTCTTTTCACTAACATCCTCTTGAAGGAAATGGGACTTAGTCTAGAATTATCTGCTAATTTGGAAGAGAAAGGGTTTTTTTAATGCATTGTAAAACAATCATTTGAATTGAGTTTTAGCACTGGTTTTCTGTAAAAGTCTAAAGGTCGTGTTCCTGCTTTACTGTAGGACTGTATCTGGTGTATATCCAGATTCACAAATAGCTAAAGAATAAAAATTCTTTCTTTGGCAGCTGGAACAAAGTGTCTTAAGCAAAATCATGTGTTTGAATCTACATCCAGACATGGGTCTTACTAGTTCAGGTCTGGAAATTTCTTCTACAGTCAGACAAACATTGCAAGCCACATATTTTAAACAGAGCACAGGGCTTAATTTCAATTTCTTTATCCACCAAAAAAAAAAAAAAGGTTGCACGTTCAACATATTCATAGAAATTATCCTTAGATCATTTCAACAATAAAGTTTGAATCTAGAAGAATAAACTTTCATTGTTAAATTGATTTGGCCTTTTAGGAACCCCCTTTTTTAGACAGACCTTTCAACCTCTAGACCTGGGGATGGAACACTTCTTCAAGCATCAAACTATTGTACACGTCAGAGCTGAAAAAGCATTTTGAAAGCAAATGCAAGTGAAATAACCTCAGATGTTATCACAAACTCCTGTCCTTTTGAATTAAAAAAATGGTTCATGACTTATTATGAATTTAGTTTGAACATGTCTATTGAGTGAGAGTTTTACCCAATATTTTGATGGAATATCAAAACTGTGTGTTCTTCTACCTGGTGACTCTTTGAGATGCACAAATTTCAGGGGTTATATGGTAAGACTTTTTTCTTTGATTGGATGAATAAAACATCTTATATAAGTAAAAAACAAACACCACTAGTGAATGAGGTGCTTCTGGCACAAACACTTGGAAGACTACTCATTCATTCTTAAAATTCATGCCACTTTCCCACACGAGGGTTGTCACATACTTGGCAGTGGTCCAAAGAGCATAAACCATAATCTAGGAATAAAAGCAAATGAATGCAGGTCTTTTAGCTGCAAAAGATCAGATTTTGAAAAAAAAAATTCAGTCATTTCTATTAACAGTGTTTGCCATAAAACAAAACCTACTTACACAGATGGCTGCGTGTTAGTTCTGGGATTTTTTTTTAACCCTTAACTCCTGCATTTTATCTTCTTTTGTGAGTTTGAGTCAGACCATCAGTGTTATTTTCATAGAACTGTTTGTGTTCTAATTAAGCAATAAAGAGCAGAGCCTGTCCTGGGGATTAAGAGTAACTTGGAGTGTTGACACAAAGCTGAGAGCCATTAGTGACACCTGGCCATTAATTTCCCAGGAGATGCTGGAGCCAAACTCATCAGGGCTGTTTCTAACAATCCTTGCTGGGTTTTTAATGGGGAAAAACATATTTTTGACTTTTGGGAAGTACTGGAGGGCAGGCAAAATTACTACAGTTTACCATAGAGAAGATTACAAGAATAAAGGGAATATGGATGATTACAGCAATATCTGTAGAAAAATATTTTCTTATTTGTTAACCCACACACATATTCCCACAGAAAGTAGATACTCAAAATAAATACAAATCTGACAGAAGAGGTGGGAGATATTTTCAGAGCTACCAATTTCTAGTAAACCAAATTTCACTAGATGAACCAAGCCGACTTCCAAGCATCACAACACTGTTTATCACTTTTAAAACCATTTCCATTGCTATTGCTTGATAACCATATAGAATAATGATATGAAAAGCTTATCCAATTAACATATTTATGCTTTACTTGGCAGAGAAGGAATGGTGGGTGTACCCATTTAAGTATTTTCGCATTCCTTCTGGAAATACATTAACCATTCCCATCCCTTCCCCCGCCTCCTCCATGCTGTTACAGCACCTTCATCAGAGAGCCTTGCATCGCTTCTGGGAGAACACTTTCACTAAATTCTTACAGGATATTAATGGACGTTCCTGTATAGTATTGCCATATGAATGTTTCAATGACCTAGATAAATGTACATAATTTCCTTTGTGTGTAATGGGCATGAGTGTTTAATTATGACAAGTTGTGACTTTTGTAGTTTATCTCCGCCCCCCAGGGAGCCCTTGAAAATGAAATTTCCTATTCCCTGGCATGCAGCGAGTGCAATTTTACAATAACCCTACACTAGGTCATCATAATCCATGTTCCTTCCTCCTTTTTTCCTCCACTTAGTGTATACAGAGGAGTCCAAACAATGAATTTGGAGTTATATGAGACAGTGAGTTTTTACACAAAGCAGAAGGTTACAAATTAAAAGAAAGATTTAATGGAAAATGGGCTGCAAGACAGCAATCAGGATTACTTTTTTTTACAAGTCACTTAAATTACTGACCACACATTAATTCTGAGGTTAAGTCCATTGGTTAAACTAATCACTATTAATCAATGAAGCTGTTAATCAAATTGCTGGGTGCACAGGACCGAGTAAATTGGACAGTCAGATAATCTCTTGGGTTGAATAAAGATGCAAAAAAAGTTTGTGTCCCTCTCAGAAAAATTAGAAATGAGCTAACTAGTTTGCATGCTCTTTGCAAATGGTATCTGCAACATCAAATCCCACTATTGCCTTATTTTTGGGGAGTGTTTTTAACCATCTCCTGCCCTTCTCCCATATGCATGCTTTTCCCTCACACTTTCACCCTCTCTTTCTTATAGGTACATGTGCAAGAGAGGATGGAAAAGGCTTGGAGGGGAGAGGTTTCAAGTGGAGGATTGATGGCCAGTGATTGTGAAGCCAAATCACTCGCTATACTTGCTTTGCACTACATGATTTCCTGCCGTTGTTTCTAGTTACAGTAGATAATAAAAAATGTTACAAAACCCTCTTAACAAGAAAACAAAACACAGATGGCATGTTGAATGTAAAGTATCTGGGGATGGTAATCGAGTCTGGCCTCAAAAAAAAAGCTATTTTGTTCCATCCCAGTTTTCTTGAGAAAGTGGCAAGGGGACAGCAGGAAATGCTGCACAAGTTGCTGGGTTGTTGAGGGGGAGCACTGAGGGCCAATGTGTAGTGTTATTATCCTCCCATTTCTTGAGGCCTTGGCTGGGAGAGCAATCTCCCAACAGTATTTTTTGGGAATATACTACAGTATTCTTGGGTCAAACTGATAGCCAACTGTTTGAAGACCTGCACAGATACATCTAAAAGAAAGAAAATGTGGTTATTATTTGTGATATAAATTCTGAAAATGAAACATTATTCAAGGCTTAAAGAGCAGATGATGTCTAACAGAAAACTTTTAAAATCATCCCACTGAGAAATATTTTTATCATGTGTCATATTTTAAGTCTTTCTCCTCCTTTGTTCTTTGCTAGTAGAGATAGTGAGCCCAATCTGGAAATCAACTGCACAGTGTAGGTTTGGCATAACCTCACTGCCCCCTTTGCTGTTTGTTTGCCTGCATTTGCAGCCCAGTGCCACAGAGATCCACTGGGTTCAGTTTCAATGCAAAGATCCCTGCAGTGAATACTGTCATCTGTTCCCTGGGCCAGCCTTGCAGAGTGCTACCTGCTGAGGGAATATTACCCATTTGCTTGTGAGAACATGAAAACAGATAATGGCAGATAACAAAACAGTTATGTCCTAGTTCTTGTTGGCGAGTGAAAAGCAATGGAGCGTATCTTGGGGAAGATTCATGCCGAGATGCTTTGGTTTTATTCCCTGGTGTGAGCTGATGCAGGTCACAAGGGCTGCTGCAATTTATGCTGGCTGCTTGAGGCCTCCTTTTCCAGCAGGCATGAATTTCACTGAGCAAGACAGCAGCATTCACATTTGCTGTGTTGTGTATCTTCAGGTCTCTGGGGTCTGGATAGAAATGACTTACTGATGATAGGTATCAGTGTCTGCATTTGAGCACATATTTAGGGGTATCTTTCTGTCTCTTTTCCTCCATGGGGCCTGCCAGTATTACCCTTAGCTGGTCCAGGCCTTTTGCTCAGCAAAAACAGCAGGAAGCAGGGTAGACTGAAATTACCTCAGTTGGTCAGAGCATGGTGGAAATAACACCAAGGTCATGTGTTTGATCCCCATCCACTTAAGAGTTGGACTTGATGATCCTTGTGGGTCTTTTTCAACTCAGAATATTCTGTGATCCTGTGAAGTCAGAGGAACAAACAAGAGGTTCAACATATTTCTTTGTTCCGACTGACAGAGGCTATTCCTTTCTCACCAGACATATCCTGAAAGCACTGCCATGTCTATGAGTGGCTTGCCAGGGGACAACTTGTTGACAAGCTGATTGAATGTAAGTCACAAGGGTGTCTTTGAAGTGTCTTTAAAGCTGGCATGGATTTTGCCTTACTAGTTTGGGTATGGAAAATCCCCAAATCTAGAATCCACAGTTATTTTGATGTGAATGTTAGTTTAAACATCAACGTTACTACTCTGGTGTTACTTACTACTTCCCAATGACTCCAAAATATCAGAGTTCAACACACATGTTCTGGTTATGTGGCAGAATAAGCCCTGTTTTTTGAGCAGTCCTTTTAAGCCCTGTTATTTGAGCATTATATGTCACTTTTGAGAAGCAGATCTGAGTGTGGAAAACACTCTCTGACATTCTGTTGCACTTGCCTGAAGGTGGCATTTTCCAAATTTTTCAATGGTAATGGTATTTCTGACTGTCACAGTAGACTCCTTTCACCATGAACCCAAGTAAGGGCCTTATCTGTCAGAGGGAACCTGTCAGAGGCTGTGTGGAAGGCGATTACAGCAGAGGTTGAGCACTGCAATGAAATCCACCAAGAGCCTGTGGATCGTGTCCTCTCAATCGTGTCCTGTGTAACCCTATTTCACTGAAGTACCTAATGCAGATGGACAAGTGAATTGGGACTCAGAAATTTTGCTCCTGTCAGTTTATAGCAGGGCTTGCACCCACTTGCAGCTCTTTGAACCCTGTCTAGGATGTCACAGAAGTTACCCATAGAAAAGGCGCTTGGAAGGCTTCAGCAAGGGCTGTGACACAACATCCAGCACAATTTGTGAATATCTCTCAGCTTCTCTGCTGAGATAGGGGTCTGTTGCAAGGTGATGCTTCTGCATGAGTTGTGAAGGGTGTTGTGCCTTGTGATGATCAGTCTGTGGTGTTCAGATGTTGGAGCAGCTGTGGGAGAGTCCTGCAGTGGCACTGCAGAGAGGTATAGATGTGAGCTAGTGGCAGCATGAACAAGGCTGACTCCATTTGTTCTCTGTGGACTGTGAATTCCCTCATGAGATGGCATGTGCCCCTCAGGGACCACGACAAGTGCACTGATCCCCTGCACCTGAGAGGACGATTCAGCCTCCCAGGAAAACAAAGTTATGGACAAGCCTCAAAGTTATGGGCATCAGGCCCTCTCTGATGCCCCTGCACTGCCCACAGGGTGATGTCAGAAATGCCTTCTCATATTTCTTGTCAGATAAAACATTTGTGAGCCTGGAGTCATAGAAGGAAGCCTGGAAACAGAGAATGTGAGCACATGGAGTCCTAAATGGTGTATGAGGCCAAGGTTTGGATGCAGTGCGCACAGGCTCAGTGGATGCTGAGCTAGGAAGGAGAAGAGGGAGGATTTGGTCTTTCTTCAGTAAGGCAAACCTGGGTAAGAAATGGTCATCAGAGAGTCCAGAGCCTGCCCCTGCATCACCAGCTGTGTACCTGCAAGGGCTTTCTCACAAGCAGTGGAAGCCCCCAGGTACTGCTGCAATGCACAGACCAGCCTTCCCTTGACACAGGGTGAGTCTGCTCCTCTTGCGTCTTTGGTGTAAAGTCTTTCTGTGTGCTTTCACTCCAGCTATGTGAGGATGCACAGGCAGCGAGGGAGTGATGGAGGATCCAAGAACCTGGACCCCTGGGCGTAGCTCTCTTACACTCTATAGCACTGGTGCAGGAGGGCTTTGTCCCCACAGGACAGGGCCAAAATGTGTTTGTGGGGGTCAGCAATGAAGGCAGGAGGCGCATTTGGCCTCAGGCACCCAAGCAGATGACTGCAGACCTGACACCTCATTCATATGGAAGATAAGGGTTTGAACCTGAGTCTCTGATATGCTGTTACCTCACCCTTACCCTTCAGATTCTTTTTCTTTATCTCCTCTGTCATTTTGGATCTGTTCTCCCTGTCACTGCTGCCTTGACTCTGAAAAGCGTCTCAGACACAGCCTCATTGAAGCTGTATGTGCAGTTTGCCGTGCTCTGGTTGTTCTGATCAAAAAGGTGGAGGTTGTTGGAGAATACAGAAACATTATGAGGCAGCATGGACTTGTGGCATTTGTTTATGAGGCCAGACAGTGGCTGAAAGCCTTACACCCATCCCCCTGGAGGCAGGTACGACTTTCTCCTCCTCCTCATCTGCTGTTCCAGTCTGCCAAGCACCTGGTCTGTTCCTGGGAATTACCCTGTGCCATTAGACCTATCACCAGCTCTGCTCTCCTATGTACAGATCTCATGGGTCCAGATAATAAAATTATAGTACTTACATGAAAAATACAAAGGTTGGCATGGCTACGAAGCACTACATTTAGTACTGTAGACTAGATGTATATATTCATGTATATATGTAAACAAAAACAGACCTAGGGTTTTGTGGTGTATATTTTCAGCAGTCTGTACACAAAATCAGAGGTGGTTGGCTGTCAGCAGGTTAAGAATTAGGATTATTTGGGTACCTTAGTTGTTCCTTGATGCATATGGAGTCCCGTTTAAGAATAATTTTGATAGTTTTTTAAACCAGGGGTATTTTATGTTATTTGACAGAAATGCAGAGCTCATTCTTGACTTTGCTTTTAAAAGCTTCACATATGTGTGTGTACTTGTGTGTTTGATGAGGATAGCAGCACAGGCAAAGGAAGAAAATGATAGTGTGTGAACATGCATTACCTTCCCAGCAGGGAAGGTTCTTGCCCTTGAGGGTCATGTTGACCTCAGGCATTTAGAGAGTGAGATACCTGGAAATTTCATGTTGAACAGCTCCAGAGAGCAGGGGGATGACTGGGAGGGGCTGGATGCCCAGACGTGGGTTGGGAAGCAGACAGTTGAGGAGGGACACCAGGCAGCCCTGTCTGCTGCAGAGGGAGATGAAGCCGTGCACACATACCCCTCCTCCCCCAGCTCAGAAGGCTGTGATTGCCTCTGTGAGGAGTTATCAGCCCAAACACTCTGAATATTTTGCTGGGGAATACGTTTTACTTAATTGAGCGGAAAATAAAAATTACATGGACGTGGAGGGTTTATAACAATGCAGCGATGGGGAAACATGTGCTTCTTAAAAAATAAAAGCCAGAAGTCCCACTGCTACAATGCAGTACTCAGGGTATAAAATATTTGCATGCATTGCAATGGCTGGAGCTTGACATGTCTGCATAACTTTGAAGGTCTGTGTGATTCCCTTATAAAGAATTTAAAACGAACTTGGTTTGAAGCTAATTCCTTTTCCCTTAATTCCTGCTCAACTAATAGGAAGCCAAACAACAAAGGCAGCACAACAGGTTCCTAGGTAGAGATACACCACATTTTCCCCAGAGATGACTGGACTAGGTTTCTGATGTGCTTTGCTGATGCAGGAATAGCAAAGCTGTTTGACTTATTTGACAGCAGGACTGTGCACTTCTTCACAGGAACATGGGACAGTCAAGGTTTCACACTAACTCTGAGGTTGTCTAGCCTAACCCTATTGTTCAGTTGCCCCTTTAGGTAGTAAGTGTGTATTTCTCACTTTGCAGAGCTTTAAGCCCTAGCAGGAAATGAACTGAGAGGGAGAAAAGAAAGACACTCCCTGCCAATTTGCAAAAATACATTAATTTTTCTCTTTCTACCAGGAGAATGAGAAGCAGACAGAGCTGATTTTGTAATCTGAAAAATTTATTATGTCCTAAGGATTCATTTGAGGGTGAAATTCTAGCCATTCCTTAAAATACAGTGAGGCATACATCCTAGAGAAGTGTGTGCAGTGAATTGTATTCCATCAATGAAAGCCGGGCGGGCTCCGGACAGGGGGCAGTACTGTCCCTCTGCTCCGCAGCCCTTTATACAGACACGGCCTCGGCTTTTCCGATTCTTTCCTGCGTGATAATGCTCTACGTCAGCGGCTCCTTAAAGTGCTCCTGCATCTGTTCCCAAGGAGCAGCAGTGCACTGTGTGTGTCTGTCTGAGAGCTGGCATAGGGACAGAGCACCCGGAGCATTCCTGCTCTGGTTCTGCAGGGAGGCTGCATTGACAGTGCTATGGGGCTCCGAAGGTGCCCCTCTGCCGTGATCCTCAGCTGAACACACTGCTGCTGCTTTAGGAGGGCTCTGGGTTTTTTACATTTCATCTGCTTTATCTGTTTGAAGGCACATACACCTTTCAGCACATCCTCTCGCACTCAGACTGTCATGATCCATTTTCCACTGCGTGCATCCAGATGGCTTTTACAGGTTAGATTTCTCCTCCTGATTTTTCTTTTTTTTTCAGTACAAAGATGTCACTGTTTACTTAAGGCTCTAAGAGTGCTTAACTAGGATATTATTTTCTGTTGAAAGTTTTACTTTCCTAATCATGGCTGAGTGACTTTCAAGACACATCCTTGGCCACTGAATAGTGGCTCAGCAGCTTGGTAGTTACCTCCTTTCCCCCAAAATATTCAGCCTGCTGTGGCTGCTCTTGGAGACTTCATGGACCCCAGTCCTCCTGTCATCTGCAGCATCAGAGCAAGAGAGGGACAACCTCTCCTGGCACACAGCTGGAGCTCCCAGAGCACATTCTCAGCATCACAGACCCTTACTTCCAGGTCGTGTCTCCTGCCAGTGGTGTGGGAAGCCTGGCAGCTCTGATCCCTGACAGAAGGCTCATCAGCTGAAACCGAGCATGGAGCATGTCCGAGGATGGGGTGTTTGTTCTGCTCGTGTCCTCCATTAAGGAGTTAGTGAAATGTATGATGCATTCAGCTTTTTTCATATTACACTCCATAATTGTATTAATAAAAGGTATTTACCCTTCATTATTTTCATTCTCCAGAGGATTATTGAAGACAGGATATAATTAATCCAGATGCTCATGTGAGTCCAGGGAGGTTGTGTGCAATAGCCACTGTCTTCACTAAAAGTAATTGCACACATTCACCACAGTCCAACCTCTATGGCATTTTAAGAGGAGCATGTCTATTTCATAAAAGGGAAGAATTGGTTATTATCAGTATTATCTGTAGCACTCTGGCTTAATTAAGAGTGTTAAAGAAAGATAAAAGGTAGGAGAGAAATGCAGGAAGATGAAAATATTTGCCCAAGGTCACAGAATGGATATTAGCATCTGGATCTTTATTGTCCCAGGTTTGTACCCTGTCCATTAGATCAGGCCTCCCACATCACCCTTCTTGATGATCAAGTATCTTGAACACCCATGTAAATCTCTCAAGGAGAAAGGCAAAAATGTCTCAGCATAGTCAGATAAAATTTTAGCAATGTACAAGACATCAGTGGAATTCATTATAAAGAATATTTATTGAGAAGCAATGTTAAAAAGGAAACACTCATGCTTTAAAGCAGTCAAGGCAATGAAACTCTGCTTCATATTGGAACTTATATTTTTGTAAAATTAATCAATTAGATCATACTCCTAATTTAGAGTATTTATGCTTTTAGCTACATTTCTGAGCTAGGGACAGGCTTTCTAGGATTCACACCTTCTGAAATAAAAGTAATTGGTTTTCAAGGAATGTAAAGTGGTAAGGAAGTAACCACTTATCAACGTATTCATCCAGGAGCAGTTCAAGGATCAGCTTTACATATCTGGCAAGATTAAAAAAGATACAGTTCCTTAGCAGACAACAACGTTAACACTCAGGTTACAGTGAAAAGGACAATGCAAACTCCTTGGGAGTTTTAGTAAAGACACCAGTATAAGCATCATTCCTTCTGAGCAACTCTCATTCAAACACATTCCTTGGCTGTGTGCTCTGCTCAGTCGCCCCTCCCAGTTCTCCAGGAGGCCCCTGTCCACTGAAGCAGCCATCATCTCTGGCCACCCTACTCCTACCCCACAGGAGATGCCAAGGGACTGCTGAAAAGACAAAACTCTGGGTCTTTAGCAGCTCCTGTGTCCTTCCAAAACAACGTGGTGAAGGGAGCAATTGAGGGATGGAGGTCTGGTCCTGACAGCAATCTCAGCATGGGCAGTAATATCTGAAAAATCAGTGTCATTCTCAAAGATCTTCAGGAAAATCCAGACGGTAGTTTCCCAACATGTTGCTTCATTGAAACAAAAGTTCTAGAGGTGCAATCTGCCACTTCTGAGGTGGAATTTCTGCCCAAACTGTGGACAGGCCCCAGAGTAGCCAAAGGCTGGTTCAGG
Source organism: Zonotrichia leucophrys gambelii (assembly GCF_028769735.1). Classification (NCBI taxonomy): domain Eukaryota; kingdom Metazoa; phylum Chordata; class Aves; order Passeriformes; family Passerellidae; genus Zonotrichia; species Zonotrichia leucophrys. Next base: position 16,974,284 of record NC_088169.1, on the reverse strand, counting down.
GCAATGGTCTGGGAGACTGAGATAATTTCTAGCTGATATGATGGAGTGAGCTATAGAGTGTACCAAAATCAGCCTAAAGGGGCTGGCCCAAAGTACCTATGGAGCCAGTGGGTGTGATTAGTTTGAAACTGTCACACAGTTTAAGTTAGCTGGATAGTTAAAGCACCATTTGCAGTCAGTCAGGGCTTGGCACAGTTGCCTGACCATGGGTGTCTAAAGAAGTTTCATCCACATGAAACTGGCAGATGTGACAACACATCTGTGGGTGCCCTGTGCTCTTCTGGGCCACCAGCTGGGGTCCTACTGTCCCTATGGCATCTCAGCTGATAACAAACACTAATGTTTAGGTAAGAGTGGAGCTTCTTGCTGCCTTTTAGACCCTTTGAAGAGGATCAGTTAGACCATGTCAGTCTGAAATGCTGCCGTGGGCACACCTTTCTCTCAACACAGGCTTGTTTGATGTGCCTACCTTGGCAAGCCCTGCTGCCCAGCAGGGCCAGCAGTTTGGGTGCAGCTTTCTATTGACACAGGTGTGAAACCCGCCCTTTCTGGCACTGAGGCAGATCCTGTTGGGCAGGGGCTCTCCAGAGCACAGCATAGATGCATCCTTTGTTTCAAGGCTCTTGTTTGAATCAAGTGAAGCAAGGCCCTGAACTTTGAGCTCCCTTACCCCAGGCACCACTCCCACTATCACATCTTTGCTTCTGCAGGCTCTCTGGAGAGGCAAATCATCTCTAGCACTCAGGAGGTGCAATCCTAAACCCCATTGGCCCTCTACAAAGAACAACTGTCTGGTAGCTCCAGCTCAAGGTGTATGCCATCTGAATTGGATGGGTTGGTCTGTCTTGAGCCTATGGAGTCAGTGGAAAAGATCCATTAGAATTTATCAGGCTGTGGAATCCCATGAGGTTTTTAATTGGAAATGCAAAAGAAAGCACAAAGAGTAGGATTCACATGGCCTGTTTTTAGTGAGTATTTAGTCTAAGTGACTGCCAAGGCACTTTATACCACATGGGAAGGTATGTGCCTGCAGGGTTAAATCATAATGTTTCTCTCTCCCTTACATTGTTTTTTATGCTTAAATGGCTATCTACTTCAGGGGACGGGAAGAAGGCAGGTGATGGGAAAGTTCATTTGAAATATCCATCTCCTGTCTAATGGGCTAATCCCCTGCCCTGCTAGAGCAGCAAGACCACAGCTCTTCCATCTAATGCCTCACCACCACAGTGCAAGCAAACACTGCCCTCGAGCCTGCTAAAGCAGAGCTGCTTGACAACACTGAAAAACCCACAATTCACAGACCTTTATTTTGTATGATCACAATTCAATTCTTGCTTGAATTTAATAGAAAGCAGATTTGAGTCCTATAAGAATGCAATAGAAAGCTATACTTCAGTGCTTGCCTCTGGTTTTGTGTACTTGGTGAATGTTTTTTTCCTCAGAGAGTGGAATTTAAAATCTAAACCAAAGAAAAATAAATTTGTAATTTAATGGGTTAAACTGAAAACTCTGGGGATTACACTGACCTTGAGAAGGTGATAAAGGAATTACACTTTTCCTTAGACACTTGAGTTAAAGACTCATTTGATCATTTCCACCCCTCCCAAAAGATGTAAAACTGCTTCCTGATATTCATTATAGCTGCCAACTCAGATACACATACACCCAAATCTTGATATTCTTACAAGGTCAAAGACTTCAAAACTCAGCAGAAAGAGACATGGATAACCCAGCAGACTCTCCTCAGGAATCACTTTTTAAAGCCCTATCATTTGCAAAAATCCTCCTGAGTCAAAACACTGTAAACCATTTGAAATTACAGTAGGTACACAACATGCAAATATTAATCTTGCCTAGGACTTTGCTTTTCCTAGATGTACTTGTGTGATTCTCTGCCAAAGCATCATTGTATTCCTATGCTTCTGGATTAAGATTTTTTACACTTTTATATTTCCAGAATTAATTTTTTCAAGGCACTTGAAGTGGGCCTCACAAGATTGTCCAACAAGCGTTTGTGTTATGCAGAGTTCTGTAGTACTGTGAAGTACCTCAGGCATCTAGATGCTAAGCTGTGGGCACCTTCAGCCACAAAGCAGGAACCAGGCTGTTCCTGCAAGGTGAGCAAAGGATTTATAAGGGAAACACCAGAGATGCAGAGTGGGCAGCCAGACATAGACTGAATGGAGAGAAAAATGATGGGTGTACATGTTTCTTCCAGCCAGGACACGGGGAAGATATCTGACCTGGCTGTGCCTTGCCCAGTCCTGACCTCTCAGTTACCATGGAGTTAGGAGTGCATGATGGACTGTTTTTGAAGGAAAACAACAGTCAGCCTCTCCTCCAAAGCAGCCAAGAGCCTCAACGTGGCAGTGTCTATCCTGGGTGCAGGAAAACAGCATTAAGATCCTTGACCTTGCTGATGGAGAACAAGGGCTTAACAAACCCAGCTCTTCATCATTGTTCATGAGTGTCCTTAAAGCCAACACACATAGTTTTCCTTTGGAGCACTTAATGATGCTAGAATAGAGGAAAAGTAGGGGATTAATGGCAAGCCATCCTACCTCTCTTCAAAATGAGCCAAATGAAAGCCACCTGATAGCTGTCTTTGGCAAGGTGGCTGGCAAAGCAAATGCACAATAGCTGCAGTAGATGTCAAATTTACAGTTTTTCCTATATTTCTACATGCTACACTTACAATAATACTAGGGAGACATGAGCTAAATGGTGCCCTTGAAAAGGAGATACATATCTGGTTAACAAACTTACTTTAAATCAATAGATAGCACTGAACAAAGACAATGAAAAATATCACACCTGAAGGAGAAACCTGCAGATTCTATAGCAAATAAAAACAAATGGAATTATTGATAAGTGATCTAAGCATTAGCAAGTGATGCTCCTTCTCTGCAACAATCCCTGTCCTGGGTCTTGTTAGCACAAAACAGAAGAGATCATTATAGATTTCTACCCGACTGTGGCAAGACCTCAGCTGTTTCCAGGCCTGGGAGATTCAGGTAAAGAAAGATAGATACATAGCAGAGCAAACAGAGAGCAAAAAATAAAGTTGTGAGACATGTGGGAAATTCAGCATGGGTGAGTGGGTGGGTGGATAGATGGATGGCTGAAAGGGAGGGATGGATGAAAGGGAAGGAGGGAAGGACTGAGTAATTTGTTTCCTGAAAATGAATACTGAAGAAAAGACAGGAATCTTGAATTTCTTAAAATGTGTATAAACTTGCTGTAAGTAGGATCTTGCTCATTTCTTCAACATGACCAAAGGCAAGACAAGAAATTATCAGCTTAAGTTGCAACATGAGAGATTTAGGTTAAATGTAATGATTGTTAAGAATTGGCAGGGACTACTGAGACTGGCTGTGAAGTGGTTTAGGGCTACACAAGACACCTATCTCTCAGTAATGGATATTCATTCCAGCCTGAGGACAGGAGGATGGATTAAAGTTGGCTGACCTCCTGAGATTTAAGCTAAGCCTACCTTTGTATGATTCTGCAAAATGAAAAACAGGCAGTTTGCAAAAGAGATGTCATCTCAAACCAGTATCTCTGAGGGATCCTGCTCTTCCACTGTTGCTATTTGTTGGTAGTGGTTTAGGCCAATTCCTTGCATCTGCAATTATTTACACAAGTAAGCAGACATGCAAAGCAGCATGTGATGGGGATTTTTTTCAGTGCAGTCTTTGTTTTAAGCCAATCAATTAATTTGGTATCTAATCTCTGTTCCCCTTCTTCCCTGGGATTAGTTTAAATATTTGAACATGTTAATAAAGAATTTTAAATAAAAGCTAGAACACATTTCGTTGTAAATCTCTTTGTTTTGCAGAAATGTACTTTGACATTTTGTCAGTAATTAAACAGCTTTTCCCAGGTACTTTATCTAGTGCAGTGTTAAAGGCGAGGTCTTGTTGAAATAAGAAAAATGTACACAAAAGTATGGGAACCCCCTTCTGCATTTCAGGATAGAGCTCCTGCCTCTGAATGGAACTTGGAATTTTATTTCAGAAAAATAATGCTGTTTTTTTCTTGAACAGTAGAATTTGTTCTTTTTGTAGCACAGGGGACGTCTAAGGGATTTCTTTCAGGAGGGCTTATAGAAATGCTTACAGAAAATACTCTTTTTTAACAATTTTTTTTTTTTTGAGTCTTTGGAGGAGTTGTTTTCTCAGGTTCAAGAACTCTGCAGGTCAGATAATGAGAAGTAATTAAATCATAACCCATGATTTGATAACCATAATCTGATAATCTCTAGGAAATGCAAAAATGCATTCACTATGTGTTCTCACATGGCTCTTCCTAGAGTGTTAGGGATCCAGGTGCAGCATTTCTTCCTAAAAAGAGGGGAAAAAAAAATCAATAATCCCTACAAGGTGCAGTGAGATACTATTGAAATTAAATTCACTGGAAAATATATAATGATAGGCTGATTGAATGCTTTCTACTTTCTATTTGAAGGCATTGCTTGCAAACTCAGCACTATTTTCAGCAGTTTCTGTTCCACTGTGTCTCATTGGTGTCCCTGTTCTGTGGGCACCAAGTGTGTGTAAGACCATTGTGATGATCTACTTGGGGCCTCAGCTGTCAAGCACACGTGAGCTTTTGAACTATGGATATTCCTTGCCCTTTCCTGCTGACTGGGCATTTCATGGACAGTGCTTTGAGGTCCTTCTGTCTCTGGCTACAGCTGCTCTGAGGGCCAGAAGAGAGTTTGAGCACAAGGCAGAGAGCTGTAGGTGTGAGGTGTGCACTCCTTGGTATCTGTGTGGGCAATGTAGGTGTGCACTCCCTGGTATCTGTGTGGGCATGGGGCTTCTGCACTCCCATGGCAGGTGGGAGGGAGTTTGGTAAACAGGGCTGTCCCATGTCCCCCGAGATGCCTCCCCTCCTACACCTCCCCTCCTGCTGCCACTCCAAAAGGGCGCCCTTGGCCGTGTCACCTATGTTAGCCTCATCTGGACATCCCAGGGAGTCCAAACTGGCACAAGCTATCCAAGATTAAACTCTAGTGCATGATCTGGAGAGGAATTCATCTGAGCTGCCCATGCTGTCTGCTTTACAATGAGGCACATAGCTCCCCACATCCCCTGACTGGATCTTCACTGATGGAAATTCAGGCACCCAGCTCTGATGTGGAGACCTACCATCAGAGACCTCAACCTGGACTCAATCCCTGCTGTGCCTTTGAGATTTCCCTCTTACTGTGTGAGCACTCAAAGATAATTGCTATGGCTTCTGAAATTACCCCAGCAACCCTCTTCTGTACCTCTGTCAGACCCTGCCTGTTCTGCTGACTGGAGGACATCTAAGTGTTCTTCAACATTGGGATTATTTTCAATAAAGGCAGAAATTGGATCGCTGATTGTCTTCCAAAGAAACAGGAGCCTGGTTATGACTGGCACACAAATAACAAAAGGAAGCCTTTTAAAATGAAAATTAAAGCTAAGACAGTTACATATACCCAGTTTATTGGTTTTATTTTTTAAATTAATAGTAGCTGAGTTTCCAGGGTGTCTTTCTACTCTCCTCCAGCCATTTGTTTTTGCTTCCTAAAAAGCTCTGTGTTGTTTCTCTCCATTATTTAGCAGTTGCTGTTTTCCAGAACAGAATGGCTGTGCTTCAGGTTTTGGCAGGAACAATCCCTTTTTCTATGCTTCATGCTGTTTGTGAAATGCTTTGGGAAAGTTTCCACTGAAAAGCATTGTGAAAACGCAAGCTTATTATTACTGCAGTGGGGAATAACAGGTTCGGCTGTCGACTCGCTCTGTGAGCAGGTGCCAAAATCCTGCTGGGAAATACTGATGGATTTTGCTGATTCACTGCTGCAGATGGGATGTGTTAGCTGGGCTCTGTGTACCAGGGGGCTGCAGGGACCTGCCTCAGCTCTGCTTAGGGGTCTGGAAGTGGGAAAGTAAGCAAGTCTAAGATTTATACTACAGTAGTGCATAAAGCACAGGTTTTCAGAGCCCAGCTCTCAGAAAAGTGGATGGGTTTTGGCCTTCCTTTGTGCCTTGGAGCTCTGTTTCGAAGCAAGCTGAGAGAGCCATCTGCTTGCTGACTGCTACAGAGCCGAGCAGTGCTTGTCTCTCCTCCACCTCCCTGTAATTGTTTGCAGCATGCTGAGCTTATCCCACCTCTCTGCGTGGAACCAGGGCCAAAGTTTAATAGATCTGCAGGTGCTGCACTTTGCAAGGCCTGAGTGCCTCACTGCCTGCCATCCTTGGCACAGGCTTCTGGGAAGGCAGGCTGAGATGGTTGGAGTCTTGAATATGGCAGGGTCTTACACACTAACACGACCTCTGCACAGCAAATGTGAGACAGCAAGGGTGGCTTTTTTGTATAGCAAGTAGCACATCTGACCTGAGCACCTCTAGCAGTGCCCAATGTCAGGCTCTGCTCCCTCTGTGAAGTCAGGATCCATGGAAAATGCTGACAGAGCTGGGTGTTTGCCCACAAATCTTGCTGGACACCCTCTCACCCATTTCTGTAGGACTGAATGGGGCATGCTCAGCTCTGAGAGCATGAGCCACAGGCAAAAGCAGCAATGAACTGCTGTATCCTGCTCTTTAGGCAACCCACACTGCTAATTCACAGGGAATTGAGTGTAAGGAAAGGAGAGCACTATAAATATATGAAGGGATGTCATATCCCTCATTCCTGGATATGTGTAGAAAATGTGATTTGATATAGAAATGTGTCTTCCACAGTATCTGGGGCCACACATAGCACTACAGTCTTGGGTGGAGTGTCGTGCAGGGCTGAAGGTCTGTGCTATCACTCCTGTCATTTAAATAACTCCTATAATGGCTAGAAACAGGGAACATTTAGAGAGGCTGGTCAGCCTTGCCACTGATGCTGTAGCTTTCTCTAGGAGATGTGCCCATGAGCTGGGAGCTCTGTGGGTATGTGAGGTGCTCTTGCTGCTGCTGGATGCTGCTGGCTCCTTCATGCTGGGGCTGGCACTGCCATGGATAGTGTCTGACACCACAGGACACACCAGCACATGTACACTTGCTTGGTGTGCCTGACCCCAGAAAGTGCCTGCATGCTCAGGGCAGCTCTGTCACCTTGTCTGCCCTTTTTTGCCTTGAGCATGGTCACCTCTGTCATGCAGTGGATCCCTGGAGCAAGCCCGACTCCTGTTTCTCTGGCAGGCTGAGCCAGAGGGCACTGGGACCTGTGGCTGGGGGCAGCTGAGCTAAGGTGCTCAGAGAGCAGGGATGGCTGTGCTGGGGAGCAGCCGCGGTGACCCCCTCTGTGGTCTTGAGTGGTTCTTGCTTTTATTCTTACTTTCATAAGAGGCACTGATCCCTCCTTGTCTGCCATGAACAGCCCTCCAACCCTGACCAGGGAGCTCGTGGAGTTCATGGCTCTGTCATGGCTGTCATGGGATGTGCCGTGCTTCCTGGGCACTGTGCAGCTCCCCGTGTTTGACTGGGCCACTGAGGGAAGCTCTGGGCTGGGAAAATGCCCCAAAAGTGGCAGGCATCTCTGCTATGGATATATAGCTCAGACCCAACAGCAATGCTTAGCAAAAGCACCTGGTGCCCTGTGGAAAGGGCTCAGGTAACAATTGAATAGCAGATGGAAATGTCAATGTGTCTCCAGAGTGCTGTGAAACGCTGTCAGTATCTTTCCTAAGGTGCAAGGAAGAGAAGTGATGATATTCCCTCCTCCTGCATTGTTGAACTGCCAGTGGGACTGGTGGTTTGCCCCTAGGTCATGTTGCTTCTTCTGTTGTCCTCCCAGAAGGACATCCAGGGGACCTGGACAGCCTGGGTACTCCCTGCTGGCACCCAAATTGTCCCAGGAGTGCAGAGCTTTGGTCCTGGCTCCTGTGGCATACAGCCTTTGTCTGCCTAAGCCCCTCTTTGCACAGGGAGTGAGTGGTAAGGGCTGCTTCAGGAGACAGAATAAGGCTCAGGAATGCTTCATGCAGCCTTTCTGCTGAACAGGTTTGCAGCTAGCAGGGACAGCAGGAGGAGAGAGTGTCAGGCAAATAACAGTCAACAGCCATGTAGATGAGTGCTGTGTCACCACAGGGACTGCATCCGCACTTATTATTCAGCATTGTTGAATGTAAAAAGAATTTTTAAAAGAATTTTAAGGAGGAGGAAAACTGCAAAATCAGTTTAAAGGATCTCCCTTAGTGTGATATTTCTGGACCTAAGGTACTCTTTCCAAAAAAGGTTGTGACCACATTAAAAAAAACCCAAAACCCTTTGATTTTAGCAGTAAGATTTTTACCTTTGTCTCTTAATTGATTCTGAAGACAGAATCTGCATTACTAACATTAATGTAATCTGATAGAAGTAGACCTAGAAAAGGTAATATGCATTCATTGGCAAGAGAAAATCCTTCAAAAATGGGGTTCCTTTGCATTACTTAAGTTTGTCACTTCCCAAAGAAAAAATTGTAATGCAGAAGCATCCAGTAATTCCCCCAAAGTGTCATGGACGTGTCTCAGCTGTGCCCTCCCTCTTCAAGTCTCCTTCGCCTGGCAGTTCACTCCCCCCCAACTCTCCTTCACATTTCTTCCCATGGATGGAGGAGCCAGCCACATTTTCACATCCTTGAATATTCCACTTTTAGCAGCCATTTCCTCGTTTTTCTTCATAAGGAAGCACTTTTGCTCTGTACTTCCATTAAGAAAATGTACAAGCCTAATAGTTACTAAACGAAAGTGACTAAAGCTATCCTAATGTTTTTATGGACTCGTTAAAGGTCTTATTAATATTTCTCCATATTGGAAAAAATCTAATTTTTTACTTGTGACATAATCAGGAGCTGTACCCTGGTTTTCAGGGGTGAAGCATTGGCACGTTAACCTTTCCTTCTGCTTTGAACAATCATTCTTATGAACTTGCTGAACTACAAATCAACCCAGGGCTTTTAAAGGAGGCTCATTTTCTCCCAAGGTCTGTTGAACCCTCTCTTCATGCTCTGAACTGTTTTTCTGCATAGGTGAGCTGGAACCAAGGGCCCTTGTGGAAATGTGCCAGGCTAATGGCACCTTGATCCTTTCATCTCTGGGCTCCCCCTGTCCTGGGGCTCTCCTGGGCCATGATGGGACTTTGCTGTCAGGGCCACAACTCTGCTCACTGGGGGTCTTTGGGGCTGATTTCCAGCTGCTGCTCCTTATTTGCTTTCTGCTCTTTGCTTCCTGCTTACTTCAGGTACTATCTCTTGTCTGGTGACCAGTGATAGGACCCAAGGGAACAGCATGAAGCTGTGTCAGGGGAGGTTTAGGTTAGATATCAGGAGAAGGTTTTTCACCCAGAGGGCATTAGAGCAGGCTCTCCAGGCAGGTTGTCCCAGCACCAACCCTGACAGAGTTCAAGAAGCTTTTGGACAATGCTTTCAGGAGCATGGTGTGACCCTTGGGGACAAGCTATGTAGGCCAGGACTTTGGTGGTCTTTTTGAGTCCCTTCCAACTCAGGACACTTTATAATTCCATGCTCATGGTGGCAAGAGCTAGAAAGGAGCTCTGGGAATAATTTTGATTCCGGAGCAGCCCCAGACACCCACATGTGAGCCCAGCACCCAGAGTGCATCTGTGGGAGAGCCACAGGGGAAGAGGCTGTAAACTCTGCTGCTGGGATGGGGCTGGAGATGATCCCCACTGCCTACCCCACATCCTGCACTGGGAAGGGAGGTGAGTACCCACGTGTTCCCTACGCGGGGGTGATAAGTAAACTTTTAACTGGTTTGGTGACAACAGCTAGCAGAAAAAGGAAAGCAATAAAGCTACAAGAGCAGAAAAGCAAGACAGCACACTGGATGTGCTCACCCCTTGCTGGGGCTCCAGCATGAGCAGGAGATACCAATGTGTGAGTGTTGACCACAGTGTTGCACAGAGCACCCCACCACTCCTGACAGCCGCACACGAGCTATCCCTGAAATGCATGGCATGTCTCTCCCATCCTGGTGCATCTCTTAACAATGATACTTCATAAATCCCTGCTTTATAAATTCACCGCCAGTGGAGGAAAAAAGTGTCAGTCAGAAATCTGTTGTGATGGAAATAGTTGGGAAGTTTGGAGATGTATAACTGGGATGGGAAACTACAAGTGGGCCTGTCTTGATTTTTGCCTCTTGAATTCCTCTGCTCTGGAAGTAAAGGTAGAGGTTACATCAATGCCTCAGGGAGTTGCATTCACTTCCTGGACAGATGCACTTCACTAGCCAAGACAACTACAGCCAACTTAATCCTGAATTTTCTATAGTGAATTTTCTATAGTGCAGCACTGCATTTTCTCTTGGATGCTGCTTCTCACCTGCCTTGTGCTTTCTGCCTGGGAACAAAATGTCTTTTATAAAAGAGTCCCACACAAGATGAAAAGTGAGACAAGGACAAGCAAAGATAAAATGAAAAATAAATGTTAGAGGAGGAGAGTACAGAGAGGCAATATTCCATTTACACTATTATGGAGGTTTTAATTTCCTGAAAACATTTTATATGCCAGGCAGAGACATGAGAGAATGGCAGTCACATTATCAGGCCTCTTATCAACCTTGATTTTGCTTAGCCTTACCTGAATGGATTATTTTTTCAATAGTACAGTAACTAAATTAAAAATAGAAAAAATATCCCCACTTTGGTTCAGGATAACATATGATTGTTTTTTCATTATTTCTCAATTCAGGTGAATTTTAGAATAATAAAAACATCCTCTCAAAATAATGCATTGAAACAATTTATTCTGAAACTCTCAAAGCAAAATATCAAGGAAGTATCACAAATGTCTCACTCCTACATTTTTCCCCATTTTTCCATAAAGTCTAACACCAGTCAGTGCATAGTTCTCACTGGAAAGTGAATCTTTCATTTGTTCTGCTTACTATTCATCAAAACAAATCCTGTCTCCTTCTATTGTAGTTATTTAATACACACTGAGTTGCCATTCTGCCTCTGCAGTGATAAATCCTTCATCTCCTTTTATAGTGGCTCCATAGGGGCCAGCAAGATGCAAAAAAACATTTTTTCTTTTTTTGAGAAGCACTATGAGGTCAATTTCTTGAGGGGTTTCAGGACATGGAGGCTGAGGTCACATAGGTGATGTCCACCTGGGAGTGCTGGTCAGTGGCAGTGTGTCACAGTGTCACAGAGGGGACAGCACCCCTGCCTGCCTGCCTCCCCTGGCCCTCTCTAACAGCAGAGCTGGAGGACAGGATTTATGGCTCTGCAGAGGGTTTTGCAGCATGTGACAAGGGCAGGAGAGATCCCAGCACTCTCTGACTGAGACATTGTCCCTTAGCCCACCAGTGACAGCAGGGACCCAGAAGGAACATATTCCTGACAATTTCAAATTGAACCTCAAGCCTGGACTAGTGAAAAGGTGAGCTCTCATTTAGCCACAGAGCATGGGCTGGGTTTCATCCTTATTAAAGGGATGAGAATGCAGTGGGAGCATCAGTCCCAAACGCAGCACCAGAGCTGAGTGGCCCTGCTAGATCTGATCATCTGGGAAGGGGGCAGGGAGACCCACATGCCTGCAGCTCCCCTGATTAGCCATCTTTCCAGGAATGTTTGGCACTGATGCAAACCCAGGAGCACACCTTCCCTCCAGTTTCTGTTAAATACTTCAGCTTTTCCATGGAAAGCTTTAGTATTGCATTGAATTGAAATCCACCTGGGTCCAGTCAGTACTTTACTACAAGGCTTAAGGAATCAATATATAATTTTCACCAGCATTTCTTTATCACACCTATTTTTCCCCCTTGCCCAGCCATTGTTGCTCCATTACCAACTAACAGCCTGATTGTTCTCCCTCCTACTGATTTATGTCTAGGAGCAAACATGGAAAGAGAAGTGCTTTGGAAAAGCTGTCCTTGAAGTCCCAGTCCACAATAGTTTTTTTCTTTTTTTTTTTTTTTTTTTTTTTTTTTTTTTTTTTTTTTTGAGGAGATCAGAAAAACATAAATTGCAGTATATCTTCAAAGTGTTTGGGGTTGTTTGCCACATGACTCATACCGACTTTAATGGGAGTCACATGCTAAACTCCCATGCGACACTTGGAAAGTTTCAAAGTGCCACTGCTTTGCGCAAGAGCCCCGAATGAAAAGCTACTTTTGTTTTCCTGCTCCACAGCACTGGCATTGTCCAAATCCCAGCCCTCCAGTAGTACAGTGCTGGGACAGAGTGAGAGAAATCCAGCTGGGGAGGCAGCACTTCTGCCAGGCTTCCCTGACTCCTGCCTGCCATCTCTCCCCAGCTGCCAGCACAGCAGGCAGGTGAAATCAATGCTGCATCAATGCCTAGGAAACCCTGCCAGAGCCCCCTGAAAGCAGAGACAGGCTGATGATGGGTCTGGCACTGAGATATTTACATTACCTCTCCTGTTACTGGTGCCTGTCTCTTAGCTGCCCTCTTTTTGCAGCGTTACATGTATTTTCAGTGGTGCCTGTCTCTCCCCTGGTGGTTCCCAGTAAAGCTTCTTATTATGGAACCTCGAAGTCATTGACACTATCTTGCCATCTTAAAATACAGCAATATAGCTATCATTGGGAAACAAAGGGGGAATTATATTTTTTCTTGAGAAAAGAGCTCACCTGGCAAGATGCAGGGTTCTTCCAATTTGAACAAGAAAATAGCAAAATCTCCTGCCCTTCTGCACCCTTTTTCCCTGGAACAGGTCATGTATTAGTCTGCTGTCAGGTCAAATGGCTGAGTGTGATTTAGAGGGATAAAAACCGTGTTAAAGCAAACCAAGAGCAGATTGTTCCAAGTGCACACATGGCTAATCCTTGCCTAGGACTAGGCAGCCTAGGCACTGCTGATATGAGAATCTCTCCGGGTTTCTTTGAAGTATGGGCAAGTATATTAAAGTGGGAGGAAAGCACCGACTCCTTCAGGTGGTGATTTGTGTTTATTGGCTGTGATTTTTATGAGTTGGGGAAAGAAGTAGAAATGCCAGTGTAGAGTAATTGAAATGTACAGGGTTGGTGTAAGAGTCTGTTTCACTACCAAGGGAAGGTGACAAAGCCCTTTCAGAGGAATGTTTTTCAGCATTCACTAATGTTGCTGCATAAAGGGTCCTGGTGCTAATGCTACCTTTAATGGTGTAAGTGCAAAGCTGTGAATCATCCACCTGACAATTACAGCAATACATCCTTGGCCACTCAGAGCTGGGACCCTGCAGCATTTTAAAACACTTGCTTTAAAAAGCCTTTCAGTGCTGTGGGTGGGATGAGGGATCCTACAGACAACCCCATCTGCTAGTCAGTATATCTCCCCTGGATTGCTTTGTGGGCTTCCTTACTTTTTGGGGTGTTGCCTCATCCTAATTAGGGTGGGAAGCAGAGGCCACACCAAATAACAGCTGGCTCATAGCAGTTTCCTCTGTCTGCCATTGTCAAGCCACATTTGCTAGTGAGTTATGCATGCCTTGAGCTGGGAAAGAAAAAACACATGGGATGTAAATCTGGCTGTCGAGGACCCCAGTGAGGCTCCCCAGTGCTTTCAGCAAGCCATTTATGCAAGCAGGAGCTGCAGGAGCAGGTGTCAGCAATACACCTCCAGCCTGACAGCCACAGCAGTGCTGCAGTGGCTTCCTGTGCATATGGCTATTTTTCTACCTGGAAATGTTGCATAGATAGGATTGAGGAGTTTGGGTATTTTTCCAACAGCCCAGCTGGCATTATGTCTCTGCTGCACATCCAGAAATGCCGGACAGAGGGCCGCTGGCCTTGCAAATAAATCATCTCTGCGTGCACGTGCCATGAGGCCAGCGTGGCTGGGATGTTTATCACAGGCTCTCTCTCCCAGCCTGCAGATGGCCTGGACAGATGCACTAAATCAGCCCCATCCTGACGGGCCGTGCAGCACATCTGGGAAGCGCATGCTGGGAAGGCCAGCCCAGAAGTGCTCCCTCCCCCGGGGCTGCACACAGGCAGCCCTCCCCACGCTGCTGGCCTTCCTGGCCCAGCATGCACAGTCTCACCCTGCAGGGAAGCTGAGAGGAGGCTGGAAATCTCTTCATCTGTTTTATTTTCCAGCAAGCGTTTCTTCAGCCATTTCTCTTCTCTCAGCAAAGCAGGAAAATGAGAGAGGTGCTGGCAGAGTCTGGGAGCATCCCTGGGTGCTCTGCCCAGGCCCCACACTGCATCCCCCCAGGCAGTGCTAAAGGACCACCCATTGCACCCCCTGCTTTCTCCTTCCTCATCCCCTAAAGTTTGGAGAGACTGTCTAAAGAACAGTTTAATCAGCCCTGTGTGGAAAGAGGGCTGGCATAAAACCTGTCCCATCTGGAGATGTGTGTCTCAAAATCAAGATGGGGGGAGGAAGGGAATTGGGGGAATGGGGGGCAGCAGGGAGAAAGGGGGTGGGTTTGCAATTGTCCACTATGACAGGTGCCAGGGCAAGAGCAGTGCCCTGAGGGGCAAAGTCTGGAGGTGGGGTGGGTGCTGCCCTGGGATCCCCTCTGCACAGGGACCTGAGACAACACCCTGAAGCCATGCCAGGCACCTGTCAGCTTTCCCCACTGTGTGAAAGCACAAATTGCAGTAATGCCTTCAACTGGTGAGCCTGTGAGCCCTTGGCTGCACCAGAATCCCAGACAGGACATGAGGATGTCTCTTCAGTCCTGTGGCCAAACCTTCTGAAGGTACAGCTCAATATGGGCAGCATTTGCTTGTATGATTGGTTTCTCTTTATTTCTTCCTTCACATTCTTTTCTGGGAAATAGTCTGCCTGACCTTGACAGCCGGCTAAAAAATTTGGTTGCACGGTTTCTTGGCACAATGTGCAGAATTTGTCTGAAGCAGACTGTTTCATAGAAAACATTGACTATTGCCACTAAGTTTTTTGGGAGGGAAATGTTGAGACATTTGGAAAAAGTACAACTATTTGTGGTCAATTGTCAGTCCTCTGGCCGTGCTGAAGCCTCCCCCTACAAGGCAATTATTTTAAATACCAGAACATGCAAAATACTTGGATAGTCAAAACAAAATCATCAGTGGTCTCCAAGGAAAATGGTTTCAATGTTTCAGAAAATTTTATAGGCAATTCACAATATTCATCAGTTTATAAATTTTTACATTATGTCAAAGTTGTGCTCAAATAAAAAATATTAGCATAACAACTGAGGGATATCAAATGAAATCAGATGTTGGGGGCTTCTCTTTGTTCTTCACTATAGTTTTAGAGTACTTGATTTCACAGCATACAGTGCATCTCTGCATACAAGTGAGAGAACTATCATAGCTCTGTGTGTGTATATGTTATCAGAATCATAGCCAGATTTAGGAAATAAGAGGCAAGAAAGGGACCTCAACCCAGCCAAGGGGAAGACAGGCACACTGTATTGCTCATTTTGTTGAAAGATTGGAAGAAATTAATGCTTTGAGTAAGATAGTGAAAGTCCCATCAGCAACTAGATTATTATTATTATTATTATTATTATTATTATTATTATTATTATTATAGAACCTGCTGCACGAACAACCTACTAATGTCTTCTTCTTAGAGGGGCCTAATGAGTTAGGAAGTGCTTTGTTTTCTGGATTAATGAATATTCATTAATGAAAGAAGGCTTCAGTAGAAAAGGCTGAGTTCATTCTGGAGTACAGGATCCCAATGGTGGGATTGCAGTTCTAGGGGATGGGCTGAATCCTCTCAGGCAGACACTGGATGTGAGGATGAGTTTGAAGTTTTGTGAATCCAGCTTTTGCTCCCTCAGCTTTTGTGAAATGAACAAAAATCAGCATTTTCTATTTTAGGTTGTTTTACTGAAACTGAAAATTATCTTTGAAAAATGAAAAGCCTACAGCGCTTTTCAACATATTTCCTTTTAAAGATGCTAACTGGTTTCTTCTCCCATTTAAGTCTGTTTTGGTGTCCAGATACAAACTGGGAATCTATTACATCCAAGCCTACAGTTTGATGACCAGGTATTTCATTAGCGTGGAATAAATGGAGAGAAGAAGTCATTACTCTTCTCTTGGTCATACCTGGTATCCTCCAAGGAGGTATTTACATGTGAGAGAAGTTCATTGGCTTAGCTGGGATGTTTATTACTGTCCTCTGTATAATAAAGCCATCAGTCAGGATGGAAAGAGGCTAGGGAGAAGGGAGAGCCAAATCATTGCAAGAGAATTTATGTGTAGATGGTTTGATATTGCTTTCCTTTTATTTTTAAATGTGGATTGGAGTATGAGGTCCAATAAGATATACAGCTCTGTAGCCATACACATGTGTTGTTATAATGCAGCCTTTCATTCAAAAAGGCTGGCAATGCTTAGGGTGGCAGATTTATTGTGTGTACTGCAGGTTAAGGATCATAGGTCATTTTGCAAATATCCTTTTCAGGTGTCTGTAAATTCCTGCAAAAACACACACAAAGTGCAAGAACACTCAGAAGAGTTATTTTTTATTACTTCCCTCACTCAGAGCCCAAATGAAAACAAGATAAACATGCCCTTACTGGGAACACTGGGAGTGACTTGGCCTCTCAAAGGTGGGAGTCCTCTGCTGTCCTAGATGGCTGCAGCACCAAAAATTATCATCTCTTCCCTGCATGTTGGCCTCTGTTTCATTTCACAAGATGCCAGAGCAGACCATAAACATCCTCACTCATGAGAAAAGTCAGCTTTTAACTCCTGCTCAGACCATGTACCTTCACAGAGGTAGCACAACCACCCCAACCACCTTTTGAAAGGCTGCCCTGGCCCCACTTCCCACTCATCCAGTCCTTAATGGGATGCTTAACTGTATCCAGCCTGAATTTTAAATCATTGTTGATTGCTTATGCAGATGATCAGGCAGTAGCTGATGTGGGGCCAGGCACGCAGGGCTGG
Source organism: Zonotrichia leucophrys gambelii (assembly GCF_028769735.1). NCBI lineage: Eukaryota > Metazoa > Chordata > Aves > Passeriformes > Passerellidae > Zonotrichia > Zonotrichia leucophrys. The sequence goes on along the minus strand of NC_088169.1, from coordinate 16,957,477 downwards.
CCATCAGCATGGTTCTGAGGAGAGCTGCCAGCCCCCGTGCAGAGGGGTCCCCCACATCCCCAGGGTGCCTTGGTCACCAGCACTGCAGGGTCTCTGCTCAAAGAGCTTCCCTGCTGCTGGCCAAAGCCACCCTGCTGCCTTGCCAGCCCTGGCAACAATGGGGGCTCGTTGTGGTGCCAGCTGCCTCCAATTTCACCAACTGGGGGCCAAAGGTGCTGCAATAAGTCACATGCTGCCCCCTTCCCTCAGGGGAGAAAGGCTCAGAGCCACGCTGAGCTTTTATGGGCTCCCCTGCTGCAGGTGGGCAACTCCCACTGGAATTTCCATTGCAATTCCCTTTGCAATTGTCAGTGTGATTTCCAGTGCAATTCCCAGAACATTTCCCAGTTCAATTTCCACTGTGATTGCAATTCCCTTTGCAACTCCCAGTGCACTTCTCTCTGTGATTCCTTTTGCAATCCCCACCAGGACCCCAGGGCTGGCCCTGCTGGTCCATCACTGAGCATGGGTTTTATCTCAAGGCCCGTGGCAGTGGCCAGCCCTGAGAGATGAAAAGGACCCGATGACTAATTTTTCTCCCTAATGTAAGATCTGGCAGCCAAGTTAGCCAGGGGCATTAGTGGCATAACATGAATAATAGTTTCTGACAGAAGGAGGTCACACAGCCCATTTCGGTCTGTCCACCTACGTGGAGGAAAGAAGCATGACGAGGCAGGAACACTAAGTTCTTGTTGAGTTTTCTGACTGTTCACTGTGCTACTGGAGATCCTCTGGCACCCATTCAAGCTTCATTGCATGTTAATTACTGTGGCTGGTAAGACTTCCTTTTTTTAACCAAGAAAAGGAGTATTTTGCTGACACGATGCCTCAGTGCCCTTCCAATACAGATTTTGGGTGGAATTGTGGAAAGTCTCCTTTTTCTGTGAAAACAATGTCATCTTACTCAGTGGCATGGCTCTGTATTCACCAGAAGCAATGGCTTTGATCAATTAATTGCATTAACCATCAGTTTGATAAGGTAATTCACACAAATAAAAGAAAGTCAGGTTGAGCACTTCAGCACCAAGTTATGCATTCTGAAAATACGTGGGGTTTTGTTTCTCCTTACCAGTCAATATGGCATTCTTTTTCCTGGATGTTTATGTCTTAACTAAATCTCATCAAACTCAACAGGGAAAGCTTGCCTGGCCTGGGAAGGTATTTGTTGTGACCTGATGAAGATGATCCTAAGGTGCTATCAGGTGGTATTCTCAGTATTCTCACATGCAAATTTATCTGTCTGCACTGATACTGTGGTGACTTGGAAAATAACATTTTGATTATCAAAATCAATATTTTGGCCAGATGGGACCCTCTTGCCTTGACCCAGGGCCCTGGTAGATGCTGTGCCCTCCCTAAGGTGGCTCTTGGCTTGGTGCTGCAGCACAGCATTTCTTCCCCCTCCTTTCTATGCTACACCTGGGAAAGAGACCCTTTTCTTGATCTTTCATGTGTGGCTTTCATTACTGCACTTGCTGTTTGTGTTCATTTGTGCCATGCTCCATTCCACAAGCCTGTTTTTCTTTTGCTCCAGGGTTATTTGGCTGTGTTTAACTGTACAACTCTCTTGTTATATTGTATTGGCTTGTCACTCTAATGGGATTTTATCACAATCAGTGACACCTCCCAGTATCCTAGATTTTTATGTGACTGTGTTAAACACTTCCTTTCTAAGGTGAAGAGCTGCAGACATGACTCAGGGCTCATTATTTAAAGCATATATGAAGAGAGATGGAGATTTTCTTCCATATAGAATTTTTTAAAAATAAGCTAAAAATATCCAACACTAATTTGAAGAAGGTGTTGCACACATTTTTTCATAACACCTTGTCTACATTGAAAGGGTTAAAACCCAATACATAAGGCTTCCCTTAGCACTCAGGTCCTGTTGTTTGAGTTGCAGGGAAAGCGGTGCATATCTTTCACCATCCTTCAGCCTTCTTCCCTCAATTCTGTGCTTGGGCAGCAGAGGTCAAGGATGTGGCTGGGAGGCTGCAAAGGGCAGTTTCATAACATGAACAGGCCCTGTGAGCACAGGCCTCCTTCCCTTTTGCTCTAAAACACTGGCTTTTTACAGTGCTGTAACGTAAATTGGAAGCTTTTTTGGTAGTATTGGATACTAATGGCAGCACAACATTCAGAAGAGTGGAAAAATGTCAGTGGAGAGATGCACTTCAATCCTCATCACTAACACTTCATATTTCAGAGTAGTCCTAAGAGCACTGGTAATGCTAATATTAGAATTAATACACTTCATTCAAAATGAATCTTTATTTCAAAAGGAAAATCCATGCTGAAGCCAAGTTTTGAGATGTCAAATTTTGTAGCTGTTTCCACTTCTACCACAGTTAGAGAAACACATTACAATGAAGTTTTTGAAATGACCTGCAGAGTTCAGGTTCCTGGAGTCTTGCTGCGATTCAAAATCTCCAGACTCTTTTAGAAATCACCCTTTATTTGCTACCCCACTGTCTTCACTCAAGCAAAAATGCACTTCATTCATTTCTTTGCAACTGATCCTTATTTAATTTGGCAAAGAGGAAAGCACAAGTTGGTTCAACTTGTTTGAAAGTGATGCAGCATTTGCTCAGTGTCTGCACTGAGCCGTGTCCTTGAATTTGCTTTGTCTGATCATCAGCCATTTTTCAGCCCAACTGTACTTCTGGCACAGCCAAGTTGGGCTGGGAATGAGCAAAGCCAAGGGAAGATCATGTCTCTATCAAGCAAAATGCCTGGTTCCCTAGCTACAGACAAGGATGTGCCAGAAACCCCAGCTTAAGTGAGAATTTTGTGCTAAGCACTAAGGTCACCATGACCTTCACAAAGATTACTTCATGCATTTTTATTTCAGTAGGTGTCAACAACCGTGCTGAGATAGCTTGGTTTGTGCTGCAGCCTGAAAAGGGTAGGGGAAATTAGACACTTTGCATTGGCTGGGATTTTAAATGGAAAAGTCGTGCTCTCTTTTTGTTTGCTCAGCCTAATACAAACCTGCTTTTGCTTTTATCTTATCATGACATTCAAATTCAGAAGCAGAGCACAGGAGCTCAGCAGGGCAGCACTGACTCCAAGGCAGACCTCTATCTGCGACCTTTTGAGCCTGCCCTTTTGCTGCTACCTCTTGGTTTTGTTTAATACAAACTAACCCCACCAAGGCACCTGCAGCAGCCCAACCAGACCACAGCTTTGTCCCTGAGCTGGGACAGCTTTGTCCCTGTGCTGGGCACCCCAGCCCAGCCCACCTGGCCGAGCATTCCCTCCTCCACCGGTCCTTGCCCTGGGGACTGGCATGCAGGTTCCCCCTCAGTGATCTGAGTCCTCTGTGGGACAGATTGGGCATGAAAATAAAATCATGAACAGGAAGAATAATATTTCATCAAAAAGGTTGGTTGGCAGAAGGTTCAGCCTCCCAAATCAGCTTGAGCCACAAATCATGTCCCTGAGCTGCACAGAAATACCTGCCTCTACCTGGCCTGCAGTTGCAATAACCCAAAAAGGTATAAGTGTGCTGTAATAGTTTCAGAAAGCAAGCAGGAAGCATTTCTATCAAGCACAATTGCAATAAATGAACATTATTTGTGAGCATTAACTCTTTCCAAGCTGTTTGATTTCCCCTTGCTGTCCTGCCTTTCAAAACTATCTGTCCTCAGTGCCTAAGTATAACTGGACAGCAGTAAAACAGGTAATGGTATTAAAAAACATAATCAAAATGTTTTAATGTGAAATGTTGCACATATTGTGTAAAGAATTTCTAGGAACAACACCTGTACTGCTTCAAACAGAACTGCATAAGTCATGGTTTTTCTTGTGTTTGCCCTGCTCTGTGCTTACACAGCACTTTTTTTTTGGCATGGGCATTTATGGAAATTGCATTCAAAGATGTGCCTAAGGACTAGGGAAAAATGAATCTTACAGGAATGGTAATTCCTGCTGAAATATCAGTGTGGCAGGAATCAGGAGATCAGAAATGGTGTCCTACAGTTCTGGGTAATGATGACCACGTTGCAGCTTTCAAATATTGAACACCTGTAGAACAGTTTTAGGAATCAATTGAGCCTCTGAATTTAAGATTTGCAATGTCGTTCAGATAATCAAGTATATCTGGAGGACCTGCAGCCCTCTCTTTCACTATCCACATGTAGCAACAGAAGACAGTCCATGAAATTATTCATTGCCAGCCACCCACTCTTCTCCACTCCTAAGGGTCTGTTTCATCTGGAAGTAACTCTCTCTGACTGCATCCTCTTCTCATGTGTGTCTGGATTTTCCCTTCATAAAACAATACTCTTCAGCACTAGACACACTATCATTGCACTATATCTCTTGACTGACTTTTGGTACCGGAATTTAAACTAAGGGTTTGTTAATCATGCACAGATATTATTAAAACAAACTCATATCCCCAGGTTTTTTAAAAAGATAAACAGCATGAATTCAAGTATTATAACATGCAGCAGAGAGGTGGATCTGGACACTGAAATTGTAATATGACATTTTCCTGTTCTGCCATTATTACCACAAATTCATCTTGCACTTAGTGAAAACTGACTACTCTGTGAAATTGCTGTCTCCTATCAGCCCTGTTTCTCATAGGTTATTGAGCTCAGCCCTGGCTCAGATGCAATTTGATTCCTCTAAAAGTGAGATTGTCTGTGCAGTCACTTCTAGGTGAATTCAAAGTCTCTGTATTTATGGGGAGAGCTGGCAGAAAAACATTAAAAATTTGCGTTTTCTACACCTCTGGTAAGAAATCAAAAGAACTTTGGTCTACATTATCTATCAGTAATATTTTTTGTGACGAAATATTCATAATTTTTTTCTCTCCTTCCTATCTCCTTGCTAGTCTTAAATGACCAGAATGAAGCTGCTGCTTTGCAAACCCACAGGCAGAGTATTGCTTGCAAGCATTGGGCATGATAGCTCTGGGGTTAGGGCAGGCTGCGCCCTTAGGACATCCCAGTATGTTTCTGTTCATTTTTTCTTGCATATTTCTTATTGTAGCATCTTCCTGCTGCCTCTTGGACATGAATACTGACAGTAATTCCGATGAGTTAACGTCACCCTCTGTGATGCAAGTAGCTCAGGTGAAGTTTTAGTGTTGGATTTTGGCAGTGTTGGGTTAATGGTTGGACTTGATGATCTTAGAGGACTTTGTAAAGCTGATTAATTCTGTGATTCTGTGTTCATCATATGCACCAGGCCCACTCAGAGAGAAGAAAAATTGGTCTTTTACACTGGTTTTTATCCCTCTCATGCCAGCTCTATAGTAGTTGCTGTTAAAGACACATATGCTTGAAAAACTGTACTCTTATCCAAATACTCCTACTTTCTTTTTCATCTAATATAAAGTAATTTTATCTTTTCTTCTTAAAATTAGTCCCAGTGATACTTCATCTGGGCTTCCAGGTTCCTCATGCCTTTCTCCCTGTCTACTCATCCATCTGTTCCATAGTTCTTTCATCTCATTATCTGTGTTTCCTTATGAACTTCTAACTTAGGACATTTGCCTGGAAAAAGTTGAGGCTTTGACCCTCTGTGTGTTACTAATATTATTACTTAGTACAAATACAATGTAATAATACCTTGCAGTAATATGATGAGCCAAGGCCCCCTTTGCCCTCCAGAGCGTATTTTCTCTGCTGTCTTCATTTGTTTGGTCTTAACTCAGAAAACTTCTGGGCTTTCTTTGGGCTAGCTAAGGACCAGATGGAAGGAAGCTCCCTGGTCATAGTTCCTCTTGGTCTCAGCAGCCCTAGGCCTGTGAGGGGCTGAAGCTGTCACCCTCTCCCCTGGGATGTCCCCAGATGTCATGGTCCAAAGCTCTGTCTAACCTCTCAAAAGACACAGCCTGGGAAAAGCTGCCTCACAGTTCACCATCTCCTTCCAGCCAGCCATGGAGGTCATCCTGTACTTACCTATGTGCTAATATTTTTTTCCTGATATCACCTCTGCTTATTCCAAATTTGCTTCCAGACTAGGATGCTGTGCCAGTTCCCCTCCCAGGAGGAGTCCCTGGAGGCACTGATCCACCTCCCACCCATCTTTACTTGCCTGCAGCCCAGATACCAGACAGGGAAAGCAAGTGAGTTACACAGGGAGAAGCAGAGCAGAAATTGCACAGTTTCAGACACCAGGAAAGACAAAATTAATGAACACATGCACACAAAACCTGCCAATAAAGCATGGGCTAGTCCATGCCACTTCCACCACCCCAGACATTCCCCTTTGAAATTACACCCTCTCTCCCTTCAGCCCTTCACCCCGCAGCACTCTGATTTCTATGACATTAACACTGTATTGCTTTACATTTAGGACATTGAGGTTGCAGAAAGTGCTTTGTACCATGAAGAAGTTATCTCCACTTGACTGAAAGCTTTCTGCAACTACATATTGCATCCAGTGTTTGCAGTCACTGATCCATTATTTGTAAGAGGGACAAATCCTACCCTTTGCTTTTCGGCTGGCTGAAGATTTAACCTCCCCTCATTGAAAGAAAGCAGACAGCGTGAAAGATTTCCAACAATTTTCTGTTTTTATTTTTTTATTGTTGTTATTATTATTACTATCCTTATTGTTGTCTTTTTGCATCTGCTCTAGCTGGGACATGTAGAGCTTGTGAAGCCAACACCACTCAGCACGGATGAGTTATTTTTGCAGTGATGCTGCAAGAGAGGTGAAGCATCTATTCCCTCTATCCTATTTCATTAAAAGGCAGTGCATTTTATGACTTCTCCACTCCAGCTGCAATGATTCAGTGCCGGGTGCTGGAGCTTATTCCCCTCTCTGCTTTACCTGCAGAAGCGAACCAGCACTGATCTGCAGAAGTCACAGGTAGGATGTTAATCAAAACCATAGGGAGCCAAAAGTAGTTCCTGAAGCAGGAAACTGTTTGAAGAATTAAGATGATCATTATTTTACCTATGCATTTAGTAAACCCACCTACATCAGATGATATGGGAAAGAGGAAAAGAGTGTTATGTAATCAAGTCTAATGTTAATGGCAGTTTTCCATAAAATCATAAGTTCTCTTGGGGTCAGTTGCTATCCCTTTCTCTGCAAAGGCTAGTTGCTAAGTGAATGAAAAATATTCATTTTCCATTATAGGTTAAAGCATACATGTGTGTGTACATGTGCATTTAAATGTGTTGCAAGTATGCATGTACAGAAAGCCATAATTTTTTACAAATGTATCTTTCCTAAGACTACTAAATACCCTGGTGTGAGATGAAATATTTTCTTTAAATGATCATAAAAGGTGTTTCTAAAATGTCACCACTTATATAATTTTCCCAGCTTGCCCCACAGTTCACTTCAGACTGAAACTAATTTAAATTACTTTGTAGCTCCCAGCAATAAAAGGAATTTAGTAATTTGCAGTTCATTTGCCCTTGCTATTCTTGGAATCGGTATTTGAGGTTGTCCAATCCTTTGCATTAGGAAATGTGTGGAGTGTGAGTAGCAGTCATGTCATGCCTGGCAGATTTTGCCAAGGAAACTATTGGGTTTTGCAGCTTTGAAATTCTGGGGATAATTGACGTGTGCTCCATTACCACAGAATAGCTGTGATCCTCGGCAGTGCCTGGCTGTGGATGAGTTTAGTGAACATTGTATTTCCCAAGTGGTGGTTAAGCTAACTTAATTAGGGAAGTGCCTTTATCCCAGCCCAGACAAAGGCTGCCCTTGATGGAGCACTGTTGAGAAAACAGCTCTGAGGTGAAGGCCTTATGAACCAGACATGCAGAGGTGTCTCCTCCCTGGCCTTGAGCCTCTGGTGGAGATGAAATCTTGGGGGGAGGAAATAAAAAGTTAAAGAATGACCTTTCTAACTTCCCAGATGCTAACCAAACATGACCCAAGCCTAAGCAGATCTCTTGACCTGGGGAGGACTCTCCAAGAGGGAAGTGTAGGAGTCCCCTTGGGAGCCCCAACACTCCCAGCCTGCAGGCTGGCAGGAAGGAAATTGGGGAGCCAGGCAAGCCCCCCACAGCATCCCTGAGACTGCCCATGGTGCCTCATTGAACCAGGGAGTCTGAGGCTGCCAAGTGTCCTTCCCATGCTGACCCCCCAGGGCAGGCTCAGACAACAGGCGCACCAGCCCAGCAGATTTAGATGCCCTCTGGGGTGGAAGCTGTGTTGTTCAGGGCACCATCAGCTCAGCTCTGCTCTGCTCTACTCCCCAGGGAACACACACCACCACCACTGGAGCCCTGAGCATCCACCACCACCACATCATTATTAGCACTGGGCCTTGCACAAATAACGAGAGAGGACAGCACTCTCATCTCAGAATCCGGCTCCAGTGCTACTGAAAGGGAGGAGATAAAACACTACCATACAAATGAGACCTTACACTAATGGCGGCAAACAAACAAGTGATGTACATAAACAGCATTAGAGAGAAAGCATGGCTCTGGATATATCAGCTACTTCTGCCTGTGCTGTAGGGTTCTTTCCATTCTCTCTCTTATTTATTCAGTGTAAAATCATGGGAGGGAAATATGTGTGTAAGGAGCTGTTATCATATTGGGGTTTGTTTTAAAAGTGAAGTCTCTTACCCAGCCTGGAAAGAGCTTTGTACTCTCAGAACTCCCTGATGTTATCAGAATACAAAATTCTGTATTCTTACTGTCTCCATAAAACAAATAAACAAGTTTTTTTCTCCATTAGCCTTAAACATATTTTGTTACACTAGTTGCTCTCAAGTCTTAACTCTCAGCAAAGGACTGAACATGCCAGTCCTCTCTGCCTGTGCCAAGCACAGGAGCAGGAGGTGAAGGCTGCAGGAGTCAGCAGTGCAGAGCACTTTGAGTGTCTCATCCATGCCATTGCTCAGTCTGACAAACACCCTAGAGCTCTACCCACTTTCTCATTATCAAGAGAAACCAGTTCCTCCATGGGAATTTGGATCTGTGCTTTCAGTTCAGTTGCTAACCTGACAGCTTTCTATGTCCTACAGCACTGATAACCTGCACATTTGGGCTTCTGAGCATGAGGCTTAGTCCTGTGGATTGAATGCACCCCTTTTTGATAACCACACATGCAGAGAAATATTATGAGTGGGATGGAGGTAGCAAAAAAATCTGTGGAAAGAAGTTAAGCACTGGCTTGAAGATGTTTTCCTGGAGAAAGACATGTAATGCAATGTAATTTTTGCTTTTAGGTGAATTTAAAGCAAATAAAGCTGCCATTCTTCCTGCATTTTTTCACCTTTTTTTTCAGTTTCCCTCTCAAGAGCTCTCACAGGTCTGGGAGTTTCTGTGCTGCCCATCAGCAGCCATTCCTGAGTGTCCAGCATGTCCCTCAAGTTACTGGAAACCATAGGCTTTACCTTCCCATTGAGCAAAGGTAACTTGGGACCAAGGCTTCAAGCAAACAAGAAATGGCATTAAAACAACTGTTGTGGATTGTTTTAATTTAATTTTCCCCAAAACAACCCAGCAGCAACATATGGCTCTCAGTGAGATCTTGCTATTACACAGTTTGGCAGCTGGGCTGACCGAGACACGAGAAGATCAGGCACTTTGCAAAAGTACTCTGTGTGTGTGTCATCATCTCAGACTGGGGAAGAAAAACCAAGCTCTGGACCCAGTTTCTTCTGTGTATTGCTCTTGGCTCCCAGGACTTAGCCCTTGGGAGGGATCCCAGCTACAGAAAATGCAAATAAGATCTTGCCACAGATAGAAGAGAGCTTCAGGGACCAAAGATAGTGAGTTTTATCAGCACTGCCATTTCCATAATAAGTAATAAATGTACTAGCTCACGACGAGACTGTGATAAGGACTATGTGGGATATTTTCCAGTTATGTGGAATATAAGACTGTAAGTAATTATTGAATCATCCAGTCCAGCTTCCTGGAAGTCATCAGCTACTGCACCCTGAAAATGTACATCAAACTGGAAATCCTGGTGAGGTCAGAGGGCTCAGACCTTAAGAACAAAGCCTGTGTTATGGGCAGAGTCCCCTGCTTCAAGTGCCCTGGTACTACACACCCCAGGGATGCTCCCAGCTGAACCAGCTTCAGTCTTCAGGGCACAGCTGAGGGCTTGGCTTTAATTTGGTCTGCTCTTCTAGCAGACCAATTTGTTTTTGTTTTCTCCTGTCCTGAAAGAAATTTGTTCCCAGCTCATCATGTTGTCCCCACTTGTGCTTACAGGCCTGGGCACAGCTGTGGTTACCAGAGCAAAGTCAGTGTTCAGTAAGAAACCTGAGAGGAAAACTCATTTTGGTGATGCGCTCTGAATTTCAAGGGAATTATACCCCGGCTAAGAGGAAAGGTTTCTTTTACTGTCTGACTCCAGTGCTTTCACAGAAATGGAGCCAGTTAAACAAGTACCCTGTGGGGTCATCTGCTTGGATTACATGCTCAGCTTACCCTGGTAATGTGTCTTGGCAGATAAGTATCTGATCATCTTTAGCTGGACAGCTTCTAGTTGCACAGCAAACTACCTTGCCAAGTATGTTTTACATGACGCTGACACATCCTTTGCCATTACATGTACTTTGTATTAAAGTTCCTCTTTGCTGCCTTGAGCATATCCTGCATGCTGATTCCCTCAGTAAACCCCTGTGCACCCAGGTGTCTCTCACACCCCTGAAAATCAGTGGGTAAGGGATTTGAGCACAATGTGGCACAGAGGAGGAGGTAGGATGAAAAAGGGACCAGGGGCTCCTGATGCTGAGCCACACAAGTTGCCTTCCCCCCTTTGACTCACCATGTGCCATGGTCTGGAAAAATCACTTATAAATTATTTTCCTTCTTAGGCAGATGGGCAGAGATGCAAGTGGCCTCTTTAAGACAGGTGCTGACTGCTGCCTTCTCTTTATTTATGGTGACATATATGACACCTCACCCTGCACACCCCTGAGCTCTGCTGAGGTCAAGCCAAAAGGCACACATGCCCTCATGCCTCCCTGCATCGCATACAAAAAAAATAAACACTTCACAGAAAATAGTATACCTTGTTCTTTGATGCTGAATTGGTAGCTGTGGCAGGAAAAATATCTATTTCATTAATTCAGTGCCAGGGTGACAGGTGCCAAGGAGCACAGGCGAAGATGAGATTGGGTTTCTGACAGAGAAATCCAGAAGCTGCTTACTGTATGGATGACTATGAGAGATCCTGGTGGTTAAGGTCTCATGGCAGTCAGTGTACACCTAGTGAATACCTCTGTGGAGCCCAGTGGTGTATTCAGCTGCTGAAATGTGGCTGTTTCTGCACAGGCTTCTAAGGTCAGTAGTGCTGTGTTGTGTTCTGCAGGCACCTGGAGCCACTGGAGATGCAGCAGGACATCCCAACAAGTATCCATGGTCACTGCTTTCCTCGGACCTTCTGGCAGAGCACCCAGCCCAGCAGAGCCCACTGAGAATCCCCAGTGGCACCAAAAGAGCAGCCACTGCACACATCCTGTGTCTCACATTGAGGGCCTGGCCTCAAGTGTGCACGCATTGCCTCAGCCACCACAGCTTGTTTCTAAGGAATGAGATTTCCTAAGACTATTGAGCTTTTGCTCAGAGACTGCCACTTGACCTCTAAACAGTATTCTTGTGTTGGCATGTTAAACACTGCAGGAGAAAAATATTCATGAAAGACCTTTCCTGACAGATGGTTTCCTTATTCAGAAATCTGCCTTGTAACTCAGAGTCTGAGTACTGCAAAGCTGAGGCTTACATTTGCACACCATGACTTCTCCTACATCACTGAATGGTAGGTGATTTTTTGTGTGAATTTTTAATAAAGCCCTACCACAGAAAAAGCAAATCTATTTGCTGTCTGTGTAATTTCTGCCCTTACCTCAGGTTGGGCAGTAGGGACCAGTAAGAGCTGCTTGCTTTTCCTGCTCCAATTAACTTTCAGGTTTTAATGAGCTAGTTCTTGAGCTCGCTCAGTCATTGCAAGGTTATAAGGATTAAAAGAATTACAAGACATTTGTGGTCTCGACTGTTGGTGCTGTTATTTTAAAGCTTGCTTTAATATCACCTCTGATATCACTTGGGCTCTTTCTCAGGCTGGGAGAGGCTGGGGGAATTGTGCTGCTCTCAGATCTGGTAGCTGCCAGTGAGACCTCCAGTGTCACCCCCTTCCACTCTCACTTTCTTGTGGTTTCCCCCTGCACAATGCTGAAATACAGCGTTTTGTTACCTATCAGAGTGTCATGCTCAGTGATATTGTGAAGCTATTAAATTGTGCTGGATCATCCTTTGTGAAGAAGAGGATGTTGACAGAGCGGAAGCCCCATCCTTCAGCTATTATCTGGTGTTCAGTGTCCTCCAATTAGTATGCACAATAAATCTAGTCCAAGACCCCCCACTGCTTTATGTAATTTCCATATTAACCTCACTGCTTCTCAACGTGTTCCTATTATTAAGCCATTTAAAGACTTCCCTTAATTCACTTACCAGAGCTATGTCTCATTTTCTTTTTTTCATCTGTTTGCATACATTTCCAAAGGTTCACTTGACATGACGTCTGCTGTTATTGGTTAATTTTTTTAATTAAAGATTATTTCCAGTATACTTTCTTTACACCATCCTCCTTACATGTGTTATCCTCCTCATCTCTGTCAGATTGCAATGGCTGGATTGAGAACTGATTGATTGTCATTTCATGTGCTCAAAAAGCCAACCCTTTAAGGCTGCCTTGGCAATTCTCAGGCTAAAATTGAGTTTTGTGACAGTTCTGCTCAATGTAAAATGTAAAGTTTTTCTGGTGTTGCATTGTATAATCTCCTCTGCTGTTCTCCCTCTCCATGGGGTCTGGCAGGAAATAGTCAGGAGTGTGCTCCTTTCAATACACAGCCTCAAAGGCCAGTGGTTCTTAGCTCACTGGATTAGTTGGGGATACAGATCCAAAGATGAAGCATAGGTTTTCAGGTCAAGGAAGGTTTAAAATTACTTGTTTAACTATAACTAAACTATACCTGTAACTGTGATAGTTGAGAAAAACACTGATGGAAGTGCCAGAGATTAACCACTGGGTTTTTTGTAGAGGTTGGGTTTTATTTACAGTGGTATTTTGGTAGTATGGTGGTATCTCTGAGTTGTTTTAAGTGAAAACATAGAGTTGGACTTGCACAGTCTGGAGAAGAGACAGCTTTGGGAGGTCCCAACAGCTGCCCAGTGCCAGCAGGAAGGTCATCAGCGTGGAGCCAGGGGTCTGTGCTGGGTGTGGTGGGAGAGCAGAGGTTGAACAAGAGACTCAGGCTGGTGTGAGGGGATGTCAGGCAGTGGAGCAAGTTGCCTCACAAACTTGTTCTGGCTCCAGTCATGAAGGTTTTGAAAACCAAGTCCTGAGCAGTCTGGTGATGATCCCAGAGCTAATCTGGGGTAGGCAGTTCTGGAGGTCTGTGCCAGACTGAGTTACTATTCCATGGCCTCATGAGATATTAAACACTTGGTTCAAGTGGGATCCAGACACCAGGCAGGTCACTTGCTGCAGTTCCAAGACAGTAAGGACAGTGAGTAGGCAGGTAGCTCTCATCTCTCAGCATCCATTCCGTCCCTGGCTCCACGTACGCAAGCAGGGGATGAGGAGGCAGCAGTGTGTTACCAGACACTGAAAGATGCCTGGAGCCCCCTGAGCACACCTGCTTGGCTGAGGGGCTGAACCCCAATGGCTTGTTTATGACAGGCCATGGGAAAGATCTTCCCCAAGGTGGGCTGTGGAGGAAAAACAGGAAATAATGCTCTCCTGTCTCTCTTTTCTGCAAGGACTGGAAAGTTGTTTCATTGTATATAGTGGTAGCTTGTGCGTAAGAGGGAATGTCCTTTTGCCTCTTCCTTTCTCAGCCGCCTTTCTACAAGACCGTGTAGCTTTTCAATATATCATATATTTTAAAAGCTGTGAAAAACCACAAAGAGGGAAAAATAATTGGAAAATAAACCCTGTGTCAAATTCCCCCCACATTCTGAGCACTTTAATGTGAAAATGTTCAAAAATATTAAAGTAAGGGAGACCATGATTAAAGGTTTATAGGAAAGGTATATAAAAGATAAATTATATATCTTCTTCCATTTTATCATTTCTGGCAGAGGAATGAGGAACCAGGAATATTTATACAATCCTCCACCTCTCTCCTTTCAGGGCAGGCTGGGTACTAAGCCATTGCTGTATATCCAGTGTGTGAAACCCCTGCATTTTGCTGTCCAGAGCTCAAGAAATACCCTTTATTCTCTTCATAAGTAAAAAACCTGATTTTGTTACTAATTAAACTATTCTTAAGGCAAGGAATACAATGCAACACCAGTGAAAAGCCATTTATGTGGACTTCCGCATCCTAATCTAAACTCTCATATCAGAGGTGATTTTGAAATCCCATATCAGAAGGTGGAGAGCAGTGGACATGGGTTTCATTGTGCTCTCAGTTTTCAAGAAATGTCCTGGTTTGTTTGAATTTGAGACATCTGGGGAAAGGGTTTCACAAATCTTGAACAGGAAAGTAGCACCTTTCCTCCATCCAGGGATGCTCTGAAGACCTTGAAGTTATCCCAGAGCCCAGGGCTGGGAGGTGCTCCTGCCACTTCTCCCCATTGTCACCCAGATGTGGGCTCTGGTTTTCATGGGCTTGCTTGGAAACAGCTGCAGAAATACCAAAATGTGTCATTTCTCATCCAGCCCCTTCTTGCACACGGCTCCACACCCACAGCTCCCCACCCACAGCCTGGAGCATGCAAAGCAAACGGCCACGATGGCATTGGCTTAGTTAGACTGAACAACCCTCCCAGCCACAAAACAGAAAACTAACCAGCCTTGGCTTCCTGGTCACTCACCTGGCCTGACAATTGGAAAGGTCCTACTTTCATGGTTGTATTGCCAACTGGAACATCAGAGACCCCAGACTGTGGGACCCAAGGAGGGGCTGCTCAGTGTTACCCAGCTGCTGGTGGGAATCATCTGCTTCTCCAGGAGGCTGGCTCCTGGCTCCTTCCCCTTCCACTACCTGCAGCACCAACCTGATGCTCTCTGCAGCTATTAAAGGGCAATTCAAAAGTGGGAAATGTTTGACAGACACAGAAAAGGAGAAAATTAGTAATTTCAAGGGATTTAAATAACTCTCCATTTGAAAGTCTTTCCACTTCCAAGTGGCTTTGGCCACTGTTGACTGACAGGTTAGCTTGTGCTGCAGTTGCATCCTGCAGAGCAGATCATGCTCCTCTGGGAAAAGCTGGTTGGCTTTTCACATCCAGCCCTTCAAGGCATTTCTGTGCTTCATGCTGATGAGGGGAAGAGCGACCATCATCCCTTCCCCAGCAGCTCATGTTCCCTTTTTATTCTAGATTATTAAAAGAAAAGAGCATTTCTATCATCTGTGGTAATCTGCTTGAGAAACAGATGTTTTTTGAAAAAGATGGAAGCAGCTTAAACATCTATGATGGGCTGATTCCTAATTCCCTGATTGAAAGCTGAAATTATCTTCATGCAACTTTGAAGAGGACATGGTATTTGTCTCCCTAGGCAGGCAGCACTCTGCAATAAGCCCCTGAGAAGGCTGAGTCTTTAAATGAATTTATATCCCCTGGGGAAAAATGCCTCTGGTTTATCTACTATTTTTAAAAAGGGGGGGAAAAAAAGTAATTTCACAGAATGAATTGATTATGGAAATTTTTTGAAGTATAAAAGATATTAGGTTTGGTGACCAACAGGAGCTTGCTGCCAATACTACGAGTCAACTTTCATTACCCTCTTTTCTTCATTTTTCTGCTGGCTTCTAAGAACATCTGAGATATTAGAATCTAACTGCAAATGAAAGTGATAAGTTGCAATCTCATTACAATAAAAATACATGTCAAGCTAACAATTCTCCAAAAAAAAAGTCCTATATGTGTATGGTAGTTATAACTATCTTGGAAAAACATCTTTGGACTTAGATGTTGTAAATTTATTTTCTTTTGTAGAAGTTGTGTGTGTTGCCTCCATCAAACACTGCCAAGCTTGTTCTCAGCATCTCTTTCTGACAACATAAATTCCTGTCTGTGAGGGCTGAATCCCATTTAACCCATCTCCATCACACGTGAAGTGGAATGGTCTCTAGTTATGGAGCCAAACTTAAATAAAAAGAAAGAGCATTTCTTGCTTTGTAAACAGTTTAAATGAACAGGTGCACAATGCAGGAAAAATGCTCCATTAAAGAGGATGTAACACAGCCACATAAACCTGATAGCACCTCCTTTCCCTGTCTGGATTTGCCCAGTACTGTTGGCATTATCATAGTGGAAGTGATGGATTTGCCCAACTTTGGGGGTCTGGCTTTCTGTCTCAGGACTACCACAAGTGTTATTCATCCTTGTGAAGTAATTAGGAGAGCCTCTGTCCCCAGGAATTGTGGTGGCTGGCTGCCCTGCAGAGCAAGTCACTGTTATTCCACTGTGTCTGAAGACATTTCAGGAGTGCAGTGTGTGATTAATAGCACCTAGAGATGGCTGACAATTTTACAGAAATGGGAAAAAATCTACCTTTACTGCCACATTTTCTTTGTTTTATTGGTGAGACTGATGCTTTTTGACTGGCTACCTGCTGGGCTCATTTGATGTTCCAGGGAAATGGGACCCATCTCTCTCCGCAGCACATCCTGCATCCCCCTGGGAGTGCCCTGCAACATTCTGCAGCACCCAGCCTGTGTGTGCTCAGCTGCTGCTACAAGGAACTGTTGGAGTGCAGCAGTGTGGGAGCTCCTGGGCTCAGGGGCAGTCAGGCAGGGAGAGAACACAGGCAGGCAAAATGCAGGCAGGAGGCCAAGTGGCCCTGTGGGCTGACAGGAGCTGCTCGTGCTTGCCCTGCCAGGTCTGAGTGACAGCAGCGCCCTTGACTTGCCTACAGGGACAAGAGCTCTGCATCCCCAGTGCTGTCAGCAACCCTCAGTGTCTGCCTCCAGAAGAGGTGGGGGAAAGCAATTTTATTTCACACTGGTCTATGTTGGGCTGGGGCTTTTTTCTACTTAAGTGCCCACCCTGCGATGCAGCTTCCAGCTGGATGTGCCAATGGGATGCAGGATGTTCCCTAGATGGAGGGCTGCAGCTTAGCATTTCCTCAGGAAACAGCCTGCTGCAAACACATCAGACATCCTCCTCTGTCCTCTGTCCTGGTACCCCAAAGAATAAACAGAGTCTCAAGATGTACAGAGTTATCTCTGGAGCCTTGGTGCAGTGTGCCTAAAACACCACCGTGGCTGTGTGGGAACAGCAGCAGTGGTGCTGCTCCCCTGATCTCCCCAGGCACAGCTGCTGCTGCTGCAGTTACTGAGACACTGGGGCTCAGCCATCCACCCCTGAGTGCCCTTTGCCAGGCACTGGGAGCATGGGAGCCACTGCTGTCACCCATCATCTCACCCACCACAAAGCACCATGATAAGGACAGCTGCCCAATATGATGGTTTCTGCAAGTTCATGCTCTGCACTGAGCAAGCTGTCTCTTCTAAACTCATCTGGGCAAGAGAGAAAAGGAAAGTCTCTTTCCTTTTATGTCTGAGGCTGCAGTACAAAATCCCATAGCGGGCTAAGAAATCCTCTTTTCTTCATGCATATAGTGTAGTTCTTTGGCTTGAACTTTCCCCATTTAAATTCAGCCTGGTGAGTGCATTAAAAGAAAAAGAAAAAAAAAAGAAAATCCATGCAAAATACTCCCCTGCACACGTAGTCCTCCCCCAAAGAGCAGGTGAGAGAGAGAGAAAACCACATGTGACAGATGTTAGTCACACTGCCAAGCACACTGCTGGCAGGAGCCAAGCCAAAAAGGCAGCCAGGGAACCCCTACAACATTGCTGCCTCAGTGGTTTCAGCTTCCAGGCAAAGATGCTGCTGCATATTGTGGTACATACGCACACAACTTCCAATTGCTTTTTCTTCTGCTGTTCGTGTCAAGGGAAATCAATTTTAGAGATAATAAAGATATTATTTACTTGAAGAAAGTGTATTTTTAAAATAGCAATTAATAATTTTACTGAGCAATCTATAGTCATTTATATTTTGGTTGTTTATCTTGTGTGCCATACAGAGCTAGCAATTTCCTAACTTGCACAGTATTCTGTGCAAGGGTGTGTTTTGGCTTCTGCTGCTGTGTCAGGCTAATGCCACTGTTGCTATGGTAATGGTGATGTTTGAGTCTGCTTTGTCACCTTTGTCCTGCTATTTTTTTCTTTACAAACAAATTCATGTTGTGGAGGCCTGGAAAGCAGGCAGAGGGTTTGCTATGGAAGCTCAGCTCCTTCTCTTTTTTATTTATTTATGACAGATTTTAAAGCAGTGTGGCAATTTCAGAGATTAATAAAGCCTAACACCAGCAGAACTCATCAGATCTGCTGAAGCCATTCCCCTATATAAATGTCACTGAATTATCCCTCTATGGCAGACCACACACCCTGGTTGGGAGTACTGCAAGGCATCCCATCTTAATTAGAAGATGCCCATAACTATCAGTCCATCATCATCCTGTGAAATTTCATCCAAATTTTTAGAAATTCTCTGTGATTTAGGATAAGTCTACCAAATTTTTATCAGCTCCACCATGACTGCCATCATTTTTTCAAGGCTGACTCATTTCCTGCCATTCTCCCTCATTCCCAGGTATCACTCTCAGGACCATGCTTTTACTTCCAATTAGCCCACAGTAAAATGCATTTTGCTTGTTTGGGTGCAGCAGGCTGTGTGATTCAGCCAGCCTTTCTGCTTTATTTACCCTCCTGCCTTGCTCTGGGTGTTTTATCAGCAGTGATTTCACAATTATTTCCACATCACTAACGAAGAAGCTGGGGAGTAGCTGTATGTGGCACCCTGAAAAGCCCCAGCAGCAACTTCTGCACCTGAAGATTTGT
Source organism: Zonotrichia leucophrys gambelii (assembly GCF_028769735.1). NCBI lineage: Eukaryota > Metazoa > Chordata > Aves > Passeriformes > Passerellidae > Zonotrichia > Zonotrichia leucophrys. Next base: position 16,938,633 of record NC_088169.1, on the reverse strand, counting down.
CTGTTTTCTTTGCTTAACATGTCACTCTGCTCTGGCATTTCCCCAGTGTGCCAAACATGAAGCAAGGCACAAGCTCCTCAACCAGCTCTGGTAGGATTGCTGAGATTAAGGTGTTTTAAAATGTGGATCTCTAGTGGAGTTACTGCACATTGTCCATGACTGCTGGTGGATGGACAATACATAGTCCAGTATCCCCACCTTGGACTTGTACTTACTATACATGTGAAGCAAATTGGGCCTGAGCCCTTATTTATTCCTAGAAAAAACAAGGAGAAATGGTGAAGGTCTGGACTGCTCAGGTGCCCCAAGTGCCTGGCACCCACACCTCCTTTTCACAGGACTGGGGCAGAACATTTGGAGAGGAAAGCAAACCAGAGCTTGATCTTTGAATGAAGGAATACAGTGAATCCACTCCATAAAAAATTATGAGTTCATCCTGTTCTGAGGGAAGGAGGACCCCAGTTCCCTTTGTGGCAGGAGAAGAGGCAGTTTCAGCAGGGGGTTTGGGGCTGGGTGACTGTGCCAGCCTGCACACAGCTCTGGGATGACAGCAGGCTGCAGTTAGCCTCTAGAGTTAGGAGCATGGATAGCTTTGCAGGAGCAGCCAGCATTGCCGATACTCTCCCTGAGCCAGGGCCAGAAATCATGAATCTAATCCACTTTAGGCTTTATTTTGTGCTAGGAATTGGCAGTGTTTTCTTCTGACCCACGCAGGCTTCCCAGCCACGAGAGCTTCCCGTTGGCATAATTTCTTGCTCCGGCTCTCAGTGTTGTGCTGTGGCAGCAGGCAGCATTGAGGGCACAGCATTAACACAATGTGCCTGTGGGGCTGCAGCCCACAGATGGGTATGTGCCTGCTAATAAACCTTCTTTGCCCCTGAGATTCCTTGTCCTTGCAAATATAAGGGGGGAGGATGACTTTCTGACAGAGGGTCAGGGCTCAGGATATCCCACCCGTACCACGTACCAGTGGTGGCGAGCTTATTGTAAAGAGCGTTTATCATTCCTGAATCGTTCATTTGAGGCAAATTGAACAACATGGCAATTACTACCAAGGTGCCCAGGGACCATTTGTGGTCTCTTGTGTGCAAATGATATGATGAAACTGTTTTGGAAAGCAAAAGAAAAAAGAGAGTCTTTATGTCCCTCCCTATCTCGCGGCCCTCTCGCTATCTGCAGGCGGTGTGGTGTTTGATGTTTGTTACACGCACAACAGAGGCGTTGGCGGTGCCTGCTTTTATAGCACCAATACAATATTAACTGCAGCAATTTAAGATAGCCTCTAAAGAAATCTTGAGCAACTGGCTAAGTCCAGAGATACAGTTACTGCTGCTGGTTTGACATTTCGTCCTAATGGGATCAAGGCCATGGTCTGCAATCCTCCCTGCCTCTTCCTAAAGCATAGTCGGCAGCTCTTAAGCAGTGTTTGTTCCTCAAGGACTCATAAAGCCACCTTTTAAGATGGGGAAAGGCACAAATCATCAAGAAGTTCTGGTTTTCCAGTAGTTTCTGGGTTTTCTAAAGCTTTCCTGAGGAGAACTGAAGGGAAACAAGGGTTTCAGCAGAAGTGGCCCCTGCTTTTTCAAGAATATAGAAACAAGACAATGGCAAAAAATAATTTTTAAAAATCACTCTAAGCAATTACTTATATCACTGCATAAATGCCAAATATATCAACTGTGTTTTGTCTCCTCTGTCATTTCTGAATGAATGCCAGAATCATGAATATCAGAGCTACCAACACCACAACAGCTTTATTAGACTCAGGCCTGCCTGCATCTTTAAATGAAAGTCACCTTTAGGAGAAAAGAGGAGGAAAAATCTCTTCAAATCCACCATATTTCAAGAGGCTTTTCCTCTAATTCATTTGTAGCTGTACCCTGGCACAGGAGAACTAGCAGAGAACTCAGTTTCTCCAGATGGTTTGCTGGGTGTACTGAGCATCATCATCAAGCAGAGCTTTCCAGCCTGGTGAGCTGCATAGGACAGGAGAAGGGCACAGGGATGGCCATGCTGGGGGACATTTCCACCACTCCTGGCATCAGGTCACCCACTCCTCTCAAAGTCATTCCATGCTGCCTCTCCCTGCCAAGGTGGCTGTGGCTGGAGGACCAAGCCATGCTGAGAAAAACCACACATTCACCAGCTAAACTTCCTTTTCTTCAATCCTTTCTGCTTGTTTTTCCCATCCAGGAAGGAGTAAGTCATGTTTATTGTTTGTTTCAGTTATTCCTCCCTTACAAATCAAACAAAAAAGGTGAACACTTTTATTTCACCCTATTTGCTTCCTTAATGTTGAAGTCATTGTCAGTGTGGTTTTCCTGCCTCTCAGTGACTGATAGCATAGAGGACAGCTACCTGGCAGGTAGGCAAGATCTGTCTCCTGGAGGTTAGATATGGTGTTGTCTGCTTCCCTCTGCTTTTTGTTTGTGATATTTTTTTCTTTCATATTTTTCTTTTCAGAAGGGTAAGGCACTGTTTTGTTCCTTTCTCCCCTTTTCCTCCTTCAAAGATGGACTGGAACTTGACCTTCTGATTGTTCATCTCAGATGCTCTCAGGAAAGCTCTGAGTGGTAAATGAGGTCACAAATGCAGGAAGAGATTACTGTATTTTTCTTTTCCTTTTTAAAATTTTGAATAGATGAAAATAGATGGTAATCAACAAACCTGTGGCTAGAGGAAAAATCCCTTTAACTCACATTTTACTTCAATTACATTCAGGACAAAGAAGCACATTGCACCATGTGCATGAATAGATGCTTTATTATTCAAAACAAGCTTCAAAGAGCATTACGTCCCCTATAGAAAATATGCAATCAGTGTTTAATTCAATGGTAGGATGCAAATTTAAATTCCCATAAGGGGAAGGGTGTTAATGCCATTTAAATTGGTTGTAAATTACAGATAATACGCTTGAGACCCGAATACAGATTAGGAGAGTGTTGCTTTATAAATCCAGCTCTGCTTTGAACTTACTAAGTATTTATTTATGGACAACAAGACAGTGCAGGCTTGTTTACACCTATATAGTCATCTGACACAATACATATGCAGAAAAAAAAGTATTTTGTTTTTAAAATACAGAAGGTGTTAGCTCCAGTTTGATGAAGAGTGGTTGTGTGGAGATGCTTTTTGGTTGCAACCATGTCTGTTCTCCTCTCTCTCTGCTCCAGAGTAATGTGTTTCTCTGTCTTATGAATCGCACAGAAATTAGCCCAGAGCAATTGCCATTTCCCTATTTTATTAACAGTGGAGGGAAATGCTGGGTGCCTAGTGTAACCCATTGTTGTGTGCTGGGGACACCAGCCCTTTGCAGGGCTCAGAGCCTGCTGCTGCCTTTGCTGGGGTTGGTACCTTGGTAGTTTCACTGTAGTGGCTCTGATGTGTCCCTCCCAATGGCCATGGCTGCCATGGAAGGAGCCTCTCAGCGAGAGTTTTTAGGGGATTTTTTTGTTTCCAGAGAAAGCAATGTTCTGTGGCTTCATCCTTTGTGCACCAAAATAATCATTAAAAGCAACCGATGCACTTTAAGACCAACAACAACAAAGTGTTTAAAACGAGCTGTGTGTCTCACGTAGCACGACGTCTGTTTGCTGTTATTTTCTGCAGTGTGTTTCTTGCCCATTCTTTGTATAAAACAATAACTTGTAGAACTGAGATTTTTTATTTTGTAAAAGGCAACTAACGAGTCATTTGAGAAGCAGCTCTGCAAACCACTGATGGTATGAATGGGCCCTTCTGGTATGGATCCCATTAAGGCCACTCTAGCAGTGTTTTGCTGGGCTGTGTCATGAGAAATTTTGGAGCACATTTCTTCATGTTGCATGTCCCTAGGTATATCAGTATTTCATCAGCCTATTGCAAACTGAGTAAAAATACTTTGCATTGCAAAAGCACCACACTTTGTGGTTAATTTATTTCAAGGCAGTAGATTTAACATCCCCAGAGTCATGGAAAAGTGGCCATTGCTCTCAAACACTATTTTACAGAGTGGTTTTTACTTTGAATGCGCATGTGTGGGTGGGAGGGTGGAGGGGCAGAACACACCTCTTATAATTGTTTCTGAACCTTCTGGCTGCATCACAGGAAATGCCTATCTCAGTTAGTTGAAGTTTGCACAAGCGCTTGCAGATTCATCCTGAGCTGACTCCAGAGAGGAAACCATTTACCCACCTTGCTTTCTTCCTACTGTTTTCAGGCCCATCCAGTTCTCTAATACAGATGAAGCACCAGAACATCTTTTCTGTCATCTTACTCTCTGCCAACAGAAATGTCTTCTTAAAGAGAGTGTAAAGGCTTTTATGTCAAACTTCTGTATACAATAACCAGCTCATGCTGCTGCAGCCTGTGCTGGGAGAGCACACAGGTCTTTCTTGGAACTTTTTGAGTCCTCCTGATCCCAGCTGAGGTCTGAACACCAGTTAGTGGATGCAGTGTAATGGTAATGCTGCCACAGAAAGATAATTTCATTGTATGCAGGGATGATACCATTTCTCTATGTCTACTTGTTCGAGCGCTCTTGAAATCTGTTTGTTGCTAAACCATTATACTGGAAGAAACATATTCTGTAATTTATCTCAAATTACTTCCAGCTCTGCTTTAAGGCCACAAATTTCCAGAATAAAACCACCCATCTTACACTCCTGATCTGCTGCACTTATTTCTAAATTCATAACTATACCTATGTCTACAAGAAAGTGCATATGGTTTACATCAGCCTTCATCAACAGAGAAGCAGGTCTTTTGGTCAGGTTATAAAACCTATCTTATATAGATTAGATCAAAAATAGGTACCCATTGGACTCCACTAAAACCACACTATATGGGATTACCCTTCCCTACTTCCAAGTTTTTTCAATTTCTCTGTTCACATTACTCATTCTTTGAATAGGAGCTGCACTGTTTTGCTTAGTGCTCTTTTTCCCCAAACACAAAAATATAGGCATTTCAGGGCAATATTATCTTTTGTGATTTTACTAAAAACATGCTATCAAGTATATTTGACAAAACCTGTTTTCCATAAAGTGACGTTGATTGGCATTACTAATGCTCTCATCTTTTCATTTCTTTTTATGGATTGCATCCCCAATCAGCCTTTCCCTGAACTATGCCTGGGATCAATGCCAAGATAACCAGTTCAGTGTCTCCTGCATCATTCCCTTGGTTTTCTAAACTATTGGCCCAATGCTTTCTTTTAAGGCCTTCTTGGTCATCATCTTATTTGCTTTTTATTCTCTTCTCCTACTCTCATTTTTGCAGGATTTTCCCAGGGCTTAAAGATTTAGTTCAGAGGGCTTGTCTGCTTTTTTTTTTTTATGTTACTCTTGGGTGCAAACTACTTAGGACTACAGATTTTAAATAGTTCCAGATTATGAATAACCACAGTCTAGGATTTCAGACCTGTATATGCTACGTAGAGATAAGGTGAGATCTCTCTGATGAAGTTCAGACATTGATACAGATTTCATACTGGACTCTTCCAACTCATCCAGGGGCCAGTTCAGCCTTTGCTTCTTACTTTTCCTGGTTGTTTGCACCAGTTCAATGTGAGCACACACACATTGCTGAACCAGCCTGACATTTATTACTGTGCTTTCAGCGCTGTCTTCTGGAACCTGAACATACTCTGATTTAAGTAATTTTGTTTTTAAATTGAATCATTAGCAGGAGAATTTTAGGATGCAAGTTCTGAAGTACCCTGGAACACCTAAGAGCCACATTTCCTAGGCTCCTCTGAAGTATGAATAACTTAAACTGTTCCATTAGTTAGAAATGCTTATGTATATTTTCATTTCCATGTCCACATCATGGCCAAGAGTGAACATCACAGCAAGGAGGAAGAGAGCAGAGTCATGTTCAACATATGTGTGCTAAGGTTTGACCTCAGCACACAATGGGCTTGATTCTGCACTGTGTCCCACTGATTTGCATTGCAGGAGATATCCAGCACATTATTGCCTCAAGGTGCCAGAATCATCTTCCCCAAAATCTGGAGACTTTTATGCTATAGTAACTTAACTGTTTCATTTAATTAAAGCCTCACAGAAGCAAGGCTGATAGACAGACTACTGTGTCACGGTGGGATTGCTCCCAGACGTGACAGAAGTGAGTTCCCTGCTGTCCCTCACCCTGCACACCTACCCTTCTCCCCTCCTTTAATCATGCTCTTCCTAGCATAATTAAAGGAATTTCCTCCTGAGCCTTGTCAGCTGCAGATATCAATTTGCAGCTCCATTTGACCAATGATTTAACACGTCTTCAGAATGGAGCAGGGGACATGCCTCCAGCCTCCTGTGAGTGCTGCTGCCCCATCCTTCTCAGGTCATACATTGCCCAGCTTGTCCCCATCTCCTCTCTCACACGAGTCCATTGCTGTGGAGCAGAGTGGAGCATCCCACAGAAGGGTCAGGTGTTGGTGCGTGTCCCACAGACGGAACAGATCAGAGTAACAGGGGGTCAGGGAGGGCTTAAAGAAGAGCTTAAAGCCCCCCTGGATGCACCACATGGTAGCCCATTTCACTGTGCACAGGGCTTTCCAGTGTTTATGACTTCGTACAGAAAGCCAAGTTTGCTCTTCGGGTTCCTGTGTAAAATATGTGATAACATATCAAGCAGCCAATGTCAAGAGACTTTGGACTATATTCATAAATGCTTCACTAAATCCCTGAAGACACAATAAATTATTGCTTCAGAAGTATCTTCATTCACCTGTTCCAGGCAAATGGGAAAAGGACAATCAATTTCTCTTTTTGAAATGCCAGAAATCCTAAACTTATGAAATTTCCTGACAGTCCCTACATTTGCACTGGGATTTTATGAGGTTGTATCAGTTGACCTTCCCCTTTCAGAGTTCAAGCAAGTTGAAAAAAAGGAACTGTAATAAATATAGCCACAGACAGATTTAAGCACACTCTGTAATCCAGAAAATGGAACTTATTCTAAAGGCAGCTCCTTCTGAATTTTTAGTGAAAGAATTGATAGCATTACCCATTGAAATGGAATTTAAATGGAGTTTAAAGTTTTGTTCTGTAAAAGCCTCTGATTCTGAGCCAGCATCTCAACAAATATTTAAAGATGAGATAATAGGAAACTTTTGTTTGTTTGTTTGTATTCTACTAAGAGCAGGGGTTTAAGAAAGAAGAAGGGAAGGTGGTGGTGGTACTACCCCAGTGACTGCCAAGTGGAGTGATGCAAGCCAGCCATCACTCCTCAGTGCTACAGCCATGTGCAGCTCAGAGCAGACTGTGCAGCCATTCATCATATCAAAGCACAGACATTTGTCTTCAATGTTCTTTAGCTTTTCAATCTTCTTCCTTCTGTCCTTGATCTGCATTTTTCTCCTGAAATGCATTTCCCCGTCAGTCACTTTCACACATTCCCCCATGCGGAGGAAAATCCTTCAGGTTTTGCAAAGCCCATTGTTCCCATCTTTTTAAATTTCTCTTGAAAATTTTCCTTAGCCACCACACCTACAAATCTCTCCCATCTGGGGCTGGTTAGGCAAATACAAGCTGTGACTTGTGACTTATGTCTTACTGTAAACCCTCTTCCTTTTATTGCTCCCACACTTTCCCAATCCAGCTATAAGCAGATTTTGCCTACCCCCTGCACCCTGCAAATGTGCAGATCTCATGGTAAAGGGACACTCCCTTTCACAACCCACCTACAAGGCACTGAGCCCACTGGGAATTTGCACAGGGAATTCCTCTGTGACTCCCATTGTGGAGCCAGAGCAAGTGACCCGGCAGCGTACTGTGCCCTCCACAGTCTGCAGGCAAGCTCTCAGCAATCAAGCAGTTAAATATCCATCTTTTTGCAAAGTTCTGTTGCTGTTATCATTCCTCACAAATGCCACTTTGTACTTTGGTTGTTATTTGCAAAACACTAGGTGCTTTTCACGGAAAAGCCAAGATTTGGGCAGTGAAGCGAGTCCAAGCATGCTGCCACCAGGCCACCCCTTTCAGACGTCATTCTGAGGAAGGCACAACTCCAGCTGCCTACCCCTATTTCAATGAAAATCTAGGGGTAAAACTACTTTTAGATGTCATGACATCAATACTGTGTGCCAGTAAATAAATCCTAGTTTATAAAACTGTGTGTACGAGGAAGAGGGAAGCCATTTTCCCCACTGCACTTCATCCCTGTCCCTAAATATGCAGCACACACCACATATATGGAGGTGAGACCTCAGTGATGAATTGTAGAGCAGTGTGCTAAATGAATTTGTATTGCACCCCCAACAGCTTCCCCTGCCCTCTCTCAGGATTTACTCTAACATTCCTTTGAACAGCCACCATTTAAAACCAGAAAACGAAACCAGAAAGGTCACCATCACCTAAAAAATCCAACCCGCTCACCCATTGATGTTTTTTTTCCTTCACGCACACAAAAATTTCCACGGAACACTGCATGGCCATGTGGCAAGATGAGAAAGATGTAGCTCTGGACCAGATACTAGTTTCTTTAAACATAACATCACATGACCCTAAGGTTTTTATCCTGCAGCCATACAGAGAAATGCAAACAGGGAGCAAAGAACTGCTGTTTGGACATGGCAGCCTTTCACCACAAGCATGGCACAGGATGGGAAAGCAGAGAATCCAACTGTGCAATGTTCAAATTTAATCTTTCAGGGAGAGAAATGAAAGGGCTGTGGCACTGGGAAAGAAAGCTTTCCTGTTTCCTAGTGACACTCCATTTAGATCTGGAATAGCTCCCAGAAAGGACTTTAAGTATGAGAGACCTTTGTTTTTGGAAACACAATTTTGGCTCATTTCAGAGAGGTTTTATGGTGTTCTGTGGGCATGGATAACTGGATTCGTGACAAGTCCTTTTGTGTCCTTTATCAGCAAAAGGATACAGAAGCTGTCACAGTATTTTTAAGTTTCCAAGCCCACATTGCTCATTTTTCCCTAATATGTTTGATTGATGTACCATCGCCATTATTTGGTGTATGCATAATTTTCTTTACATTAATATAGCATAACCCATGTAATTTACTTGTGTGAAGTCAAATTGTTTCAATTTTTTTTGTTGTCTCACAAAGAACTCTTTTACCTCCTTGTTGTGGTTTAACTCCAGCCAGCAGCCAAGCTCCACACAGCCACTCACTCACATCCCCACCAGTGGGATCAGGGAGAGAATGGAGGGGTAAGAGCTGGAAAACTCATGGGTTGAGGTAAAGACAGTTTCATAGTGAAAGCAAAAGCCAGGCATACAAGCAAAGGAAAACAAGGAATTAATTCACTGCTTCCCATGGGCAGGCAGGTGTTCAGCCATCTCCAGGAGAGCAGGGCCCCACCACGTGTAACAGTGACTTGGGATGACAAACTCCATCTCTCCAAATGTCCTCCCCATCATCCTTCTTCCCCCATTTCCTGTAGTGAATGATGTCAGATGGTCTGGAATATCCCTTTGGTCAGCTGGGGTCACCTGTCCTGGCTGTGTCTCTCCCCCCAGCCTCCCATGCACCCCCAACTTCCTCACCAGCATGGCAGTAGGAAAAGGAGAAAAGACCTTGGCTCTGTGTAAGCTCTCTCAGCAGTAACAAAAACACCATATTATCAACCCTGTTTTCAGCACAAATCCAAAACACAGCCCCATACCAGCCACTGTGAAGGAAATTAACTCTACCCCAGCCAAAACCAGCACACTCCTGCATTAGACCTCATTGCTATCAGGATCAGAAAGTCTCCGAGGGCAGGAGACCATGAAAAAGCGGGTAGCAGTGAATTTGTAGCAATGTCAGTAAATATCACATTTAAGTGCATTCCACTATTAATCCCAAGAACCAGCAATGAGCTATAAAGCAAGTCATGTGTTGCATGAACCTATTGGAGCTGACATCATCCCTTACAAGTGATGATGCACATAAGGTGTTGTCAATAATTTCTATCTATGTTGCACCTAAATACACACCAAAAGGGTGTTTGACTATCACAGTCAAGGCAGGGAGCATAATTCAGCAGAGAGGCTGGTGAGCCTTTGGCACTGTTTTCCACAGTTAATTCTGAAGAAACTGGCTGCTCACAGCCTGGATGGGAATACTGGATAGGACCTGGACAAGCTGCACCAGTAGGCTGAGGCCAATTGGATGAGGTTGAACAAAGCCAAGTGCTGGGTGCTGCACTTCAGCCACAACAACTCCATGCAGTGCTACAGGCTGAGGGCAGAGTGGCTGGGAAGCTACCCAGTGCAAAAGGACCTGGAGCCAGCTGAACATGAGCCAGCTGTGCCCAGGTGGCCAAGCAGGCCAGTGGCATCCTGGCCTGGATCAGCAATAGTGTGGCCAGCAGGACCAGGGCAAGGATTGTCTCCCGTACTGGGTGCCTCTGAGGCCACATCCCAAATCTTGTGTTCAGTTTGGGCCCCTGATTTCAGGAAGGAAGTTGTCCAGAGAAGGGTGAAGGAGCTGGTGAAGGGTCTGGAGCAAAAATCTGATGAGGAGCAGCTGAGGAACCTGGGGTTGTTTGGCCTGGAGAAAAAGAGGCTCAGGGTGGACCTTATAACTCTCTGCAGATGCCTGAAAGTAGGTTCTAACCAGCTGTGGGGAGCAGCCTCTTCTCTCGGGTAACAAATGAGAGGAAATGGCCTCAAGGTGCACCAGGAGAAGTTTATATTGGAAAGCGGGAAAAATGTCTTTAGTTACAGGGTTGACAAGCATTGGCACAGGCTGCCCATGCAAAAGGCTGAGTCACTATCTCCCTGGAGATATTTAAAGGAAGTGTAGATGTTGTGCTTAGAGACATGCTGCAGTGGTGGACTTGATCATCTTAAAGGTATTTTCCAAGCTAAATGATTCCACAGTTCTATAATTCTGTGACAGCTTGATGGTGACTGTGACCTGAAGTCATGACAATTGGCTAGCTCCACAGTGGGCATTTGGAGTTTTCTTCCCTGTTATGGATCAAAGTGAAATGGAGCCATGTGATTTCCTTACTGCTGGGGACGTCTTTGTCCTTGGAGAAGGGTGAGATGTACTTCAAACATCTTTAATAAAAGAAAATTATGATAAGCCATTCTCCAGGCAAGAGTTGTAAATACCACTGTGTATATTGGCTTTTAAAATAGAGACATTAGCCAGAATATCTCAGACTGTGTAATTTAGTGTCTTTTATCATTTCATCTTCTAGTTACAGTACCAAAAGGAGTGATGTCTGGAAGATAAATTTAATAGGCAGAAGAAAATCCCTCACTTAAAACATATTTAATGCTTGAATGGTGTAATAGAAAGGCCAGTTTTAATATTTTTTCCAAAAATGGATTTAAAACTCAATGCTTCCTGAAAAATGGTCAAGTTTTTGAAAACCACCTAATCTTTTACAAGTTCCAGATCTTTCCCTTCTTCAACATCATGGGTAGAAAAGTTATTGTAGTCTGAAAATCCCAGTATACTTTTCATGACACAGTGGTGTGCAGCAATGGGTTAAGCAGTGGGTTGTTAAACATAGACTACAGTAATGCCTATTTCCCAGTAGAATGGTGGATGCAGACTTTACAAGTTTCTAAGGTGAAATTATAACAATGACTTTGACTGGTCCTGAAGCTCTTGTACTGGAGCAGATGTTCATACTTTACCTCCATGTGTGATATAGCTATTGAACAAAATTAAATGGCAAAACAGACGCAGTCAATATGTGATGAATGCAATTTGATGACCTTATGGAAGCAAGGAGGAAATCAGACTTCACAACTCTTAGTGATCTTCTCATTGCTTGTGAAAGGTTAAGGCCAACAGGTGAAAAAGATTGGGAGGTTATATTAAAAACAGGGTAGTCTGAATGAAAGAAACATGTAGCCCCTGCCATGCAGTCTACAGGCAACCTGTAATTATCAAAACAGAAACCTGCTTTTCACATGGCAGGTAGGCAACAGACTGTGACAGAAAACAAGGACTATGGCAGCTCTGCATTTGTATTTCACTTAAGAAAACACAGAATTAAACCAGGAGAAAAGAGCATGTCAAATTAACCCTCTCTTAGAGGTCAGGAGAATAATTTCAGTGACTGTCAATGTCACCCATTTCTATGTCCTGGAGGACAGGACAACCAAATGGGCAGAGGCACAGTGAGTGAAGGTAAGGCCAACCAGCAGGACCCAGGAGGCACCCTAGGCATCCTGCTTTTGGTAGGACTTACAAGGGAGGTTGCTGAGGCACTGAAAAATTCTTTACCTTATGAAAAAACCTGCTGAGGTGTGAGTGATAAATCATCCAGAGAGAAATTGGTCCTTCTGATCTGCCATGCAAATCACATGAAGTGGCAGGAGTGCAGTGTTTGCTTGGCTGCAGAGCATGAAGGGGACTCTGTCCCCCAGGCCTCCAGCACAGGGGGCCAGATCCCATCTCTTCCCACCTGGTTAGGTGCCAGGGCTGCAGGCAGCATGTGCCTTTGCTACCAGAATCCACACTCCTCCTTGCAGTAGGACTATGCCTGGCTTTTCCTGAGCTGGCATCTGCCCTTGTTCTTGATCCAGCCTGGCTGGCAGCCTGTGTGCCCCAGCAGACTGATCTGTGCACCAGCTTTTCGGGGCCAGGTGCCTGATCTGCACAGGAGAAATGTGAAGATGTCCCTTACCCAGGCAGTGTAAGTGGTGCCTCAGTCCCTAGTCCCTCTGTCACACCTAGAGGTGCCTTGAAGAGTGTGTGTGTGTCTGTCTGTACAGTGCAGGGCAGCTGAGTGAATAGAATAGATTTTTGTTCTGTGTGCTCCTTTCTAAGACATGCAGATTTCATAGGAGAAATCATGCAGAAGTTAGCCCAGAGATAGAAACATATTCCCCACAGGGAGATGTAACCAGAACTATGCATCTTCACCTGGCCTGTGCCTCACCTACACACGAGACAGCAGCACTGCTGTCTCCCCAGCTCTGCTGGAAACACCTTTGCTCCCTGCTCTTGGAAGAGCATTAACATTTCCGAGCAGTGACTCTCAGCCATTCTGTGCCTGATGGACCCTCCCAGGCTTGTCCGCCATACCTGTAATTTCTGACACAGGAGCCTTCAGCTTACATCAGGAGCGCTTGTCCAGCCCTGAGAGCAAGAGCTGACCTTCAGCACTACTAAATGTCATTTGCTTTCTTTGCTCTGGCTTTCAGGTTCATCCAGTTTTCCTGCAGGATTAAGTGCTGCACTGGGGTCCTCGTTCCAGCCAACAGGAATGCATTTTTAGGAGGCTACTGCAAATGTCTGATTAACAGAATGAGTCAGGATATGACACTAGTTCCCAGTGTGTCTCTCAGATCTCACAGCATCACTTCTAGTTCACAGACCACTCAACTCACATTGCACTTCTGGAGCACAGGTTTACCATAAGGCAGTTTCTGCCCAAAAATGGCTCTCCTGCTGCAGTATCCATGTGCAGCTGGTAACCAGGCAGCTGAGACAGCTGGTGAAGACCTCATCCTATGTCCAGCTTAGGTGAAATGGACATTGTAGGCTTTAGAAGGGTTTTTCACCAAGTATTTTCCAAAATAATGTTGATGGATGCTGCTAAAGCATCTCCCCCCTGGGGTTTTACATGGGGGCTGAGATCTTTGCCCATAGCACCATTTCAGGATCCACATGTAGGAGTGCCAGTGTTCTCATCAGCCATCCTCAGCACAGGTGTAAAAACCCTCATTTAAGACTAATTATGGCAAAGTAATTATTTCTGAGCCATGATGGCAGGCAGTCCCAATTACCTCTAAATGGGTTATAAATAGGAGGGGGAGAAAACCTTCTGTAGGGGGAATCTAAGATAGAAGGGGCCAAGGAGAGTCCAGACACAAGCAAAATAAATAGGAACCTTTTCAAGCGAGGATAAGGTTGTGTTATTTGTTCTCAGTTTCCAGTAACACAGAGCTCTTGAAAGAAGGCAGACAGAAGGCTTGGCTTTCTCTGCTCTGCTGCAGATGCAGAATGGCCTTTCAGTAGCCCCTGCCAAAAAAAAAAAAAAGTTATTGGAGTTATTTTCTGAATGGTGTCTCTACTATTGTTTACAGCACCAATGTTCTGGTAGCTGTGTCCCCAGACTTTGATGTTTGGCATGTTTTACATTCTCAAGAGAAACCCATCAGACAGCAGCTACCCAAAGGAAATCCTGTTTGATTCCTCCCTGGGTTATTCCAGGCACAGCCCTTTGGTGAATGCCTCATGCCTTTGGGTTTCCTCCCAGTCCACAGAGCTGGGCTGATGGGCAGCTGTATTTTCAAAAGCTAAACATAAAGATGTTCAAGAAGATTTCAGACTCATTAATGATGTTTTACAGTGTTATCTCAAAAAAAAAAAAAAGCTACTTTCCTCAAACATTACAACTAACTTTCTGATTTTAATATACATTTGTCCCATGGGGTTTTCACCCATTAAGATAGATTAAGTGACTATTCTAATGTACAATAGCAGAATTTGCCCTGTGGTTTAGTGGCTGGCTGTGGCTGCCTGATACCCAGCCCTCTGAATCCCTGCTGAGTATCTAAGCTCTATGAACTGCAGTGAATGCATTTAATCTACATAAAAAGAACACAAATTGCATGTTAGCCTTTTTGAGCCCAGTAATCAGTTTTACAGTTTACTTGGTATGCTTCTCCGCAGTCCTAGTGGCTCCAAGGAGGTTCCAAGGATTCTCCCTTTTTTTTCCCCTGCCCATCTCACGTAGAAGAAAAGTGTTTGCATTTTGATTGTGCTCATTCCCTGACCCCTGTAATTTAACCATTGTTCATATTTAGTGCTGACTGGAGTCCTGCGGGGCAGCTGATAACGATAATTTGTAATAAAGCATATGCAGGCTCTATTTTTTATCCTTGTTTTCCCTAATAATGCGAAATTAAATTTATTAATTAAAACAGATGAAGCAAAATAGGATTCCAAAATACGTGGATTATCCCAGCCTCGCATTTAGGGTGATTATAATATTTGGCATGTATATGGCACTCCAAATCAGCATCGCAGTTAATCCTCAACCCACCGCCCCTCTGAGGTGTGCTGTTATTCCCAAATTTGCGGGGGAGGATGCCCAAGCAGAGAGGGTAACTCCAGAACGAGCCAAATCTGCGCAGACACAGTCCCTCTGTCCTGCCCCAGTGTGATTTTGGATGATCCCCATGAGCGGGGAAGCTGCGGAGCCGCTGCAGGGCGGGGGTTTGGGCCAATGCTCCCAAATGGGCTCGGGGCGGGCGCTGAGAGCATCCTGACAGCGGCACCGTGTGCCCACCACCAGGGGCAAAGCCAGCTCCTCATTTGCCGGCTGTGTCATGCAGCTGAGCAGCTCATCCCTAAATTATTATCCTCCCAAACACATACGTGCTCGTATGTGAGCTGAGCAGCTCATCCCTAAATTATTATAATCCCAAACACATACATGCTCGTCAGGACTGAGATCAAAAACACAGATCTAAACTAATAGCTGGGGAAAAATGTGCAAAATACTCTTTAGATCAAATAGTTTCTCTGGCAAAATGTAGTTTCAGCTAAATATTTTGTGGGGATAGGGTTGTTACCAATATTGGTGAGATGAGAAAATATTGTAATCTTCATTCTCTGCTCAATTTCATCTCAGGTGATTTTGATATATTTTGCTGTTTTCATACACAAAAATCCTTTGGTGTGTGAGTGAAAAAAAAAAAGGAAATTGAACACACCAAAACATGATGTCTTGGTAGCTCTGCAATTTATTTTGGAAGGGTGCTGGATTTTGTGGGACACTGCAGGATGCAACTCTCTCTGATGGGGGGGCTCAGGACTGCTCCCTCTCCCTGCACTGCAAATTTCAGAATGGCAAAATCCTGGTTCCTGAGCAGCTCTGGTAGAGACAATGAGGTGGGCACAAGCTGGGATTGAGACTGTCCCTGGCAGGTTTTCTTGTAATGATTCACAGGCTGCAAAAGCCCTTGGCTGCTCTTTGGGAGCAGTAGGGCACTGGCATGGGGTGCAAGGAGAATCTGCATGCCCCATCCCTGCAGGTGTTCGAGGCCAGGTTGGATGGGGCTCTGAGAATCCTGGTCTAGTGGAAGATGTCCCTGCCCATGGCAGGGGGTTTGAAAACAGGTGATCTGTAAGGTCCAACCCCAAGCATTGATTCCATGATCCTGCAGGGAGCAGGCTGGTGTGGAAACGTCAGACCTTGCAAAAGCAACTGATTCTGCCTAAAAAGCTTGGGTTTACCCTGTTGAGGGGAAATAAAAGGCAACCCTGAAATGGTGATGCTCTGCTGAGAAAACTGAGGGCAGGCAGCCAGAGCTACCTTGCTGCTGAAAGGGCTGTGAAGGAAGGACAGACTGACCTCAAACTGAGACAGGAGTTGATGGTGGGTGGCAGCCTGCTGTATTTTCTGAGACTCCCATTGAAGGAAGGAAATGATGAATCTGACTCCATGTTCTTAGAAGGCTAATTTATTATTTTATGTTACTATATTATATTAAAGAATGCTATACTAGAACTATACTAAAGAATAAAGAAAGGATACAGACAGAAGGCTAAAAGATAATAAAAACATGTGAATTGTTTTTGACTCCTTCCAGAGTCCCAACACAGCCTGACCATGACTGGTCATTAAGTCCAAAACAATTCACATCTTGGATAAACAATCTCCAATCACATTCCAAAGCAACAAAAACATAGGAGAAGCAAATGAGATAATGTTCTTTTCCTTTCTCTCTGAGGCCTCTCAGCTTCCCAGGAGGAAAATCCTGGTGAAGGAATTTTTCCAGAAAATATGACGGCGACAGCAGCCTCCTCCAGGGAGTTCAGCCTGGGATTTCCTCATGCACCACAGGCTACCCAACAGCATGGGGAGATGTGGGGTGACTTTGCTGAAGGGACAGTCATAAATCAGCCCATGACACAGTGCTACTGAGGAGCCTGAGGGGTGAGAAGATGAGGGTGACTGATAGCAGACAAAGCTCATGCAACTGAGAACATCTTGCATGGCTGGGACACTGGCTCATAACCTCTGTGGGCTGTAACAGATGAGGTTAAAGGGATCATCTCCTTATTCTTCTCAAAAATGTCTATCTTCAGCAGACAGTAAATTCTGTCAGCTTGAGATGGTGAATATTGCTGAAAGCTGTGAGGACTTCAGATACAGATCACATCTTTTTTACCCTACAGGAAATCTTTAGAACATCTGGAGGGCAGCTATAAAATTTTCTTTTTTTTATGTTTTAATTACATTTTGAGATTGTTAAGCTAAGCATCCTCTTCTTTAAAAAGAGAAAACTTCATGCTCAAAATATACAGAAAATTAAATATCTACCAAGAACTGTTTTGGTTAGTTGTCACTTGTAAGTTACTATATTATAAATAATAGGAGAAGGAACATTAAAACACAAGTTTCAACAATTTTCACCAAGAGTCCAACAAAGAAAGAGACTATAGGTGTTGACAAGAACTGCTTAGCAGGGAATGATATTGCATAATGCAGAGCCTGTGAACATCAGCTTTACATAAACTCCTTCCATATGAGACGTTAATCAGGATGGAGAACTGAAGGATCTGAAAACAATAAACATTTCTCCTTTCAAACCCCTGATCTTCAGCGTGAGGAGCTCATGCTCTCCCTGTGTGGTGGGAATGCAGGAGATGTGAGGTAGCCATGGGCTAATCAGAGCTGGGCACATTCTCTGAGTGTGTTGGGCTGAAAGCCCCTCCTGGCCCAGCCTGAGCCCACTGATGGAAGGGGCTTGCTCAGGGCAGAGGTGTGTGGGCCAGTGAAATGAACCTCTGAACCAGGGTAAACCAGAGCTGGATGAAACTGGCATGGTGATTCAATGGTAGAAATTAATAAAAGAAGGAGTAGAAAGTGCCTGGGAGGTTTAAAAGGATGAGTGCAAGGGGTAAGCCAGCAGCACAGGAGACAGAACTACACGTGTACCCACACATCTTAGATAAATACATGGATTACTACAGTCCCTACAAACTGGGACTTTGGTGATAAATGAAAATATTCACTATGTTAATGGAATAGCTGTATGCAAAATACAAGTATATCTTCCAATATACTAATATGAATATATTTCACTATCCTATGACTACATATGAAAATATATAAGCATGATTCACATATCTTTTGAACCAGAATTTGTAAGGGAGGATTGTTTTTCAGAAACCTAAACAGCTGTATTTGACAGTTTCCAAGTGAGATTTTGATTTTGCATTTTCAAATTATATTTTTATTGTCATAAATGCAAAATGCATTTGCAGAAAAAAAAAAAGAAAAAAAAAGTGCTGTTTGCCCTATTACCTTTGTAAAAAGATCTAGTGGTGAAAAACAGTTTGATTGCAACATATATGCTGTTCCCAAGGGAACTGCTGCTTGAAAGGACTTTCTAGCTCTGATTAGACCAACGAGACAATCATTTGCTCTCAGCTTAAGCTAGAATGAAACCAGAGAAAGACAATTGGCTTGAAGAACCTGTGTTACAGTCACCTGGTAAGCTTCTCTTCCTTGGCTAAAAGGGACCAAAGCAAGGTTATTATGGCCAGAGCATCGCTCTCAGCTCAGAGCAGCACACTGGCTGAATGTGGGGGTCAGACCCACTGCTGGGATGGTATCCCCTCATGATGTGCTCCTGCCATGCCCCTTTAAGCCAGCAGTGACTTCATCTGTTCACCTTAGGGCCAAAACTCGCCTTAGACTGTGGGGCACAGCAAGCTCTGAATTAAAATGTCTTTTCTTTTGGTGCTAAGCTGACCAAGGTGGCACCACCCTGATCAGGATGGTTCGGGGCACCATGCCCAGATCAGCTGCAGCTGCCAGCAGGTGACATCTCCATCATCTCCAGCCCTCCAGGGAAGGCTGCTGGGCTCTGTGTACCCCCGCTGCTCCCAGGACCTAGCACATGGATGCTCCAGAGACCAGTGAGACCTCTCTCCCTCACATTCTCCACAGCCCTCCCCACAGGGGCTGGACCCCTCTGCCTATGGTGACGTTACACTGGATCAGATCTTCAGCATGCACAACCTGGGAATGCACCTTTAAGTGCAACACTCCCAATTATCTATTTCTTTGTGTCCCTCTAAATGCTTTTGGGATATACTTCTGGAGTTTCTTAATTTTATTTTTTTTTTCATCACCATTAATCTTAAAGATTAATGCAAAGTCAAGCCATCTTTTACTTAAACAAAGTCACTCACACATATACTTTCACTAACCACCTCTTGGGGAGCTTATGTTTATATGTGGAATTCTGCAATAACAGTTTACCTCCAGTGTGCCCGCTGCCCACCATAAATGCCAGTGCATTACTCTTTCAAGTAACACAGTATATTTTGGACTTTAGGAAAGTGAATCTAGAACAATCCCAAAACTGGAGTGTTTATTCCCACAAATAACTACACAGAGCCATGTGGGAGTGCCTTTGGAGAGCTGCATCTGTGCTCTGCAGAAGGAGGCTGGGGATCAGAAATAGAAGACAAAATCACTTGGTTGCATGTCCAGCTTCTCTCTCTCACCCTCAGGACTGTCACCACGTAACCCCAGCCCATGGTTTTCTCATCCTGCATGGCCACAAACATATGTCTCAGCCCCTCTGGTCTTGGCAATTCTGCTGCATACCAGTTACTTTCCCCATGCCAAAAAAGAGTCTCAACTGTTTTCCTTTCCCTGACCTTTGGCCAACACTCACTGTCCTTCTATAAATAATTCCCCACCTTTGTTTAAACTCTGAAACTGAAGGTATTTATTGCTCATCGTCATATTCCCCAGGATTTTCCTCTCTGCTAAATATAATAGTGATTTGTAGTCACTCCTCATGTCCTACCCTCCCACCTGTCCATCCTTCCCTCTGTCCCTCCTGACCTGACTCCACAGACCAGAAGAGCATTTTCAGCCCAGCCACGGGAAAGGGAACCTTATCTCTGGAGGGATGGGGAAGGAAGGAAGGGCACAGGGGAGGCAGAGGACAGGACTGCCATGCACAGCTCACGGATCACCAGCATTCCCACTTGGAGAGTAGTGCCTGATCCCATGGAACCCTGCTCCCAACAAGGCTATTATACACAAGCTGCAGGACAGTCAAATTTCATTATCCCTTCTGCAAAACATATGGAGGAAACAAAATGTTGGAGGATACTCCAGTGACAGCTAATGACATTACTGAAATTACTATAAATATCATCTTTAATCTAATCAAAAACAGTATATCAAAGACATTAAAGCTGCAGATGCTTACTGTGCCAGGGGGGAACCAAATGAAGCTTTACAGATGTGTCATACTGTGAAGCTGTATTTGCATAATAGAAAATGAATGCTGGTTGTATCTCAGATTTCTGCTGCTTTTTAAGCCAGGGGGGATCTGGACATTACATTTAGTGAAGATCTTTCCAGGTAGCCCAAGGTTTGGGCAGAAAAACAAAAATACAAATTATCTGCAGGCCTGACAAAAAAATTTCTAATGAATGGTCACTTCATTCCCTGCTAATTATTACCTGGGCCACTCTGTCACATCCTTTAATTAGCATCATTTCTCTTGAAAGCACATTTCAATGAACCAGTGCTGACTGCAGAGTAAGAACCAACAAAGTAACATCAATCAGTTAATTAACTAGTTAACACATTTCCTTCCTTCTTAATTCCTGCTTTTGATTTTCATTTAGCTGCTTTTAGCATCTGAATTTTCAGGAGTTGTCTCTGGGCAACCGGTGGTAGTGATGTGAGAGAGGGACCTTACCAACATGACCTTCATGATATCATTTTGCTACTGTAGGGAGAGGTTTGTGCTCTCATGGGGTCTCTAGCATCATGGGGAACATTCTGGGAAATAAAAGAACAGGTGTACATTTATTAAATACAGGCAGAATCCTGCTTACTGCTGGAGAAATGAACAGAGACAGCACTACTCCCACCACTGGGCTCAGGTTTTCCCTCCAGTGCTCACCAGAGCAGGAGAAGCTCCCAGGCTCCAGCACAGAGCTGCTTCCTGAGACAGAATATTTCCAAACTGGCAGAGCTACAACAACCCTGGGCTTCTACAAGCATGAACCAAGGCACTCTGACCAACCTGGGTGATGAACTGCTTCCCTCAGAGTGCTCTCCTGTGTCAACCAAGAGAACTATATTGCAGGGGCTTTTGAAATCTCATTAAAACAGAGAGAGTATAATAGCATTTTTATTTGACCTCATTTCTGAAGAAGGTACAGAGCTAAGGAAATAAGGACCTAGTGAGGTGGGTTTTTTTTGATTTAAGTTGTCCCTACTCAGCCATGCCTTCCTCCAAAGACCAGTTAAACCTCAGTGGTGTCCTTGCCTCGATGAGCTACTCTGGTCTCCCAGCAGCCCTTCCTCCAGACAGCCCAGTTTGGGTCATGCTCCCACTTCCCTCCCTACTGACATGGCAATAGCACTTGTCTCTGATAAAGCTCTCATGCAGCTGGGTTACATGGAAGGAGGTGTGGATCCAGCAGCAATGTGTTTTGTCTGTCCCCAGCCAGCTCTTTGGAAGCAGATTTCAGGTTTTCCTGAATGGACCACGGTGGCAATATGCATTATCACAGCAGAAAAGGGTGATGTGGTCCTGGTGACTCGGCATGAGCATGGTCTGTGGTCAGCCCTGTGCTCATAAACCCCAGCAGGAGCATTGCCCTGAGCAGAGCAGCAGAGCTCTGCCTTCACAACACGCCCAAGGCTGGATTTCACTAGACTGCACACTAGATTGCACCTGGCATGAGGCCCACAAGTGGTCTCTACTGAAAAAAATGGATTTTGTCCTAAAAGATTACATGCCTGGATTTATTTAAACTGCCATTTACAAGAAGATATTAATTTAAAAAGAAAGCATCAGGAAAAGAAAGAGGTTCACCGGAAAAAGGATTTCTGTTCAGCCTTAATTTAAGTGGAAAATGATGTTTGTACTGCTGCATGGCAAACATATTAGAAGGATTTGAGATTATAATATAGAGTAGGTTAATGGCAGTTTCATAATCTAATCTGCTGTTGAATTCCGATTTCACCAACCATCTTTCCTCCTTGGGCTTAGAAAGTCTTTGTGTTTCCATAAACACCAGCAGATTGAAAGAGTTCAGAGTTTAAAGCTCAGTGATTTAGATTTGCCATGCTGCTAAAAGCTGTGGCTTAGGAGCAATGAATAACTGCAATATGGAATCTCTTACACACCAGGGAATCTCCAGCTCCTTGAATTGGTGACAATCCATCCCAGGGATTTGCACCCCAGCTCCCATGGGCTGCTGCCTGCACACCCACATTCAGATAATTCCTCAGAGGCAAAACACACCAGCAGTTTTACTTTTAAACATTTTCACATTTTCTCCAGCTTCAGTGGACAAGGATGTCAAAAAGCAACGCCTAGAAATGAAGGTCACATTGCATGGTGCTCCTGGGCACCCCCTTCTCTGGGGATGTAGCATGTGCGCAGCCAAATTCCTCTTGGGAGGATGGGAGGCAGAGAGGATGTGTTGAAGTGGGTTTTATGGGGACCCCCAGGGTGTGAATCCAGCTTGAGGCAGGGCCCATGTCCTGGCCCTCCTCTGAGCTTTAAGGGATGCTCAGCACGCTGTGCTCCATTAGCAGCAGACCTGAGGTGCAGAAGCTCTGCTTCCTGTTGTGTTTTTCCAGCTGCTCATGTGAGAGGACATGAGCTGATTGTGCCTCCCAAATGCTGCATTTAACTCGGCTCCACAGAAAATGTTGACAGACAGAACGTGGGTTTAGTACTCTGATACTTATGGGGAAAGACTGGGGAAGGAGGAGGAGGAGGATGTCCAACTGTTTAGAAGGGGAATATTTAAGGAAGATGCAGGAGAAGAAGCAGTCGGCGACTGGTACGCCTAACCTACAAATGTCAGCTTTACAGAGTGAGTCAGTCTAAAAATAACCTCCAATTGTCTCCCAGCTACTCCAGCAGCACAGCGAAAGCACAAGTGCTGGAGAAAAATCACCAGAGGGGGGAAGAAAGATTCTCTGTCTGGCTTTTTTTTTATTTTTAATTAAAAAAGCCTATGCTTTTAGAAATTTCTGACTAAAAATGAAGCAAATACCAGACTCTCACAAGTATAAATGCAAGTTAACCTTGTGTAATTGTATTCACTCGATTTATTTTGCCTCTATTTATTTTACCTCTGAAAGGCAGCATAGGCTGAATTCCAGATATTCCATGGAACACTATAAATGTAAAACATGGATATCCTTGCATAATTGCATGAGAACTTCCCCTACATCCCCCCCTGACTAGACTCTCTTTCCATACTCAATATTTTAAATTAGAGTATTGAATATCTTTCTATATAATTTGCATACTTCCTTTTTTAGCAGTCTCCCTGCTCATTTATGCCCTATGAACTATTCTTTTCTCTTTTCAGAGGTCATTGAAATACAGTTTCTCTACAGCAGCATTAAACTAATCCATGATAATATTCCAGAATAAATTTTAATGCACGATCCAGAAATCTGTGGAAGCTTTTTCCCTTCCTGCTGTCTGAAGCCTCTGCTCCACAATAGGTGCACACTGGCTCCAAGATGCAGTAAGAGCCAGAACAATGCCAACACTGTTCCATCCCTATGCACTTCCATTTGATATAGCAAACCAACCAAAAAATACAAAAGGAAAGATCTGAGACATGTGAATTTGTAAATAAGCAAGCAAAAATGCTTTTGAAAGACATGAAACCTAAATACCTCCCCAGTAATATACAGGACTGGTGCTTACCTACAAATGTTCTAGAGATGAATCATGCTGCTGCAGATTAGAGGAACTATTCTGACCATTAATACTACATATTTCTCTGATTTAAGGTGTCCCTTCCAGAATGGAAAGAGGTCATAAGGTCTCTCCACTCTGGCACAGATTTTCAAGAAACTTGTTTTTTAAACAATTAAGCCTAGAATTCACTAATTTTAAGGCTTGAAACATTCATCAACTATTCTGTTATATTCCCCTTTTCTACTCTGTGAGTGGAAATAAATACTCAGCAGGGTTCCTGAGGGTTCCTGACAGGGTCTCCCCATGTGTTGTAGACTCCAATGACATTTCCACTGCCATAAGAAGGTCAAACACAAATGGATCAAGCTGATACTTGATGCTGATGCTGCTAAAGAAAGATCAGTCTCAAGGATGTGGAGGAGCACGAGGAGGCAGGCAGGTGCATGCTGCATTGGAATCACCCTGTGTGCAGAGTGGGATGATGGCAGGGGCTGGAGTCCCTCGGGAACCAGGTGCTCAGCTGGTGTGTGGCCATGAGTGCTCCTCCATGGTGGGTTTGGGCCAGTGGTTGGATCAGTCCCTCTTTTCCTAACACCACGTGGGCAGGACAGGGAAGGAGGACATGAATGACCTCAAGTGACTCTCCCTGGTGGGGAAGCAGTGACAGACACCTCCATACACGTGTCCCCACACAGGCTGTACCAGGTTTAGTGCTCTGTGGTCTGAATGCATCAGAGCTGGGGAATGGAAGGACACTGCAGAACTGATGGCAGCAAATCAAACATATGGGCACACTGGAAAGAAGTGGCACAAAACATTATTCAGCTGTTAATGAATCATTTGAATTTTCCCTGAACTCACTGGAATTGGCCCCAGAGATGGACTCACATCATGGCAATACCAAGCTAGGCTTGGAAAGACCACCAGGTTTGGGCTCCAATTGTTCAATATTTCAATGTGGCAGAAGCTCCATATGTGCATCAAACATGCCAGATGGCCTAAAACACACACTATCCTAAATACTCCAACACCTCTCTTGCCCTGCAAAGCCACAGAGCACCAGGCATGCAGTAAACATGGAACTGAATCCCCTTGGATGTGAGTTAGTGACGGCAAAATTGAGTACTCGGTTAAAGAAATCAGTTCTCCAGTTTGTGTGGCTAATTGGTTTGTTTTACTCAGTGATACCCACTTTCCTGGTTCATTTAAATAATATCTCTCTGGGAGGGCTGATGGCAGGAGGCTTTAGTGACCAAGAGCCAGGGCTGTTTATATTTACATCATTGGTCTGAATCCAACCGAGAGCCTGATAGTGAAAGAAAATATTAGCCATCTGCCCAGTGCTTGACAGCCTTGCTAGCAATAAAACCAAGAATTGATTAGATATGGAGGTTTTCTGACTATCCCTTGCTAGGGTTGGCCTTCCAGTTTGCAGAGGGACGTCCTTGATGAAGGAGAACCATCGGTCCTCTTGACACCCTTCCCCACCTCTATTGGACCTGCAACCCTGGCAGTGTTCACCAGAGAAATCCAACTTGTTACCAGTACTAAAGGGAAAATACTGAAGAGAGAGAAAAATGGCTCTGTGTAAGCTGTTGCTTATTCTGGTGATGCATCACACTGTTCTTGAACTAACAGATGCCTCACAGTGTCCAGAGCTCACAAAGGCACAGTTGGAAGGTAGACCTTGCCCATTGCTCCATTATTGTAATGTTCTTGCTTGCCAAAACAGAGTCCTCTATTTTAATATCTCCTACTTGAACTTGCATTTTGTCACATACTAAAATGCCTCAGCTGCAAAGCTAATACTTTACAGCCTTAGACCTAGGGTGT
Source organism: Zonotrichia leucophrys gambelii (assembly GCF_028769735.1). NCBI lineage: Eukaryota > Metazoa > Chordata > Aves > Passeriformes > Passerellidae > Zonotrichia > Zonotrichia leucophrys. The sequence goes on along the minus strand of NC_088169.1, from coordinate 16,913,172 downwards.
AGGGAGCTCCCACACATGAGCTGTCCTCACCACCAGCAGGTGCACAGGAAGTAGAAGCAGCTTTGTTTTGGCTTTGTTTATGGCTTTGTTTTTCCTTTGCAGGGGCAGCTACTCCACAGGGACTGCCTTACCCAGGGATCACTCCTCTGCCTAGAACACTGCCTTTGAAACTGCTAATGAAGAACCAGTGGGCCTACATGCTAGTGGCTAAAACATCTATTATTGGTGTAAGTAAGTAGAAAAAATATCTTAAACACGACTCAGAGGGGGGATACACCTGAGAATAGATGGTGTGCTACACTCTCTGGAAGATGTTTGGTTTGTACAGAATCCAGCAGCAGGAATGAGTAAGGAGAAGATTTGCTCGCATACCCAGATGGACAGCATGGCCCATCTCCACACTGCTCACTGGGAAGCAATGGGAAGGCAGAATGCCACACTTTGGGCAGGTGATTTGGTTCCCTTTGTTCTCTGCTCGTCAGACAGAGACCCCCCCCAGCCCACATTTGTGCATGTGGGTATTGAAGGGCACCCATGCTCAGTGCATTTCAATAAATAACACCCCTTGCTTCTCACACAGCATTTCTGTGGCAAAAAGTTTGCACCACCCTGCTTTTATTGTGTCTCAGGCAGAAAGATCCCCCCCACAAATGATGGACTTGCATCGTACCACCTACACTTCATCACACAAGGCAGTAATAAATGCATGGAGGAGTACTGTGCCTCAGGACAATTTAAGCACTGTGCAAAGGTCACTCTCTTCAGACCCTAATTGCTCAGCAAAAGTGACATTTAAAATGCATATCATTAAAATCATAACAAATTTATTTACCTTCTTCCTTATTGGGATTGTTTCTGCATACATTACACATTTGACATATCGAGTGCTCTGGAGGTCAGGATGTGTTTGCATGGTAAAATAATGTCTTGTGGAATCATGGTGACATGGGCTGCCAGGCTCCCAGAGCTGCTCATGCACTCACTGCTCTTGTAGGAGCTATCACAAAATCCCAACAGCCAGAGAGGGCCAACAGTCCCTGGGTTTTGTAGGAAGAGAGTGTGGTGGCTGCTTTAAGACAAACAAGTAATATTGCGAAAGTAGCAAGGAAATAATATTGTGAACACTTTTGGACAGGAGGAAGAAAGGTGCAGCAAGAAGCACATGTGCATGTGCATCTCTGCCTCGGTTCTGAACCATTTGTGCAGTGCCAATATTGGCTCACTATATCTTTCTTTCCATCTCATGTATATGTGTGTATCACTGTATCTTCCTCTCTGTCTCAGAAGATGGCATTCAAGCCAATATCTTTTAGGAACTGGAGACACTGCTCATCTAACATGTCCAACAGATGTTTTCTCTCTCACTTGCCATTAGATGTCAAACACCACTTCTTACTTCAGCACCCTGAAAACCACATTCACCATGAGAGCTGCTATCATAGTACCTCTGTGTTTCTATTTGCTATGACATGATTAATTGAAGGCAGAAAAGCTAAACGCAAGCTCATTTGGGACAGAATTATTCCAGGTAGCCTCAGTTTTCTCTGTGTCACTTATGAGCATTAATTTCTTTTATTCATGAAGTTATTTACTTACCTTTTAATGTCCTTTGGGATACTTGGATTTGTATGCCATAGAATAGGAAAAAGGTTTTGTGACTATAATCATGGCAGTTTAATGTCAGTACCAGAGGCTGAAGATTCTTAACTGAATTCTTGCTTGCATTCTTAACTGAAGATGAAACAAATCTCACTAGTTATTAATCCATGTGCTTAGCTCCCTTCTTCTACACAAAGACAGTGGAGGACTGAGAAGTCATATACTCTACCAAAACATGCAGAAAATGTTTACTTGCTGCTTTACAAGGACTGAAGCAAAGCCTACTGGATTCTTTCCAATCCATTGAATTTTAGTTGTTTGGTTTTGGGTTTCTTTAATAAAGCTGGGAGAATGTTTTTGGCGAACAACAAATTTGTCAAAAAATGTAGTTTTTTGAAGAAGCGACTTGCAGAATTGAGTCCAACTTGGTAAACAGATTTATTTAGCTGGGAAAGAAATAGAAAGCATTCATAAGAACATAACTGAGACTTTCCATGTTTTTCTTTGGAAATTATATATTTGTTCCATGTGTGACACTATTTAAAAGCTATAAAGAGGGATCTAGGTTGGCTAGACTGTATAGAAGAATTTCTTCTTTCTCTTTGTTTTTTCCAGACTGGCCCCTGAACAGACGTTTCCTATGTGAGTGTTTTACTCTTTTCCATCCCATCTTCTCTATTTAAATCACTTTTACTTACTTCTTGATGCCTGTCTTCATAATTTGCAATGCTTTTCCCCTGCAATGGATTCAGTTGAACAGATTCTAAGTTACTAATCTCCAAATTTATCACATCCAAAAGATACCACCATTGGTTGGCAGCAACCTCTAACAGAGCCCATGAAAAATGTAACAAATACCGGTTATTGCTGTGCTTTCGTATATTGATATTAAAACACACTTTAACGTGGACTAGGGGTAAAATCTGTAACTAGTGTGACACTTGCCAATGGGCCAAGTATTATTTCTTCTTCACTTTCTATAGGGAACAGTAAAGTGCCAAAATAGATTTGCCTTTCATCCATTACAGAATCTTCAAAGTGTAACCCTTCAATCCAGTGCTGCTGCTGGACAAACCCACAGGATGGTATCCCATGCCTCTGTCAAGAAGGATCCCCTCTGATCAAAGCAAGTCAGGTAGGCAAAGGTTGCATTTCCATGGCTGCAGTGGCCTGTTGCTGATCCTGGAAAATGTGTGAAAAGTATTCCCCCCTGAGACCAGGATAAGACCGAAAATTCTGGATTTTCCTGGACATCCCAAGGTCTGCAGTTCAGCACCCAGAGAAACCCGCACAAGGATGGAGGGGTGGGCAGCTTTGCAGGTGGGAAGGCTGGCATGCAGACTGACCTCCTGCCCAGGGGAGCTGCCACACTCCTGGCAGGCTCCCTGGGGATGCCCCGGGCTCAGGGAGGGTGGGAGCAGCTCCTGGGCCGGCCTGGCTCACCCTGCAGAGCAGGAGCAGCTCTGGAGCCGGTGCCCTGCTGCCTCCGAGTGACTGCAGCTGCTGCTTGGAAAGCCTGTCTGTCTGACCTGCCTGCCTCTTCCTGACACTGAGCTGCTCCTCAGCTGCCTCATTTCCGCCCTGAGATCCTGACAGAGGCTGCCTGACATCTCTCTGCTCACTGGGCTTCCAAGTGACTTCCCATCTCTTGAATCTATCATTAAAACTTAATGCAAGGTCTTCCCATCAGAAAAAAAAACCAGATCGAGGAATAGAGCATTCCTTTTCTTTCATGATGTCTTGTGATTTTAAACAACTATGCCCAGATTGTTGTTTGATAGCTATAAATCAAGAGCTCAGTCGAAAACCTGTACCAGCCCTGCACAGGCACTTCTCTGTGCTTCCCTCACTCTTTCTTTCCTTTTTTTTTTTTTAATTCTGTGCGGCAGAAGTGAATGGCATAATAGTGGATATTGGAAATAAACTCTTGAGCAGTGGAAGGACCATCATTAGTGCTGACAAAAGCAGCTTTTGAGGCTGTGCCAAGATCAAATAATGAGAACTGGTAGGAGAAGCTGGCATAGTTTATGGGTGTGAGGTTCAAGTTACCACTTTTTGGAAGCAATTAACTTTTTTGATATTTTGTATAGATGGGTCTAAGCTGAGGGCTTCCCTTCAATTGAAGCAGAAATACCTTTGTCCACTACATTAATTATTTCTCCTTGAGTGCTGCAAGAGGCTGCCCCTAATTTACTTGCAGGCTGTTTAACCCAAGTCATTTCCCTCCCTTTCTTCACAGCTCTCCCGCATCCAGACTTTCCTGGTGAAAGCACATGAAAGCCAGCCTTACCCCAGAAGGACAAGGACACCCAACTTTCCTGTGAAAACACAAGAGGGAAGAGTTGGACTGTTCTTTTCAAAAGGGAATTTGTCATGATATCCCTGCATCTACAGCCAAAATGTGCACTGACCACGAGGACCCCACTTTCACCTTCATCCATGGAAGAATTTAATTAATCTTTCTATATTGGCAGGCGAACAACATTTCCTGAAGAGAAAAATAACTGTTAATTTCCAGAGGTAATTAACAGTCACTGAATGAGACTAAAGGGCTTTCATCAAAATTACCAATCAGCTCAAATTTGAAGAGATTCTCTCCTCCTCATTGCTTCTTCATCTCATTCAGCCAGTCCTGCTGAATTAGTGCCTAATAGAGTCTCAGACATATTCATATCCTGTCAAATTCCCATCCTCCCAAGGAACTGTCCCTTTCAAATGGTAATAGAGAGGGCGTATGATGTGCACTCGTTGCTATTTTGGATTTAACAGCTGGCTGTGTTGCACTCAGGGTAGCTGTGGAAACTTAACTGAGGGATGTGTGCATGTGTGTGTGTGTGTGTGTACACATCTGTGTGAGTAAACGCCTACTCCTTTGCAAATGATACCATTTATCTTAAACAATGCTCTCTTTATAACTCTAAAGTTCTAATTCTCTTTTTCGACCCCACAGCTGCTGAAGGGGAGAATGGTGCAGCTTCACAGCAACCAGGAGCATGGCCTCACCCCAGGACTGGGCTGTGCAACCCCCTTCTCACACGAGTTTCAGCAGATGAGCAGGGTCACCCTCAGGACTGGGTCACTGGTGGCACCATCAAGACCTAAGGGTTTAAGGAAGGCTTTCTTCAGGCTCTCCTCACTTTGGCCAGGTGAGGAGAGGCAGGGGGACAGGCAGCCCCAGGGATTTACTTGTTTCTGCACAGCTTCAGATGCTCTCAACACAGCCCAACACACACATTGGAGTGCCTGAGCAGAGGCAGATGGTCTGAGGGCTGCCCTCCACAGAGCAATATGAGCACAGAAATTAGGAGTCCTCCCAGGTCACTGCAATATAAATTTCCCACCTCCTGCTTTGTAAATATTTTGTGGCTGAGCCAAAGACAGGTGGTGTTTGCAGGGACATTCTCAGTGACTTCAGCTGGATCTGGAGTACTTTTAATTTGGACATCTCAGGGGACCTCATGGTGACAACCAACAAGGAGAATTTCTAGTAAAACGTTTCTGTGTGCTGTACCAGGGCACTTCTGGAGACAGCACTAGATGGGTGCAGAGCATGACCTCTGTTAACAATATACACTACATGAAAGCTAATAATTCTGGCTAAAGCATATTCAAAATAGGATGCTTGAAGCAAAACTAATGCATTATTCACTGCTTGTTGGGAATACAAGAACATGGAGATAGACATCTGAGCCTTGGGCCTTTTCTGCAATGTACTGTACAGGGGCTCAGTGGGCTTATTGGCAGTGCTGTGACTCTTACTGCCGTGGAGTTTTCATTACTAATAGCATTTAAAATCTTGCCCTGTGATCAATTTTTTTAAAAAGGGCACGTATTCATCTTTGCTTTCTTGTCACATACAGTGATGGGAGGTATTTCTAATGCTGTATTCATTCCCTTGGTGTAAAATGTGCCCTTTTTCCACCTTTACACTAAATCAGACAAATATTTGGTGACACTCACAGGGTGAAATAGTGCAAAAATTGCCAATTTCTCAGTAGGTAGCTGAAAACAATTCTAAACAGTGCACCAACATAATCAACTCCGATACAGTATGCAAGCTCTGCTAACATAATGCTTCTCAAAAATTAAATTGTTTAAAATAAGGAGAAAAATATGTCATTTTATATATTTGTGATATACAAATAAAAATCCTTGTGAAAGAATTTAAGAGCAGCATTGTAGAAAAATCTGTCTGGGATTTGCCTAATTGCCTGTAGACAGCCTGCAGTATAGACACCTGCCTCTGAACTAATCACTCTCTGGTCCTTTTGTGGTCAACAGAGAAACACTGACACTTGGGAGAGTGATTTATCTCTTCCTAAAGTACATGTCTAAGAAAGGTCAAATGAATTGCATCCTAAAAGTGCTTATTTCTCCTGGCTGACCATAAAGGTTGAAGAGTGACTAACTCAGATGTAAATTAATACACTGTGGACAACCACACCAGCCTGTGGGTTGGTGGTGGGGGGGATATGCTGAAGTGCACACCTATTCTTCCATTTGCCACAGTGGTCGGGTCTAAGAATAAAGGCAGATAACTACACCTCTTCCTCCTCCCCATAGATTTCCACAGTTTCATCAGATGAGAGATTTCTGGTTCAAGGAGTTTTGCCATACATCACAGGAAGGGCATTGTATGCCCAGACCTGCCCCACAATATCCTGTCAGACAGATAAACTCCTGTAGGTGCTGCTGCAAAGAAGTTTTGGATCCTGATTTATAGTAATGGTTAATCCTTCTTGGAGTCAGAAGCAGCTTGACTGGATCCCAATTACTGCTTAACAAGGTAGGTCTTGTCAAAACAGTTTTGAGGCCAGCTTCTTCAGATGGAAGCTGATCTTTAAGTGCAACTGAAGATTGGCACTTCAGTAGCACATCTTTGCTATGGCAAATTCTCTTTAAGGCTTTTGAGGGGCTGACATGGGACCAACTTTCTGCTGGAAAACAGATTGAAATGTAAAAAGCAGCATAGTTATATGCATTACTGGTATCCAAAATCCTCAGTTATCTTTAGCTTCTCTATAGCTTATCCTTTTAAAAACCATATAGTAATGAACTTTGCCTACGTGTGATACCTTTGGTCTTCTCACTAAATGCTTTCAGGATGATCAAATTACATATGATTCTAATGAATACTCACACATTTAATTGAAAAGAGAAACAATTGTGAGAATGCTGTTCTTGAAGTCACTGTGCTCGATTTCAATATCTATGAGCTTGTATTTTCCATATTTGATTGCAGAAACTTTGCCTAAAAAGCCCACACTTGAAGTTCAGACCACCTTAGAAAATGGTAATTTTTAAATGTTAAAGGAAATCAAATATGCATTCACATCTGCTAGCATGTGGCCCTCCCATTGTAAAATAATTCAAGAACAACTAGATCAGGCTGACAATCACTGCATCAAAACCAGTATGTACCATGGTCACATTACAAGCAACAAAGCTGAGCTTGGTGATTTATGACAATATCACTAAAACCTCGTGATATATTTAGCAAGTGGTAATGGTAAAGGTTATAATTCCTCTGAGGGACAATAGTGATGAAATAAACCACGAGGGTCAAGTGGATTATGACCTTGTGAAAACTCAAATAATGGAGATGGAGCTTTATAAACTTCCTTATAATAGATAATGCCTTAAACAATTTAAAAGCTGCTCAGTACTCAATTTGGACTTGCCACAGGCTTACTACTGCCTATATATTGCTAGAGGAAAACCTGAAAATTACTTCTGTCACTATGAATCTTGCATCTGCTCAGAACCCCCATTTTAGGTGCAATGAGTGCTCTTGCTGTGCTCTGAATGCTCCCAACAGACAGTGTGTGTGCACTCGTCTGTCAGTTCTCCCCACCCAGCATTTGCAGTGTGGCTGCTTATGCAGAATTTAAAGCTTCCAACGCATCCTGGATTGCTGTGTTAGTAATCACACCTGGCAGTATTAATTTTGCTACTGTATAGTACTATCCTGGGATCAAAGAGTGATCAAGGATAGGCTGAGATGAATGGCACTGCTGATTGCTTTACATGCTTGGCAAAAGGGAAGATGTCACGTTTGTCAGCACAGACAATACACCAGGTTCATGCAGATCCTCTCTCCACAGTTACCTGAGACACCCAGCTTTAGAATACTGTTTATATGGGAGCTGAGGAGCACCACATACATGAATTCGTGCTGAGATTTAGGTGGAGGTGGAGCAGCATCACAGGCAAATGGTGAGTGTCCTGATCAACCTGAGTACATGATCCTGCACAAACAGTGTGAAAACAGCCTATGGGATCAGTCCCATAAAAGACTTCGACCATGAGTCACTTGACCAAGATCATTCATATACGTAATTTGGGCTCCTTCATTTTCATTCTTGCTGTAGTTTGCCTCCTGGGTGTGGCAACCCACCTCACCAGAGCTAGATTTCTGTACCAAGATATACAATATTGAACTAGCAGATTTCTGGAGAAAGCTGCATGGATAAAGCAGCCATACTGAGGCATACATGTACAGATTTACAAATTAATGCACAGAAAAAATTCTTCTGCCAGAAATGTGGAGAAGTTTGAGATCATGCTATCTCAGCCTCAAAGACATGGATAGGAGGGAAGAGAAGGAGGCAACACAATGCTTACCCACTTGTATAACAGCACTGACAATGGCAGGCCTGGGAGGGCATCAGTCTGAAAGCACACGGGACAATCAGCTGCCATTGAGAGAGGGATTTTTGATTGATTTTAAATTAAGGTCACTGTCCCCAGGCCACAGCTAGATTTGATTATTTCTGTCACATTTTAGAAGAGTGACAGAAACTTCTTTGCAACCAGCGCTCTCTCTCTTCAGTGACTCAATGCATAATGATGTTTTTTTCAGTGGGTTTTGATGATTCCAACTTCCATGATATGCCACAAGTTGGTTCAGCAGTGACATTCTCCCACTGAAAGCCACTCATCCCTTTTACTGCTCAAATCTATGCAGTGAGGGCATTAGGAAAGCTGTGGGCAGCACTAAACCAACCCAGGTGTGACATTTAATCTGAGAGGTGCATTCACTGCTGGCAGGTGAGCAGTGACTGTCAACATACACCAAGGGGAAAGGGCAAAAACGGAGCAAGCCCAGCCACGAGCCATTTGTCATGGAGGGACCTTTCTGAGCAAGCTGTGATTTGGTTGTTCTCTGTGGATTTCTCTCCTGTTAATTCATTCATTTTTCCCCTCAAAAAGACATCAGCTGCCTGCTGTCAGATGGCAAAGGGCTCCACAGCTGTGTTTGCATGAAGAATCACCTCTGTACAGTCAGGAGCTCTATTAATGCCCTCTCCCTTTTGTGCTGGAAGCCAGGGCCACCAGCCCCTGCCCACCCTCTCCATGCTGCTCAAGATTTGAGGAACCTCTTCACATGTGCCCTCTGGTGCCTCCTGCCAGTGTGCATGCACCTAACTACAAAACCCTTTCTAGCCATGGATTATCACTGCTGACCTCCTCAGAATCTTTTACAGCTCTGCCATGTCCTTTTTAAGAAGGTGAGACTGGAATTCCAGCAGTATTGAGAGCACAGGTCCAGCACACATTTTCCAGTGTAAAATCTTTTCCTCTTCGTTGCTCTCCTAACAAGTCCTGACATTTGAGTCACTCTTTTGGCCACACTGAGCATGGAGCTGACATTTTCTCAGCTGTGCATGTCCCTGGGCTCTCAACCTACGGAAAGTGATGGCCAAAATTCTTCCATGGCGATGGGCAAGAAATAAATGACCAACTGCAACTGTACAGTTGTGCTGTCTAGGGAAAAAAAACCCAAACAAACTACCTTGGAATAACAGTAGTGGATTTTAAATCCCAAGATGCTACGAAATTCCCTCTCAGGCAGCTTGACCTAAATTCCTATGGGCAATGAGGAAGCCACATATTTGGAGCATTTGAAAGAAAACTAGACAAATGCCCATAAATTATTGTATGGGGGACATTCCTACTCTCTTTTGGAAGATGGATTAGGCAGATGACCTACTAAGTTTTTTTTTTCTTCTTTCACTAATTCCTAGGATGTCATGAGTGTGTGTGCTTTACCCTTTCTTAAATCATAATCTGATTGATCCAGCACCAGTCAAAGGTTTTGAAAAGCCCATTAAACCGCAAGAGGAATTCTTGAGCGGTTTGTTAATATCAACAGAAATCCAGATGGAATTACAATTATCTTTTATGTACATTCGAGGGCATATTATGTAATACTACCAATGGATTTAGTTTAATGCACCCCACCTTCCAATAAGCTGCTGGCGCCACTTAATAGCGATTTGAAACCTACAAAAAACTCTTTTGCCCTTGACGAAACCGTTTTAAAGCTCAGAGACTGAGGTCAAGAGGCTTGGGATATTCAGAGTCTGATGGGAAAACGGGGACGAGGGAAAGCGAGGATGGAAAAGACGGGTGGGTGGGGAGGGGGGGCGGGCGAGAGGAGGAATTAAAGAGGTGGAGGGGGAATCCAGAAAAACAGGAAGTCAGAATAATCGTGGTCAATCCGAGATAAACGCGGAGGAGACGAGGTCAAAACTTCAAGCGCGCAGGGAGCAAACGCCAAGCGCGGTACGCAGGAGGCCGGCGCTGCCTGCCGCAGCATCCTCCGGCGCTCCGGGCGCTCCGGACGGGCGGGCAGCGGGAGGGCGGGGGCGGCGCCGGCGGGCGTGGCGCAGGTTGGGCGGGCCCGCCCCCGGCGCTCGCCCCGCCCCGGCCCGCCCGGCGCGGGGGGAGCGGGCCGCGGTACCGGGCAGGGCAGGGCGGCGCGTCCCCGGCGGCGGCGGCGGCCGCGCTTGACAGAGCGGGCGGCGGCTGCGGCCCCATGGAGCCCAGCTAGGGGCTGCCGCACCCTCCACCGGAGGTAGGTGCCGCGGAGCGGATGCGCACCGACAGCCCGGGGCGGGTGCAGCGGTGACAGGTTGGCCGGGCGGCGGCGTTTTGCGGGAATCGCACCCCCCCGAGCCTTCTAGCCACCGGCGGCCGGGCGCTGCGGTGCCGCGGGGAGGGCGGCGGCCCCGCGCTCCCCGCTTCGGCCCGTGACTATTGTTTCTGGTGGCGCCGAGCGGGCGCAGCGCGATCCCGGTGGCGGCGGCGGCTTTGTGCGGGTTGTCCCGGCAGTGGGGCTGCGGCGCTGGGGGGGCGCGCAGGGACCGCGGCGGGGAAGGGGACGGGGCGAGACCGTGACCGCACGAGCAGAGCCACCCACCCTACCCCCGCCCTTCCTCCTCCTTCTCCTCCTCCTGCCTGCGCAACTTCTCCAAAATCGCCGCCGTGGGTGCGCGGGGAGGAGCCCGCATCGCCCCCCGCGGCTCCTGCTGCCCCACGGGCGGCGCAGCGCTCTCGGCACGGCCGCGGCGGCGATCGGCCATCGGCGCCCGGCCCGCGCTCCGCCAAAGGGGATTAGAAACGTGCAGGATGCATTTCAAGATGGGCGGTAATGGGATCATTTGGGTCCCTCGCGTAGCCGGTCACAGGCGAGCGGCAGGAGGAGAATTTACCCTTCCGAAGTTGGGGCAGAAATCGCTGCCGCCCGGAGTGTGCCAGGCGGAGGGACTGTCACCTGCGGCTCCCTGAATGGCTTTTTCTGGCTGGGGCTGTCGCGGGGCGTGGGTCAGTGCGCCGGCGTCGCCGCGGTCCCGGCGTACGTGGCGGTGGATGCCAGGGCGAAGTGTCGTGCTCCAGAAGTTCTGCATCCCTCCGGGGGATGCTGCGGGGTGCAAGCGCCCTGGGCAGGAGTTGCTGGGCAGTTATTCTCCTTCTCTCATTTCACCCCAACACACCTCTTTTTTGAGAGATTGGTTCGGCTTTGGTTAATTTACCGCTGTTGATGGTAGTTTTCTTGCACATTCTCCATCAGAATTATTTTTCTAGAGAGAAAAATTATTCAAAGGTGGGATTCAAAGTATACATATTGTCTAATGGGGGTGTATTGTTAAAGAGGAAAGAGTATCTCGTTGCCCATTAATTCTTCAGGTATTTTCCGTTTAAACTTGATGAGGAAATGTTTTTCCTTTTTCTAAGTAACCTTTCATGTCATTTATCATTAGCAAATCGGCTTGGCATTCAAAGTAAATATTTTCTCGCAAATACACTGCTGATTACTAACGTTATGTCTGAAACACTCCAGAGGACAGAAATCAGCACACCTCCGTTTGTTTTTTTTAATATGTAAATTTGAAAAGCCCTTCCATTTCACGAGGCCGTGAGTGGCCCCGTTAATCAGATGTAACTACAGTAACTGGCAGAGGAGGCTGCTGATAGCCAGGGTGGTCCCTGCCCCGCTCTGCCAGAGCAACCTGATCAATTAATGCATCCTCACTGGTTTGTCCTTGGCATCTTTGATGAATTTTATAGTATTTCTGTGAGGAGCTCCAGTGGGGGAAGCTGAAGTCTCTTTCACCTTCAGAGATGACTGAAGCCAAATTTGAAGAGGGCATAACTCTTTGAGTTGACTGGAGAGCGCTGTTGAGTTCCTGTGTGTACACTAAATTCTGGAGGCAATCCAGCAGCCAGAGCTATCTGGGTCAGGCTGGAAATCACCTCAGTGATGGGTTTTGCAGGGTCCTGGTCACTTCCTACCAAAAGAAAGCCAGTGTTAAGCTTTTGCAACATGCACGGATTGCATTGTAGGCATGGACTGGAGAATGGAACTGGTCATGTAGCAGGCTTGGGGTTTACAATCAGCAGGTCACACTGAGCACCCTGCAACTTCAGGATGCTTGACTTCACTGTGCAGAGCCTGCAGCAGTATGAATTACAGGGGAAAAAATGCACTTAGATGTAACAAAGGCTGCTGGCTCATCTCCTGCATGAGGAACTAATTTTTTTTTTAAATCTGGCTCCCGTTTCTGCTTCTGACTCAAGCTGCCAGTGTAGCTGTGGGCAAATCATTCCATGTTTCCCTCTCTCCTCATCTCTGCCTGACCTGCCAAGGTCTCATCTGTACAGGGCTGTGCGTTCAGACCCCAGCTCAAGCCCCTTACTTTCCACCAGCTGCCTTGCACACAGCATTCTGAGACCCGAGGTCGGTGGTACCTGTGTGCTCCGAGGGAATACAGTTTGACATTCAAACACTGCTGCTGGAGCCAGTCATACAGACCTAGCAGCCTCACATCAATCTCTAATCCTAGCCCTGTTCTAATCCAGTCGTTCCCTGCTGCTGATGGAATCCCTCGAGCTGCATTTGGCTGCGTGCTAGCCCGGAGATGGGCTGGGGAGCACCAGCCCTTCAGGACACAGGCTGGCACTCCAGGCTACAAAACACCTGGCACGAGGGGCCTGCTGTGATTTAGAAATAGAAATTATAGCTGAAGGGTAAATTGCAACAATGTCAGAGGAAACTGCCCAGCAAATGGGAGCTGGGGCATTCCTGCCAGCCAGGGGCGTGCTGTGCCGCGGGAGGGAGCGGAGGGGCAAGGGTGCAGCTCCCTGGCCTAACAACGGCATTCTTATTTTAGCATGGAAGACAGCCAGAGATAAGGAGGGGTTGTCATCCGGCTGGTTGGAGGATGGAAAAAAAAAAAGGAAAAGCTGTGTGGAAAAGTATTTTGATGTAGGTAAAGAAAAGAAAAAAAAGGCAGATAACCTTACAAGTGATAGACTAGCTATGTAAAGCTGCCAGGACAAAGCTTTTCCCATAAAATCCAGAATGATCCTAATTAAGCCCAGACCCTGTTAAATGACACATGGCTTTATTTATTTCAGATGTTTCTAGGTCCTAAAGATGGGGCCAAATGTGAAGAGTTTGATGTGGCAGATAGTTTAACCTCAATTACTTTTACATAAATCATGTGATTGTTACGGTAGCTGAAGTACCTCTGATGGGTGCCCCAGAGCTACCGATAAAAAAAAAAAAAAGACTTTTAAAAAATCCCCTGAAAAACATATGGCAGTGCAGGTGAGGGTTTGTGGAAGAGAGGTGACCATCCTCTGAGGCAGGAGGATGGGAGTGTGGGAGCTGTTGTGGTGCTGTGTGCTTGCTGGTCTGTATGCACAGGCAGCTGAAATGGTGGCTTTGTAGAACAGGCAGCCGGAGAAAGGGACGTAAAATGGGAGCTGACAAATATTCTTGTTATGAAACTGGGATGGATGAATGATTTATGGGGGTACTTGCTTTTATTTTATTTTATTTCAAGGGGAAGGAGATGGTTGGTGATGTGAGGCGCTAGCCACGGATGGCTTTGTTTTGAGATCAGGCTGTGCTGGGTCCTGCCTCCAGAAACAGCATCTACAGAATAACAATACAGTGAAACACTTCCCAGCATTGCTTGAGTTTCACAGTCTGTTTTCAGGATGAAAAAGTTTTCCTTATCTTATGTTCAAAGCTGCAGGCCTAAATCCTCCCACCAGACTCTAGCTTTCAAATAAGAGGTGGCTGTATGAGAGGTCCTAGGTTGTGTGGATCTTTGTTAGCCTGTCTCAGTTCTCCCAGGGAATTTCCTTCCCTGGGTTTGCAATGTTGCCCATCCCTCCCAGGGCACTGAGCTGCTCTGTAAATAGGCCACTCTGTGGAGGAGCTGCTCTGCTGGGTGATTTAATGTAGCTTGTTAGTTCTGGCTTTCCTTTTTACCCACCCCCACCCAGTTCTGTCCGTGCTGTCCTTTGGTGCACAGAGCAGTGCTGTAACATGGATGAGGTGAGTTTACAGGGTCACAGCTGCAGGATTTTGCCCGTCCTGTGGGTGGCTGGGTGTCCTGGGGACTCTTATGTAAGCTGCTGCTCCACAGTCAATTGCTGGCTTTGGGTGTTAGTGACTGCATCCCTCTGAGCAGGACCTGTTTTCAGCATCCTTTTGTTGTTCCCGGTTAATAGAATCATAGAATAGTTGAATTAGAAGGGACCTAGAGGTCATCTAATCCAACCCCCCTGCAGTAAGCAGGGACATCTTCAACTAGATTAGGTTGCTCAGAGCTCTGTCCAGCCTGACTTGGAATGTTTCCAGGCATAGGTCATTTGCCACCTCTCTGGGCAAGTTGCAGTGTCTCCCCACTCTCCCAGTAAAAGAATTCTTTCCTATGTCCAGTTTAAATTGACCCTAGTTTAAAACCCTTGTCCTATTGCAGCAGGCCCTGCTAAAACATCTGTCCCTGCAGTCTGTCCTGTTGGTCCTCATTAGGTATTGGAAGATGCTGTAAGGTTTTCCTGGAGCCTTCTCTTCCCCAGCATGAACAGCCCCAGCTGTCTCAGCCTGTCCTCATATGAGAGGTGCTCCAACCCTTGGATCATCTCTTTTGCCTCCTCTGGACCTGCTCCAACGAGTCCATGTCCTTCCTGTGCTGAGAGCCCAGAGCTGGATGCAGTATTCCAGGTGGGGCCTCACAAGAGTGGAGGGTGCCCTTGATGCCACTGCTTGTGCCATTGATAAAGTTATGCAAGGATGCCAGTCCCAGTGTGGACCTGAGAGGGACACCACTCATCACTGATCTCAGTTTGTGCATGTCGTTGTTGGAAATGCTTCCTAAAGATATCAGAGGGCTAAATGTTCTCAAGAATTAAACAAAGAGTCTGGGATAGGTCTCCTGTTTCCTCCACACTTTCAGAAAAAAGGTGTCCTTCAGCTCAGCAGCTTCCAGGTCTGTGTACTGCTCCCACTCCCCTTTAGAGTGGCTAGAGAGCAGCCACTGCAGCAAAGGAAGGCAGCTGCTGTTGACTTGTTGAGTTACCCCCACCTCTCCCACGGCAGGCACAGAGATGTCAGAACAAGCCTCAGGACGGACTGACTGTGTCCCCAAATCTCTTATCTTTGTGTTATCTCTGAGCTGATGACTGAGGGCGAGCTCTGAATGACAAGAGAGGCGAGGGAAGTTTGCTGTGACTCCTCACTAAGCTTCAATGGTACTGCAAAAGGCAGGTCTCTGAGCATTCTGGTGCAGCTCCAAATTCATTTGGTCAGGCTGATTTTGAAAACCAGTCTCCCTTTCAATGTCTGCATGTGCCTCAGCCTTTTAATTATTCTGTGCTTTCCCTGTGGCATGGAAACAAAGAGGTGGAAATGTAGTGGCCACCAGGAGGGCCAAGAGGGCAATGGCTCTTGCCTGCCCTGGCAGTCAGTGTGCTCCTCATAGCAAAGCCAGGTTATTTGGAGGAGTGCAGGTCTTTCAGTCCAGGAAAAAATAATTTGTTAATGGCCAGAGAATAATCACTTTACTCTGAAAAGCCTCTCCAGCTGCATTGCACCAACTGTTCTTTATCAGTCTCTGAATCCTTAATGACAGTAGCAGCTAATTTCTCTTTCTGTGTTTTTCTAGCTGCAGTGTCCTATTTTCTCTGAGTTTATTGAGAAAATAATAGAAGTCATTACATAGCTACTTGTCACCTTTCAGAAAAGAAAACTTCTCCCTGCCTGAACGGCCAAGTTAGTTACTTGGTGACTGACTCAGACAATAGCAACTTTTTGTAACTCATCAGTTATTAATCTGTGCCTAGTGAATAAACTAATTAACTAGAGGAGTATTACTGAAGTTCTAATCTGTGATTATCAGAATATGGTGAATACACTGTTCACAAACTGTGTGACAAAGGCACATGTACATTCTGTGGCGTGTAAGCAAAAAAATCAAGAAATAAAGGGCTGGGAGTGACAAAGTGAGAAATGTGAATTCATTGTGTTTATTTTCTTTAAAATTTGATGGTCTTTGAAGCTTATGTGGCAATATTGCACAAAATGGTCCTTGGTTAAAAGAAAACTATTAGGTGTTCCACATATATCTATAATAATTAGGTTAAAGAAAAGGTAATGAGGAACATTGGAATAGATGGGCAGTGAGAATGAAAGACATAGAAAATAAAGTGAAATGTGAAGTATTTTTGTGTTTGCATGATACACGTCTTTCTGGTTGTTGGTGATGGATCACTTGCTGTAGAGCTGGATCTACACAAGGCCACTGCAAAGCAAACAGGAAGGGCAACACATTGTTTTTTAATCAGGATTTTCTTAACCAAGAAGTCAGGCATCACTGTCTGAATAATAGATGCCTTCATCTCCAGCCTTAGTGGTGGGGCTGGAGGTCTGAGGCAGCTCTCAGCCAGGAGGTCTGGCCTGCAGAAAGGGGGGAAGAGGACTTCTGACATGGCCAGAGCTTGCTCTGCAGGCTGTGCGATGCTGAGGGGAGGCCAGAAGGAAGTAGGAACATACAAGCAGATCCTAGAAGAAGGAGCACACAGAAGAGCCTTTCTGTTCTCATGTGACATTCTTGTAATTCATCTCTGGTCCCTGGGGGATGGATGGAGTTTCCTCTTGCCTTTCCGTGCTGGAGAAGTCATGTTTGCTAAGGGTGGATTCACAAAGCTGCTGTGACAGAGCAAACTGGGCTCTGGGTTAGAGCTCTGCTGCATTGTGTGTGCAGGATACACCAAGGGCTGTGTTCTCTCCCAGGATGGTGGTGCCAAGCTCAGCACCTCACATCTCCCCACAGCCTTGTGCCTACGCTTGTGTTCATTTTGCAGAAAACTGCTTGACCACGCTCCAGTTGTTGCTGGTAGGTGGAAGAAAACAGATGCAAGGAATTTACTTCCCTGCTCACCAAGGAAATGCATCTGCCTTTGGTTTGGGTTTGATGTTTAGGTCTCTAACTGATTTTTTTAGATGCTTGTGTAACAGCTGTGTTTAGCTATGAGACCATCACTTCTTTTAGGATGCATTTTGGCTGTCACCACAGCTTTCTGTCCTCTAAAGCGGGGTAATAAATTGATGGGGGTAGCCATCAATTTGATGCCATGAGTGCTGCAGACAGGAAAGTGGAAGCAGCATAAGGCTGTGTGCCATGGATCCCCATGTTCATGTAACCTCAGAGCTGTGCAGTGACTGCCCTGGAGGGACCCAGTGCAGCCTCCCACCAGAAATGACTGGGTCAGGAGACAAGGTGGGTGCCCTGGATCACAAACAGGCTACAGACATCTTAGACTCACTTTGGTTACTGGAAAGGCTGGTCAGCACTCTTACTTGTATTTGCTTTTTGGTGGAACTAAAGAGCTCTTTGCTCTGCAGCATAAAGACCCAAACATTTTGGGACCTGATAATTCTGATTTTCTTGAGAAGAGATGCCCCTGCATCTCTAAGGAGCTGAGGTTCTCAATTGAGTAGCCTTTTATTTTTAAAAAGGAAGGAGGTGTTTTTATTAGAGTTTCCTGTTTTGGACTCTGTTTAGAGGGTATGAAGTGGTCAGAGGAGGGAGAGTTTTCATTTAGGTCAGGGTTGTCTCTTTGTATTTTCTTACACATACAATGTATATATATATAAAATATAATTTGAATTTTGCAATTTCCCCCAGTTCTAGTTAAGGCTGCTACTTAAAGGAAATCTAAATAAGGTTTCCTGTCAAGAATGGTTTAGATTTAGCTGGCCCTGCCTGGGGCTGAGGGATGGGTTAGGACACTTCTCAAGGTCCATTTCAGGACCCTTTCCGTGATCTTAGGCAGTTACTCAGCAAAACAGATTCATTGTAGGTTGTGCTGGTTATGCTGAAAGGGTTTTGCTGTAGCATTTAATATGGTTATTTGTTTGAAAAGGAAATAATAGGTAATTGTAGCATAGTTACTGCATCTGCACTGGACAAATGTTCCTTTAAATACGAAAATAACTGATGTTACATTTTTAGACCAGCATCGTGATATGGGTGTGATTAATTTTTCCAGGAGCTTTGTGTTTTTTATATCTGCTTAAGTGTATTAACATTTTAAAAGGTCAAAGGTAAGCTTTAAAATGGATGCCAAATTAAGATGGATGGGAAGAAAATGACATTTACTTCTTGTTACTGCACATTGTTTGAATTTGACCAAAGGCAAAAACAAAACAAAGAACAACCCTCCCCCCTGTACACACGCACGCATGCACGCGTGCTTGCATGGACAGACAGCCGTGTTCCCACCACCTGCCTTCCCTCCACACCTGGTCTGGCAAAATCTTATTCATCAGGGCTGGTTAATCATGATAATCATCATTATAATCCTAACAAAATCAGCAGTCCAGTGTATTCACTTCCAGACAGCCTCTGTATTCTTTTGCAAAGTATATAATTTAACTAGTGTGAGTGGGCTCTGTAAATAAAAGTAGCTAAAATATAAATATTAGGAAAACATGGCTAATGAGAACTCTAACCACATTATCCTTTTCTGCCCTTGGTATGTTTGAGATGATGATTTCATCAGGGAAGGGACTGGACCCTCATCCCTATTCATGCAGTTCCTTGCACGTTGAGTCCCAATGAAGTGGAGGATAAAGTATGGTGGGAATGATGCCTTTATTCCAGTGGGAATGGTGGCCAGTCCCAGCCAAGAGCAAGGCCTTAGCAGGGCTGCTCTGTGACCACACCAGTGTTTGGGTTTGGACAGAGGGCCACAGCTGGAGGGAAGGACTGGATCTGGTTTAGGTCCATCACTTCCACTCCTGCCCTTCCATGATGGGGGTGGCTGTGCCGGTGATATGCCCTGTGCCTCTGGAATCTCAGCCACTCTCTGGTGAAAGGGACCCAGCCTGCTTTTGTGGGTGCTGTTGAACAAGACAGATTCCCTCCTCTCACTTCACGACATCTGCCAGTATAAGGAGGGTTTAAAACAAGGGAGAAATCCTTCTTCCTACTGGTGGCTAGTGGCTCATCAGGGAGGCTTCAGACTGCGTCCTGTGTCAGCCTCTGGACACTCAGCCCCATGCCATGTCCCAGAGCACACCCCAGCCTTGTGTGGGCACAGGGCTGTGTGGCTCTGGGAAGAGTCACCCAGCCAGTGCCAGCCGTGGCACCAAGAGCCGTGTGGAGCCAGGAAAAGGCAGTGCTGCTGTTCCCATTCCACCTCTACCTGCCCCCCTGCGCTCCCTGGGCAGGGCAGCTGCCCCGAGCAGAGGTGGGGAGGAGAAGGAAGGGCTGGCAGCAGCTGCCTCAAGGGAGGAAGCTGCAGCACTCAGCCCTGCCCCTGCACAGCAGCATGAGGTGTGTCTAAGGCTGGGATGAGGGATAGGCAAATCTTCTCCTCCCTCCCCAAGAAGCAGCAAGCTCTCCTAAGCATCCCTTCCTGGAAGCTGAAAATGTTTGTCTGACAAAAAAAGGAAAAGAAGGAAAAATGACAATTGCTCATATGCTTTGTTCCAGTGTGAAAATGTATTTTTCATTTCAAACTGAATGGATTCTGAGTTGAATCTGAGTAGAACAGACTAGACAGTTTCATTTTTTCATTTTACCAAAATTGTTTTTAAATCACTCAGCCCAAATATTTCTTTTAATTTTTTTACCCCAGCCTTGCCACTATTGCAAACAATTCCATTATTTGCATAGCTCTAATTGCAGTGATTAAACAAACACAGCAAACTCCGACCCTTGCAGAGCCTCATCACAGCCCCACAGCCAGCTTGGTCTGTATTTTGTCAGCAGAGAGGGAGATGTGGCTTTGTGTAGACTGAAAATAAATTATGGACTTTCTGCTATTTTTTTTCCCCTCTGAACTGATACACTATCAGTTTGGAGAATGAATAATTTTGCCTGTTCTCTTGCTAGTGGGCTGTGAGATATCGCCCTATTGTGAACCTTGTACAGTTTTAAAAGCATTTGGATTTTCAGTGCTTTGTTCACGTGTTACATTTAAGTTGCAACCTCTGTTGTGTTACTAGAATAATGTGTAGGGTTGCTATTCTGTTAGTAATACCCATATTAACATAAAGAGAGACAGATATCTACATCTGTGTGGAGTTTTATTCTGTGAAGGTGTTGGGTACCTGAAGACAGGGTTAAGGAAGATTTTATGTGACTACAGTTCCATCAAATAGGAACAAACAATTTTTTGGACATTTTTTAATGACATTTATTTATAGCAGGTAGCGCACAGGCGGCTGCTATTTCTCAGTGTGCTGGAAGAATGTTCTCCAGATGGTGCTTGCTGTTTATGCTTTTATTCACTTCGCTTGAACACAGCAGCACTCTACACAAAACACAGAAAATTGGAAAATAAAAACAATTATGTTTTTACAAAGTGCCATGTGATTTGCCATGAGATGTCTGAGCTGACTGATGAGCCGTGCTGGGGGCAGCGGGGGGACCGCGCCTGTCACAGACCCCCAGCCCCACGTGGGTCACGGGCTCTCCCAAAAGGTGGGTTTGAGCAGAGCTGCTAATCCCACCCTGTGTGTCTGTGCCTCTTCTGCCTCCCTTCTCCTGCGCGGGGGTTTGGGTGAGTGCAGGAAAGGCTGTCATTTTAATGGCAATATTTTTGTTGGGTTTTCTGTGACTGTGCAGCCCCAAGGTGGGAGAGACGCGAGACAAAGCATTTCATAAACCTCGCCCGTGCCATCGTGTTCCTTCAGCTCCTCATCTCACTGAAAAGTGTTAAGGCCTTTGGCTGGTCCAGCTGAAAGCAGCAGCTAAAGGCAAGACTGATGCCCAAAGGGATCAAATGCCCAAATGCTCCATGATTTCTGTTGGTTGCAGTGGTGAAGATAAATAGGTATCCAAATGGTTGGCATGCTCTTGCAGGCTTTTGTTGTACAGCTTTTGCAGGGCTACTCACACAAAACATTCTGAGAGTGGAAGCTTTAAATAAAAGACTCTGGAATCTGAATTTTTTTCTTTAAAAACCCTTGGGAAAATTGGGAAAATAGCTCAATTATTTAAATTTATTAAAAAAAAAAACCTCAAAAAAACTAGTCAAACCAAAAAAAAAAAAAAAAACCCAGGCAATCATAAAAATAGATATTGGCAAATAGGAAAAAGGTGTTTGTTTTTTTGTTTTTTTTTTTAATATATCTTAATGTATAGGTAAAAGAAATAAGTATTTCTCTCTTCTGCTGAAAAAGAACGAGAAAATGACAAACCCACAGCACTTCAGGGCAGGTTTTCAAATGCCAGAAAACATACACCAATTTTAAACTTTGGAACAGGACATGATTATTATTTCTTTGAGAACAGGAGCCTTCGGATTCCTTCGAAATCTAGTTTAAAGCCAGCAATATCTTTAGTGAAATTAAATTTCAAGAAATTAATGTGTGAACAGCTCAACTGGTTTTGGGGTTTTCTCTGGTAGATGGGCAGTGCTGCATAGCGCTTCAGTTCCTCTGCCTTGCCCGTTACCCCAGAGACAGCCCTTTCCCAAGCAGAATTAGAATTCTTGCTACATCAGCTCCATGCTGTTTATCTTCTGTTGCTCCCTTGGCAGTTATTATTTCTTAATGTGTTAATTGTAGTTCCTGGACCCTTGTGTGTGAGGGTGTGTAATGCTCATGGTAATGATGCCGACACGTTCTCTAGTTCCTGGAATCACAGAGCGAAAATCTGAAATATGGCTGGCACAGAGCATCCAGTAAGGGAAGTCAATTAGAAGAATTCAAATAGCATGACAAGAATGAAGTGGGTAATAGGGAAGAGTAGGTGTTGGGTTGAGGTGGGGGTTTTTTAGGCTTATTCAGTTATTATTCCTTCTATGGCTCTGGCTTCATGTGATATATATATATATTTTTAATTAAAACGTGAATTATGTCACTTGCTTTCCACCTTTTAACAGTATTTCACAGTAAATTTAATTCCTAATAGCAAGTAGTCAGGGGTAAGGAATGACTTTGCTGAGTGATGGTGGTTGTTAATTATTAAAAAGAAACCTATGGATTTGAAACAAATTAGACCTCATTAAGCCGAGGTCTGTTTCCACACAGACCAGCAGACATGAAGAAGCCAATCTAGGAGCATGAAAAATCCCAATTTTTAGCTGATGCATCCCTGGTAGTGATGCTCCAGGGCTGGCAGGAGTGCATGTGCTTGTTTGGTTTGTGTGAGAGATCCCTGGTTTCTGACCTCAGCTCAAAGCCCGTGACTCTCTTGGCTCTCTCCCATTTCCCTTGCACTCCTCCTGTCACCCCCAGCCCACCTGCACACAGGACTCCCAGCCCACTCTGGAGGTGGCTGCTGGCCCAGCAGCTGAGCCCACCTGGCTGGGGAAGCCAGTGCCTGGAAAATGTCAGAGTGCACCTTATTGACTGCTCCAGGTTTAGTGAAAGGAGAAACACAGAAAAACTCCTTTTCTCTTCCTTGATTTTGGAGAGGAGGAGGATCTTTGGCTTGTACCATGGAGTTCTCTCCATGGCTAGGCTGGCAAACTCTGTAGGATACATTTATTTGTTCCCCTTTACAGAGGCACGGGTTTATTTTTTGTTTGTCTGGATTTTCTTTGTTATCCAAACTCACCCATGACTCTTAAGTTGTTTGTACTTAGAGTTTTTCCATGGGACTTAAGCAAAAATCCAAAGGCCTAGAGTGATTGTTAGAGAGTACTCTCAAACATATGTAACCATGCCATGTTTTGAGCTGCTTTTTTGAAACTTCTTGGAGGCAATGGGTGAGTGCATCTGCAGGAGCATCCTAATAAGGAGAGTGAAAGGTGGCCTTAAGGGATCATTTTAACTGTATGTTCATAGGCATGCCATGTATGGGCTTTGCTGTCTAGCTGAGACATCCCCCAAATCTTCTCTGGCATTACAGGCATGACACACTCATATCAGGAGAAGAAACGCCCATTCTGCTGGCTAGAAATCAGCAATAACATTTTGACATCTGTGCAACAGTTTAAAATGAATTATTCAGCACAGAGATCGTGCTATTTGAGCAGCCAGCACATCTCTGCCCATTTACTACTGTCAGTCCATGGTGGAGATATCACTGATGCCAGTGGAAGCTGAGCACATGGGCTGGGGGTAGGTTTTGGCCCATAGCCTGAAACAGCATTTGACAGCACCCCTGCAGAACATGATAGGAATAATCTGCTTTGCCACCAGCAAAAGACTGAAAGACAATGCCAGTCTCTTTCTTCTCTTAGAGTATGTTGAACACATGCAGATCTTAAGATCTTAAAAATAAAAGATCTTAAGATCTTAAGAATTAAAGCAATAATTAATTGTTTGACTGTTTGAGTTTTGCTTTAAAGAGTGAGACAGGCATGTAATTTTGATTAAATCAATGTATTGCATATGACTGTCCAGAAGCCCTGAGCATCTCTTGCCTACTGGGAGTAGAGCCCGAGCACAAACTGGCAGCAGGTCCAGGCCAGTCTCCGCTTCTGCCAGTTTGGGGGGTTAAAGTGAAGCAGTATCTAATCCCTGTCAGCAAAGAAAATTCATAAGATTCATGATGTCAGCAGCATCTGATTTGGAAAAACTAGCTGAAGTGCTGTAAGAACACACTTTGGAGAACTGAGATGGGGAAATGGGAGGAAACAGATAACTAAACAACAGCACAACCCTTCCCTGCTCAAGACGGGCATTGATGAGAGAAAGTGGACATTTATCTTAAGCTTGGCTTTCTAACTCAGCAAGGTCATCTGAATTACAGCGGTGTATGTGTGGTGAGATTCTAACATCTGTTATTTCACAGGATGTCTGTTCCCTGTAGCTGCATTTTTAAAAATAAAATGCAGAACTCAGTATGGAAATGTTCTTTGCTGTAGATTACTGTCCTTTTGTTGCCCTTCTTTAAGAACTATGTTGTAGCTGTTCACTGATGCTTATCTCACAGGTGAAAATTCAGGAGCCCTCAGATAGCATTGCAGTGTGCAGCAAAATCATCTCCCTGTCATTGTCCATGTTTTTCAGTTAGCTAGCTAAAAATGCCTCAATTTCTATCTGCTCTTCCATTTATGTGTAAGAAGTAATACCCTACTGTGGAAGGAGCTCAGTGCTGTACATGAAAAGGCAAGACATATTATCCAGGTAACTGTAAAACAAATGGCTGGTATAATGAAAGTTAAGCAAACCCTTATGTCCCCTGAAGTCAATAGAATTTAAGCACATAGTTAAGGCTTGCTTGCAGTAAGGGTATATCCTCTGATAGGAGCACTGTAGCTGTAAGGTTTTTGAACCCATGTGTGTGTACAGCTTTATTTTCAGAATCCCCAAGAGCTTTGCAATTAGCTGAAAGGAGTGACACTGTGCTGTGCACCTTGCAGCACTGCTGGTTGCTCAGGTGTGGTGCTTCAGCAGGAGCTGGGACCTGGCTCCCTCAGCCAGTCCTTGGCAGAGGATGCTGCAGCTGCAGCTGGCTGTGAGCTGGGCTGTGCAGCCCTGTGTAGGTACATTTTGTAGCGACTAGAGTCTGTTCTGGCCTTTGTAGGGCTGCCATCACCAAAGTGTCTGAACCTTCTTGCTGTCTTTGATCTGCTCACCATTGCTGTGCTCCCCTGGGGCAGGGAGTAAAAGAGGCACAGAGAGATGTCAAACCTGATTTTAATGCTTATTTTTGTGTTGGCATATATGGACATCTCTGGGGGAGGGTTCCAAACCTTCTGTCTGCATAGTTTGACCCCCATCTGCTGTTACAGACTTGGTCCAGAGTGGCACCATGTGGGAAGCTCATGAATGAGGCCATGGATGCTCATCTTCCCTGTGTCAGAGCAGAATTCAAGGATGTGCCTTGCTGGTGTAGATGTGGGATGGTGAGGGAGGAGGGGAATGTGCAGTCCAGAAAAACAAGGAGTGGGGTAAATAGCCTACGTAATCTATGTATCAGGGTGGAAAAGGCTACCTGGCTTTATTGCCGCTTGATTGGAAGGATGTGTGTAGCCTGTGTGCATCCATTAATTAGTGATGCAGTTGCTCCATGCTGGTACCAATAAAACCTTAATAGTACATGATTCCAGCCTGTGATTGCTTCCTTTTTTCCACATCCCCTTGTGAGGATGTGTGTATATCAGTGCAGCTGTGCCCTGCATACAGTGTGGATGTGCTGTGGCTGCCTGTACAAGAAGAGGACAGTAAAATAATTCAGCGGGTTATTACCTCCCATGTGATTTTTCCAAGTGTTTATAAAAGGATCTTTGATATGCAGCACTCTCTAATGTGCACAAAATAAGCAGAGTTGTTTTCTTGCCTTTTCCTGAGACATATTAGTTCTTAAAATGGCTCCTGAGCACCTTTCCTAGGTACATGTAGCAACTGCAGCTGATGGTTTAGCAACAACAGCAAGAAGAAGGAAAAAGGCTGTCCCTAGTTTCCTTTATATGCACACTGTGCAGCTTTTCAAGCAGTGCATCAAACACTGCTGGCTGGAAATTTCCAGGCCCATTTCCTCCTGCCTGGTGCATGCTCATAAAGCAAGATTGTCTGTACAGTCTGGAGCTGCAGTACTGCAGAAAGTCAATAAAGAGCTGACCACCTCACCTCTATCAAAAGCAGTTGAGAAGCCCTGCCTCATCTGCCTTATTAAAACTGCACTTGACTCCTGCAGAGAAACCTAGTTGGAAACCTTGAAGAGGAGGGATAAAAAAGGAGTCTGAAATTGCAGTGAGTATTCTACAGCTAGGTCTTGCAGTAAGGTTAAAGAGTGCATATTGTGAAATAAACCAAAAATGCAGCTTCATTAAAAAGGGGAAATTTCTGAATTTAATGCAATGAACTTCTGACTTTTCCTACCTGCAGTACAGCACAGAGATATGATTAGTTGTTGCAGCAATGAGCAGATTTAACTAGCTCCCTAATGGATTTGTATTTTGAATTTAAATATGTTTATGCCTACATATGCATGTGTGTTTATGCTTATATATGCATTTGTGCAGGAAAAGGCATGATGTAGAAATAGATGCAAGAGGTAGAATTTGTAATGCTACATGTCTTTGAGTGTGTGTTTGAAAGGATGTTTGGGTTTTTTCTCCTTTCCTTTATGTAACAGTAATTGATTAAATGTTTGCCAAGCTTTCAGTAGCATCTACTGGGAATCATCACCCTCACCTACCCCAGGAGCGCCAGCTTTTTTTCACCTTGAAATGAAAAAAGAGAGAACTTTAACAGAAAGATCATTGCTTTAGCTTAATATTGTAAGATTTCAGAGATTGAATTTTCTGATAGTAATGAAATGAACCCTGAGTTGTGCCATGAATTTGATTGCAGTTAATTTGATTTTTGAGATGCTCAACAAAGCTTGCCCATTAGCTTTAACCTCACATACTTTGGATTTGTACAAACTGGTATTTTATGTATGTATGGGTAGAGATACCATGAAAACCTCTCTCTGGTGGTTCGTTTGCTTGTAACATTTACTGTCACTGAGTACTTACTAACTATAAGTACTGACTATAAGTGCTATAAGTACTTACTTACTAGTTAGTACTTACTTACTATAGGGCTGTTGAAAATAGTGTCCATTGAGCTGCTGACCAGTAATCCCACTTTGTTTATTGCTTTCATGGTGCAGGGATAGCTTTCCTTCCCAAGGAAAAATACAGCTGAACATCTCAGCCAGGAGGCACACGCTGACTCCATCCTGCAGTTTTTTCCAGTTCTCACTCTTAATGAGCCTGGTCACATGAGTAGCAGTGACTCTTGTCAGAAAGGAGGGTTTTTGGCTGAAACCTACCATTTCTGTATATGTGATTTGCCTCCTCAGACTTCAGAGTGAACGTGTGCTTCTTGCTTGTGTTTGCCAAGAGGCAACAACTGTGGGGTGGGGTATTCCCCAAGGTGGTCCCAAAGTCTGGCCTGTTCTCCTTGCATGATTTATTCTCAGTCAGCAGTAGATAAGATGGTGGAAGATGGCCTTTTATATATATGTGTGTATAAATAATACCAGATGCAGATAAGAAACTATTTGGTGATGTCAGACAACTAAAGACATAAGGCTGCAGATAACTGGCATAGCATTATGGAGTTGATCGTGTGTGGGAAAAACAGGAGGAGAATTCTGCTGCTGGGAGAAGATAGGTCACTATAGGGAAAAAAATACAGAGGCTGCAGTTTCCAGGACAGGGGAGAAACAAGATAGGGAGGGAAGAGATGAATGGCAGGGGCACGCAGGTTGGGAGTTTGCCAGAAGTTCTCCAGGCAGTGGGCAAAGGGCTGAGCTGCCAAGGAGATTACTGCCATGAGCTGCTCCTGGGAGGTCCTGTGAGCAGGGGGAGGCAAAGTCTCAACAGAAGTCATGGGATATATGACTTTGTGATGTGTGGAAGGGAAACTGCCCATAGATGGAAGAAGGGTTGGATACCTGACTGGAAAGAAGGCGTTTTGTCTGGATCTGTGCCATTGGAGTACCGACAAGCACTTGTGGAGCCGGGAACCAGGCTGGCTCCTTCCAGCTCCATCATCCTGAGCAAGCCTGAGCCTCCTGAGCAGGTTCATTTCCTGGCCCCAGCATGGAGGGGCCTGGGACAGCCCTGCTCCTCACTTGGGTGCTTCTGTGTCCCGTGGAGGGCTCCTAGAGGTCATGCTGGCTGCTTCAGGGGCAAGACCAGGGCATGTGCCCGTCCCCTCCTGTCCACCAGAAGTAATCTGGCCTTGGTGGAGTGGAGCAGTCACAGCAGGGCTGAGCTGAGAGGCCCCAGTTCAGCAGGGTGAGGGGCAGGTACCAGGGTGTGCCTTTGCAGGGAGCTGCTGTCCTTCTGCAGGATGCTGGCATGCCCACACCTCTGCAGCATCTCCTTGGATCCTGCCAAGTCACAGTCCAGCGGTCACCCTTGCTGACTGCATGGCAAAGAGAGGTTTTGTTATTCATAGCTTAGTATTTTATAGAGTTTGGGTTGTTTCTTAAATTCTCTTCTCTCCATTCTGCTTTTGGTGGCCCCATCTGAAGGCACTGTGTGCAGTTATTTTGGTCAGAATTAGGCAAACCCCTTCAGCAGCAGAGGAAAGCAGATAAAACATTAAACAGAAAGCACTGATGACTCTGATGACAGCATGAATCCTCACCAAAAAGGATGATACTGCTTCCATACTGCCACAAAGTTAGACTAATTCAGAGGCATCATGTCTGATGTCTCTCAGCCAATGCCAGCCAGAAAGGAAACAATTTTACACATCAGCAATTTTTTATGATTAATAATATTATCCTGCCTTAATTGAAAAATGGGCTGGTGCTCTCAAGAAGAAATTAAGCTGCAGGAATTAGTATCTAACCTCTTTATGATGAATGTGTATTTTTACACACTGCATATTACTGGCAGTGCTTTTAGAAAGAATCGTGCCGTGTATTGTAATAAAAAATTGTCCTGCATTGTTTGTAGTTGCGTGGCACCATTCTGTCTGGCTGACTTGGCTTTAAGAGCCTGAACGCTTGGGAAGAAGCAGTGTGAGGATGCTGAAATCCTTTTAAAGGGAATTTATGTACAAACAGGAGGATGATGTGTAGGCTCTGAGCTCTGCTATCAGTTGTTATTGCTGAGAGATATTCACAGGGAGTCGATGCCAGATGGAGCATTAGCCATTGCTGGCCTCAGTGCCTTCGTGGGAAGTCGGTCATAAAGTCAGTGAGGGCTCCTGTTTGTGGGATTTTTAAACACCAGTGAATCATTTTACGTAGTAAAGCAGTTGTCGTTGGGTGAGTTTGTGTAAAGGTCTTTGTGAACGTCTTTCTACCAAAACAAAGCTTCAGAAGGAGAGGGAGAGGCGATGCTGAAGGACAGGGAGATTTGTTATGCCAAGAACAGAGCTAGCAGTTCAGCTCTGCTGAGGTTTGCCAGGCACCCAGCAGGAGCAGGGAGCTGTCACCAGAGCCTGCCAGTCTGCCTGCAGCCATGGGTGGTCCTGGGGACAGGGGGAGCCATGGCTTCAAGGCACCATGCTCCTTCCATGTGTCCTGGCACTTTGTCTCGTGTGGAGCAGCCCAAAGAATCCAGGATTAAAGAAGATGAGGTGGT
The DNA here is from genome assembly GCF_028769735.1 of Zonotrichia leucophrys gambelii. Lineage (NCBI taxonomy): Eukaryota > Metazoa > Chordata > Aves > Passeriformes > Passerellidae > Zonotrichia > Zonotrichia leucophrys. Next base: position 16,883,988 of record NC_088169.1, on the reverse strand, counting down.
CTGGGTCTCTCAGTTGGACAGCTGGGGACAGCACAAAGTCAATAAAACTGCTTTCAACTGTGCTGCTGGCACCATCCACATCTCCTGCAGGTTTCTTGGAGGACCATCACTTCAGCAAGAGACTCATATCATGTGGTGTGTTTCAAATGCCTTGTTCCCTGAACATAAAACACTTAAATGACCCCTCATCAACTTCAATATTGCTTACCCAAACCTTTGAATGCTGTGTGTCAAATCTCCCTGGAAACACACAGTGAAACATCGATGTCTGTGGTGGAAACGCTGGTGCTTTCCAGTGTCCCTGGGCAGAAGGGTGTAAGGAGCCTCCTCCTCTTCTTCATCCTGGAATAGTGGGAGGATCCTCGTGGAGAAATATGTACTTGGGTGGTGCCATCTTTCCGGGAGGGAAAGCTGCCCACAGTTTGGGGCTGTGTAGGGAGGAGGAGGGTCTGAGCAAGGAGCCAGGAGTGTCTGTGGATCCGGGGGTCTCACTGGCTTTGCTGGGATGTGTGGGAGCACAGTGGGAGCAGCCTGGGCAAGGTTGTCCTTCCCTGCTCCTTCTTGGGCACAGCCCTTTGGATTGTGCCTCCCATGGGGGACCCCAGGATCCTCCCAGCCCTGCTGAGGGGCAGTGGTGGGTGGGCTGGGGCTGGCGGTGTTTCCCTGGTGTCACTGCCTGTGTAGGCTGGTCCCGGGGCATCCTCACACCCGTTCTCTGGCATCTCTACATTTGTAGCCAAGGTCTTCTTACTTACCTCTTCCTTTGTAGTTCAGCCAGGTCCCCATTAAAGCAGACAGTGAGGAAGTCTGCATTAAAATGCTTCCTTCCATCCGTCTGTCCTCCCCTCCTCCCAGCCCCATCCTCCTTGTCCCTGGAGGAAACACTCATCTTTGCCAAGATCCTGCCTCGCAAAAGTAAACAACATGAAATTACAATAAAATGTTTTGATTTGCTGGGCCTGACATTCAGAAGCTGCACAACAGAGACTTACAAAAAAGGATTTTCTATAGATAGCCAGTGTGAGAAAAAAATAAATCTCTCATATTGGGCGTTATTTAGATCCAAGCATCAGGGCAGCATGAATGGGAAACAGGATTTTGTTGCCAAACCTGAAGGTTCTTGGGAGGTTTATGCTGCAGCATCTGTCAGCAGCTTTCTGCCTGGCATCTGTGGGTGACTGGCCTATTGCACAGTAATGTCAATATTTGGGACTCTTGTCTCTGTGTGTGTATATGTGCTGTTGTTGCTTGATGCTTTAAGACTGCGTTGTGGACTGAAAGCCCTCAGAAGGAAATAGATGAGCTGAAACTTGTTTCCTCTGGGGTTCTTCCACATAACTCAGAGGAAGGCAAACAGAAATGGAGGTGTAATCCCTGGGAGATGAGCTTCCTTGGGCACTTGTCAGTTTAGCAGGCTGGGTAATCTGCTCTGTCATCAAGATTTGCAGATTAGCTCTAGTGAAGCTAGTTGGCTTTGACATTTCATTAGGGAAGTTTTCCACAGTTTTTCATCCTCAGTCTTGGGGCTGTAAATTATGGCTGATTTATCTTTGTTATGTTTACACCTTTTAACATTTATGCAAGTAGATGATGGGGGTCCAAACATCTTATCTGATGAAGATTTTTTAAATCATTGCTTGTTTATGGAAGACTAACTGGGTCAAAGGCTAATTTTGGGAAGGATTTGCTTTCCCCAGTGCTAACCAATAAATTTTCATCTGGATATCGTAAGTTACCCAACCGTTATCTCCTGAAATGGGGATAAAAGCAAACATCATTTATCCTATAATCTGCAAATATTTTGAAAAGTGAACTGGAATATCAATAAAAGGGCTTATCATCAAGGTCTTGTGAGAACTCTTAAGGACTTTTGTTTAGAAAGGAGAATGTTAAATATAGAGCAAGAACTGTGTAGATGAGGGGGGAATATGTACAAGTGACAGCATTGTAAATTGTCTCAAGGGTTCAAGGGACCGGGGAAGGACACTGTGTCCTGAAGTCACTCTTTCTCAGAGATGTCTCTGCTGATAAGTGCCAGTAGTTGTTCCTTGTGACAGTGATCGAGGGGGACAAGGCATAGGATCACCCTGTGGGCTCCCGCAATGGTGAGCAGAAATGGGGATGTGGCATGGGTTATTTATGAGGGCTGGACGTGCCCTCGCTCTTTCACTGGCTGCAGAGGACAGATCCATGTCCTTGGAGCTTCAGAGGCTGTCCCTGTTATCCTCTCCCTCTGGAGTCCCTTTTCAGATGCCCCTCTAAAGGGTTGCTGCCCTCAGGGCTGGGAGTGTGGGCTGTGTGAGCCTTGGCCTATGGGCTGTGTGAGCCATGAGCTGTGTGAGCTGTAGGCAATGGGAGCCATGGGCTGTGTGGGCAATGGGAGCCATGGCCTGTGTGAGCCACGGGCTGTGTGAGCCATGGGCAGTGTGAGCCATGGGCAGTGTGAGCTGTGTGAGCCATGGGCTGTGTGAGCTGTGTGAGCTGTGTGAGCTGTGTGAGCCATGGGCTGTGTGAGCTCTGTGAGCTGTGTGAGCCATGGGCTGTGTGGGCTGTGTGAGCTGTGGGCAATGGAAGCCATGGGCAGTGTGAGCTGTGTGAGCTGTGTGAGCTGTGGGCTCTGTGTGCCTTGGCCTGTGGGCTGTGTGAGGCCTGGGCTGGTGTGAGCCATGGGCAGTGTGAGCCTTGGGCTGTGTGGGCAATGGGAGCCATGGGCTGTGTGAGCTGTGTGAGCTGTGTGAGCCCTGGGCTGTGTGAGCTGTGTGAGCTTTGGGCTGTGTGAGCCATGGGCAGTGTGAGCTGTGGGCTGTGGAGAATGTGCTGCAGAGGACCCCTCTGGGGACAGCCAGGAGAAACGTGTGGCCCAAGGCATTCAAGGCAGGGATCAGCAGGGACACGAGGCTCCACTTTGGGGAGGGACATCCTTGTCCCTCTCTGGCCATGTTGCTTCCTCACTTCTGCTTCTCTCTCCTTCACTGGCGCTGTCTCACATCTTTGCTTCCTTGTCAGCCTCCTGTCCCACAGACATTGTCAACAGTGGCATGTGGGCTCTGGCACCTGAAATCTGCCTTAACACACTGCCTTGTACTTCTGTTACAAAACCATGAGTGAAAGGCAAAGTTTAGTTAAAAATATTTGCCGTGCTCTATTCCAGCTGAAAAATTTAAATAGAGTTAACATAAGTGTTAATAGATACTACATATCTTAGGGCTTCAGTGATTTATCCATCAATTATGTCATTGTAAACTGAAGGTGAAGTTGCACCTTCCAGAGTCTGGGATAACAAATGATTCCGCTGAACTTCTGCTGAGTACTTCTGTTTGAATTACTTTCAGTGAGTGAAAAGGGTACAACCAGTAAAAATGTCCTGGATTGGGCACCTTGCAACTGCCTGGGTTGGTTTGGGCTAAATCAGCAGTTCCTGTAGCATGTATTCCTGTGTCCAAAAAATGGAGAAATGTTGAAAATAGAAATTTGTATGTGCCCATGTGGACATATATAGACACATGGTGTTCCTGTAAAAGGTAAATATCAATTCTGATTATCTTTATATTGATGTAGCAATTTAGAAATAGCTTTCCAAGAGAAGGTGTCTGCAGTGTTACATTTACCAGCATAATGAAATCAGACAAGTTTTTAGTCCATGAATCACAGTACAGTATTTGCCATTACAATTTCTATGCTTGTATTGAGCCAGCAACACTATCCAAAGAATTTTATTAAATCAAAATGATGAAATTGAAAATCTGTATTGACTCTTCTTTGAGTCTTTCATGTTCTTTTGTGCTTTGACTTGGGAATAAATTTAGTTTGTTTTTCAGACTCTATTCCCCTAGTTACTTTATTTCTCAGGTTGAAGGCTGTCTGTAAAATCTTACAGTGTTGTGTCGTAAATCTCAGGGTGCTGCTTGTGGTGTTTACTGGCTGCAGTATAACACACATTGTATAATAGTCTTCATTATTGTGGCTATTTGAGAATTTGAAGCACAAAGTGGGTCCAAGCAGACCACAGGAATCTGTGACTTCAAGGCAATGATAAGAAATTTCTTGATGGCTTAGTAAGAGACAACATAAATTTAAAGTTGATTTCTGGTCATCACAAGAAATGCTATTGCTTAGGAATGGCTTCAGTGGAGTATTCTTTCCTTCTAGAAGGCAAACTGTGGGGGGATTTGTGTATGGGATTGACTGCAGGCAGAAAGTAAAGTATTTTTTTAAGAGCCTTGAACATTGTTCTCAATACATTTTTATTCCACACAAATGCAGCTTCTGCAGTTTTAGCTGAGAGCAGTTTTGCAGCTCACACCGTGGAGATGCCCTGGGACTCCACTCCTTGCCAGTCACTTTGTTTGAGCATTCAGTCCAAATCAGACCTTCACAACTGGATTGTGGAGAGCCCATGGAGGCCTGTAAAAGAGCATGGTCTGCCCAAGTGCACCTGTTTACATGGTCTGCCTTTCTGTACTATGATCAAGACAAGCCTATTCTCCAACTTTCAGAATTATGAAAATAGATCACTTCCTCCATTGTTTTCAGAAGGATTTTTCATCCATCTTTGTCAACTGCTTTAGAAACACAGCAGACATCCATCAAGGAGTCTGATTTCTGCAAGATAAGGGCACTGACAGCAGCTCTATATTTGTCCCTGCTTCTGTATCTTCCCTAACAAATTCAGTTTTCCACCATCTCTACTTCTAGTGTTCTCTGCAGCTTCATTCAACTTTTCCCTTGGGTCAGCTGCTCTAGGTTTTCTTCTTCCATTTGCCTCTTCATCTTCCCTACATATTTTTGTCTGGGGGGGGCAGGAGGGAAGGTGTTTATTTGGGTTTTCTGTTTGGTTGATTTTTTTTAATGCCCAGAATTCTGTCTCGTACCCTGCATCATCTTCACTTTTGACAGCAGCATCATGTGCATCCCCAGAATTGCATTCCCCAAACTCGCTGCTGATGCCACATTTCCATGTGCTACCACTTCCTTCCATTGCAGCTAGTGCTAGGAATAAATCATCAAGGCCACTGTGTCAGCAGAGTGGCCTTTCCTGGGAGGATGAGTGAGGTTTGAGATGAGTGGTGGTGTTCTGCTGGAGGGTGTTTGGTGACTGCTATCAAGTGCTCCTTTGATCTGGAGACAACTGAGAGGTCCCCACAGTTCTGTGGTACAGATGTTAGAGCTCTGCATCCTTCCTTCTCTTTTTGCTCCTTGCTTCAGGTTTTTGGGGCATGCTCTGGTCTCCACAGGACTGGTGTCTGACCTGCTTTCAAAGGTGTCTGCATCCCTGGGGTTGATCCAGTACAGCTCTCTGAAGCTGTTGCACCAGAATTCCACCCGGCTGACTGTAGGGCTCCACAACCTGTGGGACCTGATGTTAGAGCCAGATGTGCTGTTCCCTAAGGACCAGCAGCTGGCTTCTAAGGCACTTGTGGAGAAAGTGGTTATGCCTACTTGCACAAACCCAGACAACATTTAATTACTTCTTACAGCCCTGTTCTTAAGGAAAGGGGTCCCAGTGATCTGAGATCATCTGGAGAATGGTGTGGCAACCTCATCTGTTAAATAGGCTGAAAAACACTTACATTCAGCTGCTAGTGTTCACTCATCAGCACAGTGATTGTCTCTGGGTTAATAATAGCTCCCTTTTTTCTTCATTTATCCCCCAATTTTACCCTCTAATGGAAATCATGCCTGTCACATGTTTAAAACAGATTTTCTTCACTGTGCGTATGGAGGAAGGTAAAGGAAGTGATAAATCTCTAAAAAACAATATGATAAAAGAAATCCTCTCTTACTAGGGGGCTAGATATTGAGCTTTTTACTCCTTTGGAGTCTTGATCTGTAGCTGGCCCTGCTGACTGTAAGATGACTTCTGCTGCAGCAGGACTTGAAGTGCCAGAAACTACCCTCCTGCAGTCACATGGGAACCCCAAAAACCAAAGCTGTAGATCACCATATCCAGTGATAACTGGTGTGTTGTCTGTCAACAAGGAATAGATTGAAGGAACTGAAAAAAAAAACCAAAAAAAAGCAATCCCCAAAAACCTGGTAAAAATTGGCCCTGTTTGAAACAAAGTAAATAAAAACTTTGGGGTTTTGAGACTTTATGTCTTTCCCTTTTTTGCCTTCAATAATCAGAAGAAAATCCATCACTATTCCTACCTGCTTCTGTCACAAGAAATATTTTATACTTAATTATTTCCCTCTGTTAGCATCCTGTCAATAACAGGATCAAGCTGCTGACTACCTGCTCATTCCTTTCCTCGCTATGTTGGTGCTGTGGATATGGGCAATAATCAGCTGAGGATCAGAGTGATGCAGCTGCTGTAACCTGGTGTTTCTGTCACACCAGCACCCTGCTGATGGATGGGTTGTTGTTTGGCTTTCTCTCATGGAGACCATGGGGCAGGCTGGGGCTGGTGCTGAGCTTCTCATCCCACTCTGGTGCAGTGTCAGGATCCTCTGGCTGCAGTTCACCAGCAGCAGTGATGGTTCTCTCCCAGCCTGCCCTCCTCCCTTGACCCGAAGAAATGGAAAAGAGGGGGAAGGCTTTTGTTCCTGCAGGATGAACCACTCCAGCAGCAGCCACAGGATGCAGAGCGGATGCTTTCTGCTTGCAGTCCTCCCTGTTCTGTGGCAGATGGGCTTCAGCTAAAATAAACCAGTATTCCATGAACCTTTGAAGTGCTCTTGTCTTCTGAGTCACTTCCCTGTCACTGACGGGCAGTGTGACGCTGAGGGATGTTGCCTTGCATCACACAGATGTGCTCAGCCATTCAGGCCACTCAGCCTCCCACTTCATTTCCTACGTGAGTGGCAGCTCTGCCTTTCCTGACCAACATCTTCCTTAGGGTATTTTCCATGACAGTGGAAAGCTAGGACCATTGGAAATGCACAGAGCCTGGTGCCACTTCTGGCCTCTGAACGTCTCTCCCTGCTTTCTCTCTTTGCAGATGTCCTAGTAGAAGGATCTGGGAGCAATGCCATCAAAACAGGTTTTCTTCTCTCCCATCCTGTATGACATCCACTGTGCAGATAGAAGTGTGGCCTCTCAGGGGGAGCTGGCACACCAGCAGGGCTCCAAGTGAGCCAACCACCAAAAATCAGGAATCACTTCATTATTCTTGATTTTACATCATACAATTAAAGAAAATCCTAATGTTGTAATGCTCTGCATTTTCTTTTCTCTACCTGAAATTTCCAGTTACATGAAATAATTTGTGATGGGTCCAGAAGTCCCCAAAAGCCTAAGCACCTTTTGAATGAAATTGCCTATAGGTCTGTTTTCTTCTTGAATCAGTCCAAAGACTTTAATTTGATAATGTTGAGATCTTTACCCTCCAAACAATATAATTCTTTCAGTTTTAATTAAAGAACTTTTTTCCTTTGCACTAGACTGATTCTAAATGGGCTTCACTAAATCTTCTTATGCTCTAAGTAGCAGTGACCCAGATAAACACTTTTAAAAATGCAACAACTGAAGCTACAGTATGTTGCCTTTGTAAGACGCAGCAAGAGAAAGGCTAAAACAGTTCTATATTTACAAGGGTAACAAGTAGCATTTTATCTTTAATAGCAGATTCATAGACCAGTTTAAATTTTTCATATTACTTGTACAAATCTGTATGAAATAAGTGTTGCTTAGTTTGGAGTCAGAAACTTAAAAGTCACAAAGAGGCCTATGAAAAAAAAATTTTCCATTTGTGGATGACTTTTTGCATCATAACAAGGCCTTTTAAACAAAGAGGAGATAACTGTGTTTAAGAATGTATCATAATGCAGCCACTCTGCCAGGACCATACAGGCAGCCAGGATAAGGTTGCATTTCTGTTTTCCTCAGTGCCTGGGTCTGCAGCTTCAGTGGCTTTTTGATGTAAGGTCTGGGCTCTAGCTCCAGCCAAACCCACCATTGCCAACCAGCACACAAACCAAGGTCTGGGGAAGACAGCTGCACTTCACTGGCTGTATTAAGGGGGTTGCCAAAGGGCTTTGTTCAATGTTATATGGGTAAGTCCTTTCTAGAGTCCTAAAAACTGGTTGATGACATAAGGGGATGCTGCCCCTTGTTCCAGATGCACATTTTGTGTGTCAGTGTGTGACAGATGCTGTCCAGGATGCTCTGGTACCCACTTCACGCTGCAGTTGGAGTGTGCTCCAGCTACCTTGTCCAGATCTGATAGAATGTGAACACTGCTGCTCCAGGAGCAAATGTGACCGGAACTTCTCCTGGGAACTACTGCCCAAGCCATGAACAGCATGGAGGGAGCTGATGGAGCTCAGGAGAGTTCAGACTCAGCTCTGTGTGGTGGCAAGCACCCTGTGGCTGTGGCTGCTGGACAGGGAGAGCCAGGCGCCGGCAGGGCAGCCTGTGGGGTGTCCTCACACCCCATAACTTGGTAAAATGCAGAGCCTTTCCACCACTTTTGGTTTTGTGGGTTTTTTTAGACATTGGCCTCGGTTGTGTTTACACGAAGAAGAAATATGCACTATCGGGAAAAAATGGATAATAAATAACCTTTAATTAGCATTGAAGACACACAGAGACCTAATCCCTCAGTGTCTGTTTAGACAGCTAAACCCAAACATGTGCTGGAGGCTGGGTCCTGGAGAAACCTTCACCCAGAGCAGGGGCTGAATTGTCCTTAATCACTGTAAGGACTGGGCAGAGTTTACTGGATGTTAATTGTACTGGGTGTTTTGGGATCTTCAAAGACCCACAGCTCTTCTTTAATTTATTTTTGGTAGCAGTATGCTCTCCTGTTTACTCTGGTTAGCACTGAGCTGTAAAATTGCTATTGTCAGATAAAAAGTCAATGTATTTTATTGATTTCTCATGCTTTTGCAGCATTCTGGGGGAGCCTTTCCACTGGACATGGAGGATGCCTGGGGGTGGCGAGATGAGTGTGCACTGGGATGCATTCAGCATGGCAGCATTCCATGTGAAGTGATGGGGGCTGGCACTGACCTCACCAGTGAGGTCCATGCAAGGGCTGCCATCCCTGGAGGTGACTGGAGTTAACCTGCACACAGTGTGTTCTGGGAAAGATTCAACCCTTCCAGTTGCATCAGCCAGCCGTGGAGACGCAAGTTGGTTGTTGCAGCCTGGCCTCCCCATGGGGAGAGCTGTGGATGCTGAGTTCAGGGCAGTTCTGGTGCCCTCTTGTTGTGGAGCACATCCTGACAGAGTTCATGGTCGCTATCTGTGCCCTGGTGGCCGCCCTCCAGTGCAGCCATGGCCAGCAGCTGTCTGCTTGGCTTCTTGAACCGTGACACCTTTTCAGGAGGATTCAGCTGAGGTCATACAGGGTTTGTGCTCACCAGGGCACAGCTGTCTCCTCTGCTTTGTGCTGCCCAGATGTCTATCCTGCTCATCCAACAGTTTGGTGCGGGAGCGTGTCTGCCAGGCAGTGCAAACAGTGCTTTTCCTTGGTTGCTACCTTGGCTCTCAGGGCTTCGTTTTCAACCCCTGTAGGGGTGCAGCTTGTTCCTGCTGTGCATCTCGTATTGCAGACACCTCTGGTTTCCCTCAGCCACCATCCTGGGCAAAGACAGGCCAGCAGCACTCCTGGGAGCACAATGGCCTGGCTCACACTGCTTTGGTACCTCACAGATGCCCCATCCTGCATGTGGGGTGCCCAGATAGAGCAGCCCAGCTGGAGCCATGGAGCGTCTTGGGCTAGTGTGGGACAGAGCCACATTTTCCATGCAGAGGACCTGAAAGTTGCAGCAGCCCTTCAGGTCAGCACCAGCTTCACCCCTTGAGCATGGGGCAAGTGCAGTGCCAGATGCTGACTGTGCCACTGAAAGGGATCAGGGAGAGCTTTTGCAGGTGGTATCTGCCCACCCCCTTTGCCAAAAGCAGGCTCTTCAGTGAACATAGTTGTTTCCTTAACACCCCACCAAGAGAATACAGAATATTTTGTACGTCTTGGGTGCTCTTGTTGTTTCTGTCTGCAAGGGTGTCATATTCATAGCCAAGCTTGCTACCAACAGAAGCATTTGCCTGAGGCAAGAGGAGAATGTGCCATTTCTCACAATTTACACAGGCTATAGGCAGTTTTTATTCCCTTAAGTTGCTATATAATTTAAACTACTTCCTCCTTGTTTGCTGATCTCCCATGCTCTGTTGTGATTCTGTTGGGCACTTGGAGCTGCAGGAGCTGCAGTAGCTCAAGCCCTCAGTGCCCACCTCTGTTCCCTTGGCCATACCCAGCGCACCTACAGAGACGGGAGGGGGACACTCACCCTGGGGGTGAGTTAAGACCCTGGGGGTTGCTTAAGATCTGGCATTTGGGGACAGGGAGGGTTGGACAGGCACAGGTGGCATCCGGAGGCTGTCCCCATTTCCAGGAGTATGTTTGGTGCTGGCCCTATCCTAGTGGGAATAGGCATTGGCATTGGTGCCACTTCACTGTATACCCAGGCTGAGGAAGAAGGACCTTGTGCATCACCTGTGACACTGATCCAGTGTGGGGTGGGTTAGTGGGAAGATCTGGTGCCTCAGGGAAGAGAGGACTCAAAATGGTCAAGCCATTGGCAATAGCAGTGTGGTGGCATTCCCCACTCCATACAGTGCAAGAAAACTCTTAGCTCCAGCTACATGAAAAATGTGTCACTGCCTGAAACAATATACACAAAACATGAGAGACAAAAGTGTCCTCAGACCTCCTTGCTCAGAGCTGCTTCTCAGAAGGGCTTCTGTGGGGCTGACCTTCCCCCAGCCTGCTCTTACACTGCAGCTGTATTTGCATTAGTGCAGGAGAAAGGAGAAGCAGCCTCAGGCCCTGTCCTCCTGTCCTCCTGTTATTACAAGGATAAGGTAGGACATGGTACAGCCATGGAGGTTTTTATTTGTGTGTTATTTGTTTGACTTTCCTAAAGGGAGAGCCTGTGACTAGTATGTTCTTCCCTAATAGAGCATCACCTCACATTTTCATGGCAGTCAGTCTGCTCTGTCGGCTGAGGTGGCCTGAAGAATCAGGAAGATTGACAGCAAAAAAAATTACTTCAGAGCTGCAGCAGCCTACTGGCAGGTCTGTTTGGAGTTTTTTCACTGTTAGTTTTATTCCTCTTTATTTTTTATTTCATTCTCTGTGTTAGTGGTGGTAGAGGGATGAAGCTACACAGTGACTTTCTTCCTCCATTGTGTACAGTTCATGTATACCAAAATTCAGTTCTTTGAAGATTGACTGTGTGAGGAATTAATGCCAGGCTGCAGCCCTGTGTGCCCTCACATGCTGGAGTGCAGGACCTCTTACATCCAGAGCTTCATTGCCATAGAGTAACATCACCTCACCAGGAGAGCTGAGCCACAGTCATGCTGTGGACTGCATTGCTAGACTGCTTCCTGAGGCTGAGCTGAGCAGGCAAATATGAAATCTCCCAGTCAGATTTATTGGAGTGAGCTGGTGACGTTCCCCAGAGGACGTGGGATCTATGGTGATGGATGACGCCGATCCATTAACGTAGTAGTCTCATCTGGGAGAGATGTAATTGTCGTTATGCATCCTGCAGTTTCCCTAAGTTTTTCTGAACACATAATAGCACACATTGCAGTGGAAATTACTGGTGAAAAATGCTGCAGTAAATATGTCAGGGGCTCTATATACTACAGCAGTGTGCTTCTCTTCTGGAACCATGCAGCCATCATTAGGGAAGGGGTAGGGGAGACGATAATAACAAAGTTTGGTATAGTGCACTCATCATGATGTATGTTCTCTCCAAAGGTTTGATGGAAAAGTATGGGCAAGACTGACCTTGTTTCCTTTTACAATAAGCATCTGCAAAATATGTTCATGTTGACTTCTTCACAGAATCAGGAAAATGCTATTTACTCCAATAGCAGTGCTGTTTTTACAGCGCTGGTTGCCCCGCCTGCATTTATACATATATATATGTATATATGTATAAATGTAAATATATATACATATATATATATGTATATATGTATATAGGTAAACACAGCCCTTTTCCTCTGAGTTGTCTGAGTCTGAACCCCTGATGACAAAGAGCATTATTTCTTTTTTTGGTAGTCTTGGAATACTTTGGATTAGTCTCACCTCCATGCATTGAGAGCAGTGTGTCGGTCAGAGCTCAGATACCAAAGCAGCTGGAGAAGACTTCATTAATTGGCTACAACATCTTCATTAATAGAGCATCAAATTAGTATCAAATTCAGACAATATTAGGCTGACTAGAAGTGCTCTGGCAGCAGAGAAACATGATGAAGAGATAGGAGAAGGCACATTGGAGGAATGTGTCACAAGGAGTGGCCAGCAGCTGTTCTGAAAGGGAAGGCAGCCTGTGCCACCTTAGTGAGGGTGTGTGTGGATGTGTGTGCCCACTCATCCTCTTGAGTGGTTGCAGTGGCAACTGGAGTCCAAGCTGAGGTCTGTGCTTTGTGCCAATCATGTGCCAACATGACTGCTGCCCATGGGACCTCACAGCCAAGTGGATGAAGGAAAAAAGGCACGACAGAAGTGCTTGCTTGTATGCCTGTGCATGTGGGACATTTCTAGGCACTACAGGTAATGGTATTTATTGCAATCTGTAATAGCAGAGAGACCTCAACAAATTAGAGAGATGGGCAATCACCAACCACATGAAGTTTAACAGGAGCAGGTGCCAGATTCTGCACTTGGAACAGGGCAGCCCTGGCTCTGTGCACAGACTGGGGAACGAGAGGCTGCAGAGCAGTGCCATGGAAAGGGCCCTGGGGGTCATGGTTGATGCCAAGTTGAACATGAGCCAGCAGTGCCCTGGCAGCCAGGAGGGTCAGCTGTGCCTTGGGGGGCATCAGGCACAGCATGGCCAGCTGGGCAAGGGAGGGGATTATCAGGGTGTGTTCAAGAAGCATCTGGACAACACTGTCAGGCACATGGTGTGGCTTTTAGGGTGTTTTGTGCAGGGCCAGGAGCTGGACTCAGTGATTCTAAAGGGTCCTCTTGAGCTCAGTATATTTATGATTCTGTGATAACCTGGACTGGTTGACTGAGCAGTGGTAGCCTCAGTGGCACTGAGATGCAGCATGACATATTTTCAGTGTTTTCTGTTATTTGCATACTACTTGTGTTCAGATCCATCTGTCAGAGGCATATTTCCCAGTTCAGTCTAGAAGCTTCTAGGAGGACAAAACTGGTCATTGTTGAGAGGTTTGGAGGTTTTCTTATTACATCTATCAGTGCAACCATGCTGCATCTCATCTGGTGTTATTTTGAATTCAGTCAGAATTCATCTGACATCTTGGCATGGTGAGAGAAGAGGTCAATTCTCTTCCCCTCAAAGTCAAACCAGGAGACACCTGGTACAAATGCTGTGAGGAAAGCATGCGTAAAATTATGTGAGATCCAAAGAAAAAATGCTGCATTTTTAATCACATCACAGGAGTCTTATATTTTCTGTCTCTTATAAACAAAATTCTTGCAGTGGTTAAAATTTTTGCACGGATGAAAATGAGGGCCTTTTTTTCTTGAAAGTTTTTTCCATCCATACATTACAAGATAGGGTGGTGCATGAGTGCTTGAAATCTGCTGTGTACATACTTTCTGCTGAGGATTAGTGCCATTGTGTGGCTGATGAAATGTTGAGCTTGGCTTATAAAAGTGATGGGGAGGGAGAGAAGGAAGTCAGTCTAATAAATCTGAAACTATGAGTGTAAACTTGATTTTGAAGTGGCAAGCTGATGGAACATTTGCTTACTCATGCTAGTGGGGAAGGACAAAGCATTTAATAACCATATTTTGCACAGAGGGAGGGAAGATTCCTCTATCCTTTGGCTCCCTATGCAGCAGTCCAATACTCCTGCACCTTTGTATCTGCCTGTGCTACCAAGTGAGACCTGTCCCACAATAGAAGATAAGTTGATGAGTCTGCTGTTTATTGCCAGCTCTTCATCTCTACATCTTCTCATTTGGGACTGTATCTGTGTCATAAGAGCCACCAGAGCTATGGGCAGCAGAAAGTGTTTATCCCTGTCAGCCCATGGTGGCAGGCTGGGTGGCACACACGTGTGTGGGGAATCACCTGCATGTCCTTACTGTGTTCTCAGGCAAGAGCATTCATATGTCACCAGAAAGGATCTGTGAGCTGGAAGGCTCTGTTTTTCACTTGGTTTTGCTTTTCTTCTCATTATTTATTTTTTTAAGCCAGGCTATATAAGGACGATGAGAGGCTGTGTGAAAATGTGGCTTTCAGTTGATTTAAGATGAGTTACAAAAGTGTTGGAATTTGCTATTCTAACCCCATGACTTTATAATAAAACTGAGGTTAACCCCATTCCGGCCCTGTCTGCACCAAGAGAAAGTGGTTTTTAACTGGAGCTGGCGTGCTGTAAGGAGTGGATGGGAAAGGGTTTGCAGTGAGTCTAAAGGGCTGGGTGTGTTAGGGCAGGTGTGGTACTAGTGCACCTCACATCATTTACAGGGTTTGAGCTGGTGAGGCTTGTTTACTCCTCAAGGGGCTAGTCTGGTGAGCTTCACTTTTATGGCTAGTTGGGAGACAGAGAAAGGGGTCAAAATCAGGTTTGAATAAAAGGGAAAAATCAGATGCTCTTCCTGCAAAAGTGGCATAACAATTTAAGAACTGATTTTCAACTTGACCCACTAAGCTGTTGGCTGAGACCTGTTAACACATCCATGGCAGGGTCCCTGTCCCTCTTACCAGGAGTAAAAATGTTACATCAGCAAGAAGAGATGAGCAGTGGATGGCAGCCTTTGCCACACTGATGCTCATCTGATGCTGGAGAAGATCAAATGAATGTGGTAAAAATATCTGTGCCTGGGATCAGTGGAGAGAGTCAGGACAAAACAGGGAGCCAAGTGTCTCAGAGCAGTGAACAAACCTCCACTGGGGAACCAGTGAGGCTTTGAAGTCATTTCACTGATATCAAACTTGGAACTCCTTTGTAAGAACTGAGATGCTTTATGGGCTGTTTAATAAAGCACTTGACTGGGAAAGGAACAAATATTTTATTAGGCTGACACTGAGTGCTTTTTGTTTCAGGTTTTGGGGGAAGCAGGGATGGCAATTATGTTTAATTGGTATCCTTTTCCTCTTGTTATCACTGGTGTATTGGTTGCTGGGAAAACAAAATGCGTGGGTTTTAAAATTTACTGTAAAGTAAGGGCTCTCTTGTTTGTTTTGTTTAGCTCTGTGTACTCAAACCAGCTCATTTTTCTTTGCTTTGCTGGCGAATATTATGTTTTGATTGAAAATGATACTAAATAATCAGATAAATGGGATATTTAATGACAAGAAAAATTCTTCAAAATATTTTTCCCATAGGAAAATCATGCACTTCATTTTTTGAGCCTAAAAATGCAATTCTTCCTATGATCCTACTACAAAAGTAAATACATGGGTGCACAGCATGCATGAAAGCCATGGAGGTTAAGGTATAGTAAATCTCAGGAACTCTGATGCAAGACAGATCCCCAGAGTAAGTTCAGTTTTTCCCTCATATAGTTTTAATTTAGACATTCTTAGATGTGCAATCCACTGTCAGTTTCTCTTCCCTGTGGGAAGCTGACCTCCTGTATGAGAAGAAAGCCTGTTAGATGAGAGTAGAGCAGTTGATAGTGAGGAAGGCCTTTGTCACTGTGTCCCACAAGATCCTCACAGACACAGCTGATGCAGGGGCTGGAGGAGCAGGCAGTGGACTGGAAACTGGCAGAACAGGCCCAGCAGCACAAAGTCCAGTTGGGCTGGGTGATTATGGCTGCACTCCAGAGGTCAGTGCTGGGTCCCACCCTGCTCAGCCTCCTCATTCATGGTCTGGATGATGGGCACAGTGTGCCTGCAGAAGTTTGCAGATTACACTAAACTGGCAGGAGTGGCTGATACATCAGAGGGTTGTGCTGCCATCCAGAGGGACATCAACAGGTGGGAGAATTGGGCTCACAGGAGCCTCGTGAAGTTTGCCAAAGAGAAGTGCAAAGCTCTGCACCTGGGGAAAAGCATCAGTACATGCCAGGGGTCACCCACCTGGAAAGCAGCTCAGCAAGAAAGGACCTGGGTGTCCTGGTGGACACCAAGCTGACCACAAGCCACAAAAATGATGGGCTAGAGCATCTCTGCTGGAGGAAGTTTGTTTTTTGGGAAGGTGCTGGTGAGAAGACAGTCCCCCAGGGCTGTGCAGGCAGCGCCTTCCCGTGGGAGGTGCTCAGGGCTGGGTACTGACACATCTGTCCCAGCACAGTGCTGCAGCTGCTCATGTCCCCATCCCAAGGGACTGCCTTATGCTTTGAAGGAGACATCTGCACACAGCCTTCTGTGTAGGGGGAAAGCTGATTTAAACAGGTACTTCTACAGTCACAAAAGCAGCAGCTTGTCTTCCCAGTTTGAACAGAAATTGGGAGCACAAAAGCTGCACAGAGTGAGAAGCCCCAGCTGGGTTGAAGGGACATCACTTAACACATGACTCAGCAGTAATTATGGCTGGCAAATTTATATTTGTCCTCCACATATCAGATTTAATACAGCTGATTTCCATGCACTGTCTCCACCTCAGAGTGTGTGTTCAGCTTACTGGAAGCTAAGCAAGTTGATGCTGTGCAGGTTTTTGTGTAAAACACCAAGGATAAAAAATAAACTATGGCTGTAAAGGTTTGATTTTCAGAAACTTGGTGAAAGGTTCCTCCAAGCATGATGGTTCAGAGACCCCAGGAACAGGCCTGTGCTGCAGATTTGAGAAATATTGAAGATTTGGGAATAGCAAGATCAATCTGAAATAATTTCAAGGTAGCCCTGTTTTTATAGTCCTGACTTACATGGAATAGTGTATATGGTGTAAGCAGTGGTCCTTTTGGAAGCAGAGCCCATCAATTAAGTGTTACAACCAGTTAGTGAAACAGTTTGTGAATGGAGTAAAAGAAAAAGGGAAAGGGCATCCAGCAGTACAGCAGCAAGTGCCATCTCCCTTATGCTTAGGGTGTGTCACAGTTTCCAGTGCAAATGTAGGGGGTTTTGTGAGGCTTTCAAATTGGGCATAAAAATTCAGTACAGGTTGAAATGTGTGAGGAAAGTGTTCTGTTCCTCCCACAGCACTTACTGTCTGTCTTGTATATATTGCCCTTGGGAGTGAAGGCACTGGTTTCAGGCCCATGATAGGATTTTTTTTTCAACTGCTCTGATTTGTTTTTGAACGAGAAAAAAGTGAGTTCACTTCTCCCTGGAATGGATTGCTAACTACAAATTGTTGACAACAGCAATATAGTTAGCAAATCTATGACTCTAACGTGCTCTTTGCAGGCAATTAGCCTGTGCAATAGGCAGACAGCCATGGTATTTATTCAACTGAACTATTTAAAAGACCGAAGGCGGCTGCGTTTGAGAGTGATCATGCTGTGTGCTGAAGCAGTGTATGCATACTGTCCATGTCCCATCTATAACATGCCATTTTGCACTGCTGTAATGATTTAATTTCTCTCTTGTTTCCCCAGGGCTTAACAGCTTGGATGGGAGCCTTGACACACATAACTTTGCTTCTTGAAAGGATCCACAAATGCAGCAGTGCACAGTAAACCTGTTGCATTATTTGCTTTGGAGCATTATTTCTCTAGCATCTTTTGAAGCTATCTGATGAGGTGTTTATTTTAACTGCTCTTTGGCAGCATTCAGCTTATCCTCCATGGTGTAGCTTCCACAGAGTAAGAAGTACCATGAGGCTGTGCATACATGCATGGTGAGCAGGAGATGTGCAGTGGGATGGGCAGCAAAGGCTGTGGGTGGAACTTCCATACTGGCAGTGATATCCTGGTGTAGTCCTCCCTTCTCTCTCTAGCTGGTGCCAGAGTGAATCCTGCCCATCTTTCCAATGCCTTTCTCTCCTTGGCCTCAATTGATTTTGCATGGTACCTCCTAAATCCCAACAGGGAGTTAGTTGTTGGGTGTTTGAGTCAAGGGACTGAGGCAGAAGGGAGCAGAGCTAAACTGGGATGTTCCCTTGGTACCCCTTAGAGGAGACAGAGAAGTGCATGCCCAGTGATTCCCTATTTGTGATGACCAAGCAGTGGTCATAGAGCCCCTTTTAAAGAGTCAGTGGGACTGTGTCTGGGGTCCAGCTGTGAGCTGGCAAGAGGATGAAGGCCAGCTCTCCTCTAGAATTACCCTGTGGGTCTCCTCTGCTCTGCCTGGCGCATACCTTGGAGGTGTTCACCATCAGCCCATCTGCTGGCAGAAGGGGGACAGGCCCCACTGCCCTCATGGTGCCTCTGCACCCAACTGACGTGTGTGGTGTAACAAAAACAGCACCACAAATGGTGCAGCACAGGGGGGAAGGCAAGCTCACTACTAGCTGTGAGCTGATTACTCCTTTGCCCTTTGATGCTTGAGGATTACACTACTAAAAGCATGCACAGGGTAGCCAGGATTCTCAGTGCCAGGTGCCTGAATGAATAGGTGAATCAGAGGGAAATGTGAGGGGCAGACATCGCTGAATCATGTATGGGTTCCACATGTGGGAGACCCCACCTGTGTGTTACTTGTGTAGTAATAGTTCCTTGTATTTGGTATTTGAAAGCTCACTCTATTGAAATATGTTTTTTCTATTCTAGCAACAAAACACCAATAATACTGTGGTAAAGCCTTTGTATATGGCTGAAACTACAGAGACCAAAATTTGTAGCATGGAAGATGATTTGTAGTTGGTTGGATCGGTGACATCAAGCAGCGAGTTTTGGGAAAACACTGAAGTCCATATCCAACCACAATTTTGTCCCCAAGCAGCTCTATTAAGTCAAGATTTTAAATTTTCTGTTTGTTACTGTGTTTGTACTGAAGGGAAACCCTATTTTCCCAGGAGATACTGAGCTAAGCATCCCACAAAGGGAGCATCTAATCCTTTCCCATGGTGTGCACAGTATAATTTGAGTTCTGTGTAGACACAAGGCACAAGTCGTGGTACAGATGAGCAGGCAGAGCACAGGGAGAGCTGTGCTGCAGCCCCACAGGAAGGCACACAGCACCCTGAGAAAAGTCTTGCACAGCCATCAGCAGGAGATAAAAAAAAAATAATCTAGAGTTATCACTACCCTTCCAAAGCATTTGTGTATAGCTAAGATACCATTTCCTGTACAGTCACACACATCATTGCCTAGTGCCATGAACTTGGCTCTTATCAGCACCCTGATGGGAAAGCTTGGGTTATTTACAGTAGGGCTTGTTCCAGTGTTCCAGGCTTCTTCTCAGTTAAAACAAACAGCAAATTAAATATAAAATAGATAAGTAGGGAAAGTGAAATTGATTGTCCAGGACTGAGGTATGATAGGCAGAGGAAAGGCATTAAGGCATTTCCTCTAGATTACATTACCTTCTTTTATGTATATTAGATACATGAAACTTTTTTAAAAAACTAGATAACTGAATAATTTACATGTAGTGAAGCAGCAATTATAAAAGACCCAAAAAGTCCCCAAACCCCAGCATATGCTTCAGGTCGATTTTTTATTACAGAAGTATTGTATAGCTATCACTGTTACTACCAATACTGAAAATTTGCTTTTGTTTCAGTCACTTACCATGAGGATTTGGGGTTTTGTATGGTGTACGCTGTGTACATAGTATATAAAAAAGGAGTCCAGGAACTATAAAACACCTTTGGACAACTTCAGACTGTCTCTTGATCTCAGATCTTCAAAGTTTCCTCATTTGAGGCTTGGGGACTTGGATCCTTTTCTCTCTGCCTGTTTACTGACCTTGATAAAAGATTTTTAGTCTAACACGTGTTTAGCAGCCCTGGGATTCCCTCCCAAATGAAACTAAAGATAGCTTTACAGGGAGCAGGATCAAGTTGTGCTGGACTCCACTGTACCTGGCAGCCAGCTACTGCCAAATTGCAGGCCGTGGGCAGGATCAGGAAATATTTTTATGTATATATATTTTTATATATGTTATTTTTTTTTTCTGTAGTGATGACATGCTCTAGAAGCAGGTGTACTGGAAGTACAGAAAAAAAAAGGTACACTTCTGATAGGAAAAGTGAGGGGGGAAAAACCCACCCCAAACCCATAAACCTGGCTCAAGGGCTGCACCTTGCCTTTCTTGTTTCCTTCCCCTCACAGAGAGGGGCCCTCCCAGGGGCAGTGACCTGGCTCCTAAAAATGTATATTTACAGATCCCAGGCATATACAGGATTCAGTGTGGAAACCAGTATTTGACTGTGCTTTGAAAACAACCAGCCAAGCTTCCAGGCTTTTCTCCATGGTTTCTGAGGGTGATAGATGAACTCTTCTTCCCCTCATCTCAGTATTTCCTCTGCCTCCAGCCCTGTCGCCTTTCAAAGCAGCAATGGGGGAATTTTATTATGTTTTATACTTTCATCTTCAGTGATGATCTGTCTCTTTCTCCATGGGTCCCTACAGCTTGCTAATCCCTCAAGTCTCTTACACAGCATAATTTTCATCTTAATTTTTCTGTTTCTCAGTGTTTAGTGGTTTTGCCAGGGGAACGAGGGGTCATTTCCTGTCCCCACCAGATCATTAATTCTCTATGAAAGCACCACAATCTCACACTTCTCAAGCAAACAGAAACATTGGGAAGAGGCAATGTCATGTGCAGAACACTCAGCTGTGCTGCAGCAGCTGGAGGAGCAGAGTGTGTGCACTGCAGACACCAAAATGGTCATTTGAAAAACAGGGAGGGAGATTATGTAAGAGCAGAGAAAATGGCTTTTTAATTCCGTAACAGAAGTGACAATGTCTGTTTTTTTCAGCTTAATCTGCTGAGCTGTCTCCTCAGTCTTTATTTTTATAAACAATCACTTTTTTTTTTTTTTCTAAAACAACACTGGCCAATGGTTTTCTTATTGATACTTGCCACTTTCTGAATAAGAAATTTGATTTTTGCTCCTGTTTTCAGTGCTTGGCTATCTCTGCCTTCCTGTAATCTGTCTCAGCCAAAGCTGGAAAAAAGGAAACAAACAAACAAAAAAAACCCCAGCCCAATATTTGTGAATATTTTCTGCAGAACATTTCATGAGATGGGAGAAATCCAGAATTATTCTCCTTAAGCCAGCAGCAGGAGGAGAAAATAAATGACTCATGTGTTTACTTTTAAAAATCTTTTTTAAGAACTCAGATGTGCCTGATAAATTATTAGCATTTCACCCAACCAGCCTGTACTATCAACTCCTGGCATTTCTGTAGGTAGTCTTGTGCTTGCTCTAGTATCTCACTGCCAAATCCAAGGACTCAAAGATCTCAGGAGAGATTTAGTAGATTTCCCACTTCCTTGTCTTGGACATTTTTTAGCCTCTCTTTGTGGGTTTTTGGTTTTTTTCCCCTTTTCATTGACTTCTTTTCAGGTTTGTTGGTCTTACAAACATCAGTGCCAGCAAAGAATTTCTGTAAGCACCAGAACCAGGGAGTTCTTTACGTGCTCTTAGGCACATGCCCAGGCTGGGACCCTTCACCCAGACAATTTCAGTTTCAGATGGGGCTGCCCTCCCTGGCATCCCCTGGCATCCCAGTACCGGTGTGCCTGCAGGACATGGGGAAGTGCCTTCCTCCCATGTCCTGGGTACTGGGCAGTGGTGACGGCACATCATTTCCTCATAGAGAGCAGGATTCAGCTGTGTGCTGGTGAAAAATGTACATTTGGGGTGTGCTGGTGCTTCCCCATGGTAACAGAGTTGAAACTGGACAAGTTTCCATGGTGATTATTACTACTGCAGGATTCTCTTCACACTTCAGGAGAGGCACGGGCAGCACCAGGCAAAGCAGCCAGGCATCAGCCAAAGTCTGCTGGCAGCAGCTCACAGGGCACAAATTCTTTATCCTTCTCAATAAATGGATGCATAGTGCCATTAATTTGCTGATTTTTTGGGATTTTTTTTCCCCAAGGCAGGGAAGTTTTGATCTTTAGGGGAAACAGGCTGCATATTACACCACGATCATGAACAGAAACCATCCGTGCCTTTTTTAAATTGCCATTTGCTTAGTTGATATAAAGAGTTGGGCTGTCAAACTGGATTTTAAGTTGTTTTCATTTTTTTTTTACCCCCCCAAGTCTTTAATGAATCAGGTGCCTGGTTCACATTGCTGTCTCTGTCTAGCTCTGTGGCAGGGTGAACATTGAATTTTGGTTGGTTTTGCTTTGCCATTTCATGGCTCCTTTCTGATCCTGCACTCAGCATTTTCAGGAGGAAAAAGGGACAAGTATTAAAGGGGAATGAAGTACCCTTCACAAATAGTTGAATATTTCTTGGCTGCAATATTTTTAGAAATGTTTGTTTTGAGGCTTGAGTTAAAACAACATGCTGTCACTCAACTCTGATGTGCATTGTCATTATGTGAAGCTGTGTTTAAAACTGTGGAATGGGCATCCTGAGTCCTTGTTTCAGGCTGTCATGAGAGGGTTTTTTGGCTGCAGGCAGTCCTTAAGGCCATGTTTATGGCTAAATATAAGTTCCTCAAAATGTTTCGCACAACACTCAGGGCTGTATGTATATCCCACATCTCTGTATGTATAGTGCACTGTATTATGGAGCTGTTGGCTCGAAGTGTGGAAAAGTTTAATGGCTTTTCTTTGGTGACGGGGTTTTTAAAGGCAATTGCAAATATTATTTTAGGGAAGAGATTTATGTGGTGCCTAAAATATGCTTCTGGCTTGCAGGCCAAATTATGTCGGTGCTGATGCTCCTGGCAGCGCGGAGCCGCCGCGGGTCCCAGTGACAGCGATGTAGAGGTGGTGCTGGCGGAGCCCAGGAAGCCCTGCGACATGGAGGAGCTGTACAAGGATGCCCCCAACCTGCCTATGGATGTCACCAACTCACCCTCGGCGATGGCCAACAACAAGCTGGAAAATGGGGTGGCTCAGCTGATCACAGCAGAGGCTTGGAACATCAACTCGGCCGACCTGATGAAGAAAGCCCTTTCCCCGCTGGTGACAGTCCCTGCGCCCTCCATCCTGACGCCGCCGGCCGAGTCGCAGAGCGGGGTGGCCCTGAAGGTGGCGGCCACCGTGCTGCAGCCCATCTGCCTGGGGGACAGCCCCGTGGTCCTGCCCATCCACCTGCAGGTCGCCGGCAGCGCAGCCCCACAGATGCCAGCCACCAACGCTGCCACCCCCTACGTGATGACAACGCAGGGCCCGGTCCCGCTGCCCGTCCTCCTGGAGCAGCACGTCTTCCAGCACCTGAACTCGCCCCTGGTGCTGCCCCCGGGCGCCGCCTGCCCCGCCAGCCCCCTGCATGCCGGCCTCTTCCCCGGCAGCGCCACCCCCGTTGGGCAGCCCCAGCTCCTGGACCCCAAGCCCTCCGGCCAGGCCCAGGAGCCCGTCCTGCCCCCGGTCTTTCAGACCCCGGGATTCGCCGCCGTCCTTCAGGACCTGTTTCCCTCACAGGGCGCCCTGGGCTCAGCCCCCTGTCAGCCGCCCCCCGACTACTCCACCCTCCCACCGCAGGCCTTCAGCTCGCCCCTGTCCCCGCTGGTGCCCCCTGCTACGCTGCTGGTGCCCTACCCCGTCATCGTGCCCCTGCCCGTCCCCATCCCTATCCCCATCCCTGTCCCCATCCCTGTGCCCCACGGCGCCGAGGCCAAGGCGGCCCCTGACCCACCCAAGCCTCCACTCTTCACCCCGCACTCCTGCAAGGGCACCCAGACACCCCTGGAGAAGGAGGAGACGAAGCCATTCGAGCTCCTCCACCCACGGGAGTTTCCCCAGCTGAGCCGTCACACTGTCATCAAAATGGGCGGTGAGAACGAGGCTTTGGACCTCTCCATGAAAGGGCCGCCCGCGCTTCGGGCCAGCGAGGCGGTGCCGCCGCCGCCGCCCGAGGACGGGGCTCTGGACCTGTCCCTCGCCTCCTGTCGCAAGCCGGGGGGGCCGCACGGGGAGGCGGCCGGCTCCAGCCCCGCCACCACCGCCGAGGTCGGTGCCCACCCCGCCCCGGACAAGCTCCCCGGGCCGGCCGCCCCCTTCGGCCCCTGCAAGCCCCCGGAGGCGGCGGGCAAGGCGGAGGGCAGGGCCGCGGGCGGCGGCGCGGCCGAGCTGCTGCGGCAGCCGCAGAAGTGGCTGGTGGAGCAGGCGGGCAGGGCGGGCTGCGAGCCCAAGGCCGGCAACAACATCGAGATCGTCAGCACCTCGCAGACAGCCAAAGTCATCGTCTCCGTTAAGGATGCCGTGCCCACCATCTTCTGCGGCAAGATCAAGGGCCTGTCGGGCGTCTCCACCAAAAACTTTTCCTTCAAAAGGGACCTGCCCCAGGACTCGGTGCTGCAGTGCTACGATGTGAAGAGCCCGCCCGAGCCCCGGGACAGCGCCGAGGCCCTCAGGAAACCCGTCAAAAACAGGAGCGTAAAGCTAAAGAAAATGAACTCGCCGGAGATACATATTCTTCCAATCAAGAAGCAACGGCTGGCTGCCTTTTTTCCAAGAAAGTAAATTATGGGTTTTTAGAATTTTAAGATTATTATGAGAAGAAGAAGTAATAAAAAAAGATGCACTCGGTTTTAAACTCATTTAAAACTTTAAACTATCTTTGTAAGTTATTTTTGGGGGAAGAGGGAGAGGATTGGATGTAGAGGCCCTATAAGCTGGGTTGGTTTGGTTTTTTCTTTTGTTTTGTTTTTGGTTTTTTTTTTTTTGTTACCAAATTTTGACTTTTCATGGGAAACTGAATAAAAAGCAACCTATTTTTCAAGCAGATTGCACATTTTGCAGCTTTAATGGAGTAATGGATGAGTCAGAGGGGTAAGAGCTATTTTCACTGCCATAAAGTGCTTTGATGATGTAACTCTTCATAACAGTCGGAATGGAAATTTCAAAATAAATGTTTGTACGTGCTAATTGGTTGTGGCATTCTTTTCTCATTTCCGAATCACTTTCAGGCTACAAAGAAGGTCGTGCAAAATGTCTGTAAGCTGTAAAGCGCTGCAACTGACTTGTGATGAGCCTAAAATGTTAAAAAAAATAGCAGGCTAAGAAAAATTATCTTGTCCTGCAGCAGTGTGGAAGAGCATATCACAACAGCTGCTAACGATGCACCCAATGAGCTACCAGAGGAGTGAGAGAGTGCTACAGCCTGGTGCACACCTAAGACAGGTTCACGGTGAGACACCCATAGCAAACCATCTTAAATAATGTTATCAGTCATTTAAATAGAAAAGCCTAAAAGTCAAGGGAATTCAGTTGCCAGGGGGCAGGAGGGGAAAAAAGAATCACATAATTTTTCCCAGCCTGACTACAACTATATGGAAAAATTGTTTATTGTTAGTTTTCAATGTTTCTTTGATGGCTGAAATCAATGCACGTAAAAGAGCAGAGCTGTGTAACTTTTATCTCTCAGCAGTGTACAAAGCCGCCCACGTCAATGCAGAAATGTGAATGTACAATTAAAATAAAGTTCTGCTAGGTTACAGCTCTGCACTTGTCTGTGGAAATGGGCTGGAGGTGAATGTCTGTCAGCTTCAGAGTTCACACAGCTCACTGGCAAAACCAGATCCTGATGGAAGGACAAATGCGAGAGCAGGAGGACAGTTTATGGGGGATGCTGCGTTTTTTGTGGCTATACCTGTAGAAAACTTTTGTTACAATTTCAAATTACATGTTCTGGCAGGGGACCAGGACTGTCTAAGTAAAAAAAGCCATTGTAAAGCCATCAGCTGGATGCTGTCTCACACTAACTATGCCTGCCTTTGCCTAGCTGCCACCAGCCTATTTCTAAGACTCCTCCTGGACAGCTCTGGGAAGGTTTTTGCAGTTGTTCACACAATGAGAAGTTGCTCAAAGGAGAAGCTTCAGTGTCTCAAGTCTACCCACACCCATAGGCACCAGTGTCATGGCAAAATCTGCTGCAAGTTTTGATAGCAGCAGACACCAGTATTTGGAAAATGAATCTGCACTATGGGGTTAGGAAGGGCATTATGTTTCTTTCTTATGTTTCCTTGGCTGAAGGATCACTTGCTTAAAACAGAAATGGAAGACTTTCACATAGGCATAGCATCAGTTCTGTCAAACTCTTGCTTTTTAAGTATTTTAAAGCCTTTTATTTTTCCCTGAGGTGGCAGAACTGACAATGTTCAGAAGAGGGTAAAGTGTTGATAGATTCATTAATGTTTAGTCATCTGACTGTATTTTTTAAAAATATCTTTTCTAATTGAAAATACTCAGCTACTTTGTTTTTCTCCTTCCAAGAAACTGCTAATGAAATATGTCATCTGTTTATTGCAGTGCAGAAGCTGAGGATTTCAATGTCCCTTGGGATGGCCATCCCAGTTGTCACTGTCCACTTCTATTTCAGCCTGCCCATTCTAGAGTGTCAAAAAACCTTCTGATAATGTGAATTTTCCCCAGGGCTATACCACAGTAAAATAAGGCGGTCACTGAATTGGCTGCTGTCATTTTTATTTCGCAGTTGACAGAAGCAAGTTCAAAAGAAATTTCATTTATTTTCTTACAAGAAGTGTTTCACACTGGTGGTGGCATCTGCTGCACCAACTGCCCCAGTCCTTGCTGTCCTTGTGTGTGTCATTCCCCACAGCATCCTCAGCAGGCAGAGAGGGCATCCACCCACTGCTGCCCTCCTGCTGGCCACAGGATAGCTGGGACAGGCAGAGCTCGGTGGTGGCACTGGCTGCAGGTGCTCAGCTTTTCCCTCCTTTCCTTCAGAGGCATTTACTGGGAGCATCAGTGCTGAGGGTGCCTCCCAGCCCACTCTGCACACAGAGAGGTCTGGTTTAACTGAATTTGACCACAGGCTCCAGAAACCCTGACAACAAATTAGGCTAAATCAGCTTTATGACATTATAAACCCATACAAGCACTGTCGAAACACCCAATGCCTGGGGACAACAAATTGAGTTTAAAGCCAACTGGTGCTGGTTGTAACAGTAGACCAGACCAGCAGCCATGTGGCTGCATCTTGCCCCTTGGAGGCAACTGCAACCCTTTTCCTTTTGAAGCAGGGCTGAGGAAAACCAGAGCAGGCTCCAATTATCCCAGCATCCCTCTCTGCCACCCCAGGAGAGCCTCCCTGACTTTACAGGGCCAGGATGGGCAGGCTCCCTGGCACTGCTGGTTGCCACCAACATCCCTAGAGCCTGTGACACAGGCTGGAGCCACTCCTCTAGAAATGGATAAGCAGAGCAAAAGGGGCTCACCCACTCCACTGCCTGGTTTTTCCACTGCTCAAACTGCAGGGGGAATATTCTCAATAGCATCTTCCCAGGAAGGCTTAGGACAGCTGGCACCCCTTACCCTGCTGCCATTTCATGCAACCCCAGGCTTCAAGGCTGTGCCATGGGAAGAGGAGCCCCACACTGGCACCTCTCCTGCTGCTGAACTCTGTTGGGCAAATGATGCTCAGTAGGGACCACTTGCCTCCCACCACCCTCGTGTGGGAAGCTCAAGTCCTACATCCCATCAGCACGGGGGAGAAGTGGCCATAGAACAAAGTACTTAATTACACCAAGATTGAGCACTTTCACCTCCTCGCCTCTAGCAGCAATTACAGATTTTGTATATTGGGCCATTAATTTTCTACAGGGCTACATTTTAACTGCTGCTGAAACTTCTGTACGAGGAGAAAGACATGGAGCTGCACTCATGATATATGGAGCTTCCATTTCTGGTGGCTGTTAATGGAGACATTAATACCTCTACAGAAGTTGAAGGGAAAGTCATTAAGCTGTAATGGTAGGAGGAAGACATTTTACAGTGATGAGTGTATGCAAGAGGTAAAAAAGGGAGAGAGGAGCTGTGCCCTCAGGGGCACCCCTTGTTGGCTTCAGTTTCCGTGTGACTTGGACTTGGGGTGTGGGGGTTATTAGGGAGTGAGTGAGAGGGTAGAAGGTTGCAGGGTCATGTTACCTTTCCCTCTGCTCTCTTCCCCGTCAGGCAGGGGCTTTGCAGGAATCCAGAAAGGCAGGCAGAAGGGCTGCACATCTCAGATGAAGGCCGTGGGACAGGGCGGCCTTGGGGGCAGGAGTGCTCAGATCCACCAGCTTTCCTACACAGGGACAGCCTTTCCCCAGTGCTGCCTGAAACACAGCTTCAGGACCAGGGGTGCATACCTAAGGCTTCCACACATGGAGTTAGCTGTTAGCAAAATAAATTAATCCAAAAGAAGAATGAGCAGCTTCTCAGACAGGGAGCTTACCTGGAATGGGCAGTTTCTAGGCTGGGAGGACACCAAACAGTCAGGTAAGGCACAGACAACTGTAAGTGCAAGGAAAAGGTGGAAAGAGGGAGAGGAAAGCAGGCAATGGAAGCTGAGAGAAGATCCAAGCCTGTTAGTGCTGCACCTTTATTGAAGTTAGCAAGCAGCCAGAGAGAGAATGGGAGGGAGAAGCCAAACGATGGCCTTTGGCTGTGAGCTGCTGACAGAGAGAGAAAAGAGGGTGTGAGCTTCAAAGACACAGCTCAGGCCACTGGGTGAGAGCAGGGAGAAAGGCAGGCACTGAGCCCAGAAAGGGCAATGCTGTGTTGGGCTGAAGGCAGCCAAAAAGTGACGGCTGGGGGAGACCATGTATCAAACCACACATGCAGAACACACAAGGCAGTGCAACCTCCTGCTCCTCCTGCCCTGACAGCAGGGGACAAGGGGCAGCAAAACCATCCCAGCAGAAATGTGAGGAAAAGCAGAAGAGCAAAGGTAGCTGGTTTTGTCTTTCCCATGCCTGAGGGAACGTGTGTGACCTAAATTTTGCTACCACCCACATTCCTATCTGCTATAAAACTGATATGCCACGATGTCTCACGATCACTGCTCACTTTTTAAACCACTTCTCCCCATTTTCTGCTCAGGCCTCCCAGAGCACTGGGATGATTACACAACCTTGTGCATCTCTGCAGAGGTTTGACCCATAGGGGCTCAAGAATCAGCTTCACATGCACATGAAAGGTTTCAGGGGAAACTGAGCATGGAAGGGAATGAATCAGAGAAGTCTGTGCCCCTTCACTTGCACAGAGGCAACTTGGGACTGTGATCCGACAACAGTAAGTGACTTGTTAACAGTTCTCATGAAGAATATTAGACAATGAAAACAGCATAAAACAACATTGCATAATATCCTGGTGCCAGATGTTTTAGTTTGTTTTTGTGCTCAAGTTTATAAAAACATGTTGAAGGGCTCAGTCAAGGACCTTGTTTTCCTCTGGGGTCTGTTCCTGCCTTCCCAAAGGCAGACAGCCTGACACAGTGACATTAATAATGTTAATTTGTGGAATTTGCTTTTTTCACTCACCTTTCACTTTTTTTTCCCCAATGCTTCCTCCTCCTCCTATTTAAAGTTGTATTTCTCTTAGACTATACTACATATCCCTAATGCTGAAGTTTTCAATTCAGAGTACTCTGGGGCAGTCTGACACACACAAGCAAATCCCCTAATTTTAGTGTGGAAAGCCTATTTTCCACAGTCGTTAAAATCATGGTATTGCAATCCTGTTAGGAAAATCTGTTTTGTTGTTGAACCATCTGAAACATTTTTTCATGTTTGAGTAAAAATATTACTAATCACTAAAATATTTAGTACTGCTTTGTGCCCATATACCCCAAGCTCTCTTAGAATGATACCATAACATCTCAGTACTGAAATTATTAGGATTGTTCCAAGCTAAGATATGAAAATTAAAAGAGCAAACAGCGGGGTACAATCTAATCAAGTATCTGGAAGGAAGGGCTATTTCTACTTTTTTCCAAGTGGAACATCATTTTTTCACTGTTTGGAAGTATGTTTCCAGTGAAACGCTGGTAACAGACATTGCATCCCTGCATCACCCCGTGTCCCCCCCTTGCTCCTGGGATTACTAATGTTCCTTAGGCCACAGCTGTTTCAAAACTGTCACATTTTTTGCATTGCTTCAATGTCATCCTTCCCACCACATCCTCATCAACAGAGTTCCCATCTTTCTTTGCTTAGGAACAAAGTTAGGCAATTATTTGTCCCAGACTGGCATCTCACAGACCAAGGACAGGCCACTGGACACGAAACAAGGAGGTGCTTCTTTGTGGAGCCTTTGTACCCAAAGAAAACCCCTAGAAGTGCCACCAATAAGCATGGGAAAGCTATTGATTTTTGAGGTTTCTGATACACAAGTAATTTCTTGCTTATGAAGGAAAAAAACCCCAAACCCAACCTTACCTGCATTCAAAGTTATAAAGGTAACAAGTAGATTTTTGATTTTTTTTTTAAACAAATGTTTCAAAATAAGTATTTTGAAAGTTGGCCCACAGAGCACAATCCAGTGTAAGAGAGCATGTACCTGCCCTTCAGAGACCCTCCACAGCTCAGCCATGATGGCACAAAGCCACCACACTCAATCTTACAGCCCAGTGATGCATATGCCACACTCACCTAGAATCACCTATATTTGTGTACATGGGAATCAGAGTGGGGTTTAAAGACACCCACAGAATATTTAAGTGCTTGCTGTCTGCTTTTTGCCACAGCATTCTGTGCAACAACAAAGATCTAAGAAAGCAAAAATATTCTCTGTGGATAGAATTTTGGTTAGATATTCTGAACAACTGGACTTTAAAGCCAGACCTCTTGTGTGGTAGAACATGGCACCTGGCCAACATGCTTGGTTACTGTAATGTGCACCTGAACATTTGCTTCTCAATGCCAATGTCTTCCAATGAAGGACTTGAGTAAGAGGGTTGTTCCAGCTTACTAGCAATGAAGAGAACTTTAGGTGGGGAATTAGGTCATGTGCTAAAGTTGAAAGGAGTATTGAGTCTCCCATGATAGAAACTGGCTAATAAAACAAGTAGAGTCAAGAAGTCTCTTAAAGCAGATGTTGGTATTTGGTCAGATCACTCATACCCTCAAATCCCATGGACTAAATTCAGAAAGAGTCTGGACAACTGTGATGTCAAGAAATGAACTTATATTAAGTCAAACCCAAGCCTATGTTCCCAGGTTTTGGCCCCTCAACTGTTCTGGCTTTAAAAGAAGTCATACCAATAGTGAATTGTTAGCAGCATCTAAGAAACAATTTAAGGACAGAGAGTGCATGTCCCAAAAACTGGGTTGGGAATGACAAGGATTCATCCCTTGTTTTCAGGTAAAAGTATGTCAAGATAAGACTTCACATCCCTGACATGGTTCAAAATGTTTATTCCTAACTTTCCCCTTAAAAATCCCACCATAACATGAACGGTCAAAGACACAAGTCATCTGTGAATCTGAAACAGTTTATCTTGATATATCCACCTGGTTTTCTCCTTCCTAATTTTCCATTACTTCATTCTTCATGTATTTTCCTTCCTATGTTTATTGCAAGCAAACCCTATCACTCATCCCAGCCTTGCATTTCTGTTTTCTTTCAAAACATTTCAACTTTCCCCAACCTGTTGATTTCCTGTAGCCAAACACCACCCAGGCAATTACAATTAATACATTACAGTGAATGCAAAGATGTATGAAAGTAATATGCTCCCTTTTGCTGAGCTGCCCTCTTGAAAACAAATGAACAGCTGATAGCAGTCAGGTAAAAAAAAAAAAAAAACAAAAAACAAACTAAAAAAAACACAAGACAAACAATAAAACCCCACAAACAAAAAAAACCCACACCAAACTAAAACCAACCAGCCAACAAAACCTGCCCACTGTCCCATTACCCACTGAACCTAATAAATAATTATGTTCCAATATAACAATTATTGGCAATTATGTTCCACCTCACCCCTAAAGTACAAGCATAAACCAAGGTTAGACTAAATCTGAGCATTTATTTATTAATTTCTCCCTCCCCACAATTTTGCTCATATAAGCACAGGGACTTAAAAAAGAAAAGCACTTTGTAGATCACACCTTGAGTAACACTGTGCAGGTGGGAGGCATCTGTTCATAACAGAGTAAGTTCCATGCCCATCCCCAGGCAAGGGCTGAAATCAGTAGCAATCACTGGTACATCAGAGATAAAGCAAGCAAAAGCTGCAGACTCCTTCCCTTACTTTTCATGACATGCAGGGTTAAAAAGCACATGGGAAGATCCTTCCCTCAAAAGGGTCTTTAATAAGAGGAAATATATTCTGCAGCACTAGTATGGAGAGATGGAAGTTGTGGAAGAGTTCAGACCTGTTTGAAAACCTCACTCTTGGAAATCTAGACAGCATTAGCCCAATTGCTTGGGGAAACAGAGTGCCTCCATAACTACTAAAAAGAATTAAATATAAGAAAGGGGAAAAAATCAGCAAAATCATGACCTCTTGCATTTGAACACCAGACTTTCTAAGGTGTACCACCATTCATTACATGTTTTTCCCCACTGCCTTCCCAATTGCCTCAGCATCCGCCTGGAAGGGTAGATGAGTCTGTCTGTCCAGATCTGGACCTCAGAGCTGGGACAGCCAACACAGGGTAATGGCAATTGTCATGGTACTTTTGTGGCATATTCATTTTCTTCCAGCTGTCACAACTAGAAAGGAACCATTGGCAGAGAGGGTTTCTGCCAGCTTCAAGCTGTACATCTGTTCACACTTGTCTGTTCAGACAACATGGGATGCAATCTCCCCTTCCCCTTGTGCTGGCATCTGCTTGCTTGTGCTGTTTGTCCTCAAAGGCCTTGGATTTCGGAAGCTGGAAATTGAATCTCTGTGGATGAAAATGCCTTTGTGTATTTTAAAAAGAAAAGAAGTAGAGATGTGCAGCCTTTGCTATCAGCACTAAACAATTCCCCTGCAGTTAATGAAAGCTGAAATAAAACTAGCAGTGGTCCATAAAGCTATGAGGAGAAACAGCTTGTGCAGGACTCCTCAGCATGTACAGCAGGACTGGGAGATTCTGGAGCTGATAGAAGCTAATTCTGATTAAAATGGGACAAATTACAGCTTATCAAAATTATCTGCTACGACAGGGATGGATGATTATGTAAGTGAGGAATTTAAAAGCCTGCTGGATCACTGTAATGGCATATTTTAAGTACTCACAGGACTCCTGTCATCTACCACAGCCACAATAATGAGGATTTATTTAGAACAAACCATCAGAGAACAAAGCAGCAAAATACTTCACCATTAAATAATCCCCAGCCTTATCTCTGCAGTTTTCACACTAAAAATATATATAAAATGTTATGTATACAGTTGCAGACTCACAACACTGAGTTTACAACAGACTCTTCAGATTTTAACAAGTCTCAAAATGGCTCTGCATGACCTTTGAAACAACAGGAACACTGACAGTTGGGGAACACAATCCCAGGATTATGGGCTAGTTAGGAAGCTTTACAGAGAGAAAGATTATAATCAAGGCTTGAAAAAAAGCAGCAATCATTTCACCACTAAAATGGACATGAAATCAGCTTCTGCCTCCCTGCATCACTCTTAGGCAGTTCCAAATGAGCACTTTTTACTCACTCCCACGGTTTTACATGCAATAACGATAGAGAGGAATAGATGACCTTTGAAATTGATCTTAAGGAGGTCTCTCTTTTTTTCTTTTTTCCTCTTCAAGCCAAGCCAGTGTAACTCTACACAGTCTCAACTTGGCAGAAAGAGCAACAAAAAGATGAGGACACTCATTACTTAGAAGAGGTTCACACCTCTTCATTCATTTTACTCTATTATGTAACTAGCTGGTCAATCAAAGAAAAAAAAATACTGCTATCATTCCCTTTTAAAATGTGTTTCTCTACATGATCCTGCATTAAAATAGACAACATTCTATAACTAACAAAAGAAGACTGTGGAAAACTTGGAGCCTGCTGCTGAATGAGGAGGGGGACCTCATTACACAGAACATGGCTGAATTACTGAATACCAGCTTTGCCTCAGTGTACCCATATTTCAATTCTCTGAATTTCGGCTTAAATTAAAGGACAGACAAGCACAAAGAAACTTTTATCTGATCAGGTCAAAGTTCAAGATTTTAGTCATCCCCACCCAGGGCTCATTTTTCCTCTACAAAAATAGTGGAGATACTCAAATTTCAAATTTTTGTATCATGTTCAGGGCTTACATAATCACATCCACAGACTCACATAAAACTGTCAGAGCTACAGAGATGGTAAACACCACTTTTTGCAAATCATATCCCTGACTGCAGAGGAAGAGCTTCTACCAGTATAATGAGTAATGAGATGAACTTCTTTGTGCCTGTGTCTACCACCTGAAATAAAAAATGGTGTGTCTTTATCCAAAGCAACAAAAAAGGGGAAGACACTCCATCCTTCAAGCCAACACTGGTAACACGATATTGCTGTCTTTCACTGTCATTCCTACATATGTGTGAAAAAGTCCTACAATATGTATGCTGCCACACCCTACCCTCCAGCCTTCTTCAATTCCACTGTTCCATAGGTGTTCTGCAAAAATAATTTTTAGAGCTGCTAGTCCACCCAGGCAGCAGTATTTTAATTTCCAATAGTCCCATGATGCACTGAGGAGTTATGGCACTGTCTTCCAAGATGACCAAAAGTTACAGAAGCAGATAAACAGATGAATCCATGTTGGTAGAAAAGCAATTGGAGAAACAAAGAGACTAAATCACATTGTCTTGTATATCAAATAAACACCAAAAAGATACTAAGTATGCTCTGAAAGAGATCAGATGCAAAATGCCTCTGGACTACTGGTACTGCCAACTTGCAATTTTCATCAACTGCCAGTGACAGTTGTGAGGTTACCATTAACCCAATCCAAGTTCCTTCTCAGGCACTGGCTGATTGCTGATAACAGTCACTGGAACAAGAGACTTCTGTATCACAGAAATAAGAAAGCTTAAAGTCTACACAGTTCAAACTTACTGCCATTAACTGCTTTGACTTAAAATACTTCATATCTTTATCTGAACACAGCACAAACATTTTTTATCAGCCTCTTTCCCTCAGTGGTTATATGAGAATTCTATAAGCTTTAAGTTGGATAATGAGATATACAAAACAATACAGTTGAATAACTAGATAAGTTCTTACTTTGAAAGCACAGAACAACCCAAATTCAAACATTAATTGCTTCAGATGAACAAGGTTGGAATGATCTTACCCTTTTCATTAAAACCACCTCATATCAGATGTTTCCATGAACTGTCAAGAACAGCCAAATGCCAGATCAGACAGCCACCCTTGCCTACGCAGAGAGCACTCACCCATCCACACAGCATCAACCAGAACAGACAGTTACAACAAGGAACAAACTATTTTATTTTTCTTGCTAGATAAGAACATCCCACTGAAAATAAAGAATAAAAAATATATTCTGTTGTAAGACTCTGAATGCTCGAAACTCACGCAACAGCACACGGAGAAATTCTGGTACAGCAACATCACAGTTATCTTTGTGCACATGGGCACACAGAAAGCCTTGAACAAATATTTATACCCACAATAGTGCCATGTACAAAAGACCAAACAGAAAATTCAAACATCTTTGTTTTTCTTATGCCAAGGGCAATGTAAAAAATGAATATTGTTTTCAGTCAATTACGTCCACTTAAATTGAATGGGATCTTTTTATGCTGAAGTACCCAAATTCAGCATAATAAGGCATAGAAGAAGTAGTATACAATTATATATATGTATAAACAATATACTGAACACGTGGGGAATGATGTTTTCATTAATACATAATTCTTGGTGTAACCATATGAAAGTGAAGCCAGAATTTTTCTAACACCAAGAGAAAATACTCTGTTTCTTCAATCAGTGCTCTGACTTTTTTTAGTATAAAGAGCATGCCTGTATTGTATCATCTAAGCATACATGCACCACAAAAGATATGCAAAACAAATAGGTACAGATAAACTTTAGTGTCAAATGTCTAATGATGTAATAACAAAAACAATTCTCAGGGCCCAAATGACTTTCTGAATTGAAATTGCATTGCAGTCACTTAAAATAACAAAATACTTGGAATTGTGAGTCACAAAATTCACTGTTTTCTAGCAGTACCTTGCTGAAATCTGATGAGTATCAGTCTATGGGTAAAGAAAGTCATTTTCAAAAAAGGAATTTGTAAAAAATACATTTATACTATATGTTTTCATATAAAAAGGCATTAGGAAATATAATAAATCCTACCACTTTAGGACTACACCTTCCCTAACAAACAGTTTTATCACTTGACTATTACATACAGTACATTCAATTTCCTAAACAGAAAGTATATTTTCTTGTCCCTGATGTATTTTACAACTGGCAGTGACAACAAACTGTTTTATTATCACCACTCATTCTTGCAGCTTATACAAACAGCACCAATTTTACCCAAAAAAAAGGTTTATCAGTTACATAGTAGCACTTCCTCATAGGAAATATAAACCCAAAACATTGGAACCAAATGTGTCTTTCCAAATATATATCAGAATATATGGCTCAGAGTTAAGGGATGAATAACCAGGAGTATTGCATAGTACAGGGATCTTGCCTGTATGAATAAAAATACCTTTTGATTGTTTGTCACCTTCTGACTCCAAGAACAAATTAAACAGGTGCTAATGAAAGTAATACACAACTAAATTTACTGGTAAAAAAACCCAAAGAAATTGTACAGTTCTCTCTGGCACAGTGCAAAGTACACATTAAAAACTGAAAAAATACGTACAGTGTGTATGTATATTTTTATATAGTACGTATTTCCCTGACACATACACATGTACATATAAAAAGCATGAACACATCCATGCCAAACTTAGCAAAAAGATGGAATGTTTAATATGTGGATGCATTGTTCCAGTGAAATCAGTCTGTCTCAGAAATGGCTGTTTATACAGCCAATATGACCTTCCATGAAACAGAAATATTTACTGCCTGCCTAAACTGACAATATATGATACATTTGTCCTCATAACTTCCCAAAGGACTGATAATCACACTTTATAAAAGCTTATACTTGTATTAAGCCCTCTCCTCCATTACCCTTCCTCTCTTCTGAAAGACCAGAATATTCACTACAGAGATGAAATCTTCTATTTTAAGATTTTCTTCCAATATAAAAGTTTACAGCCATCCCCGTAAAAAATATTAACACCTGATGCTGGTTTAATTTATTATTTCCCTTTGGGATTCAGCTGTTTTGGTTCTGGATATGAACACATTGGCTGAAGCCTGTAACTCAGAACACTTACAGGATTCGGAGAGTGCTGTTACCAGACCTGCCCACACCCAGTACGATCAACTGTCCTTCCATGCCAACTTTCTGTGAAAGAGTTTGCAAAAATACTAGAATGTAATACAAATCCCTCCCCCCACTTTATCCTGAATGTCTCTTTTACAATTTGAGGCCACTTTCAAAAAATAAAGGTTTGTATCAGCAAAAGCGTTTCAAGTGAAGGCGATGGCTGTGAACCTGAGAGCTTGGTGCGACCCCAACTCATGTTTGTGGCACTCCCCTGGCTAGAACTTCCCTTGTTTAAGTCGTTCAATGTGGTAGCACAACTTCAGGGCAGGCCCCAGCTTCAGTCCCATATATTTCATTATCATATCACTCCTCAGTAAGAGTAGTGCTTTCCCATCAATTTCCTGCAGAAGGAAGAGAATAAACACAACAGACAACTACTTCAACAAGCTGCACAGTAAAACAGGAAAGTACATTACAGTTGTTTATACTGTAGTACAAATATATCTACTGTATATAAAAGAGCAAGTTTGAATTTACAGAGGACCACTGAAATTTAATTAGTTTTAGTATTTTTTAATGTGTGATTAAGTATTTGAGATGTTAAAGAAAGAAAATAATAGTAAATAAAACTGACCAAACAGCCCTCAGAATCAGGGCTTCCCACCAGGAAAAATGTGAATGGGTCAAGGGAAAAAATAAAAAGAAGCTGCAAAGGAAGGTCTGTGCAGTTAGAGATTAAATGATCCAAGCACTGAGGCCTTGCACTGAACCTTGAAAACAGCTGTGGGAGGATTTTGGCATGCGTGTGCAAATGGTCACATGGAGGAAAGGGCCAGAGACCATCTAAATATGGGAAATTAGACAGATCTATTTCCATGTTGAACCAAAGAGATTGTCAGGATCAAGACCAAGGACAACCTAGTCAGATTTCAACTGTCTGACTGAGAATTGCTGCTGAAATATGACAGTCCTAAGCTCTTAGTATCATTACATACCACAGACAGGCAATTAGTTCCATAAAGCACCATAAAGAGAAACACTCTGTCCTGCTTTTTTAAACATAAACCTGACAAAACAAGTGACATTTACCATTGTTATACAACTAAGAATAAAATATAAGACAGGAATCTACATCAGAAGTTATTTTGATTTTTCATTTCAATCCAGCTTACTCAGAGATTAAACTGTTAGGAGGAGCTGGAGCAGAACATAGGTGAAATACTACTAAAGACAAAGCAAATCTATTTTTGGAGGGCCATATACGCAATAAAATAAGAAAGCAGCTCTTTACTGAGCAGCCTACCACAGAAAGGCGCAGCAAGAAGAAATAGGGGAGATCAAACCTACCACAAACTGATAACAGTTTCTGTCTCTAAAGATAACATCTAGTCAGACCTATGAAACCCTCCACATTGTTTTCTCAAACAGATTAATGAAGTATTTCAGTTCTCTGGATGTTAGCATCAATGATTAAGTGCCTAGCTAACAATGGGTAACATCACCTCTGCTCTAGAAGATTCAGTGTCTAAAACAGGGGGACTGAATGCCCTGCACCATACATGAGAATGCCATCGTCTCTAGAAGCACCAGGGATGTTGGCTTTTAGAACTTGGGCACTTCCAGGTTGGCATTATTCCACATACACTGGAAAGAGGTGGCTATTTATGTTAGTCTAGCAAGACTGAAAGACAGAAAAAAATATACTGCAGGAGGGGTTTCGTTTCAGGTAGAAAAGTAATTTTCCACCTCTCTCCAATATATCAGGAGAGTCTACTCCACCTGCAAACAGACTGATAGACATGAAAGTTGTACTTTAAGAGATTAACATGATACAATCTACTAGAACAGAATGGACAAGCATCATACATGTCTCCTGAAGAGTTCTGCATGTGGAGCCAGTGCCCGTGGATCAGCTTCTTTCACAAAACGCA
Organism: Zonotrichia leucophrys gambelii; assembly: GCF_028769735.1. NCBI lineage: Eukaryota > Metazoa > Chordata > Aves > Passeriformes > Passerellidae > Zonotrichia > Zonotrichia leucophrys. The sequence goes on along the minus strand of NC_088169.1, from coordinate 16,845,072 downwards.
CTACTTCCTCTATTGACCAAGTGGAAGGATCCTTATTCAATATTCTTGAAGGTTCCCTTTTTAGTGAATTCAAATCTGGTCCAGTTGTGGAACTTGCAGCTTTTAATACAAAAATATTGTGAAAGGAAGAAGTATCACTAGTTTGTACAGGGATAACACATTTCATTTCACATAAGACACTTTAATATTACCTTATGGCATTTATTATGCACTGTTTGCAATATATTAAAATGAAAAGATGCTTTATTTCCCTTCTAATAATATTGAACTGTTCCTTTTGTCTTTAAATGACTCCTATAACTGCAAATATTTACAGCAGCACAAATGAGCACTGTGACATACCTAGAGGGCTTTATTTTACTTGTACTTGGCTCCTGGGTCCCAAGATACTATTAACTGGGAATGAGGCAAAGGCAAGTGAAGCTGTGCAGACAGAGGGAGAGACAGCAGGAAACTCTATCCCTGTATTTCAGCAACATGGCAATATTTGATAAGATGCTTAGGAAGTGAGCTGCATGTAGCTATCCCTGTCTGCTCTGGCTTGCTGCAGGGTCCATCACAGCAGCAAGAAGAAGCTGCAGCAGCCAAGACCTTGCCTGGCTTGCAGCACTACACTATTAATACTAAAAGGCTTAAGTTCTGTATTTGCAGTTACGTTAGCAAGCCTGACATGCTTGGCAACAGCACATTTCACTCCATATGCAAGCTCTCCAATGGCAAAGACCTTCTTTATTCATAACTTTGCCTGTTAATTGAAGCAGTGATATGCTCTGGAAGGTTCTGTGTAGCAGCATACCTTCAATCCGCCTGTGTATCCGATTCCTGCTGACTTCATAGTAACCACTGCTCCCGGCCGAGCTCAGGGACAGCCTGCGCAGGACCGGGGCTGAATTTGAGGTAGCAGTTGCTGGCTGATGGGAGTTTCTGTAAAATGCAGCATTTCCTGAAGGCCGGTACTCCGTGGAATTCCGACAGGCTGGGTTTGATGGATTTACAGAATTAAGTGCAGAATCCATAGAATCCTCAGAAAATCGGTGCTCTTTGGAAGTGCTGTTTTCCTCTATAGGCAATGTTTCTGCTACACAAAAAGCAAGCACCAATATGTTGAAAGTGATGGACATTACACCTTTGTTACTTAAGGCCTAGCTATGTTCTCTTGAAGCTACTGACCAATTGTAATCCTGTTAACAAATCTCTTGTGAGACAATCACTGAGACTGAATGTTTGCCCCTTTTCCTCAACTAATCATTGGGCTCCTATTGTATTTTCAAACATTATTTTTGTAGCAAAAGATTTAATATGTCAGGTTTGAGACATTCTTCCACTAATCATTTCAGTTGTACTTACTGAAAGCTATGAGCAGGGAAATGACAGAGGAATTTTTTTTAAAATAAAATTGTCTGCTGTAAATACTGATACATAAATAATTTTAGTAAAGAATTTTCATTGCTTTTTAAACATATCATTAAAAAGCCAACCATTAATATTATGTAGCATTTCTTATGCAAGACATTATTAATGCAAAAAACTCCCTCATGTTAACTAACTATTGTTTAGTAAGTTCTAAACAGCAGAGGGAGTTACCAACTTCATAAAGAAAACAAATGGACAATTAATATCTATGCACCCCACAGGTTCAGACAGAGGTGCCATTATTGAAAAAGGAAGAGGTTACAGACAAAGCCACAGAAGGCTGGGAGTGCCTGGTATGGCACACTAATGTAACACGTTTTGACCATCCTGCCTTATCTACACACAGTTCTTTGCATAGGGCAGGGTTTCAAGGTCTCTAACTGCAGACTCTGGAAAGCTAAAGATTCAGGTAAATTACTGAACCCAGAACCCACAGAGCAAGTAAAATAAAAATAGTGAAGTCTCGGGGCAGGGGGGGTGGGGGGAGTATAACAATATTCTAGTTCTTATGTCTTTTCAGTGAATAAAACAAAAACAACATCCACTCAGAAGACTTGTGAACTTTTTAAAGTCTGTCAATACTGATTCTCAGCCACTTGAATGGAGTTCAGCATGTCCCCTTTCCCTGGGCCATGAGACAGGAGCCAGGTTTGCTTGATTACTGAAAATTCCACTCCCATTCAGCCCAATTCAGGTCTGTTTGAGAGAAGCATGCTGTGTGAGGGAAAAATCCCCAAATCAACAGCAACACCACTCCATTCTCTAGCAATCATAGATACTCCCCTCTGTTTGCATCAGACCAGTATCTAGCACAAGAAAGAACTTGGAAGCACGATGTACAAATCTGTATGAAACAAATGCTGCTTTGGCAGGAGAGTTAAGAGCTGGAAAAATATAGCTAACAGGTTCACAGAAGTGTAAGCCCCACACTACCATCTTGAAAATAACTCTACTGAAGTTATAAAACATATGCTAGTGAGGCAGCATATTCTTTGGAATAAGAACTGGTATGTTCTGCAAAAGAAGCTCCTGAAATAAGCCTTTTTACTACTCTTCTTATATGAAAACTTTCAAGAATTTATTGAGCAAATATTAAAATCAAAGGAAGAGCATTTTTCTAAAGAACCCAGTGACCTTCTCAAGCATGCTTTCAACTTGCTTGAGGTTCTCTTCTGAACCTCTTGCTTGAGGTTTTTCTCTCAGGTTCTCTTTCTGAATCCTGTTTCAAGTGTAGTACAGTGAAGAACTATTATGTGTATTTTGACTTTCATACTCCATAACCCTGAAAGGGAGTTAAAGGCTCTCAGAGGGCCAGCTCCCTGCTTAGTGAATTCAGTAAGGCAAGACCACAGAATCACAGAATGGAACCACAGAATCCTTTTGGCTGGAAAAAGCCACGATGACCATTGTTAACCCAGGACCACTGTGTTCACCACTAAGCCACTTGTCTTTTAAATACTCCCAGGGATGGTGACTCAACCCTGGGCAGCCTGTTCCAATGCTTGTCAAGACTTTAGTGAAGAAACTTTTCCTAACACCCAATTTGAACTTCTTCGTGTGCAACTTGAGGCCTCTTGTCCTATCGCTTGGGAGAAGTGTTAGCTGGGAGAAGATTTGAATTCCTGCCTCCCAGTAACCTCCTTGCACACAACTGTAGAGCACAGTAAGGTGAGTGAACGGAGGTGAGCACTTCCATCAGCTCCCTCAATACTCCTGGGCAGATTCTATATGGTCCTAGAGACTTGTGCACAAGTGGTGACCATTTTCCCTTGGATTCTGGGGGCTTCAGTCTGCTTCCCATCCCTACCTTCCAGCTCAGGATGCATGGAGAACAACAGATCTTAGTACTGAAGCCAGAGGAAAACAAGGCATAAAGTACTTCAAACAGCCTTCCTAAAATTTCATCACTTTTTTCCCCACTCCCCACATCCAATAAAGGCTTGAGATTCTCCTTAGCCCTCCCTAACTGCTGAGAAAAATGAGACAAAAATTTTCCTGTCTTTTATGGCAGTAGTCACATTAAGTTCTATTTGGGCTTTAACCTTTCTAATTTTTGCCCCAAATAACCTAATATCATCTTTGTAGTCCTTTTGGTTTTCATGCCGCTTCTTCCAAAGTCCTTTTTTTCCCTGAGTTCCAGCCAAACTTTTCTGTTCAGCCAGGACAGTCTTCTTCTGTGCAAGCTTATCCTTCAGCATGGGAGGACAGCCTGCTCCTGCATCTTCCTGTCCAGCCTTCCTGGACACCTTATCTGCAAGGTGATGTGACATCTTTTACTAAATTTGACAGTTATGGAATAAAAAAGCTTTTATGGATACAAGTCCTTCTCTTTCATACAAGTAACTTTCAAAATAACCGCTGCAAAACTTTCTAGTTTGTCAGACCCAAATCACAAAAGCAAAGAAGAAGCTACTGAGGTATTTAAAGAAAACAAACAAGAAAACAAAAGACTTCATATTTCTCAGAAGTACTTACAGTAACTTACCAAGATTAAAAACAAAAGGTATAATTCCATAGAATTTCAGAGAGACTTTAAGAGATGGAGTCAATGATGAACACCATAAAATTAAAAGGTTGCCAACCAAGGGAAAATTAGAGCTGGTAGACAATGAAACCACATCTCAGTTCACAGCCAAAAGGCAGAGGTGATACCTTAAACTGTTACAGCAAAGCTGTAGAAAGGAGCATAAGGTTTAATTGACTGAATCTGTGCATTCAGATTTCAGAAATCTTGAAAGGTAAGATGGAACAATGGAAGCAACATTCCCCAGCAGAGAGTTTCAACTGGAGTATTAAAGCATGTACCAGCCAATTCCATGTAACACAATAAAAAAAAACATTTTTTAAGTTTTGATGGTAAACTAGCAGGAATCCAAATATAGGTTGGTTTTTTGGGTTTCTTAATAATTGGTTTAGATTATCTTTGTCAAGATTTCTGTAGAAAAAAAATATTTTAAAATTACTGTATTGCAAAAGAACTTAATTGTATTCATTCCAGGTATATCCCAGATTTCTCTCTGATGTCATATATCCTGAAGGAAATACCAGGTTTGGGAAAGATCAATTCTGCTTTTTTCCTCCAAGATATCAGCATTTGAATTTACCTTACTGTGAATTCTAAACTCATATATACAAGGTGGAAAAGGTGGCATATTTCCCTCACTTTTTAGGTGAAGTTTTCTGTTCAGTAGCTGTAGTATCCAATCCACTTTCCAATCCAGCCAGCTTCTCTACAAACAAAGTGCAGCCAAACTGGCATCTAGGAAATGGAGCATTGCAATCCATGGAGTGACTCAGTTCGCCTACCTCGGCATTTTGAGCAGCTGTGAATAAATCCCAGGGCTATGGAAGGAGATGGGAGGTTCCACTGCAGCATGCCTGACCTCTGGGCAGAATAATGAAAGGCCAGTAAGAGGCCTTCAGTTTCAAATGTGGGAAGACAGCAGACTGTTTAGGCACTGAAGCCCTAGCAGGAACTGGATGTTTTGTTTTCTTGAGGCTCTTCTGGGAATTAGAAGCCAGTTGTTCTGTCTCACACATAACAAAATGATGTAATTGGACACAGTAGTAGGAACACACTGTTTTCAGGGGAAGGGAGTCTGAGTTATTCCCCACTCCCTCCTTCTTTATCTTTCGTAACTTTAAAAAGAAACTGTTAGTGAGCAAGAAAGGCAGCAAAACCTGCAAAGCACATCCCTGAGCAGATCAGAAGGAAAACGAGCTGTTTGAAAGACTTTCCCACAATTACTCCATTTTGCCTTCAAATGATATTTCAAAACAACTATTTTAAGACAACTGTGTCTCAATGGAACCAGAACTTTTTAGGGGCAGATCTTTCTTGTTAACCAACCCATGACTGACCGCTACAAAATTGCCTCCAGATTTTCAGCAGAGGACATTGTCCTAATGGGAAACACACAATGCTAGAGAACACTTTGCCTGTTAAAATACACAGAGTACAAATTCAAACCTCTGAAACTATGGAAAAACACTTGCTTTAATTACTTTTTATTCAAGTAACTGCATTTTAAAATGAACTAGTGATCTTAAAAAATATTTTAAAGGGTACCCTGACTCCATCTGTAGAAGATCTGCTAGCAAACAAGGAATAAAAAGCAGAATGTGTACTCATGTTTACTTGAGTAAGATTTCTCACAAGATACTGCAGCTCTGCTTAAGCATTTGTTTTGCTCCAAATGAAACAACTTCATTTGAGCATTATTAAGTGCTCCACACTTATGTTAATACCAAAAATATAACTCAGATATATAATGTATCTCTGGAATTAAACCAGAACGTCTTTTGTGAAGACACGGAAGTCAATAATCAATGCAGAACTGTGTATAATAACAGCTACAGGAAATATCAAGATGTGAATATGTTATATATATACAAAATAATAAGACATGTAATTTTAAATAAGTTATCATTTGGAACATTTTAATTTTACATCCTTTTCTGCTTTAACTGTAGTCTTATGGCTTTTTAATATGCACAAAAGAGATATCCTGCCTCTGCTCATGCCAATAGATACAAAATCATTTCAAGGTCACAAACAAAAAGAAAGAAAAAAAGGAGGAAAAAATTACTAATCCCCATTATACTTCAAAAAAGCCCTTGGAAATGATGTGCAAGTATCTTACTGCAAGGAAAGTATGTATCAGATGGGATAAGTCAGTATCATCAACTTACCATGTCTTAACCAGTTAAATAGCAAATACTCAACCATTTCACTGTGTCTCTCTCACTGATATTTAAACCTAGATGCTTTACTTCACATCTGAGGCAGACTAGGACTAGACATGTGCTCAGTTGCTGCAGCTGAGCTGCAGCACAGGAAGAAGTGTTATTTCATCTGTGAACTACACCAGCCTAAGAGTGAGCTGTCATAGGGGGGCCACACTGCCCCCCTGGCCATGGCTGCCTTCCACTCAATCCTTCCTGTGCTCATCCAAGTCCACAGAGAGTCACTCCAGAGAAGTAAAACAAGATTTCACCAGAATGTTTTCTGTCCTTTTGGTCACTGCTTCAGCTCACTACCCAGCCAGGGAAAAAGAGCAGGGGGTGGGCTAGGACTCTGCGCAGGGACAAGGAGGCAAGGAAAGCAGGAGCAGCACAGCTTCCACTGGCAGCTAACTAGACATAAACTCAGCTGAATTGTATCATCTAGCTGCACCCTTACTCACTTAATGAACCCAGCCTGGAGTTAAGAGCTGCTTCCAATTTATCTCCTAACCCATTTCAAGGCAATTGGTTTTCTGCTCAGTAGCCCTACATGGAGCAGGAGGCTTCATCTGTCACCCGTTTGCCTGAGCCCCTTCACAGAAAAGGCTGTGGGTTGAGGAGAAGCACTGCTGGAACTTGCAGTAGATCTTCTTTAAGTGCAAAGTGCCAGTGATCAATAATTAACATACTTCCACCCAGACCTGTCAAAGGCTAGAGACAAACCAGATACATATGTTGTACTCAGTCCTTTTTGACTGGAAATACTGAACCCATAAATAATCCTCATATATAATTCTGACATAATGTAATTACCTTCAGATGGATGAGCATCATTTCTGGGAAGCTTAGGGGAAAGAGGAGCAGTATATGGTGGAGAGTCCTGAGGGTATCGCTTAGCACTCCTGTTCTCAGGTATTTCTTCTTTGGCTGTGAAGAGGAAAAGTCACTACTTGTTACTCTAGCATAAAGCTGCTCATGGGCTAAGTCCAGAGACAGAAGCTGACAGACATCAGCCATTCACCAGGTTAGAGTTCCATTTCTTGTGTCACATAGACTCAGTCACTTCAATACAAAATTTCAAAGCTGAATAACCTTGACCCTGTCTACCTTCCTGATCAGTTAAAACTAAGAACTTTCATAGAATAGATAGAATTATAAACATAATTTCTGCATTGGAAAGAGGAAAAAAATTCTACAGTAGTACCCAGAACACAGACTCAGCTATCAAAGAGCTCTGAGGAAGATTCGTTCCCAATATAAATCTTGTGAAATTGTCTTGAGAACAAAGCTATCTCAGCTGTGACTCCTGGCTTCACCTGGGACTTGTAATACCAGGTCCTACAAACGACCTGTTGGGAGATCTTGGGCAAGTAACTGCATCTCCCATTTACTCTGCATTCCTGGTGCAGCAAAGGTATTGGATTCACACAAAATTTTCACGAGCACACAATTTCACAAGTTTTTCTACTAGATCACTGGACTGTACATAGTAGTAGAATGTAAAAATCTTTCAGCCACTCCTAAGTAAGGTAAAAAGAGAAAGAAAAGACTTTGTACTTGTGTTGAACTCCCTTTCAGGGGAAGTGCCTTCTTCCAGACAGCAAGCATCTTTTGGTAAATTCAGTTTATGAGCTGAACATAAATTTAACAAATGAAATGTGAAGTTTTGAGCTTGTCTTTTTAGCAGTATCACACTGGTAAAGTACATATGTTTTCTGGCTTGCCTACAAGGAGAACTTTGCTGAACAAAATTATTTCTGCACATGTGGTATGACCTATTCATTACTGTGAAAGCACTTCCACACTGGAACTAATTCACTAAGAACTGAAGTGTATAAATTTTAAACAATTCATGTCACAGAAAGACTAAAAAGTTGCATTTCCTAAAGTCCCCACATTTCTCAGAAATATCAGCACTTGAAAATAACAAGTGATTAACAGTACCTGGCTTATTCCTATCATACTCCATAGGACTGTGGGCACATCCCATGTAAGGGCTGAAGGGCTGGCTGCTGAAGAGATTATCACACTGCAGACTGTGGCACAGCTTCTCCAAGAAGCGCAGGACAAACGATGCACTGTTTACAGAAGGAAGATTGATGGCATGCTTTTCCCCATCAAAGGAAGCTGTGAATAAGAAGATTATGTCAAACACCCCCCAAGCATCATGAAGTATAGTAAAACACCATCATTAACTTAAAGGAAAAGACATCCAGACTTGATTTAAACCATGCAAGACATGAGAGGAGTAAACAAACATTCTGATAGTTTAAAAAATTTCTATCCAAAGGACTGAGCTCACCTTCCATGGGATCCACGTCAATTTAAATTTGCTCTGTGGGAACTTATTTTAAAATAATTTTGGATTCACACCTGTATAATAAAACTTACAACTACTCCCTCACCACTGAAACTTTATGTGTAATTTCCATCACCTTTAAAGCAGCAAGCTCTCCACCACCTATTTACAGGAGATAGCACAAGGAAGACCCTTTACAATACTTACTAAAAAAAAGACCCCACAATACTAAAAAAAAAAAAATCAACAAAAAGCCCAAACAGTTAGTAAAAAAAAAAAACCAAAACCAAAAGCCAAAAAATCCCCTAAAGAAATGAAACAAACAATTTTATTATTTTTTTCCTCAGTTTCCAACTGAATGGAGAATACTTGTGGTAAGGTGCTGGCATCCATTACCATTGAAATTCTGACTCAGAAATTGTTTTGCCATTTGCTATTTTATCCCTAGAGAAATCTATCCTGCTGTCAACACTACAGTGGTCAAGCACCCATTTATTTCAACAGGAGTTAGGTGGCAGAGATACCACAGCAGCCACAAATGGATCTGCTGTCTTTTAAACTGAGTGATTACAAAGAGCCTGGACATGTGCCTGTATCTTTTCCTTGTTGATCTCTTTCCTTGTCCTCAAACAGTGTGGCAGCTGAGGATATGTTTCTTTCTTGTGAAAATTAGTAAGGTTTGGAAAAGAATCAATACTCCAGATACATGGATAAATAATTGCCATTACATCAGCTGAAACTTTAGTTACTTGAGATTAGGAAGACTTTAGAACAAAGCAGGAACAAACTTGCAACTTAAGCTTAGGGCTGAAAAGAAGTGGCAATAAACACCAGCTTTATGCATCAATTTGTCTTTTTGGTTTTCAGCCTGTCATGCAGCTTTCTGTTGTTAACATAAGTTTCCAAATGATAAGCAGAGCTTTAAAGGATCACATTTTGTTGGTGGCAGATGCTTAAAAAAAACCCAAAAAAACAAAAAAGCCTGAAAGCCTTTACTCCTTAACTCGCAGATCTGAATTCAGGAATATTTCCATATTGTGTTACAAAAGAGACAGATAATATACACAAAATCAAGGAAAATGCCTAAGTCTAGCATATTTTAGGCTTCTTTAGGAAATCTGAATGTCAATTACTTACACTGTTGATGTAAGGAAGCTTCTGATTAGTTAATGTGAGTTAACCAGTCAGCACCAACAACAACGTGCTGCCTCTCCCACCTGCTTTCATGGCAGACTGACGTGCAAGTGCTTGAAGTTTAAGAGTCAGTACTACAAGACTGAAGTGTTTCCATGGCCTATTAGGTTTTTTCCAGGCACCAATGTCCAAATGAAATGCTAATGGTTAACAGTCCCTCATGTAGCTCAGACACAAGGTCCTCTACATCCTGTTTGGGGAAGGAGTCTCCAAAGGCAAATTTTTGTTTGGAATCTAACCAGGTCTGGAGAGCAAATGGGCTGTGAGTCCTACCATAGCTTGACCTCCTGACAAATTAACTGCAAGGTAGTAGTCAGCTACAGTAGAAATTTAAAATGTTCTATAATAGCCTCATGGATCTGCCTATACAGCCTTTGGGGAAATAACTTATTCTATCTATACCCCTTAATTTCTCATTTTGAAAAAAAACATTGAAAAGAACAATGTTACTCAGGAGTTGTCAAGAGGATAAAGCTAGAAACAGCTGAGGAGTTGTGACTGCCCCAGCAAAATATTTAATGAGAAAAATCCACAAATAACATTCAGTGCAACACAGCTCCCCCAGACTCTGAACACCTGAGGGCACCCATACAAACTTCAACCAAGGGTGTGGGATCCAGATCCACAGGCTCAAATGTCTACTCTGTTTGGAATTAACATAAGCATCTTACTTCCCAGATAAATGCTAGGGGGAAAAATAAAAAGGAGCATCTCTGAGGTGCAATAACCTCAATATTAACGATTTATAAACAGGGACTGGAGCCTGCATGTGCAACCCCAGCCCTCAGGATGAAGTGTGGTACTCATTTCTTCACTTTCCATTCTTTAAGTATGTTTCACATACCAGGTTCAAGCTGGGAAAAAGACTGAGAACAAAACAATCAGAGAAATGTGTTTTTCTGATAATGATGACATTCATCCTAGAGTCCGATTTTAATTTGCTGCTTGAGAAAATTTATCTGAGCCTCAATCTTTTTCATCCCACCAAACACCATAGTCTCTGTGCTACAGAGAGAAAAAAGGGGCTGACACCAACACCATTAGTGGGCTTGCTAATCAAGCCTTTCATTTCCTTTCTGTTTTATTTGCCTGAATTGAAAGCTTATGCATTAAGCAAAAATAAAATAGTTTGTGCTTTTGTTTGAGAAAGAAAAGATGGAAAAATCCTAAATTTAATGTTATTCAAAACAATTATTTTCCTTGGTAGCTGAACCAAAAGAACCCACTAATTATTCCATGTATTCTAGCAAGATTATTTTATCCATGGTCTCATCAGCACACAGTTTCTTCCTATGGAAGGTATAATACTTTCTATAAAAGCATCAATTCACAAAAGACTTATATTCCTTTGCTTATTCTCTGCCACAACATTTTTTTTCTTGGCAGTTTAAAAAAAACCCCAATCAAATTCTGAACAAGCCACTCTCCAAACCCACTTTAAAACAAAAAGGCTACAACTGTATTTCCTTAGTTTATTATACTGCTGCTTCCCTCTTCTTCCTTACTATTCATGTGCACAGCTAGATGTAATGTGCTACATTAATCCAAGTCATATTTTATGCTTCACAAAACTTATCACACACAATTTTTTGATAAAATGACAAAGAGTGTTTGCTCAGCCACTTCTCAGCTACCTGTTTGACAAGTCAAGGAGAAGCAAGAGCTCAAGAACATTAGAAACCCACTGGGAGCTTGTGGCTTTACTATCAGCCAGACCAGGACTCCAGAGCAGTCCACATCACCAGGTTCCTCAAATCCACAATATAGGCCTTGGGGTGAAGCCAGGTGCACAACAGTAAATCCTTTCTGTACAGAAGTTTTGAATGCAAACAAGCCACAGCTACATAAGGAATCTGAAATTTCTCTCTCCTGTTTGAAATTACTATTTTCAGTTACTCAGTCACAGCCCAGAGATGCCACTGGCCTGGGATTTGGCCTTTGTTGATAAACAATCACCAAGAGAATACTGGCAATGAACATCTCAGGGCATTTTACTCCAGAAAACTGACTTGTCTGAAACAGGTACAACAAGGTATTAATAATATAAGAAATGTTCATATATATTGAAAAAATAAAGCAGTACCAGTTTCAAAACCACATATATATGACACCATTAAACCTCTACTACACAGCAGAGAAGCAGCATCCATTTTGTGCCCAAACTCAGGGGGATCCTGAACAAGGCTCACTGTAGTTCTGCCACACACAGGTTGGGGTGCTGCTCTTTAAATCCAGTTAGACAGCAACATCTTTATGAGTACTTAACTGATTCTCTATTCCACTAATCATCTTTCACATCTGGTTTAATGTAAAGAGATTAAAGTAATGCCAGATCTTTTACCATCACTGATGGATTTATGAATTGATGTGCTAACTGTTATACACAGAATATTTCCTAGTCTAGAAGGCAAAAATGTCAAGCAGCAGCTATTCAGATTGAGACACAGAGATAATTTACCTACAAACCTGCCATCAATATGTAATAGAAATAAACCTATTCCATAACAGGTGACATAGGTGGATGAAGAGTGACCTGAGATACTGCTGCAGTTCTGGGGAATGGGGCAAGGGAAGCAGCAGCAACTTTAACATGTGGAATCACTTGCCTGGAAGCTAAACAGATTAGTTTGAGACTTGTCACCCACTTGGTTTAAGATCACCAATGTCGTGCATGGATAAGATTATGCGAATGACTTGAACTAATAAAGCTGCTTATCTCACTTGTAGTGAGTTTACTTGATAAATGTTTGGCTACAGCTGCTAAATGAGGTAGCCAAGCTCTGCTTAAGTGTAAGAAACTAAATGTATTGTGCATTTGTAATTTAAACACTACTATTGCTATATTTTAATTTAAATTTAAAGAATTATTCAAATCACTCTGAACTCAGAGTAAGATGAATCATACATCATCAATGTTCACACCTGTGTTTACACAACTACAAAAGTGATATAAATTCATAGCAACTGCTTCAGTTCTTCTGCCCCACCTCAAGTTCAACAAGTAAAGAAACAAAGAAACAGAGCATCTTCACATACCAGTTATCATTTCCCCTCCGTGATGGCCAGATTTCAGAAATCCAAAGACTGTTTTGGCTTGATAGGCACAATCCACACAAGCCTGTACAGCCTGCTGAAGGACCACATTTACAGGACCTGGTCCAAAATGGTCTGGAAGCTGCTGAACCTTCTTCTTATCCAGGTGAGGCCCAGAATTTCCATGTTTGTTCACATACACACACACTGAAAAGGTACAAGCCATAGTTACTGCCAAGGAACCAAGACACGGTTTCAAGTTAGAACTGCAAATTGTCATTTTAGTTTTAATCCTGCAGAAAAGTTATACTGGCCAACTCAATTTTTCAGAGCATGCAGAAAGTGCTCTTCTACCAAGGTTCTCCTGACTGAATTCTAAACTCACTTTTTTCCTGCTTTCTGAAGCCCTCTCCTACCTCACTAATGTAACAAAGCTGGCATGATGTGTGCTTGTGTTTTGACTAATCTCTGCTCATACACTAGTTCCAGTAAAATACAAATTACTGGCACGTACTCCAAACTACCAAGTCACAATTCTACAAAGCAGGCCTTACCAAGTTACTGCCTAATTTGTTTCCTATTTGAGAAGCTGCACCAAAGAGAACCCTGTGTTATATACCTGCCACTGATGCTGATTCTGCAGCACCCACTGGCACTAACATACACATCACACAGAGTGGCTACCAAAGGCCTGTAGCTTCAGAAGCCTTGAACCACTCACAGGATTTCCACACTGCAATGTAGCTTGTCTGCTAAATAAACACTTCTTTACAAACACTAAGGTCATTTAAAGTGTAGCACAAACAATCATATAGTACTTTTGTAACTACTTTTTAAAGAGACAATGTGAAACTGACTTCCAAAACAATTGCCAAGGCAGAAGAACATGGGAAACATGTAAATGATAATTTTTTTTTCTTGTTCATCCTAGCTGCCACATGACCATGAATGCACCCAAGACATTATTACAACTTAATGAAAATATGTGCCTCTGTGGTGATTGAGCAATCTAAACATTCTATCACACAAAGAAGTGACATATTTTCTGAACTTTAATTTGATTTTAGATAAAAACTCTAAGCATAAATAAAGTATTTCTACAAGAGTTTTAATGATGTAATGTCTTCGTGCATATCTGTTTACTCTCTGATATCTACAAACTGAAGGAAATCTATTTGTACAAATAATCAAAGCTACAAACCAAGAGTAATAGTATGGCATTTTCTGTCTGGGCTCAGCAACAACTGCCTTGCAAAAGGTTTATTTTCCTAGGAAAAAGGTACTTGTTTTCCACTCATCCCTGACTGAAACTGGGCATGAGAAGAGCCTGACAACTTCTATTGTAAAAACAGATTTTGAATGTAAGAAAGCACCACAAGCAAAATGATGGCAATTTATGGAGTTTTTATAAAATTCTGAGATTTTGGCTGACAATATATGAATTGTTTCACTATAGGGTTACCAGTTCCTCAATGGGTTAGTTCATCTACTGGCTTATTTCTTTTCTGCCAATCCTTTTCAAGACACATTTCATTACATTTAGAGGCTAAAAAAACATCAAACATGAGGAAAGAGGAATGTATTTCTTCTGATTGCCATTACTGGGTTTTAACAGAGTTGGTTCCTTTCACGTAAGGTTATATAAAGATAAAATCTCCATTTTGTAACATTACAGTACAGCTTGCATGGGATCAGAATATCATATGGGCTTTTAGCTACATCTATTCCCATTTCATACATTAAGGAGTAGGACAGACATCAAAGAACTGTACAGTTTCCTTCTTCACACAGGAACAAACTGCCAGGTCTAGCAGATCTATCAAAGTCCCTGTGCCCCAGCACTGATTGCTATAATGTGGGCATCAAAATACCAGTTCTGAAAAGTAACTCTGGCTTCTACAAATATCTTTCAAAAACAAGGCAGCTGGATAATGATTTACAGTAATAAGTTAGTTTGCGGCACATTCTTCATGAAAATGAAACTGCTTGACATGGAAGCCATTTCACACACTTCTTTGTTTTTTACCTGTGGATATAACTGCTGCAGTTGCACCAGACAAACTGATTCCATCTTTAAGTGTCTGTGCAGTTCCATTTTCCCCCTCAGGAGATGACTGAGGAGAAAGAGATGTAGGAGTCAGTTGTTCAGGCAAGGTTTTTTTCTGTTAAGAGAAAAAAAAAAAAAAAACCCAGAGTCAAAATATTTAATGTTTTTTAAGGAGTCTGCACAACCTTCCTGCTATCAGTTACCATCTTAATGAATGTGTGTGATTCCTTATTAGAAAAGTACCACACACAGCAGAGAAGGGAAAGTTCAGGAAAGGAAGACCAGAAACTGTCAGTTTGCAGTTACAGCTACTTTAGTAAGGCAGTGGAAGACAAATGACTTAGAAAAGAACCCACCTTTGCCTAAAAAGTGGGAAAAGAAAGAATTTATATACTACTTCATGACTCTTCTAAAAACCTTAGGAAGAGATATTTCGGGGTATTTTCCTGTCCATGCCCTTCCAGCTGGGTTTATCACAGCTCAGGTAAGTTAGCTGGGCTGTGTATGTACTGCCATTAAAAACCTAACTCACATCTAGGCATCAGCATTACAATGCACCTGTATTTTTCCTCAGCTTGTTTCAAAGGGGTTGAAATTCTCAAGTAACCACTTCCAGGAATTTTCAGGTGCTTCATGCAAGATATCAAACCAGCCTGCAGTTACAATCCAGTCATGCTGGCTGCCAACACCCTTTCCTTTCCCAAACCAAACTTCTTTGCAGCTTATCATACAACAGATAACCAGAGTTCAGAGCACAGCAATTTACAGATTAGTCCATGTGCATTAGTTCTTCTCCACCTGAGGAAAAGAGGATTTTGTTGTAATTTGATTTGGACTGGGTTTAGAAATGTGCACATGGAAGACATATCACAGAATCACAGAATATCCTGAGTTGGAAGGGACCCAAAAGGAGCATTGAGTCAACTCCTGGCCCTGCTCAGGACACCCTAAGAGTCACCTTGTGCTGAGAGCATCCAAACACTTCTCAAGCTCTGTCAGGCCTGGTGTTGTGCCCACTTCCCTGGGGAGCCTGTTCCAGTGCCCAACCACTCTCTGGGTGAAGAACCTTTCCCTGATATCCAACCTAACCCTCTCCTGACACAGCTTCAGGCCATTCCCTCAGGTCCTGTCACTGTCACCACAGAGGAGATCGGTGATGTGTTTTGACATGCTATAAAAATACATCGAAATATAAGAAATAATAAACTGGAGTTTACCACTTTTCCCTTCACCACTTATTCCTACATGAGAACAGATTACTTTTTGACTCTCTTACCTAGCAAAAATTAGGAATGTAAGAGATCACCCAAGGTCTTGACACTGCTGAATGCAGCAGAGACTTTGGCAATGTGGTAAGCATTTACCATTAAAACTGATATATATTGAAGTAAAACTGCAGCTAAGGAAGGCTAAGCCCTCTTCCATTTAGCAGTATTCATTCTCTACACTGGTAGAAGCACCCTATTTTTCAAGTAATGTATTGAAAACCATGTAGAAAGCAATCAGAATATACACCTTCCTAAAAGAAGCAGTGTTTAACTTCTTCACAACACTTAGAAAGAAGAAATAAACTTTCTTCTGAAATCCAGGGCACTTTAAAAAAATTCTGTGCCACTTACATTCCAGAGAAGATAGGTTTGGCTGGGGAAAGTACTTGACAATGTGGCACTGGGTGGAATCACCATGAACATAAGGAATAGACTGCCCAGGCTTGGCACTGCCTGGTGAATGAGGTAGCACAGAACCAAGCAGTGATGTACTTGTCAGGAACTGAGCATTTATCTTAACACTGGGTGACAGAAAAATCTCCATCCTTAATACTGAGAAAGAAAATGCACTTGGGAAGACTGAGGTTTTGATCTGAAGTGCAATATTCCTCAAGGCCCCCTCTAGCAGGGATTCTTGCAGTGGGGCAGTTTTCTTTTACCATGCTAAAAAAATACCCATTTTTTGTATTGATATTGGTCAAATTGAGGGAAAAGATGAGGGAAATGGGGGAAAATACAGGAATGAAAACAAAATACAAACACTAAACTAAGAGGAACCATCCACTCTCCACACCAATGCACACATGGTGAGACTAGCTGGCTGTTTCCTACCTTCTCCCTCTGAAGGGAATATAGCACATTATGCTTGCTCAGCTGAGGCTCTCATTTTGCAGCCCCCCATGATGGGCAGTGTTGTTTCATGAGACAGGCCACAATCCCAGCAGGGCTGGGCACACTGGCTTTGTCTGGCTGGCCCCTGGCAGCTGGGAGGGCACCAGCTCTGTCTGCCTGCAGAGAGCAGGGCTCACAGCTCATACCACCAGGACAACACCCTCATGCTCAAAACCTCTTTTTTGTGGAGTTGAATTTAGGGCTGGTAGCCACACTCAGACCAAGAGGTTTTCTCAAGAAATTCTGAAAGGAATTCTTTGCATTGTTATGCAAAGTGCACTTTTAAAATATAATAAAAAAAGAGATGTACAGAGGTTCCTTCTTTATTATGGAAGAGTAAAAACATACAGTACAAGCTGTGAGAAACAAATGAAAAACAAAATCCAACATGCATCTCATACTTACAGAGCTTAGAAAAAATTTAAATAAAGGAGGAAAATGATGCAACAGCTCAACATTTCTAGCTGTATAATAAAAGTTAGTATCTGCAAAATGATAAATACTGCAACATAACAAACCTAAAAGGGCAAAGAAATTCAAACAACTCTGCAGAGAGACAGGCATATACCCATGTCCCTAAAAACACCAAACAGCCAGCTCACACTTGAAGCACAACCATTTAGTGCAACATCTGGAGAGGGATTTTTTTTTTTGCATCAGTGTGGGGGGGGATGGGTGGATGGAAGAAAAAAAACCACTTTCAAGCCTCTAGGCACACACCACTTGCATATTTGCATACATTCTGTGAGGTGTACAGGCTGTATGGCTGCACTTCATGTCAGACACACCCTGTCTGCAGAACTCCCACAAAGCCCCATTTCCTCTCTTTACCCTTATGCTAACAGGTGTAACAGTCCAAAGAAAAGTTTGCACATATGTCTAACATCTTGGCAATTTAACCACTTACCAAAGCAATAACAGCCTTCTGTGAGTTCTCAAAAGGAGCTAATTTTTCAAGTTTTTAATGCTAAAGTTAACAAAGTAAAAATCTCAAGTTAGATGTATCAAACCTAGATTTTGCAAAACCTCTCTGTTGCCTGGTCCCACAAATGAAATCAGGAGTGCATAGAGGTACCTCAGACTTGCTGCCTCAGCACAGGGTATGTCAGCACTAACACCCATTCCCCAAACAGTACCTGCAAGCACTTCACACAAACCAGGTGTCAAATGCTCCAAGCAGACACTTTCAGGGCAGGGCCTCTTCTAAAGGCAAGGTGCCTCCATCTACTGCTTCAAAACATAGACAAAGCCTCTCCATTTCTTTTTAATGAGAGCTAAAGGACAAAATCCTTACATGCAAGTGCACATCCTGCAACACCTCAGTAAGACCTTAAGGTATGACAGTCCTGTGTTCAATGGTGTCCTTTAAAGCCCTGTCCAGACTTACAAAGAGCACCCCACCCACCAGCTAAGCCTGGATAGGAGCTCCTTTCTCCTCTTTAATCCCTGTCACTGTGCATTTTTATACACCAAATAAGAGAGAAACAAAACTGGAGACCAATTCCATCAGTTTGGATGTCTGACTGCAAGGGGCAGGCAGCAGAGAAGAGTGCTCAGCTTTCAATTTATGGTCCCCAAAATATTTTTTTACCTTGTGATCATCATTTCAATGAAGTGCTGCTTCCAGTTTCATACTAGAGCTTCCAGCTATGCTCTAGTAATGTTACTTCACTAGCACTTCACACAGATCAGCACAGTCACTGGAAAGGAGAATCCCCCCCTTGCCATTATTCCACCTCTTCCCAAGCATCATTAGGAACAGATCCCACAGCCCACAGTGTTATAAACTGGAGGAGAAAAGCCCCAAGACTTCTACTCTTAGATTCTTGTTTGGAGGAAAGGGGAATGAACACAAAAAAAACCCCAAAAAAACACCAGGAAAAAGCACTGCCCCCCACCTCCTCACTAGTGCTAATGCAAAGCAGGAAGGAGCACAAGGAGAGACTCAAACTGCCTGAGGAAAGACATTGCAGGATTGCTACTCTTCTTGGACAGCCTGCTGTGCCTGAGCAAGCCTCAGAAAATAGACTGCACTTCCATGGCAATTCAAATTGCCCTAAGTCTGCCCTGCTGTGATCCTATTCTTCCTTGCAACAGCTGTAGCATTTGTGCTTTTTTTGGGCTGGAGCAGACAAAGAAGGAAGTAGGAGGGATGGATGCTGTGCTAGCTGTCTACCAGCTGAGCTCCCTGAACTGGCTCACTTGGAGATTGTTAATCTGCCAGTGTTGCTGGCAGTGGCAGTGGGGTGAGGGGACAGCAGTTCCAGTGTGCACCTGAGCAGAGAGCTGCAGTGTGTGCCTGAGCAGAGCTGTGTGCCTGAGCAGAGCTGCAGTGTGTGCCTGAGCAGAGCTGCAGTGTGTGCCTGAGCACAGAGCTCCAGTGTGTGCCTGAGCAGAGCTGCAGTGTGTGCCTGAGCAGAGCTGCAGTGTGTGCCTGAGCAGAGCTGTGTGCCTGAGCAGAGAGCTGCAGTGTGTGCCTGAGCAGAGCTGCAGTGTGTGCCTGAGCAGAGCTGTGTGCCTGAGCAGAGAGCTGCAGTGTGTGCCTGAGCAGAGCTGCAGTGTGTGCCTGAGCAGAGCTGCAGTGTGTGCCAGAGCAGAGCTGTGTGCCTGAGCAGAGCTGCAGTGTGTGCCTGAGCAGAGAGCTGCAGTGTGTGCCTGAGCAGAGCTGCAGTGTGTGCCTGAGCAGAGCTGCAGTGTGTGCCTGAGCAGAGAGCTGCAGTGTGTGCCTGAGCAGAGCTGCAGTGTGTGCCTGAGCAGAGCTCCAGCAGAGCTGAAGCTGGAGGCAGCTGCCAACCCTGCAGGTCTGACTCAGCTGGGCAGGGAGAAAGGCATCATGCCTTTCAGACCAGGACAGAATTAGGCCCACATCTGGAGAAAAAGAAGCTTCCTGCTTCATGCTAGTAGAAGCTCCAGGATTAGGGAGTATCCACAAGGTACATTTGGCAAATCCAGCTGTATGCTTAAAAAGCTTAAATTACACAATAAAGTCCCCACTGTTTTTAATTCTGTATTTCTAAACCTGAAAAAAAAAAAAAAAAACAAAAAATGCAAGCTATATATATGGTTCAGTAACAAACTAACCCAAACTAAAAAGCTTAAATGCTTCCCTGTTTCTCTACTTCAGAATAGCATTTTTCAACACCGATTACTCACCCATAAATACAACAGTAATCTTGTTTGGGAATAAAATAATCCACAGGATTTTATACTAAAATATTCCAGAAGAGCTATTCTAAACTTTTTCTTGCAATCAGTTGCTGAAAATAGTAAAGCCCTGAAGGCTGAAGAGAAGATAGAAAATTAAGTGATAATAATAAAAAAATCTCACTGCAAAATTCTGCAATATAAAATAAAGTAGTAGATAAGGACTAACCTTTTTTCCAGGTTTTAAACTTTTTTTCCTTGTTTTAAGATTTTCAGTATGAGAGGTGCTTTTTGTCAGGGGGATATTTTTAGGAGACCTGCCCTTCTTGGGAACTGCAGACTGTCCAGGGGGTTTGCCCCGACCTGGTTTCCTGCCCCGCTGCGCTGGAACTGGAGCAGATTTCTGTGGAGACTGCATTGAACGCCGGGTCACTTTGGAAGGGGAAGATTGGATTTTTGCACTGCTCTTTGTAATGGAAACTGAGGAAAAACAAAAACAAAAGGGAAGGGGGGGAAAACCTCAAAATGAACAATGGAAAGCAACTTTTCTAACAAAGGCTTAAAAAAATAAAAGTGTACTACACAATTTACATTGTAAAATGAATATACTTTTTACTTTGAACTTAAGTAGTTGGCATGAAACTACAGAACTTCATTGACGCCAAAGACAGAACTCTTTGTACCCATTCTTTTACAGGGACTTTCCTAAGAGAAAAACATTCAAATAAAAATTGGGAAAAAACCCCAAGAATTAATCCACTCACCTTATAAATGCTTCCCATAATTTAATTACAGTATTTATAAAGTGCCATTCATCAAGAAGGCCTTCAAAAATACTTCACAAATTATACAGCTTACAATACATCCCTTTTCCACTAAGAGCAGCTTCCACAACTACAAGACATGCAAACTACTTCTAGGGAGCTACAAAACAACTTTGAGCAGCAAAGAAAATCATCCCAGTGACAAGAAGAAACTGATGACAGGCAAAATGTCTTTAATGAGTATTTGTCTGAGATGCTGGTTTAGAAAGTTAAGCTCACATAACCATACCCAGATTTTTCTGCCTGGTGCCATTTTGAAGACAGAATTCCAAAACTCAAACATAAAGTATCATTTTTCTTCATTCTTAACACTGAAGTGGTTTTCTCCCATGAGATGGGTTAATCTCTCCAATTCAATATGGGATCCCAACAGATATCCACTTGGATATGTTCCAATATGCAGATGCTGTGATAGCATTATAATCTTGTGTGACGCTCTAAGATGTAACCAGATTTCATTACATTAAAACTTCCTAGTGAACAGGTCTTTTCCACCCAACTCACTCTCCTCTCAAATAATGATGGTTTTATTTTAACAATTCCCTTCCCAAAGGACAGATTAGAGCACCAAAAGGATGCCAAACAGAACATGAGGATATACCCTCAATGAACCTGCTACAGCAGCACCTGTGGCCAACAAAAAGCAAATATTAAGCCCCTGTGGCTGACAAATACTCCATTCTGTTGGCCCAACTGCTGGCAGGCAAGGCAGATGTAGAAATTGCAGGACAGGTAAGTAGAAGATGAAACAGGGGAATTTTTTGACATCAAACCACCTTTGCTGAGAGGTATGGGAAAGAAACACACAACATATTTGAAGTAATTTGAAACCTTTACACTAAAATCAGACAGCTTTCTAGTGTCAGACTGCCCCTATCACAGCCTTTTGCATCTTGCTGATCATGAAATTCATGTGATTCACCCAGCCTTAAAAACCATAAACTTAATGTGACATAAGTTAGAGAAGTATTGCAAGTTAGAGTTAAAGCAGGCTTTGACTGTGTAGGCTATCAGTACCTGACTCAAAGCACTAATTCATACTGGAAATGGAGCATAGGGGGCTGTTAATTCTGGATTTTTGTGAAATTGGAACCTTCTTCCCTGAAAATATTTGTATGTTGAAGCTTTCTGGTAAGCAAGTAAAACAAAAAATAAAACATAAAGATACTTTTGAAATAAGAGATTGAGAAAATAAAATATTTAAAGATTGAGTAACAATTTTAATGTCAAGCTCTATGAATCATATTCAACTTAACATTTCCAGCACCTTGCTTTACAACTGTTCCTTTAACCCTGTATCTTTATTCAGGAGTTAACTGTTATTAAGTATTTGCAATAGAAAATGTCACTATTTTCAAATTCACTAAGATTAAATACACACTGCACACAGATTTCTTATAAAATACAAGTACTACTGACACACATTTCTAAAGCAGTAGGAGCATTTACATACATTGCTATTTGCTTGATTCAGTTACTAATCTAATATTCCCTAATGGCACTTCAGAAGAAATCTCTTCATTATGGCTGGTTGCAATCCTAATACATCAAATGCAGACCTGATATCCTGAGGTATCTGAGAAGGACCACCTTCTGGATGTACAAAGTGACCACTTTCCTTTTATTTATGTATGCCAAAACATCTTTTCATATGCGATGACAAAGTAAGATGAACAGAATTTTAACCAAATGCTGGCACAGCATTACTCTTATGTTCCTGAACTGCTGAATGGCAACTCACGTTAAGCTGTGTGTCTGGAAAGCAAAACAATATCAACTGTATGCTGTACAATGCAATACTACATATTATACTTAAAGCAATATGAATGCAGCTATTTGATTTATTTGGGCCACACAACTATGCATAGAACAAAACAATCATGACCTCGGAAAGAAATGTTGTTTAACAAATTCTTTGTGCTTCTGCCTATGGTGAAATCCAGCAAATGCATTTCTAGTCTCCCACAGTAAAGACATAGCTGTTGTTAAATACACACTACTTTCAAGTCAACAGGTTCTAGGAGCACAGGTATGAGTTTTGGACACTGGGCAATCCCTACTCCCTTCCAGAAGGACATTTACCAGACAAAGAGTAACAATGCAAACAGCTCCAGCCACTTCCTGCTGCCCTCTTGAACCACACACATCAAGCACTACCTTATCTCAGCATCTTCCTACCTGCATATGCCAAAGGACCAAATATGAGCAGCATTAACCATTAAGGGGATGGGGGGAATCAGGTCCCACTTGGTATTTTTCCTTCTGCCTAGGGCTGAAGCTGTTTTTTTTTTAATAGGCAGGACTGCAACAAAGCCCATGCTGCCTGGGCAGCATCCCAGAGATAGCAGCAAATGAGGAAGCTGCTATTTGCATTTGTTGATTTAAGAGAGGATGGGGGGAGCACAAGGGAGTGGGAGACTGCTAAAGTAATTCCCATATTGTCTGCAGGCTGTACTGACAGTGATCATCAGTCACCTGCTCATACTTCCCTCACCCCGGCCTTCAGAGGCAGACCAAAGGTTACACTGGGTCACAGGATCTGGGGGAAATGAAAAGACATGCAAAATCAAGCAGCCAACCCACTGCATCTGTAGACAGAGTTATCCCCACTAGGCCACATGTTCCAAAAACTAAGACACTTTAATAGTCTCATGAGAACTTGTTAAAATATAACGATGAAGAGAATAGAGAGGAAAAATGCCAAGCTCTGCTTGCAATTACTGCAGTATTTAGCCGGGATATTTACAACCAAAAAAGCACATTTGCCTTTTGAGGATGCTGCTTTGCATCACAAAGGCTCTCTCATTTGCACAAGCAAAATCAAGCATTTGTGTCATGTTGCTCATCTACAGAAATATCCGCCATTCCAGTTTCAGGAATGGGATGCATTGCATGTCTTTCCTTCCCAAATATCTTGTTTAGAGCCAAAACCTCTACAGACACCCTGAATAACTGAAGAACAGAGGTCACACTACACAGATACACTTTACCATAGAAATGTCAGCAACTAAGCAGCACTTCCAGAGTTCACAGAGCTCCAGTGATACTGCCACATTTGTGTGGGCTATAGGTACCTAGCCCTTCATGCAGCTCACAGCTTTCATGCTTCCAAATACTTCTCTTTCAAAACATTCTTTCTTTCCTCCCTCAAACGGTTCTGTGAGAATCCCAACACCTGGGAACTTTGCATTTAATATAACAGAAACCTCAAATCCTGTATTTTGGAACTCACAACCTGGAGATGCACGGCCACAACTCAGTCCCTCGCTGAAACAAGCAGATCCACTGCAATCAACTGAGCCCATTTGCATGATAAGGACCCAAAAGGTTACACCTCACATAAGGGCCAAATTCTGCTTGCAGAAACAGAAAAATTTCCCACACACAGGTAGAACTGCAAGATTGACCCCAGAATGTTATCATCAAGATCTCTTGCCAGAATAAGTAACATATTTAAGACAACTGTGAAATCTGAACCTACTGAAACCTCCAGTACTTGGGAAGGGGATGGAACAGATGACAGCTCAAAAGCCTGAATTCTCATGCAATTCTAATTAGTAAAATTCCCTCAAATAATCAGCAGTGACAGTTTCACTCCATGTTTTTATGGAAAGCAGGGGAAAAAAAAGGTTCAGATTTGTAATATTTAAACATTATAAATCTCCCATTCGGTTAGTGCCACAGAACAGAAACTACAAGACAAGACTTCAAACAACTGATGGGAAATTACACAAAGGAAGGTAGGGGCTCACTGCTGTGCATTCTGTGAACACAGAATTGCCACCTGAGGTGAAGGTGCCAATTAGGCCAGTAAAAAAAAGTAGCTCACTTTTTAAATCAGATTTTCTTTCAAGAGATAAATTATTCTATTTGTACTGTAGTATTGTTCCTATGCCCTGCTAATATATAAACCCAATGTTTTTCTGAGAATATAAAAGAAAATTGGTCCTTCTGTCACGTACAGACAAAAAAAAAAGAGGCAAAGAGGTTTAGCAACTTACCCTAAATCCATGTGAGCATTCCACAGGAGAAGTAATGGAAACATATCTGCTGAGTTCTAGCCTGGAGTTTTAACTATAAAACTAACCTTCTTTAATACAGTCAGTTATTATCATGATAGTTTTGACAACTGGCAAAGGAAGTGGAAAAGATTAGCAATTTTTTCAAAACAGCTTACTGCCAAGGATTATAAAAATTTATGTCCTTATGTCTCAATTGAACAACAGAGCCATACAAAAGCATAACTATCTGTAATACATTCCACCTCTTCCTATCTGTGTTTGGATGACTGGTCATGAGGTAGTTGTGAGATACTAATTGATATGTAGCTATGATACAAAATCAGGTATAAGTCAATATTCTGCTATCTAAAAAGCAACATCACACTTGGAAACTTACAACATCCACCTTGGCAAGACATGGACACTACAGCTTGAAACTTTCTTCTTTCTAGATTTTAGTTTCTGTTACCAATATAACAAAAGAAATAAGAAGTCTCTGTCTTTGTGAAAATTTTTAGCCTACCTTACACAGGACTGAAAGGCAAAATGGAGACTCCCAAGCAATGTAAGACAGAAACAGATGAAAGAAAAAAAAGCATTCCTCTCCCAGTGACCTCCCCAGGCAGCACTGCAGCACCTGCAGTCCCTCAGTCCTTCACCCCCATGCCCAGTCTGCCACACTTTCAAGAGGCAGGCAAGCCAGCCCCTAGAAGCCACCACTGAAAATATTCAAGATCCATCAAAACCCACTACTAACCAAGATCATACTCATCACTTCCAAAAAAATCAAATTCTATGAGCTAAGATGGGGCAGAGAGTATGTGGGACTTGTGGGGTTACAGGCAAAACAGAAGGAAGACTCCTGGAAGATCTTTTCAGTTAGTCCCCAGAAACCAAGAACTGTGAAAAGCCAGCTTCTGGTCTCATCCTTCAACAAGAATTGTCACTGCAACCACACTAGCAAAAAAACCTAAACCAGACAAACCCCTACAAAAAAACTCCTATACTTTGTTGATAATTTGGAAGGAAGGAAGACAAGGAAGAGAGCAACAAGGTAACTCAAACTATCAAAACAGCATCAACTTGAGTTACCTGAATGAACTTAGATGTGCTGGTGATGAATCTGTCAATAAGCCCAGCAAAGCCCAGCTCTACAAATTAGGTACAAATTTAACAACCTGACTTTTGATCCCATCATTACTGATTCTGCCCTGGTTTTGCCATTATTTTTCCCCAAACAGCATAAACAGGATGAAAGGTAGGCCCAAAATGACAGAATACAATGCAACAAGCTTCCAGGGAAGAAAAAAGAGACACAGAGCAGGGACAGTACAATGCAACAATTTGTTTTGTCTCAGCTTGTGAATGACAGCACTGATACTCTGGACATTGCTTATAGCTACTAACACAGATCTGGAAAAAACTCAATCACATCCACTAGTAGGGCACCACAACCATGGCTGTGGCTTGGCACACCTGGGTTAGTAACCCTTTACTGCTTGGTCCCCACAGGAATAGGGTGTTTTATTACTCAAGCTGCAGGTGGGAGGTCTGTACAGTAGTACAACTTTCTGTTTAGACTATACTGAGATACCTGCAGCGTCCATAAGACTCAAACAAGAGAATATAAAAAGTCCACGCAGCAGTCAAAAATACATGTGTTGGAGTACTTCCAATTTACAAGAAAATTACAATTACCTTATAAATAAACATGGTAAGATGACAGGGAATCCAGACTTACAATAAGGTCACATCTCTGGGAAAGGCAAAACCTTTATTCTTTCTTAAGTGATTAGTGCCCTGTGGCAGCACTATCCAAGCCTTGCTGCAAGATGTCAAGAAACATTAATACCAAATAAAAAAAGCTTAACATTTGAGAGAATGTGGCAAATCAGGTTTTAGCCTGAAGCACTGAGGAGTTTTTCATGTACAATTCTGAAGACAGCATAAATCTGCTTACTGTGTGTGCCTGACTTAACTACTGTGATCTGCTCATGAAGAGAAGCTGGCTGCACTGACAGGAAAATAAAACCTCCAGCAGTATGAAATTTTACCACTTCACTTTTTTTTTCTTTAATGAAACTTATTTACCATGCTTATCTGATTTTTTAAACATCAGAGTATTTGCACATCTTACTATAGCTCTGTATAAAGTTTCAACGCTTCTTTTGTTTCATCTGCAAACAGGGCAAATCCTTAGGTTTGTACTGATGTTGCACATTTGTGCACAACTCAACTGAAAACATAACAGAGCTTATTTTCACATAATTTCATCAACAACAGAGACCATCTCTAGTCTGGCTCAGTAAAATCTGCACAAAGTAAACATTGAGAAAATGACTGAAAATGAAATAAAACTAAGAAATCATAAAACAGACAAATAAGATATTTTTAAATCTCTGCTTGAATTTGTACTGCTCTTTTGCTGCAAACAGTTTTAGAAGGAGACCTTTAACATCAACATGCTGATTAGCATAATGAAAGAAGATTGCTCTCACTGCCAATAAATGCACTAAATTAGGAAAAAAGCAATGATGGGACATAGAGTGGAAGAGAGGGAGACAGGAGAGTGAAAGAAAGAATATGACTAATGGTAAAACCTACACTGTATCGTGGTTTTGGTTGGTTTTTGAAATTTATTTTATCATCTTCCTTTGGCCTCCCAAATTTTTAGAGCACAGAGAGCAGTTCCAACTTTTTGAGTTCTTTGCATCACCTTTATCCTTCAAAAATCCAGCTTCATAAGGCTGGGGGGATCATGAATATGTGGTAACTGATCCCCTTCTTTCTGTTCACATCTAAATGATAGATAATTCTTAATACTGAAATCAATCTTTGCAGGGGAAACTACTTATTGTTTCCCACATGGCTTGTCCCCAGTTGTTCTTTTGTTTTCCCTCTTTTATGAAAAAGGTTTTACTTCTATTATAAATAAAAAGGTGGGCTGCCTAAGTAACTGCCATTTACATGTAATAACTAAACAGTAAAATAAATTTATACAGAAACAGCAAATAGAAATTGTTCTGACAATCTCCAGTCACCTGCTGCTTACTTCAATCATAAGCCTCAACAAGCTACAAAGCAATACATGAATATCAAGAATATTCTTGGGTTTAGTAACAGATTTCTATTATTCAACAGAGTAAAGTAAAAATTACAATCTATTGTGGTTAAATAGAAAAGTACAATACATTTGGCCTAGAAAAAGTGAATAAAAAACCATGCAGAAGATATAAAACTTTAAAATCCTTCTTAAAGTATATCAAAAGCATAAGTTACATGGACCCAAGAGATGACCAAATTTTATAATGAACAAATGCAGAAGGTAACACTAAAACGACAAGACTGAATTTATTTTGCATTCATACTCACTCCAAGGAAGCACACAATATCAGTATATGTCCAAAAATCCCAAATATCAATTAATGAATAATCATGGAAGGAACAGAAAACAGAAAGCACCACTATGTCACTAAATTTCCATATATTGTGCACTTCTGGATCCAGTGGCTCAAAAATGCTGTAAGTGAAAAGGAAACAGTACAGAAGAACAAGGGTGATCAGAGGAATAAAACTGACTCCTGAACAACACCAAAATCTTCTTGTACAAGTACTGGAAGTACAAGAACTTGTTTCAGTACAAGAAACCAAGGACAACAAATGAAACTACCAGCAAGGAAAAGGAATTTTTCCTTTTCCACAAAAAATATACTCAAGTAGAGAATATCTTATGCTTTAGGTGCTAAAAAGGATGTTGTAGGTGCTAAAAGTTCAGATGGCTCCAGTATATAACAGAACAGGTTAGATCAAGTTCCTCCCCTTTTATGCTGAGTACCTGAGAAAGCAATCAGCATAAAAGCATTATTCTGGGCTTGGAAGGACCATGGCTGCAGATGGACAGACACGAGGAACACTTGAGCAAACCTGTCTCCTATGTGCTTATAATTTTCTTCAGACATCTGCTTTCAGCCAGTGCTGGAGGAAACCTTCAAGAGCAGATGGTCCTTCGATGGTCCAGCACAGACCAGTGTCAATCTCTTTCATCAGGTACTTTTCACAACACTGGTTGTGTTTTTTAATCTTCTCTAAAAGACATTTAAATGTCCAAGTGACACAGAGAAAACAATCTACTGCATCCTTAAAATACCAACCTTGAGGCAGCGGGCCAAGCCAACACCCAGCACTGAAGGCAAACCATACATGACCAATTAGTACTATTGGAGACATTTCTAATGACACAAACTACAATGATAGCATAAATATTGAATGGTACATTGCATACCACTGTGCACATATCCTGACATGCAGCCAGGTCCACTGAAGTCACACCTTCTGATAAGGACCAAAGACAAAACACAAATATTAGGGCCTGAAGGCTATCAACAGCTGGTCCAAAACAACTTTTCACCTAACATCTCTGTATTATCTTTTATCTTACTTCATGAGCCAATACCAATGAGAGGTACAGAAGATACAGTTGCAAAGAGTAAAAATAACACATAATCTGGCCTGAATAAGCCACATTCTAGAAGCCTGCTTTTAAACACCTCCCATGGCAGAGTTCCCTACATTCTCTCTGGGCATCCTAAAAGGCAAAGACAGCAGACAGCTGAAACACAATCTTCTCTAATTTGCATACTGTCTCCCTTACTGCATTTAATCTCTCTTTCAAAAGGTTAAATGAGACCCCAAAATACATCTCATGGCAAGAAATTGTTGTCCAAGGTATGAATGAAATTTAAAGCATTGTTTTTCTCTTTCATACTAAGACTGCAGGATATTGGCTTTGCATGTTTACTAAAATCTGAGGCATTCTTTTTCAGCCCTCTAAGTAGTGATTTAACACATTTAAGTGCTTTCAGCTTTACAAAAATCAAGAATACTTTTCATATTCACTCTGGAATTCAAGCCACTCTTAAATCAATTATTTTCACTTTTTATTGCAGAAATTCAAGCCAGAAATACTGAGGTAACCAGCAGGAAAAAGGTCCAGACCAAAATAACATTTCAATACTCCAAGGAAATTCCTACAATGTAGTACCTGTAATATTTTCTCCCTTAACAGGAATAATTAATGTTAGTATGATGTAATGAAGAATCCTGACAACATCATCATATTTCTGAATTTAAACAACTTGATTGTACTCTCCTTGAAGCTATTATTTAAATCTTAATAAAGGACTGTCATTGCAGTTCTTTAGTGGCTCCATAGCAATCAAATAACAGTGAAAAAACTAAGGGCAAAAAATATTTCATCCAGATATGTAAATTCAACAAGTGTGTATAACACATACAAACATAAAATAAATAAAAATAACAACACAAAGCAAAATAGAAATAACTATTTATGCTCAGAATGCTGGAAAAATGAATACACAATTTCAATAAAACTGCAGTTAACTTTGGCCTCACTTTTGGAAACAAAAATAAAAACCACTCCAGCCTGCGCCTCTCTGCACTCAGTTTCTATTACATGTCCAAAATTGTCAATTTTAACTACAAGTCTGTAAGAACCCTGCTTCAGATTTTATTAATGCCTGGAGTGTTTTTGTTTCTCATTACAAAGCAATAGTATCCTAACTGGATAGGTATTTCAAGTCTGAATTTTGTTTGGCTTATTACCTGAAGAACTGGATTACATAACCAGCTTTACTCATTGTCAAACAACCTTGAGCTCTATCAAGACTAGTCAGGCAAGAAAAAATTCTGGATGTCTTACCTGAAAATATCACTGGCTTTCCAGTGTGAAATTGGAGTAGACTAAACAATTTAGCAATATTCTTTCCAGAAGATGAAATTGGACTCAGTAATCTAAACTGTCACAAAAATATGTTTTAAACTTCTATGCCACTTATTTACACAGCCCCTCTTGTGTATCACAGAATGGGCCAGGTTGGAAGGGACCACAGGGGTCACCTGGTCCAGCCTCCCTGCTCAAGCAAGGTCATCCCAGAGCACAGGGCTGTGTCCAGACAGCTCTGGAATATCTCCAGGGAGGGAGACTCCACAACTTCTCTGGGCAATCTGTTCCAGTGCACAGTCACCCCTACAGTAAAGAAATAACTAGCTTAAGTGTAATAACACACCTCGTTCATGATCTCCCAAGACAAGGTCAACCTTCTGAAGAAGCTGAGAAAGACACTTTAGAGATTGGGAGCACAGAAACATTAAGACTAAGGTCAGTGTGGTACCTATTAGATGACTTCTGATCCAATGTCCATCATCCTCACCTGCCTTTCCCCTTCTCTCTCACTGCACATCATTTTGGGCAGTACAGCTACACAGAGTTACTCCTCTGCTGAAATCTGCCAGAATGGACTAAACACGATTCCAGGTACTATGACCCCTGGCAGCAACTTCAGACAGGTGAGAGCAAGGATGCAGAGATGCCATTAGCTAATTCCAGCTAGATTTTCCACACAGTTCTTGATCTGCTAGCAAAAGACTGAGAAAAATAACAGGGATGAAAAGGCCAGGAAACATTACTAATTCTTGCCTTCTTGCTTCTGTTCCTTTCCTACTTCCACATGAGAGTTCTGTGACACCAATCTATTTGTTCCTTACTCATCTAACACCAGCTATGAAAAGTCTCACTGCAAACAAATCATTCTGGTTAATAAAGAAATTAATTAAAATATTATTCCCCTCCTTCAAACCTCTCTTCCTGACATTTTTTTTATGAGATGAGGATAGAAAAGCTCAAACAATTTTACAGAAAAGCCCTACACTACAGAAACCTGACAAGCAGTCCCATAGTAGCAAAGGGACTATACTGAGGGACATCCCTCTTCATGCTATTTCCCTTCTTTCTAAGGTAGAGAGTTATTCATTATAAAGCAGCCATTAGTTAAAGAGACACTATCACCTGATCAAAAAACATCCCTAAAGGCAAGAGGATGACAAAGCATTCAGAATAGGCAGCTGCAAGACAGAATTTTGTGAGTATGAAGGAAGAAATATTAAATATATCATTTAGACCTGCAATCATCAAAGAAGTAAACACTACTTTACTTTACTTAGCATAACATAAAGTGCTGCAGCAGCCAATATATTAGTATCACTAAACAGGAGCATGTATCTATCAATAATACAAACAGCAAATCTAGTTCAAGATTCTTTATAAGCACATAAAAATTAGAGGTCATCAGAAGCCCTCCTGACAGTATGAAATAAAACATGTTCCCAGAGATGCTACAAACGGGTAAAAACTGTTTCCCAGCAATTTCTATTAGCTTTAAGCTGCATAAAGAAAACAACATTTCATCCTCATCTGCTACTCACAAATCAAATCTTCAGTCTTATCTGCATACAGCCAGCTGGTTTTTAAAATTCTGCTGTAATTGAGGAGAAAAACAATTAAGCAATATTATTAGTCATCTTACCATTGTTCCCTGGTGGTTGTAATGCATCTCCTGTCAAGCTACACCATCCGACTGGGAAAATATCTCGAGAATCACACCTGCACCAATAGTCAAATGCTCCTCTCCAACCATCAAATGTAACAAAAACTTCATCTCCTTTAACATCTCCAATGGTTGCTGGGCAAATCAGGTATGGGTTCTTCCTATCTATAGCTTCTAGTTTCATTCCAACTTTAAAGCAGTTTGGCACAGGTTTTGGTGGCTCCTACAAAAATAAACAAGGTAGAATATTTGTATTTCTATGACCTCTTGAAAAAAACCCCAAAACTAAGTAACAGCCCCTTTTTTTCCCCCAACATTCTTACTATTTACAGTCACCACTCTCAGGAAGCTATAGAAACATATTCAAGGAAACTCAGTGGAATTTTAAATTTGCCTTTGCTCTTCTGCACAACAAAAATCTTCATTCTATTCCCCCAAAACACAGCTGGGATAATTAGCAAAATTCTCCATGACAGAAACACTCTGATAAAAGTATTTACATAAGCAATAGGTTGCAAACAATACATTATGTCTGGGCAGCAAGACAGCCAAGACACTAAAATGAAATTATTACATGCTAATAAAGAAGTGGTTTGCAGAGCACGGATATTTCTGGGGACTGATAACTGTCTGGTAAAAGCTTTACCTCTCAATTAATCCATGAAAAATTCATTAGCATTGGACATTATTTATAGGCCTCTGTTAACTCACTTGGCCTTAGACCAATTCCAAGTGGACAAAAGAAAAACAAAAATCAAGTGAATGTGACTGGTGTAGGTGTACCTCCACAGCAGGAGTTGTGATCTGACAGAACACAAATTACCACCTCAGCCTCAAGAACCTTATTATCCAAGCCCATCTCAGATGTGCTGCAGGCTAGCACAGAGAAGCATGGCTCATCATGCCTCAGAAAATTTATATTATCTTATCTAAAAAAAATTATAATTATATGAAGTTAAGAGCAAATGATGTGATTGCAGGCCTAAACCCAACTGTTGGATTTGCTGACGTACTTCTCAGTATCACTCTCAGTATCCAAAAAGAACACACTCACTATGACAACAGGGTTTTATCTCCTCAACAAAAAACTGAGCCAAGCCATTTTAATATTACTGTTATTTTTATATAATTTTCCATATTTCAAAGTAACTTACTCAAGAGTCATGTTTAAAGAACTGAATGGCTTTTTCTGCTATTTTCAACTACTTTCTCACTGCATTTTAAATGATGAGTGTGTGCCCAATGAAAATGTTTAACAAAACCTTTCCAAGCACTACTGTATTCCAATGGGTCTCATTCCCCATTAATTTTTTTTACTCCAGTGCACATTCACACAACTACAGTGCTGTTAAGAAATGTGATATGCATTTTATCTAAAATCCATGAGACAAAAAATGAGCAAACACGATTTTTCTAAATAACACACCATACTTTGAAGTCTCAGCTCAGGAAAAGAAATGGCCCTCTCTAAGGACTAGAAGCAGATTCCTTTCTGTCTAGTTCCATAGCATGTCAATCCAGTTCAAAGTAATTTTAAATAATAGTCTTGCCTTCCCTGTCTTTGCTGCAGACAACAGGGTAATATCTTAGCATCCTCATTAAAAAATGTAACCATGGACCAATTGATATGAAGCTGTTTACTAGAAAAGCCTTTCTTCTTACCTTTTTAAAGAATGCTGCAGGTGCCATTTCAGCTCCATTGAGAGTTCTTAAGAGAAACATTGGCCAAGAGGATGCATTCATCTGGAACCCTGAGGACAAACAAAAAACCAAACAAACAGCCCTACTTTCAGTTTGTAAAGCACAATAGGAGAAAAAGTCTGTTTCACTAATGCCCCGTTCCCTCTTTTTCAGGCTTGGCCAAAACAGAAGCAGCTAAGAAGAAATGAAAACGGTCACTGTCACTGCAGAAAGCTGCGCAATTCATTTCCATTCGGAGTGACTTGCCTGGAAAACCACTCATCATAACGTCAGGCATTAGAGATTCATTTCTAAGATTCAATGATATGCAAGTCCTAGTACAGGAGACCATTAGGTTGTCCCAGAGTCTCTGATGCAGTGGAACTTCCCTGGCACAAGCTTCCTCTTCAGGTTCTAGCTCATTTATTGAGAAGATACTTTTTTATTTTTGAGAATCTTGTTATTGTTTCACCAAACTGCAGACAAAAAACAGTGCAATTGGTTTTTCTCTCTCTCTCTCATTAAAAGAAATACATAAGTAGCCATAAAAACAAAGCATACCTAAGAGTGAACAAAAAAAAACCCTGTAATAAATCATGTATCATATTGAAAAACATAAACCAGATGGTCTTTCTATTTCATTTTTCTTCATTAACAAGTGAATAAAAATCATAAACAACAATCAAAATTTTTTAGATTAACTACCTTGCTCAAACAGAACAAAGATTTGGCTGAAAACCTTCTTATTCCAGATAATCCTCCCTCACAATCATCCACTTTACAGTTAAAAGATAAAGCAAAGCAAACAAAAAATCTTTTTGCTTTCTTTGCTTTCCAAATGAATGTTTTACAGTAATGAGTAAGATAACAGACATACTGGACATTTTTTTCTGCTTCTTTAGCAGTTAGATGTCTGGAACAGTTCTGCAGAAAAACAGACACAATACAGCAAATCGGAATTTTTTCCACAAAGCAAATAGTACCATAATCTGCCAAGAGCTCATGAGTTCCCTCACAACTGATCTTCAAGAATTGTCCTAAAAATCTGTAACTAGAAAGGTGGACCATATCTGCAATTCTTGATCAGTTAAATAATTCACTTATTTAAAATTAGATTATATGCTGTAGTGGTTCTTGAGCTCATAGCTTTAAGCTATCTTCAGTAGAATAAACAGTTTTCAAGCCAGAACTACCTATTCAACACCTAAATTAATGCAGAGCTCCTATATGATAAATGGTGTCATAATTCAGGGACCACTGAGCTGATTGTCAGGACTGGTTTCATACCAGAGTCTTCATAAAACCTGAACACGTGTGGTTACTGAAACACCACATTCCCAACTCAGTAGTTCAGAAAATATATACAAGCAAGACAGAGGAGTGACAACTAAACAACAGTTTCAATTCACTTCATTTGGCCTTTAAGTTGTCCTGGCAAAACCAGAGAAAATGTTATCTGCAACGTAATTTGCTCAGAAAATTAAACTCTCAACAACAAAAAGCTATGGAAAAGCTATGGAAAACAGAGGCTGGAACAGGAACACTTTGCTGCAATAATCACTTTCTCAAAACCCTTATGTAACATGCATAATTAAAGCCATGTAAAAATCAGGTAGGAGGGACTACTTTAGTTAGTTATTATGATAGGAGTGGAACATTAGTATCCAGAAGGTTCCCTACTACTAAGGAAAAAAAATGTGTTGGTGAAATGTCTAACAGGAGGTAATTATACACCCAATTAGCTCCCAGCTTTACCCAGGAACAGGATGCTGTAAAACTGCCAAAAAGGCTTTTTCAAAAATTTATCTAGGTATGCCTGAATGTTTGATTGCTGGAATTCAGCCTATCTCTGGAAAAATCTAGGGCAGGAGGGCCAAAATAGTGGCACTCACATTCTTTTCTGAATAATCAGCAATTGTTCAGAGGGCAGGTAAACTTTCATGCCTGAACACAGGGAAACAGCTGCTTGTTAGGAACTGCACTGCAGGCAGCCTGACCACATCAGAGTAAGAAGCTGTATCTGAGGAGAAGGCATCAACCTTGCTACTGATGGCCATGGAAAGGTTCTCCTCTTAACCAATCCACTGCCCCCATCACACATAACCAGCGTTGTTCCATTCATCACTCTGGCTTAGAAACACATTTTAGAAACTGCTGTGTTCCTGAAGCTGTGTTTTTTAACACTGTACATGTTTGCAGCTGAAGGAACCACCATATTCTTCCATTTTTTTATTCTGGTATCACTTCATTCTTTCTAGAAGGTTATATCAAGAACTTCAGAGAGGTTAAACTGAGAAATTTCTTAGAAAAAAAGAAAAAACCCCAATTTTTCCCTGATGTCAGAAATTTCTAGTGTCTTCAACCAAAACCTCTAAATATTCATTGAAAGAAAGGGAAAAAAAAGCCCTTCTGGCACAAATGGTATCTATTATAGATAATATTTTTCTAGACTGGCAGTGGTTGCATTAATTTTCTTGTGCTCCTGAAGGACCACAATGGCACAAAAATCTGCCCTTATAATCTATGTGAAGTGTCTTAATGGCTATGTCAACTGTTCCTGTGTCTGTCTCTCCACAAGCAAATCAAGATTCATATTGTAGTGAAATTATACTTTTCATCTTTCAAACAGAAAAACTGGAAGTTGCTTCCAAAGCAGGATGACAAGCTTTTTGAGAGGCTACTGAGAGAAAGCATACCCATCCTCACTAAATCTCCAATAAGAATTCTCTGAGAATTACTGATGGCACCAAACCAGAAGCAGGTTCATAAGCACAAGATGGAAAAGTAGCAGCAACCAATTTCTGTATACAGGTCGTTATTTATTTTACACTTTATTACTTTTATTATTTCTTGCACCTTCTAAAAGTCACAGAATATAGTAAGATAAAAGGGGAGAGAGTGTTCATGTAAATTTTGGTCCTTATTCTTCCTCTTTTTTTAAAAGCAAAACTATTTGCAGATCATAGTGAAATCTTTAAATATTTCCATACATAGAAATTTAAGCTATTGACAAATATGGTATAAGAATGTAGATCTAAACATACAAGTTAATCACAGCAAAGAAAGGCAATGTCACATTTTTACTACCTCTAGCAGTTTAGTTAAGGTTACCTCTGACCATTCACCAGGTAAAAAGGAATTGCTTTGTAGAATTCCCAATTTAATAAACTTCCTCAGTAAGTCTAAACCCAAGCACTATTTCTCAGTTTGGGGAAATACAATGTTGTCACTCATATTGCTCATGGAAGGCAAAAGGAGTTCTGCATGATATTTCTAAACCTAAGAAAGCTATACTTTGTTCACAAGCATTTGCTGTGCTCACAAACCAGCCATGACACACTGATCTGACATTCCTGAACATATATTGATCTGAGGCAATAAGAATTTCAGGCAGTCCAAGCCTGCAGTTTGCTAGAGCTCTGGAGTGCTGCTTTTACTACCTCAGAGTAAAAATTCAGAGCAGAATGTTGCAATTCTGCACTAACCCACCTTATGCTGCCTGTCCTAGAACACAAATCAATTTGCTTGGTGCTCAAAAAAACATTCTGACTGCCCTGCAGGGGTGTGCTTTCAGCAGCCCTGCTGAAGCTTCCCAGGCCTGCAGTAGCCAGTGCCCTCTTGTGAGCTGCTTGGATGCACTGATGAAGAGTAAAGGGCCAGTTTGGCTTTCTCCAGTTCTTTCCAAGGGCACCCAAAAGGAGCATGCATGGTATCATGCAACAAAACACTGTATACACACACACAAGGCAGGCGGTGTGTGAGGGAACATTTACAGAATGGGCACATTTAATATTAAGGGCCTATTAAGAAAAACTAACAACAAACAAAACTGCTCATTTTTATGCCAGAAAAACGAAAAAATAAGAAAAAGCCACAATTCACTTCACCAGAATTAGTCTACTTACCTCTTTTTCAATTAAATAATGGTTTGGTGAGCCGTTCATACCATTGAATTTGCCAAGATGAAAGGGTAAATTTGACTTTCTGAAAGAAATACTCCACACACTTTTGTTCAGCAGCTTTGTTACTTACCAAGTGGAGGCTGGAGCATGCCCCCTTTCTTTTCACAGGTCCCAATGGGCTGTATGTCTGAGGAATCCACGAGCCTCCAGAAATCGTTTTTGTTGTCACTCCCATCGAGGCGCAGCCTTAGCCTGGCACCAGTGATCCCAATGACCGTGGCGATACAAACCGAGGTGACGTTGCGAGGATCGCGCGCTTCCAGCTTCATGCCGACTTTGAAATCGTTCGTAGGTGGAATTCTAGACTACAATAAAAGGTAAAGGACTTTTTCTTGTAGTTGTTAATACTGCTGAATTTACCAGCCAGATCAATAGGTAGCTTTATTTCCCCCAAACTTAGCATAAAAATGATAAATATGAAGAAGCTTTTAAACTTTTGAGTGTCTAGCAGCAAGTCAGAAAAGGCAGCTGGATAACCTACCAACTGCATAAGCATGATTGATTTCTAAAAATATAAGGATGCTAAGTAGGGTAACAAGGGAATCTTTATAAAAGATATGAACACAAGAGCAAAATGAATGGAATACAAAGACATTAGGAAACATGACATTCAACTCAAAAAAGCCCAAAAAGCCAAAACACAAACCAACAGACACATGCAAAAGAAAATCCCAACCACAAGGTTTATTAACTTCCAATACAAAAGAAATAATTACCCTCATTTTAATACTTCGTAAATCTAAACAAAATTTGGACCCTTCTGTATAAAATAAAAAGCTTACATTACAAAGAAATCAGACAGAAAAAGGAGTTAGTGTTAACATTTTTAAGAAAGAAAACAGTCCTAAAGATGCATAAAACTTCCGTGCTAAGACAAAAACTGTAGCTTGTGCTTATTTGCAGAAAACTGAATACAATCACAAACATACAATGCAATGCCAATTTAATTAGCACAGGGAAAAGAAATTTGACAAATGCAATTTGGTTGTTAAGAAGAACTTTTTGTCACATGCTAAAGATGAACAAAAGAGGGTATTTTTTACTCATGCATCAACACACTACAGGCAGAGATTGACTGGACTGCAGTCTGATTACTTGCCTTCTGTCATATTGCAGGCAAATGACATGTAATGATATTTAAAACTTTGTATGAACACTCACTGGGATGGAATGACTCTCACTATTCTCTTTACTTGTCTCCTCATTTCCAGCCTAAATTTTATTAATGGAATTTTTGGCCAACATTATAATTTAACTTATTTTTGCACTTTAGTAAATAAAACCAAAAGCTACAACTGATCCTTTTTCAGTACCTTTTCAACAATGTAAATAAGTAAAGCACTGAAATTTCTCTTAGGAGATGATGACTATTCTCTATCACCCTGGAAACTCTTTTCTGCAACTCTTCAGTACAAAGCTGTTTACTGTAAGCAGGCTTCCCCACGACATTTAAACTCAGCTACCCTATCCAGACTAACACAGTCTGACTTCTAATACAGGAGGCACGTTAAATACCCAAAACCATGGGCACTCACACTCCCAGGACTCCTCTGTCCCCTTGTGCCTGCCTGACCAGGCCACGTGGGGATCCCACAGCAGGCAGACAAAGTGCACTTGCCTGTCTGTGGGCACAGGAAAAGACAGGAGAAATCTGCTCCTGCAACAAGTGTTAGCGATATTTTTTCTCCACCACATTTAAATGCCTAAAATACATCTTGCTGTACTTGCTATATTGTGCAGGTGCACTATTTCTAACACACCCTAGATCAACAGCAGGAGCCCTGGAGGAGCCTGAGCCCAAAAGCCAAAGAGGTGAGCAGAATTCAGTGAGCATCTGCCAGTGTTGAACTCAGACAGCAGGCTGGCTGCAAGGGGAACCCGAGCACATTAAATTTAAAGGGCAATTCAATTTCAGGATATGGCCTGGCAAGCTGTTATTTTGTACAAGCAGGAAAAGCAACAGACATTGAGAAAGTGGGGAGTTTGTTTCTTTGTTTGTGGAAAAGGTGAGCTTGTTGAAATACCAACAACTCATTCTACTAAAAAGGTAAGTCCTCCATGCTAGCTTGTCTTTAAATAAAATTACAAAACCTCAATCAGTAAGAGCTTTCCTTTAAGTTCTGCTGAAACCACAAGGGATTGAGCTTTTACAATGAAAATTTTCAACTGCTTGGGAAAAAGTTTTAGGGCAAGAAAAAGGAATATGAAGTGCATTGAAATTTTAAGTAGTTATTAAAAACAACTTAAAGCAACAGATAAAATACCTCCTAAATTAAGATAAATACTTCAATCAATTTCCATTATCTGTCTGTGTCTTAATTTATGGTAGAGGCTTTAATTTATTGTTCCCCAGGTAATTTTTAATTACTACAAAAGTTAAACTTTTAAAATTCCCACAGGTCACAAATTTTGGATGTAACTGTCAAATTAATTTTCTCACTGCACTTTATTTTCTGGCTAGCCACAGCAGTGTATTTCTTTGCATTACACAGAGTAAGAATGACATGCACAATTCATGTGTAACCCAATAAAAGTCAAATTAGTCATAGGGAAAGCACAAGCACTTTAGGTTCTAAAATCTGCAAACATTATGTAGTGAGAGGATCTAGCTCTGACCTATCACCACTGCATGTCACTTTCTACCTAAAGATCGACTCTTAGAAAAAATGAAAATCTGCATATGCAAATTGTTTTGAAATTTGCTGTGCACATAAATTAAAGCTCTTCTTTTCAACTCACACAGTAGTTAAGCAATCCAGGTCACATGGATTTATCTCTGTCAATGCATTTCACCTAAGCACCTCTATTCAAGGCATTGGTTGCTCAGTTCAGACTTCTTGAGCATTACTAGGGGAGAGGAAGATGTAAGAAAGGCACATGGAAAGGCTTTTGAGCAGCTTTGTGCAGTAGTTAC
Source organism: Zonotrichia leucophrys gambelii (assembly GCF_028769735.1). Taxonomy (NCBI): domain Eukaryota; kingdom Metazoa; phylum Chordata; class Aves; order Passeriformes; family Passerellidae; genus Zonotrichia; species Zonotrichia leucophrys. Next base: position 16,804,274 of record NC_088169.1, on the reverse strand, counting down.
ACTTCTTGGGAGCACAGACTCTGGTCATGGAGGTTTATGGTCTGTGAGTGTGGCATTAACTTCAGAAAGATCCAGGGACAACACACCACCCTCTGCCTCTACCCAGGAGGAGTCTGAGGTGTCTGCCTTGTGAAAAACACATACTGTGAAATTAATTTCTGCAGCTCCACTCAGAGCTATGGATGGCAGTGTTTTTAGCCACCTCTCACTGAAAGCAGCATGAGAGGGGCTCTTTGCCCTTCATCCTCATCTGCAAAGAGCAAGCTGAGATTCAAGATCTAGCATGAGGAAATGCTACCACCTGTGTTTCTCTCTCCTAATTCTCCATTCCTGCAACTGCTTCAGACTCACTGAGTGATGGTTCCTCTCCTTCTCAGACATCCAATTCGTGCTGCTTTTTATTTGGGTCCCCACTGGAGGCCAGTATCACTTACAGTACAATCAGACCACCAACAGACCCTAGAAAACAATTTCAGAACATGCCCAAGCCACTCAACTAGACATGCACTGCCTGTCACACCTATTACACTTCTATGAACCTGAACAATCCAATTCCTTAGCAACTATTCCTACACAGCAGGCACACAGACCAAAGAACCTATAACTTACAAATCATATTACCAGACTAGAAAAACCAGCTTAGGGATACACAGAGATGCCTAAGACGATCCTCAGGCTCAACTGGGCTACAACTTGAGTCACTAGATTGCAAAGATGATATTTAAATCATCTACAAATCATCTAAACCATCGGAGGGAAATTTCAAGGTTTGAGGAAGGGGTAGGAAAATGGTACAGCTAAACACCCTTCATACATAAGCAGTATTTTCTTTGTATTCCCAAATCCTTGTTGTTTTTTAATTTGACACTCTTCCGCTAATACAAGAAGCACGTTAGAAAGAGACCACTACTTCTTCTTTTAGAACCCGGAAAAAGTGTGTCAATCTACTACCCCGAATCTTATGCTAGACATTGGGAAAGGAAGGTCCAAATGGAAGGCACGCCTGACAAAGATTTGTTAATCTTAAATGGAACTAAGAGTTGGTGCCAAGAGTGACAGTCGTGACACGACAAGGCTCATCTTTTCCATCAGCCCCCCCCCTTCTTTCTAAGGGAAGACGGTTCAGAACAATTAGAAACCCTCAATGGCAGCGTAGGAAACCAATATGCCAACAAGACTGACTGAAAACTTTAACCTGTTCTTACAACTACGATTGGAAGCCTGCAAAAATGCGAAGTCTGCAAGCTGAATAGAAGGGAGTTTATTTAGGATGAACCCAGAGCTTGCTCCATAGAAAATTGAAGATAGTATTGGATACTGGCATGAAATATTGGAGGGGCCTATGTTCATTTTCTTTCCAGGAATCATTCCAATTACAACTGTTCTGGAGAAGCAGTAAAGAAATCATATAACACACAGAGAAAATGTAGAAGGACATTCCTTAAGTGAAGTTTGGAAAAATAGGGGGACAGAAAACCAAAATGAGAACATTTTTTTTGAGAGCAGAATCAGTTCTCATGAAATACTGAACAAAAGCATCTACAACCTTGAAGAGCTTGCAAAATGGTATTAAGGGGTGACCACAATGGCAAAATCATTAAAATTTCCCGTGCGTGCTCCACAGTGCAAAATATCCAGGTATTAGTTGATTTCTGCAGAAGGACCTCCCAAGATCTATATGAATCACTTACCTGCTTATATTATGTCCCCTAAACTAAAGTTGTGGTAACCTCTTGAGTCTGAGTGATTCATTGAATAACGTTTGAGATGTATAGATGGGATACGTGGAATTGTGTCATGAAAATTGATCCTCTTGAAAGGAGATCACACTTTCCAACTGCTTTGTCCTTTTTCCTGAATGTCCTGTAAGGTTTAATTTGATAGAATTTCATGTAATATGGAAGTGTAATTTTGCTTATTTGTAGTCACAAATCAGGACTTTTTGAGTTTTATAGGGGTCACTGTTGTTGTGGCCAAGGGATTCGCATGAAAATTTAGTGTTACCAGTTTTGCAATAATAATACGAAGTACATTAACATCAAAGATACAGCAAGCATTTTATTATTTATATATCCACTGTTTGTTTGTTTTATATTATCTGTTCCCTAAGTGAAAGCACTCATGAAAGGTACAAAATTAACAGCTAATAATTTGTGACAAAAAGTGTGACTAACTGACTAACGAATTTTTGCTTGATTGGACATGGCAGCTTTCTGATGTCGAGCAAAGCCTTGACCAACCAATATGTTTGATCTCACTAAAGCTCTGCTAGCACAAATATCAAAAAGTAGAAAACGTTTTTAAACACTGACAAGGCTATCTGTTTTCATTAGCTAGTCTTTTTTTTTAAAGGAAAACAGAGTTCAAAGAAACAATTTTAATGAAACCCTCAAAATTTGGCTTGAGGCAGAAACCAAGAATGAAAAAACTTCCGTAGCTAGTAACTGCCAAAACTGTAAGCTACTGATAACTACAGATCAAAAGCAGTCAAATGGGAAGTCTGCAAGCAGTCTAAATGTAAAAGTTTTTCTAGGATCACCCTGTAGCAGGCATACAATAGACACACACTTGCAAAATAGTATCTGGCATACCTGTCTGAAACAATGCAGAGGGGCAGCTACTGATTCAGTTTCTTTCAGATAATCATCCCAATTAAACTGTTCTGGAAGACACAAGATAAAAAAAATACATATACACACTTACAAAAAAAAAAAAAAGAATTTACATTAAGTGAAAATTTGACGAAAGAAAGGGACAGAAAACCCAACTATCTTGTAGAATACATTTTTTTTCAAGAGCAGAATCATTCTCAAATGAAAACTCTACCTTTGAAATACATACAGACCTTGAAGGAGCTTCAAAAATAATGTTAATTTACAGGGGTGAACACACAATAGGCAAAATCAATATAAAACTTCCTTTTTTTTTCTTGTGCTCCACGTGCAAAATTATCTAGGAATATCTAGACTGAATTCTCTGCAGAAGGACCTCCCAAGTATTCTTATATGAATCACATTAGCCTGCTATATTATAGTCCCCCTAACAGCAGGGTTGATAGGATAACCTCATATGAGTACTGAGATGATATCCATTGAAAAACACAGACACAGGGATACTGTTGAAATATATGTCATGAACATTATCCACTAGAAAGCAAGAAGACAGCACAGCCTTCCAACTGCATCTTTGTCTCTTTTTACCTGAAGTCACATAAAGGTTTCATTTTGTAGAATATCATGTAATATGGCATAGATAGGTAAACATTATGACAATGTTAAGTAACAAAATCATGGTATTTTTTCCAGTGTTAGTAGTGTCACTGTTTATGTGTATGGGCAAGTGGATTCTGCATTTGATTTAATTAGTGTTACCAGTTTTGCATGAATGGGAAACTACGAAGTACTTAACATCAAAGATACAAGCAAGCATATTAATTATTTTAATCTAAAGTGGAAAAGGTACAATGTCACAGCTAATATTTTTGTTACAAAATTATCTGAGTGAGCTGTTTACTTATTTTTCTTGTTTGGGCAGCTGGCATCTTTCTGATGTTCCTGAAGAATAAAGCACTGATGAACCCAAAATGATGCAGTGATGCCACCCAGTGGCTCAGCAACAGCCACTCACAAGGCCTAATGCAAAATCCTTGGGGATGATGGAGAGCTTGCTCCAGGTGTGCCAGTAATTCTTCCAAAAACACCACTGGGCACAGACACTTAAATACAGGTCTGCAGTTTTCAGGAGAGAGGAGAAGCAAAGAAACAATCTGAAAATGGCAGCATTTTCCAGCACTTGCAGACACCTTCTCTGAAGGATGTGTGGTGGCTCAAACCCAGAGTCTTCCTGCAGTAGGACAGCATTCAGCTGACATTATCGAGTGCCTCAAGCAAAAGGGAACCATCCCCTCAGCCTGCTGAGGTCCTGGCTTTTGGTCAAACAGACTCAGAAGTGTACAAGTCCTTTGTCCTTGCCACTGCAGATGCCATGTGCTTGTCAGCAATGTGAGAAGTCAGTAACATATCAAAAGCTGTTAATTTGGTGCTCTGGAATATATGCAGGCTGGTAACAAAGACAGTTTTACACATCATCTTGGAATTCAACCTATTTTGGAATGAAAATTTTATTCACACATTTATACAGTAAAACTGATTTTGTATTCCTTACGAAAGGCAGGATACATTAACTTAAGCATATATTTGTATTTCAGGAAGGCAGAAATAGCTCTTCAGAACATTCCCCAGAAAGCAGCCCCCAGATTTGTTGCTCTTTTCATTAACAAGCCAAGGAGGGTGCAAAAATTAAATACTATGAACTGATAGCAAGGTTTTATCTTATAAAAATTCTTCTTGGACTCCAATAATAAAGTTGCCACTTCAGGTTGCCTTCTGATTAAAAAAAAAAAAAAAAAAAATCAAAAAAACCCCAGAGTTTACCTTAGTAAAGTACCTAATTCTACATAATTAAATCTAGTCAAAAGAAAATATTAGCTGTGTCCCAGCTGCCTCAGATCTAACATGATGTAAAAGCTGTAGTCATGCATAGCCTCATTGTGTTAAGGACTGTACAGTTACAGACACTTCAGTGACACTGCATTTACCGGGACAGTCATTCACTTCCTCCAAAAAATTATACAGTAACATTTCCCAAATGATCTGAATCTTAATAACAGGATGGTAGATTTCATGGGGTGACCAAAAACAGGGTGACAGAGAAAGAAACAGTTTTGTTTTTTTCAAGGGGACATTTACTAGAAAGACACAGAAGGTAACAGAATATTTACTAGAAAGACAGAAAAGGTAACAGAACATTTACTAGAAAGACAGAGAAGGTAAACAGACAGCTACAGATAAAGCCAAGAGCAAAACAACATTGCCTAGCTCTTTGCTTTAAATCCTGGCTATCAAGAGCTCTTGCAGCAAGCAGAAATGTCCTGGAGTTAAAATTAGAAGCTCTCCACCTGTGAAGATACACTGTATTAAATTAGAGCCAAGCTCTCAGAGGTGGTGCTAATTACCATTTAATTACTGCAGTTATAGAATCAGGAGACACATGTATGTTTGCAACATGTAAGACGCATCTCCAGAAAGATAAGCACATTGAAAAATATCTACATGAAAGCTTCTCTGTTTTCTTAGTGTACACAGGTAAAGAAGCAATTGTGTTATACATATTTCTGATTCTCAAGACCCTGAAAATATGCAGCTTCTGACACCTAGAAATCCTTAAGAAAATTAGCTCATACTAAATAATTTAATGTGCATTTCTCTTCACACTCAAATCTGCAGGCTGAATAAAACAGCTTAAGAAAAGACTGTTATGCAACAACCACAACTTTAAAAACCCACCAGGAAAGTGAAAACTAGAGAGAAAAAGAAAATTTTATGCTGAAGAGCAAACCAGCATATACTGGAAATGGAACGAAACAAAACCCAAACCAGAAGGTAACTAGAGCCTTTTGTAAATGAAAAAAACTATTAGTTTAAAACCTGTGTAGGAGGGAGGCTCTTAAATAGTGATTCAAAAGAAGCAGCAATGGCAAAAAGCCTGACTAATTTAAAAATGGAGGGACTGAGTCCATCTCACAGTTGCCTGCATTACTGGCACTGACCCATGGGTCAATGACCCCTGATGCTCTCTTCAATGCTGTATCAATACCCTATCACTTCTTGTCAAACCTGCCAATCCCAAATTTACTCAAGCTAGAAGGGACCTCAGGAGGTCTCCAGCTCAGCTTCCTGCTTCTTCAGGGTTCCATCAGACTCAGTGTGAAGATTTCCTCATCAAGGAGGAATTTCTTATGTTTCAGCCAGTATTTGTCACTTTTCCTTCCACAGTGGCTCTGACAGAAGCCTGGTTCTGTCCCCTTTCCATGATCCTCTCGAGACCATAAGCTTTCTTTTCTTTTAGCTGAAAAAAAATCATTTCTCCTGGTTTCAGTACCAGTTTTTTGCGTTCTGGCTCCTTCATTTTTTTTGCAGGAATTCAAGCCAGCCTACTTCAGTACAGCAGTGCCTTCCTTGTACTGCACAGCTCAAAACTGAGCACAGCTCTCCAGAGAGAGCCTCCCAAATTCCCCGCAGCAGCGAACGCCTCTTCCGGCAGGATCCCTTTGCAGTGGAGCTCTTTGGCCACACGAGCTCGCTGCTGACCCACGCTCCGCTGTGCCCGCGGGCTCAGGGGCTCTCCCGCTGGTTCCTGCCCGCCCGGGCTGCCTCAGGGCTCGGGGCCTCTCCCGCTGATTCCTGCCCGCCCGGGCTGCCTCAGGGCTCCGCTGTGCCCGCGGCCGAGGACTGTGCATTCACCGGTCCTGCCATTCCATTTCCCGAGCACCGGCAAGTCCATCTGAAGGCAGTCCTGCCTTCCAGCCTACTGCCTACTCCTCCCCATCGGATGTTACCCACAAACTGCTCTGGCAGTGTGTTCTGTACAATCGTCCCCATCTGACAGTAAGGCCTTAAACAGCATCAGCCCAAATACTGACCTCTAAGAAATGCCACTAGCTACCCTCTGACAAGTGGTCCTTGCACAGCTTGACAGTTTTTCATCCATATATCCAAACCACATCTCACCAGTTTGGCTGAAAGGACGCTACAGAAACTGTACAGAAACCTCTGCTAAAGTAGACACGAACAACATCCATTGCTTTTCCTTGTTTCCAGAGTAACTAAGCACAAAAGGCAATCACTCATGCACAGTTCACACACTTGACAAATCTACCTCCTCTGTTCCTAACCTCATTGCTGTCCTTTATTTGCTTGGAAATGGTTTCCAGAAATATTTTCTTCATAGTCTTCCTGAAGACTTAGATTGGGCAGGCCAGCCTGTAATTCCCCAGGTGCTCCCATCTCATCCTTCTTGACAGTGTGCACTATTTGACCTTTTCCAGCCATGGTGAAACTTCCTCAATCACTACAAGTTCTCCAAGAGAAGTGAGAAGCCTCCTTGTGACATCAGTCCCCTGCCTCAGCACCCCTGGAGGTGTCACATCTGCTGTCATGAATAAGCGAATGCCTGGTTTGTTGAAGTGCTCCCTATCTTTTTTCACCATACGTAATTCTTCAGTTTAGTGACAGTCAAAAGTTTTACAAAATTTTAATTGACAATGTAAACTATAAGTTGTCACTTGCAGATTGGTAGCATTTAAGGTCCTGGTTTTTTTCAGGTTAATATAATACAGTATCACCATAGCCTAAACACTGTTTGGGCAGATTGAACACGTGTCTTCTTAGATCACCCCTAGGTTCCCTTGGCACCCATCTGAGACTTGGGACATGGAGATGCCTCTTTTCTAGTCTTCATCTCATCATCGTTCTTCTTCAAAGATGGGATTTCCTTATAATTTTTGTTCACATACTCTTGAAAATGCAGCAGTTTATGTGTAAGGTATTTCATATTCCGTTTTATACCTTGTACCTCTTTCTATATGTTGTGATCCTTCAATTAAAATTTTCCTCCTCCTCAGATCTTTCTCTACTCGCTTCAGTCTATTTTTTTTTTAACCCGTTCTTCTCACACCTCTCTATCTCCTCTTTGACTTTTCCTATCGCACATTGCTCTGGAAACTCTGGAGACTTCCTAGCTGCTAACCCAAAGCATTGTATGGTGTCTTCATCTAGCATCAAGAGGCTCCTTCTGTTCCTTTGCCACCAACAAGCAACAACACAGAATAAAAATTATTTCATCTGTAGAAAATCAGAGATCTTACAAGAAACTCCTCTCTGTCTGACAAAGCTGAGCCTAGATTTCATGAGGCAGTTCAGTTCCCAGACACTAGGCTAACAGCACAGACCAAGCCCAGAACACAGAACAAGACTTGTCTGCTTAGCATTGCTTCTCCACAAAGCTTTTTCAACACCTTGCTCTCAGCTGCAGGAGGAGGCAGGGACATTTTCCAGTGACTCATGAAATATTGTTATCTTATCCACATATGAAGAGCACTTTGCTGGTGAGGGGTGGCTACAGCACTCTGTCATGTCAGACAACATTATTCAAAACAGACACAGAGTCCAGTTTGACTGGAGCTCCTTTTACACTGCAGAAGAAGGAAAAAGACAAATATGCTTCCTTTTCTAGTTCAAAGTAGCAGGGACAAATAAAGATGACAGGCTGCCTGTACAGGTTGTGGATTCTCCTCCTCTGGAGATACTCTTAAGTTTTCTGGACACAATCCCAAGTAATGTGCTCTAGGGAATCCTGCTTGAGCAGCAGGTTGGACCAAGATGACTTCCAGTGGTTGCTTCCAACCTCACCCATTCTGTGATGGCCAAAATCCCAAAAAATTAAAAAATTTGCTCTGGCAAATGTAACAGCTGAAGGCTGCATATGAGTGGTATTGTATCTTTTATGCAAAGTCACTACCTCAATTATCCAGCCAATGTGTCAGTATCCTGGCATGTTTGATCACTGACTATGCTACTTGTCTCCACTGGCAGCCAAGAAGAACCAGATCATCTACCAGGAGTCAGAAAGCACAGAAAGGCGAGCAGAGTAGAGTTTAAATAATTCAGCGTCATTTTTTCAAGAACTCCTGAAAAGATTTTGTACTTTAGTCAATACTACTCATGACATTTCTTACTGTCCAAATTCAAACAAACAACATGCAAAGCATATTGAAGGATGTTGCTGTTGTCTCACTGCAGCCCACCACAGAAGCTACCCTGACAGCAATCTCATGTGTACACTGCCATATGGCACCTGCTGTGCACAGGAGAGGCTAAGTTAGCCAAAAATCTGGATCATTTCTGGTAAGTGTGTACTTTTCCACTGTTCTCTAAAAAAAAACCCACAAATTCTGCTGGCACATCAATTATTTAAAGTAAAAGTAGAATCCCAGGCAATTTAATCCAGTTTGCAATCCCAAAAACTCAAGACTATTAAACTGAAAATCCTTCTTTTGGCACCAGGAAACACATTAAGGAAATAGAAGGTAACTGCAGCAGAAAACACATGAGACTGAGAAATAAATGAGGAGAAGAACAAACAACTCTGTAACAGTTTAAAAATAATAAAGTTTACACAGCATCTTTGTTTATACATACAAAGAGTTCTTATTTGGCCAGTAAAACTAGCAGGTTCAACTCAAGCAGCTTCAACCATCACTTTCTATATCAAAACATACTTTCCTAATAGACAAAAGCAAAGGTATGTTTTAACTACCCACCATAATAACCCAAGAGATTCCAAAAAGGAAAAGAAGTCAGAAAATAGTGCAATCCAAACAGACACTTTTTGTTTTAGAGCTCCTTAACTAAGAACCTGACAGCTGCAATACCTACCACTTTTTAAAGATGGGTTGTTTGCCTGCTGATTCTTTCCATCTTTCTCTTTTCTAATATTCTTTGAATCTAAAAGACAAGATTCCATTACATAATAAATGTAATATTCACATCATAACTATGTGCAGCATAGCACAGAATGCTTTCAAACAATACAGAATATCATGTTGACTTTATTTTATTCATTTCAGTACATAATCAAAAAGGTATGTAAATTTAATCACCACACTATTTTCCCTTCAAAGTATATTGAAAAGTACAGCATGAAAAAGCAGAGCTTTTGACTACTTTATATCAATTGTTAGAATAAATCTAGTTGCAGAATATAGAATATCAACTCCACAGACAGCAATGCTGTCCTATTTTTAAACAGTTTTACTTCAACCTACACAAAATTTGAGATCCTGTATATCTTTATACATCTGGTTATAGACAGATCACTGTGAACTAAGAAACAAGTAAAAAAACCAAACCCATCCTAAAACCATATTTCTGAGTTAAAGATTTCATCCTATATTGAGATTCTTTAATACTCAATATTCTCAGTATAAAATTCTCAAATACTCAAAGCAGCTATCTCAGCACTCATCAGTTATTTTAAAGAATCACTCAGAAGAATCTACCTTCTCTGTCATTAATCTTGGCACACACTCAGGGGTCTGCCATATTTCATTTTTGATGGATTTCAGCAAGCATGAGAGATGCAGGAGAGCTGGGCAGCTATAATGCAGAAGACTGAGAGAGACAGTTCCACTCATTCCTTTTAAAATACATTGTTTGGTGACCTGCTTTTGACACTCCTGGACTTGAGTGCAATTCAAACACAATATTGACCTCACAACAAAAATGCAAGCACATTCTCAGATCTAAAAATCTTTTTTGTTTTTACCAAGATCTGCATAGGAGAATAACTCTCTTGGTCTGCAAATGCCTCACTACTGGGAATGGGGCTGCTCCTCTAGTTAGGCTTGTGCCTAGCTCACACCTTGGGTTATCCCACTGAGCCTGGACTGGTACAGGTGAATGGAAGGCTCACTTTTACTGAAGATTGCATTAGTAGTCAATTATTAGTAGCTGTATTCACTTGCTTTTAAGTCTACAGCTACTGATTGGCTTGCTCTTGAAAACAAAGCACTCCTGACCTAGAATGTGAAGCATTTGGTGACAGAAACACTTGAAATAAAACGAGTTGTTCTGCAGAAAAGACTAAGCCCTAACAGTGTTCCTTTTCTGTAAGTGAAGCATTTCATGAAACATACTGACAAGCAACGTGTGGTGTTCAGCACTTCCATCTCACATCTTTCATTATCAGGAAATTGCCACATAATGCAAGAGCTGAGTCATGACAAGCCTCTGCCACCAGACCCAAAATCCTGCCCTACTATTCAGCGAGGAGAGGCTAAGCCATCCACATGGCCCTGTGCTCGGCAGGATGTGATGCTGCTTGGTCAGAGCACAACAATGGCCAGGGCACCCTTGGGGGTGGACAGGCAGGGTCTCAGCATCCAGAGCCACCCCATCACCCTGTCCAGGAGCTCCTGGGGGCAACCCCAGCACTGGGGGCCATCCCAGGAGACAGGCTGGCATGGGGCATGGGGCCAGGGCTGTGGTGATCTGGAGACTGGCCCTGCTGCAGCACCACTGGGGCAGGGGCTGACATGGGGTCCTGGGCAGGGCAGGTGGAGGCCCCAGGGGAGTCAGGGTCATTAAAGCCTATGAGTGTACTCAGGACCATAACACCTTCCAAGAATAATCCAGACTTCACAGTCCTACAAAATCAATGCACAGCTTACATAACTGCTCAAAATACACTGCAAAAATACCACCCTTTTCTCCTAAAGCAGACACAGGCAGAACTCCAAGTCCTTTGAAAAAGAAAAAAAATGCTATGTTTGCATCTTGCCCTTATCTTCTTTCTTGACTTACATGCTCTTTCTTTTGGAAGAAGTTTGCTTTGGAAAATTTTCTATTACATGGATCCCTGAAAAAAATGCTAATGAAGATCAACTTCAGTTGGAACTGCTGAAATTATTTGGGACAGGGCCTACAGAACTCTAACCCCAGTATCTCCTCAGCAGTAGGGCTTTAACCCATATAAGTGGATACCCTACAACTACCTGAGGGAATCTCAGAAGGGATAATGCTAAAACTAGTTCAGTAACACTGAAAAGATGCAAGGCTAATGTTCACCTTCTCCAGCCTACATCCTATGAAAATATATTTCATCCAGCTTCTTTGGGCTTGAGCTGAATCCAGATAATTTTCTACTGGCAGGACTTTTTGCCACATTCTATAACCTTAGTCAGTATTTCCCACAAACAGTCATGGTACTAAGGCAGACATCAGGCTGTCAGCTTGCAGAACAAGTAACTTCCCAATCTGACTATGTCCAAAAAGGAAATCAATAAGTCTCTTATGTGGAGCTCCACTGAAAGAAGAGAACTAATAACTGCTTCCTGCAAACACCCAGAGCTTGAAAGGAGAGAGTCATGAAAGAGTATCTACCAAACAGTGTCAGATTAAAAACAAGATGACAGCTTTTCATGATGAGAGACATCAAGAACAGGTGAAAGAATGTGAAAAACTGCAGCCTGGACACCACATGTGATCTTGCTGACAATCACTACATGAATTATTTATTCCCTATACCAGCCAGCTTTAGTGCCTCTTTCAAAAATATCACAGCAAATATGAAAGTTGAAACAAAACACTCTCAGCAATGTATTTTTCTTATCAGTCATTAGAAAACTACAAGAAGAGATTATTATATTAATAAGTAGATTTCTCAATAGCATTTTAAACAACTATTTCATTTGAGGTGGAGGCATTTTCATTCACAGGAAACACAAAGCACTGTCACTACCACTTGTTTCTGATGGTAGGAAATCTCCTCTTTAAAATGCACAAATAAATCTCACCCAGCATATGCAGAAGCATCCAAGAATAAGGCTGAATAAAAGCAAGATTGCTTTCAAAGGATCTCCTTCCTTTTATGCATTCCAACCTTCATCAGTGGGAAGCTGGGAATACCATTACAAAGCTGGAGTGTTTAGTCTAAACAGATGCACAGCTACTAACAGGAAGAATTTCCAAACTGTTTCCACATCAGAAACCCTGTATCTATCTACTGCCACCCCAGAAAACTTTCCCCAGTCTGTATTTCACAGTCACTATTCACAGTCTATACTTTCCAGCCTTGTTCAGGTGTGTTTTTTCCAATGTTGGCAGTTAGGCTGGATAAAAAATTATGGTTTATTTTCAAAAAAACTATAAAGAAAGTAATATTTTATTAAAAACCAATTTTCTAAATATTAAATCTTTTATAAACACATGGAGTTTTTTAATGCATGCCAATCTATATTTGAAATTTTAATATTCTCTATTTTAATAAATTTAGTTTCCAAAGGTCACAGAAAAAAATTTAGACAGAAGGCTATTATTCAAATCACTGGGTGGAAAAGAAGATGATTCTCTCTGCACATGATCCTCAGCTTGGTCAAACTTTGAAGTCAAACCTCAAAAAATGAGGCAATGAATGGCATAATATGTACCACTAAATAAATGTACATGTACAAAGAGTATTTTCTTTTCATTCCGTTGCACATTCAGCTCCTAGCCACATTCAATGGCTAATTCCTTGAAACCTGAAAAATTGAAAATAGGAACTTGAAAATAGGAACTCTATTTTATGTTGGAGACAGAAGAGACTTATTAGTCCTACAGTCTTGAAGCTCATGGTAACAAAAAAAATAGGTCTACTTAATTCATCATCTATCTTCCCCTGTCCATTTCTAAAGGGAGAAGTTTCAGTTTGTTTCTCAATGTAAAACACAGTATGTGTTAGATCATTGGCCAAAACAAGAGCTAGAATGAAATTTTGCTTTATCAAATGGACTTAATCAAATGCTACTAAGTTCTCTAAAAGAACAGTGAAGAACAGGATAACTATTTCAAAAAAAAGTTTTGAAAATAAAGTATTACAGATAAGTACATAGTATTTATATATTTGCTATGTATCTATACATATTTAGCCTATATACCCTATGAAAAATTTCCTTCTTTTAGAGCAGCAAGATAAGAGTACAGCATACATTAAAATTTTAAAAGCAACATATTCTATTGTTCACCAACAATTTCTTTTCTAGAGTGCACTTCATAAGCTAAAGGTTTAGATACAAGCCAAGATTAGAGTAAGATTATTTAACATAGTGCTTTCTGCTTACTGATTCAAAACTCCATGTGTTTACATTACTCCCACCCTATCTGTAACCACAGAATTTTGCTGATAAGATTACTCAACAGAAGACAGGCAAGAGCAACCACATCTATCACTTAAGAAATTAGAGACAAAGGGGAAAAAAAAGGACAAAGCTATCCTGACTGACTTGTGAATACCAAATAAAAAAAATAATCAGAGAAGGCAAGAGAAAGCTCTGGGCAAAGATAATCCTGGTGACCAATGTGTACTTGCTCTTAAAAGCTCCCATACTGAACTCCTGTTTCTTGCCTGAGAAGCTTTAAAACCTTGCAACTTCTTTCTAGAAGATTTAACCTTTCAGCAAACTAGATGATTGTTTTATGTAGGGATGGCAAACATCATGTCTTTTAACAGCAATAATTTTCATCCCAGAATAGTGGGCTACATGCATGTCCTGTCTTCTAAGACTTGTTATTTGCTCGTTGTGCAGTGTGGGGAAAGTGAAGTTCACAGTCATGCTTTCAAGCCTCCTGCAGCTATCCCTCAGCCATCTTGATGTCTTCAACTCTTCTGGGTCTTCGGAACATGGCAGGATACCACTCCTCTCAAACAAGCCCCTTGTCTTTTCCTGATGTATGTGAAATACCTTTGGGTGACAAAAACTTTTGCTCTTCCCATGCCATGCAGTTACTCACCCTGAAATGAAGTTTACTGAAACAAGCCCAAGACTTACCATTGCTCAGGAAGGGGCCTTCTTCTCACTCCCCACTACACAGGCTTGTGAGCACCTTTCCCCAAGCCTCAGTGCACACAGTTGAGGATATCCAGACAGAGTGAATATGAACATTTCTCCTCTCCTTTCTTTTTGTGCTTCCCTAGCGGGATTCTTACCTTATCTACTTGGAACAGACAGTCTCTTTGCCTATATTTAGACAACAGCCATGCAGAAAACCTACAAGAGAAGGGGTCAGACTTCCTCCATAAACTCCTGGTGCAACAATTAAATGGATGACTCCTGCCATTACTGAAAATCTGTTCCAGCAAAAGACAATTATTTACCAAGGGAACACACAAGCACATAAAGCAGCTTGGGGTGAAGGTGGTAAGCTCAAGGAAAGTACAAAAGTGCTAGCAGCCTTTTATGGAGGACGACTACCAATCTGGAAGCTTCCAATGCAGCCACAACATGGTTTCAGAGAGTGAATCTTTTGCTCTTCATATTTTTTTTTTGTTTCATCAGCCCAAACACTCTTGTTTCTTCTTAAGTCTCACTCTCTATTTTAGCTCTGAGCTCACAATTAACATCTGCAAACATGACACAGCAGAAATCACACCTTTGTGGTACACCGTGTACTTGTGGATGAATTTCTTTTAAAATGTTCATTTTATCTTCAAAGACAGTTGCTAATGCCATTCATTGTGATAAAATTTGATTCTTTGTACTACTTAGTTATTGTCCTGCTAAATTATAGGCAACTCCAGAATAAAGCCCTACATTTTATTTAATAGCACATCTAGACACATTCCTCAATTTCAGAGTGCAGTAATGATTTCAAGGCTGTCACAGGACAGAATTCTTTTCATTAAACTTGTGGAACTCAAGACAGCCAAATTCAGCATATGTATTCCAAAACAATGTGAAGTTTGAACTTACCTGTATTCAGAAGATATCATAAACTAACAGTATGGCAAATTGTCATGTTGTATTCCACCAGATCCAAAAAGAGAATTTAACAGGTTCCCCACTTTCTTTCCTCTTGGATTAAAGCTACCAGGCCTTACCTTTCGCTGCTGTTCTCCCCATGGTAACACTTCTGTGATCTCCCCTCTCACAATAAAAAGGCTGAAGTTGAAAGACCAGTTAATTCTTCCTTTCAGCACAACAGTTTCCTGTGGAGCAATAATACAACAAGTTAGGGGGGGAGGTTGTTGTTGGCATTTGGGTTTTCTTTTTTTGGAAAGGATGATTTTTTTTGTATGGTATATAATTATCTTGCTGGTTTTAAATTGCAAGTATTTAACAAATTATCTGTAGGAGAGTAGTGTGGAAACAATAGTTAAAAGTAGCAAAAATACCAAATGCAAACTTTCATTTCCTTGTTTTAGACAGTTCATTCTCTAATGATTTGCATTTTCTGTGGATTTCTAAAACAAAGAAAGATATAAAATGTGCTTTATTCCTTTCCATCCCCAAGAAATATTACTGAAAAATGGAAGACTCTTCATACATAACCTACTCAACCTGCCTCACTTGCACAGAGTTAAACAATCACCAACTTCAATACCTCTGGGTAAAACACATTATGTTGCACAACTATAGCTGAAGAGGGAAGAAAACACTAATGTGAAAAATCTGTACAAGGCCCCAGTGCTCAGTGATAGCCCAGCCCTATGATTTGTAACAGACTTGTAACAGCACACAGAGAAGTGTTAGGGAAATGCTAACTGCAGATAAAAGCACTGAGCCACATTCTTGTAGGGTTTGGAAACTGGAAGGGACAGATTGGTTAAACTAGTGTAAAACAGCAAAAACAAGCTTTCTTTTTTGTGTGTGTTAACTGTGATTTTCTACTCCAGCATCTAGTATTTTGAACTTAGACTGTGTTCAAGTCAAACTCATTTCTAGCATCTAGCCTTAAAGCAACAAAGCCAGCAAGTTTATTATCCTTCTCCATTAACTTTTCAAGTAAAAATGGGTAAATACATTCAAATTTCTGAATTATGTTCTTGGATAATTTCCTTTCAAGCAACTTCCATGAGGTTTAAAGCTGACATCACTGAAAACTTGAGGAGTTTTTTGAATTTAAATATGTGCATACTCCTGCCATGAATAATTTTGTCAAAGGTAACATTTTTAGAAGCTACATCTTTCCATTGTGACATAAAAGAAGTAACAGTTGAAAAGCAGGTTATCTATTTGGAATTTCTTGACTCTTCTGCTCACATGCAAAAAGAAAAAAATTAAAATACTCATATATCACATATAAAGAGAGAAGTATCATACAGCTGAGTATTTTCCTGAAACTGTGATCCTTTTCTGAAACTTCAAAGCACTATGATGATGGACTGGATGATGAAAACTTTATACAGTGCAAGAACATGGCTAAAGCTAATTAAAAGGTTTTTTAAATGCCAGTGACTGATGAGTTTATTTCACGTGTGTGTTTCTGTGAACATGTTGGACAGTTATTACAAAAACTCAAGACTGAGACTTGAAAGGAGTTATAAATAAAACTTGAGTACCACCATAAAATAAGCAGGTTTTGCTACACAATAGCATTCATAGCATAAGTGATCATCAAGATTAAGAATAGAAATCCTTTTAAGCCATCAAATAAATTTGAAATACTTTATACTTTCCCAGACTCCCCCAAAAATTCAAAGCTTTTCCACTGCAAGTAATAAATCAGGGAAGGTGATGCAGAGTCAAAGTAACTGTTTTTACAGATTACTTTAGAACAGCGAATGGTTTTTATCTTTTTGTTCCAAGTACCAGATTGCACTTGGTGCAGTAATAAAGATTCCAACCCTGCAGTGATAGTCATCAAGTTTAGCACAACCGGAGCGTCTGTGAGAACATAAAAAGGATTCCAGCTTTTCATTAGCTTGTGTTGTACCAGATAGGCTGTTTTACAGCATGCCCACCAGCCTGTTAAAAATATAAGACAACTGAAAGTTCTGAAAGAGCTGTTTGAAATGAGGCAAATCCCACTGCAGGAACACAATATATTACTGTTTCGAAGAGGTGCTACTTAGAACTCAGTTACACCTAAGGATTCAATTTAAAGCTGCTATTAAATTAGCCCATTGATTGTACTGTTTGTCACAGAAAACATTCAAGAACAGCATTTCTGAGCCCCTATCTAACAACCACTACATGTTGCTGAACCACAGCAAACTTTAAACCAATTACCTCAAACACAGGGCAGGGTCAACCTGAAACAAAGTGCAACTTCTTCTGCAGGGGCAGATGTAGGAACTATTTTGCATCACCTCACATACTTAAGTGGCAAACCCTAAGCAAGGCAGTTGTGTCCTTTGCTAACCAAGGCAGAGTCCCTTGTGTCACACTCACCGTCCCCAGCCTGGCTCAACCCACAGCACACCCAACACAGAAAAGAAGAAAACCACCAGCAAACACAGGGAAAACACCTCCAGGCACATTCTGGTAAAATTACACAGCAAGGACACATCTCAAGATTCTTGTACACGTGCCTTGGCAAGCAAGCTGAGTAAGAAAGATGGGGCTAAGAAATTAATAGAGCACCTTCTAGAAATAAAGGGAAAAATGAAACAAAACAAGGTCAGGAATATATGAACAAACAAAGAAATGCAATGGCAAGGCTGAAATGCAAAGGCATTAGAGTGCACAAAACAACAGAATGAAAACCAAAGTTATAAAGACTGAGATGAGCACAGAGGTTGTCAGTCACAGACAGAAAATGAACAAAGTATTTAAAGGACTGTCAGTACAGAATCCAGTGAGAAACCATTTGCTGCAAATTAAGGAAAAAGCAATAGGGGAAAAAAATCCACAAACCTAGGATACTATTGGATTAATCATCAAAATATCTTCAATCCAAAGAGCACTCAAAGGATATCCATACTCCTGAAATGTATTATTTACATCCCTTACATCTCAATTCATCCTGTAAACTGAGTTTTAGTCTTATCTGATTTGCATCCCTTACTTGAATTCCTTTTAAAAAAATCTGACAGAAAGCATTTATCTGCCTTTAATTCCTTACAGAAGTTTTTATTGTTAATCCCCAAATCACTTGTACTAGGCACCTCCCACTGTGCAAGCCCTTTGTCAGAAAGCATTATATTAGTAGACAAGCCTAAGTCTTTACCTTTCTGTATTGCTAGTACATAATACCAGGTGTCAAAAAACAGGGTGGAAAACATTTTTCCTGCCTCACTTTTCTCTTTCTATTTTGGAAGAATTATTCAAAGGGCATGCATTGCTGCATTTCCAAGAAGGAAGCATTCTACAGCAAATGTCAAAATTGTTCCTTCTTTTGCCTGCCATGCATCTCCATTATCCTTCTGTTTGCCAGGCATCCAAGTAAGCCAAATGTCCTGAAAAAAAATGTTTGCATATCTAGGGCTTCCCAGTGCTGGTTTATCTTGACAGCATGCCTGCTCATAAAAACACACAACAGAACTATGGAGATAAATGTAACATTTAAAAGAAGCCTATGCAAAGGGAGACTGTGGGTTCAGCCTGCATAAAGAAGATTCGGGTTTTTTTCTCAATGACTCTACATCTAAGGCAGGACAAGAGCCAGCAATTTTAGAGCCCATTAGCTTTTTTGACCCTACCAGTGGTACAAATGCAGTAACTTAGACCTCACCATTGGCATCTTCATGGGTGGGACAGTCATCAATGGGCAATCTCTGCTGGATAAGCACTGAGACTATTCTTTTACACAGATACACTGCACTGGGGAGGAATCTAACAAAACAGCCACTTGGAAGCACCAATGAAGTTCTCAGTTTTAGCTTGAAATAAAGGCAGACATTTTTCAGGCTTAATGTGAACGAGGGGTTGTATTTGCCCCTTTTTTATTCTACAAATGCTTCAAGATTAAAATTCCATATGCAAGGGTGAAAAAGAATAACACACAGTTCGAACAGCAAAACCAGTTATAGACAGAAAATAGGTACAGTGTAAGCTAAGAAATACCTCCCCTGCCAATGCTGTCATTTGTACAAGTCTTACATTTGCTGTCCCCATTAGCATTCATGCACTATTACATTTAGAACCACATGAGACATCAGGAGCAGGAGACCCTGCTCCTCTCCTCCCTGCTGTCTGCCACTGCCAGCGCTGCAGAGCCCCCAAGGAAAGGAAAGCCCTCCCCATGTGCAGCCTCCCCACAGACACAGCCCAGCAGCCACAGCCCCCACTCCGGGCTCCACACACGGGGAACGAGCACCTGCAGGCTCCAGTCACCTCCCAAACCAGTGTGACCCAACTGCATTACTTCAAAGCCATCCTTCATGAATCTGGAACATCTTTTCCTTAAACCTAATCATCTGTCTACTCATCTGTTGTCTCTTAAATAAAACCCTGCTTCATACCATTTCTAAAAGTCTTTAAGGGGCTGAAAAGAGGCAAACAAGCAGAGTAAAACTTAAAAGGATTTTTAAAATAATATACAGTATTAAATAAAATTTGCAATACTTAAAAATCATTTCCAGCAAACTGCCCAGCATATAGACTCATCCAGTATACCTGAAGACACAACAGCAAACTTCCTTATTTCTGTAATAAAGATAGTTAGTTTACCTCTCAGTGCACACTGTGCATCATTATGGAAAAGTAAGGTCTCAAAGGCTAAAGGAAGAAAAAATTGCACAAATCTATCACAACTTCAGAAAATGTAACAAAATCCTCCTATTTATAAACTCAGTATTATTTAGCATTACACATTTATTACTTTGAACCAAACATTAAAAATCAGGTATTCTTTCATTTATGCACACAAATACATAATCAGTCAGTGTTCTGACAAGAAATTTGATCCGAGTTGGAATCCATTTTAGTACACATTCTTTGTATTTAAAAAAAAGCAACCAAAAAAGTTAAATTCTTTCAAGGAAAGGAAATTAAACTTCTACATTTTCATACAGCTCAACTTCCAATAAAGTGATATATCTGAATACCTCCTCTAGTCACTAAAAGCAAAGCTAGACAGATAGACTTTAATGAAATTCACAGGCTTTCAACCCAGCAAATATTAACTAGCCATATATATCATTACAACAACTAAGCTTGAGTATTTTTTAAGTTGTTAAAGAAAGCCAGTGGGTACTTAGTGCTTTACAAATATATTTTTGTAATGTCATTTTCTTTAACATCAAGCAGAAATTCTCTGCACTTGCAAAACTGCTCGGTAAGTCAGCAGTGGTGTACTGCTCACTATTTATGAAGTGATTAGCATAAACAAACTTTTAAGCTGTCAGCAGTAAAATATTGCCTGTAAATGTTCTGCTCTCTCTCCAGGTAAGTTTACGACCTGCTTTAGAATATGAGCAACTGCAATTACAGTAAGTCATACATTTCAAGAATGCAAAACTCCCTCTAAGCTCTCAAACACTATTAAGTGTGTTATTCAGCAGAGTAAAGAATTGCATATTTTAAAAAGAAACATTAACATGGTCTAGACCAAAGATTTGTCCCAAAAAATCCTGAAACAAGAAATACTACTTATACATGAGAACATGAGAGAAGTAAGGTCTCCAAATTAATCAGCACAGCTTGTATTAATGCACAACAGAAACAATTAATGTCATGCAGATACAACATTTACTAAATTGACAGTAATTTTTAAAATTGCAGTTTAGAGCTGCTCTATGGCTACCAAGAAAAAATGAAAAAGCTTTTCTCCTCCTTCCCTCCCTCCCCATCCTGCTTTAAAAGTCAGAAGATGTGGGGTTGTAAAAACCTGAAAAAGGAAACGGTATGTGTGAAGTCAGCAGTTCAGCAAAGCGGCTGGCCATTAACAGCTTTAAATATTCCTAAAATGCCAATCTTCCCACATGAAAGGGTATTTTAACACTATATTAAAATAAATAGAAATTTTATTTATTAAAATAAATTTTAAAACATAACTTACGTTTCTATCTTAAACAAACCTGCCAGTTTTAGTAGTTTATTAGTACATATTTACAGTAGCACAAGATTTTGACAATTTGTTTAAGCATTTTGGTGAACTCAGCACACTGAAACCTCTGTGCTATTTTCTACTTCCCCCTTCAAGCCTGGAGTCCTCTTCCTGAAAACATTCATCATCATTATTCAACCTGGCTTTGTTAAAATACCTAACTCAATTTTTTTTTTCATAAAGTAAACTAATTAAATTGTGGAAAAAAACCCAGCCAAATCTGTGTGATTAGCACTAAGAGCTACATACCTGCATGAAATTGTCTCTACACTCAGATACATCTCCTGTCTTCAGCTCAGCCTCCCTTACAGAAGAGAGGTCTCAAACTATTCCTTCTGCAAGGCACTGAGCTTACTTTTAGCACACTGTAAATACAGCAGGCAAAGGAGAAAAGAAATTGCTGCTGCAAACCTAGCAAGTGCTAAAGAACTCTACACAGCTTTTCTGCACTTGTCTTCAGCAGACAAGAAGCAACAGCACCAGCAGCAGTCAGAGTGTGCAATGCATAATGGAACTAGGGAGAAAAAGACAAACAGAGGCCCAATGGCAGAAAGGGAATTTTTTACCCTTTTAGGCAACTTTGGCTTCCTCCCTTCTACACTGCCTTCACACTGGAAAAGGACTGTAAAAGCTTGGTTCAGCTATGATCCAACAGAGCTCTGTCCACACAGCACACAGCCAGCAAATTCATCCCCTAAGTCCAGATTTTTTATTTACAACGGAGTATCCAGATAAACACATCTACTCTTAGTCTGATGAAGAAATATACAGAAGTCAAATAGCATACACAATTTTTTTTATACAGAAGTCAAATAGCATACACAATTTTTTTTTTCATGGAAGGCATGGAGAAGAGCCTTGGGACATTTCTGCACAGGATCTGACTGCTGTCAGCACCCCAGGTGAAGCTTCAGAACAAAGCATTTCTCTCCTCTCGCTTCTACTTAACACAGCAGCAACACACTTCTGCTATTATCCTCTTCTAGTGCATAAAATACCTGTTTCTGTCTCCCTCTTGAGAATCCAAACAACATAATGCTGACTGGGACTCCCTGCCACTATATATTAACAAAGACACAATTTGCCTCAACTCATTTTTCTGCTGCTGCAACACTCCATGGTGTAGCCTGGCTCATGGAATGGAATAACTACACTGATCCCACACACTGGTATCCAGTTAGGGAATAAAACCAAACCAACCAGAACTAAACAACCCTCCAGCAATTTCCTGATAGCTCCTCTGTTGAGACAATGCTTCTGCAGAAAAAAAACCCAGAGAGCTGCTTGCAGTTTCCAGGCACACACACTGGACTCACCTGTTGCTGGTGCTCATAGCTGTGCTATCTCCCCAACTCAAAAGTCCCCTCACACACGGGATCTTCGTGCAAATGCCACCAAAAATATTTGTCCATCTATTGAACAAACATGATTACTGAATCACAGAATATTGTGAGGTGAAATGGACCCACAAGGATCATCAAGGTCCAACTCCTGTCCCTGGACAGGACAACCCCAAGAATCACACCAAATGCCATTCCAAAGGACCATTCAGTGCTGCTAGACATTTCTGCAGCTAACAAAGCACTAACAGGTCATAAAAGACATAACAACTCCTAAACGCTCAAAGGACTAGACAGCTGCAAATACTTGGCTGTACTATTTGCTTCACTCTTCAAACACAGAAGACAACTAAAGACTAAAAGCATCAGGAAATTTTGCAGCAAATCTGTATCTTTCTTCCCACTTTCTATGACAACTTTCCAATTGTATTAAAAAAAACAACACAGAGGTGAAGCAAGCCACAACAGGGCAATCTCCTCCACCTCTTCCTCAGCGTGGCAGCACATCTGTCACTGGTTGTATGTGGCTCAGGCCCAGGACAGTGGCAGAATATCTCCCCTTCTTGCCCCTTTCTGAAGGCAATCCCCCCTCTTTCCTCCACTTAGGGCTTACACCATTGAGAACTAGAAATATTCAGACTACACAGTATTTTCCTACAAGCTGAAAAATAATTACAAACCATATTCAGAGTTTTCCATCTAACCATAACACTGCTTATTTTGGGATTAAAACCAGTTCATATCATCTGACCTTCCCAAAGAAACATTGTCTGCCTCTTTACAGTGCTCCAGTGCAGGGTGCACACACAAGAGATTTGGTAGGGGAAGTGCCATCAAACATGCAGCAGCCCTTTTAATCTCTGAGCCCCTGACAGACATTAGTGACAATAAAGAGTTCCACCAAATTTAGCAGCTCTGATACCCTTTCACATTCCTCCATGCACAAGACTCACTTTTACAAACTGCCCTTTTTAAGTGGGCTTTTAAAAGTGCCCCACAAACTGCACTCCTTCCACTGAACCTGCCTGTATTAATCTCTGCTAGATTCCACACAGTACATAAATAATGGTACATGCTCCATTTTAGGCATGCACCTCATTAAAATGGTGCTACTCTCTTACAGGCTTTATAAACTTCAGCTGCTCCCTGCACTAATGTATGGTAGAGGATGAAAGGCTCAACCTCCTCTTCGCCCTGCTAAAAGGAGTCTCGTGTTACCTTGAGAAGACAACTGACTTAGATTTCCATCAAAGTTCATCCCTTTTATGAAAATTGATGGAAAGGAAAATGATGGAATTCCCTCGGTATCTTAAATAGAATTTGACCTGATTTGTGAAGTGGAAGGCCAAGAATAAAATTATCTAAACAGCACATCTACCTTTAATACAATATTTTACTTGGGTTTAGATGACAACATACAAATATTAAGACTATAAACCACTTATGGGTTAAAAAAAACCAACAAACAGTAATCAGTCCAAAACACTGCTCATGCTTAAACTGGATACAACATTATTCTTAAAAAGCCACAAAAGAAAATGTACTTTAGGATTAGTCTGGACATAGGATATCTAAACAGTATCCTACCTGAGAAGCAGAAAGGCTATCACCCTGCTATAACACATGAAAGAGCACTAAAATTCTGCTAAAGGTGTAGTATTTCAGAAATACTTTGATATTAGGCTCTGCAAGAAATTCAGAAGAGCAGGAAGAGAGCACACATAAGAATCACGACAAGCACAGCATCAGTATTGCAGCAGCTCGGATCCAAACTGCTCAACCACTGCCCAGAAAGCAAGCACTGTGGTTGAAGTATGAACCAGTCTTGAAAGAAGACTGCTGAAACAAAAGAGACATGGAACTTAACATCACAAAGAAGAAATCCGTACTTCATTTAGATCCAAGATAAGAAAATAATGAATTTTTGTTCCTATCCAAAAGACATAGAAACTAAAGCTCTTACTTTTTCTGACAGGGATCTTGGGCAGAGAGCTGCTAAGGGCACGTCCCCAGCACATCCCTGCAGACACACAGTGCTAAGGGTGTAACACATTACAGACCCTTTACAAATGGCTTCATTGTGTGCACTTATGCCAAATGTCCATTGTATACAAAAGAAACTATCAGAGCAAGCCCAAATAAATAAATGTTATAACTTGGGTAACAGAGACAGCTGCTGCTTCCTGAATGGTTATGAGGCAGCTCCTGACCTTCCTCCAGACCCACACCATTACTGACCAAGCAGGGGGACTAATAAGGACGAGATAAAAGCACCTCTGATGGTCAGCACCATTTATGCACCACTCACTCTTTGTGTAGAGATCTGCCACAGATAAAAGGGGAGCCTGCTCACTGTTGGCTCAGGTACCTGAAGCCACCCTTCCCATCCCAAATGACAGCAACCTACTTGAAGAGATCACAGATACAGAACACAAGTTTTTGGCAATGTGCTCAGTTTACAGAAACACACCTGGACTGAGCAGGGGACTCACCAAATGATCTTTGCTGCTCCCAGGAGCGAGGCAGCATTGCTGCTCCACGGCCAGCACTGCAGCAGGAGCTGGGGGCACACCCTCAGCCCTCACTGCCCACACACAGCAAGCCAGCCAGCAGGTGCATGAGGGTACAAAAAAAGTACAAAGAAGCATACTCTTAAAAAGCCCTACAGTTCACTTAAGTACTCAACTGCCTCACTTCTCAGTGACTTTACCTCAAACAAATTAATTGCCCCTCCACATGGACACTGTAAGGGAAAGCTGCTTACA
Organism: Zonotrichia leucophrys gambelii; assembly: GCF_028769735.1. NCBI lineage: Eukaryota > Metazoa > Chordata > Aves > Passeriformes > Passerellidae > Zonotrichia > Zonotrichia leucophrys. The sequence goes on along the minus strand of NC_088169.1, from coordinate 16,779,023 downwards.
CACACGTGATCAGTCATCATTACAATGCAAAAATAAACTTAACTGCATATAACTAATATTAAAGCTTCCTAACACTTAATTATAGAGCAGTTGGACCTTACAAGAAATCTCCAAAGAAGATGTACAAATTTTCTAGGAAAAGCACCCTCATATACCAAAAGCACAAATCACAGTAAAAAAGGATTATTCATCAAATTGTATTTATTCACAAATGTTCTGGAACTTTAAATTTAACATTTCCATTGCTCCTTATTTACCCACTGCTCTATTACACTTTGACAATTTTATATGGGCTTTTCTGGCCCTTCCCACACGCCAGAAAAATCTCATTCTGAGCAATTTATGTTGCATGTCTTACACTTTCAAGAATACAAACGGTATAGTCCTTTACATTTAAGATTTTAATCTCTGAAAAAAGCAATCAGCACTAAGGCTGGGTGCCTAAGGCTATTTCTTTCAAATGGGAATGAACAGAACTTTAAATTCCCTGTAGATGTGGAGCTCACAAAATTAGTTAACAACCTCCCTTGTCTAGACTCCTTGAAGCAGTGTCCCAGTCCCTACCTGTAATTTCTTCTATATTTACACTTAAAAATATCACAATAGACTGTCAAATGGTATTTCTAAAGATTTCCTTAAAACATGAAAAGAATACCTATGTATTTCACTCACTCTTGTTTGAGGCAGATGTATCCAGACAAATAAGAAAGCCAGCTGCAGTGTCCTGAACAGTTAATGACAAATGTCATTTCCTGTTAGTGACACTGTTTAGTGGCAGTGGACAATTGCTGAAGACTTCATTTGTCCCTGCACATTCACTCAGCAAAGGGAGTAAACAGGACTCACTCACAACTCACGATCCCACTGGAATATCAAGAAAACAGAAATAGACACCTATGCCACAGGCACAAGCAGCTTTGTTTGCTTAGTGTTTCCTCACATTCTCTCAAGTAAAGCTGCACTTTAGCACAAATTTTAGACAGGTAATGGAATCAAAACTTTCCCAGTAGTAAAAATTTCACACTAGCAAAATGCCTCTTTTGAACTCGAGCAGCTATTCAGAAAACAATGCCGCTGCCTTACGAGCACACTGTCTGGTCACAACAACAGCACTCACAGCAAAGGGGGAAAAAGCATCTGTACATTTAATGTAGAACACACAAAGTCAAGAGAAAAACATGTTAAACTACTGCCATTACTTGTTTCCTAAAATTCCTACATCAAGACTTACATATGTCTGAATGTTGAGAACAATCTAGTTATGATCTCATATCTACATGGCCTCTAATTGTTGTGAAAGCATTTATGCTTTTACTACAGTACATCATGAAAAGCCAACATTTGTTTTCGCTGAATCTGAACATTACCACAAGAATATAAAATACCAAGCAACTTGAAAGATATCACACAAATACTGCTACTTATTTACATCAAATAGAAAAACAGAGCATCGACTCCATCAACTGAGTTTCAAACAAAATTAGTAAACTCTATTTTCACATTCAATACCAGACCATGTTAAAGTTAAAAGCCATCTAAACACTTCCCGGTCTCAACCTCTGTTTCACCATGCACTGTTTCCTGCAGCTTCCCACTTGCATCACTGCACAACTTCCCAAATAAATGCTAACAGAAGGGTCTCCAATGCACTTCTTTACATCAGATCAAGCAATATCATCCTTAAATAGTACTTACATTTTATGGTACCCTAAGGGAGAAAATCAGCTGCCCCTGCCCCCAAAGCACAGCCTGGCTGTACAAAGAGTTTCTGTGGACACACTGTAAGTGCAAAGGCTCACATGAGCTGTGGGTTGCTGTGGCCTGAGCAGCACGGGATGGTGGCCCGTGGAGAGCTGGTAGAGCACAATGCATTCCCTCCCCTATTTGCTCTGTAACGTTAACGGGACAGCCCAAACCCCAAGGGTAACACAGCAAACACCTCCCTGCAGCACCGCTCCCATCTGCACCAGGGCTGCAGTCATTACTGACCCTGCACGACTGCCTCACCAACTGCTTTGCTCTGCCGCTTCCAAAGTGTAAGGTCAAGCAGGAATGATCTTAAAATCCAAAGGTTTAAGATTGTTAGTCTGTATTATAAAAAATTCAAAACCAAACTTGAAGAGCTGTTTACAAGTCAGACACAGCATGCTCTGAAAACCTACTGTCATATCTACAGAATCTATGTTTTTTAAATTTTAATCACCTTGTCTACGTTAGTTAGGATATGCATGAGTCACAAGAAAAGTTTACATTACCAGAACCCAATAAAATATCAGTATTTCCCATTTTCATTAAACTTTTTAGGTCTTAGAATTATTTTTTGCTATCTCTTATAGTCTAACTCATCAGTGAGAAACAGCAAATTACTGCAGGAAAAGACTTCAACTTTAAATTTTATTAACAGTTAAAGCATGCTTTCACACCTAAAGAATAATTCAGCATAAAATCCAACTTGAATATTGATACACACTACAGCACTGTAACGTGTTTGTAGGTGAGCCTAGCTAACGAGAACAATGACACACAATACGGCAATAGAACTTTCCATACTTGAACTACTTTCTTTGAACCATCAAAAATTATGACTCCCCGTGCAAGATACCCTCTCTAAGTCGACAATCAATATATGCCACACACGCAGTTTAACTGTAAAGCAAACGGGAACAGTGCCGCAGTGCATCGCAACCCGACAAGTGCCCCACAACAGGCCACGTCTGGCACCGCGCAGTCCTCAAGCGGCACCCCCAGCCGCCTTACCCAACACAAGCGAGCGATCGGAATTCAATGATTTTTAACAGGAACCCGGCTGTTCTGGTCCACGCCCGTTCCCCAGTCCCTCGCAGCCTCGGCGGTCGGGCAGGGACGATCGGGCGCAGCCCCCACCGGGAAGACGGGGAGCCCCCGCCGCCACCGCGGGGGAGGCAGCGGGGCCGCCCCGGCCAGGGGAGGCGTGTCCTGCTCGGGCTCCTGTCAAACGCCGCCGGCCCCGCTGTTCGTCCCGGAGGCACCGGCGGCTCGGGGACCTCCCGTGCCGCCCTTGCCCACCGGAGCTGCTGCTACCGGGAGTCGCGGCCACCCCCGGACAGAGAGAGGCACGCTGTTAGCGCCGGCAGACAGAGCCGCTCGCTCCTCTCACCCTTGCAGCTGCGCTCGGACTCGGCCACCCGCGGGTCCCCGCGGGCGGGGTCGGCAGGACCCGCCGCACTCTTAGTTCAGCCCGCAGAAGGAGGGGAGCGGCGCTGGGGCATGGGGCAGCCCCGGTCAGACCCGGTGCCGCCTCCAGCGCAATGTTGTTGCCGAGGAGGGGAACCCGGGACCGGGGCGCCCGGCGGCCACGGCGGGCGGAGGCTGCGGCGCGAGCCCTAGGAGGGGGCGCGACGTCCGCCTCGCTTCCCTTTCTCTCTCCGCTTCTCCCTCCCCCTGCCCGCCACCGCGGGGAGCGGGAAACGCCGCGGCCGCCACTCACCGGGCGGGCGGGACGCGGGTCCGCGGCGTCCTGTCAAGCAGCTCCTGCCGCCGCCCGCCTCACGCCGCCGCCATGTTCCGGGGGCACCGCGCATGCCCGGCAGCGGCACCGGGGGCGCGGGGCCTCTCCCCCCGCCGTCCCCCTTCCGCCCGCCGCGGCGGGGGCGGCTCCGCTCGGGGCTGCGCGACCCGCGGGCATCCCGAGACACCGGCATCCCCTGACGGCCGGAATCCCCAATCCCCGCACTGCCCGCCATCCCCGCCTGCATCTCCTCATGGCCGCCATCCCCGCAACCCCCTGGCATCCCCGCACGCCCGGCATCCCCTCACACCCGGCATCCCCGCGCCGTCAGAATCCCGCGCTGTGCCCGGACCTGCGGCGGGAGGGGTTGGCGGGGGCTGCTGCGCCCGGGGAACGGGAGCCCCTTGCGAGGGGTGAAAGGAGCCCTTGGCAGGTGTTTTTGTAGGAGACACGGGTGTGAGCAGTGAACGCCTGGAGAAGGGGTGAGGGATCGGTGGCAGGGGCTCTGAGGGGAAACTGAGGCGGCAGGGGCTCTGAGGGAAGCTGGGGCGGCAGGGGCTCTGAGGGAAGTCTGAGGCGGGCGGGGGCTCTGAGGGAAGTCTGAGGCGGGCGGGGGCTCTGAGGGAAGTCTGAGGCGGCGGGGGCTCTGAGGGAAGCTGAGGCGGCGGGGACTCTGAGGGGAGCCTGAGGCGGCGGAGGCTCTGAGGGAAACTGAGGCGGCCGGTGCCGAGCGCGGCAGCTGCGGCGCGGTGGTGCCGGCACCGCCAGCGTACACGTGGTGAATCGTGCCCTGCATTGAACGTGCAAGAGTGATCACGGAATATAATTATATATCACCGCTTATAACGGGTAATAATGAATGTTATAATCGGTGCATAGCCACTTGGGAAATATCGCATAATTATTTTACAGACATCTAAGCTTATAAGTACTGTATAATGGGAAGAGCTTTTCCTTGGCTTTTTGGGAGCATGCATTCCGATTTTATAAGCTTTGGGTGTTTTAATTCAGACCCCAAGAGGCGAGTAGGCATAAGCATAGCTGGTAAAAAATCATACTTTAAATGCTACCGGCATCCAGAGGAGTTTGTGCCCAATTTTCATCTTCGGTGTTCAACATCACTTGGAAGTGAAATTTTAAATGCGAAGTTATGCAAAAGTCATCAGAGTGAGATTCTATGAGTTCTTTTAATGAAAAAAAAAACCAAACCACAGAAAAGAAACCCCAAATATTTACCCAACCCTCCTCACACTCTTCTGTATGACAATGAAATTAATACAGCCCGCTTTAGTATCCTGCATATACTGCAAGTTATTACTAACTATTTTAAGCACTCTCATAAGCAGTAAATGGATCTTTAGAAACAAGGAAAATGAGTCCTTGACATAATTATAAATATTTAATATTAAGACAACATTAAAGAAAGAAGTAAAAATATGCTAATCCAAGTAATTAAAATACACAAGAGTAAGAAATACTGAAAGACGCTTACAGAAAGCCTTTATAGTGAAATGTGTTATGCTCATCACCAATGCAGATGAATGCTGCTTTTAATTCGAAATATTTTCCCCTTTTTGTAATATTGGACTTTTGCAGGAAAATGAGAGATTATGTTCATTGTAATGATGGACACAAAAACATGCCAAGTGTCAAAGAATAAGTCCCTGTGAGACACAGAGGAAATGAAAACATATTTTAAAGCTATTCTTTAAAGCCAAGCCAGTGCTAGATACAACATCTGAGGGATCTGTTCCCTGGGAGGCAGTGGGACACCGTATCTCGGTTTCTACAGCTGTTGTTGCAGAACAACATGAACTGGTGCAGTCCTATACCAGCTCGTAATTGTCCCTGGAGGCTGAAATCAGGAAGCCCAGCCAACAATAATCCTGCTTCTTAGATCCCTGATGTGATGAAGCAGAATAAACAATAGTCATAAGAATAAATGTCTACAAGATACATCATCAATGAAAAGAGCAGAATAGAAGAAAACTTTTAACTCCTTCTTCTAATCCAGGAATGGATTTATAATGCCTTCACATGTGTCCTTCACCTCCAAGCTATAGCTGATGTAAAACAAAAAAATTCTTTACAGGATTATTGGAAAAGGAAGAAGAAATCCTGACTGCTTCTATTTTCCAGTAGAATGATGACCTTGTTTTCTGGTGACTCGCCCATCATCTTTCATTTTCTTTTGTAGGTACTTGACTGAAATACTTGGGTCAGAAAAAAGCAGTCATTTTTTTAAAGTTCTCAGTGTTCTTCACAAAGAGGGAGATAACACATTCATCTGTATGTACATATAAGTATGTATGTGTACATATGTATGTGTACATATGTCTGTATATGTATACATATATAAATGTATGGCTTCACAGTTTTTTGCAGGGAGATTCTGTGATTTTAGAAGAAAGCAAAAACATCAAAAGACACCAAAAAATACATTATATGGAGGCGGGTTCCCATGAACTCCTACAAGTGAACTCCTACAAGTTAAAATCCAACATGATGTTCTGGGAAGTTGATGCAGGCAAAAAAAAAGAAGTTTAAGAACTGGCACTTCCCCAAAGAAATAACACTAGGAGTATAAGTAAATGAACTCTCCATGAAGAAAATGCACCCGGCAGAGTAAAATATGCCTGGCTGTCACAAGCTCCTCCTGAGCATTTCTCAGATAGGAATGAAGCTCCAGAAAAGAGAATTTGGGTCAGATTACTTGGAGGAGCTACAAAAGCATAGCCTGATCATGCAGGGATAAAGTAAGAAAAGGCAGCAGAAAATGAGACACAACTAGTAAGGGACATTTGGGGTAACATGAAATAATTTTAAGTATGCTACCAGGCATGGAAAAGAATCAAGCAAATGATTATGCCCCTATCAGGCAGAACTGGTAAGTTTTTAATAGACAACACTGGGAAAGTCAAGCTTTTTAATATTTTTGTATCTAATTTTTGCTTTTATACATATATATATATATCTCTCAGGCATTATTGATAATTGGGAAAAAAGACATTTCAAATTTGACAATCAAAGAACCAAGTGAAAAATTATTCAAACACAATTTGCTGCTTTTCCATCACCTGAATTTAAAGGGCTGCATGATGAAAACTAATGGTTATCATTGATAATTTAGAGTGAATGAATATTACAGGACAGAAGGGGAGAAACTGTATTGTTGAGAGAGAGAGAGAGACAGAAAGAAAGAAAGAAAGAAAGAAAGAAAGAAAGAAAGAAAGAAAGAAAGAAAGAAAGAAAGAAAGAAAGAAAGAAAGAAAGAAAGAAAGAAAGAAAGAAAGAAAGAAAGAAAGAAAGAAAGAAAGAAAGAAAGAAAGAAAGAAAGAAAGAAAGAAGGAAAGAAAGAAAGAGAGAAAGAGAGAAAGAAAGAAAGAAAGAAGAAAAGAAAGAAAGAAAGAAAGAAAGAAAGAAAGAAAGAAAGAAAGAAAGAAAGAAAGAAAGAAAGAAAGAAAGAAAGAAAGAAAGAAAGAAAGAAAGAAAGAAAGAAAGAAAGAAAGAAAGAGTGAGTTATTACATACCAATCTGTTTGACCTCAGTACACAGCAAAGATACTGGAGCAAGTAAACAAGCTATCTTTAAGCAGTTGTAACACAACAAGTAACAGCCAACACAGCTTTGTCAAGAACAAAAGATGTCAAATCTAATCTCTCCTGCAACAAAGTAAGAGGGATCATCAGCAGAGGAGAAACATTGAAGGTCATGTTGAATGTCACTTTAGTAAGATTTTTGACATGGTTTCATATGATATTCTTCCAGCAAGCAAGGAAAACAATGTAGAAGAAGTTATTTAGGGAGCTCATACAAGCGGCTCGTTATCAGAAGGATGTTAATGAACTCAGTGATGGTTCAGAAAACATGTTTACATTACTAGAGATTATACCAAACTGAGAGTCCTTCGAATGCTGGAGGACAGATGTTGGGTTTAGAAGGATTTTCGCACACTAGTGGTTTGGTTTGGGAAAAGGAGGGTTCTATTCAACGGGGATAAGTGCCTGCTACTGGGTGGCAGCAGGTGCGATCAGCTATACAAACAGGAAAGGCGGAACTACTGGGTGTTCTGCAGGGAAAAAAGCTGCAATTATGTGACCAAAAACCCAAAAAAAGTTCTGTTTTTATGTGAATCACAATCTATGAAAAAGGGATAATGTCACAGAGCTGCAATGAGAAAGTTAAACCACATAAAACAATACAGAAAAAGGATGGACTCTTTGTGAAACACCCTTATTTACATGGCCCTAGGAAAACTTAGTAGCCATGATCTGTTTGGTTCAGTAAATATGTGGCTCATAGAAAGAGCAGAAAAAACAATCTGAATTATCAGGTATCTATAAACATTACTTAGAAGAAAATTTTTAAAAAAACCCACAACGTGGAATTTACGTTGAAGGGAGAAAGTAAAAGGAGGAGAAACATACATATCTTTGCAGTACTGATATATGCAAGTGCTGTAAAGATAAAAGGATTAATTCACTTTCCAGTTCCATAGTGGATGGATCAAGGTTTAAAACAAAGCAAGATTAAAAAATAAAAATTATAAGGATAGCAAGAAGATTGGCTGGGTGTTTGTGCAGCCACCAACCTCAGACTTTATGAGAAGAGCTTGCGCCACCGTTCAGAACTGGCACGGGCAGATTGGCCCTCAGGCAGAGAGTGGACTCAGCCACCTTCCATGGTACCTGATAACAACATGATTCAATGAATGTAAGCTTTCTTGAAGGCCACTGAAAATATCAGCTTCCTCAGAGAAGGGATTTTATTGTTTCTGCAAAATGCATGCCACTGTCTTCCAAAAATAAATTATTTCTATAAGAATTTTAAACTGCTTTTCTATTTTCTGAGTCCTCCTCCTTTCAAGCTGTCACAATATGATTATGTGACTAAGTGTATCAAAGATATCTGAGAGGATATACACTTTCGCTAGCTGAAGAAAGCTGCAATTTAGACCTAAAGAGGTCTGCCTTAGCATTCAGTTGTGTGAATTCAACAGATACTGTAGATTTTTATCCTACAGCAAATTAACATTTTGTTCTTTCTCAAGAACGAAGTTTGCCTTTTCCAGAACAGCCTCAGAAGTCCTTCAGGGCCTGAAGTGTGACAATGACATATGCTTTTAATAACATCTTCTTTAATGTTTCTTTTCCTTTTCTGCTGGCTTATAGAAAATGCCATCACCTCCTTCACAATTTTTAAACTGTGTAGATTAAGAGCGGGAATAATTTCAGATGACAAGTGTAAAGAACGCTCACTGTGACTAGAGTAAGTAAAAACATTCAGGCCTTCTAAAGCAGTTTCATTTAATGCTATAATATTACAGTATATACATGAGGTGTTTAGACATGCATGTACGAACTGGTAGCCCCGAAAGAAAAGGAGTAATGTTACTTTCATTTGCATAGCTGCAAACCTGAAAATAACTTCTCTGAGGTACAAGAAGTTCACAGAAATAAGTGGGAATGGAATATTCACCACACAACTTGTTAAAATATTTGACTGTGTTAGTTAAAAATTGATTTTTAAAGGAAAAGCAGTGAGAAACCAATTTCCTGTAAGAGAGACCTAAACTATGGCTAATCTTTTGCCACTGAATGAATAGTGATTAAAATTGCCCCAGCAAGGGAAAACAGATTTTTTTTTCTGTATTATTTTAAGTGAGTGCTTCCTGCACAATGACAAACAACAAGAAAAAAATGTTTACTCCCAAAATCTTGTGGGCAAAACCATGTAATAGATTTGTAATACCAAAAAAGACAAAATTTTAAGCAGTAGGTTTTTTTCTATAGCTGAAATATAAGAATCCTGAACATGTTCATAAACTGACAAAGTAAAACCAGTTTTTACATGGAAATTATTTGTTTCAGTATTTCTAAATACCTCATTTGACCCTTTCTTTGCTTTGATATAAATTGCATTGTGTTTGAATTAAAATTATGCAAATCCAATGTTTTCAGTACTTCTAGTTCTAGCTATCTCATTTTGAGAGTTAAAATACCAACCTTGTATTGTGGTTTGGTTTTTTTAATCCAGGAAAGGCAGAAAAAGAATCCCTCTACTGGAGACAATTTCAGTGAATCCAAACTACTTGTGTAAATGTAGTAGGAATCTTCCCAGCTAGGCTTAAAGAAATTAATAAAAAAGGAGAAAGCATTTTATGAAATAGATTTAAACATGGGATTTCAAATAAAGCAACAGCACTAGGGAACAAAACTGTTACTTCTGGGTCATAATAACCCAGGTCAGTGATTTGTATTAGAGGTCCAAATGCAAAAGCTCTAATAAACATTCTGCCACCAATCCTGATATGTCATCAAATATTTTTGCAATGCACTTGACTCAAATTCCAATTTATTTTGCAATAGTAAAAATTAATGATTAATTATTGTCATTCAGTTGGCACACTCCACAGAACAGCATAGAAGGTAGCATAAGTTTTATCTTAATGCCATTGATTTCTCTGGATGCCTAGGTAAGAATTAATTTCTCCAAGGTGTACTACAAGTGTCATCCAACAGGAGAGTAATAAATGTTTGAGCTTTTATAATTACCAGAGAGGAACTATTCTGGCTCCAGGTTCATATTTTGGCAAACAAAAGCAAAGTCTCCTTTAATGTGCTGACATTTCTCCTTTGGATGCTCTTTGAAAGTAGAAAGGAAATTCAATTAAAATAGAGCACCCTCATCACTAAGAGTGAGAGCAAACAAGATGAAGTGCTAATAATCCCTACCCGTGAATTCAGCAGCTGCTGCAAAGCCTGCCATCTCCCTGCTGCTGGGGCTTATCCAGCTGTCTGGGGACATCACTGCCCCACTCAGTCCCGCACAAAAAAAAATTCCAGCTCTTCTGGCTGTGAGAAAGTTTGAGAAAATGAAACATTTAGGCAAATGCATTGTTGTCTCCCAATATTTTTAGGTAACCTGGCAGAGGCATACAGATACACATAAGGCAGGGGTTTCTCTCAAATGTAGCCTCTGGACCCCATGGTGCCACAACTTCCAAATCCAGTCCAGTTTCTGTGATGCTACTGAACCAAGCACTTCTGCCATGGATTTGCCAGTTACTGCTGTCAGCTCCCTGCCAGCGCATGCTGCCAGCCCATGCTGTGCCCCTTGGCTCTGTGGATGGTGGGGCAGGCAGGAGGAGGCCAGGAGCAAGCAGGGCAGCAAGGTGGAGCCCAGCTGGCTAGTGAGAGGAGGGAGTGGGCTATCAGCTGGATTTAGCACTGGCTGGCCACCACTTGGGCTGCCTTTGGGGCAGGGTGGCAGCTGTGACCTGCTGGAGCCACTGCCCTGCTTGGAACAGGATCTCAAATCCACAATCAAATGAATCAGCTCTCTGAGTGATGGGTGTGTAAATCCTTGCTTGGGCTACACCCTGTGCTGAGCGTGCCCTGGGAGAAATGGAGGTGACAGGGAGTGCCATGCGTGGGCAAAGGGCTAACTGCTAAATGAATGTGCTGCATAAGAATCAAACCATAAAGGTGCTTTCTTTGAAGCCAAGAGTATCAGGATGTTTGAGCCAGGTTGCTATCTCTTTCAATTAGTACACTAAAACCAAAAGAAGAATTAACTAATAAAAACACCATTAAAACATTCTTGAAAGTTTAATTTCAAGTCATGCATTGTTTGGCTTGATGTGACCAACCATGTACTCCCTGAGAGGCCACCACAGGCATGAATAATATGACAAATGCCATGCTTTGTGTGAACAGCACTTATTTCCATTTCAGTGCAATGAAACCTGAGATGCCAGAGTGGTTAATCCTGTTTAGTGCTACTGCCAAGTCAGGGATCTGTCAGCATTATGTTTTCAAATGATGACAGAGGCAGTTTTCTTGCAGCTCTCAGCTTGCAAGCTCACAAATGCCAGCGACTTCTGCTTTCCTTAAAACACTATTCCTTGTGAACAGAATACCTTGGTTTAAATAGGTACTTAAATTGCTATTTCATTTATTCAGCTTCTAATAATTTATTTCTTCATTTATTTATGGCAGAGTGTACTTGGCTTTATTAAGAATAGATGCTTCTTCCCCTCAACATCCACCTTCAGAGCAACATGAGCACTGGTAGTATGCAGGGGTCTCTGCCAAGCACAACTTTTCTCAGCTTTCCACCAAGTGCAGAAGACCCCAGGAGGAGCCTTGCTGCTGGAGAGTGTTAAGGGAGGGAGAGGGGGGCCGGTGGCCAGAGAAAGGGGGTCGGACAAAGGCCACGAGCAGCAGCTGCTAACACCTCTGTCTTTGCCTTTCTGCAAGGAAAGAGTGGTCATCTCCTGTCACCCATCCCTGTCCTAATAATAGATGACCCCAGATCAACACTAAATAGAGCTAATGGGATTTTATTTTCTCTGTGTCAAAACATTACCTTTAACTATTTAGAACAAATACATAGGTTTTTAGTCTAATAAATGATGTTATGGCAGTTGAAATATTTTATACAAAGATACAAAAATAATGTACTTTTCCTTTCTCATAGAAATACCACCTTACCTTCAGCTTTCAATCTTTAGGTGAAAAAATGAAGCATTTCAACTCTTTGTTAGCTTTCAATTTTAACAGCATTTTTGTATATGTTACTTTTTTGAAAAAGTATATAAATGTTCTTTATTAAAAATATGAAGATAAAAGAAGAGGGTAGAAACAGCAAGAAAATGCCAGAAAAGCCCTATACACCATTTCTGTTCTACCTCCAGATTGTAGGTTGAGGAATCAGAGGGAGAGTTGTTGAAACAAGGATGAGGTGAAGGACAAGTCCTCAGGTTAAACAGTACATTCAGAGAGTTTTAAAATAAATCATGGAACTGCTGAAATAATACACACTCAGGCAGACAAAGAGATACTTCTCAGGAACTTGTTAGGAATACTTTCTCTGCCTCAACCACAACAAAGGGTCAAAGATGCTCATGGTCCCTAAGGCAAATCCTAAGGCCACACTTAGGAAGCATCTGCATAGAAGGATCTTTATCAAGAAAGGTGTCTGTAAACAACACTGAAAATAATTCTTATAATATTCAAGCACTATTTAAATCAGAGTTATATTTTCTATTGTGTTTTATTTTGTTCTCTCCATCTCAAAAAATGCAAACAAAATTATTACAAAAATGGATGATGAAACAAATTAGAAATTCTCTTGAGACTTTTATGCAAGGAGAGACTATATATGGGGCTGTTTAATGTAGACATGAGTGAAGGGCAATAAATAAATACTTTCAAAAAAGAAAAATAGAAATAATGTAAACTCACAGACAAACATAAGAATGTGCACTTAACTTGAATGTCAGAAAATGTGATGAGCTAAAATAGAAAAACCTGTGAAACTCCTTAACACAATATAACATTGCTGTTACCAACAGCTAACAGGATATCACAAAGAGATAGAACTGTAAAGGTTAAAGTACTTCTGACTGTCTTATGATGATAATAATAGAGATAATTTTAAATAGAGAGCATCCCTTTGGGTTTTGCTTTTGTAGCTGACAGATGCTGAGGGTAAGACAGAAAACTCTTTTTTTTTTGCTTGTAACAATTGCTTGTACTTTTTATACAATCATTTATGTTGTCAGTTTCAGAGAAAAATAATGGGACTTCATAAATCTCTGTTTCCTTTCCAAAAATTCCTTTGTTCTTAAAAATGAAAATCTGTCATGACCAAAATACCAGCTGAGCAGGACACAGGGAAGAAGAATCATGTTTCTAATGGAAACACCAGAGATGTAAAGAAAATGCATTGCATAAGAAGTAAGACATCAAATATGGGAATTATCAGAACATAATGGTTTTTTATTCTAGTAGTTCTTTTTTTTTTTGCCAGGGATGTAAGTTCTTAAACACTTGGCATTAAAAGCTTTTTCTTTACTCTAATGTTTATACATTTATTGTTGTTCAGCTTCTTGTGAGGTTATTCCCAAAGTAACTCCACAAAGTAGGCTCTAATGGAAAAATTCTCATGCCTTCAAAGAAAAGAGGATATGAGCACAGAGTCAAAACCCTCTCAAACTAAACCCTCTATGCTTGCAGCCAGTCGCTAGTGCAGAGGTTGATGCTCCTATCACAAACACATTGTTTCTACTCATGCAATAAGGATCCTTGAGCTGCTGACTTAAGTGCATTCTCCTCTCCTTGAGAGAATTCTTTACAGCAGGATACTGCTGCTGTCTGGGACAGCAGCAGTGCTGTATAGATATGTACGTACCAGCTATATATACACACAATATAAGACATATATATATATACACACACACAATATAACAATATGTAAAGTACATCTAAAACTGGAGGGAGCTGCAAGAGATCCGAATTAGGAATGGATGGAAGGTAAAATGGAAACTGAGAAATGGAGAAAGTGTGACATGAGCACATTGTGTAAACTGGTATGAAATAAGGTACTAGTTTCTGCAGTGCTAAATCTGCTCCACTCCTGGTGATTTACCTGATGTGTGCAGCCCATTGAAGGATGCTGGCCATTTTTGCCTGCTATGGCAAATCTGTGTGAGCTGTACAAGTAGTCAAAGCACCCCTTAACTGTCACTACCTTCTGGGCTGCCCTCTTCTCTCCAGATGGAACTTCCAAGCATGATTTGGGCCCACTGATATGGCAATTCTTTGTGTATACAGGTGGAGTTTTGCCCATTACCTGTTTAAAGGACCCCAGGAGGAATGTGAAGCATTAGCCCCTTGGCCACAGGCTGGCCAGAAATGCATCAGCCTCATCAGTCTTGCCAGCAATCTGTGTAAAACAGTCTGAGCAGGAGTTGAGCATGTCTGAACACAGTCTGGAGATTTTTGTGCTAGGAATTGTCTAGTCCAGGGAAGAGGCAGGGTAATGGAGGGGTTCCTGTAAGTGAAGTGGCAGGTGTGATCCTATACCTGTTATAGGTCTTTTCCTACCTCTGTGGAACACACAGAGTTAACTTCTGGACATCTTCTTTCTCAGATTAAAGATGTCAGAAGCTAAGGAAAAAAAAGTGATTTACCTTCAAATAGTTCTGCTGACCTTACACATTTATCACTTTACAGGATTTCATTTTTTCAATGGAGTCCATTGTTTCAACACCATTACCTCCACTTTTAGCAAAGACAATTACAGGGCATTTATTTATACACCAGAGACACATTGCTAAGATTTTTACATTCTTTTCACCCAAAATAGGTCTGTCATGAAACAGTTGTTTGTCTTAAGCAAATATTTTTTCTCTCAAAGTTTTACTTAGAAATGCTCAAATGTCTTTTTATTTGCACAAGACAAAGACCTGTTTTACTGCCTGTGACAAGTGAAGAACAGGTTGAGGTAAAGCACTGGGAGGACATGGATTATTTAGCTAATGTCATACCATTGTATGGACAGAGTACTTAAGGATTGGTTTTGGGAGGTTTTTGTATTCTCTTAGTTGAGCTTTATCTTAAAGTTATTTTTCTATCAGACTACTATTGCAAACAAACAGCAAGTTACTAATGTCCTGCTTACAATTACTTAGCAACAAGGAAAAACCCTAGTTATTTTTTATTTTGAAAAAATTATTATTTAACATAAAGATTATTTATTATTATTTAAAAGACAGATTATTATTTTAACATATTGTTACTTTTAAACCTCTCTACTTCATCCTAGTGCCCTACAACCAGTCATGTGATAATTAGTGAATGTGCATGATCACCTAAATAATTTGAAGATTAGAAAATCACAACTTTTTATTTGTTTTTAATTTACAAAATGGCCTGGTTCCATGTGCAGAATAGGGCCTTCTATGCCCCTGATCTGTGTTCATCACTGCATTTCATGACAGAATTGCTATATCCATTCCATCTGCCTCTCTTGGCTGTGGCCAGCTGGCTGTGGTGATGCTCTGTTCAGACACACCATGGCAGCAGAGAAGTTACAGGAACCTCTTACTTCATAACCTTTGACTGAAAGCTGTTCCTTAAATACATTTGTAAAATCCCACACATGCTGGAATCGTGCCAGGACATTAAGCCCTAGAAGCCATGGGGACTATAACCAATTTTTCTTGTTGACCAGAGCCATGAACACTTTGAGGTATTTTATGCCTCCAGCTCAAAGTGCTCACCATGGAATAGCAAATGGTTGTGATTTGTCTGGTTGACTTTTCTGATCCAATGTAGGGATGTTGAAGGACAAGGAGAGAGCTGTAACACCCAAATAGTGCTTCTGAGATCTTGGGAAGAGAAAACAGAAATGCCATTGCACTATCCCCATCCATCTCTATCACTACTCTATCCAATCCTGATCATAGGAAACTCCTTTTGAAAATAGGAAATTTTCACGACTGAAGAACCTGTAAATTCAGTTGATTTTAATACACAAAGCTGGGAACCTTTAAATTTTATGATTCTTGATGCCAACTCACTAATAAAACATCATTTGCAAAACAGTGCCTTAGAAGTCTTTGTTGAGTCAAGTTGAACAAACTGACATTTCAGGATGCCCAAGGCATTTGGAGAAATGACTACTGCATAGAGATGAGAAAAGAATGGTCAAATTCTCTTTTTTTAGTTACAATTAAACCCATGTACTTCCCTTTAATGAAATCTATCCTTGTGGGCATTTTCAGGGCTTCAATAACTTTAGGAAACAATGATCTAAAGAAAATATAGCAATAGGACATAAAACTGCCTTACTTCAAAAAGGCAAAGTAGTTTTGCAGGAAACAAGAAGGTAAAGACAAATCCAAAGATTGGGCTACAAGCTCTCGTAGATGGTCAGTGCTCCAGCACATGGAAAAAGCAGCAGACTGAACAGAAAAAAAAAGGAACAGTTGTTTTTGTTTTGCAACTTTGGAAAGCCCCCCAGCTTTAGCTTAGCCCCTCCAAAGCCCTAGTTTTGATAAAAATAGGAGGCAAACTAGGACTGCAAATCTGTAAATCTGACAGTAAAGTAGCTTCTGAAAATCAGATACTGAATTTGATAAATAAAAATATTTCAACTAAGATATATTCACAGGGAGAATAATGGGATCCAGACCAAATTAGTTTTCTCTCTCTTGTGAGTCAGGACTATGTTAACATTGCCTAAAATAACACTGAATCTGAATTACATTGCTCTGAACAACTTCCACATAATGTTATTTCTGGCATGCGTGGTGCTACAGGTCTGGATGACACCACCTTTAGTCTACCTTCATTCTAAGCCCAAAAAGAAAAAGATACCTTTATATGTGGTTTTGTTTTATTTTTCTTTTTATTTATCTTTAGCTGCATTTGAAGTTTATGTGCTACAGTAGATTTTTGTACATATTGATACTTTTATTATATTTATTGAGATGCTTCATGACTTCCTTGGAACTTTGTTGGCTATTTCCACTGGTAAGAAAGCTAATTACACCAGTCATTGATTACAGGAGTATTTGTGTCTCTTCTGGTTTACAGAGGCTCTTTGCACATCCCTGTTGCCATGAACATATGACCATATGCAGCATAATCAAATAAATCTCCAAACCCCAGACAAAGATATACCTGTTCAGAGCTGTTCATATCCTTTGTAATCCAGAATTCTTAACCATGCCTTTAAATCCAGCACTGTGCAGATTAAATGGGACATTTATTGCTACAGGCTGACTGACCCTTATGTATCCGGAACCTCCTGAACACTTATGTGCTCAGCTCTTTCTTCCCTCTGTTCACATAGCAATATATTACAGAATAAAAATGCTTATTATTTTAGTATATACTGGATTTGGCTACTTTATTTCTCACAGGAGTCAAAAATAAGAAAATGCTTAAAAATTGCATTTTAAAAAATTAATTTTTTACAATCTTTCTTTAAAAGCTTCTAGACTATTTTTCTACATCACTACAAAATCCCTCCAGAGTACAAGAAGCTAATGTGAAATGAATGTTACATTGAAGGCACAAGCAAAATTACTAAAAACTAGGCATGAAAGACAGCATCCGAAACATCAATTGGTGTATGACTGAAGTAAAACAGAAAGATATCTTCCTGTTACAATATTGGAAAACTGTCAGACCAAAAAATGAAAATTTCTCCATATTGGTTGTGCTAAACAGAAAAGAAAGCCCTAGAACTGTAGTAATACTTATATTGTTAAATAATACTAGGGATTTAAGGTGCTGAAAAGGCTTAGTAAACATACATCATTATCTAGAAACACTTCAACCTCATGAAAATTTGCAGAAGCAAAGAATTTAATTTAAAAATATTGATATACCTATGGCAGTAATTTTTGAATTTTTTTGCAGATAAAGAAAAGTAGTTCAGTGAACTAACCAAGCCACATTTCAGAGAAAAGTTCTGTATGAATGGGCCACTATGGCAGAAATGTCAATAGCCACTGCCTCTAGGCACAGGTAAAAAAGTCTAAAATACAGAACAACCTACAGTGCAGAATCCTGTTAAACAAATGTTCAAGAAGGAGATTTTAGATCTGACTTAAGTAAAATCTTTCCCAGCTATATATGCTGAGGGAGAGTGAAGTTGGACCTTCCATGAAATGAGCACACAGTATAAGGAATTTACATCAGGGTGATTGTGTTTGCAAGATTACCAAGAATTTTCAGTGTGCTGTATGCAGTGAATCAGCAAAACAATGCAAACCCGGAAAACCTAGCAAAATGCGTAGGATACTGGTAGGAGGTAACTATAAATAAAGTGCAATCTATGGAAGCTGCATTGTTAAATGCTATATTAACTTATGGTTTTCCATGAGAAGGGCATCATCAAGTGAGTATACCATTTTTTAGCTGGTATTTAGCTGGTCCATACAAAGAAAAACAAAACAAAGAGAGAGTAACCTTAAAAAAAGTCCTGATTGAACTTTTCTGTCTTCTGCAGTCAAGGACATGATGGCTCAGAAGCATTCATCTACCAGCATTGCTTTGGCATTTCTCCCAGAACTTTCAGGGTCTGCTTGGCAGAAAATATGTAGCTGAATAATTTTAGTGTGCTGAACATCTTTCATCCCATGCATCAGAGTCATCTTCATGGAAACTCTGCTTAAGCTGCAGGGGTGTAACCAGGAGGAACCTCTGTGTTTCAGCTTCCTCAGGGATAGGAAGGAATCCCTGACAGCCTCTGGGCTATTGTTTTACAGTGCAGCCTCAATCATGTATGTGTGGGAGCAGAGAAGAAGGGACACACATATTGCAGACCAGAGGCAGCAATCCTCATCACCTGGCACTGGAAATCAATTCTAGAAAGGGTTATGGTCAATACAAACACTACCAAGAATGCAGTGACCTCCTGTTCTTGAACTAACAGGTCAATATCAGCAATATCAGGTCAGTATGGCAAAGTCCTTCGTAGCCAAAATGAATTTACTGATCTTAGAGCAGCCCACAACCAGTACTCAGGACCAGCATGATCTTAGTTCTGTAGCAAAGACAAAACTGAGCTTGAAATATACCTCACTTTTAGCTGTTTTCTTTCCCTCACAGAGAATTTCTTCCTTTACTTCCTTTACTTCTATACCTGAAAGGACATCCCCACCTTGTTGGTGCTGAAGGAGAGCCCTCACTCCAGCTCAGGTGATGTGTATTTTCCACCAGGAGATCCTCATCAGGAACAAAACTGAGCATTGCAGCAGGCCTTCCTCCTGCACACCTCAGCCAGGGTTTAGAAAATGACATCTCAGCAGCACCTACTTCTCTGAATGTTCATTTCCTCATCTTTCCATAGAGCCTGCTTAGAGGGTAAGTGATTTAAGCTGTTCAATTTAGAAAGTCTTCTTTCTCAAAATTAAACATGGCTGTAGCACAGGAAGTCTTTGTGACTCCTGGAGCATGTAACAGACAATCAGATTGTGGCCAGTACCTGCAGCACATCTGTCGGTTTTTCTGGTCTGTTTGAAGGGCCTGGAAAGGCCCGGAGTGGCCTTGGGACAGCCCGCGTATCGAAGGACGAGAAGAGGCTTCAGTTCTTCTTTCGGTTTTTATGTTTATTAATTGTTTATCTAAAAGATGTTCTTTCAGCCCGACAGAGATCTGCTCAGCAGTCAGCCATGAGCACACTGTGCTGCCCTCCGGGCAGCCACCTATCTTTATACCCATTGTTACGTGTACAATATTTATCATTTTTCCCCAATACCATTTATTCTTATTGCCCGGTGCACTTTTAGTAATAACCAATCCAAAAGTGCCACCATCACCAAAGAAGATGGAGGGGAAGAAGAAGAAGAAGAAGGACAGGACACGCCCCAATTCCTCCATCTTACTTCTCTAAACCCCCCTGTACAGAAATCCTAAACCCTGTGTCTCACCTCTAATTAACTAATCCCTTCACCATTCACCCCGGTGAAGTCCTCCTATCCTCATACAGGTGTCGTCTCCCGTGTAGGGTCAAAGTCCTGCCACCAGACACTTCTGGCAACATTCCAGGACTCCCGAGCCCCCCAAGGGTGGTCTCGGTGGCTCGGCATCTCAGGACTCAGATCCTGAGATCCCACACACATCCAGACCCACTCCAGAACCAGCCTACAAGAAAGTCAAGTGGCTGCTTTCTCAGAAGATGTCCATGTTATAACTGGAGTAGGTTTTAAATTGAGCTTATAACCATTGAGGCATCTCTTGTGATTAAATACTACCATTTTTAAAAATGAGATAACGGTCACAAAAAGAAAATACCAAATTTTGGAAGAGAGGAAACTGAGCAAAAAGATAAGATTTAAAAGGGCAAAGAAGAACCTAAAGGAAATGTTCTCAGAAAGTCAAAGGCTTCCATGCTTAAACAACAACTTCCAAGCTGAAAAAAAATCCTTTGCAGACTTTATCAGCAGGTAAATAAAATGTCAGTCCTCCTCATTTGCACAGAAGCTTGGAAGGTCTAATCAAGATAATTTTTTAATTATTTAATATACACAAATTACATGAAGGATTGAGGAATTATTACATGTATTGGGTGTAATCCACACACAACAGGGCAGTTATGGTTTATTGATTGACAAGATTTATTTCCACATTTCACTGTTCAGACTGTTACAGAGGGTTTGCATGTTTTTATTGCTTTCCACACCTTTCCACCCCCTCACTGCTAATTTAAGAGCTGTTAGTCTCAGTTCATAGTAATTGTGAGAAAATAAAATTCCATCTGTTTCTGTCAGGAAAAGGAAAGATAGGGAAGGGAATGAGAGAATCAACAGAAAATTCCACTTGCTAGACATGCTTTGCTGCTGACTATTACTTTTCTAAGGGATGCCTTACACAAAGGACCTAGAACTGAGCATATAAACTGTATTTTAGTTTTATGTATGACCTTAAGTTAAGCACTTCCAAGAATATTGTGCAAAGCACTATTCTTTGACTGTTCAGCTAAATCCATAAATATGACTCCCATATGCAAATAGTGCCATACAGAACTATTTAACTAATAAGCAGCCTAGAGCTCATTTTTTCCCTTGCTGGATTTTCAGTTCCAGAAATATTTCTGATAGGAATGTGTAGGAACTTATGCCAGAGTTGTAGAGCATAATAGCAAAATTCAGGCTTCTGTCTTTGCAATCTGTCTTTCCAATAGCTCTGGAATGGCTTAAAGGTGAACAAATAATGAGGAAGAGAGATGAGGAGGGAGACACATATGCTCAGACAGAAGCAGAGATAGATTTAGGATGAAAAGCCATTAAGAGTTAAATGATCTGCAAAGAGTAAAGCCTTGAAATTAAATTTCGCTCGATATCAAATAGGAGATTTAAGAGAGGTATGTTAGGAGAGGCTCCTTTCATGAAAATGCAAATAGCAGCAAGCTGGTTTAATTATAGGCTGTAAGTGTTGCATGATGAAAGACCAGAAAAAAAATGCAGAAGGGAGCAGAATCATAAACCCTTCCTGCTGGTATTTTCAGGGCTTTTTTAAACAACAGTAATCTCAATCAAACAGTATTTTGCATTGCTACATTATGCTTTTTTTTTTCATCGTTCATTGATAGTTTGTCATATGCATACAGTGGTGAGATTTCTTCTGCTTGGAGGTATCCCTTCAAGGAGGATCTTGCAACTAAAATGATAAGATGTTGTCTGCTTCTGAGGGATGGAAGTGCAGGCATGAATCTCATTCAGAGACCTCCACACACTGCTGCCAACGGCAAGAAGATTAGATCCCATAATCCAGTTCCCTGGAAGAAAGAGATGGAAGTATCTGGATGAGGCAGCTACAGACCACAAAGCTCTGCCAGCAAATGAGGCAGATCTCCCCTACAAGCATCTGTACACAATGCAATCCATTAGTCTTCTGCAGTTCATTAGTTAATTTCCAGTATAAAACACTGCTTGCTGCAAGAGGAGAGCATAAATAAAGCACATATTCAAATATTCTCTACCTAAAGGTAATAAAAATACAAGCAGTTCACCTTAGTAGCAGAAGGACAATTCTCTTGTGCGTTCAGCCCACTGTGGCACACAGCAGCCAGCTCTGTCTGAACAGCTATGCTTGCCAGACCCCTGAATTCTAATCTCTACCCTCTTTGAGTGAGAAAAAAAGTCCCTTTACTTTCATTCTCAAATGGAGAACGAACTAAAACTAAACCACAATCTTTCAGGAATTAAGTATTTGCATACAAAACAGGTTAAAAAATACATTAGTTATGTGTTTAAAGTCTGGGAACATGGTGGTAATGGGTGCTTCCTAAAAAACAGACAATAATAGCTCTGAAATTACCAAGGGAAAAATGTTAAACCTCTCAGTGTTCAATGATATATTAAATCCCTGATGTTTGCATTATGTTTTAGAAAGGCAAAGACTGCTTTCCCAAGACTTTTTTTGCTTTCCTTCAGTAGATGTCACTGCAGTACAGAGTAACTAGTTCCAACACAGTTTTGGAGAAAAATATATTAGTTTCACCAGGGAGTGGTCCACGATGGAGAACTGCAGCCTTATGTTTTCAGATTTTCAACAGCAACTATCAGGCTGCACATCCAGATTTTTTTCTTAGACCTTTTTTTCCTGGTTGGGGACTAAACACAATAAGCTATTTACTGTCGTGGTTGGATGCTGTTAAAATAATACCAGGGAAGCTAATCTGGGATAACCATCATTCTGAACCAAAACCAGCTACTGTGTAATTCATTCATTTTGCCTCTGAGGATTCAAATCACCACCTTTTTTCTGATGCAGCTTCCAACCAAGTAATTAATCCCACATCCCATTATTCTGATCAAGACTTGAACTTTTTTCTCTGCATTCTTCGCTATATCTTGAAAGCAAAATCTCCACCATACTAGTTCTTAATTTTTCTGACTTAATAAATTTCACTTTTAAGATCCTTATATAGTAAAACAAAATGTTGGTTTTAACTAGAGTCAAGGGGTTTCACTCAAAACAAGAAATCTTCAGACATTAGCCAACAATGAAAATATATGAAAGTAATTGGTTTACTAAGTTGAGAAAATCCATTTGAAAATATTTCTGGAAAATCCTCTATGCCAAACACAGAAGGATTGAAGCTAAAAATGGAAAAAAACATCATGTATGTGAGAAGCAACATCAGAAACTGAGAAGGGTTTTGCAAGATTAAAAACATACTTTCAGCATGCTCATGTACAGTTAAAGCAATGTGGTTGCTAACAGAGTCATCAGAATTTTGTCAGAGAGTACAAACTCCTCCTCTCTTAGTCATTCCTAGAAAACAAATCAGAACCACAGTCTGCTGCAGCTCCCCAGGCTTAACAACCAAATCCCTTCTCAAAAACAGGAAGAAGAAAGCTTCTCTTGGAAACAGGCTTTTTGTGGGCATTGTGACTGAAACACAAATGCTGGTGGAGAGCACCGCGGTGAGCCTGCAGGACACGAGACCAGCAGACCTTTCATTCCCCAGGACAGGTGAGAACAGAACCCCCTCAGCAAAGAGCCCCAGCCGCTGAGCCATCCCAGGGACTGCGCTGTGCATTCCAGCAAGATGGATCCCGTCCCACAGCTTTGCATGTAAAAACACACACTTTGAATTTCACAGGAGCCAAAGCTGCCTGCCAGGAGCATTAGAAGGAACTCACTCTTGCCAGTGGGTGTTCTGTGCTCACATGGGAAAGCTGCCTTTTGATCCCTGGGCATGGTCTTATGGACTGTTCTCTGCAGAAACACAAGCTCCAGGTGCAGAAGCACAGCAAGGTCCACGTCTAGGGGGAAAAAAAGTGCACTTCCAAAAAGAAGCAGAAGCAGCTGCAGAAACAGGAAAGTCCCTGAGACAGAAGCCAACACTATTATCAAGCAGCAGGGTCCTCCAGTGCAGACTGCTGAAATAAACCTGATCTCAGCCATTTAGGTTGCACTCAGGTTGAAGTCTGTATTAGGCATCATCCAAACAGACCTGCCAAATGTGGTGAAATAGAAAGATCTAAACTTGTTTAGGAATGACACTATTAACATCTATTCCTTCTCTGAGCCAAATGAATCACCTGATACTTTATTAAATATAGTTTCTGTCAGCCTTTCCACCACCACCACCTAATGCACACACTGAAGATGACAGAGTAGGAATCCATAGTTCATTTCCCACTGCTCTCTCCAGAGAAAAGCCCACACATCTGAGTAACTATTTGCAGATGATGTCTGGAAAGAAAAAAGAAAAATATTTTGAGGGACTCTGCTTTAAAGCCACCTTCTACTAAGATGGCTAAACAGAATTAAAGATCATTATTTTTACCATTCAAGTTTGAAAATTTTGTCTTTATGCTACATCTTCCTTTCTTACTGCTTCTACCTGTATTCTTTTTCAGCTTCAAATTTCACACCTACACCTTCTTTCCTCCCACTTTCTTTGTCTCTGTAAAAAACCCCTGTCATCCATGACTTTTTCATATGTCGTTCCTTTCACCCTCACCAAGTCTTTTTTTATCTTCCCTCTCTTTCAGAAGTTTCTCTTTTCCATTCATTTCTATCCCCGCAGATACATTTCATGGCAGTCACACTGGACTTTTGCTCTTTCCCTGTCCATACTCCTCCCAGGCTACATCCCTTTTCCTCCATTATTTGCAGCATTAAATATGACCCCACTCACTTCCCCCTATCATTTTCTTTCTGTCTGCTCTCCATCTTCAGCCTTGTCCTTTTATTTCAGCTCAATGCATTATTTTATTCTCACTGTCTCCCATGTAAGTCCTTACCAATTCACCTGAGCCCTTGGCTGAAGAGTCCAATGTCTCCCTTCTGTGTTCATTCCTCCTTCAGTTCAGCCTATACCAAGGCTTACAGCCCTGCACTGATTTTCATCAGCCATTTTCTTGAATCTCTGATGCTGTGTTCCTCCCTTTTAAACAATGATCATAAACCTTGCACCCTCATACTTGAGGTCATCTTCTCCCTCAAGCCTTGTCAGTCAATCCTTCCACAATTTTCAGATGATCAGTAATTCTTGCTATTTGTTTCCCTTCTCTTTTTCCCACATTTCTTAATTTCTCCTTTCTCTTTTTATCCCAAGGATTGTTGTTAATTTTCCACGTGCTTCACCTCACCCTTTTTGCCACTGCAAGTTTTTTTTTTTCCTTTTTCCCTGTTTCCTGGTTAGGTAACTCTCCCTTCTCCAGTTAGGAAACATCTGTCATCTCAAGTAGGATTTTAGCTACCCTGAATCATCCTCCCTTTTACTCTGCTCCTCTCTACTCTGCATCTCCTTCACTCTTCACATTGAGATCTCACCAATGTCTTCTACATGAAGACATGTGCTTTCCATCACTTCCCTTTCTGTAACTTCTTTCCTTTTTCCATGTCACATCTTAAGGATTTCTTTTCCAACTCCTCCGTTTGCCTCAGTTCTTCCATCCTGAGCAAACTGTTGTTCACTCCTCCTTCAGTTCTCACGCTCCCACCAAAAATATTCTTTTTCTGATCCCCTTTTCTCACCAGCTACAAACTGCTCTGCTCCTCATTCCCATTTCCAAGCTCATTAAATTTACCTCTTCTCCACTTTCATTCCAGAACCTCTGTAAACTAGGTTTCTCCCCTTAGAGACAACATAATCTGCTTTTACTTTTGACTGTTACTGATTTTGAACTGAGATAAAGTTGAAAAATAATAATCCATTACTGAAACCTTGTCCTCCTTAGGTTTCCATGATGTTTCCTTTTTTTATTGTTTTCTCTGTGTGCATCTACCCATTACCACTTCATGTCGCTTGGCGTTCTTTCAAGACCCACCTCCAGTATTCATGACAATGTGACCCTATGATGATTTAGTTATTATTCTGAATATTCATCTCTTCACTGCAGATCTCACGGTTTTTATTCAAAGGAAAGCCTCAGAAAATTTGGCTCAGGTTTGTTCTCCAGAGACATGACCCCAAGAATGATGAGTTTAAAACAGCAGTTTCAATTGCATCTCCTTTGCAGTCACCATGACAAATCACATCTAGCCTGCCACTTATCTGCACTTTCCACCTCCATCTTTTTTTCATAGCCAAATTATGCTGAAATCCTAACAACACTTTTCCCCTAACATTTCCAGTAGAAGGGTTTTTGCATTTATATGCATACTTAAAACTCATCCAAATTTTCATTATGCCACACATTTATTGCTGCAACATCTGTTTTCTTAGCCTTGACACCAACTACCTTAATAATTCATCATCACTATGGGAAATGGCAAGTTCTAAATCTTCCTCTCCTACAACCCTTTGTTCCTTCCATCTTTACAGCACTAGGATACACTGTCTTCATTTGGAAGTCCATTTACAGTTTGTCCCCACTATATCATCTCCCAAGCTCTCACATCCACCCTACCCAGGATGGATGGGTGTTAAAAATTCAGGAAGGCACATCCAGGTTATCTCCTGTGTGTTCCAATGTGTTCTTGATTTGTTTCTCATAAACATCAGGAAAGCCACTTCAGTGTTTTCCTCAAAATCCTCTGCCACAATGCTACAAATTTGGATACATTTAGCCAATTGTCTATCATGTGTGTGAACTACTTCATCCTTTCCCAATGGTCTCTCACTATGAACCCTTGAATTATAAGGCAGGGGGAAGCAAGGATGGTTCTATTATTTCGTGTTTGTATGAAACTTGATCTATCTACGTAAGAATTCTGTCCAAGAGTAAGACTCTATTTTAGAAAAATTGTGATGATAATACATGTTACAATAAATAAAAATTGAAACTTCTCAGCTGCATTGATACTGTTGTCCAACCCCTATTTCTCTCCTACATTTAAATTCAGATTTCAGAACATAACCTCTTGTATGTCAGGCTTCAAAAATACATACACATCTTTCCCCTTACTAAAAATACATTTAAACAAAAAAAAAAATTGATTTAATCGGAGATTATCTTTAGTGGTACATGAGCCTAGATGCAGTATTTAATATATTATGTGAAGATTTTTGATTGTGTATATAGACACTAAATGTAGAAGCATGGACTCTCCATGAGGCTTGGCTTAGAAAGACAATTAACAAATGATATTTCTTATAGAAGGAAGGGTGATCCTTCTTTTATATGGAAACATTGTCTCATAAAAATTAGGTCAAAAGAGCCCCCAAATGAGGATATGCTGGTATGGTTGAAACAATAGTAACTACATAGTTTACATGCAATCAAGAGACAAAGGAGTAAGAAGGAGAAATCAGACGCTGAAGGAAAGTATTTAAATATAATGAAAGGGATATGCTTTGGGAAACTGTTTATGTAAAGCTACAAATGTTCTGAAAATGAGACTGATTTTAGGAAAATAATCACTACAAAAATATGTGAGCTATCCTACCTAATCTGTCATTATTGCTAGGGACACCATAGGGACACTCATTCTGACATCATTGCTAGGGACAGCAGAGCTCCATGGGGGGAAAATAGGTGGAAAACAAAGTGATGTGCTAGTCTGTAATGATATATGTCAGTACCATTGTTCTGAGATGAAGGTGAGGACTGCAGCATTGAAGGGTCTAGACAAGCAGGAATTGCCCTCAAGAGCTTTACACACAGACTACCTCAGCAGAAAGCCACCCTGCAATCATGTCATCTTATCCCTGTCTGTTCCAACCAAATGCTGACATAGAACTATGAATTATGCTCAAGGATGAAATACATCATGGGCAAAACTACCTATGTAAACACTGAAGGTGCCTATTACACACAGTAAGAGATATTAGGATGAATGAAATCCATTAACCACAACTAGTCATTAATATTGAAATAAAGATGTACAACTCTTGAAATGTCAGATTGTCTAAATTACTGTAGTCTGGTAAAAATACTTCTAAACTTTATTCTGTCCATTATTTTCTCATCATAGACAAATAAAAAAAACACACTGATTTTAGATTTACAAAAGAACAGCAAAAGTGTTTTTACTTTGCTAAAAGTCAATTTACTACATTGGAAAAAACAATGCAAATAATCACTTGCACATATAGGTAATTTTCTTCTGTTATTAGCACTGTCATAAGTACAATAAATTACAGTAAAAAGAGGACTGAGTTCAGAATATCTAAAATTAAATGCCAACAACTCAGTTATTCATCTTTGCTTCTGCAAGTCAAAACAGTCACATTCTGATCTTGCAGGTTATAATTAGGCTGAGTCCTGCCTCTGTAAAAGCAGAATGTGCATCTCGCGATCTGCCCACGTATGTTTAGGGAGCCAGCAGAAAAGGGCAGTGCTAATGCATAGGGGGAGAATACAGCAGGTGGCTAAGCAGCACAGAAAAACTATTTTTAAACTAAGGGGCAGAGAGTAGGTAAGCTCTGGATCACTGGTGCTTTTCATAGCTAAACAAGTCTTGTTAAAGAAGACAGAAAGACTATTTCTTAAAGACCAAGTACTATTTCTTCCGTTAACTTCCTGCCCTTGGGAGGACTTCATCTAGCTTAGAAGTGCTGGGTAGAGCTGCTTGTATTTCTGTCTCAGGGATGTGCAGAAACCCCTCATCACTACCAGCACACACACCACACCCACACCAGGAAAATCTTTGCCGTTGCCATTTTGATTGCACTGCCCACCAAATGAAGGAAGAAAGAACTGATTTGTAGGCCTTGCATAGAAAAGATTGCACAGGAAGGAATAAAGCCATAGCTCTTTGATCATGAGCCTAATCTTCAAAATGAAACGATCAAGAGCAATACTTGCAAATTACACATTTTGAAATATACATTTTAGGAAAAGTTTTGTAAAAGGATGTCAGTGCAGACTCTGCCACCTGAGAATTGTGACTATTGCATGTATGAAAAGTGCAACACTGTATAGGAAATTCACCATAAAATTATTTTAAAAGTACTGGTTGCTCAACTGAGAGCTTGGTTCCCAGGAAAGCAACAGCCAGTTTGTTGAGAACAACAATAAAACCAGCATCACTCCCTTTTGTTACACTGTTTTCTCTTAAGACCTTAGGAAAGAAACAATATCATTGACTATTTCACGGTTTTTCTTTCTTCTGTGTGTAATGAAATGCCATTGCAAGAAAGAAGAAATGAATATTCTGCTACTATCCATGTCCCAATTTCTGCACTTTTCAGCAAAGAAAAACTCCCATTGATTTTTACCCTTGTAAAGGGTCTTCTAATGCCAGGATAGTATCTTGGCCCATTTATATACATTCACACCTCACTAAACTTATGCCCATTGCTCAATTATTCCTAGTTGGCTCTTAGTATCAGTGAAAACAGGGATGCAGTGGGTAAGCAGGTCTCTCTCCAGACTGTGTGACATTGGTTAGCCACCAAGGCAGGAGCTGCCTTTGCAGCTGAAGTGGTGACTCACAGGTGCTCCAGAGAAGTAGGACACGTGTAGGACTTGGCACTTCTCTCCAGCTCCAGCAGAACAGATCAGACTGCTCGGATCTGCACTGGAGGGCCAGACACTGAGCCAGCTCGTGTCTGGGACCAAAAAGGGAAGTCAAGGGAAATCAATCTGGCTGCTGCCTTCAGGTGTTTGCCTCTGGCCTTCATCACTCCACAATCCCTTTAGGAGTTCCTGGAGAAAACACCTACGTGGCTCTTAGGAAACTTAGATGTTTCCCCTTTTTTTAACAGGAAGTTTTTCTAAGAAAAAGATATCATGTTATGAATGAGACCTGCTTATTTGTATTCAGAGTCATATATGATTGTTTCACCTGGTAAAACCTATTTTTTCCTTTATTTTGTTTTAGTGACCTTGTGAAATGTAGTCTAGCTTGCCAAAAGAAAATCTTTATAATAGATGTTAGTGTCAGTAAAAAAGGGTTTGGCCTCCACATTATGCCTGATTTGAAGGGTTCACATTAGAAAATTCCATCTTTATAACTGAGTTAAATTAGCCTTATACTTTTGGAGACAGTAAACAAAGATCTGTTGTATTCTAACATTTCTGTTACAACCACAAGATGAGGGCAAAAACTACGATGATGAATATGGAAGTAACCTAGAAGACAAGTGAGCTATGATGTTTGATTTCAGACATGTAAAATTATGGACTGCTGTCTGTAGTCAAGCTCCTCAAGATTAAAGTTTATAAGAAAGTGTTTTATCTTATCTATCAAATAATATATTTCTCTCACACACAACTTCCAAAAGTGGACAGATCTCAGTAAAAGGAGCAATTATGTCATGTTAGTGCATGAAACTGGTTGCCTGTGAGAAGCACTCTAAGAAAATT
The DNA here is from genome assembly GCF_028769735.1 of Zonotrichia leucophrys gambelii. Classification (NCBI taxonomy): domain Eukaryota; kingdom Metazoa; phylum Chordata; class Aves; order Passeriformes; family Passerellidae; genus Zonotrichia; species Zonotrichia leucophrys. The sequence goes on along the minus strand of NC_088169.1, from coordinate 16,749,018 downwards.
CATTTTGTGTATGTTGTAAGAAAAAATCTCTCAGCTCTGATTTTGCTACCACAGTGGTTCTCTGTATGCTTTCTTACAAAAACTTTATGTGCTACATTTCTTACAATCTGGCCTCATATTAAAATGACAAGATACACCGATAGAAAAAAAATGTTTTCATTGCTAACATATGTTGTTGGAAGTTCATTCAGTTATTTTTAATCATTAAACCACTACCCAGTCATTTATCTTAATTTTAAACTTGCAGCACCACTGCCTTCTATCCTGGAATCTGTTGCAGGCATAAGGAGATTAATAAGGACCACAAAAGCCACTGACCATATCTGGACCAGCAGCAGTGGTAGCACATTCTTCACTCAGATCAAGTCATCCTTACAGCTGTGGATGGTGCGATGTACTCCTGACACAAGAATATGGGGTGATCCATACACGAACTGGAAGTTCTGGCAGACTTTTAAGCATCAAAGTTTTTAGGTATCGGTTGACTGCCAGCTGTGAATTAGGAATCAGATGTTCCTTTCAGATGTTACACTGGAGATCCCCTGGGACCTTCCTTCTGAACTACAAAGCTCCAAATCTCCAACTCCACTGGCAAGCACCAAGCTCTCACAGAGCTGTGGAGCGCAGCCCTCGGTGCCCAGGGCCTGATCTTTTCTCACCTCAGGGATTCCCGGTGTTTGACTAGTTCACTTTGAGTCCTACCCAGGGCTCATTCGTGGCTGGAATGCATTCGTTTAGCTTTACACAAAAGGGAACTATTTCATGCACTCCAGCACCACTCCACACTCTGAATTACAGCGCTGTTAGCAGAGATGATGACAGCATTTACTTCAAAAGTGCATCTCTGATCCAAACTAAAACACTTCAGTGCCCCAAGGCTCATGAAGCAGTCTGTGTGGAACAACAAACGAAAATGAGATGCCTGATTTTTATGCACTGCAATGCCTTAAATTCTGCTATCTGTCTGTGCAGATCTTTCTAGGGTATATATTCTTAAAGAACAAATATTCTTTTGGTTGCAATACTCAACCATTGCTGAATTCTGCAGCATGTTATGTCCATTGGGCTTCATAAAATTTTTCTAATTTAAATAACCATTGAAGCATACCAAGAAAATGGGAGTCGAGTTCAAGCATCTATAACTTGCAGAGCTACATTTTGCCGTGATGCATCTGATATTCGATGTCGGCTGGAAAGCGGCTTTTACTTTAAAACTGTTATTACGTGTGAGCAAAGCTAAAAGGTGAAAGCCTTACAGGCGCCAGCCACGGATTCTGAAAGCCCAGATGAGAGTTTTGTAAAAAAGGATGGAGAAACGCTTAAGGGCTGGAGGCATTTTCACCGGAGACACTGAATTTTAACATCCCCAGCCGCTCTCCTTCTCTCCGCCCCTCCAACACAAGCAGCAGCAGCTCCTCCGGCGCTTCTCCCACCTCCCCGCCCCGCAGCCGGTGACAAACGGCTCTGCGCGCCGGAGGCGGGGACCGGCTCCCATGCCAAAAAAAGAAATTAAAAAAATAAAAAGAGGAAGCCCATCCGTTCCGCGGAATCCCCCGCACGAAAAGCCCCCTGCCCCCTCCCCGCTATCGAGGGACACATCCCTACAGCCGTGCCCTGCTGCTGGGGGCTGGCCTCCGCCCCTCCCCCTGCGCAGGTGTTCCCCCGTCCCCCATGACCGGGCCTGTCCCCGAGACCGCCCGGTGCGACCCCCGGAACCGCGGCCGCGCCGCCACCCCCCGCGCCCGCTGCGCGGCAGCTGCGCCTCAACCAAGCCGGCCTCGGCCGGGGCGGTGACGCGGGGCGGTGCTGGGGGCGGGGAGACTGAGCCATGGCGAGCTGCTATTGGCCAAGGCGAGAGTAGGCGTGGCCTGTAACACCTCCATCCTCTGCTATTGGTGAACGGAGACGTCAGTGCGGGTCGGGGGCGTGCCCTGCGGCCAGCGGGGTGGGCTGGGCTGAGCGCGGCGGGCGGGGGAGCGCAGCGAGGGGGCGGCGGCGGCGGGTGGGGAAGCGCCAGCGGGTGCACCGAGAGCAGCGGCGGCGCCGGAGCGCAGGTAGGGGAGCCGCGCTGAGGGATCTCCCCGTGCCCCCGCCGCCCTCACCTGTCACCGCCCGGCTGCCGGGCTCCTGCCGCTGCTGCGGCGAGGCAACCCCGCGCCTCACCCCCTTCCCTCGGCTCCCCGTCCGTCCCCTCTCCTCCTCGGCCAGCCGCGATTTCCCAGCCGCGGCTGGCGGCCGCCTGCCGCCCTCCTCCCATCCTACTGGGGCCGGTCGGTGTCTGCGCCCGGCTCCGCTCCCAGCCCAGGTGCGCCCGAGGGGCCGGGAAGGGCCTGGGGGCGAGGCTGCGGTACCCGGCGGGGTCCGTGGGGCGCGGGGTACGCGGCCGCCCCTCTCGGGAGGGGGCAGAGCCGGCGGGCGCGGCCCTCGCTCGGTCCCGCCGGCGGTGCCGCGGGTGCGGGGAGCGCCTTCCGTGGGATTCCGCCCGCGGGATTCCGCCCGTGTTCATCGTCTTGGCGAGCTCTCCCCGCTTCCTCCCCGATACTGTCTTCCGTCGCACTGGAAGCGCTTAGGGCTTTTTCTAAAAAAGATGTTCCTTAGGTTTTTGTGATTTGCGGGAGGCACTGTTTCGCTGTTGGGTGGATTTAGGGTTTTTTTGTGTGTGGTTTTGGGATTTTTTGTTTTGTTTTATTTTATTTTTTTAATCAGTCACCCTGTTGCTGGGCTTATGCATTGTCGGTGCCAGTTGTGAAGAAAGGTACCAGTTGTGCCGAGGTAGGCAGGTGGTGATGGAGAGCATCGGAGGGGACAACACCCAGGAGAGAGGGAAGGCTGCTCCTCACCTCTTGCCGCTAGGAAGATGAGGGATGCCGGGATTCCCGTCGCTGGGCTCTTCCTTGCTTCTGCTCTCCGCTTTCATCTTTTTATATTGGCGGGTGAGCAGGGAAACCTCTCTTGCTGTCCTTGGAGCATACGGAAGGCGAAAGGATTTTTTTCAAGCAGGGTTTTGTGTGTCTGCAGCAATGCCTGTTCTAGGGCTGGAGGAGCAAGAAGCTGAGCTCCTATTCGGTTCTCTCTGTGAACGTGAGGGCTCTGCACGCTGTTGCTGATGCTGAACTACTCCAGCCTTGCTCGCAGAGATCCTCCTCCCGTCTGCAGCGTGCGGAGCCGAGCATGGCTGCGGCAGGTAGCTGCGAGAGGCAGCAACAGCCTGCCACTGCCATGCTGAAATTAGTAATGATTGTGCATATTCCTGGTGCTGTGCCTCGGGCGAGGGAAGCTATTACCTGCCTTGTACTCGGTAGGCTTGTCAGGATGGTAATACATTAGTCACGGTCACATCTAGGAGAATCATTTATTACTAATAGGTGTTTATCTAGTAAAGCTTTGCAAGGTCTCACATAAGCTGTAAGAGAATGTACAGCAGAGGAGGGCTGGGAAAATCCACTGGCACGCTGGTAAACGCAGATCACAAGTGCCTCTGCAGTACTGCATGAGGGAAGTTTAAAATTGTTTCCTTAGTTTCTTTTGTTTCCCTCATGCCTCTCTGCTGTTTTTCAGGGAATTGTTAAGCACCACCAGCTTCCAGTGTAATGAAAGATCAAGTTGTATGTGGCCAGCTGATCCTGGCTCCTTGGCTAGTGCAATCTACAAGTCCTACATTATTTTACTATCTATGTGTACACTTAACTATTTAGTTCCCAGATGCGGTGTGTGTGGCAATTTAGCATTTCAGATTGTCTTTTGGGTTGTGATCATTAAGATTGTTCTTGTCTTAGCGTGTGTGCTTTTAACAGTAAAAAGATCTGCAGCTGGTGAAAAAAAAGCAAGCATTTTATAAAATACATGTGTGTGTAGTAGAAACATGAAGTGCCATTTTTAATAGGTGGATTGAATAAGAAAAGTATTGGCCTTTTCTATTGTGCAGACTTAAATACTACCTCTGGTTGTGTGGGTGTTGAGAATTTCTCTCATTTTGCTCATCTGGCAATGGGAAAGAAAATCTCCCCCTTTGTACTTCTGGCAAGATGTTCTTCAAGGAGACATCTCTTGCCTCAAGAAGCCTCTACATCAAATAACTCTGAGGAATATGGCCTTGTTTCCCAGTGGTTACCTAAAACTGTAGTATTTAGATAATAACAGAATTGTGTGAAAATCTTGGTTGCCTTGATTTAGCTCCTTAGATTTTTCTAGCATGCAGAAGAACTGGATGGCACATTATAACTGGTGAAAGACCGTATTTTATAGGAGCAGGGAAAGATATAAAGCTGTAGAAATCAAACCTTGCAAGGAGCAAATGCTATACAATGTTTTAGGTATTTTAGAATTAACTTCAGTGGGTGTTGGGCTTGCCATTACCTGCTGTTGAAAGAAATTATTTTTGAAAATACACATGTAAAAATATTTGCATTATGCTAATTTTTTAACTTAATGTGGACATTTTAGTGAATCTCATATATAATCCATGGTTAGTTTATATAAAAGTTTTTTTTTAACATTTTAGATTGGAATTTTATGGAAGCTGAAACTTGATATTGTTTTGATTCCTTTTGTCTGACTTTAAAATGAGAATTACAATAAACCTTTTCATGTTGCTGATGTGTCCTGGCTTAGTTTTCAAAACTTGGTGTTGAAACAAAGAAATTGCAGATCCTTTTTAATGTTCTCATAGATCCTATCAGTTTATTTTAATAATAATGGAGGAATAAATAGACTTGGAGATTTAAGTACTGAAATGCGTACTCTATCTGTATGTTCCTAACAAAACCCTTGAGATTATACATTTCATAAACCTTCTTTACCAGTGAAGCAGCAGCTACAGGGAAGTGTAAAAAGCTGCATGATCAGTATAAAGACAGCCTCTTTATAAAATAGAGGTTTGGATTAGTTTGATGGAAGCTGTTATTGGAGCACTTATCTAAGTAACATCATGTTCCAGTATTTAAAGTGTGGCTACAAAGAGGATGAAGACTCCCTTTTGCAAGGAGTCCTATGGAAAAGATGAGAGATGATGGGTACCAGTCATTCCTGGGGATATTCCAGTGGCACATGAGAGGAACATTTTTCACAATAGGAGCAATCAGCTGAAGGAATAACCAGTCTTCCCAGGAAACTGTTGGTTTCCCCAGCACTGAATACATGCAAGACCCAGCTGGAGAGGGTCCTGGGCCATCTTGTCTAGATTTTGCTTTTTCCAGGAAAGGCTGGGCCAAATGGTCCTTGGGGTCCCTTCCAACCTGGTATTCTGTGACCTGTAGTGCCAGGCTGGCCTTACAGTAGCTGTGGCTCTTTCTGTTGCTGTGTGCAGCAAGACCATGAGTGGGAGGGGAGCTAAGACTGGAAGTACAAGGTAGAATAACAGAATAATTTCTGTGAGCAGAAAACACCCTCTCTGTATATATTGAAAAGTCAGTTCAGTGCTGCTGTAAAAATAACTATTTGTAATACTGACTATATATGGAAACTCTTGAGAACTGCTCACATGTAAGCAAGCACTGGCTTTCACTCTCTCTCAAACATTTAACAGCAGTAGGAATCTGGACAGAAAGGACCCAACCAACAGTTTTTCCTAGGTACTATTTAACTTCTGACAAGGATATGAGTTTTTATTTATGAAATCCTTTTTTGGTTATATGCTTATTGTGTGTGAAGAATGAACATGGGTCATGAAACAGTAATGAGAGAGAACTGCCCTGGAAATGTGTTGACATGGAGGATAAATGTGTCATTGTGAACTGGGTGCTCATCATGTGAAAGGAACAAGAATGCCTTAAATTTGTCATAATTTCTATTTGAGAATTTTAAAGAATTTAGTATTACCCATGAGCTAAAACTATAAACTCTAGATTATTATCTTGATTTTTACTTCAGAACATTTTAATGTTATTTCTAACATGAAAATGATGAGTGTTTGTAATGTAATGAATAATAGACTTCATTTCATTTGGTTCAAAATTCTGTATTTTAACTCTGATACTTTGATATCTAGATTAAGATTTGTTTGTGAATGGTTATAACAGCTTTCTGCAACAGAAGCAGTAAGCATTAATTTTATAATATAAATTAAAACAAACATTAAAACAGTATGTAAATGGAGGAAATCAGTGTTACAACATCAGTCCTATTGCTGAGTCTGTGCAGTTTCATAATGTTAAATGTGGATTAAGGAAAAATGTTACAGTTATGAATGTTCACAAGACCAATGTATTCAGCTTTTAACTCTTTTTTAAATTTAGAACATGGTAATACATTTCTTTGTCACTGTTAATGAAGACATTTTAGCATGCCAGAAATAGTTGTGTTAAATAGCTTGACTAAGTTACAAAGAAAGAACAAAATAAATATAAAAGGTGCTGCATGTCTTAAACTGTGTTGCTATAGAAATATTGCATTTTTTTTTCCTCCCTTCTCTGAAGCAACTGTGAGAATTTCATTGGAAATAGATTAGCGTTAGAGAACTTCCATGCCTGTTTCCTTTAGGCAAAGTAACTTTCAGAAATGAATGTATGGGCCCTCAAGTTGTGTTCCTCTTCTCAGTCATGTGAAGTTTGAGACGTAAGTTACATTTAACTGACGTGGAGTAAAAATATTCTATTTCTGTGTTTTAAAATGAGGAAAGTGCATGTGGAATAGCTATAGTTGTTATATGATGACTTTGTTATACTGAATTGTTAGATCCCCGGAAGCTTTTAATTCTAGCTTTTGTGTAATTAGATTTATTTTTCTAACATCACTTAAGCAGAAATGTTTGTGTGTTCCAGCCTGGCTTCAAATCTGAATTCTTAATGCAGCCTTTTAGTGTTGGAATTGCCTTCTAGTGTCTTGAAATTTAGTTATTTATTTATAATAATAAGATAACTTAACACTGACACTTATTTGGAGAAAAGAATATAATCTTATCGTGATGATGTAGTTGGCACTTACAAGAAATACTTGCCTGGCAATATTATTAAAAAAAATAAAAGGAGGGGAGAGAAAAACTCCAAGTGTGAATCAATTTTTAACTGAATCTTCAGTATGCCAGCCACATAGAGCTCCATTGTTTTGGTAAATTGTATCACTGTCTCTGTTCATGTGTTCTTACAGATGACTGTGGTAGTACAGATGCTGATGGTAACACATTGCTGTATTCAGCTGAAGGAAGGGGAGCATGTGGCTCAAGGTTCAGTGGAATAAAATATTTATTCAGCTATTAAGTATTAAAAAATCTTTCTTGGAGCTCAAGTATGAAACCAAAACTTTTTTCGTTCCTTTCTCCTCTTCATAATTAGGTGTCACTGTTTAAAAGTCATCCTGTGTTGTAGGAACTGTACATTTCTTAGTGAATTTGAAGAAACAGATTACACTTAATATGATTTCTGTGTAAAAGTATGTTTTGACTGACTTCATCCTCACATTCAGAGAAGTTGGGATCCTAAAATTGTTTTTTTTTTTTTTTTAAGTCCTTATTAAATTAATGATTCTCTGGGATTGCTATCTGGTATAGAAACATCCAAAGTTTTTCTGTGTGTTTAGTTTGCTTTGAGTTAGTGCATATGAAGTGAGCTGTAAAGTTCTCAGCTGTGAAGTCCCACTTTACATGCAAAGTAAGTGAATGTACATCACTGAGGGCTTTTCAGTCTCATCACTTCCTGACTCTGAGAGGGTAGACCCTTCTGTTTGGCCCGTATGTGGTATTCTGGGTGATATTTTAACTTGTTAAACCAATCTGATTTCATGGCTGCAAAGTAACTGCCAGCTTTTTAAGCTTTGTACTAGCAAGTGGGACTTTGTACTTCTCTATATTTGTTTTTAAAGCACAGAATATTTTGAATTTAGCTTGATAGCACAGTAAATTTTTGTTTATAAGCTTTCTACTTGCTGCTATATTTCCTAATCTTAAGAAGGTCATATTTCTTTTTTGCGTGTTTTTAATGTAATTCACTTGTCAAAAGCTCCCAGTGTTTGCCTCAGCATACACCAGCACTGTGCTGGTGTAGAGCAGAAGGTCCAGTGTACCCTGAGTGTTGGGGGCTCACGATGCTTGGGTTTGTGTGCTGCTCTTCTCTCCTCTCTCTTCTCATCTGGATGCATTTCTAGGTGATGGTGAAGAGGATGGTGTTCTGGTGGGAGATCTCTAGTAGACAACAGAAGTCTGCTGGAAGGATTTGGGTATTACCTTCTGCTGGCTCCTATTCTTACTGGGCACACTGAGATTTGTTGTATTTTGCATGTTGCAGCATATCGCGTTAATTGCAGGTTAACACAGGCATTTTCAGTGAATTAATGTAGTGTAGTTTGGTCATTCTGCTTCTTTCAAGATGGTGAGAGTGGGGTTTTTTTGTTTGTTTGCTTTGTTTTTGGCATTGGTTGGTTTTGTGTTTGTTTTTAGGCTGCATTTTTAGCTGTTACCTGAAATATTAATAGCAAGACCGAGGTGCATGGAAGGTGGGGGTATGTTGTAGTCAGCTGTTGCTAAAGCTCTTCTTGTCAGACCTATTACACTTGTTCTAAATTCCTGTTAACCTCTTGAATTCAATAAAACTTTCCAGTAGCTAAAAACAAATTGCAGGAAAAGTTTCCTTTCCGGTTTTTGATTTTGAACACTTGGCAGCATTTTGTTTATTCCCTGGAGTCACTTAAACCCTCTACAAATATTTGTGCACATGGTGAGTTCAGCATGTATTTGACTTCAGTTGCATTGCTTATAAAGGAGTCTATGCAGGATTAAGGCCCATCTGACTTTATGACCCCTTTCAGAGGTGAAGAAATCTTAAAGTTGTCAAAACATATAGCATCTTATATAGGATATGGAACAGGTTTCAACGTATCTTAATTGATATTTTGAATTGATGTTGTTCAAAATAGTTGGTAGGCATACTGGAAGCTCTTCAGTGTTTCCTGTGTTGTGTAAATATAAATGTAATGATAAGCAGGAGATGGGCATAGGTTTATAATACATTAAGACAAGTTTGCTTTTAATGTTATATACCATTTGAGATGAAAAATGGTTTGTTATGTTTATGGGTTATTTATAGATAGTATTATTCATCCAAAAGTTAAAGCTGTTTGTTAGTCAAAAACTAGGCAATTGTCATAGCAGTGACAGTAGCTGTTACTAATTTTCAGTTGTGAACCTCAGAATGTACACTGCTTTTGATTGTAACCTTTTTATATTGCAAGATGGGTGTTTACTGAAATGAGGCTGTATCTATTAATAAATATAGAATACTCCCTCTCTAACTTTCTACTGCTGTTTTTACTAGAATTGTGTAGGGTATTTTGAAGTGATAATTAACATCAGTGATGGAAAAGGGCCCTCAGGAGGTTTTCGAGGTAGACCTTCTGCTCAAAAGCGGTGTTTTCCTAGAAGTATGTTTATTCCTAAAATGTCAGTAGGAGGAAGTTGTGTAAAACTAAATTATTCTTCTTCTTCTGGGGAACGAACACACTTCCCTCTCAGCTCATGGTAAGGACACTTGCAATATTTTCTTTTGAGCACTTGAAAAGAGAATTCTAACTAAAACAAAGCTAATGTCTTCAGTGCAAGCAGACTTTTTCCCCTCCCTTTTCTCTTGGCTCTGATCTGCCTCTATTCTTGTTTCTACTCTTGATCTACAGCATCCACAATGTTGCCATCAGGTTGTTTGCTTAACCTCTGCAAAAATGCTTCCAAGTCTTCCTTGCCTTGCATGTTGGACAAGGATGGAGTATTCCCAAATCCACCACTCCAGACGTGTGTGGTGTGCACATAGTGTGCTCTTATCTACCTGCACCTATAAGCTTTTTCAAAAACCCAAAGAAACCCCCAACTCCCCTCACCTTAACTAATCCTTTTATGAAAACACCTACAGGAATCTATGCTGGCTTCAGAAGTTTCATGCTTTAAAACTTCAGTCTACCTTATGGACCTCTTCACACTTTCCTGATCCATCTGTTCATCTAGCACAGCTTCTTCTCTATCCCTTCACACAATCTTAGGCTGTTGAGATGCAAGACGCCTTTGCAGATCCTTTAATTGGTAGTAGTCTTTATTTTTACTTCTCTACTTCTTTTCCTATTTCTTGAAAAACAACCCCCCCCCCCAAAGAAATTTAAAAAAAGAAAAAAAATGAACCTGAAAATGAAACCACCGCAAAAGCTCATGCTTTTTTCCTCCTTTCCTTGCTGGCATTATTACTACAAAGGATGTTTCAAATGACATGCATTATAATGTTTTTATGCAACCATTCTTTTTCTCCTTAACTGTGAAATCTTGTTTATGTACAACTTGTGTTTAAAGGCAGTTATTTATGGAGCACTGTGGCTGTACATCGTGATGTACAGTCAGGAATGTGTTGCTCTGCTAAGTCTACAGACTAAAGCTACTACTTTATGCTGTATAGCCTATTATAAAACAGAAAACCTTGAAGTGGGGAGTGGCTAGTGCTAATGAAATGCTTTGTGGAACAGGTGGGACTTCAAAGTTTTATTTTAGTTTGAGGGAAGGTTGCTTATGCAATTGTTCCATCTGTCCATCCATCTGTCCATCCATCTGTCCATTAGCCTGTCCTCCCACCCTGCCAGTAACTCCTGAACTGCTTGCCCAATTCCCAGTCAGCTCTGGCAGAGGGGCCATGTTCTGCAGGCCTGTTGCATGCATATTCAGGTCTGACAGAAACAGGCAGGTGCTTAGAGAAGAGAAAAGGGGAACCCCAGTCTGTGTGTGTGTGGCTGGCCTGTAATAATAACCACCATGGCATCTGCTGCCTTCTGCTGGGCCAGTGTGCACAGGGAAGGTCAGATGGAAAGTGGGAGAGCCACGGTGCTGCTGCAGTAGGTGACTGCATGTGCATGGTGGGAGGGAAGTTACAGGGGTGATAATTTGGGGGTGTTGCTGTGGTGGAAGCAAGAGTACTCTCATGGATGGTCGTGGGACCCAGAGTTACTGTGGGAGACCTGTTTGATGGTCTAACCTAGGTTTGTAAAGAATTTCCTGTCTTTAAGGGAATTGGGGAAAGAGCTGCCGGGCTTAGACCCATCATCAAGAGCAAGGAGGAATAGGTGGCATAGAAATAATCATCTGATGTATGTGGGTAAGAGGAGGTGCATATCCTGTAAAGTCACTGACAAAAACATGAACTTGATGAAGGAAGAAGGCTGTCAGCCAGCCAGGAGGAACTTCAAACATAGAACCTCATACATAGAAATGAGTGGGATTAGAGAGAAATGAGGTGCCGTAGCACATCAAATCAAATTGAAATAATTGAAATATTTCTTGAAAAAATTTGAGAGCTCAAATGTTTTTTATCAGCTTAAGATTTAAAGAAATCTTTAGCTTCAGTATAGCAAATATGTTGCTTGACTCTCTTTAAAATCTTTACTACTGTTATAAATAAAAACAGATTTCAGTATGAAGGTGACAGTGTGGGATGCCCACAATAATAGTAACAAAACAGTATTTTCAGAAGGTGAACTGTGACTATGCTTTTCCCAAACAAATAGCTATTCCTGTCATTTGGAGATCATTAAATCTGTTTCAGTAAATTCTATACTCATTGACGTTTTAGTTGCCTAAAGCTCTGTGAGTGAACAACATATCTGCAGACAAAAAAAAAATGACATGGCCTTCCATCTATTAACCTAGTTGTTTTTCAGTTGCTTCTGCTGACTCAATAATATTATGTGATGTAACTCACAGGAAAAAAAAAAATCAATGAATATTTGAATATTTGTAATTAATGTGTTCGGAACTTAATATTGTTTTAACTATAAGTTTGGATGCTTGGAGATTTTTTTTTTTCCTGAGATAAATCACATTTGCTTATACAAATCAGTGTAAAACAGTGATTAAAATTGTATTGCAAATAATATGTATGGATGAGGGGAGATAGGAAGATATTTGTATTAAGGTCAGAGTCTGCCCGCCTCTGATCATACTGAACAGCCCTGGGAGCCTTGGAGGCCAATCCTGTATTTTTCCATACCAGTAAAATGGGTGACCTTTTGTTTGACTGTTCCAGTTATAGTCACTTAAAATAACATTTGAGCTATTGTTGGCTATTTCACTGAGAATGGAAGGCAGATCAGGCTTGTTATCTTGCTGCTCTTCAAAGAAATTAAGCAAGACGAAGTATGCTGTCCTTAAAGAATTAGTCTACATAAAGTTTTAGTGCTAGTGAGAAGAGATTGTGCAGTTATTGAAAAAATAAACAAACTGTTTACACTAGCAAATTTACTTTCCCACTTTAAAGTCAATGGGTAATTGTAAAAAACCCTAATTCTTACACCTAGTTCTTATTTTTAATAACTCAGTTTTAAAAATAATTTATTAATAACAGTTGTAACTTTCACTTTGTGACTGTCAAAGCATTTGGGAATTTTTCTTGCTCACTTTCTGATATTTTAATGATTTTTGAAATCTCTTTGTAACTTGTGAGGTGCAGAAATAGTTACAACATATCAGTTCCCACCAAATGGCCCGAATTGCCAAGTCCCATGCACTTCTAGCAATCTAAAACCATTCAGATCCCCAAATATTTGGGGAATAACTTCTAATATTGAATATACAAGGTTGATGGTGCAGGGCATGGAAGTAACATTACGAATGCATGAAAATAAGAATGTGTTTTACATGGTTGAATCTCAAAGGTAAACGCTGTATGATGGGACCACAGCTTAATTCTGGAAGTTGCTGTACAGATGAATGACTTGACCACTTCTACTTTCTACAACCTGTTGTGAATGTAGCTAATAGCTAGAAAGGAAAACATTGTATATTTCTTCCTCTTGAAGCTGATTTTGCATACAGTGCTGAGAATGAAATAGTGGAAGCTGGGTTGCAGTAGTGAAATGGAAGCAAGGATGAAAGTGAGACTCTTCTGTTGAGCATATTTAGAGATTTTTCATCTGCTCTGGAGCCCTGACATTGAGAGAGCCATGTGTTGGGTGATCAGGCAGACTGTGTGCCCTATTCTGTGATTGAGGAGGGTCTGGAACAGGGCTGTGGGGAGAAGCTGCCCTTATCCCTGTGGATAAGGCTCCCACTGGCCTGGAGTGTTCCTGCTCGAGGTGGAACACCAGGTGAGCTGTCCTGCTCAAGTGTGGCATTGTACTGTGGGTAGCAGTCCTTGGGCTGTGTTGCTAATGTTAGAGAGGATATGTTGTACTAAAGATTTAAATTGGGGAGCTGCAGATTCAGTTTGATGCTTAAAGTGTGGGATTTGACAGCTTGGTATGTAGCATATATATTTTTGCAATGTTAATTTACATTTTTTTAAATCACTTCATGGCTCATTCATATTGCTTGGGATGAAAAGGCAGTCCACCTGTGAAGCTGAAATAATTGGATCTTATTTGAGGTGCAATGATAGATAAAGATTAAAATGGACCTCTAGGATCAATTACATTTATGTTATGCATGGTAAATTTTTTCCTAACTTCCTTTTCCTTCTCTAATAGACTTTGTCATTTTATTGAGGAACTGCAGGACAGATTAAATTACATATGGCTGACTGTGGTGGTGAGGTTCTCTGCTGTAAATCAGAATTCTGAACGTGATGTGAATTGTTTAATGTCTGCAAATGCCTGGTAGTTACATAGAACAGATTTTTGGCACCGTACCACAGCAGAAATGACATCATAGTATGCCTTAACCTGAAGTTTCAATCTGGAAGGAAAATAATGAAAGCTGAGATCTTTTTCAAGGTTTGATAACCCTGCTTTTGTCCAGTTACATGTTGCAAGCAAAAGGACAAGGATGTTACTGCAGTGTAGTGTGTGCTGGCATTTAGGTTCTGTAGGGTTACTGGTGAAACAGTAAATGATGCTGTAAGTAAGTATCTGTAAGCTAGATCATGTCCTATGATGTATGCTTTAAGACTGACTTTATGAATACAAAAATCTACAAAATACACCGTTAATGCTCTTCAATTTGATTATAAATCAAGCTATTAAATTGTTCGTTACAAAAATCAGATTATTTTAAATTACAGAATGCCTTAATGGAATATTTAAGTTACAAATAATACCATGCTAAGAGGTTATTTTCTCCTGGTAATTTTTTTTTTGTTTTTTTTGCTTGGTCTTTGTTGTTATTGTTTTTTAAAAACACCTCCAGAGTACACGAGCTGAAGAGAAATTGTCCAGAAGGTATATGGATTACTGGAACATGAAGAATTGTTTTTAAATAGTGCTCAAGAAAGTAATCTGGAATATGTACATACTGAATTACTTCAATTTGATAAGTCTTTTTCCATTTTCTTTGATTAGATGAAGACAAGTAGACATTCTCTTTAAAATATTGTTCCTTAACAATACAGAATAAAGTAATGGATGTTGTGTTTATCACTTTTATTATAACTCAAGATGCTTTCTAATAATTCCATCTGAGGAAAACAATACTGCCATTTAATTAGAAGCAAAATGAACAGAAGAGGAGAAACAGCTCAAACTAATCTAAAAAATAAGATATGAAAGCAGGGGTTGATCAATTGCACTGCAGTACCTAAGAGAAATAATGTAATGCTTCTGAAGGCGAAACATAAGTTTTCAAATTGATTTCAAGTTAGTATGTCAGTAGTGGGGGGATAGAAAACTGTGCATGTGCCAGTGCTAGCTATTTATGGTACAGCTGTGACTGGAGTGCTAAAAAAAGGTGGAATATAAGTCAAGGTAGCAACTCCACTCAGTTCCAGGTAAGTTCTACGTGCAGCCATTGACTGAGGCTTACTTTGGTTCATTACTATGTTCCTAAAATACTGTGAACCCAGCATATCTGAATTGAACTCTAAACACTGTTAAACATACATCCTCATGACCCTTCCCTTTCACAACACTAGAATTACATCAAAAGAGGAGTTTGTCCTTTGGTAGTAAGAAACAGATTTAAAGTGTTGGATGAATAAGAGTTACTTACCTGCATTTGTTCTGGGATGAAAACTGTATATTTTCTGTCACGTTTTTGAGAGTCCCTGTTTCCAAACTAGTACTCTAAGCTTTTTGTTTAAAACTCTTCTAGAATGGTGGAATAGAATACACTGCCCCTGTGCCTTCAAGGAGTTTCGGTAATAAAGCATTGTGCAACATGGTATAAATGACTGACCAGTAGCTCAGAGTTATTAAGGGGCTTCAACAAAATATATTAAATTTGCAAAGAGTGTGGAAAAAAAAAAACCCTGTGCTGTATAAGGAGTTGTGCTGAGCATGACCTGAAAATATACATTAGTTTCCATGAATGGGCTTATTTAATTGCCTTGTTCTGCATGTGTTCCTTTAAGAAATTTGTGAAAAAAGGTGGAGAAATACAAACTGGAGCAAACCTTGAGAAAACAGAAATCTGTAGCATGCTTATGCTTCTTGGTATAAATTGTGAAGAATATGGGCTGTATCTGAAGTTGCTATGTGGTTTTCACCTTTGTTGCTTGGCTCTGATAAGGCTGGCACCTTTAGTCTTTTATTCCCCACTGTTCATATGCTGTTGCTTATACAATTCTAAGGTTAAAAAGTGGTCAGTTTTTTCTTTGGCACTTATTTTTAATGATTCTTTTAGTAAAGCAGTATAATAATCAAGTAGTCCTTTTGCAAAATAAACAACATAATTTCCCCCAATTATCTGGTAATGCTATTAACTATCCCTCTATTGTAAGTATTTCTTGCAGCAGAGGCACAGCTTAATGGAATCAGAGCTGAAGGATGTGAACAGCAGTAGTTTTTATCTATTCTACTTGTTTCAGAAGGTTGAGGTTAAGTGGAAATGAGTTTTGCTGGTGTCTATACTGAGAAGACATTTTAGATAGATTTTGCAGCTTTGTCAGTGGCATAAGATGGGATGTTCTGAGCACTCCTTGGTGTCCCTGCTCCTATCTCTGTACACAGGAAGTTATTTGGAACTCGTTAATTTTCTCCTTTTTGATAATGGAGTTCATGGTTCAGCATTTAAGAATACTGAATAGAAACGAAACCTAAAGAGTCTCCCTAGGTTGTAGACTGGTTTTAAGATAGAATAGTGAGGTATGCTGAGCTCTTTTATTCAGTGATAATTGTCATTTCTCCCTAAAGTTCTAGTAATGTCCTTCACTGTTTTGTCCATTGGTATTAAAGAAATTAAAGCTATTCAACTGCATAATGCATTTGTTCTTCTAACTGGGACACAAAACCCCACTATGATTTCAGTATTTTTCTCTTGGAGACTAAAGGCCTGGTAGTAATTAAGTCAAAATTGCATAAACTTTACATTTCTAGCTTTGCAGTTCAGTTGTACTTATGTAAAATAAAGAAAATAAAAAGCAAAGCAATAATTGATGAATGAGGTGATAGGATGTGGAAGTACCAAGAGGGGAAGCATTGAAGCATTTCTTTTGGGACTGGGGGAGGAGGATGTCTTGCTGTAGTGTAGCACATCTATAAACACACTTTAAAATACTGTAATTTAGAAACAGCAGGCTAATTTGCTTTTTCAGTGGTGGGAAATACACCTTTAATGAGATCTGCTCTTCCACTCTGTTTTGCAGACAGCCTGATCTCTGTAGTTCTTGGGTTTTCCAGCATGGATTATTCTATTTGATAGGTTTCTACAGTTCTGAAGTTTTTTGGGGGAACTTCTGCAAATGTTGTAGGAGCTTAGAGAGAGGAAGGAAAAAATTATGGTTGAAAAAAAATCCTGGTGAAATATCAAGATCTACGCTTCTGTGGTTTTTTTACCAATGAAGAACTTCATGTTTAGATGCCAGCTATGTGCTATATCAAATAGAAAAAAATCTGTCTGTACTTAATTTATGTTCATTTTCACTAGAGGAAAACAAAAGTGTGAACTCAATTCAGTCAGTTTCTGTTTCTCTGAAGTTTCAAGCCCTCTGTAACCCTGAAGTGAAGCTTACCTCTTTTAAATTTTTCCTCAAACAGCATTGCATTCTTATAAATAGTCCACTTGTATGTTACAGAAGTACTGTGCATATTTGTAAATGTAAGATGACATTAAGAGAATTCTTTTGCTTGCCACGTGGGGTTTCAATCTTTCTGGTTTTTTCTTTCTCTACCTAGTTTTATTCCTCAAAGAGGGTTTTGAAGCTCTTCAGTTGAAGTATTAAGAAAACATCTTTTGAAATTTATAGTGGACTATGTCTTATCAATTGAACAAAAGAAAGTAAAAAAGGACTGAAACTAATTAGCTAATTGTCTTTTGTTCCAGCTGATGTTCTAACACTTACCTTTAAAATGTGACTGTATTGCAAATATCTAAAGACTAAAAACTCTAGCCTTGGTATTTTTGTTGAAAGATGTGCCTGTGATAGCTTATCCATAATGGTGACAGTAATAAAATGAAATACTGAACTAGAACTATTCCCCAAAGTCTTATTTCCTGTCAAATATCCCTGAAAACAGAACGGTGCAAGGTGTCTATCCCAAATTAACTGAAGATGCTGATACTCAAGTGCTTGTTTCAGATGAGACAATAATGCATTGATCAGGTCCTCTGAAAGAAAGGAACATGCAGGAAATCATTAATCTCTAGAAGACTGATACCTATATGTAAAACTGACACTATTTGTTAGGCTCTGCTGGTGGGTAGGAAGTGTAGGAATTTCTACTTTGTTAGTCATCTTCTGCATATGAAAGCTCTACTGTTCTTCTGGTGCACTTCCCAGTGGTTAGCATCTTAATTAATATATGGTGGAATTAATGAGATCAGCATCAGCAGGTTTTAAAGCTTATTAATTTTTGTAAAGGTGTATGTCATAGGTGGAAATCATACACATATGAACTTGTGCTTTCTATTACTTGCCTGAGAATAAAAAGTCACTGTTGCTGCCTATAGGGTTTATTTTGCAGCAGCAGATCATGTGACAGTGTCTTAAATATTAATATTTTGTCTGTTTTCTACAACTGGGGTTTGTGTAATACTTGTTCATACTGCATATTCATGACAGATACAAGGTGTGTTAAAGAAAAATATATTATTTAGGATCAGTTCTTTTTACAATGCATTTTATTTGGTGGTGAGTGTAGGATTCTGTTGTTAATCATGTTTGTGTGCTAATCAATGGAAATAAATGGAAGGAGATCAGGAAATTCTGAATGGTAGTTCCATATTGTTCTATGCTTTTGTGTCAGGTAAAGAAATGCTTTCAAACCAGAAATAAATGTCTTTGCCTTCTTAGGAAGACTTCCATATTAAAACAATTTAATTTGTAACCCTTAATGAATGTTGAGATGAATGAATCAAGTAATCTGCACTTCTTAAACTGCTGAAAACACCCTATTCAATTTCCATTCTAGTTCAATTTAAACTGATAAAATTACACTTAATAGTTATTAGCTCAGTTTTACAGAAGCTTATTTTAAAAGACTAATGTCAAAAGGTAATAGGGTTTTTTTGATGTTGAAGTCTGAAAAAAGTAAAAGGCAGATTAATTATTCGAAGGTGTAAGCAGATAGTGGATGTTCTGTTTCTGCTAGTAAACTTAAATGAGAATTTCACAACATTAAACATGTTTATTTTTGAAGCAATTGAAAGGAAGAGAGGGAATTATTGGAATCATAAAATGTCCTGAGTTGGAAGGGACCCACAAGGATCACAGAGCCCAGCTCCAGGCCCTGCACAGGACACCTTGAGAATCCCACCTTGTGCCTGAGAGTGTTGTCCAAACACTTCCCAAGCTCTGTCAGGCCTGGTGCTGTGCCCACTTCCCTGGGGAGCTGTTCCAGTGCCCAACCACCCTCTGGCTGAAGAACTTTCCCTAATATCTAATCTAAATCTCCCCCCACAGGATTGTCCCAGCCCAGGTGTAGAACCCGGCACTTCCCAGGGCTGGTGGCTGCCCAGCTCTGATTCACACAGATCTCTCTGCAGGGCGTCTCTGCCTTCAAAATTCCACAGCTCCTCCCAGTTCTGTATCATGGGCAAGCTCACTTTGTATACCTTGAATGTAAGGGCACTAAGCTGGCTATTTTCCCTTCTGTACCTGCCCTCTTCTGCCCCCACGGTTCAAATTTGTCATTAGAGCTGGATTGCTACACTTAAACAGCACTCTGGTAAAATGAGAATAATCACTCCTGACTAGATGAAGTCATAAGAACACAGACAAGTTGCAACTACAGCTATAACTTAATAATTTTTGAAATTTCTGGGTTCCTGTGTTCTAGCAGACAGGTACCACCTAGCAGTGCTTTCAGTGTTCAGTGAAAGCAGTCTGAAGACATGGTTAGAATGGAATGCTTTAATTATTCTGCACTTCATGTGAACTATTGTGGGTGAAAAGTCCTTCAGCCCTGTATTAGTTGCTCTGGCACCCTGACCTTTTCTGTTGACAAGTACCCACTTTAGGTTCTTCAAATTAGGTACATGCTTTGTGCCCTTTCAGTAATGAATGTGACATTTTTAGAAAAAATATTTTTAACATATGGCTGATTTATTACTCAGTCATTTTCAGTGAACTGTTGTGACTTTTGGTTAGCTAAAGCAGTTTGTTTTTTAGCTGTTCTGTTCTGTGGAGTGGTACTCTTTTTACTGTTTAGTAAAGCTAATAGGTTTTTTAGACCTTGAGTAACTACTCTAATGTACTGCTTTAGTCTGCCACAAATCAGTTTATGATCCATCCAGAAATTTGTGTGTAAGGATCATAACATCAAGTTTGAGCTAAACTAGGTTTTACTTGCAAATCTGTATTTGGTAGATTATTCTTTTATTAAATTACTCTTCTTGTTACAACTGTCTTGTTGTCAACATGGCATGATATTATGTTCCTTTTAGTTTCTGGGGTATTTTTTTAAATAAACATTGTTTTGTCAAAATGTACAAAACAGGACTCTACTGAAATCTAGATCTGAGAAAGTGATGATCTCATTTGAAGACAGTGAGAACAATTCTGTGTTTGGGAGCTGTGTCTGTATAGGGAGAGCGTTTGGGAGAATATTAAGGGTTGTCCTTTCCTGCTTGTAGTGTTCTTGTGCTATCCTTGTTATTACCTCCTGGATGTTCACAGAAACCACGTGCTGGATTTGGTAGATTTGTGGTTAATCAAGTAACTTTTTTACTGTTCTTGGATGATTGGATCTTACTAAAACTCCATTTTTTGGGCTGATGACAATACTTCATATAGACTTGTACGATCAGTCAGCAGAGCCACAAATATTTGAAATACCTATGGTCTGCAGGTCTTACTGGTGTTAATGATTTACTTTTGGTTTAAAGAGATAAAGAGCATCTAAAGATATGTAGCCTCCACCCCTTCTTTTAAAGAAACAGATTCCAAGTTAATGAAAAGTGCATAATAATTTTTTTGAAGGCATTGCCTGTATTCTTTCTTAGCAAGGAGGGATTTTTAGAAGAAGAATTTGGTAACCTAGATGTGTTGATACCTACTCCAATTCCATATTTAGCAGGTACATTTTTTAGTGTCACAAATTAAGGTTTTTACTTTCTTCATTTAGAATCTGCATTGCTATCTGCAAGGGAACTTTTTGTCTTGTGTAAAGCACAAGGTAAAACTCAGGGGAAGTGGAAGAACCAGTACTAGGAGCAATAGAGGAGAAAGAGTGATGGTATATATTTCCCTGCTCATTAATTGGAAAATGGGTAATAAATAGGCATTTGGCTTTAATTTTTTATTAAGATATTTGGAAGTACTAATGTTAGTTAGCCTTTGCTTAGGCTGTGAGTCTCATGCTGTTCACTATGTGAATTACTGGGTTATTGATGGCTTTGTTTTAAATGGGAAGATTTGGGTGTTTGTTCTCATCTCTCCCAAATCTTTGAGTGATTGAGTGTGATAGCAAGGTACTTTCCATTTTCTAATGGTGAGTAGTGTATTTGCCTTAAAAAATCCTTGAGGAATTCTGCATAGGGAGTTTCCTAACTGAGGTTGTTTGACTCTTAAATGGGTTTTTTTGCATACTGCATTTATAACATGGACTAAAGCAATGTGTTTTGGGCAGAGTCATAAAATATGGGCAGATGATCATGTGAAGAGGTTTTTTTACTGTTGCTTCTACCTGCTCTTGCACAGTTTTGTATTGGTACTGTAGTGCACTAAAATAATTTTTTGGACACCATCCTGTCAACATCTAGCAGACGCCATAATAGATCCCATTTTTTAATATAGTGGAGAAATTTGAGGCTCCTGAAAACCTCAGGAAGTCTTGAGAAAGAGAGAACATTTTTAAAATTCATTATGATAAATTTAATCATCATGATGGAAGAGGTATAAGCAGGTCAGAGGCAATTGTTTCAATGTCAGTTATACTCAATTATGTACCTGGGGAAAGGACTGCAAATATTATTTATCTCCCCTGATTTATATTGTTTTATTTGATGTAATATTAAATTTTATAATAGACACATGATGTCTACAAGTGGATATGCTTTGGTACTAGGGCTTTTTCCTCCCCAGGTGTCTGTCTGTGAGGAAAAGCTGTTGAGCAGTTCTTTGATATGTGGATGTCATTAGGTAGCCTTTGAATTGTACTATGTCAGTCTAACTGTGAAAGGTAAGTAGTGCAGGCATCAGTTTTCAAACAGTTAAAAAACTTAAAATTATCTTATTAGGGCTGTGTTTTTTCCTATGGCAGGGCTGGCTGTCCCTGTATCTGAAATGGGAGAGGATATTAGAAGGGACCTTGTGAGCAAAGAGTTTTCCCTGGAGTCTCATGTTATGCACTGTGGTGAGTAGGAGAGAGAATAGAATCCAGTCTTTCTTCCTTCATTATAGATCAACCTTTCTGTTTTCAACAACTGTTGCTCAGTATACCTGTTTATTCCAGTGAAGTCCTAAGTATGGTTAGAGTTGAGCAAGCAATGAAAAGGTCAAAACCTTCCTGTGGAATTGGAAATACATATTCTGGTCCTTTTCAGTAACTTCTCACTGAAACCTTTTGTTTGATGTTCTAAGTGTTTCCCCATCTGTTCTGTATCTCCACAGAAAATAAGACTGACATCCTATGGACAACCTGAGTCAGTGATGCATTTTTATGTTTGGTTCTAGGTGTGATTTTCCTGCTTGTGGGTCTGAGATTTTTTACATTATATCACTGTGTTCTCCTAGTTACAGTCCACACATTGTTCTGTCTTGGCTTTTTAGACTTGACAGGGGTTTTTTTGTAATACAAAGTAGAGGATAAACAGCTAATAAATCATTTGCTATACAAATGAAACCACAAATGAGGAGTAATCCACTGCTGAGGTAAACACAGGTAACTTAGAATGTCTTGAAGAGTAATTTCAGACTATGCAAGGGGAGTTAAAATTCATCATGTATCTCTGTTTTATTTCATTGTCCCGAAGGAAGATGACACAACTCATACTGCTTTTTCCAATAACAAAAGGTAGCCTGGTAAAATAATTTAATTCCTGGGGCCTCTGATAGGGATTGTAAGTGGATGGCCTATTGCTTTAGTATTATTAGCATTTTGGTGATGCATCATTAAAACTATTTCAAAACAAATGTGGCAATTGCTGATCTATTTCTTAAAATCTCAGATATTTTTGTATTTCTCTTTGCTAAAGTAACTGCTACATGACATAACAAATTGGTAATTTAATGTAGTGAAGTGTGGGTAATAAAGAATAAAGTTATATATTTTTTTCTTTATCATTTTTTAATTAGAAAGCTATAAAGACATCTGAAAATTCAGGAAACTTCATGTTGCATTCAAAGAGGGAACACACAATTCACATTTTGCAAAACAGGCATCTGTGCCAAGATTAGCAATACAAAGTTTAAGAACTGTCTTAATTTAGGCACATCTGAAGGGACTATGTATGGATAACATAATTATTAGAAAACTGCTAGCTGCCTTGAAGTGTGGGCAGGAGTGAAGGAATATCTCAGGACTAAAGAGGATTGTGGCAAATTAAAATGTAGGCATTAAACACAGGCACTATAGAACAAGCAAGGGATAATAAAATGTTGCACTCTTCTCTTGAATTTGTGCAGTTCTTTCTGTTGCTGTGCAGTACCCTCAGACACAATCATGCACTATAGTTTGAGATAACTCCAAAGGTGTCTAACATTCACAGAGTAGCTGAGGCTGGAAGGCACCTCTGGAGAGCCAAACCCCCTGTCCATCAGGGCCCCACCGAGCAGACTGCCCACGGACCCTGTTCTGGCCATGCTCTGGGTGTCCCTGGCATGAGGCTGTGCAGCCCCTGGGGCAGCCTGATCCAGCTCAGAGCCCTCCTCACACCCCAGCGCTGCCTCAGCCACAGCTGCCTTTGGGGCAAGCCATGCCGCTCCTGCTTGGCCTTGCAGGGACACCTTCAAGAAGAACCTGGGTTTATTTTCTGCACACCCTCGTGTCAGACACTTAAACACTGAGAAGATCCCCATCAGGCCACCTGTCTGAAGTCCTTGACACCCTAGTGTAGGGTGGTGGAAAGTGGCAGTACCTGCTGACTCATGAGACCACCCTGAGCACTCCAGCATTCCTGGAGCTGCTGCCTCTCAGGGTTTTCATTCAAAAACTTTCACTATTTTGATTCTTAGAGCAGTTAAAAAAATAAAATCTCATTATTATGTTTTGGATCTTTACTAAGTAAAGGTATTTGATAAGCAAAAGTTCAAGATATTTGTGTATATGAGTGCTTCACAAAATCTCATAACTCTCTTCAAATAACCTTGAAAAGTTATCTGCATAAATACATCACTGAACTAGTTGCTGTACTTCATTTGCTTTTCAAATTTGAAGGAGAAGAAAATTTCTGTTCTACAACTTGAGATGAACCCTGCTAATTTTGCTTGGATTCTGCAAGTGCTTTGGATAACTGAGGAGAATTTAGAGTATTTTTTTCTCCCTCAGCTTGAGTGAAGTTCACAGATGTTGCTGGTGCAGTTACAAACAACGTTGCTCAGCAGTTCCTAATCTGATCAAACACAGTACCTACCCTTTTCAGTCTCCTGAATGCATTGTTCAGCTTGCAGTTGGTTAATTATCTTGTAAACAGTTCCTCTCTAATTCATTGCTAATTTTCTGCTTATTTTTTGTTTCCATGGATTAATCTTCTGAATTAACAAAATGAAAAGAATATCAGAATCTTACTGATTTGTTCATGATGGTGAAAGTGATGAGAGTCCATGATAGCAAACTGCTGGTTTTTCATCTCAGACATGTGAGTTGCTAAAGATTCTGGTCATGAACAAGCCATGTTATTTTTTGTGAGATTACCATGGTGATCAGGTGGGTTGTAAAGCACACTGAAGAAATAAATACCTTTTCCCAATTTATGAGCTGAGAAGAAAAAGGGAATTTGGGAACTCCCATTAATCTGAGCCTGTCAGGAGTTTTTGTGTCTTGCCAGTGCCATTCTCCTGTTGGTGAAACTGCAGGGGGAGGGAGCACAGCAGCCTCCGTGTTATTCTGACAGGGTGGAATTGGCAACTCTTGGTTGCTCCTGTTTGAGCTTATGGAGTGTTGTTAGTTTGCAGGTGCCTGGAGCTTGTCCAGGTAACTGGGACATCTCTGTAGTCTTCTGCCAGTGTCTTGATTTTTATCACAGGACTTTATAGCCATTGCTGGAATTGTGGGGTTTCTCAATGATGATTTTTTTACCAGTTGGCCTTCTTGGCCATTTCTCCTGTACCTCTGAATTGCACACAAACCAAGTAGCACGAAGGGAACATGAGAAAAACTCTTTACACTCCAGTTGAACATTTTTTTATCATCTCCTCCTTCTGCTATAGCAGTTGGTCCAAGGACTCTTGGATTATGCTGTTACTGAAATTTGCTTGTAATTACTGAGACTGACATACAAGGCATAATGTCAGTTTCTACAAATTATGGTGTATTTTAAGTGATCATTATTACTGTGGAGTAGTACACTGGTCTGTTTATCAGTTGTTATTGTTGGTGCAGAAAGAAGTAATTCATATTATTCTGACTGCAGAATTGGTTTAATCTGCTTGATGTCCATTTATTCATGCAATACTCTGCTGTTTAATCCCTAAAGTAGGGTTTAAAGGTATATGGAACTGGATCATATGGAAGAGGAATTAATACAGTAAAAAATACTTACTATATGTAGAAGCAATGAATTAGACTTGAGAGGCTGTGTAGAGTTGCTGTGGGGAATAATATTATACCTATCATAAATTTCATTGTTATTGCTCTGTATAGACAAGCTCAGCACATGTGGTAGAAACATAAGACTTTTAACTTTGGTTTTCTTTGTTAAAATGAATGTAATCCAAGTTAACAAGGCCTTAATGTCTTCCCTGTGAAGTTTGTGGTTTGACCTGTAAAATTAGTAATTACTGTACTGAAATCATTGAGGTGATTGATTATTATTATATGCTGGGTTTTAAAGGTATATATCATGTCAGAAAGGGACAATTTGTAGTTATTTTGAACGAGACAGGTGATTATTTGGATCCCTCAATTTTATATATTTTTTCAGGATAAAGCTGTGTAGAAAAAAATTTAAGCACTGAAGAATCTTCTATAAAAACCAATCCCTGGATGGAATGCAGCTTTAGTACCAGTTTCCTTGTGTGCTCTGATGCAAACTGATTTGCCTATCAAGTTGTAGTGGCCCAAGGAGATAGGAACTAAGAGAGATATCAATGCAGTACAGATTGAGATACAAATATAACTCAGGATTTTGCTGAAATCTGGATTAATGAAAAACAGTATTGTTGGTATTTAAGTGTTGTAGATGATCAAATATCTTTTTCTTTTTTCCAAGGCTTATATTTCAAGTTTAAATTTAACTAAGCTGCTGAACAGGTTCCATGATCTATATTTAAGCAATATTTAACAGCTGAGGATGCCAGTCCCAAATACCATTCTTTAAATGGTTGCGTAGCATTTCCCTTTTCACAGGAACACAAAGGTAGTTCCAAAATTGAATCTGGTAACTTTAAATTGCATAATTACAAGCAGAATTTCTAAATTTTATTAGGCAAATGTGCAGTCACAAGTATTTCTTTTGCCTCTGTAATTTGCTGTAGAGGTACTCTTATGTGATCCCTCCTGATAATGCTGATAGAGAGTGATGCTAAACATTAAGAGAAATAAGTATTGTAGATGAACACTGAGTCACATTTTCTTGGCAGATACACAAATCCAATTATCAATATTAATCTGCAGTATTAATCCATGAAGCAGAATTGGTGAGTGCTTTTCAGGGTCATGAAAGGCAGCATAGCATCACCCAGAAGTGAGTTTTGAAGGCTCTGGGGGGAGAATGTGCCAAGTCTCTGCTTAGTACAAAACAATATTAAGTGTTTCTTCTCGAGCTGTAGTTTTATTTTTCTTGTGACAGAAGAAAACCTCATTAATGTAAAATATTTTAGAAACCCCAAGAATCTGTGCTAAAAGTGTATATAAGAGGCTAGGGTTTCTGGGGGTTTATGCCAATACCAATTTTACTTCTGAAACCTCTGCTCCCTTCAGGTAATCCTGCAAATATCCTACCAAGTAAGCAGCTCGCAGTCTTCAAGTTAAATTACATTCACATCTGTTTTAAGTCTGTATCAGTTTGCTGATCTAGGTTTTGTGGTAAAGAAATTACACCATGCAATACCTAATGAATTGCAGTACTTCAGAAGGGAGTGGTTCCCCCACCCCATGTGTAGGATTTGAAACACTTTCCTTGGGTAGCTACTATTCATTTTACAGCTCATTATATTTCCCTCTTTTTTCTGTTGTTGGGGTTTTGTTTGTTTACAGTTCTCCTTTATTTCAGTCTTTCCTGTTGTGCTAGAAACAACCAATCAGTTCCTGACTGCAGACCTCTCTTCTTTATTAAAGCTAGAAAAAGTCTGGTATATCCATACTATTGCATGAACTGATCTTTATATTTCATCTGCTTTCTTTTATTTCACTAAGTGAAACTTCTGAAGAAGTGGTATTTTGCAGGAAAGAAATGCTTGGGTAACTGAAATGGGCTTCTTGATATGGCCTTAAACTCGTGGACAGGCAACAGTTTAAGGAATTTATCAAAAAAACCCAAACAACCAAACCCCACAAACGAAAATAGCCAAACAAAAAGATCCTGGTTTAACATTTGTGCAAGGTGTGGGGTTTTTAGTATTTTTTTTTCAAGACCACTGCCTACAATCCTTAGACTCATTTTCAGTCTTTTTTAAAAATTAATTTAAAGATCAAGGCATATACATTTTAAGCAGTCTTTTGTTCATCTTGCAGTGCCAGTTTTATTTATTACTGAAATAAAGATCCACACCAGTTCCACACTACAGATATATGTACTGAATCCATCCCTTTCTGTTTGTCTCAGATCTCTAAATGGAATGAAGCCTTCATGAACATCATGGTTGTCAGCTTGAAATTTGTAAATTTGAGAACTGAATACTGTAACAGTACTCATATTCTATGATATATACAGATCTGGAGATAAAAAGTGAGATTTCTTGGTTTAGAATAGATGTTGATATATATATGGGAGTTTCTAAGCTTATTTTTAAAAAGTGGTGTTTATTTAACAAGGATGCAAAAAGAATAAATTGAAACATCTGGTCTTGCTAGCTCTTTGGATGTTTCTGGGTTTGTTGGGTTGGGTTTTTTCTAGTACACAGGTCTGGAACTCTCTATAATTAAGGTTTCCAAAGCTTCCCCTTTGGATCCTACTTTTAAATTGCTTATAAGTTTTGCCAAATGCATCTGGGCTATCTTTTTTTTCTTCCCTCCACCCTCTCTATACTGGATGACTACCTCATTATTATTTTATGGATTTTCATGTGGTTTAGTTCTGACTCTTATTTAATTCAAGCCAAAACAGTTAATTGTTGAAAAAGAAGCTACTTCAGAATTAAAAAATCAAAGTCTTCTTCTAGAGTGCTGTTAGAGTATCTAATGAGGGATGGAAGAGTCATCTTCTCATGGTTACACTCCAGATTTCACAAATAATTATAAAAACTTGGGTATAAATAAATAAATAAATAAACCTGGTTTATAAATCCAGGTTTCATGGATAAAAAAAATTTAAAATGCTTGTTTGAATGTGCTTATTGCTGTTTGGAATTTAGAAGTTACTGAGAGCCAAAGATGAAAAGCCCAAGCACACTAGGAAATTGATTTAACTTAGTAGAGTGACTGAGCTCAAGATCTAGGATAATGGTGTGGGAAGGAGAAGAAGAGATGGTATTTGAGGACAAGGTAAAGATCAGTTATTGAGAAGGGGATATGAGACCAAAGCTGAGAGCAAAGGGAGTCTGCTCTAATGACAGCTTTTTGAAAGGGAGTTTCTTCTTCTTCCTCTGCTGTGAGGCTTGGTGGCAAGCTGTGTCTCTTACACCTTTCTAGGGATCTGATCCCAGAATCACTGAGTGGCTAAGGCTGGAAAGGGACTTCAGGTGATCCAGTCCAACCCCCATGCTCCAGCAGGGACACTGAGAGTCAGCTGCCCAGATCCATGTCCAGGTGATTTTGGGTCTCCTCACAGGTGGGCACCCTGCAACCTCTGTGGAGAAACCTGTGCTAGGGCTCAGTGCTTTCCTGGTGTTCAGAGGGAGCCTTGTGCTTTTCAGGTTGGGACCATTGCCTCTGGTCCTGCTGCTGAGTGCTACTGAAAAACTTCTTGTGGAAGCTGAGATTTCAGTGGGAGCAGTGTTTGAATGTCAGGGATAGGTCTGGGGCTGTCAGGGCTTCTGCCTGCCTGGCTTTTCAACTCTCATTGTGCAGAATGAGTTCATCTGCTCCTCCAGTCTGTACACAACACCTGGAGAACCTACACAGAGGTGTATGAATGTGTCCACATAGGCAAATTGTTAAAAATATTCCTGTGTTGAAATAGAATAAAAGAGAAAAATTTAGGGTGCCCGAGTCTTCTTAATTTGTGGCCTGTATTTGCTCATATGATTTCAAAAATCATATGATTGCATACCACAATAAACAGGAGTTGAAATATGGAATGACTGATTATTAAATGAGCATTATACATTCTGCAGTGTGAACAAAATCAAAAAGAAAACAGTATTTGTTTGAGCACTGATAGGAAAGGAAAGTTGTTTGCTTTCTCTAAGGCTCTGAGTGTCCTGATCACTGTAGGGTACAAGTGCTTGGTACAGCTCTCTCATATTGTGTTCTGCTTGGAAAGGTGAGTGCATGCAGGGTTTACAATATATTTTTGTGTTCAGCATCTTATTTTAAGTAGTTTAGTTTTTAGCATTTAATTTTGTGCTTCAGCTTTTTATTCTTCTTGAAGCTGGTTGTAGCCTTGAGTGTTGTATGTGGTTGGAAAGTCCTGCTGAAGCTATCGAGATGGGAACCCAGTGTAGAATGACAAAAGAATCTTTCCATGCTGTACAGGCTTTTTTGGTAACACATGCTTTGTGGGGTTTCAGTGTATTTCCATTTGGAAATAATTAAATTTATTGACTTGTTTGTCGTGTGCTAGAACTTCTTGAACTTAATTCCAGAAACTTCCTGGCCACGCAACTGGCTTATTTCTACTGACTTCCTTTGCTTATTAGAGAGTATATTTAATTAGTTGGAGAGTAGAAATAATTTCATTTTTCTTAGATGATATTCAGGAAATTTGGCTGCACCTTAATATGGTTGGTTTAATTTTTTTTTTCCCCTGAATGAATGGGGGTCCCAATACAGGTTTTTCATATGGTTAAATGAAGAAAAGATAATTGTCCACTTTTTTGAATGCTATAGGGTTTTTAAGAAAACAAAATGTTATATTTATTTTCTCAGGATGATTCATAATGCTTCAGTGTATTTATGTCATCCTACAAATCTTCAATATTTAACTTCACATAGGAATATTCTACCTCAAGTATTACAATACTTCTATCCTTTACACTAGAAAGGGAGGGATGGCTGATGACATTGTACAGACATATTCTTGTATATTTTTTGGGGTTGCTGGCCAATTGTTATGCTTTCTTTTTGCTTGGTCCTGTTCCCTCATCACTGTAACTTAATGATCTGTATTTAATATCTGTAGGCATTGAATTAAGCAGTACAGGGTAATGATATACCCAGACTTAAGTCTGTGACATGGCAAACACATTTGCAGCTGTTACAAAAACTAGGTGCATTTACTGCTTTTTAATGTCTTTCTCAGTCTTTGTTCAAGCTAATCTCTGTTGCATTGGAAAACAAGCAGTGAATTTTTCTTTTTGTTTACACAACAGGGAAAACTTTTACCATTGTGATTGCTGTGCTATGAAAAAAAAATTGTCATGCTGGTAATCTGTTAGCGATACAGGACTACAGGATTTAGTCACCTCTGTTAGATACAGAGTTGGAAGACAATCTTGGATTTCTAGTGTGAAATCTTAAAATGTTGACCAAGGCTAGTGTAAGAAGAGCTGTGAGAATCCATGTATTCTAGGTAGCTTGATCTGTGAATTGTCTTTGCTGACATGAGGCTGGAATTGTCATCTAGCAAGAGAAAACAGTGGCAGGATTGTGTAAAAGGTTTGTTGTCTTTGCTTGGAGTCATTGTTTGAAAGAGCATTAATAATTTGGCAACCTGGAATCCAGATGGCAAAGCTGCTCTGGAGTGTCCCCTTGAGCCTGCTGTGACAGTGGCCTAAAGGGAGAGCAGGATTGTTTTTGAAAAAACCCCTCTGCTCTCTATTCTCCTTGTGTAAAATCCTCTCTACTGAAAAAAGAATGTAGTCGGTTTATTGCAAAGGTTTCTGGAAGTACTATCTAATTTCAGAGAAGACAGCTAAATAAGTGTGTGGAGATTGCTTCTTTTTAAAAAAAGTTGTATGTAAACAAGTCAAATAGATTTGTGTAAAAACTTTTAAACTAGAACTAGTTTTTGACCCTCGACTAGTAGAGGTGGTAGAAATAGGGATTTGTGATCGACTGTGGATGGCTGGATTTGCAGACAAATTTATCTGAATATGGAGCAGCTAGAATTGAGCATCTGGTTGTGTCCTGAAACATTTCAGTGTTGTCTTGCAAATATTTGTGGACACTTATTTTTCTTAGCCTTGATTTTCTATTCAGTGGTGTTCTGTGAATGCCAGACCTGTGGTGTACTTCACAGGCTTCTTTAACAGTAAGGAAAACAACAAATCCATGCTCAAACACCATAAAATAATATTAGGGTGTTTTACTCTTTAAACACATGCTGGGCCTGCCATGAAAGACACCACTTATTAATGGTGAGGCCTCAGCCAAGTTCTGCTGTCTTCTCTCTGAGTGGGCTGACCCTTGCAAGAGCAGGGGGTTGGTTTCACAAACCAAGAAACTGCAAGGTTAATAAATTTTTATTGGATTTTCTGCCTTGAGTCAGGATAGGGTCTTTTTAGCAAGACATTTATTTTTATTTTTCCTTTAAGGAATAGATAATCTTTTCTCATTGTTATTTTTGATGCTGCATGGAAGTTTTCATATAGTAATACCCTGAAGAACTTTAACTGGAAAATATGTTGGAGAAAAAAGAGGGCAAATAACAAAGGTTAAGACATGAAAAAACTTACAGAAAATTTACATAGGTAGTACTGAAATGCCCTCACCCAAAAAATCTGTTGAATTAACTTAACTTGAGTGTTAATATTAATTTCAATAAATAAATAAATGTCCTTTAAATTACTGCTAGAATAATGTGTAGTTTTCAGTCAAAACCTGCACAAACTGAGAAAGCAGATATGTTCTATCACATTGTCTCATCTTAAAAAATGAAATATTAAAAAGTTGTAGGATCTTTGAACAGTTTTCTCTTAGGTGAAGTCAACAAGGATATATTACAGTTCAGATGGAATCTGTTGCTGATATTACTGAGTGCCTTTTTGCCTACAGTGTACTGACCTTACAGTCATTGCAGCAATCCAAAGCTAGTTATTTGTTGCTATTTCATGTGTAATGAGATTTTTGGGAGATTTGATTGAAAAGAGAAGAGATACTCAAAACTTGGCATGTGTTTGCATTTTGATTTCTTTTTCTCTCTCTGAATTCAATAGTAGTTTTTGTCAAGGCTTGTTCTTTTTTTAAAAAGTGCTGTACACACCTGTATGTATACTGAATGCTCCTTTCCATATATAAAATGATCATTATTTGAAAATTGCAGTCAATTTGTAGCTGTAAAAATAAATGGTAAACTGTACAAAATTAATATCAGCAGTACACCTCAACAAAAGTCACTGCTATTTTAAAGAGAAATTAAGGCTGTAGTATTATTGTATGACTAATGTATAAAAATAAATACCATATGTCTTGCAAAATATCATCTGTTCTCTTGAACTGAAACTTTGTCATTGCTTTTTGCTTAGTGTACCTATGAATTTAGTTGACTGTAGTCCCTCAGTACAGTTGTCATTCTGGCTGTTGATGAAGTTATTTTAGAGCATAATTCTTTCTTTTTTCGATAGACCAACACAAAAATACTGAAGGCAGATTATTTTTCTTGGGCCTGTAGAAAGCACAGGCTTTAGAAATCTGGCATGCAGAATTTCCAGTCATCCATTTCTCTTGTGGGTTATTCAGATGGGTTAAGCTATAAGTTCTTTGGAAGTCTTGCTAGCAATGGGGGAACACCTGAGAACGCATCTCACAATCTCTGTTGATCTTTTGGGATTATTCAGCTCACCTGGACCCTAGCTTCTCCTTCTAGAATATATTTTTTGTGTACTGACCTCATTTAAACAGGAGAAACTAAGAAAGCACAGGGCATTTAGAATGGAAATTTCTGTATCTCAATTTGCAGATTTCAGGAGGTTCCCAATTGACTACTGAGGTCTTACCTGAGTGCAAAAAAAGAAGCTAATCAGCCAGCATGACACCGAAGAAAATAGATGAGGCTTCAATTCACTGCAGAGAAAAAGCCCTTGATTTTCCTTTAGAGATTTTTCAGAACTAATTGTGTGCCATTAGACAAGCAGTTAAGAGGATGAAATGGAATGAAACTTAGAAGTACTTTTGTAGACTTCAGTTTTGTTAATATAGGCATATTATAGTAGGTTGGTTTGATACAACTAAAAAAATCCAACCAGCAAAAAGTAGCAAACTTTGGGCAGTTGAATGTTTGGGTTAAATCATGTTTAGTACAGAAGCTCCCTTGAGATTGTTGAATTTTTATCTGCTCATCCTTGCACTCTTAAATTTGTTGATTTGATTTGGGTGTTGTGTGAATTGTTTTCTTGTCATTGCTGATTTGTGCTGTAAATGTGATACAGGTTTTGTTTTTGTTGTTGTTGTTTGGTTGTTGGATCTGGTGGATTTTTTTCATCTGGATACTGCAGTGGAAGCACATCTGTCATCATGTTGTTCTAGTTTGTCTTGTTCGAAATGCTTCACAAACATAATAAGGATTATAGCCTGAGTCCTGAGCAGTCTGACTGAATGGCTTGGTCCCATTCTGAACTAGAGTGTGCTCTTCTGTGTGCTCTTCTACTCCCTTCCAGCCACATCTTCTGTAGTTCTAATCCAGTGCATCTCCTCCTTCATGGCTCTGCTGCTCCCTTCTGGAAAACAGGTTTTTTTCACAGTCTGGGTGTGTTTATAGGTCTGCCATGGAGACATTCTTGAAGACAAATGCTTCTTTACATTTTCTCTCTTATTATGTTTTCTTCCTACTGTGTATGCTATATAGTATGTATATATCTTTATAAAAAATATATGTGAGTGTATAAAAATATACACTGTATATATACAAAATGGTGTGTTTCTGGCTGCTGACACTCAGTTGATGTATCTGGAGCTTCTTACATCTTTGCTTCTACTGCCTGATAGGTTACAGGGTGTCAAGAGTTTATTGTATGAAAGCTGATACTTGCAATTTCATATATGAGTGTTTAGAAGCTGGTAAATAAATTGATTAGTGCTTTCCAGTGAATCAAATTATGTATTATAAAGGTGAAGATTTTTGATTAAGCTAATATGTTTGGTTGTGGCTGATGTACATACTGATGCCAAATAACCCATGAGTGTTGAAAAGAAAACTGTTGTTGGAAGAGCAGCTCAATGGAGGTGTAGCTTTGCTGGAAGCTGAACCTTTAGCAAATGTCGATTCCTTTCTTCCTTTCAGCTGTAAGATCTCATATCTGAGTTTTCTTCTCTTTTCAGTTCAGGTGAGCTCTTGAAGCTCAGCGTTGTGGTTACAGGCATGAGTGTAGGTAATTGTTTTAGTCCTGGTGAAGGTGTCCTTGGCACATTGACATTTCTCTGGTGTGGTCTCACTGCCAGATCTAGAAAGAATTTCCTTGTTTGCCATGGGGGAAATGTGCATTGCTATTTTACTGAAATGATGGATTGTTATCTGTTGTGTAGGGATGACACGAGATTAGATTGGACAGTATCTCTAAAGGTGCTGTAAGACTACCACTTTTGTATTCCCACCACCCAAAACTTTGTTTATATTTCTCTTTAAGGTAACTTTCTGAAGGGAGTAGTAAGATTATGTGGCTCCTCTGAGCCAGGCTTTGGAAGCTGTTTTTCTTTACTGAAGGAAAAAAAAGGAGGTTATATATAAGGTAGGACATGGGACTGGGAAGGCAATGCAGAGAACTAAAGCCTTGTGTTCTTATTTCCTGTTTTCTTTAGTTGCTATGTGAAAGTTAATTGGTTGGTGTTAATTGAAGGCTTGTCAAGGTTTTGGCTTCATTCGTGTGTGAATTTAATAAACATTAGAGCCTCTGGTGACACAGCAGTCCTTTGCTCCTCAGTGCTCTTTTGCTGGCAATCCTCAGTGGTCTCTGGATGATTTATGTGCAGAGTATGTGACACTCATTGTGTCAAGATTTCTTTGAGGGTGAAAAATTTTTATCACCTCAAAAGTTGATTTGGATTATATCCAGAAGAAAAACTGAAGTAGTGTTGGAGGGTTTTGGTTGGTTGGTTGGGTTTTGTTTGGTTTTTATGTGTGTATGTGATTTTTTTTTATTGATTGTGGATTTTTTTCTTTTGTTTCCTTCTGTTGTTGAATTACTGTGAGTTAGGACAGCATGGTAACATACTTTCATAGGGAAGAGATGCTGGGGTCCTTACTGTACTGAGGATAGGGAATTCTGTATTGAATGCCTGTGAACTGACTGGAGCACACCCCCAATGGCTGATGCTTTGTATTGGGGTGGCTTTGGTTTGTACACTTCTTCTAAGTAGTTTACATCATCTTCCTATAAAGCATAATACATTTACTATAATTGTTTCAGTACTAGACAAATGTGATTTCTCATGGCAGCAGACTTTTAAAAAATACTCTTGATTCCTTTAAACATGGTATAAATGTTACTGGTGAAAGTCTTGATTTTTCGTTTAGCGTAAATTTCCCATCACAACACTTATTTTTAACTAATGAGATAGAAATGAAAATAAATCAGGCTCTACATAGTAAAAGCATGTTTTCCTTGCCAAATTCAAGCTGGCACATTCAGTGTCCAAACAGTTTACATAAACTAAGCAGGATAAATATAAATTGGGCAAAGAACTGCTAAAAGGCCACTGAATAAATTAGCCCTGGGTTTTAGAATGAATTATATTTGCTTAGTGGGCACTTGACAGTGCCTCTGTTACAAGAAAAAGAAGTGTTTAGTATGCTTAAACCTCTAGTCGCCTATATTCTTGAACTCTGAAAGTTGTAATGTTTTCCCACTTTAATTGGAAACTTCAGATGGGGTTAAATAGTATTTCTTCTTTTTACTAAACATTTATTTCAGTATTTTCCTCAAGCAGACACAAGTTTTCAGGCAGCTTTGCTGAGATCTTGCTTATGTACTGTGTCTTGGGAGGGAATTTCCCTTTGCTCATATGAAAGAAGAGGATGCAAACTATTTTTGATGGCATGCTGCATTTAAGAACTGTGGAGATAAGAAGTCTTTTATTTCTCTTTTTGGAATCAAGTGTTAGAAGATCTCGTTGATTCAGGTGTTTGGTACAAATGCATTTGTCTTCCCAGTAATGGCATTTGACATTATAGTTTTTAATTATTAATACATTTGTACTTGTATTAATAAATCTGTGCATATTTCATTAACCTTTATCTTGCTTGCTGTGTAAATGTGTGCTGAGGAGACTTTCAAAATGCCTGAAGTTAGCTGCATTCCGTGTTCTATTTCTGGTCTTACTTAGCTGCTGCTGCTGCTTAGAGGCTGAACTAGAAGGAAGATCATTGCATTTCACTGCCACTGGAGTTAAGGGTACAGAATTATTTAAGTTCTCTGTTGGCCAAGTTCTCAGCTTGCCAAGAAACAAGTTTCTAATAGTTGGAAAATGTGATGATGGATTCCTCCCCCCTTCCCCCCAATTAATTGAACTTCAAGAGCTAGAATATATTTCTGAAATGAATTGAGAGCTTGTTATTGGAGCAGATTCAAGTACTATATGGAGAAGTTCTAAGAGAAGGAAAAAAAGAAGGCTTGCTTTTACATAAGTAAAAGAAGAGGGCTGATACCTCCTCCTCACACCCCCAAACAAGATCAGAATGGTATTAGATTTTGCCTCTCTCTGTTTTTACTTGCAAATTAATAAAGATGGCAGTATAATTTGTGTTCACATCTCATGGCAATAATGACAGACCTTCTATTTTGAGAAATTGACTCTTTTAGTGCTGGAGACAGTTGACATTTTCCTTACAGTTGTTTCATAAAAGTGAATATTGTTCTCCAATGTGCTGGGCAGAGCGTGATCCACGGATCTGTTTTACCCTCATGTGGGGGACGGTCCTTTGTTAATTCATCAGTTGCTGTCTCTACAGGTTTGTGAAGCGTATAATTTCTTCAGTCCAAAGACTTGCTTTATTTTACAAGTGTTTTCTGTGTAGAGCTTTCAGAAAGCAGTGGTCTGTAGCAGTCTTTCAGTCCACTGGTATATGAGAAATCTGCTTTTCTTGGTGCTTTTTTTTGCAATGCAAAAATCTCATTTGTTACTGTAATAGCATAGCCCTTTATAGGAGATCTTCCAACCATGGAGGAAGATGTCTATCAGACCATTTCTTCATTTTTGTAGAGTTTACCTTGTGAACTTAGACTGAAAATAGGAAGTAAATTACCTTTTTCTTGCTTGGGAATCTAGGATCTATTTAAAAGTGCTAAAAAGAGAGTAAGTTATAATTTCAGTGAAGCTTTTGGCTTAAGTATGATTCATTTCTAGAAAGTAGAAAGAGTAGAAAAGAGAATGCATTTAATTCCCAATTAGTTTGAATAAAGACAAGAAAGGTGGTCATTTAGTTGAACTTCTAAGAAATTACATTTTCTGGAAGGTGGACTTTGTTCCCTGTTGCTAGAGGTAGGTGCATGTATATGTACATTTCTCTGTGTGGATATATATGTATAATCTATAGAGATAAGAAAAAAAAACGTTTGACCTTGTATGTCTGTGCAGCAAGGATATTTGTGAGGAATTTTGGCCTCAGTTTGCATGAGAACCAGTTAAAAATTTGCCAGTCTTATCTCTGGCAAAATTGGCCAAACCCTCATTTTGTTGAGCTGAGTGAAGTGTAATCTTGTTTGAAAAACCCAAAAGAACAAAAACTTCCCCAAAATAACCCAACATAAGTATGAGGTACCGTGCTGGGGGTGGGGAGTGGGGTGAGGAGTTGGGGAACTTTAAATGAGAGAGCAAAGTAGATGAAAGAAAAGCATAATAAAGCTGGACCACTGTCTGGACTAAAAGACCCATAGTGGAAAGAGATGTGCTACAACTTTTTCTTGTTGAATTTCTTGAAGAAGACAAAAGATATTGCACACCCCCACCCTAATAATAGTCTTTTTGCTCCCTCATTTTTTCCCTCTCCCTTGAATTAGCATTTTAGACTGTTTTATTTTCCTTCTTCTGAAGTAAACTGTTAGTTTCCATGCAGAAAAAGTAGTTTAAACTTGTGAAATACTACTAAATTAGAAAATTTTCACTCTTTTTTTCTGTATTCTGGCTTTTTAGAAAATCCCTTCCTCCCCCCAAAACACCCCCCTCCCCCATATTCATACAGTGACAATTCATACAACAAATTTTATGTCCATTTTACATTACAGGCAGCTAACTAGATTTATTCTTTTAAAACAATAAGAAGCAGGCAGAGAATATAGCCCTTTTTTTACCTTTATTCAGTATTAACAAAGGAGAAGAGAAGGTGGCTTCTAAAGTTGGGTACTTAATGCAAATTCATTCTCTTGCATAAGCTGCAGAGCAATAGAACATAACACTGTCATTAAAACTGACTCATAGCATTCAACGAAGGTGTGTTTCAAGCTTTAAAAGTGTTAAGAGAATTACTGCAGTCTAGTAAATACCTTGCAGTGGGAAAAAGTACTTGAGCTGCATTTTGTTGCAAAATGTTGTGCAAATTATTTTGAAAGTTTTTTTTTTTTAATGTCTGACCATACAAGCAGAGAAATAGTTATTCTAAACTATGAAGTATTTTGATCAGTTGAAAAATGGATGCAAATAGACTGTGAAATTCGTTTAACATCTGTATTTGACATGTCTGCTCAGGAGGGAGACTCTTTACATTACTTGATTGCCTTTTAGCTCTCTTCATTGTGGCTGTGGGGGGATGACTCCCATATATGAGAAAAATCTCTTTCCAGCAGTAGGTGTTCAACTCTATAAACTGGTGTTTTGGTGGACTGTGTTTGTTTGGGCTTTTTGACATCTTAGTGGAGGGGAACATAAAATGCATATCTAGCACCACAAAAAGTCCTAAATGTTAAACTTGCATTTGAATTGGTTTCATATGTAGCCTCAGCAACAAAGAAAGTGGTATAATCCAAAAGAGATTACAAGCATTATTTCTGACTTTTTGTCTGAGCAAATAGCATATCACCCATTCTATATGGATTCCAAAGGAAGGTGGAGATGATTCTTCTAATGTTAGAAAG
The DNA here is from genome assembly GCF_028769735.1 of Zonotrichia leucophrys gambelii. Classification (NCBI taxonomy): domain Eukaryota; kingdom Metazoa; phylum Chordata; class Aves; order Passeriformes; family Passerellidae; genus Zonotrichia; species Zonotrichia leucophrys. The sequence continues at coordinate 16,710,337 of NC_088169.1, read as the reverse complement.
GCACAAAAAGAATATTAGTGGAAAGGAGTGATGTGGTGTGGTTGAATCTGTAATCTTTGCCTTGCCTCCCTGCCTGGGGAGCAGTGGCTGCAGGGTTGGGATGTGCTGGGTTGGGCCTGGGCTCAGTGTGCTGGTGCTCTGTGGTTGCTGCCCATGGGGCTGAGGAAATGGCTCGATATCCATCTAGGTCCTTGATGACCAATATTCAAGCCTGTTAATTTATGTATATGGTTCTGTACAGCTTACTTGAAAGCAAAAGACAGCTGTTTCATTTTTGATTTAGTGTCTTTCATCTCAGCATCTCCCTACAGCCTTTGTCAGTAGGTATAACTGGACTTTGGGAAGTTCTGTTTAACCCCTTGAGACATGGTATGCCCTATATTGTTGCCAGTCCTTATTTTCTTAGCAGTTTTTGCATTTCCTTTGCAGGAAATGACAGTGTTTTTCTGGGTGTATTTTTCTGCATTCATATCTCCCAAATTACTTTCTCCTGAATATTAGAAGCCTGTTTGTTTAAGAGCTAACTAGATATATAAGAAACAAGAAAGTCGGTTATGCAAATATTGACTTTTGGATGCTGCAAGTCTGTATTTTTTATAAACTAATATAAATCTCAAATACCATGATGAACTCATCGCTCATGCCTGAAGCATCTTGTCCTTAGAATTTTGTTTTCTTTCATTTCAGCACTTCTCCATATGCCAGTCTTTTACTGTCTTCTCTTGTGACTCCCTGCAGTAGTTTCCCTTCTCTTCCTCCCTCACCCACCCTTCTTGTCCTTTGCCAGGAGCATTGCCTTCCCTCTTTTTCCCCTTCTCCTCCTCCCACCTTCCACACTCCATAATTAAACTTGGAAGACTCAAAGAAAAACAAATGAAGGATGAAAATTAGGATTATGAGGGTTTTTTATTACCTTTCTTCTGGTAGGTCTGCCAGCATTATTTACTGTTTAGATGTATGTCCTTTTTCTCAGGACTTGTTTTTCAGGTCCTCTTTTGGGTCAGCCACATATCCAGACATGCTTTTGCTGTCATGGGAATCTCTCAAGCAAGAAGCTGTCAGCAGAGCAGGAGACATTCTGCTTGCCTTGCCTTTCCCTGTGGGAGAAAGGCCGTGGACCTGCCATTTCCTACTTGTGTTTCAATATTTTTCCATTGATACCTAAGCTTCTAATCTGGATGATTCTTCTCTTTAGATTAAACTGTAAATAATATCCTTTTACCTTTTATTTATTTTTGGGGGGGGTAGTTCATTCCTTCAGTAGTAAACTCCTTGATTTACTTTAGAGACATTTTTGTCAGATTAATAGTGTGGACAAAAATACCAGTTAGGCAAAATTCATTGAGTATGCATGTTTTACCAGTGTATTAATGGTGGTTGATGAAGGTATAGAGAGAAAGTTAGTCTGAATGCTTGTACTTTTAATTATGAGGATAGTTTTTGTCTGATGTGAGAGTTAGAATATTTCCCTTTTCTTTCTTTTAACTGCAAAATGGAAACCACTAGGCTGAAATCAAAAGAGGAGCTATTACTTCACTTATTTTTTTAAAGTGATTATGGAAGCTGGCATTGAAATTACATTGTTTATTAGGTAAAAAGTTAAAGTATTACCACATCCTGTTTCCAGAAATGAATCAAATTGCCTCCTAGTTATTTTGAAGCTTTTTCCTGAGTTTTCTGGTAAGACTTTCACTTACCTTAAGACTCATATTTTACCACAGCATACTGTTCATGCCAAAAACCATTACCACAGCATGGTTTCAGACATTATATCTTAGTTATTTTATAACAGCACCAGAGGCCTTCAAGATAGCAAAAAGTTTCCTCATCAAAGAGCTTAACATTTAATTAAAGACAAGACCTAAGAATGCAACTAACAGTTGAAACAGGCAGGAGAGGAAAAGACAACATCATCATGAGTATGTCTTTACAACTAGGAATCTGTGGGAGGTTGACCTTGGCCATCCACTGTCACCAAAGTTGCTGAGTCTGCTCAGCTCCTCAGAGCATCACCAAGGGCTTGGGTTGGAAGGGACCTCAGTGCCCACCTTGTTCCAACCCCTTCTCCCCAGGGTCTTTTCCATGCTGAACAGCCCCAGCTCTCTCAGCTGTCTGTAGGAAAAAACCTCCAGCTCTCTGACGATCTTTGTGTGTGGCCTTCTCCATACCTGCTTGGTATGTTCACATTTCTCTTGTGCTGAGGACCCCACAGCTGGACACAGCTGCACAGCTGGGCTCTCACCAGGGCAGAATCCCCTCCCTTGACCTGCTGGCTTTTGCTGCAGCCCAGGTGCACACTTGTTGGCTCATATGTAGCTCTTCATCCACAGGAACCCCATGCCCCTCTCTGCAGGGCTGCTCTCCATGACTTCTTCTCACAGCCCTGTTTTCCAGTTTGGGTTTGCCCTGACCCGTTGCCACACCTTGTCCTTGGACTTGTAGAACTTCATGAGGTTCTCATGGGCCCACTCCTCAATTTTTTCCAGGTCCCTCTGGATGCCATCTTGTCCTTCTGTTGTGTCAGCTGTACCACTCTGCTTCTGTAATCTGTGAGCTTGCTGAGGTGCACTCCATCTCACTGTGCATGTCAGTAATAAAGGCACTGAAGTGCACTGGACTCAGCACAGAGCCCTGAGGAACACCACTCATCCCAACTTCCATCTGGAACATGGAGCCATTGACCACAACTCTGGCTGCCTCCAGCCAGCCAATTCCTTATCTGTGTTCTTGGCTGGACAGGGGAGAGATAGTGTAATGAATATTTATTTTTCTACTGCCTTTGGATGACATCACCACATTAAATTTGTGCTTTTTTCTCTGCCTTTTTTTTTTTCCTCTACTGGAAAATTGCTTGCACATATTGCAAATTGAGTGGGTCACCTTAATATATCTTCCAAAAATGTTTGCAGTAATTTAGCAAACTGAAGTTCCCCTGCCTGAAGGTGTTCTAGGTGGCTCAGCACGAGGACATCTGTCCTGACAGCACAAGTCAATGCTCTGTTGCTGCACTTTCTCTGCAGTGGATTTGCATTGAACACAAACTTTATTTCAGAGTTTTCAGTTTAATGTTCAGAGTCCTCCCTCAAATTGTCTTTGGTCCATGATACATTGCTGCTGCGGTTTTTGTAGTGAGACATCCCAGAGTACTCTAAGCTTTTATCCTCTGCTTCAAGGAAGCTTATGTTAGTGAGTTGTGATATTACAAACAGTTAACAATTAAGAAATAATGTTAATTTAGGGGAATTGTTAGTTGGTTAATTTTTTTTTTGTCTTCTTCATCTGGAATGTGATTCTTTTTTATTGAACTTCATCTTGTTGTGATGGTCATAACCTCTTAATGCTGTCTGAGCCACTTTGGAGATTAGTCTTCTTGACTTGGGTTTTAGTTAATTGATTTATTCACCTGTGTAAGTTTAATGGGTTTTTTTTCCAACTAGAAAGCATAGCAAAACTCGCTTTTAATTTAAACATGGTTAGTGTTCAGTTACTCTGATAATAGACATCTTAAAAAAGCCCCAACTATGAAGTGTAAAATAAACACCTTTAGTACACTTTTACACTTTTAGTATTAATCATACTCTGTTCAATTCCTGGCTGGCAAAACTGGAGCAAATACCTTGTAATAGAGTTTCACACAGTGAAGTAGTAGCAATATCTTCAAATTCAGATGAAAATTCATATGGAGAGGTGTTTCTATAGGTTTTAATATTTTTTGGGTTTTTTTAACCAATCTGCTTTGAGATTGATGGAATTAGAGAAGAATTGATGGAATTAAAAAGTAAGTCAAACCTGAACAAAATTACTACAAAATCCTCCAGCACTCCCCCACAAAAGCCCAATGTACCCCATTTGTCCACCATATATTTTAATCACTTGTAGTGACTTTAGTGACAGAAGACCCTGTGATAAATCTTTCAGTTGTTTCTTTCGATGTGCTCCTGCACATATGCCTGCATGCTAATATCAATTTATTCTTGAAATTACCTGTGGTAGAACCATTAGTTGTTGAGCGGCTTCTTTTTGTCTGTTTTTTAAAACTTTTGATGGCATTCTTTTCAGGGTTAGCATTGTATAAGGTGGATCATTATTATTTAAATAAAATGCTTCTAATTATTTGCTTGGAATATGCGTGAAGAAGCAATGATAAATAATTTTATAGTGTAGAATGTAGTGCTGTTTATTTGTATGTATTGTATTTTATTAGTAATTTAGTACTAGGTTTTGGGGGGCTCCCACCTCACATTTTGTTTGTTCTATGTATTTGGCATGCCCTTCTCAAAGAAAAAGGGATTTCTTGGGTGGTTTTTTCTTCCTATTTGGTTCAGATAGTGAACCAGTCATCTGTATTTAATTATATGTTTGAAGATTACAAGAAGAGTAGTCATTGCAGTTGTTTTGATCTGCATTAGAATGCCCACAGAATTTAGTTTTGGCATTTGTTTGCTATTTATAAATACTTTTTATTCACCTTTACTTTTCTGTGCTCTTATGAGAAAGATCCATCTCAGCCAAATACAGTGCAGCGAGGAACATCTGACTTTTAGAATGTGAATGGGAGTTATTTTTAGAACAATGAAGACAAAACTGGGTTGGAAGGAGGGGGAAAACTTTGTCAGATTAGCAGAATTTCAGTCTCACACAATCACCAGCATGCTTTGTGTGTGCATATATGAAAGATTCAGTGGCCGATCCAGGTAAGAGGCATCAGAGGACTTTTCCTGAAGTGGCCAGCACTTGTGCATGTGTTGTTTTGTGCAGGGCTGGTCGGGGCTGCTGCCCTTGTGCAGAGGAAGCTCGTGGTGCCAGGGGATGCCAGGGACCTGGAGCGTGGTGGGCACACTCAGCAGCTCCGTTCTTCCACAGCTGCCCTGCTGAGCTCAGACTCCTGAGCAGAGCTCCAGCTGGCTGGCTGCTTCTAACATGTCCCCTTCAAGAGAATATATTGTACTTTTCTTGGACAGGAACACCCTCTGCCCTTGTGCCTTTTTTTTTCCTTCTTATTCCTAAGAATGTATCTTTAAACATTGGAGTCAGCTGCAAAGTGAGTCCTGATGTGTAACAGCAGCTTTTGTTTTGGTGCTGCTAAAGATGGAAAAGTCTGTAATATTATTTTGTAATATTATATTGAGGATTTAAAGTCCATGGCAGATTGTCAAAAATAATATGGGACTAAATCATAGGCAACATGACAAATTAATATAGGATATTACTGGAGACTGATGCTCTGAGAAGAGAGAAGGGAAGATTAAAATCAAGAACCAACTTCCAAGGAGACCACTACAAATATTGTGTCAGATAAAAAAATATTAGCTTCTTCCACAACAAGCTATTCTGTTATAAAATAAAACCTTCTATTAGCTAAAAAAAATTAATAATTCCTTCTCTTTGCCTAAGAATATATCACTAAGCCAAAGTGTGCTTTTACTTCAGCTACAAATGTTGGGCACTTGTATTGGATAGAAATGAAAGTGTAAAGTGTCAGGCACCTTGTGCCAGAAGAGACTGCGAAGGCTTTGGGTTTCCCAGGTTGCTGTTGGGAGTTTTGTCCTGTGCACACTGATGATTTTCCTCCAGAGCTGCCACAGGTACAGTGAGGCCCCCCCAGCGTGCGCCAAGACTGGCATCAAGTGCGTAAGAAGCTGTCACACCCACAATAGACTTTCTTGTTAAGGTTCTTGCTGGAGAGCAAGACTAAAATGGAAGCAAAATTGTCTTTCCTGTCCTCCTGTTATGACTCATGGGAGCTGCTTTTGTGCTCAGTGCTTTCATAATCAGTCTGCTTATTTGTCAGTATGGTCGTAGAAGCATCCTGCTAAGCACCCACTCTTTTTGAGTTGGCCACAGCTGTTAGGGAAGATCGTGAATCCTGTGTTTTAACTCAGAAGTGAATTTAGTTCATATATCCAGGATGAGCTGAATTTATTTTTGAATCTGTACTTGGATACAAAAAAAAGAGCACTCATAGAACAAGATAAAGCAAACCAAGTCATTATTTCTTCCCTGGCCTTCAAGCTCAGTTTTCCCTTAGGAATTTAACCAAACAGGTATCTTGAATAGTTGGGAACTGATTCACCCTTTTTCTGATTTCCCATCTGCAGGATGGGAACTTTGTTCAAGTTCTTCCCCCATGCACTGCTGGCCCTGTGGCCAGGGAGATCTGTTGCCTTTAGGCCATTCAAGTGATGATGCCTTCCATTGATGTATAATCATTCAGATGCATTTGCAGGTTTTGGTGTATCAACAGCTATTAAAAAACCCAAAAGCAAAAAACCCCAAGCAAATTCTCCAAAAACCAGCAATGGTGAAGTCAGGGTCCAATGCTGATATTAGCAATGTCAAGAAAAGCTTTCTGGAACTGAATTTTAAAATCTGTGAGCCTGTGCAAGGAACCTTGGTGTTTTGCTTTTACATAATTTGTTCAACTTTGACAGCTTTCTACATTTTGTATTTATTTTCACCAGCTGTTCTTTTCATTCCTAATTTTTTCTTATGAGCAGAGGAGGATAGATTGAAGTTTTGAGTATGAAAAATGGCTTGCTATAATTGTTATTGTTGATTTTTATCTCCTTAGCTTTTTCTTTTTTTCATCTTCCTTGTTGTGAATTTCTTCATATTGTGAAATCTTGATGGCTCTTTCTCCAGAATCTTATCTCATTTAGAAGGTCTACTGTCCCTCCATAAAATGGAAAAATAAAGTGGTAGCTTTTTTTCCAAATTATGGAGTGAGATTGGTACAATGTCACTAGGAGTATGATTGGATTATTTTTCTCTGCATTCCTTAAGTCAGAATGTTACTGCTGCTTCCTCCTGACAGCTTTTCATATACTGATTTTTTTTCTTCCTGATCAGTAATTCCTTATAATGAATGTGACACATTCCTCAAGATCAATAAATCCAGAAAAAAAAATCTCACCTATTTTCTTTACCTTGTCACTTGTATTTACTGCTCTAACACTGAATTGGGTGCTTGTAAATCTAACTGAGGTTTTCCTGGAAAACCTCAATGAATAGAGCTACATGTATATTGGGGAGGAAGAGTAAAGGTGCTGAATGATGCATCATTGCTGACAGAAGTGGTTAATGCTTCTTCCATCCATGAACCTTGTTTGACAGAAGACATGCCAGGGTGTGGATTAATGCATAACCATCAAAGGTGGTATGGTATAAGTTCTTTACATTTGTGTAGGAACCTGCTGTTTTGTTAATGCACAGAGGAAAATGTAAATCAGCCTCTAGAAATTTCTAGTTGTGGCCTCATGGTGGGTAAACATAATAAATAAAACAGATTAAGTTACTTCTTGTGTTAGAAGAGCAAGAGGGGTGTATTATCTGCTGGCAAGAAGCTTGAGTTTAAAAGCACATGGCTGACTTTGAAGTCAGGTAGAAGTTTGTAACTAAGTTCAGCAGGATGTAGATTGAATTCTTTCTGTCATGATAAATGAAATTAACTGAATACTTGATTTTCAAGATGTAGATATACAAATTTAACTGTATTTCTAGAACAGATTTACTTCTCTATGTTTTGTGAAGCCAAACATCTACCTCACGTTTCATTATTCTCACTAAGTGTATCTACTGAAATCTGACTGTGTAAAAAGTGCTTCTCTCTCCACACAGATATTGATGATTATGAAATAAAGAATAGCATTTCTAACCATTGAGGCTTTGGGTTGAGTGGTTAAGTCTGATGCTTTTGGGTGATGCACTAGAATTCTTAATGGTCCTGAAGGGAAAAGGAGTTATGAAAAAGCTGCGGGTTTTCCCCACTGCTTTAATTTAAATTCAAATGTTCAGGTACATAATACTGTAGTATTCTGTATACTTAGTTTGCAAATGATTGTATGTTTTCTGGGATTTACATATAAGCCTTACATGCTATTGCAGAACAGTTACTTTTGTATTAAAATCTCACACTGTTACACTTCTGGATTAAACAAAACTAATTTTTTGTGTTCATCTCATGACGTTTCACTTTGCTGAGTTGACTCTGCTTTTTGTAGAATATCATAAAACATTAGTTGAGAGCATCTCAGAGATCTGTTGGTTTGATTCATAAAATTGTTGATGTGCAGTGAATCTGGCTGCCTTAGAAAGGGGTATTAGGAGAATGACTTCTGTTTCCATACTGAGAGCCCAAAGGCTCAAAAGAGGTAAACGATGGCCTTATTTCCACCTCTGCAAGGGTTGTTCTAGACAGCAGGCAGCTTAGGAAAACAGACCAGTGTGGCACTCAGTGCAAAGAATGAAATTGTGGCAGCTATTAGGTTTTCCTTGCTATTAGCTGAGGTTTTCCTTGCTATCTCCAGTGTTCAGCTTGAAAGAATCCAGCCTGTCCTTACTAAGTTATAGAATTAAGTAGTTCTTGCTATGGAAAACTTTCTTGAAATTACTTTTGTTGTTTAAGCTTCTGTTTTGCTTAAGCTTTTGTTTAAACTCCTAGGTGTTTTTCCTTGTTTTTGTGATTACAGTTACTCTCACAATCATTAAAACTCTGTGTCATTCATGGAGTTTTGAGTTCATGTTACCAGATTCCCTGCAAGAATCAGTGATTTTCAAAACACTCTTAACAAGGCCAGTGCCTTCTGAAAACGAGAAGAATCCCAAGTTGTGGCTACTGCCACTGAACAATTATTTTAGCAGCTTGATTTTAATCTTTCAGCAGCTTTTGAAGACAGAGATCTCAAATAAGCATATAAATTTTGTCTAGAGATTAAATGGGTCTGACTAGTCTTAACTTCACTAAAGTTTGAATTGTAGCCCAGTTTGAGGCAGAAGAGTTGGGGCAAAAAGTGTTTGGATATAAATCCATACTACTGCTGTGTGCCACTAGTCATCTTTCACTAGTTTCCTTTTAATTTCAAGATGAAGTTCTCATAAAATGCCCTCAGCAGAATTGGGCACAAAGCTGAGGAGCCAGCGTAGAAGAGGGGCTCACTCAGGTGCAGTTTGCTTTTGGGAGCCCCCCTGTGTTCCCTGTGGTGTCAGTCACTCCTGATGCGCCTTGGGGACAGTCAGGGAAGCTGCTTTGTGTGTTTCTTTGGGCCAGCTGAAGTGTGTCACCGATTTCACTTAGTGAAAATCACTAAGTGGGTTGGCAGGATTTTATCTTTAAGGACTTGCAAATGCTTCTCTAGGTGCCATGAATTCAGGGGTAGCAGGGGATCAGCTTTCTGTGGCTCCTCTAATGAAGTGAAAAGGGAAGGTGATATGTTATCAGTGGGGAGAGGATATACAGCATTGAATTTCATAGAACCACAGAATTTTAAGAGTTAGAAGGGACCTTAAAGATCACGTTCTCCCAACCCTGCCATGTGCAGGAACACCTCCCACTATTCAGGATGCTTATCCAGCGTGGCCTTTAACACTGCTGGGGTTGGGGATCCACAACCTCCCCAGCTGGGGGATTTCAGAAAGGAAGATTAGCTGCTTCCAAGTCTAACCTTTGTTCCCAATAAAAAACGAGAATTCATACTGAATAAACTTGCAGAACTGAAAATAAAAATAGTGGATCACAAGCTGCAGGCCTGTATAGCTTTAAATAGTTTATGAGAAATTTAGAAATTGTGGATGAGGGAAAAAGGAAACTGCATCTTAATTTCTTCTTGAGCTTTTGGTACATTATCTCATAAGTTTCTTTACTGTTTCATCATATATCTAGGAAGTATTGTGCACACTGTTAGGAAGAATGAGAGTAATCAATTTATCACAAACTAATTTCTGGTAGGACTTGTCAGTGAATAATGTTGGGAACTGAAGTAACAGATTTGGTGATGTTACTGAATAGTGCTGATAGAAAACAATATATGTTTTCTGACTTTTCCTTTCTTTCTGGCAAGTAATTTTGCTGTTCTGAGCTTGGCTGACTGGTTCTGTTGTGCCTCAATTGCGTTATGGTGGCATCTATGGTTGTTTCAAGGTCCCTGTGGCAGTATTTCTGTCACTCAGCTGCACCCTGTGCCTGGCACCAGCCTGTTCCAGCAGAAAGCAGAAGCAGCTCAGTGTGGGCTCTGTTCTGTTGATGGGTGCAGCTGAGCAGATGCTCCTGTTTTTCCAGGACCTCATTTTTTAAAGTTCGTTAGTGTAACCAGAAAGTCTGGACAAACAGCAAAAAGGCTTTTGTGAGGAGATGCCAAATGAAATAGGAGGAGAACATATGGAAGGGGAAGGAAGGAGTATTTTGTACAATTCACCAGTGAAGAAAAAAAATTGATTAATTAGAACAGTAAATTAAACCACTGAAATAATTAATAAAGGACTGGACAGCTTTTTCTAAAAAACAAAAGCAAACCAGAAAACCCTAACTATCCCTTTAATTTGGAACTCAGCGCTTTATTTTCAAATCACCGTGGTTGATTAACTCTGGAGTTGCTTCTAAACTAACAACCCCTCCCCACATGATCTGCCTGTGTCTTGCTGAAGCAAATGTCATTGTGATTCCTCTCCACCCTTGGGTTGTCCTTTTGTTGTGTATGACCATGTCAAAACTGGGCTTTTGGCCAGCACCCCTGGCTTACAGTGACATCCCATTTGTGTGAGCTGAACCCAGCATTATTGGGTCACACTCACCCATTACACATAACTTAATTAAATGTATTCACTTCCATTCTGTTCTTCATGAGTAGTTCAGTCCTTGAGTCACTGAATTGTGAAGATGGTATATTTCCAATTCATGGTGAAACCATTTGAGGGTTTTTCTTTCCCCATTTTTGAATGTGGGATATGTGCCTTTAATATTAAGGGAGCAAATGCAGTCTGAATTAGTAAAATCAAGCTTCTAATAGGATAGCAGAGAAGTGGTAAGCCTAAAACAGCCGAAAAAATCTTTGTACTTTACCCTACATATAGTTGCTTAATTTGAAAAATTACTTCAGTGTTTGGGGAACATGGAAAAAACCCTTTAAAGACATTATCTTTTCTGTATTATTTCTTAAATAAGCTGATAATGGAAATAATTTTCAAATCTCATTCCTTGTCAGTCTAGCAAATTAATTTCCTTTCATTTTTTTCTTAATAATCACAGAAAATAGTAGTAGAAAGCTATTTTCTCCTGTAGAGTGTTCTTGCTGCCATTTCCTTTTTATCATTACAGTGGACAAATGAGAAAATAACTAAACAAAATTTGTTTCTGTACATAGCTATCAACATACACCAAGCAGACCATAAATAATGACAAGCTTATTTTTGCTTACTGAGCTTGTTCCTGACAACATTTTTGTTTGCCTCGGTTCTGTAGAAAATTACTTTATGCCAGTTATTATTGTAATAGACATCCTGTGTAGTTATTATTGTAATAGATATCCTGTGTATGGGATTACATGGCCAGCTGCTGTGTCAGATGTGTGGTGTCAGTGGGCTCTGTCCATTATAGCTGCTGCTAAGCTCTCCTGATCATCAAATGTAGAAGTAAATTAATTGTCTGTTAAAATTGTTAGACTCTGTTGGTGTAATGTCTGTGTACCATTGCTTTCTCTTGCTGAAATAAATCAAAGTACTAATTATGTTGTTTTCTGTTCTTTCCCCAGGAAGCTATTGATTGCCTAGAAATTAAAAGAGGGTGTGAGAAGTCTGATTGATCAAGGTGAAAGTTTTTTTTCCCCAAGAGCCTTTTCACAACTGCCTTTTGCAAAATCTTCAGAGGGTCCCATTTGTGCCATGTTTTGTGGCTCTCACCGTAAGAGGAATTTGTCTTGATGAAGATTCCTAACATTGGTAATGTGATGAATAAATTTGAGATCCTTGGAGTTGTAGGTGAAGGTAAGTAGTATCTTAAAAAAAGATTAATTAGAGTTTTGTAGATTTCACTTAGATGATAATAAGCTACCAACTGCACAATTTTTCTTGTACGTGTTTATTATCTTTATTATCTGCTGATTTCCTTGTCATATGGATGAAGGAGTTTGGAAGCTGAAACGAAGGGAAGAGAAATAGAATAGTTTTGTGGAGGCTTGGGGTTTTTTGCAGTTTTGGTTTTTTTCCTTTTAAAAGTTTAATGTGTTGATTTCTCATTAGTGGTACTAGGGAAATGCAAGTTCTCAAACTTACCTGCAAGCACATTTTAAAAAAAATAATTTCAGTGTCTTAAAATCCATTTACTTTTGAGCAATTTTTATGGAATTGCTTCAGTGTACAGAGATTTAGAACCTACATATGTAAGTTCTGAATAATAGTACTGGGAACAATGTTACTTCTGTGGTTAGGAGGTTGCTGAACGCTGTTTTATCTTGCTACTTTTAATTTTTTTCTGCTTTTGAGATGGCTTATCTCTCAATTTCTCTGTTTCAGGAGCCTATGGTGTTGTACTTAAATGCAGACACAAGGTAAGTGAATTACTTTTAAGTCAGAGGGAAATGTTGGTGTTTGAGTGAAGCAGTGACTTTTGATGAGAGCTAACATGTTAATATGTATAAGACATGGCATCTGGGGTGGACTTTTTCTTGCACTAAGGTACTTAAAGCAAGCTTAATTGCAAGTTTCAGGGGAAATGGCTATATCTAGTACCAGATCTCAATTTTTTGTGTTTAATATTTCTCTGAAATATTACTAATATTTAATTAATTTAAACTTACAGAGTTTTTAAGAAAAGAGACCAAAAACGTTTTGGAACACAGTTTTGCTCAAGCATTCTTAATTAGAATGCCAAACTATTTGCCAGATACTGCTGTAGAAGCACTTGGCTGCCTTGGAAGGGGCAGGGGAGAGAAAGGGGAGTCCATGAGGGATTTTGACATCTGTAGGATGATCAAATAGCAGTGAGAAAGCAGTGACTTTTTTGATTGTTGATTTTAATTTGGAGAAGAAGTTAAGAAGGAAAGAAAAACCTCTGTTTGATACAAAAATGAAGTCTGGCAACCTGTCTACACTATTTTAACTAGTGTATAAGTTGCATGTATCTGAACTTGCTGCTCATCAGCACGGAGCTGACACAAACAACTTTGCTGTCTTTGAAGCTGCAGTGAAGTCATTTAACAAAATAACTTCTCTGAAGCAAAACATTTCTGAATCACAGAATTTTAGTGATCCAGGAATCTATACAAGTCTTTTTATGTAGTTCATACCTTTTTCTAGAATAAGTTAGGAGTGTGCAGAGGGTTTATGTTCCTATGGTGGCTTTTAGCGTGTACACAGAAGGGCTTTTGCATACAGTGTGTGGTTCTATCTGGTGTGTCTTACACTGTTGTGCACTTAAAAAAGGAAAAATAAATTGGAACTTAAGATCCTCTCCAGCTGAAGCCTTGTTGGCCTTGGGGATGTACAACAGTCAGTTGAGTGACTTAGGTAAATTGGGTCATTTTAGATATTTATGGTATGAAAATTCAGGGTGAGTAGTTTGAGAACACCTGGGTAGTGATGATGCAGTTTGTACTAGGCGTCTCTGTTCTTTGTGGAAAGTACCTCACCCAGACTCAATAAGTTTCTCAGATTTCCTGCATTGCTGAGTGAAATTTAAGCTATGCATGTCTATTCATGCTCATGCAGAAGAGTTCAGTACTCTAAAAGCATGGTGTATTGGCAGGGTAAGCTGTTGCCCAACTTCCTATGAGAATACCTTGCAGCACACCAGGTATCTAGAAAGGAAAGTCTTTCCTTTAGCACAAGGAAATGTTCCAACAGCCTGTGTGAGACTGCTGCCTTCCTTGTTAGCATCTAAATTTTCTAGTAGTCTCACCATTTTTTTTCTATAGCTTTGTCTTGATGGAAACAGCTGTGCTAAATGTTTAAAACAAAGTGTTATTGCTTTAAGCTTCTAGCAGGTGGGTTTACTAAGACCTAGAGCTTCCAGTTTTTGGAGATCTAAAGAAAAAGGTGAGGGCATGTTGCTGTTTTCATCTAACTGATTTATGATTCTCACTTAAAACAAGCTGCACTGAGCTTCTGAGAACACATGAGTTTAGAATCTGTCTATTTTACCAAAAACAGAGTAGCTGTCTAAAAGTTAAATGTTGGCCTTTCCTACTTGTATAGGAATAAAATGATGAAATACACTTTCATAAAGACTTAACAGACTTACCTGGACATGCAAGGATATATGGTTTGGGCTTTTTTGGTGATTTTTTGGGGGTTTTGGTGATTTTTTGGGTTTTTTTGTTTGGTTTTTTGTGTGAGTTTTGCCGTGTTTTTGGTTGTTGTTGTTGTTGTTGGTTTTTTTGTTTTTTGGGGTTTTTTTTGTTTTAATTTTTTACTGGACATACTTTTGAATATAGAGGTATTTATATTGATGTTTATAAATAGTGGTAATATGCCAGAATCAAATTCCCAGCTATTTTAAGTCAATATATCTCCACTGTATTGTTGAGAGGGTAAATTTTGTGTGAAATGAGGAGCCAGCCCTTAATTGCAGCAATTTGCCAACATATAATCCACTAGTGCTTCAGTAAATATATAGCTTTTTACCTCAGTGCATTTTAGTGGCATATGTACATAGATTTAAATAGGAGAGAATGGCATCAGGAACAAATACCTTGTCATTATTAGATGTGTTTTTCCTTTGGTAAAAGAACATTACCAGAAAAGCTAAACTAGGTCCTCTAGAATGACTGTATTTACATTATTACACAGGCTGTTTTTATCCCAAATCCTTCATTGCTAATTGTGGTTTGTGCATAAAGATTACTTGTTTATTTGAGGAGTTTTTTCTGATGCTAAGCTAATGCAAATAATGTTAAAAAAAAAAGCAGAGATGATGCTCTGAAAAGCTTTCTCCTATTTTTTCATTTAGTCAGAGGATGTTTCCTAAGGAAATACACTGAAGTGCATTGTGTTTAAAAATACTGGAAATACATTTGATAGTTACAAACTATTTTAAAGGGCTGTCTTGGCTTGTTTGGATTTTGGCTGTTTTCTGAAAACAGAAGCCACTTGAACACTTCAGTAGTGTCAGAGATCATGGCTGAGGAAAAGAATCTTTGCTAATGTTTAAGACTTTTCAAATGCTTGCCCTTTAAAGAAGACCAACATCCCTTTTACTTTACAAAGTGGTCTTCCTGCTTCATGTAGAGTTGTTGGGCAGTAATATGATAGGAAGATGCTGTGGTAAGGCCATAGGTCTCCAAAGATGGGCACATGGAGAAGAAGCCTAAAGAAAAAAGGAAGCCAAAAGCCAGTGTGAAAAGAAAGTGTTGCACGGTGAGATAATAAACTGTGTTTGTAGGAGGAACGCTGGCAATTGCAGCTGCAAGTAGACTTTATAGAAATGAGGTAGATACATCCTTAGATGCCTGAGGGAGGTGGAGAAGATGATGATGCTGGAGCAGGGGTTGTTTCTCAGGGTGAGGCAGAGCTCACCACAAGCCAGGCTGGAGAGGAAGATGGGTTCATCCAAGCAGTCAAACCATGAAAGGCACTTGGACAAGGCTCTCAGGCAAATGCTCTGATTCTTGGGGTATCATGTGCAGGGCCAGGACTTATTGGACTTTAATGATTCTTGTGAGTACCTTCCAACTCAGGACATTCTATGATTCTATGCCTATATACATGTATTTGTATGCATAAATTGATGGCGGTTTTTAGGTTAGCCAGGTGTGCAGGAAGGTGTGTGCTGATGCAGTTTCTCTAAAAGCATAGTTGAAATGGATGAAATCTCCTTGACTTCTCCTTCTCTTGCAGTGTACTGTGTGTTACGAAAGGTCTGGAGCCTGAGGGTATACAGTTTAATGATTTGGAAGTTTGGTACCAGTTGTTCTTATAAGTCCAACATCTCCTGCCTAATGAGATGGGGGTTTTTGCCTTTTATCTTAAGAATGTGTTTTGGTGGTTCTTAATAGCATGAGGCATTTTTAGACCTTTTTCTTTGAGATAAACACCACTCAGTTCCCATATTAAAAAGAAACAAAAATAAATGTTAGTTAGAATTATTTAGCACTTCAGTGCATTGAAGAATAGTGAAGAATAACCTCTGGAATAGGTTTAATACTTCCAGGCAATGTCTTCTTAGCCTAATATTTGATTTTGCCTTGTTTGAGCCTTCTGTAATACTCTTGCATTGTGTTCTGGTAAGTTGTTTGTCTGCCTCAGAATACATAAAAGAAATATTTGCTGACCCCTTAAAGAAAGTTACATTTTACTCATTAGAAAATATAGTGAATATGCATATGTAGCAGAATCATTACATTTCTTCTGAGTATTTCAGCCTTTTTCATGTCTTTTATTATTGGAATCCCTATGGACTAGCTGGGTCATGGTTTTCCCTTTGAAAACTTTTTTTTTTTAATGTTTCTACAGGTAACCCAGTTCTTCACACTGCACACTATTTGTTTGTGTTTGAGCAGAGTCAGGAATTCCCCTTTTACCCATGCTGGCCAACTTGAGAAAATTTTCCCATGGCCATCACTGTACTTAGAGGAGGTAATTCCTGTGGAACAACCACCTCTCATAGGCTCCTTTGCTCTTCAGGGCTGTCTCGAAGCAGATCTTAGAACTAGATGAAATCTGTTCTTTTGAAAGTCCAGGGTTGTATTTCTATTGTCCCTCTCTCTTAATTATTTCAGAATCTTAAATTCCACTGTCATGGTGGAGATGCTGGTCTGCTGTAATATCCATAAGAAAGGAGCACAGGCTCTGTAAATTGTAATTTAAAGTGCTGCTTCTTCAGTGAGTATTAACTTCACTAGAATAAAGTAAAAAAATGAAACAGGTGATCTTAGATTCCTTCAGATTTTGGGAATCTTCAGTTGAACAGCATCAAAATGGCCTCTGATCAGAGTGCAGCATTCTGTGAAGACCAGTCTGTAAGAGGGTTTCTTCATTATTTTCGTCATTCAAGCTATTGCAGAATTATTTTAAAAGAAAACTCCTGAGCAATTCTATTATCAAACAGAAAGATGTTCTCAGGAGAACTTCTTGCTACATCCCTGGATAAAGGCAAGGCCAGACAGGTTATGCAGCTCAGATGCTGAGTGGGAGCTGCTTGCAGGCTCCTCTGCTACAGTGACCTGGCTGAGTTTGTTCTGCAGTCCAGGCAGCTGGGTCTGGGCCAGCTCAGGTGATGTGTGAGCTAATTAGTGATGTGCATCACTAATTAGCAATAGTGAGCAATTAGTGATGCACATCACTAATTCCTCCTTGCACAGTGGTCTCTTGTCAGGGTGCACACACATGAGGTTGTCATGGTTGGTTCATTGATCAGTGTCAAGCAATTGCCTTCTCTGTTTTCCAAAAATCTGGTTGTCTCCATCATGCTGTATTACCCTTGCAGCAAATGTTGGAGTGCTCTAAGTTCTCTCTGAAAACTGGATTTTATTGTAAGGCTTCCATTAAAAAGGCGTTATCTATTTTGCTCTCTTTACAAGGTACTTTGAAACAGGTGTTCCCCCTAATGTAAGGTGTTCCCCCTATTGTTCTGTTTTCCAAACCTCATGAAAGAACTTTTGACTTTTGTGTCAGCTATTTGAAAGCAAATGTACATGCATTCAAGCCCTCCTCTCCTCTGCAAGGATCTCCTTGCCTTTGTAGGATATTTAACAGAAGATGAGCTGTGTCTGTTGTGGCAGAGCTCTGGTCACACAAGCTATTCCACTACATTTTCTGTACCCCTAAAGAGTGCAGGCATCATGATGACAGGTAGTTCACATAACGAATGTTTCTAGAACTGTGCACTCATTCCTAGTTCCTCCTGGTCTTTTCTCAGAAATTTTAGGTACAGGCACCAGGAATCTGGTCGTGCTGCTTTAATAGAGCAAATGAGAACATTTGGGTTTTCTCTAATATTGTCATAAAAGCAGAGTTCTGAATTTCCCTGGTCGATGTTAGAATCCGTTTTCCAACTCTTGTGTCTGCTGATGTTATTAATACCTTCACACTTCAAATCCGCTAACAGTTTTTATGTTGTTGATTCCCCTTTAGTGTTAAAAGTTAAGTGTACTTGTTTGTCAAAGTTGTAGGTTTTTTCAGTGTGTTGTATTTTTTCATGTACTTTCTTTAGATTTGGCTCTCAAGGTTCCTCAACTCCCCAGCATGTGTTAAGTCAAGTACTTATATTGAGGAATACAGTCATTGCGGTTTAACTTTTATGGTATAATCTTTTGTACTAAAATGGGTACAGCTCTTTTTTGTCTTACTTTGGATGTGACTGATTTGATTTTCGTTGATTGAAAAATTAAATGAGGAGTAAATGAAAAATCTGAGTTCTCAAAATGAGACCAGATTGCTGCCTGTGTTCTTTCCCCTCATCCTCAATTTTTTTGCTGTTTTGTTTTTGGTTTTTTTTTTTCTTTTTGGTATGTAATTAAAAGGAATATGCTAATTTTCTCAATTAATGGAATTTGATTTGGCTTTGTGGCAAGATTTTTGGTTTTAATTGTTGCCAGGATAAAATCTCTGTGCAGCATACTGTTTCCTTTCAGCAATGGCAGCTTACCTATGGAGGATTATTCCATTAATGCTGTTGTTCCTTGGGCTAAAGCGTCATATCACTGGTGGGGTTTTGTGCCAAAACTTGTGTGAAACACATACAATGAATATGAGTCTTTCTGGACCTTCTGGATAAATAGAATTTGCCAGTATTAAATGTTTGCAGTAGAAAGAGTTGAGATCTGTCCTAAGCATTATGTGAAGAAAATAGAGTTATTAGGCAAGTGGTGCTGCTGAAGCTCATAGTAACTGTTTAATAACCACTTGCTTAAACTTCACTATGAGGCAGTGAATTACCTTTTGAATTCCTTACAGAATTCTGGTGTGAAATGTTACATACAGAGTATTTGTTTTGTGGACTTCCAGACTCTACTTCCATGGCATTTCCTTGAGTGCAGCAGTGAGAGGCAAGCTTGATTAGTGCTGATTCACTTCAGGCATTGCTTTCTATACATGTAGGAGAACTAAAATGAACATCTGTAACTGCTTCCTATGCAGGGAAGATGTGAATATGCTATTGACAGTTTATATAGCTTTCATTTTTCATTGCTGCATTGTGACATTTATCTTCACCTGAACCTCTTCCAAAGTTTTCTCAGTCCCCTGTGGCAGGGGGAAACAGACAATCAGACAGCATTATATCAATGTGGTTTTAAATATGATTGATGTCAATAAAGTGCTGATTTACATTCAAGGAAGTGGAAGATTCATGTGTGTACTGTTAGTGCTGCAAAGATCAGATAGTTGGGCAGAATGGAACATAGAAACTGAACTTGCTGAGTTCCCACAGCTTGGGCAGACAACTACTAATTCAGTCTCCCTTCTCACTCCCAAGGTGAGCTATAATATTCTCTATATCACAATACTTACTGATGCCTTTTATTTCTTTTCCTCAAAGTCTTATTCCCAGGTCTCTCTCGTTCTTCAATTATTTTAAAAGAGTTTTTTCATAATGCATTTCTTAATAAAAACCATTAAAGCACTAATTTTGAAGAAATTATCAGATTCTAAAATTACTTACACTACTGGAAAAAAAAATTAGATCTTTGGTGTTGTCTTAATTTTCTCAAAGTCTGAGTCCTGGAATTAACTGAAGTAAACATTTGGGTTCGCACTTGTAAGGCTATGTAGGATGAGGGGATGAAGTAAGGTAGTTCCAGATCTTTTTTTCATATATTTTATTGTTTTCTGTCTGTTGCTTCTGCTATATGTTGCTAAGATATGCTGTGTTTCAGAGTTTTATTTAATTTGATTGTATATAAACCCTTGCTATCTTTATCAGTCACATTCAATGATTTCTTACGAGGGCTGGGCAGGGTTCAACAAAGTGGGTCTGAATGCATCTTTAAGTGCATTCAATTACCAGAGGCAGTGGTTAGGGAGGGTTAGGCTGGATATCAGGAAAAGGTTCTTCTCCCAGAGGCTGGTTGGGCACTGGAACAGCTCCCCACAGAGGTGGTCACAGCACCAAGCCTGACAGAGTTCCACAGGTATGTGGACAATTCTCGCAGGGACATGATGTGAATCCTGGGGTGTCCTGTGCATGGCCAGGAGTTGGACTCCAGGATCCTTGTGGGTCATTTCCAGCTAAGGATATTCAATGATTTTATGAAAGTTAATGTTTTTCATTAATGAGTCACTTTATAGCCATATATCCATGGAATGATGCTGCTGTGATGTCTGCTGTTGTGCTGTGTTGTTTCCCTTTGAGTCTTTTCTGACAATCCAGACCGGCGTTTGAAAGTTCCCTTGTAGGTTACTCCATTTCCTTACCTCCTCCTTTGTGCTTGTCATGTTATGAACCCTGCTCAGATCTGGATGGTATTCAGTAATAAAAATTCTCATTCCATCCCTCCTTTGCTCCCCATGGCTAATATTAGAAATGGAAGGTGCAGGGCAAAGATAAGAGAGCTTTCAGAGGGGAGAAATTAACTTGCTGTGGAAGGGGAAAATACTAAAGTTTCTTTTTTTCAGATGTGTTCAGTTTAAAGCATTACAATGTGAGTGCTTTCAATACCACAAATTAGGGTGGCTTAAGTTGGCTTGTCCATTATAACATTTCATGCAGTACAAAGCTGGGGTGCAGAGACACCTGATGCTGCAGAAGATCTTCAAAACAAGGGTGAGGGAGACAAACAGGGAATCACCCTTGTACTTTAGTAATGGAGGTAGATGAAAGAAGCATAGAAGCCTGAGTTAAAAATAACAAGAGTGATTCATCTTGCTTTGGAAAGATATGTAAAATGTATTACTGATGGTTTTCTATTTGAATTAAGTCAAAGACAAGCAATTTGTTGCAGTCACAGTATCTCAGATCAGTATTTTCATCAGACAGTTTCTTCCAGTTGGTCACACTAAGGGCTCTGGATAAACCAGACATCTGTCCTTCTTCTTTTGTTTCTTAAACACGGTATGTATTTTTGATACTATTTTACATAATCTTTCATATGAATTATTGCTGTGGCTACTGGTGTTGCTAAGTGAAAGGTTACTGCTTATGCCCCAACTGAGAACTTTGCTTGGAAGATTGCCAGTCAATAAACAAGCCCCCTAGTAGTTGCTGCAAAATCCATCTGCCGAGGGATTATATATCATTACACTTGTAATAATACAGGCATCATATTCAGACCTGCAGCAGTGTGTTCTGTGGCTGCCCTTAATGGTTCTTAATTGCAAACAGCTTGTGGAGTTGTATCTCATTTTAAGGTCCTTGTAAGTGAGATCTTATTTTTAAGTGTGGATGTGATGAGCACCCAAAGCAATGCTGTCCATACAAGTAATTTTTTCTTGCAAAAAGTTGAAAATTTTATGCTGATAATTAAAGTTTAGGAACATGACTACAGTATTTCTTAGAAGCAATAGCAGAAGGAATTGAAATAGATGATTTTTAGACACCTGATGTAGGGTCCTGGATCATTAGGAAAGTAGCGGTGCAAGCGAGGGAATTTATAGTTAATGCACATTATTATATGGGAGAGGGAACAGCATATGGCTAATTATAGCACTACATCTGTAGTAGTATGAACTTGGTTGAATATTGGATTACAATCTGGTCTTGTCATCAAATTGCAAATTACTGTGTAGCATAATTGATGCAAACAAAATGGTATTTCTAAATTTTAGGCTAATTGTTTTCCTTTGAGGGATTCTTGTGGAGTTTTTAAACTTTTCTAGGACACGTGAGCAGCTCTAAGAGCACTAGGATAATCATTGATTTCTGGACACACTGTATTTAAACAAAGGCCATTAAGAGCATAACTCAGTGTTTCAGAAGATCATTCATGTAGATTTTTAAATGTGCCATGGTAAAAACGGGTCTGGATCATGTGTCTGGCTTTCAAAATTATTTGTATCAACCAAGTTGATCTAAAATTTAAATACACTAAAGTGTCTTGAATATGCCATTCACATTACCTTATTTTCTAAATTTTTTTTGGTGGATTTAAAGTCCTTTTTTTTAAGACTCAGGAGTCCTGCAAAATGAGCTTTGACAGTGTAGGTAAAACATTCACAATAACAGTGAAAACTTTCCTATAATTTCATTTTTTCCTGAAAACTGTAGGCTCTTCTTGGCTCTGCATTTTTTCATCAGTAAAGATTACAGTGTGTTTTTAAATAGCAAGTTGTCCCTCTGAATGTCCTGATTAAAGCAATTTATATTTCCTTGATTACTCACTTATGCGTAATTCCTAACTCATGGAATACCCTCCTAAAATATAAACCAACCTTTCTATTCTTTTTGAATAAAAATTCTTGGAATTCTTAACTTCTTTTGAAGTATAGTGATATTTACTTCTCGTTCAAAGCCTGGATAACAATAAATGGGGAAAAAGGAAAGTGGTTTCCTTTTTATACCATTACAGCTGTTAAAATTTGTACAAACTTGTAAATTCTTGTGCAGAGGACCTAATAATTGTACTTTTAACGTGTGGTTTGATCCTAGCTAAAAGCCTCAGTAAGGGACTAGACAAACCTGATGTCAGAGTGTGGTGATCAAGAAATTTTGGATACAGTGGGAATGCAGGCTGAGCTCTTGAATAGGGACCACTTTTGCTAAGACTGCTTTGTGCTCTTTTTTGAACCAACAGCAGTTGTTAAATGTTTGCAGAGAACTGGAGTCATTCTTTATGAGATCTATGCCTTATACACATATTGCAATTCTGAAACTCTTCAAAACACATACTTCTTTTTGCTGTGTGTAGCTGCACCTGCACCTGGACAATAAAGTTTAATGAGTCTGCTGCTTGCTTTTTTTTGAGAATAGTCCAATTGCATGCTTCTCATTTTCTAAAGTATATCTATTTATGCTTTTCTCATTTAAGATTAAAACATTGTCTGGATATATAAAGTATTTGCATTTTTAAAGTCCCTGATTAATTTTTGTTTAAATTGCTAAATTAGATCAATCTTTATGCAAGTCCCTTATAAGCCCTAACACCGTAGAACGTAATGGCTTTACTTTGCCTATTATGAGAAATCACACACTTTATGCAATTTTATTTTTATTTTTTCAGATGTGTAGCAAAGTGAGGATTTGTTTCTGAACAGAATAGGTAACTCTTTTTTGGAAACAGATACCAACATTGCTCTCCAGTTTATAGTTGCTTGCGCCTTAAAAGCTTTGAGAAGGCATCTTCTATTTCTTCCCCAAGACTACTGTACCTACTGTACAGTACTGGGTGTACAAGGATCAGTATAATGAAGTTTAGTGTCAGTCTTGCATAAAGGGAATATTTGCAGGTCTTGAAGTGAAGTGATTGTACTCATGGATGCCCATTTCTTCATGGTTTCATTCACCTGTACCCTTGTACCCACACACTTAGAAGTATAAAGGGTCGTGTGTGTGCTCAAGAGAGGTGTCTGATTTGGGCAGCATCTCCAGCATGCAGGCTGGAGGACAAGGGTCAGGAGCTCTCATGTCCCCACTTTATCTCTGAAGTTCCTCTGGGTGGTGATGACAAACTAGTTCTTACATCTTTTATGTATATGGGATAGTCCTTAGCTTCAATCTTGCTTTCTTCAACTTCCACCTGTCTGTTTTCTGCTTTTCCTTGTTTGGAGTTTGTCTTTGACAAGTATGTCCATAATCCTTGATGGGCCAACAGAAGATGGGCTCATATATCATAAGCTGCAACCTTGTGGCCATCCTCCTGTTGGGGGATGCATAGTCTGCTTGTGAATCAGCTGTGCTGCAACCTTCTGGGCTTGGCATAATGTTTTACTCAATTTTACTTTTGAAGCACCCTCCCATGAACAATATTCTTGATTATCAACAGTGTTTTTTCTTGAAACCCTGTGCAGTTTCTTCTCATGCTCGTGCATGCACTCAGTTCTTTCTCCAATATCCTATTCATACCCTGATCCGTTGCACACTCCTGCAGCAGAAACAAGATACCTATGTCTCTGAAAGGGTGGTTGTTCTTTTTTCAGTTTTTGGCATAGAAGTGTGCTGCCTTATTAAACAGCTCTCCTAATCTTTCAGTCAAGAAAGAATCCTTACAACACTGAGAACTCCTTCCCAAATGCATATTATGAAGTATATTTTTAATACAGTTCTAAGAACAGAAGATTACCACAGATTCCAGTGGTATTTTTGAAAATTGTTTGCAAAACAGTTTTCTTAGACTTAACTTGGGCTGAACAGGATTATCATCATTATTGATTTTCTTTTAGGTTATAGATGGGCTTTTAAAGAAATGTGGTTTTGAGGTATGACAGAGATAGGTGATATTTTTAAGTGTGATAATGCTCTGAGATGTGGAAAGATGAAATTCTGTAGGACTTTAAAAACTTTACTGGTTCCACCTACCTCTTCTTTTTGACAGTATGCATCTTGACCAGGAGGCAAGCTATCTTCTTGAAATCAATTAACATTTCCAACAGAGATAGAGTAATGCCATGTTTATGCACAGAAATATGTTGCAGGCAATGCCATCTGCAGAGCAGAGCTGACTAGCTGCTGCTTCTACAGGATCAAGTTTTCTGTGACTGTTTGTGTGAAAAACCCATCCAAGTGGTGCCTACCATTTTTTCTCCCTCAAATCATCATCTAGTGAGGAATGGTGTTAAGAAGCATATACAGGATAGTATCTGATGGACTTGCACCCTGGGCTCTGAACCTGTTCTAATTTTGTAAGTCCTTCCTGCTTCCACTGTTGTGTTCCACTGCTTACTGTTCCTGCTTCCTGCTAGAAATGTTCTTGCAGTGCTAAGGAATTATTTGGGGAGCAAAAGAGAATCAGTAGGAGCTTCCCCATTGTCTTTTAGAAAGGCTAAACCTAGGCCAAACAACATCCATCCCATGGGCTCTAGCAGGTTTAAAAAATAAAAAGTGAGGGAGTGGCATTTCTCCTCAGAAATTCTGGGGTTTAGTGCCCCCTTCATCCATATTCCTCAGAAAACATAAAAGAGAATGCAGAATAGATATCTAGATGGTGGCAGGATCAGAGAAGCAAATCAAGGGTGATCAGCCTGTCTATAGTATTCTTGGTTTCTGTTTAGTAGGGTTCTCAATGAAATGGATAATGTTTAATATGTATTGTTGTAGATGAGCTATTCTTTTACCAGCATCTATTACACATGTGCACATGTACAGAGCTGTGCACAGGTGTGCATGCACACACACACACAGACATTTGTTTAATTAATGAATTATAGCATAGTGGTCTCTTCTGGTCAGTTTTAGAAAATGCTACCAGCCTGTTCCCTCTGTAACTTCTGCAAAGGTATTTGTATGTACTGGTTAGCACACTGTTGCACTTTCCATTTTTATGGATGTAAGGAGAACTGAACACTTGTGTCTCAGTATAAAATATGAATGGCAATAAATCTCTTCTTTTATCAAAAGCAGGCATGTACAAGGCTTTAACAAAAATATGAATAAAAATTTCACAGCCCAAGTCTTGTGATTATATTTTCTCAGCTTTCACTTGTCTCTTCATCTGAAGATTGTGTTTCAGGAACTTTCTGAAAATTTATCCTTATTGCTAAAGTGTCTTGTTTTTTTTCCTAAATATGTTTGTGTGAACAAAGACAATCTTTTAGCACTTCTGAGCTATTAAAAGAAAAATGGAAATGAAAGCTCAGTTTAGTTTTATAGCTCTGTATCTACAGTAAACAATAAGACCTAGAATTTTTCAGTGGGAGAACATGCCCTTCCTGAACAGATCTGGCTAGGAATCAAATTATGAGGGCATAGTTTATTCTTGCAAAGAACAAATATGTGGAAAGACAAAAGTAAAGGAATAATTAGGTATAGGGATCTCTTATCTATGGATTTTTTGAGGTTTTTATCTGGATTTTTAGACTGGGATAGGTTAACAATTAATGTTCTTCAAGGCCACCTTTTCATTTTTTGAAGAGGTGGTGATAATTGACTATTCAAACAGTACTGCCTGAACGAAACCTGTGTGATGAGACTAATTCTTCTTTTCTTTTCTTTGAAGATTTCAACTGCATTTAAAGTAACCAATTTACTCATTTACTAACTTTTTTATTTATTGCTACATATCCAGAGTTTTTGCTACATAATCTTATACTGCAATATTGTAGCTTTTTTTTAAAAAAAAGAAATCACACCCAGAATCATGTTATGATGAAAGCAAGTCAGATTTAGCACATTCAAGCACAAATGCTAGTCAACAAACTGCTGTTATAACTATTGTTTACTCTCTGTACCACCAGAAGGCTTGCTACTATATCAGTTTACAAAGGACAGAAGGCACCCTTCCTCTGGAGAAGCTTTGTTTTCCATATCTGCATCTAGTTTAGACCAAGGGCTGCAATGAAGCTCCAAGCTTACTTGTACAGGTTTAGCTTTTGGATTCTTGTAGTAATCTTAAATCAAATCTGAATAGGAGTCCTGTTACTGAACATTAATGAGAAATTTTGCTAAGTAAAAGGTTCAAAATCTTTACTCCACAAAGAATCATAAAGCTTTTCCAATTGTTACTTTTTCTTTCACCACTTTTTAAATTAATATTTACAGTGCCTTGGAACTGAGAGAAATATGGCTCTAGGAGGTCAATATACAGTATACATTCTAAATTCAGAATTTTCTTATGAAAACCTTTAATGTTAAATATTTGAGCTCTTGCTCAAGAATCTGATCTAAAGCATTCTTCTGGAAGCTTGTAATGGGGGCTTATTTGCAAGTTATTTAAAGTTTTATTGATCTCTGGTAGTACCTTTAATTATACCAGAAAAGGAAATGCAAAGCTCCTAGCAGGGATATTTATAGCTTTATGAAGATCCTCACCAGTGAACATATACTTTATTCTCTAATATGCAGGTGAAAGAAGGATGAGCTTCAGAAATTCTGGTCTTGCTGCTAGTTATGCCAGATTGCTTTGTGGGATGTGAGAATTGACGCTGCAGTTACGTTGGCAATGGAGATGTTCTTACTTCAGTAGCACAGTTTGGAATACTTTGTGTTTCCAGCATGTTAATTACAAGTACAATCCAATGAACTGTGATGATCTTAATGTAGCAATGCAACTCAAAGAATTATGATCCAGAGAAAGTAGTACCCCTGAGGTTACTAGTCTTGATAAGATTTGGAAATGTACCTTAAAAACATGTGCATGCATTTAAGTTTGTGCATGCAAAAATAAAATATACAGACAGAAGGGCTGCAAAGTTAAGTAACTTGGGTGGAATTAATCTCACCCACTGTTTCAGTGCTTAGGTCTTGCATAACCAATCTCCCTCGTTTATATAAGTTGAGAGAGTCCAAAATCCGAAAAGCAGCTCTTACCATCTGGAAATTATTAAAACCAGTAACCTTCTGGCCAGATCTTCTCTCCCTCCCTGCTTTTACAGACTGTGGGGAAAGCCATGAGAATTCACATGGAATATCTAACTCTTAGCTGCTAAAGCGAAATGAGATAGGCTCTACCTTAGGAAATATCTGGCCTTTCATGTATATTCATTGAGTCTTTTAAAACACAGAATGTAATTGTTCTCAGTTTAATTTAGCCTTGGAGGTTGCTGTTTCTATTTTAGGCCTGGAGAAGGGCTTCAGTTTCTTTTGCATACACCAGTATTTCTAATGAAAGAATGCTGCCTTTTCCCCTCAAATGCTGCCTTGCTTATATATACTGTGATAAACTTGCTTTTTTTTCCCCCCATAATTTTCTAGACTTCTCAAATACAAAATTCATCATGGAACACCATATGGATACCCACGCAGTTGTCACACAGCTGTCAGCTTCGAGTATTTGAGATGGCATAGCTAGTAACCTGTTGCCTTCATCCCCCATGCATACCAGAACACTGTGGAATGAGACTCATCTGTGCTTTTAGTGGGTTTGCAGTTATTTCTGAATTCTCACCGTTCCTCTGCTTTCAGTTAAATTGGGTTCCACTAAAATTTTAATGTTCACAGATTCATTTATTTGTTATGCTGCTTTTAGCACTAACTTCTCAGTCGAGGTGCCTTACCCCAGTTCTCTTTTCCAATCTGTTCTCAGGCTGCATTTATCTGCCTTCTTTTCCCAGTTTCTCTAGCCCGTGTATTCCTTGGGCCTTAGCTCTTCACTCTGCACTATTTTATCCTCTCTCCCCACAGAGTGTTTCCAGTGTTTGTGATAATAAACTTGGTGAGATCACGACACTTTTCCTTCCCCTTTTTCCAAGAAGTATTTGTTTGTCATGCTTGGGCAAACTTTCACAGTGAACTTAAATTCTGTGTGGTTATCCTTTTTTATTTCCTCCTGGCTCAAAAGTACATGTGTTGTGTGTAAGATGTAAAAGGGCAGCATATTGGTCTTACTGGTAGAGGCAGATTTTGCTAGAAGAGCTTTTTTTAGTCTTTCCCGAATTTCTGTGATATTTAGATTTTTTTCCTCCATCTTGAAATATAAGCGAAGACATACTGATCTGACCACAACTTTTCAGATGCTGAAGAAACTGTCTGAAATAAGTCCACAAACTCTCTTTCTTGATTTAGCTCCCAAGTTGAAATTTCATCTGCAGAAAATGCTATTTTTATGAAAACCTAGCTGCCATTTCTTCTTCATCTGTTAGTAGTAGCAGAAATCTTCCTGCAGATTCCTTTATTTCCACATGTATGGTTGGCTTCTCAAGTTAGCTAAATTATCATGCATCTTGTGTAGAGGCAGCCCTCCTGTTCCTCTGACCTCTGCAGCAGTGATCAGGGGGTGTTTGAGTTACGAATTTTGCCTGCTGTCTTTCTTTTAGCAGTTTAGAATAAATTTTAATCTTAATGCTGTGCTATGAAGAAGAGAAAATCTCTAAAAGGAATGCACTTTTAGATGCTGCGCAGAGAAAACCTACAGTTTTCTTAGAAGGCCAGAATTTCTCTCTTATTTTCCAGAGAGTGCACTGTCTATATAATCCCAGACAAGAAAATCCTTTCTTTTCTTTGCCAACCTGAATGTAGAAACTTTGAGAAGAAATCAGGGTCTCCACTTAATTACCCATCAATATACAGATTGGAAAAAAACTTCTAAAATTTAATTTGCTTTGGTATGAGTGTAATGTCAGCAAAAATATTTCTTGATGAAAGAGACCTTGAGAGCAAAAAGATGTCTTGCAAATGCCACAAAATCATTACAGGCAGAGGGGGGTATTGTTTTCTTTCTGTAATACTGTTGTCTAATGTGAACTGAAGCTTGAAAATACAAGTGGCATTTCCTGTTCAAATTTATCATTCCCTGGAGAACAACACAAAAAATATTCTCATTAAAGATCTGGAATAAGTGAAAGGGAATGACAGATTCCTAGGGTTAATGCAGACATCTATTAAATGTTCCATAGCCAACCTTAACAATGAGCTGACACCAAAATACCAGCAGTGATGGTTACATTAGGTAACACCTTTTACGTACCAAATTGCATGATGAAGACAGGGCTACAGTGTTACATTAATTCGGGGGCCCAAAATGTGAGGAGGAAAAATTTTCAGTTTAAAACTTGATTTTATTTTACTTTTAATTTGAGGCACTAAACATAAAAGTTGAATTCTAGACAGGAAGACCATTGTAGCTTAGGCTTTTACCCAAGTGTGGAGTGCTTACCATTACTAACTAATTAATGTGTTAACACCAAAAATAGCCTCTACCTTGGCTCTTGCTTTTGCTCCAGAACAGATCTGGAATGGCTGCTTGGTATCTGAATAGGCAATTGCCACCTCTGGTTCCTTAAGGCCCGCTGCAGAATACAGAGGAGTTGTTGCTGCCATGTGCACTTGGGAGGTGTTAAAGTTAGGGCAAACCTTGTCTCTCCTTGTGCAGCATGGAAATGACAGTAGCTGCTGCTATGTTTAGGTGTTTTTCTTTCAGCACTGAGAGCCAATTTTTTTCTAAGATAGTGCTAAACTGAGTTATCCAAGTTGCAGAAATCCTGTTGTAGCTTGCACACTAAAACAAAAATTTAGTTGGTATATAAGAATTGTTAACATAGAATTAATAGTGGTACTTTATGATGGATGGATGGATGAGTACAGACATTTCAGAAAAGATGAGCTAAAAAGAAAGGGGAATGAAGTTTCCCTTTGTGGGAAAGAGTGTCTCAGATGTATGGTGGTATTTTCTGGGATGGTGTGATGGTCCACTCTTAAGGGAAAAGAAGGGAAAAGTGGGTCATAGCAGATGGATGATAGTGTGGTTGAGACCCTGTGGTTCAGAGTTAGAGGTAAGACCAGAAACTGTGGCATTATTTTGGGTCTTTGCTGTAGACCACCTGATCAAAGTGAAAAAATGGGCAAAGCATTTTTTATGCAGCTGATGATGTTTCTGAAACACTTGTTTTTCACGGGGGGGGGGGGAATTCTGACCTTGTTTTCAGGGGAGACTTTAACTTCCCTGGCATTTCCTGGACAGGTAGTGTCGTGGGATGTAAGCAATCCCAGAGATTTCTGGAGGCATCAGGGAAATTTCTTGATGCAGGTGATGGAAGGACCAGTCACATTATTAGAATAATTGGCTGCAGTGTTTGCATAATAGTGGAGCTTCATACCATGAGAACATTGAAGGGAAAATGTTAGAAAGTACAGACCTTGAATAGAGAGTATTCAAAAAACTGATACGTGGAGATTTCAAGGGAGGCAGCTCTAAAAGGCCTCTCTGACAATCCCATGTGGGTGTTGTAGATACCTCAGCAATCTTAAATGCTTCTAGATGCCCATGTTTAGGCTACTGAAGTGTGTCTGGAGTGACTGATCAATGTAGAGCTCTTAGAAGTTTGAAGACACAACTCACATACAGGGATCTGAATATGGATGTCTTAATCTGAAACTGAATTTCATATGAAGAGTTTCAGCCTCAGGAACCTGCTTGACAAGTTTGCCTTTGGTTCACAGTAGGTCTTGTTTTACAGTTTAAAGAAAATGCCTCTTAGATTGTGGATTAGAAAAAAGACAAGCCCTAAAAATTTAAAATGAGAAAGTACCAGATAAAAACTGAATTGTATCCTCTGCAGAAATAAACATTTCAAAACTAAAGCTTGAGATGTGATAAACTTGAGAATTTCAGCCAATCATGCTGAAACTATTTTGACTCTGAGACTGAGGACTTTGGCAATGATATATTTTTTTAATAACCAACCAACCAACCAACCAACCAAAGTAACTATTTTCTAATAAATTCTACCTACTCTTGATTTACAAGGTGCCCAGGAAAGGAACATTGCATTATAATAACAAAAAAAAATTAGGAAATACAATGTAATTAGAAATGTCTTGTTGACCTCTGAATCTGGGGAGTCAGTGATATCTTGAAGGAAGTACAGTTTGCCTTACTGCATTTTCTGCTTTGTTATCACTTGCATTACAAGTGTCGAGATTATGCTATAAAAAGTAATTAAATAATGCTGGTATCTGTCAATGCAGTATTATGCTGTTTATAAATAGCTTTCATTTTCACAATTTCCAGTGTTAACAGACCAAAAAAAAACCCCCGAACAAATAGAACTGGAAGAAGACTAAGGTTTGAAACTGAAATTACTATTACTGACATTTCTGCATTGGAAGAATTTTATAGACATGTACTCAATTTTGTTTCTGCTTTACATCCATGGTTTGGATTAAACAATACTGTCAAATTGTAAATTTATATGGATTAGTGCTACAACAGAATGAAACGAAACACAGATAATTTTTAATATTGCTAAAATATTACTAGTTTGTCGTGAAAAGCTAGAATAGCTACATTTATAGTGTTTAAAGCTGTTTTTTATTCCAGATTCTTTTCATTACATTATTGTGCACATTCTTTGGAGATGCATATTTACTTTCTTGCTTGGAGAAAATTGTGAATGAATATGAAAAATCTGCTTGGGAAAATGGAAGTTCTGATGCTAACCACTATCATCAGCCCAATAACTGATAGAAAATACTGAATGGGTTCACTTCCTTTCAAGTGTTCTTTTCAGGGTAGTATGTACACCCTAAATTAGTGAACTGCAAGTTCTTGAAGAATGTAAAATGCTTTGTAGTGACTCCTTAAGATTCAGGTGTGCCTCTTCACATCTGCTCAAAGCAGAATCAGCTCCAGCACGTTGCTCCAGATCTCATCCTGGTGGATTTTGAATGCCTTGAAGGCTGTTCAGAATATCCCTACAAATGGGGACATTCAAAACCAGCAGAAGTGCCTTCCAGCCCCAGCTGTGTGTGCTGTGAGCCTGTAAATTCCTGCAGTCTGGAGAGCCCCTGGCAGCAGCACCATTGTCACCTGAGCCTGGCACAGGGGCTGGAGCCCCGCTCTGGGGGTCCATGGACACAGATGGGCCACTCCCTTGGCTTGTGGATTCATCTGATAATTGGATGAGAAAAGCCTGCTGTTTATGACTCCCTTATACTACACTTGGTCTAAAATAAATAAATAAGGTTGGTAATGGAAGCATTTGCTCGTGACATTGAACAAACAGTAAAGTTGTTGCAAGTTTTTCTGAAGGACATAGGTAAAGAAATCAGAGAAACTGTTTCCATCTGCATGATTTTTTTTCTTTAAGTCTCTTTCCATCATTACCTGCACTTACTGGTAATTTCCTGTCAAACTTGTAGGTTTGCTCAAGGTTCTGGCCTTTTCTTGTGCTTCTTTCCCCAGTGGAATAGCTGAGCTTATATGGCTGTTCCCCTGGAAAATCTTTTAGAGTGGTTTAAGCTTTCCCTAGTCCCCTTGTTCTTCCTGAGAAGACAGTATGACCATCTTCCCTAAAGTAGCACATCAAATATAGAACTCTTTGTTCCGTTAGGAGTCTTCCCCTGCACTTAGATGGTTAGTAAATAACATTCTGCTTTCAAGAGATAAAAAATTGATTTGTGGTGATTCACTCTAGGTGCTTCTTCTCAAGTAAACTCTAACATATATGTGTTGGAAAATTCTAAGCAATTTTCCAGTAAATAAAGGCATTGTGATAACTCAGACATACTGTTCTGTCATTATTTATGAAAGATTCTGTCTCTTCCTAAAAATAAATAGGACTTTTAGATTAGAAAGTAATTTCCTGAAAGTTCTCCTATGCTAAGAGTTATATTGCTTAGATAAACCAAGTGTGAGGGTTTTAGCTGATAAACAGAAGAATTGCAATTTTCTCAAGGGAGGAACAGAAGGCTGAAACAGTGAAGCATCTCTTGAGGGAAGTTCTCTTAAGTTTTTTATGTGTAGAAGACGACACAGTATGCTGTGACTTCATATTGTCAAACTGTTTGAAAAAGGAAATTGCATCATCTTGCGCATCTTTCTCTCTAGAGAATATTTTAATGTACTCCACTAGATTTTGGAAGTAATTGCCAGCAAAAGTGTTGAGACAGCAGGAAGGTGGTGGTGGTGTAAGGCAGAATGGAGATGGAGTCAGGACAGTGTCTGGGCAGTGACTTAAGGACCTGACATAATTGCAGGTAATGATGCCTGTGACCTCTCAGAACATTCATTTCCTGGCATGGGTTAAAAAACTTTTGTAATTACAAATGTCACTTTTATGATACATTGATCTGACTAAAATGCTAATATTTTGTTCCTGTTTTAAGAGTGAATTTGAAAAAAATATTTGGTTGTTTGCTTTTTATTTTAAGTTTTATTTTAAGCAACTGATGAAAAATACTTGACCATCTTGTAGTGGTTTTCTGGGCTTTTGTTGCCTTGTGGCTGACTGCTTAATGTTCTGGGATTTTGCAAAATCAAGATTATTGAAAAATCTGTTCTAAATACTTTAATGTTGTAGAACATATTATGCAATGTTTCTGCAAGTGTAAAATTGAACTACTTTGTTCTGAAAAGACATTAGCCATTGGATATGTTTGGCTGAATTTTGTTGATTTTTTTTTAATGTGTGTCTTTGTTGTGGCAAAATAAATTGTACACATGTGATAATTGATCAGTGAGGATCAAACCAGGTTATTGCTCACTTCTAAATAATTTTTCTGACATGTGAATGCTCTCTGTGACTAGAGAATACAATTGATTTAACTTTTTCTATCAGAAGTTGAGTTTGGGCCTAAACAGCCTCACACTTGTACTGATAGAAATGATGAGCCAACCACAGAACTTGCCATGTCATATTTTATTGTTTCACTTAACACATCAGCATAAAATCCTGATGTGATGTACTAAATAGGGCTGGAGCAGCACCACCTGAGTAAAGGCAGCAATATGCAGCTTGTGCATGGGATGTGCTCAGCATTGACTGCTGCTATCTCTGCTCACATTTGTTGATATTTAAAAAAAATCCATGCTTGAGAAATTCTTCTACTCATACAGGGTGAGGCAGTAAAATTAGAGGCGAACAATGTAACGTTCAGAAGGTCAGTCTTACCTGTTTTTCAAAAATCTTGTTGTGTACCTTTGCTGTGTGTCAGCTTTTCCATGATTTGCAGAAGGAAAAGGAAGAAAAGTCTTAACAGAAACTTTGAAATAAAATAGGGACAAACATTTAAAGAGATTTCTTTTTGTAACATGACATTTTCAAGAATAGGATATGCTTTCTCTTTCCAGACAATAATGGTTGTAGTTCTAAGATCCTGATTTATGCTAAGCAGCATCTTTTTCCTTGAGCACTCCCATCAAGGATCTTTCAAGAAAACAACAGAGATACGTTACTCTGCTGTTCTGACACTTCTGTCTTGTGCTGTATATAATTACAAATAATAAAAGGGATTTCTGTCATACAAATTTTGTAGAGACAGTGGAAAAATAGGGGACCTCTGTCCTTTAAATGAAATAAAATTAAATAGTTTTAAATTAGGAGCTCTCCTAGTTTGCTAGTGATGACAGGAAACAGCAGCTATGACAATCTTGTAAGGAACCCTCAGAGAAAACCTTGTGGGTGGCAAGGAGCACAGCAGTGGAAATCCCATAGCCATGCTCCCCTCTGTGGTTAAAGGGGCAGAGAGGGGCTTGTCCTTTCTCCAGAGGCAATTCCTACACATATTTTGAGGTATGGGAAAGGACTGAGCTTTAATATGAAGTGATTGCTCCCTCCAGGGCTGGAGGTACACTTTTCCCATAAGCAGGTATCTCCTTCCTCCTCTCTATCACTATATTTATATGTGAAGGAAATTGACAGAAATTTTTGTCTTAGCCTCATTAAAAGACATTTGCAGGTTTTTACATGAAGACATATTTTGCCCCATTTTAGACACATGTAATCATGTAGTCTGAATAATCAGTTCTGTACATCCTTAACTTTTACACAAAGTCTTTTCTGTAATATCAATGTCTTGTAGTATGTTTCATTTTAAAACTGTTCTTCCTGTAGTTTTATAACACAGCATGTTTATAATACACATGCTCAATAATCAGAGGTAGTGCCAGTGTTAAGAGAGATTTCACTTCTGTGTTTGCAAATTTGCCGTTGTTGTAAACTCAGATATTGAGGCCATATTTTTTTTTTTTAGAACATGGTAATGAGGTGCTTAGTAATAGATGTAGCTGAGTGAAGCAAAATTACTAAGCTAAGCAAACTCAAATTTTCCTGCTTCATGACATAAGCTGGTAGTAGTACGTAGTAGAGACCAGAAAGGATTATATGAGTTTTTTCTTTCTTTAGCATTCATTGAAATCAAACTTGGAATCAGCTAATACCAGCTTATCTACCTAGGTAATACATTGAATTGTCAATGACAATTTTCATGCTAGGAGTTGGATACTGAGCTATTGTATAAGTAGGTTTCCACAATCAAGCTGAACGTTGTTTTCAGTACTGTTGTGTTTCATAGTAAAATCTTGAAAGAACACCCCTTGAAATGCAAAAAAATGCATTTTAGTGAATGACAATTCTATTTTGGAGAATTCCAATTTAGCCTGTTTTTGAAGAGCAGAAAACCAGATCCACAAAAGAGCTCAGATCTCCAACGTGTCTTGTAAGTAGACATTTAAGTAACAAAGTCTAAATTCAATGTGTAAAGAACCCTTCAGATTTGCCCAGAAGTCTGAATTATCACTATTGAATTTCTTGCTTCCTCTTCATTCCTCTGTTTTTCTTTGCATCCCCTGTTCTTTCCATCTTCTCAGGGCTCAGCAATGTGGTGTCTGTTTGCTTTGCACCAAGTGCATGGTTTGAAAATTTGTTTGAAACTTCAGGTTTAGCCTGTATCTGACCAGAATGTCTCTTCTAACCCAGGAAGGGTATTTTACCATATCAAATATATGCCTGCTGCTATTCATCTATATATAAAATTTATTCCATGTTTTCAATTCTTTATTAGTTTATGTTAAGGAAAATTATGTGCAATGGCTGATTGTGTTACACAATTTACATATGCTGCTGACCTGCAACATCATGCAGGGTACAGGAGACTGAGTTCTTGCTGGTACCTTCCCCCAAGGAAGGATATTCTGTTTATAGATGACAAATTTGAGACAATTTTTTTGAAATTTCCTCTTTTTATTTCTTGCATTTCTTTTTTAAAATTTGGTGGAAACCAGACATCTAGTTCAAAATTAGCAGGCGTAATGGAAATCGAGGAACATGGCATTTCAGATGGGTTACTTAATTTGAAACTAGTTTAAAATTACGAGGGGTGCCTGTTTTTTATGTCACTTCATATAAACCATTTAGTTGTTTTAAAGCACATGAGCAAGAACTGAGAAATGTGCACTTGGCTGTAATTTTCTGTGCTGTCAGATGGAGCTCTTCTGGAGGTGTTCTGCATCATAGGGAAGTTACAGACTTTTTGTCAAGCAGGTGCAATATATTTAAAAATCTATGCATAGATTCAGCTTCACCAGTAGCATATTCCTAGAGAATAGAATTTACATAGGATGATACTCTCCAAGAAACCTAGACAAGAGTGTTCCTTGCTAAGATGGAATATAATGTTACTAGGGTGACTTAAAGCACCTATTGCCTAGTCTCATTTTGCTGCTGTTTCCCTTTGGGTTATTTAAAAATTATTTGTTGGGTTTTTTTAAAAGATATGGAAAGTATCATGTGTAACTTCTTAATTTCTTTTGAGACCATTAATGGTCATTTCACTGGTTTAATGAAATAATAGAAGTCACAAAGCTTTGTAAATGAAAATTTCTTAAATGTTAGATTTTTTGGAACTGTTTGGGTAACTTTTTTATCCCTGTTATTGAGGTCGTTCTGTTCTTTTTGTTCCTAGAACCACTCATGCTTTAAGTACTGTAAATAGTTGGAATCCTCCAGGATGTTTGATAGCATATCTTACCCAAGTCTTTGAAAGACCTTGACCCAAGAGCTTTTAAAACTTAATTTCCAAAGTAATCACATTCCATGTTATCAGGATATGGCAGAGAAGCCACGTGAACTAGTTTTCTTGAATGAATCAGAATTGCTGTCTGTGTGAAGATACATGTTTCAACTCCTATATTTCTTTCAGTGGACTTAGCTATTACTTTGACAATAAAAACACAGCCTTTTTGTAGCTGAAACATCTAGAAATTTTTATTTTACCTCATGTGAAATAGACATGTAATGCTAATAGATAAATTCGGTTCATCTGCAAAGTGGTGTATGCAGGCTGTCTAAGCATAAACATAGTACAGTCAGCAGAGGCTTTTTAGGGCAATTACAGTGTTCCTTGTCTGAAAAATCATTCAGTGGCTTAATTAGCCAGACCACCTATCAGTAGATACCAGAAGTCAAATAAACTAAATTTACTCACCCTCTTAATGTCCCTTCATAGTTCTAGTAACTATTACTACTCTTGCTAGAACTAGAATTAGTAAATATAACAATACTATAACTCAGTAGTAGAAATATAATTAGTAAAATCAGTCTTTCAGTTTATTTCAGACCATTCTTTCCATGTGCTTTTATTTTAATTGGGATCGGGTATTTTACAGGTTCATGTGTTAGAATTATTTGAAATGAAAAATGGGGTAAATGTTTGTGTTACTCAATAACTGGTTATGCACATGTGTTCAGGTATTCTGTAATGGCTTCATTTTTATTGTTGTCCTCCAATCTGGCCTTTGGATGCTATTAATAGTGGGATATTGCTGTTTTGTTTTGTTTTTTTAAACTGTGATGTTTGGTAAAGGTGTGCAAGGTAGATCTAGCTCATCAAGTACTCAGGTAGCCTCCTGCCTGTCTGCTCACAAGCCCTTACCCTGTGACTTTAGTGTTTCCTCCACTTTTAATGTTTCTTCCATGTCCTGCTGCTGAAGTTCAGTGTCTGCATCATTATATGAACAGACCTGAACTAGGCTGCCTTTTGTCCATGTGCTAAATGCATTCCTGCTCACACAAGAGAGGATCTTAAACAGAAAAATGTATTAGTGAGTAGAGAGTGCTAGAGGAATGCAAAGGCAGGTGGACATCAGGAAGTTATCCCTTATGACTGTTCAGTAAGCATGGTTGAACACTGCCACAGGCAATTACTGATGCCCATTTTGGACAGGTTTCCTTTAAGACGACAAATTTTTAAAAGGAGGCACAGAGAAGTTACTTTTCTAATACTGTATTTTGTGTGGATGTTTGAACTTTGAAGCCCAAAAACTTTTGGCAGCCAAAATCACAGGTCTGACTATAAGTCTTATACTGGTACAGTATTTTCAGTTCACCTCATAAAGATAAGCACCCATACTCATACTGTGGTTAGATGAAAGATTGCTAGAGCTTCAGAATAACTAAAAAACAAAAGTCACAGGAAAAACAATTCTGAATATTTCTGTGTTATATATTACAAGGTGTGTAAATGTGAACTTTTGGCATTTAACTCTATTGCTTTTGTCCTGGGGATCCTAATTGTGACATATGTGCTGTGTGTGGGTTTGTATTGCACTTGGCCTGATCACTGAGGTATTTCCCAGATTTTCAATTAATATTTTTGCATTGTGAAATTCCTTTTGGATGCTTCTTTTTTTCTTCCTCTGA
Source organism: Zonotrichia leucophrys gambelii (assembly GCF_028769735.1). Taxonomy (NCBI): domain Eukaryota; kingdom Metazoa; phylum Chordata; class Aves; order Passeriformes; family Passerellidae; genus Zonotrichia; species Zonotrichia leucophrys. Next base: position 16,671,691 of record NC_088169.1, on the reverse strand, counting down.
TGCTCAGGGGAAAAAAAGGCAAGAGAAAATGCACAAAAAAATCTTGCTCATTTGCATTTCTTTGCTTTTATTTTGCAGGAGACACATGAAATTGTGGCTATCAAGAAATTCAAAGACAGTGAAGGTAATCTTTTCTGCTGCATGATCTTTAATGTCAATAACTACATTGTTAATATCTATTTAGTTAAAATGACAGGTCTCATATAACAAGATATGATTTTTAAAAGATAATCATTTATTAACTCTGTAAATATTCAAGGCACTTAATCTTTCATACCTTCCTAGGGACTGCATTATACACTTTAATTAGATAACTGCATTTGACACATCTGTCTTAATATGGATGAGACTGTGGTGTTGTACATGGTAGTAAGATGCACCATTTGGAGATTGGATGTGACCTGAAAATGTGAAAAGTCCTCTTGTAATAGTGACTTGCAGAGTCCTTAGGCTTTATCACCCTTCATCTGTGAGAGGGGTTCTAAATGTCAGGGCAACTTGAAGTTGCAAATGGAGGAGACTGAAAGAAGTTGTTGGGAAGTTCAGTCACAGGAAGATGAATCTGGGAGCTCTCAGGGATCCATGGAGGGAGCTGGGTGTGAGGCAGCAGCTCTGTCCTCACTTCAGTGGGCTTCAGTCTCCTCAGGAACTTGCTCTTTGCCCCTTCACTGCAGACCCTGAGTACTCTGCAGCATTGCTGAGTTTGCTGAGAGGGAGGGAGAGCCAATTTCTGCAAGGGTTAGTGTTGCTGGCAAAGAGGGAAGGCAGGACACACAGAAATTACTCTGAGTGCTCCACACACACATTCCTCACCCAACAGTAACAAACCCAAAGGACTGTACAAGACAAGGCTGGTTCTCTGACCCACACTTGGGATCAGGGAATCACCATATCCATATCCATAGGCAGCACTGGCAATCAGCCATGAGAGCAGCTGTGTGCCTTGTGTGCATCAAAAGTCAGCCCTGAGCCCCAGAGACCTGCACAAACAGAAGTGTGAGGTGTGAGAGGATGATCCTGGTGTGAAGTGATGCTGCTGTGGTTTGCTGTGTACTAAGGCTTCAGCCAAAAATTAGCAATGGTGTTTAAAGAAACAGCAGACACTTTATTTTAGGAAACTTTCTGGTTTTGCCATCTTGCAGAATTGCTGGTGGCCACGAAGGTAGTACTGGTTACAAGGGCTATATTTTTCAGTCAGACACAGCAAAGTCTGATTTGCATCTTGTTTTGCACAGTGCAATCTCTGCTTGGCAGGTCATTTTCCCAGACACTTGAAGAGTGTATTTGATAAATGTTTTAGCTCTGCTGTTCAGAAATCTGTTTTAAATCCCTGTCAAGAATGTAAAAGATAGTTTAACTGTGGTGACCCTCTTTACCAGGTCACAAGAGTATCTCTGAATTGCTTTTTGGAATTGCTGTGGCTATTCAGTACAGATCCTAGGAGGTAAATCTCAGTATTAAGCCCTAAACAGGATTATTGTATTAGCTTGTCTACCAAAAAATGAAAACAAAAAATACAGCATTGCCATTAGGTCTGGCTTTCCAAGGGTATTACATAATATCAGTTTACATGACTGATGACTGCTTTTCAGATTTGTAGCTAGTTGTTTACGAGTTTCTGGAAATATGACAGAAGTTCTTTTGATGGATTTGATTCAGCCCATTTCACATCTGTCTTGTTAATATGGTAGTTCATTAGAAGTTTGAATATACTGTAATTGTTTCTATTGACATTTTTGTTTCACTGAATTTTTGCCGTTGTTTGACATATGAATACTAAATGTGCTGGAAAGTGACTGTCTTTTTTATAGATGAGATTATGCAATCAGGCTGATGCAAGCCAACATCAAGCACTCAGTTTTAAAATGAAAAGATTTAGATTGCTCTAAATTATATATTTTTTAATCAAAACATTTGTGATTATAGTATTTTGTTTTCCTTTTCCCTCCTGCTGCACTTCAATTTTTTATTTTCCCCCTCTATCTTCTGATGATGATTAGTGCATTTGCCTGACCAGTGTTATTGGCTCTCCCCTGCAAATATCTTCTGGACTTTTGCCTTGGGAAAACAATTTCTTGTTTCTTCTTCCTCTTACTGTCTTTGTGGTACACAACCTGTAAATGTGATTTAGTTTTGAATTTATTCAAAACAAGCATTTCCCATTTAGTAACTCTCTGTTGTAGATAACAGTCCTAAGTGATTCAGTATACTGTTTCTATGTGCATGAGCAAATTTACTGAATTAATGGATTTCATTTTACTAAATGAAAAATAAAACCTAATAGTCAGGTTTGCTTAACATATAATTGCTGGTATCCTTTAGAACCTATTTAGTTCAGAGCCCCTTAATGATAAGCAGTGTATGAAGCATTAGTGAAGCACTCCTCCTTTCTTGAACACCTTTCAAACAATTAAATTGTCAAATCAGTTAAATTAAAATTTAATTTAATTAATGAAGCAGGTAGATTTCTTGATTCCTTTGAATTAGATTCAGGACTTTGTTGCATCAATACTTACTCTGCTGCCTCCTGTGGCTGCTACACTGGTCTGGCATTGCTGAATTTCCTTTGACAGCCGCGTGGGGAACCTACAGAACTTAAAGATCTTCAGTCTTATAATTTTTTCATGGCTTTTGGAAAATAAAATTATTTCAGAATCAACTGCATTCATTTGGTATTGGTCAAAGACGAAGTTTGCATTCCCATGTTTCTGCTGAGGACAACCTTCCCAGTGGTTAATGTGTGTGTTTTGTATTTGTGGGGTATAGCATGTGCACACGCATGAATGTTTTTTTGAAGCATATTACTTCCCTTCATAATAAAAAAAGATAGAAATGCAAACAGTTTGTTTCTTATGGCTTTCTCTGCCACAGAAAACCTTTATGGTAGTGATGAGAAATCTGTGAGGGTTGTGTAATAAGCACAGTCATTATTTACCTCTCTTCCAATGCAGAAGTATGCAAACAGAGAGTCCACACTGGAAAATAATCTTTTTTTTTTTTTTTCAGTAGTGTCTAAAACCAGCGAATTTAATCAGTGGTTCAAAATGAATCTTTATAACGCTTTTTACTTGGAGGGTTTGTTTTGTTTTTTAATCAGCTTACTCTGTCACTTTTTCTTCACACTCTAGAAAATGAAGAAGTCAAAGAAACCACTTTACGAGAGCTTAAAATGCTTCGCACTTTGAAACAGGAGAACATTGTGGAGCTGAAGGAAGCCTTCAGAAGAAGAGGAAAATTATACTTAGTGTTTGAATATGTGGAAAAAGTGAGTTGAGTTTGTCGTATCCTTGCCACCGTTATATTATCAGCTTACTAAAAAAGTCTTTAAAATTGCCTTTTTTAAGAAAAAAATTAAGTTATCCTAATCTCTAAAGAGAAGCAGCAGAAACTTAATTACAATATGTTGTGAGATGGCAACACTGATTACTGGTGTTCTTATGTCACGTCTTGGCATTTATTTTAAAAAATTCTTCCATTTGTAAATGCCAACATGTTAAAAATTATGCAGACTGGAATACATATGATTTGAAGAAAAATTTCCATCTGAACTCTTTAATCCAGTTTAATTGTAAAGCTGGATAACTGTCCTGTTATGCTGTGTAATGAGTCTTGACGTAGTCTTTCAAAACAAGATCATCGACTTTTGACCTTGGAATCTCTTTCAACTTTCTCCACCCTTCCCTGTTAAAAATAGGATTTGTTTGTGTATTTCTGTAACAAGGCCACTATCAATAGTTGCTTAGAGGGATTTGGCAAAGACCACTGTCATTAACTCCAATCCTGACCTCATTTTGAAACTATTCCAAAATTTCCTTAGATTGGCCTACTACTGCCAAGCATCCTGATCTGTTTCCAGGGAGAAACAACCTAGAACAGATTGGTCTTTTGTCATTTTTGCATCCTTCCTGATGAAGGTAGACCTTCCCTCTGAATTCTAACTATTTGGCATTCTTCAGAGAAACACTTGGGTGGTATTCAGATACACAGTGAAAGAAAATGTATTCAGATACAGAGTGAAAGAAAATGCAGGTTTAAATATGTCTATAGCCTTCATGAGTTACTGTTTTTTTGACTGAAATTTTCATTTAATTTCCTGCCAGTGTGGTGTTGAGGTCTAGCTGAGTGCTAGTCCTCTGCAGTCAATTTTCTCTCATCTAAAAATTTCTCACCCTAAAATGGTGTCTCTTTTACATCAAGTTGACAACTTAGTTTGTAGTATAACTTAACTACATAATGTGAGATGACCTATATTAGCCCACAATTTGGCAGAAATCTGTTTTGGTTTCTACCAGCAGATCAGCAATTTCTAATGTGGTGGATCTTACTTGGATCTAACATTCAAAGCTTAACTTGTTTCATCCATGTTCATTGTAATTGTTCCAGACACATGAAATGTCTTTGATCATGTACCAATTTAGAACATATATTTAATTTTCTGTTGTAGTTGACTTGACTAAACTATCTGGAGAAGTGGGTTGAAAGAGCAGCATAAATGAAAGATATTTAATTGATCTGATAAGGGGTATATATTAAAAAAGTGGTTAAGATCAGTAAAAACACCAGGCTGCAATATCTACCATTATTTACATCAGAATAAAAGAATTTTGTAATAAAGATAGGCACCATGTCTGGTTTGTACATAATGTCATTTCTGTATTAATGTTCACCTTTCTTTTCAGTTAAACTTTGAAATAAATAAACATTTCTTATTTTCAGGTATCTTAAGTATTGTCACCCATAGTTTCTTTGAAGACCAGGATGTTTCTGAATTCTTTGGATGAGGAAAAAGTAGAAATAATTAAATAAAATGTGGTAGAATAGACTAATCTTTTGTTTAACTGGTAATGAGCCCTATGTGTCCTTCAGGGTATGTTAACTCTGCAATACTGAAATCCAGATTACTTAAATTCACATTTAGTCTAATCTCCTTTGTTCATCATCCCCTTAGTTAATGTCTTCATATAGGATTATATCTTCCTGTGTTGATGCTATTATTTTGTTTTGTATTTGTAACACTAACTTCTTGACTTACTTATCCAGATCCACAGGCTTCTGTGTGGACAAGAATCTAACTAAAATCAATGTGGTTTCTTAACAGAAAATTCCTTCCCTCAGATTTGAAGTGTGTTTGTAAGAGAATTCATGCTCAAGCACATATGTTCCCATATTTACTCCCAAACTGCAAAACTTAGAAATGTTTTCAAATATCATCAAAATCTCTACTGTTCATTAAAACATCTTTCAAGAGAAACCTCAAAAATTTTACTTTACAGCTAAAGAAAATGTTTGTTAAAGACAAGGTAAATTTACTTTTAATGAAAAATCTACAAATGCTCAAATCCATAATTAAATGAGTTGTGCAAGGCAGTATAGCCAAAATACTCCTATTTCAGTGTTCAGTACATAAGAGTTTTTTTCCTCTCTTGAAGTGGACTGCTGCTGCCCATTATTATTTCAGAGATCAGCATACAAACTTCATTGTACTTCTAACTGTGCAAAATTAGAGACAACTGTTAACATAATGGGAATCTAAGTGTTCTTTTTCAAAGAGAAAATGTACTAGTATAAACAGTAAGTTTATTTTCTTTCCTATTTATATCCACGAAATAGTTGGCCATAGTTGCTGCAGTGCCAAGATGTCCAAGATCACTACAACTGATCTGTAGCTATAGGATACTCCCTAGGTTTCTATTTATGCCCCTGTGAGGCATTTTTATATCTATTACTTCATTTGCAGTGAGATGCTTGTGTTGTTTTACATCCATCCATATGCAGATACAGTTGGTGATTCATGGTGGCCCTGCATGGTGTCAAAGTGGCAGAATTAACCTAATGAAGAGACCAGTGTGTTAAACCATTGTGGAATATTTACAAAATACTTTGATTTGCTAAACTTTTTGAATGACCACACACCTGATCTGGAATTTCTGTTCAAGCAATCTTTTGTAACTCAATGACTCTTCAAGTGTTTCAGGGAAAGTGCTTTGGTGGCAGTCTTTTAAGGACTTATGACATATTTGTGGTTCACCTTTTAGGGTTATTGTCTTCCCAACTGTTTTCTCCAGTATGAAAACAGCTAGGAGAATACTTATGATTAAAATTCACTCCCTAATTGTTAAACTACTGGTTTTCCATAGCTGAGCTCTTTAGCTCAAATATGTTGCTTCAAGAAGGCTGAAAGCATGTTATCTTCCAGCAGCCAGAGTGTGGCTTTTTTAAATGATGTGTCTTTTAAATGTTTAGAATATGCTTGAATTGCTAGAAGAAATGCCAAATGGAGTTCCACCAGAAAAAGTGAAAAGCTACATCTACCAGCTGATTAAAGCAATTCATTGGTGCCATAAGAATGATATTGTTCATAGAGGTAAGTGTGTACTTCTCCACATGGAATAAGGCCCTTTCTAGAGGGAAACATCTTACAGCTTGAAGTAATTTGCTTTTACCATAAATATAAGTAATTGCTTTCTATCAACAGAAAAAATATGTAAATTTGGCTGAGTCTTAAATCTGCTGCATGCCTCCAGATAATTTTAAAATGAAATTCATCTACATAAAAAGTTTGCTGTCCACTGTCTTTGGGAAGTGATAAGGACAGCAAGCTGTAACTGCAGGAACAGACAGTGTCTAAGAAAAAGGATTTCTTTTAAATGTTTCATGGCAATCAGTCATTTCACTTTTGAATCTGATAATAGAATATTAGAAGAAAAACAACCTAAAACTAAAGTCTTGTTTTACTTCTTGAGGCAGTTCCTCCCAGCTCCCTTGAGTTTCAGCTCTGTATATTTACTTTCTCCCTAAGCTTCAAGCACTTAGGGTACACATCTTGATGAATTACTTCATCTAGTTTTATGTACTTTATCCTGATTCAGTAAAATTATATTTTGCTTTGTGACTTTGCAAGAGTAACATTTTAATTAGTATTTTCAATAAGATAAAATCCTCTCATAGTGTGCTTTTTATATTTAAGACCACCATGATTCTGAAAATATTTTTAAAGTGTAATTTGAAAAATGTACCATATGTATGATAGAGGAATGAAAAAAGGGCTTAAAATTGGGCAAGACACTTTTCCTAAAGAAATTACAAGAGGTGATCAAATGATCATTATAACTGAAAATGTCGAGCACAACATACTTAATGTTTTATTGGTTAACTGGATAGTTGAATATCAGTCCTTTCTTTTATTATTTTGCAACACGAAAGATAGATATTGGTTTTCTGCCCAGGAATATCTGTAAGCACATTTTATCTTTCCATATTTTGTTGGGAAACACTTTAGAAGACTTCAAAAGGCAGAAAATTAATTCTGCCTGTTCACAAACTGAATTGCTGGGAGCTGTTTTAGCAGTTGCTCTTGTAACGCTTCATTTATGATTGCATGAATATCTCTAAATAAGTTATAATGAAATAATATTTGTTGACAAAGTCCAAAATTGAGAGAAGTTAATAGCTTTTTTCTCTTTCCACCCACTCTGATACTTCAGATATCAAGCCAGAGAATCTCTTAATAAGCCACAATGATGTTCTGAAGTTGTGTGACTTTGGTAAGTTTGGAAGATACCTGTTACTTACCCTTTTAAATAAAATCTATTGCAGTGCAGTTTTGCCTTATTTTGTAAGAGTTCTGCAGTATGTACTGTTTAAAAGTCTTCTAGCAGTCAAAATTGATTACTGCTTCAAGTTTGGGCTAGTATTTTAATTTGAAAGAATTCTGGTCCTAATTTGCATACAGTGAAATACCTGTGTTAACGTCTATAGAAACACTGCATTTCTCCCTTCCTGTATTAGCCAAGGTTTCTGCTTTTGGTGTTGCTGAGGCTCAGCTGAGAGGAGCACAGATGATGAGCTCATCAGAAGGCTGGCAAAACTATAGGTTTATCTGGCCTGTGTATTAAAAAGAAGATAATTATTACTTGTTTAGTAAGGACACAGTACACTTGTACTTTCCATGTGTTTTTTGAACCATTGGCTTTTGTGGAATGTTATGTGTGTAGTTATAGATTTTTTTGTTACCTTAACTAAGGAATCACATGTCCAGCTATGATTAATGACAGAATGACTGGAGGTCAGAGTCAGAGCTGTACATGTTGGGTTAACTTTGATGTTTTCTGACCTACCAATGTCTGTTTAATGTCAGCTGTAAGGCTTTGAAGAATCATCCCCCAAGTACAAAGTGAACTTTGCCCACGTGAGTAATCCAAGAAGACAACAGGGCAGAATGTTCCAACAATCTGTATTTTTATTCTAAATGCTACATAAACACAGAATAAAATATTGTTCCCTCTGAAAAGCCTACAGTTTGGCTTGGTAAATAAAAGCCAATTCCATAGTGTTTCCTCAAGGGCACTTTTCAGTAAGAATAGTTTAAAAGCTGTCATTTCAAACCTCTGCAATTTTGAATGAAAAGAAGAGCCACTAACAAAATAAATGAAAGTAGTTCTTAAGGAAGACAAGAAAGGTGTTTGTCATTTGCAGTGCTGCTTATTTCTTTTAATCCTAAAGGCATTTTTGCTTAAACACTCAGAAACAATAACCATTCTAGGAAAAACCTTAGAATATTTATGTAAGTCCATGTAAGTTCTATGCATTCAGTGCCATTTATTCTGCAGTGTAAGGTACTGCACAGCTGTGACAGAACATCAGGATACTCCTGTGTGGTGCTCTTGGTGCCTTTGCCTTTCTGGCACCCACAGGCCTCCTGTGTGCACAGCTGTGGTTGCCCTCCCTCCCTTACACTGATTATCAGGGTGTCACCCCTGAGCAAACCCCTCTGACGGACTAACCCATGCCCTGTGCAGGGCTGAGCAACCAGCACAGGCTGTGCCTGCACAGTGCACACCCAGTCTGGGCTAACCTCAGCACAGTGGGAGTAAGGAGCATGAGTGGGTCTTTGTGGGAGCTGTGCACCCCACACCCTCCCTCCCTCCCTCCTTTTTTTGGGTGAGGGATGGCCCTGCTTGTAGATAATGCCATTAGAGTTGTCACATGGCATCAGCTGACAGATCTCTGCATGGGAACTTGTGTCAGCATCCACTGTGCAGCAGAATTGCAGGAAAATAAAAAGAGAGACAAATGGCATGCTCATGTTTTGGACGTCAGTTTTTGCACAGATAGAGGTGGTGTGATTTCTGCCAGCAGTGCTGCTCTCTGTGGTCTGTTGGCTTTCTGTGTGCTCCAGCCACATTCTCTTTCTGCTGCTGGAAAAGATGTGCAGTCACAGTGTACTCAGAGTGATCAGCATAATATCAAGGCAGGCAAACTGTTACAGGTATTTCTGTGGTTCTTAATGTGCATGTGGGTTAGTTTTAATTTTAATTGGCCTTTCAGGTTTAGTTGAATGCAAAATTCTGAGGAACTCTTGTAAGATGGAATCAGTTTTAATTTTTTAGTGTTATTACTAATTGACATGATTGCTAGTAGATTAAGCTATTACTGTAAAGTACTTGTCAGAATGGTGTTAACCACAAATGTTTCCTGAACGTGCAGAGATTAGGATATAAGGATTTGCCTTGTAGCATGTTATGATATCCTGTCTGACTAGCTTCCTTGATTCTGTTTTGGAACACGGGTACAATGTCACATTCCTCATGTGATTACAAATACAAAGAAAAGGATAATGGATCCCTTTGCAATAGCCCAGTGGACAAAACCAGTTTGAACAGAAAAGATCATAAATTTTTAATGAGATAATTCTTCATAATCCTTGTGCCATGTGTTCTGTACATACCGTGCTAAATAAAATTGAGATTGGTTGTTGTGTTTGCCTGGACACATGTTGTGTGGGTGTCATTTCTGCCAATAGAAGTGGAAAAAGAGAACAGTACAAAGTGCTGATTACAGGAGATACATCTGACTGTTGGAAATAATTCCATTTTCTGACTAGTGTGTTTTGCTTTTTCAACACCAGGCCTTCAAAATTGCTTGTTTTAGCAACCTCTTAATTTCTCTGTGGTGTGTAAGCATAGAAATCATGAAACAAGGGACTGGAAAAGACCTCAAGAAATCCTCTAGTTTTTCCACCTACTCAAAGAAAGGATTAAGAATGTCTGTGTCATTCTTGACAGGTGTTTGCTTAGTATATTCTTAAAATTCTGAATAATAGAGGTTCCCTAGTGTTCCTAGGCATCTATTAAAGTACTTAGATGTCATTAAGATTAGAATGCTTTACCTTGTATCTATCTTAAATGTACCTTGTTACTCTGTAAGAAAGTGACAACCTCCTCCTTTTTTTTTCTTACACCTTTTTCCTTGACATCTCTCCTACCATGTTCTGAGTTGTTTAAAGTCCTTTCCTGAAATTTCTGATCTTGCTTTTTTCTTTCTGCAGCATGATGCCTTTGCAAATGCTATTGATTTCGTAGTTACTCTCACCCAAATCTCCTATCTTCATCTTCTAATCTGTTCCTGCTTGCTGTTTAGAGTTGATCTAATCTCCCTAGCTTCCTTCTCTTACTTCTATATTCCGGATACCTCAGCACAATTTGGAAGATGGAAAAATAAGCAAACTCCACCATAACCAGAAATAATTGTTCCCATAGAAAGATGTGTTTTCCTGAACTGTTAGTTCTGTCCTTCATCTCTCTGCATGGTGTCATGGGGTCAGAGCAAATTTAATCTGTAAAAGGCATCACCCAGCAGTAAGGAGGTGACACTGAAGCTCACGATGATCACTTTGCTTTCTGTCTTGCCACATCAAATCTATCATGCTGCTCCTGACCTATAAAGTTAGGGGTTGATTTTTCAGGCTACATTAGCTGTTTGTGGACATAATAGCTCCTGTCTGTGACCAAGTTCCGATGGACTGGCCTGGAAGGAGGAGTATGAAACTTTCACCTGTTGATTGTTCTGATGCACAGGAGCTCATGTGCTACCAGATTCATGTGTTACATCAACACATATATTTATTTCTATTATGTGACAACTTTTTTCCTTTCTTCCCCTCCCCCTTTCAGCCTGGGTTTCCCACATTTTGACTGTCCCATTTCTTCGGTGTAGCTTCTGATTATCTTCCTTCTGTTCTTTGAACACATGAATGAAAGATTTTCCACTGCCAAGATTAATCAGATAGCTTGTAATTTGAAACAGAAATGGGGCTGCCTATGCAGTTCTAAATATAGTAATATTTCAAAATTCAATCAATCCCCATGTTAGAAGTTAAAAAAATCCATTTCACCTTTTCTGCAGCAGCACCAGTTATGTTCATTGGACTTTATGGGAACAGATATGAATTCTTATGTTTGAATAGCTTTGAAATATCCATTCCTCATCATACTCACCCCATCTTTTAGTTTACTAACACTTGAAGTGAGAGGTATCTTGCAAAAAGTAACAGCTGTAACCTATGTCATTAACAAATTTAAAATTGTTTTCTATGGTCACTAGTCTAATATTAATAATCTGCATCCAAATTTTTACTTCATCTTGTAGTAAATTAGTATTCCACAGGGGTGAGTGGAATTGGGCTTCTTCATGCTCAGCTTTGCACTTTCAGAATACTAAATGCAATTTTAAAACTTTTTAAATTACAACCTTACAGAACATAGTTGAATGGAAAAGGCAATTTTGGCAGCTTCTGCAGAGGAACTCAGATATAAAGAAAAACATGTGTTGCATTTAAGTAGCACTTACTGAGTCAGTAAATAAAGTTATGCCTTATTCTTCTGCACCACTTTGGAATTCTTACTATTTCTTCGTTGATCATGCAATAATGGAAAGATTTACAGTGATTTCACTGAAGGGAATTTTGAACTGTGTTTTACTGCCACATCCCAATAAGAAAGCATCTTGGAAATGCTGCTTCTGCATTTCAGTCCCAAAAGTTTGTCTCATTTTGAGCTTTAGTGAGGAGCTGACACATGTGGAGCCTTGCTGCTGAGATCTGTCTGTCTGTCTTCTGTCTCACCTAATCATTAATAATTTATTTGAAAACAGTAAGACTTGATACTTTTTGAAAATTGTGCCAATATCTGTCCTGGAGTACTTCTACATTAAAAATTCAGTAACATTATTGTGGTGCTTGGCAGACTTTTAATGAATGGAGAAGAATGAAAATAAAACTTCAAATTATTCCTACAAATGGATTTTCCAGACACTTGTCTGTGGTCATAATTGTACACCTTAGGACAGTAGGGAAGTTTCGGTACAGTTGCAAATAAGTATATGTTTTAATTTTTTTTTTAATTCTTAACACAATTATGTAGATAAAGATGTTAATTTGGACATTCTTTCTGATCCTAATTCATGAAGGATCTTGTTGTGAATGTGGTACTAAAGCAGTTGGGAAGCCAAAACATGTGGAGTGAGCCAAGTGCAGATATAAACAGTATTGCTGTTTTTCCTAGACTCCTGCATTTGCAGTTTTGAGGAGATGACCATTTTCCTTGCCAAGCCCAGGAGGGAATGTCCTTAGATGAGAATAATATGTCATTTTTTGACCAGTTTAAAAAATCAAAGACAGTACTAGTTAGGATCAATGACCAGAAGAGTCTAGTACACATGCATGTGTAATGTTTCTGAATTTGTGAATCTTCTTCTGCAAACAGCACCTCAGTGAGATTTAGTGTAATATTTCAATAGCTGACATGGCATACTGACAGTTAACTTTTATCAGTCTGTTTTGATTACATAATAGCATGCAGAGTAATGGCAAAACCCCACTGACTTGTGAGATAGCACACAAGTAAGGGAGTCAATAAAACAGACATGCTGACTTTCACTGTTGTATCAATAAAAGCTTGCATTTCAGTGGACAAGCAGTTGTTGGAAACATCATTCTGCAGCAGGGGTTGTAAACAATTTGCTTCTATATAAATAACACGACCTCTTCCTGCCAAAATCAGTTGTGATACAGGTATTGTTTTTAAAATGGGATACAATCTTTCTCACTGTTTCTCTGACAGGCTTTGCTCGGAATCTCTCTGAAGGAAGCAATGCTAACTATACAGAATATGTGGCTACCAGATGGTACCGCTCACCTGAACTCCTGCTTGGGTAAGTACACTTTGAGAACTGCCATAATAAACCTCTACTGATTCTAAAAGGGTTTTCAGCACCTTTTGTAAGCTTTGCCTGTGGAGAACTGAGTTTGATTTAAAGGCAAGGTTTCAAGAGCTTCCAGATTTTCATTAATTTTTGTTCATTTCCAGTAAGTCAGTATGAATCATCGACATATTGACCTGTCTTGAGCTGAGCAGTGTTTAACTGATCAAAACATTAAGCTGAATTATAAAAGATGTACTTTCAGCTCCTGCACCCCATCCCCAGCTCTTTCAGAAGAGGATTCCATGGTAGTGCTCTAGCCTGGAATGTTCCATCAGGCCTGTGGGAACATCACATAGCAATGGCAGGACAGCTTTCACAATGCAACATTCCTTGTTATCTTCAGCCTTTGTGTCAGAACTATATTAGGAAGAAATTTTTTTTGCTCAGAGGTGGTGAGGCTCTGAACAGGCTGCCCAGAGAATCTGTGGGTGCCCCATCCCTGGCAGTGTCAAGACCAGGCTGGATGGGGCTCTGAGCATCCTGATCTAGTGGAAGGTGTCCCTGCCCAGGTGAGGGGGATTGGAATGGAATGATCTTCAAAGGTCCCTTCCAACCTAAAGCTTTCTATAATTCTGTGCTGTGATTTTCATTTGTAGTTACTCTTTGCCAGCCCTGCTGAAGTCACTCAAAAAGGAAGGTGCTAGCTTCTTACTTGTTAGGAAGAATTTATTGAAGGATGCTGTATAAATCATTTTAATAAAGCACTGAGAAGTTAGCATTGCATTGACTGCAGAAGTATTAGTCACATGAGTAGCCAGAAGATTTAGTATTGCTCCTTTATTCATCCGTAAAATGAGCATTTTACTACCTCACAAGGTAAAACAGATTTTGAGATACTAAATGAACAAATTCATGAGACACTAATGAACAAAATCATGAGATACTAAATGAACAGATTCATGAGATACTAGATGAACAAATTCAAGGGCAAAGAAAGAGGAAAAATTGGAGATCTGTGATATGTGATCTTCCCACTACAGTCAAGTTAAACAGAGCATTAATTTAAACTATGTGAACGCACTCCTAGAATACAATTCCAGTATACAGTGCATGTGTATTTATATATACATATTCTTAAAACAAGGAACTGTTAGCCACAGGATGACTCAAAACATTTCTGGTCACTCCTAAGAGTCTTTAAGCACCATGTTAAGAGCTCCTGGGAAACAAGACTTTGTTGGAACATTTGATTAACACTGAGCTAGATATTTTTTGAACAGGTGAATAATGAAGTAATAATTACTCTGTCAATAAAGTCATCTCAGTGTTCTTAGAGCTGTGCTAATCTTAATCAAATTTGTTGGCAATTATTTTCTTATGTGCATAATAGTATCTTAAAGTTGCTATTACAAAACTCTAAGCTCAAATTTTCACTTTTTGGAGAAAACAGTAAAGCTTCCAGTGAAGTGTGTATGTACATTTATAAGTATAAATAAAAGACTTGGAAAAATAGCATAAATTTTGACCTTTTTAGATACAAACAATTTTTTCTGTCTCTAGTAGTAATGAGGATTTAGGAGGAAAGACATGAAAAGCTTGACAGACATAGTATTAGTCTGACCTGCATTTTCTGAAACTGTTTTGTTGGCAGAGGAAATTTAGCACGAATTATGTCTGTTTGTAGTTGACTAAATCTGTTTGATTAGCTTGTAGAGAAAGGGAGGGGATTTGTGTATTTAATGTTTCAGTTGTGCTGGTGTATGTTTTTAAAGCCAAGTTTTTCTGGCAAAGTGATGCCTGTTTCTTGGCAATCCTGTTCTATTTGCCAGGCATTCATCTTTCCCATTCCCCCTTTCCTTACATTTACCACATTTGTATAAGCATCTAATATTCAGAAGTCTTCACGGGTTTATTAACTACATTCAGTTTAACAAATACAGTTTTACTTTTTCAATTTTGAAAATGTGTCCCGGAGAGGTTTCTGTTTAGTGATAACATTCAAGACTTAAATTTCAGGAGACGAAAGAAATTGCCCCATAATTATTCGCAGAACATCTAAAATCTACTCATTTTGGAGAGCCTCAGGTAACTGCTGTTAGTGGAGTACTCTGTACCCTTTGATGACAAAATATTGCTAAAAGCCAGTAGATTTTAAAGCATTCTAAATTACTAGATGAAAACATGTTTTGGAGAATCTAATAAGTGCAGGCATAGACTGTAGTGCTTCTCAGGTATGGTCTGTCTGTGCTATAGGAGTTATTTTCATTTGTCCAGCCATGTCACTCTTGCATTTTTTTGTCTGCTGTGATCTGACCAGACTGATCCTGACAATCAGCAGAAAAGAAGTCTCGAGTTTGCCTTTTCAAATAACAATGCTGCAGTTTGTGCTGCCTTAAGAAATGGCTGTTTTCTGATTTGCTTATTTGACTACAGACTAAATAGTGAAAAGTTGTTAACTTTTAGTAGTCCAGCTTCCTTTGTTCTTGAGAGCAAGGAAAGGTAATGGTCCATGCCTCAAAGGAGTTTTAGCGCATTCCTCAGTTGCAACCCTAGCCTGTTCTACACTACCCCAGCCTGCAGCAACCTTTTCCCCATTTCCCATTTTAGTGGAGAAAACTGTTTTAAAGGAGTTGCAAACAAAGAAGTATTTGGGTTTTTGTCATAATAAAAGGGGAAGATTTTTATCTGTACTCTCACTGTTTTGCCTTTTGCCTGTGTTGCCTTGTGCACTGAGAAGGAAAGCTGGGCCTTACTTTGAGTCATTCTGACCTGGTGGGTGGGTTGGACTAGCAGCACCCTAGCAGGATCAAGCACTGAGTCTCAGCAAATCCACAGGGAGCCACTGTGCAGGATTATGAACCCCAAACAAATAATGAGCCCCACCGAGCAGTACTGGTACTTGAGAATTGTGACATGATCTGCTTTGCCTCTGGTGGTTCTTTGTCACAGTCTCTTCCAGTGGGGCAAACTTTCAATTTTGGGATGGTTGTTGTGAGAGGAGTACAGAGTCTCATGGCACATTCTCTAAGGCAAGTGGTTCTTGAAGTTTTGGTGCCTTACTTCAGCCTTCTCAGGTGCCACAGAGTCCTGCAGCAGTTTCACTTGGGCTATTGTCCAGCTAGAAATGCTTTCTCACCTTCACCTTAAGGGTTTACTGTTCCTCTGGCCAAGTGTCCTCCCACAAGTGGAGTAAATAATCATGAGTAATCAATGGGGAAGAGTCAAACTAATTTTTTCTAATTTTTTTTTAGTTTGAGGATGTTTGTCTCTAAACATCATATCAGCAATGTAAGGAAGGAGCAAAGGACACAGATTTAGGATAGGATTTGTCACCTGCAACTCTTGGTGCTGTCTTATTCCAGAAGAAAGCAAGCCAGCTGTAACTTAAATCTCTTGAAACAGAGTTTGAGTTACTGGATTACAAGTTTCAAAAAGAAGAGACTCAGTGAAATATGTTTTCAGTTCAATCTTTGTTCCAGATTTTTAATTTATATGCCTTTTTTGACATGAAAAGCATTCCCCAGTCATTTTGTTGAAAATTTAAACATTTGAAAGACATTATTGGAATAATATGGGTGTTTACAAATTTTTTTTATTAATTGAGCAAGCAAGAATTTGGGTCTATAAAAAAGAGCTCTCCCCAAACCCCAGCCTGTGGCTTTGCTCGCAAACAGGAATTACTTTATGATGCTTTCATTCCTTCCTCACTTGTTTTTTTTATCAAATAGTTTTCAGGAGAACTCTGTTTTCTCCCCAATTAAAATTTTTGTGTATAAATGCTGAAATAAAGATTTCTTATAATGTCTGTTTTCCCAGTGGCCAGACCCAGGATGCCCATCCACCTACTAAGCACAATCAAACAAGAGATGTAGTGCAGGAACAGAGTGCAGGCATGAGCTCTAGAGAGAAGTTAGTGGTAGTTTAACTGTGAGTGGAGAACGCTTTGTAGTCAAGAAGATTATTCTTGTATGTAAGATTTTTCAAAAAGAACAAGGTCCCTGGGGGCACTTGAGAATCCATCTCCTGCCTTTTCAAGCAGTGATAGATACATCAGGAAATCTAGGGCAGAAACAGAGGGCTTGATTTTTGAGGTAGTTTCTTAAAAACAAAGTTTGTTTTTCTGTGTTGTGAGGGGGAGTGCCATGGGGAATATGGCCAATGGATTGAAGCAGCTCGTGAGAAGGCAGTGGCAGTGGGTGACAAACATTTTCTTTTGGCTTGGCAGAGCCCCGTATGGCAAGGCTGTGGATATGTGGTCTGTAGGCTGCATCCTGGGGGAGCTGAGCGACGGGCAGCCGCTGTTCCCTGGCGAGAGTGAGATTGACCAGCTCTTCACCATTCAGAAGGTGCTGGGCCCGCTGCCAGCCGAGCAGATGAAGCTCTTCTACAGCAACCCACGCTTCCACGGCTTGCGGGTAGGGGAAAGCTTTGTTCTTTTTTCTTGTTTTTCTTATTTACTTGTGCGAGGTGCTGCAAAGGTTCTTTACATTTACATTGTGCGTTATCTGCTGCCTACGTTTCTGGGTAAGTATAGGATGTAGAGATTATAAGGCATTCATAAGTCAAAGCAAAATTCTGATTACACCAGAAGTGAGTAATGTAAGTACATTTGTTTTCTTTTTAAAAGTTGTTTAAAGATTTTGTTTCGTTTCTTTGATGTTTTTGGCAGGCAATTTACCTCTTATACCCAATCTAACATTGCCCAGCTAGGTTTGCACTGGAAAGTTTAGTGGCAAAGCTCTGTAATGTTGTCATTATAGTGCAAGAGTTCTGTATTGTTATTACTTTGCAAGGGTTCCACATTGCTAGAATATCGTACCTCCTTGATGTTTCTTGTAGGCAGCTCCTCTAGGCACTGCCTCTTCCTTGTCCTGCCAAGGCAGCACAAGGAAGCACAGCAAGGAACCACAGCAGCCAACTGACTCCAGTTCCCCTCAGCCAACCAATCCACTCTTTCATAACACTCTTCTCATTGGCTACAGCTGTGGCCTGTTAACATCAGTCCTGCTCCTAATCTTTACTAATTAACCCAGCTGCAATTCTTTAGTGGGTAAGATTACTTTCTATACTACCTTTATTTACTTATATTCTATCCCCCTACACTGTAAGATCAGGATGTGGAAAATTCAGGACTGCTGTCTATAAGCTAGTTTGTTGGGAAAAACTGAGCTGTAGATGCTGTCATGGCAGAAGAGTTTTCTGCCTTTTGACTTACATTCCTCGGGAGTTTATGTAAGTCTCTTGAGTAAAAAAGCTCTTCCTACTGACAGCATTGTTCTCTTCAAGGGTTTGCCAATTTAATACAATGACAGAGACTCACTAGTGTGAAGTTCTACCCAAGCTAGGATATGCAATATGGCAAAATACCAAAATCAATAAATAAGTAATAGCTCTGTTACTTTTAACAGTACCTGGTCAGTGATTGTACTCATGTTTCCTTGTAATTCAGTTTTGGTCGTCCTTTCTTTATTGATGAATGTTGCTTGGAAAGGTGAGTTTATGATCTTGGTAATATTCTCAAATCAGTAGTGTAAATCATATGAGGAGACATGTGAAGGTTTTAGGAGACCTGATCTGTGCTAAAGACTCAAGATTTGAGTTTTTACTCCAATAAAGAGAAAATGTGAGAATGTGAAAGGGAAGGAATGGGGACATAGTTCTCTTAAAGCATGTTCAAAGTTGCCACAAATTTGTTTTAGCTAACAGTGATAAGAGTTGGCTTAAGGTGTTAGGGTGTTTATTTTAGGTATAAGAATGACTAATTCTGAAGAGATTTTGTAGAAGTTTGTAGACCCCTCAGGAGTGGGGGGTTTAAAAAAAATTATTAGACAAGCATTTCTTCCAAGGTCCTGTTTGTATTTCATCCTGTTTAAAACAGTGGGTTGGATGGTGTTTTTGTACGAGAAATTTATAACCCCTTCTCAGGAAAACAATGTTTTAAAAATTGCAAGCAAAATAAATTACTGCCTCTTCAACATCATTTTACAGCATTTCTGATTGTGCAGTGTAATCTTTTTGGATAAATGCTCTGTGATGTCTTAAGATGAAATATCTTTGTTTTGTAGCTTTAAAATACAATAATTCAAGAAGACAGCACAGACTAATGTGATTAGCACAAGTTATGAGTCCCTGTTCTCATCCTGGATCAGTGGTTTAGTGCTTGGCCTCAGACCTGTTCCTGCCTTCTTAGTCCCATCTGTAAAGTCAGGATACTGCTGATGTGGACAGGGCCACATGGCTCCTCACAGAGAGCACTTTTTAGAATTGAAGTAAAGTCTGAATAATGGCTTAAATAAAAAAAAAACTACAAAAATTATTTGTTTGAAATATTATATTCATTAGTTAATTTGTGGGAAAAAATATCCTATATAAATGTCGTATAAGACAGCCTTAAAACTACATTTTTTTCTGAATGTAGCTCAATTTTCTGAATGTAGTGCTTATAGTGAAAGATTTCCTGGTGCAGAGCTGATAGTAGGTATGCTGTTTATTACTTACAAGCTGGATTTGGTGCTGGATATTCTCAAGATAGAAACTGGCCCAGGATGTGAAATTTTTTGTCCATATGCTTAGACTTTGTGAATTTCTACATTACCCTAAGTGAATAGTACCATATTTTAAAACAGGATTTTAAAAAATTCTCTTCAAACACTCCAGCATGGATCCAAATGGACATTTGCAAACTTGTCTTTTCTGTCTACTCATACCTTCCATACATATGTGTATAACACAGTTTTCCTTGCTCCTGAGGTTTAGGGAGTATTTAGTGATTTCTCTTCAATTCTTTTGAGGAGGAAAACATTCAGGGTATGTTGAAGACATAAGGAAGTAAAATAATATGGGATCAGAAGCTACCAATAGGCTCATGACTTTACAGAAAAGTGTGAGTGGCAAGGTAGGGCTATAAATATTTGTTCCACCAATAAGTTACATGAAGAATGTGAACAATTACAGTGACAAGCCCCTGGTGGTTTGCATGGCTTTGGCACATTTTCCTGTTTCCCTGATCATTATAGATATAAAAGCTTCTTTATGATTGTCACTCCACAGGGAGACACAAACATTTTACAATTTGATTTATGTTAAAATTGGAGGAAGTGTGGAAGCCTTGTTTTACCTAAGCCACTGTTGAGGATCAATATAGCAAACTTGGACTTGAAAAAATTCTCAATTATTAGTAAACCACTTCAAAATAAAGCAAAGTCAAAAGAAAAATATAGAGACTATTTAGGAATAAAAGCATTCAAACTAATGTTCTTCCATTTTTCTTCAAAGTTCACAAGATGTAATTTATGAAAAGTAATACTAGTACAACTAATGGATGCCCCCAGCAGTGTGCACTGCTTCTCACGGTGTTGCCAGCAGCATGACCACAGCAGTAACCCTGAAACTCAAATCCTTGAGCTTTTGCCTTTTTTCACTAAAAATACTTGGGAATTGTTCGTTAATGTTTAGTATTATGTTAATGTTTTGTATTATTTAGTAATGTTTAGTTTAATGTTTAGTATTATTAATGAGTAGTAATGTATTTGCACTCTGAAATTATCTTTGAGCTATTT
Source organism: Zonotrichia leucophrys gambelii (assembly GCF_028769735.1). Taxonomy (NCBI): domain Eukaryota; kingdom Metazoa; phylum Chordata; class Aves; order Passeriformes; family Passerellidae; genus Zonotrichia; species Zonotrichia leucophrys. The sequence goes on along the minus strand of NC_088169.1, from coordinate 16,651,151 downwards.
TTAACCTTTTTTTTAAAATAAATGTGTTACTTATGTTAGTTCTGAATCTATTTTAAACCTCCTGTAAATCACAGTGCCACAAAAAACATTAGGTTGATTATTTCTCACTTGAGAATGATTTCTTGGCTGCCCTAACAATCAAGAATACTTTCTTTGGTTGACTAGATGCTTACCACACATCTAGAGTTATTTGTTTCACTATAATATTTTATAGTTTTCATAAACAACTAAATTTTTCAGTGCTTAGGCTTCCCATTAATTACATGTCTTGATTAACTAGTTTCTATTTTTTTAAATATTGTATTCATTCATTGCCTTCTTTTCATGATCAGTATATTTACAGTGTATTTTTTACAGTTTCCAGCAGTCAATCATCCACAGTCTTTAGAGAGAAGATACTTGGGAATTTTAAGTGGTGTATTGCTTGATCTTATGAAGGTAGGAAAATGTCTTTTTTTCTGTCTGTGATATGTAGGAATATATATAAGTCACTTTTTACCTTTTTTCTTACATAATGCATCTTAGAAGGACTTTGGGACCTCCCTTTTTGAGATATTTTAATTCCACTGTTGTTTGTGGTAAGGCTTGGTATTTCCTGGTATGGAACACGTGTGGTTGTCCTTACTACTGTACTATAAAAATACTCCCATGGTAAGTTGCAGCACAACCCTCACATCATTTCATCCCCAGTGAGGTGAAGAAAGAAGTCATGGTATCCAAAATTAGGTTTATAATCATAGACCCACCAAAGAATTAAAGGCAATATGGGACACACATGAAGTGTGGATATGGCTAATCAACTCTGAATGAATTGTGTGATCCCAAACCCCTCTGCTCCAGTTGTCTTGGAAAACAAAGATGCTTTGGGAAATACTTGGGTATTTACTTGCTTTTAGTAGTATTGCTGTAGCCAGCAGAAATCCACCAAATTTGCTCTACTCTTCTTCAACATAGGCAGTTCAAATCCCTTTGATCTCCTTGCCTTATGAAGAGAGTCAGCATGGCTTTTATCTTGGTTTCAAGGAGTCTGCAATATGATACACTCCAGTGCATATAATTACTTGTTTTGTATTATACTTTCTCCTCTATTTTCTGATTCACAGAAATTTTTTTTCATAGTTAGTGTAGCTCAAGATCTGGTAGTATATATTGCAGAACAGAAATGTCAAGATCAGTCTTTAGACCATTGTAATATTTACTGGGGGAGAGTTTATTTTCATTTTATCCTAAGTTTTATGTAATATTTCAGTGTCTTTTAGGTTCTTTTGTTATGATTTAAAATTTGCAAAGTTGTGAAATGAAGCACTTGAGTTTTAGGGTAGCGCAGGTTTCCAAGTAATTTCATTCTTTTCATCTTTTCTGTTGATGTTTCTGCCTACAAGGTGAGAAAGGTCAGGAATTCTGTAGAGGGGATATTTTGTGTTTGGTCTGCATTTCTTCATTCAGGAATTGGAGCCTTGTTAAGCATGTGCAGACGCCTACACGAGAGAACAGAAGGGACTTGTGGTTAAGTTACATGTTGCAAATGCTGCACATACTTTGTTGTGTGCCTGTCTCTTCTGCAGACAAGGGACAGTCTGACACATGTCCACACTTGTTGTGCTCCTCATTATCTGCATTCCCAGAAACCTCAGGTCAGATTACTAGATTACTGAATAACCCACACTTCAACTCATGCCAGCTGAAGTAGGGAGTTATTAACATATATCTATTTAGAGAGCATTTCTGGACTAGATTAATGACGAGGCACCAATTTGCCCTTGTTGCTTTGTTGTTGCTCCAGTCCTCTGTTCTCCTTCACAAGCCATGCTGGTTTGCAAGCATTAGGGAGTTAGGAACTGGTTTTGCATGTTATGACTTGGGAATAAAAGACATTGAGACTCTCTTCTTTATATCATCTGCCATTCAATTGTCTCTGCCATTCAGCACCAGACATGCATTTCCTCTGAGCTGTTTGCTAAAGAGAATACTTGTAGAACCCTTTCTTTTTACCCTTGGTTTTCTTCACTTGCCTTAGCTGGACTTTAGAGTGGCCTAACCTTTGTGCTAATACACTGCTTTTATAGTCCATCTTTGTATCCTGTCCACCACTCTGGTTCTCACCCACTCCCTGTTTTGCATTTTTGTTTATTAGGAAATTCCCTGTTTAGCCATCCTGAACCTCTGAAAAAGATTGTGGTCTTCTCTACAGTAAGATGCTTTGTTCCTGAACTCAGAATAAATTTTCCATAAAAATCAATGGCTATCCTGGACATCTTTCCTCTTCTGGTAGTTTTCCAGGAGATTATGCCTGGTAATTCCTTCTAGAAAATAGAATTTGCTTTCCTGAAGTCCTGGGTCTTATCTCTGGTGTTTACCTTCCCACCTCTTCTTTCAGTCTTATCTGTAATCATCTCATGGCTGCTACAGCTCAGTGTCTTCTCTGATCAGATTTCTCACCAGTACTTTACTGCTGTTGAGCAGCAGCTCCAGTAAACTGAAGGCCCCTCCTTGGCTAATTTGCCTCTCCAGAAGCTGCACTAGGAAGTTTCCACCAATTGTAGAAATCTCCTGGAGCATGTACACAGGCTGGGTGTCAGGGTAGCTGAAGTCTGCTCTGAGGGTGAGGATCTGTGACCAGGAGGCTTTTTTTTGTTGTTAAAGAGAGTTTTCCTCTTCATCACCTTCATGCTCTTCAATGCATTGCTGGTAACAAACTCCCATCATAATGTACCAAATGTTCCTTTCCCTTCTAATCCCAACCTAGAGATTGTCCATGGATAAATCTTTTGTTCCATGCTGACATTGGATATGATCCAGGAAGCCAATTTTATGGAGTGTCACTCTTCTCCCTGTCCATCCCCTTCCATCTGAGACCAGTTGTACCCATCAGTGACCATGCCTCAGCCATGAGCCCTGTCCCACCACTTCTCTGTGATTCCAGGCAGATTCCCAGCCTTGTGATAACCTATGGACTTCCAGTTCTCCTTGCCCTTCATCCAGCCTGTGTAATGTAGGCATTTGAGAGAAGCCTCTGGACACCCTCTCTCCTGCGGGGGAATGTAGGAATCACATGTGGCCTCCTCCTCATGTTTGTTCAGCCTTTTGAGCCGCTGTAGTGATGAGCACCAGAAAAAGAGGGGGAAAGAAGTTGGTAATCATTGAGTACAGCGTGTGAGGAGGAAAGGTGCTGCATACTGTATGACCAAACTGCACAGGAGTTTGCTCACTTGCTTTGTTTCCTGAGCATTTGCCATTTTGAAGTACAGAGATCCTGTGAAGGGAAAGCCACTTTGTGGTTGAGTGGCTGAGTATGGTGTTAATGCAGTGTGTGTGCAGTGTGTGTTTATGTTTATGCATGTGTATGCATAGACACACATTGATTTCTTCTCTCTTAAGTACATGCAACCCTTAAGAAGTGGCTGGTTTTTTTACTTAATAGCCATTCAAACTTTTGACCTTGCTAACAGTTATGCATGTTTGAATATTCCAGTGTAAACTCTGTATTGCTCTTTTCCTGCAAGAAACCTTTCAAACTTCCCAAAAATACTCAAGCTCCTGTTTTCAAGTTTTGTGATTAAATATTTTCTACGTGTCAGGAAGTGTCTTTATTTAGAATCACAACTGATCTAACAGAATTATAAGGCAAGTGTTATTCTGAATGTATTGTAAACAATTTAGAGAATTCTCTGAAAATATGGGTGGACTTGAACTCTATAAGCTAAAAACAGAACTCTTTTATTTGTGTATTTTTAAAAATACTAAATGTTAAAATAATGTTTGTTTTTGCATAAGAATGTTCCCATATAGCTGTTTTGTTTTTCTGTAAAGCCTGTTTCATTGCAGCTTTTTATTACTGGTAAACTTAATATTTTTGATTCCAAACAATGTTGTAGGGTTTATCCTGAAAAAAATGTTAAAATAAAAATATTTAAAACATATATAGATAGATATAAGACATATTTTTAAAGTTTTAGATATCTTTGTATTTTAAACATACTATCACATATGTGTGCATAAAATTATGTACCTATAACACATATGGTGTTATATAAATAAACACATATGTGTTTATTTTGTATCATATGTAGTTTAATGCATCATGAAATTATTCTAGCAGTGACATCTAATCACAGAAACTCTGGAGATTAAAAAAACTACCCAGTAATGTTCTTTATTTTGTTGTGGGTTTTTTTTGTTTCGGTTTGGTTTGGGTTTGGTTTTTTGTTTTGGTTTCTGGGGGTTTTTTTGCTAATGTAAATACAGATACTAACATTTAAACTTTGGCATTTGTTTTTCAAAGAACTTACTGAAGTTAGATCCAGCAGATAGATATTTGACAGAACAATGTTTGAACCACCCTTCGTTTCAAACCCAAAGACTCTTGGATCGCTGTGGAAGTTCACCTTCACGGTCAGCTAAGAGAAAACCTTACCATGGAGACAGCAACACTTTATCTAACAGGTAAATGTAGTCTTGTCACTGTTACCACTGACATTTGCTCTGCCAGTGAGGGAGTTGTTGTGGTGCTCACACACAGCATCACCTACAAGAAAGGTGGTTGTTTGACAGCTTAGGCACACTGAGATATGTGTGCTGTTCTGTGTTGCCTCACCGAGTAAAGGAAGCAGATGTAGTATTTACAGCTACACAAGCTGAAATTTTTGCTTACTTTCTGCATCAGGCTGCATGTGTCTTTTAAAAAAAAAGACAGAGACAATATTGAGGCCATTTCTGTGTATGACAAAGAAAAATAATTGGCTGATCCACCTTAAAAAAATGTTAGCCTTTTTCTTGAACAATAGGAATTTTGTGGCTTGGAAGATGCCCAAGATTCCAAAGGAATGCTCTTTTCTTTGGAATGCTACCACTGCTGTATATGTACAAATCTGTCCAAGATTTTGATATTTAAAAGCTTAAAGTTCACACAGATTTGTAGCAGCTAAATGTCCTGAAAATTGTGCACATTGATCACATTCCAAATTGGAGATGAACAGAGTTTTTTTGCAGTTGCAGTTGTGGATTGTGTCTAGTCTATTTGACCTCAGACTCCTAGCAGGATATGTTTGCTCAGTGACTCCCTTGCTGGACCCACATAGCTTGAGAGAAGCCACTTAATTTTCATACCTCAATGAGCCAGGTTTACTGCTGGATGAAATACTTCAGTACAAAAAGCTTCTTGGTATTGCTCTGATAAATGCGTTCATAAAGGTCACTCTCTGAAGTATGCAAAATATTTTAATATTCTATATGCAGGCTTTTAATCTTGGCAATGTTTTTCTTTAGCTTATCCTGTGAGATTAAAAAAAAATTGCTCCTCTATTTTAAGACTTGGGAAGACATTCACAATCTATACTTTTTCAAAGATAGACACCAAAAAGTTTTAGCTGCCTTTACAGATGCTTAGAGTAGAAGTTTTACCATTAGATGTATGGCAGCAGAAAGAAAGATCTACATCCACTGCAAGCTTGTCCAAAAGTCTTGCCTAATGAAAATACTAGCTTCCTCTATCTCTAAAGTTTTGAAAAATATACTTGCTGTTAACAGAAAAATATTTTAAACTGGCATTAAAATTGCCTAAGTTTTAGGAGGTGTAGTGAAATAGATTATGAGATCACTGGGAGTGGTTAATACAAAAATCCTAGGTATAAAAACAGCCAGCATTATCCAATTATAATTAAGAAAAGGATCAACAAAGGTCCAGTGAGCTCTCATTTCAACCCTCGGTAATGTATCTGAGTTACATCATGGATTTGTTACAGAAATAAGTTAATTGCTCATAGCCTGCCTAGGTCCATCAAAGCAAACAAGCACAGCTCCAGCACTGTTCGGTCTGGGCTATTGCAGTGCCAGCCTAAATCCAGAAGCTGAACTGTTTTAATGCCAGAAAACCTGAGATAATAAATCCTGCTCAAAAAAAAAAAAATCAGTCTCGGGTATTGCAGAGCCAACTCATATCTCAGTCCTGTAGTCCCAAAACCAGAAGAGCTAGGAAGTAGAGGGTAAGGACACAACCAAGTAGCTCTGCACCAACTCAGTCTGGTTGCAGAGCCTTTCAGCTGCAGCTTTGGAATGAGTTAATGTACCAAAACTGGGATAGTGGGATAGTGCCAAGTCCCACAAAAGCTGTCTTCCTGTGGTAGACCTGGTTTTGGGTTTGGTGTTCCAGGGCTAGCTCAGGCTCACTCCATCTGAACAATAACCTCTTTTCCCCTCCTTTCCTCTCCCCTCCTCCTCCAAACCAGGAATGCACAAGACAGCCTGGAGCTTTGATTGTATCAGGGCTTTTTGACAGTGCTGACATACATGATTGTTCTACCTTCCTTTGATATGCCAGGTGTATTTAAGATTTTTTCGATTGATATGCAGCTAATTTTTATAATGTAATGCTTCACTTAGCAATGTACTCACATCATACACACATGCATAAATGTGCAAATATATATTGGAATTTCTATTATTAGATTTGATATCTTCAGGGGTTTTGTCAGCAAAATCATTAACCAGAGCAGAGTTTGCCATCAGATTATAACCAGAAACAACTATGTATGAGCACTTGCAAATCTGTTATTGTAGTGAACCTTCTGGTGCCTTACTTGATCTTACTGCAGTTAAATTTTTGGTTTTAAATGGCAACTGAAATGGGTGTACTTTTTTGAAGTTATTAATACATGAATAAGTAATCTGATATATTAATGCTTCTTTATGCATTTTAATATAGAAATCAAGCCAGCAAAAGTTCTGCTTTGCAGTCACACCACAGATCAAACAGCAAGGATATGCCACTAGGGGCTGGCGGGCCAAGAGAAGAGGGGCTTCCAGCAAATGAAAGCTTTTTAAATGGAAACCTTCCTGGACCTGCCCCTAGCCCAATGCACGCAAAAAAACCAAGCAACACACCTGGATCTGGCAACAAGGATATAGCCAATAATAACATGCCACATCTGCTCAGCCCAAAGGAACCAAAGGGAAAAACAGAGTTTGATTTTAATGTGGACACCAAAAGTTCTGATGGTTCAGGCACCAAGTACCTGAAGTCTAACACCAGATCTCAGCAGAACCGGCACTCCTTTATGGAAACCTCTCAGAGCAAAACGGGGACGCTGCAGCCTGGCGACAAGCACAGTCGCCACAGCTACATCGACACCATCCCACAGTCCTCTAAGAGTCCCTCCTATCGGACAAAGTCCAAGAGCCATGGAGTTCTGACAGACTCTAAATCCGTGGGCAACCTTTCTGAGGCCAGGGCCCAAGCTGCAGAACCAAACACCAGTAGGTATTTTCCATCCAGCTGTATGGACCTGAACTCTCCAACGAGCCCGAGCGCTCCCCGGCACAGCGATAACAGAACTATGCTCAGTCCGTCGGCCAGGAACAACCGCAGCGAGGGCACCCTGGACACTCGAAGGCCACCAACCAGACACTCCAAAACAATGGAGGAGTTAAAACTGCCAGATCACATGGATGGAAGCCATTCCCACTCTCTGTCTGCTCCACATGAATCTTTTTCCTATGGTCTAGGTTATACCAGTCCTTTTTCTTCCCAGCAGCGCCCTCATAGACACTCTATGTATGTGAGCCGGGACAGAGTGAGGTCAAAGGGCTCAGAGGGTGGCTTAAGCGTAGGGCAAGGGATGGCAGCCAGAGCAAACAGCCTGCAACTGTTATCTCCACAGGTGCAGCATAAGTCACTCACCAGGTCTGTTGGCTCATCACGAGAAGACTGTACAGAAGATTCTAATAGGGTTAGTCCAAAATATTGCCTCTTGTTTGAGGGTTTACCTTTCTCTTTTTAACTCATGTGGGGCAGTGGCCTGCTTTCTGTCTTCTGTTTGTTTCTTTGGAGTTATTAATTTATTTGTCCTGTACAATATGGGGATTTTGTTGGGGGCTTTTTTTCAGAAGGGCCGAATATTTCAAGGTACTTTGAAAAAATGGGCTATGAATACCATTATCTTAAAGTACTGAAATGTGAGAATGGAAAAGTCATCTCCAAAGTTAAAATTTCATTAGTTGTTTTTAGTCCTTGGTTACATGGTCTGATGTCATTTTTACTGTATCATTTTGTTAATTGTCTTTCTCATTTGTGGTTTTATTTAGCTTTTCTATATGTATTTCTGTTATGAATGCTAATGTTAATTTTTGAAGCCAGTGTTTCATTCAGGTATAGCAGGACATTATTGCTGAAATACTAATTTACTAGAGAAATATCAAAGCTTGCAATATTTATTTAGATTGGTATGATAAATAACAGGTGCAATCTAGAGATTTCATGTTGTAGTGGCTACTGGTAAATTGACTCCTCACAGTGGTTACTGTCAGTGGATACCTGGTTGTGTTTTCCTGTGAGCATTAATTACAGAGTAGAGGACAGGCTGGTTCTGGTGTTGATTTACATTTGTTACACAACTCTTCTGAATTATCTCATGTTTTACACATCAGATATGTAAAGAGGACTGTATTTGTTCTCAAAGCTTTAAATTTCTCTATTAACAAAATGGTGCAGAGACAAATAGAAAAATGAGTGTTTGTTTCTCTATGCCTACACCTGTCATAAACTGACTTCTAAGGAGAGAGCATCTAGTTCAGATTTATTGACAAACTGAAGAAAGTCCAAGACCTGCAAATAATATTTAAGGTCCAAAGATGATGGTTTACTAAGAGAAGCTAAAATACTCTGCCCACTTAGTAGTTTGTCTAAGAAATATGTGAAGCTGACCTAATAGGGGTCTACAAGTACCGTAAAAAGAAGAGTTTCAGGTAGTGGTTGTCTCCTCATCCAGCAGAGAAAAAACAACATAATATGTTTTTTCATCCATTGTACATCTCCTCCATTTAAGTCTATGAGTATTCAAACATGAGAAAAAATCAAAATAGAAGTGCAATGGAATAATAATTTTTAAAAAGCTACCTAGAAGGGATTACAGCAGCTCCATTTCAAAGACAGTTTTTTCCTATGTACTTATTTTTATCTCTCTCATTTCAGTCAAATTAAATGTTACTTATTTTTCAGGACATTATTTGGAAAGGCAGTAATATCAGTGTTTCAGTTTTTGATAATAAAAGGTCACACTGTCTTGTATTCTTCAGTTCATTTTCTGCAGTATACAGCAGATAGTAATTTGAAGTAATTTTAATTTTATTTTGTACTATTTAGAGGCCAATTGTTTTTATTGGATCATTCTTTGTTATTTAAAATGAGTTGACAGATTTTTATTTTAAAGGAAAATCGATGTGTATTGTAATGCTTATGTTTTTGTTCATTTTCATTTGCTTTGGAAAGTCTGTTCATTCAAGATAAAGAACTTTATCTCTTATGGTCAGTATTTTTAAAACTTCAGCCTTCACTTAGTGCTCTTAAATCTGTATTTCAACCATTAGAAGTGTGAAAGGAAAATTACTGTTCTGAAATGGATGCTAAGGCTGTGAATTCACAAAGCTGTTTTTTATTTGTTTGTACTCCTCTCAGTAACAAATCAAATTGTCAATCTTCTTATGCCTCATGAAGACATTTTCATAAAGAAGTCATTCTTTGGCTCCTTCCTATCCTCATTTTCCCCCCCTTTCTACATTATGCATTAAGAGTCAGAAAATTTCACTCCCTTCAGGATTAGTGAAATAAAAAACTCATTAATAGTATGTGTTCTCATAGATTCTTTACTGGTTTCATACATATTTTTTCTGATCAGTTCTCCTAGGCTTTTTTCCTCTGCTCATCTTTGGTGAAGTTTCCTCACTTCCACGTTTCTAATTTCTCATTGATTTTCTTCTTATAGCTCTACCAAGTCTTTTTAAAGAAAACCATTCTTTTTTTTGACAAGCTTTAAATCTTACTTAAGAAAAAAATCAAGAAAAATCTCTCATCCAGTCTTAGTTTTAGGACTTTTCAAGTCTCAGCACAACAGTTTTGTTTTAAGCGGGTTTTTTTAACATGTAAATTAAATGACACAAAAAGCGTTAAGCAGAAAAAATCAAATACAAGTTGCTATTACTGTCTCATGTTTGAAATTTAACTGATGATAAAAAAGAGGTATCTAATACAAGTAGTAATTTAATCAAATGCTTCAGCCTCTGGTAAATTTTGAAGAATCCAGCTGGGATTTGAAGCATTGTTTTAGCTGCAGTTCTGGACTCAGTTTCAAGGTTTGTTTTCTCTGAGAGAGTGAGACCAGAACTTCATCCACAAAAAGCAAAGTAAATTTTGCAAATCACTTGTGCAGTGAATTGAAGTCCCAGTTTTTAGTTTTGGTTAGTTCTTTTTGTGGCTTTGGTTTTTAATCTTTGTCCTTCTTGGATATTCTAGATTTCAGTTAGTACAGGGGTTTCAGAAGTTTCCTAAGGGGGGGTCGTGGAGAGAGCATTAAATTTCATGTGGTCATTCCATACTGAGGGAAAGTTGTAGTTTCTGATTCGTTTAAGAGTGGGATTAAGTCATATTTGGTGGCTAATTATGTGCATAAGGATGTTTCTACTAGCTCACATAAACTTTTACTTGAAGTACTTCCAGTACTGTTTTCAGGAAAGTAGAGGTTAATGAAATGAAAATAAATTAGAGGTAATGAAATGCTTTTAGCTGTCCTGTCTGACTGAAGAACTTTGCCTATAGATTTCTTAGTTCAGAGACTTTCTATTATTTTGCATACAGTAGATTTTGTGATTATTGGTACCTCTAGGTAATGATATTAAGAGATAAGAGATGATAAGCAATGATAGTGCTTTGGTGTTGCAATTACCTCAGTAAGATACATTCCTATCTGCTTTTTAGTGTTTGCCAGTAGCAGAGTGACCAGATTCCATCAGAAATTAATTTAACAAGCCTCCAGTAAAAGATTCCTTCAGAGATGTTTGTTTACAACATCTTACAGTTGTGTTTCATTCAGGTTGAAATTCTGAGGGCCTGAATCAGATTCATGTCTTTAAAATTACAACTTAGAGGTGAAATATTGTTAATGCCATTTTTGTCATTTTGGAAAGAAGCAAGCAAGCAGCAAAACCAAGTAATTATTGATTACATAGTCTGTGATTTGATATTTGCAGTTATTATTAATATGAAAGGAAATTTGTGTGGTGAATTTGGAGTTTTCTTTGTGTGGTTGAATTTGGAGTTTTCTTGCTTATGTATATTGGTTTAAAACTGAAAATCAGTTTACAGTCTTTCATTTTAAATAGATTATTGTTCTTTTGCATAGGGTGGAGCATATCATGATCCACACACAGAAGATGGAGCATCTACTAAGGAGAATAGAATTCTGTATAATGACCCTGTTCCGAGAAGAGTTGGCAGCTTTTACAGAGGTAATTTCATGGTGGATCTTTCAAATTTAATCCAGAATTTTAGCATGGAATATAAATTAAGTACTAGAAATTAATGCAGAGAATTAGTATGAATAACTACAAAGGTTTATTGGGACAATAATTGTTACTCAGCTTTCAGAGGATGAGTTTGCAGGAACTGCATTGGTACCCTATTGTTTATTTGTAAATGATAGCTCACTTTAATTGGAAAGTACATCCACTGCAGTACTTTGTAAAGCAGAATATAATTTATCAGGGAAAAATGAACAAAATTAATATTACCAAAGTAGGCAGTTAATTAATGTTTTAAACTGTTATTTTCAATTCTCATAAAGACTCTATTTATACCTGTGCATTTGTAGCACATAGACATACTTAGTGATCTGTTTCAGATACTGTGTTACATGGAAATGTAGCTCTAGCTTTTATGGCTTGAAACTTGTGGCATTTCTTTTGTTAAAACTTATTAAAGATCGGGGTTTCCTACAAGCCAAGAGCACACTTAGATAATTCCAGTTCAGAATAAATAATAAAACAGATCTGTGTGTGGGCACACAAGTAGATATTGTTCTGTTATGGCACACAAAAGATGGTGGTTTCTGAGCAGCTGTCTCGTGGCTAAACCTGGGTAATTGTTTTGAAAAAGATGATAAGAGGCTGATTACTGCAATGTTAGGAGGCTTCTGGGGCTCCCCTGAACCTTAAGAAGTCCCAATCAGCTGAAATTCGCTTATGAGTCACTTAATAACCTTAAGCAGAGTCACAAATCTCCCTCTGATCCTCTTCAAGTTGATCACTTGGCTGATGACCTGATTTGGGCACGTTAAAATCTGAGAATCCTTGCAAGGGTCCCACTGCAATATTAAAACCTGTGAGCAGAATTAAAGCTTGTACTGTTTTGAGTGATGCTTTTGAGTGTTTGTGTTGCAAATACAGCAGAGGATGCTTAAGAATTCTCAGTCCTGAATTGCTTTCATTAATTCATAAAAAGCTCCTAAAATTTTACATGGATTATCCTTCTTTTTTATATATAGTAAAACAAAAGTTCCAAAGAAGAATGACTTTCATAAATCATGTGCTAAAGAAACTGCAGAGCTGGGGTTTATTCAATTCCTTGTTATAAAAAAGAAGGGTTTTCCTCTTCAACTTTATCAAACAAATATATTTTAGACTTAATTATTGCTTTGGGAAGATGATATTATATTTAAAATAATACTTTGATAATAGTATATGCAAAACTGGTGATAATAATATAAGCAAGTTACTCTGAAAAGGGTAAATCCTTATTTATATAAATATAACCTTTGTATTAGAGCAGTATTTATTAGCATATACTTTTGTACTACAGCTTGAACAAAACCTTACAGATGCTGTTTTTGATATATTGTGTGGTGCTGCACTGATGTTCCAACTAGTGTCTGGTCAATTTTTAGTCCACTGCAGGTATTTCTAGTGATATTCATAATTCTGATAAATTTATGTTCTGTATATAGTTGTGTATTTTCAAAAGCACAGTATGTCTGTTTGAAAAATACATAATATCTAATTTTGATGTTTTAATTTTTAGTGCATTATCTCTTAGTTACATCAAAAATCAAATTTTTTTTTCCAAGATGGGTGCTACTTTTTTTAAGGTCTAAAGTGAAGACTGAGTGTAAACTGTAGTGTTTCATGTCTTTAGTAACAGTATTCCAACCTCTTATTCTCTTTACTGTTTTTAAATATCAATCCCACTGAGAGCTCCCTACTAATAGAAGTGTTCTCAAATCTAATAAGACTTTACCCAGATTCTGATGATGGTCTCATTTTACAACAAATATTACCCTGCAAGGATCACAAAAATCAGCTTTCTTTTCAATCATACACAAAACACAACCGTGTCTTTGCTCTCCTGTCACTGTAAGAGGCAGAGAGGGAGCAGAGAGGTGGGAGCTGGGATTTTTGGCAGAGCTCAGTGTACATTGTTTGCTGTTCCCCTCTTCAGTTCCATCTCCACGGCCAGACAGCACCTACATAGAGAACAATGTGTCCAACAGAGCCTCGGTGTTACCAGCAGACAGCAGCACGGTGACAAACCACCCCAAGAGACAAACCACCTTTGACACCTGGTGAGTTGGAATGTGCACACCTGTGTAGAGAATGGCAGGAAAAAATGTGCTTTTAACAGGAGGGACAAAAACCTCACGCTTCTCTCAAGATTTGCAACTGTCCATGTGCTTAGTTGCTTCCTCCAGCTATAGCAGCAGAGCATGGCATGTTTTCTGTCCCCTGTTGAGCGGCAAGGAATCCTGCATTGCACCCATAACATGAATGCATTACAGTTGATATACTTTTGTCCAGTCCTTCACAATTTTTTTCCCTGCTGTTAGTCTTTAGGTAAAGATAGTACAAAGTGCTTGTGTGTGTAGTATATATAGAAATTTGTGGATTCCAGAAGCATGAATTGTTAGACAGGTGGAAAAAATATCAAAATGCATGTTTCCATATATAAAGTACTATATTAATGAAGAATATTTTCACCCTACAATGGGTACCACTGCTCTCTTTGTTTATACACAGAAGGAAATGAATACATTCTATGGGAAAATGGATTAAGCGACATCTTAATGGTGTATATTGATTTTAAAAGATTAAAAGCATCACATGGCTCCATTATATAACATAGAGGACCTTAATGATGCTAATAAAATAACAGCATATACATAACTTTGCAGGACTCAAAGGGAAATAGTTTTGTTTCTCTTAGAGCTGTTTGGCTCTAAAATATTTCTAATCTTATACTTTTTTAAATCACAGTAAAGAATATTGAATAAAAATAAGCAGATGGAGCTCACAGGATTGGGTGAGAGGAATGGGCTGCATATATTTGCATGGTTCAGTTATGCTCTATACCACTCTCTGAAACACTCCTCTCTGAAAGGGCCATAAAGTCATGCTATCTAAACTGTTTCAGTGGTTTGTTGACTTACTGTGTTTTCACATAAATAACCAGAGAATTATGTGCTTAAAGAGAAAGGGGGGTGGTGGGTGGTGGACACTTGGTATTTCAGCTTGTGTTCAGGTGTTATACCTATGTCAGTAATAGAAGATGTTTACTCCAGAATCCTTCTCACCTGCTCTGATTCACTAGAGTCTGCTTCCTGTCCTTCAGTAGCTCCACCTACATCCATTTTCTGGAATTAGCTGAGGAAAGCGGTCATTTATGTAAAACGGTGGTACTTATGTTGTGGCTTGTGTGGCTAAAGAAGGTATTTATTCCTGCTCTTGAACCCTTTGACCATTTTACATTTTCCTTCATATCTGGATCTTTCTATCTTGCATATAACATAAGACAACTGGAATCTTGTTTTGCTTTATATATCATTCATCAATATAATGTCTTGACTGCTAAGAAACATATAATGTTACTTTAACTCTGAACTGAAAAAAATCGTGTGTGTTATTAGAGCTGGTTGGGAATATTTTTTATGAAGTACTTTTTTGTTATAATGCCAAATTACCAAAACCAAAACTTTTCGAAGGAAGTGGCTGATAACCACTAACCTTTTATTGTGAAGATTCTTCACCCCCAGGATGGAATTGCCAGTCACCAGAGATACTCTCAAAATAACAAATATTTTGGAGGCAGCATTATTTTTTAGAATGTGAGGAACTTGAGTGCAGGGTCTTTGTTATTTAAACCAGAGGCTTGAACCAAGATCTTAGATCTAACAAGTGAATGCCCTAAACCAGAAGTTAGAGGTTATTCTGGAGGACATTGTCTGAAGCTGTTTCATCTTGTTAAAACAGTGAAAGGACCACAGAGGTGCTGAATATGGCCTTGTGAAAAAGGCCCTTCATTAACTTTGAAACAGTTAGATTTAAGTCCTTGTTCCAAAGTACTCAAATATTTTCACAAAGGGGAACAGCTCCTTTGAGAGAAGAACCCACAGAAGAATAAGCATTTCTTCATATGAAATGGAAGAAATAGCAGTAGCTACAACACCAAGTTCCTGCTATTTTGGCATATGCTTACCTTTATCTTTTCTTTTCCTACTCCCTATTTTCCTGAAATGTTTCCTGCCCAGCTCTACCTGCTAACTCTGTTCAAGTTGTCCTGGCAATGGTCTAATGTTGCAAAATTGTTCTGTGCCATAAATGCAGCTTAACCCAATTCCTGAGTAGTGAAGAGTCTGTGTTCCTCTACCTAATTTTCTGTATAGAAGTTGTGTAAATGCTTATGAAAATGTTGAAAGCTCTAATGGAATGTGATTCTGCTTACATCAATTTTATGATGAAGTAAATATTTGATGTTTGAATAACATACCTAACTGGTACATGACAATTCATCTCGAATTATGAGTGACATGTATTCCACCTGGACTTGCCACTACTGTAAAATATTGCTTCTCATACTATTGCTCTGTGTTGCCTTTCTTCTGTCAAAGATTCTGTGAATGTTTGCTAGACTGAATTGTCACAGATGTTCCCCTGTCTTTGTGTGCATTTTTTTGCTCTGTCCCGAGTGTCCTGCCTTTTAAAATAAAGATATTATAAACTTGACTTTTGTCATTAGATTTTACTCTTAAATTACTAGATCATTTCTGAACTTCAGACAACTTGATTTGAAAAAAGGCAATTTTTTTATCCTTCTAGAAATTCTTTTCTTTGCTAGAGTTTAATTTCCTGTAAACAACCTTGAACTTGCTCAATTTTTTTATTGATACAAGAATAAATGTTTTATTCTTTTCTACTCATACAAGCTTTGTCCTGAGCTAGGCAAATTCAGTAGCTGTAGGCAAGATATTTAATTGTATTCTGCCAGTGGTCCAGAATATTGGCCTGAATTGTCTTTACCACTGTCATAGTTCTAAATATCTCTTTAGAATTAATTCCAACATGCAGTAGTGTATCTCACATCATATTGGAAGTGTTTGCATTGGCTGCTTACAAGATATTTGGGGGCTTCTGGAAAGCATTTTTTATTAGACCTTTTGTGTCCACACAAATGTAGTCATGCTATAGTTATGCAAGTAGCTTGTTATATCTTCTCTAGCACAAGTCATACATTTCTGCAAAAATAATAAAAAGGAGGAACTCTATGAATAATAGTACTATTTTTATATATATATTATATATATAAGCACACACAAAATCTGTCATTCAAGAAAAGAAAAAAGAGTCATTCTTACAAGAGTAAAAGGCTTAAAACTTTATCCACTATTTGAGGTTCCAGAATAAGGTTTTTTGTAAACAAGACATGACTGACTTTTATATTCCTGTGTCAGTGTAACATTATAGTCATACCTCCTATTCCTGAAAGTAAAAGGTTACCAGCATCTGAGCAAATTAGTTTAGAGCATGTTCAGCTGTGTGTGCGGCATGACTGTTGCTGCATTATAAATATTTTCCAGTTCTTTAATAGAATTCGTTTAAAAAAATCAGGAAATTGCAAATTCTGAATGTTATTCTGTATATGAGATAATAGATCTGGGGTTTATTCCAATTAATAAATCCTCCTTTTCCACATGATAAAATAAAAAAAAATTGCAGCTCCAAACAGAGTTCAGATTTGATCTTTTGATTTTAAGCTTTCAATGCCAGACTTTTAGACCATGACCTTTTACTGTGGGCTTCAGCTTGTGGAATTGAGATTCTTACCTTGAACTATGTATTTGAATTGTTTCATTCATTTCTGACATTTTCTTGCCTTTGCTGAATGGTAACTGTGTGACTGCCCCTTAAGGGTCCTACTTTGACTAAAACTAAAAGCTAACTTGGAGGGTTAGTGTTTGTCATTTATCTTCATAGAAAAGTTCTGCTATTTCAGTAACTCCTTCATTAGACAAAAACCTCACTCATTAATTGTGTTGGATCCATAAAGGGAGTAGTACATGAGGGTTTCCAAGGCAGGCTGCCTGCTGAGATCAGGGTTGCTGAAGAATATCTAAAACAAGCATGAGGAATCGGCTCCCAAAAAGAGCAGTCTGCAATACAAATCTCTCTGTGGCATCATGAATGCAACATGCTTCCTATATTTTCTTTTTAGTTAATGTGAAAGCACCTCAGCTTGCTTGCCACATGCATGTTTGCTGCTACACCTCATTGCACCTGCATGAAGCTGGATACCTTTCCTAGCAGGGGTAATAAATAACAGTGATAATCACAGAATTTCTGTTTGTACTTATGCCTTTTCCAAGTGTTCCAGACCAGAATAATCAATGTGTTCTACTTTAAATGTCCTAAGCATGCAAAGGTACACAAAGATAAAATAACAAAGCACAGCACATTTTGCCTTCAGTTTCTGCTTGAGAATGAGCTCTCTGAGTGGGGGCTCTTCTCCAGGGCTACTCCTACTTGTTACTAAAACAGACAGCACACAGAAGACTCTGGTGGAGCTGTTTGCTTTCAAGAGCTGAAGCTTTATGCAAAATACCAAGATACTTACAGTGTGTTGTAAGAATTTAGTGTTGTGTGACTCTACAGATTTTTTTTGATAATCCTATTTTTTTCCTGCACTGTCCATTATCTGAAAATCATCTTTTGGGATGCCTAAATTATCCCAGTGTTTCGTCATCGATCAAAATGTTCTGCTCTATTTTTACTCAGTACAAAATCCTGGTGTTGAAGCTTCCTGCTATAATGCTATATATGTTCACTCTCTTCACATAATGAGCATGTGTTTTGAAGCAGTTGCTTTTCAAGGTCAATGCTTTTTCAGACAACTGTACTGCAATATGAGTCATAGGAGTTAATGACATAAACCATTCAGTATAAAACCACTGGCTTTTGGGTAAGCAGCAATTGAAAATGAGCAGTTCTCAGCCCCTTATTTTCCAATTCTCTCTGGTCACTGTAGCCATAAAGAGGAAATGATGGTGCAGAATTTCATTTCTCTCCTCTCTGCTCAGCTGCTGTGGAGAGCAGTTTTCTCATCCAGGTTCACTGGGCCAAAGAAAAGAATCATGCTTGAGTGAATCTCTGTCTGAAAGTATAGCAAAAATTGTTCCAGGCTTCACTCTGAATATTAACTTCACCTGTTAAAATACAGCATCTCCATTTTGGAATAGACTTTGTAATAGAAAAGCTATAGAAAGACACTGAAAAATTTTAAAGGATAAAGTAACCTCCTGTGATCTTGCTTATGATCTGACAGTGGTTGCTCAGTGGACAGCAATCATTGGGTTGATAATTTGCATTGGGACTATGGTTTGGGATATGCTTGCAGCTGTGGATGTACAGGAGCTCCTTTGGGGAAAGGCTCAGAGGATTCTTAGCCCCATTGACGTGACTTTCTGAGTACAAGTAGGATACTTGGGGTGTATGCTCTCCTCCAACTTTTCTAACAAATCAAGTAAAAATCATTTGGTAAATAATTCAGCAGGTGTTCTGTGTTATGTCAGACTCCTGAGCACTGAATGTAATCAGTAGTCTTTACTCTTTGGTTTTCTCCTTGGTGCTTTAAGTGACTTGTATAATAATGCCTTACACCTGTCACACTACTTACAGTAGTACCAAATACAGGGGTGTGACAGCAGCAGGAATCCTTAGCAATCCAGTATATTTAAAATACCTGTTATAAGTACAATAATTGCATTAAACTAAAGTTTTTTTTCCTGTAGTAGTGATGTAATGTCCATATTAAATATATATTGTCATGCTCCTGAATGTAATTTCTGCATCTAGATATAAGTTCTCAAAAATTTAAATTAGGAAAATTTCTACCATACTTTCTGCCCATGAATCTTTTTGCTAAGACCATTCTCTTAATGAACAGTTGCACTTTATTACAGGATTTAAATACTGCATGCATTTATATTTAGAGCCAGATAACATTTCAAGCTTGAGGTGGTTTTGTGTAGAAATTGAAGGACTGATACCACCTATCAGAGTGAAGATGGTTTTATCAACAAGGAGGATGACTCCAGTGATTCCTACCCCAATTAAGTTTTTCACATTTATTTGGGGAAAAAAAAAGTCAGCCTGGCATGTAGTAGCAGCTGAATCACCAGCTGATAGCATAGCATTTAAAGCCAGAATTAGAAGCCAGTGACAACTATATTAGACAGTTAAATGTTGCTACATTACAGTTGCTCCAAGAAAAGCTGCTCCTGTTTGTCATACAGAGCCCTTAAAAGAGTGGCTTTGCTTTAGGTTTTCCATCAAGACAGTGGAATCTTTTTTTTGTTTGTTTTCATGCAATTTAAGTGTGAAAAGGGACTATTAAAAGACCCAGTATGACTTTCTGTATGTTAGTTGCTATGAAACGTTGTCCATCCTCTGGGATCCAGGCCCAGAGGCAGACCTGTTGTCTGTGTTTCTCCCAGATGAGTATTAGGTCCTGATTTGAAATGTCAAGGATGGGAAGTGCACTTCACTAAGGAGCTTGTTCTGGAGGTTAATTATGTTATTGTGAAAATCAGTGGATTATTTCTAATATGACTTAGGCTACATCATCCACCTACTTGTTCTTGTAATATCTTTACTTGTTGGTTCCAAGATTTTCCAATATTCTGTAATTTCTTTCTGGATATGTAGCTGTGCATCATGAGCAAGGAAATGAAATATTTGAGCTGGTTTGGGTGTATTTTTTAATGCACTAAAGAGACTGAAATCTCTGAAAATATTTCTGTGATGCTTTCCTGCACCATTTTCAATTTTCAAGCTATTTTAAAGGGCACTAGAAGTGCAATCAGTTATGTCTCACCACTGTCCTTGTAAACCATCTTTTTACCCTGTATAAGTACTTCACATGCATGGTATACTGTGTATATTGAAAGTAACATGTTATTTATCAGCTGTAGTTGCTTCAGACATGTAAGTTAAGAGTTAAAAGGCAGAAATTCAGTCTTCAGGCAAGTCACCTGTTCCATTTTTGGGTCGCCTCCTTTTGCCAGCACTGTCTCACGCATAGCAAGCTAACAGAAGGTTTTAAATTGAAATGGACACCAGTAGATCCCCAGCTTCCCTGATGATAGATTTGGAACCATGGCAGCAAGGGTCAGGAAGTGCAGTTGAAAATGATTCTCTCTGGCCAACTTTGCAACTCCTGCTTCTCCAGCAAGCAATGGATAAACTGGATCCGTGCTTTGATTTGTATGTTCTCTCAGATACGCTTTTCATTTTCCTAAAAGACCTCGTGTGTGATATTTTTATTTGAATATTAAATTCTGGCTTAAAAGAACACATGCATGCTCTCCTTTTCCCTAAATAAAATTATTCATTGGTTTAAACTAATCATTTTACCCTAACACTGTGTACCTCCTATCCCTTGTAATAACTCTCTATCTGGTATTTGTGTAGTAACCCTGGAACCAATGAATGCTAAAACTTTAATTATTTTTTTACTTTAATCAATAATTTACATTCTTTGGCATCAGATCTCAATATTGCACAGAATTTGCAAAGTAATACCATAATAAAATTTCTCTTACAATACCTTATTTCATATTTAGGAAAAGTCCTGAAAACCTTAACAGTCACTCAGAACAGCTGAAGGAGAAAGAAAAGCAAGGTTTTTTCAGGGCAATAAAAAAGAAAAAGAAGAAATCTCAAAATGTAAGTATGCAGCATTTCTAGTAGAAGAATTCTTTTATTCATTTTGAATTATACCATTTTAGTATGCTAGACCTTTGTATTATTTATTATTGTATGTGTATTCACTTCTTTTATTTTCTCTCCTCACTATATGAAAATCAAATTCTTCTTCTGTTCAGGGTTCATTTTTCTGCCTTTTCAAATATTTCTTCACTTAATAGGACTAGAAAGTGAAGAAATCCAAACTTTCACCTTTGTTTTCATTCAGGCCCTTTGAGAGCCAGTTTTGATGCAAGTTTTAAGATGATGTTGCAACAAATTCTTTTTCAGGATATGGTGATACCATTCCAAGAATAGTAACTTCATTCTTGTGTGTCCCCAGAGCTTGAATAGTTTCAGGCAACCATACAGAGAAAAAAGAAACTGTAACAAATGAGAATTCTTTCCAGTCTTTTTCATGGAAGTGTCTTGGTAACAGCCTCTGTCTTCCTGCTGCATTCCATGACTGGAATAAGGATGATGTGTCTTAACCATTCTTAAGTGGTTTATGTTTTGTTGAGGGAATGGATTGTGGCTATAAGTCTTTGGTGTCTCATACATTTTTACATTTTCATAAAGTTTTTGGGAGGGAGAAAGGACTTTCTATTATCAGAAAGTAGTGGTATATACTAACATTTCACAAATTTTTATAATAAAGATATCCCTAAGAACTGAAGTAACCTGAATATAATCTCATTCTTAAAGGACAGCTCTGGAAACAGTAAAACATTTAAAATTGTAATGTTCCTGTAAGTGTAAATGCAGTTATAGTTTTGAAGATTCTCAGAATTGACTAAATCATGCTTCCTCCTGGCAAAGGGGAATGACTTAATCAAAATATTTCCTGTCAAGGTGTGAGGTGATAGGATTGAGAATGGGTGGAGGGCTAATTTGTTGAAAACTGTGAGAGAAGAGTGATTATCAGGCTTTTTATTGTTTTGGGTTTCTTAAAATCTCTTTGAACTGTGTGGAACATGTGCATATGTGTATTAATTAGCACTCAGAAATGCACCTGACCTTCCTGCTGGGTGATTTACAGCAATGGCATCTACCTCTCCTTCTGAACTTGTTCACCCTCATGCCTGTATGCAGCTCAAATATGATCATCTGTATTAAACAACTGAATTAAATGTCTAGATTACAGCTCTGGGACTGTTTGACCAAAATGTCCATGTGAGGATAACACCTAAGGCCGTTGGTTCCAGTGATGCATTTTCAAGGGGGGAAAATAAAAGGTGTTAAATTTGCATTGTTGTACTCTACTCTGATTCCAGCCATGCAGATGTGGTGGCAGACTCACTCCAATAGCTCAGCTGAAAGATGCTGTATTGATTACCTGCACATCAAACTGTGTGAAGGAAATACATACTGGATTGTGTTGCCTCTCAAAATCTGGCATTTTACAAAACACCTAAACCAAAAGCTCCTTGGTCTATAGCTACTAAAACCATCACTGATTATAAGCTAAGGCAGATTTATATATAATCCTTGCTCCTGTTTCTTATCACTTTTAAAACGAGGGGTAGAGAGGAATAGAAGAAAGAGAGAGAGAAAGGAAAAACTGTGTTTGCTACTCAGAGGTAGAATCTCACAGAAAGATGAATTAGTGAAATAATATAGTGACACAACTCTTTCACCCTCAGCTAGAAACTTGCTGAGATTAACTTGAGTTTGGATCAAACCAAAGCCAGAAAAACCTCCTTTCATTTCTGTTTACAGCTGATTGCCAGGACAGTGTCTAGGCACAGACTGCACCACTGATGTGTGTACCAGTGTCTGGCTCAGACTCTGGTCTTTGTTCTTCTTCATCTCTTAGTTGAAGACATCTACCTAACAAACACTGGGACAGTCTTTAGGATCTTCCAGCACAAAATAAAATTACTGCCTTCAATTCAGCACCAGATTTGGTGTTAGTAGTAAAAGTTGTTCACAGCACTGTAATATTAGCTCTTCAACTACACATATAATGTTTTCTAAGAATTCCTGTTAAAAGTCTTAATAGACAGCTTGTTGCTACCCAAGGTTATTTCTGAGACCTACAATTCAGGTAGAGTCCTACAAGTATGAAATTCCAATTATTTGCTCAAATATAGACTTTTAGCAAGAAATAACAAATTAGACCTGGGGACTGTCACAGAGCTAGGAAGCACATAGTAGCTAGCTATGATTTACTTCTGATATCCTTGTGCAAGCCTCATTTTCCTGGTGATAATCATCTCAAGAGTTGTAAAAGATACCTGAAATTGGATTGAAGACATCTTAGTAATATCATTCTCAAAATATCTAACAGCCTAGAACTGGCCCCAGTTCCTGACATTTCTTCCAGCAGGTTGTTCCCATGCATCATTCTCCCTAGAGTTCTCCAGGTGCACTACCTCGTGGGTTAGCAATTGTTACTGCTGTTATGGGAATTCTTTACAATATTGTTTTTGCAGAGCTGTTCTTATTCATTCTACTTTTCATTGTTTGAAGTGTTTTAGTAATGTAGCAAAAGGTTTTGAGGATTGCTAGAATCACAGTTTTATGTCATTTGCCACCAAAAAATTTGATATCCATGAGGGTTGTGCAATGTCAGTAGGCACTATCTTCAGAGGAACCTGAGTTTTGCAGATTTTGGCACTTATTTCAAGCTATGGGTCTGAAGAAATTACCTGCTTTGGAAAAAGCAGTTTCAGGTGAGCATTTCTCTTAGCAGTGCTTTCATTCCCTTTTAATTTACTAAATTTGAAACAGGAAATTCTTCTGACCATAAAGTTCCTGGACATAAGCTATGCTAATTATTGATTCTCATTAATTTGGATGGAATCTAGAAGCTGGAAAAGCTGTTTGAAAGCCCATGCTTTTGGTAGTGCATTTGTCATTGTATTTAGTCACATAATAATTCTATCGCATAATAGATTTCTTCTGATAGACAGGAAAATGCAAAGCACTATATATGTGTCCTGTGCTTGTTTGCACCTGAACAGGGGAGAAATAGACCCATTTATAGTTCTAGTACCTTATAGTTCTGTTTGTTGCTCAATCATCTACTGGTAAGCTCTTTGGTTGTGCTCCATAAATTAAAATAAACCAGCCAGTGTACTTGCAGCTACACGTGAAGCTGCTAATGGCATATTTATGTTAGAACTGAAATAATTCATCTTGGAGCCTTAGCCCTTATTGCAAGTTAAAAATAGAAGGCTTTTTTTCCCCCAAGAGTAACTATTAACTGCTCATTCTGAAACCAACTCCTATTATTGTTAGGGGATCTTTAATACTTTCTTTATATAAAAATAAGAAATGTCATACTGCTTTAGGTCATTATCAGAAATACAAATGATTGCCAGAGTTACAGGATTTAATTCAAAGCTCAGTAAAGTCAACAAGAGCTACCAGGTATTTCCAAAAGCCTTTGAAATAAACACATTCTGTATTCCTAATGAACATGGATATAAGAATAGGTGTGCTAATCTTTTTTTTACATGCTTGCTGTGCATTGAGTTCCTTGAATTTGTTCCATAGGCTTTTTTCAATCATTATTGTATTTTCCAAAAGCAAATTATAGGCTTGATAACATGTATTGTTGAATTACAAAAAAAAAAAACCAAAAAAAAACCAACATTAACTTAGTAAGGGGCAGATCTCTTGGATTGAAATATTATGCATTTAGTTTTTGTGTCTTATATTGCAGACAGACTCAACCAACGGCGAGAATCCAAGCATCAAGAAATCCCTCTTTCCTCTTTTTAATTCAAAGAATAATTTAAAGCATAGTTCTTCTTTGAAAAAACTTCCTGTAGTCACTCTACCAATGGTATTAATTTTTAAGTACAGTAACACTTTAAAATGCTCCAGTAAATTTGTTTTACTGACTACAGCAGCATGTGGTTTATTTTCATGGTATCACTTCCTCTTCATGCCAGTTAAGTCTCTTGGGCCAGTTCAATAAATTTAAGTAAAATTGGCAGTTTTTGTTGAAACAGATTGTGCCTAAAATTTTTTTTTATCATATTTGATATAGTGAAAATGTAACATACTCAGTTCCAGAGAGAATGAGTCTTGGGAGTAAGACTAAGGAAGGGAAATAGTTGTGAAATTGTGTATGTTTAAAATTAAACTGTCTCATTATGTTTCATTCAGAAAAAAAATTAACCTGGTTTGGTTTATAACTATATTGTAAATACATAAGTTTTTACAAACTACTCCTTTATGTATAAATTTAAATAAATCAAATATTAACAATGGATTATCTGGAAAGACCTATAGCTCATATATCTGTTGTATTTTTGTTTGTCCTGATTGTTCATGATAAAAGACAGCTTGCATTAAAAATAGATTATATTTTGACTATCCTCTTTTTACTTAGAATTCTTGAAATTATATTAAAAGCTACATGTAAGTTTTAAATTAACTTTCTGCCATAAAGATTCAGCTGTTTCTTAATTTTTGCTTTAGTTACTTGTGGAGGAGAAGAAAGATGGAAATAGAGAAAGCTCTTGGTTTTGTGATGTCAGTCAAGAAATCAGTTTTGAGGGTTTTTGGTCTGCTTCACTCTGGAGCAAATTTATAGAACTGATCCATGGTCTTAACTGCAGTGTGGAATGCTTTTTAAATGAAGATGAGGCTCTTTTTTATTGTTAAAACCAACAATATTTTGGTTTTAATTTTATTTTCGATGCCTTGATTAACTGCTCTTTCTTACAGCAATTAACACTAACAGCATGTGAATGCTTTAAGGGCTAAGGGTAGAGCAAATCTGCATGATTTCCACAGCCACTTGCTCTTACTATGGGGAGAATTATTGAGAGGTCATTGCAATTCTACTGCAGTAATGGGCTTCACTTGTGTTCTGTAATTAACTGTGGGAAATTATTTACAGTTATTCTTAAGAAAATACTAGGAGACCAGTGTTTATTATTTTGTTGCAGATGCCTAATACTGAAGGTCAGGATCTCTTGGCATTACAGAAAGCCATTCATTCTTCCAATCATCAGAGCAGCAGACAGAAGGATTGGCATCCTGAGAAGATGACAGAAATCCAGCCTCATGTAAGTGGCATTATCAATTCCCTATAGATTAATATCACTGATGTATCTTGACAGGTTTTTCTCTGGTGAATAGAAGAATTGCATTTGACATTATTTCCCAGCTTTCTAGTTCCTTGCTCACAGGATGTACCTGCTGTCCTGCATAATTTTTTTTTAAATGTGGACATGAATGACAAGGAAAAGAGAGATTAAATGTCCTGTGTGAGTCTTTGAGCCCTTTGAAACATTGGTTATGCTTTTGTAGTACAGGCAAGCAGTGTTTCAGTGCACGTCATGGTAGCGATGCAGTGCTGCACAAAAGCCCTCAAGCCAGCTCTGTGAGGAATGGTGAATCTTGAGGCTTGGCTGCTGCTCAGCAGAGTTTGATACTTGATGTGGTCACTAAAGCATCCAGACCTCGTCATAGTGTGGCTGGCACAGACTGTAGTTTCAGCAGGCTACATTTTTGGAGCATAGCACTGCATTTGTGGAACTTCATTTTCTCCAATTCTAAAACCAGTCAGTGTATGGGAGGGAGTGTCAGTGCCATGCTCCATTGTTGTCACATTGGAAACTGAAGAGGGTTTGTTGCAGCTGCAGTGTTTGAAGAAACAAGTTGCTCTGTGAGCTGAGGAATTTAACAAGACTGCTTTCATATCACTTTGTGAACTCAGGCTTCCCCAGGTTCTTGCTACCCATTTTCAGTAACTCTGTGTCACCATTCACCTTCAGCCTGCTCACCAGTGAAAGGAGCTGTGGGAGACTGGAGCTGCCTATCACCCAGCTGCCAGCAAACAAAATATGTAACTTCTGAGTTCTGCCAGACCTCCCTTCAGTGCAGATGGTTACTCAAGACTCACTCCAACCCCTAATTTATGTTCACAACATTTTTAAGAACTTGTATTTCTGAAGTCTGTTCCTCATAAAATGTGGCTGAGGTTCTTAAGTTAATAGCAGACAGATGGACAGCTAATGCAATTTTCTGTGCCTGCATTTTCAAAGGAAACAAGGACAAAATAATTGGCGGGAGCAATTTTTTTTCTGAGGGAGAAAAGGTTCCATCTTTTCAGGTAGCTGTTAGATTGGACTGTGATGAGAAGACATTTTCTCAGGTGTGTAGTCATAGCTTGGAATGAAATATATCAAACAAATATGAACTAAAAGTGAAGAAGTCCCGTAAAGTTTAAGATGTTCAGTTTAGGATAGGACAGCTTTTTCATGAGAGGTCTACTACTTTTTCATTCCGGCTACTGCTATTGTGCTAGAGTGGAGAAGGGTGGAAACGGGGCTTGGTCCTTCTATTGCAGCTGGGAGTCGTGGCTGGAGGCCGAATTGAGCGGATTTTCCGGTTGTGGCTAGAATGAGGCCTAATAGGGGTAGTGATGCAGCTTTTCTGCGTGTCTTTCAGAGCCAGCCATTAAAATCTCTTCGGAAGCTCTTACACCTCTCCTCAAACCACCCTGTGGCTGCCGAGCCCCGCTTCCAGCCCTTACCCAGCCAGCCAGCCAAAGCCTCCTTTCCCGAAGTGCGGATCCACCCCATGAGCCAGAGCTCCAGCAGCGGCAGCAGTGGCGTGCGGCCGGAGGCGCCGGCCAAGAGCCGGCCCACGCTGCAGATCCCCAGCCAGCTGGAGCCCACCTGGCACGTGTCCCCCGTGGCCCGGGCCGGGAGCGACGGGCCGCCCTACTCGGACCAGCTGCCGGCCAAGGGCGGCCAGAACGGGCACAGCTACGGCCGCGCCAACCGGGCGCGCATGCCCAACCTGAACGATCTCAAAGAGACGGCCTTGTAGGGCACCCAGCCCAGAGACCAGCACGGGGGTGAAATCAGCACAGGGGTGCTCTGGTGATGGTAGGACTGCATTTTCAGCTGTATACAGGTGTGCAATATGTGCGTGTGGAGCGATGCTGTTCAGCACCACGAGAGAGTCAGGGATTTACAGGAGCACGAGTGGAACTGTGAGTTACCAGTCATCAGAAATGTCACTGGACGCCAGGCAGAGTGTGCCGGTCAGGGAGAAAAATGCGTTGTCATTTTCTCTCATTTACATTCCAGCTTAGTGCACATCTCTGTCTGAAAGCTGGGAGACTTCTGGTATGTATTGGCTCTTCAAAGGGTGAAAACATTGTCTAGGCCTATGCCCTTACTACATTTTTTGCTGCCTAGTTAAAACAGTGGGATTTGTGTGATAAAAGTGTATCCCTGTTAAGGGTTTAAAGTTAAATTATATGTCTTAAATTTGTTTTTTAAACTTCCATATTTGATAGGATTTGTAATATTTATTTATGATGACCTAATATCGTACTGTTATAATCATATCTTTTATGTTATAATGTAAAGTTATTTTGAGCTGTTTGAAACATTGTGAAGCAGTGCAACAGCTACAGTAGTTTCTATAAAAAACTAACAGTAACATTTATATATTGCATCAGGAGTATTTTATTCTATATATAAATATATATATATAAATGGAAAATAACTGTCTGTTTTTTAAATATACTCATTTAGAAGAAAAGTATTGTTATGACACTATCTGCCATATTTTTTATACATTTGTGACATAAAGTGCAGTATTATACTTCTAATAAAAGGAAGCTGAATGTGGATATAAATGTGACTGTAACAGTATGAATCTTGCTTGGCTATGAGAGCCCAGTATTATAGGCATTATTGGTAACAAACAAAAGACAAAATTCGATTCCAAGCTTTATTATGGGCTATTTTGTTGGAAGTACTGGCTAAATGTAAGAGACTGCAGAACTGTACAGTAATTTAAATGTAGTATGTTCTCCCCTGTCCTTAGCTTTCCTAGTAATATTAATGGGATTTCTGCATCTGCATCAAGAGCACAGAGCCCCAGTACCAAATTTTTGTTTCTTCTAAAGAGATAAAGTGCCCCATCACTACAAGCAAAAGCAGGTGCTCTTCCACTTAATAGCAGGGGTGAAAACCAAAGAAACACAGCATGAATTGCAAGTGAAATGCAAAACTTTGACACTTAAGCATAGCATGGCACTGCAGATCATGGTATAAGCTTTTATGCATATGTGTATTTTACATCTCTAGCAATCTATTAACTAATAAGATAAACACTGTATTAGAATTTTAACTACTCTTGCACTTTTTATTATATTTCAGGATATATTTAAAGCTACAAATCTGATATTTGGATATTGAGGGAGAAGGTTGCCATGCAACTTGAATTCTCCTTAGGTCTTAGTATCCAAATATTCCCATACCCAGTTCAGCTACCAGTCTCAGCAAAATACTAGATCTTGGGCTCCAGTCTCCTGTACAACACACTTAAAACTGCCTTTACCTTGGTGAATGTCAAGTGTAGCAAATACACACCCTGATTCCTCTGTTGCTACCAGTAAAGTAAATCAGAGGTGAGCCAGCAGGAGTCAAAAGAGTTATGCCAGTCTAAACTTTGTGCAATAAGAGGAGAGCCAGGCCTGTAGTGTCAGAACAATACAATCTTTCCTTTTTAAACACATTAGTTCCACTCCATTACTCTGCAGCATACTTTGTTTTCTAGATGCTGTCTTCGTAAGACACCTGTACTTGCAAATACACTGTCTTTTCCAAAAAGAGATTAACCTGAATGTAAATCAAATGATTTAGCCATAGATGAAGTTAACAGAAGCGGCCAGGCAGTAAAAGCTGAACTTCCAACTTGGATAACAATGCAAACTGGACATGCTGTTCAGTACCTCTTGAGTCATACCAAAGTTCTAACAACAGCAAATTCGGCACCACTACTGTAAAAATTGTTGTCAGAAAGAACAGTGTGGAAGGATGTTATATCAGTTTTGTCCAGGACTAAAAATAAGTCCTCTAAATTTGAAAAATTAAAAAATAGGAATTCTTCCTGTGTCAATTGCCTGCAAGAAATATGCATGTGATTTTTCTATAGCTAGATATGATATATAATATCTCTCTATATATGATATATGCACTGTATTGATATATCATATATATAGCATATATAAATACAATAGACATGAAAGGGTATTCAGTTTTTTCTAAGTTCAGTGGGCATCCAGGAAAGATATTGTGATATTTACTTGTTGTCCCTGTCAGAGTTTAGCAGCTTATTTTAGCAGTCTATGTTAGATTCATTGCTTGGTCACAGCTACATGAGCCCTTTTAGCCCTGCTTTGAAATGGGCTGATGCCACAGAAGTCCCTCACAAAGCACTGCCTGAGAGACTGAGGCTCTAGGCAGTGCAGCTTGAATGTCCCTTTTATGGCAACAGAGCTGGGGAAGGACCTGGAGCACAAGTCTTACAAGAGTGACTGAGGGAGCTGGGGGTGTTTGGTCTGGAAAAGGGAATCTCAGAGGGACCTCACTGCTCTCTACAAGCCCCTGAAAGCTCTTCTCACATGTCTCAAGTGAAAGGATGAGAGGAAATTACCTTCTGTTGTGCTAGGAGAGGTTCAAATTGGATATTAGGAAAAAAAGATCACTGAAAGAGTGTTCAGGCATTGGAGTAAGTTGTCCAGGGATGAGGTGCAGTCACCAATTCTGGAAGTGTTTGAGAGTGTCTGGATGTGGCACTTGGGGATATGGTTTAGGGGTGACTGGGGTGGTTGATGGTTGGACTGGATGATCCTAAAGGTTTCTTCCAACCCTGATAATTTTGCATTCAGTCTCACAGGGAATGTTCAGTCTAGACTCTTCTGTGATTTGTGGATATGTATCCTTTTGCCTCTGCAAGGTTTTTAGCTTGCTGGTAAGATCTTCATGCTGGGGATGATGGTACTGGGCTATATGTGGTTGTTATGATTTCTAGCAAGGAAAAATGTTTCTAAAGGATTTTTTTTTCTCCCTACCCATTAAGTTAAATCAGGGTGATCCCTGACTGTACATATAGCTGTTTAAAGTAGTTAGCAAATCTTCAAAGGTGACCCAAGGAATGTTTGAGTATTTGGTGGCCCATATTTACAGAAACTTTTTTCTACTTCATACTGCATATTCCTCTTGAATTCAACAAACTGTAGTATCTTTCAGTTGAATACTAAATTGTGTTGAATGTATGTAGTATTTTCTTTCTTCTGTTGGAAAGAAGTTCCAGTAGCTCGGCCAGCTGGTGCTGGGATGAATTCTGTATTTTTAACTTGGTCTAGCTTCCCAATACTTAGAATATGGCTAATGTAATTTTGTCGAGATTTTCAAAGGAGTCTTATTATAGTGACTGAGATTTTCTGACTTAATAAAGAGGAAGAGAATTACAGAACAAATTCTTTTGTAAGTGTGAGCTTTCCTTTGCACTGGTCTGTGAGTCCTGTACTATATGCTCTATAGATTTATTTAGTATAAAGGATCCTAGTTAAACTGTATTTTATTCTTTGGCAATCTTTTGCCTTATGGCATCACTGATGATGTGAATAAAAAAGAAACTACGTTTCAGAAATTAACTGTAGTAATTTTGCAGAACTCAAGCTGCCTACACTTGTCTATATGTTTTAGTTATACTCTTGAGCTCTTTTCTAACTGAAAAAAAAGCACCTTAAGGTCATCCTAACTGAAATTGTGTAAGTGTCTAAGCTGTTGTTTTAAACTGCAATGTGAATGTGTTAACTTAGAACAACATCTGTTTTCAACAGTCCTGGCCACAGAGAGCAGTCCCTTTGACCTATTCTCTGCTTTTTGCTCAGTTTATTGCAGTCCAAGCTTCGTTGCCCCTGAGAGGTTGCAGGAGAGCACTGGGCAGAGTTCTTGGCAGGAAGTCAGTGATCCCAGATTTGTCTCCTAAAACATTCTCCAAACACCACTTGTTCATTTAGATCAATATGAAAGCAGGCTTCAAACTTCCAAGTGCATGAGACATCCTCAGATCATCCTTTGGCTTGTCACCTTTCTCTCTACCACACCAACTTGTTTCTGGGAGCAAGGCTGGAGAGACTCTTCAGGAAGCAGTGGCCTGTGGTAGGCTCTTTCCCTTCCTTGTCATTACAGTTAGATATCTTCAGAGGTCAATCTCACTTGCTTAAAAATCTACATACCAGCCTTTTCTTTTTTTCTTCAAAAAAGATGAAGTGTTAGCTGAGTAGATTCCTAGGTTCACCCAGAAAAAGCTATGTATTCTGTAGATCTCCCTATAAGAACACAGGGGACCTATGGGAATACAGATTATACAGCTCTGAAAGCACTGTTGTGACCTAGGTAGCTAAGGTAAAACCTAGCCACTCTAAAGAGGAGCTGTGCTCTAGAAGTACTGGGTTTTTTATTAATGTTTCTTTTTTTTGTTGTCTTATAATGATTTATTAGTGAGACATGCTTCAAAATACTTGCATGTAATTAATTGTGTATGTGCTGATCACTGTCAGAGTAGAGCTGGGAGAATATTTGCATCCCAGTCACACAAAGAGTGTGAAAAGGATAGCCATATGTGATATACTGCAAATTGAGGGGTGGCAATGAATGATTTTTTTTTTCCATTCCAGCTAGCATGCATGCTACATCTGTTAATGGGATAATATCCCAGACAATGCATCTAGGCTGTTGTTCATGTTAGTAGGCCCACCATTTGAAATAAGAGTGCCACAGGAGATGGGTGGAAAGGTGATGTGCCCTATGTAACCCTTTTTGAATAACCTTCAAATCAAGACACTATTTAAGAACAGGTGCCTTTCCCTACACAGCTCTTACTACTGGTATCATGGTATTAACCATTCCTTAACTGGGTTTGTAATGAATGAGGAAAAAAGCCATTTAACTTCTGGCCTTTTTTTAAAAGGGTTGATTTGAGTAAACCCTTTTAATATAACAAAACTTGGAAGTTCTAGATGTTGGCACCTTTTTCAAATGGTCAAGCAGCAGCAGTGCATCAATGCTCAGGCTCATTGGGCAAGTGAAGGCTTGTGCTGTACTGAATGTTGTACTGAAAACAGAAGATTCCTCATTTTGCAACCACAAAGCAAATTTCATTAAAATTAGCAAAGCAGATTTTATCGGAGATACCATTTCAATTGGAAGCAAAAAGCTGTGTTAGGTCATCTGTTCTCTCAGTGGAGTGTCTTAACAACTACCACATGAGACAGCACAGGTAAATTTGATGGATTAGGTCTGCATTTTACTTGTTCTGAGTTCTGCTTGGAGACAGATTTGTGACCTTGTGTGCACCAGTTGTTTGGTGCAAAAGCTGGGGTTTGTGGAAAATGCATGTGAAGTGTGAGAGGACTGGCCCCACTATGTTTGGATGCTTTCATTCCACCAATCAGATTGCTTCCCAGGCTCTTTCAGAACACAAAAAAAATATACAGCCAGGCAAGAGTGACTCTTGAAATGTGGCCCATGAGCCTGAACATGGAATTTGTGTGTTAGCCTAAGGATGATGACGCATCTCTTGTCTTCTCTGCAAGGCAATCTACCTCCTCTCTCTTGCAGAATGTGGTTGAGGTTGGATTTGTTTATTCTGATCTTATTATTGACTCCAAATTTTGAAGAGATATCTAAAAAGATTCTTCCTTTAGGTACTGTTAGCAACCATGTAATTAAATATTGTTGGGCCTTCATCTGAAATACTTCTGAAACCTCCAAGCCATCTGAGCTCTCTCTCTCTAGAATCCTAGTGCCATCCTTTGCACTGCTTTGCAGTCTTCCCTTGGCCTTCCCCTTGTGGTTCTCAAATATTGCAGTTGCCTTGTTCTTTGTTGTTTCTCTAGTGCAGATTTTCAGGGAGTTAGAGGCCTTATCTACTACTCCACCCTATTTGCTGTTTTACTCAAACAGCTATCCTTAGACTTGCTCAGGATTTCCTTCATTTTAATTTTCCATTTCATCTGGGTGAGATACCTTACCTCATTGTGCCCCCACCAAAACTCACTGCCTGCCAGGCTTTTTCTTCCACCAGGTCTCTGTTTTCACAGGGCATTGTTTCTCTGGATCTGTTCTGAGAAATGCAAGGTGGCATCTTAATTGTACAGGCGTGGAAATGCTGCGTTGTGAAGTAGTTGCTGTGTGTCAGAGCTTTCCATTAGCATAAAGATAAAGCATCTTCATAGCACAAGGTGGAAGCTGCTGTTCAGTTTTCCTATAGGATATGAACCTCTTGGTGTTAACTCCTGACATGTAAATCCAGTGGCAGAGTTTTTAACTCTTTAGTTACAAGGCAAAACTTTAAGCATAGGGAACTGTCTCAACCTTCCTTTTCTTTTTTTTCTTTTTTTTTTTTTTTTTTTTTTTTTTTGCTAGTGCACATCTTAGACTTGTACTACTGAAGGATTTGACTAATTGAAAGAAGTAAGTTTAAATTTGGGTTATATGGACCAATAAGCAAAAATCTTCCCAGAAATGATAATTTTTTTGGAAATTCTATGCAGGCATCTTAAAATCTGGTTAATCTGATAAGGAATTCCGGGACTGCTTAGGTCTCCACTGTGGAATGTTTGATTTTAAATTTGTGACATTTGGAAGAAAGAAAAAAAAATCATTCTAGGATTTTTTTTTTTTCACTATCTGCCAGTACAGATGAACAGGCTGGGGAGGCAGCTTTCAAAACTTATAAATTTATGGATAAGATTCCCTGATGTTTTTAACAGCTATTAAAAATCTAAAGCGCACAAACTTTTGAATCTACCGTGCTTTCTGTTGTGGAAGGGATATGTTGTGGTGTTAGCCTTTTTAATCCTGGAATACAAATTGATTTTAAAATGTGTTGAATATTTAAGGATGACTTCATGCAAGTTAATAAACCATTTGTAAAGTGTTTGTATACAACCCTTTGTATCATGTTGTTGGTACACCTTACCAAATTTTTTTTGAGCATGTATTCCATTCTTTACTTCTGTACAATTTCTATTGTTGCTGTAAATATTCTAAAAGAGAAAAAAAAATCCTGTGGTAACCTTAATTATCAGCATGGAAATGGTTAATTTTTACTGAGCACAATGTATTTTTGAATGGGCCTTCCAAAATATGTCTTTAATAAAAATGCAGATTTTGCACTAGAACTCTGGCACTGTTCAACAGCTGATGTTATTCCTGACACATCTCTTCCAGAGCACCTCTCCATATGTTAGCTTGGCTCATGTGAGTGGAACGGACCAGAACCAGGACTCCTGTGCCCAGTGGGTTACTGCCAGGTCCTGGATGACTCCCCCATCTGAGAGGCCACTTGTGTCTGTCCACAAGCCTGATGTTTCCATGGGATGTTTCCTCCACAGGGCAGCGTCTCTGAAGCACCTTGTTGCCCACCAGTCCTCTATTCTCATTGCAGGATGGATTCTTCCTTTCAGGGCAAGAATGTCTGCTGCTCTCTTTTTTGAACAGTACCAGCCCACTGAGCCCCTGAGCAGGCACCACCAGAAATCAAAAGGCCTGAAAGTTTCCAGCCCACAGTCTTTGCCACAGGAGAAGTGTCATGATGACATTTCGTCGTTGTCACATGTAAACTGAGACACTCCTAGGCAAATGTTGAGGTGTCAGCAACAAGAGTTTTTGATGGCTTTCTCTGTAATGTATCCTGGCTATGAGGTTTTTTCCCTCTTTAATGTATCCTGGCTATGAGGTTTCTTTGTTACTGTGTACAGCTTTAAAAAAGCTTTGAATATTTCCCTGCTAGTCTCTTATTCCTTGGGGTAATTGGAAGCAAACTGAATATGGACCACTTTTCCTGGGCCTCCCTTTTTTCCCTCTGAGCTCCAGCAAGACTTGCTGAAGGCCAGGACTTGCAGTCTGTTAGATCCCTCTGAAACAGCTGCCTGATGTGTTGTGCAGCAACCACAGCCTTGCTGAGACCAGGCTGCTGCCAGTGCCTGCACTGAGCTGTGCCCATCACCTCCCCAAGAGGGAAACTTCCAGCCTGAGCTAATGGCTTCAACTTCCACCAGGAAAAGCACTCCAGCATTTTGATATTTCCATCCAGAAATGGGGTTGAAATGCATTTCCTTGAGGTGCCCAGTGCTCTGGGAACTTAGTTTAACTCTTAAAACCTTACTTGGCTCTTACTCTTCCAACAATCTACTTTAGTAACCTCTTTTCTGTACTCCCTGAAGAGCCCCAGAAACTGGAGTGGCCATCTCCTTGAAGAGGTTGAGCACCTCCATGTGGCATCCCCAGTGTAGTCAGTATTAAACCCCCATGGGATGGAGGGCAGAGTGGACATTTTTCTCTGGATGGAAGTGAAGGGATAATTCTCCATGTTCCTGCATTCCATTAAGATGAAGGAGCTATTGACTTACAAATGAAGTGGCTGGTCTGGAGGCCTGAGGCAGTCTCTGATCAGGTAACTTAGGATGGTTACAAACTTCTCAGCACCCTTTTGTTCCCTCGCTTCTCTCTACGCATCCCATTCTGAAAATCCAGGCCATAAAGCTGAAAGCCATTCTTGGTCCTACTTCCTATTTCAAACCCCTTGTGTTTTATGCAGCTGCAAAGCCATACATTGGTCTCCCTGTCTCTGCAGGATTGTTTAACATCCTTGTCAGTGGGATTGAGTGTGCTCTCACCAGCTCCTGTAGTGTGGTTGACATGCTGGAGGGAAGGAAACTCAGCCAGAGGGAGCTGAGCAGGCTTGGGAGCTGGGCCTGTGCAAACTCCATGAAGGTCAACAAAGCCAAGTGCAAGATCCTGCATGTGGGTCGAGAAAGTCACAAGAAATACAGACTGGAGGAGCAACAGATCAAGAGCACCCCTGAGGAGAAGGACTTGGGGCTGCTGGTGGATGAAAAGTTCAGCATGAGACAACAAAGTGCAACTCCTCCAGAAGGCCAATTGTATCCTGGGCTGTATGGAAAGCAGTGTGGGCATCAGGGTGAGGGAGGGGATTCTCTCCCTTTGCTCTGCTCTGCTCTAGTGAGACTCCATCTGGAGTTCTGTGCCCAGGTCTGGGGCCCCCAGGTCTGGGGCCCCCAGTGTAAGAAAGATGGGAACCTATTGGAGCATGTCCAGAGGAGGGTCACTAATGTTCACAGGGCTGGCACGCCTCTCCTATGACAACAGGCTGAGAGATTTGGGCCTGGAAGAGAAGGCCCTGGTGAGACTTTCCAGTGCCCACAGGAGGCTGCAGTAGAGCTGGAGAGGGACTTTCACAAGCACACATAGGACAAGGGGGATTTGCTCTAAGCTAAAGGAGGGCAGGTTTAGATTAGATATTAGGAAGAAGTTGTTTACTGTGAGGGTGGTGAGGCACTGGGAGAGAATGCCCAGAGAAGCTGTGGACTCCCCATCCCTGGAGGTGTTCAAGACCAGGTTGGATGCGGCTCTGAGCAACCTGGTCTAGTGGAAGATGTCCCTGCCCATGGCAGGGAGATAAGGAGCTACATGATGCTTAAAGTTCTTTCCAACCCAAACCAATTTTTGATTCTATGATTATGAGGAAAAGCTTTTGTATTTATGTAATTATACTTCAACTGGTGCTGTTTCACTTTCATGATGGTCTCAGTCACACTGTTACTCCAATGTGCTGAATTTATGCAGAAGTCAAATGCAATTCTAAAAGCATTTTAGGACCACTTAATTAATTAAGCCTCTCAGCACTCTTTATATAAGAGGCAGAGGTTAAGTGAATTTCTAGAGGCCAATTAGCAAGTGAGCTGCATGGCAAGGATCAGAACAGAAACTCCTGCTTTAGCAGGAGCCATTTAGTTGCAAGTCAGAAGTGCCTTCCCAAGGCAAGTGGAGAGGTGAACGGCAGACCAAGGACAGGGCAAGGCAAGAGGCTAATGAACTGTGAAATGCACTGTGTTCCATCTTACATATTGCCATACATTTTAATCTAGATAAAGGACTAGTGATTTCTTTGAAGATGGGAGGCTGGAAGAGTGATAGCACAGGTCCTTTCTACATAGAAAATATTTTTCTCCTCCAAGGTTTTATTGTATCCTCTCTATAGGACCAGTCATGTGAAGATACATAATTTGGAGTGGTACCTTGGTGTATAATGGTGTCTGGTCTATCCATTCAGGCTGTGCATTAAGCCTGTCAGCTCTTCCAAATCTCACAGGAGCTTATGGCCTTTGCCATTGGGTGCATTTCCAAAACCAGGCAAGTTAAAAACTCTGGACTGTGCATAGGAGCTCGTCAGAGGCCAGTGACAGACAAGGCCTTAACTAGCTACAGTCAAGCTTTGGGGTGATACAAATATTCACCAGCTTGTGCCCAGTTCATCCTTCTGCCCCTTGCAGAAGGACCCTAACCCTAACCCTAACCCCTCTCCACTCAGTCATGCAGGAAAACATCAGCACCAAGGCTCCTTCCCGCACTACCATCCATCAGGACATGGAGCTGCCTGTGCTGCTTTTAGGGCAGGGAGAGCTGTGTGTTACATGTTGGTAACTGCATCCAGGGCCTGGAAATGCTTCAGCTTTCAGTGTTGGTGTTAGCGAGACGAGAGCTGTGATGGCTGCTGGGGAGGCCTTGTCTCCCTGCTGCTGGGTGTGCAGTGCCTCCAGGGAGGTGCCAGACCATGCTGGTCCCACAGCCTGGCTGCTGAGGAAGTGCCTCGAGCTCAGTGGATCCTCTCAGCAGAGCCTGCCTTGACTGTTCAGCATTGAGGGAACCACACAGTGATTTCTTACTGAGAAAATGAGTCCCTAGACCAATTTGTGGATAGGCAAAAATCCCTCCCATGGATGAGGAGGTGGGAGGGAAGCAAAGGAGTGCTGGTGTATAGCAATCATCTCAGCAGATGGGAATTGGTCTTTTTTACATCTCTGTAGACTTCATACTGTTGGTTAGTGGAGCAGCTTTCAGACTTGCCAGAAGAGCTTATTTCCCTGAGAACTATTATTTGCCTCTACATACAGAATAAAACAAGGCAGAAATATCTGCTCTCACAAATGAATGTGATTAATTGCACATCCATCCAAAAGATTTTCTCATGTTTTTGGTCACATCGCATTTGTTTTTAGTCATATCTGTACTCTTGCCCTGCACACTGAGCATTCACCTCTCTGTCCATAGGGATAAGGAGAGGACGGGAGAGGCAGACAGGCTGCCTCAGTGCCACTGTCCTCATGCCGCTCCTCTCTTCCCTGGGACAGTTCAGGTTCTGTTGCTGTGGGTCTTTGGGATGGATGCACAGATTGTTGGAAAACAAGGAAAAGGCCTCTGGTGTCTGCCAGGCTTGAGCTGCAGGTGTGTGGGAAGGCAAACCAAAGCTGTCACTCCAGAGCTCCCCACAACCCTCCCTCATGGGAGCTGTGGGGGCTGCAGGTCCCACCTAGGCTGGGCTGGGCTGAGGCAGGGACATGAGCCTTAGTGATTGGGCTGTGACCTCAAGAGGTGGGTTCATCATCCACACACCCCAAATTCCTTGGGTGCTAAACACCCACTGGAGATTGGGCCATGGAGTTCAAAGAGTTAAGAAGAGTGAGTCCCAGTATCTGTGCCCAAACATCCACAGGGAGCAATGTGCTGGGGTCCCCAAGATGTGGCAGCACAAAAACAGAGAGAATACAGAGAGGGTTTGTCCAGCTGGTGCTCAAGGCACTGAGGTCTGTCCCAAAACCAGGCACAGCCCCTCAGGCCAGAGAGTTCCTGATATAGGCAAACATGAGGTGATTTGAGAGTGGGGGCCCTCATAGCAGGGATAGGCCAGGTGAGGCCCCGGCACCATCTCAGAGATGAGGGTGAGATGTCTGTCCTGGCATACAACAACACATCCCAAAGAGAATCCAAGCCTTGCCTATGAACCGCACCTGCATGTATTCCAGTGTTCACAGCACACTGTGATGATCATTTCCTCAGCCAGCCTAACACCCAGGGCCAGAATCTCACAGGATCCAAGCCAGGCCCGAACCTTCCCCTTCCACAGTGCGTGTCCCACAACCCCCATCAGCCCTATCACCAGGCAGGGTGTGAAGTTACATTTTATTCAAGACAGCCCTTCCATTTTAGGCTGGGTGTTCACACACAGGAGCGGGCAGGGCAGGGCAGGGCAGGGCAGGGCAGGCAGACCCCCGGAGCCCCGGCCGGCGGGCGCTCAGCCGCACTTGCCCAGGCACTCGAGGAGCTCCATGCGGATGGCGATGCGCACGTGCCAGCCCAGCGGGATCAGGCGGATGTAGCGCGCCACGATGGGCGGCCGCAGCAGGTTCTGCACCGAGGACGTGCGGTCCGAGTTGCCATAGAAAACCTGTCAAGGGATGGGTGGGTGGTTAGTGGGCTGGAAATCCTGCCCCGTGACTTTGGGGTGCCTGTGCAGAGCAGAGGAGGAGAATGCTCCTTCCCCTCCACCCTCAAAAACAAAAGAATTTTAAAATAGACAGATGTGGACAGTTTTGTCACACTGATTCAGTTTTCTTAGTAGGCCATTTTCCCCCATCAGTCCTGCACTTTTTACAGTTAGGCCAGAAAATCTCACCCCATTTTCATCCCATTCTTTCTCATTTGTCTTCCTGTACCATGGCACTGCTTGTTTGGAGTGAGCATGATTGACTTCAACTCTTTGGAGTTCATGAGCCAGGCCCCTGCACAAGCCATTATAGACAAAAAAATTTATATGAGGGCCCTTTCCCCATTCCTTGGCCTGGATGTCACATCTGCTGCCATGACCTGTTTTTTGTCTGTTTTTGCAGAAAGTTCAGCATCTCCCCTGGCTGCAGGAACTTCAGCAAAGCCAGCAGAGCCTCCTATGCTAGAACAGGGCCATTCCCATAGATGGGCACTGAGGATACCTGGGAGGCAACAGCTGTGGCATTCACCAGCCCAGCAGGACTGCAGAGGCATCAGAGGCGACTCTGTAATATCTCCCAATGCAATTTTTTGTTTCATGTCAACCAGTAAGAAGTGCAGCATGAGAATGGTTTGGTGGGATATGACTTGACTAGTTGCAGATTTTGTCTGAGGGGTTTTTCTGCTCCAGGATGGCACACATTGCCTGGACACAGCAATAAAGGAAATCCCCGTGCAGTGCCAAAGCATGGCTGGGGCTCTGTGGCCACAGCTGAGCATGGGGTTTTATCAAGGAGTTGCTGCCTCCTCTGCAATGCCAGTTAATGCCTCTGAGTTTAATCTGGACTCCAGTATGATCATTAGCAAACACAAATAATGTATTTTGTCCTTTTGCACTGGTCAGCATGACACACACTCACCTCAGGAGGAATGGCCCCTCTCTGTGCTGCTCCCTGATACAAAGTGAACACTGAGACGCACCCTGCTCCCACAGGATCCCCCTTTTGATGCACCTTCCTCTGAGACCTGTTGTCACCCAGCATGCCACCCTTCCACACGTGGCCAAAGAGCCAAGGTCACTGACCCGGTTGTTCCCGGTCTGGTCCTTGTAGTAGACCCAGTTGAGGTTCTCATCAGTGCGGTACTGCACGCTGTACTTGGTCATCCACTCATCAGCATCACAGCGCCCTTGGGTCAGGATCCCCGAAATCACCTTCACCTCCTTCAGGTCGATCTGCAGCCACTGTGCAGTGTCCTGGTACTTAGAGAGCCACGCACACCTGGGGGGACACCACCCTGCTCTGTCCTCCACCGTGCCCCACAGAGCCAGGTCTCCCCAGCCCCACAGCCCCACACGGCCAGGGCTCCCCAGCCCCACATGGCCAGGGCTCCCCAGCCCCACAGCCCCACACGGCCGGGGTTCCCCAGCCCCACAGCCCCACATGGCCAGGGCTCCCCAGCCCCCACAGCCCCACACGGCAAGGGTTCCCCAGCCCCCACAGCCCCTCGGGGGGCAGTTCTGAGCTCACCCGAAGCCTTGGCCGTTGAGGCGGGCCTTGTTGGCTGTCCAGGAGGAGTACCAGCCCGTGTACTGCTCGGGGTTGGAGCAGCTGATCTGGTCTGGGGTGACAGCACCAGACTCAAAGCCCAGGGGCTTGTGGTAGGGACACTCTGCAGAACAAGGGAAAAACACTTAAGGGACAGAAATGGCTCTGTTTTCTGTGTGTGTTTGCACACATATTGTGAACACCTCCTGGGGCTTCACTGCTCTCTCTTCTCCCTCATTAGAATGCTGGGAATGCTCCTATCCTAGACCACAACCTGCCCTGGGGCCACAGGATCTTCATTTCTAACCTTCACTTGCATTAATTTCTAACTCTTCTTTCTCTCTCAAACTTACTAGACTTGTTCTGAGCGCAACATTTTGGGGGAAAGGTTTTATTCAGATTTTGCAGTCTGAATCTCCCTCTTGTAAGCATGTGGAAGAAGAGCCTGACTGGTTGCATCAACCTGGATCCAACCTCCAGGCCATCAGCTTTTTGCCTTCATTAATGCTGGGCACTTTTTTTCTTGCTGGGCTTTACCTCCTTCTGCCCCTCCAATGATTGTCTTGATTTACAGCTCTACTTGCATGGCAAAATTGCTGAGCCAGCTCAGTTCATCCCTCCAGAAGCACCCTCAGAGCTGCACTTCTTTGCATCTGGAGGTGGCCTTGCCTTGTGGAAAACTTGCAGGTGTTCTGGTGCCAGCAAGGTGTTATGCTTAGCCCTGCTGAGGGATCATCCCTGGCTCAGGAATTTCTATCTCAGCGTTTGACTGCAGATCTTCAGGCTAACAATCCTGCCCCCACAACTGTCTTCTGCAATAGTGAGAAATTCAACATGACTACCACTGGCTGCAAAACTACTGGAGAAAGAAATACTCTCTCCTCATTAAAACCTTCTGTGGTGGGTCACCACACAGTGCTGTGGAAGGCAAGACTTTAGTGAGGCTGAGCACCTGCATGCTACCTGGATCTAGCTGCAGGGTTTCTTGTTATGATCTTTTTTTTATGTGATCAGGTTATCATTGTGTATCAAGATACACAAAATGAAGGCACTCAAATGTCACATAGGGACTGCCTAGGCAAACATCTATATCATGGGCAGCATTTTCTGATTTTGCAGCCTGTGGAGCCTCTGGAGTCCCCTGAAGTAATTCTGCCCCATTCTCCAGTTTAGCATAGTCTGTTTCACGGATCTCAGCAAAAAGGAGCAAGCAAAGCTCTGTGTAGTTCACTTGCGCATGAGAGGTTTCCTTGCCTTATCAGTGCCTCAACAACCACCGTTGACAGCCAAAACCAATCAACATGTGGGGAGCATCAGTGGGTGCCCAGAGCCCAGCATGACTGTGGCCTCCCCATTGCCACTCCCCAGCACCGCAGCCATGCAGTCAATGTCTCATTAGCAAGCTCTACCAGGTCAATATTGCATGCATCAATAGCTCATTAACATATCTTGCTCAGTTGGAACCTCATTAACATGTTTTTCCCCATGAAAACATATAGCCACTGTGCCACCTTCCTCCAGGCATGGAAACATCATGCTTTCCCACCATGTTAAAAGCCTTGCTCCCCTTGTGCAAGAGGATGGCCCATGTGTTTACTACTTGTCAGGCTTATCTCGAACACCACCCAGCTTTACTTTTAGCAACACTAATCCACAGGCCACACAACTGTAATGCAATTAGCAGGTCACCTTCTGCTGAGTCTGTTTGTGCCATGCACAGGGACCTGCCAAAACAGATGCCTGGTGCCTGCCCAGTCAAAGCAGCTGAACCACTGACCACTGTTACTGCCAAGCCAGAGAAAAGTCATGCAGTGTTTGCAAGGCTGGCTGCTCCCTTTGGCCATATCAGAGGCTGCTCTGCAAACTGTCCCGGGGCAGAAGGGAATGCCAGGCTACACCACACCACGCTGGGCTGGGCAAGGGGAATGCAAAGCCCCTCTCTGGGGACAGCAACAGCTGGAAGTTACAGTGGAAATGTTCCTCATTCAGGAAAACAAGAGAAATGCCTTCATTACTCAGCTACATAATGCTAATGTGAGAAACACCCCCTCACACCTGGCCTGGCCAAGAAACCTAGCTCAGCTCCTCTCCCATATGTTCCTTGGCCATGAACAGATCAGCCAAACCTGCCACCTTCCCTTCCCTTCCCTTCCCTTCCCTTCCCTTCCCTTCCCTTCCCTTCCCTTCCCTTCCCTTCCCTTCCCTTCCCTTCCCTTCCCTTCCCTTCCCTTCCCTTCCCTTCCCTTCCCTTCCCTTCCCTTCCCTTCCCTTCCCTTCCCTTCCCTTCCCTTCCCTTCCCTTCCCTTCCCTTCCCTTCCCTTCCCTTCCCTTCCCTTCCCTTCCCTTCCCTTCCCTTCCCTTTTAAAAATATGCTGCAAAGAAGGAATAAACTGTTTTTCTTTTCTGACTCCTGGAGAGTCTAGAAGATTTCACAGGTTAAACTGCAGCACGGGAGAATGAACCTACATGGTACAAAAGGTTTCCTACATCAAATCCCACACATGGCAGTAGCTGCCCAAGCCAGCTTCTGGAAGCACCAGCACCAAGGGCTCCAGAGGGACAAAGACAAATGCCCACTGTCCCTGGTCAGCACAGGCCAGCCTAGGTGACCCCCCAAGGCC
Organism: Zonotrichia leucophrys gambelii; assembly: GCF_028769735.1. Taxonomy (NCBI): domain Eukaryota; kingdom Metazoa; phylum Chordata; class Aves; order Passeriformes; family Passerellidae; genus Zonotrichia; species Zonotrichia leucophrys. The sequence continues at coordinate 16,607,027 of NC_088169.1, read as the reverse complement.
CAGGCACAGGGGTGCCTCTGCCTGTTGATGCAGGGTCGCCCCCTCAGCTCATAGTGCTTCAGCTCCACCAGCCCCATTGGCAGCTGGATTGGAAGGTGCCAGCTCTGCAGTGCCAGGTGCAAGGGGAAGCTGCTGAGGGCATCAAGCACAGCTGCAGGGTCCCTCTGTTACCTGGCATGCACTCCAAGCCGTTACTCCCGCTGGACCACACCGAGTTGGGGCCTCCTTGGCAGTCGCATTTGCAAGCCTTGCTGTGCCACAGCTCCAGTCTCTCATCCTAAAGGAAAGGTAAAAAAACAAGTAATAAATCTACACAGTCATCAACAATAGTGTCACAAGGGCAAATCTGAATTCTGAACCTTAGACAAATGCTTGTGCCTGTCTGGGGTGCTGCACCATGTCTGAGACCCTTTCCTGTTGCCAGCTCAACACAAAGCACAGAACAACCTGGATCCCCCTGGCTTCAGAGGTCATGTGCCTGAGCTTGGAGGCCCAGGTGCCAACTCTGCTTCTGCGCCAAGGCACCAGGGCTGGGCAGTGTCACACCCCCAGCATTTACCTGGCAGCTGAACTATCCAGAGAGACTTACCTCTCCTGGGGAGAGGGCCAGCACAGCTGGGGAGTGGGCGTGGAGGGAAGAAGAAAGAGAGAGATCAGAAACAAAGATGCTGTAAGCAAACATCAGGAAATACAATCAACATTTACTCCCGAGATAGAGACAAATAAATAGAGGAAGGACTGATGAATCTACCACATTTCCCCAAGCTGATTGCCAGCAGAAGGCAAGAGAACATGGGCAGAAGCAGGGCCCTGCATGTGCTCATGTCTGTGCTACTCCTCCATAGGGCTTTCCTTCAGATGCCTTTGGCATCTCCTCTTCCCGATCAGTTACACCTGAATCACCCTGAGGCAAACACATGGACCCCTCTGCTTTACAGCTATTTTGCTTATATCCATTTTTCTGTCTTTCTGCTCCACACTTTCCCTGTCACATTTTCCCCTTTAAATGTTTAAACTGATGAGCTTCAAGGGTCAAATCCTAGCCTGGTGCCACTGCAGATCCCACATATCTTTGGAGGAGATAGGGTATCTCACAAGGTGCTGGTCTGAGATCATTCCCTCTGGATGTGATGGAAAAAAAAGAAATGTAAATAGGCCTTCCTGTTTTACAGACAAGACTACCTTTTTTCCTTTACTGGGAAAACCAGTAATTGTGGCTGTGGAGGAAGAGACTGCTATTTTCGTAACATCTGACCTGTTCTATCTCCTGCCTCTTACTGAGCAATGGCTTTTTTATGAGGCTTTTTCCTTACTGAAAAGGCTCTTCTTGCTTCACTTCAGTGAAGTCCAAAGCAGAGTATGTTTACAGCTTTTAGACTGGTAGAATATTTCCCAAACAGCTATGAAAATAAAATAATTTTAAAAAATAATCCCATGACTGCTGATAACTCATCAACACAAATCAAATGTCAAACATCAGGTTTTCAGAGATGTAGGGAATCTACAAGCTAGTAAGGAAAAAGTGATTGAGCAGGTAAAAGCTTGCATACAGGAGCCATGAGAAACCTGCCATCTCTGGAAGTACTGTGAATATGAAAAGACGATTTTTTTCACCAAATGAATTAGACTCTGAATTATTCACTGAAATCTAGTTATGATTTATTCATTCATACACTGTCACTTTGCTGAGCCTAGGAAGCTGCAGCTAATGCTGGGAATTTACATCCTACATTACTATAGCAAGTTTCATCTCAAAAGACTCACAAACACAGAGCAATTATAATCAGCTGAAATATAAACTATATCCAAAGCTTGGTTTATTAGTGAAATGCAACTGCTCCTTGGGTGTGAAAATCAGTCTAAATGTAACAAGAGTCTAAAAGAAAGACCTTTAAAAGCAAAATGATAAATTTTTAAAAATTTCTTTCTCTAACACAGGGATGGTGTCCTGTGCTTCAGTGTCCCGGAGTAGCATTTCTGGCATCAGGAACTTACCACATTAACCCATGGCACTGCCCTGGCAGAAGTAGTAAATGTTAGTCTACAATAAAAATTGTGGCTTCCAGTCAGGCCCAAGAGGGAGGCAGGGATCACCCAGAGCCCAGCATGCTCAGGAGGAAAACACACTTGTACATCTCCAGACACCTTGGAAAGCGTAGGCTGGGGGTCCCACACAGCACTGCACTGCACCTGTCCCAGCACAAATGTTACCCAGCCAAGCCCTGGGACTCCACTGAGCAATCAGAGCACCAAGGCAGAGGGGCAAACCCAGAGCCACCCCTGTGCTGTGCCACATCGGGCAAAGAGGTTTGACTTAAACCTGTGTGAAGGGGATTTAGTTTAATGCTGTCTGTCAATACAAGAGAAACCAGCATTTTATCACTTACCAAAACTGGACCATATTTGCCAATAAAGTAATGCAGTGCCTGCCTCTCCTGCCTGCCCTGTGCTGTTGGATGCCAGTGCAGGAGAGCCATTGGTACCTGGGGCATGAGATCCAGGCTGGCAGGTGCCTCTCCTGCCCCCTGGCCCACAGAGGGGTGTCCTTTCCAAGCAGGACAGGTGCCCTGCTCCAGGAGCACCAGCTGCAAGGGCTTCCTCACCCTGACATCTGGGAAGGCTGCCCAGCCATCACAGCCTGCTGTGTGTTCTCATTGCCCAGCAATCCCTGGCTCACAGGGCTACAGGCTCAGCTCCTTCCATCTGCTTGACTACTTGATTTTCATCTTTAGAAGACTGGTTTTTGAGGAGAAAACTTTTGTGGGTTTTTTGGTTTTTCTTATGGTGGTTTAATGTACTTTAGCCTGGAAAAGGGGTTGGAAAAGGCTTCCTCAGGACCACGGATTCCAGCCATTATCCTAAGGAAGCTATGTTCCGTGACTGGTGTGGTGAGGGCTGTTCTTAAGCACTGCATGCTGGGGTGGGGAAAGGGGATGTGAGTTACCAGGATGGTGTAGGATATTGCTGTGTGACCATACTGAGCCCTTCAATGGCCTCCTGAGTCCCTCCCTTTGAGAGCCAAGATCAAAACTGAATATGCCATTGACACATGCAGCTGGAAACTCAACAGCTGTGAGTGAAACAACAGGCACAAATGGAATAGATTTCAGGTGGGTGAGTGTATGGTAGCATCAATTCAAGCACCCAGAATAAATCCTCCTCCCCAGGTGACCCAGCCTTTTTGTGGGTGCCTGCACTCAGCCAGTGGAGCCTGCTCCTGGGCTATGAGAGTGGCTTTGAGGGCTTTTAGCCTCATCTTCCAAATCCACTACAAATCAAGCCAGGGTATGAATTTCAAGCACAAAAGCCCTTTTTTTTTCAACACAATGAAAAACTTTTTCCAATGTTTTATTGGGTTGATCCCACAACACACAGCAGTGCAAAGGCAGTGCCAAGGCACAGGTGCTGGCATGCTGCCCCTCTGGCTGTGCCAGCCTCCTCCACTCCTCACTGCATAACTTGCTGATTTAAACCCCTCAAACAGGAGTTCAGCTTTTCCTTTTTCAGCTAGGAGATGTGAACTGCTAAGGCTCACTCCCAATGGGGCTCAGCCATCCAACCATGGCACATGGGAGCAGCAGGCTTGGCATGGGGTGAGCTTAGCAATGGATGGCCAAATGCCCTGCCTGGGCAGTGCAGCCTGATAACCCCTGGCCTTGGGAGAGGAGGGCAAATGAAAGATGCCCTTGCCTGCAGTTGGCCACAAAACATAGTAATTGATATATTGGTGTGTTTACAGCTGTGACAGGCCCTGTCCTACAAAGGAAATGAAGAGGAAAGCTGGCTGCCAATAGTCTAAAAATGTGATGGGCAGTGTGCTTTTACAGCAAGCATGTTTGCCTTCAAGGAAGGTTACAAAGATAATTGGTGATTGTAGGTCAGACAGAACCAATTGCTGCAATTCAAGGGAGAGTCATAAGGCCTGCACAGCCGCCAGGGGCTATTGTTTTAAAAGCACAGGACTGACAAAAACCCCAAAACATTAAAAAGGAAAGAGCTCTATTTACTGCCCCCCAGGACCTTCAGCAAACCATCAGTTCAGTTAAATAAATTATTATCTGTGTTTGTGTGAGGCAGAGAGATATGATGTGCCTTTCCCCTCCCTTCATCCCACTCTGCAGTGCGGTGTGTCCAGAGCACTGCCATGCACAAATGCTGTCCCACAGCACAGGATTTAGGGACCAGGGCTTGGGACAAGATCCAGGGCATGATTTTGTGCCAGGGAACCTGTGCTGGTGAGGCTGGGCTGGAGCACAGGTCCTGAGATGTCTCCACTTGGCACCTGCTGCTGAGCAGGATGAAGGGGAATGATACTCCAGGAACTGGTCCAGGTTTGGGACAGGGAGAAAAGAGCTGGCAGAGGAGCCCTGGGGTGCCAGGATGGGGTTTCCTCAGGTGGAAGTGGGATAAAGCAGCAGCCACAGCTTAAGGCTACTTGGGAAAAGGGACAATCAATAGCAAGGAAACCCAGCTGCTGGCATTTCAATGACAGGAACAGGTAACTGTGTTTCTCAGAAAAATTGTAATCATTAGAAATGTGGTTAAACAAGAGAAAGACAGGAGGAAGATAAGTGTGGGCAGAAGTAACACTGCCAAAGGCTGTGTTCAATACAGTAACTCTGAGGAATCACATTCACTATCCTGACCATAAAGTCCTCAGAGAAGCAAGTAATCTTTTAGTGTAGGAATTAATGACAGGTATACAAGCATGAGAAAGCACATTATAAATATGAAAAAAAAAGAGAAATAAAACAATAGAAATATAACACAGAATAAATGACAGTCATTCAATTTACTGGAATAAGTTCACACAAAATTATCATTACAGGAAAAGTATGTGGAAAATGTTAAATCTCTTTATTTATTTACTTTATTATATAGATGTCCTAGAAGCTTCAGCTGGAAAATAGTTGAAATTTTGTCTCATCTCTGTAAGCAACATCTCAGTTTAACAGTGCTCAGGGAGGTAAAATTATTGCTCTCCTCCCAGCAGAGAGCAATGTCCCCATGATGTAGCAGTGCTTTCTGGGCACAATGGCTCCTTTTGCACAGACAGTCACCTGCTTCCCTTCTGCACCTCTGGGTTATAGGGTAGAGGAAAGGAAAATCTCCTAAACTCTCCAGAAAAATTAGGCTGGAGCCCCAGAATAGCCCCAAAAAGTCACAAAAATGAAAGGCATGGCTGGAATGGGTGGCACTGGCTTTACCATGCCTTCTGAAAGGTCTTCTTTTCCCTGAGCACCGCATTAGACAGCATCAGGAGCAGAGTTAGGTAACAGCCTGTAAGCAATAAGAGGGTTGAAACACTGGAAAAAGCATTGCAGCGCCTCTGTGTCCATCGGGTGCTCATTTGTACTTTGCTGTATTATTAACTGAGGCTATTTTTACATCCCAGCCCTGAAAATCGTGCCAGGCGGCTGAGGTGACTCACATCAGGTTGCACCAGCCTCCGTAAGAAGGAGCATTTGGGGAAGCTGCCACATTCGTGGTGTTCTCCCCATCACGCCTTGTCCCTGTGCCAGCGGCAGTGGTGGCCCTGCTGCAGCTGTGGCTGGTCCCCAGGTCCCCTCGGCAAGCAGAGCCCCCCTGCCCACAACGCGCTTTGTGATTACTTTTGTTGATTCCCCCCGGGGCTTTTTCCATGGCCACGCCGGGAAGGCCCACGGGACCTGTGAGAGATGTGCAAACAGCGCCTTTATCTGTAACAGGCTTTAAATGGCCCGCGGGAGCTGTGCCAGCAGGCAGGGACCGCCGGGACACCCACACGTCTGTGTCCACCCACAGACACGCAGCCAGGGACGGCCATGACACCCTCACGTCTGTGTCCACCCACAGACCCGGCAGACAGGCTGGCCTGGGGCCAGACAGCGCAGTGCCCACACAGGGACTCCGGCACCCAGAGCCGCGCTGGGCCGAATGCTCGACCTGATCCTCCTGCAGGTGACATTGCGGCACCAGCAGGGCCAGGAGGGCTCCAACACCCGCACACACCGAGCCCTGATCCCTGCTGGGCTCCAGCACCCGCACACACCGCGCCCTGATCCCTGCTGATCGCCGGCAGGCCCAGCCACAGCCACAAACCCAGGGCACCAGGACATCAGCCTGCAAAGGGAAGATCTCATTCTTTGCGTAAAGCTTCTCTCTCAGGCTTTAAATTGGCCATTTCTTTCCTCCTTCATTTTGCGGAGATTCTTCACTCTTGTATTATTTTAATTTCCCTGTCATTTTCTTTATCTGAATGATTTTCATTAGGTTTTCCTTTTCATTTATTTTTGTTTCGGTTCATTTAATATTTACTGGTATTTATTTGAAGGCAATAAAAAACATATTTAAGTAATCACAATTACACCTATTTAATTCATATTAATTTCCATTTTCCCATAATGCTTCCACTAATCTTTTTATGTTGTGACAATATTTGAAAAAAGCTAAATTAATTTTTTTAAAAAATCTACCTTTCCTCTCTTTTTTCTTAAGAGATGCATAATTAATTATCTTTTATCCCCAAAGCGTTCCTTAGAAATGTTCAGCATTTTCTGACCTTATTGACATGTTTGTTCCTTCCTGCTTGGAACTACGCAGAACATTGCCTGCACAGTAATTTCATTAGACGCATTGATTACGCCAAAGGGCAGCTCTACTAAAAATGTTATTTACATCCAAATGTAAAAATGTTATTTACATCCAAATGATCCAAAAAACATGTTTGAGCCTTTAATTTTTTTTTTTTGGGGGTGGGGGGGAGGGAGAGGGAAAGAAAGATTCTTGTTTTGGTTTTGGATTTTTTTTTTTTTCAAAGATACAAAAACCAGATGTGAAAAAAGAGAAATTTTCTCTCCTGAATTGCTGAGGTGTGCTTGTTCTGCAGGTGTAGGGAGCACGGGTGGATGGATGGATGGATGGATGGATGGATGGATGGATGGATGGATGGATGGATGGTGGATGGATGGATGGAGCAGCGCGGGGCAGGCGCCTGCAGCTGCCACAGGAGCCTCCTGCTGTACCCACCATATGCTGCTGCTGCTCTGCTCTGCTCTGCTCTGCTGTGTCCCCATCGAACACAAGCCCAGGCGAGGCACGGGTGCTCCTCTAAGCCACTTGCTCTGCCAGGGAAAATCAGCTAAGCAGCTTAACATGGCATCAGCGCACGTAGCTCCGAGCGCTGACCCGGCGGCACCTCCGTGCTGGGAGAGCCAGGGTGTGAGGGGCTCCTGGGCTGCTCTTTTTAGCCATGAGAGGACACTTAGACAGCGAAGCAGGGAAAACCAGTAAATTAAGAAATACCACAAATTAAGAAAATAAATTAAATACCAAAAGAGTGATGCCTGGAAAGTGATCTTGCAAGTTATTTTTCACTGTAGGCTCTCCAAAAATATCCTGATGTGTGGGTGTCTATTAAAAGCAAGCTGTGTCTGGAATTCAGAGCAAGGTATATGAACTTATTCCAAGGACTAATTGCAGTTATGCCACCCATAGGGAAAAAATGCTGGAGTCCGTGTAAAAACACTCTTCCTAGAAGCTCAGGCACCAGTAACCTTCCCAAGTGAAACAAAGGAGAGTGGCAAGATAAGGTACGAGGAGAACGTACAAATATTTGCTGGGAGATTAAAAGAAAGACCTATTAATTAGGCAGAGCTGGGTACAGCCAAACATAACAAGATGAAATGAAGGCATGGCAAGTTGAGGAGCACTCATTTTCCTACCCATGAAATTTGGTAGAGCAAAATATTCAACAGAAACACAGAAAGAAAGAAAAAACCAGACACACCAAAACACTGGGAATTCAACACCCACATGAGAAAAGCTGGGCTGTCTGATTAATCTGTTCCTCATCCTGACAGATCATACTTGATTCACACATTCATGTCGGTAGACACTGCTCACCACTTACCAAGAGCAGCCCTCGGCGTCATTTAAGGAAAAAGTAGCTTTGCCATTGGCTTTGATGAAGCCAGAAATTTAAATATGAACCAGGAAATGATCTCCTTGTTCTCCACAGCTGGGTGAATTAAAATGGAAGGAGTTGTCACCCTAAATTTTCTGTCTCGTTCTAGCTCCCCCTTACCTACTTTTGTTGCTACTTTTCTGAAAAATTAATATGAGAAAGCCTCAAAATTGATAAATACCTTTCCTATTTTCTAGACTTAGGAATTGCTTTTTGTTCTAAAAGTATCTTTGGACGTCTTTTGCAGGCCAAAATACCTTGAAAGGCCTTAAAAAATGGGCAATCTTCATCAGCAATGTCTTGCTGCTAGAGAAAATGATCAGTTTTTGATTAATCAAGAGTTTTGATTAATGAAGGACCAGTCTTTCATGTTATACTGTACCTCATTTTTCAAATCAGCATTATTATTTACACACTGGCTCAGCTGCACTACAATTTTCTTTGCAAATTCATATTTTGACAAATTATATGGCAAATTTTTTACACTGCAATTATTTTTTTGAAACAGACTTTTACTACTGAATATTCATAGAGCTGTAAGAATGCTGCTCACTCATGTACATAAATTACACATCTCCTCCACATTTTGCCTTTCCCCGAATTATTATGTTTCCATGAGAATGCAGAGAAGGGCTTGCTCTGTACCCCACAGCTCCTGGCAGAAGAAAGCGTGGCTGAAACAAGAAATACAACAAGAAATACAAAGAAGGATATTTGAAAGGGCCTCTCAGGAGGCAAAGTGCATACCTTTGTACCAGAAAAGAAGAGACAGCAGGACGCTCCCCATCTTGAACTGCATCTTTCCTTCCTCTGTTGTGAATAGCTCCTCAGTGCACTGCTTGGCTTGATGGGAAGGCATGAGATTAACTTAAGCGTTGCCTAAGCACCTTACTCCCCTCCATTCCCATGGTTTTATCAAGCACCACCAAGCCAACCACACAACTGTTACTGTCAAACCCCATCCTAGAGGCTGTGCCATCTGTAATGGTTTATAAAAGGCAACAAGTACTGAGGTACTGACACTCTGAGTGTGAATCTGATTGTACATGCAGACATATGTCCAAATAAACCAGGATATACCTATGTATCAACCACATATACACCCTACAGAAATGCAGATGCCTAATGCTCAGAGAAGATGTATGGTATATATTGTCTATTGTATACAGCATGTATTTATTATCTTCCACCCCAGTTATTTACCTCTACACTAGCAATGTCTTTCCTAGCAATAGCTGTGTGTAGAAATCTGCCTTGGCCTTACTGCTCTTCCAGTCACCTAATTGCACGGGGCTGAAAACTGCAATTTGTAAATCAAACAAAAATAGTGGTTTTCAGTTGTTTACTTGTTAGGCTGCAAAAATCTCTAACCAAAAATGTTTTGCTAACATTTCTACTTACAGTATTCTTTCAACCAGCCTACACCAAAAATTTGATTTTAGAATGACTGATTCAAGATAAAAACAGACTGCTAGTGATTCCAGTGGATCTTGCACCTGTTCCTCCAATCTCTGTTGATTATATGAAATTAGGAGTGAATTTTTAATGGAGATTTTTGAAAGCAATTGCTTCAGAAGCAGCTTGCTTTGTTGCAAGAGATCTCAGATTATGTGCACTGGGAATAGATTAAGGCACTGCTTAGATCACATAGGTAGCAGTTGAGTTAAGCCAGTCGTGCCTCTACTCTTCTGGTTTATATTAATTTAAAAATGCTGTGCAAACAAAGATGCTGGCTTTTCAAAAAACAGTCTCCTGGGCAGGATTCACTTCACTTGCCTTTGGATACCCTGGAATTTGGAAATGGAATTTGGAATGCCCTGTACATTTGTTGTTGTACAGCATCCCACTGCAGTCTCGCCTCCAGCATCAGCACACTCCAGACTCACCAGGTTATGTGACATGGATGGGAGGAGTCTCCTGCCAAGGATCTCACTGCTTTGCTCAGCCTCAAGGAGTTTAATTTCCTCAGCCCAACACTTTTCCCACTTTACCCTTCCTCCATGGAGAAGAGGGTTGCCACAGGCAGACCCCTGTGGCACAGACATGGCCACAGGCACAGACATGGCCTGGGCCAGCTCACCCCAAACACTGGGGGAGAATCAATGTATGGCAAAGCAGCTCATCTCAGGCTCCAGGAAGGATGTCATTTTTCTAAGGGCATGGGGCTGCTCCTGATTTTTTGCCAGAGGCCTCATGTGCATATGCTGTTCCTGTCCTGGGGCCCACCAGTGAGACCCACCAGAAGGTCCAGCCAGGAATTAAAGACATATGAGACCCACTGAGGGTACAAGGGCAGGCTCTGGGCATCTGATGCAGTACAGCAATTCACTTCAGGCTCTACACAGTATCCTTTATATTGTTGAGTCTAAAATGGGCTGCCACAGAGACAGAGATTTTCAGAGCTGCTGAAGACACTCAGATATCCATTCCCTCTCTGCATTGATGAGCAGTTGGTGTCTAAATCTTGTGGGTTTGAAAATCCCAGCTTAAAAATCCCTAAATACCTTCATCCACATATCTCTTGGAAAACCAGATCTGAGCTTCAGCCTCTCACCTTATGGTCTCATAAGGACAGGTCACACAGAAGGAGAGCTACTCACACAAAGAGAAATCACCTACCACGTTTTTAAAGAAAAGCCAAACCAAATTCTTTCCTATTATCACATGTAGTTTTAAATCAGCTTGGTTTATGGTCAACCCCACCCTTCAAATACATTTTGATTTTGTGTAAGAAATACACAGTAGCTCAGGGAACGTGTTCAGAAACAGCACAGCTCTTATCAAAGAACATTCCGTCCAAAGGGATACTCTTAAGACTGGTGGCTGCCCACCTGTAAAGCTCCCTCCACACAGAAGGAAAGGCAGCCTTTGTTTTAAAAAATGGTCTATAGCCTTCAAAAAACCAAACTGTTTCACATGAAGATTAGAAGAGCATTTAAATTAAAGTCTCTGTATAAATAGTATGAAGTTCAGACAGTCGGTGTCTAATGGTGTTGATAATCCTTCATTTTAATAACTATAAACAGCAAAACCATGCTGCCACTGCAGCAGCATTGCTAAATGAATCATGCAGTTAATTCCTAGCAAGCACAGAAATATTTTCAGGTATAGAAGGCAGAAAAAGTTTAATGGCCAGTACATAACATAGTACCAGAAATGGCTACATTTGCCCTGTATCAAAAAGAAAAATACAATTTCAAAAAGGATAAAAATTAGCCTGGCATTGATTACAGAACAAAACTGAGACTAGTACAAATGGCCCAAATTAAGAGAGTTTGGTAACATTTCCACTGCTATGTAAAATGGGAACTGCCTGGACAGGTTCACTCTTGTCCATCTATCTTCTCCAGCTCTAGCCCATGTGCCATTGGCCCTGAGACATTTTGCTATGTTTGCATAGCCCTCAGAAATCTTGGTGTGTTTTCCTCTGCCAGATTTTGGGAAAAAACACGGAGATCACCCTGCACCATGGAGATGCTTTTAGTCTGACTTGCAGCAAGTGTGTGTGACCCTCAGAGGGGAATCAGAAGGCAAAAGTACTCGTGTGTGAGAGAGAAGTGGAACTCCACGTAGCCGTGTCACGTTTCTCCCCAAGGCAGAGTGCCAGACGGCTCAGTCGGAGCAGCACGCACAGATCCATGAGTCTGGAAGCTGAACGACACAATGAGCAGTGTCTCAGCAAAAAATGTGTGACTGGCACATTTTTGTTTTAGCACAGTAAGGGAACACACAAAACACACATTTGTACGTGTGTGAACTACGGACATCTCTTGGAAGCAGGACACTGATATGCAGAGAGGGCAGGGCTGTTGAGATTTTAGAGCCTGAGTCAGGAGCTGGATCCCCTTCACATGGATGGAGCTGCAGTGGTCTATACACACTAAAGACATGGCTCTCAGAATAAAACGTTCCTTTTACAAATCTGAAGCATAAGCTTAAGTAATCTTCTGAAAAGAAGACTGTTTCCTAAATGTAAGAAAACATGAGGCAGATAATTACCCAGTGCTGACTACCAGGCCCATTTCCTGTAACTCATGCACTTGGAGGTGCTGTGGCTGTCCTGGCAAGGTAGGCACCACGGAATCACCATCCCTATTAGATGGGATGTACCTACACCAAAGGCTTGCCTATCCTACATCAGGAGAAGTCTAGCTATGTCTGCCTCAGCTTTGAGCCTGCATCCTGGAAGCAGCCAGTGTGTGGAAGACAGTTTACCCCGGGGGGGGGAACCACATTGCTTTGGCTTCACCTCCTGTGGGCTGTGCACACACTGCTAAGCAAACAGGCAGAGGAAAGCCAGACCTGTGCACTTCTGCACTTTCAGGTTGTGGGATGCGCAGGCCCTTAGCATCAGTATGATGTTAATGTTACAACTTTACCCTGCCAGGCCTCACTATGGGATGTACAGCTGCTTTCCACACAAAAAAGCTTTTGCAACCTGGCCCTTGGATGCAATCCTTGCATTGGTCTGCAATCTCTAACTGCAGCTTGCCCATACCCCAGAGTGTTTGTTTAGTGAGAATAAGGACTGACAAAGGTTAATAGTTTTCTCCATACGATGATGATAAAGGTAAGTTTCTTAATAAGTCTCTGATTAAAGTAAGTTAAGCCAATTTTTTTCTCTTTAATCTTTAAGATAGGTAAATCACACCCTCCCACTCTGATCCTTCAAAGATACTGAGGAGCTGATTCCAGGTCAGTGGAGCTCAGGGACTCTTCTCCTCCTCCTGCAGAGATGTTCTTAGCCCCAGCACTTGACAGGTCTCCCACGCACAGACAGATGCTCTGCCAGCACCCATGCCCAGAGGTTACCCTTTTCTAAAGCCTTGCACGTGCAAAACGAGACTACGTGTTATAATTTAAAAATTAAACTCCTCCGAGGCAAGCTGAGATGGCTCTTTCTTTCCCAGTTAATAAAAACGATATGCACAGTGCAGGGGAAAACAAGGATGGAGTTAACTGTGCTCGCTAGATGTGTTCTGTGAAAACCGCCGGCCTTTCCCCAGCGTTTAAACACGTCTCCAAACACAGAAATGAAAGGACCAGGGTTCCAGTGAGTCCCGGTGAGACGCCTTGGGGACCCATGGGGCGGGCTGCAGACTTCGCCACTGCCTTTGTCCCTCGCCGCTTGGGAGCAGGCACAGGCTGCTGCTTCCCCCACTGCCTCTGCTCCCTGTGCTCTCCCTCGGGTGCCCCTCCGAGGGACCATGGTCCGGCGTGGGGATTCCCCTCCCGCGCTGGCAGGGAAAGGCTCCTCTGGCAGGCGGGCGTTCCCTGCCAAGGCTGCAGTCTACGGAAGGGATCCTGTGTGGCCGGGTTTCCCTGGAGGCGCCTCTCTGCTCCCCTGGAAGCTGCTCCACCTCTGCCGCACGCACGGCCCGCGCCCTCTTTAACTGCTTATGAGGTTCCCCATCTTGTGGAGGAAACAGCTAAACCGAAACTCACCGCGTTAAAAGAAATTACGAAAAACCCAGAACGAGGCAAGAAAAAATAACTGATTTTCTGGCGCTGGTTCCACTGGGGCTCGAACCCAGGACCTTCTGCGTGTAAAGCAGACGTGATAACCACTACACTATGGAACCGCCACGTACGCTGTTCCTCACAGCACTGCCCCTATCGACGACATTCTGGGCACACCTCCTTCCCTGGCTCATGACGCAAGTCTGGTATTTTCTCTTTATTTGCTGGTTGATTCAAAACAAATGTAGAAGCTAAAAATTACCCTAATGCTATGTAGCTGCAGAGAGTGACGGGGGTGAATCAGCTCCCGGTAAGGCCCCAGTGCCGCTGCGTGTTGGGGGCAGCGGCGGGCCCCGCTCTGCCCGGCCGCACAGGCGCTCAGGAGCAGGTAACGACCCTGGGCCGTGCGGGCCACGCTGCAGGCAGCGCTCCCTTCACGGCACGTATTCGGCACACGCATACCGAACGTGTTCGCTAAATCTTTGCCTTCAGTACGTGCTCCCAACGCCAGTGCCACCAGCCCCGCTTCGGGAAGGGCTGGCAGCCTTCCTGCGCATCCCGCTGCTCCTGGCATTTGCTCGGCTGCTCTGCTCGCCCTGAGTTGGGCTGGATTGTCACGTCAGGTTGGCCCAAGTGCGGGAAGGGCGGCCTGAGCTCGGGGAGAGCCGCAGCAACACCGCGGCTGCTCCGGGGGAGCCCGGCTGCGGGGATTTCCTCTAAACCGGCCATGGGAAGCGCCTCGCTGCCTACTGCGGGGCGCTCCAGCTCTCTTCTCAGCGGGGGAGGGACGTGTAGCTGATTTCCTCGGCACATGAGGCTGTTTAAAACACGAAAGGCAGTGGGAGGCAGGGGCGCCCGGCTCTTTCCAATCCCCCGGAGAGGACGGAGAGTTTTCCCCCGTGTGTGGCTGCCTGGGGGCGGCTCCCGCCGCGGCCCGCGCCGCCGGCAGGGGGCACCCCACGCTCGCCCACCGCACCAGGCCCCGCTCGGGCCCGGGGCCTGTGCGGGAAATGCCTCCGTGAGGGGGTGTTTGGGTATCCATCCATCATCCATCCATCTATTCATGGACCTTCTTGTCACCCCTCACACCCCGCAATAATCGCCGCCTTCCCTCTGTTATGTTTTACCCTCTGTTTTGCGCTACATATACTACCTCGGTCCTCACCACACTGTGCCTCGCCTCACATCTCAGAGGGAATGGCTTGTAGGAGCACAAATTAAGGCACCTGTACTATGTTTCCAGGTCAAAAGTTCCAAATAGAAATTATTATTTGAAATATAAAAGGTAAATTTGGAAGTTTTCAGAAGTGTGGTGCTTCTAAGCAAAACAGGTATTGTTTGTGGCTAAATAGCATAGTTGACATGACTTTTGAAATTAATAATGTTTTGCTGAAGCAGCAGATTTATTTACTCTAACAAAGTAGAAAATGTTACATTAAAAGCAGTTTAATAAGCATTAGATGAAAATAGAGATGAAGACAATTATTTCCATAGACTTGATGACCCCTTACCCTGTATGTGGTCGAATTTATTAGTTGGTAGATTCCATTCTTTAGAAAACAATTTAAAATATTTTTTAAATCCTTTCACATACTGATTGGTAGTGTGGAAGTCAAATCTGTGTGCTCTCCTGACCTGGAGAGCCTGATTTGACCTGGAGAGCCTGATTTAAAGGCTTTACCAAAGACACAGCCTGACAGGCCTGAGGGCATCAGATTATAGGGTTTGCACTGTGTGTGGAGCTTCTGGTTCACCAGACCAACAAAATGCACATCAAGCTTTTGTTAGGCAATTCTTATGCTCATTTCTTTTTCCTCATGCTGCTTTACTAAGATCTGTCAAACCCTAAGTGTTGAAGATAGATAGCTATCATTTCTTTAAGCTCTAAGTGGAGGTTGAAGCTAACGTCAGGGAGGTAGAGTTGTGCAAATTGGGTCATTAGTCATTGCTTCCCAGAATAATCTGCATTCATCTGATAATTTGGGAAACTTTCTTAAAAAAATATTGTTCCCATTTTTTGCAGAGGGTATCCTGATGGTTTCATAGTGTTCTGGTCTAGTTTCTCAGTCTTCAGGAGCTTTGAGGCCCTACCACTTCCTTTCTTTCCCATTTCTGATTTGGTGTGCTTTTTGCCAAGGATGCTAGTTTTGATGTCTTTTATTCACCTTCTCACCCAGAACTGTCAGTGGGGGAACATTTCTTTTTGTGTTCACACAAATTAACCTACTTTTTCTAATGTGTGAGCACAGATTTCTGTCATCTCACTGACTGAGTCAGACTTTAAATTTGTTCTGGACATTAATTTCTCCATTTTTTTATTATGTTTTTTTTTCCTTTCTGTCTCTGGGCATCCAGGTTTCTCAGTCAGGGACTTTTTCCCTGGCTAGTACTTTAAAATACTTCGCTGGGTCACATAAAAATACTTTAAGCTCGGTAGGGCAAGAGAAGGGAAACCATGGTCAGAGCTTAAAAGGAGCACACTCCCTTCAACTGTGATTATCTTCATCGTTTTTGAGAAATATCGGTTACATCACTTTGTAGTGGGTGCTTCTGAGAAACAAGCCTGAAGCAGAATTTGAATTATGTATGTGGAATGCCTGCATGAAGACTTGCTCGGGAGGTTAATGTTTCTAAAGTATTTGGAAAACAGAATAAGCGCAATTACATCCAGAAGGGTTGCTTTTAGAGGGATGCCCTGATTTCTACACTAGCACCATGACTGGGTTTTTTCTTGTCATGCTAGATTGCTCAATCATACATTGTCAGAGTTTTTGGCCTACTTTCTGTTGCAGCTGTTGATGCTAAAAGTCTATTCAGCATATTAAGTGTGTGTGTGATACATGACTGCTGAGCAAAAGAGCAGTAGTATGTGTGACCTTGTTGATGGGACTGGTATGTTCTCTTTGCCCTTTGTAGAAAGGAAAATGGTGTTGTCTCCTTGGACATGAACTGGAAAGGTTAACTTGGAAAGGACATTTGTGTTTCCTCAAGTTGCATGTTATTGTGATCCCCACAAGTAACTGGAGAGGTGGCTCAGTCCAGCAACACTGACTCTTTATCAGGTTGCTTGGTCATGTCAGATCGCTGAGACAGAGGACAAAGAAGAGAAACAAAAGAAAACATGTCCTAAAGAACCTACCTGCTAAGGTTATCCCTCTCCCACTGATCTTGGATGAAATGTTTCTGATGGATTTATTGGCAATTGGAGCAAACCTCTCATTATACAGAGAACTTGGTAAATGCCAATAGAGATGAACTTATCAGGTACAGTAAATGTTTATAAATAATGTGTATCCCAGGAGTACAGTGGAAAGAGGTTGTGATGTATTTTTGCTTGCATGCATTTTGGCAGAGCAGCGTGATCATACATAAAAGATTAGCTGCTGTAACTCAGATCAGGGAAAGTGCATCCTGCCAGAAAAAACAAACATCAAAACCGTTCTGGGTCACGCAGAATTATTGCGCTTGGTATGCTTTCCATTTACTGTCTCGTCTCACAGGAGAGGAACAGCTTTGAAAGTGGAAGCTTGTGTCTGGGACTCCAGAACCTCAGAGGACTAGCTCAGTCAATCAAGTGCCTTCTGTTTTGCTGGTTTGGCATTTTAAATATCTTTTGCACCTTAATAGAAGTCTGTTTCAAAAGGGGATTTGATCACTCTGTCCTTCAGAGTGGTGGTTGATGCCTTTAGAATTGTCACCACACTGATGGCAAAAATTTTCTAGAAAATAGCATGTTATGGTATTATTAGACCTTCAGGGAGGGGCAAAAGGATGAAGATATTACTTTGCCTCTATTCTCAGAAATCTTTTGTTTCTATCCAGTCCTGGTGGAGCTCCACTTGCCCTTCAGAGCAAGGACACAGTGATCTTCATCTTGTGCCCGTGCACATGGAGCTTTCTCCCACCACAGCATGCTTTATAACCTGCGGTCCTCTTCAGACCCACAGGCCTCACCCTGACCCCACAGAAATGGCTGCTGTGCTCTGCTCCATCACTGCACAGCAGCAAACATCCCCTCCCTGGCTTTTGGAGTGGGGCAATGGTGTCCTGATGAACGTAAATGCTGATGAGGACTGAGCCCAAGACTAGTGGTGATACTACACTATCATGCTTCTGCAGACATCTCCTAGTTTTGAGTGGTTTGGCAGGATATGTGTTTGAAATCACAGTGTCCCCATGCTGTCCATGCACTGCCAGTGGAGCAGATTCCTCAGGGGCTGTTGTGTGAGCAGTGGGCAGTAACAAATCACTGTGATGGCTTTGCCCTTTCCTAGGGACCCTGTGCAGTTACTGGGAGTCAGGGGTCAGCGTGGCCGGGATCTGGGTCAGAGATGTGGGACGTGCTGCCAGGAGTCAGGGTTGGATTTCAAATCGTGGCTTTCTGAGCAGAGCAAGGCTGAGGTGTTCTCGGCTTCTCCCATCCCTTCCCAGCCGTCACACAAGGAGAAGGTGAGCCAAAACATGAACTGAGTCCAGAGAATTGCAGTCACACGTTTATGGTGAGAACATGTGCATGCATGAAGAAATGAACTGAAGGCATTAGCACAGTGGGTCCCTGTGGTATTCACATATTCTTTGAACAACAAGAGACACAGTTCCCAACACAAGATCTGAGTGCTTCATACTTGTGCATTATCTGGGTACAACTGAGTGATTTGGAGAACACATAAATATATCACTTGCATGCAGATGCAATGCCTTGTGGTAAATTCAGTATTGCTTTCCTTAAGGGCTTTCATAACCGTGCCAGTCACATCAGATAGCCAAATAACCTGGATAGCCTTATGTTTTTTTCCAGTGTGCTAGATCTGCTAAAATGCAAATCATTGCCTCAACACAGCAGAAAGGCCGAAAGAGATCATGTGACTTCAGATGCAAGGCAGATAACTTCAGCCCTTCCCTTTCTCTGCCTGAGATTCAGGAGGCATGGTGACAAAACAGCTTTTCAACACGGAAACAACACAGCTGGAGGGCTGCAGCCATGAGCTTTCACATCAGGTTGGATAATGAAAACAGCATTTTCCCCTGACTGTTTCTGAAGAGCAGCATTCAAGAAATTTCCTCTCGGAAAGCTGTGTAAGTAGGTGGAGAGCAAGTGCATTGCAGCTCCTGGGCTCCAGAGTCCCAGAGAGAATTGGAGAACCTGTTCTGCAGATCTGCACTCCTCAGGGGTTGCTTTTTTTTAAAAAAAGAATCTTCTAAAGGTACTCTTGTGCAAAAAATCTCGGTGTATTCTTGCTGAAGCAGAAAGAAAAAAAGGTAATATCTTTGGGTGGGGTATATATAGATATATATTTAGCTCACTTTTAAAGAGCAGTTTGACAAAATGAAAGATGTATGTGGCATTATTTATGATTTTACCATAAGAAAAATCATAATTACCACTGTGCTTCAAGCTATAGTTTGACCTGGACTGAATCAGTTATCCAGAACTTCTGGGTACAGATGAAATCAAATAGCTTTGAGACTACTGTATTTCATGTAATTTTTGTTTTAGGAAAAATAATTTTTATTCTATTTTGAACCTTGTTCTGATGCTTAATTTAAATTTTATGAAAACCATGCTGAAGCATGAATTTAATTTTTGAACTGGCACAAATTTCAACACATGTTTATTCCAAAGATTTGCTTTTTCAGGATGTCATTAAGACCCTGCTCATCACGTGCAGGACAGTATGTGATCCAACTCATTAACTGTAGAACAGTATGTGATCCAGCTTTTTGCTTAAAGTTTTTTGTTAACTTTTATGCTCCAGTTGGGTTCAGTTTACTAGAACCAAATTTGCTTCAGAATTTTCAGTTTTCCCCTTGTTGCCTAAAGCAATCTCCCCCTAGAGGTGTTTAACATTTCTGGAAAGTGATATGATGGGTTTGCTTATTCTTCAAGGTGAAGAAGAATGTGTACCACATTTGTCCACTTGTATTTGCTATTCCTCCTCTTTTTAAAAAAAAATCTGTCTAAAGTCTTGCTGTACAAGAAAAAATGAGGCTGCATTGTTTATTTTCTGTCCCCCCAAAAAACCAAAACAAAAACCAAAAGTAAACGTACCCTTTATTGATTATAAGTAACATGAACTGGCATTCTCCCACCATTTTTTTTACAGATTCTCTTTGGGTTTGCATGCAGTTCTGGAGCTCAGGGATTGCTTGAATTACCTACATGTTCACAGCTTTGCTATTCTTGCTTTTATTTCTTTTTGCAGTGCATTTTTTGGCTCAGGAATATGAGTCCACCTTAAAACTTCATCCTATTCTTCATCCTATTCTCTTCCAGGCTTTGCTGGCTTTCTGGTATCTTACTAACATATGGCCAATGCTCAAGCCACCACATGCATTGCATTCCCTATTGATTCCCGGCCCCAACACCGAGGTCTGTCAACACAGCCACTTACAGCAATCATTCCATCAGCTCTGTATTGAGCTTAACCTTGCTTCTCTGAGCAGGCAGAGGAAATTATCTGTTAACAAAAAGCCTTTCTCAGTTCTGTCTTCCACCTCTTTATAATCACTGAAAATCACTTATCAGAAATGTTAGATTGTTCCATGCATGTAAAACGATGGAGACCTAATAATGTATTGATTTGTTTGTTTGATGTTGTCATATCAACCCCTTGGCAGATCAAATTAGGTGTTGGTCTCAAAATTACAACTCCTATGCCATAGCCAGGTTCCATTTCACTCTGCTAGTTGACTGTGACTGCTTCATCCTCTTTCTGCAGGGTGGATCTTTTAGCTAATGAGATTTGCAACTCATCTCTAGATTCTCATCCTTGACAATTCCAACAAGACAGTTTTGGAGACCTGTTCTTCTGCAGGTTCTGACCTGAGTGTTGTGATTTAATGTCTGGATTCTCTTCTCTAAGGTATTTTAGTCTTTGCAGCTTCATTCCCTCAGCAATGAACAGAAGCAAATCCATCACAAAAGCATATTATGTCATTTCTTCGTTCTCTGCAGTCCTAGTTTCCAAAGGAAAACAATTCTAAAGGAAATCTGTAAGTCACAGTAAAATAAAAACTTATACAAGATAGCATCAATGGAAAGCCTCTGTCATTAGAAGCATCCATCCATCCATCTGATCTTTATGCAGAAAACTGTCTCTATCTTATCACCTCTCCATGTACATGTACCTCCTAAGACATGTTTTGGGAGGAGATCATAGCTACCTCTTCAAAAACATGATTGAGAAAAGGGGTGAGTAGTGAAAGGAGGCAAATTGCTGGAGAGAACTGTTGAAACAACTTCTAGGGGAAGTAGCATAATTATGGAAGCCCCATCCCAACAAAAATAAAAGGAGGAGCCTTTCATTTTTATTAAAGGTAAGAAACAAATGAAAGACAGAAGAGTAAGAACTTAAATCCTAGTGGCTCTTATTCATATGGCTCCCATATCCTCAGGTTTAACCTAGTTTACACGTATGTGCCAGGAGCACAGCTCAAATAATTTTAAAAGCTAAGGTGCTTTAAAGGATGGCTCTCTGCCCAAAGACCCTGCCATCTGATTTCATTGAAAGTCAGCTATAAATCTTTACAGGATTTCAATTTTCCTTGAGGCTGAGACAGCCTGGTCTTTATGTGACTGACAAACTGGAGGCATGACTGAGTTGGGGCAGCACCTATTACATCCAGACCAAACGATACTGAGCCATTTTTTCTGTAAATCAGCCTCTCAACAGCTCGGTTCTCAACCCCAGATTTTGGAGCACTTGCTGTGTGTGGCCTTCAGTGACTCCTGTCCAGGAAAGAGCAGCATGTGCCACTCTGGCTTAGCTTTGTGCATGTCCATAGGCATGATTGCAAAGACATTTTGTTTTGCTTCAGTGGATGGGTTGTGCTTTTAGTGCCTGTCTATCACAAAACTGACTTTTTTGCTAAACTGACAGAACTCTAGCAATTTTTTGAATTATGTACAAAAGTGGGGCAGATTACTGACTTGTAGAAATTGAATGCCTGCTTTTTAGTCAACATGACAGATTCTCTCTTAAAGGTAAATCAGTGGTATAATATCCAGAATATTAACACAGCCTTATATTTCAAATTCTCCTCCAGCTACCTTGTGTCTCTTGCAATACCTTGGTAAAAAGCCCTGCTTTCCATTTTATCAGCCAGCAATTGGGAGGAATTTTGTAATGACAGATGATTCTTCACCAGACACTGCTACACTGTGTGTAGTCAGTAGCTCACAGAAATTACTCTCCTGGCCTGGAGTCTGGGCATGCAGGTTGGCAGTGAGGATGGCTCCAAAGCTCCATAGCCACTTGAGAAGTTGTCACAGAAAGGCAGTTGAATGTTCACCCTGTCCATTTCAGAGTGCAGATATTTGGGACTGAAGGTAGTGATTATTCATTCCCCTGGACTAGCCCTTTGATGGCCAGATTTGGCCTTTTTTAGGAGGTTTAATGATAAGATATATCTAGACAAGTTTTCCTCCAAGCTCTGAGTGTACGTTTGAGTCTTCATTTGCTGCTGTCCCAATAAAATTTCTGTCCCTATGCCTCTATCTTTTAAATTCTTTCTTCAAGGATGTTCTAGAAGTCTATGAGTTTAAATGTATGTGGAGGAGAGTGGTGATGACTGGGAAGAAAGCTGAAGTAATTGAAAGCAGGTTATGATCACAATTCAGCCCCCCATTTCTTGGGTCAGCCCATTGCTTCCTGTGGGTTGGAGGGAGTCCTGAGAGGTTTGATGGTTCTGTTTGGGCTCCCATTGCCCCTTGCTGGGCACAGGCTGACCTGCCCCTTAATCAAGGGTCTAAGTAGAACTTAGATTGTAAGGTCTATTTTGCCCTTACTGCCAGTCTTCAGATCACAATTCACATCATGGCTGGCTTGTTTGAGATGGAGCAATGAAGGCTTGAGATTCTCCTAAGAGGGTAAGTGAGGAGATGGTAACCAGGAGAGCAAAAAAGAGAAGACAAATTTGAGCTATTAGCAATATCAATGCTGTATTTGATGCTGCCAAAGCCATTGTTGGGCTCAAAATTAATGTAAGAACTTTTTTTTTTTTTTATTTCATGATAGCTCCTTCAGAGGGAAGTAAAGCAGTCCATTGTGTGGGGAAAAAACATTAAAATCCTTATTTCCTGAATTAATTACTGACTCATAAGGAGTCAGACCCAGCTCAAGTGTAGGATACCCTTGTTTTGTGGGACCCTGTATAAAAGCCCCAGAACTACAAAGAGTTGTGTTATATTAGCATGACAGGGCAGGATATCATATATAATAATAAATGTTGAAATCTGCACATACAGACTCACAAATATAAGAGTTTTCTAATTATTGAAATTGAAAATCACCTAGTTATGCATTTATGCTTTTTTTTCTTTTGTATCCTTCTTTTTTTATGATTTCCAAAGGAAAATAGTAGCTAAGCATTCATTTTATGCTGATGAATTTCTTCTTTGTTTTAAAACTCAAGTTAAAAGAAAAGGAATATAAATGAAACAAAAGAACAGATAAAATAATTTTTATGTCAGATGTATCCCTGGAGATGGAGAGAGAGGGGTCAGTGTGATCATATAAGAAATCTTTATCTAAAACAAAGTTCAGTATCTAAGCATCAGTGAATATCTTGTTGCTTAGAAATTGATCCATTTTGTATCTCAGAGGAATTGTATTCATTTGAATTTGTTGATTAGAGTATGTTGCATTAGCGAGGGATACTATTTAGTGCAGAACTGAGCAAGTGCCAGGAGAAAAACCCAAAAGACTTCACTTCAAAATGTATTTTGTTCATCTCTTTAATGAAACAGAATATTTTCCTTAGATTGTTTTCAGTAGAAATGCAACAGAAAATGGGATGTTTTATTTAAATGAAATCTGATAATGAAGTGATTTGCTATGGTACTGTCTGTCCTGTTAAATTTGGTAGTGGTAACACTGAGCAATAAAATGATAAATGGGGTGGTAAGGCAACTTTTCAAATCAATGGAGTGTTAGGAGGATTGGTTTTTTTTTAGCAGTGCTATCACATGTAATTTAAAATCTTTAAAATTCTGCAGTTCCAATTTTCAAATCATAAGAATGAAGAGTAATGTGTCTCCATAGTCCCTTGTCCATGGTAGTAAGGCTTTAAATAGCTATTCTTCATATAAGAAACCACTGCTGCACATTAACATTAAGCTAACAAGTAAGGAGTAAACTGTATTAATTACTAAGTTAATTTCTCTTGACTACGAGATGACAGTAATCAGATGTGGGGAAAAAAACCAAACCCTGGTGTGGTCCAGTTTAGGTAGGATGTGCTGTACAATAATTTGTTGTGGGCTGAAGGTACTTCAGATTCTGTCTTGTCAAGCACCATTTTTTTCCCCTCCCTATTCTTCCTTCCCAATCTCATCCCTGTTAGGAATACTGGGAAGAGCCCAGGAGCCCAAAGGAGTGCAGCCCTCATCGCTGAAGGAACAGCACAGGAAATGTGTATGATGCTAACAGCTGAGAGAAACACGCTTCGCATCAGCAGCAATTAAACGGATGGGCAGCATCATTGGAACCATGGGGTGCAGCAGTTCTGTAGCTGACAGAAAGTCAGAGAATGGTGAGTGTTGCCTTTGTCTTCAGGGCAGGTGGTTGTTCTCTCTCTCACACCAGTACAGGATTGCAAGATAATGTTCCTCTCCTCCACAACCCCTGCCCAGTCCTGTTGTAAAAATAGGGAAAATTATTTTCTAATGATTTTCTTTTTAAAACTGTACATAGCTTTTAGATGCTGGCTGAGGTCAGGAAGCAGCTTTAGGCCACCTCTAGCATTGACAGATTGGGTTGTAAAAGATTCACAGCATCTGGGACAGAAGCTAAATTTCAGAGGTGCCTGTGCTTGCTCTGTCACTGGCAAAGCTTAGAGGGTGGGGTATTGAGTGGGACCTTTTATGGCTTTTCACACCACAGGATTCCTGGGCAAACCGCCCCAATTTCCCTGCTGTTGTGTGACCCCAATTATGAAACAAGTGTAATAAAGCAGGGCTATTACAATGACTTCAAAATCAGCTTTCTGGCCTACCAAGTGCCTGGCCTGACATTCTCCCTGACAATTAGTGAGGCTGTCAGATGAAAGTCTCCTCAGGACCTGGTTAAATGTTTAATTAAACTAATGGATCATCACCCTCCTTTTAATCATACCCCACCTTGGTATGAACTCAGCAGTTTTTGCACAGGCAGGTGTGTTCCAGGATTAACTCAGACCTTTTTTCAGACCTTCTGTGTTCTCTTTCAAGATTTTTCATTAAAGCACAATTTATTGGTCAGCAGAGAGCCGCATTACATGGTACTGTGCATAGTTTAGGACATTATTATGCTGAACAGCTGTGGTTGAAAAGGAAGGCTCTTGGCTATCAAGCCAGGACACAAGACACAGGAAGCTGGTGCCTAAGAAGCAGGAGCACTTAGTCATGGCTGCAGGGATCCCAGCTGACTGGTTTGCGAGCAGCCCTCAGCTTTGTGTGTGCCACTACAAAGCAGCATCAGTGCTGTATCACAGTAGTGAAAGCAGAATGGAATCATCCAGAATCCCAGACCTACCTGTAACTGTGAGGCAGCTCTTCCCCTTTGGGTTTGCATGCTGTGCCTACATGTGCCTTGCAAGACCTTAATAATGTGCTGCTTGGGAATATTTCTGCAAAAGCTTGGAGTGGGCAAGAGGAGCTGTACTCTTTCTTGATCAACAACCATCAACACACACTGATGTGGGACTTAGGATTTTCTGTGCTTCCTGGATTGTGTTTTGTCCTTTGGAACTGCTGGATGGTTTCCTTTCTGCTCTTCAACAGTAGTCAAGTGATGTTGAACCATCATTCTATCTGCAGCCTGAGGCTGTACATTTCTCTAATGCATTAATAACATGAATTTAACAGATATTTGTTGGAGTACAGACCTTCTGCAACTGATAACAATTTTGTTTAGAGATGCAGCTTAGCCTAGTGTGAAAATCATGTTCTGATTCAATCCTGAGAGTAACAGTGCTGTAATAAGTACAATTGGAAAAAAAAAAAAAAAGACAGGAAACATTCTGTTAGATTTGCAACATTAGGCACAGTGATTGATATGTATCTGTCTTATGTGATAGCAATGGAACTGTGCCATGTTAAGTGCTCTGGACCATTAAGCAACCCAGGGGGCTTTGATGGGAAGTTTAATGGCTCTGATGCTGGAAATCTGTTTCTGTGCTGGTGATTGTGCTTTGCCCCTTAGGTACGCTTCTAAACAGAAATGTTGGTGACAGCCTTGCTGTAATGTGTCAGGCTTTCAGGTCTGTAGTGGTGGGGACTTCCAGAAAGGACAGAAAACAGAGATCTCAGAGTTTATGTAGGGTCTGAAGGATGCTCTTAGTCATATAAGGATCACATTTCCTTCAGGCAGAAGGATTTTTCTAGGATGTATGCAATACCTACAGGATGGGAGTCTTTCTGGATTTTGTTCTTGTCTAGACTAGAAAATTTTACCATTTAAATTATACTGTATACTCATTAATGGTAAAATAAGCAAAGAACATGTTGTTATAGCATCTGTAAGCATTTTTATAAAAATGTTTCCTTTATGTTATACTCTATTAATAGAATCACTTTCCCATCAATATTTGTCCTTACCTGCATAACTAACAGTAAGAAAAAAAATTCTCACTCAGATTCCATTCATCCTAGTATAGAACTTCCTGGTATTTGTGATCAGTTACAATAATTGACTGGTGTAAACTGTTGTCCCTGTAGTACAGAGCTTTTCTTTACTGTTTTGCAGTGCAGGATAGTGCCCATTCCAGGACCTCTTTCTGCCACCAGATGTTTCTCTGCTTAATAAATTTTTATCTGAGCAGTTAAAGGAATGTGATCTCTCTGTGGCATGAATGAGGCCTGAAGGTAGCAGGCTCTTTCTTCCAGGCTGCAGTCTTGATGATTGTCCTTCAGTGAAGTTACCAGCAGTTTTCCAGTTTGAGACCATGGTAGACACAACTTCTTAAAGTGCTGAGTGGAATGCATATTCAGCACATAGTCAAAAATGGTCTTCTGGCATGTTCCATTGACTTTGGGGTAAGTGTTTTGTTAACCAATATGGCTAAAACTGTACCTCATTGCCTTTTGGCTTATCTATCTAAGCAACATATTCTACCCTTCAATACCATTTGTTAACTTTTTATCCTAGGATTTGAATTTTGCTGCCTTGCTGATGCAGCTCTGCAGGCAAAAATTTTCTGGTAGAAGAGGCTGTTGCAAATACTGTCATTACATCATTGTTCATGTCACAGCTTGCAAAATCAAAGATTTTTACTGCAGCTTGATATAGAAATATATTGTTGATAGGGCAAACTGTTCTTCTTTCACCTTCCCCAAACCTCTATAGTGCCCATCAGCTGAATATGACCTGGGTACTGTCTTCAAGACAACTAAATGGGAAAGGTTACTGACTACTTAGGTCTGAGCCAGTCAGCTGGGATCTGTGTTGGAAGACAGAAACAGTAAAGGCATCATATATTTTTTCAGTCTCACTTTTATTGGTTTCATCTTATTGTTGACTATGCACAATGGACAGAATTTCTCATCTGACTGCAAAATTCTGCGAAGGCAGCATGCATATTTTCCTTGTGGATTCCCCTGCATCCATGTGTAGTGCAGTGTTTCTGTTTTGACAGTCATCAGAGCTGCAATCCTCATCCAGAAGTGGTACCGCTTCACCATGGCCCGCCTGGAGATGAGGCGCCGCTATTCCCTCAGCATCTTTCAGTCAATCGAGTATGCTGATGAGCAGGACCAGCTGCAGGTTTGTGATCTTCCATTCTTCCTATTCAAGCAGTTGTGTTGTCCCCAGCACTGTGGCTGCACTAACAAAATGGGTGTGTAGTGATTTCTTTTACAAAGCTGGTTCTTGATTAATAAAACTGTTTCCCTGCCTGACACATGAAGTTGTGTGTATTCATACACAGACATACAGATAAACCAGGACACCATTCTGCCCATACAGCATACCTAGGGTACAATTTCCTGTATAGCAGCTCTGTTAGCCAGGGATTGCAGGTCACTTACAGATCTCTATGGATGATCTTAACTGTCTGTGTGGCAACATATGTGCAACAGAGATATCAGTGTTTCAGCCCAGTGTCAGTGTCATTGTCAGCCCAGGCTTCCTTTAGGGTCAATATAGGAAATTTGGAACTTAAGGCCTTTGTGTGCCTCCTAGCATCTGTGTCTAAAGTCAGTTCACTGCATTGTAGCAGTTGTTTCTATTGACTGTGAAGGAAATCTAGGCAAATAGTCTGGGTGGTGGGCAAGATGAATTACACCTAGAAACATCAGCAGCACTGAAACAGCCCTGAAACATTTTATGTATTCATGAAATGTTAGTGGTAAATTCATAGCAAAAAAGGAAAGGGAGCTGTAGGACACAAATTGTGTCATTGTTGCAGGCTGATACTATGGGAATATACAGTAGTGATTTATATCCTCCTAGACGGGAAATTGCAAGTAATAGAGTAAGAAAGATATTAATGCTTGTTGGATCACCTAAACTGATCATTGTGTTTGTTCTTTTCTTTTTCATACTCAGCTATCCAATTTTTTTACATTCATGCTGGATCATTGTACTCATCCTGAAGCAGGTAACAATAAAAATAAAAGTAATGTGGAGATTGTGTTTGAAAAACTTGATGTGAGGAAAGTTAATTTTCAATGTGATATTTACAGCCTATGGCATGTGCTGGGGTTGAGGTTTGATATCCTAAATACTGTAACATGGATTTGATCCTCTAAGTGTTGACACTGCTCACTATCTACTTAGTGAGTCAGAGCAGTCAGTAAGTCAGAACAGGTGTCTGTGGTCCTTATGAGAATATTCAGAGGTGTGCAGAGTACTTTCTTGTGTGTTACTGCCCTTCTTACAGAATGCAATTTTCACAGCTTTCTGTTCATGATTTCTTAAACTATGGGATGTGATTATTCAGAAAGATTGTGTTCAGTTGGTTTAAGGCAGGTATAATCAAAGAGGTTGCTCTTTCTCCCCCACCATCTCTGGCAGTTCTGGACCCTGTTTTAATTTAATTTGTTCTGGATTTCACTGCAACATGTATCAGTATGTGAATGATAAAAAAGAAAATAAATTTAAACTGCTGAAGATAAATCTTTAGAAACCATCTCAATTAAGCTCCAGTTATTCAAGGAATAACCTTTAATTTTTGAAGTATTTTGGGATCCTTGGACATAACTTACTTTTGAGGTCAAGCTCAACAGAAGGACAGACTGAAAGTA
Organism: Zonotrichia leucophrys gambelii; assembly: GCF_028769735.1. NCBI lineage: Eukaryota > Metazoa > Chordata > Aves > Passeriformes > Passerellidae > Zonotrichia > Zonotrichia leucophrys. The sequence continues at coordinate 16,578,399 of NC_088169.1, read as the reverse complement.
ATTCCTAAGTCCAGGAAACAAACATGACTTCCCTGAACAAATTCAGAATAGATCTAATCCCAGTGGAGTTAAAAATGAGGCTGTCCCCTTCTTACTGCATTACAAGAGGATGCCCTTTCTCTTTCATCTGGTCTAGCCACGGGTTATTCCAATTAAAATTTGCACAAGATACTTTGATAGCAGGAAAAAAACACCATCAAAACCTTAAGTGGTTCAGTGTTCTAATGACAACCAGTAGAAACTGCAATTTTTCTCTCTTAAATACTTTAGAGTGCCTAATGCTCTCTGTGCTCTGCAGAAAAATAAATTACATTTGAGCCTTGCTCCAAAGGCAAGGCAGATGATTCAACAGTCCTCTCTTTGATTTTTTTCCCATTACTGCCATATTCTGTGAAAAAAATATCTGCTTTAGTCATTTAACTTCCTGGGAAGGAACTGGCAAACTTGAAGAAAAACAGATACTGCTCACTTCATCTACTTCTTCATGCTGATGGTGCACCTCTGTTCAGCTTTTCTACCTGAATGGGAAAGAAAACAGTAGTGCTAGGTCTGAGATTCGGCAAAATATTGTTAATCTCTATTTTTATCATAAAATAAAATGGAATTTTACATCTGCTTGTTGTAGATATGACTTATCCACCTTTATTAACTGTGTCTACTGACAGAAGGAATAAAGGTGAGGTGTCTCAGATGACTTGCTAGGGCTCAGGACATGGCAGAGCACACTGCTACATGCATGGGCTGTTCGTGTGCAGGTGGAGATCCAAGCCTCACCTGTGCACAGGGAGGGAGATGGAAGGTCCTGTGGGCTGCTCCTCATCATCACTGCACAGGTGACCTGTTTCTTGGTCTGGTAGATATTGGGAATTGCAGATGTGTTAAGGCTGAAACACGTGATAAAATGTATATGGTTTATAGCAAAGCATCCCTTTGTCTTGCTGGCTTAAAACTTCCATCTTGATAACTGCTCCAAAGGCTTTATTTTTGTCTTGGTTTGTTCCCCTTTCTAACACTGTGTGTTACAGATACCAGAACCCTAAACAAAAGAGGAAAATTATGGTGTATGTTTAATAAAGAGATGACCAAGGCTGGCTGTGCAAAGGAGCTTAGATTTTTTTTTTTTTAATTGCATATAAAATGTGTACTGTGTGGGTTGTGGTTATTTTTTCCAACTGCTGGCTGTATGCATTCTTTGCTTTAAGCTCTTGATTGCTTGCCCCTGGAAGTGACCTTTGCAGCACTCATGCCAGCCTCACTGATGTAAGCAAAATCAGTGCTGAATAAAGAGATCCTTAAAAAACTGCTTCCACTTCTGCTGAATCACCATCTTAAGATGTGAAGCAGAGTGAATGTAAACATAACAACCAGAGAAGCTTCAAATTGACTTTGTTATTCTCAGGCACTGTCTAAAACCTGCAATTCTCTGGCTTTTTGTCTTTTTCATCAGTGTGTGCTCACTTAAATTAGAATGATAGCATATGGTTCAAATGCTGTCTCCAAGAAGACAGTAGATAATATTCCTACCAAAGAATAGGTTGCCTGTTCTTAGTATATGATAAGAAAGTTCCCTGAAAATTTTGTGATCTGTGGTTTTCCTTATATTATAGACTACTCAGCCTCCACCATTAATCTTGTTACTTTCCTCTTTTTAATCTTTTTCAGATTGTTTTTCAAAGAAAGAAAGCAGCTGCCATCTCATTAACACAGTAGTGCTTTTGATGTGATTGTTTATCTGTTATACCCTAAAGCTTTTTTCATCCTCTCATTCTCCTTAAGATGCTAGTGTAGTTTGTGATTGGGATATTATGTAGCTGAGTGTCTTGTTCTGCTTCTTATTAAAGGCTATTTTGCAAGGGTTTGTGGAAAATAAGAATAAAACCCTTTTCTAACTTAGACTTTTATCCTTAATTTCCTGAAAAAAAATCTTCCTACCTTCTCTGCTTTCAATGGAAAGCTTTCTGGTCAGAGAAGGCTGGAAACTGCCTTTCCAGCAAAAGATGACCTATTTACTCACTCTTTTATGGGCACATTGAGGGTGAGAAGACTGCAGATGCGTCCTGAGAAAAATGATGGGACTGGGAATCTAAACCTGTTCCTCTCAAGGTCACCAGGGCACTCCCAGGAGCCTTCCTTCAAAGGGAAACAGAAAAAAAAGTGTTGTTTTCTGCAGCTCCACTCCCCATGATGCCTCCCTTACAGCTTTAACACCCTTCCAAGATGTTTTACAAAGAGTGATTCTTGCAGTGGGGAATAAGTTATAGCTGCTTGCAGTGTGTAGCACCAGGAATGGTGTGAAGGAAGAAATGTTTGAAGCATTTTAGAAACCTCCTTCCTCTTTGTAGGCTCAGTGCCCATTTGGCTTTGACCTGAGGGCTGTGGATCAGTATCTGGCTTATATAAGAGCACTTCTCGGGAGTCAGAGGTGCCCTCAGGTATCCCAGTGGTCAGGCTGAAGGCACACAGATGGTGGCAGAACAGAGAAGTGATTACAGAGCTGCAAAACTAGCTGATTCCTGGTTATTCTGATAATGAGTACATCCTTGGCAGTGGCAGCTTTGACTTGCCTTGAAAAACTCCCATGGCAAGGTGATATGGTCAGGAGAATCAGGTATTTGGGTTTCTGTGGCCAAATTGACTCCACTTAGCTCTGGGTATTTGTTTAACATGGAATATGGCTGTATTTGTTTGTGTTTTGGTAATAGTGAAGGCTCAACTCTCTGAGCCTGGGCTAAACTCTGGGGTCAGAGTACAGAGTAGGTAGGTCATTGCCTGTGCTCCCTCTAGTCAGTGGAGAGATGCAAATGCTGGCAGAAGATGTTTCATTCTGTCTTGACATGTGAACCAGACACTTTTCATCCAAGAAAAGTACCAAGGCATGGCAAGACTTTTCATCCCTGTCTTTCAGTATGAACTGAAAGAGCCCTGACAGCTTTGACTAGAACAGTAAAATGTGAGGGGCTGAACCCTTCAGAATTAGTCCTACATGGGGCATGTGGTGAGCTGGGTTACTTGCTGGACAGTGTGGTGATTCCTCAGGCTGCATTAGGCCATCCATTACTGACTGCTCAGAGATGGGACAGCCATGCTCTGCAGGAAGAAACCTTAAAATCCAGCTGAAAGACAGCCTGAGGAGCCATAAGCACACTGTAAGGGTAATGACCAGGCTGGCTTTTGACAACTCATCCAGAAATGGAAAATGGGGTACACTTTGCAGAGATATGCCCAACAGGGAAGGACTGGGTTTCCCAGCCTGAGCATGTGCCATAGAAGTGAGTCTGTGAGGAAGGCAAGTTAATGTTCAGAGGTGGATGGATGGATGGATGGATGGATGGATGGATGGATGGATGGATGGATGGATGGATGGATGGATGGCCTACTGTGTGCTGGAAGGGAAGGCAAGAGTAGGAGCAGGCATGGACAGGTGTCTGCCTGGCTTGAAATGCTGAGAGGATCACTGGCTCTGAAGGAGTCCAGTCAGATGAGGACAGCTAGTTAGAACAGGCAAGAAATGAGGCATTTGGGTGGTCTGAGGAGTTGTTTCTGTAGTCCCCACTTCTTGGGAAGTGGGGTGCAGAGGGAGATACTGTCCAGAGGCCTGCTGCTAGAGCTGGAGCAAGAATTGTTGCAAATGTGCTTGGCTGATCACCATGAGAAAAATCAGCAATTTCAGTCCATGGTGACATTCTGGTGTCCAGCCAGACAAAGCTGTAACTGTGGTGGAAGACTGCAAATCAAACTGCACTGGTGAAAATGGTGAACCCTGAGCACCTTGCTGTTACTTGATGCCTTAATCCATTTGACTGGCTGAGTATAACATTGCACTAGCACTGAAAGTGCTAATCAGCTCACAGCTGAAGTGCTGATAGTAAAAGGGGACTTTTTAAAATCCAGATTACACTTTTATCTATTTATTTTTTAATATTGATTTTATCTAGTTGCAAGACAAGTTGGCCTATATAAATCTCATAATTTATGAGGCCTCATGCTGGTTTTGGCTACTGTGAGTTTTGAGTCACAGCTATGGGTCAGCTGTAAATCAGCAGTAAATAATGCAGCTACACAGCTGTAAATAATACATTTTTATTTGCAGTTGCAGGAAATCAAGGTTACAGAAAACTTAACTGTAGCCCAGCAAAAAGCGCTTACAACAATCAGTTGCTCACAAGAGCAACTCTGCAACAACAACTGCTAGAACACTTTCATTTAGGGACTGGTTCTCTCTTTTGGAGTAATATATGGCCAAGACAATCTGCAAGAAAAAAAAACTCTGAAATCTGCTGATCAGTCAGTTACATTTCAAGGTTATGTCAAGAAAAATATTGGATTGAAGCAATTAGCAGTGTTCCTGCTTCCTTCATGTTCCAGGAAAATTAGAAACTGTGCTCTACTTTCACCACTCTGTTTTTGTTTACTTTGTTTCATCCAATAGTTTTATGGCAACCAACCAAAAGCTGGCATTGTTTCCTAGCTGTAGCAGAAAGGAGTGATTTGCAATCTGCTGTGAATAAATATAATTTTGTTGGTGACTTTTAAAATAATCACTGTGACCTGCTGGTATTTAGCCTAAAAATTTTAAGTAGAAAATAAAAGCAATAGAAGGGAATCTTCATAACCTGTATTAAAAGTGTAATATTGAACTTTAAACAGATGATGCTCATTAAATGATCAGCCCTGACTTTTGCATCTCCTTGCATTGGGGAAAGGAGAAGGAAGTTTTTACCAGGTGATGGTTCTCATTACTTGTGAGCAAACTGCTCCACAACTTCAGTGCAAAATGTTTTGCACCCTGACCACAGACACTAGCAGTTGGAAAAGAGTTCTTAACTTTGGTTTGGTCTTTTTTCCCCTTGTTGTGGTTGATTGGTTGGTTGGTTGGTTTTAGTATTGTGAGACAATCTGGGGAGACCTGGAGCTTTTCCACTGTAGGGAGGCAGGAGTCAGCCACTGTAATACTGCAGCAGTTAAAGCTCGTATGTTCAACCAGTTCTGGCCATGCTGTTACAGCTCTATGGGGGGCTGGTGGAGTTTCTACATTTTTGTTTTCCTTCTATCTTGTTCCAGTTTCTCAAATTTTCACCAGCCCTAGTGCTCCTCAGGTGGTGGATGAAGACTTCTCTTTAAAAGAATTTGAAAAGAAGATTGCTGTTCCAGACTCCTATTATGGACCACGACTCTCATTCCCCCTTACTGTTGAAGATGCCAATGCTCTCCTTCATGCTTTCAGGAATGAACAGGTAATTTGCAACTAGCTTGTTTTTCTTTTTTTATCTTATTTTACATCTGTCAGGTTGTAGTTCCACAATCCAATGTAAAGCTAAACTGGTGCCCAAAGAGATATTTCACCCTTCTTTTACATCTCATTACTTTTTCCTGCTAGCCCAATGTGATCATAAATGTGCATGGTAAGCTGCCTTGGGAAATTGATCTGCCTCTAAGCTAACACAATAAAATCAAAAGCAGACAGTTCTCAGACGAGTTCTCACATTTGATTCACTACTTTGCTGCATGGTCACCAGGCCTGGCCCTGGGGAGGAGGCCGGGACTAGTGAAATGAAATAGAAACCAGCTGCAAGGCAGAGGTTCTCAGTGAGAGTGCAGGACTGGGGAAGGTGTCCTAAGCTAAAATAGAAACTAATTATCATCTTTTTATGGGTTAAAATGTTCATTGTTTGGTCTTCTGTCCTTTGTCCCCCACCTCATTCTTTTAGAGGAGGTGTAAGGGTTAATCACCTCATTGCCGGCTGCAAGACTCCACCATCACAGTGGAGTGACTATAAAGCATTGCTAATCTAGCAGAACAGAGTGATAGCACAAATCTCTGGAGCTCAGGCTGCAGCTTCCAAGGCACTGAGGAGGCTGTTCCTCATTCTCTATATTCCTGAGCAAGCCCTTTTGTTGCCCACAAGATGAAGGTGGATCAGGGAGACATTAAACAGGACAGCTTTCTTTGAACTTGTAATTATTTGTGCTTAACAGTATGCTGTATAAAAGGGGCAAGGGTCTATCATGCTTTTTAATTTATTAAGTAAGCATATTTTTCTCTAGTAATTTTCTGTGAAGGCTGATTGTAAAATATCACATATAAAGCATATGATAAATGAGCCAACCCAGACTTCACCTTACTGTCCACTATCCCTTCTCTTACTATGGCTGGCATTTTATTAAGGAAATGGGCATATGTAATTGACCTTTTTGATTGCTTAAAGACATGAATCTTGAAAAGTCATTCTGTAGCTCATCTATCTCCTCTAAAATTCCTCAGATCTCTGTTGAAATTAAAAGCTTTAAAAATCACCAACCAACAAAATCTTCATAAAAAACATCAGAAGAGAAGACCAGAAGCTTCAATGTTGCACTTTTGTAACTTCTTCACTGTGAACAGGAAGATAACTTGTGCCAAGGCAGCCCTTACTGGAGTTTTCTTGTCATTGTTTTTGCAATTTGCTGAAATATCATTTATGGCCTTTGGATTTTGTTGTTTTTTTCTTGGCTTGTGTTTTGGAGGTTGTGAGATTTTTTTGTTTGTTTTTTTTTACTCACACCTAGAATGACAAAATTTTTATTTTTTTCCCAGTCACTTTAAACAGATGGCCTTATGCAGTAATTTTGAGTGCTCTATAAGTCTTACCTCTTCTGAAAGACAAGAAGAATAGAAACAGTGCAGTATAAATAAAGTGGGAAAATCTGTAAAACAAGTTCAGTAAGATCTCCATATTCACTCACTGGGAAGCAAATGCAAAGCTATGAACACTCCTAATTCCCAGCACTGGGCCAGACAGCCTGCACTCATGTCTGGATGTCTGCAGATAAATAACCTTGGCAGTCCATGTCTGATATTAATAAAGCAGACAGACCTATTGCTAATTCAAATAAGTCTTCCTTTTCTACCTGCTTTTTCTTCTCACAGCTGCTTCATGCCCGCTATGTGCTGCAGTTGCTAAGTGAAACTAGGAGGGTTCTCAAGGAGATGCCAAATATCACCCATCTTTCAACTTCCTACTCCAAGGAGATAACTGTCTGTGGTAAGGTGCCAGAGAAGAAAACTGCTTTGGGCTATGGGTTGATATTCTAAGTGGTTAGAGAATGATGCTGACATTTCCAAATTTTACCATTAGAACAAAGTTCTCAATGCCCTAAAAATATATTTCTTTTTATTTCTTTCCCCCCACAAATGCATAAATTGGAGCAAACAAACAAACAAAAAAAGTTCCTGAGTCATAAAGTATATTTTAGGAAATTCCCTCACCTCCTCTTTCCTGTTCTTGTTTAACATTTCTGAATGAATCAGTATTAATTCAGCTAACACTGCAGAGCAGCTTAAATACTCCTGCACTTCCACCTCTAAAATGCCACCAAGTATTTTGATCACTGGCTGTAAGTCTCACCTTTCTCCTCTCACTGAGAAAAAACCTTACTCAGTAATGATTTTAATGATTTTAATCATAATTTACTCGGTAATGATTTTAATGAGGACTTAATATGGGTGGCAAAAAAGACCTTTCAGTAACAGCATGACTATCTAGAATAAATTGAAATGATAATAACCCCTCATTTCTAAGGAGACCCAAGAGGATGGATAAGTCTTTATACAGCCAACAATTTGGTCTCACAGAATGATGTGTCACACAGTACTAAGGAACTAAGAGCTCTTTGCCCATCTATTTTGTTACACTTTTGTAAATTATAGATAATGGGATGCAGTATCCTGACTTGATACAGGATGCAGTAGCTGCAAAACAGAACAATAATGGTGACATAACTCTTGACATCTATCAGTGTGTGCTGTGTGTAATAGTGAAGTGGTATAAGGGAAGGACTGTGGGACATGCAAAATAACTAATATTTTTTTAAGATGTGGTTATGGACCTACTTTAATTGTCAGGAAGGGGTTTGTTTTAATAAGGTTTTGTATAAACAATAATTTATTAACCAAGCCATCAAGACCCCTTTCCAAACCAAGGAAACACAGATTCACAATACATGTTCTCACTAAATAAACATTCCTCTTCTTGTTTGTATTGCATTTGCACTATGTAAGCAGCACCAAAAGGGATCCCTCTCCTGTACTGAAACGAAAAGGTTTTTTCACCAGAAGGAGCCTCTGCAGAAGACAGATAACCCATTTTTTTAAACATAATCAGTCCAAAATGTTGATTTCCTTAAGGTATCACTCTCCATTCCTTATAATTTCAAATTAATAATGCAGATTAAATATATACCTGAAATGTTTGCATCCACATGTGATAAATATCTATCATAGCTTGAAAGATGCCTTAGAACAAATTCAGCAGGCTCATAATTAATCAAAAGAAAATGTATACACATAAAAATGTCACTTCTCTTTTCCTAATTATCGGTGGTAAAAGCATATTATCACAAGCTAGGTTTTGAAACTGTTCTGCAGCTCTGTGGTGGTGAGTCACAGACATGAGAAGGTTGGCTCTGTGAGCATGAAATGCAGGCAAATGCACAGGGGATCTGTGCTGCAGTGATGCTTTGTGTTAGGGTGAAATCCTCCTGCCTGTTCCAAACAAACCTCTCAAAAAGGGCCCAGTCTGTCATTCCTGTGGCCTTAGCATTGAGGCACACAGGCATGGACAGTTCTTGACACTCTCATCACATCCTGCTGGTAGTAATCAAAACCCTTCCCTGAAACGTGTTCTGTTGTGCAATATAAAAAGGTATTAGATCCAACTAATTCCAGTTTTATAATTCCAGTTTCTTCCTCCTCTGTGAGAAAATTTTAAAATAATTTTTTTATTTCCTGTAGGAGATTTGCATGGAAACCTGGATGATCTTTTGCTGATATTCTATAAGGTAAGTAGGTACTCTGAGATGTAGCATTTTCACTTAATCACTTGTTATTAAGAACAGATATTTATATGTGACAGATTTATCACCATTAGAACTGCTCATGTGGTGTCCATACACCACATACACAAATCCTGGAACAATTTAGTGTCTTTGTCAGAGCTTTCCCTTCTCCATATCCTCCTGCTCACTGTGAAGGAGATTGAGATTATTATTTTCCTAAATGCTGAACTGCAGCATGAGCCAAAACATAAGAGGACACCTTTCAAAGTCCCCAAAGTTCTGCCACTGTTTTAAATTCCATATTGACTGAAGTCTGCTAAAATCAGGAGCTGAGGTCCTGATGTAACGCTGCACCATGGATAATATTAACATTCAAGAAAAAATGCAGAAGCTTTCATTTAGGCTTTACACTGATACCTGCAGGTTTTTTGTTTGCTTTTGGGTTGTTTTGGAGGTTTTCATTGTTTGGTTGGGTATTTTTTTGTTTTGGTTTGTTTTTTTGGGTTTGTTGGTTTTTTTATTGTTGTTGGGGTTTTTTTGGGAGGGGAGTGTTTTTGTTTTTATCAGGAAACAAGAAAGAGTGGTGTTTAAAAGCTTTTTAAGCCTTGGAAGCAGTCACACGGTCTGCACAAAATAGAAGTGCTTTGTGCACCCTTTACATATCCTTTTTTATCATGCTAAAAATGCCTAGCTCTGTTTTACTGATGTGTAAAACAAATTAAGCTCCAGGCTAGCTTTGCCAGGATTGTATGTTTAACTGAAGATGCAGGAAATGTTGTGTATTTAGTTTCCCATTTATCTTCAGGATGAATCAGCACCTTTGACTGAGCAGGTACTCTCTTTGATTTGAGCTTTCCGGGGCAGGGGCAAGGGTTTGTGGCAGATTCTTACACGTTCATCTGCACTGAATGGAGACTGCAGTGAGCTAAACCAGGTGTTTCAATGATGTCATTCTTCCCCTGATTCCAGCTTTGTTACTCTTCATCTGAGACTTGTTCAACGTAAATGTGGCTGTTTTGCCCAAGTGCACACCTGAAGTCTGTTGAAGTATAGTTAAAATATAATCAGACCTTTCTACAGAGTCCTGCTTTTCTTACTAATCAACCATCTTTAGCTGGTCCTTGGCTTGCAGTCTTTTGGTTGTTAAGCTTTCTTTTTAAAACTGGAACAAGTATGATACATATAGGTTTCATACTCAGAACCTGGAATGGGAAATATAACTGTTTTGGAGATAAATGCTCAGATATAATTATATTTACAACTGCATTCAGCCTGCATTTTATTTTTTTTGGAGTAAACAGATGCTGATTCTTTCCCCCCTCTAATGGATGCTATAAAGAGAAAAAATAAAAAAGCAGCTCTCATCCTGACTTCAGTGAATTCAGAGCCAAAACTCCCACTGACTTCAGGCTAGAGATAACACCCAGTTGTTCTCTGTTAAATTCCTAGGGAAGTCCCTTCCATCAAACCAAATAAAATGGGCAAATGTTTTGTCATTTCAAAGTAGTGGAGAATATAAAGAGCATAAGATAGAGCTGATTAGTTATTTAGAAGCAAATTAAATCTCACTGTTTTGTGTCCCCTCTGAGCAGTTTACTCAGATGAGCAGTGAACCCAGTTGGCTTCTGGGATCCAATTTTTTTTCTCCTTCCTAAACTCTGTTTCAGTTGGAAGGGATTTCATCTTCCAGGTTGGTACAAACTACCTTAAACAAGAGGGTGCAATCCCGAGCTGCAATGGATTCTGGAGGCCTGCATGCAGACCAGGCTTGTCACTTCCACAGACCACCCCCAGCAAACACACAGAGCTGGCAATCTGCAGCATATTGATACAATGCTGCAGATGGTGTATAATCCTTACACCTGGTTTGGCTGAAGCTAAGACACTCTTTTTTCTCTCAATAACAGTTTGTAAGGTTCATTCAGACCCTTCATTAATCTTCATTAAATTACAGTGTTTCCTGATATTCCTTGAAACTTGAATTTTAAATTACATATTGCTAAGTTAGATTGCTAAAGGGGTGCTATAGATAGAAATGGCCTGAAGGGGTAGAAAATGCCAACAACAAACGGAAGTTAATTAATCACTAACCCAGGAGAAACAGTAATGATGCCCAGCAGCAAGTTGCTAATCATTAGAGGGCCTTGTTTGCCTCTCTAACATGTCAGAGGCTGCAACAGCCTTTAATTTAGTTTTGCTCTCATTGTTGGTTGAAACCACAGAAAAGGAAAGTGCATGAGTGTGGAACAAAATTAAAATGTCACATTGAAGTTGGAAGTCCAAACCAAACTTGTTTAAAACTCAAATTGTGTGTAATCTTTTCCAAAAGAAGGGTGATAGAGTCTGGAGAGTGCTCCAGTAGATGTATCTTTCCATGAGGACTGCAGTTAGAGTGGTTGTGGGTGTACTCACAATCTGCAGGTGGATTCACATGCCTGTTGGTTTTAAGGCAAGGCTTTTATTTATTTCTTATTTATCTATCTTTCCAGAAACTGCTGCTGAGTTTCTGCTATCTGTTCCACCTCTCCTTTTTAAAATCACTTCAACCACCACATTAGAAGAGCCTCATACATTGCCAGGCCTGTGAGCACAGAGCAAGCACAGGCCCCTTCTAAGTTAACTTGGAAAGGGCTCAGGACAGGCTATAGCAAAATCCAAGGAAGCTGAATTTACAGCAGCCAGGATGGAGAGACCAGGGTTCACTACTGCAACCTATCATGAAAGCACAGAACACTGATTGGGATAAAAAAAATGTTCTCATAAGGATTGAAATTACACATTACATTGAGTCCCTGGCCATGTTACACATCCTGCAATAAATCCACTAAGGCAGAATACCAGTAATGCCGTAGGAACACAAGAAACACTGATGCTGTAGATATATTCAAGAAATGGGATGTCTTGCAATGCTGCCAGAACTTTGAAGAGTGGCTTCCACAGTTATAATGTAATTTTATAGATGTTCTATTGGTATTTCTTGTGCATATCAATTGAGAAAACAGAGGTTTCCCTTTTCTGGCTAGTCATAGCTGAAATACTATTTCTGATACTCATGACTGGAAATTATGATACTACATATAGGTGGTGCTATATTTTCTGTAAGCTGATGGCACCCATTGATGTGTTGGTAATTAATCTAATAAAACAAACCATCAGTTCAAAATACTTGTCTTTACTAAATCACCATTTATAATAAAGCATTTCTTTGTATCTTCAGGAAAAAAATAAGGTGAGAAATACCTGTATATACAACCTCTCAGTTTATCAGCTTTCAAGTATATCTTGGCTCTCATGAGTAAAATTGAAGCAGTGCTTTCAGGATTAAAGCAACTGAAATCAAACTCTTCAAGTCTTAAGTTCTGTCTTAAAATTTTATATCCTCTGGACTACAGTCCTTCTCAGGAGTTTTGGAAGCATACACTACAAACAGTGTAAATATATGAAATCCATTCAAACCTACATGAGAAGATAATTTTTCATGTATTTCTTATCTTCCATTCAAACTGAATGACTCCCTTCTGTTTGCAAGTGTGTAATTTCCTGGAAAAAGTTGCATTAACAAAAATGTTTATTTTACTACAGGACTGATGTTCCTTTTGGTCCCTTTCAATTTAATTTAATAGGTAGAGGAAAGGATTAGAAATGGCATTGTAAGAACAGCCAGAGAGGTCCTCTCTTCTCTAATGGCTCAGGTTGTCTGATATGAAGGTTTTTATTCTAAACAGTGGAAATAAAGAAATGCTGCTTTTTAGATCATTGTATTATGCAGGATTTTTTTCAGAATCTCTAGCAATGGGATCTCATTTGAATACTATTTCCTCTATTACAGTAACATTGCAGCCTCTTTAAATGCCCTTTTTTTTTCTTTTTTTTTTTCCCTGCAGAATGGTCTGCCTTCAGAACAAAACCCCTATGTCTTTAATGGTGATTTTGTCGACAGAGGGAAAAATTCTATGGAAATTCTTATAATCCTATTTGCATTTCTTCTTATCTATCCCAATGATTTACACTTGAATAGAGGAAACCATGAAGACTACATCATGAACCTGAGGTAGATTTTGGGGGTGGGGCAGGAAATATCTGGCCTATCACTAGAAATATTTGAGCTTTTGATTGCTACTTTAGCCACTGTGACACCCTAAAATGGAATATGTTTTATTAAGAAGTCAGGTGGAACTTTGCCTTTTCAGCATGTGTTTGGGAAGGAACATTCTCACTACACACAGACATTTGAATGGCAGTCATGTCTTGTCTTTGATCTAATCATAATCCATTGAAGTCAGAGGGCTTAGTGCAGCTTCCAGAGTATCAAAATTGGGGAAGGACAGATGGAAGGACGATGTTTTGGTTAAAGCACATATTTAGTTAAATCTGATATTTTACTTAACTTTAAACTAAGATTTCACTTGTCTAACCCAAGGGGCAGGTAAATATCCTACCCTCTACTCAGAGGAGCTTCATCAGTTGGAGGTGTTAGTGCAGGAAGCTGACACCCCGTTTTCTAACACAGACATTTGCACTCAGCAGTGCAGCCAAGGGAAGTGAGCACAGCCAGTGGCTCCAGCTGTAGTCAAAGTGTGATGTGGAGACAAAAAGCATCTCAGAAATGTGAGAACTCCTCAGTCCTACTCCCTACAATTCTAAACTGCCCCAGAAAGCCTTGGGTGACTGACTGGTGGGTAACCTGCTGTAGCCCTTGGAGCATTTGATGTGGCTCACAGGATGTATTGCTGTTTTAACACAGGCCTCTGTGTTAGCACCTGGGTCAGAGCCCTATAGGCAAGTCCTACTAATGATCCAAAAAAGAGAATCAGTTTCCCATGACAGTTACTTTTTCAGCACATAATTGAAAACACTCCAAAAAACAACATAAACCAAGATCAGTTACCTAATCCACAAGGAGGAAAATTCCTCCCCAAAAGAGCAAAAAATATTAACTACGTCTGTGATGGTATGGAGTGCACAGATGTGACTTTGCTGTGCATTTTGATTAGCAGTGCTGCACATTGGTAAATTTGAAAGCTGAGTATTGTGAAAATGCCCCTTGATGAAGGATATCTTGGTGTTAAAAGAATTAGGTAACAAAATCCTTGTCCCTTGTGGGGGAAAAGACATGAAGTTGGATGAAGCTCTGAGCAATCTGGTCAAGTGGAAAGTGTCCCTTGCCCATGGCAGAGGGTTGGAATGAGATGATTTTTAAGGCCCCTTCCAACCCAAACCATTCTATGATATGATTCCATGATTATATGATATTTAAGACAAAAGCTCCATGAAGGTTTTGTGGGAATTTCTGCCCATCATCCGTTCCTTTGGAATTTCTCTCTGGTATCTAAAAGGTAGAGCTGGCAAAAAGGCCTCTAATAATTACTAGGCTGGATTCTGTTCCCAACATCTTTTATGCACAAGAAACAAGTTTAATTCAGTCTCAAGACAGAGTGGAGGCAAGTAAATTTCAGGTGAGGTGAGATAGAATGGCAGATGAGAAAGGGGGGCTAGAAAACTCCAGTAAAACACCATAGCACAGGAAACCATGCAGAAGTGGCATACTGAAACCCAGTTCATGATGCTGTCCTGTTTTCAGGTATGGATTCACAAAAGAAGTTTCAAAGAAGTACAAGGTAAGATTCCTCCTCCTTCCTCTATTTTTTTTGTAGTCTTGCACATGTAAAATGAAACCTGTGTAAACAAGAAAAAGTCAAACCAGTTTATTTAGGTGTAGCAGAGTATTATTTTAGTGATGTAGGTGAAATTATTTTGGCCTATCAGTGGAATAAATGACAAAACAATTTTAAGTGCTAGTCTCTTATGCCCAGAGATCTATGGGATGAAATAAGTAACATCCATAAGAACAATCAAGAGCACAAAAAAAGAGGTGAACATGTAAGAAAAAATGAAACACTACAGACACAATCAAATGGCCCTAAAGTAAATGTCAGAACATGTTTGTCAGGGTTGCAGTCCAGGATATCACCTGAACAAAACTGATCACATAAACTGTAGCAGGCGCTTCAGCAAAATCTTGAACTTAGAAGCAACAAAATCTGCCAGAAATAGGATCTAATGTAAGAGTATATTTTACAGGACCATTGGAAACAAATTTTGAGTCTTCTGCGAGATGTTTTTAGCTGGCTTCCCCTTGCCACTATAATTGATAGCAAAGTTCTTATCCTACATGGGGGGATTTCAGACACCACAGATTTGGATTTCCTGAATGCACTTGAGAGAAATAAGGTAAGAGATCATATTCATGTGAGGGTAATTTTGTTTTCTTTTAAAAATTTTGTGGTATGAATGCTAGGATCAGGTCATTTGCATTAGGAAAGGAAATGGCAGCAGTATAAGGCATGTAAGAAAAATAATAGTCCAATTTTTCTTCAAAATCAGGGCTTAGGAAGGCAGGTTGCAGTAGGTGTTGAGAGCCAGTTGTCAGGCTCTCCACATAACATGGGTCTTTTGACCTTAAAATAGCTAAAGCCACTTTAGATGCCTCCTCCTGCAGTAATGACACATTAGCTAGAAAGTATGAAAACGACTTGATTCTTGGTCATTTCCTTAAAACACTTTAAAATTCAATTTAGCCACATATTTCCAGTGCTGCCTTTTTTCCTGGGGCTGTGCTTCTGCCATCTGTTGTGTGGGGGAAGTTCTCCACCTGTGAGGCGCTCCCTTGGCAGCAGCCGAACGTTGTACATGTGGGAGAGCCTTTCCAGAAGGATCAAAATTCAAGAACTGGCCTTGATAAAACAGAGTCCACTGCTTTTCAGGGATTTAGAAGCCAAAAATGTTCATGTTTTTTTCTGAAATGATGAGCAAACACAGACCTTTCAAATCAGTGGAAAATGGTGGGGGATTTGGTCTCGATTTGAACAACTAAATCAAGATGTCTGCAGAGATCTGGTGGAGATCATTACTTAGGCACACGTCTCCAGTGCTGTTCAAGGAGGTGCCTCATTGGCTCTGGCCTTAGCCTGCCTCTGAAGAAAGTCTTCTCTGTAGGTCTCTTCCACCAGTCCCCTTTTAGGCCAGATTTGTGTCTGCCCCCTCACACTAATTCACAGTGGAGCATCTCAGATGGCATAGAACACCAATGTTTGAGCAACTTAGTGTACCCTGGCATCAATGTCTGTGGAATCTAGAGCTATTTTTGTCATCCTCAGATTTTCTAAAGCAGAAATAAATGCTTTGCAGGACAGTCAGATGTGTATCTTTTTTAAAGATATGAAAAAGGACATGAATATCTAAGCTTCATTGGCTGCACCGCTGTGCACTAAAACTGGGTGCCTAACTACAGATAGATCCTAACCATGAGCTGAGTTCTGCCCATGCTTTCACCAGGGCTCAGCTGTGCATGTTTCTGTGAAATGCAGTATCTGTGAAATGCAGAATTAACAGGTCAAGGTAGCTGCCACAGGAGAGTGTTGCTAATGAGACATGTGTGGGCCACAACCCAGGGCAGTGTCACGCAAGGCCAGGTGATGTATTTTAATTGGTACAGCTGGCAGGTTTCAAATACTGGTCAGTGCACTGGTGAATAACCCCATGTTGTGCATTTGTTTTGAATTAGTCCTTTTCTTTGTTAAAGAGTAAAATCCAGGGGTCTGCTGACTGTATATGTTTTATTGGTGGGTGGGGTTTTTTTGGTTTGGGATTTTGTGTATTGCTTTGCGTTTTTTGGGTTGCTTGGTTGGTTTGTTTTTGGGTTTTATTTTAGCTTTGCTCTAGAAATAAGCTACTATGAGAGAATTTCAAAGGAGAAGACATTCCCTGGAGAGAAACCATGTTACTGATCATTCGTGGAACCATAGTGTACCACTCCAGAAAAGCAAATGCCCTTGCATGTTTGAGGGGTTTGATTTAACAGTATCATGTGGTGTAATATTCCATCCATTTCACTACTGTCTTCCTGATACTCCATTTAATTTAGCCAAGTTAATCTAACAGCATGGTACTGTGTCAGAGCAGAAGTGAATGGAGTTTCACCCTCCATTCAATATGAATGTATATTTTGTTTCTAGGGAAGCTGGGCACTGAAGTGTCTTTCCTGAGCCCAGGCCCTACTTGCTGCATAGTGAGTCCTCAAGATTTACTGTGTTTGGAATGAGTGTGTGTGTCTGGATAAGGATATGAAAGCAGCTCTGAAGAGCCTGGTTACTGATAGGTATAAAGCAAAATTTCTGCAAGTGCCAAATACCTGCAGCTTCTCCCAAACCTGTGAAATCAGGACATTATGGGAGTTAACATTAGTTGAACCCTCAAGGAGTTCTCCTGAGTACAGGAAACATGAGCTGATGTGCATTTAGCCAACATCTCTGTATCAATTTTTGTTGTTGTGATGGTAACTTTTTTTTTAGTTGAAATCTTTGATGCGGCCACCAAAGTCAGGGACAAACAGACAGGACCAAGTGAAGAAGAAAACTCCCGTGACCAAACCCAGTAAACACACTGCCAGCCAGCATGTTGCAGGGAAGACCCAACACATCTCTTCATCAGGCTTCACGGAGCCTTCAGGTTCAAATTTGCCTCCAGACCCCGCCCTGAAGGAATGGAAACAAGTAGGTGAAACCAAAGACTCTGATACCAAACCCCTCCCGCACAAACTCGGAGTTCTGTTCCAGCAGTGGGTTCATGAGTCTGAGTGAACTGCCTCTCAACAGGAAAACAGTCATTCTAAGGATTAACTTAGATACCTATTGGGCTTTTTTAGATGCTTTTTGTAGATCTGGTAATAAAAGCTTTGTAGATCTGGTAATAAAAGGGTGTTTATGCCTTACAAGTAAAATTCACCCAGTATTTTCTTTTCACAGCCGTTAGGAGGAGGAAACTGCTCAGTAGGAAATAGGTTTGCCTGCCCTCATGTGGCTGGATCTGTTGGTACATAAATGGTGCTTGGTTTAAACAGGTCAGACTGCAATTGTTGGTGAGATAAAGCACCTTTTTTTGGCTGTACTTTTGGCAGCTGAATGCTGATATAGCCCAAAAAAAGCCACCCAGCTCCTGAGACATACAGGCAGATTACTCAGAAGTGGGAAGTGTTTGTCCTCTGGCTGTTCATTTAATCTTGAATATCAGAGCATATATAGAGCTTTTATTATGCTGTAATTTAATAAATTGTGACAATTTGGAAAGCTTAATTTTTCTGAAAATCTGATTTCCCAAGATACCTACCTGACCTACAAACTAACATAATGAACACAAGCAAGGCTCCCCTTTCCCCCCAAATCTGACACTCCCCCAGCTACTCAAGCATCCACTAAGCCATGCTCACAAACATGAAGTGGAATGTTTGAGTGCAAACCTTGCCCAAGAAAAGTTTAAACAAACACATTTTGAATAATGTTTGCTACTGACTAGAATTAAACCATGATAATTCATCTTCATGTCTGAACCCTGCTAAAATGCTAATATGGAAAATGTCAGTTTGAAACGTGAGCTAACTGAAGACAATAAAGGCAAAGGCAACTCTTGTCATGTTTAGAGCAGGTACTCCCAAGCTTAGGTAAAACCACTGACCAATGTGGTTGTCCAGTCTGTGCTGGGAAATAGAAATTGCCTCTCTACTGACATGTGAAGAAGGCAGCTTTTCTTCTCTTTGAATTAGCCCAGGTAATGTTTCTGGTGCACCTGCCCAAGTCTGAAAACCTCAGCTGTGAAAGGAGGTACATTGCTGAAATTATATTTCTTCTGAAACAAAAAAGTTAGTCAAATATCTAGATAATGTTTCTTTATAAGTGGAACAAAAGTCTCAGCCCAAAAGAACATGCTCCTGAAAGGAAGGAAAAACCTCAAGACCTGTGTGTTTTCTCCCTGTACTTTGGGGCTTTTGCTGTGGCCACCACTTTAGACAGCCATACCCTGTTAGTCTTCCCCTATTATCAGTCCTCACTTGCTTGAGTTTGCTATTTATAGATCCTTGACATTCTGTGGAGTGATCCAAGGAGCCAAAATGGCTGCACACCAAACAAGTGTCGAGGAGGAGGCTGTTACTTTGGTCCTGATGTCACTGCCAAGCTGTTTGAGAGATATAATCTGAAGATGCTCATCAGATCCCATGAATTTAAGCCAGAAGGTTATGAGATCAGTCATGATGGGAAGGTAAGTTGCTTCCATGTAAAGCAGAATTCTCCTGTGAATTTCACAGGAACATCCACAGTAGATTTTTCTCCAAATTTTATTTTAAAAAAAGACAGTCACTTTGTTAAACTGGGTTTGGGGGAACTTTGTCCTAGATAGATGTTACAACAAATTACTGAGTTCTGAGTAACAAAATTCTTTACATCTTTAGGGAGTGAAGACCAATTTATTACTTACATGAAAACAAATGGACACCAACAAAATCCCCAACAAGAGTTGTGTGTAAATACAGTTCAAGACATGCTCTAAGGCTCTAGAAGCCTTTAACTTACTGATTTCTCTTCTGCCCCTGCTTTCTTACATGCTGCATTGGGAGGCCAACAAGAATCCTGAAATCAGGTTTCTCTTAGAAAGAGGTTTCTCTTAAATAGCATGTTATATCTCACTGCTCTCTGAAGTCTGACAGGTCAAAAATAAAGGCCCAGAGCTCTGATTCAAAAGGGAAGAGCAATTTGGTGAATGACAGAGTTTTATATGTAGACACATAATTTTGTGACCTGGAATTTTTTCTCAGATCAGTTTCAGAAATAAGTGTCCAGAAGAGCTGTTCTGGCCAATCCAGTTTCTTTGTTTCCTGTGTCAGGTTATCACCATATTCTCTGCCTCTAACTATTACGAGGAGGGCAGTAACCGGGGCGCTTACATCAAGCTGAATCCCGAGCTGACCCCGCGCTTTGTGCAGTACCAGGTCAGCAAGCTCACGCGCAGGCAGAATCTCCGCGAGAGGTAAAGCTCTGTGTTGCATGCAGTGAGCATGGACTCACCTCACAGTGAGTGCACCTGCCCAAATCTAGAGCTTCATTCAGTAACTGAATAGGTATCCATTTTCTTTGATTCTCACTGGTTTTCTGTTTTACAATTTAAAAATTAATACAGTAGACAAAACATGTTCTGGCTGCTTAACTTGGTTTCCCGAGAAACACCCAAAGGTAAATAGGTGAGGTAAGCAGTTAGAACAGACAATTGTCAGGGACTCATAAATGGCCTGCACCTGTCTGCTTTAAGGCTGCAGTGTTAATCTGGACAAATCCTGTTATGACTTGAGTCTCAAAAGTTTATCATGACAGCTTTGCCATGCCTAGTAGTGTGGTCAGATTACTAAAGGAAAGCAGCTTAGAATTACCTGCGTAAACTTAATTATCTCATAAACTCAGTTTATTCTTATGGAGCATTGTTGGTTTTGTTTGGTTTGGGGTTTCCCCCTGCTGAATGTTGTGTGTTTTGAGTCATTCTACTTAAACATACTACGCCGTAAACATACTGCATGGTAAAGGATATAAGAATTTTGTAATGAGTGTTGAAAAGCAGAACATGTGAGAGGATTTTAATCCTTTAATAATCTGCTGACTTTTTCCTTCCTAGGGTAGGTACAATTGAATCATCTGCCTTAAAGTCCTTACGAGAGAAGATTTATGCACACAGGTCTGAACTCATCAGTGCTTTTGCACAATACGACACCAATGGCACAGGTACTCCCTCTCTGTCCAGTTGCCACCATGGGGAAACAGCTTCCATGTGTGTGGGAGGCAGAGGGGACAAGCGCCATGGAGAGGAGTCCTGCCTGCCTCAGTGTCAGGCTGAGGGCAGCAGAAGCTGGGTGACCTTGTTTTTCATGACCACAGAGAAGAATAGTCATTGGGAAAGGCTTAGCGCAAACAGCTTGAGGGGATGAAGCTTGGAGGAGGAAAAAGAAAACTGAAAGACATGGGCAAATAAAGAAATCATGTTTGCTGTTGGGTAGAGACTTTGGGCAGGCAAATCCAGTTCCAGAAGCCCAAAGGTCACCACCACCTTCATGCAGGAGTGTCTTCAGAATGTGTCAGACAGGGAACTGGGGTCTCAGGTGGGGGGATGTGGAATGGGTCTCCTTCTGAGTCTGGGAAGTATCTGACAAAAGTTGCCTGCCTATGCCTCTAGCAGGCACACACCCCTCAGCTGAAGAAAAGTCAGTGCTAAGTTAATAGATGAACCTTTTATGCAGAAGCAAGAAGTTAATTTCTGCCACAAATGCAAGTTTTCCTTGTGATGGCTCCTCACTTGACAGTGTCCTTACAAGGGCACTCAATAACATGATGTTTCTTTGGCCACTGAACAGCTGTTACACATATTTCTACGTGGTTGAGTTTTCAGCCACATGTCACACTAATTGCAGCTCAGCTGAAACCTGAAGTACTCTTCATGGCATAATCTGGCTTTCTCAAAAGGTGTTAAAACATGCTGAACATCATAACAGCATCACAACTTTGTGGCTGGAAGGGACCTGTGGAAATGCCTAGTCCAACCCCACTGCTCCTTTGTTACGAGGGTTTTTATCCCAGGGTTCAGGGAAAATCCTTGTGTCTTGGAACCCTTTGTGCTGGTGACTGATGTGGGCTGTGTCCTGTACTTGTAACCATGACCTGACCCCTTCTGCAGGCAGGATTTCTGTCAATGACTGGGCTGCAGCGATGGAGTCTGTCCTACAGCTGGAACTGCCCTGGAGGATGCTGCGCTCTCAGCTAGCACAGATGAACCCAGATGGAGAAGTTGACTTCATGTCTTGTTTTTATGATTTGAAAATGGGTCAACCTATAAAAGAGGTAAAGAGGAAAACACGTCCTTGCAATTCTTGGAGGAACAACTTTTGGTGCAAATTGAAGCACAAGACAGTTGTTTGGCCCAACAAGTAGACATCCACAGCTGAACTAGTTGCTGAGCTTCCTTTTATAGTCACTGGAGGAAAATGAGCACTGCTAGGGTACGAATCATCATTCCCTGCTAAGGTAGATGCTTAAAATAGGTTGGATGAATCACATGCTAGAACTGCTTCTTACTTTCTCTTGGCTCTCGAGGGCGTTTAGATAACGGAGCTGAGGAGATGTGACAAATCCTGCCCAGAGCACTCAACCCTCACTCTTTGAAATGAGCATTTCAAACAGGCTCCAGAGGCAGTTCAGGCCCCTGTGGGAGGAAGTCACATTTATAGATGGACTTTTAGATGTATATTATGGTATCTGAGGTCACTTCTGCAGAGCCCAGTTGTTACCAAATGCTGCACAGTGCTTTAGAACAGAGGTTCTAAACAACATAATTTTCCTGAACAGCAGGATCCATTCAAATCTGTATGGTGAGTGCTTTGTATGAGTGTATGGTCTACACCATCTTCCCCAGATCATCCAAGATTATTTCCACAAATAATTACTGCAGGTAGGAGGTGGGAAAGGCTCCTTTCCCCCTTGCCCTGCCATCTGAAAGTGATGGGGTTTATCTGATTATTCCTCAGGGTAAGACACAGAAGTGTCATTCCAGAGAACTCAAGCATAAATATTTGGTTTTTTACATTTGACAAGTTAAACTGGAAAATGGAAATTGGATAGTAGATATTCTGTTGGTTAAATTAACTCAAACCAAGGTCTGAATAGCTTCTTGTATGTGATTTCAAAACCAGGCTCAGCCAGCTTTGGCAGAAACACTGTGCAGATACAGAAAGGATCTGGAGATCATCTTTAACATCATTGACAAAGATCACTCAGGTAAGTCCAAGTACCTTCACTGTGTCAGCTCTAGGGAGCCTATACCAGTTATCTTTTCCCCACTGTGTTTCCTCCTTAAGGCTTCTAAATATAGAGGAACCAGAGGTGATATCGTTTCTCCAGTTTAGTGGAACCTACTTTAAGCAGTCAGGCTGGAATCATATAAGGGACGGTGCACAGAGCTTAACAAGAAAAGATTCTCACATACCCCAGCTCCAGTATTGGCTTCACTCTTTTGGGGGCTTTTTCTCCCTTCCACTCAAGTCTTACTCTTTACTGCTTTCTCAATTCCACTGTCAGAAGCATTCAATCATTACCTAAAGTAAAAATGTGCTTCAATAATGAAAGCAGTAACCCCAGCATGGTAGGCAGGTAACTTTCTTACAGTGAAGGAGAGTGCATGTGTGTGTTTATGCAGGAAGGGAAAACAACACTGCCAAAAGCAACCTCTTGTCTGTCTCCTTTAGGTTTGATTTCTCTTGAGGAATTCAGCCAGACATGGAGACTGTTCACTTCTCACCTGGGCATTGATATACAGGATGACTCCATTGACAAGTTAGTCCTCAGCATAGACTACAACAAAGATGGCCACATTGACTTCAATGAATTTTTAGAGGCCTTTCATGTTGTTCACAGACTTGAGAAAAAGGCAACCTCTTGAAAAGGCAGAATTTCTCATGGGTTGTCTTGGAAGCTCAGCTTGCTGTCATTAGTCATAAAGGGGCTGCTTGATAGGGTCACAGTGCAAGCCTTTATTTAGCCCTCCTGGATGATCTGTACCTGCTAATAATGGGATAGAGGAGATGAAAACCCACACTTACAGTATTACTGTGTCACTGCCACACACTGCCAGCACCTTACAGTTCATCCCCTCCTCTTGGCATCTCCCCCACCAATCTAATCCCTGAACATTGCCAAGGTCAAGCCTACAGCTGTGTAGGGAGAGAGGCTTCGGTATGTGTCTGCCAGCAGTCCTCAGCTGAGAGCACTGATAACCACAAGGAACATACCAGAGCCACCCTGGTGATGGAACAGGCACGAGAGAGCTGGCTGTGGGGTGTCCATTGCAGGAGAGGAAAACAGGGAAAACAGGGAAAACAGCATCTGGTTCAAAAGAATAGTTCTGCATTTAATCTTGCTCTTTGCATGATTCAGAGGAATTAAATTATTCCAGGTCAATCTCTTATCCTTCTACAAGTTTACAGGCACAACTGAGAGGATCTTGGTTGAAAGGTGTTTACATTTGCACTTATACGTCCTCTTGCCTCTGGTTACTTTTCCCCATATTTGTTGGGATTTGGAGCTCTGAAACAATCACAACTGTTTCTGAGATGGAGCCAGGCTCTTCACAGTGGTGCTGAGCAGCAGGACAAGAGGCAATGGGCAGAAACTGATGCACAGGAAGTTCCACCTGAACATGAGCAAGAAGTTATTTCCTGTGCAGTGACTGAGCACTGGCACAGACTGCCCAGAGAGGGTGTGGAGCCTCCCTCACTGGAGATATTCAAGAACCACGTGGATGTAGTCCTGTGCTCTGTGTTATGGGATGACCCTGTCTGAGCAGGTGATTCAGGGTGGTCTCTTCCAGCATGATCCATTCTGGAATTCGGTGATTCCGTGCTAACTTGTGACCTTGATGAAGGCTAAATCCACAGCATGTTAATGCAACTCGTGATAGATCACAGAATAAAGCTTTAGCTTTCTGAGCAATGCCTAAGGGGGGTGTCTCTGCCTGTGTTTTGTAGCCTGCCCCAATCACCACAGAACACTCTTCCTGAGGATGAACTGGGTTTCTTAAAAAGAGAAATGAGTAAGAACACAAGAGTAACCATATTTTGATACTACCAAATCTAAATATTCTTGCACATAGTTAAAAATAAATTCTTTGCCAAGAAAAGGAAACTGAGAGATTCTGAAATTGAGTTTTTGGAAGGCAGAAAGATTGAAGACTCTTGCACTGACATTCCTGTCTCCTTTCACTGACTGCAAGTCGATATTCCCATTCCTGCCAGTACCACCCTGTCAATTCCCAAGGGGGAGAAGTCAGGAAATCTGGACCTAATTCTCTTGCATCTTACACTCTGAAAGCAACATCAAGAGCAGGAGCTTTTTGGTAACTGTATTACCTCATTCAACCTCAGTAAATCCAAAGCACATAAAGTGCTTTTTGGGTAGGGAAAAGTTCCAACCTAGTCCCTTTTTAAATTTTAATAGCTAAAGATGAGCTAAGTAAAGCAGCTCGGTTTCATTAATAGAAGTGTTGAAAGTACAAAAAAAGCATCCTTCCAATCCAGAATGCAACAGCAGTCCAAGCTTAAGGCAATGCTGTCTCTCTTAAATCTTATTTTCTACTATTAAATACAGAACACTTTTCCAGAAGTATTTTGTAACTTGAGAGATGAGTGAACAAACATGCACACACTTATTTCTACTGCCTTGGAGGAGGGGAAAGAAAAATCTTTAATAGTACAAACAAAATTTACAGTGAAACTTTAATGGCGTTGGTAATACATAATGTATATTTTGAGCATGCAGTCATTCTGATCTATGCACTGTGATGATCAGTCCCACCTTATTCCAGTGGAGTTACAAAAAGGCTCCACTTACAATGGGCCAACACCTCTGTGTGTGGTGGGATCTTGCTTCCCAGTGTTGACCTGCGGTGGGTGTGAAGTGACAAGGTGGGACTGGACGCTGCAGCTCTGGAGTCCCCTTTGCCACCTTCCCCAGTAAAGAGGACAAGGCTGGGCTGTACAGCGAGACACAGGAGCTCTGAAGGATGGCTGGCAGCCTCCAGTGTGGATGTCCCCCACTAAGGACACATTCCTGAACTGGCACGAAGGGGACTGGCCTCAAGGGATCACTTCCTGAGAGGGGATGCCAAGGTACAGCTGCAACACAGCTTCACTCAGCAGGCAGGGAGAGCCCCTTGGGGATTCAGGACTGAGGTATGAGAGGAGCTGAATCACTGAGCCAAACCAGAAAGCCTGTCCTGTCAGCTGCTGGTGGCACAAAGGGACCCTGGCTCCTGACAGAAGGGGGGTGGCACGGGGAGTAACTGTGAACCATCTAAAGCTGGGAAAAAATGCCACTTGAGACTGAAACTGGGACTGGGGAAAAGCCCTGCTGCTTGTACTTAAATCCAAACTGTTTGAGCAGAAGCTCTTCTTCTATAACCCACATCCTCAATCCCTTTTTTCAGTCATGATTCTGTGCAGCAGCCACTTAATACTCCAGATGTGAGTGGTCCTTTAATCAGTGCCTGAATCAGCCTGCAGATAAGTGCCAAGCTCTCACCCCACAGCTACAGCTGCCACCACTGGCAGCATCTCTCTCCTGCTTTCTGGGCAACTCTGCTCTGACCTGCCAACCACTCCAGAAAGTGCCCAAGGTTGGATTTGGACTGACTCAGTGAAGCTCTCGCTTCACTCGAGGCCCTGGCTGCTGCCAGAGGGGTGACACATTCCTGCAGTGTCCCACGCCCACATGGGGCAGGCCAGGTTTTACTACCCCACAGGAAGTGGCTGCCCACACACACAGCCAAGGACTGTGTGCTCACCTGCACCTTCCAGGAACCAGCAGGACTCTTTCCCTGAGCAAGGAGACTACAATTACAGGAGAGAAGCCAGACAAACTTTGCACTCCACCCATTCAGCTTTCACAGTAACCTGTGGGACCAGCAGCTGAGGGAGATCAATGGCACTTTTGATCTGTTTAGTTTGACAAGCCCGTGTCCCTGCTGGCAGCAGGGGGAAGGCAACAGTGTGAGCAGGGGGGACAGGCCTGGGGAGCAGGGCTGGGGCCAGCATGTGCTGTGAGCTCTGAGCTGGACACAGGTCCTCATTCTGCCAGCTCCTGTGCAGCTGTGCCTCACCCTGCAAGGAACATAAAGCTGCCTTCCACTGCTCTTGTGTTTGAGTACCCCCCTGCACCACCAGATAGATACCTAAACTCTTCAAATTACCACATAAATACTTTCCAATTGCCTGCATTCCATGTGGTAATTCATTGTGATCATCATGAATATACCATAACCTAGGTCATAATGTGAATTTGATGGTAAAGACACTAATGACACTCCCATTTAAAAACAAAGAGGTGTTAGGGGTGTCCAGGTATGTTAGGCCATACATTTCATGCTTTAGACCTTCAATGCAGCTGCATGAAAAACCAACATCAGCCTTCTTGTTTCTGAAAACAACACAGTAGGTTAAAAAAAACAACTAGAAATCTGAGCAAAAAATCATCTTGCATCTCTCTCAATCTAGGATTCAAGAAGAAAAGCAAAAATAACTGCTACTACTTTTTGTATGATACTGGGAAGAATAAAAAATATCACCTTGCTCTTGTTGTGCTTGTATTCTGCACTGTCACATCTGCTTAAACTAGACAAAGGATTTTACTTCCTTTCACTGGGAAACAAGCCAAGTGAACTCTCACAAAACATATAAAAAGTTAAAAAACCCACACCAAATAATAACAAAGGCAAACCCTTACAAAACAGGCACCACACCAATAAAATAACTTCCACACCCAAGTGCTAATTGTACCTGAACCGTCACTTTACACTGGCCCCTGCACAGGCCCATGGTTCCCATGGTGGCCAACACAGGACTCCTGGTCCTCTGGACTACCAAACTCCTCTGGTCTCTGAAAAAACATTAAATCACATCACACCAAGGCCTCCTACACCTCCACTCTCTTGAGCCAGTTCCCAGGAACTGCTGTAGCAGCAGTGACTGTGGAGAGGACAGCAGGCAGGCTGTCAGGCTTACATAGCTCAGAAAGTTCTTATCTTTACAGGCCTATCTGCTCTTTCACCTCTCGCTGGCAAGACAGAATTGCTCTGATCCTTTCTGCTCACATGGCAGCAGTGCTACTGAGGGAGCCTGTCTGTGGCCATGGGATGCTGAAGCTACTGCCACTTTCCTAAGCTGTTAGCCAGATGCTCATGTGGCTGGTGGCAAAGCCAGCAGCACAGGCACAAGGAAAACCACAGCCAGTGCCTGGGGTAAGGCAGGGTTTCCCTCTCCAGAGGCTGCCAAACTCTCTTTTCAGTTTATAAATGGCCAAGGAGTCATTTCCATGCAGGATGCACCTACTCCCTGCAGCACCTCAGAGCTTCCAGCTGACAGCATTAACCTGGGAACTGTCTGCAGGGAGACTTCAGGCAGCCCAAGCCCTAATTACATGAGACCAGTGACTTCAAACTAAAAAGAAGAAAGAAAAAATGGCAAAGGAAATAAAAAGAAAAAAAAAAAAGAAAAAACCAAACCAAAACAAAGAGAAACATCAAAGCCTTCCATAAACTCATGCTACACTGGAAAGGCCACAATTATGCCATTCTTAACTCTGAGGCTGTTTGTGAGGGAAATGATCAGGAGACTTGGAAGGGGTGCTCAAGTGGATGAGGTTTATCTTGCTCCATTCAGAGGAAAGGATTACAGGCATAAAACTGTCTGTCACACTGGAGAAGCTGGAGTCTTGAGATTTTGCCACTGAAGTCGTGGGGATGCAGGGAAGGAAGCTATTCAGATTAAAGACAGATGCAGCTTCCTGACAGAGGCTATCCTCCCAAATTAGTGGATATTGTAGGATGTTTGTCCCTGCTGGCATTAGCCCTGCACTGACTAGGTGCAAATGAGAAGAGAATCAGGATAAAAGTGTACTAGAAATATCACCACGTTATTTCAAGTTACTCTTACTCCTCTAATTTACATTTCCCTGGATGTTTCACACTGTGCATTAGTGATTCACAATGATGTACATTTACACACAGCAGGAGAAAAATTAATGAATTCCATCACTTCCCTTATTTGTGAGACTCTATGCCTGAGATGCAGCTCCCTTGTTTCATTATGCCTTTTGATCTCCACAGAGTAATCTGTTTTCCTCTTGGCAGAACTGTATAATTCTTGCTAATTTAATACGAATTACATTTATGCACTTTGGGCAGAATAAGCCTCACTATTTGTTATTTCTCACACATTCTCCTAAAACCAGGCCAAATTCCAGCTCCCTGTCCCCAGCAGTAGGTGTCACAGAGCATCCCCAGCAGTGCCAACTGCTGAGCGAGTGCATGGCACACACACAGGCAGCAACCAAGGGCTTTGTGGCAGGGAACTGAGGAGGAAGAGCCTCTGAGCCTTTCCTCCCATGTGAGGCTTCACTTACTGCATTGCACAGCCTGTGCTGGGCAGGAAATCGTGTAAATAAATAATTATGGCTTTTGTTAGGTAAGTCATGGTGCCATAGGCTCCACTGGGAGCACTATCATAAAAAAAGTGGCAAATTCCTGTGGCTGTGTCTTTCTCCAAGATACTACCAGTAGCTCCAAATGATTTCTGTAAAGACACAAGCAAAAGTAGAGCAAGTTAGGCATGCATGCTTATTTACTGGGAAAAAATCCCACCACATTATGATTTTTTATTTGTGCTGAATACTGAAAGCAATTCTCTTTCCCCTCATGAAAACCCTAATCAGGATTACAATAGGGCCCCCATGACTTAGTTGAATCAGTGCAAGTAAATGAAAAACATGTAACTTCATGGATTTTTGTCCTTTGGGGAGGAATGTGTGGGATTACTCAAATATTGGTAATAGCAATGCCTTGATAAAGCAGGACTTCAATCTACCCTTGTACTTCAGAGCTTGTTAGCCACTGCAAATTTATTCCCTTTAAATCTCCCATGATTCTTACATTAGTTTTCCCAAATATATTTCCAGAAGATATTTAAGTGATTTGGTCTGCCTTTGTAGGAGGAAGAGCCAGGACAAAATCAAGTTCATCACACACATTAAAAAAAGAGCAGGGGATAATTTTGAAAGGGGGAGGCTTCCCCCACTGCCCTTTGAGCTCACCAGCTCCTGCAGAAAGAGGTCATTGGCCATGTGCACGATTCTGTCCACGTGGATGATGCCCCCGATGCTGCTGACCTCGATGTCCGACAGGAAGGTCAGCACCAGGATGGCCTCCACCAGCAGCTGCCTGTACTCGGGCTGGGGGACGTGGTTCAGCACCGACTCCACGTGCACTGCAAACTTGATTTCACACGGGGTCATCTGCCAAATTTGAGTGGAAATGGAAAGACAAACTGCCAAATCCAAAAGACTAGCTCCTCACCTCCTGCAAGCACTGGAACATATGCTCCTCTCTGCACACGGGGGCAGACTGACTGAAGCGAACAAAGTGTTTGTGCAGCTTTAGCACTTACAGAAAGTTTTCGTGCTGCCAGACCTGATTCTGCAAACAGTTACACAACGTCCAGAGCCTGCTCCAGCCCTGCACCCATCACACACATCTCACTTGCACTCAGTGCTGCTGAGGCTTAGCTGGCACATTAACTCTTTGCTCCTCAGGCTGTGGTCTCACACACTCTGCCTCGTACATTTCTTTCTGGCATTGCAGGTGAGTTGCAAAGCCAAACTTAGTACTGAGTTTTAAAAACAACCACCTGCTTAGAGGGATGATTTTTAAATAACCCCTGAGCTTTGCCATGCAGGAATAGCACTCTTCTGTTTGCAGAGCAGCTTAATTTGCAGTGGCATAGCTCTGGGGATGTTATGTTGCCTTAGGAAGTTTGTGCTTATTTTATTCAATGGCTTTAAACAGCAAAATTAGATACTGTCCAGGTCTGACAGGCTAAAAATAGAAGGCTCTTTATCTACACAATAGGAATAAATAAAGCTCTCCTTTCTGGAAAAAAAGCCACAAACCCCACCATTTAAATTTGGCAGAAAATTTCAGCTCCTCTCTTCAGCTGTTACCACTGTTACCACAGTTCCTCAGAAAAGAAGGAAGCCAAAGACAAATCTGAGGGAAACACTCAGGAAAACAGTCTTGGGCACACAAGCAGCACTCTTGCACTGATGGATTCCTATTCACAAGAGTTTGTTTTATAGATGTGAATTCAAAATTTGCCAGAGCATCTAAAGACAGAATCCAGCTAAGAAAAAACATGCAAGGAAATATTATGGATTTAAAGAGCTAAAGCTTTGGTTAGAAACAATCATCCTTAACGGGTATTTCCTTCTGAGACTGTGAAGCCAAAATACATTGCTGTTGCAGCACATAAAAAATAAGTAGCAAGTAACATGTCCTGTTTATTCCAGCAGTCTGTGCTGCCTCACCTTCCGCCCTAAGGGCTGGGTCAGCCTCCCTCTCTGGAGCCTCCCAGCGGGCACAGGGGGACAGTGAGGGTGAAAAGGCAAAGGGAAAACCTGTCACAAGCCTCCCCCCAGGCCTGCCTGCAGGAATTCACCTGCACAGACCCAGAGAAGCTGGCAGAGGTGCTGGGGGAAGGTCCAGATGTTCTAAAAGTAAAACCAAGAATCTGTAACAGGCTCTGCCGCATCCTACACTGTCAATCCAAATATTCAGACATGTGGCTAGAAAATCATGGGCATTTTACTGTACCTCTCTGGTGGTTGAAGAAGGAAGAACATACCCATCAATGGACAGACCATGGCACTGAAACATTTCAAGAGTGAACAGAAATTACAGTTCTTGCAAGTCAATCTGAGGGTTCTCTGTTCTAAGCCAATATGTAACAACTTTCAGTTAGGAAAAAAAAAATAACCAAAGCAAAAAAACCTCAAATGACACAAAAAGCCCTGTTCAAAAATATTATTTTATCCTTCCTGAAGAAGTTATTATGTAACTGGTAAAGATTAGAAATAGCCTGACATGACACACCAGAGCACGCTGTGCTCCAGCCCAGCTAATGAAGCAGAGCACTTCAGGAGCCACTACAGCAAAGGCACACAAAGGAGGGAACAAATCAATGGGAGCATTCTGCTGGAAGGGGTTTGGAAATAAAGATAACACAAAAGCAAGACAACAGACCACAAAAGCAAGAACCTTTTTTCATTTTTACTAGAACAACATTTAGTTATGTGTTTCAGATCCAGGACACCACACCTCAGGATGTCAACCACTGGGGGAGAGAAATAACAAGTGGTAGAAAGGAAACAATGACAAAACCTTAATGGTGGAAAGGCAGGTTAAAGAGGGACACATCTGGGTATGTGAGGTATAGAATAGAAACATACCAAGAAGAGGAGACAGATTTTAAAATCAAAAAGATTTTAAGAATGAAATATTGAAGATAAGCACAATTAATTTTAACAGCCAGAAAAAACATACAATTACTTCCAGCTATTACATTAGGTCAGAAGTGATGCTCACTCTGCTGGAAGATCCTATTAGTAAATAGCCAAGAGGTCATTAATGATTTGTCTTGGCTGATATCAACACTAACAGCTTCAGTGTAAGGGATTTTAGAAGGACAAACCAACCTAAATTGGTGATGCACTCTTTTCCCAACTAAGCAAGCATGAACAGCTCAGTGCTGCAAGGTGCCAAATGCTGGCCTGGATCCAGCAAAGCAGAAAAGCAGGTGCATAATCACTTTGAAATAAGTTAAAATTTGTAATTCCTTCTCCTTCTTCCTGAAGAGTTGCATTTATTTTTACATTTCTATACCCCTGATATCCAAGCTGCTGGCAAGGACTTACTTTTCACTTAAAACTAACCAACCAAACAAAAAACATTAAGAATGCCATACAGCTCAGAAGATCCAGCAAGAGGTCTCAATATATTCTGGAAGAGTTAGAGCAGTTTCCTACTTCATTTCTCACAGCTTTTCTGGCCTGGAGCACAGAGCTGAATTGCACTGCAGTGCCCTTTAGGTGCATTCACAATGTGCCTTAGGCCAGGGCATGCACAACAGGCAGCAGTGGAACAGTCATTCAGCCAAAATTCAGCATTGGTGGTTTCAGAGAAAAACACACTTTCAAAGAAACACATGAGCTTGTGTTCTAGAGACACCTTTCTACCAGTGACTCTGGCTTCCACCTGCCAACCAACTTCCACTCCTGGCAAGATGCCTCCCCTGGACCACCACCTTCCCAAGTTACAGCTTGTTTGCTTCCTCCACAGCATTCAGCTTACCTTCTGAAGGATCTTCCACACTTTCTCATAAAAGCCAACAGGGACTCTGTTAATAGCACCATCCAGCCTCCTTCTGCGCAGCCACTGCCCTTTTCTGTCCCCCCAGCTCATGTCCCCGCCGGAGCCAGTCGGAGAAGAGCTGGTGGGAGAGGATGGAGTACTGCCCCTCTGTAAGGACATTAAAGCTTGGGTTAGTTGCTTTCTACCATCCCAAGTGCCACTCTTGGCCAATACTTTTCTGTTCTAATGCTACCTGGGAACCAGGGAAAAAATACAGGCCTTGGTGTCGTACAGGATGATGGGATGGGACTGATCCTTCACCCCCATCTCTCCCCTTTGCAACAAGTTTCATTTCTCCAGTACTTCCATCATTTCTCAACAAAGCAGGCAAGCACTTCAGTGTGGCATAACCCAGTCAACTTCACTGCTTGGTTTAATGCAACATCTGACTGTTTTAACAAGCCCAAGCTGCCTCCAGGGCAGTGTCACTGGTGTGCAAGGTGGGGGATCTGCAGGGAGGTCCCACTCACTTGGACATGGGGCTCAGTGCTGTAAAAGTATCAAAGCATCATAAATCCAGCAAGAGAGGCCCTCATGCAAAAGCTCCATTAAAGTAAGTAGATTAAAAATTTACTTGATGAAGCCCCAAAATCATCATGCCTGCCTGTCTGTATGTATTAGCCTTGTTTCCTTTATTGCCCTTGTTGCTCTGTTATTTTACTCTACCAGGTCTGAACACTAAGTTAGGCAGCAGATAATTTTCAAACTTGGGGCACTACCACCAAATTGCTGTTGTGATTTTCACACACACAGTCTGCCCATTCCTTGCACTCCCAGAGACTGGACTCTTCTGTGTTCTCCTTCCCTTTTGATACCTGCTACTTTCAGCCCATAAAGGACTTCTCTGAAAGTGCCATCTTAAATCCTCTTATCTCCAAATAAGAAGCTACCTGAGCAATGTTATGGGGAAGGAGGAGAATGACTGCAAACTGCATGTTTGGAAACTGCAGGCTCATAGACTCTACATAGCCAAGCTCTGCAAAGAAGTCCCCAGAAGCAAACAGTCCATTTCCACTACTACTAATGTCCATGAGGCACACTTGGTGCTCCTTTGATGTTCCAATGTTTGCTCTTCCTTTGCCCTGCAAACTGACCACGCCAGACAGAACTCCCTGCTCTGCAGCTGTGTTTTTAGGGCATTTGGGAGGTGTGCCACTGACAGTAAGTCTGAAGATGCAGACAGTGAGAGCTTAGGAAGAGCCACAGTTCTCTGCCTTGAAAGAAGATGACTTCTTGAAGAGATACCCATGCAACCCCTATCTCTGCAACTGGAAGCTGTTCTGGGCTCCCCACTGTCCAGAGGCTGTCAGCATTTATCAACACTGCATTACTTTTACATGCTGAAGACACCTGTAACAATCCACTATCAAGTAGCTAAATCTGCTATAGACTTTGTCTGCTACAACTGCTTAAGCTGCAGAAGAACTAAGTGTGTCTAAACATGAGACTCAACTTCTATTAGGACATTACTAATAAGAATTGGTTCCCAATGGAGACAAGACAAAGAGGAAGGGTTTTAAACCAAGGTTTTAGGCAGGAGAAGACAGGAGGTGTCTAGAACCAAGACCCTTCCACACAAACACACGCAGGGTGAAGAGCAGGTGCAGAGCTACAGATGGTGTTTTACCGTGGAAGCAAACATGCTGCTGGACATGGAGTGCCCCTCATGAAAGAACTACAAAACAAAACCAGACACCAACGTCAGACAGGCAGGAGAACAGAACACAGACAAGGTTACGTAACACACAGGTGCAAGGAGAAGAAATACAGAATAACCTCAGGTACTCAGGCAAAAACTGCAGCAACCCCTGGCCTCACGCAGTGCTGCACTGCAGCTGATACCAGGGCAGCTGCTGCTGATTCCCAGGGCCACCATGAGGCAGAGCCCACCATGCCAGGAGCCTGTTTGGCCGCCCATGCCACCCATGGAGCTCCCAGCGTGGCCAGCACAAAAACCAGATTAAGATGCAAGCAAAAGCTTCCTATGGCTTGGGGCTGAGGGAAAAACTGAGCTCCCTACTTCCATTCCCCATTTGTTGCAATGCCACCAGCTTCTCTTGGCATGAGAAGGTCATCTTGCTGGAGAGACAGCAGGCTGCCAACTGCATGGACAGCACTAAACAAAAAGCTGCAAGGCAATTTTTTGCTGAAATGTGGATGCAGCACCTCAGACTTTGAGCACTTTCCTCTAATTGCCCACCCCAAGCCATGTCTTCACATTCATTGTTAATGGTTCTGACTGAAGAAAGAACAGCCACAAAAGAGGGAGCTGCATTTGCTCAACACTCCAGAGATGTTAGTACAAGTACTTGAAATATTCCTTGTAATAACAAAGTGTATTCTGCAGCACCCCACCCAACCCCCTGCCAAAGTGTCACTGCATTAGCCGCTGGTCAATTATTCAGAGAATGCAGTGAGATGTGGCAGGAAGCAGCAGGAAGGGCAAAGTGGAGGGGGGGTACAAAAATAAACCCAGCCGACTCCTCCTCTGTGCAAAATACCAAGTTTCTGTGGAATGTGAAAGCAACAAAGGAACTGTGTTCATAATGTCAAGAGAGGTCCAAGTATTCCAGCTCAGGCCCACCTCTGTGTTTCAAGCAAAATAATGCTGCCATCTAGTGCCGTGTCCCTCCTCCTTCCCGGAAAGGCCCCGATTCCAGACACACCATTTGACGGGGAGCCCTGCTCAGACCGACCTCCAAGGCCACCTCGGGGCCAGTGCAGCAGAGCCAGCAGCGCCTTCAGAGCCTCCCCACGCCCACGATGGTGCTGCAGCAGTGGCACAGCTCAAACACAGCCACCAGGGCAATCTGTTCCACTGCCTCTCCCCCTTCATTAAAAAAGTGTCCTTGTGTCTAATCTAAACCCACCCTTTCAGTTTCAAACTATTGCCCCTAATCCTGTCACTAGAGGCCTTAGCAAAAAGCATCTCTTCATCTGTCCTTTAAGCCTCCTTTATATATTGCAAGGCTGCAAAAAGGTCTCTTGGTGCCTTCTCTCCCTAGTTTGAATAACCCATGAGGAAAAATAAAACCATTCTTACAAATGTATTTTATTTGACCACTACCTTCCTATTTATTTAAAGCAACAGAAAATTATATCTGATAGAGACACAAAATCGAGAAATTGAATCACTCATAACAAAACCATCAGTCACATTCATTCAGAGTATTTTGGTTGTGTTTTCCGTGATCTCTCCATATACTCAGTTGAAGTATAATTTAAACTATTGGACTTGAATATGTATGTATAAATTCTAGCAGTAATCATCCTCCATTCCTCAAGAAGCAGAACCTGAAGAAAACAAAACAAGATTCCTTTTCCACAGGGATCTTTTACAAAAGGCATGTGGTCCAGTTTTGCCACTTGGGCCAAGTACAAGAACGAACACTGCATAAAAGCTTCTCTTTGTTCATCTGACTTTCCCTTAGCTAAACATGATAGAAGAGCTGTTTTTACAGTGGACAACATGAATGCATTACAGTTTTTTGAAGTTCTACATTCAGCATGTGAAACAAGAACTAAAGAGGAAGAACATTTTTGGAGGAAACATCCCTTAACTGCCCTCTATTTAGTGATCAGTTTTAAAATCAAAGCAACTTTGGAAATTTTTGTTAATTAGCAGGAATAAAACCTGACATATCACAGTTCCAGAACAGCTGTACTTTCTGATGAGCATTGACAGAAAACCCTCACCTGCTTCATCTCACTCTTCAATTTAGTAATACCACTTCTTTCTGTTTTGGTTGCTCCAGAATGCCCCATCTCATGAATAGAAATTGCAGGGCTGGATGAAGAAGAATCTACAGGTCGCACTAGAGAAGCAAATGGATATTTTTAACATTCTAGGGGTAGAAGAATAGATTAAATTCTATCTAAGAAGTAAACACAAATCATTTCAGAAATGTGCAATGCTCTTGGTGACAGCATCCTTTCACAGAAACACATCAAGGGTTCAAATCTGATTGTATCAAGTAAGGGGCCTCAATCCATTCTTGGATATCCAGAAACTGATTTTCCAGGACAGTGAGCAATTGAAAATTTAGTCAGAATTGCAACGAGTCTCTGAGGGTCTACAGAATAGCCCAGGAGACAGCTGATGTGCCAGTCAGGAATATGTGGGCATCAAAGACATGCTTCTTGAAGGCAGGTTAGATGTGACCTTTTAATGGCTTTTGTTGTGGTTCCATAAAATTACTTCCTTTTTAAAAGTTTGCCTTCCTATTACTGAAAACTTGATACAATCTTATTTCAGTGCAGGATAGCTTCCACCATATGTGTTTTGTTTATTTCACAGCAGACATACACCTGCACTGGTCACCCATGATTAATACATTACCTATACCTTTATTTTACATGCAGAAAGAATAGATCCCCACTTGCAAGGCAATCTACCTTAATATAAAAATGAACAACTTACAGCTTCTTTCCACTCCAAACTCTTTCCCACTGAGAATATGATGTAGGAGACTTTTCATATCAAAGGGGCTTAGATTCATCAAGCTCTCTGAAGCTTCTTCACCTAGTTAAACAAAATAAAATAAAATAGAATGACAAATGTCACTGGGAAGACAACAAGCTGTAAAGCTGGCTAAGGAAACTGTGAATGAAGTCCAATCACATTTTACTCATTTGCTAGCCCTTCCTTTAAAAACTTAATATGTAGGCACATTTCATAGAAAATATATTTCAGGACTAAACCACAAACACTCCACAGAAATAACATTATTTGCGTTAATCTTTATTATGTCCTAGCTTGTGCAAAACTTCACTGTAGCTCATGATGAGAAAGCAGTTGCTCCCTTACAGAACAAGATCACTTGGAAAGGTATGACAGCTATCTTCCAACAGCAGGTGACAGGTGGATCTAAATTCCAGAGTTATTCCATAAAGAATGTCCTCTGATATTCTTTGAATAACTGGGTGCTGGGAGGAGATAAATCTTTTGTTAAATAAAAAAAAAAAAAAGTGATTTTCAAGGTTTGTAACTATACATATGAACTAAGAGGTTAATAAGAGGTTAATAGAAGGAATTAATACATATCAATGAAAAGATCAGCCACAAAGGGTGAAGCAAAAATGCTACCATAAGTACCCTTACAATGAAGCTGCTTCCTACCTGAGCATTTGAGACTCCGTGCCAGCTCGGTGGCCATCACCTGGATTATCAGACCAATGCGGAGCCGGAGCATCTCCACAAAAAGGCTGGGCTGGGAGCGGACGTACATGGCCAGGTACATGATTATCTCCTGTAAGCACAGATCCACAAAGGCACCTGTCAGAGTGGGTCTTTGTGGCTTCCCCTGCCTCACAGCAACACTGGCACAGCACAGGCACAGCCCAAGAAGCCTTTTGGCACAGGCTGCATACCTGTGTCAGGACTGCAATGCTGATGTCTTGGCCACTGGCTTCGTAAATGAGATCTGTGAGCTCCTCAGGGGGCAGAGGGCTGCAAGAAGTCAAACCACAGGTAGCAGTGACTCAGCACAAGCAGCTACTAAATTCTTCACTGGCATCAAATCACCCAGAACAAAGGTGCCTACAATTCTACCTGGATGGCTACAAATCCCTTTGAGGCCAAGGAGTAAGGATTAAAAGAAGGTAATAGCAGCAGGAAGGTACCAGCAGGAAGATGAAGGGCAGCCTGTGCCCGAGGCAGAGCTCCCACTTACGTGGTAATGATTTTCTCACGGGGTTCTGGGGGCAGGCCCACTGTAAGTTGCTTGTGGTGTGACAGAAGGTCTGTGCATGCCTGTCATAAGGGGACAAAAAGCAAGAGACCTTTCTCTGTGTCATGTGGAAGTGATATGGCTTTTAATTCACCAAATCAAGTTAATTACATTTCTTTAGCAATATTTAAATGCATTTCTATTCATTACCAGACACACAAATCCAGCAGAATGCTGTTAAATAGTTGCCAAAGATCTCCTGAGGTCACCAGGGTTATGAGAGTTTGAAAGTAGCCTGTTTCCCTGCTCAGTGAAATCAGCAGCATAACGATAAGATTAGGAACTTTAGTGGGGCTGGCAGATCAATAAAGGCATTCATTGCTTGTCATATGACAAAGTTTTGTTCTTTATTTAAGACAATAATATTTTTAATCAATGAAAAGTTTGGCAGCATTAGTTTAAAAAATCCTGTGTACTAACATAACTCCTAAAGCAAGCACCCAGAATACTGCATCACATTCCTGATACTGTCTGAAATAGGTACTTTCCCCAGTACCACAGTGTTTACTCTTTCATATTGACCTCCTTTAAAAGCAGATGTTCAGTTTACCTGTTCTAGTATCCTGAATCAAAAAACATCACAGAGCAGTGTTCCTCTGATTTTGAAGAGTCAATTTTCACTCTCTCAACATGGAAGAAAACAGATAATCTCTATTCCTCCTCCCCAGTTCTTTGTCCTTTTCAAGTTAACATACATGGCTTTTTGTGAGCATGTCTGTACTGCTCATCCGTTGTGTCTTGAGAAGGCAAAAAGCTCTGTGCTTAATGAAGTACCATGCACAGTGATTATCACAAACTGCTCCCCACAGACAGGACTGCCACTAAAATAAGGCATCCTAGATGTGAGAGAGCCTTGAAAATGGCCAGGAATTACAGAAAGAGCTCCTCAGAAATATGCATGGAATTACTAGAAAATTAAACAAATACTTTCAGAAGACTTGGGAGAAAACCTTTTTGTAATGATCAAAATCATGTCTGTACTCTTAACAGTGGATTTTTCTTGTTACCACTTAATAGTCACGGATATTTAAATGGTTCCAAGCATTCATTCACAAGGCAGACTGTTGACCCAAGGGGATGGAAATGGGCAGAACATGTTTTTGTGTCATCACCAGCACCCTGACAAAGCAGTGCTCCAGAAGTGCCCATACCATCACAACAGCAACAGACAATTACCAGGGACAACTGCAGCATTCAAAGCACACAGTTAGGGTTCTCCAATTAACAGAGATGAAATGAAGCCTTCACAACTATTTACAGAGTGACATTCTCAGTCCATGCCAACATTAGCACAGTTTGCAGTACAGATGAAAGATAAGGATGCAGTAAGACTCTAGATCAGAAAAACAACCAATATTTAATTTAAAATGCTGCACTTTGTATGTTGCAAAGTAAAACCAGAAGGACAAGCACAAACCCCAACAGCAAACTGGTAGTTTTATCTCTGTTCCCAGGCAGGAAGCTGAACCAGGATTATTTGTATTTCATACCTCAGCCAGGACTTCAACTCTCTTTTTGAGTATGCCAGAAATGTAACGGATTAAGCCCCACTCCTGATTGAGGCCTGCCTTCCTGTAGAGCTCATTGAGGAGGCAGTGGACAGTGACCCCATACTGTCCATCCAGCTGTGTGTCCCAGTCAGCACCTCTGCCACAAAACAAACAGAAGGCAATTGTCATCAGGCACAATGCTAAACTTTATCACATGGCTGGATTTTGACTGTTTTGCTCATGTTGGTGACAGAATTAAATACCAAATGGGACATCTGTGCCTTCACCACACACTGACTGTATGTGGACAAAATCCTCTTGATACCAGGAACTTACACACTAACTTGAGCACTGTTATATATAATGTAGTTAATTCATGCTGTATAAACAGATGCATGTAGGTATAAAATACTGTAGAAATAATGTTTTAACCTCCCAGCCAGGAACAAAGCTCTATTCAAATTGTAACTAATTCCTGGCAATATCAAGATAGCGTCAGACCTGTTTAATGTCTGAATGGAACCTTCCTGGACCATCAGTGATGATTTCCTTGTCTCCTGCACCTGGGAGATAACATCAGGAGCCTCCCTGGCCCATGATTAATTGCTGTGTCCCAGGAATCTCACAAGACTTGGACTCGGCCTGATCCATCTGGGCACTCAGGAATGGATACAAACTTACTCAAACTTCTCCTGTGTGCTCAGACTTCTGTCTACCCGTCTTTGTCTATTTCAACATATGTATAGAAATAGATTTGCATTCAAAGAAGTGAACAGAAAGATGTGGTCATCTATACCTCAGGAGAAATAAAATGTATATAAACTGGACACTGGAGACACTCAGTGTGAACCTTTGAGGGGAAGCCATCACTCTGTTGGACAAAGCTCTGGTCTCACCCAGCGCCTGTACCTGGGACTGACGCTGTCTTGATTGTGGTGGCTGCTTGAAATTCTATTTTTTTTTGTAATTGACCCAATAAATCGTTGTTAAATTTTTCATAAATTTGGCTATTGGTTTGATCATTTATAACAAGCACTCAGCTGCGAGCCAGCACCTTGAAAGGGAGCCACCAGAAGGATTTCCTACTAGACTTTAAATTGAGCATTCACATGGACAGTTTGCTGGAGGAACACTCCAGGTAGTGCTTTGTCAGAGCAGAACTCAACAATATCTTCAGTGCTGCTGAAGACTACACCCATTTTCCAGATCCTTCAGGGGGATTTTTTAGCCATTCCTCTTTCTTAGCTACTAACCAACCTTCTGTGTTGCTTATGCCATTACTGAAAAAAGCAAAGGAGATTTCTCTTCCTTTGAAATTCACTTTTGAAATTCACTTCTGAAATTCAGTGCATTATAGCTTCTCTTTGGTAATGTTCTGAACTGTCACAGAATGACTTTTCAACTCCTGTTGACAGAGTCCACCAGAGGACCATCTGCCTGCCCAACAGTCTCCCTTGGTGAAATTACTGGTGTTACATGCAGTAAAACAACAAAACATATTTTTTATAGGATTTTCTTTACTCTTTAAGAGAGGATGCTAAACATTTTGTTTGGGAAATCTGGAAGATCAAAGACGTCCACACAGGAGACAGACTAAAATAAACAAAAATGCAGTCTTTGTAGCAGGAGGGAAGACCATCTGTGATTAACACATACTTGTCTTTGCACCAAAAGCTAACTACCTGACAGGTTCCAGCAGTATTCTGCACAGGAAA
Source organism: Zonotrichia leucophrys gambelii (assembly GCF_028769735.1). Classification (NCBI taxonomy): domain Eukaryota; kingdom Metazoa; phylum Chordata; class Aves; order Passeriformes; family Passerellidae; genus Zonotrichia; species Zonotrichia leucophrys. The sequence goes on along the minus strand of NC_088169.1, from coordinate 16,536,996 downwards.
AAAAAAAAAGCTCAATAAACACACTTCAGAAGATGATTCTTTTGTTTCTATTTGCAAATTTTGTTCCCATCAAACCCATTAAATAGCAGGTGTTTACTAACTCCAGCAGATGGGTCCAGACTGCTACCAAGAAAGTTTTAAAAAGTATCAAATTTTAGTCAGTTTTATACCTAAATATGCAAAGGGATTAGAGTAAAAATAGTGAAGCCTCATTAAAATTGCATTTTGCCTTTAGTTAGAAAATGACAAGAGGAATTTTCCCTCCACTTTCATTCTCATGTATGAAAATCACACCAAATCTTTGTGAACTTCAAATGGAGTGCCACAAATATAGCAGAGTGTGTTCTCATTCATGGAAAGGATTTGTGCATCTAAACTGTGAGCCCTGGAGACTTTATGTATTTGCAACTGTGTGCCAATCAACTCTAGAATTTGCACAAGTCTTCTTTTGTATCCAAATAATTCCTGTAATCACACTAACTGAAAATATGCTTGTTAAAGCACAAAATATTTCCACTGTCCCCTCAAAACACAACCTGAACAGTGGAAACCTCTTGCACAAGAAAAATCAGATAGCTGTGAACAAACTTAAAGATGCTGAAGCTCACACTCAGGCAACTTACTTGAGTATATGCAAGATGTACAAAATATCTGCTTGATCATGGAGTGTTGGACATTCCTTCAGCTGATCAACAAGCTTCCTGCAATCCAAATCACCATGAGCATCTTTAGGTAAGTGCAAAACATTTTCATGGTCCTGATAACAAAGATGGATGAAAAATCACAAGACATGACCTTGAAAAAAGTAGCAGATCTGTAACTTCTGTAACTTCAATTAAAATGGCCTTAAAAAAATCACAACAGTCTTGCAACAAAGCTCTGCACTTGAAATACAGACACATCACTTAGTTCTTGCCAGGGTACTGCAGGCACAGAAAGGAGACTAACCCCAAGAAACACAATCCCCAGAATGGAACCTTGTATCTATTTTTGTTTTTTGACAAAACAAAGAAATCTGGATACTGCATACTTTTATCTGCATACTTTTCCTGTCATCTTATGTTACTTGTAAAGAGAAAAGCAGAAAGATAGTATTCTTTTTTGGTAGAAATAATTTAGAGCTTTTTGAGTTCCATCTCTAACCTGTATATAAGTGGTTCATTATGAATGCAAATATTGCCATTATGAATTTTCCAAGGTCATGGAAGTAAAATGATAATTAATCAGATGATGGATGTAATCTTATGGTGAATTCTTGGATGAAAAGAAGTTTTGTTTAACAAGCTGTTCAGCAGTTTATATAATCCTAAAATATCATTTCCACAAACAGAGCCTTGTGCAGAGCAGAATCCCTCAGGAGGGTGGATAGAACCTCTTTTAGCCATTTTCAGCATCTGGCCACATATGCCAAGACAAAACAAGTGCCCAGCACAACCCCATCTTCATGCCTTGAGGTGGGATTTGGCTGGTGCCCTAAGGACATTCACATATTCCCTCTTGCCCAGATGTTACTATAAGCAGCATTTCTTGGAAAACATCTCTAAAGCCTGTGAACATCCTGTCCTTCCCCTTGTGTTCAGCTAGAACTAAAGACAATGACTTAACTTTTGGCTTTTAAAAATAAAGCAATCATTATGTTCTTTTCTGTTTTGCACATTCAATTAAAAACTTTCCACTTGATAGTGTCTATTTGACTAAAAAACCCTCATCCAGCCAAAAAAATAATTTCCAAAACAAGGGAGTGCCTTGGACAGAACGGCTTGTCTGTGAAGAAAAAAAGAGACCTGGCCTAGGGTTTGGAAGGAAAACAGGAGGAAAGGCTACAGCATTGCATCCTAAACCCACAAACAGCATAAAAATTCCCACACTTTACCTTTGTCCCAAAGAAATGAGGATTATCAACAAGATTCAGAGACTTTCGGTGTGTGTTCAGAACTTTAGTGGGAAGAGACATAGACACAGCTGGAAAGCAAAGAAAAAAATTACTGTTTCAGTAACATGAAAATCAAAACCACCTACATGAAGCAGCTTGACTGGGTAAAAACAATAAAAATACCTCCAAGAGTCAAAATACAGAGGCAGTGCTTCTGAGATGTGTGCAGAACTGAGACAAGCTCATGTTCTGAACTTTGTCTCCTCGCAGGTTTGCTCTGAGAGCTTCTGATTTCAGCATGTCAAAGGCTCAGGAGCTACATGCTCAACTGATACCTCTTACTTGGCCTGTGAGTCCAAAATCCTGCAGCAAAATGACCTGACCCTGCCAAGTGTTTTAAACATTTCAACAGCAAATGAGTGGAGAAAATGGCCTAAGACTTCATAATTAAAACTGTAACGCTAAATGCAGGATAATGCTCTGTTACCTTCATATGCTGAATTCAACGGAGGATCAGAGGATGTGGCACATGAAAGACTGCAGAAAAAACTAACAGAAAAGCTTGGAAGTTATTAATTTACACTGAAGTTAAGGGAAGTCTTCCATTGACCAGGGCATAGAATACTACACAGCTGCATATAAAACAATGCATATGTCAGAATCTATCTACAAATTCCGTCAAAGTCTTCTTTTGGTGCATATCCTCCAATCAGGCTATCAGAAATGTAGATTAGTTAGAAAGACTGTGCTCCCTCTCTACTCCATTTTTTCTTACAAATTTAGAAAGTACATGTGAATATTTATGTTTTGCTTGTATTGAAACATTTCATTTCACAGCAACTTTATTAAAATTAAAAAGTACATTTTGTCTGCCTTTATAAGCAAAGACAAAACAATTAATTAACTGATTTGGGACCTAAAATTCTATCCAACTAAGAAGCTTTAGCAGCTTCCATAACATTAATTTTGATTATATGTTACATTTTATTGCAGGTTTTTTGTGTATACACCATGGCACAGGGGGAACATGGCTAAAGCAACAACTTTAGCCATTCTTACTTGTGAAGGAATTTCTTATTTCTCTTCTATAAGGAAAGAACTAGTGGCACAAGTATGTCAAAAGGTATCATTTTTAAATACTTGAACTTACCCCTTGTAGCAGCCAAACCAGGTTTTTAAATTATTATCACTAAATAAACAATAGGGAGAAATACCTGGAACTTCCAAGCCCTTTGTCTTGGCCATTATTGACAGTATCTCCTCTGTGGAATGGTTTGCACTGAACACAGGAGGTTCAGTTGTTGTCTTTGAAGTTGGAGGCAGGTATGACTTCAGGGCTGTGCTCTGCAGGACATCATTTATATACTGATCCAGCTCATCCTGGCTATCTAGTGTAACATTCACACAAAAATAAAGGTTTCTTAAAGGTAAAAAAAATCACTATTTATCATCATCACTTTCTTATTCAAACACATCACTATATTATTGCTTATTTATAAGGGCACTCAAATATACAAAACAGTGTAAGGAAGAGATTTTTTAAGCCAAAAAAATTGGAAACAAAAGAAAAAAAAATTGACACTGAAAACAGATTTAGAAGCTAGTTTTGCCTGTGAAAGGAATCAAAAGGGGTTTTATTTTGCTGGTAGATCATAGAACACAGCTGGACTTGATGACTGTAAAAGTCTCTTCCAACTTGTATGATTCTAAGATTCTACAATCTCTTCCACACAAGCTCTTGTCCACGACTCTTCACAGTCCTTTTCCCTCTAACCTCTCCTACACCTCCCCACCTGCTGACTCTCCAGACTCAGCTTTGCTGTAGCAGCTGCCAGTCAATGCCACACTACAAATGCAGGAAGAACACACATGAACTCATTCTCCTGTCCTCAGCTGGGTGCACAAGAAAACCAAATGACCATCAGCTGTGCACAGAGCAGACTCTGCAGGCAAGGCCAGGCTCTGCTGATAGAACTTGACAGAGAAAAAAATACCAAGTGAAAAAACACCACTACCTTTTTCACAGAAATCTGCTGGGTAGTCTCCATATTCACTGTCAGGACTATTACAGTTGTCATTACGGTCATCAAACAATTTTAGGTCACAATCTGGATCCAGGAAGCTCAGATTTGTATGGAAAGAGGTGGTAAGAAATTCTGATAGCTTGCCTATCTTCACCCTGCAAAAGGGGACACATGCCAAAGAGCATTAACATCCCCCATCCTGATACTGATTAATGCTCACTTAGCTTTCAACAGCTCCTCCAAAATTTATGAAACCTACTGTTCAATCCACCTTTGGCAACTGTAAAGCCACAGAAACTGGCACTGAAAAATAAAAAAGGAAAACAACAGTTGCACATCCAGCTGGGTACTTACTGCTCTAAGTACTAATTGATTTTAACTGTGCTATGGTAACAGGCCTAACTCAAAGCCTAATTATGCAGGGTGCTGTATGTTCATATGAAGAGAGACCCTGAACTCCAAGGACCTGAGCTCCAAGGATAATGCATAAGAAACTGGGGCTGAGAAGGCCCCATGAATATGTCATTTCACAGAACTGGAGGCTGCTAAACCATCTGTGCTGGTTTTAGGGATAAGACTGAGTGATGGGGCTATGCTTTGGATTTGTGCTGATAACACAGGGATGTATTAGGTACTGCTAAGCAGGGCTCACACAGCACCCCAGCCTTTCCTGTTCTCACCCCACCAGCACAGCCTGGGGGTGCACAAGGAGCTGGGAGGGGACACAGCCAGGCAGCTGACCCCTGCTGACCACAGGGACATCCATACCACAGGGTGTCATGGTCAGCTTATAAAGCTGGGGGAAAAATGATGAAGGAGGATGCTCAGGGATACAGAAGTTTGTCTTCCCAAGCCACAGTTACATTTGCTGGAGTACAACTTTCCTGAAGATGGTTGAACAACTGCCCATGGAAAGTGGTGAATGAATTTCCCATTTTGCTTTGCCTGCATATGTGGGTTTTGCTCTACTTACTAAACTCTCTTTATCACAACTCACGAGTTTTCTGACTTGTGTTCTTCCAATTCTCTCCCCAGTCCCACTAAGGGGAGTGAGGGTGAGTGGCCATTGGGGCTGAGTTGCTGACTGGAGTTAAACCATGACAATATTTGATTGTCAAAGGAAGATACTGATTGAGGGGGAAAGCAGAAAAAGAACAGGGAGATACTGTGGCATCATATTTTACATACAGATGAATGGAACACTCCAGCTTACAAGTACTACATGCAATCAATGTTTAAAACATGTCCAGTAACTGTGAAAGTAATTTACTTTTTAATAACAGAAGGCCAGCCAGATTCATATTTCAAAGATTTCGTATTTCAAGACTCCATATTTCCAAAGATTTGATGTCCGTTTTCTTTATCCATTAATGGCAATCAGAGATGGTACACTTTTTGGGAGACAGATCTTTTCCATTGCACCTGGGGCCCAGCTACCATTTGATTGCCACATAATAAATAAAGCTGAAACTTCCTTCTCTGCAGTATTTTAGTACCAGTACAAACTGAGACTTTTACAGGATTTAATTTTAAAAATCATGGAGATAATAATTTGGCTAATAATTCTGACATTACCTTGCACCTCCAAAATAACCATCTTCTAATTTTCTTATTGTGGCAAGAACTGCTGGATGAATGTCAGTACCATCATCAACTAAAAAAGAATAATGGAAGAAGCTCATCAACACATTCTTAAATTATCTCATCCAAGTACAGAGTATTACTGGGTGTTGTCTACCGTGTACATCAGGCAAATCTAAAGCAGAACTCACAACTGCTATCAATACTATCTTGCTCAAAAATCCCAGACAAACAAGCAAACAAAACACAACCCCTGGATAAGTTCTAAAGACAAACACCAACCCACTCAAGACAAGTTCCAAAGGGATTTCTATGAAATTTCTTTAGACAGAAATAGCATGGAGATGGTCAGTGATTGAAGCATATGAAGAGAAGAATAATAAAACCAAAATTAAATATCACCATGTAATCAAAATTCAGCATACACATGAGAAAATTAAACTGTACTTCTGATGTTAAAAATCCTGCTACCTGTCTCCTCTCAAACCAACATCCATCCTATCCTCCTGCAGTAATCTGCTTGAAACTGAAAATTAAGTTTACCAAGCATTGTGTGGGTGATGGGAAATGTCAAGGTTGGTCTCCCTGTCATCCTCCAGCAAGAAGTGAGGTAAGCCAGCTCTGTCTTGAGCATCTCCACAATCATCTGATTGTCTAGAGCCAGATAGAAGTGATGCTGGTCAGTAAACTAGAGAAGAGAAAAACACAACATAGGGGTAGTTGTTAGTGCTTTCCTTTTTTTTTTTTTTGTTTGTTTTTTTTTTCTTCCCTTAAATCATTCACAAAAGCCATATGAGCTACTCCTGACCACAACACAAATGACCTGAATTAACCTAACACGGCCTCAGACTGTGACAATGAAATCCATGCTTGTGCAAGAGTCCATTTCCTTACACCTGTAGACTGACCAAACAAAACCTGGGCAAGCACAGCCATGAAGCAGAACCTTCCCCATGACCAATTACACTGACCTATGATCTGGAAGATGGAAGTGCTCTAAATGTGGAAAAAAGCTAACAATAGTAACAAAAACAATAAACAGGCTTAAGTGACACTGGGGACTGGGAGCTGTATGTCTCCAGTGACTGTCTGTCTCTTGGGAACCAAAGTCAGGCAGAACACAGAAAAGCTGGCAGTCACTGAGGAAAAAGGCACATGAAATGTGCAATGGCAAAGTGCTGCTCCCACTGCAGCAGGAAGCCAAGAACCAGTAAGAGAATATTGTGGCTGCTTCAGGAGCTGAAACCAAAGAAGCTGGACAAATAATGGAAAGTATATCAGATCAGCCACAACAAAAGTTAAGCAAACCCATAAGCCTTGGGGAGGGGAAAGGGCATAAAGAACATGGAAGTTCAAACTGACAAAGTCCTGAGAAATTTTTTCACAGAAGGAATCAGGAACTAGTCAAAACAATCCTTGAGCCACTCACAGTTAGCTTTGGTAATTCAGGAAGAAAAAGTCCCAGAAATCCAGAGACAAGGAAACACACTGCCCATCTTTAAAAAGGAAGAGATGTTTAAAAAGTCAGTCCAATTCCAGTGCATGGAAGCAAAGGAAAACAAAGCAAATTTGAGACAGACAAGATAATGACAAAATGATAAAGTAAGAGAGTCAAAAACCAATCTCAACAGATTAGTCCAGTTTCCTTCTTTGGAGCAACCAGATGGTAAGTATAAGAAAGTGGCAGACACCTGCCAGCTTCTGCAAAATTCAGCTCACACTAGTGAGCTGACAAAAATTCCTAGGAAGCAGAACTACTTTTAAAATTATTCTCAGAAGGTAGTTATTAACTGTTTTTTCAGAATTACTGTATCTGAATGAAGTCAGCCTTTGCCCCACACCTAATCAATGTTTTCACTAGAAAAGAGAATGAAATACAAATGACAAAATCCCAAATTCTGTGGACACTAGTCAAGATCAACAAGATGATTTAATTGCTAACCTTAGGAAGGTGACATTAAACATTAACTCCATCTACCTCAAAAAAAAAATAGTCAGGGGAAGTTTCTGGCTTCGAAGTACAATGGAAAATGTTATGGAGTAAATGTTATGAGTAAAACTTTGAATAAGCAGAAACTGTTACTGTATTGCTAATGTAAAGATAAATGCCATTTTGGAATATCCTAGTAAGTATGTCCTTATTTGATACATGACAAGATTTTAGCAGGAATATTGGCTCTTACTTACACAGTAAGATGTGAACTAAGAGGTATTTTGAAAAAAAATCACATCCCTAAGGAATTTGTCCCTTTATTTGCAAAAGTGAAAATTGGTACAGGGAAGTAACACAACAACTAACATTTTATAAAGCTGTGGTCAACTGACATGGGGAAGAATGAGAAAGGATCTACACTTTTTGCAGTAAATCTGACTTCTTTGGACATTATGAAGCAGTACAGAAGCCTTTCACAGAGTCCACTGAATGCCTTCAGCTGGAGTTTAAAGACTTCATTAGTCCACCATCTGTTTAGAAGGGTGGATGCATTCTTTATCCTGCACCAGTTGTACATGCTTGGAGCAGGGGACTCCCTGGCCATCTAGCACCAACTGCTAGAATAAGTTTATTGAAATAAGTGTGATGCATTTCATTAAATATATCAATAGGAGCCATTGATTCTATGAGGATCCAAACTTTCAGCAACGTTGAAAAAATGCACTAAAGAGAAAAAACCCCACAATATCCATTTCTCAGCATTACTACCCCTTCAACAACATAATGAAAAGATCACACCTTCACTTCCTAGGGGTTATAGTATTTGGCACACTTATGTGGTACTAAATTTCTCATCAAAGCAATTGGTAGAAAGATATATTAAATGATGTATTTCTGCAGAAACTCTTTCATTGATTACAATGTTGGTGTGGGCAGAGATCAGTAAAAACTCTGTACTATTGATTCACTGTGTTCTCCTAAGCCAAAGAAATCAGACTCTGTGACTGAAAAGAGATTTATCAGCAGTTCTAGCATGCTGATCATCCCATGCTCTTAAAAACCCAACAAAGTAATGCCCATCTGCTGTTTCAGCCCCGCTCCACCTAAGGTACAACAGGGACAGGGAAAAGCAGGGACAGCAGGGAAAAGCAAACAGGGACAGCAGGGAAAAGCAAAGTGCTTCACTAATGATTCACCATTAAGAAAGGAAGGATTTTCCTGCCAGCTTTACATGCTTACCTGAGGGGTAAAAGCAAATATTTGATTTCTTATCACGTAGAGCTTGGAGGTGCCCAACACTCCAATGTGCCGGTGTGGTCGGCCGCTTAACTTCATGTTCTTGTTCCGGCCTGGAAAGGAAAGGGAAAGAAAAAAATCTCAACTAACAACTCCTGTGTTTTTCCAAATAACCCCTTTAGACAGGAAATTTACTCCACTAATACCAGTAAGGCAGAAAACCAGTAACAGAGTGTGAGGCTACAAACTACAAACTGGTTTTGTAGCAAGCAGCAATATAATAACCAGAGTCTTTCAAAGGCCTGATTAAAAATTAAAATTTTGGCTTCACTGGCCACGGATATGGTCTTATAATTACAGTAATTGCTCAGCACCCAAAGCTTCCCCACCAAGAAGGTGAAGATATGATCTTACAAAAAACAAAGCTATCAACATAACCCAGAAATTCCAGTGTTTTCAGATATAGGACCTTAAAAACTCATGTCTGCAGGCTAAATCAACACACAAGGTACATCTAAAAACAACAAAAGATTTTCATCAGGCTTCAGTAAGTTTCACTTTTCTCAGTAGAGCTTATTAGCAATGATCCACACTCCAACCTCCACACCAGCAGCCAGGAGCTCTCTTGAATCTTTCTGACAAGAACAAACAACCACAGCCTGAAAAAACACTACTGTGAACATTCCCAAGGAAGTCACTGTTAAAAACAATGTATCAAATCATCCTACTCACACTCCCCCACTAGTGAAAGAAAGCTATTATGGATGATAATAGAATAAATGTAAGCTTCAGCAAAACCCTGCAAATGTTTCATTTTTTTAGAAGAACTTTGAGATGAAGAGCCAGATTCTTTCCCAGAAGCTTCTCTGTGTAAAAGGCATACTTTCTAACATTTATCTGGAGGCCCCATTACTTTGAATGATTCCATAAAAAGCTCCCTGTTAAAACAAAAAAAACAAGCTTACAAACAAAAACCACCACAACAAAAAGTGTTCAGCCCATGAGCAGCCTCAGCATTATCTGTAACCAAATTGCCATGGGAACGTGCTCCAGACTGCCAGAGAAGCAGGATACAGCTCCCCTTGTCCAGACAGCAAAAAATCTACCAGTGCTGAGTCACCCCACCTCAATTTTATTTTATAGCAGTATCCACAGTTTTAAATCATGAGTTGCTGGCATGCCTGAAGAAGTAAAACTGAATTAAATTAGGAATACATGTAACAAACTTTCCACCAAGACTCAAATAATTCCATCAAGGATTATCAAGAATAAGTTATGAAGTTATAAATAGACTTAACCAGTCAGAGCTTTGGAGCATTTATTTAAGTCAATTCAGGCTCTGAGGAAAACAGGAATTGAGAGCCACTGCTGAGGAACTGGAATGTATTTAAAGTCTTGTTTAGAAAAGCCCTAAAGGCTTCTGGGTTTGCAACAGAGACAGAGAGCTTCAGCAGCTTATCTCAGCTCCAGGCTGGAAGGAAATTTAGCAAGAACCTGACAGCCCAAAGATGCTCTGATAGCAGCACAGCTTCCCTGATTTGGAGCAGAAAACTTCCCAGACTGCCTCTTCAGAAGATAAAAATCTGCCCAGTTTCCAGACTCAAATGACATCTCAGAGGAAAAATACTTGATTTTTTCTTTTGCTTTCTACCAGGCATTTTTCAAAAACCACTTTCTCTGTGGAAGTAGTTTCTGGAGGACAAATGAAGAGTCAGTTTTTGTCTAACTCCAAGGGCACAGGGAAACTTATACTTTCTTTGCCATTTCTAATGAGGTAATTTTTCCACCTCTTTGAGTCCCTAATTTAAGACAGAAGTTCTAAGTTGGTTAAGCTTCTTAAAAAAACCACCTTGTCTGGCAGCAGAGAGGCTTCCATGTTGAAATACTTACCCAGCAGGGTGTAGAGGTTGCTGAGGATGCGAGCTGGCTGCACCCTGAGCGGATGGATGTCAGCAATGCTCTGAACATTGATTCCACGCTCTTGCAACAGAGTCTTAATTTGATTAGATTCTGCCAAAACAGTTACTGTGTAACAGAAAACAAAAACACAAGTAAAAAGCATTGTTCTACTCTTTTTAACTGACTGTCTCTACTGTCACCTCTCAACAAATGCATTTAGCTAACTAAAGAGGCATGAAAACCTCACTTTTTTCTTAATTTATGGATTCATGAAATCAAAAAGGATTGTAATAGGGCACCTGACATATTTTTATTCACTGTTTCTCAGTATTTCTTGCCATTCCTGTCCACTTTGGACAACAGTGGTGGTCAGAAGGGTGAGAAGAGTCCTTTGAGGTCTCCACTCAGACCTCCTACTCAAAGCAGGGTCAAAGATGAGGTTAAAACAGGTTCCTGGAGACTTAATCAGCTGCTTCTGATTTCTTTGAGTACCACTAGTTTGAATCACACAGTCTCTTTTAGAAAACAGTCTCTTTTAGGGCCTTCCCCCCATAGATCAAAGGGAAAGATGACTTTAAAATCTGTTTTTTTAACACAGCACACTATAACAATGCAGCCAAGTCACTGGGGAACAGGTGCTGTCACTTGTACAGCAATACATATTTTGGAGGACACAAAATGGCAGAGGTAGGGAGGAAAAAAAAATCCCTAATAGAGGAATTTACAATCCAGGCCCAGAACCCATCTCTTGCCCCACTTGAGGTTTTGCCCATGATAAGTGGCTTATTGATTTGGGACTAATAATGCAGTATTCTTCTTTGTATTGTGAATACTTGCCAAAGAATGCTAAAAATAAGCAAGCACTTTTATTTCTATTGGAAATTAAGCACTTGGGAATAATGAAATGCTACTCCCATGGCACCAACAGTGGGTAAACAAGCACCAGCCCAGGTCACAGGATCCTTGACAAAGGCTGCTCCTGATAAATGAGCTGGTTGCTCTTTCAGCATGGTCCAGGCACCGGAAAAGTCTTTAAGACCTGATCTGCTGGTGTTTGCTCTCTACTTAATTTCTGGTTTAAGGTCACTCTGTGTACAGGGATGCTCCTCACTCAGTGCTCTCTGGTTCCTCTGAAAAGGGGCTGCATGAAACCTGACTAACCTGATCCATCTCTTGTCAGGCCTGCTTCTTCTCTCTAGAAGCTGCCAAGATTTTCTGTTTCACTACAAGATTAAGTTTGCCACTCTCCAATTCAAGACAAGTCTTAAAATTTTAACAATTTTTTTTAAGTGCCTTAAACCTGATCTTCCTTCCTGGAAGAAAGCAGCTAAGCAAACAAACTCTTTCTCCTTCTTACAGTGTCGTCAAAGCATCTATGTCCCATGCAAAAAAAATGCACATTATTTTTAAACACATCTTTCATCTCTCCTGTACACAGGGACTTTGCCACCACATGATTCAATTCACACAGAACGTTCACAGAAATTCCCTCACCTTGTACCACAACATCAGGTTTAAATCCTGTGGAAAATCTCCTGTTTAAGGGATCAATTTCACCTGCAGCAAGAAATCCCTAGAAAAAATGCAAAAGAAAGAAAAAAGTAAGGAAACAGAATTCAAGCAAAAGGCTTCTGACATATAGAATAAATCCTAACCAATTTTCATATTTTTTCAGGACAGCAAGACTTAAAGCCTGGTTTGTCTACCCTGTCCACAAAGTAGGACATGCAATAAAAACAATGGCTGCAATATTTTTTGGAAGAACAAGAAAATGGTTCGGACTGACACAATCTGCATGCAGAATTCCTATTTCAGAGTTACAGCAACTTACATAATTTTACCAGGAAAGTGATTTTTTTTTTGTAGCTCCACTGAGATATTTGTGCTTCTTTTAACTAGTCTGACTTTAATGTGTCTGACTAGTAGATCCATAGAGCAAGGAATAGGCTAGTAAAGCTGAAATGGCCCAAAATCCTGGCTCTGGAACAGCCAAGACAGCAAGTCAGCTTGGACATATTTCTCTATTCTAAGTGTATTCCAGACCATAGGACAACTTACTCAGCTTGATTAGAAACAATTAGACAATTGCTTAGCTATATTAAAAAAAAAAAAAAAGTCCTGAAAGCTTAGAGCTTTCATGGTTCATGTACATATTTACATGTTTCTACTGTAAAAGACACTGGCCTCTACCTGCCAGCCAAACTATACTTAAAGCCCAAGGCATCTCAAACAAAATGAAATACAAGTTTATCTACTATGCAAGGAATAATTACCTCTGCTAACAGGCAGCTCAGGACATACAATGATTGGCCCCAAAGATGGGGCAACTTTCCCACTGGGACACGATCCACCGAGTGAGGATTTTCATACTCCTCGTCCACCTGAAAACAAATACATAAGCAAGAAAAATTACCCTAAAGTTGTGAAGAACAACCAATAACATGTAAGTACTTGCAGACATATAATCTAACATCAACCCTTTCAACTGCCCTTACTACTGACATGTAATGGTTTCACTCCTAAGGCTATGCAATTCCAGGGACAAGAACTACACTTCCTTTTTGTACCTCTTCCCACCCTTCAGAGCTGGAGGATGAATGGGGGCTGTGCATGCAATTATAGCTCTGGTATTAGCTCTTCCACTTGCTTCTCACCATGCCTTTGCTGCCTTCCCTCTGGGTGTCTGCTTTCCAACCCCTTCCAAGATGACACTTTAAATGCACTCATGTCTACCCAGCTTTCTGAAGCAAAGGTGCTTTCCAATATTAAGATCATTCCACCTTTCCTGTGTTAGCAAGGATGGTCAATAGAAGAATTAGGAGTAGACTTACTAATTTAGAAAAACTGCCTTAGTTTTGCAGTATACAGATCTATTGAGGGCAGGGCAAAAACCCTCCCAGATTACATCTTCAGGCAGCCATTTCATATTTCTTTTATAGACAGACAAAATCTACCCTGTTGATGGGGCATGTTTTTCAGATCATTGTCATCATATCAAAATTCACAAGAAGGCTCTGGACTCTTACACGCTTGTTGCCACTAGGAAGGCAATTCAGTTTCCACCTCAGATCTGCGAGCAAGGCATCAGCTGAGCAACTCAGAGCAACCCAGGAGGCTCCACACCCTTAGTGAGTGAGGGCTGACAAGTCTGGAGTGGGAGAAGAAGCTGGCAGGGAGGGATACAAAGGCAAATAGCATGGGAGAGCACATAAGCTCATCTGAATTTCTCTGTCATAATGGGAGAATGAGATAAACAGTAACAGCAAAGGTGGGGGAAAAGAAAATGCCCAAACCAAAATCCCAGCCCAAACCCTAATCCATTTGAAACCTGGCTCCCATACATGCTCTGGAAAAGGGCAGCACAAGCAATCAATAGACTAGACAGGTAGGACAGTCTGTGCTTTATTTCTTCTTTGAGCTTCGGTTCCTAAGCTAGTATCAACACTTCTTAAATATGTAAAGATGTAAAATTTTAGACCTGTTGTGATATTTCTACAGACAATCAAATTTACAAGTGAAAAATGTGACCATTTGGAAGCCTAAAGTTTACCATTTCTCAGCAGGAGTTGTGAGAAGTCTCTTACTTTTTAAAATAATGTGCAATAGTCTTTTTTATTGTTGGTTTAAATTCATCAGACACAGAAAAACTGTAAGACTGACATTCCTCTTGCTCTCTCTACTTTGCATACTGAAGTGGACACTGCATTTTCACAATACCTTTTCTGGAGGGACTGCATACAGTTCAGGCATTAGCACTAATCCATTCTTCTCTCTAATAAGTATTCCTTCCAGAGCCTCTCTGTACTCTTGTACCTGAAATTATTTTTAAAAGAGAGTGAGAATTCACATTACAGTCAGCAAAACTGAAACAATAAAGTACTTCTGAGTACTTTTTTTACTGAAAGTTAATATATTTAAAAAAGAAAAAAAGGGGTGGAGGAATCATGACTTGCTGATGGAAAAACAGGGTTCAAATTATCAGAGACTGTTCCAGCATCCCAGTGTTATCAGAAACATGAACACTTGTCTTCAAACTGTAACACATTGCTACAAAACTTCCAATATATTCCTACTGAGAAGTGTGGTGGGTCTAGTGCTGGCCAAATACCAGTACACCCATTAGAATATACTTACTCATCTCCAGCTGTGAGACAGGATTAGGAAGAAGGCAAAGCAGGCTCAAAACTTTAAAGGGGTATAAAGTAAACTTTATTAACAGTAACTAAAAGAAAGAATAATAAGAATCAGAATAAAACCTTTAGAACACTTCTCCCCTCTACAACTTTTTTTCAGTCCGTTTATCACTTCTAGAAGAGTCTTTCTTCAGTTCACTTAGGGAGAGGAGTTCCTCTTGTCAATCTATGGAGACTTCTCCACAAGAAAGCAGTTCTCTTGTGCCTTTTAATTTCCACGAATAGCAGCTGCCCAGAAATCTGCAATCGTGAATTCCCTCCCATTTTTCACAGCTTTTCCAGCAGCTGTGTTTATGGGCCATGTCAGCTTATGGGGTATTATTTTAAGGACGAGCTGTTCAAGAGCAAAGGTTCTCTTTATCTATCTCTGAGATCATCTTCATCTCTGAGAACAGAATTCTTCTTCTTTCCCTGGCACAAAGGGTCTCTTCATCACTTTTCTCTCTCTGTTCAAACTTCCCATGGGATCACAGCTACCTCAGCATTTGCTTACTTTGGCATGGAGGCCTTTGCTCATATCTACAATTTGAACACTCTATCTCACCATACTTTCAATAAGTTACAGGGAAAAAGACTCTGATGTATACTTAGAGGGAAACTTTTCAAGCACTAACAGCTCCTGCCTCAGAAATCCCTTTTTCTGCTATTCCTGAGTGAAGTGGATCACTCAAAGTATGGTACTCACAGGTTCACATACACTGACATTTTAGTATCCTGTCCCACTCCACTTTTTTGAGTCCTCAGGGTGCTTATTTTTCTAGCAAAAGCATTTGTTTGCAGCAGTAACTGGGCACTAGACACTCACCTGAGTGTCTCAGTGACTCATTTAACTCTGTTTGAACAGTGGAGACTGGGAGCAATTGCCTTGACCATGCCCTAGAACAGTCTATCTGCACACCAAAAAAAACCAAACAACCAGGTACATACTGTCCCAGATAATCCAGCTAAGGTCTACAGCCTGCTTCAGGAAGTGGTATTTTGTTGACAGGACTGAAGTTTCTGTAAACTTGCTGATTTTCCCCCTCATGAAATAATGCCATTTCTCTCTTCATCAGACTACTTTTACTGTGTTCAGGAAAACATTTTATGTGTCTAGTGTGGAAGGAATTTCACTTGATTTGCAACAACTGATACAGAAAGAGGGCTTTTTGGTCTGTAATTCTCTGAATAGTTTCTGATGACATTTCAGTTTTTAAAGGAGCTGGGCAATCTCCTATCCCTCTGCATGCCAGGCAATTTTAAATTATATACATTTTAAATTTCTTTCAAGCTACCAATCTGCAGAAGTTTTGGTATGAATGTCTGGTTACTTGCTGCTCTTTAAAATCACCAATACTCCCCAGGTGCCACCATAATCTTTGGAGGGCTACAATCAATTTAGCTCTAATGACCACTGCATATCTGGCACAGTAATGGCATGAAGTGACTTTGGGAACTAGTGAAAATGAAATTGTCCCACATAAACCAATCCCAAATCTCTCAGAATGTACAAAAAGACTGAAAGTACTACAAATCTTGTTCTCAGCAGCCCAGCCAGAGAGGCTGGGGAAAAAGAAGCTTGCCTCATCCTGAAGTCATTGAGAAAGGGGCATCAAGGTTGGTGATACGACAAAACTAGGCAAATAAACTCTGTTCAGTCCAGTTGTACCACCCCAGCTAACAGAACCATTCAACCTGGTAGGGAGAGGGCAACCAGGCCCCAGTGTGCACAACCCTGCTGCCTCTACCATGTCATGAACTCCCCAGGAAGGTGAAACTGGCTGAAGACTATTCCACTCTGCTAATGGTGTATCTAAATAATACCCAAAACAAACATGGAACAAAGT
Organism: Zonotrichia leucophrys gambelii; assembly: GCF_028769735.1. Taxonomy (NCBI): domain Eukaryota; kingdom Metazoa; phylum Chordata; class Aves; order Passeriformes; family Passerellidae; genus Zonotrichia; species Zonotrichia leucophrys. Next base: position 16,520,431 of record NC_088169.1, on the reverse strand, counting down.
TACAAAATACTGTAGGTAAATGGTTTTGCAATTTGAAAGCAATTTCTCCTTTCCTCACCTGGATTTTGTCCTCATTAAATATTCCATCAATTAGGAAGTATGTCCAGAATACTGGCCATTCACATTCAATATTCTCAAAGAGCTTGAGCTCAGCAGGATCGTAGTGCAGCCTGCTTGGATCCTAAAAAATTCAACCACACTCATTTAGTCACAGTGCTAATTTAGTCACTTATATTCCAATCATAATGGCAGCCTATTTTATACAAATTATAGCACAGAAACCAACAAACCCACCAGAAATAGTTTCCATGCAGTCTCTTGACTTCTTTGTCACATTCACTCTCAAACTCATTTAATGGTTCTGTAGACAAATCCATCCTTTCTAGTCTCAGGATCTAAGTGTCTCCCAAGTGATTGTGGCTCTGCCTCAGTTCAAAGATATTTTGGGGTGTTTCAGAGATACCACTTCATCTTAGACATCATAAGCATATCTAATGGTTAGCTTCTAACAGAATTTTGAATTAAGTTCTGTCCTTAATAACTCTTTTTTAAACCCTCAGCCTCCTGAAATATGTGTCCTTTCCAGGGTGGATACCTGGATTACCCACAAATTCACTAACATTTCTTAGCAGTGATGGAGATCTTCACCCCTTCATATAAATTAAAAAAAGAATGTCTACAAAGAAGAGATAAAATTCTTCCCATGTGAAGAATTACTGAAAATATACATCATAAATATACATCAGAAGTACCTCTCTGGGTGTCTTGTAACCATCTCGGAGAAAGCGACAGCAGCCATAGCGGCCCTGCAAAAACAGACACCATTGTAGGAAATTTCCCATACACTTCTTCCTCACAAACTAATATCAGCATAAAGGTGTGTGCTGAGTTTTATAGGTCACTTAGGGATCTTCCTCCCTCTCTTCATGCACAGATGAACCAACCTGGTAACCCTTGTTTAATTAGGATTTTTGGTTTAGCAAGAGGTTCTGCTTCTCTCTTTGGAAAATAAAAATGAAGCAAATCCTTACCTGCAATTTGGATATGATTTCACTCTTGGTTACATTAACAAGGTTTACATCCTCCACTGCAAAAGCTGGATAAGAAATAATAGACAGAAGGCCAGCATCTATCTCCTTGGATGTGGATGCCCTTGGCAACATGGAGTACAGAATAGACTGAGCAAAACAAGAACAGGAGAGAGGGATGTAAAACAATTTGCCTACTTCAAAAGCTATGTCAAATGCAAATGAGACGACACTATTTCCAAACTGACAGAGAAGTCTGTGCAGTTATTTTTAACTGAGTTAGAATGAGAATGCTTCATCCTATTCAGTTTCACATGATCTATGAGAAACAGGATGAGCAGCATAGCCTGAAGCCATCCTTATTATGTTTCATTTTGGCTTAGTTAATCAACATTTAATTTAAAAACAAAGGGGAGAGGGTATTAGGTTTTCCCCTAGTAAAGCAAAGAGCAGACTAATTTTTACCTGACAGTGTTCCACTTCATCAGGAAGAACATGAATCACTGATTTGTGTCCTCCATGAGCTCCAAAAAGATCTAGTTCATCAATTGCCTCCAAAGCAGCCTTCAAAGAAAACCAAACCACAACTCAAAATCAATAAATACCTTTTAAACCAAGTATGTACCTTAGCACCTGTATTTAACCTCTGAAAGAAATTACCTAAGACAGAAGTTTGCCCCATCAACACTTTTTTATCTTTAAAGGGAAGCTTGGCAATATTTTAGAAAAGGTAACTATTTCTGGTTTTCAACTAGTAGGATAGAGCATTGATGTACTGGTAATCCTTCCTACAATTTAAAGGCAATGCAAAAAAATGGGAGCTGGGTTTCCAGAGAGACATTATCTAAACACTGACGTACTCAGTAAAAAATGCTTGTCCTGCCCTATATTTCAAAATAGCCTCCTGTATCAGTGTGGGGCCAAGACCAGCAGCCTCTCCCTCTTGCAGTGCACAAAAAATCTTACAAATCCTGCTGAAAGGCAAATACACCTTTAACCTTGATGATATTTGTCTTCTGGCTGTCCCTCAGACACCATGTAATGAGGCAGTTGTCAATTGCACATTTACATTTATGGCCTTCTGAGCTTCAGTTAGTATCTCCGTGACCTTGTGCTATGAGGCAACCAGAAATATCCACTTTCTTGTAAGTATATCTTCATTTATTTTTCTCTTAAAACTATTTGTAGAAAATTTCTTATACTGATATTCTGCTGTTTTTTTGAATTTACATCTGACTTGGTCTTATCATGACAATACATATGACACTGAGGCTGAAGAATGAAGGAGGAGTGAAAGAAAAGAAGAGGCCACTTTATAAGATTGCATCTCACTGAATCTGAGTCAGATTCACGGTTCAATTAATCTGGTACCCTTCCTGCAATGCCTGGAACAACTGTGCTGAGGTCCTTCAATGAGAGCCATTATCTCAAAAATTTTACACTAAAAAATACTTACAACTAAACAAAAGTTCTTATACAATCAACTAACTATTGCAGTGGCCAAGAAGACCACACAAAGGAAGCCATCAGGTTTGTCAGAGCCCTCAGGCACAACACAGCAGCCACGAAGGAGGTGTCAGGAAGACATTCTCACTTTGGCCATTCCCACGGAGCTCGCGTTTAGTTCAGGGATTCCTTGGTTTGTCTTATCACCACGTTCCCAAATTCCATAATCCTGCAATATCATCAAGAAAAAAATGGCATGATTATATACAAAAGCAATGCTTTGCCCTCTGCCCCACAACAAATCCCCACCCCTACATTAAATTAGTTTATTATTTCCCTTAAAAAAAGGAAAAAAAAAAAAAGAAAAAAGGGGCTCCAAGTCTCAAAAGAGACCCTCCTCATGTTTGAAAAGAAGCACATAAAAATCCACCCCAGCAGGGTCATGTGTACAATCACAAATCACTGCCTTCACAGAAGACACAAAGCCCTTTATCCCTCCTGTGCATGTTTCTCCCCACGTCCCTTCAACTTGGTTTGCTAACAACTTACCCTTTCCAGAAAGGCCTAGAAGACTTATAATTAGACATCAGGAAATATTACTAATTATCAATAAAACCCCCTATTACTATGATAGAGCAAGTATACCTCACCCACACAGCAGTAAATCCTCCACAGCCCTCCCAATATCTCCAAAGATGCTGCTTGCATTGTAAAGTCCTGACAGGTTCTGATATCCTCTTGTGGAAAAAACAAGTCCCTATTTAACTTCTCAAGCAATAAATAATTTTCCACCCACACTTGAGCAGTGTTCAGATCATTTACATATAAATAACTACTTACAGCAACTTTGTAGGCAGCTTCTATGTAAAAAACAAGATTCTGGATAAAGGTAACCTCATCAAGGGTGAAGATAATACGTAGCCCTGATCAAAAGAAGGAAAGAGAATAATTATATTGTATCAGAACTGCAATAGCTACTCTTCAGTGAGTTTCATGCTTTTGTTTATTTGCTTCCAACCCCTCCCCACTGAAATCAAAGGAAAAACTCATACTGATTTCCAAAGGTCAGGCAGCAAGCCTCAATACTTGCTGCTGACAAAATACTTCAAACCCCACCAATATAGAGTGTTTCAAAGACCAACCACAAACCAGCCAATGACCCACCAAAACTGTGAGGGTGACACTCAGACCATGGGTAAAAAGCAGAGGCACCTGAGGCAGCTCTGGCTCTCCAGAACAGTGCATACCAATTTCTACAGCTCCCCAGCCCTCTGCCTACTCAGTGCTCTACCTAGGAACTTTCAAGACAACCAGGTGCCTGCTCTGCAGGGATCAACTGCAAGGGGCTTCAAGGACAGAAAAACATGTAAGAAAACAAATCCTTATCCTCACAGGAAGAGTACAATTAAGAAGAACACAGGATAAAACAGCACCAGTAAGAGAAGAAACACTGATGGCACAAGTGCACCTGACTTGACGTTGCCACTCTCTGAAGAAACGTGGTTGTCCCCTATGAAGTCTTTAAACATGAGACTTCTCTGACATGATTCTAAATATCTCATGTATTTGATGCCTTGATTAAGGGCATAGACACCGCCAATTACTATAAACATGAAATTTAATTTAAGGCATATCTCTTTTCCAGAGAAACATGACTTGCTTCTGAGTAATAATTATGTAAAGACCTTTGAAGCTGATTACTAGCTCTTTTTTTTGCCTTTTAAAATAAAAGCTAGAATAGAAAAGGCTGCAGCAAAAGGCAAAAATATCTTCTGCTTACCTGATGCAGTCATCTGTGCCAAGAAGAGCAGGTAGAGGGAAGTTGCATCCACTTGTAGATGCCCCCACTGGTCGTCCCCAACCACCGTGGCACAAGTTGCAGAGTTGTACTTGGCATGGAGGCAGTCTTTGGTACTCTGAGTGCGCTTGAACTTCTCTACCTTATCTACCTAAAAAACATCACAAATCTCAAATCTGAAACATTTGGGAAGAAATTCTCCAAGCGGTTTCAAAATTAACAACTTTTCTTAGGGGAGGAAAATCTTGAGGTCTTAATCCTGTTACCACACTCAGTTTTGATTGATCAGAGGGCTTAAACACAACTCTGACTTTAGACTCCAGGTAAATTCACATCTCTACAGAAAAGAATACAATTAAATCATCTTGTTGAGTTGAGATCTAAACTATAGGCATCCATCCTGGTGAAAATCAGTTTGCAAAGGCAAAACTCTGACTTGCTATAAACAGTCTCAAAACATTACTTGGACAATAACTGGAAGCAAGGTCAGTGTTTTGCTCAAGAGTTTTAAGAAGACTCCCCACACCATCATTGGCACACACACAGACTAAGTCACTCCACAGAAGACACAAGAACTACACACTTCAATGAAATGCTTTGTACATACAACATTTACTAATTCAGCTCAATCCTATGGCATTACCTGTCTCATCATGCACTGCAAGAGTCCCCGCATCAGCTTCACAACATTCTGCAGGAACAAAACAGACCAGTGACATTCAGCTCATACAAACAACATTCAAAAGTGGCAAAGTTCACACCCTCTACTAATGTCCTGCCAAAGGTAAAAAAGAATGTGCATTTGCCCAAAATGTTTTGCATGTTTTTTTTTTTTTAATATACTGATCAGATTTCATTCCTTCATTCCCATCTAGGAGAAGTCTTTTTCCTAAGGTCCTCTCTAAACAGTGGAACAACTCTCCATGGTCCTTCTATCCAGCTAAAGGAAGTAAGAAGAATGGAAGAAGAAAAGGAAGTCTTGTAAGAATATTAATACTAACAATAAATTTTTTGAATGACAGATCTAGGGAACACTGGTAGGTGACATCAAGACATTGACATGACTGTGAAACCTCCAGAGTTTCTTCCACTCTTTATGCAGTACAGCAAAAATTAAGTGACTCGTAGAGAAAGGGCTGTAAATGGGAATGTAGAGAAGTGCAAGACTGTGCATTAAATAATCAACCCTACCTTTTCACCCTAAAAATATAGCCTCAAAATATGATCATGCAAACTGAGTCAAGGTTATTGTGTCACCATGGATCTCCTTGGTTCAAGTAAGACATACCAGCAACAAATTTACCCAGTGACTCCAAAACAACAGCAGGACACCAACAGTCCCTCACTTCACATTTAACCCACCTCTGTTTACATTCTCATTTCTGATACATTCTCAGCTGCACATTTTAGTATTTAACTGTGTGAGTTATGTCCCCTTCCAATTCTCCAGCACAGATCTCATCAGTCTGGAGATTGATACCTTCTCTGCTATGATCAAACATGCCTACATACACGTAGGCACATTTGGAATGTGCACACTTCCATGCACATTCCAAAGACTTCCACTTTAAATAGCATGCTTCTCTTTATGGGGAAGAATCGTCTTGCAGATAAATTGCTGCAAGATCAAGCAGCCTAGGCCTGATTTTCTGCACCATAACACACCTCATGAAGGACCTCAAGGTTTAATCAGAGAGAGCCTCATAAATTAGGGTACAAAACCTCTCAGAAGCCTAATTTTCAACAATCAGCCAACTGATGGAAGTTTGACTTCTACATATTTTTGTTTTGTTTGTAGTTAAATTCAGATGTTCGCCTCTCTGCCATCCAGTTCTTCAAATCCTCCTTGCCACAAAGTTACCAGGGACACTGCACACCACACACTGCATGGATGTTGCTGTCTTTGGAACACTCCAAGCTGGGAAAACCCCACCAGATTCCAGACAGCAGCAGTGTGAATGCACTCTCCAAAACCACAGCAGTAAGGAAACCCAAACAGCGGAAGCGGCTCATGCCGAGCCTGACGCACCTGCTCGAGCTCGTAGGCTTTGGCTTTGTCCTCGTCCCGGTCCGCGTTCTTGCGATAGGCCATGCCCAGCCCCCACACGGCCAGGATGCTGTAGATGTTGTCCCGCACCCAGGCATCCTTATGGTCAGCCCCGGCTGAAAGCAGCCCCGTCACCGGGTTCTAGCATGGCAGAAGGAACAAAGAACAAACATCACCACCTCGAGTCCCATCACTTCTCTCTGTAGGAAAGGGGAACAAACTAAAGATGATTTCATGCTAAGCGCACACTGCGGCTGCTCATGAATTCGCAGCACAAGTGAGACCTTGTCCTTCTTTCTCAAACTCACACAAGTGAAACGCAAAATTTATTTGAACCCTTCAAAGTTTACATTTGAACTCTGTAAAGTTTACAGCATCCAGCTGGACATCTTCATCCACTCAGGATTAGTAGCTAAGTCACTGAGTGAAATTCAGAATACACCAAGGAAATGGAAATTTAAATTTTACATATTTATGTGGAAAAGAGGCCACTGAGTTAACACTAGAAATTGAGTGTGAGATATATGCTCCTCTATGTAAGTGGTCTGTGGCATAATCTTTAGAAAGTAAAAAACCACTAGTGATCTTCTAGGAGATTAAAAAAGTATTTCTATACATCTGCCCACTGGATTTATGACAGTTAAATGAATGTAAAACCTTTTTTATATCCTCCTTTGGAAAATGTACAGGAAAAAAAATGTGAAGGTGTTGAAAAGCAACACTGTCTGAAAAGCAGAGCACTGAGAAGTCTCCTGCATCCCAAATACTCCATTAAATTTTTAATTGCATCATTAATTCCCATCACTTCACTATCCTTAATTTTTTTAGACCATCTTTCTTGGCTGTACATTCTTGACTAATAAAAAAATGAGACAAGGAGGCAAAAGTCAATAGAACTTTCAACCAAATCAAGCCTTTAAAGAAAATTTCAGTGAATGAAGACCAATTGGTGGGGCTGGTGCGACAAGGGGCAAAGATTACTAAAGACTACTTTTACAAAAGTAAAATTTAAAAGGATACATCCACCAATTTTTCATTTCTCGCATACACTGGTTCACTCAGCTCTATTTTTAAAAAAGCTGGTTTGAGGGAGAGGGGCTTTAGTTACAATTTCCTGGTCTCTCCATGTGAGCAGCACATGGGTGATAGCCTGACAGACATGACCTGGCACAGTCAGCCCCATTGTTATGGTTTAATACAGCAATGTTTAGTGACTCCCTCAGAGTAGAAATGAAGTTCTACTGCAACAGCCCTGCCTCAGCAAGGTGTTCACAAACCAAGTAACAGCTGAAGGACCCCTACTCACCTGTTTGATGGGGAAAGTAGCACATATGAATGCAAATGGCTTAAAAAACTTGTCTTTGATCTTGAGAAGTCAAACAGGGAGTAACAGAAGTCCCAGTTCAGCACCGTGCCCGCATGACAAAAGGGTTTCAAAAGGCAGACACAAACTCCCCACATTCCTAGAGGACACTTTGTTTCCCTCCCTCCAATGCAGGACAACAAACGTCTACTCACCTGCAGCCCTGCCTTGATAGAGATCACTCTGCTGAGAAATGCTCATTTTGGTTTATTTTCCCCTACTCTCCATGCTGGCTAGCTGCCACTTGAAAAATAAAAATGTCTCTGTGTACCAAACTGGAATCCCAGAGAAATGGCCCATCCAAGACTTTAAAAGACTATTCAGCTCCCAGAGAAGGACTTGTCTAGTTCAAGAGGTTGCATTAAATACATCCATGAGTACATAGCACCATTTCACCACGTTTGACTCTTCTACAAGTTGGTCCCAGCTTTTGGGGTGCACTGGGGCTGGCTCTCATGAACTGACAACACACTAATGTCTTTCCTCATGCACATTCAGAATGTTAGCAGAACAATATAATATATTAATTAACATTTTAAAGTGGCTTTGTTTCAGCTTTTTCAGAAGTGTTTCCTCTTAAAAACCACAATCACTTTCCTCTGTTACCTGCTGGCACCATATGAAAACTATAATGTTTACAAGGTGCTAAAGAACCCACAGAAACATTGAGTGCACTTAATCCCCCTGATGTCAAAGGGATTTTAGCTTAGCTAGTCTTCAAGCATTCCATCTATGCAGTGATGGCTAATCAGACTAGCAGGTCTCATCCTGCAAATCACACTGCTCAGAAGATCCATGGAGCAAAGAATTTTATCAGGACCAAGGGCTGCCAGCTGAGAGCACTGAACAGAAAGCTGATTGCTGGACTAAGACTTTAAACTGTTGTATCATGCCCAAAGCTATTTTAAATCTATCCATCAATCTGGAAAGAAAAAGGCCCCCCAACAACCCAAATAAAAAACCACAGCAGTTCCTACAGGGCAGCAGTGTCAATAAGAACTTCAGCAGGACAGGCACAAAACCAGTGAGGTTCTAACAACAGCAGCAAAGCAAGTAATTTAGCATCTTGCTGAAAGGTGCAAATTAAACAGATTGTCAGTCTCATTGATCTGTCAGGTGAAAACTGAGGTAGCTCTAGCAAAGCCTGTAGATTGCTTGTGAAACCAGATGTAACATGATGTGAGTGAGTCTTGGGCATGGTCCTGTGCAAGACCAGGAGCTGGACTTAATTTGTGAGTCCCTTCCAATGTGGTTCTGTAATACAGCTGGGGTTACCCATTAAGGTATGAGCTTTCCTTATCAGGTCCATATGCTTTTCACTTATAGTACCATAGCAATACTTAAAATGTACATAGATGTTAAGTTTTACCATTTCGTAATCTTGAGATTCACTTTTTTCTTATGTCATTCAATTTACCATGTGTAATAAGCAGCTGAGAACATCCTTCTGGTGGTGCTTTTCAATGTCTGCTCTGCTTCAGCACCAAAGCATCCCTCTGGGCCCTGCCCCTTGGGGTACATGCAGCAGATGGCAGGCCCCCCACAGACAGGAGCCAGTGGTCTGGTCTTATCCTCCTTTATCACCTTTAACAGGATGGTAACTATCACTGTGTATGCTACAGGCACTGACAAGGACAATGCAACATCTGCAAAACAGGAAAAGAAACATGCTGACCTGATCCTGCAAGATGCCACAGAGAAAGCTGTCAGCCATGAAGAGGTTCAGTTGAACCTGTTCTTTAAACTCATCTGCCTGGTGGCACAGATATCCTGCATTAAAAATTGCCTGCACAATCACACTGATCTAGAGTGATTGGAATGAGCACAGGATCTACTGAAAAAGCTAGCTCCAGGTGTATTAAACGCCTGACCAAAGCCCAGTGTTTGTGCACACTCTGTGCTGCCCCTGCTGCACCTCACAGAGGTGAGTGTGTCCCTGCCCCTGTCAGAGCACAGCAGCTGATGTGCCAAGGCTGCACTCCCCCAGCTGGGCATGTGAGGTGCAGGGTCACAGGCACACATCAGCCCCTGCTGAGCCGCGGCACCTCAGAAGCATTTGAAACACCTTCTGGCTCTTCTGCCACGCTGCTCCATGGCTAAAACTCACTTCCCTGGCCCCTGGCTCCTTCCTGGGAGGCACTAAGAAGGCACCAGCAGCAGTGAAGCAGCAGCATCCAAGCCCACCCAGCCACAGACGTTCTGCTCCCAAGAAAGACACAGTTGCATGCAGCCCTAACACAACCTTCCTAACTTGCCCAAGCACTGCATCTCTTCACCTGGCTGAACACAACATTTTCAAACTACTGCAGTGAAAAAAAACCAGAAAGACTATAAATAAATAAATATATTTTAAAAACCTAGAAACTTTGAGCATTGAGCATTTCTCTGGGTCCTCTTGAGATCTCAGTGATCCTCTGCCTTGCTGCTAGCCTGAGAATTGCTTTCCACACAAAGAAGAAAACTTACCTCCTCTCCCCATTTCTGAATTCTCCCACACATTGAGCCCTTACTGAAAAAGGCAATACACAATCATGAACACCCATCCTAGTGCTTTAAATAGCAATTACAAACTTCTTGGTCACCAATATGCACCCCTGTATTACCATTTACTTACCCTTTTTCCTATTGTTAATATTAATATCATCAAGGCTTTCATGGGGCATGTTTGAGCTCTGAGTCTCAGAGGCTCCATGTCTCCCCTAATGGAAGCTGTTATCAGCATTCTCATCTAACAAACAAGGAAATCAAAGCAGGCATTGGAAGCCAAAGAGACTTGCCCAAGGTCATCTTGCTGACAATAGGCAGAGATGGGAGTACAGCTAAAAGCTTCTCTTGCACCCCAGCACAGGAAGAGCCAAAAATTATCTTCTCATGCCACATATACCAGTTCTTGCATTTGTTTCTACTGAGTCTACAGTAATTAGTACACAAACACCAGATCACAGGTGTTTGGACCCTGCGCTCAAAACAATGGCCAGTGACAAAAATCTTACTGACCAAAGTGCATTTGGAGCCCTGCCTCTTCTTTCATTGCTTACCAGTTTCTTGCAACTCTCATCAACAAAGCATATCTGGTAACCGATCTGTGCAGAAAACCCTGCTGCTCATCTTTACATACTGGATTGTTTAACCAAAGGACGACACTGCTGAACACCTTCTGAGCCCTCAGTGCCCACCTGGGTAAAACAAGCACACTAAGCACTGTGCTGACCAAAACACAAGGTGGGCAACAACCTCCCGGAATCACCTGTTATTTTCTTTCGTTCTTTCGCTGCTCTCCTGTGCAGGCAGCCCCGCCTGACTCCAGAGGCTCAGCAGTGCGGACAGCTGAGAACAGACTGGAAGCTCGGGGACGTGCCCGGCCGCACACACGGGCTGGGGGAGCGCACGGGGACCCGCACAGCGCTGTGCTGACAGCGCGGCACAAAGTCCTGCTCGGGGCGCTGATGTCACCGGGCCGGAATGCCGCTGTTATCGTGTGCGTATATACACATACATACATACATACATACATACATACGTACATATACACATATACATATACACACATATACATAGTAGGTAGTGTGTATCTATCCATCTATCTAGATAGATAGATATAGTGTGCACAACGGTTAGGTGTGTATCATACGGCCATGAAGACATTGTATACACAACACTATTATTATTTACAAGCTCAGACTCGCTGTGTTTTCCACACGCTTTTCAAGGTGCACTTACACGAGCACCCCCAAGATCCGCACCGCCTCAGCATACCGCAGGCGGGGGCGGGACAACCGGACAAGAGGCCGCCGGAGCGGGGATGTCCGTGTCCCTCCCGCAGCCCCCGGCCCCGGCAGCCGCCCCACGCCCCCGGCACGGCCCCACCGCGCCCGGCGCCCCCATCCCCGAGCAGGCGTCCCGGGGCGGCGGCTGCTCCTCACCTGGTGGCAGAGGATGGTCCGCTGGACCAGGCGGGCGTAGCCGTCCAGGCGCACCCCCGAGTTGCTGCGGCTCCTCATGGCCCCACGGCGGGCCCGGCTGCCCGGCCCGGCCGCTCTCGGAGCGGCGGTACCCGGAGATGGCGGCGGCCTCTCCCCGCCCTCACGGCGGAGCGGGGCGGGGCAGCAGCGGCCTCCGCCCTCAGGCACCGCGGGGACACCGGGACAGCCCCGCACAGGACCGAGCGGAGGAGGGGCCGCCTGGCGTGACAAAAGCCCGGCTGCGTTTGTAAAAAAGTGTCAGTTTTACAGAACCTCTTCGTAAATTCGTAAAATAAAGCTGAGAATACGAGAATACTTGCTGGAAGCTTTTCTTTCCCCCAGCCTTAAAAAACCCCCCACCGTTTTGAGATCTGATCGAATGAAAGCGCGACACAGATGTAGCAGAGTAGCTGAAGGTGTGGTATTCAATCAAAATTCGGAAACAAATTTTTTCCCATTGTCTTTTTTTTTTTTTTCAAGTGAAATTGTAGCATTAGCAGAGTTACTATTGTCACTTTTCCTTGCTGTTCTTCGTTCGTTGCCTATAGCTGACAGTCGTGGCTGAGAAGGCAGCGTTCACAGCCGCGTTGGTTCCATCGGTGGCGCTCGGACCCCACCTCTGCAGGTGCTGCACAGAAGAGCAGAGCACAGAGCTCGGAGCTTCATCACCTCCGTCTGCCAGAGCCGGGCGGTGAAACCTGCTCCGGGCCGAAACACGGACCAGCTCACGGCTCCCTGAGCTCCGCGCCAGCCTCCCCCTTCAGGACACCGCCTCTTAGAGAGACTGCACTTGGGTACCAAGTTTGCTGGGCAGGGTGCTGCCAGCTACACGGCAGATTGCTGTTTATCTTTGACTAAGCTTAAAACTTCCTTACAGGCCCCCCGAGTCAGCCTTGCAGCCACAAACTAATGCACAGCATTTTACTTGGTGCTCTGGGTGGGTGTTGCAGCTTTCCCCGAGATCTCTCTGGGTGTCCTGGCTAAACAAAGTCCAAGAGACCAAGTACCAAAAGGATACTGTAACACTCACTGTAAAAACACCCCGTAAAAACACGTTTTCAGCTAGTTTGAGGATGAGCTAAAACATTATGCTCGTGCAAGTACAAATTTTTACTACAATATGAGCATGCTATTGAGTGGCAAAGTCAAAAAGGACTCCTCTCCCCTAGGAATATATAAAATAATTTTTTTTTCAAGAATCCTAACATATTTTAGTGTGTAAAAATAAAAACAACAGGAAGACTCGGAGCAGGTCAGTGGAATATATGTACTCATAGGGAATTTAATTACTGTAGCTAAAGTCAGCTATGTGCTCTTGCTTACAGCATTCATTTGGGAGAGCTTCAGCAGTCTTGAGGCCAGGCATTACTGGACTGGATTATGTCAGGGTTTTCTCTGCTAAAATCCAGATCTGTCAGAACCATGCAAGGTAAAACACGTAGCAGAGAATCAATGCAAAAGCTGGGTCAGCTTTTTCTCCAAGAGGTGACATACAGATCCTGTAATCTGAAGAACTGTAACAGCCCAGTATAAACGACACATTTATCTAAAAGACAAAGTTTATATATTTTGTGTTGTACTTGCTGCAAATTTATTACTTTTTTTTTACAGATGAAAATATAAATATAACAACATTAAATAAATTTACAAGAACACTGCAAAGGCAATTAGCCAAATAGTTAAAGCATTCACAGAAATGTATTCCAGCTACTAGCATTCCAGGAGGGGCTTTTACCAACATGCAGCTAAAACCCTGTGGATAAACACAACAAATACTTTAAATTCTCCCCTTAAAAGCATAGTCAGAGTAATTTTGGATGGGACTGAAATAACTGAAAGAACCTGTGCTGCCCACAGAACCACAATGGGGTTTGAGCACTGCAGAGGTTCAATTGCTAACTCCAACAGAGCCCCAGATAAGAGGCATGTAACTCACACTTTTTGTTAAGGAGTGTGTTTTCAGGGCACCCAACTGAGCCCTCCTCACTGGGAAAGCAAAGCCCTTGCTCCCCATCAGCATGCACCTGCTTCATGCAGCCCTCTTTACAGGGCCTGGTACTCTGCAGTCTGGCACCAGTTTGTCCTAGTTTGCTTTAGGAGCATCTAACTTTTGCCCAAGAATGCAAATTGAAAAAGCAGTGGCCATAGCTGCACATGTGTGTGAGGAAGAAGAGGTAAGACCAGGGCTTAGGCCAATTTCTGTTCAGGAATCTTTACAATGTTGTATGGACTTTCAGCTGTTTTACATGAAGAGCCAAAATTCTTTTTTTTCCCAGTAAATATCACAAGAGGAATGCAATTTTGCTTCAGCAATTACTGAGCTAGTGCCTCAGTATTTGGTTTGCCAACTGCAAGGCAAAGTTTAAGCAGAAATACTCATTAGAATAGCTCAAGAGCTGCCCCTTAAAAAACAGCCATGCAATGAAACAAACAATTTCTCAGCTACTAAATATAGCAGCTGTCATTTATTATTTCTATTTCTTCTTCAACTTGCCTCCCCTCCCCCCCCCAAACTTCTCAACTTCCATCATTGCAAATGAAAAAGGCAGTGTCTCACCACTCAATATAAATACTGACCCTGGTGAAATCAATGGCAAAAACTGATGACTTCACTCAAGCCACCAACACAGATTAGCTGTACATAATAACCTACTGACTACTTTATTTAATGCTCCATTCATGGCACTCTACTTGAATTATACCCAATTTCTATCCCTCTATGGTGTACTAAAAGGTAGCTAAAGGTTGAAGACTGATTGTGTTTGGTATTTACAGTTCTGCATCTAGTGAATATATTCAAACTACTGTAAGTGATTCACTTACTGGACAAACTAAGTTTTGTAGCATTCTATGTCAAAGATAATTAACTAAAGAAAAATGCAAACTCACAATAAAAGTTACAAACAGAATACCAATTATTTTTCTATACATAGGTATATTTAAATTTATATTACAAGAAATAAATATAAAAGTATCATTGAGATGCTTAAAGGTTGATATTTTCTGCTTATGTACATGACTGCAGAGTTTGCTACTAAAACGTACAAAAAGTTGAAGACAGTGTAGCTAACAGTTTTAAAGTTAACATCGTTTGTATACACAAGTTGTAACTTTCTACATTTATACAGTACTACAAAGCATTATATCCACATAAACTTAATTGTAATGAAAAAAGTCTAAATAAAACTTTTGTTTAAATGTTAAAAAACCCCTCAAGAAACCCCACTCTGAAGAAGAAAAAAAATGGAAGTGTGCCAGCTGTAATCCGACATCCAAGACCTTGTCAAAATGATAGGTTCCTTTTCTTTTCTTTTTTTTTTTTTTTTTAATAATTGTCCTTGTCAATCCATTGCATGGCTGCCTTGAAGTTCCAGTACCATATATTAAATAAAACCAGTCCTTGGTCTGCTCACATTATGTAAAACTGCTAAAGTAAAACTCTACTTCACACTGTAAAACAATGTGCTGTTTAAAAGGAAATCACATTTTCTCCATAGAACTTAGGCTTCCTCTCTTTGAAGTCCTTCTGAGTGAGATTTGGCTTTCTTGGCTGCCAGTATCATCCTTGTCTTGGAATACAAGTTGTTTGCCTGAAAAGTCATGGAGACACACATCACCATTCTGTACAGTGAAACAAACACCATTCTTCTCACTGGAAAGATGGCCTGTTGAAACAAAAAAGGGCATTCCTTATCAGAAAGGTTCAGAATCAAGCCTCCCATGCTTTTTTTAGTCACTATAGGGAGTTCATACACTCTCATTTTATCCTTGCAACAATTTTAAAATGTGTATTTTTGGTAAGTATTTTGTATACATTTCTTTTCCTGTGTGAAATCCTGATATTTGAGAGATGTTAATACATTTATGCACAAGGATTCAATATTTTAAGCAATGAAGGTCACAATTCTCAAAATGTAGACTTGACTTGGAATAAGTATCACTAGATAAGATGCAAAACACTCCTCATTTTAATGATTTGCTTTAATGAGTTAAGTTTTAAAGGTGTCTCAGATGTGCCGTGCATCTGAAAGAAGAGAGTACAAGGAATTCAACTTACAGCATTTACTTCTGAAGGACAACCAGAATAAGGCCTAGGTCTGATCACAGATCAAAACCATACTTAGACTGCAGAGAATCTTACCCATTTAGGTGAATCCACAATGAACACATCTAATACCATTGCTGACTGAAGCCTTTTCCTGAAATGCTCCACAAATATTTAGTTCACTGGATAAATCTTCTGCCCCTATGTATCACATTCTAAATATTTTTAATGAGAATTTGTGGTTTTTTATTCTAAGTATTTGTGTAAACACTTCAGTTTGGACTTTTAAAAAATTTAGTTATTAATTTAAACAGTCAGCCATCACTTAAACAGGCACAAATGCAGACAGGGTAAGAAAAGCAGAAGAGCTTCGTTCATGAATTTAAATAAGAAAAAGGTTGAAATGATAGAAAATAACCATACTTGCTAAAACTGTGATTGTTGTTTAACCCCCTGCCTGCCTAACTAACACTGTTTTATCTTAGGAGTGTTCAAAATAGCTGTGCCCTAATCCTAGGGCAAAAGCAGAGAAGAAAATAAGGCTTTTCTGTGAACAAATTCTGAAGGGTGGTTTGTGTTCCTCATTGAGAAAATCTGCAAGTTCAGCCATGTGATACCTAACTGTAATTTCTGAAATATGCAAATCTGCAAGAGAAAAACTGAAAATAAGGCAATATTAGAATGCCATTAAAAAATGAAGTCCAGTAGGAAAGCAAAGTCACAGGCTATACAGACATCCCAAACTTACCACAGTAAGTCATTCAGTCCTAAATCTGGAATAGCATTTCAGTAGAAGCAGTGAAGCTAAAACAATAAAGTCTTTACAGCTTGGTATATTTATGACATAGGTCTTGATTTCTAGAATGGTTTTGGTTTTGGAAGTCACTTTTTAAAATGAAATGTTGCAATGTTATTTTCAAGTTCCAGCTTTGAGAGGAGAGCAATCAGGTGCAGTAAATTATTAGGTCCCATGTTCCTATCTAACAGCAGCCTAATACCTCTTGGAGGCATTAGCCCAGCTCTTCTGAGATACAACTGCCCCATGTTTGGAAGATTAGGTGTAAGGAATTGCCTCCAAGAGCTTTGCTGGGAGCTATCCAGTTTGGTTATAGGTTTAGCCTCTTCGTACAAAGAATTATTTAGTCAAACTATGCAGGCAAGGTATCATACAACCCTCTTGATATGAATGGAGGATGTGGTACAAGGTTCACAGCATTCAAAATAGACAATAAAATAGGAAATTTGGTGGGTCACCAGAAACATCCATGTTTGTAAGTGCACAGGAACAAGGTTTTATTAAAGTTCTTTCAGCTGCTTTTGTCTAAGAAGCTTTTGGCACAGGACAAACAGACACACTGGAAAGGTCTGATTATGTGAATATAGTAGGACAGAATTGGAGCACAGCCAACAGAATTGGCATCTCTCAATGGTTTAGATCATCAATTTAGCATCTCATTCCAAAATACCCAAAAGAACAAAACTTTTTCCAGAAAGCTGCAACAGGCTCATTCATTCGGTTGCTACAACAAACAAGTTCAATAGAACATTTCTGCTCTTTCTTTCTGTTGAGAAAAGCAGTCAAAATGCTTTTGTAGCTAGGTGTAAGCATGTCAGATGTTGCAGGGAGAGATGGCTTCCCTCATCAGAGCAATTAACATAGCAGGGAAAAAAGAGCCCTACAAGACATGCAGGCTTTTGTACCTGAAAACTTCTCTCTTTTAAAGGAAATACTTATACCTAAAAATATTGCCTCACTTTGTGTCTAATGATAGTGTCACTGGATGCTGGTTTTCAACTGATCTGTTAGATAAAAATTATGCTAATTATTGCATTATGTGGTATCCAAACAGGGAGATTTTTACAAAGGGATGTGAAAAAAAAACCCAACTTCAATTTAGAAAGCGTACAGGGCATGTCCAAATGCCATCTCCTCAAGTGTTGTGATTTCTTTGCAATATGCAGTTACACTCAAAGGAACAGTATGAGTAATATGAGTTACACTCAAAGGAACAGTAACCTCTAAAAAACATACAAATTATTTTACTCCGTATATCTGAGAAGTTATCTGCTGATAGAATCTTATTGATTATGTGCTGTCTTCTGACAGCATAGGCCAAGAAATGAGGACAACACAGCCTCTCCAAGCATGTTCAACAACTTCATAATAAACATTCTAGTTGATGACATGACTTAGCCTCAGCTCTTGATCAGTTGGGAAAAATACCTCAGGCACACAGGAGTAATGTCTTCTGAGTTTTGCTTGACTTAGGGTTTTATACATTAGAGATTTATAAGTTATTTTTCTGTTTGAAAAATTAATTGTCTTTACTGAGAGTTCATATCAGCACCATGACACGTGCCCTGTAAGAGTGTGAAGAACTAGATTATGTTCACTGAAAAAAGTCAGTTTATAATAAGTATTTTCAATGGTGATTCATATTTAGCTTTCTCAACAGACAAGCTACAGCAAATTGCAAGTGAAACTGAGTGCAGTGCTACTGCATTTCAACTCCTCAGGAAGAGCAGAGGGCAGCAGTGCAGAGGACAGTACAAAGTTAGAACAGGAAGGATGGAGAATTTTACTTCTGAAGATATACTATTTTGCATTATACTTACCATTTCCATTTGCATGGACTGAATAATCGTTATTCATTAGCAGTGTTGTAGAGTTAGTGGAGTTACTGTTTGATTGTAAGGAGTTGGAAGAACTGGATACTCCTTGATTTACAGTCTGCTTCTTTAAACCATTTGTAGCAGTTCTACTCCAGTCTAAAATAGGAAATAATACAACTCACACAAGCACTATATAAAAATATAGTTAATAATGCAACTGAATTGATACAAAACCAAGGATTTACACGCTTCTTACAGTATTCTAGACAGAATTATATTGTAAGAATTTAATGAGTCTTGATGTTTAAAATTATTTAAATCTAGTTCCTTTTCTCTAGTCCCTTTTTAAAATACAAGCAGCCAACTGTCATAGTTTTGCAACTGCAGACCACATCAGAAAAATAACTGAAGTGCAGTTGATTCTTTAAGTGTAGAAAAATACATAGCTTTACAAGAGGACAACTACTTAGTAACAAAATAGCATAAAGTAATTCCTGTCTTTTTTGGTTTAAACCATGCTTCCCTTTGTTTTTGTGGAAATAACAGGTAAAACTATGGCTGACCCACAAGCTGGAACAAATCTTACCGTTTCTAACTGACCAAAAGTCTTCTGCAAAGACATGCCTTTACCCTGCAGTGGAAGAGGTCATCTCTTAGCAGTTAGCAGCTTAAGGCAGCAGCATGTAAACATGCAAGTGCTGCATCAGCTACCACCTTCAAAAAGTATAATTTTGGAGGTTTACTGTATCTTATATAATAAACTAGAACTGCAACTGCAGCAACATGATCAATTGGTTTTTTGGGGAGGTTTTTTGTGGTTTTGGTTTTTTTTTGTAATTATTACAAAATACCAGGAACTTAACACTAAATATAAGAATTGGGAAGCTAAAAAAAAATTAATATTTACCAGAGTTTTCAGCCAGCCTGAATTTCCCACAACAAAGATATCTTCTCCACTGTTTACGGACATTCTCCTTTGTTACACAATAGAAGATGAAAATGAAGAACCCTGCAAAACAATAACATAAAAGATTGTTGCAGAATTCACTTTTACTACTTCCTAATGAACAATGTTTTGGTTTTCTTTAATTTCTTTTACATTTCTAATAAAAAGTAACGACACCTTTCTTTTCTGAAAAAGTTTACAACTCTGAACGTTGCAGAGCACTTTTTCCTTACATAGATTAGAGGAATCATACACACAATAGAAAAAACAACAAATACAACAAAATGCACTAAGGGCATAAAGTTTCCTTTTATCAAATAAAAAGGGAAAAAATCTATTGATCTTGAAATATGCTTAATGCTTTTGAAAAAGAATTCAAAGCAATGTCAAAGAGAGGGTGTGATACCACGCTCTCAGACTAAGAAGCTTTTCTAGCACATTGTGTGACACTGTTACATCTTTTACTAGCAGCTAACCTGTTACCACCAATGCTAGAAAATTTTGAGCACTCATCCAAAGAAAATAACTCATATCTAAAATAATAATAAATGGTACCTCCTTTACTACAATTTCAAACATTTACTAGAAGGGATGGTGCCCATCCCATCCCCTACCAGTGCCACCTTACAGTGTCTTTGTCTACTTCTCATTTGCTACTAACTGACACAGGGGGGCATCCAACTTCCCCTGCTTAAAAGTTCATCACAATTGCCCCTCTGTAAGGGAAAGTGGCACTCAATCTTTACACAGTTTCCAATCTGCAATGGGAAACAGTTGCATTAGGTTTAGAATGAATAGTAAATAATAGTAAGTCAACACAGCAAATACGGGAAAGTGTATGTATACACTGAACAGCAATTTTCACTGCTTTAGTCTCTCTGGGAAACCATCCAATCAGTCATCTAAGTGCCATTTAAGCAGAAGTTTGGATCCAAACTTCAGAAGGACAATTCAGGTATATTGGAGGACAGCTACAATCCCTCCTGTTTATATAAAAGTCAATGTGGCATCTCTGCTTTTGGATATGTCCAGCAGCACCCACCATTGCAAAACTTTATGTTTTCATACCTACTTCTCATATATTCTTAAGTACTCTATAGGCCATACTTAAGAGTTGGGTCACTAATTTTCAAATGTTTCAGCCTTGCATGTCTCAATGAGCCTTTGCTGAATGTCCAACCTCCCCCAGAAGCCTTAGGGGAACTGAAGAAATGCTACTCTTTTCACTACATGAACTACATTATAACATGAACACTTAAAGTAACTGAGTATTCAAAATTCATCTGTTTGTTAGTGGAAACACAGCCACTTCCAGGAATATCTGTTTTGCATACACTTTTTAAATGACAATATTTATACCATACCTATATAAATAGTATCTAGTTTTTCTGTACCTTATCATAACAAAACTGCAACTTAAGGTTACTGTAAAGCAGTATCATCTCATCTCTAATACAATTAACATGCTACTGCACATATCAAATTTAAATTTTTATTGCTGAATCAAGAAAATGATGTTTCAAAATGTTTGGTTTGTTATATTATAGACAGGGAGATGTAATGCAGAGGACAAACTTACCTTGCAAAGTGTTGAAAATAGTAAAGAGGTAAGTAAATACCTCATTTACTGTGAAGAAAGCAAACCCCCAAGTAATTCCCAACAAGAATGTGAGGCCAGCAACGCTCCTAAGGTCTTGGATACTGGTTTTCCTTTGAGCACCGAGTTGTTTTTTCTTTTTGATACGACAGAGCTGGATCAGCACAACAATGAACATGCTGATATTGATCAGGAATATCAGGCAGAAGTATCCCACAGCAGTAATATAGAAGACAATTCTATTTTTGATCCAGCAGCTAGAACAGAAGAGCAGTCTGTCAACCATTAGCAGAAACAGAAACTAAGTAAAATAAACATGAGACAAACTTGTAGTTTCTTGCATGAAAAGCATTTTTGCCTTTTACAAAAGAAGTCTGGGATTTTGGCCAAAGGATATGAGCCGTCATAAAGGCAATAACCCTAAAACATGAGATACTGTAGAGTTGTACTATTTCAAAGCACTACAATTGCTTTCTTGCCTTTCCCCCCCTTTACTTTAAAGAAAAGCAATTTGTAGGACCTCCCTCCACTCCCCACCCTCACCGCCCCCAGAGCTCCTCCCTTTCACTCACAATTCATCAGGTCCGTTTATGGAAACCTTTCCTGTGGTTATAAGACCATAATTATCTGGTGATACTGCCAACACAATGGACACAACTATTGCTGGTAACCCTAAAAGATTATGAGAAAACACATACATTAAAATCCTAACAGAGACAGTATTACGAGGACTTGAAATTATTACATTTTGCTACAAAATCTACATATTGTTTCTGAAATTTGGCAGTTGAATTCTGCTGACTACTAGCTGTCTGAAAAATTGCAGCATTCAAACTGCTTAGGAGCACAACTTGCAAAGAAACAAGAGGAGTCTGTCACAGCCAGCTCCAAAACTTTCTGAATAAACCAACAAATACCATTAGTCTTCAAAGTGCTTCAAAATATCTTTTACAGCACAACCTATTTTCATTCTTACATATGTTTTAAGAAACAAATAGGAGATGAAAATCAGGCCCAGAATCTCTTCATCCTCTATCCAGTTAGATCTGGTTTTGCTACTTTTTGTTAGCAACAGTGCTATTCCAGAAATAGATCTACTTATTGGCATTTATTCTCAAAATAATGGAAGCATGCACATTCAAAATTGGTTCTAAGGAAAATTCATTATCACTTTGAATTGCAGAAACTTCAGTTTTGCAGCTGGGGGCACTCTACGCCTCCAAAAGGTGGAACACGTAACATTTAATGATTGCCTAATTTTAATTTTTGACCTGTATCACATTCACTGAAATACTTGATAAGAAGAATTATCTATTTAGCATAAAAAAGGGAAAAAAAAGATACATACCCCAACCAACAAGACAAAATTTAAGAATGTATTTCCGTACATAGGTGTTAAAGACTTTCACAAGGGCCAGATACATGTGGAAAGCTTCTAGGCCCATCCAGGTAAAGGAAACCAAGAGGAAATAGTGAAGAAATACTGCAACTGCAATGCATAGGCCTCGTGTATCATACAGTGCAATCCATGAGTCAAGCAGAAAAACTAAGTTGAGTAGAAGTAATGCAGCACACAGCTGAATAAGTATTTTGGAGGGGTAGTCTCTCCGAATTTTCCTAAAAAAAAAAAAAAAGAAAAGAACATTCATGGGATGACATCAGCTGTCCATGGATTCCTGGCTTACTCCCTCTCTTGCAGTCCTTGGCTTTCACAAATGCCAAGGGAAAAAAACCAAATTTTCATTCATATACAATGCTGCATGTGTTGCATTTATACATGGAGAGAAAAATTTACAACATACTTCCTAATTAACAGTCTGTATATATAAAGTTTTTTAGAGAAGGTTACATAAATACAAACAATCTTGGAGTCAAAGTGCTTAGTACCATGATTATTTTTTTCCATTTTATGTTGGATTTCTTGTTACATTGCTACCCAAACCCAATAGATTCTGTCTTTATTGCTAAACTAGATCAAGCTTTTGACTGGGCATCTAAAGCCTTGATAGAGGCAAGTTCCAGTATTAGAATAATGAGAGAATAAAGAAAGAATACAAATGCTTTTAAAAATGCTAAAATTCTGTACTGCTTTTTTGTGTATTGTATCTTAAATACATTCCTTCACACTTCTATTATGATAATCCATTATAAAATACTTCAGAGTGGTACTTCAATTCTTACTGCCTATAGCATCATGACAATTCACCTGTTGATGAGATAAAAATTTCTGAAGACAGAATCAACATCTTCCTGGTGAACTGGCCAAATCTGTGCATTATTTGTGGAGACAGAATCCATAACTATTGAAAAGGATTTCTCAGTGGAGACTACAAACAATCACAATTGAAGAATAATGGGGGCTCAGCCGAATGGGTACTTACTCAAAGGCTATGTAGGTCACAAGAGTAACAGAAAGAAAAATTGCAGAGAGGCCACATCCTATATACGATATAAAAGTCAGTACCAATTCTTGTGTGGGATCCAGAGGAGTATTTCCATACAAGTCCTAAAACAGAAACAGAAGTTATTTTCAGAGAACAGGTTTATTTAATGGAAAAATATAAAGAAAAATTTTAAAAATCAAAACACACCTTTCCCTCTACACTTACAAATAAAGGACTCCACTCCTTTCATCATGGCTCTTATAAAAGGTTAGATGAAACAAAAAGCCAATCTAGTCTTGTAAAGAGCAGGGAGGTGGGACTCTGTGATCCTTATGGGTACCTTCCAACTTGAGATATTATTTTATAATTCTATGACCCTAATTGTGAAACCCCATTTGATTAAAAATCTGTTTTAAATTTGATTTCCTAAATTTTATTTACAGTATAAACAGCTGCCTGCACTGCAGCACTTAAAGAATTTTTTTTCCTCCAGTGGAACCCATGGACTCCCATTCAATAAGGAGTTTAAGCATGTGCCTAAATGCATGGCTACCTGTAGTAACACTAAAGTGAATAGAACCTGAGTATTATTTATTAGCTTGTATGGGCTTATTGGGTCTTCACTTGCTTAAGACAACTCAAGGTTAAATGTGTTCTTGAACAAGGGTAAGATTGCATAATTCTTAAAATAATTACCATCAAAACTGCAAAACTTGTGAGATGGTTGCATGAACAGACTGTTTCATTTACTCTACTTTCTTTGACTGTGCAGCCTTCGTATGACCAGCCTCCATGTCCACCTGTTAAAAAAAGCATCTTTGTTATTCAAAAAAGGTTTCAATTATATTAACATGAATTAAAATAGCTAAAAGAGCATAGCATCTTGGGAGATCTCAAGTACTTACCATTTTTATTGAAGTCCCAAAAAACACATCTAACTGTTGAATTATCCTGTTTAGGAGTATAAACAAGAAAAAAAACAAGTTACTAAACTGTGAGTTTAGGATCAAATGATTTATGAATGATCTACAAAATTCAGGGAAGACTAAACACTGTATACAGCAAATATGCCTCTTCTGTGTGAACATGAAATAAATTTAGGTGCATAAAAGGATTAAAAACTGCGTGCAAAAATATGCTGAACAGATTTGAAGTCACCAGACAGGAGCTAGCTCTTGTGCTCATGCAAAGATTCTGTTCCTAAGTAGAACCTCTTGAATGCTCTTTCAATGTCTTCCCACACCATACAAATTCTTGGGATTTCTCTTCTTTCCAGACTTTGTAACTTTTGAAGTCATGATCACACAGAAAAGGAAAAACCTTTTCATTTGCAAGTATTTGATCACTTCCTACTATCACAATGTTAAACATTTACACATAGATTTCCTCGCACACATGCAAATTCTATAAATACCAGCAGCAGTACACTATATTGCTATAAATACTAATACTTCTACAGTTATATCTCAAAACTTATTATTATGTCAAAACAAGTAAAGACACCACTAAGCCAGCTCCTGAAAAAGCTTCAGGTGAATTAGTGGAATCCCCACATTCTTCAGTTTATAATAATTGAATATTTAAAATTCTCTTAAGATATGAGATAGAAGACTTTAATCCTTGATGCTCCTTTCAGAAATAGATGGTGTGTATGAATGCTAATACTTCCTGATGATACAATCCTGTGTTTCAGTTCCCCTAAGAAAACAGATTCATATTATTTTCTGGCCATACAACACCCACAAATGTCATGACTACAGCATCTACCACAGCAACCCACACTTTCAGTGTTCCCTCTAAGAGCTTATATAGAATAAAACAGAAGAGGAAGTAAGAAAGATAAAAGTGGAATGAATTTGTGATAGAGCAAAATTACCTTACACTACTTGAGAACCAAAATTTATACCAGTGGCAAATAAGCAAACAGGAGTGATTTTTAATGTCTGGGTGGAGATGAAATGTCCACACTAGTAAAGCAGAACAAGCTGACCTGTATTCTTAGTCAATGTTTCCACTACAACAACTTCAGTAAAGGCAACAAAACTGTACTTTAAGTCTGCCAAAATGGAAATTTTACCTGATTAGGCTTGATATTCTGCAAAATGACAGTAACATTTGTTGTTAAGTTACTAATAGTGAGGTTAGCAACACTTGATGATATAACACTGCTGATTAAAGATGCATTCTTCAAGGACAGATCCTGGAATGAGAAAAAAACTCCAGACTTTAAAATCTTAAAGGAAATAATACTAGAATGCAGCACTGGACATTAGAATACTAGAATGTGGAGCAAGCACTGGACAAAAGTAATTATTTTTTAAGTCAGAAGTTTTAAAATACGTTTTATTCATATTTTGCTCTAAGCTTGAATTTAAAATCCTTATGAATAGTGGGAAAAAAAAATACCTGGAACACAGTGGTCTTTTTAAAGAAGTTGAATATAATTCTAGAAGCCAAGTCCAATTCTTCAGTGCGTACATTTTTCAGCAATGATGGAGGAAGTGTAATTGATCCAAGATTATTTAAATTCTGAATTGGCTGAACTCCTAGAGAGATCTGAAAAATAAACACCAGGATTATGCTTTGTTTCAGTCTCCAAATAAATAAGTTATGACTTATTTTCAGTTTAAAACTTCAAAATGAATACCTCATTAATTAATGTCACAAACTCACTGCTGCTCTCATTCCTCTCCCACTCCAATGCATAATTAGCACTTATAGGACTGAAAAGGATGCCATTTCAGGTCTGCCTACCACTGAAAATAATCTGGCTTTAACAATTTCCCTACAGGGACATAACACACCACTCTGTGTTATGTTTTGTATTGATCTGGAAAAGGTGAGGAGCAAAAACTCTGTGTAGCTGTAATTGTGTAGGGAGATCAACAGCATGAAAGCCTGCAAAGAATTTTTATACCCTGTAGGGAGTATGTCAGAATTCAGAAAAAGTGAAAACAGCCATTATTTGTCAATACATTTCTATGTTCAGGAGGTTAAGTTTATATTCTTAGATAAGAACATAAACCCTAACTTTTTGATCATCTGGCAAAAATTACAAAAGTAAACTGGATAAGCTACAATTCAGGTACCTCAAGAGCTCAGTGATCTTATACTGTACAAAAAGAGATCTGAACTTTCACCCATTTTATGTGCTGCACATTTTATTTACTGTGCTTACAGGCCAGGGAGCTTTGTTTAGTACAGAATCTCTGAACATTCCTGTTGTACATTAGTCCTTTACATACAAATATTATCACCTCAGAGTTCCTGGGAGATGGGAAACATTAGTAGTACTGCAGAAAGAAATTCTCTGAGTATTGAAAGAATGGCTGTAATTAGAGTAACAGTGTGAACTCCCCAAAGTGCCCTAACAATGTGATTTAACTCATCTGCTTAGACCAGCTCACTCTAAATGTTGTTGATCATGCATCCCCTAAAAATTTTTGAGCATGAACACCAGTATATACCTATCCATAAGTTACATATATGAATTACTTTACTAACATATTATGTAAGTTATAAAATATTTTTTTAAAAATTAAGGAGATTAAAAAATACTTCTAAAAATGTATTTTTTTATTTATTATAAAATATAAATATAAATGCATTTTCCTGCACTGCACTGGACTGTCGTGTGCACACCCTGGGGTACTCCAACCCCACTTTGGAGATCACTAGTGTAGACAACCATCAAAGAAATCCTGAGTCAATTCCACAAAAGCACTCCTGTTGCTCTAGTTTGAGGTAGATGATACTTATTGAAAATTCTCAGTGTTTCATTGCCAATGCCATGAAATAAAAAATCATTCCTTAGCAAATATCTGTATGTCAGCACTAGCATCTCCTAATCATCTCACATTCATGCACTATATATATTGCTAAGAAATAGAAAAGAACTCAAATCTTAAACATTTATATAATTTTCAGTAACACAGAAAAGTTCCAGTACTACATATGGCTTACGATACATTAAGCTATTTTCTTCTCTGAGGAGGCAGAATGTGTCAAAATTGGTCCAAAACTTTCCATCTCTCCTTGCTTAAGCCTCCAAGGCTGGTATTGTCCATTATTTTCTCTGTCAGGAGGGAGGTTTTGAATGAGATAAAGGGGATCCAACCAAACTTTCTAAGCACTTCTTTCTTGGTGAGATGCCATTAGTGACAAATGTTCTGAGCATCATTATCCAAGCAACATACATAATAGTTCTTTTCTGGAGCCCTCTACAATTATTTCCTTCTAACAGATGAAGCCATCTGGCAACACTCCTTGACAAATTTCAGCACTGTCATGGTGGTTGAATAAATGATTCATAATTCAGGGGGCTTGAGGCAAAGTTATTCTGCCAAGCACTTTGTCCATTCTGGTGTTCTAGCTGTACCCTCTCCAACAACTTATTAGTTCTGCCAGTTTCTGCTAAGTCGGCTCTCTTTTACACCTATTTACACAGTTGAAAATTAAAGGAAAAACTGGAAGGGCTTAAAAAAAGTCTGAAACTAACATGAACTAAAGATCCTGACACTGACAAACACATATTCCTATAAATATAAAACCGTAAACACTTTAAAATAAATGTTTGACAATTTGTAGGTATTGTAAGTATTTTGTAACCTGGAGATCAGCTGACTCCTGGACAGCAAAAGACATTTCGTTGGAGCGGATTCTGTTGGTTTGGACAACTGCCAGAGCCAAGGAAGGGGAGACAAATTTAGCAGATGATGTTGATAAGTTTAGTTTTAAGCCAATATAGTCCACCAGCTTTATAATTCTGTTAAGAAAAAGCAGACTTAGTATTACCAAGCACATACATCCAAAATTCTCAAGCAGGTTATGATTATGGAGCAGTAATCTGAGTATAATGCAAAATGATCACTTATTATGGTGTCAACAAAAATACCCCAGCATTTTCCATGGCATTATATTATAGTAAAGCTGGTAACATTACAATGATAGTCCTTCCATTTTGAATAACTACATAAAAGAACAAGAAATATTCTTCTGAATTGTGATTATGAAAAAGTGAAACTTGCTGAAGCCAATTTTTCAAGACAGTAATACAACACTCCTGTAATCTATTGTCAAATTATTTACCTGTTAGAAATTCGTGGTGGCAATGGCTGAGAAGCAGTGAGGATAGTGCTCACCTCACCAACCATCCTTTCTACATCTTTTGGCTCTATTTTTCCAGCTGCTAAATCATTTTCTATTTTGGACACGATTTGCTCAGCTGTGGCGATACTAATGGTGGTGTGCACAGAAGTTATATTTGTGGTAGCTGAAAGGGTTTTTCCTGTGACAAATAAAAGTTAAACATTGTGTTCAACAAATGATGTAAGCTTGGAGAAGCAGAAAAATTAAATAGTTCTCTTGATTAAAAAATTGTATCACTACTCAAAAGGGTTCTCAACAAGTCACGTAATTTCTCCCTGTCAGCTACTTTGCAGACAGTGGTAATTTAAATCTCATGAAAACATAAAGCAAGATTTCAAACTGACAACATGAAATTAATGTTCTATTGATTTCAAAGTTCCTCATATCAGACCATTAACATATTAAATATATTTAATATATTAAATAACCTATTATTTTGAATTTTTAGCCACTGAATGCCTCAATGTAGAGTAAAATCAACATAGTGTCAGCAATTTGAAAAGAAGCTTGTGTAGAATTTTCATAAGAAAATACATAGCCCCTAAGAATATGCCCAGTCAATAACAATATTTTAAGGACGATCCAACATTACTGTACAGTATTTTAAATATTAGGTTAGTTTTTAAAAAAAAATCTACCTTGCTCTCTGACTTAATTTTTTCTGTCCAAAAGACATTTGTTCTAATGGGAATTGAGCACTGTACCTACCTATGACAGTTACAAACAACAGTGTAGGGTGAGCAGTAGGGTGAGCTATCACTCACCATGTCCAAAGGCATCAGAAGTTATTTTAAACTACATCAAGTGAAAGTTGTCTCAGGGTTTTCACACAGAACAGAATCACAGAACCATTTAGGTTGAAAAAGACCTCTAAGATCAAGTCCAGCCTCTGACTAAACATCACCTTGTAAACTAGATCACAGCACTGAGTGCTATTCCAGTTGTTTCTTGAACATCTCCAGTGATGGTGACTCCACCACATCCCTGGGCAGCCCATTCCAATGCTTAACAACCCTTCCAGAGAAGAAATTCTTCCTGATGTCCAACAACCTCCATGACACAGCTTGTGGCCATTGACTCCTACCCTGTCACTGGTTGCCTGGGAGAAGAGGCTGACCCCCAGCTGGCTACAATCTCCTTTCAGGGAGTTGTACAATAAGGCCAATTCTGAGACTCCTCCAGGCCCTTTTCCAGCTCCCTTGCCCTTCTCTGGACTCACTCCAGCACCTCAATGTCCTTCTTGTAGTGAGGGGTCCAGAAATGGACACGAGGTGTGAGGTGTGGCCTCACCAGGGCTGACTACAGAGGACAAACACTGCCCTGGTCACACTATTGCTGACACAGGCCAGGATGCCACTGGCATTCTCGGCCTTCTGGGCACACCTGGCTCATGCTCAGCCACTGTCAGCCAGCACTACCAGGTCCTTTTCCTTGGGGCAGCTTTCAGACACTACTCCCCAAGCCTGGACTCTTCCCCAGGGTTGCTGTGACCCAAGTGCAGGACCCAGAACTTGGCCTTGTTGAGCCTTTCATACAGTTGGCCTCAGCCCATCAATCCAGCCTGTCCAGATCCCTCTGTAGAGCCTTCTTACCTTCCAGCATATCAACACTATATGGCATTCAAACAAAAATAATTATTTACTTTTCATATTTACCTGTGTTCCCATGGACGTCAGCAGTAGAATGAGGACGAGAAGCTGAGACAGAACGGTTGACAGGACTAGCAGTAGGGGTCAAAGATATTGTGAAAGGAGTAAGGGGAACAATAGGTACTGTACTGACATTTTTGTGAGCTGATATAGGTTGGTTTGAAGCAGGGGGAATTTGTGCAACAGAATCGGTGATTGCCTCAAAGGGGCGATTTAAAATTGCAAGTTTGTGAGGCTTAGAAGAAGAAAGAGAAGGATGTTTAGTGTAACCTACAGAAGGAGAAAGTATTGTAACAGTCTTGTTTAGGTGTGAGGCATCAGATTTAATTGAGAAAGCAGTATTAGTGATAGATTTTGTTGCAGGTATGGGAACAGTGATGGATTTGTTGGAAGTTGTAGAAGAAAAAGTTGGCATGGTAGGCTGAGCAAGAGACTCGGAAGAGGAGCGTGCAGTGGTAACACTGGTGGAAGGCATAGAGTTTTCAGAGAGAGGGCTTGTAAGGGGAGATGTGGAAAGAGTTCCAGAAAAATAAATTTCTGTGTATGGTGGGATCAGTGGTCTAAGTGTGGAGCTTTGTTTAGCAGAAAGCATAGTGGGGGAAATAAAAGAATTAGATTTGAGGAAAGTCTTTTTAGGGAGAGAAGGAGAATGAGGGGAAGGAACCCATATAAAATGAGGTGGCACTTGTATAGTACTGTAAAAGAAAAAAAGGTACAAAAATCCAGGTTAAGTTTACCATTTTTTCTATTTTAAAGAAAACAAGTTATAATAGAGGAATATATATAAAAATTGTATGGACGTACTAATAATAATGTATATTTCAAAATCAATCAGATTGGATGTTTCATGCTCTAATACTTAGAAGGTTCTTACATTCTCTATTGCTGTAGTTGTTAACTAGCAAGTCTATAAACAAATACTACTACTGCCTTTGCTGCCTGCTCTGAGGGTGAGCTGTTGTTGAACACAAAAGCTAGATGCATCACAGAAAAAAATAAAAAAAGGGACAAGAAGGGAGGGAAGGGAAAGAGGCTGGAAAGAGGAAGGAGTTACACTGGAAAATGCCCGTCAGCTTTTTCTTGTGGAGTCCTTTCTGACTATTACACTGAAGCATGGAAGTTGACTCTAGCCATGTATTAGGAAATTTAGGAAATAAGCAAATCAAATTTTGTATTTATACTTACTACATTCGTAGTTCTTCAGCAGTCAAGGAACAGTACTTCAGTGATGAACAGCAGCACTGATCTGAGATGACAAAGAAGCATTATCCTTAAGCATAACAACTGCTAATACCATTAAGTAAAATATTTAACCATGTGTATAATGTCTTTAAACAATAGTATAAAAAATACTGCATAATTTATTTTGAAGTTTGTTCTCAAATTAGTTTTGCAAAACAACAGAACTCTTGACCAGTCAGAATATTGCCATACTGCCAGATTTTTGTTCAATGCCTGACAAGTTCAGATTTCTCTTTTTTTTTTTTTTTAATTTTAAACAAACCAAAATGCAACACAACAGCTTTTGAAACAGAGACAAATGGTATGAGCCAGTACTCCATCCTGTCACAATATCACTAACAAAGGTTGGCTACTTAACAACCCTTTCAATTGAGATTGTCATTTCAGCAAGACATTTATGTTCTCATCTTAATTTACACCTAATCCTTTCAAAGTATGCTCTATTAAAGTAGCTGGCAATTTTATACTACAATGTTTTAAAAAGTTATTTCTATCACATACACCCCCAAAAATCAGAAGGCTCCATTTTTATGCATTTATATTGCTCAAAACCAAAAATATTTTGATCCAATGGTAACTGTCTTGTCTTTTTAGCTACTTGAAGACCACGTCTTTACATAAAATTGTGATGAGACTGTATTTAAAGCACAACTTACCAAGTTGACTTATTTTTGCTTTTTGTGTTAAACTGCTTATATTCTCTCTCTCAGCCAGCTTCATTATGAAATTGCAATGTGTACTAAAAGAGAAAAAAAAAGCCTAAGACTCAAGAAGCAGAGCTGCCTCATCTTTCTAACAGAAGTAACACCAAATGCTAAATTAAAGCATATTAGTACAAATGCTAAGTGTGAAAGCACATTATTCCTAGGCTCTGTCAGGTTTGGGCACATTATTAATGCACATAAACCACTATGCCAGGCTGATTAAAAGCACAAGAATCATTTTATGGCACTTATTGTCCCTTCTCTCTACTGTGTCAGTTCTTAAATGGAGTCCTTCCTGATCAGTGTTGGTCATTAAAGAGTTGATAATTTTGTAAGGATAACAATGTAATCTCCGCTGTTGGTGTAAATATGCCAGTGTTTATGAAAGCTTCACCAGCAGAGGAAGCCAGCATTCTCTCTTGACTTTAGAGAGAACTTCAGTGACCCATTCCAGCATGTAACTCCATCTTTACAACTAGTTCGAGGACTTGAAGCCCTGCCTAAACTAGGGAACCTCCATGAAATCTTTTATATTCAGCAAATGCAAACATAGAGATGAATGAAATGGTTTCTTTCCAGCTCATAAGAATTAAAAGATTACTCTAGCAACTGCCAGTATATCCCATGAAGGGGTGATCTGACTACTTTCTATTTTATTTGAGGGTTTTGGACTTTTCTTTCATCCTAATCCAGGAAAATAAAGTCCAGATTCAAGTATTTGGGGAAATCAAGTTTCATTTTGTTTTAGAATACAGCGTTTCCAAGCTGATAATTTTAAAGAATGATCTAATGGTGAGTAGCAATTAAACTGAGATATCATCTACTTTTTAGGGTTTCTAGGATCACCTCTCTGGAGCAGCTTTGCCATTCTGATCATCCATGGTTTCCAGACTCTGAATTGTTTATTTCCTCAGGCTCCCCCTACCCCAAGGATGGTTGGTTCCCCAAGCTGAAGAACAGCAACTTGGGATGCCTCAAGTAAATCCCTCATAAAGGTTGCAGTGCATTCACAGGTTCTGGAACCCTGATGCTCTCAGTTACATGACTCAGGTAATATCAAGATGCAGAAGAAATATGGCAGGGAAGCCTGAGCTTCAGCAGAAGACTAATGAGAAGCAACACATTTGGGTTAAATGAAACCAGCAAATTCTAAAAGGCTTTTTCAAAATCACTAATGCCAGGACAATAATCAGAAATGAGAATTTCTTTGTTAACCTATACATATTTCTCCAGCCTGTTTCTTGAACTTCTGAACTTCCTAGAGAGTTTGTCGTTTTCTTCTGCTAAAGAGCTATGCATACTTCACATATCACAAGACGATATATGAGCTTTTAAATATTTTTTCTTTAAAAATTTAAAAACAAACCTCTGGTTTTCTGCACTGCATTCCATAACAGAGGACTGTAATGACAAATGAAAACAGAAAAAAAAAAGGTTTATAAGGAGAAATCAGGACTGATGCTTTATCAGAAGTAAGTTGGAAAAAAGTTTTCCAGAGAGTAACAACAATCAATAATCTTACCTCACTTACTGCTTGCAAGGTTTTGTTGAACTCTGAAATGCTTTAAAATAAAATATTACTGTTAGGGAGGATTTTTAGTTATGTTTCTAAAAACAATTACAACAATTTAATTTAAAAAACAATTACAGAGAAAAAAACATTTTTCCAGTTAATCAATGATTTTTTAAAGTCAGGCAGTTGTACTACTGTAAAACCTCCAGCATTAAACATTTTAAGAGCTGGCTTTTATTAGTCACTACACAAACCAAATTTAAACCTCTGTCATCACATTTGAACATCAACCCATTGTAAAGGTTATTTAAAAGAGCAGAAGATAAATCTTAATGTTGCCTTTTGCCAAGCATTACTTGGAACACAATTCTAAATTTATACTCAAAACCACAGAAATAGAATGAGTAAGAAATACAGATTTCTTCTATAAACAAAATTTCTTGGCCAACCACATCTTTTGGTTTTCAGGGTAAGTTTGGGAAATATTCACTCATTCAAACCTCTCCTTAAAAAGACTGGGAAAGAAAAAATGATACCAAAATAAAACCACAGATATGACTTCAAGAATATTTATTAAAGAACATGCAGCTACGAAAGTTCTCTTCATCATTTCCTTCTAGATAAACTGAATCCTTAAATTATAACAAACATTTGGTGCACCATTTTTTAAAAGAAACTCCAGTGGTACATAAACTAATTAAGAGTATTCTAACCAGTATGAACTTTATGTTAAAGAGCAAGAACTTAGAACTTGTGAAATTTTTAGTGTGCAGGAATAACACAAAGCCCACTCAACACATGGAAGGTCTCACTTCATCTTTTTCAAATATAATAAAGATTTCAATTCTTATTCAGAATTACTCACCTCAGTTCTTGTGGGGTATGTGCTGGAATTTCAATGAATTTTTTTAGTTGATTGTGGGTGGTTATGTTATTAATCTGTTAGGAAAAAAGATCCCACAGCTAAGTACAACCAGTAATTTTTAGCCTTAAAAGAAAATTGTTCATTTCACACATTTTAATAGGCTGAAATTACAAAGATAAGAAGCATGTTTTCTCATGAATACACTGCAACAAGTATTTACCACGACATTGTTGTCACAATTTATTGAAGGAATTGTTGATCTAGTATAGATCACACCCCAAAATCTTTGTGAAAGATAGGGACAAAAGGACAGTAAACTCCTCATGTCTTATGCTGGAAAAAGGAGTTTGGCTTAGTTTGCAACAAAGACAGCTTACTCCAGACACTGAATGGATTTTCTAACTCTAAGTGCAACAACGGGGCAAGCTTCATAAATGACATAAATAACAGATGACAGAATACTGGCAGTGAGAAGTCAAGAACTGTAGTGAAAGACATGATAAAACTGAGCTAAACAAGTAAGACCTAGCATTAGGGTCTGGGGATACACTGAGGTTTACCTAAGAGCCCTTTCTATAGATGTATTCTTTGTATTCTTATAGGGATTAAGCATTCCTGGTTATTTTTACATTTTGTGCAAACAGAAAGGGCCATGAGGAAAAACATCATCTAACATACATGGCATTGACTTCCCCTAAGAAATATTCTTCTAAAAAGCAAGAGTTTCAAGAGATGGAACCAGTTTTACCAGAAGCTGTAGGTGTAATGTTGCCATGCCAGGCCAGTTCCAGTAGGCATTATCACCACTGAAACACAACAGAATGTAGAGGTGGCTTTTGCCAGGGGCATATCCCTGCCCAAACCTGATGCTCCATGTGCAGCAGCTCTTCTCTGTGCTAACATTGCTGAGTGCTCTCATGCTTTCAGGGATTGGCATGTGAAACCTCAGGCTGAGGGCAGACAGGGATGTGTAGGATAAAGACACAAGGTCCTTCGTTTTTCCTCCCCTCAGTTTCCATCTGTACCAACTAAAAATTCTCATCCTCATAGTATTACCTTGATACTGGGTCATCTATATGGTCCTTGCCATGCATGACACTGTCATCTTAAACCTCTCTTGTGTTGTATAAATGGACACACTCATGTCACATAAGCCTATTGCAAAATTATTAACTCAGTAACCACAAGCCAAAAACCAGAATGATCATGCAAAAGCATAATTGAAAAAGTACACAAAAAGCCACAGCCATATGAAAATCTCAGTATGAATTATTCAAGGATATAATCCAACTTTAATTGTACCCAAATAGTTGCCATCTAGTGATGCTCATTTTCCAAAGGCAAGTACCTAAAGTAATCTCCAGAGGAAGATCTTGTGTGTCTAAATGTATATTCTTGAGATTACCCAGGGCTTCTCCCTTCTTTCAGTGGCTATGTAGAGAATACAGGTCCTTTTTGCTGCAAAGCAGCTGTTTAAAACAGAGCTGTTCCATTCACTGCAAATAGTATCTTGTACTGCAAACACAGCAAGAATCATACTACTTATTTAAAGTGTAGACAAAGAAATTCACTTCAACCTTCCTTACCATAAAGTTTTAAAAGAAAGTATACTTACTATTTCTACATTTAGTGATGCATTACTTTCTTCACTTGCCCGAAGTTTCACCTTGCCCACATAGAAAACTAAAATCAAAAGTAAAAAAGTTAGGAAATCAATGCTAAAACACACAATGTAAAATTTTTTGAGAATTGCAAAACTTACTGTCTTGTGTTTCGATACAAGAGAAATAAGAACACTTGCACTAGCTTATCTACTTTTGCAAATTTTCCTCCATCTTTTCACCTATTTCAACAAATGAACTAGTCCAACAGCTTCATTATTTTCCATATATTCCTTCCAGGTAATCTTTTCCCAAAACATAAAAACTGCACTTCATATTACTATAAATAGATCTCCTTAGCTTACTTGTTTCTTGGATTTTTTTTCACATTCTTATGTGCAATGGTGTGCTATTGATGAGAAACCAAAGATCAAGAGTACAACAGTCTAAACACTTCTTAATCTCCCCACCTTTAATATTTTTTGAATTAATATAAAATCTCTCTAAATTTACAAGGAAATTTATTACAGAACTAGCTTTTACATGGCAAGTAAACATTGCTTCATTACTCAGTGTATAAAATAGTTGGATAATATTTTATGTAAAAAAACAGAAAAGAAAACCACTAACCTGAATAATTACAGGCACGTGTTATGTTGCATACAATGGTTTCTCCTGCTATAGATTTGTTGGGGGAAAGAAACAAACAACTACTGATTAAAAAACTTAAACCTAAATATAATCACACAATATAATTCAATATAAGTATTTACAATCATTCCAGTGTTTGAAATTTATTTTCTGGAAGTACTTGACATATTTTCTAGGCTTCAACTCTCTAAGCACTTACCATGACATTTTCCAAGACTTAGTATTCAGAAATATTCTGTCTTTGATTAATTAATGTTGAATAATTTTCTGCAACAGTTTTGACAGAAGACTTATATGCAAGGGGTCACAATTTTTTTAAAAAAAATTTAAATAGAAATGGAAACCAGCATAAAATTAATAAGCTCTTTAATTATCACATAATTCAATCACTAGACAGCTTTATCTGCTTCTGAGGCCCCTACAATGGCTTCATATGATAGCACAAAGCTAAAACTGCTCTACCTGATGGAATTCAAGCTATGATGACAGCAACCATGTACACTCTTATCTAGCAGAACATGCCTTCATTTAGTTACTTTTGGCTGCTCCATATTTTCCATATTTTTAATACAACCTACACTGCTGAGAAATAACACTGATCCTAAATTAGGGTACTGTAAACAGACCACTCTGTTGTATAATTTCAAAATAAAGCACTGGAAAGATATTTGCATCCAAGACAAAACACCTACACTTGTTCATTAAAACAACTTCTCTCACTTAAGCAGATGGACTGGCCTCCATTAACAGAAAAAAAAACCCAAATTCTATTTTTTCTGCTGTTATCATTAGTTAGTACCAAATGAGAAGGGAATTTTTTCACCCTCCCTGTGTTGCAAACATTTGACTGCAAAAGTTTGCTGCTTTTATCACTATCAATAAATAAGCCACCAGAGGTTACAGACTGTAAGCTGGTGGCAATATTCAAATTGTCAGAAAAAAAAATTCACACAGCAGTTTAGAATCAAATAAATTTAATGGTTGTACTTGATTATCTCAGAGGTATTTTCCAACCTTAACAATTCTATGATCCTAAATTTGATTTCCATTTCGTTGGCAGTGAAATAGTTACAAGACTTGTATACTGCTTTTTTTAAACAATCCTTAAAAAGTAAAGTGCTCATAAATAACTGATAAACAACAATCAAATGTCAATATAAAAAATTGTCAAAATTATTTACTACACAGATAACACCTTATAAAAACCCAACACAAAATCTGAAAATGCCACAAATTATTGACATCAGCTCCTTTTTCCATACAAAGTACCCATTTGTGTGACCCCCAGTCTTAAGATCTCTGCATGCCACCAAAATGCACAAAAATAGATTAGCAGTGTGGAGGATAAAACACTGATCAAAGATCACTAAGGCTTCCAGTCCCCTGAAAGCATCAGATAACACAGCTGCAATGTTTCTGCAAGTCATGTTCACACAGTCAAATTATCTTTGCCATTAAGGCTCCAAGGCAGTTCTTCTTCCACTTGCATTAACTCAGGGCAAACCCACTGTAAGTGGGGCTACTGAGCTTCTATGTGGATAATTAAAAAATAACATTCAGTCTATTCCTAGTCCTACTGGGCCTGCCCTGAGGTCAAATACCATGACTGTATTCAGTTTGCACCAATCTCCTAAAAGGCAGGAAGATTTTTTTAAGCAAGCATGGTCCCTGAGATTGTGATTCTTACATTTTTGTGGTAAACTACTGCTCTGACTTAGAAAATAACCAAACTCTTCTATATGCAGCCATTTAGAAGAGGCACAAACACTGCCTTCAACCAGACATTAATGTGAGGTAAGGCAGACTGTTAACATGACAAACCACAATACCAAGTAAAAAGCATACTAAAAACATTTGGGAGCAAACTTCCTGAATTCACACACACTTAAAATTTGAGACTGAGATGCACAAAAATGTTATCAGTGGATCAGTGGTGACAGATGAATCCTACCTGGTGTGATGGTGGAGTAGTAATAATCTGTTGTTGTAAGGGCTTCTGTTACCAAAAAAAAAAAAAAAAAGTCAAGAGTTTTTCACATTTTAACTTTAAAAAAACCCATGCAATACATATATACATATCACAAAAACAAACTCTTATTTCTATTTCAGACTCTGTCTTTCCAGGAAAGGTGTAAACACCTGACATTTTTTAAGAAAATGAAGTTACTTTCAGTGAGGGAAATGCAAAAGCAGCAAGTGGAGTAAGACCCACCCAATTAAGTGTTTGTATCCCCATCCGAGCCAGTGACTCCTGGCACCCAGTTGTTCAGAGGAGAAAGTGTTGCTTTTAAGGTGATTCCTATTTATCCTATTCTACATGGGCACTTCAGCATAGGAGGAATCCTGTTCTAAAAATGTGGTTTTCAATCAACAATGAAGAACAGCAGGATGTCCAGGTGCTATAAATGCATGGAGGAACTCATATGGATATGGAATGAAACTACTCCTTGTTTCAAATAGGAAAATCAGGAAAGGAAGGGGTAACAAGTTCTTCTGATTGAGTCTTTTCTGATCCTATTTAACAACTCCTTCCAAGTACATATGTAAGTGTCTTCAAGGAATGATCTGCCCTGTTTGGGTTTTGGTAAGCAATACAATATTTTGAATGAAAAAGAAAGGTTTACAACTCAGTTAAATGCACCTCAGCTGTAATCACGCAGACTTAAAATAGAAATTGCAGATAAATACAAATTTTAAAAACATGAAAGAAAATAATGTGGAATAAACAAATCCTAGTTACTAAAAAAATAACAACAAAAAAAGCAACAAACATGAATGCAACTAACACCTGCCTTGAAATCTTACTCTCTTCATGCAAATTCTCACCTGTACTTTGTGTAGTCTCCTCTGAAGACATATCTGAAATAGAGGAATTCAGAACAGTAAAATCTATTAAAAAATAAAACAAGAAAAGCCCAAAAGCCTAAATCCAGCAAAGTCTAAATAAGAGAAACATTAATAATATCTTGTCTGAAGAATTAATAGGATAGATGATAAAAGTAACAATAGAGAATTCAAGGGGAAAAAAGAAGAAAAAATTGCTCTAAGAAAGTATTCTACTTCTATGAATTTTTGAGAAAAAAGATCAAGTCTGCAAGATTTGAACAGAAACTGAATATTATTCATCTAAATTTTGTCTTAAGAACAACTGCAAAGCTTGTTAGGAGTGTTCACATTATTTCAATACTAATAATTGAAATAATGTTCATGTTCATTCAAATAATCTGGGTATCTGAATACAGCCAGCTGGGAATAAAATTTTCCTCAAATAAATTCCTTTTACTGGTTTCATTCTTTCAGAAGATGCAGATGAATTTCTGCATATCCAACTGCAATAACTGCTTAACCTCAAGTACCTTTTCCTGCATGAACTCACAACATTCATAAGCAGAGATGACTCACTGGGTTTGGCAAACAGTGTCTCCAAAAACCTGGTTTTGTCAATAACCATAGATAAATAAAGTAATGATGCAAAGCTTTTTTCAGCTGCATCAAAAGGAGAAAAAAAAATAAATCAAATTACGACAATAGATGAAAATTTAAAGGGCTGTGCTTAGTCAGAATATTTTAGGTGTCAGCACAGGAATACAAAGGGGTTAGAAGACCACTTTATATCGCTTCAATACGACAACTTAATGATTTTTTTAAATGGACCAGAGGAGATCCACAACAAAAGAAGAACTTTTCTGAGGCAACTAACAAGTAGTCAAAATATGAGCAGAATGAAAACTAAGTGCTGGTTTCACCTGTATTACTTGGCCTAGTGTATACCACACAAATATTGAATGTGATGCAGTTGTTAAAGACAAATCATTCCCAAAGAGAGACTATATCTGTAAAATAACAAGATTATGTGTGTTTGCATGTGTATTATTTCTTTTATCCAGAGCACTAACTCTATGTCAGTATACATTAAGCAAGAAAGGAACTGGCTTTCACACAGGTTATTTCTGTGCATCTCATTCTTAATTTTTTAAAATGCTTTCATAGATGATGCTTATCACCTCTGGTTCCAGAAGTTGTTAGAGCCTCTGGTGTGTGTGTAGTGTAATGCACTGCATGAAATGCCACCTGCTAGGGTGAGAGGAGATGTAAAGGAGGTCTCACTGCAGTGTTCCTCCTCTGCCATCTCTGCAAACTCTTCACTGTTTGATCCTACCTTCATTACAATGTAGAACAAAACAAGTAATTTAAAATGAAAATATTTTAATTTTGGAACTCTATTTCATCACAACCTTTCTGCGCTACCTCAAATAAAAGCAGATTTCATTTACCTAAGAGGGTATAACAAAAATTGGAAAAATCAGTAAAGTCCTGATTTTCTTACCAAAACTTGTTGTTGCAGCTGATTCTTCAGAATCTGTGAATTTTATATCAGATAAAAAAAAAAAAGACCATTATGAAGTTTCAGACACATACATTATCATCCTCAGCAGGCTTTTCTTATATTATCAAAAGTTTACTGCATTCACCAGAAGAGGGCAACACCTGCTCTTTCACAACAACACTTCCAGGTTGTCAAAAAAGGCAGATGAAACAATCTCCGGTTAAAAAAAAACCTCACAATTTTATGCACTCAAACAGAATTCGATGCAGGACATTTTTAATTTTTTTTGGGAAATACTGGACAGTTTAATTTGTATAATGTTGCCAAACCACAACTGTATGATGTTAAAGACCCAAGATATGTGCCACACTAGCCTGAAAGCCACAGGCTTATCCTGAGTGTCTTGCTAATTCTGGGAATGGGAATAAACATACACAGCAAGATGGCTCTAGCTGGGTATGAAGAACTATTCTCAGACTTTTTATAATAACAATGAGACTTGCCACTTAAAATTTATCCCATTCATATGGATTCTCTTTTCTATCCTGCAAAAAGCAGTGATAAAAAAAACCCAACTAATTAATTTCAAGTTTGAATCTCTGATTTGAACAGGAACCAGCCAACTATTTATATAACAAACACTAGCTATCAGATTTTTATATTGTTACAGTCAGTATTTTGATCAAAAAGAAATTAGGAAATTTGATATCTTGTTCACATAGCAACTTTAAAGTTGTCCTTTTCAGTCACTGGGTGGTTTTTGATACTGTCAGAGACAAGTCAAGTTACAGGTCACAGTTATCACAGAAATATAATCTAAAGAACAGCTGGATGCAAACATGAAGCACTATTTAAAAATATATTTAAGGTGTTTCAACATCTCTCAAAGGCCAAAAGTCATCTTATATGTTACTTACAGTACACAAATTTTACTGTTAAGCTTTTCCTACTGCTGCAGAAGACTTATATCAGAGATACCAGAAGTCCCTGAAGAAAACTAGATTTTTTAAAATTAAAAATAGAAAACAAGAATTTTCTGAAATGCTAAACATTCGTGAATTCATTGCTCCAGTAAAACTATTTTGCTTGCCTTACTGAAAACTGGTAATAGCTTCTTTACAAAGGATAAATGTGAATACAATTTCTGTAATGAAGGGAGAATCAGAATCATCTCAGTGACTTCATTTTCATTTTCTCTGGAAAATTACTGATGCTATTTTCACCACAAAATTAGCTAAGAAGACACAAGGATGATATGGAATATTAATTTGCTAATGTTTGCATATGCTTAACGATTTCCAAGAATTAAAAAGTATCAGCAGCAGCAATCGTACTCTACACTTTCCAAAACAGAAGAACAATGGGGTAAAATCCCACAGAACCCCAACATACCTGTCATTCTTCTGCTAGGCAGTGTAGCAGTAGTTTCAACTGCAAAATAAGAAGAATTTTTTAGGAGCAGAAGATTTTGTATGTATTTGTACACATG
Organism: Zonotrichia leucophrys gambelii; assembly: GCF_028769735.1. Taxonomy (NCBI): domain Eukaryota; kingdom Metazoa; phylum Chordata; class Aves; order Passeriformes; family Passerellidae; genus Zonotrichia; species Zonotrichia leucophrys. The sequence goes on along the minus strand of NC_088169.1, from coordinate 16,478,013 downwards.
CATACACAAACTTTTTAAAACACAACCATTTTAGATGTGGTATTCACCTCATTTCAAAATGGTTTGCAAAACTACTTTGCATCCATTGAGAAATATGTGTCAAGACTTTTTGAAAGCTGGAAGTTGAACACTTTTGAGTTCAGTTTTTTCCTCAGCTCAACTTTTTTTATACTTATGGAAGATACAGATCAGGCCATAAGCTTTGCCACTTCCATTGCCAGTGTCTTCAGAAGCCTATTGAGCACATTTGCTTGAGTGAAGATGAAGAGGACTAAAATAGCATCGGCTAAAAATGTAACATCATGATGTGCATGCACATCATATATAAATACTCATGTGCCCAAAGTTGCACCACCAAAGAGCATCTACACAGTGAAAGATCAGGCTGCCAGAAAGGAAGCAGCTCAGGTGGATGGGGGCTGGGATGAAAAGGTGGGCTATTTCCAGCTCAATGGGCCCACCAAACATGTCCCCAGGGACACCCAGGGAGAGATGCAACACACAGATGGGTTCTTGATCCATCAACTCTTGTTTGATCCAAGGGGTGGATGTGACACTTGAAGCCATGACACTCATGAATGTGAAACATGATGTCATCAAGTGAGCCAAGTGACTAAAGCCTCCCTGGAATAAAGATAGTGGCTGGGCTATAAGTGAGGAGCAGATCAATTAAACCACACCACTGCAGGGAACCTGCCACCAAGGCAAGGGCTATGTGATTCCTGTGGTGGAGGAGAAGTGGCAGACAGCTCCAAATATTCCCTGCAGCCTGTCACTGCTCAAAACACCATTCTGGACCTTGAAAAAGAAGTAGCAACACAGCATCACCTACACTTAATGCACTGTTACCTATTTCAGCACCTTTAATAGGTGAGACCCTGTCTGGGCAAGGAGGAAGAAAAGCTCCTCTCAAGTCACTGAACTCAGTGGGACACTAAGCACAGAGGGTAGCAGAAGAAGAGAGAGGTTCTCTCCAAATTGCAGGAGTAGGTGGGACAGTTTCTCCACAGGTAATGCCTTGATATCTGGCAAGTCCATCACTGCCATCACTGCCCATCACACTGGTGGGCACTAAACTGTGCCACACAGCCCACGTGCAACTGGCACTCCCCAGATCCTTGGAGTCATCCCTGCTGTCCATGTTGCTGTAGATTACCTCCACCACTGCTAATGCCCTCAGATACTGACACCTTCCTTCTGCCATCAGTGGTCAGTGCTGGTGCACTTGCACCTGCAGTCAACACAACCATCCTCAAACTCTGAATCTAGTCATGCAACTGAAATCTCTGTGGGACCTCCAGTAACAAATCACTTGGAGATGACACACAGGAAAGTGCCCCGAGGGAACAAATTCCTAGGGAGCAAGGTATGCAGGACAATTTGGGCAGGTGCTAGAGCAGTATTCACCTCTGATGGCATGGGAGTTTGCACCCAAACAGCCAAGGATTCCTGGTGAGAAGGAAGACCACTTGCAGGAGGGATGTCTTGCTTACACCAAAGACAGGGACTTTAGGCACTGTGTTGGGTCCTGGCATACACATACCAGGCCTGTGTCCCACACTCTGGAAGGGGCAATAGGATCTCTGGATGGAAGGAAAAACAAATGGATGCTGCAGCAGAATCAGAGATACAGCCCTAACCATAACAGTCTAGGGGGAGCTATGGAAGTGGAGGATGACCCAGTTAGGGAAGGAGGAAGAAGATCCTCTGGAGGTGATGTAGGAAGACAACTCAGAAGAGGCAGCCTGTTCATAAGAGCAGGAGAAGCAAATGACAGAAATCATAAATGAGACAGAAACTAACCAGTCCCTATTGCTGAGCAAGGTGTGAGATGCACAAAGCAGACAGCTGCAGCCAGGTAAGCAGATTGCTGCCTGGCTACCACAGTGCTGGGATACTGGGACCAATGGCCTGAAGTCAGAGACAACGTGAGAACTTGACAAGATGAAAAAAGTCAGTTCAATTTTGTTGAATGTCATACAGTGCATGAAGCTAAAAGCAGCAACTCTAAAAAACATGGCAGGATGAATACATGGAAATTGAATTAATTGCACTACAATTTTTTAGGAGTTTTCCATGAAACTTAGTTTTAGTTAATTTACATCCTGGGTAGAAATTTTCTTATGCAGAAGAAAGAGACAGAGAAGCAAAATTCTTAGTAAAATAATACATAATGATTAGGTTAAAGTATAAGTAAAAATTCACACCTTTATACATATCAACCTACTGAATTTAAACTCCTTCAGTAAAGATAAAACAAAGTTACATCAAACATCTCTTTTGAGACAACCAGGATTCTGCCTACAGAGAAGTAAAATTGCTCTTTTTCACAACTAGAACTGTGTGAACTTGATAACTCATGAAAATCTAGATATAACCCTAATTTTTATTGTACTTTTTCAGAAAATTAGGACTTCTCATTATATAGTAAGTCCAGATAAAAAACATATTCACATATTCCTGTAAGGTAAGTGTTCTAGAGCTCTTATGTACAAGTGTTGTTACTTTAACATTGTCAAGTGATTGCAAATTACAGATTCTATAAAATTATTTTCTTAGCACCTACTGTAGGCTTGGGGAAGACCCCTAACACAACACCAAGACAATACCAAGTTTAATATGCAGAACTGAACCAGTGGTCAGATAAAACTATTCAGTATTGTTCAAATAGTAAATAACTTTTTCAGGTAGAATTGTGTGAATAAAGATAATTGACTGAACTTCTGGTTTGAGAAGCAAGTATCCTTCCACAGGTGGGCAATCTGATTTTGCTACCACAGAAAGTAAATTCTATCTCCAAAAGTCAGTAAATTCTATCTCCAAAAGTACCTGTTATGAGTCCTGTCTTAATCAGTGCAAAAGCCCTTATCTCCAAAAAAAGCTCTTAAGGAAATTAAATTCTCAAAAGGAACCCACCTGAATATGCAGCCTCAGAGCAAACACCACCACACTGCTTCTTCTACCCATTTAAAAAATAAAATCTGTACAAGGAATCTAACTTTAAGACTTCTCACAAACTCTTGTGGAGTCAGTGGAGACAGTCCTGCTGTATACAAGGTGTCTTTTGCATCTTCCATATCCCTTCAACCACCTTGTGAATTTTTGAGAATATAAGTAGTACCCTGAGGTAGGTACAAAAATTGTTCATTAACAATTTGGTTTTGCAAGTCAGTAAAATGACAGTGAGCTGTAAAAATGCCAAATGCTTTTTTTAATAGCACATCTAGCAGCACAGGGAGTAAAACAAGCTAAACACAAGCCATGAACATAGAGCTGGCAAATGCAGCAACTGATGATGGCATGCATCATCTGAGAGGCACTTTTTTATGTCTAACCATGACTTCTCTTACAGCACAACAGTCATATGCCTACAGTTGCCAGAAATTATCCATGAGTATGAGACTTGTCAAGGCTTGGGTACGGACTTATCAAGGTCATTAACCAAGTCTTTAATCAGAATCACCTTAGCATACAGAAAGGAGGAAGGAGGAAAGACTTCTACATAAATTTATTTGTTAACCCTCCTCCTTTGTTAAGAACAAGAAAAAAAAGTGAATAGATTTATTTAGAGAAGGATTAGAGTTCAATCCAAAATATCCCTAAAGTTGGCATGTAAAAATGAAAGTAAAGTAACTCAAGATGTGTTAGTTACAAGCTAACAGAAAATTTATTGCCCTTAGGTTGTTTACTATTGATAAGAGCATGAAAATCCTTATATATATGAAACTTCCATTTATTTGCTTTATGGATTTTATTTGCAACACTGTTAGTTTAGGATCACCAAATCAATATAACTAACATATCCTGTTCCAAAACAAAGGATTACACATTGTAATAATACTTAACTACCTTTTCCCTAATAGAAAACACTCCTAAAGATTCAAACAGTAATTAAATAGACAGTGTTACTCCTTGCTTTTGTTGCAAGGTAGATAGAACAGGCCCCCACAAGGAATGTTTGGTTTCTTTTTGAGGGAAAAGGCAACTTGATTAAATGAGATAAGCACCGATTCTGTTACTAACATGCATCATTAGAAACAAAAGCAGCAAGTCCTTTACTGTCTCCATATCACTTTGTACTGTTCTGACACAAATAGCAAGCTAAGCCACGACCTGGGAATCCCATCTGTGTTCCACAGGTATGAAACTGGTTTAACAGCTCTCACCACAGCTGCAAAAATTGTGGCAACCTTCATTTCCCAGTGACTTCACCTGACAGTGGGAAGCAGTGTAACTTCAGCAGCTCCAGACTGGCAGGAGACCAAACCTACTACCAGTACTTAAGGTTAGGTGTGCAAGCTGATGTAGCTCTGAGAGAGATCAGTACCTGGCCCTGTCTGAAAAAATAGCCTTGTGCTTACAGCATTCCTATGCATGACAGCTTTTAATTCTCAGGCTACTGGATCTTTTAGGGTGGAATGGTCTCCACATGTCCTGCTGAAGCTGTTTCACCAAGCAAAGCAGAATTCATTGAAAAATGAATTCAGTGAAAGGGAAAGAAAGGCAGAAGGAGGCTCTGTAACACAGTGATCAAGATGGGACAGATGGTTCTGGTGCTTACAGCAAAAGCACTGTGACTCAAAGTGTATCATTTGCTCAGTAGCTCAGGCACAGGGCACAGCCCTTAAAGCATGAAAGGGGTACAGTGTTCTATCTCCAAGTGTGATAATCGAAACTGGTCCTTTTCTTCAATCTATCTTTAATCTAACTTATAAGCAGTATACCCTTTCTTAAATTTTTTGGAATTGCAACACCGTTTCTGATTCACCTGTCTTTGGGCAACCCAGTCTGTAAGAAGCAGTTCAGTTTTTCCAGGGTGGAGAAGTGAGAAGCAGCTGGAACCTGGCTGCTGATAACAATTTGGTGCAAGAACGACAGTACTGGCAGCAGTTCCCTGTCCGCCTGTCTCAAGGGAATAGTGCTGCTGCTGACTAATGCTGTTCCACCTAACACTTCATTATCTCCTTTAAATCTTTGCAGAAAGCATCCTTTGAGCAAGCCCAAGACTGGGCAAGCAACTATTGGGCTTTCTTTGGAGGAGAAAGGGTCTGAAATTTAGTGAACTGGAGTCTCCCCCTGCCCAGCCTGTGCCACCGATGAGGAGGGGCAGAGTGAAGGCTGTGCCAGCTGGCCTCTGCCTCAGGAAACGTGGGAGAGAATGCAGGGGCAGCTCCAGACACCAAACGGGCACTGAACACTAAGGAGCAGCAACAGCCCTGCCAATCCATAGTGGCACAACAGCATTCCTGGCAGAGAAACATACATTCCCGGACTTATATGTGTAGGGCCTAGAGGAGAGTGACTAAAATTTTACTTATATTAATTGAAAAGCATGCCAGAGATGAAAACAGTTTGTATTAGTACCCTGGCCTCTTTGTTCAAAGAACAAGTAGTCTTGACTATGTTCACCTCTCACAAACAGATAACAGCAAATGGAAGAATCCCAAGGGACACCTTGGTGGCTATGTAATTTGGTCTCCTGAAGCCACAGCACTTGGCTGTCACCACAGAATGACATGAGACAACCATGACTGTATATTGCTGCTAAGATCAGTTTTGACTTACACATAAAAATAAAAATACAAGAAAATTTATAAATGCCAATTTTCTAAATAAGAAATTAAAGCACACTTACAGTGCTGAAAGTTTTTTCACCAAAAATTCAACTGAGTCAGTCAGCAGAATTGATTTGCATGAAGAATTCCCACCAGAAAGGCCAAAGCCAATCTTTTAGTTCCAAATATCTATATAGATATCTAGTATCACTTTCTGGGTTATGTAGTTACAAGCATTTAAGACTTAAAATGTCAGTTCCACATTGCAATTTCTAAGTCTATACAGATCCTCTGCTAGACATTTTTACAGGCACCAGTTAACCTGTTTTTACAGCAGTTACCAGGACTGTGCAGCAGCCACTGCACTCTGTTTGCATTCAGAGAAATGAAGATGCCCAGCACTAATGCATTTTACAAGACTTGCTCATGAACAAAACTGGGTAGCTTAAACAGCAAAATTTCAAAAGGGTGCTGTTCTAAAACCCAATTACTTGCAGAAACAGGCGCTGAAAATATGACATTCAATTCTCCTGTTCAAATTAAATCCATATTTTCCATGAAGAGATTGGGTCCTTTTAACATTTGACAAGTCTTTCAGCCGAATAAATGTTCTGCCAAATGAACCATTCTGTCACACAAGGCATTAATAACAATAACACATAAAAAACCTCCACAAGTTTACAGTTGTTAGTTAGTTGTACACTGGAAACTTCAGCCTACTTGACTTTCTATGCAAGGTAGATTTTGAGGCACATTGGATATAAATTCATAGGATAAAACTTAAGTGCAATCTTAGTTTTATGTTTTGGTGTCCTTCGTGACACCTTGTATCTGCTCTGACCCCCTGAGGTGGCACCATGGAAGAAAGGACGAATTATCACTGGCCACTAGACAGAAACAAATGCCAGAACTTTTTCACATCAGGCTCAGTCACTTGGGCCAGTTCATTTTAGTATCCTTAATAGAAAATTTGGGCTCAGTATTTTTAACTCAGCTTTGATGTTTCACTGCTTATAAGAAATTAAGTTATAAATAAAGCTTTTATCTGTTTGTGGAAAGCTGTACATTAGATACTGAGGTGAATCAATTTACCACTTCTCTGGAAGGCTGATTTCCAAAAAATCACTTTGTTTGGTATCACAAGAGAAGGAGGGAATGAGAGCAAAGAAAGGGAAGGTCAAACATGCATTCTGTTAATATGTACAAAGAAAAGTGGCACATGACTCATCAAAAAGGCACTCCAGAGTTAGGTATTTTTTCCCATCACATTTCCTTCAAGAGCTTCTAGGTTTCCTTCAAGGTTTCTTTAGTATTCTGTCCTTACAGTTCTAGGAGGAAAAAATGGCATTGGAGCAAATAATTTGCCTTTTCATCTTCTGCTTTCATGATCCACTCAGTAAACGTGATAATACAGCCCAAGGTTTGGTACCCAAGAGACTGGGATGCAGACTGGATGAGGGACAGCTGCATTTCCTCTTCTTCCCTAAGGGTGTAGTCCTGACACTCCACCCTCCCTTCCAGGAACGGTGATCCTGTCATCAGATCGGCACACAGTTGGGAAATCTTTAAATGGGATTGCATGAGCCTAATACCTACCTTCCACTCTCCACATCTGCAAACTAGAACAAAAGCCCAAACTGAAGTTTTTCTCTTCCTTGAGAATGCAGAAGCAAAATAGTCACAGCGGGCAGGGCACTGGTCAGTTCCCATTTCTGCCATCAGCATTAAATTGCTCTGTACCCAGAAGTGTGGAAACCCCCTCCAGCAACACCTATAGCAGGCTCAGCAATATTGAAAGTCAAAAGAGTATGTGAAAAAGAGAAGGCAACATCTTAATCTTGAAGTTTGGACAGTTTAGAGAAATCAAAAATGCCACAATATACCCACTGATTTTTAATTAGGATAAAAAGCAACCAAAAGCAACAGGCTAAAAGTTACAGCACCAATATCACAATGAGACAGCAGTGACACTATTTACAGTTATGTCGCAGATCATCTATTTTATTTATTCATTGAAATTTGGTAAAGATAGCCCATCATACCTGTGCTCCTTGCATAAATGCACAGCATGACAGTTTGGATATTTGTATTTGGATAAAGAAAGTTACTGTTTAATGTATAACTGAAATGATTAATGTTTAAACAGTGCATTTCACTGTGAAGTTACTATTAAAGGCAACTTAAAAATATTATACGTAAAAATGAAAACAGAAGAGCTGGTACTTACAGGTGATTAGAGTTTATTTTCAAGGATTGAGCACTTGAAACTCATTTATTTTCTTGTGTGTTTGTTCTCTTAAATTACCCCAAACTTTAGATTACTTAGTAGACTTTTTTCTTGGATTATACAGAGTGATATCATTGTCCACATTAAAGTATGTAGCTACAGAGGAATCATTCATCAGGGAACAATATGAAATTTTCCAAGGTTAGAATATGGAATAGTAAGTACATCTTTCTTCACTTAGGCATTTTTAAATACCAGGAGGTGATCTGTAAAGTGAGAGACATTCAACCTGCACTGTTCTCTCTATATCACAACTGTTATGGTACTTCTGACTCTTAGCAAGAGGGGAATTATCAAAGGAACATGAAGAATGTACGTGGAAGGCCAGTGACACACCAAGTGCACGACCTCCTTCCCTCTCTGGCCCTGCCTGCAGCACTTACACCTGCTCAGCGTGCAGTGCCCACACCGAGCAGAGAGCCAGAAGATTCTGTCACTGGAAGGAGCCAGAATCTCATCTTGAACTCAGATATAAAAGTTCACTATTGAGAACCATTAGTCCAAAAAATGTGATCAGCCTCATCACAAAGTGGGAAGCAGTCAGTTATGTCCTTTCTTGCAAATCTTCAGATGCATAAAATATGGAGCTACTGCAAAGGTAATCCCAGCCACTTCTGGGCAGTCAGCTACTTGGTTAAAGTTAAGCATACTCTTAAATGCTAAGCATGTGTGTGAATCTTACCACAATCAGGATTTTGATCCTTATTAGACCTCAAATAGTTTAAAAAAATTAATAAATTTTTGGTAATTTGAAAATTTTCACTCAAATAAATTATAAAACCTAAAGTAAAAGAATCAGAAGAGTCAACAAAAACAAAGGCAGGAAAATTGATGCTAAGTAAATCGAGACTTATTAATGGAATGGGTCACTGCTGATGAGACACCAATTAGACAATGGCTTACACTGCACAAAGGCTTTGAGTGGTTAAGCAAAGAAGAAATCAAGGAAATTACAGTAGCCTTTGACAGAACATTTTACAAATAATTGTTTTATGTAGGCACAAAATGCCAACCAGGTCACAAAAAGAATTTGTGAAACTTGTCCTGCGGCACAATTATGACTGTAATGCACCACTTCCTTTTGACCTTTTGTGCCTACAGAGGACTTTCCTAAACTTTAGCCCTTTGCCACTTACGTTCCTTGCAGATGTAAAATTAGATCCTTCTGCAGACTTACTACTTAAAGTCCTTCTGCTTTAACACAAAACAGAGAAGTTTCTCAAATCAAGTAATTTTACACAGGTGCTTAGAGGAACTTACTGAAAGAAATCAGATTGTAAGAGTAGTAGCAGCGTCAATTAAAAACAGCTGACACAGACTTTTAGACATTTCTACTGTAAAAGCTTTGTTATCTATTGACTGGTATTTGCTGAATATATGTTTTTCACAGGATGACTTGGGGGAGTAATCAGCTAAAATGCATCTATTATGGAAGGGAGGCAAATAAACTGTAAAAAAATTCCAGCAAGCATCTCTTTGAAAAGCTGTTAATGTCCCAAGTTATCCAGAGGAGTTAACTTACATCTGGCAGTAGAGATGATCTCTATACTGAAACAAACTTCTGTCAGCATAGTTATTAAATCTGGCTAAGCAGCAAAGCTTTGGACACCATGTATCTTACACAATCACTAGGAGAGCTCTTGCAGGTAGACAAAGGATTCTTCTACAAACCACTAAATCATGAATTCTAAAATCATTAATCAGGGATGGAGATGGGCACTGCCTCATCAAGCTGCCCTGTGATGGTCAAGGATGCTCAATATTCAGGGCAGAAATTGCTGGAAGAGAAAACAAGGAGTTTGTCCCTTCTGTGCATCGGTAAAAGACAATCAGAAGCTCCACTCTGACTGAGATTTTCCCCACTGTCCAGACAGACAAACCTCTCTCAGACTTCCTTTGTATGCCTGGTAGACAGAATGTTCCTCCTTTCAGCCTTAGGACTGTGTTCCCTCAAGCACAGCCAGACATAAGTAAAAGAAAGATCCTTTCTTCAGCTCCTTTCCCAAGTCACACAACTCAACAAAGAGGATGTGCTCCCAGCTACAGCATCAAGGCTAGCAAAGGCATTTCATTCATTACAAACCACTGCTAGCAGCCTTCTCCATGAGTCCTGGTTTGTTGGACAGATTTGTTTCTCTCCCAGAAAAAGAAATCTGGTCACATTATTTTACTGTCCTTACTAGGACACTTTGAATCAGGCAGTGGTTATAAATTACATAGATAAAAGATCTTTTTTTGAATCTGCATGAAATAAACAGGTACATTTTTTAAGGATAAAGGTGATGAAGATTAAGACTGGTGTCACATTTAAACTGAATCACTGATGCTATATTAAAATCTCTTAAGGGATAATACAATTTCCTATGATTTATAAATTGTATTCCATCAAAGCTTGATTCAAGTTTGTGTTTTTTACCAACAGATATGATAGCAAAAGCTAAAAACAGGATTATTCTCCTGCTTGAACTCAGTTTCTCTGAAAATAAAATCTTGGATTGGTTTGATTCAAAGGATTTTATGGTTCTTTTTCAGGGAAGAAGGAAAATTTGAGAAATGTGTGAGAAACCATTTGGTCATTTTAATAAAGGAGACATTACTGATAGTGATAAAGAAATTGGATCCTCCTGTAATTTTTTGCAGATGTAGACCCTACCAGCAGAAGATGGTGTAATGTGCCAGTTGAAGCACTGAAAAGTTGCCTTCATTGAAGTTTTGTCCTAACAAATGTGTAGAATGAGAACCAGCAATGCTTTCCTCTGTATTTATTCCCTGAACAGAAAACGTGTAAATTAATTATTTTAAGATGAAATTGATACATGCCCCAGTACTCCAAGGAGTTTTAGTTGCATGCATCCTGCTCTCATATTACACAAATGGTTGATAGACAGAAAAGTTGAAGCAAGTTGAAAGGCTTTAAAGGACTGATGCCATACTTTTTTGTTTGGATAAACACTAGTGAAAGCAGCAGGTCCTCACATGATCTCATCAAGAATTTGATTTTGATTTTAGAAATTATTAATAGACTGAGGCTTTGTAAAATCTGGAAGAGAAATGCTAGACACACTTAGATCAACTTTTGACTGAATTACTATTTCAAAAGCAGTGCAGGGGGACTTACCACATTGCAAAGAGTTATCCTCTTCTACTGTTGTGTTATAGATCCAATCCTCCTTTCTCCAGCGTATAACACCACTGTCCTGGCAGTCCTCAGATTGTGTTATATTTGCCTTGTCCCACATTCTGAACAGGTACAGCTCCCCAGTCATGCCCTGGCGAGGTGCTGCAGCTGTACCCTGCAGCTTTGAACAGCCAAGTAAGAACTGGCCTCTTGCAGGCAAAGAAAATTTCCCATTTAGTTTCTTGTGTAATTTTACAGTTCCATTTATGAATAACTTCACCTCCTCATTGTCACTTTTCCACTGGATACATATTTGGTTCCAAGTGTTTTTATGAAGCTTTGTTGATGTGCTTATTTGTTTTCCGAACAACCATATCTTCAATTTCCCACGATCTCCTGTAAGTCCAAGATCAAACTTATTTGCAGAGAGATTGGTGTGAAGAGTTTTTTCAGCATATACATATGCTGTCCATGGATTGTTAGAGGAATACAGCTTGAGGTGCACACAGACAAGGAATTCTCTCAAGGAATGCAGAGAAATTCTTGGTGACATACTCCAAGGATCTTCACACGCAGTCTTAAAGACGGCTTTGTACCGCCCTAGGAAATCCTCCTGATCTAAATAAAGAAAAGGCGATTTGTAAAACCTTTAGGTCTTAAAAAAGATCCTTTATATAAAAGTTATTCTTCCATATAGTATTGTTTCTAGGCATTTTCCTAGGACTTTTCAAAACAACACATTAAGAAATGATCTTGTAACCCACTCCTTTAGATTTATTTTTGTGGTAGGGAAGTGACAAATTTGGAGGCAGTCAATAAATCCTAGCTGCCCACAAAAACTTTGAAGTAAAACTTATGCACAAGAACAAGGATGACCATGTAGAATCACAGAATCATTTAGGCTGGAAAAGACTTCCAACATCATCCAATCCAACTGTCAACCCAGCGCTGCCATGTCCACCACCAAACCATGTCCCCAGGTGCCACTTCTACACATCTTTTAAGCACCTCCAGGGATGGTGACTCAACATCTTCCCTCTGCACCATGGCTCAATGCTTAGCAACCCTTTCCATAAAGAAATGTTTCCTAGTATCCAATCTAAACCTCCCCTGGTACAACCTGAGGCCACTTCCTCTTGTCCTATTGCTGGTTACTTCAGAGAAGAGACAGACCCCCATTTGGCTATAACCTCCCTTAAGGTAGGGAGCAATAAGAGTCTCCCATGAGCCTTCTTTTCTCCAGGCTAAGCAATCCCAAGTCCCTCAGTTGCTCCTCACAGGATTTGTACTCCAGAATCTTCACCATCTCCATTGCCCTCCTCTGAACATGCTCCAGCACCTCAATGTCTTTCTTGAAATGAGGGGCCCAAAACTGAACACAGGATTTGGGATACCAGGGATACCAGTGCCAAGTACTGGGACAGTCACTGCCCTGGTCATGCTGGCCACACTATTGCTGATCCAGGCCAGGATGCCATTGGCCTTCTTGGCTACCTGGCACACACTGGCTCATGTTCAGCAGCTGTTGATCAACACCTCCAGATCCTTTTCTGTAATGCAGTTTTCCAGCCACTCTTCCCCAAGCCTGTAGTACTGCAGGGGGTTGCTGTGACCCAAGCACAGGACCTGGCACTTGGCCCTGTTGAACCTCATACAACTGAGGCTTCATTCTGCTCCTCATCCCTGTCTTCCAGCTCAAGGGGCTGGGCACTCTGAGACTAAGGCAAAGAAAGCATGAAGTACACCAGCCTTTTCCTCACCCTTTGTCACCACATTTCCCCTTTAACCCAATAAAGGCTGGAGATTCTGCTTCGCCATTTTCTTGTTAAAGTATTTATACAAATATTTTTTGTTTTTATGGCAGTAGCCAGATTCAATTTTACTTGTGTTTTGGCCCTTCTGATTTTCTCACTGCCTAACCTTAAGGCATCCTTGTAGTCCTCCTGAGTTTCCTGCCCCTTCTTCCAAAGGTCATAAACTCTTCTTTCCTGAGTTCCAGCCAAAGCTCTCTGTTCAGCTAGGCTGATCATCTTCCCCACTGGCTTATCTTCTGCTGCTTTGAGCTGTTTCTGCCCCTTGGAGAATTCCTTCCTGAAGTAGAAGTCCAGCCTTCCTGGACTCCTTTGCCCTTCAGGGCTGCTTCCCAAAGGACTCCATCAACCAATCCCCTAAACATGCCAAAGTCTCCCTTCCAGAAGTCCAAGGTGGCAGTTCTGCTGAGTCCCCTCCTTAAGTCTCCAAAAATCAAAAGCTAATAATTTTGTCATTGCTGAGGCCTCCAACCATCACATCATCCATCAACCCTCTCTGTTCATAAACAACAGGTCCAGCGGGCACCTTCTCTATAAAACGAGTAGTTCCAGACAATGCCTCAAACACTGAAACTTGATTGTAACTGCTCAATTCTTGTAGGTGCCTCATTTCTTTCATTGTCCCAGTACAAGAAAGGACAGACTTTTGTGGTTGTAGATGTGAACTCTTTGGAGATCACTCTTATTTTGTGGAAAGATGCACACTTCAATTGCATAATCATTATCATGGCTGCTTGCTTTATGGTGTACACAGCAGCAACAAAATAAGAAAAAGTTCCTTTGGAACATGAGATGGAACAACAGAAAAATGAAACAGCCTGTCAGATGTTCAGCCAGTGCAAGAGAACACACTACTGACACCTTTAAGGAGGTAATTATTTATCAATATATGCAGAGCTTTTATGAACGCTCCTGAGGATGTATGGGATTAATCATGGTTGGTCAGGGTTAAAAAGCAGAAAAAGATTGTCCAACATAGGAAAAAGCCTTTTCCATTAGCTCCTCTGTAAGAAGAAAAACTTCCAGGCTACTTGGATCAGGGTTTTTTTCCAGGGTAGGTTATGTTCATAGTCCTAGTTAGCCATCAGGATCACAGCCAGTTCTCCTGTAATGTTCTCATTGCACCAGAGTGCCAGCTTTCATCAGACCAGTTCTGACAACTTTTCTGTCTCTCGACCTACAGGCTCTCAAATTTAATATATATTTAAAATAAATCTCAAATTTATTTTTCAACAGCAACAAGGAAAAAAAAAAGGAGAAAGTTCCTAACTTCCAAGTGCAACTTTATAGGTACAACCTACCGGAAACATTTGAAATAGAAAATATGTCAATCCAGTTTCATGGAAAGTCATTGATACCTATTCTTGTTGCATCCTATAGATCTGAGAGTCTCTCTGTGATGCAAACTAGCAGAAGCTTGCAGGCATTTTTCACAACCTGGAATCATTCCTGAAGTTCAAATATGTGACAGAAGTGCTATGCAAGGCCATAGACCAAACAAAAACTCTCTGGGTACAGGCCACAATTAGATGAAAAATCCTAACTAGCAGACAGTGGATTCTGAATGGTGAGTTAATACTTAGATTTGTTCTAAATGGCAAAGGAGAAGAAAGACACACTTGACCCAACAGCAAGCCTTCCCTGCCTAACCCTGCAGCATGAATTCACTCAGTCAGTTTGGCCACTTGTCAGAGTCTGAAGGCAAAATCTGGGATACCCAGCTAAGAATACCTCAGTATGGAAAACTACTTTTTAAAATTACTTAAAAGCTGAATGAGGAAGACTGAATGGGAGGGGAAAGTGTCACAGAATATGAGATTTTTCAAAATGGGGGCTCAAATATACCTACCTTTTTAAAGTAAAATTAGAACAGATGTCCATCTGACAGCATGGACAGTCATAAGGAAACTGATTTTATAAAGGAAATAGCCAGCTAGTTACATGCCAATACTGGGGACACATTCTTTCCAAATAAAAAAATTGCTCAAGTCTTTCATTATTAAGTAGAAATTGACTGGTAAGGGAAGTTTCCTGACACAGCTTCAAAATGTGATGTTACTGTTAACTATCCAAATTGACAGACTGGAATTCCATTCCTGAGCAAAAACACTAATCAAAACTTGAAGTATCATCAGCAGACTTGGCTTGGGAAGTGAATGAATTCTGAGAGAGGCTTGATTTCATGTTAAGCATTAAAACAGTGTTGATATGCAAATGGTGGATTAAAGGGCAGCTAATTTCTAGTACATTCTTTAGGGGAATTGGGACTTCAAAGTTGTCAAGGGAGCCAGAATAGACACAAACTTGTAGATGAAAAACAGTTGTAAGACAGCCAAGAGAAATTATGCAAAATGACATCAATCTGCTGATGATTCTTCTGGTCTGCTTTATATAATCCAAAAAGACTGCTGTTGATCAATATACAAGGCCTGAAGAATTAATTTAAACTAACAAAAGTGTTTACATAGAAAGGTCTACCCTTCTGGAAACTGGAAAGTTGGCCCATTTTGCTCTAAACAGTCATTAAAAAAGTGCCAAATAGAGATGTCAAAATTAAGAGAATGGGTACCAATACTATCTGAATTGTTGCACGGCTGGAAATTTTGATATGCTTCATCTACTGAAAGAATGCTGAAAAAGCAGAAAAGAAATTGTAATCATAGTCAGAAAACACACTTTGTTGTTCCAAGTCAGTGCAGTACAGCATTATGTTAGAAATTAATTATCAGTATTATCTTGAATAAGTCTCCTTGCCATGTGGGTGGATGCATTGTAAGCAAGAGATGACGTTACAGTAAAGCCTTTAGAAGATCTGTTAATCATCACTGACTTTCTCCAGCAATGGTGGTTGTGGGCTGTGACCCACCCTTGACCATGGAACCGAGGAGCTGGAACTACCTGTGCTTTAACAGGGGCATTCCTGGAGTCTCTTTGCATGCAGACAATGCAACAAATTCAGAAAAGTAGCCACGAACACACCTTTACAGCACAGAAAAGGAAGAATAATGGGAAGAATGCTTCAAACAACTCCAGAGTAAGAAAAATCCAGAGTAAGGAAAATATAAATAATGATAATAATTAAAAAAAAAAAAACCCAACCACAATTTGGAGTGAAGGAAACTCCATTCAGTAGTAATCATGGGCTGACTGTTCAATGTCTTTTGCTGTATTTGGGCACATAAGCCTTTTCAGAAATGAAAATTTTTTCTTCTTACTATACTTATCTCTAAGAGATAGAAAACCTGGGGGTTTTGTCCTCACTTAAGCTAAAAGCATGTATTTAACAAGCATGTTCTCTTAAGCCCTAAAAGAAATCCTGAAATGTATGCACATGCTTCTAAATGTTTAAAATTCATTTTCTGAGAATGACAATATAAACCCAAAATGCATCTCTTTCTGTTTTTCTAAACAGTTTTAGACAGTGATAATTGTTATCTTTACAAGAGATAGCCATTAGGTACTAAGAATTAGGTAGGTATTAAGAATTAGACCTCCAGGAGCAGATTCTCTCAGTACATGAGCACCAGTGTTATTTTCCTTCTATTACAAATAACCTCTGGATCAGTATACAGCTGAGCATTAATACAGTCAGGCATTCTCTTGAATAAAAATAGTCACAAGTTTATATGTCTGCACAATCTGGCTTTTAACTAGTAACAGTAGTTATTAACTTCCTTGCAAGTGTTTGCCACCTGTGACACGTTTGGCTCGCTACAGTCCATTAAAATGACGTCAAAAGACTCTGGTGTACTCACGTGTTCCATCTCGGGCTCATAACTGTTTTTTATAAAAAGCCTAAAACACTAAACTTTCTACATGTGGGTCACCTGATTCTGTTGAATATTTTAAAAATCTGAAGCTAAAGTTCTGTTTCCCCAAAATCAATTTCATCCCCGCTTTTCATTCACAGTTCTATTTGTTTAGCTGGGGATAAACAGCATCACCTTATCCAGCATCCTGAGCATCAAAAAGAACACAGGAAGTTCTTCCCTCTTCGTATTTTTTGGAGAACACAAACATACTTTGACATCTCAGATGAGGAAAGAACTGAGTAGAGATGCTGCTGACACTACTAACTGCTGACAGCCTAAAACAAAAACACCCCAATAAAACAGGGGAAAACATAAACACACTTGTGTCAGTTTAGCTTTCTTTGATCATTAGTGACAGCTTTAAGTGATACAAAGGTGAAAAATGAAATCCCTCTTTGCTCACTTCCTCAGAACTTTAGATACAGTTAATTTTTCCCTGGAAAAAATCTTCTATGACATCTGCCCATCTGCCGAGCAGCTCTGTCCTTTTTACTATTTGAAGTACAAGAGGTTAACACCTCTCCATCTAAGCAGCAGGTTTATCACCTGAATCTCAGATTCTGTCTCAACAGAAATGTTTTGTAAAAGTTACTGTATCTGGAGAATTGGAGTCAAACTGAGTCTAGTCTGTAAACCATAAAACCTCATTGGTTGTACAACATCATTAAGCAGGCACACTTAAATTTAAAAAAATCAGGCAGTAAATCAGAACTGCAAGTTCTGACCTAGACTAAAATAACATGCCATGACACAGAAGGAAGGTTCTGAAACCAGCCATTAAGCACACAGTGAAAAACAGTTACATTTTTTTAATACACTAAGCACATTATTAACATGATAGATGCACTACACATTATTGACATAAGGAAGCTGTTTGAATGACAAGCACTATTATCTTTATCAGCTGAGGTCCAGAGCAGTAACAGACCTAACCATCAGTTTACAGAAAAAGCTGACATTTTTCAGCCATGAAAAAACAGAAATTATTTTACCTCACTTTATTCTACTTAACCTTACACAAAAGCATCACCATGTCAGTTTTCCACAAGAACTTTATGAATTTATTTTTCATTTACTGTTACATAAAGAGCATAAACTGCCACATTCAAATACTTCATTTTTGTTACATGTTTTGGGCCTTACTACCTTTTCCTTAGCCATATTCAGATCCACAATGAAGATCAATGCAGATGTTCTACACTCACACACGCCCTAAATACAGAAAAGCTCTGTATTTAGGGCGTGTGTGAGTGTAGAACATCTCTCAATACAACTCTGTATTATCTTGTGGTGTTTTTGCAAGAGCAGTGTAAAAGATTTAACAACATGTTCTGAAAACAGCAACACTTCCAGCTCAAAAAAACCCCAGTAATAAAATAATTTGTCTTGTTATTACAAATTGTGTTTTGGTTCTCTCCTCATCCACAGCCTAGAAGAAGTTACTACCAATGATATTTTATGAAAACATACAAAGCATCCAAAATGCTAAGCACCAAGTGTTTCATTTCTTGTTAGTGACAGTTTTTCCTCTTGTTTTCAAGAGGCAAAAACTTGCCTGGTTGAATATATTCAAAAGTCCTATTCATCAAGTCTAATGGTATTTATTTGGAATACCAACACTAGACCAATCAGGAAAAAATTCTCTTACCTTTGCTTGCTGTAGCCAAGAACAACTGAAGTAAAAGGACTGCTTGAACAATCCTGAATCTCAAGAAAATATCCTGTATTCTGCCAACACAGCAGTGCTGTTTTTCCCAGGCAACCATTCTAGAAAAAACAGATAAATAAATAAACCACAATGACTAGAAAACATGTAGGTGTATGGACATTATGACAAAACATGTTTCCAACATGAGCATAAACCTTCTCAGCCCTGTTATACTATTGGGTATATATTGCACAGAAATACCCAGATACTCTGTATATTGCCAAGACACTAAGAGAGAAAAAGATGTTTGATGAGAGGGAAAAAAAAAAAAAACCAAAGAAAACCCATCCAAGCTCTAATTCTCCAAAGACTACAAACACATCAGAACATAGCCATGACTCCTTGCACAAATAAGACTTTCAGCATTTGAAAAACAAATTAACAAAACCCCTCCAAAAGATTTGTACACAACATAAAACCCAAACAAAAGCTGACAGAGCAATCATAGAAAGGTTGTCCAAAAGCTTTATTAATCTCAGTATGTAAGAAAGCATCTCTTCAGTCCTCGACCCACACATTCTCTCATGTGACACTTTAACAGCCATAAATCACTGTGGGCAGCAAGATCATGAACAATATCATGAAAACCTGGTTTGTCCACCTTTCTGTTATAAGACATACCCTTCTATGAAATATTTTTTAAGATCTTTTTTAAAAAAGGTGCATCTGAATATTTTACATGCTGGAAGAAACATTCAAGAGTTTTTTCTTATACAAAAAAAGTTTAGATACATAGTGGCAAGTGATTCTGTAGCTGATTATTGAGACATGCAAAGCAGTAAAGTTTACATATTGAATATTTTCCATGTATCAGCTTTAGGGTGGATCAGAGCATTCTGTCTGACACCAGAAGTTTAACTTGGCCATCACAAGTTGGGTGCATGTGCAAGTGCGTTGGTTAGCACTCACGCTGCTCACAAACTGCATTGCACTTCTGCTCATGCTGTGTCAGATTGCAGTAGCTTCCCTTCTTTTCAGGCACTGCTAAGTGTCTTTCAGAAGTTTTATATTTTTTTTAAGGTTGGGGTTAAAATGTAATGTTTTTGAAAGATTCACACAAATAGTAAACATTTATTAATTTACAATGGTTATTATGGGCTGAACTCAGCCAGCAAAGTGCCACAGGACTAAACGAAGAAACAGTGAAGTTGCTAGGTAATTGAAACTTTAAAAATTGATTAAACATATGTGCAAATAAATTATAAATATATAATAACATAACATAGAAACCTAAAGCAATGGCTTTTTTTAAAAATAGAGCACTGCAACATTGTTGCCAGTGTTTTCAAGAATTGCAACATGCAATACTTCTAAGAAATAAAAAAAGCTGACAAAATAAATCATATGCTAAAACAATAGTCATACCTAATATACACATTTCTGTGCAAACAAAAACAAGTAAAAAAAGGCCAGAAATGTCAATGATGGGCTAGCTTTCTAAAGATCCCCAGGAAACATGTTCAAACCTGTCCTCAGCTTGCTTCTCTGAATGCCTAAAAATTGTGTATAAATAAAGTTGTTCCATCAGCAACCTGAGTAGCAGAATTAAATTAATTATCCTAAGAACCTGATAATGAAAATCATTGTGCTTAAATATATCTGACAATTTCAAGGACTGTGCATTTACAATGCAATTTTCCTAGGGTTAAAGAGATGCTCATCCAAAAACTGTTTCCTTTCTTTAGTTACTTGCATTTTGCAGTCTAGTCTCAAATTAGGTCACTTCCAAGCAAAACCAAGCTGCATATTTGTTCACACATTTTATGGGGAAATCTTTTGTACACTAAACCACCCATCCATAGTGATGTATTTAGACAACAAAACAAACAAAATTTCCAGCATCTCTTTTCTCTATCACCTAGACACCAAGAGTTGAAATGTGAATGGATGGAGCCCAAAAGTACTCAGTGCCCCCACAAGTGCAGCCACTGATGCGGGTGAGCACTGAGGCAAGCTGCGTGCTTTGTGCCACATGTGACACTGACTGAGAACACTCCCACATTCCCGGCTTTTGTTTTCTCCTCAAGCCTCAGCCCTGCAAACAGATGCACACGAAATGAGCTGACTAGGACAGAGGTTTACTCCTGAACCACCAGGCATGCCTTTGTTTTGTTTGGCAGAGCTCATTAGACAATGATGTTAGTGTCCCACCCCCAGAAATAAAAAGTGCATTACAAAAGCCTAAATTTGAGTACAGGAGCCAAGAAATTCCTGGTACTGACTCCAGCCCTGCCTGAGCACTCTGTAGCCCTGAGGAGTTTGAATGGACCTTCCTTTAACTCTGGCATTTCAGAGGGAGCTTTGCTAATATTTGCCCAGTGTTTAAACAAAAGGCTGTAATAAACACTTTCTGTACATTTAGGTTTTTGTCTCATGTGGGGTTTTTTGACATTGTACTCACTCCAAGAGATGGGCCTGGCAAAGACAAGTAGGGACAGAGTCAGAGCTTCTTGCTGACTGAACACAGTCACATCAAGAACTCCAAAACTCTTCAAAGCTATGAAGGAAAATTAATGATCCCAGGCAAAGCAATAAAATCCAGATAACAGGAATATAAAGTGAAATACTAACACGGTCAGCTCAACTGACTTTTTGCAAGACTTTGAACAGCTACACTAGATCAAGACTTGTTCCAATGCTCAGATAAAATATACAATTAAAAGAGTTGGGAAAGTAACATTTGTGTTCCTTTATTTTTGCAACAAAGTTGTTTAGACACTACTAAAGAAAAATACGCTGCTATCTTTGCTACTTTTTTAATTAAAAAAGCAAGATATAAAATACAATTTCACCATATCTATTCAAATAAATATCATATGACACATTCCAAAATATTTGGTCATTATGTTCTTCTCAATATTATTTAAGCCCTTTTCTGTATTAGAATCCTAAATCTTCATTCTTAATGATCCTGAACAGTAATGTAATTGCAGATTTATAGTTGTGAACATTACAGAATTAGGCATAAGGGATTCTTTTCATTTGTGATTAATTTGCTCATGTGTTCAAATGAATATTTGTATTCTTCTTCATAACAGATGAATATAGTGTGACTCAGGGAGCCCAGCATAATTATGCATAGTTTTTGCAGCAGGATGAAAAATTTTCACATGTATATCAAACAAGTCTAATTAAGTACAACAGTTACTGAGCCACCCAAGTGTGGGAAAGAATTCTGTGCACAGACTTCAGGTAAAGATGTAACCAGCTGGCTTCCCTTTCTCAGTTACAACTAAGTGGTTTTTATTTACAAAGAGCGAAGTGTCTGAAATAGATGACAATATAAAACATTCCTTTATGGTCAGCAGAAAAAAAAGAAAATTCAGAAAATAGAAATTAAAGGCTCAGGCATAAATCAGTTATGTCCTGTTTGCTCTCCATGAAGAGTGTCTTATTTTGACCAATGACAACCTTGCACCCAGGTCTTACAACATTTCACACCATCTTATTAATTTGAAAGTCAAACTATAATTGAGAGTGCTTTTCTTAAAACAAATGAACAAATATACTTAGAAAAACTGGAATTTTTTTGTTTGTCTGTTGTGTTATACATGTCACAGGTCTGAACTAATATCATACTCTTTGCAAATTACAGAGGTTAGTGGAAACAAAGACAGGAAGTTGGTATAAAAAAGGAGTTTGAATTCCAGTCATTAATAGTAATTAGCTCATGCCCTGCTATTTCACTTTACTACTTTCTAAGTGTGCACCCATAGGTGACATATGAAGACATTTAGCACTTACCTTCAACAACTGCTTGCCTTACAGTACAGCAGATATATTTTCATAGGATTAAAGCCAAATAAAGTGCAAAACATAAATACAGCAGTTGTGTTCTGTAACATATTTTGTTACATCACTTTTGGAAAAATTTCACATCCAAATTTCATAATTCCTGTTGAAAATACATATTTACTGGCAATCTTTAACATTTAATAAACAATTAGTTCTTTTATGCTAGGGTTGAGCCAGAGCAGGTTCTCACTGCCAATGCATAAACAGCTGGTTACAGAAACTTATGTTGGAAATCATGGCCCAAAACATCATTCATTTAATTCCAAGCACGCTGTCTGCTGCTGCACCTCAAACCGCTTTGTTTAAGCCACACTTATTTCATCCATGGTCTTTGGGTCTCATTCAATCTTCTGTATTCATCCCCTACTAAGACTGTAGATTTCAATAACAATATTGCCCAAATTTATAGAAGCTGCGGCTTAGGAGGAAGATAATAATGAATGGCAAGCTTCTGGCTGCTCTTCTGTGATATTCTGCCTTATTCAAGTCTACACCAGGTGACAAAAGGCTAAAACAAGCAAGAGAAACACATCAAACTGCCCAGGTATGAAAACTTCTTGATGTCTTTCAGAATGTAAAATTGTAGACTTCTTCCATCAACTCCTTATATTTTCCAGACTGGAACCAAAATGCAGTGAAGTTTTCATGTTATTTTTAAATTTTGGCTGAAGCAACTTAGATGTAATAGGGAGGACTTATGTTGGAAACTATTGTGTCACTGTAAATCTTGGCATATACAGAATTTACTGACTTAACAGCAGAAGTAGCACCACTGAGTTCAAAATGTTGTTCCATGGGGGTTTTTATGTGTTTTTCCAGAAGACAGTAATAGGGTTATTACTGTCTGATAATAATTTGGTTTTCATTAATTTCAGTAATTAATTCATGATTTCTTAATCACATCTGTAAAAACTGTATTCTATATAGTCACCATATTCATTTAGTCACTTTATATAAAACACCAGTTTTTTCTAAGACTGTAGTGGTAATATGTTCAAGTTCAAGGACCTTCCTCCAGACATAAATCATTACTGTTTTCAAAGATATTAAATATTTTATTTTTAACAAGTTGGCTTACAGAGAGCAACATGCCACTTAAGCACAGACATCAGTCATCTGCAAAACTCACAGTTGGTTGATTGAGTTCTTCAGAGAACTGGAGAAAGAACTCTCTGAGAAATCCATTCCTTTGTTTAGCCTTTCAACTGTTGCAGGATACTGGCACTAGAATAACTTTTTAACATATTTTATTTTATAAATGCCCAGCTGTGCAAGCCAAGGTCTGCTAACAGATCTTCCTTTAGATTCATGTAAAAGTGCAAACTTAATCACTTAGGCCTGTGTAAGTGGATTCAGGAGTTGAAGATGGTATTGGATGGCACTCCATTATGGACCTCAGGGCCAAAAAAACCTGCACTTTTGGTACTTAATTCTCTTATATACCAACTTGTGCTCTATATAGTGCAAAAACAGGACAGGGGGAAATTACAAGCAGGTTTTGTTCCCTCTTACCCAGACTGGAAATGTTTCACCTCCTCATATCCAACTGTCACCTGGGAGATGAGCAAGAGACCTTTCTCTAACTCTTATAAAAGTTTTACACTGTCCAGGAAATCCTTGTCTGCATGGTGTATTCCCTCAGGAGCACAGCTTTACTCACACCCTCTATTAATTCCAGAGCAAACTAAAGAGCCCTTCACTGACAATGCCTGAGCAGGTTTCCTCTTAAAAGAGTTTACAAAGTACTGGTGAAGCACAACAAACAGAGATGCAATAAAAGTAGTTGTGTTTGCCACAAGTCTGATGATTTCAACTTCAGACAGGTTGTTTACATTTTCCCTAACACTTTGGGGTATGGAAGTATAGTGGTTTAATGGAGGGAGGAAATAACAGGAAGTGTTCTGCAGAGTAGAAGACCACACAAAGGTTGGCACATCAGAAAAGATTAAAAGAACACTATGTGTGCACCTTGAGCCATATAAAAGCATGAGAAAGGGTATATAGAGATATAACCACGAAAAAGTACACAAAAAGTTTTCAAAAACCTTTGTATTCAGCTACAGGACTTGATTGAGAGAGAAAGAGAGAAGGACAAAGACTTTTCTAAACCTCAAATATTTGTATCAGTGAACAATGTAAGCAGGCTGTGAGGAGTCAGGTGAGCACCAGGCATGCCAAAAAGAAGACTGTCCAGCTCATGCTTTCAATTTTCCTACTTTACAAAAAAAAAAAAAAAAAGAAAGTTCTGAAGGTTTCATCTTACTGTAAGTAAAGGAAAATAAAAAGTAAATAATTGTTTCTGCTCAGTTTACACTTTTCTTCCCTGCTCTCTTGTCCAAGCTCTCTTGGCTTGAATAGCAACACCCTAAAAAAGAAATTATACTGTGATTTCATCCTAAGCTTCACTTCATGGACTTACCAGGTCTCTTGGATCCTGCACTTGGAGCCATTAAAATTTCTCTGCTAGCTAAGAAGCGCAGTATTTGGTGGAGGTTTTTTTTGAAGGAGGAGGGTGGGGGTGGTTTATAGCAGCCTCTCAGACTCTTTCAGTCACCAGCCCAATGACCAAAACTAACAGTTTGTACCACAGAGATAAAGCTCATCAGTTTGGAAGGATGTCTGCACTGAAGCAAGCATCTTCCTAAGTCCCACTAAAACTCTGATTTGGAATATGGCACCACTACCCTACACCTAAGGAAATGCAGTCATGTTGGCACTTCAGTCTCACATGGGGTAAATATTTAGGGAACATCTATTAAGACATTCTAAGAAACAGGGTTATGCCAGGACAGCATTCTGGCCTCCTTTAGCACTTGTCCTCCTCAGGGCTCAATGGGAGTGTACCATTGCCCATGTTAGACTACTACAACTGAAACAAGTTAGTCAATAGCAAACATTCATAAATACTTGAAAGTCATCACATAGCTGAGTAGATGACTTGAAAGCAGCTCCAGAAAAGTTTATTTAATTCTGAACCATTCATGTGTGCACCCCACAAATGTATCAGCTCAAAAAAATTACTTTGTACAACTACACTCCACATGGCCTTTTCCACTATCATCAACTCTATAAAAAAGTAATTTGTCTTCTCAGAAATAAACCACCATCACCACATTGCTGACTTGCCAATACATAGATGAGGGTGAAAAAGTAAAGCATTTTTAATCTAACTTATATGAACACATGGACTATGCTATGATTAAACAATGGAGGAACAAAATCGCTTCAAAAGATGAAGCCCATCAGAAGCCCATTCAGTCAGATTATGTCCATAACTGATTTGGTGCAAAAGAAACAGAAGTATTCAAAGTCTGCCTGGGAACTTGGAACTTAAACAGGGAATTTAGCAGCATTCACAATCAGGCATGCCCAAATATCTAATAAATCCAGGCAAAGAGGCACAGTCCTTTTTTTTTGTAAAGAAAGGGACTTCCTAAGAGAATATTTTGACCAGTAAAAGTATCAGTAAAAGAAAAGTTTTGTTACGTGTTCACAATAACATTTCCACAGTTATCATAATCACATTACTCTTTGTCTTTCTAATTCTACCATTTCTAGAAGTGTCACATCTTGTCAAACATGACAACTTCCAGCAAACCTTCTGATGGATCTCTTAGACCTTAACTCCTCAATGATTCCTTTAAGGAACACCATAAATGATAAAGTAGTGCTTAATTTGTGGGGGGTTTTCTTTTTGGTAACTAAGGCATCATTTGAAGTACTCATGCAAATTTCACTAAACAGAAATACTGTGATAATTCTTAGTAATTTTCTATGAATTCTACAGATTGAAAAAGTATATTAAGTAGATTGAGGAACTTATAAAGTATTTCTTTTCTACCTACTGTCTTATCTAGTGTAACTGACATTCTACAGTTTTCTTTTAAAATACACAAAAATAAGCTCATTATGTCGCTAACTGTACTTTTTCTATGACTTGTTAGGAACGCTGTATTGAAGCAGCCAGCAGAAGAGGACCTAGAGCAGAATAACAAAATCACATTTTTATAAGGCATTAGCTTACAGAAGCTGCTGTGCCAAACAGTATTTATATTTCTGTGCTACAGAATTCATCAATAAAAGACAGAAAACGCTGAGTTTGGGACTTGAAGTGCCAGACACACTTCTAAAATCCTGTATCAGTTCCACTGCACGGCACCTGCAATAAAGCTGTCCTCAATCTGATGTAGGTAGCACTCACAGGCTGAATACCTGTGGCATACAAACTATTCAGCTCACAGCTGAAGACAAATCCCTGTGACTCAGGAAGAGAGGAGTTTGATATGGATTTTTTTTGCCTTTGATTTAATGTCAGTTACAAAAGACCCTTTGTCCTTCCTGAACAATAAGTTTCAAAGGTATTTTGTCACAAAAGGAATGCAAAACTCCCAAGTAATTGAGTCCTATTAATTACCATATAGTTATACAAGACCACCTTTTTCATAGAGCAATTATAGAACCTTTCCCAAGTGTAACTCCACCAGGAATTTATGACTGGAAAGAGTAAGACCTTCATAATCATGAACATGTGTCTAACAGACAAAAATATCAACTCCATTTATGTTCACAACCTGAGCAGCACCTACCAACAAATTAATATATTCTCTAAATCCTTGTATCTGGAAAAGAGCAAAGCTTTTAACTGAACCTAGATATACAAAACCACTAGTAGACTTACCATTTATCACAAAGCTAACATTTCAGGCCAAATAACATGACTTATTTATGCTATTTTTTACGTTGGAGTCTATGAGATTACTTGATGAGCTACCCTTACTTTGGCCTTCAAATAATCTAATCTAATATTCCATTGAAAACATAAAACTCAAGTGTAGTGGTCAGTTTTAAAGCTAAACTGCATTTGCCAAGGCCAGTGATCATGTTACATATTAAGAACTAAAAATTGTTCAAATTTAACAAGAGTTATTCTCCCATGAACTCCCAAACTTTCTAAATCTGCCAGCACTCTACAGTCACTAGTGGAAGACCTGACTAAGAGCACTCACAGCACAAAAACTGTAAATGGAATAATTAACTTGAGAACGGGAATCTAGTCCTTCATCTCTCTCCAACTGGCCCTAGTCTGAGCCAATTTCTGTTGATGTATTAGAAATAGAAGTTTAACATTAAATTTGGAAGGCGCTGAAGAAAAAAGAACATGCCAACAAACTCCATTTGATCTACAGAACTACCTTAAGACACTAAAGTAATATTAATAAAGATACCAATAGCACTAAGCTCACTTGGTACCATAGTAGAAGTGACATAATATTGTCTTACAGTGTAACTAGAAAATTTTGTCGCCCCAATTTGTATCTGAGCAAATTTTGTTTATGTGCAATTTCTTTCTTGTATCTTCTTTCACAACATTCCACTTCAGAGATTTGGATTCATCGTTAAATTTTATGTGTGCTACCTCAGTGAAGACATGTACTTGGAGATCCTCCTAAGCAAAGACATGTTTTTTTTGTTCTTTAGTTTAATTCAATAAACACACTACTGGTCACCTAGCAGAGGAACAAATTTTGCTTGTTTCCCCCATGGAAACAGTTACAGAAGTCTGCTTTCCACTTGGGAATACCCTTAAGGTCAAAAGCCTAAGAACAGCAATATCAGCTTGTGCAGTTCCCTTCTGGTGATGATGTACTCTGAGCAAACAACAGGGAGGAACGTGTTCTGAGTAGGCACACATAACACCAGATTTGCTTTTTCAGTACAAATGACAGAACTGAAGACACAACTAATTTGCTTTGGGATTGATATCTCTTAGATCTGGAGGTTGTAAATTCTATTTTGGCTCATGTTGAAGCCCATTCCAACACACCTCCAGCGTGACTCAAACTGATTTGAGCAGGGAGGTTGGTACAAACGACCCACTGTGGTTCCTCCCAACCTTACCAATTCTGTGATTTCATGGAAGTCAAAACCAGCCTCAGCTTGCGCAATCACACGTTTAATGTGCTGGAGAAGCACGTCTTGAACTAGTTTACAAACATTTATCCCTGTTTCCACATAAATCAATTCAAGAAAATAACACAGTAAAACAACAGAGTTCAGAATTGCCACAAATACTATCCATGAATGATGAAACCTATACATTTCCAAAGTAAAAAATAAATTCAGTCAAGAAAGGACGCTTCCAGTACACTTAGCCAGTGAACATGACAAAAACCCCAGACACCATCCCCCCCCGGCTCGAAATAATTATCGTGCACAAAAGGTGACTGTGAAGACATCACCTTCATTGATGCAGGTTGTATGCAAAAGAGGGAAAACTTTCAAGCTGAATATATTCTCTGTGCCCGTTCCCACAGAAGACGGGTGTGAGAGCCAAGGCCGACCCGGTCCAGCAATGCTGTCCCAACGGGACATTACCCTGTCTCTTAGTCTAGACCGCATCCAAACCCCACCGACTCCTCCACAAAAATCAGTCACTTTTTAGGTCAATTTCAACACGTTACTAAATGTTTCTCGCCGTTGACTGATTAAGCACTTCATGCTGGGAAGCTGAAGGGGAGCTTTCCACCAGCAGCCCGGAGAGCGGTACCCGGTGAGCGCCGCTCAGGACGGAGCCGGGCCGCGCTGCCCGCAGCCCCTCAGGGCGGCCTCGCCCCGCACCGGCCCGGCGCGAGCCCCAACGGGCCGGGCCCGCCCGCGGCGCCTCCCCTCAGCCCCCGGGCCGGGCCAGAGCCGCAGGGCCAGCACAGGGGAGGATCTGGGACTAAGCGGGAGCCGCGGAGCTCCCCGACCTGCGCTCCTCCACCCACCACCGCCGCCCCCGCGGGACCTCCCCGCCCTAAGCTCGCTCGTCCCTCCGGGAAGAGTCGGCGGGAAAGCCCATCCCAAGGGAGCCGCGCACCTCCGCCGCCCGGCCCCGCGGAGTCGCTCACCTCCACCCGGCTCAGGGCGATTCCCATCCCCGCAGCCGCCGCGCTGCCCGTCCCTCCCGCTCTCGGGAGCCCCGCCGCCTCTGCTCCCGCATGCCCGCAGCCGCTCACCTGGCGCCGGGCGGCCGCCCGTCGCGTCCGTGCTGTCCCGTCCGTCCCGTCCCGTCCGTGCTGTGCTGTCCCGTGCTGTGCTGTGCTGTGCTGTCCCGTCCCGTCCGTCCCGCCGCGCCGCTCGCTCAGCACTGTGCACAGCAGGCGCGCCGGCGGCCCCGACAGCTGGGACAGCCACTGGACGGGGGGCGGAGGCAGCCGAGGGAGGTGCTGCGAAAAGCCGAGGGAAGCCGGCGCGGCGGCGGCCGGCGGAGCCGCCCGGGAGCGGCCCCCGCTGAGCCGCCCCTCAGCAAGGCGGGCTCGGCGGCCCCGGCCCCGGCCCCTCCCGCTCCGCGGCCCCGCGGGCGCGGGCGCGGTCCCGGCGCTGCGGCAGCGCCTGGGGCGTGAGGCCGGCCCGGCGAACAGCGCTGGGACAGGTCTTGGGGACGCTGGGTGGCTGCGCACAGCCAGCTCGGGGGCCGGAGCTACCCCTGAGAATAAACTGTTCCACGTTCCTTGGTGGGCAGCGTGCTCAGGGTTAAACCAGCCTTCTCTCTCGGAAAGTTTACTCTATCTTTAAAACAGACTTCATTTCATTAACCCCTACTGTTACCACAGATTTTGCACATTTAGCAGCCTTCATTGCATTTCAATGAGATTAATTTCTTCAGTCCGTTCAGATTATGGGTGATGTAAATGAGCTTCACTACCACGACGGTAGAAAGCTGAAGCTGTGGCGCTCCTCTTCCACTTTTCAATTGCTTGGAATGAAGCATATTCTGAAAAGGCAGGATTTCCAGTGACTCATACCAAATGCTTAGGAACTGCTCCTTGCATGTAGGCTGGAGGTTTGGTACCTAGGCACTGCTGAAAAGAGAAGAAAAGCCTGGCTCCAGGGCATAGCTGAGGAAAGCACATCCAGAGGGGAAGGCTGGAGCTTTAGGGGACAGCTCTTCTCAGTGTTACTGAAAAGATAAGACAGGGACAAATTCTAGGAACTCCAGACAGCAGGTCTTCCTGAGGATGCAATGATGCACACAGTTTTGTAGGGAAATACTTACAAGGAAGAAATGAGGGTATATAAAGAGGCTTGTTTCATTTTGTTTAGATCAGTGGTGCCTTTGGATACTTTGGAGCTGGCATTTAGTGGGACACAAGGCCAGTGCTTTTGCAGTTCCTCACACAGGAAAAAGCCAGGAGGCATTTGTCTTTCTCTGCCTTGCTTAGTGGAACAACTTTCACTTCCTCAAAGGCTTAACACAAACTCTGTTCTCTTCCCAGTTTAAACCACCTGTGAGAATTAAAACCACTTCTGATCTGGATGTCTGAGGTCAATGAGGAAGAAAAGAAAAATTGTCCTAAAGTTAGTGCTAAGGGTGCAATGCATAAGAATATCATTTGTCTATTTACCTAGTGACTCTGTATAAGTGCTCTTTTGACACGTCCACAGAAATTGTTCTTTACCAATGTGGCTTAGTGATGTCTTCTCAGAAAGGCTAAAAGGTTCAACAAGGCTGGAAACTGAAGTTCAGGTTACTCCTGGACACCTTACCCATTGGTCGTGCAGGGTGAGGAAGCTTTCTGTGTTGCTTGTTGTGTGAAAGTGGTGTACAGATAAATGGAGGGCTGCCTCTGTCTATCTAACATCTCTGATGAATGATTTTTCCGTACAAATCAGCCAGCTGCTGAATTTTCAAGCGCTGAAATGTAATTACAGGCAGGGAATTTATTTCAACATACTTATTCTCTTTCCACTCAGACCAAATTAATTTACTAGGATTTGGTGTGCAATTTACAAAAGGAAAACACTGAATTTATATTTCTATTTATTTAAACTGTGTACTGCATACTACTGGGTGGTGTCCAGTAACACATAGAGAAACTAAACCAAACTGATTTGTAATGACCTAAAAACTAAGTAAAAAACTTAATACCCAGTGTATTTGTATTGCTCTGTTTAGCAGCCATCTATGCCATCTATACAGTTCTAGGACTACACTGGATCTGGGCAGTTTTGCATAGAAGCCAAGGGCAAACTCCTATGCACTTACCAAGAAAACACACACTTGAGCAGGTCTGAGGAACAAGCATGGATAATTGAGTAACAAAGAACTTTTCAATCCCACTAGTTTTTTCATGCTTTTGGGAAAACACCAAAAAAAAAAAAAAAAAAGTTACGTTAATTCAGATTGCTCAATGCCTCCTTTATTGTGCTTGTGCAATACTGAACGCTGGTTTAGTAGGAACAACAGGTGATAAATGCAGGTTTAAGGAAATGTTACTTCCTTGAAGAGAAGGAGTCTAATCTTCCCTCCATAAACAAAATGATCATATGAAAACATCTTAAATAAAATTAATTTTTCTGGATCTGGAAGACTCTCCAGAAAATGGGACCACAGATACCATAAAGTGGTGTTGATATCCAGTCTGGCCATGCATTCACCTACTGAGAAAATGCTGGATTTCAAGGATTTTTATTTTTACCTGTGTTCAACAAGATTGAATGTAGAAACCTACAAACAACTCCAAAAAAGACAGTGACTAAATTCCCATTAATTTCATCTTAACTATAATTTCACAATGTTTTTTCTAAATGGTTTGGGATTTATTATTATTACTACTACTTCTACTCCTCCTCCTACTACTACTTTAAACTCTTTCTCTATTTATGTTTGTGTATGTATATATGTTTCCTAGGGAAATAAGACATTACTCTGACATGTTGCAGTATTAACTTCATGTTTAGAATTTACGTATCCAAATATAATTTGTTCTAATTATATAATGCATGTCTTGGTAGGAAAAAAACATGTAACTGACAAGAGAAAGAGGAGAGTGGAGATAGTGGTAGAAATAAGGTCTGTTTCCCTTTTCATTTATGCTGTGAAGGTTTGAAGCTGTTGTTTCACAAAGATGTTTGATAGGATTTCACTATTTCTTAGTTGTCAGGATTGGGAGGCTTTGCCCTGTGATGTGTGTATGGTCGACCCCAGGGAGCATAAATTTAGGGGACTGAGTAATTCAATGAATGGCATTAATATAGTATGTTTTATATCAAATCTAATTGGTCATAAAAAAAAAAAAAGCAAAAGAGATAATTTCCCTGGGTCTTGATTTTGTGGTGTTCTGTCTTCTTCTCTACCATGTGATACATTTCTGTGAGCTCCAGAAACTGACTGAAGGTACAAAAAGCAGTTGAAATGGTTACACTTCTCTGTTTCATGTATAAATATAGTCCTTCCTGAAAATCACTCCTGTTCTATAATACCATGTACTAGTTATCAGTCATGTAAATTGCAGCTCTTTAAGCAAAAAATGTATTAGGGCTTTTATTTTAACTGATGATAGCTCTGGAGATTAAATAAAACTATCTAGGTGTCCTTCAGTCTATTTTCTGCTTATTTTAGGATAAGGAAATTATATGGACTAACTGTGACGCTGAAAGGATTTAAATGTATCAAGGGAGGAGGATCCAAAACCTAATCTTAAAACTGCACATATTAGGCACAAAGTTGAGAGCTTGATTTGTGAAAAACAGCTGCCTCTCATAAAAATTTGTTCCTGACTAATAAATACATATCTTACAAAAGAGTCCTTGGAGTAGATACATCTATCTAACATTCCGATAGGATAACTACTTACTAATATTCTTGTGTCAGAAAGTAGCACATAGGTGTGGGTACCATGAGCGTAGTGTTTGCTGAATGTTAACTGAGCCAATGTATGAAAGAAATCTCTTAGATATGTAATCATTAAATAAGGAGGTTTAGTCTATCCTGCTGTGATTTTACCCATGTTGTCAAATACTGAGTACAAAACCCAGGGCAAGATTTTCTCTTGACTGTAGTAGTTTCTTCATAAAAAGAGAAATATGTAGTATCTTCCTTACTGAAGGTCTGGGAAGGTTTCTAAAACAGTAATAATAAAAACAACTGTGTCTCTGTGTTTAACTTCTAAGCCTCAACTCACCAATGAAATATGCACTTCACTATTTGTATCATTACTGATGGCAAGTGATATTTACATTCCCCATGTTATTTGGCCCTGCTGAATTCCATGTTGCAGCCTGACCTGCTTGCACACACGCAGCCATGTCCTGTCAGACTGTATTCCATCAAGCGTCCCTATTGCATTTACATTCCAAAATGGGGTAAAGGTGGAGGAAATTTGTTAGGTATTGAGGCCAAAAGAAATGAGAAATCTTTGATACTGTTTTCTTTAACAAAATTTCATGTACCTTACAGGACAAGTGAATGATTATATGCAGCAGACAGGATAAGCAGTGTGTTCTGTTGGGTGATCGGGCCTTCAATAATTTTCCCTCTGTAAATGTGCTCATGTAACACTCCATTCTGTGAAACCGAGAGGAATTATTACCGGCTGGACTACAAGGTGAACAGAGCACAAACTGAAATGCAAGAAATGCCATTTAAACATAAGAAAAGGATATTTTATGGTGAGAGTCATTGAACACTGAAGCAGGTTGCCTAGAGAGCTTGTGGAGTCTCTACCCTTGGAGATGTTCAGAAGAAGTCCAGATATGATCCTTGGCAACTGTTGCAGCAGCCCCTGCTCTGAGCAATAATTTGGACTGGACAATCTCTAGAGGTCCCCTCCAGCCTCAGCTGGTCTGTCACGCTGTGAGAGGAATTTCTGCTGAAGCTGCTTTCCCTTAGAATAAAATATGCTTTTGGCCAAGCAAAGGACAATGATCCTCAAATTGTGAAAAACTTGAGTGTGATGAAAGGCTCACATACCCAAAAGCCCAGGCCAAGGTGCTAATCAACATTATGGGAAACTACAAGGAAGGGTTGCCAAGGAAAGCAATTCTGAAGAGAACACCTGGAAAGGACAATTAAACCTTTCAATTCTCTATTTATGGCACTCACTCTCTTTAAATTGTACTGACATTTATATTTCCATTAAATAAACATTTTAAAGGAGTTGTAACTTGTCCATAAAAAGTAAGTCTGTGTGGATCTTGGCAGGGAAATTCTCATTCTGGGAACATTTCACATTTTTTCTTTTCTTTTTTTAAAACTTTTTTTACAAAAAAAAGCTCTCTTAACCTCTGAAAATTGACACTGGCTTTAATGGTTCCACATTAAATGCTCTTGTGTTGTAAGACTTTTATCATAGCATGAACTGTTAAAATAAAGCCAAGGAGGTTAATATACCCCTGTTAATTCCTACATCTGTGTAACTGTAAAGTAACAGAGAAAGATCTTTTTTATCATGGAACACTTTTCCAGTGTATGGTCTGCAGTGTGTATCTTTCACGTACTAGGAAAAGGATTTTAGCTTTCATGCCAAGTCCTTTCACCCCTGAAAACACTTTTTTTTTCTTCTTTTCCTGAGAGGAAAATTTGTGTTCATAGCTGTCCTGTCTTAACTCTGTTCTTGGCTCTGCTATATCTTTTAAACAAAGTATGTATATCTCAGCTGCAAAATAAGAGATGGATGGTGTAAAGGCAGAGTAAAATGTAAGGAGCCATCCTGTTTTGAGGAAGGCAATCTGCTTTTGGTGTATCAAAGGAGAGGAGATTTTCATCTTGAGTTTAACTCTACTATTTACTGCCCTGTTTTGCAGTGCAGTGTCGATCTCTGCCCACTTTGTGAGTGACTGAATCAGGGAGTGTGGGGAGATATTTGGAAATTGTTTCAGTACTTCTCAAAGACCTTTCTGCTGAAGTTTCAACTTCCTTTTCAACCTTGTCCGTTTTTCAATCCTTTGCTAGGTTTGGAAGAGAGGAAAGTTGTTCTTAAAAGGTCAGCTAATCCACCCTGCCTTTGATTTTACACCAGCATAAGTCTGTTGAACAAAGTTTCTTTTTAATCATACTAAAATGCTTGGGAGGAAAAACAGAGTTTGAAAAACTTTTTTCAGAAGAGGGTTTCCTCCCTTGCTCTGCCAGGGGTGCAGGAGTATATACACATGAAGTCACAAACCTGACTATTAATACTGGTATTCTGCAGAGGATTAAACAAAGGAAACATCTAATTTTCCAAGCACTTCAGGGTATGTAGACTTTGCAATAAATGATTTCTGAGTTGAAGACTGGAATTTCAAGTACTGTTAAGTGGCAGCTTCTGGGACAGGCTTTGTGCAGCTGGACAACATACTCCAGGCTGACTCTGTTGCAACAAGCCTTGCACGTGGTTGGAGGCAGGTACTCTGCATGGTAAGAGCCATCACATAGCTCATGGCTTATCTTCACCTGGGATGCATTGGGAACACATGGTATATCTGATTGAATCGGTTGGTAAAAGGTAGACAACAATTAGATTGTTCATCAATAGAAGAGAGGTCATATTCAACTAAAATTCTTTTTATTTAGCCTTTTAAAATGTTAACAGTGATGCTAAGGTGTTGGTGTCAGAAATCTTTGTCTAAATAAACCTCATAAATCTCAGCACTGCCATTAGTTGGGATTTGACTGACATGCTGAATGCTCTGTGCAGAATATCCACTTCTACCTAGGTAATATAATTATCAATATTAAATGATAAACAAAATATAATTGAGATTGAAAAAAGAGGAGCATAAAGCCTCAAGTTCCAGAAAAATAATGTTCCTTTTAGTCTCCTAGGTCTGTCTCATCAAATAGTTTGGAATATATTTTTATAAGTTGTAAGTCTTTCACAAAACAGGTTTTTATTTTTTAAAAAACAGATTTTCCAACTGGAATTACTCAATTGCAAAAACATGTTTTTATAATAGAAGTATTAAATTTTGTGTCGTTGGGTAACCTTGTTTTGCCAGGGTTACCTTTCTGAAGTCACTAAACTTTTCTGGGAGAGGGCAAATTTTTTCCTTAATGTTTTTTGTTTTCTTGTGAATTATCTTTTATCACCTTCAGGCTTAGGCTGGCTCTGCCACAGGTTTGGATGTTACATAATTCTCTAGCATATATTACCTCCACTATTAAATTAAAATGTATCAAGGTGCTGAATCTTTACATTATTCATTGGAAACAGATCCCGAGCAATGGCAACTGTATTTCAAGTACAGCTCATTCCTGTTCAAGACATCTGAAGAAATTCTCCACAATGTTTGTTTTGAGGACCTAGGTTTTATTTGAGTGATCAATAGGCCCTGTGGAAATCTTCTGAGCACAGATGAAATACCTTATTTGTATTTGTCTTTTGGATGTTGAATTGGACCTACTCCTGTCTTTTGGAAAGACTATGACTTTATTTTTAGGATCTTTTCTATGTGACAATTATTTTCTCTTAATTATCTTATCCCTTGGTCACTGTACTGGTTATAGGTTAATTTTTGCAAAGACACAAAGCTCATTATTAATGTTGACAGAAATTTGTCCTGCCTTTCAGTAAAGGCCCTGTGGTGGTCCCTTCTACCTCCAGGAAAATACTGAGCAGAGAATTCTTAATTCCAGTTTTTATTAATGTCTTTGCCAAAGATTTAGTAAGTCTTAAGAGGGGTTTTATTTATTACTCTCTTTTCAGAAAGGTCTATTCAAATGGAAATGGATTTGAGATGCAGCAGATTATATTGGGTTCTTGGGATGGAAAATGATCATGGCCATGGCCACAAATAAACAAATAAAAGGGACAAAAGACAACTCTGTTACATGTCTGAAAATTATACTGCCAAACAAAGTCATTGAACAGCTGAGATCATCATGTCAGCTGACAGCTGGAACTTGCTTCAGTAAGATGCAGTTTTGCTGATCTTGGCGTAAGGAAAGTTGCTTGAAGCAGTCCTCAGAATACTGTGGAATGAAAAAATAGTACAATGAAAAAATATGCAAGAATATGGATGTCAGTATTCATAGAGTAGAATCCATTTTTTTCTCAGTAATTGTGTTCAGCCTTACATTCCCAATTATTTTTAAATCCATTGTACTCTGATATTCATATATGGTCTTTGAGGACCACATATGACATTTCATGAGGTCTGGTCTTGGCAGTTTTCCACAGGTACCACAAGGGCTAACCTTGTACCTTCTGATGACTTCAAGAAAATTGTATTTGCAGTCTTTGGGCAATGCAGTCTTGGGTACCTTGCATCTTTTTATCTTCTAAATTTTTACTTAGCCAGTTATTAGCTGTGGTTTCTTTGTTTGCTGGTATGTACATTTTTCATTTTATTCAATGATTTAGTACATTAAAATATTAACCTAGATACATATTTTAATTTCAAAATAATTAGTCAAATTAATGATTGGTTCTTTAAAATATTAACTCAGCTTTATGATATCTTCAAATAATTGTCTTCAAGTTTTGTCTTTCATGGTATTAAAATATTTTAAGCTGAACAAATGGATTGCAAATGTATGACATCTGCGACGTAATTTCTGGGATCTCTTGGTTCCAGAGACTGTATCTGCCAAAGGAAGTGTAAGAATGATTAAAGTCACCAAGGACATGATAAACCAGAAGTCATAGAGAGCATCTGGCATGTGTTTCTCTCTGCCCCATCTGCAGAGTTCTCAAGTTCCATATTTTGCAGCACTGTGGAATGAGAACATTGTCTGAGCAGTACAGAAACCATTTAAGAAGGGGCAGTATATTGTAAAAGAAAACAGTTATTGTTGCTTATAAAACGGAACAGAAACTATCCTAGAGCACATGGTGGGTTGGCTTCCTCCAGCTGCCAGGCCTCCACCCAGCTGCTGTCTCACTCTCCATCTACAGCAGGACAGGAGGAGAAAATACCATGGAAAAGCTCATGGTCAAGATAAAGGCAAAGACATCAGTTACCAATTACCATTACAGGCAAAACAGACTCAACTTGAGTTGGGAAAATTCGGTTATTGCCAAGTAACATTGAGCTGGATGGTGAAAAGAAAGGAAAAAACTGAAATACCTTCCTCCACCCCCTGTTTTTCCCAGGCTCAAATTCACTTCATTCCTGACTCCTCTCCATTTTCCCCTCAGGTGGTGCTGGGAATAGGGCATGGGGCTCATGGGCAGTTCAGGACAGTTCTTTGCTGCTGCATCCTCCTCACACTTTCCCCTGCTCCAGTGTGGAGCCTCTCCTTGGGCTACAGTCCTTCAGGATAAACCTGCTCCTACATGGGTCCACCAAAGGAGGCGGTTCCCATCAGAACCCACTGCAGTGTGGGCTTCCCACAGACTGCCATGGATGCTCCTGCCTCCACAGGCAGCAGTGTGGATGTCTGCTCCACCATGGCATTCTCCATGGGCTGCAGGGGCACACTGATCACCCTGATCTTCACCAGGGGCTGCAGGGCAGTCTCATCTTCAGCGCCTGGAGCGCCTCCTCTCCTCCTTTCTTGCAGTCCTTTGCTGTCTGCAGAGCTGTTTGCCTCGCTGCTTTTCCTCATTCCTCACCCTGCGGTGTGGCATTTTGCCCATTCTTACACACTTTTCCCCAGAAGGGCCACCAGGCTGGCCGTGGGGCTCAGCCTTGCGCTGTGGTGGGGTGGTTGGAGCTGTCTGGAGCTGTCAATGTCTGGCATGGGGCTGCCCTGGCTGCTCCTCACAGGGGCCACCACAGCCCCTTCACCACTAAATCCTCTCCACCAATACACAAGGCATTGCATTAAAGTTCAGTGCTGCTTTTCAGACTGCGCTAAATCAGAGTTTTCTGAGCCCTGTGGAGTTCAGTCATGCCAGCTTGAGAACAGTTTTGAGTGAGCACAGACACCAGAAATCCTCTAGTGAGAGATTTAAACTTTGGAGTACAGACTGTCTCCCAATGCCACAAGATGTTGCTGAGACAACAGATTTATTTATGGTTCTTATGGCAGTTAAACACTGCACTGCTAATAAAGTTCCACCATTGACTAATGAAGTATCTTCACAAATTACATACATTAAAAAAGCCTGATTTCAACATCCAAACTCAATTATTTTGCCAAGAAAATATGTAAAATTTCTGTAGTTGCATTTTGTATTAAGAAATTCTCCCTTTGTTTTAACACAAAACCCAGAAAAAAATGGCCATTTTGCTGCAAAGATGATAAAAATTTATTTCTCACTTTAATCAGCTATCTCGAGTTCCATTTACTTTAAATATGCTGCCTCTTCAAATTTCTTTCGTGTGCAGTGATTCTCCAACACTCTGTTAAAGACAACTGTGACTTCAGAGATATTTATTCATATTTAAATATAAAGATGTTTTAAGAATACAGGAAATGTAGATTCTTTAGTCCCTGGTAACTTATCTAATCCTAGTAGCAGATGTTTCAGGTCTGTCTTCAAGCTACTGTGATGTTCCTGGTGGGACCAAAGGAGACTTCAAGACTTCCTGTATGATTGCAATTTATTTTCACAGTTAATAGTTGGAAACCAAAAATCTTGAAAGTGCTTATCTGAAGATACAAATAACATAACAGAAAAGTAATTTGCTGGAGGAAAATGGAACTTGCTGCCTGGATTCTTTTTCTGACTTGTTTTGTAGGTCTTGACTTGCAAGTAGCTCTCCACTTATAATGTATATTTGTATAATATATAGCATATAATATGTAATTAATTTATGAAAATATGATAATATAGCAAAATGTCTCTATCAGTCTGAAGAGTATGTTTTTAATGCCTGATTCTCTTCTCAGTTTGCTTTTGTAAAAATGTAAATTTATCCTGAGTTGCAACCATGAAACATGTATCACTCCTTGTGTGAGGTATATACAGTATTTATTTCTATACAAATTTATACTTATCTTTCAACCATGTGCATATGTGAATAATAAATTATAATCACCAATGTGATTAAAAATCCAATTTGGCTTTAATTATTTAGCACCATAAAAGCAGAAATTCATGAACATTTTCTGAAATGTTAAAATAAAGTTAGTTTGATTATATATGTAGCCAACAGTATATTCACCAAACTTGAATTGTACCCCTGAGTGATTGTTCTCAGCAAGTAATTTTTCTGAAAACATTTACTTTAATATGAAAAGTACTTTTTAATTTGCTTTTGAATTTTTTTTTCAATTATTAAGTCACTATGATTCAAAAGAAGTAAAAGAGAGTGTCCGATTGTTGAGTAATGGTGTTCAGTTTGTTTGGACAAACCCATTGTCCTTGCAGCAGTTTTAAGTAAGCTGGTGAAAGAAGAAAGTAAATTCATCTGCCTGTTATCACTGCATGGACTCAACATCCAAGTCTTCACTGGCTGAACTCCTCTGAACTCTCATACCTTCACTGACTTCATTGTCAGTGTAAACTGGATTACCATGCCAAATACTTGGCAGTGATACTTTCAGGTACACTATTAACAGGGAGCTTAAGGGCCAGAGCAGGAAAATGAAAATTAAAGCCTATCTTATGGATCAGTAAAGTATTTAACTGTTCATGGTTCATTTTGTTTTCAGGTAAAACAGGTATGTGATGCTCAGCCCTTTGTTGAGCAAATCAGGGATTGATTCTTCGCAAATATTGAAGCAAATCTGGCATGACACTTGGCTAGATGTTATGCTCACCCCTCCTCATCCTCTTCAACTGAAAAACAAGCTAAAGGTTTGGAATTTGCTATCAGACATGACTGAGTGAAAGCTTTTTCACAGCTGCTGGTTTCTTGCAGGCTCTAGATATTTTCCAACAGTGTTCCCCTCATGGAAAAGGCGATGGCTGCTCTCTGCAGTCTGTAACACAGGTTATACCATGGGAACAGTAAGTGATTTTATTAGCATTATTAGGAACCACTCTGGTCAATGTTAATCTGAAAGATGCTCACATTTCCTTATAATTTACAACCCCAGTATATTTTACTGTATCCTTGAAACATGAAAAATATTTCCTTGCTCTTTGCATACACACTGATAACCAACTACCATCTGAGCTTCAACTGCTCTGCATCTTAGGCCTTTTTGAGTGACTGCAATTTGGAGAAGAGGACGAAGCATTTCCTGGAGTTGCATAAATACCCCTTTGACGCACATGGTTTTCAGAAATTTTGTTGGAGATTGAATTACAACAGTTTGAATTGCAAGCAAAATGGGTGGAGCTGGGATAGAAATGAAGATGACCTGGTTTCTTTCTAGTGACTTGCTAATGGTAGATGAATGTATCTTGGCATCATTCAAAGTGTAGGAGAGAAAATCTCTTTTTGGTTCTGGCAGGTTCAGACAAGATCTTGTAACAGAGGCACCACAGAGCAGAAAGCTGAATGAGGAGCTGCCCAAGACACTTCCATAAATTCATACATAAATGAATGTGGACCCAAGGAGATGTGGGCAACATAGTACCTACAGGTCTTGTTGCTGTGAATTTATTTCAGTTTGGGAGGAGAAAAGGACATGAAATTTGTCCCAATGTCAAATCACCACAGCAAACACAGAAAGGATGATTCTCACTCGCAGACAATGAGCTGCATGGAAGCAGGATTTACAGAAAATTCACAAGGGTAGCAAAGGGATCATTTGTCCCTCCTGTCTGAGCCCTGTGTTTGGGTGCAAGACAATTATTTTTCATTTATAAGGTGTATTTCTGAGTGAACAAACTGAGTTTTCCTACCAAAAATAAAAGGCACTTATTTACTCTTTGTTCATTAAAAATCTGCTGCTATCTTGTGCCAAAATTTGTCATAGATTGAGTCAGAAGTTTGGCAGCTCTCTCTGATCTGTCCCCCTGAATATTCTCCCAGTTGTTAAATTGTTTGAGCAATAATGAAATAGAGATCTGGGAGCTAATACTGCTGCTTTCAACAACACTTTGAATAAGAATCAGAGATAATGGCATTTTTACAGATGACTGAATAAATGAGGATTAATAGTCATAGCTGTGAGGATTAAATAATCGAGAATCTCAACTGAATGGAGCAAACTGTCATAAAATGTGCTAGGAAAATGTAATAAGCATATAAAATAATGATTGTCAAAGATAAAGCATGTTTTTAACCACAAAGCCTGGAAATTCATCCAGGTTTATTAATATGAGTTATTCCATATACCCAGCTTAGATACTGTGGTCTTCCAGAGGAGCAAAAGGTTTTTTTAAAGGGTGAAGGCCTCACAAAGTCTTTTACAGGGAAAAGTAAACAATGAGAAGCCATTTCCATTAAGAACTGTACAGAAAGTCTCTGGGGGTAAATTTATTAAGAAAGGCAGATGTAAATTCCCCAGGCATAGCTGCTTCCTGTTCAGGGATATTCAGGTTGATTATACTTGCTGTAGAATCCTTTCTCAATAGATGCTAACCAAAAACTACAGGATTTGCAGATGCAAAATTGAATTTTGAATGGCACTAATGTTATTGCTCCATAATAAATAACAGTGAAAGTGCTGAATATACCTGAGCTTCCTTGCAATAAATAGAAATATCTGATAAGGAAAGCAATTATAAAGCAACTCAGTTGCTTCATGTGTGAAGCAGAAGCCAATATTTGCTGCTGTAGTTTCCCGTGACATCTTAGACAGGCTAAAGCAAGTGCACCAAATCCTCCACTTTTCTCAGTGCTTCCTTCTCCTCTTTTCAGACCATGTCCTGCACTGTGCCAGCACAGCTGCTTGTTTTCCCCCCCTCTCAGCCTGGGTTGTTTGCAGGGGCAGCACAAACCCAGGGTTGTGCCCCAGCCCACAGCGTGAGGGACCACACAGGACACTCCTGCATGGAGGGCGGAGGATGGGGCAGGAGCTGGGAGCAGCAGGGATGGGGGGATGCAGGGTCATTCCTTTCAGTCTCACCCTGAAGTGCTCATGGGAGTGCTGTGTCAGTTAATGCAATCACTTCCTGTTCTAAATTTAGGGAAAGGGGTGATGCCAGACACTGCTGCGTGGTTACAGCTAGCAAATAATTAACAACAAGGGTCAGCCAGTTTGTTCCTATATATTCAAATTTTGTTGAAGGCTCAGTCACAGAAACAGACATTCTCAGCAAGCCAGTGGCACTTGTTTTCATTTTAGTTTTGGTGATTAAACTGCATTATGTCTTTTTCAGGGCCTGGTGTTTATGTCCCAATATTTAGAATACAGACTTTTTTTATGGAGATTTGGTTTAGAGGGCACAAGATATCCCATCACAAAAGTTATGCAAATAAAACTATAAAGTTATTGTAAGAATGAGTGATTGAAAGGTGACAAAATTCCCACTCTCAACTGTGTGCCATGTATTTAGATCCCGAAGAAACTGTGCCCAAGCTGCAAACCCTGTAAATCACTATTGTATGCTGAGAAACTTTGTCACCTGCATGGGACGAGAAGTTGGTCAGGAGCTGGTGCCTGAGTAGAAGAAGTTTACTAATGTCTGGACATCCAAAAAACAGAACAAGGGTACATTTTGTACACAGTGGTCTAGATCATGGGTAGTTAAAAAGAGGATCCTTACCATATCACAGTTTTTACCACGTCTCTTTCCGCTTTTCTTTTCTGTAATTTCTTTT
Source organism: Zonotrichia leucophrys gambelii (assembly GCF_028769735.1). Lineage (NCBI taxonomy): Eukaryota > Metazoa > Chordata > Aves > Passeriformes > Passerellidae > Zonotrichia > Zonotrichia leucophrys. Next base: position 16,434,636 of record NC_088169.1, on the reverse strand, counting down.
ATGTGGAAAAGTGGTATCTGAGAGGGTTTTCATTTATTTGACTTCAGTAAGACAAAAGTGGAAGGAGAAAATACATGTTGTTCAGGCTTCCTGTCTGACGACATCTGGGTCTTTATTTGATTGCTTAAGTCAGTGGTTCCCAAAGAATGGTTACAAATCAATTACAACTTACCATGTCATAATAAGGGACTATATATTGTAAGGTTAATAGGTAGAATAGATAGAATTTTTGATCATTTGTGATAAAAACACGGGAAGATTAATGATAATCTGAACCTGTCTTTCAGATTGTGGATATTAACATAAGAAAAATGTTCATGGGAGACAACAGTTTCTTAGGGATCTATTGAAAATGTTTTCATTAATTCATAGTAAAATCATTTCAAATCACATGTATTTGGACTATACATGTTAGGGGCTTCTTTTCTTTAAGTATCACAATGCGTTTCTCCTCCTTTACAAGATAGAGACTGTTTCCAGGAGTCCATTTTATGTGGTAATGACTTGATTCCTGATAATTCTGGTCTGTACCCAAAGAACTTTTCCCACTGTATTTGGGTAGATTGTAATGCTGTGTGGATTCTGCTTCTTGCTAAAGTGAGACACGACTTGCTGGAAAACTTCCGTGAAGCCTATTTTTATAATATCTGAATCATCACATGTACCTGGGAAGGGAAAGAGCAACGTTAGTAATGTATTTTCTCATGCACAGCCCTGCCCATGCAGTATGTACACAAGAAATCAAAAGCAGAAAGGATTAAAGACAAGGAGCCACTGGGATAAGAAAAACGGGTTTGGGCAAATCAGAGGCAAGGAGGCTACCAGAGATAAGGAGGTTCTGGAAGAAAGTTCCCCTTTACTCCCATGTTTGTAGTCCACAAAGAACTGAGTGTTGTGAGAGAAGTTACTGCATCCTACTGCTTTTTTCCATGAGCATCTATTGTCTGTATAGGCACAAGCACAGCCCTGGGCCACTCAGTCCCCTCTGAGAAGAGGCACACTTCCCAGATGAGGTTGTCAGCACATGGACGGATGCCAAATTCCAGAAGCAGCAAGATTCTACCTACATGGTTTAGGTTAAGGGTGACACAATAGCCCAACAAGTGCCTAGTGTGGGATGCTTTACCATGGGACTGCAACTGTTGCCAAAGTTTCCCAAAATTCATATCAAACTTCAGCATAAGGCCATGTAAATATCTAGAATTCTTACACAGATCTACAGTCACTATAAACTTGACTATTTTTTTCTTAAATAATGGGATCTTTATATTTTGATGATTTCCTTGTTTTCCAAATTAAAGTTTTTAAGAAGTGCAATTTGCAAACTTTTTTTTTTTTTCAATAACTGGTAACTATTGCAAAGGTATTGTGAAACTAACTGGGATCTGCGCAAAATAGCAGTTCATTTATTTCCAGTGTATTCCAATTATGACATCTTCTTGGCTTAGAGATATCTAATGGTGCCAAGATAGCTGCTAACATTTTTTGAATAATTGGATGATTTCACAGTAGTATCTAAAGTCATCTGATTTTTCTTGGACAATATTCCAAGATTTTTCGAGTGACAGAATAATGACTTAACTACAGATGTAATGTATATTGCCTGTTTAGGAATTGTATTCAAAAACATTAAGCCCCACCATCTTGAATTACTTATAGAGATTTTAGGAGGCTGGGGAATTTGTGTTACACAGAGGATAAGTTCCATTCCATCCCTCAGTAGAATTAATTTCTTAAACAGCAGTAGGTCCCAGGTATTTCTTTGATCACTAGTGCATATTAGTCAAGAAAAAGGGCTATGAACCTGATCCACAGATGAAGCAGAACTGGTTTTCAGTGTAACAGTTGTGAGAATGTTGAACAAATCAAGTTATTTTGGCACTTTCACCTGGTAGACCAGACACTTTTCTAAAATAGAACGGGCAAGGTAAGCTCCAGGGCAATTCTTGCAGGAGCAAATAACATACTCTGCTGAATACTGATGGCACTTTTCAGCTCTGTGTGCCTGATTTCAGGCGCCTGTACAAAGGTGGATCTTTGAAAAGGCAAATGCTCCCTCTTACCATTGACCTTCTCCCACACAAAAGAACCCAGGCTTAGACATCTAAACCCAGATGTGAATGCCAAAGTCTGTTCTGTTGCAAGAATATGACTCTGGAAATTCTGAAAATTGAAATTTTTTTCTTAGGTTTAGGATTTTCAGGATTTTAGGACTGAGAGGAGTTAAATTATCCAGCCCACAGAAGGACATTTCGGTTCCATTAGCTCATCAGATACACGTGAGAGGGAGATTACAAGTCACGTGAGCTATTGATATTATTTTACATGGGCAATAAATAACCATAGATATTGTTAAAGGCCTCTATCTGAAGTGACATTATAAAGAAAGCTTCAGGAAACAAAAAAAGAAACTTTTTTTTTATCTCTTCAATCAATAAAAAAGTAAAGGATGGTAAGGTTGGAACTATGATTTTTGTAAGGTGTAATGCTCCAAAAAATTGCTTTGGTTACCTAACTACATGTAAACATTGTTTAATAAATCAATCATCTTAAAATTAAAATATTATTTTTATAATATTTTTATTAATTCACTATTTTAAGAAATCACTCAGTGATCATAGTATTTAAAATTATTTTTAGGCATGTTAATTGTATTTAATTTTTTGTCGAAATGCACCTTGACATAACTCAACATTAATGAAAATAGCAGAAAAAACATCAGAGAAGATTTGTGGTATTTCTGAACACCTCCAGCAGTTCCAGCTGCAGAGGGTACTACTAAAGATGGGATGGTTTGGAAGACCAGATTATTTTACTGAGTTTTAAATTGTATCTTTGCTTTCTACAATTTAGGAGTAATAGCCATAATTTTGAGTAACTGACATTTTGGTAAAAGAAGAAGTTCATATAATTCCTTTTGGAAATATTACATAGAGTGCCTCTTTCTTGATATCTGCAAAAGTTCCCAAGAATATAAAAGCAAGAGAAGTGTGTCATGGCTTATTATGATCACATTGGGGAAGGACTGGGGGAAGTGACTGTCTGATTTGGAAGTTCAAATATATATATAATTTAACCTAGATCCTAACATGTCAGAATGTCTTAATTCTAAGGGCTGCAGCTTCCTACTAAATAAAAGAGGAGTTGCTAAAATGCAGTTTATATTTCCTGACGAGCTACCCACAGCATCCATTATGAACAATAAAAAGTTCATAAAAAGAACTTTCCATTTCTGAAACTCAACAAATTTGATTTGCAATCTGATTAGGTTAAAGTAAAGCATCCCATAATTACCAAAGGAAAATATTTTCAGAGACTCTAGTGTTTTCTGGTTACATCAGAATATGTAAATAAAAGCTGTGAGCCAACATAAAAATATTGATACAAAAATGTTGCAATATGAAGGAAAAATTATTATATGAGATCACAGACGCTATAATTATCAAATCATATTTACAACTCAAATGTGTCAACTTCAGTTCTTGTTTCTCTAAAGCTATTAAAATTTCCACGTCACAGACACAGCTGCAAAACTCCAGCCCTTCAGTGATTTTAGTAGTGAGACTTCAGCTGCCCTGTTTAACTGGGTATTTTAACCCAGAGCTTTGGAAATTAAATATACAGGCAATAACCTTGATGAGACCATTTCATTTGGAAAGTGAAGCTGTATAAGAGCAGACCCCCAGGAACATTTTTAGCATTGGCGTATCAGTCTTTCCATTATAAATCCCTCCTTTGAAGTGTTTTTTAGTACACTATAGCATTTGGCAGAGAAACTTTTAGAGCTAGGGAGATTGTTTTTTTAAATAAAATTTTAAAAAACCCCTAATTTGATTGTTTTATGTTACAGAACCCAGTAAAAGAAATGAAATCTGTCATTTCTCTATCCCCCAAGCTGATTGCCTTAAAAAGAGCCGTGTTTTCAATAGGTTATATATATATATATGTTCAGTGTATGTTACGTTCAATATGTTTTCAATATATTATAAATCTCTGTCATATGGTTAAGATACTTAAGGGTTATAGACAATGAAAAAGGATAAATGACAAGACTGAAAGAGAATTGCATTTGTAATAAGGTGTTATTTCCTGTATTTATAATGAATAAATGAATTAATTTATTCAGCGTGTATCCGTGATTCTAAGCGAATCAACATTTGATAAGGGCCCAGAGTCAGTGTATCACATCTGAGCTAGGAATGTGTTTTCCAAGGCCTGGGGAGCTGCAGCAGCCTCTGGGATGCACTGAGGAGTGGCAGAGCAGAGCCTGCCCTGGACGCAGCAGCTGCCTCTTGTTCCGTGCTCCTTGGCGGGCGCAGCAGCTGCAGCCCCAGGGTGTGGTGTCCCAGCTCTGGGAACTCCCACACGCTCCCCCAAACAAGGGAGGCCTTTTCAGCACCCACTTAGTATCAGCCAGAGCCCTCCCTGGTGGCCTCGTGGCCAGAATCCCACACACTCATCGCTGGCCTGGGCTTCACTTCTGCTCCAGGATGGGTCACAGAGATGCACCAGGCAGCAGCCAGCCACAGAGGGAGATGGACCAGCTCCTGAACAAGGCTGAAAATGGGCTCACAAAACACTGCTCAGCTGCAGGGTGGCACTCAGGGGTGGCTTGAAGCCAGCTGACCGTGTGCTGCATAATTGCTGCAGCCAACACCAGCTTGACTGTAGGAAACCATAGCCAGGGCAATGGGGAAGGAAGGAACCGTCCCCATCAGCCACAGCATGGCCACAGGTCAGCTGGATGAATGGGAAACTCAGCCTGGGGTGCTCCTCATCCCACCTTTCCTGACAGCCTCAGGAAAGAAACCCAGTGTACTTTTGTCTGCGTTAACTGCAAAAAAAGCCCGCAGAAATGAGAATGTAATAATCATCAACGGTATTTGTTTGGTTGAAGAAATCCAAAGAATAGATTTTTGTTGCTTTTAAACCTTTTAAATTGTTATGCTAAGTTATTATGTGACATAACGTTGTTATCAGCTTGGCATAAACATATAAACAATGAGATATCCTGTGGCTAAGTAGACAGCAACAGTAGATTACTGCAATGAAAAATTACTTGTAATAAAGAAGTCAAAGCCCAAACTCACCACTATCCAACAAGTTTCAAATACATAATGGATCAGAAATTGAGCGTTGAGAAAACTGTACAAAAATAAACAATTTGTGCCAAGATCTGAGGAATGGGCCTTTCTACAGATTTATTTTTTCTCTTTATCTGATTGGCCAAAAATGGAAGAGGATGGCCCTCAAAAATGTTGTATAAACAAATTCTTCTAGTGTTTCTTCAAGAACATACATAAATGTGACATTTCAGGAAGAAATATTATAAGAAACCCAATACTTCAGCCTAAAGTCTCCCAAGTCTACAACACTTTTATTCCATTAAGACATGCATTCAGCCAACAATTTGAAAGAAACTAGTCACCTCAATGTTTCTAGGCCAACCCAAGGAAATTAAAAGCTAGCACAATGTAATGGAGTTGGGGATATGGGAAATTAAGTACCTGTCTGGTTCCAAGAAAACCCAAACGCCATTCCAGCTTAGTACTGGCAGATTTATTTAAAATTCTCTCTGGAAAGGCGGTGGGAAATCTTTTCACCTTGGGCAGGCCACCCAGTAACTGCCTTTGTGATATCACTGCTCTTATCCTGTGACCTTAACCTATATCTTTCTGGTCTTGCTTTGCCAGTTTTGCTTACCTTTCATGCTTTCTTATCTGGAGTTACAGCTCAAATGTTTCCCTGGCACTGTTCTCATTCACCAGGCAGTATCTGTTGTTAAGCACCAGTTAAACTGGAGGGAGGTGGTCATCAGCTGATGCTTGAACTCGGGGATGATGTTGAGCGCAGCAGATTTTGGGCAGGGTGGCTGCACTCATGGTCAGAGCAGGAGGCAGCTCTGCCCCACCTGGGAAGAGGGAAGCGCTTCCCCACTCCCACTGAGCTGAGCCAGGGGTGACTGCTGAGCTCTCAGGATGCTGCTCTGACTGCTGGCACTGCCTGGGAGGTTCTTTTGTGAGATTATGGGCTTCTGTGAGACTTATGAGGCCACATTTATGGCCAAAACATCTTCTTCCTACCTGTGAATAATTCACACGGGAAGGAAGGTGCCTGTCAATAATTCACCGGTTCACCATATTTTTCTGTCCTTAATCTTGTGCCAAAGACCTTAGAAAATAAATTTCATGTAGGTTTTGGGGTTTTTTTTGTTTGTTTTTTGGTTTGTTTTTTTTTTTTCCAAAGTGAGTCTAATTTGACTGTTGGCTCTGGTGATTAATGATTAGTCACATATGCCTAAAAACTTTTTCCAGTTGACTGCCCAGATATCTGAGAGCTTTAAAGCAGGAGAAAAAAGGAAGGATGATTATTAAACACTGATTAAGCAAGAAAAGTGCAATCTTGAGTTTCTTGTTGTTGTATGTTAGACTATATTAGAGCAGGTGCTCTGGAAAACAGAACCCTGTGAATCAGAATATACCTACAGTTACATTCTACTATAAAAGAAGGTTAGGTTACAGCTGAAGTTACTTAAAAGAGTATTTCCAGCATTTTACTCTATGTAAAAATTACATTGTTTGTGTTTTATAACACACCAATACTCGTGCTCTTTGTCTTTCCATCTGAGTGTGCACAGCCTCTTTGGGTGTTCCCAATTTTGACTAAAAGGCTTGCTCATGTTGATTGTATAATGACACATATTTCCATGGCTGTGGTTGGGTGCAGGTGCTAAGGTCAGCTTCTTGTGTTTTGACTCTCAGGAGGATCTTCAGAAAATGAAGCATCTGTGCTTACATTTATCATTATAAATCATGCAATGAGATCATTGTAGACCTCTTTGTTTTCATAATAACAGCATGTAACATTTTAAAGTACACAGATTGTATATTGGAAACAACATTTAACAGGAAACATCCAAAGGTAAAGTGCTCAGAACATTTTTCAGGCACTTATTTTTATATACTTGGAGGTAGTTCTAAAGTCTTGACTTCTTTTTTAAAGCAAGTCCTTCACAGATTTTTTCCAATACTCTTCAAAAAATATACAAACTGTACTGCAAACAAAAGCAATGCCTAAACTATGCAGTAGTAGAAGAGTCCTTAAATAATAAGTGAAGGTAAAGCATGAAAAAAATGCAACCTATTCTGTAATAAAAATCACCTTTTATTGGCATTACTAGCTTTTTTCCTTATTAAGGAAGTGGCAGTTGGTACACAGTCTGTTTGCTCTACATGATATGGATGGAAATAATAAGCTAGTGGCTAAATATTGACTTATTACATTCTTCTCCTATATGTAACTCACCAAGTCATGCGACTTGCAGTTTTGCATAGGAAGATGATCAATGATTAACCACAGGTTACAACAAATTCCCTGGACAATCCCATAGAGATTTCTGCAAAATGGCTACTGTTTATTAAGGTAGATACACACACAATAATTGCATGCTCTTTTTTAGGTGAATTAATTTGTGTCCAAACTAATGGGGTTTTTTCCATATTTTTTTCTGTTCTCCATTATTTAGTAGATATTGGGAGACAAACTTCGTAGTCTGTGTCTCAGAACATCAAAAATATTCACAAAATCATTTAAAAAGTAGAAATACCTTTTCATTATCCCCAAACTTTTTCAGTCAAAACAAGTAATTATTTAGGCTTACAGTATCCTGAAAAATATCTGATTTTCTTGAGCAAACGTTTCCCACAAAATACTTTGCTCATCCATACTATTCTATTTGGAAAACAAACAAACAACAGTTTTTACTCCTGTTTCATGCCCTCGAGGGTGGGAACAGCTGATAAAGGGAAAGGTGTGACCCTGCAGCATGAGTCACACCTAGGGAGTCCTGTGTGCTGGGCAGGGATCACCTCAATAGAATTTCTGTATGCAAGGACTGTTCTGCCTCTAAGTGCACTCTGGGAGGCATGGCAGTGGTGAGAGCAGAGGGGAAAGGACAGAAAGTTGTCTTGAGATGATTTGGAGAGGAATGGGAGTCCAGCCAGGCAGGTGACAGTGCTGCCCAGAACAGAGAGAGAATTTTGTGCTCTGCATTCTGCTCATTCCATCTGGCTTCACTGTGCCACTCATCTGTGGGGAAAAGATGAATGTGCTCTGCATCCTCAGGCAGGGAAAAGGTCTCTGCTGAGCCAGGCAGGAATAGAACAGAATCATGGAGTATCCTGGGCTGGAAGGGACACACAGGGTTCATCAAGTCTGGCTCCTGGCTCTGCCCAGGACACCGTCAGAAATGACAACATGTGTCTGAATATAAAAATTTAGTCTCATCAAAAAATGTCAGCTGTGCAGAGCTTGCTGAGAATGGATGTACTCTTCTTGAGTACATCCTGTCTGGGACTTCATTTGCTATTAAGGATATGCAGGCCAAAACCTTATCCCTGTGATTCTCTGAGCTACCCAAGCACAGTGTCATGGTCTGTGACCACTTTCCCTTGGTACATCTAGGAGTGAATCATCATCACCATCATCTTTTTCAGGGAGTGATCCATTGGAAAGCTGGATCACTTTATTTGCTTCATGTCTGCATGCATGCTTCACTCACTGGTGCCCATGTGACTCTTTACATGTGACTGTACTGTCACATGAACACCACAGAACTTCTGAAACCCAAAAAATCCCTTCACTTCTTAATTTTGCCTTTACTTAAAAGTCAAGGCAAAATGTAGGAACAAGCAGACTTTTTTCATGAAAAGCCAATACCAATGAAACACCTTTCATCTACTTCTGTACATGCACCCACATTTTAATATACCACAGAAAAGCATCTCTGATCTTATTCCTGAAAAGATTTTTCCATGTCTACTCTCATCACAGCAGCCCCTGTGCCACAACTGCAAATCAGCTAGTGATGGCAAAGGAGAATTTTGCTTCCTCATTGATTTCTACATCATATAATTGTCATATCACTCTTAGGAAAGACAGAATGCTAAAAATACCGAGAGTTAAAAAAATAATTATTTTCTAATGTACAGGAAGAAAGCAAGAAGTCACTGGCTGTTACGCAGCATTCTAGATATTTATCTGATTCACTGAGTCACAGAGTTAATGGACTTACAAAAAACCCCTTCACATCTGCATCACTGCTAGTGTGAAACTATTTTTATACTACTTTCTTCGGTGCTTAAATCCACTCCTATTTTAGTATTCTCTATTTATACTTAAGTACATTGATTTTTGCATTTCAGCACACCACAAAGACCCCCATCATCATTATGGTACAGCCTAAGCATGCAGAAAAATCCTCAGAGCCTCGAGTTTAGAGGCAGCAAAGTAAAGCCTCAAAACTCCATGTAGAACTGTAGATAATTATCTGAGAGATTCACTGAGTCAAGACTTATTAATACATTAAGTCCCCCCCAATATAATGAGAATATTTTGGTTCTAGATGGTGTTGGTGATTAAAATACAGGGCGTTTTTTTCCTTTGATTCTGGAATCACACAAAACATCCTTGTCCTGGCAATCAGTACCTACACTCCCATGTGAAATTATCTGCACCTTCAGATTATGAAACTGCTGCCATGAATTTTCTAGTAAGCTCCAACTCTAACAACTAAATTTCTCTTTATCAGTAGTTTTCTTCCATGATGTTTCCACTTTAGTTACCAAGAATAATAAGGATGTGCAGTCAGTGTGTTTTTTCTAATGTTTGCATTGGATGATTCCAAAAGCAATTTACAAATTACTTGACACCAACTGAAATGTTAGGCCCTAAAGATGACTCAGCTTGCAATCACAACTCATTAGAAAGATTCCAGGGAGGCAAACTATCGTAGGAAAATATATTTATGTCCATGTGATGTTTTTCACTTGGAAAAATCTTGAATTTTAACAGTGTTTTGCAGAATATCTCCTAAAGGTTTCTGTTGACAGTTCCAGACCTCACTGGGGTGTGTTATGCACTCATTGTGCTATTCTAATTAAAAGTCATCACTTTATAAAGAATAAATTTTTCATTTTAATTCACATTAAATCGGTATTGTTTCTTTTTTAATAAAAACATTATGTTCATAACCTCATAGTGACTAGTTAAAATATCTGAGCTGATTTTCTGCAACACTTAATATAATTACACCACTTACTTGAAGTTGTTGTATGGTACACCAGATTTAGTCAGTGAAAAATGGGATTGGCACTTGCTGAAGTTCAGTTTGTCTATAATTTCCACTGGTGTTTTGCTTAAGAATAAAATTAGATAGTCCTTAATTCTCACATATCTGTACAAAGAATTAAACCCCACAGAAGTCACTGAAGTAATTAGTTTTGTTCTGTAATGGTCAAGAGGTTCAGTCTATCAGAAAGGTGACTTTCACTTCATCACTGGTTTTGTAACTACCCACAGCAGGGCACGAGGCTGAAGGACAAACACACCATGTGCTTATCTGGAAACAACTGCACCCTTGAGTGACCTCCTCTCCAGCTAAACCTGTTGCTTGGCAGCATTTTGCCATCTTCTTGTGATGTGCAGGTGTCCCTGGCATGGGCACCTGCTGTACCAGCTGGCAGTGAGGTCCTGCAGGTGTGCATTTCTGCTGAAAACGCCCAATTTTGGAATGGAGCAGAGGAGCACAGTCAGGAGGTGAGCTCAGGGTTACTTCTCTTTACTGATTCCCCCTTCCTGCAGAGCAAGCCTGTGAACAATCAAAGGGAACTCTCATCTTCCTGGAAGGGCTTCCCATCTCCTGTTGCTTGTCTTGCTGGAGGAATCTCCAGTGTTTGGTAAAGGTATGTGTCCTCACAGCTCACAGATGCACAACCTTGCACCCAGGATGCATTTACACATCAATGCCTTCCTTGGGAACTGGAATAGCAAAACAGTGTCCCTAGAATAATGCATATTATTTTCTCCCTTTTCTACACATTCCTAAACCCAGGAATATAAATTACTGTGTAATGATTTGCAAACAGATTGGTGTGTTCATTCTCATACTTTATTCTGTTTTTAAAACCCACATTAAAAATAAAAGGAAAATAAAAGAAAAAAATCCAAGAAATAAAGAATAAGTAACATTCAGGAGACAACTGGGAAAATCAGATAAATACAGTGTGGTGGATACATTGGCAGAAACATGCAATAGCTGTGGCTACCTGGTTTTAGCAATAGCACATTTAAGTCAATAGCTCCTTTTTAATATTTATGTCCTCCTACCATTAGCTTGTTCTTTTTTCCCCTTTTTCATTGCTAATTAAAGCTACTGGCAACGACCTTGGCATTTTTCTAGGTTTTTAGTGGCTTAGGTTTCACTTAAATTAGCAATCATAGGAACAGTTTTTTGTTGATTTACAACTCACCTACATTTTAAGAACTTTGGCTGCATTTTGTAATTGCACTTACTAGCAATTTCTATAGTTTTTCTTTGAGAGACAAGGCATAAATTAAAATGCTTTTTGACATTTCTGTTTTCATTTTATAAAGTGTCCAGGATGTATCAAACTGACTTCTTATACATACATGATTACATATGCTGTGGTAGAAGGTATAGAAGTTCGATGATAAGTTTTTCTGTGTTTCATTAAAAGTGGAACATACTTTTAGCTCAAAAATTCTAATTTTTAAGAGAAGAGTTACTGCACAGTTAGCTATATCTCAAGCATTTCCTTCTATATTGAGACCAGCACCTGGTAATATTCTCTGTGACACAGAAAAGCACACATCATTCCATTATTGAAATTAGACAGGTAAGGTTAATAAACAAGGGTCCAGAACTGAAGTCACACAGCAATTAAATAAGCATCAATCCAACACTGCTTTTTCACACAGACTACTTTCCTGTAAATGGTGTTTTAGCAATTATCTTATCAGTTGCTACTAGCTCAGCAGTGATTTATACAAATCTGCCTGTGTAGTTGAGCTGGTGTTAGATTATATCCATTGAAATGAACATAGCAGTTGCATTAAATAGCTCATTTACTTTTCAATGAGTCACAGGAAATACTTAAACCAGTTTACCTTGTACTAGCAAAAGCTTTGTACCCAGAGTCACAAAGAAAGGAGTATGATCTGATCCAAAGCTTGCTGAAGTCCTTTAAATCTTTCCACTAACAATCTGTCTTATATATGTATATAATATATATACATATATTATATGCATATACATATACATATACATAAACATATACATATATATACACGCATATATTCATATACACACACACACACATATATATATATAATGTGCAAGTTCTCTCCTGTAATTTCTCCTATGTGCAATAACTCCTGCAGTTTTCAGTGTCCCTCTCCCTGCACAGAGCTTGGCTGAGAGCTCAAGGTACACGTGCTGTTAATCCTCCTCTGTGCTTGGGGCTGCACCTGTGCAAATGAGGTCCACAGGGGTCTTCCAAAGGAGGCTTGGCTGGAGGCACACTTGGCAATCTTCCAAGTGTTATCAGTGCTTTAGCTAGACAGTGAACAAAGCAGAGGGAAATGTAGGTGCTGTTTGCATCAAGTTTATGTAGGTTCAGGAGGGACAGACCATGTACCCGAAAAGGAGATCCTGGGAGTTTCTAAATAAGCCACAAAGCAAAGCACTTGATTTAAATTGATTTCAAAGCTGAAGGAATCAGTTGGGATGCAAATGATGGCTACCAGAGCACTGCTGCAGGAGAGAAAAGGGAGTTTGCTTTGACTCATTTTTCAAAGGGATCTACTTCAGGTTTTGAGGGAGAGAGAAAATTGAGCCACATGGCCCATGGACTGAATCGGTATTTCCTCTCTCATGGAACCCGCATACGGCAATACATTAAAGGTATTTTCTCCTGCACCTCCCTGCCTCAAAGCAAATCTTCCTCACATCCGAGTTCATCTCTTTCACTTCTGCAGGGAAATGGGTGGAAGGCTCTGGGCAGTGCCTGGGCAGCTGCAGCTGCTGCAGCCCAAGGGACACAAGGGTTACAGAGCAAGAGAAGTGCCTGGACACTGAATGGGGAGACCCAGGTGTCTGTGGTCTGCTGTGTGTCAGACTGAGGAGATCCTGAAGAAAAAGTCAACACAGAAGCTTTCTGGATTTTTTGCAGCTGGAATAAAGATGAGCAATACCTGCTCTGTACCTCAGTAATGAGACTGGTGGCAATCCAGAAATGTCCCCACCGAGTGTGATCACACTGCCTACGCAATGCCCTCCCTCAGCTGCCCCAAACTTCAAAGAGACCAAGTGCACTCTTTTCCTCTCTTTTCCTCACCTCTGTCTTTTGTAAGCCTTATAGGCTGCATGGTCTGCTTGGTTTCGATGAATGAATGCTTTTATTTGCATCTTTGGTTAACCTGACGTGCATTAAGAGCGATTTCAAGATGACTGAATAACAACAAAGCATTCTCCACCCAAATATTCAGTGAAAATATAAACCACAGCACTTTAACAGTGCTGTAATATGCACCTCCTGTGCATCAGAGAATAACAGAGTGTTCTTCACAGGGGCTAGGGCATGAAGAAATGCCTGGTGATTATTGAGTAACAGGGAGGGCATCCTGCCAGGCCCCAGACACTGGGAGGCAGGGCTGATTCCAGAGAGCAATCAAGCCATGTCTTCCAGAGGCACTTCTGACACAGGATTCATAACGGCTGCTAATTAGCAGAAACCTGTGTTTGTCCTTGGCTACAGCAATAAAATTTTCCGTGTTATAAAGACACTTTGTTTCATGGAGGACAGAGGTGAGGAGTGTTTTTTATTTTGTTGGCTGTTTTTAAAATTTGAGTATTACAAATTGTGGAACAAGGGACAGGACTTTTGAAGCAGGAGTGCTTTTGGAGGCTGGACTGTAATTTCATACTGACTCAGAAAAAGATTGGTGTAGAAACCAATGACAGTAGGTTTTGGGAAAGTAGGTCCCAAAACACAAAAGCCTTTCTCTGGTGAAAGGCTTTTTACCTGTTCGGATTTTTTTACATTTGAAGTTCAGTGTATGCGTGGGTGTTTAGATTTCCCAGGGAGAGCCTCAAGAAATACAATACCATGTCCACTCAGCACTCTGAGGATGACACAGGTAGAGTAAGGTTATTCCCTAAGATCAACTCTGTTCTGGAAAAATCAAGGTACTCTTGAAGCATAAGTACAACTACTCTTTGCTGAGACAACTGGGAAAGATGCAGAAGAAAGAAAAAGGCAGCTGGAAGGGGGACTTCATGGCCATGATATGAGAATTTGGTGATCCAGGGCGTCATTTGACTTGGTACATGCTGCCTCTAGATTTTCCATAAGGGCAGTTTGTGTTAAGTCATATCCTGCAGTCTTTTGACAGTTCATTGAAAAGCATAAAGTAGCAAAAGAGGAGCAGCTGTCTGCTTCACTATCAAGCTGTTGGAGAATGATGTTCTAGTTTCAACACTCTCATCAAGAATGAGCTTCAGATTAGAGCCAGACTAAGGAAGATTTAATAAAAAAAATTTCAAAAAAGGAAAAAAAGAAGAAGGACTTGCAAGGAAAGAAAAAGTGCTTTATTCATTGATGTGGTTAACTGTTGGAAAACCTGTATTTAGATTAACCACAGATGTGAAGAAATTTACCCCAACTGGTTCACTTTTGTTAGCATCAAATATTTGACTGTAAATAAGTTTTGTAAGGCTTCCTCTGTAAGGATTGCAGACCTCAGCTCTGCCTTTGGTATGCCTGGAGGTTTTACACCATTTCTGGTTTACTCTGCAGCCACAGACCTGAACTAAGAGATTCCTCAGTGCTGTATGCCACTGTTCTCTTTTCTGTGAAAAACAGAATAGCACTTAGTAGTTTAGTGTGAATGCTGAAATGTCTCTTTCACAGACATTTCCTGAGCAGCCTCAGACCCTTAAAAGAGGGATGTCACCAAAGTCCTACTGCATTGGTAATATTTTTGTTGATGTAGAAAATTTGCTTGGATACTACAGCAGTGGGCTCTACAGAACATGCTCCAGAAAAAGGAAGAAACCAAACATTTGCACATGCTGGAAAGAGAGTGAGTCAGCAATTGAGTGGGAACATTAATCAAAACTCAGCAATGAGCAACACTGTGATGAGCCTTGCTTCATGCATGGCATTCACTAGAAATTTCTCACAAAATTTAAGTGGATTATTTACATGGAAATTCTTTTGCTCAAAAGAAGAGCAAAAAAGAGGTGGTGTAAAATAGTTATTGTTTTAAACTGCAATTTAATTCAAAGGACTAGAAGGAAAACTCCTCATTCCCTCCTGAGACCTCATTTGGCTGCACATATGCTATGGAGAGAGCTTAATTAGCTAAAAAGACTCTTGGGCCATGTTATTATCCCTGCCTGGAAAACTGTTGCTCTCCATACAAAAAAAAAAGGCAGTGAATGGAATCAGGAAGGGACAAGCCAGGATAAATAACTTTTAAAGAATTCCAAGAGTTTAGACTAATCAAACAACTCAGTTTTCATGATTATCTGGGTAGCCATTTTGCCACATTGCTCATGCAAACTAGTGAAATTAATATATTCTGTTGATAAAGTAAAGCCATCAGTCACACAGTTATGTGTCCAAAAAACAGATAAACAGCACTGCTTGAAAATTAACCGGTGTCAGAAATCACGCAGCCTTCTGTATCAATAGAATTCTGGGAGGAGTCCAGACCTGTCAACACGGAAACATGCAATATGATTTAATAACTACAGCAAAAAAAGTTTGTGTCCAGCCCATCTTTGATGAAGATGGAAAACTGTTAGTATTCCCACACAGAATATAACATCTTTTGTTTGCATGTGATTTTATCCTGAAAACACGTATTGTTATTGTGAAATCCATTTGCAAATGTTTGCTAAAGAGGGAGAACATTGTTAACATTTTTACAGTTTATTCACTGAAAATTTCTGGACAATGGTCCTGCTTGACTGACCTGCTCTCCTTCTCTCACAAGGTGACCCACTTTGCAGAGAATGAAGAGGCTGAGAATGTTGTCTACCTGGACTTCAGTAAAGCCTCCGACACCATTTCCCACAGCCTTCTCCAGAAAACCTGACTGCTCATGGCCTGGGCGTGCTCCTGGCTGGGTGCAAACCTGGCTGCGTGGTGCAGCCCAGACTGGTGGTGAATGGAACAAAATCCAGCAGGTGGCTGGGCACTAGCAGTGTTCCCAGGGCTCAGTACTGGGGCCTGTCCTGTTTAATATCTCCACTGATGATCTGGATGAGAGGATCAAGGGCACCCTCAGTCAGGTTGTAGGTGACACCAAGCTGATCATGTGTGTTGATCTGCTGGAGGGTTAAAAGGCTCTGCAGAAGGATCTGGACAGCCTGGATTGATGGGCTAACACCAACTGTGTGAGATGCAGCAAGGCCAAGTGCTGAGTCCTGCACTTGGGACATAACAGCCCCAGGCAGTGCTACAGGGGGACAAGAGTGGATGGAAAAGTGTCCTGGGGAAAAGGGTCTGAGGGTGCTGAATGCGAGCCAGCTGTGCCCAGGGGGCCAGGAAGGCCAATGGCACCTGGCCTGTGTCAGCAATGGTGTGGGCAGCAGGACCAGGACAGGGGTTTCCATCTGTGACTAGCACTGGTGAGGCCACACCTTGTGAGCTGTGTCCAGTTCTGGGCCCTCATTTCAAGAAGGGCATGGGGGTGCTGGAGGTCCAGAGGAGGGCAATGGAGCTGGGGAAGGGTCTGGAGCACAGGCACTGTGAGGAACAGCTGATGGAGCTGGGGTTGTTTAGCCTGGACATGAGGGCTGGCATGAAACCTCATCTGTCTCTACAACTGCCTGAAAGGAGATTCTAGCAAAGTGGAGATCGGCCTTTTCTCCCAGGTAACATGACATAGAGCAAGGAAAACTGGCCTCAAGTTGTGCCATGGGAGTTTTAGACTGGATATTAGGAAAAATTTCTGCATGGAATGGGTTGTCAAGCATTGGGCCAGGTTGTACGGGGAAGTGGCTGAGTCACCATCCCTGGAGGTGTTTAAAGGATGTGTTGATGTGGCACCTGGAGACATGGTTTAGTGGTGGAATTGGAAAAGTTCTTGTTTTATATTTGAGAAAAATAAGTTTCTTCCTGTAGGGTGGGCAATTGTTTTTGCAGCTTATGGATGAATATTGCACAAAATCAAGTCTGCAATGGCCCCACAGACATGAGAGTAAGCTACCACAGCACTCAGTGTTACAGTATTTACAAAAACGTTGGACCTAGCATTAGTATTAGTTTATCTGAAACAGTCTCAGGCTTTCTTGTACTTAATTGACTTAAATCCAAGTAAAGTGTTTTATCTGAATTCATATATTGTATCTGAACAAATGTCACTACTGGTGCCTTCTAGTTAGCAAGAAACAAATGGAATTATATTCCAAAATTAATTGTGATAAAATATTTACTATATGGGAAATAAAAAGTTGGTGAAAAATTCATATTTCCTATATAAATTCAGCATCTTTTGGAAGCTGCAGCTATGTGGTAATGATGTAAAGTGAATATTGATCCATCCCATATTCCTGGCAAGCTGATCATTATATAACATTTGGAGAACTACTTCATTATTATAAGGAGATTTTTGCCCTGGCGTCTCTCTTTCACGAACATTTCCACGCACAAGACAAATTTTTTTTTTGTTGTTGTTGTTGTTATTTTGATTTGTTTGGATGCATTAATTTTTTTATTGCTGTGTTGTGTTTTGGTTTGGTTTTAAGAGGCTATGTTTGGCTGTTCCTCCTTTTCATCAGAGCAGCCAAAATGACTTGTTCAAACTTGTAAATGGAAAAAGTACAACACAGACAATTTTTGATGTTCTGTTACTTTTGGTGTAAAGGAGAAAATTAGAGGCTTGTTACAGTGTAAATCAGATGTCAAGCAAGCAGCTGAAATGCAGACCACTAAGTTATGTAAATCCCCATCACCAGGAGGAACCATCAGAGGCTGTGGGGTGTTTTCCAGGGGCTCCCATCCATGCTGCTGGATGTGCTGCCCCCAACACTCACCCACACTGGGAGCCAGAGGCAGCTTCTGCTCGTGGCTCATGAGCAAAGCTCCTGTCCCCTCGAGCTCTGTGTTCTCTGTGGAGCTCTTCTCACAGAGGAGAAGAGGAGGATTTCTGATGCACAGCTAAGAAGGGATGGTTCCTTCTGGTGAATTTCACCTCCTCCAGCATCCTCTCCTCTGAAACATCAGAGGAGGACCCTAAAGTTCTCTGGAAGTCTTCTTTGCACATTTCCAGAAATTTGATAAAGTTTATTTTCTTAAAGCAAGGCGAGGCAAGGCAAGGATAACCCAGAAGCGTGGGTTACATTCTGAAGTGAACATTCAACTTCAGAAAAACCCAGTTAAATTTGCTGCTATTAATGGGCTTTGAATCCCATGGGACTGGAACATCAACAGCCAAATAATTTTGTGAAGGCCATCTTTAATAAGAGGTTAGTATTGCAATGGCTTTAAGGGGTATAGGGGGAAAAATAAATGATCTGGAAAATAAGAGTGACACTGTTCCAAGTTTGTTCCACCAACTGTTCTATTTTACCCAAGGAACTCTCCAAATATCTCAGCCTTGGCTAGTAAAAGCTGCTGTTGAAAAAATACTACCAGAGCTGTGGGAAGCAACAAACCAGAGCTTCTTGGCACAGCAGAGGATGGACAGCATTCTAGGAGGTGTTTTCTGCTTCACTTTATGGAATTCATCACTATGGTAGTTATGCTTGTTGATTTTAGTAAAGAGTGGCAGCCCTGATGAAGTAATAGTTTGTATTTGGTTATTTAGGCTATGCTTCCCAGTGAGAGAACACAGTGAACTAAAAGGAGAGCAATAAAGCAAGGGAAGACATAAATCCCATATAAGGGAAAAAATCCACAGATATTTCAGTGCATAAGGAATATGGGATATAAACTTTGAAAAGAAATTGCAAACAGCTTTTAGTAATGGCAAAATCAGATATGTTATTATCTTTAGATATAGTCAGTATTTTGCCTCTTCATCATAGGTGCTGTTACATTTTCATTTTAATCCTCTGAAAATATGCGTGAATGAAATGGAGATACATAACATACATGGTACTGATTGTTTCCAGCCTTTTTCAGGCACTGTAGATGTGAAACTCTGATTGCCTCAAGCTATATTGAAGGTTTATGGAGCAGAAATAACCAAGAAGCTAAGAGGACTTTTCTCTGTGGTAACCCAGATATTAAAATGGAATGATTTAGACTATTTGTATGTGGAATGTGCCCTCTGCCACAACCCAATATGCATCAACATGGTGAAAAAGCACTGACAGAACTTTTGCTGGTGTTGCAAAGAAAAAAATGTTTGAGAGTTATTGGTTCAGTATTTTCAACAGACACAGAACTGGCAAGGTAACACCTCCTCTTTGCTGGCATGTTCCTGCCTCTGATAAACATAGCCCTGTCTGTAACCTCTTCATGAAAATCAAATTGCACCCAGGAGCCTTCAGATCCTCAGATGAGGATCACCACAGACTTCTCAATATCTCTGTAAATGCACCTTTCTGGCATTCATATCTTGTCTGTGCTCTGGATTACAATGCCAAACATGACAACTGAAAAAATCCTGTAATGGTTCCAAAAAGCCAATTCCTGTCTTCTTTTAGTAGCATGACAAATGTAAAAGTTAGGCAATACTATAAATAATTACATGGAAGCCTTTTCCATGCCAATCTCATAAGCCCTGTTGTAAGTATCCTCCCAGGATTTTTCTTTCCACACTTGCCTTCTCCATTAATTCACAAATTCATAAACAGCAGGGATGAAAGAACAATGAAAAAATCATCTGGTGTACTTTGGCCCAAAGTAATATCAAATACACCTAAATCATTCTAAATGGATATTTGTCTGACATCTGTTGTAGATTTTTATGCTATCCAAGTAAAATATTCCAGTTCTTCAGGGTTCTATTAGAAAGATTCTCAATGTCTCTAACATACGCTTCCCTCTCTGAAAGTCCATTACTCTTACATAGAAGAATGTGTGGAATATGCTATAGAATTTTTCTTTTTTATATTTATATATTTTGATATTGTATATCCCATCTCCCTCTCTCTAAACTGAGTCTTTTTTTCTCCTGTAAGTCTCCTAGAGTTCATCTTGTCCAGTTGCCAAACCAAGGAAGGATCTCCTCTATCTGCTGTTTGTGTTTATCTGATCAGTGTTTGTCTGTTTTCATAATAGGACAGATTTCATGTTAAGTGAGGTAATAGTTGTGTAGTTTTTGGTTTATGTCTGTTCTTTCCCTAATAATGTACATTCTGACTTACCCAATGTCCAACAAACACTTCCTGAATCTGTAGTGAAATGTCTCTGCCCACATGCTTCTTAGTGTGCTTTACACAAGGAGGTGTGAAGCTCCTTTATGGATAAATAAGGTAGAACAACAGGTGTCAGTCACTTTTAGTGGGATTTATAAACACCACCAAAGTGAACATGGTATTTTATCTAGGGCCCACTTCAGAAGCAATTCAGACTCTGGATTTCCCTCTCTCACAGAGCTCTGCTACATCACACTGTGCTCATTAAAGAAAAGGGAGTTTTATCTTTAGAGATACAAATCCAATTTCAATGCTTTTGAAAAGACTCCACAAGGAATTTTGCTGTAATTTGTGATGATGGAAAAGCATGATAGTGATATGTGACATATATGGTGCCTTTTGTAGGATGGAGCTGACAGGTGGCTTTGCCATTCTTCTTGTATGTGCAGCCCTAAAACACAGACACACAATATTCCTAAAAACTGCTTGGGACCTCCAGAGCCTTTCTGCTGAGGGGGGATAATTAATAAAGAATAAGGACATGGACATACACTGTCCTCTAGCAAGTTGAAAGAAAATAAGCATTTTTAACCTTGAGTCATCTACAGTAACAAACCATAAAATAATACAGGCTGGAGAGGGAAAAGACTGATGAAGTCATCCACTGCATCTCCTGCCAAGGCAGGCTTCTATTCTGCCATATATTATTAAGTATTAAGGCTGTGTCCAGCCTAGTTTTAAATTATTCAAGCAATTTGATATCCACTATTTCCTTTGGGAGACTACTCTCTAATTCAATTCAGAGGTATGTTTATTTATTCCTTGCTCTATAAATAAAATGTTCTTTGCCTCTCTGCACTACTTCAAAAGTTTCTTTCCAATTTTGTTTTAACTTTATTACTGTTGGAGTTAAGATGTTAAATGGGCAATGTAGACGACTTTGGATGAGACAGAAACATGAAGTTCTCCTGGAAAAGTAAATAAAGGCAAGGTGTTTTCTGTGGGTTTGTTTATTTGTTTAATCCTGCATTGTGTCTTTATACACCTCACAAACCAGAGCCAAACAAAATAGCAGCCTTTACACACTGTTTAATACTTCTCATCCTGCCAGCAGCCATCCTGTGGCAGTAAGCATCCCAAGCTGCACTGGGGGAGATATTTTGGGAGCCATGCAGGAGAGAAGGAGGCAGGAAGGGTGGGAAGAGAGCACACGGCCCACAGACTGTCCTCAGCAGCAGCAGCTTCCTGCAGAGCCCTGCATGTGCTGGTGTGGTTCTGACTCGAGTATGCCAAGGGTTTTAGTCTGCTCAGAAATTTAAGATCAGCTCAGGAAAGCCCTGCAGACCTCGTTGGGTCCTGTGGATTGCTGGGTGAAGGGTAGCAAGGGGAACGACCGAGCACCGAATGTGCAGGACAGAAGAAAACACAAGTAAATGATTACAAGGAGTGATTAAAAGGCATGTGCATGGCATAAAAAGATAAATAGCAAAGAAAGAAATTTTTAGTCCCAGGTGTTCATCTGTGCCTTGTCAAGTGTTCCAGCAAGCTCGTCCCCAGCCTTATGCTCTGGTACACTTTACAAGAAGTTTTCAGGTAATGGGAGTTTAAAAATTAACTGGTGCACCCTGTGCTGCACGCTCATGAGCCAGGGCCCTTTGAAGTGGGCAGAAAATTCCCAGTCACTTCAAAGTGCTTTGAAGCTGGCCCTGGGCACACAGAGACAGGGTTCATTTTACACTTGGTCACCGGGGAGCCCTGCAAGCTGTGCTGCAGTGACGGGGACAGTGACGGCGTCACCCCTGCCACCGCAGGGACAGAGCCCAGGCAGGGATGTGGGTGGTCAGCCAGCACTGCACCCAGCACAGCACCCATATCCAGCACAGCATCCACCCAGCACAGCATCCAGTCAGGACAGCACCCAGCCTGCAGCCTCTGCCTGGCACCTACCTCCAGCCTGATTCAGGCAATGCAGAAGGACAAATAGGAAGGACAAGCCTGTTTAGCCTGGAGAAAAGGAGACTCAGGGGTGACTTTATCACTCTCCACAAGTTCCTGAAGGTGGTTGTGGTCAGGTGGGGTTGGTCTCTTTCTCCAGGCAGCAACTGACAGAACCAGAGGACACAGTCTCAAACTGCACCAAGGGAAATTTAGGTTGGATGTTAGGAAAAAGTTTTTTACAGAAAGGGTGATAATGTATTGGCATGGTTTGCCTAGGGAAGTGGTGGAGTCATCATCCCTGGATGTGTTTAAAAAACAGACTGGATGTGGCACTCGGTGCCATGGTTTAGTTGAGGTGTTGGGGCATGGGTTGGACTCAACAATCTTGAAGATCTCTTCCAACCTAATGATTCTGTAAATTCTGTGACAAGAAGGAAAAGTAATCTGCCCTTGCTCTAAGCAGTACAAAGGCTGGGTCTTGGGATAAGCAGCAACTGCCAAGTACTGCCCTGGGAAGCCACCTTCAGTCAGCAGTGGGAGTGAAGAACAAGTTTGGCATGGACAAGCTGGAAGGACTGTGTATACTTAGAAACAACATTAAAGGATAAACCAGAACTGGAGCAAAGAGGACCCAGTGTGGCATCAAACTGCTGCTCTCCTTGCAAGTGCAGAAAAAAATGAAAGTCCCCTTTGAGCAATCATGCAGAAAACCCTGAGGTCCAACAGCATCAACTCTTTTACCCAGATCTCCTTTTCCAATCTTCTGACAAAAGAAGGAACCCACCCATGCCTGGTGGCACAAAAGTACAAAGTCTTGCTCCTGAGCACCCAGAGGGAGAAGGCAGCTTCCCAGCCAGCACTGAGGCGCACACCCAGAGAGGCATCACCCAGTGTGACCATCAGCCTGACACATCCTCCTGCCAAAGCAGGTCCTGCCTCGCTCAGCAGCTCCTGCTGGGGACAATCCAGGGAGCCTAGCAATTGCTGAGACACTGCAGCCTCCCCCTGTGGCTCTTGGGGAGGGCCAGGGCTCCAGTGTGAATGGAGCCCCCCTGGGCAGCGCTTGCCATGCTGCTGTGTCTCAGCCCAGCTCTGCATCATCCCTGGGGTGGCCTCACTCGGACCTGGTGGCACTGCTGGGATGCACAATGCCAGCTTCAAGGCACTGCTGGGAGGCACAATGCCAGCTTCAGGGCACTGCTGGGATTCACAATGCCAGCTTCAGGGCACTGCTGGGAGGCACAATGCCAGCTTCAGGGCACTGCTGAGGGAACTAACCAAGGCCAGGCAGCAAAACCTCAGCATCACCATATGAATATTGTATTTGGGCTCCACTGTCAGAAAGGATTCCTTGAAAACCCCTCCTGGTCCCCTTGCACAACAAGAAGGCTGCCCCAGAGTCAGAGCACACCCATCCTGAGACTCAAGGCTTTTTGTAAGCTGTTTTTTTTCATTTTGAATCACAGTGTTATAACAAGGTCATTTGCACTGTGTTGCGCTGTTGCTAATAATGTCTGATTGTACTCCTTAAATAGTTTTAGAAGAAAAAACATGTAAGAAATAACATCATATTAAAAAATTAATTCATAGCATAAAATTGAAAGTCACAGTAAGAATTATGATATCTATCTTAAAAATAGTCATATATGTTACAAGTTTCCAGTTAGTAAGAAACCACAGGTATTTCTAGGGACCCGGGTCATTTTTCAAATTTTGTGCCTGGGCACATTAATCACAATGGTGGATTTTACTCAAACAATATCTTCTTCTTCTAACTCTGTGAGCTCTATTTACCATTTATCCATCTGATCTACACAATTTGGTGTGTGATTCTACAAAGACAGGCACACCATATGAACAGCTGCATTTAAACAATCCAGCAGGGAATTCAGGAAAGTAAAATTCCCTGAACAAGGCGTTTCCCATTCCAGCACCTGAGTTGAAGACTAATAAACACTTCAGGCTGTTTTAACTATAACCACTTCTTGTTTCCTTGGCAACTATTTTAACTCCATTTATGTGAAAAACACCCAGCATAGTATAAAATGGTGGAAAAAATGATCTGGTAAACTGAGAATGGGACTGGAAATAAGAACTCCATGGGAAGCTCACACATACCACATAAAAATTTCCAATATTAAAAAGTAGTACCTCAGAAATAGCTTGAGAATAGCTCATCCTGTCCTGGGAGAGGAAGATGGACAACAGTGGTGCCTTCTTGGCACCTTGGGCTCTCCATGGGGCACAGAGCCTGACAGCACAACAGTGTTCAAGTGAGGGACAGCTCAGTGGTTGATGGGCTTTAGGAAAAACTGTAGAAACTTTGCAAAAGATGTTCATTTCTACTTGATCATTAAAATTCTCTACTCACATGTGTTTTGCTTGATTCAAATATGTTTAACCCTTTCATCAAAAGAATTACATGAAATGTATTCCTGGATTGGTTAGTGATTTTATATTACTGACAGGCTATCCATAACTTGCTTTGCATTTTCAATATGTAGAGTAAGCACCCTTCAGATGATATAAAAGCCATTGTCAGCCACCAGCTGAAAAGGAGTTCATACTTGCAGCACTGTGTTTCAAAAGAAAAAAAAAACATTTAGTTCCCAAAGAGTCAAGATGTTCATTATTTTGCCTTTTATAGTTGGATAAATATTTAGAGTTGTTGTAATTAAAGATTTACCTCACAGTATCACCCTTATAACTCTGTGTGGCACCTTTCTGTCAGCTTCAATGATTTCCTGTGCTATACAAATGTATAGCATTTAGGTAGGATGTGTTTAGACTTTTGATGATTTGGTCTTTTGAGTGGAATCCTGCTAGGAATGGTGTTCCTATTAGAGCGAGGCTGCTG
The DNA here is from genome assembly GCF_028769735.1 of Zonotrichia leucophrys gambelii. Lineage (NCBI taxonomy): Eukaryota > Metazoa > Chordata > Aves > Passeriformes > Passerellidae > Zonotrichia > Zonotrichia leucophrys. Next base: position 16,409,665 of record NC_088169.1, on the reverse strand, counting down.
ATGGTAAGGCATGCAGTGGTTGTGGGTAGTATTTTTTGGAGTCCTCCTGTTTTTCGGATATCTTGTTCGCCATTTAGGCTACGGATGATGAAACCTGAGCATAGCAAGAGTGTGGCTTTGAAGAACGCATGAGATGTGGAAGAAGTAGTCACTTCTTTTTTTATGGTGTCTATCTCAAGTTAAGCTACCAGCTGAAGCAAAAAAATATTTTAATTATTGTCATTCATTACATGAATGTTAGAACTATGAAAATCTGAAAGTACAATTTTGTAAGCCACTTGCACTTTCCTTGACATCTTTGATGGCCACAAAAAAAGAGAAGAAAACAGTGTTTTACTCTTGACTGGAGTCTGCCCTGATGCTGAGTAACACCTTGCCCCTGGCACAGGAACTGCTTTCATGTGGAGTAATATTGAATATAATCATTACAAAATCCAGCCCTGAGATTGAGGGAGGTGAAAGTGTACAAATGACTTGGCCACTTGAATACTTCAAGGTATCACTGCACATCACTTTGGGACTGAAGGGCAGTGTCTGTGCTGTGCCATATGGAACTGGGCAAAATCCCCCAAACCAACTCCCAGCCTTTCTAATGCAGGGGTGTGGCACCACATAAAGCTCTGTATCTTGCAACACTGCCCCTGAGCTAAATTAGCCTGACTTAGCACAGCTAATTAACCTGAGCCCACATTTGCACAATACTGAGATGCCAAAGCCAGCTGGGTTGCTGCTGGCCTGAGGATGTCCAACAGCCATGCTCCATCAGAGAGTTCATTTGGACTGGATGTGCATGTTTTCAAATGTGAATATCTAACTCCAGGGCCAGTGGGATTTAGCTGCTGGGTTGGGAGATGGAGCTGAGAGGCTCCCCTCAGACCAGGGGCAGCTCTAGTCTGGGATTCCAGATGAAGGCAAATATTTGCAATGCTATGTCCAGTCACAATAGAAATAATTATTTTTTTCCTGCAAATCAATTTGTTTTCACCTGATCAAATGCTTTTATGGAGAGCAAAACAACAGGAGTGTACAGGCCCGTGGCTGTCTCTGACCCAGCACTGCACTGCCACCAGGGGTTGGGGACAGTGGGACCTGCTGTCTGAGCAGGGGGGCACAGCCACCAGGTGGGAGCTTGGTACCACCCTCAGACCAACACACTTTCCTTCCATTATTCCTCCTGGGTGGGACACCTGTCCCAAGTATCCAGGAGAAGACAAACCCAGGCCAGTGGCTTACTTGTGTACACCAAGGCAAACCTCATCTGCTGAGTTACATGGATGTAAGAATACAGTTAAAGAAAATATACATACTTTGTACCTGGGACAGAGATGCAAATAATTCTAAATGGAAAGCATGAGCTGGTGGATTCCACTAAAGAAAGAGGTCTTTCATGAACAGGAAAGCTTCCAGTTAAATCTAATTCCACGGTCTTCTGTTTATTAAACAGCATTTTCAGAGATTTTGCAGGAATGACTTATGTTCTAAAATATCCTTCTCTCCTTTAACCTTCATTGTAGTCAAATTTGAGACATCATATTTTGCTATAGCAACAGTTTGCTTTCAGAAAAACAAAATTTCTCAGGGATATTTCACTTCCCTACAGAATTAAGGATTTGGTAAAGACTGAAACAGGAACATTTGAAATCACAGGTTAGGGAATACAGAAACATGATGTACTGCAAACTCCAGAATATTGCCAACTGTCACAATTATTTAATATCTGAAGTCCTCAAGCACATCCTTATAGTCATTTGCTTAACTTATTATTTAAAAAAATCAAAAAGCAGTTTGAGGAGAAGACGAATAGATGGTCCTTTGTAATGGAATTTACTGTTAATAGGGAAATATTTGCCTTGCTTAACTACCTGAACAAGCATCTTTGAAGTACTAGTATGCAATGATGACTACAAAGTAAAGGATAAATATAATAGAAATGTGTTTAGAAACCTGAGGGCTGGGCTGGGAAGTTAATACATGATATGAGAGAAGCTGTTATAGTGAATTCCAGTGGTTTATACAAAAAACTCACAACTGGAAATATGATTCATGCACATAAAATACTTGATATATTACTTATGGAGAGTTAGTGGGTGTCACACACATAAACTGCATGCCACAGAGCTGAATACCTCAACCTTATGCACCTTTCTCACCCAAAAAATAAACACTGTCTTTGTATCACCTAGCGACAGATTTATTTTTTTTCAATCACAAATGTCCTAAACTGAGCACGGTGTTGATGGTAGAGAGCTGGAGTGTGCAGAGACACATTTCAGGCACTGACAGAGAACAAAGCACATTGGGACTATAAGATGGTCATTATGGTCGCCTGGTAATCAGTTCTAAAAAGCCAGCAGTGAAAAAACACCTTGCCTGAGGAAATGCAGGCTGTGAGTGCCAGAGCTGCTGGGGGACAGGACACGGTAGCAGGGAATGGAGCAAACACTGGCACAGAACAAGGAGCTCTCACAGTGCCTGCGCAGACCCTGTCAGACACAGGAGGAACAGGCAGTCCCAGCTGGAATCCCATTTAAAAGCACCACAGTGGTGATGACTCATTGCTGCAATATTAAAATAGCCACAAACATGTTTTAGGGGAGAAAAAAAAAAACCAACCAACAAAACATAGCTAAGAATGGCCATGTGTACCTATATATACATCTATCCACACGTATGGAGGGTTTCATATAAGCATTGTGGACAGCTTCTGTCATGTTAAACAACTAAGGAATGAGGTGAAGGAGCTCAGAGAATTCAGTGTCTGTGATAGCCTTTGGATACATTTTACCCCAGTGCACACAGGCAGTACGAACAATCCTGTATTTAGTTGCATTTGCAAATTGGTCAGTAGCTTTGTTTTGGGCTACATGTGTTCTGTGGTTTGCTGACTGACAGTGTATTCTCTAACTTCAAAATCAAGTCCAAAAAAAATAGATCATTTTAAGCCCCAAGCTCCAGGCTGTCAAACAGCCTCCAAACTGCCATAGATTCCCCTTTCTAGTGAGGCCAGGGAAAAGCCTTTTCATTATCTGGGTGATTATGAAGTTTTATGTTTTTGAGAAAAATATTCCTGGCTTCCAGAACAACAACAATACAGCATATGTAAGTCAGAGATCTTTCCCCAAGCTCTCTTCTTGTTTCATTCTTTCTTTTATGTTTCTTTTCATTAGTTATATATATATATATATATAAATTCTTTAATTTATGTTTTCTGTATGAAAGAGATCTAGGCAATAAAACTTTGGTATTTAGTCTTCTAAATCCTTCCTCTTTCTGGTTTGGACTACACTCTTCTCTCTGCTGGAAAGGACAAAGATGAGCAGATTTCCAAAGCCAAGCAACATTTATTTTTCTTTCACTGTCCTCACATTTTAAGATATGCAATCAATCATGAAGGAAAATGTAGCAGTTAGAGTAACAGGCGAGGCTCATCTGCCCGTGTGGTACTAGAGGGAGGTGTGGAGTGGAAACAAGAAGATGTTGCCAAACCCCTGTCAAATGCAGGGACAGAGCCAGGCTGTGACACAGCAGAGATTGAAGCTTCCCACAATGCAGTGTGGGATCTCCCAAACTGGGATTGGCAGTGGAAGGAGAGGGATAAGCAGGTATCTTCACTCCAGAAAGAAGGGATAGGATGGCAATGGCCGGGAACAGATCTTGTTGGAAATGTGTGAGGGGTTTCTTGTGTTTTCTCTTTAATTTTAATTAGGCTATTCTATCAAAACACCTCCTTCACAGTCCTGAAGAGAACAGAGTAGTTAGTATGAACCAACCCTGAATATCTTCACAAAGTCATTTGTTGGTCACTCAGATGAGTTTCACTCAGCTCAATCACCATAAGTATGGAAACTTTACAAAACCCCTTTATCTACTGATATATATCCATATATATATATATATAACTTTTCCACCTCACTCTCTTCTGGACTTCTTCACTAATATATCCTTTCTCTTCTCTTTGAACTGCCCTTTAATCTTCTATTCTTCTTTTCTCTTGATGTTTTCCCATGAAAATCTTCTGACTTAACCAGATTTGTTTCACAAATCTTCACAGAATACACCTTGATGTAAATAACTTTAAAGATGTGGGAGAAAAAAAATCAAGAGACAAGTCTGAGAAGAGAGCTGTCAGCAGTCCTCCCATGAATTCTCTTGTTGCAGTAGTTTTGATGGGAGTGATGCAGCAGGATGTTTTGTCTGGTGGTTTGGTAGGAACCCAGACAGGACTTTTACTATAATGGTTGTTCTCTGACCTAGAATTTATGCATCTCTGGATCTTCCCTGGATTATGTTGCTCACACAGAGATAATCAAAGTTTTTGCTTTGCTATTTTTCTGCTCTTCAAAGAGTGGGTTTACCTTCTCTTCCTTTCAAAATAGTGTAGGATTTTCATAGTACCAGTCGAACTGATGGGACTGTTTTTCATTTGCAGTGAAAATTCCTAGAGACTTAACACTCCTAGTTTAATTTCAAATCCACAATATTAAAATTGGCTTTGATGCTAGGCAGGGAGATTCTGCCCAGCCAACTGTAAATACATGTAAAATGCTTGCACTTATTCCATTACAGCACACATTTGTTATTATATTAAACTGTTAATAAAGTTACATTAGAAAGCTTCTAAGAGTGAGACAGAAACTTCCCACAGAAGGAAAATATTGAGTAAGTATTTCTGCTGTCTTTAATTCCTTTTGTCTAGACATCACAACAGCCCTTGGGCTTATCCTGCCAAAGTCAATATAGTCCCTTGAGGATAAGTGGCAAGCTAACAAATTTAGCAATAAAAGTAATGGGCTGAGAATTACCTAACTATAGCAATAACACAGCATCTATTAATGAAATACACAGACACACACTTGCATACAAATATACATCCTTGCAGGCACACATCACTTCTGACCCAAATTCCCCAACTCATACCACAGCAAGTCTGCTTTTTTCACATTGATTTTTTACATGGCTGATGGATCTGACAGTTAGGCCATTAAAATGGCAATAAATGAGAATAAAAACATAGATGTATAGTGCCAGATCAATGCACAGCCATAAAAGTGGCCACATGCTGAACAGCCATTCTCCTCTGAGGTGACTGAGCCCAGGCACCCCCTAACTCTCAGTGAGCACCTGCATGAAGGCACTCCATATTCCTGTTTTTTTGTTCTGTCCCACCTCTGTCTGAGCTCAGGTGGCCCACTAATCCCAGATGTCCTTGCAGATGGAGCAGAGTGGCACAGGAAGAGCGCTCTGCCATCTCTGTGGGGCTGGCAGTGACACGGCAGGACACTCAGAGGTGACCACTCTGCCTGCTCTGGTGGGGTCACTCCCTCCACATGTGCTCCTGCAGGGAGGCAGGAACCAAAGAGCCTCTCTGAATGCTTCAGTACTGGGTTGATGAAAAAAGGGAATTGCACCATTTGAGGCTGAACATTTTCCTGTTGGAAACAGGACAGGGCCTCTCACTTCACAAGGAGATGCATGGAAAAGATGGGAGTGGGGGGAAAGGATGGGACACACAAGTTGTTCCAGCAGAGGTTCCATCTTCAATTAAGAAAAAACCCAACTTTTTATGGTGATTACTATAAACAGCCTACCCAGGGACAGGGTGAAGTACCCATAAATGGAGGGTTTTAACATGCAATTGGACAGGGTGCTAGATAACCTCACCTGGGCTCCCTCTCCCATGGAAGATTGGGCCAGATCATCTTTCAAGATCCCTTTTAGCCTGGGCTGTGCTGTGGTTCTGTAGTTTGGCTGGCAACCTGCTTGAGTTCTCCTGATGCTTCCAGGAGATCTGGGAGTGCCACAGCCAGAAAGAGTTTTTCATGAACAGCTTTAACTACAACACTCTTCTAAACCAAAATGCATTAGGAGAAGAAGAGAAACTCTGTTCTGTCACAGTGCAATGGACAAAACCACATTCCCAGATTTTAGCAGTCCCTGTAGTTGGTGAGTGGATTGAACAAAAAGGCCGAACTCACCTGTAGTGAGATCTTTCCCTTGGTGCTTCATTCCTCAAACTAAACAAGGTAATCTGAGGGAAGAGAACACAATAATCTCCTCCTGACAGACAAACCCCTCCTTTTCTATAAGAGTCCTAAATCACCTTGTGCCCCAAGCTCCATTTCCTTTGTCACAGAGCATGTAACAACTCAGCATCCTTGCAGAAACTTTATACCCATCTCATTGTCACGGGATGGCGTTTGCAGATCTGAACATTACCAAGGTCAAAACTGAATAATGGACTTGTAAAATATTTTTTCCTCTTTGAAATAATAAATCTCCACCTCTCATAGACAGCATCCCATACTATGCCTTGCTTGAAACTGTTAACAAAATCAAATATTAGAGCAATAATAGAGATACTTATGACTTTCATTTTTTTGTGAATTTTCAGTGAGTTTATATCTCTCTGAACATATTGCAATGCTATATTTATCCTACATTATTTTTCAAACATCTCCATTGATTTGTTGTAAATTTCAGGTAATGAAATTATTGTACAGATTTCAGCACTAGATGAATATTATCACACCAACAACCTCAGATTCTGTCTTCACATATCTCTCCAAAAGACAGTGGGATTTCACCAAGTTAGCTGTGGATCACTTTGTTATTAGGGAGATAAACTCCAGATTTTCTTGAAAGAATGGCTACAGATTACAGTCTCTATAGCTTCAAAAAAATTAATATCACAGGAGGAAACATAAATGGCCTTAGGACGATATTACACCTTAAATCTTTTTTTAAATGAATGCAAAACAAGAAAGTTTTACACTTTTAAGCATGGATGCTGTCATTAAGCTGCTCTGACCAGTCCTGAAGGAGTTCATGATTTTTTTTCTGTTTGTTGGCTTCTGTCACCACAGCAACTAACTGGTTCTACATGAAGTTACAGTGCAAGCCAGCAAAGCTGTAATGGAATACATTCCTTAGCATGAGTCAATGCCTGCACTGGAGAGAAAGCACTGGAGAGAAAGCACACTGCTCTGGACATGGGGTCTAAAATGGTGTGCTGTGCTCAGACTGGGAATAAGGCACTGTCCAAAATCAGATTTTTCTCTCTTCCATGTATTTTAATTATAAGAACTTTATTTATGGTTTGTGGTGGATAGGGAATCTTGCTCTTTCAGTGTGACTGCAGCAATGGGGAGGAGGGAGCTGAAGCTGAGGCTGATTAGTGCCCTGCAGGACACACAGACACAGATCCCTATCACTCACAGTGGAGGCTGGCAAATATTTCCTTTGGCGTGGTGATTTCCACACTGTGTCCCACACTGGGGATTTGCTGACTGCTTCTGACTGGTCTTTCTAGTGGGACTATAAAACACAAGACTACTGGCAATATAGCTTAAATTCACTGTCCCAGGATCTGTCTTTCCCTTGAAAAATTATAGAAGGTCAACGACTCATAAAACATTGAAATTCACTGATATGTATAATGGAATAATACCTACTGTGTGAAGTGCATCTCCTTCAGCCAATATAAAACCAGCAGCAGAGAAATTCTGATTGCACTGAGAATTATACTGCTGCCAAAACTTTTCACTGGATAAGCTGCTTCTGTTCATGTTGTATGAAAAACAGTAGACTTTGATTAATAAAGAATCAAAAATATTTTGTCACATGATTTTTCAGGGGAGAACTGTGTATCAAATAATTAATTATAAAGGCAAATTTGATGAAAATTAAATTTAAATTATATTCCAAACAGCAAAGCACAGCAATGGTTAAAATTAAGTAAATTATTAAACCAGCACATTTAATAAGATGCATTTGAGGTTACCAGTCTGTGAAGAGAGTTGCATGAATTTTAGATTTTTGTTTTAAAGCAATATTGCATTGTCCAGGTTCATAAATCAGCAACCAGAGAAAACCTAAGAGTGGATTCTTTTTTCACTAGTGTAATTCCCTGTGCAGTCAAAGCTGCTTTGGACATTTTTTTTCCTGAGAACAGAATGAGAGCTCACTTTACATCATAGCTATTATGTCATCTGCTTTAAAAAACATTTTTCTAGAACTCCACCCACAGGCTGGTAACCCAAATGTAACCTGTCACATTTGTCCTAGTAAATACAACAGATTAATTAGCAGCAATTTAATAAATCTTTCTTCTTGGAATTCCTTTCTGTAATACAATTTAATGTTACTTTCTTTCAATGTTTCCTTAAAAACATTTATCATAGATGTCTTAAAATTAAGCTATAACTTCCTTATAATAAACCCAAATGCCAAAAATACATTTGTTCCTGTAACAGTGAGGCTTACTAAAGGTTTATGTGAGATATCAAAGTTAGAAATAAATTGGTCAGGATATATTTTTGTTCTCAATTTGAAGTAACTGCTTCATCTTATTTTCTGGTGCCCTCCCTTCTCCCCAAATATACTTTTACATACAAATAAGAATCTTGACAGCCATGAAGCTTATTTTTATCCTATCACTAAGGGGTCAATTGCAACCACAGAAATCTCATTAATATTTTCAAGCAGACTTACAGGGGCCACCTTAACAAACTATGATTCATCAACACTCAAAAGCAGAACACTTGCTCAGAACATGAAATGCAGTGATCACTTTGCCTTCTCTCTTGCAACAGACAATACATAATGCTAAAGAGTAGAAAATATTTTGTAATTTATTCCTGTCACTTTCATAAATATTAGTAATGGTATTGAAATCTGAAAGGAGGCACACAGGAATAGCAGAGTTAGGCTGGTAAAATCCTGTAGATTCATAGATTAGTAAAATTATTACACCACCAGCTTTATTTCCTGCAAAATGTCACCTGGGGAATGGTATCCAGCAATTCATATATAGAGTTTAACAACTTGTGCTCAGCTCTGGAATCACTTCAGACAATTTCAGTTAAAAGACAAAGAGCCCCCTACTTCTCTTATTTGGTTATTTTGGGTATCATTATCACAATTAAGCCTATGTGATATTTTTCTAGTAGCTCAAATTTTATGGCCATTGTTCTTGTCTATGTTTTTCTCTGTGAGATTTCTTGGGGTGAAAGTATCAAAGATGACATTTTATGTAAGAAAAGCTTATTTTGTGTACACAAAAATGTTGTATTCTTTAAATTTATGACTTTATTATAACCATTTTGAGATACTTGTGTTTTCACTTTCTACAAAAGAGTTTCAGAGCAGTACACAGTACTCCAGTATCTACACTATAAACAAAGATAAAATCTTTTTCCTGATTCTTCACACTACTTCCCATTTTATACAAGCATGAATTATTGTAAGTATTTCACAATACTTACCTGTATTTCCACTTTAATGAATGAAACATCACTCAAGACTTCAAGGTCACTGCCCCAAAGTACGAAATTTGCAAGAGTAACAATCTTCTAACACCAACACCATTTTCTAATACATTAACAGTAGTTCCAAGACTTCACATTAGCTTTGCACATTTCTTTGCTTCTAGGAAGTGGTTTAAAAATCTGGATTCAAAGCTTTGTTTGGACATGCTAAAAAGTACCAGATATTCCCACAGTTCTGCTCAGTCATCCAAGATGATGCTTGAGGCCATTCTGTACCAGTTTCTGAATTTTCTCTTAAAAGGCAGGATGCTCCCTGTTCAAAAGGACAGCTGGCTTTTCTGTGTATCAGAAAGTGAACACTGTATCATAACTAGATGGGAGCTCTCCAATTGTACACAATTTATTTTTTCAGATAAGAACCAAATGCCCAGAGTTCCTTAAAGAAAGTTATCTTGTGCCAATCCACACATGTAGAACAAACAGGACTTAAAGGTGTTGAAGAAATGAATCATTTTAGAGGATTAATTAGACCATATGACACATGAAAAGTTCCCTCCAACTCAATTTGTAAATTACACACAGGGGACTGAACCAATTTAGGATTTCCTTTCATCCTGTCTCTCTCCTTCCCTGCCACTGTGCACTCACCAGACTTACACTTGGTTTTGCCAAAATGACCAGGTCTGTAATGGAGTCTGCTTTGCTGCATGTAAAGCTTAACTACTGCAAAAGTATCTGCAGGATTGAACCCAGTTTGACTGGCAAGTAGAAAATTTTGCTCTGATTTCTTTTATACTTCTTATCTACCAGAGGCTGGAAACATAAAGATTTTTATGTCATTTTTAATCATCAGTTAAAAAAATGCTGGTAGTATAGCTTCATCAAATTGGAAAGTCATGAACCAGACATAGCCTGCTCTCTTGCTTACTGGCTCTCTGCGACTGGAATTACTTTATTTCACAAAGTACAAGCCTAAGGAGCCAGATCCAGAGTCCAAACAGGAGAGTTACCAGAATAACAGTGATCCAATGTATTTATTTTGGAGAGGGAAACCTACGGGTTGTAAAACGTACTTCAAGAATATCTCTACTGCAAAGTGCAAAATAAAAGCAACAGGTTGGAGATAAATATAGACTCTTGCCCTGGGCAACATGGAAAAGAAACTATTTCAAAAACAGCGCACTTGAGTCCAGGGAACCAAGATTACCTTAGGTCAGTCTTCCATAGATCTATTTTCCATTATGGGTTGGATATGGAGGAAAATTGCAGTAATATTTTTAATTATAATAAAGAATGAACAAGATTTCCACATTATGGTTATGTTAAGTATAATAAAGAATAAACAAGATTTCTAAAAACTAAACCAAACTCCAGTGCAAATTTCAGCCTGTGTAGCATTTGGCAGGGTCAGAGCAGGAAGAGATGGCAAAATTCCCCTCCTTTTTACTTTGCATTAAAAAAATCCAGTAGAGGTGTCTGCATTATTTCAGCACTGGCCACACCAAAGAAAAATAATCTCTTAAATCCATTTGGAGTGCAATTGAAAAGTTATTGTGGGTTTTGCTTGTTTAATAGGAGCTATGGAAAAGGGAATGAAAATGAGATTTCAGGAGCTGTTAGAAGTAGTTAAAGATTGGTATCACCAAATTTGTGGATTTGTTTTCTGCTTCTGTTTCTCCTTAAATGAAATTGACAGCAAAAAAAATGTAATGTACTCTGATACTCTACTGGGTTCAAATGCACCAATGAACTGAGGGTGGGGAAGCACTGGGACAGGTTGCCCAAAGAAATTGTGAATGCTACATCCTTGAAAGTGCTCAAGGCCAGGCTGGATGGACTTTGAGCAGCCTGGTCTACTGGAAGGCTCCCTGCCCATGGCAAGGGTTTGGAACTAGATGAACCTGAAGGTCCCTTTAAACCCAAACCATTCCATAATTCTGTGATTACCCCCAACTAAACTTTCTTTGCTCTGAACTTGCATCCAATCCTAGATGCACCCGAGGCATGCATTCCTTTGAAGATATTTGTTTTTGTGGTTGAGAAGGTCCCTCTAATATTTGCTGATTTTATTCTACATAGTACAAATTAACAGTTAACACCTGCCTTTCTTATCTGTCATGATCATTGTTACATGAGATTTTTCTCACCTACATATGACTGCTTCAGAATAAGTACATATTCAAAGACAGTCCATAGGTCCATTTATTTTACTGGTTATAATTCTGTAGGATTGCTTACCTCTCTTCAGTGGCTGTGAAATCTAAATAATGAGCTCAGACAGCACGACTAACTTCTATGTCTCACCTCCTATATATGAAACTATGAGAGATGACCCCCCCATTTTTCAGGTAAACCTCTGAATCCTTTCATTTGACCTTACTATTCTGATTTCTCATTTGCATGCCTTTTGCTCCTATTCTTAAATTATTGTCTGTAAGTTATTTTGAATTTATTTTATATTTCACTCCCATTCAAATATTCATTCTAGGATGAGCTTCTGCATGAAATCACAGGCTTTAACTGTCCACGGTGGCTGGCTGTGGTCACAGAATGACCCCCAAGAAAAAACATATCAGCACTGTTAACCTTTTGTCCTTGGAGGTGTTCTCTGATTTCATGCACTGTACACTGCTGTCTGGCAGTGCAGCATCTCCTGTGCATGTTTCTCTTGAGGAATATTTTGTAGGTGTTTCTAATACTGGCATCCTTTCTGTATTGCAGGACTAACATGTAATAGAAACCTGTTCTCCCTGTGCCTTTGCTCTTACTTTATGCTCTGTCTGGATGGGACCCTCTTCTTCCTTCCTTTTTCTATTTTTGCCTGCACTGGATATTTCTTTGAGAAAATTTGTTTACAAAAGTTGGAAAGTCATCATTATTTAATTTATAACATAATGACACCTTCAAACATAATTTGTTAGAGGGAGGTTTATACTGTTTATGAACCATTTTATGTATACACACTTGTACAGACAAATAAAGCACAGCTGCTATGCAAAAATGCCAAGGCTAACTCAAAGCAAGACAGAGAAACATTTTATCTGAATTTCTTCTGGCAGGTAGATAACTCGATATAACTCTAGCTCAGTATCTCTGCATGATGCTGCTTTTCCATGGCAGAAGATCTTTTAAAAAAATCTATTCAAAATATGGATTTTCTAAATTATTCTTAATGGATCTCCATTTGAAGGAACAATATAAATCAAGACATGCCAGCATTACCTGCATAAAATTTCAAAACTCTTATTCCCATCAGCAAAAGCATTCCCCTGAATGAAATTTGACAGATGTGATACCATTAAAAGAAAGAACATCTAAAAAAATCAATTTTCATTAAAATCTGAGTTTCTACCCACTCTTTGAAACATGTGGATTTGGGTATGCTGCTTTTACTTCCCCAGGTACTCATTTCTCCTAGAACAGGTCAAATTATCATCATTATGGCCTTAATTGCAACAGGGCTGTTTGCACCAATAGTACTACCTGATTATGGCTTTCCAAAACATGCATGGTTACTTTTTAAATTGCTTTTAATTATGTCAAATTTCAGTTTGACAACATTAAATGTTCAAAATCATTAAGAACCTAATCAACTGGCTGCCTAGATAGTTTTCAAGAAGCCTTCAGGGCAGGCTGAGAGATCCACAGCTTTTTCTTTTTTTTTGCATACAAACATCCCACAGATAACAATGCAGCTTTTGCATGCAAAAAGAGGACTGCTTTCAGAATTAATGTCCTTGCAACAATGGCCTGCATAGAAATATTGTCAGAAACTCTCATGTTGAGATCCTTGAGATTCAGTATATTCTAATATTGGTGATCTGGTACTACAAAGGGTTACAACTAACTGCAACTTTCCTAATGCTGAATGATAGTCTGGTTAACAGGAATCTTTTCTCTTCCACTCAGTTACAGCAGGTTTCCAGCTATGGAAGGAATAACAGCCTTGCAGAAATGAGGTCTGCTGAGAAATAGTATCAGAGTAACAGTCTAGATCAGAGAAAGCAGCTGGCAGCCTGTGGGATGATTTTACTCAGCCTCTGATGGTTCAAACTTCTTCTACTGTGGTTGCAAATGCTTGGGCCCTTTTTTTTGATCAGCAATAATTCCATCTGAATTGAGACAGCAGCACAAATGGACACAGGTGTGCCCAAAACTGGCATCTGTCCCACTCTACTGTTGAGAAGCCCTGATCTAAGTGTCAGCGAGCCTCAGAAGGTGACATTGTCTCATTCTGGTTTTCATGGGGCCAATATTTTATTTTTTTTAAAATATAATTAGTTCTTAAATATAAAATACTACAATAGTTCTAGTGCCCAGTAAAAACAGCTCAAGTGCTTATTTCAGTGTCATTGTGGGACTTGCATTAATTCTAATATATTAACAAGAATATTAATTACTCTAATGAGGGCAAGATGCTACCTTTAATGTCAAACATTTCATTTGACCCAAGGCATCCTGTTCCCTGAAAATTTTTTTGTCTTCCCAGTGACATATCTTTTGCTGGCATAGGCAACCTGCAACAGAAGCCTGGCTGAGTCCAAACTACATGTACTGGGAGAAATGAGGAAGTTATTCCTATCAACTGTTCAGGAAAAGTCAATCCAGAAGCAATTTGTTAAGTATTTTATCCCATTTCCTTCCAGTTTTGCTCTTGAACATTCTTTAACATAGAGCTAACAAAAGGCTTCAGACTACATAAGGCTTTATAAATGTTTCAGTTATGGGTAGGCCAAGTGCATAATTAGTTACTAAAATCAGTGCCATAGTGAAGCAAAACAGAAAGAAAATCAGTTGAATACAGCTGCCTGAAGCACCACCATTTTATATTTCAAACTCTGGCCTTTCCTCTGCTGTGGAGGAAGTGGAAAGAAATGTGCAGGGCAAATGAGGGAGCTCTTTAGCTGACTGAATGTACATGTTCAAAAAAGTTTGGAAAAATAACAGGAAAACTCACACTGGCTCAAATTTCATTTGCTTCTATTTTCTGATCTGTTCCTTCCACTAAACTTCTCCTAGAAGAGCTATTAAAAAATCCACTCTGGAAATCTACAACATTCATACCACTTTGGGTCAGCCAGCTGGGTCACTTGTCTCAAACACTTTTCCAGCCACTGAGAAATGTTCTTTCACCAATTCTGTTTGTCCATCTTTCCAGGCCTTTTCTTCTGCTGTCCAAGTGAAAAAAGGTAAAAATAAGATTCTAATATTGAGCATCCCTTGGTTTCATGGCTGTCTGCTCCTCACAAGTCCCATGACTACCATCACTGATTTTCCCTCTTAAAATTCTCTCTGGATAAATAGTAGTACTGGAAATTGATGTGCAGTCATAATGGTTCTGAAATGGGCTTACCTAATTCTTTTTTCCAGCATAGATCTTCAGATCCTTTAAAGCATTGATCAAGCTGAGTATCTAAATAGCTCACTATATGTCGCAATTAGAATGGCTTAAAATTCTTTAGGAGTTAAATTCTGAAGAAGAAAAACCTATATAAAGTATATATAAAAAACAAGAAAAATCTATCCAGCCATCCTGCAATCTTAAAATTGTCTATTAAAGCCTTTGTGGAAACCAGGTACTCAATCTGTGTGTCTATTGAAAACATGAAAAATTAATGCAAAAAGAGAACCCACTTCACAGGAAACTAAAACAAATTGCTATGAATATTGCTGAAAATTACTGTTAAATGGCAGTATAAAAATGTAACACATGAATTTTCCTTATCTGTACCCATTACATCCAACTTACACCTTGCCCTTCCTCAGAAAAATGTACTTGCTTCAGGTAAATGGGCAGCCAGAATTTTACTGGTTTGTTTTAATTGCCCAATATATGCATTGAAATAGTTGACTTGCTTGACATATCAGCTTTGTTTGAGGATTAAAAAAAAATAGCCACCTATAAAAACAATAGGAAGCATCCCAAAAATATAATTTGAGTTTTGACTCTTGAGGTTTGTAATGGAAAAGAAAATTTGCTGTTGATTGCAGTATATGGCATCAGCTAGAGAATTCTGGATTCTAGCTGGTGAGGGATTGGGAAAATACTGCTTGTCATATGAAACAGGAGACAGACGATTAAAACAGAGCAAAGGGAGGTGGTATCACAGAGAAAAAATATCCAAGTCATAATTGTTGTATGAAGTTCATGGGACTCTAAAGCAGTTGAAGTTAGTCAGGCAAAAGTAAATAAATTCTGCCTTATTTGGCAAAGACTGTCAAACTAATGAACACTTAAAAATAGTTCCAAACATGAACTTTCCCTCATGCTTACTCATTGTTTTAGTGCAGCTGAAGTTAATCATGCTTCCAAACTCTGAACATAGGATACACAACCTTCAGACATTTTAATGATTTTTCTGTTTTCTTTCTAAGTATTATAGGCTTGTATTTTTGACTGCAAATTGCACATATTGATATATTTGAAAGCTAATACATAGTAGGGTTTACTGTAAACAAACATAAACAATAGAAAACTTCTGATTGATTTTGATTGAGTCTGGAGAAGATCAGTGATCTGAAAAGCAGGATGATAAATCTTGTTCTCATCAAGATGGTAGATACACAGACAATCCTTTCTAGCCTCCCCCAGCTGCTTTCTGGAGAGACATTCCTCTCTTCCTCCCTCTCCTGTGGCAAAGCAAGAAAAATCTAATATCTGAATCTAAAGGAGTAATACAGTTAAAATATTCTGAATTTCTAGGACAAAATTACATGGAATAGCCTATTTAATACCAAGAGAATAACATTTAGAAAAAACTGTAGCCAGTAGCCATTGCCCTGTAATGCTCAGGATTAGGTGACACTGAATTGAGTTCTAACAAAGCTGTACTTAATTTTAAAACCTAGGAAGAAAATAATAATACAGGATTCATTCTACTCATGCAGATTACCAGAAGAGATTCAGCAGTTTAGTGAACATTAGCCATGTTTCCTTAACAAATCTTTACATTTAAATATTTTTCAACCTTCCTCAAGAAAAGAAAAAGCCTGGATGGAAGGTAGTCAGGCTGAGGGGAGTACTCTTCACCTCTCTGAAGTTTTGTTGTTTTGTTTTTTTTTTCTTTTAATTCTATTCCCCATTCTATTTGAATGCAGTTAGAGCAGTATTAGTTGCATAATTGAAGATAATTTTGAGCACCCTTAATCACATGGAAGAAAAGAATTTCTGAAAGTGTGAGATTAGAGAGATAAGTCTTATTCCACAGTCCTCCACAAAGGGGTAAGAGGATATTTTAGTACCAAAGCTCAGGAAGCCAAATTAAAGAATGCCCTCAATTCTGTAATTTGATTGATCTGCTTTCATAAGTGTTCTCTCCTATAATTATTTGCAGGGTTTCTGCACATGGATCCAGATGCACACATGCTGGAGAAAGCAGCATCATGTCATCCCAAACCAGAGGAAGGCAGGGGTGAGTCACAATCCACTAAGGGCTGTCAGGATCAATGCAGCTCAGTGCAAAATGGCTTTATATTGTAAGAGTTTGGTATAGAATGGCCATGACACATCCCTCAGGGTGGGAGTTTTGTGGTACAAGACCCTTTCTGTACACCATAACACTGGCTTGGATTTTGCAGAGGTTAAAAAAACTCTGCAACCAGTGCTGCTGGGTTTCTCTGGTGCAGGGAGGAGGGTGGTGTAGATTTGATTGCGCTCAGATGTATGAGCTTCACTCAAATCAGATAAACATTGAAATTATAAAAGGACAAATCTAAACTAGGCATTCCTGCCTCTGAGGGAGCAAGGCTACTGAGGGCAATAGCAACACATCAGGTACTGAGACATCCCCTTCCTTGTGCTCAGGGAAAGGAAATAAACACCACAGACACAACTGGGGAAGCAACACCAAGTGGTCACACCCATTCTGGAGTAACCAGTTTATTTTCAGTTTGTTCCCTCAATGTTATCCTAACATAACTTGGAAAAGCACCGAGGCAGCCTCCAGGGGCCCCCTGCTGCAATGGTTTGCTACTGCCTGCAGGGAAAGCGCAGAGGCGCTGCCAGCCCAGGAGAACAGCGGGGATGCGCTTCCATCCCTGGGCTACACTGCCGCCCCACGGCCCTTCTGCACACAGCGCTCAGCCCAGCCTCTAAAACACCAACAGGGCCACAATCGAAGAATTGTTATCCATGACTCTGATGGTAACATCATTCTGACAAATTGTGCCTGTTCTATTCACTTGTGCTTTTAGGAAATATACGGAAGCACAGAATCTCCCATTTAGCTCCGGAGAGACACAAACCTGAAGGGGCAGAGGATCAGAACTCAGTTATTTGTAAAACTGTGGTCTGAAAGACAGGATGTAAATCAGTGGTTTACAGCTAGCAGCAGAGAGCAGAACCCAGCAAAGAAAAGGCAGGCAGTGAGCAATGGAGCTGACAAAAATCCTCCGGGAAGGAATTTGCACTGAGGTGGCTCATAAATGAGTGTTGATCAAAACGATTCTGGCACTGTGAAAAGGAGGGTGTTACACGGAGCTTTATCAACAGAAATGTTATCTGTAAGGTGCTGGGAAATACAACACAGCAGAAGAAGGATGCCTGTGTAAAAAAGATTAGGTAGAAACAGTTGGTTTCTTTACAAAGCTTTCCATGAATTTGGGTTTCACAAATACTTGTTTAAAGCATTTACCTGAGCCCTCTAGACACAAAACCTAAGATCTCAATTTTGAATAAAACTATACTTTTATATATACCTGAAAGACATACATGAAAATATCAAAATGCAGAAGGACTGAACTGAGTCTCAAATATAACTATTCAGTGAGATCCAGCAACAACAGAAAATATGTCTGATTTCTTTTGCTCTCAGTTTTCAAGCTGATCAATGTTACATTCAAATATCTCTACAGTAGCTGGGCTTACACAGAAGAGTAAAGTAGCATCTCTTTTCCCATGGACTTTAGTATGTAAATGGGTAAAACCTTTTCTACAGCAGTGCTTCTCTGTATGCTGTAATACTAATTGTTCCTGGGACTAAAAACCCAAGAAAGTTAACATAATGAGAGACATAAAAGGATAAAAAATTTGAGCATGAAAAATAACATTATAACTTCATTATTGTCCTTCTCCTTCAAGAGGTTGGTGTTTCCCAAATAATAATACTGAAAAGCAATCAGAATGAAGAACAGATAATACAATTTCTTAATCCATTTTATATCCCTGCTAGAAGCAAAACATCTGGAAGATCCTAGAAAACTGCCTCTCTTCCAAACTCCAGTGACTCCAAAGAACACAAATCATCTGAAGGATTTTGACAGTACAATTCAGTGTTCTGATTTCCCCATCTATGTTGCTGTCTAAAGCCAAAACTACTAGAACTGAATGGGAAGTAGTCAGAAGGCATGGGAGACATAGATCAAAATAGAGACATTTTCAGTGAGAAATGCAGAGAAGCAATGTGGACCTGAGGAAAGGAAGAGAGGAATACTGATAAAAAAATTCTCGGATAAGAAAATCAAATGAGAGTGGGGAGGACAGGAATTAAAATGGGAGAAGATAAATAAATGGAAATGCAAAACAAAGAATAATGAGGAAAAAACTTGTTCCTGCTGACCAGTTTAAAACAGAGTATGTATTTATTAAGATTTAGAATGGGAGCATGCATCAGGAGTGAAGCTGGTGGTTTAGATTTTAAATATGGAAAAGGAACGAAGACTACATCAGTTCTGTTTGATAACTTCATTTCTTCAGCCCAGCCCCAGGATCTGGTCCCCTGTCATTCACATCTGAATATATTCATCCCTTTGTGTGCTCTCACTCGGAGTTAATTGAGTTAATTGACTGCTTCCCACCAGGAGGAAGCCAGGGCAGGGCCCTGGAGGCTGCTGTGTGACCAGCACAGATAGGACTAAGGCACTATCCTCCCCAGCCTGTCCTCTCCAGCTCACCATCCAGCACAGAGATGAGCAGCAGAGTCCCCTGTCCTGCCATTCCAATGCCACTCAGAAGGGCTGCTACCAGCCCACCTCAGTTTATTTCAAGCATTTTGAATTAAACGAACATTAAGGACAGAGATTACAATTTAAGGGGCCACCATATGGTGCCCCCAGGGGCCCTGGGGAAGCGTGTCCCAGCATGGATCCTCCCACGGAGGAAATGAGGCTGAAGCAATGTGGCCACCAGCTGTCCCCTGGCAGCCACCCTGGCTGCCTGCTGACCCACAGCTGTGGTGGCACAGGAGCAAGAAAAATCATGCAGCAAAGTTCTGACTCCTGGATCGACGTGGGGATGCAGACAGTGAGCTGGGGGGAGTCCTGGATGCTCCCCTCTGCTTTCAATCCAAGGGCAGACATTTGTAACAGCAGCTGCAACCCGAAAAATAACATTTTAGGATCACACCCAGAACAATAGAACACGATGAATTTTGGCCAACAGCCACTAACACACCCTTGATGTAATACTAAAGTCACACATGGCAAGGTACTCCATTATGAAATCTTACATAATCATCTTTCATTAAATTATTTTCTAGTGTCGTTCTCTGCTTATGATTTTGTTTTCCTCTTCATGTTTGCCTCATTCATGAATTAGCTTTCCACATCAGTTTTCTGTAGGACAATTTAATAATTTCAGCATGTTTTAAGAGCTTTTAATAAAGAAAATAAATTAATATTAATAAAATACCATGAAAAGTAAAAAATTGGCAGAGGTGATACAAATCAATGCTTTGCTGTATTTTCAGGGAGGACAAAAATGGATCATTTCCTATCTAAATAACTATTTCCAATGATCATTAGAAGTGTTGATAACATCTGTCTATAATTGTGTAACTATAAAAATTGCTCTGCTTTTTTTTCTTTCATTAGGAGAAGGAACAGGTAACGACACTGAACTTGAAAATATCTCGACTGGATTATTTTGTGATGATAATAATAACAATAATAATAATAATAATAATAATTTTCCTTTGAGCAGGAGCTATTGTCCAGTCAACAATTGTTCAGTGATCTCTTGAAACCTTTATTTCATGCTGTTGTTTGGTGAAGTTGGCATGTGAGTTTACCAGAAGCTTCCTGTCTCACATACAGATGCCATTATACTTCATTCTTTCGATAAACCTCATTTGGAGAATGTGAAAACTATTAAAATCAGAAGGTGAATCCTTGTTTTGCCATGCAGTCCAGGAAATTCTGACAGCCTCAGCATCCTCCCATGAGCAGCCCAGGTGCCCTTTGGTCTTGCTATAAACCTGAGTTGGGCAGGAGGACAGTCCCATGCCTGCTTCATGAGCCTCTCAGATGTAACTGGTGTGTGCATGAACACCATTGATGTGCATGAAGCCATCAGCAATCTCTCCAGGAATGTGCAGGCTGACTGATAAAAATGCAGGTTGCACATTTCCAGACAGATGGCCACACTATTCAGAAGTGTCCTGGAACCTCTGGGGGTGTCACAGCACCTTGGAAGCCCCAGGGAAAATCACACACAGTCCTTCAGGACAATGCTGTCTTTAGCAGCAGAGCCACTCCCTGCCGGCAGAACATCTCCAGCCAGTCTGCTGGAGACTGACAAGTACTTGCTTTCCAAGCACTAAACTGCTGCAGACTAAAGGCACCCTAGGAAAAATGCCTTTTGAAACAACTGATCAGTTTTTCACTTTGCCCTTTATTTTCCTGGAGGTCAGCTGCTGTTGCTGATGTTGTTGCCTCATGAAGGAAGCCTAATCTGCTTAGTAGTGTAGAACTGACTTGCAAAACTCAAATTTCCAACATGGTATGTGCCAATAAAGATTCCACAAGAGGCTCCTGTAGAGACTTGCCTTTAGCAATGTGTCAGCAACAATTGCTTTATCCCTTGGGACACCGGAAGCAGCACTATCCAGCTACTCCCAGATGGATTTCATGATTGCAAAAGTGATAATATTTTCAGACTTTTTTTCTAGATGTGAAAACCAGTACTATAATTTTGCTTCTTTTATACATCCCAGCCTATCTAGAGGCAAAGCATATGTCAAGGAACTTGCAGGGCAGCAGCACAAAGGTAGATGCTGAGCACTGCCAGTGCCCTGCAATGTCACCAGCTCTTGAAGCTGAAGAGTTTCGTTAATTTTCAGTCCTCCAGCAAGCTGATACCAACCCTGTGTTTGTTTTTCTGGGCAAGAACTAACCAAAACCATGAAAAGTTAGGCTTCTTCACAGCATCTTTATGAGATGAGAGATGGCTACCTCCCTTCCTACTCTGTGCTACAGACAAAGTGAGAGAAAAATCACATTAGCCACAAGTGTCATTTTTAATGGAATGGGGGAAGCCAGGGAAGAAGGTGGACAGTACAGTGGGGATCCAGATGAGGCTGTATTTTGGAAACAGATGGCATCTTCAGGTTTTTCTGATGGAGGTGAGGTGTAGTTTGAGAGGCACATTTTCACTGGAAATTGTGCCTTAAACATTAATCACTTGAGCTCTGTGCAACATGCAGGACAGAAGCACTTGTGCTGCCAAGAGGTGAAAACCCCCAGGATTTACTTTCTGGGTTTTTTTGGCGAGGAACAGGGGAGCAGAGCACAGCCCATCAGCCGTGTCTGTCCCGTGTCCCGCTGCCCGCCCCGTGTGCCCCGGAGCCAGCGGCAGGAGGACTGAGGTTGGCTGGAGAGATCAGCCGGTGTCACACGGTGGGAGGACCCAGCAGCATCGAGTTAAATTTTAACTTTGATGTGTATTTCCCAAGGGAGGGATGCCTGTGACGTTAAAGGGAAAACATTTCAACACTTTGTGCATTTAAAAGCCAGGGAATGCCCTCACACGGAGCAGCACATGAAGCACTCAAACCTGAGCACAGAATCAATGAGGCTGGAAAAGAACTCTGATACCATCGAGCCCAGCCCGACCCCACCACGTCAGCCGGACCACGGCACCGAGTGCCACGTCCACTCTTTCTTAAACACCTCCAGGGACGGTGACTCCCCCAGCCTCCTGGGCAGCCCATTTCACTGCCTAACCGCGGTTTCTGAAAAGAAATTCTTCTCAGAATTCTGAGCAGAAACACGCCTCTTCTGAGAAGAAATTCCTCCGAAGATTCAAAATTCTTCCTAACGCACAAACTGCTATGGGCCCGTGCTTGCTGCCCGCCCCGCGCGGTTCTGAGGGGCAATCCGAGCTCTCCCTCACCGCTGACCTTTAATGACCTTTCATGACATTTCGGCTCCGCCGCCCAGCAGGGGGCGCTGCCCGGGCCGCCGCAGCGCAGGCCCGCGCATGCGCAGGGCGCGGGGACGCAGGACGAGCGGCGGTCGCGGCCGAGGCGGCGGCTGAAGGAGAGCCGCGGACGGGCCCTGCGGCAAGCGCTGCCCTCCCTTCCCGCTCCATGCGCAAGATGCTGCTGGCCGCGCTCTCCCGATTGCTGCAGGGCCCGGCGGCCGCCGGGAGGACGGTGAGTGTGGCCGCCGAGCGCGGCCGGTGCCGGCCCGTTCGGGAGTGGTGCGGGGTAGGAGGGGCGCGCGGGGGCAGCCCCAGAACAGCCTGGGAGAGACGGCGGGGGCTGCCCGGGAACGTGGCTCCAGCGGCAAGGGAGAAAAACTGATGAAAAATTAAATAAATAAAAAAACCCTGGGTTTTTCATTCCCCGTCTCTGCCTGACGATCCCAAGTGACAGTAAAATGGTCGTCGCGTATAGGAGCTCGCTTTTTAAGCCCTTAATGGCGCAGGGCTTTGATCGATGTTGTTCCTACACTCTTGGACTGCCCAGGTCAGGTCCCTCAGAGGGATCTGCTCGGCCCGAGTGTGACCGAACTGCTTCACCTCCCTTTGCTCAGCCAACAGCCCCTTTCAACTTCTGCATGAATTTTGTTTTAAAGTTTGTTATTTTTTTGTTATTAGTGTGAGTCACTTGTTGTATTTTATCTTTGCTGTGTGAAAAATCCTGCTTTTACCACTTCATGCTGCTTATTCCACTGTAATGACTGTGGCCATGAGGATAAATTAACCCTGCTGAAAAAACCTTGTTGGCAAGGCCAGAGTTAAAAGGTACTTTTAGGTAACTGGAAATCAGGTTCCTTTTTGCCATAGGGAGCAGATATATTGCTGCTTCCCCGTTCTGAGGCAGATCTCTCACCCAGGCATTCACTGCTTGTGGATCACTGGATCCATCAGAAAAACACAGGGCAGAAAATCTACTGGAATTTCTCGTTATCTGTCTTTGGGCTGCATATCTAGGAGTGTTTTCTACTTCACAAATAGAATCTCTAGATGAAATTCTGCAAATATGGGTGCCTAAAATTTGTCCCTTACCACAGGTACTTGGCCTGCTCTGGATATGCTGTGTTCTCCTGGAATGCCAAAGTAAACCTGGTTCAGATATTTCAATAACTGCTTACCAAATATGTAAATATTTGTCTTTAATTGTTCCTATGCCTCTAGTGAAGGCATAAATTACCAAATAAATAGAGGTAGACTTAATCCATAAAGCAGTATCTCATATATGCTTTGAGCATTCTCCAGAGTGTACAGATGGATTTCCATGTATAGAAACTACCACTTGCAGTGTTCTGTTCTGGCTGGATAATAATTTGCTGACTTCTCCTCCCCTCATCATTTGATACAGCTACTTACTCTTCTTCATTTTTTTCCTTCCAAATGCTGCTAACCTAGGGAGCCGTTAGTGAGGTAAGGCCTCAGTCAGTCTGGTCTAGGTGTACCTTTGATAGGTGTACTGCCCACAAATCAGGGCTTTTGTCCAGACTCCTCAGTGTGCTTTTATGTCCTCTTCAGGGCAGGGAGTTTACCCAGGTGGGCTAAAGAGATCCTTCCCAACCCTGGCCATTCTGTGATACTGTGAATCCAAACTGTGGATTTACTCCAGCTCTAGAAGTAAAATAGCTTTTCTTCACTGATAATACTGATGTATTGTGGTAAATAGTGTAGAAGCTGTGTTTAAATTAAAACTTCTAAATATTTAGTCTGATAACAGGGCAGGGTGAATGGGGGCAGTGTTACTGATAAATCTGATCAATATGCAACAGAGGAGGTAACCAGCATGGGCTGAGAATTTTCTCCCAAGCTTCACACGTGTCAGTCAGAACTTTTTTGGAGATGGTGACCTGAACATTCTCAAAATTTTGGTGGAATCTACCTTCAGCTAAATGTGTGAGGATTCCCTGGCTGAAGGAGCTGCTGAAGATTTTGTGTGACTTAATCAGCAGTACAGTCTTGCCAGTAAAGATGTAGTGTTCCTTATGCTGTGGCCACAGAGCATGCATGGACACGGGCCCATCCTGCCTGATGCTGCAGTGAAACTTGCTAAAGTAATCTAAAATCACCACCATTCACTGGTCAATACCCTGTGTTCCTTCTTTAAAAGGGAGCACTAATGTACTTTTAAACATCTTTCCCATCTCTCCCCTACCATGCCACCCTTTCTATTGTTCTGTGTTTCTATCCTCAGGCACCTTCTGTGTTTCCACATAATTTTTAGAGTAGTGGCCATGCTGTTACTGAAATGATTCCCTCTCTCCATTGTTATGGCTTTGAATTCCCCCAGTTTCTCTTCCTATTAAAAAGAAAAAGTGAGAGCAGTTTATATTTCAGATATCTGCTGGATTCCTTTTGTTTGGTTGGTTCTGGATTGTTTTTTGGGGTTTTTTTCTGTTCTATCTTGTCAAAATTCCAGTCAGCACAGAGAGTCAGCAAAGTCTGCATTGGCTGTCTCTCCTTATATTGTCAGCCTGGCATGTGAAGGGATAAACAATTATTTTTGTGGTTTTGAAACTCTTCATTGTCAAAAGTTTTGAAATTTACTGGGTTTATTTTAGATAATCAAAAGTATTACCAGTTTAAATTCTCTTTTTCTAAACTTAATTTTAAATAATGGGTTTTAAAGGACTTTGGCATACAGAATAAAAGTTCCCAGGTCTTATGGTATATACTGCTGCTGTGTCTTATTTATAAATTATCTCAGTTTGGGAGTACTCTTAGAAATTACTTGAAAAGAATACTCTTAGAAATTACTTGCAAAGTCACATACTTTACTTGATAATTACATTTAAACTTTGCTCATGCTTTGGTTTTGTCTTTCTTTTAAGGCCTCTCGAGTGATGGTGGCATCACGTAACTACGGAGACTTCGCAAGTGAAGCTAAGTTTGAGATTAAGGTGAAGAAGAACACTTAGTACTGGCATTCTTTGTAAGCATTTGTTAGAGATCTTAACCTGATGGACTGGTCCCCATCTCTCTTTCAGTTAGAAAATGTGGTTTGAATTTCCAGAACCAAACCCCTCACTATCTGACCTGATTACTAAGTGCAGCTGGAAGCATTGTGTTGGCAGTGTGTGGTAATGTTACTTGTTTCTTAAGAATGTGAAGTTGTGATTTTTTGCAGCTGTTATATTACAATGCAGCTGTGAGAGCAGTGTTAGAAAGAAACTAAAGAACCTTTTCTGTTCTGTTCTGTTGTTTCCTTAATGCTTTTCAAACAATTAGGTGTTTGCAGTCTATCCCTAAGATGCAGCTGGTTGAAGTCTGTGTGGCTTTTTGAGGAAAAAATATGGCATCCTTTCAATGTTTGACTTGGTGCTGCTCAGAAAATGTGTGTTATATTCTGTCAGCTTTCCACTGCGGCTGGGTCTTAGGAAGAAGTGATGTTTCTATTGGCAGTAGCTTCTGGGCTGGTGTTTCATTCAGGAGTTGATGCAGGAAAATCTGAAAGAAATAATTTGTGTTGTTTTCTACCCTCTCCCTGTTTGGCTGTGCTGTGAAGCATGAAAATTGTTCAGGTGGAAGGGAAGGAATATATGTTTATATGAAAATTCTTTTTTGAGTAAATACAAGGTTTAATATTTGATCTTGTGTTGATAACAAGACTCCAGAGTTTCTGTTGTTCTGTGAACTTTGAAGCAGAGTTGTCTTGAGTAGTGTGCCCAGGTGTTATATCCAGTTCATCTAGGTGTCAGTGGATTTGCTCTGGAGTGACTTTTGATTTGATAGAAGCTGCCTTTAACCTATATAAAAGTATTTTGGCCATTTAATCTGCACTGACAGAGTAATTTATTTAGTCTCTTCCACTGAACTTACTGTTTATTTATCACAGAGGTAGCAGAGGTGAGGGCCAGTCTTAGGGCCAGATCTTACAAACTGTTTAACAGAGGAAACTCCTGATCTTTCTTTTCACTAAGCCTCTGTAGCTCTTACCTAGTATTTAGTGTGCAACAACCATGGAAATGTGCTTTTTGCCATATTTCTGGAGGACTTGAGTTCATCTTCTGCTTCGAGGAATAATGAGGCTTTATTTTCTGAGTAGAAATCTGTCTTTATTAAAAATAAGGGTTTTATTTCCCTGAATTTTGAAACAGTGCACAGTTGTCCTGACCCGTTACACTCTGAATTTGAAAATGGCAGATCATTGAAAAATGAAGTACTATTCCTAAGTAGGATGAATGGTTTTGAGGGAATGATGACTTGTTTGACTGCAGCAATGTGACCTGCACCACCTGGAGGCAGGCCCGCCCACCACGGCGGTGATGACGCGGGAGGAGGGGCTGCAGTACTACAAGACCATGCAGACCATCCGCCGCATGGAGCTCAAGTCTGACCAGCTCTACAAGCAGAAGATCATTCGTGGCTTCTGCCACTTATATGATGGTCAGGTAAGAGCTCTGGGCCAGGAGGTTTTGTCTTAGCTTATTTAATGTAGGGATTTTAATAGAGTGGAGAATGTAGAACTGGTTTATCTATGTGCATTGTGAGAGAAGGAGAGGGACGAGAGGAGGGAGGAGGAGAGACACAAAGACAGGGAAGGACACAGTGCAGCTGAAGATCAGTGAGGAATGAGCACATTTGAAGGCCTGTATTTTCCCCCTCAAGTTTCATTGATGGCTCTTGTTTCTGTATCTCCTGGATCATGTGCCCACTGAAAAACAACAGCCAGGAGAACCTATCCTCATGCTAACATTCTCCATCTGCAAAGCAGGCACAGGGTTGGCCCTACTAGCAGCGTCCACCTGAACCCACGGCTCCAACCACCTACACAACTTCCACCTCCTACAATGCTAAAAATTATCCCCCCAACTGCAATACTCCTCCCCTTTACCCTCCTCTCCTCATGCAAACACCTGTGAACTAACATTACATTATACAGCCTACTAATCACCACCATTGGCCTCCAATGACTTACACCAACATGCTACCCAAACAAAGGCCTAACCCCCTGAACATCCATTGACCAAATCTCCTCCCCTCTGCTAGTCCTTCATGGACTTACTGAAACTTTGCTGTCTGTCCATTATCCCCTGATGTTTTTGAATTGTGGTGGTTGAGATACTTCACTGGGGGAGGAAATTCTTCAGATTTCTGCAGATTCTGGTTCCTCTCCCATGTCATGCCTTTGCTAGTCCATCAGGTTGGAATGTAGAGCCCAAGGCTGTTGTAGCTCCAGGCCTGTTACCAACCCTTGGGATTTAAGTCAGTGTCCTGTATCTGTGCTCTTCCTGTGACCTGCCAGTATTTGGTGTGTGTGGGATCATCAGTGTGCCACTGTGGGAGCTGTGTATTTTTCTTCCTTGCTGACCTTGCCTGCTGTGTGTGACAGGAGGCTTGCTGTGTGGGGATTGAGGCTGCCATAAAGCCCACAGACCATGTGATAACGGCGTACAGAGCCCACGGCTTCACCTACACCCGGGGGGTGCCTGTCCGGGAGATCCTCGCTGAACTCACAGGTTTGTGCTCTGCACAGTGAGCTCACATCTGCTGGGCTTGTGCCAGAATGCTTCTCTCAAATTCAAAGTGATGTCAGTGCACAAAGTGTACTGGGCCTTCAGAAGCAGTTTAGTGACATAGCAGAATGGATCAATTGTTTCAGTTCTATGAATCAGTGATTTTTACTGTAAAAATTAGTAAATAAGGAATATTTAAGTGCTGGTACTTCTAAAGAACATATTAATAAGATTTTTCTGGATACCATATGCTATATTCTTTGTGCTGCAGCAGATTTGAACTTACTGATGGTAGGCATCTGTTCTCAGTGGGACAGGGCATTATCCTCTCTAGGAGAAAGACCTAGATTTTCAGAATTATGCTCATGAAGGCTTAGGAAGACTGGTAAACTTTGCTTGTAATGATAAACTGATTTGGGAAAATTTGACTGTAACAAGAATATTAAGTGATCATCAAGACAGAGATTTTGCAGAAAGGAGAGATGGCTGTCCACAGTAGGGTTAATGATGGAGCAGGGAAGAGAGGATAGCCTGATGAACTCTTATGAGATCTGTGAACAGATCCAAGGAGGTTGAAGGCCTTTATGCATCACTGGTATAATAAAGACTTGATCTGAGAATCTTCATGCTTGAAATGTTAGTATAGGAAAGCCTGTTTGGGAGTTAGACAGGTGGTATGATTTTGTAAATAACAATTGTTTATGCTAAGAATGCATATCTGTAATGTGCACAAAAACCCAGAATCCAGTGGTGACTGATTGGCCAAGTGTCACTGGATACTGGTAAGTCAGAAAATAAATGGGAAGATTGTAATGACTGAAGCCAACTATGGCTGTGAAGATACAAATATGAGTCATAATGTAGTGGGTTTTTTTTACATTTCATGACAACTTTCTTTAACATTATACTTGACTTTATTGGGGCTCTTTCAATTGGGAAGGAATGGCTGTGGTAAAGAGACAGTTATTCCAGAAAATGACACTGGGGAAAGTTCTTAGAGCTGCTGCTAGAGCCATTCTTGCAAAGAAGGATCTTGACTACAAATGCCAAACTAAAGGACAGCATGAGTTACAATGACAGAATTAAAAAATCTTTGAAGGAGAAGGAAGCAGTCACCCAAAATAAAACCAGTAGATAAGATCCTAGAGGAAACAAGCTATAGAAAAGGACTTTTCAGGAGAATTGACAATTACATGAGAGTTTGTGTTCTAAGAAAAGTAGAAAATGTAGCAAAAAGTAATATTGGTTAATAAGGAATTATTAAATACATTCTAAAATACAAGAAGGGAGTGTACAAAAAGTGGAGGGAGCTTGATAAAAGTAAATTATACAGCCTACTTATTCATAAAACTATTTTTCTTAAAATAAGACTTTTTTTTCCTTTGGTCTTAGCTGGCAAAATCTGTAACAGCTCCCACAAAACCAATTATACAATTCATAAACATAGGAAAGGTATGAGAAATATCAATAATAAAAATGATCCACTGCAAAGTAAGAAAGAGAAGTACAAATTTCAGAAAGAGACTCATTTCTAAAATAAACATGCAGGCTAATGTAAGAAAACCAACCAGACAAGCTGTGCTTATTAGAAATAAAATACAATCTTCTATGAATGGCAACAAGACAGATAAGAATAGGAAAGGGAATGGGCTGATGAGAAATTCTGTGTTCTTAGATGGGCTCATTTAAATAGGGTTTGTTGTAAGGCTTCATGGATCACTTGTTATCTTCAAACTACCTTGAATAAAGCTGGGCTGGGTGACTAATGTTTATATTGGGGTGGAATGGGGAGCTGGTAGTAGTTGGGGTTTTTTTTAGTGTCCTTTTGGTAATTTTTACATGAGGTTATTGTCAAAGGGAAGACAAGTCTAAATTATTGCAAGTAATTTGGAACATTATTCTTAACTTTTCTTGCAGAAGCTGAAAGTAATTATATACTTCTTGCAGATTAAGATATGGGACCTTGTTGTCTATTAAAAAACACCTCATATTTATCTGAAAGTGCTTTTGTATAGTAGGACACTGAAACTTCTGTTTGGTTTTGAAATTTCTTAATCTCATCCATATTTCCACAGTTACGCTTTCGTTATTGCTCTCTCTTTTCCCTCCTTATTTGTTTTCTGAGATGTTTAACTGTAAACTTGATTGAGAGAGGCCCTCATGTCCTAACTCCGCACAGATCATGGCCTTAGTGTTAGGAACTTACCTTTAGGAACTGAATTAGATGTTTCTATTTGTATATTATTTTTTCTTCAAAACAGAAGTTGCTTATTATTCACATTTCAGGTCGAAAAGGAGGATGTGCAAAGGGAAAAGGAGGATCAATGCATATGTATACCAAAAACTTCTATGGAGGCAATGGTATTGTTGGTGCTCAGGTACATACATTACTTCTGTTTTAAAGCACAAGCTCAATTAACTCGTGTCCTGTTGCCTCTCAGTGTTTCCTCTCAGTTTTTATGGTGTGTGAGCTTGTATGCAGATACCATTGCTCTGAGGCTGGTATGTCTTATTCTGGTGTTCTCACTGTTTTGTAAACTGTAGAAAAATAGTTCAAATTGAGAATACCATTCATATTTATATATTTTAATAACATTTGTAGCAAAGGGAAGCGGGTGGGTAACAGCTTGTTTATTGAGCAGGTCTCTAATAGCCTAAATGTCTCCTTCAAGATCTCAGGCTTCCTATCTTCAACTCCTTTAAATGTTGTTCTAAAATGTTTTGTCCTGTACTCTGACAGGTTCCTCTTGGAGCTGGGATTGCTCTGGCCTGTAAATACTTTGCTAAAAATGAAATCTGCGTGGCCTTGTATGGGGATGGTGCAGCCAATCAGGTAAAGCAGTGTGGCTGGGGGAATCCATTTTCCTTCTGTGCTCTGTGAGCTCTGCCTTTACTCCAAGGGGTGGAAGAGCACATTTTGCCCTCCCTGTGCACCTGCAACCCAGGCAGTGTTGATGAATTCCCTGGAGGTGGCCAGGCATGTTGCAGATTTTGGACATGGCCACTCTTATTTGAGTTGTCTTAGGTGTTTGAGCAGGGATGTGTTCCAACAGCTGTGTAGTCCTCAAAGGGGTGATTCAGGTGAACAGTTTGGAAGTTAATTGCTAGGTGCTCTTTATACATTAGGAATGTTCCATGTGCCTGCAGTGTTTTATCATATTTTGGACCTGTGTAAACATCTGTCCTTCCCCACCCCTGTTTTGAGTTTGGCCCTTGTAGCTGTAGTGAAGGGAAAGGTTTTTGGCTCCTTCTGTTCTGGAGCACAGTGAGTGAATGAGGCTAATGGTTAATTATGTGAATGGCACACGAATCTTGAGAGGAGGGGTTTCCAGTTACTCTTTACCCTCTTTCCAGTTGTGCACAGCTCACCTAAGTGTGGCACCCTGAACTGTCTGTGCTGTAAGGAGAGCTCTGAAGGATGGCAGTGAAGATGACAGTGCTGCTGGATAGGGAGAGATGTGTAAATCATGTTTCTGAAGACTGAGAAGAGGACAGAGCAATCTGGCAGAGCCAGTTACTATTGCTATTCCAGCCAGGATATTCCAGCCAGACTCTTCATGTTATCAGCTGAGACAATAAGTCAGATAAGCAGTTGGTGATTTGTGTGTACCACTGAAAGATTCACACTTTCAAAGCACAGGTGGAGATCTCAGTTCATGGTTTTCCCTGAATTTGACTCAGAGCAATCAAGGCTGACTGCAGTCAAACTTAACTTTGCTATAGCAGCATCCTGCCAGGTAAATCAATTGTCAAGTATTTTTTATGACTGTTGCTGAAATACCCGAGTTAAGTTAAAGTGGAAGGTTTTGTGGTACCCTAACACAGATACTGATTCAGGCTTAAAAATTAACTTCTGTAAACTACTGGTTGAGATGAAAATTACCTTATATAATGTAGCTTCTCTTTTATTCCTTCTGACCTGTAGCAAATGGCTGGTTTCAGATCACTTTTAGCATTACAATTTTAGACCTCTGCAACTGAAGGATTTTCAGTAGAGCCTAATGCTTGAAGGCTGAGCTCCCTGATGAGATGTAATTTAATTTTCTTTCAGGGCCAGATATTTGAAACCTACAACATGGCTGCCTTATGGAAGTTGCCTTGTATTTTTGTCTGTGAGAACAATCGGTATGGAATGGGAACATCAGTTGAAAGAGCTGCAGCCAGCACTGACTACTACAAAAGAGGATACTTCATTCCAGGTCTCAGGGTGAGTACAGCTGTTTTTTGAGGGGGAATGTGTGTGCACATACCTACACAAAACATACATAGGTATGTAGTTTATTTCTGCATATATTTACTTGAAGCTGAATTCTGTTCCACTTGTGGAAATATGAGATTGGAAGTTTGGAGGCTGGGATTTTTTTGCCTTACTGTGTCTTTTCTCATTACCAGGTGGACGGCATGGATGTGCTCTGTGTCCGAGAAGCAGTAAAGTTTGCAGCTGAGTACTGCAGATCTGGAAAAGTAAGTCTGTAATTGGCATTGCTTCTCCATGGGTGGAATTCTTGCAAGCTATTGCTGCATAAGTAGTTCCTCAATTTGTATTAACCAAACACTTATTATTTATACTGTCAGTTTTTCCCATTTCTACCACAGTTACTTTCTGTTGTGAAAGGTGTTATGACTGTCAGGCAGTTGTGATCTCTGTGTTTAGTTAGGGGAAGCATCAAGGAAGGTGACAGTCATTCTATATTTACAAGAAATGGAAAGTGAAATAAAGGTTTTGTGAGTCAATGTTAGTGTCTGTCACCCAAGTACAGTAACACTGGTTTTGAAGATTTTCAATACTTGAAGTAACGAAGGTTCTGTGAGGTAATTGGAAATATTCTGAGTAATGGTGGAAGGAAAGAAATTGTAAAGCTGCTCATGAGAAAATGAAAATAAATGCTTACAATATCAGCACATGCTTTCATTTAAAAAGAATTAGGTTTCATTTTACTGTGTGAAACTATAAGTGCTAATATTATGTAAATTAAACTGAGAAAAACCTATTGAATAAAAATAATTGATCACTGGTGCAGTTCAGCTCAAGCAAACAGTTGCTGCTGTAACAAGTTGGTCACTCATGGTGGCAACACTCAGTATTTCTGTTCATTTCAAGGGTCCTCTTGTGATGGAGTTACAGACATATCGTTACCATGGCCACAGTATGAGTGACCCTGGAATAAGGTACTGTCACATTCTTCCTTCTTTTCACTGAAAATAAATACTGATGGTCAGATTCTAAGAGATTAAACTGTGAAAGTCAGTGTTTAAATCAGATGTCAGATGCATTTAAAGGTTACAATGAAATTGCTATGAGCAGCCTGCTCACTCATCTCCCTGCTCAGCTGCTAATCTGTAGCCATGTCACACACTTGTTTTAATGCAGAAGTAAAAGATGTGGGTTTAGAACAAGCACAAAGTCAGTTAAAGTTCTGTGCTCTCTATTAATGAATTCTGCTTACAGTGTGTCCTAATGAAGGTTTGGTTAATTAGCATCATGCTTTTCTGGGGTTTTAAAAAGATGAAAATCCTGTAAGGTCAAATTACAGGAACAGTTTGGACTCCCCAGACAAGTTGAATGCATCCTAAAAGTACAAACATCCATGTGATCAAGCTGCATGTGTCAGCATGAAGTAGAGGTGTATCCCAGCTCTTCACTGGAAACTTGCAGTGGCTTGGAAGCATGTGGATGTCATGCAGCCCCCTCCATAGGGGGGAAGGGTTAGGAGGAAATAAGGCCCTTCAGGATAACTGTCTCAGGCTGGGTTTGCCCCCCTTGAGTCTGGAGCTCTTCTGCTCAGTTGGTCTTTACAGATCTCTCTCTGGAGGCCTCTGGCTCTGTGCCATCCTTTGGGTGATCAATGTTCTGTGTTGTCACTGCATCCCTGCCAACTCTTTGGACTCTTTTTCTAGAAGTGAGCTGTGTCCAGACCTCACTCTGCTCCAGGGTTCATGTCTTTGCCTGTCTTGTTCCTAGCTATCGTACTAGAGAAGAAATTCAAGAAGTGAGAAGCAAAAGTGATCCCATTACTTTGCTGAAGGACAGAATGGTCAACAACAACCTTGCTAGCGTTGAAGAACTAAAGGTATGGTTTTAGTTGCTATGTAAGGAAGCCCTTGAGCAGTCACACACTGATGATCTCCAGAAAGCACATCACTGGGCAGCATGCCATGCTTTTCTTTAAAGTTACTTAAGGTTTGCTTTAACATCACTTTTGTAAGTGAAGGTGAAGTTTTGTTGCAGACCAGCTCCTGAAGTTGTCTTCTGCTGGAAAGGCCTTTTGCTTTGGGGTGCTAAGTAAGGCTGGGGGGTGTAATTTGCTAACATATAGAAGTAAAAATTACCTTGCCTTTCTTGACTCTCCAGAAGGGGATGAGTCTTGGAAAGGGAAATGACCAAATGTGAAGAATCCTATGAAGGAGTGAGGAGCTCTCTAACCCTGAGGAGCCCTCCAGGCTCAGTGGGGTCATGTTCCTTGGTCAGTAAGGTACCAGTACTACCCAAAATGATGCAGTTTAGTAGGGAAGGAGTTTTAAAAGGTTTTTGATTTTATATTTCTAGTCATTGTTAACTAATTCTGACTGATATTTTAGGATAGCATTTACATTCAAAATCATGATGCTTTTTCTGAGCTGTCTTCTAATAAGCATGCATTTCTGGTTTAGGAAATTGATGTGGCAGTAAGGAAGGAGATCGAGGAAGCTGCTCAGTTTGCTACCACTGACCCAGAGCCTCCCCTGGAAGAACTGGGTCACCACATCTACTTCAATGAGCCACCCTTTGAAGTGCGTGGCCCAAACCAGTGGATAAAGTACAAGTCTGTCAGCTAAAGGCCTTTTTATTGGTGTAACTTATTCTTATGAATAAGTGAATGCATTTACAGGAACTATATAAACAACTCTTAAGCTTATTTAAGAGCTCTTTCAAAAGAGGAAATGTGTAAGGAAATCCATCTGAGTATGGAATTTCTTAACCGTGCTGAATGTTTCAGAAGAAGCTAAGTTGAAAGTGGTTTATTTAAAGTGCTATATATTTGCTTTACTGACTTTCTTTGGATCGCTGTATGTGTTAAGTACAGTGTAAAAAGAAAAATAAAAATTAAACTTTACCAACCTTTATCTAATGGTCTGTGTTGTTTCATGAACTCTTTCCCGGAAACCCCACCAAAAATACAATTTATGTGCTCTGGTTTTGCTGCAGAAAAGTCAGTAATTGAAAACACAGGCTTTTCTCAGTAGTTCAGTGAGAGTAGCTTTAATACAAAAAGCTGTATAAATCCATCTACAATGAGGTGACATGCTCTAGCATATCCCCTCCCTGCTCAAACCATCAGCCAGCAGAAGTAACACATTTTAAGTTCACAGTTTTCACAGAGCTGAAGCCAATTCAGGTGGGTTTTTTCTCTGCTAATGTT
The DNA here is from genome assembly GCF_028769735.1 of Zonotrichia leucophrys gambelii. Classification (NCBI taxonomy): domain Eukaryota; kingdom Metazoa; phylum Chordata; class Aves; order Passeriformes; family Passerellidae; genus Zonotrichia; species Zonotrichia leucophrys. Next base: position 16,374,357 of record NC_088169.1, on the reverse strand, counting down.
TTGTATTACATCGACAGGCATCGTGTGCTTTAGTCTTGTCATAAATAACTCACATGCATTGACACTGACTTAAAAGCTGTTACTGTTCACTGTGCATTACACTGATGGTCAAACAAGCTACATAACTGTGCAAAACCTGCAAGGCCACTGTACATATAAATATATACATCTAACAGGTTAAGTGCTGGGAATGTATTTCATTTGCTTATTCCCTTTTTGTGTTCTTCCAAAGCATTGACCTGCACTGAGGTCCTGCTGGATGCTTGTCGGTGGTTCAGGATTGCATTCCAGATTCTGCAGCGAACACCCCCCCTGCATGAAGGGAAATGGAGAGCAGTTAACGAGAGCTCCCTCATCTCCACTGCCTTAAAATGAGCAAGAAGTAAAAAACCAAGAAATCCCAAGGCTAGAATGGTTATGACAGTACACTGTTATGGTAATAGCAAAAACTTCCAGGTCTGCCAGGGGTTAACAGAATGATGAGAAAAGGACCTGAATCAATGGGTAGAAAACATAAATTCTTTATGCCTGTTTTTCATATGATTACATATGAATATTTTCATACAATCTCTTCGTGAAGAATGCAAAAAAAGGTCCCAACCTGGATAAATGCCAAAGCAGATAGATGGCTCAAAGCATCCTTCGTGTAGTTGTGTCAGTTGTGAATACTTTTATCAGAAAATCTGAGAGGAAACTGATGGCAGTTACCCCTGAACTGTCACTGGCCTATTTAAATAACAAACCTTTAAAATGTTTTTAACAAAATATGTTAATTAAGCTCTTAACAATGAACTAAAAAGTATTTTCTTACCGCAGCTGAAGATACCACAAGTCATCTTTGGTGATATCATTAAGGACAGCACTTAGTGTGTAATCTTCTTCAGCAAACTAAAAGGCAAATTTATCCATAAATAAATATTCCTTCTTTGAAACCAAACTGCTAATTATAACTAAAATTATAGGGTTTTTTTTAAAATGTGATTTATTTTTACCCTCTTAATGGTATCCAAGTCTGCTCCTTGTTGTTTCAGCCAGTTCATGAGCTCACGGTCTGCATTCTCTCTAAAAGTTGCTGCAGATCGCTGGGGATCTTTTAACAGAAAACAAAGGTTAATAGACCTCAAAACTAGGGCAAAAGTGGTTGTTTTCAGGTAAGCTGAAGCTGTATGATTTTACATCCTTTCAACAAACACATGATCTCATATGTTTTTGTGTAACTGCAGTGTCTCCTCATACCTTTGGGTTTAAGTTTTAATTGAAGCAATTGTAATTCCTGAGTCTTCTGCTCCAAAGATTGTCGTAAGAGGGTCTGATACTCTTTCTCCTTCTGAATGAGATTTTCCATAAGCCTTGTAAAATATAGGAAAGATCAAACACAACCACACTGAGTATAAATCTAACTGAAAAAAAGATAATTTTTAATGAGTACCACAGGACAGAGGCATTTGTGAAGGGTAATGTCGTAAGTAACATCTCTTAATGGCTTAGAGATTTCATTTTGGATGTCTGAGACTCAGGGGTGCCACTTGAAGGCTTTCACCTGCAGAATTTAGTAAATAGCTCATAAATTCTGTTCCTACTGTTTTGCAGCCTCCCTGGGCAGAGTTGCTGCCTTTAATTTACTACTGAACAATGTAACACTGATGTTTTACCAGGGACTTTCTGATCACAGATTTACATCACGTGCATAAAGAAGAATGGGAACTTCAGCTGTTAACAGGCTGGCAGCACCCTACACATGCAACCCATGAGAAACAGAGCAGGGCTCTGCTGAGCTCTGCTGGTGCTAATTAGTGGCCAGCCTGTCCCATGAGCCAGGACAGAGCTGCTGTGGCCTTTCCTTGCAGGAACAGCTTTGAGGCACTGACACCAAGTCAGGGGGCATCCAAGGAGTAGGAAGGAAACCGGCACAGTTACACAAACCTAATTACTTCCCTGTATAAATCCACTGTGACATTCTGCAATTAACAGATTAACTACACAGAAACAAAAGTTGTACTGAATTATGTTCAGCTGCCATACTGTACTGCCAGGTATTCCAAATCCACCTGTGTTCCTGGAAGGCTTTATTGCAAGGCAATAGGTGAGCAGTACTATGGGTAATTATGTACCCATCAGTGTAGCTCTTCAGAGACTGCCTGAACATACACCCAGAGTCTTTACAGGAGATTTACCTTAAGGTGTCGTGTTTAAGTCTGCCCAGCTCCTGGCTGAGCTGCTGCTGAGCCTTGTGTGACACCTCAGAACTGAGGCTGCTGACCCCTGATGTGATGGCAGCGTCCTCAGCCCCGTTCTGTTCAGAGGGTTGGAAATTCTGCTCCACTTCATCAGCGTCCTTGTCCCCACCTTCAGTTTCTGATGCTGGCTCAAAGTGAGTGCGAAGCTCTGGTAAAAGGAATGAGGGGAAGAACAAGATTCTTTTGGTAATTGTGTCTTCAGAGGTTGTGCAGTTTGTTCTTCACTTCTGTGGGTGGGGAAGACTTTGCATAATGTGCTTTATTGCAACACTGAGCAGGGGATGGTGAAGCCTGGTGTGAGCTGGAGCACAGGTTCTCTGGCATTAGTTCTAGAATGAGCAACGCACCAGCAAAGGTAGAACTGTAGGTCATAGTTGTAGTGGGGACAAATATCATGAGATGAGTAGTAAGACAGTCAGTAAAATATGTTAAGGAGAAACCTGAAAGCTTGCATTTTTCCTAAATAGTAAGAGAAAAATAAATAGTGATTTTCCCTAACGCCCTGGGCCAAAGAGGAAGCATTCCTCTTCTCCAGGGAGAATTTCTACCCCCACTTCTCAGAACTTGCTGCAGGTGGCCACCCTTATTACCAAACAACGGCTGTGAGTTTTCTTGTACAAAGTACTAAAAAATGTGGCCAATTTGGCTTTAAAAGCCATGGCAACTTTGGACTGAAAGGGCTCACTGTTACTAAGTCTCTCAGAACATTCCTATACTGGAAGGGGTGCTTAGCATTTTAAACAGTTACAAAACTACCTAAATATTTCCAACTTAACTAATTCCTAGACAGTACTTAGACATTTATCTTCCTGGTGGTTTTCCCTATTGTCCATCTATGGGCCAGAATCATCCTCTTCCTCATACTGATGCACTCCCTTCTACACATCTGCTCCATAGCTCATTAATAATTTTTCAGAACACATAACCAGACCTGTGCAGTGTTAACCATGCTGGATGCCATTAATGTATACAGAATAATTTTCTTTCTTACTAGAAAATCTCCAGCTTGGACCAAATTTAATTTGCCTTTTATTTGGTCATGTGTGGACCACAATGGGGGTGCAGAACCACTGGTTATTTCCCCATTATGTGCTTTTGTACTGCAAGTACAGCATTAATCCTTCAGATCAACACTTCTTTCTCTGCATCACTCTGACCCCATGTCTTTTGATGAGTGGCACATGGGGTGCAGTTAATGGCATGCTGAAAGAGTAAACATCTGAATTGTTCCATTTGCTACAGCTCTTTGATATGCAGAACACCTTTTCTTTTTTAAAAAAAGGATTATTTTCAGCTGCTTTGATTTACCTGGAATAAGAATAGTGACTGCTGCTTGGACTGCACGGCGGATGATGTTATCCATTGCAAACATCCAATGGGGCCTTATCAAGTGATTTCTTAACACTTTGTTCACCTGAAAAAGCAGCAGCAAACACCATTTGCTCACACCTTAGGAAAGAGAATCTTATTTTCCAATAGACATAATAAGCTTTATAAGGTAAAAACTGCATGCAGCACTGAAAACTTCCCACCTTTCAAAATCTAAACAACAGATTTGACAGTTTTAGGCTACAGCTTTCAAACCATTTCAAACCAGACTGCGACATTCAAACTCTTCTACAGTGCAAGGAGGGAGAGGAATGGTGGGGAAGCTGCAAACCCCTGGCATGAGCTTTCTTCAGGAGCAACCTAATGTAGTGGAAGGTGCCTCTGCCCATGCAAGGGGGAGTGGATCTTTAAGATCTCTTCCAACCTAAACCATTCCTCTGCCCCTACACCAGGAAAGGAACTCACTGCATCCTGGAATCCAAACAGCACCAGATGAATCTGATTGATGGAAGTGCTGTCAAAGTCCAAATCCATTTTCAACTTGGATATTGTAGAAGCCATCACTCTCTGCTCAGGAGAGTGTATGAAGTCCCTTAAAATCCCAATAATCTGCTTGATGTGGTCCACTGAAAGTTGCAGTTCTTCAGAGCTCTGGAGAAAAGATAATGAATGTATATCAAATGAATCCCAGAGTCATTAAACATCTCTTTAGTAGCATTAATATTCTTAGGGTTACATAGTTCTTCTGTATATTTCACATTGATGAACTGAATCACAGAAGTTTTGTTTCTGCAAAGTCTCTAGTTTTTATCTTTCCTTAAAAAAAAAAAAAGTAATTTCTGTTTTTAAAAAACCCCTGTAAATCTACTGCTACTGAGGCTGTCACAAAGGGAAGAGGTTCCAAATGATATGTACACATTCCTGCAATGTACTGCAGAGGGCAGCTCTCCTCCATAAAAACAGCAAAATGAGTCACTAAGACACCCCAATTTTTTTAGATACTATCTTTTCTCAATCTCCAGATTTCTCTCTAATCATGCAGATATTTGATTTCCTTAGGAAAAAAGGTATGCTTATATATGCATTTATCCCAAGTCAAAAAAAGGTCTAAAATGACACAGTGATTCACCAGTGTTTATTTTATGATTTTCAGTCCATAACCCCCACAGTTAAAGCGATCCAAATGTCTGTAAGAACAACCTCTGTAATTAAAAGGTAGAGGGGCTAGCACATAAATTATGGAAAATAGATGATTACAGCAGTGCTACAAAACAGCTGGAGAGTGAACCAGGATTTGCTGCTACTAAATAATCCTTCATTGCTGAAAATGCTGGGAGCCCTGATTATTTCTGACTCTGAATTTTAATTGTTTGTAAGGCTATCAGCTGTTTTGCAGTTTAAGCTCAGAGCAGAAATGTATTCCAGTTGCTTCCCCAGCCTGAGTCTGTGGTCTGTAGAGCCCTACAGGAGCCCCTGTGGTGCATTTGCTGTGGAAGGGAGCACAGGGAGCAGCAAACCCTGGGCTGGGCAGAGCTGACCATGGAGCAGCAGGGCTTGACAGCTGAGCCACAAATGCCAACAGCTGGCTGGGGACACCACACCGAGTCAGCATGGTCCCCTTTATGGGAGCACAGTCCAGGTGAAAAAACAGAGCTTTAGTAAGAATAAATGATGGGACAGTGTCACGAACAAGTGTGCTGGAGATTGCCCAAAAATCACTGACAAGGGTATGAGCAAAAGTCACATTCACCAGAGAGGCTCATCACAGGCAGACATTAAGAAGGAAAGGGTGTTACAGGTGTGTGGCAATGTATGGCTGTGCATTAACCATTCTATGATTATTTTCTTGCTCCTCTTCACAGTAAGTAAAACTTCCGACTCAACCTTCCCCTCTTCTGAAAATCTACCTTAGCTTTCTGAAGATTCACATACTGTGATCCTGGCACCTAGTTAACAAATGTTTTCTCAAAAATTGCTAATCAGGTCTCTACCTTTAAAGCAGAATATACCTATTACTATGTGATAGTTTAGCTCCATGTCCTTAAAAGCCAGAAGAAAAGACAACATCAAAACCACCCAACCCATCAACTTCAGCCCTCCAAAATCCCACATCAAATGCCCAAACCTCTCCCTCATATAAACCCAAGCAGCTAAAAGATGGTGTTTGCTACCCATTCACACAATAGCAAACAGCTCACACAGTTACAGGTCTCAGAGATTAAAGATACTCAGAAGGAACAATCCAAACACCTTCACATATTCAATATATCCAAACACCTTCATTTATTTATTTTAAGAAAAGGAATACATCTTGGCACATTATTTTCTCTTTGAGATGGGAAAAGGTGAGCTGAAGTGAAATTACCTGTGCAATACACTCCTGCAAATTGGAAGCCACTTTGTCCTGCTCCTCCTTAAGGATTTTGTAGAGGATGGCTCGGCGCTCGCTGTCCTTGCGCAGCAGGAACAGCCCGGAATCCCTGTCCTCCACGGAGGGAGAGGCGCTCCTGTCCTCCGAGGCCGAGCCCTCGTCAGGGACGCTGTGGCAGCCACCCAGCACAGGCACAAGAGAGACTCAGCATTAGCAAGGCACCAGGACTGCCACAAGGGAGCAAGGACACTTCTGGGGTTAAAAACTCAGTTCAAACTACAGCAGCAGATTGATCAGACTGGTAAATGCTATTTTTGAGACAGATGATGGCTCAGATCCTCTGCTGACTCAAAACCCACATGGCTGATTTCCCCCTGCTAAGAAGCTGGCATTAATGTCAGCTTTGGGGAGGAAAGCTGAAACCACTAATATTTTTCTGGACCCATACTGTAACATACTCATTTGGAAGTATTGCTTTGTACTTTTGGAGGAGCAGAACTGTATTTCTGCTTCCCATTTTGTCATGAGTACATGGAAGGGTCAAATCCTCACTTAACTCCTAAATCCGTATCAACTCAATCAATAAGACCACTGACATTTACTCACAGGAGGAAGAAAAGTGTAAAAGTACATGGAAACCTTAAAGGAGAGGAATGATTGTTCATTATTAAATATAGACAATGTTTACATTAACTGGTAATCTGTCTATGCAACTTCCTGATTAACACATGTGTTTACCTAACCATTATGTGAAAAAATTGCCATCAGGCAAAATAAAATATGAATTACACCCACAGAGTCCCTCATGGGTGTCAAGTGAGAAGCAAATATTTTACCTTAGTAAATGAGAAATGGGATGCTTTGTCTGAATCTCTGAAATGGATCTCTTTGGCCTTTCGAAAAACACCTCATGCTGTACATCAGAGTCTGGTGAAACAGAGCCGTGCTCACTGCTGCTACTGCCAGCCTGCTCCCCATGGATGGGCAGGGGCAGGGATGTGTTCCGAGTATAATCTGGGAACAGACATGGTAAAATGGGTGACAGAACTATGCGCGGGGGCGTGACCGGCCCTGGAATCCGGCTATCTGGTGAGGGGCGAAGGCCAGGGCCCCTGCGCATCAGAAAACAGCTCCCCTCGGCGGCTTTGGCCTCGGGCTGAGCTGGGGGGATAGCTCGGAGCAGCGCAGTGAGAGACGAATTAGGAGGCGACCACTTGCTGGGGGTAAACTGTCGGTTTATTACAGAAGAACCAACAAGGAGGGGAAAACACCCAGCAAATGGCGCCGAACAAGGGGCAGGAGAGGGTTTTAAGGGAAAAGGGGGGAAGAAGGCAGGGAAACCCGGCTACCAATAGAAATACATATTTGAGGGTACGAAACATAACTGATATATCAAAGTAACCAACTGTTATAAATCATAGGAGGGGCTCCAGGGCTACAGCCAACCATAACTCCCAGAGAAAAGAAAATTCTCGAAACCTGGGAGGAGAAAAAGGGGTGATTGACAGAACCCAAGGAGGAAACACTTTCACTTTATAAGAGAAACCAGGGGAGGAGCAGTTTCATTTCCATAGTAACCTAACTGACAGGGTAACAGCAGGAAGTCCTGGGACCTTCCTAAACCATTTAATACAGAAAATGGGGGAGCAACTAACAGACTTAAGAACACACCACAGCAGAACTAGGCCAAAAAGGGCAACATGCTTTCAACAGCTGTGATCATCTTCACCGACTTCAGGACCTCATTTTGCAAAATGGCTGAGGGACAAGTAACCTTGTTGATAAAAAGCAGTAACACAATTCAAAATCATTGCATGAACAAGCAATAAAAGGTTTTAACAAGTTAATTGCTAAACCCAAAGACAGCACAGATACTCACAGGAAATGCTATTTTGTTATCCTCTCTCACACATACACACAATCCCCCTTGGTGCTGGCTGCACAAAGTGGCTCCAATGGACATCAGCAGTTTGAAGAGCCTGAACTGAACCAAGAAGTTCATCTGCTGCTCCACCACAGCCTTGTCTCTCTAAGCAGAGACCACTCTACTACGTGTCTTCCTCACCTTTAATGGGCACCAAACTGCCCTCTCCATACCTGAGCTATCTGCCTCACTCACATGTGCCCCCGCCCTTAGCAAGGACTCTCCCTCTCAGCACTGGCTTGGAGGAAGTCTCTTCTCCCTTTCCAATTCATCTTAAAAATAAGAAAAAATTAAAAATAAAACAAAACAAAAAAACAAACCAATGATGAGACCAAACCAACCAGATGTTGAGAGTTTACTGTAATCCTGATTGCCAGTTTGCAGCTGTATGGCAGGAAAGGTAAAGTTCTCTCAACCCAAGGCAAACATACCCATGGAGCTAAAATATGACAAAAGTTTTTGATGCTTGTCACTACAAATTCTTGGAGGTGAGGGAAGGATGAGAGCTAGAAGTTGAAAGTTGTTCAGAAAGCTCTGACATACTCCATGGCACATGAGTGATGTTCAGATGACTGAACTGATGCCTGTTAAACAGTCACAGAAATGAAACACTGTATGTCACCTCATGAAACCTGGTGCAAGGCATCTCAGTAGGACAGAAAATTGAGAGCTGCTGTCCCAAGAGAAAGGGCTGAAAAATAGGAAGAACTTCAATTTGCATTGGGAGTGTGTGTGCAGAAAGAAAGACCAGTGCCTTCCCCTGTTTTGAAACAGGCAGTTCCTTGATTTATTTGGCAGGTCTATATTAAGGTCCCTTATCTTATCACTGAGCAAGTGGCTAATATATTTGGGGGTGAGGGAAAAAGAAACACACTATGCAGATAAAACAAAACAACCCATTAGACAGCTACTTTAGCACCTTTATGCCAAATTTCAATGTTATGTATCAAGTTTGAAATGCTGACCCAAACACAACACCTAATAGACCCACATTTTCAGGTGTCAAACTCTATGAAACTCAGACCTCTGAAGTGTATATATTTGCAAATCTAAAATGCAGAACTGCTTTGGAAAGTCTTTGTCAAATGTCACTCTTCTAATTTTAATTTACTACAAATGAGGCATTTATTTCTGAGGAGAGGAAAAATGACCTTGGGAGGTTTCAGCAAGCAAAATACAAAATAAGCAAGGCACTTCATTTTCTGGGAATTATTAAATTTAAATATGTATAATCAAAAATCACGGACATTTTTAATAGCTGAGTTCCTGCTGTTTCCTGGCACAATAAATGTCCTTTGCAAAAGAAAGTTCTTAATGATTCCAATCTTTTATATAACACTTAATGATGATGTTGACTTGGATTTGGCTGATAATTTTTTACCTGAAGGCTTGAATGCAATTTTGCTTTTCTTGCCCTTGTTCACTTGCTTCAGGAAAGAATCTCTGAGCAAATCAGATGCTGTAACACGTTTACTAGGATCAGGTTCAAAACAGAGCAAAATAAAGGCCTTTGTTTCAGCAGACACTGATTCTGGAATTTCAGGATGAATCTTGAACATCCCAACCTGCAAGTAAAACACGAATACTAATTATTTTTATGAAACAACTTCAAGGAGATCATGGGCCAAAGCTCTTATAATACATTTGCTCACACTTCTCCTGACTCTTGTAGAAAAGGAGTCATCCAGGTCCCATGTAAAGCAGTGAAGTGACAACAAGGTTCAAATCCTGTTTTATTTCATGGCAAACATGGTGTAAATATCCATGTGATATTACATAAATGTCAAGGTATGGATGTATCTAATCATCTGCTTTCAGGCAGTCTTGGTATCTGGGCATTATTGGCACCAAGTGCTTCAAGTACTCCTCCTCTGACCAGCCACAAACCCCTCCAGCTATTGCACATGTTTCCCATCACCCCTGCTCACAGCTGAGTCTCTCCTGTGTCTCTCCTGCTGACTCCTCCAGCATATTCTTGCCCATAATTTCCTCCTCTATCACCAACAGCCTGGAGCTACACCCTTTCTGCTCCTGCTACTGACAAACTTCCTTGCTCAAATACACACACTGACCTTGCCAGACCTTGTCACTATCCCCCCTTCTCGGGCCAGATGTCTTCTCAAGTCTTTCAGTGTTACTTAATTAAAATTCACATGATGTCAAAAGCTTTAACAAGATCCTTGTTAATCCATTCTTTAAGTAATTACTCTTATTTTAAGTCATTACTTTAATGAGTCTCTTTTAAGACTCTGTCTTCAAGTAATGAAAAATGTACTTCTACAGGTTGCTCCCCAGTGATTTTTCCAGCTCCTTGCTGCCTTCTTATTCTCTAATGTCAATCTGGCAGAACTGTTTGGAAGCCAGAACTGTACAACCTGTGTGCACTATATGCACACGTCTGGAGAGTTTATGGTTTGTAGTCTCAGCATCTTTACACAAAACACATCCTGGAGAACAAGCACAAAGGTAGTGTCCACAAGGGAGACAGCAGCCCAGCAGTGAAGTGCCATCTGCTTTCAAATAATCTCATTAAAGAACTGCATTAACTGTGGCACTATTAAGTGCTCACAATACTGGTTCAGCTTGAATACAAACTGAAGGAAAAAATGCTGAGCAGTGCTGCTTCTGTTTGAATGACAGTGCAGTAATAAAATGCTAATAGGGCTTTAGGGCCTTCCAAACCATGACCTGAGCACATTCAAGGCTCAGTGCCACAAACTGGCAGCACTCTGGTGCCAAGTTTTACTCTTATGCAACAAGAACAAAATCTAGGAAAATTTTAAACCAGGGCCAGGTCAGGAAGTTTGAAAGCTTGTCTCTGATCTTGTCTTAATCTCTGTTGCTCAAGGGGACTAAGTTTTGTCACAACCACCTGCAAATTCTATGGCAACACTAGTGTACTTGGTCTCCACTGAATGCCATTTGTTTGCACTTCTTTCACATAGACACAGATGCACACGTTCTGTGCTCATAGAATAAATACCACAAAATGCACACTCAGCCAGGACCTATCCAGTTCTTGGTTTACTATAGCCCCTTTTCTCTACTCTGCCCAACTCTTTGGTCATTTGCAATTTCTAAAGTGACTGCACAGGGAGATTTAAACCTTCCCTCTCCTCACCTGCCCTAAGCACAACAGAGCATTCATGTATGGAGGTGGGCACCTCAAAAGTTCAATATTCCAAGTTTTCCAGACTTCTTTTTACATGTTTGCCCAGCCAGCCTGTTTCAAATTCAGCTTCCAGCTTGCTTACTTTCATTACACAGAAAAAGAAAACATGGTTTGTAACCTAAGGTGCCTAGCAAGACACAATTTCAAACAGGTCCCAGCAGAGGCAAGAAACAGGAAACAAAACCAAATGCCTGCCTGTGGTACATTAATGCAGTCTGCAATAAGAATGCTAAAACCTTCCATTAAACAGTGCTGAAAATAAGATGTGTAACTCATTCAGCAGTCACAACTACATGCCAGGTACATAAGGTTAAAAGGCATCTGCCAACAGAATTGTATCTGACATTTACAGTGATGTGGAAAAGTCTCTTTCCATGGCTCCCTCAGGAAAGCTTTAGTGAGCCAAACCATGTTCACCCAGGCAGATTCTTTTGAGGTATGCCACAAGTTGACAGCTCCAAGGTGACCTATTGTACCACTAAAATAAGTGTATCAAAACTCATAATCATCCTTTTTTTGCCTTTTAGCAGTGGTTCATGGGACAACTCACAGGCCTAGTATGATGTATGACATTACATGTTATGCTGAACTGCAGCCCAGATCTCTGTACCTATTGATAAAGACTTGATTTTGCCACCATGGTTGCATTAATGATGATACAGTGGCTTCCAACAAGATACATGAAAAAATTACAGCACTGGTAATTTAAAGCAGTTTGCTAAGTTATTTTCCCCACTATAAGAATGAGAATTCTAAAGCATAACTGAAAACTTTAGTGCTTTACTAAAGGTCTACTGCAAGCCAATGGAAGAACCAAAAATTTTCAGTCTACTTATTTGAAACATCATAGTTGTTACATTCCTGTTAGTTACAGAGATAGAACAAGTAACTTCTTTAAAACTTTTATTGTCAAAACTATCTGAAGGATTCTCACGTGTTAATTTTTGCATTTGAAAACAGATACACTAAGAGAAACAATGTAATAGAGACAACAGTTTACTGGGGAGGAAGCTATGACCAGAAGGACTTGGAATGGAAAATGCAGAGTATTTTACTCCTTTAATACATGCTGGAGAGCTAATCCCCTGCCCTTTTCCACCACATCTTCCTGCATCCCTGTTGCAGAGACTGGGCCTCTAAAACATTTTCCTTTGGGAAGGAAGCTTACAAAAATTACTTAAAGGAGCAGAAATAACTTGTTTGTCATTACTGGGGAGACTGGTTACAAGAAGGAAATCATAAACCAAGAGCAGTAGCTGAAAAAAGTAACACAGGGGATATTAGTTTTCATAAGCCTTCACTCATTTTTCAGATTGCTGCTCTGAGTCATGACCTATTTCCAGCACAAAAATAACTGATCACCCCCTAGAGCAATTCAGCTTAGAGAAGGGGAGGATCTCTCAGCAAGAGTTAAAAACACAGGTCAGACTATGGCTTTGTGCAAAACAAGCCACGTAAGACAATGTTATTACCAATTAATATTATGAAATTAAGCTATAATTGATAATTCATCAACTCTAAAGCAAAAAAGCTGTATTTACTTTAAACATTGCAGCTTGGGGCTCCCCTAGTTCATGAAAAGGAGGTTTGCCTGTTGCCATCTCAATAATGGTACAGCCCAGGGACCAGATGTCAGCTGGAGCACCATATCCTCGTGGTCCTTTATCGATGATTTCTGGAGCCATGTACTGCAAGGTTCCTGGTCAGGACAAAAAGAGAAGCCAAGTGTACATTCTTCATTCTTATTAAGGAGGATTAACACAACACTCAACAAGCCAAAAGTTGTGAAATGCAACCTGTATAGCCAAATACCTTATCTCCCATATCAGCACTGAAAACTAAACAAAAACTTATTTTATAGCATCTTTTTTTAAAACTATCTTTTTGCCCCTCCTTTCTAACACAAGGTTTCAAATGCTGAAAGTCTATACACCACATAATCCAATAGCTTCCCCAGAAAATAAAATTATATGAAATTTTTGCAGACACCAACTTTTAAAGATTATGCATGTAAGAGATGGCAAAATCTGAGAAGTGACAGATAGTCTTCATGAGAATAATTCTTCATATTTTACCCCAATAATGAGAACACTAGTGACAGGGAATTTCAAACGGTTAGTTTGAAGAAAAGCTAGTTTGCAAATACAGGGCAATAACTAAGGCAACTCATCATAGTTAGTCTAGAATTCCAGGATGCCTTGGATGTGCTTGGAATTTTGGACATCCAAAGTTAGCAAAACCAACCAAAAAACAAACAAAAATCCAACCCAACAAACCAGCTGGTTAGAATTTCTAAAGTTATACAGATTGACAAAATAAGATCCTGCCTGTAGACAACCTGAGTGTACTAGTAATAATGCTGATAAAGAACAGTACAGTAAAAAATTAAATAAAAGATGGTCAATTTGGCATCACTGTTTTTGAAACATTCACTAACACAGCTAATGAGGTCTGTGGAAGAGCCCACACCACCAACAGCAGAAAGCTCTTTAAGCTCAGACTGTTTTGAACACTACAGCTCTTTCTCCACCTTTAAGAAATTTAAAGAAAAAACCATAATCTTAAAATTTCTACCAGCTCTGTTACGACATCTGTAAATGAAATTATTTTTCTTCCTCAAAATGCAATAAAACTATACTGCCACAGAGCTGTGAACTATCAAGTAGTGGACATGTGGTGAAGGTACAAGGGAATCATATGCTCATTGAATGTGACTGCTGCAGAATGAAAGTTCAAGCCACAGCTTTGCCCTCAGGCTGTGTGTCTTGAATGGAGGGATGTCATGTTTAAACCATCAGAAGTCTTGATCTTCAAACCATGTGATTTTATTACATAATGCCTAAAACCAAGGGTTTATGTACTGCATTACAGAACAAAACCAAATTTCTAAAAACCTTTTAAGGTCCTCTGGGATATAGCTACTTACTTACTGATTTAAATCCAAAATTATAACTTTAAGTATTTATTCACATGGCAAATTACATCCCAAAGGCACAAACAGGGCTGAAAATTTGCAAGAGAAGAAAGAAGGGCACAAGGAAAGAGTTACCTCCTTTTATTACAATATGGTGACTTTTCTTAAGATATCACTTCTCCATATATCATCCCTACTGACAATCAGTTGCTAAAAAATTCACTGAGGAGCATGTAAAACACAGGCAAAGAGAATGATAACAAGTGATACAATGAGTAAAAATAACTGAGAAAGGTAAGTTCCTTCAGAACCTTAATTTTATTTGCATGGCTTCCTTTGTAAGAAAGCTGGAGGAGCTGCAGACATACAACCAGAGAGGTAAAGGAAGTCTTGATTTTCACTTAAGTGAAGTTTGTTATCTTTTGTCTTCCACTCTGAAGCCATCCATGACTAGTGGCTTTGTCTGTGTACCATTTACTTAAACTGCAGGCAAGTAAGAGGCTTGTGCTATCAGCCTTTGCATAAGGCCATATAACAAGCAAAACTACCATGTTACCCACGTCCACTGATCACAGAAACTATGTGACCACATATTCATTTTTTAATGTGGAGTTTCCCCTTTTGCTCAGCAATTTTTGTTTTCCCTGAATATTACAAGTCTTTAAAACCTTGTTGTATTGAAAGCTGAAACACATCAGCCCAAAATTTTCCTGTAAACCGTTCTCTATTGTAGTTAGCCAGTTGGTAGGGTTGTATAATTAATACCTCAAAACCGAAATGGTTCATAATTTTGAGTTTGGTTTTCTGCACTTCTAAACATACATCTAGAAAGTGTGCAAGTGTAAGTTACTAATACCAAGATTGTTAAATGAAAAATTTGCTAAATTCAAGTGTTTCAAGATCTAAATGCAACAATCAATTGCTACTTAAGGAACACTTTGAAGAAAAACTTTTACCCCCAGAAAGTAAAACGGAAGAGAGTTAAACTTAAAAAAATGTCAAGAAAGCTATCAAGCCTATGTTTATAGTGACCACACTCCCATTTACTCTGCCCTGCAAACAGTGTTTTCATCACTAAGCCAAAGAGCCTCTTGGCTTGAATGCTAAACCTGTCATGAAAACCCTTAAACACTCTGCTAGATTAATCTTACCTGTAAAGGTTTCAGTGCATGGATTGATTCCTGCCAGCCGTTTGGAAGTACCAAAATCTGATATCTTAACCACGCCACTGTAGGTGTTCACCAGAACATTGTCCCCCTGTGGTTTGGGTAGGAGAGGGAAGGAGGGAAGGGGGTGAGGGTGGAGGAAGACAGAGGGAGGCAGCAAACAGGGAGGGGGAGGCAGAAAAATACAGATTCTCAATCTCAATACTCCTTCAAGTTTGCACTTAGCTTTGAAATACATCTTTCTACAAAGCAATATTCTAGGAGCACCAGGAGAAGATTTATGCTTTCCTTTTGTTTTCAGCTTCCATGAAATCCTAGTAAAAATCTACTTCAGATTAAAGCAAAACCAACTGAAGTAAAGATAAAAAGCAAATCAAACAAGACACACAAAAGGAAACATTACCTTTATATCTCTGTGTACAATCTGGTTCTCATGGAGATACTTGAGGCCTTCCAGAATCTGCTTAGTGTAAAATTTAATTGTAGGTTCTTTCATTGGGCCCCACTTAGATCTTAAGAGAGCTGAGAGGCTGCCTACAGAGGTTTAAGAAGAAAGTGTATCAAGATGGCAAATTCCCCAAATTAACATGAGACATGTAAGTCTGGATAAAGCCTTTGCTCAACACCCTAATATAAAGGAAAAGCAGTACCCATGATTATGCCAAATTCTTGATAGATCACTCATAGAAAATAATTTGCTGCTGCACTGGACTGATTATTTCTTATTTGCCAGGTCAGGTTCTACTCCCACAACAAGAATAAATGTTCTGACAGAGCTGGATCCATCCCCCTCACTTCACTGTAACAACTACTGAGACTACAACTAGCAGCCATGTAGCCCATAATGAAACAAGGACTAAAGGAAACACTCTACCATGTTGTACATTGTGCTTCATAAACCACAGGTATGGGCAAAGACAAGCTGATTTTCTTGAGGCAGGGAGGGCAGAATCTATATTAGAGAGAGCCTCCTCTTTACAAATATGGCATCAACCTCTGGCAATATTCAGAGACAGGAAAGAAAGCTCCTGAAAAAAAACCCTGAATGTATGTTCAGAGTAGGAAATGGGCCATCTACACATCCCCAATTCTAATAAAACTAATCTTTAAAGAACACAAATATTTAAATCATGGGGCAAAACAAAGAACAGTTTTACTTATTCAGCACAAAATAAACTAAGTAGAGTAGGTCTACTTAAGGCCAGGAAAATTCAGCTAAAGGAACAGACAGCTTTCTAAAGTGAAGTTTCTAAAGTAAAGAATCTCATATAATCTGAACAGCTGTTTTCATTTTAAGACTGGCTACAGAGTTTAAAATATCTAAATTGGTTCAGTAATATCTTGCTATTAGCAACTAATCACAGTACACTTTACTGTGCATATATGAAGAGGAAACAACACCAGCTGACACTGTGAACAAGTGTGGGAAAACAAGTGGAAGTGTTGGTATAATTTCATCACATCTGCATGAGTGATGCAGGTCAAAGTGTCTCAGCTGTCAGGTGAGAAGGTCACAAAGATTCAAAAAATGAAATAATTTCCCTACATCCCTTAATGTCCTGGATGCATTTAATTACACTTTGAATGTTTGTCTGGACCTTTCTTAGAAAATCTGAACTTTTCCCCCCATTTTTCTTATTTCTGTTTTCACTTTGCAAGTTAAAATAATGCAAATCCTAACACTCATTCTGATACACTCTTGACTCTGAAGAGTAAATAGCAAAATGGAGATGGAAACAACGTACAGAGGTTACAAAGAGATTTCACATCATCTTCCTCCAGCAGAGGAAGCTGGAGGAGTGAAACTGGAAATTATGAGCAAGGAACACATCTCACTTTAATCTCTAATCTACCTAGGGAATAGCAGTCCTTTCTACACAGCAGCTAAAAAACAGTACTTAATTGGTCTACCAGCACTACTGCTCAAAAAGAAACTTACACTGAAGGCTCCAGTCATCATTCAGACACTTGAGCTCAATGGACTATACAGCTCGAACTCCACTATTTTGTAACACATGAGTATTTGAAACCAAATACTTTTAATGACTTTTCTCTAGGTTTAGAATTATTATAGAAAGGGGAGAGGGTACTGGGACCTGTACTCTTCAAATTTACACTTTCTATGAGAAAAAGGACTTATACAGTTAATGTCCCAACAGAAAAGCCATACAGAGTGCACAAACACATTAAGTGCTTATCTATTGACATTCAGTCAGTCTGGAGTCCCAAATGCTTTTCCTTTGGCAGACCAAACTCAGCATGATACAAACCTCCTGGCACCTGCTCCATAAAAATCTTAATGTACCCGTTTTCTGAAACAGATCCAAGATACTGGACAATGTTGCGATGCTTTAAATATTTGTGCAGTGCTATCTCTTCATGAAGAGGTTGAGAATACCTATTAAAAAAAAGAAAAGAACCAAGGATTATTTCATCATGCAGCAAAAGGTTCGAGGCTATGCTTAAATGCTAGTTTGACAACAGAATGCATTTTAGATATCACTCCAATTCTCATCAAACATCTTGTCCACGACCTTAAAATGCAGCATCATTCACTGCCTATTCCAAAAAAGTACAGAGACAAGAGCTCAGAGGAACTCTGGTGGAGAAACATGCCCTCCAAGAATTGATATGTGTGTTTTCTGTATCAATACATAGCACTGTCTTTGACTCCAGTGCTCCTCTCATGATTTTCACCCTCCTCAAAAAGGATACAAGTGAGATACAACTGCAACCTAAAACCAATGTCTCCTGGAATGTAAGATATACATACGGATTATTAAACTGTCATATTCATGATATGTATCATATATTTTCCCTAAAAATACAAAATCTTTATTCTCAAAAAGGTACTTTTGGATAGCAGGAGTAATAGTAATTGAATTTCAGTATACTGGCATTTTATAAACTAACCACACAGAAATACATGACAAGAAGAGCCAAAATTTCAAAAAACAACTGCATTTTTGTTCACAGTGTGTACGTAACAATGAACTAGGTCTTACCTGCTGTCTTTCTCAGGTATTTCTTTGATGGCTATTCGGACCTGGTTGCTAAGGTCTCTTCCAGCATAAACTATTCCATAAGTGCCTTTCCCTAGAACTACCCTTTCACCATTCTCATCATAATCATATTCATACTGCAAGCAGAAAAGATAAACAAAGCAGCACAGAAATTGTTATCACTAACATTTGACATTACAGAGAGCCTTAATGCCAGTTTAGCCCAGCACAAAGGTGTTGCTGCAGTGCAGCTGGAGGAAAGCAGGTTACCCACCAGCCCTGTGCTTTACACAACTTGTAAAATTTCCATCTTACTTGCTTTGTAATACAAACTTCTTTAACCAGCTTTGAGAAAGATGCATTCATCCAAACAGGGAACATACCAGTAAACCAAATTCAATGAAACATTGTTGTCAAAAGAAGCCATTTGTGTATTGTCTCTAAGAACTGCTGACAGAGCCTTCAGAACATCTAAATATGTGGAACATAACCTAAAATTTTGAAACCCAGTGGTTTAATGAATAGATAAAAGTAACTGGACCATATAGTCACCCTAGGACATCCCCTCTCACAATGAGATTTTTCCAAGGGGCAGAAAAAATGTTCATCTTGTCAACAAATTATTAAATATAATGATGGTTTTCACTGCTGCTGAAACATGCTTGGTCATACTTCCAGCTGAACAACTCAATGCTGGTTCACTGACTTCAGCAAAGTTACACTAATTTACACCACCTCATATAGTGACCTTGTGACAGAACCCACCTACTCTAAAGGAGTGAATGATGTTTAATGGAAGTGTACCTCAGACACTACATAAAACCAAATTTGTTATGGAAGTTGGGTTGAACAGCACATCCATGATTCAAATCAGGGAACTGATAAAAGATGAAAGGAACTAGACAACTTCATAGTCTCAGATATTGTCAGGAGTACTCAGATCTCCCCTAGTATCTTCCCACATCCAAGAGGATATTCCATATGGGAAAACTGTGGCCTCATGTGGCCTTTACAATGGCTATAACTATGGACTTTTCTGCCAATGACCACTTTTTCTGCATTGTCCAATGTAACTCTCTGACAGAATGCAGCCTTGGAGAATTCCTCTGATGTGCCTTCCCAGTTCACATGGCAGCTCTGCTGCTGCAGTATCCACACTCCCCCTCTTCACCTCAGCAAAGATGGCAAGTTTCATGCTGCTGTATGGAATGTGCTAAAGGAAACCCGTCTGTCACTTATCCTAACAGCATATTCTGCTCAGTGGAACTAAACTCTAGCAAGCACAGCTTTAGCACAGCTCCATTTACCACATTTCAGCACTTCACAGTTCACAACATAATCTCGTTACACGATAGGCATAACTGACCCAAAACGCCATATGCAAAACTTGCCAGGTTCTTTGGTAGGAGCACATCCAGCTTTCACAGCTATCATATGACATAAAACTGTGCAAAAAAAAAGACAGCAGTCACATTGCAGAATTTAGGATTGACAGCAACCCCATCTGCAACACACTGGTCCTAAGCCAGCCCTTTAATTACTGTGGGGAAATCTATGTTCTCCAGTCTGGGTCCCATGATAGACGAAAATTGTTGGTATTTAGAGTTCAGTGTTAGTTAGTAGACAGTTTAATAGACTTGTATATACTTGATGTCACTTTACATTTGCCTCTTCTCATCCCAACATCTACAAATATTGAATTAACCACTGTTGGTTGCCAAAAATCTGAATAAGTGATCCACTGGCTGTGAAATCCAACCAGTAGGTACAAGTAAACAAGTGTTCATATCTGACCTTCTGTAAGGCAGAGTGTTCTTTAGATTATCCAACTGGGGCACAGCAGGTATTCTTAAAGTGATAGCAACTTCTTATCAATATATGGAAGTGAATACCCAGGGCTTAAGGAACTGCAACATTCACACTCCTTCAAAATACTTGCTAGCTGTAAAATTAGACTGCAGTTTATACATAAAATATACAACCCCTTGCAACAACATGCTCTTGAGGATTTTGACTGAAATCAGATTTTCTTCCCCCAGACTTTGCAGGAGGCTATTTCTTCCTCTTCCCCAAATATAAACAACTGTTTTATTAACAGTAAGAACTGTTTTCTCTTTATTAGTGGAACCTATCAAGACCACATAAAGCTGCATTTTCCTCATTGTCACTTCTTAAATGTAAGATCTCAAGCTGCAAAAAGGCATTAACTGTCTTTCTTCATTTATACACTAAACTAATTATTTCTCCCCTTCAGAAATCCTGATTTCTGTTTCACTGTCATAAGCTAAGACAATAAGTACAAGGTGACAACTGTGAAAAGTTCAAGATAGGCAGGATGATACAGCTCAAAGATTTAAAATTAATTTCTGTAGTCACATCTCCATGTGTCATTCATTCATGCAGGATTGCTTCCTGCTATGCATTGTCAAGTGATTTTTTTAGTTTAGTTTTTAAAAGGCTCAAGCCACGATGAGCTCACATCCTCTGAGAGACTGTTACACAGCTGAACAGACTGTGTTGTGTGGAGATAGCCCTGCTATTAGCTGAGTACATAATTATGTAATATAAAGAACTGCAGTTATTAACTGTATAGTTAATACCCTGTCTGTACCAAGGCAGAGCCCTGAAGCTGTGTCAAGACCACAGATGGATGTATTAAACTGGGCTTAACAGATGTGTGTATTTGTCCTTTCCGCCCGAGGAAAGAATTCTGTGGCCAAACAAACTCCAAACTCATCTTTCCCACTTTATGAAACTACATTTAGCAGTACAGCAGAGAGTTCTATATTTTCTTTTTCATCCCCTGAAGCCTCAAGTCCTACAAAAGCTCACTGCCATGAACAGCTGCTCTGAATGGTTGGCCTAAGAGAATTGCTGGAATGAGACACAATCAGAAAGATGCCCAGCTCAAACAAGCCACAGGAGGGTTTCCATGCTCATTAATTGATTGATTAAATTTGCTTGTCCAAATAAAACGTACAACCTACCTTCTATGGTGGCTTTTCAGATTTCAAAACAAATAAAAAGAAGAACAATAAATACAGGGTTATGTATTCAATGTGGACATCTGCTATGAGTCACTTTCTCTTATGAAGACATTGGATTCACATGAAATCCATATGAAATGTGAATAACCCTTTCCAAGTTGGTTGTTTTTCCTTTTTTCCTCTCTGTACTAATTAGAAAGAAAGCCTACAGCTACTGGATTCCTATCATGGATGTTACAGTGATAAGAAAAAAAGCACAGTGTATTAATCTGCAATAATACCTGCAATATCTCTGGGACAGAAGCCTGTCAAATGAAATTACTTGGAGTACTAATGGTATCAAGTACCAGGCAGAAAAACTAAAGTTTTTGTAATTACTTTGTAATGGCTTTTTTAATCATTTATTTAATATTTTGTCTTTTTTATCCACTTGAGCCAGCTGATAACAGTTGATTCTTATCTGTACATTGTTTACAAGAGAACACAAACACAGTAACACATTTCATTAAGGATTTAAGCAGTTTACAGTAGTAACAGACCCACTTCATTCTTTTCAAATGAATGCAAATCTCATGTACAAATAATTTTGAAAGAATTTAAATTGCATATGCAATTAAGGAGTTGAAATAATGTTTATCTTTCTATTTTACTGATATGAAAGTGCAGGGAAGACTGAGAACAAGTTTCAGAGTTTTCAGATCTTTTATCCTTGACATACCTCTAATGTGTCTCCATCTACTTCTCCTTCTAGTTCCAAAGTACTACCAACTGCATCAGACAAAATTTCTTTCACTAAAACACAGAATCTAAAAAAAGAAATACAAAGCACAAGATCAAAGAAGAATACCCTTTTGGAAGCAGATTAAACAGATTCTTGCAAGCTGGGCATTGCTTTCAAGCTAATAAACTGACTAGCATGTTCACAGCTTGCTTTCATTACTGACTTTCTCCATATTTATCCCATTTTAAATGATGAAGAACATCAAACACAACTGAAAAGCCTCATTATTTATAAAATTATTATGTTTGTTGTAGCAGAACTTGATAGTTGCTCGTTTTTGCAATTGCCTAGTAAAATCTTGGTAGATTCAACTCATACTTTTTCAGTACATGTTTGGCTGCAAGTGTGATTACTCAGTATTTCAGAAAATCAGATGTTTTAGCTTTTTGTCAGGCACTCAAAAAGCTAAAAGTATAAAAGTAGTAATGTAGCTAGAAGAACAGAGTTTCAACTAATTTCTAGTTCTCTGGGATGGAGATACCTAAGTACAAGAACATTTTTTCCTGCAGTTCCCTGTCTGAGCAACTCATTTTTTTCCAAATTCTATAAGAAATTGCTAACAATTACTTAAATATCTTTAAAATATTAATAATTTCATTTCTTATATCTCTTTTATTAAATAACAGAGACATCTCTTGAATGGACTCCTGCAGCACACTGAATATGGCATGAAAAATGTTGCCATGTTTCATGAGACACCAATTGCACTGGCAAATTACGGCTGAGGAGGTAACACTAATTTTAGTGTTTCCTGCCTTTTATGCAATGCACACTGAAAAGCTAGTAATTTCCTTTAACCTGAGTTTATTCCATGTAATACATAAGTAGTAATTATTGCAAGAAATAGTGAATGCTCCAAAACCTAAGCATATTAACAACTCCCTCCTAGACCATTCAGAAGATGTATTTGCAACTACCAGTCATAAGGCAGAATTTAGTCTGTAAAGATTTAGGCCTAAAATTCAGTTAGCCCGCTTACTTTTTAGGGACAACAGATCATCAGAAAACATTTAACCACAGATACAACTGGTAACACAGATCTCTGACACAATTTAAATTAGAATTTCTCATTACACTTAGATACTCTTATTTAAATCAAACTGAACAGACACAAAAGGGAACATGAAAAATTGTAGCACCTTACATGACATGGCCATGATAAAGAAAAATAAGACAATAGCTGTAATTTAGATTAAACTGGTTAAGCATTTTTCAGACATAATGATTTGTAGATAAACTAACCAGAATCACACAGGAAGTATAGTGGGTACTCTAATCACTTTAAGCACCACCGAGCTTACATTGCTTCTTCATCAAGAAAAAATAAATGAAGAAATAATCTGTTTCTCAAGCAAAAAATATTGGTTTTCAATCTTTATGAAATCAATTTTATTTAGGATATAGATAAGGCATGCAACATTCACACAAACTGAACTCACCTACTACACTGGTTTTCTGTAGAAAAGTAGATTTGAAAGTCATCATAGTTATCATGGACATAAAGAAAACAACATCGTTCATCAAACTTGGAAATGCTGTAAAATTCACATTAGGAAAATGTTATTTTGAATATAACTATTGTAAGAAATAGGGCAGTGAGGAGGGTTTTTTTTAATGAAGAACACTTAAGAAATCTATTTTTCACAGTTAATTACCTCAGAGAAGCACTATGTAATTACATATATTTTCCTTATAACTAGGAGTTTGCACCTTATTTATATATTCTATAATCCTACCTCCATTGTGATAAATAAGCTGCTGCTTACTTTGGTAAAATACTGATGTGTATTGAGGTTGGTTTATTGTTCACCTCCACTTCTGCTTTTACACAATTCCATCAGATTGCTTGGTACTTGATGACACCTCAATGGAAAGTGAATTGTTTTGACACTAATTTAGCTATTAAAAGAAAACCTTTCCTTAAAGATCGAAAAGTACTTCAGGTTTGTATGATTCCATTGTCTACAAAAACAACTGAACTGGGAAATACCAACAGTGTAACAGATCCTTCTCAGTCTATATTTTTAATGGCCTTAAAACTGACAAACTAGTTTTGGGATGACCAGTATTTAATCCAAATTGCAGCAATAATTCTGAAAAAGGGATTATTTATTGCATATTGTGCTGTTCCAGTGTCATATATATCCCATATAAGTGCACTGAAGCAAAAACTGAAATGCCATAAAACACAGTATCAATATACAAAAAAATCTAAGAATTAACCTCTTTCACCAACCATTTGCACTGAAGTATTTTGCTACGTAATCTCAAGTTGTTAGGCTTCTTAAGGTATTTTTGTGCATTAGGTTAATAAAATTTCTTAGATTCTTGCCTGTTCTGTTCAGTCAAACTCTTCTATTTTGCATATCTTCTGCTGAGCCAGTTACTTAAAATACATGACAGCACACAGCAAAGTTGCCACATGTTACATGACCAGCTGATGTTGCTCGTTGAAGCACCATTAAGGGCTACCATGACAATGCTCAAAACAATCCAAATTTTGCATGAAAACTTTTCTAGAAAAATGTGAAAATAATAGCTGTGCCATTCTTTAGTTTCATTTAGTATAGCAATTTCCAGTCTAACAAGTCAGACAAGCACACATCAGACTTGAGAACTAAGAGACAAAGCAAGGTGACTCTTCCAGGGGCAAATATAAGACAGTCAAGACAGAATCTAAGCAACAATACTGCATTATAAATATTGTCATATTTGGGGTATATAAGATGAACTGGTTAGTATAAATACAGTTTAAGAGTTTTGATAAGAGTGTATTTTAAATGAGACCACAATTTTTTTAAAGGAACGGAATTTCAAAAGTATAGTAATTTGAAGTTACACATACAAAGCAAACATATAACTCCAATAAATTTAAAAAAGATTGCCTCTTTGGGCTTTGTAATACAGTGAATTTTTAATCATTCAGCAGTGATTAAAAGTCAAAGCAAATGAAATTAATTGCTTGCATCCTTTTGATTAAAGTTATCTTTCTCAAAGATTAATTTCTGTGCATTGTGTTGACTGAAGGTAATTAATGTGGTACAGAAACTTTATGCTGAATTATTCTCAATAAGTTCCACAGACTTCAGTAATTCACATTGCATTGGAGTAATAGAATAAAATGCCATGTAAAATTCATTTAAACCAAAGCCTGCTTTTTCTTTTAGAAGAAAGGACTGAAGTTATTATAGAATCTATGTCCAAATCCACACTTTCAGGTTTTCAACTGCCACCCATATTACTCAGAGAAATACTACTTCACTGAGTTTACTTGCTTAGGTAAATTATGCAAGCTCAGGGAAGGCAAACCTGGGACCTAAAACTTCAGGCACTCTTAGTCAAGACCAAAGCCTAGAAGTCCCCTCCTTTCAGAACTACAAAACCCATAAGGTATCTGAATTTCTTCTTGTTCTTGAATCAGAAGGTTTGTCAAGCACTTAAACTTATGCAGTCACACAAGTGGCCCCAGACAACGGCCATTTATGTCCCTAGAAAGGCGAAATCCACCAGTGAAGAGACTCAGGAGCTCAGAGAGAAGGCAAAAGCCCACCTGGTGTTCCCTGTACTGTTCCCTGAACTACCAGTTCCTCTCATTCTTAGCTGAAGTCTGCATAATTCAGAGGAGAGATAAGTTAAATTTTTTTCCTCTTCTGGTGTTCTGTCTCTCAGCCTTCTGGCAGCAAGCAGCCCAACTTAACATACATAATCTACTTTCTAAATGTAGTCATGCATTTTGCAATTATTAACACCAAATGTGAATATTTTCTATCCTTTCAGTTCTCAGAACAATCCTGTTCTTTCTATAAAATATTCTGATCTTTTTTGGTACTAATATTTTGACCCATTTACTTGTGACTAGTGTTTTCATTGATCTAAGCATCACAAAATGGAACTGTCTTAACTATTTAAAGGTTAGTCCTTGAGAAACTCCACTAGTAGTCTACTTACAGCTTAAGAATTATTTTCTGTCCTTAGCAAAAACTACATTTATGCCTCATTTATTAGTTCTCTAATAATTCAAGTTTTAGCTAGCAGGTATTTAAATAAAGCCATATCAGAAGCATTTCTGAATTCCAAACAGAAAACAGATACTATGGTTTCATTTACTTACAGATACCTTCATTTCATTTACTTTGCTTCTTTCACTTATGGAAGGAAGCAAGAAGCACTAAGGGCTCTTCTTTCCTTGTGCTCTCCATGTTTTTAAATGCAGAGATGCTTATAACTTCAGTGAAAGATTTAGAAAAATCTACAAAAGTCAGTTACATAGTGGAAAACAAAAAAGTCTACCAGAGAATACAGACACCCAATAACCCTCTCAGATTTGAGTGTTCCTATGAGAAATGTACACCTCTGCCCATGCATGGAAAGGCAAACGCTTCTGTGACATTTCAAGGCAGGCTGGACAGAACAAGCTTTTATAACAGGCCATTGAAAGAGAGAGATTTAAGGTAGAGCCCAGATTTTGCACTTATGGGAAATATAAAACATACACAAGAAGTCAGTGAACTGTTTACTGACATACCAACCTTATTCCTCTAATGGAAGAAGCTGTAAAATTCCATTCATGAATCTGTTTCTGTGAAGAACAAAGAGATAAAATCAACCACAGTTTCATGACTTAATATTGAAAACAAAGCGACAGCATGGTAAGCAAAAGAAAGGCTTTCCAACATGTCTCTCTCTTTCCTTCTTTCTCTCTCATTTTATTTCTTCCCCCCAGCTCCCATATTTTGAAATACGATTAATACCTGGGTAAATAACTTATACATACATTGCTATTTTACTTCATTTTGAGGAAAAAATGAATATGAATGGCACAGGGTAGAAGCAAAGGCCACATTTCCTCATGTAAATTCAACATGAAGAGTAAGTTGTGCAGCACAATTTACCAAACATTATGTTTTGATGCAATACATCTACATTTCACATTAAACATGGAGCAGATTATGTTCTACTCTTGTCTAGGCTCAAAGAGAAAGGCAAATTCACCAGTCGCCCTAAGAGGTTTTGAGCCATTGCTTTGGCCCAGGGAACACACTGGAGGCAAAACAGAGGAAGGATAGCCTGTGTCTAGGACTGCAGCCCACCATAAATCTGATTATAGCAATGAGCTGGATCTTTTTTAGCAATGTCAGATATGCACCAAAAATTTGTTCCACAAAGCAAAGTTGTGTCAGACACATTCACCTGAAACAGTGAAGTAGAAAAATGTACCAGAAAAATTGTTCAGAGTTCCAGGTAATCATGTGGTCTTGTCCTGCTCCAACAAGCTTCTTTCACACCTTGTCTCTATGCTTTTGGTCTATTCTTCATCTATGTTGTTCTAATACTAAGAAAGTGTAGCAAAATACATTGCAGATTTCAAGCGTTTCAATGTGAAACTGAAATTATTTATCATTTTTAAGAGCTGACACTGTCTATAACTATGCCTACTCCTTTCTTAATCCCCTGTGCCCTATCCAATAATCCAAGACACCAAATATTCTATTCCTTGACACTTACTTGTCACAGGCTGCCATTTTTTCTAGTTTCAAATATTACAGTAGTAAAAGTTTAAAATGCCTAAAACATTGAACAGAATTCTGGGCTTTATCTTTACTTTTAATCTTTGACCTGCATCTTAACTAAAATCATAGAATTCAGATGAGAAATATTATGAGCAGACCAAATAATCCATGCACTTTTAAGAGAAATGCAAAGTTAAATCTGAGTGACATCAGAACCATTTGATTTCTAATCACAGTCACTCATTTTCCTTTCTCTGCAAAATGTCAACTTTAGTATCTGCACAAGAGATGCTGAGGCTTGGGCTTCACAGAAATGTAGCAAATTTAAAATTATTGTAAAGTGTTCCAAAGTCTACATGTAAATAATTGCTTTATGCAAAATGAATCAGTAAATTTAACAAACTTGCTGACAGTTTTACCATTTCAGGAGGAGAGACATGCCACAAAGACAGAGAGCTCTCATCTGCTTCACTGTTGATTGAAACATAGGCAGGCTGGTAGACTTTAGTTGGTTCTATCACCAAAACCTGAAGACAGAGAGCATTCTTCCTTAATAAACCAGTAGCTAATAGACTACAGTATCTTCAGCTGCTCAGATATAGACAAAAGGTAATTTTGAAGTAAGACCTAAAAAATTTTCAAGGGAGACAGGAGGCCAAGACTAGGCAGGAGAAGTCTGTGTTCTCATGAACAACAGAATAGCAGTATCACAATTTGTTATAGGAGACTTACAAGTTTTTTTAGAATGCTTTTAGGTTGGTGGGTTAATTTTTTATAGCAGAAAGATTAAGAAAGTACAGGGTTTGGTTCATGCAATGAAACAACACGCAGTTAAATTTTTAAGTATTATGTTTAGAGTCTTCTAATTCTTGTAATATCCTATCCAGAAACATAAAACATACAAAACTTGTTTGGACATAACATCTTACTGGAAATCTCAGTCCATTAGTTGTTTCTTTCGTTGCCTCAAAAATTATATCTAGCCAGAAAGTCAATCTTTCTTGTTTAGGAGAATGTTCTATGGTGAGTTTCTTGAAACGCTGAATTAACATCAGATTTTGAACTAATGATTTCAAGTACCTAGAATGTATTGAATTAGTGAGTTAACAGAGAGAAAACAAAATTCAACGAGATTCTAAAACTACATCACTGACTTAGACATCCAAAATGAAATGTGTTTTAAAAGCTACCACAATGGTAGTGTTGATTTTTACAGATTTCTGGAAAGAATAGCAAGTTTAGACAAAGCCTTGAGTCATAAGCCCCCATGGATGTTCATGAACAATAGCTTTTTGCAAATGGGTATAGTTACACAAGTAGTTACATGGGGATTAGACAGGATATGATGAACTAGAAGACGGTGGAGGGAAGCAGCAGCTATCTTAACTCTGGTTTCACAATGTTTAACAACGGTTTCACAATTTTTCACAATTACTTCACAAGGAGTCATTAGTAATACCTAAATTTTTTCTTATAAAATACATGCTTCAATGGGATATAACCTGACAATGCTGGATAACTTAATTTTTCACCTTCCTCCTTCCTTCTCAAAATAAAAGAACATAGCATAAACTAAGAGTTGCAAACAATCTGCGATGGAAAAAGCCAGTTAAGTTATCCATGTGACTGCAAGATTTTTTAAATTTGTGTATTTCCCCATAGTTTAGTGCTTGAGCAACAGCCTTCTACCACATACCACACTGGAGGTTTCAGCTTAAAAAGCTTCTCAGCTGCTTGGACTGCTTTACCAACATCATTTGCCAGCATGCTCACGCTGAAGAACTGTCCTACATCCCAATAATTGTTCATTTTTTCTAGGCTTCCTTTTCTTCCCAATAAACTGTTTAATCGTACACCTGTAAAATTTCAATTGGAAACCACAGTTTTCTATCAGTAAAACACTCTTTTGTTTTTTTTACTGGTAAGTTGATCAGTAAAAGACTAACTTAAGACTTAATTAAGCATTACTGATGAAAATAAAGAAGAGTAAATTTTGCCCAGAAAATAACATTGCACAATACAGAGGAAGGATCTGCAAATCACACCTCCAGTAAAGAACCCCCACAACACAGGACTGAAAAACCTCTTTTACTTCCTGTCTGGGCTATCTGCCTCCTGATTCTCAGTGTAAGATGCACAAATCTGTGTCCTCATCTGCATTTACTGCAAGAGATCCATGGCTAGAGATTCACACAAGTCCACCCCAGAGCAGGGTCAGAGGAATAACTTAAAGCCACCTTTGCACTCTTAACATTTCAGGCTCAAATATGCATTTCAGACAAGACCAGATTCCAAATATAATGTTCAACTATCCTCTCCCTAAGAAGATCTGCATATCTGTTTCTATTATGGGATTTCTTTGTAAATGTAAAGTGATGTGTTTTAGTTAGCACATATGTGGAAGACTGACTCTACGTAGACAACAAGTAACTCTCCTGGTAGGTCCTTCCAGGCAATTCTTCTTGTGGATCTCTCAACTCAGTGACAACAGAAACCCTTTCCTGGCATTCCTGAGGAGAATTGGGCCACCCTGTCTCTTCCTGGTTTTGTGCCCTGTTGGTTCTGCAATGGGATAATCTCTGTGGTGCAGTAAAGGCAGTTTACAGATGCTGCTAAAGTTGGTCCTTTGTTGTTCTCCAGTCTCTGGGGCCCTTTAGATGGGCCATGATACCAGAAGGCTGCACCAAGGCAGCCAGAAGGAAAATGTGCCTTTGAGATCCTGTGCTTTAGGCTGCCATCAGGACCCACCACAAAAAGCCAGAACCACCCTTGTGTCTATGCAACCCATCACTGTAAGTATTTTGTTTTTTCATAGGGAGAGAGGCAGAAAACCTGTCTGTGGCACTGTGTGTGGCTATTTACCTATTTTTCTCAGTTCCATTGAGCTTTCAAACTGTTGTCCTGCAACAAGTAGCAAAACTGCAAGGTTAATTCCAGAATAGAGAGTTGGCTGGAGTTCAAATCCTTTGCGATACCTGCAAAGAGTCAAGTGCTCAAATCTCATTCCTTAGAAGAACTGAAATATTGCAAAGTTTTGGTAGGTATTTTAAGCTATTGATTTACTGAAAGGATTGTATGACTAGTTGGCACCAGTGGCCCCAAACCCTTTGTTTTAAAGGTTCATATTCATTAAAGGTCACTGAGACACAGCTGACACAGGCTGAATGCCTGCTACTAACTGGTGGAAGATCAAGAGATCCACCTGAAGCTTGCAAGTTCACTGCTATCCACCCATGTTGTATGGGGGAAAAGAGGGGGTGGGAGAGAATATTGCACAATTACAGTTCAAACCCACATTGCTAAAATTATTGTACTCAGCAGTATGATTATACAAACACACCTATATGAACAGTATATCAGTGAGAGCCCGTGTGCATATGCATGCATTAATGTCTTCAGAAGATTTATAACACAGTTTATAACTGTTTTCCTTATATACAGTAGATTATTTGCTTTTCCTGGGGATCCAGCATGGAAAACATCCTTGCACCATCCTAACATAACTCCATGATCTCACTTGTATTTCATTTTGGTCTTAAGACACATCAATTGTATATTTCCTCAATAAAGACAGATTAGTCAACATCCCTCCCAATAAAGTGCATCATTCAATTTCCAGAAGAGTTTATAAAGAGAAGCAACGAAATACATGTACACAGATGTAATGCTCAGTAAACCACTTATTCAAACAGGACCCTGAAAAACAGAGATAAATAGAAAAACTGATGTTCTAATTATTTCAGCCCTGTTTTTCACAACCAGAAGTTAAAAGTCTGAAAATGCTTTTAAACAGATTTTTTTTTCTTTTTCTGTTACCATTCAATGGAATGATCTCGACTGTTGGTATCTTTACAGTCAGAATCAAGAAACATATCCTTGTAGATCCTCCCACATAAACAAAACATGTCTGGAGCAGGGTGATCACATGTCTGCAGGACTTGAAGCATAACTTGTAGTGCCTTCTCTCTGTCTCCTGCATTATTTCTTCTGAAATCAAATACAGAGAATAATATAAATGAGTTCAGACCTGAAACAGGAACTGCAAGATGAGAGAACAGTATCCCTCATCTATCCCACAATCCATCCATCATACACACACTTGACTTTATTTAGACTGATGCACGATTGTTGATTGACTGATAAGACCCAAATTCACTCTCCTGTCATTGGTCTCTATGTGTAGCTCACATAAGAACTGAAGCAAACCCAGAACTCCTCTTTGACAAAAATCTGCCATCTAATTTGATTCCTTCCTGGGTACACAAGCACACCCTGAGCATCCTGCAATGAGGAAAAAGTGCCTGTTTAGTGTTCATTCCTGACAATACTTAACAAAAATGGCCATTTTCAGCATTCAGTGTGACAGATTACTCAGATATGTCCAAGATTTGTAATCTTGAATCCAGAGGATCCAGAAACACCAACTAATTGCAGGAGAAGCCAGCTCAATCCAATCCAAAAGAATGACAGAGCTCAATATGGAGCCTTTGAACTCCAACAAGAATAGAAGGGTGAAATTGAACTGTATTTCTTAATTAAAATTCTTCAGATTACAAAAGGATTTGAAAAACAAACAGCTGTGATATAGCATGTTTTGACAAACATTTCAGAACTGTGTCAATAAGAAAATGGTGATTAAATAACATTTCCATTCATTATTATTATTAAACAATCGGATTTTTGGCCTCCATTTACCTTGCTGTTTTTCTAAGTTAAGAACTCAATATTCACTGCAAAAAGTCACATAGAACAAACAACAATGTCTATTTGCAAAAGTAATGCAAACACAGCTGAAGAGTTTAATAGCCTCTTCAACACTTTTTTTCATCCTCAGAGAGATTTAAAATATTTACCAACCCCTTTTTAGAACTGTTTACCATTTTCCAAACCCCACCTATGTACCCATGGACAGGCCTACAAGGACTATGACTACTTTGTCAGCAATACCAGGAGCACATAATGGTTTCTGGTAAATATGTTACTTGCATGCCCCAAAAGGATTAATATTTACTGTAAAGGGGCTCTGTTCCTTAGGTAACCAGCTGATGCAATAAGACCAGTAACAGCACATCTGTAGCAAAATTCAGGCTTCTGTGCATGTTAGGTGATGAAGAACATCTAATAAGATTGAACAGCTTTGTAGCTGGTTGTCAAGGCTTTATCCTGCCTTTGATGTCACTGACAGAGCATAAACTTTCACAGCAAGTACTTGAATATTTTTAAAGCATTTTTTCTTCAGATTAACTGCTCTGAAATAAATATTGGTCTTCTCTAATAAGCGCACAAGGGGAAATTTGGTATCTTTTTCCAGTTTTACAAGAAATAAACAGGAGGTAAAAACTGTAAATCCATTGCCCAGGTCAGCATGCTCTAGCCGAACCTCTTCTGGACAAATTTCTTTCACTAGGAGTACCCAAGTTTCACTGTTGTTAACATTAAAGCACAGAAAATTGAGTAAACAGAGCTTAGAACAAAATTAAGCCCTGATATTAAAGTCCAGTAATTCCCTAGTCTTGTATATTGTGATCACAATAGTTAGCATGTGTTGTGCTCTTCTTGAAAACACAAGAAATGCACAACTAAAACCTAATGTTCCACTTTAGCATAGAAATAGAAAATCTAAAAATCACTGCTTTCCCAGACTTGACTCAAGTCTGCCTTCTGTAAAATAGATTATTTATTAATATTTATATAAAGAGGTGTTAGGTACTGATTGAAAAAAGTGTAATTAAAGAAGAAATACAATGAACAAAGCAGGACACTGCTTAAAATGGAACATCGTGCAGATTAACATCTCTGGTCATCAAAGGATGAACCTGTACACACCAAATACAACATTAGGAGATTTTTACAAAGGACCAAGCTCTAAATAAACATTGTACTAAAGAACTTAAATTGAAAGATCTCTCTCTCTTATACAGAAAAAAACATTGCTAAAATAATTAAATACAACAAAATTCAGCACATGACAAGCATGCACTCATGTAACAGGATATAATTAAACAATAATCAGTTTAGGTATACTTATATTAGACCCTGTTTTTCACTGCAGCAGACTTTAATGCCCATTGGATGATACATAACCCATACACCAATTATAATAATTTACAAATTTAGGAAGTTCTCAGCTTTTAAATCCCAAAAAAGAGGGAGCAAACAAAGAAAAACACCCAAAAAACCTGAACGATCACATAAGCTCCAAGCAAGTTCTCTGAAGTCAGTATGAAAACATTCTGTTGGATAATATGCAGAACCTGTTATGCTTGACCAAGACAGATTTTCATTTCTTATTTCAGACCCCACACTTTGTCAGGTCTGCATGCCTGACAGCTCATAATTTGTTTCAAGGTGCCCTGAAATAGATTTGTGGTGTTATCAACAGAGTAGAGTAGAAGAGATTACCTTAAACCCTTAAGGCTTAGCACTGACTTCTATTTTTTTAAACCAATCTCAACTCTGTAAGCTTCCCCGTGTTCCCCAGCCCCCATTTAAAGCCACATTAGAACAAATCACAAAAACCCATGTCATAAAGGACTGCTGGAGGTCATCTAATAGCATCCCCCTCCCACAGCAGGTCCATGGCCCAGCACTAGATCATGGCAGGCCTGGCTGAATCTATTAAACCTCCAAGGATGGAGATGCCACAGCCTCTCTGAACAGGGAAATCTGAAATACTGTATATGATGATGCACAGGCATGAGAAGAAAGGCAGAAAATGTTCTCTTTATGGATTACCTTGGTGCACGCGGTGAGATTTGCAAAGTATATCCCCTGAATATGAAGTTTTATAAGCCAGAGCAGAATCTCAGTAGGCTGCTACAAAAATGACCCTACCAGGTCATTTAAAATGACCCTACCAGAGTCATTTACTGCTCCTTGGTGCTTACAGGCCACCTTGCACTGAAATACAAATGTCCCTCATGATATCACACAAACAAGTCAACTTTGGGAATGAAACAATTTTGAAATAGGCATTTTTCAATGGTGCTCTTCAACACACAATCTGTTAAACTTTTCACATCTGGAAGAAGACATGTCCTACCTTAAAGAAGTTTGCATACACACTCAGTGAAAACATAAGCTACTTTCCATATTTTTCTGGGGTTTAGGGGGCACAGTTTATAGAATCACTACTCACAATCTGAAAATTCTTTCAAAATATAGTTTTAATGGTCAATGAGGTAAGAAAAAAGAGTACTACTACAATTTATTTAGAAACTATATTAGAAAACCCCAAAGGTCTTGAAAAGTGTTTCATAAATCTACTTTTTTTTTTCTTACTGGTTTCTTTGTTAGCACATTTTAGTTCTCTTACTGCAACTGTTACCTTGTGAGAACTTGCAGAGAAATCAAACAGAGAAAATGAATCTACATTATCTGAATATGGCAGCAGCAGAAACTACTGCCAGTTAAGAAAGATCTGCAAGTTACTTCCAAACACTAGGGCAATTATGAAAATATCCTAGTGCTCAATAAAACACTGCCAAGTCTCCCCAAGCACAATGCTAGGAATTAAAAGGAAATGATCAAGGAATAAAAATTAAAAACAAAAATCATGATGACTTTTACAAATACCCAGCACATTAATTGTCAGTACTGTTCACAGTATTAAACTTTATATAAAAAGGAAACTGAAATATTAGGATTAGGGGAAAAAATTCAAATTGAGGGAATTATCAATGACACAGAATCATTTCTGGATGAAGAAATCTCCAACAAACTAAGGTTTTTCTGACAGAAATGGCTACATAGGAATTCTTTTTCTTTAAACAAAGTTGTCCTGCTGGCTTTATAGCCTCTAATCACTTCCTCAGAATTTGTGCCAATGTTCTGCTGCCAGTTTGGTTTTGCCTGACAGCAAAACCAAATCCTCCAGAAACTGCTGGCTGATTCACTTTCCAATTTGCCAGCTTGCTCACTGCAGTTCTGCCATGTGGTTTATCTGTCTGCTGAAGAACCACACTTCTTCAATTACAGAAGCAATCTTCTCACTTCCCTGGTCTACCCAAGCCTCTTGCATCTGTCTCCCTGTCTTATCCAACTGTCCACTCCTCCTTTACCTCCCTGAATTATTGTGTAGGGCAACAAACTCCTATCACAGCATCGCACCTGGAATAACACCTGGAACACACAGTAAAAAAATAAAAGTGGGTTTTTTCACCGTCTCTTTGATATCATAGCTTCTTTCTTGCTCTCCAAATCCATCCCCTTGATGGTGAATCTTTCTCTACACTCTAGTCTTTATAAAGAGACCTAGTTTTAAATATTCCTAAACAAAAAAACCCAAACTTCCTGCTCCAGAGACTGGTTTTACCAGCTTTAAAGAACTGGCATGGTTACAGAGCCAGAACTACACTCAGTGAACCAGGCCTTTGCCCAACAAAGTCAGCAGGAACAATGTGTGTTTCACTGGGACAAGAATTAGCTCACTCTGTTGGTAACAGGTAGTGTATTCTTTTTTTCTCAGCTTTTTGTTCACATCTTCCTCGGTATGGTTTGCTTCAATGTAGCTAGATGGAGAAGACTATATATGACAAAAACCTCTTTTATTAATGGAAAGTATTTTCTCAAGGGAATAAACATTTGCTTTCCTTTTCATTTCATGTCTTAATGACAGCAAGAACATTTTAAAAAGATCTTAATTATTAAGAAATATGAGAACTTATTTTAATTAGAGTTAGAATTAGTTAGTAATTTTTAAGTTAAGATACATTTCACTGAGGATGTAATTTGCTTGTAGAATCTTCAATATTTGAAACAGTGAATGAGGAAAACAAGACCCTAAATTAGGCTTTGACAAGAACTAAATTTGCAAGCCTCCAAACAGATATGACAAAGAAAAAAACTAGCTTTTTTCCCTCCTTCATATACACCCCAGGTACTTCATGAAAGCCAGGCATGTAAAAGGAGGAGGCCTACAACATGTTTTTTTACTAAATTTGAGTAATCACAGAACAGAACATTTTAAATACCCTAGTGCTTAACAATGGGAACAATTTTCAGTGGCTACTATTATTCACAATTACTAGCATTATTCACAATTACTAGTGATTTTCTACTTGCACCCTATTACACCCTTCACTTGTTAATTGCCTTCTTTCATTATGGTACTGGAATATGTTGCTTGTTAAAACACAGCATGCTGAGTTAAATAATAGTGACTGCAGCTGTCCTCATCTTTAATATAAAGGAAGATAGAAGTGCTCTGGAAAGAGACTAAAATTTTCACAGTTCTGGCCTCATGCCAGGACTGGGTTTGGTTTTAAAGTCTACTCTGTTTTGAACAGAATTTGGCATACCCTTGGGCCTCTTTGCAAGTTTCCAGAACATTATAACTCCAGCTCTGGTAAATAAGACCAATTAGAAAATTTAATTGGTCTTAAGCACTCCTTACACAGTGCCTGCCTCCCAGGCAAGGTGTACCATGGACTGAAACAAACAGCCATCCACATCTGGAACACCCAGCCCTCAATTGCACAGCATCTTACTTCATACTGCAGCTGTGAATAAAAATATTGAAAATGCTCATGTTGCACATTTGGACTGAACTTATACCTAAAGATGTCTAAATTAAGATACAATTAGACTTACATCTCAGCTAGGAGGCAACAAGGAACAATGTCTTAAACCAGCCTGTCTGTGTACAGAGGGGAGCAGTGTCTGCTCTGTTCCTATGTTACAACCAAATTATTCACCTTAAGACACTGGAGAAGCAACAGCCCTTTGCTCCATCACCCTAGGACAGTGATGTATCCAGATTGCCCAGGCTTGGAAACAAGCACAAGCCTGCCTTTGCAAACATCCATTGTTAGCCTCTGATAACAGACATGAGAGATGACAAATCCAGGATGCTCTCAGGCAGCCAGAGAGGAAAACAGCAGTCTAAGAGAGGGGCTGTGCTTAAACACCGGCCACATGAATCAGGGCTCCAGAAATCAGCATGGAAGTGGCTGCCAGCCCTTCATATGACAGTGAGTGCCTTAGTACTTGTCTGCTCAGTTCCCATCAGTGAGGCCCAGGCTTGCTTTGCTCATGATCCAAGACAAGTCAGACCCAGGCTGCCTCTGAGGCAGAGGACATGCAGCTAGGCTGGAATGGCACAGAATCTAAAGTGAAACATTGCTGTCCCTTGCCTGAGCACTTATTAACCTGGACCACACGTAGCTGTGCTTCAGCTGGGTTTGTGCCCAGCTGCTGAAGCAGCAGAGCCCTGGGTGCCCAGAACCAGCCCTGCAGCCCCTCCTGCCGCAGTGCTGGCTCTGTGCAGCACCAGAGTAACTCTGACTTGACCATGCAAGTGACACTAATGGCCAAGAGAACTCAGTTACAGAGCCCAGGAGGAAATAAATTAATTACTCTCTCTGGATCACAGTTCTAGCACACTCTTTTATGAAATTAAGCACACATTAACATTCTGCAGGGTCAGATATTCTTCTGCTGCTAATTCTGTTCTGCATATGATGTATTGTTTTCCTGGTGGGCTCAATCAGCTGTACTTATCAACATTAATACTGTTCTGCATGTTGAAATTAATAGAATATGAACTGAAAATATAGTTATTTTTAAGAGAGCTTCTGACAGAAATAACTAAAAAAAATTTGGTTTTTAAATAGACAAAATTAGGGATTCAAAATTTTCATGCAAGTAAGATGCTAAATGCAACATTTTAGGGGTCATTTTGAACTAACTAGACTCAAAAAATATTCAACTCTCAGCTTTTGAGTTTTGTCCATTATTTTGTTTGAAGAAGTCAAAAACATCTGCAGAAGCTAAATTCTGCATTCTTCAATGAAAAACCAGTCATTTATTTCTGAAAAACCTTTTCTGTAGAAATGTTTAAATAGTTCCCAAAAGAAAACAAGGAGCGTCATGCTGCATGGGGCTAATAATCATTTTAATGAAAGCTGTTGACAGGCAAAGCAAGTTCATGAGCAATTAATTTTATCTTGTCTTACCAGGGTCTATTGGCATTGTCAAAACAGAAGAGTTAATGGCAGGAATTTCACATGCTGCTCAAAATACAAAGAATTTGAAGACCAACACAGTAAAGGAACTTGCCAATTTTTTTTTATGCATATCTAAATGAAAAAGTTTTAAAAATTTATTATATTAAGACATTACCTAAAGACAATACATGATTCTAGCATTATTCTTACTGGCAAATTTAAACATTTTGAGTCAAATCCCTGAAATAATTTTTAAAAGTTCTGAAAAATAGGGCTAAATCCATATGCAGTAATTTTATGAGCAACAGTTTAGTGTTTTCTCTTATGTCTGATTAAACTGTCAGACAGGACCATATTTACTATCTTTTTTCAGAAAATGCCATAGGAACTGCATTTCCAGATCTATTAATAAGTTCTTAATCTCTTTGATTTATGCCATGCTGATGTTGTCCAATGTTGAATTTTAGTAAGCTAATTCACAATCAGCTAGCTAATTTAGTTTAGCTTTAGCTAGCTAAGTCACAATCTTTAATATTATGTGGATTGCATCTAGCCAGTTACTTTTATTATTACATGTGATTTCATTTGCATAAGATCTATTTTCTCTGGCAATCTTAATGTAAATTCTTTAGAAATAGAGTAATTATTATACACAGGTACTACAAAAGTCTGTACCTAACTAGAAGAGTTCAATAATATTTCAGTGTTTCCTAAAGCAATGATATGCCTGCAGGTCCTGATGACCATCCAGCCTTCCAAGGAAACTTTATCATGAATGATATTCATGGATCAAGCAGTGCTTTTTACCTATTACTTTAATAAATCACTCATAACTCTATCAACTAAATATTTGAAGACATTCAGAATAATCAGTGATTCAGATTAAACAATCTCAGACTGACCAAGAACCCCTTGGTATCACTGGAGTCTTCTGCAGTTAGTCAAGTGGTCTTTGGAATAGATCCACCCTTTCCTAGTTGTTGACAAAATAATGGTTGTTGGAAAACAACAATTTCAAAAGTTACACACTGTCCTGGTGCACAGTAAGTATGGCATTAAGGAGAGATGACTGTGATGGATGTGTGCAGAAAGGGAAGAGAATTTGATATCATCTGCACTATAAATTTACATACAAGCCCCTATGGAACAGCACTAAAATGAACAACTTCAATCAATCAATCAATCAATCAATCAACCAATCACCCTCACCGATTCAATGCAAAAGCATAATGGAACTTGATGTTGTGTTGGTCAGCCAGGTCACAGGTAGGAAGCATTTCCAGTGTTTCTACCAGCTTCACCATAGCATCATAGTCCTGGCAGGAAATTGAAAAACAATAAAAAGGATTGAAGTAGAATAAACTGAAAGGAGGAAAGCATCACTAAGCTAAAACTTATCATGATCACATGTACTGTTATCACAGCTTCTCAGGGGACTGCTCCTAAGAGAAACAGCCAGGAAGGCTGTGTAGGAACACACAGTGATTTTTGTCTATCCATGGCAGTGCCTGTCCCTCCTTCACCACGATGCCCAAACTACTGAATCCCTGCAGCAAGTGTGATCAATTGCTCTCCCAGCTTTTTCAGGTCTTATTGAGATCTTCTGGTGAATGACACCTCACCAGGTCACCATGGACTCAACCACAGCTGTTCCGACATACATCAGTCACTTGTGCACTCGGGTTTCTCAGGGGTAACCCACATCTACAGTGCTGAAGAGGCCAGTTTACTGACATTTCAAAGGGCATTGTGTTACTGAATCTTTTTGTTCAAAACATGATTTGATACGAGTACATTTCTCAAGGGAGATCCCTCATGATCACCAGAGCCAATCCAAATGAAGCTGGATAAAGTGCTGTAAGGAAAATATGCATTTCAGAATGGAAGGTTTGGTAATGAAGGATTATCTGGTCACCCATTGCTCTCACAACCCATTTATACACAAGAAACAACCAAATTAGCTCCTGACGGGGAAAAAAAAATCTATAGAATGGTTGAAATTATATTTGAAAATGGATGTCAAACACACAGACTTTCAATTTGGAAAAATAGCTGCTTTAGCAAAAGCAAAACTTATTTAAAAAAAACTAAAAGAAGAAAAAAGGGTGCAGTTAGATTTCAAAAGCAAAATAATGTTTCATTGAATTATAGTTCTCAGTTTCTAAATATATTTAATTTTATGGGGGGAGGGAGGAAAGGTAGGGCAGAGGAGAGCAAGGCAACCATCTTTATTCAGTAGGGTTTTTTGCTTTTTTAAGTTAAAAATTACTAAAAGCAAAGGGAGAGACCTTGGGAAGTCACCTAATCTGAGTCTCTTGTTCACAGGAAAAATAAGTAAGAGTCTCTATCCCTTTAAACTGCCCAAAAGACAATCCAAACTTACACAACATAACAACTGCTCCCATTTAGTGTCAGCTTTGAATCACTGCTTAACAAACAAAGCAGCACAGGAGAACAAACAAGAGCCAAAACTGCACAGTAAAATAATTCACCTTAGTCTTTAGGCACATACCTGAATGTCTCTGTAGGAAAGAAGCAGGTTTATGACAATGTCAGAAGTCAGCACTTCAGTATTATCCATACGCAGCTTAATCCTGGCCAGCTCCTTAGCCAGTTCATCTCCTTGGTACTTCTCTCTAGCTTTTCTGATGTCATTTAGCAGTGTTTCTTTATAATAGGCACTAAGAAATAGAAGTTAGACATAGGGGAAGAAGACTGTTAGACATTTCTTATGAAACATGGCTATGCTTCTAATAAAAAGTATAATTTCTAATAAAAAGTATAATTTCGCAGAGTGGGGTTCACATCAAATGCTTCCCTATTTTTCAATAACTACTTACAAATATTCCACCTTGCCTCACCTCAGACTGTAGGGCTATGTATCAATAGGCTTATAACCAGGATCCTGAGGCAATTCTGCCAACACAGCAAAACTGGAGCATTTCTTTGCCCTATTACTGACCCTGACAGATGTGGCACTTTGTATTATAAAGACTGCATCTGAGATAATAAAGTGACACAGAGAAGAAACACCAGTGTGATGTAAAGAGGAGGTAAATTATTTTATCATGAAAGTTGGAAGGAAACTTTCCAACACAGATACTAAGCAAAAACAAGCCAACAAAAGTTGATTTAAAGTTGCAATCTCTTTGATGAACATAATACATAAGGTGGGCAGGATCTCTGTAAAAGCCTCCAGTAAGTTCATCTTATTTACACTAACATCAGTGCACAATCCAACATCAGCATTTTGTAAATTGAAAAATAATATATATATTGCCAGCATGACAAGTATGAATGGCCTCAACCAGCTACTTAGGGGTAAATTTATCCTGGAGCAGGCCATGGACTCTCTAGTTTGGAACTCAGCATGTCCCACCTGACAGGTACTCCAGTGCATACAAGCCCCTTCTTGTTTACAAATAAACCTTTCAAAGTATTAAACCTTGTTTAGCATAAGCAAAGAAAATTAAGTTCTCTGTTTCATACACATTATAATCAAAGCAACAAGGTCACAGTAAGCTCTACTGGCAAGCACAGCTTCATACATTTCTGTACAAGCACAGAAACAATGCCCCAGAGAGCGGGCGTGGAGTGCCAGGTGGGATCAGGACCACCCAATAACCCCCAAAGGCTTCAAACCCATTTCCAGAAAGATCTACAAGAACAGACTGCACATAGCTAATTTGCATACACAGTGAGAAACTGATCTCCAGTGTGGGGAAAACTTACTTAGAAAAAAAGAAAAATTCCCCAAAAATTTCAGGGTGCTTGCCTTGCATTTGCATCCCAGGATCATGAAAACCCCAGCAGGATTGACACTGGAGCCAGGATGGGTGATGTCTCTTTCTTCCCTCTTCTCTGCCCCTCTTTAATTTATCTCTCTCTTTCTCTCTTCCTTTTCACTCTATGCCCTTTATCCAAAACCCTCTGCTGTGCCCTACAGCAGGAGGTCAAGGACTAAAACACCAATTTCCATGCCAAGTGTGTAATTTACTAATAAAACTTTGCAAACTTTTGCAGACCGTCTGACTTTTGTCATTCCTTTCAACCATGGCATCTAGGAATCCTGGGTGCTCCCTTCCCCTTCAGGATAGGATGTCACAGGAGGGTCATCCATGGGATTGCAAGGATGGGGCCACAAAAGAATAGTAGTTTTTTTTAGACAAGCTTTTCACTTGGGTGGGATGGCAATGGGGAAACAAATCTGAGGGCCTTTGGCGCTACCTCATGCTTCAGACAGATGTTAGGACGATTAAAAACCAGAAACTCAGTCTCTGTGAGTGTTTTCCAAAACTACATACCAAACAGGAATAGTTGCAGAAAGTGAGCAACTGAGAAAGAAAGACCTCCTTCTCCAGCCCCAATTCTCAAAACTACAACAGTCCCTTGTAGAAATGGCTCAGCAGAATCATGTTTATTAAGTGGTACCAGAAGGTTAATATTTATAAACAAAAACAAATAATGAGAATTACAACTGAATGCCCATTGCTACCATGTATATATTTTACCTGATGACAGAAAAGGGCAGTTTCTGGCTTTGAAATCTATGAAGAATCTATGAGCTTAGTTCCTGTAAAACTTAAGCACTTTATCTTACCCATGGACTGCCTTTGCTTTCTGGAAAGTACTATAAATCAAATTTTAGCACAACATGGTTAGTTAACTGCAACAACTGCAGGCCAGTAATGTAAAAAGCAGCAAAACTGGCAGCTTCTTTTAACACTACATTAAGTGCAATGAAAAAAAATTGATAATCAATGCTACTAGAAATTCTGTTTTCATATTATTTTCATAATATCAAAAAGAGACTATCAAAGGTTCTGGAACTGTATGTGTTGTAACATTACCATGATGTAACATGGACATCCTTGAGAAGGCTGAGAAACTTGTCCACCAGTGGGACACAAAATGGCCCCAGGATATTGTCCCAGCTGGGCTGCATGTACTCAGAGGCTCTTCGTTGGGCATCACTTTCACAGCAAAAGTAGTCAGCACAAGGTGTGACAATGTATGGAATAAAATAATAATTGCCACTTGAAGCCTAAAATAAAAACAGAAAGAGTTTAGAAAACAAATGGAAATGGAAATATATTGAGTAAACACAGAATCTCCTGCTGACAGGAAAACCAGCTAGAGAGTGCTGGTGTGTAAAAAGTTTTAGTGCACTGTTTAACACAAGATTTGCAAGCATTAAATTCAAGGAAATATGGGTGGAAAAGTTACAAATATTAAAAAAGCTGATGAATAAGGGTCCAGGTCTGTAAAGTGACAATAGAACAAAACTGTTCAATTTTTCCTTTTAATGTAATGCACAGACCCTAGTAGGGTCTGACAGTTACCGGTTGATGTTCTGTTCCCAAATTTTTGGCTTCAGAGATGTATTTGCATCCTCTAAGCTCACCCTGTGCTAGGAAAGATTTGATGCTGAGCTCCCCACAATGAGAGAAACACAGAAATATAGACACTGGAAGGACTTTATAGAGATGTTTAATCCAGAGGAGCCTACAAAGCATCTGCTGCATGCTACCATCAAAAGCCTAACCAGCCAAACCCCAAAACTTTGAAATGTTTTGTAACAGACTTCGTAGGACTTAAAATTCTAGAAGTAAAATCCATAACATGAAGTTCTAGAAAAACTAAACATGCCACATACAATGTGTAAATACAAACAAGGTGCTGAAGTGGCTGAGGACACAAGAAATGGCCCTTCAGAGCCCAAAACCAGCAAGTTCAAGTTTTCAGTCCCTGAGCAAGACCCCAGAAATCAGACCACTGTGAAGGTTTCAACTGCTGGGAGAAGCACCTGTATCCTCTTCCAGCTATGACAATTCTTTGCTGTTTAAAAGGAAGGTGAACTTTGTATTTGGGAGTAACTAGATGGGAGCACTGAGGCAGAGGTCAACATGATTCACCTGCCAGGATAAACTACCACTGAGGTGGAGATATCTCAGCACTGAACATGCACAGCAAAATCACAGCCGTCCTTTTTTACATACTCCAAGCATGTAGAAATGCCATAGCCATTTATAGTCACCTTGAACAATGGGAGAAGGCTGAGATCA
Organism: Zonotrichia leucophrys gambelii; assembly: GCF_028769735.1. Classification (NCBI taxonomy): domain Eukaryota; kingdom Metazoa; phylum Chordata; class Aves; order Passeriformes; family Passerellidae; genus Zonotrichia; species Zonotrichia leucophrys. Next base: position 16,329,953 of record NC_088169.1, on the reverse strand, counting down.
TGAAAAGAATGAATATGAAGATGGCACATTTTTGAATGTAATAGTAAACTAGACAGCAAAAACAGATTGATCACAGGAAGTTAAAAAAGTAGGGCATACAGTTACTAAAATTACAGATAAAAAACCTGTATCAGTACATCCTGTTGATGATCTGAGCAAGGATTTTGAATTTTAAATTATTTCTAGCAGATAAAGACCAAGTCATGTTCCTTCCTTACAAACCCTAAGTTAATTTATCCCTGTTGTAACAATATGATTACCTGTTGGACTTTTATCTTTACTTCCCAACAAAAACCAGAAAAACTGCAACCCAAGCCACCAATATGCTAGCACAGTTTTGTCTCAGGTTTATTCAAATAAACAGTAAGTTCACTGCAACACAAAGGCTGCTTGTCTATAAAGTCTATTCTTAAATCTTGAACAGCAAATTAGCAATTCCTGCAATGAAAAAGCCCATCCAATTTGAAAGGGTAATGTATCTTGAGACGAAAAGAGTTGCAGTTATCTAATAAAAAAGCAATGAAATTTTCAGAAAAAAATTATTTACACATGGGAAATACTGTATTAATCTTATCCTCAAACATTGTACTGTTATCCAGCCAACATATCATCTCTTTGACTTAGATTTCTTGTCTCCTTTTGCATAGTGAAATCTATGCAATTAAATGCTCCTGTCTTCCAGCTTCTTCTGTACAATATTTACATATAATAGATTATAAAACCCTTTCATATAGACTGTGTGGCCTAGGAAAGTCTTTCCTACCTTTATTATGTAAAAAACCAGTCCATCTACTTCTGCTAACAAGAATTAGAGATGGCTGAAAACATCAGCCTGGCTTCTTCTGACCTTCTGTTCAGGATGCTGGTCTCTTGATACCAAAAGCTAATAATTTTGAAAATTACTGCCTTATCATACACCAACTACTGCTTTTTAAAGATAATTAATAAATGGCTTAGGTGTAAGTAAAGCAATGTATGTAGCAACCCTACCTGCATACGTATACACATACATATAAAATCTATAAACTATTACATATTTAATTGTAATAGAATTATAACTTTATAGCTTATCAAGACTATATGATAAGTTGGTTAATTTCAGGATTAGAAGCTAGGATATTTTAATTGTCTGATTTTGGGAAATTTTAAGTTAAAAATTACAGCCAAGCAGACTCAAAAAACCCTCAAAACTCCAAACAGCTCATTTTCCAACATATAAGGCATGCCATCACTGAAACCTTTGTATTCAATCACAACATTTTAAAATCACAAAACAAGCCACAAATTTAACAACATGAAAAAAAAAGTCCCAGAAAATAATTGCAAATAAGTTGAGAAAGGGACCTGTTCTTCAGGTGAAATAGGTAAAGGAATTATGCAGAAAGCCATGTCTTTGCTGAGAGGCTGAAAGTGTGAGGCCCACAGAAGTCATTTTTAGGCTCCAGGCAAGCCAGGCCAAATGTAGAGTGGTTTTTTTTCTGAAAATATTTTCCAAATATTTTTTTAATGCTGTTAAACTCTTGATCATAATATAAGCAGGTTTTTTAGACTGTACTGTTCAAGTTATTCTGGTGCAATTGTCACTTTGTGATAGAGATGCTACACTTGAATTAAAGGCAGGTTAGCTCCCAAAAAAGTAATGTTGAGTACAAATCTCTGCACTTTCAAGGAGGGAATTATGCCTGCCAAACTAATAGCACAATTATTTTACTTGAGCCATGCTATTAATTTTGCCACTCACTCAAGAACCAAGTATGCTTACTCCCCCTCACTAAGCAGTTAGAAGGAAAATACAGAGAGTAACAGGAAAGAAACTGCATTGACTCCAAGAGATCACAAACTCCTGAGTGTTCAGGGAGTTTAACTCACTGTTGTCTCAAGTGTTAGTATTTTCTGTGACATCCCATTGCTATCCATCTGCCACATGGGCATGTACTGGATTTGCATGGCCAGGTTTGGGTAGCAGGAGGGCCTTGGGGGCTACAGGAGTGGTTTCTGTGGGAAGCTGCTGGGGACTTTCTCCCTGTCCAGCAGAGCCAATGCCAGCCAACTCCAAGACAGATGCTGCTGGCCAAGGCTGGGCCAACTAGAAATGATGGTAACTCCCCTGTGATAACAGATTTAAGAAGAAGGAAAAAAGTTATTGCACAGATGTAGCTGCAGTCACAGACGAGTGGAGTGAGGCCATATGGGAGGAACAACGCTGCAGACACCAAGGGCAGGGGAGAAGGAGGGGCAGGAGGTGCCCAGCTCCTGGAGCTGAGATTTCCCTGCAGCCCCTGGTGCAGCCCATGGTGAAGGAGCTGTGCCCCTGCAGCCCATGGAGGATCACAGGGATGCAGAGATCCACCTGCAGCCCATGGGCGAGCCCCACACCAGAGCAGAAGGATGTGACCCCATTTGAATCCTGTGCTGGTGTGGGCTCCTGGCAGGGACCTGCAGACCTGTAGAGAGGAGTCCAGCCTGGAGCAGGTATCCTGGTAGGACTTGTGACCCCACGAGGGACTCACACTGGAGCAGGCTGTGCCTGAAGGACTGCACCCATGGAAGAATGACCCATGTTACAGCAATTTGTGGAGAACTTGCTTGAGGGATGGAGTTAATGGAGAACAGTCTCCTGTGGGAGGGACCCCTCACTGCAGAAGGGAAATGACTCCTCTCCCTGAGCAGTGGGAGAAACAACCTGTGATCAACTGACCATAACCCCATTCCCTGTCTCCCTGCATTGCTGGGATGGGAAGTAGAGCTTGGAAGGAGAGTGGGGGCGTAAGGTGTTTTTAAAGTTTTATTTTACTTCTTATTATCCTGCTCTGATTTTATTACTAATAAATTCAATTAATATCTCTAATTCAAGCCTGATTTGCCCATAACTGTATTTGATGGGTGACCTCTCCCAGTCTTTAACTCATGAACACTTTGTTCTATTTTCTCTCTCCTGTCTGGCTGCAGAGGGGGAGTGAGAGAATGGCTCTAATGGGTGCCTGGCATCCAGCCATGGTCAACCCACTACAGTGACTAAGATATTATAAACTTCAAAAATATACTTCCTCTTCTAAAGCTGAATAAATGTACTATATTTTATGTAAAGACTGGGAAGAGAGATTATCACAAGACAAACACTTAAAATTTCTGGGATATAGCTTGCAAGGAGCAAGTACTCCAATCACCTCGAAGGAAAGACCCTGCCAAGCACTATTCTTAAATCATCCTTATTATTATTATGTTTGCATGTCTAGAAGTACAGTGAAAGAATGGCATATCTATTCAAGAGAAAGCAGATTTAAAGGGATACATACTTTGCCTATTAGATTACCACTGTGGTATTCAGGAGGTACTTGAACACGAAGAAAAGCTTTGAGGTTGGCAACCTACTCCAAAATGAAATAAAACAACAAAGAGGAAAACACCACCACAAAACACCATAAGAAACAAAAAGACACACATGACACATGAATAAAGAAATAATTAAAGAAAGAAACAACAGAAAATTAATATAGATATTTGCAGCAAGACTATATTTACAAGGCAAAGAAAACAGTTCAAACAGTTGTAATTTCTCTTACCTATCTTATCTTTTGGATTTCTCTTATTTATATGATTTATGTCTATACATCTCCTGTGTCACTATTAAGATGTTTTCAGGTCTTATTTTTATGAACCCGTCAGACTCATTATCTGATTAGTGAACTATAATCCAACCACGACATATTGCTTGAGATGGTAATATTTCCATAAAAACTAACTTTCACACAAAAATTTTAAAAGCCTTCATTTTCATTATCTAAAGTAACAGTGGCATATTTCATTATTAAAAGCATTAAAAGTAGCATTTGTTTGGTTACCCATTGCCTTTGTACTATTTTCCACTCAAAAAGAAAAATTACTGAATTTAAGATGTTCCGGCTCTTTCATTCTGTGCCCTTTTACAATCCCTTTTGAGACTTCTGCTACCTCAGGCCTTTTTAGAAATATATCATTAAAAGACTGGATCATATAAACTTTTATACATTGTAAAAATAATCAGAAAATAACAAATTGAAAGCAACTCTGCAATAATACTTCTTTAGATAATTAAATTCATATAATGTAATCACATTTCAGAGTCTTGGCTCTCAATACAATCCATGAGGGCTACTTAACTGGAGAATATGAGTCCAAGTGCCAAAATCTTTCTACTTAGTTTTCTTAAATGTTTATTGCCTTTAAAGAGTACATACAGTCTTATTTAAACAGCTACTGAAACCTCTGAAGAAACTTTCTGCCAATTACAATAAAAAAAGATTTTTCAACATAAAAATTCCTTGTGGCAAGGATAAATTGCAATCTAGTTCCCTTTGGATCAAGAAGAATTTTTGCTAATGACTCCTCCATGGCCCAGACATTATTCACTGATTAATGTAAGAGCTGCTACAGGATTTCATGAAAAATAACTATTTAAATATCTAAAAATACTTCACCAGGCCCCCAGGCCTAAGTATACAATGATCTAAACCTTTTGGTTTAATAGTCAGCCTACCTTCCTTTAAACACCTTCCCTGAATGCAATTAACAGGGTTATTAAAATTTCTTCAGGCATATTATAAACTAAAGAACAAATAACTAGCCTTTCTCCTTATGTTCTGCTCTTGGTATAATAATTTTTCCATAGTGGAAAGTTCTAGTTTGTATTTTCAATGCCTCATTCAAACAAATTGAATGGATCAAAATGTGCATCCCAAACTATGTGCAACCAATCCTAGAGCTACCACCCAAAGGATTGCACATTTTGCTTCCTGACTCCAGCAGTTTTTTAAAGCCCCTTGTTCACTCTTTTCTTCACCTGATCTTGAACTTTTTTTATCCATAATTTCTTAAGATCCTATAGCAGCAGATGAAATTTCCTTCCTCAAAAAAAAAAAGGTCATGGATGGTAAAAACTTTTGAACCAAAACAGAAGTCTTCCGAATGGATTTTGTCTATTACACTGGTTTCGGGAAAGATTTTTTTTTAAAGCATTTTTTGCTTTGGAAAATCCTTGAAATTTCATTTCTCCAGTGAACTGATGTTTAGCTGACATCTAAAGAAACTCCAAAGCACAAGCATTTTCCATAAGTAATTTTTTTTCTTCTGTCCTTCAGTCCATTATTCCACAGTGGCACCTGCTCTGCAAGACTGCATATTTGCCATTTATTTTATTGATAAGAATTTTGACAGAAACTAGGAAGCAATCTTTATTAAAACTAACAGAAATGTCCTTAAAGCTCAGAGGAGCTCTACAGAAGGAAATCCAACTGATGGGACACAGAATCTTGATCTTGAATTTCATGCCAGGGCAATTATTCCTTGGGAACTGAACTCCCATAGATAATAATTCTTTCCTTTCACATCCAAGTATGCAATAAATTATCAATACAGAATTTTAACTGCTTGTTTGGGGAAGTCAAGTAGAACTGAACCACATTCTTCATTCTTGTCTGTGAAAATTGCATTCCTGGATGGTGGAAGAAGGAAGGAAGTTCTCCTACTCACACTCCTTTTTCAGACAGGAAACTATTAAATCTCTCAGGCTCCCACCACTGCAGCTGTCTGCTGTATAATTTTCACTGTTAGATCAGCTATACTCAGGTCAACTCTCAGTTAAACTGCTGACTTTTTTTTTCTGCATTGTTTTCATCTTCATGTCGTTTGCTTGCTCTTGTCTCCTCCTCAATGCTGAATTAGAATAATGCTTTCTCTACAAGGAAAATATTCATTCTCTTCAAGGCTTTCATGTGATACACATGAAAGGAAATTGCCCTGATGACACAGCAGCCATTCACCTTCTCTGCAACTTCAGCATGGCTCCACACCTCCTCTCTGCTAAGATTTTTCTGCACCTTTGTAGATGACATGAGATTTGTAGGAAAAACAGGAAACCTCAGAGAAAGCTCTAAGCTACAGCAGCCAGACCAGAAAGTTTCACTCTTGCTGCTGGAACAAAGGTGTGCTGGAAACAATCTGAGTTGTTCCCCCTTCCTTACACACCCTGCAGATGCATGGCCACAGAGCCTGTAAAACATGGAGAGGACTTCTCCTGCAATGAAACTCCTGTGGCTACACTGGGCTGCAGGAAGGCTTAGGAGATCTCTCTCCTCTTTCCAGCATGCCTCCAGCCCCTGATAAAAAGATATTTAAGCTCTGCTATTCCACATTCCACTATTACAGCAGAGGCATACCGACATTTTTCACTCAGGACAAGGGAAAGGAAAACACAAAGTTCTACTATAGGGGAATTAATTATTGCATCTAATATTCAGCAATTAAACTGAAATGGTTATAAAAATATATATTTGACTGGATATAACAAATTCATGCCAATTATGTACCTACTTAACAAGCCCAGCAACCCTGATTAGCAATTCACTTCAAACAAGACATTGCCATACAATTGTAAAATATTTAATTGAGCAATGAAGCAGTGGCTCCACATTGGATCAGTGGTAAACTGCAAACCTCTCATCACAACTCACTGGATTTGAAAGGAGGGGAAGGCAATTGTCTATTTGAAGGCAACTTCGACTTAAAAAAACATAGTTTTATCCTGTGAATTATTTAGCTTGCTCATGAGTTTGTTCTAATTTCTGAATAAAAAATACTGATAAAAGAATGAAATATGGGAGCACATTTATCTAATAATAAAAGGTATTAACAACTTCAAATAATAGAAAGAAGAATCCATACTTGGTATTTAAAGTCATCCATTTTTTACCTCACTGTATTTTACTCACAATTTTTTTCATAATTGAAGTACTTGCAGAAAGTGGGTTAGACAATCTCTCCTTTTAAAAGGAGGAATCAGGATCCCAGCTTGGGGATATCTCCCTGCTCCTTCTGCGAGCCACAAGGCGTTTACAGGTCCCGTACCAGACCCCACCACAGAAACCATGTCTCTGGAACCAAAGGCATGGAGCTGAGTCAGGAAAGCTTTGGGTTGGATATCAGGGAAAGGTTCAACAGGGTGGCTGGGCACTGGAACAGACACCCCAGAGAAGTGGTCACAGTAACAGCTTAACAGAGTTCAAGAAGTGTTTGGACAATGTTCTCAGCACATGGTGTGACTTAGGGATGTCCTGTGCAGGGCCAGGGGTTGGACTCAATGATCCTGGTGAGGCCCTCCCAACTCAGCACATTCTGTAATTCAGTCTTCTCTTCAGTGTGAAGGGAAATACCCTCCCTTTCTGGAGAAAGACTGCCACAAGAAAAGACTGTAGGCTGCTAGTTTGATTGCACTAGGTTAAATTTGCCACCCACCCCTTTGTCATTTACTCCACATCTGGTATTAGCACCAAACAGCTCATTCACAATTCTCCCTCTTGCTTAGGAACTCATGGTCCTGAAATTTTGGTCATCCTCCACTTGATGGATAGTAGCACTCACAAGCAAATCTGCCACATTCTGAGTCCCCCTTCAGAGAGCAGTAAATGCACTTCCCACCACACAGGTCAAACTGGTTCAAAGATGCCTGAGACAGCCAGGAAGGATGACCTGCATTTGCATGTGCTAAACCTGATCTATCTTTAGCCTATGTGGAGCACTGTGGCCAAGTCATAACAGCAGCTCAAAATAAACTGCTGTGACTAATGCATTTTTTTCTTCTAGTTCTCTTTAAAATTACTATCAAACTCTAACACCACTTTATTATTTTAATCCTGCTCAATACTGTTTAGAAGAAAATAAAAGTATATGGTGAATGGGAGGAAACAGAAAGGATAAATGGAAGTGGAAGAGGTTTGAAAAATTAGTTGTCCTCAAAATAACAGTGTGGAGGATTTAATGAAACACTGACATGGTATGAACTATGGCAAAATGTACAACTATATAAGATAATGTGGCATATTTCAAAAAGTCTTAATAACTCCGACATTTTATCTTGTTTCAAACTTATTTGTTTGGCTTTATTTCCATTAAGTGTAAGAATATTTTTACTTTGGGAAATAAGTTTTTCTAAGGCATAAGCATTTCTTAGTAAATCTGTGAATGTTTAAGTTAGAGGACAGGTACACAGAAGCCAAAGCTGTTTGAGATACAACAGCAAACCCCATTAAGGCATCACAAACATCTATATTTGCACAAATGGGTGATAGTGGTAGAGGGAAAAAGAGACTGAATTTCTGAGTTTATATTTGGATCTGTCAACCTACAAATAAAACTTATATCTACTGACACTTTTCTACAGCTTAGAAAAGAATTGATAAAGAAAAGTAGCTTTAAAATCTAGTGCTACTTTGGAGTGCCAGCAAGTTTTCCAAAAGTTTGAATTATAGATGGGTAAAACAACTGCCTTTAACCATACAGAGAATATGTATGCTTGGCAGCCTTGGTATTAACGTTGCTTCAAATGTAGGATCTTCATTTTATGTTTAAAAATGAATGTGGATTTAATACTTACTGTGTTTTTCTGAGATACCATATCCTGTGGGGGAAAAAATATAATAGAAATGTTTATTTGTTTTTACTGGGAATTATTATTTTCAATAAAAAACACTGCTATACATACATATATATATATATATATGTATACTCACACACACACAAATGCATTCTTCACAGCTTAGTCCAGATTACCTGCCACAGTAAATTCTCAGTAAAGGGACAGAACAACATCAAGAAGAGTCTCAGCAGCTCAGGTTAGGAAAAAAATAACAATTCAGTGAAGAAACTTACTTTAAAAAGTATTCAGAAAATAAAGAAAGTTGTACTTAGCAGTAACTGGAGTTTCTTGGACTGGGCACACCAGTCACACTCTGAGCATTTGTGAGACAGAAACATTCAAAGCTGGAGGGTTTTTCTCCCTGAAAGAGTATCCTTCCCATACCTAAGCCCCTTTGTTACACAGATTGGTACACATCAACACATTCCTTCTACAGCCTAATTCTTCTCACCTCAAAACCTAAGGACAGATACTGAAACAATGAAGGAAATTATAAACTAATGGGCATGTAAAATAGACCTCAAAGACATCTAGTTGCTGGTAAGTAACCTTCTCTTCTCTTAGGTGATGGACTTCATGTTCAATGAACACTGCTTAATCAAACTAAAGAGATCTCCAGGTAAGCCACGCTACAAATATTAATCATGGACTTGTTTCTAATCAAAGTTTTCAATATACTTGAATTAAATGGGCTCTGACAACCTGAGACGATTCTGCTTGAGCAACTTCATATCTGACAGCCTGAAATCTGCTTGGACAACCACTGCACAGCCCATGCCCATGCACCCATTTCCTCAACAGGCAAAAATATCAGGAGGCATTTAAGAGGTTTAGTTCTATAGATACAACTCTCTTGAAAACAAGATTACATATTCTTTTATATCTTCAGAACTAGGTTATTTTGAAAGAACGTTGGTGAAAGTGAAGAGACAATTCTTGGGGCAATTTCAGGATGGCTCCTAAGATAAATTGTATTAAGTCAGGTTGCCAGAACTTCACAGATCTTCAGCAGAAGTAACAGCAGTAACATCAATACTGCCTTTGTAATACTCAGACTCTGCACCACTTCTGTAAGATGGAGCACAGCAACTTAGGTCCAAGTAAAGTAATATAATTCTGAACAGAAGTGAACAAACCCTGAACAAATTACTCATAAACTTCAGCATAAAGAAGCATCATCACGGGGTCAAAAAGGTATTAAAACCTAAATGAAATTCCTAATTAGCCTAAACTCCTTAACCAAAATAAAATACTTCATAACAAAAGTGATGGAAGGCTTAGACAATTGAAATACTACATATCTGGAAATTAATGTCTATCTAGCTAAGCAAGTATCTCCAACAGAGCTTTATCTACTGCAGTTAAATCTTTCTCAATAGGGAGAAATGGACTATTCTGAAACCCCCCAGCACCTATGATGCAAAATGTGTCATGAACTGTTCTTTGCTGAAATACCCCATGAACAGTCCCTGCCTGCCTTCTGAAGTCTTGCTTAGAAAGGTGCATTAGCATATTTGAATGCTATCCAGCACTGAACTGGGGCTTGATTGCTGAAGAGACACAAATGGCAAGAGGAGCACTGAATCCCGTCTCAGTGTCCAGCTTAAACCATTTGATACACAGGATCTCTCCTAGCTGGTTCCAGGAACTTAAATCAAGTTTTATGATCCCTCTAAGATATGCTACGGGTCAAGGGAGTTATGCAAGCAACTGAGGGATAAGTAAGATATCAGTGCCACTGACAGAGTTCCTAAAAGAAGAAAGGTGAAGCCAGATAATAGTTTTTCTAGCCTTAAGTGACCTAGTTACATTCTGGTGTTCCCCAGTCCCTAGACTTGAGCATTACATTATTAGAAAAAAAGGCTTTGAACTGACAGTAGAGACTTGCAAGGATCAGTCTGAACATCCAACCACAGGTGGATGCAATCCTGGAGATCCTCCAGCACTCAAGTTACGGAGCAGGGGCTTGAGTATGTGCTATGGCAGGAAGTGCAGAAATTAAACCAATATCCTCACTGGGCAGCAACAAATAGAAAACAACTAGCCTGTGCTTCCCAGCCTTGGGCACATCCTCAGGAGAACCAAGTTGATCAGAACATCTGAGTGACAGCATAAAGAAAGATAAAAATGTGTTAATGAAAAATAAAAATTAAGTATTTCATGGCAGTCAGGTATATTACCAGCAGTGGATGAAAAGCTGTATGCCTGCCCACCCTGATTAGCTGGAGGAAAGGAGGACATGCCAGTAATACCTTAGTGTGTATCCATATGGATAATCTCACAGAGCAAAGAGTGTGACAGGCTCCAGCTCCGAGTTCTTGGGACCCCAGACCACATGGAATGTGAATGTGTATGTGGACCACCACATGAAGAAAGGAAGTATGGGTTATAGACACATGAGAGCAAAATCAAAGACATTGAGAGCAGAGAAGAAGAATGAGAAGCTGTGACAGAGCAGAGATTTTCTGGGGAAAAAAGAGACTTAAAATTCTTACAGAATCAAGAGAGGCTGGAGAACTCCAAAAAGGATTTTTGGACACTAATGGTGCGGAAAAAAGGAAAGTAGCAAGGGGCAGTAACTCAAAATAAGGAAAAAACAACAAAGCATGAACAACGCTTGTCTCAGTGAAGGTAGCAAGAAAATGGATGATAAAAAAAGCAGAAACAGATGATATAGAGGACAAAAGTCTAAATATTATGTAAAATAAAGAGAACCTGCATTGAAAAAGGCAGAAACATCCGTAATATATGACTTGCATCCAGAACAGCAATTTCAGAACTTAAATGTATAGCATGTATTATCCTACTATAAAAATGAACAACAGCCCTCTAAAAAGATTTGGTGAGGATGTCTTTTCCTATATTCAAACAGCAATAAAAAGGAGATTCTAGTAGTCTTAGCTAGTCAGCACCTAGGGAATACAAACCTCATCTGACAGAAGTGCTTACATAGGAGCAGGCTACAATACAGCCCTTGTTCAAGTTATTATTATACAGGCAATAACTTTTTCTTACACGTACTCTAATTAAGAGGAAAGGAAGAAAAAAAATCAGCCCCGTACCCTCAATTCCAAGTCCAACTACCTGAAGCAAAATCAGTACCACACTGTGGATCTTTTCTTACAAAAAAAGCATTTATTTATTCTATTATTACTGTTTTTACAAATAGTTGGTTTTTCTTAGCAGGATTTAATTATGCAGCTATCAGGAATTACATTAAATATAAGTTTCAAAAAATCACAAACATCTGTAGGATCAGGTATAAAGATATTTCTATAATGAAGCAGATTGTGAAGTGAGAACCTTACTTTGAGAGACTGAGCAGTGTCAGCATCAGTGTCATGGTAAAGAATAACATTATTGGCCATGTCAAAGCTTTCACGCACGCCAAGGTGGTAGAACAGTGATGGTTGCTTGGAAATATCACTCATGTCCACAACTGCAACATCTGAAATGAGAGAAGTGGAAAAGAAGAGAGAATGCTAAAAAAGTAATAATCTTAAAACCAATTTTAATCTTACACAGGATTTAAAATAAATCCTGAAATTACACATACACACTGGACAGACAAAGTCAATTATTTTCAAATAAGGGTCATTTTCTTATGAGAAGTAAATTTTACCCTTCATATAAAAGAGCCACTCATGAAATTTTCACAGTGTTATATTAACTGGGAGGCTGAGTTTATCAATCTTGCTTAAGGTTTTGAAATCACAGCATCAGGAATGCCTTGGGTAAAAAATGCAATATTGCACTTGCTCCCTGAGGCCTGACAGCATGAATACCCTTAGGAGAGAAGTTTCAAATATTCAGAATGGAATATCTAAAAATAATAATGTAAATTAGAAAACCAGGGAAAACTGTGAGACCAAGTTATTTTAAGAGGCTGAGGCTTGAAGAATGGGAAAATCCTAAAGAGTAGAAAAAGAAATTACTCTAAAAATTGACTCTAAAAGCTACAGGCAAGATTTTCAAGATGGGGGCACAGTAATGAGGGAATTCAATCACAAGCAGCCAGAGCAAGACTTCCACTGCTCTTCTTTAGTGTTCCAATCAGAAATGAATGTCAGAAACACAAGCAAGAACATTTACACCTGTGCAAGAAGAGTTATGCAGAGAGTTAATGGGAAATACCCCATACTATGCAGAACAGCTGAGATACAGACAAAAGATTGTGAGTTCACCATTTTGTTCTCATACAGACCTAAACAGCAATGCAGGAAGAAGGGGTAACTGGAGAAGAGGACACTTAATGCTGAGTTTTTATTTCTTGATCCTTATATCCCATATATTCCTAAGAAAATTTTGCTTTAAATTTTTTTAGAGGTCTGTATCTATATGTCTGTCTGCTTTCACCACTTTGGGATACATGGATGAACTGAAATCCAAAGTATTCATAAGAACAGATCCTTAGCATTGAAACCACAGGGGTGTCTGAGGTTCAAAACAGATTCCAGAGACTCAGTGCAGCTGGGCAGTAAATTCTGTGTCTCTGGAGGGGTAACAAACAGTGCTTGGTACATACAGGGAAAGACAGAAGGGTGAGCTGCCAGTAAACAAGAAATCTAAAAGCAGGTCTGATGGCTGAGATCCAAATGCAGCAGCCAGTTAACCCTGGCTGCACCAAGGTCACACATCACAAGAATCAATACTCCATACTTAGTAGGCAGTTTCTTGGAAAAACCTGCCATGAATATATGCTCCTGTACAATTCCATCAGCCTAAACTGACACACCACACAGAGTCAGCCAGTCCCTTGGATTACTATGAGACTCCTGTTAGAGCACAAGGACCATTTTGAGTCTGAAGACCTGCTTTAAGTCCAAAACATCACTGTTCAGGAGCAAAACCAAACAAACATAAAAAACCCCAAACCCCAAAATATCCCAAACCCCAACAAAACACACAAAAAAATCCAAATGCACCTCCCTCTCCCACCAAAGAAACAAAACCCCAGCACAAAATCATGGCATAAGAAAATTCCCTTATTCATATAAAACTCAAATCCTGTACCATCTACAGATGATCTTTCCAGTTTCAATGTTTAGCCAGCTGTCTGCAGGATGAATAAAATCCTACAGTGTGTATTGCACATTGTAGTGTTATGTAAACTGAGTGAGCCTGAAAAGTAAACCCCAGCTCCACAAACTCAACAGAATCAAGATTACTCCAATATTTCCAAATCCTTTTGAAAAACATAAATTATCTATAGAACAAATTTAAGAGAAACTAACAAGCGGACTGAAAAAAAGAAAAAAAAAAAGAAAAAAAATTAGGAGCTTGGATGGTTTTTATTGCTTGCAAGAGTGTTTCTGGGGAAGCAGAGTACTGTGAAATCAAAATTATCATCCTGGTAAGGGAACTCAGATAATGCAATGTTATAGTGTACAGATATTGCATTTCACAATACAATGTGAGCAATGATTTGTAACAGAGTTCATTGAAACAGGGCTATACACAGCTTATTGCCACATCTGGTCTACAACTCAAATTTGTCTCCTGCTGATTGCTGCTCCATAGTCATGTAAGTGGAATCAAAAATACATGACATGGACATAAGAGCAGAAGTAAGCACCTCCATTTAAAAGGGTAGTTATTCATCCCTTAGATATTAATTCACACATGATAAAAAGATTTATGAGAACAGGTTTTCCTTGCTTATTCACACCTCACAAACATGGGCATGAATAAGATAAAATAAAAATAAATCAAAATGAAGAGTAGCAGAGATGAAGATGTATCACAAAAATAAGCATGCAAGTTAAGAAAAAGCTCCAGGAAGATAACTGAGTGGATTCAGTTTGAGCATGGGAGCCAAGGAATGACACAGAAGTCAATGACAGCAGACAGAGCATCTGACGTGCTCCTGGCTGTGGGCTAGAGCAGACATGAGAAGCTGCAATCCTTTGGAGCTCTCCAAGTCCTCCTTCAGGAGTAACAGCAGCAGCCTTGGAGCAGGGAGGAAAAAGATCTACTTGCAAAGCAGCTTTACGTACGCGCCAGTGAAATGCAGCACGAGCACAGAGGGTCCATGAAATTAATGCAAATTTGGGTGGAGAAAATGACTCACAGTAAACACTTATAAAAGCAGTGGATGCCTGGGATGCACCCAGTGCATGGGGTGCTGAGAGCGCAGAGCTCAGTGTCACCTATGGCTGGGTCTAAGCACACTCCCCAGAACTACTGTTCTCAGGGGTACATATCCCCTGTTGGAGTAAGGCAGTTTTGTGAGTCATGTAATGAACAAAACTAGTATGCAACACCAAAAATACTTCTGTTTCAGTTATCTTGCATTTTTCTCATGATTTACACCAAATTTCTTCATTTACAGCTCTTTAAAAACAAGACATGGGGCCCTGAACTTCAACTGTGCATTTAGAATGGCTGATAAGAGAGATAAGAATTTCCTTAAACTTCCAGAGACACATTAAAAGAAATAACTTCAACACTAGTATGCGCTTTTCAAATTTTGATTTATGAATAGAAACATAAGTCAATCAGAGTTCATTCTCAACTCCCATTCTCCATAACAAAAGCGCCTGGTCAGCCAAATGTACTTCTGGACTTCCCTTGACTAATTTAGGTTCAACCTCCATTTCAGACAGGGGTGAAGCAAAAGCTAATGGCAATTTTTATCAAATCTTATCACACATGAGAAATGTTATGTGATAATGAAATATTTCACACAGGTCTAAACCACCAATGGAGAGAGTTTCCTATGCTCAGAAGGAAAGAGAGCATGGGAAGGTACAGCCTCTCTAGAAGGACCGAAGGCTTCCAAATGAAAATCTGTACAATGCATCCACCAGATGAAGCAGAGGCATAGGGGTGTGCTTAACGTTGCATATGACCAATTTCAAATTATTCTGGAATAGAATATTTAAACTTATGGCTTTTCTGCATTAGCAACTCATGTTCAAAAGAGCATACCCATAAAAATGTGTTCTCCTTCATTTCTTCTTAAGCATAGCATATAATTTCAACTCATTTTATCCTCTAGTAGTTGCCCATGAGACTATTTTCATCCTGAAAGTAGTCAATTTTTGTCATGAACCCAAAAACTGATCTCAATGTATTATGTGATTGCAGTTCATTTGTCTAGGCTTTTGTTTCCACTGTAAAATTATAATGGTATGTGTGTATTTGTAGAGCATTAAGGTAATTCAGAAGTATTGCTTATACAGTCTCTGCATTGTTGCAGCAGATGGCACATAATTCATTTCTTATACTACAGTTTACATATTTTAACATCAGTGAGTCTACCAGAGCAGAGACAAATAACTGTGAAAACTGAAATAAAGATTAGAGATCATTAACTGTGGTAAAATAGGAGACTATCAAACTAATAAATATTTCAACATGGAAAACATTATTAAACAGATTAAGACCAGGGGACTTATTTCTCTATTTGGAAATCCACCTGAAGCCATCATACAATTAATGATCTAAATAATAAGTCTTCACATGGCTTTTTTATGATTTATGGAATTGTTAGCAAAAGGACAATTTTGGCATCAGATTTTGGGATCTGTAAGTTAAAAAGTAATAAACAGAAGAAAATTAAGAAATAGCCTGCAATATGCTGATAGTTAAATAGAATCTAGGAGGCCTAAGAAGAAAAAGTCTGCACTGCTTTCAACTTCTAATCTAAGACTGACCTCCATGCAGAGCAAGAACCTTACTCCATTATTTTGGATTCATTATTTTTCAGCATTTGGAACCTTTCTAAACATAACAGATTTCAAATACACCCCTAAACTTAATGTGATAATAGAAATCTTATTGGAGGGAAATGCACAACTCAGCCCTTTGCTATTCACTAGCACCCTGCAAATTATGAACCTTTACATTAGTATTGCTTCTGTTGATTGGCTACTTGCATCTTAATCAATAAGTTAAAAAATATGTAATTTCTTGAAAACCAGTGCAGAAAACTGTCAAAATCTTCAGAAGAACAGAAATACACCCAAAGAAAAAGAAATTAAAATCCATAATACATTGATTTTGATTTCTGCACAGCTCTTTAAAGGAGACAATATCAAAGTCTTCATAGGGAAATAATTATGGTAAAACTTGGTGTATCTGAAAACCAGGAACCCTTTGCAGCTTCCCCTTCAGCTAAAACAAAAGGCACACCACTCTTAACTTTAATACACCCCATGCTCCCAGAAACTGAGAAGCTCAAGGTAATAAAGCACATTGGTAGCAACTACTAACAGAACTGTTGAGGTGATTTTTCAACACAGTTTGTTATACCAGCAAACTGTGAGTGCCTTCCATTAGATCCTAGGCACAAGCCAATATTACTGTAAAAATACTGTCAACATTTGTGATGATATTATGGCTCTCATAATAAATCAAATTTCATTTAAATCCTACTGCTTTATAATCATGGTATCCTGCAAAAATCTGCTTACTTTCCTCAGAAAAAATATTGCTCCAATTAAAATATACAGCACCAAATTAAACCTAGATATTGCCTTAGAAGCTGAAAGACTCAGGAGACAAAGTTCTTTTTTTAAATTTAGGAACTTCTGGTATTTCAATTCCACTTTTTCAAGTTTGCAATACCATAGCATGAACTTTGCTAACATCACTGGTTTGCTACAGGGCTAGAATTGGTAATAAAAATAAAAATAAAAACCAAAGAATCAGTAATGATTTGTCCAGCAATACAGATTTGTATATGTTATAATCACATTAAATAGCATTTTAAAAACAACTTCATATATTTCAGGCTACACTTAGCTTGTAGATTAAAACCAAGTGCTGCACTCTGTGCAGCACTAATACTAAAATTAAAATTAACTGCATTAGTTCAGAAATTGCTTAGAAAGCATCTTTAAAAAGAATATTGTTTTATAAGCTGCAACTTTTGCAAAGGAGTCCTGGAGTGGCTGGAGCCCTGACTGCAAATTCCAGCCTACTGCTACCTCAGAACAGGAAACACAAGCATGCACAGTGCATGTCTGAAACCTTTTGATGCACAGAGAGCACTTCCTTTAAAAGGGTGTTTAGTTCACAGGCAAAAGGAAGTGCTTCAAAAGACAGGAAAAATAAGAATTAAATTAGGTATGAATCCTCATACTAGTGTGGGAAAAAAATTTCTTTCTGTTCACATATAGTAAGCACTGAAAAAAAAGTGACATTATCAGGTTTTATTAATGACACCAACCACAAATTGGAGAAAAGAAAACTTAAATACTGGCCAAATAATTTTTAATTCACTGTTTTAAATTTATTGTTATCTTGAGAAGATAACACAGAGAATTCCAGTTCCAGCAAAATCTAAATTTATGTCTTATAGTTATATCTTACTTTTCACAGCTTTAATGGATTTGTCAAGTGTTTTGGGAATTCTGAAAACCTGGGCATCAAGCGGCAAAAATTCTGAAAGGTGCTTTTCCATGGTTTGTCTGTTTGCTCACAAAAACACAAGAAGTGTTGGAAAGTGGTAATTTCAGACTTGTGCTGTTTTTAAAAAATAGACCAACACCTCTAATTTTTGTTCTCAGACTGAGATTGTCATTTGCATTTTACTTAATTGTGGCATTACATCTGCAACAGGCTTCATGTTATAAAGTGATTTACTAAAGAGAAAGGCCAGCACACCCTAAAATGTGTCACTTCTCCTCACACCAAGCAATATGGAAGGCAACCTAACAATTATAAAAGCCAGCAGTCTTAGAACCACAAACACAGAGGGGAAAGTCATACCTCTCTTTTGCACTTCCTCTTTTTGATGTGTCAAATCTTGCCCTGGAAACCAGTTTCACATCCTTCCCTGTGAAACTGCTCTGCCCAGTAAATGTGAATGAAGAATGCTGAATATGAACTATGTATTAGATGAGCAGCAGCAGCCTTCTTGACTAAGGAAAGTTTGCTGTTAAATAACTTTCCTGAAAGGACCAGGCAAATCCTGAGCTCTGCTATTACTAGGAAACAAAAAAATCTTTAAATTTTTCAGATGAGCCTTTTCACTGCCCAGAAGCTTTACTAACTGTAGCAATTCAAATGATTGCTTTGCTCCAACTAACACACAACACATCAACACTGGCAAAGTCCCACCTCCAGAGACAATTCTGGGAACAGCTGTGGTAAGCAAAGTGGGCCAGCTGGGCTTTGTGTGGAAAGCAGACAGATCCGTGTAAAGGAGGAGGAAGAGGAGGAGGAGGAACAGCTGACAACCGAATGTGTTTCTAACCATAGCATCGGGGTGGTGCTACAAAGTCCTTTCATGTGGCCCAGCAAGGCAGCTCCTCCTTCCTGTGCACATGAAAAGTTTGGAACACTCGAACTCAATCCTCTCAGCTCCCAGCATAAAAAGCTGAAATAATGCAGGTTTTAAACCACCAGAATGGTTAAAATTTACCAAGAAAAATTGTACCACTTACAGTCTGATTACAGTCTGAAAGTGGAGGTAAGAAAGCTGGAACACTATTTTTTTCCTGTGCGAATAACAGGAGTGCCTCATACAGCTTCCAGTGAAAGCGCTGGGAGAACCCCCAGCGGCCTGAAATGGCACAGGAAGGAGCACTTTTCGGACAGCCACGCTGCAGGTGGTGAAATGTGAAGTGCAAAGAAGCAGAAAACAGAATAATCCAGTGCATCAAAAATAGAGGCACGTGTAGCACATGGAGTGAAACTAGTCATGGATTCAACCAGCACAGCATCATGTACACAGAGCCTGACAGCATTTTAATGTAGATAAAGAATACAAAACCTGTGTTAATTTTAAATATTTAGTGGAATCGTAACTAGAGAGAAACTTCTTGTTCTTGAGATCAGTTCTCACCTGTAGTCTTTTGTCCTTTTGATTTCAAATTCTAGCTTTGGCAACCTTTGAAAATTTTAGTCTTAGGCTATCTTAGCAATATATGTACATTATAACATTCACTGGCAATTCTTATCCAGCAAAATCAGCCCTCAGATGATACTGTGAAAATCAGACAACCATGCAAAACAACAGAACAGCTAAGACTGAGGGGCCAACGCTCATCTCCGGCTTTTGTAATTCTGTACAAAACCCCCCTTTCATACAAACAGCTCCACAATAGGGTTACATTCAGACCTGGACATTGCAGCCAGAAATCATGTTAGTGCTGTGGTGTTACTTTACAGATACTGCATCTTTCATCTGTCCTCTGGTACACGGAACACACACTAAAAATAGAATTAGAACATATTTTTCATGCTTCAGTGGCATTTATTGCAACTCAGGGAAACTAGTATCTAAAACAACTCATTTTTCTAAAACACAACAAAGTATTTGTGCCATATTTATAATTAATACATATTGCTTAATAGCTAAACGTCTGTTCCAAAAATTACATCACCCAAGAGACGACACTTTAGTTGAGAGGAACAGAACAAAGTACAGCAGGTGAGCAACACTGCCAGTTCTAGGAATTGATCTGTAGCCTGAGTTCTCATTTATTTTTATGATTTGGGGTTTTCTTATTCATTAGGTACATTATCTAAAGCTTTTCAAAATTTTACCCTGAAATTGCATTTTAGGAACTATTCTGTTAAATGGAAACAAGGACTCTTCCAAAACTCTTTGACAGCAAAAGCTTTAACATTTTCGATACTTCTTAAATACTATTAAATTCACAGCAAAACCAAGTTTCAAACAGGGCAAGACACTGTATTAAAAGAACAGGGCAATTCTACTGATCTAGAAAAGCAAAAATTGTGCCAATAGAATGCCTATGCTTATTATTTCTTTAACAGATCTTCAGGGAGAATCTTTCAGACTGCCAAATCAGAATACAACCAGCACCCACAAGAACTGGCACGGGAGGAAAAGTAATGCAGTTAATGAATGCAGTTAATGTAATACAGAGGCATCCAAGCTCAGAATGTGTTTTTAATGCTTTGCACAAGTATGAAGAAGAAAAATATTGTATGATTGGAAACACCTGATAATAACCTCTCTCAGAAGACAGCATAATTTGTGACTTTTTTGGTCTTTCTTTTTTATTTTTTTTACAGTTGGCAGTTTAGGGAAAGAAGGAAACAAAGACCTAATCCTCAAAGAACTCTTCTTTAAATGTTGAATTGCAGAAGTTAGGAAATATATAATTCACTGTAAACAGTATATGCCTAGGCTTAGAAATTGCTTAATATTTTCCATGACAAAGCTTTGCTTTCAATCCTTTTTAACTTTGCCAGTCTTTGCTTCAGGTTGTTGGGTTTTGTTTCTTCCTTTTTTCTTTTAAGAGATTTAATCAAAACCAACTCAAGTCATTTTGAGACTGCATTGGAAAACTTATTTTTCTGGCCACTGTTAAACATCCTCTCATGCCAAATTAAGCAGTTTTCAAGCACCAAATCAGAAATTTGTCAGATGGGTGAAGCTGTTTGGAAGTAACTCCTCTCAGCCCCATGAAGTGCTGCTCACTCCAAAGCAAAGTTCTGGGCAGTGAGCTGCTCAGAGTCACAAGGGAGAGGTTTGGTCTCAGGTGAGTCTGTTGTCACTGCCTCCATTGTCAGCACAGAGAGAGCAAAAGCACTTTTCCAGCCCCATTCCTCTGATCTGTGAGAACTTCAGGAGATGAACTTCAGCCCAGAAGTGCCAGTTTCTCTCCACTGCCCACGAGGGGAATCCAGGCAACTGCAGACACCCACACTGAAGGTGCTCAGTGCCCATTCCACAGAGCCTCACAGTTCTGCTTTGAGGATTTTATCAACCACTAAGGCACTCCAGACTAAGAAATATATAATCTCAGCAGATGCTTCCCTAGATGTGTTCCCATCAGTTAACCAACAAATGGCCACTGAAGAAGGACTACAGATCTTTCTCATCAGTACTTTACTCACATTCTCTCTACCTGTGAGAGAGGAAGGACTGTCACAATTCAAATCCTCACCTAAGATTTCCAGGGATCTCTCAAACACCTATCTCTTGCTTGAGTTTTCCATAAATTGGGAGCTCATTTGTGAGTCCCAGTTTACAATGTTGTTTGTTTTGGCACTCACTGTTATACAACTGTGGGGATGACTCACATCTTTAAGAGGTGTTTGTGCATGTACTATCTCAGCCCAGGGTCCTTTCTCTTACTCATATAACCTGTTTAATTACATTGAAGCATTGACTATAACCTTCCCACCTATGGATGAAGTTTACAAATTAATTAAGTTTTTGCAAAAATACCTTCAAGCCAAATATAAGCATTACGTTTCCCTGCAAGACAAAGTCATTAATATAAAAGCTAGTAATAGACTTAAGCTTCTATTTTTATTTTTTTTTTCCTTTTATACCATATCTTGTGAGGTCCCAGGAACAACAAAACCTCAAGTCTGAGGGAGTTAACTCACAGCAGTGTGAGAGGTCAAAGTCAAAAAGATAATGTCCACACACACTGTCTCTGGAAACTCACAGCACAGACCCCTTTACACAATCTCCCTTCCTTGAGGAAGGATTGTAAAAATTTACCTACTCTGGGACCACAGTCACAGATCTTTAGTCACCAACCACAATCATATCAGGTGGATGCTGCCAAGATCTACACATTGGTAAAAAATGCATTATAGAAGTTGTGACATGCACAAAAGACTGATATTTATACCATTTCTTGTAAATCTACACTGTTCAAGATCCCAGGTTAGGAACTGAGAGAGATCTCATTGCTTGCATCTTAGCCCTTTCAGTGGTTTTGTGGCTCAGGCAGATGAACCTGCAAGTCCTACCTCCTTCACATGATCCACTAAGTCTCTCTCATTGTCCTCTTCTCTCCTTATCCATCAACCTATCTAACTTGGCAATTTCTGGCTAAGTCCGTGCTAGCACAAGTAGCAGACAGAAGCTCTGTCACTGTAGCTGATCAGTGCTTCACACTATTGTCCTGGTAAAGTACTTGAAGAAACTGTTAAACTAACAATTGAAAGAAATAACAGCTAAAAACTTAATTTCAGGACAACTCACTTTTCACATATTGTGTAACAAAAGGCATTTGCATCTGTAACTTAAAAATCCAGTTCTGTAAATAGTGAAAAGGATTCTAGGTTGAGATGGTACACATCTTTTAGAATCATCCCTACTGAATTATAATCATATTTGATGAATGCCAGAACAAAGTATTTACATTTTAAAATTACTGTTATTTAAACCTCGTAAACATGCTCCCAGCACAAGTAAAATGGGGAAGAAAGACAAAGCAGTTTGCTATTTCAGGTTGACATCAATCACTTGACCATGTACAGTGTAAAAAGCAAAAACTATTAATCACTACAAGTTTCAGGATAAACAGTCCTTCCTTTATATATACTGTGAACTACTCTATCATAGATAGATAGACAGATAGACAGAGATGCTGGCTACCTAACTATAGTTAAAATAGACTGAAGAATCTTAACATTCTAATAATTTTTTTTTAAACACAGCTGTGCTGGTTTTGGGTGAGATAGAGTAAATTTTCTTTTTCTTTTTTTTCATTGCCATTTTAAACCCTATGGTCTGATCCAAAGGGAGCAGGGGTGCAGATTTTAACAGCTACACCTTTACATGGCTGCAACCATGAGTTACATGTCATAAAATCTGCTTATAGCAGGCACCACTGGAGGAGAAGCCTTACAAGAAGCAGGGCAAGTGCAGGAGTGACCCAACCTGAGCTGGCCTTGTTGCCAATAACACAACACAAACAACTTTTGCCTTATATGAAACTGTCCTTTTCTCAACCCACGAGCTGTTTCACTTTCACTCTTCCAGTTCTCTCTCCAAGCCTGCTGGTGAGGAAGTGACAGTGAGCGGTGTTTAGCTCCTGCTGGGATTACCCCATGAGAACAGCTCAGGGCACACCAGTGACTGCGGGGCTCGTGGGGAACAGAGCAGTTCCCATCAGCCTCACTGGCGGCGGACTGAAGCAATGACACCGTGACAGAGGCTGGCAGCATTGCAGGAAGAAAAAGGGCATTATCATGGCTTAAGCAGCTGAATGCTTGCCTGTGAAACTGAATTCCATACCTGCTTCTTCCTACCCCACAGCTGCTGTGTGATGCTAGCCCAGTCATATAAACTGGGATTTCAGAGGGGCTTGTTGACCATGCAGTTATTAAGATTCTGAGTTTTTGAAGGAAAAAAAAATACCCCACTGAAACATAAACTGTGATTTTGAAAAACAGATCCCTCATTTTAAATGTACTTGGTAACAAACCAAATGCCTTCAGAGACAAGAAAATTTCTAATATTTTACCTAAGCAATTCACTTCTATAATCCTACTGTACCTTGGTAGGACTTAGAACTTGAATAGTCTCTGATTCAGCATCTGCAGTCTCCCACCTGCAAAATAGCTAAGCATCTACAGAACAATCAGCATGCCTGATTCATACCTCAAAAAGACAGGTATTTCCATTTTTCATTCAACTTTTATACACAAATGAATAGTAAAGAAGCAGCATTTTAAACTTCTCAAAGAGTACTTGAATAAGCCACATTTGTCTCCTTAGTTTTCTGTTCACAGATGTAGACAAATGAAGATTCCAGAGGTTGCTCATTTCTTGCTTTAAATCAGAACACTGAAAAAAACCACTTATCAGTCACAGATGATCTGAAGACATCTATTCAATAATTTTCCCTGTTTATATACTCTCAGTATATTAGAAATTTTAATATAGATGTCAGACTGACATAATGAGTAACTGTCGTAACTGTTTCACATCACACATACTTTTCACTATGCCGAGTCATTAAGAATAACACTTTTTCCTAATTTTTTTAGCAAGCCAAAGAACCTACTAATTCTACAGGACATTTTTCTGCCCTATTTAGTATCAGAGAAGAAAAGAAACAGCAGAGTAAATTAAAAGCAGGCAGTTCACACTTGCCTGCTGCACCAGCAGTGTGCCAAGGCTCACACCAAACCATTTCCACTGCAGTGCTCCAGAGTGGAGCCAGCCCCAGAGAGCACAGAGAAAAAACACCCCAAGCCTGAACCGAATCTGAACCTTGCCTGCAACTGGAGCGGAAGGTGGGTATGTGGAATGAGAAAGGTGAACTTTATTTAACTTCTCCTGCACCTCTGCACTTCCTACACTGGGTCAACAAAGGCAATCAAAGGGAATGAAGTACAGGAAAAAAAAAGTTGCATAACTGGATAACCTGGCCTAAGTGAAATTAAAGAGAGGATGAAATTCAACAAGGAACATTGTCCCTTTCTCCCCAGCTGCAGTCAAATAAATTTTTAGGCCAAGGAGGTTAAATAAGCTTCAACCTCTTAGACATTTATCCAAACTAAACCATTTGAGAATCACTCATCATTTAATGTTGAATACCTTGGCTGGGGAACATAAAAAACCTGCTAAATCTGCACATCTCCCACAGGTCACACAGACTGGCCAACAACATATATTTTAAAAAAATTGGAGAAGTAAAATTATGCTGATCTTTATCTTATTATCAAAGAAATATAGTAAGAAGAAAAGAAGTCAAAATACAAGGAACTAAAATAGAAAAAATATTTCAGTACACTAAAGCTCGTAAGTCTGGGTTAAACTAAGACCTTATTCCTTTCTTTATTTAAATATATAGCAAATAAAAAAAGTGATACTTTCTTAGTCCAAATATCTTATTTTTTCCCAAATATGTTTTTTAAAATCAAATCAAGAGATGTCTCCATCATTAGC
Source organism: Zonotrichia leucophrys gambelii (assembly GCF_028769735.1). Taxonomy (NCBI): domain Eukaryota; kingdom Metazoa; phylum Chordata; class Aves; order Passeriformes; family Passerellidae; genus Zonotrichia; species Zonotrichia leucophrys. Next base: position 16,304,880 of record NC_088169.1, on the reverse strand, counting down.
AATGGGAATTTTTATGTACTAAACTGAGGTATCCCATCTCATAACTATATCATGGATTTCCTCTTTATGTTGATGGACTCCCATACTGTCATTTAGTACCCACATAAAGTAAGTTATGCACAGAAAAAAATCTATTGAGGAAAGGCAGTATTATTAAAGTGCAAATGGAGATAAAGTTTACATGAAGCCTCTGTGAGCCAAGAGACTTGCACTCACATACAGAGACTGAGTCCTTGATACAACACTCCGGATGCTGGGCAGATGTGGATCCTCTCTGCTATTTTTATCTTTCCTGTACACAGTACAAGCTTTACGTGCCAGTCTAAAAGACTGCATGTGCTACTGAAAAAATCCTGATGTACCACTCAATACTGTAATTTAAAAAATCGGAAGCTTCCATTAAAAAATGAGAGAAATCAATTTCAAGACACTATGTAGAGATCAATAAAATCTAGAATTTTAGTAGAAGCTGGTCTTTCTAGAGACATAGCCATTATCTACTTAGTCTTTAACTATTCTATAAATACAGCACATATATAATTCTATAAATTCCAGCATGTAGACAGAGAACATTAAGCACAAACACAGACTGTTATCACAGGGGAACCTATTCCCTAAGATCTTCATAGAATCAGAGGAATATTAGTACTTCCAAATAGTGATTCAGACAAAATGAATCACATGAAATTGTAATTTTGCAACAAACCTCCAAACATGGTCTCCAGCATTTTCCACCTAAAAACATAGAATGGTTTACGTTGGAAGGGACCTTAAAGGTCATCTAGTTTCAACCCCTCTGACATGGGCAGAGACACCTCCACTAGTCCAGGTTCCTCAAGGCCCCATCCAACCTGACCCTGAACGCTTCCAGGGATGGGGCACCCACAGCTTCTCTGGGCAGCCTGTGCCAAAGCCCTGCCATCCTCACAGTAAAGAATTGCTTCATATATCAAATCTAAAGCTGTCCCATTTTAGGTTGAAGCCATTCCCTCTTGGCCTATCTGCAAGCTTGTGTAAAAGGCCCCTCTCCAGCTCTCTTCAGGCACTGCAAGGTGCCATAAGGTCTCCCCAGAGCCTTCTCTTCTACAGGCTAAACAGCCCCAACCCTCTCAACCCTCTGTGTTCCTGGGACAGGTGCTCCAGCCCTCTGATCACCTTCACAGCCTCCTCTGGACTCATTTCAACAGGTGCACATCTCTCCTACACTGGGGCCCACAGACCTGCAGGGATTCTCATCAGAATCCCCTCCTTTTCCCTGCTGGCCATACTGCTTTGGGTGCAGTTGGCTCTCTGAGGTGCTGGCCCGTGTCAAGTTTCTCTTCCACCAACATCCCCAGACTAACCTGTACCTTGTCATGGTAAGAGGATATAAGAAAGTTTAGATTTAAGATGCTAAATTCTGAATATTCATCTTTAAAATTGTCCAAAATACCCAAAATTACAGAAGTTAACACATTATTCTTCTCTTAATTTATATTATACCATCACAGAGGCACTACTGCAAAACTAGGAATCTGAAGAGGCATTAAAGGGTAAAAAATTTTTTAAATAGTCAAGCATTTTTTTTTTACTTGATCACAAGCCAGAAAGTCAAGACAGTTTCTGGTTTTCCCAAAACAATATGAAGACTTACCTAGTTTTGTTACTATAATAAGCAAAAAGCTAAGTTTATCAGTTTCCCAATTTAATTATCATGAAATCAAGAAATCCACCTCAACCATATTCAGACTTCATTCTGGTTTGAATACTTTCTCCAGGTGACAACATCCCATAACTTGTTAGTTATCTTAAGCCCCATAAACAGCAGTAGGAAAACACAAGCACAGTGCCTGGCTTTGAGCTTGGTAATCATGTCCTCTTTTCAAACTGGGTTTAAAAAGACTGAAGCATACCAAACATCCACTGGCAAAGAAAATATCTGAAACACGTATCTCAGCTGCAGAGAAGGCAGAGGTGATGCTGATAAAAGCTGACAGTTACTGTGTGAAACAGGATTGTGCACACAGAAGCTCTGCTAAGTAAGGCAGCCCAGAACCAAACTGTAACACAATTGTAAACATTAGCTTTTCTCCTGCAAATTTTTATTATCTGCTAAGATTAGCACAACAGCAATGACTGGTCTAGCACTGTTATAGAGCAACACAGAGACAGAATAAAGCCTTGCACTGTTTTCATTTACCAGTTCCCAATCTCAGTTTCACATTGTCACTCTCCAATCAAAGGCAAAACTAACAACGAATGTCTCCCTCAACACACAAATTAGCAGAAAGAAATTTCTTTCTTCAGCTTCTGTGAGTGAAAGGCAGCAACAATAGAGTTAATGCCGCTAATCTTCAGCTGAGGGAAATTGTTATGGGCAGATATTTTTCCGCAATAGAAAAAACCTGCAGCTTTTCTCTGACTAAGGCAATGACAGATACTTGATTCAACCCAATTTCTTGTGGCTGATCTAGCTACTAAATAGTTGTAAAAAATTTAAAGGGAAGGAGGGAGAAAGGACAGCAACCAAGTGGCAAATAATTCACTACCCCGAGTTTAAAAAAGTAACTTCCCTGTTATTTTCCCCATAATCAGTTTCATAGAATCTACCACTGCTTTTTGACATGCTTGGAGGCATCAAAGTACCACTATTCATGGAAAGCACTGCCAGCACCAGTAGGAAACTGAAGAATTTTAGAGAAAGCTCCTTATCATGCTGATTTACATGGAAGGTTGTTTGTTTTCCAGAACTAGCGTATTTTTGGCATACACTTCAAAAGGTTTAGAAATCATGTGGTAAACATCTATCATGTGATAAACAGTTTTCAAATTGTTGAGAGGCCCTCAACCACCCCTGGTTGTGCTACAGCTCTGTGCATGAAGGGCTGTTTTACTGAACAGAATAAAATCCCACAAAATGCAAAGAATCCAGACACATTTCCCTCCATAACATGGTGCAAAATAAAAAACGATTATACTGAAGCAGGGTTAAAAAAGCACTTCAAGATTCTTCTCCTTGTGTTTTGCTTTAAAGAGATAGATATTGAAGACTTTTAAAACACAATTTAAGCATAAAAGCAGTATATACTAGAACAGACAGAGCTATAAGTTCTGCTGTGATCAACAGGAGTACTTCCCTTACTGCTGGATTTAGCTGTACCATCCCACATCAGCAGAAGGCTAGGGATGTAGTCCTAACAGTGTCATCACTGTTTCATTACATTTCAGATTTCTGCCTGTCATCAGAGCCCACTGCAGTTAAAGACAGACTGTGCTAACCAAGGCTGGTACCATTTACCTTCAATGTAATAAAAGCTGGGGTACACATTTTAAAGTCGTGAATCCCATTGGGCTTTGCGCTCCAAGACATAACAGCTGCTGAACTACTTAGACAAAATTTTAAATGCTCTGAAGTGTTACCAAAGAATAGCTGAGAAGTTTCAATTCCACCACCTTGAACACACAGCAGAATCATTGACCGGATCAGGCTGAGTACTACGAAGGATAAAAAAAGCATGAGTGGCTTTCCATGACACAGCAATCCAGTACTTGTGTCAGAATTCATGTCTTCTCTTTGCAGAGAACAGTGATGCAATTTTTGCTCCTGGCACATTTCTATAACCAGCCCGACCTCCCAGGGAAAGGTGAAGAGATGTGCAGCACTTCTGAAAGAAGACAGGTGGGGTGAAATCATACTGTGAGACACGTTTGACCCATCGGCTGCTCTCTGAATCCCCCTGACCTCAGCTGACACAGGAGCTAGGCTGTTTGTACCCAGCCTGTGCCAGGGGGCAGGACAAAGCAACAGCTGCAAGCCTCTCTTGGCTCAGCCTCAGGCACCCTTGCTGCTGTTCAAAGGTAGCCTGAGGCTAAAGCAATTCACAGCCCTCCTGAAGTGCATGGCAACCAGAGCCTACTGTGTTCACAGAGTTCAGCTGCAACGGGCAAACCACATTGAGGCCCTCCTAAGAAAGACCCTACACTCATCTCAGCTGCCAAATGTTAGCCACACAACACCCTTGCACTGCTCCTCCACATGCATGGAAGCAGGAGCATGCCTTGAGTATCTCCAGGACACAGGTTTGCAGCCAGAGTTTGAATTTGAGGCTTGTGATGCTGACAGAAGCTAGCTGGGCCATTGCATGTGACCTCCACACACAGCCCCACAGCGTCCCCCCTGCTGCAGTCCCTGATGGCAGTGAGGCTTATTCCTAGGACTGGAACACCAGGTGAGGATTGCAGGAGGAACTGTCTGAATGTAAATTAATGCACTCCAGAGATGGGGAGCCAAGATATTGAGGACTGACTTTGGAGCACACTGGCCTGCAGAAGGGTATCAAATGCTGGCAGAGACAGGGCTAGCTGGTCTCCTGGTGCTGCAAGCAGCTTCCAGGTGGAATTCCCTCCCAGCATGGAAGCCTGCAGCCTGAAGATGGGAAACACTGACTTTTTGACAGTGAGTGAAAACCACTAAGATCCAGTCACATGTGGAGATAAAATCCAAAAGCAGCCACATAGGTGCTTTGTTGCTTTGGAATGGTGAACTCTCCAAGGCTAAAGACTGTTGACCTGTACTTTTCTAGCCAAACCTGCTTATTATAAGCCTTTAGACATAAACTGTTGACCAAATCTCAGCTAGTGGACCTAGCCACACCTAAACTCTGAGTTTAGAAAGTAAGGGGGTCCCATTGAAGCTCATAACTGGAGAGACCATGACTCTATTGCACTATTATCTGTTTTAATAGATTATAGTTATTTACTTATTGTATTACAGCCTAATTACAGCAGTATTTAGACAATAAATTAGCAATAAATCAAATAATAATCATGCACATAATCACTGTATCCTACTTCTTGTTCCTGGCCAAGAGCTGTTGACTACTCTGACGCAGGTCCATCTTGAGGAAACCAAAACATCTTGAGTTCTCAACTGGGTTTTGCACAAGTCCTTACAAGTCAGAAGATTTCTACCTCAAGGCAAACCAGGAACTTACCTTTACTAGCCTGTAAAGGCTACTTTTTAACTAGCATGTGCAAGTGTGTTTAATTACTTACCTTTTAACTATCATGTGCAAGCATAATTTAACAATTAAAAAAGCTTACACTGATAAAAAAGATTACACTGATAAAGGAAGAGCATGACTGCAGAACTTAATATGAGATACCACATATCTACCATAATCTGTTTTATGGAGGATGGAAATTAAAGCAATGTAATTAACCCACATAAGCAAACACTTCCTTTATTTTTGTTTAACCTAATTTTGAGACTGCAGGTCTAAGAGAAATTATTCTTACCTATGAAGAACATGCTACACACAGCACAGCAAGACTGAGCAAGCATGCAATCACTGCAAAGGATATGAGCGGCTGGGAGTCACTGAAAGTCAACTTGAAATGCAAAAGGCAGAACTGGAGATCTTCTTGCCAGCATCTCACAGTCAAATGGCACAGTAGATTCCTTCAGAGCAAATTAGGAACTACATGAAAAATACATTTGCATATACCTCTTAAAAAAATAAAGACCTTTAGAATTTGCAGACTGCTATGCATAGCCAGCACAGTTCTTTCCTCCTATCAGAGTAAAAAAAAAACTCTATCAGAAGAACATTTACTGATATGAAGAATTCCAGAAAATGCTGCCAGTTTTATTTTTTTAAAAATAAATTAAACAATATTAAAAACAAACCACCAAAACCCACTTTACTGCAGTGTTTCAAGAGCCATGTGACAAAAATTGGTCTTCAGAGCTAAAGCACTTCAGTTGTTCCTTTTTTTCAGAATAATCTTACATGTTCAAATTTTTGAAGTCACTTGTAATGGCTGTAATGGGTGTAAAAGCTTCTAAGTCTATTTAGTGAGACTCAATTTGACTTATAATCACACAAGGAAAAATATTACTTGCAGAATAAGTTAAAAAAACCCAGAAACATGCCATTTGTGTTGTGTATCATGCAGAATATGAGGTTTGAGAACATCTAAGGAAGATGAAGGTGCATGAATCACAGAAGCAATCAATCAATCATAGAAATTATTAACTAGGTTGGAAAAGACCTCTGAGATCATCAGTCCAACTGTGTCTTGTACTTCATCAAAAGCAGCAGGGCTGGCAAGTCAAGGGAGGGGACTCTCCCCATCTACTCTGCTTTTGTGAGACCCCACCAGAAGTGCTGCATCCAGCTCTGGAGTTTCCAGCGTTAAAAGGGTGAGAACCTGTTTGAGAGGTTCAAGAGGAGGACTGTGAAGATGATCAGAGGGCTGGAACACATCCCCCAGGAAGATGGGCTGAGAGGGTTGGGGCTGTTTTGCCTGGAGAAGAAAAGGCTCTGGGGAGAACCTTATAGCACCTTGCATTACCTAAAGGGGGCTTCAAGAGAACTGGAGAGGGACCTTTTACTGTAGTGATAGGGCAAGGGGGAATGGCTTCAAGATGAAAGAGGGCTGATTTAGATTACTGTGAGGATAATAACACATTGAAACAGATTACACAGAGAGGTTGTGGATATCCCATCCCTGGAAGTGTTCAAAGCCAGTCTGGACAGGGCTTTGAGCAACCTGGTTTAGTGAAAGGTATCTCTGCCCATGTCAGAGGGGTTAAAATGGAATGATCTTTCAGGTGTCTGCCAACCTCAACTGTTTTATGACAGTAACATATAGACCTGATGTTTGTTTCTGTCATTTAAAATTGGCCTCACACACTTGGATAAAAAAGGACTACAATAATGGTATATTAAAGGGATTTGTTACAAGAATATTTGGTTTGATGTCACTACACAGAGCTTTGCCGGAGACACCTGAAGTCACTCTAGATGTGCAGCACCACACAGAGATAAAAGATCAGGTCCCAACAGCTCTGCTGTTTTAGTGAAGCAGCACAATATCCAGCCCAGCCTCTCATCCACCACCTTCCTGTTCTAAAGATGGCTGGTTTGCTTCTCTTGGTACTTTTGTATTCTGTGGTATGTATGTCTCCTGAGATTTAATGCAAATATACCCCTAGCCATTGAGTTACCTTTGTGGGAAAAGAAAGGAAAGAAAAGATTTTAAGTGTTCCTCAGAAAAACAGCAAACCCTGCCTGCTGAAGTAAGCCTCAGAGCACTAACCCTTAACTCCACCACTGCTGCCTGTCACACCCAGGGGCAAAGATAAACTGCAGCAGCAAAGTATGATGAAGTTTGTTTAGAAGTGATTGCCCTCACCTGTCATTCCTGTCAGAGACTGTGCTCCCTGCAGCAGAATCAGCGAGGGAAGCTGTGCCTCCAGCTAAGCTACAGGGGTTACCATGCTGTATATTATCCTATAGCAGTGACAAGTGTTTACTGCACCTGATGCACTCAGCCCTCAGGCTGAAGATGCTGAAGCTTCCCTGCCAATTCTGGAGTGGGGACACTGGCCTTCTGAGGGCAGAGGGTTTCAGGGCAGGCAGCTGAGGAACAGGCAATGATTCCTCCAGCAAGTGCCAGAGCCTGAAAATTAGGATCCAGCAAATTTATTTCCTCCTTCCCCTTTCACAGTGTAACACAAAGCTAAAAAACACAAACACTAAAAAAAGTTTCATGGACAAGTAATCAGGGTTAAGAAATAAGGTACAGAAGTAAGGAGGATCTGTGTTTCAGTCTCTGTTTAGGCTCACTCCCAAGTCTTGGCTCTGGACGAAGACAAGCCTGCAGAGACAGGTATCACACCATGCATTTTGGGGCTGCCTTATCACACAGGATAATGATTAGAGAAGTTCATATACAGCAAAACAGCAGAAACAGACTTCAAAATATTCCCCTATACTCACAAATTACCTGACAGTTTCCTGGATTGTCAACAGCAGAAACAGACTTCAAAATATTCCCCTATACTCACAAATTACCTGACAGTTTCCTGGATTGTCAGAGGAACACTCACTTATCTCAGGTCAGCAATTAGCTCTCTTCCTCAGTACACCACTTGCTCTCTAGCCTGTCTTCCTTTCAGCTGATTTTCATCCTGCTGACTGTATAATTTCTAAATGCTGTGGTCAAATGGTCAAAGAAATATTCCAGGCCTCAAAACAGATTGCTGCACATCCCTCATGAGGGAAAAGTATGATCAGCTACAGAGAAAGGATTTCATAAACCAAAATGGGAACACCCAAAACCTGTATAACTGTACTTTGTACACCCCTTCCCTTAACACTGTAGCCAAACCCTATTGCCTGGCACTGCAGGCACTAAGATTTGATAGTTTTGAGCAGACAAGGAAAAGCTACATTTTTTCTATCTAATATCATCCTTTCAGAGGTACAGGTCAGACATTTGACTTTGACATCATGTTTGCTTTCTTAGTACGTTCAGAACATGAAGATCCTTTGCAGCTATTAATCACTCTTCCTGTAACATCACTATATCCAAGTCACACTCACCTTTCCACTGCGTCTCTCAAGTTGTTTATGAATGCACTACAGTACCTATGGTTTGATTTTCTTCATGGGATAATTCTGAAGAATTGTAAAAATTCTCAATTAGCTCCTAGGCTCACTGTTCCTAGGGAAAATTACTTTTATTCTTTTATTTTCTGCAAAAAAAAGCCTCACACTACTTGCCAGTTTTAGTTTAAAAATATTACCTTCTTTTCTTCCCAGAGATACAGTCAATATGTGCAGGCATCCTTGTTGCTCCTCTATTAGGTAGATATCATTGCCCATTTTTGGAAAATATAAATTACTTTGCTGACAGCCTGTTTCTAGCCCACACTGAGCAAAGAAATCTTATTTCTTTCTTTTACCAAGTTTTTAACTCATGACTTTTAAGTTTGCTTTCACAAGTGCTGTAGTTCTCCTTCAGCAAAGCAAAACCTTAGAAAGCTGAGTGATTTCTTAAGATCAGAACCTGCATTACCTGCAGGTCTGCAATACCTAACTAAAGGCGTAAGCCATGCTTCCATTCACTATAAAATTTCAAATTATGGCAAGTCAGTAATGACTACACTCAAGGTAAAAAACACATATACTCTGATTAAAAAATTTAAGTGGATTTGCAGCTCTTTTCTCAGTGTTCTACTGAAAAATCATCTACCAAAAAACCTGCCTGCAGACAGGAACGAGGCTTCTGTAGAAGTTTTTTGTTGTACTCTGTCCTTTTGGTGTTTGTCACAACAAACACCAAAGTTTGGTGATTTTGTCACAAAAGGTACTTATAGATTCATACTAAATAAGGTGAATAAACTGCTTTGGAGGGGGCGGTCTAATGGCTGAGTGAAAGCTAAAATTTCAGGCACAGTCAGGGAAAAAGGCTAATAGGTAACATTTTTAACAAAGAGCCGTCAATACTACTCACAATGAGATGATCTTTTGGTCTTTGCTGCTCAGTCATTAAGCATTAGTAGATGGTTAAGGTTCCATTACTAAACCAAGGGAAGGCAACAGGCCAGCACCTCTCAGAGACCCCACCACTCGTTACAAAGCAAGAGGAATTGCTTTTCAAGGTTCTACCCTTCAATTAGAGAAAGTAAAAATACACTGTAAGAGATATCTTCAGTGTGGGAAACACCTGCTTAATATCTTACCCAGGAAGCAATAAAACTTCTTTAGATTGTTTTCTTTTTAAAGTAAACACATGGGAACTTCCTAACACAAAGTTCATCATGAGCCACAGAAGCATTCACATTAACACTTATTCTTACCAGTGTTCCTCTTAAGAACTGAATAGATGTCAGCAATCCCAGGCATACATTACTAAGAAGTTAAACTAAAAAGTTGTTCCCATGGCTGATATCAAATTGTTGCTACTGGAAAAAAATCCATAAAAAGTCTATTTTTAACAGTCACCTTTGGAACAATTCCAGATTATGGATTATTCAATTACTTTTTAATTGAAAAAAAAACCCTGGATATAAGAGTGTTGAAGGTGTATCCAGTAACAGGCACCTTACTATTACAAAGTGGTATTAATCAGGGATAAAAGGATCCTGGTCGAACAAGATGACTTGAATCAAAATTCTGCGAAGTTAGGGCACACTCCTAGAGAAGAAGCACTCACTTCAGAATGCAGTAACTTAAGAACCCCTTTCAAATAGCTGTTTCAGACTCCCAGTACAACGTACAGCAGGTGTGTGTCTAATACATTAATAGCACTATTAGCAGAAACAGAGGAATAATTTTGCGTTGATGAGTACATTATTCTTACCTTCACAGTGGCTATAAAAGAAATTGCTAGGTTGTGTTTGTGTACTAAGATGCACAAAGAATGTTTTACACTCTGGTCAACAATTACATACTGGTCAACCTTGCTAGCAGAGACATAAAAAAACTCTGACTGGGGAAAAATACTGACAAAAAGGATTTGAGGTTCCTCAATATTTGCGTGACTTATTGGGATGAAATTGACTCAATCACATGAGAATTTAAAATACGGCTAAAGTTTTAGGAAATATTCTTTAACACATCTCAAGAGGAAAACAAAGTTCTTATGAAAGATGAACTGTGAAAGATACGCTTAAAGAGTACTTTCCATCTTTGGAGTTTGTAAATTTCCAACATTTCCTTATGCTGGCTCATACAGATAGGAGATAAAAGTTTGTCTGCAGGCCAGCAAAATGTCCACATACTCACCTTGATTAGTTTATAATGCCTATTGGCTCAGAAGCTTCCAAGGAGTGCTCAAAAAGCTCACAGTTCTCTGCCATAGTGCCAAACTAGCCAGGTGTTTTTGAGCGGATAAGGGACAGCAGCTTTCTTTTGAACTGACAGACACCTGTCACCAGCTGGAACCTGAACAGTGTGGGCAATACCCACAAGTATTCCTCAGGGCCCTTGTTCAGAGCAATACAGAATAATACACTTTTTTCACATACAATTTCACTGTCCAGTCTGGAGTGAGTGCAGTGAACATGAAGCCTGTGGCCAGGCCAGATCAGAGGCTGGTGGTGTGTCTTTGTCCTGTGTCTCACTCTAAGCTCCCCATCAGGCCGGAAGAGGCTTCTTAGCAAACCAACCCAGCAGGAGCTCGGCTATTCCTTAAGGCTCGGTTGGTACTGCAGGACCCACAGTCCTGCTGGGACAACGCACCGTGGCGACTGAAGGAGCTGCTGTAAGAGCCTCAACTTTTTTCTCACCTTCTCCTGCTCCCTGTGCTGGCCGCATTACACGAGGATCCCTTCGCACCCATCTCGCTGGCCCCACACCCCCTGCCCAGAGCCCCGCTCTCCCTGTTCCCCGGCACCACCTTCACCGAGGGCTCCCGTCCCGGCCGGCCGTGTCCCCGCACGACCCGGGAGGCGGCGCGGGGCAGGCTCCAGCCCGAGCCCCCGCCCCGCGTCCCGCCTCAGCCCAGCCCGCTCACCCGCGTCGTAGAAGGCGTCCAGCACCGCCGTCTCACCGAAGTCCAGCTCGCCGAAGTTGACGGTGCTGAGCTGGGCTCCCTCGGCCTCGCAGGCCCGCAGCAGGCACTGCCGTGCCCCGGCCTCGGGGCTCCGCGCCCCGGCGCCCGCCTTGGGCGGGTCGTTCAGCACGTACACGGCCCGCAGGCAGCGCGGCCGCGGGGCTGCCGAGCCCACCTCCGCCGCCTCCACCTCCGCCGGGCCCCCGGCCGCCAGCTCCGGCTCCGCGCCGGGGGGCGCCGGCTCCGCGGCCGCGCTGCCGCTCACGGGGCTCTCCATAGCGGCGTCGAGGGCTGAGGGGAGCGGGGGCTGCCGGCAGGTGCTCAGGCGGGCCCGCGTCCCATCGCGAGCAGCCGGGCAAACCCCGGCGAGGCGGCTCCCTCCCTCCCTCCTCGTGCCGGCCCCTCTGCCCGCGCTTCTCTCCGCTCCCGGGCGGGCGGGCACGGAGACGGGACGAGGCGAGTTCAGGGCGGCCGGCACGGAGCGGGGCTCGGCTCAGCTGGGCACCGCCCTCCCCGACCGAGAGCCCCGGGCAGCCCAGCGCGGAGTCCGGCTCCACCCCGCCGTGCCTTCCCGGGACAATGCGCCCGCTCCCGTCCGCGACCTCGGCGACTGTGAGAGGGAGCGGCGCCGTCGGGCCGATCGCGCCCCGTTTATCTCCTGCCCTGCCCGCCCCTCGCCGGCAGCGCCCCCGCGCACCGCCCGCGGAGCGAAGGCAGCTGCTGCCCGTTTGTCTTCCCTCTGCTCCATCGCAACTTCTCCCCTGCTGAATCCTCCATCCAGTTGTTCACACGACTTTTCACCACATTTAGAGTGTGTCGAAATTTGGGTAATAGTTCATCCTTAACTTCCTTCTCTTTTCTTAATCATTTCCCACGATCATGTCAAAATCAGCTTCTCGTAACTCTGTGGCAATTCCTGGCTTCTTTATAAGAACAAAATTATTTTTTCTTTTCTAACATGTTTTTCTTATTAGCTACACTGGTGATAGCAGCCTGGGGTTCGGCACTGCTACTGGTCCAGGCGCTGGTGCATGTGCCTGGATAATTTAATATCTCAGCCTTGTACCCCAGCTGTCAAAAGTCACCCTACGTAGACCACAACCAACTGGTGATCAAGGGAACAGTGGAAAAGCACAGTCCTCCTGCAAATTTGTGTTTGAAGTAGTAAACGTCTCTGGAAAGTTTTTCATTTTATTTTCCACTCATGGTGACAGATGAGGTTTTAGACAAAGAGTGTCTTCACCTTTTGCTGCAGAGTGGCTATCAGAGACCATGATTTTACCCCATGCTATAATCATGGAAATGGAGAACTGTTGAGGTTGGAAAAGACCTCTGACATCATGTATGTCAAACTGTTAACCCAGTACCACCATGTTAGCACTTAACCATATCCCTAAGTACCACACCCACACCTGAACACCTCCAGGGATGGTGACTCAACCACTACCCTGGGCAGCCTGTTACAATGCCTCACCATCCCTTCAATGAAGTTATACAACAAAAGCAACAATCAAAGGCTTACAGCATGGTATTTTCCTCTCAAGGTGTCTGTCAGTTTGGGATTAAAATAGATTTACTTATAAAATATGAGAAATGCATGGGCTTAAGTTCAATTGTAACTTGCTTATGATTTAGCACGAATAGGCCCTGCACAAAACACTATAGGTGAACTTGAAATGAGTTCCCTTTGTCAGCATGGCTGGCTCAGCAGCGGAGGAAACAGAGAAGGACCAGACACTTCCAGATGAGGTACCCAGTAACACAAAAGAGAGTCCCAAGGCTGCACCAAGCTGCAAGATAAGAGCAGTTAATGGCCTGTCCGTGTGGGCATGGATAAAGAATCCAGTGAGGCGCTGGAAGATCCTGGACCATAAATTTCTGTTGATCAAGAGGTGCACATAGGGCACATGAAGATCTTGTGCACAGACTGTGAAGGTGTGAGGGCACGGGGATTTCTGTATTCAGAGTCTCTGTCCAGCAGCTTAAGCAAAAATAAACCAAGTCTGCCCCAAACCCAGGGTCTGATCTCTGTGACACCCGGGATTGTCAATAAGAATTGCAATAGCCAGTATTTCTAAGAAACACTCAAACATGAGGATAGCATAGTGCTGTGCAGTATTCATGTTTGCTTAGTGGCTCATAAGGGTTTTAGAGAGAATCTAGGTAAATAATTTAACAGGCAAACCTATTTTTCATTTTGGAAAGTTTGGGGCAAATAAACCTTTGAATTTGGTTCACAGGTTGGGGATGTGTATGTACTTTTTTTGACAGAAGCACTAGAATATGAGACTTTGGAGGAATGACATGGCCATCAGAGATCCCCCCCATTCCTGGAAGCTTTTCTCTTTAGGCAAGAGTGAGCTATTGTATGACACACCAGGTCTATTAGCCTTGATCCAGTAATGCACCACTTACCTGATATACCAGGAGAAAAATCGAAGTCTGCATTTAGAAGATAGTGTGCACATTGAGCCTTCCATCAATAAAAAGCACTAGCACATAAGTTTATGATCCTCCCCAATACCAATCCTACTTTGTACTTTTTGAATTATAAAAAAGTTTGTTTGAACAGCTGTTATTAAAAACTGGAAAGTACAGTGCTGTCAAAGTTAAGGGATTATTTGCACAGGAAAGCTTTTCTCTTCTTCAAGAACATTCTTGGGCTTTTAGCAACTAACATGCAAAAAAACCAAATTGCAATTAAATGTGTTTAGAACAATATATGCATGGTGTGGTGCCTTCTGTAATCTTGAAAATTGTTTTAGTGTCAATTTTCAACAAATAGGCTGGGATTGCTTGTGGGATGCCACTGAGGCATAGTAAATAAGCCTTTTGTGCCTTCCAAAGGTTATAAAAATTTAGGTTGTTCTAGGTCTAAGACATGTCTTCAGGTTTCATTTAGCAGTTTTTATCATTTGTTACTTCTTTAAATTACTTGTGGAGAGGTCTGTCTCTTGGTCTTGAAGCAGAGTGATAGTTTCTTAGTAGATATTTTACATGATGATAAATCAGAAAAGGGTATTTTCCCCTTTTCTTAATTTTATTTGTCTTTCAAATAATATCCTCACTATTCCTTGGACATGTTTCCTAACAATCTGTCATTGATTTTCAGTACTTTACCCTGGTGTGACTTGTTCTGAGTTTGTATGCCTTCTTTCAAGCTAGAAACAAGGACCATTTTTTAAATGAAGAAGCTTCATTTTACAGACTGTGACTGTCATGAGAAACTGTGGCTCAGTGCCTGACATTTCCAGTGAGCAACAGTATCTTCAGATCTAGCAAGTCACCTGAGTGAGAATAAATAGGAGATCAGACTTTGGGGTATTTGAACTTTTCCTGTGCAAATCAAAAAGTGTAAAATGTAAAAGAAAAAAAGCTGAATCATGCAATGCTTTTCCCTCTTTTTGGAAAAGTGTCCAAAATGAGGTTATAGAAAGAGCCACTCTGCCCCTGGAGTTGCCTATTTAAAAGTCCAGGGCAAAAGATAATATTCAGCTTCTATATCACTTTCCAAGATTTTCTGCCTTTACATAGAACCCAGCTTAAAAAAACCAAGCCCAGTTTTTGAAGTCAACATTTGCTCTTGTACAGAACTGCAAAGATGATGGTACAATTTTCTCAGTCAGCACTTTGCACCTGTCAAATCCACTTAGTGCAGAATATTAATTACCACTTCTGCAAAGAAATTAGATGTCCTTGAAACCACCTTTTTTTTTTTTTTCATTTTGCAAATCCCTGAGTAGCATAACTGAGCTAAGGGAAGTGATTCCTTCCTTTTTTTTTTTTTTTTTTCCCCAGGGCTAAAAACTTTCAGTTCAAACTGTAAAGGCATATAGATTTCAAACTGTAAATTTATATAAAGTTTGACTCCACAGGCAAATGTGCCACCTTTTCCCTAATGCATATACAGCTACAGCCTCCCCATTTTTTTTTTAAAGAAAGCACAGACTAGAACAATCATAAAGGTTAGTCTGCAATTTCATTGTTCTCTGACGTTCTCACCTATAAAGAGGCTCCTCCCATTTTATGCAGTGCAAGGGAAAGCCAAGCTCTCTTGGCTCAGGTAAGTAGCAAATAAACCAGAAGACATCTGGGTCCATGGGGATCCTGCAGATCTGAGCTGTTCCACAGAGGTGCAATCCCACCTGGCCACACCCTGCAGTGTTTGCTGAAGGATGCTCACCAGCACAGTGTCCTGAGCATCCATCACACCTGCTCAGAGGTGCCTGGGAGCCCATCCACAGGCCCTTGGCACTGACACCTCCCTTATGGACACAGACTTAGCCATGGGCACATCTCCCCTGCCCTTGTGTCCCAGGCAGAGAGCCACAGCTCAGGCAAGCAGCAGCATCCTGGACAAGCTTCCCCAAGGAGCTCTATCAGGGTGACAGCTGTCTTGCATGAACATTCATCCTAAAAGCCTGAATTCTGTACCCTAGATGTGAGATATTTTTTCCTGTATAGTGAATATCAGGCATTAGGGAAAATATTTGGATGTCAAGATTGTGTCCTGGCAAGCCACTGTACCAACTTTTCACAGGAAAATGCAAGTTGTGGTGTTTAAACTATTTCAAGCAAACATTTTGCGAATGGATATTTTGGTCTTACTGCTGCTAGTGTGCTACCCCATTTATTTTCATTCACAGTGAGCAGGTCTCCAGGTAACCCTACAGACACTGCTGTCACGTGATGACAAGGAAAAGAATTGATTTCTTTACTGAACAGGATTATTTTTTTCCTGAAGTATGATTCCAGAGAAAATATGTTTTAATTTTCAAAGTCATTATGTAGAAACCTTACTAGGTATTCGATAAAATTCTGTGAATTCTCCCTACAAATAATTCTCCCTAATAAATTTTGCTTGTATTTGTTCAAAAGTCAGATTAAAAATACTAACTCTGCATAAATGGAATCTAAGCAACAGGTATAATTCTTGAAGAAAAACTTAATGAAGATGACTTTAAAATGCTATAATTCTTTAAAAGTTGACTTGCAGCAACACACACTTCTTCTACAAGGGGGTAACTTGGATGTCTCAGAGTCATGTGAAGTTAAAACACCTTGGCCACCAGATCATCACTGGAGCTGGGCTCAAAGATCTCAGGGATTCCTCTTGCTTTTACTTCAGTGGGCAGTGTGACACCTCACAAGCTCATTTGTTCTGATGAAGAATGAAGGCAAAGAAAGTGGCTGCTGGGTCTAAGAATATAATCCCTAGCACAGCTTTCTGTTCAGACCTACTATTTTGCACAGAGAAGCATCTTTATTGTACAGAACATCTGCTCCTCAGCACCCCTTGCCAATGAAGGACAGAGTGACATCCTGTGTGACACACAAAGTTAGCCAAAAGGGGATCTCTCTCCTTCTTTGCTCTCTTCCTGCCTTGGAGAATAACAACTATAGATAGATATGCCTTGTGGACTGACATGCACACAGTGATCAATTCAAAATTGGTTTTGACTCCAAATTCCTAATCTTTAGCTTTTGGGACATCTGGCATCCTAATCAGAAATTCTTCTTTTGGATTTTGACTAGTTACATGTCAAGACTTTGGGAGCAGGGGGGACTAAGGAATGCAAGGTAGCAGTGAAAAAAGTATATAGGTATTCTCAGTAGCTTCCATAAAATCAGATTTTCAATTAGATAATAAAATAAACCAAACCAACAGACCACCTGTAAATAACATAGCGAAGTGAAGGAATAAAACCTACTCAATCTTTCCTGAATCTCTTTCAAAGCAGAACTCACACTTTCTGTATGTCTGATAGTTGGCATTTCTTTCTATCAGACAGCTAGATCATATCAATGACACAAGACTTGGGCACATGCATTTATAAAATCTGGTTAAAAGCTTTATTCTGATTTAGGTGTCTATGGCTCTCTGTACTTTCTCACTCAGTTCATGAACTGAGGAGCAAACAGCCAGAAGTTAACTCAAGTTCTCTAAAATACAGCTTTTAACCAATTAATCAGAAGAAAACCCCTTCTCTCCAGTTTACAACACATTTCAAATAACTTCTAGTTTTTATATTTCAGATGGGAGAAAACCAAACCAGGCACCTATTCAGAAATACCTCCCTTGGACCCTGAAATTTCTGAACGCTTACTAAGATGACTAATGCCAGAGAAAACCTCAAGAAAACCTGGGGTAAAGGAAAACTTTCAATTTAGGAGGATGGAGTCTTCATCTGACCGTCTATAAAATTCTGAATATTTGTATTCAAGTACTAGATGTTCATAAATAACAATATAAGCCCTAGATTTCTCCACTCATACAGCATCTTGGCATGATGTTTTCTCCTCTGCAGTCCTCTCCAATTCAGCAGGTCCTGAGGGAGAGGGACCTGTGAATCTCTTTCCCTAGGGAATAAGAAGCAGCTGCTTACAAGCAGCAGCTTCAAAAGGTCTGGTTTAAAAATTTTGCATGGGCAGGAGATCAAATATTCCTACCAGGACTGATAAATTTTCTTGTTGTCAGCTTGATCAAGGTATCTTGACTTCTATATGTGCCATGGCTCAGTGTTTTTCATACCATTTTAAGAAAATATTGTCACTTTTAGCCGTTCTCAAGTTGTTTCTCACTGAAGAAACATTCATGGTAAAGACTACCTGAATATTATTTTTTATTCCAGTCAAACAGTTGTGTCTACTGATTAATGAAAACCCAAGAAAATTGTGTCTGTGGCAGGGAAGACAATCTGGTTACACTCCTATTGTAAAAACAATGGAGAAGACTAGAATATGTGGTTCATTTTTATTGACATTTAGGTGGTTTTTATATTGCTGTAGATCCCAGATAAATGAGGATACATGGGGCTTAGAAGTGCGGCAAAAGCAAAGCTCTCAGTGCTGTTTGAAAATATTTTAAATATTTATAATCACAAGGGTTTTGCTGTTACCAGTTGGGACTGGGAACAGCAAAGGAGTTCTGAAGAGCTGCTTTAAAGTGACAAATAAAAACCTTATCTGTTATGTTGATACTCACTTTTGTAATATGTGCTAGTGAAAGTTTCATATATTTAAGCAAGTATGGAAATTTAGTAAAATTTCAGTAAGAATTCTTTAGTTGCACCTGCATTTCTCCTTGTTAAGGCAGTCAAGAAATTGCAACATTATTAAATATGAGCTTGATATGTGAAGAGAGAAAATTACCAATGTCCAAAATAGGGGCTGGCTTTTTTTCTAATAAAGTACTATTAAGTAATTCACTTTCATGAAGTAGCAGTGTGAAAAGTCATGGGAGAAGCAGGCAGTAATATGTAGGAGCACAGCTGAAGTACCTAGCGAGACAGAGAGCAACATCAGCCTGTCTTGAAATTTCTGGCAACTATTTTCTCAGCTTGCATGATGCTCATGCTCTGAAGGTGTGAAGGCATTAGCATTGGGTCTGACTTGAATATTTGACCTTAGCTAGGTGGAGTTCTCAATACTTTTAATGGTGGAATCCAAATGTGTGTAACACTGAGCAGTGAGGTCCTGAAGCTCTCCTGGTTACACAGTGAGACCTGTGTGTGATGCCAGACACTTCTCTGCTTTGTCAACTTGCATTACATTTATTCTCTGCTAGAGCAGTGTCACATGCTTGAGACTATTAAAGTTGCTGCCAAATAACACGTCACTCCTGTACAGTTGGAAAATTTAATGGCCAGACACATTGTCACTCAAATGCAGTCCCTTTTCAGACATCTATCTGCCAGAATGATAGGAATCATTACAGAAAATTTTATAGTGCCATAAGCAAGACCTTCAGCCCATCACTGTGTCAAATCTCATTTCTGTCAAAATGCCAAAGAATTTCTTCCTGTACTTCACAGTAAAAAGCAAGTTAAATAATAACCTGCTTCCTGTTCTAATCCAACACACCTAGAAAGCACTGAGCATTCCTGACCTTTTTGTAGGAACCAATACAGTCTTTGCTAATAACCTTGTAATGGAAACACCTACCTCTTTTTTTTTTTTTATTTGGGAAATTCCAAGTAATGGCTATTTGAGGAAAAGAGTTGAGTTAGTGATAGCAGTAAGATTTCTGGAAACAGTATTAAAAGGTATCCTTTTTATTACTGCATGGACTTTTTTCCTCTAGAAGTTTAAATCCAGTGGTAAAACTGTGAATTATTTCAGTTTTGCACTAGAGAGTTCTCAGCTATTCACACAGCAACAAAGTAGAAAAATCAGGTTAGTACTTTGGCACACACAGGCACATAGGAAAAACATCAGATACTCTTTCTTATATCCCCAAACGGAAAGACCAACAGGTTGCAGATTTCCTCATGACACACACACTGCTGCAGCATGAAACCAACCTGAGGAGAGTCCCATTTGCTTTCTGTTTAACAGAAAGAGGCACAGCAACATCTTGGTCCAGCCTACAGAATTACTCCAGCCAGAGCCTGCAGAAGGCAACCAGCTCACCTGAGCAGCATCAGCACTTTCATTTAGGCAGAGGCTATGGGCTGTGTCCTTGAGTGGGCAATTCCTCTTCTCTGTGTCACAGGGGTACTGGGACACACATTTCTAGAGCAGGAAGGTGTCAGATTTAGGAAAGGGGAAATTTAGAGTCTGGGATTGCTGTTTTTTATAATTATGCAGGGGAAGGCTGAGGAAGCATGAGGCCTGAGTCAAGGCACACAGAAGGCGAGTGAAAATGGGATAGGAGAATTCAGGCTTACCCCAGACTTGCACCCAGCTGGAGAGAGCACTGGTGACATCTGGGAGTTCTGAATCAGCAATTAGACTGAATCAGTCTTATCAACTTTAATAGATCTCAATTAGATCAAGTCCAATATTGAAGCCTGTAGTTATTGCAGTAATGTGACATCCTTCTTGTGTTAAGAGCTCCCCAAGCACAGGTTACAGAGCTTATTTCTGAGGTGAGCAGGTTCTTCAGGTTAGAACATCAGTTTTCCATTCCCTGAGAACAGTGACACACCAGGCACAACTGTGTGATCATGGCACAAACAACCTGCACCTCCCACAAGAAACATGCCAAACACTAATAAATAAACTTTCTCCAGCCAGCACTGCTTTTGCTGAGGTCTCAAAATTTACATCATGCCTCCTCCCCCCTACCTAGTACTTTTATTTGCTAAATATCTGAATTTGTGCTTCCAACAGTAAATTTGTCTGAGCTCAGTAGATTTGGCTCTTTGAATCCAGAGCAGCCAAATTATCTAGCAGTAGCAATTTCCATGCAGGTGCACCTTGTTTTCTACTTACCCTGCATTAGCTGTTGTTCTCTGTTTGGTGCTCTGTTCTAGGAGAACGAGCATGGTGCACAGATTGTGTGATTGAGCTTTCTCCTTTACTTGGTGTGCCCTTGGCAATGAAAACCATGCCTAGAAGGGGGTAAATTCAGGTAATTGGTCAACCTGTGGCAGGGACAGCTGCCCAGCCTAATTTTCACTAGCTCTAAGATAAGCACAAGAAGTGCTTTCACAAAATCCCAAACTCTTCCTTGCTGTTACCTGAGGAGGTGAAGAGCAGCCTGATGGGCCCCTTTGCTAAAAGGACGCTTGCTGTTCAGTAGCTGGATGAAGGAAATAGGGAAGAGTTTGTTGTATTGAGGAATATGATCTCCCATACCAAATGAAAATGCTGGGTCTGGGCTCGGTGAAGTGAAGGGGTTTTACCAGAGACAGTTTCAAGAACAGATGTTTCTTTAATGTCCTGATATTCAAAACTGGTTTTGAAGTCTGCTCGTTCTTATCTAATTTGCTTTGGAGCTCTAATTTTCAAGTTTTCTCCTTCAAGAAACAGCCTATTAGATGTTTTAAGATCGTACTGATAAATGCCAGTTTTGTTTTCCTGTGATTATCATCAGCTATATTCTCCTGTTGCTTTTCCTACATGAAAAAGAAAGATAATGGAGTTTGAAACCTGCTTATCCAAGGGGGCTGAGAGATATTGGTAGGCCCTGCCTCTCTATTGTAACCTCTACAATGTGTCAGAACAATTATTCTCATGAATCTAGTGATTTGTCTAGAATTAGTTAATTATCTTGCTAAAATATACTAATCACTCCAGTTTGTAGGGTAAAAATTCAATTTAAAAAATTTGCATATTAAAATTTCCATCCTACAGTGCTAACACATTTAAAAATACTATTTAATTTCTAATACTTTAAATACAATTTCACAGGAGCATGAAGTCATTTTGTTAGTTCAGCTGTTTGCACTCCAGCCCCTGTTCAATAGTGGAACTGTGAGCACTTCAAGGGGCACCTCAGCTGCATCATTGGCTCAAGAAAAGCCTGACTGAGGCAGCAAAAAGAAAGTCCCTCAAGCATCTCTTGCTCAGGCTGCCTGTGGTTTACACTCACCACCTCTCAAAGTTTGTGTCTGCGTTGGATTGGAAGTCATCTTCATTAAAAGAGAGAACACCAAACAGCAACCTGTGGAGTGGTGCAATGACCTCTGTTCCCTGAGTCAAAAGCAGAGGGGAGGATGGCCCAGGGCCATTTCCTGGCTGGCACTGGGCTGGTGGCACCGAGCTGGTGGCACTGGGCTGGCGGCACCAAGGCTGCTCATTCCCAGCACACACTCACCACTGCAGCCTCCTGCCAGCAGTTAAATGGTGTCTTTGGCTTCCTCAGTTGCTCTTTCCCAGGCTGGGAAGCGCTGACACCCTCTCACCTCCAGGTGTGGTGACCTAAAGAAGCTGGTTGTTTTCCAAAGGCAGGAATGGCTGGAGTGGGGAGGCTGCAGCTCAGGAGGAGGGAAGCAGCTGCAGGAAGCTGGGAGTGAACAGGCAGGGTCACACACAACCAGCTGCTTATTCCTAGGCCAGCTCCAGAGTCAGCTGAGGCAAAAGGTGCCAAGCAAAATCTAAGCTCTGGCTGAAGGGTATTAATAACCATGGAGACAATTACCCAATGTTTTGTGGGGGGAAGTCAGCTCCAGCTCTTGTAGCTCTTTTTAACTTATGGATTGCCATGAACAGAAGTCAATGCTTGGAGGACCCTGTCCTTGCCAAAGCCTCTGGGAATTGCTGGTGCCCAGGAGCACTGCCACCCTCACATCATTGAAAAGCCTCCTCAGTGCCAAATTGTAAAGTAGCTGTTCTACTTTAAACAAAAATCCTGCCTGCTTTTGAACAAAAATCCTCTACTCTGTGAAAGGTATTGGCTTTCTCACCAGCCTTCACACTTTGCTCATCAATGTACTTCTGTCCAGTTTCCAGCCCCAGGGTCCTTATTCAGAGGAGAAGCAGACATTGGAGTCCTCACCTCTTCCAGGCCCTGCAGAGACTGCTGATCATTCCTGCAAGCAGGAGCACTGCCCATCACCCCACCCAGCCATATTCTCTCCTTGGCTTGTGGTCCTTGATATTTATGGGACCCACGAACTGCAGAACCTCCAACCACAGCCCCCTGCTCCCGAGGCAGGCCCCTGGAGCATAAACACCCCAGACAGAGGCTGGAAGTGTCAGCACAGATGTGCTGTGGCATGGCCAAGGAAAGCACAGGAGCACCAGACCCCTTTGGCCACAGCAGCCCTGCAGCAGCAAAGCCCCAGGGCGGTCAGTGCCACAGGCTCCATGCACCGGAGCACAGGGAAGCAGCCGCCCTGCAGCTGGACAGCCTGGAGAGGGGAGCAGGGGACAGGGGGCTGCTCACACCCCAGTCAGGTCCACAGCAAGAGGAGGGAAAGGATGCTGTATTCTCAGCAGAACATGAACTTCCGCGGGTGTTTACAGCACAGTCTCACCCTGTTTCATATGTGCAAATTTCGGTCCTCTCTGTCACAGAGCGTGGCGGTCATGGACATTTCATACACAAATTAACCCATAAAAATTACATCATAGAGTTGAGTTCAGTCCTTTGACCTATTAGCATAACAAAAATTCATCTGAACCTTTTCCTCACTCACAAATGAATTAATAAGAAAACCACAGAAGATGAAATGTAAAGTACACTTTCGAGTATTTGCCATCTTACTTCCATGTAGTACTTCTTAAAGTTCTAAGTGCTATGATCTCACATCAAGAAATACTTGCTTCTTTTAGAATTGTAAGAACAAAAAGAGAACATAAAACTGTTTTCTTAATAACCAAAAATTTACCAAGTCAAGAATTTGGAGATTATCATCCAAAAGTATGAGCCTGACTTCTACACATAAACAGAAATCTGCTACAGGAATGGTATGTGCATGTTAATGAAATGTCATTTTACACAACTCTTCAGACAACAAGATTTAATCATTTTCACAGCAAAATCACTTTGTACCTCACCAGTGTTTTCTGATTTTCTTTAAATAGAAAACTGAACACTTTTAAAAGCAGCAGTTTATATCCACACGTTTAATGCATATTTGATATCCTTTAGAAAGGGAAAATCCATGTCTTATGTGAAATACTTTGTATTATTATAATGAAATGCAGCAAGAAGAACTTGTAGTTCTACAGTGTCCTCTCCCAGAAAAACCAACTTGGAAAGCAAAGCATTTTCACAAATACTTATTTAACCATCTTCTACAAAGCACGGGTTTTCGGACTTCTAACTTAGATTTGTAAAATGATAAGTTATCATGTCAACAGGAGGGGAAAATAATAATGTAAATTTTTTTTCTTTTGGTATCTAGTTCCAAATTCAGACTTTCATTTTCAAAAGATGGAACACTTCTGAGATGTCTGATATATTTCTGAGGCACAGCTCAGGAATCAATACTTTATTTACCACAGATACAGTAGTTTATCTCTTTCCAGGGAATGAAGAATCCAGAGCAGTTAATTCCTGGATAAATATGGCAAATGTATAACTACAAACCCAAACAGAATTCTTATTTCTTATCCCTTCTGTTCTCCTAACTCTGCTACTAACTTTACAAAAATCATGGAAGTAATGTAGAAATCCTTATTGCTGGAAAGCTATGGCAGGACTCTCATTCTTTGTACAAAAATATTTTAATGAAGATATTTAGAAATGTTACATAGGAGCATTTCAGTGATAAAATACTTTATTAGTGTTTCTGTTTGAGTACATTGAGAAATGTATTGTGACTTTAAAAAAAATTCTCAAGTTTCACTACCCTATCTTTAAATCTCAGACACCACTGTTACAATAAAAGCAGATGCTCTGAAAGAAAAAATCATCCCAACAGTAAGGTTCTGTACTGCCAGCTGAGACCTGTAAAGCCAGATTTGGGTATGGTGGAGTGTGTATTTTATATATTTGCGCATATCAAAAAGATTATGGGAACTCTGCCAACCATATGTGAATGTGACCAGCCAGCTTCATACTGCATCTCACCCAGCTCCTGGCAGGCAGGGGGGTTCATGTTGATACAGGGTGTGCTGCTGGAGCCAGCTCTAGCATTTGATGGGATGACAAGTAGATCCTTTGTGTGTGGGGTTTTGTTACTTGGAAGTATCACCATCACCAGCATCACTTACCCACTCACTCCATGCTATGCAAAAATATCTGTTATTTAAACACCTTTTAAACTTAACAGAGATTGCTGACAAGATATGAGATACTCTGTGGTTAGTTAAGAACATATGAAACCACAACCATGAAAATGTGAAATTTTGAAAGAATGAAAGCAAACAGAGAAACTGAAGTAAGCATCTGGTTTAACAAAATGTTGAGAAGACTGTCCTGCTGCAAAAGGAGGACTATGAAGTGTATCAGTCTGTAAGTGTACAATATTATATAGCAAACAATACCACATCAACAGCAAATGAAACACTGTCACACGACAGAGAACCTTGTGCATGAAATAATACAACTTTTTATTCATGTTTTATAGATTACTTTTATTTATTTTTGCTTTAATAATGCATATTCTGTTCACTCTGTGCAAAATTGGGGACAGAGGTGGGTGTTTAAATCATCTAATGAAAATCAAGCGGAGATGAACATTCAGGTTGAGGGAGAGGCCTATCCAAACCAGGAAAGCTAAAAAGCCACAGCTGCTCAAGACAAAGCTGCTCTCAGCTGTGCCCTTTTGTCCTGCCAGCTGGCACCAGCGTGCTCTCCTGGCCAGCACTGGGAAGGTGACCTCTGCCAGACACCGGGGACAGCAGGACACCGGGGACAGGAGTTGCTGTGGTGGCTACATAGGGAGACCTGGCCTCAACCGGCTCCAGTCAGTGTGTGGCAAAGAAAGGCACAAATCATTGCAAAGACCAGACTTCTGTTGGTTTGTTTCCTTCTTGTAAATACATTACTGTACACAATGTAAGTTTTAGGGGATCTGGGGACAAAAAATTGCATATTTAACAGAACTTAAAACCATAACGAAAAGTAGGCTGTTCAATCTCGAAGCAAAAATAATCCCTTCAGCCCCAACATTAACATTCATTCCTGGCTATATGAAGTACAAACATCTTAAAATCTGTGACAAAAGACAATTAAAACCCAAAAGTCAAAATCATAAAGCTTGTAAACAGATAATCTGAAATACACTTTATTTATGGAAAAATATCATCAAAATAGTACCACTATGGACTAAACTGCCTGAGTTTTCATTTCACCTAGGATCTTGAAGTAGAGAGCCTTTAGCACAAGAAGATCAATTTCAGTCACAACTAGTGCCGCACAGCACGGCTTTGGGTAGAAATTTGTTCTTGTTGGTATTTTTGTTGTGCTATCAAAAACTGTTGTGCTAATCCTTCAAATAAAGGGATGTTGAGGCAATTCTTAAATCATTTGGCACAAAGTTATTTTGGCTGGGGCATAAATTTGAGTCTCAGTCATGAAGAATAATGCAACATTCCACCTATCAAGTATTCACTTTGATTGAAGAGCTTTCTTTATGTCATTAACTTCCATCTAAAAACAGAGCAAAAAGTATTTGATTAAAATAGATGCTTTAGCAAACTGAGGCACAGTTGGTGTCACTTGAAAAAGCGTGTTCCCTCTTGTCCACAGGTGTCAGCTACAGGTTTTACACCACTCTTATTTGCACAGATTTCACAAATTGAGGTACTTCTCAACTGTATAAGATGACTATTCACAGCCTCCTCCCTCAATCATGACAAGTACAGTCATTTAATGTTCTGCAAGATCTTTCAATCTCTTTAAATTACAACTTTTACAAGCCACACAGCTCACTGCCTGGCATTACTGCAGAATGTGCATGCAGCAGAGCTGCCCTTACAGCCAGCATGGTGGTTGCCTTCTACAACCATCAAGCCTGGGCCCAGGCATCTTAAAGGCTCTGAAGGATGTGCAGCCATGCCTAAAAGGATGTGGCTGAAACCATCAGCAGCCCCAGGTGTACACTTGGTCCCTCTGACACAGACTGGAAACCCTAAGGCAGGGTCCTGGATTTATTCAAACCCACCAGTTTCAGCCTGTGCTCACCTGCACCATCATCAAGGCAGTCATTAATACATGGCCTGATAACTGTGCTACTGCATGTCTGTCAGAGCACTCTGAAAGTAAAGTAATGCTACCTTTTTTGTTAACTCTTATCTTCATGTAAATCTAATAGTGCCATCTTATCTAGCATCTAAACATTTACCAGCATAAGCAACATTCGAACTGGAGGAAAAGCATTCAGCTATAAGATCATAATTTTAAACTCATTAGTGCAGGATATAAAGATGTAAAGTTATCTCTGGATAACTCTGAATAGTCTGGCCTGATAGACTAAATCAACAGTGGCTATTGAAAATGTCCCCTGGGTTTTATCTGAATAAATTTCAGTTTAAGCTGAACAAGAATTGTGCATTATTAGAAGCCATGTTGCTATGTGGTTGGACACATAAAGTCCTTTAAGCAGACATGGAGCATGGACATTGAGGATCCCCAGTTCTGCAACCCCTTGCCATGTTCCCAAGTGCTTTACAGAGAGGGAACAGTCCAGTAAAATTACAATTCAATTTTCTATCCCTAGTTTTAAGTACAGTTGCCTTATATCATAAACATATAAAATCTAATTGATACTAAACCACTTCAAGTACATGGAATAGAAGAGTGTAGCACAGCATAGATTAGAATGGAATCATTTTGGTTAGAAGGGGCATATAATGACCCTTCAGTCCACCTGCCTGACCAAATGAAAGCCTGCTGTTAAGGTCATTGTTTAAATCACTCCCCAAACCCCTAAAAACAGGGGGCTAAATCAAATCTGACAACACATCCCCAACATTAAAAATAATTCAAGTACCTGCAATCGTAGACGGATCTTCTTCTCTTCATCCAACTCAGAGAGCAACTGTTTAATCTCTTTTCTGTTAAAAGAATGCAAAAGAAGCTTGGGATGGAAATGACCACACTAGTAAAATAGAAAAGATTATCTGTTGGAGACGTATTGACCCCACTTCACTAGTTTGTTTTTTTCTTCTGAACAACTGAAGTCAGTGTACTCTTGTATACTCTAGGCTATGGTAGAGAGAAGTCAAACTCCCTATGGGACAGTACCCGGCCCATCCCACATGGCTAATGCCTCCTTAGAGCCCTGCATCCACAGGCTTTGCTCTGGCCTAGCTGTATCAATACCACATCAGCACCCAGCTGCCTTTTTCCATACAAACTGTAGATGTATTGACTGTTATAGGTTATAGGAACTGGTAACACAAATCCTGTCCATCCTATCGCATACTTAAGCCACTTAAAAGCTGTTTATGCCAGCAATACAATGTAACCTTCAACTTAATTTTTAAGACTTAACGATCCCAAATATGGATTTTCTGCCATTCTTCTTTGTTGGGAAAGGGAACATAGCTATGAGGAGCAGACACGTTCTCATGTTCCCACGGAGTGATCTCACCTTAGGACAGATACCAGTAGGTGGAAGCTGCCCTTGCAAGAAGGGCCGGGGAGACCAGAGGAGCAGGGTCAGCCTGAGAGGCGAGGCCGTGGGGCTTGCTGGCTACATCCAGCTTGAACCATGCCCTCCCGCATCTTCTCCCAAACTCCGCACACCTCTGTTCCGCCACACGCTCTGCACGCTGCTTGCCCTTTTCCTTTTCCTGCCTGGGCTACACACAACTGACAATGTAAGGGAAGGTTTAGCTTCCAAAGCATTCAATAGTCTCAGGAACATCAAAAGTTACATGCCAGCCCCGCTTTCTCCTAAGAAATGAGCAACTTAAAGAAAACAAAGGTGCCCAAAACTAAAATAGTAAGATTCAAGGCCATAAACACAAAGGCCTTCAGAGGACCTAGTCACAATTCGAGTAACATGAGCTTCCTGGGAAAATGTGCTAACAAATCAATTTAATAACTTTACGAGCTTGGAGCAATTTGTACTACAACTATAACAAATGTACCCCTTTTATTATGATCAATGCACATGAGTTCCCAGGTAGTTATTGACAAATAAACCAAAATTCACTGCTTATAGCTTGCTAGTTAACTTTTTTAGCACCTCATAAACATCATAACACAGGAAAAAAAAGCTGGTGGATAGTGCAGGTCTTTTTTTGTGGAGGTTCTCACTCCTGAATATGTTCTGTCACATGAAAATCACTCACAAACACATATGCCAGCTGTGCAGAGTAACATCCATGAAGGCAAACTCAGTCAGAAACTGCCACCGCTATGCACGAACAGATCCATCCCACCTACAGCTGTGATTTGCAGCACTTACTTTTGCTGGTCTTTCATGGTTTCAATGATGGTTCTTAGCTCCCTAATTTGTGTTCTCAGCTCTTCCAGGGCAGTCTGACCTTGGCTCAAGTGCTCAGTCTTTGGCTTTCCTTCAGTACCAAACAGGGATGGGGAATTTGACCTGTGGCCTGTTGTTCCCATAGCAATTGAGTGAAATCCAGGTGATGGTGAAGGGGATAGTGATGGTTGTACATTACTGCCACTAGCCAGACCTCCTGGTTTTGGAGGCAAGGAAGTTTTGTTATCAGACACCTGCAACAAAAAAAAATAACATTTAATGTCTGCAGAAAGCTTTATGAAAATCAAACCTCTAACCAATGCTACGTATTTAGCGGCTCTTCAGTAATGCTGAAAGTCCAACAGTCAAACATGGACAGTCTTGACAAAAGCATGATAAATATAGTGATTAGTCATCATCTTTGTATGTGTGCTTCAGAGGGGGTCCAGTTGTGATGCAAAAGTTCAGCAACAGCATTTCCAAGATGTCAGACCTAGCAGTGAATTAAACCAGAGACAGACGCTCAGTGTTTCTCTCAGATATTTGTGAGAACATATCTCCATCCATGGATGTCTCCCACAGAGCACAAAACCACATGGCCAAGGATCCAAGTTATATTTTTTGTAATTAAATTCATAATTTCCCATCAACTATTGAAGGAATCTGCCAAGTTTTTTTTCAAAAATTAAAAAATGTATTACATGTCCCCCCTAGCATTATGAAAATAGAAAAATATTCATTAGATGCACTTGTTGGTATGACATATATAGAAAAAAATATCCTATGGCTTCAAAATGATATTAATAATAAATAAATATAGTATAATCAAAAGCTGTTAATCAAAGCTTCCATGAATCCCCATAACTACCAATAGCTCTTTATTTCTTCAGGAACTTGACAGAAAAACACATCATTAACCTATAGCCCTGGAATAATGTGTTTATCTAAAAAGGATTCCATGCTTCTTAACTGTGACCCAGTCCTCTAATTATTAGACAAGCCTCTACTCATATATGCTACATAAAGTAATATATGTATATAATGTAATATAATGTAATATAAAATTTTATACTTACTAGACAATTAAAAAATCTGCAGTTTACCAACCATACATGACCATCTACTTCACTGCATACAGAGAGCAGTGTAAAAGCACAGGTATCACAATCGCAAGTGAAGGGAATCTTTGCACTGTTATTTGGCAGTGCTGTGTGTGCATTACATGACAGCTATCAGGCATGTTTGAAAATCTGATTTGGACAAGAGTAAGAAAAAGCTCTAGGCAACCTTCCAACTCTCTTTGAAAAAGAGATATTGAAGTTGAATGGTAAATAGGGCAAAATACTGAGAATAAATGGTATGGAAATGGAAGGAGACACTGTAAGTGAGGACTTGGAGATTGGCAGGGTGGCATTAGCTGAACAAAGTAATTGAGAGAAAAGTTAGTGATGAAATGAAAATCAGGAGAAATTATGATGAGGAGAGAAGAGCAGGATCCACCAAGCTGTGCAAAAAACAGTCTTCCCTATTATACTGTTGTAAAGTTAGGTAATACAACCATGATTGAGCACAGAACCTGGTCTGGGAAAACACTGAATTCAGGAAGCATTCTGCACAAAAACCAAGTCTGACCATAAATATAAACAGAAATGGTATTATAATCACAAGAAAGTTTAATTACTCTTGTGCCTTGAAAATTTGACTCAGTGACCTGAATAGTATTCTTTTAACATTTTATCAATTACTTTGTGTATCTGGGTTGGAAGGGACGTTAAAGGTCACCCAGTTCAAATCCCCCTGCCAAGGAAATGGGCACCTTTCACTAGACCAGGTGCTCCACATCCCATCCAGCCTGGTCTTAAACATTTCCAAGGATGGGACATACACAACTTTTCTGTTTTGGCACCCATTCCAGTGCCTTGTCACCCTCATAGTAAAGAATTTTTTTCCTAATATCTAATCTAAACCTACCCTCTTTCAGTTTGAAACCATTCCATCATCCTCTCCTATCACTCCATGCTCTCATAAATAGTCCCTCTCCATCTTTCTTGCCAGTTAACTTCAGGTACTGAAAGGCCACAATTAGGTCACCTCAAAACCTTCCCTTTTCCAAGTTGAACAAACCCAGTTCTCTCAGCCTTTCCTCACAGGAAAGGCTCCATCACTCTGATCATCTCAGTGGCCTCCTCTGGACTTGCTCCAACAGGTCCATGTCCTTCCTGTGCTGGAGACCCCAGAGCTGGATGCAGAACTCCAGATGGGGTCTCACCAGAGCAGAGAGGGGTGTGAGAAATATGTAACAATAAACAGATCTTTCATGGATAATAACCCCATATATCAGTAGGTGCAAGTTTCCTTTGGACTGAAAATAAATTTCGGGCTGAGTTCAAATCTGGAGTGGGGAAGCAAGGCACAACTGGAGTCATTTATCTGAGCATCTTATTCCAGAGCTTAACTGGCTATCAACATTAAAGCCTCAAGTGGCTGTTTTCTAATAGCAGCCATCTCATTTTACAGGAACAACATCTACAGTGCTGTCATATAACTCAGAAATGTTTGCCCTGCAGCATTCCTTGGTGCAAGTGCTCCCAGAAGAGGGAGCTACATAGCAAAACATTGTCCTTATAACTTGATCACAGAAGTGCATGACTTCATCTTTCAAATACTTGTTAAACTATTAGAATGCAGTATTTTTATTATTAAAGTTATTCTTATGTATTAAAAAAGAGTTCCAACCTTTAAAGCCTCACCTACACACTCCTTTTGTAATATTGATTGTGCTATAGTAGTCTACCAATATACAGTAAGAATGGCACAAGCCTATAAAATGAATACAATTATACCAGTACAAAAACTGATTATATTGGCAAATTTAAATTAAAATTTAAATATTTCCTCTGCTCACAGACTCTTCTAATGTAAACTCAATTTAAAGTTGCAAAAAGACAGGGTCTTTGTTTCTAAAATTTATTTCCCATCTTCTGTGATTCTGTAAAATGCATTTACACAAGAAGTACTTTTTTCACAGTATGGTTATTTGACACATTTAACTGTGCAATTCACTTTATAGCTCCCTTTCAAGCACAGAACAATATTTAGTAACCTTTATCATTTTAAGCTTCTTTAAGTGGGCAGTTACCAGGTGACTGAAGAATTAAATTTTAAATATTTCAGTACAGCTTTAAAAAAAGAAGATGCATGAGATAAGGTTAAGCAGAGGCATTCCAATTAACTTACTTGTGATATTGTAACAGTTCTTGATTTCCTTGACACTTCAAGAGTTTTGTGAGTAATGGAAACATGGTCTT
Source organism: Zonotrichia leucophrys gambelii (assembly GCF_028769735.1). Lineage (NCBI taxonomy): Eukaryota > Metazoa > Chordata > Aves > Passeriformes > Passerellidae > Zonotrichia > Zonotrichia leucophrys. The sequence continues at coordinate 16,272,689 of NC_088169.1, read as the reverse complement.
CCTTCTCATCTTCAGGACTTGGTGAGTCAAAGAAATCAGGGCTTGAAAGGGATGACTGTATAGACAAACATCACAAAAGAAGAAAAAAAAAAGCACAGATATTTTCATTGTACATTTTAGCTATAATTTTCAAAGTAACAATACTTAAAATAAGGACTCTTTGTCCCCCTACTCCCTCTTTTTTCAAAGCTAGCATCTTATTTTCAAAGCAAGAATGCTTTCAAAGCATTCAAGAAATAAGGTATGTTTATGAGCTGAATTCAGCATCAATTTACAGCTTTGCACTGCATGATATCACAAGATGCAAGCGGGCTCCTGTCCCAGGCAGGACGCTGAGGGCTGAGCCCTGGGGATGTGCTCAGTGCTGTGCCCTGGGGATGTGCTGAGGGCTGAGCCCTGGGGATGTGCTCAGTGCTGTGCCCTGGGGATGTGCTGAGCGCTGAGCCCTGGGGATGTGCTGAGGGCTGAGCCCTGGGGATGTGCTGAGTGCTGTGCCCTGGGGATGTGCTGAGGGCTGAGCCCTGGGGATGTGCTGAGGGCTGTGCCCTGGGGATGTGCTGAGGACTGAGCCCTGGGGATGCCAGCTCTGTCACAATGCCAGCTCTGTCACGATGCCAGCTCTGTCACCAGGCTGGCTCTGCCCTGGCTCTGCTCAGAGCAGGTCTGACCCTGCTGCTCCCCAGAAGCGCCAGCCACTGCCAGGCCCCAGCCACTGCCAGGTGCTGGCAATGCCTTGGGCTGTGCCCAAGGTAAAGGCACAAAAAGGGAGGGTTCTTTCCACCCCTTGATCCTTTCTCATAGATGAGAGGGGAAGGAGATCTCTATATTGCTCTTATATATTTCTCTACTTATGACAGCAGTCAGTTTGGAAAGCATTCTCTTTTTTGAGTTCTATTAGTTTCGCAATAATCCTTTTTGCTTCCTTCCACTTGTTTTTTCTTCAGCAACGCAGACCCAGGTAACCATCAGTAGTTGCTCTCATTCTGATATTCCAGAACACAAAATGCATGGAAATAAACAATCCCCGAACCCCAGAGAAGAAGACATTGAAAAGCTAAGCAGTGGTTTCCAAAGTATTATGAGACCAACTTGTCTAAAGATAGATATTAGAGAGTGAAATTTAAATCACCCTTGTATTTACAACTGTGACCTTAATGAGAAGAAACACATGACAGCTCAGGGAGGGCTGTTGAACACTGAATGGTCTATTTGTCCTCAAAATCTGGTAAATGTCTGCAAGAAACCAAGAGAAATGCTTCTTTTGGGAAACATTTTCAAAATCCTCAATATTTCACACAAATTAGTCTATTCCAAAGATTTTTATAAGGGATTTTTCTGGGCTCAGTCATGTCTGGCAAGGAACACTTGGCAACTCCCAAATAAGGGGGTATAAACCTTAGAAGGAAGGGAATGTTTTAAACATCAGTATTCAAAACACTGGCAGCCTTGGACAGTAATTTTCCCGATCTGCATCTCTCTGCCTCATTGTACGTGTGAAGGAATGGCTGGGTAAAAGTATAAAAACATCAAGGAACACAAGTAGGAGGGGGGGAAAATTCAGAAAAAATATTTTTAAAAATAGTTTTTAAAGAAAAGGAAAATTAACTTACAGATGTGAGAGACTGGGAGGGTGGTCGCCTGCCAGTAGCTTTTGGTCTGGTTGTAGTTGGATGATTAAGCTTCTCAGCAATTGGTATTACAGAATCAAAACCTTCCAAGTCTTAAAAATAAAATAGAATCGATTTGGTTTTCTGGCAATTGTCTTCAAAGGGAAAGAATCACATTTTTTTCCTAATTTCAAAGAAATGAAATCCCATTTTTCCCACTGTGTCACAGTGTTCTGCACATATTTAGCCACCATGATGGCACTGAAAAAACCTGGAAGTCAAAGGCAGCTGTAATCCAGTCACCCTTGCCAAGAACAATTACCCTTCCATCTCAAACACAATAAAGCAGAGGGGGAACGTGTAGAGGAGCCTTTGGCTTTGTTTTCAGCATAGTGAAAGCTAAATGACATCATGGGTTCTACAGCATGGAATAAACAGTTTCAAAATTTCCATCTGGCTACTGAAGGGGTTAGTATTTTTTTTTTCCTGAATAACTGGAGACACAAGACTTTGCACACATTGTCTCAGGAACTGTACTGTCAGCTCTGCATTGCAGTAATTGCTCAGGAGAATGCAGAATGAGAATGATCAAGCTGGAAGTGATGTGCAGGTTCCTGGACACCTGCAGCTGGAGGCACCATGGTTTCCAGGAGCTGCAGGTGAGAGGACTATCTCCCTCCAGTAGCCCAGAGGCCGTGCTAAGGAAAAGCTGTAACAGGCTCCTGAAGCTGTACAGAGTCCAGGGAAAGCAGGTCTGCTTGAAAGCTGTACCAACCATCTCCATGGCCAGTGAAAAGCTCTGGGGAAGTGTTTACTGGATCCAGCCACAGGGTAGCATGTTTACGTGAAAGAAAGATGTGGAGGCTCAAGGAATACCACAGCTCATGATCACATGGATAAATCAAATGGCTTAATACCATTCATCTATTTTTATGGGTTGTATCAGTTTCACTCACCTTCATTTCAAAATGCCCTACAGCATATGTTGAGCAGGAAGGAGTCAGAAAACACACAAGAGGTACTTTAGACAAGATAAATCAAAATTCTTCAAAATTACTTTCAGATATGAATCAAATACAGGAATGATATTCATTATTCACAGACTATTTTTCATTACACATATGTAGGAAAAAATAGCTTTTAAGTTAATAGTTCTATATACTAGGCACTTAATTTTCCAAATATTACAGAACAATAAATCTCTGATGATCCAGTTTTGTTGTCATATTACAACCAACCATTGTACAAAATTATGCAATAGAAAAATTAATTAATGGGCCTGTGCAATAAACTATATGCACTGAAAGACATTTAAATTGATTCCAAGTACTCATGATTTGTCAGCTGGAAAGTAAAAGGGATTGTATCTTCCATATTCAGCAATATCCTTCCATCTCCAAGAGATTAAAAAAAAGAAGCAGAGAAACAAGAGAGCTCTTTCAATAGCCCTGAAATAGTCTAAGGTTATTCACCTCCAAATGCTACTCTATTTTTGGAGTGACTCTTCCTATATATAACCAGTGACCCCACTGTCCTCTAGCATGTGTTTTTGTCATTGCTTTTGCAATTGACTGTTGCAGCCTGTGTGCTAAGGTAGGTCACCCACCCAGTCTGTCACTGGGATTTTGGCAATCTGAAGTCTCAGTTGTACCCAACATGTCAGGTGAGGCCACAGTGCTTTAAAAAAAATAAAATTAGTTAATTTTAGCAGATTGCACAAAACCTATATGGAGTACTACAGAACTTCAGTGTTTCAGGAGAGCAGAAGCAGAAGGAAAAATTTGTTTTCTGGGAAAAAAAAATAGCAAGCAATTATAAGAGCTGGTTTCTATTAATATCCAGTTTTAAGCTAACCCATAAGATAGCCAAATGAGTTAAGATCACAAAGCAAATATATCAATACATTAACATATTGTCTAACTTTAATCTTCACTACTGAATTACTTTGCTAAATGGCACAGCCAAAATGCAATATCATCAAAAATATACACTCCCTCTAACTGGGTGATACCCACATGTGGAGAAATGGAGGCTGAAGCAATCCTTCCATTTGCCCCAGCCACTCTCTCCTGCTTTACTCTTTTTACTTTTTTTTTTTCCTGAGCAAGCTTTAATCCAGCTCATTTTTCAGTGGCATGTGCCAAGCCATGCCCTGAAGGAAGGATCAGTTACCAGCACCACAGGACTGATTCAAGCTGCCCAAACTGAGGGGAAGAGCAGATTTCTGCTTTGGGGGCAGGAAATTGGCTGAAGTTATTCTGCAGCCTAGGAAAGCTGCAGGGCATGACTTCCCTCTCCTCATTTTCCACTTCTGTGTTCTACACAGGATATGAAAGGAGATTGGTGAGATGGGAGTCAGTCTCTTATCCCAGCAACAAGAGAGGAGGAAACAGGCTCAAGTTGTGCCTTGAAATTTAGTTAGGGGAGGTTTAGATTGGATACTAGGAAAAATGTCATCACTGAAAGTGTGGTCCAGCATTGGAACAGTTTGCCCTGGGAAGTGGAAGAGCCAACTGCTCCTCAAGGTATTCAAAGAATGTGCAAATGTGGTGCTTAGAGAGATGGTTTAGTAGTGGACTTGGCACTGCTGGGTTAATGGTTGGACTCCATTATCTCAGAGGTCTTTTCCAACTTTAAAGATTCTGTGATTTTGTAAGTGCCACTGTCCCTTTCTTGCTCTAACAAAAGGTATCTACACTCAGATGGAAAACAATCAATGAAAAAATCGTGAAGTTAAGTAATTCAATGTGTTTCTTTGGCTTAAATAAGCTACCAAATACATAGAGTTCTATATTTGATCAGAATAAAATACTCAGGTTTAAATTGTAAAAGGTATTGATAAACAGAAAATGTATAGATTTGCATCCTTGAGACCTATAAGCATTTGCAGATATAATTTGCTCCATGCATTTTATAAACACCATGAAAGATGAACATTGATGTGCAAAGCTTCTATTATCAAGAAATATTGGGAATCCTACACTTTTTCCACTTCTGAATGCATTTTTGATAGCTAGAAAAATAAGCTAAAGCAGCCCATACCTGCACTGAGTTTTAAAGAGAGTAGAACAGAGGCTATAAAGGCTCCACAGGTAGTATCTGCTGCCAAACTAGTGAAATCACAGCCATTCAGTTGATAATCTGAATGAAATTCTATTAAAGTGTAATGGACAATACTTGCTACAATAATAAAATAGTAAATCCACTTCCAGCACTGTTATATGCCCTTTTTCTCTCCATTTGTCCTCCTTATTTAGATGTTGTTCTTCCACACTATTCCACTGTGCATCTAAGATTATCACCACTTCCCACAATCACCACCTGTGGAGATATTCATTCAAGGAAATTCCCACCCAGTGAACGGGTAATAGAGCCACTCAAAGCTTCTGCCATGCTGTCATATATGCTTTGGAATCAGTAATTCACTTGTGCTGGTTATTTGATTATTTCTTGCTGGTGGAAAGCAAGGCTATATGGTTCTGCCTATATTAAACTCACTGAGGTCATTAAATGCAGGGATTTTGATTTTAGTTTGTATTTCTGCAGCTATCGGAAATTGGGAGCTTAAATTTACATACTAAAGAAAATGCACAGCCTCCCTGACAGGGCCCAAGTAGAATTTTATTAAAGAAAAAGTCCATTTTACTGTAATTACAGCCACATTAATTGTGTACAGCAACATCAGCATCCAGCAGACCTGGACTCTACACTGGTCCAGCTTTTTCTTTGTCTGGTAATAACAAACAGTAAGGAAGAGTCTAGTAAACATGTAGAACATAGAGATGTCACCCATCAATTAAGTCCCTAATTAAAAAACAGTTGATATTTGTTCTACAAATAAACAGATGCATTCATCATTATTACTGTCTCACTGATCAAGCTGGAAATCCATGAAGTAATTCATGAGATAGGGAGCAAGGCATCAGAATAATTTTAATATATCAGTGTAGTACATAAAATCTGGCTTACTGAGCAACCATACTTCCTGAATATGAAAAAATGTTAGCTGTGCAAGAATTGTTCCCTGGTATCCTTTCATGGACCTTTAGAATAGAATATTTCTCCCCATTGCTATGTTTATCTGGAAACATGGGTATTTAAAGGATGATGTTGGTATTTTATTAAAAAATGCCCAGATCCAGGAAAACAATTATTTATAGAAAAAGTTCTAAACTTATTAGACAGGCACCTTCCTGGAAAAATGACCTTTAGTCCCTGCCCCCCAAAAGACCCCAGAAATAAACAGTTAAGTGGTTATGCTTCCTTCCTTACCCCTCTTATTCCCTGCATTTACTATTCTGCCATAAAATGTAGCTAGGCTTTATCTTCCATTTTGGTTTTTTAGTATTTGGGCAAAATAATTTATACATAATGATGACAGAATTTTTTTTTTAATTAGTAGAGAGAATTCACCTTGAAAAAACTGAAATGGGAAATGATATATAAGAGAATCAACACTTTCAGAATGCTAATTGTGATGTTTCACAGAATAGAAATATGGCAGGGCTGAAGGAAATGAGGCGAAATTGGCATTCAGTTCATTTGAAGAAGATTATGTCACAAAAGCCAGAGCTGGATTTCATTCCATAATCATCTTCTATAAGTTTAACAGGTTGACAACAGGCATGTGAAATAGTATATATACTGTCTTTAAATGCAATAATCCTTAAAGATGTCAAATGAGACACACTGCAGACAAAATCTTCTGCATTAGTGCCCATTCAATATAGAGTAGAAATTTAAAAACAACTCAATAATCTGAATGTTAGTTGGAATTTTCAGAAGACTACAATTATTTTAACTATTTCAAGCATCCAGATTCTGCTACTCCCTCCATGCTGTACCCTTTGAGGAAGACGGCCATACTCCCAGCCAGGGTCCAGGCAGCAAATCTCACCCAGAATGAATCACAGACTGTTTTCTAAGGCTTGGGTAATGCAGTTTTAGGAGGAGGGCTCCCTGGCTGCAAGGCTTCTTTATTCTGGGCTGCTCCTTTATTCAGGGCTCCTTTATTCATGTGCCAGGGAGGGCTGCCCACCCAGCTCTGTGCCCTGGGGTGGAACAGCCCAGCTCACCTGGCTCCCCAGGACTGGCACTGCACAGCTGCTGTGACTTTAGGACAACCTCTCCTAAAGCACCCAATTATATTCTCCCATTTCAGTCCTGAGTTTTATCACTTTAATAGCTGAATGTAGAAATGAGTTGCCATAATGAGATCTGCTAACCACTTGCCAGTGCCCTCATAAGGATTTTATTTTTAACAATTCAGAACATGCCAAGAAAGAACTGAAAGGTCAAGAAAACTGAGGAGCTAGAAGAAATGGATATGCTGTTTTCAGGCACCTCAACTTGATACACATGGCAACCAATTTAAATTTCTAGTTTGCTGCTTTTTTTCTGGACCCTTCAGGGCAACGGCCCTACTTAAATTATATAAAGGACCATTACCATATTCCTGATTACAACATTTACAGTCCAGAACTATGTTTATGTGTGATTTTGACTCACTGATGTAAATATTACAACTTAAACCAGTTGGGCAATTCTGTTCCTTTGCATTGCCCTATTAAAATGAGCATGAATTGCAGCATAGAAAGAGGTTTAGACAGATTTTGACCTTCATTATATGAGTCACATTTTGTCCTCCAACCCTTATATTTAAAAACCAGTATTTTCTGATTTTCCAACATTCATTCTGTGTTTTCAGGCAATTATAATATCTCATAGTAAAACACCCTGTGATTTAAAGACAAATGTGCTCCATTCTACAACCTTTCCCCAGAAATATTCTCCATATTTTTCCCTAGTGTGGGCCAAATCTTATTAGATCACTTTTTCTTGCAGTCAGAGGCACAGCAATCACCTCTCCTAACAAATACAGCTCTAGAACAACTGCAAATACAGCTCAAGGAAACTTGATATACTGAAAATTTTTTCGTTTGTTTATTGGATATTTTCAAGAGGGTATTTTAAACTGTCTCTTCAGGCAAGCTAGCACCAGTCTTGCAGGGAGGGACAGAAAAAAAAGAATGGGTATTCACATGGCTTTGGCCAGGACTCCATGATCCACCAGCAAATACTCTGCAGATTAAAGTTTGAAGAAATGCTAAAAAATGGACTTGCACTGACCAGCTTCCAGGGAAGCTCTTGCAATATTTCATACCATCATTAGATGTTTCAGCAGGAATCAATGAAGGCATATGTGCCTTATGTTAGCACCAGTGAAGATTATTAACTGCTTTCATAAATACTAAGCAAAATGTGTAAAGAGCCAGGAAAAATATTGGAAAGATGTGTCCACTTGGCTCTGTGCAACTCAGTCTTTCTGCAAAGCACAGAAACTGCTTTTTGTGGGGATTAACTGATCATTTCCACAGTAGATACATTATTTTTAATTCTTTGTGGTTTATTCCTAAATCACTTAGCTTAAATCCATATGGATTTGAGTATCAGCTGATGCCAAAGCAACTCTGCTTTGGATAGACAAGATTTTTTCAGGATTCCAGAATTTCAAAGTGTGTCTGCGTGTCTGTGTGTGTAATTAGAAGATGTGGGATTGATCCTGCCTTGCAGGAATAACTCAATACTATTTTTTGGAAAGCATTAGTTTTTGATCCACTGTTTTGGTAGGTACACTGGCATTTAGTCAGTGCTCAACCCACTACATCCACTAAGCTATTCTATCTGCTAAATGTTGCTGCCATCACACTGGCCCTCATGTACAAAATTCTTTAGGAGATGAAAAAGAAACACATCACCTAAAGAAAGGTCAAGCTATGCCATAAGGCATGAATTGAAGCTGTTGAAATCAATGTAGTTCTATGTAGGAACAGCAGTTTTTGTAGAGCAGGATTTATTGCCAGTGTAGCTTGTGTTGCTTTAAAAGCATTTTCAAAGCTCAAAATGCCACTGCCAATCCAGACCAGTGTTGGGAGAGATGTGCAAACAGATGCAAGTAACCATTGTGATTTAAGCACAGCCTTGGGTACATGACCACACACTTTCCACTGAGTGTCCCTGAACACTCGTTAAATTTTTACTGTATCTATGCTGTGATTTTTTTCCACTTTCAGACTAGAAAACCGTACTAGTATGTTTCTAAATACTTTTTCACAATGAAATATATGTATTACAATTTGTGAAGACAAAATATGTCTGCAAGAACAAGTCAACGAATCCAGAGCATTGACAAACACATGTAAACTGCACATCACCTTCGTCACTAAAATTTATGATACAATAAATGATAACGATTTCTCATTTCAATACTATGATGCAAGATTTTCTGTCACAGTATGTTCAATTTCAACTTTTAATAAAAAAAAAATCTGTAATATCCATGTAAACTTCAGCATTCTATGAAATGCTTCTTTTTGTATTTACTTGTTATGCATTGTAAACTAAACCAAAGACAGGACAGAAAAGAAATGGGGAAAAAAAAGCCTTACCCTCATGAAATGAAGAAGAGTTAGCCATGGCAAAGAGATGTAAATAGGAAAAGTTGAATGCAAGATGTGTGGAAAGGAAAATAAAGACATCACTGAAAACAGGGAAAAAGAAAACAAAAGAAAAAGTGAGGAGGAATGGGGAATGGTTCCTCTTAAATAATATAATCTGAAGGCTAGTTTTCCAGTGGTTTTGTAAAGAGTGTGAAAAAAGTAAATGCATGGATAACAGAAATAAGAGCTGCCATTATATCTACAATCAGCAGCGATGTTGCTAAGCAGAATTTTTTCAAACTGTCAGTGCAGTTTGGAAAATTGTAATCAGTACTGAATTATCATCAAGAAATTTATATGTGAAGTCACAGCTCTGCTGAACATAGTAAGGAAACCAAGTCACAAGCTAATAACTTTTTTATATATGCAACTCACAGAACATTTTTAACACTATTGCACATCATCTCAGCCTTGCTCAAGCATTTGTGATTTTCCCGATTGGTAAAGTGCAGGGGAGAATGTTTTTAATGGTGTGGGGCTTTCTGGTTAGACAACACTGATCCACTTTCTGAATTTTACTCAGAAAATAAACAAGAAAAAGCCATTTCCAAGGGACCTAGACAAAATGCAAGTTTTGATTCTGGATTCCCAATTCAGCTCAGCATAGTGCTGCTCAGTTGTTGATGGCATTACTGCTTTCATTGTTGCTGATCACTCATTTGTTTTTTGAGAGATGGCATATGGAAGAGCCCTTTATCTTCTCCTTCCCCATCACAGAGGTTTTGGTCTCAACATAGTAAAGAAAAGGAACGAACTTAGAAGTCCCTAAAAAGGCTTCACAGAATAATGAACTGTTCTCCATCCAGCATTGTCTTGCTTTGCTTTAATAACCAAAACTGTCTCCATTGTTTTTTCTCCGTCTCTCTGCTCTGCAGGGAAGGAACAAGAGCTTTAGACTGGCTTTAGGACTAAGAAAGTGACAGCCACCATCCAGCTTAACATCTCTAGTGCAAAGTAGCCAGGAGGTGCTGTGGTTTTCATTTTCAGTGCACAATTTACCATCAGTACTTAGCAGAAGCATGAAAGAGGGTGAGGCAACTTGCAAGAGATTGTTGCTTTTTCCCCTGTTCTCCCTGAGAGCTCTGAGTGACTGGGAATGGTATTTGACTAATGGAATAATAAAGAGGAGCCCAGTAACCAGAATGGTCATGCATCCAAGCTGCTACAAACGCATTTAACTTTAATTTTTATTAAAGGCTACTGCTAAGTCACACCTTGTCTGCCACATAGGTTCAATCTAACTTGTTGTGTAAATCTGGATTTCTGAAAAGACACCAAATGGTAGATTTAATCAAATCCATTTTGACAGGATGGATGAGCCTCAGAGAAGCTGAGGTTATCCTTCCTACAGAGCACAAGATATAGGGGCAAAACCAGTAAGATACATCACTGTTAAATGTTAGCTGCACCCACACAGCCAGATTCAGCAGTGTTTTGGAACACACTGGACAACTCCTCTCACTCATCCATCATCTTTTCTAATAACTCATGTAGCCATAAGACTTTTCCAGCCCATTGTTCTCTTTGTAAATAAATTAAACAAAATCACACACTTACCATAAATCTCTACAATTACATTGTACCATAAACTGCTCTGAACTCCAAACCTCTCTTCATAGGAAAAGACATTAATACACTCTGAATTAGTTTTCCTTATTAAGCCTTGATTTATTGCTCTGGCCTCTCTTAAAATGCCTTTTATTTATTTGACAATATTTTACACAAGCTGTCAAAAGCTGCCTGAAAATTTATAGCAGTTCTGATCTCTGGATCCTCTTTCAATTCAAACCCGTAATTTATTTATTTTTTCTTTTAACAAGTTGTCTAACAGGCTAGAACAACATGATTTGCCCTTGTAAATGCCATTCTCGTTTGACCCTATCAAGTTATACTTATTTAAGTACTCACAGTATTTTATCCTTGAGCTCAGTAGGTTCTCTGTGTAAGTGGTAACAGGAGGACATCAGCTAAACCCTTTGCAACATGTTATGGTTTGGTTTATGGATTCTTGTTGGCTCCTATTCTGCAGCTAAAAAAACCCCAAAACAACCCAAATTCTTCCCTCTGCTACCCTCTGCTCCCACTACATGTTCTGGAAATGAACAAGAATTTTTATAAATCAGATTTCCTGCCTGACATGTAAAGAACAAAACAAAATAAAACCATAACCAACAAAACTGAAAAATACAAAACACTCTAAGTTTTTGCCCTGATAGTGATTCCAAAGGAACTAGAACAAGGAATAAAAAAGTTTACCTCCATCACTCATAGGTAGCATATGCTACCTGCACTCATAACTTTCAAGTAAGCAGAGGCTTATGTGCCTTGAAGCAAATTTGTAAACACAGTTAAGAAACACTAAATGGTAGAATTTGTCTTCATTTTCATACCATTCTTTCTAATAGTCTCTACAATAAAAATGTGCATGCAATTTATCACGAGGTTCTAGCTTTCCATGTTTAAGCCAAATGAAAATCTGGGAAAAACATAATAATTGCTACTCCAAAAGAACCATAGCAACAGCAGAAGCTTTACAAAAAGCAGATCTATGTATGCTGGAAAGCTCATAGACCTATGTGAAATGCATTTAGTGTTCTGATGTAATGTTGCACTTAAAATTCCTTTATAACCCAAAGTTCTGCTTCCAAAGCTGAGGAAGGGGAATGTTTGGTTGTTGAAAGGATGCTATTGTACAGAATGCTTTACTGATAGAGGAGTCTGGGTAGACACCACCACACCAAAATGACATTTCATGCCCTGCTGAAAGGTAGCAATGCTTACACAGGCAGGATCCCTGGCTCTGCCTGAGACAAACACGGATCTGTGCGGGCACAGCTGCGAGCGAGCGCCGAGAGGGACGGCAGCAGCTGCTGGGCTTTCTGAGCAGGGCAGGACATGGCTCTGGGGCTCATGCCACTGCAGGAGATGGCTCTGGGCTCGTGCCACTGCAGGACATGGCTCTGGGGCTCATGCCACTGCAGGAGATGGCTCTGGGGCTTGTGCCCACTGCCCTGGGACACAGCTCACTGCAGGAGATGGCTCTGGGGCTCGTGCCACTGCCCTGGGACACAGCTCACTGCAGGAGATGGCTCTGGGGCTCGTGCCACTGCAGGAGATGGCTCTGGGGCTCGTGCCACTGCAGAGATGCCCTGGCTCATGCCCATTGCCCCAGGACAGACACAGCTCACTGCAGGACATGGCTCTGGGGCTCGTGCCCACTGCCCCAGGACAGACACAGCTCACTGCAGAAGATGGCTCTGGGGCTTGTGCCCACTGCCCTGGGACACAGCTCACTGCAGGACATGGCTCTGGGGCTTGTGCCCACTGCAGGAGATGGCTCTGGGGCTCGTGCCACTGCCCCAGGACACAGCTCACTGCAGGAGATGGCTCTGGGGCTCATCCCACTGACCCAGGACAGACACAGCTCACTGCACCCTGCTCACCCAGGGCCACCTCTGCAGCAAACACCATCGCTCCTGCTTTGCCAGCTTGAGGAGGAAAGAGGGTGAGAGAAGACCAAAAAATAACCTGTTGTTGCTCCTTTCCAGGTGACTTCCTGATTAAATGGTTCATGGGTCAGGAACACAAGTTGTTTACAATAGAAATTTAGACTGCTTTTAATTAGTGTATGCAGCAAGATTTAGCCAAATTGACCTGTTCCTTTGTACTAGACAGTGTAAAGATTACTAACTGCACCAAACCTACTATCCGTTGCAGTATTAAAACCGTGGCAGCACTATTACATCAGTTAAACAAGTATGCCTTATTATTGCTGGCCTTCTCACTTGTTTCAGAGTTTTAAACATAAAGAACAAGAGCCTTCCTATTCAAAATAGCTCACTATTCTATATATATATTTTTTAAATAGAAAACCCCAACAAAACTATTTTAAATAAAGTAGAAATTATCCTTTAATCCTGCAATCTTTTAAAATCTCATATAAAAGCACTCACATTCATTGCCAAATCCTCAATCTGCCTCTTGAATCATACAAAAGTCATTAAAAAGCAGAAATTTGCACCGTAAATTTCTTAGGCAAACTGTAGAAAGCACTGTAACTTACCGATGTCATTGCTTCTTTCAGAGGAGTCTTTCTCTAGCGTGCCAGATACCGTACTGCCCACTAATTCCACTTTTGGACTATCACTCCTGCATTTGGATCAAGAAGAGGAGATGTTTTATTGGGAGATTTTGTGTGGGTTTCAGTAAATTGGTAGCTAACTTGCAATAAATAATGAGAGAGCAAAGTATTCTTCCTTTGCAGCACCCGAGTGACAGCAATGTCAGTGAGAGCAATCTCCAGCAAGTTGGCATGCTGTCCGGATTAACCTTATCCCATTTCTCCTTAACACCTGTCAAAAAAGCCTCTTTTAGACACCCTAGTGTCCGGAATAATTCTTCAGATGTTCACAGCATCTCAACACGAAGGAAATCTAAGGGCAAGGGGACATTATTCAACATCATCTTTGTAGTTTTTTGCTAATTAATTGGCTTGCACAAACAACAGCAGTGGACTACCTGGAATACTGCAGAAAGTAAGAGAACCTCAGGCTAGCACTGTGCATTTCAGCAGTTCTGAGTATTTACTTTTAAATGCAAGTCCTCCACCATGTTTTTGCACTTTTCTTATGAGACTAGACTATAAATACTGTTTCCACAGTCCAAAGAACAATGATCACCTAATTTGTCAGAAATGTCTTTGAATAGCAATGCATCAGGAGCTACTATACTTTACACAGAGGAACTATTTTAAAATCAAACAGGAGGTCAAACAAAAGCAACAAAATTATTCCTGCTTTGGAGAAAATTCTTTCCCACAAGCACTTGAGTTTACTAAAATAATTTACCTACTGAAACAATATAAAAAAACCAACCACTTACCAGTGGTAAGTGGGTAACTCAGTATTGCACAGGTCACTCAAATCTCTGATATTTACTGTGACAACAACTGTTCAGTTAATGCAATACATTGTACTTGCCATCATTGTCAGGTCACTTGACAAATACACTAGTTTTTCCACAATGACTATTCCCAATGTAACACTATAAAAATTATGGTCTATGTAAGGTACCCAACCTAGGGGTAAAGACATAGATCTGCCCCGAAACAACCCAGGCAGATGTGTACTATACATTGCAATAATTAGCTATTGACAAAAAAATACGTAGTGAGCTCACAAATCTTGTTGATTTTTTCATTGGTCTCTGCTTTTGATACCATAAGCTGATGACAGATGGCCTGAACCTCAGCTCATGGCAGCAGCTCATGAGCAAAACACAAAGTGGTTGGAAACCCTATTTCAGACTTCAGGGAGGCTGTGATAAAGAGCTGAAAATTTTTATTAAAACCCAGAGGAGGTCATAGATTAAGTGAATATATATCCCATTAAACCCTGTAATAGGGTGACCAGCGAACAAAAAAATAGAAAATCAGATTAATACCAAACTAGTCCTCCACAGCTCTCAAATGGCAGGCAGTCTGCATCAGGAAGGACACAGAAGAAATTTAACACATGCATAGAAAAATGTATTAATTGGCAAGATGATAAATAAGGGTATTTCCAAGTGATCTACCAGAACAATTAGTTTTCTTATTTTTTAGTCTTTAACTTTTTCTTATATTGCTTATGTATTTGCAAACCTATAAGAAGCAACATAGTTTCTTGGCTGACAGAGCAACGAGCATCTGACTGCATACTCTGTTTTGCACACAGTCATTTCCCAGCAATCTGAGAGCACAATGTGAGCTGGAAGCACTCTGGGAAATGTGTGAGCATGGCGTTGGAGAGATTCTTAGAATGGCACGATTTTGGGCTGAAAGTCACAACATTTACCATTTGCCTACAAAAGATACCAAGATATATGGCAACAGCCCCACAAAAAAAAAACCCAATCCTGCTGTCAGAAGAATCAACAGACTCATTGTGGCACCCTGCATCCATAGTGCTGTGAAGGGAGTGGAGCCCTCCCTTCTCATTCACAGTGTCCCTCTCTGCTTGTGCCCATACACACAGGCTGTCAGCTTGACCAGACAGATGATCAGCCTGAGAGAAACCCCACACTAATAGAAGTCCCACTGCAAATTGATTAATTGCCATCTGGAGCAACTCCCTGACCCATATGGCTGTGCAGCTGCACAAATGCCGGTGCTAAACATAAGGAAGGCTGTGGGAATGGGGTGCCAGCACAAGGAACCCTGTTAGCAGTGGCATGGACATGGATTGGTTTAAACTGATTGTAAAGATGCACCTTCCATAGGTGTTTATGGCTTGCCAACTCCAGAAAATTGACTTATCTATAAATTGTATAATCATGGTATGTGTAAGTAAGCTGTGAAGCCTTTGGAACAAACTAACAGCTATTCACGGTCCCACATATTTTTTATCTGCCCTATTGCCCTTGAAGCCCTACTCTGCCTCCAGTTAAGGAGGATTATATTTAAATGGAAAAACAATCATCACTACAAAAAGTCAGTGAGATGCATAAGATGCAAGCCACTTAGTACAGAAGAAAACCCTCTTTGGCTTAGCAGCTGCCATGGAAATCTCACAGGACCCACTTTGTAACTATAGCAATTTTCCCCTCAGGATCATGTACTGGTTTTGGCTGGGATAGAGTCAATTTTCTTTAGAGCAGCTTGCAAGGTGCTAGGTTTTGGCTTTGTGCTGAAAACAGTGTAGATAGCAGAGGAGTGTTTTCATTGTTACAGGGTGTTTCATTGAGCGGCGCTTGCAGAGTCAAGGCCTTTTCTGCTTCTGCCATCCCACCAGGGACGAGGGTGGGGGGACAGGGAGTTGGGTGGGGACACAGCTGGCCCCAATGGACCCAGGGATGTCCCACAGCACAGGTGCCACACTCAGCATGTAGAGCTGAGGGAAGAAGGAGGTGGGGGGTGTTTGGAGTTATGGCATTTGTCTTCCCAAGTCACCGCTGCAGGTGATGAAGCCCAACTTTCCAGGAGATAGCAGAACACCTGCCTGCCCATGGGAAGTAGCAACACTCTTTGCTTTGCTTGCACATGCATCATTTGCTTTTCCTGTTTTACTGTCTTCGTCTCCACCCACAAGTTTATTACTTTTTCCCTTCTGATTCTCACCCCCATTCCACTGTGGAAATGTGAGTGAGTGTCTGTATAGGGCTCAGCTGCCCACGAGGTCAGCAAAAGTTCTGCTGATTCAATTTTTCTTCTAATTGCTTTAGGTTTTTTAGATTATGGAAATGGATACCACAAGGTCTTAAAATAATTACTATCTCATTAAACGGAATGGATTTAAAACCAAAACACCTTTACTGAAGTAACGGCTTCCTCTTGAAGCTTCATATTTCTTAATTATCCAAGTAATTAAAAGTATTTTCCATTTTTTCTGTGCTAGATATAGGACCACTAAGAAAAAAAAGGTTGCTGTTTAGGTGTGCCTTTTGCCTTTGCTAACATGAAAATTGAAATATCTTAAAAAATACATGGTTACTTCATACAATTTTGTAATTAGGGGAAAAAAAGGAAACCACAAGAGCAGCAAAGTAACCTTCCAAAATTCTAAAAATTGCTAAAAATTTATAGCATGTTTAAAATATTTCAAGAAAAGGATAGAACAAAATAATAGTTACTCCATTGCATGCCTCACCAGTGAACTGAACACTGTATTGGTCTTTCCAAGACATCACATAGTGAAATCAGAAGATTGTAGCAAATATTTCTATTTCCAAGTATGCCCAGGTGATCAGCAGGTATGGACTGTATTTTGGAGCAACTGGGCAAGCATGTTCAAAGCCAGCTCCAAAAGAAGCTGTGGCAGTAGCACCTGGATAGAAGAGTAAGTTCTCAGGGATGTACTGCCAAAGCATTTCAGTAAGACGAAACGGGGATCCCAAGGCAGGAGCCTTTTTTTCTTCTCATTTGCCCCAGATTTCTCACTAAGAGCATTTTTTTATTTAACCATATGTGGAAGTATGAAGGGAATCAATGTCTAGCATTTCACTCTAACCTATACTCTAGTCTGGTATTTAATTCACCATTACTATTACTACTTGAACTCCAGTAGTTCAATAGCAGATAATTTTCCTAACAGTACAATAGTAAAAATATTTTCATGCCTATATTCTAGTTTTTCTACAAGATGCACAGCTTGCCCACTTTAGGCAACAGTTTTATTCTGTTTTTCATCTAATTCTATTCACTATGCATAAAGGAAATCTACAGTGCACAACCCACTTGCTGATGACTAAAAGGTAGCCACCTAGACCTGCTTAGGACTACAGTGAGGCCTTTAATTTCTGCAACCTTTCCTCTAGCAGAGAATAAATGGACTTGTGTTGGCAAGTCCAATTTCTCAGTGCCTCTCAGTCTTCTCAAAGACTGTAACCATCACTGATAAAAAGCATTATGTAACTGCAGAGTGACAACCAACATTAGAGAATAATTACTTGACAGCACTATTCTGCAGTGGCACCAGCTAAAAGAGCATTGAAGATGTGTATTTTGCTAAAGTTTGATCTAAAATGATCAAAGAAAGCAGACTGAAACCAGGCTGACAGTATTTGAAATGTGCATTGCCTAATGCTGTTCCTCAGCAAAATCCAAGCTTTTGTATTGACTTAGTGCCCAAGATAAGCTGCAAAAATTTCAGGTAAACTAAGAAAGTCAAGATCAGAGTAACATTCTGATGCAGGCATTTCCCACACTGTTGCAGCAACAGTAGAATTTCTGCACTGTTGCAGCAACAGTAGAACTTCATCAGTAGAAATGAGCTAATCATGAACAGAGTAAGACTGCTATTATTGAGAAGTCAGTTATGATCCAGCCAGGTGACTATAAGGATTTTCTTTTTTCTTGTTGTTCTTTAAATACAGCTTACTGTGAAATAAATCGGGACATAAACTGCAAGACCTAAATTCTTTAAATGAGTGTTTTCCCCACTGATCCCAAAAGCATTGGACAGGAGAAAAGCAATACCTTGCATGAGTCACAGGCACAACTGGTCTTTCTGGTCGTCTCGGGGGCAAGGTGCCAGGTCTGGACACAGCGTTGGCTTTGGGGGGCCGGGGTTTCTTCGGAGGTATAGCAGGAACTGAAGGCTTCTGCAAGTCTAACTGCTTTTGCTCTCTCTCTGATCTTTCTTTAAATCAATCATTTCCAGAAAAAAAGAACAGGGATATTATTAAGTGGAATTCATTTGCACTCACAAGTCTACATTCAAAGAAGAAATCTATAGATAGACTGTATACAAAGAAAAACCTTTCCATTTCTGTTCTAAATCATTCTTTATTTGATATATTTGCCACAAATCAGTTGCTCAGCCTGCCTGGCTGTTCTGCCTGGAACTCCTCAGCCAAAACATGTGTGCAGCATCTTGATGGGAATACTATTTTTTATTTTAGTAACTTACTGGTTTCTGAGTGTAAAGTACAAGAATGGCAAGAAATTACATACCATATGGTACAGCTTCCCACGAGCACAACTTATATTAAATTTTAATATGAAACAATAGTAATTTAGAAGTTTTCAAAAATAATTATGCAGAATATTCGTAACATCTCTTGGACAAACAGAGAAATGCTATTTTTGGGAGGGGAAAAAGCATGTTTCAAGTGAACAACAGTTAAGTGAAAATAAAATACAAGCAGAAAAATTTAACAATGTCTAGCAGGATGTAAACCCCTCAGAAAAATCAGACCTATTATTTAGGTTTTAAGCACAGACTTATATGCTGAATTTTTTAGCTTGCTGATGAAAACCTAGATCATTTGCAGAACAGATTATGCATAGTTAGGGAGTGCCACCATGCTAATACCCAATGCCAAAACATGCAGCACCTGTGCATGTGTAAAGTAGAATACACATTAACAACTCTTCTAAATAATGTGCTCTAAATTCCTAATAAAAAACAAACATGTCAGCATGTTTGCCACACCCCAGAAGAGCTGATTCTTCTTAAGGAAAGGACAAAACTCACCAAGGAACTAAAGTTCTGTTCTTTATATACTACTATTTCAATACCCCACTTCCCTTGACAATGCTGCCTATGATATGCTGTGAATGTTACACCTCTGTATACATCTAAGAGGTATTGGGAATGTTACAGGATATTCCTTAATGGGTTCTTAATGAGAGCCCATGAATGAGAGGATCATGGAATAAATCCCCAGAAACACAAGGCTCATTAGGTTTGGAATAGTCCAGCTAGCAGCTATTGCTCACAGGCAGTATGCTTTGAGCAGATGCACTCATTGGGTCCTCACTAACACCAAAGCTTTTCCAGCACACTGTGTAATTTTTACACACTTAATCCTATGACAATTTCTACTGCGTCAGTGTCCAAGAATCTGAATTGTATGAGGGACAGGCTGGGCAGTGTGCCAACACACAGCTCAAAGGATGTTCCTGTGCCACCCCTGCTGTCACACCACATGAGCCATTCCTGCCACTCCCTGGTAATCCTAAATGCAGGCACTACGCCTACAGCCTCTTTTCAATGTTTAGAAAAGTTACAGATATTTATAGCCCAGGAGAGTAACATATTTAAATTTCCTATGTTGTTTTAGCAGTTGGCTTTTTAAATCTTATAATGGCAAGCGAAGGGTTTTATTGCTAAGATAATCACAAGAAGCAGCACACATAACCAAAAGTAAACCTATGCAGAGAAAATAGCTAAAACACTTGTCAGATTGCTAAGATGTATATCCAGAAACAGATCTTGGTACAAAGTCTGAAGGTTCTGTCACTAAATTATAACTGCATTTAGTCATGTACATACACGTGCCTTTTAAAAGGCTGCAAGTTCAAATACTTAGACATTAAAAAATCCCATAAACAAACTTGTTCTTACAATCTAATAGTCCACTTAACATATGAAACTTGGCACCATCTTCAATTTGAGAATAGATGTAGCTATTTTCCTGAGACTATTCACCATTCACAATGAACACAATGAAACCATTAAAGGTTTAATTTGCTTGTCCCTGCTCTGTGTGGTACTGTGTCCCATTTCTCACAATGTTCAAACATGGCTTTGAAGGATTTTTTCGTTTCTTCGCTGCCTTGCCTGTGACTTTTGTGGCTATGATAATGGGGTGATTCATAAGCATTAATGACTGTATCTCCACAAAATCCCTTTGTGATGCAGGAAAACCACCAACCCAGCTTTCAACTAGAGAATCAAAGAACACAGATGTTAAGAAAAAACTACACACTAATCTGGGGTATTTTACTTGATCGAGCACCTGGGTTTTACAGAGCCCTGGGCTTTATACAGCATTTCATGTATTGAGAGCAAATCTCCCCTGGCCTTCAGTGGTGGCTGCATGTACTCAACAGCTCTGGATGGGTTCAATTGAACACCCTGAATTCGCTCCATAAGCAACAATGAGAGCCTTTCCAAAATGCCTATCATCACAGTCTATCAGAGTGGAAAACAAACATCCAAACAATACACTCAATGGAAACAGAGAGTGGGAAATGAGGATTTGGTTCTATTTCCCTCATCTTTCTGCAGAGAACAGGCAGGAAAGCACATTTCATACCTTTTTCTTCTGTTCGATTAGGAAGACATTCTGGCCTTTCGGGTGGTATCTTCTTGATTTCATGCTTTCGATCTGTGGTCCCTGCCAAAGACAGAAAAACTTGGAATTCTGACCAAGCCAACAAAACAGTGACATAAGATTTAATTCTGCAATGTCTTAGGCTTTTTATATTCCCCAATTTGAAAATGTCTTGCTAAAATTGAACATAAATTTATATAAAATATTTGCCTGTACCATAATGACAAAAAAGCAATTGGATATTTATGTCTTTATAAACAAGTTCACAGTTTCCAAAGTGTGCAATCCCAAAGAATAGACACTCACTGACTACTCTATGGGGGGAAAAAATCTATAACTGCAGATTTTAAAATGAGGACAAATCCTTTATCATCACAGACATAAATGAAGAGCGACTCAACAGTGTGCAGAAACATTAGGAAATCAATTAATTGAGCAATGTCAATAGAATGCATGATGGAGCTGACTATACAGAGATTATTTTACATTAAATTAACACATCCCTCCCCTTTTTCTCCACTACTAGTAGCTGTTCACTTCCACATATTAGAAGGAGGAGAAGAGCAGTACTGGCAGCATTGTGCATGACTATTTTAATTGACAGCTTTTGGCCTGGAGGTGTAAGCCCCTGGCTTCTCCCGCCTCTGTACTGGAGGCCCTGACATTCTGTTGCTTCAAGAAATATGAGAACTTGTGGCACCAACAACGGGAAGATTCTGCAAAAATTTCCTGGCACATACAAGATAAAATCTTCTAATCCCCACGTTATAACAAACACTTTATTGGAGATTGGCTTTGCTGCATTGGCTAACCACTAGGTGCTAATGCCATTTCAACTTAGTAGCGTTGAAAACTGCTTTAGGTAATACTATTAGCATTTCAATAAAAATTACAGTAGATGAAATCCAAGAAAAGCAGAGAAGGCAGGGCAAGGAGCACAAAGCAATTTTTTGTTCCAATTTATTCTATTATATGCAGTTCTCCAGTGCATTTACATTTTCTGAATGTGCTGTTGGACCTCCCTTCTGCAGCTGGTTCCTAGAAATCAGTCATCAGTGGTGATCACCAGCCATTGTTTCTTTACCCAAGTGTGCTGTTGGACAGGCAATAGTACCACATACCATGCCAATAAATAATACTAAATTCTCATTTATGGTTGGATTTGATAATAAGGGTCTTTTCCAACAGAAATGATTCTATGAAAAAGACTTCACTCCTGAGAGGAGAAGCTGTTGCTCCTAAGCAATAAAGCCTTTCAAACCTCAAGTTATGCAAAGTACAAGTCAATGTATTGATAATCTTGCACACACTAGTGTGTTCAAAGAGAAAGACACATAAGTCTGTACCTAATTACAGTATGATTAACAGTCATCATTAACACACAGAGGGACATTTTCAGGCCAAGTCTAGAACAATTAGCCTGCAGCCACTGAGGAGCTCCCAGACTCAGTTGTTCTTCCTACTTGCATTGTGATTAATTAATTAACACCCAGGCAGCACCATGGTCCTGCCTTAGCTCCCAGGGGACAGTCACCTTCAAGGAAGCTTTGGGAAGCTCTGTATCAGCTTCCAGAGGAACTCCAGATCATTGCCACCCTTCAGTCTGGACACAGTTGTGTTGCTTACCCAGATACCCAGTGAAATGCCAATGCTTTCCAATGACTCGTTCATTAAGGAACTTGTGCCCCTAAATTTGGCTCTCCAGTGTTCACTTGCTTTGTAAAGTGCAGCACAGATGTCTGGCTGTTTACTGCTGTAGAGATTATAAATTTCTATCTCTACTATAGTACAGACACCTCTTTACACATATGCCACATGTACCACAAAGACAAGTTCTAATCCTCTGCTTTGATTTTATGTTCTGCATCAGAAGATGCTGACATTTAATTATATCGGCTGCAACTGACAATTTAAAATTTATTCATCACACTGTGACTGGCCAAATATGCAGAAGCATTATTGAAGTTGTTGCCTTCTATCAACAGTAAGACCTGATGTGGAGATGTGGTAAAATACAGTATAATCTCAGTGAAGAAATAATTTGACAAAGTACAGGATGTCAGGATGATTAATCCTAATAAACATAGGATGATTTTCAGCTCTAGATATGTATCAGAAGAGACTCTTGTGCCTGATCAGCCAGGAGTTGTCAAAGAATGAGTATTAAATGAAATGAAAATGAAATTAAATGAATGAAATGAAAAAACTGCAAGAGTCTTGGCTTTCACATAGACTTCAGAAGGCCTTAATCAGATTGTCTGCATCCTTTTTACAGCCATTTTTCCTTCCTTCAGAAGGAAAAGTGCTATGGTGACATACTTAAAGCATTGTATGAAAGCAGGTACCTATTAAAAGTGTTATTCTCTAGTTATAGCAGTATAAATTGAAATACATAGGAAGTTTATAGAGTTTTTACAAAACACATCAAGCTTTAACATCAGCGGTCACTAAGACGTTGTTACACAGGCACCACTAGATGGCAAAGTCATACTGCTCTCTCTGGACACTGTTACTGATTTAAAGTCAAATTTATATTTCCTTGAGTCTCAAGACAGAATGAAGAACAAACCAGGGATGTCAATAAACAACACAAATACTTATGGTCATGATTCTGTAGTCAAAGAACTGCATGACAAATTCAAACTAGTTAAATTATAGCATATTAATTCACAGTAAATTGTGTATTGGTATAAGCTGCATTTCTACTAACAGTGTAAGTCTATAGGAGAGGAAAATTTACTTTTTAAAGCACCAAAAGCTGGAACACATCACAGTAACAAGAAAACTATCTGGAGATTGGACACATTTGTTTTGGTTTTTAATGTGTGCCTGCAGTGGGGGAAGCAGTAGTGCTGCTGCAGAGTTTTTACAAACTGACTGGACTTAAGGGATTAAAGAATTCCAGCCACAGTTATGTGTTCACCACAATTGCAATACAAATGAAAACTCTGAGAGCATCCCCTGCCTTGTGATTTGTATTTTTACATGAATGGAACTGGAATTTGGTTTCTGAGATCTGTCAAGTGAGTAGATTCTTTAATTGTTTCTAAGTTTCATGATAAAAATAAATAATGCAGGCACTTTTGAAAATTAGTATGAAGAGGTCCTTTTAAAATTACAAATAGAAGTATGTTCAGCTCTCAATAACTACACACAATTCAGTATAGCAGATCACAAAATCAGTTTTGATAGCACTTCTGTTTGGAAAACAGACTCAGCCCCTTAATACCTTTTCAACACATTTATCTACACAACCATTCAGGATAATTCCTTTTAGTTTTACACTTAGGGCTGTAAAAGTATTGAAAACCAAGAATCTATGGCCTAAAACCTGGAGCAGCCAGCCAGATCCAGCATTCATGCAGATCTGCAAGACTCAGATTGCAGCTCAGAGGAGGCCACTGCATGACACTATTTTATAGATATTCTAAAAAGCTCTGTGTCTCTAGAATAAATCAAATCTGTAGTGAATGCAGTTTCCTCCTGCAGGTATTGTCAGACTCCACATACTGTGTCTGTACTGAAGGACATGCACACAATCAACTCCAGTCAGGGAACAAAACCAAAACAATTTGAAAAACTGAAGTATCACACTTGCTCTGATTTAACATGATTAAGGGGCAAAACAGGTTATTTTAAAATGGTATAGATGGTTGAGTATTTAAATACATTTAAAGCCAACCAGAGTCTTTCAGGGTTACCAACTATTGTGATTTCATTAGTTGTAGTCTAGACATCTGCTTGTCAATTTTGATACAAATGAATTCTATACAGATTTGAATACACTTAATTTAGATTGAGATGTACTCACTGACACATGCTGTAAAAATTCAGCTGCACTTTACCTGATCCTTGTTTGATGACAGGAGCTGATGGAGGTGGTGGTTTCTTCGGTCTCTAAAATTTAATAACAGAAGAAAAGAGGTTGCTTCAAAAGGCCTGTAAATCTCATTCATACAGAAGTTGGACTTGATCATAAAGTGCTTAACATTAATAATTACAAGTCATGAGACTACAGACCTGTCACATATTTTTCCTGAAATAACTTCATTAACATGAATTTGAAGAGAGAAAATAGCATTGACAAATAAAATATCATTTTTATATTTGCAACTGAAATGTCCTGCTGAGGGGTTTAAAAAGTTCATTTTATGTACCTTAAGACTGGAGGAATACATGACCTTTGGTCTAATGAAGTAGTCTATTTCTTTAAAATTTAACCTTGTAAATATTCACCCATTTTGGAAAAAAAAAACAAACACAAAGAAACTCTGAGATACATGTGGCAAAACCTGATGTATTTTCAGACCCATAAATGAGGCAAAAATGCAGAACTCAGAAAATACAACAGAGGTTACTCTTTCTTCACTTACTAGGAAAAATTTAGAGTTCCAGTTGTGAAAGATCAGAATTTTAGATGTTTGGTTAAATGAAACTAGTTATTCTGACTAATCTGTCCTTTTAACACTTTTGCCATCTCTGTTAGGATGATTTTCCTTATAGCTCTGTAATGGTAAGAGTGAGAAACATGACCACCAATGTTCTGGCAGTGCCTGAACAATTCCTCTTCACCTGAGTTTGGGGGACTGATGTCTTTTCCCCTGTGCTGATGAGTGTGAATGCATGCACAGCACACTGGCAGTCACTACAAATATCTTGGACTGAGTACGGAACCAAATGGAGCATCATGCTGGATCAAACGCCATACTCTATCTCTCACTTTGAAAAAAACCCAACTATCAAGGTTATTGTAAAGAAATTCTAAGGAAAAAAAAAAAAACATTTTCCCCCCTTATGTTTGTTCTTTTTTTCTGATCTTTCCTTTGCTACAGATTGATCACAAACACTTTGACTACATTGCTGGCTATGTTGCAATGTATATTGTCTCTTGGAACAAATGTGAAATGAAATGATTTTTCCAGATATGCACAGCTTTGCCAAACTTCAATCAGCCATTTAGAGTAGTATTTTCTCTCAAACTCTTATTGATCCCTGCCCTCCCCTCAATTATTTTCTATCTATCTGCCAAAGCTTTTGAGAAAGATCAATTGCTTTGTTCACTTGCAATAATTAGTTCAGTGTCTGCCCAAGAACTCTCAGATCTTGGTCTGAGTGTTGAAAGAGAGCAGATTTGCTGTGAAAGCTGAGTGCTTGCCACATACCCTTCCAAGGAATCTCTCTCAAATCTAGCAAATATATTCATCTCTGGAGTAAATAAAATTTCAGCCCAGACATGGTAAGCCTAACATCCTGAATCTCAAAGTTGTCATCCAGCAACCTTCAATTTTCTCCTACCATCTCACCCTGACCAGATCACCTCCCATCACCAACCTGATAAAGATGTGGCCAGGAACTCAGGAGATCAGAATGATCTTCTACAGCCTGGCTGCCATGGGCCATTGTCCACAAACACTGAGTCCCTTGCATTCTCAGAGACACTTCTAGATTAATTCAGGCAACATGGTTTAAGGTTTAAATGCAGAAAAGGGAATAAAAATTTGGAAGGGAAATGAGACAGAGACAATGAATGTCCTGTGATAGGCATTAGGAGGCTGCAGAGGGAAATAGCTAGTGCTGAGGACTCAACAGTACAGTACAGGCATTTGGGGTTTTATTGAGGAGTGATCCCATTGACTGACCATACATCAGCAGCTGGAATACAAGAGATGCACTCCCTTAGCACATCTTTTGGCTTAGTTCTCTTCTGTAAGGGCTCTGTGTCCCCTGAGATGTCTTCCAAAGCATGACAGGTGCAGATGGACAAGTGACACATTCCCTATGGTCACTCCTGATTAAAACCAAAGCACTTATGTAGAGAGACACAAAGGAGAAAGGGTCTCATGGTTCATTTGACAAAGTGGCTTTAACTGGAAGCTGAAGAGGGAAATAGATTGGTTCAAAAGGACAGATCAAGGTCAGAAAGGGTGTAGGGTGAAGGAGCCTTAAAAGACTCCTCAGGGGAACATGGAGGAGCCAGAAGGATTTACAAGGATCTGTGGCTGGATGAGATAACTGAGAAAGTGATGGAGACAGAATTTACAGAAAGGAAACCGGGACTGATTGGACAAGAAGAGAACAGATCTACAGAGCAGGGACAAAGAGTAAAAGGGGAGAGGAAAAAAAGCTGTATAAAGAAATTTGGTGTAGGGATAGAAAGTAAATCCAGATGGTGATTTGGACTCAGGTAGTAAGCTCAGGGGAAAATCCTGTAATGGAGACCACCTGAGAGGTGGAGATATGGACTAGGCAGTGAATAGAAAAAACCTGGAACAAATAGGCATGTGTGGAAAAGAGTCAGGCTTGGAAAATTGGGGACTGGACAAGGAGGTGGGAAGAGATCCCAAGCTTTTGTTGAACAGACAGAAGAACTACTACAACAAATACTTTCAGACCATGGGATGGAATCCAAGGTTTCTGGATCACATCAGAAAATACCTGACAAAATCACTGGTAAAGTATTTATCTCCTTCCCTTTTAGCACTGATTCAAGCAAAGACAGATGGTCTATAGTCCTACCAGTTACTTACTCAAGTGGCCAGATCTGTGGCATTTCAAAAATTAATAAAATTTTTTTCTCCACAGTTAGAGCAAACCTAGCTGTAATTTCCAAGTGCCTGACTACCTAATTTACTTTACAAGTTATAGTCAATTGTACTCTAAAAATCACTTTAAAGATACATAATTTTTAAGTTCAAAAAGACTGAATAATTACACCACACAAAATGGACACCAATAAGGATTTTTTTCTTCTATAATAGGCTCACTATGTCTTCAGGTTTTTGATTTCTGCCTCTTCTAGAAATCACCTTCTTTCATTTTTCAGCCTTAAGCCAGGATATGCACTTTGCTGTGGAATTGCCTTTTCATCTCCCACAGTTTTTGCTGCTCTTCTCCTTTCCTTTTCAAAAATTATCATGTTAGCCTCTGTGAGTTGTTTAACAGTTGCTTTATTAAGCTTTCCAAGTTATTTAATTTTTGCCTTCAGCATCCAATTTTATTGCCAAAGAGGGAAGCTGGGTGTCAGTACGTTTTGGTTTTATCACAGAAGGCTTACACTGTCACTGTGAAATACTCATCAAAAGCCTGATTGCAAGCTTGTAATATCCCACTGATGACTCAAAAGGTTCCTAAAAATGGAATGGTCTTTTGGGGGAAGCAATCCATTACTTTATTCCAAGAAACCACAAGATTTCTAAATATTGTCTGGCAAATAACAATGCCACATTTTTCAAATAAATAGGAGCTGAAGAAACTTCTGCATAGGTTTTATACCTTCTTTTTTAGTAATTCTGAGAGGTAAAGAAACTTCTGAGATACCAAAAGCTTATTGTTTTTCAAATTTCACAGTTAAAATCTCACCCTTTTTGTTCTGGAACAGTGCTTGACTCTGTCCATCAGCATGCAGGTGATACTCAACTTTTCATATTCCATCACAAAAACAATGAAGAAGATTAAAGAATTCTGGATATCATTGCATGACATGACTCATTCCTGGGACCTCTGGTTCTTCTCTCTCTCAAACTTGTAGGACACAGGACAAAGGGCTTTCAGAGCAGCATAGTGCAGGTGGGGTGACTGGATGGGCAAATCTAACCCTTCTAGGAAACTCTGTAATATGACTTTGAGTGCCACACATTCTTTTTATGGATGCTTTCTAACTAGAATTTTATTCCTTTATGTTTTTATGTTATTAGATAAGTAAAACTTTGTCAAAATCACATATTTGAAAGAGGATTTCTTTCAACTCTACTTTAATTCTAAATTTTCAAGTGAAAATGAAAGAATATATTGCTTACCTCTTTTTCAAAGTCTGAAGGGAGTAGCTTGACAAAGTTATCTGGAAAGACACCTCGTCTGCCATTGAGTTCTCCTTCCCACCAACCCACATCAATGCAATCCTACAAAACAGTAAAATAAAATGAAAACCACAGTGAGCTGGTGCACTGAGCAGATTTTTGAGCTAAAGTACTCTCTTGCATAATGTCCTACCTGTTTGCTAGAACATGACAATTTGCTGGAGTGCCAGGTTAACAGGGTAATCTATCAGACAAAAACTTCAATAACCACCCTGCATTCTATTATCACATGGAGCAGCCAGGAAAGAACAATGAACATGCTGTAAGAGCTCAAGACCTTGTCTGTGTCTAAAACAAAATGCTTGTTCACTATTTGATCTATTAAACAAGTCAGCATTTTGATCATCCATTGACCCTATGTCTCTCTGACTTAATTCTGCAGAAAGACAATAACTTCATTAAACATCATACATCAGGAGATAAAAAAGCTCCCTTATTTCCCATACTTGCAAAAAAAAGCTTGACACACTGGAATTATTAAATTCCATTTCACTCCAATTAATAAGGCATAATGCACCTGATTAATATCTGGCACCAGCTTCTTTTTCTGCAGCATTTCTGAGCAGTGCAATGCAGAGTGTAAAACAATGTACAGCTAAATAGGTGAATAAGTAACATCAGTGAGTATAAATTATAAAAACTAGAAGTTATTTTCATAATAAATAATAACAGTAACAGAAGCCACAACATTTTAGAGAAGATTGAAATTGTTCCCTAAGTCCTTCCTCAGTGCTCCATTTTTTTTTTTTTTTTTTTTTTTTGTGTCTCTGTGTTTGCTACATAGAACACTTCCCGTTGAGATTTTCCACATTCTTTTTTCCTGAAAGCTCAAGCTGAAACAGCTCAGCTGTTTTCCAAAACACAATTACAGGAAAGTTACCCATTGTCTGCTCAGTCTTAAAACCACTTCAGCCAATTTTTGCAGTTGGCTCAACATCAGGCTGGCCAGCCTTTCCTGATTTCCATAAAATCTTTTATTTCAGTTGCTAAATGGATGACAGAACAATGCAGGTTAACCTAGTGAAGCGCGCTTAATACCAAGTCTTAAAAATATTGTTCACAATGACTGTGCTTGTTGGTATTTTTCTCTAAGTTACAGTAGACAAACACTGGATGATATTTGAGAGAAAACAGACTAACAATAAAGATCATTGCTTTTATGCTTTGGGGGTGGTTTTTATTACTTTTTTTGTTTTAGACTCTTTATTTAGCTTATTTAGTCCTCCTGGTCTCCTGAGTATGTGCTAACTAAACACACCAGCTAAAGAGCCTGCTTTCTTACATCATGTCTGTTTTGGTGCATTTGGCTCTTTCCCCCCACTATCTCAGTATTTTTTCTGATGTAATGCAGGCACAAAACAATCCTTCCATTCTTTTTTTTATAATCTTTTCTCATGGCTAATCTTTGCTTTTCTGTATTCTCCCTTCTCTTCAGCAGGGTGGCCTCCACCAGGGAGGACATTTCCTAGGCCTTCCCACAGTTACTTAGGAGGTATTTCCCAGCTCTGTAAGACCTTTTTAGGGACCAGGGCTGGTTCTTGACCAGCTGATTTTTCTAAAACATGTGCTGAGTGCCTACAGGGCTGTCAAGGACTCCAGGGAGGCCAGGCATGGGCAGGCTGTGTGCAGGACTCTGCTCTTGCTGCAGAGCCAGCACCCCTCACTCCTGCTCTGAAGGATCTCTCCCACTTGGCTCTGTCCACTTGCACAGCC
Source organism: Zonotrichia leucophrys gambelii (assembly GCF_028769735.1). Taxonomy (NCBI): domain Eukaryota; kingdom Metazoa; phylum Chordata; class Aves; order Passeriformes; family Passerellidae; genus Zonotrichia; species Zonotrichia leucophrys. The sequence goes on along the minus strand of NC_088169.1, from coordinate 16,242,476 downwards.
CAATACTCAGGGCACTCAACTGCTCTATCACATGGTGTGCTTTATAATGCCCTCCATCCCTATGCTGCTAAGCTGAAACTGCCTAATTCAGATTTTGAAAAATATTAAGAATAATTCGAGCATCCAGAGACGCAAAGCTTGTGCTTCAACTGATTGCACAGCTTAGCAGTAGCTAATAATCCTGACTGAACAGCACAAGACATCACAAATATGCTTTTTAGGTTAGACGTTTTTATGCTCTTAGGGAACACAAATATTACTCCTACTTATTCACTTCATTAACACTTGAATTTTTTCCTTTTTTAAAGCTCATTTGTTTTCATGAAGCTGCTGTTTGTGTCACACATTCATAAATCCCAAACAGCTGCAGATTTGCTTTTTTCCCCCCTCTCCAGCTTGTCACTCAGGCTTATGCAGCCAATCACCACAGTGGAATTTCAAAGTAAGCAAATCTCTTCAGGCAGTTTCTCTTTAATTTTCTCATTTACTTCACTTGCAAGAGGAGGCTTATGGGTCACTGAGAAAGAAATAAAGAGATTTCAGAAGTTAAAAGCTGAAATCTGAAATGAAATCTGGTGAAGAATCTCCATGGTGGTACCCCTTTGCTACCCACATCTGCAGGTTTGCCATGCCCCAGAAACCTCAGGAAGCCACCCTAAGGTGCTGGCAGAAGGTAGGTCTCAATTGTGGGACAGAGCAGCACACAAGCACACCTGAGCTACACTGCACAAGCTGCCACAAGTATGATCAAAGGGCAGAGCTATGAAGCACAATCAAGAGAGCACGATGAAAACAATGTGTCTGCTTGTGAGCATTGAGCAAAAATCACTCAAATTCTTCCAGATTGCCATCAGCCATGCAATCTTAACCATATTGTCTTTTTTTTTAACACATCTTGTTAAAAAACCACATGTGTTCAAGTACAGCAAAATGGCTATAATATCAAAATGCAAATTTTATAGAAAAGCTGTCAAGCAATCCAGTATCAAGATTGACAAATCTTTATTAATAACCCAAAATTTATTAACAAACCAAATGGATCTCTGCTTTATCTCCACGTTATCCTGTCAGACTTATATAACAACTTAAACAAAAATCAGATGATGCAATATCCCCAAAGTCCTATGAAGAAAATGTAACCCAAGTACTAGAAATGCATTTTGGTTTCCCTTAAGAAAAAATCCCTCAAAAAATATTTATGAAACTGAAGGAGTAAAACATGGCAAAAAAGATACTCCAGCTCCTGAAATTCATCAAGCTAAGGGGTAGCTGTGTCAACATTTAACTACTGTAAAAATCAGCTCCTACCAAAGCTTAATTTAGAGAGTATATCCACATTGTCATTGCAGTGACAGTGCAATCAAAGACCTCAGAGAAATTACCTGCTGGTTCACATTGCCAAGCCTACTTTGATTGTTCGAGCAGAGGCAGACTCATAAAACAGAGCAATTAAAAATCTGAGGGACATTTTGGTATTTTCTCATTAAAATACAAATCTTGGTTTTGTCCTCATTTCTAGTGAAGTAAAATCATAAAACAGTTTAGGATGAAAATGACCTCTAACATTACTGAATCCATTTTTTTTGTCCCAGAACTGCCAAGTCCACCTCTAAACCATGCTCCTAAGGGCCACACCTGCATGTCTTCTAAATACCTCCAGGGATGGAGACTCCATCTCTCCCCTGGGCAGCCTGCTCCAGTGGCTGACATCTCCTTTGGTGACCAAATATTTCCTCACATCTGATTATGCTGATCCCCTGACACAGCTCAAGGCCTGTCCCCTGTCACTGGGGACAGCCTCACACTGCCTGTACCAGGGCACCTGGACAGGGGGGACAGTCACAGAGGGGATGCTCCCCCTGTGCTGGGCAGGACCTTGGTGCCGCTGCCCTGTCCCTTCTGTCCCTTCAGTCCCTCCAGTCCCTTCAGCCAGGCAGAGGGAGGACAGGGAATCCTCCATGTCCAGCATCCTCTCTGCCCATCAGGCCTGCCCAAGGGAAGGCAGGGTGTGATTCCAGCTGTCACATCCACTCAGCAACCATTCCAATTCCTCAGCAGTTCCCAAATAAAGCATAAAGAACTGAATACACCAGCATAACTAGCAACATTCATTTTGTGCTAAATATTTGGACAAAAGTTGGACAAAACATAGCAAAGGGAAAAACTAAAGTGTTGGGGAATTTTTGAGATGTTTAAACTTTATAAGAAGTAAATATTACACAAAATAGAAGGTACTAAAATGTCAGCCTGGGCTGGAACATTTACATAAGTCAGAGGAAAGGGTAAATCTGGGAGAAATGGAAAGTACTAGAAAATCAGAATATAGCTACTTTTTGTCAACATGCTGCCAAGAATTATGAGAGTATACACAAGTGAACCAAAAACATCAGTCCTTTTATTGATGTGAAGAATAAGAAGAACTATTCTTTAGGGAATTAGCAGTGAGACATGCAAGCTGTGAATCAAACTGGAAGAGAAAATCATCTGGAGAAAACAGACTTTTTTTCCAGAAGGGAATATCAAAAAAGAAAACAAAATACAAACCCAAACCAATGGTACAACAAGAAAGGTAAAAACTCAGTTCTACTCTGAAACTTTTGTCTGTGGTGACTGAAAGAGAAGGGACAGAGGAGAGGGGGAAGAGAGAGATACGTGAGTAGAGAGACCAGCCAAAAGCCATGGGGAGATATTTGGCAAAGAAAGTTTCCATTCAGAGCACCAGATTTATCACAGTGTTACTGAATGGAAGGGAAATACAGTGAGATACATAAGTAGGGTTGACAGCATAAAATCAAGGCTTAGTCACCTTTTAGCAACTGCAGTGATCCTGCAGCCACTCTCATAGTGACAAAGAAAAGTCATAAAATGGTAGAGTCATGCTTTCTCCTCTTCTCGGTGTAAGAATCATGACTTTGTTTGGTCTCTTATGCATACAGTATCCTACATTAAAAGGTTTCTTAGCAGCAGAACTACTGCTCTGTATTAGAGCAAACATTGTGCTGTTCCTTCCCATGGTGCTCTCAATTCAACAGGAAAAGAGCAGAAGATGGTGGAGATTGAAGGAAAAGCCCAGCATAAAGCACCTCATGCTCTGCAGTCTGACAAATGCTCCACTCCATGCTCAGAAGCAGCTGCACCCAGACAGAGCCCACTGACACCACACGGGCCCATGGCATCCCCCATGCAGGAGCAGCTGCCACCAGCCAAGAACACAGAATTCCCTTTGGTCAAACACCATTTCCCTGGTGGTAAAAGAGGTGACAATGCAGGTGGAAATGGCAGAGCTGTCAGTCCCTGTCACTATGATATTTTCTGAAAAATCCCTTCGCCAGGATTTTTCTCTTGAGAAGCCTCAGAAAAGAAACGTGAACAATAATTATCTGATTGCTTGGAATGTGGTCTGGAAGCTGCTTACCAACAAGTGCATCTTTGATTGGTTCCATATGAATTGTTTTTAATTAATGACCAATTCCAGTCCAGCTGTGTCAGACTCTCTGGTCAGTCATGGGTTTTTATTATTCATTCTTGTCCAGCCTTCTGATTTCTTTCTTTCCTTTCTCTTTCTTTAGTATAGTTTTAGTATATAATTTCTTTTAGTATAATAAATAAGCCATCTGAGAACTTGGAGTCAATTCCCATCTCTCACCTCATCCTTGGGACCCTCACAACACCACAACAAGTCCCCTTTAGTACCTCATACCACATTCAAGACCATGAAATTAAAAGGCTCAAGTTCATGCCTGGCAGGTATGTCTCATGCCAAGCTGTGCCCCAGGTACAAGCCTGGCTGCGACTGATCACCCCACTACCAAACCTGACTGAACTCTCCCTGCTGGAATTGCTGACAGCTTCACAGCCTTTCCCTCTGCTCCAAGGAGTTTCGTCCACCCCACAGACAGAGGGGGTTTTATTTCATATAAAGTTCTCTCTTTTAAAAAAACAGACTTGGTTATTAGAGATGGGTTTATTTCTAGCCCACACTACTATTTGTACTCTAGGCCTGAGCCAGATAAAAGGAACATGAAGGAAACCAACATTTTTTGCTGAAAATGCAAAGCAGCACTTCTCGCTGTGAACATATTTATAATAAAACTCTACTATTTGGATTTTTTTCATTATTTTACCAAGAATGAATAAAGCATGCAAGATTACTATAATTTAAATGTCAGACATGCTCCAGTGTATGTTTTCTTGCAAGTATTATACATTATTCTACCCTTTTCCTTTTTACTCTTTTATTTCTTGAAGCCACTTATAGGAGAATTACTGTGTGCTATGAGACTATTCTTAATCACTTAAATAAAGCCCTGTAGCTACCTGGCTCTGTGTATACATTATGATGTGTTCAGAAGCCCATTGGACTTACACCTCTCTCATCACTGCAGCCAGCTGCAAGTGCATCAAGACTGCTCTCTCCAGCACTAACATCTAATACTGGGAATCTACCAACAGCTGAGCAATTCCTGCAGCTTTACCAAAGCTCAAGGAGGCCTGAGAGGAAGCAGGCATCCACATCCACTGCTGCAGCTGTGCTTTCCACTTCACTTTAGGGGCAAAGGTGTTTCCTGCCTTTTCCTCCAATGCTGCCTTCAAGGCAGCACCCACTCCTCTCCTCTCCTGCTGCCTTTGGGAGGACTGACAGCCTCAGGGAGTGCCATGGCCCAAGTTCATCTCTCCACTCCCTAACCTGCCTTCCAAGCTGTCCCCAGTGAAGAGGAAGGCTTTTCTCAGTATAAGTAAATGAGAGTTATTTTCTATTCCCCAAGGTCACAAACTGAGTAATAAGCTATGTGATTATCTTCTCTCCTATCCATGGCTTGAACTGCAGCTGTGTAAACTCTTGAAGAAATACATGTGAAAAAGGCCAATCTTCTCATCTGCAAATAGGACTTCTGTTTTTCTGAGGGAGCTGATTTCTGCATCCTCTGAATATGATGGTAGTCTGCAATACTGCTAAAATGTGAAGCTATAGTTTAGATATCAACCCACAACTGCTTGATTTTTCAGCTCTTTGGTTAAAAGTTTTTGATACAGAACCATTCCACCACAGAGATTTCATCATCACAGCTAAGACAGAAAGCAACATTAAGAACAAGAAAAAGCAGGTCCCCAGAAAAGTATATGTGAAGCTTATACTGTAGCATCTGTACTGCCATACACCATAATGGTGCAGGGCTTAAGAAAATATTACTTTTTGGGAAATCTCCACTAGAAGGCATAGTTCCTTACAAAATAATAATAATAATAGTAATAGTAATAATCATCATCATCATCCCAGCAGTTGGCATTTCCATTCATTAAATCTCTGCTTTCCTTCTGCCCTTCTAAAGTTGGTTCTCATCAAGAAGAATGTTGAGCTGGAAAAACAGCATTATTCAGAAAGCCATGAATCTCTCTTATGCCTGCCCTGGGAGCTTTCATGTGTCAGCTCTGCTGTGCTGGCAGCCCCCCATTAAATTACTGCTAACCCCACTGTAAGCATCTCGCCAGAATTCTTTTGACAACAGCTAGCCAACATCATCATTGAAAGAAAAACAAACCACCTTTAATGCAAACAAAATGTGTCTACTGAGCTTTTCAAGACATCAACCATAATACACAAAGAGATACATGCAACATATAAAGGCTTCTGAATGTGAGGATTAAAGGCTCATAGAATGACAAATCTGGAGGACAAGCCCTCTGCCATTCAGGCCACACTCACAGGGCACCTCTGGGGCCGCCAGGCTTGACTGCAGCTCTGGGGCCAAGAGGTCCCAGCTCTCACAAACACCAGAGAAGGCCACTGGACAGGCTCTGTGATTGCCAAACCATCATTAAAATACATCAGATCTTGATTAATGTAACTTGGCTTTGGAGGGAAACAACAAAATCATGTTAAATCAGGGTGAAAAAACATTTTAATAATGTTCAAATATGTTTCTTTAGAAATTCTTGCTACATTCAGTGTTATGACGTTGACACCAAGACAGATCATACTCAAAATCCAAGTTTATCTTAACTGATTTTAGAATCCTCATCAGTTCTCATTAAACTTGGTAAACTATCTATGAATGAAGGAAAGCATCTCTCCAGAGGCTTACATTACACTCACATTGTGCTACCTGGTACTTCTCCAAATGATCGAGGTTTGTTACTTACTATAAGCTCAGCTACTGGGATTGAGAACTTATAGTGCAAAAAAGTGCAAAATTTGTGAAATTCTGTTAAGAAAAGTGCCATGATTTAGAGCATCTGGTTAGTAATCAGATACTCCTTGGCAGAAACATGATTTTAAGATCTGTCTATAAGACAGAATGAGTCTCTCAACAACTACCTAATATGAGATAATTTAGATAAAAGAGACAGCCCAATGGGCAATAAATTTGCCTTCTGAAACAATCCTGGAGAAAACCCATTTTCATTTTACATATTTCTTGCAAATATATGTAGATTATGAAATATTGAAAGAAAAGCATTAAAGGAAACCTCACAGTCTGGCCCTTATCCTCTGTTTGGCCCCTAACCCAGAGGCTTATCCTGCTCAAATCCTTAACCTCTTCCAAAAGCCCCAAATCCTAAATGGATCCTTCCCAGCTCCTGTCAGTTCTCATGCCCAAGCCATACAGAACCTCACACCTGTAATGCCAGTTGCATCTTTCAAAGTTTAAGGAGACAAACAGGAAAATTTTTTGTTTATCTGCAATCTCCAAGGCTCTACAAGAAATCCTCATGTCAAACTTCTGTGGAACGAAACAGGAGAGATAGTCAGAAATCAGACATTATTTCAGCTCTGGTTACACTGCTCTTTCCAGGCTGTAGTTTTTACTGGAAGGCACAACAAGGAGACACCTCTCCAGAAGAAAACGTTTGTTCAAAAATTGGCTCAAGTTATTGAATCCTGCAAAAGAGAACTGGCTGAAAATAATTAACAACCTGCAATACCCAGGACATTAGAGTAGAGGATCTAACAGAGCAGGGTTTTTTTTTCTGTTAAATATGTTTCAGGCTAGGTCTAATCTTTTGACTTTACATTCTGTGACTAAATGGTTTAATCAGTAATGAGGCTAAAAAGCTTTGATGAAATATTTGTACAAACAGGAAGAATTAAGTTGCTTATTGAACAAAACCATCTCTTCTGAGGATTCACTTCATTTGCAATGTTCAGTCAGCAGAATTATTGTGGAAAAATAAATATGTTCCACATCACAAAACTCTAACACTCCAATACTCAAATTAAAGCTAAATTAGCCAACACAAACATGAAAGGTGGTTCTAATAACAGACATAATTTATGCCTCTGATGAGCCAAGATAAAATATTTATGTAATTACATTTTCTGTATTTAGAAAGATTATAAAAACCTAGAACAAAACATTTGAAAGATTATTTAATGCTATTACTGCTTAGATTGAAGACATCTTAGGACCAGGGTCCTAATTACAATTACTAATTACTTGGCACTGTATGTGCATTTTTACTTCCCCTTGAAATAGCTTTCTCTGCCCTGAAAAGGTTGAGCTTCAGATAATACCATCAAACCAGCAGGTGAACCCAACATTCAGAATAAAAGAAGGGATGAAGCTAAGCAATGCATCTAAAGCCCACACTGTGAGCAATAATCACAGTTTTCCAGAAACCTCAGCATTTCACAATATCTCAGTAGAAAAAAAGATTCTTTCTTTTTTTATCTCAAAATATGTCACCTTTTTAGATTAGCTTGGCTGTGTTAAACATACTTACAAACAAAACGCCTTTCAAATTATGCAAATCTTGGAGCATTGCATGCATGAGGGATCCTGCCACTTCACCTACATAGCTTGGCATGAACTTGTGTTTGTCAAAATTCAAATTTGGGACTTCCCATGAGCAAAAGAATCACCTTCTTTTGAAGTCACTGTTGTAGCATCACAATTTGGGGTAACAAAACCAGGAAAAGACAACTTCAGTGTGTACTTAAAAAAAATAATATTATAAATATACTGCTTAGATCAGCATTGAAGTGCTGGCTGTTACACTCTCTCTGGACTAATCACAGGCTTAAAAGCTTATTTAAGTGCTGAGCTCAAACATTTGTGTTTCAGTAATATATCTAAAGATACCAATGAAAAGGAAGCTGCACCTGGTTCCCAAATAAACATTGTCAGGCTTTGTCTCTACAGAGACCTTAATGCCCCACTGCTAATCACAGCAGCCAAGAAATGCTGCAAGATGCGACTAAGTGTTCAAGGTTATTTATAAACATTAAAAATCCTTGGCCAAGAACAAGGTTCAAGCAGCAGACTCTACTCAGAGTAGTAGCAGAGCAGTCTGTTCCATAACTTACTGAGTATATAACATAATTTCAGAAAATGAACATTTATTTACTTGATCATCAGTGAGCCCACAAGTTTTATATAACTGCTTTAAATCACTCGTTTGAGGATGCATTCATGCTTCTGTTCAGTGACACAAGTTTTACCCCGGGCACTAGCTGCACACATTTGAGATGTGTCAAACAGGACCCACCCCAGCTGCCATCCCTCATGGCACCACGGCTTCAAACCCAGAAGAGATCCAAACCTTCTGATTCCTCTTAGTCAAACCCTACAGAGGAAAGTTTCAGGGCAGGGAACAGTGACCCTACTGCAGCACCAAGCTCTCAGCAAGCTGCTGGGACAGTCCCCCTCCTCCATCACCTGTCCCTGCTCACAGAGCCCCTCTGTGTGTGCTGTGGTTGCCAGATGCAAGGGGAGAGGGCAGGAGAGCCCTCCCTTTGAGCAGCCACCTCTCATCCATCACGGAAATCTGCACCCTCAGCATGCACAGTGTGCAAAACCATTCCTTGTATGGAGTCAGCAGTGGGATACAAGCAGGGCTCCCAATCAGAGGAGGAGGAGGCAGGATGTCTTGGGGGAAAAACTGGTGCCAAGGGAAGTAGTGAAGGGTAGAGGACAAGGAACACAGAAAGCAGATTAGGTATGGCCATTAGGCCTGGCCAGTGATGAATAATTCATGGATATCTCAGGAGCCTTTATGGTATTGTTCTTTCTGAAGGAAATACCTATTCATTTCCAGAGGCAAGAAGTGCCTTTATGACTTACATGCTTCTCTTTAAACACAAATATTCATAAAAGCTTTCTTAAAGCTATCATAAAAGCTTTCTTAAAGCTGGACATTATTAAATGTTTACTTACTTACTTTACTTACAGTATTCCTTTCAGTTTCTGTATGCAATATTGCTGCAGAAGTTTTGCACAAATGTGCAAAATATCTTGTATTAAAATCCCAAAAAGGGGCATCTGCATCACCAAATATTCAGTGTCAACAAAAGTCCATTGTGTTACTCTGACAGAAAGCCATCATTTTATTTTAATAAATCAGATCATACTTTAACTACATAACCTAATTTTTTGCATGGTTCCATTAGAAAACTATTTTCTAAAAATGAGCTAAAAGCTTGATTTTAGTTGTCAATCAAGGAAAAACAAAATTACCTGACTATCATGAAATGCGAGTAATTTTTTCCTTTCTTTCAAAGGAAGAAAGAGACAATCTTAAACTTTATTTTGAAAGCCTTAAGCTACAATAGTTCTGCTTGGAAGAATTCTATATTCTTGCCAATTAGGTGCATTTTTAATGATCTGAGATATTATCACTCTGGTTTGTTGTTACCCATAGAGGTGAAAATAGTGAAGATTTCATCTTAATAAGGAAGAATTAGTGATAGCTACCTATTAGCTCATAATTAAAGAAAATCTTATAGTTTTTAATTCCTTCACATATTTCTATAGCCAAGGTTTGTAAAATATGTGTGTGCTGTTTGTAATTAAAGACATACAGAAAAATTCAGCAATGAATAAAACCCCACAGAAACAATTTCTGGCAACCCTAGTGACTCCCCAGCCCAGCAAAATGTTCAGCTGAGTATCAGCAAGTGTCTTCTCTGTGACACTGCCTGTGCTCCTTCCCCTGCTCACGGCCCCAGCTCTCTGGCAGGATCCTTTAACACAGCACTCACCAATTTCATCCCTTCAGGAGCCTCCTGCATCCAGCAGAGCAGCTGTTTCCCTTCACTGCCCTGCCCAGATGAGTTTGCCTTGCCAATCTCTCAGCTAAAGAAAGTGCTCTGAACAATTTCCTCCTGCACCAGGATGAGCATTTAAAGGAGGTGTAAGAGAGAAAAGCAGGAGAATTGTTTTGGCAAAAGGGCCACGCTCCAGTAACTGCCTATGAATACAGGCAGGGTTAAATGAGCTGCCTTGTGGCTACCCCAAGGATTGGGCAGCATTAAAGGCTCTGCACAAGGGCAGATTCCATGCTCTTACAGGGACAAACACACACAGCACCACTGCAGCAGTGAGAAAAGGACATGATGAAAGAGACTACCAGGACTGAACTCATTGAATTGTTTCCTTTTGCTCTTCTACTCACCTGTGCTTACTTGCCTGTCTTATCACTCCACTGCACATGCTTCAGGGCAGGAAGCTGCTAAATGTACAGCATTCTGAACCACAAAACTTGCAAATCTCTCAATAAATTATTAACGGTAACACCAAAAGCAAATACAAGCTTTGTAAAAAGTGATTGCCATTGTGCTTATTTTTATAACTAGGTTTGTGGCTCTTTGCCCCCCAGCACAGAATTAAGCTCTACAAATTGGGTTGCCATTAAATATCTAGACCAGATAGTCATGTAAATTTTTCACTAGTAATTATCCTATTGTGTCTTTTATGATACCAATGCAGTAACTTTCCCAGTACTGTTTGAATAGCATGAGCAAAACCACCTTATAACTTCAGAATCAGCAGAATTGCTGCTGATATCAGTGCTGCCCACTGATAAAAAAGGGTTCAGATGAGGATATCTTTCCATTGCTGCCAGCTTTTCAAACTTGCAATGATTTTTGAAGCAGCTAATTTTATTTATCCAGACCATTTTCACTCCTGGGAACAAAGTGGTCTTTGCTGTCTAGAGCTCAGGTAGATTGATGCACTGCAATGAAATATTCTTTACATCCTTGCAGTAAAACTGCTTTTGAATGAGTGCACAGCTGCCAGTGTGTGCTTGATGTATTTGCTATGAAATTATGTATATGCTTTGAAATAGCCATTTCTATTGATCCCTCACACAGGTAATTTTCTGTGTGCCAGTGAAGTCTTCAGAATCCTATGCATTTTGTCATAATTTATCAAAGCTATTAATAAATTTGTAGAAAAGAGGCTTACAATAGCTAGATCTAAGAGGGCTGAAATAAAAAGTCCTGTAAAATTTTAATGATGACCATTGAAAATGTCACATGAATTTTCTGCTGCTTAGAAAAAACAATATTTATTACAAATACAAGCATGATAAAAGATTTGTTTGCCACTCTCCTTCAGCTGCAGCGTGCAGTGATTACCAGTGTTCTTACCCACACCCAAATGCTATCAGGAATATTTTGAAGACACAAAACAACCCCAAAAAATCAAAAACCTAAGGAACACGAATGTTTGACAATACAAAAATAATCTACAGTGTCAATCTCATGGCCTCTTACCATTCATAATTTTAACCTTATGAACATATCTAATCATCAAAATGCACAACCATCACCTTAACTGTATAAGTAATAATTACTGTATTTTGCTTTTTATTCTTTCTTTCAAACGTACGTCTTTCTTAGACTCCCTTTTTGCACAGCAAAGGTACCAGATCTTTTAGTTTATTGCCTTGAAGATGAAGTTTTTACTTTCTGTTACAATTCTGACCAATGTTTTCAGGGTTTTTACATTATTCTGCAAGAAAAAAATTAAAGGACTACTATTTGCCCACTTTGATTTCCACTTATTAATAAACAAAACCTTTTCCAGAATTTTTGGAATAGATGTATGTGAATTTTAGGCTTTTCTTCAGTCTTTTAGGTACATTTTAACTATGATATATTTGGACTCAATCTCCTAGTGTATATTTTCCAAATAATTGGCAATTATTTTTGGTTATCAGTTTTGCATAATGCCATCCTTTACCCTGTATCTCCCCAAATACACACCACTCTGACCTGTAAGTGATCAGCCTCTACTGACTTTCTTCAGCACTTAAATAAACCTTTCCAGCACATTCTCCATGTGATTAGGGAGTCACTAGTGATTTAGCAAATCTCTTCAAAGTTTTCTTTAGCTATTTCAAAGAAACCTCAGATATTAAAATTCTCCTATCACAGAGACCTATTGGGAAGCTCTGACCAGCTTGTGATTCAAGATCTCAACATCCATCAAAACAGTGAGAACTTGAAACAGAATCTGCTCTTTATATTAAAGAGATATTTCATGATCTTGATTTTACGATCTGACAAAGGGACTTTTACAACTCAGTTGAATAAAAGAAAGAGAAATCTGTTATATTCTTATCCTTTTTGTCTGTGGATACTGTTCAAATGGTGATATTGAATTCTGCATTTACTGATTCTATTCCTTTCCACAAAATTAGGTCTTAGCATTTTAAGATGAACCTTAGACAAACAGCTTCCCCCATTGTCATAGTGTGCACCTGTACCCAGGCTCCTGTAGGAACTTCCAATTTAGCTCATTTGATCCATTCCCTTTTGTCTTAGCACCTATCATGTGTTGTCTTCGTGGTTTTAAGATTATTGTAATGCATTTTACATTCTTTTCATGAGATTTCTCTCCCATTCTTCTGTCACTCATTATTTCAGCCACTCCCACACATTCTCACCAATGCTGTTGCTTTCGAATAAAAGCAATTTCAGCATGAGTTAATATTATGAATCTTCAATGCTCCTATGGATCTAATTGTGGAAAACCAGACTTGCCTAGTGACAGACATTTTATGCTGGGAGTCTATATCACTTTTTAGTTTTAGTGATTTCAACAAAATACATTATTTTACAATAATGCATCTGTGGTTGTAGGAAGTACTGTGACACCCATCTGTTTCCTTAGAAGTAGCAGTCTTCTCTCTTTAAGTCTACATATATGGGAAGAATAAATGTTGCCTAATGCTTTCCAGCATAGAAAGCAAAACCTGCAAAACAATTCATTACAAATAAATTAAAAGAAACTCTGTGATCTGATAGCAAAGCAAATCAATGATAATAATTTCTGAAGCATTCCATATGTTTCTCTTTGATGCCTCTTAGTCAGCATGGCTCGCTAACTGGTCATGTAAGTGTGGTGATTTGAGCTCCAGGTCACTCTCTAGCAGAAGCCATTGGTGGGCAGAAAGGTGGGGCTGACTTTGTTATTGCTGACTAAAAGAAAGATGACAACAGACATCTGCTTCAGAAGATCTGGACTAAAATAAAGTTCCTGTATTATGTGGTAAAGCATAAAGGAGACCTCACTGTTTTCAGAACTGTACAGCAAAGACCCTGACTCCACATAGTCAGAATTTTATTTTTTTAACTGCGTTAAAAACAGATGAAGAAACCCCACAAGTCTGCAAAGCACAAAAGGATCTGCAAAGTGACTGCTTGTTAAGCACCATTTCTGCAGTGGCTCAGATCAGTTCTGACAGTGCATAAAAAGGCATCCCTAGAGAAACTCCAGGATTTTGTGCATTGAGATCCCCCTCTCTAGAGACATGGGTTTATGTAAGTGTTCACAGACGTGACATGACACAGAAAAAAAGAAGAAAAGTAAATAAAATGTCTGCAATGGCTTGATATCACTGGAGAACAGAAGGACAGGGCTAGAGAATAGTGTATTTACTATTCCAAATCATTCTCTCTGCCTGGCTAGGAAAATTGATCAATGTGGTCAAATCATCAGCTAAGTTATTATAAAAGACAAATATCCTTCCACTGTGGCAGAGGGAAGAAGAAAATGCAAAAAAGCAAACTAATGAAATCTCACATAAAAACCTCAGTAATGTAATTGTCTTTTTATCAGTGCTTGCTGATGAACACAGCTCCACCCAGAGACCAGTGATCTTGGGGAATGAAATCATTCTGGTCAATAAAGCATAAAGTGGACAGGAGAAACCTCTTAAAAGCCATTTTCATGATCAGAAACACTGTTAAATACTCACATGAGAACATTCTAAACAGGCAAAGCTACACAGCTCAGCAAGCTAAACAAAGGTCAATGAGGGCAAGCCATTAAAATCTATTTAATGTATGCAATTTATTTTTACGTTTGCAGTTTCTCTTCCTACCACATGTGTGATTACTTTTCTTTGGTTACATGCATATTGTTCAGGACAAAGATGTCCTCTAGGATTGAAAATAGCTTCATATGTGGCAAACACAGCCCCAGATGGACTTCCCAAGATTTTGGGTTTTTTTTCACCCAGTGCCAAATTGTTCAGTCAAGTAACAATTTCTTATGACACATCAATTATAGAATTCATTATTTTACTTTCATACAAGCACAAACAAAATGTATTGTGTACATTGCTATGATTCGTCTTCCTCATGGAAAATCCACAGCTTTTTTAGTTTATATATTTTTTCCCCCACAAATATTTATGTCCAGTAATCCAAAACTTTTAAACAAACTGTAAAGTCTTTAAACAGGAGCAGGAAATTAAGTGCACCTAAATTGTAATCTGTTCTTTGTAACATGGTGCACAGCTCTTCTAAAGGAAAACCAGCTGTTTACTCATCATCTCACTCCATGGCTTTTGAAGATTTAGTATAAATCCTGGCACTGTTTTTTAATTTCTAATCTTGAATAATTACACATAGTTTTAGAAGAAACCCAGATGTAAAACTATTTATTTTCTGCTCTGTCATCTTTCTCTGCTTTACCAGAATATTAAGGGTGGCTAAATTTTAAATGTTTAGTTCAGTAAGTTAATTTAGCCACATTACTTCAATCTAACACAAAAATCTAATTCACAATGCCTACAAGAAAAATAACTCATGCACCAAAGGGAGATGTTCAAAGCTGTTGCTTTCCTGAATCTTCCAGTTTATTCTCTAAGCCATTATGTTTGTTATAGGGATCAATTTACAATTTATGTTGATCTGCCAGCAGATTCAAATTAAAATTAATTGTATAAATTTGAGTACACATTGGCTGTTCTTGCTTAACATTCGTTATCAGGGTAAGGCTCTAAAGCACAAGAGGAGGGGAGATGTAGGGCTCTGAAGTCTGCGTAATGTTTCACTGTCAAACAAGCATTGGTTTAGCAACAACACTATAAGCACAAACACTAATTTTATGGCAATTAAATTATGCAAATTTTAAAAACTGTATCACTGCTTATAGGAGAATAGTATTGCTTTTACCTTACTGATAAGTGTGACAACATCACCTTCCCGGATTGTGAGTTCATCGTCGTTCTGCGCTTCGTACGGAAATATCACTTTGCAATACTCCTTGTCTGAAAGGAAGAACATTCACTGTGATAAATTATCACTTTATAACAACTGCTTATTCAAGAGTGAATAATATTCATAAAATATTCCATTAGTGTCTCTTTGTGCTGCCTTATTTCCTTGCCATCTTTCTCTTTGTATTTTAGACCTTCACAAACAACATGAAATATTTAAAAAACTGCAGGCTGATAAGCATTCCCATACACGTCATCCAGGGAGTCAGCTCTGTAGCCCCTAGAACCATTATCTCAAATGAAATTGCTCCAGACAGCAACCTGCCACCAACCCTTTCCCTTAGAGTAAACCTGTATCTGCCACTTCCTTCCATAGTTCCACTGGTACAGCCTCCCACCAGACTGCATAAACTGGAAACATAAAGAATGCAGTAGGGTGACACAGCTTACCTATTCCCTTGTGTGCAAGAAAGCAGATGGTACAACAATAAATAAGACATAAATGAATGTAACTCCATTAATAACTAAACCACCTGTACACTCAGTGTAAGAGTTTTGAGTATTACTCCAAAGTTTCCTTGATTCTTTTTCCTTTACTGTCTATAAATAAGGGCATCATCTCAACTTTCATCTGGAAAATACAGAAGCCAGCACTCCTACTCAGAAATCATAAAAAGCAGTTGTCATGAAAAGCAGTTACTTCCATGTTGCTGTGCAACAGATGAGTATGTCAATGTGCCTTACAAATAAAAAGGGAATATGTTTTACAGCTGTTAAACTATGCATAAAAATATGTGATACTCTAAGACAGCAGGTCTAAAAGGACTAAGTAAACTACTCTACTGTTTGTAGAAGGGCATGTGATTTTGTAGAAATGTTCAGCTCCCTTTAAAAGTCTCATTTTTGATGACTTCTCTGTCTAGTCAACTTCCATATTCAATGCAGAGAAGTACTGCCAGGCCACAGAAATCCAAATTAATTTGAAATAACAGGACTTATTATTTTATCATTACTATAAAGAGAACCTGCATTATCACACTTGAGGGTATCTGAGGCTCTACCAGAGGGTCAGTTCAGCTGCCCAGACACTAAGTGCTGTTTCAGACACTTGTGAGTGTGTAAGACACATGCATAGTATGGCAGAACCTATGGAATTCCCAGGTTCCTCTGGTCTGACAGCTGGAGGTAATTCAAAACAAAATACCATGGGGGTATCTCAAAGAGCTCCAGATGCAGGCTACTGATTTCAGCCCCCAAGCTTCCGTCCTGTGTCTAAATTTAGATTCAGGCATCCAATGTTAGAAACCAACCTGGTCAGTGCACTAAAGTCAATGGAGACCAAGTCACTAAAATGAGCAAAGCCTTGAGAGCCACTCCTGACTCCAGGAGCAGACACCTACATTTGATTACCTGAACCATTTGCTCCCTGGACAGCAGTGACAGATGTGTAATGGGACCACCACCCAAAAAATCCAGATACCAAACTCATGATTATAACCCAAACTTAGGGCTCTGACACATAAGCTCCCTCCAAACTTCTAAAGTTTAGTGAGAGGAACACCAGCTGTAAAGAAGCAGCCCAGAAATGTGCATCTGAAAATTTGCTCTCTGCCAGCACCATCAGCCTGAGAAATTAAATAGCACTAGTAGGGAATAGGAAAGCTCTTCATTTCACACACACTCATTCAGAAACAGCATGAATTTTGTGTGTCATTGGTTCAAGCAAGCAAGAACTTCTTACGCTCTTCAGATTTCTTATTCTGAACACAAATATTTAAAATGTTTGATTTACCCATGACCATTACAGTTGGTTTTCTGGCCATGCCCTGTATTAGGTCTGGCTGACATGGAGTTTATTTTCTTCACAGCAGCCCACATGGTGCTGTATTTTTGATTTGTGACTAAAACTGCACTGGTTACACACTGGTGTTTTCACTGTTGCCCAGCATACCTAGACATCTTTCTCTTTTCCCCTTTTTCCATCCTCCAAGCAGGCCAGGGTGAGCAAGAAGCTGGAGAGGACACAGCAGCTGACCCAAGATGAGTAAAGGGATATTCTGTGCCATATGGCCCCCTGCTCAGCAATAAAAATGAATAATGCAATAAATGGCTTTGGGGGTGTTTCCATTCCTGGGAGACTGGCTGGACATTGATCCACTGTAGGTGGTGAATGAATTGAGCTGCTACTGAATGGTGGTTCCCTTTGTGTTGCCTCTTTTTATTTCTCTTTCATTTAATTATCAAACTGTCTTTATTCATTGATTTTCTCGCTTTTGCTTGCTCTGCTCTCTCCCTTATGGGGAGCAAGTGGCTGGGTGGAGCACAGCTGCTAGGTGGTTCAGCTCACCAAACCTCCTCTGGTGTCACTGGAGAAACAAAATTCAGGTGAAGAAAATGAACAAAAGTTTTGAGGGAAAACAAGTGAGCAAGGGGGGGAAAATCCTTTTCCCTGTTCTGAAAGCAGAGAACACTATGAAATAAACATTTGGTGACTTTTCCAAACCACTGGGCATGTGAGAACCACCAGGTCACAACTCAGATTCAGAGGATGAAATGGATGTCCAACTGCTGCTTTACTGCATTCTGAGGAAGGGTTGGGATGTCTCCTTGTGGACTTGGCTAGGTTGTTCCACTTGCTCACTGCCTTGCCTTAGAGACAGTATAACAACATTTTATGTAAAAGCTGGTAGAAAGCTCACACACGCTAACTTAGGTGGATGCAAAGCAGCATGCAGATAAATATGAGATTCAACACATTTTACACTTCAGTGGCATGCTACCTTAAATTATCATCGTGGGTTTTTTTCCTATTCTGAGTATATCCACACTCTGAAAAGCAGCTGTGCTAAATAATAGATTCAATGAATTAGCCCAGAGTTGATGTAGATGCAATACTGCATTAAAGAAGCTGAGTGCTGCACACTCAGGCAAGTCTCCAGTTACTGGGAACAGGCTTAGCATTTCTTTTTTGGGATGCAGAACTGGCTGGATTCTCAGAGGTAAACAACACCTGAGCCCCAGAAGGATGATTCCAGAACATCCCTTCTCAGACACATACATTGATCCTCCATTCAATAACAGCATCAGCTGAAGATTAAGTGGGAAGCCAAGCACAAAGTACAGCTAAAAAACTGCAAACAGGCACCACAGCATCACTCTGACAGGATGTCTGCAGTGCAGCTTCTGCTCAAGGCATGGATATATCACACAGGTTTCAGGTTAAAAAATGCTTTGGATAGCAAAGGATTTGGGTATCCTGAGTCCTGTAACAGAGAAGCCTCCCTCAGGCTTGCTAATTGAAGACTGGGTATTTGAATTGTCTTTCAGGATGAAGACCCTGATAGACAAGAGTGGAGAGAGGGCTGTGGTTTCAGCATCTGAAATATCAGTAGATGATCAGGAAGCAAGCTCTCTCCAGCAGACAGATACACTTCTTGTCCTTCTAGTTTTGGTGTCAAGAACTCTGTTGTCCCCAACTCTGTCCATTCTCCCCACCAAATTATAAACCTAAATAACAGCAAACCAAGGAATTAAACTATAGAAAATGTCAAAAATCAACCAATTGATGATGTTGTTCATAAAGAGCCAGGAGAAACTTCTGAGAGGCACAAGAGGGAGCTGGGGGAGAATCATGGCTCCCCTGTGCTCTGAATGCTGGCACAGGAACACAGAGTGAAGGAACGGCCATGGAAAAAGAATATGGTTTATGTACAGTGGAAGTCTGGACTTCCTGAGTACAATTCAGACAGACCTACACTAAATCACTGAGCCCAGTGGATCATCCTGAAACAGAGGTCTCCACATCACAGATGGGTTGGGAGCAATGTAAACAACTGAGCAAAGTCAGCTTTCAATCTTCTCCTAAGGGATACGTAAGCCAACATTATCTAAGCAAGAAAAACAAAGCCAACAGAACTCAAAATAATATGAATCTTTAAAATCAGATTAATAAAAGCGAGAGAAAAATCTAATAGGCTATGTCACATCAGGACTAAAATTGTCCTTACTCGTAGGACACAATACCACAGCAGAATGTAGAAGCACTAAATGTCAACAGTCATGTTTAAATATGAAGGAAATTAAAATAAAAGAAAAAACTAATTTCAGACACAGCATTGTATAGACCACGCTGGAATTTGCTGAATTTGGGATTTTCTGAATGAGAAAAAAAACCCCAGAAAAATACTAAAAGTCAAAACAATATGTCCTATTACATGCCTGGCAAATAAACTTAAGCCAAATTAAAACTTCAAACTAAGATACTAAGTATCCCTCTGCTATAGATGATAAATCTCATTTTTACATTTGACATCCAAAGCTGGGTTTATACATCACAGACAGTTCTTCCAGAAGCCTTTTTTTCTCCTCCTGACTTGGCAAAAATATATCTGTTAATAAATCCCCAACAGCAGATATCTTGGAAATATTAAGGAAGGAGAAAAGATGATACTCATGAGCTTTTCAGTCCTGTTTGATCAATTCAGCAGTACTTTACTCTGTCAGACCTCAGTCTCTCATTGCAAACTCACAGCTCCTCCCAACCATGGGCACTGCTCAAGGAACTGAGTGAATGGATAAAGCTAAAGGGTATGAGATATTTTATGGGGGTTGTTATCATGTGTCTTTGTGCAACACTGTCTGTCCCCAGGTTGAAAATGGGGCCTTTTTGACAAAGTCTCAACCTTTTGAAAAATCATTGTCTCAAGAGGGAGAGCAATAGCAAGGGGCTGCTTCACTACCCAGGCCATTGCAGGGACAGCGTTTCCCTGACAGAATCCAGTGGCTCAATGTGTATTTACAACTGCAGGGTTAAGAGCTGATGTCAAGCTGCAGACCTGCTCTAGGACTTGGGGTGCTGCAGTAGTATAGCAGGTAAATTGGTTTGTTTGTATTTTGAGAGACTGGTCAAATATTATACTGTTCCAACCAGACCTGAGCAAACTCCATTTACTGTATCAGCGAACCCTGCTGCACTTCTGAAGCATGACTCTTCTGTTTGTTCTCCTGCCACACTCTTAGGGTGAGCTGAGACCTTCAAGAAGGCAGTCCACAGACAAACATTCATTCCAGCTTAAATTTCAAAGGGGACAGTGATTCTGGGATTTGCTTTTCCTCTTAGGGCAGGATGACACAATCTCTTTCTTTTACTTCTATTGTTGCTTCTTTGTATGGTTAATCTTTGTGGCTTAAATATTTCCCCATCAGCAAAGTCTAACTCATACAGCAATAAATATGGACACAAACAGTAATACTAAGCAAGAAAACAAGCAGCATTAAGGCAGTATTCCTTGGGCTTAAACTTCCTCTCTTTGACTGTCACTCATAAAGTATTTCTGAAAATGCAGTAAAACATACAAAATCTAGTAAAAAATTACATAATTATTACCAAAACCACAAATCAGACAAAAAAAAAATCCTAACACTATATTCAGCAGAATTTGGTTTTACTATTAATTACTACACTCAAGACTCATAGATTTCACTAATAAATATTTTCACAGAACTTAGTAAGATGTAAACGATCAAAACACCACCTTATTAAAAAAATTAGAAACAGAAGTAACTATGGTCCTATTAATACATTCTATTAATGTCCTATTAATTCACCATGCAAAAAGATTGTTTGCTATGATCTTGGTATTCCTCTACAATAGCTTAACACAAATTTTAAATAGTGAGTGGAGTGATCAAATTAAGTGCTGTGGTGAAGACACTCTGTGACTTAGTGCTTTTGCTATTTTGTAGTCTGCTTATTTACACTCCATTAATGCAGTCTCAATAATCTGCAATAACTCTCAGATGTGGTGGATGTTTTTGTTTTGCCTAATTTTAGAATCCAACAGAGCTACTTCATAACTTAGATATATTTTCTACAACACATGCTATTCACCACAAGCCACTCACACTAAAAGTAAGCTATTTCATAGAAAACAATATATCCCACTTCAGAAATAGGATTGTAGACACTCATGCATTAATGTGCCATCCTATCTACTTGGCAGAGATGGAACTTCAAGAGCAGAATACTCCTCTAAATCTAGGAATCCACAAATCTAGAACAAATAGCTCTGCCCTTTTCTCTTTGAAGATGCATTCCCTCATTTGTAAAAGATTACTGATGTTTCCAAGGGATCACTCAAACCCTGTAAAGATTTGTACCTTCACTGTGCTCTTCCTTTGAGCAAAAAGTTTTCTTTAGCCCTCAAGAGTCAGCACAAAATCGTGAGTTTGTTTTCGGGGAGATTTACAAAGTGTATTGTTGGAAGGTGCACCTTAGAGACCACACACCTCTCCCTTTTGCTTCAGCCAACTCACCCCATTGCAGAGCTTAGCTCACCTTGCACGTTCCAGGAGCAGTTGGCACATTAAGTGCCTCACTGCTGATCACTGCCCCACCACATCAGAGAAGTTACAGAAAAAAGGAGACTGGAATCCAAGTGTGAGAAAATCAGCAACCATCACTCCTTGATGAAGCCCCATGGGCAGAGGGAAGATGCTGCTGGTGCCTGCTTCCTCTCTCTTTTCTCAATGCAACTGCATTTTTTAATCCAGTTGGCACTAAGGTGTAACATCATCAGTCATGGAAATAAATGAGGAAAATTAAAAACTGGATTCTTCCTCTCCCAACATAAGCTCTGTCCTGCCTGCAGCGTTCATCTCCAAGAGTAATCCCAAAGGAATCTAAACCATGTATCCAAAAGCTCCCCCTCTGCGCTGAACTAAGTCTATGGATCTTCTGTTTCCTGCTGCTTCCTTGGAGAATGGCACAGGGTCTGTGCTGTTCAGCAGGTAAAGACTCCAGCCAGGACTGGGACACGACCATCCCAGGCAGAAGTGAAAATACTTGAGGTCCAAGGTGGAATGACACTTTTGTGCTGAACACAGCAATGGGAACAATCACCAGTTTTCTGAGACTGCAAACTTCCTTGGGCTGAATGCCTTTTCAAGCTTGTTTATGGTTAAAAGTAAAAATTGAATTTTTGAGAAATGACAAATACTATACAGATTATAGTCCTGTGCCAAGGTCTGCTCATACTCCTCATTTCTGACTATCAGACATTAATTTTATTACGGAGAAATTATTCCTCTGCCTATATTAAACACCAAAACAGACTGGAGCATGTTTCATTTGCACTGAAAGGTTTTTCAATTTAAGCGAAGGACAACTTCAGCTGAATGAAATGTGTCTTCAATGATGTCATTTGGGGCTAAGAAAATTATATATAATTACATTACATCAGACCTTCCTATAGATGTGCTTCTCTTTCCCAAGCATGAATAGAGATGCCAAGAGTGCTACTGAGGCCTCAGAGATTCCAGAAAAGATAAAATAATAAATAATGCAGTTTAGTTAAAATGCAACAAGATACTGTGCAAATAAGTAGTCCACTCTTCTCACCAACTCTGACAAAGTGGATGTTGAATGAAGACAGTGACAGAAGGAGGATTTTTCTGCCAAAAAGGTGTGTCCTTGGGAAAAATCAAAGAAGGGACCATCCAGAGCCCAAAAGTGTTGATGGTGTCTCTGAAAAGTGAAAAGTGTCTCCCATACATTCAGCCAGAGCTAAGTGGATCACAGTAGAAGATACAGTTTTCTAACCATTGGTCAGAAGGTTTCCACACTCAATTTATAAATGTGAAAATTTGAACCTCCCATACCCTGGGATGGGATTTAGTGAGCAGCTTCAGCTGTCAGAAGTATCAGGTGATGTGGAAGAAGCAGCCTGGCTTCCACACAAGGGTCAATGCTGCAGGTGGGAAAGCCCCTGGACCTGCCCTCAGGTCAGCTTGAGCTGCTCAGCCTGCAGGCTGGCAAAGGCAATTCCAAAACACCTTCAGGAGCCCTCTTCTGCATTATCAGTTCACACAATTTTCAGTATTTCAAGTTTTCACTTCCTTAGGGCAATTGAAACCATGCAGTATTTCCCATTAGAGCCTGCTGGCATGGGGGCACAAGATGAGAGGTTGTAGCAAGCCAGTGATTGTGGTGGGGCTAATGGACAATAACTCACTAAAAGCTCTTTTAAGCTGCTTTTGCAACTCTGAGTTGAAAACCTGAGCAAACCAGTTTGCAACCACACACTTCCCTCAAACAGACTCTGCCCTGCTGATCCAGATGCTTTCCTACATATGTCTGTATGGGTTTCAGTTCTGAGACAAAATGTTATCTGCTATCTAAAAGGATAAACACATCAAGGAAGAAGGACTTGGCAATATTTAAAGAAAGTCAGCTCTGTTATATTCAGCTTCTTTTTTAAGGTGTGTCTCTTCCCTCTTACTCTTTTCCACCACAATCTGTAACATTTATTTGCAACTCTACATAAATAAAATCAAAAGATGGGGAATATACATTTATGTTATTTGGTAAGCTGATTACATATGCCTTCCTAGAACAGCATAAAGACATCCCTGAAAGATTTAATCCTTACTTCATCAGTGCTAAGCACTGAAATGATGCAAAAAAGGACTGAAGGTCAGAGAATCAGAGAACAGTTTGGATTGGAAAGAAACTTCAGGATCACCTAGTCCCAATGCCCTGCCATGGGCAAGGACACCTTTCACTATACCAGGTCTCTCAGAGCCCCATCCAGCCCGGCCCTGAGCACTGCCAGGGATGGGGCAGCCATCCTTCTCGGGGCAGCCTGCTCTGTGCCTTACTATGCACACAGCAACAAATTTCTGACATCTGATCTAAACCTGCCCTCTCTCAGTTTAAAGCCATTTCTCCTTCTCCTGTCACTACATTCCCCTATAAAAATTCACTCTCCACCTCTCTTGTAGGTCCCCTTGAGGTACTGGAAGGCTGCTGGAAGGTCGCCCTGAAGCCTTCTCTTTGATTTCCCATACAAACTATACCATGCATATAGTGTTATTTCTGCTACATAAAGAAATAAAAATAAAATAATTGCAATATTTTTTTTTTTAAAAGGAAAAAGTCAAGGGCGTTTGCAATGAGAGAAATTTTTCTATGACCTACCCACAAGTTACAACCTGAATTTGGATCTTATACAGCTCTGATTAATTCCAAAGTATCCTCAAGGCTGAAAGTTTATCACATAATTTAATTTGATTTTTGGTAACAGAAAACTTGAGGTAGGGTCACAAGAGCAAAAGCAATTTAGAGGATTCTGTGAAACAAAGCATTTTGTCTAGGTACCACCTACTCAAAGTTTATCCTAAATATATCTATCTGTATCCTGACTTTTTTACATATAAGACACTCTTTTAACCAAAACCAAAGAAAAGCATTCAGCTTGATTTTAATAGCACAAAGTGCAAAAAAGAAAAACCTATGAAACCTACTTTTTGTTCTGCTGTCCACTTCTATTTTTGTTGGCTCCTGAGTTGCTGTGGCTGGAGGTAATTTCTTCCCAACACTCTGAAAAAAAATAATTATTCTTCTTTAAAATTTGCAGGTTCAGTTAAAAGTTGGACAACATAAAAATAGTAATGGAAATACAAAATATAGGAGTAGAAAAGGGACAGTAAGGAAAAAGAGGCAAATTATAAACTGTACTTATGCTTGTTACTGGGGATTAACTTTTTTCAAAATTATAAAGAATTAGTAAAAATGTGATCCTTTAATTTCCCTCTGCTAATGTTTCTAACATTTTTAAATGATAACCCCTTAACACTTCCCTGAGTTTCAGGGAAGACTCACAGAAGTTTCACTGGTAGATTGAATATTAAGCAATCGATGAAATGACTTAGGGAAAGATGTTATTCAGTACCAAAAGTAAAGCTGAAAGAAGCAGCAGAGAGGAACTCACTTGACTTCCGTTCATACAAGGAATATTTATTTCAGTCATTCTAGTTTGAGTGTGATTTCTATATCGACGACATCTCTTTCTTATTTTATTATTTTTTAATATCTTTTTAGCAAAAGTAACAAATTTACAATTACCTACTATAATAAGAAATAATCTACTGCAGATAGGTAAGTTGAGGTAACATTGAATAAATACCATCTGCCCTCACCAAAATAAAATAGAAGAAAATCAGTGATATTCATCTTTATGTATCTTCTCCTATTATATGCATACTATCCCCTCTCTCTCTTAGCTTGTCTCCCTGTGAAGAAAGTGTTCTATCTTTAAAATCCTAGCAATGTGTAGATGGGAAAATAAGCATAATTGTTTCAGAAAAGCCCTAGCTGCCATTCCCTGCAAGGTCTGCACAAGCACCACGAAGCTCCTCCAGGCTTTCATGACCTCCTGAGCGACAGCTTAGAGAGCAGAGTGCTGAGATCCAGCCCTGCCAGCGCTGAGTAGCACAAGGTCCATAAGAAAACACTGGTCAATGTAAGAAGCAATAGGAGAAGAGCTCTTTGAGTAGCTGAATATTCCAAGGTGTATAAAGAATACTGAGAGTTCCATGTTAATAATATGCAGTAATGTGTGATAATATATCTATGGAAAGGACTCAAATACACACAGGGATTTCAGGCTGGTAAAAAGAGCACATAGGGAGGAAGGATAGTTCTGAGAGTTGTGCACAAGACATCATCAAATCCATGCTGGCAGCAATGCAGACTATGAATTGCAATACCCAAAATCATCCCATTGCAACTTAACTTGCAGGTGGAAGAAGAAACACCTGACCTTCTGTGAGCTTATAACTCTGCTCAGAATCCAGAGTCTGTGAACTGCTAAGGAAGAGAAATAAACAACAAAACTCTAGAGAACCTCCCAAACTATTTTCTGAGGCGGGAATGAAAGATAAGAGGCATTAGCTGGAAATAAGAAAAATAAGAGATGACAGATATCTGCAAATTCAGAGAGAGCAAAACAGAAAAGTTCATGACCTGGTTGTGCTGGAGAAGTTTGAAGTCAAGAAGGATGATTATAAATCTGAGATCTATCTGCAAAGCAGTGAAAATTGTACTAAAAGAGATATAATGAAGAATTTGAAGCTACCAGGCATTTGCAGTTACACAGATAGAAGTACAGAATGCCTTCAAGATGAAAGCAAGACTGGGAAGGCAGCTCCTGGTTCAGAGGCAAATGGGGCAGTTCAGGATAGCTGCATATCACAGTACATGCTCAGTCATCATCAAACCTTTATTCACTTTTTTTTATTCACTTTATTCACTTTTTTTTTTTTATTATTTCTGCTTCATGAAATTGTTTAGGAAAATGATGAATGCAGATACTCTAAACTGCACTGCAATAAAGACATGCTCACTGAAAGAATATGAAAACTCTTTAAATTAGGGAAGGTTTTGTTATTTTAAAGATTAAATTATTATGCAAGACCAGTTAATTAAAGGAAATATTTTAGTAATTGCTTTACCATACATGAATCATTGATTTTATGCCATGAAACCAAACACCATATAAACCCACAACAGGCTAAAATATAACAAGCTACAGATCACAACAAAAGAATAATGAGTAAAAAGGAAGATATTTGTGTATCCTACTGGAAAATCCATTATGCAAAGTAATTTCCTAATATATAAAAGGAGGTGCAAGAGCAATGCTTGAAAACATTATTTCATCTGCTCATTCAGAATAAATGCCTGTGTAGGTGATAAATCAGCATTGGGAACCAATTTGTGAACAGAAAAGGGAATACTATCCAAACAAGGCTGCTCTTTTATTAGGAGCTAGGAAGAAGAATTAAAATAATTTTTATGAGGGCTGCATAGGACCCACTCCTGTGAGAAGGGATATCCGAATTTGTTGTGGGACAGGGAAAGCAGAAGACAAGTGGAACTGCTACTCTTTAATTGTGAGGGGACTACACTCTAGGATTTCTAGGGGTGAAAAAAGCATCAATGACAGCAAAAAGGAATAAAAATTGATAAGTCATGCAAATCTGGTTTCAGGTGGATCTGAACTGCCAAGTTCAATTGTCCTGTTATGAGGTTCTAAAGGAGGTGGGATTTAAAAATTATTATTTATGTTTCCAATTCGTCTACATTTGCACGGAAAATGTGTCACCACTTTCTGAAAACACCTACATGAAACTTAATATAGTACTTTTTTGTTCATTAGGAAATACCCAAGATAAACTCTCCTCACTCTAAGAGATGCTGAATCCTCTTTGATCTGGTAAATCTGATGGTTTTGCTATAACAGGCTAAAAACTCCAGGATAGCTAAGACTTGGAGACCCAGGCCAAACATTATTATCAGAGCTACCAATTTTTCCGACAAGAAAACAAAAGTGGGAGACAGTAACATCTCCCATATAAGCCAGAAACTTTCCTGCCCTTTCTCCAGCTCTTCTATGTCACTCATACTCCCATACAGGTCAAATATCTACCAAATTTTTAGTGGTGGGGAGAACAAAGTAAGTCCAACTTGAATTCTTGCTGATCCAATACACATCTGCATGACATAGACTCCTCTTCTCAAAAACAGCTACCACAGGATATTTTGTTGTCTTCTTCAGTTGAAGGCCCAGTACTATTTATCAAAACCTTCACTTCTAAAAAAAGGAAACATGGGAGCAAAGAACACCCAATATGTTGAACTGAAGATTTCAATAAAATTCTTTCTTTCTCTTTCTCTGTTTTTCCTTCACATAAGAAGGTGGTCCAAGCCCTTCTAAACACATTGATCTGTTCTATAAAGTACTGATAGACAGCTCCAGCTTTGCTGTTAGTCTTTTACCTGATTAATTCTTACCTATCGGGCTCAGGATTCCTAAGAAGCAACAACATCTTAGCCCTTTGGGACACAGGCACAAAAGACTTAGAACTTGAAGGACTTTTTGGGAATTTAGACATTCCAAATGCAATACCAGGATCCTCAACCCTGTCAGCAATCCCTGACCTCTCCCAGCATAAACTGTCTCACTTCATTTACCTAAATCCATCATGTTGTCAATAATGGTTGCAATTAAAAGTCAAATGCAGCATGAACCAGAATGTCCATAATGGCATCTCCCAGTAGCGTCCTAAATACCGGGCTGCAAAGACAAGTGAAGGTCTGCATTTTCTCTCTAAAACTACCTTGGATTCTTGACTGCAGAATGGTTTCATCACCAGCAAGAAGGGCGGCATATCATTCTGTGCTCTTGTATCTCTAGCCCAGTGGTAGAGACACTCCTAAAGACACTCCTAAAATTTCAGTTTTCATCTGTCCTCCTCCAGCATGCTGATTATCATAAATCCCTTTTCTAGGTGGTGGCAGTGAGCCTTGTTCCACTTGCATTTCTCTGTATATATCACTCTGACTTGCTTAGTCTTATCACACAAGAAAAATATAGTGGAAACAGTTTGTGTTTTCTGACTCCCAAGCCTAGGTTGACACCTAACACAACAGAATATTATCAACAAAACAGGCAGAATCTTAATCCCACTATTTCTGCAAGGCGAGCATAATTAGATTATTTAGCTGTCAGACACAAATTTCATTAATCTCCTGACAAGAGAATCCTAAAGATGAAAAGGGATGAAGTGCCCTCTTGCTGCAGCAACAGCTGATAAAAGCATGAAAAATCACCATGATTTGGTGTACAGATATTCAGAGGGACAAGACAGATTTAGCAGCAAGCTGGCAGTGTTGATGCTTGGTCAATGAAGCCAATGGAGGGACAGCCCAGCACCAAATAACCAGGTCTGTGGGCCTCGATGGCATTTTGGCACACTGCAAATCTGCATCACTGCAGAGCACTTTCCCCTGATACTGAATTAACAGGGATTGCAAAAATTGCTTAGGTGGCCACAAAGTCAGGTAAATGAGGTCATGGTACAATCTGAACAGTCTTATTTTCTTTCATTTATATATTTTGTGTCAACTGCAGTCCCTGTAACAGCAGAGAACAACACAAGAGAAACAGAACATGAAGTGGACAATAAACAAATTGAGTTTTTCTCACCTGAAGATACTGTGGTTGTTCCTACAACTATTGAGCTCTGACCAGAGAGAGAAAAGTAGACCTGTGACCAAGTTTCTTCCTTCAGGATATTTTAACATTATATTTCAGGGTTTTCTGTTGTGGCCGAAAACTGACTTGTATATTTACTTTCATTATTCAGATCTAGTGTATCTAGAATATTTAATCTGAAAATTCAAATTGAATTGTCATATGTGCACAGATAGGTCAATGCAGAAGGTTCTGTTTCACTTTGCACAAAGTAGCATCCTTATCCTTTGAGGCTTCTTTAACAATACAGGCTTCTTGAAGCAATAGCTTATTTGCTCAGCATCGTTATTTATTTTGAAAAGTGTATTGAGGTCTTTATCCTAAATAAAATTATTTGGAAACTGCTGCTTGGAATACAACTCTATGAAGATATTGTTAAAGAATACATCAGACATTAAGGAATTCATAAAAAGGGGCCGTATGAGCTAGAAACATTAGGCTTAACATAGTTTGTCAGTTTGAATAGTGAATACAACAATGTGCACTGGTGCTTTGTACAAGGGAGGAAAAGGCAGTTATGTATCGTTTCAACTTTTAGAATTTCAGAAAACCTCAATGACCGGGTCAGAGGAAAAAAGTGTCATGTTTCTCTGACCACAATACTTCCTCCTAACATTCACCTAAGTATATTTAGACGTGGCTTATATGCATGAGAATTTTCTAATATAAAGGTTTATATGTAAATCCAGGGCCACTATTAGTGAGAGTATAGAAGCTGTAGCCTTCAATGTATTTTACACTCAATTTTTTAACTGAGAACATTTGTTCACAAAGAAGCAGAAATGGTTATTAGAGTCTTCTAGCTCTGAATTAACAGGAGCATAAACCATCTTCTCACTGACTATGTATAATGCTGGTGTCGTAAGGGAAAAGCCATATTAATTCTTTTTTTTCTAATATGCATCAAGTGCTTAAGGAGTGTCATCTAGTGCTCTATCCATCCTATCTGTTCTTCCTTAAAATCTGAAAAAGAGAAAAAATATAAAAACCCCAAAGACTTTCAGATGTCAAAATGCTCTCACTCTGTCAGAAATAAAATAAATGTCCAAGATTTCATTTTTTCCCATGCCACCAACATTCAGCTCCACATAAAGCCCTTTCTGTGATAGCATGATCAAGTATTGCTATCCTGAGATTTCTCAAAAGGACAGAGTTAACACTTTTCTGAAGGGTCACCACATGGGACTTCAAAGAGGGTAATGGGAATTTTAAGAAACATTTATAAAGAAAACAAAAGTTCTTGAAGAAAAGGGAACCAAACACCTGTCTAAACATTTGATTGCTTCAGTCCTCTACAGTAGCTTCTTGCTCTGTAAATACTTTCTTTACAGCTTTGCTTTGGTAGAAAGACTATCCACGTGCATGTACAATTATTGGTGGTTTTTAACACCAATCAGTTGGGAACATCTGCCCAATGCACTCCCAGCCAATACAGGGAGACTCAGTTGCCAAAACTGCACACATTTCTACTGCCAGCTCACAGCCTGGTGTGGGTGAACTCCCCTTGGCTCAGCAGGGGAGGAAACAAAGACTGGGAACCTTCAGATAAGGGTGCCCAGTCTCTGACACCCTGAGGCTGGGAGATAAGAGCAGGTAATGGCCTGCCCAGGTAGACATGGAGAAAGAATGCAGTGAGACATTGGAAGACCCCAGACAATAATTCACCCTTGGACCAAGAGGTGCACGTGGGGCACGTGAACATCTTGGGCACAAACAGGGATGGTGTAAAGGCCCAGGGATTTCTTTGTTCAGGGTCCCTCTCCAGAGGCACACAGCTTGAGCTTAAAAATAAATCAACTCTGCCTCAAACCCAGGGTTCAAACTCCTCTTTAGTAGCTCTTGCCTTTAAATCATTCAGAAGTTGAAACATGAACATCACTCAGCTCTAAATACCAGATGATGCTTCCCTAAAGAACGGTCCCCCTAACCACCACCATCTAAGCATCAGATGTAGCACAACTCAGCGAACTTTTTAGTGGGATGTTTGGTAAACATTCCACAGAATGCAGACAACAAAGCAATTAAAGTATTTTAAGCTTCATATTACAATTTCTTTTCACATAGTCAAACTATACTTTCTTCCATTCGACAAAGGCACATTTTCACACTTTGTCCGTATTCCAGCAGATTAAAGGGCAGTTTTTTCCAACTGATATCTATTTTAGATGACACTTGGACTTGAATGAACAGAGGTCTTCTGACTTACATCATATCTTTGTAAAGAAATAAGTCCTTTTTCTAATTTTGAAAAAGATTTTACCTGTGAAAGGCTTTACCCTTCTGCAGTAAGATTGCAAGCCCCCGTATTTAGATGCTGTGAAAGGCATATGAACTTCCAACATCTTAATTCTCTCTGTCTAGACAAAATCAACAATCTCTAAATAAAAGATGATCCTCCAAATAAGCATCCTGTTGTTTCAAAGCAAAAGACCAAGCCCTCATCCCACTGGAGCTCCTTGGAAATGAACACAATGAATGAACACAAGTCAAGAGTGAAGGAGTGGAGGCCCCATAAATGCTCATGTACATCAGCCCACTGGGAACTGGCCACAACACCATCAGTGCTTTAGAGGAAAGCAATATTCAAGTAGTCAACAAGAATATGCTGCTTGAATGTTAAAGGCTTTTGGAATTAGCATGCATATGCAGAAAAACTAAAGGTATTTGGGGGAAAAAGGCTTTCTAGTGTTCAATTCAGGTGTTACTTCTTGACTACAAAGAAAGAAAAAGAAAGAAAAGACAAGGTGTGTATAAAAATAGCATGTCTGTCTAAATCCTGCTACAATACCCATCACAGAGAATGGTGAACAGGTTGTGATTACATTACACCACCCTTAGCTCACTTGGTGCCCTAGAAATACAGCACTGATTGTCAGAGCATCTTACAATTACTGCATCTGTCATCCACTCTCACAGCCCTGGAATCCAAGCAGACAAGCAAGCAAGTAAACAAAGCAAAGGAAACAGAACTGAGGTCCCCAGACAAGGGAAATTTTAGAAAAAAACATTATTTTTCTGGGGCTTTTTTTTCTGACTCATCACTGATATTTATTCTTCTTATATGATTCTTTCTTACAGTTGACAAGAAGTAAAACAAGTTTTAGTCCTTGGTTAAAATGTTTAAACTACATCAAGCCTAAGTATAAATTTTTGAATGCTTAAGGAGTAGTTGCATTTTATTTTGATTAAAAGGCATTCCAGTTTTCAAAATAACTGTAACTTCTGAAATATTTAGTATAAGAATTTACTGGCGTTTTACCTAACTACAACAAAAAGTTTTTGAACATCACTTGAAGGGAAGTCCTTGAAAATCACCTGCTGGACAGAGAAGGAATTATTTATATGGTTGTGGCAAAATAAAAGGAAAATGACAAACCTGTACTACTTTTGGCATAGCACTGTGAAGGATTACATACAGAAGAAAAGGGAGGGAGAAAGGAAGAGCAGGATCATTTAATCAGTATGTGCTGACACTCCCTATTGGCTCAGAGTCTGTTACTCCAAAACTAAAGATGAGACTAAGTTCTTTGATAGATTTTCCAGGGGTATATTTCCTTTATGAGAAGGCACTAGGTCCTGCAATTAAGCTTGATTTATTGTTTTTATTTTGTATGAATCAAATTTTATCTACTGAGTATGTTACTCACAATTGCTTATTATTTTAGTGATTATTTAGCATAATTTCTTACTTAACCACTGAAAAGCTAAGAAATCTTAAAATTTAGGGTTTCATACTACCCTTTGTTCTGTTGTGACTACATGAGCCTCACAGTTTACATATAATCTGCTTATACTTCTTAGTACAATGACATTCAGCTGGTTTTGTCAAGATTTAGCGTTCCGATGTAGTTCTTCAAGATTGAGTTAACTTCATTCAAGCATCAGCTGTGAGCCAGATGCCAGACCCTGCAGGCTTCCCTTTTGTCACTGGAGGTAAAACAGTCCCTTTAGCATGTAATTCATCTTTG
This sequence comes from Zonotrichia leucophrys gambelii, assembly GCF_028769735.1. Lineage (NCBI taxonomy): Eukaryota > Metazoa > Chordata > Aves > Passeriformes > Passerellidae > Zonotrichia > Zonotrichia leucophrys. The sequence continues at coordinate 16,209,397 of NC_088169.1, read as the reverse complement.
GGATAAAGAAAGCTCCTGCCCTAATAATGCTTTTTAGTCTTCAGACTATGAAGAAAGACTGCTTGTTTTCTACAAGCAACATCCCAGACACCTAAATTCAATCACCAGAATCTCACAATAGTTGCTATTTTTAAATATCTTTGTTGTGTAGTCCATGCATGTTACCTGCCAGGACAGCAGCCAGGTAATCTTTCTAAAGATCTGTCCTTATCTATCTGGATCTATATATCTACAGATTAGCAATAAAGCTATAAATCCAGCTACCTAATAACTAAATAATTCGATAATGATGTTGTGGCATACAGTGTTGTCTTTATACAAGTCCTGTATTATCTCTTCTATTTTGCATAGCCAATTCACAGCAATTTTCATTAAAATACACAAATTTAAAAAGCTCCTGGTTCTGGCTCCTGAAGAAGATTGAAATTGTAACCTCACTGCACATTCAAAACGAAAATTGAGATTTGGAAGAGTTTACTGTTCATCCTTTAAAAAAAGGTATTAACTTGGATAAGTAACTTATTAAAAGACAGAAAACAAAGAGTTTTATCATGGTGATCAGTGGAGCTGTTCTAGATCAAGGCTCTTGTTTCCCACACTTTCCCAGATGATCCACCAAAGGGAAAAGACAGAAACTAAATTCAGGTAGAAATAAAATGACACATTTGCAGGAAAAGTGCTATTTTAATAGAGAAATGACAGGCTTTGAAACCTATACTTGCTAATACTTTGGAAAGCAATAAAGAGCAATGAGAAGCTATAAAAATGCTGCATAAATTCATCCAACACCTTGGTCATTGTGAGCAGATCTCACCTCCTTTTGCCCTCACACACAAACCCCCTGAGTTCTCAAAGGGACTGAAAAAGACAGAAAGTCCCCAAGAATGATCAAACATATGGAACAGATCCCTCATTCTGGGAAAAAAAGATACAGGTGACACAAGTCTATAAAAATCAGGGGAGAAGATAGATACGGAGGAGTCACTCATTAACTGTTCCAGTAATAAAAATTAAGGACTCACTCATCTCTTCCAGTAATTAAAATTAAGGGCTATCAGATGAAATTAGCAGGTGCCATATTCAAAACAAACAGAGGGAGGTAACTCCTTCCCACAGTGTGTGCTCCAGCAGACTGTAACTCTTTCACAGGAGCTACAGGTGCTAAAATGTCACATGCAATGAAAATGTGACGACGTGATTTGGCAAGGAACAAAGATCCTTTATGGTTTTAATACAAATTTTAGAATTATTAGAGGCTGTTAAGACTGCCCACAGGAATTTCTTTGTGCAACATTTCCAACATCATCCCCAGGCCTGCAGAATTGACCTCTTGAGGAGGCACAATGAGATTCCAGACACAGTTCTGATCTGAACTACAGATTTCCCAAGATCCTCCAGTTTCCAAGAATTATTATCCTTTAACATAGGGAAATGGAATATTGAATACCCATAGTGGAAAACCCACTATGAATCTAAAAGATTATAAAAATCAAATACTGGATTGACAGTCAGCTATTGCAATGAAAAAGACAAATCCACAGTACAGAAATGTATATTTACATTTCCTGTTTAGCCACCTCAAACATGCTATGACCTGTAAGGTGGATTATGTCCATCACAACCCCACTAAGTGAAACCTTGTACAACTTACCAACCTCCTGAATGAACTCTGATTTATTTCCAGTCAAGCTGTCTGGAAGGGCTTTGACTGTTACCAGCTTTTGCTGAGAAACCACTAGAGATTTAAGACATCTTGAGATGCACAATATTTCAGAGTGTGAATAAAAACTGTTCTCTCAGTGATGAAATTGATGTTTATGCTGAACTGTATCGTCCACATTCATGTAATTTATATTTCTGCATTTAGAGGGGTCTCAAACCTTCATAGTGGGGAAGATTTCTAATTAGAGAGGCTGCTGCACAGACTCCTAACTTCCCATTTGCAATGACAAAACATCCCTTCAGCAATTTCTGAGCTGCTTAAATGGAAAATTGCTTCTGTTCCTGTTTCCAGCTGTTGAGCTCCATTTAGAAATGACCTGAGCCAGCACCAAATGTCTCATCCAAGCACTAAAACTACCAGGTATTTAGGAAGCCATCAGTCTTCAAACCACAGATGAAGAATATCTTCATCAGCATTATGCAACTCACCAGAGAAATCTGTGCTATCTGAAATAACATTCAAAGAAATAGGTAGGTAAACCATGCAATGCAAAGGTTTTGGTTTAACATCTTGGATGAAAGAGGGAGTAGAAACAAAACCATGAACACTGAAACATCACTCCCAGTAAAACTCTGGATAGCTTGGAGTGCACATTTTGCTTTTTGCATTGTACTCCACAGTTAAATCTGTTCTACTAAGAGGTAAGTTTAGACTCTAAAACTGTTGTAACTTCATATTTTGACATTTGAAAAAAAAATTTGAAATTGTGGGCAGGGAGGGGACTGGAGAGGCTTTTTTCCTTCCAACATGCTTGATGTGTTGGACAGGAGAGAAACCTATATACCTTAACTTGCATGCATTAGATCGTCAGTATTTCTGTAAAATTTGGACTCCTGGCATTTGATGCTGTCAGGCTGTCAGTTTCAAACCATTAATGAACTAAAAATCTGCCTTGCTAAAAGGTTAATGGTGAGAAAGTGAACAGAAGAGTTTAGATTAGATAGATGCTGCTGAAACAATTGGAGCGAGACATATTAGAACCACTGATGAGTAAAAGCACTTAAGTAAATGAAATAAAAGGCAAGCACAGAATGAAGCCCACACAGCATGCTCCCAGCTGCCTGATCTCAAAGCTCTGGAAGCGTGCACATCACAATGAGCACGATGAACAAGCTCATTTTCTTCTTTCCTCAAGCTGCAGATTTGTAATGCTAGAAGGTGCTTTTGTATCAAAAGTATTTTTTTAAGCAGAAAGCCTTCTTTCTTCCCTGGTTTATTTTTCATTCTCCTTTTTTACTTTCCTTCACATAAATGTAAAGGAAATATGCCCCCTTGCTCTCTTTGTAATGAATTTTACAATTTGCAGGTTGCCATTCACAATTAATTTCTATTTCTTCTAGGAAAAATACTGTAGTCAGTCTGCAGTGAGTGAATGAAATTCCTTCCTACTCTCCCAAGAGAACCATGCCTGTCTAGATTGCAGCTTGCAACTTGCATGATCCAGACTGCACCATGCAGCCTAAGAACATGGTTAGAAAACCTCCCTCTTTTACAACAATTATTGAACCTTACAACTGCTACATGAATCTCCACTTCCTTTTGCAGCAGTAAGGGAAGCAGTGCAGCTACTTCCATCTCTGAGAAGAATAAAAAAATCTATGAAAACATTAAGCAGGGAATGTCTCTTCTTTAATATCATCCTCTTCAAAGTGGCAACAATATTTCTTAGCTCTTTTGTGAAAGTTATGATGTTGTCAACAAACCGACAAGTAGCTGTTCAATGACATTTTTCAAATTCAATTATAATAAACAATAAAACAAACTCATATTGTCATGCAGATTATCCCAGATTTTGTGCTGAAAACAAATATTTATTCCATTTTGGAATAATACTTCTTTTCTCCTCAGATTAGTTTTAATTTTTTTTCGATTTGGGGTTTTCCCCTTCACCTTACATCACTTAAATCAGAAGTTACTGAGGAAGAATAGGGCGATATTTTTATTTTTAACACTTACAGGGAAGACTGCAGAGCAACAAGTGACTCAAAACACAAATGGAAAATGACCTCCACCATGTGTTTCAGCTTTTCTTTCCAGCAGGTGCTTTAGGCACAGAGGCTGCTGCGAGGGAAGCGTCAGCTGTGCAGGTGGAGGGCTCTGCTCTTTGTGTGGCCGTGCATGGCAAGGAGCCACCAGCAGTCCCTGCCTGGCCCCTGGGCACTGCTGCAGCAGGACCTCCCCTCTCTCCCTCTCCTTGGCTTCTATCGGGAAGCTTTCATAAAGCCCTTAGCCAACTAAATGTAATAATATGAGCTCACATCTCCAGTATTTAAGGACTATTTTAGAAACACAGAATGCCAAAAATCTCCTATAGAAACACACACAAAGCATTAAAAAGGCTTTTTAGAGACTGGTCTACAGATTTTTTATCTTACCAAGTGCCTGGCTCATCCATGATCCTTTCACACTACTTTCCTCCTTCCTCTTTTCTATATTTAAGGCAGAAAACAAGACACATGGCACATTTTAGGAGGAAAGGCAACTCAAAAAACTTGTTCCTTCATTTCTGCACACAGCTTACTGACTTTTGCTGTGAAAAGCCAAAGTTGAGGGAAATTTATACTAAGATACTAAGAGCTCCCAAAGTTTCTGCAAATAATTAACAGTTTATTTGGTATCTCTCCATTCAACTTTCTATAAAATTTTACAAGCAACAGTTGATTCTAGTTCCTTTTTTTCTTGGAGAGAAAAATGGATAATTTCCATGTAGGTTTCATTACCACGGTATAATTTTCTAAAACATTCATTCATATCCATTTTCCTCACTTGGACAAATGGCACCTCACACAGAAGAGGAATTAGTGAAGCTCTTCCTCTTTTTTCTAACAAGAAGTACAGTTTTGTCGGTGTCTTTAGGAAGGAAAAAACACAGGATGGGGGGTGGTGAATTTTCACTTACTAAGCAAACATATGAAAGAGCAACACATCCTAAAGACTTTAAAACTTGTCTTGCTTAACTCTAAACTTGCATTATTCTTTAGAGTAAGAAAATTGAAACCACATCATATAGAAACAGAAAACACGTGTGCAAGTTTAATGGCCAAACAGGCAGAAAGGAAAAAATGCAAGCTAAATAGAGCCAGAAGAGAATATGGTTTTCACACAAAAGTAACCCCCTGTTCTAATATGGACCTCCACAGCAGGAATGGATTTCAGGATCCTCAGCACTCTTTTCCTTCTTTTATTTTACCTAGCCAGCATCTCCAAAGTGTGCAGAAGAGCCAGACAACCCTACAGACGAAGCCTGTGCTATGCAGAGTATATTTTACTATGAATTTTTAAACAGCCACAGAAAGAAAACCCCAGCTAATTGTAAAATAAATACCTCCTCTCCCATTGTGAAGCCAAGCTGCCTCTCGGCAGCCGGAGGTGTCCAAGAGGAGCTCTGTAGTCCTGGCCCTGCCCTGCATGAGCTCAGCCCAGCGGAGCCAGCCCTGACACTGACTCACGGCCCGGGCCATCCCCAGGAAACAAAAGTTCCACTTGTTTGTTGCACAGGAAACCTGCACCTTTTCCTACCCCTGCTCACTCACAGCAAGAAGTTTCCTCTCCTTTCCAGCTTAGACTTTCCTGGCTTCTTGAGACCACCAGCTAAAGAAAGCAAGGATGTGAGTGACCATTTACAGAACTTGTGTGAACAGCCCAGGCAGTAAATTTCGCAAATAACTCTATTGGCAAATGAGTTTATGACAAATTCTAAATGTATTGGTCTTCCTGTTGGGGGTGGGAAGAAAGGTTGAAATTTCATGGAACTTATGTCTTTGTTTTGTTTTTAAAGAAAAATGTTCAAGAAACTGAAATATCATTAATATGATGCACTGTTCCATTAAAATCTTATAAATTCTTAATGTTGCCTCCCTAAAAACATTCAACTTTAAAATGTTTGAATAAGGTCAAGGGAGGGAAAGACACAGATGATTTGGAAGAAATTAAAGATTTATATTTAAGCAAGCCACAAGATACTATACACTCTCATTTCCATTTGACGATTAAAAAATAAACCTCAACTAGGAAAAATATAAAGAAAGAAAACATTTCAGAAAAATTCCACAAGCTAGTAAAGCTAAATAGACAACAAAAGATGAGGGCATAGATTTCACTTTAAAGGTTATATTCAGTTTGGTTTACATTCATCAACATTTTTATTTATGTAATTTTCAAAGTGGTGTAAGTAAATTTCAAGGCAGGTAATTTATTTTTTTTTGTATAACTATTTCTTCAATTTTCAAAGGTAATGTGTTTAAAGATTATCAGAAGTTATTTCATTATAATTGCTTTATAATCTTGTCAAAGTTATTAAATGCAACAAGTCAGATATAGTAATTAAAAATCAGAAATACCATCTAACAAAATCCAAATGGAGCAAGAAAGAAAAATACATTTTACTGAGAACCACCAGGATGGTTTATAAAAATGTTATCCCTAAAGTCTTCATTACACTAATTAAAATCTTTTCAGATCGATGTATATAAATTAATTTTGCTTAGGTAGATTTTATTGCTATTAATGAACATATCATATTGATTCAGGAACCAGTCCTCTTAAACTCATCAGACAGTAACTAAGCTAGCTGGCATGTCAGTACTGTCACCTTCTGAAGCATTTTCTCTGTACTGTTGAAACACGAGACAAAAGTTCCTAGAAATTCTGTTTACAGCTCCATCAGGTATCTGTGGAACTCAGGAAATCAGCTTTATTGTAAGCTACGTAAGCAAAGCATTTTGAGGTTTTTAGCAATTCTTCTTTTAGGATGCCATTGGGGTAAAAGGCCTGGTAATGGTACAACTGAAATTCAGAGATTTACAGTGACTTGCAAGCTAATGATCACCAGATGGACCCAGAGAACTTAAAACATATAGACTTTTATTGCCATCCTATTATGAAATAAAATTCCATTAGCTTGAACCTACACATCCTGTTTTTCTGACTGGAGCATCCTAAGATTTCCTAATCAAAACCATGACTGAAATAACAGTTTTCCTTCCAACAGAGCACTCCTCCAGGAGAACTCAGTCTGGCAGAAGCCCAGGGCTGTGCCCCAGGAGGACAGATCAGACCTTCCACGTTGCTTTCAGGAATAACTTGTACTATCAATATTTCTTACACTACTCTGCTTCTATTTTAAGATGTTCCTCGAGCAGCTTGAGTCAGAAACAGTTGAAAATACTTTCATGCATATGTTTGGTGTGTTTCTTTCAAATTTTTCCTGAATAAAGTCCAACTGTATACATGTAAAGTCTTGTGGCATGAACAACTAACTTGCAATTATTTAGAGTCAAATAGCTGCTTTAATAAAAAAAAAAAAAGCCTAATAAAACCTCACAGGCAGCCCAAACCCGTGTGTGAGTAACACAGTAACACACATCCTTTGTGTGTTCCACACCTTTCTGGCAATCCTTTGCCAAAAACAGTAGTGCAGGCTGATGTGTAAGCTGAACCATGTCATCGATACCTGCACAACTCTGTTCAGACAGCTTGAACATTTTAGAAACCAAAGTGGCAGAACATGAAAGCACAGAAAGGAAGGAAGCATACAGGAGATCAGGAGTCACCCTTCACTCACATTGCACAGTTCGGTGACTCAGCAGAGAGTCACTGTCAGCTGAAGATAGCGAATTTGTACCTCTCTTTAAACCTAATCTTGCATTTCCCATTCTATTCCCTTAGTACTAGGTCCTGCTTTGAGTCTGCCTCCCTAAAACAGGACAAGCTGCTTTTCAACTCTCCCCTGTCAATCTTAATTCCCCTACCTCTCCTTCTTATTCCTCCAGAATAGGGTAGTAAATAATTTAAACTATTTATTTATAATGTCCAGGCTGCCTCATGAACATCAGCCACCATTTGCAAACCTGTACTATTTTTTCACATAATGAAAGAAAAGCACAAATCCTGTTTCCATAAGGAATGGGAAGTTATACCAGCAAAGAAGAGAGACCCTGCTATAGGCAGCCCTGCTCTCAGGACAGCTGCAGAAGGGGTCAGGGCCCTTCTTCCCCTGCAGCTTTCCTCACAAGATGGCACCAGAATAAATGCTCAGGACAGTGATGCCAGACTGTAGCAGACAGAAGCTTCAAAGCAGAACATGAATGTGGCTTGAACAGATGAGTGCCTCCTCTGTTCCTACACGGAATCCGACAAACTGCTGATGCTGCCACGTCTGCTGCTGCCACTGCTGGTGGCTGTCTCTGAAGAAAGGGATGCCAGAAACCTGTGCTTTCAAGTGCAAAGTGCTGCACACACACTTGCTGCTCCCACTGTGTGCTCTCTGCCTCAGCAGGTGTTTTCCATAGTGTTGCTAGTCAGTACCAGGTGGTTTTGCTTGCATTCGTTTTTAATCTCAGGATTTTGAGCACTGACTCCAACATTTCTGTTAGGGCAGAAGCACTTCCAAAGGCATGGGAGAGGCAAAGCAAGTGGCTGTGGGCTGCAGACACACGTGGCACACACAGCCAGGGCTGGCCATGCACCATGGGTGCATCCTCAGCTGGCTCAGAAACACAGGAGTCTCCAACTTGTGTCTCTCAAAGACTTCTCTTTGAATGACAACTGAAAATTAAGGGTAAAAATGTTTCCTGCAAGCAGGCAGGCAGGCAGGCAGGCAGGCAGGAACTGTCAGAACAGGTGTGCAAAGACAGACTCTCAGCACAGTTTCTGGGTTCCCTGCTTGCTGGCTCAAAATAGAAACTCAGACCTTGCAGGCATTCAGTCTCAGAGTTTACAAATTTTTATCTTATTACAAAGGACAGGTAGACTTAATAATTGACAAGAGCTTCTAGTCCTTCTAGCCCTTGTGTCTACTTCCATTAGTTCTTCTCCATTTCTCCTATCCAAAACATACTGAATATATAAAAAAATAAAAACTCCTGTAGGAATTTAGTGCTTTGCAGTAAGGATCCCTAAAATCCACTTAACTAGATCTTACAAGTTGCTGACTCTGGAGCCATGAAAGCTTCCCCCTTTATATTAAATCATTACAGAGTCTGCAATACTCCCTGGGTTGATGGCTGTGTATATAATTTACACTAAGTTGTGGCAAACAGTACTGTGATCTCATCAAAGGATGTTCATGAAATCTAGCTCTAATCTAATCCACCATGGCTAGCCAACAATAAAAGTTTTGCCTGAAGAAAGTTACAAATACATCTCAAGTGGAAAATGTAAAAAATACTCAGTAGTCTCTTCTGAAGAAAGGACAGTTTTCAGAAAGATAAAAATAGCTTTTTAAGACATTTTATATTAATCTATCATGGTCTTTAGCATTTCCAAGCTGAAGCCTCAACTCACAAATCAAACCAATACAGTTAACTCAGACTAAGAAATGTATTGGTTGAAATAATTTTCCTGTACTTGTAGAGGTTTATTCTTAGATACAGGAGAGGAAAAAATGACAGCTTGTTAGAACAATGGAAGCACATACAGATTATATTGGAAGGAAGTCCAGCCTAGCAACAGAAGCTTTAGATAAGCTACTACAATATGAAAAAGGAAAAAAGAGAAGTAAGCATAAGCACCTGTTTAAATGTGTTTAAGCTGAGGTGAAATATGTGAGACAGGCACTTCTATTTGACCATAAATATTGTGCTGCTTCAAGAGTGTTACCCTGAATTTTCTCAGGACGCACAGCCTGTCTGCATAACATATTTCTTCTAAAAACTCATCTGTTGGTGAGTTTGACTATTACTGCACATGACCATGACTTCAGTCATGTCCACTATTGTAAATCAGTTCAGTTACATTTATCAGTAATGGAAATTTGTCAGAGCCAAGCCTCAGGCATCTGATTCTGCTTACACACTGCCAGTGGTCAACTTGTCAGCACCAACAGGCAATGAAATGGACTACAAAGCATAATAAGTATTTGATTCTTCTACTTCTCTAAAAGAGCAGAGCTCTGATAGTGCTGCTCAAACAAATCTCCCACAACTGCATCATTAACTTCCCTAGGATCATCTGCCTCTGTGATTTTAGAACAAATAACAGCTAAGCAATGAATTCTACACACCAATAAAACCAATGGGGTTTCACACAATTCCTCAGTATTGCTTTTTATTGAGAGTTTATTGATCACCTTAGAAGGCAAGGGTGATTTTACCCCACACTGTTGCCATTGAGCAAACACTTGAAGCACATTAAACTGCCTGGTGATTTACAGGAGACCCTAATGGCATCTGCTTCTGCTCAGATGGCAGCAAACCTTTCTGCCTTTGTGCTCCTGCCAATATTTGTGTAAAAGCCTTTTTAACACCCCAGTAATTCTGTGTGAAATATGATCAAAGCTTATGATTCATAAAATTGAAAACATATTAGAACACAAAGTGATAACACCAACAAAATAAGACCCTGCTGATTCCTCTGTAAATGGGACTGACATTTTACATGAGAAATATCATGTTATAAATAATCCCACATTATAAAATCCTCACAGTAGCCTACTGATGCTTTTTAAAAAACAACTGTTGTTAGGAAATATTTTAAATCAAAAAAGTTAAAATTATCATTACATCAACAATGTTTCATCAATAACTGTATAAGGAAGAAGCAACAGAAAGAGTTTTAGGGTCTCCAGACTTCAGAAAGCTTTAAAAATGTTAAAAGGGGGAATAGAAGAAAGCATTTTCACTCCTTCTTCAGAAGTTTACAAATTATTGAAAAACTAAGGGTACTTGCAAATGATAAATACACATAACAGGGCAAAGATCCTGTTAAATCTACATTTCTTGAGAAAAATATGCACGATTTGGAACTCTTCATGCATTGCTACACTTGGAACCAGTATGCAGAGCTTTCAGGCTGAATTGGACCTTGCTAATGATGGCCAATTTAATTCAGGATTCTCTTACACTCAGCATTAAATGGTAAAGAGCATGGTAATGACAAGGGAGGAATTTCTTGCAGTGGGGAAATAAGTGTTTAGGGAGGTTGATGGTCTGCAGTCCTGACAGATATCCTCTCTCTGCCTCATGTTTTGGTGCTGGCAGCAGGCAAAATCACAGTGCTGAAGCCTCTGAATGGCACCTCTCAAAGGTTAACCTAATCCTAGACAGGAAAAAAGCATCAACAGGAAAGAAGTGCTGCCTTTAGTTATCTACACATTGCAAACACAAATGATGGATTGTCTTTACAAAATGAAGCCATTATTTTCTACTAACTATGGCAATTTTAGGAGAATCTGAAGACATAGGAAGGAAGACCTGTGTTACAAGTTTCCTGAAAATTGCATATCCCATTTTTGGCTGGGTAAAAAACATGTTAGTTGTTTGTGCAAAACAAAGGTAAGACTTCACATAATTATAAAGTGGAGTAAGATTTTCCTTCAAGGAATGAGGGACACTTCATAAGGACTTTTCAACTACTTCAAATGAAAAGAGATGCTTCTGCAAAGCCCTACGTGTGAGTTAGGAAGTCCACCCAGAAACAGAAGGCAAATATGCTTTGAAGTCAGCAATGGTCAAGCAGTAATCAAGTCTAGGTTATCCTTTATTTAGATTATTCCCTACCCTCTTTATACTAAGGGAAAAATGGTCACCTGCAAAATATTAATCAAATGTCCCTCAGGGTAATTTAGTTCAAAAGTTTCCATATCTCTCTGCAGGACCTCCTCTTCTCCTGTACTACTGTAACTCAGGGTGGATATGGGAGTAGGTCCTGTGCTATAAATCAGATCACTGAAATTATCTAGGTTGAAATAAATCTTGCCAAAAAAGGCCAAAAAAGGTAATTGTTGTAGTGCGTGTTTCTACAGACAAGTGGACAAGCATGAATCAAAAGGTGAGAAGTTGCCACACCAGGTAATAAGAGCCCAGCAGCTCCCTAAAATCACCATGAGAGGTGACTGGGGGTGAAATAAAATGCATCCTGTAACTATGCCCATAGCAGAACTTGAGGCTGTGGAAGCCTCCTAATACTTGTCAGCACATCAGTAACTCTATGCAAATCTGAGTCTTCATTTAAAGGAAGGATTTCACAGACTTTTTTTTTTAAAGTTGTGACTTCATTGGAAACCATGGACTTCTTTGTTTGTTTTCCTAAAGAACATACTTGGGAGCAATTAATTTTTTTTTTTTTTTTTTATTTTATCATGCAGCTAACCTCACTGGAATCAATTTTCTGGTCTGAGGCAAAAAGAAGAAAAAGCAGAACCTTGTCTACAGAAAGATTAGGAAATGATGGCCATAAAGCTTCAAGTTATGGCCAGTGATGGATTTTAAAACTTTAAATGAAAACTTCTTTAAACCCAAGAGACAATTAAAGAAGGACACATACCTTATCTACTGGGAGGAAGTCGTTTTCAACTTCTATTGACCTTGGTCGTAGCTTTATGGGTTTGTCTTTGAAGATATCTCCAAAGCCAACACCTTTGACCTTTTTGGGTTGGATTGTCGTGCCTCCATTGGCTCCTTCTGATTTTGTACTGCAAGAGTCACCACCATCACTCTCAGAGCCTGTAGCATCTTTTAGGCCTGTGGAAAGGAGGGATGAAAGGTGTGAAACTCACTCTTTTAAGATCAGATTGTGAGTGGAAAATATCCCTCCCAGCATCCTCTAGAGGAAAATGAAACCACAAGAAACAGGTAGAGAAGATGCTCTCTGTGCCGTGCACTCATTTTGGCTTTGAAAAATGACTTTATTTCATCACATTGGTGTACTGGTTAGAAATTACACCAATCCACAAAATCACAAAACATGCATACTCCAGCATCAAAACTTCACAAATGAGGATGGTGATTCCTTGAGTACCAAGAAAATCCTCATTCCTCAGGCAAAACCTCTTTGCAAGAGACCTCAATAAAAGAGTTAAATTCAGCTGTAAGGCTCCTATTGTATAAAGCCACATAAAGCTAACAAGCAGTCAGATCAGGCATGCTGTACATTAAATCTGTGTGACTCAAGCCAATTATGCAATTAGTATCTAAAGCCATATTACCTAACTGGGAAATATAAAGCTGAAAGCTGTTCAAACAAATTTGCAATCAAATAAGCTGTATAATATGTTCCCTGCTGAAAATTAAACCTCTCTGCAGCATAGACAGCCTCATAAGAAAAGCACCCATGCACACTCTCCTCTAGGAATACAGCAGATCAAAATTGACATTCTGATTTGCATTACTTCTTTCAGTGAAGAGGAAAATTTACCTGCATTTATCTGAAAATATCTGCTGCTCGAATAACAGAGGCCACAGATGCAATAAGGTGATGTTTCAGCCACTTTACAGAAGGGTGCATCAGGTCAAACAGCCACAGGCAGCAAAAGAGACCCACTGAAGTTTCCTTCCCTAGACCGAAAACCACAGCAATTGCTGCTGCTACAGCATGAATTCTACCTAACAATAAGAAGCTCAAATCCTCACGTTTCCCTAACAAGCACTCATGATGTCACAGATGTGGATCTTGCAAGTCAAAGAAGAATTTCAAAAAAGCTTTTCTTCCTAATTACTTTTATATCAAGGCAAACAAAGAGATTGCAATTGATTTTCATCATGAAAGGCTGACAGTACAGGTGAACCACAGAAACCAAGTCCTGAGGCCTCCAGGTACATCTGCATGATCCAGCCCATGAGAGGCTCATCTGTTAAATGGGTTTCAAACCAGGGTGCTGCTAGGAAATGAATTCATGTCAGATCAGGACTTTCAGCCAAAACCGGAAAGCCATGATTTGCTGCCCTGACATTTTCCCTGACATGTACCTTTAACATGAAAGCAGTATAAAAGCAGAATTAGAGAAAGTTCCCAATTAGAAACAAATAGAAAGACTACAGACTAAACAAAACACTTTGGCCCTCTAGCCTCCTGAGTGGCTGCAGCAGCTATTGCAGAACATCAGTAACATTTCTATTTAATAAGGTATTCAGTTCAATTAACACTGAACAAGCTATTTGCTCCATAAGCTGAGCAGGATTACAATTTAAATGAATATTAAATAATTATATTACAATACTCTTCTTAAATATGCAAAAGCCTTGATTTCTTTATGTTTTATTTTTCCGAGATGGGCCTGAGAGAAAACCTCAAATCTGGTTAGTTATCATATTTATTATGGTAGCATGCCTACCATCAGAAAAGTAAATTCTGTGCACTACTTCTCTTCCAGACCTCAGGAAATCATTAACCAGAGAATTTAAGCATTGACTGTGATGCTGCTTGGAGCTCTGGAGGGCAGGAGAGGAGTGGTTATCTGCAGCAGAGCCACTGCACAGTGTTTCCAGCAGAGGCACTCGAAGATGCAAGGGTAAATTAAGGGTAAATTAAGCCAGACAGGTACAAATCTCCTTGGGCAGTGTGGCAAAGTCACTGCCCCTTTCTTGCTCCCTCCCCTTGCTCTGACCTGGGCAGTAAGTGAGGAAGCTGCAAGTTCTGCCCGCTGGGCCTTCTCCAGCTTTACAAATGATCAATAACTGGGGCTCTGGCTGAGACAGAAGGTAGAACCAACTTTATTTATCACTTCTAACTGCAAAGACAATGGTCAGCAATTGACTATGCTGAGTATAAAATCTCCACAACTCAAAAAACTCAAATTGTAGTGATTGTTGTCTTTTAGCTGAACAAAATCTCTTTATATGGAAAATTACCCTCTGGCAAAGGTTTCGACTGTCATCCTTGCCAAAATTTCAAACTATTCTGTGATGGAGGGAAAAAGCAGTGAAGATACCTCCCTCCAGAAGTAACTGATAAGAATCCACTGCCACTCCCTGAAATGAACAGAAAAGCTATCTTTAAAACAGGTTATTAAAATAGGTTCTCTGCATCCCTCATTGTGGAAGAAGATCTGAACTTTGGTCAATGGATGAAATTAAAATATGAAAGTAATTGTGAGAATTACTCAACAGGTCTCACATGGACTTCAGATCTTTGAAGTTCACATGAAAGAAAGACCAGAAACATCAAGGGGATCTAATAAGAATAAAGCTTTTGTTTGTTTCTGGGTCATCACTTGTTTCTCATTACAGCATTTTCAGCTTTTATGACCATTCTTCTGTGATGGATGAGACACCATGCTTTGTATCAGAACCTCACCTCAGGCCCACAACAGATTTCCTGAGCATCACCCATCTGTGCTTGATGATAATCCAAGAGTGGTTTGTTCTCTATACTGCCATAGAGCCGTCTCAGCATACAGTCCTCAAAATGAAAGCAACATAGGAAATAACAGCATTGCTTCTTTTTCTTTTTTGTCTTTTTTTTTTTTTTTTTTATGAGGACAGAATGGACTGAAGCTTGGCCTGACCAAAGTAAATTGCATTTGTGTGATCAGATACAAAGCTCCTTCAAAGTTAAAAAGAGTTCTTCCAGACCAACTGGGAAAATGACCTAATTTATTATTTTTGACTGACCCAAACTGAGAAGTTCTCTGTACTTCACTAAATAAATCAGTAAGAATAAAAGCCCTGCTTGTGCTCTTACCACAACATGATGGGGTCTAGAGACAAAGAGGACAAAAGAGAAGAACTGTATGCAGTGGAAACTGTAGAACAAATCAGATAAATTGAGGATCTGCAGTAATATTTAGAAAGAATAATGCATTGCTTGGGTACAGAACAGTCTTGTAGAAAATAATCTAACATGCTCTTACTATTAAAGGCATGCTCAGGAGACTCTCTCTTACCTTCCTGTCCAGGTACATGAGATACACTCTTCTGGTTTGGACAGATAAAATCTAGGAAGCAAGGATTTGGAACACTACGCCCATCCTTGCCTGATAAACTCTCTCCATTGCGTCTCTAATACATATATGTGTGTGTGTAAAACATAAATGTGTGTGTACATATGTGTATCAGTGTGTACCTATCAGCAATTCTCTTGATGCACCTGCAACCTGGCTCAGGTGATCTTTCCTCTTAAAACCAGAAAAATGTTGCTCTTTTGTTTGTGTTTTAGGTGGTTTTGGGGTTCTTTGTGTATTTTTTCATTCAGCTTTTCATGGAATTTTTTGCCACTATGCAAATAGCTTAGCTGTGTGGCAGAACACAGCTGGCTGGATAGTTTCTCCTAAAGATAAATGTAGCCCATGGACACAGCTGGGATCTAGGCAGGAACCTGAGTGACACAGACTGTCAGATTATGAAATTTTCTTCATGAAGAGCTACAGCTATCAGGGAGGTCAGGCTGCTAAGTGAACATTAAAAGCTGGAGAGACTTTCAGTGGTCACAGTCCCCTCTGTGCTGCCCATCACACCCACGCAGCCTGGGACAGCTGTGCTCTACCACAGACATGGAGTTGAGCACAAGGTGAGGCGGCAGCTCAGCAAACTGCTCTCCTCAGAAACACTGAGAACATCTTGCTCTTCTTGTCAGCCCATTAAGTCTTTCAAATAAAGCCAGTACAGGATAAAAGCTACAGCAGTCAGGCCTCTCACTATTTTTGCTGCTTTTTTTCTTTAAACAGAACTTCTCTAGAATCTGTCAGCTCGCTGTCAGTAGTTGGAGAGCTGACAAGGTAAGAACATAACATCAATAAGGTGCTCACTAACATGCTTACTATCACATCGGTCTTAATAACAGGAAAGTTTTTTAGAACTTTAATATTTCTCAGGCCATATTTCTCAAGTCTTTTGGTAGTGTCACTTCAAATTTCTGGATCTATAAGCAAAACTGTTATTCTTGGACCTTGATTTATTGTTGCTGAATCATCTGTAGCACCACAAGGTAGAGCTCAAATCTAAGCACTGGTTGCATTTTTCTAGTAAGTTCCTTGAAGTCTGAACAAAGGCACCATCATCAGCAAGGAGTTAAAATTCGCAGGTGCTGACTGTTCTCAGCTTTTGGATGGAATAAGATATGGGTCTATAGCTTTTTAAAAACACTCAGAATTTTGATTTCTTATTGATTCATTCTCCTTAAAAATGCAAACTCATTTAGTATTCATGAAGATTAAATTTTCTCAAAACTGTCTGGAGGAATTTTGCACTTCACACATTTTTCCTCTATGGGTATATAAATGAGATTAGCTTCCTCAAGACATTTCAAATACACCACACTCCTGCTATAGCAGTTACAGGTCTTTTGAGAGCAACATTCTGAAATGTACCAAAACAGATTAGCTCAAACAGGGATTAAAAAGAGACCACAACATCAGACTTAATTCAGAAACAGCCTCTCAGAGCTGTGCTGGCATCAAACCAGGATTCTAAATCAGAAAGATAGTTAGGGATGATAAAGGGCTGTGTAACTAAAGCTGTTAAAACGAAAATAAACAGCTGTGGTAAAATTAACTCCATTCAAAGCAGGAAACAAATTATTTCTAAATAGCTTAAAATGGCAGGGGAGAAAAGGAAATACATTCTAAGGTTACAGAGATTTCTATTTTGAGCTATTACTTGGCAATTTAATTTTTGTTCTTTATTCTGGATTGCTCTCTCTGCTGACAATTTATGGCCCTGGGCCACTGACACAGTAAAGGCCAGTGGTGTTCTGGCCCTCTCAGCACTTCTCAGCTTTGCTAAGCAAAGGCAGCTGTTCAGAGACACACACCTGAGACAATGCAAAGGATCTCCTGATCTGGTGTGGCAGCCAGAGAGAAACACTGCCAACTGTGTTTAATAGAACAAAGACATTTCTAAATGAAGCTTATTAGGTTTTTCTACTTTTATGGAAGGGAAGGAAAGCAAGGGGAAATATGCCTTTTCCTTCTATTTAGAGAATGACAGCATGGAACGCCCGGGTGACCAGTCTGAATGACAAAGGTGGTGAAATTATACATGGTAATTGCAGTAGATGAGACAGGAACTGTCCTTCTTCCTTTTCCTCACATACTGGTAAACACAGAACAAATACCCACATCCTATGAGGTATTACTCTTGAGCTTGCTTTCTATCAAAATCCTGTATTTTGTTGAAGCCATCCCCAACAACATTCCAGTGTCATAAAAAAATCAAAACCAGAAAATTAAATTGGATTCTAAATACTACTGCAAAAGAAAGACATGTTGATTCTGCTTATTTTAAGATTAATAAATTCATTCTTTCAAACACAAATTAATGCTTCTTTACCAAGAGTGATTATACTTATACAAATAACTGAGGCAGACTAGCTCAATATTAGTAATTATTCTCAGTCATTCCTTGAAAAAATGTAACTATGTTAGCTAAATATTTTGTCATTTGCTTACAATGTTCATTTTCCTTTGCATAACAGTTCTTGCCACATAAGAAATGCCCCAAGATTTCTATGCTTGCACAAGTGGCCATGCAAGGGGAAGGGGAGCAGTGCCTGCCCCATGTAGCAGCATGCATTGAGGGTGATGCAGCACAAGCATCTTCTTCAGCACAAGCACAGAGCCATCAGTACAGAACTTGGTGGCTTCCCCACCTCCCCAGCCACTTCCCCAAGAGCAAACAGGAACAATCATTCTTTTAGGAGCTCTGAAACTGTAGACAACCATTGTCCTCTTCATTTGGGGGCTGCTTTTGTCACCACCCTCACCAAGTACAGGCACGTTATCACACATGGAAGGAGAGATAAGCAGCCACAGGCAGCAGGGTTCTTCACCTGCCACTCACCAAGCAGGTCTTTTGTGAAACTCATGGAAAACCCAATCAACAGAAGGATTTCACATTTCACCCAGTCAACGTAAGTTTTCCACACACGGCCCCCAGTCCCGTGTCATCTGTACATTTGTTCTCCAGCAAACAGGATGCTAATTTTTAATCATGCAAATTTCCCTCCCCCAATTTTATAATTTTTCTCAATGTTACTTTTCATTGCAGCACCTGTGTATTTGATACAAGCTCTTTATTGCAAGAAAGTTGTAACAAGGTGAGGAGAAATACAAAGTTGTAACTGTCCTCTCTTCAGAACTGTTAAAATCCACATTTTGCTCATTCATTGAACTTTGCTCACATTCCAACACTCCTAAATGGGGTTTAGAATATCATAAATATATCAGCCATATTGATTTCTCGGAACTCTGACCAGCCATAATTCCTCAAGAATTAAGGAGAGGGAGACAAAAAAAAAGGGTAAAAAAAAGTGGTGGAACATTGGAAAACACAAAACACAATTGAGGTTACTCACGAATGTTTCTGTTTCAACGATCCTGATCTTCTTCCATTATATCTAATAGCTATTACTGACAGCATTGTGGATCCACATATAAGGAAAGAGAGGCAAATATTTGTCAAATCAAGCATTTTATCTGCACTGTTCCTCAGTTATTGCATCTTTGAAGAGAAAGAAAGCGAAGCAAGAAAGAGAAACTAAATCAGTAAAAATTAAAAAATTAGAAATCCAAGAAGCGTTGTTCGTGGAGGTGCAAGAAAGTTGCAGGATGAGAGAAAAGAGGGCTGTGATCAACAAAATTATAAGTTTTTTGTTGCTCTGTGTCTCTCTTCACCCAGCATATGCAGCAGCAAAGATTTTCTGACAGCAGGTTGATGAGCAGAATGCCAAAGGAGCTGGAATTGTTGCTGAGCAGAGCCTGGCACACCTCATGACCAAGAAAGCCATGTCAGCATATAAAGGCAAGGCTGGGTGTTTCTGCAGGAGATAACCTTGCATATTTCAGTGGAAGGTACCTCTAGAAGCAGCGACCAATTCAACAGCTATTACAGGCCTTGGTTAAGTAGGAAAATGCCTTTTAAACGCAGCAGTTGGAAAATGGCTTTCAAAATAAAAGTATTTAGCACTGAGCACTGAGCATGTGTTTGTGAAGTAAAAGCTCTAAGCTTAATTGCAAAGTTGAGCAACACTTCATGCAATGTGATACAGGTGAATCCAAGCATTGCCTAGGCATAACTAATCTAAAGTTATGAACTGACTCCAGCTTAATTTACACAGAAATCAGCAAGCTGAAATTAGAGCAGATATAAGTTGTTTTAACCAGACATTCCTAAATGAAATCAATTCTGTGGAATGTCTCCAAATGGTTTTCACTGGAGACATAAGCTCATGGATATTTGCCTAAAAATATGGACCATAGAGGAGACATGAAATGGAAGGAGCTGGCTGCACCACCATCAGCTTGTTCAGGAAGAGCATGATGAGTAAGTTTGCAGGGAGTGAGCTGTAAACAGATGGAGCAGGGAGAATCAGAGACCCTCCTTTTTGTCTGTTAGTTTAGGCAAGAGCATCTCTGATAGTGACAACACTGAAACCCTTGTTTTGTTTCAGACTTCCCCATTTGACCTGATTTTGTGTATTACCAATTCCTCAGTCCCAGTTCCAACTCAAAAAGCAAGAAACGGGCCATAAGTGTAGCTGGATATCTGGCCTTCTGAGATGCAGCTTTATGGAGAAAGTAACACACCTCTGCAGCATGAAAAAATATCCAAATCTCAATCAAATGCCAAGGGAGGTAGAACTGAACCTCCAGGTAAGCCAAGTCTAGGTAGTAAAAACAGATATATTTTATCAGCCTTAAAAGCAAAGTTTAGATGGGTGTTTGCCCAGAGCAATGTGAGACAATCTACTGTGGGTTAAGCTGTCTTCTTGCAGCTGGTTATCAAGCTTTCCTCCAGACACCCATCCAGTCCTGTACTCTGAAATCAGTTTGATGCAATTTCCTCTCTTTGACATGGCACAACAATGGGCCAGTATGATTAACAAGAAGAACTAAATGCAGAGCTCTGGCACAAAAGGTGACTGAATTCTTCCTGGCTTCAGTTCTTCTTACTTTAAATGACTTGAGAAGAGGGGAAGGATGATTTGGGCCTCAATGAGTAACAGGCTGGGCATGGAGAGCAGGCTTTTGGAAAACTTGGAAAGTAATGTTAGGGCAGCACTGCCCAGTAAGATTGTGAAATTAAAGGCTCCAAGCAGACCTTGAATCTGATTTGAAGCTTCATCTTTACGTCCGAAGTCAAGCATACTGGAAATGAACTTCATAAATCCTTATCATGCTTATCAGATGGGTGGATTAGAGGACATGAGGGTCTAAGAACTCTGCAAGAAGCATGAAACTTGAGTGGTTGATAAGCAGTCATGGAGATATAAGGTGAGAAGCAGCACAAAAATTTGAAGACCATCAGCCCCATGGTCTGCTCCAGCCAGAGCAAGGGCTTGGTTGGAGCTTGCAAAGAGCTGCAAAATAAATTCTGGTAGACAGGGAGATAATTTTCCACAAGGAAATACTCAGAGCTGCACACATTGACATAGATTTTTGATCAAAAAAAGGATCTGATTTGTTAAGAAAAGCAAAAAAAAAGGTGTAAGGGCAAATATCAGAATAGAATAATGTCTTAAACTGCTTTCATCCTTTGCTGTCAACATGCATAAGACAGAAGTCCCCAGAGGTAGAAGACCAAACACTCCCACCCACTAAGGAGGAGGAAGGGCAGCACAGCATGGATCCTCTCAAGAGAAAGCTCTCTGGGACAAAAGCAGATGCCAAAGCTAGCACAACATCCTGTTCACTGGAAGACAGAACTGAACATTTTGCACCTTAGGCACACCAAATGTGAATCTTCCAGCTAGATTTCTCTATGAGGAAACAGGTGGAAGGACAGATTTCTGTCTTCCTTGCTTCCTCTGTCTTGCATCTGATATAACCATTCTCTCTTTTTCTGTATTACCAGGGCAGTAAAAGAACATGAAAACAGGATGTGCCCTTCTTTTAAAAAGCAGAAGCCAAAAACCTGAACATGAAATGAAAAGAGCTTTATATCTTTTACTCTCCTTGGCAGAAAGAATGTATCAGCCAGAATGCTGTGAGTAATAACTGTCAAAGACAGAATGCCAAATGAAGAGCATGCAGTAAAAATAAATTTTAAAATCACCAAAAAAAGAAAATTTCAAACAAATCAAAATCCAAAATGTCCTTTAAGAAAAGCAAAGCATACTTTATGAGTTCAACAATCACAATGGAAACTTTACTTTTAGAACATATTGACTTTTAATTCAAAGATTAGTAGTGATTATCAACAGTCTTCTTGTTTCAGGGGGCGAAAGTGATGGGACTAAATGTTCTTAGATTCCAACCATAGCTGAGACCAAAACAAACAATGTAATTCACAATTTACTGTGGGCTTATACACAGACATTGTATGGACACAGAACACACACATGCACAGGAGGAACAGGTGCATTCTCATTGCATTAAGGCTGGGCAGTTCATCAGCAACAAACTGACTTCAGCTTACAGACAGATAATGCACGAGGAGTAGCCATAAGTGGGTAGCAGTGGCACAATTTACAAGTGTAGCTAAATCAAACAAGGTCAGAGGACTGAAGCCATTGCTGGATGATTTTGGAGCACACTCACTGTTATAACGTCTGTAGCTGTCAATCTTTGCCGGTGCCACTCTGTACAGAATTGTCCCTTCAAAGGCAGATTTTCCTGACAGCAGGCAAGAGAAGGAAAGACAAAAAAAAGGAGAAGGGGCAGGGTGGGGGTAAAGAGATCGAATGATGGTAAAAAGAAGGGAAAGGAAGAGGTTTTAATCTGTATTTTCAGTCACTGACATTTCAAAGCCTCATTAGCAAAATGACGAGAACATTAACAAACATATCTGATTGTACATGAAGTTAAAATATTCTTACTGCATGTATGTCAGATAATAGAATCTCATGATTTTGCTAAAGCTGTTATTTACAATGTCCAACA
This sequence comes from Zonotrichia leucophrys gambelii, assembly GCF_028769735.1. NCBI lineage: Eukaryota > Metazoa > Chordata > Aves > Passeriformes > Passerellidae > Zonotrichia > Zonotrichia leucophrys. Next base: position 16,187,141 of record NC_088169.1, on the reverse strand, counting down.
GAATGCATTCTTCTTAGGTTTGGTCTGTTGTCCATCAAGTTGTGAGACTTGCAAATAAAATTATTTGTCTGGTTTTTGCAGCCTTGCACAGGGAATGCTGAAAAAATATTATTACTGCAATGATGTACTCACAGTGGCTCAACATTCCTGCTGCAGATGTAGTGCACTTGAACAAGCACAGCTGACATCCAAACAGGGCAATGAAATACATCTCTTTAATGTACCAGGATCCTGTGAGCATCAGAAATACTGCATCTTTCCAAGATCACTTATTGGAAATATTTTGGACATGGGAACTGGTCTTAAACTGTGCTTAGTAGGAAGGATAGGACAGTAAAACCTGAATAAATCGTTTTTTCAGCTACAAGCTTCATCAGGTGTGACTTGGCATTGACATTAACAGAAGCAAAAATCTAAAATTAAGAGGAAAACCAGTAAAACTACAAAAAGCAAATCCGACTTCTCATCTAAGATACTTAAGATAACATTTTTATTACAAAATCCTTTTTTTTTTTTCATTGATAGTGAGATAGCTCATGCTCTGACATTTAGGACATGAAATTCAAGTGACGGTAAAGGCATGAGCAGCTGAAGTGTTTTGTGTGTCAGGTTAAAAAACCCAAGCAAGTCCAAGAATACACCAATGCCAGCATGTTCCAAATCCCCCCTAGGTATACCATCACAAAAATTGATGTCTTTGGTAAAATTTTATAGCAAAATAGACAGTATATGTGAATGGTCACAACACAGAATCACACCCAGTTTGGTACCAAAAATGTGTGGGGTTTTTTTTCTCCTGTATATCATTCTGTTGGACTTTCAGACAATACAAAACTATACATATTTACATATTATATTAAGCTAATTCTTAGTTTTGTTGCTGCGGTTTAATTAATAACAGAATGTTTCCATTGCCTAGTGTAATGTTTTATGTAATGAGGAAATAAAAATGCTAGAAATCCATCTTTACACTTTCTTTTTACAGGATACCATTAAAAGAGTGCTATTAAAACAGTCAAACATCAACCCACTGCTAAGGGAAACATAAGTTAAGTTTCATGACACTGTGGAGAGCCAGAGAGACAGTAATGGAAATCCAAAGTTTTAAGAACTCAAAACAGAGGAGGTTGCCTGACTGAAGCATCAGCTGATGAGTCTATCATCAGTTCTGCCTCCAGCAGCCAGGACTTTTCAGGGGTCATCACTAACAGGTTCCAAAAATAGCTGATAGATACCATGAGGCCCAGCTGTACCTTAGGAAATGCACATCAGAGACAGCAAGGTACAAAAGGCCACCTTTCAATGCTGTCATGACACTGCTGTGAACATACTAAATGCTTTTTGAAATAACCTCCTCAATGTGAAATTGTGATTATCTCAAACAGAATTTTTTTGACTACATGTCAACTTTTTGCTTCTCAACAGGCTGTATTGACAAGAAGTGGTATATTGAAAATAGTCTCAAAATAAATACTGTATCTCTGAGAAATATGGGAAATAATCTTATAATCCAAATATCTAATATAGTAATAAATTGATAAAGCATACTACCTGTTAATGTTGTAACAGCTGGCCCAAGAAAAGCAATATTTTCATTTAAGAGCATGCTTTAAAGAGCAAGGAATTATTGTTTACTCTAAGATCCTGTCTGTACTTACACTGCAAAATGCCTTTGAAGAGAAGAAATTTGGCAATCATCTTACAGCTGGGACAAATACTTTAAAATCAAAGAAACATCCCCCCAGATATTTTGATCTTGCAGTCTTGCTTTCCAGCCTGCTGAGCACACACCATGGAAAGGAGGCACAGGTTCCCAACCCTTTCCAAATAAGGTTCAAGCTAAGTCCCACAGTCAGGATTCAGAAACATTTGGCACTTCTAAAACTAGCCCCAGGCATTTTCAAAAAAGGAAATTTCTGCTCTGAACAAGCTTCTGAGGTTCGTCTATGGCAGAGCATGAAAAGAAACCAGGATAATTTCTTCTGGCTGTTTACTCTGATCTGCCATAAAATTTACATGGACACAACAAAACCAATAAAATCAGACTTTTTTTCTGTCCATTGGAGCTGGTGTAGATGGTAACAGAAGGACAGAGAAATATGGGGGTTTATTGACTTTATTCCTAAAAAGCCAAGTTATGTAATTTTTCTCTTCTGTATTTCTTTTTCTTTGAGTTCACCAAAATTACATTTGCCCTTCAAAAATTCTCTTTATAGATGGTCAGTAAAATGTGATTTAAAAATCAAGTTTAATTTAATTTAACCAAGACGTTAAATTTAATTGTTAACTTTAAAACATTCATGGGTTTGCACAGTGCCAGTTCTCCACATATCCTGTGCTATTTTCCCAGGTCTCACAGTAAATCTGCCAAGTATTACCTTATCCATTTTACAAGCTGGGCTGAACAGTTCAAGGCTGCTGCTCAAGATTGCAGAGCCAGACCCCAATCCTTTCTGGGCTCCTCTGAAAGCTGAGCAGAACCTCAGTCTGGGTCTGAGCCCAGGGTCAGACTGAGCCCAGGGTCTGAGCTCAGTGCCTGGGTACAGCCCCTCACAAAAGTGCCAACCTCATAACCCAGAATTCATATTCAGGGATTCCACCTTGCAAAGTCCTGTGATACAGACACACTCAAAGTTCCCAGAGAAACAAAAAGGAATTACTGCAGATTTAAGGTGCTGTCACATCCTGTCATCCATGGAGGAAGGAGATGACCTGGAGGTGTGAATACACACCTTTCATCTCTCTTTCTGAGTGTAACCTATAGCATTTCAGCTGTGCTACTGGCCTGATGGCCAAATCTTTCAGGGTTTACTTGTTTATTTTTTTAAATATATTTTCAGACTGAATGAGATTATCATTCCTATTCAGTTGTGTAAACTTGTTCAAATTTTTGCAGTCTCATTACAGGGATTTTCAAATCCAGATATTCAGTGTGCCTGAATAGAGCCTCATGAAGCACTATGTGTTGGAGAGCAACAGCTGTATCAATCACATCAATCAATACAGAAAAAATTGAATTTATATATATTTCCCATAATTCTCCTAGGGGAATGCAATTCTTAAATTTATAGTTTTACTTGAAGAAAAAATAAATTAAAAAACATTAAAATCCCCATAACAATCTCAGCATTCCTTGAGTCACTGTCTCTCTCTCAGGAGGTTTACAGTGTTCTTTTGATTTATAGGTATATCTAACACTTCCTCAGATAGCCACAAAGCAAATACAAGAAAGTAGGAAATCCATCTCCCACCTACAGTTACTTTCAATTTATTTAAAGATGCAAAAACAATAATTGTGTTACTGTTGTCTTCTCCACAAAGGTATCACAGGGTGGGGTTGCACTGACAGAACCAGCACACAAACCCAAGTCTGAACAAAGCACGGACCATAATGGACATCAAGAGTTAATGCTTTGTGGTTGCTTTTGCACACTCCAATGTATGTTTTTGTTTAAAGCCATTTTTAGGATGCCTATTATGAAGTATATATCACTAAATTACCTGAAAAGAAAGAATACTCATTCATTCATATAGAAAACATTGGGGTATTCCATTCTGAACATTATCACCTACCTTGTTCACTTATATAGTGCCAAACACTACAGACTCCAGAGTTGAAACTACTCTACACAATTAGTTCTTCCAAGACTCACTGTGTTTATAATTAATTAACATAATTAATGAGATCATATAAGATTATAGAAAGCAGTTTGCAATCTCACTGAAACATGCACCTTCACTTAATGGCCTTTCTCCCTCTCCATCACATAAAAATTTTAAAGTTTAAAATATGTTAATTCCAGTCTGAAGGAATGTTACATTTAAATATCTTGAACTGCACTGACCACCTACTGGTGTAGGTCACCAGTACACATTCACACATGAAAATGTACTCTATTACAAAAAAAGATAAAATATTTCCATAATTGCAAATGTCAGGGCTTTCAGGATCTTATTTTTGTGCTATGGAATAAGGGTGAAAAATTTGCCTTAAGTGGAAAAATAAGGAAAATAGAAAAAAGTGTTATAATTTTCTACCTTTTATTGACAGAGTAAGCTATAAAGGTTTTGGTAAATTTCAGCTGAAATCAGCTCACAAGGATCTTGGTAGTCCTTTGACTTCTGTTTATTCAGAGATCTCAGGAGAATGCTACATAGCAATGAACATCTGCAGTGCTAAAAATAGGAAGACCTTGGCAAGTATTGTGGAATTAGCCTGAAATATGCAAATAGAATTGGCTTCTTTTTTTTTTTTTCTCTGAAAAGTCAGATTTGATCACTGAATTAGGAAAAAATAAAGGTAATAGCTGCTTGAAGAACATAAAAAACATGAGGACCAACAGCTTTCTATTTCATGTAACAGCACACTTTTGGTTCAGGTTATTCTCCATGAGAAGTTATAAATAGGACAACCCACTCCCATGCTTATACTATTGCAAACTTAGTTACCAAACATGCTTTTCACCTGCAGCAGTACTGGCCCACTGTAAATGAGAGAACAAAGTCCATGTCCCAGTTCTGGCCCCTTTCCCTTTGGCTGCTGGGGCAGTGGGTGTCGGAGCTGATAGAAACATGCTCAGCACCTGGAGGGAAAAAGTGCTGCATGTCCCACACCAGCAATTATCAATCCTTCATCTACTGGAGTTGTTACAGAAAGCATGGCACTTTAATCCCTCCACTTTAAATAAGCCGCTTTGTACTTTCCACTTCTAAGGACAAAAATTCCCTTGTCACTGATTCTGAAATACAAATGCAGTCACCATCATTGCCTTCTCTCTCCTCTTGGTCTGCTGTGGCTCAGCAAGGCTTACACAGCTCAGAGAGCACTGACAATGCTGCAACTCAGGTAGCACTGCAGGTATACATAAAACATCATCTTCTGGCCCTTTCAGCATGAATTAAGAACATGGCATTCAAAAACACTTCCCAGTAAGAGATAAGAATGTGCTATCCTATCAATGTGTTATGAGCTAAAGACACAAACATACATACAGTACATCAATAATAAAGTTTTCCTTACTTGACTTTAGTTGCTCCTCCTGTGCTATTCCAACATCATCAGAATCAGAGAGCTCCTTTATGAAGTTGGAAGGAAACATGCCAGTCTTCCCATTGAGTATACCTTCCCACCAGCCCTCTTCCACCTGCACAGAGACAAAAAAAAATGGGGTTTTTACATAAGCAACACTTTACTGAGCACCATTATATACACTCAATAAATGACAGTAATAGTCATGAATAGTTTATATTAATTAATTTCAGGTATAAGGAGCACATGGCATGGGCTCCAAGCCAGAACACCTCTCCTTTTTTCTTCATAAGTGAAAACAAGAGAGATGCATGAACCCATCTGTAAATGTCAGCAGTGCTGACAGCAGTCAGAAGCACAGATGAGCATTAAATAAAAGGATAAAAGAGCAACTAGCGAGCACATGGTATCTCTACAATTTCAACTTTTATGGATATCCATTCAATCAGTAAATTTTCAGTGCACACCGTATGGCTATTCAAGACCATCTTAGTGGATGTGATTTGCAGATTCTGTTTGAATTCCCTAAGTAATTAATGGTGAAAGAGAAACACCTAAAAAGGGCTACTCAGAGAATCTAATTTAATTATCTTAATATAATGAAAATATTCCTGCCTTCCCCATCAAAATCAGAAATTTTGTATTTTAGAAATTCAGAATGCTGCTACATCACTCATGTGTAAATGTAAGAAACCTGTGGAGAACAAAGACCACTACTAATGCATATTTGACTTGAAATTTACAAAGAGGTACTGAAATACATAATAATACTGATAGTGTCAGGAGGAGGAAGGACACTACCTAGCCAAAACCCAAGAGAAAATATCACTTTAAAATTGCAAACTCCCTCCTCCATAACCCATTTAGGATTAAATGGTGGTGTCAGGCAGTGAAATGACAGCCCTTAGAAATGCCTTTAGGTTATAATGGCACTGCAAGACACGACTGATTATATGCATCTGCTAAACACATTCTTGATAGATAAATGTTTTTCATCTGTCAGACACTGTCCCTTCACTAAAAAATATGACAGGAGAGGACAGTGTAGGTCTGTGACACATCAGTCTCCAATAATGGTTGACTCATATCTTTTCTGCCTACCTTCTCCCCAGTTATGAAAAGAGAAAGTTAACTTTATTGTTAAAAAAACAACCCCACACTTTAAATGAACCTAGCTAATTATCACAGAAAAAAGTCTGTGAAAAGTCTTTTCACTTATCTTGTGTGAAAAGACTTGAGTCCTTAGGAAAGAAATCTCACAATAATACAACTAAATATTGCCTCAAAATATAGAGGAATGTGTGCATTTTTCTCAATTTAGCTACATGAGACATTTTAGTCAAAAAAACCCCACATTTCTTGATCTCATTAATAGAATTTTTGTTTTAATATGAAAGTAGTTCAGACCAGACTTTCATTTAATTTCAGTACTTGTCCCTGGCAAAACTTCCTGTCCCTCAATGCCTCAGTAGCACTGGTGAGCTCCAGCACATTTCTGGGAATTATCTTGTTCTTACTATCCTGCTGCTGCTTGAGAAGATAGAATGTGCACATATCACTCAATCCCTTCAGTGAGGTGCAGGTTTTTACATCACAGTATGAGAGTCTCTAAAAGGTAATATTTACCTTCTTCTCTCCAGACTAATAAAAAGCAATATGGAAAACTGAAACTGCATGATACACAGCACTCAGACTCTACAAATTATATCTCTAAAGACCATCTGATAAAAATGTTATATTCCATATAAAATTTTATTGTTATATAGAAAATACACAAAATGGCCAAGACTCTTTGAGCTATAAAATAATTCAATTTTTCTAATGTAGTATTCCCATGTGGCTATATTGATTAGAGCTAAATATTAAACCATAACTGCATTAGCTGATTGACCAGAAGATTAATGAGAGGATTTACACAGTTCCCAAGATCCCTGCTTTGCAAGATGCTGAGATTACTTGACAAATAACGTGACCAATATCATTCAGTTCCATGTTTTCCTCAAGTAATTTTCACTTGCTTACTTCTTCCAGAGTTTTCATACTTCTACTTTCTTACTATTACTTGCTTAGTTCTATTCAGGGTTTTCTTACAGTTAAAATAAGCACTTTATGCAATGTGTTGATCTATGGATCTCTATCTATATGTATAGAAATATATACATACATAAAGATCTTTAGACAGCTAAATCTAAACTGCACATGAATATGCTCAGATCATTCATTAGCATATTTTAAGCTTTTCAGCTGACTGAAAAATTAATTGTCTGAAAATACCATGTTGCATGCAATAATTCTACAAATTCAGAAAAAAATCTAAAGCAAAATCAAGGGGTTTCTTCCACATGGGAAATGCAGAATCATCTTAGCAAGACATTAGAGATTGAGGTCAAACTGGGCCTCCCAAAGGTTTATTAGGAAATTTTCATCAAAAGTATCAAAGGCTTTAAGTATTTCAAACATTAAAGCTATCTGCTACATATCCTTAAGCCTTAAAACACACCAGCTAGAGATGAATCCATACAATACAAGACACTAAAATACCTCCAGGATTTAGTTATCGCAAACTGGGGCATTCCATTACCATATGGTTTGAAAAGTTGCAGTAATTCACAGCCAATAAAACCTTACAAATGAAAATCCATTATTCATGGAGGGTAATCCATCTGGAGGCACAAACTCAAGAAAATTTGTTACCATGCTATTAAAACAAAGTGCTTTCAGAATTTATACGTTTATGTCCTGACTTATGCCCAGCATTCATGTGCTGAACCAAACAATCTAAAAAGAGGAGGGCTTCATTTGGCAGTCCATGTCCCCCATGCTGGAAAAGAAATTCTACCACCTTGCAAGAAAATCTAGGGCTGCCACAGCTGCTTGCTTACACCTTGCTATATAATTAATAGGCTAAAGTTGGTAAATGATTAAAATGTTCAGCTCTTTGGAAACACTGACCTAAAGTGTATTTCCAATAAATTCCTCTATTAGCCAGTCCCAGAAGATGCTCTACAAGCTGCAGCTTTGCCTGTTAGGCTGACAGATTACTCACAGTTTAGTTAAGGCAAATGAGGGAAGCTCAGAGTCAGGAAAGGTTTCAAAAGGAAGAAAGTCTCCATGGATTATAACAGAGTCTTTCTGAGCTGTTAAAACTAAAACACAGTCCCAGGAATAAAAGCAATGCCAGAAGCAGACAACAGGAGAGAGAGGAACTCAAGGTCAACAATTTTCTTTTGCTTTGAGAGAACTAGAGCACAGAAAGCAGAGGAAAAAAGTTCCTTTCGTTTATAAATTCTAATGGAAAACATTGAGCTCAAAGGACAAAAGCAATCACATGTTGAAAAGAAATTAAAAACATAGATTCCCAAGAGGCAAAATAAACAAATCACATCCACTGCCAATGGGAAAATAAATTTTGGAAGCGAGACCTCAAGAGAAGATGGTGCCTACAGTGCCACTTGATGGCTTATTCTGGGAGTGCATTCAGAGAGAGCCATGCCCCTAAAGGGTCAGCCATCCCTTGGGATTCTGGTACAGCAAAATAGATCTGGAAACTGTTCGATAACTCGGGTGCAGAAGAGAAAAAATAAAAATGCACAAGTACTTTGTAGTAGGGAATCTTTTCAGCTTCAGGGTTCTTTATTTTAAAGCGTCAAAATGTGCTTTGGGAATTTTTGAGTGTTTGATTTTGTGGTTTGGGTTTTTGATGGGGTTTTTTAATATCATCTTCTAAATAAGAAACTAAGGGACTGTGAAAGCAATCATGTAGAACTTGGATGACCTTATATGGACTCAGCAGTTACTTGCACCCTTATTTCCCCAAAAAAAGTCCCCTACCACATGAACTAACCAAAGAAGGAGTAGGCATAGAAATCCTCAAGAACAGCCTGTTAGAAGAGAATCTGGAATAACTGGCACAGTATTCCACAGAAAAGTAACTGAGGGATGTGAAACCCCAGCTTTCATTCCCAGCTGTTATCTTGCAATTTATACAGCTCTCTATTTGTGGCACAGACCATCCCCTCACTACAGTTAAATATTCATTCCCCTTTCAACTCTACAGAGGCCAAAAGAAGTCACTGTAAGAAAAGTCCAGGTCAATCCCCAGTTTATCTTTTTCTTGGACATGGGTTGCATCACTTTATCTGATAACAAGACCAAAAAACATCCATCTATTAATCTTGCAAATAAGAGGCAACAGATTTGTCAAAATTCAGTTTGCATTTTTATAACTTAAAAATAGTTACTGATAGGATTTGATCATGTAATATATGGCAATGTTACCTAAAAGTCAAAGAATAAGCTCAGTGGCATTACAGAAAGTCTCAGTCAAAGCCCTGTGAGCTTCACTCCATTCACTACACATTGCCAAAAAGCTGTTTGAGAAGGAGGCCAAAAGGTAAAAAGCAGCACAGCGACAGAGTAATCCCAAATGCCAGCAGCCTCAGAACTCCTGAGTGACGTGCCAAATGTCCTCACTCTCATGCTGCAGGTTAATTATCTGGCATCCCCTGAAAGTGTAAGGGTGAAACATAATTGGAATTCAAATATCTGCATTTAATAAGACAATTAGTTACAGTTGTATTTTGGAACAACCGTAATTAGAGTTAGAGCTAATGAGGTAAGAAAATGACAAGCAAAAAGCTATCAATCACACAATAAACATGAACATAAACAATGATGGAAATTCTTCTCTTGTTAGTTTTAAATGTACTTTTAATTTAAGTCTGTTAATTAATGTCTCATGGGTATCAGTGTCTCTGTAGTTATGGAAACCTATTTTAATGACAAGCATTTTATCTATTGTGCTGAATGTTTGATCTTATTATAATTGATTTCTAACTACTTAGGACAAATAGGAAGGAAATATAAATTCTGAACACGCACAACCTCTAAGGATATCCATCTGGTGACAAGTTCAAAATTCAACTTGCTGTTGTTTCAACCACCTCTAGAGCCCCAAATCACTTCTGCCACAACAGGAATTTCCATTTAGCCTACCACTACTGCAGGCACAAAAACCCTCTCCAAACATCCCATCTGCTGGCAGCAGGAAGGAGGATCTGGGTAGCTTTGGATGCTGTTACATATGGGGAGGTGGGAGAAGGGAAGGCATCCTCATCCTCAGCACATCCCCATGTGATGTCACTGTAACTTCTTTTACCTGTGAATCTGGGAAAACACACTTGGACATTGTTGGAGGCATCTGAGAATTGTGTTGCCTTCTGTCAACCCTGTGCTGCAGGCAGTGATCTTGAGGAGAAGCAGAGCACATTTCTCTAATAATGAAGTCCAATTTAGTTTTTCTTTGCAACAGGAAAAGCTTAATGAGTTGTTCAACCAGAAGCAACATTTTAACATGTTGGCTTTTTTTCTCAATAACTACATGAAGATACATAGATGGTTTTTTGACCTAAATAATACCAGTTTTATTTGCTGTAACTCAGTTTGGAATCAATTTATTTTCAACTAAACAGAAATCCATAGAGATTTTAAAATATTAATCCAAGTCAATTAAGCCAATGAATTCAACTGATCAACTTTCTTAGGAAGATTCAAAAAAATACTATCTGTGGGAATCTGAGACCTATTCATGAATAAAAAGATGGGATAAGAGAAAAGAGCAACTGGAAATGGAAAGTGAATTATCATTAATATTCCAATTACAGGGAACTGCTCTAAATGATGTGGAAGATATCATCCAGTTTTTATTCCTAAGTAATTATAAACAAAACCTGTATTTTACAAGAATGATCTCAAATTGTTGCCTATGTGGAAAGGCTTTTTTCTGGTTCTTTGGGAGGGTTTTGTACAATAACAGAGCATGACTTTGGCCCTTGCAAAAAAACCCCTCAACTTTCACAACTGAGGAAGACATTTTTTCAACAATAAGTCACTCACCCCAAATATTTATCATTTGAAATAAGAAGCATTGTATAATGACAAAACCACTATGAATTGTATTTCAATGCAATGACTCTTTATGCAGCATTACTTAAAAGCAGAAGGGTAAACAATTAAATCAGCACATTTGTTGGTGCAGCTTTCTGCACCAAATAAAGTTCCTGTTTCAAAAGACACATTCTGCTCTACTTTTTCGAGGAATTAACACTGTTATGATAACAGCAGAAGAGGAAGCTACAACAAATGTTCAACATCAACTGCTTAGCATCAACCATAATGGAAAATAAGGGTCCCACAACAAAACTTCCTGAAGCACTGAGAATTTCTATTTAATATCCTATTTCTGCCAGCTACTCTACTTTCACCCAAAAGAGAAACCTAAGTGGGTTTCAAAAAACATGCCCTTAACTACAAGCACACACATGCAAGTACATGGAATGTTTCACTTTTATAGTTCTACATTTTTCAATTTTAATGCTGATATTTTCAGTCTCTTTTGGATATAAATAAATCAGGTGTGTATAACTAAGTTTTTCAAATTTAAAAAGAGATGAGATCCATTCCATAAGAGACGCTTAGTGTGTCACCTAAATTATTTAATCATATAATTCATTCAGTAGAATTAATTTGTTGGCTGGATACTAGGAAAAGGTTTTATTCCATCAATTTACTCTTAAAAAACACAGACTTAAAACTTTTAAGTAGTATTTGTGTGGCCATGTGAGGTGAAATTTACGTCACATTGGCCAATGAAAACAGTTCATGTGATGCCATGAAACTCATCATAACGTGGAGTTTACAATATGCTCAAAATATTGTAAACTCCATTCTAACCTTGAATTCCCCCATTACAAAACTTCTCACAGACAGAATAAGGTCAGTTAAGTGACACATCATGTCTGATTCCAATGAAGAATGCTGTGCAGAGCTGGTGTGCACAGCTAGGTTAGAGCAAAACCAGAGATCACTAAGCTCCTTTCATTCAGATATGAAAATTTAATCTCTTATAAGAAAATGCTGGATACCATACAGATTACAGTAGAATTTATATTCTTTTCAAATTGACTGCTTAAGTGACAGATGAAGGAAAAAGTAAATTAACTATATATCCTAGACAAGAAAATGAATGTTTAATTACTAACTGCTGAGTTATGAGAGAGGAAATAAAATCTTATAAATAAATGATACAAACTGTAACACACATTATGTTGGCTGCCTGAGCAGACTGAGGTCTTCTTTTTAAAGCTAAGTAAATAAGTATAAAAGAGTTTAAATGTATTCTATTCAAAGGATGTACGTTATCATTTTGACTTTGGTCCTCATGCTACCAAGAAGATATTTGTAAAATCTCTAATGGAACACTGAAGGTATTGGGAGCAAACTATATTTCTTGACCCTGCAGCCAGAGTCACCCATGCAAGGAAAATCTCTGTCCCTCTGTGCAAGCTTGCATAATTTGTTCCCAGCTCGCGTGATTAATTTTTCACATCCAGTTCTAAGCAAAATAAGTGGCTCTTGAGTCTCTAAATATTTTGTTGGGGGTTTTTCTTTGGTTTTAGGGGTTTTTTTAACTGATTAAGACCAAAATGAAATTCTTAAAATTTGCTGCCAAAGATGACAAAAGGTGAACTCCAGTAGAGATTCAAGTAAATTTCTTAAATGTGTTTAACTTTGCAAAGGTGACTTTTCTTTGTGGCTGACTTACTCAAACTGGGAAAAGTTTCTTTTGCATTAATCTTTGGTTCTTCTCTGTAACACAAACTTGGAGCTCTTTCCCTGAACATAACTGTGAAACATCAACTGATGTAAAACCAACAGAAATGCTACAGGGGGGAAAAAAGGGTCACAAAATCCATAAGAAAAAAGCCAACATCCCCTAATCCCCAACAGTAACCCAAACCAGACAGGTCAGTATAGCAGAGAAGAAAAATGTCTGATTTAAGTTATACACTGAGGAGCTTAGCATGCATAAGACATGTCAGAAATGCATGTATGTATATTCAATTAAAGATGTGCTCACCTCTCCCACAACTTCAATGATGTCACCAACTTTTAATTCCAATTCATCTTCATTTTGAGGCATGTAACTGAAAGCCACCTGACATCTTCTTCTTCTGCTTCTCTCTCCTGAGGGAAATAGGGAAATCACAAAATTAAAATAAAATTCCATGCCAAAGACAAGCCATGGGAAAGTATTAAAGATGAAAAATTATTTTTTAAGTATTGCTATCAGAATGTGAATGTTTGTGACACTTAGTCTATCTGCCTAGATTTACCTTACAAAAAGAGCCCAAATTTAAATAATTGTGCTTCCTAATGACAGGATGGACAAACTTCACCCAATGGATCTTTCCAAGTGTATTCACTACAATTTCTCTTCTATGCTAATGCTCTTTACACATGGTGTAGGCAAATCTGGAAACCAGAGGGATGGGGAAGGGATCCAAAGCTTATAAGGAAATAAAGTCTCAGCTGTATCTTGTCCACAACTCTCACACAGGTGTACAAATAACTCATTAACCATTCTTTATATTTTTTTCACAGAATCATAAAATTGCTTAGGTTGGGAAAGGCCTTTAAGACTGTTTAGTTCAACTGTTAACACAGCACTCCCAAGTCCACCACTAAACCACATCCCTAAATTCCACACTAAATAACTCCTTCTAAATACCTCCAGGAATTGTGACTACACCACTTCCCTGGGCAACCTGCTCCAACGATTGACAACACTTTCTGTGGAGGAATTTTTCCTAATATCCAATCTAAATGTCCCTTGGCACAACTTGAGGCCATTTCCTCTCATCCTGTCACTTGTCACCTGGGAGAAGAGCTCAACTCCTACCTCACTGCAAACACCTTTCAGATAATTATAGAGAGTGGTGAAGTCCCTCCTCAGACTCCTTTTCTCCTGGCTAATCAATCCCAGGTCCCTCAGCTGTTCCTCATTGGACTTGTGCTCCAGACCCTTCCCCAGCTCTGTTCCCTTCTCTGGACACACTCCAGCACCTCAATGTCTTTCTAGTAGGGAAGGGCTCAGAGCAAGATATTGATCAGCTCATGTGTCTTCTTGTATCCTCATTGCCTGTGACTGGAAGGACAGAGAAGAATTCTGCTTGTGCTCCTGATCCCTTAAGCAGGTGTCCCATGGCCCTGCATAATCAACCCCAAGATTTCCCTTAGTCTGCTAGCTGCAACTTTATCACTGCCTACCTGAGAAATCAATAATGGACAATAACCTGAGGGCTGTACTAGGGTGGGAACCTTTCCATCCACACCTTCAACCCTGGCCCCAGGGAGACTGCAGAGTTCCCAAAGAAATGGGTCCTGTTGGCATATCAGGATCTCTGTTCCCTTCAGAAGACAGTCTTCCACAATGGTGACCTCCCCTTTTTTCTTTTTTTTTTTTATGGTATCAGTTTGAACAAAGGGCATAGGCTGACATCACCTTGGTGACATTGCCAAGGCAGATGCACCATTGTCACCATTGCCCAGTTCTGCTTGCAGAGCCTCACACCTGTTATGCCAAGGCAGCAGGGAGATGGGGCAGTCACAGAGATATTCCTGCTGCACCAGGCAGGAACTCACATTTATATACCATGCAGATCTATATATATATATATATATATATATATATATATATATATATGTATATATATATATATGTATATGTGTGTGTGTATGTGTCTGTGGTGTCTGTGCACACATGTATTTGTAAGGTGCACTAATGCTAGGTTAAAGAAAATAGAAGGAAAACCATTGCAATTGAGTTAGTAAGGTTAAGACAGGCTAATTTTGATAATCAGTCAGACACTGGAAATTATGTTAACAGCAATTTTTCTCTTCTAGCTTGAATGTCCAGGCTGTGAATCCATAGCTTTGAGTAAGACCCCCAACTTGACACTTCTGCCATCAGAGTTTCAAGAGAGATTAGTGAAAATGCTCTGTTCCAGAGGTTCATTTGCCAGATCTGCTGGCTTACATGTAATTATGTTGTATGAGATGAGAGAGCTTCCCTAAATTAAGTTGCTAAGCTGGCTGCTTAGCCTCTGTTAGCTGAAGTACAACTTGCTGATGCAAATCATGACGGTGTTGGACTGTGGTGGAGAAGCAGAAGGGAGGATGAGAGAATTTATTCAAAACACAGAATTCTCTAACTATTCTCTCTTCCTAGAAGGTGTGCACTGTATAAACCATGTTATTTCATATAATTTATATACTTGTATCCACACAAATATATACAGGCACTCTACACAGGTAAATGCACTTTCTCTTATGCTATTTCTCTTGACTGTTAAACATGCTCAATGCTCAAGTTGAAAGTGTAAACATATTCCAAACATGGTCTTAATGTGAAATTAAATTACAGAAGTAGATTTTATGGCGAGTCTACTTTTTGTTCTGCAACATCTCTTGATAATCCTGCTCTAGAGTGAATAGTGATAAAAAAGTTACGGAGTTACAAGTTTTTTTCCTTATCTAGTAGTTGAAACTAAAGGAAGAAGATAGAAAGGAGTCCACTGATTTTAGCTTTCTGATAATATTTTTCACTGCCACTGCAATCCTGGATGAGTGGCAGCTTTCTGAATGTTAAAATTGATACCTTAATGCAGTGTAACTAAACTCTCTCAAATTGGGTGTTTTTCCACCTAAAATGCCTTTTCATTCTTCACCATCTAAACTAAAATGCCCCTAAACTGACAACTTTACACAACTGCATTCCAAATAACTTAAATATAATAAATACCTTCTATGTTGATGGCTTCTTTGATTGTGCAAGAGAGGCTGGCTATCTGCCCTAAAAATAGCATTCCTGCTATGATTTCTAGCATCAAATAGCAACTGATATGCTGATGTTTCCTGATGTGACAGATGGCAGTTGTCATGCTATTTAATAATAAATATCACGTGGCTCTTTGGAGAATATTTTTGAGAGTAAGAAACAAAAACAATTCTGGATGTTAATAATACATCTGTATGAATCCTTCCCCCTCCCAATCCATAAAGTTATTTTATTACTGTATACAAAATCTAGTGAAAGTCTGCATTTATCTCTATTAATCTCATGGTTGTGTCACTGCTCTCCCCTCTCCTTCCAAATCTTTCTCTAAAGGAATACCTAAGTGAGGGGTAGCTAGCCAGCAAGAGACACAGATTCTATGTACCCATTAGTTGACTCCATGCACCAATTATTTGTTCTCTCTGATCTAATGCAAGACAACAGGCCCAGCAGTGAATACCTTTGGTTTTAAGGAGAAGGTGCTGAGGGTCCCTATGTGCATGCTAACGCTTGGTGCACTTGAGAAGAACATGAGATGAGCTCTACAACCCTTTTTCTACTGGTGTGGCTAGAGCAGACTAACTTTAAAGGTCTAAAGTTAGGTCAAAAGGAAAAAGGAATTATTGACTTATATTTAGAAGTTCGAAACAAAGAAGCAAACAACTAAATCTTTGAGGCCACAAAACTAATTTGTGGTATAATCTAGGTGGTGTTTGGTCGGATCCTTAAAATGGTGGTTTTGCCTCTGACAGCAGGAGGCCACCCAGGGGCTTCCTCAAGCTGTAAACATGCAAGAGAGCGCATCCTTTCCATGCATTTAAATACTCCTCTGGCATTAGCAGGAAAGAAGGGGCAATGACAGCATATTGGCATTCAGTGTTTACCTTTGTAAGCAGCATCAAGAGCTGAGGCAATGCTACACTAAAAAAAAAAAAATCGCACTGGCACTTAGGTGCTGACATCAGACCCAGAAAAGGGCACAAACTGACAGCTCATGATTAGCTGGAAAGCACAGCAGCAGCAGAAGCAACATAGGAAGTGAACTATTTCAAAGTTAACTGGAATTCTCAAACCCAACCTACCTTTTTTTTAACTCAAAACCTCTGTCATGAAACAGATGTTCATACAGACATGTGCAAGTGTCAGTGGGTTATATGGTGGTTTCTGTAGTCTAATCTTCCCTGATGCCAATGTCTTTGTAGCCTATCCTGTTGCTCTATGAGGACAAAAATGACAAGATGAAGAAATTTCCTGTCTTCTATTTCAGATTTTCCTGCACATGGCATTATCTGGCCATCAGTCTCAGTTTGACTTTCGATTCTTCCATCTTTACAGCTGTATCCGTAACTGGGGGGAACTGGTTCAGTCAGTGTCTCCTGACTAGATAAGCTGAGCTTTGA
Source organism: Zonotrichia leucophrys gambelii (assembly GCF_028769735.1). Classification (NCBI taxonomy): domain Eukaryota; kingdom Metazoa; phylum Chordata; class Aves; order Passeriformes; family Passerellidae; genus Zonotrichia; species Zonotrichia leucophrys. The sequence goes on along the minus strand of NC_088169.1, from coordinate 16,170,037 downwards.
TATGAGTCAGATAGAAACTAGTTCTAAATCTAATGTGTAAAAAGATAAAAAGCAACTATTGCATAACTAAAGATGACTTTTACACATATATGTGTATAGATTTTAATCTATGCACCTATATGCAGCTGCTTTGCACAGCCGGCCTTGGTGCTTACTGTATCCCCTTTTCGTTTTTTTTAAATAACTGAATTTTTTTCTTGGCTTAAGACAGTTTAAAGGAGAATACTCTAAAATGAGTTTCCCATCTTTGATTCAGCCAGTTCCTTTCTACTAATAAGCAGAAGCAAAATACGAGTTATCCATGACAACTGTGTGTATTAAAATGCACACGTTAAGAAAAAAGGTAGGACTGCAAACTTCCTTCCAAAAGTTAGCTGTTTTTAAGAAAATGACCTAATTAAGAGCAAACAGCATAAAAAATTGTTAATTTTTAAAATTACTTTAAGTATATTGAAGATAGTGTTATAAGACTTCAAATAAACTCTTAGTCATACTAAATTCTAATGTGACTCTGTCATTATCTTCCACAACACAAGAACTCCATCCTCTTATCCCCACCCACTAGCAAATACACCATTCTAATTTTAGAAGGCTCCAGAACGGTCAAGTTCCAGTTTCCTTCTTTTCCTGGAAGGCTTTGGCAGTGTAATTCTGACCTGTGGTTTGACATGTCAATTCCAACTCTCTCATCACCCACATGTTGTTATAAAGGGTGAATGGCTTTGGATGGATGACAAAAAACACCTGCTGAGGTCTAGCAGAAAACAGAACAGTCTAGCAGAAAACAGAACTAAGACGGGAGGGAATATTGGGTGGGGAAATACATACTGAGGGTGAAGATGTGTTTGTGGGAGGAGGTTGTTTAGTTTGGGTTTTTTGGTCTCATTTGAATTTGTGGCATTGGTATGCCAGAGAAGAGAAAAATAAACTGAAGGAGGTGAGGGGAAGCAGAATATCTGAGGTGCTTCCAGTACTCTTTTAAATGGCTTATGTAACGCTGCTGTGTTTTTCTACAGGCAGATGAACTGGGAATTGCCCTGCTTTGACATGTGCAGCTAAATCACAGAGACTGCAGGACTCCATCAAGCACAATTAAGCCACAATGCAGAATGGCATCACTGCTAGTAGTGCATTACTCTGAGTGTGTTAATGTTCTACTGTTACCCAGGAGTGTTTTCTCTTGCTAGACTCCACAGCAACACTTCCAACTTTCAGCCATCTGGCTGCTGCTCTGGATTTTATGGCCAAGATTTGTCTGAGAGGAATCTGAAAGGCTGGAGGACACCTTTTTTTTAACACCATCTCATTTTAACACATATGCACTGACAGAATAACAGCAAGCCTCATTGTTCAATTAATTTATTCTTTTGTTAAAAATATGCAGCAGTAATCAGGCCTTTTAATGGGTATAATTCTTTTGCATAACAGCAGTAATTAACTGAAGCAACTTACAGCAAAGACATAGTACTATTGGTCAAAAGCTTTTAGGAGAAAATTGCAAATTGACTAAGAAGTTAATTCCATATGCACAGCTGGAGCCAGGCTTGTGCGTGTGACAGGCAGAACCACAACACTAGTGAGGCTGAGATCATCACTCAGGCCTAACCCAAAGCAGAAGGAAACATCAGATAAATAACTGTAAATAAACTCAAAAGACACTTCCAGAGTGTAACCATACACTGCCAACATTTTTTCTTTCTTAATCTGAAAGTTTTAAAATGCACATAAATGGAATAGAAACTTAATCCAGAATGCAGTTAAATCATCACAAGCAAATTAGACAAAGCAACTCCAAACTAACAGGAACCCTAGGACTTTGCATGCAGGCTGCATACTTTGTAATCTATCTTTAAGAAAGAAAGTGTAAAATATAGTATTAAACTACATAGTAAATTCAACCACATGCAGAACTGAAAATGTGGTAGTTTATCAAATATACAAATTCTAGTACCTGTACCTCTTAAACTTCATCATCTAAATAGCTACAAGAAATACTGCAGACAATAGATATCTGTAGTAGCTGTATCTAAAGAACAAAAAGGCATATACAAACCAAAATATTCTTTCTTGGATGACAGAGCAAGTTTAAAAATGCAAGTACAGAAACACAGGATTTCCAAATGGCCCAAACAGGTCTTTTCTCTTGCCATTCTCATTGTATATACATCATGGGAGAATCCCAAAAAATTTTATCCCCTTAGCTAAATGTTGAGATAGTGGCCAACTACTTGGGTCTTTGCTGTTATTTTGTATTGATCTCTGGAGAAAACATTTGAATAAACCAAAAGCAAACATGAGTTGCTGTTGCATCTTTGCCACTTCTCGTATGTTCCATCCCATAATTCACATAGCTTAAACTGCCTGTACACATCAGCACTTCAAACATACAGCAAATGACATAAAATAGCTCTAAATTGCAAAACCACTGTGCATAATCAGTTTTTATGTTCTCCTCACTATAATTAAACCACATGGATTCCTACACAGTACTCTCTAAAAGTATTAGCTTTCTACTACCAGCTTGCTGTCTGGAAGCTGACTTCTGGCCAACTTACCTAAAGAGTAAAATTCACAAACACCTTTAAAAAGTGATGACTTTTTATTTAAGACTGCTAACAACTGTGCTACTTCATTTTAAGATACCAGAGTATCCATGCTTTTCAACAGATTTTCAATCTCTAATGACATTACATTGCAGGTCTTACTCTGATCTCTGTTAGATCAGCTTCAGATAAGCCTCTCTTAGCAGTGGAAAAAACCCACCACTGTCAACACTTTATTTTCATTCCAAGAGGTAACAACATGCATTAAACAAATGCATCAAGAAATGCTGAAAAGATGCAAAAGATAGAGCAATGACTTTTCTGCTTGCTGCAGTCATGAGAGCTAATACAAAATGAACACATGCAATAAATCAACAACTTAAAAAAACCCAAAACTCCTTTTCATATTTGGCATCTAGGACATCAGTCAGATTTGTAATCTAGAATTTTATTTTCCTCCAGACTATCTGTACAATCTGTTCATTTTGCCACTAAAGGCAACAAAACTAAACAAAAATTAGTAACACATCCACAAACAGCAAACATTTCACTTTCCAGTTCAGCAGTGCTCCTAAAGCCTAGGAAACTACATTAAATTTGCCTTGAAACACAAGCCCAGACACAAATCCTAAATTCTAGAAAGCTGACACTAGGAAGCCAAGAGATGCCCTGGCAAACTGGGAAAATGACTCAGCCAGGGTGGGACCAAGGGTCTCATTCTGCACCACGGACACTGAGACCCTGGGCAGGAGCACTCAGGCATGTGGCTCCCGTGGCAATTAAGCCATGACATTTCAAAACCTCATGGAGAGAGAGCTGGGCTTTGGCAGGGCTCCTCCCTGGGCTGCTGACACGCTGCAGCTCAGCGTGCAGGGTTACACAACCACCTGTCCTTCAGCTCTGCTCAGAGGAAAGAGCCCCAGGAGGAGCCCTCAATTGCACTCCTCGTGTTCAGATTTGTTATTATTTCTCAGCTACCATCATGAAAACTCTGTAATCCAAAATAGCCTGCTGTCTTTAAAGGGCATCTTATGCTATACTTTAGAATTTGAGGGCTGCACAAGAATGCAGGAATATATATCCAGAACAGCAATAAACAAATAGGATAAATTGAAACAAATCAATTCTTCTTGCTGCTGCTGGTCCTCTACCACCCCAGGCACCATTAGCTCTGTGATGGCTAAGCAGAAGGTAGGTAGAAAGGCACCTCAGTATTGCAAGTGAAAATTAACATTCTTTGTCCCACAACTTCAAAAATTAACATTGGCACAGGATCCACACAGATAGTTCCCTCCATAAGTGGAGGAGAAACACTTCTGTATCAAGCAGATCAGATGTGTATCATTATCCTCCAAAACTGAGCAACAAATGCAAAAAAAGAAACAAAAGGCTGTTTTGGCAAGTCAGCCTACACATACTGTGCAGGGGGAGAAAAGCCACCTCAGGCAAGGTTGGAGAAAAAGAGGAGGCAGTTTTGCAACACCTGCATCCAGCCAGCTCTGCAGCATTTTCAGTTTTTGGTCATGAGAAACTCTGAATGCCACAGAATTTTTCCCGTATATTTTTAGTTGTTCTCATCGGTTAAACAAGCCTCTGTGGCATTTATAAGCATTCATTTTTACTAAACTGATGAAATATTAAGAGTGATGGCTCATGGTAAGAAGGCTGCCAGCAATTTAGTTATTTAATATAGTGTCTTTTTCAAAAGATGCCACAAACAAATCAAGTTCTTTTGGTCTTCTTACTTTTTTTTCCCCAAAAGATTTTAATGCAGTCAAAAAGCTGTAATTTATCAAGAGAGTGTTTAATCAAAAATGCCAAAAGGTATAACATTCAATTCTGCCATCACTGCCTTGTAGCTTTAGTTCTCTCAAAAAGCAGGCTTTATTCTTCAAAATCCTCTGCTCCTGAGCACATTCAGAGTGCCTGGAGTGTAAGGGATTTCCTTGACTGCAATAATTAATGCTAAACCAACAACATGAACCCAGCATAAATGGAAAACCAAAACCATGGAGCATCTTACAACCTCAAGAAAAGATCCTGGTCCAAAGTGGCCCAATAAAAGGCCCAATGTGCTCAACTCAAGCACTTTTTCACAACTACACAACACTCTACTGGCCTAGTTGTTTTCTCATTGCTTCCTTAACTATTCTGTTTTCCTGCCTGAATAAAAAAGCCCCTTAAATGCTGCAAAGATGCATTTTTGTCTTTACAATAATGAAATACACCAATTTAGAAAACAAGGACACTTGGATGATAGAGATTCAGTCTATTTATGAGGGCAGAAAATGATGGGAGTGAGTTTGAGCAATACATGTATCAATCACAGTGCTTAAAAATGTCAGTACAAGAAAATGTTCTCTAGTAACTTCTTCTCCATAACTAAAAGCAACCACTGCTAGGGTATGAAAAAATTAATGCACACAATTTTTTGTAATATATTCCTAATGCTTTATTATTCTCAAGATTTACAACTACTACATACTTTTCCAGTAACATATTTCCTGTTCTGCATGAATTCAATATACAGATTAAGATGGTAGGATAACAACAGTTATAGGTTTAACTTTATTTTCCAGCTGTTTATACAGCCAGAGATAGGCATAATCAGCCTACAATTCTATTCCATCAATTTGAAAGAACATTTAAAAATGCTTTCCATTTAAGCATTATGAACACAAAAGCTTTCCTAAAAACCTTACTGCAATCTCAACCCACTGATCATTCATTACTTTAAAGACTTTTATATTTGTTACATGAAAAGCAATAGTCAAACTTTATAATTGCTCCATTAGTCACTGGAAGCACTGTCATGTCTCAGTATGGTGTTCACTCTTATCTAGAGGCCCAAGCACACTCTGGTGTCACCACACCCCTCTTCAGATGTTGAAGCTACAAAACAATACAAGAACAGCCTTACTCAGAAAGCTTCTTGACATGAAAGGAAACAGGAAAGCCCCTGACCAGAAAAGCAACTGAAATATGCTGACAGGTAAGACAGCAGCCAGTGACCCCCTCAGTACCATGGGATCAACACTTTTCACAGCCCTTTTATCACGTGCTTTCATCACTACTGCAGGTACAAATATCCACTAAAATCTTGCTTTAAAAAGATCAAAGATAATCAGCTTTTTTGATTTGGTCTGTGGTGCTGTTAGGAGAAGGGGAACAGGTGAAGTCTGCAGATTCCATTGGCAGCCTTTGAATGATCAAGGAATTTCAAATTACTTTTCCCAGCCACCTCCAGTCATGCCTTGCATTCAGCTGCATTCCCACAGCACAGCTGCAGCCACAGCCAACTTCAACTTCCAGGTTAATGCTCATATTTGTCCTCAGGGCTAAAATTATTTTCTGTGTTGTGAATAGCAGTAGCATGTTTGCTTACAGAGCTACTATGAGCCACACCATATCCTGATACAGTGATTTGTAAATATTAAGTTATCTACTAATATCAGTCTAAATATCTCTACAAAAGCCAACACCTGAGAACTAATATGAATACTGGCTGCTCTCATTGTGTGCTTACATTACTGAGTGATTAAATCCAGTAATATAGAAACCTTTATTTAAACACCTAGCAACACCTAAGAGGAAAAAATTATCAAAGCAAGTCTATGACTCCACATCTCAGAGAAAAATTTCAAATCAAATACCTCACAAAAGATAATTGATATCTTTATGCTGCAAGGAAAGATCAATATAAATATTTTTAAGGCTTGGTGTAATTCATTATCTTTTGCCTTGCAAGACAGATGATGAAGGAAGAAAAATATCTGATAAGAAAAATATCATCTGCATCTGAGATGATTCATGCTTTTTTATTTACAGAAATAGCCCTTTAAGTAACTTAATACTTAACTTTTTTTCTTGGAGTAAAACGTGCTCTTAGACCACTTACCTAGTTTTGTCATTCTGTGGTGCTCACAGATGTTCAGTATCTTACAATCCAGTAAGAGAGATGAAGCCTGCACTAAAACTGCAATTTAAACCTTTTATAAAGATAAAAAAAGCATTTATACTTAAAAAAGCGTGCACTGAGGTAGGATGATGACTCTGTAGCAACAGGCTAAAGCAAACACAGCACTGTTTTATATCCTTTTCCAGCAGATGAAGTTTAACGCAGAGCTGGAATGACAGCAAATCTGATGACCATTTGGCCTTCACTCTGAGTGTAAACATGCTCTTGAAAATCAATTTGCAATGGATATGTATGCATGTAAAAGACCTCTGAACTCCACACAGCTTAGTGAACAAAGCCAAATTTGTGTGTGGAAAGAGAGGAAGACAGAGGGTCCATCTAACTGCAGACCAGGGCTGTAGTACAGAACTTAGCACTTCATGGTGACACATCTGCTTGCAGACAAGCACAGAGTGGCCCTGCAAACACAACTCCTTGGTAATTTAACAGTGCACAGTATTGGCAGCCACTTCAGAGCCCTCAGTTCTTCAGTTTTCACTTCAGTTAGCACAGAGATATACATAAATGACAAGATATTCACCAATGTGTCTAGCCTTTCTCTTAAAGAGGGAGTATATCAATGAGCCCTTTTGAGTCAGAATAATTATTTCACATCTTATTCTGCTTCTGGTACTGTAAATGCAATGTGTTTTCAATGTAGAAACCCTCAAAGAATACACTGTCATGTTTGTTTCAGGTTGCAAAACTTTCATTGTAACAAATCTTGGTATTCCTAAAGTATTCTTTGGCATCTTCAACACAAACCTGGAGGGTGGAACTTCCCATCCCTAAAGGGCTTAGCATATTCATACAAAAATCCCACCTAGTGAACAGTGACTGCAGAGAAATGGTCCCCTACTGAAGCTGAAAACAGACTGCACTGAGCTAACCTTGAAGGATTTCATACCATTAAAGATAAGTGTCCTTTGAATTCATTCTCACCAAAGATCACAAAGTTCTGCAATAAGACTTTATTTGATGTATAGCACAACAGAAAATCAGTCTTCATGTTTCCCCAGGCCCAGCTGACGTGCCTGTAACCAAAGGCTGGATCACAATGAACAAAAGAGATTATAGTTCAAATACAGAAGAACCATTTCTCATTGAACCAAAGTGTTTGTGAGCAAATTCCTTCCTTAATACAAGAGCTTTTCTAGATTTTGAGATTCAATAGCTGATAACATATGAAGAACAAAATATTTAGACTATCAGAATACTGTCTTGGCTGCCCATTGTCTTGCATTATTTTTCCTGTGAATTCATAATCTTTAAGACATCTGTTAACTCAAGCTGGCAAAGAAAGGGATCTCAAGGAGGAGGAAAGCAAATGAATCATTTATCATCTGCCTTCTCTCCTCTGACTGATTCTCTGCTGATTTCAAATGATACAGCAACAGCTTCTTTATAAAACGCATCACTGTTATCTTCCAATTTTGCCTATGTTAAATTTTTTTCTTCTACTCATGTGACCTGCCCTTATTTCCAGGGCTGGATTTACCTCTTAGTTACCCTGCACATATTCAGATTTCTCATCACTTTATTCTTTGGTGTGTGTATATATAGATATATATAGATATATATATATATATATATATAAAATATTCTTTGATGCCTATATATGCATCCTCTGTTTTAAATGACTACCGTGCTATGAAAGGGAGAAATAAAGGACTGATAGCACATTCACCCAAGTAAATTTTTGACGATAGGCAACTGAATATTAAATTGTTCCAGTGCTGTCCAGCTGTGTGGTGTTAAAAGAAATACACATAAATCTCTAAAAGCTCCTGTGTTTGAAGTTAGCAGTTAAAGGATGCAATGCATTCCTGAGGCCAGCCCAGGACAGTCATCTGTGCCTGAGAGATGCCTAACAGGAGAGCACTGGCAAGAGAGGAAGACACTGCAGCAGTGCCCAGCACTGCAATACAGCAACATGGCTTGGACCTTCAAGTCTTCTGGCATGGGCTAATGGACTATGGGCAACATTTACTCCTGGTAACCTTTTCACCTGTGCTGTCACCCCATCCACAACCTATTCCTCTCAGCCTTTCCTGCTATCCTCTTATCCAGTCCTTTTTTTTTTTCCAGGCACAATGACCTTTTTAGTAAATATAGAGCAGTAAGTTTTCATTTCAAGATACTAGCCTGGGACACAGTGTGGCTTTAACCTGCAATAACTTACAACTTGTGCCCTGAGCATTCAAGGCTACAAGTTCCTGTCTGTACAGTATATTTCTATTTGGTCAGCAGCCAGAAAAGTAGGGAAGTAGTGCTTTTGATGGACTAGGACTGGACTAGGATCTCTGCTTAATGAACTACAGCTAACATTTTTCTTAATTTTTGTTGTTGCTGTTTTTGTTTAGGTTTCCCTACTGTGTGGATGATCAAACACTGGCACAGGTTTCTCAGAGAGTTTGTGGAGTCTCTGTCCTTGGAGATAATCAAAACCTAACTCAACACAATCCTGGGCAAGTGGCTCTGGCTGTCCCTGCTTGAGCAGAGGGCCGACCCAGACCTTTTCCAGAGGTGCCTTCCAATCTGAGCTATGCTGTCACCCTATTTTAAGGCTATTCTTTAAAATCCTTATGCCCCATGACTCTGTCTTATTTCTCTGTCATTAATCTTCCTTGTCTACAGCTTGATTGCTGAAATCCAACCAAGCCTCCCAAGCTTCTTGAAGGCATTCTCCTTCCTCTGAGCCAGCCTTTGACAGGTAAAGATACCAAGAGCAGAGTTTATTATTGCAACCAGGTGTGAGCTGTCAGCAAACCCAGAGAAATCCAATTTCATATATTTTATGCCTTTCCTTGTTTACAAAGCATGTGTTAGTGTAACCCATCCTTCAGCTTGCCAGGCTGAGCCAAACTCCCTTACGATCTTATCTGCAGCAAATGCCACTTAGGATAAAAAAGAAAATACCAGAACTGTAACTATGAGGATTGGCATTTCACTAGGGAATAGCAGACAGCCTTTCTTTAGCACTTTTCCTTTGTCTCTTTCTTCTTAACTGGTAAGGCTTCCACTAAGATAGCTGAAATACAAGGTGAAATTAAACCATCATTGTAATAAAAATACTCCAGAACAAATGTTTACTTTTATCATCATAGAGAAATCAGGAAGATAAACTTCCTCATTTTTGCTCTTTATTTTGACAAAGATGACATAAGGTGAGTGAAAAAAAGATTTTTTCGTCTGCCTAGAAATACATGAAATTTCTATATACACTTCCATGAAACTTCTACATACATCTCCATGTTATTAAATTATTTCATCTTAGCACAAAGAACATGACATCCAAAGGCATCCAATAATTCTTTCATGAGCAGCAGGACTAGTGAAGCTTGGAGAACCATGGATTTTCACCCTGTCAGGACTCATCCCCATATGGGGCACCAATTGTTGTCATTGGTGCTTGGCACCAGTTCATTATCTTACTGTAAAACTTTCATACCTTCTCTCTGTGAATTCCCACAAGCAGCTACTCACAACACTGACTCCTTTTCTCTTTCTTCTGCATGGACAGCTGACTCCTTCCTGTCCCTTGCACACCCACCTGACCCTTCCTCCTCACCGCACAACTTCCAAGTCCTCTTGAGAAGCTAACCCACTCTTTTATAGCACCCATCCTTATTGGCCATAGCTGTGGCCTGTTAAGGGCAGGGTTGTTCCTACTCTTTGGCAATCAGTACAGCTGCAGCGCCTCAGGGGTGAGATTGCCTTCAGCACTGTCTCTATTCTCCTACAATCCATCCTCCCACAGCACCCAATGCCTTCTAATAACCTCAACCTGCTCCCACCACATCTTGCCCCAGCTTCCACTTGTGTCCTACATCTGCCCAGCTGGGAAGGCAACAGTAGATGCTGGGACTGCTTCAGAGCAGCACAGGTGCTGACTGACTGGCCAGCACCCCTGTGTGGCTTGGCCACTGCCTGTTGCCTCTCAGAACTGAGGTTTTCATTCCCTTAGAAGCACTAATTCCCCTATTCCACTTTCAATTTAAAAGAACTATTGTGTTCCTATAATTACGCAATAATTATGTTCCTCGACCCTTTTGCCAACTGTAGCTGGTTTTTGAAACCTCAGGCAGAGGGTTCAAAAAACCAAGGGTGATAGGGTGAATAAACAGATGCTGTTAAAAAAGTATTTGTTCCATTAAGAAATTAGAATAAAATTCCTAGTAGCAAAGACCTCCAGAATGTCACAGGACAACAGTGTCTTTGGTGTTATGATTTCAAGGACTCTTCTCTCATATGCAAATCACTATATATGTATTCAGAAAACAACATCAGAGCCTTCATATCATGAAATGAGGTTTATAATAAGTTTCCTTCGGGACCTTAACAATTAAGTTTTCATGAAGATATACACCATTATTGAAGAATCTCTTAATGATAAATTTGTCTTTTCCTCTTCAAGGACATAGTAAAATTTTTATTTCAAAAGCAGTTTTGTCTCCCACACTACCTTTTAGGATTTGAAAAACAAGAAGAGTAAGGAAGAAAATAAAACCCTCATAGTTTTCTATATTGTATAATAATCAGTTGTCTGCTTATGGAAAACAATACCCTTCAGTGTAGTAGTAGTTTCTTGGTGTTAGGTCCAGTATTTACACTGAAAAGCTGAAAATCTAATAAAACCTTTAACACCTTACATAATGAAATAGCTGCTAAAGATCTGTCTCCTTTACACTGCAGACTGCCAGAAAGTGGTCCATTTCCACAATAATTGTTTTTGGTCCCAAAGATAATGTAGCTTGCATTATGTTTCTAAACATTAACTTCAAATAACCACTTGAGCAGTGTCTCACTCTTGCATCAAGCATTGAATTTCACAACACAAATGGTGGGAAAGCCCCAAAACACAGCAAAGGCATAGTCCAAACAAACCTATGTGCTGGATTTTAACCACTCTGCCATTCTCTGGAAATGGTGAGTTCACACTTGATTACCCAGTGTTTGGCACAGAACTTCCTACAACCTGACTGCAGAACTGTGCTGGTTGGGTTTGCAGTCTTCATAATAAAAGCTTGTCTGCCTTTTAATTTCCATAATTCTCAAAATTGCAAGTAATAAACAAACGAAATATTCTGTCTCTTATTCAAGGGATCTATTGCCAACCACCTTTCTAGTGATGTTTACCCTGTATTTTCAGCTTCTTGCTAGTTTTCACGGATTTTAAATTAGACACTGAAAGGCTTCTGTACAGAAGTAACCCTGTCTGAATACACTGTTCCAAATGCCAACTCCTAAGCTGTACTGAACTTTATGTCAAAAACCTCTGCTGCTTTGCTTGCTGCAAGTCCCTCATGCAGCAGCTAACCCAGATTTCCCCACTCCATGATACATCTGGGCATGTCACACTTGCATGACTCCTCACCTCAATCCCCTTTGGCTCTGCCTCTAGGGCCACAACCATTTCCACTTCTGCCAACTCACTGTGAGTAGGCATGACTTCATGTCAGTTCTGATCTGTGCAAGGATGAAACTTCCTGCCAAATTAACAAACCCCTGGAATCCAGCTGCACCGCTCTGCTAATTCTATCCAAGAGTGCAATGGCACGCAAGATCCCCTTCTGACCCTGCCACCAAAACTTTCCCTAATCTTTGTCTTTTCTCCCTCCTCAGCAGCATTACACAAACTACTTCTCTCCCCAGGTTTCACTGGCCACCACCCAAAACTTGCCCCCTAACTCTAAGATTCCTCAGCATCATGTAAACCAAAGTGCTGGAGCTCTCCATGTTGAACCAAGCAATTCCTTCCAGTTTACTGTCCTTTTCATATTTTGTTCTGTTCTCCTTAGACAGGAGATTTCCACACTTTCCAGATGCTGGGCAAGCAGGCAGGCTGCTTTCATACCTTACCAACTTAGTTGCCTTTTTAATGGCATCTGTACACCTTTCACTACTTTCTCCTTCTGAATCACACAGTCTGCTACAAAACTATTGTCAGCTCTTATGCTGATGCTTTTGATCAATAATATTACTTTTATGGGCAAAATGTTCTTTGTGCATTTGAAAGCACATTATCAGGTTTACTATTTTTCTGGAATTATTGATTTCCAGCTTTTCAGTGGTTTTTCATATACCACATAGGAAAATAGCAATTTGAATAGATATAAAAATGTATGTGGAGAACTACTGAAGCTGACAGGGCTGTAGAGTATGCATTAAGAGAAATTCCTTCACATTAAAATAATTATGGAAGAACAAAACCACAACTGTCTAGGTTTCAAGTGCGTAATGTCTCAACAACATTTTTAGTTTTGCTGGGATAAACACTATCTTTTCCTAAAAATAACTGTTGAGTTCCTCTTGTCTTTTCCATTACTCCTGCTACATGAATGAGAAGTTACTTCCTCAAACTTATAAGCTGTGAATAAATAGGCCTCTGGCTCCAGTCAGCTGTGTCAGCAATGAAATCCATCTCCAAAACAGTTCTGTGATTAAAAGTCATAGAATTGGCAGGCAAGAAGGCATCTGCATAAGAAGAATTCAGTATGCAACTGCAATGATGGTTTTTCTGGACAATGACCAATGCTTGTACCTTCCCAACACAAGAGAAAAGTGAAAAGCAATATTCACAATAGAAACTAGCAAGAGAGCAATTTTCTTTAGCAGTTGATTTAATTGAATGACTTCGAACCTGCTTTCAAAAAGTTTGACAAACCATCACTCTCTCATAGAACTTTTGGAACTGTTTCACCTGCAACCAAATAAAAGGCAGTAGCACTGATCCTTCTGCTCCTGCAGGTCCTGCAACACCCCTTGCCACCCTGTCAGATCAAGTGCTTGTGAAGCAGCATGAGGAGGTAGGCAAGGAACAGACCTGCTATTAAAAACAAGCTTTTCTCTTGCTAGTTTAATGCTAACCTTGATCATTCTCCTCATCTGGCCCACAATGTAGCCAAATATTTGTACCAGAACACAGGAAGAACAAAAAAAGGAAAAAATTACTCTTTTTTTTGGTGGCAATGCAAGCTTAACATCTTCATGAAACTACAGCCTCAGGCTAATATTTACATTTGTTACTTCTGTTTTCCACTACTCTACTTGCTCGATAACTGCCACACATGTGACTGAATCTTTTGGTTTTCTTAAGGTCACGAGACCTTTTTTATTAAATAATTTCCTGGAGACTTCCTGACCTCTTATGAATTCCCAGAAGTGACTGTGACCCTTATAATTTAGGATAACACTATGCTGAGTCAGTAGTCTAGCAGAGAATTCCTAGGTCTAAAAAACACCAAGCCTAATGACTGCAGTTGCAAAATGAAGCAAAAATGGCTGACACTGCATCTTGCAGCTTTTGCAGAGCTAGATACCAGACTCTATAGATCAGGGACATCTGGAATCTAACAGGAGTCTAACAGAAGCCAGAACAAAGTACATCTGGTACTAAATGTATAGTAATGAAACGTGTTAGTACAGGACAGAACAACCAGCTTGGAAATATAAAATAAATACCTGAAATCCTTAAAGAGGTCTTAACAATGGCATCAGGCTTGGACACATCATTAATAAAAATATTATCATACTGTAATGAAAAAATATATTAACAAATTGTGTTTGAAGTAACAGTATTATGATGAACAGAGTTAATGGAAAGTCAAAATAGTGTGGTATTAATCTGAGAATTGCCATAGTAGCATATTGTCAGTGCCAGGCTAAGTACTCCCTGGGTAGAGAGCTGGTAAAATCTGGTCCCTAGACAAAACAATATCAGAAACAGATTCTGATGCAGCCAAGTATTTCTTGGGGGAAAGCAGATATATCCTGGGCTGTCACAGTGGTGCCAGCGCTCTCTGGAAGTCTGTGGAACACAGTGGCAGATTCACAAATTCACAGCCACAGAAGATCCTGCAGTACAAGCTGGAGTCGTGAGGGCCTTCACCAGAGCAGTGCAGCTCAGACAGAGACCATGCCAGTGGCACATCCCCCCTGCTGACTGCAGCAATTCCCAGCTCATTTGGGCATCTGCAGGGAGCTGCTTCTCACCACGAGGAACTCTGCCCAGCCTCCACTTCTGTTTCTAAATAAAGTCGGCGCCGAAGTTGGGAAAGAGCGGCTCTTGCTGTGTGACAGATAATAACAACAGCAATAATCTCTCATATCTCAGTCCTGTGCTTGGGGCCAAGAATCAGCCATCAGCCACTTGTCAGCACTTCCACATTTCACTCCCTTGTCAAGCACAACCACCCTACCATTGAGCTTGGAAACTAACCATCATCAGCAACATGCTTTGAATTTTTATAGAGGATGATTCTACAAATTAACTGCAAGAAAGGAAGAGGCATAAACATGTATTTATAATTGAAAAGGGAATGCAATAAGATATAGAATAGGAGCTAATGCAAATGACTGGTGCATCTTAACTGTGAAATAACATTAGAAAACAGTGATATAACCATAAAAAAACAGGGTTAATGGTGCTATACATCACAACACATGACTAATAATAGCACAAGGTCCCATGCTGTGTGCACCTTGACAATGGTAGGGTAGACTGTAAAGAAGAAAATTCTGAAATGAGATAAAACATGTATGAAGCACTCAATGAATAAAATTTGGGAAACTTCAAACCAGCAGAAACTAGAAATATACCTTTGCAGGCAAACTATCTTGTTATTGGAGTTACTGCACCTACATAATACAGGAATTCAAAACCTGAATGCCAAAATAGCTAAAACCACCATCTTAGGATAATTCAGGTCATGCATTGTTAGCACTGTCTGATACCTACATGTGGTTTTCAAATCTAGTTATAGCAAAGCAAATTCCCCTAATTTCAGGGGCTTTTAACCCAATGAATCAAAGTATTCCACATAGTGTGTGAAAAATAATTAAAATGAATGTAGTAACAAGTTTATTCCAGGCATGGTGCTTTATTAGAAGACTGGTTTTAAAGCATGTATCAATTCCTGAAAGTAAAATGTTTCATAGACTCTATCATACATCATAAAAGAGCCTGAACAATGTGCCTGATGGGCATTGCTTTCATACTGTTTATTGCTACTTGCAGAGAACAGCAAAGCTTTGCTTAAACCACTCTAGAGATTGCATGTATGCACGTAGGAAAGGGAGCAGGGCAAAAGCAGAGGTGAAAAATGCCTCTGCAAAATGCATTCAGAGTTAAAGCCCCTCCCCAGACACACACTGCTGTCCAAACCCCCACAAGAAACTGGCTCAGAGGTTCCTAGGACAGCACACTCCTGAGCAGAACTCTGCCCAGCTCTCCTAAACCACCCAAACAGTGATGCTCCTTCCTACCAGCAGCCACAGGTCCTTTTTGCCATGCACATTCTAGCCACTTTCTGCAGAAGTTTGTTCCAACCTGGGTTTGAAAACACCATTCCATCAGAAGAGGAAGTCTTGAATAATAATTGTAGTTTCCTGCTGATCCAAGTAGACAGAAATCAACAGGTGTCCTACACTGAAGTGACTCAACAGCAGCAGAATAAGTCACTTGATGCAATGCAGACAGCACAAGTATGGAGCTTTTATTTTAAAAAAATACAAAGGTATATGTTTACATTAAACTTTCACCTACATCCAAAAATATTTTTACAGGGGGGCTTAATGGGTTAAAAAAGAAATTCTAATATCAATCATTTATCCAATTTATTTAGGCCTTCAATCCATGTTGCATGACACTGCCAGTTGAAGGAGACCCAAGGAAGCTGTTGACAGGCTCTGCTTCTCACCTACAACCCCGGAAATCTTCCAAAGGATTTTATGATTGTCCAGGAGCCAGAGACCTTCAGCTACCTCAGGATGCTGATTAGTGCTGTAACTTACATAGTACAGCTTACTCTTATCTACAAGCCATGGGGGAAGGATGTAAACAGCTGCACAGCCCCAGCTCCAGCCCACAGGAAAGGCTAACACCAGCTCCCTGTCTCCTCAAAATCAACACAGCACCATCCCAGCTACCACCCCATCAAGCAAAGGTGAAGAAACTCTGAGCTTAAGATCTGCCTGTCAGTGTGCTTGCACATTTACAGGGGCATATTTAACTTAGCAGTTACAAATTCATCAAGATAACAGAAGGAACAACAAAAAATGTGTTACTGACCCAGTTTAAAGTACACCTGCAAAGTTTCAGAGTTCGTGGAAAATATATTAACTTGCACAGTCAAAGTAAACTTGCACAATCAAAGTATATTCTCTTGGCCCCAAAATTCAGTCCAGATAGGGTTTTGTTCTATATTCCACAGCAGTATCCCTGCATTTCTCCTCTGCCTTCATTGTCTCTATCACAGAATAAGAAATCTAACTCTCTCCTATCACAGCTGCCAGATGTGTCTTGGCACTGGGAAAAACACAGAGATCCCAAAGTCTTGCTCCAAGGCTCAGCATCTGCTGAACCACCCTGCTCATCTTCTGCTATTCCTTAATTACAGGCGAGAAGGGACAGGGGAGAAAGGTTGATCTGGTAATTTTCAAATCAAGTTAGCCATGTTTTTCTCAAAAATCCCACACCACCCAGATGAAAGGCTAAAGGAGACAGACACAGCCAGTCTAGAGGAGAAAGGTCAGGGACAGACCTCAAGGGCAGCAAGGCCTTGCTGGGTGCCAGGTGAATTATCCAGCAGCACCGAGAGGGACAGAACTGCTGCCTGCAGGGAGACATCTATCTGCAGAACCTCGTGGAAAAATCAACAGCCACTTTTGTGGTGGGCAAAGGTAGTTTTGAGACAAGAGGAGGTTTTATTGCTGTTGTTACTTCAACAACCAGAATATTTTATTGCCTTTTGCATTCTTTAAAAGAGATTTCAATAAAAAACATTTTGCACCTGAGTTTGACAACGTTTGCTTTTGACTAGCACCTTGTGGACAGTTACCACATATTGTGATAAAGTGAGTTTGCAAATGGCTCATACAAATGATAAATTATATACCTGACAGTTTTATACTTCAGGCATGTAAAATGTATTGCAAAGCTTTTAGAAATGAAAAAAATCCTTTAACCGATTAGACAAAAGTTTTTCAGTGTTCATGAAAAAGAAGCTGCCACTCTCCACACTGTTCCTCAACATCATTTTTGAGTATGTGCATAAACATAAATTACTTGCAAAAATACTTTCTCCTCCTTATTCTTTCAACACTCCCTGTAGCCCTGTTCCATCACTTCTCTTGTTCTCTCTCACTCTCTTCCTTAAAAATTCACTTCCCTCCGCTTTTTCATTGATACAAATATAATTCTGGGTCTAGATAAATAAAAATAACCAACAAACTAAATTATGACCAGATCTGTTTCCATAACTACCTCCCTCTGTTTCATCTGGAAGCTGCTGGGAATGCTCAGCAGGAACTGCTCTCCCACATCTCTTTAGGCTCCATATGAAAAGGTCATCTTCTGCCTCTTCTCTGTCCTGTCCAGCATCCAACAGGAAAAAACTAAATTCTAAACCATTGTCCCAATTTTCTCCATACCAATCTCCCAGTTTCCAAATGCAGATCCAGATCTAAATATTTTATTAAAGCAAGCGTGCTCAGACAGCTGGCAATTGCCCAAATATGGCATCTTCTCTTCTCTTGCATTACTTTTTTTTTTAGTTCTCTGTTACCTTGTTTAATAGATACACACACAGATGTGTGTACAGTCAGCTCCTTGATGCAGCGGCTGTGGTTTTGTTTAGTGTTTCCCAGCATGGTCCATAAATGGCATTCCCTGAGCTAAATATCTGACACACAAGAGAGCCACTGAGGCAAACAGATGCCCAGAGGACAGAATTAACCTGGGATTTCACTCCAAACCCAGAGTGACTCCTTGTTTCTATAGGCTGTTCCTGCACAGAACTAGCATGCCACACCAGTGGATGGATCCAACAATTCAAAATTACAGAAACTAAGTCAGGGCTCTTCGTTCATGCATTTTGAAGACTACAAGAAAGGAGTAATTGAAAAGAAAGGGTAAGCAATTGGGATTAAAAAAAAAAAAAAAGATGGGGGCACTGCACAGTAAATAACCAGAAAATAAATTATCTCCTGGGAAAAAATACTGGAATCTGGATAGATTATGAAACCTTAACTGAATACCAGGGTAGCAAATGACCATAACACAGGAAAAGAAATTTAGATTTTATGTGTCTCAAGTCATTTTTTAAATTAAACTCATAAACAAGATGGGATTGAAAAGAACGAGTGAGCACCCATTCCACTCCTGCCAAGAAGACAGCACTGAGATGTTTCTTCCAGCCACAAAAAAAATCATGTCAATGTCACACCCACATGTCCAGCACAGAATGGTGTCTTTTCCTGCCTCTCTGAACTGAAGGCATTGACTTCCAGGGCAGTGTAGCTTACCTAAATACTGGGATAATTTCCACCCTTATTTTCAAAAACCAGTACTTTTAAAGGAAATGTGTATCATCTGAGACACTACATATGCATATGCAGATATGGTATTTAAACCCAAAGAATAAATATTTTGCACATTCAAGTTTCCTGTGCCATTAATTTTTTATGTCTCATTTTGGGTTGGTGTCATATGTTGCATGCATATTTTAACCTTAATAGGCTCAGCAGTATGTTCTTGTGCATATTTGTGTAAACTGTGTACTGATTATACACCAATTAGCAGATCTTAGAAATGAAAGGAATTTTTTTTCCCTGCTAGCAATAATTTCTCTGAAGCTGGCAGTATTTGCAAGGGAACACCAAAGCCTGTCTGTGGAAAGGGCCTGAATGTGTAAACAGCAGAAGAATAATCCAACAAAAGATCAATGCCTTCAAACTTACTGTGTTAGAAAGGAAAACCAAAGCTCAGCATACTGAGGGTCAGACACCTCATCAAGCGTGATGAAGGCAGCCACTTCCACTTCTTGGTAATAAAATATTTTATGAAAAAGATTTTGAAGTTTGCCTTGCTGTTGAAAAATATTACCAAAATCATAGCTTACATAGATTATTTAATAAAAGATTGAGTCAACACACTCATATGCTGAGAAGCCAACAGTCTGTGCTTCTAATAAACAGGGTGCCTTTTTATATCCCAATAATAAAAAAAACTATCGAACAAAATGATGAAGCATTTTTCTTGCAAAATACTTTTCCCATTTCTCTAATTTACAAAAATGGTCTTTAATCTCAGTTTTGCATATAACAGACTTGTTATTTATTCCTCAATTAAACCTATTATATCAGCAAACCTATTTACACAAAACTTCCCTTTTAGCATTGCATGCAAATGCTCTCTATTATTTAAATGTAGGCTGGAAGGTAAATTAAATAATTCTCAAGAGAACTAGAAAAAACTTTCCTTGCTCTCAGTATTTGGCTTTGATTAAGAGCATGTAACACATGATAAGCTGTTCCAGATTTGCTGGCTCAATGCAGCCTGCAATTACAGTTTATAGAAAACAAATATATCTGACAAGGCAATATATCTTTGCCTCAAAGATGTTTACTCATATAACAATTGTTGTTAGTTTACTTACAAAATACAGTTTATCAGTTCCAGTTTTGCAACTTGACCTAAGCAAGTTGGCTCTTGTTCCCAGACACACAAAACAGCACAAGGAATAAGATACTTAAAAATAGGATACTCAAAAATCAGAACAAAACCAGTCTAAAATAAGTTATAGCTATTTAACAGTTAAAGCTTATTGAAGGCAAGTTTCCATTATGTCCCTTTATACCTGAATGAAGATCATACTGAATTTATGACAGATCTGAAACAGTTGTACAACTTTGGATCTTGTTTTAGATTTTGAAAGTTAACTTAAAAGAGATGAAATTTCACCATGTTGGAAAAGCATTTAAGAAAAAAAAAAAAATATCTCTTTCAGTGTTTTCTGTTCCAGGACCTGGTTGTAATTTTCTTATGTTATTAAATAATTGCAACAATAGCAATAATTTTGCTTTTTTCAAACCATCTGAAAATGCTCTCGGAGAATAAAAGACTTTCCCATCCTGCTATTACCAACGTGCAACAATGCCAATTCTAAATAGAAAAAAAAGCCATTTTTTTAATATATTTTTTTTAAATCTCAGATTTATAAAAGTTTTAGAACAACAGTTCTATATGCCAACAAAAAAAAACTCTGAAGCAGGGAAAAGTTACACTCAAAGACCCACTTATGGTGAGGAAAGTATTTTCTTGAGTTAAGAACCATAGGAAGAAGCAAAAAACAATCCTTCCCAGTTTCTGGCAATGAATATGCAAGCCAACCAACATCTGACATTCCTGCAGCTACAGACAGGTGCCACAGCCTTTGTCCCCAGAAAAGGGAATGGACAGGGCTGGCACTGCAGCACCTGAAGCACCATCAAACCAGCCCAGAGCTGCTGCAGCCCTGGGAGCAGCCAGGGAAAGCACGAGGCCATCATGCTTCCCAAACCCCATCCCCACACTCCAGCAAATTGTCCTTTCCTGAGCCTTCCAGAGGTGAAGAATGAGCACATTGCAGTGCTAAATTAAAATGCTCAATTTCCTGGATGTTAATTGCCATCTCTACCATGTTGGAGCAGATCTCAACATCTTAATGAGGCAAGTATAAACCAGGTTTTGCCAATAGGCAGCCTAAGGCAGTGCCACCCAGAATATATGGAAGTTACTCATAAATCTGGATAAGCCACTGCAATAAATCAGAAAAAATAAAGCCCTGCCTATCTGAAAAAGCAATACATGTTAAAATACCTGACCTAGGAAGATTAGTGTGGTAATTTGGCCAACAGTTAGTGATTTAGCAAGAGTTCCATAGTATTTCCTAAACTAAATTATGTCCACGACAGAAGTGGTCACTACTGTTTTTTCCATTAGGTCACTAATATCTGTGGTCAACAAGAAACATTAAAGGATGAGACATATTCTGGTTTTACTGCCCACAGTGAAAAGCAGAAAAAATCAAATCCTTCCATCTCCTCTTGGCCTTTGTAACAAAAACCTGAGCGATTCACAAATGGTGACGTACAACCAGTTGTAACCCTCACTATGTAATGGAAGTAATAATCCAGGTAAGCTACTGCTGGTGGAGTTACACCAACTTTAATTTGTTCCTATGCTACATGTGTAATCCAACACCCATTACTGTTGTGGTTTAACCTCAGTCAGCAAATAAATATTATGCAGCCACTTATTTCAATTTACACTGATTTTATTATTAGAACCCCTAATTTCAATACAGTACTTAGAAATAATTAGCCTGAAAAACACAGGATATAAAGTTGGATCCTAAATACCTTTTTAGTTGAGAAATTAATTATTTTCCTCTTAGTTACTTAGATGTTTCTTACAAATAGTTTAGCTATTTTCCTTGAATACCACTGTTGGACACTTGTCAATATTACTCAAGGAAAAACTCTCTACAAGCCAGAAGCCCAAGAGGCCAAGATTCCTCTCCTCAAAATGTAAATGCTTGCTAAAGTGCTGACACTTAAATTAGGCCAACCAAGTTAAGTAGTAAAACTACACAATATAACACCACAGCAGTAGAATAGCATTATTTTCATCATCTTGGTCATAAAAACAATGCAGCAGCACAGAATGCTTCACTCCCACATCACCAGATCTGCTCTTAAGTTAGCAGCAGGATTACATTGACCAAGCAAATAAATAATACTGTCTACCACTTTCACTGCTGAACAGTGGCTAAAGACCTCTAGATGTGCCCCTGTCCTACTCACTTCCTAACAACAAAGAGAACAAAAGAAAAAAAACCAACCAATGAACCAAACACAAACATCCTGTCCCCTTTTTCATGTCTTTCAGGTCATATTCTGTGATCAGTAAACAGATTGAGTTAGGATTTAATAAAAATTCCAGGACAAGAACACTTGAAGAAAGCAACACCCATAGCACTTAGGGCTCCCTTTTCAATATGGCAACACTTTCCACAAGGAGATTTGCCACATAGATCTTAAAAAACTCTTTTTGAACCCAGCAGCAATTGGGTTTCTCAACTCTCCACACTTAAACAAGGCTACCATGGCACCATGCTCAAACTGATCCCAGGAAAAACGGGGTGAAGCTCTCCTGCCTTGTGCCCTGTGCATCCTTGGCTGTGGTGCCAGATCAGGGCCTCCTGCACCTGCTTCCTCTGCAGCAGCAGAAATGGCTGAGGAGAAGCAGCCAGCATGAACAGTGCACCAGCCCTGACACGATGTACAGATGGCCATGAGAAGGGCAATCCCCACCAGCCAAGCCCAATGAAACAACCTCCTCATATGAAATCTGCTACTGCCAAACCTAACCCCTGCCTCAATTTACAGGTCCTCATGTCAGACTTTGCTTTTCTCATCTCAGTAAATATGAGGGTTTGTATTCTTCAGCTAGGGACAGAAAATGTTTCTCTCCTGAATCCTTTAAAGCTTCTAGCCAGAGGGAAGAGAAAGGAGGAGAAAGTGCTCTAAGATCCATATTTGGAGTGCTATCCCCTTGTGACTGAAACAAATCTCTGTATCTGCCACAGCTATTAGCCTTCTCCAAATAGCAGCAGAAGCAATATGGAACAAACTTGGTCCCTAGATAATTTCCCAACTACTCATATGGTTCTGTATAGCAGCCATGAAAAATAATAATTCTTAGTAATTTAATTCTGCTGTTGCTTGAAAAACTTATGACCCAAAGCAGAAATTTTGGACGTGTCTCTAGACTCAAGACAACATTGCAAGCTCAAAAGACAAAATTTTCTGAGATTTATTTCCAATCTTTTCTTTAAGAGGATATCAATCCTTGCAAAAGAGGTAGAGATTAGTCTGCTTCACATTTTAAAGGAATAATACATTTTGCAAAAATTATCAATTCTTCTTCACTTGCTGCTGTAAACCTTAAGACCTCTACTGAAACTGCAGCTCAAATAAAATGCTAGCTGATAATACATAATAGGAAATGTCCATAACAGTCCTAAAAGTGTAGAAGGCACACTACAATGGAAATTACATTACAGCAATGATTAATGGGAGCAGATATTCTGTATAAGACAGCAAGCAAGGAACTGTCGAGTGAATTCTCCAGAAAAAGTTACCGCACATCTCTTGCACAGACCCAATTGTCCTCCTACAAAAAACAGGAGCATAAACATAACCTGAAGAAAAATCCAGGTTTTATATTTTCAAATTTTTGTTTGGTTCTGATAGTTCTGAAAGCAGGGCAGGGAGCTAGGGAATGACAGAGAAGATTTGGGGCTTTCATTTTAGCCACCCAAGACCCTACATAGCAATCTGCATTGGGAGTCAAGCCAGACATGAAGAGCACACATTCCAGTCTCAAATGAAAGACAGTGAAAGACACTTCCCAAGAAACTAATGCATTAAGTTGTATGTTTTCCACTTCTTTTTTCCTTTTTTAGAGCTCTCTGTCCCAGATAAAGCATGAATATGTGAATGTAGACTGACATCCCTGTGCAAAACCCTCCTTATATGCAAGCTGCCACTTCCTTACTTTAATAAGCTTTAGCAATCCCCTCATACAACTTTCCTTAATTAAATGTATGGAGGAGGGATTTCCTTAAAAAGAAAGGGATGTCTGTGCAAATTAAAGTGGAAATATTAGACATGCATCCATATATGCCAATCCAGGAGGACAAAGATTATTTTTTCTATTATTATTCCTGCCATGCCTTTTCAGTTAAATAGACCCTAGCCTTATTTCTAGAAACAAGGAAGGTTTACATTTTGTTCTTTGGAGAGTCTGAATTTAATCTGCGTTAAATGTCCATATACTATACCTTTTTTGTTGGTTCTAATAATTGTCTCAGACAACAGTAAAGGGCTTCCATTGGAAACTTCATTTATAGGCTTCTCTGGTGGTTTGTTGGCAGTATTGTCTTTCTTCATGTCTTTCTTTATTTCCTGCAGAACACAGGTAGAGAGGGAAAAGAAGAAAAAAGAACCAGTTCAAAAAAAGTTATTACAGAATATTCTAAATCTCAAGCTCCCAAGATTTCTTAAATTTTCTATGTACATACCTCTGCCTGCTCTAATGTAACCTCAAAGACTCTTACAAAGTTGAAATGCCACAAAATGAAAGCAATTTTCAGTAACCTTTTCCAATGGGCACTATTGTTTTTCTTTTTCAAATATCTCCTTGTCTGTGCATGAAAATTCTAGGATAGCTTTAAAAATCCCTTAATAAAGATCACTAAAGCTGAAAAGTGGGGGGGGGGAAAAATAGATGTTTCAGTTTATCAAGCAGTGAGTGTATGTTTGATACACAGGGCAGAACCAGCACAGTGCTCCTGATGTAGAGGCAGCTAAATCTGCTTCCCCTCCCATGAGAAGACCACAAAAACAACCACCATAGCAGGAAAAAAACTATTAACTAGGAAAATATGACAAATGTTACCATAATTGGCAGAAGCATATAGCAAGACTGCTGTCAGAGCTGTTGCTAACACTGACACATTTTGCTGCTCACTACCTTTTAAGGGGATTAAAAATGTATATCGAAAATATATATGGTGGGGTTTCATGAAAGTAAACGCACAGAAAACAGCTTCACAGTTACTGTTAGAGATGCACAGTATCCTCTCTATCAAGTGTCACAGACACGTTTTATGAAAAATCCTTTCCTTAGGATTTTTTCTCCTGAGAAGCTGAGAGGCCGCAGGAACAAAATGCAAACAACAATTATTTGCTGCTGTGGAATGCAACAGGTGCATCTGTGATTGGTCTCATGTGGTTGTTTCTAATTAATGGCCAATCACAGTCCAGCTGTCTCAGACTGTGTGGTCACACGCAAGATTTTATTATCATTCTATTCCTTTTCTATTCCTTGCTAGCCTTCTGATGAAATCCTTTTTTCTATTCTTTTAGTATAGTTTTAATATAATATATATCATAAAATAATAAATTAGCCTTCTGACACATGGAGTCAGATCCTTGTGTCTTCCCTCATCCTGGGACCCCTGTGAACATCCCCACAAATCAGCTTCTTAGGCAGACTTTAGAAGCCTAACTGTGTTGCTGTCCTTACCCACTGTGACAAAGCATCCAAAATATCATCACCTTCCATATATCTTATATGGAAATGCCACTGAAGAAAACAAAGAGCATTACCTCCACTTTCTAGACAGGTGACTGACACACTACAGAGGCTGAACCATTTGCTTATAACCACGTCCCAACATATAAGGGGAAAAAAAGAGTTTTGGCTCCAGGCTTTGTTCTAGAACCACAGATCCACTCAGGCTGAGAGAGAACTCAGAAGGTCTTTACTCCAATCCAGTTCAAAGCAGGGTCACCTTCACTGGAGGTGACCAGGCTGTTCAAGGCTGTTTGAGCAGCTGGATTTTGAAAACCTCAAAGGACAGAGGCTGCAGAAGCCTGCTGCTTGACTGACTTATAGTGACAAAGATTATACCTTGTCTAGAACTTTCTTCTCAAGTCTCATCTGCTCTCTCTCAGTGATACCAGCAGGTATCACTGTGAAGGGTGTGTCACTATCTCCTGGATAACAATTTTTATGTAGCAGGAGGTCCCCCCAGGCCCCTGTTTTCAGGCTGAACAAGCCCACACCTTCCTTAGCATCTCCTTAGGGAGCATGTACTCCAGCTTCCAGAGGTACAGAACTTGCTTCAGCTCAGCAATATTTTCCTTTTATGGAAAATTCTTATCCCATCCACAAAATAGGATGCTGCATTCTGGATGTGGACTTATGAGTGCCAGGTAAAGGAGGATTTCCATTTCCCTCAATCTGCAGGCTATTAATGCAGCCCAGGATGCTGTTCACTGTGTTGGTGCCAGGGTACAAGACTGGCACGTGTTTATGTTGCTGCCCACCAGGACCCACAGGTCCTTTTCAGCAGAGTTGCTCCCAAATTTATCAGGTTCCACTCTGCAGAGCTGCCAGCATTCCTCCTTCCCAGGGCAAGCATTGGTATTTGTCCTTGCTGGATTCCATAATGTTCCTGTCTGGGGCCCTCTGAAGAGCAGCCCCGCCTTTAAGCCTGTCAGCTGCTCCCCCAGTTTGATATCATCTGCAAATTTGATGAGGTCTTCATTAAACAGGCATCAGAGACAGGTGATGGCTTTGGATGAGCTCTTCCCATGACAAAAACCATTACCTCTCCTCCTCTCTTTCACCTCTTTTATATTCACTGCCTTCTTCTACAAACCAGTGCAGGATCAACTTCCACCACCCCACAGCACTGTACATACACAGGAAATACTGTAGATCTTATTTAGATTTTCAGCATATCAGACATGAGCACTAAAGCATAGAAAGCACATTTCTATTTGAAGTTTCTGAAGTTGTCATCTGTGAACAGCACTAAGCAAAGCAAGAATTTTTAAGTTATTCTCTGTAAGATGCACCTTAAACCTGAATCTCAGAAATTTTTTTACCTTTTATTTCCCCAAAACAATTATTATTTCAAAGCTGACTTATAACCTATACAACATTAATACAATCTTCTACATCTGCCCAAAGTATTTTCTGTGTATCAGTACATTAGCAGAGATAAAACTTTTATAAATTACTGCCTATGGCAGGTAGAATAAATCCTTTATCTACTGCCATCACAGTGGTAAAATAGTATCGAAGAGACAACTCCTCAGAGTAACCATAATAACTGAAATAACAAATGTGAATATGTGTATGAAAGGTGTGTGATATCTGTGTGATAGATGCTGCTGTTGTTAGAAGAAATATTGTTCATAGCTCTGGTAAAAAAGTGAACCATGTGAGAATTTAAGAACACTGTATGCATTTAGAAGAATATATCACTTTCTAAAAGAAGTGGACTAGACTTAACACGTACATTATTCCACAAGCTTCTTTTTCACAGCCTTAAAAATGAAAGTGTAAATAAATTACTTCACCCAGAGCTTTACATCTATTTTGCAGCTAGGTGACAAACTCTATTAAAAATTATCTGCCGTTTAAACAGAATTTGTGAGTCAAACAGCATTCTCATGTGAACAAGACCACAAGACAACATCCTACAGAAGACCCCATCTTGCCAGAACTTACTTCCTGTGTGCCATTACTGTGTTATTTTTCATTCTTTATGTCAGAATGTAATTAAATCCTCAACTCACAAATTCTGAAACAGCAGTACTAGATTTTTAATGGTAAAAATCCTTTTGCAACTTCAAAACTGACAGAGAAAACTGCCTGCTGTAACAGAAAACAATGTTGTACACTTTAGTCTCCAGCTGAATGACACTGGTGCCTTTGCTGCTGCTGACAGCTTTTTGAGAAAGCCTTGTTTGGCTGCTGAAAAAAGCAAAGGAATACAAGACAACTCCCAAACACTGGAATTTGTTTGTAGGGTGGGGAGTCTTGCACTTCCTTCTCATCCACTATTCATGGAAAGAAGAAAGGCACATGTGCTGAGTGCCCACTAAGCCAAAATTCATACAGAAGGTTTGGCACCTTGCAGTCATCAAAATTGTCCAAGGACTTCTTTTTTTGTGTGCCTTTCTAACATTTGTTTGAGCTACTTTTCATTACTGTTGCCTTTGATGCTCATGAGAAGGGCCATAATCTTTCATAG
The DNA here is from genome assembly GCF_028769735.1 of Zonotrichia leucophrys gambelii. Classification (NCBI taxonomy): domain Eukaryota; kingdom Metazoa; phylum Chordata; class Aves; order Passeriformes; family Passerellidae; genus Zonotrichia; species Zonotrichia leucophrys. The sequence goes on along the minus strand of NC_088169.1, from coordinate 16,142,096 downwards.
CTACTGCCCAGAGTAACATGACATGATCAACCCCAGCAACCTGAAATTGCACACCCTGGAGGGAGCTGAAAGGAAAACAGGAGAATTGTCTAAATAATGAAACAGAAATCAAGTAAAGATCAATCCAGCCCTACTAAGCTAAAATCTTATCAGAAACACATTCATACTTAGCAATACCCTATGGGAAGTCCATATCTAAGTGGCTTATGATGCATTCTGCAGTAAGCAAGGCCAGCTTTAAAACCTTTGCACATTTTTTTATTTCCTGGTCTTAGACTACAGGACAAGACTAAAAACTTGTAAACAAACCTAACAAATGCCCCAGCCTCCAGCAGCCTCACCCCTGTAGCCTGCAGCAAACACTTGTGCCAATATTACAGCCCCTCTCCTCTCTCTAGTATGTTGCTCCTGCCTCCTTTTTGTCTTTTCTGTAGTGCTCACCCTCGAGGAATTCAGGATTTTAGAACTTTTCTTCAGCTGTGGCTCAAACACAGCCAGGCACCCTTATCCTCAGGCCAGAGGGATTTTTGGTGCTATTAAATTCAGAAATATTGACATAGCCCTTTACATCTATCCCCACTCTAACCTGCTGTAAAAAAATAAATTATTACTCTAAAATACTATAATGCCTTACTCAAATTTCATTTATTCCTGAAAAATGAAGTGAAAACAAACACAAACAACTCTGGCAAAATAAATATACCAAGTAACTTTATTTTTATTTTAAAGCTCAGTTTATTTTACTGAAAAAATTAAACTGAATATGACTGCCTGCCATATTTGGTAAATGAACTACAATGGCCCTAAAAGCTTGGTGCTTTATCAGTAATAGTTATAGAAATCTCCCTATGTAACCCAGTCCTTCCAGATCTGCAAGGAGTAGAATCCTACCACATGAGGAAAGAGTAGTCAAATGAGCTTGCAAATCCATGCATATCAAAGGTGGCTTGTGGGAACTTTCCCCAGTGTATGACAAAATCTATTTCCAGTTGTGATTTCAAGTTAAAGTTTGCAGATATTATTTTTTTAAAGAAGAAATTCCATGTACACAAATAAGTAGAAAGCAAATTTCCAGTTAGGATAGAAGACCTCAATCTGCCATAAGTAGTTGAAGAACAGCTGAATTTAAATGCTAGTGGAGGATGAACAGAAACTAATAGTACAGTTTCAAGTTCAGGAACTGCTGTGTCTTGAAAAATAAGCTTGTGTAATAAAGGAGAGAAGAAACTAGACAGGTGAGATATAGGACTACATTATACTGGGAAAATATCAACCCAAAAATACTGGGAAAGGATCAACCTGCTGCCTGCCCAGCAAGGACTTCAGTGCACCTCCTGACCAGGACTTCTGCACTGGTTTCTGGTTTTTATTTTGACTACAGCAGATACATTCACACCCTGGTCAGATACAGCCGCCACTCAACCTGCCCTAGGGTGGAGCGGGGTGGGTGGACTGGTACAGCCGGACATCTGAGCCGTGCTGGGTCTCCTGCAAGGGACACATGTGAGAACCTTCACCTTGTCAGCACAGCAATCCCTGTGCTGACAATATCTGGAACAGGCTTGGCCACCTTGAGAGCCCCTCCCAGAATAAAGTTCACAAGACAGATGTCAATGGAAACCCCACAAAGAGCCTCAGGAGAAGGAGCTCAGGGGGATCCTGAGTGCAGTGCTTGGCTCTTTACCTCTCGGTTCCTGTGGGATGTTTCTGCAGAAAGAGCAGCTGTCTCGCTCACACAACCCATTTGCAAAGAGGTAGGCTTTCACAGTGCTAGCAGCTTCAAAAATATCTCTAAACCTAATCTTTGGGACTATTTGGTTCTTGGTTTTGGAGTACTGCCTGGTATAAATTTCATGGATCTAAATGATGCACTTCTTTCCCAGCCCACACAGAGATAACTGCAGGTTCAGGTTAACAGCAGATCATTTTCAACAGGCTATGCTTCAGGAACCCAACCTTTAAGTAAGTAACCTTGCATTTCAACCACCAAACCTAAAAGATGCTCTCTTGATGTCAGAAATTTTGAGACAGCTCCCACCCCCTGTCTACGTGGGTTTCAGTGTGTTTCCAATATGATGAGCAGCTCTTACTCGGAAGAAGCATCCTCAGTCTGAGAAGTACTGAAAAAAAGTAATTGTGAACTTTAAAAATAAACTAGGCTTCATTCCATGCAATATTATGATTTCAAAGATGTTATGGGGGCATAAAGGCCCTTAAAATTTGTGCACCCTTTTAATACATAAAAACCACTTTTTTGTAACTAGCATTCAACCATACTGCATAGATATCAACAGCCAAATCACTGTGAAAAGATTCTTTTCTTCTAGCAAGCTTTGAAATATATTTTCTCCAAAGAAACACAAAATCCTAAACAATACCTGAGCTGTTTTTATTTGGATTTTCTCTAATCCTATCATACACCAGTATAAGCCACAGGAAATTTGAAAGATGTTATCCCTAAGCTCATCAGCTTTACAACGTGACAAAACGTCAAATAACAACAAATTACACAGTGTGATGAAAGTCCACCACATAGGAAAATACAATATATTCAAGTATACCTGTACCCTAATAAATGGCTATTCCAACATATAAAATGTATAAATTAAACACAATTAAAATTTACTAAATTAAAATTAAGCACCTTATCTTTTTTAAGTCAAAAACTGTTACTCATTGGAATGACACATGCTTTGTCATTCTGAAGAGAGGCAAAAAGAACAGTAAGCAGCTTTCAAAGTGAAAACATAGTTTTTCTACTGGTGTTTGCAAGACCTAGCTTTTTTTCTCAGAATTGAATCACTTATTACATTTCAAGGAACATGTTTCCTCTATTTATGTGCCTTTACGTGATGAAGTTTCCGCCCCCCTCTCAAAAAGCTTCCTTGAAGTAAGAGCAAATGCTTGAATTAGGTCAGCCATAAAAGTTACAGTTAGGAAAGTACAAGAATTTCTGCCATTTTCACTACACCAAAGTTTCAAGTTTTTTTACTATAATAGTTCTGACCTTTACAGGAAACTCAACTGAAAACATTTGAGGAAATTGCAGCAACCTTTTCCATGTCTCTAAATGCAACAAAATGATTTTTGGTACTGCTGCAGGTACAAAATTCATTCCTCAAAACTGTTGAAAGACATGAAAAAAATATGAGAAGAATCACTATCAGACTATAAAGTGATTTACCTGTGGCTTCCATATGAAGGGAACAACAGTTCCTCATCCTGGGAGCAAGAGGTTTAATAAAAAATCAAAGCTTTTGAAAACAAGACACAGGCATAATGAAAGAGTTGAAAGCTGAGAAAGAATGAGTCTTTCACAATTCTAAAATCTGTAGCATGTGCCCTGCTTGAAGCCAAATCTGGGAGCAGAAATAAGAGTCTGGAATCATATACAGCAAAGAGGAAACAATGCAACACATTTGAATTATCAAAAGATGACAATGGAAATGTCAGGAGCACTTTGACCCCTCTGAGACACAGAATGCTTTTCCTTCAATCCCTTTTCTCAAAAACTATACTTTACATTTCAAGAGACAACTGCCACCTTGATTTCCTGCAGACTGTGTCTGTAACTTCAAACAATATATGAGTTCAATCATTCAATTATTAAATGCCTCAAAATAGAACTCCGCTGCACAGTACATCAATTTAATATTTAGTTCTCCGAAGTAATTTCCTGTGACATTTTCACTAAAACTAGTTAAGAGTTATTGAATAATTACAAATGTCCTTAGTCAGAAATGTGACACTGATTTTCAAGAATCTTGTAGTTCTAATATAAATAAACAAAGTATCCTGAAGTAAGGTTGGAACAAACATTCCCAGCAACTGAACTAGAATCAAGACTGAAATTATTTTCAACCAGTTGCCTGCACTAAAATCCAGTATACTTTCATAGCACAAGCTTTACATTCTGTTAAAAAGCAAAATGACATTTCAGGGAGAAATAAGAAACCATCTAGCTTTTATTTTCCAGGCTTCTGCATCACTAGCTTTTAGTTTCTCCTTCCCAAGGCAATGCCAGGTCCAAGACACAGAGGGAGGACATGGGACCCTCAAGCTCCGTGATCAAGACTGAGACCTCCCCATCAGCTGGTTGTGACAGGAGACACTCACCAGTGGCTCTGTCACCAGGCAGAGGGGGGAGGATGGTTTGGAGATCGTGCTTTGCAGCAGTGATCCCCAGCTTCTGACAGAGACACAGATCCCAAACTGCCTCTGCACACATCCTCTGGGCTCATGACAAAAGCTGTGCTCATGTTTCACTGCTGCAGGATTCCACATCCTCTCTCCTTTTTTCACTATCAGCTTATCCCAAGTTTATAGGAAACATGTTCCCAGCTGTCAGGCATGTGACAGAGAAAAAAAAAAAAAAAACAACAAAAAACCCCATGAGTTACGGTTCATGAGCCTCCTGGTTTGTGCCAGTACTGCCTGGTTCTCTAACCACAGCCTCCTAAACCTCTCTTTCATTTCTGTATCTGGCCTTTAAAATCAGGTCTATTTCCGTGGCTCACATGACTGCTATCTGATTTACAGCTTGACAGAGAAAATGTTATTTGCTCACCGAGTTTTACATACTGAACAGCAAATTACTCCAGCAGAACAGGTACCTTAAGGATGAGGACTCTGACCTGCTTTACCCTCCTTTGTTTTTCTTGTTGTGTTACATAAAACAGATGCACTGATTTGCTCTCCCCTAGCACAGATAAAGCCTTGAACACAGCCAGAAGCGCTGCTTTCATGGCTGCTCAGGTAAGCCCATAGTGCCACCCTTGCTTCTCAGATGGAAAGGCCTTTCCTGTCAGGACTCTGCTCCCCTGCCTACTGTGCACCTAGAACCAGCCTGCACAATCCTAAATCCATTACACTGCCATAGGTACAGGCTTCTGCAGCCCATCTGTCATGCACATTGTTCTTTGAACATTTAAATACTCATTTTGGTGCTAATTTTATTTATAAACTTTACTTATAGCAAAGGTCATCCCTCAGACATTTGAGACAATAGTGGGAAAATTGAAAACACCAATGTAAAACAATAAATAGGTCAGATTTAATGCAAACAATTGGCAACAAACAAATTTACTATGAAGTGGCAAACCAGCAGCTGTTATGAAAAAAAAATAACTCCTACATCCAGTGTATTCTGCATTAACCATGAAAGCACTGTGCTCTGAAGGCACAATGCAGCCTGCTCCTGCCTAACTGCTGATACTTCTCTGTGACATCCATGTCTGAACTCTCCTGTTTATCCCAGCCAAAGATGCCCAAGCTACAAAGCCCTCCATAACACAGGAGGCCACACTGTGCCACTCCTAAATCCTCTCTTCCTCTTCTACACCTCAGTGACCAGTACTCCACAGCAAACACAAACTCCTCTTTTAAAGAACCTCCACATTCTTCCTTTTTTGATACAGATTTGTTATGTTATTTGTTACATCTTTTTTATATCTTTCTGGTAAGTAAAGATCTTCTGGATAGGATTTACACTCTTACACATGTAGAAAGCCTTGTACTTCTAGAGAAATGAGTGCCTGCTTTATAATAAAATTAAGAAAACTCTCAGATTTGTTGAGTCTTGTGCAATCCTTCAGCTGTGCTTGTCTGTGAACATAAGCGTGTGTTTCTGCATTCACTCAGCTCCAGAAAATCTTGTTAAATCCCTTAGCTTCACACTTTGTACTTCAGTTCAAAAGGAGACAGCTCATATTCACCTATACCAATTAGTTTACTGTGGGGGCTTTTTAATTACTAGAAAAGAAAAGATTAAAGAAACATGATTAAAGAAACATGGAGGGGGTGGAGGGGGAAGGGAGATGGAGACTACGAGAAACTGCAAGGAATACAACAGTAAGAAATGTAGAGAGCACATTTTAAAACAAAGAATCACAAAACACCACCTGTCTCAGAGAAAGCCAGGAAGAAAAAAGAATACACCCTCTGCACATTGTGGTTTGGGTATTGGAGACATGCTTGGCTACATCAGTGATCAGCTTTACTACCACCAGAAGAAGCAATTCATTACATCTTAATGCACTCAGACCAAGACTGAAAATCATAATTAGAGCAATACAAAAAGGGAAATAGGAAAACCATGGTGTGCTGGGTGCTGGATGCTACTCCAAGCCACTCAATTCATCCTGACCTATTTTTTTCAAACGACAGCACCTCGCTCTGAGGCCTCCCAACGTAGGTGTGAGCAGAGCATAACTGATGAGCAGACACAGCAGATGGCAGGAAGCACGAAGAAGCAGAAGTGATTGGCACAGGCCGGGTGCATGAGCACTTAGCATTTTGTGCACACTGTGACAAGACACCTCCAAGGAAGGCTTTGAAAAACAGCAAGTACATTTGTTGATCTTTATGTACAGGTTACCCAAAGCAGGTGAGAAATACAAAAGCAGAAGTTTGTTATAAATTTATTAAAAGGGTGAGGAAAACCAAACCTGTCACCTTGCCACCAGAACAGAGGGACACACCATCCATGTGAGACACTTGAGACATGATGACCCAAAGACTCTAAGATTTAGAGTGGGCAACTTGCAGAGCTGACAGAGACTTTGCATTTCAGAAACCTCCCATAGAATCACACTGTATGACTGCAGCAGGTCTCTCAACCTGCAGATGAACTGGAAGCAACCTCCTGATTTCATACTGTGGAGTTGTCTGCCCATGAACCCCTGCAGCACACACTCCTTCCCAGTTTTCATCTGGGGCTGGGAATTTGTTTTGTTTTATCTATTTACCAACACATGTGAGCAGTGGGATGAAGGGCAAAAGGCACTGCTGCAGCAGGGATTGCCATGGGGAAGATGCTCCACAACCAGGCTCTCTAAATGGCATTTTCTTCCCCCACCTCTATAACCTTCATGACAATGGATGGCCAGCCAGGCTGTTATCAGCCGGAACTGCTGCCTTTCACCTGTGTTTGCCAATAGCACAGTACATCTGTGTGCCTTCCAGCTGCCCAGTGTTCTCAGCACACACACACACACCTGTGCAGGTGCTCAGAAACTCTTGTGTGCTCTCCCTGCATCCTTGGATACTGCAGGGAAGTACTGTGGGGAGACACAGAAGGTGTTTCTCAGCCATCCTCTCCCCAGAGCTTAAATTCAGCTCCAGCAGAATTAAATTACTCAAGCAGTTTCAAACAAAAGTAAATTTCTTCTCACAAAGGTTCCATTTTCATCCAGCTATTAGAAGCATTGTTAACTTTGCTTGAAAGTGCAATGTCATTCCTCATTTCTTTGAATAGGGAGTGGGATATGCCAGAATTTAGCAAGCTAAGAACTTCTCCCCATAGGCACCTGGCCTTATAAAAAAATGTAACAGACTACAGTTTTAGACATTCAAAAATGGATATTTCATGAAGTAAAAATATTTCTATTGTCAGTATAAAAAAAACCCTGTACATATTAGCACACACACACACACATATATATATATGAAACTTCTGTTGTATTTATGTTCCTTCTCACAACCATACCAATTTGAAAAGATGACCAATGCAGAAAAAAAGCAACAACATACAGCCTTAGGGAAAAAAAGCGCTGGGAGATGGGAGACATTATCACAAATTGTAACATGTTAGATAAGCAGATAAGCTATCTCTGTGACACAGACAGGTATAGAGAGAGACAAAGTAACAAATCCTTTATGCAAAATCCTATCACAAACCAGATGATCCTTAACAGCAGGATTTTCTAATGAGAACATTAACTGACTCACCCAGTATCTTGCATTCTCTGTTTAACATCATTTGGAAGGTGTTTTTAAGAAAGGAATTATCTTTTCTAAATTATGTTGTACAATGAAAAAAAAAACCCAACAACTAAAAATAAACCACACAAACTGAAAGGAAGTCATTGTGCTACACAAAAACATGCAAAATACATAAAATACAGCTTCACATAACTTCAAAATTTTCATTTCAACCCCACTTTAAAAACCCTTGGTGATGGTCCGAACAGCCATTTTTCTATCCAATTAGCAAGTAATGAAAAATTGTACAAATTTCTACAGATGTCTTCAAACCCATAATTCTGCGTTATAGAATGAAGAACTGTGCCATAAAAAGGTACGGGCAAATTTCAGACATGCCTATTGTTTTTGATAGATCTTTAATCAAACACTCTATTGAACTAACCCAATCGCTCCGCCCTCTGCAGTACTCAGTTATTAAGGTTATGCAGAGAAGTCCACTGGGCCCTGGGGAGGGCAAGTGTCAGGGAGTTCCACTGCATGTAAAATTAAAACTGAGATTCTTGAAGATGCATCACTGTTTTAAAAGACAAGTTGAGACTTTTTTCAAGACAAAAATAAAGGATCATTAAAATATTCAGAGGGAAAGATAATTACAGTGTTACAGGACTTTTAGGGCTTTGTTTGTTTGTGCAACCAGTTGTATGAAAGCTTGCAGGAATTAATGAAATAAGATCCTGGATTAAATCAGGGTTAATGAGATCAGGAATAGATGCATCATTATTCAAATCACACACCATGTGAATAGTGTGTGCTGCCAGACTTGTAAATCAGAGATTGGAATTTAACACTTTTCCTTCTGCAGTCTGACAGTTTAGGGCTAGAGGTCTCTTTATAAATATTGCTGGCATCCACCTGCCACTGTTCACAAGACAATGTATTATGATTCCAGTTATTCCTGGAGCTAAGCACCAACAATTCCAAGAGGTAGCCAATGGCAGAAGCAGTTCCTCAGCACTTCTAACAGTCATGTTCCTCAAGGCTTACAACCATTGCAGCTGCTAAGCAAAATTTGTTGTTTGATTATTTTCCATCTTAATCTGACCCTTCTTCCTGCAAACATTACAGCAGGCACAGGTTAATTCATGTGAGTTTGGAAGGGGCCATATATCTCATGGATTCCTTTTTGTCTGCTCTAGCTTTCTGAGTTCCAGCATGTTGGTGATATGCTCAAACCCAGAGGTAATTTCTTGGTGGGGGGGAAAAATGGTATGAAACCACAAAGATTGAGAACAACAATTTTAATAATCCCTATTAAAAGATGTCCTGGAACCATGGAAATCCCTTTATAAAATGTAGGTCATGTGTTTCTTTGGAAGTATTAGACTTAATTCTAGAGATTTGATATTTAGAAAAGATAGCCCCATTCATAAAGTCTTAATAGCTGGGAAATTTGACCCAAACCTTAAACAACAGGTCTCAAAAAGTCCCTAGAAATGCAGCAGCTGTCCTCTACACTTGTGACTGCTTTCTCTTGGTAGAATTAACGTCTCTGGACAAAGCTTTCCATGGTAGAATTTTTAGGCTCTTCATGTGTTCTGTCTGCTCTTTTACAGCTGTGAAAAAGGAACAAGCAGGGAAAAGGGGATGTGTTGGTCAATCTCTTCCAGCAAAACAACCTTCTGTATCTTGGCCTTATCCAAGGGAAAAGAGGTATAAAGAATGCAAATAGAAGAAATAACCATGCTCAACACTTATCCAGAACAGCAAAGAGCGTTGCTCAAGACTAAAAAATGTGTGATGGGTGCTAAAACTGCCTGAGAGTTTGATATACCATTGGTATTTGCAGGAGAGGTGCAGCCTAGCATCACAGATGGGAGAAGATTTGGTGACCACAATCCTCACCTCGAATTACTCAATCCCGTAATTACTCAATGTTTGCAAAAGAGATTGGCATGCTACCTTTGAAGTAATGCATCATACTGAAACTACCTTGGGAGTTTCTCAACCTAGTGTTTATTCAGCCAGCATGAAACTTTGAACAAACCTTCATGGCTATCAGAGCCACACAGACTCATTGGCTTGTACTACAAAAAAACCCAAAACAGTGTAGGACATATTATGGTCAAGTCCACATGCGAAAAAAATGATGTGTATCTGCCTAGCACACTCAGCATGTTTTCTGCTCACTGATGAGTTGCATGAGAAAGTATAATCTTTGTTTGGATAAGTCTACTTCCAAGCAGAGACAGCTATTTAATGGTTTCTCCCAATGTGGTACCAGAATGCTTTAGGCTCACTGTTACTGTAAATAAGATGAAGGTAAGAGAAAAGTACTGATTATGCAGTTCTGCTGAGGGGAAATGAAAGTTTAAAGATGACAGTTAAAGAAAGCAAGCAGGTGCATAGGAGTCATCAAGGATGATGAAATGGTGGTCTGACCATACATAAAGGTATATTGGAACTGCAGGACTGAGTCCTCTAAACTTGTTTGCCTTGCTGAGCATCACTGAATGCTGATGTAGATGATGCAGATTGATTCAGCAAGCAGGAACAAGATTTCACCAGCTACAAACACCCAGGGAAATTGCCTTTAAATACTTTTCAATTAAAAAAACTTAATACTTACTTTTCATTTTTACCTTTAAATAAGAATCAAGAGGGAAAAGTTGCATATGGCATACATAGAAGAAAGACCTATTTTTTGATCTAAGCATTAGCAATTCTTTTTACTCACCAATTTATCAAGAAAGGATAAATTCATTTTGAACATTTGAAACATTCCTGGTCAGAGTGTTGTAGGCTGAGGGGAGACACTGGGTGTTATTCCTCTGTGTTGAAGAGGACTCACCTACATTTCAAGTAGACTTTACTGCAACTTTAATTATTAAACTGCCATGGCTCCAATTATATATATCCAGATCTATGCCTTGAAATTCTAAATTTTGACTTACACAGTTCTCAAGATGACAGGAAAAATAACAATATATGACTTAGCTTTTGTTCCCCAAGAGCAGCCTACCTTGAAAGTAGCTGCCTGCTCTAAAAGATAAATGTGTATGCACAATAAAAATCTTAGAAAATTAAGCCAGTCATTAGATAATTAATAAAAATACTAATATCTTGAAAAGATCGGGGAGAAATCTCACTTAGCAGAAGGGAGTACCCTTCAATTTTTGGCAAATATTGAGTTTAAGCAGAGTAATTTGCAAGGCAGGTCACAAGAGTGAGGCTCTGTCTAGCCTCCCCTGAGCTGTATTTTTTACTGGGAAGGCAAAATACAACACTCCTTCTTATAGATACTCCAATATCTTCTAGAAATTACAGGATATTCTAGATGCATTTAGATTTAACTGCCTTTACTACAAAATGCTTTAAGCTCAGAAGTAGGGGTGTTTTATCTTTACAATATAAATTTTGACAGCACAGAGCATAAACCACTTGCTTCCTTTGTTTTCATTGGGAGCCATCCTTGGCACATTTACCTCAGGTCAAGGAGTACATTCACACTCAGGTAGTTCTACTGATTTTAATAGGTCTCATCAGGAAATCAAGTTTTTAGGCCCATTCCTCAGGAAAAACAAGACCCCATACCTGTCAGCACTCCTTACACTGTGCGTACACTGCTCCTCCCCTCTGTGATCCACTCCATGGGGGAATATTGAAAAAACAGAGTTATCTAGGAACACCCACACAGCAGTGGTTTAAACACCCAAAGCATAGGTGTGTTCTACTTTGTAAACAGTACAGTTTTAATCCCAAATCAAACAACAGACTCCTTCAGGAAAGCCATTAACCACTCCAGACAAGGGCTGTGGTGGACATGTCCCAGAATTCATGGGAGTGGTGGCCTGGGAACAGATATCTCTGAAAAGGAAACAGAGCTGACCACACATCATACCACACTGAAAAGTATAACAGACAAAGATATCACTTTTAATCCCAATATGAAACTGGGAAGAAACAAGGCCCATTGAGGGTGTTCTGCTAGAGGTTAAAGACAAATACAGAGCAAGCAAGCGGCAAACATTAGATCCAAGGACCTGGCAAGCAGCTTGAAATGCTCAAGTGAAAGGAAACCCCACACAGGGCTGGGGAGGTGCAGCACAGCTCTAAACTGGTTTGGATGTGTCTGTACTGCTGCACACAACACACAAGGGCTCAGGGGCAGAGGGTCCTCACTGCTGTAGGCAGGGGGAAATGCAGACATGAAAGTGAGCAGTGCCTGCATCAGGGCACCTGCTTGTGATGAGAGCAGGGAGCTGTAGCAAATTCCCATTTAGGGACATGAATTTCATTCATTCCTATAACAGTGTCTCCATTCAGCCCTCACCCATTTAAAGAGAATGGGCCAATCCTACACTTGGTCACTTTTCATCCATCTTCTGTCCCTCTGTCAGGTAAGTGCTGCACAGTCAGTGACTACTGCATTGAATTTGTCAGTATTTACAGGTATTTTCAGACCTAGGTATTTTCAACACATACTTCATTATCTACCATCAGTACTAACACAAAATTTAAGTTGGCACAGACTACAAGGCACGAGGAAAGAGCTTGTTTGCTTTGGACTGGATTCTTTCTGAAGTACTGTGCAGGGTGTGAGCAATGACAAGAGTCACATGAGCCCACTGAGCAGCTGAAGTGCTGGGGAAAGAACCTCCACCTATAAAGGTGGAGTAACTAGTCTGGTCAAACATATTTGATAATCACTAGTTAATCTGCTAAGGCAAGGTATTTTAGCAGCTACAAGAAGCTCCTAAACCAACAACTTAAATGCTCTGAATCCCAAAGAATCATATTTATCTTTCTTACTTAATGTGTCTTTTTTTAAAAAAATCACTCACATCCTCATCTAAATAGGCTTTATCTCACATTCACTGTTGCCAAGCCCACACAAATAAACATTCAATAACTGGAAAAAGTCATTTAAAAAGGCAAAAAGGAAGCTTGAGTATAATAAGTACCATGCTAGCCAAGTACTGGTCAATTCCATACTTCCTGTATTTTAAATATTTATTAAATATACACATAGATCAAAATAAATGCTCTGGTCTCCATTTATTTACACAGCTACACAAATCTTTAAACAGAACCAACCACACCTTAACATTAACACCATTGACAGTTTAATAGGAAGTAATTTATTTGTCATTTAGAAAACAAAGGTTGGAGACACAGGTAATCAAAACAAGTATTTCAGCTTCCTTTCTCCCTATTTATCCCACAATACAATATTTTGTTCTCACAGGTTCTCCGTTAACTCATGACACTGCCTTCAGTATGACAGTTGCACAGATCAGGGATGAAAAATGAAGCAGTTTGGTTTTCAATAACATGAAATTCCCTCTCATACTTCCAATTTTTTTTAATTAAAATCTATTCACAAGACACATACATGCAGTTCTCAGGGAAATCCTGTGTATTTACTCATTTGTCTTAGTTTATATATTAAGTTCTTCTTACTCTGAGTTCAACTTTCAAAAGTAATTTTCTATACAAAGATGCTTCTAAGGTCAGAAAATGAGACTCTTTCATTTAGTTGCTCAGGTTTCCTGGTCGTGTCAAAATATTTACCCAAATTTCTGAAGTGCACAAGGAAAACTGGAAAAGCATACTATTCCCTTTTCACAAAGTCACAACTCAGACCTTGTCTTTGGATATTTATTTTCATTCACTCAAAATCTGGGGCAGTTAGCCACAAACTACATTTTTCAGCTAAGTATTGTAAAAACATTGCTAACCCCAAATTCAGTAAGAATCTTTGGCCAAATATTTTTACCAGCTTTTCAAAATTTATAGTATTTTTAAAACAAGGGAAAAAAATATATTAAACAACAAGAATTATCATGTCTACTTGCATTCTTAATTCACACACACACACACACACAAAATGAGATTAACAGAAAAAACCCATAGAAAATTAGAATCAATCTCCACAACTTATTTCTAAAAATCAATAACTTTTAAAGTACCCTCTGGAGGACACAGCTAAATTTTACTTCCATTCTCTTCTCACATCAAGTTTTTAAACTTCTTTCCTCATTTTACCAATATGAGATGTACAAAAGAAAAGATGCCCTGAAGACTATTTTGAACCAAAATATTTTCCCCACTCTGCTGTTCTACAGTGAACAGTATTTTAGGACATTATTTTGTGTAAATGAATACCAAAGCTGTTCAGTGTATTTTAAAATAACAAAAATCTGAATTGCCATATTATGTGTAAAATACTTCTGATAATGTAGAAGGCAAGAGTGTAGTAAATTGACACTCATTTATACTCTGTTTAATTCTGTAAGCTTTATTTCATAAATCTAATATTATCCAGTTAAGTGGACACTTAATGCAATTATTTAAATAAGAACACTCTGATTGTTTTGATTCTATTCCCCAGTCACTGCTTGAATAGGTGTCTGCTGGATACATTAGAAAATTATCATCATCACCAGTAGAAATTCTGCCCAAATGGATTGCAAGAGAAAGCTAGCAAATCTAGCTGATTCATGACACTTGTGGAAGGTGTCCAGATTTTTTCACATCTTCTTGAAAAAGCTATCCCATTTCAATGGTACTAAACATGGAAGTGTTGATTTAGATTTTATCATGTTTAGCTCAATTCCATGCTTGTGTGATCCAGTCTGAAGCAGAAGTGGCAGCACTGACATCGTGAGCATCACCTGTAACCCTGCCCAGGCAGTGACCACAGGCAGCACCTGGCTGAAGGAGCTGAGAAGCCTTGATCTGCAGGGCAGAGAGCAATGATTCAACAGGGTCTAACAGCACAAGAAAAACTGCTTGGTGGCTCTCATCCTGTCACTTTACACGTGAAAAGCCAGTCTTATATATTTGTAAGGACATTCACAGCAGACATGTGCATTGGACATGACTTTTTGTTCTTCAGAGGAAGAAAACTCAGAGCTGCGCTATCCAGATGTCAGAGGAAACAGCAATACAAAACCCAAGAGCACCTGTATCTGACCACAGCCAGATGTCTCTCTGCCTGTTGCAGTGATATCACCACTGTAATAATCTCAACTCGTTATCTTCATAACCTTTTATGCTGCATGTGTATCCTGCTGAAACACTGAATCTCAGGAGGGCAAGCACAAAAACCACCATGAGATACTGTACCACTACAGACTGACAAGCAAAAAATAAGCCTCAAAAACTGATATACAGGTTTGAAGATGCAGGTTTTATTCACCATATAACTGTATCAAGCTGATGATCATTTCTAAAGCAGGTTTTTTTTATTACAAACAGCTGGAAATTAAAACTGAAAGATATTAGAACCCGCCCCAAAGCCTGAATACAATCCAACTTTATTTTCTGACTATCCTATTTGCTTGGGGACAGAGGAAAAGCCAACTGTGCAACTCTTAGTGCTAGGTACACTAAAGGGAGTGACATCAGCTCTGCTAACTGAACAGCCATCAAAGCCTGCAAGATTTTAGTTAACATGCAAAAAAAGGCCAAGAAATCCTCAAAATGGGGGTGGGATAACACCCAGGAATGCAGATAAATGAGGGGGAAAAGGGAACTTAGCAACATGTAGTGCAGGTGAAGAGCCCTTCAGCATCAATGTATTCCTGCCTTCCCACACAGCACTCTGCCTCCCACCCTCAGAAACTGTACAGGGTTCTCAGTAAGAACATGAAACCAACCCTGTTTGTTTTTAAAACGCAGCACATATGCTGAATTAGACCCAAGACCCACTGAAAATGTCTGAGACTGGGAAGAAATACTCTAAACACCACAACATTTGCACAAAGTAGTATTCATCTTTTATCCAATGAAGCCCAGTCAGCTTTTTCCCTGGTGTGCTGAGGTACTGTTGTAAATTCACAGCTAGAGTAACTATGCAAGAAAGCTTCCAGAGAGGCTGGGGATTGGGACAGGCTGCAAAAAAGCCTCTCTGAATTTCCTGAGACTGCAGCAGAGTCCTGTAAACACCCTTTATTATAACAGCTCCTTTACAGCCTGGAAGTATGCATTAAAATAATAGGGGGCTGAGCTGTTGAAAGGGGGAAAAAATACAAATTCTACAATTACAGATGTCCACAATAATATAGTAACAGTTCCTGCTAACAAGTTTCACCTTATTTTATGCGGTACTTGAGAAGAAATAGTTTGTCACCAAAACTCAGTATTTCTATAACAACCAAGACTTAAAAGAGGGAAAATGGGAAGTCAATAAATGAAACATGAACTGGACACTTTGAACTGGGTATTAATAATCCAGCAGGTAGGGCATCAGCTCCAGTCAAAGATCTGGCTGTGGAAAGCAAAACTCTCTCCCTTGAAAATCAAGTCAGTCCATGGATTAACTGCTAAATACAAAACATGCCCTAACAGAGCCAGAAGCCTGGCAAACCAGGCACTGGGTCTGGAACAGCAGGAACACATAAATCAGCAGGCACTGGTAGTCTAACACTCAATCTATTGTTTACAAAACTCAAAGGGGAAGGGAGGGATTTGAAAACTACTTTTCCCCTAACATAGATAGGTAAATTTTAACAAAACAAAATAAAAACCAAAAAAAAAAAAAAAAACCTCAGAAACATATGAGAGACATAATGCTTAGTAAGGACAAATTATAAACTGTTCCACATCTACATCTGCCAAGTCACTTTCCTGAGATCCCTGGTCATCAAAGACAGCACTGACAGCACTGCAAGACAGCAGCAAGTTAAAGTTAGCACCTATATTTTCTTGTAAAAATTGGTTATTGTCTGCAACTTTGTACATATGGATTAGGAGTGGTAAATACATGAAAGCTTAACGCCATTACAGTACAGTTCTGCAATGAGCAGGAGTGGCATATTCACAGCATTTTTCTCCTAGGGTTACACACAGAATATTCTCACTAGGATGTCTAGATAATTTCTGTAAGATATTACTTGAGAAAGCAAAGGTACAGGGAGTTCAGTATAGTGACCTGCATAGATTACATCCTAGCAGACCAAGTACCAAGTCACCTATTCAATAAGGTTTTACCTTTTTTTACTTTTATGTGTGCAATTCTTCTCTCAGCATATATATTGCACACCTAGTCACAATTGGTTCCCTGCCTTGGAAATGATGTTTCCCTGTCCTTCTCCTGGACTCTATGAAGTGTAACCATTGCTATAGTTTCGGTTTGACCTACAGTTTTTCAAGGTAAAAAACTAAACGCAACTCAGCCACCTCCTCTGTCACATTTAAATTATAAGTGACAGCTTAGTTGGAAGACCTAATTTAAGAAAGAAAACAGGCAATTTGAATAAGCAGAGGAGGTTGGACTTTCTTTTCTCAAAAATCCACAGTGATTTTTCCTGAGTGAAAGAGATCAAGTTAGGAGTCACCAACATTAGATAACAAGCAAATTTTCATACAAATAAATGGAAGAAATGACATTTATCCACTCAAAAAATGTAATAACAGGCTATAATCAAGAGCAAGATGGACACTGGAAGTAGATACTCAAAGTATTTCAATATTCAAAGCATCAAGCCCAGAGCTGGCAGGTTATATGCAGCACCAAAACAGAGAACAAAAATGATTTAATGGTAATTTTATGCTCCCATTTGGAGACGTAACAAGAAACACAACACTAAAGGGTTCATTCAGAGGAGCCTGTTCTTCTCAGCCGCTGGGTAAAGGGCACTGGACAGGACACACCAGGACCACAGCAGCTCCTTCATTTCAAGGTGTAACCTCTGTCTCCATGCAGGGGGGATGCAACTCCACCAACATGCACTGATGTCAGGCAAGCAGCCTGAGCTGCCTTTGCTTACCTGCAGAAGGCCAGGCCTTGCAGTCCTATCACATTACCTCCCTAATGCAGCCCTTATGCAAAAATGCAGTGATTATCTCAGTATTTTCAGTTCTTTTGCCACAGTCTTTTAAAACCTGGGGCAACCCTCAGCTTTGCACAGTGAGCTTGAAATAAGTGAGAACTAAAATCACCATGCTATATGGAAGAGATAAAATACCTTCTGTTACACATAGAAGGGAACTTCAATTGGTACAAGAAAGGAAAACAAGCATGTATTTTTAATCAAAAGTTTTTAATTTAGATTTAAATAGCTGATACCTTTTCCAGCTGCTTAAGCAACACAACAGATGACATGCAAGCCATAAACCAGGACATACATGTTTAAGCTTCCTTTTAAAATTTGCAGACTAATTTCTTATTCCATCATGCCAAAGCTCTTAAAGCATACATATATAAGTCAGTGGGAGAGCCCTGCCCTTCTCTCTTCCACAACTGGAATGTTCCCCTATGCCCAAAGAGAGCCATGTGTCTGAAGCAGCAATCTCTGTACTTTATTGGCTGTAACATGAGGAAGCAATACTCCCAAAGCTCTTCTGCTGGTCTTCAAGGCATCCATAAGACCCAACTACTCATGCAAGAAGTTTGCATGAATGCGCTAGGCCTTGTCCACTCAGGAGTTTTTGGAGGGTTTTTTAAAAGTCTTTATTACTAGTATGGAGGTTTAGATTCCCCATAGAAAAATAATTCTAAATCCACTGGGAAATGCACTCTAAGCTTTCCTGCTGCACTAGGGGTGGAGCAGCAGAGACAATCAAACTGCTAACACAGACCCAGGAACCCAATCCTACAGCTTAAAAAATGTGCTGAATTGGTGAAAGGCTGCCAGACAGCTGGAATCACTGGGAGCTGCCACGGTCATGGCTGGGTTTAACTCTGCAGGCTCTAAACACCCCGTGTACAGAACCAGCCATAGAGTTAATTAGTTACAGAGAAAGGAGAAACTTGTGTGGCAGAAGAGGAATGTCATATGGACAGTCATCTGCAGCTTAACCATATGGACTTTCCATAACCCTTTCAAAACAAGCACAGAGGATATCAAAGTTGTGGCCCATCCTTTCAGTTCTTAAGATCTATTTTAGGATGTAATCTCCAGTTTTTCCATCCCCAGACCCCCAATTACTCTACTTCAAATAATTTCTGAGGCACAACAAGGGACACCTCACTGCCTTTTCTTCACACTCCTGTCAGCACATCTGACAAATGCTTTAATAAAATAAAAAAGGAGGGGAGAGGGGGAGCTGGAACTAAAAATGGGTGAAGGTGGAGTTAAAGTGAAGTAAGATCATCATATTTTCAAGAAAGGCTCATGTAAAAATAACACAAGAAGAAATATCAAATATTTTAAAAGGTCAACCAACAGAAAATGGATTTCATCACTTATGTTCTTCACTATTAACTCATCACAGCTTTGACAAATCCTGCTCAGCTATATCACTTCTGAGACCTTTGCAGTTAACATTAGGCTGCCTCAGGACGGCCTCCTCCTCCTCCTTCTCCTCCTCCTTTTAAATTATTTTCAGAAATACCATAGAGTATGCCTAATAGGTGAATCACAGATTATTTCTACATGCTCTCAAAGACAGGCAAATTCATTTTCTTCAAAGTAATCAATCTCAGTTAAGTAAACAGACAACTCCAAATGTAATTTTCACATTTTAGGTTAAAATGATGAAAATAAATTTCTTAAGACTGGGTAAGATATCCATAAGTACATTTCATTACTACAAATGAGGAATAGAGCAACCTCTTCTTCAAAATTTAAAAAAAGGCCTTTTTTTTTTAAGACATGAATGTGGTACTTTGTGCCTAGACTACAGAAGAAATAAGGAAAAATGATGCAATTTAAGTAGTTTATCTCTTCCCTAGTACATGCTCTGCACTATCACTCCCATACAACCACAGCCACAAATTCTTCACTCAAAGCCGAGCAGGACAAACCACACATGTGCTATCACACCTGAATACTGCAACAGCCTCAACAGATTCTGAACATATTAGAAAAGGAAAAAAGAAAAAGAAAAAAAAAAACACCCTCAGCTGTCCTTCCAGCAGCACCAGAGAGTCCAGGGAATGAGGAGGAGGAAGGGTACATTGTAATTCTTTCAGTTACATGTACTTGATATTGCTATTTTGCAACTTACAAAGGTTACAGGTTGTTTTATTTTTAATACACTGTAAATGTCCCTCTACCTAGTAGCATACAGCAGAATTACCCTACTAGGTCATAGCATCAGTCTATTCCACTCAAAAGACATAGTGCTGACACAGTTATCCTGGGTCTGGTTTACTGGTAAGCTAAGATTCCATATGGATACAAAGGATTTTTCCTAAGTCTCCCTCCTTACTAAGATGCTTCAACAGATCACAGCTCAGCTGGGCTGTGGCAAGAGAAACTCCTCTCCCTCCCAGACCCAGATTCTCCATCCCTGTGCTGAGCCCTGTGCGGAGGAGTTTACATTCCCTGTATTAAATGGCAAAATATGGTGACACAGGCCATTGAAGAAGCACTAAAGGAACATGGGGGATTTAGACATCTTTTGTCTCAGAACCAGATGGGGGAGGAGGGGGGCACTAGGAGATGACAAACATTCCCAGGCTCCTGGGAGAAACTGTAAGAACGTGGAAACAACAATAATGTGTACTTTCATAAGCAGTAAGAGAGCAACCACGGAGTGTGAAACAACCCCGAACACTTTGTTATGGTGATTCAGACCCATTCACCAGCTCACGGGAAAAACAAGCATCCTATCAGCGCCAGCAAAGAGCAATCACTTCCCACCTCCTCAGCCCAAGCAGTTTGCATCATTTGTTCTAATGACATGCAGAGGTTTGCAGAGGGAGCCCATTCCAAGCCCAACTGAGGGATCCAGCAGTGACAATTCCGGGTGGATGAACACACCGTCCAGGACCTTGCCATTGCCAGCATGTCAGACAGCATGTTAGCTAGAGAGGGAAAGAGTATTAAAAATAAAAATATCCCTTCATTTCCCAAGAGGAAGCCCTCATAATGAAAAGGCTTAGAGTGATCCCCAAGTCCCCTTTCCACAGCACTCGTTGTGATGTGCTCAGAGAGGTGAATCCTTATATTAGACTCCACACTTGTGAGAAACAAAAAGATTCACAACACTGTCCAAAGTGGAAAGAAATATTTCAACTGTGCAACCAAGTATGTTTACTTTTTGACTGCCTTTAACACAAACAATTTTGATTTCATTTGAAATTAAAACTATTTCATTTCATATTAGAGAACAGCTATCAGAGCACACAAAATTCCTGATTTTAGCTTTGCTTTTTCTACTATTCATAGCATCTTTAAACAGTCTGCACCAAGGAGTAAATTCAAGCAGGATATTTGTAATGCACTTACTTCCCTCATAAGCTGTGTGCTCCTAAATCTATTGAGTGGGCTCTGGAACAGCACAGATTTTCTAAGGGTGGCTCAGTACTATCTCTGCCAAGCAATGAGCAGATATTAGATATTTCAGTCAATACTGTATCTATTTGTTGCCTCAGGAGATTTTTTTTTTTTCTTATGACATATAAGGAAATACATTCTGCTCTTTTGTGATTTTTTTTTCTTCCAGGAAAAAAAAAAAAGTAACTCAGCACTAAAAACATTTGCATTTCAAGCTGGAGCCCTCGTATTCAAGAGCTCACAGTTCAATATATACATGATACTGCACAAACTGGGGATAAAAATCTACATTATGAACAGAAAAAACAGTACAATATTTTCAGGAAATAAAATTTTAATTCACATCAGCCAACTGTACAAATATAATATTAATCAAATGAAGGGCAAATAATTATTAATTAAATGCATGATACTCTTTGGCACATGGATGCAAATCATACATAGAGGTAAGTATGCCTCCCACTAATAATAAGTTTTATACCAGATAAATAAAATTTTCAGCTAAAAATCCAATTTATCTTTAAATGCTTGTTGATACTTATTCCAAGCATCTTGAATGAAAACAAGACTATAAAATTTGGCTGAGGTAGCAGTTAAAATTTTATGGCCTTTTAATAGCTTGCTCAAATTAAAAATAGGGAAATGCTTATTTTGTACAATAACATACTTTCTTTGGTTCTGATTTGCTTAAAGCTATGTTTTAAGTTACAAGTTCAACAATAAAACTGACCTTCTTTAGTCTTCTTGAAAAATCTAACTTACACTATACAAATTTCACAGGAACCCTCTAGTACTCTCCATTATTGCAAATAACTTCCTATTATAAAACCTGCATTTATCTAGGTATTATCTTGACAATCCTTTTTAAAAAGGATAATACAAAATATTTGATATTTTAAAAAAGCAATGTCAGGATCCCCTTCTTTTATTTCCAACAAGAACCTGCTTCTGGGGATGGGGGCAGAAAGTTTAGGACAAAGTAGTCTTAACTATCCTAAAATCCTAAACTTTTGAAAAACACAAGTTTTAACACGTCATACCTTTAAATATTACCATGGGTAATATTTATGCAATGAATATGCTTTGAGGTATCCTCATAAAAAAATCTCGCAATTATGGTAAAAAATAATTATTTCAAAATTTAAAAAAATTAAAAAGTAAACAACTGGCAGATTTAGGAATAGTTGTTAGGACAGTTGTGGATTTCATTGTCACTCACTACTGTCACACACACTGGGATGCTCAAGTGCACCCACTGAAGGCTGTGAGCAGGAGGGCAGAAATCCCCTTGCTGGTGCCAGGTGCAGAAATTGGCTCCAAGCCCCAGCCCTGTGCTCCCAGCAGCCCAGGCAGTGCCACAGCAAGAGGGAATCACCAAAAATCACACTGAAGGAGCAAAAGCACTGGAGGAGGAAGAGCATTTACATTGAAATAAGGACTTGGATCAAAAACCTGTTGGGGAAGCAAACAAGGGTGAAGCAGAGCAAATTTAATGGGATAACCTGAGATGAAAAATGGGGAGAGGGAAAGGAAACAGAGCTGGGGGAAAGAGGAGGAGGCCTGGCATGGCTGGAAAAAATAAGACAAGCTGAAGAAATCCCAGAGGTGGGAGTGAGGAAGAAGCAGCCATACCTGACAAGGAAGGGAACAAATGGGAAGGGCTGAAACTGAAGAGTAGAAAGAGCCAGGAGGAAGGGGGGGAAAGCAGCTGAAACCAGATAAGGAGTCTGAATAAGAAAACTGAAGAGGCTGACTTAAGGCAGGAGCCTTGTAAAAAACTGTCTGCTACCATGTAGGTAACTCGGTGCCAAGGCTTTGCTGAAGGGCTGCACACAGTTCTGCAGTGAAGGACCAACCACACTCAGGGGGCAAAGCAAAGGGCTGGATCAATCAGTGGAAAGGACACTTGAAAGGGGAAATCAAAATAGCTTGGCCTTTTTGATACATTGAAAATATGTGTGATTATTTTCTAAAAATACATCAGAGGGGAAGGAATAGTAAAATAACAGGAAGAGGAGGAACTTTTTAATCAGAAATACAAGTCATGAGAATAAATGAGCTAAGATCTCCCAGGAATAATTTTATGCTAAACAAGTGAGGAAGTTATTTGTAGCTGGATTTTTTGGTGGTTGTTTTTTGCTTGGTTGGGGTTTGTTTTTTTAAATCATAAGAGTGGTATCTTCAATAACATCTAAAAAGAAGAAAAATAATGTGCCTTTTTTTAGATGCACAAAACCCTCAAAGCCATGTCAAGCTAACAAGCTGAAACTCTCCCTCTAAAAAAAATCCCTCCACCAACACCTTTCAATCCTTCAGAGTGGAACTTGCTGTGCTGGTGAGATGAGCTCTCAGAGCTGTGCAGGAGCAGCAGGATACTCACCCAGAGGGTTCTGGCTCTGCCCAACAGGGTTCTAAGCTGGGGCTGCCTTTCTCCTCCCCCCCAAACAGCACCACAGCTTGTAACGTGCTCCACTCAAAAATCACACGTGGTTCTGCTCTCTGCCAGCTTCACTTTTAGCCTCTTAATTTCCAATGGCTGCAGCCAAAAGCAGGGAGCCAGCAAAGCACAGTTTACTGAGACCAGCACACAAAGACAGCTTTTTGTTTGGTTTTGTTTTGTTTTTAAGCTCTGTGCTCTGTCTGACTCTGAAACGTCTGTAATACTTTTCTGACCTCTGTGTACAGCTCCCCCACAGCTGAAGGAAAGCAGCATGAAAGGGAATGATTTTTGCAATACAGAAATGTATTCTGCTGCAAGACCTGTAAACTGTACCAACAGCAGCTCTGGGTCTATTCTGGGATACAGTGCGAGTCAGATGTAACACACACACACATCATCTACCTTGACAAAAGGCTTTGTTCTGTTTTTAACTGCTATTTAATCAGCATCCCACTCACATTTAGAGTAGATCTACTCAGACTTAAGGGTGAAGCCCTGTTTCCATTAAATTAAATAGGAATTATAGTACTGAGTGGAGACCAGAATTTTACTCCAGACAAAACATTTACCCTGGAACTACAGAATGCAGTAGTTAAATTGTTTAATCTTTCCATTCAGGAGAAAAAATGATACAATACACCACAACTGAAAACATTTCATTTTTACTTAACCAAAGTGGTTCCAAAACAACTAGGCTTCCCTAAAATTATCTAGAAATTAACTACAAGAAATTCATCTCTTTTTTGCTATGAGGAAAAAGAGACACTGGCCCCACAACAGAGAACTCCAGAAAACAACTGGTTAATTGTATGTTTCATTCAGTGGTGCCTGGGCACACTTCTAGTGAAAAAAGGCACAAAGCCATTTCACTGTTAAGTCTGGCATTTTGTGGGTAGGATAGCAATGAATACTCTTATTTTGCATAATTACTTTTCCTTTTATTAGGACCTCTAATAAATATTTAAATGCAAGTAAAAACTCCAGTTAATCCATCTCCCAATGCAAGCAGACTCCAGGCCACCCACATATCTATAATCCTTTTTGCCCTAACTCTTGACACCCAGGATATTTTTTGTTATTTATGTGTAAAAAAAAAATACTTCCTGTTAAAGTCACATTGTTTACAGATGTCCTGCAACCACAAACAAAGGGCTTCAGCTCTGATCATACCCACACCTCAGAGCTTTTGGTCAAAACTGATTATTTCTTTCTCCCACTAAGAGAGCTCTGAAAGCATGACCCTCTCCTGACCAGTTGTTTTGCCCACCTGCACACACAGGCACAGTGACAGAGGCTACCCCAAACTCAGATCTTTGTCAAAAGTCAATATTAATTGTCACATGCCTCGAGAGCCTTCCCATACACCACACTGCCCATTCTTCCACAGAGGCTGGCAGTGGGAGGAGGCAGGAGACCCAGGGCACTCAGAAAGTCACCCCCTCTGTCACAGGGCAGCTTCCACCTCTGGCATCAGCGCCCTGAAACCAGATCAGCAATGGGAGTGCCTGAGTAAGGATATCCCATCACAGTGAAAGGACTGCTTAGAGTCCTCCAAACGTTCCAAATGAGAATAAATCCTTCAAAATGCACCACAAGACCCTATGCCCCAGCAAGAATTCTTTGGCATCTACTGTCTGTTTCTCTATCCTCACTTTCTGAAAGCCATTCCTATGCTAAAAGACACAGCTGCCTAAAATCATCCTTGGTTCTTGGCTTCCCCCACTCCTTCTTTGTTTGAGATCATTATTTCCCAGCTGTTGCAGCATACCATTGCTCAGGTTTTAGTATAGTTTCTTGTCTTCAAAAATGTGAAACACTCTCCCCCCAAAATTTTTTTTAAAAACCACTAAAAAAACCCCACCAAAAATGACCAAAAAAACTCCCCCCAAAAAAACCAAACAAAAAACCCAACCCAGATGGAATTCAGATTATCAAATGTTAGAAAATGCCCCTTCCCCCCAGTAAATGCTGAGAAATAAGGGCACTCAAACTTATTATCAATACTTGCTTCCCCACATCAATAAAATTAGTTTGACTTTTTTACATTATGACTAGAAAAAATAGAAAGCATGCCTTTCTAAAAAGTACAGTTCCATTTAAAATACAGCTGAAAGCTTCAAATCTAATTGTAGATTTATCCTTGTCTGCATTACCTCATTACTGCTGCACTGCTTTTTAAGAAACTGTGAAAATATGTACCATGTAGGTAAATTAATAACAGAAAATTAAAAATCACAGTATATTACATTCAGATTCAGTGAGAATCAGAGTTTTCCCTCTTGTACAGGCATTTGCTATAACACAAAGCAGCATTCAACCATTCCATCTCTTCTGTGATAAACATTAGGCTGCATTTCCATGTTCTCACTGTGGGTTTGGATCAAGCTGCTCTGGGTTCAGAGCTGCCTGCAGGTGACCACCCTGAGCAGCCACAGGCTGTTGCTCAATGGAGCGGTTTCTCTAGAGCAGAAGAGAGGAGAGCGAGGAGGAAGTGAGAAAGGGAAGAAGCAAAGGCAAAGACCTCTCATGGGTAGCAAATGTTAAGATAACACTCTTGGGAAGTTTCTACAAACTTCCGAAGCAACCTGAAGAAACTTCAGTGTGTCCAGAAGTGCTGAGGGGCCAAGAAACCATGGCAGGCAAAGCTCACCATCACCCACCAGGGTCACCATGGAGCAAAGCCCAGCAGGCCAGGCTCAGAGCTTCAAGTAAGGCAACAGGAGAACAAGAACTCTCCAGGCACGCTGATTCTCTGCCTACCAGCACTGCTGCAGCACTGTATCTTTGAGAACACTGCCCTGGATACACAGATACAGGCAGGCAGGATCCAAGCCATTCCAAGTTAGATTTCCTGTGGCAACACCCAGACATGCTGTCTGAACTTCCTGGAACCCCTCAGAACTTCAAATCACCCCACTGCAACTGGATCCCTATCCTATCAATCTTAAATGCATATTATTTCCCTAAATGCCAGGGAGAAAAGGTATTCCTCTTACAAGAACCTCGTTCACTAGCTGTAATGATAGTGATTACAAAGGCTGCAAAGGGGTCTCATTCACCAACCACACACAGCATGGATGATCATTTTACAAAGATGCTTGTACAGCTGAAGCTGTTGTGTTTATTTCAGTGTGTGAAGTGGTCAGTGCACAGCAGTAGTAAAACCAGGCAAAGGCATTTCTTACAGGAAATCTCACCCCAAAGACCAGCTGTGACAAGCATGGTTCTGTGTCACTCTTGCAACAAGAATAACACAGGAACAGGCAGGAGACAGTATTGTAAAAAGAGCAAAGAAGGTTTTATTCAAGAGAACCACACAGTTTTTATAGAGTGATATCAGAGATTTTATTTGATTGGCTAACTAACAAAAACATCTTCCTCACACACTGTCCTTGAGAAGAACAGAAAGACGAAGTAGAGAAACACCACCTGCAGATTGTTTATACTAAACAAGTTATCACATCTTTACAACTCCTTAAAAATTCTCACAAGCCACTGTGAGAAGCACTTGCAATTTCCCTCTCTCTATCCCATGGCATCCACAGTTCTGTAATAGTTAGAAATGTCATATTCTTCTTGAGACACCTACAGATTACCCTTCTCTTTCCTCTTGCTTCCACCATGGCAGACTTTAGACAGAACTGGCATCAAAAGCCGGCCAACAGGCAAGATTATGTTGATTTCTGCTTTTCCCTTTCATGTGTTTATAATTTGTTTGAATCTTTAGTATCTCTTTATCCACTTTCTTGTTGAAAGATTTGTAGTTTGTTCGATTTGCATTTAGAGAAAAACAGTGAATAATACAAAGAAATCTCTTGGCTTCCTTCACACCAAGGGATGAGGTCATAGGGCTGTTGACAATTATTTTTAAACAATCAACCATTCAGTGATGGGATTGTGCACATTCACACAGCTTGATGAAATACAGGCTTGCTCCTATCTAGAGCCTCAGGATTGCATATATGATATCAAGTTTTCCAGGGCTGGAAACATTTTCTAACAATTTCACAGACCAAAAAGAGATGCTATCTTCCTTAGTACTTAATCCCCAAACTTGAACCATTATTTCCCAGCCCTCCTATGCTCTAAAAATGTGGCTTTTAACAGATGATTCATTAAAAATATAATTTTTTCTAAATTATTTTCGTTGATGGTAAGCTTCAGTACTCTGATCATTTCTACAAGACAGCCTTTCCAGCTGCCTTTCCATTGCTCCCCCTTGGTCTCAGGAGCTCAGGCATCAGCTCCAGTGACTTTCTGTGGCACCACAGAGGGAGGGAGAGAGGAGGATGATTCATCTGTGTCTCCAACCAGATCTCTGAGGAGGAGCTTCTGCTTGAACATGAGCAAGAGAGCAGTCATTTTAAGAACAAGAAACGTTCAACGCTGACTCCTTCAGCTGCTACTTGGAAGTCAATAAAAAAGAAGTGGCAAATGAAAAAGTAACTGTCTGAGCTCCTTGAACACAGATTAAAGCAGCCACCCTGGGGGAGAAGTTGTGCCAAAACTGTTTGAGGTGTCCAAGACCCTGAAAGGGCTGTGTCTACCCAAGGAGTTAATAACACATCTTACACCTAGATTTTGGCATGGTCTCTGACACAGCTGTCAAAGGAAGGTTTAGGAGTGGCTTGAAGACCTGCAGATGTTTGACACTTCTGTGCAACCCCAATAGCCCAAAAGCAGGAAGAGGCAAACAGGTGACTTCCAGGGTTTGTGATGCTTCTCAATTAGTAAAGGCAATTTCATAAACAGTAGAAGTAGCAAAAAATCTCCAAAACTGCATTTCAAGATGTTTTCTTCACAGCCAGTTTTAAGGAGTTTCAAAACAAGGAAAGGTAAATCCACAATGCTGCATGCTAATTGCTAGTAATTTTCCACGTTGTACCAAACCAGAAGGGAGAAGATACTTTAATTCATTGATCCCTTCTAATTAGTGCATTATGATCCACAGGTTTCTCCCTCAGTATCTCATCTTACTTTGTCCTAGGGAAAAGAAACTTTATACCTGGTTTCTCATGTGCTAAACTTGGCACCAAAGGCATGACCTGAAACTACAGCTTCCAGTTTTAGGACAGTGCCATAGTGCACAAGCACACAAATTTTCTTTATAATCCAGTTTGAATTTTTGGGCTGGAAATGCAATCTTTTCAGAAGTCTGAATGCCAGCAACTGCACTGATAAAGCAGTGCCCACTGGAGAATCTGCTCCTCCAGGACCATTGGAGGCCAGACTCTGAGGAGTTCAGGTGCTAAAAGCATCCTGAGGCTCCACACAAGAAGGAGCCCTGGAAAGTGCTGACACAGACTCTCAGACACAGCCCAGTGCCCAGCACCTCCCACAGGGATCAGGAACAGGACCATGAGTGAGCTAAGCCTGGGTTTGGGACAAATTCCCAGGCACCCTCTGGCGACCTGGAACACATTCAGACCCAAAAAAGTGCAAGGGTAACTTGCTGCCATTTTGCCATGGGGATATTCCATGGTTCATAAAACCAAAGATAATTTTAATAACTACAAAAATTCAAGTTCACTGTTAAAAACAACAGAAACCCACATTTCTGCTTGCACCCATGCTCCATTCCTACTAATACAGATACTTCCTCTGAAAAAAAAAAAACAACTGCTCTGGTACCTGAGAAGGATTTTGTTCAAGAAATATAATAAATCCCTAGTGTCTCTGCAAAGATTCAAAAGCCCATTCCAGAAAGAGTAAAAAGAAAAAAATATTAAGATAATGATACACTGTTATATGTTTAAAAATCCTAACATTTCAGAAATTAATGAAAAAAGTTTTCCTAACACCTCCGCTCATTACTTTTAACATTAGTAAGAAAAATCCATGCAGCATAAGACAGTATAAATCCATTGAGACAAACACTCCCTGAGGTATGAACTGCATAATAGCTGTAGTGGAACCTATGCCAGTAACTAATTAAACTTATGCCTCAGGCTTTAGTGATGTCAATTCATCTATTCCAAATTTATTCTCTTTTTAAAGAGCAAGTAGATAGTTTTCTCCATGAATTCTATCAATTTTTGAAAATTAAAAATTCATTATTTAAGATCTTCAAAAGTAGAAATACACCCTGGAAATGTGTTTGATATGATAGGCTATCATATTTGACTAAACATGGTAAAATGCCCTTGTGAGTCAGGTGGTCAGCTCATCCAGGAATGTGGCAACTCCTTTCTTCCTGACAAGAAAAGAATGGGTACAGAAAGGAGCTTTGCTCTTGGCAAAGGCAGCTTCTAAAAGCTCCTGCAGAAAACCAGGTGCTCATGCAAGATGTTAATTTTCACCCTATATGATGACTCTTACCTCAAGAGTTACAAATTTTCATTATATTGAGGCATTTTTGGGGCTATAAAAGTCCTCAAGGTTGGGTTATTTATGACAGTAAACTACAACAACAGTTACTCTTCCAATCTCAGCAGAATGACTATAAAGCTATGTAGAAACAGCTTCTGAAATAAACTTTTGCAGCCTTTAGCTCACCATTGTTGCTTCTGTCAGCATCTTCTCATGAAAAGAGGACAGTCATGTCAGTTCTTCCCATGGTTCTTGTTACAAGGTTTGCAAGAAAGCAGCAAAATTATGACAGTAGTTCTCCTTTTTAATTGCATCAGAATTCAGATTCAGTGTCTTGATAGCTATTGGTAAATTCCAATTGATGCAATTCTGCTTTAAAGGGCCAAATAAGTTCCATATTAAGCAGAAGTTCTAGTTCATCCTCAAGCTCCACAAAGTTAACAGAGCCCTCTGATCACACTTCTTGCATAATCATTTTCGGGACACTGGGTTCACACAAACATGTTATTATTTGAATCAGTCATGTATTACCAAAAAGAAAAAAAGTGTATACCTGAAGCTCAAATCAGAAACACACTGTCATTAGCTGGCTTTGCTTTTGGCATGCTGCTCTGAAAACACAGCTACACGTTACTTCTCCTTGCATCAGATCATGCTTGAATTTATGCAAACGCTGTGTAAGTGGTCCAACTTCACAAAAAACTAAACTGCTGTTTGCCATCTGCACTGGTAGTGCTGTACTGCACAACATCAAGCTTTATTTAGCATTGTTTATACTCAAAGTGTCCCCAAGCAGTATTGATGAGACTGGTTAAGGGCTGGTGACAGAGAAGCCACCACAGCAGCCACTAAAGGGCTTACATGAGTTCAGAGTTCATGTTCCTCTTGAAGGTTCAGCCCTAATTCACTGTGAGCAAATATCAGAGGTGTCACTAAGTTTTACAGGCAAAGGGACATAAACACACGAACAATTTTAAATAATGTGGTCATTAATTAGATATTAACCAGGTATTCAGGAGAAAGAAAGGTTCATGCAGGTGGTCAGTTCTTGACATGCTGAGCACTTACAGCCCTCAGGCCTGAAGTTGTTATAATCAGCTGCAGAACAAAGGCATGCTGAGCTGCTCTAGCAGAATTCATCAGCATGAGCAAGAACTGCCCCCTGCACATTCCAGGGGTACTGTTTGCAGGGATCCCAAACACAACAAATCACAGCTGACTCTGATATTCAGATGCAGCCAAGAAAGATGGTCTAAATACCACTTGCCACAAAGAGGAAAAGAGACTTCAGAATGAAACTCAGCCTCTGCAAAAGTAAAAGATGCAAGGGCTACCTTCTGCCACCTCACCTTGATACAGCAAAGCAAATCTACCTGATTCAACTTCTAAGATTTTGTCCTTAGACAATTAGAATTATTTCTTATTAATATAATTTAAAAGAGTGAGGTTTCAAGAAAGAAAAAGGCAATAAACCAGCTCCATAGGGGTGTAAGTTTAAGTGTCAACATTGGTCCATGCAGTTTGCAGTTTTTTCTGCTTCTCCTTAGAGACTGTGAAAAAACTCCAAGTGTGGTTTGGAGATAGATAAGACACACACACATGTACAAAGTTAAATTTTAAAATATTCAAACAGTGTAAATTGAAGAGTATGCACTTCATGATTAGCAATAGGCAGTGCAATCCAAAGGGAGCCATAAATTAGACTACATGAGCTTTGGATCAGATCCATGAAGGTAACATTGCAAACCACCAATTAGGAAAGATTTCATAAAACAAAGATATATAAAGTAACTACTGATGAGTATCTGTCAAAAGTGAAACCCAAAACCAAAAAGAAAATAAAACAAATTGATTTTGATTACACAGTTTAGTGCAGTTTCAAAGGAGGCTAATTGGAGGGGAATCAATATAAAGACGCCATGGCAAGTTTGAAAACACCACAAGATAAAAATTTATTACAAACACAGATGTCTGCCTTTGCCAGTACACAGTGTCACAGGATCTTTAAATCCAAGAACTCATCACTGCCTATACTAAACCTTGGTAACCTCAGTACAAACAGTGGCTCTATGGGGTGGCTCCCAAGAGCCATTCTGCTCCACCTCAGGCCTCCAATTCTCAACTTCCCATGCATTCCATCGACTTTTACTTGTCTTGTCCCTCATCTTTATACCAAACCTCTGTGAAATAGGTGCAGTAGAGATGGTTTACAGGTGTTTATGGTCTGCAGAGAAAGCCACGGGGCATGCTTAGTAGCAAGGTGATAACTGAGGAAGAAAATGGAAGAAAAAACACCTAAAAAATGAAAAACAAACAACCCAAAAAACCCAAACCCAAAAACCCAAAAGGAAATACAGCAGAGCTGGTATGCTGCACTTGAACATTACTCTGCATTTCCTCCAGTGCACTTTCATCTTAGTGCTGTCTGGGGTTTTTTTAACTACATTTACATTTTTCAACACACTACCCTGGGTCACAGTGCCCTATTCAAGCCTTTTAACCCCAACCCACAGCTTCACTCCCTTTCAGTCACCCTTGTTAAATTCAGACCTTGTTAGCAATTCAACAGAAGTTTTTACTCTTTGCCATCCTTTTATTTCTTTATTTTTATCTGTTTTAACAGAGGTCACCAGTTTTAACTATTCAGAACAGCAAACATGGCTCAGCCATTACAATCTTCTCCCTTAACCACTCTATCATAATTTCACTATTCCTCTATTTTCCTAAATTAAGCCTAATATCAACCTAATACCAGTTTCTCACAAGTTTGTCCTAGAGAGGCAAATATTCTATTTCTAAATATAATTTAGATAATTTCCTATCCTGGCTGGCCTCTGCCAAGTGTTGCTGAACTCAGGCACAAAATTCTACTGTAGGATTTTGTGGTTTTTGTACTTCTCTCACACAGGTACAATGTGTTTAGAATATGCCTGCTGAAAATAATTTTTACTTCAAGACAGAATGGGCTGCTCAAACACCCTGTTCTGAAAACATCCTGTTCATACAAAGCTTCTGCCTTATCAGACCCCTCCATGAATGACAGAACAGGAGTGTGATTCATTTGGCAGCTAAATTATTTAAATAGTTCCACAATGGCATATAAAGCCCCATATACATCAGAGCTCCTTTTCTTTTCCCACAATAATTTTTCTTTTCCTTTTCACTCAATCATTTTTTCTCTGAATTATTAAATCCTTCTTTCTCCCCTTTGTACAGTTTGGGAATTCTATGGCTGTGAGAACTCATAAGAGAAGGTTATAATTAGCAGTAAAAGAAAGGGTTGTAGGGAAAACATGGTTCTATGGAAGTGTGAAATGGAGGCTGTTTCAGGTAAGTGAAAAACCCAACACTCTTTCCATGTATAACTTCTTCAACAAAACTCATCCCAGTCAGCACCCTGCTTTACCAGACAGCACACAGGTGGTTCTCTGGCTGACAGATAAATACAAATTAACACACACTCTCACCCACAGGCAAGATAGCAAAAATCCATTTTGGAGAAAAGGCCAAGCTGTATGTGTAGGAGCTAAGGAGAGAAAAGCAGCCCCGATGACATGAAAAAATTCAAACCAATCCTTACTGTACAGCTCAAAAAAACCCCAATATTATCATGAGATGAGTTTCAGAGACAGTTTAAGCAATTCTGAGTAGCTAGAGAAAGATATTTAAAATTCCTGTGATTTTCAAAAGACCACGGACACTTTGCTTCTCTCATAGTTTTGAGTCCATTTCACAAATACAGGCCCATTAATTGCTTCACAGGTTACTGAAAATGAGAGAAAAAAGTATTAAATGGACAATGGATGAGTCAAACTCAATATAGAACGCAATACTGAAGTTTAATCTGGGTTACAATGTAGCACTCCTTATCATGTCTTGTCTGTCCAGCACGTGGTGTAAAATAAAACACAGAGTAGTGCTGCTTGTACTCTCAGGAGAAGGAAAACCTACCTTACCACACCTTCTCAAGCACAAAGGACAAAGAGCAAACAGGATTGATGAAATACCATGGTGGGTGGAAAAACCCCAAAAGCCATGTTAACTCACAAGATGAGGAGAAAATGTAAAGAAACATTTCTAACCAGGAGAGCAAAGAGATTCCCGAGCAGCATTTGCTGGGCACAGCAACAACCCAATGAATCTTCATAGATGTGAAACATGGAGCCTACAAGAGTAAGGGGAGATCTAAGAGATGTCTTCCAAACTCCTCCCATGCCCTTGCTCTCTCATTCCTGCACCAGCCCATACACAGACACATACATGTTAAACAGTTACCTCACCCCTCCCCTCTCTAATTTGAAGGTACTCAGATACATCTTCAGTGAAGACCCATATTCATCAATACTTTGATATTTTTATTCCTTTGTTTGCAAGTTTTCTCAGCAGTTACCTTTAACCACTCTTCTCCCCCCAGACTATTTTACATCAGACAAGTCCTGAATTTGTATTGCTACCTTTCACAGAATATGGATGCTCTCTGCAGATGCCTACTTTCACAAAGGGTTACTTATGATTTATAAATTAACAACTCACCTCTTCACAGTTAAAGGTCACTTCAGAAATTGTGACATATGGGAGAAATAATGAGGGAGGAAAAGGGATGCACATAGAAGTATAGCCTGAAGAAATCTAGGTTTTGTTTAAAAAAAAAAATCAACTAGAGGAGCAGTTCACTCAGTCTATTCAAATGCTTTAAGAATCATATTTTCATAATGTTACTAAAACTTCCTTCTTCATTCTTGGCATAAGTGCATGTGTGTGTGTGTAGGCATATTTTTAATTGCAGTGTGAAAAATGTTGCTCATTGAAAGAAAAAGCATGTAGTTATAATTAGAAGTGGAAACTATAACCAACACTTAACTTGATTATACAGAAAAGGCATTGCTTACTGTCAAGATAGAGCCTCTAGGTGTCCTGTACTTGTACTAACTCTCCTGTTTACTACTCCATAGCTGAGTGATCCCTATTGAGCCAAAGTCCTGTGATCCAACTAATTGCTTTTACAGGCTGACAGAATGGCCAAGGCAGGAAGGCAGCTCTGCAGATTGCTTGGTGCAACCCACTGGCTCAGAGCAGGGTCACTGAGAGCAGGATAGCCAAGGCTGTGTTCAGCTGGCTGTTAAGTACATTCAAGGATGAAGGCTCCAAAATATCCTTGGACTGTTCCAGTGGTTGGCCAACCTCAAACATTTTCTCTTATGTTTAAGAGATTTTCCTGTATTTCAATTCATACCCACTGTCCCACCTCCTTCCACTGTATACTGCCAGGAGGACTCTGGCTCCACTTTCTGTACTCCAACACATCACGTACTCAGACACTTAAAAAGATCAGCCTGAGCCTTCTCTTCTCCAGACTGAACAGCCCCATCTCTTTCAGACCTTCCCCACACGTCACAGGCTCCAATCCCTCAACCACCTCCATGGCCCTGCACAGGACTCACTCTGCTCTCCCCATCTCTCCCTTGTACCTGAGAACCCAGAACCAGACACACAGCTCCACAGGTGCCTCAGCAGGAAGGAGAGGGCAGAAGGATCCTCCTGCTCCCAGCACTCTGCCTAAAGCAGCCCAGGGAGGCAGCAGCTGCCCCTGCACAGGCACACGCTGCTGCCTCGTGCTCTGCCTCATGGCCACCAGCACCCCTGGGCCCTTCTCCACAAAGCTGCTCCCCACAGCCCCAGGCACAGCCTCTACTCCTGCCTGGGGCTGTTCCTCTCCAGCTGCAGCACTTGGCATCTCCCTCTGCTCAGGAGCATCCTCTCAGCCCTTTCTCCAGCCTCTCCAAGCCTCCACACACAGCAGCACAACCCTCAGGGGAGTCCAACATTCGCTGGCTTTGCAGCACCTGCAGCCTGCTCAGACTCCTCTGTGCCCTGTGCTCCTGCTCATCCCTGCACACACTGAGCAGCACCAGCCCCATCTCCCACCCCTGGGGCACCCCTGCCAGGGACCAGCCTGCAGCTGCAGCTCCTGCTGCCCTTTGGGGCTGCATTTCAGACACTTTTTCCCACTCACCTCTACTGCCCCTCCTCAGTTTGTCAAGTTATGGGAGACAGTGACAAAAACTTTGCTCAAGTCAACATAAACAACATTCACTCCACCAATTTTTTTATGGTAGGAGACTAACAGATTGCTCAGACATGACTTCCCTTCCATAAATCCACACTGACTACTCCCAACTGTCTTCTTGTCCTTCATGTGTTTGGAAACGGCCTCCAGGATGTAAACATGAAGCTTGAGTTCCCCAAATTCTTCTTCTTTTCCTTCTTGAAAAGATGATCAACTTTTGCTTTCTGCTATTCCCCAGGAGCCTTGCCCAAGGTTCTTTCTGAGAAAATCAATTTTCTGTGTCAATTTAGTCTCCTCTGAGATTTTCTTCTGGAT
Organism: Zonotrichia leucophrys gambelii; assembly: GCF_028769735.1. NCBI lineage: Eukaryota > Metazoa > Chordata > Aves > Passeriformes > Passerellidae > Zonotrichia > Zonotrichia leucophrys. Next base: position 16,106,032 of record NC_088169.1, on the reverse strand, counting down.
GAGGGATTATAGCAGATCTGTCTACACTATCTTTATGATGTATGAATGAAAATAACACTTGTTTTTCAGGTATCAGGCTGGGTTGCAGAATGATAGAGAATGCTTTAGAATGCTTTATACTCTGGAAGTAAATATGATCTAGAGTTACTGACTAACACTTCACACAATAAAATAGGTTTCTGAAACCCTAAATACTGCAGATAAAGCTATCTATACTTTTGAAGCCAATCATAACAGACCAAGCATTCATGTAAGCTCAAGGATAAGCAATGAAGCCATGTAAGACATAACTGTTCAAGCAATTCTAACACTCATTGTTACACAGCCATGATTAACTGGAAGACCACCTTTGAGACTAAAATGTAATTTTTAGAACATATATACAACCTGGCAGCTACAATTTAAAAAATAACCATATATTATATAAATAAAGCATCCAACTTTCCTTGGGGAGCTATTAGACCACTGGTTTTTCAAAGATGCCTGAATTTACATGGTTTGTCCTGTGCCCATTTTTCAATGTTTTTCCTATTTATTCTTTTTATTTCCTGATCAAACTTGTGCTTCTTCAAGCTTTGCTTAGTCACACCATCGTTACCACCTGCATGGAAGCAACCTAACACAGTACAAGCTGTACAGCTTTTCTCTCTGCAGACAAGGTTTTGTGCACCCAGCAGAGAGGAGTTTGCAAGGCAACAACCACTGAAAACAACTTTGGTTTTGTGCTAGCATAGCTATGGTTTCTGCAGTGCACAAAAATGCTTCATTAACATTTCAAACAATGTAATTTGATGCCTTAGCTGCATTTCCTGTAATGATCTGTACAATGAAGTTAGCTTACTATGTGTTCATCTTAAAGAAGCTTTTCCTGATACCCTGTAGGTATCCTTTTCACTTAAAAAATGCTAGAGAAACTGTTCAATCACTCCTTTCCAGTTGTCTCATCTGCTTACAGTTGAATACAAAACCAGAAGTTAATGCTAATGTTTTATGAAAAAGCAGTACTTATTTGGATATTAAATGCTGTCCAAGTACCTTGCACAGCTTCCATGGCTGTCATTATTCATTCTAACCCTTTCACATGGGCATAAAATCTGAATATTAACTACTCTCTTCCAGTCACAGAATTCAAACCTTAAACTTCTTTCTTCCAAGGCAGGCAGGTGGTTAATGACTGTATCCAAGACCAGGTACATATAACTAAGAGGCATAGCTGTAAATTCCTTAGAGAGAAGGAAAAAGAAAGATACGAAAGAAGGGGGGAAAAAAAGGAAAATAGTACAATGCAACAATGTGCTATATGTGTTAAACAACCAAAGTGGAATTTCCTAAAATGGCATCTATTTGCAAACTTCTGCCATCATAGCTGAAGCAGGAAGACCAGGGGCTGATTAGCAACTGAACCAGCAGAAGCCCCTGCCACTGACTTGGAGCAGCAGAGCTGGTTGAGCTGATTGAGCTGTCACTTACAGCCTGTTTGCTCGCTGTGCAGGGTTTTACTAGATGGCCCTGGAGCAGGACTTTGCTGTAGAGCTGCTGCATAGCAGGAGCTCCCTGGCAACACTTCACACCAACACCCTTATAACCATGAGAGAGCACCAGAGCAGGAGGTGCAAGTTCCTATCACAAGTCAGGCTGCTCATCCATAATGTTCACAAAGAGCAATTTGGGTTTTTTACTATCCTATGCTTTTTGCTCCTCATCTAAAGGAACACCCATTCAGAAAAAAAAACAAAAAGAATATTTCAAGAGGCCACAGTTAACACCAAAAAAAATCAAGGACCTCTGTTAGTGCTACCAAAAGATCCTTGCCAGACAATTATGTTGGTGTATATTTTTTGCACACTTAGAAAAGCACTTGTAATTAATCACTTTGTATTGTCACTGAATCTGTCACTGTATTGTCATATGTGACATATTTTCACAAGTCCTGTTTCCATGTATTTCTCTGACAGCAGCAGGAATGCAAAATCTTACTACTTTGAGATGAAGTTGAATAAAACGATAGTGTCACTATAATGGCAACACAGTATCAAAAATGCCATTTCAAGTTTACCTCTCCCCCTGCTACTCCACCTCATGCTCCAGTGATGCAAACTTCCCTTTTCTCTCAAGCAGTCTAACCAGCTAATATTAATTGGCTTTAACTAAAAACAATTGCCTGTAGCCAGTATTTATCTTTCATTTCATTGCTTGTTGCCAGATCTGATGAGGGGATACTGTGTGGGAGCCAAGTCAGTTTTTCCAACAACGCAATCTAGTAAGAGATAGTAATTTAGCCTCTCCCTGTAAATCCTGTTTTCACTTTATGAATGTCTGAAAACATCAGTAGAAAACAAACACATCTGTTAGCACTCATTAGCAAATGCTGGTGCTGCTGGTTGTCAAAACTCAAATCCCATCTCCCTGTCTGTCCTTCCAGATACATTCTTCAATGGCAGGACTTGAGAATCTCATTTCAGCACAGACACGCTCAAAAGAGTGACTGGGAAAGCCTCCACTAATACAACAGTCTTCAAATAAAAACCTCTCTAACACAGCTGTAATTAATACTTTCTCTCATTATTTACAGTGCTCAGTGTCATGGAGCTGCAATGTGACAGCAGAAGGGCACAGTACAGAGATTGGAGAGGCAGGTTACCAACTCATTACAAGGAACTCCAGGCATGAGCAAGGAAGCCCTGGAGGAGTTCTTCAGCCTTGGAACTTGTATGCCCAGTTTCAGCTTCATGAGAAAATAAAACCCACACAGAAGCTGTGGGGTGGGAAAGTGGGAGGAGAAATGCAACTTCTAATGGAAACACATGAGCCTGACAGAAAACTTACTGGGATACAGTATACTCAGCTAAAGAGACCAAACAAAAACTACCCTTTTCTAAATATCTGAATGTTCACTGAGGAAACAATGCAATGGTGAAAATCCCAGCAAAAAAAATGGGGTCAATATTGCAGTGTCACTGCAAGTGTCACCAGGGTTCAGAAGGGCAAGCAACACTTGCTATTTCCTTGTGCAAACCCTCATGTAGAAAAAAATCCCCATCCTTATACAATTGCTTAGTGGAGTAAAAATGGTTGAATTAATGGATACCAGAGGATAAATTCTCTTTCTTCATTTTGTATAATAAAAGTCCCTTGAAAAAAAAAATTCCTATGCCTTAACTTGTGTGTTGTGGTTTTAGACCCAGTGTTTATTTCTGCACAACACACATACATCATGCATGCCTTCTGCATGGACACATATATATATATATTTATGGACTTCTGAAAACACCTGGAAAGGGATTACACATTGAGAAAGAGCTTTTATTTTACAGTTTAATGAATCATTCTTCTCCCTCTGCTTACTCAACATTTTCCTCTGATGTCCACCAGTCTGACTAGCCTCTAAAAAGTTTTCACATTGACAGGCTGCAGAAGTTCAAACATCCTAGTAAAAACATGTGGGCTAACAATACAGAAATTAGAAAATTTTCTGTGCGGAACCACAGAGCAATTAAGAATCATGAAATGCAGTGCTCAGTCCCACAAGCACTGTTGTGTCCTCGTCATTCTATCGACTTCAGTGAACCACTGAAATGTTTCAAAGTACATATTTTTTTCTTCTGCAGGGAAAATTCCAGTTTTATCTGACAGCGCAATAATTCAAATCCTAATTCCTTCCAGGATTTACTTTAACTTCAGCATTCTGTACCTTTACAAATCATCAGCAATAAACTAGCTTTGCTTTTGAATTAACTATTACTAGTTGTGACAATCTGTTTGTGAGGGCTAATAATGCCAAGGTTGTGGGGACAATCCCCATATGGGCCATTCACTTAGGAGGTGGACTTCATGGTCCTTGTGGGTCCCTTCCAACTTGGAATAGTCTCTAACTCAAGTTCACAACTGCAAGTCTGCAGGTTCTCTCAGTTTGAAAGGACACAGTCAGAGTCAAAGAAAGGTAAATACAGCAAGTGCTCCACACAGCATTACAAATCAACTGAAAGTCGCAAAACTCATAAGCTGAGTAGGAACAAAAGTAAAATCCTGAGCAGATGTCCTATACCTGCACAACACTACATTTCAGGTAGTGCTACTTAAAAGTGGTTTATTTCATGACATAAGTTATATAGCAACTATTCAATTAAATTTTAGAATTAGACACCTCTAAAACAAAACAGGAGAATTTAAAAATTTGTTGAAAGCTACACTGAGACATGCATGCAGATTTTTGGTGGGTGAATTCCAGCTAATTTTTATTCAAGATTGGTAATGTGGTAGCTCTGAATTACAGAGACAGACATTTTCCATCCATATTTCTCTAATTCACTTTTGGAAGGAGAATAATTCAGATCAACTTAGAGGGACTTTTAAAGGAGGAACAGATTACATTTTGATAGCACAATAAAACTGAGCCGTGGGACATTGAGGAAGCATAAAGGAAACATGAAGATTTGCATTTTACTTTCTTCTGCCTCTAATTATTAGGCATTCATTGGGCCAGTGATTTGGCAGTGGCTGATGACAGTGTAAGAGCCATGTAGACAACATGACAGCACCATGAGCTAGGACAGGCAGTCTGCTTACCTGGTCCTGGGGCACCATGATTAGGAAGCTTGGGGTGAGGGAAAAAAAAATGAAAAGATCCTTCAAGCAACCAAAAAGCTGATAAACAAGTTGGCAAAAGCAAAGCTGAATGATGTAATGCTCTTGGCTCCAAGTAGGAAGAGAATAATTTTCATCCAAAAGCACTAAAAGATTTTCATTTGGTTTGTGTTATCGATTAATAGGTAAATACTGACAGATAAATCAGGCAGCCCAAACACACCAAAGCATGTCTAAAATGGAAACCAAGGCTTAGCTAAGCTAGCTGTAAGGAGCCAGCCAAAATAATGGCAGCAGCTTGCATCCTGAAGCAGTCATGAAAATTATGAAAGAAGTTTCTGCTTTAGAGACAGTATCTTTTGGAAGGGTGTTTTTAATCAGGGCTTTAGATAATACTGGCCTGTTGCTTCTGGGAAGGCAAATGCAGTCTCTCTGGAAGAACAAGTACTGACTCCATCTTTCAAAAGGTGCAGTGAGTCCTCACCAAGTGGGAAATGGATGAATTAAGGTTTTGTGAAGCACCAGATACATAAACTCAGTATCTCGCACATTCTTGAATGGCTTGTGATGCATTTATTTCTCTCGATATTCCCATTTTAAAAAAATTCAATAAAAGCAAAAGTCATTACCACCTTCTGTCAAAATGAAAGGTTTGCCTTGTTCCTTCTCCCTGGGTGGGAAGTAGCAATGTTATTTTTTAAAATGTATGCTCTACTTGCTTTCCTTCCATCCCTCACCACCTCCCTTCACAACCACTGGCACTATGTATCCATCACTGAAGTCTGAAGTCAGAGTGAGTAAATAACCCTATTAAATAACCATCCTATTTCATTATGGTCATTTACCTGCACCTTTGACTTTTTCCATGGTAACTGAATAACTAGAATGCCTATATATAAACAATGATATATTTTATTTGGCTGTAACAAAGCCAAAAAATCAGGATTAAGAGGCTCATACAGGCTCGGCTCTTTCCAGCTCTGAAGAGAACAACACGTTTTGCTCATAAACTTAAACTGCTCTAATATACTCTGTCATGTCATAATTTTACTTTTCACTAACAGTGCCAGAGAAATTCTAGTAGAGTACATAATTAGGTGACAGCAGGAAATGGCAGACCCTTTAAGGACTGTCTTCACCATCAGCTTCCCAAACAGTTCCCAAAAGATTCTAGGAGGAAATTGCAGCACTTACAGGAACAGAAAACAGATACCTAATTAGTCAAATACTACTTCCAACAGAAAATAGTGCAAGAAGGTTGTCATTCCAGTTGATATTCACTTTACAAAAACACGAAAACTGTTACATGGTCTACACATGATACTTCAGAAAAAAACAGCACTTCTGTACATAAAAGTAAACCCTAAATACAACAACAAAAATCCAAACAAATTAAAATTTAGCACAACTAAACAACCCCCCCCACACACACATATTTACTGTTAATAAATCACAGTGTTCGATCAGAACTAAAGAGTATCACTAAGTCATGGCAGCAGTAGTTATAGCAGCAATCTCTGATAGCTTTCTTTTTTTCCCCACATGTCCCTGTTGCTCTCATGTTCATTCTTTCTTACTGTTACTGTTAATTCTTAAGTAATATAAACTAAAAGACAATCAGTAGATGAAGTCTGGATACAGGCTGTATTGTTCTATGTAAATGCACTATTTGGCAGGCTAAGGCTGAAGCACAACCTTTCACCATTATGATTATTAAATGCTGTAGATATTTCACAGTCTTTCAGAATACTCATTTAAACTTTGTAAAAGTTTATTTTCTAAACTTGAAGGAGTCCATCTGAGTGCTCTTGTAATTAAACTGCAAAGAAGGTGGAAGTATTGACAAGTATTCTCACGTTAGCTTCAAACAGCAGTGAGACTGAGCTGCAATTCAATTTCTAGGAGCTTGTGTTTTAAGAATTTTAATGAGGTTTTTGGGCCTGTCAGGAAAAATCAGATACACAGCTGTACTCCCTTCAAATCCATAACTGTAGAAGTATGTTCTGCAAGACATTTGTATGCAAATGCTGCTAAGAGCCTCTACAGATTCTAGCTGCAGAGCAGAGTTTCTCACAGCAGCCTCCTCCAACAGAAAAACAATTGCCAGGCCAAGCGTGAAAATGAATCAGACCAAAATACATGGATTACTAACATACCCACCCACACACAATCTACAGAGAAAATAAAAACATCCGGAGCTTGTAAGGTTGCCAGAGGGGGGAAAAAAGAAAAGAAAACTGATTTCAGGGAAGACACAATACAAATTTATACTTTTTTAATACCTTCTCTTTGCCTCACAAGCTTTTAGGACTAGGTTGGAGAAATGCTGTGAACCATCTAATCCTGCCAATTCTATAAATCCTTATGACTACTTTAAGAGCTATTGCCAAAACCACATTGAATTCTTTGTATAACACACATTTCAAATAATAATATATAACTAAGTTCTGAATAAATTGAAGCTACCTTAAAGAATTATTATGTTATAGCTCCAAAGAAATTATATATTTGAAAACATGACTTCTAGATGACATGTTGGGCTCTTGTTTCAATCTCTGATCAGATTCTCCTCATAGCTTGGAGCTTCAGGAAGGAAAGAAAGAAAAAATAGTATTTGTTTCCCAAATTAGAGTCTTTGTGATTTACAATTTAAACAACAACATTTTTTAAACTGAAATGCTGTACTGAGGTTTTCTTAAGACTACGAAAACAATCTCAGCAAGAAAGGAAACAATTGAGTCTCCTTTGCATATTAATTGATACTACCTACATTAACTCTATTAGTAAAGCAGTAAAATGTGTATTTAAATAAGAATGGTCTTAGACCTCAGCATTTACATTGCATAAAGAATGAAAACCAATAAATTTTGTTTTCAAATTCAGGGATCTCATAAAATCACAGAATGGTTAGAGGATGGAGGGGACCCTATAGATCATTTAGCTCAATTCCCCCTGCCATGGGAGGAGCTGGATCCATGGCAGAATTTCTATCAGTCCTATCAGTATATAATTACAAGTAAGCCCCTGTCTTTTCAGAAGGTTACTTTTTGCAATATAATGTACTAGTCACAGAGTAAACACCTCAACACTGAAGCTTCACATTACTGTGTGCTCACTACACGACTGCTGCACGTACTCTTACTTTCACATACTTCATAAAATTCCCACACAACATCCAGCAGCTGACAGACCCAAACCACCACCATTTTCCCTCTTTTCCCCACCCCCACACTCCCCTGAGAAACCCCTCCCTTCTAAGCCTGCCATCAAAACACATCCAGCAGAGTGGTCACCACAGGCCAGCCAAAGCCTCGCTGCTCCCCTGGTGAACGCACGGGCTCCATCCGTGCTGCTGCCTGCCCCGAGCGCGCGTCCATCCGCCTGGGAACAGCTCCAGCTCCCCACACAGCCAGGGGGAAGAGCCTCCCTCACTGCCAGCGAGCTGCAGAGCACTGCCAGGCCAAGCACCCAGGCAGCTGCCTCCCTGGAGCTGCCTCACCTCCTCTGAATGCCGATGAACAAGTTGAGGTGTGACATCGTTTGTCACCACGCCTTGGGCACCCAGGACGGCCCCAAGTGCTGCCATTGCTCTGTGCTGAGCTGCCTCAGAACAGAGAACACAGCCAAGCCACAGATTATTGACTGGCACAAGACAGTCTTGGTCAGTCTGTGTCTTTGTGAGGAGATGGGCTGGAAAAGGGGAAAAGATTTTGTTTTACTAGTTTTGCTTTCATCATTGTAACAGTAATTACAATGGCAATAATAAATAATTGCAGCCTGTGATGTTACTTTTCTCCTCATAAAATCTTGATCACTGTTGACGGGAACAAAACCTCAGAGACAACCTTTTCATATTATTATATTTCCTTGCTTTTCACCATAAGCATAGCAAGTTTAATGGCCATACCCAAAACTTGGAGTAAGAAGTTAGTACTCCTGAGTCTCATTCAGTTAGGATCCCACAATCTAAAACAATTCCTGAAAACAAATATGTAGACAGTATTCTAATAAGATTTCCAAAAACAACAAAAGAAAAAGCTTATTAATTGAGCTGCAAATTCCTGCCAAGTGTGTAAAAAGAAGAAAAAACAAAGAATGCCAAAAAACCAAATCAAAAGTACCCCAGCATAACAATTCACTGACCCAAAAAGCAAGTTATCTTTTTAGGTACTGACAGAAATAATTTCCCTAGTCTGCATATAACCTCTGTGCCTCTGCTAAAGGCACAACTTTCCCAGAATCATGGAATATCCCGAGTTGGAAGGGGCCCATAAGGATCAAGTCCAGCTCTTGAGGGAATGGCCTGTGTGGGGACTGAACCCATAACAAGTGGCCACTGAGGCAAAGCTGACCCAGACATCACTTACCTGGCAGTGTTCAGGCTGCTGAGGAGGGCAGCGCAGGCCCTAAGAGCCTGCAAACCCCAGAGCAAGGGGGTTTGTAGGGCAGGAGGTTCCAGAGTGCCAGAGACTGCAAAAGGCTGAGGCAGAGCAGCAGGAAAGGACAGCAGGAGTTGCTCAGCTCTCTGCCCTGGTGGGTACCACGCAGAACCAAAGTGTTCTCAGACATTGGAAATATTCTCTTTTCCTACCCAGGAGACAAACCTCAGCTGCAAAGGGCCCCTGCATGTGCACAGGACCTTTTTATGTTTTAAGAAAAGTTTTATGTAAGCATGAACAGAGATAGGTAGGGGTGTGTAACAAGCACAAGGGTCTCATCAAGAAATCACTCACAGTCCCTCCACAACCTCTGGCTGATTGTGATAAAAACAAACAAATACACAGAAGAAAATTAAATAACAAGCAACAGATAAGGATCTGCACCATGATTCAGCATGAACATCTTTGACATCCTACAACTAATGTGCACTATTTAAAGAGTGTATTCTGCTTGCATAACAAGAAATCCAGATTGCTTTTCTGACCCGAGGCAGCAGTACAGTTACACAAATCCCTGCCCTGTTTCACTGATTCTAAAACAAAAGCTATACATAAGAATTCCAAAAACAACTACACTACACTTCCTGCTTGAGATAAATTTACCTCTCCAACTCTGCTAGTAATATTGGCAAGTCCTCTGGAGTACAGAGAAGCTTTCAGGTTGCTACATGCAGCAGATTCAGTTTACCAGTGCAACACTATTCAATCCCACACAGAACTGACTTTGAAAACTCAAGCCAGCAAGCATGGCTGAGCACCAGTTTCCTGCTTTCTACATCTCCATCCGCCATCAGCAAAGTCTGTCTCAGACGCCGCCACACTTACAAACAGCTTTAAACTGCAGAGCATGGATTTCAAGTTGAAGTTTTCAAGCTAGAAAGGCATCAAAACTCAACTTTAGATCATATAAATGAACAACAATGCAATCACACCTGATGCCTCCTCTTTGTCAGCTGCATAACTGAGAATCAAAATAGACACCAGGAACAGTACGTGATTCTCCATTCCTACTTCTATTTCTCTGCCTGAAAAACTGAAAGAAAACAGAAGACAACAACCAGATACACTTTTGTACATTTCTTACGATACATTCAGCACCATTTTCTCTAACAAAAGAAGGGATCTATCAAGTGTTGACAGAGGTAAGTTAGAGCTTGAAGAGACACCAAAGATTTTCCTCATATTTCTCAACAAACTTTTCCTCAAAATCTTTCAAGTGGCCATCGCCGCAGACTACTAGGCAATGGAAAAAGAAACAGAAAACAAATGTCAAATACCTTTTCTGTTACGCCTTGCATGTTGAGTTTCAGAGCCTAAGAAGGGTATGAATCCGTCTTTTTACGTCGCTATATGTATAAATACACAAAAAATTCAAAGCAGTTGTATTGTAGATTCAAGAACAGGAAGCACCTCTGCTACAACTTCGTAGAGAAAGTCCCTTGAAAAAAAAATAACTGCGTATGTAGTTCACGTATATCACTGCTACCTCCCCTTTCCTCTTTCTGTCTCACATCTGTCTTCAGATAACGCCTCTTCAATGGTCTCATAATTCGCATTTGTTCCAAGAAATTTAAAAATGCTTTTACTACAGGCAACTCCAAAAATCTTTTGCATATTCACGACCTATTTCAAATTCCCTTGAAAAATACGGCGGATTTATTTCTTAAGTAACACTTCAAATAAATTTATTTTCATAAACATTCCAATATATTGCATTTCTCTAATTTTTCTATTTCTGATTTCTACTTCTTTTCTCCCAAACTTGACGTCTAGAATCTGTGCAGAAATGTTGACAGAAACCATCCAGTACTCTCTACAGTGTTAATTCCATTATTTCATTCCAGCCCAAACATTCAATTTTTTGCAAACTCCAACAGTTTATTTGGAACATCATCATGAATTTATTCAAAAGAAAATAAAATTACAGGGAGAAAAAGCTCTTCTCCATAAGAAATTAATCCTACCTCTTGAAGGTGGAATGCAAAGTACTTCAAGAATTTAATTTGTAGGTTTTAACCTTTGAATGACTGTCTCAACTACACTTAGAACCAATTTTGACAAGAAATAGGAATTTGGAGTAGCGTTCAAGTCCATTACTTGTCTGTAGCATCCCTTTTTGCCAGCTTCTCTATTACTTTGTTGACACACGCTTTGCCAATGGGGCACAAACTGACTGCATTCACTTGTTAAAAAATTTTCCATAATCAAGAGAAATTCACAATTACTCTTACTGGGAAGAGTGATTATGCTCAACAAGCTTTCTAACAGGACTGCTGTTTTGACTATATCTCTCCATCTAGGAGATTTACACAAGGAAAACAAGAAAAATGAAAGTTTTCACTCAAGAGATTCATAAACTAATTCTACCTAAAGTGTGTATCTTCTACTCCATCTTACCCAGTTTAGAGAGAAGATGCTCGGCTACCCAAAACATCTTTGACTTTAAATTCTTCCTCATCCTCAGCTTGAACACAATGTGGTTTTTACTTGTTTAGAAAACAGCCCTGGATGTTGATAAAAAAAAAAAAGGCAGGAAGGAAAGAGCAGGGAGTGGTATTTCATGAGAAGACAAAACCTAAACCATTTACTGTTGTTTTAGAACTTTCTATTAAGAAAAAGCTATTTATATTTCAATTATGTGACAGGATGTCACAGTTTGAAGTAATTTTGGAAGAAAGAGGCCTTAAAATTAGGTATTAATGGTGCCAACTTACAAATCTTTAGATTATTATATTCCCATAACAGACATTCATAGGCTGCATTTGTTTAGAACACTAAATCAAACACCTCCTCAAATCAGCAGCAAATTTAAAATATCAGCCAGGAAAAAGCCCAGAGGAAGTCTGCATCTGTCCCACAGTTCACTTCACCAGAGCTCAAGCAGAAAAATATTACCAATACACAATGAATCCCAAAACAGTTTCTTTACCCTAGCTCAAAGTGTGTATTTTCAGAGATAAGCAAAAACTAGATTATTCATTGTCCTCCACCGTGCCATCTCATCTCATTGAGGCGCTGTCTTGCTCCTCATTTTTGCTGCCTGACACACACAGAGCTGCTCCCTCTTCTTGCCCATGACAGGAGCAAGGACAGGGTGTGTGCTGAGCCCCAGACCCCCCCTGTCCAGCCCCACAGCCCTGCTATGGGCTGGCTGAGCTCACAGCCAGGCACTTCCCCAGCGACCTGGACACACGCAGCACCGGGGACGCAAAATGGAATTACTTCATTGTGTCCATATGCCCACACACGCAACAGGCTCACACAGTTAGAAGAACTTAAAAATAAAAATACACTTATACCCTTAGAAAAGTGAAAGTACCAAAGCTCCTCAGAAGCTGTACTAAAAGATTAACATAAAATCTATGTAAATTATTGTAGTTCTTGGTCTCTTTGCCATATTGGAGAGCCAGGTTTATGGAGACTTATGGAAATTAACAGCATAGGTCTGCAATGACAAATCAAGGAGGCCTGAGATACTAATAGATGGCTTCACATGTGCAGACATATGTGTGCAAATACAGATGCTCAGTAAAAATTATGATTTCTTTCCAAACCTCTCAATGGTTGTCCTAAAACAAGGATTACTGCAAGTCATTTGATATATCAACTGAATGCAAATTAATCTTTTTTTTAAAAGGTTTTTATAGGGAACTGTATGGAGAAATCTAATAATTCTCAACTAGTTTAGCCAGGAATAAATATTCACCAAGAAAAGCTTCTATAGAACCTAAGAAAACACTCGGGAAAAGCAGAATCTGTTACAGAGAAGACAAAAATATTTAAAATACAATGGCTTATAAGTTCTAGAATAACCAGTTTGTTCTCAGACCACAAAGTCAAGTATTTTCACTGAACACCAGAGAAATGTAGGTGTAGCTTCTTTTATTTTCAGCTCGTCTTTGCAAAGCAAGTAATCTTTTCTTTGTAACACTGTCTCAATAGAACATTGCATTATATATATGCAATATATGTCTATACACAATACATGTGTATATGCAAAATATTATGGTTTTGGATATAAGAGATATTATGACATAAAGGCTGATATTTATCCTGAACAGCACAGTACATTTAACTTATACATACAACACAAGAACAGTTCCACTTTGTACTCACTCTTACAAAGTTGTCAGGGAACAAACCTCTTCTGCCTTTGAGCTGTCCTTCCCACCAGCCTCCATCATCTTTCTTGATATTGGTGATTATGTCACCGACAGTGATTGTCAGCTCATCATCGTGTTGAGCTTTGTAGTCAAACTCCACTATCGCCTCCACTAAAAGAGAAACACACACAGGCACAATTATCGACTACATTTAAGCTTTCCTGGCTTTCAGAGGCATAAGAAAACACCAATGCAATCATATATTCTCAGTGAAAGTAATATATTCAGCTTAACCAATAGAGTACATCAAAGAGGCAACATGCAATGGTAATGTTCTGTGGGTAGCTGCTACAAGAGAGGCCGAAGTGAAAGAACACACAAGAAACCCATCATGGTTAAGGCAACATGCCTTTTTCTTTATTTTTTAAAGGAAATCAATTTGTTATGCTTCAGCAATATTAATTCTGGTAGCATTACAAAGTTTATTTTTGTTTCTTGGACAAAGTTTTATCTTTTGTTCTCAGGGCTTTCAAAGCATTTTATTTGATATGGAAATAAATATGTAAAGGTTCTCAAATTCATAAGCATCCCAAGCCACTGCAACTACCTTGCTAAATACATCACTATCAACCTAAAATATATTTAACAAGAATTTTTTTCATCATTATGATGTTTACTGCTGTTTATATAGAAATGCAAAGCTTTGCTGCATGAACATGTCCTCATAGGGTTTCATCGAAGAGAGAAGATTTACTTTCACTTGTGATTATGCATCAAAGAATTAAGATTAAATACTTCTACTGCTCTGAATGTCTGTTATCAGAGTTATAAGCATTATAAACTTGCTAGATTACATGATACGTCTGTCTGTTCCCAAGAAGTCACCCCATCTTTTGAAACCATACACACAAGGAAGTCTCTTTAGAGAATTAAGGAAGTCATAAAGACAGAAAAATTCCTCCAGAGAATCAAAAATAACACATCTAGGGTACTCAACATGGAAGCCATAGTTATATTTAGTGGTTCATCAAATATTTACTGGCCAAATTGGCGAGGTCTGGACTGCCATATCTCTAAAACTTATTCCTGCTTTCTTCAGTGGAAAAGACCGTCCCAAGCCTTCCCACCAAACAGCACTTCAACCATTGAAACAGCAAAGTGAGAAATAGTATCAGGCATGTGCTTTCTGCACAAATGACTGTGCCATATAACCCTGCAAGCTCTAGCCTGCAAAAGCAAAGCCACCCATTACACCACAGGCAGCTAAAAACTTCTGCCTGAATAACAAACCCTGCATACTAAACTGAGTTAAGTTGACAGGAAAGCAGAGTTACTTCTTTCCACCCCCAAAATGTCACACAGTCACAATGCTGAATATCTCCATCCCTCCTCCAGAGCCTGCAAGTCATAGCTAAAGCAGTGTTCTGACTTTTGGATACATACCAGCCACAAGTTTATGGCTTATAATATTCCTCTATTACTTCATCTGTGAAGTCAAAAACCATTGTAAAACCAGTTTACAAGAGGCCTGCTAAACTACATAATGAACAGCAAAAGAGAAAGACTGGCACCACACACTGTAAGCTGACAGGCAAACAGAACATGAAAAATTTATCAGTGAAACTTAGCTGAAAAATCAGAGTCATTCAGGCTGAGAGGGACTTCACATGTCTAGTTCAGCTTTCTGTTCAAAGCAGGACCAGCTGTGAGGTCAAACCAGGTTACTCAGGGCTTTGCCACATGGGTCTTGAAATCCTCCAACCTCCTCCTACAGAGGCAGGTAGGGCATGCAATAGAATCTACTCCACTGCTTGACCGGGAAAAAGGCTCCAACAGACTGTAGAGAGAAAACCTTTCTTGTATCAGTTTTCACCCACTGGTCTTGTTGCCCACCCTCCACTGCAGGGCAATAACTCCATCTTCTTGATAACCTGCTTGTAAGCTTTGTAAGGCTGCTATTAGGAACTCCCAGTTTCTCTTCTCCAAGCTAGACAATCAGAGCTCTTCTAGATTCAGGTCCCTTCACTGTTTAACACATGAACTGTTCCACCAATTTGGTAGAAATCACAGATATGAGGAGAGAGCACTCCACTGCCTTCTCTAGTATTCGATAGAGACTGAAGAAGTTCCAGGACAGCCCCCGGTGGTACTTCATTTATTATCAGCTTGCACCTGCAGTACAAACCACTAACCACTGCCTAAATCACAGTTTTTGAGGTTGGAAGGCACCTCTGTAGACCAATCCCCTAACAATGCAAAAACAGCCAAAGCACAGATTGCTCAGGGCCTTATGCAGCCAAGTTTTGAGTATCTCAAAGGATGGAAATTCCAGTGTTTGATGACCCTTAAGATTAAAAATGCTTTCAGATATGTCAATAAGATCAGCCTGAGCCTTCTCTTCTCCAGACTGAACAGCCCCATCTCTTTCAGACCTTCCCCACACGTCACAGGCTCCAATCCCTCAACCACCTCCATGGCCCTGCACAGGACTCACTCTGCTCTCCCCATCTCTCCCTTGTACCTGAGAACCCAGAACCAGACACACAGCTCCACAGGTGCCTCAGCAGGAAGGAGAGGGCAGAAGGATCCTCCTGCTCCCAGCACTCTGCCTAAAGCAGCCCAGGGAGGCAGCAGCTGCCCCTGCACAGGCACACGCTGCTGCCTCGTGCTCTGCCTCATGGCCACCAGCACCCCTGGGCCCTTCTCCACAAAGCTGCTCCCCACAGCCCCAGGCACAGCCTCTACTCCTGCAGCCTCTACTCCTGCCTGGGGCTGTTCCTCTCCAGCTGCAGCACTTGGCATCTCCCTCTGCTCAGGAGCATCCTCTCAGCCCTTTCTCCAGCCTCTCCAAGCCTCCACACACGGCAGCACAACCCTCTGGGGAGTCCAACACTCGCTGGCTTTGCAGCACCTGCAGCCTGCTCAGACTCCTCTGTGCCCTGTGCTCCTGCTCATCCCTGCACACCCTGAGCAGCACCAGCCCCATCTGCCACCCCTGGGGCACCCCTGCCAGGGACCAGCCTGCAGCTGCAGCTCCTGCTGCCCTTTGGGGCTGCATTTCAGACACTTTTTCCCACTCACCTCTACTGCCCCTCCTCAGTTTGTCAAGTTATGGGAGACAGTGACAAAAGCTTTGCTCAAGTCAACATAAACAACATTCACTCCACCAATTTTTTTATGGTAGAAGACTAACAGATTGCTCAGACATGACTTCCCTTCCATAAATCCACACTGACTACTCCCAACTGTCTTCTTCTCCTACATGTGTTTGGAAATGGCCTCCAGGATTATTTCTTCCATCATCTTCCAATGGTTCACATGGGGCTGATCACCCTGTAGTTTTCAGGAAAAAAATTAGGTTCTCGCTCTTCCTGAAGACAGGAGGTGCATTCTTCTGGTTTTAATGAACCTCTTCTAATCACAGTGACTTTTTGAAGACCATCAAGAGGGATCTCCCAGTATCAGTTAGCTCCCTCAGGACATACCACACCAGGGCCATGGCTTTGCATGTGACCAGTTTGTTTAAACATTCCCTAACCTGATTCGCTTCCACTGAGGGAAAGTTTACTTTGCCCTGGACTTTTCTACTGGTTTCAGAGTCCTGAACAGGCCAAAGTCTTTCCTCTTCAAATCCAGGGTTGCCACCCTGCTATCTGCCTATCCCCTCCTCCTCTCTGGATCCTGAACTTTATCATCTCCTGGCCAGTGCCACCAAGCCACCCTCAGCCTCCAGAGCCCCAAACAGTTCACTGTTTGCAGGTATGAGATCCAGTAGACAACACACTCCAGAAACCTCCTGAACTGCTCACACCCAACCCAGCACATTAACAAGCTCCACTATCCCTCCAGCAGATATCAGGGTGATGGAATATGAGCTGTCCTATTGTATCTTCACAATCCCAATGAAATCCTAACTCTAAAACTGCATACAGACAGGTAATTCCTCTTCTTTGCATTCCATGCTGTCTGCATGAGAACACAGACATTTCAGCTGTGCTCACTTCCCAGAAAGAGTAGCAGAGTTTTCCCTGTCATTCTGAAAAGCACTTCCTTGTTTATATGGGTATGCTTGGGAAAGACCCCCATCAGTCCTGACTTTTTTTTCATTACAAGGTCTCCATTGTTTGTATCACATTTTGTTTGCCAACCTGGTCCACCACTTGCTCATAAGATAGTTAGCAGAGATGCTTTTGCCTCAGTCAGGTGAATCCCATCTTTTCCAAGCAATCCTCAAAAAGACCTTCACGATTCTAAAACTAGAATTCTGTTGCTGACACCAACTATGAAGCCAGCTTACCCACAAGATCTCTCCACTCATCCTAATGCACTTTGCTCTCACCCAAAGGACCAAGGAGAATCCAGCCAGGCTCCCACACTCTTGGTCATCACCCCAGAACCACAGAGTCACAGCTGATGATTTCAGATCCCTTCAGGCGGTATCACAAACCTACATGGGAGAGCAGCAGGAGTGGTGGTGTGAAGCCAGACAAGCTCTGGCAGTTTTACCACAGTGTTCCAGACACTGGCAGGCAACAAGCCTCCCTAGATGACAGGTCAGGTCAGGTCAGGTCAGCAGATGGGAGTCTACAACACTCACAGCAGGGAATTTCCCTACTGTTACCACTTCCCACTTTCTCCTGGTGCTTCTGCATGGCTCAGATTTACCAGCCTGGGTGCTTCACTGGACAGAGCACCCAGATCCCCATCACCTACAAAAGCACTGAATCTGTTCTTTAATTTCAGATCTTGAGGTGGAGCAGGAACCTTCCTCCTGGCATAAGAAATTATAAATTCATGTTTTCAGGTTTGCCATTCTGGGAGTCTCTAAATCCACCCCAAGAGGCACAGACTCCATCTGCCCTTTATTCAGGAAAGTTGTAGGTTTGGGCTCTTGAAACCTCAGGGATCTGAAGATCTGGAAAGCCCAACCCTCTGAGTTCAGCCAACTAACAAATTTTTACACATATTTCTAAAATATTAACTAGAGTCCCTAAATTAGCATCAATATTATCCATATATTTATATATGTGTGTGTGTGTATGTATATGTATACACACACAAATATATACACACACACATATACATACATACAGTTTACCCCAGACCAACCAGTGCATTTGGATCAGAAGTTGTATTTACACAATAGCTCTCCAAAACTACTGGATTCAAGCAGAGGCAGCAAGGTACACACATCAATGAAAATTTTTATCTCCACAGAACACAACAGGACTGTGGCTCAGAAAAGGCAAAATTTAGACTATTCAGCAGGGTATTTCCAGTTTGTTTGAACCCCAGGAAAGAATTTTGAAAGCAAGGTCCTGTATCTTCATTTTTAAGCAGCCTACTAGGATGTCCTTGCTTTCAAGACTCAAAGCTTTTTGTGTGTGTCAAGTCATTTCTCCTCCCTGCTTAGGAAGCTTTAAAATCCTATTCTGATTTTGCAGTGAGTGCAATTACATAGTGCCTTGCTCTTCCTGAGCAGCTAGGAGGTGGGCAGAGAGCTATGAGGGGAGATGACAATGCAGCAGGGATTCAGGCTGGCTCCAACCACTGATTCTTCAAACACTCCTCAGCATTCAGACTGCAGCAAGACATAATGAAGGAAGACAAACAGCTCTCCCACTCTCTAAGTCCCATATTTTTCAAGAGTTCTAGAACCTGTTGCTGTTCTTGCAGTTTTCTCTTAAGAAGGCTGAAAAAATGACATGATTAATGACAGTTTTCTTGTTAATTATGTTCTCTCTCTTAAGTTGAGGCACCAAAAGGTAGAATGGGGCTGTTGACCTGACTGCAGTGGCTTGGGTAGGCTGGAGGCACTGGAGTTAACTCCCTGAAGTTTGCACTAATTCACATACAGACAGCAGCTGTTCAATCACTTTTGTTTTACTGAGAGTTTGTTTAAACAAACAGAAAACCCCAACCCTTCACTGTTCAGACTGTTCTCTGTCTATAAAAGTTTCCACTTCTTAAAAAACACATATAAATATTTTTAAAAGCTGCCTCCTCTCAGACAATTTGATTACTGTAACATAAGTGTGTGTAAGCAGTCAGAGACATATGAGTCACCAAAGTGAGACCACACAATCGAGATGTTTATAAACTCTTCAAAGGAAACCAATAGCACAGTTTGGAAAGAGAAATAGGAGTACACCTAACAAATGTGCAGAATTGTGACAAACTGATGGGAAGGTACTTCTGAGATCATTCAAAATTCTCATTTATCACAGTAGTGAGGTTTGAAGAGCACAAGATAGCCAAAAGTGCTCTACAATTGTTAGGTTCTTGCAGTTGCAGTTTTTAAATCAAACTCATTTTCTAAAGCATGCTAAATCACAGCACCTCCTCAAACTGTGCTCTGAAAAATTCATTCTGCCACTCAATATTTTTTGTTTCTTTTGAGCTGAAACTTAGTTTTCAAGACAATCCATGGAAACTGGATTGATACTAGAGACAGCACTGATCCAGGTTTGTTATGAAAAAGCAGATCAGAGTTGTGCTTCACATCTGTAAGAACAACATACCTGACTCCTGAAGTGCTGTGCTAGATTTCTCCTCAGGAACTGGACTAAAACTGTGTCCCAGTTTGCACAATGATTCATGATGTCAGAAAACACTCCTTGGACAGCGAGCTCAAATTAATGTTATTTGTTAACCAACAAAGGTTGGTCTTAGGCCCAGCTCTGCCAAGGTAAACAGATTGTTGCATTAACAGCCAAAACTCAAATCCATTTCAAGCCAAGAGAAAAATAAACTGGCAAAACTGGGACAGGCAGATCTGGTTTCTCTTTTTAGAGAAATTTTCTTCAAATTATTGTAACTCACGATGCCTGAAAGTCAAACCTGCCCCAGCCAGCTACTCTAGCTACTCTTTCTGTTAGAAAAAGGCATTTTGTACATTAGGAATGAAATTCAATATCAAAAGCTATTCAGTTATTTTGATCTACAAGGAGAACATTTATTCTCATGCCAACAAAATCAGCCATTTCTAGTCCTGTATTAGCATCAATCCAAATTGTAACATAAAAACTCATGAAATAGAATCTAAGGTAGTTATTAAGAGCCCTGCTGGAGACTGGCACAGTACAACTCATTACTGCAATGTCAGGGACAAAGTGTTTTTTTAATTTAATGCTTAGTGGTTTGGATTTAAAATGCACAATTTGAATTGCTAATTATATGAACCAGGCATTGAAATGTAACCTAACAGCTGTATTTTTAAAAAGCACACCTAGAAAAACACCTGTTGATTAAAAGTTTAACTGGTCCTACAGTCCTACCATTCATTCATTCATTCCACAAATTAGTCTTGCACATACAGGTGAAATTATTTTAGTGATAATTATAAATATTTTTCCTACTGTTTAGTTTGTTTCCTTGCCACATTTTAAATTATAAGTAAAATCTAACTTCTTGAACTGACCTAGTAAGAATTTCTTTAATAACGCTACCAATACTTGAAGACAGAAATGTCTTCTGTTTATTCTATTTTCAGTTATTGTACAGTGCCTTTCCAAGCAAGAAAATATAAAGAAAAGGAAACAGAGATTTGCTACTGTGCAACAAAAACTATGTTATTAAATCAGTTTCTTGTGAGACATCTGAAGTGTGTAGGCACAATGGAAATGTTATTAACCTCTTTGGCACTATTCCACCCAAGTAACAGCATCCATATGGCAGCACCACCTTCTGCAGCAGTCTGCTTTCACACCCAAATGTAGACATTAAAGTGAGTAAATACAGTTAGACATGGCAGTCAAGGAGTTAAGAGCTGTAATTTTTATGTTTTCACATTTCTAAGCCACTCAGCTTCATATGAAGGATAAACACGCTTGTTGCATTGGCTTACCCAAAAATGCCAGAACAGAAACCAGACAGACTACCTGCAAATATTCTGCATTCAAGCCTCCAGTCAAAGCTCAAATTGTATTTCCCGAGATGAGAGGGCATCATGCTTTGGCATGAAGATAACATCTTACAACAGGTTAAAAATCTGACCATTGGATTCCATCTGCCTCAACTTCACAGACAAGGTCTTCTTCAAATGTTCTGTTCTATCTGAGACACCCGGGTTCAAACAGGTGAGCCCAGCACACTTTCAGAGCTGAGGGGTATCAGTGCCAAGATACCCAACAGGCGGGAAGAACAATGGGCAGAACTCCATGACATCAGAAGGCTAATTAATTACTTTATTATGCTATATTATACTAGAACTGTATTACACTAAAAAGAGCTGTCACTAACTAATTAGAAAACCCATGACTCTGCCCCAGAGTCCTGACACACACACACACACACACACACACACACACACACACACACACACACACACACACACACACACACACACACACACACACACACACACACACACATCCAATTTGTCTATGAATCCAAAACACCATCACCTGAACCCAATCAAGAAATCACCTCGGGTAAACAATCTCCAGAACACATTCCACATGGGCACAAACACAGGAGCAGCAAATGAGATAAGAATTGCTTTGATCACTCTTTTCTCTGCTTCTCTCACAGCTTGTCTCACGAGAAATCCTGAGAAAGCTAAATCTCTCTCTGTTCAGAGGGCATGTGAATACCACATATGGGCATACTTTTTTGCTCTATGAGAGGTTGTAATAAAACTCTTAGTGAAATATTAGGAACCACCAGGAGAGAAAAAAATCAATATCTTTTATTAGACCAAACAGCAAAGCATGACTGAACAATCTGAACTTAAATTTAAAAACACAAACAAACAATCAAAAATCGTAAAGACCCAAACAAACAAACAAAAAAAAAACCAAGAAAAACCCACCCAAACAAACAACAAAGACCAAAATCAAAACCAAAAGAAAAAGATATGGAAAGAAAGGAAAAGGGAAATCTCAGGAAAGGAAAAATAAAAACCACAAAAAAAACCCCTCCAACCAAAACCCAAACTACATTACATTCAATAATGCTGATTTCCTAAACTAGACCTGGAGGGCCAGAAGGTCTCAAGATCAAATACGACCTACAAGGCCACTGTTTGCTTCACTCTAAGAACACTGAGCAGCTGGCAGGCCAGTCACATGAGGGATGCTGTGGTACAGATGGCACTGAGAGAAGAGAAGGAAAACAGATCCATATTAAGTCTTATGTGGCTCTTCTACCAGAGAACAAAATAATCCATAGTTTATAAAGACTCAACTCTCTCAATGTCATTACACTTTAAGATATGAGATGAAGGAATGAGTCACTGAACAGGCCTTGGAGTCATCATTCTACCAAAATGGAAATGCCTTATAAAAAAATTGTTTAAATACCAATATACCTCTGACTTTACAGCTTAAATGTAAATTACAACTGGGATTTTTAAGAAAGCTTGAGCTGTTAGTTTTGTAGCATGTCTGTGGCATAAAAAATAAGTTCAACATTTTGTTTCTACTTGATTGCAAGCAAGATCCATAATTTCCTTGAAAAATAATTCCAAACTTTGCTCAATTTTTAACATTTTTCTTTTGCAACACTATCAGGAATAATATTCCCTGCTACAAATATTTGCAAGGGTTTCGCTTCATGAAAAAGAAAAGCTGTAGGGGAAGGAAAAATCAATATGAGAAGGAAAAGCACTACTATTTAATCTTCAAGATGTTAAATCCATGCTACATGATAAACAGCAGCTCCTCCACTTAGACAACAGCCTTCAGTTTACATTAGATTTCCTATTTCCCCTTTGCAAACAATGGGGGGGAGCTAAAGGTCATATCCTAGAATAGCATCTCCACTGCTCAAAGGGCAGAGCAGCCTCAGAAGGGGCACCTAAATCAGATTGCCCGGGGTCCCTCCTTGTGACAGCCACAAATCCTCTCCAGCTGCCCCTGGCACAGCCCCGGGAGCCACAGAGAGCTCAGGGCAGGTGGGAGGCACTGGGGGAAGCTCTGTGCTGTGAACTCACAGCCACACACGGGCACACAACAGAGGAGCTGCCAGAGGACCCCAACCATGTCCTAATCCACGGGACAGGGAGCACTTGGCCCTGTCCTGATGTGATGCTCTCTGGGCAGCAGCAGGGCTGAAGCCACTCCAGCTGACAGATCACCTGAGCTGTCCTCCAAGAAAAGAAGAGAGCTAGTTTTCTGTTTTTCAAAGAGGTGTGCTTGGTTCCAGTTTTTAGAACAAACAAACACACAGTTATTTGAGTGGAAATCACCCAGTAGGACAAGAAATACTTTATATTCCAGTTAAGCCACTTAGTATGACCACAATCCATTGAAAAAATCTCACATTTACAGTCAGGTGGAGGACAACAGTAAGTCAGTGTGTCTGTATTTTTGTATTTATGTAGGTCCTTTTCACACAAAATATACATCTCATAGCAAGTCTGCAGTAAACTACTTTAGGTAGGTATTTCTAGGAAACACTATGAATTTAATTTTTTTCCTAAGCCTATCATAGTAGTTGCCTCAAAGTGAATTTATAGTGTCACACCGTATCTCTGATACAAACTTTTTATGCAATATGCCAAAGCACATCTGAACACCAGAAACCTTGCACAGGTAACTGTGTAGTAAACAAGGAAAGATCATTGTGGTAGTTCTAGGTGGCAGCAGTAACATCTATATTCTCTCTTAATACCACTTTGGATCCAACAATACATGTTAGACTTTATTGGGATGAGTCTCCTTAACTGTTTAGAAATACTGAGATTGCATAGATACTCTTTGGCATTCATGTGGCTGTCAGTCAGAGGAAACACTTCTATTCCAATAATTAATTGATCTTTTCCTGCAGGCAAAATGGTCTTTCTGCCTTGGACAACAAACTACTCAAATCACATTTTTGCAACTGAAAGAGACTAATTTTACTGTAATCCATTGGTTCTATCAACCAGAGTGCCTCTCAACTACAGCAGATGCTCCCACTGCACACAGCATGCACAAACAAATCTACTTTAAATTCACATTGTCAAGTTTGCAGACAACGTGCATTGTGTTAACCTGTAACTAAAGAAATGTAGTGCTTCTCAGAGGCAAAAGTGTCTTGAGAGCTGTTCACCTTTGGAACTGCTCTTTCCCTTAGAAAGTAATGCACACAAGGACCCATTCAGAAGAAGTGGAAGACATTAAATTCAGAGGAAAACATTTAACATCATCATCTTGACATGAGTTCCTGCCTCCTCCAATATCCATAAAAACAATTCCAAGTTCTGAAGACTGTAAATTATTATACCCACTGCTGAGAAAAACAGAAAAGGAGAAGAGTGCTTAAGGTAAAAAAGACAAATAAGTCCCATTTGACAAACTATATCTTCATACAAACTTGTTAGTAATGCTTCTCTACTCTTGCAGTTTCTAAATCTCTTTCTCAGACAACTGAGAGGACATAGGAAGGATATGAGTTACTTCTTCAGAACAAAAAGGAGACAGATAACAGCTAAATACACCCAGAACTATTTATAAAACCACCACTAGGCTAAATTCATGAGAACTGCTACCAATTGAATGTATCACCATATAACGTAAACAGGATACAAAAGCTGATGCCATGATAGTAAGTGCTGTGTTAAATTACTCCTAAGTACTAGCCCAGTATTCTAGTCCCAAAATTGCCTTCATAATACTTATAGATGCTGATGGATGGTACTGAGGTGACAAGACAAATTAATAAAAAATTAAAAAGACAAGGAATTAGCACCTTTTCAGAGTTGATGTAGCATCATTTAACCCTCAGGAAGATGAGCAGAGATTGTGATCAACAAGTGGTTCACAGTCTTCATATTGTGCAATGGATAGCATTCGTTAAAACTCTGAGCTTCCACACCAGCAGCATCCACCTCATCTCATTAACATCAGAGAGAAGCATGAATGTGATTATGAACATGATCTCAGAGGAGCTTGGAGGATTTCACTAGATGCCTAAGCTGTTACTATCACCACACGTCTTTGCCAAAAGTAGCAACCCTTTTGCACAGGAGGAGGATGGGGAGAATACAACATACTCCTCTGCATCTCAGCCACATTTGCTGGAAGTGCTCATAAAAATGGTGTTACATTAAGTAACCAGACTGAAAAGTGGTGCACAGATACATCCTGTTGAGGTATTCTTGCTTTTGGAAGTGGCAATTTCTGCAAGAGATTGCTGGCAGCAGTAGCCTGATATAGCCAAAATCCTCAGACTATGCTACAGTCTGAGTCTTTTGCTGTGTGATGCCAGCTGCAGACAAACACGGCGTCTTATAACAATTTCAAAGTTATGTTGTTTTCCCTCAGTTTAATGGAATTCTATCATTTTTAAGACAGCAGTTGCAAAATATTTACCCCAGCAGCAACTTTTCTGATTCCACCTGTCAAGTGCTAGGACTACAAGCCAGGGCTGTGTTTTAACTGATGCACAATAAACTGTCACAGAGACGTGTGCTGTGCAACAGCGAGGAGCTGGGCTGGATGGAGAGCAGAAATAATCATCTTTTTTCTTTCTAACCTCTCACATAAACCCAAGCATTTCAAGCTACAAAACTTCACATTCAGAGGAGGGTCAGGCCCAGTATGGAACTTCTCATAATTTCTCATAGTTTCATAATTTATAAGTGAAATTAAAGGACACAGCTATTGTGCAATGGACTATTGGGCATCACAGGAGCTGTAACTTCTGTGTGTGTGTACTGGGGCTCACAGCCCTAAGAACAAGAGCTCAGATGACGGGAAATTTGCATTTCATCACTATGGTCCAAAACAACATCTACATACCAGCATCAAGCCATCTCCACTAAGCCAGCAACCACCAAACTTCCTTGATTATGTGAGCACCAATGGAAGGCAGTGCAGGAATATTTGGAGGAAGGACACATGTTTTAAAGAACACCTTTAAAACCTATCAATATAATATTTTCTTGATGAATAAAGAAATATCATCAAAGTGCTGCTCATGACCCTTAGCATCTTCTCTTTTAACATCAGGTTCTTTTATTCTCCTTAAAACTGTGGTAAGAACAATAGAACTGAAAAAAAAATGCTGTTTTAGAAATTACTGAATATATGAACTCACAAGTTCCAGACAATCCAATAAACTTCACTATTATATCAGATAACATGTGTCAGCTTATGTGCATCAAAAAACTTTCAAATTTCAATTTTAGATTTCAGGATGCAATTCTGGAGTAATATGTTTTTGATGGTATCTTTAATACCTCTGTTTTCTCAGCTCAAATCAGTTTCTGCAGGTAATGTTTTTTGGATGTCACAATAAATGGAATTCACAAAGTAACTTTTTTTCTTTTATGAACAAAAATCCACATCAGAGGCATTAGCTGGTATGTTTTGTTTTAATGGTGCTTTTCAAAATTCCATGTGTCCATGGTAGGCCTGGACAATGAGGCACTTGCATTAACATTTTTTAGTTTATTTTTCTCTTTGAGAAATTCCCTTGATTTTGAACAAGGTAAAGCCTTTCAGAAAGCAGAGACTATGCTGGAAGTAGAAGACACAGCTCTTTGAACAGGTATCTCTGCTAGCAGGTTAAAGGTCTCAAGAAGTTTCTTCCACACTCTCTTTCTTCCAAGGGATCCTCTTTAACTCTTACAATGAGAACAAACCTCCAAAAGGGAGACCCAACACAGAGCTCCTCCTCAGAAGAACAATCCTGAAAGCAAAACCTGATGCAGCCAAAGAAGTACATCTGAAAGTTTATCCCTGGCTTTCATTGTGAGCCAGAACAGCTTGTGACCCGATGATAGCCTTGTTCCAGAAGGGAATCTGAGCCACTCTGTGCTGCCTGAATGGGAATGCTCAGCAGAGCTGCTCACAGAGTGAAAGCACAAACAACAGTCAGCATTTAGACAGAAGAACCCATTGCTGCACTGAGGATGGGGGGAAAAGGGGGAGAAAGCAGCAGGATGGCTTTGTGGAACCCAAGGAAACAAACAGAGGCAATAAACCCTATTGTTTTATAGGCTGTTATTCTTCTGACAGCCTGCTCCTCTCATCCACCCCCAGTAACCAGCACTGGTACTGTCTGGAACAGAACAAAGTGTGTGGCCAGGGAAGTAACAACAGCACAGATTCTCCTCAAGACAGACAGAACTTCCTCAGGTGCTGGCACAGAATCCCTCTACAGCATCCAGGAGGCAGCAGGCAGGATAAACCATGCAACCAAGAGAACTAGAGAGGACAGGAATAAGGTGGTCACTGAATGTTCTCTACCTTGAGCACTTCTTCCAAGGCCAACGAAACAGCTCCACTTTTCCATCTAAGAAACCGTTTCCTGAATTTTATCCCCTTAGTGACCTTCCCTGGTTTGGAGCGGTACAGGTTCTCAGAGTGAAGGAAATTGGAAGCCAAAACTAATTGTAGATTTCAGAGGGTCTGGAGAGGCAAAGAGTGTTTCTTACATCCAGTTTCTCTGCCTACAAGGCTGCATTTACATCGGCTCCTTGTTTTTGGTTCAAGAGAGACACTGACAGACTTGGACAGACAGGAACTGAAATTCTACTTAAAATAGCAACATCCTGCTTTAAAGTTCTCCAAATTAAAAAACAAAAAACATTGGAACTTCACAATTTGCTTTGTGGCTTTGCCAACTTCTACAACCTGTTTTACTCCACATAACATAGGCATCACTCTTCCATCAGAAAATATCAAAAACGTGGCTGGCAAAACACAATGTGCAACACACACCTCAGCATTATTCCAGGGTAGCAATTTCAACTCTGAAAAATCTTTGCAGATTAAAGCAAGAGTCTCTAAAAGACAGTCAGTCCCTTTCCTTCCTGACATCATATTTATGGGATTCCAGCCAAAGCTTTCTTCTGTCCCTAATTTCAAATAAAATACATAAAGGATCAGCTACAATTGTGCTGTATTCTACACCAGATTGCCTTCAGAGTCCTGTATATCTTTGCATCTTAATTTAGGGAATTTTGAGACTCTAAGTGAAGTACATAAGAAAGCTTTCTAAAAAGGGAAGCAGTACATTTGAAAGACAGGTCAAAGAAGGAAAGATGAATTTGAAGGAAGTGCACATGAAAACATGGGATGACAGAGCATCAGGTATGTGAACAGGCAAAAAAAAAAAGGCTGAAGAGCATCTTTCCTGAGAAACAGTTGAGAATCTGTAATGTGGATTTATATTAAAAAGAAAAAAAAGCAAAAACACTCTGACAATCAAAAAGCACCACAACACATGAACCCAAAGCAACAAAACAGCATAACTTACAAAGGGAAAGAAGCATCCATGTACTTCTGTAAGTGATGAGAAGAGGTGCAACTGCTTTCTGACAGAATGAGGTGAAGGAATGAGAAACACACAGGAACAAACAAGAATGTTTTCTCCACAACTGTGAACAAACTATCAAATACACTGCAGAGGAATACATATTAATAGATGTCTCATGACTCCAGAACCAGTGCAGACAATTTTAAACTGTCAGAAGATAGTTCATCATGAACTAGAAGGTATCTTTATCTTAATCTTCCACAAACCACAGCCAGATAATTGAGATGTCAGCTAATCAAAAGCACTATTTATAGGTGCTTCATACACAGAAATGGTGGCCTTTAAAATAAGTAGCATGGTTAATGCAAATCAAAGTGAGCAATTCTGAAGGGCGCTATGAGCTGACAGAACAAAGAGCATTCAAACTGACCTCAGTGGTCAAAGGAAAACTGACAAGTGTATTTCTACTGTTTTCAAATGAAGCTGAATAAAGGTGTTTGATGAATGAAACTAGCAGCAGATACAAGGGGCTTTTGTATTAAGTTTCAAAGAAAATAAAGATCTTTCCCATTTTAAAAGAGATTACTGGATGGAGGAGGAAATAGCAGCTGTCCAGGAAGATGAACATTAAAAACAATCATAACCAAAGATAACAGCAGCAGGAAGATTTCTCTCCCAGTTGAAAGGCTGTTTCTTGCAAAAGAAAGAGCTGATCTTACTTATACAAATTAGCTGGCCGTTCAAGGATAAATCTCTTTACATCACACATTTAGTCAAGCAAGGAAGAAGTCAGAGAAGGATTTTGCTTATTAAGCAAACCTCCCATCAATAAAATAGCAGTTAACTAGCCTGGATGAACCAGACACACAAATCCCTTAATTAACCACATGTTACCTCTATGATGTTGGAGCAGTTCTATACAGAAAGATAAACTTGACCCACTGTGATCTACCAGACTTACAGAGAAAGAAGCAACAAAGAAACAAGCATCTGAGGAGCTGGTCAAATCTATAAACTAACTACTTAAAAGCCAACAAAATCCACAAAATACTCAGGTTTTTGTCACCTGGAAAATTAACTTTGTTGTTCAAGTCACTAACAAAAATAGCTACAAAGAACACATTTCCAACATTAAGGATACAGCAATTACCAATGAATCAAGATTAAAAGTAATCTCGTATCAGACTGAGATTAACAACTGAACTAGTTACATGATCAGCTCAGTTCAGCAAATGGCTAAGAACCTTAAAATGAGATGAAACTTAATTGTTACCATTTTCATTAAACAAATGCAACAAAAGCACAGAAGTGTATCAAACTTCAGATCTACTAAAGAGGTTTAACTGTTTAACTTCAACATCAATATTTAAATCAGAACCAAATCTGGATTTCAAGATTGCATAGCAATGAACCTTTTCTTTCCCATATGCAATCTAAAAATACAGATATAAAAAAGGAAAAGCTTGTAAGCTTTCAAATTGGTGTTCTCCACAACTGTTGGAACCCTGATGTTTCTCTGAAGAAAAATTAAAATCAAATAATAAGGTGTAGCACATGCCATCAAAAAATCTTTAATATTATAATGATTTATAAACTTGTAGACACTTTTTTTACTCTTCTGGAACTAATTTCATTTTTCATTTTATTAATGAGTGAAGTTACAAGAATTTCTTACTACCAGGCCTGCGATTCCTTACTACCATGGTGCAATTTTGTCTTCCCTGCCAGCAGGACCTGCCTGGAAGCACTGCTGCTCACTCTCAGGTGTTCAGGAATTCCCTCTGTCACAAACTGCTGGATTGTGCATTCAAGGCAAGGCTCTCAAGGTTTTCACTCTCTGCACTCATTTCTCCATCCCTTCCTCTCACCCAGCCATTTAAAGGCTGATGGAAACAAAGTCAGGTTCCTCTAGGGTTAGAATTATTTCTTTTTTTTTTTTTAGGAGTTATCTGAGGTATTTTGGCTGCCTTGTGTAAACTTTTGAGGGTTTCTTTAATGTGATCATTAAGCAGAAAAGTTGGATAGCTGTATTCATTAAACTGGCCGTTCTGCAATTTCAATGAAATTGAAATAGTACCAGGCTATTTCATGGGAAATTAAGGTGGTCTTGTCTGGGGTGAAATGCTTTCATAGGATATTTTTCCATAAAGCTGCTGATGACAATAAATAAATGTTCATAAGAAATGAATCACAAAAGAGAAAAGTACTGCAGTAGTCAATCTTCATCAACATTCAAATACTATTTATAAATAAGCACCACCACTCTTCCAAAGTAAGCCACTAATCCCTACATTTGGAAACACAAGGCCAAAGCTAAAACATTTTTTTATAAATGGTCCAAATTTAACAGCAAAGAAGTTTTTTAAACCTTGCCATAGCAAAACCTCTATATAAAGGCATCTTTTCCTGGGCACAGTTTGGAAACTGGTGTGCCCTTTGACAGTGGGAAATAGAGGAGCACTAACAGCTCAATAAGAGCTCAGTGAGACCTCACCAAAAGAACAGCAGGAATGAGAAAAATACTGAAAAATTAAGCTGAGGTCTTGCTGCTTGCCAGTTTTATATCTGTCACAAGGACAGAAAATTTTCAATGCTGCACAAGCCTATCAGGAAAAAAAAAAATCAACTCTGCCAAGTTACCAGAGTATGAAAAATGGGGTTTTTTCCAGTGGTGAGGATGAATCAGCAACCACAGATAGAGAACATGCTTAACTTAAACCTGACATGGAAGTTCTCAAAGAATGCTTTACAATTGGCTCAATAATTAAAAGTTCTTTATGTGTATACTTATATTCTGATGCTGCTGCTACCTTTAATGAAAACATTTATAAATCCAGCTCATGGGGGAAGAGAGGGCTACACACAAAGAGAGCCAGGCTGGCACAAGGAATCCATACAGCACCAGCAGTGGCACTGACCCCCAAGAACTTCTTCCCACAAAACCAACCTAAAACAAGCAAGAAAACACCCTGAAGTGACTTTTGTGTGTATTTGTTTTGAGACCTCATTATCAATAAAAAGCACCAATATGTTGCTTTTTAAGGTAACAAGCAAGTTCCTGGAAATTACAAGTAGAGAACACAACATGTTATGAGTATTCCTGTTTTGCAGGGGTGGTTTTTGTGTTTGCTTGTTTTAGGTGAGTTGGGTTTTTTTTAAATGTAAGTCACAAATTCATTAATACAAATTACCGGTGGGACATAAACCACTTAATTTTTAAATACAATTGGTGTGACCACTGAAAGCTAATAAATATTGATAGATCATTTTGAATGCTTTGGGTTGGGAGGGACCTTTAAAGGTCTAGACCTAGTCTAATTGGGCCTTGACTTGCAACACATGCCATGAATATATATTGACAGTTCCAAAAAGGCATTAGTTCCCCGGGGAGCTGTGCACCAATGCTGACTTTGATCTTCGAATAAATGAATAAACTTACACTTTTTTTTACACTGGTTTTGGTGTGAGCAGGTTTCAATTGTCAGAAGTGATTTAGCTGCACAGAGAGTGAGGTAAAGAGGAACTTTTTCCTTCTGTACAATACTTCTAATGAAATCCAAAGGCAGAGTTCAAAAGACACCTCTTTATACTGACACTACTGATTAATCAGAAGTTAGGGATATTTCTCTTGCATAAATGCTCAGCTTTCTATAATACATTATCTTTGTTGCTAAAGAGAATTTTTTCAGCACAAACATAATTTCTGATCCACAATTCTTCATACCAAATCAGAAGCACGAATTCTCAGCAGCACTGCCACTGTAACACAAACTGCTGTAAGACTGGGAACAAAGACATCCTTTCCCTTTCACTGCTTGTCCTGCAGGATGCTCCATTCTCTAAGGCAAAGTTATGTTAGGAACAAAGCACAGCCAAGACCTTGCAGCAGTCATCTCACCATACAGAATTTATGTGGATTTACCACTGCATTCTCAGGAGTTGCCTTTCTCCTGATGCTTCTCAGTTATCAATAACAAAAAGGAGGGGAAAGACAACTTCATTTGCTAACAAATCCACAACTACTGAACTTCAGTATTTGCATATTCTCTCACACACAGGGACTTCAAGCTTTTATTGTGTTTCCTCTCAGTGTGAAGCAGACTGTCAGCAATTACTTTTACATTAGCTGAATTACTGAATCTTGATACTCACCTCCTCCACCATTCCCCTCCCCCTAATATATTCTTTCATCATTCCTCAGTGTACAGAATGCAGATATGGCCTGCAGCTACTTCCTGCTTTGGCATCAAGGGAAAACATCCGCTCCCTGGCCCAGGATTTTAAAAACCACACAGATAGGAGCCATACAAAACCCATCATCTTTTTTTATAAGCTTGCTCTGTAGCAGCAGGATCAGAGCAAAACAACAGATCCCATCTCTGCAGCTGTTTTCACTCCTTTGATCTCATCAGGGCTAACCTGCTTGCAGCACGTCAGTCAGTGACCTCTAACACATCAGACCTGAAATTTCAGCTGCTCATTTCACATTCCCAAGCTCTCCTTTTTCTCCTCCTAACACACGCAACCCTTGCCCTGTAAGCAGGGAAGGAGCCAATGCATTATCTACAAGGCCAACACTGACCTCCAATACAAATCCTGATATACCACCAGCGTTCTTAAAACACCCTCTAACATCCAGTGGATAACAACTACAAAATAAACAATCTTAATAACACCAGAGATAAATTGTATATATTGTATATTATTGTGTGTTATATTGATAAATTGTATTTATTACATTAGTAACAGTTTAAACAAAAATATGTACGCACTCAGCATTCATATCAAAACAAAACTGCTTCTCAAGGAAGTGTTTTATTACATTACATTGTTATTTTTACATGCTCATTACATTCCCTCCTTAAACCCAGGCAGCCAAAAAAACCCTTTTCTAGCAGCTCTATGGTCATTTTCTACATATGAGTCTTTGATAAGCACAAAACAAGCAGGAATTCTGTTCTTTTAAGGAACCATCCATTTTAGGTATTATGTTTTTTATCACACTTCCTGAGCTAAAAGCAACAGTTAATATAAAAAACCAACTATAATGGAGAGCCTGAGGAAAGAAGAGCTACTGCAAAGGAGCAAGCAGAAGAGATGCCATAATCATGAATTATTTTTATAATCTTTTACACATACACACATGTTTACATATTTTATATTTCTTGATTTCCAACCCCTATCTTGATCCATATAGAAGGCAGCTCTGACAACCTTTTATGACAGGAGTGTCATTATCTCTTGATTTCTAGGAAAAGAAAACTTCACACCAGCTATTTTTAAATGAAACTTTATACAGATTACTGAAAGTATTTTATTACAGTTCATGAAAACTCCACTGGAACTGATATCATAAGCCACTCACAGGCTGTATAATGCCACCAAACCACTGGACATCTGATCCTGAACAGCTACAATGTAGCTGCTTTCTTGTAAGAAACAAACCTCCCAATGACCACAAAAGAATTAAAATCAGTAACACCCCCTATGAGGAGAATAAAGACTTTTTATGAGTTGGGAAGAATTTTTACACAATTTTTTTCCTATAAAGCCACTTTACAGTTGCTTAAAACCTTATTTAAAAAAAGAAATCCAAGTGAAAAAAGTCATGCTAATCATCTTTCTTATTACTTTTCCTTATTCAGCTAAAACTGTTCAACTGCCTTCAAGGATGACTGGAATGGCAAATACTATTTCCATTTTTAAAATCTCACAGCTATTTCACTGAAAGGCTCCAATATCTCCACCATTTTGGAAAGGCAACCACAAGCACACCTACCATCTTCTGTGTTCAACTTCTGCTAAGCTCAGGCCTCAAAAATTCATCATTTTAGATGGGAGAGCAGGGCTGCTGGAGCTCTCCAGCTGCACTCCCCAGGTGTCTCCACGGGGCCAAGCAGGAGTTTAGATGGCACAGCCCTGGTGCTGGGGTCAGCCTGGCCCCTCAGGCAGGAAATGTGCTCAGAGCACTCCCTCTGATGATGCTGTGATAAGAGAGAGGAAGGCAGAGGAAGCAGCAAGTCTGAAATGTGTAAAGAGAAACGGAGGAGGGGGAAAGTTGAGGGCAGGGGATAGAGAAGAATTTAGAAAATGAAAAAAAAAATTAAGAATGGTAAAAACAGAAAAAGGGATTGCAACTAGTACAGAAAAATCCCACTCTCACACAAACGGAATTCTTTTGATTGCATTACCTCTTGGTGCAATATTCCTTTGGTGTGTACAAACCAGCTGCAGTATTCCACAGCAAGCACCTTTCTCAGCCAATTATGTAAAACCACCCAGACAACAGCTGTGTGCCAGGGAAGTAATCTAGCTGCTTCTAAGGGCACAAGACTCTCTGGATCCAAACTCCCAACTGTGGTGGCAGCAGAGGTGATGGATGTGATTTCACTAAACAAAAGCAGCGCTTCCTCTCTTCCCCTTTCCAAACAGCAGAGCTTTAACAATACCTTGAAAAACATTTAGATGAAAAAATATTGATGAAGAAAGTGTTTAAGCATTGTGATAAAGGTTTCATAGCTTCATTGCAATGTTATTATACAGGACCCACAACTCATTTAATGCACTAAACTGGCTGTGCTCTGAACATGAGCAAAGCGTGCACAGCAGAAGAAACAATTTTCCTTCATTTACTGCAAAAGTTGAGAGGCAGAAGAAAGGATTTTCTTTCACAGCAGAAGAAAAGATTTTCCTTCATTCACTGCAGAAGTTGGGAGGTGTGCCTCGACTGACAGAAGGAGCTGCACAGCTGCTTTGTGATGATGGCAGTAAACTCTGCTCTCTAAAATCACACTTCTAATCTTGCATTTTCTAAATTTGACAAGCAGTACATTCCAAACCAGGTTTCCCCATATCTACTTCGTTTTCTGCACCTTCAGCTTCAGGAGCACAGTCTGATTTGTGGACACTCCATGCTCTTGCAGTTGAGACTGAGTTTCCTGACCATACTCGAGTCTAAGTAGTTTCAAAATGAAACAAACCCAAAAGCAACAACAAACAAATAAACAACCCTCTCCCACGCACAAGTCCCCACAAAACACCACATCTTCAGTTCTCAAACATTTAAGGAGGGACCAAGTTTGTTTCACTGCATTCATGATTACCTTCTTACCTTCAAGATCTTTGCTTTATCCCTCCCTTTTTCTGTTGTAGAGAACTAACACCATTATTGCACTCAACTCTCCTGAGAAGTCCATTCCAAGTGCAAATTAATTAATTTTAATGTACTCGGCCTATAATGTCATACAAGAGCTCATTAAACACCAATTACACATAGAATTTCTTGTAAGGTTTGGGGTGTGTGCTGTAAAGAAGCACTGAATCTCAGCATACAGGTATGTATAACATACACCCAATATACACACATGCACAGGGCTGGGCTTAAAACACCCTGCAGTGCCACTGAGAAAATATAAATGGTTAATATAAGAAGGCTTACAAGTAATCTAAAAAAGAAAAAAAAAGTAGGAATCCTGAGTAGGATTTGTAGTACACAAATTCCTAGTAGGAATAGTACACAAAGAATTCACCTATTCTCTTCTGCATCTGAGATACCTTACAAAAATGCTAACTATGTCAAAAATGTGCTTAATAAAACTACTTTCATTTGATATCTCTTATAAAGATTTTACTTTCATACTATGCATATCTTCACCTCCTTGCATAATTTTTCTATTTATTTGCAAACTAAGAATCACTTATCATTTAAAGATATGAACAAATATTAAATCATATCTACCTTCCCTCCACTCCCATTTTGCAAAGCAAAGTATGACTGAACCATGATGATTTGGGAAAGTCATCACTCAAATGAGCTTTAAAGAAACCAGATGTGTAGGATCACTGCCCAGGAGAGAGATGGGTGGGTAAAAAGAAAAAAGATGGCCTTTACTACCAAATTACTGTATTAAAAACCTTCCTAGAGCTCTATCAATGCAAATCACTTTGTTGGTTCTTTATTGCTTTACTTAATCTTTCAAACCATGAAGGCTAATATTTGGACTATGGAGCAAATTGAAATCAGAAAAGCCTTATTGTATCACAATACAAAGTTAGTAAGAAATAAATGCATTGGAAGAGTATAAGAAATCAAAAATTCCTACGACATGCTCTAGTGAGTACAGATGCTGCTCCATTCAGCAGTTACAAACCCTAACTCTCAATACAGCACTATGTTTAAAACCTCCTCTGTTGTGACAGAGGACAGAAGTTGAGG
The DNA here is from genome assembly GCF_028769735.1 of Zonotrichia leucophrys gambelii. Classification (NCBI taxonomy): domain Eukaryota; kingdom Metazoa; phylum Chordata; class Aves; order Passeriformes; family Passerellidae; genus Zonotrichia; species Zonotrichia leucophrys. Next base: position 16,069,502 of record NC_088169.1, on the reverse strand, counting down.
GCTGTGTCAGTGCGCGGCAGAGCAGCCCTGCCGAGCTCCTGCGATGCCCGGGGAGCTGCGGCAGCGGGGGATGCCGGCCCACCCTCGGAGCCCAGCCGGATCAATGGGGCCGAGCGAGCTGCACAGGGATGGGCCCATCTCAGCCACAACGGGAGGGACAACTGAAAGTCCACAGCAAAAAGCTTCTGCTTAATCTGGCAATGTACACAGGTACAGCAGCTGTGCATCGCTCCCATGGCACCCCGCAAAGTAATCTCTCAAAGAACAAAGGGGCGATTTATTTCCCACTATATTCCTAGCGTCCCTGTATTACAACAGGTGAAATGGTGTAAAATGTCCTCCCACATCAAGCATTACATTCAGTCGTTTCGGTGATGCTGCCCTTAGGTTTCCCCACAGTCCGACCGCATTTCCGCCGCCGTGAGCGAGGCGGGCAGCGGGGCCTGGAGACATCCAAGAGCGGCTCTTTCGGAGCACCGTGCGCTGCTGTCTCCAGACACGGCCGGTGTGTGCACCGAGGCTGCCCACCGACACCGCCGCTTCTTTTGTTCCCGCCTATCCGTCATTTTCCGCCGGGCACCGCGCTGGGCAGAGCCGGGGCAGCCGCACTCCCCGTGCGCATCGCTCAGCCCGCGCCTGGCACCGCCGCTGCCGCCGCCTCGCCCGCATGAGGGGACAATTCACCAATTCACGCCATCCTCCGTGCCTGCCCCTGCACAGGTGACGGGCGCTGCCCAGCCCGGCCCGGGCATCTTCTCGGCGCTGCCTCTTCCCGAAGTCCGCGGGTGACACCTCACGGGCAGCGGCAGCCGAACGCCGCCGCCTCCCGCGCCCCGGCTCCGAGGACCCCGGCAGCGGCCCCGGCGCCCGCCCCCGCCCCGCGGGGCAGTGCGGAACCGTGCGGGGCCGTGCAGGACCGTGCGGGGCAGCGACGGGCGGCGCATCCCTCCCCGCCGCAGCCCTCGGAGCGCGACCTGCGCGCCCGGCACGGAGATGCCTCTTCCCTCCGCCCGGCCCGGCCCGGTGCCACCACACCCCAGAGTGCCCGGGGAGGCCGTGCCCAGCGGGCAGGCGGCGAGGCCGGGATGCTCGGCAGGGTTCGTAACCGCGTCAGCCCCGCTAGGGAGCACCCACAGCGGCAGCCCCAAGGGGCACCCGGCCGTCGCCCCGCCGCCGCCACCAACACCGACCTCTCCGCCTGTCACATGAAAACAATTATTGCCTCGGCCGGGGGAGGGGAGGAGAAGTTAAAAGCCGTGAGGCGGAGGAGCGGAGGCCGGTGGCGGCCACCTCCCTCCCGCCGCCCCCAGAGGCACACGCACCCCTCGGAGAGCCGGGAGCCCCAGCTGGCCCCCGGCACCGCCACCTCGGCGGCCTGAACTCACCCATTTATGTCGAGCTGGGCTTCGCCTGGCAGCGACAACAGGCTGAAAGTTTGGGGCGGGTGGCCACGACGAGGAAGGGGGCGAGGGACCGCCCGAGCCGCCGCCGCGCGGAGCGGAGGCGCTGACAGAGCCGCTCCCTCCTCCGGCGGCCACGGCGCTCAGCACCCGCCGCAGCCGGGCTGCATCCTGCGTCCTGCGCCGCGGCTCCCTCGGCGTGTGTGAGGAAAAGGAAATATACAGAAATCAGGCGAGAGAAGGGGCTCAGCCTTCAGCTCCTGCAGCCACCGGGTCCCCGCTGCCGCCGGGAAAAGCAGCCCGGGGCGAAAGCGGCCGGAGGAGCGTGTGCCGCCGAGGCGCGGCAGGGGCGGGCGGCGGGCGCGGGGCGGGAGCGGCTCGGGCTCCAGGCGCGGGCAGGGCAGCGAGAGCCGCGGCTGCCGCTGCTGCTGCCGGGGCGAGCGGCGGCTCCGGCTCCGCGCTGCGGGAAGTGTCGCGAGACTGCGCCAGAGCCGCTGCGCCGCCTCGGGCCGGCGGGAGAGGAGGGCGGGGAGGGCGCAGGAAGCGGAGCCGCGGCGCGGTCCCGGCGGGGGCAGGGGCAGGGGCGGCGGGGAGCGGAGCCGCGGCGGGCAGCGGGGCGGCGCCCTCCCGCTCGGGGCAGGACTCCCCGGGCACAGGGAGGGGACGGCCGCGTCCTCGCTGCGCGCTGGGGGAGGATGCAGAGCGCTCCCGGGCGGCGGGACGGGCTCCGAACCGCGCATCCCGGCCCCGCACACCTGCCCCAGGCAGCCGTGCCCGGCCCTGCCCCCGGGGCGCTGCTTTCTGAGCGACTGCCTGGGAAAGGCAGCGGCAGCGCCGCAGAGCCCCCTCGTCTGTGCCCGGCCCACCTTCCCCGCACGCACCGCTCCAGGTTTGGGTTTAGGAGCAGGGAAGGAAGAAAGGAAGAAAAGACAAAAAGGGAAGATGAAGAGCGCCTTTGGGGTAGTGTTGATACTTCACTAAAAAGAGCAGCGTCGCACAGGAGCACGGATTGTTCGTACCGCAAGATGCGAACCCCTGCTACAGTAAGAGTGCGGACACATCAGCAACATGTTTGGACAGAAAGGCATGGAAGGAGGGGGGGGAGGCTTCTGCACAGGCACGCCTTCCCACAGGTAAAGACCCCTGGGAAAAAACCTACAATAGCAGCAGAGGAGAAGCTGAAACAGTAGCAAAACGAGCCTGTTCTTACCTCAGATAGTTAATTTGTGCATGAAAACAGAAAACTGCCACTTTCCACTCCCTGTGCAAGAGATTTTGAGAAAAGCTTTTTCTTTTTACCCTGAAAATTACACCAAACATTAATAACTACTGAATCAAATAACTGAACTATTTATAAGTAAAAATTTCGTGAAAACATTTATTGTCTGTAGAAACAAAATTTACATTTATTTTATATAAACTATGTTAAACATACATATAAACATACCTACATCTTACTATATATCCTTATGAACGAGGCTTTTAGATATGGAGTAACATTGTCAAAAGCACCGTCGTGGACTCAAAGACTACAGACTTAAAATGCATTTGCATTTAACTCCAGCTTCAGTAGTTTAAAAATGTCATTTCTTATCCACACTTACAAATAATTAAAGGCTTCTCTAACAGTGTGTTTCCATGTGCACATACACGTACACATGCACACATTAGACAGTCCTTAAGAAACTACAGTATAAATAACATCAACAATCTATTCCTTAGAAGTGGACATTAGTTCCCCTCATTCAACTGGGAGTAGAAAATTCCTGCTATTCTTAAAACAAAACAATGAGGCTTTTTTTATTCCTTGAAGAACATACTCGAACAACAACTCTTTCCACTGCCTCCTCCCTCAATACTAAAGACGTGAGAAGCCAGTCACAAAATGAAAGCCATCTACTACATTATTTACAGAAAATGAAATATTAAAAAGACAACATGAGATTCAGACTACTTAGACAAAATTCAGAGCAATGAACAGTGAACAGAAGAAAACTGCATTAAAAGTGGCAGGCTATTAAACCATGTGTCTAAATACCTACTCAAAATCCCTCCAACAAAAACCACCAGGCATGGAAGGAAGGGGCAGGTGTTATGACAAGAGTTTTCTCTGATCTTGACACTGAAAAATAATGTTCACAAAGCTCAAAACAGAACACACTTAAATGTTCATGGCTATCCTTAAGGTCTGTTAGGGAATCAAGTGTCACAAGGAGGCTTTCAACAATCTTGAAATGGCTTTTATTCTTTCCTTCCTTCGTAAGGAGGCTGAAGAACTTCTTATCTTCAAATTCTGCAGCAATGGAATGAAGTCTGTCAAGGGTCAGAGTTTCGTGCAGAAACATCTTTTTTTTCAGATTCATTAGGATGCAAGTCTGAAGTCTGTCTTTTAGAGAGCTCTCCCACAAAGAACCTTGTAGATTGCTGTTCAGATGCTTAAAGAAAGGCAAGAGGTGGATTTCAACACAGTATGGGAAAAGCCTCCTTTTAGGAAAGCAAGGAAATTAAAGAAATCCCTCTATTTACAGTCTTCTAAGGTGAATACTGAGAAATCAGTCTCTCTTTGTTATGATCTTTTATCACCTTCTTCAAGCGACTCTCATTATCCATTTCACAGACAAGGCAGAAAATGACTTTCTGATGCACGACAATCAAGTTTTGAGAACTCTGCCTCTAATGCCACAAAAGTGTAATCCTGGGGTTTGGTTCTGTTGGTAAAGAAACGAAGCTCATTTAAATAAAACTCAGCATTTCAGCCTGGGGCCCTGGGGAAGATGGGAGCAGGTAAACATTCCACAGCAGGTGATGGATCAGCTGGACTTACTCCTACCCTCTGCTATTAGTTACCTGAGTTGAGACAGCTATGTTCAGGTCTCAAGACCATCTACATCCATCAGGTAAAACGATTTCAAACATGCAATTATGAGTTAAGGCAGGCTCATAGAAACCTCGCAATATGTTGCTTCTTACTGGCCCAGAATTTTGTGAACCTTGTGAACTCAACAATTAAAAATTTAAAATAAGTATTCTAATCAATTTATGTGGAAATTAAATGGATCAGCAATATAAATGCTAATATCATAGCAACTTAGTATTTCAGACACTTAAAAGGAAGACTCTAGTCATATTAAACCCATTACATTTTGGATAGCAATTAAAAATAAAATTTCACATGTGAACAACTGAAAATGATAGCATTTAACAACCATTTCAAGCTAAACAAAACAAAGGCAATTCACATTTGTATTTTCAAAGCGTAAAACAGAAAGTCAGAAAGCTCTTAAGACAATCACATTTTTAACTTGCCCTTCCAATGCAGTGACAGACTTTACTAATGAAAGAGTCACTGTTTTCCTACAGAGGCTTACACACCTATATAAAGTAAACAGTTGTTTTAACAAGAGCTGTTATCAGTCCATGCTCTCACTAGAAAGATTGCAACGAACTTAAGTCTCTGTACATGTGTTTTCTACAATGCAGTCACAATATTGAAAGGCACCAGGTTATTCAAGTAAATTGACCTTTCTTCTACTTAACCCTTTTCCTTGTGCCTTCACAACCCAAACAGTAACTTCAATACATTGCCCTCAATCAAACACTGTATTCCAGTACAACAGAATTTTCTGTGCTAAAACAATAAACAAGCTGAATTGGGTATGAGTATATACACACAAGTCTCTGTAATTCACAAAGGTATCTACATAGCAATGTCTCACATAATTTCATAGACTAGATGCTTCTAGCACCTAAGCCATGAATTTTTATAAAAGTCATTATTTCTGTGTGCATTTTTTAGAATATAAGAGGTTTTATCATGACAGAATCCAAAACTATTTAAGTGAAATTAACAGTAAAAATGTGATTTGAGCAAATGGGATCATACAAAAGATAAACCAACTGAAACAGCGACTACATTTTATGACATTCATCTTAGGCCTATGGGTTGGGGGGGACCAAAGTCAGCAAACAAGTCAAAAAGCCCACAAACTTCTTAGCAATATGTTGCTCCCAGTTGCAGAAATAAACACAAAGCTAAACTGTAAAGTACAAAACAAATTAACCATGCATAGATAAAATAAATCACAAAATCACAAGTCAGTCACATGTTGAAACCTGGTTAAAGCAGCATTAACTGACTGAAGTCTGACTACTCCAGCATTACTTCCAAACAGTGTTAGTAAAACTACCATGTCAGAAGTTTCTTCATGTATCCACTTTTCCCACTTTACTCAACAAAGAGTTCTCTTCCAGAATTTAATAAGAACACTGCAGGAAGCTTACAGACACAGTAGTATCCTGTTGAATAAGACAACACAGCCTCAGTAGTTTGTCCTGTATCATAAATGGTTTCATTTCTCACATCTTTTACAGTGCACATTCGGAGCAGTGTGAAGGACTTGCTGGCTTCAGGGTAAACCTGCCCCTCTCAGCAGGGCAGGTGCTGCACTCCCCTGCCAGCAGCCTGATCACAACTGCAGCTACTCCACATTTGCTTTGGGTTGACTCATTTAACCTGTTGTTTCAGTTCCTTATTTTTATCTCCCAGTAAATCTACACAGGATGACTCTGCCAGATTAATCACTGACAGCATGAAATAAAAAACCACTTTCTTATCTGCAGAAGGTTGCCTGCCTCTATTTGTCCAGGGAGTTCCTTTCCTTCCAATTCCCATTTTGTATCTGCATTTTAAAGTTACTGAAAAAACTAGTTAAATTATTAATGATTGCTATTTAAACTGAAAACCTGTGTTTTAGAAACAAACCATCTGTTATCATTAAATGACCGTGACATCAATGAATGTTGCACTCTTCCTGCCTTATTCCATATGAACGTTAAGCAGAACACCCATGAAACTGAAGAGCTCAAGTCACAATAATTTTAGCTGTTCTGAACCATAATTACATTTTCAAACAGTCTCTCTACTGAAGGCATTGTGGGGAAAAAAACCATTACAAAAAAGCATGCAGAAATCACATCCTGGCTTTCCACCCAGAAAACCAAATTTCCTTTCCTGTGAACATACCTCTAACCCAGAATTGGAATCCTGGTCTACCAGCCACAACAGAGACCAGCCTGCATTCTAGATGGAAATACATCTGCCTGCATGTATTGAAGATATTGTGAATTAACTTTTTTCTTGAAAAAGAACATCTCTTAAGACTACGTGCTCTGCATCTTTAATTTACTGTCAATAAGAAGTCTGAACGGATCTGCAATACATACACACAACCCTACCATAGATAATGAATTAAGGCAAGGGCTATAAACAGGAAATAAACACAATACTGTTTATAGCTGCTTATGAAACAGGTCTGGCTATTTAAGTTTTGCACACAGCTTAACAATACTGCAGTATGGTAAACTTCAGAGAATCATTCAGAACAAAATCACTAGCTGTCTGCATTTAAAACAGTTTCAATCACGAACAATTTCTTTGCTAGAAGACACGCTTTCAAAAACTTACATTTTTTGTTTTTCTTGTAATTTAATACTTCAGGCGCCAATTTCAGAATTCACAAAATCATCAAATAATTTATGATGAAAAAGATTAGAGAACATGTGGCCTGGACAAGAATCTCATACACTGAAATATGAGACAGAATAATTTTGAATACAGACCAACCAATCTTCTAACAAACCCAAGCATGCTTTCAGTGCAGTTATAAGCCACTGCTACAGTACTTTACATAACTGCCTGTTACCATTCATTTTAACCAAATGCTGAAAGTTTGTCCCAACATTCTAACAATTTACAAATGTATATACACATCAGAAATCCAAGTGTATTATTAATCCAAAGTAATACAAAATACTGTTTTATGGAAATGACTGAACAGAGGTGTAAAATCTATTGCACAACCTAAAAGGTCATCAATTGGAAAATCCTGAGCTAATGTGCTATTACCAAACAATTCAGGCACTTTTTTTTTTCTTTTTTATTATTACATTAGCAATAAACTTTCAACATAGAAACCTCTAGGTATAACAACTCAAGTTCCATCTGTAACATCATGCTTGGAGAAAAAGTACTCAATAAATAAGACTCCCTTCAATGACTTCCTTACTTGAGACTCGTATGCACACAGAACTAAAGGTACATAATATGATGTTTTAATTGAATACTGTACTTTAAAAGCAATTATTAAAACTGTAAAAAAGTTCTGCAGCATTCAAAATAAAGTTATTTTTTAATCAAGAAAGTTACAGCATTAGTTCCTTTATCCTTTTTTAAGTCTTGAGAAAGTTGTCAAAAACTGAACAGATGATCCCTTTGCTGTGTTATCTGTTTCAACTTCAGGATCTCAGCTCAGTTCAGGTTTCTGTTGCAATATTTAGATTTCCCTACACAGAGAAAAAAAAGAAAATCATTACTGTCAGTCGTAATAGCAGAAAAACCCTCCCAACCTTCCTAAATGCTGTATGTAAAATGCAAGGTTCTTTCAATTATGGACTCAAACAGCACAACTATAAAGAGCTTACCTTAAAAAATACATATGCATCATTATTACTTCAAATGAAATAAAGTGAAATAAAGATGTTCAGACCTGTTTAACAGATCTTAACAAGTTTTATCATTACAATAGGCAAAATGCTACAATTTCAGGAACAGTTTTAGTTTTTAGGAATTAGCCAACCAGCAAACAGTATGCTGTTAAGAAAATGGTTGTCATACCTATTCTTCAGGGTTTATTTTACTTTAATTCAGACACACTCAAATTCACCAGGTGTAAAAAATCCCATAAAATTCAGAAGTCCCTGATGAATCTCTGATTCAGTATCTAGCAGCCAGCATGTTTTAAGTATGCTCTATAGGTTCCAGACAAGAATCTTAACAGCCAATTACAGAAGAACACTGGAAATAGCTCACAACAACAAATTGTAACATTGCTATATCCATTTTACAATCGGGGGGGGGGGGAGAGGGGGGGAAGGAATATCTTTCTCCTATTTTCCACTAGTTCCAATTCAATTTACCTTCAAAGATAACACTTCTCAGAGCCCACGCAAATAGAAGATATATTTGTCCAAATACTTCAGTAACAAGTGATCTCTTTAGCTTGTTTCAAGCGCTTGGTTTTCTCTCTGATGGTTGGGTGTTTTTTGTTTGTTTGATTTGTTTTTTACAAGTGTGTTTCCTCAAGGGGTGTTGGGGGCTTTTTCTTCTGCCCACTGGGCTGTAAACTTGAGGAATTTTGCAAACAGCCATAAGAACCTGTGCTTTAAGGTGCTTCTGTGCTCCAAGAGCTAAACTCTAATCCAACTACAAATGCTTATTTATTCAAGTGTGTTTACTTGTAGCTGGATGGACACAGAGTTACAAAACAAAAACTCACACAGAGCTGCAAGGGGCTGTGTAGCTCATATAATCCAATTCCCCCATGTCACAAGTAACTTCATACTACTTTGATCAATTCCAATAAAGGATTTAGTATGTTTTAACTACTGATCCTCACAAAAGCTGCAACATTTTATATGGCTCAAAAGTTCTTCTGCAGTTCAAGATTATTGTTGGCCCACACACTCTGCAAATCAAAGCTTAAGCTTATCAAACTATTTTACACAAGACATTATATTGTGCAGGAAATTTTGTTCAGAGCAGCACCCCAGTGAATACTTTAAAGCACATAATTACGGAAACATAACAAAAAAAGGAGAAGCACAAATGTATTAAAAAATTAATATCCTTCTCTTAGATTAAACAGGATAGAATATTTTGCTTCACAAAGGCACAATTTCTGGTCCTGTCAGTAGGAAGAGAAATCAGCTGAGCTTGAGGAAAAAATACTGAAACAGAAAGAATCACAGAATCTCAGAGGGCATCTCTGATTTGCAGTTACACAAAGCAAGTTTCAGCAAGTTTCCATAGAATAAACAGAGAGGAAACAAGACTGCACAGTCAAGTTTGCCAGTGAAGTACAAAGAGCCAATATCCCAGGAAACCCCATCCAAGTCATCCCATGGAGATTTAAAAATCAAAACAGATCTTATGAATATGCATATTTTACAAATGGCTTAGTGAAAAATAAATTAATCCAACTTACCTTTTCTTTCCGCAAAAATCCATCTCTGAATTTATTAGTGGCAAATCCCCTTACACCAACAGAACGTAACCGCTGGTACTTAGCCTGAATATATAAACCCTTCTGCACTAAGCCTGATTTATAATGGGATTGCAAACGGCCATCTGCAAAGTTGCTCTGTAAGGGTGGGGGAAAGGAAGAAAAAAGTGTGCAAAATGAGGGCACCAAAACTCAAACAGTTCATATTTACAGCTATACACACGTAAAACCTCCAGTACTCAATGACAGAAGCATGCATTGCAAGTGCACACCCTCTTCCTTTACATCCATGTATTATTTCTCAGACCACAGGACTCAAAGAACTGGTGTATTGCACTTGCTGTTTAAAACATAGGAAATTATCTTCCTTGTAGGAAAAAAACAAATGCAGTCCATCAACAAAAAACTTTCAGACAACACCTCACTGCCACTACACAATTCAGTGATGCCAAGCCTGCATTGAGTCTGAAGTGTCACACTAACACAAGTCAGTACACATGTTTTTCCTAGAGCTTTAATGTCTGACAGTCTGAGCACACAGGCATTTTCTATGCCTTTGATACCTCATGCTGGAAAACTGCAAACTAACCTAGTGTAGGACTAGGAGCAGAGGCCACAGAGGTATCAGAAGACTTAAAGGTGAAAGGTATTATAATAACACAGAAAGGATATAGCAAGATCAACACTGATCACAGTGGCTAAAGTTTGAAAAAGATTTTCATTCCTAGGCACTCAGATCTCCAATAAATAAGCAGTAAATGTCTTTAGAGTAATAAAAATGTTATTTATCATAATTTTCCATAGTTTTACAACACTGCCATTTTAAGTTTTCCAGCAGCCACTCCAAATTCAAACAATGGGTTTTCATCCAAAACCAGAGAAAGCCTTCAGGCCATATAAATTCTTCTAATCTTTTACCTTTGAAGGGCAGGAGAAAAAATATGTCACAGAAACGGCCCTTCTTGAGCATGACAAAATTCCTTTGGTGAAATGTCTCATTTTGACAAAGCAAGGATCACTTCAAGAAAAATCACATGCTCTGAGACTGCAATAACTTTAGTACCACTTTTTCCACTGTGTTTTCCACTGTGTGGCTGGTGAACAATAAAGAAAGAACTGTACAGAACAGAGGTTTCTTTATGCAAATGCAGAGGTTCTGTTATTTCACAAATCATTTCACCCAGCTACTTTGCAGGAGACAAGTGAGAATCTGGCCCCATCATTCATTCCCCCAGGGTTACTCTGATGGAGAACACTTGCAAATGCCCATTCAATGCCCATCACTTTGCTGGAGAGGATCAGAGTGCAGGCACAAAGAACTTCCTTGCACTAGGCTGTATTACATAGGTATGTGCCTATCACAGGGAACACTGAAGGGCACTTTTAATGCTGGAATAATGCCCTGAACACAGCACTAGAAGTTCCCATTTCCCCATTCCTGCTATGGTTCCCTTGACTTCAGTGACTAGAAAGGAGGCCTTGGTGGTCTGCCACTGCAATTGTATGACAATAAACAAAGGGCTAGAACAAGCAAGGGATGGGGAAAAGGTGAAAGGTATTAAAATTGCCTTATAAACAGCTCAGACATTTCAACTTAAGCATCTATGTGTTCTCTAAGTGGGAAGGACACAGCAGTAATATTAATGTAGAGGAGCATCAGTTACAGACAAAGCTAACAGATTATATATACATTTGGCAAATAGGCACCTCAGTCACACAGCTTATAGCAAAACAAGATAATCTAAAGTTTGTGGAAAACATCAAAACTTTTGGTCTAGAAATAAGAAAAGAGTCTGCTGAAGTGACAATCCAGGTTTACATTAGGACTGTTATAAATAATGCTAATGACAATCCCTAGGAGCCTGAAGCTCTAAAAGAAGGGTATATGAGTAAACATATATGGCTGCACTGTGTGGCAGGGATGGGGTTAATTTTCTTCACAGCAGCATGCATGGTGCTGAGTTTTGGATTTGTGACTAAAACTGCACTGGTAACACACCATTGCTTTGGCTATTGCCCAGCAGTACCTGCACAGCAGCAACATTTTCTCCTCTTTCCTTACTCTGCTGCTCAGCAAGGACACCAGGGTGGGCAAGAAGCAGGGAGGGGACACAGCCAGGACAGGTGGCCCAAGCTGAGCACGGGGATGTCATACACCATATGATCTCCTATGGAACAGAAACTGGGGGAAGGGGGTTTTGGAGGAAGCAGCCATTGCTTGGAGACCAGCTGGGCATCAGTCACCTTGTGACAGATGGTGAGTGACGGCCTTTGCATCACTTTTTTCTTCGCTACTTAAAACTGTCTTCATCTCAACTCATGAGTTCTCTCACTTTTGCTCTCCACATTTTCCATCCCATCCTGCTGGGAGAGGAAGGGAGCTGAGGGGAAGGTGGCAGCAGCTGTGTGGTGCTGTGCTGCTGGCAGGGGTGAACCCACCACAGCCAGTAATACACTGAACTTTTTTTTAAGCAGTGAATGCAGTTTAGTTTTAAAGATCACTTTGCACTTACTTGCTTAAAGGCTGACTTAGTGATTCATGATAAAGGGTCATTACAAAAAAAACCTTTTAAATTTTGTAAGACTTCTCCAGCTCCTTTATTAAGTATTTTAGAACAGCAGTTTTTTCTTTTCCCAAAAACATAGTGCAGACCATATGTTTTTTTTAAATACTCTGAGTAGTCATCACTTTTTGCTTATTAAATTTAAATGCCCCTATCTTACATATCAAGAAAAAATTGTGTGGAGCTTGATTTTTTTGGGAGGTGGGGAGAGGGGAAGGCAAAGAATGGAATTCTATATGGGTTTTTTGGTGAGGTTTTTGTTTCTCTGTATGTTGCTGTTCTTTTAAATAATTAGCCAAGAAAGTCCTAAGTGTAGAAGATAGTCAAGTCACCTCTATTTCATCAACAGCACAGCAAGAAAACTGTTGTGCAAAAGGAATTTAAATGTAAAAAATTAAAGAAATGAAGTCAAATCAACACCACTGTTTCCATGGCAATGATGAAAGTGCTATACACATAAGCAAACTGCAATACAAGTGCATATGCCATTTTCCCTATAAATATTAAAGCATCATGGGACAGATCACTGGGTACTGCAATATTCATCTCTACGTGAGGTGACAACTTAAATGGACACTCTCCTGCTTGTACAACCAGCAGAGCTGCAGAATGATGTAAATGAAAGGAGCATCAACCACCAACACTGCCTCAGGGATCCAGCAGCCAGTGCAAGATTCCTCCATCACCTGGAGGCTGACAATACAGTGGGGACACAGAATAACAGGCTACCATCTTCTTAGGTGTTGAAATAGTTGTGTCAGGCTTTGAACACTTTGAACTTTTTAACTTGGACAAAAACTTTCTCCAGTAGAATCAAGACAGCAGTTTATGTTGGTGTTAGCTCAGCTATCTGACTAAGGCTGGCTGGCAAAGCACACCTAAATTGGAGAAAGTCTTTTCATACAACAGCTTTTATGTTTGGGGTGGGGTGGGGTGGGAGGAAAGAAGGGGAAAAAAACCCCACATCTATACTTCTCCACCTTTCAGTTTCATCCAAAAATGACAGCTAATTACCCATTAAAAGTCTACTTCACTATCTACAAAACAGAAAAGGTGACTATCTAGTCTGTGTGTTACTTTACTCTTAAGAAGTAGAAGATGTTAAAAATGTAGGGGCAATTTCAAGGTAGAAAATTAGTGTAAAGTTGTTTTAGATTTGACTTATACTTTTCTCACATCAACAATTCTAACTGGATTCATACAGAGCATGCCACTGTCAGCAGAAAAGGAAATGTTTTGGTTTTCTGCTGAACCCAGGATACATTTTACAATTAAAAGGCATTAGTTGGTCACTGCTCTACCTGAGAAAGAAGCACAGTTGTCAATCCCTTTACCCTCTTGAGGCTCCAAGAATAAAACCTCACTTCTTTCAATTATTTTAATGCATACCTAGCAGTATGCAGGGTATTCACATGACATTATTTCCCCAGAAATCCCTACATGAATGTGTTAATGAAATAACAGTAATACAGTTTGGAAAGTAACACAACTCATAATGGAAAAAGTTCAGGCTTCTGTCACGTGAAGGAAAAAAGCTCAGCAGCTTGCATTTTGGATAGATGAGTTTTCTAGTCATTGAGCAATTCCCGCATTTCTTATTCTTGACTCTGCATTAACCTATTTATTTCAACTGCCAGCATACAACACTGGACAGCCCTGCTCAATCCACTGCCAGCCCTCTCACCTACTAAAAGCTAAGCCTCCCATTATTCCAACAGAAACAATTAGGCTTTGATGACACTATTTTTCATGGCACTTAATACCTTCAAAAGTCTCTCCTGTTACGAAACTCAACAGGTTCAATCACCATTTTATAAAACAAACACTTTATAAAAGCAGATCTGTACCTTAAAGTGCCTTCTGATGGGTCCTGCATTTTCAAGGTGTCCTCTAATACGTCTGTGGGGGTAAGTGTCACTTGATTTTGAAACATAGTAAGAATTCTAGTAGGAAAAGAGTTATAACTTCATGTTATTATTCAAGAAAAAACATAAATTGTTCAGGTTACACTAGCAAATATTGCAACACATTCAGTCTTGTACTGTTGTGTTGCGGTGTGTTTTAAACTTTCAGGTCCCTTCCCCAGGTGTGCCAATACCCTCTTCCCCTTCCCCCCTCGCCCCCTTGCTGAGTGAGTCCTGTCAATCAGGCTTAACATTCCAACAAGGCATCTGTGTGGTTGGTCAAGTTCAAAGGATGCCCCTCAGGCCTGGGGGTCATTGGCCTGTCTAGCTGTCATTCTCCCCTGAGACCCTGCCCCTCCCACCTGGTTGGTGGCTCACCTGTATCCCCCCCTCCCCCTGCCCCAGCAGCTTAAAAGGTGAATCAGGCCATGTGGCCGCAATTCTGTTGGAGCTGTTCCTAAGATTCAGACCTCTGTAACCATGGAATAAACCTCTGGATATTAAACCCTCCAGCAGAATCCTCTCCTTTTTCTCTTCACCATTGCCTGAAGCTTTCCTCCTGAGGTAAACGGAGTTCCTAACAAGCCTGGACTTGTTTAGTGCCCAGCTGCAGCCACCAGCAAGCTAAAGGTGTCTCTGGGGTGAAGCACCACAGATGCCGCCTTCGGCCTGGCAGCGAGGGTCAGACTGGCCCAGGCACAATCTAACTGGTAATATTGGGATTCATACTGCAATACTGTTTGACACAATGACACTCTTTGAAGGAACAGGAGTAACAGGAGCATTGAGCTGAAGGGCCAGCAGAGTCCTGAGCAGAAGCTAAAGATGATACAGACCATCCTCCTGGAATGCCTTCCTCTGGGAGAGATCTAAGCAGCTGACAACACAATTAAGGTTCTCCATCCCTCCCTCCCTCCCACAACAAATGTATGTATCAAGTAGAGCAGTCAGGGCTTGCATCAGGAACAAGGGTGACAGGATTGGCTCTCTGGAGCTCCTGGTTAGCACAGGGCCATCACCCCTCTGTTTGTTTGCTGTGGAAGGGTGTCTGTGCTACACACAATGTGTAGCACATGGAGGTCCTTAGAAAATGCTGCTTTTAACTCCTTAGTTCAAGGGAGCATTTGAGAATGGCTTGCCTGCCACACAAGCACAATTTCAAAAGCAAGTTACACAGACAGCTAGTATTGAAATTGTTGTGTCAACACACTGAACAGCTGTAATCACACAGCTGTGGTTGCCTAAAACAGAGCACTCCCTCAGCCACTGACCTACCTGCACACTTTGGCTCTTTTACAACTTTCCCTACGACAGCTACTTCTAGAGGATGTCATTCCCATCCATCATTGCATATGATCACCAATATTTACAGAGGCATTGGCATATACTGGCATATATTGAAGTCCTCTATGCAGACAGAACAAACATGCTAATGAACTCCAAGCAATTAAAGAAATTTGTCTATGGTCCATTCTTGAATAATCACAGAAGCATTCCAATGCTGTTGAACTCTCTTAATAGAGGAAATTTCATCAGCTTGAAAAAAATTTTTAAAAGAACCTAAAAAGAGAACTCCCCTGAAATATTTCAAAAATGCTAATATTTAATAATAAATCCAAATGTATACTTTGCTGTTCTCAGAATTTCTGTCCTCTAACCTTTCTGGTAAAACTGCTAATGATGGATTTATTGGAGAGAGAGGGTGGCTATAAATACAATGGAATGATGTTAGAATCCAAGATAACTTTTTAAGTTAGCTTTCTTTTTTCTTTTTTAGACTATGTTATTGCCTACAAGTCAACCATTCAGCTTCTTACAATGCCTTGACAAGAAAGGATTCAGAGAACAAAAAGAGAAGAAGAAAGATTTTATGAAGTGAGATCAAAATGGTTTTTGCAAGAAAAAGATAGGAACTTCCCAGTTCCCTTCTTATTCTAAGAAAATAAAGACACTCCACAAAATCAAATTAACTTTCTACATACAACACAATTAAATCAGGAAGCTCCTAGCTGAAGTACACTCTTCCTTTAAGCTGGGAATCCAGCAAGATGAAAAAAAAATTAGAAAAACTTCCCATTATAGTTCAAAATAAACCTCTAGGAATTAAAATAAAGCTTGCCTTAATTAACTCTGGACACAGCCCTCCCCATCCCCACCTTCCTTAAGACTAAAATACATTCACAGAAATATGAACATTAGAACTACTTGATGCAAAGGTATAGCAAACCATTTTTAGGAAGTTCTTAAACCGGAGCTTTAAAAAAAAAAAAAAAAAAGGAGGAGGAATACACATGATACACATGTACACTTCTGATTTTCTACTTCACTCTTTAGCTAGCCTCCTTTTGTCAGGAGGGGACAAGGCTAAATGGACAAATCTTACAATCAAGCTTACATACACAATTATACCTTTCAGGCCTAAGTTTTTCTCAAGTTTAAGCTCAACCCTCAATTACTGAATATTAACATCACAAACACTATATTTTGATTACTTAACTAAAGTTTTTTATTTTTCTACTTGTCTGCAAACCAGCTTCTGAAAGGCTGACCATTAAGAGCCATTCTGTCTTCAGGATGTCTTGCATTTTTAATACCTAAGCTTTCACACCTACTGTTGTTCCAAAGGAATTACTCCTTACTGCAGTGCAGGACTTCCTAAAAGCTGCAGGTTTGCAGTTCACTATTAAATATGAAAATGCAATCTTCCTGAATCTTCACCACATTTAGAAATAACTCAAGTGTCTTTTTCAAACCAACCTCCTTTTTATTTGTAATTACAGTATTACTGTGGTGAGTTAACCTTGGCTGGATACCAGGTACCCACCAAGCAGCTCCATCATTCCCCTCCTCAGCAGGGCTGGGAGGGAGAAAATAAAATTTTAAAAACCACATGGGTCAAGAAAAGAGAACTAAGTTTCATGGACTCCTGGAACCCTCTCCATAGGGTATTAGTTACAGTGTATAAAGAATGTCAATTTTTGTTAGTCTCCTCCTTATTTTGCATCCATTAAAAAAAAAAAAAGGTTTAGAATTATAATGCACACATTAAAAAAGCTTTTCTGGTCTCATCAGTTCCCCAGGTTAACCATTAGAAACACCTGGAATTGATTACAATTCTTTAGAAAGAACTTTCCACAAGAGACAAATTTTATTTGTATTGGATCTAATGTTATTGTCTTGTCCACTTCAGTATTGAAGTAAACTGCAGAATGATAGCCTAAAGTATAATTGTCCAAAACTAGGTTTCATAAATGCAATATTCAAGAGATGTGACAATGCATTGTTTAACATTTCAGCCCCAGGAACATTTTTCAGATAATTCTTGTTATTTCTATAATTTGCTCCTCATTTTTATTTAAAATAAGTGCTTTTCAGAACTTTTATCATAATGAAGAGAAAAGAAACACTGTTTCAGTAACAATACCACCCACACAAGATTCAGGCCTTCCCTTTGTACCAGTGACAACCAGAATGCAGGAAAGTATTCTTTTTTCTGAAACTACTTAACATTAGCTCAGATTATCTGCACAATAACAAGGCCTACTATTTTATAATTTAGGTAATTACACCATTATGTGGAAGAAATGTGATATTAGACACAAACTTCTTTTATGAAAAAAAAAGGAGTGGTATCAAAGTGGTTTTAGTTCAGATGTACTAATCTCTGCTTCAAAAATACCTGAGGAAGGGCTCTTGCACTAGAACTGTGAAATTATGAGTAGTTTCATTGTTGAGTACAGACAGAAAATAAAAAAGCCTCACTCAAAATTTAAAAGGGCAAGACATCACAGATTGTTAAATTTACATCAGCATAGACAATGAAGCAAAATATTCATTATACATCAACAATGCAGGAGCTACTATTTCTACATTTAGGCTTACCAGATGAGGTCTCCCAATAAATTTCCTGAAAGGTGGCTTAATAAACCTCATAGGCTTTTGGAAACCATCAACTTGAGATGTCTGTAACTTTGAAAGACTGCAGCTTTGCTGGTTCCTGATGTGTGAGAGAGAGAGTGAGAACAATTAACAGCATATCAACACCATGTATTTTAAACTAGCTTATTCTAGTATCTGTATCACAAATGCAAAATGACAGCTTATAAGTAAATTTTCCTAGGACAATCCAACAAACCCCTAGTCCCAGCTCAAACTGCACAGAATTCCACGGCCATGTGTATTCCCTCACCGACGGCAGAGAGCAGGGACGCCCCCGGCCCAGCCGTGCCGCGGTCACTGCTGCCCTCCGGCGGCGGCAGCGCTCCCTGCGGCCTCCGCCCAGGCTGCACCGAACGCGCCCTCCCACACATTCCCCATCCCACAGCAGCGCTAGATAAACACCCACATCCTCCAGTTTCATCCTCAGCAAGCAGCTGATTCTGCCTATGGGCTTTTGCTTGCTTGTTTTAAATGGTTTTGTTGTCTCTATTTTTTTTACCAAGATTATTGCAAATACAGATGTGTCCACAGACTTCTAAATGAAGTATTTACCACAAAAAGTAACCACCAGAAGTCAGAATTTGTATTTCACAAAAGACACAGGCACAGTTTTCATAGCTCCAAAACAAGCTAAGGAAAAAAACGGCAGCACACTTGATAAGCTCAGAGGCACTGCCAGTATCTCCTGTGAGCTATGAAAGCCTCTCAGCCTCAGGAAAATTCTATATATCACTCATGCCATTACTGCCCTCAGCCTGGAACCCCTGACAACAAACTCCAGGACATCCATACTTGGCAGGGAAATTTACACTCCTCAGAAAAGATAAGCAGGAGAGTAACTGAGGAAGTGTGTTGGGGGAAATGAAGCAAGTCCAGGGATTTTTTCCTCCACTTGTTAACCTTAACATTTTTGATTCAAGAATCCCAAATTCAAGAAATGTCTTCTACAGCTTCTTAAGTCTGTTTTTCCAAATGTGTGTATTGCCATTAGTTGCTATTATAGACTGCACTTAAAATGAACAAAGAATAGCACTCGAAGAAAAATCTGCACAAGAAAGTATGACTGCTGTGTGGATACATTTTATTACACTCTGGAAATTCAATAATCAACATTTCTATTAACAGTCCCTCTCTAATCAACCAACCTCACAACATCAAAAGTGAAACAGGATGACTGAGGTTAGCAAACACCTTTGGGGCAAAAACATTTAACAAACCTGCTGGAGGAATCCATAGGACTAAAACGCTATTCCAAAAATCTAAGTTTTCAAATTCTCCAAGAATGAGAAAAATTCCAATTATTTGCTGATAGTCCACATTTTATTACCAAATCAGTAGGGCAACAAAACAATATATTCATCCTAGAACACTTTTATAGAACTGCAAAATACCATGAGAATGTTGTTACATGGCACATTGAGGAGTTTAAAGATCTCAAAATTTTTCAAACTAACTTTGTCCTCTCTCCTCATTCAGTGCTACAGTTTGTGCTTGCTTTTCATTTTCACCCACTGCAGTTTAACCTCTTTCAAGGTAACACCTCATTACAGAGTAGTTTGCAATCTATTGGATTCAATAGTTCAATAGTCAGCTGGATTTCAGCCCCAGTCAAACTTATAAGGCCTAACTGGAAAAGAATCACCACAAATGTGAATGTAACTGTGCAAGGGCCCTAAAATGAACAAATAAGGGAACTATAAGCTTGGGCCAACAAGATTATTTGCTCATTACCTTGGAGTTACACCATCTACATGAAACACTCTCTCATCTTCATTCTTCAATCTCTCTTTTCTTCTCCTTTCTATATCATACCGTAGATCATTTGGATCTTCTAACACTCTTACAATGTTCTAGTTAAAAGGAAGGGTTGAAGCCAAGTTAGCTGCTAAGAACTCAACACCAACCTGCTTCTGTCCTTCAGGGGCAGCACCCTGTGCATAACCTGTTAACAGAGTTCAGCTATCTGCACAAAGGACAGGTTCACAGCAACCCAAGGATCCAAAGCCTAAAGCAATAAAAAGTGGTCCTAAGCAATTTATCCTTCCTTGCACCATCTGCCTTTTTACAAGTTTCCAAACAACAGTGCACACAGCACTGCAATTCTGCATGGAGTTGCCAAGGCAGAAATACTCATTTAAGTTTCAGTAAATCTTAAGAAGTTCTACTATCCTTAATCAAGGAGAATCTCCATGTACCTGTACCACAGAAAAGAAACGGTATCTATATCAGAGCAAGCAGCGCTTTAAAGGGGAAGATAGAAAATCTTATGAGCCCAGATGAAAGCATGAGATAAGATAGCATTCTGAGGAATTATGTGGATTTTCAGTCATTGTAACATTAGGGTAGAAGAAACGTTAAGGCTTTTTTTAACTCAGAGGAAAACCAAGAACCACACATCAGTCAGGGACTCAGTATTTACATTATTTAAAAGCAGACAGGAGTTCAAGCAGCAGGAATAATCACACTGCAGCTACTCAGGAGAACACATCTGCATTTACTGCTCAGTGAACACAGTACCACATACTGTGGTATCTGTAAATATGTTCAGATGTGATTTTTTCAAAACACCCAGAACTACTGCTGGCCTTCACTGCATGTAGAAATTATATCCCAACAGCAAGGGGAAAAC
This sequence comes from Zonotrichia leucophrys gambelii, assembly GCF_028769735.1. NCBI lineage: Eukaryota > Metazoa > Chordata > Aves > Passeriformes > Passerellidae > Zonotrichia > Zonotrichia leucophrys. Next base: position 16,049,006 of record NC_088169.1, on the reverse strand, counting down.
ATTGCTTACATGTATAATGTATCTATAATAGCAACTTACTGCTTGCCAAAAAAGTTAAGCAATCAAGGTACCTGGTGGGACTCAGGTGGCACGGTTCGTTTGTTCTGAAGTTCTGCTAGAGACATGTCAATCCTCCTGGAACACAAAAATACTGCATAAAAACAAATGCCATCACTGTAAAAGCAAAAGCATTCTTGACCAGGCTACAGAATGTGTTAAAGATACAGGCAGGTAAAAATAATTAATAAAAACTTCACACTGTGTAAAGTCTACTGAAGATTAATTACCTTAATGCAAATAAATTAAGACCAAAAGTTCAACAACTACCTGTGAATTTCTGGATCCAGATGCGTTTTCACTTCTTTTGTATTTGCACTTGATTTATCCTGAATTTTTGAGAACCGTTCGTGCAGAGTTATGTCAGAAGATGCAAAATAATTTGCTGTGAAGAGATATTAAATACAAGAATGTTATTTGTAGTATTTGAAATGCACAGTGGGAAAATCTATCTTTTAGAAAATTAACACTTAAGGATACCATGACAACTCTATTGAAATGAAATTTCAAACTATTTCCACTTGCAGTTTAATATTCACAAATGAAAGATTAGGCCAGCCCAACTAAGACACCCTTATTTGATAAGATTAAACTCAATTGTCAGCTCTACCATGGTAGTACTCAAACTACTTGAATCTATATATAAAGATATACAGATTCAACACTGAGCATGATGCAGCTGCCTAAACACTAATCTGAAAATTTAAAGGAACTATACATAACTAGAGAGCTGCAGTTACAGCAAAGCTCCCTTATTCCTGTCATGTTTTCTAAACAAGCAGGTTACTCTCCCATACTAGCATCAAATCATTTTGATCTTTAATCTCCACAATAATGCCTCAGTTATGGCCTGAGACCTTCCTGCAGCCATCCTCCACCCAACTACTTTAAATCCTCAACCCACATTTTCCTTAAATACAAAAGGAAGACAAAATACAAACAAAGCCAATGGCAAACACCTGAGATTTACAGGGACCTCACATCTAAACCACCAGCTTTGGATTTAGTAAACTACATTTGTAATGTGTATATATATATATGTATATATATATAGCTGTAACATATACATAAACATACATATACTTCAAATACTACAGCCACCTTTAACTTGATGAATAATTGTGATTATTTCCTGAGTAAATTCTTTTGAAGGGTCGTTTTCAATGTTTTGTTTTACAGATGCCATGTGCTCAAACACTGGATGAAAATTTTCTTTTTTTCTGCCAACAGCAACCAGATCATGGGACATCTGTCTCTCTGTAGTGTGACTAGATGCAGTCCTAGAATAAAAAAAATGTAAGGTTTATTTTAAAGCAAATATCTAAATCTGAAAACTTGAAATAGACAAGTAGAATAAAACAAATTAAGAAGTTCATTTTGTGAATAAATGGATTAAAAGCAAAAATCTCATTTTGTACCTTTTTTTAATTAAAAAACTAGTAAGGCCATAGGGAAGAAAATCTATCATAAAATAGGAAGAGATAATTTCACTCTCAGGAATCTTTCTTTCCGTGAAGTATGCAATAGAAAATTTGTGACTTTTAAATTTAATTCAACTAGATTATCAAATCTAGATAAAAATTAAGCTCTTGACAGACATCTTTAGAATAATTCTGAAATGCAGTTATGCCTGTGTCTTGTTTAGAAGGAACTACCAGGCAATTTTCAAGAACAGTTCAGAGATAAGAAAAAAAGTCTCAGATCTTTAGGAACTGAATCATCACTTGAGCCTAGGGAAACAGCAGTGAAACTGCTTCAGGAGCAGTGTGTGAAAGAACGTGCTTGCCATCTTTTTGTAAATTTTTACTCATTCTAAGTAAGTTTACACACCAAATGGTTGCACTGCTGCTCAAAGATTATTTTGACAAGAAAGCCAACACCTCAACAACCATACTGTTCCTGCTGCAAGGAAAATGCCTGTCATTCTAAAATATAAATTAAAGACTCTAAGAGCTCAGATAAAAGATTTTAGGATGAGGACTTTTAATTGTTCATTCTGCAAAGTGATTATGTGCCTGGCCACACTGTATTAGAAGCATACAATACTAGAATTCCATACAAAAATTGTATCAGAAATAGCCTCTAGCAGATGACAGAAATAATCTATTTTTCCCCAGCAAACTGGGAATAAACACATGCAAGAAGGAATCCAAGCAACCTCAGGTTTATCTACCTGCTCCCCAGGTTTATAAAGAAACTATTATTCTCAGCTGAGTCATTTTAAGTCAGGTGTTTCTTAAATACCTAAAGTAATATGAATATTCCAAGCCATCAGCTTCTGTAAAATTAATGTTCTTATCTTGCAAAAATAAAATATTTAGCACTTTTGGCTGCAGAAGCAAACCATCCATGCATTAAATTAGCTGTAATCAATGCAGAGGTTTCTTTGGTCTGCAAACAACTACCATGTCCATTGTGCATGACCTTCAAAAACAGCAGCAAGAGTCTCCTAGACAGAGGAATCATCCTATGGGCTTGCAACAAAACCCAACAATTGTCCTTACATTATCATTCAGGAAGTCAAATCCTCATTCTAGCCCAACTGTGGGCAACGGGCATTACTCCACTTCCCTTTCCTCAGTCTTTAGTATTAGCTCCTTATAGGCAGTAACTTGTCTTTGTAACTCTCCATTGTTTTGTATATTTTTTAAATAGTGCAAAGAGAAGAAAATTAATATAGATATTTCATTTGGAACAAGAGGCAAAATCCCTTTAAAATGAAGGCTGATCATTTTGGAAAGAAAGGTAATCTCTTCCAAAAGCCATTACTACCAATATAAGATATTCTGGCCTGCAACAGCATGACAACAAGCCAGAAAACCCTGCAAGAACCTATCAAAACCAAGCTGCTTACTCTCTACTGTATATTTATCATCTAAAAATTTATACTACTGTCACTTTTTCTTCCATTGCAGCCATCACTGGAAATGCTAAACGCAAACACAAATATTACACAGAAGGCATTTGTAAGCAGACTCTACTGCTTTTCAGTTCTGATGCCTCAACAGGTAGTCACTTTGTTATAACAATAAATGACAACCCATTTTTTGCAGTTTTACTGAACTTGAAATCTTGAACATCTGAATATGTGCTTGAGATTTCTGTATTTACAGGTTAGCTGATTTTTAGAAAAAAGAAGGGAAGACAGTTAAAAAAAATACTGTTGTATTTCAGATGAAAGCACAGGACTACATTTATCTGCATTTGGGTTTTGGTCTTTTAAGGGTTTTGCTTTTAAATAAAAATAACACGCTGACGTATCATAATCAACTTCCAACTACAGGTTTGTATCAGGCATATCTACTCTTTCCACTTCCTACATCTCCATAAAATGTTGGTTTTTGTTGGTTGGTTGTATTTGTTTATTTTAGTAGAGGTTTAATAATTAACTTGCCCAGACAGGAAAGTTACCATTTTAGAAGAAACAAAACTAAAAAGGTACAATCATAGTTTGTCCTTGCTTGTCCTTGTCCTAAAGAAACCATGCTTCCCTCCAATATTCATAAACTGTAAAGAGACAGGAAGAAAGCAGAGGTGAAAGAAAACCAATACCTGTACTTGGTCACCATTTTCTTCATATCCACTTTGACTGTGAGATGTTCTCTCATACAGTTGGCCTCTGACACTTTCACATCTGAAACAGTATGACTTGCATCACGCTGGCTATTGGAGGAATCTACGTTTTTCCTCAATTCCCCATCTTTCCTCACTCTTTCATTCAGTTTGTTTTTACAAGACCTCAGCTCAACATCTGTTTTGGAAGAGTTAACACAAGCATTGCAGCCCTTCTTTGAACTGCATTTAACAGGTTCCTCAACATGCCGTTCTTCAGTCCGCCTGGCTCTGCCCCCAGGGCAGTACTCCAGCTCCTTGCTGTTCCGGGCACCCTTGGAAGAGCCGTACTTCTGCTCTTCCTGCTTCACGTACTTGGGAGCTCTGTCTGCCGCAAAAGGCTTCTCCCCGTCGGGCTGCCGGCGCCGCTTGTGGCTGTACTCGTAGGCTAGCTTTGGGACAGGCCCCCCCAGGTGCTCCCTCTCGGCCGAGCGCTGCGACTGCGCGCCCGGGTACCTCTGCTCCTCCTTTTCCTGGCAGGGTGCAAAAGAACGTTCTTGCTTCCACTTGGAATTTCTCGCTACATCTCCAGCGTCATACCTCTCCATTTCCTTAGCCCTTTTAGACGCGTGCCCATATTCTCTGTAATCGTGATCTTCAGGATACCTGTGTTGACATAAAGCAATTTACACTTGCACTAGAGAAGAAAGCGAGAACTTATATGTGCAGAATGTTGGACAGCAGAATGCGTGGCCAGTTAACCCATAATCCCTCGCGCCAAGGTACAGATGTGCAGGGGCTCTTAAGAGGGAAATATTATCCTTTCATACTCTAGCCAGCAATACGATTTACTTAAAAGACAAATACTTCACTACTACCAGTCGCCCATAATTAAACTACAAAGTGGCCAACGTGTTTCAAGGTGGATATCTTCAACTATAATGAAAACAGACTTTCACTTGAGGCTTTACACCACAATACCCAGGGTTTAATTATTTTATTCCTATACCTCTTCTGTAAAGAGCTCCTTGCCGTAAATTCATCAGAAACTCTTCTGGGTGACTGACCATACTTCTCTTCATGTAACCTCTGGTGCCTCAAGTCATCTTCATGCCATTTTCTTTCAAGTTTGCATGAAGCCCCTAACGGTCTATGAAATGGTTTCATTCCTTTTTCATTTCCACTGACTTTGTAGTGATCAAACATGTATCTGTCCTCCATTTTGTGCTGGTAAAACGGACGATCGTGCTCTTTGTAAGGTACTTCCGAGTATTTTGGTGGTAACTGGCATCTCCTATTGCTTTCAGTCCTTTCAGATGAATGTGTTCTGTAGGGCTTATGACTGTAAGCATCTTCCATGGGAATTCTTTTCAAGTTTGGTGAAGGTGACCTACGTTCATATATTCTCTGGTGGTTATTTCCATGAGGTGCAAACCTGGAATTGCTTTGTCCATACTTTTCATCTTCTGTTCTCCAAGGCATAGACTTTTTTGGGTCCTTACGAAAGCTTTTATATTCACAGTCATAATTAACATGAGCATGTCTTTGCCTATGGTGCTCTGGAGTCCTAAAAGCTGGAGATAAGGACCTAAAGCAAAAATAAAATCCACTTTGAGTAGTTCCATAAAATGAAATCAATTTCTTAATGAGAACATCTACTTCCTAAGGAATTAGAGTTCAGTACATAATTTTAATCAGCTTGTAAAAATATTAACACCAAGATATCGAAGTGGCATTTTTCTGGCTGAGTACCAGGCTTACTTTTACTCTGTTGAAAGTTTTCATAGTAAAAATACACACTTGAAATTGCAGCAAGTCAATCATTTTTGTCTCTTCCAAGTGTTTTAAATAAAAAACTAAAAATAATTTCATATACATGAAGTTTCCACTACATTGAGAACAACTGTTACACATATTTTTGCACTTCTCAAGCGTTCCTTATCTTTCTTTTTCAGCGCAAAGAGAAAAAAGGGAAGGAAAAAAAAGTGTATAAAGAAATTTAAAAGGGGAGGAAAATGCTTTTTCACATTTTCTTTGCATGCCATAACAACCTTCGAAAGTGAAGACTGAAACATTACAAAATGTATTTAAATTGTCATACAGGTAGGCTTTTTCCTGAATAAAAAAACAAGTTTGAGAAAGATGCTTTGGCCTTTTGGATAATTGTATGTACATGTTCACACATGTATACACACACTCTTCCACACTCACTGCAGCTTTTGCAATTAAAGATTCAATTGCATCACTCAGCTCTGCATTTTCACCTACAGTTACAAAAACGAGGGCAACCTGTTAGGAATTGTTAGCCAAAATCTCCTTAAAATAAAGAAAAAACAGCACAGGCCACTAACGACAACCAGAAATAATCACAGACGTAACAGTCCTGCTTATATTCAAGTATTCACTGCACACTCTTTACACACTGTTTAATAAAAAACATCAAAAACCAAGTTGAAATAAGCTGTTTCCTTTGAGCACATATTGCAAGTGAAGAGTTTGGAAGAACTATTTTCTCCATTTCTGCAAATGAGTTCAAACTCAGAACCACAGATGTTCCTAAAGCCATAATGGCTGATTTCCAACAGCACCTACACTGTGGCTGCCATCCCACATTAGTGTGGTTAGGGCTTGCATCTTAATGAGAGTTGGGGCTGCCCTTACTCAAATGACATTCACAACTATCAATCTAGTGTGGACATAGGTAGGATTTCCCTTCTTAAAAACAAAAGAAACAAGTTAAGAGCCCTACACATTTTTCTGAGTTATCCAAACTCCCTTGGTCTTGGTCATCACAACTGAAGTCTGTTTTGAAGAGATACCCAAAACCAGCAGTAATTTCACAGTCTCAAAAGCTTGCAATTGCATTCTACCCTCCTGATTTTAGCACCTCAAATTTGTACTGCAAGTCTTAAAAATGAGGCAGGTAACTCCCAGCATGAAGTAAGCTGGATGTTATCCTGGTGACAAACGTCAGAGACACGCGCTACCAGGCTGATGTCCAAGGAGAAGGGCAATGACTCCCACATTTCCACATGCTTTCACTCTCTGTTATGCTGCAAGGCATGGCTAACTGTGCTAAGGATCAGTTTACAAATCAGCCCCAAACTTCAGAAAGTCCGAGGTGTTTGAACCAGAAAACTTTAAAAAAAAGAAAAAAAACCCTGATTTTTAACAGTTCCTCCCTGTAGGCCAAGAAGCAAAACAAAAGCGAGTTACAGACATTCAGTGCACAAGGTGGTGCTAGAGAAAAAATGACCCTAACTAGTTTGGAGCTTGGATTTTGTGCTCAAGGTAGTTGTAAATCCCAGAATACCGAAGGTTAAAAGGTTCTTAGACTGCAAAAACTGAGCATTTCCAGCTTAAGAGAAATTGTAATAAAATCACAAGTTGGGAAAAAAATTACAGGTGTTCAGCTGTACAACAAACCAGAGATTTCAAAACACACTTTACAAATTGCAATTCTGCATGCCATTTTCTTTCTTTAATGCAAGTTTTAGGTCCTAATTACAAATCCTTACATAGAGCTACATTTCAGAACACAAGCTGTAGATATTTACCTTGGTTTCCATCGTGGTGATCTTGATCTAGATCTTGTCATCTTCTCTCATGTGTTTATCAGTTTCTTGAAGCTGTAAAAATTATATAATTTACTATTCTAATTACAAATTACATCAGGAAGTTTTTTTAACAAGTGTAGTACTAGAAGCTTCAAAGTTAGGGTGAGGTATATTTTTAGGATGTTTTACATCAAAGGCAAACCTCTAATACCAATTTTAAGCAAGCAACTTTTCTCTAGTTGCTGATCTTAAAACGCAGTATATTTTCTTTACAAAGATTTAAATATTTGATCATTGTTCTATTTTTCTCTCCATTTTTTAATGCTATTAATGTCTATTCAGCCTGCTGTTAAATGCTAATAAGCTCACAAGCAAGCTGCAGCAATGAAAAATACATTAGTATGTGTTGAATGCTGTAGATGATAGAGGGGACAAACAAACAAAGCTTTAAAAATAAAGTTTATAACGGAAAAGGTTTTTGCATCAAGTTATATCCTGAGCTTCATACATACTGAACTTCAAATTTGTCATATCCATCAAAATTTGTACATGACTACAGACTTCTTGTAAACTTCAACTATTCCATCAAATCTTAACTGCTAGGTTATCACATACTCCATCCAAAACAAACCAGGTACAAAAAAAAAAATCACTTTTTTTCATTGTTGTACTTCACCTGTTAATAACCTACTAATTTGACACACACCAAATAATGGATGCACTATGACAAAGTGCTGCTCCTGACAACCCTTCTCATAAAAGCTACGAAAGAATGAAAACAAAACCCCTAGGAACTTCATAAAAAAGTGATGAAAGTATATACAAACTCACCAGTAACGGACTGGTGAACAGGAATTAAATGACTGCTCATTATTTAGCAAAGACAAAGGATTAAAGCAGAATTAAATTACTGGGTAACTGGTTAAAAACTGAAGTTTGGAAAACATAACCATGCCTACAGATTTAGTTACCACAAAATGCTTTAAAGGCCAGAAATACAGATGCAAAAACAGATCTATCAACAGCTCTAAAGTTAATGAACAACCAACCATTTGAAACTGAAAGAATGCACCCAGGTCAATGCCAATCTATATATGCTATGGTATTTTCTGTAGCTTTTTGTACAAACACTCAGGGAGACAGAGAACTAGTCTGAGCTAGCAAAGTATGGCATTTCTGACACTCCCAGTGCTCAAATAATTCCTTTAACTAAATCTTTTGCCTAATGAACTGAAACTGAAAAGGGAGAAAAACATGCAAGCTTTAAGGCACTACCTGAAGTAGTGAGCACCCACACGCCTGACCCAGCGCCTCACACCCCTCAGTCACACCGGTTGCTCAAACAAAGTATCACTCCTTGCTGTACCTGACTTTTTGGTATGATTACCTCATGGCTGAAACAGTAGGATCTTAAGAGAAGAACATACAGCATACTTCTGCTGCCTACCCGACAGGCAGGCATTAGACAAGCCACCTCCTAAACTAGTAACTGCTCATTAAGCTAACTAGAAATTTATTTGCAAGATGTAGCAATAGCTTAGTTCTGAAGAAAAACCTGTATAACTTATTTTTCTGCTCCAAAATAAATCTTTTCATGTAACAAACCACAAGGTTATAATTGTTGCAAGAGTGAAGCAAAAAGAATCCAACTGCAAAGTACCCCAAGGATAAGATAAAGCATTTGCTCTCTGAACTCTCAAATATGAAGTTATCACTGCCTCTTATAGCCTAAAGATATACCTGAGGACTGCACAGCATGATTAACTTCAGGCCCTTTGCTTACTTGAAGTCATACTAGTCGAAGTTAGATATGATGCTCCAATGCCACTATTCATTATTTTTCAAAGAAAAGCAATATTGTGATCTATATTCCTATATTTCACCCATGAAAATACATCTTACAACAGTATTTCAGAAACAACAACAAAAAAAACACCACCAAAAAAACAAAAAAAAAAAAAAAAAAAAAAACCAAAACAAAAAAAAAAAAAAAAAAAAAAAAACAAAAAAAAAAACAAAAAAAAAAACCTCACACCACAGTCCCTGGGTAACATATTCCAAATGTGGTACATGTCCAACAAGCTTCAAAGATTCACTACTACCATCTCTTCTGGTAAATTTTAGAAGAGACAGTGTTTTTACATGCCAATCGAATTCTTTCTTCCTACCTTCCCTTCAGTTCTGAACTTTATTCTTAATTTTCAAATGGGTATGTAAACACCAAAAAGACAAAAGTACCATTAAACTCCACCCAACTATCTGTACAGAATTTGATCTGCCAGACTGATAAGCTAGAAACTGGGCACACAGAACGACCAATTCCTTATTCTTTCTGAGACTGGCTAAACAATCATACCTAAAAGCGTGAGAAAGACTGTGACAGCACATCCTAGATCTTGCCTTAGGATAAGGAGGACTGCTGTAATTTCCAATGATGACATTGCTTTTGTTTAGTGGAAAGAAGTGCTCATCTCATGCACCTCCTAAAAATGACCCACGCAGTAGGATTTCCTCACAGAGCACACACCATATGAAGGCAGCAGTCGCTCCCCTGCAACAAGACTCCCAGGGTAACACCAGAATTGCAAATCAACCTATACAGAATTTGTAAACATTGCTAAATCCAGGTTTAAGTCACCTTTTTATGGTTCCATAAAAAGTAAGTTTTTTGTAGGATGGTATCAGGTAAGCCTGTCTGTAGCAGAATTACTTGGCTCAAGTGAAGGCCCTACAGTTTGCAAGTGAGGCATCCAGGTGCTTCTGAAAACAGAGGTCATGATGGAGCAGAGGTGCCAGGACCTGGCTGCTCTGGGCCCTGAATTTCTCCAAGATGTTCTGCTGTACTTTGGGAGCCACTGTCACTATGAAAACATGAAGTGTTGGAATGCATGAAATAGAAGCCTCTCTGAATCGCTCAGAGAGAGAAAGGAATGCAGGGATTGAATTGGTACCTTTAGAGAAACTGAAATATATTAAGCCACACAGACATGAAGTAGGAGTGCAAGTTTTAGTTTTAAGTAAGTAGAAGTATATCTTAAGTGCCTTAAGAGACTGTGTTAGCTAGTAGAAAGCCCTAAAGCCTAGTTTAAAGTTCAGTAGTGATACCTTTCAAAGATTAACTTAGCTCCAGACATAATGAAAACATAGCAGAACGTTGCTTACATTTCTAGACAGAACAGATAGAACTACATACATAGATTTTGTGTAAGAAATGACATTATTTTCACACATTAGAATTAAGCTCAGATAGCTGTAGGAAAAATGTTTTAGAAGCGTGTTTTTACCTCACTGGATGATTTATGAATAAAATCCCTCTGTATTGGGGTGCAAAAAAAGGTGTGGTAGCAGCTCCTGCTGCCTCTGCTCAGAACATCGGGACTCTATGCCAGAACGCTTTTAGCACAGACTTAAACACTCTGAACTCTTTGCCTTCGAGGCTGATGCATTCATGCAATAAACAACTTTACAACAAGCAACAACTGCCCCAGTCTCTTTAAAGACCTAAAACCCACACATAACTCGACAATGAAGAACTATTTTTTTAACTAAGCAGCATTATTAGGTTCAGAGTGCTGCTTGTGTTTGTTAGTTACAATAAGTGACTCATTGGAAGAGTTATCAGTAACTATGCTTAGATAGTTTTTAAATATTAATGGGACTCTCACCTTTTATTTTCTTTCCCTTGACTTTTGGAACTGGACTCAGACAACTTCCCTCTTGGGAGAAATGGCCTCAAGCCTGCTACCAGCTCTCCTTTAATTCCACCCTTGGGATATTAGTGTTTTGACAAGTACAAAAGTCTTTAACAAACCTGAAAGGAGTATCTTCAGACAAGTAAATCAAAAATGACCAGAAATTGTATGGATGTGCTAACTTGAACATATGTTCTTCCAGAAAGGCTGTAGATTTTTCACAACTAGCACTCCTGAACAGAACAATCTTCTATCTCTTTACTTTCTCCAGCATGAAACAAGAAATCACAAATGACTGCAATCATCTAGCTGCACAGAAGGGAACTGGAGCTCTTTCTAATGCAAAGAGCCCCAAATGAGCAAGCCCCAAACAGCCAAAATTCTGCAGGTAAGAGCACAGACTGAGTAGAAGCAGTTAACTCTGCTGGAGCAGACTATAAATGTGTGTTTTACATGACTTTCTGGGGCCTTCCATCATCACATGGAACAGATAATGGAAGAAACCTCATTCAGGACACACAAAGGGCAAACCAATACTAATAGTGCTCATCACCAGGGAGCTGCTCCTTAATGCCTTTCACCTACAGTAAAGGAAATGTCCTCCCCCACCCCTTCTGGAGGGATTGCCTGATCACCACCACGAACCTTTCAGAGGAGAGAGGGACAAGCAGGTCTCATAGGCTGGGTGACAAGAAGACTGACACTGACACTTGCTGTAAAAACTACCCACACCATTCTCTCTCTCACTTCACCCAAAAAAGATAAGAAGAAGCTCCAAGCTTTTCACTGACTGCCTTCTAGGTGGGGATCAATCAGAAGCTGCAAGAGACACACCGAAGTCTGTAGTGCTGCAGTGTCTGTCAAGAAAGAAAATCCAGGAATTGAGACTCTCAATATCAGGACAATCATGTATTTGACAGAAATACAATCAAATTAAAAGCTCAGCTACAATCCAGACTTCAAGTTGGGGTTTTTGCTGGGTTTTTTTAGGTCTGCAATACAGAAAGTAATTTACACCATCTTTAAATGAAAAGCATAGAATTGGTAACTTCTCCACTGTGTAGGTTATAAGAGTTGATTCAAAGGCTGTCCCATGCAGTGTCCACTCCACCCACTATCCAAGCAGAACACAAGCCTGGCACGTTCTTGCCCATTCATCTTTGAGGCAAATCTTATCACCTCCAACACCAAATCCTCAGGAAAAAGTGTAAGAGCAGAGAAACATCTCCCAGCAAACCAGTCTCAATATTTCTGAACCTGCAACAGGATTCCTGTAGTCAATGCTTCTGAGACAGGCTTCAGTGCCATCCCCTGTTAGCTCTGCCAGGACATGGAGGTGACTCCCAGCTCAAGGCACACCACCTCAGGAAGGACATGTGTAACAGCTTTGAAAGCTATGAGCTAAAAAAGCCAAGTCAAGTTTAAGTCAAGGGCACACACCCAGCTGACACAAATGAAACTTGGCTGAGGGATTTCTAAACCATTCCCTCTTTTAGAAAACAGCAGGTAACAGATCAATGCAATGATCAAATGACTGAGAGCCAAATTTCCTTCCTCAATTATCTCATAGGTCTCTGGTATTCAACAATGACTCTTTATGATTACAGATCCCTTCCCCTGGGCTTTTATCACTCTTGGAGCACCTTCCACCTCTCCATGGATATGCTTTGAATCTCCACAACATTTTGTGACAAGTCTGAGGTGACTGCAGTCTCACAGCCTAAATCCTCACCACCAACATCATGAGGGAGATAATCCTTTATATCCCCCCTCCACTTCTCATACCATGCTATATTTAAGAAATTTCCAGATCACAGCACCTCCCCAGGCAGCTGTGGCAGGGCAGCAATGGCAAGAGGCAGCACCACACTCCTGCTGAATGAGCCACCCCTCAAGCTGAGCAGCTCTGATGCTCCAGTTTCTCTGATGAGAGACTGGGCCTTCACAGCAGCAGAAGCTGCTTCAACCTACCAAAACCACATCCACTGTGGCTTCAAAAGCTGTCCTCCTGCTCAGCTTTATCCTTCTTCTTCAGCACAAGCTGGGAAGGCAGGCTTTACACAGATGTATCCCAATGTCAAGGACTGTAACAGACAGCCAGGGAGGTAACTGTGCCAGGCAGGGGCAGCATGTGGGGATTGCTCTCCTCTGCTTGCTACACAAATAGAGATTAAAAAAAAAATTATTGTTCCCCCTTACACTAACAGCAGGATGAAGACTTATTACAGAAAGTACAGGCCTAGCTCAAGCACACAGAATTTCTTAGTGGACCACCCAATAAATTTTAAGGAATTGCTTAAAACACATAGAAAGTATTCCCTCATGCCTACATATTTGAGCAAATGAATTAAAATAACTGAGTAGGTCTACAGAGCATATAACTTTTCAGTGAGTTCTCATTTAAAATCGACCCATTTAATTTCACTAATTAGCAGGCAATACCTCACCTTTGCAAAAGAACAGATTAGAATGCCAACTTGGAAAGACTGAGCAGGATAAATCCCTATCACATAATAAATAAGGTATTTCACTCTCAAACTACTTTTTTTACCTAAAGAAAACCCAACCCATAAATATATTAGTGAGCCATTTCTATAACATGTTGAATTGGAGGCCTTTAACACCTGTTCAGCACAGAACTTCACAGCACCATACCCAGCCACATCTACTGACCAGTTTCTAAGGGGACACCAGAGGTATGTTAAATCTGCTTGTGTCAGTCTTAGAGACAGACCTTAACAACTTCCTGCCTCCTGAAAGCTCTCCAAAACAAACCATGATGGAAACCTCTGCGTTTCACCTTGGTGTCACAAACTACCAGAAAACCAAAACAAGACCCTTCTCTATCAGTATCAGTGGTGCTGCAGAGCAGCATTGCCAGGAGGCTGGGAAGCCCAGGCTGCCTTCCCCAGGCACACCACAGAAATGCATCTTTGCTGGAAGGCTCAGGCATGCTTCCTTCCTTCCCAGACAGCAAGCACCTGCTGCCACCCGAGAGGAAAAGCAAAGCTAACAGTGTGCAGCCACATCCTCACCAGCTTCCCTGCAACACCAACCCAGCCTAGGTTACCTCCTGAGAGGTGAACACCCACAAGCCAAGACTGCACCAGAATCAAGCCCATCTTGTCCCAGCACAGGCACATGGAGACTTGGTTTGATGACTCTTACAAAAGCAGTGGCAGAAATACCAGTTCTTTTGCTGAAGGCAGATGTGGAGGAGTGCACGGACACTCAAGATAAACCACTGTCTATCAGGATAACAGGGTGTGTCACTGAAGGAAGTTAATTAATTTCAGTTCACCTCATCAACACCAATATTAAAAAAAAAAAGGCAAAAAAATCGAAAAAATCCTCAAAGGGAAAGAGTCATCTGTGCCCTCTGCCCAGCCCTGTGCCAGGCTGCCACAACACAACATCCTTCACCAAAGCTCCTTCCATGCCTTTTGCATATTTCTTCCCCTCCCTTCCTGGCATCCTCTTCCCTGTTCTTCCTCCAGCCATCCACACCCAGCAAGACTTTCACAGAAGATTCACTTTTCCTTGAGGTCCACAAACACACAATTTAAGCAGGTAATTAAAATCTACCAGCAATTTGAGCAGCCTTTGTTTTAAACCCTTATAACTGAGGAATCTGAACTATATTTATGAGGACTTGAGGCATTTAAGAATGGCAGTAGAAATGAGATGTTGCTGTCCTAGGTGGAGCTGAGCCAAGTGAGGAGACTGCTATCACCAACTCCTCACCAGACATTACCGCCCACTCAGATGTGTATGAAAAAATTGTGCATAAGCAACTAAATTACTTAAAGAAGTCTCAAAACCCCTCAGATTTGTTCAAATTGGCATCAATTCACCTTGCTGTGGCTTGAATCAATCTAGAAAATACATTAGAAAATACAAACACATACTGAAACTGAGCTATGACTGTTACACAAAATCTGTACCACTCTAAGTTTTTATAAAGACTTTAACTGGTGTGATTCTGCGTGTGACAGATAAATTACTGGAAACGGGGACTGTTGGTATTTATGCATTGCTCACCTCTAAGGAGTCCTTAGAGTACCAGTGAGCAGCGAGCTCAGCTCTGCGGTGCCGCTGGCCCAGAGGGCTCAGAGCAACACGGCTGTTCTGGAACAGTCACGACTCGGGGCCACGGCCACAGCCCCGCGGCCACTCGGGTGTGTGCCCCTGCGCCTCCCAAAGCCCCTGACGGCCCCCGAGCCCCGCACCATGGCACACAGGCTGCGTACAGACAGACAGACAGGCACACACGCGGGGCGAGGCGGCTCCGGGTGCCGCTGCTCCGGCTACCCCGCCCTCAGCAGACCCAGGATGGTGCAGCACAGTCCCCGCCGAGCTCCCGGCCCCGCAGCTCCGCTGCCACCGGCCAGCAGCGCCCGGGCCAGCGCGGGGAGCGAGGGCGGCAACTACCACTCACCTCCCCCGGGCCGGGCTGGGCCGGGCCGACCGCCGGCCCTCGGTGGGCGCGGCGGAGGGCGACGGAGCCCCGAGCACCCCGGCCCGCTCCGTCCCGGGCGCAGGCGGCGCTGACGGGGACAATGACCGCGGCAGCCCCGGCTCCCCCTGCCCGCGGCACCGCCCCCGCCCCCTCTCCGGGCCTTACCAGGCCCCGCCGCGGCCGCGGTGCCGCCACCGGCCCAGCACTCACCGCCTGCGGCGCCGCTCCCGCCGCTCCTCCGGCCGCCGCCGCTCCGCCCCGAGCAGGTGCCCGGCGAGCCGGCGGGGCGGGTCCCGGCGGCCGCGCCGGCCGCGGCTGCTCCGCACGGGCGCGGCGGAGAGAAAGGGCGGGCGGGGGGCGGCCCGGAAGGGGAGGGGCGGCGGGGCCGGGCGGGGGCGGCTCCGGCACCGCCCACTGACCGCCTCTCTCACACCGGGGCCCCTTGCCCCGAGCCACGCCGTGCTGCGCGGGATGGGATCTGGGCCGCAGGGTCCCGGCCGCGGTGGAGCAGAGGACGGGGTGCACTGACCCTTTCCGGGTGTTGACTCCTGGGCAGCCCCTCGCCTGGAATGCCCTGTGGGAAGCAGAGCCCGTGTGTGACACTGGCAGCCAGGAGGGTCAGCCGGGTCCTGGGGCACGTCAGGGACAGCATGGGCAGCCGGGAGAGGGAGGATCTGTCCTGCTCTGCTCTGCAGAGGCGGCCTCACCTCGAGCGCTGGGGGCACTTTTGGGCGCCGTAGTATTAGAAAGATACAAAGCCATTAGAGAGTGTCCAGAGGAGGCCTACGAAGATGCCAAAGGGTCTAGAGGAGAAACTAAGAAGTGGCTAAAGGCACTTGGCTTATTCAGCCTAGGGGAAACCTCGTGGTTTACAGCTTCCTCATGAGGGGAAGTGGAAGGGCAGCCATTGATCTCTCTGAGGTGACCAGTGTGGCAGGACCTGAGGGAATGGCCTGAAGCTGTGTCAGGAGAGGGTTAGGTTGGATATCAGAAAAAGGTTCTTCACCCAGAGGGTGGCTGGGCACTGGAACAGGCTCCCCAGGGAAATGGCCACAGCACCAAGCCTGACAGAGTTCAAGAAGCCCAGGCACATGAGAGGTTGTTGGGGCTGGCCCGTGCAGGGCTCAGAGTTACACTCAATTCTTCTGGGTCCCTTCTCACTGCCCCTTGGGCCCAAGCAGCAGCTGGCAGCTCCTGTGCAGGGCCAGCGATGGCCAGAGCGGGGCAGGCCCCAAGGACCTGGGTTTCCTGGGCAGGTATCACTGGTCTTGGCTGCACTGTAGTGGATCAGGCAGGAAAGTCTGGACTAAAGCCTCTCCGAGGCCAGACAGGTCTGCCCCTGCAGCTGCACCCACTGTGGTGCTGCTCTGAGCCCGCAGGTAAGGCAGCCATGGCTCCCTTGTCCCAGGCTGCTGTGAGGGTCGAGGCACCTGGCAAGGTGTCAGGTAGTGCTCTCCAAGACTTCTTGCAAGTTCCTGGAATTCCCATCAGAACATGCACTAGAGGATGGCAGCACTCTCCTTGCCTGGGATTGAATCAGTCCCAGTGGTGTGAAGGCTCTTTAGGCTGCTGGGATGCATTAATTGCCTTGATTGCCAGTCCTGATAGCCAGCAGGCCCAACAGGTTTGGTGTCAGTTTTTCCTTCATGAGCTATAAACAACAGAATGACACAGTGAACATACTGTAACCCTTTCAAAACAAAGTATCTGCTTCTGGCTGGAAACCACTAGGAAATAAATTTATAGATCACACAAAACCAAGGAGACACTGATGCTATCTAGATTGGATTGGTGTCTGAGGCTGTTGGTCAAGGATCTTGAATACTACTTTGGTGTATTGCCAGATCAACTCATTAATATAAATTTGATTCAGCACAGATGCAGGCACACAATTTTGTTTTAGACCAAGCATGGTTTTGATGTTGGTTTTGTATTTTTACAGTGGCTAAAGGAAGCCTAGATACCTGATACAGTATCATTACAACTGCAAAGGCAGGTGATATCTGATCTGGTGTAAAGCTTACCAAGTTAACCTTGTCAACATTTTTTTAAACAATTTAATTTAAGCCAAATAAAGAACCAGACTCATCACTCTCTGTTACGCAGTCTTGATATTTTTGATCCAGCTGAGAGCCACAGTGTTGCATTTAACTCTGTCATCAAGCCATGGCCCAAACAAGGTGAAGTTATATTCACTGAATAGAGAGTGGAGAGAAAGGGTTGCTTGCTTTTGGCCCCCCTCAAAGGGATGGTCTCAGTTTCCTTATGTTCTGACAACCAGTGTGAGCTGCCAACTTTGGCTGTCCTTTGGACTTTTGGCTGCTGACATCTTCCTGTCCTCCTTTTATAGGACTGGTCTTTCAGCAGTGCATTATCTTCAGTTTTCTGTCTTCTCAAGCCTGGAGGCTGCAGGTGGGACTGAGGGATCCCTTGTCACAGCTATCAGTCCATTTGCTGTCTTTGTCTGCAGGATCCTGCTTGGTTCTCTGTGGACTCAAACACAAGGAATCCCACACTATTTCTGCATCCACCAAAACACTTTGAAATTCTCATATAAAATTATAAGATTATTTTAAAAATTCAGCTGTAGCATTTTCCCAATTAAAATGGACTGCAGAAGATTTACTGACCCATAGGGCACAGAATTACAGTGACAAGCTGCACCAAGCAACACTTGCTTCCTCTTTGCCATGCTGGAATTTTTGTTAACAGAAGTTCAGGATGAGAATTGGTTCTGTGAGCTTTAAATGGACAAAGTGAGACGGAAGCAGAGAGATGCCATTGATCTGCACTTTGCCAAAAAACCTGCTCCAGCCTGGGTGCCATACAAACATATTGCCATATGTGGCACTGTGTGGGATAATCCCTGTATAGGCAGCCACCCTTTCATTAGCAAGGTTCAGAAAGTTGAACTAACAGTAGATAAGATTTGGGTTTATTCCCTGTTTCAGCTGGTGTAATGGTTTGCCTAACCTCTGCATGTAGGGGGCTACCTCTGCACTGAGACAAAACAAAGCAGATTTGAAACTAAAACTGAGCTCTCAGTACAGACACACAGCCTCTGTGTGCATAGGGTAAACTTCTACATGACATTAAATAAATTACCAAATTTCATTATCAACCTATTTATTTGATGTTGCCTCAGATGGTCTTGATCCAACTCACATGTATGGATAGCAGGATGGATACTATCCTGATGGATAGTAAGCACACAAGGATCTCTGTGGTTAGGACCGTGTAGTCTAAGTGAAAAACAACTTACACATACTTTACAAGTTAAATTAATATTTAAATCAGTGTCTATTAGTAGCTCCACAGCATCATTATTCTTCACCTCTAAATTGGGAAGGCCATTCTATTGCACAAGACTTGGCAATTACTGCTTATTAAGACTAATTATTTTAATCTATTTCCATGTTTTATTTCTAATTAAGTATCATTAGAATAGAGAATCACTTTCATATTCCTTTAATGCTTAATTTAGTAAACATTCCCTTTGGAAAGAGCACAACTGTGGTTTGCATGCTAAATACTTGGAAATGATGAATGGAAGTTACCTAAAATTCAAAAGCAAGAACTAGCCCTTGACAGCAGACAGATTTTATGGATCTGTTCTTTCAAGGAGGCATTTAATTTTCCACATAAAATGTTACTCTTGACACTGACCTTTGCTGAACCATATTATGCTAATAAAAAAAAAAAAAATAAAACATCTCCTTGATTGCTGACAAGGTCAGGCACAGAAGCAGGCAGGGAACAAGGAAAGTGCTCCCCAGGCTGTGCTGGGAGCATCACCTGGACTTTCCTGCAGTGCCAGGGCTGACCACCACAGCAGCTGCTGCTGAACACCTCTCTCCATTGAGGTGCACCAGATAAATGACATTAAAATCTTGTTGTGGAGTGGTTTGGCTTGGTTGTCATACACAATTCATTTTGGTGTCTACAGACAGAGCCTGCAGATGGTGACAGTTAAAAGGGAAGAAGCATCTTGGAACAGTGAGAGAGGGTCTGGTGGAATCAACACTCACACAATGATTTTGATCCACCATCAAGAACTGCTGTCCAAGGTTAAGTCATGGTTTTACCAAGCAACTTCTCGTAATACCTAAAGGGAAATGTTTTCTTTTGTACTTCACTACCTTGTTATGCCTCCTGATTAGGTTTGCATGGCTTCATTAACTTGGATCTCTGCTTTTGAAGGAGTTTCACGTTCATGCTTTCTTCTTCTGCCTCTCATCCATTCCTACCCCTAGTGCAATCAGGACTTTTTTATCAAAATGCTTTCACCAAACCACAAAGTGTGTCTCCTGTTATGAAATGAGAGTGAGCTGCCTAATTCTTTGCAGACATACTGGGCATTTGCTTCGTCTAATGGTAGTAATAAAAAAAATATTTCTATCATTCAGTGGAACAAAATTAGCTAAACCTCTAAGTTCCCAGCACAGGGGCATCAGCTCTTTCTCTTCATTTATAAAAAAATAGACACTGGAGTTTAAGTCAATTCCTGAGGTTATTTGTCAAAGGAACTTCAAATCTGTAATACCTTATGCAGACAGGACAAGAATATGTTCCAGAATGAAGCAGTAACCCCCAAATTCAGTCATAAGAACTTTAACAGTTTTCTGTGGAACTGTGACACTTTTTCCAGTCTACGCTCCAAGCAACAGATAATGACTTCCTCCTTCATTGAGGAAATACATCCTACATTTTTTAGCCTGGAAATTGAAGGAAAGCTGGAAAGTAATTGTTTAATTAAAACCTGAAGGAATGTGAGAGGATGACTAACTGCATGACTTGGCTCTGATAGCATCACTGAATTACCCTTCAAAGACAGCCTCCAGCAAGCCTGGGCTCTCATGACATAATAAAGGCAGCGTTTTATTTACAAGGTTATCGTGGCTTTCCTGTAACAACACAGGAAAATGTGCCATTGCTGCTGGGCATCCAGCCCGTGTGAACTTGGTAGGGTGTTGGCAAAATACCAGTGAAAACAATCTCAGTGTATGGACTAATCCCAATGTGAGACATAAATGCAGTTAGAGGACTTTAAAAACAAAGGCTTTGAGCTTATCCAGGAGACCAAAGCAGATGAATTTGAGGAGGAAGGCAGAGGTGCAAAAAGGCTGCAATTCTTTCCTTGTGCTAGACCCAGGTCCTGGAAAAATGACAGAAGAAAAAATTGCAGTAAAACAGCAGGTGGAAGTTTGACTGAGGAGAGAGAAAATTTTAAAATGTCCAGCTTGAGACAACATTGTGTGCATGACTGATACTGATTTGCCTTAGGAATTTTAATAGTAATTATGTGGAAATAAATATGTGTGAAGTGTCCTAGCATTCTTCAGTGACTGTGACCTTCACCCATTCATCAGCTCATTTATTTGCTATATCCACCAGCAGTTTCACTTGCTACAGGACACCTGCCCTAAAGCCCAGCACTGAACATTGGCATAAATTAACCTTGTAAAACTCTAGGTTAGAAATACAAACATTGCTTGCCAGAACAGAAGAACTTCTGACCCAGTCTTCAGCTGGGGAAGTTTTAGCCACGTCTAACCAGGACTGTACCTGTTGCCCATGCCAGCAGGCTTTCAGTGCTGGCCCTGACACACTACTGCACACAATCAGTCTTTGAAAGACTCCTTGGACTTCTGTTTCTCTGCCAGCTGTGGTGGGGCAGTCTTTGTCCAGGAACTGAGAGAACAAACCTATTTCAGCAGGCAATGGCCAGATTTTGTATTTGTTTGAATTTCTATATTTAAACTGATAAGAGGTTTAAGAAAAAAAAAAAAAGAGTGAAAATTATTCCTGGTTGAGATTTCACACCAGGAAAATTAGAAGTTACTCCATAGAATTTAGTGTTATTACCCCCCTCAGCTTAGCATATTTAAGGTGCTAAAAATGATATTTCAGACAATGCTGCCATCTGTATTTTAAAAGAGAGGTTACTCTGAAAAGGGATGTGAGTGCATGTTAATATGGGGTTACATGTATTGCCCTGATCCTGCTTACCGTGCTGCTTACTGAATTTGGTGAGAGGAACTATTATTTCTAGGAAAAAAAAATACATACTGACAGAGTAATTTCCCAGATTCTGAACCTCTCTTACACACATTAATTTTTTTCTTCAGTTATGCAATTTTATGTCCGTGGTTTCATTATTGTACAATATCAATCACCTACAATTGCATGGACTTCCAGTTGTTCTTGTGGGCACAGCAAGATCTAAAGTGATATGCAAAGCTGCTGGTTTAAGCTATTAATGTAACTATTTTAAAAACTTATTCTTAGAGAAAGGACTTCCTAGAGCACACAGTTCATTGCTTGCTGCTCCCTCTATTCCTTGGATCTCTCCTGCATCATAGTTGTTTTTTCTCTGGAAATCATTAAGGCTTGATTATAGCAAGGATACACATCTATCTTGGTAAAGCTCCCAAGTGAACATGACACACTATCTTCCAGAGCCTCTATTTTGAATCCTGAAAATTGCAGGCCTCAGGTAATCATCAAATCTTCTAGATTAAAAACATTACTAATCTCAGTCTTGAATAATCAAAATGCTATAAAAACATACACAAGCTGCAGAGCAAACAAGGCTGCTGGGAAGAAAACAAGTATCTAAAATTCTGGTGATCAAGAAACCATTTTCTTATACTTTAGGTAATTGTTTTAAAAGCTTAAATATAATGTCTCTTAGAGTTTCTGCCTGCAGTTTTAAGGACTTTTCCACTTCACATGCTTCAACAGACATGTCAAATTGGAGTGAACAGCATCACCTACTCTTCAGCTGTAGGACATCATCAGGATATGATAAATGATTGATGGGATAAAAAAGTGGAGGAGAAATGAACATTCTGGCTCACTGTGTTCTGGACTGGCATTATTGCACTAACAGCATCTGAATATTTTAAGTTTTCTGTTATTTTTAAGTGTATGCATTCTGGAGAGAATGAATTAAAATCCTGCTTTCCTGAAAATTAAAAAGAAAATCCAGAGAAAATTGCATTCAGTCATAATGTAAAATATATTTTCCATACTTTAGCATAGTGGCTCAGCAGAAATAATACACTTTTCAGAATTTAATATTGATACTGAATATCAACATCCCCAATGTCAGATAATTGACATTAGCCCTTTGGGTCTCTGTGCACCCATGAACAGTGGCAGCATAGGTGAACCACCACTCTTCACTTTGGTTTTGGAGACAACCAAACAACATTATCCTGAAATGAAACCAAATGAACAACACTATCCTGAAATGAAACCAAACGAATTTTTCAGTTTCCACCTTCCTCCTGAATAGGGAGGGAGAAGGCAGAAGTCCCACAGGTCACTAAATCAGGAAAAGGAACAGCATATATCATCACTGATTTATTTGTGCCACTTACAGGACAGTCTCTCTCTTGTGCAGGACACAGGCCAGGCTTAGAGAAAACAAGATATAAACTTCAGAGTCTAGATTTCAGCTCTTGAATATTGAACTACCTACATTTTAATACAGTTTAAACCTTAATGAGAAGGATGTCCTCTTCCTAGTGTTTCCAGGCTGCTGTGCAGCACTGGAGCCCAGTTATCCTGGGATCTCAGGCTTCTCCAAACAGCATGATCAATGCTGAAAGCCATTGTGCCACCTTGGGCATAGAAGAGCTGCAGTGCCACAGTGGCAGTGCCTGGAACAGGAGTGGGTTGGTGGCAGGGACACCTGAGCTGTAGGTGCTGTCAAGGGTCTGAGGTGGGGTGGGAAGCAGGGCAAGGTGCTGCTCTCGTTATGCCAGGGGGGAGATCCCCACCCTGCCAGCCACAGTAGCAATCTGGGCTATTTCTGCAGCTTCCTGCACACATCTCATTTGTACAATTAAAGGAGAGAGGATGATGCCCACTGCTTCTTGCTGTTCATCACCAGATGAAAATACAGCCTTTGGGTCCAGATCCACCCCTCACTGATGCAATTTTATTTTGAAATTAACTCCCTAGGGAGACAAGAGGTCTGCTCAGAGCCTTCACTGTGGTCCAAGGCAAGCTCTGGGTGCCATTTCCCTGGGCAACACCATGTAAAACCTAATGTAGAACCTAATCAGAAAGCTACTGTGATGCCCAGTTACTCCACAGGTGTTATTTACCTTTTAGAAACTTACTAACAGTTATATAAAATAACTGCAGAAAAGCTCTATCAAGGACTTGTGTGAATCACTTCTGATCCTTCGCTGCAGTTGCAAAACCACGGACAAATTCAAAGTAAAGCTTATTGCAGAGTCTTGGCTCACAGCAGCAAACACTGGGATGGTGCTGCTATGAAGAAGTTACATCAGTAAAGGCAAAAAGAAGCAATTTAACCCCTCAGCTGAGACTACCTACTCCAGATATTCAGCCAAATTTGAAAAGTTACATTTGAAAGAGAATATAAAGGTTAATATGCAATTTCTTCACAAATACTCATCTTGTTTCCTTCAATCTTGGTAAATAATATAGTGGAAAAATAACATGAATGTTTCAGGAGTCAATACAAATGAAAGGAACTGTCACCATGGAAAGTATTAATATCCTTAATCATAAAATCAGGCTGTCTCATTTGCAATTTTGACTGAAGTGATGGCTTAAAAAAATATATTAAAAAAATCTCCTCAGCATTTCACTAGAGAACTATCAGCAGCTCCAGGCTGGTTGCTTTCTAAGCAGCAGTGTGTGCACATAGCCTGAAGTTCAGCATTTATGTCATGGGCACTCTTAGAGAACAGCCCTTGCACACTAAACAGAAGTGTCTACTTACCACAGCTCTCATGTTTTCTTTTGCTTATTTTGTTTGCCAGAGAGCAGATGCTGGGGCTGCAAACTGGCCCTATATTGTCACCAGCCCTCTGGATGGCACAATTGGGAGTCCTGACCTTGAGGCTCTTTGGCCACCAGCCTGCACTTGTCCAGTGTATTGGCACCTCAGAAAGCAAATGGATATATGGCAATGGGAACAGTGGTGAAATATTCTGAGATTTTGCCAACTGCTCCTTTCTTCAGTTCTATACTCTCCTTCAGAAAACACCTCAGAACAAATTAACATACATGTATTTTTAAATCAGTCATATTGTTGTGGGGAAAAAAAAAGTGCTAAGAAACAAGTCAGATTCATAAATGAAAATGTATTTCACCTTTATACATGCTATACAGGTCATGCAAATACAGAAATCTACAGGTTATACAATGACACCATAATAAAATATAATATGACATTTGTCAAACACAGTGTATTACAGCAAAACAAACTGTTTCTGTTTGTTTATTATTTAGGAAATAGATGAAGGACTAATTTGGAAGACACAGTACCATGCTACAGCTTACTGCACAGTCAAAAGAAAGTATTTCTTGAAGTACACTAACATAAATAGAGCTGGGTTGTTGTAGGTATGATTTTTTTAGGCATTGCACATCATGTCACTGGTTACTTTCCCACTGCTGACTTTTAAGAGCACAAGAATGGTGCTACAACTGAGGTCAATCTATGCTGTGAACTCTTACATGTGGAAAAAAAAGGAAAAAAAGCCAAACACCCCCTCCCCACCCCAAGTTTTCACATTTTTGGTGTTAGTGTCCAAAGAGAGTTGTATTTATAATTTATTCTTATAAGGGACTGGACAAAATATCCTCAAAGCAGCACCTAATCTAGCAAAAACGTTCACCAAGAGAAATAAAGTTGACACTGTGCAGCACATGACGTCCTGACCTTGCGCATCGTGGTGTGGACTGTTCCACACAGATGTTTACAGAACGTCAAGGGCGCCCAGTGTTCCCAGCGCGCATTTTGCCCTTTGTGTTTCTGACACTCACATATTGTTTTGCTGCTGACCAAATCCCATTTTGTTGAGCCTACAGGAAGACAAAATACTTCTCAGTGTGATAGAAAGCCTGCTGGTATCAATCAAGTGTCTGCATATTCAAAGGTTAATGTGTCACCCTCCTGATCACTCATTCGGATCTACTACAGCTACACTACACACATATTCAGGGGTTATACTTGGCATTTGGCATACTTTGCTTACAAGTGCTACACAAATATGATTTCAAACACAGTTGATAGTTGCTCCCAGACTAATTAATATTAACTGGTAAGTGCCACTAGTGACTAAAAGTGTCAACATAATCATAAAGGGATAGCTCCCATACTCCACAGTCAATAAGAAGGCTCTTTTGATTCCAGCAGCTATATGTTTTTCAAGCCTCTTCAGCTACAGTTTTGAATTACACACCTCATAAAAGTTGCCATTAACTCCTTTTAAAGACAAAAAAAGATAGGCACAAAACTAAAGTACAGTATATTATTTTGTTTCAATGCACTGTGGGCAAACCTCTCATTATTTACACGAAAAAGATGTCTAAATGGAAATAGATGAAGGACATGATCAAGCTTAGGAAAGAATTATTTAAAAATAAAATGCACAGGTAAAAATCACAGTGAAGTGTTGAGATGAATTTTAAATTAAAGAAGGTATAAGTGCTTTATTAGCAGCTAAAGCTCAAATTCTAATGCACACTGTCTTCCCTGAAACATCAAGGCTCTAGATCATTGGTTTCTACCAAAAGCAGCCAGTTATTCAACATACTCCCTGGGAAGACAAGTTATATTCAGCTCTGATTATTTGAAATCCAGTGTTCAAGGACTGCAGAAGCTTTTTCAAGTGACAAGCTCATATTTTACTGCCAGTAGCATCACAGGGATATATATCCTCCAGAAATTGTTATCTCTGTCAATCAAAAAGAGAGAGAAGACTATCAGGTCAGCTACACAAGTTAGATGACCTCAGTTTTGCTATTTAGAGAATATACTCTTCCAAAAACCCTGACTATAGCTTTGTACTTTGAAACTGTCACTGAAGCCTACTATGGATTTTTACTATGCTGGCTTTTCAGGGTGTGTGATTCTACACTGCAAGTTTTACAGCAGCAAAGAGAAAGCAGCAGCGATAACTACTATGGCCTAGACTGGCCCCACTTTTAACTGTTTTCTTCATGCAAATAGGCTCCAAAGATATGCAGGAAAAGTATGGTATTAATGAAGAAATTCTGGATGCCTAAAGGAAATGTTTCCATTTACCAGATACTTGTGGTTGCTATGATACAGTCAGTTTGCATATGATGCCAATCTACAGGCAGCTGCAAATCTCAAAAATTATGTTGAATTTTAATACCTAGGAGAACAGCTTTCTTTCTTTCTTTCTTTCCCCACACTGCCATGTGTGGGGAGAGATATTCTGGGGAACTAGGAAGTAATCACAGCAATTTATCATAAGATGTTTATCACAATACTGTACCTGTATCAGTTCTGCTGAAAAGCAAGGCTGTCAACAGATAGAATTAAGTGTATTTTCTTGTCCTGGGCTGTTAAATCCCTCAATCAAGTTTTTATTACAGTCATCTAGGCTAAGGGTATCACTGGACATCTTGGAGTAGGTAGCTTGGCCTGTGAAATCCAAGAGGTCTTCAAGAGCCTTGGCATTACTTGTCCCATTTTGGTCCAAAGAAACACCTGGCATGAGTTCATTCATGGGTGAATATTCAGGGATAGAGATAAGTTCTTCTTTTGAAACCGGGCTATGCAA
Organism: Zonotrichia leucophrys gambelii; assembly: GCF_028769735.1. Lineage (NCBI taxonomy): Eukaryota > Metazoa > Chordata > Aves > Passeriformes > Passerellidae > Zonotrichia > Zonotrichia leucophrys. The sequence goes on along the minus strand of NC_088169.1, from coordinate 16,022,107 downwards.
AAGATAAAGGAAGAAAGACACAGAATAAGAGGTCTATAACTTTTCATTAAGCAAAAATCAAGTTAAACCTCTGACTGTTCAGAAACTACCATGCATCTTAGGGCAGCTGCAGCAAGATTTTACCTAGAGAATGTCCTAATTTAAAAAAAATATATATTGCCCTGTAGTGCATTTTAGTTTGGAGAAGAGAAAGCAGAGGAAGGCTTTCACAGACATTTCTTAAACTATGATGTGGTGGTGGATGAGTTGAGAGCAAAACTATCATACATGAAATCCTACAACACAAAATGTCAGGGGTGTCCAATGCCACCAGTAAGAAACTGGGTTTAAAAGGGATCAAAGAACAAAATCTACCAGTGAGACTGTACTGTACAGACTGCTTCCAGGTGAGGTCCTAGACACAAAGAGCTGCTAAAAAAAAAGAGTTGGATAAACTCATGGGCAACATGTCAACCAGTGGCCACTTAAAAGGCCAAGGCAGACTTGTGCCCTCAATATCCCTAAGGCATTGGGATCACACTTCAGTGATCTTGGACTGCAGGAAGTGCTAGGCTTATGTGCTCTCCCTCACTAGTTTTCTTATTGATACTCTCTGAAACCAAATATTGGGCTGCACAGTCTTCTGGCTGGTCCCAGCAGGGCATTTCCTATATATTAATGCATATTTGCTGGAAATACAATTTGCTGGAGACAGTATAAGAGGTTCAACTGGCTTACTGATTAATGAAGAACAGCATTAAAATTCCGTGTTTAAAATTCAGATCTAGCTTTGACTTAGCAGCCTTAAATTAACTGCCTATATATATGTGTGTAAATAAAAAAACTTCAAATTAAAAATCCTTCATTTTTGCATGTCCTTCCATCAAAATGTGAGAGTATTTAAAATCAAAAAGTGATTTACTGGTTTTCATACATTTCTACTTGTTAAGTACTTAAAATTCTAAATCCATTATTTTCTTTATTCTGTTTGTATGGAGGCAGAAATGCTAATGAATCACAGCTATGCAGCCAAATTAAAAAACAGTGACATCAGAACAGTATCTACAGTAGCTGCTTTCACAAAAGTGTCTGAAAGGTTTGGGCAAACTTGCATGGAATCCATAAGTAAGGACTGTGGAAGGATTTCAGAGTTCCCTGTCCCAAATATGTGAGAGTGAGATGAGGTTTTGGCTCTTGTGCCAAACACGCAGGAGAATCCTGGCAGGAGCAGAACACAGCCAGTGCACACCCAGCTGCCACCATGGGGGGAGGTGAGAAGCAAGGTAGTAAAGTATTAACAAACAAAACCCAAAATCCTTTGTCTCACATGAATCCCACAACCCTACAGGTAGATGCAGTGTGTACCTCACATCCATGGACTGAACCTCATCTGTTGAATCTTCCATGCTGTTAGATTTCCCATCAACAGCTTCCAGCTGAATAAGTCCTGAAACTGACTTCAGTCCATTAGCAACCACATCTTGGGAAGGGATTACAGAAGCAGCACTTTCTAAGCTTTTATTTTTCAGGCAGGTTGCCAATCCATTGATCTCTGTAAAAAAAAGTTAGAATTATGACAGTAGAAACTTTGTTATTTAAATAGTTTTAAGTTACAGACTGAGTAGAAAGGAAGAGTGACAATGCAGTAGACTCAGTTTAATCCATGACACATCATACTGTACTGTCATTCCTTTATTCCACTCCAAAAACTGCTCTTTATGCTACATCTTTTAGATTTGAGGAAACAGGAAGAGAATGTTCTATCTTTTATGTCATGTAGTAAAAACCTTAGCCTGGAGAAGTAAACAAAATATAGATAATGTCAGACATATTTTATTTAATAATCCTTTAAATGCATATGGGGTTTTTTTACGAAGTGAAATTAAATGCAAGATTTAGAGTCATATTATAAAAAGCTTGGTTGTGTGCAAAACTTTTCTACCTACAAAATTTGAAGGTAGGTTGCAGCAATAAAACCAAAAACCAACACTGGCAGACTAGAACTCTTCATTTACAAAAAATGCTACATAAGGTACTAAAATGGAGGAGAAACTTTATTCTGGTTTTGCTTAAGTGGCAAAGCAAAGCTGTCTCCAGTTTCTAACATTTGTCACTGATGCAAATGCAGCTGTTCTTTTTGAGATGAAAGCAAAAAACTTATGATAATACACAGTGCTCTGCCTCAGATCAAAAAAAAAAAAATCTGAAGAAATTCAACTGGGAAAATAGGTCAGAAAAACATGGCAATTTTTACCTGGCTGGTTGAGAACAAGGGCCTTTGGTTGCTTTTCCACATTCAAAGTTGATGGGATCTCCAGTTTTGGCTCTTCCTTCTGAAATGAAGTAATGACTCAGCTGTATTAGAGGGAGGACTGTAACCTTTATAGAACCAATTGGACTCAAAACTTGTGAGATTGCTCAGGGCCACAGGGTGACAAAGACCAGCAACAGCAAAACAGGACTTTTTTCCCCTTTTTAGTTAGGCATAGCATTTTTTCAAAATTAAAAAAGAAAACATTCTCTGAAAGTAACTGAACAGTTTCCTAATTAGATTATGTGGTTATCACATATCCTCTGAACAGAGAGAGACACTGCTCTCCCAGGATATTCCTGGGAAGCTGTGAGAAAGTTCAGAGAAAGAATTAAAACAATTATCTCAATCTCTGCAGCTGGCAGGCAATCTGTGTTTCTCAAAGATGTTTACAAGAAGGAGTTGTTCCTTCTTGATCAACAGGTGAGAGAAGATTCCAATCAGGTGTTAGGTCCACCACTATAAGTTTTCTATAAGAACTGTGAATTTCTAATAATAAAGTGCTTTTTGATGCCCTCTGATGATGGAGTCTCTGTATCACCTTTGCCTGTCCCTGATACCCCTTTGGTGATAGATTAGAAATGAAAATCTGACAGTCACTCCTTAGCTGGACACAACTGCCTTCTCTTCACTCCCACATTGCTGACAGGGTAACAGAGAGCTCAGTAACGAAATCACTGCCTGGTACAAAGCAGGAAGACACATCAACAGCAGCAAACATTACAGCTCCAACATGCAGGAATGAGCTGCTGCCCCTTGCAAGGTAGTGAGGGGGACAATTATCCTACCTGCAAAGGCTGCATAAAAGCTGTGTCTCTGTAGCAGTGGCTGTGACACAGCAACAGTCATTCTGTTTGAAATGCATCTAAAATTTGGGTCTGGAGTGTACACTTAGTACACTAAGTGTGCTAGACTAGATTTACTAACACTCCCCTAGAATTTCATTTCCACATACGATAATAAACCAAAAAACATTTACTACTACTACACATACAATAATAAACCAAAAAACATTTACTATACTACACATATGATAATAAAACAAAAAACACTTAGTAAATCTAGTCTAGTACACTAGATAGTAGTAACATGGAACTACCCTAGAATTTGATTTCCACATATGATAATAAAACAAAAAAATGTGCAACCACATCCTGTTTCATACCTTTATTTCTGGGGTTTCACTCTTCCTTGTTCTCTTCATAATTTCATCTATTCTCTATAAATCAAAATAAATTTCAGGATGAGATGGCAGACAGAATATGTAACACAAGACACAGGGGAAAAAAAAAGACAAAGAACCTTTTCTTTACTGTCAGGCCATCCTCTCTGCCTGTCTTGAAAAAGGGAGAATATGAAAAATAAAGAAAATAAAAGAGATAAAACATCTTGCAGCTGGCTTTAACCTATCAGATCTTAAAGAACATGGCTTTCTCAGCAGGTGCACTTTAGAAACAAGTATTTTAATACCAGGTGTTTGCAGCTATGAGTTATGCTCAGCTCTGAACAAGACATTTGTTTAAAACCAACAGTGGTTATTTTAATCTAGCTGATTTTCCAACTATTTCCTAACAGTGCCTTTAAAAATAGTTTGCCTTTTTGGAATAGAAGAGCAAAACTGAAAATCTGAAGTTATTCTTGCTAGAAATGTGTAAAGCATTATCCTAAAATACTTTTGTTTTCCTTCTTTCTTCATTAAAAAGGAGATGTTATTTGAGATGTAAAACACTTTGGTTTGATATTCTAATCTGCAACTGCAATATGCCTCCAGTTCAGTGGTGAACAGTTTAAAATATATTGGAATAACATATATGGAGAGATGACTGTAACCAGACAGGGGTTCTGCAGCTGTTCTCTTTCTGCCACGCAGCTGTAAACAAAGCTAATTTATGCAGCTTCAGCCATTTCCCTGTGCAGCAGTGGCCAGACAATCCTGTTCTTCTGCATAATGCAACCACAGACAGCCAGGTGGGGGAAAACTTTGTTAATCACAAACTTTCTCAATTAATGACACAGAGCTTTTGTTGAGCAAGTTTTAAACAAAGTCACGCATGTTTCTCAGTAGTTAGTGATGTCCTGGGTTGGACAGCAATTGAAATTTGCCTTGGCATGCCATTCCTTGTTCGTCTCAGGCATTTAACTTTCAGGTGGAGGCGGGCTCTGTGTTTACTCAGAGCCTAGGAGAAAGTCATTTGCCTCAGGCAATTCCACTTTGTTACAAATGTTGATGTCCATGTTCCCCTAACAGGCAAATAACAAATACTAACTTTGGCATAACCATTCACCTTTAATCTCTCCAGATTATTGTTATTAGATACTACTGGGTGCTTCCTGGGTTGTGTATTTAAACAAGAAATGAAATAATTATCCTGAGATGCAAATACTCACCTTCTTCCGCTCCAGCCTTTCTTGCTCAATTTGCTGCATGATTTGTTCCCTTTCAAGACGAAGCTGTTCAGCTGCCTCACGGGCTTTGATTTCTGCTTCTTCCCTCTAATTAAAATGTGTCAAATATGTTAGGGCCATTATTTATTTCAGGCAGACTACCAAATATTAAGAAGTATTTTTTTTACATGTATAAAAATTTCACGTTTCTGTTTGAGATGATACCTGTTTCTCAAGTTTGGCTTGGAGCTCTTTTTCTTCCTTTTCCTTTAGCATTTGTTCTTCCTCAGCTCTTCTCCTGGCTTCCTCTTCTGCCTTTTTTCTAGCTGCCTCTTCTTCACGTTTTCTTTCCTCCTCCTTCTTACGAGCTTCTTCTTCCAGACGAAGTCTTTCTTCTTCTGCCTTTCTTTTCTGCTCTTCTCTTTCAAGCCTGCAGAAAATGTAACAGAAGGTTTAAAAAGCTTCATCTTGTTTAGCATAAATCCTATTGAATGTACACGAGTAACTGGTAACACATGCAACAGCACATATTTTCATGAAAGATGCCAGGATACAAGTGAAGTGAAGACATTGAGCACATACTCAGAATTCAGGTTGCTATCAAGGTTTTACTCCTTGGGTTTTATGCATAAAATATTTCATAGAAGTTATAATTTCCATTGAAAAAAATATGTGTGATCAAAGAAAACATTCCTGTTCTAATTTCAATTAGAGTGTCAATAATAAAATTAAGTTTCAAGAACAAAGACAACCTTTCTTCTCCTATACTTGATACCCAGAATGTTGGTATCTATAAACAAGCAAGTTCTTTTATCCTTTGCTTCTTCTGAGGATAAACAAATGGGATGAGTAGCAGCAAATTCCACAAAACACAGTGAAATACTGGAAGGAGTGGGTCTAAATTCCACCTGTGTTGTTCCCTTGCCCACTGAGGGACATCATGCTCCTTAACAATTGTTTTTTAAGTGATCTGTCTTATAATTCTATCAGGGCCAAAATGGCAGAGGCTGGTCATTCCACTCCCACCCTGAATCAAGGGTTAAAAGAAACGGAAAGAGTTAAAAGTTTAACTAAATTTAGTTAGGGGGGATTGTTAGGGAAAACAATTAAGAATATAGCACAAAGAGTAGAAATAATAAGGGAGAGTTAATTATTAGAAGATAAAATAGTTAAGGCTAGAGTGATAGACCTGGCTGTCTTTACTATGTTTAAAGAAGCAGGATGGGATGCAGATTTAATTGTGAAAAAGAAGAGGGCCATAGCCTGCACCTGGGCCCCAAAACCTGAGCTACAGCCAAGGGGTTTTGGGTTTACAGCCAAAACTTGCCAACAAGGCAAAAGTAAAAGGTCACTTTGACCTCAGAAGACCACGACCCATTCCAGAACCCACCATCCCATTTGAGGTGAAGACTGCACAAGCATGAAGGAACCTTAGATTCAGTTATAAATACATTTTAATACCAAGGGGGGTGGGTTAGGTAATGAATATGTATTAGGCATTTGGGAAATTATATGAATATGTAAGACTTTTTAGATAAATAAAGAGCTGGAGCCTGTGATTCTTTGGGAATCTCCCACATCTCTGGGAGATGACTCCCCATGTGTCTGGCACTGTCAATAAACATACCCATTTCTAACTTAGCTGGAGAGCTCTATTCCATGTTTCAACACTGTGTCTGTAGTAAGAAAACCCAAAGCTGGGTTTTCTAGACAAGCAGGATTAGTGATTTACTATTAGAGGTCTGAAGGAAGTGCATGGTTTGCTGACACTTGCAACCAGCATCCCATGTGGAGAACCACCAAAAAGCCTGTTCCCAGAACAGAGCCAGAACTGCACTGCTCAGACAGCAACCTTCATCCTGCCCACACTCAGCCCTCAATGCCTGCAGCAGTTGGGCAGGAAGAGGAGCTTCAGGTTAATTATGGATGATTGAAGCTGTGCCATTTAAAGCATATCCTGCTGCTGCAAGACCATTTCAGCTATGTGATCTAGCTCATTTAAAGCCACCTAAAATATTTTTTACACTGTAAACTACTTCAGGTATCACCATACTGCAGTGTGCAGTACACTTCAGCATGGACATGCCTGAAGTATTTGGAAAAGTAATAATTTATTCAGGGTTCTTGAAGAGGCCAAATTATTATTTTTTAACTTCACTCATCTTGGAGACTACAAAAGACACTAGTGAAATGAGTTTGAAATTAAAGAAATTAACAGATAATATAAACTCCTGTTTGATTCCAAAACTACCACAGTTTCAAGCATCTTCAGTGATACAGGTTAAACTATTAGGTTATAACTTTCATAAAGCAACAGAGAGACCTTTCTCGTTCTTCTCTTTCCTGTTTCTCCCTTTCCTCTTGTTCTTTCTGCAGGCGGGCCTGTCGTCTTTTCTCAGCTAGAATTTTTGCAGCCTCTTCTGCATCACTTGTTCCTGCTGTGATCTTCCCTAGGAGAAGACAACCAAGGATGGAAGTCAGGCAGGGAACAAAGAAAGTGTTGAGCAATTCCAGGTTCATTCACCAGGCTGAAATGGGCCCGGTGAAATGGTGGTGAGACCCATTTTTTAAAAAGCATATTTTATAATTTCCAGCAGAAAGAAGATGGAATAGATAAGGGCATCCCTGGATGCCAGCAGTTTCACATCTTTGTTAACAATTGGCTTTTGGTACATTAGTGAAAACTGTCTATTCACAGGTTCCAGTATGTATCTTTACACATTCTCATAAGCCTGTGACTGAGCAGCCTCATGAAAAGAACAGCTCATCATCATTTAAAACTCTCAGGGACCTTGCACTGACATCTTGCAGCAAGGCTCACCTTCAGTGTTCTCAGCCTTTCCAGCAGAAGGCACATGCTTCTCAGGAGCCATGTCATCAGTGCGTGCTCCTGGGGACTTCAGGTGACTGACATTCTCTTTCTCCTTGTCTGCTTTCTTTTTAGGTGTTTCCTGGCTGCTATTGGAAGTGGCACGATGCTTCACAGGAGAAGCTGGATATTGTTTGGTGTTTTTAGGAGACTGAGGATAAGTCTTTGCAACTGTCCTAAGAGGGAAAACAAAAATCAAACAAGACCAGATGTTACACAGCTTGGAATCAAACTCCATCTTCACATTTCTCATTCTTTCTTGTCTCTGGCTACAGAGGAGCATCAGCTGTTTTGCACAATACTGAAAAGAACCACCTGGATGCAATCAGAACTTAAAATGCATGAAACTGACACAGAAGTGCACATGATTACAGAAAATTCTCATTAAAATAAACCAGTAACACTGTCTAAGGTTTAGGTGAGAAATAGGAACTTGTGGACTGCCTAAACCAGTGGTTTTAGTAATGATCATTTCAAAAGAATTCTGTCAACTGTACTGTTTGTACAGTCCCTCTCAACATGTAAACCAAAGCTATGGCTCCTCTCTGTCTGTAGAAATCATAATGAGCTACAGTGTGCTGCTTTCATCTGAACACCACCTTGCCAACCACGGTCTTTTTCTAATCATATCTAATTTTCCAAGAAAGCACCAAATACCAGTATATACAAAGGTAAGGCTGGGTACTACTGAGAGACAGAATTGATCAAACCATTATATTGTCAGCAACACTGTTTGAGTTAGTGCATTTTTCAGCACCAACACAACAGACTCCAGACTCCAAACTCAGCCCCTGCAGCTTTTCAGAAGCCGCACTTGTGGTGATGGTGATGCACCAATACACCCCATTGCAGCAATGCACCCCATTGCTTATCTGGCTGTTGCACACTTCAGGGGAAATCAGCTCTGGGAAAGTGGAAGCGTAAAGATCCCTGATATTCACTGAAAATAGGTGCACATAAAGAGAACAGATTACCAGGAAATATAAAACTACACACGAATGCCATTCATTATTTAGGTAACACCAGTAACTAGCACTTGTAACATCAAGAAAGACTGGGATGTGTGACTAAGTAGTATAAGAATAAAGAGATTACAATCTTAAAATAACAACTTATGTGAGTCTCATTAGAATAAATTATCTGACATTAAAGTGAACATTACACATGTATTTCTAACCTTCTTCCTGGATATGCAATTATGATATAAATGTATTATCCCTTATCACTTTTTCATCTACACTATATAGAGTTTCATATACCATAATATGCTTACTGGACTATACACTCATTCTGGCAGACCACAAGTAAACATGAACAGCAGCTGAAAAACATGAACAGCAGCTGAAAATCAATGGACTGGAGTGGCAACTTTTGTACAGATCTAGCTATAGTATTGTGTGGTCAGAGAGTACTATAACTAGAACAACATTTGCATTGCAATAGTAGAGCAGACAATAAAATCAAGACATCTTTCAACTCCTCCCCAAACTCATGAATTTTGTAGAAAAAAGGGTTCTTTTCTACCATATTAGACTGCTTTTGAAAGAGGTTGAGACATTAGACTACAAGGAGCTCACTCAGAGGTGCCTGGTGCCTGGTTTGTGGGGAGGAAAACAGTGCAGAGTATTGCACCATCCCTACTTTCTTACTCCCACTGAAGAGCCACCAGAGTCCAAAAGCCCTCAGGCTGCAGGAACAGTAGCACTCAACTAAATTTGAAGTTCAGCTCAGGCTCCCCCAATGCCTGCAGGCCCAGGAGCTCCCTTGGCTGAGCTCAGCTGTAGGTAAGCCTGTTCTTCTTGGCTTCCCAACCTGCTGATCCTGACATGATGTCCTGGCTTGTCCTTGGACTTGCTTCAGTAAGGCCTTTGTTGGCTCTCACATGGCTCTTGGTTGACCCTGGTCACTTCTTTTGCCTGCCATGGGATGGAGCACTGTGGGCAAGGTCCCTGTCCTTGTCTGTCCTGCTGCCACCCATAACTCCTGCTGTTCCATGACAGAAGCAGGAGTTGGAAGATGTAGACTGGCAAGCCTGATTCCAGTTCTTGACAAAAACAGCAATGGGAGAAGCCAATGAGTTTGGTTGTATTGACCAAATGTGGTTTTAGCATTGTCTTTCGATTCCTCTTTAGCTTAAAGATGCATTTCCAGGTCCTTCTGACAGCAAAAGCAGATTTCAAGGCCCCACCTACAAGTGTGTCTCTCACATGTGCCTCATCACTGCAGTCATTTCCAACTGCATTTCATAAAAATATAATTGGTAAATAGAAAACATTTTCCTCATGTTTTTCTGCAGCACAGAGGCTGCTTCTTGTTAATTAGACACTTCTTCAAAGCAGAGTCCCTTTTTGCTGTCTTTGGTTCACATTTCCAACTTTACCACATGTTCCTTGCAATGCTTTTAACTGTTGTGACAGAAGGAGCAAAACAAGCTAATAACTGAGGCTGAGTCATTCTCAGTATTAGTACAGAAGTAATTGTTCTCTAATAAAGACATGACAATCAAAGAGGTTGGTAGGAAGGAGTTTAGTCATGAGAGCCACATATCTTGCACTGCATAGGCATTAGAGCAGACTGGTTGTACAACTCAGCTGTTGGGATTAGAAACATGTGCTGAATGTATTATTTGGCTACTGCAACTTTGAACTTTTAGACCTACAGTATTTTTTTAACCAAAGTGCTACAGGCTCTTAGACCAGAACAACAAGAAAATAGTAGAGCTTCATATAAAGTAGCTAAAAGTGAGAAAAATAGAAGACTGATTACTGCAAGGATGAGAATAATGCAGTGTGTAAAGTGCAAAGCTGAGAAAGTCCATCAGGAATAAGAATCTTTTTTCAGATTTTTTTATATCACTTCTTGGATGCCAGTAGAAAGTATTAAATTAACATTGTTTTCTTCCTTGTATTTAAAACATACTTGCAACTTAGCATCTTTAACATTCCTTGACACAAGTAGAACTGTTATTGGAAAAAATAACTCCTTCTAAATAGCATTTAAGTTACGCAGCTTTTCACCAAAAAGAGCCAAACTTGATTGAAAAGCCAGGAAAATGGAATTATTAAGAAAAAAAAATTATAATCACTTGTATAGGAGCCTGTTTAGGTTTAAACCACAGTAAGAAAGTGGGAAACACAGAATTATGCCTGATAAGGATTAGAGAATTAAGATAAGAAATCACTGAAGGCCAAGAAGTGGTAGCATGTCAGTTGTCAGACATCTCACTCATTCTCAGTAACTAGATTTTACAGGGGAATACAGAAGCACCTTCCTCTCTCCAAGAAGACATTCGTTTCCTCACCTAACTGCCCTGAGGGCAGCAGCATGAAAGAAGCTGCCCCCTACATGCTCTGCTAGAACATCTATCAGGTGTGAGGATCCACTGATTCTTAATTACCATGGCTCCTATTTAATTACAAAAGAGATAGTCCATTCTGCAGAACAAAGTCTCAGGAAGAGCATATGAGGGGTTCTGAGCTTACTTTTGCTAAGCACAGAAAATAAAGCACATGTAGCACACAAATCAGAGGTCACATCCAGCTCTGGCCATAAACAGAAGGGCAGAGAACAGCAAGCTCTCCTGAAAAGCCAGCTCTGTGGCAGGTCACTGCTTACAGCTGTCCATGCCGCTGACTGTAAATCAGCAATCTTCAGCAATGCCAGAGCTGCATTATTTTTCTCCTTTCTCCCCATTAATTCAACAAAAACTCTGCTGAAACCACACCACAGACCTGCATGTTCTCAAGCCTGCTTTCTGACATTGCTCTGATCACAGCTATTTCTGGGTTCTGACTTTTTTGTTCTGTGCCATTTTCTCAAAAGCAGTTTTCTTTCATTCTTAGTTTTGATCTTTTGTAACCAAAGACAGATTCATTTCTCTTTTACATTTCTTAAAAGAGAAAAAAACTCAGCATAGGTCGGTAGAATAGTTTTTTGATTAGCTGCATTATTACAGATGTTTCAAAATGGTGAACTGGCCTGTTATCTAGCTAACTGCTGAAAAATCCCTCAAAGTACTCTTGAACAAACATTCTACCCATTGTTTTTATCTTTCCAAGTCAACACAAAAACTAAGAGTAGCAAATGTAGCACATACAAAATAAAATCTAAAATGGGTCACTGCAGGACATAGAAGCTACTTCTGTGGGGAATTCACCACATGCAGACACCTTTCCAATAACTCATTTTTAAACATTTTACAAGTCTGAGTGCACTTTTTTGTACTATACCATGTGCACATTCCATCACTATTCTGCAATTTGAGCATGCACATTTGTGACATCAAAAGTGTTTCCCCCAGACTACAGGGAGCTGTCACCCAACAAAACCACCAGGTAAGGGGTCCAGTTAGAACCATGAGCAAAGGAAATGATCTGGAAAGGAAACATGAACCACCACCCATCAGCAGCACCATCCATCAGTCACCTTCCCCTTCCCTCATGAGGTTATGCTTTGGCAAAAGAATGTGACACAGGCTTGTCAGAGCTTTGATTTTATTCACTGGCTTACACTATGGCTCATCTGAAGACACTCAAAACTAAATCTTACTTCCTTGATTCAGTCAGGTGCCATTGGTTTATTTAGGGACTATTTACCCAAAGACATGTGAAGGACACAGGCTTTATTGCCTTCCTGATCTATAAGAAAGCACACTTAGCTATTCTCTGAGGGATACTGCAGGAATAAACTGATTAATGTACAGATCTTTGAAGATAAAGCATAAAACAAAAAATGACCCAAACCCCTCATCCTGTTGTTATTGATCCTGTGAGAGATCTGAAGAAAATGAGCACTTTACACCATCAGTATCCAATAGCAATTGAAAAAAATTAAAGACAATCTCTCAATTGCTCAAACACCCTAATCCATTAACTTTCATCTTATCCACATTATTAAGATTCAAAGTAATAGTTTTAGATTTCTTTCTGTGACATTTCCTGACATATTTACTTTTTCAAATAACATCATGTTTTGAATTTCTTCCCTACTTTTAATTGTTGTTCAGCGTATTTTGATTTTTTCCCCTTTTCTCCTTTTTATATCTGTATCTGTTCACTCATGTCAGATGTAATGTTTTTGGGCTGACCTTTTTTGCTTTCTCAGTAAAACTTACCCATCCAAAACATTAGTATTTTATTTATGTAATTACTGCAACTCTCTTCTGCCATTAATCACTGGGGCTCTTTAGGCTGAGGTTTTATTGTCTTGTTTGATCGTGTTTCAGTTACTTTACCATGATTAAAAGAGCTTTTTATTTAATAAATAATGAAATAACGTACTTAGAAGACAAGTTACTGCCAGTCAGAAACCAAGATGACAACTGTGAAAAACTGGTAACTAGAACAACACCAAGAAAACTTGAATGCCAAGCCACATATTCTTAAGAAAAGAAATGTATACAGCTAATTGTCATGTAAATCATTGGCCATACTTGATTCTTTCCTCAACAGCTTTAAAGGTTAAGGTGCTATGCAGGATCACTAACTACTAATGCTGTACAATATGTGTTCTTATTTCCTCCAGGGTATTTTTTCAGTCATATAGTGTGCTAGAAGGAGAAAGATTAAACATGTAAAAGATTGTTAGGTTTGAAAGGAGAATGAGTATTTGTATACATATTTAGTCAGACTAAAATTATACTTGAATGTCAGATAATGATCTTGCTGGTCAGTGGATTTAAATACAGGCAGTTAGGCTTTTGGAACTGTCCTTTAGATTGTATAATCTTATCTCCTCAATGAAAATTAACAGTGGAATTTGAGTTGTATGAAAAAATACATATATTATCACTATTATAATCTATATATAATAATACAATATGGTCATTAGGACACTTTTAATTTTAGAATTATGAGGGGAAGTTTTGAAAGTGCTGAAGCAGAACTCCCTGCGATCAGTAACAAACAGGGATTTAAACTCTATTTACTGTATCTCTCATAAGGTCAAGAAGGGTGTCCTAATTGGGCCACGTTAAGATTAAATGCTCAGTAATACATTCCTAGACATGGTCAGAATCAGATTCCCTTAAGAAAGAGAAGGAGGGGAGGAAAAATAAAAAGAGATCACTACTGTGGCTCACAGTCATAGAGAAACCCACCAGCAGGCTTCTTACTTCCTCCATGCAGCATCTGTTTCTTCTTCTAAAAACAGTACTCCTTATAGGCATGAAAATATTTTCCTGTACAAAGGTTATTATAATTTGCACCTCTGGGAAAAAAATTCTCCAAAATTTCCTAATCTTTTATCGAAATTAGTGCTTCAAATTAAGACTGGGCATACCCTTTCCATAAAGCACTAAAGAGCTGTCTCCAAATAACTTTTTCTTTTAACCACTGGACATTCTCTGATGATCTGCACTAACCTTGGCCTGACCAGCAAGCAGCACTTCACTCCAAGCTAGTTCATTTCCTACCAATCATTTTGCTTAACTAAGTGTCTAAGCGTGTCTCTTGGTGGGTCTTTTCTCTGCCTCTTATACTTTCCTGCTATACTGAACAACTGAAAAATGCATTCTGAGTAGGGAATATCAGTACTTGCAGAATAACATATACTCTTACAGCTCAAACTTTTTTTAACTTTACATTGCAGAGTTCCACTAGACAATGATCTGCTCAAAACTGTGATAAGAAAACTGACCGTCATTACCATTGCATCTCATTAAATTTTTCACAAAATGGATGTAGTTCATACCACAAAATCTGATGACATTACATATATAATATTGGAAGTTTGAGAATTTGTAGCTTTATAAGAAAAACCAAGAAATGCAGTGTCCCAGTTACATGCAAGGGGATGTCTAAATCAGAAAGAATGCTGAGAGTCAGATGGTTTCCTTATGTTGTCTAACATCAGATTCACACACAAAATCATCCCCCACTAAAGGGCTGTGCCCTCAAAGCTGAAAGAGAAAAGGAACACCAGCTGGTTTTTCAGGCAGAAGAAATTTGTCAGAAAGGGGATCATCAAGTCTGGTTCAAAATATGGCCAGCTTCATATTAAAAAAGATAAAAAAGACAATTTTCAAGACAGAAGTGGCACTCGTAAACAAGGTCTAAGGGAAAAAGTCCAAACCAATCAACCAGCCAAAAAAATTAGGCAAGTACTGTAGACCAGGACTTCTTCAGCATACTCCTACATTAGAGCCAGACTTAATATTCTGTTCTAAGAAGCCCATTTGCTTAGACTTGAGTTTTAAGCTGTGGTACATATAAAACAATCAAGAAAAGCAAGTCAGTTGTCAGTAAGCCCAGATATGCTATAGAACCACAGCTCTGCATTAAAAAAAATAAGCAAAAGGTGCAACAAACACAAAACCACAGAGGTCTGCAAATGAGCAAAGGTTAAAAACAATGGCTTAGATGATACATAGTTAAGTGTATTTACAGCACCAGATGGTCATGCCAACAATAGGAAATGCATATATTAAATGCTGGAATTTCGAGTTAGTATTCATGAGGAGTGCATTTCTTCACATTAGGCAGTTTCTTCAAAATCAAACAGGGATTTCATATGAATAATGAAATGCACTGTAATCTCAAGACTGAGGAAAGGTAGAAAGAACTGTCTCTAGTGGGTACTACCACGATATTACAGATATCAGATTTGTCTTCTACACCTCTCCTCTCACCCATATGTGTGTAGGTATTAATAAAATTAACTAGATTTTATACAACACTTCAAAGCAAGTTCCTAAAGAATCTGTGCCTTATTTACAGGTAATGAGAAATTCACAGGATATTTTTCCACTAAGAAAAGCATACTTAGGTGTTGCAGGTGATGCAGATCTTCTGGATATAGCAGCAGGAGAATCAGACCTTCTCAGAGGAGATCCCATACCAGATGAGGAACCAGGTGTTGCAGGTCGCTTCTCTTTCTTTATCTTCTCAGTCTAGAAGCACAGTTCATTTTCATTTCCATAATTAGGATCAAAAAATCAAAAAATGCATTTGATTGTTTTATTAGCAAGCTGGCATATAAAGAGATTTGTGTGGCACACTTGTAAAAGCTTTTACAACAGGCAGCTCACAAGTGAAGTGCTATTAATGGTTTTTTATTTTACATAGACATAGCACACACCCACCCCTGTCTTGCATGGGTAGAGCCTGCAAATTTCAGATAAGTAATACACATCACAGCCTCTGCAAGAGCTCTTGGATGGAGTGGTGGCACTGGGTGGAATCTTCAAAATCATCCACATGCCCCTGCTTAGACATGATCAGCAGTGCAAACAGGCATCTCAGAAATGTTGCTGCATGTAGCACTGAATCACACCTAAGAATGACATTACACAAATCTTTACTGCCAGCTTTGGTTCCCTCACTTGCAGCTAATTTAGATGGCATGATTCCCCCTAACATTAAGTATTACAAGATACAGGACCTTACATGAATATTATAGCCCTAACACAGATTTTTTTTTTTTAGCATGCCTTCAGCTGTGTAGACTCAGTGAAGGTGAGTGACCTGTCTTTTCTTTTCTGGAAACAACAGTGGATCGATAATGCATCTTTTAAGCAAACAGCATTAAAAATGTCCACAGAAAGAGTTAAAGCAATTGGTGTAAAACAGAGGCATTATCAATACACTTGGGGAATTTCTGAAATATATGAAGCTTGCTCATTAACCAGCAAGCCTGGATAATCATACTCAGAAGGGAATTATATTTGTCATCCCTATTCCCAGAAGTTATAAACAAGTCTGAAAACAGACACTTCAGTGCCTCAGTTCTCTGAAAATAAGGGTGTTGGTGCTCCAATATCAGCACTCAGCACTGATTCCCAGGAGGAAGAAGATATTAAAATGCACCTTAACAGGAGCACAAAGACAACAGGTGTTGGCACAGCTCACTTTTCTACTGCTGTTTCCTATAGCAGGGGAAGTACTTCATTTCTATTCATGTAAAGTGAAAGATAGCAAGCAGAAGCTGCATCAGTTTACCCAGCAGTGAAATCAAAACCATTACAAACTCACCTGAGTAACTTCAGCTGCAGGTGCCCCTTTCATGGCATTGGCAGTGGAGGGTGAAGTTGCCTTCTTCCTGTCGGTGCTTCGGGTGGGGGAAGGCTTGTAGGGAGATTTAAGAGGACTAGCTGGTGCTACACGAGGACAGATATGGAATACTAAAGAGTTATAGTACAATAGCAAGAGCAAAAAGGAGCACGGATAGAGGAAGTAAAGGAGGGGAGAAAACAGCATACTTTTATGTTATAATGTTCAAAGGTAGTTTTAAAGTGGTTTTTAGTATTATAAAATATCACATATAATGCATTCAACATGATCCCCTGTTTATTAAAAATATCTCGACTAAAACATTTAATAGGAAAAAAAATTATCTCTAAAATATAATACTCTTTTCCTCATATATATTTTGAATCACCAATTGACTAATTCTGTGACTCTTTTTTCTTCTAAGAAGTCCAGCCTCCTTTGCATATGATAAAAAGAGTAAGCAGATAATGCTAACTGGGTGACTTTTGAATGCATACTGCAAAACAGGAAAGGTGACAGAAGCATAGGGAGTTTTGTCTTTTTTAAACCCTGAACATGCAAAGGCTCCTAAATATGCTAATTACTTTCTAAATAAGATTTAATTTAAAAAATTAACAAAAAAGCCCCCAAACCTAAACTAAATGCTGCTGTAGGTATTTCAGTTATTGTTATTTGAGGGAGACATCAATTTGAGCGTGACACATGCATTACAGCTTTTAGGGCAGCTTTTTTTATTTGCAATATGAACAGGATTTTTTAAAATGCGATATTTTACTCCTGATTTTGCTCATATTGCCTTCTAAGATGAAACTTTCACATGCATACAGAACAATCAACAGAGTATATGTTTTATCAATAAGACAGACACTAATTGCAATCAAGTGATAGAATGTTTCCAATTTTAGTCAACTAAAGTCAGGAGGGATATTGACTTAGAAAAAGCAGCAATTATGCACTAATGTAAAGAAAGTCACGTTCCCAATTTTTTTACTGGAGACAGCCCTAATAAAATTTTTATGAAGCCTTTTTGAATACTTTGAAGTTTAACTGGACCTTTGTACTCTTTGACTCACTTTCCAGCCAACTGGCATACGGTCACTTTATATTAACAAAAACATTCAGAAACTTAAAAGCTGCCTAAGAGAAATATTTTTACTTCAACTGTTAAAAGAATTAATTATGCATCCAGTAACAATAGTGTGCCTGAATATCTTGACTTCGAGTGACATTAATAATGTGTTGCTGTAGAGTCTGAAATTGAGGCTCCTCATTTCTAAGCTTACAGAAAATTCAGTAGCAGAGCAATTTTGACCCCAGCATAATGACAGGAGGCACAGCATGAGCTCCTGGAAAGGAAGATCTCTCTTCTTTATTCAGAAGCTACTTCTGTGGTGAGAAGTACATGACAAATGGGAGATGTCCTTCAACTATTTTGCCCGCAATTACTGACAAAATGTCAATGGCCTCTGAGATTGTTGTTTGCAGCCTGTGCTACAGCCTGATTGACTTGTGGGGAAATGACAAGAGAATGCTTGTTCAAAAAGCTGTTCCCAAAATCAGCTGCCCTGTTTCAGCTCAATGAAAAAGCAGTTTCCAGAACAAATTGTACCCTTGTCAGACATGCCAGTGTATTACTTTAAAGATCGTGTGATGAAGAGAGATAAACCTGAGAGTTTACAAACAAAATGAGTGAGGAAGGACAAAAGTCACCCTTATTGATTTCTTGGAAATCAAATACGAACAGAAAAAAATCAACCACAGGGGGCCTCAGCAATTCAGCTCAAAATCTTAAGCAGAATGTACTGATCTAATTTTGACTTGGGTTTTGCTCACTCTTGACAGTAGCTGGTCCCTGAGCAGTAATCAAATCAGACACTTTCTCAAGTGCTATATGAAAACATTTCTGCTTCCAGTAGAGGCTGTTTTTAATGTAGAAACAAGGGAAGCAATTGTAGAGGCATTCAGTATCAATGTCCCTATGCACTGAACAGAGAAGTAATGCACAAGGGAAAGTAGGTTTACTTAGCAATTCATTTCTAAATAGCTTTGCATGAAAAACACAGCTACAGAACTTAAACCTAGTTTAACCAAGATGTGTGAAAACACTCATCATAAAGATGATCTGTCTTTATCATCTAGTTTAATCTTGGAAAAGTGTCTTTATTATCTAAATAGTTTAATCTTTTGCAGACAGGAATTTGGGTGCATGCTTTGGGGGGCTTTTTTTGTTTGTTTGTTCTATTAAAAGTAAAAAGGGCTGTTAAACTTTTGTTTTATTTCAGCCAGTGCTATGACCAGGTATGGCTTTATAAACAGAAACTACTCAAAGTCAGGCACTTGCCCAAGTACTAGCAGGACAAGAAACATTATTTTTGTAGATGTTTGCAAAATACTGGTTTTATTAGTCTAACCTTGGCACATGGGAATAGTAACTATCGTCCCTTAAAGATCAACAATTTCTGTAACTGACACCTTCCTATCAATAGTCTGGTTTTCTGTATGTGCATTTACACCTATACATACATATAGGTGTCACATACACACAGCCACACAGTCAAAGGCAAAAAGATACTTAAGAGATAGAAATTGGAACCCTGGTAAAAATAATTAAGTCTCAGTGGTGCACTGGGATTTTTGTTCTACATACTATTCGGGTATGACAGGGCTGACATTAATAAATCAATCAAAGCCTCTGAGAGTTGTCACATTCTTGTCTAAAAACCTGTTTCTTAAATGAATATAGTATTTTTTTTATAGTCTGCAGTTTCAATTTTTTTTTCTAAAATAGATATTCAGAATAGCACAGACAAGACAATGCACTTTTCAAAGATTTTAAATACACTGTTATCTGAAACAACTTAGTTCATCATTGATTTTGTAGTATCCTGTAAATTGCCAATTGTTTCATAGTACTCTGTTTCTTCCAGCAGCTACATAAATGCAGCTAAAAACAAACCTCAGTGGTTTCAAAGTGAGGAAGTCACATTTTTACCTGGAGTATTGTACTGCTCAGAAAGCATTAATGTACTTCTGCTTCTGGCTAAAGATGACTGTGTGGGAGTCAGCAGTCGAGAAACAATAAAGTTTTCCATTGGACTAAGATGCATGCGGTGAGCTGAAGGATGGGAGCAAATAAAATAAAATTTAAAATGCAAAGAAATAAAACAATGTTACATTAAAATAACTGAAACAAAATGATGAAATGATTAAATGAAATGACAAAAAATTCTAGAACTTTCTGAGATTTAAAATACTTGAAGATAATTTTCATTCCCTCTGAAAAGAACCTTCTAATTTCTCCATTAAGTTTCCCACTGATACACTACACACCATAAGGTTAAGCTCATGTTGTATGTTGATTTTACTCAAGAGGCATGTTACATTCTGCAAAATGGTTGCTTTCATGACTCAGCACTAAAAAAGTTTGTCTTCTTCCCCAGCAGGAAAGGTAAAACACTTGGTAAACAGCTCAGCCACTCACTAATGTGCCACCCGTGCTGGGACGGCATTTGAAATCTGCCATCTCACCATGTTACGTAAGTCTTATTTATACAATATGCCTGCATTACTTCCTGCTCTATAAATATAAGTGTCAACTATATAAGACATATATATAGATGTTCCTATTACATGTATATATAGCCATCTGTCATAATAACCTCAAAGCTTCTGATGAGCTTAAGCAATTCAAAAATTAAAATAAATTTACCTTCTCTTTTTCATTCTAGAAACAAACCTCCATAATTTATTTCAGTAAATATATTTTTTCCCATTAGACTTAAAAAAAAAGGGGTAGAAAGAAATAAAACCTAAATAAAACACAACATAAACCTAAAAAAATCCAAAGAGTTCACAGTGAGGTAAACCCTTCAGTCCTCTTTGTAGTGTTTAGCAACCACTAATCCTACAAGATGATCATCTTGATCATCTTTTGTGGAGTCACTTGAGGATCAGTTTCGTAAGAAATAAAGGGGCTCTACAACTCTGGTCACCAGATTGAAGTCTCCCAGGTGGTTCATCAGACATATCCCCACATATGGAACATCCCATATCTACTGCCAGGCCACACCTTTGCTTTGCTTGTTTTTCCTTATTTTGATAGAAGGTCACAAGCAATACAGTTAAAGGAAATTGCTGCAGTTGCAGCCTGTAGTTACAACCTGGTTTGCTGGAGTACCAAAATTTGGAAAAGAATCAGTAAAAAGCCCATGGCATTTGTGCTGGACTATGATCTCCAGCAGGCAGCACAGCCTTGGGACAGGCTGCAGAACCATGTTATTAATACAGAATCTCTCAGATGTGTGAATAACAACATAAGCAAAGCCCAAAGCTCTATGGAGCAGAAGTGCTCTAAGCAGGAGGAGAGTTAATGCTGGCAGCAGACCAGCAGGTTCACTTGCCTCTGTCGGGGGAGTGCGTTATGGCCGCTGTGGAGGACGAGAGGCGTTTACTGATCGGCGACTCCATTTGCTTTGGCAGATTCATTGTAGAAGCTGAAAGTTTGTCACATGCTGCAGAGAAACGCATTGAAGATATTTGTATTCACACCACAGCGTTGATAAACTCCAAAAATTAACCTTGCATCTGTACTTGTGGCCTTGCACTGATCATAGCGCTGAACTGGCACAAGATTGTGGCCACAGCTCCCTTCACAGAGAGCAGTGGACACATGAGATGAGCTCTTTGTGACCAATGAGGACCAGCACCCTATGACACATGCTTTGGCATGCAGCTTTTCTGCTTGTGAATTTCACATTCCAGTTTCACAAAAGCCTATTTTTTATACTGACACTGATAAATAATTATATATCAGCACAAGCATAAAGTCACCCAAAGAAAACAAACTGCATACATGGCAACTCTGAGCTCGTCTTCATTCCCCCTCTCCTCTACCTTCAGTCTGGAAGAGCTGAAGTTCACATCAGACATTACTCTAATAAGAAAATGACATAAGCAATATTCCTGCATCTATATAAGACCTCGCTGTTTTAATGACTGAGCTGGCATCAGCCATTTGGCTTTATCTTTCTGTGCTTGAGAAGAACTAAAGAAAACAAACAAACAAAAAACCAGAGGTTTTCTGGTATCTTTCTTCTGAAATACTATTTGATAAAGTCTGCTTGAGCATAATATAAATTTCCTACCTTGGGATTTATTCAAGTGAATGAAAGAGAAATCTTATTTAAGTATTAGCAGAGTACTAGTACCTCATGATCACTGTATGATACACAGAAGCTAAAAGCACAGACGCTTTGCCCCTACATTTGAATTTTATTTCTTTCAAAAGCAAAACTATTTTCAGCTAGAGACATGTATGTGACCCTAATTCTGCATCTTCTAGGTTACTGCATTCCCTACTATGTCCATCAAATCATTGCCTTAGTGGGGTTTCCAAGATTTGGCTGCATCTGCTACAGTAAACAATGCAATTCACTACATTTCCTTTTTTAAAAAAGCATCTATAATGCTGGTATGCTGCAAAACATCAGTTGCACAGGCAAATACCTTTGCATATGAACAACAATCAGTAAAAAAATGGAATATGTTTGCACAGAAATATTAATTCTGTGAGATCATAGGCAGAACAGTATTTACTGTGAATTCTGCAGGAGTAATAGATAAACAAGTCCTCCTTTGGGGGAGAGAACAAACCTACTTCTCAAAAGCACAGGCTGTGCTTTCTTTTCAAACTACCAAGTACATTTGCAATCATGAAATCACATTTTCAATTTGAAATCCAACATGCAATCCATTTGTTAGTTTGAAAAACTCATACTTCAGAGCCCTTTTATGGGAATAATAATAATAATAATAAAACCACTAATAAAACACCACTAAAAAAACAAACCACAAAAACAAAAAACAAAAACAAACTAAACCTGAACAGTAGAAAACATGATTGCTTAAACAAAGTCAACCACTTGAGTTGGTCATAATTCATTCTAGGAAGCTGAAAACATAACATGGCTGTTTGTACCAAATTTTCTTGTTTTCAAAATATTGCAGAAGAAGGCCCTTGAGATGGAAAAAGAGGGCTGTTTTGATGAAACATGGTCTTCATAACACATTTTCTTACTGTGCAAGTGAAATTTTTCTCAGCAGCACCAGCACACATCCATTAGAACGGTCAAATATACATGTAATTACTTACACACACACACACACAGAGCACCCACAGAATTGAAAAAAATTAAAATCTGAGCAGTAGAAGTCTACAATTACTGAGAAAACCATGAAATGCCTCTACTATGCTGGAATGTGAGGCATGCACTGCTCCACCATGGCAAAATTAAAAGGAAATTAAAAGACACTGGTCTACATCACTAAGGGTAATGCTGTAGAGTAGCAGACTGAAATGATAAGAAAACAGTGGTTAAGAAGAACAAGAATCAGAGGATGGATTACAGTGATTAGAACAGTTATAAACAAGACACAATGGTACTGTGATTCTCTGAAATACCATTGAAGGAATCAGCAGGAGCAGTAGAGGTCACAGGGTCTGGAGGAAGGGTGTTGGCAGCTAAACCTAGAACAGGGGGTGGGGTATTTTCTGATTCACCTACACAGCAGAGAAATCAGAGCAAAAAGAAGTGAAAGAAATTACTGAATAAGTTGGGGGAGCTGGAATTAAGCACAAACTGTATCACAAAGGAAACTGGTTTCTTTCTCAAAGTATAAGAGACTTTTTCATTATTATAATTTCCTGGCTTTTTTAATGACATATCAAGAAAAATATGATATGAAACAGTTTGTCTTTTTAAAGTTAAGTACACTTACACACTGTTTAAAAGAGAGTAATTGTTATATTTCATCAACACCCAAACATGGATGTTTTTCTCTATCACAGCAGTTTATTCAAACCAGATAAATTCAAATAAATTTTATGTTTTAAAAGAGAAAACATGCACCTTTCTGAAATATAAAAGCAGCACATGACTCATTATGTAATAAAAAGAATTTCCTCTGAAGCCAAAGCCAAAATAGCAGTAACAGAATGTACGTGGGGAAAAAACACAAACTATTTTCAACTGCACATGCTGCATAGTCATCTAGAAATTCCCATCAGGTTTTTAGAAGTACTAAACAAAAACAGAACATCTTTTGCAAGCCTTAGACAGCACTCAGTCCTTTGGTGAATATTAAATTTTCTAACTGTGTGCAGAAGACAATGTGGAAGAAGCGATTAAGGGAGACAGTGCACCAATTTTAATCTTAGCATTTAGCATCCTCCCAACTGATGCTGCTTACTCTATTAAAATGATCTGCATTCCTAAAGTTAGGAGGAACCCGTCTCCACAGAAGGTATTAGGGAGAGGAAACCCGGCAAGCAATTACAAAGCACTTATTCACGCCCCAAGGCAGCGGTACCACCCTGACTCTAAACCCATCATACTTACTATCTCCACAATCTCATGCATTTTGCACTTGCAGATCTGCAATGCAGGCAGCCTGTTTCACTCACCATCTCTGCCTCCTGAGCCTGCAGCCAGTGCTCCTCCCCACGACCATCGCTTCTGCTTCTGTTCCAGCTGCTGGCTGCGTTCGAGGGACCGGCGCATCATGGCTTCTAAACGCTCCTGGGAATTTGGTACAAACCCCGTCAGACACAAATCCCAGCCAGTTCTCCGGGGGCTTCCTTCCCCTGCCTGCTGAAACCACACTAAAAATACACAGTCTCCCTGTTGCTCCACACAAGATGCTTACAGGAGCTTGCTCACAAGAAAAGAAAAAGAACTGAATAAAGAAGGGATCAGCATGCTACCTACCTCCAGATATGAGTATCCTTTGTCTGCAAGCCACTGAGGTCACTACAGAGGCCTAAGTAAATAACACAGGTTGCATCACTGCCTAGCATCTGCTCCTGCTGGTGAGGCTGCTGCTGTGCTCTGGACTTAATTTGTATAAGAATAATGCTCACCAAGCATTAACTCCTTCTTGTCTATGCAGACATCAGAATTTTTCCCATCCCTTTCTGAGCACAGTTAAATTGCTGCAATGCCAGTGGCTCCACCTAGTCACTCAGATAAATGATCACTTCAAACCCAAAGTAGGTTACTTTGCAGGATGCCCTACTTATTTATTTATTTTTACAAAAACTCCCTCCTTTCTTCTTTTATGTTTCTTAAATCTAGGCATTTAAGACCTTCTGATTTTTTTTCTTCTCTGTGCATTTATTTTAGTGCATGCCTACCTCATACGGCTCCCAAGATTTCCTTTTTTCCCCCTGCCACTCCCATGTTCTTCTCCATGAGTTAGGATTTTCACAGGGGGAAGAACAGTATTAATTTTTTCTCTCCTCAAATCTTGCTCTACCTTTAACTTACAGCTAAATATGGTCACTTTATTCCCTCTCCATCACCTCTTGACTCTCAAAAACCTCCACTGAGTTTCATTCCCACCTCCTCCCTCTGCTAGTTTCTCCGTGATTTATTGTTGTGGCAATGATCCCTGCACTTTTTCTTTTCCTCCTTTCAAGCAGATAAAATGTGGTTCTTCCCCACCCACAATTCCATCATCTAACAGCCTTTCCCTTCCTCCTCCCAGCACCTCATTCGCATCTGGCAACCTCCTCACCCTCACATTTCAGCAGGCCAACCCCTACTGTGAAAGATAAGTCTACTCTTGCTGCCTCCAGCTCCTGCCCCAGCTAGTTTTAGCCCTTTGATCCTATTAGTATTTTTGGTGCTATTCCTTATTACCTTTGCTATGTCCCTTTGGTCTAGTATAAAACTCCCACTCTTATCCACTTCAAACTGGATCCTGCAGGCTCCTGTGATTACATCATACCCATTTTGATTTTTATCTCCAATATCTTTTGGCAGCTCAGATAAATTGTGTGGAAAACCCTTCATGCATCTCTTGGCCAGATTACTTTCTCTCACTGATTAATACCTTTGGTCTGGCTTTCCTGAGCTATTTTACCAAAAAAATTCAGTCTCTGTTTAAGTGTGTTTCCTTCAGGCTCTGCACTGGTGCTGAGCCAGTTGTCTCTGATGGAGCTCCTTCAGCACATCAGACCCTAACATCAGGCACCTCCAGTAACCTCCATACTTTATACATGTGCCTGTAAACTTTGTCTTACCCTCCTGGGCTTCTGACCCTGGTCACTGACTTTCTACATTGCCTGATGTCCCCTCATCTACTTCTGATTATCTAAAATATATTTCTGCCTCTTCACATCTTTGAAGACTCTTTTCTACTACCATGACTTGCAGGAATTTATTTCTGAGCTTATTTTTTCCACCTCACCCAACCCTCATACCAGTTATCCATCAGTATCAACAGCAAGCCACTACTTTTTAATCTTTAAGCTCTCTTCTAATTTTATTACAAATCACTTGCTCTATAAAATATTCTATTACCCTCTATACAAAGAGTGAAAAAAGGAAATTCTTGCACCCTCTATCATTCCCAGCTCTCCTGTGCCTGTTACCTTTTGGCCAGGTGACCCACCCTGCTGTTTCTGCTGCTGTGCCCAGGAAGAGGAGCTTTCAGTGGTGCTGTGAGCTCACGTTCTATCAGGTAACATCATTCAAAGGCCACTGAGAGCAGGCAGCTGCTCCCCTGCCCCCTCCCCCCCTTCATCCCCCTCCTCTGTCTACTCAGTGCCATCAGTGTCCAGGCAGGCATGAAAATGAGAGCTCTGCCTCTTTCCTTGTCCCTGCAGAGCAAATGAAGGAAGCACCACAAGGCTCAAGCGCAGCCTCTTCTGCAAGAGCACAGAAAGCCCCACAGCCTGAACACCCCATTCCCTTCTTACACACACCCTGCCTGTGAAAAGGAAACACCCTTTCCCCATTCTCTGGAATATGAAGCCAGTCCTCCCTGCTTTAGTTTGTTACAGAATTTCTTTCTTCTCTTACTACTCGATGATACAAGTTTCACATTTAAATCCTGTGTGCGCAGGCTTTGCTTACAAGTTTGTGTTTTTCCACCTTTAGCTCTCCACCTCTCTAACTTAATTCTGTTTGAGCCCCTTTTGTTAGTCTTTCCAAACCTCACATACTCCATCACCAGTTCCTCTCTGCAGTGTGCCTCTTTTCACCACTTTCTTCTACTATGCAGCTTGCCCCAGTCTATCCTTCTACCCACATTTTTTACCAAGGAAAATCACCTTCCCATTTCTTTCTCATTAAAGTATACTCTTACCCAGAAACTTTTTTTTTTTCCATTTCTAATGAATATTGTTATTCATTAATCAAAAAACATAAGACTAAAGCAGTCATGTTTCAATTATTTCTGTTTGCTGTCTTGTTTGAGGGTTTTTAACAATGCTTGGAGTAAGCAATATTCTACAGCTTGCAAAACACAGAATACACTTATACCACCTACTATCAAAATATTGTTTCAAGAATAAAATTCATGCTGAAATAGATTAAAGACATTAAATTACATTTCATACACATTTGAAAGCCCATGCTTCCTACAATCTGAGGTTGAAATCTTCAGTTACATTATTTGGAGAAGATCATTCATTTCCATTTGCAAAGAACCTTTCATTAGAGTACTATAGAATACAATTATTAAAACTCACAAAACCTCTGCAGATATAGGTTAGATAAAGAACAATACGAAGGCTGCTTTTCACAAAGAAAGGATAGTTATTAAAAGCATTTTAAGTTGGCACAGAACTAAAAAGCCAAAGAAAATAATAAGACATAAGCAAGCATAGCATAAACAACTCATACATTAATAATTTGTTCCATGATGAAAACTAAACCACAAGACAAAGCTTTCCTTCATCAGCAAACAATGCAGAAAACCCTTCCAGTCTATGTTATAGGTGAAGCACTTTCTTGAAATCATATCAGACTATGCATGTGATCTCATTTGGGAACTCTAACAGCTACAAATAGAGGAAACAATGTCTGCTCTCAAGATATATTGAATTTTCCCAACAAACCTTATAATGCACAAGCACGGCATGTAGGTTAAACTAAGAATGAATAAAATCACAATAGAGAGCCATATACTGCTAACATCTAAAATACACATTACTTTCCAAAATCCAGTTACTCATGCAAGTTTTCCTCAGCCTGAGCAACAGAATAAGCACTTGTACTGTCTGAATTAAAAGCAAACAAAAACCCACCCCCAAAAACTCAGACAAATGACTTGTTTTCTCACAAATAAGTTATTTTTTTTTTCTGTGTAAAATATAATACAGATGTGACAAGGAATAAAAAATGTTTGAAGTATTTTGACTTAAAATAAGTTGTGCAAATAATTCTAAACCAATCTCCTTATATCTACAAGACAAACATCCGAAAGAGGCCCAAACCATCTCTTCCTCCTCATTTTACATATAGCACTGTATTCAAGTAGCTCACTGTTTCCTGAGGTTATCAGTTGGCTTCATCTTTGGAGTGGAGTACAGGAAGTAATTAAAGCTACAACATCTTGACAGTTTTTCACTCTTTTGTGCCAAAGCACATACTTTTTACAAATGTAACAAAGTGCACATGCACCAAACAATCTCTTCTCAACCACTTGTGTACAGCTAGACATCTATTTACAAGGTATTTTCAAGTTACGTGGAAGTTCAAGACAGGAAAGGGGAAAGAATTACTTTAACTGAAAAAGGACTAGCATTACTTTTGTCTAGTTCCCTGTTAAAAGAAACTTTTAAATCACTTCTGTAGAACAACACACTGCTTTCCTCAAGGCTGCTTTTACTGAAAGAAGTGCACAGCTTTAAAAGTAATACGAAGGGAAGGGCAGTGATACTGAAGACCTCTGTAGATAAGAAAGATGCAGTCAATATAGACAGAAAAATTTCTAAACATTATTTATTCAGTTCCTTCTGAAGAATCTGACACTTTTACTGTGCTCTGCAACAACCTCCAGCAGCCCCAAAAAACTCTGACAGAATACCTTGATTTCTACCAAGAGAAAGTTTAAAACCATCATCCTTTATCTGGCATTGTAGAGGGGGAAAACTAAGCAAAATAAATCAAATTTTAGCCACCACTTTAAGAAGTCCTTTGCAAGCAAAACAGTCAAGCACAGGATGCTCTGATATAGGAGCCAACAAGTCCCCACCAGTTTGTTAAGATCTATTCCTCCCAGGTTCTTTCAGATGCAACAACAGTATTTTGTACAGAGAGTTTTATATCACCTCTTCCTATCATGAATGTGCATTACTTTCTGCTCTGCTTAAAAGACAAGGAAAAATAATTCAGGGAAACTATAAAGGACAACCAGTAAGACAGAGAGCAAGAAAATCTCTCTACTTGTCATTTCAGACACCTGATGAGCAAGTAAAATGGGTAGTCCACTACCCAGCCAGTGTTAACTGGTCTTAAAAGGAGAAGCACTGAGAAGATGGTGCAGGACACACTGGCTCTCTGGCAGGGCACATCCACCCCCACACCCCAGGAGGTGGAAATACATGTTCAAAGCTCTTCCAATAAAGACAGTCTTAAATGGCCAAAATTACTCACAAGCAGTGAGTAACTCAAATGTCCAGGGAGCTGCTAGTTCATCACCATCCTTACTCAGACCTCCACTGTTATTATGCACGAGAGTTTGAGGGGTCCATCACAATAACAAGAGTTGGGGAAGGCGGAACTAAAACTGGCAGATCCTTTAGCAGAATTCAAACAGAATTTAAAAAATGAAGGACAAGAAACTGTGAAGGGAAGCTAGGAGGGATGCCTTCTATTCCCATTTTCCTTCTTCTCTCACTCTCCCCTGTTCTATAGATTATTCCCCTGTGCATCCTCTTCTGAGGCTCCTGAACTTTCCTCCCACAGGTTTAATCCATCCCCAAACAAACAAGCACCCTCTCCTGTCCTCCTGCCCACATAGCCTTCTCTCAGACTCCTCAGCCTGGGGGAGTAGAGGAGTGGGAAGAAAAGGGTAAGAATCCAGATCCAGGCCTGCTTTAGCTTCCAAAAAAGACTTTGGACACTTTAAGCATAAAGGACCAGCCTGGTGAGCAGAGCTAGGAGTGGTACTCACACCATGACTGAGCACTGGGAATCATCCTCTCCCTCACCATTACAGAAGCCTGCCCTCACACGTGCAGGGTCCTGAGGAGCTGGATCAGGCTCACTGGTGCTTGGGAAAAGCATCACAGAGTGCTCAGGCTCTTATTCCATCTCTGGGGAAGTACAGGAGGCCACTACAGGAGATGGGGTCAGCCCCCACTAAACAGACGCCTTGGGTCTGACCTGTCACTGCCTCTCACATCCAACAACTCTGCTCTCATTTCTGCAGCAAAGGCAAACCATGAATGCAGGGAAAACTGGTGGATACTTGCTCTTCCTACACCCCTCTGCCTTTCTGACCTGCTCTGCTGAATATTTTGAAGAGAGGGTATTAGACATTCTTCTGCTCCTTCCCTTTACAACCCTCACAAAGGGAATTGATTTTGCTTAGCTGCA
The DNA here is from genome assembly GCF_028769735.1 of Zonotrichia leucophrys gambelii. Classification (NCBI taxonomy): domain Eukaryota; kingdom Metazoa; phylum Chordata; class Aves; order Passeriformes; family Passerellidae; genus Zonotrichia; species Zonotrichia leucophrys. Next base: position 15,992,188 of record NC_088169.1, on the reverse strand, counting down.
GAAGGTTATTACAGCAGGAAATGCTGGGGAAGGAGCACATGACTTCAATGCTGTTCTCACAAGAGAGAGACCTCCTACCCTTTGTTTCAGTTTTTTCTCATTTTTCTTAAAAGAATTTGAAACAAAACACATAACAAAATATTTTTAAATCAATTCTCTGCCATTACATAGAAGCCACAATCAGTATGTTAAAGTTGAACAACAAATGACAGGATGCAATCTTCTCTTCAAGTAAAGTGAAAAATCAAACAAAAAATTCAATGAATAGCTGTATGTTATTGTGAAATCATGCACAAGAAGTGTTTTACCTGTTTTGCAAAGTTATTTTGGTGAAAGGATAGGGGGGCAGAAAAATGGAGGTTAAGAACTGTGGATTTCTAAAGCTTTTTTTATCCAGGAATTGAGAAAATATTTTCTTTGGGCTTTTTTTTTAAACCACTGCCCCCTTTTCCAAAAATCATTAATTCTTTATCAGTTGCGGGTAGCAGTGCTAGTGTTCTCCACATAATGTCATGCAGGGATATACACACACACCCTGCATTCAGAGAGCTGCACCAGAAATTGGACTCACTAGAGCAAAAAAAGAACCTTAAATGATCTCAGCAGGGAGCCCAGAAGAGAGGAAGGGCATGAAGATGTTTAAAAATACGTGATTCTGTTTTATGTTTGAATTTGAAAACAGCCTAGATTCTTCACTGCTTTAAGTACAAATTTCTGAGTTTCTGTCACCGAGGAAAAATGGAACAACACATGATTTCTTTTTCATGGACAGTAAACAGAACAGCAAGAAGAATCTTTCCCTTTTTGGAAACACTCATCTTTAAAGATTTCCTTCCAGAAAGGTGGTGTTTTATATTTGACAATCAGAGTCCCAGATATGTTAGCAACGGTAGATGACTATTCCAGGAGATCATAAAAAATTTAAAAAATTGTATTGGAAAATGTTTTTGATGTACAGTGGTAGACTCCTTAGAGCTGTGGTGATGTGCTTTGCAGCTCCTGCAGTAATTGCTCCCATGTCTCCTGCTCCCACCCCCCATGGTTTAATGCATGTCAATATTCAGCCCTGTTCAGTGCTGCCATACATCTCCCAGGGGACCTCACCTCCTCCTCTTTAAGCTTTTGTCTCCGCTTTTCTTCAACAGCTGCTCTCTTCTGCTCCTCTCTCTGCCTCTGCTCCTCCAGCCTTCTCCATCGCTCCTCCATTTGCTTCTCATACTGAAGTTTTGCTCTTCTCTCCTTCTCCAGTATCTGCTGCTCCCTAGCAGCTTGTGCAGAGAAAAAGGTGCATTTCACATCATGCAAATTCTCTTCTCTTTTAAAATTATTTGGTAACATGAAACAATAGTGTAAAACAACAAATGCCAGTACACAGGGTTTTAGTTGACTGAGATTGAAAATATAGTGCACAGAAGTGTTGAGATGATTAGTAAATCTAAGCAATTTGTTCAGTACATAAAGAGGGAAGCCCTTGTACACAAGGTGCCAGTTTGTACCTCTCATCTATGTAAAAAACAGTGTACAGAACAAATCAGCAATGTTTTTATGTTTCAAGTCCCTCTGAAGCTGAAAGCCAAATTATTTTTTCAGACATACTGCTCCTAGTAATCTTTGAAGGAAATCAGCTGTATTTGTTGAAGCAAAAGCCCTTGGGACTTCCTTAAAACTGTGCTTCTTATTACAAAGCTGCCTTTAAAATAGACACATGTAAACAACATATTCTGTGTTTTCTATGGAGTTTTGAAAATACTTCTTTCAGCTCATTATTTGGTGCTACATCTTTACCCACTTATACCTTTTCAGATGAAAAAAAATTACTTCTGTACTGAGGTTTTGCCCAGCTGTTTATTCCAACTGCAGCAATAATCTTCATGGGACATTACCCTGATGTTTCAGAAACTCAGACTGCAACAACAGATACTGGACTGCTGCTTCAGGTGTACATAAAACAAGTAGCAGGAGTTAACGTGGCAAATTGAGAGGAAAAATCCATTTCCCATGCAAGTGTATTCCATAAAAAGGCAGGAAAGAGGAGGTCTGCAAGCATGCCTATACACACAAAAGCCCGTAGGATCACATACCAACACACATACAGCCAATATCAAAGAGGGAATATTGCTAGGCTAAGAACTTGAAAGTCAGGGAAAGCCAGAATCAACAGTGTTTATAAAAAAGCTACTCCTTCTTCCTGCTCACTTATGCCTGTGTTTCTTCAGTTCCTGTTTCCTTTTGCAGCACATCATCACCCTTCCAACTCTCCCACTGTTCCTAGGCTCTTGTCCAGCCATTCCAGACCAGCCTTTCCCCCTCAGTTCCTGCCCCCAGGCTTTAACCACAGCTGTGACTTTCTGTCCCTCTTAGCCCCACTCCGTCCTCTCTCCCTTGGGTGAAAGCCAGAGTCTTCCCAACACCCAGATCCTTTTCCAACATTCCATTTCTTTCCCTTGAATACAGAATCCTTCTACAATACTTCATCCTCAAATCCAGCCTGCTTTCCAGAATACCTTCTAGCTTATTCTTGTCAGAAATACACTTGGTGTTGTCTTTCCCTTCTATCCTATGAAAATCCACTCATCCTCCCCACTCAAGACAGGGCAGTATGAGGGGAGTGTCAGTGATGCAGTGAACCTGGACTGAATGCATGAAGTTCAGACTTGTCAACAGAAAAAGTTACCTCAGAGACAGTGGATAACAAGTGACCAGGCATGAACTGCTCCAACTGCTAGCCACATCAGGTAGAGCAGGTGACAAAGCATGCTGGAGTCCATAAAAACCAAAAATAAAGTGAGGTGTCCAGAGATTGTGCTAAGATTACCTTCTGAGTAAGCAGGTGAAACCTGGGACTGATTCTGGACAAAGAAGTAAACAATTCTGTCATCATGGACACATGTACAATTCTTGTTGCTTAATTTAGGGATGCTAAACCACTGATTAATGAGTTTTGGCTCAGGTGAAAAAGTTACTTCATATTGCTATACAGTACCTGCTGACTGCTCAAAGAGCTGACCCTTGGGGGAACATGCTGCTTTTTTCTGAACTTCTAAAAGAAAATTCTCACAATCAAATTGTGACCAAAACTCAAAGCTCCCCACTACAGAAATGGTCTTAAGAATATGCTTCCAGGAGGCATATATGATGCCTGGGAGAAAATTGCAGACACCACCTTCCAAATCCCCTGGGCCAATCACTCCCAAAATCTCCAGGTTTCAGTTTCCTTTTCATCTTTTCTACTTTGAGTCCTTTCCAATCTAATCACCATTTCACTTTCTCGGGAACCAGAAAAGAAGGGATAATCAGAAGGAAAGAAGAGAATAACCTACACTGAGCGTACCTGGAAGAGAAGAAAATCTGAGATAGACAGAAGCTTGGGCAAGATTAAGTACTAAAGAGCAGCAGATTTTTACCAAATTACCAAAAGGAATTGTGCGGACCAAGCCCATGGTAATGAAAAAATGTCAAGTCACTGGTCTCAAGCCCCAGACTTTGCAAAGAAATAGTCAACAGTTTATTTCTTGCAAGAAAAACAGTATTTTCCTATGATTATTTTGACAGGTGCCCATACTTGTTTAGTTGACATTTCCTCAAAATATATGTTTACCTTAAATTTTGCAAAAATCATAAGACACTGACAATTCCTTCTGCCAGGTATTGTCAGGTTATCTCTAGGAGCAGTGCTACTGATCTTTCTTGTCATTACCATGAGGAAAAGTGAAGTTAACTGTTTAACAGCTTTTTATATACACAGAGAGATATAGGAAGTCCAAATCAATGTTGAACAGAAAATTTAAATTTAAGTGTATATATATATGTATACACACAGACATATATGTATATTTTAATTGTGTATACACCCACTCCCCTTAAATATATATTTAAACTTTTTACATATCTATTTTACAATTATCTCAACATTTCCCTAGTCATATTAATAGATTAAAAATAAGTGATTGTTTTAAACAAAATCTGAAATCATTGATAAAAAATATTCTTCAGTTCCTGAATAACATAAGCATTCTCCTGAAAGATTAACCATTTTACAACTTCCAGAAAAGTACACACTTCAATGCTGCACTTAAAAACTCTATTATATATTTCAATATGGCTAAAACCAAAGAGATTAAAATTGAAGTTGTTTTATCAAATCATCTTACATATTTTTCTGAGTATTATTCAAGGCTTATTTGGGATTTTCACAAACCACAATCATAACAACAGTATCTTGAACATAAGCCTATATTCAAAGGCACACAAATCAAAGAAGAAAGTAAACTTGTAAATATAAAATACGAAATATTTGACTGGAAATGCAAGAATATTATCTTTTATAATTTAAGTTAAAAGAAGTGGTAAAGACTAGGAACAGAATGAACAACAAGATTTAAAAATCAGAACACAAAAAATGCTATGTTAGTTAGTTAAGCCTATTAAAAGTTGTATATAAATAATAGATACACCTCCTGCCAACTTACCAAGGTATTTCTCCCTTTCCTCTCTTCTTTCCTTTGCCAGTCTTTGTCTTTCATCAGTTTTTAGAAATCCATCAATAGCTGAAGACAGAAGGAGGGAAAAAAAAAGCCTTAAAAAGCTGTGAAGCAAAACTAAAGAAGGATCCAAAAGAAATTAAAAGAATCCATCAAAAAGAAATCATAACTACTGCATTTAACAACTCCAATAACAAAAGCAATTTTGCTGTTGTATGTGGGCAGGTTAATGAGCTGGGATTTGGGCACCTCTCGAGCACAGTCTCCCACTCACTGCTGAACTCCAAGCACGGCTCCTCACTGCAAATGCCTGACTCTTCTTCTCAGAGCAAACAAGCATGCTGTTAGTGCTTGTTTCAGAACCTGAAACTTCCTTGGGAAAAACGGTAAGGATGCAATTAACATGCATTTATCTTTGTTAACAAGCTCATTTTAAATGTTTTGGCTAGGTAGGAAAAGGTAGCTTAGAAAAGCAGTGAGCAGCTATGGAGTCCCAGCCTTTATATTTATGGCAGACCACAGCCCCCCAGTTTCCTTGCTTGCTCAGCATTTCAACAACCAGCAATTACTGCTGGATGAGGCTACAGAAGCAGCAGCCCTGCTGCCCTCTTTCCCAGGCAGGAAACACTTTGTTTCCTCCTGGAGTTGGTATCTAAAAGTAAGATACTTGTCTAGGACCAGGTCGCCCAAGGATGTTTTGTAAGGATGTGTCTGGGATTCAGACACCTCAGCTCTTTGCACAGCATGAGCAGCTGAAAAGCCCAGTTTAAGGAGGCAGGAAGGCAGAGTGTGACACACCAGGTGCCTCAGGGTCACCTGCCTGCATGCCCTGGAACAAGCATCAAAGGGACCTAAGATGGACCTTCTGCAACAGCAGGAAAAAGGTCACCAGTGAGTGCCTTGACAGACCATCCAGGGGATGGCATTCTCTTAAAACACCTCCAGTGCCCTCCCTGCCCTCCCTGCTCACGATCTCCTGAGGTGTAAGCAGTGCAAACAGGCATGGTGTCTCACAGCACAGTTTACATCATTTGCAGTCATTATCTGGGCTCCCTACTGAGTTACTGAATTCTAATTAGGTCCCCTTCCTTTTGCTCTGAGAACTGCACCTGTTAATTTTATCAGATAAATATGAATGGAAAACTTACATAGACTGTAACCCCAACTGCCTTCCTAAAACATCACACTTGCAGGTTCCTTTCCAAAGATATCCTGTCTGTGGGAGCAAGGATTTTGCATAGGAAGTACCTTTCTCTAAAATGCACAGTTGTGTAGGAAAGGTGAAAGCCAGCCTCAGTGGCCTCAGTGACAAAGGCAGGTCTCAGCTGTCCCCCATTACAATAACAGCTTGCTTTTTCCCCAAGCAGCACCTTCAAAGACCATCTCTAATCCTCCTCAGCACATACAGACTGCAATTACCTGAAGGCAGCCAGGCCCCTGGAAAAATGTGATTATAGCTCCCAGCTGGTTAATTACAACTCAATTTGTGGGTCAAATACATATTTATTTATTTATTTCCAAAGACTCATCCTACTTCTATACTAGTCCACTTGTTTGCTCACTTGGCTGACATTTATTTTCAGATTTGACAAGGAAGAAGGAGACAAGAGGTGGCAGCTCAGTAAAGCAGCCATGGCAAAGTTTTGTTACTACTTTGAAAGGGCCTGCAGTAAGGAGCCAAGAAGGTGAATCAGCATAGGTATTTCACAGCTCCAATGGAAAGCTTTTCAGTGGCCTTAAAGTCAAACAAACATAAAACCTACAACTCATGCTAGAAGCAGGAGAGGAATGTGAAATTCTGGTGGATCAAAAGCCCAAAGATAGAAGACTGAGCTTGGGAACAAGGAGGCTGGAGAAGGAAAGAAACAAACCGAGGCATGAGTTATGGTCTTCTGTGGCAAAGGATGTAACTCAGATGGAGAGGTGGAACCTAAAGTACAGAAACTAGAATGGGGACAAATGGAGGAATGGAAAGGAACAGCAAGAGAGTTCATGTCCATGAACTATGTTCACAAAATCCTGCACTGATTCTCATCACTCTCCTGGCTTACAGTAACTATCTCAGAAATCCACCAGCAAAAATGCATCCATTATGCCTATCAATAAAATCACAGCTAACTCATCGCTACTTTGATTGCTTCACAAACACCCCTGGTAAAAGTGGACCTAAAAGCCTTGCTCACAACTCCATTGCTATCCAAAGTCGATGCACAATTTTTCAGGTTAGCTTTCTCAAGCATTTGAATATCTCAACCCAATTCAGAAAATACTATAAGATGGTCAAAGTTGTGATGTCAGATATTAAAGGAACCAGAATGTATGCAAATTGAAACAGTCTGTACAATTTTTATTTTGCCTGTTCCTACATATATATATTACACTTTTTCCTTTTAGGTCCCTTTGCTTATTCATTCAGGGCATAAGAGTTGAACTAAGTTCAAAGTTATTAGTGCTTCTTGCACTTTCTTTCTGAAACTGAAAAGTAGACAAAACTATACTTAAAGGCTTTTTGGAGAACAGCACTTTTTTTCTGAAACTGAAAAGTAGACAAAACTTTACTTAAAGGCTTTTTGGAGAACAGCATTCCACACTTGGCTATGTCACAGGTGAAACCACAAATACATGGAATGATGATCATTACATATGCAATACACCAACATGAAAAAAAAAAACAACCCACCAATAAAACAGTGGAGGGAAACTGCATTCTAATACATACAGGCATCAAACACAAGATGGCAAGAGTAGCATTAAAATAGCACAGGCATCCTCAATGCTGGCATTTCTGAACTCAAGTACTTTGCAAATGAGCATGCCTGCCAAAAATCAGAAACTTTACTTCAGAAAGTAAATAGAGTTTTGAAGGACAGAGTAACTGAACCCTGGGTGATAGCTTATACATTGAGATGATTTTCAAAGACCAAAATGATTGTACTTTATGCATCTTCATATAACATTCAGATAAATGCAGTGGGCACAGCAGTTACCTGTGACAAGGAATTTCATTAATGACAGGAATTCAAATCCCTCTGGCAAAGCAGACTGCAAGCAGCAAGCTGGCACAGGTAACTATCCCGGGAGTAGTGTAAGGGCATGCCTGTCCCCTAGCAGGGAACTGCCAGCAGAGGGCAGGAGAAGGTCTCAATGAACAACAAAACCCCGCGGCAAAGGCGCTCTCACGGAGCTGTGACCTCGGGTTAAGTCTGTATACGCAGCTTTATCCTGAGCCTTCCTCATATTTACAGCTAAGCCGCTGATCCCTCACTTAGAGAGGCACGTAACAGCTAACAACATGTTTAAGAGTCAGGATATAAACGCAGGCTGGCTGTTCCTCTGCCAACCAGAGTAATGAATACAAAGGGATACTGGCAGAAAATTCCCTAATAAATGTTTATTTCCAGACTTGCAGAGGAATAAGGAAACTGCTCAAATAATAAGATCCAAGATTTTACTCTCAGGAAATGCACACGTACAAATTGCTTCTGCTTATTACTCTATCTCCCAGCCCTCCCCAAAAGTCCTTTGCACCGAGTCCCCACTCTCTAAGGCATGTACTTAGGCACTGGGCTAATTCCTTGAGATTGTGCCTCATTTTTTGATTGAGGAGGGCCAGATGTTCATCTGGGACTTTGTTACAATGAGCATTTCTAAAGAAAAAGACCATAACATAAAACCAGTTCGAATGTCATCAGCAAACCTGCAGGAATGATGTAACAGCTGATGCTGCAGGATTCCTTCAATACTTCCATGTTCCCTGAAAATAAATATTCACAGAACTAAAACCCAACATGTTAATCACTGCTTCAACCCTTTTTTATGGGCAAGGTAAACCTATTCAGACTGATGAAACAGGGCCAGAACATGTCCACACACACTGCTCTGCTCCACATCCTGCTTGTGAAGCCTCTTGGTGGTTGCTCAAGACAGAGGAAGGCTGTCCTCTCCTGATGAGACATAGCAAGCTCTGTCTTTTAAAATCCATATCCTGTTTTTGGTGAGAAAACAAGTACCCAAGCAGGACAATTAGGTTAGTGGAAGCTGAGGCTACATTTCAAAAGGACCAACAGGCTGCTTGGGCAGCTCCTCTCCTGAAATTCACACCTAAGTAATTGTCAGCAGGTAAGGTCTCTACTATTTTTTTTCCATTTTGTTATTGAACCCACACCCCCATCTATCCTCTCTAATACCCCATGGTATTTGGTTTCACAATATATTTATACACAGCAGATATTGAAGTCCTTGTTGGGCACCATGACAGAAGAAATGGGCATCTGAGACCAGCTCTACACAGCAGTGTTCCACACACCGAGGCCTTTGGCCATCCTGCATGACCACATTCAGGACATTTACACCTTTGTCCATTCTACCTGACATTGTCCAGCACTTTTAGACCTTTGCCACAATATGCAGTGATGCTGCTGAATCTGTGAAATTGCCCAGTTTGGATGCAGTTGTGCCAGTGGGCAGCCTTGCCTGGGTCACCACTGCACTTACACCCACTGCACTGCTGGCAAACTCTTTTTTCAAACAATCTTCATCTGTAAAACTGACATTTTGCTCCCTAAAATCTGCTTTGTCTCTCTTGGGACTGTTCTTTGAGACAATAATGAACAGACATTTTCCACCTGTCATTGTTTCCCTCTGGGTATTCCTGATTGAAGAAATGTTCAGGTTTTCAGCTATTAACTATACTTGGAGGGGAAAAAGAATTACAAAGCTGTGTGTGACTGTACATGGATGGCAATTTCTATTGGCAAAATGCACTTTTCCTAAATTTTAATTTTAAAGCTGAGAGGTTTTCAGGTAGAGGCAACATGCAAACACCACAAGAGCTTTGCAGGTAGGTTCAGTAAGATTTAGTGAATTGTCCTTTTTGACAATTATCTTTTTCACATTTTCTTTAATTAAAAAGCTTTTTATTCTATGGCATTCAAAAATCTTATTACAAAGAATCAGAATTCCCCCAGTTTCGGATACTTATTTTTAGATTTGCCAGGCTGGATTTCAAATATAACCAGAAAAGAAAAAGGAGCATTGTCCATTTTGTCTAATTAAAATACCAGAATGGTTATTTGTTGTTATAAAGATGTTAAGTGGATGAAGTCATTAAAGACAAACAGTTGCCAAGCACAGTGACATTTCAGAACCCCAGGCTAATTGTCTGAGAGGTGGCCTGGCAGATAGAACAGAGAAGCTGTTGGGGACTTCATGCTCTGGTTAAACAACAAGGACACCTGCCTTATGCTCCTGCTCCCCCACCCTGCATTTTCAAATTACCCATTTGAATGAAGAACTTCAGCTGTAAGACATACTTACACAAAGACTGCAGTAGCAAAATATATCCTACTGGTATGTTTATTTAAGTTTAGGGTGAAATTGTTCCAAAATGCTGGCCAAATAACCTTGAAACAATACATAGAATATAAATACATCATTTTGTGATCACATATATTAACATAAATATCTTAATTACTACATGGGGAGGAGAAAATTGCTAAAACATTAATGTTCTCAGTTTTGCACAAGCCCATAGACACCTAATTAGCTCCATGGGATTGTGTACAAATGTGTGTGCAGCCCTAAGAGTGCCCCAAGGAGACTCCAGTATGAGGCAGACACAGCAGATGCACCTCAAGAGCACTCAGAGAATGGTAAGATACATTGGCAGAATGCTTTTACTTATGAAAACACTATATAATTAATCCAGTGTTATTATTTATTTAGTTTACTGAACAGGTCCCTGCTATACAGCCCCCCACAGCCCACACCAAGCAGTACCACTGTTTCCTACACTGATGTTTTATTCATGTGCTTCCACAACCTCTCAGGCAGAAAGGAGTCCAGAGGCTTAACCAGTTCTTGACAATGTCTTTCTCACAGATTTAACACACATGAACATTTACAGCTGTATTTTTCAAACAGCCCTAGACCCCAGACCCATGTGGCATCTACAGGCAGGATCTTCCTTTCTACAGCCTGCCCAGCAACTTTCTAGACTGTGCATTCTGGAAAGGAAAAAAACAAACAAACCCAAACAAATAACATTAAAAAAAAAAAAAAAAAAATCACCAAAAAACCTCACAAAAAATATTGTTTCTAATCCACAATTAACATTCTGAAACTTCTACAGTTTGCCAAGGTGGCACTAGCTTGAAATTTTACACTAAAACAACAAGCAAACCTATGAACCCCAAAGCTATAAACATTTCAAATTGAAATTTTTTTCCCATGGCTGAAATACTTTTTTTCTTTCATTCACTTACTGCCTATCTCCTGAATCAGCAATAGCCCCAACTTGTATTTGCAGTTTATGCATTGATAAACTTGCACAGACTAGTTTCACTGACTTCAGCAGAATGACTTGTGTTAAAACAGAAGATATGGAAATACCTTGTTAGGATCAGGAAGCCCATGCTTACCCCACCCAAATCTGAAAAAAGGTCCTATCACTCATGTACTATCATACTGAATGGAAAATTCATTTTTTGGAAGGAGAGTAGCTATAAGTACTGTAGACATCCCTTGCCTGGCTCCCTGTACTTTGACTTTTGCAAGAAAAAGCCTCAGTGGAAGACAGCAGACCTCAGGACAGTTATTTTGTCCAAATTATCTAAGGGAAACTTTACAGGATCAGATAGAATTGTGTTTTTCCATCACACTAAATTCAATCCAAACAGCCTCATTTTAGGAACACATACATCAAAATGAAAGAAATTCCATTTATTTGTAACAATTTTTGTTACCAAAAGGAAAAAAGCTTTGGATCTATAGTGCATAGGTGTAGCCAGCAGCACTCTGTCCAATGTGTATTCTACACTGATGTTTTATTTATGTGCTTCTGTAATCTCTCAGGCAGAAAGGAGTCAGAAGGTTTAACCAGTGCTTTACAATGTCTTTCCCTCAGATTTAACACACATGAACATGTATAGCTGTATTTATGTGTATAGTGTAGTCTAGCACAATTCAATTTCTAATTAAAAGTTTCTGGACTGACAATACACATCTATGTATCCACATCTGCTGATGTTATATATTGATTATTAGGTATTAGATAACCAGAGCTTAGTGAAACAGTAGCATCTCACTGAGAAATTCAGCTATTTTTAGCATGAGAAGAGCAGATGGGGACTGTAAGTACCCATTTCTCCCACCTCCACTGGCTTGTAATCCCCAAATGCACATTAAACCCCACTTCCTGCTCACGTTAATTGGCTTTGCTGGTGTGTGGCACTGAGCAGTGATCTCATGCTTTGGTGGTTTTCACTGCTGTGTTGCACTCTCCAGTGCCAGCCAAAGGCAGGGAGCCTGAGCTGCTCCCCTGTGCCCAGGCAGGCAGAGCTGGGGGAAGCCTTGGGCAGCCCCTGGTGGGCGAGCAGCTGAGCTGGGCTGCACTGGGGCTGCACTGGGGGCACCAGAGCTCATTCTCCTGCTGAACACCTGACCCATCCCTCACAGCAGCACCCCATACTGCACATTTGAACACATTTAAAGCCAAGGGGTGCGGGAGCCAGCACTTGCCAATATTGTCTGCAGAACACAGAGCTCCCAGATGTGAGCACCCAGGTAACCTGCAGCACACTGGGCTCAGCTCCTGTCCTCAGGCTCTGAGGCCAAGCAGCCCCAGCAACCTTCCCCTCTGCAGGGGGGGCTGTCCTGCCTCCACCCGCAGGCCAGGCACCCCCACAGCAGCACCGAGCATTCACATTTAGCTTCACAGACAAGAGGGAAGCTGGAATGATTTCCCCACTGTGGCAGTTACCTGGAACATGTCACGCTGCCCAGCTCAAGGCACTGAAGGGCACTGCTGAAGGCCATTCTTGTGCTGCCAGAGCTCCTGCTCACAGCACCAGTCCACAGCAGCTGCAAATCTCTAATTTCAGCTGACTCAAGGGTCACAGGACAGCATTTTGGAGGAAACCCCAGCAGTCCCTGTACATCCTGCCTTCCACTGTGGCCTTTTTGCAGGCCAGGGATCTCTGCAGCAAACTGACTGTCAGCAGATGGGGCAGCCAATAAAGACATTTTTTAAAATCCTATAATCAAACTGGTATTAATGTCTATGTCTATGTCTAGGTACCCAAACTAAAGCATGACAAAAATTTACACCTTGCTTCTAAACCAACTTCACCCAGAAAGTTTTCTTTTGGAGCCTGAAGTGAAAATGATAAGGATTTGTCAGTATGCTCTCAGAAACTGTCCTTAAAAATATTTAAGACAATCCTAGAAGAAATGATAAAACAAAAGAAAAATCTACAAATCAAAGGCTCACACTTGGGTGACAGAGGCTTGGTGCACGACCACTTCAGAGGGGGCAATTTGTACAGTGCAACATAGACCACCAACCTTCCACTGCACATGTCTGTACAGGGATGGTTCTGTAGACTCCTTTTACTAGGTCTGTTTTCATTTCAAGTCTTATTTCATAGAAACTGCAAAAGAGACACTGGTGCTTTGGGATTTGCTCTGAGTTGCAGCAAAGATACAGTTGGAGAACAAGAAAATACTCTTGGCTCCTAACAATGCTTACGGAGGCGTGAGGTGTTGCCAGCACGATGAAATTTTTTTCCCTGGATAGTAAAATTAAATTGTTAACATTACCTTCATCTACCACTATACTCTGTCCTCCATGAGGGAAGATTTGGAGAAAGTTTCAGGATGCTTCTGCTTTCTGTGGTCAGCAAAGTGAATACAAAGCATTTAACAAAAGAAGAAGCCATTTGCAATTTTCCATTTATACATATATATATATCTATCAAAAGAAAGTGTTGATGACTTACCAACACTACATGCAGCTATCAAGGACTGACCTAAATAACCTCCACTTTGCTCTACCCACACCTCAAGCACTGCTGAAACAATGTATTATTCCAAATAGAAGCAGCTTCCAGCATCAGACGTAGAAAGCACATTTTCCCTGTGATTTGGCAAAAGCTTCCAAAATAAAAAGAAGCAAAGCTGATTAATCCACAGCACACATGATCAAGTGAACTTCATCCTCTATGGACTTGGCTAAGCTCAGGAGCAACAGTTAAAATGTTGCTTTTGCTGTGCTTCACACTAATTATATTTCCCAGTCATTTATTTCAGGGAGAACACCCATTGACTATCAAAATCAAAACAATTTATTCTAGGAACATGCACAGTAAATCCTCGTATGGAAGAAAAGCTTTAACAATTAAATGTTTGCTTCAAAGTTTTTTCTTGCATTTTAGTAGATGAACTACACCAACATAGTTGATATTGATAATGTTATGTATGGACATACATAGTCATACAGTTTTAACTATATTTATGAGCAATGCCAATTCATCGAAGTGTATTCCACACAGCTCCTGGTTTTGCATCCCCAGTCTTGGCCCCTACACATAATTCTTAATAATGCACATAATTTAGTGGTGGGCTCCAAATACCCTTTTAAATCCAGAACATGATCTTTTTTCCCCTCTGGCATTTATGCAGTCAGTCTCGTCTGAGAATCTAATCATTCTAGGTCTTCCATCAAGAGCTAATGTCCTTGTTGGGATTTCTGCTTACTTTTCTACTTGTGCTTTAGCTGTGAGCTTCTGCCATTCAAGGAATTCCAAGCACAAGGCGTTCAGTGCATGTAGGTCCACCTGCAAAATACTGCTGAGACCTGACCATGTGCTGGCAACCTCTCTGCCCCAGAGAACAAAACATTACATTTACATACATCCTTTTGTACATATGTATGCATTCCTGAACAATTACTTATTATGATTGTTCTTGGTCCAACAATTTAATATTGGCCACTGTGCACACAAAGTGTTAATTGCCTCTGTTAGAAACCAATCAAGCCTCCTGAAGGGCAGAGCTCCAAAAGCAAGAACTTCATTCAACTCTTACCCTTGAACTATAGTAAAGGGTCTGATTTACTTGGAGCTTCTAGAAGTTTAGGAAATATGCCAAAGTAAAAACTGCCTTAACACTGACCCAGGCAAGCCCATCTGTGCACAGGGCTGGTGTTGAAGGAGTCCAGGTCAGGGAGTGACAGTGACAACTGAGACAGGTTGGGACCCATCCCCCTTGCCTAAATCCTGCTCCATTCTGACAATGTTTGCATTTTATGGAAACACAAGACCTTAGATCTATTAGGTTAGTACTTGGAAGATTATTTTTCAAGGGCAAGAGACAGCAAGGAGATGGACAGACACACAAATAAGGCTGAACATTTCTGCATGCCTTGAACCAGTCATGTGAACCAATGTTCTTTAGTGGAATTTATTTGGAGAGTCAATATCTTACCAAATGTAAAAAAGATTAGGTCTGCCTTTTTAGCACCCCAAAACCTACGTCTGTGTTTAATCCCTAATTTCTCAGAGGATTATTCAGAGTTCCAGTATAAATTATATTAGCTGTTTATGCAAACTCAGAACACAAATCACACTATTCATGGAGCTCTTAACCTACAGAATTATAAAGATAATTTACCAAACTCAAACTTTCCACGCAAGAGAGGTGAGTGGATTATGCATCCACCGATTTTCAAACCTCAAAAAGAAGGCTTTTTCCGGGTAACAATCTGGAGCATTTACAAAGATTTACAAAAATCTATAAAATTAAAGGATAAATCAGAATATAAAATGACTAAACTGTACACAAAGTGCTTAAATGATAAGCTAAGATGAAAACATACACCGATACAGGCCTGACAGCACACTGAAGCCAACACAAAGAGGCCAATTAAAACATAGTGGGTCACCAAGCTCTGCAGTAAGGAGCATTAGCACAGAGATCAGATCCTGGATTCAGCATTTTCTGTCAAAGTTCATCTGAACTTTCACAGTGATGTGTGGCAACACTGCACAGGATGAAGGGAAACTCCATTTTACACTGGTGTCTCCTACCTTCTTCTGTGACCCTCTTGGCCCACAGAGAAACAAGTTGAGAGACAGAGTTCATATTCCAGCCAACAACTGCAGCTTTCAGGGCTGAGACAAGTCTGCCCTGCCCTGGCTCTCCCCTGTGCAGGAGCAGGGGAGAACCATGGTGTTCCCATGGCACAGGCATTTTAGAGCCTTCAGACACAAACAGGCCCTTGCACATCCATGTGCACTCTATAAGCACAGTGTTTTCTTTCCACTGTTACCAGAATTCATTTCAAAGATGAGACACACTAGCCCAGCACTTAATTTGTAAAGAAAATACAGATACTTATAGAACAGCAGAACATGACTTTAAATATTAAAGAAAAAAAAAAAGTAGCTTATATTTGTCCAAAATGACAGATGTCTATTAAGAGGCTCATATGGGTCTTCCACCACAGTATAAGAAAAGTTATCTGGTTCAAAGACTAAATTTTTTTTATTACTTTATTCCTTCTGCCTCGGTATACTCTCACACATGATTTTGTAGCACTTGGCAAAGCAAATTTTTGTTCTCATTCATAAATAAGGGCAGAGCTGGAAATCTGGCCCACAGATTTTTATTTTTCTGGTAATTTAAATTCTTCAAACAAGTTACTTCAGACAAGCCTCTACAGGGCACTGAAAAGCCTCCTTTCTTACAGGGCTGTGCCTTGACACCAGATTCTCTACTGAGGTGTTCTCAGAGGTCAGGGGCATTCATAAACAATTCTCTCCTGAAAGTGGTGAATTTTAGGCCCTGTAATATAAGGGTGAGCTTTTACTGCATTCTGTGGCATCACCTGCTTTTATCATCTTTGTGGGAACATAGCATCCTTTAGACTGTAATTTCTGACAAATTTGTTTGACATTGACTGATGGCTTCAACAGCTAATTACTGGTGAGAAGAAAGAAGGATGGACAGACAAAAAGATGTGATCCTCTATATTTAAGTTCTTTCTCAAGAAATACAGACAACTGAGCTCTTGAAATTGTAGCAAGACACTTAAAACCTGCATCAAAATCCTTATTCATTTGCATTTCTCCAGAAATACAGCATATTAAGTACACAATGCACTTTCAATAAAGGCTTTCTATCTTCAAGGTCTCAGCTACCCACAACATGATGGCCTTGAGTAAAAATAAAACCCACAAGAACTCAAAAAAATCTATTAAAACTCATGGAAGTTTCTACAAAGAACAAATACAGAAATCTCCATATTATGTTTTTTGATAACCTAATAGTTCAGAGAAAAATCTCTAGCTTCTCCTGCATTTTCTGAATAACTCACCTAGAATTAAGCTAACAATAAAAATGAGAGGACATAGATTAGCCAAAAAACAAATTTAAACACACAGTTTAAATATTTCAGGAAAAAAGACACATGATGTTATGCAATACTGATATTTATCTAATTAACTGCCTGTCAGGGTTTGAGCCTGGCACAGAGCCAGCGCCCCCATGAAAATGCCTCACCCTGGTGTCTGCTGTGAGATGTGACCAGGAATAAGCAAAACAGGCTCCAACTTAAACATAAAGAACACTTTATTACCTAAAACTACAGGAAAAATAGGGAAAGACTATAAGGAAAAGAAAAAAAAAATTGAAAACCTTACAAAAACCACTTTTCCTCCTCCCCACTCCCTGACTTTCCCAATCCAATACATTCTCTCAAAAACACCAACTGCCCAGCCCGGCACGACACTTTAGTATACTCAAACTGCAGTTCATGAAGAGGAAAGGAGTCCTTCTTGTTCCATAGGCTTCTGGAAACACACTGAAACCTCGGATGCTTCCTTGTCACTTCGGCACCGCCCGGGGGAAAAAAAAAAGTCCTTTTGCCGCTTGTGACATGTTCCTTCCATGCCCAGTGCTCTCACCACCGAGACATGGCCAGAGCTGCTTTTAGGGTGGTCTTTCAAGGATGCCTTGTCTCACTCCAAAAAGGCACAGTCTCTGCTTTTGGGACATCTGCCCCCCCCATATTTTTCCAACCCCCTGGGGCCGGGGGGTCCTCACGAATGAACCCTCCTGGTTTTGAGGCACTGCCTCCCCCTAAATGCAGTCTGTGTCACAGGAACAACTGAGTCCATGGCTACAAGAAAAAGTCCAGCCAAAAGGCCACTCCAAATCATCTCTCCCCATCCAATCATCTCCACAATCTCCGGGCCAAAGTCCTTATCTCATCTCATCTCTCATCTCCCTTCTTATTCAGCTTCGAGGAGGATTAGCATTTTTTGCAAGGCCCCAATCATGCAAGAAAGGGTTAAAAGTTTTCAGTCTCTGTCTGTCCTGGGACGAGATGATACTCCCACACGTGCTGCTGCTGCGGCCGGCCGCTCTCCCTCCCCCCTTCTCCTCCTGGCTGGCTGCCATCACATTCGGTGCCGCCGGCTCTCTCTCTCTCTCCTGGGGGGGGGCTGGCTGCCCGATGTCTCGATGTCTCTTGGGGCTCCGCCACCCTTCCATCCTTGAAAGCCCCCTCAACCCCCACCTCTGTCCAGGCCCCAGGCCTACCGCATGGCGGTCCCTCCCCCGCCCAGCAGCAGCGGGCCGGGCGGGGGAAGAGATCTGACCTCTTCGCCCGACGATGTCCAAAAGAGGAAGTGCCAGGGCAGTGCCTTGCTTTTAACCCCTGTGTATTCTCGGAGGTGTGTCCAAACCCCACTGGCTACACCAGGTGTCAGTATGAAACCCAAAACCTTCATTGGTTTGACCACAGCTTCCCAGAATTCCCACTCCTTCCTGGTCAAACCATGACACTGCCTGACATTTAAACTGACAGCTTAAAGAAAGGCAGAGACAAGATATAAGATGGGAACTGTAAAAGAAGCTTAATCCAGTGTCACAATGTTAAACTGCCAAGATAAACTGACCAACAATAATGGCAGAATAATTTTCAGTGATAATGTCTTTTGAGTTATTTATAAAAAGCAAAACGAGAAACTGAGTGCTTGCAGTTCATCAAAACATCACTGTTTGGCTAAAAAAGTGGAGGCTGACAGATGAGTTTGAAAAAAATATTTGCAGGAAACATTCCGAGCTCTGAATGGAAACAAAGATAATTATTTGCACAAGTGAACAGTAGCACAAATGTATGAAGATTGATGGTGGCTGAATTTTCACTCAACCTTCTCCTGTGTGGGATGCCACACTGAATCCACCAAATCTAATCACACAGCCTGGCTCTTTTGGCACACAGATTTATTTAATGCTATGACACAATCTAGTAGCACGTGGTGTGGATGAGTTTGTGGGGATAAAAAGCAAGCTCTTCAATAGAGATAAATGCATGATGAATGCGAGGAATTGAAGGTCACACAGCCTTGGCAGACAATACTTTGTTCTAATTCATTTAGAAAACACTTGAATGATGATTTAGCAATTAAATTATCTACTTGCAATACAACATAATTACACATTTTGGAAGATAGAGTCTAGTTGGCGTAATTCCTTCTAATGTGTGTTCAGACTTTGTAAGTCTACAATTAGCTTATATATGGATTAGCTGGTATTTTCTGTTTAAAATTTACTTTTTAGTTTTCTCTTATTCTTTGTTCTTCCCTCTCCCCCTTTTCTGATGCATTGCAGTTGTGGTTTTAATAAAACAATTGCTGGCAGAAAATTTAACCTGACTGATCCTGCAAATAAAACAAACACAGCTTTTTTTGCAGCAAAATATAGGAATTTACAGTCAAAAGCTTAAAACTTTGCACCCCAAAATAGTAAAACAATTGGTTTAATTCTTGTAACAACCTGTCTCATCACCTTTCCCTGCCCAAATATCAACACTAAATCCCAAACTATGTTATTTCCTACCTGATTATTTTTCTTTTTATGGCACAAAATCTGTAAGAAATTTCTAGGTTTATATAATGCTTCAGGACATTTGCACCATTAAATCTTGCATGTTCAGTAATTCAGTGTCTGAGTATCTATTTAAAATTTACTCCTTATCTTTCCCCTTAACATCTCACTGTGGTTTCCAGCGAGAGTGTTCACCTCTCAGGCTGCCAGAGCTGACATTACAGCTACAGAGTAGAGACACATACAAAACTTTCATCATATCAAGAACATAATCAATTATTTAAAACTATTCCTATTCTGGATCCTACAAAACTGAAGAAGTTTTATTTTAAAAATATCTTCTCAGCTATACCTCAGGGATAAACTGGTGCAAATCTGCAACACAATTATGGAAATAACATATAATTATCAACTGACTAAATTCCTTATCTTCCAGCAATCTACCAGGTTTATTCAAGTTAGACTGTCTTTTCATCACTTTTTTTGCTGTTTGCAATATAGTTATTTAGGATTTACTACATATAAACATGTCCTATTGCTATGTTATACCTCAAAAATAAATGGGCTGTAGCAACTAAGTTTCAGATTATTGACTGAATAATTTCCCATAAATTATGCAATGCAAACTAAATTACAAGTGACAAATAGCTGCTAAAGGTATTAAAATTACTTGGAAACCCCTCAATTTCCAATTTGTACTGTTTACAAACTGCGCAGACAATGAACAACAGAAGGGGTTAATCCGAAGGAATTTGCCAGCAAAACAAAACCCAAAACACACCAGGATCTCAGGATCCCCACAAAAGCCACGGTCCAAGCTCCCTGACCACCCAGGCAGTATCAGATCTACTGGACTGCACCAGTTTGGGGCAAACACTGACACCACCTTGCACCCATCTCCCCTCCACACTAACTCTTTCATTAAGAGGGTTTTCACACAGGGCTCCACTCCCTTGAAGACACCTCTGGCACAGAGAAGGGGCAGTGCCCCATGGAGGGACCCAAAGCGAGGCTGCAGACTGGCTGTTCCTCTGGGCTCAGGCACTGGCACCCCATCTCCAGCCCATCCCAGCTGGTTCAGAGACCACCCTGCTGGCCTGGCACTGCTATGCCCACTCTGCAGTGCTGGGGACAGAGCACAGAAACTCTGCTGCATTACTGCCAATGCACAAAACTCTGAATTACTCCTTTGTTTCACATGAGAGAACTGGCAAAGTGCTCAGCTCCACATCTCTGCTCCTCACAGCCCAGGACCTCCCTCCTTGTCCATGGAGAGCCCAGGCTGCACACCGTCACTGAACAGCCCTGTGAAACCACAGGAGCAACAAACACCGACTTTCTCCCACGCCCCTTTTTGTTTCTCATCTTTTACTGCCACAGAAACCTGCATGCTCTTTTCCACTTCTGGCTTCCAAGAATCACTGACTGACATAAAATAGGGTGATTTTTCACCACATAAAGAACAGCAATTAAACCACAACAAAACAAAAAAAAAGCTAATAGGGTGACTAGTCTGCCCACTAGATAGATAACTGAGTAAAACAATAGCTATGTCAATAACAAGTAGTGTACCAGGTTTCTGGTATTTTTAAACACAAATGTCTCATCAAGTCCAACTGTTATATGAATTGGTTTAAAACAAAACAAGGTTTGCACAGTGATATTTACTTCTCTCTCTTGTTTTATTTTTTTTTTAACAGATGATTATAAAGTGTGAAGTACTTTTGACAGAAAATTAAACTGTTTAATACTGGTATTATTACATTCTTCTATTTCTATCTTAATAAGTAACACATGCCCACTACCCATGCCTATGATCATGCTGGGTACTTTATACATAAAAGAGGTTCATAAATAAACAATTGTAACACACAGAGATGGCTGCTGGTGCACAAGTACCCAAAAGCCAGGAAACATCCATTTGCTCACTGCACAGAGGCCCCCAGCTGCTAACAGAAGGGAAGGAGAAGTTCTTCTGCTCAGTAATGCACATCCCAAGACACCAGCAGCCACTCCTGCTTAATAAGTGAGAAGTGATCAAATAAAAACAATTTCAGGGAAAAGAAAATGTTAAACCTACACAGCTATGTTTTGGGTTCCCCTACCTCACTTTGTATTAACCTCTCACCTTCTTCCTAAGTTTTTGGACATACTTCTCATCAACATTTCCCCAAACTAAAGGCTGGAATGTCAACAAGAATCATCAGGTATTTTTATTTTGCCACCTTAAAAAGCAAGACTTAGGATGAAGGGTGTTTTGAACACACATCTTCTGAAGGGCAGATTCTTACCCTGTGTAATCCATCATGGCAGTTCAGCTAAAAGATCAGGGCTACTTGCCTAATAAAATCTGCAGGTCTAAAATCCAAGGTGATATCAAAACCCAGTTAAAGAGCCACATATTAATGAAAACAAAACAAAACAGGACAACCCCATACAAACACAGCAAGTTCTGAAATTGATAAAGGTAGAAACCAGGAGGAAATATGAAAGGTTTCAGTTTGAAAATAGGAAGCACTCAAGGTGAAAATGAAATCAGCCTGCTTTGCAAACTCTCATTATTAATATCATAAAGATCTAGCCAGATGGGAGACAATATCCTGCACAGTGCAGCTGAGACAACAGCAGGGAAACAAAATCATTCTTCTTTTCAACTGTAATAGCACAGCCAGTACTAAGAGTTGTTTTCAGAAAACACTCTGCAGGGTTTATTTTGAATAAAAAGTAAAGTACAGCCTCTCCTGAGCCTTGTCTATAACTGCCACTGCTGCAGACAAGTCACAATGATTTCTTCTCTCTGTTGAAGAGGAGCTCTCAAGGATGTTTCTGACAACCACTTAAGCAAAGAGCATGATAATCTCAAAGACAACATTCCTAAACACTATTTGAAGAGATCATATATGTTTCCTCCTCTGTCATGGGTTGACCCGGAAGGAGTGGGAATTCTGGGAAGCTGTGGTCAAACCAATGAAGGTTTTGGGTTTCATACTGACACCTGGTGTAGCCAGTGGGGTTTGGACACACCTCCGAGAATACACAGGGGTTAAAAGCAGGGCACTGCCCTGGCATTTCCTCTTTGGACATCGCCGGCCGAGGAGTTCAGACCTCTCTCCCTCGCCCGGCCCGCTGCTGCTGGGCGGGGGAGGGGCCAGCCACATGGTAGGCCCGGGGCCGGGACAGAGATGGGCTTGAGGGGGCTTCGGGGGGGGCTTCGAGGATGGAAGGGTGGCGGAGCCCCAAGAGACATCGAGATATCGGGCAGCCAGCCCCTTTCCCCCCCCCCCCCCCCCGGAGAGAGAGAGAGCCCGGCCGGCCGCAGCAGCAGCACGTGTGGGAGTATCATCTCCTCTCAGAACAGACAGAGACTGAAAACTTTTAACCCTTTCCTGCATGATTGGGGCCTTGCGAAAATGCTAATCCTCCTCGAAGCTGAATAAGAAGGGAGATGAGAGATGAAATGAGATAAGACTTTGGCCCGGAGATTGTGGAGATGATTGGATGGGGAGAGATGATTTGGAGTGGCCTTTTAGCTGGACTTTTCTTGTAGCCATGGACTCAGTTGTTCCTGTGACACAGACTGCATTTAGGGGGAGGCAGTGCCTCAAACCCAGGAGGGTTCATTTGTGAGGACCCCCCGGCCCCAGGGGGTTGGAAATATATGGGGGGGGCAGTTGTCCCAAAAGCAGAGACTGTGCCTTTTTGGAGTGAGACAAGGCATCCTTGAAAGACCACCCTAAAAGCAGCTCTGGCCATGTCTCGGTGGTGAGAGCACTGAGCATGGAAGGAACGTGTCACAAGCGGCAAATGGACTTTCCGGGCGGTGCCGGAGTGACAGGGAAGCACACGAGGGTCTCAGTGTGTCTCCACGAGAAGCCTATGGAACAAGAAGGACTCCTTTTCCTCTCCATGAACTGCAGTTTGAGTATACTAATGTGTGGGGCCAAGGCTGAGCAGTTGTTTTGAGAGAATGTATTGGATTGGGAAAGTCAGGGAGTGGGGAGGAGGAAAAGTGGTTTTTGTAAGGTTTTCAATTTTTTTTCTTTTCCTTATAGTCTTTCCTATTTTTTTCTGTAGTTTTAGGTAATAAAGTGTTATTTATGTTTAAGTTGGAGCCTGTTTTGCTTATTCCTGGTCCCATCTCACAGCAGACACCAGGGTGAGGCATTTTCATGGGGGCACTGGCTCTGTGCCAGGCTCAAACCATGACATCCTCTCATGAATATAAAAAATGTGTGACTAGAGGCTATTCAGTTGCATTCAAAATTACTTTGAACAAATACATCTGCAGCTAATGATGTTGGTAACTGAGCTTCCTTCCTCTCACTGGAAGTGGATGCAGGTTTTGTCTAAGCACTTTCCACACTTTGTGAAAAATTAATAGGTCTATTGCTGTGATTTATACAAAGCTAACCTCTACAGAAGAATCAGTGAGCAGCACTCTGTAAATACTGTCTTTCTAGGCAAAAATATATATACCTTATATATTGAGCACATAATTAACTTAAGATTACTTTTCTTCATGGCAGAGTCCCGTCAGAAGTGTTGACTGTTATATGAAGAGCCAAAGACTGGATTAGCTCTTACTCAGCCATTTTAAAATGATTTACAGCATGAAGAGTAAATAGTGAGATTCAGAAAAAGATTTATGTGTGACTAGATAAATAAGATTCCTCCCACATACATATATATGGTTGAAGGGGGAGGACAGAAATCGAAAAACAAAACCCATGAAAACTGGAACAGTTTCCTATAAGCAGTGATAAATAGTAGTGCTGTGTGAACATCTATCTTTTCAAACTCCTCTTGTGCTTGTTTATTTATTGGAGATCTCATGGAAGGCTTATTCAACCCTGAAAATTGGTGAGCACCTTGGCTCGGAAATAGTCTTAAGGACAGGAAAGTTCTCTCAAGTATCAATGAAAAAATTATTGCCACAACCTCCTTGTGCAAGGCAGACTGGGAATTGGCCAGATGGGCAGCACTTAACATGTTATAGCCAGGTTATGAATTTTGATGTGTAAAGAACAATACACACATTAAGCTTCAGTGGTGGTGAGTGTTATCCTATGTTTATTTTTAGACTTTATTTAGCAAAGAAAACAAGGTGCATTTATGTACACCTGAGAAATTCAAATATGTATACAATGCTTCTGAGAAGACACCTAAGTGCTTCTAGGATCATTACCTGTATTGTATTCCAATAATTACTTGTTTCCACCTTTATGGAGTTTGGCTGTAGAGAGTACCAGGATGCTGAGTTCTGCAATTTCTCCTCATTCTAAGCAGTTTTCCTCTCTTAAAATTAGAGAGAAGAAGAAATAGATAAAGATGTCCTCTCCCTACCTTTCCCCTTCTTTTTTTGAAATAATTCAAATTACATCAAAAGCAGCTCTCTGCCTTCAGGCTCTGCCTATGCACACCCCTTTTCTGGCATGCCTTGCACCTTCCCACTCCTCAGCACAAATCTGCATGAGCTCCTGCCTTCCCTCAAAACCCTACCCCTCAGAGAGAACGCCATCTGCACACGCAGCCCACTGCTCCTGCAGCTTTGGGCACAACTGTCCTGCACCCCTCCATGGCATTCCCTCCCCTGACTCACCAAGTGCCCCAGGAAGCTCCTGGGGGACTGCTGGGGATGATGTGCCGTCCTTGGCAGGCCAAGTGCCAGCAGCACTCTGCTGTCAGGGCTGGCTGGCACGCTCCAGCACACCAGCTGCAAGCAAACCATGCACCCCACACGTGCCTGCTGTTTTGGGAAGCTTGAGAAGCTCACAGCCAGAAAACAGACATTTTTCAGGACCATGAAGTCTCTCCCCCACACCCAGCCACTCCATTCACAAGGGAGGTGGTTTGGACAGGCCCATGGGCTTTGGCACAACCTCTGCCAGCCATGAGGCACTCCTGGCCCAGGGCAGCTCTAGGCCTCACAGAGAAACCATAAACGGGCTTTCCTTACAAAAATCACATCAGCCCTTACTCCAAAACTTCAGTTTGGGTACTGCAAATATGCAGCTGGCTTATTGCTTTCTAGAGTTTGTGCTCTGAAGGGTTGTGGGCTCATGCAATTACAGCACTGCCCGGGGAAGAAAGAACCTCAAAAAACCATCTGGTCAAATATTCCATGAGAGAAGGAGCCCAGATAAGATTATCGAACATCCTGGCCAGCCCCATCTTGAAAATATCCAGTGATAGGGCCTCCACCATTTCCCTCAGGAGCTTGTTACAGTGATTATTGTTGGCACTGTAAAAAAATGTATTTCTTTTATCAAGGTAAAGCCTCTCCTGGTACCATTCCTTTCTGCTCTCTCCAGGTAGCTACTTGAGAAGACAGAGCTTCCATTCTCTTTGGAGACACCCTTTAAGTACTGGAATATGGTGATGAGCTCCTGAGCCTTCTCTTCCCCAGGTTAAATGCCTGGTCTCTGACAGGAAGAACAGAAAAATGAAAGCAGGTGCCTGCTGATATCCAGGGGGAGCAGCAGAAAGATGTAAGCAGCAGCCCAGGCTGCAACACAGGTGAAAGGGCAGAAACAGGAGGTTTCTTCTCCTACTAAAACTCTGTGAACAGACCTGCAGCACTGTCCTGGAGTATCGCAAGCAGGACAGCCGCCTATTCAGGAGCATCAAAATAATCAGAGCCAATTGTGCTAATTACAAATCAAAGAATTCTCATATTTTTGCATGTTTGGAACAAAACAGAAACACACACTGCTGTTTCTTTCATCAGTGTGCATTAAGACAGGACAGACTTAAAATGACAGTAGTAAAGAACACTCGGTTCCTTACAGTAGTTGACTAGATTAGATATCATTGTCATTTTAAGAGAAGTGCAAGCATAATTTCCTCCACTATACCTAACACTAAGAGTCCCTTTGTTTTCCAATAGAAGACACAGAGAATCAATGCAAACAAATGAATTATACAGTATTAAAATATAAATATTTCAAAGCTCACATTTTATAGAACTTTATCTAGGTGCTCCCTGACAAGAATGAGAAAAATGTTTTATACTTAACTGACTGGGAAAATAGGTTTATTTTTCTTTTTGAACCAAGTTAGTCCAGAAATATTTGATGAAAAAATATCAGTTATTAATCAGTATCCAGATGTCAATATAGAGCTTTCAGTACTACTTTAATAATAAAATATTCAAGAAAAATAGCCTAAATTTAGAGATGGGATATAAATCCTCTAGTGAAAAACTGTTCTTACTCATGTTTAAGAATTCTTCTTATGATCCCTCAATCATTCAAACTTCACTGAGGGATTATTATTCAGCTACAAAATTAAAATCCCAACTGACCCTAAAATCATATACGGCTTTTAGAAACCATCTGTTGAATTTTATGTCTCAAAATTCTAGAATACATGATTCCCTATATAAAAAGTGCACACCAATATTTCAACATCACACTTCCATAAAATCAAGTTTTATTGGATCTTAAAATACACATATGCCTATTTTTAAACTTCCAAGTAATATCTTAACCAAAATGTACATAGGAAGATACTTGAAACAACATTAACTTGTTATACCCAGTTAAACACTCTTTAATAAATAATTCTCTTGTAACTGTAATAGTAAAGCTATTAAAAGGATATACTAACACCATCTCTTTAAGATGAATGGAAATGGTTTAGCTAAAGGAGATGTGGCAATCAGAAGAACAAGCAAAATTTAATTTGAAGTGTTTTCTGCAAGCCTTGCCTTACACTTCAGGTGTATGTAAGTATTTATATTTGTCTAAGGAACAAGAAAATTGTAAAAATGAAGTTTAAAAAAATTGAAAGCAATGTCACTAAACCAGAACTACCTTAAAGCAAAGACTGAATTAGTTTTTACAAAGTACTTCTGATTATTTCTTAAAACTTAACACACACCCCAACATGACATTGAAGTAATCTGCAAGTATTTGACATATCTGAATATCCTTGCAATGACCTGACCCAAACTAGAACAACATCAGTATGTTTTTATCTATAGGGATTCAAGGATACATAGATGATGTACTGGGCATCCCTTTTATTATGACTAAAGTTGGCTTATCTTGTGGCATTACTCAGAATTCTAACTCTATCTGCTTTTATGTTTTCCATGAGAGGTAGAAAGGTACAGATTACTTCTTTTTTTAAGCGTAGGAACTATAACCTTAAATTAAAATGGATCTTCTCAAATTGGACAGAAGGATTCTCAGTTTGTTTCTACTTATACAATCAGCAAGCCCAATATGTACTTCTTTATAAAGTGTTCAATGTATTTCATAAAATAGAAAAATCACTGATAACAATTCTGAGATTCTAAATGGAAACTATTACAACATTCAGAAATAACACACCACTAAGTTTATAACTATGATATGCTGGAAAACCATCTTAATTACTCATCCTTGTTTTGACTTGACAGTTTCTGAACTCCCTTTAAGGAATATTTCTTCCCTTTTCACTCCACCTATACTCACCTGCAGACATTTGATTCTGTGAAGTTACCATTTCTGAGTCCCAAATCTCTCTACTTTCAAGCTTTAAAGCCTTATTTGCCACCTTCTAAACAACATCTTCTCATGCCACACAGACTGAACAATGATAATTTTTACTTCATACACCACTTTTGGATACCAAAGCCACTTCAATGCAGTGCTCAGAAACGGAGGGTGACAGGCTTGCTTGAGTAGAAGAGCTTTGTGAGGATGTGAAGGAACTTGTCCCCGATCAGTGGGATCGGGAGAGGGGAATGGCTCAGGCTCCTTGCGGGCGGGCTGCGGGCGCTGCCGGCTCCTCCTGTCAGCCGGGAGCTGAGGGAGCAGAACGATTGAGGCAGCTCATTGCTGCTCCAGTGAGCAAGAGGAGCTAACACATCCCAATGTACAGCCAATTCAAAGCTGCACATTCCTGCACTACATCACTGAATGCAAGGTGAAGGAACACAGTCAACTTTGCAGATCTGCTCCTTCGTTATAAATAACGTCAGAGTAAAAATTTAAAAAGAACAAGCAACAAAAAAACCACACCAAAAAAACTCACCCACAACAAAAGAGTTCTTTCAGTCACTAGCTCTGCAGCCATCATTTCAATACAAAAGGATGCCCTTGAGCATCTGTACACGAAACATACACTGTTTTTACTTGGTGAATATTGTGATTACCTTAATGCAGCTAATTTGAAATGAGCCTGCACATAGTCCTCGAAAAAGAAAATTGCCTCTTTGCTAAAGGAATGTTTTCATAGCACTTTACAGTCAATTTCAGAACAAATTCCCCTTTGCAGTGAGTAGTATTAGGCTCTCATCTACTATACATAATTATAGCAGAGAAGATCATTTGGATGCTATTGCTTCTATGCTGCAGCAGCTTCAAATTCAGTAACAAAAATAACCAACATACTGGGACATTATTTTCCTAGGGCAATCAAAAGCAGGCACATTTAAGTAGTGATAATCAGCATAGCCACATATCTGATTGGAACCACAGCAGTGTGAGAAGGAACTGTATTACTTTCATTTCAAGATCCAAGCCACAGGAGAGGAACTGGGCCAGCTTACAGCAGCCGAGCAAATGGTATTTTTGATAACTGCCTTCTGGTGCTCAGAATCTAATTTCCATATAAAAATACCCAATTTCTTACAAGTGGAAAGGATCTTCATAATTTTATATATATGCCCTAGTACACTGGCTTGAGGAAGTGTGGATCACACCTGTTTGTTTCACAATGTGTGGGATACTGATTTGAGCAACAGGACCTTGTATCTGACTTCATAATTATTAAAATCTATTAGGTTTATCAAATTATGCAATTAAAAAACAAAACAAAAAACCCACCATTACGTGTCCTCCAGCTCTTCCATTATTCATTAAATCAGAAATAAGCAGCTCAACATAAGGCATTCAAGCTGTTATGAAATTCACTTATTTGTAAATGACAAATGAAGCTCATTCTCAGTATAACAGCTTTTCCTGGGGAGTCAATTTATTTAAAATAAATTAAGACATTACCATGCCAGGACATAATTATGGGATTGTATAACAGATCTGTTTTAAAACCTCTACAGCAAAAAAGGACTTATTATCCACTACACTGTAGACCTGACATATCAGATGTGCTCCAGGAGTGAGGGAGGTCTATAGGATCACATAACTGTGTGCCTTTATCCTGCAATGGATCTGTACAGTTGGATTCCCCAGCCCCAATCAGGAAGGCTGTGAAGGAAGGCAGAAATCCATTAGTGGCCACATGCAAGGCTGTGTCCCCAAGAGGACTGGCTTGCTCCTGTGACAGCTGGAAATACCTCCACACTGCCACAGCAAGGCTCCTGTTCAGGCTGCCCCTCTGAAATCTATTTGGAAGAATTACCTACTCAATATAATGTCCCAGCAGTGTGCAGCTACACTGCAGGGCTGCTGGCACCTGAGAGCCATCAGAGTCCCTACAGAGTCTATGAATCTACAGCATGCATGATTTAGTATTCCAGGACCAAGGTGATGATATTCTATGGAAAAATCACATAGATTACTCTCCCAGCAAGTCTGTCACACACTCAAGTGTGGTATTTCAAAATACTAGCTTGTTTTCTGACTGCTTTTTAAGGCTTAGTAAGAAAATTTTCATCCTACTCACTGTACCAAAATAGCTTCAAGTAGAAATATTTGGCCTTGGGAACAGAATTACTAAATAGTGTGTGTGTGTAGGTACACGCAATCCTGAGTGTGCCTAACCAAAACAGCTCAAGTCTGCAAGCAGCAGATCCTATTTGGGGATTTCTATTTTACATTTGCCCAGCAGATCCCTCACCTTCTTGCCTGCCCTGGCAAGGCAGAGAGGGGTGGCAGGGTTGCCCTGTGCACTGCTGCTAAGTAAGGGACATCCCGAGCAGCACACCCAACAGCTCTGCCTTGAGTGGCTCGGCAGGTGACAGCTGGAGCAGTCTGACACACGGGAGGGAGGTGACATCACAGCTCTTTAAAGCTGGGAGGTAAGTGTTGACCTGCCTAAATTAGGGAAGTTTATACCTAAGCCACACAACCTGATGTGCTTGATTTAGGATTTTGTTAAATCCTGAATTTATTTAATCATATATTAAATACAATGCTACGCTTGAGTATGACAACTAGTTTCTTTCAAACTATTTAATTTGTTTCAGTATTTTAACTTTATCCATCCAAATGTATGTCCTTTTCATGGAATCAAAATTGTTCAGGTTGGAAAAGACTCCAAGATCACTGAGTCCAATCTTTGACTGAACACCAGTCATTTCCCTGTTAAATAAAGCAGTCATTTCTTGAACACATCCAGGGGTGATGACTGCACTACTTCAGGAGGGAGCCCATTCCAATACTTGAGAACCCTTTCAGTGAAGAAATTCTTCTTAATATCTAACCTGAACATCCCCTGACACAGCTTGAAGTCATTTCCTCTACTGCTGTCACTGGTTGCCTGCCAGAAGAGTCCAACCCCCACCTGGCTATGACCTCCTTTCAGGCAGTTTTAGAGAGTGATAAGGTCTCTCCTGAGCCCCCTTTCCCCCAGGCTAAACAGACCCAGCTGCTCCTCACTGACTTATTCTCCAGACCCTTCCCCAGCTCTGTTGCCCTTCTCTGGACATGCTCCAGCCCCCCAACCTCTTTCTTATAGTGATGGAACTGGAAATGGACATAGGACTGGAGGTGCAGCCTCACCAATGCCAACTACAGGGGGACAATCACTGACCTGGTCTTTGCTTAAGAACATCATTGTGTGAATCAAAATCAAGGGCACAGAAGCCTCTACAGAGCAAGGAGGAAGGGCTTTTACTTGGAGCAACTGAGACCATTTAATTTTCCCTATTTATCTTATTTGTTTGAGAACACCGAGGAGCATGTAATAAAGCAGTGGCATCCTCCATCATCTGCACACAAAAAAATCCAGACCAAGCTAACTATTTTGGTATATGGAAACTAGGGAAGAAAGAGCATCACTGTGAAAGCCTCCAGAGGCAAAAAAAGCTTTTACAAATAAAAACAAACAAATAGTGTATGTAGGAAGACAAAGTTAGGGTATTATGAGGATTAAACTACATGGTCTTCTAGTCTGTATTCTCTAGTCACTCAAGCCCTCGTTCAGAATACTTTACAAAGCCAGTCAATCTTTTAGAGCAATCCACTGAAAATTCCCTTAATGTGCACATCCCAGAGGCCTGGAGGGGTTCAGAGAACTGTGCCCCTTTTAAGGGTCAAAACTTCAGTTCTTTAATATCAATGCACTTTTGCATGTTGTTAACAGTAATTCTTCTGTGGGTCAAAAGAGAAAAGCACAAGAAATAGTCTGCATCATGCTGAAATGAGCCAAACTTGGAGCAGACTGTACAGCCTTAAGCTAAGGTTAGTCAGAACAGGCACAACAGCCAAGCTCAAGGAACCAGGGCTAGGCAGAAGGCTGTCCCAGGGCAGCACTGGGATTAAATGGGATACACCACCAGGACAGGGCCAAGTGCTGCTGCCTGGGATGTGGCAAAGCAGGGAAGGGAGCTCCCTTGCTCCTTGTCTTGACTGAACAGGCATTCACACAGAACAGCAAAAATGCAATCAGGGATGCAATTTTAGACAGTGTTCCAATCCTGTCCAACTGATGGGAGAATTAGAAGCTAACTTCTGTATCCTACACTGCTGCTTGAAGGGAAAACAAGGTTTCCACCTAATAGACACATAAGAATGAGATTTCAATAAGGTACTCCATCAAACACAGTTCTGAATTTAAGGAGAGCACACAGATTTGCAGCCAAGCAATGCTCTTGGTTTGATCTTGAAACCAACAAAGCCAAGCATGGAAGTGACATGCATGGATTGCTATCCTTTGCCAAGACCAGTTCTGGACAACCAGGACACACATAACAGTACAGAGAGGAGATAGAGGTGGACATTTTGACAAGGATGAAAAACAAGCAAATACAATACTGTGGTTGCATTCCTGAAGGGGAGAGACAGAGGGAGAAAAAGCATGTTAAGGCAGGCATGCAAATTTACATGCAGGAAACTGATGGGGAGGGAGGGTGGAAATCAAGAATGGAAAATGAAAATCTCGGGCCATGTTAAGTCTTCAATACACAACCTCCACTCACCTTGGAATTTCATTAAGAACTGGCTCATTTACAAGTAAAAGCCATAATATTTGAACTCTATCAGTAACACCATTTGCCTTATTTAAAATGTCAACATAGTAAGAATAAATAGCCTTCTAAAACAGGAGCCAAGAACTCTGATTTGACTTTATACCACTACTCAATTAAAAGATCATCTGATTACCTATAGGACAAACAATGTCCTTTTCTGCTCAGTGGCACCAGACAATCTGTGTTCTAGAAAGAGCATTACTGCAGATGTTTTGAGACAAACTACTCATAATACCATCATCATCATCTCCAAAAAACAAAACAATTTCTGGGGGAAAAAAAAAAGGTATTCAATCCTGATTAAAATCACCCTAGGATTTTTAAGGGCAACTTTAAAAGTCCCTTTGAACATAAACAAATAAGAAAGAATTCATTTTGGTATGGAGGATTACATTTATATCTGATTAAAACAGAAAATACTGAATAAGAGGCAATACTCTCTATATAATTAAATTTTCATTCTCAAAATTACTCCTAGCTTTAAGAGATAATTGAAAATCTCTGCAAGCCTACATTATAGCTACATATTTACGAAATGGCATGCTTAATCTGTACAAGAAAAGGAGCAGAAAACACAGAGTAGACCTGTAGATTTTACAAGAGGCAGGCTTGACAAAGCTTTCCTTGTTGCATCTATTCAGCAGAAAGATTTGAGACCTCATAGTGCAAAGAATGGCTAAAGGCATTTATAACAGGCAATCTTTTCACATATACCAAATTCTGTAGAGAGATCAAAAAATTTTTAAAATTATTTAAAATTAACATCAATAGTTCTAACATGATAGTTTCTCTCTATAAAGAAAATCATACATCATATTTAGGAAATACTTCTATCACAAACCCTTAATTACTGGGTTTAAAAAAAGTTTCACTCACATGTATTGCATAGAAAATATTGCATAGAAAACCAGCTTCTGAATGATCATTAATACTACTCAGAACAAAAGATTTTGCACAGCTACAGGCAGCTTCACTAACTGTGAGGACACAGGATCTGAGAAGATCCCAGCCAAACCCATCCTCCCAAGGTCAGGAACTTTCTGCAAGGGAAGGCTCTCAGCCCCACAGGCTGGCCTTCCTCCAAGGCTGCCCTCCCCAGTGTTACTGGGTAATTCAAAATAACTCCTTGTGTCTAAATTGTCTGCCACAGGCATTACTCCTGACATCTCTCTGTACCACTGCACACTGAAATTTATCTGTCATTTACTGCTCAGTCACTTGGTGCTCATTTTTCTACCAAACTTTAATAAGTACTCTTCACATGACCATTCTTAAAGCCTATTCAAGAAAAAACCTCATCACAGTATTCACACTTTTTTTCACATCAATCATCAAATCACCAGACAGTAAAGAGCTTTCAAGATGTTTAGTGTCTTTGATGATGGTTTCTTCAAACATCTTTTAGAAAAGCCAAGCATATTCCTTCTTCTGGACCACTCCACCTTGCCTGTTTGCTGACCTCTTGTGAGAAGCCCAATTGTACAAAACACATTCCCTAACAGAGCTCATAGGCTCTTCCCAGTGTATCATATCTCACCTACTCCGTTTTATGCTTGAAAACTTTCATTTTTCATTCTTCACTTCTCTAGAGTTTTTAAACCTTTGTATTAAGGCTAATTTCCTGTAGCAACAAATCAAGGTATATTCCATTTTAAGAAAGACTTGGACAAGAAACACCCCTAAGCTCCTCCACACACAACACTAAAGCAAGTAATGAAGCTTCAGTGATCCAGCCTTATGTCTCTTGTGTTCCTTTCACACAGGGACCATTTAGCAACCTACCACAAAGCCTGGCAGGGTCTGTATCAAGGGTGACATGTTCACTGGTCTTTTTATTCTTTGCCAGTTTGCTCCTCAAAAATATATGCCTTGCAATTTTAAATTTTTAAAAATTTTCCAGATATTATGCTTCCATGGTCTTGTATATATTTCTCCCTTGTTCCTTTATTTTAGATGTATTCCTTTACTCTGCTGTTTAACTATGCTTTGAGGATTCAAACAAAATACTATTTTGATAGACTTTGTTTTTTCTTTGGGAGAAAAAAATATACTTTTCTACTGTAGGAAAAAATTGCACAAAGCCTTTAATATTTGGCTCAGAGTTGCACTGTGCATCAGAAGCACAAGATAAAGGCAGTCCCTGTCCCCCAGTGATTATAGTCATAATTGTAATAAGGCATTAAAAATTACATAAGGCAGCTCTGGCAGGAGAACTGGTCAAAGAAAAAATACTACCTGTATTTAGCAAATGATGCAGAAAAAGAGGTTTCATTTATTCAGAGTTTTGGTGCATCAGTAATGGCTTCATCTCCAAAGCAGGGGGCTACACAGCCTGCTAATTCTGTGGCCTTCTAGTTGTATCTGGAAAATAATCTTACATTCACCAGGAAGCCCATAATAAGCAAAATATGTACCCAATATCAAGGTCCAATAAACAGATTTAATACAGTATGTTAAGTCTTAATCTTATGACTACCCTCAATTTAGCAATAAAAATACCCTACATGGATAAACAATTTGTATAATCAAAACAAAACCAAACTCAAAAAACCTGAAGCTTTATGATTGTTGGAGTTTTATAAAATATTTTCAAACCTCATCCCAAGTGCTTTGCTGAATGACAGACTTTACAGGAATCCATGTATGGGTTTACCTTACAGAGACCTTTCTAAAACAGAGACTGGCAATTATCATAACCTCTATCCCACATTTGTATTTAATTACTATATTGCAATAATCTAAAACACCACAAACAGTGTTTGCTTAAGTGGCACATGATGTAACCTCAGTGGTCAAAAGGTACAGTGATATACAATATATATGAACAGTAATCCTTTTGATGATTAGAATAAGCTTTCAGAGCCAGAGAAACAAGAGCATGACAAATATTTTCATGACACATCAACACATCCATAACTGAAAGCGAACATCTCATAAAACTGCCTGCCTTCTTAAAAAGAGGAGATTTAAATGAAGTGCTAAGTGGTTTGAATGATTAGCAACAACCAATCAGTGGTACCAAACCAGCAGCCTGCTGGCCACATCCTGCCCATCACACAGGGCACACAGGGCACAGGCAGCTTTCCTTTGTCTGGATGGGGCATTTCACACACCAGGCAAAGCCATAGGGGTACTGAGGAAGACAGCAGCTGGGGACAAACCGCTGCCACTGGAAAAGTCCCACTGGCTACATCTTTGTGAGTCAACAAAAGGCCTCTGAAAAAGGCTGAGCTGTGGCTCCATGAAATGCCAACCAGCAGCAACACACTGCTACAGAGGGGAAAACATCAGAGCAGACTGGCACTTAACCTTTGCAACAAAAATGGTAAACCTGACTTGTAAACAGCACCCATCTTCTGCCCCTGGGCTCACAGGCAGCAGCTTCAGCAGGGCACAGAGGGGCCACAGCCAGCCCTCCTGTGCCTCTTGAGCACCCTCAAAGCCTGAGCAGGGCAGAGTAAAGTACTGCTACAGCTGCCAGCATATCATGAACTGGATAGCAGCCCCAAATTGTCTCCTCATTTGCAGAGCTGTGCATTAGGACAGGTACAGCCCCTCCAGTGTACCAGGAAGGGTGAGATTCAGCCTAACTTCAGCTGCCCAAGTAAACAGGCACTCACCTCTGAGAGCCAGCAGCTCTCAGCTTCCCCCTCACTCACTTTACAAGAGCTGGGGCACTTCTCAGACCTGTCTCCTCCTCCTGAGGGAAGAATTTAGAAGTGCCTGTTCCACTCTACTCAAAGGGAGCCCAAGAGAACCAGGGCAGACAGATGTCAGATGAATTCCTGCAGAGAACCTAATTGTGCACAGTAATGCAATTTGTGCATTCTCCCACCAGTGAGGCATTAGGGCACATACAGGAAATGGCAGGATTTTCTACAGGTATATTCAAAATACCAACTGTCTTCATTTGCCTGCTTATTAACAGCTGAAAAATTACACTGCACTTGTAATAGCAAAGAGGAAGATTTTATTTAAACTTTCCTTTTTTGGGGGTCAGAATCTCAAAACTCTACATTTTTACTGATGACAAATTAAGAACATTAAGCAGTTGAACATATATCCCTTCAGGGAAGGGACATTTAATGATGAGTTTTCAGCTAAGGATCAAAGGCTTCTAAAAGAGCTCTAAAATCAGGCTTTCTAACAATTTGACTATCTAAAGCTCATATTTTTCTATTCCATTACATATTACACAACACAGCACCATCAGCCTTTGGGTTTCTAAATGAAGGCAGCACTTCTCCATTGTCAGAGGAACAGACCTCAAGAAAATTAAAGGACAGAACAGCAGGACTGAGAAGAACGAAAGAAACCAGCTAAAGCCTCTTAGCAAAGGAACTGAAATACTACGTATTTAATTTGGTAATTATCTCCTTAGACTGCTAAAGAGATAAAACAACCTCAAAACTGATTCCATGAGAAGTGAAACATTTAAGCAGAATCCCTAAAATAGATGAAATGAACCCAGTTTGTGATGAAACGCTGATAAATCTGCACTTGACAATATCTTTGTCAACTGTGACAAACCTCTATAAATGTTCATTAGCAGGTACTGCTTAGCAGAGTTTCAACAAATTAACCCAGTAATAGTAGCAGCTTTCCAATATTCACTTCCAGGCTCAACACTTGCTCAAGATGAATGCTCAGAGCAGCATGAAACAGACAGTGCTCATGCCCTGTTAACCTCAGGATGGGAAACAAACCCGAGGAGAGTTCAGAGTTTTTGTAGTTTAATGAAAGCACAGCAAGAGCAATGCTGCAAAAGGTCACGAGGAAACAACAGCAGCGCAGTAATGCCAACATAAAACTCTCAATCTTTATTTAATCTTAATCCCATTATTCTTTTCCCCATCATGACAATAAATCCCACTGAACCAAAGAGATGCACATCCTTTTCTTTCCTGTGACTGTGTGTAGAAGAATTCCAAATACCAATAAACACAGGACACTTCAGAAGAACTCTTCTGTGTACATATATAGATGTGCACATAAAAATTGCAGAAGTTAAACCTGTTACCAGAAGATGAAAAACAACAAACTGTAAGAAAAAAACAGTCTTACTGAACATCATTTTTCCTTCTGTTTACATGCAGAATTAAAGATTACTAAGTCAATGCAGTAGATGTTTCAGTATGCAACTTCATACATTGATTTTCTTTTCCAGGAACATCTAACAGAAGCAGGATGCTCTTTTTAAAAGATCCTGTTACAAGCAGAGATTTGACTAAAGGAAAGAAAAAATCAATACACAAAACCCTTACGTTTTTACATTTGTAAATAAATATACAACAGGACTACAATGAAAATCAATGTAATACTCTCTAATAATGACATTTCTTCACTGAATAAGAATGTATATGGACCCTGTTTATTGTTTAATTAATGTATGTTATTCTCTATTAAGCATGGGTTTGCTCACTTTTAGCTTGTGTCCTATTTATTCTCCATAGTTTTTCAGAGCTTCAACACTAAAATGAGCTTCATTCTTGCTTTTAAATCAGCATCTCTAAAACCAAAAGAACATACCTACCCACTTTCCAATGTCTTGTCTCCTCTCCAACATATTTTTTGTCTTTTTAAAATTGAAGTGATTAAAGAGCTCTGTGCCCTTCTAGAAGATCAAGTCTCAGTCACTGATTAGCAAATGTGTCTTCCTTGCAAAACTCAAGCCTCAATAAGTAAGCTAAGTAGAAAAGGAAACATCAAAACAAATGTCATGAGTTAGTGACCTCAACTAATAAAGAAGATTTTTTTACAGTACATACTCAATATTGGAGGGGAAAAATCAATGCATCTTCAGAAGGATTAAGGAAAGCAATACCAATTGCTCATTATTGATAACATATACAGAACCACAGCCATGTCTTGGTAGCATGAGCTACCAAAGCAACATACTATATGTAAATAGCACCAAATAATACCCTTTTCTATTGTTCCCACACAAGACATCAGTGTGAGCTTCCTGCCATTTTCCCCTCATTGACAATGTTCTTCAGAAACAGGCAGCTGCACAGAAAAATCACTGAATAACTTGCCAGAACTTACCCAAGTATAGCGGAAGCAGAGATCTTATTTGGTTTCACAAGAACCTAGAAACTTCTACAGAAAAAATGAAAGAAAAACTGGATTCTTTCCTTATTATTGACATCAGAGCTGTCAATCCTGGGCATGCTACCTCAATTACGGTTCATGTCAGTCATGCTTTAAGACTTAGGCTACAGTAGTGTTAATAAAGGCATAAAAATCAGATTATTAACATTTTTATGATATAGTTCAAATGTAGGTTTCTGAAACTGAAAGCTTTCCATCACTGCAATAAGTTGAGGTTAACCCCACGCTGCTTATACACCAACACAAATCCATCCACAAGACACGTGGGTGTTCAGTGTCTCAGCTTTGAACCACAGAGGCCTCACACCTCCTCACTTTGCTGAAATCAGGTACAAGATTCACCTTTGTTGAGGTTACAGTTTCTTCACTTATCACCTTCTCCAAGCATTCAGCTACCTTCAGCTTTATGTTCCTTGTCCAAAAATTGTAGTTTCATACCTATTCCTTCCAACTCCTCCTAAAATCAAGTGGGCTGTTCCTACTATTCCTGCCAACACATACTGCTCTGTAGTCCACCCCTGCCTCCACACACATGTCTAAGGACAGTTTAAAAACCCCTCTGCCAAAACACATTTGACTACTACTCTCATTCTGTCAGTCAAATGAAACTACACCACCTTCCATCTCACTGTATTTTAAAAGAGAAGACATGAAAATAGTAAAGGAAATCTCCACCTTTCTCCACAGTTTTCTGTTCCAAAGTTTAACTTTCCATCTCCTCTATGTCTGTGCTGTACACAAAAACCCCTCACTCCTCCTGTCTGCAATTTGTTCTGCCAGCCCTTTTAAAAAGCAAACACTCTCATGCTACAAGAAA
Organism: Zonotrichia leucophrys gambelii; assembly: GCF_028769735.1. Classification (NCBI taxonomy): domain Eukaryota; kingdom Metazoa; phylum Chordata; class Aves; order Passeriformes; family Passerellidae; genus Zonotrichia; species Zonotrichia leucophrys. Next base: position 15,952,968 of record NC_088169.1, on the reverse strand, counting down.
AGTGTTAAGAGCTGATAGTTCTCTATACTTAGCAGGCAATCTGTATTCTATACAGATATATTGTACCCTATAAATAGGATATAATAGATCCTATTTTCAAAGACAAAAAAAATTTAATGATATTTTACATAACACACAAAATATGACCTTATTCCCCTCTCTTATTTATATGGCACTGAACTTTTTGTCAAGTCAAATAAAACAAAGCTAAATAACAAGAACATTTTTATAATTACTTTGAAAGCTCTTAAATCTGAAACTAAGCAGTTGTACTTGGCCTCCTAAATTCCCTTCCCCTCAAATTTGCTGAAAAAAATCTGCCCTTGGGCATGTAAGGTTCTGACAGTGGGTTCCAGTTATGGCTCCCAGTGAGAAGCACACCTCAGCTAAGTAAGAGAAAAGGTGCTTTTCCAGATAACTACTGCATACCCCTAAGTATCTTAGTAACTGAAATCCTGAAGCACTGAAGGACAGCATGTATGTGCTCGGAACAGATCTGGGATTTGCTGATGCTGTAGGTGGCAGCAGGATCTCTTCCTCTCCAGAAAAATCTTAGAGAAAAACAGCAAAGCTGCCACTGCTTTGATGATACAATACACTTGACACTGTTAAATTCCTTTCCACTAAAGAAATGGCAGAAGCCTGTAACAGCAGAGTCCCTGCAAAGAGAGTCACAGCAAAGTGCCTGCCTGCTCATTTAGCTCCAGATGTGCCCACAGCCTGGTGCCATAAATCCCACCATACCATGAACAAAAAATCCAAGCTTGCCAAGTGTTATAGCTGGCATTTTTACTTCTTCCAGCAAGCTTTCATCTGACATTTTTCCTTGACAAAGGAAGGTCTCAAGCAAGGAAAGTGGAGACTGCATCATGTTTCTCCATGCAAGCTAACCAGTAGTGCCACTTATCTTTACTATACAGTGCAAACCCAGGTGAAAAACCTAAGAACAAATTAACAGCATACAGGAGAAAAGTCTTACCTGCCTACTTAAATGAACTCAGAAATTTATTAATACTCAGCAATTATTGCAAGAATGCATTCAAAAGATTGCTATCTCCAGCATTTACAAGGAATCTGAAAACTGCATACAATGATTTTACACGTCAGCAATTCTCTTGGTTTATTCTTTTAAAAATAATGAAGTATACATCCAAAACATACTGACATGAAAGATACATCAGAAGGAGATTTTTGTTTGGGTTGGGGTTTTTTTGTTTATTTCTTTTTTACACCAGGTTTTTTTTTTTCCCTTGCTAATCTGGAATTCCACGATTACAACTACAGTTAATAAAATTACTCACCAGGATTGCTTCATTAGGTGAAAGTTATTTTGTATATAAGCAAGAAAAACCAAAACCCATCAATGGGTTGTACACTTTGTTCTAAACCCCAAGAGATGTGTCTTAACTTCACCGAGTCAGTTCTTGAAACATAATGGCAAATATTCACCCTGCAAAGCCAGTAACCCCACTAGAATACTTTTCAAAGCACATTAGACATCTGAATTTTTATTCCCACCCTCTTGTCTAGGGCTTCTCTAGAACCTGAAATGAGTTGACCAGTGGTTGCCACCCTGCAGCACAGTAAAAGATCACAGGGGCTGTGTCCCAGTACAAAAGGTTGGGCCCCAACATCCTGTGTGTCTGTAAGAGCAGGAACCAGCTGCTGCCTCAAGAACCTCAGTGCTCCTGCACTCACTTGTCCTATTCTCCTCTCCACTTCCACATACCATGAACCTCCTTCTCCAGACTGATGGGCAATGAACTTTGCTTGTTTGGACTGTAATTGGTTGGTCTCATAACAAGAGGTTATCTGTGCACAAACCTCGCCTCACTGCAAAGACATTCATTGCAGGATTCCCAGCAAAGGCAGCTGCCTGTGGAGCTCCTTGCCAGGGTGATTAGACACAGACTGATTGTGGGCAGAGCAAAGTTCAGGACACACCTGTACAAGGAAAGGCTTTTGTTTGACTGTGGCAACAGAGCAGCTCTGCTGAATGTAGAGCCCCATATCACACTCAGGCTGAAAGCCAGCACGTACATGGGAATCCTACACTCTTCCAGAATTTTCTTTCACATGTAGATACAAATCAAAAGATACAAAGTCAGGGCTTGAAAAACCTGCCTACCCATAGCAAGGGAAAAGAGGAGAGAGATAAGTAGGTTGAGTTGGCTGAAGAAATAGAAAGCAGTAAATATTTTGGAAGAGGCCAGGAGGAGTTGGGGATGCAGCAAAAGCCACATGCTGTCCTGCACATGTAAGAAGAAGTCAGGAAGAAGGGAAATGTAGGTGTACACACACACAAGAAGGCTGCTCTCTAAGCCTCAGCTGACAGTAGAAGAATGGATACATCTGGGCTAATGGGCAAAGGGACAAAGAGCCTCTATACCCACCTTCTCTACCCACCATCACTAACAGCCAACTACACCACCTTCTCTACCTTAATGAGGATTAATGCTATAAACAAAAAACAAAACTAACACTTCCTTTTTCCAGTAGATCAGCATCTGAACTTCTTGCCTGAGAATACAAATGAGATCTGAAGTTAACTTGTCCCAAACAAGCAAGCAAACATTTTGGTATTGCTCCTGTGCATAGGCAAGAGGATTATCTAACAGGCAAAAAAGAAATATTTTTGTCTTTGCTTTTAGTACTTTTTTATTGATGCAACAAATATTTCTGAATCAAAAGGAGACAGTTGACTAGCAGCAGAAGATTAAGAGATTCTTGTTCCTGATTAAACATTCAAAGACTTAGGGGCAGATTACTTCAGTGTAACATGCTTCAATAAGTCCAGAACCTGAAGCCAAATCCTGTACCACCTTCTCAAAGCAGAGCTAGATGATGCACACTGAAAATCTTTTCCTCTACAAACCTGACACCATCAGTTTTTACCAGTTTGTGTAAACTTTGACACAGGAAATTCCCAAAGACCCCAAACTGTATACTCAAAGAATGTCACTCTAGCTCTACCTACAAATAAATATGTGTATTTATTTATTTCACTGCTCCCCAATAACAGCACTTGGCACCTGTCAGACAATGGTGAAACTACATTTTTTTACCAAACAACACCCAAGAAGAACAAATTTGGTTTATTCTGGCAAGGTACAGGGTAATGGGCTAGATTACGCAGCTGGAAACAGATAGGGATGGCTGAATGCTTTCAAATCTAAAATGTTGGAATTATAGCCAGCTTTTAGTTGCTGAGCAGTTTTCCACATTCCTTTAAGAATTTTTTTTCTTGGGGTTTTTCAGTTGTACAAATTTATGAAGGAGTGTATAATATAATCAGCTTGAAACATTGCTCCTCAGATCCAACAGTTCTCAGCCATTGGGTCAGAATAGGAAAATTACATCTTCCATTATTTTATACCATGAAGGTTTTGACCAGAATTTCTCAAGATGCATGCATCACCAGGAGATGTCTGGATTCATTTCAGTGTAAAATAGCCATTAACAAACCATCTTGAGGACTTCTGCCCCTCTACTTCTCCAAGTCTATAACTTAAGTAAGTACATCACACTTGCAGCACATTAACCAAGAGCTGCTCTGAAGACTAGGAAAACACTCCTCACCCTGTTTGTTTTTGTTACCTTTGATTTTCAAAGAGCTCTTTGATATGGTGATTCTCTATTTCTGAACAGGAACGCCTGAAGCAGAGGTTAAATAGCATGGAATGCATTTTCTTTTCCTTTCCACCTTTTTCCTATTCATGGTCTCTTTGCCTGCCCTGCAGCTGCCACAAGAAAAACTTCAGAGCTGCTTCAGCCCTCTGGGGTCCTGCTGCAGGAGGCAGGTGGGCTGGTGAGAGGTAAATTCCTGCTGGAACCCATCTGATGGGCCCAGTCTCCTCCATCAGGCTTTTCTCTGCCTCCCCTCCCTAGGCTGGATGGTATGGAGTGAGCTCTGCTGGGGCACAAGAGCAAGAATTACTGTATTGAGTGTAATTATGAAATTGGGGCAAGAAGCAAACTAGAGCATGGGAATATGTACACACAGAAGATATAGTCAAGATGTATTTTCTGGATACATCCCTAAGTCCTCTAACCATAATTTGAGGGGCTGTAGGAAGCACACTGGATACTTGCTGTGATCTTACACCCCTCCATTAATGCCTGTTTCTAGGCATCAGGGAGGACAGCAGTGAGACAGTTTCCCTCACAAAGTGGCCACCCTTATGACCTTGTAGGCAGGACTGAGTGGATGAGAATAGGGAAGGAAGAAAACACCATTAGAGAGAAAAATAAAAAGCCAACTTCTAAAATCTTAAGAGATATCCTAGTAAGGTCTCATTTTATCAAAAGCACAGATGCACCATTATCAGCAAGTAGGCATCAGAAGGTCTATTTAGTGCAGGGGTTTTTATCACCAGAGATTTTAGTGATCTTCCAGGAGCATCACTGTGCTATTTTAAACACCTTTTCACTTGCTACATGGCCTGTAAGCTTGTCACTATGCTTTAGGGAGCACTCACTACAAGGAGGTTGCATGAAGACTTTTCTTATAGTATTCAGTTCACCTTCAGCACTTCAAACAGACCATGACAAAAATTGGATCTGAAAGTGGATGTGCTTGTACTGTGTAACATGATTTTCAGGGCCACTCACACATTATTTGGACAACTTCATCACAGATTAAATGTATTAAAATTCAAAGATAGGCTACTTTTTATTACATCCTTTGGCTATATGAGACTTAAAGGAAGACTGGATAATGGCAGTGGCTCTGTTATAAGAACAGAGATTGCAAAGACCTCCAAGGCAAAAAAACCCCAACCCAAAACGGGGAAAACATACTGCAAGGCATGAAAGAGATGCAAAACTGCTTATAGAATATAAAAATTATTACAAAAACCAAGCTATTTACATTATCTGTAAATGCCTCAATCTGTTCAGTTATTTCTGTTTCAAGTTTTCTTTCAGTTCTTTAACTTGATAATGCCATAAAAAAGCAACCTTTCTCCATAATACATTCTCTAAACCATTTCTTGCCTATGCAGGGCTCAAACATTTTCATTCAGTGCCATAACCTGGCCTCAAGGAGCCATGAAACACACCCTGGCTCACAGCCCTGCAACGCAGCACTCACATCCAGAACCTCATCAAAAACTCATTTGTGCCAACGGAAGGTCACCCTCTTGTTTCACTGCATCATTAAAACCACTTCCTCTGACTGCTGAAAAGTGCCATGCTTACTTGTAACCACAGCACTTAGAGCCACTAAACCCAGGAAACACAATGGAAATACATCTATTAATAGACCATTAAGCATATGGGAAAAATATGTCCTGGGGCTGATGCATGGTATCAAAAGTCAAGACACATGAAAGTAAAGCCCTACTGGCTCCCTTCCCTTCAGGAGAGAGAAAGGAGAACTAAAACTCATCCACCATTTATTTTGGAAGCCATAATTTGCTCACTGTTTATCAACACTTTAAGAGGTCCAACAGCACATTCCAGTTCCCTCCCTGAGGTTTCTTTCCCCTGACACAGAGTGGGTCTGCACACACACACACAGATGCCACATTCAACACAAACAAGGGAATGAAAACTGGCAAGATGCAGGCAAGTCACCAGCAAAAGGCAAACTCTTCCCATTTGTTGATACCACCCTCCCATGGGAAGGGAAACCAAATCCCTTAACTTAAAATATGTAAAAATCACAGTAATGATGTGTGGATAAACACTGCAGCATGTCCTGCTTTCCCTTCTGAGACAAAAGGAAAGGGCCTTTCTTGGGTGATTTGTCATGCAGCAAACTTAGGAGCATAAAAAATATTTTTGTTTCACGTGGCTGGAGTGTTTTCAAAATTAGTTTAATTGACTCCCAATATAATTGGATATTGAAAGTTTATTCCAACTCAACAATCAAGGCTAGTTTGTTCAAACTGGAGTGTTCCAGCTCTCACCTGATCTATCACTGAAGTGAGAAGGCAGCAGAGCCCTGCCTGGACCCCTTCAGCACTCCTGCTGTGGTTACAGCCCCAGGCACGCACAGCACCTTTGGAAAGTTTGTATCTTTCTCTTTTGATTGTAGCCACATGAAGAATTTCAGTATTCCACACCCACGAGCAAAATTAATTTCAAACTATAAATATTTGAATGAGCATTTTTCTGAATTAAACCAGAGCCTTGATGGCTTCTGCTTGGCACGAAACAAGTAATTTGATAATTCATATGGATTGAACTGGGCAAGGCGTAGTTGGAGATCTTCCTAAGTGAAACAAAACCTCAACACATCCTCCAGCATCTGGCACCAAAACAGACAAAATTGTACTAACTGTAGTAGTGTTACCACTGTTTTCTTGAAGATTTTTTTATATGCTTTTCAGTGGCATCCATGAATTGATATATGGTATCATGTACTTTTATCCAACACACCCATTCCCATCCTATCCAAATCTCAGGCAGAAGTGATAAATTCTCATTCATGTTATTTATTGAAATCGCTGCTAGGAAAAAGTAGTATCTAAGAGAAATTATTCAACAAAGAAAACCAGATTTATGAAGCTTCATGTAATTTCTTCTAAACTGGTTGAATGCACAACACACCTGTGATGGTGTTAAGGTTATGGGGCATAAAATCCATTTTCATTTTTGTGCAAGCAGATGTATTACCATGCACAAAGCCAACAAGGCACCTGGCTCTGGCATGAAGTAACAATGGAGAAGACACTCCAGATTAAAATGCTCATCATTTCACACCAAGTTAATACATATTCCATGGACTGGTCCTCTTGGAAGGCAAATGCAAGCAGGAACACATAAATAACACATGTAATTACTACTGAATTACTACTGAAGGGGTTGACTTTGAAAGTTTGGACAATTTCATCTATTTCTGTACTCAAAATACAGAAAATAAGAGTTTACAGATTTTTCACAAACCAGAAAAAAGGATTTGAATGTCCAGGGCTCAAAAAGTTAAACATATGATGCACAGGAAACAATCTCTTCTGTTAAATCATTAGAAGAAATTGAGTTCAACATTGTTTTTCCAACTGGTCCAATCAAAAAGCACAGACCTGTAACACTGGAACACACAAAAGTTGCATTTTACACATTGTAAAGGAATGCATATAACAAAATTGAAACATTAATATGAGAAGGTTGCTATTGGCATCTTTATGCCAAGAAAAGTAACATGAAAACACAGTGAAAAAAACCAAACATTTGGCACACAGAGAAAAACAGTTGAAAGCAAGCTGATGCCTAAGCAAACAGCTACCACAGCACAAGTGTGCAAACCCTGCACAACATCAGGAATAACTCTTCTCTCCATCACTGCTTTGGAGCCCCTCACTGAAAAGCTGCTAAAACAACAAACACCTGCTGTGTAACTGAAGCTGATGCAAAGATCACAGCGATGCTTTATCAATCTCAGCAAAGCAGGCGTTTGTCTGCAGCACCTCAATACTACAGGAATAATCAGCTCCCCCTCGATCAAAGGAAAGCAGACACAAGCACATGAAAGAAGCAGCAAAAGCCTTCAGATATTCCAGTGCAAAAGCAAAATTGATGTCCCAGAATTTAGGGCAAAACAGTTTGATCTGACATTTGGCAAACAAAGATGACACACACAAATAATACATTAAATGAAAAGAAGCACAATATTTCACAAAACTTCAGATCACAGAGGGCATATATATTAAATAATTATGGGAAAGTGTAACTACTGTGGATAATGCATTTAAGAGCTACAAGAAGGAAATTACAAAAACTAAGAATGTGACCAACAAGCATTTGAATATATCAGTTCATTACAACTGCAAAAAGCCTGAAATGTACATGCATTATATATGTGCATACACAGAGGACAACTCAAAGCCAGAAGTAATTCCACATGAAAGATTTGGATTACTATTCAACTACAACAAGAAGTACTTTACTAAGATTCTTACAACATTCAGATCCACAGAGAGTGCTAGAGTTTTAGGATCTTGACACAAAAGAAAAACAATAGTGTACTACTTGAATGACAAAGTCTGTCAGATGCATTAGTCTTTTAAACAACATAACAATAATCTTGGGGTTTTTTTAATGGTTAGATGGATTTCCACTTTGTGAGACCCACTTATCTTTGCACAGTGACACAGCATCATCATTAATCATTGTGGAGATAAGACACAGTGAAAGGTATTTCTAAATATCCTATCTAAAGCCAGCCCAGGCTAATGTGACTACCCAAGTCACTTTTTTCACTGGTTAAGCTGCTTGAACACATTGGGAAAACTAATACATACCATGTTCCTACATGCACTAATTCCAGGCACAGAAAATACACCAGCAATATAGCAAATTGTGATGAAAACACCAAACACGAGTCAATTACAGCAAAATAACTCAGAAATTATGTAAAATGACCTAAAACAGGCAGATTAAAATGAACCCAGTTACAGTACTGAACTTTGCTTTTGATTACTCCAATAATCTTGGCTGAGCATTACTATTCCTTCCAGTATTTAAGCATATTATCCAGATTTTCCCTCTCAACCAGTAGATGTCCACAAGAAAGTTAAATCTGAGTGTGTAATACAAGTAACTAAATGCAGTCAGCATTCCCAAAATTTGCATTAGCTTCCTGATCAGCTTCATCTTACAAATAACTGGACCTGTACAGTCCAGTTATTTATAAAAACTCCATAAAACAGTATCTTAAACAAAAAAGTATTGTATAAATTGATGTAGAATCTAAACTGAGGATTACTGCTTCTAGGATCTGCTCAACAGCTGGAGTCAGTCACAAAGGGCTGGAAGCTGCAATGCCCTATCAGAGAACTGGTGCAAAAACCTGATTTCACAAGGAGTGGTCAAGATAAGTAAAAGAGAAAAGCCAAACAAGCTACTCAATAATCCTGACACTGGGACCTTGCAAGGGTGAAACACACAAGAAGGAAATAAGATGTTTTTTCCAATCATCGAAGCAGTCCAGAATTGAACAGAATTTAAAGCCTTGCTTTATTCTGTAGCCTTAGAAAGCATTTATAAGTAAATGCCAGACATAAGATTTTTTAAGAATTTCACCTGTCAGTTTTGGTCCACGTACACTGAGTGACTGATAACCAAAGAAGTTATAATTGCATTTTATTTACTCATGAGATTTAAAAAGCTTTACTACATAAATCTTCATACAGTATCATCACACAGGATACACAATTTCATTTACATTAAATACATACATGCTTCTTCAATTAGCACATCTAGAAATAATTACCTAATGTTCAATCAAGATTCCTGATGCATTTCCACTGCTATGGATACACCAGGCACCAAAGCAAATGGAGCTCTGTGACACTGTACAAAGCTGTCCTATAAACACTAAAGCTTTCAGATGCTTTACTTCCCTAACCTGTGCATTTCAAGTGATACACCTTCCTTTTACTGCTGCAGCCCTGGAATGCAAAGGCAAGACATTTTTCTTCACAGCTGTTTAGTGAACTTTACTGGGAAGAGGTTTGACTTTGCTTTTTTAAGGACAAAGCAAATACTTTAAATACCAAAACAGTAACCTTGAGAGTGTATTAAACTGCCCTGAACTAAAGCCAAAACTTGCAAATGGTAACATCACATGAAAAGCAGCACATGAATTAACCTTGGGGATAAACAACCTTGAGTGTCCATATATGAGATACAACAGTACAGTACAAAAAGAATGTAAGTACATGTTGGTTAAATCATTTTGGATTATGAGAAATCACTTGCAAAAGCAATGAGATCAAGAAGAAAAGCCCACAAGTATTTTAAAAGGAATCCACACATTAATTCCTTTCACACAAACTGGTTTTGTGATATACAGTCTAGGATGGCACATCATTTTTTCTCTTAAATTATTTTAGGCATGATCATGTTTTCTACAAGGAGAAAAACCCAAACAACCAACAAACCCATCTTACTCTGAAAATCAAAGTGCCCAGTATTTCAACCTCCTAGCACATACTTTAAGCAAATCTCACCAGGCAATAAAAAGGAAGACAAGAGATTCAATACTGAGCCACTTGTCCTTCAAATGCTCTTTAGTCATTACCTTTACAGCAGCAGCAATAATGCCCACATTTTGGTCACCTAACACTCTCCCTGACAAAAAGATTCCTACAGTGTCTTCTCAGCTATTGTTTGCCTCATGCCTTTGATTTTTGGCAAAGGGATATAATTGAGCTCTGCAATTATTATTTTTTTGTGCCACAGAATTTTGCTCCTTGCTTGCAGAATTAGAAACAATTTAACAATATTCTCTCCTCTAGCAGTCAAGAGATGCAAAAAAAAATCCATTATGCAGGGTTGCTTGTTACAGCTTGGTCGGGGCAGACAGTGTGAAGTGCCTTGCTTGCACTGCCATCCTAGCAATTCTCCCAGCACTGGAGGATCCCACAGATCAAAGCTCAGATGCTGCCAGAGAACTACAGTTTGGGAAGGGGAACAGTGGCTGCAGTCACTGCCTGGTGTTGGCAGCATCCTTTTGGAGAACACCGTGGGAAAGAGCATTTTACTCTGGAACAGAGAGGTCAGAGTCTTCCTATCCCTAGGACTCCAGGACCAAGACATACATACAAACATGAATTAAGAGAGCATCATGACCACATCCACATTAATGATGCACTTTAGTAGCTGTTGTGCTTGTTACAAAATTGGCAAGTCCCACAAAAAGAGCCTCATTCTCTGCTGCAGGAGATCAAATGCCATCCATAGTGCTGTCTGTAACACACCCCACACATGCACAATCTTTACACCACATCATGTATTATCTTCTAGCAGACAACTCAAATAACAAACTTGGCCAAGACCACTCTATATATACTGCCTTCCTTGGGTATTAGTGCTCAAATGCCAATGCTTGACCACAGGTAATGACATCTGTCTGTGCCTGCCCATGCCCTACAACACATGACCCATTTGATACAATCTCTAATTAGAGTACATGCTACCTTTTCTATGGATTCCCCATCTCATACAGGGTGAAAAATACATTATGTACTGGTCAATATAAAGAATGACAACACTTTTTGCAACACTTGCCTCTGAAGTTAGAATGTATAAACTTAAAAAAAAAAAAACACAAAAAGAAAAATGTCTGGGAAGAAAGCAAGTGAATATTGGGAAGAATTCCCTATGCTTTAGACAAGAGGTGTAAAAAAACCTCACAAATATGAATTCTGAGCATTAATTTCCTCCTGTCTTCCATGTGAAACACTAAGAAATGGAGAGCCAAGCCCTAGAAGTGCATGACTGCTCAACAGCAACAGCCTTACAGCAAAAGCCACAACTGCTCAGCCTGTGGAGAAGGGTGAGGAGCAGCAAACACAGGTGTTCCCAGCTCCTTCCTTAGCTCCTCACACTGTGTTACCTCAGAGAAGTTAAAGTGTCAGATTCCCTCTCTATAAATTTGAAGAGTAATCCTTCTTTATCTCCCAAAGCAATTGCAAAGCTACTTTTAGTCACTACAGTGGCTTAGGACAAACGGGGAAATTAATTCCCTCTTATGCACCAGGTTTAGATGGTTTACCATCCACAAAGCAGCGGCTCCATACCAGATAATTAAGGTAAAAGTGTAATGAGCACCTGCATAACACCTTAATCACCGCTGATCTCACACTGAGCCCAGGGAAGTCAGTCGTGTGAAGCAGGAGCAGCCAGACCCACCCCAACACCTACACGGGAAGCCAAGAGCCAAGGTCACGACCACCAGCCTTGGCTCCAACACCTCAGGGTGCTGGGGAATTGATCCCATGCCAGGTGCTGCTCCCACACACTGCACAGCAACCTCCACCACATCTCACACACCCTTTTCATCCTCGGAAATGAAAACTTCTGTTCGCCCAGCAGCGAGGAGGGACCTTACCCAGAAGCCGTATCTATATAAGGGCTCTGCGTGCGGTGCTCACGCCCGATACCCGCTCAACCAGTTTGTGCCCGGGCTGGGCAGCACCGGCACAGGCAGGCCCAGGCACCGCCGAGCAGGAGCTTTACAAATCGCTGCTCTGCACTTCGGGGCACAGCCCGCCCGCCCGCCCCGGCAGCACCGCCGGCGGCCGGGGAAATCGCGGCGGCACAAAAGCCACCTCATGGCAAACACCTCCCGCCCCACAAAGGGCAAGGACGGGGATCGCCGGGAGCCGCGGGCGGGACCCGCTCCGCGTCCCCTCGGGAGCGGCCGCCCAGCGCCGGCACAGCCGCGGCTCCCACCGACAGCGGCCGCCCCATCCCTCCGAGATGGCGGCCGGACCCGGCGGCACCTGCCGGGGAGCGACCCCCGCCTGCCCCTGCCCGGGGCTCGGGCAGCGCCGGCGCCGGGCGGCGAGAGACGGGACGGGACAGCGCCGGGAGAAGCCGCGGGATGCGGGCAGAGGAGCCGCCGTCCCCCGGCACGTCGCGGGGCCGCGGCCCCATCCCTTACCTGTGGCCCGCGGGTGGCTCCGCGCAGCCCCCGGCTCCGCCATCTTCCCCGCCGGTGCCGCCACCGCGTCCCGCCGGGGCCGGCTGGGCTGGCTGCGCCCGCGGCCGCCGCACAGGCGCAGTGCCCGCCCCGGCACCTGACGGCGCGGCGGAGGGAGGGGAGCGAGGGCGGGCCGCGGCCGGGCCCTCACGGCGGGGCGGGCCCGCTGCCCAGGTGGGGCCGCGCCCCGCCCTCAGCGCTCCGGCGGCGGGGCTGCGCTCGGGCGGGGGCTGCTGAGCGGCGCTGCGGGGCCCGGGCACCTTCACTCGGGTTATCCCCCAGAGCCGAACAACGAGCGCTCTCCTGCTTTCCGGGCCGATCCGGCCGTTTTCCCAGATTTTTCCATCCAGGTGTTTGCGCCCGCTGTTTGCAGCCTCGTGCGGCCTCGGGTGAATCGATGGCGCCGGGGAAAGGCACAGCCGTGTCCTCCCCATCCGGCTGCGGTCCCGGTTCCCTTCGGGCCAGGCTGGCCCTGCAGCGGCAGGACCACTTTGTACTCGGTGTTAGAAGGGGAGAAATTAACATAATCTTTGTTTCTCCTGATCACTCGCATACTAGCGGTTTAACTCCCCTCTTCAAAATTTTAACACACACCTTGTGTGCTTCTTTTGCTCCCCCATTACTGGTTTCGTGTTTCCGGACCGTGTTGGGACACAGCAGCGCCAGGGGAGGGCACACAGCCCCAGGGCTTGCGGCGTTGGGGCAGCTCCTGCTCAAGACGTTGCCAGAATTGGGGTTATATGCCAAACCCCTTATTGACCCATCTTCACTGCCAATTTACCAAAATTTAAATGTAAGATAAATTTAACTCTTCCACTTTTTATTCTTACTCCTTTTGTTTTCTTCTTTTTGCCGAGCAATTATGTTTCCTTTATATTCTTCGCCTGAAAGTACAGACCATAGTCAATATGAGAGGAAGAAGGAGGACAGCATTTACTTTGGTTTTCCTGGTGTGTCTCCTATTTCCTATGAGGCAATTTTTCTGTTGGGGTGGTGGGCAGCAATTCTTCCATCTAGACATTGAAGTGTGTTGTCATATGTGGGTTCACACACCTCAATAAAAGTTTAGCCACAAAGATTTAGGGTTTCTGGTGTATATAGTAATAATTATTCCTAATGTTGCTTTATCAATGAAATATGTAATTTTCATTGCTTATAACTCTGCCACATTTTGAACGTGCCAAATGATGTTTTCATTTCAGCTGTTTCTCGCACTAACCCTATATCACGGGGATCCACTTATTATTCTACCTGTCTAAATATTAAATTGCACAGTTTTGGCCACATTACAGAAGGAAAACCCCACCTCTCTTACTGTAGCTGTTCCTCCTAATTTCCAGGGGCTCCTTTGGCAACAAAACCAAAAGAAGGAAGAATCTCCTGTGACAGTAATTAATCTTCAGCCTGTTGGCATCTGATGAACACATGGGAAAGAACAGCTGGTCTCAGTGCAAGATATATGGGCTTAGTGATGAGGAAAAGGAAACACAGAGGATGAATTTCCAGGACTGGGAAACAGGAGAGCAGAGAATGGATGTGAGGGATGAAAAGATGGAAGATTATGGCCAGAAACTGGAGAAAGGGGTATGAGGGAGGGAGGATATTCAGGCAGTGGCTGAAAGGAGATGGGGGCACTGGTGAATCTGCCCCGAGGAACAGGAGCCCACCAAGTGCTGGCTCTCAAGTGGTCATGAAGCCATAAGCACAGCATGTCACATGGAGAAAGAAGTATTCTCCTACAACTCTAATTTCCTCTGATAGTTGGTTCACAGCATTCAGACCTGCAGTCATGCCATGGAAAAAATATAAAAAGGAGATTTTAAAGAAAACTTAAGGAACTATACAGAAAATGTGAGACCTCCAAAGACAAAGCCCTCCCCTACAGTATTGTATGTTGTTTGTGATATGAATCACTTTTTAAATTACCTTTGCAGAGTGGTTTTTTCCACAAGACTCCTGCCTCATTCAATACAAGGATGTCTTTAATTAATGTATAGTTCTTCAATGTTTCTCTTCATTTTCATCATGTAAAGTGGAATCTTTCATGTCATATTCTCTGTACATTCTTCAAACCCTGCCTTGAAGGCAGGTTAATTAATTTCCATGATGACTTTCCTGTGGTAGTCTTATAACTCCTTCAAAACATTCATAAATTTAACTTTGTAGCAGCCTTCTTAGTAGTACTATTATCATATTTTGCACACAGGGAAGAGCTAAAGGAAGGTAATGTGTCTGGAGTTGTCTGTAGTGGTTTGTTAATTCTTTTATGTTGTGGAGACTGGCAGGTGGTTTTAAAGCAGGGAACAGTAGATTTAATACAGTGTGCATCCACCAGCACCTCAGAAACAAGAGCATAACTGTTCTTGCTTTGACTTTAAATACTTTATAGATTTTTAAGCACTAGATGTAGTGGGTTACTTAGGGTAATCTACAAAGCTTTGGTATGCACTTATACCTGGAGTCAGGAGCTAATTTCAGCATGTCTGTATATCCTTCTTTATGATAAATAGAAGAATTCTGGGACATTTTTTAATATTCAACCTTCAAAAAGGAAATTATGAACAGTTCAATTTTACCCATAGTTTACAGAACAAGATTATTTTCTTGACTATAGAAGCAAAAGGGGCCTTCCCAGCTGTGGTGGGACTACAGCCAGCATTTGCATGCTTAGAACTGGGGATTTCACCATGTTCCTCCCTAACTCTGCACAGCCCATCTTCCTTTAATGGCCCTTCCTCTCAGCAGAAGGAAAGGATCCTAGAGGTTGCACATCACCAGGAGCAATGGGAGGGTCCACTTCTGAGTGATAGGGAAGGGTTACACAACTCTTACACAGTCCTATAGTCTTTAGTTGCTGAGGTACTGGAAAATTTCTCCTCATGTCCTGGGCCAGGAGTGTGAATTATCACAGCACTGCCTGCAAGGGCAATGAGACAGCAGGGAGAAGCTGTGTGCTTGCTGGGCATTATCAGTCTCTGATCAGCAGCTCTCTGGCAGAAATTATAAAGCAGTGCAGGAATTTTCCCAGCACAGAACTTCATCTGTGCAAGGCACACATCGAGCACTCCATTTTGGAACGTGTTTATTGCAGATACTTTGGTTATTCTGCTTTCTTCATCTGAAGCCCAGTTTGTCCTGCTATGAATGAAGCTCTGGTAACACTTGTTCTAGATTGTTGAACAATTTTGAAGCATTGTTCTTTCTTTTAAGGTGTGTGGTGCACTGTTGAAATCAACACCATTTTGGATTTCTTTTGTGGAAAACATTTTCCGTCTCTTCCCACACATTTTGAGGAGATGCTTTATTTAAAAAGGTGCAGAAAGAGCACAAAGAGCAGATTGGTGGTGGTCAACCTAAGCCTGTGAAAATATCAGAGGTAAATCTGCAGAGAAGTAAATTCTTACAGTCAGCTCAGGATGCAGACAGAAAAAAAGCTGGAGAGAGTGATAATTTTGCCACCTTAACAGACATTCAGATAAAAACTGTCAAAAGTGTAAACTAAATTTTAGAATCTTGGCTTCTTTTCTCAGTGTTTTTGAGACAGTGGTATCTATGCAACCAAAGCCATCCCACCCTAGGAATGCTTCTGAAGGAAAACAGAACAGTCAGTCCTGAGCAAACTAGCCAAATTTACAGTGTTACAAATCTATGTTGGTCCACAGTTTTTTAATCAATAGCCAAGAATTTGAGTGCCCAAAAAAAAGTAAGGCAAGTAGAATGGCTCCCTGGGGTATTTCACTTGGAGCAACTAGCCCAGTGTCATGCAAACACTGCTTGTCAGAGATGGTAAATCCATTTCTCCCAGGCAGTATTTGTCTGCTTTAATTTCAAAATCATCCTTCCTTTGCTGAAACTTGGAAGTCCAGTGCCTCACAACCTCTGGATGAAATTCAGTGCTCAGACCGAAGTATTTTTACAAGCAGTGCAAAGCCATCTGAAGAGAAGTGCTCCTCTTCATCAGGTGTTCTCTGAGATAAACAGAACATGAGTCAGAAGTTAGACAGTATTTCAGCACATGCATCAGAAACTGAAGGTGGTGGGTATCAGTAAATATAGTTGTTCCTGATTGTTGAAATATTAACCCAGCATCTTAAGCATTCCCCTAAAATAGATTACAAGGTCAAGGTCACATAGGGGTAAGACAAGGGGCAATGGCTTTAAACTGAAAGAGGGCAAGTTTAGATCAGATATTAGGAAGAAATTCTTTCTGGTGAGGGTGGTGAGGTACATAGACACTGCCCAGAGGAGTTGTGGATGCTCTGTCCCTGGAAATACTCAAGGACAAGTTGGATGGAGATTTGAGCAGCCCAGTCTAGTGGAATGTGCCCCTGCTTACCACAGGAGGGTTGGACTAGATGAGCTCTAAAAGGTCTCTTCCAACTCAAACTATTCTATGGTTCTATGAAAGGGCAGAAACACTCATGGAGTAATTGACTGATAAGAAATCTTCCTCATGAGAGATCAATCTTACATAAAAAAATCATGGACACTGAGTCAATAAACTATTGAGGACCATTGTGATAACAGAGAAAATCTTTTTTTCCAGTAACTTGAAATCTTTCTAAGGAATGTGTTGGTGGTAGCAGTCTTGAAGGTAGAAACCAACAGCAAAGTGGTGCTCTCTTTCAAAACTACAGTTTTGAAATCAGAACTCACAGTTGTATTTCTGAAGGACTTCTACCTTTTAGTCAAAAATATTTTAATAAAAAATAGTTGAATTTGCCCAGGTGAAATGGCTTCAATTTCTGTTTATCTCTCACTGTTTAAGAAGTCACAGGTACTCACAGGCATCTTCTCCTGATTGAAGAGCAGGAGCAATGTGCAACTCAGTCTGGAAAAGCTTGAACTACATCTGTCTGCTTTATTTTTGTGTATACATATATCAAGAACTGTCATTCAGTGAGTAATATCAGCCTAGTGTTAAAATAATTTTTAAGATGAATCATAATGGATTGCTTTTTTATTTGTTATTTGACATGTGAAAAGTGTGTTCTTTCTCCTTCGTTTTTAAGTAGATTTTTTTTAACATTGTTAAATGTTAAATTGATAAATCACATACCCCAATATCCTATGCCATATGTGCTTTTTTGTACTCTCCAAATGCCTTGAACCAGGGGCATATTTTCACTTGCCTCACACTTTTCACTTTTATCCTTTGAAGTTCAGTCATAGCTATTTGATTTGGAAAAGGTTGGCAGTAACAGGGTTGATCTTCACAAAAATAAGTGAAAATAGAGCAGGAGAGGAACTCTCTCATCACCTTGTCTTTTGTTATTTGCTGACAGCAGAGGCATTTCAAGTCATGTACAAACATAGCCCTGTATACACACCCTGCTTTGCTGAGTGTGGTTATGGGATCAACAGTAGTGGAATGCAGTACAAACCTATTTCACATTGATTTAAACTGATTTAAACTGATTATTTTGGCATCAATATTTCATTGAAAGGGTGGTATTTATTATTTCTCCAGTTCTCCTGTAAATAAATCCTTAAATATCTGCCACCAAATGCCTGCTATTCCCCTCCAGATTCAAAACCTTGTGAGCCATGAATCTTAGGAGCTGTGTTACTAATTGCTTTGCAGATTTGTGGGCAGGTATCATTGGGCAATAAGAACAAGTAAGATTGTAATGAGTTTTGGATTGCTTTTGAATCTGGGATGCAACTAAAGGTTATTTACTGCAGTATTAGGCAAAGAAAAGGCAAAAGCTCTGTCAGCTTTTCATGCTTTAAGAGGATGTGACAGTCTTACCTTTGCTGGGGGAAGCAGGAGAAGATAGGTCTTGCTTTGGAAAGGAAGAATGTCTGCCCTGCAGCCATAGAAATATTTTTCTGTTTCTCTTCACCACCTGTGAAGTGAGTGATATTTGCCTGAAGGATTTGCAGTTATTTGTAGTACTTTTGTTCAACTGCACCAGGATACTTTGCCAGGAAGTGGAATATTCTTCCCTCAGCAATACCTCAACTGAACATGCAGGAGAGGATTATCTTATATAGGAGAGACGCTTGGACAGGAATGTTCCTACCTCAGACTGATAATGCACTGCTCTCAAGTTTATGGAATATCAAACCCTAAAATGTTTCTACCCTGATTGAATGCCTAAAATAGCCTTAAACTAATTAAGTTTAGCTATCATTGAATAATAATTATACTGCATCAGATGTCAGTCAGTCATTAGAGAATTAGTTTTTTATTTTTTTGGTTAAACTATCATCCCAAGTATGATAAATTCAGTCTCTTTGAAGAGAAGGGAAATCGTGACTATCCTGGTGTTGCGGTGTGTTTTAAACTTTCAGGTCCCTTCCCCAGGTGTGCCAATACCCTCTTCCCCTCCCGCCCTCGCCCCCTTGCTGAGTGAGTCCTGTCAATCAGGCTTACCATTCCAACAAGGCGTCGTGTGGTTGGTCAAGTTCAAAGGATGCCCCTCAGGCCTGGGGGTCATTGGCCTGTCTAGCTGTCATTCTCCCCTGAGACCCTGCCCCTCCCACCTGGTTGGTGGCTCACCTGTACCCCCCCCTCCCCCTGCCCCGGGAGCTTAAAAGGTGAATCAGGCCATGCGGCCGCTATTCTGTTGGAGCTCTTCCCAAGATGCAGACCTCTGTAACCATGGAATAAACCTCTGGATATTAAACCCTCCAGCAGAATCCTCTCCTTTTTCTCTTCACCATTGCCTGAAGCTTTCCTCCTGAGGTAAACGGAGTTCCTAACAAGCCTGGACTTGTTTAGTGCCCAGCTGCAGCCACCAGCAAGCTAAAGGTGTCTCTGGGGTGAAGCACCACAGATGCCGCCTTCGGCCTGGCAGCGAGGGTCAGACTGGCCCAGGCACAATCTAACTGGTAATATTGGGATTCATATTCCAATACCCTGGGGATGCAAAACCTCTGCAACATATAGACCAGGTCGTCCAAGCAGTCATGTGGTCTTGAGAGCACAGAACTTTATGGGCAGCACTGCAAGTGCACAGCCAGAGTGCCTCACAGTCACAGTGAGACATTTGCTCTGTGCTCACCACTCCCTAAATGCCTGCCAGGTCCAGTGCCTCAGCCTCTCTGGGAGAGACATGGTAATTCTAGGAGAGAAGTCTGTGTGCTATAGGTCTGCTTTCATAACTAATTTTCAGTGATTTATTAAATCATAAACATTCATGAATTTTTACCTTTTAGGAATCGATGACGGATGCAGATATAATTTAAGGAAATACGTAATATCTGCCCAGCATAGGGAAGTAGAAGTCAAATTCCGTTTGCTTTTATTGAAAGAGAGAGAAAGAACTTTGTAAAAAAATGAGGATTTTATTTACTCTTATAATCAATTTTTCATTCTTCCTTAAATTCCACAGACAAGGGTTGTGCCATGTGACTTGGCACACTCAGACACAGAGGCAGCAATGCTGGTCCCAGTGATTCTGTGGCTGCTTCAAAGCATGGTAAATCAGACTGTGCCTGCAGATGGTTACAGTATGAAGGCCTCCTGGTTATTAAAATGAAATCAATAATTTTTAAGCAAGCAATATTTGAAAAATGGTTGAGCAGAATTTGAAATCAATTAGTATAAAATATTACACCAGGCATTTTGACACAAAAGTGGAGGGTCTATTGATAAAACTTGTTCATCAGGAATGAAATGGATTTTCAGACTGAGTTACACTGCCTTCAACACAGCTACAACAAATTACTCAGTCTGTCTCTGAAGAGAAAAATCGGTTACTGCATTTTATAATGTGTAAACATTCCATAAAAAATCCTAACTAGATATGCTAAAAAGATAAAATGACAGCTTCAAGGAATCTCATGGAGCTGCATTTAGATAGTTGTCATGTGTTTCAAACTTAACTAAACATCAGATATAAACCAAACATTAGTTTAATTTCACAGGTTAAAGGTCACTCCATTTTCTGCCTCCCTGCCAATCCAATCATGGAACATGCTGCTTCCTCTAGATTTGAATTTTATAGGAATTACAACTCAGCAAACACAGTGTATGCTTTTGGTACATGTCTATAAACCTCTGTAGCCAACATAAGAGAGACTATTTTAAATTTAAAAAAAAAAATTTAAAATGCTAAAAATTGAATAAAAATAGGCATGAGAGATTCTGTGGAAATAGTGTTGAGGATGATTCGAAATGCATAATGCTGTTTTTGTAGCCATTTTGTTTATTTTCTGAATTCTAGCTTTTTAGCTTTCCCTCTCCCCCCACTGAAAATCAGAATTACACCTAGCATGTATTTTCTAAATTCCCTCTTTTATATATATTTACTGCATATTATAACGTTCTTGTTTTTAAAATAATTTGTGATATTTTTGAGAGAAGTTATTTACTCTGTCTTCAAGCTCAATTTGAGGATACAACCTGTTTTAACTATCACAATTAATTAGGGAAAATTATGATGGCTAAAACCAGTGTTTCTATTCTATGAGAATTCTGACATTTCAGAATTTCTTTTTATTTCAAATCAAAGTAATGGAAATTACTTTCTTGAAGTTAAAAGTATTTAATAATTCTACACATTTCTTCTACATATAAGAAAACTATGGCGAAGTTTTCATAGCACTCTTGCATATCTTCTCACTGCAGTGTAGAGGTCTGTTAGCACATTTAGGAATAGGTCTGACAATGTTATATCTCCATATTTATAGAGGAGCTAAAGGTACTTATTTTCTTTTCCAATTGACATGACAGACATCTACAGCCCTGTCTAATTCCAACTCCCAGACTCTCTTGGATACTCCAGTACAGGACTGTGGGTTTTCTAACTTTTTCTTTACAATCTTTACTTTAACATGATTCCTGCTATTCACACCATCCCTTTCTTTTCTCTGAAGTCATTAATGTATAATGGCTGTTTTGCCATATTTTTTTCTCCTCTGTATTTCCTAAATTATGCATGTAATTCCATTCTATTATTCCAGCCACAATTGCTAATCCTCCACAGGTATCTGTGTTAGTTAGTTTTGCATTCTGACACAGTAGTTTTGGATCCTCTGTCTTGTTTTACCAATCCAATGTCTTCATGCTGGCCACCACGAGAGGCCAAATTTTAGCCAGCAGTTTCCCACTCCATAAATCAGTATTGGCACTTTCATTCCTCTGACCTTTTGATATTCCTTTCTCACTACATTATCATCATGCAGATTACATGAACCTTTCCCAGCTTTGTTCCCTACTTTAAAATTTAAGCTTTTATCAATCAAATTAGCCTTGATCCCAGTTCAGACCTCAAACTACTCTGTGTGTGCATGCATGTATGATCCTCTTCCAAGAATGTTTCCCAATGGCAGACCAACCTTAAGCCTTTCACTATCAAGTTGCACTTTCCCTCTAAATCTTTAAAAACCAAAATAATTCCATTCAATTTTATTGATATTGTATTAATCACATTTAACTGGGTTATAATTTCAGACATTTTTCTATGTCTTCCTGCTAGCTGCCAATTGCTTCTGCAGTTGGAGCAATTTTCCTATGTTTATTCATAAGTCTTGACCTACTGGAACAAAAGTGTGCAAGAGTCAGAATGATCATCTCTTATATGTGATTTAGATTAGCCAAACTAAAAAAACGTATTTTAATGTCCTAAGTAAACCATTCCCACTTGACAGACACAAAACCACCCATAGTGGGAGGCACTTGGTGTCAAAACCAGGAAACCAGGAATGCCAAAGCCCAGCTGGAGCTGACTGCCAAGGGGCGCTGGTTGGAACAAAGCAGATTATGGAGATTGCTAATTGGAAAAGCAAGTTCAGGGAAAATGGACTTCTACTGACAGAGGCCCCTTGTGACAACAGGTATTAACCAAAAAGCTGATGAACTCAGGGCCTTTCTTTGCCTTTTTCTTCAGAGCCAAAGCCAAAGCTCCTCAATTCCTGCCTGTACAGACATAACTGGGAGGGAATTGGGCAGCCAGCAATGCAAGAGCAAGAGGTTAGAGAAGCTCTGTGTCTTCAGATCCATTGAGCTGGATGGGAATCACCCCAAGATTACTGGGAGACCGGGTGGGCCTGACTGTGAAGCCACCATCAGTCCTCACCCTTAAAAAAAGGCAAGAAGGAAGACAGGAGTCACAGAATCACAGGATGGTCTGGGTTGGAAGGGGTTGAGGGTTGCCCTCAGCCACATCTCAGTCAATGGAAAGATCAGGGAGCACATAATCAGCAGAGTCAGCCCAGGAAGGCAAACCATGCTTGCTGCAGTGCCTGCAGTGATGAAATGTCTGGCCCCGTGGGCAAGAGCAGAGTGGTGGCTGCAACATGCCTTGGTTTGAAAATGGCTTTGACAACACCTTCCCCACCCTTCCCCTCTGGAACCAGCAGAAGTGTGGACTGGACAAACCACCTGTTTGGATGAACTGGAAGCTGCAAGGGTAGCAATCACTAACTCAATATCTGATTGGTAATCAGTAAAGCAGCCTGGGATCAATACTGGCGCCCATATCCAAGAGCTTCTGAGCAGGTAACACTTGGGGAGCAGCTGCTGGTTCAACCCAGAAGGACCCTGAAAAGCTCAAGGATCAGCCAGAGACATCATGATTCTTTTAAGAAGGATGAAGTTCTGCCCTGGCATGGAATTGCCCCATGTATGGGTGCAGAGTGGGAAGTGGCTGGCAAGGGCACATCCTGTGGGGTACAGCACAGGAACCCATGGATCTTCTGGAAGGAGCTTCTCATGGGGTGCATTAGAGGCACGGCCAGCACATCAGGGGAATTTGCTGATTGTCTCTGCTGGGTATTGGTAAAGCCATGCCTGAAATAGTTTTGGATACCTCTGATCAGGACAGACAGGGCAAGATTAGAGAGTGTTCAGTGGAGGGCTGGTAAGAAAGTTATTGAGGAGAGGCTGAAGGCATTGGACTCAGCTGGTAGAAAGGAAGCTCTGAAGTAACATAACATCAGCCTGCAAGTGTCTGAAGGATCATTAGAAAAGTGTCAGAGACAAACTTCTTATCATTGCCAGTGGGTCTAACAGAGCAATTGGCTCAGTTTAAAACTTGGGAGGTTCAGACCGAGCATGAGAAAATAAAATCAATGAGTAGCTGGGCAGTAGAACAGCTTGTCCAAAGGAGTGGAGGAATCTCTGTCACTGAGGCTTTTCATGACTCAGGTAAAGCCAAGATTGACATAGTCTAGTGCTGACCTGGTCCAACTGAAAAGCAGCCTTCAGAGGTGCCTTTCAACCAACATTTCAATGATCTTGCAGCAGGTCTCAGGTCTTCACATCTTATTAATGAAGCCTATTATTAAAATAATGTATTTATTAACTTGTTTGGTTTCAGGAGTGGTAGTAAAAGATTGTCACCCAGCCTGTTTGGAGAGGCAAGGCTCAATATATGGGAACACCTTGGTGAGTTGCCTAACTGGGACAACACCTCTCACCAACCTACTTAGTGGAGTTGGAAATGCAGCAAGAGACTTCCGCTAAGGAATGGCTTTCATGTCACACTTCTGCTCCACATCCCCTTGCCCTGGCATCCTTTTGCCTTTCCAACTGAGATGACTTATGCCTCTACCACATTAAAACATTAATATAAACTCAGCTGCACCTTCCAACATGTCTGAAACAATAGCAGTTAGCCTCTCTCTGGCCTTCTGTTATCAAATCAGTATCCAACTTCTTTGTTCTGTAGAAAATTATTTGGTATAAATAGACATATTCTGTAATGAATTATATTGATTCCATAGCACTCTACCCAGTAGATTCCCTGACTGATCTTACCACCAAGAGAACTTGCTTTTACTTGTTTTTTGGGGAGCAGTAACTTGCTTGTTTTCTGTTTAGAACTGTGAATCTTTTACTCCCTATTCTCAGAGGGTAGTATAGATGCCATACATCTCAATCCTTTCTTGTATTGTGGGTTTGATTTGGGTCCAGTATTCAAAGTTTCAGTGGAGAAATGGTAGGACGTGATGTATCTAAACAGGAGGAGCAGAGCAGCCATACTTGGAGAAATTAAAACTAGAATGTATCTGATGGAATACACCTAACCCACATGGAAGATAAAATAATGTAACTTTACAGAAGTTTCACAGAGCTGCATTTAGATATTTGTCATGCATGTCAAAACTTGAGTAAACATATGATATTAATCAAGCATTGACTTACCTTAATTGCAAAGGTTAAAGTTTACTGTCACATATAACTAAGGATGAGGTTTTTTCCTCCCTGCAAATCCTGCAATCCATCGAATATGTTGCTTCTTCTAGATTTGAATTATGTAAGTTATAACAGCATAGAGCTGGCTGATGTCACTGTCAGGTCACCCTCACTAATCTCTGAAAAGTGCCAGTGATCATAGGAGGTTCCTAGGGACTGGGAAAAGACAAATGTCACTGCTTTCTTCAAGAAGGGCAAAAAGGAGGATCCAAGAACCTACAGGGCAGCCAGCGTCACCTCAGAGCCTGGGGAAGTGATGCTGTGAATGATTTCCAAACACATGAAGGAGAGCAAGCTGTAGGGGAGCTTGAGGATTGATTTACGAAGTGGAGATCATGCCTCCCTATGATGAGATCATAAAAGTGACCTGGTGGAGGAAGGGAGAGCAGGGGGTGTTATCTATGCTGGCTTTCAATGCTGTCTCTCATAACATCCTTGTAGAGAAACTGATAAAATATGTAAAACATCAATGGACAGTGGGGTGGACTGGAAACTGACTGAACTGCTGGACTCAAAGGGTTGTGATTAGAGGCATGATTGAGGTCAGTCACTTGTGCTGTAACCCTGGAGTTAATGCTGCATAACATCTTCATTAGTGGCCTGGATGATGAGACAGACTGCACCCTCTGCAGATGACACAAAGCTGGGAGGAGCAGGTGATACATCTGATGAGTGTGCTTCCATTCAAAGGGACTCTGACTGGAGAAATGAGTCAACAGAATCCTTGTGAAGTTTAAGAAAGGGAAATGCCAAGTCCTGCACCTGGGGAAAAGAAGTACCTGAGGATGGACTGAAACACTATACCTGACCTCCTTTTTTCTTTTGTTGAAGTCCAAGTAGTAGAAATCTCCTTTTACCTGCCCTTGTCACATGCAGTACCTGATCCAGTAGTTCAGTAAAAGCTGCCGCTGTTTGAACCACTGGTGACTGCTGTGGGTACTTGGCCATGAAGGGCTCTTCAACTTCTGACACTTAGAAGATTGAACTGAAGACTCTTTTGTCTTAAATATTGCAGAGAGAGAACTCCCTAAAAGACTTTAGGGGTTGCTAACACCAAGGCAGTGCCAAAAAAATAGGGCTTTGGATTAGATAATAGAGTAGTTTGAATTAGAAGGGAACTTTAAGATAATCTATTCCAACACCCGCCCTCCCCCTACAATAAGCAGAGAATTCCTCAGCTAGACCAGATTGCTCAGAGCCCTGTCCAACCTGGAATGTTTCTAGGGATGAAGCATCCAACACCTCTCTGGGCAAACTGTTCCAGATTCACCACCCACTGCCAACACAAAACTTCTGCTTTATAACTGGTTTAAAACTAAATTCTTTCAGTTTAGAACAGTTATGCCTTGTCCTATTGCAACAGGCCCTGCTAAAAGTTCACCCCTACCTTTCTTTTAAGCCCCTTCTAACACTAGAAGGCTGCCAGAAACTGTCCCCAGAGTATTCTCTCCTCCACACTGAACAGCCCCAACTCTCTCCACCTTTATTCATAAGGAGAGGTACTTCAGCCCTGGGATTGTGCCCTCCCATGGACCAACAGGTCCATGTCTTTCCCGTGCTGGGGATCCCAGAGCTGGATCCAAGTGGGATCTCACAAGAGCAGAGAGGCAAAATTCTCTCCCTCTCAGTTCTGCCCATGCTGCTTTTGGATTCAGCCCAGGACATGGTTGTTTTTCTGAGCTGCAAGTTGCACATTGCCCATTTGCATCCAGCTTTCCACCCTCAAGTATCCCCAAGTCCTTCTCAGCAGGACTACTCTCAACCTGTTCATCCTCCAGCCTCTGTTGATACCGGGGGTTGCCTCAGGCCAGGTGCAACCCTTTGCATTTGATCTTCTAAAACCTCATGAGATTCCCACAGGCCACTGCTTGAGCTTGTCCAGGTCCCTCTGGATGCCATCCCATCCTTCAGGTGTGGCAACCCCACCACTCAGCTTGGTGTCACCTGCAAACCCACAAACTCACCATGTCATCGATGCAGACATTAAACAGCAGTGACCCTGAGGGACAGCCCTTGACATGGTTCTCCATCTGGCACTGAGCCCCTGAACACTGCCCTGGAGATGTGACGTTCCAACACATTTCCCATCCACCAAAGTCCTCCCATCAAATCCAGATAGACACAGAAAGGGAGTTTAAAACAGGGCTGGGGCAGAGTCTCAGAATAACAACAATTAAATTATTCCAGTGGTTGCACTTATTTCCTCAGAAAGCACCTCCTTAGAAGAAAGGCTGCAAGCTAATTAAATAAAAGGATGAACAAGTGATCCTACAGAATGAACACTCAGACTGATTATAGGCTTAAGAAAAATACTTTGCTTAAACATGAACTTAAAAATAGCCCCAGAACCTCAGCTCAAGCAAGTACACCTTTGAAAGTCCTCCTGGCAAGAGAAATGTCCCACCCCTGTGCCAGAATTTACTCTTCTGAGCTGGGATTCAGTAGATATAAATTGTACCTTTGAAGCTTAGCTCTAAGACTTCCAAAGACTTTCAAATCAATCAATCTATCTATCTATCTATCTATCTATCTATCTATCTATCTATCTACCTATCTATCATCTATGGTTATGACAGTAACCAGTACCACAGTGTGTGGTGCAGTTTTCAGTAATTACAGGCACTTCTAATTGTGCTGAAGGTAAAAGCTGGTTTAAAAAGAAAATGAAAAAAGAGAACCTCTACATTTTTTATGCAATACTTCCCATTTGTATTTTTCCATTTCTGCTCAGTCAATCGCTCAGTTACCTTCTCTAACAGAGAGGTGAGTCAGGAGTTCTCCGATCCTCGGAGTCAAGTTCTAATCTTGTGATTCAGATCAAATGCTTCAACAGCCCAGCAGTGTACAAAAAATCATGCACCAGATGCCTGGTTCAGACTGCAGTGAAGAACACTGTTATGCTGGCACTGCATCCGAAGCACTGTGTCCATTCTGGGGCTCCCCAACATGAGAA
Source organism: Zonotrichia leucophrys gambelii (assembly GCF_028769735.1). Taxonomy (NCBI): domain Eukaryota; kingdom Metazoa; phylum Chordata; class Aves; order Passeriformes; family Passerellidae; genus Zonotrichia; species Zonotrichia leucophrys. The sequence continues at coordinate 15,925,434 of NC_088169.1, read as the reverse complement.
AAATGAGCAGCAGATTCCTGAAGGAACTGGAGCACATGATACTGGGGAGACATTCATATACCTGGGCTTGCTCAGCCCAGAGAAAAGAATGATGAGGGAAAATCTTACTCTTTTCTGCAGCTACATAATTGAGGTGGAGGGGAAGAGTGAGCCAGACTCTTCTTGGCTGCATGTCATGGGCGGACAAGAGGCCATGGACACAACCCAGGGCACAAGACGTTCCAATGAGATGCAAGGAAGTTATTTGTTTTCAAACTCTGGAACAGATTTCCCAGAGAGGCTGTGGAACCTCCAACCTTGAAAATACTAAAAAGGCAACAGGACAAAGCCATGAGCAACCTGCTCTAACTCGACCTGCTTTGCACAGAACATTGGACTGCAGCCCCCAGGGGTCCCTTCCAACCTGAGCAATTCTGTGAGTCAAGCAGCTGCTGGAGGCCAGGATTTCCTCAAAGCCCCCAGAGGCTGTAACAGCTCACAGTTAGCTGTGAGCATTGAACACAGTTATCTGTACCTCCACTGTTCTTCTCACCTCCCAGTGCATTTTTCCCTCAGCTTGGCTGGCATTAATGCAAGTGGAACAGTGAAGCAAAAAAAAGAAAAAAAAAAGTTTTCTTAAGTAACTAAACAACTAAATGGCCCTGAGATGGTTCAGGCTGTGCTGCACAAACTGTTGCATTGTACACACTGTGGCAGAGGTTCAAAATGAGTATTGACCAGGGAAGGACCTAAAGATCATTTATCCAAAAATATTGTCTTGCCAGTGATCACTGTTAAAATTTTTACAGTTTCAGAAATTCTCCTGTTTTGATTAATGTTAGTTTCATTTTTTTGTCTGTCATTTATACCAATGCAACATTATTCTGCCAACACAACCACAGAGAAATAGAGTAACACAAATACCAATTTCCTAAAGTGGTCAGTACCAACTCTATTCTTATAAACATAAAACTAACTTCAGTATCATTAAAGGACTACTTTTGCAGAAGAATTACAGTGGGGAAATTTGTTGCAAAGATTCCCAGGCTACTGCTAATTCAGCTTAGCCCAAGAGAGAAAAAGGTTTCTGCAGCTTCTGATTTCTTCCTATTGAATAATAAATAGTACAATATAATAACATGTGCTGAAGAGATCACATGGATGTAGTACTTCAGCTGTGCAAACTAGGTGCATTCATTATTGTTACAGTGAAAAATATTAACATATATGTAAACAGACAGGAGACCTAAATCTGAATTTGATTGATAGATCTCCACTGGATCTCATTTTCTCCTCACACACTGTGTTCTTCAGCTTGTTCTAAGGATCAGTGATTACTCCCAAATTATCTTAAAAGTTTAAATTTCTCAGAATTCTTGTTTGGGGAATGTTCAGTGCTTTACAGCTTACCTTCTTTAGGCATGCACTTATCAAAACAAATCCCCAAAACCTGTTCAAGAGTAAATAGTATTTTGAAAACCATTAATAAGGAAGGCTTGGGTAATAAAGAAGGAAACTATTAGGTGTCATACACTCCTTCCTTTCCCCTGTTATTTCTGTAATTGATTTAGATGTCAATCTGTGTGAGTAATCAGAAACACTCATGCTGTCTTCTCAATATAAAGTTATTGGCTACTTGGCACTTAAGCTGTTTCCTCTAAATACCTCCCCATGTCCTAGACCAGACAGACATTGATTTTTGATTTTTTCAAAAAACACACAGTGGTTTTTGATTTTACAACACTTGCTTATGTAACTATTGATATGTTAACCTAAACTGCCTGTAAACACACACAATCAGCTATGGGCTATATCGTGTTCTCTTTCTTTGTAACCATACATTATTTTCTGTATTATCCTATACTAAATATTACAGTTAACCTAGACTTTTGTGGTCCTAAACAGTAGCTTACATCTGTTTAAAACCTTTCATGAAGCCTGAGATCACTTTTTCTACATTTGTGGACAAAGCATGCACCTGGCAATATGATAGCATCAATTCAAACTGGGGGAGAGGAGGGGCAGAAATGGGAGTTGTTGAGGATTAAAGCACAATTTAATACAAAAAAGCACAAGCTTTTCCCACTTTTCAGCAACTGTTTTACTATTCCACGCCAGGACAGAGATACACCAGTTACAGTGTTTGTTTCACTCACAGGTGGCACACCCACACTTCTAATGAGACAGTCCCTAGGCTGTTGCACATTTCCAACACCTTTGTGAAATTGGTGCCTTGTTTTGGGAAGAGGTTTCTACTCACTCACCCATACTTTGGTTACCAGCAGCAATCCAGACACATTACCAGGCTGGAACTTGGATAAGCTGCTATTAAGGGGATGTAGCTGACAGCCACAGTGAGATACAGGTGCCCATCCTTGGGACCCAGTCCCTCAAGAGGAATACAGTAACACTGGACAGCACACCAATGACTCTCAGGACATTTTTAAAGATGCTTTCAACTAACAGGGCTGCCAGAATCAGATCTGAAGTTCCATCTCTGTATTTTCCATCACACAGTTACTTAGCACTGGCTACTTCTGCCATTTGCAGCAGAGCTTATGATCTAGCTGCATATTGTCACTTGTTCAAGACAAAAAGGTCTCTGTGTCAGAGCTGTTGCAAGACTCCTCTGGTCAGCCACTGCTGCAACAGCTCATTATTAACATCCCAATGTATTCCAGAGCAACCTGGCAAGGCAAGTTGGGATAGTCACTGTCCAGTGGGTGAAAAGGCAGCAAGGTCTTCCACACCTTTCCAGGGTCTTGGGCTTCTTGACAAGTCTTCAAGACTACAGCTTTAATCACTGTAGTTTCTCTATACATCTTCATGAGCAGGGTGGATCTTTCTACTGGGTCAGGCAGCAAAAGACTAAAACTGTCTTTTGTTGAGGTTTCCTCAGAAACCTCATTAATGATCCTTTCTCCAGCCTCCACCACTGTCTACTACACTTAGTTTCAAAGTCTTATAAGTCAGAAGCTGTTTCCTCAAGCCCTGTGCAGCACTTGGCTTTCCTCTCCAAGCACTGAGGCTAAACAGTCCCCACAGTGTCCTGTCACTGTCTTGAGGACCTGTCACAAGGCTGAATCCCCTGACAGCCAGCACCACTGATAGTGGAACACATGTAACCTACACAGTCCTGGGTTTCCCACGGGGATCCTTCAGTGTTTCTGCTGCTCTTGGCTGTATTTACTCCAGCTGCCAACAGCAGAGTGCACTGTGTGCTGCTGCCAGTGCCAGGTGCACCTAAGCCCATACTAACGTGCTTCAATCAGCTGCTTCTTTAGGAAGAAGGTGACCTACTTTGAAAACCCTAAAAAATATTTTCATTGCTGGCAATACTTACTGCAGACATGGGCACCTCAGAGTCTCTGAATGCCAGGAATAGAAGCTTCCTGCTGAGATGCTGAGGCACCCTGCTTGCTCCTGTATGCCAAGCTCTGCTTGGTTTTTTGTTTGTCTGCTCCCTCCAGAGGCCAAGCACACAAAGGCATTTAGCTGATCATCTTGCTCAACTGGGAATAAAATTCATTAATTTAACCATAATGAAGAGTAGGGCTGATTAAGAAATACAGGTGCTGGTGACCACAGAACACACTCCTACACCACCACAGCCTAGACACACAACAAGAAGCCACCCACTTTTGCAAGAGGGAAAAATGAATGCCTATGAAATACAGTGAGAGGGCTTCAAAAGAGATTTCATTGCTAAGTAAGTGATGCAGTAAGAGGCCCCAAGTCTCTGTCAGCTTCTGCTGAAGCTTTCCTTCCTTGAGCTGGCAGCCAGGATATAAATAAAACTGCTGTGCAAGTGTCCTCTCTACAAACACAGAAAAAAAAAGAAGAACAGTCTCATCTGTGCATTTTTTGAAAGTAATTTTTGTCCCACTAAACTAGCTGCAATTACAAAATAAAGGTACTCACGGTTTTCACTTGGCCTCTTTATTTGGTTGTGATTGCGTTTTATAATCACAATATTGAGCTCTGGTATTCAATCTGACAGGCAAGATAGCACAAGCTATAACCTGAATTAATCAATGGCAACTCTGACTCTTGCTTGCTGTGATTAAAAATGTAACAAAGCCAAGGTCTCCTCCCTTACTTCTCTCTCCTTCTCCAAAAGGAAGGGCAACCACAGCCCAAGAAGTAAATTCTGAAGACTCGTTTTTGCAACAAAATGAGAAAGCATTGCCAACAGCTGCCTGTAGAAAAGCCAGCCATGGGCCTCAAGGTTAAAGGGACAAATAAAGCTGCACTCACACTACAACATTATTTCAGATAATGTTTCCCTCTTCCCACACATCTTCCAAAAAGCTACACTTAATTTTAAATCGTCTTCTATGAAGCAGTCAATCTGCCTGTAGGATAGCAGTGTCCACAGATGAAAAGCTGGGTTTGAGATTTCCAGGGAACCACAGGGAAACTCAAGTCCCCTGATACTCATATCCAGTAACAGCAAATAATTATGGATTAGACTGGAGCTTGCTCAACCACAGGAGCAGTTGACACCCCAATTCCCCTGAGAGCAGGACTTACCTTATGGCCAGAGGGTCTCAGGGAGCAGCAGTCCCAGCATTATTTCACACTCAGATGCCACCAGTCCTACCAGTTCATAATAAAGAACCTGTGCAGTGTGGCTGCAACCTGCCAGCCTTGGTCATCAGCTCACTGACACCCATGGACATCAGACAAACAACCCCTGTGCCAGCCCAGCCTCTGCAGGTTCTGCGTGTACACTGATTTAGGAGTGTGTGTGTACAATATGGTACCACACATACGAGATTTATGGCCTGTATCACATACCTGCATGGCACCAGCACACAGCACCTCAGACCTGCATGCTGGCATATGCAGGGCACAGCCATGGCACCACCTATCAGCAGTAACAAATAAATGGCACAGAGCTCAGCAGCCATGGTTAGCAGCTCCTCCTCTTGAGAAGGGAACAAGAGATTTTTCTCATACTTTTTTCAGCTGCTGTGTCTGGATTGTATCTGAGGAGTAGGGTGGAACAGCATTAGGGCTCTCCTAGCAAATGTACAGTTGCCCCTATTTTAAGGTGAAGAGATAAGATTTGGAACAATGGACAAAAGTAATTTTTCAAAATGTTAATCACAGAGAAAACCTTGAAGTGGGAAACAGAGAACACAAAGTTTGTATTTTAGCTGTGGGAGAATAATTTTTGTGTCCCTGCTTTCAATTCTGCACTCTAGGGAAAAAGCCAGCTGCAATTCTCACACAAGAATAACTAAAAATTTATCTAGGAAATATTTTACAGATGGAAGGCCTTTCACAGCTTTGGAGTCAGCAACCTTGCAATGCTCTAGCTGACAGCTGCTGTTCTACCACTGTGCTCTGAGCAGAGACATGGGAAAGCCAGCTTCTTGTGCAAGCTGTTTTTCCAGCCCCAAAGGGAAAAAAGGCAATAGGGATGATATCAAGCTGCCTAGATTAGACTGTGAAGGGAGCTTGAGCAGAGGACAGAAACAAGGTGACCAAGGGTACTCACACAGGCAATACAGCCCAGTTTATGAGTAGAAACCTAAGGGTGTTTAGCTGGTGCACTAAGAAGAAATTAATAGTTAAATAAGAAATTTCCTTAAAATCTGCGGTTTAGGTAAAGCCAGACATGAATGTGGGAGCCATGAAGACTGGAAGGAACCTCAGGACAAACCAGAACCGATTGTGACAGAACAGCTCCATCTCTGACCCACAGCTGCAGTCTGTGTTACACTGGGAACTGCAGGCTTCCCAAAGCAGCAGTTCCTGCTTCCCCTCAGCACTGACCATGCATTTACATTTCACATCCAGAATATCAGGTTGCAAAGTACAGCTCCCACAGTACCTGAATCTTCAGTACATGTTTTCTGCAGTTTAATCACTAACCTTCCTGCTAGTACAACTGAAAGCACACACCTCAAGAACTCTGAGAGCTTTTAACCATTTTCAGAGCTGCTTAGCCTGCTGAATACAATGAGGAAACCAATGAACTTAGGAGTGATTTATAAGCCTTATTCTGAAACATTACACCATCTATGTTCCTTCACAATTGAACCTTACAGACATACAAAGACAGTAAATTCATACATTTAAGATCAGTTAAGTAAGAATGCTGTACTGGTAGTATCTTTCCCTCAATACTTACCAAGTTTTTACAACAAATAGTTCAAATCCACGAAATAATTACTTAATACTAAGGAAATGTTCTTCCTAGAGCAGGGTACCTGATCCATGTAAGGAAAATAGACACCATAATGAAAGAAAAAGAGAAGACATTTTTACAAAAGCTCTGGATGTTAAAATCTCCTTAAAATACATATAAAGCAAAGAGGCCACTCTGTATTTAAAGCCATTTTGTTTTTATCTATTGGGGTAGTCACTTTACATCATACCAAAAAGACTGTATAAGGAATACAAGTGTCAAGAATCAGATCTTTATGGCACAAAAGGAATTTTTTCATTAACCTGTTTCAGAGTTGTTAAATACATTAAAGACAAAGACACTAAGGCTACCACAAAATAATATTTGCATGATGATGTTAGTCTTTATTCAGTTTCTCAACTGACTCCTCCAGTCTGAAGGCGGACAAGAATCTTTCCAGTAGTCTGTTTCATTGATTTATTCTGGATGAGAAGATTCTTTCTACTTTTGACACAAACTTATTTTCTTATTTATATTGTTACTCAAAGTTCACATAAGCTTTTATGTTGCACCTTACAATGTATGGAATTTCAGATTAAAATAAAACTCTACTCTTAACATAACCTTTTGTATAATGTAAAAATATTCTACATGTTTAACATATCAAGAATGTTAAGCATTTACTTTGGGGAAAACCTATTTTATGCATTTTTCAGTACAAACCCCACTGTGAAGGCTTTGCATTTGTGTCTCCCTGTTCAGTCGGGTGCCACCCAATGTTCATCGTCTGCAGCTGCAGCTCAGCCACTGCAGCTTCCAAAAAATTGCAAATTTGAGATGCTGCTCACTGTTCATCTTTACTCCTCTCCCATCCCTCCCTCCACCATGGAAAATTGACATCTTTGAAATAATGAGTGTTTTTAATTATCAAAATCAGTATAAAAATAGCAGCATGCTACTAGACACGAAAAGCAGATTCATCATGCATTGTGAGTTTAAATGCAGATTTCTGCCTTCCTCTTATATTATCAAAATCTTTTTTAAAGTTAACATCAAGGCAAGGGTATAAGGACAGACACTGCATAGTATGATTTGATACTAATCTGAACTGGGTTATTTGCCTTTAATCAAAATCCATGATAATTACAGGGTAAACAATTTTTATTTCAAAATACATGTTTAACTGGAATTGTAGTGATGAAAGCAGAAGAGGGAAAAATGCAGTCTTTTACAGCCCATGTCACTGTATCTCACTTACATCCAGAGATAAAAGCTCTAATTGGTGAAGAGACAAAATATTTGTGGCATGTCATTGAACCTTTGTGATAATCCAGCGTTATCCATTTCTAAAGAAATATAAATACTTTAAAACAAACATTGAAAATAAATCCTTTTGATGTAACAAACTACACTCTTTACTGAGAATTTTCAGTCTTCTTAAAAGTAAGGGACATCACCCAAGAAATAATCGAAGTATCAATGTAGAACAATCCTTGGAGGAAAAAAGCTGGAATGTAAACCTCTGTTCCAAATTAGATCTGAAAAGCAAAAACACCACACCATGTATTTCATCCAAGTGTATATTTCATCAATAACATCTTTAAAGCTATTTTTACAGTTCAACAGGAGACTTCCAGAATTTAGCACAGTCCTGTTTTGCCTCAGCTCATCCCCTCTTTTCTTCACACATGAACAATTGCTCCCTGCTTTTGTCCCCACCAGCCCTGTGACAATGCTATGGTCATGCAGGTGAGCAATTCTGCATAACCACAGCACCTGAAATTCAATTATACATCACTAGAACAGCCATCAATTAGCCCATGATTCTCACAAATGAAAATAAATCCAAATTTGAGAGTCACTTCCCTAAGTAGTGACTTTCTAATCATCCTTCTGATACAAAACACAAAGGAAAGGACCCACCAAGTTCCTCCTCTAACAATGACCTTGGAAACTGCACTTCATTCCAGATTTATGATGGTGATCCTCACAGAGGTTACTCACATGTTTTCTTTACATCTTTTACCTTCTTAAAGCATGATATTAATATTTTATTGAAGAGCTGACAAAAGCTTAAAAACAATCATAGCTTCTCACTTAACCCCACACACAGATCCATTAGTTTGTAAATTTTTCCTACAGCTACTTATCTCTTTGATGTCTTACAATAGCCTCATTATTAAAAGCATGCAGTACTAGTTTTTCTAGCTTCAATAAGCTAAATCTTCAGTAAGCTCAATCACTGACAAGCCCAATGTGAAATTTTCAAAAGTCTGAAGAAAAATTCTTCAGCATTTTGATATTTTTAAAATACTTGATCTAATTAATCATATATTGATAACCTCAAAAAAGTCAGAATAATAGAAGCATTTAAAATGAATTAGTCATATTATCAACTCAGAGAGAGGACTAAAAAGATGAAGAATTAAAGCATAATAGTATTCTTAGGGCAGTCTATCCAATTAAGTTAACTCACTGGCTCAGTAAGTTACTACTTATCCTCTCAGCCAGCTGACCCTGCACACATTCATCTCTCAGCTGTAAATTAAAGTGCATCAACTTAGAAAACATTGAACAGCAGATACCACTTCTGCAATTTACTATAAAATTTGAATTATAACAATTTTACTACTATAATTTCAGAGTGTGCATGACCAATTACTACAGTGCAGTGGTAAGCAGTAACACAAGTGACTGTGACAGTCACGATTATGGTTAACTTTGGAAAAACTACAAGGATACAGCTTTTTGCAGTTTTTATGTAAAGAAAAATGGAGATTTAAAACCTTTATTTTTAAAAACCAAATTCCTTAATTATTGCTGCAGTTCTGGTGGGACAGCAAGGCTGTTAAACCTAGAGGAACTGGGGGGTGTCAAATGACTGATTTTCTTTTAGGCACCTTCAGACTGCTCCCCACGTGTGTTTTAGCAGTGTGACACCAAATGTTCCATGGGTTTAGAGGCCAGCACAGGAATGAGTGCAGGACAGGAGAGAGGACAGAAAGCTGGCACATGAATGCTCCACAGCACTTCCTGAGGAAGTCCCTGAGGAGCAAAGCTATCCTGAACATCCATGTATTCCCTACTGTAGAACTAACAACAACAGCTTATTGCCAAAGATGAGAGCTTCAAGCATATGATAAAAATACACATTTACTACTTACATCATCAATATCTTCATCATCATCTCCAATATCATCAAACTGGATTTCATCATCATCTCCAGGACCAAATGTGTCTGTTTCATTGATTTTAGCTATGAAGGAATTTGGAGAAGTTAAGGAGTGCACTCACACTGTGCCAAGACAGACTGAGTATTCTTATCCAACATGCACTGCCAATGTGAAGTGAAAAGATTCTTACCATGTTCTGGAAGCTCCCCATATGCTTTCAGGCTTCTGGCTTCATCTGCATTGTATTTTAGAATAACATCAGCTTTGTTATCCTAAATAAGAATTTATTAGAATGGATTAGTCATCTATGAAGGAAAAATAAAACTATTAACCTCAGCAGACTGCATTATTTATAACAACTACATTATTTACAGTGGATTAACACCTATAATATTTACAGAAGAACATAATTTTCTTCCTTCCCCTCCAGTTCCCTTAAATGTGAAGTAAACACATTGGAGTATTTTCGTTTCTTGTGAGTGATAACTTAATTATCTCCAATTACAAGTAATTTATAGATTCACTGAATGGCTTGGATTGGAAGGGACCTTAAAGATCATCTACTTCCAACCCCCTGCCATGGGCAGGGACACCTGCCCCTAGACCAGGGCACTCAATCTGGCACTGAACGGTGCCAGGGATGGGACATCCACAACTTCCCTGGGCAACAAGACAAAAGAGAGTGTGAGACAAATGAGAAATGCTGAGTATTCAATAACTTGACAAGCTCAGTTTCATGCCTTTGAAATTAACCTTTCTTCAGACACCACACATAGCGAGGTGTTGAGGTCAATCAGCAATCACAGAATGACCGGGTTGGAAGAGACCTTAAAGAGACTCATGGAGTCCAGCCCAGCCCTAACACCTCAACCAAACCATGGCACCAAGTGCCACATCCAGGGATGGTGACTCTGCCACCTCCCTGGACAGGCCATTCCAGTACTTTATCACTCTTTCTGTAAAAAAACTTCTTCCTAATATTCACCTTATATTTCCCTTGGCGAAGTCAAACCCAAAAATTTCCTAGTTTTAAGTACTTAATTATATACAGTAAGTGACAGTATCTTAAATGTTTTATAAACCTAACGCACATTTCAGAAGCAGAACCTATCTTCAACAACTGCTGGCAACAAACATTCATGAAAGGCATTCACCTAATGAAAACCTGATAATTGTTTCCCAACTGCTGTTTGTATTATGTAAAGTTACGCCACTCCATTTCTGGAAATTTTATTACAAATTAATTACTGATTAATTTCCCTCTTTAGGGAAAAGCCTAAACATCAAAATTCTGATTACCAACAATTCTAATTATCACAATAAAATGTTTGGTACTTGACTCCATCTCCTTTTGCACCATAGGATGCAAGCACCAAACAGCTACATCTGGAAATAAACAGGTCAAGCTTGATGACAATAAGTACCTTTACTCACAAAGTCTCAGGGTGCAATTTAGAAGAACAAGTCAAACCAGAATTTGTCTACTCATTACAATCTTCCTGTCGTACAAGGAAACTAAAAATCATGATTTAGCATAACTAAATACAAATGCAAAGTTAGACAGGAATTTCCTCACAACACCTGCTGCAATTTAACAGTAAATAAAGATACTTGTAAGATACTCCTTATAGTGGCATATTATACTGGATTTTTACCTGGTAGTCTCTTAAGCCAATCAATATAATATCAGATGTATTTATCCAGACCTGAAGGAGAAAACAAGTGTTACAAAAATTCAACTTCTGTTGTGTAACACAAGAACCAAACTGCACATTTAGATTTATGGAGAGACATAAACCTTTCACTACAGCCACTACCTTCATTTTCTAACCAGAATGCTAGAAATATCCAATTTAATGTTTTAACAGCAAATCCAAGGTCATAAATACTCATAGTCATTTTTACATGCTATGGGGCTTTTACAGGGTAATCAAAGTTCTCTGAAAAGCTTCTGTCCAACAGGGTGTTTCCTAAGCCTTAACATCTGAGCAAACAGAAAGAATGCATCAAGGCACCAGTCATGAACTCTGTGAACTGAGCTCCTCGAGGACACAAATTAAAGAAAAACTCAGTGGAGGGGGTGATGGACAAGAACAGTGAAGAGCACAAGAAAATGAATGGAATTGTTTCTAGAAACTATGTTAACCAGAAATCTGCAGAAGAGGATATGCTTCCAAATGCACAGGGTGGTTCTGTGTGGGTTCTATCCCACATCTGCTTGATTTTTTTTGAGACTGAACTAATTTCAGTTGGAATTTCCTTTCTTTTAAAGATAAGGAATAGATAAGTGGTGCTTTTTGTGCAAGAAATGAATTCTGCAGCACTTAGTGTTTATTTTTGCACATTCTCCACTACCTTCAACAGTTTCTTGCAGGCAACTATAGCACTGCTTACACTGATCCCAGGACACTCAGTGCTGTCCAAAAACTGGAACAATCCAGAGTGAAGACAGTGAATGTCTGCTTTCACTGGAAACAGACTGAGGGACCTCCTCCTTACCATACACCAGCAGAGGACATGAAGATGGAACACCTAACAAGGGCCAGAGGGGACACCATCTGAACATGGCAAAGTTAAGAATGCAAACCCTTACACCTGATATCCCTGAAGGTACAAATCTTTGCAAACTAGCTTCCAACAGAAATATTTTGGGAATTGATGAAGCGGACAATGAAACAATAGCATTGGAGGTGTATTTTCTAAATAGTCACCAAGCTCCCCATCTGCAATTAGGGAGATTTTTAGTATTTTATATATGTATAATTTTCTAGAGTATGAAAAGCTTGTATTTCATAAGCAGCTGAACAAACCTCCCCCTGAAAAATGCATGTGGAAAGGCACCCCTTCAACTGTGAGCTTCACCCAAGAGCCAAAGACTGCCTACTCTTGTGCCAGCAATGGAAACAGAAGGACAGACCAGTTTACTATCAAAAAAGTAGTTTAAAATATTAAGTGCAGTAGAAATACTTGTTTTTGTAACAAGCTACATATGTAAATTTTTACAATTACGTGATGCATAACATCACTGTTTCCTATTGCAATGCTTCAGAATTACCTTTTTTCTTAGCTTCCCTCTAATGTGACATAACCTCTTCACACCATCAAAACATAATGCCTCCAGTCGTCCATTGCCTAACATCTTGATCACCTGGGCATATTCTGAAAGAGAAGGTAACATACAGAAACTCAGAATCATTTAGGCTGGAAAAGATCTTTAGGATCAGCAAGTACAGGTATTAATCCAGCAGTTAGTCCACCAAGTGATGTCCCAAAGTGCCACAGAGCAAAACTTGTGAGCAAACCCAACTTCAACATACAACCAATAACTTTTCCACTGTAACCCAAATCTGCTGTAATATTTTATCAAACATGAACTGCTGACAGGAGCTTCAAGCACCCACACAGGCTGCTGAATGTATCACAGTTTTGTATCACTGTTGATGTTAACATTTTCAACTACTGCTCCTTCTCGGTTGCATCCACCCTTTCATTCCCTCTCAAACGCTTGTTACAGAAAATCTCAGAGCTACTGAGTCACACTCAGAGTATGAAAGTACATGACAACATCACAGCACCTGTCTTAAGGGACAACACCTCAGTGCTGTCACCGAGGCAGAGAAAGCTGCCTGCCCTGCACAGCACCCACTGAGACTCTGAATCCCTCTTGCAGAGGCTCTGGGACACCACCCTCTGTCCCTGAAAGGACAGAACCTCATCAGACACTGTCTGCAAGGCAAACAGCAGACCTCAGCTGAGGTCGGTGAGGCACCTCTCTAATCCCACCCTCATCTCTTCACCTTGTATTTCATCCCCCTTACCAAGCTGCAAAAAATCACATACTGAAGAAATTCACACAAATTGGACAGTCCAATGAACCAGGAGACTGTTCATAACTGAGAACAATGTTTCATTAAATAGATTTTGCTTGGGAGATGTAAAGGATCTTAAGCTTCAGATGTACATAAAAATAAACTCATTTTCTGCTTACAACCAACACAAAACACCACAAATTTGTTCAGTGGCACTTCTACAGTGATTTAAATCAGTACCCTTCCCATACTTCTAACAAACCAACTGATTAAGTGGTTACTAGGAAAGCACTCACATTATGTGAGCAGCCACCAGAGTGTGACACACAAGGCAGGGCGAGCTGAAAGGGAGGTGAGCTCACTGTCACCAAAGGCAGGGCAGATGGGAATCCCAGTCATCCCCCATGAACTCTCCTGTGCCTCACTTCACCACACAGCATCCCACTTGCTGCTCCTGCTTTAAAAACTGCCAGATTTCAGCCCAGGAGCCAACTGAACCAGACCATCAGGGGACAGAACAGCGAGATGAGCTGCTCTGCCATCAGCCTGGGGAGCTCTGTGAAGGGTCCAAGAGATGTTAGAGTCCATACAGAACAGAAAGTGGGACTGTGCATCCCAGGGACAATTACTGGCAAAACTGAACCACTTCTGCTAAGCCAGCTGCTCACAGACCCTCACACAAAGCTATCAAGAGGTTTCTAGGAAATGCTTAAGTGCTGTTTTACACAGAGCATGCACTAAGGTGAAGAAGAGGAAAACGTCATTCTTAACCAGTGAAGATACTGGAAATTCCCCTTCCCCTACTGTCTTTCTCTTACATTCAATATGTCATTTGGAATTCAAATACAACCCCAATAAGAATACCTCTCTCTATTCTGTCACTCACTGTATGTGACTGAAAACAATGACATTGCCACACCACAGTTAAAAACTCACCTTGCCCATCTTCTTTGAAGACCAGTTCTCTTTTTTCTGATTCATTCTCATTCTTACCTCGTCGCCTGTTTTTACCTCCTTTGCCTAAATTAAGTGGGAGAAGAAAAAGCAGGTGTTACTGTCTCTAGATACAGTGAGTGAAAAAAGCCAGACTTATGGAGATTTTTATGCTTGTCAATATGTCAATTTGAAGTATCCCACCCAGATCTAGAATTTTTGCTTACTTTTAAGTCTAAATTTTTATCTGGGTAGTAACAAAGTAATTAAACATTAGACCCTCCACTGTTTAAGCTGTCCTGGTTGCTCTGGAGTGACAGCAGCCTTCAAAATGATTTTCACAAGATGGCCATTTTCAGTTTCTGTGATCCCTGGTACCAAATACCTCAGAAACAGCGGTGGGATAGCGTGATGCACGTAATCTTCAAGAGCAGATGGAAAACTTCAGTTACTGTGCTGCTGAAATCCCTGAAATACTCAAGAGGAAGCTTACCCTCCGAGTGAAGCAGCCCTTTTTAAAAGGCACACACGTGGCAACAGGATTAGATGCTCTTCACGAAGAGCATAAGAGCAGCCCATACTTGCCCCGCCGTTAAAATCTGCTGCTCCCTTTCATCACGGTTTCTGCGTTTCTTTCCGGAGTACGGAAGAAGGGAAGCGGCAGCAGCGCTGCCCAGCGAGGGCACGGAGGGGCCCGGCCGCCTCCCCGGCAGGGCCGCTCCTGACAAGCGAGCCGCGGGCAGGGCCTCCCGCTCCCTGCCGGGCCTCAGCGGCCTCCGGAGCGCGCCCGGCAGGCGGGACCGGCCCGGGACCCGCCGGGCTGCCGGGAGGGCCCCTCCGCCCGCGGGCTCCGGCGGCGCCCACGTGAGGGGCGCCCGGGCCTGCCCTGCCAGACCGCGCCCGGCCCCGGCCGCGCCGCCGCGGGCCCGGCGGAAGGAAAGGGCGACTCACCTTTATTCTTGGGCATGGCGCCGAACGCTCCGCCGCGGAGGGGCTGCGGGAGGGGCGGCGGGAGGGGCTCCGGGCGGAGGCGGCGGTTCGGGCTCGGCGGCGGCTCCGGGCGGGACCAGCGGCGGGGCCGGGGCTGCGCGGGCTCGTGCGCTGCGCTCCGGCCGCTGCGCCGAGCCGGCCACAGCGCCCCCCCGCGGCACGGCGGACTCGGGCGGCGCAGGACGCGCCCAGGGCCCGCTCCCGGAGCCGGCCCGCGAACGGCCCCGGGAAGGGCCCCGCGAACGGCCCCGCCTGGACACTGCCGGGCGTGCTGGGGTGCAGTGCAAGGAAAAGGAGCAGGAGGAGCGAGCAGTGCGCACCCAGGCAGCCCCGGGACACCGCACGGCGCTCGGGGGGAGCGGTGTCAGGATAACTCCTTCCAGTACCCGCAGTACCTGCCAGGAAAGACGGGGCAAGACTATTTACAGGCGTTCGCAGTGACGGAACAAGGAGGAGTGGGTTCAAATTGAGACAGCAGGTTTAGATGAGACATTCCGAAGAAATTCTTTACTGTGCGGGTGCTGAGGCATTGCACAGCCCAGAGAAGCTGTGGGTGCCCCATCTCCGGAGGGGCTCAGGGCAAGGCTGGATGCGGCCCCGAGCATCTGCTCTGCTGGGAGGTGTCCCTGCCACGGCAGGAGATGGGAATCAGATGATTTTCAAGCTCCACTCCAACTCAAACTATTCTATGATTCTGTAAATCAGAGGGTACGAAGGTGAGGAAGGCCGACAGCAGGAGCTGTGGTATACCAGCCCCCCTTTCTACCTTTGCAGTTTCTGGAGGTTTACAAATTACCCAGTCTACTTGTAAATAAATTAAAAAATGTTTTTTAGGCAGGCAGCATAAAGCCTTGTGTGAACCAAGGGCCACAGCTATGCGCACCTCTGATCCCAGGCACGAATTTCACCACGGAAATCACAGTACCCTTGCCCCATATCCATTGCCAAACGTCTCCATGTTACCTGATGCCTTTCTTCTGGTACACTTAGCAAAACCTCCGGCAACATTCTTCACAATTCCTCTATTACAATTACTGTAATGTTTTGTACACTATGCAACCTTTGAAAATCTCTCATCTTTTCCAGGTTGCAAGGTTAAAATGAATCACAGCTGTAAGCTTCCAAGTTGTATGAGCTGCTAAAACATAGGCCTGTTGTTTATGGAGTGCTTCTGCATATACTATTATGTTTCAAATGTTTACAAAGAGCATTAATTATCCAACACGGCCATATTTTCAGTGTCCAGAGCAATGCAGGCATTGCAAGTGTTATTTAGAAGCCTCCCATTAAGTGGTACTTTAGAGTTGACTGGAATCTGACAGGATCTTTAAATACACTGTGGTCTTGTGTGTTAGATCAGGTCTATAAGCACCAGCAGAACAGGAGTTTTTCCTTTGTCTCCATGTTTGCTTTCCTCAACATGCTGCAATGTCAGGACATTTTGCTTTTTACAAACCCTTTCTGGCTGGCAAAGCACACTCAGTGTGCTGTGAAGGTAGTTCAGAGCTAGTGATGAACAAACAATGACTTTTGTAACTGGTCAGAACAAATGACTACACAAAACAACCCTTTAAGATGTTTCAAAGTTTATTCATAGTAGAAATTTCAATTTCTTTTGAAGACTACAAAACCTGCCATTAGACAGGAAAACAAGCAATGATACTTTCCAAAACTGTTCATAGTTACATCTGGAACAGTTTTAATTACACATTAATAGCATGATTGGAACATCTCTTAGATCAGACTCTGAATAAAACAATCATTTAAAGTATTCAGTACAATTATTTTTTTTTTAACTAGCATTTCATTCTATGACAGCAGTGCCAAGCATCTAACAGATGCTATTGTAATGGTCTAGAACAAGGTACAATACCACTGATTTCCTGGAACAGTACCTTAGACTCACTTACATGCCATGCTGAGAAAACTAGTATAAAGTATGATTGTATAGAATCGTAGAAAAATATTTTATCTGTGATTTTGTAATTTTTTAAAAATTGTTTAAGTCGACTTCCCCCCCAACTAGGTTGCAAAATAATTACATCCCTCATAAGTACACCTTCCCTTTGATTAGGTCAAGAGTATCAAGATAAAGCTAATCATTTACATCATTTTCATAAGTGAAAATTCATCTATGAACCACTGCTGCTTAGTAAGGGCCAGCACACTTTGAATCCTTTCCTTCCAGTAATAGAAAAGCACAGCTTTAATTGGTAACACCACATTTACAAAAGCAAAACACACACACACATAAATCCCAGACACGTTAATCTATTTTCTTATGGCCTTGTCTCTTCAGAAAAAAGTTTTAACTATTTTCTTGAAAAACTCCTTTTAAGTTTTACTCAATGTTATAGTGATTATGAACACAGAATTTTCCATTACTGGACATAGATGGCATTTAATGGGTATTGCAACTTCACTCTTCCCTCTGTTCCCTCAAGCTCTCAAGCACAGTATATGGTAATTTCACACTAAAAAAATTAAAAACAAACCATGGTCAACACAGAAAAATTCACCTGTATCTGCATTCTCTTTTTATCCTCTATGACTCTCTGAGTCACTTGCTATGCTTTGCAGACCAAGCAGCAGTCCAGCAATGCATGAACACAGTGTGTCATAAACTCACATTCTAACAGAAAAGTGCTGAGACTCAGAGAAGCATTATGTGGATTTCTTTACAGGTTATAACAACTGCAGCTATAAAAACATAAAGAAAAAAGTGGAAGTCATGAACATGGATTCAAACCAGGAAGTAAGGTACATAAACCCTGCCTGGCTGTAAAATACACCTCCCTGATTAGGCAGGCCCTTTATACCTTGGTTTAGAAAGTAACTTCAAAATATAGGATCTAGACTTCAACACATTCAGCTTAGGGTGTGCTAAATTTTTGTGTTTTGCTACAATTTAAAATGTTCATCCTCTGCTGATATATATATACATGACTTAACAGCAACATTTGTAAAGTCTAGACTAAATTAACAGCTCACTTGAGAGTGTAGATACATAAAATGCAGAAGTTGACTTTGCTTCACTATTTGGCTAATGAGCTTGAGGACCACAAAATAAGGCTACAATAAAATTTCTGAAAGTATTTTTATATTATTTTAATATGGATATTGCCAATAGTGAGGCAGCTCAACACTTCCTCTTTTTGGTCTGTTCTTTGCCAGGTACTTATATACACACACTGAACAGAGCAGGAACTCCTTCCTGAAGTGAAATGTTATTACTGACACACTGGCAAGTACTGCCATCCTTTTATTTCAACAGTATTTTAATTATTTGGTTGACTAGATATGATAATCTTCTAATTAACACCTTGAAAGCCACCAGAAAGTACAGTTTCCAGATTTTGAGAAGCCTGGTTTAAAATTGCTCACAGAGCTGAAAAATACATTTTTTGAGAGGTAAGGTTTTACTAAATTCCTCTGGAACTGCTGACACTGTCAAAAAAAAAAAAAAAAAGATGGCCTTTTTCTGCCTCTACTTAAAAATGTTTCTTGAAGGAAGGGTAGATGCATCTGTACAGCTAAAGGGAACTTCAATGTTAGAGCACCAAGTAAGGGAAAAATACTGTTTGCTTGGGAAGAGCTGTGTTTTCAAACTTCTGAGAGCTAGGCTAATTTAAGAATCCTTGTTTATAAAACCAATTTCTTCACAATTATATAATGGATTAAATATTTAGCAAAATATTAAGTGGGATCCTTTGCAGATCTAGCAAAGGAAGCTTCCCCAAGGAACTCAAAAATTCTGGCAGAAGAAATAGTCCCATCCAGAGCAAATCTCTGGTGTCATAAAAATGATTGTTCCTTTCAACAAATCACTGATGATTTCAGGGAAATAGGCCAATTAATGAGCATAAAAGAAAGTTAATTCTACTAAGCCAAGAAAATACCTTCTTATGCAAAACACAAAATTGCATTGTTCACCAACAGCCATTCACCCAGATCCGTATTTTATTAAAGCTAGAATTCCCAATAGTCATTTCATATCTGGAAGGACTTTACACAGCCTGTAATTTTGGTGGAATGGAACACTCACTGTATTCAAACACATTCCAGTGCCCTTCTCATTTGGGAAATTTCATCTTTTCAAGACAAGCCATCAAGACGGGCCTTTAATTACTTTAGATACCAAGAGGACAAAAATATTAAAAATTTATACCAGTATTTAAAGTGAGTCTTCCACCCTCATTACCAACTCACCTCCATCTGTGGAAAAGTGAGAATGTTCTCTTTGAATGGCTTCATCTTACCTGTCTGGGATGACACTATTTTCATGGTAAATTAGAATGATCCTTTTCTAACCAAACAGATCTTTATGTCCTGCCCCTCATTTTGCTTTTGAAGTCAATTAAAATTATCAGAAAGTAATTGACAAAACATTACATCCATCAGTTTTGCAGCTGCAATGAATGCAGTTTAAATCTACTCTTTGCAGGCTGCTGCTTATTAGTGACCAATATGTTTTGCTTTATCTTCAAATGTTGCCTTTCTTCTATAATGCCAACATTCATTCACTGAACAATTCCTTTGCAGCTTAAACAAAAGTCATAGAATACAGATAAAATATTAACAATGGATTATAAGAATAAACCATATAGAAATGTCCTCTATCAGAAAGTATTTAGCAATAATTCCTGAGTCCAGAGATTAGATGGGAGAGGCTAAAAGGGAGGGGAGGGGTAACAAAAACAGTGAGATATGGAGCAAGTTATCTTTTCTCTGGGTTACATTACCTATAGGATATATAGTACGGTGAGAGATTCATTGTTTACATTTTATAACGTGACATGTGGCATCAAAAACACAGAAATGTAGAAAAGACATAGGCAAGGAAAACTACTTATCCATAGTATTACATTCAATAGCTGTTTAACAGTCAGGCTTCTTTTAGAGCTGTCCAACAATACTGATTAATCCAGGTGCACTGTTTAATCAGACTTACTTGTCATAATGATTAATAATATCTAAGTAAAACAAGGCATGTATACATTAAAGAAAACAGCACGGAAATGTACTGCTTGTGAACTGTTTACAAAAACATACAAAATGTTGGATGGCACAATGTATAGTGCTAATATAAACAGATTGTTTAAGCTAAGTGCTTAACATAAACTGTCCATCTCGGCCTGTAACAAAGAATATTTTAGGGGACAAAAAAAATATTCCTTATAAAAATAATGCTATGTGGTGCAGAGTGCTTTATTCAGTGTATTTTTGACAGAGGTGGCATTTGTAATTCTTCTGGTTTACGCAGTCGCGAACACGGTAATTTTCACTGTCTCCACTTGTCACTCCATTTGCAGCTCCAGTAAGATCAGTAACTTGCCATCAACAGTTTAAAGCGAGAGTAGATGAAAGCAGTAGCAGCAGCAGGAGCAGCAGCATTATAGGTACCAGCTGGGACAGAGTGTGCTTGCAGGTATCTGTCTGATATGTGCTACCTGTCGCCATGATTTGTGCTATCATCTTATGCCATGGTACCAAGTGTCTGCTTGAGGTCATTTCACAGGGCTGTTGAGGTAATTTTTTTAATACCTCTCCTCTGAGCAAGAGTGGAACGGCCAACTGGCTCCAAAACTGGTGACTGATTACGATTCAAAGCAGAGTAAGTTGCTGCCATTGCACCCTGGAGAGGGGAAAAGAACAGTAAGAGTACGTTGTGACTGATGCACACACTACAGCAGTGCTAAATGCCAGAAACTGAACAGGTTTCAACTTTCAGCCTAATTTCATCTACAAAACAGAAACATACTACTGCATTACTCAAGTCCTAGCAGTGCTATGAGTGAGTTTTTTAGGGTAATAAACAGTTTTACATTGCTTGGAGTCAAACCCAGAAGGTATAAGCTAGGTTGCCAAATTAAGTTCTATCCCTATGTTGTGTGAAAGAGCTGGGGAATGAAATCCCATTGGCAGACTGTCTCTGCTTATCACTTACATAACCATTTCAGTTTCCAACAAAATATTTAAAAATCACCCACAGTATTCAGCACATAAAATTAATTTAAAAAAAATTTAGAAAGTTGTGAGCTGAGGGATAAAACTCCCCACTTCCCACTTGTGTTTTGGATGCTAGAACTTTTTAATAGCTGACTCAGAGTGTTAATTATATTCTTCGGACCTGTTTTATGTTGCACAAGAGATTCTTGAAAGTAGGACTGAAAACAAGGTTGAATACAAAGAAGTAGAATTCAATTATTTTTTATTTTCCTCTGCTTATTCAAAGTAAAAAAGTTCCAGGTTGTTTCAGACACGGTGCAGAAGTGTGATACTATAGTAATTAACACTGCCCTGTTGACTTCAGCTTTTACTCTGATCACAAAGTATTCTGTTTTCCTTCAGTTACTGGCAGGTACTCTCTTCTGAAACTGTAAAGTTAGCAAATGATTTTACAGCTCCTCTATAGTCATCAGACATTTTTCACTTGGAGAAGAATGATTTAAGTTGGTTTCTAGAAGCACTTAACCCTTCCAGTGTAAGTAAGCCCAATAGATTTCAAACACAAGAAAATTAAATTCTTTTCAAATGTATTAGATTTATCACCTGTAAGTGGTTTCACATTAAATCCTATTACATATTCCAAGTTCATTTTATGTCTTAGTGCAACATCCACTTGTAACAACTTTTTCACAATACTTAGAAGACACCCATGCTACCCTCAACCTTAAAAACAAAACCTCTTTTGTTTACACTGATTTTGGCTAAACAGCAAGCTGAAAAAATATCTACATACCTTCACTAAATGGGGAGCATCCTGCCTGTTCAGCTGGTATTGAGGCAACTGGTCACAGTGAACTATCCAGGGGTGACTGAGAACTTGGGCTGCAGTCAATCTTTGATGAGGGTCAACATGAAGCATTTTGGAAACAAGGTCCTGTCAACAAAGGTCAATGGAAGTAACAGCAGGATTTCAACTTTAAAACAGATTATAGTTCAAACTATAAAAGATTCTAGAGGTATAAAAATTATGTTCATCATGTCAGTTTAAAACAAGTGAAAAACCACCCAGCAATGCTAACAGTGTAACACAAAAGGAAAGTATCCAATTAAACACAGAAAATGTTAGCATTTGAAGCATCCATATAAAAGGGGCATAAAGGATATTGCACACTGAGGTTCAGAGTCTATTTGCTGTCAAAAACAGAATTCTCAAAAATGTAATGCTTCACTGATTTTCATTTTTGAAAGTCATGCTTCCACATGAAGTTTTATCAAAGCACTCCTCACCACGGATAACTGTGTGTGTGAACACTGATAGAATACACACTATTTCTCAGGACAGCTGTTATCTGCTACAGTGTAAGTCACACCTGTTCTTTCTTCCTACATGCAAGTGACTGCTGAAACATGAACAGATCAAAAACAGGAAACAAAATTCTAGGCACATAAGGGATTAGATCAGTATTTTAATATAACAATGAGTGGAACTTAGCCAATCATCTCTGATACAACATATACATTATAATCAACAATGTTACATTGCAATCCACCCCTGATTCCCCAAGAGAAAAAGCAAATATACTTGCCTTAGCTGTGTCTGAAACACTGTTCCAATAACCACCACTGAGGGAGAACTTTCCACTTCCTATTCGGGCCAAAATCTCCTCTGGGGTGTCATCAGGACCATTTGCAAAAGGAGTGTAGCTATTTAACCAAACAAATTCAATGTTAGCAACTTCCATAACCTAGGTCTCAGTATTATAAATGTGACTGCAAGTTCAACATAATTATAGGCAACAGACAGTCAAACAGTTGTAAATATAATTTATTTAACATATGAAAATACATGGCACTGACTATCTGTGTGGCAAAGATGTGTTCTTATTGCATGTATTTCCTCTGTATCTGGTCTGAAAAGCAGATTTTTTCCTACAGCAGTTCAAATACTGGTGGCTCCTGAATTACAGAAAGTATTCCTTAAGCTTTCATATTCTAGTGAAGTACTAAACCAATCCATTCTGTTGTAAATCTAAATGTCTGAGAAAGAATAAATGCTGGTTTAATGCCACAGGAAGAAAGGTGCACCAGTTTTCCTTGCTTGACTATACATACTCTTGCTGCTATCAGAATGCCCCAACCAAAAAAGAGATACTCTTAAAACCAAGTTTGTTGCGTATTTATTTCAAATATGAAAATCTTTGATAATGTTAACTTTTACCAAAGTGGCCATCTGAATAAACCAGCATAAAAAGATAGTTGCTATTGCATCTGCTAAATAGATTTTATTTTATTCAACCATAGTTGAATTCCTTATAAGCTTTTATACAATTCATTTCTGTTGCATATACAAATGCCTTTCTATTGCATTTATTATATTCTAACTGCATCACTTCAAACATTCAGTGGCTGGATTTTGCACACAAACATGCTTTAATGCATTGTAATTGTATTAGCAACATATATTTTCTTCAATATATATGCTGCTTAATCTGTCTTTTAATTTTGATATGAAACAATAAATTTTCAGTGCGAAATCACCTTTAAGCAGAAATTAAAACCCTAAAATAGAGGAGACAATAGAAGCAAAGATTTTTTCACATCAGTCCCTTAAAACTTGGATTTTACTAAAGGCAAAGCATATTCTCAACCCCAAAGATGAGATTAAGCAGTGCTTTGACAGAAACATCTGTAATAGTGGGCCTACATTTATTACTGGTTTTGTTTGCATTGGTTTGGTATTCTACAGCAAAGCAAATTATAATCACCCTTACCCAGTGAGCATGGTATAAAGCAGAACACCAAGGCTCCATATGTCACATGCAGCATCATAACCTTGCCTCTTTAAAACCTGATGGAGACAAATATTTTTTTCTGAAAAAAACTGCTTAGAAATGCTTTGATTATGCTATAAAAATGGTAAAACTTCAAATTTTGACTGTTTACAGAGTGATTCTACTTGTTACATAAGAACAACAACAAAAAATCTATCTAGCAAAAAAATCCCAGTAAAATCTATCAAGGCATATAAACTATCCTGGGCTTTACCTCTGGTGCAACAAAATTTGCTGTGTAACATGGAGTCATCAGGAGACCATTTTCTGCTCGCAGTTGTTTTGCAAAGCCAAAGTCACAAATTCGAATTGATTCTGGATTACCAGATTCATCAACATAAAGAATATTGCTAGGCTTCAGGTCTCTGTGAACAACCTAAGAAAAAAAAGAAATCATTAAATACAGTAAGCTAAACACATGAAAAGCTTTTTATTTTAATTGACAATTTTGATACTTAATTTTAAGTCTCCCATCAGCGTGCTCAGTTTCCAGAGTTCCAGCTTCCACCAACAGCTGCAGTGTTTTGATGCTCCATGGTGTCTGGAGCAAAGAAATTCTAATTTGGAAACTCTTAACTGTAAAACCCCCTCCAGACATCCCTGCCACCCTAATTTATTTGTGCAGACAGTTCCAGATGTCTCTTCTAATGGTTAAATAATGCATTTCTTTTTTAACATGCATAACTACCAGGCTCTTTAAATCAGAACCTTTGGTTTCTAATATCTTTTGGAGTCAGGGATGCCCATAGCTGCTGATGTGCCACCTTCCTATGTAACCACAGACTAGTTACTAATGGAGTAACTCTGTATTCCATTCTCTTCATTCAGACAGTCTGAATTAATCTCAGAAAAACACTTAAAGCCTGACTAAGAAGGAATAATAATAATAATAATAATAATAATAATAATAATAACAACAACAACAACCACCACCCAACCAAGTATCAAAGGGTATTCTCCAAGTACCAAAAAAGCCTGTACTGGTTCCCAAGTGTCTGCTTTTGCAGGGGTTCAAGATGTAAAATGCTTGACAACACCGGAGAAGCTGCCATGTTCTGGCAGAATTTAAAGCTATGTGATAACAAGCCTTAACAAAACCTGGAATGCACAGTCTTTGAAATCAGATGACCTGCTATATTTTCTTCACAAGATTAGAAAGTCTAAAGCCTCCACAGACTTTGCTCTCTGTGAAGAACAGGGTATATACCACTGTAAGGCAGCAGAGTGGATCTAAGTGTCATCCTTTAAATACTGAAGCAGGACATGAGGGCCTTTATCTTCCTTGTTGTGCTGTGTGTTTCATTAATGTTAAACACAGCTTTTCATGGGTAAATTGAAACAGAAGAGATTGTGAAATATTTCATAATCACATCAGAACAAAAAGATACCCCCAGACTTCTGCAAGTAAGTGATATCTAGAAATCAGAAGCTCAACACACTCATCCAAACCTCGCAGGGTTTCAGGAAAGCAGTATGAGACCAAGGGGTAAGAGTGCAGAGGGTCATGTACATTGCAAAGCTATTTAACACATTAAGTCTATTTAGCAGAGACTTCTCCAGCATGCAAATCCCATGCAATTCTCAGATTTAACAAACCGAGTACCTAAAAGTATGGAAATAAGCACCCTGTAAGCTGAAATATACAAATGATATTAAAGAATTTGACTTGGAACAGTGGGTGTTAAGGGAAACATCCTGGCCTGAGATGTCAGTGTATGAGAGAATCAGTTCCTGATTGCCCTCAGTTTTTACCTTTTTTCCCCAATAATAAGTGAAACAACCTTTACTGCTCCAAGAGGCAAATAAAAAAACCCCCAGCTTTAGTCTTGTTGATGTTCTGGGGGGTTTTTGAAAGAGATTCTAAAAGGGGTAGAAAGGAAGAAGTGAGCAATGGAAGCAGCACAGAGCTGAGGATTTGGCACTTTCTAGAACAGTCTGCTTGAGCTGTATGCTTTTTTTGGAAGAAGGGGAAGCAAGGCTCAAGTAGGAGGACAAGTAAGTGTAACAGTCCTGCTCAAATTAAAACACTACTTCCCAAGCAACCAAAATGTTTATGTCAAAGAATAAGTGAAACACCTTTCTATGTTAAGCTGTTTTCCCAAAGGTAAATTTCCATGAGGAAACTCTTCCTGGAAGGGTTGTGGAGACTGCACACAGATGCAGAGACTGTCAAACCAGATATTACCTAATACAATATTCAAATAAGCTCCTCCAGTGTCCAAAGAAGTTTCAACAGGAAAATCCACTGAAGATATGAGAGACTCTTCAAAAAAAGAATTAGACTACTGAAGTGCCCACTATTTACATATGTGGCCAGCTCTGCTGTGGAGGTGTACTTAATGTAAGACTTGAAAATTTACAAAAGCAAACATTCCAAAGTGTGTGTGGTGTAATACAAATTAAAATGTCAATATTTATGGATATCTACAGCAAAGAAACTAAAATCCCTAAAATCCCTTATTTGACGCAAGGACTCTGGGCATCTTTTAGCCACATGTGGCAAAAATGAACCAAGCTATGATTTGTTATTCTATTATGTGTATTTCCATACAGAGGTATCAAGGTTTGATCATAATTCCCATGGGTGCTGCTGGCCAAGGACTATAATCTGTGCACACAGGCTCAAAAACCAAACCACACACATGAGAAAGTGACTGGAGTGATGAATCACAGAATGAGACACCAGATAACTTTGATCATAAGTTTTCTGAAATAATAGCTTCCAGCCATGACAGTGTGTACTGAATTCTTTGTTATTTAAAATAATTTGAATACTATATATTCCAAAAAGCATCTTTTCTTGGGTAACAATATCATGTATTAGCAGCTTAACTTTTTCCTTGCACCCATATTTTCTGCTTTTTCTCCATCCCCTTTTTCTTGTTTACTTAAAGATGCAACGCAACTTGTCTTTCTTGCCATGCAATTATCACACTGTCCTTCTCTATATTTGAACTACTTCTTCTGTCTCCAAATTAATTTCCCAAAGTGTTAATTTTCTGTCTCCTACAAGTTCCTGACCCTATGGCACCAGAGTTACAAGTCATAAACCATGTTCTTCAAAACCAAGAAGTCAAAGGAGTCACAAGTATGACAGGTGGAAAATAATTTTTCAGGGTATATCACAGGAGAAGACAAGTTGCATTAGGTCCCATGGCTATACAACAACACTGGTCCTAGCACTTCTTCTTGGAATTTCTTCCCCTCATATCCCCTCTGTTAGTAATTATCTGCATATTCCACAGAACTGCTGACAGACTGCATAAAGAACAACAGAAACAGTTGCATCATCTCAGTTATCTGAACACATACAGAGCTGATAAGGAAAGTTTTGATTTCAACACAAATTTCGGCTGCAATGTAATTGTTTACCAAAAACTACTGATTACCACACAGAAGAATGCATCAAGATACAAGTTTATGCTTCTGAAAGAGAAGCTTTCAATAGCAAAAAACATTTTGTCTGAGATGAAAACTTACCCCTTGTGTGTGCAGATATTCAACCGTTTTTGTTATTGTGAACAGAACAGCACTAGCTTCTCGTTCTGAGAAAAATTTTTGCCTAAGAATTTTATCCAGCAGTTCTCCTCCTTTCATAAGTTCTGTTACCACATATACATATTTTCCATCATCATACACCTGCAAAAAGTACAAAAATTTTTAAACTTCAAAACATTTATTCTCTGCTGTCTTCTGTGAAGCACATAGAGATAGTGCAGGTGTGTCCACAAGCTGTTTTCTTCAATTGCTTTCCCCTGATTTCATAACCCACATGTTATATCCAAATGTTGTGCATCTTCAGAACTGAACACAAAACAGCCAAAAAAGGCAATGCTGTACCAAAATAACATAGAAATACTAGCATGAAAGTGTTTAAAGATAAAAGGATAAATAACAGGTAGTTTCTCCCACACAGGTTCACTACAACTAAGGAAACCAGACATGAGAAATTAAGTAGCAAAAAATGGAAACTGGTCTAATTGGGCAAAACCAGAGCTAGTTCAAGCAGCAATTATTGCACTAAATTAAAAATATAGATAGAGATCATTGCAACAGTCAGACAAAAAAAAAAGGAAAAAAATAATCAAAATTTATCTGAAATAGCCACTGTGAACAGTGAAAAACACCTAAAAGTTATACATTAGTCTGCACATGAAGACTATGCCAAAGTATAAAAGTATTAAAATAAGCATATCTTATCCCTTACTTCTATGGAAAATGGCTCAATTTTTGCATGGATTTTATCATCCAGGGAAGCATTTGAGAATTCTTTACATTCTCACCAGAGGGCACTACAGACTGAGTGATGCCAAAGCACATTAAGGTACTAACACTTCAGCATTTCATTTCAGTTCCACTTCCACAGAATCACAGACTTGGGCTAAAAGTGCCTTTAATGATCATCTAGTCCCAACCTTCTGCCATAGGAGCAAGTTTCACTAGATCAGGTTGCTCAAAGCCCCATCCAACCTGGGCTGGGAGTTCCAATTTAATCCAGAAACCATTCCTGCTTTAGTGAAATCTTTTACAAACTGTTCCCTTTAATTTTTTCAACCTACTTTTATGGGGATGTCATAATTGTTATTTTCAGTAAAATGTGTGAAATAAAAAACTCCTTGTGTTTAAGTAGAAACAATTATCAAAATTACAGTAAAATACAGTTAGGAATAGATATCAGTTAAGTAACAGAAAATAAGAATAAAAAAAGAAGTTTTTATTCCAATTCCCTGGTCTTAAGCTACCTGGGAAAAAGTTGCTAAAAGTTCTAAGCATCAAATTTTTTTTCTCCTAACAATACTAGATGGATTTATTTTCTCAGTAAATTAAAAAAAAAAAGAATGCTAAATAATTCTATGGGCCTTATAAGCTTATGATCGTAAGGAGATGAAGACATGATGGGTTTCTGTGCTTTCATTTAACAGGAATTTTTCCCCCATGAAACAGCTGAGCAACTGAATGTGTTTGTATTAAGACTTTAAATATAACACAGTATTCAAAAGCAGAATGATCTAATTCTAGATACAAAACTGGATTTTTTGTATAGGCATGCTTCCTCTAATCCTGGTATGACATGAGGAGATCAGCTTATTTCATTTGACATGACAGAGCATACACATTTCAGTATTGCTGAATTTAAGCAAAATTTGCATTTGATTACTATTTTATCTGCTGGTCCTGTCTGCCAGCCAAAAAACCCTACAGATAACTCACCCCAAACAAACCATTCCCCTTGCACCAATGGTATTACCAACTTAAGTTGTTTTGCCATCCTCTAATGGTATTACCAACTTAAGTTGTTTTTGAATAAATACTGCTGAAGTTTTCTTCACAGATGCACAGTATCAGGCTAAGATCACAAATGTGACACTACTTTTAAAAATTAACTCTGAGCACAAGCCACAGGTCAGTCATTATGTTTGCTCTACAAGGTAAAGTGGAAGAAACTATAGTGAGAAACAGATGTAGGCATATGAACAAAACATAATGCAAGGGAGAAAGAAATCAAGGTTTTTGCCAAGGGAAGTAAGATTTTACAGACATATTATGAGGTATTTTGAAATCATAAATAAGCACTCGGACAGGGAGACTGGATATCTTGTATTCAGGTTTCTAAAATGTTTCTGAAAAGATTCTTCAGGCAATGCTTTAAGTAACTCAAAGCAGGACAAAAGTTCTGTTACAGAACAGTAACTATTACATAAAAAGGGTACAATACTTATAATGGTCTGGCACGGGAAGTTTCTAGGTAATGTTTTGTTGGAAGCTGTGTGCTTCCTCCCTTCTTACACTGTTTCCTAGGCATGCACCAAGGGCCTCTGTCAGAGGCAGGATATTGGATAAGAAGGATATCTGAATTAGCACAATATAGCTCCTTTTGTTTATATACTGTGTAACTGAAAAAAGACCACCGATAACAATCAGAAGGAAAATCCCCAGAGGACTGTGCACTGCAGAAAGAATTTGGTCTCTTGAATATCCATTGTTTCAATCCAAACACCTTCAGAATTAAATTACATAAAAAGGCTGAACAAGAATGAAAACTTCCATCTTAAGCAAAATTCAAATATTGCTGCATTCCTTCTTGAAATAGAAGAAAAGATAGAAATTGTTTCTTGCAGAATAATAATTTCCAAAGCCGGCACTTAAATACGGAAATATTTTATTTTGGCACTTCAGATTAGAAACATTTCATTTTTGATGTGGAACTAAATGAAAAAATGAGCAAATCAACAATGAGTTTCATTTTTACAATAGTACTCTAGAGTTTGGCACACAATGGTGCTCTAGAGTTTGAGACCTGAAGGCCAAATGCTCCTTATCTTCTCTGACAGCTGCAATAGCACACCACTATAATGTGGGGTATGCAAGCAATCTGCCCCATGGGTCTGCATTAGGACAAGAAAAACTTAATGCCAAATTCTTACAGATTTACACAAGATTCTATTACATATGAATTCTATATCTCTTTACATCCTTCCATAATCTTGCTTGGGGAACTGATCTTGAAGCAGAAGTGAGTGAGAATTACAGCCTTTCTCCCTTTGTGAGCTTAAGGAGGTTTTTTTGGTAGTTCTCCTATTTGTGTGTTGCTGTTGCTGTGCATGAAAGATGGTTCCTGCCGGAAGATGACTGATGATAATAAAAGATTAATTACAAAGTGAAATAATTCAGCATATATTGCAGCTGTTTAAGACTGCCTGGATTTCTGTTCTCAATGTAAAATATTCATCATGCTTAAGTTCAGGTTAAGTGCTCACATTCTCATGTTTGTGTTCCTGCTTAAATAGCATAAGCTGTGTTATGAATTAAAGTAACACATGAGCCCAGCATGCAGCACTAAAAGCACCATGAATGCTGATGCAGGTTCTGTTCAGCACAGCTCCTTCCAGGTGGTTTTACTGTCCAACCACATGAAACAGAACAGAAAGTGGGACTGTAATTGTGGCATCTTGCTTACAAGAAGATAAGCTCCCTGGTGGGCTTCCCTGAATATCTACCTTATTTTTTCTGTCCAAGAAAGGGCCAAACAGTATGATATCAATAAAGTGAAGACAGATTATAGCAGATCAGCTTCATGCAGAGTTCTCTCATCTCCACAGTATTTACGAGCTGTTGTTTTAATGGCTTCAAAATGTCTGGCAATCTCCTTTCAGCTGAGCTCAGCTTCCTGGAAATGGTTGGCTGTTTTGCCTGAGGTTTGGTTTGGGGGACCAGAATATTTCCCTGCAGTCTAAGAAAGTCATTAAGCATACGCCTTTTTAATTTTTAATCCTCTTCAATGAATAACCAAGGAGACAATTTTCTGTTTCAGTTGGGTCATCAGAATATACTGTTCACTATGAAAACCCTCTACCTCCCAGCTTATATTATTCCTTCCTTTTTATGGACATAGTGTTTCCATGGTCAGAGCAAATAACAGAAGGAAAAAATACCTAGATAATGTTCATACAGAGGCCAGATAAAGATAAAAACCAGTGAAAACCATGGACATGGAAAGATTTTGTCTACCACTTGTAGTAATACTACTTGAGTAATACTTGCTACTGTCCATGAAAAATACTTTGGGTACTGTGCTAACAGTAAGTCCTTAGTTATATAATAAAATTGCTTTTGATTTATGTAGGGGAAATCAGATTTAAAGTTAACTAAGCAATCAAAAAACTTCCCTGATCATTTAAAAACACAGCCAACATTAAATAAATTATTCTTGCTAGGATTTATGAAGGATGAATTACTTGACTCCTTAGAATAACGCTGTACCACAATATATGCATCTTCAAAAGAAAACACAGACATCCCAGTAAAAAACTAGATACTACTGAATAAATTGCACTGTTTCATATTTAAATACTGAAAAACATGAACATAAATCTAAAATATGTAGCCTCTCATCTCTCAAATTAGAAGTTATTCGGAACTGTAATACACTAAAGGATGTCTTTAAAACACCACTTACATCTTTCAGGGTGATAATATTTGGATGCTGTCCATAGCGCAGCAGGATTTCAATCTCTTCTGTTGGATCTCTTTTGCTCTTGTCAATAATCTGTAAGAGCACATACAGACATGGGCATAATTCTTTTTGTGAATCTAGTGTAATGCTTTGGTTTGCTTATTAGCATCAACAGTTAAGAAGTATTTATTGTTGCAAAAGGCAGAGATTATAACCAAAACCAAGTTTGTTACATTGGAAAAGCAAGGCAAAGCAAAAAATGTTGGGAAAAATGAAAAAATTTCTTTTGAAAATGATTTCAGAGGATAAGTGACCTAACCTCTTTGGCTGTGATAAATAATGCAAGGCTGTTCAGCAGATAAGACTTCAGTGATCCATTATTTAATAAAATGGGAAGTTCCTAATTTAACACAAGATACTGGTTGGATGATGCTAATCAACAGATTTTCACAATACTAATCTCAAACATTTGGTGCAGTAAAAGAAAGCAGGAGAGAAAGAGAACAAAAAAAATAGTAAAAATAAAAATTTCTCAGAGTTAATTCAAACACAGTCATTACAAAAGTCCATTTGAATCTCTGGCTCTCAAGTTCACCTTGTTCAAACAAGCAAAACAACATTGACCCTACTTAAATGTATTCTTGTTCTTCTCATTTTTTTCCTCTCCTGAACTGCAGAATTTTCTATAATGACTCTTTCATTGCTATGTTAGCCCTTCACCCTTATGCCCATACTGCAACCCATCCCCTGCTAACACATCACACACTGGTACCTCATTCTTTTTTTCAAGATTCCTTGAGAAAAAAAATGCCCTAACAGAGGCAATAGAAAAGCAAGTTAATCTTCACAACAAATGTTATAGCTGAGGGAATTATCAGCTATGCCAGGATCTTCTTGCAGTTTCAAGAAATTACTTCAAATTGAAAGGACAGAAGTCAAATCTGTTCCTGGCCAGAACCAGAATAAAATAAAGTATTTAACTACCAGATTAAAACTGGAAGGTTTAGAGGAGGCAATCTACATACTTAATTAATCTTTGTATTTTACATAATTAAGTACTAAGCCGTTCAACAATTCAAAAAGAGAACTGCCCCATAGAATAGGATTTAAAGACTGCCTTTTTTTTCACTTATAAAGTCTGCTAATCCATACTCTTGCTTTCATAGCAACCATTTGGTCCTAGGTAATTACACAGAAAGATAGAAAACCTTATCATTGCAGTTCTGGGAAATCTACTGATTCCAAGTGAGAATTTAATGCCTTCAAAGAAGTGCTAGACAGCCCTAGAGAATAACAAAAACAACATTAAATACCTTGCTGAAAACCAGGAAGCCAAAACAGAGCTGAAGTTATTCTGGAAGTTATAGCAGACTGAAGACTGTTATGAACTCCTTACCCATTTAAGAATTAATGAATTTACTTTTATAGCTGCACATAAAATATTTTTACATTTAAAAAATTAATCTTAATCTCTGTGTTTCTCTATGGCAAATAAAAGATAAAATCTGAAAAGTGTGATTTGTAACAAAATAATTACCTTTACAGCATATTCCATGTTTGAAGCTTTATGAACACATCTCTTGCAGACAGAATAAGAGCCAACTCCAATATCTTCTTTTACTTCATATCCATCAGTAAACTGAATGCTGTTCCTGTGCAACTGCTACCAAAATAACATTATCAATTAATGAATATTCTTAATGTGTAACTGATTTTTTTATTAAAATAACTTTAAAAAAATTCCTATTGATTTGCTTAAAATTTTAACTGATGACTCTACTAGGTGAAAGTGGTCAAAATCCCCACTACCTTCTGTTCAAACTTACTATAAGATAAATTATATATTACACATGCTGTAAATGATGCACACTGTATTTTAGAAACTGATGGCATTATTTTTCTGGTTGCTGCTTTACTAATTTTAAGATAGAAACTCCAAACCAAAGAAAACCAGAAGACTTCAAGATAAAATAGTGATACAACAATGGTAAAGAAGTATCACTGTTTTTATTATCTGAATAGACAGAATGGCAGCTGGAAAATTCAGACATACTGAATAGAAACAGATTGGTTGGAATTGCATGGAATGGCAGTCAAAAATCCTTTCACAGAAATAAAAAGCTGAAAGGAGGACAAGTGCTCACTCTTGTAAGGGAAGGAAATGGTGTTCTAGTGTATGCAGTTTGTGCAAAGGATGCAAAGCATTTGCAGGAAACCATCTGGGTATCCTGCAGCACAGAAAAGAGGAAATAGGAGTGAGGAAGTTGTTGAGGAGCACAGAGGAAAGGCAGCAGAGAAACAGATCTTTACACGAGAAGGAAACCATACACAAAGAGCAATAATGCCATCTACAAAACTACGTAGAAATAAAGCAGCACAGAGAAGCTTTCAGAAACTTCTAGCAAGATGCCAGGATCAGAAATAATTCTGATGTATATATCAAATCAGAAAGCTTCTTGAGAATAAAAAAGGATCTAAAGCTATATTTAAAAAAAATATTATACATGAAACTGTAATGTGTAGAAAAGCAAGTTGTGACAATTCTAGACATGAGTGTTAATGAAACACAAGGCCCATTCACATTCTTTATAAATCTGGGTTTTTTAAAATTTTCTCAGACATTTGCAAAATACCAGTGCACTGAAAAATACAAATAAACCAAATCATACAAATAAATCTAACAGTAAATCCAACCATTTATTCCTACCTACATTAAGAAATTTTCAACACAATTGGGATCATGAGTTGGTTTTCATGAGTCAGTAATTATTATAAGAAGAGAGAGGAGGGAGAAATACAATTTTTACATAGGTCTCCTTTTCTAGGTGACAACCTCACAATTATTAATACAGGAGACTCCACTGGGGTCATCCAAACACATCAAGGAAGCCAAAGCTTGAGTGTGCACTGTAATACTGCCTTGTACCATGCACTGATACCAGTCACAAAAAGCAGAGATTAGCTAACTAACTCCAAGTGGATTAGGAGGGACAGAACATGTCCTGGGACAGGATTCCAGCAGTTCAGAACATCTGGATACAATTCACAATCATAGTCCAGTGCCTCCTACTACTGCATTGCAGGAGTCAACTGACATTTTCATGTATGGCGGAAAAAAACCAATAAATCAATACATCTGTTATTCTACTCCACCTTATAATTATGGTTTGACACTGAAGAGTTAATACAGTACATACATACATAAGAGTTAATACAGTACATACAGTATAAGGTTTTCATTTAAAAGCCTGTTTGAACCTGTAGCTGCTCAGTAATTATACAGGTCCTGTACCTTCAGAGATTTTGTTTGGATGAAATAATCTGATCTTTACTTTTCTTGTTTAAAGATGACAATGATTTTGTCATGATACTTCATTCTGTGACAAGGAAACAATCCGTCCACCAAGAGACAGCACTGATTTTTTTTTTTATTAGATGTACTCACCTGGACAATTGAATGCACTCCAACTGTCTGCATTGCTTGGCTTTCATCATCTGATGCAATAGCTACAAAGCTAAATCCCCGAAAAAGCTGATGTGCATTAGCACTGGGTGGAATACCAGGTGAATCTGAAAAATACATCATCTACTTACAAGCAGATTCTTTAACATGTAGATATGAGATTAAATACTGAAATTTTGGTAGCACCTTGAAGTTATAAAGACAATAATTTCTATCAAATTTTGAATGAAAAAATCTGAAATTCAAATTCAATCTTTTGAATATGTAAATTCTCTCATTCTTATCTCTTTACCTTTTGGAGTTTTTGCTGTAAATTCAGGGTCAAAATAAAATGTATCTTCAGGTCTGCCAGTTGCAGGTTTAAAAGGAGGATGAATTTCTCTCCGGTACAATTTCTGAAGAGAAGGGACAAATTTGAAGTGGAAAAGTTACACGATACCATAAAAGACTATACCAAGAAATTTACTAGATTGATTTTTAATTAGATACTCACATTCCAATCTATTTTGGAAAAGAATGCATGCCTCTTAATTTCTTCTACTCCATCTGGACCTGCTCCTTTTATAAGGAAGAAAAATGTCTTTGAATTATTTTCTTCTTGGTCAAAGGAATGGCTAGCAAAATTATATTTCTTATTCCTTCTGCATTAATTTTAGCTGTACGACTAGCAGAAATTATAATATTTGAAGGGCAAACTACATTCTTCCTTTAAAGTCTATTTTACATAGGAAAAAATTTTAGTCAGTTTAATGATCACTGATGTTATGAATATTATGATCAAATTTAAAATATTCTGCTAAAAACTTTACCTAATCTGTTTGCTGGGTTTCTTTTGAAGAGCATTCGCAGGAGGCTCTGTGCTTCAAGACTCAAGAACTGGGGCATTCCGAGTTTGGCCCTAGAGAATAAAAATAATTAATAGCATACAAACATATCTAGATAAGAATTAACTCTGCATTCCCCCTGTTCTTTGCCATTCAACAAGTCCATAATAAATGAAGTAGCATCACTGAGAAATTGCCTTCAGACATCAGACACAGAGCAAAAGTGCTGTCAGTCATGTAAACATGTTTGGGTTTTTAGTTTTTCTTCTAAGTAGTATAGTATTTTCAGCAATGACTCAGAAACTTAAGTGGAAGAAAAGGTGGAAAAACATGTAGAGAAGAATAGCTAGAGAATAGCAGTTTATAAACCTGTAAATCTCCATAATATGCTTTGATCCACTTATAGGTCCAGTTACTAGCAAATGACACCAAACAAAGCATTCTGATAGTTATCTAATAGAAGGACTAAGAAAAGTACCACACTATTACACACAACAAGATGACCCAGGAAACAAACTAGAATACAGAAATTCAATTAAGGTAGGACACGATCTTGCAGGATTAGCTGGTAAAAAAACCCCAAAAAAACCAAACAATAAAACCCCACTCCTCTTTTCCTTTTTGCTCCCCTCCCTAGTCTACTTCAAATAATACATTTACAATTTGCCAGCCTTGAATTCTTAGATTTAAATTTCTGTACTTTAACTTCATTTTGTTTTGCAATCCTTGTCATATTTTCTTCCTTGCCATTTAATGTTGAGCCCTCATTCTCTCACTGTTACTAGGTCTTACTTTTTCTTGTAACTATGATAATGGGAAAGAGGGACATCATTGCCTCCTTTCCATCACTAATTCAACCTGTAGCTTGTATTTTTCTGTAACTGTCCATGACACAAGCTCTGTGTTTCAATCAGAATTTGATTTGTCTTGTATTCCAGGTATTTGTAGATATTCACCTGTCTATCACTTGTGTACATGCATAGGTACTTGCCACTGATTCACTACTCATTACTTTAAAACTAGAACATAGTAAATTTTCCATTCCTTTCAGCTCTAAAAAAGCTAGGGCAGGGAGGAGGAAAATCTGAAAAACATTGGCTTCTTTGGACTCTCAATAACATACTACAGACAGATGAAGGCCACCAGTGGAGGGGAGGAATGGGCAGTGAGCCATCCACCTCTTCCTGACTGCCATGCACCACCACCTTTCACAAAATCCCGTACCAGGCACATGACAGAGGAGAAGGAAAGGCAATTACCAGCTCCTCAGAGTTCCCATATTATGCAACTACATGAGTGACAGCAATTTTTTTCTGACATTCCTGATGGACAGTGGCAAAATTTTATATGAAGGGATATCTCTTAAGTAAAGAAGAAAAATGTTTAAAAATTTAACTTTGTTGCAGCGACCTATGATTTCTTCAAACTGCAGGGTTTCCCAGTTTTACATAAAACACACAAGAATAAACAAAAATTTCTCTTGATAATGTTGTAAGAAATAAAGAACCCTTGAAAAAAATGTTGTAAGAAGAATGCATTTTCTGTGGATTTTTAGGAACAGAAGGTAAGAAAAGCAATATATTGTAAATATACACTATGGAAACCAGAATTCATATGCACACCTGTCCATTTTAAAGTTTAATGGAAAATTTAAGGAAAAATATACTACATATGTGGAAAATAAAAAGAAAACACAGACCAGAAAAAAAGTGTGGACTTAATCAGAAAATACTTCAAAATATCTTCTGGTTTTCAGCTGCTTTTATGACCAAAAAGAAAAACACTTCTATGCAAGATAATATTAATAAGAATATGGAACATTTAAAGAGGGTAAATGTCTTTACATCATAGCACACTTTCTGTGCAGCTATTTGAAACCATTAACAACTGCAAAGACTAGAAGGTGAAAAAAGCTGGAAAGAAGTTGTATCTCATTAAGAGATATAGTCTCAAATGAAATCTGAAAGTAATTACAGAATCATAGAAATCTCTAATTGCTTAGGTTGGAAAAGACCTTTAAGACTGTCAAGTCCAGCCATTAAGCCAGCACCACTCAGTCCACTACTAAACCATATCCCCGTGTGCCACATCTTTTTAAAAAACCTCCAGGGATGGTGAATCAGCCACTTCCCTGGGCAGCCTGTTCCAACCCTTTTAATGAAGAAATTTTTCCCAATATCCAGTCATAACCTCCCACAGTGCACTCATGATCCTCTCATCTGGTTGTTTCTTACTGTGGAGAAGAGACCGACCCCCACCTGGCTACAGCCTCCTTTCAGGGAGCTGTGGAGTGAAAAGGTCACCCCTGCACATCCTCCAGAAAAAACAAACCCAGGTCCTTCAGCTGTTCCTCACAGAATCTGTGCTCCAGATCCTTCACTGGCTCGACTGCTCTTCTCTGCACTCGCTCCAGCACCTCAGTGTGCTCACAGTGAGAAGCCCAAAACTAGACACAGGAGGTGTAGCATCACAAATGCTGAGTACAGGTGACAATCCCTGCCCTGGTCCTGCTGGCCACACTACTGCTGGCACAGGCCAGGATGCCATTTGGCTTCTTGGTCACCTGGCCACACACTGCTTTATGTTCAGCAGCTATTGACCAACGCTCCCTGGTGCTTTTCTGCCAGGCAACTTTGCAGCTACTCTTCCCTAAGCCTGGCTGTTGTGATGCAAGTGTAGGACCTGGCACTTGGCCCCACTGAAACTCATCCCCACTGGCCTCATCCCATTGATTCAGCCTGTCCAGATCCCTCTGCAGAGCCTTCCTACCCTCCAGCAGATCCATATTCCCTCTTATCCAGGTTGGGGGCACCTGCAAACTGCCACTCAATCCCCTTGTCCAGGTTGTTGACACAGATGTTTAACAGGACTGGCCCCTTGGGAACACCACCACTTGTGACCGGCCATCAGCTGGATTTCACTCCATTCAGCACCACTCTCTGGGCTATGAATGACTATGAATGTCAATTACCTGGAGAAATGCAAGGATATTCTACATGGCAGCTGAATACAGAAGATATTTATAGCAACAGTGAAAAGACTGTTGAGGAACAGGGCAGAGTCACATGCAGGCAAAGAGAAGAGAAAGATATGACTCATAAGACACACAGAAAAAAAATGCATGGCTTCTGAAGCAAGTGAGAGTGCAGCAGAATTATCTCAGACTAGCTTCTTGTAAATAGGAGATGGTCAGAAGGAGTTTATGCTTGCTGTGAATAGATAGAACTTTTTAGTTAAAAGACATTGAATAATCACAACATGAAGATTTGATCTCACATAGTGCTGAGGCAGCAGAAGAAACTAGCATCACTAAATACATTTGCAAATAAGATGAAGAAAAAAACCAAGGAATAACATAAGATGTATGCATTATGAAAGCAAAAGCCAGGAAAATAATGGGTGTGTTTTCTAGTGGTTTTCATATTCTGATTATTTAGAGAAAATATTAAAAGTTCCATGTATTTATTTTTCAAAAGAGGCTTTTAGTGCAAAAAAATTTCCAGCTTTGGTATATGGGTAGACAAGTGGCTAACAGGACTGAGAACAATGATAAACAATGAAGCAGAAAACAAATTAGAAAACTAAGATAATCTTATGAACTTCCATGGAAAAAAAATGGTATTAGTTAAAAATAGATGGAAACAGAGAAGTGAACCTATGATATGAGGAAACAGACTTGTTTGCACAGTGTTTGGCCACAGTCCCAAAAATGGGGCATTTACGCCATAGGTTGTACTAGTTTAGAGAATATGTGGGGAATTGGCAAAGAAAAAAGCAAACCTTCATAAGCAAAACCAAGAACATTAACTGCATGAAGGAAAGCAATTCCCACAATAGAACTAATGCAAAGTCAATGCTGAAAATAGCAAAGGGAAAAATTGGAGCTAAGGCAAGTCATAGGAGAGTACAGAAGGGAGGAGTATTGGGGAGGCAAGTTGTTGGCAGCATCATTAATATAAAGAGTGAGGAGCTGGTAAGATAAAGAAGGATGAGGAGTGAAAATACTTTCTCAAAAAACCTCCAAAAACCTAAACAAAGGAAAAAAACCCAACAAGAAAAAAATGCACATGTTATCAAAAAGGATAAGAAAGTTAAAAAAATATTATGGAGATAAGATGGGAGAGATCATGTGGTTGGAGAAGTTATTATTACAGATTTAAGAGCTGCTATGAAATCCTTTGTACCTGGTATGGTGGAGGAATAGTGAAGCAAATTAGATAGGCAGCAAAGGGAATTAATAATATGGAATAGGGAGTGAGGATTTACCAGTACCTTTGAAAATGAGGGAGGAGTAGAAATTAGATATTGCAGCCCGGAGGGCATCCCTGTAGAATACCTGATGAGATATATAAATAAGAGTGTACTCACTTGAGAATCATAGTCATGGTTTCTTTTCTGTCTTTCCCTTGGAAAGGTAGAGTACCAGTGAGCATTTCAAACTGTATAGAGTAAAACTTTCATCAATTACATTACCTGGACAAAAACTAATTTTTGACAAAACTACTTAGCATCTTAACCTTCCAAAATTCATGCATGTTAACAATCAAGTCTGAGCAAAACAACTTCATTGTACAGTTTCAATTGCTAAGAACATTGAGCAGCCTTTGCCATTTTTAAAGCTGCAAAATATTTTCCTATATTGGTAACTTGCTTTACACATCCTTTTATCTGAACAACTTAGACTATAATGTTCTGTGTTTAATTTCTGCCTAAAAATTTTGTCCTAGGAAGACTTGATCTGTACAACTGTATTTTTAGTTTTAAACAAAGGGGAGGGGATAGGGGAAAAGGTTTTCCTTTGAAAAGTTAGTGATGATTTCTCCTCATGCAGAAATTTTTTAAAAGGTCAAAATTTTGAAAATTGGCATGTACACAGCCTTCACTGGGAAGGGGAAAAGGTTAGCTGATTGACAAAGACATGCATGATGAAAAGTGGTTACTGTATGCATACAGTGGAAATAAAGCCTGAAGGAACACGGAAGAGCTACACAGTACGTGCATGCACATTCTACAGTGCCTGGCAGTCAGCAACAGACACTGCTGAAATACTGATTTGTTCTGAAAGTGACTGAGTAAAAATAGATAAATATAAAGGCACTCCTGTTGGACTGCAGTATGCTGCAGGGATATCAGATCTAAGTGAGGCAGTGAAAGCAGGCTGGCAGCAGTCATGGCAGCCAGCACTTAGGCAGAAATTGGATTTTTTTGGTTTAAAGACTGCAAAGCAATTTAGTTCAATGCAATTTCATGGCATTCAGTTAATAACGTCAAAATGAAAATAATTATAAAGGAACCCTTGGAACAGTTTATGCAAACATAAGTCACCCTGAACACAAGGTATCCTCTATTCCTCTCTTTTATGGTATGACCCAAACACTCAGCCTCCTAAACATAAAAAAATGGAGTGGATAACTTGAATAAATAATGCATGACTATAGTATTTGTAGATCTACAATAAGAGCATGAAGTTGAACTAATAGTATTCTTTAAAACACCATTTTATTGAAATAAAATTTGAATTCCTTACTGCCATCTCCTCACTACTGGTAGATACTTTACAGTCTAGATAATATTTCTTACTGATATATTTTAAAAATTAAATTTAATAATAATGCCAACATGAAAAAAAGACTACTTTTAACTTTAACACCTAGGACAATTGTCAGGAAGATGCGAGAGGGATAAGCCAGAACTGTAAGTATTAAAAAAATTTTGTTTGTGGTTTAGCAAGATCTTTATAAGGTGCACTTATAAAGGTTTTTTTTTTTTAAAGCTAAATTTGGAGTGCTCCACTTACACTTGCATGAAATACAGTTTCTTTTACAAGCTCCTAATTTGTCACAAGCACACATGCTTGTATTAACAATTCAACACGTGTATTCTTTGTCACCCCTCCCAAATACTATATTCCAACATTAATAAGCCAATAGTACTTATAGAATAAGCCAACATTGGCCTTTCCTACTTATGTTTTATTGCAGGAGGAGAGTACCTCAGTGCTTCTGAAAACTTTAAATGAATGCTTTTACTTGTATGGCATCCCTTAAAACTGTCACTGTTTTAAAGGACAAATTGAAATACAGTTCTTAACAATGGCTTAAACATACTTCATGTCTAGCAGCACAAGAAAAGAAGCAAAATGATTTGCTGAAATATCTTCAAAGTCTCAATTTCTATGCTATAAATTCTGTTCACTCTAGTTCCTGTGTACTTATACCACACCAATCATCACTTGAATTTTTGATCAGCTCAGAAATTAAGAATGAGTTAAAAGTGGATACTTACAGATTGGTTATGAAAATTACAAACTATAAATGCAAGTAATAAAAATATGTCCTAGAAAAAGCTGCACTGTATTTCATATTACTTTAATGAATTTGGTTTTTAAGGTCATACTTTTGTATTCAAAGTAGAAGCCAAAGCATTTAACATGCAGAGCACTTCAGACTGTGAAAGCCACCCCAATCACAGCTAACATCTCACAGCAATTTTCAATTACACCATATCCACTTGATGAACACCAAATTATGTTTTCTACCTTTATAAATTAAAGCTGAGGTTTAATTATGTTTGTGTTATCAACAACAAATATTCTGCAACTACACTGTAATTATCTTTTAATTGACTGCTCTTAATGATAAAATGTGAGGTTGTGAGGAGTGTGTGTGCTTGTCTGGAGAGAGTTCAGTTATCAGTGCTACTTTTACATAGTCAGTTTTCAGATCACAACAGCATTCTAATCATCATAAAGCCATAGGATGACCTATTTTCAGACACAAGAGTCCTTCTCGTACTACAAAGCACACGCATTAGTTGTACTGTTACAGTTATGTAGCAGAAGCAGTAAGAAATGAATACATTTATACAATTGCTTAATTTCCATGTCAAAAATGCACACAAATATTTTAAATATTACAAGTCTTTCAGCATTCCTTAAATAGCAAACATGATCTATTATTATTTTCCAATTCATATTCCATATACATAATATTTCCCCTGACCCTGAAGCTTTACAGTAATTACCCCTTGTAGAAACACCATAAGAAACTGAGAAACTATATCCCATACCAGGTCAGTGTAATTTAGATCAACATGATGGGTGAGAACAACAGTTGAACAGTTGTCATTATTCCACTAACTTGTAGTTACACTATAGATTCTAATTAGAAAGTTGCCAATCACCTTTTTCCTCTTGAATGTAAATTCAAAATTAAAATTTGAATATGAATTTCTTCCCCTCTTTGGAATAAACAGCATTTTTCTGTATACTTCTGTATTTCTCTTGGTCCCCATAACATTCAAACTATTATAGAGTATTTGATTGAAATGATAATAAAAATATGGTATATTATTGGTGTTGACATAAAACCTAGTCTATGTTCTTGACCAAAGTCTGTGGTGTTACTGATTTCACACAATTTAGACTTCCTTTGTAGTTAAAATTCATGTAAAGCTCACCTTAAGGGTTAGTATTTGATTTGTTTCACCAGACCTTGCAAATCACAATTTTGCTATTATTTACATTTGCCAGAAACCTACCATTAAAACACCAAAAGACCACCAGTCTGCACTCTGTGTATGGCCTCGTCTGTTAACAACTTCTGGTGCCATATATTCCACTGTTCCACAGAAAGAGTAGGCCTTTTTTTCATGATCAATTGACTCCTTACTTAAGCCAAAATCTGAAAGGATAAAAATAATTCCAAATGTAATTTTTAAAAACAAAAAGTTCATGGTTGATACTTTTACCATAATATGATGTGTTTTGCTTTTATCATTGGTGTAGACAACTGAACGCTAATATGGGACTTCCAGGATTCTCCTTCCCTCCCCACATTATCATAGGTCCATAACATCAGATATACTTGTAAAGCAGGTATCTTATTGAAATATTTAGATTTTATTTATTTCAACCAAATTACACTACTTGCTTCCACAGCTAAATTACTGATCAGTTAAAATTACTTATTATATCTTACTGGTTTACCAAAAGGAAAATGCAAATATTTTACTATAAACAGAAATGAACCTAGTATTGCAATTCCTTTATTCACCTGTCAATTTGATATGTCCTTCCTCATCAAGCAGGATGCTAAAAAATAATAAAAACAATATTAAAAACTAATTAAAATATCTTAAGTATTGTTTCAGAAAACATGCTGACAATATTTGAGAATAAACAGCAGAGGATACACAAAGACAGGGAGAATTAAACATGCAAGAAAATGAATTCTTAGAAGATACATTCAAACTACACATTTTGATTTCATTTACTCTTTCTTTTTAAAGATTAAGAAACAGGTTTACTAGAGTTTTATTCAAATATTTTATTAAATTCAGCATGCAGTAACAGTTTTGGCTATCTGCAGCACATGCAGCAGTATTGTAACTGTTAAAAACAGAGACATAGTTCTATTTTTCTTATACCAGGTATGTCTCCATATGTATACATAACAGGTATTAATTTGTAATTACCATATGTTGACCACTTCAAGTAACATTGAGTAATAAATACCCTCATGTTGCACCAAAGGACAGGACCCACAGGCCCTATACTGGGAGCAGACCTTAGGCTTCCACCTTTTCACTTCAATCACAAGAGAGGCCACACTTCTCAGAGATGCCAACTGTCCTTGACTACCACTGAATATTACTGTATTG
Source organism: Zonotrichia leucophrys gambelii (assembly GCF_028769735.1). Lineage (NCBI taxonomy): Eukaryota > Metazoa > Chordata > Aves > Passeriformes > Passerellidae > Zonotrichia > Zonotrichia leucophrys. The sequence continues at coordinate 15,880,729 of NC_088169.1, read as the reverse complement.
CAAAGCAAGCACAGTATTCAAGAACTGGATTTTGTAACACCCCTTTCACAATGGATTTAGTTCCTCCATCTGCATTTCATCCTGGGGGCAAGACATGACCCGGGCCCCATTCCCTTCCTCTTTGCAGTTTCCATGGTGGGAACCATTAAAATCTGTCCTCAAGTGCCACATGCAAACACTGCCCTCCTGCCTACCAGCACATCAACACTTCCACCCAACTTGGTGCTGTCTGTGGGACTGCTCAGGGTGCACTCAATGCCCTCATCCAGATCTCCAGTGAAGATGCTAAACAGTACTGGTCAAACACAGAGGCCTGAGGATCACCACTGGTGACCAGCCTCTGGCTGGATGTAATTCCATTCAGCACCACTCTCTGAGCCTGGTCAATAAATCAGTCTTTTACCACGTGAAGAGTGCACCCATCCACACCATGGGAAGCCAGTTTCTCCAGGAGAATGCTGTGGGAAATGGTGTCAAAGGCATAGAATCACAGAAGATAAGGGGCTAATGTCTATGTCTCAAACACTGAAAGCCACTTGGCTCTGGGGCTAACCACAGATTGTTGCTAGTAACAGATAAGGATTGCCTGTAATAAGCAAGGATTGCTGGTAATAACACACTGTGAGAAAGAACAAGATGTGCCCAAAGAAGAGGCCATGCAGAGATAGGGCAGCACTTTTCTGGGACAAACATCCTCGTTCTAATTCCTGAAGATAAGCACAACCCAGTACAGCACAAGTGCAGGAACGAGGTTGAGAAACAGGCATGGACTGTAGAGGAAGAAAAGACCCCCCAATATTCCCAAAAACCCCCCACCCATTTCCTGAAAGGTCTGAAAGAACAGACTGTGCCTAATAACTAATTTGTACAGAAAACAAGAAACTTACCTTTGTGGCAGGGAAACCTATCTATAAAAACATCTCCCCAACAAGCCCAGCTGACACCCCCTGGACCCTGGATGTCCTAACAGCTGAACTGGCACTGTAGCCAAAACTGGTGATCTCTTTTTCTCTGTTCCTCTCTCTCTCTCTCTCTCTCTTTAATTCACCTTTTCTCTCTTCATCTTACCCCTTTACCTAAACCCCACTGCATGTGCTTTTATAGTAGGTCAGGGACTAAAATGCCAATTTCCATGCCAGGTATATAATTTACTAATAAAGCCTTGTGATTTTTTTCAGACACTCTGACTTCCGTTGCTGCTTTCCATGACAAGCATTTACAAATCTTGGGTGGTCCTTTCCCCTTAAGGGTTGGACGTTACAAAAGGCTTTACTAAAGTCTGGGTAGACAATATCCAGAGCCTTTGCTTCATCCACTAAGCAGGTCATGTCATCATAGAAGATGATCAGGTTGGTCAAGCAGGACCTGCCTTGCATAAACCCAGGCTGGCCTGGCCTGAACCCCTGGCTGTTCTGTACTTGTGACATGATGGCACTCAAGATGATGACTCCATGACCTTCCCTGACAACGAGGTCAGGCTGACATCCTGGCTTCTCCTTCCAACCCTTCTTATAGCTGGGTGTCACATTCGTCAACTGTCAGTGGCCTGGGACCTCCACAGTTGACCTGGACTTTTGGGGTTCTAAGTTGCACAGTAGTCTGATGGCCATTTCCTCCTATGGGGGTTTCATTCTGCTCCCAATCTGTCTTCCAGTTCAGGGGGCTTGGCACCTTGACAACAACTGGTCTTGTAATTAAAGACTGAGGCAAGAAAGGCATGAAGCATCTCAGCCGTTTCTTCATCCTTTGTCACTATGTTTCCCCTCATATCCAACAAGGAATGGAGATTCTCCTTGGTCCTCCTGTTGCTGCTGATTTGTACAAATATTTTTTTGTTGTTGTTGTCTTCTGCTTCTGGGATTTCTAACATTGATACTCCTTTCATCCTTGCTGCTGAAAGGACCTCCATCCCTTAACTCTACCTCTATGGCAGAACAAAGGACCTTGGAGGAACACTGCCCCTCAAAGAGTTGTGTGCCATCCACAGGCTTACCTCTGGCTTTGCTCCCATTTCTCTTCAAACAGAGTTTAAAGTTCCCTCAACAAACCCCTGTAAGTCCTAAGCTAAGATCCTTTTTCCTCTTTGAGACAGGTGAAATCCAACCTTTTAAATTAAAATAGCTCATAAATCTCCTCCACCTCCCTCTGTTCAATTTATATAGTAAATTACCAAAGTTTAACAGTTGGGAAAAAGTACACAGGAAGAAGTGCTATAGAAATGAAAGTAATACACTGCATTTCTCACAGAGGAGCCTTACTTTTCTGGTTTTAGGTCCCGGTATATTATTCCAAGACTATGTAGATGGTCTAAAGCAAGTGCTAATTCTGCCAGATAAAATTTAACATCATCTTCTGTGAACATCACCTGAAAAAGCAGTACAATGCATTTTACATGTGAAATCTGTAAAGGTTACACCAGCACAAACTAAACAACAACAGTGGTGTTTCAAAAGGGTTTCTTACAATACTTGAATTCATTGCTACACAAAACACTAGAAAATTCAAATTTCTTAGTTATACAAAAACTAGGATTTTATAACCCACACTATTTCATACTTGAAATACTTGGACATACTTGAAAAAGAACTTTTAAACGCAATATATTCTTCTTTCTGCAAATTGAGAGATTATCTGTTTCTGATTATTCAAGAAAACAGACAGACACATTGTAGTCAAACCAAAATACTTTGGAAGCACTTAAAAAATGTGAGTACCACATCGTAGATGGGATAATTTCATTTACAGACAACAAATGGACCAAAGAAGTCCAAATGCCTGAATTTCATCTACAAAGTAAGAGAGAAGAAAAGTATATGTATCTTGATTTTGGAAAGACTGCTCCTGGGTACTTTGAGAAAGAAGTTACAGCAATGGTAAAAGCCCCGAAGTGCAGCCTGAGATGTAACTGCACGAAGGCAGATGAAGGAGTAAACTAACAGGAGCTAACAAGGAGTAAAGTGAACAGCCTGCATAAGAGCACGGGGAGGATCCCAGGTAGCAATCCCACTTTTTGGATTAGGAAGATAAACTACTCCCTGTTTATGTTAATTGAAATGAACATATTGTCCCAATATATATCAACTGTTGTGATTCCTGACAGAATACATTACAATTCAACTCTTCTGAGACTGCAGAAAAAGATAAAAATAAAACCAGATCCTGCATGATTTGATTCTATTTCAGTTACTACTCAGTTATTTCACTTGCTTTGTTTTTAGAATCTAAGACTTAATACCTTAAGATAAAGCATATGGACCCAGAAAAAAGAATGGCAATTCTTTTTTATGCAAAAGCATAAAAATTTATTTCAGCATAGCTGAAGATTACTTTAAACAAAAGTTAAGAATGGAGAATATGTTTTCCCCTTTGTAGTTTCATTAGAGAAGGCAATACTAAAGCTTGTACAATAGGTTGTTGCTGATGTTACTTCTACAAAAGAGCCAATATTTAGTGCAGACATTTTCAAGAAAGGAAATCTGTATTAGAAACATTTAAAAGCTCAAATAATAAAAGATCCTATGAGGAGGATAATACACCCACACTATGTTATTTAAAACCATTGCATGGGACTCATCTTTCCTAACCTTAAACATCTGCAGTGTAGACATCTAGCTTGGAATTAATCACCTTTCCCTTTGCAGTCAACAGGAAAAAAGCAACAACTTTCATGTGATCTCTTTCAAAATCACATGGTGTGGTACGAGGATGACATAATTAGCATCCAGCATGCCCATTTCACTCACCAGTCATTAACTCTGCTTAGATTCAGGTACCTATAATGAATATTTCTCATCTAACCACATTAAATTTTATAAAATGTGAGTGGGCTCAGGAAAAAGTCAGGAAGCAGGAGGCCAATATACATTCTTTTTTGGGAATCAAGAATGAACTACAAACTTAAAAAATATCTCACTTTTAGAGCACTAATAGCCTATTAGTTACCTGTGGCAAAACAAATGACAAAGGGCAACTTGAAACAGATGGCATCATCAAAACAAATGAAGTAATTTATGTGCACAGAAGCAAGGGTACATCTATATACAAAGTAAATTCCATTCTACTCTCCTTTTTATAGCAATAAGTGGTATTGCACTTACTGCAGTGGTAACCCAGCTGCCCTGACACTGTTGTGGCAAAGGAAAATGGAAAGCAGCTACGACTGCAAGTCTCCTGGATAGAGATTGTATCCAAAGTGGATCTGGTAGCCTGGACTTGCAGTCCTTGCTGCTTTCCATTTTGTTTGGTGTGAGTTTTTGAACACGAGTAAAGGATAACAAAAACTTAAAAATATGGTGATATATTAGATGTTAACATTTATTTTAGGAATTATAATCAAATGAATATGAGGTAATGAAACCCTTTGAAGTTGTTATTTCCTATATCTACACAGACACATTACCATCATGACAGAGGCAAAACATTCACTTTTTGAAAATTACTAAAATAAGTGGAGTACAATTCTCACTTTTTAAATATTCATACATAATGCAATTTTGCATTCATGGGTAAAAAAAAGTGAATATCTTATCTGGCCCTGAATTCTGGATGTTAAAACCAGCCATAAATTTACTTTATAAAAATCTAAGTTCTGAGTCTTATATTTAAACATGGTGACAAAAGGAGATTTTGCCAGGTATAAAAAGCAGCACAGGAAGACTGCTTGTCTAAGACTTTTTTCAGAAATAATGTAAATTGCCATCAGCCCTTCTATGAACTGACTGTGCAAAGAAAGCCAAACAAACAAAAAAAAACGTACCTGGTTAAAAACAGGTCAAAATTTTATTAAATGAAAACAGAATTTAAAATGTAAATTCTCCTAATACAGACAATTTATAGTCAAATTCTATCAACATACAATTTTTCAAATTTAAAGAGTGTACCTCTTTGGATAAACGTGTAAACAAGTCTCCTCCCCTGAGAAAATCCAAAATAAGATACAGCTTCCCTTCTGTTTGAAAAGCTGAAAAGATCAATTAAAAAAATTAAATATCACCTAACTTTATCCATGATTAGGAAAATAACATACCAAATAATTCCCCCTTATTTTCATTATTAAAATTAATTTCTCTTGTTTGTCAGAAAACGTATTGAAATGAATTAGATAAATGATTCTCTAATACAGACCAAGTAATTCCCATGCTATATGAAAGTAAAGCAATCACCAATAAAGTTCCTTAAAAAATAAACTTTACTTAGGTTAACCAGCATTTTATTTCAGATTTTAAACAAAGAAGCTAAATTTAAAAGGGCAAACTAGTAACTAATCAACCCTTTAAAATCTAAAAATCTAAAATCTAAATGTCCCAGCTAAATAGGGACATTTAATCTAGTCTGCAAAAGAATGGCAAATAAAATAGTGAAAGGTACATAATTTAAGCCACTTTAAAAAAAGAGAGAGAGACATTAAGCCACTTCAAAAAGTGAGAGAGAGTGAGGTTTAACTACAGGAAAAAACAAACCCTAAAAGAAAAATATGAGCTGAAAAAACCCCAAACCAAACCAGAAACTCCCCTTTTTTTTCCACATGTTAAAAGTACTGATATCCTCCCCTCTTATACATAAGTATTGTGCTAGAGCTGCTCATACTATTAAAATTAAAAGGCTAATTTCCACCAATTTCGATGCAAGTGGAATAAATGCCATTGCATACATTTTCTATAGCATAAACAAAGCAACTGTAAGAAACAACTTCAAAAATGTATGTCATACAAAAGATTGGAGGTTTTGGAAAATAATGGGTAGTTATTCATAGATAACTGCTTTTAATAACACAAAAGGCTACGACTCTCAGTTTTATAAAGAATTAACACTGCATGAAGTCAGTCATGTGCTTCTTTTGCATGAGAATTATTGCAGAACAAGTCTGCATAATTGAGACTTTACACCCTAAAGTTCTGTGATTTTCTGAACCACAGAGCAAATATTAAAAGCTATCTTGACAAACACGCTGGGTTTTAAAAATGAATTTTTCTGCAACTCACCATAATGTAACTTGACAATAAAAGGATGGTTAACTTCCACTAGGATATCACGTTCCATTTTTGTCCGAACCCGATCTCGAACTACAACAGAACATGAGCACGCAAGATTAAAAAAAAAATTACATTATGACTTAGTATTTCTCATATGTTTCCTGATGTACTTCCCATTGTATAATATTATAATTGTCTGCAGGTCATTATACTGTACACAGCTGAGCACTGAGAAAATTTACTCTACATTTTTTTCTGAGAAATATCTTTATGCATTTTGCTTTACTTCAGTTTTTGCTATAGACAAAACCTAACACTAGGCAAATAAATATAACAAAAGCACATGAGAAAACACAGCCACCCTTCAGTCTGCTCTATACTTAGCAAACCTTTCAAACATCACAGCAAAACTGCCACAGCTATGTATAGAACACATTCTGCTAGTGAAAAGAATAGAGAAAGTCATAGCAAAACAAACAGCATAAGTATAATCATACTATCATAAAGATGTTATATTGGTTTAACTCATTAAATAACTCACTCTAATAGAATATTAAGTCCTTTACAATTTGGAAGGGATTTTTTTTTCATTTCCTTTATTATGAACTTAAAAATGCCATTGATTCAATGTAGTGTATACACTTCAGATTATATTTTTGATTTTAAGGACATTTACTGAGAGTAAATGTGCATGGAGAAATACATCAGACATTAGAAGCAGTTGCTGCTCAATCTGCCTGTGCTGTCCATCCATGGTGGCTCTGAACAGGACATGTAAGAGCTCCAATGCCACCAGAGATTAAACCCCAATGAGCATCACATGCCAGCAATGCAGGAATACAGGCAGGGCAGTCAGCTGAGCACAGCACCTGCTTCAGCTGTTCTCCTGCCAGCTCCAGTCAGGGCTTGGCTCCCTCCTGAAGCTCTGAATCAGCCAGGACACAGACAATATTCAGTACTTTACACAGAGGAGAACTATCAAAGTTTTCTCTTTTCATTTTCCTCTTTTCATGTTTCATTTTTCTCTTTCCCTCTATTCTACATTTTGTTACTGCTCCTTTCACAAATGTATCTTCCTGGAGGAAGCACCCCAGAGCAATGAAGTCCCGTCCAAAGTTTAAGCTGACAGCATTCCTTGTACAGTTTACAAGCCAGAGTTCTCAGATATTAAAACATAACAAGACAGAAAATAAAAAAGAACAAGAAGCAAAATGGTGTTAAGGCATTTACCTATATTTTCCCAGAAACACACACTTACAATAATACAGATACTTATGAAAAAGTTATATAGATATGTTTTCATGAATGAATACAACCATGAAGTTTCCATCTGCCTGCAGAACACATCCCTAAAAATGGAAGCTTATGAAATAAGTGCTCAAGTACAAAGCAAACATCACATCTGAATGCTGACCTTTGCATCTAAAGCCATTAAAATGTCACAAGATAGTTAGTTGTGCAGTTTAACTGTTTCAGCAGTTCATCTGAATTACAAGACTGAAATTCAGAATACTCTTTTTTTTTTAGGCAGGTTCAGGTGAAAAAAAAAATTTAAAAGACTTTCAGGTGCCTGCAGCTATGCAGCAGTTACATGGAAAGCATGGACTTAAAACTCCAAGCAAAAGAAGAGTAAAGAACTGAGCTCCTTCCAGATAATGGCATAAGCCATTATTTGACATGACATCTGATTTTTATTTCACTGTAATGTCCACATGGGTTCTACTGGAAGCACTGATTTTTCTTAATATATTTGATTCCAAACACTCTAGCAATGTTTTGGCTCTGTTTCTCTCTCCACTTCATAATGGGGCACTGAAAGATAACATCTTCTATCAGAGTGTATTAAAAACTAGTCTCTGCAGTAAACAAAATTATATGTATATATTCTTGCATTTGCTCTAAACATTTGAAAGTTGGACTGTGCAGTTACATCAATGTGTTCTGGCTAATACAGTTGCATTTCCATGAAAATATTTTCTCTAATTTTGATTTGTGGATCAGGTACACTGTTTTCAAGTGGTATTTTTAACTTCAATTATAGAGTGCAAAAATAACTTTATGAAATAGATTTGAAAGAGCTAAAGAAACAGACATCAAGTAATATGCTGTATTATTTAAAAATACAGCATTACATATATTAAAAAGTTGCAATTATGGAAAATAGAATTAATTCCAGTTAATTTCATATTAAAGTTTTAATAGTAATCTTAATTTGCTTGCAACTCTGCTCTCCCTAAAACATGAATCACAAGCAAGCAGTGCATGAAAAACATCTGATAATCCAGATACAAAGTGTTGAGGACTGGGGCATCCTCTTGATGTTGTCACCTTTTTGCTCAAGCCTTTTGCATCCTTGAATTCTTAGTGCCTCAGAGGGTCTCCTTTCCCAATTAGAAGTCATGCTCTCAATTTCAGTACATATCAGTCTCTCCCATCTGTAAGCAAAACTAGAACCACAGCCTGGACTGTAATTTTTACATGAGGTTAAACTGCAATCAAAAGGTGATGAAGAGAAGCCCTCGAACATCTTAAAAAGCAACTGCTGAGTGACCTCTGACCAGTCCTGAGCTGTTAACAGGCTGGGGAATGAAAGGCTGTTGAGGATATTAATGTACCTTAAATGAGTGGAATTCAAATTCAGAAAAATAGGAAGTAAATAATGAGAATGACACGTGCCACAAAACACAAAGGAATCAAAATATAGGAAACTGTTCAAATACACAGCCCTCTGTAAGAACTGTGACATTCAGCACTGGATCTTAAGTGAAAAAATTTAAACATTTTAGCAGAAGTTCATAAACCAATGGCTTTGTTCCCTCCATCACTCTACGAATATTTGACGATAAAAGGATTAAAGCTGAAATGAAAACATTAAAACTGAAATTCAATACAACAATCGATAACATCGGTAAAGCACTACAGGCACTTGGAGTCATCCCAAAATCATCATTTCAGTTTCAGTAGAGTCATAAATTAGAAGAACTTCACATAGACAAAACTATAAAACAATGACACAAAAGAACAAGCATACAATCTGGTCAAGGCAGTGCAAAAGATGAGTTTCATTTTGATCTAGGTAAAAAATACCTTATTTCTTTTTTCTTACAGAATTCTCGGAGACAGAATTGAGATTGATCAGGCTTAGACTTATTTTGCTACTGATAGCATTCAAGATCAAAATCACCCAAGAAACAGATCAATTCACAATTTGTTTTTGCTCAAGTAACTTAGATGATTAACCTAAGATTTTATAAAATACATTCTACATTGAGATCACGTGCCAAAAGTTTGGGGCAAGTGTACTGTATACGTCTGTCTCAAAAGAAAAGACTAAGTCATGTGCTTAGGAACTTCTAGAATAAAACAGCCAATATGAAGGGCTTTTAAGTATCATGACCTAATTATAAACTGAGCAAAAGGCATTAACTGTATCCTTGGTGACACACAGCAAAGGAAAAACGCAAGGATATTAAGTTTCAAATAACAGCTCAGGAACGAGTCAGGCGGCAGATGCACCCCAAGCACTCCATTAACCCCCCATCACCTAAGGAAAGTGGCAAGGGAAGGAGCCTGCTGTCCTCTCTGACCAGCACTGTGGTATTGTTAATCCTTAATCCTTCCAGGTTTACAAGACAAAGCAGTGTATTCTGCTATTTCCTGTTTCAGAGAAGAAAGCTGTAAGAAACAATCTGTAGAGCAGCAGCTGTGTAAAGATTAGGTTTTGGTATAATGTCCCCGAGTGACCTTTTTTATTTCTCTTTCCTTGTTCTAAACAATGCTTACCTTTCAAGGTGGCCTTTTTCAATACCTTCATTGCATAAAGCTGTCTAGCATCTGATCCTGAGATTTTTTTGACAAGGAAGACCTGCATTAAAAATTAGAAAGAATTCTTAAAAGAAAATAAAAGCAAGTCAGATTATTTTTTTTTGCTATGAAATTAAAGTAGTCACTATGATTTCAATGAAACTTTATTTGACAGTTTTAGATTCTGCAAAGCCAAATCTCCTTTCATAATCTAAAAAGTTCATTCAGAGGATACTGTGCCAAATTAATTTTGGTCTAATTTAAGCAATTTCAGTGAGTAAAAAAAATAAATTGGATTCTCTCTGAAGTTCTTCCAAATTTGACACACAAAAGTCAGCTTTTTAAAATTAATCTCTAGTTTTATCTTAATGAAATTCAGAAGTTGACACAGGAAATGTGCTAATAAAATAATTTTCAGATATGACCATAGATATGTGAACAAAATTTGATCCAGAAACCTATATAAATCAATGTATAAATAAATTTTAAAAATATCCTAGTGTTGTATTCAACAATAAAGAACAAGCAGCCTCAATTAAAGGGTGTTTCATTTCCTTCTTCAATATCATGGGATTTCTTGACTGGTATTGTTTTAAATACCCTTAACACAAAATTAATTCCAGTAGAGACAAATTTTAGATTTAGGAATGAAAAAAAATCCAAGTACCAAAACCAACTGTCACAGGTTTTCTGGCTGTGGACATGTATAGACACATGTTGTGGTACATGAGGAAGTTAAACATGTCATGTGAAATTAGTTTGACATCTGGTTTTAAGCCCAATTCTCACTTATGTTAACATTCCTTGCATTACCCAGAGAATACCAGATCATTATCAAGAGACCTTGAAAAGCATGCTAATCTACTTTTTTTAAACTAAATGGGAAACAGAGACAGCTTCACAAATTATTAGAACAAAATGATTAATGGATTTTTAAAAAATATTAATGATTTTTGCATAAAGGCTAAGACAATTGAGAAAAAGACTGGCATTTTTGCAGAAAATTGTGTCAGCTAGACAGTTTATTATTTTTGCTTTTTTAAAAACTCACATTCCCCCCTCTCCCTCCCATTAAATTACTGAATTTAATATTATCAATAAAAGAATTGCTGAAATGATAATTTATTAGCTTACTTTTCCTTGCCCTTGAATAATTTACTTTTCATGATCTGAAGATTTCCAAATAAAAACTTGGTTATGATTCTGGATTAAATCAAACCTTTGGAATCAGCTTCCCCAGTGAATTCTTACTAGTATGAGTACAAAATTTTATAGTTTCTAAGTACCTACATTTCCAAACTTAACTGGAACAGCAATGTGACTAACAGTAACTTGTTACCACCAAAAAAGAATTGGACCTATTTTTCTTATTTCCCACTATATCTAAGGGGTTTTTTTTACATGCTAGAGCTTAATATCACATTAAGAACTGCAATTAAGGCTGAAAACAGATGCAAAGGCTCTGCTGTCCTGCCTTGCATATTCCATTCAGTCTTGATCTGTCTTGTCATGTGAACTTAATGTTTTGCTTTCAAGTTGGATTTGGACAACCAGAAGTATAAAAAATGTATCCCCAGAGAGATCTCAGTACTCATGAAATGCTAGAAACTTTGAGTCATTAACAGATGTTCAGATAAATATCAAGGTGCATTGCACCTTAACCAAATCACACCCGAAAATGAACATGACTGGGGTGCATCACATTTACTTCAGTGGCCATTATTGCCTAAAATTTGTTCATTACAATTGCACCATGCTACAAAAACCAGCCTCTGTACTGGTGATGTCCTACAGTTAGCAAGCAACAAGGAATACTTACCAAAAAAACACTTCAGCCCTCACCCTCACAAATAGAGAAGAGTAGTTAAAAGAAGACTGACATTTCATTTTAACAGTAAATACTGAATTACTTCATATCAAGCCATTTTTTCTATTGAACTTTGAAATCCACATATCATGCTAACATGAAAAAAATTACTGCTTTAAAAAGATCTGTCACAATTACAGTGCCTAATTAGCACTAATTTAGAAAGCAGTTTTCACTTGCAACATTGCCTTAATGCAAAACTGTGACAGTTCTGAATATTTCACAACCAATATTCAATGCTGTATTCCCGAATAATTGGCTCCACAAGAGCTCAGTTACCAACCTTTCCAAAGGATCCTTGTCCTAGTACTTTCAGAAGTTCAAACTGTGAAGGGTCTGCTTTCTCATGTCCTTCCTTTACATGGTGAGTTATTGCAATTTCTTTGATACTTCCTTCTTCCTGGCAGAGGAAAACAGAGGAATAAATTTAGATTAATGGTTTACAAATATTTACAAATTCACAGTATGTTGGAAAATACCACTGTCACTGAACCCAATCAATTAGACAATGCCAAATATAGGGAAAAAAACATTTAGCAATGCTATTTGCATAATTAAGACAGCACAAGTTCAGTAACAATATAGCTTAAAACTTTTAGAGATGCACCAGGATCCAAACAGTAACAGTTGACAGAAATCAGCAATTCCCAACATTTTTCTCTTAGGCCCATATTATTGGGTTCATATTTCTGTTCCAGATTCACAACCAATTAATGGAAACCAATCTTGTTAAGAATTTAGTAATCTTAAAACACACCTGGAGTGTATCAAATGGACCAGATGTCTGGAAAGCCCTCTTTTTTAACACTTGAATGAGGAGCACCATGGTGCAGCAATGCCAATGCTCACCTTTTAAGACAGTTTGAGACTCAAGACATTTCCACACAAAGCAACACTCTCCACCCCCACTTCAGCAGCAGGCTCCACCTGCCACCAACAAAATTCTGTTGAAGAAAGTGTTCTGCCTTTCTTCTCAAGGAAATTCCACCCTATAAAAGCTGCCCAGTCCTCATCCTTTCCCCTTCTGTGAGAAAATGGTCATCAGAAAGCTCTAAGCAGTAGTGAATCTTCTCTTCTTGTGCTCTGCACCTAATTCAGTGTTTTCTGCACTGAATTTGAAAATCCCTGAAAAGTGACACTCCTTGCCACACAAGGAAAGAATTTCAGAACTTACAATCATCAAGTAAAAAAACCTGCATTCTTGTTAATGTCATCTGAAGATCTATCTAGGCATTACATGCAATCCAAGCTACTCTAAGCTAACACACAACTGATTGCTAGTTAACAAACAGAAAGCAACATACTATCTATAGTTTTACCTTCTTGTTCATCCTCTATTTCTTCTATTGGTTATGGTGAACAAAATAAATCTGAGAATACTTTCCATCTATTTATTGAGGAACTCTGAGATCCATTTCATAGAATTGCAGACTGGCTGACATTCAAGGAGATGTCTGGAGATCATCCTGTCTAACCCCACGCCCTCTGCTCAAGCAGGGCCACCCAGGGCCAGGACCTGAACATCTCCATGGATGCTGACAAGCTCCCTGTGCAGCCTGTGCCAGGGCCCAGCCAGCCTGACAGTGAAAAAAGGTTTCCTAATATTCAGACAGAAACTCCTGCATTTCCCCTTTTGCCCATTGCCTCTGGTCCTGACACTGGGCAGCACTGAAGAAAAGCTCTTTGCACCCTCCCTTCAGGCTGGTTGAACATCATTTCACCATTGTGAATCCATGCTGAATAAGCCCAGCTACCCTTTGGTACTCCATGCATACAGGAACACTTTGTTTCTCCATGATTTCCCTGAGGATTAAAGCCTGGCTGACCAACCTGTAGTTCCCTGGATCCTCCTTCTTTTTGAAGACAGGAATTGACAATCACTTTCCTTCAGTCCCATCACCTCTTCCAGTAATTGTAATAATTAGAAAATAATCAACAGTGGCCTCACAATGACAGCTGCCAGGTCCCTCAGCACTCAGGTGCATTCCACCAGGGCCCACAGACTCAGATACACTGTGTTTGCTTATCAGGGCCCACAGACTCAGATACACTCTGCTTAAGTATTCTCTAACCTACCCAGGGGCAGGACCTGAGGGAATGGCCTGAAGTTGTGTCAGAGAAGGCTTAGGTTGAATATTAGGAAAAGGTTCTTCATCCAGAGGGTGGTTGGGCACTGGAACAGCTCCCCAGGGAAGAGGTCACAGCACCAAGTCTGACAGAGCTCAAGAAGCATTTGGACAATGCTCTTGGGCACATGGTGTGACTCCTGGTGATGGTGCTGTGCAAGACAAGGAGCTGAACATCAGTGATCTTGATGAATCTCTTCCACCCCAGGATATTCTGTGATTTACCTCTAAGACTATGTCCTCCTTGCTCCAGTCTTTTCCTTCATCTATATGCACCAAAATGTGCACTAATTAGCTATAGTGATAGGTTAGTAGAGGCCAAGTTCTAAAACTGTGTTTCTGAAGCACTAATTTGTAAGCTTTTCAAGCATTCTGCAAAATTTATGTGCATGAATTAGTGCTGAAAGTACCCTTTTGCATCTGATCATTTCAGTACTGTATATAAATGCAAAGCCACTGTCCACCCAGGTCAGCATTTTCCAACACATGCTTCTCCCACCCAGACAGACAATTCTTCTTCAAAAGATTCTTTTTTCCAAAAGATTACAAAGATGGAAATGAGTTGCACACAAGAAATCCTGAGAGTGTGTCATAGTCAGTATATACTAAAAAAATCCAGCATGTGATTTGGAATAATGCACAGAACATGCTGGCAACTTTTAAAATCAGTGAGTGAAAGAAAGATACTTTAGTGTGAAGAATTTAGTTTTAAGAATAGTTTTAGAAGACCCAAGACAAATCCAAGACGTCCTCTAAATTTAGGTGGCTGTTTCCATTTTAAGACAGCCAAATTTTGCATGTGTGTGCACATAGTCATGCTGAGTACTCCACCTAATAACCTGAACTTCTGTGCCTTTTCAGGAGAAAATGCTACCATTGTTGATTACCAGCTGAATCTTTATAGAGTCTGAAAGAAATATTGTTGAATAAATTGCTGGTGGACATTTTTGGTTTTATATTTTATATTATAATGTGATCAGTTTGATTACATACTACTTAAACCACCCACTGAATCTTAGAGAATCCCAAGGGAGGAACAGAATAGCTCAGCAAAACAAACTGCCACACACACATTACTTCAGATACTTTGATCCATTTCTGCTTAACAGTTTTATCTATTTACTCCCTGGCAATCTTGCGAAAGTCAAAAACATGTGAAACACAATATAATCAAATATTTTTTATTTACTGCCTTCAGGGATGCAAAGCAATCAGGTGGACATAAGAAGGACATGGAACTGTAGGAGCAAATCCAGAGGAGAGCCATGAAGTTGGTAAGATGACTGGAGCTCCTCCCTGTGAAGACAGGCTGAGGAAGTTGGGGCTGTTCAGCCCAGAGGAGAGAAGTGTGCATGGAGAGCCCAGAGCAACTTCCCAGTATCTGAAGGGGACTGCAGGGAAGCCAGAAGGGATCCTTCAGCAAGAACTGCAGTGACAAGACAGGGAATAAGAGGGACAAACTGAAGGAAGGGAAATTTAGGTTAGGTATTAGGAAGAAATTCTTTCCTATGAGGATGGTGAGATACTGGAACAGCTGGCCCAGGGAGGTTGTAGGTGCCCCAACAGTGTGGAAAGCCAGGCTGGGTAAGGCCTTGAGCAACCTGATCTAATGGGAGGGGTCCCTGCCCAGGGCAAGTGGGCTGCGATTAGGTGACTCTTCCAACCCAAATCCTTCTAGGATTCAATATTGCTTTAAAAGCACTACAAAACTCAACAAGAACAAGAACATATATTAATTTGCTCTCTGTACACAAACAAAATTATTATTTTTGAATGCTCTGCAATTATTATGCAACCATCCTTCCAGTGGTTATTTTGAGCACCCTCTACAAAACAAAATAAACCCCAAACCACCACTTCACATTCCTGATACCAAGAGAATATTCCCAGGCTTTGCATTTTCTCAGGGCTCAGTTACTCTTCAGTCCATAAAAGGCAGCCCTAATAGAACTCTGTCTGAAACTAAAAGGAACTCTAATGATACTCAATTTTAATTTGTCGGTAACTCTTATTTGGGAGCAAGATTTATGATGAATGGTTGTCCACAAATTTGCAGTTTCCTTTTCTGACATAACTGCTGAATGTTTGTTATTTTAACCTAAACAGTGTTCTGCAAATGCAGTTAAAAATACAAAAGCTAAGGCTTTTATAGAAACACAAATTATATGCAGAGGTAATAAGCCTCACTATCTACCTGAATTAAAATACAAATCTTATACACTGTAGAAAGAGATCTCTATTCTCAGCCAAGTGCACTAATTACATCAGAATAGAGATGTCATCTTGCAGTAAACTGGACGAGGAGCCAGCTGTTCCATCTGGTACTGAATTGTTTGATCATTTCTTGGTACCTGGCAAAAACACTTGTCCCATGTGATAAACTGAAAATATTTAAATGAGATGCTGGAATACTTGGTCCTCTACTCCTTTCTTCCATTTCTTGACATCCTTCACACAACTACAGACAGTCAACTTACCAGCTGCAATGGTGGGCTCTTCCTACTTGTTACAACTATACCCTACTGCCTACATTTCATTTCTGTTATTTACAAGCTTAGAAAGCTCCCTTTTCTCAAGCATTATACTGCAGCAGGGTGTAAAAAAAAGTCTCAAGACATGATTTCCTCTTCTGGGCACACAGTTCTCTCAAGGCCTTCTTCACACTAAAAAGTTACACTGCCTCAGAAAGCCATTAAAAAAAAAATCCCAAAACAATCATGTGCGTCAACTTTTAAATAGCTGCTGCTGGCTCCCACTACAGTGAAACTAAATGTGGAATACAAGGAAACAAACAGAAGGTAACGTTACTCTGAGTTTACTTAACAATGTAATAGTGTTAAATCAACACTGGCCTAGAAAGGGAGGGAGTGATAAAGAGGTTTAGGTATGAATTTAAAATACCATATTCCAGAACAATTTCCTGTACTGATCCAGTCTATTCCGGGCAACATCTCCATATAAGTAAGATTATAGTAATATGTTTCACAATATATGTCTGTGCACAAGAACACACAGGAAATAACACCAAATGGACTGTATGGCACAGACAAAATCAGAATGAAAAATTTTATAGAAAAAAAAAGGGGGATTCTGCAACACCAAGGGCAGCTCATTTTATCTTAAGTAAACAGCTACAAATTGGAATAGGAAACATGCTTGCCAATAAAACAAAAGGACAGACACCTTTTAGGGAAGCAGTGAAAAACTATTTAATCATTATCACACTATAAAAATGATAGCCTAATCATCTTGCTGGGAAAAAAACTTCCAATATTTTAGGTACTTAATTAACAATTAAACACTAATTTTACTTCTAGTAATTGAATTTATGTGAATTTCCTTTACCATCACTTTTTAATTCGAAAGTAAATTAACCCTGCTGCAACATAAAATATTTGTATTTATTTGAGATCTTATTACAGGAACAACTAATAGATAATGTGTTAAAAGAAAACCAGATTTCAAACCCTAAAGGAAGTAGAAACAGAGTCTTACTAGGCATGTATTTCTCAGTAGTAATGTAAAAGCCCAGAAAAACATGAGTTTACTTATACATAGACTCTTCTGCAACTTACCCTTCAGAATTTTGAATTTTCAATAGGAAACCTGAAAACTGTTCTGTGTAAAGAAGTGGCCCATGCAGAGCTGGATAGCATAAGTTCATCTGTGTAGAATGAGCTGTGTGTTATCTGCAGACCTTTCTCTGAGCAGTATGGTCCAGGGACAGCTGAAAAGCTGCTCTAGGACTACTAAACTGGGCTCTGAACTGGTATTTAGGAAAACTACCAGTAAAACCCACAATATCATTGCAACACTCATTAGTGTTTAAATTGTAAACATTCAAAAAAAGGAAGCATTCTTCGTCCACAAATTTTATATTAAAAAGAGAAATAATCAACTAAAGATTAAAATAATTTTAAAAATACATAAATGTATGGTGCAATACTGGTAAAATCATTCACAAGGAAATACTCCAAATCATCTAATTAGGCAGAACAGGATCAGATCTGTGCTCTTACTCATAGCAGGAAGAGGAAAGCCATTCAGAATAATGAATATTAGCACATCCAAACACCATAGCAGTCTCACTGCACCTAAAATCCTCAGCCTCAGCTTCCTGAAAAAAATGCATAAGCAAAGTGTGAACTTGCATGATGACAAGTGCTTGGGAAAGAAATTTCAAAATACTGGGATAGAAATAGGAAATTCAGCAAGAATTTACTCTTAAAGAGGTGTAAGAACTAGATGTGAATTAACTTAAACACAACATCAAAGAATAAACTGCTATGTTACATATGGAACGTTAGGAAAGGTATTTCTGGAAGACAGATTTCTCCTTTTCTAGATACTGAAAATTACAGGAGTATGAGTAGACATATCTTAAACACTTTATTCTTAATGACAGCATATTTTAGATAACAGTTGTTAAAAAATTAATTTGTTCATCAGCTTCATGATGAGGGACAAAGACTTGAGTATATACTTTTCAATATACTGAAAGCACAAATTAAAATTATGATATGCATATATTATTCCAAAGGACAAAAGCAGCAGCTACCTACAAAACGTGAAGTTTTAATGCAAAAATAATAATGGACCCATGTATTTATATTGCTCCTACACAGAGGTGACATTTAAGGGGTGTAAAGTCATGAAGTGACATAGAATTGGAAAGGTAAGAAAAAAAAAGTACAGGGAAACATTTACAGCTTAAGGCATTCAACATTAAAGTCAATAGCACATGACTCTAAAAGTAAACTGGACCCATCCTGAACAGAAAGAGTGACTGCATAGTCTCTGCTGTCCGCTTTGTTCACTTCAGTGAAATTACACTAAACAGAAAGCTGACTGAAAGCAAGATACCCAAAAACTAAGATTTCTAACAAAGACAGGAATGCACAACAAGACTGGGGGGTTGGAAGGATCCAGGAAGATTTTATCTGATCTGTAAGTGTGGGATTTAAAAAAATCAAATAAAAAAAAATCTTTTAGACTAACTATGCAAAGAACAACAAAAAACCTGGCAGGTTTAATTTTTTTATCATACCAAGAGCAAAGATAGTTATGTGCAGTACATGCCACAAGTACCTATAGATTAAGGCTTTTTGAAAGAACATTCTATTTATTTTTAACATGTTGAACACTTTGAAAGGATTCGCATTACTTTTTGAATTATTCTGAGGCCTGCTATTGTGGAAAATGGATGTTCTTATTTGATGACAAAAAAGGAGTAACAGCAGCTAAAGGCTAAAGAAAATAAATTACTCCAAATGACTCCTTCACCATACCCGAGTTCTACCTGGAACAAATTCAGGAACAGATTTCTGAGAAAGTGCTCTTTTATAAAAGGGTGATTAAGAAAATCGCTGAAGTCATTATTGCATGAGACATGTGATGAATAACCATCCTACCCTGAGTCCTTTGCATCAGGAAGGGGATATTGAAGATAACACACAACATCCGCACGCTGTTACAAGGAGGGACCCACAAGGACTGAGTGCACAACAAGGCTGGCTGCAAGTTCACTTTCCCATGAAATCAGCATTACCCAGATGAAGGTGAAAATTTCCTCAAAAGTGCAGTAAATTTCAGCTGGCAGATGACTAAATACTGATCAAAAAGCTTCCCCCCTACACACTTCTTGGCTTTACAAAATATAGCAAGAAACACAGCACCAAACCTGTAACATCAGAATAAAAGGTTTTGTGGTTGAAAAAAGTAAAAGGCCACAGATCAACTCCTTCTGCAGCTAATAGAGATGGAAGTTATGAAATAAAGGACACAAGAAATGAACAAGAACAAACTATTAACCTCACACTCATTTTAAATAAAATCTCTAAATTTTACAACACAATTTCTGGGCAGAACGAAACCCCTCTGTCATATCTTTGCTTTTAGAACTGCAAAAAAATTTGACTATCAGCAGGACTTTTAAATAAACTTCCATTTTCCAATTACAAGCACACATCACTAGGATAGATGTACTATACATACTCAAGTTCATAAAAACTCAGTGGGAAGGAAATCTGACACATGCAAAAAATCCTTGGATGGGTTCAGTAATCATTAAAGTTCTTCCCAGACATCAAACATTGTTGACATGCTGACCAAAATCTGTAAAAATGAGGCTAAGGCTTTGACTTAACATAAACATCAGATAAGAAGATTAACAAATTTTAATCTCAATAAATAATTAAAACCTTTATAACAACTGAGCCATCTTAAGCAACTACTGGAGAAATTAAAACACAACCCTAAAAGCAGCTCTAGTCCATGCACAGTAGTGAGAGCACTGAGCATAGAAAGAAGATGTCACAAGTAGCAAAAGAACTTTTTCCGAACAGTACCGAGTGACATTAGAAGCACACGAGGTTTCAGCGTGTTTCCAAGAAAAGCCTATAGAACAAGAAAAACTCCTCTCCTCTTCATAAACTGAAGTTTAAGTATACTAAAGGGTAGTGTCAGGCTAAGCAGTTAGTAATTTAAGAGAATATATGTGATTAAGAAATTCTAGTGTTAGGGAAGAAAAAGGTGTTTTTTGTAAAGTTTTCAATTTTTTTTTCTTTTTCCTTATAGTTTTTTTCCTATTTTCCTGTAGTTTAAGTAATAAAGTGTTCTTTATATTTAAGCTAGAGCCTGTTTTGCTTATTCCTAGTCACATCTCACAGCAGACCCCAAGAAGAAAGTGTTTTCATAAAAGCACTAGCTCTGTGCCAAGCTAAAACCATGACAATACTGATAATCCTGGTTCCAACATTACCCAGGTTTCACCTTTACCTGTCAATTCTGTACTGCCTTACAGAGTAAGGAAGGTACAAAACAGAACCATCTTTGACATACAGTTACATACAGACATAAGTCTTAGCTATGATTTAATTTGCTTCTTAAAGATTTTTTCAGATTTTTCACTATAAAGTGATTTTCTAGCTCGTGTTCTTGTAAAGTCTTCACTGACTTTTTATTTTTACTACTTGATAGTTCATGTTATTATGGAAGCCTCTGCATCACTGATTTCTGCTGCACACAGAGCAACAACAATTCCACAATTCCAGCCCCAGTCCTGCTGCCTCGACCTGCAGTGACCCCAGCTGCTGAGGGAGCAGCCATGGGGGTGTTCAGTGGGCACTGAGAGCCCTTCCAAGAGTCACTGCCTGACAAAGCCAAGCCACTCCCCCAAACCGAGCACTTTAACACACTTGTGACTTTAACATTTCTTTTAAACAGACTCTATGAATACATTAAAAAATGTTGGTGGATCCATCAGAAACTCTTTAGGGAACTATTTAATGAATATGTTCTGCTTAAAATCACATCCTACAGTATTTTAAAATATATTTTATATGGGGATAATTTACACATTACAAACAGCCAGAATCACCATTAGGAAGGATCATTAGTTCTGGAACTTCAACTTCTATGGTCAGGAATCAGAATAAGAGAAAAAAGAAATCCTTTTACATAGCTTTGATCATAACAATTAAGTCAAAACCATTTTGCCAATATTGGCAAATATCCCCCTCAAACATCAGCTGTTTTTCAAGATAAGACCTAAATCAGTGCATCAGTCCTAAAATCAGGGTACGCTGTTGACCATACAATTATCAGAAAAAGCAATCCAAATGTGCAGCAGCCAAGATACTGCTTTTATCATTTTTCATTTGTTAGTATTGATTATGTAGCAACATAGATTTTTCCATTTTCATTACGGAAGTAGCAGCTTTGCTTTCACCCCTCTTAATCTCTTTTCAGGAATGTTTTGCTTCCTTTAGACAAATGCACTTTCCTGAAGCACATGTACATTCAGTACAAGCAAAGATAAGGCTGAAAACAGAAAAATGGATTCCCCAGCAATTTATTACCACTGCTCCAACAATGGCTATAGGTTGCCTTTTACTACTTTGCTAGATTTCACCGTACTGCTAAGAGCTCTGCTGCACATGGCTGTGTTTGTCTGTCAGAGGCATCATAATGTTGATCCCCACAATCAAATAAACTATTTCTGAAGTACTGACTATGATATTAAACCTTGGTGCTGAAGTTACATAAAGCAGTTATGTCCTGTAAGGACAGTAAGCTTATTGGATATCAAGTGATTTTAAAAGGATGACTCAATGTTGGCACAGTTCCCCAGCTCATATACAGAACTTCCTTTTCCTCCCCTCCCTTGAGTCAGGAAGTCTCCTAGATGCATTTTTACTTTCCCAACTTGTTATGAACACAGGATAAATTTTACGCATTATCTGCAGAAATTAGACCCTCCTTTTGAGTTATACTTTTATAAATAATAAAGAGCAACCAACTGAAAACCAATTACTTTTACCTCTTCTACCAGAGCTTATAGAAATCTTCATTAAGATAAAAATGGGAATTAAAAATGTGAAGAATGCACCAGTCTAGGTGTTTTTAAATACCTTAGACACATTTTATATACATTCATATATTCTATACTTTTCATACTCCTACCTTCAAATTCAAAACTATCCTAAAAATAAAACTCACATTGCAACAAGTACTTCACAATCTCCCACCACTTTGGTAAGCAGTGTTAGTGAGCTAAATCATGGACTAAAATCCTCTCCTTATAACTGTGACTAATATTCAATTTGAGTCACTTATAGAAGTAGCCACTACTTATCTGCTTATACACAAACAATTGTTCTAAAAGCCCTCCTTCTGAAGTAGCAATTATTCCAATACAACAAAAAGCAAAGCAGTACCATGCATAAAATGAAGTCAAGCTGATCTAAGGATATTCTGTGTATGCTGTCTGTTTTACACTACTACCAAAGAAAAACAAGAGTAGAGCAGAAGTTCTAAATGTGGACATCTGAAGTCAGAAACCAAGGCTTTCACAACTTATTCTTTGCTTCTTTTTAAGAGATGGAAATACCTACAATTTCAACTAACAGCATATCACTTGTTGCAGACAGCATCTATTGTTTTACCTGACAGAAAATAAGATTTCTTAAAGAAAACTTTATTTGTAAATATTTAGTTTCAGGGTCTGGCTTTTTTTTTTTTTTAAATTCTTAAATTGTTAAGTCTTTTAGAGGAAAACAATTTGTAGAGATAACAAAGAAAAAATTGTATTAATGTACTTATTCCTTAGCCTCTTTCTACTCTTTTTCATTTTTGGCTTCTTCTGCAACAATTTTGAGATCTAGAAGGATGCCTATGTCTGTATTTGTTTCATATAGACAACTCACAAAATGAAGACTGCAGACCTGGTTACTGAGACAGAACTCCACTCATTCTTTTGGTTGTACAGAAGAAGCCAGATAGGACTTTGAAGAATGAATGCTGTCCCAGAGAAACAAGCCAGAGGACAGGTAAGGCCCTATGGACAAATGTGGTTCACCAGGCTGGGAGTGTCATTCTGAAAATGCTTTCTTTGCTTAGAATGAAAACACAAAAGGACAGGACAGGAGTGGGACACTGCCCCTTCCTCCCCAAAGGATCTGTGAGCAGTAGCTGGTTTGGCAGGTAAGCTGAGGAATTCCTGTAAGCATTTTAAAAGCTCAATGTCACCAAGAGCAGTTTTGCAATGCAGTTCTCTTTTGATCAAGCAGCACAAAATTATCTCATGAACTGAAATGAGCTCGTCAGCATTGGAAAAAAATACTCATTGGGTGGAACTTTCGTTTCCCAGTAACTCTGATATAAATTTTTTTCCTACTTTGTAAGCACTAACAGAGAATTGCAATTAAAAACTAATTAAAGTTAAAAAGCCCCAAACTATTTAGAAGGCAAAATAATCCCTGAGCATACTCAGCACTAATCTATGAAAACTATGAATCCTGTTTTATTATCATAATTTCCTAAATATATATTGAATTCTATATGGGTTGAAAACCCGTAGTTTGGTCTGCAATAGCTAACACTTTAAAATCAGCAGAATGTTGAAGACAACCTAACCAGGCTGCTGTAAGTAGATAAAACAATGGCATTATTTGACCTAATTTCTGAGGAATACCTTTCATGTTGCCTGTGGAAAAGAACTGTAATTCAGGACTATGAGTTGATAAGTATATATTTTGTAAGATTTATATTAAAAATCCTCTTGATTATAATGCAATCTGTGTTCTATTGTTTTATATTCATGTCTTATTTTGGTGTTTCACTTGTGGCAAGAAATTTCCATTTCATTTTTTAATATGCAATGCAAAAACTAATACAAATTGTTTAAACCAGTACATGGGCTAGTAGGTGTCTACTGCTTACAAGTGAACAGACCCTGACTTAAGTCATTACACAAGAAGGTCATGGGGTTTTGGGTTTTCTACCCCCTCACTGAAAAGTATTTGCAGACCTACAAAAGGATAAATGTGAAAACTGATTTGACTTCCAATGATAGAACGTTTACATGTAATGTTAAATAGTTCTGAAACAGTGCTTGGCACAATACAATACTCCACTAGTAATTTTTCTCAACGTAAACCAAACTTTTTAATGCTTAAATATATGCCTAACAAGACAAATTACACAAATGAAACATTTCCTATGACTAAGTTATCATTTGAAATAACCCTAACACTGTTATGCAAGTATCACTACTCTTCACACCATTTCAGAAGTAAATTTAAGATATGAATATGCCAGAGTTATTTTAACTATCACCACACAGAGCCATATTTTACAGTTTATAGCACTATATTAAGATGAAACTATTAAAATTAGTTAAAATTACCACTAAGTATTAAAAATACAAAGGCTTTTAATAAAACTTGACTCTTAGTGAGAAAACATGCAGCTAAGCTCACAATTAACAACCCCCACCTCCCCTTAAAATAGAAGTTTTACATTATTTACATACAGGTAACAAATTCCTAATAAGGCTAAATTTTATCAGCAGGTACCTTAGAAACTTCTACAACATACAAACATACCAGAGACTTTTTTTAAAGGAAATACAAAACACTTTGTATCCAAACAACACTGATCCCTATGCAGCGAAAGACTAAAATTGCTCTGAAATCCCAAGTTAAACAAAAGTAAAACTTTCCCCGTTATTCTCTTAAATAATAAACTAAGCTCACCCGAACAGAGCGAACACGCAGAGGCAGAAACTTAAACATGACTAAGAAACCATGATGTTTGGATTTTCTGACTGAGCGATCAGAAGTCTAGCAGGGAAGACCAACCCTGGCGTTTTTGCTGTGACCAGCTGTTCCGGCAATTAGAAAATTTCCTGTCAGGCAAGTCAGACACAGCTGGGGGGTGGGGAGAGAGAAAGGGGAAAAAAAGGTCAAAAAGAAAAGAAAAGGCATTAAAAAAAAAAAGACATGGATTTCACACACACACACATACCGAGCTGTGAAAGAAAATAATAATAAAGAAAGACTGGGCAGCAGGGGTACTCATGCTGCTGATACTTACAGAGATCAGCACAGGAAACTTAAGCAGATTGCCTGATAGCAACAGGCTGCTGCAGATGTTACTGACTCCCGGTTCCCAGAAAAGAACAACAGAGACCAGCATCTCTTTCAGAAATCACACTACTACACAACATTTCACTGATTAAGCACAGTAGCAAGTATTTTAAGTCCTATATGTGATTACTATATTTTTAAGAATTTAACTTTACAAAATGTTTTAAGATCTCACATATCATTATCTTACAGACTTCAATGCAGAGAATGCCTACAGGTTGTTTTTATTTACTACAATTTAGTGGGAGAACCAAAATGACCTTGTACTGAGTCCTTTGAAATCCTGCACACAGAAAATGCTACACAGATGTTCTAGGCCAAGGCAAACTGCAGAAATATTTAAATTGGATTGCCCAGCTCAAATGTCTGACTTATGCACCAATATTGTATTGCTCTGTAGAAAGTGAACTTCTTGAAGTAAAAAATATTCCTAAGCTTTCCTTCAGTGTTTAAAAAGCCCCAGACACTTCAAATGTTTTAGGAATTAGAATTCAATCTATTTACTGCAAAGAGTAAGAGAGGAAGTTTTTAATTTGATCTCTCTAGATTTACTACGGGAGCTATTTTTCCTGCATATTCACACTATGTTTAGCCTTTTTGATACTTGTTAAAACAAGGAATTGCAAAGTACATGCTCCTTTAGTGGAACAAGATTGTTTTTCAAGTAATAAATAAACAAGAGAAGTAAAAACCTTTAGTCAAAGGCATATACAAGTATTCAGCTATAAACATATCCAGGTGATTCCGTTCAGTGACTGTCTATCAAAGGAAACATACAGCCAAATACTCCAGTCCTGCTTGCACAAGACATGAAAACAAACCCGCCCTGCACACAGCTTCCCTTGACTGGGTTCTAACAAATATCTGGATTACTTCAGTTTTTGTTATATTTTAATTCTTCTTCAGAAGACAAAGCCAGTAATTTAAGTGACAGACCACATTGCTATCTCTAGCCCACATCCTGGCTCCCTACAGTATCGGTTTCTAGCATTTCCTTTAAATTGGGATTACACATCTCCTCACCCTGAGCCAAGATCCTCTTGTCAAAATGGAGAGGTGAAATAAAGACCTGACTTTAGCCATATCCCAGAGGAAAAATTGTGCCCTTTTAGTGTTCTCTTGTACTCCTCTGGCTTTTTATTTGTGTCACATCTGCAGGGACAATCTTTCAAACTCTGTGTACTGAATATACACAATTATTATGATAATAAACACAGGCCTTCAGGAACTGCTACTACACAAAGGAGGACTTTGTAACTCAACTGAGGGCTCTGAAGTCCTCAATGCCAATGTGCTTTTTACAGTCCAGTGTGGTACAGCCTTTTGGGAAGCAGTCCTTCCTACAGCAGCAGTAACACAGCATAAAGAATTATTAAACATTAGTTTCAAGATGAACAAACTTCTTGAACACAAGAAGCTTACTGCAACATAAGGATTTCAAATGTTTCATAAATAGCATAAAATTACTTGAAGCTTTCCTCTCTTAAATTCGTTCAAACTTGTAGCTACTTTTTCCTTCAAAACTGAAATACCTCAAGAATTTAATTTTGCACTTCGAAAACTTAAAAGAAATTTAAATAAATAAATGGGAGACCATTCAAGCTCTCTGCCATTACCTTGTAAAGAACAGATGCAATTACACTAAAAGCAGAGTGACCAGGAATCTTCAAGTCACTAAATTAAACCCTGCTGTACCAGAAAGAGCTGAAGGCAGAAATGGAGAGTAAATGGTAAGAGCAGCTCTAACTACAATACTCCTTAAAGATGAAAAGATACTGTGGGTAAATAATAATTTTCTTATCTTGTGGCTGTAAAGGTAAGAGTGTATTTTGCTGGAAATATGCTGTATCTGCTAAGGCTGATGGGAATAAGGCATTTCAACTGAAACATTTGTACAATTACTGACTACTGCTCTCCAAAACCTTTTATGTGACCTCCCAGAGAAGTACAAAGCACAGTGCTCAGGGGTCAGTGGGGTTACTGCACAACAATAGCTCTCCTATAACTGGCATGAGTCTGGCAGGTGGAAGAAATTTCTTGTGCTCTGGGAGAACAGAGCCTGCATGGTTCCCAAAGAGCACCAGCAGCCAACCAGAAACATTAAGATACAAACTACACAGCTCACTTTGAGCATCTCTCAGAAGAGAGCTTGCCCTTTAAAATATTCCTTCATATACGAAGGAGACAGGTTAGAGGGCAGCAATCCCCAACAGGGAAGTCTCTGATAAAAAGAAGAAATTGCTCCAGCAAGTTGCTTCCCCAGTTTAAAATCTTTGATAAGGATTATATTATACTTGTTTATCAGGAGACACAACTGTCTCCAAAACAAAGGGAATGTGGTGAGCCTGTCAGTCACAATCCCCTCAATTGCAGAACTCCACTTGCACAATGCATTTCCTTCTCCTCCAGTACAGAAACATAAAGTGAGTTCATCTCCCCCCATCCCCTCCTCATTGTTTAAATTGGATGATCTGAGTTTACAAAAATTAAGAGAAATGCTGTCTAGATTTTCAAGAGAATGGAGCTCACAGACACTACAGAGGGCAGGAGAAATGAAAACTGCTGAGGAACTCTCAAAGCAATAGAGAACATTTGGGAATCCATGAGTTGTATTGAATGCTGAAAGATTGAATATAAGTGGAGTCCTTCAGATAAACTGACAATCTCCTATACCCTCAGTTTGAGAAGTGTAACAATGCAAATTAAGTCTTTTCAGTGCTAGAAAAGCAAGGCTCTGTAGCATGGATTGCTTTCAATTATTTGCAAAAAACCAAAGAAGCAGTGCACATATGGAATAAAAAGTCCTTGTTTGACAAAGGTCAACAGTTGAGGAACAGAGAGCTAATTTTTTGAGTTTTCAGAAGCAGAATAATATACTTTTCTTCATAATAAATACATTTGTATAGCCAAAGCAGCAATATTCTATTAAACAGGGGGTGTGGCAGCTTCCATCTGTCAGTTTACAGGCTTTGCAGGGCTACCATCTGTTTTCTCTCCATGTAACAAGTAAGCAGCTTGACTTTGAACATTGCTTACACTCTCAAATTATTTAAATTTTCTGACCAAGATCCAGAACATACCCTGCAACTAAGACACCAAATGCAAAAGAAGTCACTCAGAAGATCCAGTAGAACACATTAAGGAAATTTTTGCTGTCATCTTTCCTCAACACCTGATGACATCTTAGGGGAAAAAAGTATTGCAGGGCTTGCCTTCTTTATATATTAGTTTGATACCTAAGAGTTAACACCTCAGACCAAATGGTCTGCACTGTTTACAATGATGCTGTAACTTCTTACATGAGGACCTGCAAGTTCATTCTCAGATAGGTAAGATGCACCATGTCACAAAGTTGCTAACAAAATTCATGCAAATTTCAGCAGAGTAGAGTGCTTTGGAAGATAATGAATTTCTAATTTTATTCATTAGACAAAAAACAAAAAGTACTCAGCCTTTCACAAAGCACAGTCTGGTCATTGAGAAGGAAATGACTGGATTTAATTTTTAGAGATGTAAACTGTTTGCCTAAAAAAACCCTTATTTGTTCCAGAATCAAGTTATTTGATTGTAAAATAAAACTATGTACATGAGTACATATATCTAAGTATATTTAGTAGAATACACTAAAAGTAATGTAAGAATCACAGAATACTTTCAAGTACAAGTTTAGTATTTGCAACCCAAGCTACAAGTAGCTACACAAGTAGCTATTTCAGCTAAAATTAAGTATCAGTCTGTAAATAATGAGAAATCCAAAACTTGGATTATGAATTTGAACACCTGTGAATCCAAACATTTCCCTACTGTTTAAGAAATTATAGCTATGTCTTAAAGGCTCTACTACAGAGCCAAGAATTTTAATCAAAAAACTGACAAACATGCACACACAGAAAATTGGAATGTGAAGATTGTACCAGAAAAAGTAAAACAAACAACAAAATCAGAAATGCCTCTATTGTCATGCTAACAGATATGACTGTTCTTAAACATGGAAACTGTTACTGATCACCTGAGCAGGAATATCCAACAGATGATTAGAGCAGTCCTGAAACAGTGCTTCACCTTGCCAAAAGACAACCAAAAGTTTCTGAAACACTGAGCTCTCACTAGTACAGAATATTAGAAATTGAAGCTAAACTTAAAATTAGCTAAAGTTTCTCTGAAATATTTTAAAACCTAAAAATTGTTGAGTTTAGTTATGCTTTTTTCCTGAATTTTCCTGAATAATGTTCTCATCCTACATTATTTTCACAGATGAAGACACAACAAATGAGATTACCCCAGATTACTCTGGATTTAGAATTACTGCTTGAGTGATGGGGGCTGTTTTGCCCACGGCTGTAACTGGTGAATGAGCTCCCTCTCCTTATCTTGACGTCCCCACCCCAGTGCTTTACAGATTTAAATTGTAAATTGTATGGTATTCGTGCATGGAAAACACAGAATCTCAGCACCAGTCAATCAAATGCAACACTTCAACAAAGAGTTTGTATTGTCTATATGCTTCAAATTATTTTCCCAATGTATACTGAAGCCTTTTTTAAGATCATGCTTTTCTTATAAACTCTTTCAATAAAAAACACTGAATAGGAAGACAATGGTCTTAATTTTCATCTCTCCTGACTACAAACAGATGTGTTACTTAAATTCTCTCAGGAAAGCATAAATGAAAAAGACTTTTTAAACTACTGACTTCTCTTTGCAAGCATTTCTTACTCTACCTTTGACTATCCACTGACTAGTCATTGTTACTTTAGTTGCATATTTTTAGTAAGAGGATGACAGCTACTGAGATTTATTTTATCCCTTTGATCAGCATATTTCAATATTATTTGTTTTGATTTAGTTTTAATTCTATGTATGCCTTAATTCTGCTTGTTTAAAAGTAGGGCCAAAGCAAGAAGTCAAGGGTAGTAATATGACCCCACCACCTGCATTGAAGAGAGGTTCATCCCAGGTTTGAGCCTGAACAGGTTCCACTTCTGCCTGTACTGGGAAAAAACCCCCTTTAATCCTTGCAGGTTACCAAAAAGAAATCTTCCTGCAACTTACAAATGAAAATTTCACTTCTAGTGAAAATAAAACTTTTTACAAAATCTTGGAACCTAATATTTTTCATATGTTTAATAAGTAGGCTTAAGCTAGTGGAATGCAGTGGTAATGCATTAGTTGTACTAAGGGTTTATTCAGTTACACAGAACATAAAGAACACAGCACAAATATGATACACTCTTCACATACACATAAAATGAGAAGCCACCTGTTAAACTAAGCTGCAGTTTCTGGTTAGCTTTAACTAGCAATAAAGCATGCAGCATGATTGCAACAGCTCAAAACAATTCATTTGCTCAGTTAATCTCTATGGACACAGAGGTACAAAAAGCAATGGCAGCACGGGAGTGAGAAAGGTAGCAAATAAAAAGCTTTAAATAGCTTCCCCTTTCAGTAATGTTCACTTCAGTTTTCACATCAGGTTAAGCTTCAGCCAGCTGCTCTTATGTTCATTTCCTGCTGGACCCAGGTCATTTATGAGATACAGATAAAAAATTGTTGGCAACAAGCTATAAAGTCAGCTATAATCAGCACACTTGTTGCAATAAAACCAGAGTACTGAACGAGTTGACTTTTAAAAGAAGTAAGACTTTGAACCATAGAGCATCTTGGATTCCTTAGAAATGGATATCTTTATAGCTCCTGATTTTCCTAAAACAATCACCAAATTTGAAACTCAGGTTTTCCTGTTAATTAACTTTACTTTTGACCAAAAGAACATGGATCTAATGAAACAATTCATCTTTTGATACACAGAATACCAGAGAAAGTTCCTACATACATAGAACTGTGTTAAGTTTTAATATTTATTGTAAACTTCCTATCTCATTTGCATTATCAACATTCTATCCAATCACTTACAACAGCAAAAGGATACAGATTTCAAGCTTTCACCTTCTATCTCCATAGAAGTATGGCAACTTTCTGTCCTGAACTTTCATACTACACACCTACCAAAGTATTTTGCATTCTGATCTGATTTGCCAGTACACCTGGCAAATCTACTGTCCTCAGTTACAGCTGAGAAATTTCATAAATTGTTAGCAACTATGTAAGTGCCCCAAGTCCATTTAAGTGCATTGAAGTTAAACAGTACAACTTAAATGAGTTTCAATGGTAATTTAGAATTGTCTGCATCTTGTATCAAAACAGATTATGAAGGACTGACAGATTCTCACATCCCAGCTCAAGCAGTATTTTATCACCTGACTGACAGCACTGGTTAACTTCCAGCTATAACTGACTCAGCTGAAGTAACATGTTGTTTAAAAACCCCTAGAGTAACTTACACCACAACTGGCAACCTTTTACTCACCACAGCCTAGGAATAAATGCAAAGTATACTCTTAAAATACTGGTATGAGACATTAAAAAGCTGAAACAATCTTAACCAAGCAGCTCAAGCATGACAGAAAGAATATCAGATTAATGTTTTAACTTTTTGATTGTTATACTGTATTAAAATCAGTTGCTCACAAAAAAAGCAACAGTTTGGAAATTTCCAAAGGAAATACAGAGAAACATTTGCAAGCATTCTGTAGTTATCAAATACTGAAAGAGAAGTTTGATAATTTTGAGGGATAAACCTTAGCTGACTGCCAGACACCCACCCAGCCACTTTCTCAATCCCCCTCCTCAGCAGGACAGGTAGGAGAAAAGCTCGTGCCCTGCCTTAGGAACAGGGACAGCACACACCAGTTATCCCCATGGGCCAAAGAGTATCATTTGAGGGAAAATTTATTTCACCTGTTGCCAGGATACTGAGAAACAAAGATGAAGCTAAAATCACCTTTTTCTCCACCCTCCTCTTCTTCTCAGGCTGATACCACTCCTCTACCTCCTGCCTGTCAAGCAGCACAGGTGAAATGGGAAACAGCTTGGACCATTACTCACAACCTGAAGTCTGCACAATATGCAATAGCAGCATATAAACCCTAAAGTCCAACCAAATATGGAGTTTCAAAAATTGTTTTTATTGGCAAGGCCATTTATCACCAGACCTAAGATTCAGCTGGTACTCTCTAACATGGAAACACAGCTAAACTTCATGTTTGACAAAATTCACAGGCACTGCAACAAGAAAACTGAACTTGGTATCTTCACAGTATGAAATTTTGTAAACTGCAAGTCTGACATGAAGGCAAGGAACCTTAAAAGTGATCAGTCAGGAAGGCCCATTGATCCTCTCTTTAGTAACAATCTCTATTTCTGAGAAGCCCAGGTTAAGAACTCCTTTGATGAATACCTTTAAATAACAAGCACAATGGAACCTAGACTTTCACAGCTGTTCCTCACACTGAAACACTATTAAAAGCTGAGGAATGAGTTTTGAGAACAGTAGGATACCAAACTAGATCTGAGTCAGTGAGAAAATAAACCTCTCTCAAAAATATTAAGATCTGAGAGTGTGCCCCATGTCCAGTAATCTCAAACAACAAAACACCAGTGGCAAACTGCCATTATGAATTAAGAGATGTCAGCATGCTCCAAAATTGTACTGTTTTTATTACATCCATCTTTTACTTACAGTTTGTTGGTTGATATCATCTTCTCCCATAGGTTCATCCACAATTTGCTGTCCATTCTGTAAAAAAGACACAAAGTGAAAATAAATACTGAATCCAAATACAGAAATAAATATATTGGAAATAGGCTTTCATAGCATGTTACTGTACTCTCTTCTCCATATTCTACAAAAGCAGGTAACTGAAAGTAAACATTGAAATTGAAAAAATGAAAAGTAATTGAAAGTAAACAGTAAAAAGGGAAAATTCCCTATTGCTGGCATGTAATGCCACTCTTGCTTTGATCCTTGAGAATACACCTTGGGGTGTACTCTCAGCCTGGATGAAGTGACAGTAAGAAATACATAAAACCACCTGGCATCTGAAGCCTCACTACTACACAGGCAGACATTTTCCATTACTACAACTTCTGCAGAACAGTTAAACCTGATGAAGACTGAATGGCAAAAAGCCACACAAAATAAACAGATAAAGGGGCTCCTTCCAAGAGCATGACCTTACATAGCAAGTCAGTCCTTATTCCACCCTAAAGAAAAATTTGTAACTACAGTATAGACTTAAAAAAAAATTGAATGCAATTCTAATTTTACTATCAATTTTACAGCATTTGCCACTTGCTGTACCTTCCCAAGGGCTATTCTAACAAGCAATACAGAAAAAGTCTTTTAAATTTGAAATTTAGCCATAAAGATTTAAAAAAACCCCAAAAAATAAAAACAAACAAAAAAAACCCTTAAATAACTTGCTGGTCAACAAAAACTTTCTTTTGCTTGACAGTGATACAACAATTGGAGAATGTCTAAGAGATATTCCCTGAAAGAATTTGAATGACTTTGCTTGCACAACAAGCAGGGCCAATAGGAAGTTGTAAGTAAAAGTATGTATGTATTTCCTAAGTTAGGGTACAGGGCATCACCTCAGGCATTAATTCTTAGTTTGCTCCTAAATTTTAACAGTGATTCAGAATCATTTTAGAAACAAATGAAAAGCTATTAAAAATGGTTAACATTTTCCATTACCATTGGGGACAGAATTTGAGCTCATTTGTGCATTGTTTCCCTAGAGAATCCAAAGTCTAATTAATCAATTTTTTCAAATCCTAACTTACTTAAAAGTTACATACATGTATAGTATAGATAGTTACCTTTTAGATGTCAGAAAGTTAATAAAAGCTGTTCAGAAATTCAGATTTTAGTTTCATTTCACACCTTCCTTCCCACTACTCAGTTTTTCAGCAGAATTCTTCAGAACTTTCCTAACATCTTCTGTAACAACTTCTGATTAATAGAATCTTCTAGCTTGCATATGGCTAGAGGAGAGTCTTTCATAAGTAACAGATTAACCACTTAAATGTTTTGATTTTCAAATACTGCAAATTACCTCTTACAAATTTTAATTTTCAAATATTGCAAGCACACTGAATGTTCAATCAGATGATTACCAGCTCTCTAGCAACTGAGCATTTTTTAAATTTCTTTTTTCTTTTTTGTTTCCTGGAAGATGCAGCTAGAAAAAGCTCAATTATAGGAATCATGGATTTCCCAAATATGACACAGGTAGGTTGGGATTTTTGAAGGGGTGTTTCTTCAGGGTTTTTTAGGGGCTTTTTTTGGTGTTTTTTTGGGGGCTTGGGTTTTTTGGGGTTTGTTTTTTCTTTTTTTTTTGGTTGTTGTTTTTTGGTTGTTTTGTTTAGGTGGTGGGGAGGGGAAGAAGACAGGGTTTTCTTATTGTCTTCCTAGTGCAGACATCTGGCACGTGGTAGCAGAGATATTTTCTCATCTTTCCTGGCTTCAGGAAGACACTAGAGATTTCTGACATGACTCTGGTCAACTCTGGAAATCATCTTTTCATCATGGAAAGATTTCTTTCTAGTAAGAAATCAGTGGCATGGGCTATACATAACTCCAGCAGTGAATATCATCTTTAAAAGCTGTCTCAGCTCTGGGCAGTTAATACAACCTTTTATCTGTACAGCAAAGGGTAATTTGATGATTGTCCAAAAAACCCACATTCCCCACACTGTAATATCTTTTACTTGTAGTGTACAGGCAGTGAATATTGTATTGTACTATCCTTCTTTAAGATACAAAAGAAGTTAATATTATCAAACAGAAGACCACAAAAATACCAGCTTAGCTAAGTAACAGAAAGGAGTGTTTTTAATAAAGCTTGTTTACAGGGACAAGCTGTATATTGAGTACACATATATCATTACCATCAAGGCCACAGTCACATACTTCCCCTTTTCTCAAATTTATTACATAAATTAACATTAGTACTTTAGCTATACAACTCTACATTCTGTTCACACCACAACACAGCTTCTTTCAACCTTGCAATCAGAAAAAAAACCCAAAAAAACAGTGGAACAAATAAAATAATTGACTTTAGCTGAAAAGGAGGAGTCTGTAATGTCCTAACAGCAACAATGGCTAAACTCTGGGGCCTAAAATAGGGCAATTTGTATATCAAAACCATGTGCTCTACACTGACTCCACTCCACACGTAGATTTTCAGAAATAGTGATTCCTGCTACAATAGTCATTCTGCTAAATAGAAATGTACATTAACTGCAGGTTAAAAAAGAATTCACCATACAGTAAGTTTAAGTTCTCACATTTACTATTTTAAGACAATTGAAATCAGTTGGAAGTGAAATGCACCCTCAGAAACTTCAGAGAAGCTTCCCTTCAAAGACAAAAAGGCGAGATCAACCTCTGTTTTTAAAAAGGCTCCAATCTTCAACCTCACTGACTTTCTCAGCAGTCAACCAGAAAAACCACAGCAAACTTCTGCAAAACAAATAAACTGTTTTGCACAATCTGGTGTTCCTGTTTGATCCTGCACTCCTCACAGTTACTTTTCAGCTGAACTCAAGCAAAACACACTCAGTGGAACTAGGAACAAACTCAAGGAATCAGCACGAGCACCATGCAGCCCAGTCTGAGCCAGAGCACTGGCTTAGCAAGATCTTTTCAAACAGGTCTACCCAAGCAATGATTATGCCAAGAGAATCACTGGATGGTAGAACCAGTTTTTCTCAGAACAGTCTGAACCATGTAAGGTAAAGAAGAATATGTATATATGATTTATGGTTTGCTGGTATACACCACTGAATGGAAAACAGCTGTGTATTCAGAAAGGCTGTGCACTTTGTAGCCTTTCTTAGGAGTTCAAATGGAAAGACCAAAGGTTCCTGTTAGAAATGGCACTATTGAAACCAGTGTGAAGTGAGAAGGTCAGCAGCACACTTAAGAGGTGAGCAAATGAAATATGTTTTGTTTTGCTGGGTGTAGACTCTCTCTAGTATTTAACCAGCACCAAGGGCCTGCCTCAATGACATAACAGGCTGGGAGCAGATCTGAGAGGCTGAAGAACACAGACTAAGAGAAGGCTGAATATATATCTTTCACATTCTCAGATTAGTTTAATTCAAAGGACAGAGACTCCAGACCTTGATTATTCTTCAGGTGCTCTCCTCTCATAGCAGGACAACTAAGTAAGCAGAATTAATCCAAGATCTGGCTATTTCCAGTACTCTGGTTTCAAAAGTAAAACATATTTCAGATGGCAACACAAGGGAAGTACAAGAAAAGATCCACAGAAAATTTCTCCTTCCACCTGAACATATCACCAAGCAATTTCTGCCAGGGAAAGGAGGGTGCACATCCCTCACAAAGCCAACCTACAAAATGGTCTTCCAATCCACTCTGATTCAACTTCCTATTCTGTTTTCCAGTGGAAAAAGTCATGTTAATTAAGGTTCAAAATTTTTTTCCTCAAAGCTTTTAAACCTGTTGCCATATCTCACTAAATTAGTAGAAATCAATACCTAAACACAGCTGGGCTCCAGCAGTTTTCCTGAAATCAAATGGTCAAGAACACAAAGAGTTCCTACAGGTTTTCTACTAGGTATAAAGCAGGCAGACACCAGGGAATCTTTATCAGGCAGCTAGTACATGAATGTCCCCCAAATGATCTGACAGAACATGTGACAAAAGTCAATCAATCATCAATATTTCTAGCAATCAAAAATTACAGGTTTCAATCCACTGAACTCTCAGAATGTAAGAACTCTTAGGAATTTCCTGGCAGAAAGACAGTTTAAAGAAAGCTTTTTTAAAATTCAAATTATTTCATATCTGGACCAGCAATGGCCACCCATAAAAAGCACTCTGCAGGGACGATGCGGTCACAAGCAGCGTCACATGCTAAGGTACTGGCATCAAGAACACAGTCATACCAAACCCTTTGTAAGAAAGAAGCACACCAAGAAATGCAGCCCAATCTCCCTACAATCAATTAACCACTTCCTTTGAAGCACTGAATATCCTGCACTTTACACGCTACAGTTACATATTGACCTGCAAGTTGTAATGCCACTTTTTTTTTGTTTTCAATTACAGTTCCAGCATTTACTGCAAGAGATCCAATTTGTCTCAGAAGTCTGGTAAAACTCACCTGCACAATAAACCTAATGCTTTTCACATCTACCTTTCTGATTAGTGCTGGATCCAAATAGGCAATTTTTTATGTACAACACAGCACCTAGCATCCATAAATACTATTAGGACTCAGCAATCTGGAGTGGGATATCTTATTTTAATAACAATGTCAGGTAACCATCATTTGCAGTGCAGTGTTTTTCACATGTATCCAAACCATACCAATTGAAATTTTAAGTGAGCAAATCACTGTGTTTCCTACTGTATTCATTTTTCACATTTTCCCCTTAGTTTCATCAATAATATGATAGACAGTATACACTTGAATTTTTAGATTTAGTTTGGCATTTCCATTCTAACATTCTGTTAATCTTTGTTCTTTTCTACAGTCTAAAAGGATTTTTTTTCTGAAGGGCATAAAGTTCGTCCCCAGACCTCCTTTGATATTTGACACCTACTCCCACCTCTACAATATCTCTCCTTTGCATTTAGACTATTGTTGGACTATTTTGGGATATTTAAGTATTCTTTCTGCTAAATATTTTAACTTTTTTCTTCAATTATGTTTGTCAGCTACTTAAAAACTCTTCATGAAACTGATACCAATTGCATCTTTTGGAATTATTCTGCCATTGAACTCAACATTTCCTAATTATTAATACTGGAATTGAGTATATAAATTAGTAGGCAGTCCTTATACTATTAACAGATTTCAGTAGACTTGGCAACTACTGGCTTTTCTGTGTAATTGGTGCCTTGTAGCAGAACCACAAAACTCAGTAAACACAAAAAATGTTATATTCCTACACTTAGCAATTAATCAAGACTTAACAAGACTTAAATCAAGAATTAAACTGTGTATCAGTGCAGAATGATGCTTTGAGGACACAAATAAGCAAAAGAGAGAAGGCATCAGACCCTTACAAATTGTTACGTGGAAG
Organism: Zonotrichia leucophrys gambelii; assembly: GCF_028769735.1. Lineage (NCBI taxonomy): Eukaryota > Metazoa > Chordata > Aves > Passeriformes > Passerellidae > Zonotrichia > Zonotrichia leucophrys. Next base: position 15,842,568 of record NC_088169.1, on the reverse strand, counting down.
TTCTAACATGCCAATGAATAACATAGGTGATGAAGACTCTCTCAGGTAACTCCTAGTTATCAACTAGGAAAACTTCCAGATCTACCCAACAACTGCAGTTATTTAAACACATGAGAACTTTCAGCATTATTTAGTCATGAAAACACTGGGTATATATAGATCTGAGCTCTTTCCCTCTGTGTTTTCAAGGGACTCTCAACTGACAAAGCCCAAGAACTGTGAGGTCCTTGGATAGAGGAAAGCTGTAACAATGCTTCTGGCTTGTTTCAAAGTAGCACAAAATGCAGCATTCCCACTGAAACACTCATAACAAACCTGTGCCACAAGGCACTGTGTGGAACCACATTTAGTAAAAACCTTTCAAACTGTGCACACTCAAAACTGCTATTCTAAGCAGCAATGAGCTACCCCAAGAAAAAATTTGTTGGTCTGCAAAAAATAGTTGAAAATAAACTAAAAGGACCTTAAGAGGTCAGCTGATCTATCTCCATGTACCAAAGCATGATCAGCTATTCCTACAATGCTGCTCACAAGACATTTATGTCTAAGCCCTTCTTAAATCTTCGGGAGTTTTCACAATCTATTCCAGTGCTTAAATAAAATATAAGGCTTTAATAGGATCTGAATTAATGACTTATGCCCTAACTTCTGAGCTGTGAAGCCACACAGATCCAAAGCACTTACCTAAATCCTGACCTGATTAAAATTTACTAGATGTAAATAGCAGAAGTGAGCCACCATCTTAGACTTCTCCAGCTGTTCTCTTATAGCACTTATCCAAAACATTTTGTATATGCTGTTAGAAATAATACATGCAAGTATTAAAAACTCCTTATTAAAAAAATATCCCACAAGCATTTTTAAATTTAAAACTTTGTTAACTTATGTTCCATGAATTCCACAGAATTTATTTTCCATTTTATTGTCTAAGGTGACTGACTTCTTCATTTGCTAAGTATTAAGAGAAACAACAGGATGTTGAAACTTGCCTCTCCATAGACAAACTGAGATAAAAGCCATTAACTTGCAAATCATTTGGGTACAAAGCCAAACTTCTTTAAGTTAGGATACTTGGGCAACTTTATGTGATTTTGTAAACCCTATCTGCTTTGCCACCTTCTTCCCATCTAGTATGACTCAAGAGTATAGTTGAACAATACAGAAAAGCAGTCCCCTTTCCTGCACTGCAATGCTTTCCTTCCCTGGCATTTCTCCAGCACCGTGCCAAGGAACATTAGAAAAGAATAGTAAAAAAGTTTGCAGCTCTCAGCAAGTGTTAGTCTCTGAATTAACTCATCTTGAAGTCAAACAAGTGCCACAACATTACTCAAGATGCTGTACATATACTGTTATAAAATCTTTGTCTTGGGCAAGCAGTCTATGTAGCTAAAACCAGCTCCAAATCATGTGTGGTCATGTGTTCACCAAAAACCCCAACCAATCAACCAAAAACCCAAGAAAATGAGAAAAAGACAGGGAAGAGAAAGGCTCAGTTCTCTACGTAAACAAGTGGATGGGTAGTAAATTATTACACTTAACACATCAATTCAGCAGACTTAGTAAAAAACGAAGCCAAAAACCCCACAGCACCCAATCTCTGTTCATGTGCTCCCAAGAGGAAGAAGAAACATACACATTATTAGAAATCCCCCACCTTAATCTATCCAACTACTGCTGCACAGCTGACAATAGAAGAAATTCCTTCTGCTTGAACACATTATCTTAAGAGTAAGTCTGGCACCTGAGAGTGTCCAAATCCTGTTACCAAGCCTGCATCAGGCAGAGGAGGCGGGGCAGCTCCCCTTCCCTACCTCCTGCAGTGCCAGCCCCCAGAAATGGCCCGTGCCCTCCTGGGCTCTGCCAGAGGACCGGATGCACTCGGGGAGGCCGTGCCAGGCCCTGCCCTGTCAGCAGGGACAGGCAGCAGGCACGGCAAGGCCCTGCACTGCACACACTGGCTTTCACAAGTCAGCTAGTTTATCACAATTCATCATAAATTCAAAGGGTGAAATCTACACTTTTTTTACACTTACTTTATAATTTACTATTTTGATACATTTCACTAAGAATAGAGAATAAGCTGTGGAACAACTTCACTATTTCCTAAAATTCAGGATTTTTGAAGTATAGTTCTCACTATGTAACAAAAGTCAACATACAGTTCTCACTATGTAACAAGAAGACAAAAGGAGAAAGAATCCCCATGAGGCTAAAAGAATTTTTTCACAAGTAAGTCTAAGTTCTTAACAGTAACTAATTTTGACAAACATGTTATGCAAGAAATAATTCAGATAATATTTACATCCTAAAACCACCACCTTCTGAATATGCACAACAAAGAGAGTTTTATTTTTCAGAGCTATGTATCATTGGATATTTAAAATCACAAAATACCATTTCTTCACATCATCTACACATAGCTAAGCATGTTTCAATAAATTAACACTTGGATTATGTTATTTAAATATTCTTTTAACATTTATTTTAATTTAAACTTAGAAACTGTTAGGAAACATACCCAGACCATAATAAAGTATTTTAAAGACATATACTCACACAAAATTGAATGGCTTCACTGAATAAATAAATAAATTAATAATAAAAATTATTTCCTCCAAAAATACTTAAGTGGAGCATTAAGCACACCACAGAGGTTTCTTGCATCAAAGCAAACATATGGTAACTCTCACTGACAGGAACAAACCAGCAGTAACTTTGTGGTCAAGGCACTAGAGTAGGTCCCAAAAAATCAGAGTTCATGTAATTCTAGAAGAGACTCAGTGAATGATGCTAGATGGGGTCACTAAGCTGTTGAACCTCATTTTCCCATCTGCTACACAGGATTTTTTTCTCCCCTCTACTTCCAGTGGGTGAGGCATTTAATCTTATTTCAGGGAATAAGGAGAGAATAAGCAGCACGGTATCACGTATGCAAGCATATAGCACAGCAACGGTGGTATCAACCACTTTGCCCAAACTTAAATGTTCCCTGAAGGGATTCTAACTTTTCCCAGTTTTACTGATTAAATTGTTCCCCTCTTGAACATCACCAAGATTGAAAAAAAAAAAACCAACTATATGAATCTACTCTGGCCTAAAAAAGTGCTTAAAAGTTTCACTATTGGAATATGGCTATGAATTACATATCTGGTGGAAAAAAGAACCCAAACAAAAAAGCCTCAAATTCAAAACAAAACATCTCCCCACAGAAAAAAACCCCACAATTCCAAACCAGTCTCTTGAGTAGGCTCTGAAAGCTGGTAGATCTGCCACCTGCCAAGATCAGTCAACACCCAAAGCTAGTATTTTTGATGTGCAGAAATAATTAAACGCCCACCTCCGTCTATGTTTCAATGTGACTTTAAGTTTAGCATTTCAAATGACAAACAACTACAGTCAGTGTGACAGACCACAACCAATTCAAAGATAACAGACACACCTTTAAATGTGTCAATCTGCTCACATCTACTTTGTGTTACAGCTGGGGCAAGAAATATTGCCTACACTACAACAAACAAAACAATAACAAGATAAGAACTGCCCATGTCCTAAGAAAAGCAACAGAACCATTCAAAGAAGTTAAACTCTACACCTTTACAAGGAAACCAAGAGCTGCAGAGAGCACACAGCAGTGCATGGAGGTACTGAATTCAACAAAGTAAAGCTTCTGCCTTCTCCTACCCCCCTAAGCTGACCACAGGACATGATTATTATGTTACAGACCAAGATTGTGTTAACTGAAAAACAAAGCAGGTAAAATGGTACCAATAAGGATATGAAAAATCTGAACACCCCTCCAACACTTTTCATGCAGATTATGAGTTTCTCAAGACAGTATTTACATACATATAAGATCTGTTATCTGTCTATCACAACAGTTTGTGGAATATAGTGTATACTACTTATTTAAATGAAAATTAAATTTCCAATTCCCATTTTTAACTCAGTACAAGAAAATATCACCCCACAAATCAGAGCAAAATTCAGACTTCAGAATGCACTATGCTGACAGCACTTCTGCATGAGAAGCGACAGCCGAGCACTGCACGTGATTTTGTCTATAATGAAGAGACAATGGATAGTCTTCAAAATCCCCACAGACCAGTCCATTTAGGTGATTCCACTTTGGCTTTAACTATTTACCTGTGTTAGCTATACCAGAAATGACTATAAATATAGCCTTTGCTCCTGTGGAAGACAAGTACAACACTGATTACATGGTACAGAATGTGAAGAGACAATCACAACCACAGGCTCAGGGCTACACGTGGCAAGACATCTGACAAATTTCAGCTTCCAGGCCAGAAATATATATTGACATAGAGAATGCCACACTGACAATCAAAATGAAATTACAAAGCAAAATTTGCATTATAGAAGTTTCTTTAAAATAACAGCATGATTGTTAAATGCTAGCATCCCTTGTCTCATGGAAAGTTCAAATAATTCTGGATACAGAATATAAAACAAAGAAATTTGGGATGGAAGATTCATATCACCTATGTAAACACCTGAACAAGTGACCATAAACTGTCAAGAGCAGTGGAAAAAAAAAAAGAACTTTCTCCACAGCCAGTCTGGAGCATCTAAATTAAAGCTCCTAATGACAGCTGTCACAAATGCTTCCCAGAACACCTAGCAAATGGCATCTCCTTATGATGGCCAGTTCTTTCAACATACTGGTGCCCAAAATTTGGCTGCCATAACTGTATTCATTCTCCTCCAGTTGATATTAATATGCATGGCTGGGAGTGCAGATCAAAGGATCAGGCTAGTTATTCAGGCATTCAAATGCAAACTCAAGCCATCAATACTTAATTTGCTCGAAAGCAGATGACTTGCAATAACAGGCATATTCTCACCATGAAAAACAAACCTATGCTTGTTATGAATCCTGAGTAGACCCTGAGTCAGTTAGAGACAGCATCATTCCACAAGCTTTAAAGGTGCTGTGATTTACAACATGAAACTGAAACTACACGTACAGACAAAATATTTCAAAAATAGTGTAACAGCTTTACATATTAAAAAAGCCATCAGAGATGCAAGGTGGAACACTGACCTATTTCCACCTGTAGAAATAGAAGTCCTGAAAATCAGAAAGCCACATTTTAACAAAAAAATAAAAATTGTCTGCTTTATTTTTTAAGAAAGAAAGACTATATTCTACTGTTCTGCACACCTAAGTTACAGCAGCTCTTTGTGGTTAAGTACACTTCTAATCTAAAGCTATTTAAAGGTATTCTAGTTCTCCTAAATTTGCTCACCCATCACAGAGTATCACCTCCTTGGTGGTACCACTGTAACTACAGGATTGCACTGGGAAACAAATGAAAAATCAAGTCAATTAAATATTCCATGAGTCGTTAAGAAAAGGAAAGTGTCTGAGCTGAGTTTTAGAGCTCAAAAATTTGTAATTCCATATGCACCTAATACAGCATTACAAGAACTGTGTCAGCAAATCTGAGAGGTTAGCAGAAATGCTTTACTGAGAGTTACAGCTAAGACATTATTAGTATCAAACTATGACTGAAATCACAATGAGTTTCAGGCAAATGTAAGAACATTTTTGCCCAAGGATACTCTTGCAGAATAGGGTCTGTAATTAGGATATTGCTATGCTACAGATAAACACAACTCATGCAAATCAAAAATCCAAGTTATGTATTTAGGTCACTTGTCTATGTATTTGAATTAAACTCATCTATTTTTACTAAAATCTTTTCTTAAATAGTCATTTCACATAAGCAATCTTTCTAAGTAACTTTTTCCTTTTGAATGTCATCTGAGGAGCTTTTGCAGGTGCAGCCCGGCCTTTTCAAAAACTGTTTATTCTAGGCTAGGGCCTTGGAGTGGAAACCTGTCAGTTCATGCTGTTTCGTGTTTTATTATTGGTCCTATACATTTTTTGATGATAAACTACTATACATGGTACACTCATGTCAATAAAAAAGTTTAATTACTTTTAAGGAAGTGATGCACTGTTTCAAAAAGTTTAGGACAGCTATTTAAAAACAAATGATGTCTGAAATATGCTAAAACAAGTATAATCATGCAAGTACACACATTGCAAATAACAATCTATTTTCCTACATATCTAGAAAATACACTATTATTGAAGTTAGACCGCATGCAAAGAGCATCAAAGACTAAAGTAACAGTTACTTTTCTCTAAATGATTAATCTGTTTTCCCCTACCACCCTCTGCCCCACCCTCAAGCATCACACTACTATTGTAGTAACTCCCAGTTTAAAAATCATCTAAGATCACTACTCCAGAAGTCAGTGAATAACTAGCACGAATTTAAAAGTAACTACAGTAGCTGGCAAGAATAAAAAAATGTATATGCCTGTCAGATCTGAACTGTAGGTTCCTCTGACTCCTTGAGATACACTGACTTTCAGCAGAAGGATGACAAGACAAAGATCAAAAGGACAAATCCTGATACTGCAGAAACTCTGCATTGGTCCCTCTATGCTCGTCTCACTAAGGAGAGAGTCCTAACCTTGCGACTAATTGTTGTGAGCTGGCCTGGGTCCACACCGCTCCACATCAGCATCACTTGAAGCAGCCTGGCTGAGCATCAGCTGGAGCCGATTCAGGTCGAAGCTGCACTGTCAAAAGCAGCTTTTTCTTTTCAGATGGAATCTGGTCACAAAGTAGCACACGCACTGTGGACTACTGGGGACTCACGGAGCAAGCACAACTGACTGTCTAGGTGCAGTGTTTACATAGATCCAAACCAAGAGTAGCAGGAAAAAATATTAAAATAGCTGAAAGCTTCTATGGCCTCGGTATCAAGTGACACTAATTTCCAGCCGCTCTCATTATTCCAGCCTAGGAAAGCTGACACGCGTCCTGCCTAACAAGGACAGGCACAACACAGCACTCGGCGCTACCTCAGCGGGAAACCCACACTGCGCGGCACCCCGGGGTTCTTCCCGGCAACGCCGCCGAGCACAAAGCTTCACCCATGCTCCGCCACCCTTCCCGTCCCTGCGGTTTCCCAAATTCTTGCGAAACTGCCGGCAACCCCATCCTGCCGAGATAAGGGGGCAGCGGCACCGGGCGGGGACCCACACGGGGAGCGGCGGCAAGGCGAGGGCACCGGGCAAGGCGAGGGCAGGCCTGGCCCTCCTGCCCACCTAGAGCCCCGCCGGCGGAGGCGGCGGGGCCGCCCCGGGAAAGGAAACTCGCCGTGACAGTAACCAGACACCGCGCTGGAACAAAAGCGCCCGAGCCGGCGGCCACCGCGGAGGCAGGTTACTCCCTCCCGGGAACGGGGCGGAAGGGGAGGGAGCGCGCCGGGAGCAGCCCGGTCCCGGGAAACACGCCCCGAGCCCGGCGCGGGCGGGGGAGTCCCGGCCGGTGCCGGCCGTGAGTCAGTGCCCCGGAGAGGAAGCGGCGTGCAGGGGCCAGCGCTCGCCGCGCTCCCCCGCCGGGCCGCTGCCGCCCGGTCCCCGCCCGCTGCCCACCCCGAAACCTCGCTAGGGGGAAACTCTGCCCATCCCCTGAGCGACGGCAGCACCGGGAGTCCCGGTCCCGTCCTCTCCTCACAACTTTCCCCGCAGCAACCCCCCCACCCGCCCCGTACCTCGGTGCTGCTCTCGGCCGTGCTCTCCACAGCCATCTTCTGCCAAGGGTCGGCCAACTGCGCCAGGGGCATCTTCTCCGCCCGGCTCCCGCAGCCTCCGCGCTCCGCGTTCCCGCTACCCGGCGGGGGCGGCCAGGCAGGCAGCGAGCGCTGCGGAGGGCGCGGGACAGCCCAGCTGGCTCCGGCGGCGGCTCCTGCGGCGACTGCTGCCCGCTGCCGCCGCCGCGGTGCGCCCGTCCCTCCCCCGCGCCCTCCCCGCTGCCGGGCGGGGCCGCGCTGCCGCCCTCCCCCGGCCCGGCTCGGCTTCCGCTCACGACATGGCGGCGGCCGGGTCCCGCCCGCGCCTGCGCCCGGCGGCCCCGACCGGCGCCGTTCCGTGCCCGTGAGGGGCCGCGCCCTCAGCGCTGCCGCCGGGGGGGCAGCGGGAACCGGGACTGCGGCCCTCCCCGGGCTGAGGGCAGTTGGAGACACGGAGAGTTTGTTTGCACAAACAAGCGCGGAGGGAGAAGTCGAGAGGCGGGTGAGACGTGGTGTTGTGCAGAATATCTTTAGGCAAAGAGGGAAAGGAATTAAGGTGTAGGAATTTGTTTTTATGGCAACACCATTTAAGCAGTGGTTGGACTGCGTGAGTAGGAGTTGCCTCGAAGCGGGAAAGTCATACTTCCTCAGGCCAAGAGACATGAAGGTAAAGCTGTCAAAAAGCCCCCCACAGGTTCTGAAAACGGCCCTTACTTTTTTATTCTCAGCTGTTAGCTGGTACGCAAACATATAAACTGAGACCCACAGCCTATGGGGTGTTGCATGGCTCTCCTAAAATGCTAAGCACTGTCATAAACACCCATCGTTTTGCAACATTAGATGCCTTGGCTGATGCTGAAGAATCCATGAAACTTGAGACCCGCAGCTGAAGGTGGGTGACCGCTGGTGTCAGACTTCTTGCTGTTGAAGCCAAACTTTCCAGACCTCTCTGAGAAGGCCTCTTAGTTTTCCACAGTCCCCACTGCCCTGACCATTTCTAGATTTTGACAGGTCACATGATTTATTCCATCCATTATAAAAGTTAACGTTCTTTAAATACTTGGAAAGCTTTTTGGAGTGGGAGAAATGGCAAGAGAGCTAGTAATTAAAAGAGAGAGAGAGTGTGTGTGTGTAGTGTGTGCATGCACACACTGTTGAGATGAACACAGGCTGCTTCTGTTTCTGCTTGGTAGCAGTTTTGATCCCCCTTCACATTCATGTAAGCATAAATACCATCTACAAAGAGGAACAAAGGAGTGGAGAGGCAGTTGCTCATAATGAACCAGTCTTCAGTTGGTCCTATAGAGACTTCCATATCTGCAGTAAAAGGTCACAGCTGAATGATCACCTGAAGCCAGGAGGAGCAGATGTGCCCTCATTTACTGCAGTTCAGTCTGGCCCTTGCATCAGTGTCTCTTGAAGGGGTGCAATTGCTTGTGCTGTCATGTGGTGAGTTATACCAGGGAACAGATCCACATCAAAACTTACCCTACCATAACCTTTTTACCTCCTGTTGTCCTCAAAAAAACCCCTCCAACCAACCAACCAACCAACCAACCAACCAACCAACCAACCCACCCACCCTATTAAAGGCTGAAAGGCTGAAGAGGAGTTGGGTTTGCTTCCTTCCAATGTGGTCAAGTTGCAGAACTCTGGTTAATGATATGAAATTTAGAACAATGCAAACATTACGATATTAAGCACAATGCAAGGAATAATTTTTCGTAGTCTGATCAACACCAGGTCACTTCAGTCTCAGACTTGCTGCTGGAATGTTGAACATAAAACTATTTTTTTACAGCAGTCATGCATTATGTGGTTGACACACAAATCAGGACTTAAAAAAATATCCCTGAGTTCATGTAAAAATTCACGATGTTAAAAAAATGTTACCTTACATCCCTCTGGAAATACAAGTTTCTGTTCCCCCACAGGGATATTTCACTTGACTTTATCAAAGCTTATGCATTTGATATGTGTGTAGCTTATCAACTGCACAGTCAGGTACATACATCTGAAATGTGCCATTAGGGAGAAGAACCTGAGAACTGAAAGGTGACAATCACAAGAAAAATACACCAAACCTCAGCTTGCATTTCACATAGTTCAACAAGTCCCTCTTTATAAGAGACTTCCTTCCTCTTACTAAAAATATCCATGAGCTCTTTTCCTTTCGTAGTTGTCTAGTCCTTTCCTGCCATGGGTACATATTCTAAATTACTTGTTTGAATTTTAAACTCTTTTTAGAAGGGGAGGGGGGTCATAGTTTGGTTATCAGTTTTTACATAGATCCTCTTTTGTCCTTCACTGTATGCATCTTACAAATCCAAAATAAAACAGGGGCAATGGCCTTGTGCACTAGCAGGTAAGACGGCTGCAAACAATAGGAATCTGAACTTTTCTGAGGCACTGAAGTACAGAGAGTAGGTAGAAGTATGCCATTTCATTGTTCAGGGGTTTCAGCATTACCACACCACACATTTAAATTTTATAAAAGAGAAAGCTGCATCAGGATTTTAGTAGGAGTTACTATGCAAGAACAGACTTCAGGGCAAGAAAATCATCTGGAAAGTGTCTCCACGGGGAAGACAAACATATCAGTTAATCTCTGGGAGATGCAGGGGATTCTGACTTTCAAATCCTGCTAAGCTCAGAGTTGGATCATCCTCCCAGCAAGAGGTAAGATGCTGAAGATATTTTGCCTCAAGACAGTGGCTCCTGTTTTTCATTCCTTTTGTCTCAGGCCAAAGTAAGGCAGTGCCTTCACCTGTGGCAGCAGACCTCTCCCTTTACCCTCTTTCCCTCTGGGCACAGCTTGACTGCAGTCCCTGCTAATAACTGTGTGTCACCAGGCTGGGCTGTGGGCGTTGGTGTCACCTTTGCATAAGTGCTTGCAATTGTGCTGCATCCCCACGGATGTTTTATACGCATTGCAACCGAAAATTTGATCACGTTTGTTAGAAAAGGGTAGCATATGGCACTGAAATGACAGTGCTGTATAAAATCCCATTAACTTGTCATATGAATTAGAAGGGCTTCACATGCTGCACCATTTTTTTTCCTCTTGTTTCTAACATGTCACTAAAATGTCACTCGATTGCAAGGGAGACATCAGCTTAATAGTACTTACCTGTCTTTTCCTGCAGGCAGCCTCTTTATATATATGTGACAGAAATTAGGGAAGCTTGCTTATGGATGGTTGTATCTAATGCTTTGCTTAGCTTTGAAGTAGTACCTACTTACTCTTTGCAATTAGTGCAGAATTATTTGCAGAATTAGTAAATCACCATAGTCATGCCCCCCCAAAATAATAAGTATAAACCAAAATTATTTTACTAATATTACTATCAAAATAATATTTGGGAACTTGAACTTGCATTTTTAAAATACACATAAAAGTGGGGAGAAAATGAAAGGAAACTATGGCAACAAACCCCACAATCTGAGACTCATCTAGAAGGTCTAGTAGTGCATTAGGTGGGAATTATGATGCAGTATCTTCTGAATAGAATATGAAACAGTAAATACAGTGCAAAAGTGTGAAATTAGTTTCAAGTATCATGACCACAGCAGTGAGGTGTATAATTTGAATTTAATGCACAGGAAAATATACAGAAGGTACTATCTGAATTTATATGGGAAAAGACCTCCAAGGAGTTAAAAATAATCAACACTGTTTATTTGTATAGCTAATAGACAAAGACAGTCTCTTAAGACACCTGGATTCAATTCCTAGCAGAACACAAAGGACAATTGTGTAATTTAGTCAGTCACTTTATATAGATGAGATTCAACTAAGAAGACTTAGTCTATCTTCATGATCTTTTCAAAAGTGTAAGGAGGCCTTGATTGAAGAAGTGTAAATACATTCTGCCAAAATAAACTAAGGAAACCTTAGTGCTAGTTAGAATCGGCTCTGTGCTTTTGGTGCAGATATAAAGAACATCTCCTTAACCTCATGGGGATATTGGAAGGATGGTTTCAGTGATGTTTGGGAAGCTGACAAAGACCAGGGCAAGAGAGACAAAGTGCTGCAAGAAGTTTCCAGGTGGTGTGAGTTGTCAGAGCAGAGACACCAGAAGGATTTGCTGTATGAATCAGAGTTACAATCAATAACTAAAAAGGGAAGAACTGAAATGAATGTCTATTGTGTATTAGGATTTAACCTGACCTTTCAAACAACATCTGCTGAAGGGTGCTTTCACCATTACAGGCCCCTGGATGATGGAATCATACAGGAATGCAAACATTTCCTGCATTTTCCTCTGGCAGGCTCTTCTTTGAAGTTCTAATCCTGCAAGTGTAGTAAATGTGATAATGACAATAAGAATGCTTCTAAATCCTATATTATGTTGGAGATACAATGTCTGACTCACTGCTTAAAACTAAAGCTTTTCTGGATGTAAGTATGTTTACATAAAATTGCACTGAAAGGGTAAAACCTAATGCATCAGGCTCGATGGAATTACTTATCCGAGTTTTATCTGTGGTCACTATGCTAGCAGGAAATAATTGTGCCTGTGGTTTCTACATCCTGAGTGGAAATCTGGAATTCAATAAAATATGGTCTCATTACAGCATACCTGTCTCCAACATATGTTCTCATTTTAGTGTTTCTGTACATACAGATAGCTCAGATTTATTGTCTGAATGACAAAATTTATCCCGTTCACCACAGAGTATAAGAAACCTCTTGCTGAGCTTTGAGATCTTACATGGAGACCTGCTGTCAAATATGGAATGTAAGTTGTCACCCCTTTGCACTGGAACATTGAGAAGCAGATTAGAATTTCAGATTGGGTTATTCTGAGACAAAAAGGAAATAGTGGAGTTGGAACAAGCATCAGTTTTCAAGGGTCAGGGTTCTCTTGTGTTCAATGCAACACAAGATAGCTATTTACAAAAAAAAAGCAACGAAAACCAAACCAACCAACAAAAAAACCCAAAACAAAATCAGTGGTGATAGAGATAGAATATGATGTTATATTATACAATATAGCAATAAAAAACTCATCAGCTTCACAAATCATTGCTATAAAACACACTGTTTAGATGAGGCACAGCATTATTTATGCACCCTACCCCCCACAGATCTAGGACTTTAAGGGTCACAGACCCTTTTATTATTCTTATCAAAGTAAAGAGCCTACTGACAAGCAAAGCCTATTTTATCTCACTTTTTTGCTATTTAACCTTACTACCTAAATTTCCTGATCTTATGCCCTCACAATTAAATAGTGCCTCAGTCTCTTTGAAAGCTGGTTACCAATTCTACTCTAACAATCTTACTCTTCACTTCCTTTTATAGATTATCCAGCATCTCTTAGCCAAGAATCCCTTTTAAATCTAGAAAGATTCACTTTCTCTTTACTGACCCTTAATTATACTGAACAGGATTCTCCAGACTGAGCTAACAGCTGTCCTTTATCCTGCCTGACAACACCTGATGCTCATTCCCAGTAGTCTGGGGATATTTCCAAGATACGTGCTGTTGAAGTGATCATACCTAAAAATAGAGTTTGTTACCTCTACTGGTTTGAAAGATCCATGGATTCTCTCAAGACAGTTCACTTGCTTTTCCATTGTCCTCTCACCTTTGTGCTTTGCCTTTTGCCCTGTGGAGAACAAAGCAGTGTCAGAGGGGGCCCAGATTTGTGATCATGTCCAAAATGTTATCCAGTGATCAATAAACCTGTTACATCATAGATGTAAATCAGTAAGGATCATAATTTTGTACATTGTACAAGAGCCCGTGTAGAGGTAATATTTTCCTCAGCTCCCTGTATGAGCCCTGGGCCTATCTGTGATTCAGTGAAATCATGGATTCACACTCCTATGTGCTGTTGATACATCAAAAAGGAACTTCACTGATGACTGCCTTACCCTGAAGTGTTTTTTAGCCTTACCCTGAAGTGTTTTACTCACTATTGTCTGGCAGCTATCAAACTCCAGACTATACTGACTCCCTTCCTTGTGTCCTACAAGTGATTTTACTGATGAAAAGGTGCTTACTCTAAGTACAGATACTTTACATCCCCAGCAATCATTTCAGCACATTGCCATGACACAGTTCCACAGTGAGTGCATGTGTCTGTCTCCTAAAGTCACTGCTTACTGAAGGGAAGTGATGGAAGACAGCTTTGGAAGCATTATATGGAAGCAATGAAGAGAAATAAGTTAGATGAAACAACCCTGTTCCCCCCGTAAGTACCTCACTCTGCCCTGGCTGTGTTGACCCACTTTGTCCTGTTTGATGGAGCAAACACACACTCAAAGCCTTGGTCCAGAGTCCCAAACTTGCCAAAAGGAGTAGTAGGATGAGGAGGCAGCAACATTTATCCTGTGCTGCAGAGCAGTTGAAGACTGTGTTAAGATGTGGTTCTTTACTTAGAGCTTTAGTGTTGCAAAATGGTATATATGTGACAGGTGAGTCAGAAGCTGTGAACTCTGATACCTGATGAATGTTCTGGGCCTAAGTGGTATGGACTTGACCTACTAGGATGGATCATGATATGAACAGACTAGTGGGGAAGAAGGTAAGGGAGTAGAATTCTATTTTTAGGCTGATGGGGATTCTGAAGTTTATAAAGAATTTTCATTCTCAGAAGGAGGTGAAGTTTTTTGTTCCAAAGTAGATGTAGATTGTTATGGGAACTAAGCTGATTAAGAAGGAGGTTTTGACTGTGTTTGTGGTTGTGTTGGGGGTGTTCTTGAGGTTGTTGGATAGAAGTGGAAATAGGATGAGGGTGAGTGGTATGGACTTGATCTACTATGAGATGGGCAAAATACTGGAGGAAGGGAGATTGTGAAAGATTTTTGGCTTGTTGGTCATTCTTTATTAAGTGCCAAGGAAGGTAATGTAGGATGTAGGATAAAATGGAGAAGGAATGTTGAGAATAGAAATGGCTTTTTAAACAGGGAAAAGAGCAGAACAGTTTTAAAGGAGCTTATAAGTTTATAAGTAGTGGTTGTGTCTTGGATGTGAATAGCCAGTTAAATATATACTTCAGTATATATTTAGTGAATCACAGAAAATGGTACAGGCTGTTGTGTTCATAGTGAAAAGCCAGAGAGATGCTCTAAACATTTGTAGAAATCTGTCAGTATTTTCTTTTTAAAGTCACTTGATACAAGATTAATGAAACAACAACCATTCACTGTCTCATTAAATCTGTTACAGCTGGATACAATTTTCAATGGCTTGGCTTAATGCTTGCAGTAAGAAGTAAATTTTCAGCTCATGAGTGGACGTACAAGTTAATAGAGTTTTTGGTATTACGTCACCACAGACAGTAGAAGGGATTAAATGAGTTGTCAGGATTATATTCTTCCTCTACTGATTCACTTTCAGCAAACGGAAACTTTGTCTGACTTCAAAGAAGCTATTTTAAAAATCACAATTTTCAGGTGGGAATGACGTTATTTTGCCTGCTTCATCAGAATGAATGCTCCTCTGCTGTGCACAAATGCACTGCTTGCCCTAGTTGAACAAAAGCTACGATGGGGGCTTTGATCAGTGTTGACAGTGTTCTTGCAGTATTTCAGTGCTTCATTACTTTTTGCTTTCTAGAACCCCTGCTAATGACGTTGGTTAAGAGAGAGTGTAAATTGCAATAAGATGGCCATCTCCAGAGAGTGCTGAATTGGTCTGTTGTGAGGCTTCCTTAATTATTAATTTCGTTACTACAGATTTTTTAGGGTTTAGTAGTTTCTCAGGACAAAGAGATTTCTTATTAGCTCCTTAAAGCACCACTCATCTGTATGACAAAATTTGTAGCACACTTTAGTCAACAGAATACCTGGTACATTCACAACATATCATGCCATGAATGTTCTTGTCTGAAGTGTGACGTTTGCATTGGGTTTATTTTTTCCTTGGACACAAGCAGGAAATCTGTCGCTAATTTCCTTCCGGCCAGTTTTGAGTGCCTTTTCTCAGTCCTCTTAGTCCTCTGTACATTTCTTCTTCTTAATTTCAGCTTCTGAAGAGAGGCCTTGTTTTCTTAGCTTCATTCTCATGTTTCTTTCAAGGTTTTCATAATCCTTCTCACGCAGCTTAAATCTGGCACTTGGCAGAAGATTGCCTGCTCTCATTGCATTATATTAAGTAGATCTGAGGTGCCCACCCACCTCATGTACATCTATTTCCTCACTTACTATGTCTCCTCTTTCTGCCCTGTCATCATTATTTTTTAATTATCTGTATATTTTATGTGGTGCATCCAAAAATTTTCTTCCCCTTCTCTCAATAATTTCCTACTTGCTGCACAAGAAGCCAACCTCTCTAATCCTCCTTGTCAAGTCATCAGCTTCTCACTAAATCATGTACCTTCAGGACCTGTGTATTGGCTATTCAGCATTTCCTTCCTGTCTGTTGCCAGTGCCAGGAGTTGCAGTCCTGTTGCTGCAATGTTCTCATCACCTCACATCTCATCACTCACCAGCACAGCCAGGCTGCTCCCATCTCCCTTGACACTTCCACACTTTCACTTCTTTCTGCTTCTTACTCAGGTTCAGCCTCATAGCTTGGCAGAGCTCTGCCTTGGCTTATTTCTTCCTTTCCTCCTTTGTCTTGTTCATGGGCCTGTATACTCATGCATCTTCTTTTCTGCTGCTTCTCAGCCTCATGCATTTTTTATGTCACTCTGTGCTTCAGGCTTCTCATGTAGAAAGGTATGCTTTTCCCCAAATCCCCTCGAGTCTCCCTGGATCCACCTTAATAGTGCCTCTCAGCCACTGTCCCAGAAAGTCTTTTTTTTCCAGGTTAGAAAACTCTTCAAAGCACAGTTTTTGTACTGTCAAAAAGCAGAAGCTTTCTCACCTGCACTTTAAAAAAAAGCAATGCAGTTGAGAGAAAGTGGTATTTTTGCAGATGTAGAGCCACATTCTATACTGCCCACAGGGCCAACACGTTGGGCATCTGAAGACTGACAAATTTCATAAAAGGTCACTTTTGAACATTTTGGGAAATGGTTTAGACTCTTCTCTGCTTTATTTAGATGCAATTCTAAAGTATTTGGAGGTCTTGTTTCCACTTCATACAAGGATAAAATTGCTGTAAATCTTATGTTTTGGTGCTTCCTAGAGAAAGAAAGAAAAAGTCATATGGTTACAAGCTTTTGAAAAATGCATGTATACTTTTAAACACAGAATGACAAAAGCAAAAATACCTAACTTGAGGGAGGGGGTGCAAAGCAAATGTATTAGGAGTAGGCATGAGTAAAAAGTTAAGTTTCCCTTTCTCACTTTTGTGTTTCTCCTTTACGGGTGCTGTAGACACTGAAAATAACTCTGCTCTCAGTGATGTCATCACCATTAGAGGCATGCTGTCAGCTTAATTTGTTATCTGACTTCAACAAAGGAAATAGAATCTGACTGCTGACTCACTTGTTAGGTCTGAAGCAAGTAGTTATGCTTATTTCATCTATTTTGGCCATGAGTTTGGTTCTTTAAATATCCACCTTCTTTGTAGCAGATACAGGCACTCCTATTCATGAAGGAAAATGTAAATGAAGACTGAAATAATTTTGCACTTTGTTATCATACAGCAGATGTTGTTGAAAGCAGGAATATATATGATTTTTTCAGAGTTGTCCTCCTGATGAGTTTTCTCCTTCCATACCAGGCCACAGTGTTATCTAGTTGTTGGTTGTCTGGGATGGTTGGATTGGTACCTTCACCTCAGCTGACTCAGTGCCAGTGGTGTCAGCAAGCGATGCTTTGGCTGCAGATCCACTGCTCAGATGCTTTTATTTTTCCTTCCTGGTCTGCTCCAAAATACCTGCAAGCTAAAGTGAAAATGTCTTGTGGAATATGAGTGTGCAAATGGACCCTCTTTTGTCAGTTTTATTATCTTTTTTTTTCCCATGTAGCTGCAAGGTTCAGCAGAATTGCTCCTGCTCACAAAGAATATTTTGATTTCTACATGACATATTTTATGCACATTATAGGGGAAAAAAAAGGTTGCAGTTTAGTTTGGATGAACATAATAGCAGCAAATGGAGGATTTTCCTGACAGCATACTTTTCTTGGCTCTCCTTCTATATGTAAGGATCCAGGGGTCAGATCCTTTGCTGGCAGATGATGAAAGGGGCTCCAGCTTTTCTGACCACTTTGCATTTTCAGGGATGCCTCTGACTTGCCTAAGCAGAATGGAGTTGTGTCCATAATCAAAAGATAAGGTATATTTGAATGCAATGAATGGCTGTATATATTCAGAGCAAGGAAGAACACACACATGAAATAAGAATAGGCAAAAATATAGAGATTGTTTCATTTATGTGTTTTTCCTCAGTATGTTTAAGTTGCCTTACTTTCACTTTATTTTTCTGTAAGCCTTAGAAGTTATTTCCTTTTAGATCTCATCTAATTTTCTGCCTTTAGCTTGTTTGTTTTTAGTTTCTCCTTTTAAAGTTTAGGTTGGAAGGTGCTCCTTGCTGTTTTTTCACCCTTTTGTTAGGATGCAGAAGAAAAACATGCTGGCATATTTCTAAATTCTCACAGACTCAATGAATCATTTTTCAGTTTGTCACACTTTTAATCATGTATGTGCATTTCTGTGGGAAAAAAAAATCAAGGAATTCTAGAAACTGGTGTCACAACAACACTAACAATACTTAAAGAATCTCAGAATTAGAGAATCACAGAATGGTTGGAGTTGGAAGGGACCACAGTGGGGTCATCTGGTCCAACCCTCTTCTAAGGCAGCATCACCCAAATCTGGCTGCACAGGATTGTCCCAGGCAGGTTTCAAATATCACCAGAGAAGGAGATATTGCAGTGCTTTGTCACCCTTCAAGTAGAAGTCAAGGTACACAACATCCACTGCTCTTCCCTCATCTTCCTGGCCGTTTGTGCCATACAAGGATGTCAGATTGGTCAAGCATGTTTTCCTCTTGATTAATTCACTTTTATAAAAGTTTACCTCTAGACATTAATGTCAGTTGTAGAATGTACTTTCTTTTAAAAAACCTGAAAACTAATGTCAACATTTAATTCAAATATGAGGTCCATGGAAAGGCAATCTCTTCCCGCTGAGAATATTTTGTGATTCTCTGATTCTGTAATATCCTAACACAGTAAAACAATGAATAGAATTATTTTCCTGTTGAAACTATAAGCATAATTCAAATAAATACCTACAGGAGCAAAAATCAATCTGGCTGTTAAACTTTTATTTTTAAATGGGACAGTTCATTTGGTCATAGAGGATTGCTGCATAGCATCCTTCAAATTAGGAGTTTTCAAAACAGCTTTCTGGTATAGCACCATGCTTTTCAAAGACATGTGAAGAACTTAAATTTACAGAACCAAAATTTCCATGCTGTGTCATAGACTTAATCTTATCGATCCCACAGTAGCATCTGCAAAGTTCATGCTTAATCTTGCTTTTAACTCTCTGTACAGTTTGATGAATTCTTCACATAAGCTGCTCTGCATCCTATAAAAGAGCTTATACTCACAGCTTTCAAAAGGCAAGGACCAATCAAATCTCATGGAAGTTTTGTTTTACAAAGAACTGAGTAAACTTTAGATAGAAACATCAGGTTCTGGCCCAGAGAAAGCTCAAGTAAATAATTTTTTATTGTTACTACTGTCAATTATTGACCTTGTTAAACAAACTGAAGGAGATTTCAGCTAAGGAAACAATATCTGGAAAATGAAAAATTTTAGAAATAATAAGTAAACAGCAGTGAAAAATTGGGAATTCAGACTTCCTGATTGATATGTGGTTTTTAAAGTGTTGAAAACCATTATCATTAGTACTTTGTCTGCCATAATATTATTCTTTTATGTATTTCGTGATGTTTACAAAAATTGAAATAACTGGATTGAATGTCATGCCTTCATAGGGGTGTGTTCAAACTGAGAGTCTAAAGGCTGAGGGAACATAAAGGACACCAAAGCCATTTCTATGTTTCATTATGTGCATATGAAATACAATACAATAGAAATGAAGAAACTATAGAAGGAAAATTCTTATTGCCTTATGCAGTGTGTAATTTTGCCATAGAAAGCAGAGTAAAACCCAAGTTTTCTAAAGTAATGTCTCAGATCAGACCCTGAGATTAGCTAAGTATTTGTTCCATCCATCCATCCATCCATCCATCCATCCATCCATCCATCCATCCATCCATCCATCCATCCATCCATCCATCCATCCCAGCACATCTACCCATTTGTCCTGCTTTTTCTCTCTCACAGGTTAACCATTTGTAACAGCAATGTTCAAAACAGCTGCTCTGTATGCTTTATACTTGTCAGCAAAGCAAAAGAAATACAAAACCCAACACAAGTTCAGCAAAAGGTAGTTCAGCTTGACTTTTTAGTTAGAGGAGGAAGCTAATACTGGTGTTAATTACACGCCTTTAAAAATGCAAATCTTCATTACAGCTATTGTTGCCAATTCAAAGTCATTTAGATTTACTGTCTGTCACAATTCCTATCTGCAACTGCCTCCATACAAAAGACTGCAATCAAGAACTTGCCAAAATTAAATAGATGAGTGCATTGACATGCTTATTATAGCATTTATGATGCATTAAGTGCCAGGTGGATCCATGGACTATGAGAGAATTAAAAATACAGAGCAATCCCAGTTTTATGGATTTGTATTGCTTTGTGAAATGTATCTGAGGCTCTGTTTTTCTGAGGCATTGAGGTCACATACTTTCAAAAAAAACTTCTCTAGGGTGGAGGAGCAGGGTTTATTAAGGTTGAGAAATGTTGGTTCTTCTAGCACATTTTTATGGTAAGGCAACTGAACTTCACTGTCTGAAAATGGTAAAGTAGAATGTGGGCATTATCATTGGCAATTTTGTAATATTGAGACATGTTAACTTCTAACAGTCTTTAAATCAACACAATAGAAAGATGGTACACATGTAGCTTACCTGTAGTTTTATATTGTGTCAGTGGCTGAAGATGAACCTGAAAATGTGAGGAAAAGTGTCAGTCACTTGAAATCAAGCTCAGTGTTGTATCTGGAGGAGGCTTTCTGCACTCAGGCAGTAATTTCTCAAGTGGATTTTTGTTGTAGCCTCTTCCAAGCTTTTCAAGCCCCTGGACATCCACTGGCAAGGCTGATGTCTCAAGCTGTTACACACAGACCTTACCACCCTGAATTCATTTTCACCAGGGCAATGCAGATGTGAGAAAGAGAGACCGTATCTGACAGAGTCCTCTTCTCTTGCACAAAGTCAGTGTTGTACAAGCAGATTATCCAGACACTATAAGGACTTGCTGGGAAATCTTTAGTGTAGTTTCACACAGCTCTGCCTTGATTTTGAACGCTTCTTGTCCAGAATGCAAGAGTTGCTTCTCCTTTCTCCTCTCAGCCATGTGTCAGATGCCACGACAGGAGATGCCCATCTGCCTTCCAGCCCACCATGTCTTAGAGATAGCCTTGGGTGTCTGGACAGGCTTCCCAGCAGCCTCAAAGCTGACAGATGCACGAGGGGTCCAGCTGCATCAGTGAGAGCTGACCCTCACTGAGAGGAGCAGATTGGTGGCTGCATCTGAACAGGTCAGCCATATGCTGATCAGCCTTCACTCCTTAGACTGAAATGCCAAAAAACAACACAACCTCAAAACCAAAGAAATTGAAAAAGGGTTCCTAGTGTTTCCAAGTGCCAGAATATTTGCAGTGATAAGAATGGGGCAGGGGATTGTGGTCAGGGCAAAGGATGGGAGTGGGCCTCAGAGCAAAACTTGGAGCGACAGCTAAGCAAACCACAGCAACCAGGAGTTGCTCAGATAAGCAGGTTCAGAGAAAGTCCTGCTTCCCTGGCCTTGGAATGGACAGACAGACCTAGTCCTACCTTACTGACCTGCCTATCAAATCAGACATGTCTGCTGAGCTCCTGGGTTTTTCATACATGAAAAAGAGTCAATTAATTTCTAACCATGATTTTCTTTTAGACAGCAACATCTTTTACAGAGATAGTGTGGGCTTGTCCCATGTTCTGGCTTCACCCATTTCAAAAAATGAGAAATGAGCTGGCAAGTGTAGTCAAAGGCTGTTTCCTCAAACACTGCTCTGGTCCTGATTGGCCTTCCCATGCTATACTCAGTAATCATTTGAGCAATTATTCTGGAAAAATGGCCCGTGCTCAGATCATAAATAAATGACAATAAGCATTTTTGTCTTTAATATTTCTCAGTGAGAAAGGCCATGGTAGGGAGTTTCAGTTGTTTCTTTAATATCTAGGAGAAAATGCTTTCCTCAGGAGCTCCCCTTACCCCTCCTGCAGCCATGGCTGGGGCTGTCCCATAGTCTGTGCTCTCTCTGGTCCACCAAACTTTAAAGCTGTCTCAGGTCTTGGTCTGTCTACACAACTGTTCCAGGAAGATGAGCTGTAGTCCAGTCCTTATCTTCTTGCTAATATCCCTTCCAAGCTCTGTTGCTGTCTTCCAGTTCATTCTACTCAATCCCATCAGGTTTCTGTGAAAACACATCTTATGTATCTCTTTGGTGTTGGGTAATTCATGGCTGAGGGTTTCAGTATTTACACAGAGTGTGTGAAAACTGATTGTCATTGTGGGAGCTTTGGTTTTTACATGTTTGGGTTGGCCAGGGATGGTGTAAGCTCAGAGACAACTGGGAAGGTGATGGAGGAAATGGGACTTATAGAGCCAGCATGTGACAAAATGGCCCCAATGTATTAGGCAAGGGCTGAATATTTACATGGGAGTATGGCCCATGTGTCCCAGACTCTGTGTGACCTTTGGGTGGAGACATCAAGTTAGTAATAGAAATCTATTGGAGATAGATGGAATGAATCACAGTGGGACATACCTATCTAAATTGCCTTTGACAGATACTTTAAAGCTCATGAGCCTGACCACTAACTTTCAAATTGCTGAAATTGTATGAATGAAACTATTCCTGCAGAAATACCTTAGAGAAAGAGTTGTGAGAATGCCAGGTGGGAATAACAGAGAGGATAAGTGCTATGGGCTGTATTAACTGATCAGAATCAGACTATGAGCTACTAATGAGAAGCTGCCTTGAAGCACAGTGTTGGATTTGTCAATTGAAGTAATTGTAAGGAAAAAAGAGACATATTCATACAGGTGTAAGTGACTCTGCCAAAACCTTATCTGGAGTATTGTGTGCACTTCTGAGCATCAATGACTGAGGGAGAGGGAATTCAGACTGGAACAGGTGCAGAGAATTGGTTACACTTATGGGAAGTGTTTTGAACTAGAGAGCTTGCTCAGCTTAGAAAAGCAAAAGCTGAAAGAGGACCTGGCTGCTCTCTGTGAATGCTGAACAGGTAAAACACCTGGAAGGGAAAGAGCCACTTGTGCTCAAGAACAAAATTGGTACAGGAACTAATGAGTATAAATTGTCTGTGAACAAAACTGAATTGAAAGCTGGGATGGTTTATAACTAGCAGAGTAATAAGGTTTTGGTTGCTTTGAAAGTACAGTGGAAATAAGGGATGACAGAATCTACATAGTTTTAAACTAGAACTTGGTCAGTTTATAGAAAGGATGATTCAGGTTGTTTGCCAGTAATACTAGATAGGTAGAACTTGTTGCACTGAGAAATCCCACCCAGTCCATTGCTACTGGGTCAGTCTCTAACCTTTATACTTGGGCAGATATAGCAAGTGCCCATAACAGAAAAACATAAAGCTAAACTGAAATTGAAATATGAGTGGCTTTCTGTGGAAGGGCAAGTGATTATTTAGGACATAATGTGGTCCTGTAGATACTAGAATCAAGTTCCTGCTGGTAGCATTCAGGTACTTAGTCGTGAGTGCCAACATGCAAACCTGATTAGATAAAGACAAATAGGGTAAGATAGGGGAATAAGAAATAATGCTTTGTGAACAGAGATTACATTACTGAGGTGGCCTAGCAAACACTATTAACCTAGAACCTTGAAAGCAAAGGAATATGACATTAAGGAAAAAATACTTTTTTTTCTACATGGTCCTTAAAACTCAAAATACTCAAGGACTGCAGAGTTTCACTCTTCTGCAACAAAGGCAACAAAGAACTATACAACTTCTGAGCTCTGAAAGAAAACCTTAGTGGTGGCTGATACATATGACTGGAATAAGAAATATTGGGCTAGATAGGCCAAATTGTCTGTTCCTAAATTTCTGTTCTAATTGTCTATTCCTTAATTTATTCCTGAGAATTATTGGCATTTCTATCCATCTTCAGTGTGTTCTTCATACCCTGGAATAAGGATCTCATTTTAGGATCCCTGATGCTAAAATTAGAGTTTCTGGTAATGACAATCTGCAGTGTGAACCTCAAGGATCAAAAAGAATGGCCAAAGAAGAATATAGATGACAACAATTAAACCAACACTCTGCACCTTTATTTTTTGGCCCTGCAGACTAAAACTTGCTTAAAACACATGTACCATGCTCAGCAGCTCTGACAGAGCTGTTATCTTCTTCTCCTGTAGAAAAAGAAGTCTTAAAATCTTTCAGATGAGAAAAGTCTGAAAGGTAACCTCTTTTTCATCATGTTTACATTTTTGGACCTAAATTTCAACACTGAAGATTCCAGATGCTATAAAAACATTGAAGTGCAACATGGTATTAAGGTCATGTCTCACTGGTGCAGACTGTACTGGTTTAGCCACTCAGCCTGGCAAACTGCTGCTAGTGCCAAACCAATATATCTTTTTTCCCCCCTATAATTATACCATTTTTATCCCTGAGTGAGATTTTTTAGACAAGCTATTGTTGTTGGGGATATAAGACTCCATTTACCACTAATCTGCAAACTTTTCCCTTGCCCCCACGATGCATTCAAATGTATGTTTGTTTTTACAAAACAATGGTTTCATAATCACATATTGAGCAAAGTATAGCTGTGCTTAATAAAGTGGTGAAGTACAGACATGGTCATTTTCTTAATTAACTCTAAAAAAAATCTCTGTACAATACTATTTTGTTTTTTCAACTGTCAGAATCCCCTTCTAAGACTCACATGCTGTATCAAAATTTAAAAACCAGTCTTTGACTGGAGCATGGTAAGACCTGTGGTTGTTATGGCAGAAAATAATTAAAAATGAAAACAAACTGGTGTCGCAGACATTTCTTCATAGAAATCCTTTCTTTGGGATTTGTCCATCTTCTGGGAAGCAGAGCCCCAGAAAAAGAATGTAAACAAATTGTTATCGGCTGTTGTGAAATGTGGCAGGTGATCCTGTGATTGGCTCATCTTGCATGTTTCCAACTAAGGGCCAATCACAAGAGCAGCTCAGGGGAGATTCCCTGAACACAGAACTTTGTTATTCATTCCTTCTATTCTATTCTTAGCTTAGCAGCTCTCTGCAAGCTCTCTCTTTATTCTTGTTAGTACAGTTATAATGTATTATATATTATATATCAATAAATCTGGCCTTCTGATCAAGAAACAAGATTCTCGTCCTTCTCTCACCTCAGTGACTGCCTCAAGTTGCTGTAATAAACTGGAAAGCTATATTTCATTTGAAACAGTTACATCAGTGATTGATAAGCAGTAATTTGAGCTGATATTCCTGTTATTTGCAGAAAGGAGTTCAAAGTCCAGATTTTAAAAGAAATACCATTTTCATTGTATTAAGTATCACTGTAATTGAAAGTAAAGCTGTCACATCTAAAAATAGAGGACCAGCTCACCTCTTCAAGGCAATTATTATGGAACATTCTTATGAAATTTAATAGTGTCTGTGGCTGGCAATACATGGCTGTACAGACAGACAGCGCTCACCTGTGGCAGGAAGGTGCTCACTCCTTAGGAGCAGGCACAAGCTCCAAACCAGCAGCCCCATCCTGCTGGCAGGCTCTCCTCCTCGGGATGATGGTTTGACTGAACCCCAGTGATTGACACAACCTGCTCCCCACAAGCAGGAAAGAGCTCTGGTCACACAGGGCAGCCCAGGATGCAGCAACACAAGATGCTGGAGGTTGGTGAGCAGAGGACCCTGGTCTTTGGGGAAGCAAACAGGGAACGGTTCAAGGTTTATCTGGTATGATCCATTATGGAGCTGCTGTGAAGGGGAGGAGTGCCCAGGAAAGCTGGCTGTTTTCTGAAGGTAACTTACTGAGAACTCAGGAATAAATCCTACCATGGGGTAAGACTGAATTTCTGGAGAAGATCTGCATGGCTAGGTGGGGAACTTCTTATTGAAGTAGCTCACAAAAAGGAAGTAGAGAAGATGTAGAAAGAAGGACAGGCAGTATAGATGGAGCAGTGTTAGAAACTTAGTGTCAAAATTAGGAAGGCCATAGCCCGGCTGGAACTGAAACTACTGAGGAGCACAGACTCTAGAAATGTTGGTTTCAAAGTAAATTCAGGACCCAGAGATGGATGGAGAATAAGCACTAGTTAAAATGGAGCAAAAATGGCTTAAGAATTCAATGACATTTTTCCCTCAGTATTCACAAGGAAAAGCTGATTTGGAACTGGCATGATGTGGGATGGAGGACAGCCCTTCCTCAATGGGGAGAGATAAAACAAGTTAGAGACTTGAACGAAGCTGGTTGTACTCAATACTGGGGATAGGGCTAGGAAGGATTTATCTGAAGGTGCTGGAGAAGCTGGCGTGTATAATTGTGAGATCAGTATATGGACAAAACATTTTTGAAATAATTTTTTTTTAAGAGCAAAGCTGCTGTGAAAAAGAAAATGGAACAGGCATGTGAACAATTTTAGATGTAGCTGAGCTATGTCAGCTGCACTGGTTATTATAATGAAAGAAATTCCCACAACTGAGTGGGCCATGGGATTTGATTTTTATATCTCTTGTCCTACTTTTATGTTTATAAGACATTACATATAGCAGCTTTCATTAAGACCTGGGATTTGGTGTTTAATATTTCTGAAACAAAAATGAAAGATTTGCTGAATTTATCACTGAGGGGAGAGGGAAAAATCCAACACCAGGTGAAATGGTACTTTTAGAAGCTGGACTTGATATGAGCTTTCACAGCTGGCCTAGGTGAGATAAGCTGGTACCCTGGTGAAATACTCATTTGCCATCTGGGGAGGAAATGAAGTGAGGAAGTGAGCTCTTACAGCCACTGGGCCAAGTCCCAGAGTTTCTGCTTAGATTTAGCTCAGCCAAATGCCAAATCCAACTCATGTGGATTCCTCTTCAGAACTTAGATATTCACAAGGACTGCGAGTCATTATCAAACTGATCCCTCCTCCTCAAAAAAATAAAAGTAAAATAATAGAAATAATAACAGAACATCCAGTCTGTGAGTTGTCAGTTGTGAATCTTGATTTCCAGTCTGGCATCTGATCTGCTTAAGGCTCCTGTCAGACTCATCCTGACTCATCCTCCTGTGTGTTCTGTAGTACCCAGCTATCAACAGTGCTATCCATGCTTCCCAAGGACTGCCTTTCCCAGAGGGGTTGCAGCCTGGCAAAATGGGGGGGGAGTAACAACCCCCCTCACATTGCCACCTTTCTCCTAGAGGGATGACTAATCTGGGTGTCTTTTTTCTGCTATTTCCCCAGAAGGCATAGAAATAAAACCTTTTGGAGATCAGGAGCTCTCTCAAGTTAAAGTACATTAAGCCAGAGAGTTCAAAAGTGAAGGTGAGCATAAAGACAATGTGGTCAGATAATCCCTGTGTCCTTCAGAAACCAATATAAATGTATAGTGAATCTAAGAAGGAAGAGAAAAAAGGAAGCTGAAGCTGGGAGTGAAAGATACCAAAATGTCTTATTTTCCTTTTCATTTGCGTCATTATGCTTGAATAGGAACTGAGCTGGACCCTAATTCAGCTATGCATATTTCAAAGAAAAATATGTAATTTGGGCCATAATTAGAAAAGCTGTCATTTAAGCAGAGTAAAGAGGAGACAATATAAAAGAAGCAATGATGCTTGTTCCTTTTTTAAAAAAAATTCTGATTGATATTAATATTTAGGCATCTACTGACACACTAATAACTGCTTTAGGAAAAATTAAAGGAAAAACAGCTCCTTTGGAGCTAGGTGGCAATATAAAATAAATTACTTGATACACTGGAATAAGTAGAGAAATGGAGAGAAATGTTTTATTACCAGTTAAGAAACAGTGAAAGGGACTCATTTAAGATTGAATGCATAACCTCAACATTACTGTTTTCCATCTTGCTGTGCTTAGGCAATTTACATGGTTTTTGAATGTACTGCTTTTAATGAACATAGGGATGATACTGTGTCTGTGTATATACTGAGATAAATTCACTTTCACCTTGGCTATCTGCTGTACATTCTGAGTGACTGTAATATCATTATTAAAGAGCTTTGGTCTCCTAATATTTAAGTCTAAAATTTTCTTAGATCTTTTCTAGCGACATCATACATGTTAACAAATTTTTGACCTGCTTCTTCAGATTCAGCATTGAATGAGCACTGGCTTTGTTAGTCTGACCACACAGTTTCATAACCATTGAGCACTGGGGTTATTAGTCCTTATGCCTTTATTTGGCAGGGTATGAGCTAAGCAGTGGTTAAACATTCAATTTGGGCAAGAGCTTAAAGTTATGTGAATTCTGCTGGACAAACATGCCCCTTCTTGGAGTTGTGCCTAGGGATGCTGTGATTCATCGCACATACTCAGGCAAAAGAAAGAAAAGGCAAAGAGAGAAGGGGAGAAGTATTTCTGAGGCAAACTCATCTTCCTGAGACCCTGGAAGTGGCTCTGGACACCTGCAATGTGCAACCTTCAGATATCTGGAGATGAATCAGGCAGGAACTGACTTTGCAACTTAGTTCCTTGAGAAGCCAGAGACATGGGCTTGTTAAATAAGAATCCATGGAATTTTTCTACATCAGGTTTAATGTGCTTAAATTTGCAGGCTATAATTTAAAAAAAAATCAGACTAGACCTCTTCTGACAGAAGGTCATCCACTGAATGACAATCTTCCTTGCTTCTCTTTTGTAATTCCTCCTGTATTTTTTCAAAAATGGATCTTCTGTGTTATTCTCTCCAGGTGTATTAGCCAGGGGCTCAGCATCTTCTTACGACGTAATTTATTGCTTAGCTATCACTGACCTTGAGTATTCAGAGCTGAAATCTGGTTTGTCCTGGCCAAGAGCCAAGGGTTTCCAAGGGTGGCACATAAAGTGGCTGGTCAGGCTTCACTGTTCCTCTTCACCCTGTGCTCCATGCAAGAACTGGCCCACTGGTTCTGTGGCAGCTGGGAGGGCAAACACAGGAGAGGAGGCAAAAGAGACCCATACTCAAATTGTTTTAATCCTGGCCTCTGTATGCAGCTGCCTGCTGTGATTTAAAAGCCAAATAAGGACATTTCACTGAGGTCTGCAGTGGCCAGAGGTGGTTGTTGGGCTGCCATACCCCACACAACTTGCAGTCCTAGGCAATAAGCTGTGAAATCAGCTGAAGCACAATGTGACTTACAGGGAATGTTCACTATATAGGATGAGTAACTATATATGGTAGAACTTCATAAGCTTACAAAAGCTGATCTTGTTTATGCAGAAAGAGAATGGCTAGGATCTGAAATGGAACTACTAAATGGAACTACTAAAAATGCCACTTTCTTGTCTGATTTGTAAATTCCAGTTTTGGGCTGTACTTAGAGCTGTAATCAGTGTTTTGAAAGAAGTTAATCCCAGAGCATGAGGAGTGACTAATACTATTACTCTCCTTTTATATTGCTTGCACAGAGCTTCTCTTTCTGATTAGTAAGAGGAATTCTCTACCCAAAAGTCTCATCTACTTGCAGCCTCTGCTGCTCATAGTCAAGGATTACTTTCATTTAGAAAATTACTTGGATAATTTTCATAATCTGCCTAAAATTTTCCTTTCCTATCTCATATTTTTTCTCTTGCTTATATTCTTCTCTGTCTTGCACTTCAAAGAGGGCTATCCAAAAAAGAGAGATGTTGTTATGATCTTGCCTCTTTTGCTGCAATAGTTTTAGAAGATTTAGCATGGAGATAGTTTCAAAATTACCCCACTTGTAAGCTTCCAGCTCCATGTTCCTTCTCTAAAGAAAGGAATAACCTCTATTAAAGAGGCTATCACCTCTGTAGTCAGCAATTCAAAAGCAAACAACAAAATCTCAGCCCTTCTGCTGCTCAGGAGTTTTGCATTGGTTTAAACAAAGTTAACAGTCAAAATGATGCTCAGGCAAAAATCCAGTGATGCACATCCACACATCCAAAACCAGCCTGAGATACCAATGATTCAGAAAAGGGGAAAGTTCTCCTTGTGTTGCTTCTTTCCAAGACATTACCTTGTCTGCTTTTAATTAGGTCCCTGTTGATTGCAAAGTAATGCAGTTACCAGTGGCTCAAAGTTTTAGCAGTTTGTTGTTGCTCTCCTTCTACTTCCCAGTTTCAGAAGAGATCAGGGCATTGGGTTGGGACTTCCCTCCCAGATGGTTGTCTCAGTTTCCCAGTAAGTTGCTTTAGTCATGTCAGGTCTAATAACACTTTCTCTTCCTAAAGCCACTTTCACAGAAAATCCTCTGCTCTTTGTGGTTCCTTTCTGGGGCTGCTGCAGCCTCTCAGGGGGAGGCAGCATATTTCAGAATGCTCATCCCCAGAAATGTATCTCAACCCAGAAACAAAGTTTCTCAATCCTGATAATTGTTCCTGGAATGGAATATTCCTTTCTCTGACCTGCACTTAGTAATCACTGTGAGCCTAATCTTTACTTGTTCTTTATCAATTTTACATAATGAATTTGTTGGGAATTACAAAGATTTGATGTAAAACATAATTAGCATGGGAGTAATTTTATAGATTTCAAAGAGCTTTTTGTTATTTGATAGTTCTCATTCAGTAGGAGGTAGACAGTTCTGGCTCACAAATGGGTAACATTATTTTGCTTTTCTTTCATAAGTAACACTTAACTACTGTTTCTAATAATATTGCTGCAAAACAGTTTCTAAATATGACACAGTGTTGAAAACACTGATGTGCCGGGGAAGTTGCATAATTGAAAAAAATCTTCACTTCTTGTGCCTAACACTTTAATCCCTCCATTCAAAGCCTAGAGGTTTCTTGGTCTTTCAGCTGTGCTTATCTGATAAGTGAGCTTTTAAAAATAGAGATGGCAGTAAATTCAAATGGAGTTTCAAACCTCGAAGCACTGGATAAACTGAGCTTATATTACAAGCAGCTGCTGTGTGCTAACCATCTACAAAACAGAAAATGGGCCTGAAGTCGAATCATTTATTGAAACATCATAGTATTTGGTTATGGTTTAATCTGGTTCTCCATGTGTTATTCTAGCCAACAAAACGTGATTTCAGTTTAAGATCAGTGTCATTATCTTCTGGAAGGCATATGCTGTTACTGTGCCTGCTGACAGGCTGCACACATGTGCTGGGAACCGGCTGTGGCTTTGACAGCTGGTCCCAACTAATTGCCTCCAGCAAGATAAACATGGTCTGGATTTTGATCAACTACTTTTTAGGATAAGGGACCAATGGAAGGGAGCTGTGCGCTGTGGGAATCCAGGAGACTAATGGGGAAAAGATGAACACTGTAAGGATATTGTTTCAAGGCAAAAAGACAGTATATTTTATGCTTATAAAGGTACATTCTATACAAGCAATTTAGAACAATCTGTGATTTTACCTTTGCTACATCCCACGAAGAGTATCTCCTTTCTTGCAGTGCCATTTTATTCAGTAATTGTCCCAAGTCATTAGACTTCCCACACAAGAATTCACAGTCAGAAATGTAAGTTTGAAGGGAAATGCATTCTTTCAGTTTATGGAAGAATATGTACCCCACTTCCACTTGGAAGGAAATTCTGATCTGATTTATTTGCAACAACCCAAACAATCTATTTTTATTATTTAGCTTTCCACATGAACTTGTGTCTTGAAGAAAAAAATGCCTAATTGTTTATACTGCTGTTGCACAGGCACAGACTTGATGGATGCACCTCTCCCTTCTCATGCCAAACCCAAGTGTCAAGAGGAATAACATGAAGAATGCTGAAATTTGTTTTGAGCTACATCTGGGTTTGTATTTTGTGGCATACACTAAATTAATCTGTTAAGGCAAAGCAAAAAATTCAGTTTTCACTGTGGATTTGTTTCAGTCACATGCAAATTTCTGGCTGATGAGGCTGCTATGACTTTTTGACATCTATAATTCTTGTGAAGTATCACAAGGAACAACTTTGAGTAGGGGAAGCTCAGAGAAGCTAGCAAATTTAACTTCAATGTCATCTAAATTTTGGAGAATTAAGGCTCCTGGTTGCCAGCTACTTGTTGTAGTTCCACTGTTGGCTGCCTTCTGCAAAAACCCAGAACGTTTTCTTTCCAAGCCACGTGCTAAAACTTCCCCAAGGACAGAGGTGTAATAAGCAAGATGAAAGGTCCCTGCTCTGGCACAGCACTGAAAGGGTGACACCAGGCTCACAAAAGCACTGATGCCAAGTATGCGAGTGCATTCATTGTACAATTACCCTGTGTGTCTGCCAGTTACAGTAATTGGATAATTGGGTCCACAACTGCCTGACTACATTAGTAACTACTCATTGCTAAATTATATGTGAGCAATGTATAAAAAGCCCCAGTGTCTAAAAGCCTTTGTTACAGAAACTCTCATTTTGTGAAGGCTCATCCTAATTGAGAAAAGCATGCCTAAGCACCATGATCTATCTTTTTGTTCATTCCTTTTGAATCTGGACAGGACTGAATCTAGACAGGAAAACAAACACAACTGAAAAAGAAAAGAGGCAGTTGTGAGCACAGGCTCTTGTTTTTCTCTCCTGCTAATTCTCAGAGCTTTTCAAGAAGTGCCATGGGAAATTAAATCAGGAGGTTTTAAACATTCAGCCATTAAATGAGCATTCTGACAGGGTCTTTAACTGACAGGTTGTTACTACTTTTTTCTCCTCTCCTGGCCTTTTCACAACTCTCATTTCAGTTAATCTTATAGGAATAAAAGAATTACTTCAAAATGTCCTGACCTGAAGGAGCTTTGGAGAGCTGAGCCTTGGCAATGGCATACCCATGAAAACTCAAATTGCCCTTAATGGCCACTGCATGGTGAGTTAGCAGAGAGCTACCAGCAGGACCATATTTTTCACCTGAGAGCTCTAAGTGGACACAAATGAACTATTAGTTTAGTGTACAGCCACTTTTTTCTCACCTGTAACCAGTAACCTGGACAACAGAGGAAAGGAAACGTAACAAATGATGCTGCCTGATATTGAATGGAGTTTTAGAGGCTTCAGAAGATTACAGACTGTTTTTGTACATTATTAGAAGAGCAGAATTACTGGATATGTAGGCAAATATGCTACATTCAGAACAATTTTTGATGGTTCTGTAAAGGTAATGAATTTCTCATAAATCTAGCTGAGTTCTCTGAAGGAGTGAACCGCCATGCTGGTCTGGGAGATACAGCTGATATGGTCTCCTTGGATTCCTGAAAGTCAATGGACAAGATCCTTCACCACAGGGTCTTAAAGAAGTTAAGACTGGGATGAGATGGACAATGCTAACATGGACAGGCAAAGAATTAAAAGAAGTTACTTTTCTCACCAGAGCCAACTTAACACTGTGGTCCCATAGGAGTATATCTGATGAGCCCTGCTCTTCATTACATTCACAAATGAATGGAATATGAAGTGACAAAGTTCAGTGACTGTTCTGAACTCTTCTTTGCGTTAAAACCAAAAACTAGCAAAGTTTGAAGAGCTGCTGTAACATCTTGTGATACTGTGTAACGTGGCAGGGTGGGGAAAGGGAATGTGTGAAAATGTAAAAAGAGTTCACAAGAGGAATTCTAATTTAATATATTTGATTGCAGACTCTGAAGAAGCTATTATCAGCTAGTACAGAGATTCTGAAGTTATAATAGCAAATTATTCAGGAACATCAGCATAGTCCTTAATGGCAGCAAGTGTGAAGAAAATGACTAGGGAAGAGGGGGAGTACAATAGTACAATACATAAACCAATATTAAGCTACAGTATCTTGGCTGTGGACATTGTTGAGCCTTCATATCAGTGTGTGTGTGTGTGTATATATATATATATATATATATATACATACACATATATATGCATGTATTTATAAAAGGGTACAGTTGAATGACAAGGAAAACTGTAGGTAAAAAGGCTCAATACAAAAAAGAAATCAAACATGGAAGGACTCTAGCTATGAAAAATGACTCAGAGGAAATATGAAAGAGAGCTGTAAAATCATACATGGCATGAAGATCAATAAGGAAGGATAATTTTGCTCTTCTAAAATAAGAGGGAGCATCCAAGGAAATCACTAGGCAGCAGCTCAGCTGTAGAAACCAGACATGGGGATATATGAAGTACTAAAAATTAACTTTGATTCAAAATGTGATTAAACAAATTCATGAACATAAAAAAAACCCCAAACCAAAGGAAAACACAAACTTCTATTTAATGCTGAGGTAAAGTAAGAGATGTCTCATTAGCAGACTTTGGCAATGCCTCTCCCAGCCATCCTTTATGATGATTCCAACTTTTAACAAGTGTTAGACAATACTTACCTTTTCTTTGGCACATAGTTGCTATGGAAATAAACAGTAACTTGGCACTGACCTCTTTGAGAAACTTCAGATCAGTCAGTGTTGCAGACATTTCATGAATGAATTTAATCTTGCGACCTGCACACACAGTTCTTCAGTTGACAGGAAAATAGTTTTAAAGTAAATAATACATATCAAAACAAGTCACTGTGTATGGGAGGTTTTACCAGTTTCACTATTGTTGAAAAAAAGCAAGCATGCCAAAAGGAAAGGTAGAGAGAAAAAGAAAAAGAAAAAGAAAAAGAAAAAGAAAAAGAAAAAGAAAAAGAAAAAGAAAAAGAAAAAGAAAAAGAAAAAGAAAAAGAGAAAAAGAAAAAGAAAGAAAAAAGGTATGCAGCTTATTTTTAAAATAGAATCATTCCAATTTTTCTGACTGATAATTCATGAAAAGACTTTTTGTTTTTTATTGCGTGCAAGCAAGCTGTTTTTTGTCTTCCTTGTTCCGACTTTTGGATTTTATTTCTGTTTATTTTGCTTTTATATCATAATGCCATGATATTCTTGATCCAGGTTTCAACAGTCCATTCCTACTTAGCGAGTGCTTGAAGTACTTTAGAGAGGTTCCCTGATTTTTTTTTTTTTTCCAAAATATCTGGAACATTATCCTTGTCTTTTTTCATTCTGAGAGCCCTCAAAGAGTCACATTCACACACTCATATTGGACGCACTGGCTCAGAGAAATGACAGCTTCCCTTCAGATTGCCATCTCAATGACTCAGCAAGCATCTAAAAATGTTTAAAATGAGGATGGCACAACCCAAGGTCTGGGAATTTTGCAGACTGTGAAAGTTATTTAGTAAGTTTTAAAACTGAAAGCAGGTGTGTGATAGCACTGCAGTGTTACTAACAGATGAAGTTACTGACAATAAATCCCCAACCCTGTGGGGGCTTTTTTCCTTTTTCTTGGGTGAATTATCTTTTTTTGTGGATATGCTGCTGAAAGTACTGAAGTTCTAACAGCTCTGGCTTCTGTCCCAGAAGTGCCCTGACCACTGTGTATGCTGGCCAGCTTGGTGGGTGAGAAAACCACATCTTGCAATGCCTAAAATCTGGGGTCTTCAGGAGTCAAATACTTCTTCTGTGTTCACCTCTTGAATACACACCAAATATGTGCAGCTACCCTTGTCAGAGTGCCTGAGGAATCTACCACAGCTTTTGGAAAGTTTTTACACGCAGGGATGTGCTATAGTCACATACCCAGAAAAAGGAAATGAGAGTGATAAAAATAAACACCAGGGAAAGCAAGAGTTCTGTTTCAGATTGAGTTCACAAAATATATGGTCACCAGTAGAATTTAAGAACCACCCATACAGAGCTGCAGATGTTAAAGACAGTTAACACTAACAGAGATTAGAGAGCAAGTGAAAAAATGGCATCTTTACCAAGACTGATGCTCCTTGCACCTGTTGCACCCTGAAAATAACTCATATTGCCATTGCTGTTAATGTTAAAGGCATAATGGTTATAACTCAGCATAAGCTGTACCCATGGTCTGGTGAGGGGCAGAGCCTGGAATGGTGATGGTGGTTGGCTGCCGGTGGTTTTGGTGTCCTGGTGTGTATCTGCTGAAGCCAGTCTTGGACTCCAGCATCATGGAGATGGCCTAAAATGCCAAAGGAAGTGACCTGACACAAGCTACGCCTTTAGGTCAAGCATGACCAAAGGGACCCAGCGCTTGCCCTGGGGTTAGTGTGGGGTGCAGAGTGTTTGCTGCTCTCGGGATGCACTGGCACAGTCAAGCAGCACGCTTCTCTTTGTGGCTCTGACTCCAGGACATCCTCGCCTCGTGCTGTTCCAGTAGCCCCAAACAGTTTCACTTCAGGAAGCCAAGATTGCACAGATCAACTTTCAAAAGTAACCCAACAACAAATTATCTTACAGACTGAAACTCTTTTTCTCTTGGTATCCTCATATTTTAAATGTAGAATTTAAAAGTCTTTTTAGTTCTAGGTCTGTGTGTGTGTGTGCCACTTTTCTCAATTTGATTAAAAAGTGCATAGGAAATGACACAGCAAATAATATAAACATGCCAGCAGATTCAGGATCATGAAGCAGTATTTGCCAGTTATGTTTAGCTTAGAATCAGAGTCAAGCAGTGTGACTTCTTTTTGCACTTGATAATCTTGGAGAAACAGCCCTGCACAGTAATTATGCTCAGGAACTCAGGTCTCTATCTATGACTAGCATTAGATTCTGCAGAAAATCCATTATGAGCTGAGTTTTCTTCTAACTCTTAAATATGGGAGAAGGAGTAATTCCTTTCTGGTTTTAATTCATCCAGGCAGCACCAGTCTCAGCAACTGCAGAGCAGTGATCAAAACAGAAGCTCAGTGTTGGCAGATGTCAGACTTGTGGCTTTCATGGGTACCATCTCCTATCTGAAGCATTCAGCATGCCACCGTAGTGTTCTGTGCCTTGGTGGGGTGGAGTGGAAGTTACTTGGACTAAAAGCCTTTTAACAAAGTCTGTGACATATAATATTTGTGTGTCATGTGCAATCTCTATGAAAATCCAAATTAATGGTAAAGATTGTTTGATGACATAGTTAGTAAGAGCATGTGCAACTAAAGTATTATTAGTAGCACACAGGATTAGACTTAGGAATGTTGTAATAACAAGGAAGTGCTTTGAACACTTGAGATAACTCTCAATCCAGGATAAGCCATGAATACCTCACCTGTACATGAACAGGTCTCTAGGAGCTGATCATGATACACACAAGTAATTTTTCATCTCAATTAGG
This sequence comes from Zonotrichia leucophrys gambelii, assembly GCF_028769735.1. Lineage (NCBI taxonomy): Eukaryota > Metazoa > Chordata > Aves > Passeriformes > Passerellidae > Zonotrichia > Zonotrichia leucophrys. The sequence goes on along the minus strand of NC_088169.1, from coordinate 15,805,698 downwards.
GAGCAAGTAGAAGGAGCCAGTAGCTCAAAGAAAATCAACATCAAAAGTAACCCTGAAGTATTAAAAAACAAAAATTTCCAGGTAAAGCCTGAGTTCCTCATTTATACTGAGGAAGGAGTTTTGAAACAGTGTAGGAGAGGTTGGCATTTAGCTCTTGGGGTGCTGCTGGAGTAGTTGAATGCTGCACTTTGACTGACTAAGTCCTGATTTAGGAATCATAGATGAGGGACATGAAAGTGGTCTTCAAGCAATCTGTTGGTGAGCAGCCTAAGCCAGGCTAGAACCTGCTTAATTGCTGTGCTCTGCCTCCAGGAACTTCATCTCCAGTTTTGCAACAGACATCAACCTTTGGCTCTTCTAGAACAGCCCTTTCTATTACCACTTGGAAAGAGGCAAAGTCCAGCGTAAAACCAGTGGGTTTGGTTTGTCCTCTTTTTCTGGAGGCAGTTAAGCCAGATTAGCCAGCACACGCTTCCACCCAGAGATGTGTTCAGTGGAGACTTGTTGAAACAGAAGGACTGGTCTGGTCTAGGAAGGAATTTCAATGCAAAGAAGAGGGGGTATTTAAAAGACACTTTTGAGCTTCAGGCAGGCCCTAATTCACCACCATGACATCTCCATTGGATAGAAGGAGTAATTACTTTTATCTAAGCATTGGATATTTCTGGTTTTCAATCATAGCCTGAATGCTGTGGGAATCTTACTACAAACTCCACTGCTAATAGTTTATGTGACACTTGCTGAACTGAAAGACCTCATTGACCTGTTAGCAGATTATAATCATTGGACAAAGCTGTTGGATTCTTCAGGATACTGCAGCTCTGTAGCTGTAGCAGAGACAGGCTCCTATGAGTATAGGAGCTCATTGTCTCATGGGGTTAGAGAGACAGCATCTGGGCTCTAACTCTTGACTCTTTCTCTGTAGTTTAAATATTTCCTTTCTCAGAAGAGCAATGGCAACGTGAGCTTCTGGCTTGTAGCTGAAACCCTCAGAAGCCACAAGACAAGATGCAGACATTCTTTGCAAAAAATTTACACTCCTGCTAGTACTGGACCTAAGAAGAAACTGGAAGGCTTACAGAAAGCACAAGTTTATTCTCCCCTCAGGGGCAGCTGAAGAGAGAGTCTTTCAAGAGTCTTTCTCCATCCCACATGGTGAGGTATGATTGCAACTTATTTTCCAGCTAGTGTAAATTTCCACAGGAACAGATTGTGTATAATTGCATGATCTTTCCCTTGCTGTACAAATGTGGTTCCCAGAAATGAGTAGATGTAAATTTGTATGTGGTGGTGTTGCAAAATAAATAGCTCATTGCTTTTTGACTTTTGGTGGCTTATTTGTAAATAATAATTTTTTTTTAGAATCCTGTTGATAATTTAGTAGCAAAACTGTAAGGCGGTTTGGCTTGTTACTGGAATCTCACTGCTTTTCTAAGAATGGTAAAAGCCACAATCAATACTTAAAGATGAGAACGTGGCCTGCCCTTTGGGTTATGCCCTGTCAGTGATGTTAGAGTTTCATATCTGAATGCTTGATGGATATGCTTAGCGGACATAGCTCACTGCTATAGTTCTTACTGTAGGTGAGATTCATTAGCCCATCCTAAAATAAAGAAATAAATTAAATAAAGCTCAGACAGTCCAACTGCAGTGGTTTAATAAAGTGAAGCTCTTCCTGTTCCCTCCAGGCTCTCATTCACAAATGTTTCAGCCTAGCTGAGGGCCTGTCCCTGCTTCACAGGCATTTCATGAGTATGAATGAATGTGTGCTGAAATCCTCAGGGATTCCTCACATCTTGGTGCCAGTGGCAAAATTTTAATGAGAGAGGACTCAGTCCCAATACAGAGGGAGGAGTTGGAGCTGTAGTGAATGTTAGCTGCTCACAGGTTAACATGAGGGAGTTCTTTCCCACTGTTTAGATTACAGCACAGATTAGCTGAATGTATCAAACTGCTTTAGTTCTGCTTTAGTGTAGAAATGGTTTTAGCTCAAAACCTCAGTGTTAATTTCCTTTTATGCAAGTTGAGACACGCTTGGCCTGGACGGCAGAAAAACTGCTGCAATTCAGTTACACTAAAGCTGAGGAGCAATAAAATGCCAAGCGTTTCATAAGCCAGGAGACCACACACACTCTTCCTGCTCAGCAGAAGAGAACCAGCAGAAAAATGCCCTTTTTCTCGTGCCCAGTGAAGCCTCCCAGATGCAGGGAGAGCAGGGGCAGCCCATCGAGCTGCCAGCCCCGGGCTGGCATGACCTCCTCCCTGAGTCCGGGTAAAATGCACCCCACTCCATGCCTGCCCCTGAGGGGATGGGGCACTCCACTTCTTATTGTACTAATTCCGGCTGCCCTCCTGTGCTGCCTCTTCTCTTGCCAGCCAAGTTACAGTGCTCTTTGTGGGCAGGCCTGCATTCAGCCTTGGAAAAATTGGCAAGTGACAGGAATAGAGTTTCCCATCATTCACTGCTGGCAGTCCTTCCTTGTCCCCATCACGTCCGACAGTGAAGCCAATAAACTCAGCTAGGGACCATCACACTCACTGCAAAGTCACGGCAGTGTCAAGGAAAGCCTCCCCCCACATCAGGATTTTCTTAATTTGGTAAATTATGGCCTTGAAGAGGGCATTTAAGTTGTATACCAGCATTTGGTCTCTAATTACTTTTTCAGTGCCTTATGCAATGACAATAAATCACCCTAAGAAGCTGTTAAGTAGGACAGGTATTTTTTTTTGTAGTTTCATTATAATGGTAAAGGCTGAAAAAGAAAAAAAAAAAAAACTGTTGCTTATGCATATGCTTCCAGTAACATTGTATGTATATTTGTGCAACCTTCTGATGTCCTGGGGTGGAAAGCTGTTTTACCTTAATTACCTTGCAAGGAAATTTCAGAAGAGTTACAATGGGACAACTGCTTCTCTCTGGTCTCTTCCAAGGCTCCCTTTCACTAGGGAAGATCACACAGGCCTCTTCTGCAGGTGTTGCCATGTTCACAATGGCAGTGATGGCATTTGCCAGAAATGTGCTCTGAAGTCATGGGGTCCCCACAGTGGACCCTTTGGCTGGTACAAATGTGACCCAGAAGTGAATTACATGGCAAATTCCATTCAACAGCTAGCTGGTCAAGCGAGGAACAGTGTTTCTGGGTGGCAGTTTTATGTTCTTTTGTTGCCAAAAGGAAAGCAGATGAAGATTTACATCAGCTTTTTGTTTGAAGTACTATAACACAGTGGGAGTTACAATCCTCATCCTCAAACCCATTTGATTTTGAGATGATAGAAGTAATAATGGGAAGCAATTTTCTCTTTGCAATATTGAATTACTATTATATCTGTGTAAATGCCTGGATCAAGCACCTTTTTGAGAAATGATCTGTCAGACAAAGTGTAGGAAATGCATGTGAAACAACTGTCACCAATCCTTTTGTAGATGTAACAGTGCATTTTAGCTGTTGAAGCATAGGAAAGCCTGTTATCATGAAAGCAGAGATGAACACAAGGTTTTATGGTCATGTGGATTAAAGTGCTTCCTGATGTTTAGCATTTGGCAAATCTTTGTGGTTTTTTTTTTTCCTTGAATAATTATTCATGGGGATATTCCTGGCATGTCACTCTTTGTTTGGAAAATGCAAAGTAAGGTATCCTCTGCTTATTCCATTGTTGGGATTAATGCTCTCCATATGAAGAAGTGCTAAAGGTGGTCACTTTAATGAGTTTATCAGAAAATATGGGAGTCCTGCAGAAAAGCCCACTTGCATGGAGCTATGCATCCTCCCTTCCTACCCCGCAGAAAAATTTCAATGTTTCCTTTCCCTCCCAATCTCTTTCTGTTTGTGGGGATGGAAGAAGAGCTTGCCTGTGGTGAGTTCAAACTCCTGAGTGGCCCAAACTCCCAGATGGTGCAGAAAGTGAGCCAGGATGCAGCCCAGGCTGCTCCTGCAGGTGCCCACAGGACACCTCTGTCGGGGCTGTGCTCTGCTCCTCTGGCGATGTTGTGCTCCACTCATCCTCACAGCGGCAGATTTCTTGGGATGTTCTTATCTTACACAGGCACATAAATAACTGGTCAAGGACATGTTAGAAACATGGCCAAGGACACTGAAGGTCCCAGCTATGGCTGCCACCTCTGCTTCCTGGAGCCTTGGCTTGGGACAAAATGTACTTATTTGCAAGAGGGTATACATTCTCTGGGTCTTACGTAAGTCACATCCCTGCTCCTGCCAAAGACAGCAATTGCATTAATGTCCAAAGCACTTGGACATACCAGGCACAATTAACACCTGCTCTATCTTGTCTTTTTTCGGGGAAGACACAGCAAGAATAAATTTGGCCAGGAGTAAAACCTCTGCTCAGTGTTGTGCTCCTCATGCATGAATGTTATTGCAGCATTTAAGGAACAATCACTTGCTGACAGGGCTACTAGCAATTACAGGGCATTTTTCATTAGTGCATCCACACAGGGCATTGGCCAGCTCTAACAGCTGCCAAGGCTCGCACTTGTGAATGCCAAAGAAAGTTTATTTTATTTGCCTGCCTGGGTACAGATGTTGGACCTGAATTACCTCTCAGCATGAGGTCCCTCATTGTCTCCCAAAATATCTCCAGTCACTTAATTCCATCAGGTCACTGTACCTGACCTTTAGCTGGAACATCCCAACCTGTTTTTCCCAGTGGGAAACAAGGACTGTGTCCAAGCTGGCAGTGGGAACGCAGTGCATGCACACAAGTACAGGGTGCTTGTAAACCGGAAAAAATACAATGTGAGGGTTGGGAGAACCACAGGAAAGATTATTTGAGCCCATTTCTGATGTTCATTTGTCACTGGCTGGCTGAGCTAGTCTGAGGGTTCTCTAGGCTGAGTCCAATGGCTGCACCCAAAATGAGACTGTTTGTGTCTGAGTGGTTGGGCCCAGCCTAAATGTCAGAGGACCTGTAGTTGGAGAGACCCTTCTCTGGGTTTCTTCCATTCTGGGTGCTTTGGGTCAACTCTTGGGAGCATGCAATTGTTGAAAGAAAGATATGGAACTTTGGCAAAGCAGTTTTTGATTCCCTGTGCTTTTCTCTAGGGCTCTGCTGCAGCTACAGCAGCACTAGCTCACCAGTTTTTTCCTCAGTTTCCTTGCTAAATCCAGGGATCTTCAGGGCTCTTCAGAGGAGGTTTCTCTGTGCCTGCAATCAGGAACAAGTGCATGCCCATTTGATGAGTCATTTTAACCTCCAGTGACTAACCCATCCCACCTGCGGGAGGGAAGGGAATTATAATAGTAATAACAGTTTGTGTTGCCACTGGAGGGTTTCAAAGTGCTTCCTAAGCAATTTTCCTTATCAGGGTTCCTCTGAGATATGACAAACATGCTGCTCATATTTCATGGCCATTTCTATCTATTATCTTTTTAAACTGCTTGTTGCTTTTTGTTGCTGAACTTACAGAAACCTGAAACCCGCAGAATTCTGAAACTCTCCCGCAGAATCCCAGAATGGATCAGGTTGGAAGGGACTACAGTGGGGTCATCTGGTCCAATCTCCATGCTCAAGCAAGGTCATCCCAGAGCACATGGCACAGAATTGTGTCCAGACAGCTCTAGAATATCTCCAGTGAGGGACACTCCACACCCTCTCTGGTCAATCTCTTCTAGTGCTCATTCACTGCACAGGGAAGTTCTTCCCCATGGCCGGGTGGAACTTCCTGTGCATCAGTTTCTGCCTCTTGTCCTATTGCTCAGCACCACTGAGAAGAGCCTGGATCCATCCTCTTGACAACCCCCTTCAGACACTTACAGACCTTGATGAAGTCCCCTCTGTTGTCTTTCCTCCCAATTCCTGATTTTCCCTGGCTATAATCAATTATCATTTCCAGTCTGGAAAACAATATGGTGAATTGCACTGTAGTGAAAGCAAAACTGAATGCATAAAATACCCATCTGTTTTTTAACACACCAACCTGCCAGTTTAAAAAAACATGAATGGTTGCAATGACTGCATATCAATCAGCTGTGAGGGAAGGCAAAGGAGCCAATTCCACCTGTTAAACCCTTGGGACTGCTTAGGTACACCTCCAACAAAAATGAGAGACAGTTTGAGGAGGCAGATATTGCTGTAGTATTACATTTTATTAACTTTAATTGGGATATTTCTTCAGTCAGTTTTTCTCCTGGCTCTTCAGCTGTTTTCCCCAGTGCCTTGTGTACAGTAAGAATGTATACAGGAGAGTCTAATTGAAAAGTTATATTAATCATAAATAGATTCTTGATTGAATTAGGAGATGTAGTGGACCAAACTAAAGCTGTTTGGCTGAATGCTTGCGTTGTGTTTTTATTCTGTAAATGCAGAAATATGGCAAAAGGATTGTTCTTCCTGTCCAAAACCTACTTTTCTTGCTGTAGATTGAGTCAGTAACCACTGAGGATTGCACTGAGATCTGTCAGGAGGAGACTTGTCTACTCAGCCCCTTTCCCTCTGTATTTTAACAACTAATTTTCCTTGGTTGTATCTTTTATTAATTTTTATGAAAGTCACCCAAAATTGCAGAATACACATGAAATAACTTAGTGTGTAGGGATAAACATACGGTTACTGTTCCCTAACTCTTCCCCTGCCCACCAATCCCTAATAAATCAAATTCACACAAACAAAGTGAACAAATCAACCATCCACAGTGAAGTATTGTTTAAATAATGACTCAGCCAGATTACAGATACTTTATTTATATAACCATTGAGAAATAAATTTTACAGAAAGCACAAAAATAGTCTGACAGTTGAATTCTGTCTCAGACACTGTAAATGGTTCCTTTCATGGGAAGAAATTAAATAAAATGTGTACAGGTGTCCACACTATACAATCACACTCTTTGGCACATAAGATACATAAATATATTCACTTTCTTTATTACAGTTATAAAAAATCCCTACTGTTAATGATGCAATCTATGTGCGCAGTGTTTGTATGAATATTTAATGTGTAAGCTGTAGATTTTGCTAAATGTAGGACATATTATCCCAATGGCAGGGAGCAGTTTCTTCTCTTGAGGGACCATCTACCCATAAATATCTGTAAAACGGCTCTTGTCATTTTTATGGCTTTCATGTCATAAAAAGCTGAAAAAGCAGACAGATAATGAGGAGCTATGGATGGCTAATTGATCTGACATTATATCCCCAGTAGCATTTATCCCATGATGTCAGACTTCCAGAAAATGTGAGATGCTTTATACTACCTCAGTGATATACAGTTCAGCTGGATGAATTAGAAATTACTGATTCTGTTGGGTCATCACTTTTACCTGCATGGTAATGAAACTCTCATCCAAACCTTTTTTCAGAATTACCAAAAGATATCTGATGTAAGAAGTTTTTCAAAATTTCCTTAGTATGCTTTTTGGACAATGATTTATAAGAATGACAGAATTGACCGTTAGAAACTAGACTTACATTAAATCTAAATATATTTTCCATGTCATATTAGCATGTTAAGCATATTTCTGTGTACACTTAGCATATCTATTTTCTTTATCTGGAGTGTTCCTCTCCATGGTCTCCAAAAGTTTATTTTTGGTGCTTATTTTTCCTCTGTTTGACTGCCAGCCTGTCTATAAGTCTGTTTTTCATCATATTAGTGGTGTTAACCTGAGCAACAAGGTACCTAAAATTTAATGCCATTTTTTACAACAACTTGATGAGACGTGTAGAGTTGCTGTTGCCAACCTGGAGAGCAACATGCAGAGAATATTTGTCTGTTTTACTATTTCCTGGTTTTGCACTCTCAGACATTTTATCCCTTCTGCTAACACACACCAGACACTTCTATTACAGTTGCATTTTAGTGCTGGGATTTAGTTTCAGATGCTACTTTAGGTTTTGAGGGCAGAGCTCAGTGGGACACCGTAAGCTGCACAGTTCCTACAGCAATTTCTCTGTACAGCTATAAATAGGATTAAGATGCATCTAATTTAGTTGTGCCTTCTAGTTTAGCTTGCTGCTTTGCAGAGGAGGAGTTAAGAGCTACAGGAAAGGTGAAGCAGCATAATTGAAGTCCACACCTGATTCCCTTCAGGTAGCTTGCCCAGCTCATTACTGACACATTTGGAGCTGAGCTGGTGCTTTCTGCCAGTCTCAGGCCCCCACTACTGACACTGACACATCTTCTCATGTCAGAGCAGAGGGCTGCACTCGTCATTGCAGGAATACAGAAAAAAATCTGTGGAAGATGAATTTAAGTGACTGTCCTCAGCAGCACAAATATACACCTGACAAATACTGAGGTATATAGGAACAACAGAAAAACAGTTTAAATCTAATCCTATGATTTGCCTTCTATGGTCCCATTGGATGAAACCCAAATTTGTCAGCTGTTAGCTGTCAGCTGATCAATCACCTGGGTATATTGGCAACAGAATCACTCCAACAGGGATTTGTAGCAAATTGCTAACATTGAAATATTTTTATGATTGTATATCTATCTAGTTCTATTCATCACTGGGTTATCAAAGATGAAATGCGATAGAACAAGAGTGTCTAATACATCTTTGTTGGATTTTTCACTGAATTATTTTTAAAATATCCCAGCTACTAGAAAAGTACATAAAACTTTCTTAATAGCATCACATAAAGTTCAAATTTAAAAATTGACTGCAAGAAGATCTCTCTTCTCCTTAAAGCTATGCTCATCCTGTTGTGAGACTCTGCAATCAGAGTCTCACAAAAAAAATCAAACTGAGTTTATGTAAGTGTTCTCTTTTATGGGGAAAGCTCACCCATGCTTTCCCATACAATAGCAAAGTATTCATTAACTTTAATGGAAACAGGATTTCCCTCTTACATTTTTTATTTGGTTTTGTTTTTTTTATGGACAAACTATTGAAATTATAAGAATTGAGTTGGTCATATATACTACTGAATGGTCTATAAAAATAGACAGATACATACTTGTGCACATAGTGTAAAAGTAATCACTGTCCCAAAGAAAATATTGTTGCATTACATTAGAAGCTGTGGATTCAATAAGAGGGTTCTCAAAACATAAATTAATTCTTTAGAATAGACAGTCCCCAATGATGTAGCATACATCCAAATGGAGTCTACAAGATTTTAGTGCAGCTTTGCAGGTCTCCCTATGCAATGCTTGCCTTTTTCTTTGGGTACTCATTTACTTCCTGTGCTCTAGATTACATTCTCTTTTTTTCTGGAAGAAGAAAATTAGTTTTGCTGACTTCACTTAAACCCTTGTCATTGGATATTTCCCCTCCTAAAAAAAAACACCAGCACTTACAGACCACAAAAATATATTCACTCAGCAATTTTCCTTGATGCTTCAATTTCAAAGTTAACAATAATATAATTTCACCTGAACAGAAGTAGATTTCCTGAATCCCTATGCATGTATGCATTACTCATAGCAAGTAATGAAAATATTCGAGATATAGTCTTTGTGGCGGAAAGCTGATTGTGATGAAAGGAACGTCAGGACAAAATCTCCTAAATAAAGGAAAATGGCTCAAGACTATGAGGCTGACATGATATGCAAATGGAAATCCATGTGATATATGTGGTAAAAAGATTGAATTGTCATATTTTAGGTCCATGATTCTTAAAGGATTCTGGGAGAATTCTCCTCTGAAGATGCAATTTTTCCAGCTCGTTGCCAAGTGCCATGTTTTTTTCAGATGGGTTTGCATGATTCCATCATGGAGCAGAGTTCAGGGTGTGATGCTTTGGTTCCTGACTGCGTCATGCTGCATAATTGGGTGAAAATAGTTCACACATTTGCCATGACGCAGTCCAGCATCTGTAGCTGCACAACATTCCCCACTTTTGTACTTTGAGTTTAGTGGCTCCATAAACAAATCCATATGACTCATAATAAACTAATGCAATTCTTTTCCACAGCATATATCTTCAGTGTGGCCCAAGTACAGACTGCTCCTCTGGCTACTCTCCTCTGTGCAAATGGATTATGCACGCTCTGTGTTACCTGGCTTGTGGTTATTCAGGTCTTTTCTCTGTAGTTTTAGTTACCAGTTCCACCATGACCAGCAAAAGGGGATCCTTCACCCAAGAAAAATACATCAGTGGCAAATAATTAACAAAACTCATATGTGCAAAATAGATATGAAATCATTTCACCTCTACTTTTAAGGTGTATTATTTACTGCTGCACTGACAATTATCTCGATCATATAAGAGGTATTTAATGCATTTTTTTTTCTTTTTATAAGGTCTAAGTGAGATTGTTCGTTCTCAAGTTTACTGTGGCTCTGCTGCAGCTTGTTGCTGTGATTGCTTTTCCTGAAAATTGCATCTTCTGAGTCTTTGCCTTAGAAAACCCTTTTTTCTCCACTAACTCCTCAGACTATGAGTATACTTCATGATTTGAGCTACAGTAGTGTTCACATGCTGAATTTTTCTTCTGTATTTGGACTTTATAGAACAGTCATCAAAATACCAAGAAATGGAACTGATTTTTTTAAAAAAAGCTATTTTGAGTGTTTATCCTCTTAAATAAAAGAATGATTGCAATGCCTAGCATGGTCACAGTTTAAAATGTTGATGTCTAGCAATTCTCTTTTGAAACTCTCCTACTGTATATACAAAAACATCCCATTGTTCTTGGGCTTTTGAGAAATACAACTCTTGCTGTAGCCTGTTGTGAAATTAATTCTAGAAATTTGTTTCCTGTTCAAAGGCTGGGTGCTTAAGACAGCAGGGGACGTAATTAAAAACCCTTTAAAAAATTCATGGATATAATAAAGCTAACCAAGCCATTTCAGAAGTATGGTTTGTGTAATTGAGAAATAATGAAGTGATACTTGTGGAGGTCCATGCTGGCATCTGCTCTGAAGAGCAATAGAGCATTTGCAAAGCTTGGAAAGACACAGAAACAGGAGGATACTTGAAAGACAAAAATTATTAAGTCCATCTGATGATTTAATCAAAGTGCATTATGACTTGAAGGGGAGAGTAAAGAGAATGTTTCACCGGGCATGAAGGAATATAAAACTCACCCACACCCTTTCTTCTGAAAACAATAGCTCAACAGCTACAAGTGCTTGGCAAGTTAAGCCATGTAGGCAGTAGGAGGTACAGAGATTATGTAATTCTCCAACTATCTCCCATTTTCATTAAAATGGGTCAGCACAGCTTGTACATGGAGTCTGCTACAGGCCATAGTTTCAATTTATCTGTAATTGCCTTGCCCTGCTATGCTCAGTACTGTGCTCCCACTGTTTTTTATAGACTTGGCTTCCCTTAAGAAAAAGATTGGAAGAGGTTTAATGGCTGCCAGGGTGGCTGAAAATAGTGCTAAAGAGTCAGATAAGAAATGGAAACTTCTTGTGAAGAACCAGCTGCTCCTGGACACATCCAAAAGAACTGCAGGCTGAGCAGATTGGTTTTGGGGATGTTGAGTGAATCATTAGTGTATGGTGGGGAGTGCTGATGGCTTGGTTCAACTGCCTGCTTGGTTTTCCGAGGCCAGGACAGCACAGATTATGGGGCTGGCATTTTGCCACGTTTCTATTTGCTCAGGATATTTAATTTTCTGTTCTTTTCAAAGTCAAATTTGAATAGAAGTAGAAGCTACCTTAAAGCCATATTGCCCCCTGCATTTATATTCTAGTATTGCTCTGAGCACAGCCATGAAATAAAACAGGATCAAGCTCATATTTTTTCTCTTCTTATCTCCCTTACTTTTTTATATTTCCCAAATAAGTGTTCACCTGTGAACCTCCCTAGGCTTACAAACCAACTTTTTAGTCAGCTGACTATTATACAAACCTCTTATGTAGCATTTATTTACTATGTATGAGGATTCCCTTCATGAAGTTATTTTCCTGTATTCTTTAAAGTCCTTTAAAAGTGTATCCATATGGCAGTTACTCCATTATCTGCCTCCTCCTGATTTTTTAAGAGGACTGGCTGTTAAAAATAGTTATCCTCCTGAGATTTCAACTAACTTCTCAATTGCTTACTGACCTTTACCTTTGATATAGACATAATTTTTAAAGGAAATATATTCTTCAAGAGTTTCATTCCTTCTGATTATGCCAGCTCTTTCAGAAATGAACAGCTGGTAAATCTGCTGAAGCAGACCTGTGTGGTGCCACATTAATGGAGTGCTTTCTTGGAGCAGAACAATGCATTATAGCTTTAGCCACAAAATGCAATCTAAAAATAATTCTACTCTGCTCCAGACATATGTATGGATTGATTATTTTTCTCCTTTAGAGGTGATTCAAGCTATTAAAGTGTAGGATGAGTTCAAGAAAGGAAAATGTGATTAGACCAGGTGCATTATATCTTTATCAGCTTCCGGCTTTCTTGTAAGAATTGTTGGTTTTAGCTTTGAAATGAATCACTTATCGTTTGCATACTTAAGTAAGACTTTACTTTTGGCAAACAGTTAATGTTGAAGTTTTAATGCGGAGGAGTAGGAATGAAAAACATGATAGTCAGGTGACTTTGCTGAATTTTATTCAAGATGGAGCTGTGTTTAATGCTTAATGTTTAATGTCTAATTGTTCATTGTCTTTGGCAATGAAAATAAAACAGAGTTCACTCATTCTGCATGACCTAATAAAATGTCTTTAGAATGTGAAGCTTGATTCCATATCTTGTGCATGGCATGAACACACAAAGAAACAAAAAGAAGTCGGCAGTGTTCCTCCTGAGCTGCTGGACTTCACTGAAGTCAGCATATTCCTGGTAATCCATCAGGCTTTGGTGATGTTGAGGGGAGGAGAGGGGGAATTGCAGAGTTCTGCCCTCCGGGGCTCTGACTCCCTTGCCAGTCAGTTTGTGAGGTGCCTCAGCCATACTCCCCTCTGCCCAACCTCTGCCTTCCTGCACACACTTTCTCTGCAGTGTGTTTTTTCCATAAAGGACATGCTGTTAAACTCCTCTTCTGTCCCCCTTTGGCAAAGCTTCTTAAATAACTGCTATTTCTTTGCCCTTGCCTCTTCCCAAGTACCCAATAATGCCAGTGTCTCAGCTGGACTTCTGTCAGGTCCTGGAGGCAAATGAAATTGTAATTACCTGCACGATTTGTGGAGCAAGAGCAACAGAAATCTGGCAAAACTTTAACTGCATTTTTTTTCTTAAATTCAAAGCAGAAGAATACTGCTACTTGCACAGTGAATACTCTGTAGTGGTGAATATTCTGTCACGTTGAAGAGCTCAAGAAGTATTTGGAGGGTGCTCTCAGGAACATGGTGTGACTGTTGGGGATGGTCCTGTGACTCTTGGGGATGGTCCTGTGACTCTTGGGGATGGTCCTGTGCAGGGCTAAGTGTTGGAGTTGATGATCCTTGTGGGGCACTTCCAGCTCAGCATGTTCTGGGATTCTGGTATTCTGTGAATACTGAATACATACAGTAGTTAAAAAATACAGTACAGACTATAATATAAGGGTTTTTAATGCTGCCCCACAATTTGAATCTTTAGTGTCTCTTAAATTCCCTCAAAGACATTCTCAGTTGATAAAGGTGGATAATAGCTTTCGCCAGCTGGCTAGAGAGCATCTTAAATATTTTATATTGGAGGATTTTTGAAAATGACCTAAACCTCAAATCACTTGCAACTTCATTAACATCAGTAACCAGAAAATGAAAAGAAGCTTGCATACGAATTGTTATAATTTGGTATTTCAAAGATGAGTTGGGCACTACAAAGGTGGCAATAAGGCTTCTTCAGGATTCTGGCAGTGTGACTTAAAAATATTCTGTGGGTTTGAAGATTTTTCGATAACCACCAAAACTATAAACATGACTATACTATATTTAGGGACTGTGAAATAAATGTGAAATAAATCTTCATGAGGGATAAGAGGATGGGAACAAACCAGGGAATCAAATGGATTTTTTCACCAACAGTGATTTGTTGTGGTGTGATATTAACTCCAGTAGTGATTCATGTTTGTGATAGACCCAGAGACTATGTCTAAACCAGAGACCTGGAACCACTGACATACTTATGGGTCAACAATGTACTGCAGCCAGCTCCAGAGATACAAATTGCTGGCAGCACTGCCACCCTTTTCCTGCTTCCACAGAAAATGGGGCAGATGAAGCACAGTTTGTACAGCCCAGTGGTTAGATGCAGAGTGTCAATAAAACAGTATCATTCCCATGGATGTCTCTAACTCCTGTAGCTTCATATAACAGCTGAGTTATACTCAGGGATTTAATACAAATATGTCTGATTTATGGTCCTGGCTGGAAATCAGTGGAAGACAATCGGCAGCAATAATGTCCATTACTATTGGCATGGCATTCATACAAGGAAGCTTCTTGTGCTACAGACCTAGTTTTCCATTTTGAGGAATGATAGAGGTGTTTGAGAAAGATGCTTCTGCATCAGTTGTGGTATTATTCAGAAAATAGAATTCAAGGGGAGAAAAAGACTCACCAGTTGTCACGTTTGTCACTTGAATGGGAGGTTATCCCAAAGGAGACTGGCAACATGAGTTATTAACTCAGCTTCTCTGTTAGGGCTGTTTTTGAGAAAAGTTATAAGCAAAAAATTTGGCTAAACTTTTTATTTATAGATGAATGAGACTATTTTATCATGAAGTGCTGATAAAGCTGGATACTACAATGGATGCTTACAGCCATATTAGACGTCAGTATTTTCTTCTATAAGGAAGAGGAAGGAACTGATATTTTAATTTTCTCCCTGTTGTCTGGGAAGGGGATTCTGAAATTTTGTATGTTTAAAGAAAGACTTTGACAGACTAAGAATTATTTTACGCAACTGGCAAACTGCACATGGTCACACTCCACATGTGGATATGCTTTAGGGAATTTCCTTTGCTCTACTAAATGCCAATTTCTGCATGTATGACAAATTTAAGGGGCCAGCAAGCAAACTGAGGTGTTTCTGTGAGTTTTATATTCCTGATCCTAGTTCTAATTGCAGATGGAATTTCCTGTGCATTTCTCCATGTTCTGAAGTCAAATGCTTGCTTTCACTTTCTCTTACTGCTCATGATGTCACATTTTCAATGAAATAATGACTAAATGAAGGACACCCATATTTCCAAGGAGATGAGACAGTATTTCACACCTAGTAAAATTTGCATATATTTGTTTCTCTGTCTAATAAGAATACCTGTGCTTCATGAAGTGTTTTTCAGCAGGGTGAAAATGCAGCGTGAATTCCCACTGTCCCACCAGCATGGTGCCTCAGAAAGACAGGGCTGTATGGGGGCGACGGAGTCCACCACCATCCTTCATCTCCCTTTGTTTTTCTGCTTGCCATTAAGCTCTGAGTTCAAGCTCAGGGCTGGTGATGGTGCACTTGTTTCTTCTGCTGAGTGAACACAAAATGGTCTAAAAAAGGGGAATCTTTCACCATAATGACATTATCAGGCAAGCTGATTTACTACTGGAGAAAGAGCCCATTGCAGCTTTTCTGATCATGTTTCAAGGTTTTGCCTCTTTTGTCTCCAGCCCTCCCAATAATAATGATGTAATATATTAAATTAAGTGGTAACAGTCTATGAAGCTGTGGTTATCATTAAGTATTTATGCTTCTGGAGTGTTGTAAACACACAGTGCCCTAATTAACCATAGGTAGTCTGCAATTATCCCATGGTAATTACCCTAATTTGAATTGGCTTATTATGGGAAATAGAATAGAATTTGTTTTCTGCTTGGTACTGAGAAATAGAGTTGGCAATTAAGTAAAAACAGCAGTTGTTTCATCCAACTTAAAAAAATTAAATTGCCCTCTTAGAGCCTGTCACAGCTTACACAATTTGAGCAGTTTTACAAACAAAACCAATAATCAGATCCAGCTTCCAATGAGTACATACTTTCATAAACTTGTCTCTGTCAGCATTGACTGATAGCTGTGCTGCACAGAGGTCCATAAAAAAGCCCAAAGGGCTATCCACAGCACCCAGAGGCACACAGATCATTTGCTCTTGAAGCTATTAGAGGAGTTAAGGGAGCAGTGAGAAAGCACACGCTTTCTTTTGCTCTGGGAGTAATTCAGCTGTAGACATGCAGAGCAGAGTCTCTTGTTTAAACATGATGAGCAATATTTCTGACCCCTCCTCTCCTCCCCTGGCCACTGGAAAACCTTGCAAGTGTAAGACAGGGAGATCCCAGCTGTTTGCAAGAGAGCAGCCTTACTCTTGTGGAGCTGCCACAGGCAACTGGATCTCTCCAATAGCCCAGGGAACTTGGCTCATTCTAAATGCTCATTCCCAGGCCTCTGCCAGCAAGAGAGTGAAACACTCAGGTGCAGGACATGGCAGGTGTATCCAAATGCTCTTGGACACCATCCTGAACCAAAGAAGACACGGGATCTCTGGACTAGGCTGACTCCCACTGGCCAAGGCCGAGGCCTGACGTGCTGCTCTGCTGTTGCTGTTTAGCTCAGTGAAGGTGTTGTTGCCCCCAAAATCCCATCTCTACCCCTCCTTCCCCACCAGACAGCCCTGATTCCTTACACACCAATGTTGGAGTTCTGGGAATAGCAGGAAGTAGGAACAGCCTTACCTGGAACTGCTCCTGGTAGAAGAGGATCTGTAATTGCAGCATGAGGATTGAGGACAGAATACTGCCACTGTGAGGAATCTCCTGTTTCTAATTTTATTTTCCTATCTGTTCATTAATGTCATGAAAAATTAAAAAAGAAGTGTAGGGTGTTACAAAGTCCTGTCATAAAAATGTGTCTTCTAAGTCATAAATTAATGATTTGTTTTCTCCATCTGCTTTGCCTGATACAAACAGGAACAGTCTGCTTTTGCTGAGAGTGGAAATGCCTCTGTTGAAATGATCTCATGGAAATAGGAAGATGCAAGAAGAAAATGTTCAAGTAGTCTGTAAAACCTGCACACTGCTACAAACAGAAGGAAAGTTCACAAAAGAAAATAAGAGTTGGGGGATAGTGATTGATCTGTATCATATGCTGTCCTCATGTGGTATGTATGTATCTGTTTTCCACAATTAATGAATACCCACTTTTTTTTTGTACTCTACTTCTAAAACATGACCTGCCTTTCTTTTTGTTATGTCTGCGACTTAGTGTTTTTGGGACTTAGTTCCATTCTTTCTAGTGTTGTTTTTATTTTTACTTTTTTTTTTTTTGCAACAATTGTAATATCTGCCATCTCCAAACAAGGTTTTTTCCAGCTATAAATGAGGTTAAATATGAAAAATAAGAAAAGGAAGATGCTGAAGATGTGCCTGTGTTACTACAGCACTTTGAAAAGGTAATATAAGCTAAAGCTTTGGCAGTGAACAATGGCTTCAGTCAGAGTAAAAAAGGTAAGTACTGTGCTTCTAGTTAAATGATTTTTTTTCTTCATTGCAGGAAATAAGCAAAAAAAATTAAAAAGTTCTAAATTGCTTTTCTCTATTTTCCAAATATCTTGAAGCTGGAGGCTAGCAAAACTTTGTGGGTAGATTTGCCTGTAGTTATGCCTGGGACAAGGAGATATTGCACAGGGAGGTTGTTGGTGAAGTTTTCTGCATTTGCATGGTAAATTTCAGAAGACCTTAGGGACAGAAGATGAGGAAATATGTTGGTCTCATTGAGAGAATCAGCCCTGAGCTGTACCATGGTCTTTGCTTCTTCTCCAGCCTCTAACCAGGCTATGTTGGGACTTTGTGGGGCTGAGGCAAGTGGAGGTATAATAGAGACAAGTGAGATTACAGAAAACAGTATTTTTGCTTGTTAGCTCCAATCAGGCTCTCAGGAGGAAGATAACTGAGGCAGCACCTAACTGGAGAAAGAGCCAGAAAGGGCAAATCTCTTTGCAAGGACAATTTATGGAGTACATTGAAAAATGATGGCTGTCTTTCACAGAAATATTATAAAAATTGTATTAAAAAGTATGCACAAGCATGTCAATTTTACCTTTTAATTTCTCTCTCTTAGCTCATCCACATGTTCCCACCTCTTGTATTTTCCTTTGTACAAAGCATCTTCATTTCAACAGTCTCTGTGAAACTCTTCTTTCACTCCCAAGCATTTCCAGCAGAACGCAGCACAGTGTGACTCACATGTGACATCCTGCTCAGCCCCGCCAAGGGATGGGGACCCTGGCCAGGCTGCTTTGTTACCAAGGATGGCTGCAAAGTTATCACTCAAATCAAGCCCCCTTCCCCCTCCTGTGTTGCCTGAGATGTTCATGTTTCTATGGAAGAGCCAATTCCCTTAGTCCCTATTTTCAGGTTTGTGCTAGTGGCCCCTAAGAATTAACATTGAGGATGGAGGGAAAAGGATATCAGTCAAGGTGAAGGTCTGCACAGGCAAACAAGAGTTTTGGCTTTAAATGGAGTTTATTGGCCAGTACTACCATAGGGACTGCAGACATGGATTTTTTGAGCAGTGCAGATTGTCACAAGAGCCCTAAATATGATCCTTTTTCTATTTGCTTATTTTTGAAGTACCTCAAATTTTTTAGCTGAAGCAAGGATCAGTTGCATTTTATGAACTTGTTCCCCTTCAGTGTTGAATCTCGTATACAGATGAATATAATGGCAGAGGGACACCAAGCACAGCATCTGGAAAGACTGCCTGAAAACCTCTGCAAACCAGAATGAGCTTTAGGTGAAGTGTCTAAGTGAATGTAGCCTCCTTCAGGATTGCAAAGAGCATTGCCATCCAGAAATTTTGGCATCACTTGTCTGCAAGCTAATTCTGATTCTAGAAGGGACCTGGCCCTCACAGCATGACTCTGCCTTGGTTCACCATCCTTCATAAGCAGCAGGAGTTTTATTTGCATTAATTGTCTCCTTGCTCCCCTGGCAATACCCCTCTCAATCATTCAGTGTAAGGGCATTTTTACATGATACTGCATTGTGCTGTACAAATATAACCTTTAAATTTAATGCCATTTTAAAAAATAAATTTAACTGCTTAATAATTGCCAAAATGACATTTAGCTTTTGCTTTTTGTTTTGAAATATAAATACTTGTTTCAATTCCATACTCCAGTAAGAAATACACTATTTTTAATGGGCTCAAACACACCATTAAACTATTTTACATGTTACCACAGTATCCCCATTTTTCTTTAAGTTATTCATTTGTTCCAACACTCCTTCCTTTGGCAAGAAACTCACTTGCATAAGCTGTTGGATCAGCTTTTGACTGATTTTGAACTCGGTGATTTTTTGCTTCAGCAGAAAGAAGAGCTGAGTAAAAGAGGTTTTAGTTTAGAAATATTTTTTCTCCACCAGGAATTTGGGTGTCCATTAACTCCAACAAGAATGGAGACTCTTAGCACTTGGCAGAACGGGCTTGCCACCTTATCCAGGTTCCAAGGATCTGTGCTGCTGCAGTCTCATTCCCACTGTCCTCTGTTTCTCATCCTGTGCTTTTCTGACTTTTTTCTTTAAGTGAAAGCATTGGTTTTCTTGGAAGAATTTGCAAAACCTACCCCTCCCTCTGCCACAAATATCCTGTAAGATGCAATACAGGTAATTTCCTAGAAGTGTGCTTTTTCTTTTTAGTGGGCATGTAAAGTGCTGCTAATCTTTAGTGGGTGTTTAAGGCAAATGAAAGCCAAGCTGATGAGTGAGCGATGCCTGGCAGGTAAATCCCTTGATTCTCTCAGTTGCTGCTGTTAGTTGATGATGCTTGCAGCGACTCCTTCCCTGCTTTGCTTCTATGGAGTACTTGGGAAACAAGGAAAATATTTATTAAAATTGTAATACCGCAATAGCGTAAGACATTTTTTTCTTGTTGGGATCCATTCTAAAGCAGTGCATTATTACAATGGAAAATGCAGTCCTTTGCAACAGGCACTGCAGCAAAGCAAACCTTGAAGTGCTCTTGAAAGCTCTCAGCGGCTCCTCTTGTGGGACGTGTTGAATGTAACGACTGCGATAAGTGACTCACCTTGCTCAGTCTCACAGATACCAAACTGAAATGCACAGCTGGCTCTTCGGGGTTCTGCAACACTTCTGTTCACCGTGGTGGAGCCAGGATCCAGATGGAAAATTTAAATTCTGTGAGAGAGCCCACGTGAAAACCTTGTGTGCTGGAAGTCAGGCTGAGTTATGTGTCCAGATTCTCAGGGGACAGTTGTTTTATGCTTTAATCTTCAGTAGATTTCAGTCTTAAGGTGAATTTGATTCCAGGCTTCAGACAACCTTTGCAAGGATACAACCTATGAGACAGGAGGCTAAATTTGGATTTGATCCACTCTCAGCCAATAGCTCACTGTTGATGGGTGTTGAACACAGTCTGCTGGAGGCCACTCTGTCTCAAGAAGTCCCTACACTAACGGTCAGTAACTATGAAGGAAAAAGAAAGGAAACACAGCTCAAGGCCCATTACTTAGAGCATTGTCCTGAGCCTCCATTGCTGACACCCCTCAGCATAGTCTCCTGGAGTAAGTGGTTCTTTGCTCGAACCCGGTGGGACTGTTCCTGTGTGCTTCCTCAGGTAAATGATTCAACTTCTCTGCACCTTCACTTCCAGATATAGAAAATGGGATAATGCCTCACCTTAACTCTGTGCATATGACAGGTAAATCAGGGTAGACATCTAAAAATATTCAGGCATCTGAAGATGGAAACTATCACACAATAAGGTTTTCAAAATATCACAGGTTTTTTAATTTCTCCTAGAGTGAATCACAGTGAATCACCTCAAACACTTGCTGCTTGTATGAGGCTCAGCTCCCAAAGGCTGTGTGAAAGGAGTTTGCACAAAGCTTTGACCCTTCTTGCAAACACAAATATGATTTTTTTTGTTTTGTTTTTCTTAAAAAATGACACTACTTTTGTTCAAATTTTTCACTGAAGATTTACACCTACAAGCTCAAATAACAGCCTTTTTTCACCTGCCTACTGTTGCTCCGTGCAACTAGCTCGCTTTCCAAGGGGTTTAAAGATTAAAATGTACATTCATTTGCAACTCTCTTTCTTTTGTCAAGTCTTGGTCACAAATGCAGCTTTATAAAGTCTTCTGGCTCATATGATTCAGAATATATTTTACAAAACCACTAGGCTGTGTGGAGAGATTTGATTTCTTTGTCAGCGAGAGTGATTGACACCCAAACCCCACATAATCTAAAAGGAGATTCAGAGGCAGGATCTGACGGTCCATCACCACAAACCTGCCGAGTTAGCAAAGCCCTGTGCAGGGACCCTGCAGGGGGCTCGGCGATGGGGCAGGCATTGATCAGGGGCTGAAGGCGCGTGATGAGCGCAGTGCGCTGGGGGTGGCAGGGGAAGCCTGTGGGAGAGGCTGTGGATCGCCTGCTGCCAGAGCATCTGTCCCTGAGCGCTGCCTGTCCCAGAGCCAGCCCGGCTGCCGTGCCGCTCCCCCTGCCCGGCGACACCGGGCCCCTCCGCTGGGCGTGAGGGGGAGCACGGGGATGGATCTGCGGAGCGGCTGCCCCTGCCCGGGGACACCGTGCCCGGCAACACCCTGCCAGAGCCCAGCTGCTGGGCTGAGGGGCAGCACAGGGATGGATCTGTGGAGCGGCTGCCCCTGCCCGGGGACACCCTGCCCGGGGACACCCTGCCCGGGGACACCCTGCCCGGGCCCCGCTGCTGGGCGTGAGGGGCAGCACAGGGATGGATTTTGTCATCATCTGCGAGACTCGGTGAGTCAGGCGCCACCTCAAGCAGATGCTTTTGGCCACTGTTCCAGTGGGCTGAGCTGGGAAACAGCACCGAGTTTCGGCCCAGCGAGTCTCTCCGAGCTGTGCTTGTGAGTGTGGCCAAGCGCTGTGGGAGTGGATTCGCAGAGCTGAATCTTTGCTGCAGCCGTCATCCGGGACAGCTGCTCAGAAACCTGTGTTACCATAATCATGTTACCAGTGCTAAGTGCTGAATCATGCACCTACCAAATCTGTCAGCAAAAAAATTTATAGGTAAAACATAAGTCACTACATCTCTTTAAAGTGTTGGCAGCATTTTGTCAGGGTATTTGGATCTTCTAAGTATATGAGCTTTCCAAAATATTAATGTAATTGCACAGCCGCCTTCTTATCTAATTTGCCCCTAGCCAGATTTTAAAATGATTCAAACTTCAAAGACGATAGTAAACCCACATGCACAAAGACACTTGGAAAAACGATTTCTTTGAAATGTAACTGATTACAAACTAGTGTTGGTTCTCTGTGCTTTCCTTGCAGCATTAGCTCTTCTGTGGGCATGGAACGCTCTTGTAATTTGTCAACCGCTACCACCATTTAGGATCAGTTAAGCTTTCTCACATTAATTAAAAACTATAATTAAATAAGCACAAAGCCCTCACTACGACTCAGTCTCAGAGTGTGCATCTGGCCCTTGTTTGAGATGGGGAGAAAAAAAAAAAGAAGTTATGTCAGAAATTTCCGGGATGTTTTCTTTTGATTACCTCCTAAAGCAACTCTGCTGAAATGGTAATGGCTGGGAAATAGAGAGAGAAAGACATCTTTTATTGAGGTGGAAAAGACTGTGGCAAATCCTACTATTTTTGTTGCATTTTGATCTGAGAGTACAGTAGAAGACTAAGAGATCAGGAACAGAAGCTGCAAAATAAATATTATTGCAAAATATCTTTTAATATTTAGCCCTGTAACATCTCAGTGAACTTTACTTGAAATTTACTCTTACTGTCCCATATTAACACGAAGGGGGAAGATGAGTGCTAAAGAAGCAAATTTACTCTTGGAAGTGGCTACAACTGTATTTAATAGCTATATATTTATGTATTTTAAAGGATTAGGATATGGTTTCTGAGTATATTTGGGAAAGAAAGAAAGAAGAACTCTGCATAAGGTTGATCATATTGCACAAGATCTGCCACCACTAATAAAATTTTATTCCTTTTGTGTTGTTTTAGTGAGCAGATGAAACAGGGACGGTAGGATACCTCAATATCTCTTGATGGAGAGGATGTATATGTTATAGTTAAAGTTTTCTAACGATTAAACTGTCCTGATTGTAAAGACAATACTTATTTCCTCATAACTCCCCATCTAGATCTCATGAGAACTGTTAAAAAACATTTGTTGAGCAGCTGTCTCTAGAAGGAAGAGTGCACTAGTGAAATATATTTCTTAAATGGATACAGATTTTGATGGATTGCTGTTTGGAGTTCTTAAAAAAAGATTTGAGAGTGAAAAATGTTCACTTCTAAATACGCTTATTTTTCTACAAAAAAGAGGTTCAGAATTACATATATTGAGCAGAAAATTTGGAGTTCACAAAGTAATTTTTTGAAGGTGGGAAGCATGCATGATAACTGCTGGCTTTATAGCTGAGTTTAGTTTAAAAGAAAAAAAGAGGATCTTTTTCAAGACAGAAATTCCCTTTTTATCAGCTCAAGATCATTATTTCTGTGATGGGAAATGGCAAAAGGGAAATTTCTTTGTTTGTTTACTTTTTGTTTATTCCTATGTTCAAGTAAAAAACACATCTTAGGAGACTGTAATGTCACTTGTGAAATCATAGTGATAACACCACATTTGGGTCATCTAATCCATTTGGGCTGGAAATGTGTTGATGATCAACTAACCCAGCTCCTCATCTTCCACTGGACCAGATTGCTCTGAGCCCCGTTCACCCTGGCCTTGAACACTTCCAGCAATGGGCCATCCACGCTTCTCTCTGGGCAACCTGTGCCAGTGTCTCACCACCCTCACAGCAAACAATCTTTTTCTAATGTCTTATCTAAACCTGCCCTCTTTGAGTTTAAAACCATTGCTCCTTCTCCTGTCACTGCAGACCTTGGTAAACTGTCCCTTTCCAGCTCTCTTAAAAGTCCACTTTGATATATTGAAAGGCCACAATGAGGTTATCCTGGAGCCTTCCCTTCTCTGGGCTGAACAGCCCCAGCTCTCTCAGGCTGTCCTCATGGGAGAGCTGCTCCAGCCCTCTGATCATCTTCACAACCCTCTTGTGGACTTCTGTGCAGACTAAAGGAAAGAAATATATATCCTGTGCTTTATCTGGTCCCTTCTTCCCATGCAGGTAAATCTCAAGAATTAGAGAAGGGGAAGACCCAAGAAATACTCCTCTGAAATGGTAGTAGACACAGGGAGTTGTGTAAGCAAAATCTCCTGTGAGGCTGCTGAATGTGATCTGTTAAAATTTATATCACTGCTTTTCCACTAATTCTGAAGACAGTAAAGTGCAAGGTCAAACTTGTTCTAAGCCTATCAGATGTAGCCATTTGTCCACCATTTCCAGGAGGAAGAAATGGCTACACTTGGACAGGAAGGCAAAATCATGATCCAAAAGCAAAGAAGGGGATTTTGGTAGCATTATGAAGCACTTCTTCAGAATGTGCTTTGCTAGAGAATTATTTTAGGAATTGGGATTTCTGTTTCCAATTATAAAAATCTTAAGAAGTTATCAGAAAATGCAAAGCTGTGTACATCAGAGGCACTGTGGCTAATTTAAATGTGTGTATGGGAAAAGCTGAGGTGCCTTATCCTTGCAATCTATGTACTTCTGATGGGACAGTCCTTTCTGAAGGTTCTGGCCCCAGATCCAGCATGTTACTTAATAACCTGAAGATTCCTGGTGGCAGGGGCAAGAGTTAAAGCAAAAACATGCCAGAGGACCTAGTGACACCCTGGTGGCTTGAGAGGTGTCTGCTCAGTGCATGTCTCTGCTTCTGGAAAGGCAGGAGAAGGTGGGTCATGACATGTCCTCACTGCATGGCTGAGGGTCAGGTTGAGGAACCTGGATCACACTCAAGTGAACAGCTACATCCAAATCATGCAGCACAGTGTACACAGAGATCATGTTTGGCTCGTGCCAAAACAGTCTCCATGTGAGAAGACATCTACTCCATATGAAAAGACATCTACTCTCCACAAAGTTGATTAGCTCAAGCACAACACAGGGGCAACCTACATCACCACAGCTATCTCTGTTTATGTTAATTTGAGCTAAATCAATCTCTTATGCCTCATTACAGCATGTAGAAATATCCTTTAATTTTTTGTGTATATATATGTGTCCTGGTTTAGGACAAATTAGGGGAAATCTCCAAAAGGGAGCCCCCCAAAACAAAACAAACCTCCAACCACCCCTCCCCCAACACTGGGTTTGGGAAGGAATTTCTCGGAGGAGCAAAGTGGAAAACAAAACCTATTTATTTACAAGTAACAAAAGAACACTCCCCAACACAAGAAAAGAAAGGAGACCAGACTGTGTTGTGAAGGGCGCTGAGCTTCTCTCGCAAGCTCCGGGTGTCCTGGAGCTCTCAGGTCAGGTCCGGAGCCGGTCCAGTATCTTCGGGGGGGGGGGGGGGGTAAGAAAGAGGGAACAAAAGAAAAGGAAAGAAAACAGCGCAAAAAGCAGAAAGCAAGCAAGCAAGCAGCTAGCCAAGCCAAGCAGCCAAAAGGCCAAAAGCGAAAGTGCCTGGTCACACACTCCCTCCTCTCTTCCCCGCCCCGCCGCAGCAAGACAGCCGGGGGTGGGGGGAGAGAGAAAAGGCACAGCTGCCAGACACAACACACGATATTGGGATAAAGGCTGTCACCCCACAACAATATGATAGCGTTCATTAAAACCACCCATGTCTGTCTCCTGGTAAAATTGGGCAGTCTCACATTTTAGAAGAAAATCAGAATTCAGGCTAAAAGGAAGTCAGGGTAGGGACTTTCTAATAAGGAGCCCCTGCAGTCTGTGGACTGCTATGGACTCTTTGAAGTTTTTCTAGGCATATTTTCAGGTTTTTGATTGCTTGGCTCTCAAAATCCATGTACTAAATTGAAGCAGCCAACTGATGTTTCAATTGTTCAGTGTGTATCTGTGCTGACCAGCTTTGAAGCTAGATTGAATTTTTGCTAAAATCTCCTCATCTGTGTCCTGGAAAATGCCTCTTCTGGGAATTGTTCAAAACACATGGTAGTCCATAGCCCAATCCTCTTTCTATTGGACATTTTACCAAGAAAATGGTAATTTTACAAGTCAGTGCAGTATCTTTAAAACAATAGTTCTACAGTGCTCTCAGTGAACAATTAATAGCAGAGGGTTTCAGAAACATTTTCTACAGTGGTATAAACTAACATTTCAGTAGACATGATAAAGAAAACTTGTCTCTTTCTCAAGGGAAAACTTCTGTAAGAAATAAAATAATGTTTCAATCTATAAAAAATTTCCTTGCAAGTAAGACCTCTTACATTTGATCCTCTCAAATATTTGTATAAAAAAAGGGTGTCAAAATTCTGCCAGAGCTCTGCTTGAAGTTTATTTGGATAACTTGTTAAGTTTGCCTGTTGATGGCTATGCTGTGACTGACTGTCACTGGTCTGGCTAAGCAGACAGGAAGAGAACAGTTTTTTGGACAGGGAGCTGTGTGGAAACCCTGAGGTAGGGAAAGCACAGTTTGAGTGGGATTCAAAGATTAGATATCTGCATTTCAGATCTTGTGAAGACCCTTGAGAAGCAGTGCTTTGTGTGATTCACATTAATCAGAGTAAATGAGACTGTGGTCTAGAAACACTTCAGGTTGTGTACACAGAGGCATCTCCATTTGATAAGTACCAACCTTGGCCATCATGGCAAGCAAAGTCACAGCAAGACTTTGGTCCAATTTTCACTACTGACATGAAGCAGAAGGAGAGTCTATACAGGAAAAGGTATATTCTGTTTGTTAGTGGTTAGATCTGTATTTGCAGAGTGTGTGTTTGAAAGGTGTCAGATATTAATTAAGTACACAGATTACAAAGAAAACAATGCATGATGTTTATGCTTCCAGGGTCTGAATTTCAATGAAGGTTTGGGATGAGGCTACAGATGCTTCCTGCTTTGCCCCAAGCTTACCACCTCAGTTTTGCAGAAGTGAAAAGTCCAGTGTAGCTGATTAGCTTTTGTTTTCTGGCTCTTTTTTATTCTAGAACTGGGAAATGCCAGATATTTTTATCAGCCCTCTCACCCTTAGTCCTGAGTGCAGTCAAGTCCAGGGGAGGTTGCCCTTGCAAGTGCACGGCTAAGGCAGGTGCAGGGAAGGGAGGCTTGTCTGTAAAAGCTTCCACTGGGTGTGGAAAGACTGGGGGAGCTGCTCGGGCACTCAGGGCACAGTAATGGCTGCCTGCTTGCCAGTGCATGCTCCCTCTTGCCCCAGATCCAGAGCATTTGGCTCCTGGGCTGAGAAGGAGCGTGTAGAATTCTTCTGTTGGTTACTCTGTCCCAAAACTTCTAATGCAGTTATTCTGAGACCAGTTTGTTTTTTTATTAAAAAACCAACCAACCAAAACCAAACAAAAACCACAAACCGACCAACCAAAAACCACACCCCCCCCCAAAAAAAAACCCACAAAAAACCTCTCCCCAAATCCCAACAGTTTTCTTCAGTTTCTCAGAAAAACAGGAGATGATTTCATCTTATCATAATTGCTGAATTTATTTTCAAGGTGGGAGAGTGTCAAAAGCTGTAATCTTGCACTCCTCCTTTAATATATAACATCCTGATTGTCGTGGCCCAGAAAAATTAACAAGTATTCAAATAACCCTAACTAAAAAGGATATGGGCCCGCCATTATCCAGACTGCATGAGTCATTAGAGTGAAGGGTGAAGAGCACAGCAGAGTGGCATTAATCACTCAGTTCTGCTACAGGAAGAAAAGCATTTGTGTAATACTTTATTTACAACATACCATATGCAGAATTAGCTGATAGTCTCACAAAGACACTGGGGATGGTGATGACAAAGGAACATCCCACTTCTAAATAATTTTGCAAGGCTATTTAGTTCAATTTCATCTTAGACTTTGCATTTTTCTTGACAATAATACACAAAAGATGCTCATATTTTTTTTCTTTTTGATGAAAAAGAAAAGCTTAATTTCCTGTTTAATGGCTTCTTCTCTCTTGGATTTTAGAATATGACAAAAAAATCACATAAGTCTGAAAATACAATTTCATCACTAGATTTTGTAAGATCAAGAGAGGGAAAAAAACCCCAAACATATGACAAGGCTGAAGGCATCTTTTTTAGAGTAAGTTTTTGGATGAGTTTTCTTGAAGATACTCTCAGAAAAGTCATATGGTATTAGCTGAGTTCTCATACCACAGGCAGCTGTGCTATTAGAAAAAGAAAAACAAATGGGTGAAGTAAAACACTGGATACTTAGACTCTCTGAAGAATACCCAGGATCAGAAAACAGAAAAGAAAAAGCAATCTGAATGGAGAAATGGACCAAGAGGGGTATCAGTGGCATTGTTTCTGATGACAGGTGGAACTGGTGTTTTTGGTGTATAAGTGTTATAAATTGCCATTACAGAAAATGTACCTGGCTCAGAATAAGATTACTGGTGACAGTCAGTGTAGCTCTACAAGGATCTCAGAGGAGATGGTTAGAGCCCTGCACTGTGCTGGGCAAAGGTTCGTGTTGCACAGCACTGTTCATAAG
This sequence comes from Zonotrichia leucophrys gambelii, assembly GCF_028769735.1. Lineage (NCBI taxonomy): Eukaryota > Metazoa > Chordata > Aves > Passeriformes > Passerellidae > Zonotrichia > Zonotrichia leucophrys. The sequence continues at coordinate 15,777,384 of NC_088169.1, read as the reverse complement.
TGGGGCAGCACACAGAGAAAATCTCAGATGTGATTTATACTACAAAATCCAAACACAGAAGAAAAGAGACTTGGTGCATGAAGAAGTGACAAATTCAAAGTTGACAGTACAAAAAACAACATATGGAGCTTCATATGCTATGGCAAACACCATAAACTGGCATTTGAAGAAATTTTAATATGGTTTGATTATTGTTGTTGTTTTTGACTGGGATGCTGTTGCAGAGCTTCTAGCAGGACCCAGCTGTGACTGATTAGTGTGTGGATCAGGACACCCTCAGCAGTGCAGAGCAGCCAGAGCCAAACCCCTGGTGCAGCAGACCTCTGCCAGACTCCTGGCTTGGAGTGGCTGCTGGATTTCCTGTGGTAGAGAGCACAGAAGGGTTCCCAGTCTGAAATTGCTGTGTCTTGACTGGAGGTGTCCACACACCACCATTCTCACCTCCCATAAATCACTCCAAAGAGCTGTTAAGATCAGACCTAGGATTCATTTGATGTAGTCCATGGGGTTTCTTTTGGTGTTGTCAACAAGCTTTTCAATTATTGGTAACCCAGGTGGGGAGGGCCTGTGATATCAACAGAAAATTTTTGATTACAGTTTTGATGACAGTCATGTCCTTTTAGCTTCTAATGTGCTGCTTTGACTTAAAATTAACTCTCAAACATTTCTGAATTTGCTGAAGTAAAAAAATGCTCTTGGTTTTTACATAGTCTTCAAAATTTGCAATACTGCTACACATGGTAAACATAGATTTAATCCAGTGATATCAATAGGACTGTTCTTATGCTTAGAGATATACACATCTCCAAGACCTTAATTCTATATTGTCATAACTATGGAGAAAGACATAGGTGTGAGCTGGGGCTGATTTCACTAGTAAGCTGAAAATATTTTACTTTGAGTGGTCATGCTCAAAAATTAGTAAAATATTCACTCATCATCTTTCCTGGTCAGTTAACCAGTCTGAACCCAGGCTTTGTGTTAAAACTTGATGGCATTTTCCTCCTTATGATGGATATATGTGAAAAAAATCAATGCTAATGCCTTCCCTTGTAAAGTATTGTCAGGATGAGCTAAACACAGTCAGCCGGTTGTTTCTGACCCACAGGAGATAATCACCATCTGTCTTAACCAGCACTTCCTACCTTTGCTGCCTGCAACTTTTCCTGTCATATCTTAGTATTCAGCAGTCAACTGAAACTCAGAAACTTGATCTAAATTTGCTTCTATTGTTTCAGACCTGTACAAGTATTTGTGTGCCTGAAATCTTTTTTCTCAGTGATGTAAATGGGCCTAATAGATTGCCTGTCTTTGCAAATTGTGTCTTTTCAGCAAGAAAGCCTCTTTAACCAATTCATCTGAACTGATATGAGTTTTGTAATATCTTCCAAACGAACATCTTTTTAACACAAAAAAATCTAGGGTGAATTCTCTATGATCATGATAGGGTAATTTTTTTCCCCTATCATACTGGCTTACTGAAGCTCAGAAGTATGTGTGCTCAATACAGCTTATCTTACTTTAGGACTCATAAATTATTTTGGTCAATTTGATTTCTATTTCAAGAAATTATTTTCAAGTTCATCTTGAGAAGACAACTGTTTTGTTAACAGAATTATTGACTGAAACCCAAGACACTGAATGAAGCATGATATGATAAAACTGACATCTTGTAAACATTTCTCTGTCCCTGAACACAACCTTAATTAAATCAGAGCTGCAACACTAAAATACTCTATATACACTAGGGTCATGCTACCTGTGAATTATAAAACCCAGAAAATCATTGGTATCTTAGTAAGGAAATCTGTTTTTCTTTGGGCTCATTTTCTTACAGAAAGTTTCTCTGTCACATTTTTCCAGTTGTATTTTAAATTGCAATATTCCAGCTCTTTCAAACTCTGTGAAATAAATCACATGTCAAGAAGTCAAGTATCTGTATTTCCTGCATATACACAGTCTTTGAGAGCATTCATATAGGCTTCCTACCTCGCCATGGGGAAGCATTTATATTTTACCTTATTTATTCATGGTACAAACAGGTCTTAGGTAATGAAAACAAGGGCAGTGGGAAGTAATGTCAACAAAAAGTACCCAAAAGGTTTACATAAACTGCCATCTGAGCTTCTGCAACATGCAGATGTAACTGCTGTGGATAACAGAAATACCTGTCATTTCAGCTGTCAACATATCTTGGCAATTTTACCCAGTTGCCCTTTGGGTGCTCCATTTGCTGCAGTCCTTTGACTGGTCTTGCCTTACTACCTTTCACAGGCAAAGTTAATGGCTCTGATCATTCCTTTCTACTCACTTCACAGATTCATTCTGACTCAACTTTTTCTCTGACTCACAATCTGTTTCTATTTCCGTAAGCATGAGTGCATGTGAAATATGCTGGGCTAATGTGGAATGGCACAGGCATCGCAGTGCGTTATTCATACCTGTGTGAGTAACAGCCACTCACTCCTTGCTGCATGTGTACTGACTCGACAGCAGCTTCATTTCCTGCCTTCTCCCACTTACTCAATCACTTGGTAAACCTTCTTCTGCAGTGCAGGGGAGAAATCCTCTTGTTCTTGTGTCAGAATGGAACTGCCTCAACATAACAACATTACACCTGCAGCCAACTTTAAAAGAATTATCAAGAAAAAGAGGAAAAAAGTTTAGGAGTTCTGATGGACTTGCCATGCTCTTGTTAAATCAAGATCAGTAGCTGACCTGTAGGTATTGCAGCTGCTTCAAATATTGGGGCTTTCTGGTGGAAAGCCCACTGTACATGCAAATTCTACTGGGTACATTCTCCTCATGGACATATCTTATTATGTGCTACGTAAGATGCAAAATTGCAGGGTAATTTTGAGCAAACTGTATGAAACCCCTGGTTTGAGCAAACTGTATGAAACATCTGGTTTCCTCCAAAATCCACAAAACAAACAGAAACTATTAGCAGAAGGAATATTCTTTCCTATACTAACATCTGTGTATATGTCCTGTGAGCAAAGGAAGCCAGGAAAGAGAAGAGATCTACAAAATAATAACAGCATTATCTATTACTTCAAACATGACATTAAGGTAAAAAACTGGCTGGGTTTTTTTTTTTTTTTTTTTTGAGGGGGAGGGGTTCTGTTTTTTTTTTTTTAGATTTTGGTTTTGGTTTGGGTTTTTTTTTTATACTGGAACACTATTACATACAAATGTGAAAAACCTGGAGATTTCAATTTATCAGAATACTCTACTAATCCTAGTTCTATACATAGATTATTAATTGACAAATTTGACCTTTCAGATACCTTCTAAGAGGTCATGGACTTGCTGATTACTATAGAACAGCAGAGTTAAATTTTCTTAGTAAGAAGCTCTTACTGGCTATCCACAAATGTGGCAACAGCTCTAGTTCAATTGCTTGATGGTTAAAGAATATTGGTAATATGTACTGTGTAATCTACAATGTCAATACACATGAATTAACTTCATTACATGCAGTAAGTCAGGTTCTTACCAGTGAAGACATCCAGGTGTAACAAAGAAATGCTGCCATGCATAGAAGATCTGATGTTCAGTCTGCCTTGAAAATGGCATAGTCTGTCTCTCAGAAACTTCTGATGGACAGGAAACTAAATCTTAAAATGCAATTTTAAATATCCAGTTAGTCAGAATTAGAGGAAAATCTGGAGCTGGGTGGCATAAGTGCAGAGGTTTTATTATTTCAATGTTTTTGCTCTGCACAATGTTGCCAGGGACAAACACATCATATGTTTTGAAGAGGCTTCCCTGTAGTCACTGCAGCATCATACTGAGCACAGGCTCCAAAAGCCTTGCTCATAGGAGGATTGAGTCCATTTGGAAACGTTGGAGATGACACATCTGGTAAATAGGTATGATGCTCTGCTTTTACAGCTCCAAGTGGGTGGATCACTGGGTGTCACTCTTGGGTATACTGGTGGAGGCAGGGAAGGAAGGCCAAAAAGAACTTGATTGGGCCAGGGGGAAACCTCATTTCTTCACTGTAACATTGAAAAAAGTGATATCACCGAGCAAATATTATAGTAAAACATGATTTTGGCTTGCTTATTTCCACCCTCCCTTGTTTTACTGCAAAATGCTTACTTTATGGAAGTTTTGGAAGTTTGATTTATTTGTTTGGGATTTTTTTTTGGTTTAATGTATTTTTTCTTTAGTCACTATGGTGCTATAACAATAATTAACATCCAGTGCAGTAGAGTATTTTGTCTTGCTCAAAATTATTACTAAACAAGAATTGATCGCACTTTTTTTCATCTTCAGTTTTCCCTAATAGCATGACCCTTCCAATTTGCCATTTGCTGAACTTACTCTCTTTACAATAGCAGCACAATCTTTACACACAGAAATTTTGTCTTAAGACTGCTGTTATTTTAAGCTGGCCATGCACTAATAACTGACAGCAGGTTGGTTTTTCAGGAAATGTTTTAAAAAACAGGCATCAGTGAACATAGATGCAATTAATATTTCAGAATAGCGAGCACCTACCACCCTTCTGAGTAATTTTCTGGATTATCTGAACAACCTGGAGATCAAAGTCTAAAATTTGCTGCTTTTTTCGTTCAGGATATTGCATTTTATAGGAGAATAAGATATGAGTGTCTTATGCTGGTAACTCAAGACATATGAAGCACTTGGATACTCCAATTATCTTCTGACTCATTGAAATTTGTAAACTCTCTGTGGACCTAAACACTCCAGTGGAAAGAGTAGAGGTTATAGATATCTGTGTAATTGAACTGAACTCAAATACTTCATCTGGTTTCAGCAACATTTCTTGTATTTCTTACTCGGGAGTTCTAATTTCTTCTTGTGAAATCATCTTGCTGGGAAAAAAAAATCAAAACCAAACCCACAACACCCAAAACCAACTGCAAGAACAAGATTAAACAAATTCTCCAAATTGCATTTTTTGCTATGTATTAAAGTTGGTATTTGAGTGCACAGAGCAAAATTAACTGGAGGGAGATGCCAGTTAATTGTGAGAGCATCGCCTCACACTCTTTCCTTGGGAAACCCCAGGGACCTCTGGTGTTGGCAGGTGTTGGCATCTGCTCTTCCACCCATGGTCTTGGTGAAGCTGGTCTTTGGCCGCCCTCCATGTCACTGGCCTATGGCCTCTCCTTGTGCACTCTCCTGAGCCCAGAGCTGCTCCTGGGAGTTGCTAGTGCCCAGCCTGTGGGGAACTTCCATCTCTGCTGCCTGGCATGAAGCCTTCCATCCCAGCAGGGCTTATTGCTTACACAGCCCTTTCAGAAGGCACATGCAAGAGGCTGGCAGTCTTTCTGAGGAGCCTTTATGTAACATTTAGTGTGGGGTTTATACTCCTGCAATCTTCTTCGGGACTCTGGGGATCTTCATACAGTAAGTGTGAACCAATGCTCTGTGCTGCACGTGGAGTGAAACCTGTCTCCAGGCAGAAGCTCTGCTGGAGCTCTGGTAGTGGGAAGTGAGCTGTCTCCCAACATTAACCAGGGTACTGGTAATTTCTCCCTGTTTCAATATTGCCTTTAACATTGGATAGCATTAAATAGAGTGCAGAAGGCACTTAGGTGGTGGCAGGGACTTTGCAGAGCAGTCTCGTAGCCAGTTCCCAGAGGGAACCAATCACTGCTCTTTGCTCAGCAATGATGACCAAGTTACAGTGACTGCATGGGCCGTAGATTTAAAACCCAGTGTCCTCTTACTGCAGTTCCAATATCTTAATTCTTCCTGGCTGGAAGATGAAACTTCATATGGAGAAGTTCACTGAGAAATTCACCGCTTTAAAAGCGCATAAGTAATGCTGTTTGCTATAAACTTGCTGTTAAGCTGTGACACCAATATTTGGGAGGATAGTAATTATAGAAGGACTCAGGGAGAAGTGATCTCAATCCATGGACAACAGCTCAGAAAATGAGCAGAAATTTCTTGCCTTTAAGACAAAAATTAATTTGAACATGTGTCAGTTTGTAAAGATACAAAAAGGCCGTCAGTGGCAGAAATTGTACGTTGAAACAAAAAAATTCTGTGGAACTCTTCTCAAAAATGTTTGCTGTAGTACTGAAATTCCTAGCATGCTGGGGATACTAGGGAAGATTCCTGGATGTAGCTCAAGTCTTTGCAGTTAGATACTATCAGTCATTAAAGAAAAACATAGCTGCTTGGAAAGAGCAGGATGACTTTTTGATTGAAATTCAAAATTACAGTAGAAGCTTGCATGGCTTCCAGCCCCCTTTGCTCAGCATTCACTGAGGTCATACATTTAAATATATGTTGCTTTAGAAACTACTAACGGAGTATAAGGTATATTACAGCTTTTCTGCTCAAATGAACCAATTGAAAACTATGTTTCATCTCCTGGAAACAGTCATCTCACACTATCATTGCCTACATTTGACAATAGGCTTTGAGATGCTCTCTGACTATCCTGTTATGTGGGTTCCTAAAGCTCAGAAAATGTTTGTCATGACACATCTCTGTCTCAGGGACACAGTGGCTTGCTTCTCATAATTTTGCCTTTATTTGTTGCATTCTTAACTCTTCCAAAAAACAATTAATCAAGTGAAGGGAGAGCGAATTAGCCTTGGAATTAATTTATGGATAAGCATGGTCTTGAAAGCTCTTAAATTTCTCAGTGTAGTAGGCTGAGAAGAAAACACACAAAAGCAAGAAATCAGAGACCCGCCATACTGCATCTCTGATTACAGTTGCAATCTCTTCATTTGAGAGAGCATGTGAGAGATGCATGATGTACAAATAGTACCTTTATAAACCTGACCAGTCCTTTGGGCTGTGGATTCCTGATTGTACAGCTCATGCATTCCAGTGAAGCATTTGTATTCCAGGTACACTGCTTCTTTTTAAAATTCTTCTAAATTCTTCTTCCCATTTCACTTCAGCTCTGCCCATCTCACCTAAGACAGCAGCAGTCATCATAGATGCATGCATTCCCCTACACTCTTTCTTTCATGGCACACATTCAGTCTCAGGAGAATTGCTTTCACTGTTTCTGTATTTTGAGCAGCTTGAAAAGAAGAGATGGCTGAAAGAAGGGTCAACAAGTTAGTGTTAAAATGATAAACAGACTGGTTGCTGGCATGCCTGAGCACTTTTGGGGCATATTTTACATTTTCCTGCTCACTGGTGCTTCTTAATTTCATACAGAACCTTGAAAGGACCTCTAGTATTAATGAAGATCATATAGAGAATATATTTGGCAAAAACACAGTGTGATCAATCTGCATCTGTTATCTGAAGTAAAAACTGAGGTCAGAATTTGAATAAAGAGTATATGAATATTTTTGCATCTACAGAATAGCACATGTCAGTTTTCAGTGCAAGTGCATCAAAATGACTGCTACTGCCTACGCTGACTGTGGCAGACTGCATAGTCCTCTCTCTCTATTAGGCTGGTAAGGTCCATGGGAAGCAACTGCCAGCCCATACAGAAAACTAAGAACTGCCTCCTAATCTTGATGACCATGTAGACTTGGTACAAAATAATTGGCTTTGTGTATGCTGAAGTAGGAAAAAAGAAGAAATCAATACAAAAGAATATTGAAGTAGTGGGGCAATTTGTCAGCTAATATTTGGTGTCAAACACAGGAACTTTCATAGCGATTTTCAAAGGAGGAAGAGAACTATCAACCAGACAGTCATAAGAAGGAAGACTACTGAACTGGGAAAGAAAACAGTTTGGATGGAATGTGTATGAGTTGAGGCACAGGCTTTCCTCAATTTGTAGTCTGCAATGAATTTTCTGTAGAAATCACATCCGTATGGAAGGCCCAGTTTCTCATTAAGCAGAACCTTTAAAAAAGTGAAGCAAAGAACCACTGCCCACTCTGGAGATGCTCTTGGTGAGTCCTTATTTTCAGATAAGTACATCACTGCCCATGCTCAGTTTACTGCCTGGTTTTGATATTTGAATGTTGGAGAACTAGAGCTGGAAAGAAATTATGCCTGGCTATGAAATCACATTAGCCTCAGCAACATATTTGAGAGTTGTAAATGAAAATTTTCCTCTGACCAATGTAGAAAAGCCATTGCTCAAAGTGTCTGAACCTAGCTCAGAGCAATAAATGTATCTTGCACATGACAAGGTAGACTATTGAATAGTTCCACTTCTGTAGTAAAGAAGCAAAAAAAGGAAAGATATTTCTCCTAGGATAGACTGGAGCTATTTTGTCCAATCAAATATTTTCCAAGGCTTTTGAAAAATGGACAGAGGAGGATCATTGCTTTGCCTCAATTACGTGCAACAGAGAACTGAGTTCCTGAAGTGAAGGGAAGTCTCCAGGGTAATTGTCTTGAAATCAGCTGTCAGACTCTTAAGATTCAGTTTATAAGAGCCTGCCCGTACAATGAGAAAGAATTCTGTGTTACTGTGTTCATCTGATCTGTTACCAGCAGAGCTCAAGATGAATTCAGCAGTCTTGATGGGACTTGTACTAATGACAAGTATGAAAGAAGTATGCTATATCCCAAATATTTGGATTTTTTTTTGAGTTGATAAGTGATCCCTTAAGAGTTCTGTTTCTCATTAATGCGTTGTTACCTAAACCAAGCTTTCATATGAATGTTTGTGTATTTTATAATCATTATAGTGTCTATATTCTACCTTGACTACTATCTTGAGACCACAAAAATGTTATGCCAATGAGACAGACCCTTTTTTAATATAAATCATCTTTTAAAACACACTAAAAAGCCAGAAGAATGCCAACAGAATTTTCAGCTTGTTGAGATTTGAAATTCTCCTGGAATTGTACCCTCTCACTGACAGGCAGCTGCATTGTGTAGCCATTGTTTGGAAAAGTTTCTCAAAGCTCTGTGCCAAATATGATACTGTGATTTAAAATTTTAAAGCCAGAAATGCAAATCTCAGTATGTAGACACTCAGGTAACAGCAAAGGCAGAGTCCTCAGCAATCTGAGGAAATACTCTATTTCCAAGAGTACAGAACACATAATTTGAGAGTGAACCTGTAGAACTGGGACGAGGAGCACAGGAAACCTCTCCATGTAGGCAGTGAGGATCTAGTCAATTCTGTTCCACAGCAGTGGCTTCTCTCCCAGCTGCCACCTCTGCCTTGGCTTATTAACTTTCCTTTGAGGCTGTTGTCCAGGGATTTGGAAAGCAGTAGCACTTTCCTTCAGAAAAAAATTTCCTTTGTGCCACTATGAAGACACCTTGTCTTTCCTCAGGGACTTTGTGTTTGAAATAAGCAGAAGAGTGGATAAAAACAGAGATACTGTATTTGCTGCTGGGTAATTGCTTGGTTTCCTTAACAATCTTGGTCTGGGAATCACCTGGATGGACAAATGATTGTTTCTATGTTGGGCTTGGTTTGAGGCAAAAAGAAACCTGGGAAGGCAGAAGATAAAAGAATATGAGCTAAGGAAATTGGTGTCCTACTTATGATTGTGGTAAAAGAGGTCAGAATTTACCACATCTCCTGCTTATAAGAAAAGATTCTGCAACATCACTTCTGAGGGCCAGAAGATACAAGCAGGAAAAACACAGTAAACAAAAGCAGAATATTCTCAGCCATGTCTTACTTCTACTGCTATGAATATAATTACAGTAAACATGTTGATATGTATTGCAAATAGAACCTCATTACTGTGAAAGGAGACAGTGGGAAAAAATTAGTTAGAGAAGTCTAACACTGAAAAACAGGGCTAAAACCACCCCTACAGACTAACAGTAAAGGTGTAAGAGTAGATAAATTCTCCACAGTTCTTCAGTAAATGGAGGGAAAGCGTGTGTCAAAAATAATTAAACCAGCCAATATTTCACAGTCACAGTGTCTGAGTTACTCTTCTTTTTTTTCTGTATCTAAATTTCAAAGCAGCAGCCTCCTTTCCTTGCCTGCACAGCACGCTGCTTCCAGATGGGTGACTTATGTAACTCTGTAGGAGACACCAAGTTGAGGTCTGAGGCATGCAGAGGAAACACAAGAAGAAATCAACCAAGAGAAGAGAGGAGAGGAAGCCTCAGGGTAGCCAAGAACGTCACTCTTGCTGCAGTCCTCAGACCTCATTCCTTTCTGACCCCTACAAGGACTGACAGGTCTGGGAGACAGGAAAGTTTGATGGACTCCATCAAAGTCACACATTTCTAACTGCTTAAGAAAAGTTTCTCTTCTTTCTATGCTAATGCCACTGTAACAGTGCAACTCTTTTAGAATATGAGGTATCCTTAAGCCTGTCTCTTATTTTCTTTCCTCTGATTCCTGCCTTTTTGCATCCTTCATGATGTATCTTTGTCATGTATGACTCCAGAGTCCTCCCTCTGTTTCTGTCTCCTATTCCTTTGTCTCTGTTGAAGATTTCAGTGCAGGGATGGAAGAATGGAAATATACTGTTGCAAATGCAACTTCATATCCTCATTTTTCTCCACTGTTCTAATGATGGTTATTAATGGGAGCTGCTCAGCTGTGATACTTTTGTTGCCTTCTCCATTCAAGAAGGCAATACCTTGTGCAGCTCAGTGTAAGATCCATGGTAGCTGACTAAAATACTGACTAGATACTGAGAAAAAAGGAGTGAAACCCTTTCCAAATGATTTGCTCTCTTGGCTATGCTCCTGCATCACTGTTTCCTACAGGATGCACAGTACTTTATTGCCTGTGATGGAATATCAGGGAATCCTACAGAGTGACAATTTCCTTCAGTCTCCAGTTCCTTGCTGACACTTTATCAGTTCACAACAAGCAAAAGTAAGTGTATCACTTACACTGAGAGAGACAAGAAAGTACATTTTCTGCATCTTGAATCTTTCACTGAGCTCTATCCCATCTGTCAATGTCTCTTTGATGTGCAGATACAAGTGTTTGAAATTCCCTTGATCTCAAACAATGATAATACCCACTGCCTTAGCCATAGCAATAGAAGTTCCTCTTTGCTGCCACAAGGCAACACACATTTAGCTGATTACATGTTGGGACCTCTACAATACTTACAGCAACCGTACTTTTCAAGATCTCAGTCTACACATCTCCGAATCCACACTCAGTGTTTATGAGTGTGATAAAACCTATGCCTGTTCAAACAAGTTTATCCCATCTGTCTATTCAAGGTCTGCAGAGACACACTAGTTTGTGCAACTGCTGTATTACAGCATTATTTACCACTATTTATATGAAAATACTTATGTTGTCAACACTTACTGTATGTACTTTGTCTAGATTTGCAAGATAATGAATCTTTGTGCTCAGTAAAATAATCTGTTTCTCTATTTCATGTGCCCCTGTCAATATAATCATCAACTTTTAATTCCCTTAATATGACACATTTTACTGGAATTCCAGTCATATGAAATGGAGTGTATATTCAGGGGTGAGCTGCCAACATTTTCTATAATCTACCTGTTGAGGTAAATAAAAGCTTTGTTTTCCAAAGCAATCAGTCATGTATCACTGGGCTTTGTCCCATCATCTGGCACCACCATCACTCTCTACCTTTGACATGAAATAGTTTTGCATTTGCAAGTCCCTAAAAGGACAGGATGAAATCTTTGTCTCAAATTCCTATATTTACTCTAGAGCAACTTGCTTAGATGAGGACAAGCACTCATCACTCATGTAACCAGTTCCTTTCAAATCAGTCTGACACCCAGGAAAACAAGAAGCTTTGGGAGGATGTCATAGGCTGCGGTCAGCAGTAATAGCAGTTTGCTTATTTATAGTACTTTTCATGCAGAACTCTGAATGCAAACGTGAAGGCAAAATTAAGAAAGTACTACGTAAGAGCAAAGCATTGATTGAGTAGTGGAGACGGCAGCCTGTGTCTAAGGAATCAGGGCAGCACTAATTCTAAATGTATTTGCTTTTATTGTCATGTTTTAGAACTTTAATGGTCGTCTAATGTATTTTTTATGAGATGAACATACTTCTTTCAAAACCTCAGGAATATGTGCAACTGCTTTTAATTTCAGTGGGAGTTGTAAAAGCTCATTAGCCCCTAGATTTGTCCTTCAAATGTATTTAATTAAATATATAAAGAAGATAACCAGAAAGCCTGAAGAGGCCGAGACACAGTTAGCACCCAAACCATCTTTCCTGCTCTTTTTATCCTAGGAATAGTGATGAGTTGATCAATTACCACTTTGAATTAAACTAATTGCACAACTTCCTGGGTTGAAGTGGGCTGCAGATTGTGTGTCCCACTTTGGCATCTCCTGGGCTGATCCTTTGCCTACACACGGGTGCCACAGATATTTCAGCGTTAGCTCAGAACAGGCAAACAGCAACAGAATGTTTGTGGCAGCTTCACGATTTCTTTGAACTACCTTTATCCCAGAACATGAAAATAACTCAAATTTTCAGCTGACAGACAAAGTACTAATCCATTCCGTGCCTCACATTTTACAGACGTTGCATAATTTTCTGGCACCCAGCCACAAAAATTCTCATTTGAAGGAATGCTTTGTGGAATGACAACATCCAGAAGCAGGGCTTGCAGGACTTGAAGTGACCAGCCTCTCTGGAGCCCCCTAACCTTCTCCCAATTAAACATGCTGGGAATATTGTTATTTTATAATAATGGAGAACTTAGTAAGCGTTCAGTAATGGAAATGGAAACACAGTGTCCCTGCCCTAAATAACTCACTTCAGTTTCAATGCCATGAAGGAGGATGGGTAACAAACCAGAATAGAACAAGGAGTTCTTGGGAGGAAGCACACACTAGCTTTGACAAAGTTATGCATAAACTGAGGAAGTATAAAGTCATATTCAGAAGAACATCAGTCACTTAGCAAAGGTCTTGCATAGCAGGGGACAGACAGAAGTAAAAGATTTTTAGGAAAAGAAAACTGTAAAAGTTTTTTTTCCCTCACAATTTTCTTGGGGGCTTGAAATAAAAGCGGATCAATATGGAAAAAGCATGACAGAATGGAGCAGCCCACTGCCACAGGATGTTCTGAGCATGGAGGAAACCGGCTGGTGGGGGAGCTGCAGCTGCAGGTATGTGCCAGGATCCTGCCTGGGGAGGGCATTTACAGCTCCCAGGGTTTCCAGGAATATCAGGAACAGGTGAAATGGCACAGCAGGACAAAGAGGTCCTGGGGATTATTAAAAGAAGGTGCTGGAAGTGGTCACAAAACATAAGATGTGAAGAGCATTGAAGAGGGTGGAAATAAAGATTTCACAGTAGCATGTCACAGATAATGTGGCATCTTCCAACCTATTTGGGCACCTGGACCTAGGTATCCAAACCTGCTCCTGTTTTGCTTCATTTACTTTTTCTGTTCTTGTGGAATTTGCCTTCATTCTCTTCTTTACCATCACCTTTCAAGTACTTCTGCAAGAATGTTTTCCTCCTGCACATGTCGTGACATAAAGAATTTTTCCTGACTTTTGATTTAATTTGCTCTCAGCAAGCCTCACCAGAAAAATTCTCTCTCAGTTCTTTACTTCATCTCAGTTTTTTCTTCATCTGCTGTTAATTTTATTGATACTTTTTTTCTCTCAAACTCACTGAAAGCCATTTCCAGGAAACAATACAGAAAATTCAGCATTTTTTTTCATCAGGGATTTATTAAATGGATTCTGGTTTCCCTTTGCTGGGAAATAGCTGTTTCAGAAGATTGCTGCTTAATATGCAACAGCCAAGAAACACACACACAAAAAAAAAATATCTGGAGTAAATAAAATAAAAATACCCATCATACTCAGAATAGGTAGAAAGCTTCCGACTTGTTTGCCCCATGCATAGGGGAAAAATGCAGGAGTTATTTCCTGGGAGATCACCATGAGCTGTGCAAGTAAGAACACTGTTTTGTGCATTGTAAGGTAGCTTTTCAGGATGGAAATACCAGACAGAAATAATTTCCTAAGAGTGCTGTGGTTGATGGTAGATAAACAGGAGACACTCAGAGCTGAACTAGCAATGAACTCTCCTCCAGGATGGCAGGGCTGGCAAGATGTCAAAGCCCATTATCCCCTCTGGAAAAGCAGAGGGAGATACCAAAGCAGACAGACGCTCCCCTAATGCCTTGTCTAAACTACATTATTGATCTCTGTCAAGATCCTCTGCCTCCCTCTGTGTCTGGCCTGCATGAGGCAAAGCTGCAATGAGCAATCCAAAGCACTCAAATTACAAGAAGAGCTTTATTGATAAAAAAGCCATTTTTTGCTTTTTACCTTAGCTGTAGCTGGGATAGAAATCTCCTGGGTTAGGCTTGGCAGCCCAGTGGGCAGATCATGAGTAGATCACTGAACATGATAAATTCCTACATGTGCAGGCAAATTTTAAAAAGCAGTGCTTGAATTGAGATGCCTTTGCTTTTGCTCAGCCCGAGGTTCCTATATCTAGACCCAGATTTTTTGCTTCTCTGAGCCCTTGAAACTTCCACTGATCTCTCTCACAGTCAGGAACTAGCAGTTGTTCTGAAAATCTAGCCTGGGGTGAAATTTAGTCCTGCTGTAGTTAAAAGGAACTTTTCCAAGATTTCATCTGATGTAACTAACTCTGAACACTCAAGAATTAAGTGCTTAAAATGAAATGAATGCATTTCCTGCCAGACAAAATGGAGAAAACTTTTAGCCACTTCTGTAAACTGTATTACAGTATCTGAAAAGCAGCATCTGTGTGATTGGGGAAAAAAACACCCCAGTATCAGTGAAATCTTCAAAAACTCAAAAGAAGGATTCCTAAAACTTGTCTTATATGCCTTTACTTTAATTTAGATTTCAGCTGCCTCCCTTGAAACAAGGAAAATTTTAATTTTTTTTTTTTTGTAATTACATAAACTAAAGTTGTTAATAGTGACTGTGAAGCCTGGCCCCTGGGGCACATGGCACATGTGGGCTGCCAAAAGGGCCAGGCCTCAGACTGCTGAAACAGCCTCTAATGAGGCAGAGTATTTATCATATATATTTTATTCCAGATATGGCATATAAAAATATACATAATGCCAAAATTCAAGTTTGTAGCTGCAAGTCTGCTAACTTCCTAAGATAAAAAATAATTATGGGGGAAGAAGAAGGACTATGAATAACTCTGGGAAGAAGAAGCCCTATGGAAAACTCTTCTCTGTAGCAGAGAGGAATCCATTTCAGACAAGCATAAGAATGCTCCATTAGCATTTGTGCAGGTCCTGAGCAGTTACACAAGAATGCAGCTCAATGAGATTTTCTCAATGAGGAGATAAATAATAAGGCTCCTGAGACACATCATTTGCATTCAATAATAGCTAGAAAATGCCTTAATAAAAATGAGCAGTAGGAATACAGGGATGGTAGCCTGCTCACAAGATGGGATTCTGGATGTGGGGTTTCCAGAGCTGTGTCTTAATTTAAGGGTCTAATTTAAGAAAAAATTAATTATACCCCAGAATATCTGTTTTTTCTCCACTGACTATAAAATGGACTAGAGGTGAGCACTCAGCTGGTGCTCACATTGTACTGCTGGGCACAGAAGAACTTTACCTTCCTACAGTAACAGTTTATTACAGCAATCGTGATTTTTCTCTATATACCTCATAATATTAGCTTAGCCTCCATCTCCCTATCATAGTTTCCTAAAGTTTTAGTTATCAGGCATTTGGTAGGGCTTTACACTGAATTCCAGTGCTTTCTATCTCATTGCTCTGATGGTTTCTGGGAGTATATAAGTGATTTTGAAAAGTCTCTCCAATTACTCATGTAGAAAAACATACAGGATGTCTGTGTTAAATATTAGATTAAAAATTAAGTAATTAGATTAATGATATTCTGTCCTTTACATCATGGAATAGTCTTAAATAATCCTTTGTTGTCTCCTCTCTTGGTTCAAGCTTTCTTTTGGGAGAATAGCTGCTGTCCTTTGCCATTCCTGAGCTGGCATTTTACTCACCAGTCTCTGGGCAAGGATTCCAAGCCAAACACCACATCCAGCGGTTTCTGTCTGGAGAGGATATGAGTCTTCCACATTCAGCTGTAGTGAAGAAGATTATAATAAAATAAAAAAGAATAAAAGATTGCGTTGTTACCACCTTCAATATTTCTGTTTCTCCTGAGGTAAGCAGTGGTATCGTCTGTCTACTGTACTTATTGCTTCATTGCTCTTATCTCAGACAGTATTTAATCCAAGCTAGGGTCAGAAGATTGCCTTGTAGTCTAATTAGAGATAAAATAAATAGTTCTAATATTAAAGACCTTTTATAGGCTGTGTTTTGTGAATATTTCCTTGACAGAGGAATAAGTATTTTTATAAGCTATGTTTTCAGAGTAGTTGAGTTGTTTAAGGGCATTAGCCAGTGCACATTAATTTGCAGTAACATTTTAAAGCTTTAGAAAAAGATTCTCCCTGGATATTTGCGCCCTGGTGAATATTGCATAAAGGAAAGGGAATAAGGTTTTTTCAGAATTTTTTTTTTTGTATACCATGAGTTCAGCACTTTTCCTTTGTATTATTGTCTGTAAAACAGATCTCAGAGGTAACTTTACCAAGTGTCTCAGGATTATATTAGCTCCCTCAGTGGACTGTTGTGGGAACATTGCTATTTTAGAAATGTTAAACCATTAAGTTCTGGAGGAAGTCAATGGTAAAAGCTGAAAGCTGCAAGTGAATGATGCCCTGCCAGGCATGACTCTGATGGCTGTGACAAGTGATTTGGAGTGGAAAGGATGGTGAGTAAGATGAGGCAGAGAAGCTGAAGCACACATATCCATTATAAGCTTGCTCTTTCTGTGGAAGATGTGACGCTTCAGAAATGATGCAATGATGCAAATCATGTTTCCAAGGAAAAAGCAGAAAATCAAAGCATTCTGATAGTAACTGTGGTGACATTATTATTATTCTGGAGCCAAGATAATGCAGGAATGGGGGACAGGACATGTGAAACATTGCCTGTGCACAGCTATGCCCTCTCTGTTCTGGGAAGCCTGCATCCAGCTGGACCAGCTCCTGTGGCTCCCTTGCCACATGGCACAGAGGGCAAAGGGAGCTGCATTTTCCCTGTGTGGGAAGTCACAAAGATGCTGCCCTGTAGACTTCTGGTAAGCCCAGTGCTCCCCTATTCCAGCTTTGAGATCTTTAAAGAATGTGATTCTTGAATTTTTAGTCCATCAGAAAAACCATGTGGCTGCAGCCCAGTGAGATCTGCGTGGGATAAGCAGGATTCTTCTCACCTAATTTATGATGCCTCTGCCTCTGACGTAGATAATCTGCATCTGTTCCACTCACTGTAGACTCCCTTGGAGTCAATGAGGAGGAATAAACACTTTTAGGACATGAATCATCTGATGCATTTTAGACATTTACATTAGAGCTGGATCACTTCCATTGTAGCACTGCCTATTTCCTCTCTATTTGATTATAGAGAGAACTTGGCTCAGAAATAGATGTCACCATCTAAAGTTAGGTGGGATGAATCCCACACAGACAGCCTGTTGTAGATGTGCTAACTGAATGGGAGACTCAGGAGCATCTTTTTTTTTTCATGGTGCTCTGAGGAGGAAGCCTAGAAAAGGACTGAGAAGGGGGCGATGACCATGTTCTAGAAAAATCGGCGTGTGGTGCAGAGAATAGCAAGTATAAGTGCTGGAAAGAGCTGGAAAAGGGAATAAATACTGCATTGAGATGATTGCAGCTGATAACAAATTATTCACAACAGTCTAATCTAAAGCTGACTGCAAAAAGATGTAGCAGAATCTTTTAAAACTGTGTAACTAGATAATAAAATGACAAATGAAAATTAATGCTCATAAGTGCAGAGTAATGCAAATGGAATAAAAATAACTCAAACTATTCATACATATTAACAGGCTCTAAATTAGGTATTACTAACTAGGAAATAAATTTTGGAATGACTGTGAATAGATTTCTGGAAACAGCTGGTCCATGCCCTTGGGAGGTCAAAAAAACAAATGAAACAGTACAAATTTTTGAGAAAGGGATGGAGGAAACCCAGGAAATGTTCTTATGTCACTGCATAAATTCACAGTGCTTCCACAGCTTGAAGGAGTGTACAGTTCTTCCCCAGCAGCCTCAAGGCAGGTATAAGAAAGCTGGAGATGAACTAGAGAAGGGCTGCAAGGTGATCAAAGACCAGCAAAGAGAGACTTCAGCTTTCCAGTCTGAAAAAGAGATGGATGAGAAGGTAACATGATAAAAGCCTGTAGTAATAGAAATAGCTTAGGGCAGGTGAATTGGGAGTTCTTACATGCAATGTTTTTTGTCCTTGGGGTTGAGGAGATATCCAATGATATTATCAACAGTGAATCAAAAAAAAAAAAACAAACACCACAAAAGGAAGTATTTTTACAATATTCAAAATTAAGTCATAGCACTTTTTTCAAGAAAAGGCCAAAAGGATTAAAAAGCAAATATTAGATTATATAAAAACTATCAACTTTCAGAGTATTAAACATTGTGGTCCAAAAGTTCCCAAATATTGGCTCCTAAACAGCTAATTGCTGGAAAACTGCATTTAGTTTATCACTGCACTTCTATTATACCATGGGATACCTCTGTTTCCTGAAATACTGGCTAATAAGTGCTGTTGAGTCCATGTTCTGGGCTAAACTGGCATTTAACCTGATGCAGTGTGGCAGTTTTTGTGTTTCTAAGTGCAACAAGAGACTGAGGAATAGCCAAAAAGAAACATGTTGGAGGAGGTCAGCACTATGGAGGATGTCTGTACCATGGGCTAGGAAGCCTGGGCTGAGTAGGGAGCAGTTGTTGATTTCCTTGGATAAAAGCCTGGCATAAGAGATGGCAGCAAAGAACTCCACTGAAAGGCCAACAAGATGTAGCAACATAGATCCCTATCATGGGAAAGCCATTTGACTTGGGGAAACAGGTGTAAGTTATTGTTCTTTTTAGTTCAACATTGCTGTGAAGGCAGAGAGGCCTTAGCTGAGGTGGGTTGTGGCTTGGCAGCCCTACTTGAGTATCATATCAAACCCACTGGAGTTGGCTGAAAGGGGCTGCACTTGGGGCACAAAGGGCTCAGAGCAACTGCAGGATTGCTTCCCAAGGACTGCAGGATGGGCCTTCCCCTCTCCCTCCTCCCACAGTCACTGCACAGTCCTGGACATTTAAAGGCTGAAGTAAATAAACAGACTCAGATGTATTCCTTTCCTAAAGTACAGTCTGTAAAAACTAACGTAAGAAACTTGAAATCTGAGAGCAGACACGCAGTTTTCTTATAGGATAACTGGGTGGTGGATCATGATATCTTCAGGGGAGTTAGATCATAAGTGTAACTTTTCTCCCTAACTGTGACTGGAAAGGCTTCAGATCTGACTGTGTCCTGAATTGCTTATTCCATAAATGTTGTTTACATTATAATGATATAATTAGGATGGCTTAATGATGTAATTAAAAAAACCCTCAATTTTTATTGTTTACATTTTTGTCTGCAGATATGGATTCTTCTTTGCCTGGTATTAGCATGCAGAGTTGGAGCAAAGGCTTCATCTCTTCACATTGCATTCAGAAAATCAATTTGTTTTGCTAAAATGAAACGGACATACGGTGTCAAGGAACTCTATTTGAGTGTGACTAGAGATACTCATGACTTCACCAAGGTGTCAAAAAGTGTTCCTACTGCCTGCATTCTTCTGAAGGGAATAAAGTAATTTAGGAAGTGTCATACTGAGTCTACTGAATTGATGGCAGTACTCAGCAGGGTTTGGGATTGCACCCAAAGGGTCATTCTGTGTTGAAAAATAAGATGAAAAAAAAAGGGAAAATGCATCCTGATATTTAATCAAAATCCATTTATCTCTCCAGAACAACATCTGCAGCTTCCAGTGATTATCATCCTTGCCATGCTTCCCCCCCTCCATTAACATTCAGCAGAGGAAGGATGGGTGTCCTTTCTGCATTATCTAGTACCTACATCCCTGTTCACTTGATTTCTATTCCAAACCTTTGAAAACCTCTCTTCCTGGTGATGCTGCCAACTACATGGGCTTTTAGATTCCTGGTGAAGTTGTCAGGACTGGCATAAACCAATTTGAATTTATAATTTCTTCCAAACTAGGGCAGCTTTGGCTTGGCAGCCTGTGGGATGTGATAAACGTGGAATTCCAGCAGCAGTAGGTGTTGCTTCAAGAAGCAGACAAATAATGTAAAGCTAACCTTTTATTTCACAGCTTTGTTTATCATAACCAAATTATAATAATTGTAAGTTTAGATTATAATGGAGCTCTGCTCACACTGAATGATAATCAAGGCCATGTAACGTGGTAGTTTTACAACCTTAATCTAAGAAAAGTGACAGGTGCTCATTGAGTCTTACTTCTGCACTGCAGCTAGAGCCATGACACACATCATTGGAGCAGGAGTTGAGTCCAATCCATCACCTAGGCAGGACTGTGGGATGAAGGAAATGGAATAAAAAGTGACAAACATCATTTGGGTGCAAAATCTTTGTGAGAACCAGTGTGTTGTCACTTCATCCCTTCCAGTGTACCATGAGCAAATCTGCATCTGTTATGCAACCATTTTATCAGCAGAATCTTAGCATAAAGTACACATCAAGAAAATGTTGAAAAAATAAGAACTTTTCATTGGAGAGATCAGGGGAGTTTGTTAGAAGCAACAGAGTTTTACAGCTGCCTTGCCAGACTTGATCTTGAGAAAAGTGAATTTCTACACTTAAGCCAAAACACTGTGACGCCTGTCTTCTGCTCTTGATTCAACAATCTTTAGATATAAAATATTCTGCTGTTGTCAGGATTTTCTTTTCAAGGCTGAAGTAACATTTGAGGAAGCTCAGAAACCCCCCACTGAATTCAGGAGGTGTTGCAAGGACATTCCAGATGCTCAGGTTAATGCACCTAAAATCAGTTTCATTGTTTCTAAAAAGTGTTACATACAAGAAGAGTATTATAAATGCCCATAATTGTAAATAATTTCAATCTTTAATGCTTTAACACTACTACTAACACAGATATTCTCTGATTCCTAAAAATGCTTTGATGATCTCTAATTTGCTTTTAATGAAAACCTTGAGATTGCACTCTATGATCTCCTTCTTTGTTTTCCAGTAGCTTTACTTTTCAAGAATGATTTTATTTAGGTGCTTTTTCTTCTATTTTCCTTATGTGATATTTCCTCTCTCAGTCTATGTGATTTGGATGCTTTTCAGCTCTGATTTTAGTGTAGGCAATTTTCTCCAGAGAGCTTCAACACTGAATTCCAAAGAGGATTTGTACAGCATTTTCCAAGGTGCTTAGCTTCATATATGCATCAGACATGACATGGTAACAACTTGGAATCATTACTAGAACCCTCATCTTCTTCCACTTGCCTCCCAAGAAGTAATTTCATTGCATGCCATAGTTTCTCTTCCTGACTGCTAGGCACAGAACAAATGGTTAATGCTTTTAAAATAGGAAAGCTGAAACTGGCTGGACTTGCAGAGGTTGCAGCCTGGACAAATTCCTTTACCACTTGCCAGGTCCAATCAATACCCTCCTTTCCTTTAATATGGTTCAAAGTAAAAAACCACCACCACCACCATAAACAGCACTCAAGGGTTTAATTTATCAAGAAAGGCATTAATATTATCCAGACATAGTATGTAGTGATTAACCCTCTGGACAGAAATTAGTAACTCCAGATGAAGGCACATTTTTTTGCTATGAGACATCTTTAAATGATACATACTTCAAATTCACATTTTCCTATGAATGGTACCTTCTGTCATTGATGACAATTCCTATGTGTCCTAAGACACGTCTCTCAGGGCTCCCTGCACCTCCTGGGACATCCTACTTGCAGTTATCTAGGGAGGAATGTTTGCCCTAAATACAAAGCAGAAATGCAGAAACTGAACAGGAACAAACCTCTGGGCACTTGCAGTCACCCTGTACCAAGTTTGGCAGCACTGACAGTACTGCTGCATCACAGCCAGTCGCTCTGCCACTACCTGCAGCTTCTAGGAAATGCCAAGTGTCATCATCTTGTACTTGGACCTTAAATATATAATGCCTCCCAGCACAACTTATAGCTAAACTGAACATAACTGCAGGGCCCCAGCCATGCTCTGTTCAACTCTAGTGGCTGATCCATTTTGCCAACTGGTTCACATTTCACAGCACACTTGAAGAAAATATGAACTATAGTTTAGCTCATTTTTGAGGCTGCTGTGTCTTTTTGCCCAGACTGGGGCCTTTCTATTTGCAGACTATCAAAAAATAAGTAAAGTTAGAATTTGAGGGCCACCTTCTGCGCCATGTTCTATTAACACCAGCAATCAGGGGTTCACCTGGAACACAGACAACTTAATTCAGTATGGCCAACTGCTTCACCTCCCCTTCTCATCATCTGAAGTGTGGACAGTGGAATTTAGAGGTTGGTTATGTAGAACACAGCCCACTGTGTGGGCACATCAGTGTCTGCTGCTGCTACCTGCTGAATTAATTGCTTATCTAGGGAAAACTGGCAATCCTGTGGGACTTGTGTTTTTAGCATGGAAGGACCTGGTTTTGCTCTGTTCAGGCAATAGAGTTAGTACCCTGGGAATAGTTACACAAGTACAGTTACACTTCAAAACACATGTTCAAATCCATTAGAGAAAAGTGCCATGGCAATTTTGTAATTCCTATTTATGTATAGATATTTTCTATCTCTGTATTGCCCAAATTGCAGTACACAGTCCTAATTGGCCTGAGCTCTTCAAGAGATAGTTTTCTGAAAGCTTAATGCTTTCTGAAAATGGTAATGCTTACTGAAAAAGGAAGAAGGACTCAACAGATGAAACTTGATGTACATTTCAGGAACTCAGCATGAAAGCAAGCAGGTTCTACATGCCACCCACTCACTGTTCCCATGGCTAATTGCTGCAGGATTACCTCTTCTTTCTCTTCTGCTGCCCATGTAGGTGAGCAATGAGTTACATAAGGGGCCAGACTCAAAATAGCCAAGTTCATTTTGGCAGGTTGTTTTTCAGATAGGACAGTATTTTTCTAACTCTGTTAGAGTTTGAGGCAAAACAACTTGCATTGCACCACAAAGATGGAGAAGAGGTTGTGAGGAAGGAGGCCTGGGATTGTTTAAACTGCTGTAAGTGACACAGTTGAATGAGAAACTATGGCTGGAAATCAGTTTCATGGTTTTTCTCTGTTCCCAGCAAATTAACATTATGATTGTTTCTCTGCTTCAATCTCACACAGAAGCAAAATGGGGTACATAAGTCTATAAAAAGGAAGTAATTAATCTCAGCTTCCTGTGAAGATCAATGTTTTTCTGGACAATCTTTTGCTTAGTGTGAGCTTTGTGTGCTGCAACTGCAGGACTGTTGAGAACTGCTCTAGCAAGTACATGCTGGTATCAACACCTATCAATGGGCAACAGTAGTTGATGGCAGGGTCATGTTCTGCCATCTGTTTGTTCATCTTTCCCATGTGGAAGCCTGTGAAAATTGGTCCTTCTTGTTTCTGCTAGGAAACAGTTGGCCACAACTGTGGAGTGGACCACAGGAAAGACGGAGCTTGGATCTGGGGTGTGTTATTGGTTAATCCTAATCTTTCCCCCCAAGAAATCCCCATGCAAACACTGAAGGTATGCAATTGTTCACAACTTTTTGCAAGGAAGTTGCTTCAGCCACCTTTGGAAGCAGCAGGTCAAATGAGGGTGTCACCTTCTTCAGACTGAAGAAGCTTCAGTTTTCTTAAATATTGAGCATTCAAATTGAAGCAACATAAGAATAAGTGTGAAAGGCTTAAAAATACAGAAGATTTTTTTAAGGGAGACTGTTAAATGGTAACTGAGAGCAATTATCTTGTTTTAATGTTTATCTCTTACCAGTGTAACTTCACTTCATTCTACTGTTTTTTCTCTTGATTTTGTTGTATATGGTTTACATCTTTATGAAAGAGATTGAGATCAAAGGAATGATGAAACCACCAAGAGTCACTTTGTCATTTATTCTTCTCACTGTCACTAAAGCAGGACAGTTTCATAATCAACACAGATCTCTTTATGAGATTTTCCTTTACCCAGGAAAGCATTAAAGTGCCAGCCCAAGTCTACTGCTGTTCAGGAGGACACGTCTTGGGCTGATGTATATTACTGAGCAGAGATCCCTTCCCTTCACTGTATTTAATTTTCTGTGCAGATGTTTATTATGGGCATTCTGGAGATATACCTAAGGAAAGAATCATTCTATTGAGCAGGACATATAAAACATGTAACTAATACACTTCTGTTGCAATATAGCTTTTATATTTGCATGTTCTTGATGTTTGTTTAACATCAACAAAATGGTCACATCAAAGTTCCTGCTGAATTTACTTCAGCAATTTCATAGAATCTGATTAGAAGAGTTTTTATTTTCAGAATGAAATACAAAATGTAATAAAAGGCAAAAAAAGGAAAAAATATCACTTAAATGGCATTTAATTAAACATAATGCAAAAATAAGAAAGGATATAAATGAAGCAATTAATATACAAGTACAGTTGAGAAAAACAGCAGCCACACATAAAGGAGAAATAGTTTGATGGAATGGTACTAAGGTTATCTGAGTTTTTGTCAGTTTATGTGATACCTCATTCACTTGTAATCAACTTCCCTTACATTTCTTAAAAGGTTATACTTATATAAGACTGCAAAAAGAAAACTGCACTTACCTTATTTGCATTTTCAGCATGGTATAGGTAAACCAGCCACAAGATGGCAATGCACCATGCTGCAAAAAGATAATTACTACATTTTGTCTGATTTTAACCCCTCCTCAAATGACTGAGACATGCTGCCTTTTTAGCTTTGGAAAAATTAATGCAGACTTTGGGAATCTTGATGAAGAACAGTCACAAAGTAATAACTTTAAGAACCCCCCTCCAACTAATCCCTCTGCTACTATAAACAATTTATTTCTCATTTCGTTTCAGTCTTCTGTTGTTTCTCTCCATTACTGTTGCTTGCAGGAAGCTACTGTTTGAAGGACTGAAAAAGCTATGGGATACAATATCCACTAACATCCCTGTAGAAAGGGACAGGTCTGTGCTTTTGGAGGCCACAGACACTGATTGCTCTTGATAGTCAAAGCATGGCTCCATCCGTAGTGAGAAAGAAACAGATGCCCTTGTCCTCTGGAATAATAAAAATAGACACAGCCTAAAGTTATGAAAAGGGTAGAAATGTGAGGGTGCATTGTTCAAAGACATGTTCTTAGGGACTTCAAACGGAAAGTTCTGCAGTAAACTTTAGACTATAATAGAAAAAGGTGGCAAAAAGACACTTGAAGGTTTTGTCTGACCATAAAATAGCACTGAGTCACCAGTATGAGGTACTTGCAAGGAAGGTTAATGTAATTACAGGAGTTAGCAGGTGAAGCCTCAGATGTTCTGGAAGGATGTGGCATTGCTGTTTGTTTGCATTCCATTTGCACCACAGCGCTCTGGTACGTCAGGGCTCAGCTGGCAGGGCAAGGAGACATTCTCCTCCTTTTCCCTGGAAGTGTAAGCCAGCTTTCTGATGTGGTTGCAAGACAGGATGCCGGGAAGTGTCTGGCTGACGTACTGCATTTATGGAGTCAGGATTAAATTAATCACTAGGTCTGAAGGCAGGAGGAAGTTTTCCCAGGTCACAAGGTCAGGGATTGTTCAATGTGGTTTATGTTTTCCTGGGTAACAGAAGGGTGTCACATACATCCTAAGGCAACCTGGGAATTTCATCATTTTCTTCTTTTGAAGTGTTGCAGGTGACTTTTGATCTTCTGCTACCGCCTTCAGCTTGTGTCACATTGTGCAGAACAAGTAGATCTGTGGGCTGTCTTGGGTAAATGCTTGTTACACCATGCACTACAACAGAAGGGCTCTGGCCTAAAACATCTAAACATCTCTTTGTTATATGACCCTATAGCACAATACTGCATCAGTCCTTGTCTCTAAATGCTTGGGTTTGAAAATGCTAAGGAATCACTGATGTAGCCTTAGATTTATCCATAAATAAGTAAAATATGGAATACAGAAACATAAAATAATTTTGGTTGAAAAAGAAAATCATGGAGTTCAACCATTAACCCAACAATGCCAACCCAACAAGTCCACCACAAAACCATGTCCCCAAGTGCCACAACTACACACCTTTTCAAATACCTTCAGCAGGGTGACTC
This sequence comes from Zonotrichia leucophrys gambelii, assembly GCF_028769735.1. Lineage (NCBI taxonomy): Eukaryota > Metazoa > Chordata > Aves > Passeriformes > Passerellidae > Zonotrichia > Zonotrichia leucophrys. Next base: position 15,751,319 of record NC_088169.1, on the reverse strand, counting down.
AACTACTTCCCTGGGAAGCCTGTTCCAGTGTCTGACAACCCTTTCAGCAAATAAATTTTTCCTCATATCAAATCTAAACTCCCCTGGTGCAATTTTTAGGACATTTCCTGTTGTCCTATCTCTTGCTGCTTATAAATGTAACTGAGAGACTGCCCCTCACCTTGCTACAACAACCATAGTTGTAGAGAGCAGTAAGATCTGACCCCCACCTCTTCCAGACACCTTTTCCACAGGTTAGACCACCCCAGCTCCCTCAGCCACTCCTCATAAGACTTGTGCTCCTGACCTTTCCCCTGCTTCTTGGCCCTTGGAAATATTCCAGCACTTCTATGTCAAAACACTCTGTAGTGAGGGGCCCCAAACTAACCTAGCCAGTGCCGAGTACATGGAGACAATCACTGCCCAGGTCCTGATGGCCACACCAGTGCTGATCCAGGCCAGGATGCCATTGGCCTTTGTGGTCACTGGGCACACCCTGGCTCATGTTCTGCTGCTGTCAACCAGCACTCCAAGGTCCTTTTCCCACCAGGCTGCTTTCCAGCCACTTTTCCCCAAGCCTGTAGTGGTGCCTAGGGTTGTTATGACCCAAGTACAGGACCTGGCACTTGGCCTTGCTGCACTTCAAACAACTGGTGTTAGCCCATCAATCCAGCCTGTCCAGATCCCTCTGCAGAGCCTTTTAACCCTCCCAGCCAGCTTGGGGTCATCTGCAAACTGACTGAGGGTGCCTTCAGCCCCCCCCCTGCAGATCCTCAATAAAGATATTGGACATGTCCCACGAGCCTTGGGAACACCCCTTGTGACCGGCCACCAGCTGGATTTAGCTCCATTCACCACCACTCTCTGGGCCTGGCCATCCAGCCAGGTTTTTAGCCAGCAAAGAGCACACCCATCCAGGCCATGAACAGCCAGTTCCTCCAGGGAAATGTGGTGGGAAATGGCGTCAAAGGCTTTACTGAAGTCTGTGTAGACAACACCTGCAGCCTTTCTCTCATCCACTAAGGGGGCCATCTTCCCACAGAAGAAGACCAGGTTAGACAACATATTTATTCCACTTCTGTAATTTTGGGTCGTTTATTCCCTACCCTGCTGGCTGTGAATTGCCATCCTGCTAATATGTTCTCAGACTGCCTGCTGCTCATAAAGATCCAAACAAGCAAATCTGTTGAACTGTTGACTGTTTCTGATGACCATGAGAAAGATCACATTTTATGCTTTTCTATCCTCTAAAGAAAATCTGATGGTGCAAACTGAAATCCTTCCTGCCTCTTTTAGACAGCTGGGCTACAGTTTATGACTGGAGTTTGAATTGCTAATACAATTTTGACTACAGATCCCCATATTTCATGTATAGCTTAAAAATTTAACAAGGAATTATATGCATCAACCTAGGAATTTTTTATTCGTTTGCTCTGCATGTTTCTTCATTACATCCATGAAAGGATTGATGCATACCCTAATTAACCACTTCGGTTCTTTTTATTGTAAATTGCATTTCAGCTAATGTCTGCTCCTTGCTGATGTACACTTACAATGAAGACAAACATGTTTTTCTTGGAGAAATCGCATTATTACAACATGAAATAGAGTAGTTTAATGAGTAGTCCAGTGTCTTCTTCTGAATACTGTTTATTCTAGGTACAGCAGAACAAAGACATAATGATGCTGATGGAACTGTTTTATGAGACAATAACCCACACATGGAATACACTCAAGCTGTAGGGTAATATATTCATTGTTCACATTGAAACTAAGAAGGACAGAGATGACTGGCATTTATAGGGTTTGTGTCTCTCAAGTACTAGATAGTTCCAGCTGAGTTTTTTGCTTTGGCTCCAGGTTTTTTGGTTTTTGTTACCATAATCTCTAATCTGTAGCAATCTGTGTTGTAGTTGCTATCAAAGTTGCATTAACTTTTTATTCAACTTCATTTCATTGATACCAGATTTGGAAGAAAAAAAAGAGTAAATTCCGCCTCTTGTTTACTCTCTTTCATGTGCGTGAATATGTCCAGAAATGCCTTCACAACCTCTATTATACAAGAAATGCATCATGGTTAAAAGGGGAAAGAGAGAATACCCATAGAAATAATGTCTCTCTACCAGTTCATAACAGGTCTTTACTATAGTCTGAGATGTGGAAGAGGTTATTAGAATGCTATGGATGCTTCAGACATTTTTTCAGTGGCTCTTTTCCTCACTCAACAATCTTCTTTTTTTTTTTTTTTTCAGAAAAAGCCTGTTTGTGAGAAAGGTTTAGTCTCATTTTTGTGAGACATCTTTCTTAGTCTTCTGAGAAAAATAAACAAATCCAGATTCTTTTTGACAAGTAATTTTTCCTTTATAAAATTAAGGCACTTTTAAAAAAATTACCTTCATAATGATCAAAACAGAATTTCTTTGTCTAGACAGTGTTTTTTGAATTTGCTTAATTTATGAATGCATTTTAGATTTTGACTTATGGTGATTTAGTAAGGGAAACTGAAAAATCTTAGGAATTTTCGTAGAAGGGAAACTGGTTTTTTTGTGCAGCTTTACTGATTATAAATGAGTAAAGTAAAGTAAAAATACTGATAATTTTCTTTTAGTAGCTCCACAGTCTGCCTCTCACATGTGGAAAAATATTTTCCTTATATTCCTGTGCTGCTGGTCATAAGTCCTATATCTTTCTGATTTAAAAGAAAAGGACTCCAATAGATATCAGTTTGGTTTCCTCCTTATTCATGGTCTCCTTGTTGACACTTTCAATTTGCTCCTTGCTTGGTGTGGTATATGTCTCCATAGCATTCTGTGACCATTTCATTCTGTGTAAAACGATGGCTACATGCTGCTCCTGGCACCTGCAGATGGGGAATTCTTACTGGATACTGATTTTGCACATTTATCTGAAATGCATAAGAATGTTATAAAAAGAAGTCTCAGATGCATGTTACTACTGGAACACATGTAGAACTCCAAGGGTTAAAAATCTGGTTGCAGTTATGTGGGAAGGAACAGAAAAAAACAGGAACAAAAATCAGGACCATTCTCAGTGAGTTTAGCTAAGAACCATGAACAGCTTTTTCATGGTTCCAGTTTTGGTCCAGCTTTTTCCAGTTTTTCTGGGCACTATACTATCAAGGAACTTATGTGTTTTGTGGAGTTATTTTCTGTTTGCTTGTTTGTTTCCCATTCATATATCCAAACAAAGTCAATCAGGAGTGACTCAAGGAAAACTGAATCACTTCTTTCCAGCCACTTAAAAACGCAGGTACCAAATTTTTCAGCTCCAAGTGCACCATTGCTGTGCATTTAAATGACTAAGTACACATTAAGATCACTACAAGCCTTTCAGCCAAACTTTTCCCATCTCTTTGTTCTCTCACTCTTTTCAGCCATATAGATTTTCCTGATATCCTTCCTTTCCTTTTCTTTACTCAGACTCATTGATTACACATTACTAATGGGTTTTTCTGTGCTTTAGTTTCTCCCTTTGTGAAATAAAGAACATCTATTTTTGCTGTTGGGTCAAGGTAATAGATTTATTAGGAATACCTCAGCTAGTCATTGATATGTTCCCATTAGGAGGCAGCTCCTTAAATCAAACCACTGAGGTTCTACTTCTCCATGCTCTGAGGTAATTTGAGGTATTCAAATACTGCTCACATTCCAAGCTATCTTGAAAGAAAGTGAAAATACTATCTTACATTAGAGTAGTAAAGTATTCTGGGGAGAAGGTGGCTGGCTTGTTTGTAAATGGGATAAGATATGCAAAATGTAGAATATCTTGTGATAGAGATTTCTCTCAGAAAGTAAAATGTAACAATATCAGTTTTGTTTTTTTCTTAATGTGTGTGTGTGTGTGTGCGTGCATGCTTGCTCTGAATATTGCTTTCAGTAACTTATGAGAATTATAAAAGCAATGGAGAAATAGGCACTGGATTTGGGTGCTTCAGTAAAAGCATTGCCAGCAGGTCGAGGCAGGTGATCCTGCCCTGTAAGGCTGCATCTGGAGTGCTGTGTCCAGTTCTGGACTCCTCAGGACAAGAGAGACATGGAGATCCTGGAGTGGAATCAATGGCTGACTAAAGGACTGGTGCATCTCTCTTATGAGCAAAGGCTGAAGGAGCTGTGCCTGTTCAGCCTTGAGAAGAGATGACTGAGAGGGGACCTCATCAGGGAATGTAAGAGTATTGGATTTGCATGGCCAGTTTTGGTAGCAGGGGGGGTTACAGGTGGCTTCTGTGAGAAGATGCTGGAAGCTTCCTTCATGTCCAGCAGAACCGATCCCTTGTGGCTCCAAGACAGATGTGCTGCTGGAAAAGGCTGGGCCAATTCAAAATTATGGTAATACCTCTATGACAACATTCTTAAAAAGAAGAATTTGAAAAAATTATTGTGCAGGTGTAATTGCAGAGCAGGGGAAGGACTCTTCTCCCTGAGCAGTGATAGAAACAACATGTAATGAACTGACCTTAACACTCATTCCCTGTCTTTCTGAGTTGCTGCAGGGGAGGAGGTAAAGCAGGGATTGAGGGAGAGATGGGGAGAAGTTGTTTTTTAAGGTCTTATTACTACTCATTGTCCTGCTCTGATTTGGTTAGCAACAAATTCATTTAGTATCTCTAATTCAAGCCCATTTTGTCTAAATGGTATTTGGTGAGTGATCTCTCCCAGTCCTTATCCCAGCTCATGGATCCTTTGTTATATTGTCTCTCTCCTGTCCAGCTGTGGAGGGGACTGAGAGAGTGGCTTTGGTGGGCGTCTGGTACCCAGCCAGTGCCAGCCCACCACAATAAGTACCAGAAGGCAGTATGTCAAGACGATGGAGCCAGAATCTTTTTGGGGGTGCCAAGCAATAGGACGAGAGGCAACAGGTAGAAACTGATGCACAGGAATATAAGGAAGATTTTCTTTCCCATGCAGGTGGGTAGGTGATCAAGCACGGGAACAGATTGCCCAGAGAGGGTGTGGAGTCTCCCTCACTGGAAGTGCTCAAGAGCTGTTGGACACAACCCTGTGCCATGTGCTCTGGGATGACCCTGTTTGAGCAGGGAGGTTGGACCAGATGATCCACTGTGATTCCTTCCAACCTGACCCAGTATGTGATTCTGTAACTCGTGCATGAGGTACAGAATAATGGTTGAGGTTGGAAGGCACAACTGGAAGTCATCTAGTGTGAGGTCTCTACTCAGACAGAGTCACCTAGAGCTGTTGCCCAAACCATTCAAGTATGGGCAACCTATATAGGTGGCCTGCACTCAGGTGCTTGTTCCATGTATGGAATATGAGTCTCCTCTTGAGGGCAACCTTGGCAAAGCTCAAAGAGTCAATGCTGTTCGGGCCTAACCTTGAAGAATGAGCAAAAAACTCAGCAGACATGCTATGAACTAAGCCTCATCCTCTCGAATGTAGAGGGAGCTAATCTGGCATGGTCATTTATCATGACTATTCATGGTCTGTGGCTGTGATATGGCCTCCTTCCTGTACAGACAGAGAGAAAGGAATTCTCAACTCCTGCTTCATGGGAACATTTGGACTTCCTCATTTGGCCAAATTTATGTGGGGAATCTCTCAAGGAGAGTGTTCTTCCCCTCCTGCCTCCCTCCTGTAACTGCCTAAAGCCTTTGAAGCACAGTGAGTGCTTCGTCTCCTTTGTTAACTGCCTTCAGACTGCTCGTTAGACAGCACTATTCACAGCTGAGCCTGGCTGTTCACCAGGAAACAAATGTTATCCAAATTTCAGTTCAAAATAGAATAAATTAAAGGCATTTAATCTCAATTTCAGTCCTTGCTTGTTTTTCTCCAAGCTGCATAATTTAGCTGCCATTTCTAAATCATTGTTCCCAGCTTCTTGTCACTTAACATCTCTAGCATTTCAAGCAGATTAATCTTGAATCCTTTATTGTGTAACCACATTTCAACTAGAAATAGCAAATCCTAGACATTCTGAATCTCATCGTGCATCATATGTAGCCAGTGTTATTGCTGCAAAGTAAAAATCAAGCAAGGATGAGTGTGTAGTGCTCCTTGCATTGAGTGGAAAAAGAGGGGAAGGAGTCTCCTCTGCCCATGCAGAGAAGTAGGATAGCACACTGTTAACAATCTGCTCTGTGTGGCATTGGCTGGGTTTCCTTCTGGGAGCTGAAGGGGACTCTTGTATGGCTACTTCCAGATCTCTAACTTTATCAAAGTTGACACCTTGCTTTATGTTATTAAATATATATAACTTTATATGTTATTAAAATGAATCTTATTTGCATATAATCTCATAATTAGTGCAAAAATTGGATTAGTTACAGTAAAATTGTGAAACAGCAAGGAGGAATGTGGGAGAAACAGGTACTGTAATCCCCACCAACATGTTGGTAGTTTAGTGAATCCATAGGTTACAAAACATGTTAAGTCAGTACCAAACAGTGGACTTTATTTCCTTTTATAACTTCAGTGTATTTTTTTCCTTAACTGTTCTTCCACTGTCTCCTATCTTATGTTGCAAATAGGGCTGTTGAAAAAAAAAACCCAAACCCAACAACCCAGAATGACATGGACAGTTTAATAACAGACCTGTATTACTTGGGAACTGTGTTGAAGTCACGAAGGTGCGGAGACTCAAGAGGCTTACAATCACCCCAGAGGATCACTCCATCTAAGGCAGGAAAAGCACATGGCAAAATGGGATCAAAGGCTGAATTTTATGATTTGTCTTCTTTGAGTAGGGGAAACTATCTGTTGATATGTGTAAGATAGCATGTATCAACCACTTGCAAAAACAGCAGTGTCAGGTAAAAGATACACATGCTCCCACTTCAGCTGTGAATTCTTAAAGCCAACACTGGAAAATTCAAAATCCCTTTGGTTTAGAAAGCATTTTGAAAAGATTGTGTTCCTATGTTTTGTGCAATGCTGTCTGTGAAGAAATCAGTTCAGGAGTGAAAAGGCACACCAAGCTGGTTTCTGATGGAAAATATATGAGGAAATTATGTGGGAACTGAATAGAGGAAATTCAGGTCACTGTTGTGGTGGAATGGGAACATTCTCTAGGAGGAGGAGATTCCCCCTAAAATGAGATTTGGGGGTTAGGATGGTAAAGAACTAAGGGGATTTAGAAGGGTTTCAGGTTGATGAGGGTTTGGATTTCATCTGTGGAAGGAAACGGTACCTAGAAAAAGACTGTCTATGGGGTTCTCTCTTCCCTGCCCGTCCCTATTGGGACTGACTATCTCTGCCTCGTATTGTCACAACCCTCTTGCACACACGGTCACCTGTGCCCTCCCCACCCCTGCTGTCCCCGCAGACGCTCGCTTTACCCCGTCATTCTCCACGTAATTCCCTGCTCAGCCTCCCGCACGTCTTCACCTGTTTTCTCCACAAACAGCGTGGGGAAAAAAGATGTATGAAAGGTGAACGGCAGCAACCCTGTAATAAATGTAGAGATAAAGGCAGCACTGCCGAGGACAGGCACCGTACGGCCGCTGGCTGTGCTGCCGCGCCAGCCCTTCTATAGCGGCCACGGCGCTGAGAGGGGGGGGGGGCCGCGGAGCTGGGAACTGTGGCGGTGCTTTTTCCGCGCAAGGCGGCGCAGACCGCCCACAACCTCCGCCCGGGGCCTCCCCGACACCGCTCGGTGTCCCCTCGACACCGCTCGGGGCCTTCCCCGAACCCCGACCGCCCTCAGCGCTGCCCCTGGCGGCCGGCAGGTGGCGCTGCCGAGCCGGCCCGCGGGCGCCATTTGTCCGTTTAGTTTCGTGCAAAGGTGAGAGAGAGGAAAAGCCTCTAGACGCATTTGAGAAAATGAAAGTTCAAAGCAGGCAGGGTGGCAATGAGGACAGAGCCACGGAATTCCCCCCTCTTCTTCCCAACGCGCCCTCGTCCCTGCCCCATCTTGCACGGAATGCAGAGTCATAGCATGTTAAGGATTGGAAGGGGCCTCAGGGACCCTCTTGTCCCATTGCCCCTGCCCTGTCCCTGGCACGGACGCTTCCCACTGGAGCAGGTTGCTCAAGGCCTTATCCAACTTGGCCTTGAAAACTGCCAGGGCCGGGCATCCACAGCTTCTCTGGGCAACGTGTTCCACTGTCTCACCACCCTCACAGTAAAGAATTTTGTCCTAATAGATAACTGAAATTTCCCCCTCTTTCAATTTGTTCTCATTAACCCTTGTCATTCCAAGACATCACTACCACTACAGTTTCTGACAGGAGCTTTATGTCATTTGTGGGTGTTTCTGTGTGTTAGGACTTGTTTCAGCTGGGAACACGCTTTCGCAATGCCAAGGAAGCATAAAACAAGTCCTGTGACATTGGCCTGGGTGCTCAATAAAACTGTAGTGGATTCAGTGTGGGGATGAGCTTGTGGAAGAGTCCCTGTCAGAGCTGCCCACCTCCACAGGACTTGGATTCATCTGGAGTTGCTTTAATGTGTGTTTTGCTGCAAATGGTGCTTGGACTGCTTGGGGTTGAGTTTTCCAGCTGGCACCAGCTGTGTGCCAGCCAGGACTCACTAGATACTTGCACTGACATTTTGAGACTTATCTGGAAGCTGAGTTCTGCCACTGGTAGTGCTGCAGTCAAATTCTACTGACCCTGACTGGAGAAACCAGCAAGGAGTTCACGTTACCACCCGAAGCTTTGCAGCAGGTAACCTGCTGATGTCTGCTTGTCTCCGTCCTCTCAGCAGTGGAGTTCAGCCATGTTGTCCTTGTCAAAGACTAATAGCGTTAGTGACATTTCTACCAGTTTTTTGAAACTTTTCAGCAGACCTGAAATTGGCTAACCGTGTTAGATAAGAGGTAAAAAAGAGATTTATGTTTTCCTTGTTCTGCATAAAAATCTTTAAAATGTCAGCCAGCTTGGTAAGGAGAGTGAGACTTTTCACTTCAAGAGATAAACTTCAGAGTAAAAGTTTGTTTCTATGACACAGCTAAAAGGGAATTAACAGTGGGAAATTAATCCTTAAGAGCAGCCCAAATTATCAGGAGGGAAGGAATTTAAATAAGGGTAACATTTTAATTGGCTCTATTTTCCAGAGTTTCAACTTTATAAAATTACTTTAGGTTTCTCAGCTGACAGTGATTGTGGTAAGTTTCAGTTCAGAGGATGCCCACCTTCTGTAGGCCTAAAGGCTGCCTGAGGAAAGATGCAAGAATTTAGCTCCAATGCAGTATCAGTCATTATCTGCTCTGGCAGAATCAGAAACACATTTTTTACCATAATAGAGGTTGTAGTCTTAGAATTCAAGAAATGCAGCTTAGGATACTCCTTTCATCCCATTCAGGTGAGCCTGCCTTACAATGCTATGCCCTAGACTTGAATGGGGATTTTCAGCTTGGTTTTCAGGAACAGCTGCAACAATAATGCACCTTTTTAGCTGCAGTGCAGCACAGGTGTACATTAAAATTAAAGTCCCGTAGTAGCAATAAGATCATTAGCAAATTGACTCATGTAGTTTCAAGACTTTCTTCCCACTTTCACCTGCTGAAAAATGTTCACCTCCTGTTTGAAAAGTCTTTCCTTGTCACTAGAGGACACTATTGAACAGAAAATGCTGCACTTGAGCAGTCAGATGAGAGATTGCCTGTTCCCAAATGCCAGAAACTCAGAGAGAAATTCAGTTTTCAGGAACTGATTTTAACCCAACTTCTTATGTTTTTTTAAATTTTTTTTCTTTTCTTTTTTTTTTTTTTTTTCTTTTCTGCCTGAACTGTCACTTTACTATCCTTACTCTTCTCCACTGGGAAAAACCCACTGGAATCATGTCAGCCAAGTATCAGACCTGTTTCACTATTTCCCTCACTATTTCATGCATTTAAACTATGTATGTCAGGCTGAAATAACAGTGGTTGTGCCAAAAGACATGGAGTAAAGAGAGTACTGGGTAAAGGGAATTTCCTCCATGAATATGAGGATGGCTCTCTCGTTTTAATAGTGAATGTTACTGATGTCTTTCTTCAGTCCTGTTTCTTATCCTTCATTTCAAGATCCAGAGGAAATTACCAAGAGGCTTTCGAAGTTTCCTCTTGAAAAAAACTTGTGTCTTTCCTATGGAAAAAAACAATAACATTTAACTTATGACAAATAACAGGCACAAGAAATGTCTGTCTAAACAGAATGAGAGTTGCTGAGTAAAAGTCTGAAGAAACCAAGTTTGGACATATTTACAGCAGACTACTCCATCCCACTGGTATTAGCTTGCAGTATGAAACACCTTTATTTTGGAAACCATTTTGTGGTTTGATGTAACTGTCTGCTTATGGAATCTGGGAAAAATTCCACATGCTACACCCTGTAGACCTTTTCTGAGAAATGTAATAATGTCTCCTCATATAGGGAGGAAGAGTTGTGATGACCTAAGGCATGTATTGTTGAAAACAAGGATGTGGTTTTTCCAGTACTGTCCATCTGGTGTCTTTCATAACGCAGTGTTAATATAACTAAGTTTGTAGGAGACCAGAAGCAAAAGCAACTTCTTCAGGAATTGCAATAATGAAACCCTTTAACCAATTTTGTTCTGAACACAGTAAGATTGTAATAGGTGGCTGATAGCCAACACTCAGCAGTGTCAAAGAAAGCAAACAGATGATGAAAATAAATAGATAGAGAAAAATGTTTATGCTGAGTTCAAGACATTGAGACTGAAGAAGACATAGATCAAAGGACTACACAGAGCTGCACAAACCTATGCTTTGAAAATCATCTTGCAAACCACTTGTAAAAAAAAAATATTTTGTAGTAGTCTGGCTTTCAGTAAAAAGATGGAAGAAATCACTTTGCATATATTTTGGTAGTTTAAAAACTGTATGCTATATATGCAAAAAATTTTTGGAAGTGACTGCTTATGCACAAGTGCTGATTTTCCTGGAGAGCAGTCTGGGTTAATTATTTATTGAGTGGAGTGCCAAGATATGGTTTGGGATTCCTTCTTCAGACACAGGACTGGATAGTTTCTATGTTCTTTTCCTCTCCTTAGAGAGAGAGGCCCTGTAGAATAGCAGTCTTGTGAAGCATGTGTTAGCTTCAAAACGTACAAAGCAGCTCAGACCCAGAGCAAACTGACATACTGTTGTGAGCTGCCACAGGCAGGCCACAGGAAGAAACACAAAACCATGTGTGAAATGCAAAGAGTAAATCAATTTTTGTTACCTCCCCAACCAGGGGATTCCCAAAGCAGCACCTGGCCAGAACACACAGGCAAGGATGCACCATGGAGCGCTGTCCATGCTGGAAGATGGCCAAACCTGCCCTTCTGAATTGCTGAAGGTGCAATTTACCACCACTGTGCTTTGGTCTTTCCCACACCTGGAATCTCAAGCATGTTTGATTGGGTGCCTTTAGGTCAATCACAGGTCTGTGCTGTCCAAACACAGATATTCTTCTTGTCCAACACACAAGACCAAAGAACAATTAGTATAATATATGTGGTTTTGGCACCCACACTGCAAGTTCTTGAGTGTATTTAGAATCCTCACAAATCTTCCATTATTTTCCCACAAATACTGAAACTGAGGCTAAGGAGGAGAGTACAGCTGGATGTTCCCAGAGTGTGTTGTGGCTCCATGTTGTGGCCTGCACAGCTGCTGGGGTAGAGGACAGTCTGTGCAAAGATGCTCAGGTCTGCTCAGTTCTACGCTGCAAAGCGTGGTGAGAGTCTGCTCAGGTATTGTTTTTTCTCTTGCCACTGTTATGTACTGGGCTGTAAGAGCATCCTGAAGCCTCCCAGCTGGTATTTGTAGGGTCATGTACTGAAAATTGGTATCCAGACCTTTTAGCTTCCCATCAGATCTCAGCTGGCTAATTTTTTTGAACTTCCTCTTCTGTTTTTCATATTGGTGTCTGAATCTAAGGCTCAGAGAAAGAAAGCAAAAAATAACTGAGCGGAAAAACATAAGAGTACAAGATCAGAGAGTTCATAAGACCCTTTTTAAGTCAGCCACTGGATTACAGAAATGCCATAAGTGCATGGTGTATTACCTGGCATATCACTTTATATACAAAGTTTTTCAAACAATAAACTGCACTGCCAGGTTCTCTCTGTATATAAACACTCATAAGAGTGCTCTGGTTTGACCTGTGCATTTTCTGTGCTTCTTTTGCTCAGTTTAGTGGGTGAAATCTGGGCAGTGTCCCACTGAATAATACATGTGTCTTTTAATAGCATTCATGTGTTGCTTTGTGTAGGCACTGCCAGAAGCCAGTGCTGATGCAAGGCCTGCACACTTGTGACACCGAGTAGAGACAAGTGTGTGGGACTACTCTGTGCAAGGCTTTGTCAAACCTCTTGGGTAAAGTTGTTCTGGTTTAGGGCAAATTTAGGAGGAAACCTCTGAAGGGTGTCCCTCTAGAAGGCAAATTCAGGCAGCTTGTCCCCCTGCCAATTCAGGAAACATAAATCTCCTTTGTGAAAAGTGGGAAGAAATTGTTTATTTAACAAGCAAAGTATTCACAAAGATGAGAAAATGAATAATACTAAACAATGGAACCCCTCATTGTTTGAAGAGGTGGCAGATCCAGAAAGTCCCCTGTAGCTCAGAGGCCTTTCCGTGGCTGTGCCCTCGGCTTTCCCTCAGTCTCTCCGGGCTCGGCTCCGGTGTCCCGGCTGCAGCGCAGCTTGGGGAGCCCGGGATGACAGTCCTGGTGTTCCTGATGGAACAATGGCTGAACACTTCCAAAAATCTTCTGGCCTAGGTTAACTAAAAAATCTAACTAAAGGCAAAGGAGAGCTCTCTCCTGCTGTCTGTGCTCCAGACAACACCAAGAGAGAGGTGAAGCTCTTATCTCTGTTTGTGAATACAGCCACGAAAAATTCCACCGCTTTTCTTTCTCCCCCACTTCACTCTCAGATCTAGTTTTAAAGGCTTATTTCTGGGCCAAACAGATAAATGGGGGTACAATTCAGCATCATAAAGTCACCCCAGGACAGAAGTGCACATGACACAGCCTTTTAATGGAGTCAGCAATTAGAGAATAACCTCTTCCATGCCTTCATTTGGATGCACAGCTAATATGTGTTTGTCAAAATCTTCCAAAATAGCAACAAAATAAGGTATTGAGATCATCAGTGTGTTTGGTTTCTACCTATTTTACAGGCACCGGAGTTAATTTTCATAGTTGGCATCAGTTGTATCTGTTTTCTTTCCAGACTCTTCACTTCTGGGTTTGGTTTGTGTTTTTGTTTGTTTGTTTGTTTGTTTGTTTGTTTTTCTTTTCTTTTTGTTGTTGCTGTTATTTGTTTTATTTAAAAATTTCTTACTCTTGGGCCATAATTTATTTGTTGGTAGAATATTTGGAGATGTTTATGTTTTTTTCTCTGAAATACCCCTGCCTTGTAATGACATTAACTGCAGAGAGGTGTTAATCTTTGGTTAACAGCTAAAGATTTTCAAAAGGTATGCCCTTCTGCACTCTCAAAGCAGTGCCAGCTCATTTAATTGTGCAGTAGACCCCATCTCTCACTTGTGCTTGTATATGAGAAGAGAAAGAGAGGGATCATCCTCTGTTACAGATTTAGCTGCGGGATGAGGAGCAGAGAGGAGAACTTAGATGCCAGATTTATATAACTGGATGCATGCCACTGCAGTCTCTGCAGCACAGGCCACATGCCAGATCTCTTTCTTATCCTCGTAAGGCAATTGATTAAATCAAGTTAGCTACTGTATGATTCTAAACTTATCTTCTTGCTGGCTCCCTTTTATCTAATTTTCTTCCTTCCAGAAGATGCTGCTACAGCTACTCATAGCATTGCTGACTGTGAAAGTGGCAGAAACAGTGGGGTTTTTTTGTTAGTTGGAGCAATATGACAGTAAAGAATATCTGCCTAGGACATACTGCCCTGATAAATATTCTGTACAGTTGCTGCAGGTTGTGTCCTCCCACTTGTATTTCCTGTCTGGTGTTTAATAAGGCTCTGTCCTGATCTCAATGGCTGCTAGAGCACGTGAGATGCCCGTGTGGTTGTGCAGCACCACAAGCAGTGCTATTGAAGGAACTGAAATTCTCCTAGCCTTTTGGCAGTGCCATGTCTGATCTAACTGGAGTAGGTGACCAGTTCTCCAGAACTTTGAGGTGGATTTGCTTAAAACCCTTTCTTACATTGAGCTCTCAAGGTTTCACAATATTTTAAATTAAAGAGACATGAGATTTTATAAGAGTATACATTAGAATACCTAGCGTATTTTTTCCTTAAATAATGAAAGCTGAAGGTGATTGGAGATGGAATAAAGGCCCGTACTTGGATCTTCTTCTGTCACTGTCACTGCAGTTAGATTCTTTTTTCCGTCATGTTTCAGACAGCCCAATAGCACCCTGGGTTGCATCAACTCTGTGAAGTCCACTCTGATCCATTGAAAGTTTCTCTTCCATTACTTCAGAGCTTGGAACATCAGCTCCCCTGCTTTCCCAACAGTCTCTTTTCTTGTGCTGCAGACACTCAGTTGTTGCTGAACTCCTTCTCTTCTTGTAGCACCTTTTAGACTCTAGAATTTTCTCATGCTTACAGTTTGGTGACAAGGTAGAAGCACAGACATGGTAATAAGTGGAAATGTGTTAAAATTGATTAATTCTGGATAAAAATTACCCGAATTTTGCAAGAACACCCACTCTGAAATGAAATGAGGTCACTCCTGACTGGTGATAGCTCCCATGGCTACATTAAATCTTCTTCGTCTTACACAGGAACTCTTAGCATTCTTCCAGGTCATGATCCCAAAATCTGTGGTAGATGGCCCCCATAAGTCCCATGACAAGATTTTTTTAGCCTTACTCTTTCTGTGTAGGACTATTTATGAGTAATTTTTATGATTATTTGATTTTAATTTCCTCTCCATTTGAAACTTCTCCTGATGCTTTCCTTAAGCTAGAGGAAGTTGTCCATCATTTTTCCATTCTCCTCTGTGGTTATAGTTACTCCTGCTGCGTAGCTCAATGCTTGCTATGAAATGTTAACTAAGAGTGACATTTTTAGTGGTTGCATGTGGCCCACCTACTGCTGTTTTGAGTCCCTAAATCTGTTGCAGAAAAGTCTTGGTATTGATTGGAACAACACTAAGAAATTTATTGCTGATGGGAACACTTACAATGGGGCTTTTTTAAAAATGTGTTTTTTACTGGGAAGAAAATGGTAAAACCAAAATTCTTTCCAGAAAGCATATGCATTTCAAACAGGGACTTGTAAACACAGAAAAATATAATTTATTCTTTAATCTTGATATTTTGAACACAGAAGTTTTCAAATATGTTTCTGGGGCAGTGAACTCAGTCTTCTGTCTTGTCCTTGGGAAAAATAATTTGCATTGCCAAATATGGTTTCCAAATTTTCCCAGATGAAAATTTCTATTATTGAAATTGAGCATTGAGGTAGAATTTGAGCAATAGAAAGCTAGAAAGACATTACCAGCTGATCAGTAACCACTGGACTGGATTTGCAGGGACAGGTATTCAAAAGTTACCTGGACACAAGCCCAGCATTTACTCTAGGGAGCCCTGCTTGAGCAGGGAGGTTGGAGCAGATGATTTCCAGTGGTCCCTCCCAGCATTATCCATTATGTGCTTCTGTGAATTCTGTGAATTCTTCGTTCAGGACTTGAGCATTTCTGTGGCAGTACAAGCAAGATAACTTCTCATTTTCCTGTTCCTTATAGAGGAGATGGTTGACCAGTATAAAAATCACCCTGGAATTGGTACCCAACTGGGGGTCTTGTTGACTTTGTAAAAGGTGTTGGCCCACTCAAGGAATAAATCATCATGCCAACTTGGCCAAATTTTAATGTGAGTAACAGTAATCTTAATAAAATGCACAGACAAAAACTAACTATAAAACCTGACCGTGATACGGGTTCTGTATTTATTTAAACCCCCCAAAGTTACCTACATGTTCTTTCACATTTCTTAAGGGAACTTTCATGTTAAAAATAATTTCAAAGTTTAATTAGCTGGAGAAAAACTGTAATGATGAATATTTCAGCATTACCTAAATCTTCTTCTCTAACTGAAAATAGAGAACAATGACTTAGAAATTGTTTCAAATATAAAAAAGAATACTGTTTCACATAGCTGCATCCTTTCATTGATTTGTTTAAAATTGGCAATGATCACTCTGAAATAGACAAGCCTTTTGAGGGAATTTATAGTTTTTGTTTTGTTTACAGACTACATTTGCCAGCCTTCCTTTAGAACATCTTTATTTTTTTTTAACAGTTTATGATATTAAATCAGAGAACAAAAATAATTTTTATATGTAATTTAGTTTATTTTGCATTTTATTTTTCACTTGCTTGCATGCTGAAAAAGCAGAAGTATTCAGTGTCATTAAATGGTTCAAAGTTAACACCAAATACAAGCAACTCAAATTATTTTCCTCAGCACTGACTCAGAAAAAAAAAGGTGGTCTGACTGTCAAAGGTGATGAGCACCAGTTATAGCCACAGATTTTGTCATCCATATTATTTAGACACTCCTTGAAGGAGGACCTGCAGTAGCAGGTGTGGATTGGTCTTGTGGGTTGGTTTGGGTCTTTGTCTTCAGTTCTCAGGTAGAACCCATCAGCACTCCAGCTATGGCTCAGGAATTGGCTGAAGCTTGGGTTGCAATGAACTTCTTAACCTTTTACCTTCAAAAGTCCTATTTGAGGATTTTTATAAACAGTTTTAGGGTTGTGTGATTTAGCTTGTATCTGTACCATACCCTGTCACTTCGTTTTGTTAAGATGGACACTGCTGTCAGAAATCTTGTGACTCAGATTTAGAGTTTGATCTCACCTAGAGCTTCTGTTTGGCTGCTAAGTAATAACCTGTCTCTCATTTGAGATGGAGGTTTTGATCAGTTCCTTTCGTTCTGTTCCTTTCTGCATCTACACACACACATATATATACTTAAGCTAACCCCAGTAATTATCTCTCTTGGCTGATTATTTTGGAGGTGATGATGTGAGAGTCATAAGCATTCATTTCTGTAGCGTTATCCTACTCCACCCCCTCACCATGTGTTGAATTGCTATGGTATTTTTGTTCGTCTCTTGTCTAGTCCTCTCCAGCCTTCTCTTTTCTCAACATGGGTTTACAAGCTTATAAGAACTGAACCTTTGTTATTTTCTCCTTTCTCCCCCCCCTTTTTTTTCCTTCTCTCTTCGAACTGAATGTGTGTTAGTGAAATCAGGGAAGAAGAAAATTGGGCTGCTTGCTTTGCGTTGGTGTTTACTATGAGTCATAACAACAGCTTGGTGCTCTTGAAAACTTTTGTGGTGGGAGAATAAACAGCATGGTTGCAGTAAGAGAAACGACAGAATGTACTGTACTTGCAGTTCTCTGAGTCAAGGACATAATTGTGGATGATGGGAATGCATTTTGATAGAGGTTTGCACTTACTCATGCCATGGATATATAAAATTTCTGCTAAGGAAGCAAATCTGATTGCTCAAAGTTTGCCCTGGTTGCATTGAAACTGGACTTACTGGGAAGGATTTTGGCAGCAGTTGACTTTTCATAGAGCTACCTAAAATAGTCTTGGTGTGAGAAGTGAGTTTTGGATGATAATTTTGACACTGACAGCACTCAGAAGTTTAACATGAGATGACGTATTCATCATACCGCTCTCCGGTTATCTGCCTGGAGCTACCCACATTCAGAGTTTAAGAACTGTTTCATTCTTATGCCAGGAATTACCTGTTCCCAAATTGCTGACAAATTCCTACAGTTACATTAGAGACAAGGGTTTGTCCTCCATTGTACAGAACTGAGCATATATTAGGATCCTAAATGACTAGTCACACGCCACATGAAGTGTATGCTGTCCTGATTTCTAGTTGAACAATCAGCTATAAAATACTCTATCTCCTAGTAAGTGACTGAAACAAACAGGAAAAAATGAAACTCAGTCCTGTGGCTGAAAATCCATTTATCATGGTGATAAACAAGACTCAAGATCACTTTCTTGATGCAAAGTCTACTGGACAATAATTTTTTGACTTCTCTGTGTTCAAAGAACTTAATGCTGTTACAGGCAGCTTCCAAGATTGGTTCGAATTCCAACATTTGGTGCAAAACACTGGGAAAACATAAATACTCGGACATAATGTTAGGCTGTTAAGGTAATATACTCAATAGAGTACATGTGAATTGGGACAGGATAAAAACATCAGGATAAAGTAGAAGGATTCAGCCCAGTGATTTCAATTCACAGTGTCCTGTAAAAGTTTTAAAACTATTTGAACAAAAATTGCCTGCATGCAGTAGGAAAAAAAATGCTCACTAGAGAAACAGTTCCAATGTTCAGCTCTTCTGGATGGTCAGTATTTTCCAGCTCCCCAAGCTATGCCAATTTACTGGCAGCAATTTTACAAGTGAATAATGGTGTTGGTTGCTGGTCAATCTCAGCTGTCCTTAGCTACCAGTGGATGGACCAGACTATAAAGAAAGAAGATGGGGGCTACACTTGTCATGAAAAAAATCCTTTCAAATTGATGGCCATGCAACTTGATCTACAGAAAACATTCACCAGGAATACCAAGGAGCTGTTACTTTTATAAAATAATAATGTTCATGCATTGGGGAACTGCAAAATTCCACAACTTTCACAGAGTACATGAGATAAGGCTGCCTGGCTTATCATGATATTCATGCTACTTAAGGATGCAAAAGGCAAATAATGATACAAATTTGCCTTCTGAAAGAATATATAGCAAGTGATTTGTATCAGTACAAGCAGAATTTGTTGTTATTGGCGTTGTTGTTATTGTCAACTTTATTGTTGGCATTGCTAATTATAGGCAAGAAGTAGGCTGGAGTATTGGCCCAGAACATGCTGTATTAGAATCTGTTTTCATTAGTAAGACTAAAGAGAGAGAGAGAACTATAAATGTCATTGACCACTTAAAACTCAGTGGGCTGTTTATGTTTCATACCTGGGCATCACTTCAGAAAAAAGTAAAATAGCCTGAGAGCTAAGTATAGTATCAGGTTCTGAGAATAAAGGCAATTATAGGAATGCCAGAGTCACACCTGAGTGTGACTGCTGTGAACTGCTTATAGCTGCTGGGCGGGATCAGGGTGCATGAAGGTCAGTGGCTCTGCTGAACCTGCTCTCAGATGTTTCATTGTTGGCTAAACTTTAAACAGAAGAAAAGAAATGTAAAAGCATGGCTTCTGTCAAAGTGGTTCACCTCCTGTGAACAGAAGATATCACATAATTTCTTGTCTCAGGAGAAAGATCGGTCTGGGGATAAATTTTTGGACAGTGGTAAACTGTATTTTTCCGAAGACCTGAAGTGCCAGTTTAGATTCACAGGTGTTTAGGAGCAGAAGGGATCATGTACCTTTGCCTCTTCTATGATCCGGGATGCAAAACCTTATGCAAGTCCAGCATCAAGGCTGTGGTTTTTTACTTCATGATAAACTATATAGAAACTGTCTTAATTTACATAAAGTGGATAGTGCCAGGCATCTCTAGTAACCTCTCCTCAGAAGTTATTTGCCCTTATAATTGCAGTGGTATGCTTTGTTTTTAGTCCAGATTTCTCTAATATTTCTCTAATATTATGCTGAGATATCTATGAAAAGTATCTTTCTAATGGTGGTGTCTCTATACTCTGATCAAGAGGGATAATTAAACATTCTCTCGAATAGAGTAAGTCACTTAGTCATAGTCACATATTTTATGAACATGTGTAGTTCTTGCAGTTTTTCCTAAGGCACTTCCAATTCTTCACTTGCAATGTGGACACCTATATTTGTCACAGCCTTGCATTTGGATCTTCAGTTCAGTCAGTAATTTAGCCATGAGCCCCAGCATCCTTCTAAATTTGAGATTAGAGTCCTCCATCCATTATGTGCTTCAGCATATGTTCTTTTTAATTAGATTTGTGTCTGGCTGTATTCAAATTGATGTTATGTAAATGAAACTATGTCACCAAATAGTTTCACCATTGAATCTGATCTGTTGCTACAATTAATTTGCACTCTGTTGCTCTTTTGTCATCTGCAAATGTTGGACTCCTGGGCTATTCATGAAGAGATGGGTTTGCATCAGGACTCATGGTCAGTTTAGATCCTGCCAATCTTGGCAAAAAAATGGTCACAGCAGAGCAGTCTGACATTTATAGTTATTGTTGAAACCATCTATCAACCGATCCTCAATCTGTTTAGTTTATTCCCTTATTATGTGACAAAACTAAATTGTTTATCATAATGTTTTTATCAAGAAGTTTTATTAACATTCTTGCCATTAACTGAAACACAAATTAACTAAATATGTAGTCCCATCAACAATTAGGACCTATTTTCCATAAAACTGTGATTATCATTAAATTGTGGCTATATTCTGAATCATTCTCTTTACTGCTTTCCTTATGATGATAGTATACTAATTGATATGCAGTTAACCAGGTTATTGTCTATCATTCTTATATTGCTAGCTCACATTTAGCTTTTTTTCTCCAATAATCTGAATAATTACTATTTTTAGTAAAAATTATTTTCATTGTGTACATAAAAAACAATAAAAGATGCCAATTGTGCCAGGCAGTGAAGAAACATGAAACAGCACAAATTCTTTTTCTGGTAATACTGTGCAGTATGGGTTCTTCTTGTTATGCTGGTGTTTAAAGATAATTGTACACTGATGGGAATGTAAATCAGGAGAAGGCAAGACAAAATGATCCTCTTCCAGGTGACTGTTTCCTTAATTCTCAGGTTTTTAATGTTTGTAGCGCTGGTTTGGTCACATCCTGCCTCAAGTCATCAGCCATGTGGTTTGAAACATTCCAAAATTGGTGGTCTGGAATTGGCCTAATAGATTTATGTATTTGTATGCCAAATAAAGTATAAAATAAAGTAGTCACTGAGGATTGGAACAATTACTGTAGGCTGCAAACCATATGTGAGAACAAAGTGCGTGACTTTCATATGATTGGAATGAATCAGAGGTAGCCCACTCTGTATTGCAGTGACACTTTTATTAAATGAATTCATAAAATGAGTGTTTGCAGTGCTTTAGATGGTATTAACCATAGATCTTTTAGATTGAAGGTTGTTTCTGTTTACATAATTTTGTTTAATGTGTAATGTTTGGTTTGTACCTTCAGATTCTTAGTGATTGCTGCATTTGAATGAGGCCATAAAGGAAAAAAAAAGCCAGATGCAGGTGCATTCCAAGTATATGGAAGTCAAATGGAGCTGAAGTCACTAAAAGGGGCATTTCATTATATCCACTGGCATACAATGTAAGAATCTAAATATAGAAATAATTAAAGGCTTGCTTGTAATTTCACAATCATAACTGCCAAGGTTCCTCCAGTGTCTAATGGGATTTAGATCAGACCCTCATTGTCGTCAGTCACTGTTAATCAATATAAAAATTTATTGCTAAGGAATTAGGAGATTTGGGCTTTTGCCATTTTTAATTCTGTGAATTTTTTTACTATTATTGTAGAAAGTATATTTTAAAGCCCTGTGTTGTGTAAGCCCTATGTCTTAGGGGCTTAGCAAGCATTTGCCAGAGTTTGGAGGACAAAGTGTTTTGAAAATAGACTGGTATAGGAATTAATAAGCATGCATCAATTTATTGGATTTCTAAGTATTAAATGAGCTGCATTTTTTTTCCCTTTTATAAAAAGCAAGCACAGTTTATTTTCATAAAAGTAAGTAATTGGTATGTAGCAACCCACCTCCTCATGAATAGTAGTCTTAAAAAAAGACCTGCCTGTCAAAAAAGAGGTCTCAAACCTCTCTTTGTTCCCTGCTAAATAAAGTCATCCATTTCTAGCTATCCAACCAATATAATCTTAACTTAATGTTTAGCTTGGGCCTAATACTCTGTGTACATTTGCTTAGGGAAAAATACCCCAGCTCATGCATTGCCCAGCTCTTGACATTTGTGTTCAGATCAGTAGTTAGAAGAGGCTGGACTGAATTTATTCCTGTCTCTGTGTTCAAGGAATTAGGTGGCAAGTAGGGGAGATAGATATGTATCATTTATAAACCAGCTGGAAGTCAGTGAGGTGTCACCATTGTTTTCGGCTGGAGCAGCCCTGGCAAGCATGTAGCAGTGCACAGTCCCTGTGCAGGAATGCAGAACTGGATAATGTCTCCCCTTGTGTGAAGAAGCATTAATCACTTGGCTCACATTTCATATGTTCCTGAGCTTAATAGGGAATACTTCCCTGTTGGCTCCACATGTTACATGTTTTATGTCTTCATGAGAAAGAGAAACATGATTGCAGCAGACGAGTGTTTGTTAATCACACTGATTTCCATGTGTGCAGTTTGCACCTTTACAAAGAAGGAGTGCTTGGAAATGCATCCCTGAGGTGGGGATGGGAGGCAGAGGGAATCTGTCTTGGGAAGAGGAATAAGGCTGTGGGGATTAGGAGTGGGAAGACAGGAGGAAGACTGATCTCTTGGGTAACCTTTATATCAATTACACACACTTGCAATCCATGCTGTAAATTTTTACTTTCTCACAGGTAGCTTGTGGGAGATGCTTGTGAAAATGTGATGGTTTTAAACACAACCTTGCACTGAAAGCACTCTACAAAGTTTGGAGAATAAAGGTAGAAGGTGAGGAAGCATGAGAATGCTACATCCTTCAGGTATCATTTAACAGTTTATAGCCAGAGTAATAGGTCTTAAATATCCTCACTTTTTTTCAGGTGCCTAATCCACTAGATACCACTTATTTAATAATATTAATAACAAGTATTTAATAAGGTAGTCTTGACACATTTAATATGGACTGATTTATCAGCTTCTTCTGTTGTCCTTTTGTGCCTGACACATTTACTCATGTTTATTCTGAGTTTGAATTTTTCAGCTTCAGACCAAGCTGGATATTGCTGACGTAAGTGCTTGAGAAAGGTCTCTCTATATTTGTATTGAGGACATTGGACAGCTCTGAGTCTTGTCAGCACATTTAATGTACTCACTTCTAGGTTAAGAAGTGAACTGTGTTTGAAGGGTAGCTCTAGGTATAATTTTCAAAGTTGGTGCAACAGCAAGTTTTTCTGTTCAAATCTTTTTTCCTCTGTCTGGCCTCATATAGTGATGAATCAAGTGATGCTATGCTGTGTGTCAGATTATTTCCCAATGGATAGTTTAAACTGAGCAGGATTTGCCTAAAATAATCAGCATCCTAATATATTATTAATTTTTTGAGCAAATTATTGTTTAGAAGTGTGTCTACAGGAAGTAATTAACAGAAATTGGATATAACATTCTTGCCAAGAGGAAATGAGAAACAGAATACATTGTTTTTGGAAGATATTCCTTTGGAAATCATAATTCCATACTGTTCTTTCTGAGCAGGAAGACTGCCTCTAATCTTGCTTGAAATATGCTTTTAAATTTTATCCATTGGTAGCAAAGGCATCCCAGTGTTAATGGCAAGAGAAAGCAGCTGGACAGTGAAAAAAATGGCTGCCAAGCACACAGTAGCAGGCACTTCAGACTGTGCCTGAAAGAATTAAAACAAAAAATAAACCTAGTGTGGGAGGAAGATATTAAACTCACTGAGGAAGCAGTGGCTTAAGTCTTCTTCCCAAGAAAACAGGCTTTTTTATTCCCCTCAAGGTCTGTGGGGTCAATCTGTTTCTTTGCTTGTCCGTGTATAGTTCTTACAGTTTGCATGTATATGAATAAAATACTTTGAGAGTCCCTGTGTGAAAAGTGTTGCCTGGGGTAGGTAAAGTGGAATTTTGGGGAGAGACGTTATCAGGATTGCTTATGTTTATATCCATTGGGCCTTTAGATAAACTTCAAAGATAACATATGGAACATTGCTTTTTGAATTCACCAGATACAGATGTACTCTTAACGCCTGGGTTTAGTAGCAGCTTCCCAGGAGGGAATCATCTCTCTGATGTCTGGTTCACTTGGAGGCTTGAGGAAAGAAATTTCTTGTTTCAAACTTCACAGAAACAGACATGAATTAAGGAGGACTTTTTTGACCCAAAGCACTCTCCATCCAGCCTGTTTTATGATGTATATTAATCAAAGTAGCTCAGGGATTCCCCCTCTTTTAACAGTGATATAAAAATACAGAAATCACCATTTGCAGAAAACTCTGGATATAGAAATCTGTATAGAAATTTTTTTTTTCCGGTGTTGGGAAAAATAATCTAATCATACTGACCTTTGATTGAATTATTTTCTACCCTGAAACTAGTTACAGTATTTGCAAACTGCACTTGTACCCCATAGTATGAAAAATTATTATTAGTAGTAGTGCCATTAGAGTCTGATTATCATAGATTAATCTGTTGAATTTCTGTGGAAAAAGCCTTGCTTTATTTGCAGATTTATATATTTCAAGGCTAAATAGATCTCTAAAACATCAGGCCAAAAAATAATGTTATGCTTAAAGTTATATGATATTTCCAAGCCGCACTTA
This sequence comes from Zonotrichia leucophrys gambelii, assembly GCF_028769735.1. Classification (NCBI taxonomy): domain Eukaryota; kingdom Metazoa; phylum Chordata; class Aves; order Passeriformes; family Passerellidae; genus Zonotrichia; species Zonotrichia leucophrys. The sequence continues at coordinate 15,726,970 of NC_088169.1, read as the reverse complement.
AAAATTAAAGAGATAAAATTGTCTAGTATTTCAGGCAGGTCCTGAGTTATACTGTGTACTCTGAGTACAGAAGTGCACTACAGTACTTAGAGCTGGTGGCTATTTTGTCTCGAGTATTTAATTTTAAATACAAACCTAAAACATAAGAAAAGAAGAAAAAGCTAAGAAAAACAAAGAGAAAAAAGAATGAAGCAAATTTTGCATAAGATAATTTGTTTTTCCAGTAATTACTTAAATAGGTCTGCAGTTAGGCTTTGTATTTTCTATCTCAAAAGGAAAGTAGCATGTAAACAAGAAGTTTCACTTCAGGGAGAGTTAATTATTGAACTGATTAATACAACTGTCTGGATACCAAGTAGCCACAAAAGCTGCCCTGTCACTCCCCTCCTCAACTGGACAGAGAAAAGGAAATATAATGAAAGACTTGTGAGTTGAGATAAGGTCGGGAAGAGATCACTCACCAGTTACAGTCATGGACAAAACAGATTCAACTTGGGAAAATTAATTAGTTGAATTTATTACCAATAAAATCAGAGTCAGTTAATGAGAAAATAAAACCAAATCTTAAAAACCAAATCTTAAAATCTTCCCTCCACTCCTCACCTTTTCTTGCGCTCACCTTTCTTCTTGGTTTCTCTATCTCCTCCCCTGCAGTGACTTAGGGGGCTGGGGAATTGGGACTTGGTCAGTTCATCACACGTCTCTGCTGTTCCTTCCTCCCCAGAGGAAGAGCTCCTCACTCTTCCCCTGCTCCCTCATGGAGTCTCTTCAATAGCAGACAGTCCTCCATCAACTTTCCCAGGTGAGTCCTTCCCATGGGCTGCAGTTCTTCACAAACTGCTCCAGCATAGGTGCCTTCCATGAGGGCAGGGGTTAGAGGTCCTGCCAACAAACCTGCTCCAGTGTGGGCTTTTCTCTCCACGGGGCCATAGATTCTGCCGGGACCCTGCTCCAGCATGAATACCTATGAAGTCACAGTCTCCTTTGGACATCTACCTTCTCCAGCATGGGGTGGAGAACATGAATACGTGGTGGAAAATATGAACACAAAGCAGGTTCATATTGGCTGCAGTGTGGACCTCCATGTGCTGCAGGGGCACAGCCTTCCTCACCATGGTCTTCACCACATAGTGTGGGGTAATCTCATTTTTGGCACCTGGAGCCCCTCCTGCCCTGCTTCTGCACTGACCTTGGTGTCTGCAGAGCTGTCACTCTCACGTGTTGTCACTCCTCTCCTCTGAGGCTGCAGTTGCTCCTGTGCAGTGAATTTCTTCCCTTCTTCACTCAGTTAAACCAGAGGTGCTGCCACTATTGCTGATGGGCTCAGCCTTGGCCAGCAGTGGGTCCATTTTGGAACAAGCTTGGTTTGGGTCCATGGGACATGGAGAAAGCTTCCAGCAGATTCTCACAGAAGCCACCCCTGCAGTCCCACAGCTATCAAAACATGGCCAAGAATACCCAATAAAGCAACCAATTATTGGACTGAGGCCACAGCTTGCAGCATAAGCTAAAACATGGATCTTTGGGCAGAATAAAGTAAAGAATGGCAGAGAAAAAACACCCCCATAACTCTGAAAAGATGTACCGCCTTCTTTCAAGTCAAATAAATCAAAGAAACTGCAGTCACATTGCTCTGGAAAACACTGCCATTGCCCTATTCTTTGGATCCTTTGTAGGAGCATTTTACTGTCAAAGTTATCCATAGGCCAAAACATTCAGGTTGATTTAGATTGAAGGTACTTTGTTGTTCTTTGTAGATAGATAACAGGGAGGATAAATGTGGGATGAGAATAGCTGCAAAGGAAATTGGGGCTCATTCAATGTGTCTTTGGCACTTTATGGCATGCACTCTAAGCTTTTTGAATTTTAACTCCTGTCATCTTAACATAGCCTGTAATTATTCCTCAGGGCATGTAAATTATTCAATGCCTTTTAAAAGTAACTAATAAGACATTCATTGACAGTTTTATGATTTGAGTTCTATTGGCATTAAAGTCACTGGTTTTTTCCTCTTCAATGAATATTTCCCAATAATTTGATGAAGTTAATTTATTATTTGTATGCTTGTGCTTTACTAGAAAAAATATTATCTACAAAACCTTACATAAATTTGGTACACATTAAACTGAAAATTAGAAAAGTTGTGCTTTTTTCTTTTGGCTTAAGTGCTATTGTTTGTATTCTTGAGGTAGGGGAAGGCACTGTGTTGCAATTTAATGATCACAAGCTACAAATTACTGATTAGAAATGTTTCACTGCACTGAAAGCTTATTCTCAAAATGGATACATTTGGTACTGTGTGGGTATTGTTGAGTGAGTAGCACTTTGCTACACTCTTGCAAAGCAATAGCCACTGTGTTTCCTATAACCGGAATTGGGAAAACCCCTTTATGGGAGAGCTAAAATTGCTTACAGGTGTATGTGCTTGTGTACTACACATCACATGTTTTGCATGAACTCTCTCCTCTCCCCTCCCTAAAGTAGGTCTTGGAACTTTTATCAGCCTAGGACAGAACCAGTAATAGTCAAAATGTGTGGGCTTGGTTGATGGGCACTTGCAAACGTGGTGAGAACCATATAACTCTGCTAAGAGCTCTTGGTGGAAATCCAGGCATCTTGCCCCTTTGGGATTATTTTATCACCTGTACTGGGGTGGCTAGTGCAGGGGTACTGCTGGTTGTGGCCAGTGGTGACTCACTTTCCACTCACTTTTCTTTGCCATTCCTATTCTCATAAAAATACCAAATCTTGTGATACCTGTTCATCATAAAATGTTTCGAAAATAGCTGTCTTCATTTTTGGAAAGTGTGTAGTCTCCTTTATCCCCTTCCTTCCTTCCTGAAATGGAATAAAATGAAAATCTAGAGGCTGTGACAGTAGAAAAAAGTTTGATTTTGAAAATACCATGTAATGCTGTGCTGGTGTGTCAGTAACTGACTGGTGGCCCTTTCCTCTTTTTGAGCTGACAAGAGGGTATGAAACTGGTGGTGGCAGGGTTTAAGCAGCACAGAAGTTGGAGTATCTGCAGGAAGAATTCTGTGTCCTGGGATGAACTTAGTTGGCCAAGTCATTTAATATTGTGTTAGTGCTTTGAGATGCCAGTGACTAGCTGTAGGAACTGTAGGGATGGTTTCCAAGCAAGCACAGTCCTTGTACAACCTACAGCATTGTTCTTATAAAAGGAGAGTCAGCATAGTGATCACTGAGGAAGGGAGGAGGAGGAACTGCTGGGGAGCAGGCTTAAAAAGAAAGATGTAGATCAGAAATAAGGAGGTTAAAAAGAATGGTGTAGATCAGAAATAAGTAGCTTATAAGAGGAAAGAGGAAACATTTGGAAGGCTCCCTTATGAAGAAAGTACCTCTAGAATAGGAAAAGCAAGGAGCAAAAAATGCAACTGAGGTTTAAAATTTCCATAATACCTTTTAGAGCAGTGTTTAGTTGTCTCCAGACCAAAGCATCATTTCAATCATAATCATTTCCTAAGCAAGAAGCCAGTGAGGTAGATAAGCATCACCTGTAATGTTACTCGTGCTGACAAAGAGACAGAAACTTTCAGGTATTTCTAATTTTCTGGAACTATAGCAGAGCTAATCTAAGAACTGCAAAGGGAAAAAACAAAAAGACTTCCCCCCACCTTTGCTTGGTATTGTGCCTGGGCAGAGATCAAATCTAAGTTGTAATCAGCAACACAAGTTCCTCTGTTTGTGAAAATTTAACTGTCCATCCATTTAAGTTTTATTTTTCTTGTGGGGCAGATCAATAGCTGAATAATTGATTGGCTGACTAACTGAATAGCTGAATTATTGAAGATTTTAAATGTGAATTTCATGAAGTGAGAGGATTAGAGACCAGGGCAGGTGCCAGGGGAAATGTTAAGTAAATGAATTAAAGTTGCAAAGGTAGAGTAATTCATGACCCTTTACTGAAGTTAAGGATATGCCTGTAAATTCTTGTTCTATGTATCCTCAACTTGTCCTTTCCATAAGTAATAAACCTCATTTTCTCTCCAGACTCTGGAGTCCCAGCTTTCCCATTTCCCAGTAAGTCATACTGCCAGCACTTCTCAGCAAACACAAATTTACACAATGTCAGGATTTCATTCAAAATTATAAAATGTGTCACGGCCTGATTTTGCAAAACTTTGCTCTTTTTTGACCCAACTGAATATTTCCTGAAATAAACAGGATTGGAATAGAAGCAGACTGCTCCTGCTGTTGGTTGGAGGAGCTGTAAGTGTAGTATTACCATATTTTTGTCACTTGAATTTTCCTAACCATTCAATTAGTTATATATGTCAAAGTTAGTATCTTGGTGTTTGGCTAAGTTTTTAAGATCCAGCCTGCTGTTAGGAGCACCTCAAGACTTGGAATGGACATATTGGCATTTTTGTGACTTCTAAACAATTTCATAGAATCAAGTCGAAATAGATTTTTAAGATCATCAAGACCAATCTTAAAGTTTGTAACCAATTTTGACCAGAATTCTCAGCTGGTGTGCACAGTTGTGAATCATAGCAGAGCATGAAAGCAAGGGCCTATGGCTGAAAACATGGTTATTTCTTCTCAGGAATATTTATGCAAGATTTTCAAAGCTCTCTCATGAGCATTAATGACTCTGACTTACCCATATGAATTACAGGAAAACTTTATGGTTTCCCTTTGTATTTAAGTCAGCTTGTGCTTTCTTCTATAAAAACAGTGTTTTATTTGAGAAGTCTCAAAGTTGTCAGTTTATAGCTCATCTCTGATGATAATCAGAGAGATTTTCTGTTTTAAAACTTACTGTTTCTTGCTTCTTTCAGGAAATATTTGTAGCTAAGAAAATAATAGAATATTGCAACAGAAATGCTTTACTACAAACACCACAAAGGTGTTAAACCCAAAACCCCTGAATTTCAAGCAAATTCTAGCAGTAGACAGGAAATGCTGTATTTATGTTGTATCAAACATTGCATCAAAAAAGGGCAGACTCATGGGAGAGCAGTTGTTATTTAATTGTTTAAAATTATATGCCTTTTTTTTCTTCAGTTTAACAACTTTAAGCTTCTTGGAACATGCATATTTACAGTACCTTGCAAAAAATACTGTTAAAAATTCCTTTCTATATTCTGTGGTCACAAAGAGCAGACAGAAATTCTCAGTGAGAATACAGGAGACAAAGATATGGTACAAAGGTAATATAAAGGGATGAACTTGCAAAGGAATGAAGGTTTCCTGTTTTTAGCTAGTGGTGCAGGCACTTCTGTGCTGATTAGTAACAGGTTATTAACAAGCTTTTGAATTAAAGTAAGGGAAAAATGAATAATTTTATAAAATCCACTTATCTGTTGTGCTGGTTGCTGATCAAGGGGCTTTCTAGTTAGAGCTTTAGAGTGTAAAGGAAGAGTAATTGAGAACTGAATTGTGTTGACAAATGTAGCAAGGAGACATAGGGAGACATAGTTTGTTCTGGCATGGCCTTAAATGGAAATTTGGTTATATTAGATAAGGGATCACAAATTCCCTGTTTAATATCATGTAAGGTAATCTAACATTGTGTCAAATGTATAGTAGCTTTTGACATAGAAAGTTTGCTGTGTTGACTGTGTTTTAAAGCTTAGTATTCTTTGGACTAAAGATTTGTATTTCTTTCTCCTCCTCAGAGTCTGGAGTGCTGGGTGTCAATGAGTGATGAAGGAAAGGAGAGGGGTGTTCTCCTGAGTGCTCTGGCACATCCTGATTTTTGAGTAGTGTTGGATAGTGCTTGTCTGTAATCTTGTGGAACTCCTGCTGCATGTGTATTTATTATGCAGGACATGCTGTAAATCAGGAGTGTTCCACAATCCCTCTCTGAAAACAGAAGAGAAAATGTCCTCTGGGAAATGACATGAAAAGGACATTTTTAAGCTAGAAGTGGTAGCTTTGTGGGGCTCTTTTTCTTCCCCTGTATTGATATGGTGCACAGCACAGCGAGCAAATGGTGATGCTGCTGCTCATGACAGCAAAAGCCCAAGAGTGAATTGAAGCTGGAATTTGTGCTCACTCTTTCTGTCATAGTGTGTTCTTGAACAGTCAGCTGCATTCCTAAAGGAGTTATATATGAAACATAGTGGATTCCAGCCTATCTTTTTTTTTTCAGTTTACGCTCTTATCAACCCTCTAGAAGGCATCTCAAAAGCTGCACAAATACTTAACAACACTGATCTTTTAACAGAAAGTTTGAATTGTGCAGTGCTATGATTTCCTTCACAGTTGCTGTTTTGGAAAATCATTGGCTTGCCTCCATGGAATATTGAATAAACACAGTAAAATAAAAGTGAAAGATGAGAAATAATTTCTTTCCCTGTGCAAACCTATGCTAGGGCTGCTCTTACTGTACAGGAGACACAATTTTTTAAAAAGCATCTAATTTAATTCAAATTGTCCAATTTAGTTTGTCTTGTACTACCCTTCTGAAAGGCATTTCAGAGCAGAAGGGCATTTGTTGTAGAAAGTAGCACAAAACCAATTACTTTGTTGGATTTCTATATTTCCCAGCTAGAAAAGTGTTCTGAAGGTAAAACCCTCTCTCATATGTGACTTGGGTGTATATATTATTTATCTTGTATCTCACAATGTAACTCTCTAACTCTCTTTCTCTGGTTTCAATAAAGAGAATAGAACATTAAATAGTTGCAATGCCTTTCATGGCTATTGGATGAAGGAGGATCTGCTAGTAAGCTATGGATAGGTTTATGTTTCATTCCAATACTGGTTGAATAGTCTCCTAAGTAAATAGGTTAAATTAAATATGGAATTAATTAAATTAATTAATTTAAGTAATTAAATTAAATTAAATTTGGAAACCTTAAATTAAATTAAATATGGAAACCTTATCTTATATTAAGATAACTCCATTCATAAACTTAAAAACCAAAAGCTGTAGGTGAAGCCCACACTATTGGTATGAAGGATGCAAATTGTAAGGTCTGCTTCCTTAGTAATGGTTTTCTTGCTTTTTAAAATTGCAGTTGGTCCCACACCCTTACATAGGAAAAAAAATTAGACATCCCAGACACCCATTAATTCCCATGTATCATAAGACTCACAGTTCCTATTTTATCTGCGTTGTTGTAGGTACTGAGACATAACTGAGTGTTAGGATTTTCATCAGCAGAAATTATTAAAAACTCTTTCTTTAGGATTTCAGAGAACAGCATTTCTTCTGCTCATCTCCACAGAGACACCTCTAAAAGCCTTTTTCTAGAATTTATGAAAAAAGACCAAAAACTATTCTTGTATGTGCTCAGTCATGGCTAAAAATTCTGTCCTTTGTCACTGGCCTCCCAGAAAAAGAGCTGGTCTTTGCCATAGAGCTGTCCAGAGGGCAAGAATTCAATCTGAATGACATTCAAGGGTTTGTGTTTTGTTTTCGTTTCAGTGCATGCTGTAATTAGTGCATAACTAAAGCCCTCAAAGTGCTGTGTAGGAACAGAATTCTGATTTTGCATTTTGATTTGAAGCCAGGACCATTTAATGGAGGAATTCCTCAATTTAATGGAGGAATGTTTCTTGCATTTCAATAGTTCCTCTCTCTTGGTTCACCTTGGGTTCAAATCCCTTTCCTAATGACACTTTCATATGATTATAAAGAAAATCATTTTCAACAAGGCCACAAAATAGTTCTGCTCTTTACAATCCAGGCCCTTGGAATAGGAGGAATTTTTATCTTGAAAAAATAAATTCATGGAGATGAGAAGATTTTTGGATTATTGTGCTGTATTTTTAAGATGCAGAAGTTATTTGCAGAACTATCCGTAATGAGAAATAGATGTGTTTGTGAGGGGATAAATACTCCCCATTAAGGTGGAACATGTGTGGAGAATAAAAGTTACAGGATAAAAGAAGTGTGAGAAAGAACTGGATCAAAACTGCTTTGTTACTGCTACTTTGAATGCACAATTTCTAGAAATTTCCAGAAGTGCTAATTAATCTGTAAATGTAAGTCAAAGTACAGGTTTGTTACTTGAAACATATAATTTTCTGTATTACTAGTGTATCTAATTGGCAACTAATAATTTATAATATGTATAGGTAGATCATTTAGTTAAAATATATTACCTCTCTGATTAGCAATGAAAAAGCTTTGAAATTCTGCTGTGCAAATCCAGGTCTGTGTTACAGAATAATGTATTTGGATTGGAAACAACACTGTTTTGGTAGTTTTAAAAGTATTAAAAAAATTTAAAATATGTTTCCATATTTCACAGAGTACTCATGTAATTGAGTAATGGGTAATTGACTTGTGTCACAGAATTATTTGTTGAATCAGGCATAAAAATATTTATTACATCATAATACGTACCTGGGAGCATCTTTCCAGCTGGTACAGGATTATTACTTACTAGGTATTCCTCATGGTTTTGCTCATTGTTTAAATGTCACAGGATTCCCCCACTCCTTTGGTGTGACAAAGCTTTAATCCTACAGGCAGAGCTGTGAGTGGGAATCCAGTAAAAACAGAGTTGTGCTAGTTTTGAACAAGATGGCTCAGGCACTGGTAACTGACTGACTATGGCTTAGAAGAGGGCAAGTGCCAGGGGAGCCAGGTTGTGCCTTGTGCTGCCTCAGGAATCCACAGCTGGAATGCTGCTGTGCCTTGTGCTGCCTCAGGAATCCACAGCTGGAATGCTGCTGAAGAGCTGTGGCAGAGCTAAGGGCAAGAGGTCCCTATCTGGGACTGTCTGCACTTCTTGATTGTCACAACAGGGATTACAGCCTGTTTCTGTAGTTTAGGAACTGATGTTTTGGACTAAGCTTTGGCTAACCCAGCTTGAAGAATTCAATTTAGCCTTCCTCTGTATGTTGTAATCCTTTGAGCACACCAGTTTTATCCACACTGTGCCCAGCTATGGGGAATTCAGTGAATTTTTCAGGTACATGAGAAACTCTGGTAAGGATTTTTTTTGCAGTGTTATTGTCTGCAAATCAGGGGATTGAGCAGGACCTCTGGGTCAGTCCTGACTATGGGTAAAAACATTTCTTTTTCACATCAAGGAAAAAAGGAGGAAATGAGTGCCATGAGGAAATGCAAAGCAATTTAGATGTGGTGCTTAATCCACAAGGCATGGGATGCAGTAATTAAATTGTGACTACCGTCGACAGTGGACTTGCATTCTCTTTCTGTGTTGCTCTTAATAGAAAGGCTTTCTATTCTTAGTATTCAAAAATGCTGCAGCTTTTTTTCTAACATCTAACAGCCATATCCCAGCTTTCTTCTTAAAGTTAAAAGTTCCCCTTGGCTTTCCTTACAGTCTTTTCTGTCTCTGGAGAGACACTGCCTGGGCTGCAGCCTTTGGACAGAAGTGATATTGTTATGTTTACTTAACACTTGACCTATTATCAAAGAGGATGATTGTCTCTCTGCAACAATGCTGGGATGAGGTGTCTGGGTCACACCAAGAGCAGAGTAATACCTGTTAAGATGGTCTGGTGAGGTGGATGTATTTATACATCCATAGGCAACAATAGGGATCTATGTGAGGGGAGTATTCAAGAATGAATCACTTGAGAGAGAGCAACTTATCCTGGCTCCACTGAACATAGGACTCGTTATGACTCCTGCTTGCCTAAAGCTACTCCTGCAACACTTCCCTTGAAAAAGTGCAGTGAATTGATAGCATCTGTCAGAATGAATCAGCAGGTATAGTCAGATGTTCCCTGAAGGGCTTGTGCATTAGAAATCATGGTAAGAAGGGAGCTTGGTTGAAGGTCCCTAGCTCACACAGGAGGTCTTTTCTGTGCTGTGTTCCTTACTGGGAATAAAAAAAAGAACAGTGTCATGGTATTGCTAAAGGTAAAAAGTTGAAGTGGTAGCTCTGTTAGTTAGAACCATATGTACTATCCTTAATTGAACAGAAGTGTCTATTGACATTGCTGGCACTCAGAGTGATCAAGGGTGACACAGACTTTCATGCTGTCTGCAGTAGTTTGCAATTTCTCTGAGAACAGGATCTTCTGGGGTGCAGTCCTCAGGTTAGGCTAAGATGTGTGTCAGAATGGTTTTTAAAATTTCTTCGCAGAATGGTATCTTTTCAAAGAGTACTGGAACAGATCTTCTCTACTGACATCAGCCTTCTGTGGTGCCTGGTGACAGGACTGAGGGAATAGCCTGAAGTTATGTCAAGGGAGGTTCAGTTTGGACATTACTAAGAGGTTCTTCACCCAGAGGGCGGCTGGGCACTGCAACAGGCCCTCCAGCGAAATGGTCACAGCACCAAGTCTGACAGAGTTCAAGAAGGGTTTGGACAATGCTGTCAGGCACATGGTGTGATAATCAGGGATGTCTTGTTCAGGGCTGAGTTGGACTGTATGATCCCTATGAGTCCCTTTCAACTCAGCATTTTCTGGGATTCTGGAATTCTGTGATGTTGCCACAAAAAGTGCCGGTGTGACCCATGCACGTGTTTTCTACTAAATTATGCTTATTTAAGATCCTAACTACTACTAAAAATGGAGTTCATTAAGGTGAATAAAATTCTCCTGAGTTCTGTGCTTGAATTTCTTCTTAGACTTTGTATTTTTGTAAATAAACAAAGTTCATGTCTCAGATTATTTTTCAGACATCAAGTGGTGTGGAACCATTTTACTTAACATTAGACATCTATAACATTTAACTTTGCCTTGAGCTAGATCAGTGAGCTGTCTGCAGCCAGTGCCAGTGAGCAGGCAGTTTGAGAGCAGGGTTCCTGTTGTGTATTACATATCCATCTTGGGCTGAAGTGAATTGTGTTCCAGAAATTCCTCTCTCCATAGGACCAAAGAAGATTAGATTATTCCTTCAGATACAAACATCTAATCCTGGTCACATCATGTGCTGTCTCTGTGAACTCCCACCTTAGGATGCCTGGTACATAACCTAGTGTGCCTATAGGTAGTTTTAGTCTGATACTGGACTTGTGTCCATGTTATGGGTTGAAAGTATTTGGTTAACTTGGTGCAATTACACTGCACAAGATACCAGTTCCCCTTACATAGTAGAATGGAAATCCACTTGAGGTTTGTCATGTTTATTTAGCTGAAGTTTCTATGCTTTCAAAAGGAGGAAACATTTCCATGGATGTAATTTGTACCCAGGAAGGGTACCCTGAACTTCATGTGCTGTACAGCATACATATAGCTCGCAGACAAACCATATGACAAAATCTGTGAACTTCATAGCTAAAAACTGATTAATTTCCCATCACACTGCTGTACACAGTGTATTGCCTCTCCTCCACACCATGGGGACACTCTGTGGAATTGCACTGTTGCTTTTGTTGGCCCTGTTTGTTCCTTCCCTCCAAAAAGCCAAGTCTCAAAGGATTAATTGAGAGCTTTTATTCTGAAACTGCAGCAGATTTTTAATGTGCGTCTTTGTCATTAAATAGTGATCAAATTCAATGATGCCTTTAAAAACAAAACAAAAGCAAACAAAATTATTTCTCAAAAGAATCTGTCAAGGAAGAGCTAACACATCTCAATGATCCTCATCAGAATGAAGTGTCAGCTTATGTTTACTGAAGGATGATAGTTTTCATTTTGAGATAGAAAATATAATCTCTAAATTTAAACTCCAGAAACTGAAGGAGGAAAGATGCCTAAATGAAACTATTTTCGAGCTAGAAAAACTTTGTGGTTACCTGAAATACTGTGCAGTGTTAGTGCATTTTTTTTCATGTTTGCTTTGTTGGTTTGGAAAACACAATTAATGATATGTAGTATTTTAAATTTTTTATTAAAATTCTGATCACATGAGCTGTAGATTACTTGTTCCTCAGTGTCTGTGATTTTTAGTCTCATCCACTTTTCATTGAAAAAGATGGTATTATAAGGAAACAGAATTTAATTAGTTGTTTTATTTTCTGTAAATTTGCTAGAAGATTGGTGCAGCTGCTCTTTATGGATACACAGAACAGTAAATCTTTCATCTTCAGTTGAAGCTTGAAGGACCTGAAGATACTCAGTTCCTCTTCAAATTAGGTTAAAAGTAAATAACACTTTATTTACAAAGAGTATGAATCTGAATTTATTAGTCATCCTGAAGTCATACCTCTTCCAACCCAAAGTGTAAATGGCAATGCAGACAAGTTCTGGTTTGGAACATTTTATTTATAACTGTTTCCTCATTTTATTTGTCTTCTTATTGCACTTTGAAAGATGTATTTGGGTGAACAGTTTTCCAGTTCCAGAAAGAGGCCATGCTGAAATCCCCTCAACAGTGAAGAACACCATCTCTCTTTTTGCATTCTGGAAATGAAAAGCTTGAATATGCAGATATTTTGCCTATAGGAATTCCTCCTAAGTTGAAACCTGACATACACAATCTTCATAAAATAAAACTTTGCCTTGCCTATTTTTGTATAACAGCCAATAGATAACGGGGGTGGGATGGGGGGAAGGGGAAATGAAAGGAAAAATAAAAGAAGAAAATGGTTAGGACAGAAAATAATAGATCTGGATAATTTGCTGATATACTGTCAGTGAGTTGTCCCATATACAGAATAAATTATTAATAAATCTGCTCCAAGTAAATACATTGTGAAAATCTAGTAATTTACAATTATTAGGTATTTCATATACAAAGATAACAGCATATTTCACTGAAGACAATGAGGATATATTACAAAGTCTTATGGCAAAGATTAATTCTAGTTGTTATTCTAAAGGACATATTTCACCTGTTGCTATTTCCTTTCTTCTGTGTGAATTAGAGTGTCTTTTGAATATGATAATGCCTGATTTTATTGGTCCTCTGTTTTCCTTAGAAAGCTATAGCTCAGATCTTGTGATAGTGAAAACACACAAAATTAGTCTGCTTCTTTTTCCCCATAAAAAAAAAAAATCTTAATTTTTTATAGTAGAAGATTTTAAAGGCAAAGTTATAAAAACTGAAATTTTGCAGTAGTATGAATCAAGAGAGTATTTGGAGGGCTGAGGCCTCCCCCTCTTCTATTTGACAGTGTCATCAGAAGTGAAGTGGTAGTATCTTTTAAATAGCTTTTAGGGCTTGAGGTATTTTTTTTTTTCAGATAATATGTAGAGGAACTGTTGCTTGTAAATGTAGTGATTGAGTTAATTAGGCAGTTGACAAAACTCTACAAATGTATAGCCCAAAACTGCCCTCTGACTTTTTATGCTTCTGTTGTAAGGGGCCCTGTTGAATTATGCTAGATAGAACTTTTTAAGTTGCAATGAGTATTCATTTTGGTATTTTTAAGAAATATTGGTCACCCATAATTCTGTGTGAGAGTTGCAGCTCCTCTAATTGTGGGAGTGCAGCTTGTTCTCAGAAAGGAAACTCACTGAAGAAAGGAAACAAACTGTTCTCTACCAGAAAACTGAACAGCATGTTGAAACCTCATGCAAACACAAGTTAACTGCAAATGGAGAACAAATAGGCTTGGCAGCCTGTCATGAAAGTGTCATTCAGAGAAAAAAAATAAACTCCTTCACATGGAATACATTTGAAGGGGGTTGGGAGATTATTTGAGATTTCATATCAAGCATATTTGTTTCAGCAAAATGGAAAACTTCATGCTGCATTTCCTTTTTTTTTTTTTAATGGGTTGAAATGTTCTTGAGCTGCTCCAGGTAACACTGAACATAAAGTTTTCCTTATCCTTCATTTTACTTAACAAGAAATAGGATCCACACATCATACCTGTGGTTTTCTTCAACTGACCTGAAGAACAGAGCAACTAGTTTAGAAAAAATTAGTGTTCAAAGAGCCATTGATCAGCTCTGGCTGTTATCTTGTATATCTGCCACTCAGTCTGTGCCAGGCATCTTCCTGAACAACCCAGGGCATAGGAGCACTCTAGACAATGACATTTTTTATTCTTGTAGTAAATCTTATGTGGTGGGTTGCTGTGCACCAAGTTGCTCTAGCAATCACTCACTTCTGTAGCTCCCCCTGCTACCAAAACTTTGCCGTGTAAACCAATATTTGTTAACTTTCATTCCATCCATGTTGATGCTGTCCACAGTCTATAGGAAAATGCCTGTAAGAATATCTGCCAGATAGAGAGATAGAAAAAAAGCATCATTCTCAGTAGGACAGGGCAGAAAATACAAAAAGCTATTACAAGGTAAATTTAGGGAGTTCACTCAACAATTGCCATGATGGGAATAAAAACCGCAACTCAGGTAAGGGAATTTTATATTTTACTGACAAATGATAAGAGAGGAATAATGATGAATAAAAAAACCCCTCAACACACTTTTCCCCTACTTCTTCCGTCCTTCCAGGCTCAACTTTATTCCTGACTTCTCTACCTCTTCCCCACTGACTAGCTCAGGGAAACAGGGAATGGGGTTTTCAGTCAGATAACACTTTTTCTCTGCTTTCTTCCTTCCCTTGCTTCACTGTGGAATCCCTTCCATGGGACATTGTTCTTTATGAACTTCTCCTATGTGGATCTTTTCCATGGCATGCAGTCCTTCAGGAACAGACTGCTCCAGCATGGATCACAAGTGCTGCTTCATGGATCACAGGAAAACCTGCTCCAACATGAGATCTCCATGGGGTCACAGCCTGCTTCAGGTGTATCCACCTGCTCTGGTGTGGGTCCTCCAGGGCTGCAGGTGGATATCTGCTCTCCTGTGGACCTCCATGGGCTCCCTTCTGTAGGAGTGAACTGCCTACTACACCATGGTGTTCATCATGGGCTGCAGGGGAATCTCTGCACTGGAACCTGGAGCATCTCCTGTCTCTCCTTCTTCAGTGACCTTGGGGTCTGCAGAGCTGTTTCTCTCACATATTCTCAGTTCCCTTTCTCAGCTGTAATTGTTCAGCTTTCCTACCTTTTCTTAAATATGTCAGTACAGAGATGCTACCAGTAGCTCTGATTGTCTCTGCTTTGGTTGTCTTGGAGCCAGCTGGAAATTATTCTGTTTGACATCAGAGCAGCTTCTGGTTTCTCCTCACAGAAGCCACTTCTGTAGCTGCACCCACTACCAAAACTTTTCCACATAAACCAACATGCATTGACTTCCATTCCATCCATGTTGATGCGGTCCACAGTCTACAGGAAAATGCCTGTAAGAATATCTGGCAGATATCAAGATAGAACAAAATAATAAATATATAAACAATAAATAAATAAACAAAATAAAACAAAATACTTTAAGTGTTGTGCATGTGGAATGTAGTATTATACAACTGGTGTGATTAGTTGGTGTGTAAAAAGCAAAAATAAATCTATTAGTGTGCATGCTGTAATGAAACAAGCAACGGCTTTAAAATTAAGAACACAATAAATTCAGCCAAAGCCCAGGAAAACAAATAGAAAAAAATACCTACTGCAAAAATATAAAACCAACCAAACCACAAAACAAAATCCAGCAGATAGGAGAAAGAAAAAAAGGGAATTTTACTTTACATTTTTAGGAATCAGAGCTGACTCTGTAGGGTGGTTTCAGCACACAGCCAGTAAAAGGTGAGTAGTTATTAACCACACGTTTTTGTTGCAAAGGAGCTGACTATAGGGCTTTGCAGGAAAGAAGGGTAGACTCTCACCTTGTCCTTCCACTTTGCTTTGAAAGCCGTAAACTTCCCACGTCATATCCTGCTCTACCTCTTAGGAGAAATCATCCATCTTCCATTTCAGCCAAAAGTCTCAGCACTGCTCACTGTCCTGTATTCTTCCATTTGTCACACTTGGTGGTTTTGTTTCATAGAACGGACAGTTGAAATTAGGAGCCATGGAGGTCACTGGAGGCCTTGCTCAATGGTGACCCTTGGTTTCATCAGTTTCTCATCTAAAAAAAGCCCTGGGACAAGACTTGTTAATACTCTCATGTTCTATTTAAACATTTTTAAAGCTGGAGCTCAATAATTGCTATGATTACTGATAAATATGTAGCCTGTGAACTACAAAGCACATACTAATTTACCTGAACAGCAAAGAGACCTGGTCTTCCCCCAGATCTCTACAGTTCATCATTTGGGACTGACAGAGCAGTGTCCAGCAGCAAAATTTTGTTTGCCATGGGTAGATGAAGTCCTAAAGATCTGCTTGAATATGCAGTAAAAGGCTAGAGAAGGAAGAGTGATTGTCTTGAAGGCAAAAACATTTCTAAAAAATATTCCTCTTCTATAATGAAAATTCATATAATATCCCGAGATCTGAGCTGCTTTCCACTAGTGTCCCAATAGACCATGGTCTCTCAAATGAAGTTTAAAAAGTGAAGTTGAAACTATTTTACTTTTCTGAACTAAGAAGTTGTGTTAGATGGAGTGATGACAGTGGACTTCCAGTGGGGTAAGTGAAGTGGTGGTGTCCAGTGGCAAGCATTTGTTTGAGCTTCCTGTATGTATTACTGCTGAATCAATTTTCTTCTCCATACATCATCAAGTTTATTAATTTGATGTTCCTTTTCAAACATGATAGTATTTAATTCCATTTCAGTATTAACTTTTAGATTTATACTTGTCAGTTTGTACCAACATTTACATAAATTATGTAACATTGTGATTGCCAGATTAAAATGGTAGGAGTCTTTGCCAGATAATGTTTAACATCATACTGCATTTACATTTGATGAATTTCAAAGAATATTTTCAGCTTCAAAAATACATTTTTGAAAAGGCAAATATTTTCTCTAATAAGTTTTCAGTGTCCAGAGTTTAAATGTCATGATTTAGAGAAGCACAGTTTTTATTTTTGCAAGTGGAGTTATATTATAATAAAAATGATCTGACTTCTGTAGAAGCATGAAGACATAGTCAGATTTCCCTCCATATGACATCTGAAGTGATTTATTCAAGTGCATTTTTCATTTTAACAATACTGGATAGGGAAGAGGGAAAGAGAGTGAGGCTATTTGTCTTGCAAAAAAAAAAAAAAGAGGGCTGTCTTTCAAGTATCTTGTAGTTTTATGAAGAAGACTTTAAGACTTTTTATCTAATCAAGTCACAACTCTTTTCTGAAGACCTGAATAAACTTTAGATAGTCACAAATTTTGAAGTAAGATGGAGAATCATGAGGGAGATGTATTCCACTCTAATACATTTTTAAAACTATTTGTTTTACCCTATTTTAAAATGTTTATTTTGTATGTGTACTATACTATGAGGTCATTTGTGCTAAAAATAATTTTTTTGCTATTGAACATAAACCATCACAGTCCAAAGTTGCTGGCCTTTATCTGAGAGCTGCAAACATACCTTTTATAGTCAGCCACAAGTACTTTCTTACAAGCTGTTTTTCAGAAACCTCCTTTTATGTCTTGGAAAACCATCCTATTCTTCTCTGAAAGCATAATACCTCTCCAAAAGCCTTAACTTTTTTCATTAACAGGTTGGTCTCCTACTATAAAAAGGCTGCTCACACAGAGAACTATATTGATTAATTAAATTGGTAATGTGAGTGCAATTGACAAGCTAGAGATGTAGAAAATTGCAGGGAAAGAAGGGAGAATGTTATACTTTCTCTCTGTGTTTAAGTGTCCACCTTTGATAGCAAATCATATCAAACATCTTTTCAATAACCTTTCTTCAAAGAATCTTTCTTAGAGAAGCCAGGCTGATGCAAATAGTCCCTTACCTTTGAGCTCTCCTACTGAGTTTGGGTCAGACCTGATGTCCAGGGTGATGCAGAGCAGGGAGAATGAGATAAATTCCTTCTACTATAGCACTAAAAAAGGTAAAGGAGAAAAACCTCAATGGGAAACCAGACATATTTTAACATTTGCAACACCAGACATACATATTTTCATCTCTACCCTTCACAATCCTAATGCTTTCTCCCTGTAATGCAACAGGTATCTTAGTCCAGCACAAATGGGCTACACAGCTGCACATTTCCAATCCTTCTGTGCTTTCCAAGTTATTTTAAAGAGTGGAGGAACAGGTGCCACTGATGCCAAGGGGAGCAGTGTCATGCCCTGACTTAAGATGGAGCCTGGTTCATTTACAGCTCAGATTATATGGCACAGTTGTTTGTGGCAGCCAGAGAAAGGCAGATAACACTTTCACAATAGTTATCTGTGGCCTTTGAGAAATCTATCTGAAGGTGGTTTCAGAGTGTAGAGACTGTTAGCACAGATTGCCTTGTTGCTGCCCTAGTTACACCTATAGAAGGAAATAATATGGTGAAGGTGGTGTTAGCAAAGCCAAAGCAAAATATCTTTATTTGAAAAATACCTGAAGTTTTTAGCCAAACTCTGAAACTACACTTTGTAAGAGCAGAGGTTAGATGGTGATTGTTAGAATTTCTGTCTTTGTGATTTTTCACCCAAAAGAAGACCCTGAAAAGCATGTTTGACTTAATTCAAAGCATCTCAGCATTGAATCACTTGTATGAAAAGTCAGAGAAATTATGTTTTTAATTTTTTTTTCATTTTAACTCAAATGATTACAGATGCACATTTCCCCATAGTTATGTGGTATGGCATTTAGGTGAGAATGGTGTTTCCCATTGTCAGTTCCTGGAGATTACATTAAATTGGTTTAATGAATGACACATGGATCAGGAGGGAACCCTGAGTTTCTAAATCTAATTTTCTAAAAGTTTCAAGTTCCTCAATATGCAGTCTAAGTGATAGTTCATCTCCAAAAAGCAGCACTTTGAATAAAGCTGCCTGGCTTTTGGCTCCTCTTGTATAGCTCATAAATATTAATTTGATATGAAGAACAGAAAACCCATAGCAAACTTAAGCATCTTAAAAAAGAGAATAATACCAACTGAAAAAAAAGATTGTTTTTTTCCTTAACCTCTTGCTAAAAAGATATGCAAGGCAAATATGCAAATATCTAAATGTCCAAAGGCAGTATATTGACACTGTAAAGTAATACATGGCCTTCGATTGTCTGAAGAAATTATTTTATCCTGGAGGGTTAGCATGTACAGCTGATGGCATTTTATAAGAAAGAAAACAAGTGAAGCCCTTTCTCTAAGTAATTTTATTTATTAATAAATTCCTGTCATGCTCCTGTAGGTTGGTATATTTTGAATTTATATGGATTATACACAGAGAAAATCCAAGGCAACCGGCCATAATTTCAATGTGACCTTGACTTGTCCTGTGCTAGTAAAATGGTAGTAAAAATGATTGAAAGGATGGGCAAGAAGTAGGACTGTGGAAACTATGTCCAAGTGATTTACTGCTACATACACCGTAAATATTTCCAGAATCCATGCTTTCATTTATGTGTAAATTGAGGTGTATTATTCTGTTCTAGACACTGTAGCCACTCCAAGGAAATCACAAAGGTGGAAGGCAATGAGAATATGGAAGGTAGGTGTCTTGCCTGAGCTGAAGGAGACTGCTTTTGTTGTGGACAATTTCACTTAGACCAGTCATGATCTGGGCTATACCAACTTGCAAGGTGCTTACCACTCTCAAATCTGGAATATTTTTGCTTCTCTCAAGTGGGTAAACAAAAAACCTTAAACTGATAATCAGTTTAAGAAAAAGTGTGACCTTGACTTGTTGGGTTGAAGTTGTATATGTGTGCAGAAGGGTTACTCATTCTTCCCTTTTTACAGAGACAGTGCCATGATGAGAACACTGAAGATGAGGGCCCTGGGGATACAGTGGGAATGTGGCCTAGATTAGTATAACTAAAGTTAATGTTTTAGCTTTGTGTTCACTCTGTACTGGTGTCATACACTCTAATTCTCTAGGAATTACTAGAAGAAATTTGCAGATTTTATCAGAAACCTGTCTTTTGAAAAAGAATAATTTTTTTAAACTGTACTGTTTCCCAGTAAAAAGTATTCATCAAAGTACAGAGAATGTGCATGGATCAGCTTCAGGCACCTACGGTACTGCAGTTTCTGTAGCCAGAGAAATCAAAATCTCTGGCTTTTGCTCTCACTATCCCACTCACCCAGTAATGATGGAGCACAAATAGGAACATTCTCAGAGTATCATCTCTCTGATAATATGACCAGTAAGTTTGCAGGTGAAAAACCCAACCATTTTCTTATCCTTTCACATGCTGAGGCAGTAGCCACTGCTGGTTTGAAACAGAAATTAATGTCACAATATACTCATATGCAAAAATAAGTTGTTCTGCTCAGGAGTTTTATATTCCCTATTTTCAGTTTGGGCAGTATTTTGCAAACTGTAGCAGGTTTCAGAATGGAAGAAACTTTCCTGAATCTCTTGTAGCTGTGAACTGACATGTTGAGTTTGTTACTCAGAGTTAGTGGCAACTGATATAAGATAACCAAGCAAATCATATTAACGGGCTTTTAAAAAAGATTTGACCCTAGGAATACTTCCTGTCTTTGATTGCAGCCTCATGGGGTTTGAGCTCATCAGTTTTATATTACAGGCCCTAATTTTCATAGACTCTGGCTCTTCTGAGCTTTTGAAGTATGCACACTCCTAAGTAAAAATGTCAGACTTAGGCTGCATTTTCAGGTCATGACTTCTCCTGAACAGGGACAGGAAAAATACTTAAAATTCATATTCTGCATAGTTTTTTTATGTAACTTTATGTAATTTTACTAGAAATTTGATAATATTGCTGGAAAGCCTGAATGGATTAGTATCAACAGTCTAATAAGAATGATGAGTTAAAAAAATCTCTGACAATTGTAGTGAACTAGATTTTATTTTTCTCAGTGCCAGTTAGAGAATAAGAAAGTCAAGGTAAGGTGTCTTGCAAAACAGCACATGAAAGCAGCATTGTGCTTGCTGCAGGTTGTAGTTCATACTATGATCTTATTTAAATTGTTGCATGAGTAGTTCATCCTTTTCAATGTTCTCTCGTTAATGTACCTGGTTAAATATAGGAATTTCCTCCATGTAGTCACATCCAGGCCTCTAGCATACACAGAGGGAAAGGATAATATTTAGGAGATCTTTCCCATAACCATTTCAGGCAGGCAGCCTATTTGCTGGGGGTCTGGGAGCTTAGAATTGCTGGAGCTGTTGTAACCTGAGTGGAAACCTAGCAATGCAAAGTGTAATTAAATTAAAACTACCACTAAAAAAAAACCCAAAAAACCAACAAAAACAAAAAACCAAAACCAACCAACCAACCAACCAAAAACAAGGCAAGAGAAAGAGAGAGCAAATATGTTGTTGTGTCATCTTAGTCCTTGTTTGCAGTGGTTTCAGATCTCAATGTCTCAGTGATCAGGATGCCCACTACAGAGTACAGGATGTCCCCAAAGCACACTGAGCAATCTGTACAGATGTTCTGCACTCACTTTTGCACAGCTGTGGGCTACTCTGTGTGAGGGCCAATGCACTCAAGAATGAGGCTGTGTTCTACAGTGCAACGGAACTTTAAACATGTGTGGGTTTTAGGCTGAAAAATAAGCTTTGATTCTTTGAGTTTTCTTTTTAGGCTGGTCTAGTGAAGGAATTAATGCAATTTTTTTCAATAGTATTGCAATGAAAGGTGATAGTGATCTTTCTCATGGAATTTTGTGAAGCAGATTCACTACTAACAGCTTCATGATGGGAGACCTCAAGTGAACCTGTCAGCCTTGAGGGGATCAGCAAGTTCATCCTGAGCAATGTGGCAGTCAGAGCTGGGAGGTGCAAAAGCTAATGACTGGCTTCTTAGGGTGCTTGAAGACTTTGTGGACCTTTGCATAGGGTTGGAAGTGGTAAACTCAGTACTGTGACCTACAACACAAACAATTATTTAGCAACTGCTTTAGTTTGTCTTGGAGTAGCTGTTCCCCACTCTCTGTCCTGAGCTGTTCTGTACTGTTGCTAGGTACTCTTAAGTGCTTCTTATGCTTCACCCCAGTGGGGAACTGGGGACGTGATAATTGCAGAACAGTGGAGGTGGCTAATACAACCATGGTTCTAAAATGAGCTCTGCTTTTTCTAGCTTATTATTTTTTCAGGAATTCTTCCTTTGGGATAAAAATCTGTTGAGTCAGAAAGGGGTAAGGACAAGTGATACAGGTCTAGATACTAAATGAGTGTGTTCAAGGGATATTACCTACCAAAGAACTAACTCCCTCCCTAATTCATGGTTTATCAGGATGTTGTGCCTGTCTTTTTTCTTCAACTGGAATGAGATGCACAAATGCAAAAATTGTGCACCTAGGATCCATTATGGACAAATGCCCTTGACATTAATAATGTGAAATAACAAAATTAATACCTTATAAAAATTTCTATTTTTAAAATTATTGCAGAATCCTCAGAATTTCTTTTTTACATGACTTTAGTTCTTAAAGATCTCTGAGCACTGAGAAAATAATAAATACAAATTAAAATGCTTCATATGAATGTCTACAATTTCTATATACAAACCAGGATCTTTATGTTATTAGCCCTACCAAAATGCTGAACATCTCTTGGATTTTTTGTTATGAAGAATCATGGCCAAGTCAATAGGAATAAGAAGCAGCCAGCTAGATATGAAACCCCCCCGAGATCTTAAAAAATGGAGGCTGTTCCTCTCACTGAGACAAGAGGAGACAAGACAGCAG
Organism: Zonotrichia leucophrys gambelii; assembly: GCF_028769735.1. NCBI lineage: Eukaryota > Metazoa > Chordata > Aves > Passeriformes > Passerellidae > Zonotrichia > Zonotrichia leucophrys. The sequence continues at coordinate 15,704,558 of NC_088169.1, read as the reverse complement.
CTGAAAAGAAAAGCACTTAAAAAGGGAAAAATCAAATAGAAAGCTAATTTCTATAAATTACAAAAAATGAGATGAAAAGATGTGAGTTTATATTAAAAAATATTATAAAAGTTTCTTGAATAAAATCACACACCAAATTACTTCCACTATAATTTGGAAAGTGAATTTATATTTTGGTAGCACTGAAAATGAAGGACTTCTTATCTTGGGAGAGTTTACAACTTTGATTTTTGTGTCTTGGATGCTCAGAGCTCTAGAAATTATGGGCCTCAGACGACTCAGCAATACTCCTGGTAGCCAGCTAAAACATGCTTACAAACACCTATGTGTAAAGCAGCCACTGCCACAAACTGGTTTGAATGGGGTCCCACTGGTGAAAAGTGTGTGTGCATCTTGAAGCCTTGTATTAAAATTCTTAGTAGCTGTGCTTGTATAACTGGAGGAAAGAGCAGCTGTTTTAATTCATAAATATGGCTGAAACTCCTTGGCATTTTTTTATGAAGTGTAGACAGGTTGGTTTTGACTGTGAAAGACTCAAGGACTTTGCAGAAAGACTGAACAATGAGCCAGGAAAACACAGTAAAGCATTTGCTGGCAATCCCAGGGGAATCCTGGAGGGCTCAGACAGAGAGCCACCAGAGAGACACAAGTCACTGGGAAAGACTGACCTGAAAAGACCCATATAGCAGCTGCTATGTATGGATGTACACTAGTGCAGAAAGCTATTTTAATTATTAATGATATCCATAAAGGCCTTATTACAGCACAGAAAAAAAAAAGTAATTATAAAGGTTCAGCAGTAGAATATTGATTCATTTATTTGATGCACAATTTGGACTTTTTCCTTGAGAAGTGTTTTATGTGGATGTATTTCAAAATAGAGTAATGTTTGTACTTTTGCCCACCATAGGATTTATAAATTACACAGCTTTTCATACCAATAAAATCCAGTATTGCAAGAGAACAACAATTTAAAATGAGAATGGATGATAAAAAAGTGCAAAGACCTCAAAAAACTGATGTTTGGTGAAAATGCCAGATAGAGTGTAGGATCATTGCATAACCTTGCCCCTGACTAGTCTGCATGGTCTGCATTTCCTGTGCTACTTTCCCTGGCCCAGTCCTGTTAACTGAAAAACAAATTTTTGAATTTGGGATTAAAAGATTTCTACTAAGTGGTTGTCTTTTTTCCCCTCTGTGTCATCTGCAGACATGCTTCTTAGTACCTGTCAATATACATTCTTTATTTCCTTATGGATGAAGTCTAGAAATTAACTTTGAAGTCCCTGGAATAGTGTCTGCAGATCATTATCTATGTATGTCCCATTTAGTTTAATTGAGCTCTATTTAAACTTAAATATGTTGTCTTGAAAACCATTTTGCAGAACAGTCCTCAGAGTATCTTGGAAAGAATTCCATCCTTGAAAAAATCAGTTCAGTGTTCCTAAACTTCTGCCTGTGGGAAGTTAACATGATCTTTAATAATTTTCCAGGGCATTTTCCCCACTACTTTTAATACATTTTTAAGGAGCTCATTTTGTTAAGAGCATCCCAAAACTCATAATGAGTATGAGTAATACTCTGGTTTGTTTGCCTCAAACTGGAACAGAGTTAAAACACAGTCTGCTTCAAGGAGCCAGCTGGTTTTGGATTCTCTTTAAACAAAGCGAGAGAATAAAGGCTGTTGTGCCTAGGAATTGTGTGCCCTGCAGCCTTCACTGCGTACACAGTTAATGAACATACCTGAGCTCACACTGACCTGAGCAGGCCCTGGTTCTGCTGGAATGACAGGGAAGGTAAGGCTGTGAGTTAAGGCTGTGCTGACCCCTATGACAGGGACCACACCTCACTAAGCTCTGGAAGGGAGCTTGAATTGTCCCCTGGAGATGTTGTCATGGTTGTGACCATGAGAGATTCCATTAACAGTTTGTGTTGTGGGTTCAAATGGAGTTTCAGGATGTGAATCCAGAGCTCTCTCCTGCCCTTGATGAAACCTGCAGTGCTTTTACCTTCAAAGAGGTGAAAGAAGCCAGTCCAATCTCTCTTTTCATTACAGAAGTAAACTGTTTGTAGGAGGAATACATTATGTCACAGCAGAAAAATGGAAAGGAAGAAAGAAACTGCATGAAACTGCATCTGTTTCTTGGATGGCACCAAAGGCATTTCTTTTAGTGAGGCAAGTTCTCCCCAAGGATTTTGCTGAGAACATCTTGGAATGCAGCATGGTGCCACACCCCTTCCCAGTTTTTTGCCTGGCCTTCCTTTGCATGGAAAACAAAGCATGAGATAAAGAACAGAACTGGGCCAATGTGCAGTCAGCCCTACTCCCACCATGAGACAACCAAGGTGTATGAGTGACCCCTAAAACTGGGAAGCAGACCTTTGTCTAGTAATAGAGACTATCTTAGTGGTACAGAACATAGCAATAGATTCCTTTGGTTTCCTTTGTCACTGATGTGAGAAGCAGGCAGGTTTGAGGAGCTCCTGTGAATACCCTTTTGGAGCTGCCTGTCTCTTTCAGTGAGTATAAAAGGAGTTCGGGTAGCTGAACTCTCACTGTAGTTACCAAAGTCTGACAGTTTTATCTGAGGCCAGAGAGTCCTTCAGTAGGGCCTGAGCAAGGGCTCTGTCCTTTGAGTTTTTCAGGAATCTGAGGACTCAAAGTGATGCACAGACTCTAGACCCTGGGCAGATCCCATCACATTCGCAAATTAAGAAGAATGGTTCACTCATTAGTTTTTGAACAGAAGGGAGAAAGGGAAACAGATATATTCCTCTCTGAAATTGCAAGTAAATTCTATTTTCTAGTGACTAAATAAATTCTCTTCTACCTTGCTAGTCGTGTGATGCTGTGCAATCTTTTGTGATGTAAGGTTTCAGCCAGAGGGGACAGGAAATTAATCAATTCTAGCATGTGAGTGTCAGTAATTGTTTTTCCTAATATGAATTTGAAATGAAATGTATACTGCAAAAAATGTTTCAGTTCTGGGAAAGATCAATCCACTCCCGAGGCCCCCATCCTTGTTAATAAGTTGCTTCCTTGCAAATAGAAATTCAGTGATCCTTAAAATATCCAGAGGCTTGTATTTTAAAAACATCGATGATGCTGCAGGCAAGGTGATTGCAGCCATTAGTTCCTCTTTATGTCAGAGGAAAATCTGGCATCAAAACCCCAGAGGATTCCTAAACTGTCTCACCAATGCCTTAAAAACAGAAAGTCCTTATTGCATTCACAGTAGGAAAATCACTAAAGTGAGAAACTTCCCCTTCACTAGTGTCTCTGATGAACTGGAAAAATCAAAGCAATTGTAAATGAGAAATATTACCTAGCTTTCTTATTGTGTAAGTGTTTTACACCCTGCATGTTTGGTTCAGATTTCATATATTCTCCCTAGTAGCCATGAAGAATGAACTGGGAGACTGCTAAACTGTGATCACACAACTTTATGGTTCCTTTTTTAGTAACCTGATATTTTATGTGGTGTCAAAGATGTTTATAAAATAGATGTCTTGCCTTTCTGCAGCAGTGCCAACCTTTTCAAACCAAACAGATGTGCTACTAATACTAACCATAATCATTAAATAGTAATTGTATTGCCTTAATCTTTAATAATGTCTAAAATAAAAGTTGTCAGAAAAACTACTGCCAACAAAAATTCTCATATAGCTAAATAATCTTTAAAGCTGAAATTACAATACAGAAAGCAATAGCCCCAGCTGATCCACACTAAAGAGAGCAAAAAGATGGACAGCTAGTTTTTTGCTAATGTGTTCTAGCCTATTTAAGCTAACACAATGGAGAAGGTCATTCAGGCAACTTCAGGACCTGTCATCTGCTTTACCTGTTTGAAAGTAACTCTTGAAGAAAACCTCATCAGAGAGGTGGAAGAGAATTGAAATTAGCATGAAATACAGCATGTGTTGCTCACTGCTTCTGATGTTTGTGTAAGAGCCAATATGTAGGAAAAATTACTAAAGCTGGAGAAGTTGGCCAAGAATAAAAATTCTTCCTTTGCAAAGAGGAATGTGTTTCAGAGCAACTCTAGTTCAATGACCTTCTGGTGAATTTGGAGGGGAATTCTGGATAGCTCTGAGGCTCTTGTTGAATCTGCCTGGATCTTGAAGAACAGGATAAGTGGATTTTCCCAGCCCTGTAGCTCTGGGGGCTGTTCATGTGGCAGGAGAATGCAGGGCTGAAGATCCCATACACTTACAGCAATGTGTGTTGCACGTGGTGATGAAACTGACTGCCAAAACTGTTTGCTATTTAATATTGCTGGCTTTAACAGATTTTAAGTATTTACTTCCAGAAGTGCAGTGAGAGACTAGGAGGATGGGGATATACTTCTGTCTTCTGTTTTGCTTTGCCTCACTCCTCTTCTCCCCTGTCTCTCTACAGACTTTATTACTTAGTGAAGGCAGTGTCTTTCTTTTTGGCCTTTCTCGTTCTCTTCTAGTTTCTTAGAGTCATGAGCTGCTCCTCTAGCTGATGGATGTTGGTAATAGGGGTTTTAAGTGGCTGGAGAATATGTCAAGAGCCAAGGATGAGGAGGAGGTAGGTGACTGTGGTAGAGAAGACAACAACAGCTACTTTTTAGTGGTTTTCCATTCTGGCGGAGAATCCCTTCTCCTCCAGGAGTGGGACATTTTGTCACTAAATTACAAATGGAGATATTTAACTAAATTGCGAAATTTCTTTCTTTTATTTTCCCCTTTTTTTTTTTGGTTGAGAAAATTCCTCAGGGAGAATATACTTTGTGTCCCCACTTTTTGTGAAACAAAAATACGAATGAACCAGTTCCTTTCATCCAAAGATGATCATCCAAAGCTCTTAAGCATCATAGAGCAAACTTTAACAAAGGTTGCTTTATCCTTAATTACAATGGGTTTTCATTCCTTGTCCAGGTTTTATGTAGGAATGAGTGAAGACTGTGCCAAATGGATTTAGTTTTCAAATAAACCAATAGAGTGCTTAGGACATGATTAAAGAGGGTATATCATCCAAACTGAGCATGTGTGTTAATAGAGATGACAAACTGTTACTTAGGACTTCAGACAAAGTTATTGATGCCAGGATGAGCAGGTGTATTGATGAGGAAAGTTCCCTCTCAATAAATATGTAAATGTCTGTGTGTAGTTGAGGAAGATGGGCAGAGACAGTCTCTGAGCTAATGGATGGTTGCTTTTACAGGCAGCAGTTCCAACTCAAGCATAACATTTTCCTTTTGTCTAGAATGCTGGAGCTTGTGTGCTCTGACCTTTACCTGATCTGACTTTATGACTGTGCATCTCCCACTGGTGTTAGTGGGAAGAAACACTGTTAATGGTCTCTGTCAGTGTGTTTGCACTGGAGAGACAGCCAAGATAGCTGTAATTAAGATAGAGTAGCAGCAGCAGTCTAGCTGTGGTCATAAAGAAACCCCATGCCTTTGTGGCAATAGTGCTTTCACCAGGTTGTCTTGCTGGTTTAGAAATAGCTGTAAGGCTTTGCTCCAGCAATGCTTCCTACCCCATGATCCAAAGATGCTCCTTGAGACATTGACTGTGTCCATGAAATGACTGGAGTTGCTTTATTTTCTTCACATAAAAGTTTATTTCTTTTCAAAGCAATGATAAAAAATAAAAAGGAATGAATGAACACTCATATTTTGCTCTATTTTTTGCTTACTTATAAAGGAACAACTGCAACAATGCAATGAGCTGTGTTGGCACAAAATGGGCAAAGATTTCTCAGGTAAAAGGAGGCTGAGGAACTGTTCAACTCCATGCTGTTCTGTTGTAAATGGTTTGTGTCATATAACCCCCCCAGAAGGAAAATACATTTTGAAGCCTAGCTGTGAGAGAGGAAGAATGACTGCCTAGTGGAAAATAACTCTTTGCACAGTTTATAACATGGAAAGGTACTACTTGGAAAACTTTTCAGAGGTTCTGTTTTTGTGTTAAGGACCATACAAATATAAATGCAGAGTGGCAGGTCAGAGCAGGAACAACAACACTTTGTGAGCCATTTCTGGCTGTCCTTAGTTCTCTTATCATTCTCCACTGAGCTGTCACCTCCTGCGGCACTAAACTATCATTTCGGGAATTTCTGATTTGGTGGAAGGGTAGCCTTTCCTTTGAAGAAGAGTAGGATGTATGCCAGTAGTTCAGAAAGAACCACAGAAAATTGCTTGCCTCAATCTAATTTGCTTCCAGGGCTTTTCCCCCTAGCTATTTTTTAATGGGGTGTGTGATTAGTGGGGAAGCAAAGTTGACTTACATTTACAGATTGCATCATCTCTGCTGAATACCAGGAATCCCCAAGGCTCTGGCACTGCTCTCAGTAAAACAGCAGGCTTTGCTGAATGGCTTGCATTTCTCCTGCCATTAATTCTCCTTTGGCTTTTTCTGCTTGTCTGTTTCCCTTTGCTCGTCTAGTAAACTAAACTAACCTTATTTACCTCCCTCAGGTCTTTTTTAGATTTATCCTTGTGATTAGTCACAAGGATAAGAGAAAAGTGAAGCAGGTTTACAGTATTGCCAGTGCAAAGGTTGCTCACACGAAAAAGAAAGACCTGGCTTCCAGGTTCATTGATAGAATTATGGAAATTTGCCTGTTGAGTAGATTACTTGCAAAGCTTTTTGCTGCCTTGCTCCCTCTTTGTACCTTCTCACTTGGCCTTAGTCTGAATATGTCTTCTGGTGCTGTATTGTGTGGGTTATTGCTGCTAATTGCAAAACATGTCACACATTAAATCCAGAACACAGTGATATTTGGGCACACTTGTTCAGATCCTGAAGAAGTGTAAGAGTCTAAGCAGCTTAGTGCTTTTAATTTTAAAACAGTAAACGGAATTTCTATTTGTTGTTTATCCATTACAAAATTTTAAAGGCAGAGAACTCTTCCTCTAAATGTAAAGTAATCAACCCTTTGAGACTAATATATAAGATCTTCTGTGGTGGATTAGCCTATTTTGTCATTGTCTGTAGTATCCTGATACTGTCTGTGACAAGTAGCCGAAAACAAGGAACATGACTTCTTTTAGAGTAACATTTTAAAGAAACTTTATGGTGGCTTGCACAAAACAATCTTGGCCCATGCTTGGAGCTTCCAGGTACTATTATAACAACAGCTTTTAAGGAAAATATTATTTATTTTTTATTGCTAAAATTCAAATGTATGAAAAATTTCCCCTTCATCACCATCCATGCCATTAATAACACAGCCAATCTGAAGTTATTGTTGTTATGTTATTGTCTATATCTTTAGATAGAGGTTATGAGGAAGTGAGAGCACAGAAACGGTGGCAGGCTTAATGACTTCTGCTTACATTTAGCACACAACAAAGCCACTCACCATACAGCTGATAAGAAAGCTTAGTCCAAATCAGAGTATTTGAACACCTACTAAGTGCCATGTGTCCTTTATGATGTTGAAATTAGGTTAATGCAGCTCATGTTTTATACACCTGGCAAACAGTCCCTGTCCTGACTGTGTTCAGGTTTTCCATTCTCTTCCTGATATACCAGGAGTAGGAAGGAGCTGTTAGAAAGGTCCTGCAGAGCCTCATGGCAGTATGGAGGATCTGGGCCTTGTAAAACCACATGTATGAGGCTTTTATCCTCTTCTCTTTTGCCTTCTGTTTTTCCCTGCATATTCTTTGAGAGACATTCAGAGGGTTTCCTCTGCACAATCTTGTTAGCTAAAAGTCAGGAATGGAAGTTCTTGAGGAAGCATTTTTTCAAGATGCTGGCAATGACAAAGTCATGGGTGACCAGCAATACTGTGTTCACACTCTTAGCTGGAGGGGTAGACATGACCAGGGATGGATGATGGGAAGGATGAGTGACAGGAAGAGATTCTGCAGGGCACAGCAGAGGATCCACCTCTTCGTATAAGCTTCATTTCCCAGCTTTTAAGCTCTTTGCTGCTATTACATGCTTGAAGACAGCTGGCCATCCCTGTAAACTTGCTTGTTGGCTCCTAATCCTGGGAAAGCACTGTTGTTTTTGTAAAATAAATACAACTTATTACTATTTGAATCACTTTTTAGTTCATATGTAAAACTTTTTGTGTACTGTGCAAGCTATTCTATCATGTCATAATTGATTAAAGTTATCAGATTCCATGCCTTAAACTGAGAAACCTATGCTTCATAATTTCAGTGTAATAAATCCCATACTATTTTGTGCCAAAGTTCCTACTTTGACTATATTCCTCTGTCTTCTCATGTGCAGGATGGAATGTCAATTTGGAATAACGAGATAGCTCAAAATATATGGGAATTGGAGGAGGTGATGGATCCAAGGGCAGCAAAGCATTCTATTTCTGTACCTACTGAAAAAGGATGTAAGCAAACCAACCCCAAAGTCCTTAGTGTTCGAAGTCAGGACACCAAAATTTGCACAGCTTGGAAAAATTTTATTGCCCTAGTGATGCTCAGGGGAGGCACCACCAAATGCAGAAAGAAATAGGAAGCCCACAGCAGATGCTGGAGTGGTACCTACTGCTCTCTTGCTGAGGTTGGTGAGTTATGGGATGGCAACTGAGATTTCCTGCAGGGTGGTTCTACTCATGGCTGCAGTTGGCAATGTCATAGTGCTAAAGATATAGAAGATTTAATCTAGAGGATGGTTTGGCATGACGGTTGCAAAAGTGGCCCTGAATAAATTGTTATGGAAAAAGGTTCTAACCATGATGTAAGGTTCTGGAGCAAGTCTCAAGGAGAGGCATTGAGGAAGGGGAAGGAGGATGTCAGTGGTTCTGAGAGGGGTGTTGCTGCTGTTTGATGGATCCCAGTGGGTATTAACAACCTGGTTTGCAAGGGACAGAGCTCTGAGGGCTCAAGACCCAAGCTGTCTCTCATGTTCTTACTAGTTTGGGTTTTTTTTTTTTTTTTTTTTTTTTTTTTTTTTTTTTTTTGACTCTGACCTCTTCCTAGTGAGGATTGAAAATAATGATCAGTACTTTCTAATGTTTAACAAGGCAAGAATTGTGCAGGAGCCTTGGTCTTAGACATCCAATGGTGTAACAGCAGAATGCCAAGACGCCTTAATCAGCCCATTTTACTGTCTGACCCTGAATCATGATGGTCAATTCTATTGTGTAATAAATGTTGGAACAGCACCACTTCCTTTCTGTCTGTTTACCCAGCCTTCCTGAGAGGCAGGAAGATCAGGTTTAGCTGACCAAAAAAGTGCCTTGTGTCTGACATTAATGGTGATAAAATGTGACATTCTGAAACTGCCCTTCAGATCTTGTAGAAATGCAAAATGATCTGATTCTGGCCACTCTGGAGACTCAAGTAAATATTCCTATACTTAAGATGGGATGTTAACAGCATATGTAAAAATTCAGGAAGAAAAACACTTTAGTTTTGGCCATGATTTCATATAGTTTTGACTTTCTGAAATATTTAATTTTCAATTTTAGAACTAAAACACACCTTTATTCTTTGTCTCTTTTCAGAGAACTAGAAGTCCCAATCATTTAAATCAGCTTTGTGTAAGTCAGGGAGACTTAGTGGCATACAGTATGGCCTTCAAATGCTGTATTTCAGATAAAGAGCGAGACTCCTATCAACTCACTAAAAGTCAGTACTTAACAATAGCTCCTTTTCGGAACCCCAATGAAAGATGCCTACTGTGTCTAAAAAATGGTTATTTTAGCTCTAAATTGCCACTTACCTCCTACTCAGTATTCTGACACTTGGGACTATTTCTGCTTCATCCTTGAAAGCTTTCCCAGTACATATTATCAAGCTGAAACTCATAAGCAAAGTCCTGTCCTTGCATGACTTTTTCATCTCATTTAAATAAATTTTTAATAAGCCCAAAAAAAACCCACCAAAAACCAAACATAAACCAACAACAACAAAAAAAAAAAAGGAATCTTTTTCCTCTTTCCTCATGAAGATCTACGTAGCTAGCTCCTGCATGAGTCACCAGATTTCTCAGCTGATAACTTATCTATTAGATTTGTCTGTCCCCACCTTTTTTATGCATGAAGTAGAAGTGGTCTATGTGGGAAGATTAAACACTTTCTTTTCTATTTATGCCATTTCATAGTATAAGCCAGGTCATCTTAATACCAGTTACTTTAAGTCAATCTGCCTTAATGTGTGTAATTCTGTCAGCATTATGAAAAATCAGTTTCTTGCTCAGGCAGTGTGCCATATAATATCTTTTTATAAACCTCTAGATGTCTGCCCTTACCCAGAGTTTTCTCATCCAGTTTAAAACTTGATTTTACCTTTCATCCCTTTGTGACTTTTCAGGCAGAGTTTCCAGAGCTCTAGCTATGTCAAATCTTTAGGTCTGGTGCCTCAAGCCAAAGCAAATGTTAATACTTCCCATATAAGAAAAGAGATAGGAGGGCTGTACACACCAGGGAAAACTGCATTTTATTTGTTGTCTAGCATGCCCATTTGTTTTCAAGGGTCCCTGTAACTGACTACTCTGCCATCAGGATTAAAACCCTTACTGTGGCTCTGAATTCTGAGAAGCTTAGACATATCTGAAGAATTTAATTTACAGCCATATTAAGAAACTTAAAAACTAACGGCTTTTTGGAAGAGTTCTTTAGTTTGCTCTTAGGCAGTGCTGCTATTCTGCAACAGAAAAAAGAGGAAGGCTCTCTCAGTTTAACAGAACAGAAAAAGGTCTTCCCAGGCATAAAAAACTTTAAAAACCTTAATATTTGAGCATTAGGAAAATGTTTTGAAATAGCGATACAGTTGTTTTTCATGCTGCCCTCTCAAAATATGAGTTAAACAGTCTTGTGTACATTAATATGCAAAGTCTCAGCATGACACAACTGGAGAGAGATGAAGAGGAGTGAAGAGTCCTTACCCTGGCCTTATAGAATTAAAGACATCTTGTTTGACTTAGATAAAAATAGATACCATTAGGTAATGTTTGGTAATTTCTATTTTTCAGATTGGACTTCCAGTAGAGTTTAAGAAAGATAGGGAGCCACCTCTCACTGAAAATCAGTGTGAACTGACACCATCATTCTTTTTAACATCTTCTGAAAAGCCCAGCATGCAATATTCCCTTCCCTTCCCTTCCCTTCCCTTCCCTTCCCTTCCCTTCCCTTTCCCTTCCCTTCCCTTCCCTTCCCTTCCCTTCCCTTCCCTTCCTTCCCTTCCCTTCCCTTCCTTCCCTTCCCTTCCCTTCCCTTCCCTTCCCTTCCCTTCCCTTCCCTTCCCTTCCCTTCCCTTCCCTTCCCTTCCCTTCCCTTCCCTTCCCTTCCCTTCCCTTCCCTTCCCTTCCCTTCCCTTCCCTTCCCTTCCCTTCCCTTCCCTTCCCCCTTCTTTTTCATTTTTTTTTACCACTTGTTTTTTTCACTTTTCATTGCTTCATTCAGAAAGTCCAAATAATTATTGCCTTCCTTGTACTACACCCTTCTACTTCTTTTGAAGAAACTTTTAAATTTTTTATGCCTGGGAAGACCTTTTGAAGAGGCTGATTTGTACAGTCATGGAAGTGCTACATTTTTGTCAGTTGTGTTCTCTCTGTGTGTGTATGTGTGGATAGGATGGAGGATCATCTGGGAGGACGCATAATTTGTTTTGTAACAGTTGTTGCATTTCCCTTTCTCAAAACTCTTTGTTTGGGCTGCACTTTCTTACTGTGTTTTTATCATCCAAATTAAATTTTATACCAACCAATTCTATCTAAAATAAAGGTTCTGAAGAAATGTGCTGAAGTTTAACATAAATTCTGTCTTGATGCTTAAATAACACAACTGAGGAAACCACCCAGGAATCATCTTTATTTGACTGAGAGGCTGGGGTTTTTTCTGATCCCCATCTTTCATTTCAAGGAAAAAAAGCCTCCCTATAAGCAGACTACAAGAGCCAATGTTCCCTACAGTAGAGACAGACAACTTCATAAATTTTGACAATTCAGGTTTCTTAGCTGACTGCTAATTTCCTCTCCCACATTCCATCTAAATAAAGAATGAAAAGAAAATGAAATTAATGAAATCTCTCCCTTATTTGAAGGCCATTGCAAAGCTCCCATTGTGTTTAAGACACTTCTGGAAGTATTTTTAATAATTTACTCCATTTATGATGTTTTCAAGCAAGAGAATGTAACAGTCCTTATAAACATCCCACAAGACTGGGAAATTTCTGGGAGCAATTTGATCCTAGAGTGGCAAGTGTTGATGACCCAACTCTACCAGAAGCAGAGTCTGAGAGGGCTTTTTAACCCACTTTTATTCTACTTTGAAGCCTGTTGTGAGCAGTAGCTGTAAAAATAGTAATTTTAAAATTACTCTTAAAAAATATGAGTTCAATTGATACAGTGATATGACTGCTAACAACAAGCTCAAGGATGCATGGTCCTCTGCTATACTCACCTACTTTTATGAGGTATGGGAGTCTGCTTTCCTCTGCCACAAGAACAGGACCAGTCATGTGATGTGACCTGAGATTCAGGAGGGCGATTTTTCTTAACGGGGCTACTGCCTTGTTGTTCTTTGCAGATCCTCCTGCTACAGACGTGTGGGGGTTTGGAGGGAAGATCTCAATAATACCTAGTCATAAGGTGATGTCCTGGTCCTGCAGCAAAGATGTTTGGCAAGTAAAGAGAGCTGCTGTGGGTAGCACATTCTGGAGATCAGGCTCTGAGAATAAACAACTGAATCCTGTTGTAGCCTAAAAAAATCCAGCCAGTGCCTCTAGTTGTTATTTCCCAAGGGCCCTAGAAATGCTTGCCCTCTATAAGCAGGATTCAAATTAACAAAAAAGTGAACACAACTAGTGAAAAAATTCTAGTGTGGGTGGAAACTATTGCATACCTTTTGGAGTCATATTGAAATTTTCCCATAATTAACAGAAGAATAATATGAGAAGTGTGTTGGTTTCAGGGACCAACTAATTATGCTCTGGAAGACTACAATATGCTTTCTGCTTTAAACAACTGAATCCTCACTAAAGAGGTAAGAGGCTTGTTGCAGAGAACTAGAATTACGGCATGTGCTTTGCTGTGCTCATAGTTGTGACTAAAGTCAAACCAGAAAAAGGAAGCTGATTCTATTAATATAGCTCTTCTTCTTAAGGAATTGAATGAACCAAAAGTCTGCATATGCTTCACATGCTGCTCTTCATGGCCAGAAGGAGAGTAAGGGATGGACTTCAGAGAGTTCAGTCGGTAATTCCTCTGGGATAGTGAAACTCACTAAGCTTAAAAAGAGAAGGGGAGTTCCAGGCACGACAGTTTCTGACAATCCCATTTGTGTTTGTCACTTCAAGAGCACTTCATTTTGAACTTTCTATAGTAGCTAATTCAGTGCTGAATCAGTCTCTAAAGCCTTCGGAGTAGTTGTGCCTTTGGAAAGGAAGAATACGAGGAGAGAAGAATCTTGAAAAATGAAATGGAGGAGGGAGTTCTCAGTGTCTAGGCCCTGCCAGAATAAAAATTTCTCTACGTGTTTCACAGTTTGAAATGAAGCAAACTAAAATGCCTCGTTTTCTTGAAAACTCCTTACAGTGAATCCCAACTATATGCTTAAGACTTACTGTTCTCACTGGAAGTAAAGCATCAGAAACATAAAAACTCTACTTGCAGAGAAGTGTTCTAATTTGTCCCTTTCTGCATCCCCACAGCTTCACTCTTGCAATGACATTGACGCAGGAGTCAGTTCTGTCCAGCAGCATTTTGAGCTATCTGCTTTATATGGCTAGTTCCGCTTCACTTATTTTGACTCCTCTGAATTCCGTCTGAGTTCCAAATTTGTATTTGGCTCTGCCTACCCAAGTGCCTGTCTAGACTTGTGAGTGTGCTCTGGTAATGACGCATTCCTTCCCTTGATGATGATGTAATTTTCCCCATCAATCCTAGTTTTGGTGAAGAATTTAGTAATAGCGATCGTTCAGATGAAACATCAATAACATCTGCTCACCCTCTTTTTTCCTAGACTTGTTTCTCTTTGAAAGGACCATCTGTTTCAGAGTACTTGCACTCTTCTGAAATGTCCCTTTTCCTTTTGCTTTTTTGTCTCATAGTTTTATTCCTGTCTTTCCATCAAGCTCTGTGAAACTCTATCTTCTTCTGGTTCCAATAACTGTCTATAAGATTTGGATCTTTCCATCATGTCATGTTCTCATGACTCCATTGTGCCTTAATTTTCTTTCAGTGCCCTAGCTCTGCTTAGCCCTTCTCCCTCTGCTCCAGAAACTCTTGAGATAAGTGACCATAATGATTTGGTTAAACAGTGACACTTGTGAGGTCACTGTGTTAACAGATTTTCCTGTGGTAAAATATAAACAATACATGCTGTTACATTCAGTGAACTAAATGTTGTTTTGTTTCTTTTTCCTACCTCCATCTTACATTAAACACATCTTTGTCTAATCACTACTACTAAATGAATTAGTGCCATTCCATATGGCACAGAGGCTTTTTGGAAAAAAAAATACCAAAAAAAATCTCTTCTTCACAAATATTTTCAGAAATACCAAAATGACTATTGACATTTGCTAGACATATCCTCCTAACATAGCCTTGGTTAAGCCAAGGCATGATGCTTAAAATATTTGAATTTACCAGGAAGTTTGCTTTTCCTTTTAAACACTGTATGTTAAAAGCTCTTGTTTACCTGTGAAGCTCTTGTTTACCTGGGAATGGAGAGAAAATCATGTAATATGTTTCACTTTTCAAGTTGGTTTTGCTCATCAGAGATAAAATGGTTTTTATACCAAAACAGTATGCTTTGGAAATCAGGAGGGCTCACTCTCAGTGTAGCCTGAAACATGCTTTGGGATCTTTGGCTTGCCATGCACTAGATACAACAATAACACTCTCTTCAGACACCAATTGCCCACAGGTTTATTTTGTAAACACTTTTAGGTCCTACAGTGGAAAATGCTGCATGAAGTTAGCAGTTAATGGTGTTCAACATAAAGAAAAGATACTGTAAATCTTCCTCAAGCTTTTTTCAACTGTTCTTTTGGATAATGTCTTGGTTACATCCCAGTGCAAAATCCTGTCTGGATTTCTCATGTTCATTTTAACTGGAATAAATGCCATGAGTTTAGTCACACAGAGGAAGTATTCTCAATGTTCCTCTTGAGGCAATTCTTTCAGATGATTAGCTTAGGAGACTGGGCTCCTTAAGCTCCCTCTGTCAGTGGAGCGGGACGTTCCTCCAGATGACAACTGACAGCAGGAGCTTAACAAATGTGTCAGTAGCTGTAGCTGTACTGGTAAAAAGGAGGGGGTAGAAAAGATTACACCCACATTCTTTTGGCAGATTTTGTTCTAGGTCCAACTAGGTCCCTTTCCATAACACTGAGCATGTCTGGATTTCTTCTGGCCAGCATACAATGGTCTTAAGATCGTCTTCAGATATATTCATTTTTTCCTCTAATTCAAATTGCCTTAAATACTCTGATAGGCTGTGCTACAAAATATTATGCATACTCTCCAGACAGTGGTCCCTAGCTGGAATAAATCAGATTGCAAATTGGAGACATCTAGTAAGCTCACTTCAGAACAAGCCTGGGAGCAAAACACAATACATGGAATTAGAAGGAGCAGAACAACAGAGTAAAGAGGTAAACACCAGAAGTGGACCTTCTGTAGTGTGGGTGTTCATTTTTTTCTGGTCCTCTGTTTGTTTGTTTGTTTGTTTTTCAGGGAAAAGCAACTGAATTAGGCTGTGATCTTTCCACTGTTGCTAAGCAATGCCCAAGTCACCAATATCCCTGGCTCTTTACTTTGGTTCTTCAGTGGAGCACTGAAAAACCAGACTTCAGCGCTGAAGTACACTGTTGCCCCATATTGGGTGAAATGATTAATGTGGAAAAATTACAAAATAGGGAGGAAGACAGATGGAAACATTACAGAATTCTTTTTATATAGATAAACCAAGGTTTTGTTTTCTGACTGGCAGCTCCCCTCTCTCTGGACTCTTGGCTCTGTCTTACCTCTCTTCCCATCTGTCCTTGTCCTGATTTCCCTTTGGAAATGCCAAGTCTGAGTCCAAGACTAGGCTGAGACTTGAAACTCTTTAACATTTCCAGGCAGCCATGTGCAGTCTTATAGGTGGGAATGGAATCTCTGTGGGTTAACATCTACCTACTAGAAAATTAATTATCTCCTTTATCCTTCATCTTCCTCATGCCTCTTACCCAGAAGAGATGCTCTGTTGTGCAATGCCAGCAACTGCATGATGCTGCAGGGAAGGCTTTATATCAAATAACATGGTGGAAGAAGCATCTGCCAATAAATAATAAACAGTTCTGAGCATGATTGTGATTATAATGACCTAAATCATAAGAATCCTACCCTATATCTCCTGAACTAGAACCATCACAGAGAGAGCCCCATTTTGCTAGGTATGGAATGAAAATGATTCCTGCCATGGAAAACTTACAATCAAAGCACAAGATGGAAGACAACAAGAGGTTATTGCACATAGATAGCAAAAATACATGCTATAAACATTAAGGTGTGTTTAATGTATTTCTTTCTGCTCTTCCCTTTCAGTCGCTGCCAGTGGGAGGGTGAAGCAGTTCCACATTAGGGTCATTACAGTGGTTTTGGGTTTCTTTGGGTAGCTGTGTTACTTTTATGCTTACAAAAAAGACTATTAAGAGGAAATCTGTTGTCCTCTATAGTGTAACTTTGCAATCAGGAACTGGAGAAGGGAAAAAAGTAGGTGTGGAAAAGACAATGAGGCCTAATTACTTTTGGAAACCCTGACAGTTTTTTAATAGTGGTTCCCTAGCTTCTTGACTCTTCAGTGTTCCAATTTTCAATGGTGTTATACTTAATGCTTATGCTTAAATGACATCTTTCAGGGAAGTTTTGTCAATATTTTTGAAGTAGTATTGATTTAATAAAAAGTTTTGAATTGTCAAAAAAAAAAACCTGAAAAACCAAACACGGGCAAAGGATGTCATAAGCAGGAATAATTTCAAAGGAAAAAAAAAATGGATGTGCCTCTGTGGGGATAATAATAGGCTAAAGGATGAACAGATAATGGTAGTTTAGAGAGGTTCCTCTGAAGGCTCAATCTGTTGTATGTTAGATCCAGCTGCCCATTGCCCAGGGGCCTCTTATAGCTGTTGAGAGTTACTGGGACACAAGAATGCTTCAGCCCATGCCCTACTTACACAGTCTTGCTTTGTAGGCTGCCAGAAATCTGTTGGCGAAAACATTCTTTACCACCCAAAAATACCCTTCAAAAAGTCTTTTTTTTTTGAAGGAGACAACCTCCCCAGCTGCCTTGCATTGCTATTTTGGTTTCTCGGTACCATTTGCTGAACAACTGTGCATGCTGCTATTCCTGTCCCCCTGTGAGTAGAGTTTACCAGGGCCACTGAGAGGGCTGGAGTTCTCTTGACCAGGCATACGATGTAGGAGCACCTTCACGGTTCCTCATGTCCTCAGGTTTGTGGCTTTTCCAGGATGTTTCCTGCTTGGTTTCAACCTTCTGCTCTAGGCAGGAGGCAGCAGACTCACTGCTTTGTGACAGATGGTCCTCCTTGAGGTGAATCCTTCATAGCTCTGCAGTACTGCAAGCTCTCTGGGATCTGGGAAAGGGACACTGTTTAATACAGCAGAGTATCACCATTTACTCTTTCAGATCTTCCTTAAGATCTGTGAACCTTTAGAAAACAAGACAAAAGGAGAGAAGCATTATGGAGAAAGGAGGATGGTGAAAGGAAAATCAGAGAAGAAGTGAGAGTATTCTTGCATGAGTAGAGCAGGTGTGACCCTCTGTCATTACTCTCTACAGATAATGAAGCTGTGAGTTGAGTGAAGGGGAAGGTAAGGTGGTCTTACTTTACCAACATTTTGCTGTGGGTAAAAAGGTTTGTAGTAGGAAGTTATTAATATATATATATATATTAAAATATACACTGGTTCAATAATTATATGTTTGCCAATAACTCTGGAGCCATCAGAGCATCTTCTTACAGCAGTTGATAGGAGCATTATTCTTTCTGAGTGTAGGTATGTGTCATGGTTTGAGCCTGGCACAGAGCCAGTGCCCCCATGAAAATGCCCTCACCCTGGTGTCTGCTGTGAGATGTGACCAGGAATAAGCAAAACAGGCTCCAGCTTAAACATAAAGAACACTTTATTACCTAAACTACAGGAAAATAGGGAAAAACTATAAGGAAAAGGAAAAAAAAAATTGAAAACCTTACAAAAAAAACCACTTTCCTCCTCCCCACTACCTGAATTTCCCAATCTGATACATTCTCCCAAATCACCAACTGCCCAGTGTGGCACCACACTTTAGTATACTCAAACTTCAGTTCATGAAGAGGAGAGGAGTCCTTCTTGTTCCATAGGCTTCCCCTGGAAACACGCTGAAACCTCTGTGCTTCCAATGTCACTTGGCACCGCCCGGAAAGACCTTTTGCCGCTTGTGACATCTTCCTTCCATGCCCAGTGCTCTCACCACCGTGCATGGACCAGAGCTGCTTTTAGGGTTGTCTTTTAAGGATGCCTTGTCTCACTCCAAAAAGGCACAGTCTCTGCTTTGGGACATCTGTCCCCCCCATATTTTTCCAACCCCCTGGGGCCGAGGGGTCCCCACGATGAACCCTCCTGGTTCTGAGGCAGTGCCTCCCCCTAAGTGCAGTCTCTGTGTTACAGGAACAAACTGAGTCCATGGCCACAAGAAAAGTCCAGCCAAAAGGCCACTCCAAGCATCTCTCTCTTCACTCAGCCAGTCTTCTCTACGTCCTTCGGGCCAGGTCCTTGTTTCATCTTATCTCTTATCTCCCTTCTTAGTCAGCTCCGAGGAGGATCAGCATTCTTGCAAGGCCCCAATCATGAAAGAAAGGGGTTAAAAAGTGCAGTCTCTGCCTGCACTTTTGTCTCAGAACGACAATATTCCCACATGCGCTGCTGCTGCGGCCAGCCAGGCTGCACCCTTCTCCCCCCTTTCTCCTCCTGGGCCGGCTGCTATCACATTCCGTCTCGCCGACTCTCCCTCTCCCTCCCTCCTGGGGGGGGAAATGACTGCCCGATGTCTCTTGGGGCTCCTCCACCCTTCCATCCTTGAGGGCCTTCTCACCCCCATCTCTGTCCAGGCCCCGGGCCTACCGCATGGCTGCCCCTCCCCCGCCCAGCAGCAGCGGCTGGACAGGGGAGGGAGATCTGACCTCTTCTCCTCGACGTCCCAAGAGAGCCTCCCAGGGCCAGATCTCTGCTTTTTAACCCCTGTGTATTCTCGGAGGTGTGTCCAAACCCCACTGGCTACACCAGGTGCCAGTATCAAACTCCGAACACCCATTGGTTTGACCACAGCATCCCAGAATTCCCACTTCTTCCTGGTCAAACCACCACAGTATGATAATTGTTTTCAACATATATTGTATAATTCCCCATGCTCAAATGCAGCTATTCTTTACTTTTTTATTTAGTTATAAGGAAAAGGGCATTTTTATAATCTACTAGAAAAAGTGTTTGTGAAAAATCAACTGCTTTTTTACACAATGAATTAGTTTTATGGGCATCCAACATTGAACCTCCTTAGCATAACCCACTCTTGCCTGCCCAAATACAAGTACTCACAGGTTTTTAGTACTTTACATTCTGCAGCACTCCAGTTTCTGTGAGAGTTAACTGCTCTCTTTATTACTTCTTCCATTGTCAGCAGAATGGTGCTGAAATAAGTCTTAAAGAATCTTCCTTTTCATTGAATTTTAAGAATAACTTCAGATGGCAGGTTGAATAGTCAAGAAATAAAACAAAAAAAAATAGTAAATGTTCTTCCCCATTGAAATTTTATTCAAGTCCTTGCATGACTGAATTTAATAATAGGACTGTTACTGACTTCAGCTGGGAAAGGTTTGTACCTGGTCTGGAATTTATTGGAAGACCAAGCCTGGAAATTGTGATGGATGCACTCAACTCCTAAACCAAACTAGTGGTGGTTTGGTTCATTCTCTGAAGGAGGTAAAGGCCTGAGCCTTAAATGGGCCAACAATTCCTTTTGTTCCCATCTGTTCTCTCAAAAGCCACAGAGGCAGAACAGCCCAGTGAGCATCAGTGCGCATGAGGTTGGAACAACAACCATGTGATTTACACATGAACAGTGTGGGCTTTCCCAGACTCATTTATCAAGGGGCAAAGAAAGTCGTGGGTACAAGGAGACTCATGCATACCTTGCCCATGGCATTTAATTTTGTTAATTAAATGAGTCAACACTTTATCCCCGTAACTCTGACCGCCTAAGGGAGCCACCTCTGAGCTCTCCCTGCTGAGCAACCTGGCTGCATGGCACTGAGCTCCCCTCGAGCTGGGAAGCCTCTCAAGGCTGCTCTTTGTGACCAAGACATGTTGGAAGGTGACTGCCATCATGCACTTCATACCAAAGTGCACTAAGATTTTGTCTCGGTAACTTTGATCTTTATTTTGGTAAGTTTGGCTCTGCTTCAGTACTTTTGAATCATTGTTGTATCCTTTGTGCAGTACCATAGCAGAGTGAACCTTGCCATCAAATGGTAAGTTGCAGTTTTATAACATCACATTTCAATGAAACCAGCTTTGCTGATATCACTGACACTAGTTCTTTAAGTGGTATGAATTGCCTATTTGCAGCAAACTGGCATAGTCAGAAAGATCTTGAATCAGGATTCACAAGAGAAACACACAATATTCTTAGAAGGTTTTCTCAGAGAAGAACGAAGTTGAGGGATCAGAGCTTCATGGTAGCTCTCTGTGTTTATCTGTAAGCAATGGACATTTTCTGGTATCTCACTTCAAGAATTCTTTGCAGAATTGTTATGGATATATATAATCATAAGTAATAATATGTGATCAGTATTATGAAATATCATGTGAACTAAATATGGGATACTTTAAAAACCAGTAATCATTCCAGAGAATACACATATTATGAGTTTTCACTTTCAATTTGAGATACCACAGTAACCATGCTGTTTAGTTGGAGATTGGAAGGATGTTTCTAGTTCTTCTTTTGTATGTTTCCATTATATATGTATTTTTTCTTGTACTAATTTTTGTTCAGAACAAATGCTAATGGTTTTACAAAATGCTGAAGAACTTTTTATTTTGTGCTTTATGCCTCTCCTTACAATAGTGTTCTCATATGGGTAAGAAGGGCAATTATGGAACTGGTTTTTATGTTTTGTAATTTTCTTTTGCAAGTTATTTCACTTGATCAAAAGAGACTTCAGGGCCATGCATGATGCTTGCACAGCAAATCACAGACATATTTTGCCTGTCTTTCAGCTCAGAATGTATTGTTCAACACCAACTTTGTTTTTGAATGAGGCCTTAACCTGAGAGAAACATCCCAACTAACCTAAATTCATTCTTTCTCTTTTCATTCACAGATCCCTTTTCTTGCATTTACTCTTTGTCCTTGGCGCCTATTAAATCTTTGAAACTAAGGTGAAAGGTGCTTCTTAGAGCTGAGCAGCACATCATCTCAGCCTTGTCTATCCCTATGACCCTATTACAAAATTGGGGATATTTTCTGCACTGAAAAATTTTAAACCACTGTCTTTCTGACAGTTTCACTTTTTAACCTGAAATATGTTGGGGCAGGCCTTGAATTATGATTTGGTTTTGCATTACAAATTCATTGCTTGTGGATGCTTGTCATGTTGTAATGCATCTCTACACAGATGACAGGATTCAACTCTTGCCTATTTTCATTGGCTTCCAATGGTTGACTGAGCAGTGCTTTTTTCTGTTTTCAGGAAGGGCACATGAAATTTGCAGAGCAGAAACAAAACACATTACACTGTAATTCACTGGAGTATTATGTGCCCTTCATGCAATTTGTGTGACAGCCACTGTCTTCTCTCTGCTGTTGGAAACTTTGCCTCTGCTATTCCCTTGTGAATTTCTTACTTTTGTTCATGAAATGCCAAATTTATTTGCCACTGCAAAACATTGTATATTCTTGCTAACTGGGGCATTCTTTTTTTTTTTTTCCTTCCTCCCAACCTGATCAGGACACAAGTTTGTTCTACAATACAGACTCCAGTGATAAGTCTCATTCAATTTTAAATGTCTTATATAAAAGAGCTCTTCTTCAGAGACTAATGGTATTTGAAAGCCAGATTGTGACTTGAATTTTGTATATCTATAAATCATGCAACCTCCCTGAATCTTGTTTCCAAGAATACAAAATGTAGGGTATTGTATTCAGAGAAACAAAAGAAGTGTCAGTGAGGTTTCTGCTTTGCACCACCTCAGATCCCAGAGCAAAGGTGGAAGTGCAGGGTAGTTACTGCAGAACAGGCCATCAGTAAAAAAAAGCATGCTGGCAAAGAGATGAGCATAACTTCCTTTACACCATGTGGCTTCTCTGATGCTCTTGGTCATTTTTTGTTTCATTTGTGCTCAAACTGATAGCTGTGGTGATAGGTAGAAGAGGTCCCTATCTATTTATCAACTGAGTATTTTCCTCTGAATTCTGCAGAATATGTTTTCTCTTTCTAGTTATACATTTTCATCAAAGCTGGGCCATTTGCTGAATAATCAGAGCCATTGCTTTCCTGTCCTAGGTTAATCTGGGAATGAAACTCCTACAATATTTTAAGCAGTCAGGTTGTAAAATACAGATGAACTTAATGTAAGCGTGAAGTGGAAGTTAGTGCAAATTCTTCCCTTTCCATTAAGATTTTGCCAATGTCTGTGGATGGACTGTAAGCTAAGCAGTCTTATGGTTCCTGCAACAACACAAGATCTCAGCTAGACTTTATTTGTGATAGCCTGGAAGCCAAAGCTGACTAAGCTTTGTAAGTTTCTTGATAATGACAAGTGAGACTAAAATAAAATATGGTATAAATTCTATGTAAATTATATATTATAAGCTATATATGCAGTTGGTCTGAAAGGGGCAATAGTGTGCTCATTGAATCTTGTCTGACTGTTCCTTCAACTTTTCCAAATTCCTGTGGACTGGGAAAAAATAGGACTCAGAATTTGTGTGTGAGTCCTATATCCCTTGGGGATACCCTTTGTTGATTTACCTCATCATAAAACTTCCCTGTCTTGTTCTTGTTATTTGCTCAGGTGAAAAAAAAATAGGGTTTATTTTTCTTTGGCTATTACAAGGCTATTCTGCATTTAAAGTTTCATTTGCCATATGTAGTGTCAGCTTCCCTTTTTAAAAGAGATTTAGCAAGTTCATAGTCAAATATTTTAGAAAAAATCTGTTTATGAATACTTGACACTGGTGAGATTTCAAACAAGCCTGTAGTTAGACTGAATTTCTTCATATGGTCCATTACTTTTTTTCTTCTACTGCAGGTGGTTCTTGTGTAGTTAAGGTCTCTTAAAGGCTGTTTAGTTATTTGTGTTACTTTTGCCACTAATAACTTCTCAGAGCGGAAGATAAATTAATTCTTTCCAGGTGGAATGAGAAGGCAGAGTCCTGATTATTGCCATTCTGGGTGTGAATGTAATGAGGTGTCAAGGAAAAAACAGATTTGTGGTGTTTCTTCTCAAGTTGGATGTATTTAGTTCAAGAATAGCTTCTTCTGGAATGAAACAAAATTGTTGATGAGATTTTCATAAAAAAATAAAATTTGACTCACCTAGAAGTTTATATATAAAGATCAACAAGCTTCTTCATATAAAGAAATTGTGTTTGGAATTCATTTGTAAGAAAGAAATAGTGTAGTTGTGTTTTTATTGCTTTGTTCCTTCATCCTGCTTAGGCATAACTAAGTCAGTATGTGAACATCTTTCTTCTGTCTTTAAATACAGTTCGTGGAGACTTGCTTATCATCAGCCCAAGTTACTGCCAAGAACTTCCTTGAGAAATAAGAGATTTATTTTAAGACACTTGGAAAAATGATCTGTCTACAAGAATTGGGACAGAAAAGTTTGATGACATTCAATTGCTGTTCCTGAGCCTGTTTGACTCATGAGAGACAATTTGACTAAGGAGAACAAGCATTCAACAGAGGGTTTGTTCTTTGTAATGAGATGATGATATGCTTGTTATCATAGCTCTTTTCCATCTGGCTTCCTACCATTAGACAAAGCATGTTGTTTGATTATATATATATATTTTTTTAGGGTTTTGATAAGTTCTAAAAAACTAATTGTTGATAATAGAGTCTAGCAGCCATAATACCTAACTCTAAAGATACAATGCAGCATAAACAAGCAGAATTTCTTGCATCTTTTGATGCCTTCTCATCTACAAAATATTTGTCCTTTCCCTAACAACCAACAGAACCAGCAAATACTGGCCTATTTCTTCTTTATTGTGTACTTGCCTCTTCTAGAGATGATAACAGAACTGCTATTCAGTTCAGCATCTGTACAAACAGCAAACAAACCATCTGTGATAATGAAGTCCCATTGCCTTTGTATGTTAATACCAAAATCCAGAAGAGCTGTGTCTGCTCTCTAGTTTGGTTGGTTGGGAAGTCATGCTGTGGGTCCCAGAAAACTGCTGGGATGAAGGCCCTGGCAGCAAGAGAAATGTGGATGCTAAATCACAGCCTTTTTGTATTTGGTGAGATTAATCAGCCCCCAGATGTATAGGAACAGCAGATGGACATACTGTGGCTGTGTGCTTTATGCATAGCTCAGGGTAATTCTGCCCTGGCAGATATTGATCAGTAAAGAGGATATTCTGTAAGCTGTGACTAAAAAGTTTTGGTCTAGGTCCATAAGTTGTTTTTTATTTTTTAATAAATAATTCAATAAAAATATGAAATTTGACATTTTAATATAGTGAATGAGTCCTACACTCAGTCTCATTGGCTATGCCGAATGTTTTGTGCTAGCATGCCCTGTTGTTGTCCAGCCTTCAATATATTGCACCTACAAGACTGGTGAACATTTTTCCATTCTCTTTTCTTTCTATATAAAATATTAGAAATTAATTCTGTATTTGCTTGATCAGTGAAAAACTGCTTTCATCCAATAAACTGTGAGTCTGTTGCATTTAAATCCCTAAAAAATTAAACTCTAATCAGTACAGTGACCTAAGTATATGATAATATCCAGAACCCAAGACAGAGTAAATTTTTCATTTGCACTGTAAAGGCAACTCTTTCTAGGACCATCTGAAATAAATGCACTGGCAATAAGAAAATACAGTTAAAAGGAAATTAAGCAAAGGCAATTGATTACTAGAAAGCTATCTGATAAAATTCATTATAGATATATGTTCAAAGTTCAAAACCAATATAACTTGGATTCTGGCACAGCATGTGGTCCTCCTTCTTACTGATGGGATAAACTGCAAGGTGTCTGTTTGAGTTCACCTTCAAACTTAAGAAGAGAGCTGAAAGGATGAAAAAAGGTCAGGATTTGTGGGAGACAAACAGCAGCCAATTTTTAGAATATGAAATACTTCTCTGGTAATTCCACCAAATCCAGTAAAACTATTGTTGGAGGAAGGTAGGCTTCAATGGAGGTAAAGGTGACCATTGAAACTGAAACTCAAACCTTGATACAAAGTGAATTGAAATCAGTGAGAAGACTTATGATCTCTACTTTGATTCTTTCTCTCTTTTGATATACAATTCTTCTTGCAACTATTCTTTTTTCTTAAAACACACAACTCATCACTTATCACAACGTATACCAGTACAACTCATCACTTATCACAACGTATACCAGTACAACTCATCACTTATCACAATGTATACCAGTCTTAATAATTATTTTCAAGCTACTCTATTCACGATCTTGCGCATGCCTGGGTCTTGACAGTCTTGAGATCTGAATCAAAATTGTAGCAAAATTACACCTTTTTTAGGAAAGGCATTTAATACTCCCTATGTCTACAAATGCAGATTTCTCACAGCAGTATCTAGTGACTGGACACCAACCAAAACTGAGTGTCATACCTATTTTAAGGAGCATGAATACATTCAGTAGTAGAACAGCAGCAGATCTTGGCTTTTTAGAAGCATTTCAATTTTTTTTGTCCAGATGCTATGAAACTTTTTTTCTTTAAGCTTAGATAAAGATAGCTACTGACTACTGATCCTTGAGTATAATAAATGTTCTACTTATGGGTTTCCTGATTCTAATGGAAAAGAACAATATAGGATAGTGAAAGAAAGCACATTTATATGATATTGGTAAGTAAATGTGAGTTTCCCACCAATAACTATTTACCTTACATGAGATTCCTCCCTTTCAGGCTCAGGATTCAGAATCTTCCCCTTTACTAAAAGCAGAATAAATACTGCAATGTAAAGTCATGAATTAGTGGGAATACATGTACTCTTTTTGCATCTGCATTATTATTCCCAGGTCAATGAGCACTTGCATAGATAATGGCAAGAATATGTTCTTCAGATAAAATATCAGTTCAGGAAAATACTGATTATTTGGAATTGTCGTGTGACATCTTGGTAAATGGAGGTGACCTGGTTCTGCTTCCTCACTGAGCACATTTCCTCTGTATGTGATAGATTCATCCTGCATCAGGAGAATTAGGGTGTGGGTGAAATGAGATTTGAATTGGAATAATCACTATTCTAACATATAGAAGTTCAGAGCAACAGAAAAAAACCTAACTTTTCTTTGAAGGAGAACAGGACTTTGTCTAGAAGATCTTGCAATTAAATGGTGTTCCATGCTGTGCTGTTTCTGCTGTCTTCAGTCTCATTTCTTCATTTTTGTTTTGTGTGACCCTGAGACTTTCCTTGATATTGTTGCTAAAGATCTGTTCAGACTACAGTTCCTGTTCTCCCATTTTTACTGTCCGCATGCCACAAGTCATTTCCCCATCTTGCTTTGTTGCCAGGCTCTTTCCTTTCCTTGCTGGCATTTGAAGTTACTAAGCAGCTTCCCAGATTTGACCATCACATGCTTTAGTACAGACTGTAGATTACTTTTATCACCTCTGAGAGAATGGATTGTTAATGTGCTGGTGTGCCTGTTCTGTATTTCTAGGCAGAGTAATTGTCACTTAAGAGAACCTAAATAACACCATAATACACCACTCAAGATTGCAGCAGTGCAATCATGGATAAACAAGCTCCTGTCACCACTGTGTGTTACATTCTGTTCTTTCTATTAAACCAGCCTGTAAATTAGCAATCCATAAAAAATTGGATCAATAGCAAACGTTTTGTTACTGGTAGAGAAACAATTCAGGGATATTTTACAACTCCAGTGCTTAGTGCTTTCTCCTCACAGTCTGCTGGAAGTGATTAAAACAAAACACCTGATAATGAGGTGGCTGTTGAACAGTAAACTTCTGTGGGTTTTATTATAATTTTTATTCTATTGTTTGGAACAGCAGACAATAGGGGGATCTGGAGTGTGGAAGAAGCACTGTTAGAAAACTTTGTTTCTATAACAACATGGTGTAAAAATGGAGTTCCCTTTCTTAGAATCTTTCTTGAAGTGGAAAAATACCAGTTTATTTCAGATACAGGGTATTGGACAGCACTAGCAGTGTGTGAGACAGTAAGTAGTGACAAATGGAGTTAAAAGCAATGCTTGTGTGTGTGCAATATTGCTCTAGGGTGATAAAGCTGTTCTTCAAATTGCCCTAAGTTTTTTTAAAGCTGCATGTATGTGTGCTCACCTGAAATCATGTTGCTGAGTCTGCTTTCTAACCCCTCCTTCTGATGTTAGCATTTTAGGAAGGAATCACATTAGGGTATTTTACCTGAGTAAAGTCAATTCATCACCAGCTTAAGATTGAACATTATTGTGAAAACATGTCCTGTAAGTCCTCCTATTTTCAAAGAAAGAAGAAAACAGAATGATTTTAGGGGCTGCCTGAGTGAATGTGTTTGAGTCAGCTAAAATCTGTGTATCTGGTAGTTCCTCTTCATCCTGTTACCTGCAGGACTCCCAGGACTATTCAGCCAGAGCTGGATTAGTCCTATTCCACTTGATATTAATGCGACAGAACTCATAAGGTTTATGAAGGTTCACAATATTGCTGATTTAATGTTACCTTTGCTGCTGTCACCTCCTCTTAAACACATACTGGCAAGTGGGTGTCTAACTTTCACTGAAATATACACAAAAGACTAATTTAGAGAAGCCTTTTTCTGGCTGCTGAAAAGATGTGGCTTGGTGACTAAGTTAGGCTTTGTTTTTTAGCTGTTTGTTGCATAGTTACTCAAATTCATGAGAGATATTTTAGGTGACACACTCAAAGATTGCATTTCAAACCAGAGAATCCAATATATCAACTTCCTGTCATTGTTCCTATTACATTTGAATTAGTTATTCTGATTTCAGCAAGGAACTTCCAAACTTTTTTAAACTGTCAAAAATGCAAAATGAGAATATTCTGTGATGGCTACCTATGAATATATCTGTTCCCTTTTACATCTCTTCCAGTACCTCTTTTTAGGTTGTAAGGTATAATTCTTGTGGTTTTACATGTTGTGCATAAAACTGTGTAATTGTCATTCCTTGTAGCTAATCCCTGGGAGTCAAATCTGATGTTCTAACTGGTTTGTAGCTTATATTCACTGGCCACCTTAGAAGAGATAACCTTAAACCCAAGTTGTGTTGAAAAAGGGAGCCCACCACGGCTCAGAGGAGAGCAGCAGGCAGTGCTGGGTCTATGGGGTCAGTGCTGGCATGGTATGAGCAGTGCTGGGGCTTATCCTGTCCAGATCAGCAGCCTGACTGAGTGAGTTGGGTCCTTGTTCCTCCTGGAAACCTGGTCAGGAGGGTTGTGGGGAGGAGGTGGCCAGAGAAAGAGAAACTGATGTCCTTGGTGGCTTTGCTCCAAGGTGCAATAGTATTGTGAGCAGGTAAGATCTCCAAGCCTTGTGAGAGAAAAGGATTCCTTGGCTGACAAAGAGTCAGAACCATCTCTGGGAGGAGCAGGTACTGTTTGGTCTCTGTCTCTCATGTGCCTCTTCCCTTCTTTTTGTGGTAATGGGTGTGCATTTTATTTGGGCAGTTGAGGGAAAGAAATGTGCAATAGGTGGAAGCTCCATTCGTTGGTGTTGATAAACTGAATTACATTCTCCCATCTGAAAAACCATTAAAATTATGTGCTCCATCACAAAAGGGTGTATTTGTTTTCTTTAAAGGGAGCTCTCAAGTTTAGCTTTGCTTATTTAAGCACCATGTTCAGAGAGAGAGAAAATTACACTGGAGAGAGCATTTGTATCCATGTGCAGAGATGTGGGGAGGACATGGTGTGCATGCCCTCAGGAGGAAATGGTCTTCCAACCCCACACCTACTCAGGAAGGAATGCAGGCAGCAATACCTCTGCTGGGCTGCATGCAAGGCCCAGGACACAGAGAGGAGTCTTTTCCCTTCCACCATGGGAAAAAGAAGAAAGGCCAGGTCTCTGGGAGGCTTTTTCTTTCACAGATGGGATGTACATCCCTTCTTTGCAATCTGAATTCTAGCTGAATATTAAGATAGGACAGCATACAGTTGGAGCACTACAGGCTTGCACACTGACAGATTCAGCTTGTTCTTTCCAGATTGCTAAAGCTTATTTTAAAAGGTCTTATTATTGGAGAGCTTCCATTATGTATCTAAAGCCACAGATATCTTACTGTCAATTAAAGGAAAACAAGTTGCTGTTACTTTTCAATTTAAGGGAGACCTCTCAATAAAAATATGTTTACCAACAGTTACACATATGGAAGTGTTTAAAAAATATTTTAAGTGCAGCGCAATTACCTAAAGGTGTGAAATGAAGTTCTTGCGTTCATTGCATCACAAGCAAGGCCTGAAATTTAGTGACTATCAGGGCTGCTGGGCTGTTTTTCCATATATATGACCAATAAAATTAGAAGCCTTATCTCTAGGCAAACTCATTTATATTTTGTTAGGTTTAGATGATTTATTCAGCTAGGAAAACTATAGTATGAATTTCTTAAGCAAATACTTATCTCTTTATAGTTGCAGAGAAACACTGATATGTGAAACACTGATGCACTGTTCCATGCTCTTAAACACTTACTTTATACTATATACCTGTGTATAATGAAGAAAAGTTTGAAAGATAATTGTGGATTTCTGAGAAAAGCCTTTACTTTTAGCACAGAAAAATATTATTGTGGTTTATGCAGTCAAATTATAACAAAATAGATTCTGGCTTTGGTGGAAAATGCATTCACATGTGAATCCATAATTGTAAAAGTAAGCCTCCTGTGATTCATGAAGCTAAAATACTTGTGGGTGAAAACTGCTGTAGTTTTGTGCAGAAATAGAAACGTTGAAGCACATGTACTTCACTGCACATGAATCTTGGGTTCACATCAGAAAAGCTGGTTAACTGTTTTCTGTTGCACGTCTGCTGTGGTGGTGCTGTTCTCCTGATACTTTACAGCACTTAGAAATGGCTTAGGTGACTCACTTGCAGGAAAAAAAAGGGACTTGGAGCATTTCTAATAATGGAAAGAGTGACAAGGGAAAACAATTATTTCTAAATCTGTTTCATTACAAAGCTCTTAAACTTTTTTTTTTTTAATGTACTGGAGCACAGTAATTGTAACAGAGGCTTCACTTGCTTCATATATGTGAAATTCACCGCATAAATTAGCTAAATGTGTCAAAAGACAACTGAAATAATATAGAAAGGCATATTATCAGTGGTGTTATAGCTGTGGGTTCTACTGGTCACATCAGTCCTCTCACTTCAGTTGAAATTGATCTTGAAATCTGTGTAAACTGAACATCTTCCAGTGAGTTTGAATAATAATTTAAATAAAAATTAGAAGGAAAAAGCTTTGCATTCATGATATTTCAGGCATGCTGTGAGCTAGAGGTGTTGGTTCAGATATACAAAAGAGATCTGTATCTTGTACTTGATCTAAAGGTACATAATATTGTCTTATATTTCCTAAAAAAGCAATAATCATGGGAAGTTTCTCCCTTGCTGCTACTGATGATGTCAGCATGACTTCAGGTTCCTTCTGCCTTGCTGCCAACTCAATGCACGCACATTTTTGTACATTGTCCTACTCTTCTCGAGATGACTTGGACAGCTGAAATCTCATGCAAGGGGCCCCACTAACATTTGTCAATAGCTCAGTTCCAGCTTGCATTGGCACTGTCAAATGACTTTGGCAAGGTAGCTGAAATATTAATGTATAATCTTAGAATTGCTATGGTTTGAAAAGACCTCAGAGGTAATTGAGCCAAATCATTAAGGTGTCCAAAAAACATCCCTAAAGGCTGGTTTTCAGATATTCCTCCTTGTCATAGGTGGAACAGTGATCTGGAGGAAATGCTTTTCTTCATGCAAATTCAGAGCTTGCTCTTCCTTAATTTCCTCTCAGTGAACTCATTACAGGTGAAGCCAGAAATTTCTTAGTACATCAGAAAGAGACCTGTGCTTAGAAAGTACTGGTTGGATTTGAGATAAAGATATTCTGACATTTCTTTAAGTCAATTTCTATTGTATTTCTTGTAGGAAATGATAATAAGTTGTCCAAGAATGTGAGGGCAGTTTGCCCTGCTGCTCCTCCCCTGTACTCAAGGTCTCTTTTGTTGTTTGTGTTGCCACACTGTGTCTCTAGACCCCAGCTGTGATCAAGTTCTCATTGTGCGAGAGACCATAGAAATGGATTGTATGTCACAGTCCTTGCCACAATGACAGCACAGTTTAGCAGGGGAGGACAAAAAGGGGTAGCTAAGGTAACAGAGCCATGCTGAGACTTGGGTAAAGTCACTCAGTGAGCAGCAGGAAGGAGCAGCCATGGGACCATTGTTTCCAAGTCCCCATTGCACTGCAAAACTACTGACAGATGTTTCTTTTTAAAGGAAGACTCTCATCATAAAAAGAAAATGTTATTTTTGAAAATTTTCTTGCTAAAGAATCTTTAGAAATGGCAGACAGAAAAGAAATTGAGAAATCCTAGATGGATCATTTGAAGAAGAATTAGGTCTAAATCATCTTGGAAAAGATTTGAAATAAGACTTGGAGCACTTTTAGTGATATCCTCCTAGCTACCAGCAAATTCAGTGCAAGTTTCCTGTCGTTTCCTTACATTTAGATAACTTAACAAACCCCAAACCCAGCTCTACACTGGTAGTTGGTTCATAAAAACGGTACAGAAAAAATTGCACTCACAATGACTTCTTTTAAACAATATTCTGTCTGTATTTTTATTAAAAACAATATTTTCAGTTGGGCTGGGAAATATAATAACCAAAGAGAATCTGACCACATATAGTAAATTTGAGTCTGTTTAACTTTTATCAATATAAGAATTTGTAAGCAGATAAATAAATCAGAAGTAGAAAGAAACAGAAGAAGCAGTCTTGAAAAAAACTTACAAGTATGTGCTACAAGTCCACAGTTTATAATGATGTTAAATAGACAAGAAAGCAGAAAGGACAGACAGAGGGATGAGGGCAGTGGAGTGGTGAACAGTGTGAGAGATGCTCAAGTAAGGCTTTATTGACTTTATTGATGGTGGTATTCATACTCAAATCTGGTAGGAATACATGTCCAAATATCTATATGCTTTCCTAGACATACGTTTTTTTTTCCCTAACTAGGTCTTCCAGAACAGCTGGGAAATCTGGCCCAAGTTCAAGTCCTGCTCATTATCTTCAAAAAGGGTCAGTATTTGACTCATTTGCAGGTAGTATCTTTTTGAGCTATCCTGGTACAGACAGAAGGGTTAGTTTCTAACACTAAATTCTAGAGAAATTCTGTGAGTATGAGTAAATCCATTATTCCTTATGTTCTACACATGAATTCTGACATCTAAGATAGATACAACATGTAATAAATTGTACATAATTTCTATTGAAAAAAAAAAGACTCTTGTAGACTCAGAGTGTTCACTAAAGTGTGTTGATTGCCTTGGTAATTTCTACTAAAATTAAAAGACCTTACCTGCTGCATTTTTTTGAATTATATTTGTATTTTTTATCAATAAAAATACAAGAAATGTTAATAGAAAACTTCCAGTCATGAATTATGAGTTTCAGACTTGTATTCCACTGGCTGCTGTACCACCTGTTAAAAAGTAAACCAAGCAGCAGTTGCCACATCACTGAGAATGACTCATTTCTGTAATGAATACCAATTAGGATATCAACATATTCAGTGTTCTTATTCAATATTCTTGTTCTCTCTCAATATTTCTACATTATTGCAAACTCATTTAAAGAGTTGTGTGGTAAAAACATTTATTCTACAGAACAGAGCGAATGAAATCACAAAAATATTTCTGTATCTCAAAAAAAAGGGGTAAATTTCTTTGAAATTAAATGGGCTGATTACAAATTTACATCTTTCTAGTGCAATGTTAACATTTTAATTTGATTTTTCTTATTCAGAATGCAAGAAAAAAAAAAATCCCCCCAACACAATTTTCTACCATATGGCAGTGCTGGCTTCAGAGCAGTTCTTGTGCTAGGCACTTTACTGTCTTCTGTTCTGCCCTGAAAATGTAACAGTTCAGCAGAACCCTGCTTCCATTGGCTCCTCTAATTTTAGTTCAGACAAACAAGAAAGGCAGGTAGCACTGGCAAGGGACACCAGTCCTGCTATTCAAAGGCAGGGGAATATTTGATGTGGAAATTTTTTTCACTTGTCCAATTAGAATCCTCATTAACACGTAGGACTGTTGAACGGAAGGAGCTAGGATAACACACCAGTTCCAAGTCTCATTCACCAAGGTGCACATTTTATAGCTTGTAGTGGTCCTCCTGACTGCTGGTGAGCCAGAAATCAACTTCTTATACTCTATACCACTAGGCTTTGTCTATGCTAGATGGATTTTGCAAAAAGTGAATCATGACATCATCAGTGTCATCACAGCTCTGCTTGGGACCAGATCTGGTTATAGGATGTATGTAGTTACATACCCGGCAGCAATGACTTTTTATTTTGGGTGCTGGGTCAGATCTTTCCTTTACCTCTTTCAAGTTTGGTGGTTTTGTCATTGGAGAGGAAGGGTGTAGTTGTTCCAGGATTTAAACTTTCAGTATTTTCCCCTTTTCTGACCAACCTTTCCTTTGAACATATCCTATGATTGTGGTTATTTCATTTGACTGCAAACTTACAGAAAAAAAAAAATAAAGGGAGAAAGTAACATCAACCCAATAGTGGAACTGTTCAAATCCTGTGTGTGATGCCATGCATGCAGACAAGGAGCCCAAGGCTTCAATTAATGAGTAGAACAGGTTTCCCTCTAGAGAGCAGCAACAGCACCTAACGTAGCAGCTGGGTGTCTGCTCTCCTTTGTCACCTTGTCCCCAGAGGTCCCTGGTGAAGTAACTGAGCTGCTCATTTCTCATTTGCTAAACTGCTTGAGATGCTAAGGTAAGAGGAGCCATTTTGGTTCTTTGTAGCCTACTGGGCTGTAATTCTTGTGCATTAAATAAGGCAGAAAGTGCCTGAGCTGCCAAGCTGGACTCCTGAGCGCGGCAATGCAACCAGGATCTGACTTGCAGAAGAGCTGTTTCCTAGAGTCAGGCTTTTCCAGGTGAAAAGAAATTAATGCTTCTGTATAAAAGGATTTTCTCTCATGAAGACTTAAAGATAGATAGATAGACAGATAGACAGACAGACAGACAGACATATAGATAGATAGATAGGTAGATATTCTAAAAAAAAAGTATATATATATATTTTTTTTTTTGTAGGGTCTATTTTAGTACAGTTTGGTTCTAAAGCAGGCATGTGGCCATTTTGGTTATTATTATCTATAGTAATATATCAATATGAAAGCATCAAAATATTACTTGAGAAAATGTATAAAGAAAAGAAAGAATAAGAAAGGATAAGAGTAGAAAGATGCATAATCACCACCCATGGATTTACAATGAGATTTAATTGTTGTTGTTGGTTGAAGTGATAGTCTGTATCTATCTTGATCTACCCCCAAGAACCCCCAAAACACAAAGTCTGATGGGTTAAAATAGACTCAGACCAGGTACCCAGGTACCTCCCCTGTGGGTGGGGAAAGTTTTACACTGTCTTTTGCAAAAGGCCCTGGATCTGCTGCAACACCTTTGAATCACATGCAGTCCTCTGGTGGAAGGCTTCAGAAATGGGTCTGGGGTCAGCATCAGGGGTCCCTGATGGTTCATGTGCCTCCTCAGCTGCCTCTCACATCAGCACTCACATCAGCACAAGGCAATAGTGCCTCATCAGACCTTCCCTGCAGGGAGAGGGGAGTTTCACCACTGAGTGCAGTCTCCCACACCTTGGAACTCTTGGTTTGTTCCAAGCATTGTGCTGATTTCCTAGGACATAAAAGTAAATATGATTCAACTTCTCAGTGACTTCCTGATGCCTCTATAGATCCTCAAATAAATATTATATTCACACTGCATGCAATGCTGACATGTTCATTCAACAAGCACTTACTGCAGATGAGAGTTATGTACAGTTAGAGTGTGTATAAACCTCTTAAAGTGATGAAGGGTACTCAAAGCTCCCTGATAGCAAACCTGTCATCCCTGGTATTGCTTCAGAAGGAACCCCTACAGAGAACCAGAAGTGGGGGTTTGTGTGCTGGATAAGATGTGCATACAGAGTATTCCCTGTGATACACAGAGAATGCACAATATTGTGGCACTGTGAACTGCATGAAGGCCATTTATAGTGAAGAATAATAGAATCATAGCATCCATTAGGGCAGAAAAAGGCTTCTAAGGTCATAATCTCCAACCATTAACCCATCACCATCTTGTTCACTGCAGTGTAGAACTGTGAGCCCAAGAGTCCTGGGTGCAAAGTCAGGAAAATTCCCCCAGCACGGTCCTGCTTGCCACACAATGAGTCAAAGAGGGGAGAAAGAGCCTCCAAATCCAAACAGAGATGGGGAAAATAAGGGCTCTGTATGTTCCCAAATGCAAGATTCTTGGGGGACAAAGAAATCGGATCCCCTCAGGTGAGAAGATATATCTCCAAAATGGCTCACAGTTATGCATAGGCCCAATGTTTGTCTCACACAAACAGAGAACTTACAAGCCAGGAAGATTTATTTATACTTAGAAAAAACTTTGCATAAATACATAGTAAAAGGAAGTTTTCTTCAGAGAAACAGAAATGATTTGTGAAAAATATTGCCTAAGGCTTACATGCTGTACTGTAAACAAATATGGATTTCACATAGATAATATGGGTGATTTACTGATAAATTGAAAATGTACAAATATAAAGACAGACATAAAAATGTCTGTTCTAAATTTAATCATTAATTAAAGAATCCTGTGAGGTAAGTAATGTTCCATTTTTTTTTCCTAAAGGAAGGAGAAAGGACTGGCTTTATAGTCAAGTAAAGCAGATGCTTCTTCATCACTCCCCATACAGAGACTTGACGTGTCATGAAAAAAATGCTGATGTTTCTTAGCAATTTTAGCCTAAGTTATACTTGCCTGTGCAAGTGCACTAGTAGTGCTCTGCTAGATCTAGCAGTAGAGATGGATCCAGAAAACCAAATCAGGTTATGGTTTTGAAGATCCTCAGCTTCCTTGCTATGCAGAGCTGGAGTTTGAATTGATCAGTATTCCTACAAAGAAGTGCTCCAGGTACTTAAAGGGTGGAGAACTTCATTCATCCTTGAGCAAAGAGTCCCTAGAAGGCCCATCACAGAGAAGAGATCATTGAATTGGTGGTTTGACAAGGATAAACTATTAGGGAATCTATATTTTTACTTGAGATGTAATTCAATTTTATGTTCATTTCTAATTCAATCTAATTTTCTGCATAATAAGGACATTGTGATTAATGAAATATAAATGGTCAAAGGAAAAGGTAGTTATGTTCTTCCTTTGTTAAAGGTTGATACATGACCAGAAATACTACCAATCTGGCTGGATAGTTATAGTACAAAAATCACAACACTGATTACTTTAGAAATGTAGTTTTGCATTCAGGCTGTGATCTGACCAGTTTTGATTTAGTTGAACTACCCAAACTTGGATCTGAAGCTGTCTGCAGCATAATTCAGCTATCTGATGGCCCCCAAGTGTGTGATTAAACTATCTGACCTGCCTATGCTGTTCTTTTTCTACTCCTGACTAGATTAGATTCTGTCCTAAAATCCATTCTCTCATTCCAGCTTTTGATTTCTAGTTCAGTATAATAATAATAATAATAAATAATTTCCTACATTGCTTCTCACTCTGTTACTGGAAATAATCCTTTAGATGTGTTACTTTAAATAAAATTAGTCAAAGCCACAGTTCCACCTCCTTCACTTACAGAAGCACTAAATCTGGTGTGAACCTTGTGTTAACGACTCCTCCAGGACTTAATCCTTAATCCACTTGAGTCTTGGTTCACCCTCCTCAGGCTTTGGTTCCATATAGTTTAACAAGTGGGTTTTGGTGTGTTTGTTTGTTTGTTTGTTTGTTTGTTTGTTTTTAATTATTTCCATTTGTAACGTGAATTTTATTTTGGTGAAATGTGGGATTTCATCCCTGTATCTGTGGTCCATGTACCCATGCTGCTGTTTCAGCTGCAGGCACTGCTCAGCCCAGGTCTGTGAGGGGTGGCCCTTCTGCTCAAAGCATCTGCCAATGTCAGCAGTCAATCAAACAGCTGGTGTTGCTTGAAGCTGAATTTAATTCACCTTCCAGGATGACAAGAATTCCTACCTGCCATGCAAACAGATAAGGATTCACTGTTAGTACCTTCTAGATACCATGGCTCTTTGGCATTCAATTTTTTTAATCAAGCAGAATTTTTTATCAAAACTAGCTAGCTGTGAGCATCCGTACCAAAACTGCATCTAAAATGCAGATGATCTTTTAGGCTCCCTATGTGTTTTACTAACACTTGAAAAAAGAATTAATTCTGTGTGCAGTCTGAGTCATTTTGCAATGAACAAGCTGTTATTTATGTTTTAACATTTCCTGAAGAGACAATTTCTATAGAACATCAGGAGGCAGCCATAAAATGAATATGGAAAAAAATTGGGACAGAAGCAAGTAGATTTTTTTTTTGCAATTGGCTATGCAGAACAATTTCATAGCAAAAGGTAGCACATGCAGTAGAAATTGCTGGCTTTTGTGAGTTGGCAGAAAATATAATTAAAATAAAGAAGTGACATCTTATGTGACAGAACCTGAGTAGGCAGCACAGCATTTATCACCTCCTGTTCACTAGCTTTTCTTTTTTAAAATTAGTGAGATTTATCTTATATGACGCCTACTCATGGTCTTGTTGGCATGAGCAAAAACAAAAAAAGAAATATAGCAATGTAAAATAACACCAGGAGTTACTGCAGCCAACAAAAAGGGACAAATTCATCCCTGATGCTGTGAAATAGAACTGCACAAGAGTGGATACAGGCTCACAAGTATTTTACTTCCTGGGGTTATTGTTGTTTGTTTTTTAGTTTTGTGCTCATACATTCTAATCCTATCCAGGCAAAGCTATAGATCAAGCTATCTTCTACAAAATGAGAGTTGGATTGAGATCTTGATTTCAGCTGTGTAAATTTGAAGTTATTCTGCCAGAGTCAATGAAGTCATTCTAGGTTTATACTCGAAAGCCTTTAATCAGAAGATGTCAG
Organism: Zonotrichia leucophrys gambelii; assembly: GCF_028769735.1. Lineage (NCBI taxonomy): Eukaryota > Metazoa > Chordata > Aves > Passeriformes > Passerellidae > Zonotrichia > Zonotrichia leucophrys. The sequence continues at coordinate 15,666,158 of NC_088169.1, read as the reverse complement.
TGAGCAGGAAGATGTGGCACCTGAAAATCAATGGCTGGTGCTGCTGTTTTTCTTTCAGGCTGAGAATTTTGACATCTTGCTTGCTTGGTTTTCGGTGCTGAGTTTTCTGATTCAGCCAGGCTGTGGAATGAGACCAGTAATGTTCCCTATTAGGAGACATGGAATCTGGGAGGTTTCTGAAAAGAAAAGAAAACCAAATCAAACCAAGATAAACCTAGCCTAACACAATTTAATTTTAGAAGACTCAAACAATCCATAATTTGGAATGCAGGATGATATGGCTTCAACAAAGAAATGAAGGAGTGCTGTCAGAGAAATCTGCAGATAAGAGGAGCAGAGCAGGGAAGAAGGTGAATAATTTTATGCATTTATTTATTAAACCAGAGCTTGCAAAAGACCTCAAGTAAATCTGCATGGAGTGGGTGGAAGGACTGGAAGCATGATCCTTAGAATAACTATATATACAAGGTTTTAAAAACCCACTTTTAGGAAGGCAATGAGGTGAGAGAAAAGGGTTATCAGTATTCAGATTTTAATTATTTATGTTGTTTCTGATGAGTCACTTTCCAATACCCACACTTGAAGAATGCTTCTAAATGTATCCCTGGGGTGCATGGAAGCACACACTTACTTACAAGCTCGTGTTGATACAGTTATTCCTCCTTAGTGAATGGGATGGAGGCCAAAATCCCCTCCCCTCCCACTCTCCTTAAGATGCCAGTTAACACTAAAAGAGGCAACTCTTGCTTGCCGTCCAGAGAGAGCAAAACCAGCTCTTGTCCCTTTCTGCCCTCCTGCCTACACCATCTAGCCTGCAGTCATTTGGAAACAAACACACCAAATCTGTCCTTGGCTTTGTGTGAGGTTTGAAGGGTCCTTATATGCAAAGCAATGGCTTGGGCAGTATGTGGCTTGTCCTTTTTCAAGCTCTTTTTATTCAAGCAACAAATCTCTGTGGTGTGAGTGAACCCAGTTTGTCTGCATACAGAACCCACATCACGTTCTTTGGGTTTTCAGTAAGGATTTAGCACCACACAGGCCTAGAAAAAAAGTACATGAATACAGCACTGCATCTTCTATAACATCTTGGTGCACATGTCACAGTGGAAAAGGAAAGGTGTGTTTTTTTCTGAGACCCCCACTGAAGGAAGGAACTGATGAATCTGACTCCATGTTCTTAGAAGGCCAATTTATTATTTTATCATCTGTATTATATAAAAGAATGGTATACTAAAACTATACTAAACTATACAGCAAGGATACTTACAGAAAGCTAAAACATAATAATGAAAAACTTGTGACTCTCTCCAGAGCCCTGACACAGCTAGACAATGATTGGTCATTGAGTAAAAACAATTCACATGAAACCAATGAAACATGCACCAGTTGGTAAACAATGTCCAAACCACATTCCAAAGCAGCAAAACACAGGAGAAGCAAATGAGATGATATTGTTTTCCTTTTTCTCTGAGGCTTCCAGCTTCCCAGGAGAAGAATCCTGGGCAAGGGGACTTTTCCAGAAAATATGACAGTGACAGAAAGGTGACAGGCTCAGGTGACCATGTCAATGCTGAGGACTTCACTGTGTATTTCACTCTGCACTGAGTGCAATGGGAGTTTTGGATGAATGATGACTGCTCTGCTGTACAATTCCATTGCCCTGTGCTCATGATCTTGCCTGTCCTTTTGACTTATTAAGTGAGCCATCCTCAGACCATCTGTGTTTTTGTAGTAGCACCTTGCAACCTTGGAAGTAAACCTCATAAAGGCCTAGTAAAATATCTGTGACAATTTTCTAGCTTTCAAGATATTTGAGGACATTAAACACCAAGGTGTGTGGATACCATGAGGCTGGGGAATATGCAGGACTTGATCACAAAGTTTAGGGTGGCTGAATGTTGAGTAATATCTGTTGTGTAGCAGTGCACTCTTTTAAGAGGTATCTCTAGCAATGGTAGGACTGTTTTACATAGACATCTATGGCAAACAGCAGTGCTGCCTTCCTGCAAGTTACCAGCCTTAAAGTCATTCACATCCATTCATATTTTCATGATCAGGGTATTGGCAACAACAATGAATTTGACAAAAGGAAAAAAAAAGAAAAAGTATTTGCAACAGCAAGTTGTAAACTGACATGTCTCATTTAAGCAGTGTCACTTACAACCAAATATTTAGACTCTGAATCAGGATAATGAAAAAACATTTTCAGGAGTGTGATGGAGCTTCTGTCTAATTGACACTTGTACTTCCCTGCAGCTGGGGAGGATAAAGTTTCACAGAAATATGAGCAAGTCGACAGCCCAAGTTCCTGCAGGCTTGACACAGTTTGGCTGGACAGTGCTTAAATCAGTTACATCTCTTACTCTTCCTGCTAAATTCTTTTGCTAATAAGGAGAGAGGTGTCGCCATAGTTTGTCACCTAGCAACCCCAGATGAGTGCTTTGAACAGCTTTGAATGAATAGCTGCCGATGGATTCTTAAAAATAGCTGGTTTGTTTTGTTTGGTTTGTGCAAGTGGAAGGTGTGGTCCCCCATATGTGCTTGTGTGAAATGATAAGCAGGAAACTGAAGGGAGGGTGACACAGAAGAGGAAATAAAAATGGAATCATATGGTGTAATTGGCATGGATATATATAGAAAATCTGCTTCTATTCTTTTAAGTCAGCTCTGCATAAATTTGCATGGCATACCTCAAGTTCCCTGCCTGTTCCATGGCATGCTACTCAAATTCTTTCCTACAGAAGAAATGGGAACATAGATACTTTGGTATGTTAAACAACACCCCCCTTTATCACACAAAGTAGAAAATTTGGTTCAGGGATTCATTATTTGCTTAAAGTAGTTTGTAAGATTGTTCATTCTTGCCTGCATTAGACTTCACCCTTGGATTTTAGACTTAAATAGCAACTGGTAGCAATAACTGAAATTGCATTAATGGCAGCAGCTGGTGTAGGGGACAAGGGTGGATGTGGCCAGCTGCAGAGGGGAGGAAGGGCAGCAGCTATGGGCAATGACAGCCTTTGCATCCTGCTCTCTAAACAGTGCTGTAGAGAGGGGGCCAGAGCCCTCTCAGCTCATCTGGTGAAGTCACACCTGGACAGGACAGGATCACACTAATCCTATATTGGGGTAATGTCCTGAAGCAATTAAAAAACCTTGTTAGCCTTTGGGGGCTGGGTTTGCTTAATATTCCCTCTACAAAGACCAGCCCAATGATGCAAAGCACCTTCATGACCACTTCAACTGACCACCAGTAACTCCTCTTCCAAAGAATTGGCTCTTGGTGACTAAACTAATTGAGTAGTTTTACAAGGCCCTGCTGCCATCTTGCATGTCATGGGATGTTCCTGTGAGAAAAGGAGTGTGGCCACACTATAACCAGCTTCCCTTTGTTTGGGATACTGTACAACTACTTAAACTTCTTGACAGATTGTATTAATAAATTACAGTGAGCTCTCATTTTAAATTGGTCCTGTAATGTAATTTTGGGCATAATTTGAGGGCATAATTTTTTATTATTGTGCCCAGTAAGGAACAGAGAGGTTGATTTCTTTAGAAATACAAAGCTTCTGATTTCCCCAGCACTAAAAGCCAAAAGCATTGCAGCTGCTATTTATTTTTGTGAGACACTTCTTTCATTCATGCAGTAATTTAAAGCATATTATTTTTGTTCAGTGTAGCCACTTTAAAAATAAAGACAGCACTATAGAATGCTTCTGAATTCTTTAAAAGCTTTCTTGGGTTTTTCTTCAGTGCTCTGTTTGAAAAATAAAAAACACATTTTTGTGATGAAGCCTGTATTTTGAAGCCTATACTAGAGGAAAAAAGATATTTTTTACAGAAAGGGGGAGTGGGGTCAGGTGGACTGGTTAACAACAAGGCATCTTTAATATTTTTAGGTTCATTGTCTCTGGGGTAATCCATATCACAATGTAGGCTAGTTTTTATTTAGTTAATTCAATAATTGAATAAACTGGTTGTCAGTCGTGTCCAGCTTATGCTCCTGTCTGCAAAGGCTGTTCCACACAGTGCCCACATATTTATTGCAGGCTGGTGTGTGCTGCTGTTGGCTCTTACACTGCCCGTGTGTGTGAGATGTGAGTGGCTGTGCACACACACACCCCAGGGGTGCCTGAGCACAGCGCCAGGAGCATCCTCCTCCTCACACAGGAGGAAGGGCACGAGTGAGCTCAGGTAAGGCTCACTCTGGTTCTGCAGCCTGGTAGCAGCCTAAGAATGCCTGAGGTGTGGGAAAAGCCGTGACCTGAAACCCCGAGACCCCTTATGGCGCATTTGCTTACCATGAGGGTCTTGATGAAAAATGTGAATGGGAGTCCCCAACCTCATTTTCACCAGAGGGAAAAAAGGTTTTGGCTAGCTTGTGGCAGCTGACAGGAAGTACAATCTCAGCAAGGTTTAGGCAGTTAGCAAAATTATCAAAATAAAAGGGAATTTCCTGTAGAGGTAGAAAATGCTTACATCAAAATGTAGCTCTGAAGTTACTGAATGGGTCCTTTCATTAGAGACTGATAGTTTTTTCTGAAAATTGTGATGGACTTTTCTAACACACATTTTAATCCGTATCCTGTAGCATGGTGTGTGCCTGGCAGTTCTGAGACTACATTTCAAGAAGCTGGTAATGGATCTCTGCAACTGATTGATGGCAACAGTGAGAAATGCTAATGGGAAGCAAGTTAGTGTGGTCATTTAACCACATCTTTATACTTAAATATACTTATAGTTCCATATAAATGTGAAAAAAGTGAAGATGTAACAGTGAGTATATAAATATTTTAAGATGTCCGGTATTTTAATTTTGCACTGTCTTTTGGGTCAGGAAAGAGTGATGGATCATCTTCATTCTTCTCTTGTGCTGAACATTTTTAATGCTCAATTTTCTCTTAATTTTTAATATTTTCCCATATTTATGTTGTTATTATTCAGTCTTCTAACTTTAGTAAGTGCTAGATTTCAGCTTTTCTCTAATTCTGCCTAGTCTTCTAGTTAGTTTAAGTTTTTATCTTTTTTTTTTCTCCTCCCTCTAATACTTCCAGAAGATAACTGGACTGTCATGAGCTAACAAGTCTCTGTGTAGGGTCACAAGCATTGTTTAACCGTATTTTCCCCATCACATTTTTTCCTCCAAGCCCAGCTTTGGTCATCTGCTTGAATACTGAGCTGCTCAGGGACCCTGGGTGTTGCAAAAATACACTAATTACATGTTATCATACCCATGCAGTTGACTTGCTGTTGTGCAGTGTTTTTCTGTGACACTGCCATGTATCTGACAGGGCTTGCTCACTGAGCGAGAGATATGAAGTTGTTTTTTGGATGCAGTTTCTTGCTGTGTGCTGGGGCAATGTGCTAATGCCCCCCAAAATCCTTGCCATGGCTGTGGTAATGGTGTAGCCTTTCTGACTCTTGTCTGTCTGTCACTTAGCTGTGGTTGGGGCTTAGATCTTCTCTCTTTCCTGTACACTAGATAATTACTCCCTGAAATTTGTCTCTCTGTGTAAAAATCCTTCAGTTGCTAATCCATCAAAAAAGCTAAGGGTATTTTTAGAAATCTTGGGATTTTACTTGTTCCACCAGTGGATTTAAATTTTTAAAAGCCAGTTATTGAGTTCTACTACTAGGTCCTCCTTTTCATAAAACACTATACTGATTATGCATTTTTTATCAATATAATGTGAAAATGATGTTAATCCAGTATTTTGACAGTTATAGAGTGATAAAGCTTGCAGAAAATAAGAGATGAGAAAATAAGGTCTGAACAACAGGCAGGAAGGTAAGTGTTAAGTTTTTTGAAGCATGAAGTGTGTGAAGTAATTTGAGGGATTCAGTCATGAGGTTCACCTAGGCAAGCACTCTTTAACAGCAACCAATAAAAAACAGAGAAAGAAAAAAATCCCAACATGTTTTCCCCTAGGTATGTCTGCTGAACTTCCAGACACCCATGGCTTAGGCACCTCTTGAGACTGTGTCTTTTCATGTCTAGTAACCTTTTGTGCATTTTTTTCACCAGAAAACATGTCTAAAATTTTCTTTATTTTTGTAAATTTTCCTGTACACAATACTGAGGCACAATTGATGTGATGAGGGATTGCTCCTTGAACAAAGAATTCTCATTCGTATTTGGAGTGATTCCTCTCCATTCTAATGAATGCTTTCCCTCTCTCTTGGCTGTCATGCATTTACATGTTTGAATCTTAGGATTTTCTGCCATTTATAACTGTTTTTATTTTCTCTCACGTTCATTTGTATCTATAATAGTTCTTGGCAGATTACCATGCATTTCTGAAAAAGGGAATTTTCTCTCTTTTCTGTGGCTCTTGTTCAAGCAGTTGATATGTCTGAATTTACAAGTGCTCATCCAGAGTTTAGTATTACTTTGGGTGTGTGTGAGCCATAATCAACAATTTTAGGCTGCAGTTAAGAATGGTCCATTGAATTAGCAAGGAACAAATGTGAAATGCAAGATAAAAACACTATAAAATTACTTTACTTCACTGTGTAGGCAAAGAAGGTTATTCCTGAAAAAAATAAAAGTAAAGCTAATAGATTAGCTAACAGGCAAGTGCCCAGGAGATACTAAATAAAGAATTTTAGACTTTTCTTGGTGTTGTGGTTTGATGGTGGCCTGATGCCAGTCACCCGCGAGTGTTGCTTGCTCACTCTCCCTCGTCACAGCTTGGCAAAGGAAAGAAAAGGAAAAAAAGTTAACAAAGGGTTCATGAGTGAGGTAAGGACTGGGAGAAACATTTCAAGGCCAAAACAGACTCAACTTAGGTTGAAAAATGAAATTTATTACTAACAGAATCAAAGGAGAATAATGAGAAGTAAAATAAGCCCTTGAAACACCTTCTCTCCCAAACCCTTCCGTCCATCCCACCGACAGTGCAGGGATACAGGGCATGGGGGTTTGGTCAGTTCATCACCGAGATTTTCTCCCGCTGCCCCGGGAGAGGAGCCCATCCCCTGTGAGGCCGTGGGTGCCTCCCACAGCAGGCAGCTCTCCATGGACTCCCACAGCACAGCAGGCAGCTCTCCATGGACTCCCACAGCAGGCAGCTCTCCATGGGCTGCCCTGGCCTGGGCCCGCCCTCAGGAACAGCGGCCGAGGCGCCCCTGCTGCAGCGAGAGCTCCCCCAGGGCCGGCAGCGCTCCCAGAGCTGCTCTGACCTGGGGCTCTGCCCTCGGGTGCTGCCCTGCAAGGACAGGGGAGCGGGGCCCGAGGACGGGCTGCTCCGGCCGGGGAGCGGGGCCCCTCTCGCCATGATCTCCCCTGGAGCACAGCCTCCTCCAGGCACTCACCCGCTCCGGCCTGGGCACATCCCCATGGGCTGCAGGCGGATCTCTGCATCCCTCGTGGATCCCCATGGGCTGTGGGTGGATCTCTGCATTCCCCATGATCCCCATGAAGGAGCGCAGCTCCTTCACCTTGGTCTCACTACACGTGCAGAGGAATCTCAGCTCAGGCGCCTGAAGCAGCTCCTCTGCCTCCTTCCCCAACTTTGGTGTCACCATGTTGTTGCCTCCTTCCCCAACTTTGGTGTCACCATGTTGTTTGCCTCACATGGTTTCATCTCCTCCTCCTCTTTGACTAGAAGTAAAAACTTCTGACTTTGATTTTGTTCTTAAGTATGTCATCACAGAGGTGCTACCAGCCTCTCTCATCAGCCCAGCTTTGCCCAGCAGCATGTTCATCTTCAGGGCCATCAGGGAATGGTTCTGCTGGCCATGGTGGAAGCTTCCAGCAGCTCCTCACAGAGCCCATCTTTGTGGCCCTCGCTACCCAAAACCTGGCCATGCCAAACCAATGCCCTTGGCAATGTGGATTTTCTTTGTAATGAGTTGTAGGGATCACTTCTCAGTACGGAGAGTAAGCTAACAGCAATATTTGACTTTGTTTTGGTTTTGTGGTTTGTTTTTACAGAATAATCATAACTCAGACTGGATCAAAGATAAGTTTAATAAACCAGGGACTTCATTAACATTTTGCATTCTATATCTCATGACTGGATTAAAAGAACTTTCATGTTCTTTGAGGAGAAAATATGTCGGCCCTCTATAGGACAGCCTCAGAATCCCAGCTGGACTTGGTACCATAGGGCCAAGATTATACCAAACAAAAATAATCTTCATCCCTTCCACTGTGCCTATATCTCTGCTTCAAAAAAGTTTAATGGTTCACATATTTGTGCTTAGCTGTGCAAACATTTATATTTTATTTTATCCTTTTTCCCCCTGTACTTTGTGACTGCTGTGTTTGAGTTTTCTTTTTCTTACATTCTTACAACAATAATATTAAAACATTACAGGTGTATGTGTATGTGTATGCTTGTTTTTTCTTTTTGGTTGAGAGCTTAAACAGTAGAAAACATTTTGTTCTCCTTCTGGCAGGAAAGAGCTGTTGTTTTTGCTTGCAGTCCAGCCTAATTTGCACCTGTGTGCAAACGTGACCTGAGGAAGGAGAATTCCAGTGAGACTGGCTTCATTTTGCCACAGCTAACAGAAGAATAGGAAGGGTCAGAATGGGAAATGCTGTTTCTGAATGATTATGTTTTTGCAAAAAGTCCCACTTCAGGACTAGTTTTCACTCAGTATTTACCACTGAATCCTTACTGGCAGAAGCAGCAGCCAGTCTGGCTTTCTGGAGATCTGCTGCAGGCAATGCAGGACCCATGATGATTTATTTTCAGCTTTTACAACCTGTTATCCTGCCTGAGAGCTGAAGTTGCCTATAGCCCAACCTTGCAACACCTTGTCAGAGTACAAGTATTGTGTTCTGCAGCCCTTCGCCAGCAAATCTGGATCACCTGACAACATAAAGCAAGTCAGATCCCAGACTGATGGTGCAAGAGAGACTATTTGTAGAGATTCCAATGAAAAGTGTAGTGATCTCATGAAAACCCTACAGTTTACTCTTATGGACTTTCAAAAAAAATAAAAACCAAAAAACTACTGCCTTTGATAAATTTGTTTGGGTGAAGAAGTGAACCAGATGATTGGATCACTGCAGAGAAGCTGCTTTTCTGCCAATTGACAGTCGAAATTAGGTAGAAAATTGCTCAGAGGACTGGAATTTAGTTACACAAATTTAAAATTAGAAGAACATTTTGTACTTTATGAAGGAAAACATATCTGTAACATTTGATACAAGCTAACATTAGTCAGGGTAATTAAATTCAATGTTTTAAAGATTAATAGATGTTTTACTTCAAGTGCTTTAGCAAGCACAGAGCTAGGAGGAAAAAAGTATTGCCCTGCTATGTTTTCTGCTTTCATGTGTTCTGATACATTAATTTGCCAGGGTCAGAGAAGTGGCTGATTGGGTGGATTCTCTTGATTTCAGGTAGTTTTCATAAGCAAATTACTGCCCTAAGGAGATAAACCCCCATCTTTGAAGTTGTCTAAGAATGTAAAAATAGAACTGACTGAAAAATTATTTTCAGTACCAAGAGAAGTATTGATTTATTACTTACCTTGGAAATAACCAGAAGGATTAAAAAAAAAAAAAAAAAAAAAGAGAAGAAAAAAGAAAACTTAACTTCTCCCCCATGCTATTTGCAGAAATTTTCATTGTAAGACACATTCTTGACACCTTCACATAGAATTGAAAGGGAAGTTGTCTAAAGCTGTTTTCCTGTATTTCTTACCTTCCAGGCTCATAGAGAGTCAGGTGCACATCAAAATGATGAGGCCAGCAGGAATGATGTCAAGCCAAGCTCTGCAGGATGCCACGGGGAGATGGAGCTGTGACCTCTGAGACAGGCGAGGTGATTCTTGCAGTCAGTTTGGGGAAACTGGGATTTAAGAACTTTTTGGAATCTTCAATATCTGTGTCCTCTGTGCAGTCAAGCAGGATCCCATAGCTGCTTGATAAAACCCTGATGAGCCTGCCTGCTCACAGCAAATCCCCAGCACAACAGTCAGCACTGTTACAGTGGAAGAAATTAGGTAACTCCCTCTGGTGAGCATGTGGCCCTTGCTGCATGTGAGGTAAAACAGTTTCTCTGCCGTTTTGCTTTGTTATTTTAAATCTCGGCTGTATTTGTAATTCAGTTCTTATTTTTACAAAAGCATTGTATAAATGTAATATCGCTGTGATCACTGGCAATTTAAAAATGCTGAAAAAAGGTTTAGTCTTTGTGGGGAGGAACACTCCCTCTGTCAGCTCTTGTGGTGGCATCACTATAGCTGATGCCTCACAAAACTATCTGATTACATGAAGAAAGTCTTAAAATGGTGATATCCCATTACATGGCATCTGGTATTCCCCACAAACATATGGTAACTGGTCAGGTTCTCTCCTTTTATTTGGGAGCTTGTACTATGCCAAGAAAACCCCAAAACAAAGCGCTTAATGCAGAATTTGGAGATACATGATAGCAGAACAGGCTTTTATCACCATCTCTTAGGGTGTTAGTAGAAGCCAAGCACAAACTAGCCCACTGGATACAGGTAATAAGAAGAAAAAATTCTGCTCTGTACAATTTACTGTATAAATTAGACCACTAACACTATGGACACTGAAAATAGGCCATGCTAGATAAGATGAGGTGATTGTGCTAAGTGCTTTTGAAAAGAATTTTATTAAAAGACATGGATCTTATTTTTTTGGTGACTTATTTGATTTGGTTATTTTTTTTCTTTTTTGTTTTGGTAAAAGCCCTTATTTTTTCCCTTTGTGTTTTTAATGGCAGGCAAGAGAGGGGGAGTAGACTGCTACAGTAGAAGTGAGCAGAGGAAATCTCTCTGGAAGCAGTAGTTACAGGGGATCAAGTCAAGCCACAGAACTCATCCTGGCAAGCAGAACTTGCTCTCACGCAACCCAGTCTTGTGAGTAAAAAGCCTTTGCATTTGGTATTGAACGTTGATGCATTCTATATTTGGCCCTCTAACAGTGATGAATTCAGAAAGGAGTCAGGGAGGTCTGTGCAGCAGTCTTGTTATTAGGGCAGCTTAAAAATAACAGATTTGCCAGCCCAGAGAATCAGCAAAAGAAGAGACAACAAAAGATTTGATAGGAGATAGGCAGTGTTACTTGGAATCAGCCCTGTTAATCAACCAGGAAGTGAAAAAGAGACAGCATTTGAGATCTAAACAGCAAAATCACAAAACAGAGGATTAATTATTTTGAACACTGGGTGTTGAGAGAAAAGGTACTTGGTTAGTAAGCACCAGTTCATTAGGAAAGGTAGGAATTGTAAGTAGCAGTTCCAAGAGATGGAAGTGTTGGCCAATTAACATCTGCAGATATCATCTCTATCCTGTATTTTAAATCAATTCATCTTAGTGGAAAATGTTTGTGAATCTTGAAAATATTTTTATGTAGGCAGTTCTGAGAATGAGATTGAAGCTCTGTGCTCCTTATCTGACAGTATATAAGGCCAGTCACTAAAAGAGGTCAAAATTGGTGACTCATAATTTTGAGTATTAACATTTTTATTTTAAAAGATTTTAGAAATAAATTTTGATGTAAGTACAGAAGTTCATGCAAATTAAAAAATGACAAATATTTGATGATGAAGAATAAAAAAACATCAGACATGAATTTTCACAAGAAAATGGGAGATAATGCTAACAGAAGTGGCCAAAATAGATGTTCATTTCCAAAAGGAGAAATTTTAATGAAGAAGCACTAGTGAAGTGAGCATGTGGCTGAAGATTTTTCAGACCTCTGAATTTAAAACTTCTTCTGGACTTGATCATATTCCTGCTGGGTTCACTGAATTTATTTTGACATTCAGAGCTAAGGGGTGGGGGAGAAACCTGTTTGTTAAAAATTATCATTATGGAGAATCAGAAATGAGTACTCATTACTGAACTCTGGGAGACTAGTCAGCAAGCAGCTGGCTTTGACCTTGCAATGCAACGACAGAGGAATGTGTGGGAGTCAGGGAGAACTCTGTCTTGGCTTGACTGACATCCACCTACTCCTGTAGATGTGTTTGAGATGCACATTCTGTCTTCCTTTAGAAATCAATCTTTTGGGAGCCTGTTTTCTTGGAATGCAATGTCTTAAATTGCTCTGCAGGAAGGGGATATGCTATGAGGAGCAAATGGGAAGTTTATAAGATCATTCATGTTACACAGCAGCCAATAGACAAAAAAATACCCATGTCAACTATTATGAATTCTATAAACTCCTAATGATTGACTGTGACATTGATTTTAATATGCAAATTAAGGCAAATATGTTTAGTGTCAGGAGAGAAGAATGAAAATGAGAATCTGTTATGATTAAAAATCCCATACTGGGAAGGAAAGGTATTCTACTGTCAGTGAGAGGTATGGCTGACAGAAATGTGTAAAGAGTGCAAATGAAGAAATGTGTATGCTGTATTTTGTAAAGAGGAGTGAGACATGGAGTGAATGCAAAATGTAAGAATTGTTGTCTTTACACTAACATATGATATTGGTCTGTGAAGTAAATAAGCTTAGCACATGTACCTGTAGCCTCCTTACATTCTATAGAAATCAGTATTCAAATAACAAAATAAAACACTGAAGAAAAATTGTCTTTTAATTTTCTGGTTTATGTACTGTAACTACTTTCATATTATTGGTTCCTATTAGAATTTGAATATAATTCCTATGGAGATTGGAATTTATTATGCTGCCCTGAAAGGTTGCCAAATGTGAATTGCTGCAAAGTGAAATTAAATTTGGTTCCTTTCAAATATATAAGTATATGGAATACAAAAGTAGAAATAGCAGAAGTAATGTCCTTTTTGTGCTACTCACTGGAATTGTTGAGGAATTTTAAGCAAATATATAAAAATGTCTTTCATGACATTGACGAAGCACCTTTATAGATAATTCACCATCATTAACCTGAATCCTGATTAGGCTTCAGCCTTCTAGAGCAGAGTCTCCTACATTCTATGGTGGAACAGCCCTTAATTCAGGGCTGCAGAGGCTTTGCCTCCTAGGAGCAGTCACTGAGCAGGCAGTGCCCTGTTTGCACATGGCCATTTGTGTAGGGCAGGCTTGATTTCCTTCTCCATTGATAGCCAAGGACACAGGCATCACCTCCAGATGAGAGAGAAGAGCACCTCTGTTCCCTCCTGCAGGTCACTGTGACCGTGGTGCTTATGGCAGTTGTGGCTAAATACCACAACCTATTCCTGAGAATGCACATTTGCCAGGTAGATGGTGACTGCTATGTTAGAATTATGATTCTAACTAAATATATTGTACTTTTCATGAGATTTTTCTATTACCAATAAAAATCACCCTAACTGGTTGTAGGGTGAGAGCAGAAATATCTCTTTAAAAGCTTTTAAAGGCTTGAGGGCTGTACTGCTCTAGAAAAAACTGATCAGAGAGAAATTTCATGTTGGATCCAGGATGAGGAAGATCTGTATTTAGACTGTATATTTTGAAATAATTTCTGATTTTTTTATAAAGTATCTGTGTTAGTGAAGCACTGTCATGGAATCACAGAATGGGTAAGGTTGGAGGGTCATGTGGCCCAGCCTCCCTGCTCAAGCAGGGTCATCCCAGAGCACACGGCACAGGATTGTGTCCAGACAGCTCTCAAACATCTCCAGTGAGGGACTCCATAGCCTCACTGGGCAGTCTGTTCCAGTGCCCCATTAACACATTGCTGCACATTTAACATCCAGGAATTATAGCTTCCCGTGCTACATTTTATACCACCAGTGGGACTCAACATATTCTGTGGCATGCCTTTTATTAATTAGGCTTTATCTGTTTGATTTGGGGACAGACAGAGAACTTAATACATTATTACTAACAAATGAGGAAATTCTACTTTCTGATGATTAAATTTTCAAAAGTAATTTGAAATATAGATTGTACATGCTTCACAAGGAGGCATCATCAGATGGACTTCATTAATTAATCAGCAACATTTGCTGCACAGCATGGCTATGCAGGTGCAAGAATAAAATAACTATTATTTGAAGTTTTAAAATAAAATAACTATTATTTGAAGTTGTTTTTCACATTTTTCATTGTTCCATAGGAAAATGGCCCAGGGCTTATTTTCTCTGTGGTGTTAGCTCCATTTATGAATCAAATTTGATACCAAAGGAAAATGCCTTACTTTAATATGTGCTAGTACTTCTGGATGGAACTATTAATCTGAATCACCCCAGCTGATCTTGTCTCGAGTTAGTGTAGCTGATTAGATTGTGTGGATGTGGACTGTATCTCTGTTGGTGCAGCAAGTCATGTCTTGGTTTGGTGTAATTTCCTTCTTTGCAATACAATAAGACAGTCAATTTCTTCCCTGGCTCCTTCTTGGAAAAGAAAAAATTGTGGCTCAGCTCATTGCAGCAGATAAAGTTGTGTGCAATTCCCTTAAGAAATCTTTGTGCCAGATGCAGCCTGTGGTAGTGCCTTTCATGGGCTCAGCTCTCCGTGTGCTGTCCTGCAGTGACAAATTTACAAGCTAACTCTGGCAGTGAAGACAGATTCTCCACTTTCTGCTTCTTCTAATGTCTGAAAAATGCAAATTCCTTCCTTCCTTCCTTCCTTCCTTCCTTCCTTCCTTCCTTCCTTCCTTCCTTCCTTCCTTCCTTCCTTCCTTCCTTCCTTCCTTCCTTCCTTCCTTCCTTCCTTCCTTCCTTCCTTCCTTCCTTCCTTCCTTCCTTCCTTCCTTCCTTCCTTCCTTCCTTCCTTCCTTCCTTCCTTCCTTCCTTCCTTCCTTCCTTCCTTCCTTCCTTCCTTCTCCTTCCTTCCTTCCTTCCTTCCTTCCTTCCTTCTCCTTCCTTCCTTCCTTCCTTCCTTCCTTCCTTCCTTCCTTCCTTCCTTCCTCCCTTCCTCCCTTCCTCCCTTCCTCCCTTCCTCCCTTCCTCCCTTCCTCCCTTCCTCCCTTCCTCTCTCCCTCCCTCCCTCCCTCCCTCCCATAGCTGACACAGCAGAGAGGGTGAGGCAGAAAAGAAGTACAGGGTGAGGTCAAACTCTTCCTTGCTGTGCTATGGACAAAAGAAAGGATTAAGCTTTACACTGTAAAACGTCGTGTCAGATGTCTGACCACAGTGGTCTGTCACCCTGGAGGACCAGGACCTCAAACCAGCACTAGAACTGAAGTTCATACTGTTAAAGATTGGCCAGCTTCATTGTTTTGCAAGGATTCTATTGACACAGAATGCTTCAGAGGCATTGCTGGGGGAGTAGCCACAAGACTGGTAAAGCTCTCTCCTGGACTCTCACTTCCTGGCAGAGGATCCCTTCATCTTACATGAAATTTCTACTGCTGATTAATTCATCTGTGTACTGATCTTAAAAGTAAAATTGTTAGGGACAGAAATGAACATGAGCAGAAACATACTGATTAAAGGAAAAAGGTTGGAAGATGCAGGTTTTAGTCCTGGCTCTAGACAATTTATAATGAAGTAAAGGAAGCAAGTTACTTCCAAGTGAGAATTAAGCTAAAGTCTCTACAGTTTGAAATTATCCTCTGAATGTTACTTGATTTTTTAACAGCGACAAAGGCATATTCATGGAGATGGCAGAGATCACAGTGACAGAAAAGATTCATCTATGTATCTCCAGGAGGGAAGGGTGAATGTCAGGATGAGATGTGTTGTGCAGAGAGTAGCTTTTAGGCCCTGAAAATGCCTGCTTCTTAAAGCAGTCATTGGAACAATGTCAGGAGAACCAAGTCCTGAATTATTCTGATCTGGGACTGAGTCTGAACATTACTGAATAAATAGTTGCAACACAATAATTATCACAATGGGCTCAGATTTAGCCCTTTCCCTGCAATAATGCAGAACTACATAAAAATCAAGAAACTACTTCAAAGAAATGAAAAGGAACTGCCAAAAGAAAAGAAAAAGTGGCATAACATAGTGATTGCATCAATATTATATACTGGAATGTCAGAATAAATGTATTCTATTTATGGAAAAAGAAAACTTGGAAGAGAACTCCAAACAAGTCTTCAAAGTTAGACATTAGAGGAAGGGGGATTATTAGGAGTTAAGAGGCTAAAATGAACATCACATTCAAATGGAAAAAGAACGTATGTTAAATGCAAAATTAATAAGGTAGGAAAAAGAATACTTTGGGCAACAATTTTCTAAAGACATAAAAATTAAAAATACAGTTATTTGTTAAGCATATTAGAAAGCCTGCCAGAAAGACTGTGGGGCCAATAGATGATTGTTGTTTAATAGCAATTCTCACAGGGTAAAAATGCAGAAAAATTAAACCAATTCTTTTCACTGAATGTCACCAGCAAGAAGGCATTGAAACCACAGGGCTTTGTATTACAGGGATCAGAGTTTGAAACAGAACTTTCTCAAACAGAAGTGTCAAAAGAATAAGGTTTAGAAGACATAGATAGAGTGAACGCAGACAAATTACCAGAACCAGGTGCTATTTATTTGGGATCCCTGAGGCAACAGAAATATGAAAATGAAAGCCTTCAGCTATGCTATGGACTCTGTTGATTAAATCAGTAGTGGTACTAGATGAGAGTGAAATGGCAAATATAAATGTAACTTTTAAAAAGGATTAAAGTAGGATAGGAAATTCAGACAATTCTATAAATTGGTGTTGTGTGAGCTGTTAGAAGCCATCCTAGGAATAATAGGCAAAACAGTGAGAACAGTATAAGGAGGACAGTTATAACAGTATAACAGTTATAACAGTATAACTGACACAGCTTTTGTGAGGGAATTAGTATTTTTCAAATCTATTTGGAGTTTTTGATCATCACTGAATACACTGAAAAAAGTGATCCAATTGATATTCTGCCAAAAAACCCCTTTATTACAAGGTGCTTTGCTGATTTTTCGGAGAGAAATTAAGTTGAGGTAGAATGGGGAGAAGGTCCTCTTCATGTTAATAGCTGTTAAAAAAATAGGAAATGTAAAGTAGGGATAAAGAGTCTTATTTCATAAGGGAGGAAGGTAATGGAATTCCTTAGGCATCTCTGCTGAGGTATTCACTGCTAAATCTACTAATAAATAGTTATGCATGGTATAATTGAAATTTGTGTGCCTGTTTAATATACATATATGTATACTTATAGCTGTATTTGAATATACAGATGACAACATAACATGAAGTTCCTATTCTGTGTCTACAAATAGAAGTAAAGCACTGAGGAAAAACCTATTGTGTCTATACACCCACAGTGAGATCAGCAGCACATTACCATGCAAGACATAGAGTCCAGAGTCACTGGGGATTGTTCTCTAAAAACATTGATTCAGTGCTCAGCACTGCTCAAAAAAAGCAGACAGAATATTAAGAAAGATATTAGGGGAAAAAAAAGGGTGGTGTTTACTGTTTTGCCTTTTATGATAATGTGACTAAGCACAGTACATCTGCATCATGAGTACATTTGTGGAGGTCTGAGCATCATTCCTGGCATTTCTAAAAAAAAATTATATAATTATAAAAACACTCTAGATCTCTCTTTTGACATATATATACACTATGTGTTATTTATATAATGTGGTAAGGATTGTTGCTATATAGAGCAGATCCTATACAAGGAGAGACCCCTGACATGCTTCAGGTAGCAAGGGAGAGGGTTGAGAGGACAGCTATCACTGGGCAGTAGATTCCAGACCTGCCCTTTTCATTCAGGGCAGAATTAGTTTTGGGCCTCACTGCTATTAGTGGGGGATAAAAATGTACGTGAGTCCAAATAATGTTTGCAAAACCAGTATATGGAGATATGTCAGCTGAAAGTTATGGCCACAGTGTCAACAGCAGTGTCACTTCATTGACTGGCACTGCTGTGGTCCTGCCCCTTCCAAGCCAGATGTCCTTTTGCTCCTGGCCCATGACCTTCTTGTGCTGGCATTGGTGTACACCTGAGGCTGTTTCAGGTCTCTGAAATGTAACACCATTCGTCTGTTTTTTGTAGGGTTCCTGTTCTGTTGTCTCCTTTTACTGGTCCGTGCCAATGCCTTGATGAAGGGGTGAGCAGGACCATATTGTTGGGGTGGTGTTCATGTTTATATTAGCTCAGTCTGCCTTATACCTGCACCCTGAGCTGGGAGAAGGACATGCAGTTAACTTGTCTGTTTTTCTATTTCTTGCTGAAGCATTTTGCATAGACTCTTAACATGGGCAGGGTGAATGGGGTCTGGTTCAGCTTGCTTGTGTTCTTACAGCTTGTATTGGTTTGTTTGTTTGTTTCTGTTGAGTTTAGCTTCCTGGCTGCAGAAGAGAAAGTCAGACTTTTTTCTCTTTTTTTAAGAGATAGCTGAAAGGCTCAGAAATTAATTCTAGGCCAGTGCTAATAGACAGCCTAGAAAGTTTTGCATAGAGTTCTTTTTCCTCCCCTTGGTTGTTTCATCTGTGGCCAGAAGGGAGAAGAGCTTGCAAGGTGCTCTCACATTCTTGTCTAAACATAAGGCTCTACACTTCCATGTTTCCCCTCATGGCTCTGACACAGTTAGGCACAAGGTAACACATTTTGTCAGAATTGATTGGTCTTAAGAGTCAGGTCTCAAAGCTCTGACTTCATATCTCAGACTCCTTGCCCTGCTTGCTTCATGCCTGAGTGGGACAGAACAGATCTGCACAATTCTGCTTGGGAACAGGATGGATTTTACCTAAGCTGAGCTCCAGGCTGTGAAGTTGTGTACCACACAAGGGTTGGTGGACCCGGCCTTACTTCATTTGTAGCCCAAACGAGAGTAATCTCACAGGCACCTCCCATCAGGTAGATATGATTTGTAGAAGCATTGTTGACTAATCAATAGCTCATGTTAACTGCATGTGTGGGAAGAAACCACACATTTCACATGCAGGTATATCACATGCAATTGAAGTAGAAATGGGAATGCATGGAAGAGCTGCCTGTTAAAAAGTATTCTCTCAACTCTTCTAAGAGCCAAGGAAATTCAGAAGCCCTCTGAACCAATTTCTAGGTTGCAAAAATAAATATATAAATAAATAAAAAGGTTAATTGAAAATTGGTGTCACTTAAGTATTATGATATTCTTAGAAAGGCTGACAACTCCAGGAGGAAATACTGATGCTTTGCATGAAATATCGTGGTTTGATATCAACATTAACACTCTGTCTGTATTAGAGCCAAAGTATTAATTTCTTAGCCTTTGGAATATCATAATTTTACATCATTAGGTGCTATTCAGTGCAATAATCATCTATTCTTCAAGAGTAGAGAGGCTTTAAACAGAATGAAGGAAGAAATGAGTGTTTGCACAGGCCAGTAGATTTGTCTGAAACCATGTACACCTATTTCTGGTCTCTTGTTTCCATAAATAATAGATTGACAGTGGTTAGCAGGGGAGACATGGCACATGTAAATGTCAGACAAATAAATTCAAACATCCAATTCTTTTTTTTGGTGATGAATAGCTCAGTGTAAAGTTCTTGTTGTTCTAAATAATACTCATAATTTAATTTTCCTGGTCCTTTACATGAGCTCGAGGATATTGTGACAAAAATTTTGGGGGGAAAATAGAAAAAGAAAAAAAAAGGAAAAGGAAAAAAAGGAAAAGGAAAAAAAAAAGGAAAAGAAAACAAAAGTGAGCTTGCTCATACCTCCTGAGCAATTACAGTTGTTACATGTTTAACAAAAGGCTTCCTAAGTAAGACAGGGTAATTTGATTGAAATATTTAACTGATTTTTATTATTTGGTAGAAAAATCTTACTGATTTCTATTACTTACTGTATCTTATACCCACCCCAAGTGATGGCTTTAATACAGGAATGTGTTTTTTCCTACTGCTCTGTGTGGTGAGATAAGGACACTGAGCTTGAACTATTGCTCACAGAAGAACAGAGCCAGTTTATAAGGCATTCTGGGATGGAGAAAACCATGATAACATCATCTTGTCATCAGGCATTAGTAATCTCTGGCAAGTAGCTTTCTCTTTTTGATCTGCTACCCCCAACTGTTTTCTGGTGGATCTGTGGACTCTAAATTGAGAGTGAATGTCTGATTGAAACCAGACTTGTTTTCCTTATCATTCCTGGATTCCTTTGAAGGGAAAATATTCTCTGTGTGTGATTCTCTGTGGAATAAGGATTTTTTGATATGCACTGCACTGGATTTATTTCTTCATACTTTTTCATGCTAATTTTTAGCAACTAAAAATAATTAGCTTTCTACAGGACCACCTGGAAAGCAGTAAGAGGGATATGGGAGCTGGGATATGGGAGGGAAGGGAAGAATAGGGCTGGCAGCCAAGGGGACCAGAGCCCAAGGCTGGGCTTCTGTAGGGAGACCAGCACAGTGGAGAGATATAATGAATAGTCAGATCTCAGAAAGAACAGAAATTCAGTTTGCTTGGGACCGAGGGACTGTGCAGTACTTGGGCACTTCAGAGAGTAAGTGGATTCGCTGTAACCAATCCTATCAACAGAGATACCACACAGAGGGAGAGACTGGACTGTAAACATTCATTTGCACTGTGAGACAGTGGTTTTGGGTTGATAATGGTTAAAAATCTGTCTGGAGAGCTCGCTTTAAGGAGATGATCTACACAGCTCCTGCTCAGACTTCTATCTGACTTGGTGATCCTTTACAAACTCATCTTTGCATGTACTAGTTGCCACTGCCAAACACATTTCACACTTAAAACAGGTCTGACAGTTGCACCTAGAAAGGAGACATGCAAATTTATGATCCAGTTACAATCCATCATTTTGAGTGATGTAGCATTGCAGGATCTAGGATTGCTTGGAAGAATTGGGTCTGTACAAAACAAAGGCAGTGTTTCAGAGCCTGTTAGTCACCAATTTTTGTAGGAAACCATGATCTTAGGAATCTTCTTTTTTTTTGGAAATACTTGCTCTGGGCATCTCTTTAACACAGAGACTTCATGGCATGTTCTATGAATGCAGAGAAAAAGCTTCCTGCTTTCTGCTTTGCCTCTTCATGTACTGAAACCCAGAGTTGTGGGATAGAGTTAAGATAATGATGAGATATTGTTATGCTTGTTGTAGACCAAGAGGTCAGAAATCTCTGCCTGTGAAATTCATAAAGATGTTTAAAAAAGAAAGTAAAAAGCTTTTTATGTATACACAGAAGTATTACAGAACAAAACTGATTGCATGCCGTCTGCTTTTAATTTTTGGGTAAAGCTCTTGGTACTGATGAGCATTCCTAAGATCAGGCCCTCTGAGAGTTCACTTATAAAAGCAAATAGACCAACTTTCGTGTACAAAATACTCTCCTTTTAAAGTTATTTGTATGTCAAAATATCTCCATAGAGCCTAAGAATGGGTCTTCTCCGTATGTGTCAAAATGACCTCCACTGTTACTCACCATAGTTTGTGATCACATCACGCTTGGCTTACTCGCAGACTGCTCATGTATAAAGGCACATCATATTTCCAGTCAATTTGGTGAAAAGATTCTTTTACTACTGCAGGCAGCATTTTCATCTGAGTTATATCTGTGGAGAAACATCTACAGATACTTCTTTTTTGCTGAAACTATCTGGCACATCTGTACCTGAGATGAATACAAACCAAATCAGAAACTGTATCTTAGTGTTAAAGTAAAATATTTCCTAAGAACTTTCTGAAGGTTGACACTGATGACCTGGAGTGGTGTTTGTCATCCTGTTTTCTGCAGTATTGATTGATTCAGCAGCAGATACTAGCTCTGCAGGAGTTGTTCAGTGTAGATTAAAGACCTAAGTTTGAGAAAATTTTGAGTCTGAGGCCTCTTACAATTATGTCAAGGTTGAGCTGGTGATGGTAATGGTTGAGTGGTTTTGGCATTTTCTGTCTCTTCTTTTAAACAATACCTTTATTATAAATGATGTATATAACATAAAAATAGTGTGTAGCCTTTGTCTCTGATACTTTTAAATTATTATTCTCGAGAGCAATGTGCATATTTGGTATCCGGGTAGTGAGAAGAAGGCTACTTTCAGAACATACCTTATACTTCCTATCTTCTCTCTTTTTCTTGTATTCATCAGATGCATTTTTTGTGTGATGCCCAAAGTCATGAATGATTTACATTTTGTATTGTCTCTGTCTCTGGAGTTTAAGATACTTGGGCTAAAGTTTGATGTATTAAGAATTTCCAAGTACAAACAAAGGCAAAAGCAAAACTGAGTAGCAGGAGCTGATTTTTTAACAAAAACACTATCCTGGGGGTAACTGAGAATTTCAATGCACTAAAATTTGAGAGCTTTCCAAGTGAGAGTTTAAAAACCCCTAAACTCAATTTTGGTGTACAAATTAATGTAAACTAGCACAGTATTTTAATGAGGTAGTCGAAAGTTGCATTAAGGAAGAAAAAGGTGACTCTGGAAATAAATTTATGAGGATTGTGTAGGATATGGATATAAATATATATGAGGGTGATAGATCAAAATCTGAGCATAGGAAGCAAACATACCCAACCAAAGTGCTGTGGAACTGACTATGAATGCTATCTGTATTTGGAAATGCCGTTTTTGTACTCTTAGTAAATACTAAAAACTGACTTGCATTTGGTGTTGTGACATGAAATGGGTGAAAAAGTGTCCATTATGTTCTCTGGAGAAGTTTCTGCAATGAACTGTTGCAAAACTCTTAAGCATTTGTGGTGGTTTTGCCATGGAAATATGAGTAAAATTAATTAATCCCAAGGCTTGGAAAGTTTATTCTGATCCATAAAATATCTTCTGATCAGATTTAAAAAAAATATTAAATAGATTTCAATAGTCTATTGAGGGATGAGGAGGAAAATGGATTTTACCTTTTTCTGATCTTGTACTAGATAAAAACTGTCTTCACAAGCTAGGGGCATTACTGGGATTGTACCAAAGTGTTTACAAAGCCAACTTCTCTCTACACCCTTCACAATAGCATACATATCACAGAAGTTTGTTGAAAATTCAAGGAATTTTCTGAAGGCATGGGACATACACTGTTCAGACCACACTGTCCTCAACTGGACACAAACTGGGGTTTGTTTTCCAGTATAAAGGCTGTAAGAAAGTGAGCAAAACCATCCAGAGGTGCTCAGAGACCTGCACACAGATGCTCTCAGGGGTGGTCCAAGCCTAGACCTTTGAAAGATACTTGAGCCTAACACGAAGAAACAGGTCTAAAGCTGCGAAATGTTGAGAGCTGGACTAATTTTTACCTCCCTGTAATTTCACAGAGATGTTTCAGTGTCATGTTTCAATGACCACCCAAACTCGCAGGCTGTTGGCCAGCCTAAAGGAGACCTTGCACTGTTGAGCCACAGTGTGTCAAAAATGCAGCATGATATTGTACAGGCTGCTAGATAACTATATGTTAATAAAGCCATCAAAATGCTATTTGATTATTATTTACTTTTTGTTTTTATTTGTAGAGATTGGTGTGCTGATTTTTGTCAGGTGGTGCTATTAAAGAGCAGTATAACTTGCAGAAAGGTTATGCCCTGATGGTTCATTTAACAGAAATGAGGTTTATTATATCCTCTAAAATGAATTCAGGTAAGAACAACATAAAGGCAAATAGAGCAGGATATAATTGCTCTGTAGAAAGTGCTCTGCAGAGCAAGGGCTCATACAATGCCAGCCCTTCCAAAGGCAAACTTCATTACTGCTGGTGATGTGTCTTGGGGAGCAGGATGGCAGCAGAGGCTGCTGAGGGGGGAGTCCTGCTGGTGCTCCTCGGGTTGGAGCCTCGGGCTGGCACTGACTGCAGTGTCTCAGATCTCTGCCGGGGACTGCTGTCACGTTGCTGTGCAGGCTGCTGGGAGGGTGGAGTGAGTGCATGAAATCTTCCCATTTAATGAGCTTGTTTGACATCAGCAATTATCAGCTCACTGCTGTCTGTGAAGTATTTTCCCTGTTCCAGCAGCCGGGGTGCTGTTTTCCCGCTTGCTGCAGTGTAAAGATTAGATTGCTGTCTCTAGTGCTGAGATGCTGCAGGCTGAATGATAACTATGGCAGGCAGAAAGGGGGATTCCTGAAGTGCTCCCGAGAGCCTCGTTGATTTATTTATTTATTTTCCCCCTCACTGCTCGCCCGCAGGAGTCTTACAGCAGCTGCAGCATCAACAATCACTCCGGGTCAAGCCGCATTAGCCCGAGTGCTCACCTTCTAACAGATTCAGATTGATGGATCCAATTACAGGGCTTTACAGCATGGTTAGCTTTGTTGTGCTGTTATTATTGTTATTTATTCCTCTCTGCGTTTAGCTGTGCTGCAGCCCATTTCAGGGTGATTAAGGAGGTTCCTTTTGATAACGTTTAGGCTCAACAATATAATGACAGGGATACAGTATAAATTTTTCCTTTTGTACTTCCCCATCTGATGGCTGTTGGTGTGAGCCTATGGGTCTTGCAGGTCTCAGTATCCTTACTTCTTCACAGCTTTGATTACATGATATAACTTCTTTATTTTTTTTCCCCCAAATCATTCTGACACAAAACAGTAAAGAAAACATTTGTTTTATCAAGCTGTTAACCAGATAAGACATTATAAAAGAGATCTTCTCAGAAAAAAGATAAGAATCTCTACTTACTCTTTTAAAATGCTGCAGTTTCTTTCTTCTGTCCAAACTTATAATTCAATGGCTTAGGGCTGACTCATGATTTCCATATGCTTGGGACTGGCAAGAGAGACTATGTCTGTACAAAAGGCAGAGAAGGAGATAATCAGATTTGTGATGCATGCAGGAAAAGTCTGTAGCATTTAAGATCTTAACCAAAGTACTCCATGAGTCCAAGTAAGTTACAGTAAGAAAATTGTCTTTGAAAAGTTTATAGGATATCTAACTGCATTTTCTACCATGGCTTCCATCAATCTTGTAGTGTGTTCTGGGCTTGATAACAATTAAAGCTGGTGATTAATTTTCAGACATAAAGCAGCTGAGAGAATATATAGAGGGGCATATTCTAGAAAATATTTCAAAGTTTTTCTTGTTGCAGCTCTGAATGTTACCAGACAGTTATATGAACTTTTAAAATTCAAGTCAGAGAACATCTTAAATCTGTCAGGAAAGCCATATTAAGGGAATTTAAGTAATGATGACCTACTATTTTAGAAAAAAATACCAGCTGTGTTTTTTTTTTTCAATTTTTCATGCATTTATATGGTATAAATGCCTTCCTTCTCTTGGTCTCCCTTTTCAATATAAGTGTTTCTAAATAAGCACTCTGATGTTTTCTAACTACCTGAGATCCATCCCTTATGCTATCATCCACCTCTAGATTAAAATACTCTATACCTACATAATGAAATTTATGTGTTTACTCAGTCCCAACTTTATGTGAACTAGTTCAGTGAAAACTAGAACTGAGCCTAAGTTTCTCTCTGAAATTAAAAGCAGGGGGTTGAAATTGAAAGTTTTGCATTTTTGTCGTCCTCCTTTGGTTTTGAATAAGAAAATAACAATTCCAAAGAACAAACTGGCTAAACCTTTTCCTCATTTCCTTTGATATTCATACATGACCCTGTGAATTATGAAACATCTGATGAGAGCTTATTTTCTGCTGGGATCCCTGCTAGAATCATGCAGTTTGAAGATGTCAGACCACTATGCTGACTAACACAAGAGACAAGATTTAGTAGCACAGACTATCACGTATTAATGTGCCTAAGCAACTCTGGGACTGAAGGTGATTCACCTATTGGAATCCTGGAGAGCTGGCAGCTGGGACACAACCATCTGCTTCTCTTTGCACAGAGATACTCAGAAGTTTAGAGGATTTCTTGGACAGTGCTTTTCTTTGGACTTCTGGAATTAATCACCTATGGGTAAAACACTTGATGGATAAAAAGGCAATGTAGGAAAGGCAAAATACCACATAACATTTTTTCTTCAATGGAGTGTAGGGCTTATAGAAGAACTGCACTAATTTTTAGCTGCTTTGATAAATGAAACATGTGGAAATGGAGTAAAAGATGGTTTGGAGTGTTTCATTAAAAAGCAGAGAAAATATTATGAGACTAATTGTTAACCCAGGTGTCCCTAGTTCTCCGTGGTAATGGGAACATGACAGTATAGTTGACATAGGTGTTTGATCATTCTCAGTATCTATAGATTCAAGATCTTTAAGCACAACCAATATCACTATTCCAGTTCTTCATCTTCATGTGATAGATTTTTTAATAGAAAAGTCCTTTCTCTTTGGTGTGGTTGTAATGCAGGTTCTGGCAAGGTTGGAAGGGTTTGCTCCATAATTTCACCCTCTGGATTCTTTTGTTAGTATTTATTTAGCTATAGTTTCAAATTAGTAGTTTTCATCAATAACTGTCCAAAGCAGAATGGAAACAAACTGCTCACAGTTTCCTGGGAGATCTGTTTTTACAAATGACATTTAGCTTGCACCCATTATTTGAAAGCCTCCCTCTTTTATGAACTGATGTAGTTGAATCTGTGAGTACCATGACAATCTGCACCAATAGCAAGCAATCACTCTAGCACGCCAGTCCTTGCACTGCAAGTCAGTTGTAGGCCAAGTTGAGCTAAGCTTTTTCTGATAGAATATATTATAAGTCCAGAAGAGTTCAGTTTCACATACAATCTTGTGTTTCATTTACAATCAGTTCCCAGACCTCACATTTGTTGGGTGGTTTTTTTATCTTGAAACACAATTTTGGTGAAGCATCTCAGGTAAAACACCTTTAAAAGGAAGGAAGTTCCTGTGAGAGCAGCTATAAGAAACTAAGAATTTGTTTGGGAACTGGAACCAGTTGCATAAGATGGTTCTTCAACAAAGAATAAGTCATTATCTTCCTACTAAATCCAAATTCAGCATTACTCCTTGCAAGACATCATTTCCTTAACATATCTCTTCATTTTTAAGGCTGATATATCTTGACACAATGGTAGCTGGTGATAGAATTAGGAATGATTAGTCAAGACAGTGTAACATCTGAATAAAGCTTTGACAGGGAGCCTGGACCCAGCATGCTGATATTGCACAAGCCATCTTGTTAGATACTGTGGTATGAAATACCCTTTTTCTTACATTTCTGATAAATATAATATCTACCAGCTAGATATTATTTCGTGGCTCTTCATAGCAACCACTCTTCATGGGTTTCAGCTGAAACATGTTCAAGCTGCCAGTAGGGAGCCAGGACCTATTTCTGCGTGGGAAAAATCACAGTTTCACAGTGCTGTCTTCCAGAAATAGCAGGGAAATTCGTCAAGATTTTCTGTACATTCTCTCCTTTTCTCCTACATACAAACCCATGCAGCCTTCTGAGGATAGCAAACTAAGCCAAAATGAACAGTGTGATGTAATGGTTTGTGATGCTGGGCTGAGGCAGGGCTGACCCTGCATCTCCTGACAGCAGGGCACGGTCTGCTTGTCACATGAGAGGCCTATAAGCCTGGCCCAGTCGCCATCAAGGCCAAATACCGTGCCATAGGATATCTGATGGCACACAGACTCTGCCAGCTGTAAAGGATAGCAAGGTGGCTGCTGTCTTACAGCAGAAAGTACCAAAACCAGAGTATGCTTGGTCCTGGGTACATAGCACAGGGAATACTGAATGGAGGTGTTGAGGATTCTAAAAATATGAAGATAAAATCTTGATGTTGGAAAATATCTCCTTCCAGGATTATGTAGAATTCCACCAGTGGGAGATATAATTTAAAACATAAAAACACCTGCATGTAGAAAATGAAGTCTATGTCAAAGATAAGCTAGAAAATATTATGCTCATGTGTGTAGTACAAGATGATGTTTTCATGGTTTATTTTCAAGTGTATTTTACTGCAAAATAACATGGTGGGACTTTTTTGTTGGTGCTGGGTTTTATTTATTTATTGGTTTAGGTTTTGTGAGTTTTTTCTATTTGTAAATGGAATTAGGTAAATCATGAGGCCATGGTGTATCAATGGTGTCAGACTGGCTTACTTATCTTAATTTCAGCTGAGATCTAATTACATACTCCCCTGCTGGACTTTGCTGAGAGAAGAATTTGCTTATATGATGTTATGTACAGGGAGTTGTGGTAAAGTGTCAAGTAGAATCTAAATCAAAGTATTCATCAGTCTTTTTTTAATACCTAGTTTTCTGTGTTAGGCCGAGATTCCACTTGCAGTAGGTCTGAGATGCTAAAACTTGGGGACATTCTGTTGTGTGTTGACTTCTTCAAAATCTCTGTGCAAGTTGGATTTGTCTCTTCCATATGTATATAAAAATGTGTGGAGATGTAGCACTGTCCCAGTGCTGTGTCTCCTCAGTGAGTACTGGACAAGTGAATTGGAACAGGGTGAGTTTGCACCAGCTGGAGGTAAAGTGAGGTTAGGAACAAGCAAGCAGTAGGTTTTTTTGCTTTCCCTAAAGTCATGGACTTCATTAATGCAATGTGATGAGGCTGCAGGGCCTTCTCTTCCAGGAACCTCAGTTTAAGTGGGAGCATTGCATGGAGGTGCCACTGGAGTAGGAGCAAATGGCAGTTTCAATGTCTGGACTTCAGAGATGTCTGAAAGTAATGTCAGACTGGCTGCTTATCTGAGGCCAGTGTTTCTCCTCCTTAATCACCATCACAGGCAGTTAGAACTGATTCCACTCTGTATTATTTTAAAGGAGGGTAAGGAAGATAGATCCTCAGCTGTTATCTAAACCTTGGTGGGGTGAGAATTCTGTGCACTTTTGTGACATTAGCATGAGGCATCTTCATTGAGGCATGAAGATTTAAGGTGCCCAGGAAATGGCACCTAATATTTTACTGCAACATCTTAGAATTTGCATTGCTTTCTAAAACATCTTCTTGCATTTTAGAAGTTATTATTAGATGATGTAAATTTAGTATAGATTTAACAATAAAGCGTATTTTAATTTATTATTTAAGTTACCATAATAGCAGATGTTTTCCATGCTGTGGAAGTGAAGATTTTATGTCCTTAACACATACCCAGGTGGATGTAAATATTAGTACAGCTGCACTGTTTTTCCTATTCATCTAAGGAATCCAAAGACTAAATTTATTCTTCATTATCCATGGAGAGAGTACTTGTAACAGTTCACAGCTAGATTAGTGATTCAAACAGTGACCATATGCATATGGGTTGTTTGCTGGGTTGTGGATTACTTTGGAAACAGTAGGTGAAAGACAACCCATTTCTCCAAAAGCTGATGACAAATGCAGACTGATCAATTTACTTCTAAAATATTAATCAAATGTACCTGTGGGTAAGGTGCATTTTCAAAGAACAAACTCCTCCTTTAATGATGGGATTTATGCTTCTATTTGCAGCTTGGTGTTTTGGCTCTGCTAAATTTGCTCATGGTTTTATGTTGCCACCATTCATCATATTATCTGAGCAATTTCCAGACAATAACAGGCAATTATAAATTCCTGGGAACAGGAACATTTGTGGGTTGTTTCATTACAAATGGGAACTAACTTTAAATAACTCCTCACTAGTCTTTTAGATAAAATTCCTAAACCCTCAAGGATCCTTGAGCTGCAGACTCACAGCCACTCACTATGGGGGCTGGTTAGAGTCTTCATCCCTGTTTGACTCAGGCAGTTTGTTTTTCCTTTGTAGGTAGGGGTTAAATACTGGCAAAGTGGAATCCTTTAGTTGCCATTTGTTGTATCCCTAAAAATATTCCAGTATAAAGATTATGAGCAAGCTTGCTGATGGTAAGACTAGGTTTGTCTAACTTCTCTGGAAGCTCTGCTTGTGAATAGCTGTAAAGTTTCATCTTGACTTCTCAATACTTTCATTTTAGTTTCAGCATGAAACCTGGCAAGCCTCATTTGTTTTGTGTTGCAGTTGCATTAGTCTAAGAGTGCACCAAAAAGACCCCATAACTGGACTTTATGAGAATATTATCCTGCAGCAACACACAGGATCACAGGATGATCAAGTTTGGAAGAGACCTTCAGGATCACCTAGTACTACCATTAACCCAGCACCACCATAATGACCCCTAAACCATGTCCCCAAGTGCCACATCCAGATGCCTCTTGAACACTTCCAGAGATGCTGAGTGCACCACCTCCCTGGAAAATTCTTTCCCAATATCTAATTTAAACCTCCTCATGTGCAACTTAAGACCATTTCCTTAATGAGATGTGGACCAGACCAACCTCCATCTGCCTACAACCTCCTTTCAGGCGATTGTAGAGAGCAATGAGGTTCCCCTGAAATTTCTTTTCTCCACACTAAAAACCCCCATCTCTCTCAGCCACTCTCGACTTGTGCTCCAAACCCTTCACCAGTTCCATTGCCCTTCTCTGGACCCTCTCCAGCATCTCAATGCCCTTGAAGTGAGGGGCCCAGAAATGAGCATGGGATTCAAAGTGTGGCCTCACCAGCACCAGGTACAAAGGGACGAGAACTGCCCTGGTCCTGCTGGGCACACTGTTCTTGATACAGGCCAGGTTTCCATGGGCCATCTTGACCACCTGCCTCATGTTCATCTGTTTGTTGACCAGTACCCCCAAGCCCCTTTCTGCTGGGCAGCTGTCACACTCCAGTCACGTCCCAGTCACTTAAAGGGCTAAACCCAAAGGTTCTCTTGCTCTAGGTAGACACAAAGGTGGAATACCAACCAGATGTCATCAAGAAGTAAAATTCACACAAAAGTTTACTGGCAAACTATGGGAAATCAGGGAACTTTGTCATATGATTCAGTTAAACATAGCAACACTTACCACAGCATAGACTTAGCCCACTGATCATAGAAAACCCATTTGATATAATGTTCCATGAAAAGAGAATTAGAAGAAGAAGAAAGGAATAAAAAGAGAAGGATGGGAAAGATATAGAAAATCAGACATATAGCTAACAGCTCCTCGGTTCCAGTGATGTAAAACTCCAAGATGAAGGTAGAGTTAAAGGACAATGTGCTTGCCTCATGGTCAGGCTTCTTAAACCCTTGGCCCATTCTGGGCCTTCCTCCCAGATGGGATGGCAGTCACTTGGCCTCTCAGGGGCTGGCTTAGGTGACACTGAGGGGCTGCTTCTGGTATGTCATGACTGACAGACACTGTGGGACTGGGGGGTATGGGGAGCAAGGCGCTACCTCACCAGACCAAGGTCTGACCCACTCCCTGCCACACATTCCAAAAAGCACAAGATGTCTCAAACCATATTACTCTGTTCAGTCTCTGACAGAAGCTCTCAAGCCCTTCTTCCCCCACCCTGGAGCACTGCATGGGGTTGTTGTGACCCAAGGGCAGGACCCAGCACTTCACATTATTGAACCTCATGCAGTTGTCCTCAGCCCATCAGTCTAGTCTGTCTAGATCCAAGTGTACAATGTTCCTACCCTCCAGCAGATCAACACTCTCACCCAGCCTGGTATTGTAAACTTACTGAGGATGCCCTGGATCACCTCATCCAAATTAATGATACAAATATTAAACAGGGCTGGCCCCAACACCAAACCCTGGGGAACACCACTGAGGACCAGCCACCAGCTGGATGAAGCTCAGTTCACCACTACTCCCTGGGTTCAGCCATCCAGCCAGGTTTTGGCACAGTGAGAGTGCACCCATCCCAGCCATGAACAGCCAGTTGCTCCAGGAGAAAGCTGTGAGAGGCAGTGTCAAAGGCTTTACTGAAGTCTATGTAGATCACATTCACAGATTTTCTCTCATCCACTAACTGGGTCACTTTCTCATGGAAGGAGACAAAGTTGGTCAAGCAGGACCTGCCTCTTGTAAACCTATGTTGTCTGGGCCTGATCCTCTGGTTGCCCTGCACTTGCCAGGTGATGACATCACTCGCAATGATCTGCTCCGTGACCTTCCCCATTCATGAGGTGATGATGACAGACCTGTAATTACTGGGATCATCCTTCCAACCCGTCTTGTAGGCAGGCATCACATCTGCTAGTCTCCAGTCACCTGGGAGTTCTCTGGTTAACCAGGACGGCTCGTAAATGATTGAAGGTGGCTTGACAAACTCTTTTGCGAGCTCCCTTGTTACTTTCAGGTGCATCCCCTCTGGGCCCATAGATTTGTAGGTGTCTAATTGGCATAGAAGGTCACTAATCGTTTCCTCTGGATTGTGGTGAATGATGAGATATATGTAAGTAACCAAAACACTATTAAAAACCAAAATTGTTTTCAGATGTTTGTGTTCAAACTGTGAGTCAAAGGAAAGAGGTCTCAAATGGCAAAACATTTTTTGCCACCACCATTCTGGAGTAGAAAATAATGAAAATCAACCAATGAAACAACTAACAAGCAATGCCCCTGTATTGAATAAGGCCAAGGTTGTTATCAAAGAGTTATTCAGAAATCAGAATGGAAAGATCTACCTGGGACAGCTGTGTTGTAAAGGAAATATTTGATAGCAGAATCTTCAGAGCAAGTTCATACTTGTTTGTGCTTTTAAGATAGAATATAGAACACAAATCAGCAGCACCAAAAAGCTTGCTAGCTTTCTTACCCATATTGTAGATGTGTTAACAGACTGAGTCAGAGGTTGTTGCAAACCTGAAATTTAAGGATACTTCC
Organism: Zonotrichia leucophrys gambelii; assembly: GCF_028769735.1. NCBI lineage: Eukaryota > Metazoa > Chordata > Aves > Passeriformes > Passerellidae > Zonotrichia > Zonotrichia leucophrys. The sequence continues at coordinate 15,633,803 of NC_088169.1, read as the reverse complement.
TTTCTGAGAATTTTGGCTGGCTAGAAATGATCTTAAAAATAGATAAAAAACATGATCTTTTACAGGATGTTTTCAGCTGCAGGAGAAAATTTTGAATGCTTTTTAAGTATATTAACATAAACACAAATGAAGAGAAGGTATTGCATTTCTCTGTGTTTTCAATGCACCCAGGGGTTATGCCTGCACAGTGTCTCAGGTATAACTGTGTATTATGTAAACTGCATCTTTTAAAAGTATGTCAGCAAGTATTGAACTGCTTCCCTTTGATCACCAAATCGGCTCAATTTTACCTAGCTAAGGAAGGATGTCTGCTTCCTTGACAAAGACATTTCTCATTTGCATGAGGCTTTTAGCCTCTTAATCTTTAGGGACTCCAGGGAGTCAAAGCACTCTTCTGCATCAATAACCCTTCACATCAAATATCTGTCAAGAGAAGTACCTGAGGTGTTTGCTCCTGCTGCAAATATTCTTTAGTTTTTCTGTCCTTGCATTGGCTCTCAGGGTTCTTCTGTTGGCCTTCTGCTTTTCTTTGCCCAGATACAGCTGTTGACATTGACATATCTGAAATTATGATTCTGCAATGGGGTTTTCATGGAACTGTGTGAGAATGGTGCATGATTTCACCCTGATAACAGGATGAGCTTCAGTGGATGTGTGATAGAGCTGGTGATGAGTGGTGTCCCTTAGGGGTCTCACTGGGACTAGTACTGGTTTTGTTGGTGACATGGACAGTGGGATTGAGTGCACCCTCAGCAAGCTGGCTGACGACACTGAGCTGTGTGGTGCAGCCAGCACTCTGGAGGGAAGGGATGCTATCCAGGGGGACCTGGGCAGGCTTGAGAGGGGGGCCCATGGAAACCTCATGGTGTCCAGTGAAGTGAACTGCAAGGTCCTACACCTGGGTTGCAGCAATCCCAGGTACACCTGAAGGGCTGAGTGAAGAAGCAAATCAGAGTAGCCCTGCAGAGAAAGATTCAGGGGTGATGGTTGATGAAAAACTCAACATGAGCTCACAGTGTGTGTTCTCAGCCCAAAAAGCAAACAAATCCCGGACTACATCAAAAGGAATGTGGGTAGAGAAGGCGATTTTTCTTCTCTACTCTGCTCTTGTGAAACCCCACCTGGAGCATTTTGTACAGTTCAGGTGCCCCTAACATAAGAAGGACATGGAACTTCTGGAGTAAGCACAGAGAAGGGCCACAAAGTTGATAAGAGGAGTAGAGTACCTTTCCTACAAAGACAGGCTGAGAAATTTTGGGCTGCTCATCCTGGGGAAGAGAGGGTTGTGTGGAGACCCCAAAGCAACCTTCCAGTATCTGAAGGGGGCCTACAGAGAAGCTGAAGGGGGACCTTTCATCAAGAACTGTAGTGATGGGACAGGGAGTAAAGGGTACAAACTGCAAGAGGGGAAATTTAGGTTAAGTATTAGGAAGAAATTCTTTACTATAAAGATGGTGAGATACTGGAACAGGTTGCCCAGGGATGTTGTGGATGCCCCAAATCTGGCAGTGTTTCCAGGCCATCTTATATAGGGCCTCAAGCAACCTGATCTAGTGAGAGGTGTCCCTGCCCATCACAGGGGGTTGGGATGAGATGATCTTTAAGGTTCCTTCCAGCCTTAACCTTCTATGATGCTATTAATGAAAGAGCTGTATTCCTGAATGAGGTTTACCAAGAGACAAGCTGTGTTACTTGGCAGGGCAAAGAGGAGGCACGACTGTAACCCACCACCTGTGCTTGAGGATCATGGTGGTAAACAGCAGCTGCTCAAAGAGCAGAAAGCTCAGGTGCACAGTGGCAGGGTTGTTAGAGGACCAAAAAAAATCTATAATGATTCTGAAGCTCCTTCTACTGCTCTTGGGCATACCTGGGTGACTTCTGGGGCAGGGGACAGCAGAGGAAATAAAAAGACTTGGCCACCAAGGTACTTTGGGAGGCATTACACAGCATATGCAAAGCCTATATGTCTGAAGGAGTTTCTGAAGGCTGCCTGCAGTTCTAGGAAGAAGCCAGATGCTTTCCTGTGTCTGTACAAAAGCAACTGTGGTATATCTTAGTTTCTTAAGATACATTCTACACAACTTTCATTTTAAGAGATCTTGCCTCCACAGTTTTATTCTGTTCTGTTCATATGACAGCTTATGTGAATGAGGCCTTCTTCCCATTTCCCTTCCATGATGCCACCCCTTTTCTCTTTATCTCTCTTTCTGTCTTGAAAGAGATTTTTTTTTAATTATCTGCCTTTAAAAACTCACTTTGTTCCATTTTTTGTCAACGGGGTCTAAAATATAAGTGCTATTACTAACACAGCAAATGCAGATCATTTTTAGCTATAATAACAACAACTAGGCATTCATATCCATTAAATGCTAAAATAAATAAAAAAGTTTTGATGCAATCCAGTGTAAAAATGTGTTCGTTTTGCTTATAACATTTTTGATGCTATCCACACTGATGAAAAGATACTGGGTTGGATCCACTGTATCATTAGCAAAATTTCTAGTTAATCGAGGACATCCAAGATTTCACTTATCACTCATCCCAAACAATCAAAAAAGGATATTTAACCAAGGTGGGGAAAACAGTATTAAAATATATATATATTTTCTTTTAAATTTTAATCAGATTTAAGGATTTAGTCATGAATCCTTAAATCAATCACCTTTAATGGGTGTTGATGCTTGTCAACTAAAATTCCAACATGGGGGATTTGTAGTCACAAAGGAAGCTTATTCAAATAGATAATCTACAATGGGATATTTCTCAATAGTCTAAACAAATAGTATAAGATCAGATGTAAAGTTATTAGAATGATAGAAAGAAAATAGTCAAAGGATTTGTCTATATTACATGGGTAAGAGATAAAACTAGAACATCCTTTAACTTGGTGTACTTTTTATATGTTCCAGTGATGAGAATACCTTAATTTAACAGTCAGGTGATCTACAATGGTTTGCATCTTTAATTTACTACTTACACATTCCTCAATGCCTTGTTACTTACTTTATTACAAATTACTAAACAAGCAACATTAATGAAATTAAGTAAATTGATTAAGTGTAGAGAGATTCAATTTTGTTTGATGAAAAATTATTTGCAAGCAAAATAGTGGTGAACGGGTTGGCTGTGAGCTTCATGGGCTTAGTCATAGTCCCTAGTTCCTAAAACAGTTGAAGATCACACTTTGTGGAAAAAAAAAAAAAAAAAAAAAAAAAAAAAAAGATGAGTTGTTCTACTTCTGTGTCTAAGCTTGCAGTATAATCTGGGATTTAGATGCTATTTCTCCCACATCTTTGGCTTGGAACTGATTTCCAGTGATTTGAATTAATGTGGAGTTATTTGGAAACTTTAGTTTTACTTGAGATGTTTTTTTATTTTTTATTAAACAAGCAAAGGAAAGCATTTTTCTCTTTCTTTAGAGGCTGTGTATTTCCAGTCAGTGTAGCTTTCTTGCTAAACATCAAAGTATTATTTTTCAGAGACATTTGAGGGGAAAAAGTTTGTGTTTCTTCTAGAGCTACAGTTGTAGGTGCCATCCAATTTATCTGTTAAAGAAACCAGTTCATGCCATTTTATACTTGTTCATGTCCATCTGAAAACTATCCTGAAATGACCATTTTAGCTGAAAAAGGATATAAGGCTTTCTGAATCAGACTTAGGGGAAAGAGCAAGGCATATATAGAGAATGTTTTCAGTGGCAAAACATATACATTCATTTACTATCATGAACACATACATTCACTTACTGTCACATTGGGGAGATAGATAAAAGTTACAGACACACACACAAACACAGAGAAACACACAGAAGGCATTTCTGCCATGTTTATATTGCATACTTTCATGAAAAAAATGATTTGTATGTGCTTGTTCTTTCCAGGGCTGTGGCCTTGAGTCTTTTCATACATCAGCCTTTCTCCATGCAGAATTACCACAAATAAGGTATTACACCCTGGCCCTGTAGATGCGGGTACCTCAGGTTCCTGTTAATAGATCCTCTGGGGCAGATAAGAGTGAACGATCAGTGTTTATATATGTATTCAGTCTCAGATTTCTGAGTAGCCAGTGGCTCTTTTTACAGTCCTTCAAGGGCAGCAGCCAAAATGGGACAAACTGCCTTTTCTTTGCCAGATCTCAGTTTACATACTCTTGTCAGAATTGTAATTTCTTCCACCTCTGCTTATGGATCATGCCAGTTGTTATCAGGGAAGGCCATAGTGAGAGGATAAAAATTATCATTAAGATTTCTTCATGAGGGGAGAGCCCCCATCGACTCTCCCTTCAGTCACTCTCTGGGATCAGTGTCTTTCTTTCCAGTACCCTCTCTGGGGGCTGGCTTGACTTCTCCCAGAGAAAATCTTGCAAGAGATCCAGGTCATGCCAGAAAACTCAACAACCTACAATCACTCCTTCATATCCAAGGGATCCTGTAATGCCCTAGCCTATTTGATGAGTTTAGGGGAAGATAGTTTGATTTACTCTGGGCAGTGCATGAGAGAAACAACAGTTCTCAGGGGGTTCAATAACAAACTGGTCATTAACCCAGAAAGGGTTAATGCTTTTCTCTCCATTTACCTTCTCCAAGAATCAACTTGAATTTCTAATAGAGAAAATCTTACAGCAGGTCTGGGTTACCACAAAACCTTTAAACAGGTCTGATGTGTCCAGGTCATACCAAAAAGAGAAAAATTATAGTGATGGGGAGCAGTCGAGATTAGACATTTCCTGGGTTGCCATGATCTTCAGCCAGAGATTCCAGCTTTGACTGGAAATCAGTTCTCCTTTGTCCAGGGCTCTGGCTGTTGTCCCTGTAGAGAAATCTGCTCAGCACTTTTCAGAGTAATCCTCCAATTTAATGCTACAACCCACCCCTGAAGGCAGAGGTGACTGAGGTTCTTGTTAGGAGATCCCTTGGGATGGATTAGAGCGCATTGACACGAAATGACCGGTGTTTATAAATGTATATAGGGCAGGTTTATTTTCAACACTGGTTTGCCTTGTCAACAATCCACTTGTGTGGCAAAGCACCATGAAGTTTGATATCTTGTGATGCTGGGTGAGGTAGAGGCACATAAAGAAATAACAGACTTGCATTCTAATTAGCAGAAGCTGTGAGTGGTGAGGATGACAAGAAAGGGATGACAGAGCAACACATGTAAAGGATGCTATTGTGAGTAACTGAGTGGTTCTAAATCATTTCAGGGGCTGTGAGAAGTTTTGCAGATGACTGCAGTTTGATTGATGCTAGTGAGCATTACAGCAAAACAACCTGAAGAAACAACACCAGAACAAGTTGAAGAATGAGCTAATAGATAGAGGACAATTATCCTCAATGTGTGAAGTAATATTTTATTATGCTAATATTTCCTTGGAAAATGGTGGCACTAAATAAGCTAGGGGTTGAAAAATAAGGGCAGATAGCAATGAATCCTCAGATTAAGTACACACAGAATGTAAGCAGCCCACAGCAGATTTGTGTGTCAATTACTCAGATCTCCCATGTGACCTGGCAGGAGAGACCCTAAGGAAACAGTTACTGCCCATGGCAAGGTAGTTGGTGAGTGTCAACCAATCTGGAGAAATCTCTTCTTAGTTAAGCAAATTATAGATAAATCCTGCTAAAGTACCTCCTTTCAATGTGAGGAATTCACAGTGCAGGCAGTAAGAGATGTTCCTATCTGTTGATTTGACAGTCAACATCACAAGACTACAGAGATCACTTCTAAACCAATCCATCTGTTGAGATAAGACTTTGTGCTTCCACTGCCTCTGCTATAAGTGACTTCAGGAAATTTCAAAACACATTTTGAGCCAAATTAAAATCAGAGGGTGGATCAGACCTCCTTGGAAGACTGAAAACAAGAAAAATATCCTCTGCATAACTTTCTTGTATAATTCTAAGATTTCTTACCTGCCACCAAGGACAGTACACATCAGTAAGTAATTTTTGTCTTTAAGAATGATGTGATTCTTGTGTCCAGTCCCAGAAACAAGAAGAGGCCAATGAATATATGAGAAATACATTAAATAGGAACCTCTGTCCTAAATAATCTATGGAATGAACAGGACTGAATGAAGCAGCAGAAGTTGCCTTTAGAATGCTGGCAATGTCTGGGGACAGTGTCTGGATCCTCACTTTTGGGATGAACACAGGCTCCCTGATTTGCCTGTTGAGAACTGCCTGGAACAGATCCAGCTTTGAAAGAAGGTGATTACCATGAAGAAGAGATTTTTCCAGACTGATCCAAAATCAGACAAGACTGTCATTTTGAGCTTCTTCACAGACAGGAATTATTATAAATAGAATGGCCCAAATTGCAATAAGGACAGTTCTATTTAATTTTTTTCTATTAGGCTTGCAAAGCATTTAGTTCATGCCCTGGTATACATTTATGGTGAAATGCTCTCTCAAGTACTCAAAATAGTATGTAGGATGCTAAGGATGAATTATTTATGACCTTTCATTTTGTCTGTTCCAAGAAGTACTTAGATTATCATTCCTTTGTGATTGACAGTTTCATGAAAGTACCTGGAAGGTACTTCCAACCATAATTTTTATCCCATGTTTTAACATGTACTTATATATTATTATTTATTACTGATAAAGCTTTCATTGACTTCTATGGGAGCAATGAAATTCTGCATTTTTAGTAAATCTCAGCTTCAGAGTCACATTCATGTAGATTAAAATCTTAAACTCCCAGTGACTCATTAGATGTAAAACGAAACCTTCTCAAAGGCTTTTGAGGTTTTTGGATTCATGTGCACATATGCTTATGGGGATGAGTCAAATGCTCTAACTTTTGAATATTTAGAACAGTCTCACTCTTGAACTTCAGAAAATTTTGACATTGAATTTTCATGTTATTTAAGAAAAAATTGTAAGGAGGAAAAGTACACAGAAACGAAAAGGGAGTATTAAAAGTGTCACACTGTTTGAAGTGCATGTATGTGGCTAGAATTTTGTTATGAAGCCATTTGACAAAACCACTGTGAAAATTTCTGTCAGTAACTTTCTCTTCTGTGCTCTTACAGCCACACAAATAGCACTGTCACTTCACAAAAATGTCATGCTTGATATTCACCAAATAGTATTTTACTGTTATCTATAGCTCAGGTTGGTTTATTTACTCTTCTGAAGAAGCTCGGAAAAAGTTTCTATTGGAAATGCATGAGTATGGGAAAGTTTTAGTTTTTCAAACTTGAGCCATTTTGGAGTTACTGAAATTTGAACAGTGTACTGCTATCTTAATCAGAGTAATGTGTGTTGCAGTTGTTGCTGACCTCTGCCAGACATTCACAGGTGAAACTTTCTATCAGTTTATCACTCAAAAGACAAGTCAGCCAAGGGAAGTCAGTTTCATTCTACTCATCCACAAGCATCCTCCTTGCAAATTACTGCTTCTTCCTGCTTGGGAGAGATTTTAACCTTGTCTGTAGTTTTTGAATCCTTTGTCAGTTTAAGAGGTGCATTCCCAGGTCTGTGTGCCACATGCCACTTACTTTCTTAGCCCTTTAACTGGCAAGTAAAATGCAGGCTGAATATTTCCATTTCCCCATGGAGGAACCTGTTTCCAGCACCACCCACCTTCTGAGAAATCCTCCCAGCCATCTTTGGACTGGGAATCCCACTGGGTGCCTTTGCTATGTCAGAGTAAACCCAGGCACTGCTGAACCCTGAGGGCTGTGCTGGGGAGCAGGACAGGGCTTGTCAGTGGGTTAGAACAGCTCTGGGATGGCTCCCAGGTGACTTCTTGAAGCTGTAGCTGACAAAGATTTTCCATCAGGTTCCTTTCATCTTTTTGCCTGTGAATGGCTCTACTCCTGCTGATGTTAATAGTCCTGTTTTTTCTCACAAAGTTCTGTCATCTTTCCCACTATTGCTCTTTGTCTTTCCATTTCTTCTGAAATTGCTGGGGGCTTATACTTTTTTCTAGCTTTTTTTCTCCTTTTTCCTTTTTTCTCATCCTGGAAAATTTATGCTTAGATTCTCAGCTTCTCTTCTCTTCCTCCATGTTGTAGTGCCTGCTGCTGAATAAAAAATATCCCTGTTTGTTTTCTGTCTTCATTTTCTCTCACATAGAAATCCTTTCCCTGTGTACCTGTTGCTTCTTTCCAGGATTTCATGCCCACAGAATGTTCAGAGACTGAATAGAGATCATTTAGTGACTCACATGCTGCTATGCAAGGCACAGATGACAGATGCTGGTGTAAGATGTCAGCAAAAGTGACTGAATGCTATAACTTGTTTGGTCACCTCAGGCAAGTCATCTCTCTTTGTTTCATCTCGAAAATGGCTTTAATAATATCTAATGCCTTTGTGATTTATGGATAGAAAACACTATGCACTATCCAGTTGTAAATTACTGTTGTTGCTGTCAATGTACTATTATTATTATTATTATTATTATTATTATTATTATTATTATTATTATTATTATTATTATTATTTCTTCTGCAGTTTAATTTTTCCCTTTAGCTCCTTCCAGTTAAATTAATGTTTATGTCAACATCCTGAAAGTACATGCAAGTTTACTAATAAAGAGCAGCTTGTTATTGTGAGGCTCATCTTTCACAATACAAATCTAAAGGGTTAAAGAAGGGCTACATTTGTGATATTTTGCTTTTAAGATATTTAGTTGATATTCAGGTGTCTGCTGTGGAACCTGCTTGTTGGTCAGCTAAGCTTTTATTCTGAGAATCCATTTTGTGAGTGGTTAGGAAACAACAAAACACATACTGGATATTTGGGAAAATGGTGCCAACTGGATTCTTTAATGGTGAATGGTGGGTTGTCCCTTTCTAATTCAATGAGATAGAGAGCTGTATCCTATATGAATGACCAGGATGCAGACTCCAGCTGACTAACATTTATCAAGAAAAATGTAATCCTCTTTCATGTCAGTGTCAGACATTGAACTGCACTGAAGAATTCAGGATGCTACTCATACAGGAGAGTTGATTCACTAAGAAAAGCTTTCAATATACTGAGGATTGCTGTTTTCTTTTAACAAATTTGTATGGTAAAACCACTAAAAGTAGGTTAAACACTGCTTAATGGAGTCCTTCTTCTTTTCTTTAATTTTTATTTATCCCTACTTTCCCAAACAGCACCATTTGTACTCCTGATTTCTGGCTGGATATATGGAAACAGAGGGTGAGGTTAGGGGAAAAAAAAATTCTGAACAATTAAGGTGGAATTTAGGCCTCCTAATTTCAGCATGACCACCCAGGAAGTGGGAGGTGTGGGTTATGGTCCTTGCTGCTGATTATGCATTCAGCTAAGGAGTTAGACTCACTCTTGTTCTCCTGGTTTGATGAATCTTGCATTCTTGGATGAACATCTTCAAAGAAGCTTTCAAAGTTATTTTCTGTCTGGATTTACTTTGCAGGAGCTGTGCATTTGAATGCTCTTAATCAAAGACCAAGTGGACTCTGTCTCATGTACCAGGTGAGAGGTTCAACCAGTAGGTCACTACTCAGCAGGAAGGGAGTCCCCATCACTTTTGGAAGTCTCCTAAAATGGGTATCTAAAGCACTCACACTATTGTGTTCAGCTGTTGTCAGACTCTCACATGAGTATGCCATATCTATATACAAACATCTATCCTCCACCAAGAGATGGACAGCTTTTTATAGAATTCCTTTTTGGATTTGGGTCTGAATCATGGTTTAATTTTAATTTTTAGCTATTTTTTTCCCACTCACTGGAATATGCTTAGATGTCCAGTTTATTTCTTCATGATGCACTTCTCCTGGATTTGATATCCTGAAAGAATGAGTGAGGACACTGCACATCATTCTGCCTAAATACCTCCTTTGTATTTGGTTCTTTAGTCTGAACAACTGAGAATATGTCTTTAAAGCAGTTTGTTACAAACCGCTTAAAATCTGCCTCACACATAGTTCATTAAATGCTGAGTGATGAACACATCACACATTTATTCAAAATGACCTCTCTAATTAGCAGCTGTAAAAGAGCTGTCTGATCTCCTCCATTTATCTAAATGTACTGCAGCTTGTGCCTGTGGTCTCATGTCTTGTTAGCTCTGTTTCAACCAATTTCTTCAGTCATTGGTAAATCAGCAGGAATTAAGGCAGCTCAGCATTTTGAAAGATCCTGCTGCTTTTCTGGGTGCTCAGATGTGGCACACATCCATGTTTCATCCCAAATTCTGGGATGAAAGCCCTGAGAGCCAGTGCTCTCCACACGGCATACGCCACCAGGAGTAAAGCAGAGCTCCCCAGTGCTCAGGAAGCTCCTGTTTGGATTGTTTATGGCTTTGGGCAGCTCTCCACCTGCCTGTATGAATGATAATGCAATAACACAGCCATTAACATTTACAGTACAAATGATAAATCCAATTAAAAAGGAGACAGCAAAAGCCCCTTGCCATGGCAATGTTCCACATGAAAGAGGCTTGTACAATATTTTACTTAAAAAAACTATGAGATGAAATTAGGAGACCAATGAATGTATTTTTGAGTCTCTTTTCTTTGTCTATTGACTGCCACTTCAGATCAAGATTACTAAATCTATACAGATTTAGTAATCTTGATCTGAAGTGGCAGATACTGAAACTCTTTTGTATGAATCCATTATTATTTTGTCTTTCCATGGGAGTATAATGATATGCTGCATATTTATAATCTCAGAAGCAGGCTCTAATTCAGTCACTCACACCACCTCTGTTTAGCAGTGTTTACTTTAAACCCATGGTTAAGTTCAGTTGAACACATTTGTTGAGAACTCAGCATCTGTCAGAAAGATGTTGCTGGGTCTACCTGGACTTTTGATCTGACCCAGAACGTCCATTTATTTATTCTCAAGTATATTCCTAAATCAGGAAAATGCACTGTATTTTATAAAGACCATATAGAGCCATTATTAATGTCCCACAATTCTTATGTATTAAATACCAACAAAAGAATTCAATAGCTGCTTCTCTCAGAAGAAACACTTCTATCCATTTTTTTGGTAATATCTTTTCTTTCTATAAAGTTTGCGTGAAGTCGTCTTTTACAGAAAAGAAGACAGATGAAATGAAATGCCTGCAAGTCAGGCATACAAAATTTTCTGTCTCTGGATCTCTTCCATTAATTCCTGTTTTTTCTAAATCTGTGAACAATATTCTGCTGTGAGATGCTGCATGTGTTTTGCATGTAGGTAGCAGCTGGATAACAATTACAGGAGGGCAGCTCGCCAACCAATTGGCAAGTGCCAAATTGGATTGGATATTCAAAGGAGTATAAATATTTTGGTTCAAAGTTTAAGATATTGAAGTATGTCATTTGGCACCAAAAGCTTTTTGTAAATCATTTTTCTTACTCTGCAGTCATGAATCATTCCAGCAGTGGGTATATGCATTAGTGATTCTAGCCACAAGCTGCTGAAATTTGATGTTGGCTGATGCAAAAATGTAGCTATTATAGTGATTTGACATCTAGCTCCACATCTTGAGTAGACACCACTACCCCATTTAAAACTAATTCCTCAGGAGTGACATCTCATGCACAGGGATTATGAGTCATTAAATAATCATTTGGTAACACAGTGCATCCCTTGCCTCTGGAAGTGGTGTTCAGCATGGTGCCTACTCAATTAATCAACCTTAAAATAATACTTTCCACTCTTCTAAATTACACTTCCCTTCTCGAGTTTGCAGAAAGGGCTCATTTAACTAGAACATGATTTTAAAGGTAGAAATGAGAAATGAATAACTGGGGTTCAGATTTGAACTGTGTCAAAGGGCTGACTGATTGGATGTGGTGCCAAATGTTACCTTATGGCTGATTTGAATTGCTCTGCTGGTGCAAGTCAGAAGGAAAATCATCAGATGGAGCTCCCTGATGACCTTTCCTGCAGAAGGAAACCTGTGGAGCATGGAAGTGTCTTGTGAAGAGCTTCAGCAATCCTCATTTGTTTTAGTGGCCTTTTGGGGCTCTGAGCATCAGGGAGCATTCCAGTGCAGTTGGGGTATCCCTGATCAGTGACCACTTCTGGCCTAGGCTTACTTGTCCATGAAGGAGAGCATTTAGTTACCACACTCAGTCTGCTTGTAACAAATACAGCCTAAGTACTTTAAAGCAGAGATTTAAAAACTATTTTTATAGGATACCAGGGGGGCAGCAGCTATTGGGAACAGCAGTATCAGTGAAGACAAGGGCAGATCTGGCTCTGTGTCAGCTTTTATATGGCTCAAAATAGCTCCTGCACTATTAATGACACGTATTATAGCTGATAACTCCTATTAGCCTCAGCTTTGCAGCTGAAACTCCTGCAAGTCTGGCTTCCAGCCCATGACCATTTAATTCATGTTCTATAAATGTAATTCAGTATTCAGGTCTGAGTCAAAATTTCTTCAGATTTGGGGTTTTGGCCTTGACTCAGCACTTCTGAAAATGAAAATACATGGAAATACCCTACTGAAAATATATATCGAATTAACCATATTTAATGGATTTTTGATTTGCGAAAGCATTCTTGTTTAAAATATGATTTTATAAGCACTTAAAATGAATATGCACTTGAAAGTATTTATTAGTTATCCTTCAACTGTATTCACCCTCTTGCATGAAAAAGCAGTATTTTCAGCAAAACTTTGCCACTTTATCTTACTCAAAGGCTTGACCACAGGCTGAAAGATTGTAAAACTATTTGTGTAGATGAAGTTACAGGGCATGAGCAAAGATTGTTGCTGTAACAATAAACATTGCTATTCTTCTTGTGAATGAACTGGTCTAATGGCATCTTTATACATTTCTTTTTCTTCAGTAGGGTTTGAGAACATCAAGCTACAGTAAATAAAATATTAAAATATTGCACATTTAATGGCAAATAGTCACAGAGTCATTGAATTGTTAGGGTTGGAAGGGACCTTGGGAGACCATTTAGTCCAGCCCCCAGATTCTTGGTCCATTAAAAATATTTTTAAAATTTATTCAGTTACTAGGCCTTTATGAATGATTTGTAAATTTGTGGTTAATGAATGATTTCACCTTTATGAATGATTTCATGTAATGCAGTTTTGTAAGCTTAAATTTACCAGGAAATAACAGTCATTCACATATGACTGATTGTTCATTTGCCTTTATGGTGGGATTATTTTTCCCCTTGAATTAATCTGTTTAAAAGTAGTTATCTGGTTGTCTATGCTTACTCTATAATCAAGGAAAGAGATGGAACGGTTGAGTAGTCTTCTGAGGACACTTATCTTTTTTTCCAGTGACAATAGAGAAAAACTGAAGGAGCCAACTATGTTGGCCAACTATGTTGTCCTCGTGCCATGTAATGGCATGAGGACAAGGACAGATTCTGCCAATTGAGATAGAAAAGATAAACCTCACTGTAATCATATTCCATATGATAACCCCACTGTACCAATCATATTCCATCTGCTCATTGGCAGTTTGCTCTTCCAGTGGAATAGGCCAGAACTTTGACTGCATATTTTTCATAAGATGCTTAATTTTTCCTGTACCAGTTGTACTCTATTGTCAGAGAGGAGCACCATGATCAGCTCTGGCCTCCCTTAGAGGAAGGATGTGGGACTTTACTGGGTGAATTTGTTTGAGTACTAGACTGCATCTTTTGAAAAAAGCTACCCCAACTGGAATAAAGGTGTGAATAATATGGATCTGTTATTTTTGCCTGAATGACTAGAGTCTCAGCTTTCAGCTGTAGTATCTTTCCAGATCTTTGTCTGCTGGTTGGATATCCCTTCATCATACGTTGAATGAATTCAGCTCATGTCTTAACCCTTTATTGATAAGCTTAATCAATTCAGGTCTTTGAGTCATTCATTTTATGATTTTTTTCCCAATCCCTTTATATTTCTCATGGTTCTAGCCTTATTCCTTATCGAAATGTGGATACTGTCACTGGACTGTATCCTTCCTAGTGCCGATTTTGCAGATGATAGAATTTCCCCAGTCTGTTATCCCTTTTGGTTACAACATTTTGCTGTAGCTCATATTCAACAGATTATCCAGTATGGTTTGCAAATTGATTTCAGAATTATAATTTTCTAAGACTAAGTTTGCTCTTCTGTAAGGATGACATCTGGCTTCTTGTCCTGTTTTGGCATGAAACCGTTTTAAATTGCACAGATTTTGCCTTCACCTTTTTTTTACCAGCTTCTTGTACATGATGTATTCCCTGCTTCATTTGAAATTCCTCTGGTATCTGTACACCCACAAGCTTTATCAGCAACACTTTCATACTGAGTCATCAATAAAAACATTACATGGCATGAGGACAAGGACAGATTCTGGGAAAGCCAAACCAGGACACTGCAACTTAGTAGATCCTTGGTTTACAGTCCAGATCCTACCTTTTAACTATTTCTGTAATTCCAGATGTAGGATTTATGAAATAGAAGTGTCTGTTTGAAAAACACAAGGTTCCCACTTTAAAGCTGTACCAGCTTCTCTTTGCACCCAGATAGTTGTTTCTGACACATGCCTCATGAGGCACTCCTTGTCAAAGGGACACTGAGGTATTTCAAAGAAGCTTTGAGCTGCAGTGTCTGGATGTGAGGGACAAATATCTGGCTATGTGCAGGTTACAGGTGTGAAGTTTACAGCCCTTTTTCTCGCCATTGCTTGGGATGTTGTCTGCATAATACAATTTATTGGGTATATCCAGAGGCAAATACAACATTTTTTTTTTCTCACAGACAATGCTAAGTAAATTCTGTTTTGTTATTGAATCAAAGGCTACTGTGAAATAACCCTGAGCATCTCTTGAAATTTGCTGCAGTGTCCTGGTGGCAAAGCACAATTTTGGTCTTACAGCCTCTAAAATAACCACACACACTGCTTAAAGATCCACTTGTCTTACAGACACCATATTCACATTAAAAAAATCACAAATCTCAGAGGTTTTTGGGTTTGGGTGCTGTTTGGGGCTGGATTAACTAATGTGTAAATTCCTGTAGGATAAAAATCAAACTGGATGAATGGTAGGGAGAAAAACATTCTATTCACAGAAAGACCAACATCAATTCACTTCCTTATTAGTGACATGGTAAAAGGTCAGAGGGGCACTGATGTATGTTTGCCTTGTCAGTTTTTGCTGTAATAAAGATGGATGGTCATACTGTTGTGCTGAAAAATGTATGTTATTGGAAATTGTTAAGAGGAACATTTTGTGTAAGGTGCTTCAGTTTTTTTAATTGTGAAAATACCTGTCGCTGAAAAATTATAGAAATTCTTCATTGTCCAGAAAAGTGAGACACTTTGCAGTCTCCAGTGTCTTAGATTTAATCTCTCTGTTTAAAGTTCCACACTGGTGACATTTATTTTTTTCTGTTTTAACACATGCTTCCTTTCAGCAACGCTATCTGTCCATCAGGAATCAAAGCAAATCCAGATGGCTCAGGAACAGATGCCTTATGGTTTAAGAAGCATGGGTCAGATTCATCCATACAGTGCACCAAGTTCACAGGAGTGCTCTTCTTACATCTAGAGAGTGGGAGATGCTGAATCATGATTTTTCTGTTTTGCTATTGTCAGGCTGGAAAGTTAGCATGTATGAGAGAGTGAGACAGAAGGTGCTGTAAGAGGGAAAGTTCTATATGCTCCACTCAAGGAAAATAATTAATTTCTTATATGGTAAAAAGGTACAATGTAGCAGTTGCAAAGACAGATATCTAAGAAGTATTTAAAAAATCTGCTTTGCTCTGAAATTATGAACAAGGCTCGTGGAAAAAGTCTGATAAATGATGCTGGAGACAGTGTTTCCAGGGAAGAAGAGAAAGGGAGATCTAGCAACCTCACAGCAACTTCCCTATTACATGACCAGAAATGTGTCTCTTGCAGCTACAGCAGACAGATTATTGCCTAAGTCTAAACAGAGAGCTGTTTCCAGCCAAGTAGCTGTGATACAGGACACCAGCAGCAATTGCAGGACACTACAATTACATACTCCAGTAATGAGTCAGGTCAAAATTCTGTTTCAGAGGTCTAAAAGGCATCTCACACAAATCTTCCCCAAATTTGTAAAATAAGTCTCCAAGACCACGTTCATCACTACTCTTCACTGTCTGCCTCCACTCTAGAGGGGCAGGAAAGAGCCCAAATATTATGTCCACACGTACTTCAGATGTTTTCACATCCAGTTGTGTGGGGTAACTAAAAACCAAGACATGGTTGGTTCAAGTAGTAAGACTATTAGACATGACATATGTGCATTGTGCCAGTAAAGTGTCTTGTTTTGGAATACACATAAGGACAGAGACCACACAGTATTTTTATCAGTAAATCCCCGCTACAATACAGTCAGGAGTGTTATCCCTATAATTTAGGTGAACAAAGAAACAGGGAAGTACACGTACGCCCATCTAGTCTTTGAAGGTCATGCAATACAGCAGTATGTGGAAAAGAAACAGCTCTCTTAATTCTTACTTCACTGCTTTGTTTGCAGGCTCTAAAAGGGAATGAAGTTTTTTAATCCTCATAGCTTTTGCTATGAGGAAAGGGATAGTTTTGGGAAGGGAGCTTAATGGGTAGGAAGATTTGAGGTAATCCTACTAATCTAAACTTAGTGAATATTTGTTTTCTCTCCTTTCAAAGATTTTCTGCTCCATACGTTTTGGATTCTTCATGGCACTCCAGGTGTGGCCTCACCTGTGGTGAGTAGAGAGGAAGAGTCACATCTTTCCTGGATTGCCAAGACAACATCCCTTAATTTTGCCCAATGATGCCCAGGGCACCATTAGCCTTTATTGCAACAAGGCTCATTGCTCATGTTCTTCTTGGTCTCTACCAGGATGTTCCAGGTCCTTTTCTGCTAAGCTGCTTTGCAGGTGGGCCATGCCCAGCATAAGGGTTGCTCCTGCCCAGGGGCAGGAATTTGCTCTTCCCCTGGTTGAACTTCCTGAGGTTCCTGTCAGCCCATTTCTCTTGGAGGTTGAGGTTCCCCTGCATGGCAGCACAACCCTCTGCTGGATCAGCCACCCCTCTGAGTTTTAGGAAATCAGCTGACTTGCTGAGTGCCCTCATTCCCCACGCTCCTTCACCATCCAGATCCTTAATGAAGGTGGTAAGTAGGATTGCATTCATTATTGTCCCTTGGGATGTAACTAGCATTGCTCAATACAGGCCATCATCTGTAGACTTCATGCCACTCTGTCCTGTGTTTATGTCTGTATTGCTTTTCATAGTTGCCTATAAACTTCACACTGACAAGAAAGACTAAAGAAGGGAAAAGGCATGAGAGAAAAAAAAAAAGCATCTGCCATATAGAAATTGAACATGATAATTTTATTCTCTATTGCATTGTGTTTATTATATGCTGGACATTGCTCAATATTTCCATTTGGTCCTTGCCTTATCTCTCCCTTTCTTGACCTGGTCTTGAAAAAGGGAGGAGGAATTCCTTCCTATCTGGAGGAATGCTACCTCCGGGATCCTTGGAGATCGGCACAGGCAGGCAAAAATCAGGAGAAGCTTTAACATACTATATTTTAGAGTAAGGGCCAGTCTAGCCCAGCCCAGTACTAAAGATATAACTGGGATAACTTAGTTCCTAAGGGTCTCATCTGAGCTTGAGGACCAAGACCCTGATGTTAGTTCTTACACACAGCATTGCCTTTCTACAGCCTTTTATTTGGCTGAACTTTGGAAAACCATCCTGTCTGGTAGTAAATGCAGGCAATAATATTAAGCCACTAATGGCTTGGTTTCAGAAATCTTGATCCTACTGTATATGTAATCAACACAACTGTGACTACCTGCTATCATCCTAAGTGTGCCTTTTTCTCCTAAATACATAACTAGAACAAATATTCATCTCCTGCAGAAATGCTTAATGCTGACATGACATGGATTGATGGGAACAGAGCCAGTAGAGCAACATGAGAAATGTGTTCTGCCCAGCTCTAGCTAATATTCTCAATCTCCAAGATTTCTGAATGTCATCCCAAGCATAATTTAGACCACTGAGAGGGTTACATATCCCTGTATTTTTCTCCCTGCCTCCCTGCTAGTCATCTTCAGCAAGCAAAATCAAATCTTTCCATGTAAGAGTTGTAACATATTACATCCACTTTCAATAATTTACTATAAAAGATGTGTAGCAATGGAAAATAAAAAGTCCAGTGATGGCATCATCCAAAACCTGTCCAAAACTTATAGTACAAACTGATTTTAAAATATTCCCTTTGTCTTTGAAGAACTTTAAACCTTTCTTAATGAAAGAGAAATTATCTCTTCTAATGGATTAATCTGACATTTTGGATGCACAAACCATGGAGTTTTCCTTATAAATTGAATTGAAATTTTCCTTGTATGATAAGTTTACATTGAAAGAGTAAGTATGGTGCAGTTACCCAAACCAGCTCTAAACAAATTATCCTGGGTACCAGCTGCTGTGTAACTTTGTTAGCCAAGAAGTCCATCAAGGCTAATGAGTTCTGCTGAGAGGCAGCCAGCATTAACTTACCTAAAGTGTCCTGTTGCCATGGCAATCTCTTGCTCCTAATCTGATAATTTGACTATTGTAGTGATTTTCAGCAGCTAAATATCTGCAGTATCTGTATAACTGTAATATATTTTGAATATTGTTTGCATGTAGGCATTTAGGATTTAGAATTAAATAATTCAGAATAAAATTTAACTCTAGTCTGTGTATTTACACTTATAGGGTGTAATGAACAGAATCTATTTGATATTAACAGGTCTTTATCTCAGTGGAACTAATTGTACTTCATGTGAAGGGAAGTATGGAACCTGAACTTATGAGACTATTGAAGATAATGTGGAATTGTCTGGCAAACTCACAGTTTCCATAAATACACTTCCTAATATATTTCCTAATGAGGGGCTATACATTTTTTTGGTAGGGGAAGGGTGAGGTAAAGCCTTTCTCATTCTGAGATTCAGTCTGGCATGGAATTGAGACTAGTATGCCATACATAAATTACAAAAAGATGCATGCTTTAAATGTGCTGTATACACCTTGGGGACAAGGTAAAAATCCAGGTTTTCCACTGGGTGTTCATACCATACTTATGATACCTGGTGGTATAAGTGTGCTGCAGACCTTCCAGGCTATTCTTTAGGCTTCTCTGTGGTTTGGTGTACCGTATCTATCCCAGCTTTTTATCCCAATTGAATTGCAAAAGCTACATCTGCACCAAAGCAGAAATGTCTTTTTAGAGCTTTGACTAAAAGTAAAATCCAGGTGGTCATATAACCTTGAAGGTCCCGAATGAAAATAATTTAGAAAAATCTTAATGGAGTCTCACACACACAGAAATAACATTTTTAAAAAGAAGAGCCTTTTAACTACTTATGTTCTACAATAATTTTCTTGGTATTTGATTTCTCTGACTTTAAAGCTATTGGCAAATGTTTTGTGGATCAGCAGGAAGGAAGCATGTGTATGGAGAATGATTTGTCCTGGGCCTGCCCTCTTCTTTAGATTCTTATTGCGTATATGGATCTAACCTACAAATTCTCATAGAAAATGGCATTGAAAATAGAAGTGATTAAACAAAGGACATTTTTGTAATATTCTTCTCTCTTACAGACAATCATTAGAAATTTTAAGAACCCACCTTCCTATAACAGAATCTATATTCTTCTCTGTAACAGGAAAGGAAGAATTAGGCCATGAGAAATATGAAGTTATTTTTGATTAGGTGCACTGAGATATTACAGTGACAGTGGTCCATCAGGAGCCCCACTAGATATATCTGCAGAATTAAAGACTGACAGACTTCTCTTCCAGATTAGTAAACCTCCACATTTGCTAAATATCTGGCCTTATGACAAAATCTAAATCTGTATGGGTGTTACATGCAGAAACATAAAACTCCATGACTTCTCTGCCTCAAAACAAAAAAATTCACTTATACCTAAAGGCAAGACCCCACTGGCATGCGTTTGAAATTGAGGGCTGAAAATCACCAGTCTTTTGGAAAATGCAATTATGTGCATCGAAAGTGTGTGTGGGTGTAAGAGCTTGAGAGACGGAGCCACATGGCATGGCTATTTGCAAGTCCCCCAAGCTTTTTCCATTTGAATTCCTTTACTTCCCAGAAACTATTCTCCAGAATAAGTGGCACCTCCTCTTGGCATTTCCAATTTGTCACATTAAAAACATAACCAAAATTAACATTTTTTGCCCAATATTCAAAGGATGAGAGTTACATTAGCTTTTTATCCAGGACAGTGTGCTGAATAAAAGCTTTTTGCACTATAGTTTTTTAACTTTATCATCACATTAAACTCCAGTGAAATAATAGAATTCTCTTTCTGAACTCAAGCAATTTATCTATTATGAAGTATTGAGAGTAGATTAATAATTTTTGGGAAAGGGACGATAATAACCAATTATTCAGCTTTGTGAACTCTCAAATAGCACAAGCTGCAGAGCACACCCATGCAGTCCTTTGTCAGCTTAACAAAGTTAAGCTAAAGCATACTTTTCAAAAAGGTGTATTCTAATAGGTTGAAGATTTTGAGTGTGAAAAATGCCATACAACCCTTTATAATGTCTTCCATTGACAGATTATGGTCTCCTTTCTCTGTTAAAAATTGCTGCAGTGGAATTCCTATTGTGCACATTGTTGTTCCCTGGAAAAAGAATACCTTATTAAAAAAATCAGGAAAAATCAAGCTATTTCTCACTTTTGCCTGAGCAGTTCTTCAAATTCTGCACAATTTTATGACTACTCACTCATAGTGATGACCACATCATAAATATCCAGGGATTGTTTCCAAGGTGCATCCAGCATTTGTACATAGAACATCAGCACAGGCCAAGCTGGCTCTGCTGAGTGAATGGAGCTAACAGGAGCAGCACTAGCAATGGCACAAGCTGTGTCCAGACTTTCCCATCACTGGGAACACACATCCTGGGGCTCTGTGCCATCCCTCTGCTGGATGCCAGCCCAGACACAAGCCTGTGCCACTTTATTCACCTCTGTTGCAGCACAGGCTGCTTGTGTGATGGCAAAGGGGTGTGGGGCCAGGAGAAAAGTCAGTGGTGAGACAGAGGTTCAGAGCACACACAGTGAAGAGCCCTCTTACCGTGGGAGCTTTGCTGGCTGCCTGTACCAGTGTAGCTGAAATAACCAGCACCGCTGACTGGGGGCAGAGCTGGGACGTGACCAGTTTCTTCTCTCCTGTTCCTCTCATCTGCTTGCCTCTGCTTTCTTAGCGTTATTCTGGTGGGGGAAGATCATGGAGTGGTGAATGGGCTCCCTCTTACTGGGCTGTCTGGACTGCTCAAGTGGGCAGTGGGATGCCATGCTGCCCATAAGGCTGGGCTTTGAGCCATGTTAAATATCATGAAAATTGTAGGAGCTCTTGCTCTTGTGTTTAAACTGATTTTTGGCCTACTCTGATGCCTACTATGAAACATACCTGCCTAACTCTGAACATGCTGCATGCCACAATCACACTTTATTTTTTCTTTCGTGGCAAAATGAGTTAGTGTCATGATTTGAAGAAGAAAGGTCTGTGCCATTTGCACAGGTAGATTTTTATTTCTACATTGAATTGAAGGAAAATTAGGTTCAGTGTGTTAGTTATATTAACTGCTGTGAATGTTAGGAATGTTTGATGGGAATTTGATAATTAAAAGGATTTCAAGGGCCTGATAACAAAACTTCAGCTTCATAATGGAGCCACTTGAGCAGAGTGCTCGCAAATATATGATAAAGTTGAGAGATTAGAACATGGTAGAAATTACTGTACATTAAAACAAAGTAGTCAATAAAAATGCAAACACTCTGAAGTGTTTTAATAGGACTACACTAAATCACCCTCAAACAGCATTCAGTAACACACAGCACAGGAATTCAGGGCTGCTTATCCAAACTCTCCTGTTCCTCACCTGTTCTGTAAGAAGGCTTAATGTTTGCTGAAAGATTCAGATTTGTCACTCTCTAACTCCTTCTATACATTCTTTTCAATTACTATGAAGGAGCCTTGTATATTTAGGCCTTATTGACATGAAGCTTGACCTGAAGTTATTTGGAATCTTCTGCAAACTGTGGAGCTGGATGCATGTTTAAACCCATGGAGGTCATTAAGATTAAAATGCTGAATGGGAGCTACAGAGCTAAATCACTGGGCATTCAGCTAAATGTACATCACCTTCTTGTCAAGGAGTTAAATATGTATTGCATAGATAACCATGGAATTCTTATTTTGGGTGGGAATTTAAACAAAATATTTTGCATTTTGAACAGTTGCCAAACTCTTCTTCAGCTCAAAACAGAGTAAGCTTTTTGGCTTTGCCTGTAGATTCTTTGATGGCAGGGTTTTGTTGGTTTTTTTTTGTTTTTGTTTTTGTTTTTGTTTTTTTTTTTTTTTTGCTGCAGCCAAAAATCTAATCAATTTATGGTCTTCAACAGCAAGAGTCTATGAATAAAAGTTTCTCCTAATTTCTCTAGTAACGCTGCTAGGTGACAAAATGTACATGTACAAATATTTCCTATTCATTTCTGCTGCACACAGAAGCATTAATTGTCTAATAATGCAGCACAAATATGGACAGCAGTTTTGTCAGAAACATTCTCACCATTTTTTTCTTTCTTTATTTGCTGGGGGCTCTTGTTAGCACCTGGAGGTGAGTTGCTCCAACATATCGAGCACCAGCAGTCGTGCTGAGCAGAGAGATGAGTCAGTCCAGCCCTGAAAGGTTCCTGCAGGGTGACCATACCTGCTCACAGCCACCACTTCTGCTAAGAGCAGAAAATGAGCTACAAAATGCACAGGACAGGTTTTCGTGCCAGCCTGTGTAGGGTTTTGGCACCTGTCTCAGCCTTTAGGGCAGTATTTTTCAAACTAATAGCTAAAAAGTAATCTACAAAGGACTGAAGCAGCTTAAATGCTTCACCCCCACTCTCATTCCCATGCTTTCCAGAAGGAGGCAAACGCTAAGTTGGAAAAACCAGAAGTAACCAACATACCTTCAGTGTTTTGGCTGTTAAATGATCAACAGTGTTGCTGTAAAAGATGAACACTGGGGTTTTTCCAGACTTCTTTTCCTTTAGAAGTAACAAATGGTCTTTGGAATTTAAAGAAGTTTAAAGATTAAATCATATCCTCTGTGAAGCGTATCTCTAGAGCAAGAATTTGTCAACCTGTTTTGACTAAATGTTTTTGAAATATCTCAAAAGTAAAATCCACTGCCCCTCAGCAGTTTCTGATGGCCCCTGGTGCACTGATCACATTACTGTATTTCAGGTGAAGCTACAGCCCATTCAGTCTGATGTTGCAGGGTCAGTCATACCCTCTGAAGACTTACCACAGCTCCTCTTTTGCTGATGTAGCTTTTCAACATCATATTTGTCATAATCAATGAAACACTAATTTTTATCTCCATCAGCTTTCCCAAGCAGCCAAAATCTCCCTGCTTCCATTTTGAGTGGTTCTTCAGGTTGCTCATAATTCAAGTATTTGTACTTTCAGCACTTACAGCATTCAGAGCTTCTGTTGCAATGGGAATGAGTCATGTATCTCAAAATCTCTTTTCTGGGACTGTAGCCAAACAAGATCTTTATTTTTCTTCTTGCCTTCTTTTCTTTCTTTTTTTTTTTTTTTTTCCCTGTGCCTCTGTGAAAAAGACATGTCACTATCTGAAAGGGAAATACCTTAAGCTTGAAACTTTGCCCTCAGGTGAAGCTGTTTCACTGTTAAAAAGTCTTGTGTTTTTAAATGTTTAAATAATAGATTAACTGATGGCCTGCATGTTTCTTAGAAACAGAATGAAAAATTTGGGTGATTTAAGGTGATACTGGAAGATACAGAGGCTGAAATGCCTCTCAAATACAGAGGAGACGACAGAGAAGCAGGGGCAGGTAAGGACAGTGCTTCATCATAACAGAGCAGAGCACTTCACTTGCATGCTGTTGAAAGACACTGACTGAAAAAAAGAGGAAATTCCAATTTTGTTTTGGAATAGTATGTCTGAAACCCAGAATTATTCTTTATCTCATATTGCGAACAAATATAATGGTTAATCCCCTGCAGCCATGATAATAAAGGCTCTGAAAAATATCAGTTACTCAGAAGAGACAATCTGAGGAAGTGAAAGGCAGAAGATTAATCAGGATTGCTATGCAAAAAAAATTTCACACTTAATACAAGTGAAACTTGTGAACTTTTCAATACAAGTTCTTATGTCTGTCATCATGTTATAATGGGAAGCCATGTGAAAGGGGAATTTTCAGGTTTGCAAATAACAAGTAGGTCTTCCCCCCATTGTTTAATAATAAAGGTGAGGTTTTTTTTCTACTTGTTTCTCTGTTTATGTTGTGTAGCTAATGGTGCATTTGAAAGGAAGATGATGAGCCAAGCTTTCAACCCTGTAAGAACATGTTTATTTGTTAATAGCATTCAGACTTTATTTGACAGTACATAGAGAAAGGTACAGATAGAAATCATGCTGGGCAAATTAATGTATTTCCATTATGAACTGAGGAGATCTAGGCTGGAAACATATCTTATTTCTGGAGGGTCCAGACTTTTTGAAGGCAATCAGAACTCTATCTGAACTCCAACACAAGAAAGCTTGAAGTATTAGCTGAGAGGGACGTTTACTAACATTGACATATAGATGTGAATTTTTTCTTCAGTTCTCACACTACAGTTAAAATTTGGAAAGGATCTATTTTAGGTTATTCTTGACAACATGATGTTATTAAAAACATGAATCTCTGAGAAAATTTTGGAAGAATTATCCATTATACTTGGTAATTTGCCAGATAAGGAGCTGTGTGTTTCAGTATTTGAATTAAGTTCAACTTGTGTTGAACTTAAAACACTTAAAAAATATTAACACTTCCAATTGTTAATATATCCCATACTTACAAAAGATAGACTGCAAGTAAAAATAAAATTGGCATGATAAAGCAATTTTGTAATTATGGAAAACTGCTACAGATACTGTTTTATTGAAATTTGTCACTTCACTGTGAGGCTTCTCTTCTATTAAGCTTTGTCCATCCATGCTGTAGTTTCAAATAATCTCTAGCAATGATAGATCTCAGCTGAGGAAGGATTGAGATCCAGAAGTTCTCTGCAGCAATGCGGTGTGGTGATAAACAGTTGTAACAAATGTGAAAGAGCTGCTCAGGAAAGCAGCACTTTGCAGATAATGGTTTTAATTCAGACACATGCAGCTAATAGTAAATGGGCATCAGTTTCAGACTGCCAATGAGTCAGGCTGAGAGATTCAGCTTGAGCATGGGTCATAGTCCTGCTGCATGGCAGAGGTACATGAACCAGAAAAATGCCAGTGGCTTAAAGGCAAAATTCAAACTAGTCCAGTATCTAAGGAGATGGGATCTAATTGCATACAGAGAGATGTCAGCTAGGGAAACAATTAGTTGACTGTTGTTAGCTCCACTCCTTTTCCAAAGCTGAGGTGTCTCCTTCGGAAATGTGGGGCAAATGTCAACAAAAAAACCCATCACCATAATATCCCAGCCTAGCAACACAGTGTATTTTCCCCAAGTTTGTTTCACAGAAATGGCTGAAGTAGCTTCCCTGGGAAGTAAATAAAAAACTGATGAAGTGTAATTTGAATTTTATTGTCTACCTTGAAAGGAAAATGGAACAACATGTGATGGGTATGCATTTTTTACTCTAATCATACTGGAAGATGCTTTGCTCTGATGTTGATATGAGTAGGGAAAAAGCGTGATTTTTTTTTCTTTTAGTCGAAAGTATGCCTATTTTTGCCTCTTTTTCCTTTAAGTTCTGGTTGCCAGCTCCAAAAATTCAAGCAAGGAATCAGAATGGGGCTCAGTCCATCCTCACAAGTACAAGGTTGTGCTATTCATGTTGTCTCCTTGTTACACAGGGGCAAGTCTTGCTCTCAATTATGAGAAAAGAGTTCCACTGAAAATGTAATGTCAAACTACTATGAGTAATCAGATTAATCGGTGCTGGAGGCACTCAGTGGCAAGTCAAAGGAAAGGAAGCAGTTTACATGGAGAGGCTTTTCATGAAAGCGCACGCGTTCCTTTTTATCTGCATGTTTATGCATGGAGTCATGTATTTGTAATGCCATGCCAGATGTAGGAAAAATTATCCATTCTGGTAGCTGTAACTAACCCAGAGCAAGAAGGATGGAAGTGGAAGAATGGAAGAAAGAATGTCTTCTGCTTCCCAGACAAAGTTGCCCTTAAAGCAGGTAACTGATGTGCCACACATATATCTTAACCAGCAATGACTTACTCCTTCATCCTCTCTTGACTTGAGAAAACATATAATTAGATCAATTCTTAATATATTACACCTGATTATATTGTTGCTTTCTCATGTTGGACTCTCCCAGAACAGCACCACCAGCTATAGATCTTGAAGGAAATCAACCTCAGGAAACTTCCAAAAATATGAATTGCTCAGGTTCCTACTGAAATCACTCTCTGAATAAATGAAGTGTTCATATGTTGGGAAAAGCAATTTTGGTAAAACTGATGTTGTAAAGGTGTGTGACTTCAAGCTAACTGAATGAAAAAGTTTATGTGAAAATACAGGCCTAGGATAGACTCGAGTGTTTTGACAGACTTCAATTTAACTCTAAAGTTAGCAAGCACCTCTGTGTTGTACTTTACTGAAAGGATAAACCTATGATCTTCTGCTCAGGTTGTACCAAATTGTTCACCTCAATTTGAAAAGATAAAAATGTAACATTTGTTTTTATACCACATGTGGAACGTGGTTTAAGGCGCTGATGAATGCAAGGTTACCATTCTCGAAAAATCCACAATCACTTAAAACTTTCAGTGTTGTGTGTTCAAAAGACATATAATAGCTGTTATTTGAGAAAATGCTAGAATTTCAGGCACAGATTTCCTAAATTCATGTTATCCTGAAAGTACTGACAGGGAGAATTCATATACTGAGTTGGTAGGTAATAATAACCAGAAAGAGAGCTCCTCCCAGGTGGAGTAGGCTCAAATTACATCACTGGAAATGAGGGGAAGGATATGGGTCTTGCATTTAAACTCAGCAAACTATCTCATAAAATGTGAGCACCCAAGATACAGAAACTGACTCCCTCTGACAACACAATTTACAATATGAATGGAATTCATAACAACATTTGCAGTTTTACTGCATTCAAATATACCTGCTGTCCTGAAACACTGAGTATTGCTGTGAATTTATCATCTGATTGCAGAGGTTCATCTCTAACTCATACAAAACTGAGAACTAAATGTTTTAAATAATTCAAATCCTTCAAACAATCTTCTCTTTCATATTTTATCTTTGCATTCCCACAGAAGACTGACAGATTTTTATTACTGTGGAGTGTGCAAGAAAAAAAGTGTGTGTGTGTGTGTGTGTGTGTGTGTGTGTGCACATATGCAGTAGTATATGAAAACTTGTAGTGGTATCAGGAGAATAGAGCCCCAAAACTGATTGAGCCTAAATTGAGCCTAAACTCTGTCCTCCAAAAGTACTGAATTGTTGGTTCTGAAAGACTCCTGAGAAGATGAGCCACCACCCCAGAGCTGTGCCTCATTTGAATGTTTCTCTTGAGGTTTCATCTACATTTAGGGTGGGAGATGGGGATGAAGAGGGGAGACTGGCAACCACTCAAAACAGCTGTCTGATTGATGGGATGTTAATGCCTTTCAGGCTATGGCAAGTATGGAACAATTTGATTTCAAAAGTAGAATATTCTGATGAAATAGATAATTACCCTGCCCCACACAGAGCTTTCAAAATGGTTCTGAAAATAAGCACCAAATACTTTTAGTTAGCTAGTGAGCCATCAGTTTTCAATCTTACTTTAGGACTTTTCCTATCATGTCTGTCTGTTGACTGGACTAAGCGATGACTAACTCAGGAGTAACTCACTGATTTTGATACCTGTCTGTTTTAATCCTCACTTAGGGCTCAGATGGATGGTTTAGTTCAGCATAACAGACTGCCCTGCTTCATGAATGCCCTGTTTACACTTTTGCTCAACAGGAATCAAAAATGCCACAAAATCAATTTCACCATCTTTTGTCACCACATTTCTCTCTGCCAGGTTCTTTTAAAATCTGAATGTAAATCAACAGTCCAAGAGCTAGATCCCATACAGTATTAAGCCAATGCATGCTAGTAGAGATTTTTTTTTTAGTGTTCAGCTCACAAGGTAGTGTCCAGAGACTGAAATTTTTGTTCTCTCTGCAGTTCATGAGGGAAGTCAACTACTGCTACTGAACTTCTGAAAAGCAGCTGTGTTGAAGATGGAACAGTCTGTGCTAGACTGGCACTTCTGTTTCCTTGTAATAGTTAGTCATTCAGATACTTACCAAACAAAAGCATCTTGGATGCTTTACCTCTTTCTCATTACCATAGAAAGTCATAATACAATGCCAGCTTCTTACAAGATGAATTGGATGGCCAGATTGATAGTGCATTAGCAAAATAAAAAATCAAACCCATCACATGCAGAGAACAGATGTAATTTCTAGGTAAAATGTTCAAAATGTTCAAAATGTATGTAGGAAGCTGGGACTTAACCTTTGAGCTTCTGTCTAGGGGAAACAACAGAAAAATAATCTCTTGTACCTTTATCAGACCTCCCTTACCACCTCAAGTGAAGACCTCCTTTAACAGAGTGGGTGCACATGCAGGACTCCAGTTCTATGTGAAAATTCCTGATCTACGGCAAGCATTCAGATGCATAAAGTGACTGTTCAAACTTAAACAAAATCACAGAGCACATATGACTAAAAGGACAAACAAACCATAGCTCATTTTTCTCTGCTGAGACAATGCTATTAGCTGAATTAATCTTGAATTGTTGTAATATGAAGTGAGGAACAAACAAGTACAGACCATCCCAATGTATGTAAGGAAGTAAACTGTAAAGTACAACCAAGCAAAATCTACTCCTGGTATGGTCAAATTTCTTCTTTGATAATAGGTTCCTAACCTTCTATTGAGCAAACCCAGAAAAATATGTCTATAATTTACCATAAACTTAATGCAAGTTCTGGAAACACCCTTGTGTCAGTGTGCTTGGGTAAATGCTGACTACTCACAACCCTATGCACATTCTTTAATGCATGAGAAACAAAGGAACACAGAAAAACATTTTATGCTCACTTACTCATGGAAATGAGGGAGATTCTGTTTTCCTTTTTTAATCAATATATAAAAGAAAGCAGACACCTTATCACCTCTGATTCTGTAGAGAACAATAAATGGAAAAAGATTTCAAGTAAACAGACATCAGTTGTTGGTGTGAGTCATCCTGATGAATAATGGTGATAATGAGAATGGTATATTGTGTATCTAACATGAAATCTCTATTTCTGAAATAGTTTGTTATTGTGATTTATAAATTTTTTATCTTCTCTTTATTTATGTGAGGCATACAATGGCATACAATCACAAAATCCTTTGTGTATCTGTTATAGAAAAGGTGTACAAAAGACAAAAATTTAGATAAAATGCAGTACTTAAAAATAATCCTGATACAGAACCACCTTAAGCAGTTGCAGACTTACCCCAGTTTTTATGGGCTTGGAACACATGCAGTATAGAGTTCTATTAAAAAATGCTTTTTTTCCCATTTAAAAATTGAATGGAAAAAACATTTTGCAAAATGTCTTTGTGCTGGAGTAGTAAATAAGAGGATTTCCTAACTGATAAAATAGGTTTCTTTCTCTTCTGAAAACCCTATTTTTGCTATGAAAATGAATATTTTCATAGCAAAAATAGGGTTTTCAGAAGAGAAAGAAACTGACAAAAATAGTAGTGGAAGACAATATCAGAAATTAATTCTGCTACCTATCATGTAGTTCAGTCTACTCTAGACTGTTCTGGTACAGGCAGTTTAGACAAAGACAGGACTGTAGATGCCAAATGCAAATATGCACTGCATTCTTTTCTCTTCCCCTTCCTCTTTCTCTTCCTCCTCATGTGCCAAGTTGGTAATATCTCTCCAGACCTGTTCAGGAGTAAAAGGAAAACATAACTGCTGTTAAAAACTAAATTGGTTCAAATATCACTGGTTATTTAGTTATGTCTTTCGGCTTAAGTGGTCACCAGTCAAATAAGTTTCTTTTTTCTTTCTCAAGGCAAGATTACAGTCTCCAAAAGAATTCATGGGGGGCATTAAAATCTTTCTGGCTTGAGAGATTATCATCTCAGAAGAGATTGTGACTAGTCAATAATAAAAAAGGTTGGACATAGAGAGGTGATTTATTTTATCTGTTATTTACAGGAGAAAAAGGAAGAAGTTAAAGTTGTTTAGGGAAGGGTTTATCTTTTTTTTTAACTAAGGATTGTTATAGTAAAATTCTTGCAGCATAAAATAGAAAACATCAGTTGTCACAATAGTAAATTTATACACAAGAGAAACAGGGAAAAAAGAAATTGGTTAATAACCGTATCCCTTTGAAATTCTCCTGACCCTAAGATAATGATGTGTAAAATAATTTGTTGCTGTAGTAAATGTCAGTTTGGTACTGGTAAGCATTTAATCAGCTTTCTGCTTGGTACATTTAATATGACTTCAGTGTTTTACTTGAAAAAGTAACACATCACCTGATGAAGTGACTGATGATGAATTCAGGAGAGCACAAGTGCCAGTCACAAAGAATCAGGTCTGTTTAGTGCCCACATTACCTCAGCTCCTATGAATAATTCTCTGTCTTGCAGAAGGTGTTAGGTAAAGCCATTAACTATCCTCAGCAGCTATGGATAACTTCCAGCAAACCACAGAAACCCAGAAACACAGGTAGTATACTTTGATATGTCCAGTCTAATGTAGAACTTTCTCATATTTTCTAGTCTTAATCATTTATGGAAACAAAATAAGTTGTCTCTCAATTCTAAATTGGAAATATGTGTCTTACTGTCTCACTTTCTGTTTCCTAATTTCAGATTGGATAATTCACCAGTCATGCCTGGACATCTCTCTCCAGATCATCAGAGGACATGGAACATGCTGGAAGAAGAGTGGCTCTCTCCATGGTCAAAGGGGCACAAGCTCAAACAGACCCAATATGTGCTTCCCTGTTTTAGAGGTGGATTAGGCAGGACAGTGATGATGTGACCCAAGGTCACAGTAGAAAGTGGTGCTGGAGTCAGCAGCACAGTGAAATTTCCTGGCTGTCATCTCTGTGCTGTCCTCTCACATCACCAATTGCTCAGGTCATCCAGACCTGCAACCTGGCAGTGTCCCTTGCACTAAATAAATAAGATAAAAGCAAAACTGTGGCAGTGGCAAAGCCAAAGACTCCAAAGTGATGAAATGCCACAACTAAGGTGGCCTTTGCCAGCAGAATTAGATATCTTATGTGCACATAGGTGTGCTACCCACCCATCTATCCACAAATCTATACACACATATGTATGCTTATATCTATGCTGTAGTTCTGTCTTCAATTACAATGTAACATACAATTTTTGACAGAATTCCCTAATTATAGAATTATTACAAATCCATATGGTGGAGACAGAAAGCTACTCATCCCTGTGGCCTCATGTCTACTTTGCAGGGGTCACTCCAGTGCTAGAAGGTTATCTACTGCTACCTTGATTCAAAGACACTTAATTACTCTTAACAGGGTGTAAAGGAGATGGCTGAATTCAGTTATTTTCTTTTTTTAAAGACATCAATCTCTAACTGCATTGTTGTAGATACAGCTGGGGAGTTTGAGAAATGTACTAGTGAAATTGATTACTCAGACATGTGTGATTATGATTCATCTGGGAGCTTGGAAAAGAAAGATGCGCAAATTCTTCCTCAGCCCCATCAATTCTTCCTTTATTGCTTTATTTGAAACAAAGCTTGGACAACACAAAAAACAATTTTATGTTATGATAGCCATAGGAAGAATGAAAGATTTTTTTATACCTACCCATGGCAGAACTACAGGCTAAAGATCAGTTTGAAACAATGGTTTTCCTCACTTCATTTTCTAACCATTTCAAAGGCGTTACATTCTCATTTCTTTCAGGCAATCATAGATTTTGGGGCTGGAAAATTTGTTCTCCTACTAAAGCAACAGGCCAGATACTCTTGAAATCTTTTCTCTGGCAGCATCTAATTATCAAGTACTCCAAGGAAAGTTAAAAAGGAGATTGTGCAATTGATAATTCACCCTTGAGGGTTTCAGATTTTTCTCTGGCTTGTGGGATGGCACATCAAGGCAGCAATACTGCCAAAGCAGTAGTGTTTTGTTTCCTCCTTAGAAGGAGTTCTGGATGTTTCCATGATGAATAAACACATCAATTTCTCTTTGAAATACTATACTAATACTCTTAAAACATTCTAAATGCCTTCTTAGGTGTTGTCATAGCTGACAAATGAAAAGTATCCCTGGGCTATCCAGCCTTGTAAATAGTTTTCTCCACCCCTTCTCCCCAGGCCTTAGGTCTTTTCTGACTCAGACTCCAGCTGCGTGCATTCCCTCCTGCTGGCATGACCTGGACATGACTACATGAAGTTCTTGTTCCTAGTTTGTAGTTTTTACCTGTTAACTGTGGGGTCCTCTGCATGCCTGACAGCAGGTCCCATTCCAAAGTGTCAGTGCCTCTAGGGAGGGGTAGTGAATAATGCAATGAGTAGGCAGTCTGCTTAAAGTTGTTTGGGGCTTTTTTGGGGTTTTTTTTTGGTGTTTTTTTTTGTTTGTTTGTTTGTTTCAGGACAAAATCACTGCTGGTAAAAAATACCTGTTTAATACCAAAATATGTCACTCCCCTTTTTAAGGTGCCTGTCCACCCTCTGCATGGGACTTTGGAAAGACCAGCATCCTCTGTGTGTTCCCACAGGGCCTCCCTCTACCAGCTTGTCTCCTTGCTGCAGCCTTTGATCTGTCCTGGACATTCCTAAGACATTCAGCACCATTTAATGGGGATTAAGATGTTTTTAATTGTTTATAATCGCTTTGACCTTCTGCCTCAGCTGAGATCTTGGAATTGTGCCATTGCACTTCAAGCAGGAGTGGTGGCTTAGGGCAAAGCAGTTTGTAGAAAGAAGTAATTTTTTTATTGGCCCAACTACTGTGGATGAAGAAAATAGTTATCTTGCAGGATTACAAATCCTTGTGCAGGTCTGAAATGAAAACTGCAACCTTTAAGAATAAAGGCATATAGAGAGCAATTACTCCAAACTTAATTTATTTATGTTAACAAGTTAGATTACCAGAAATTAAAGGCAGCTGGTGGCTGTGAAATGGAGACAGTGTCTTAGCAGAGGGAAGGGTGATAAATTGTTAGCTCAAAAATTTTCATCTATTTCATGAGGTTGTTTCAGGAGCAGAGTAGCCTTATAGAGGTCATGACCATCAGTAAACATTTGGCTAAGAATCACCATGTCAACTACACTGTAGGACTTATGCCTCAGAATGCTAGAAAAATCTGGAAAATGATTTCCATTATCTAACCACACCAAAATTATAAAGTAAAACAAGAAGCAGACTAAAATGAAGTGCTTCTGAATTTTCCCTAGCCATTTTGCAAGACTCCAAAATGTTATAAAAGTAGTGATGACAGGTACTGATCACAAGAACCAGCACAACAGCAGCTGCCCCAGTCTCTACCTGGTAAAGAAACATTCAAACATCTTCAGTCAATGAAAAATCTACTAACCAAAGGTGAACTGTCTGCTCTGAAAGCCAAAATGTCTCCTTAGAGGAACAATAAAATGCTGATTTATGGGGAATTAGAATTACTTTGTTGACTTTTTCCTCATGCTTTTGTAACAAGACAGAAATTAAGTCTAGTACCCATCCTCATATGCCAATTTCAAGAAGAAGACAAGGAAACATATTGAGTCTGAAGTCTCAAGACAAAATCCCACCCCTGACTGCTCTATCAACTACATATGGAAAAAAGCCAGAAAAGAAATAACAAGCCAGCTATCATTACAGTTTTTTCCTGTCTCAGAAAAAAAGTCTGTCCTAAATCACAAGTAGTGCAAACATGCAATAAGATAACACTATGACTAATGAAGTCAAGGAGACTGTGCAGAAAATAACATTTTCTCTCCAGTGGACCAGTTAATGACCATAACTTCCAACCCTCCATTGTACTGTCATGTCCACCAGGAACACTCCCAGCCTGCCCACCATGTTCCACTCCTTGATAGCATCCTGCTTTGTCCTCAGTATGCCCCCAAGATAGATATCTAACTTTCAGTTCTCCAGCCCATGTGAAACAAATGTCAACTAGTCCATCCTCACCCATGCAGCTTCAATTTTCTTCAAAAACCAGGCACAGTATAAGAATAAAAATAATTTTATTACATTTTGACTTTATCATGATCTACCAAAAAAAAAAAGAAAAAGGGAAAATGTAAAGGAAAAAAAAAAAGAAATCCAAATCTTTTTACCACTAAGGTTGTGCTCTATCTCATATATGAAAGCTTTATTATGTGTTCTATAAACATGGAACTCATAATTGATTTTTATTTAATTCAATAACAATTGTTCCTCTATCAATATAACTTGAATATAACTCTACTGAAATCACCTTAGATAATGATCAGTACCAAACTGCAATTTACCAGTTGTGGTAAGACACTCATGGATAAATATGCTTGTCTGAAGAAAATCAGCCACTGCTCAGCTTTTCAAACCTTACCTCATTTGCTGCAAAAAGATCACTCATGGAGATCACCTTAATTATTTAGAAGTCTTCCTGGACAGGAATACTCCTTGGGCAGGTGGTTGGCATCTGTGAGTTAAAAGAACTGAAAACAGTGTCAAGCCCTATTGTTACCAGCATAATTTGGGACATATATAGTCAACAACATCTTAAGTCAAAATAAATGGCAGAAGCAGAACTCCTTCCTTTCATGTAGCTGCAACCTCACTAACTTCAGCCTCAGGAACAAATACTCAGCAGGTATACCACTGTATTTGAAGAGCAAACACTGAGTTTGACAAGACATCTCACAACCAATATCATTCTTGTATCCCTTACAGGGCATTTCTGCAGCCCATCCACTGTGCCACATTCCAGTCCAGACACAGTAGCCAAGACTAAACAATCATGATGCACCAGGATGAGCTCATGGGATCAAGGAAGGAAAGAAACTTCCACCTTCCAGTGGGGGATATTGCTCTCAGTGCAAACAGACCATCCCTGAGATTTTTGGTATTATCCACAGAGACAAAATGAAACATCAAAACAGGAAAACAGGTACTAGAAATCATCTCTCTTATTAGTACTAAGAGATTAAAATCTTTTGAAACTTGTTTTCATTTAACACATTCCACTCCAACACAATCACTTTAATTTTGATGAGGGAAAAATATATTTTTCACTTTTATCCAGAGTATTGAATAAGCTTTTTGTCTCTGCAAGTTCTAACCACATTTTTTTTTTTCAGATAGTCTGATGAATTAATTTCATCTTCCACTGCTGCTCTTTCTATTTCAGACCAAAAGGGGGGCTGTCCAACCACTAGTGTGACTAGTCCAACCACTTCTTAGGTGATTCCAGCTTTAACACACTAGTCTAATGAAACATTTCCCTTTTACCCACCAACTCTGATATAGTTCTGCTCTTAGACCATCATGGCTATACTACTTCTGCAATACTCACACACAAAAATATTGTTATATCTCCGTATCCATGATATTCTTACATTTCAGCTCCATGGCTGTCATGCAGACTGGACTCCTAAACTGAATTATTTACTGCTGGATTTCTGTGCTTCTGTGATCCCTGCCTGTATTATTTGGGTCTAGCGTGCATAGAAATGTAAATGTTTCATAGGCAATCCTTTGCCTGGGGTGGTGCTCCACAGTCCTCAGGCCACAGTGTGGCTCTGCCAGCTGACAGTGGCACCTGGTTTCAGGCTGGGAATCTCTGCCCCCAGAGCAGCCTGTGAAGCCAAACTCACCCAGTGCCTTCTGGAACCAGCAGCTGTCAGAAACATGTTCATTGCAGAAGCAGTGGGAACATAATCACATCCAACCTCTACTTAGCGTTCTCCCAAGTAACAAACACTGCGAGCACATGGAGCTGGTAAAACTGTTATTATCTCGGAAAGGGGAGAACCAAGGCATAATGCAGCCAGAACCTTAAAAAAAAAAAAAAAAGAGCATGAAATTTTTACCCAAATAGCTTGGTTTTCAGAGATAATAGTCATTCACACCTCCCACAGAATTTGTTTTTTAGATGCAGAAGTCAGAATGAGCTGCAGGTGCTCAACACCTCTGAAGATCAAGCCAGTCCTCATGGCTGACTAATTGGAAGGGGGAGGTGGGGTGTTTGAGGTGGGGTGGTAGGTTGCATCTTGCTGAGGCTCATGATTTTCCCAATGTGGGCCAGGTACACATGACATTTCAGGAACAGTCTGTTGAATGTATTGCTTCTCATCCCAGAGTTAATTTGTAGGATCACATTGCCTCTCAAAGCAAGATTTTATTTTCCTAGAGTTCTGAATGAAACCCAGTTAAATCAGTTAGCATACTGTTCTTTGCACACACAAGAGAGCTGAACATCCTTAATCTTTTCTAATTACATGAAACCAGCATTCAGGAACTAGAGAGCCACATGGTCCATGCAAAACTGATTAGAGAGGACACACATCTTGCCAGGGAAACAGCAGCCTGACTTAGTGCAGGCTCATGACTCCCTATGACTCGTGTCCAGTTTCCTGGGGGCACTCACCCTTACCCCCTTCTTCTGTGAGCGAGTGGTACCAACATTACATTACAGAGAAGGAGAATGCTTACGTTGTTGAACAGCAAATAGCCAAGAAAACCCTGAGATGGGTCTGTATCTCTTACTTGTGCTGCCTGGCCATGAGGGATATTCATCAGACAGCCTGGTCCTAGGAGCAAGCAAGACAAGTGTGGGGCTTTTTCCAGTGGTATTTTCCAGTTTGTCACTCGGATCCAACCAAGTTTTGTGGTTTGGAGTGTGTAAAGCAAATTTGATGTGCTGTGTTTAGCTTTTGATGGATTTGTTTTTTGTTTTGTTAATTTGACTGTCAAGGTTTTCAATAGCATCAACAGCAGTAATTTAGCTTCTGTACCTGTTGTGGGTGGCTTATGTAATGTTAAATTCTTTCTTTCCTGCAAAGCATCCAACTGCCAAGACCATAAGCATTATATAAATTAAATAACTAAATGAGAGGCTTTTCAGGGACTCAAAGAAAATTCAGGGCTTTAGTATTGCTCAGAAAAAAAGCAGAATGACAGGTATAAAACTATTAGGATACGATTTCCTTTCAAAGCAAATTCCATGCAAATACTACCTCCCTCTATAAGTGTGTAGGTGCCTTCACCAAGGTCACGGTGCTTTGTTGCTAAGCTTCATGTATATGAGAAGAAAAAGAGAACAATTCCTTAAAAAAGCTGTCTCCACTCTAGGAGACATTCTCACCTCTGCTGTACACAGAGAAATCGAATTATTTGTCCAGCAATAGGAACCACCAGGGCTTGCCCTCTTCCTCCTGTGTCATTGTGCCTGCTTTTACTTCCATGTGCTTGTCCTTCCTATGCATCAAATCTCCTTCCTTTACACAGAGGACTAAACAGAAGTCAAACCTGAGCCCTTTTTCACTGCAGGACTGCAAGTAGTTTTGAGTTTTTCTGAAGATTTGAATTTTGAAACAAAAATTATGGCACTGCACATTTGGCATTGCTGCCACATTAAAAGGATGCAGGATCAATGCAATTCATGGCAATTCCAGTTCTGTGCTCTCTGAGGGCTTGTAAACTAACTGTAGTTTTTTCAACACTGCCATAGTCCTCTGTCCTGTTCTGCTGGCCACTCAAGGATATCCAACATGTTTTAGCTGATGGCACTGTTCCTTAACAGATCTTTGCATGCTGGGACACGGTAGGATTTGGAGTGAGAAATGAAATGGCAAACAAATCCCACTGTTCCCAGATGGCATGGCTGAAGATTGTCATCTCCATCTTGTCAAATCTCATTTATTTACATTAATGTGCAGAAAATATATATCTAAGATTTTCACATTTATGGAAATAAGGGAAATTTAGTATTTGGAAAAATTACACCACCCTTTATTAAATACATGACAGATCCAGTAGTAACTGTAACAGCAGAGATGGGGTGAATTACCTCACTAGAAATGAAGAGATAATTCAGTAAAAGGGCACATGTAGTAGAGAAGAAACCCATCAATAAAAGGCAGCCAGATATAAAACTTGATGCCCTGATTGCACTCTGTATGGACCTCAGCTATTAACCATGCTATAGAACAGGAACAATAATTTTCTGCAAAATTATAAATCAGTTTTGTGCCATCAGATGAAATATTATGTGATATTCTGAATTAGTCTTTAAAGTGACCGCTCTCAGATATGCTCATATCAGGGGTAATAGAGGAGCTCTGTGTGAGATGATACACATTCAAGGAAAATAAGTGATAATGACAATGATACCTTCAATAAACCTATGATAAATCATACACAGATATATGCCAGTCTAGATGTAGCTTGACAGTGAAATCAGCCATTGTGCATGATGTGAAGAACATAAAAAATTATCCAAAAAATTACTACCTTTACAAGGTGCTGGCAAATAAGAGGAGAAGAAGTATGAACACAGCATATCTGTCACATAGGTCACCAATTATTGCTGTATCTTTGAATGGAGTGTTTGGAAATGCAACTGTAGCTTGCAAGGGAATTGAGCACAGAAAAGAAGTTCTTAATTTCTTTCTTGATTTAAGCAGTGTCAGAAGCAGTGTTGAAACACAAACACATCGCTGAGGGGGGAGGAAATCCAATTTCTCCCTCCAGTTTGCTCAAGGAGTCGGGTATGGGGTTTGTGTCACTGAGCATTGAAGTGGTGAGAATAAGGCAGCATCTTGTTTCAATTCATCTTCCCAGAGTGGCACTTCTCAAACACTTTGGAAGTGTAACCCACTTTTGGCTCGTGCCTGTTCGCCCTTTTTGCTGGCAGCTGCTCATCTCCAAGGCAAGGTGGTGGGAATTGGCTGGAATTACTGGCTGCTAGCACTGCCACCCATTTGCTCACTCTGGTTAAGCTGAGCTGCTGCTGGCACTTAGAGATAGTTAGCAGCTATCCAGCTAGTTGAAACACTTGCAGCCCAGAAATAAAAAAATCTGTTCATGCTAAGAATGGAACTGCAACCAGCTTAGGAGGAAACTGTATTGCCACAGATATATCTCATCTAGCACTTCTCAGCTATTTCAGCCTGTATGTGGTTCCTCATCCAGGGCAGTTCTGGAACTGAGGTGTAGCCATGCTGTTACTGACCTGCAAGAGACTTCCTGGATCATTTGCTCTCATGGCGAACTGTTTTGTCCCTTTCACGCACTTGAGAAGTTACATGTAAAACAGAAGTAGTTCTCCTATCACTGGAATGTTTCTCCAGTACCTTTGCCATTAGAATCCTATTGTTGAGTTCCAGTGATTTGTTCTTGTGCCAATCCTCAAAAGTTATTTTTTAATTTTTTGTGCGTGTTTATTTTAGAGTTTTTTTCATTCCTGCAGGGCCCCTGTTTCCTCTACCATACTTACTCATAAACACCAGTTACATTTTTCTACCATAAGTAAATGAAGTCTTCCTGTCATATAATTCTGATTTTCCATACTCCTGAACATAGTAGCAGTGTTAGATATTTGCAACTTTTTCTAGGGCTCAACAGGACAGAATTTGATAAGGACTTCTAGAGGAAAGCTCTACCTTTTGGAGCAGCCTTGATGTTTTCCTGTTTCCACTGGAAACCCCACACGTATTAGACCCCAAGTTCGGTTTTCACTATTTGTTGGTTGATCACCTCAGTGAATCATAGTTATTGGTGATCATGTGGTACATCCAGGACCCTGTAATTTCCCATTTAAGAGTCCAGAGGTACCTGTGAGCTGCACAAGTAAGATTTCTGGGAGTGGATAAGGAGTCACCTTGCACAAAAGAAGGAAAAACCCAAGTAGTTTAACATGTATAAACCTCATTATTGCAAACTCTGCTTTCCCATCTTTGGAAATGGGAAAATGAATAGCAGAAAAACTGGAATTTATTCTTTTGGCTAGAAGAAGTATTTTTTCTCTAAAGATGATTTTTTTTAGTTAGAGTCTTGCTCTGTTTGTTTCTTAAAGCCAACTTTATAAAATTCAGTTCTATAAAATGACTGTGTTCTTAAAATTTGAGCCACAGTTAATATAATTTTTTCTTTGAATGGATTACTCAGATATTATTCTGTATTGTATGAAGGCAGCTCAATGCTACAGCTCATTCACTTGTGCTTGTGTTTTTTGCTCACAAAACTCATAAACAATTGCTAAGTCTTCTGTGTGCAAAATCAGTCAACAGCACTCAAGGGGAAAAGAGTGTATGATTTGAAAGCTGTGGTATCAGATTTGATGAAGCTCAAAAAGATGTCACCTACCAAAAATGTCTTTGAAGCATTCTGGCCAGCAGCAGTGAATTGTGCTGTGTTAACAACACACTGCCTGCAGGTTGAGGGAGGGGTTTCTTCTGCTCTACTCAGCACTGGTGAGGCCAGAGCTGGAGTGCAGAGTGCCAGCGCTGGGCTTCCCAGGGAAAAGAGAAATGGATGTACTGGGCAGCATCTTGTGATGGGACACACAGATGATGATGCTGCATCTCTTCTGCAGCAAAAGGCTGAGAGTGAGCTTGGCCTGGAGGAGGTTCAGGGGGTGTCTCATCTATAGGGGTAGATGTCTGCAGGGATGGTGCAAAGAAGACGGAGCCAGGCTCTTTTCTGTGGCGTCCCCAGGCAGGACACACTGAAACACAGGGGGCTCTGTGTGCACATCAGAAAACACTGCCATTGTGAGCAGGACTGAGCCCTGGCATTGGGAAACACAGGCTGTCCAGGGATGTTGTGGGGTCTCCATCCTTGCAGATATCAAAAGGCCATGGTGTTGGGAGACTGGCTGGAGATGGTCCTGCTTGAGCATGGGGATTGGATGAGATGATCTTCAGTGTCTCCTTACAACATCAACCACCCTGTTGATTTTGTGATTCTATGATTCTCTGATTTTATGATACAGTTTTTATGCAAAAACATTCTCTTCTTTGAAGGAAATAGAGTAATCAAATTTGGGTTATGTGGAATACCTCCTTAAAAAACACAACTAAAGATAAATATTTGAAGGAAGGACATTAAAAGTTGTTGTCCTTATGCAGTTAATTTTTTGTGGGAATGTCTATAGAGAGATTACATCAAGTATTCCAGTCCAAACTTTCTGTGCCTTGCTTATGCTAAGAAATACAGCATGTTCCATTCCTCATGAAAATTATTTTCAATTTAAAATCTGTTTAAGTCATATATTGAATTTCCCTATTTGGGTACTTGGATAGGTAGCAAGTAGATGGAGAGGGAGTTGTTTTATTTTCATATTCTGATAGGTGCTTGAAAGCTGTGCTATTATCTGTATGTGGAAACAGATATCTTTTGGAAGCAGTTACAGATTATGGGAATGTTATTTCATGTTTATAAATTAGACTTGTAAGGGGAACACGTAAGAAGCAAATTTGCATGTCCACAGCTGACTGATGAGAAAAGCATAACTCTCTACTAAGTGCAGCTGTTGATACAGAAGAAATGCAGTGCAAGGGATTTGAGAACCTGAGTAGAGAGAAATTGTAGATATCAGTCAGAAACTCTCTCTGTTTTAATTTAGCTGAACTACTCTAGTACACAACTGTAGCTAAAATTACCCTCAAGTAAGAGAATAGCAAAGAAATTCTAAAACTTGGATAACAATAGTCACAAGTTTATATAAACCAAAAGAATTGCTGCAAGCACATAATGAATAAGCTGTGGTTTGTGAACTGAATTGGGAAAGCTGAACTCCAATAACCAGTGAAATTCTGCTGTTGTGAAAATCTGCTGGTCCTCCTCTTGCAGTGTTGATGATGGAGGTCCCCCCTTTTCCACTCTTCCATCCCAGGTACTGTCAACTGCCAACTTCTCTTAGGAAAAGATATTTGCAGCACTTTGTTAGAGTGCTTGAATTACTGATGATTGTTTGTTTATAACATATCAATCAAAATCTAGATTGTATTGTGATATTCAGAGTTTTGACAGACATCCTTCATGTATATAAGAAGTTCTATTATGTCCAAGGGGAAAAAATAAAGGGAGGCCTTTAATTACTTCAGATCATTTTAGAAGATAGCTAAATGAAAATACCACATGAACAGCAGGAATGACTTTCTCAGCTGTCTAGTAGTGGAGCTGGCATGAGAAATTCAAATGCTGTTTGCCCCTCTTACTGCAATACCTCTGCCAGGCTTTTATTTTGCATGAAAACAAAGTTCTGTAGGAGGCAAGAAGGCTTCTACATCATAACACTATAGCTACCGTACCTTATTTAAAAAAAAATGTTTAAAAGCTTGTCTCTATCCAAATTTCAAGAGTTAGAGAATTTTAAACTAGCATTCAAGGTACACCAAAAGCGATGACCAGGGCCTGTCATTCATAGCAAGAATATGCCAGCCCAGACATTGCAGAGTCTGGGGGGATAGAATGTAAGAAAATAAAGATAGTGCAGAAGGTAATCTCACCTCTGAGGAGCTGCAGCTGTACCAATCACCAAAGATTAGGAACAGGCCTGCCCTTAACAGGCCACAGCTGTGTCCAGTGAGGATGAGTGCTATAAAAGAGTGGGTTAGCTGGGTGAGGAGAGTGTTGGAGTTTGTATTGTGAAGAAGAAGAAGGTGGAGTCAGTGCTATGAGGAGCTGACTATGAGAAATCACCAAGAAGGTATGGAGCTTTTGCCATAAGATGACAACAGGAGAGAGCTATTTAGGGCCTACTGATGTCTTATAAATGTGTTTGGAAGATAGACTATTTAAAAACCAATTATGTGAGTACTTTTCATACAAATATGTATATCTTGTGGTCTGCTTCTAATTAGAAGGGACACTTGTATAGAAAGAGGTCTTTTGAGGCAGGGGGATTAAAAGTTAAAGGGTGCTTGATTAAGACTATCTGTTTAGATGGATATGTTGCTTAACATTTGCTGTGCTTGTAAAGACAAGATACTTGTGGAAACAGTGTGAGAGAATGGAACAAACAGAGGGTTAAGTTCTTTGGGAGGTGCATGTCTTTGGAAGAGCTATCCCACTCAGAGCTGAATAAATAGATATCTAATTTACAACTTTTACCAGTTTTAGAGTTTTTCCATGTATCACTTTGTTCATCAGCTTTTGCTTTTCATATTTCCGTAACCATCCACAAACTTTGCATGTGTTTTATGTGAAGATGAGGCTTAAATACAAAAGAAGGCAGGGATTGGAAAATGTCTAAAAGTATGTATGCACGATATTTCCTGGGGTGGTGAGTGTCCCAAGCTACTGAAAATGAAATTCTTGCTTGATAGAAGGCCTGCAGTCTTCAAGGAGGTGTTGGCCCTCAGTTTGATTGTCTCACAAAAAGAAGTGTTTTCATTTAACAATCTGCATCTATTTTCACCATCAGTCTAGTGCCTCAATCTAGCATCTTTCCTGTCTTTGCTTCTTTCTCTCTTTAATAATAAATGTAATATTATTCTAATTTCCTTTACAAAATGTAGAAGATATTCTTGCAACCCTAAGAGTGCATGGGTGGCCAAAAAATGCCACAGAAAATGCTTCATTTAATAAAGGGGTTGGAAGAAAGCTGGTTTGATTACACAGCAAATCAGCATAAAAGAGGAAAACCCTTTCTCCAGAGGAAATAGATATATGCATAGATGAGATAAAATACTCCTCACAGGAATACTATGTATTTCACAGGAAGCCACTATATTGTCTAATATTTTTATTTCAGGCTTTACACTTTGTTTTATGAAGCACATTGAATCATTATTCCTTGGGGGAAAGTTTGCTTTAGTTCCTCTTTCATGGCAATTCAATGAAATCACTTTGAGCAAAAGGTGAGCATTTGTTAGCAGTGCAGAAGAACTTCTGTGGCACTTCTCTATGATGGCATTTACACCTCCCAAATCCTTCTTGTTACACTGGTTGCTGGCACGTAAAATGAAGCTCCACCTGCTGCAGCTGGATTCATGTCTAACTTTCTGGAACATACTGAATTTCCAGAAATGTGACTGTCAAATGAAGCACAAACTATGTTCTATTACTCATCCTGCACTATAATGGGAGTATTTAAAGTTCTTTCTTGGCCCATGTCTGCTTGAATCACTCAGATGAATAAATGGCTTTGTCAAGACATACCTGGCTGGGAAAGGCAGCAGTAATGTAGACTACATGAACACAGGAACAGATGCTGCCCCTTATGACCACAACCCCTTATGAACTCTGTAAGTTGTATTACTAGGGTGCTACTTATAAATAAATGTAAAATGGCTATGCTTTTAACCTAAGCAGAATCCCAACCTAGCTGTGGTCAATTACCTAGAGATGGCTGCTTATAGGAGGGCTGAAGTTTTTACTTCAGCCATAGTTAGGCAAAGATGTGTAGACACAAGAGAAAACAGTTAAAGTTTGGTGTGAAGATGTTCTTGGAACTTAAGGACAGAGATGTGTGAGATAGAAACTGTCAAATTGCTTTTGGAGGAAGCAGTCTGTATGGGTTTGGGAGGTTAGTGTCTAG
Source organism: Zonotrichia leucophrys gambelii (assembly GCF_028769735.1). Taxonomy (NCBI): domain Eukaryota; kingdom Metazoa; phylum Chordata; class Aves; order Passeriformes; family Passerellidae; genus Zonotrichia; species Zonotrichia leucophrys. The sequence continues at coordinate 15,589,298 of NC_088169.1, read as the reverse complement.
GGAACTGCAGAAGGGTCAATGCAGTAATTGAAATGGGAGCTGATTGAGAGGGCCCTGAGCATTTCTGTTTTGATATGGTGGAAAACAAGCAGAACTTCATCAGGAAAACAAAAGAATAAGGTTAGGAAATGGATGGATTTATGGCAGAATGAGAGAAGTGTTTGGTCAGGAATGAGGTGATAGTGTCATCACAGTGGAAATGTTGTCTACAGGATGCCAGCAGGTGGAGAAACAGACATTGGTTTCATGGCCATTCAGAGATTTTTGGAGGCAGGCTGGCGTGTTGATTCAAGTCCAAGAGAAGGAGCTCCAGGTTAAGCTAGCTGATTTGAGTGCTCAACAGTGGAGTATAGAAAATTATATTAGAAAACATGGAAATACACTTGTGTGTCTGTTTGCTGTGTTACAAACAACCTGGGAGAATGACCTAAGTCCTTAAAGCACCAAAGCCCTGACCTGCCCCTTGTAAAGAGCTTGTGTAAAACTGGAGTTTCATTTCACCTGTGCAGGGCATGGTTGGGGAGTCCTTTGCTTGTTGAAGAATACAATATACTATCATATTTTGATCAAAACAAATACATTTTATAATTCTGGAACAGGTCAAATCCTTTGCAGATTAGCCAAAAAAAAAAAAAATAAAGGCTGTGCAATGCTAATCTGTTTTACAAAAAGTGTTTACAATCTCAAGAAAGTAAGAAAAGAACATCCTGTTTTACAACACCTTCCAAGTACACTCCTGGTAACAGACTGTGAGTTCAGACAACGTATTATTATTGAAAGAGGTGATGACATTAGCTTATTCAATATTAAAAGCTAACTGAAATTAAATATCACTTTCATTCTTTATTGGTTTCACTTGTATTCATTCATTTAATTGTATTCATCTTTCAATTAAAAAGACGCATATGAAAATGCACAAGATGTTCTCTATGCTCCTACACTTTTATGATACTGTAGGTATATGCCTAGATGTGTGGATCTGAAACTGAATTTGACCTTATTTAAAATAAAGCGGAGAACTTCAAATTGTGACTTACTTACTGTGTCTCTCAAACAGCTAACTAGCTCCAAGTACTGGCATAGGCGCCACATGTTTACATTTATACACAAAAAGCAGTGGGAAATTTTTAGAATTTATAGCACTCCTACAAAACACTTTAATTTTGGTGAACTTGGCTTGTTTTGAATATAAAAAGGATTCCTCAGAAACCACTAAACCTATTTTGGACAGCTCTGTTTAGATTCCTGTGTGCATTATCAAAGGACTCAGTTCATCTGGAGTGTGGCACTGCATTGTGCCCACAAACAAGCAAAGAGCTGATCATAAATACCTGGGCATAAATCAAGGCAGTGATAACAAATAAACCACTCTCCCATCTACCTGCCATGTGACCTGTGTTCACACTTGCAGGGTTGAGGATTGTCCTTGACCCAAGCAGACACGGGGCACGACCACTACAGTGTGAGATGTTCATTAGGATCCAGTGCATTGTGAGCTAGGGAGATGCATAAAACCCTGCTGCCCTTCTGATGGGATCAGCACTGTGCCCAGAAGGATTCCCCTCACAAAGATACTGCACTCTGCAGTATTAGAGCTGGCTGTCTTCTGCACTGACCTTCACACACCCTGGGAGCTCAAATTCTGAAGGGTATAAAGCAATTAAAAGGTTCTGTCTGCTCGTTACAGAATGAGAGGAAGGAAACTCATCAGGTTACAAAGAGCCCCAAAAAAGACACACATCTGCTCATGTCATCATCAGCTCATGGGAGGAGCAGCTGGAGGATTCCTGGCTCATAGTTTGGATTGCTAACACAGGGGCATTGGCCCATGGGAATTCATGGAATAGAAAGCTTGAAGAGAAGCCTGCATTACTATAGGGAAAAGTCTAATTGTATGTATGTTCATCATTTTTGCAATCATGCAAATAGCTGATAAAACAAGAAGAGGCCTCATGGATGCTTCTTGAGTAACTCAAAGAGGTCAATGGAGTTAGATCAGGAGTCAGTTTAGCCCAGAATATTACCATCTGGTGATCAAAAAGTGTATGGTCTTCAAATGAACGTAGAATAATGGCATTTATGGGGAAAAAAGGGACATGCACTATATGGATTTATAATGATGTTATAATTAGGAAGGAATTATAATTGAGGACCAAAGATAATCTAATCTACATTATTGTAATGTGAGTTATAATTGACATAAAGACACGAAACAGGGGCACGTAATGTGCATTCTGCAGACTATTTTCAAAATAGAATGTGCTATAAATTAACAACTGTTAAGTGTAGGTGTCCCAAACTTAGAAAGGCTTAGGAATGCTGTTCAAGTTCTTCTCTTAAGAATCAGAGAATAGTTAGGACTGTTCTATGGACCTCTGGAGATCATCCAGCCCAGCCCCCTGCCAAGGCAAGGTCACCTGGAGCAGGTGACACAGGTGGGTCAGGTGGGCTTTGAATGTCTCCAGAGAGGCTCCATGACCTCCTGGGCAGCTGTTCCAGTGCTCTGCCACCCTCAGTGTAGAGAAGTTCTTCCTTGTGTTGATGTGGAACTTCTTGTGTTTTAGTTTGTGACCATTACTTTTTGAAGTATGCAAAAATGTTCTGGTTTGTTGAAATTAAAACCTTTACAAATATGCATCTGCTACGAAAAAATTTTATAGTTTGAGAATAGAATTTCCTCTGAAAATAGCTGATATCCTGATAATATCCAGTAGTTGTTTATCAGAGATTTGTTTATCAGTGCAGGTTTATCAGAGACCTATATCCAATCTTCCACGCTTGCATTGAAATTTCGTTTCTTTTTCCACTGCTGTTAATGAAAACTCTACTTTTCATATTTATGAGGAAAAATAATTCTGATGCCCTGTCATTTTCACAAAATAAAGAACTTTTGTATTTCTACACAAACTTGAAATACTTGGAAGCAACATTAATTTGTTACTAGCAAAGCATGAACAACACAGAAGAAGAGGCAATTAGTAGCTGCATGTCTCTTCCTAATTAAAAAGCACCAGAAAATTTCAAGAAAGATGTGATTGTTGAAAACAGTTCTGGTTGTTTGCAGCATAACTGCTGCTAAAAACAAAGGAAACTTCACTGTTGCCTCAGTAAGAAATGATTTCCAGGAAGGACACAGCTTTTTCCACTGTACTTAACAATGTCTTCCAAATACTCATAAATTTCAGATTAGGACTGTGAAAGTGCTTGATCTTCATTTGTTAGCCGTTTCTAACTTTTATTGGCGTATGAAATAAATTATGGAAATGGTTTAGGGAGAGAAAACTATCCACAAAATGAGTATGAACAATTAAGTCTACATTGTAAGTATGAATTAAAAACCCAAGTGTCTTCAAATCTTGTGTAAGAAATGAGGAAGGGGGTACAGGTATCCTGTTGTAACAATAAAACTGGTGGTTTTCAGGGTTTTCCTTTCAGAAAACACAAATAAACCTGCAGAGTTAGTCATACTTCCAAGCAAGACAACTTGGAGAGACACAGATCGTGGCCACTGCTGACAGAAGTGTTGAAGCCTCAGGGGAGCTGGTGGAATATTTGGTGTGTTTATTGCTGTACCCTGTTCCTGATGCTCCTGTGCTGCACCATCCCACACCCAGGTCTGTTCCTCAGCTCCTCAGAGCTCCCCCTTGACTCCATGGTGCACAGCCGGGGGGTTTCAGTCCCTCCTCCTGCACACAAATTCTGTGCCCACTCCGGGCAGGACCGAGCCCCTCTGCTTTGAGATGACTGCCCGCAGCTATTTCTACTTTTTTTTTTTTCCAATCAGTTTTGATGCTTGTGGTTCCATTGTAAAGAAGTTTCCCAAGGTTACCAAAGTATCATTGGATAGAGTCAAAAGGGCAGTGCAAATCAAAATGTAAATCCTGGGGATTTTTCTTCCAGCCACAAACCCTGTTCTGCTACCATGGAAAAGAAGTTGGTTTGTAATCTGTTCCTCACAAACCCATGTTGATTGCTGTTTATCTCCTTGTTATTTTCTCCCTTTTTACAAGCAAGTTGATTGATGAATTGTCACCATATATCTGGAAATGACATTATTTTGACTTGTCTGTGAAACTTTTCACTGCTCTTTTTTTTTTCTTGTTTTAGAACTAAGTCCTAATTTTTTCTTTTCTATGGACATTTAATACCTTATCTGCTCTCCTATGGATTTCTAAAAGCAGAATGAATTACAGTAAGGGTATCACAGACTCAACCTTCCAGCTTAGCTTTTAAATGTCAAGACAACACTCAATATAACTCAATTCTTTCAAAAGAAATTCAGTCCTTGTGTAGTTTTCATTCCTCAGTTCATCTGATTGGAACATAATCCATATACAACTAAATAGACCAATTTTGAATAACGTTCCTTTTCCTTCTCCTTTGGTGAGCAGCCCTTTCCTCTTGCCCTACAAACTTAACAACCAAAAAGCAAAGTAAGAGCTAAGGATATTTTGTTCAGTACAGCATCATTTTAGCCTTAACAATAGAGGGGAGCTACTGCCACAATGCAATGTCTCCATCCTGTAAAAGATCTCAAGTAATTGGATTCCTTTATCAAAAGCAATTTGACTCTCCACCCTAGTACTTCTGGGTAAATAACTTCCATGCAGCAAAAAGAGTCAATTAGCTTGAAATAACACTTTCCCACGAGCATGCAAAATGGCACTGCTCTGTTGCATGCTGTTGAAGAATGAAAGACACCCACAGGTTCTCTGCATACAAAGTTAAAATACAATATTGAACTGCTGAGTAAAATTGTGCCTTTTCAAGTACACACTGCCACTTCAGCAGTGTTTGTCCAAAAGTCATTACTAACCTTTGGCATCTCATCTGGGCTACTGAACACTTGCCACTAATGTTGCATTAATATCTGAGCAATGGTAGAATGTAAAAAAGTCAAGGAGTCACAACTCTGAAATGGAAAAGCTAGCCAAAATCTATGGTAAAATCAGTAGAATATTTCAGAAATGTAGGAAAAATACCGTGTTTAGTGCTATGTTGCAAGTAGTAATTTTATGCCACTATCTTACAGTCAAATAAATCCTTACACCAAAGTGATTTCCACCTGTGTTTTTAGTTTCTAGCTTAACCTTTCCTTTGGCAAGGTGTTTTGTTTGTCAAGAGAGAGATGGGATAGAGGAATCAAATTTGTTACAACAAAAAGTCAGTGTTTTTCTTGATGGAGGATTGATCTGTACAAACAGAGCTGTCAACATTGTAGGCCACCAACCTGACCTCACTGTGTGTGTCTCCCATTAGAGTCAGTGGGAAAAAAATGGGCAATTTTACTGTAGGGTCCAGCCAATGCATTTCAGATCCCCTGCCTTTGGATAAGGGGGATGAGACCGGCAGCATGCCTGGCACTCTCCATAGACCATAAAGAAGTGCAGCCAGCTGGCTCAGAGGTAAATGCTCACTGGGCACATATTTCTGTTAAGAGGAATAAACACTTCCAGAAATCTGACAATTATCTTCTGACTGCCTAGGAACAAGAAGGAAATATTTCTGAAAAAGCATCTGGAGTAGGTGCCAAGCTCTAGAATGCCCAAAGTAAATCACACTGCTAAAAAGGTGGCTTCTTTTGTTTTTCACTTACATTTCCTTGCTTGTTCACCTTGGATAGCCCACCATTTGTTATTCAGGTAAATCAGAAAGAGCTTTCCCTGATCAGTTCACATGAAGCACAATGGTCTGTTTGAGACAGCTCAGCTGCCCCAGGCTGCACAAGGTGCTTTTTTTGTCGTTGTACTGGCACAAGTGCTCCCTGGGTCCTGGCTCAGGGAGGTGTGGGGAGGGTAAAGGGGCTGTGGCCCTTCCCACACCCGGAGGCAGCCCAGAGGCAGTAAGGCCAGAGCCAACAGTGGCAGGAAAGAGAGAGCAGTCCCTGCCAGCCCCTGGGTGACATTTGAGCATGGACATGAAGTCCCTGAGGAGGTGAGGAGTCAGAAATTCAGGTGTGTTGCTCCCAGTGGGAAAGTTAATCTGCTATTGTCACCTTGCTGCCACATCAAAACAAAGGTTGTTTTCTTTTCTGTCCAAATGGTTGAAGTTTCTCGGTTTCCTGGGGGAATTTGAGGGTTTTTCTTTTGTGTCCATTCATCTCCTTTCACATTTTGAGGCTCTAGCCCTACAGATGAAGAGGCTAGGTGCACATCCATCAGGACTAGATGTTGGTTAAAAGTAACAGTAAGTCCATATAGTAAATTAAGGGTTTATATACTGGATCTGTCATTGAATGGAATCCTGCAAGCTATGTCTGTGTTTGCCCCTGGATCTGAACCAGAAAAGCTGCCCTTGTGGTTTACTTCCCTGTTGCTGGGGTCAAGGCTAACAAAGTGTGTATTTATGAAATAGAGTTATCCACTCTCCTCAAGTTCTAACCACATCTTTTACCTGTTTTAAATAGGGAAAGAGTATTACTTCATTTCTGTCTAGCTGAACACACTCTGGAGATGCAACACACTGCAGTAGCTCTTGCAGCTTCAGATAGCCATGGAAACAGGAGGCTGGGAGCAGGCTAGAAATGTGCCAGGGTAACAATCTAGGTTCTCTGATTTCTCTTTCTGTGCTTGTTTTCTTGCTTAGTGGGTTCAAGAATAGATTCTGGCTGCATCTTAATGCATTAAGAATTGTGCATTTATGAAGAGAGAAAAAAGTGCTAAAAATATACATGTAAAATCTGTGCTCCATCTAATGAAAAAGATTATGACAATCTCCTTTACTAATAATAAGAAAGATCCCAAATTCTCCTTTTTTATGTGACTTGTTGATGTTTATGCAATTTGATGATGTTTAGACATTATAGTAAGATAGACAGCTAATTGGAAAATACTGTTGGTATTATCTAGGGTATATCTACATGTCTCACTGCAAGCTCCATCTCCCTTCTATATGAGCAACACACAGCTATGTGTTTATGCATGCAGCATCCTCCACAACAGCATTCTGATTTTCAGTGATGAATTTTTCTTTTTCTCATTTCTATTTTTAATATTTTAACTTTCTTTGCAGAGTAAGCATTGACTTAGCACTTACCATCTTACTAATGTTTTTCCCAATAATGCTTGTCATATAGAATCACATATTTACTTAAATATGAATAACACTAAAAATCTTATAAATTCTTGTCTATAAAACCTAAACTTTTTAAAATGGTCTTGAGAATTTTGTATCATGATAAAAATGGGCTATGTAGATTGTAACTGTAAATCCTGAAAATCTGACTAATAGGAAAAGAAAGTATAACTTCACCTCAACATTTTTTTTACAAACTCCAGAACCACTATAAATGTATTTTCTGGCTTCAGATGTAAAATGACTCAAAGGCCAGATATTTTTAATGAGGCTCTGGCCCTACAGTGATGGCTTTGGCTCCTTCTGCTTTTCAACCTTTTTTAAACATAGTTTAAGCCTGTTTACACCTGATGTTTAAAATGCATCCACAGGGTGAGAAATGGGAAAAGAGCAGCAAGAACAGCACCTCAGCAAACTGAAATGTTTTAGAGGTGGCAGTCCCCATACGACAAAGAACATTTGGTGATACAGAGTGGGTCTGCCTTTGTTTGCTTCCCAGGGATGCAAGGGACATAGAGAAAGGACAGGCTTGTGCACATTTCCCCTGAGACATACACTGATGGAAAGCCATTAAATTAGTTCTAGCCCAAAACAGAAGAAAGAAATGAGCCTAATTCTGTGCTTAAAGCTCTGATGATATTTTTCCAGGGTTGAGAACATGAAGCTTTTTTGGGTTTTTTTTTCAGTTTACTCAGAAACTTCTGGGAAGTTACAAATATTGGCTGATATTTCTTGAATATATATTGGGTATATTTCCATGCCATTTGTTCTTGAAGGGAGTGCAAATCTTCTGTGGATTAGCTATGGAGAAAAAACAGTGGTGAGGTTTTGAACTATTTGTCCATTGTTTCTGAAGTATTCACCTCCTTCAGTGCCTGAGCCAATTCTTCTGCCATGGCTGCAGATATAAATCTCCACTGTCATTGGAGCTAGACTGGTGTATAAAAGCAGCAAGCAGGGAGAGGAAATAAAACCTGTCCACTGGAGCTGAAATTGAGTCTTTTTCTTTCTCCTTATTTGGTATTTGTAATCTCAGTTCTTAAATTCAGTGTAACAGAGCACACTACAGAAGGGTCAAGAAATGATATTTTATAATCTTCAAATGATATGTAATGAAATAGAGAAAATTACACTTAGAAAAGAGACTCTCAAGCTGGAACAAGCAGGTCTTTTTCTTTCCAGCAGCCATCTGATTTCATGACTTGGACATCAATTTATAAAATTCACAGCAGCATTTTAGTATAGATTGTAAGATCATTAAAAAAATATTAAAGCATATAGGAAACTTTAAAAGTAGAATCACTTTCCCAAGAAAAAAAAGAAGAGACCCTGTGAGAGTGTGCCTGCATGGAGCTGTCACTGTGCTGAGTTCTTCTCCATGGAGTGGAGCCAGGGCTGGTGATGCTGGAGGCCTTGTGGAAAGCACGACAGAGGGAAAAGGCCAAGCACTCCCCATGACTCAGCTCATCTTCCTGCTCTAAATGTCCTCTTGCTACAGTCACACTGCCTAATTTCTCATTACTCATAACAAGAGACATCTGAGATTGCCAAGAGAAATTTAAAACAAAGAAAATTTTCTAATTAAAAAACCATATAAACTTAAAAAATATTAGGAGTAACAGCTGTCTATTAATAATGTAGAAAACTAATGATTATTTTAGAGAAGAATTCGAGATCTTTCTGACAGAGTAAATGTTACCGACTGTATATCTTTATTGCCCCAGCCATAAAATCAGAATAATTTAATAACACTTCAGACAATAAATATCAGTCTTTTCCTGAGGAAAGGGTGAGCAGCAATCTGAAAATAATAAAAGCAGTTAAAAGAAAGCCACATAACATAAGCAACCTCTGCTTAACTTCACCAGGTTGTCTCTGCAGGTGCCTTATCAGCACCTTTCCTGCTTAGATAAGGAGATTTTGGGTGAGTGTCTCCTTGTCATCCCCACCTGGTGACACCAGACTGGTAGAGCCAAGGCTCACTGAGCCCTGGGCAAGGGGGACATTGCTGAGGGGGCAGCAGAAAGCCCTGCAGAGGCTCCAGCCCAGGGGCTGTGCCTGTGCTGAGCCCACCCAGCAGCTGCAGCCGGCAGTGAGCTTGGTGTGGGCAGTGGTTTTCCTGCTGAGGCAGTCCTGGAGAGCGCAGGAGCTGACATCTCCAGGCAAACATCATTTCTCATGAGTTGAGGAGTACCAGAAGTGCATCACAGAGTTTATGCCCTGGTTAAATATGAAAGAGGCTACGTTCAGACCTGAGCAAGAAGTGCAAAAACGAAAGCATTTGGTAACAGATGGCCACTTGAAACATTTATAAAACCTCCCCCAGCCTTGAAAAGAGAACTTGAAATGAACTTACTCTGTGTGGATGGCAAAAATTCATGGTCCCAGCAGGTTAAGGGCTTCATTTTCTGGGAAGAGGGCTGTCACCTGTTTGTACCTACTAGAACACAGTAACAAGTTGCAGCAAATTTAATGCATTGTATACCTTGTGTCATCTTTCTTTATTTCATCAGGCTCCTTTGAATCTGTCCTCTCCCATGCCTGCCACAATTTACTCTCCAGGGAATTGTTTAATGTTCCCTCTAGGGCCCATGTAGGCATCCCTGTGCACTTTTGTCTGCATCATGCTCTCCAGAAGTGTTCCTGCAGATGAAGAATTGCCTTGGTTGTATGAATGGGCAGAAAGAGAGGTTAGGGCATATGACCCAGAACTGTGACTCTCTGTCCTTCTGGCATCCAGTTTGGGATTTTCCATTGCCAATCCAAGCAGAATATGATTTGTGGGAAAATTTTTTATCTCTCTTCCTTACTCCTCTCAATTCCTGATCTTTCCCTTGCTTTTGACAATTTCATTATCCTGCCTGTCAATTATTCTTGTTAGCTGGGTGTTACCTTAAGTCTCTCTCAGTTCTCACATTGAGACTATGAAGACTCTTCCACACAGTTTGTCAAAGATACAGCCTTTCTTATCCATCCATGCCACTGAAATTCTTGTCCAGGGTCTGAGCTGTCATGTCACATCTCAAGCTGAAGCAGCCTTTCTAACTCTTATCCATTCAGAATCATTTTTTACATCTAATTTTCCCAACGTGCCACATTTACAGTAGCATCCTTGTCTTTGTAAATCCTCAATAACCATCCAGAGTACCAACATCTGCTTTCTTCTCAAGGTTTCCTTCTATGATCTGTCACCTCCCATCTTTTATGCAAGTAAACACTCTTCTTTGGCCTGAATACAAACCTCTCACCAGTTTTCAAATTTTATAAAACAATTTTTTAAATTATTTTTTATACTATTCTAGTGCCTGGAAAAGTCTACAATGCGAAAGTATTTTGTTATTTTGCTTCAGATCCTACTTCAACATCTTTCCTGGCTGCAAAGCCAACAAAAATTAGGAAGCACAGTGCCTCTGTGGTTGTACCCCTGCAATGCTAATTAATATCTCCTGAAGTCCTTCTGCACCTCTAAGGACCTGCATTCATTTGGTCTCAAACTGTAGATCCAGTGGGTTAGGAATTAGGGCTTTAGTCTGTGTTTGTCTGGTACTGCACTGTGTGCTCAGAAAGTAATTGACCCTTGTGTCAGCATTTTATCAATTCCAAAAAGGGCACTTTCACTCCATCCCCCATCTTCAGGGTTTTGTTGAAATTAATAGCTGAGAGAGACTACTAAAGCAAGAATTGAAAGTGGAGTTCGGTAGTGCTGCCTCATATTGTGTTAAAGAACAAAAGACCTGTTATTCAATTAATTTTCCTCCTGTGAAGTAAGATGGGTACACCTAGGCCAGCACTAGAAGTTAATCCTCCAATCAGTCTTAAAAGCTTCCAACAATACCACTTACCCAAATGAGGATATTTTACAATACAGTGCTGAACTATTGTCCCTTCGTTTCTATTAATATCAAGTTTGATTCTCTGTTTCTGCAAAATTAAGCCAACAGCAACTTTTCCTGTCTCCTTCAATTGGCAAAACAATTCATTTTATTGTAGTTTCTGCAGAGAGTTTTTTATATATTTAAAAATGGTCTTTGTTCTCACTAGAAACAATAGATTTTTTTTCAGCCTTGCTTTATAGGTTGCATTCTGCAGTTCTCTAGTCTTATTGTTGCTTTCTTCTCTGCTATTTTGCTCCTAAACTTGCTGCTCAGAGCGGAACTCAGTGGTTCATTACTGACCTAATCAGTATCAGGTAAATAAGTAAATGGAAACAACTACTTCCTGTAATAACTTATGTATTAATACATCTGGGAATGTCATTAGCCATTTTCAAGGCAGGATCATGTTGCTAGTTAATATTCAGCTCATGATATACAATGCCCCCAGGACCTTTTCTGGCAGAGTTGCTGCTTCACCAGTTATTCCTCATTTCGTATTTGTGCGTTTGATTTCTCCTTGCTAAGTGTATCACTTTGCACTTGTCTTTATTGAATTTCATCTTATTGATTTCAGGTCCTTCAATTTATCAAGATCTTTTTGAATTCTCATCCTGTCCTTTGAGGTGCCCACAGCCCCTGCTAGATTGGTAGGATGCTCAGCTTTTATAAGCATACAGGGTCTTTTATCATCCAGATCATCACTGAAAATATTTCATAGACTCAAATTTAGATCTGACCCCACTGGAAATGCCCCCCCATACTGACAGTGAAACATCCACAGTTTCAGAAGGGGTTTTCAATTAGTCTTGCATCCATTTTAAACCACTATTTCCTTGACCATATTTTCCAATATTCCTATGAAAATATTGGCTGAGATGGTCAAGGAAAAAAATATCTGGGAATATCCATTTGCATGTGAAGAAAATTTTCAGAAAAAAACCAAAATTTCCCAATTTAAGTGGAATGAAAAAATAAAAGGAGGAAAGGTCAGGAAATAATCAGAAGCTATACACTGTTGCAGCCTGTTGGGAAGATTGAAAGAATAATTGAGCTATCAGACAGATAAGCTGACAAGAGCACTAAAAATTTAAAGAAGTTATAGTGAGATTAATGCATTTCTGAGATTCCATGCAAAATCCAGCTTTGTGAAAAGGATAACAGAAAATGTCCAGCTTCTCGATTAGATGTAAAATAGAAATAATCCAGCATTAAACTAAGTGAGGTTTAAGATTTATAAATAAACCTTTTGTCACTAAAACTAAGCACTTCTGAAAATATATAGAGTCACATTACAATGCATCAGCTCTTAAAGGGGAATGAAGAGTCAAGGAAAGATAGGTAGAAGGAACCAACATGTGGTGGAGCCACAGAAATAGCCAAAAGAAAACCCTCAGAGATTCACAGAAAATAGTCCTGTCAGGGCTTGGTAGGTCACCCAGTGCATCCCCTGCCTCAGGCAGGGTCTCCTCCAAACTTGTTCTGAGAGATGTTAGTCAGACCTCTTCCCAAACCCCTCCTGTGCTGGGGTCTTTTTGGGATCTGCCAGCAATCAGCTGCTCTGCTTCACCAACTCAAATGTTGCAGAGTCTTTCTTGAGGAACAAACCCCCCTTTCCTCTCTGCAATTTCAGCCCTCTACTTTCAGTCCCAGTCCCAGCAGACAAGCAGAGCAATTTGGGCTGGACAGAGCTGCCAGTCCCCGTGGTGCTGTCAGCACTGTGCCTCTGTGCCTGCTGTCAGGAGCAGTGCTGAGCTGGAGTGGGGATGGAACACATCAGCACAGAGCTCTGCAGATTGGTGAAAAGCACTGCAAAAGCTCCTATTCTGGATGACCTCAGACCCAACAACTGAAGCAAATTTGATGACATAGGAACAAAATCTCCTTTATTCTGGTCAAAATGAGAAACAATACAGTACAGGGGTAGACAGCTTTTTTTCATGTGGGACATTATGCTGTGGTGAAATCTACTTTTTCAATGTCTTATCATTGATCCTTCCTCCTGTTATTTCACCATGGCAACATTTTGGTCCCATTACTGAGTATACAATTAAGATTTCAGATTTCTAATTTCAGACTGCAGATGTACTGATGGATATGAAGCACCCACGCCTGAGATGTATTCTGTGTGCTACACAGGCAGATCCTCTGCAGCAGAAACCTTTGCTTGCTTTTTCACCCATTGCACTGCCATAATAATGCTTTCCTCAAACCATGCATTAGCCAGAAGAGAAGTGGAAGGCAGTGAGGCAATGAGAGAGTGGAGGCAGCAGCAGAGAGGCAGCTGGGGCAGGAGGGAAGAAGGTGTGGATAAGGGTAGGGGTAAGTCAGAATGGAGGAGAGGGACGGGAGAGTGATAACAGGTCCTGAGGGTGCAGAGCAGAGATGGAGAAAGTCAAAAAAATGGGACATGAGATGGAGTCTACTGGGAGCTCAGCGGGATGGAAAGGAGATGATGTGGACAAGGTAAGAAAAGCCTCCATGCAAGTGTGAGAGAAAAGGTGGCATGAGATGAGAGGCATGATTAAGGTGGAGGAGAAACAGAGGGAGCAAACAGTTTGGGTGGAGGGAGGCTAACAGGTAATGGAACAGACTAGGGAGGTAAAGAGTGACAGAGGTAATGGAACAGACTAAGGAGGTAAAGAGTGACAGCTTTCTCCTCCCAGCTGTAAACAGAAATTAAATGTTTCAAACGTCTGAGTAGCCAGAATCTGCCCAGGCATCTGCCTTTTCAATCTGAGATAACTGGAGATGATTGTGGCAGGCTTCCTGAAATATTACCACACTTATGAAATTTAACTCTTTACAATTTAAAAATCAGCCACATATCTTGAGGGACAAGCATTATACTGAGAGTTTTTAGCTTGGCAATAAGACTGTTTGCAGAGAAAGCATTTCCTCTCTGCTTGAATTCTCCTTCATCTTAAAAAGAATAAAAGTAAAATGTAATAAAATGTATCAGAATGCATGGCCCCTAATCACATAGCTTCTTATTTGTATTCAGCAACCAAATCCTTCTGAGGCAGCAGTTATTAAGTGCACAGAATCCCATAATGCTCTTTAAATATCATGAGCAGGAGCAGCAAAGCACAGGGGAAGTGAAACTGCTGTCTCATGGCTCTCTTGTTTTACCAAGCCAGTGCCCAGTGCACATTGCAATTTCGGTGTTTGGTGTTTGAATTGTGCCTACTCATCCTTGGTGCTCATGGGAAAGACAAGTGGACTTCAGTCAGTTCTGGGGGAAGTCTGGTTTGTCAGTAGTGTGGCCACTTTCAGACAACATTTTGGAAAGTTATTTATTTCGGTCTCACCATGGTGGGATCTCTGAGTGATAGGGGAAGATTGTAGATAGAAAAAGGAAGGTGGGGGAACAACAACAACAACAACACCACACCAAAAAAGAAACAAACAAAAACCAAAACCAAAACAAACCAAAAAAACCCCTAAAAACAACAACAAAAAACCCCAAAAATAGAACCTAACCCCCACAAACAAACAAAAACCCAAACAAACAAACAAAAACCTCAAAACCCCAAAACCCCAAAAAACCCCAAAAAAACAGGGAAAAAAAAGAGCAACAGTGTTGCCTTTTTGCTTCTTTGATTCCAAAACTCAGGTTCCTTCCTCTTCAGACAGGAGGCACACACAGGACTTTTGGGGTCAGTGATATCCATGACTTCCTGCCTGACTTCCACTTAGCGGGGTATAGTCTGAGGGAATTTGTCGTGCCCACTTTTTTACCATGAACCATTGTGGTGCCAGTGCATCTCCATGAGCCAGCCCAGCCCTTGGTGGCCACCCTTGACTCAGCGAGAAACCTCGAGGCTCTGTCTCTGTGCTGGGCTGAGGATCCAGCAGCTCTCCAGCTGGGATTTGGGCCCAAGAGCCTGCACTGTGCTTGGGAGGACAGGGGACTGGGGCACCTCCTGGGGTGCTGGCACAGCCACCACTGCCTGGGCCACTTGTCTCTTGAACTGAAGCCACAGAAGCACACTGAATGCGCTCTTGGCTGTGCCCATCCCCAGGGTGGGCAGGAGGCTCAGCCCCATCCTGAGGTGCTGCTGGACCTCTGCACCCCTCCAAAGTGCAAGGGCCTCTGAGCAGTGGGGCTGAGGTTGCCAAGGGACCCACAAGGCAAGGATGGGGCACATTCCCCACCCTGGAAAGGCTGCCTGTGCCTCAAGGAACAGCAGAGGGGTCTTTGCCAGCTGGCCCTCATGTTTTTCTTCATGGGAGGGAAGGATCAAGGCCAGCCAGCAGCACTGGGATAATCCCTGGTGCAGTGTGAGGGGGCTGGGTCATGGCCCCTCATGTGTGCTGTGGGTAAGAAGCTGACAGCTGTCTGCTTTGATAAAGCTGAATTTCATAAAGCACCCATCTTTCTCCAGGTTGCTGCACTGTATATGAAAGTGTCAACAGCAGCTAAGAATCTTTTGCATTCCAAACATAAAAATAGGACTTCCACATTTATATGCCTTTAAAAAAGCTGATATAAATGCATAAAAGAAAGCTGAAATCCATGGAAATTACTGCCCTAAATTTTGTGTCCCCATATCCTAGTAAACTTAGAGGCAGACAAGAGCTTCTTTTAAGGAGGGCAGGGAAAATCCAAACAAACAGGCAAGCTCATAGACTGCCTACATGTGAATTGCATTTTCTTTCTTCTTGATTTTGTGAAAACCTGCTTGCACCTGAGAGGAGGAAAAGTCTGTCTTCAGCTGTCCTATTTACACTACAAGAGTGTGACCAAAAAATCAATGCGCTTAGCAGAGGAGAAAGGTACCTCTTAGTAACTAGGTCATAAACACTCTATCTCTCTTTTGCCTTGAAGCCCTGTTCTTCTTCTATTTATTTTGTGTTTCAGTACAAAAACACATTGCTCTTTGAAAAGCTTCATTGCCAAACTTCTCCTTAATGTGAGCTTTTATTTTCTGAGCACTGGTGCATTGACTATTGCAGGATGTGTATTTGGTATGTAGTATCCATCAGAGAGAAACAGAAAATACCAAGACCTTGCCTTGCAACATCCCTTTCTGCAAATAATGCAAATAAAATATTGTTCCCATGATTTATGTTGAACATTTACTCAAGGGCCAGATAACCCTTACCCATGTCATATTATTGATGTTTTATTGATAAATGTGATAGCTGTTTTACAGGGTTGAACACACATGTTTTAGTGATGCAAGCTGAGATAACACGAATGAGGAGAAAGGCAACTTGACCTGAAAATAAGCAAGCCACCTTACAATTCTTCCACTTTTTCTTTGTCCAAAGAAGTTTTGCAGCCCCAGTGCAAGAAAGTGGTGGGTCTCAATTCCAATCACTGTGACATTTTTCCCTCACAACCCACCAAGATCATTCACTGTTGTGCAACTGCCATTACTGGAGGTACAGCAAGGTCTCATGAAATCCTCATGGGCAGTGAGACAGGTAAAAAAAATACCCAAGTTATTCATATTTTGATTATTCCAGTCATCTGAAGCAAGGGTAGTGGTAAAAGTGTGATAATTAAATTCTGAGAAGGTAGTAAGACAAACACTGCTGCAGAGCTCTGCCATGGCCCCAAAATGCGGCAGCAATGAGATCAGAGATTAAATGGCACTTCCAGAATGTTACAGAATGAAATTTGTTTTTGCAACAGGAATGCTAATGTGTTTGAGCAAATGTATTCACAAACAAGGACAGTCAGTGCAAGGGGAGACATGCTTTGCAGAAGAAATGACAAAGGAGAAGTTAATGAGCAGCTAATGAAATGGGAATCAGCAACAAGGCTGAGCTGAACTGACATGCATTGCTCTTTGTCCACGTAGACTCTTGGTAATTCCAACAGCAATTCCAAATTTCCTCAGAGACCTGTCTTGGAGGACAGGAACAGCACTCTGGGTAGAGTTTCAGGATATGTTGTAGTTCTTAACAGCACAGCCTGGCCATTGCCAAAGTCAGGATTTATGGGTGGGCAGGGAGGAAGAGGAAGAGGAGGAGAAAGTTGCTATTTCCTAGAAAAGGTTTGACACAGAGTGAGCATCCTGGCAGATGGCACCTGGGTCTCTGAGCAATCAGCAAGCCTGAGGGGAGAGCTGTTAGTGCTGGGAGCTGTGTAGGGGATGGGTAGGGCAGGAGAGAAAGGGAAAGAAAGGGAGGAGAAAGAGTAATGATGGGATGGTTCTGGCTGTTAGTCCTGATGACATGCTGCTGTTGTGCCTTTTTTTTTCTCCTTTTTTTTTATTTATTCTAAAGAGCAATGAATAATAATTTAAAAAATGCAGAACTGCTTGGCTCAAAAGCTTGTTTTTACCCAAGCTGCAAATTCCAAAGGGAAAGGCCTTTCTCCAGTTTTGGTGGAGAAAATGTGTTTCTGCATAAAAGTTCCCAGGTATGGAAAGAAGCAGACACATGTACATGCACTTTTTGAGATTGGTATGGTTTAAGATTAAGTGCAGGCAAGCTGGTCTTCTTATTTTCACAGTGGAAGCTATAAATGACAGTCCTGCAGTTCAGTGAGGGAAACTGTTTTTAAAGTTTCATGTGGGAAAGATCTGAGGTGTTTTGGCAACCACTTCCCTTAAAACCTTTTTTTTTTATTTTTAAAGGGAAAAATATTTGTTGTTGCTGAATTCGTCATACCTGACAGAAGTTTGTATAAACCTGCACAAAGCATTTTTTTTCTTGGTTTATGCCATTAATGGAAAAATTTCACCAAAAGAGATGAAGTACATTTTGTGACTAAAAATAAAGTAACTTCAGACACGATAGATTTCAAAGAGCACTGCAATTATGAAATATTTAAATAAGAATTGTTTTGAATAAATGTGTTGTCTGCAGTAATTCTGCCAGTTGCATTTCTGACATGGGGTTTTTGGAATATTCAAGCCATGTAGTTTAATAAGAAGTGTTTATGTGCCAGCTCTGGAAACAAGGAAATTATCAAAAGTGTGACTATAAAAGGTAATTTCTCTATATTCAGTGTGGTTGTAATGCTTCCTGAAGTTTTCTGTCCAGGCCTTCAAAACTTTATCTTGATTTCTCTGCCAGCTTAAACAACAGCTGCAGAACAGCATTCCTGGATCAAATGGAGCACATTGAACAAAGCGACACAGGATAGATGAAATCTTGTCTGCAAAGATCAGAGAGGAGACCAGGAAAGCAAGTCTGTGGAATTGTTCATCTTGTCTGCTCTAGAAGATGGATTTCCAGGGCTGTCATTGTTTAGACAAGACTTTTTCACCCCTCAGTGCTGTGGCCCCTATTTTCTGCTCCTGCTTATTGGAATCAGTGCATTCCCACAATCAAAGAAAAAGTGGATTTACAGCAGTTGCAGAGCCCTTGGACATGTCCTGCACACATCAGCCACCCAAAGCCCAGCAAGTTACAGATTCCTGGTCTATCCCAAAGAACATCTTTGATATTCAGCAGAGGCTTTTACCCCACTGACACAGTGCATTTGTCAGAGCATTAACTCTGTGTTTCATACGAAAGCTGTCAGCACAGCTGTCATTTCAGTTGCATTTAATGACAGAAGTATGTGAGACCAACCCTATTTTAATTTCATAACTGTTGACTCTGAAACGCCACTATTCTCTGGCCTTTTTTAGTGTTTTCTCTCATAACAATTACAATTAGTTTGGCTAATAGTATAAATTATCACTTGCTTAAAGCTGCAAATTACAAGTTGCATGCTCCCCAAGCCTGCTTTGCCCAGAACACTTCTAGATTAAAAGAAAATCCTCATTTCTTCTACCACGGTTGGTGGGGACTCAGGGAAAGAAGAACATTCCTTCCATCATAGATTTCATTGTGTGGTAAATCCTTCCTCATCTAGATATTACAAACTATATCATAATATATTGATCTTAATTCTTGGTGGGTTTTCACACTAAAAACTGTTTTCCTTTGGGTGTTGGTCTTGTTTGGTTGTGGTATTTAATGATTTTTCAGGTAGGGTTTTTTCATTAATTTTAATCAAATACAACATTGTGGCAGGCAATGGAGAAATTCTCTGTAACATCCTTGTCAGTCACAACATCCCTCTCCTCATCCCCATGGTGAATCTCATACCTTTGAATCTGGGCCAGGAATGAGACAGGAAGGGCAAGTGGCTACCCAGGTGTCTGACTGTAGGTTTGTGCTGCAGAAACTCTGCACAAAGTGGGACTTCAAAGTGATAATTATATAAATTAAATCAATGTGTATGTCATGTCATTTATAGTCCAATGACATAGAAAATAATGCTTTTTAGTTATTTGTAATAAGTTAAACTTAACTGCTCAGAGAATTTGATTTGTGGATTAAAAGTGCCAAGGAATACTCAGATAATGCAGTGACTTACTAAAGCTATTAAAAGAAGATAAAACATGTAATTAAAAGTTCACTGAGGGAATATTCTCTTTAAGAAACATATGTACACTACAAATACCTTTTAAAAATGTTATCTTTTCTAGTAAAATATCTGAAGGGCAGAAAGTAGCCCAATGAGAAAGCAGTGAATTTGTTCTCAGCATAAGGCAGCACTCAGTGCCTTTTAGCCAACAGAGAGGGTTTGTACCCCTGGCAATAGTGAGTGACCATTGCAGTGGGCAGCTCTTTGGCAGAGTAGCCACAGACCTCTGTCAGCAAAAATACCCAAAACTTTAACAGCCTTCCAAGCACAGTGTACAGAAGTGGAAACCACCTGGCATACAGCACACAGCTGTATGGTATTATTTTATATAATTATTATTAACAAAACACAGCTGCTGGCTGATGTAAATCCAGGCTTTTTGAGCTGTCAGTTTTTCTGGAGGACTTTAGTTAAGAGAACCAAAGCTGTTCTGGCTGTCACCAGGGTGATCATTTTCAGTTGTTCTATGTCTGTGCCAGAAAAGTAACCACCCAGAAATCCCAGCACTGACTTTAAAAGCCTGAGAAGTGTCTCCTCTTTCCTCCCCCAATAACATGTCTTTTTTTCTTTGTACTGTCATTTCTATTAAGAGGTGTTTAAAGTCAAATGGGCCTTCCTCTAAAAACAAAACAAACAAGCAAACCAACTCCAAAACAACGACAACAAAAGGCATTTTGAAGCAGTGTTTAGTGTTTTCTGTTGATATGTGCTGCTCTGTATCCAGACTCCATGCAGTTCCCATAGTGTGCCAGCCTCAGAGCTGTGACACTTCTGAGGCTCAAGCCTTCAAGAGGGGCTTGCTACTGGATTGCCAAGACTTAAAACTTTCCAGTGTCTAGCTTATAACTTCCTTGGAGTAATAGTTTCTGCAGCAGCTCCTCAAGCCTTTCACATTGTTACAGTATGTATTTCATCAATTTCAATGTTGCTGCCAGTACAGCTCTGTCGGTCTTCAAATGGCAGCAAGTGCATGATTAACCCATTCAATGATTTCACTACACTATAATGAAAGGTGTTCATTAGTCCAGCATTTGCAGATGGGAGTGGACTTGGTACAAGCAAATTATTTCACTTAAATCTTGCTCGGGTACGAGTTAATTTGTGATCATAATGTGCTTTTGCTGCCTTTACAAAAGATAAACAAGACCAAAAAACTTCTTTTGTAGATATTGAAGTGTTCTGACTTAATTAAAATATCCTCAAGTGCATTTTTAAACTGTTTAACCAACAGAAGCATCTTTAACTTTTCTCTGGTGCTTTCATAGTGGACATTGTGTCCCATCATTAAAAAAAGTAATTACATGCCACAGCATCCAAACTAAATAAATGGAGTTTCGAGTACCGGATCTGGGAATAGTTACTCCATTTCCCTTATCTTGTATCCACACACTTCCTGTGCCTGTGAAAACATACTGTCCAAGTGACTGAGAATATAAGAATCCATCTTCTCACAGTCACAGAAGAACTCAGAAAAACATTTCAGGATCTGAGAATTTAATTCAGTGAGTTCATTTAATGTTTACCTTATTGCACCAGCAAGAACTACCTCATAGATAAATTGTTAAAATGAAATGTCCCTTTTAGACTCCATTTTTTCCACACTTTTCTATCTGTTGACAGTGATCAATAGATAACCTTTCCACAGCAGGGCTGAGGACTGCAGATATTCCTGTATATTAAGACATTTCTGGTGTCACTGACTGACAGCAGGGTGGTCTGGAGAGGAAGAAGAGCAAAGAAGACCACAGTGCTCTAAGCTGCCCTGCAAAGGTTGGTTCATCCATGTGCCCCACTGCTCCTGCCCTGAGGAGTCTCTGTATGTGTCATTCAGTGCACCAGGCACGTTGGGTTTCTATTTACAGCACTTCTCTGAGTCTCTTGGGAGCATTAGCTAAAATCTTCCAGGCATCCCAGATTCAGGCTTCATGGCTTTTCTCCCTTCCAGTCTGAAGCTGGGGCTTGCTTTCTGACCTCCAAAGAGGTTCAGGTGCACACATGTCTACATCCCACCAGAAAATGGGACTGAGGCACTGGTGTCACCGTGGCCACCAGACACTGATGCACGGCTTGTGACAGAGGCAGGCTTTTATGCCATATTTCTTTCACATCTCAATGAACTGTTAATTATTCCTTGCAGTTCAGAGTTCAGAAAATAATCTGGCAAACTGTTTCTGAGAAAAGGCATATGTCCCATGGACCATCTATGCTAATTAATGGCTGAGTGGCTCCTGGGTTTCCCTTGCAGAGATCACATTGCATATTCTTGGCTGAAATGGGAATCAAGATTTCTTCAACCAAGGGAGACATGTTTTAGTTTTCTCATTTTAATATATACATTTTTGTATCTTCACAGGCACGGGAGTGACAGAATGAAGAACCAAAGCAAGTAAAACTGCTTTTCAACATAAAGTACAAATTTCCTTAATTGGATGCTCTGTGGAGACTGGGCTTTTGGAGGAAACATGTTTGACAACATGTGAGGCTTTTCCATGGTTTCATTAAATAAGTCACTATTTTTTCAAATCAGCAGAGGCAAGTAGGCAGCATTAGACATCACTACCAGAACAGTCAGACTTCATTAAATTTTATTGTGACTCAACCCAGGGTTTGCATAATGGCAAGGTGTCATGTAGTTGCAGTAGCAGATCAATGGTGCCACAGTCTACAAGCTTCAGCTTGGCCAGTTCTTGGCTTTCATTCTGGAACTGCAACATATTGATGAAAATAAAATTTCCAAAAAAGCTGATTTTCACCATAGGTTGAAATGCTTACACAAGTGAAAAGCATATTGATCCTGATGCCCATCGCTTCCACTGTCACTGCTGCAGTTTAAGGGTTTGATGAACTGTGAAGCTTTTGCTTTGATTTCTTTAATAGTCTCTAGAAAAGGCAGAACAGTAGAACAATTTATCAGCTGTATCTGTGAGAAAAGAGGAGCCATGGACACTCCATCATCTTGGAAGATATTAAATGGTGGGGAAAACAAGTGTTTAAATTTGGATGATAAACTTTTTATACTTAAGCCTATCATTTATTATTGCATTTGTAAGTCATCTGCCACCCAGGAGTTTATAATTTGATTTGCCTCTAGGCAAGTATTTTTCAGCTGGTTCTGTCTGAGGGGCTTCCTTGCTAGGAGAAACCCTTGTCATTTAATAGGACATGGGAAGGGTGCCAAAATCTTATATATTCACTCATAGACTGGAAAAAAGTTCATAGTAAAAAATGAGGTAATTTTTCATGTGCTGCTGGTGAAGGATAGACAAATTTTAGGCACATCTGCATGTGTGTTGGTTTGGTTTTTTTCCCTGTTACATGGAGTATTATCAGCCACTGGACCACAGGTGGGAAAACACTACCCTAGTGACACCAAGTTATATGTTGGTTATAGAAATATAAATTATCACAAACTAACAGGGAAAATGGAGGGAAAGGGCAGATAAATTGTTTTGTTACTGCATTTCACTTTCATTTCTGGTTGCAATTAAGTATTGGGTAGAGAAAGCTCCTGGTTCACCACCAAAGTCCAACCTGGCCTAAAAGAAATTGCCAAAATTAGGAGTTGTGAAATACTCCAAAAGTTAATTTACATTACTGTGTTTCAGAGTAAATACGTGTTGAATTTACATCTTCAAGCTTATATTTCACCTGACTTTTTTCTGGGATACAGGGAAAGAGCGTTGCACTTCACTTTGTTCAGAAGTTCTGTTTTTCTACTATATGAAATAGGAGCATAATTTATTTACTTTTAATAAAGATAAAAATTCTAAGAAAATATCAAAACATGATGCATTGCCTATCAATATCTTTCAGGATCTGAGACTTACTAAATACATTTAAATGTAAAGAATAGCTGCAAAATTTTGCATCTTTTATATACAAATGAAAACGTTAAGAGGCTGAATCCAGCACAGTCCAAGTATCTAGCCTTTTTTGATTTCTTTTAGATTTATGTAGAAAGGCCTCCACTAATATGGAACTAACCTTCCTTCCTTCCTTTCCTTCCTTTCCTTCCTTTCCTTCCTTTCCTTCCTTTCCTTCCTTCCTTCCTGTCAGACCAGGCTATATTGATGTTTTTCACATGGCTTATTTTCTCAGGTTACAAACCAGGTTTTTTCTCATAGTAAATAATAAAGTTCACAAGACAGACTGTCCCTGAAACAGACTGGAAGATGACAGGTTTAGGTTGGATATAAGGAAGGAATTCTTGACTGTGAGGGTGGTGAGGCACTAGAACAGGCTGCCCAGAGAAGCTGTGAGTGCCCCAGTCCCAGAAGTGCTCAGGGCCAGGTTGGATGGGGCCTGAGCAAGCTCCCTGTCTTCAAGAAAATTTGTGCACCAACAACTCCACTTTGCTCTTTCTCTGTGTCTCTGGTCACACACTGGCAGTTTGATCTGGCCAGGGTATTCAATCATAATGAAAAAATCTGATATAGTAGTGGGCATAATCTATTAACAATTGTGAAACTAAGAGTAGTCTACAAGCCTTCTGCATCATTCAATTCACCAGAAATTACTAATAGTCAGAATCTGGGAGGTGAAGAAGCAGAATAGTGAAATTATCTAAGTACTCTGTTAACTGCATATTGTTTCTTCACTCAGTAGATTGGATAAAAGTGAAAACTTTTTCTTTGGGAATGTTAGATTCCTGACCAAATTCACCCATGGATGCAACTAGTGCATAGCTTATTTCTCAATGATTGGCTAGTGTGTAGGCAATTTGTACACCTAGACACATTCAAAAGAGCAATTCCTCTGTTTGGTTTCTGGGTTTACTGCACTTGCTCTAGGTATTTTCCATTCTCGTGATGCTTGGTGTAGCAGGATTACTTTTGAAACAGGAATAATACTCCATTTTAAAGTTGTTAAGCAACATTTCTCCTAAAACACAATATGTCTGCTTTTCTTAAACCAAGTAGTGAAAAAGAAATCTGCCTGGGGGCATGAGTCCTGAGCAGAGTCCAGTTTTGTAAGCCTGTGAAGCCCTTGGACTCACTCAACAGTGCTCCCTAAGGCAGGTTGTTTTCTTGTGCTAAAACAACACCACAGTGGAGTTCCTTTGTTCTGTGATGCAGCTTTGGTGTTTTTCAGATGGATTCAGTTGCCTGAACATAATGGCAAGGTTCTTTTTGATAGCTGAGAGCATGGAGTTCATGTTTGTCCAGTATTCAGAAAACATTTTTTTCTGTATAAAAAGCTCACATGTACGAGGTCTTGGAAACAGCCTCATAGCCAACCTGGATGCAGGGTCTGGCTGTCTATATAGAAACCACACCTAAGAACTATCAAGGTTTGTACAAAAATGCAATTTTTTAAAGCTTTGGCATAAGGTTTTCCTACTGACTGAGGCTATTATCTGTTATGGGGGAGAAATGCATGAGAATAGGAAATAGAGAGTGATTCTTGCAATTAGTGTCTTCAGGATTTTAATGCTACAGAATGTATTTAAGCCAGTGCTCTTAATATTCAGTGATGGATATTCTCTGTTTCGACCCCTCCATGACCCTGTGGGAATCCCAGAATGGGTCACGTGAGAAGGGAACTCAGTGAATCAATAATCTGGTCCAATCTCCCTGCTTGAGCAGGGTCATCCCAGAGCACACGGCGCAGTTCTGAAATATCTCCAGTGAGGGACACTCCACACTCTCTCTGGGCAATCTGTGCCAGTGCTCAGTTGCTGCACAGGGGAGAAATTCTTCCCCATGGTGAGGTGGAGCTTCCTGTGCAGTCTCTGCCTCTGGTCCTATTGCTCAGCACCACTGAGAAGAGCCTGGATCCTTCCTCTTGGCACCTCCCCTGCAGATACTTGTAGACAGTGATAAGATCCCCTCTCAGCTGTCTCTTTTCAAGGCTGAGCAGGCCCAGCTCTCTCAGCCTTTCATTGTAAGAGTGATGCTCCAACCCTCTAATCATCCTTGTTGCCCTGCACTGGACCTGCCACATGTCTGTCTTGTGCTGAGGAGCCCAGAGCTGGACCCAGCCCTCCAGACAGGCCTCACTGGGCTGGGTGGAGGGGCAGGATCACCTCCCTGCCCTGCTGGCCCTGCTGGCCCTAATGCACCCCAGGATCCCCTTGGCCCTCCTGGCCCCAGGGCACTGCTGGCTCATGGACGGCTCATTGTCCATGGGACCCCCAGGCCCTTCTGTGCAGAGCTGCTTTCCAGCAGGGCACCCCCAGCCTGTGCTGCTGCCTGGGCTGGTCCTTCCCCAGTGCAGGGCCCTGCATTTGCCTTTTCTGAACTCCAGACCCTTCCTCTGCCCCTCTCTCCAGCCTGTCAGGCCCTTCTGAAGGGCTGCCCAGCTCTGGGGGTATTGGCCACTCCTGCCAGCTCTGGGTCTGCAGGGAGCTCACTGAGGAGGCCCCTGCCCCTTCCTGCAAGTCACTGATGGATATGTCAAATAATACTGGGCCCAGTATTGAACCCTGGTGGATACCTGTGACAGCCTTTACTGTGCCACTGTTCATGACCCTCTGGGCTCAGCCACTCATCCAGTTCTCAATTCACCACACTGTCCACTCATCCAGTCCACACTTCCTGAGTTTACTTATGTGGATATTGTGAGAGACAAAATGAGTTGTTGAAGTTTAATTATGCAGTTTGGGGAATGTGTGCATGAGAAAAACATTTTGATCTGTTTTAAAGCTGTGGCCTGATGATTTCAATGCTTGTTCTGTGAGAAATACTTCATAATTATTTATTTTTCACCATTTCATTCACAGAGATATGCATACAGTTATTATGTATATTAGCCTCTTCCTCCATAGAAATCTTCTCTCTTTCAAATGGAAAGGTCTTTTGTTTCATAGGTTTGTTTTTTTGTTTGTTTGTTTGTTTGTTGCCTGTCATCACCTCTGACTGCTTGGGGAAAATTGTTCATTGTAGTAAAGCCACAGAATGACATCCTGCTCAGGAAGGAGTGTTCCAGCCCTTGTGAAATGTGAATACTACTTTTTCTATACCCAGTTATAGACAGGAGGATGCAAACTACACACATCTTTGAAGATGTGGGTGCCACGAAAGATGCACAGGGACATAATTTCTAGCTTTTTCCTTCAGTTCCTTTCCCCCTAACATTCTATTTTGATTTTGACCCCTGCTGCCTGTAAAACTGATGTTTTCATCAAGCTGACTGGGATGATTCCCTCTTCTCCCTCTGGGCCTGTTAGTAATCATTTAGAGTTCATATTTTTCTCAGGTACATCACGTTCATCAAAAAAGGATTTTACTGACCATTTTATTGCTCACCAATGCAGTCTTGCTTAAATTCTTCCCAACTAGCTCTAGTGTTTATTATCCTGCCTATTTTTAAAACACCAGCAAACATTTGTCCATTCACCAGCTGCCTGTGCTTTCAGATGTCTCAGGATGAGATGCAAAGTGCTGATCCTACTGCACATAATCACTGTAGCATTGCACCTGTGATTCTGCCCACTGTAAAGCTGACCACTGCCCCTATTCCTCTTTCTCTAAACTCTAATCAGCTCTTAATAAATGTCAAGTTAGCTTCTTAAGAACCTTTGTTGAGGAACCTTGTCCAAAGCTCTTTAAAAATACCAGGATGTATTTAACAAAATTATACATCTTTAACAGTCACTGATTCCTCCAAAGAGATTTGCCAAGTTTGTGCAGTGAGTTCCCCTCTCAAAGCCTTACAGGCTTGTCTGCCATGGAGAACAATTTTTCCATGCTTTCTCTAACCCTCTCCTTTATTGCAGAACCTACTGATTTTCCCAGGACAGCTGTTAGATACACTGTACAAGTACAAACAACGAGTACTGCACAAGTAGTATTTTTAAGCCATGGATTTTAAAGCATTTCTGAAGTTGTGCAGAAAGTAATTGACAGAGGTAGAAGCAAGAGAGAAATGAAAGGAAAAAGAACCAAATATACCCACAAGCAGGGAGTGTACAAATCCCAGGTTTCTTCAGGAAAGATTTTAAGGAACAGATTTAGACCCCACAGAATGCAGAAGAAAGATTCTTGCAGAATTCTGTGGGCTCTGGGTCAGATTTTAAATCCTGAAACCCTCAGTATCCTGCCAGCTCCCTCATCATACCAAAATGTACTAAAAAAACTACCAGAAGACTGGAGAATACTTCAAAGGAAATATGCACAGAACCCCATAGGAGAAAGTGTGTTATAAATGTGAACTCAATTTGATTTACTCCTCTCTTTGATAGTAGAAATATCCTGTAGCTGAAAACAGCTGTGAGCATACTCAAATATGGAAAAACACCATTAGCGGTCTTCTTGTCCTTGGGCTGCTAGTATAAAAAGAATCAAGGATTTCTGCTACTCATACAGGTAGGAATTCACTCTGTGCATAAAATGGAGGGAAAAAAGCCATTGTGTTGATTTGCTTTTCTTTCCCTTTGAGAAGAAAAAGGATTTAGATTTATCAGGTCCAATTTAGAAGGTCAAGTATCCACTGGATTGGAAGGAAAAGCTGTAATGTCAAGATAAATTTCAGAGGTCAGTTTCCTCTACCTTGGGACTTTATTAAAGGACTTAAGGACATAAGGTCTTCTGGTTCATTTGCATTGTATGGACATGTTCTCATGCTTTTAATAAAGGCTGTGTTGTTTCTCACTGGCTGTGCACAGGAAGGTTTAAGGCACACAGGAGGTTACACACAAAACACACTGTGTGGAGTATGATAGAAGAGACTCTTGCCCTCATACAAACAAATGGGAGAACTTACCAGAAAACCAGCAAAACAATGCATGTCATGGATAGATATCCAACTTTCACATTTTTACAAATAAATGTTACAAAAATTTATTTATAAATAAATAGAGAGAATCTTGTGTCAAACAGTAAACACTCTACCACAGGAAAACACTTTGGAATGAAGATATCACAGAGAAAACATGTCTCTTCTTGGAAAGGCCATTCTGTAAGAAGGTGTGTAAGGCTTGTGTGCATTTAGCAAGATGAGGATGGGAGGGAATGTGCATGCTGTTTGTGGATCCATGAGGGAGAAGGGTGAATAAATTCTGTGTGGGAACTGCAATTCTGCAGATTTTACATTTTTTATGCTCAGAGATAACCATTATTACAGAATGTAATAGACATTGGAAGTCTATGATCTGTGATATGTCCAGTCTGTATGAAGTCTCATGTTTATCCATAAAGAACTATTATATGTGGTACTAAATAATAATAATTTTGAAAATAATTAAATTTAGAGGTATTTCTCAAAGATAACTATACCCTCCAGTTATTCAAAGCTGTCAAATAACTTTTAGTTGCTGCTAGTTGCTGCTACATGGTAGAATTAGCAAATCTAATTACTCCTCATTTCCTCAAAAAAAATAATGGATGAGTCTTATGGAAGTTATTGACTATTTTAGAGGGCAAAGTATCAATTCTGTCAGAAAGAAAGTTATTCCATTTCAAATTTTTGTGACTTGCCCAAGATCTTTCTTCCTTTCTCTAAATAAAACAGAATTGTTCAGATTTCATGGCAGAGGCATGTTGGGCATAGCTGACATTGTTGGGAGGGTGATCTGTGGTGTACACTGCTATCAGTTGATCAAAGCCTCTGCAGCATTTCTGGGATACCAGAGGTCCTCTTGAAGAATTTATGTCTGTAATGCAAGCAAATTGTTGAGACTTCCAATGAAAATCTCCATACAAAAGGCAGAAAAAGGCAAACATCATAATCTTGCTGATCAAGGAGATCCTTGCCCTAGTGAATAGCCAAATGCTGTTGGGATACAAAGTAAGCACAATGACAATAAACATGAAATAAAGCAATACCAGCCACTCAGGATGGAAAAGGAGATGAAGACTCTCTGAACAGCAGCCCACCTTTATCTCCACAGGTCTCAGAAGGTCTTCAGACAAATTGTGGGAATTTTGTAACTGGATTGGTGACTCTCTGCCATGCTGCATCACAGGATTCCTGCACACAAGGGAGTGTTCTGTTTCTGAAACAGGCCTGGCCAGAGGGACAGACACATGGACATATATGTCTATATATAAAACGCATATATCACCATATGCAGAATAGGTATCATTCCTGTGTATATATACAGCCTACCACAGCCTGGCAACCTGAGTACAATGAGAGAAACCAAAAGGTTGTTTTCAGAATTCCTTGCTCCTTGGAAATTGTAACATGTGGAATTAGCTTGTTATCATTACCAAGGTTTTTGATCCATCCTGAAGAACCTAAACTACTAAATTGTTTTGAATGATGATTTTTGCACAGACCTTGCCAAGAACATGTATTTAATGACTCTGTATTTTGCTCATGTACACTGGCATCCTGAATTGCTCATCTCCACAGAGTGCTTGTCCCATGGCCAGTATCTTGGGGAGAACTTGAGAATCTCTTTTTTACAAAATCTTCCTTTCCTTAGAGGGTATATGAGGCCTTTTGGGTTTCTATCAACAACTCATTATCACAGGACACTAATAATCTTCAAATTCTTTGCAGTGCAGAAGAAGTTGATGGTGGGACTTTTTTCCAAAGGAAGCAAACTATTTAGAATTATATATTTTTTTCCTGCTCAAACTGGAAACAATCAAGAACTTTAAAAAATAGTTTAAGAAAGTAATATTTTTAAATGTAATCAGCTCAGTTGTCAAGATTTGCAGCATTTGACAAAGCAAGAGTGTTAATTCACCCTCAGATTTATCATATGGAGTGTTTGTGCATGAGATATGCTCTGATCTAACCCTCCAGTGGCCACAGAGGTATGAAATGTCTTATTCACTGTGTCTTCAAAGTATTTGTACTTCAGAGATGGCAAGAAAAGCCTCCATGTAAGTAATTTGTGGAAGGATAATTAAAACCATAGGTCTTTCCTTCTATGAAAATACTGTCAGGTATCAATTTTTTAAAACAAAATTTATGTGCAAATAGTCAGAGCACTGAATGAAGTGATGGGTACACAATGCAAATCAGATGGGATGGGGATGATTCTCCAAATCTAGCTCTAGTATCTAGCTCTGAAAAGTTTCAGAATTCCTAAACAGGAACTAGAGCATGCAGTGGGGAGTGCAGCCATTTAAAAAGTAGGACTTAATGCATAACTTTCAAGAAATAATTTTTCTTTTAACTGCATCTTAAATATTCAAAGGCATTTTCTCTGCAGAGCAGCTTTTAAAGGGATTGGTATGCCAGACACACTTCATGTTGTCCTTATCTTTATTTAAACAAATCAGCTTGGTGCTCTGAAGTATCAAACTAAAATCTGAGCTGAGCAATGTCACAAAAAGAGCTGTCTGTACATACAAATAGCATCAATTGTGCCAAGCACAACAGAAAACACAGCCCAGTACATCTAGGAATGTTTTGTCCAGAAGAGTTGAGTTTATTTAATACTAACTAAAATAATGAATCCTGTTCAGAAAACCTATTTGATAATATCCTCATGCTTGAAAGGAATAAAAAAAGATACAAACATTTTCAATATAATTAGTTCTTTGTCAGCTCTATGGTCATTAATTAATAAGCTGTACATTGACATAATAATGAGTCATAGAATGACTTCTGGAGCAAGCAACATCTTGAAACTCCAATGAGTCAAACAGGGAATCATCTAGGATTTTTTGGTTAAAATCTTATGGAAAAAAATTGAACATGTAATGATAAATACTGTAAGTAGAAGATTGGGGAGCTTAATCTCAAATATTAGCTAAAATTCCTCACCACTTAAATATAAATTTACAATAATTAATTTTCAAATTGCACTTTATGTTTTATAGGCATTAAAAAGCATTTCCAGGAGTTCTTTTGATTATCATACCATCAACAGAGAATAGCACAACTAACAGCATCTGACACAGAATAGTTTGACTTCTAGATTTTGTGTTCCATAGTGACTACAGCACTGGGATTTTGATCCAGAGCTTGGTGTTAGGTGAAAAACTCCTTTTGGTTTTAATGGATTTTGTAATTACCTCACAGTAACCCTTGTCCCTCCTTTTGTTAAAGCTGAATCAAAATGATTCTTGTGATTTCCAATCAGTAGCACTGGTTGGATGACTTATTCCTATGTGTGAGGAATACTGGATCACATATTTGGGAGTTCAGACCCACACCAGCTTTCTAGAGAGAATGAAAAAGAGAAGAATGAAAAGCAAGGCAAGGTAAGGTGGTTTGGCTGAATATACAATTAATGCTTGCTTTGGAATAGTGATTATAGATATTAGGTGTGCAGATTGGTGATATAGAGACAAACTGTCATCATAATAAGCATAGAGGACCATAAAATACATATATTACAAGTTGGTTATCTGTATCTGGTACTCTGCAAGACAGCTTGCATGTTGAAAGTCTTTTGCTGGTCCTGTAGCTTCAGTGAGAATAGACTAAATGCAAGGAAAATATTTGAACTTTAGCTACTTGAACTTGACAACAGGCATTTTACATATATGTACCTTTACTGCTTTTCTGGATGGAGCTGGTGAGCTGGATCTGGAGAGTGCCCTTTAGACCACACAGCATTTGAACTCCCCAGCCTGTCAGGTAGTTTTGGGTATTTAAAGGAAGAAAAATGTACAGAGAGAGTAAAGCTACCCAGGCATTACTGCAAATGATGCTATGAATCGTTAAACCAAAATGGTATATGAAAATCTTTGATGATGCCAATGAATCCATCAAAAAAGACATCAGATTACTTTAGCCTTGGATTGTCCTCCAGTGATTTCTCATCAAACCCTGGTGTTTCTGCCATTTTCTCCAATTTTCAAGATCAGATAAAAACTGGATATTCCTTTATGTACCCTGGAAAGTATGGTTCATAGCTGTTGTATAAGGAGCAAATTATTGCTCTATTCAGTCAGCAGCTGGAAATGCTGTATGAGGCCTTTAATGCTTTCTAGGAAAGAGAGAATTACGTAACACACAGAACAATAAAACCACCAAAATTAGTTTTGTTTCAAATTCAAAGTGTTTACTAATTTCCAACAAAAATCGGGCCCTTGCTCTGTTATGAACAGAAAATTGGCAAGTAAAAATTTGAAAGAGTTTGGTAGGATTAAAAAAGGACTTATTTTTTAACTTCCTAATGCAGAAAAAATTGAGACATTATATGGAATGATCAACCCTTCATAAGAACTGTCTAGAAAAGTTCAAGAAAGACTTTAAGTCTTGGCCCAGGACTGTAACCATGAGGCTGTCCTCATTTTTGGAACTGAGAAATGAGATGGTGTAAAGTTGACTCCTTAAAATGGTTGTCATTATTTCTTAAATTATTTTTAACATGGCACTGAATTCTTATCCTTCTTCTTTCATAATAGAAATAGTAATATGCAGCTTAGCAAAAACCTAATATTTTGACATAAATAAATGAAAATAAATATGAAAATAAAATCAAAAAATGTATTAGAAAAGATTCTTTAGACAGTTTCATGCATACTTATTTGCCTTTAAGTATGGGCATTTAAATGACTGTAATTAGAAGGCTGGGTGGGGACAAGGCGGTTTAAATTTTCATACAAACCAATAAAACTTCCAGAAGTATTTCATTCCTGTGTGGTGTCAGGAACACCTTGATGTGGTTAGTATGCTATAAGTAGAAGATACAAGTAGAATCTTGTTCCCACAGAAGCCAGCATGTGATTTTCCCATTGGCTCCAAAGGCAGCAGCACTGAGCAGTAAATTAATGCAGAAAATGAAGCAAAGCAAGATGTTTCTTTACTAAAACAAAATGTTTGTTTTGTGCAAATGCCAAGGCTGATGCCAATGCTGCTACATATTGATGTAAACTCAATTATATCCCCTGCAGCCTTATTGAAATTAAACTTAAAAATTAAACAACACAAAGGCAAATTCTTCCGACACAGAAGAGTCTATAGATTAATCACAGGTGCTTGACTATTGAATGCTTGAAACTACTTTTGTACTTTCTGCTATGGCCAGGTTCCCCCCAGCAAAAAGCACAACAATATAAGCCAAGAACCCACCTTTCTTTGCATTACATTCTTTCAGTGACAACTGATTTTCCTTGGGACTCTGGTTTTCCTTACTGCTCAGCAGGCAGCATGAGTCAAAAAACTTCAACACTGGAGCTGATTGTAGATGGTGGATTTATGGATGCAAAACCTGCAGCAATGTATCAAAAAAAATTCCTTTTCCTGAGGTCCTAGGCATTAAAGCCATGACATTTAGTGCAATGCTCTGAGTCAGGGTTATTTGTCATGCCTTAAAAAAGAAAAACTAATGACTTGTCAGAAAAAGTCTTTGATATATCTATGTGGTTTATATTCTTAACTAAACTTCACCAAAAGTTTTATTTTTCTGCTATGGAGAAAAGGCACACATGTAACAAGACTTGCGTACTTGACCATTGCTGTTGCAGTCAGTGAAGTTTGACAGAAGCTTCCATCTGCAGCCCCAAATTTTGATGTTTGACACAAGCTTCCATCTGCACCCCCAAGTTTGCTGCTGTGCCAATGTACTGCTGTTGCAAACCCACTTCTTTCAAGCCCTTTAAATGGCACCCCTCATATAACAGAGACTTTTGACTGTGCATAAAATATGTTAGTGATCAAGAGAGATGATCCCCAGAGTGATGACTCTGCATATTACCACGGAAATTACCTTAGGATATTCTGGTACTGAAGGTGTTTTTTACCTAGACTTCACAAAAACCTTTGACACCATTTCAAAGTGTGGGACAGCATTCTCCTGGAGAAATTGGCTGTTCTTGGCTTGGCTGGGTGTGTTCTTGGCTGGGTGGAAAACAGGCTGGAGGTCTGGGTGCAGAGATTGGAGGGGCATGGACTGAAACTGAGCTGGCACTGATCACCAGCAATGTTCCCCAGGACTCAGTGCTGGGGTGAGCCCCATTTCAAATCGTTATCAACAATCTGGGTGAGGGGATCATGGGCTCCCTCAGCCACTTTGCAGAGAACCCCACCTTGGATGAGAATGTCAGTCTGCTGAAGGGTAGGAAGGCTTTACAGAAGGGTCTGGACAGGCTGGATCAATGCACTGAGGCCAGATGTGTGAGGTTCAACAAGGCTGTTGGGAATTTAGCTGAATAGAGACTGGAAAAGTACAAAACCGTGGTTAATTCCAAGTCCTGCACCTGCGAGATAGCGTGTCCTTGGGCCTAGCTGTAGTAGGATAACAAATAGTGGAAGAGACATGAGAAAAGAGAGATGTAACCCCTAAGGAATGAGGAAGAGTTCATGGTATAGTTTAACCCATAGATTGCTTGGCTTATAGACTATTCATAAGCTTATTATTTGCTGTATAAGTGTTTGATGCTTTCTTTAATAAACTGGACCTGTCGGACCTGTGATGAACTGCCTGGTGTCCTGGTCCCCTTCCTACGACACAAGGCCAAGTGCCAGGTCCTGCACTTGGGCCACAACAGCCCCAGGGAACTGTCAAGGCAGGGGCAAGAGTGGCTGCAAAGCTGCCCTGCAGAAAAGGACCCGGGGGTGCTGGTCAGCTGCCAGCTGGACAGGAGCCAGCTGTGCCCAGGGGGCCAGGAAGGCCAATGGATCCTGGCCTGTGCCAGAAATAGTGTGGCAGCAGGACCAGGGCAGGGATTGTCCCCCGTGCTCAGCACTGGTGGGGCCACACCTCCAGTCCTGTGTCCAGTTTTGGGCACCTCACTACAAGAAGGACATTGAGATGCTGGGGAGAGTCCAGAGAAAGAGCTGGGGAAAGACCGGAGCACAGTTTTGGTGAGGAGCAGCAGAGGGAGCTGGGGTGTTTGTGCTGTGTGAAAGGGGGATCAGGGGAGACTTTTCACTCTCTGCAGCTCCCTGAAAGGAGGCTGTTGTGAGGTGGGGGTCAGTCTCTTCTCCCAAATAACAATAGACAGGATGAGAAGAAATGGCCTGAAGTTGCACCAGAGAAGGTTTAGATTGGACATTAGGAAAAAAAATCCATCAGAAGAGGAATTGTCAAGCATTGTAACAGCATGCTCAGGGAAGTGGTTGAGTCTCCATCCCTGAAGGTGTTTAAATGATATGTAGATGTGAACTTATGAACATGGGGTTTTGGTAGACTTGGAAGTGCTGGGTTAATGGTTAAACTCAATTATCTGAGAGGTCTTTTTCAAACTAAATTATTCCATGTTTTGGCATTTTTTAGGGCTTCTTTCTCCTTTAAGTGCCATCTCGCACATGTGCCTGAACACATTTAAAGTGCCTAGTTATTAAAAATTGCCTTACCAGGAAGTTTATTAAAGTCAGTTTGACTTCCCTTGTACATGACCATGAAGTTTAATAAGAGGTTTCCATAGTGTTCTCTTAAATTGCTTCCAGTTTCCTCAAACTAATGCTGCCAAGAAAAGCAGACTCATCTTTGCCAAATGTTAATATTCTGGATTAAGAGAAGATCCCACTGTTTTCTCTATCTCTTTTAAAATGTCTGCAGTCCTCAAACCACTTTTAAAAAGAAAAAAAAAGAACCCTGCATGGAGTATTTTATTTCATTATTGGGAATAGTAAAGGATAATAGTAGGGAATGGTTGGAGAAGAAAAATTTGTGTTTAAATCTCCTCTAAAGATAGCACACAGAGAAGCAGAACACTCCTCTATGTTAAAATAGGTAATGGTTCAACAGCAGCATATTCTTCTTTCTGCAGAGCTGAAAGCATTTTCTAACATATTTACCTTCTGCCTTAGCCAGTGCACATTGTCAGAGGGAATTAAGGGCACTGTTATGTAACAGCCTTAACTCGAGATCACTAACCCAGTAACCTGCCTCAGCAACTCCACTGTGGGTCTCCTTTACACTTACCCATTTTCACTTATTCATTAAGTGAATTTAGCTCTCACTTACTTGCTACACTTATTTATTTTCAGCATGATTTCACTGACTTCATTACTAATGTATGTGTCCTGACTCTGTTGGCAGCTCAAGATGGTGGTTCTGAAAGGGCCTATGCTCATAAAAACATTCTCTCTTTCTAAACTCAATATTGCAGTTCTTTTAGTCAATACCTGAATTATTTTAAATCCCCTCTTTGATCTATGTACTGTTTATTTTATTTTATAGACTCCTTAGTTTTGGGGTTTTTCTCCCCTCAGGAGTTTGAAAGCAGTAGCTGACCCTTCTCTCTGCTTTGTTTATTCTTCGTGTCATTGCATGTGTACTACAGGACAGCCAAAATAATACTTTCAAGGTACCCTAAACAGCCCTAAAATGAATGTTGTGCTGTAAATGCAACTTGCAAACTCCATTTTATCTCATTAGATTTGTGCCTACAAGTACAGGTCAAATTAAAATCTAGAAATACTCATACTTCCAAAATGTGTATATGCACAATAATTACATAGCATAGATAATATCTTAAAGCCAGATATATTTATTGAATCTCAGTCTATAGCCAGACACCAGATTTTAAGCAAGCTTGAGAGAAGCTGTGCTATGTACAAAAATCCCAAAGATTTTGCTAAAGAAGAGCAAGTTTCTCTCAGTGAATTTGTACTACTCTCCATTACATAGACCAAGATTCCTAGCGGGACTTCTGACTCGTGTTCAGCTGTCAGCCAGACCTTGCCTTGAGCTAACTTTTATTTGAGGAGGTTGGCAAGGTTTAATAAGCCGTGCACAATACTCTGCATTGTGTTCCATCAGCCCTTTCATGCAGTGCACTCGCCAAGCTCTGGCTGCCTCTGGTGACTGCCAGCATCCCAGGGAGGCTGGGATTGGCAGAAAACTCTTCAATGGGACAGCAAGGTTTATGGGAGTTGAAGGAGGGCTCACAGCATGGTTTCCTCTTGTTTCTCAGCCACACTGCACCTCATTACCAATTTTTCAACACTATCCTCTCTGGTTGATGGCTAAGGAAGGCTGCATTTGCAGAAGGCATTGACTTGAGCGTGGCTGTTTTTCTTGGGAATTCAGGATGTGTTGATGACAGAGTCCTCTCTGCTGATTTACTACACACAAAATAAGGCATCCTGCTCTGGTTTCTGAGCAAGACAAAATTAATCAGCTTAACTGCCAGTACCTTCAGAATGTAATCTCTCTGTTAATTTACACAAATGTGATGGAGTTCACCAGGGATGAAATATCAAATCCTCATGAACGGTCATGATGCTGCTGTTCAAATGGTGCAGATACTTCTAGAGGATCAGATGTTACTAAACATTAAGGTTTAGTTAGCACTTTTTTTTTTTCTGACAAATCACAGGATCAGTATTTGGACAAGATTCTTGTCTCCTTACTTTGTTTGCTGATCAGACCTTTCTTACCACACACTGATTTTTGCCTATTGAGGTCACACTTCTTGTTTTTATGTTCAGCACAGGATTTGGACTGCATCAATTGCCTTTTTTTTATGACTAAATTAATCTCTTCACATTTAGCACTGGATTACTAAAACAATTTGAACTTTAGCTGGCTCCTGCTAGCTTGGATAACTTCGAACACAGCCCTTGCAGATGATGTGAACGAGTCAGTATGAAACACTAATATTCTTTTCCAGCAGCCTTTTGACTTGGTTGAATACAAAATGAGATTTTATTATCCCAACTGGAATGGATAAGGTCACTCAGCCATTAGTCTTTGCCAGAGTAATTTAAGGCCTGTCTTAAAGAAGGAGAAAAAAGAAGTTTGATCCAAACTATTATAAAGTTGTTGGTACTAGTACCCTATTTTACTGAATCACAGAGATAATCTTTCTGTTACCTCTTTCCCTAGTTAAGGTTGGATCTCAAGTGAAAATTTCCTGTAATTTCTGGTAAAATAATTTTTTCCTGTTTTATTTATTATAACATTAGGCCTTGGCTGGAGGACAATACATGGCAAGTCACTGTGCTGAGGTACATTTCAGTCATGACAGAAGTAAAACATCAAGAGGAAATGGAATAATGAACATTTTTAACCAAAAAGCTGCCCGGTCTGGGTCTGGTTTTGGGTCTCCAGACCTTCTACCTGTCACAAGTCCCACTTGGTACTGGCAGCGCTGGAGGTTGCTTTTACCAGAGCCATATCCCATCTCCAGCAGTACTTTCTCAGCACAGTCATTTATGACATCCTAATTCAGCACTTCTCCTTAGAGTCATCTCTGACATTTAAATGCACACTTTACAGAAAGTCCAGTTTGGTCTCATATTTATTTTTATTTGATTTTTTTTTAAAGTGGCCACAGTAATGTGAAGAATAGAAATTGTTTTCCTATCCACCTGGTTCTGAGTGAAAATGGAAGTGTTGATTTAACAAGTGTACTCCCACATGGTCTGGGCTTTTTTCTCTGTAAACCACAAAAAACCCTTGAGAATGACTGAGGTATTTTTGTGAATAATCCCTTGCATTGTATGGCCAGGGTCACCAGAGGCCAGGGGAGCTCAGGAGAGGCCACTCTCCATTGGAATTTGATCCCTTCATTGTTCTGCCAAAGCTGGAGTGTTTTGACCTCTGGGGCTCATTATAAATCTCTGTTACTCATTCAGACTTGTGCTCTGAAGCATCCACTGTGGAAAGAGTAGTGGACTCTGTGTGGGTCCAATGAAATGATGCAGCCCCCTTTAATATTTCATGCATGTGCAGAAAGCACATCATGTGAAAGCATTTATACCCTGGCAATGCCATACAAATAAATGCTGAAGAAGTAAAAGTTGAAAATGGGTTTGATTTTACCCCCATTTGCACAATTCAGTGCAACACAGATGGGTACACAATTTTAAAACACTTAATTAGCATATAAGGTGGCATTGCTAGTTTTTACTGCTTTCCCACTATTCTTTCTGTACTGAGAGGCTCTCTCTGATTGTGGTAGTCTGGGAGAGCATAGCACCACAGGCAATGTGCAAAAGACCTGTCTAAAAATTTTTATGCTCCTTTTGTTTGTTATACCTTCAAAAAACCAGTTACTCATGCAACTCTTCACACCTGGGTAACAAATCAAGGGGCAGCTTGCAGCTCCTCATGCTGTGAGAAAGGAGGGCAGGTTTCTGCCCCTGAAAGGTGCAGCTGCCTGAGCACTGTGAGTAAACACTGTCAGCTGCTTCATGGCCCTGGGGACAGGGGGAGCAGGGATGCTGTGGTGTGCTGGAGAGTCAGCAGTCAGAAGAGAGGCAGTGTCAGAATGTCCTGTGACCAAATACACCCTGTTTATTTAACACAGGGTGTTAAATAAAAGTGGATTTTTTTTTTTAATGAATCATCATATCTACAACATCTAGGTAGCAAACATATCTTCGCTAGGTATTTGATCAGGCCAGAATGTAGATTTGCATTTCTAACTGGCTTAGGTCTTGATGGCATTTAAGTTTCCAATCTGCAACTTTGAGTCTATGTTTCAGCACTTGCCTCCCTTGCACTTTTTTCTTCCCCTGCCTCCCTGTTTCTCATAAGCACACATACACAGATGAAAAGGTAGCAGCTCTGTGAATTCAAGGTTTTTTTCTCTACAGATTCTTATGTTTGTTGTTATTAAATTAAAAAAGCATCTGTGTTAAAATTCATGCTGGTTTATTCCATTTTGTGCTAGTAAAAGCATTCATGAAACCTACACTGAATGCCGAAAAGAATTCATTCTGTTGTTCTGTAGCAAGTAGTTAAAGACCACCTGTGGGCTTACAACAGCTGGAGTGAGTATGAAACACTATTAAAATTAATGCTCTATATAATTCATGAAAGCTACCTGTGTGAGATGTGACAGATTTACCTGGTTATGGGCCAGCTCTGCTGCATCTCTTGTTACTGACCTTGGCCCACAGTGTACACTAAACATGGCAGAGACAATTCTTAAATGAAAGTATTGCTGAAGCAGGCAAAACCCAGTCTGTACCTGTAGTGACAAAATCAAATTTTTAGGCACATGGTATGCTGAGGCTTTCTGCAGATTCATGGAATAATTTAAATTTAATTAATGAAGCAGTTAATAGTTACTGCACTGACTGCAGTCAGTGGATCACTTCAGCACACACATTTTGTAACAGCAGGAGTTCATAGAAGGTATTATCAGGGAAACCAACCAGCAAGGAGTTTGAATAGTGTAATCTTGAGGTAACAAAAGCATGAATAACCATTGCAGGCTCTGGATCAGATACAACTGGCTGCAGAATGGTGATATTCTTTAAGCGCGCCCAACAGGATTTGGATTGAACCCAGGAAATAAACCAAAACCCTAGACAAATTACTATTAAAATACAGACAACATCAAAGGCAAGAGCAAGGAAAAAAAAGATTGAAAGAAATGTTTTGGTGCAAGGATAATTTATTTTCATTTTATCAACCTTTGCACATGAGTTTTTTAGTTTCTAGGACTGCATATTTTACAGCCATATCAATACAGCAATTCACATTTTCCTCTTCTACTGAGCTTTTCTCCAATGTTTCTCCATTGCTGAGTCCATGTTTTTATTTGTTGTTTGTTTTTTTTTCTTTTTCTATTTCCTTTTCTCAAAAGCCCTCTTGACATTAAGAGAAGGGAAAGAGAGATAGATGTTCTCTTTCTCCTTCCATGTAACTTAGAAAGCAACCAGAAGAATAGAAAGATAGAATTTCTTTTGGCTGTTACTGTGACAGAAAAATAAGTTAATTCATTAAAATTTTTTGTCTTTATAGAAACACAGATGGTTAAAAGAGAGTTTTCTGTTCTCCCAAAAAAGAGAGTTAATAGTTCT
Organism: Zonotrichia leucophrys gambelii; assembly: GCF_028769735.1. Taxonomy (NCBI): domain Eukaryota; kingdom Metazoa; phylum Chordata; class Aves; order Passeriformes; family Passerellidae; genus Zonotrichia; species Zonotrichia leucophrys. The sequence continues at coordinate 15,548,414 of NC_088169.1, read as the reverse complement.
CCCAAAATATGCTTGGTGCAGTGTCCCTTAAAGTCAATGGCATCATATGATCCTAATAACAAGCAAATACAGTCAAGACAGATCAGCACAAAATTTGAAGGCCCAGCTCTTCTGTACACTCCTGGAAAATTTCCACTGGCACAGAGTCCCATAAGGGTACCTGGAGCTGAGATTCATCCAAAGATGATGAGAAATCCCTCTGTGCTGAAACAGAGTGGGCAAAAACAGGAGAATGAAGTTTGTCAGAGAAAATGACCAAAGTAGCTACAAAGTCAAATATAGGAAACAGCATCATAAGTAGTTGAAAAAAATCAATTTAAGAAGCATGAGACACACTTGGATACCCACATTAAAAGTAAAGTGTGTAATCACTGTTAAGCCCACTTTTGTACTCTAACGAAATCTATGCTGTCACCAGATGGATTTTCCATATTCAGTAATTATTCATTGGAACTTTTAGAGAAAACTGTTCAAAGAATTGTAGACTAGATGACTAAGGACTGCGTGTCTGTAAAAAGGAATTACAGGTTTTGAGCAACTGCTTTTGTGTACCAGGGGTATCTCCAGTCCTCTCATCAGCAGGCTGGTAGCACCATGAGGGTTTTTTGTGGGAAAGGATTCATCTTGGCACTCAGAATTCCAGACAAAGGGTCAGGGATGGTGGGATGGTGTGGTGCTCCTCTGGATCAGGTGCTGAGGAGCTCTTAGGGAGACTGACATGTGTCAAATTGCTGGAATCCTGTTTCTCCCTCTTTCTGGGCCCCATCTTTTGATATGGACACGATCTGGGCTCTATCTTCTGATTTTATTGTAACAGCTCTTGAAGACATGACCAACCTTCCTTTAAGTCCCTGCTCCATTCCTGTCCCACAAGCATGACTTGGTCATGGAATCCTTTAACTGCCTCAGTGAAACAAATAATTCATGAGATGAACACTTTCAGTTTAAGCAGTGCAGTAAGCTGCAACACTCTCTTTTCTGAATAAAGGCATCTCAGTTATGCATTAAAAAGTTCTCCCATGCCAGGCTCCAGCTTTCCTACACATCCATGCAGAAGAACCTAATAAGGGCTCTGTACAAAAGTGATTAATAATTTCTCATTAAATTAGGGGAAGTGCAGTAGAAGTTATAACTGGGGACATCTGCATGCAGATATCAGATATCAGTCAGATATCTCCAGTTTCTACCTATTATAAAAGATGCCAACTTCAAAGATTTTGTTACAAAACCTCTTATTTTATATTTCCACTTAAATGTGCACTGGGGGTTTTGCTAAATGCTGACTGTCAGAACAAAGGGTCAAAGCTTAGTGCACATGCATAAATATGTGACTCTAATACTTTTTATTTATTTTGGTATGCAGCTCCCTTCTATTTGTATCACATCTGTCACTCAAAAAACCTAATAAATTAGTGTCAAGTCAATACAGGGAATCCTCTTTCTTCACACTGCTGCCCCTAATTTAACTTCTTTTTTCTTTAGTGAAAAAAATAGGAAGACTATTTTATTGATTTTCTGTTTAAATTTTTTGAACAAAGGAAGTAGGCTGACCTCATTAGCATGTGTTTGGTGATATAAGAGTTAAGTTTTGGAAACTGTCATCCATATCATTCCTGAAGTCCATTTCCTAAATGAATTTTAGCTTTGGATGCTTCTGAATAAACAGAGATTAAGCCCCTTCCATTTTTTTCCCCATGGTAGGCAACAGGCAGAATGCAGGAGAAGACAAACTCCCTATCCTGGTAAGAGTCTAAGCCCCCCAAAAGTAAAACAAGGTCTTGGAACCCACTGTCTGAAGAAGTCCAATGGTTTGCAAGTTTGGAAAGCACTTCATGCTAAATCAGATTAACTAAATCTCCTATGCTATGTATCTTTCTGTGACTTGCCAACAAAAGACATTTCTGAGACTAAACACTGATTTGAAAGGAAGTTAGACAAATCCACTCCAACAACTATCTTTGTCATTCCAAACAGAATGGGAGCCTTAAGAGGAAAAGTGAAAAAAACCACAAAACCCCCCACAACTGCACAGAGCTCCAATGAGATGCAGAACTTTACCATAAGTGACCTGGTGCAATTTTTGCATTTTACAGAAGTGAAGTTGAGCACAGAGGGTGGAGCTCAGAGGAACAGTATCCTGACAACCAGCATCTGTCCATGCCCATTGTGCGACCCTGTCTTTGCTTTGGACAGCCAGGCCTCACATTTACTGACAGTACTTCCAAAACACCCTGCTCCTTGGAAGTTACAGCACAAATAGGTTTTAAAATTCTTGTGGTTTTACCCCAGCTGGCATCTAAGCCACTGTAGTTAACCCACAAACACTCATTCTCCCTCTCCAGTGAGACAGGGAGAGAATCTAAAGGGTAAAACTGAGAAAACTCATGGGTTGAGATAGAGTTTAATAGGTAAAACAAAAGCTGCTCACACCAGCAAACTGGAACAGGAAAGCCATTCAGCACTTGCCATCAGCAGCAGGCAGGGGTTCAGCTGTTCCCAGGAAATGGCCTGCACCCCGTGTGACAGCTGCTTGTGAAGTGCCATAGCTCCCAATGTCCCCCTTCCCTCTCCCAGCTCACGTGCTGAACATGGCATTTAAGGTGTGGGATACCCCTGTGGTCATTTGGGGTGAGCTGCCCTGGCTGTGTGCCCTCCCAACACCTCGTGCACCCCCAGCCTGCTCACTGTGGGGTGGGGGCTGAGAAGCAGGAAAGGCCTTGAGGCTGTGTAAGCACTGCTTGGCAATAGCTAAAACACTTGGGTGTTATTACACTCTTTCCATCACAAATCAAAACCACAGTCCCTTACCAGCTACTGTGAAGAAAATCACCTCTACCCCAGCACAAACTAGCTTACCAATTGTAATTGTTCCTTTACCCTGCTTTGATCATACCAAGGAAAAAGATGTGTCTGGTTAGGTTTTCTTCTTAGCAAACACCTAGATATCTCTTAAACATGTTTATATCTATCTATGCTTCCAGGCTTTGTCCACAGAATATGCCTGTGTAGGGGGGTGTTAGCCTGAACCCTAAATATTCCCATGGTATTAGCTCAGGTGGCTCCACATGACATGACATTCTTCAATTTAACATTACCCTGATTCCCCGTCCTTAACTACAGAGCACTGTCAAGCATCAGGGGCGGGGCCAAGGGCAAGCTGAGAAAGTTCACAAGAAAAATAGTCTCCTGGGACCCATCCTTCCCCAGCCTCATCTGTGCCACTGACATAAAATTCAAAATTATGGATGGGAAATGTATGAAAAGGAAAAGATACTTTGTTGTTTATAAAAATGCTGATGAAGGATTTCCTTCTCTTTATTAGAAAATAACTAAATATTTAAAGTGAACAGATGCAAACAAGAACCCTCAAACTAATTCACTTTGGCTAATCAATTCCACATGGAAAATAAATCCATGCAAATCTAAGTCTTCACAAGAACACACCTTTTCAGTGACATGTTCATGAGGTCATTTGTTTCAGATTAATAAATCAGACAGTTCTAGCAGCAGCATGCTCACCAACATCAACCTCTTTAATCAACAGTTCATTTGCTTCATGGAGGAGAGTTGGCCTCCTCCTGATTGCTATTTTCTGGTTAAGAATATGCTGAAGCTGTTGGGCACAGGATGCAGATGGGTTTCAAGAAGGGCTGGTGTTTATTCTGCCCAGTGGAGCGTGCTGGAAAGCTCTCCTTGTGCCCTGAAATATTGGGCTTTTGTCTGGTAAGTCTGTGTCAACAAAGCACAGGCAAAGTAAAATCTAGCACATGAAAAATTGGAAAATAGAGGATCAAGGACCAGCAAAGAAATCTTAGAATGGGAGCATGTGTTCCTTTGCCCTGGAAGTAACAAAGGCAAAATTAATTTATCTTTATTGATATTTTAAATAAATTGAAGATTCTTAACATATTTGTGTAATGACATCCACTGATCCAATAAGATTGAATTATACTGATATTTTATGTGTACAACACATCCTTAAAATTTTAGATTTTGTGGGGGAAAATATTCAAAAAAGTAGTAAGAAGAGAGGGTGAAAGTCTGAAGTTCAACTTTCCCCACTGAAATCAGTGGTGAGGTTGCTGTTGGTTTCAGTGCAGAATTTTGCTCGTGCTCAGAAAGCATGAACAATCTGTAGGATGCCGCTTTTCAACCAAGGCCATCTCATGACCTAGAGTTTCCTTTTCATGGGCAAGATCCCATCCTATGGTAAAACTTCTCACAGTCTCTTCTTGCACTTGTGGTCTTTGGTGTGTGTGCTGATTTTATCCTGATTTCATGCCAAGCTGAGAGGTGTTTGTGCAGCCCAGCCTGCCCCTCACACGCTGGTGTCCCCTGGGAGTGACACTGCCCCGAGGGACGGTGTGGATGTGTGGAGAGGGCACTCTGGCACTGAAGCCCTGCAATTTAAACATCAGCTACCCCTGGTTTTTTGGCTGGTAGAGAAAACTTGTTTGCAAGTCAAAACCTGCTTTTTTTAACCAGCTCCAGTGTGTGGGAGCCAACATCAAAATGTGGTGTTTATTTTGGTCTTGTTTCATTATGTGGGGGTCTTTAAATTCAAGCTCTGAGAGGTTTATCATAAGTTGAACTCTTCATTTTCAGAGCTGCAGATCAAATCATAAAAACAGCCCTTGGAGAGAGAATTTATAATTTTACTGTGTAGTTTTAAGCTCAACTTTTAACTCCATATGCAAACAAACCTGATTAAAGATGATATCCAAAGAGCAAAAACCGTAAGTTTTTTAAATTTTCATTGACTTGGAGTTTGCAGGTCAAATGCTTTCCCCAGTGAGCCATGAAGAACTGTAACTGTGTGTACAGCCTTCAAAGCAAAATACATGCTGTCATGCGGCCCTGATCCCAATTCCCTGCTCTGTACTGCCAGGTAAATGGTGGGTATTTGTTGCACACTCATTCCTTTAGGGCTTTTAAAGGTGAGAAAGTATCACTTTAAAAACTTGTTTCAAAATCTGATATTGTACTTGCCTTACACTTGTTTCACTGTCCAGTTACTATGAGAATCAAAATGGAAATTTTGATAGTTCCTGTGATGCACTGGATTAATAACTGGAGAACTCCTTTACCAGGAGGAGCAAAAGGGGGAGACATCCACTGGATTATTTATGTGCATGCAAGTGTTAAAAATGAGAAAACTGAAATATAAACCTTGTAAATGGCCAAAGAAAAGAAAAGAAAAAAGAAAAGAAAAGAAAAGAAAAGAAAAGAAAAGAAAAGAAAAGAAAAGAAAAGAAAAGAGAAAAGAAAATGCATAATGTTGCTTCTAAATGTTAAAATGTGATTTACAAGTGAATGAAGGTGATGGCAATTCTTGATAAAATGAATTCAGGTATTCTTCATAATTATATTATTGTAATGACTGGAAACTGAAGTAAGATTTTAGTCTTCCATTGCTCTAAACCTTCCAGTGAAAAACAAGTGAGTAAAACATATTCTGTTCTCCAGGGGGTGTGTTTGTGCAGTTTCAGGCTGTAAACATAGATGGAACAGATGATAATACAGAATGGAAGAAGGAGAATGGAAAGGGGAAAATGGGGGTTAAATACATAAAAATGAACATATGGCTGGAATTGATTGCAGCAATAGTTTCAGCTCCCCTCACACTGAATTCTTTAATCTTTCATTTCCTGGCTTATAAAGGAAAAGGAAATAATGAGAATGCAATAAAAAATGCACAATCGTATGTTAGCCTGAGAGTACAGAATAGTGCTTTTACTAATTTGCAATTTAGAAATATTCTGTGGAATGAACAATGAAATTGTCTTAGTCAGGAGTCTGGCTCTGAGTCATTGTGAGGGATGCAAGCTCTTAAGTCAGTCTTCTCTCCAGGTTTGAGGAAAATCCTCCTGTTTCCAGACATTAGATGCTCCAGTATTTAGCAATCAAGAACACTGATGAGCTTTCACAGAAGTAAATTCCTGGTTATTTCTTGGGTTTTGCTGACAGATTTGTAAATGCAGAAGAATTCTGAATGGGAAGCTGCACCAAACTGCCCATTTAAGAGTGTTAATAATGAACAAATGGAAAAAGTGCAGGTTAATGACAGCATTAATAAGAGGCAAGCCTGTTAAGCAAACAAGTTTTACTTAAAATGTTTACATTTTTTAAAATTAAAACTTAAAGCTTCAGAAGGGTTTTAATGTTTAATTTTCTATTTCTCATTTCACTGAAATAATTGGACTGTAAGTGGACTCTTTTTACTTTTATTGTTTCTTTGTCCGGCATGAGACTAAGTAAGAAAAAATTAGTGTAAGAGAATTTCATCACAATTTTAAAAGAGAACAGGACATAGGAATTTCTGTGCTAAGACCTCTGAGACAGGAAAATGTGAGGAGGATGATAAAAGTGATTAGCTGCGAGCATCTCCTTATGTGCTTTGGGCCTCAAGTCTTCAGCTGATGGAAGTCACCACAAATACATTGATTTCTTTCAAACCGTGCCTGCAAAGGATCTGGCTCTTCAGTTTTAGTAATCTAATAATGTACTAAAAAATAGCTTGTATTGACAGGCTTTTAAATGACAATATTTAAAACAAAAACATGTGGTTACAAAAAATAGTGATTTTCAATGTTTTGTTGCTACCAGAGCAAAATGTGTCATTGCAAATGCACAGCTCTTTTGTGATACATCGCACAACCCATGGGGGACCCCCTTCCGGGGCTGCTGCACCTCAATCTGATGTACTTTCTCATTCCACAGAAGACTGTTCTGTGAATCCCAAGATTTCCATTTTTAGAGGCTTTCTCTCTTTCTATCTGTGAAAATATTGCCTATGACTTGTAAGCTGCTGCTCAGTTTCCAAAATCTCACAGTACAAACATGTGCCAGCGGCTTTACCCTGATGGTCTCAGGCTCCAAAAGGGGGCTTATATCTCTTGTGAGATAGACTGATAGCTGGCAAGAGCTGTGCCAAGTTTTCCTGCCTCTTGGCCTCATGAAAGGATCCTTGGACCTAAAGATTCCTTCCATTTATCCTCTCATGTTAGCTATATATTGCTTAGCTTCCTATAATCCCCACCTTGTCATATATATTTTCTCTTCCAAAGAATGCCCTGGAAGGAAAAATTTTTCTTTCCTTTCTCATAAAACTCCCTTTCCATTCCCTTATTGAAGGCTTATGGCTGAGCTGTCTGAAATGGTGCTGAGCAACCATTCAAACACAGGGAAGGAGGTGGCTGGGCACCACCTGCCCCACCGAGCTGCATCCCTGGGCGCTCAGGTTTCAGCCCTTTGTTCCCTCCATCTGGAAAATGCTTCCCTGGAAAGAAGAGGGCATAGAGGGTTAATGTTTGAGGAATGCAGAGCCGGGATTAGTGCTTGTGGCAATTAGTTACTCAGTGGAGCTGCCTGTGCGCACCAGTTTTCCTGAGGCTTGACACAACGGGGAATTTTACTTACCTGAAAATTCTCTTTTAACCTGAGAAGGGCTCCAAACTTCAATAAAGTTGGACACACGCATAAGAACTTGAATCTTCTAACCCTAAAGCAGTAAAATCAACTGTATTTACAAAACCTGGTTTTGAAATACAACCCTGAACTATCACAGAAATAAACCAAGCAGAGGACAACCTCACTTTTAGCCCTGATCCCTCACTGCCAGCCTCAGTGCACGCAGGGGTGGCTCTTCCTGACGTGTGCAGCCTGCAAAAAGTGAGCTTGCAACACATGCAGAGAGCATTTCTGGAAAACACACAGAGAATTTATAATATCCATTCTATGCCTCCTCCATGCAAAAGTAAACTGTATTTAAAGGCATTATACATGCTTGCTATGTAATTACATCCATCAGAGAGAGCTGCTTCCCTGCGTTCCCCTGCTGTTGCCATGGCAGCATCCCCATGTTTGCAAAGTGCAGGGCACACGCTCTTAATTATACTTACAAAGCAGCTACATTTCAAAGGAATACAATAAATACAAAGTTGAAGTGAGGGTGCTGCACCGAAGTGATATGAACAAATATACTTTTATCACGTCTGCATCTCATGCACACTTCACACCTATTATTCTGCCTAATTCCCCAGTTCCTTTTGTGCATTTATGGAAAACTCCAGATTTTTGTCTGCCAGAAAATGCAGTCTGTGTTGCAGGCCTCAGAATTATCTCTGCTTCTAACCCGGGAGCTGACTGTTTATGAAACCAAAGCAATTTAGAGAGATCTTTCCATTTGTACCGATCAAAATGTGCCAAGGGGAATGTCTCCTTACTTAACCACTGTAAAATGCCATCTCTGCTCTCCACTCCCACTGGTGCCCAAATTACCCACCCAGCAAATGCCTAACGAGCTGCCCCCCTGCTGCAGTCACCGTGTCAGTTTTGGTGACAGCAAAGGTGATGCAATCAGTCTGAGGTGCCAACATGACACTGATCAAGCAGAATATATTTTGATGCATGAACCACCAGCTTGGTGCAGCACACACCACCAGCACAGTCTTTGCTTCTTTGTGGATGAATAACATGGAAATTGCAGCCGATGTAAATTTACATTTTGGGAAATTTGCATTTTTACCCCTATAAAGAAACAAGGGATTCCCTCATTCTGAAATTAATGCTCTCCCTGAAGTTGAACAGGGCTTATACAGATGCTGGATTGCAGATATGAATTATGTATTTTCTGGGGGTGGAGTGTCATGCAATTTTAGTGTTATTCAAGCCACAAAGATCCATCAGGGGAGAAGTAATTAGAATATTTCAGAGACCCAGATTTACATTTCTTAAAGCTTGTGAGCAAAATGAAATTGGCTGCCTCCAATTTACATGTCTGCAATCACACCATGAAAAACCTGTCAGATCTCAGCTTTTGGATTTGAAACCTCTGCGGGGGAAACCAGGTGTTCTGGCAAATTCTGGTGTTGCTTTGGTGTCACTTGTGCACAGTTAATTCTGAAATAAATATGTGCTGAGGTGTAGGGGGCACTGTGTTATTGCATGTATATAGGCAGGTGGGAGAAAAGCCATTAGATCAGATTTACAAGACAGAAGCCTTATTTTCTAGCTTATTTATTTCTATTCTTAATTTCTTTTTCCATGTGTATATATTTTTCACCTTGTGCATGGGAAACTGTGTTGTTCTTACCAGGGTGTATGCGCTTAGCCACAGGAAAGTGAAAGAATTCTGCCTTATTAATCAACTATGTTCTGACTTAAGCAATGTGGCCTGGATAAGCAATCTGAGTAAGCAATGTGGCCTGGATAAGCAGCAGGGTCTGGACATGGCTGACACATAAGGGCATGTGGGCAGTAATGATTATTTTATTTCAAAAAGGAAAGCAATTCTACAATTTGTCCTGTGAGCTGTGGCCAGGTGCTGTTGTGTTTTCTGGCTCTCTATCTGTTCTGTCCAGGTAGCTGCCATGGCTCCCCTAAAATTACAGTGTCTATCTTCTAGACAGACTTTGAGTGTCATTTGACTCTAGCCTGCTGATATGGGTGGCAGAAATCTTTGGGTTGCCCTGGCTGGAGCTTTGGATTGAACAGAAGGCCACAAAGCCCTTTCAAGGCAGAAGTTTGTTGTTTCTTGTACCACATACTGATTCTCAACACTGGACTCAACAGATCCATTATGTTTCCTTTCTCAACACTGGACTCAACAGATCCATTATGTTTCCTTACAACAGAATAAAAATAATTCCAGAGTGGTTTGGACTGCCTTGTGCAGGCTCATATTTCCAGACCTTTTTATCTGCAATAGTTTCCCCATAGGTCTGAGAAACAGAATCACAGAATGATTTGGTTGGAAGAGACCTTCAAGATCATTGAGTCCAACCCAGCCCTAATACCTCAACTAAACCATGGCACTGAGTGCCACATCCAATCTTTTTTTAAACACACCCAGGTATGGTGACTCTGCCACCTCCCTGGCCAGGCCATTCCAATACTTTATCACCCTTTCTGTAAAAAACCTTTTGCTAATACCCAACCTATATTTCCCTTGGTGCAGCTTGAGACTGTGTCCTCTGGTTCTGTCAGTTGCTGCCTGGAGAAAGAGGCCAACCCCACCTGACCACAGCCACTTTTCAGAAAGTTGTAAAGAATGATAAGTTCACCTCTGAGTCTCCTTTTCTCCAGGCTAAACAGGCCCAGCTCCCTCAGTCGTTCCTCACAGGATTTGTGTTCCAAGCCCCTCACCAGCCTCGTTGCCTCCTCTGGATGTGCTCAAGCTCTCAACATTCTTCCCAAACTGAGAGGCCAGAACTGGACACAGTTCTGGACACAATGTACTGCTGAGAGCAGAAATTATATGATTTAGGCTGCTTTATGTCTATAAGTATTTGGTAATGCACACAGAAACATACCTATATATGCATAGATGTACATGTGGAGCCTCCCTCTGCTGCCCTTATGTGGAGCACAGATGTTACATAATGCTTCCATCCGGGAACAGAGGAGCAGGGATATGACTAAGCAACCGAGCGTGACTTATGAATAACAAATTGTGCATATTCCCAAAGATATTTCTTTAGCTGATCTCCAAGGAAAGAAATCTCCAAAATTAATACATTTGAGAAAACTCCCATCTTCTAGAGGACTGCAAGGAGATAGTGGAGGACAAAGAGCAAACAGAAAAATAGGCAGAATTTATTCCATAAATTTGCATTGCTCCTTGTAGATAACTCATCTCTGACAATGACTTCATGCATTGGTTCTGATGATTAATATGTGGGTCAAGAGTTTTCACCATGGCACAGCAATGAGGGGGATTGAACCCCAGCTTGCAGCTGAAGGCAGAAAGCAGACCCCTCTCAGACATTTTGGGGCAGATTAAAAATCAGTAGGGTGAGATCTATAAAGTTCTATCTCCTGATTCTTGATAGCTCTATCTCCTTGATACTTGACCAGAGACCTGCATGCAGACACCTACAGCTTTATCACCCTCTTGCCTTGCCTCTTTGGTTTCTCAGTACCTCCTGCACAAACCAGCATCTGAAGATATCAGTGTGCACAGTATGAGCCCTGTAAAGGGGCAGCATCAGCTAGGCAAGCACTTCTAAAACCTTTGAGCCAGTTCCTTGTCTGGAAGAAATAGGCAGAGCTCCATTCCCACCAATAGAACTGTGCCAGATGACTCCTGCTGGGTCTCTAGGACTCAGATTTCTCAGAGAAAAAAAATCTAATTGACGATAAAATAAGAGAGGAGGAGGGAAAGCTTTTAAATTCCTGGAAGATGATTTGGAGATAGAAAATGAAGGGCCAGGGGCAAAGAAACAAAGGCACATTTGAAATGATTCAGTAAGTTAATGTGGAAAAAGATGGAAGAAATATCATAGATAATGGGAGAAGGGTGATTATTTTCCATCTCCTCTCTTAATCCACATTTTGTCAAAGCAATCATGATTTTCCCATAGAGACAATATGACCGTCTGATCCAAGGAGCTTTCACTCAGGTGAGACATCTGCTTGCAGCAGCAACCCCTCAGCCCTGGAATCCTCGCTCATCTTAGCGCTGATTGGGTGATTGCATGGGGCTGTTCATTATCTGCTGGATTTCTAAAACCTCCCTTTGGTGCAGTTGTACCTACACAGGCACTGCAGGACAAAAGGAACTGCTGAGCTCCAGCTCTCCCTTGCTGGTCAAACAAAGCTGAGTTAGTACAAAGCCCTCTGCAGTTTATTGCAAGGGGAAGGACCCAGGGAAGAGTGCCATGAAAGGCTGGCTCCAGAATAGGCACCTTTTTGGACTGAGCCTTTAAACTCAGGTTCTTTCAAAGGCACAGCAAGGCCAAGCCTTTCTGCTGACCTTTTCAGATGCTCACCAGCGGCATGGCTCTTCATTTCCTCTCAGATCCACTGTCTCATCTGCACTGGCTCTCTGTGCCATTCCCCTTGCTTCTCCCCCAGGACAACACAGTGTGATCTCATTTATTAGTCTGGCTAACAAGGCCTTGTTCTTTATCTTTTCTCCTTCTCTTTTGCTGTCTTCTCCTATTAATCACAAGGCTTGCTTCAGTCTGTGCGTTTCACAGTTTGCCATGACATTATTCCTCCCCATGCAGGGCAGCACCCCCTGATGTGGATGGGCTCTGGCTTCCTGGGACACGCATTTGGGTTCCTGAGTGACGGAATGCTCAGCACAGTTCAGGGCTCCACCCAGTCCAATGTGATGCTGATCTGGACAGTGAGGGCAGCTGATTTCATGGCTGATTGCAATCTGGGCCAGGCAGGTCCTGACCAAACCAATCTTCTGTCTGTAACAGGTGCTAATAAGTTTCATGATGTGGATACAACTTTGATCTTCATCTGAAGCCTCAATGTGAAGAACCTAATAACCTACCCCAAGGAAATGAAGTGAACACCTGCAGTTTTCCCAGGACCAGTTCAGCTGTGGACCAAGGCTGAAGTATTTGAAGTCCAGCGTTAAGAGGAGAGGGATGCATGTTTAGGCAGGTTATTGAAACCTTTAGTTCCAAAGAGCTACTACCTGATTTGGAAGGACTTCAAATATCTGAAAGATGAGCTCTATATATATTTAGCATCCAATTATAAAAATAACTAAAATGAGTGCACACTATAAATCTTTCCTTGATGATATTTGTGTCAGAACTGGTGGTAAGACAGCAGCATAGAGATGGCAATTTGAAAAACTCTCCTTTTTTATGTCGCATTTCATACCTTTGACCAACTCTCCAAGCTTCCCTGCAGCTGTCTGCTCTGTTGAGATTTATTCACCAGCAATCAAGATTCCAGGCATTCCCAGGCACATTTAAACTGACATGTTCCCCTCTTCCCACTAACCCTCATCTATGCCCACCTCTTCTCTTTCCAGCTCCATTTCTGTGGAGGGATAGAATGTAAGAAAATAGAGATAGTGCAGAAGGTAGTCTCACACCTGAGGAGCTGCAGCTGTACTAATCACCAAAGATTAGGAACAGCCCTGCCCTTAATAGGCCACAGCTGTGTCCAGTAAGAAGAAAAAGTGCTACAAAAGAGTGGGTTAGCTGGGTGGGGAGAGAGATGGAGTTTGTTGGTTGTGCTGTGAGGAGCTGACCATGAGAAATCACTGAGAAGGTAAGGGGCTTTTGAAATATGATGACAACACATTTCATTGCATTTTCTCCTCTCCTTTGGCAGGGCACTGATTCTGCTTTCTTTTCAACATACTTTCCTGAGCATGGCCACTTTGAGACTCAGCAGTGGTGAGAAAGGGTCATAATAGAGATAGCAGTGTTTGGGGTTTTTCATTGGGACTGATTTATTTAATAAAATCATGCAATAGTTTGGGTTGGAAGGGACCTTTAAAAGTCATCTAGCTCAAGCTCCCTGTGATGAGCAGGAACATGTTCAATTAGATCAGGTTCCCCAAAGCCCTGTGGGGATCCAATGTGGCTTTGAATACCTCCACTGATAGGATATCCCAATCACTCTGTACAATGTCTTCCAGTACCTGGCCATCCTTATAGCAAAAATTTTTTCCTAATATCTAGTTTGAATCTGTCCTCTTTTAGTTCAAAACCACATACCCCTTGTCCTATCACAACAGGCCTGGCTAAGAACTCTATCCCCATCTTTCTTATAAGCCCTGCCAAGTACAGGAGGCTGCCGGAAAGTCTCCCCAGAGCCTTTGCTTTTCCAGGCTGGACAACCACAGCTCTCTCAACTCCCTGCGCTCACAGGAGAGGTGCTCCAGCCCCTGAGCACCTCTGTGTCCCTCTGGACTGCCCCAACAGGTCCCTGTCCCTCCTGTGCTGAGGCTCCAGAGCTGCATGCAGTGCTCCAGGTGTGCTCTCTCTCGAGCCACAACTGTGTGTGTTCTGTAGATAACACCGACAACAAAGGTGTTATCACCTGCTAACACCAACTGAACAAGCTCTAGAGGCAGCAGAGCAGTGCCAGCCTAGCTCTACTCACAAGGAATAAATCTTAACCACTGAGCTGGTTGCTCTGTGCCACTCTGTATTGTATTGATTAACTTCAGGGGCTCTGAACTCACCTCTCCTGCATGGCATAGGGAAGTGAGGAGGGATTTCAGATAGTTCTTCACATTCTGAACTCAAAATGAGAGGGAATTTCTATGCAGCCATGCATGTGATCTCTACTAAAGAAACACAGACTTCAATGCTCTGGTTTCTTTCCTATGTGGATTTTTTGGTTTTGCTTCCTTCTAACATCTTCAAACACTCCAATTAGCTGTTTATGTAGCAAACAGCCTCATTTATTGCAGGCTGTGTCAAAGACTTTCAGCATGGACTGTTGGACTTTTGGCAACTGAATTGTAGCTTTTCTTCTGTTGAAGTATTCCCTTTTTGGTTAAAAATAGTGGTTTCATTTTCTAGATCTTGCACATTTAACTGAATGCACTAGTATAGTACGACCTTCCTGTGCAAAAACCTTTCTTTTTTAGTCTATGCTTTGTACTTTGAAGAGCCACTTTAATGAAGCTTCACATGTGTGAATGTTTTTCTTTGCTTTCATGACAGCAAGCACTGTAACATATTGATAGTTTCAAGGCAGGTTGTACAACTGAAGATGTTTGCTTTCTCAGAGTAAACAGGCTCTTCTGATTCTGCTGTTTAGTTTGGTCAAAAAGTATTACTAACCTTCCGCAGCATGATATTTACATAGAAGGAATGCAAGCTCTTGTCCAGCTCAAGTGATTTTTATGGTCCAATGAGTAACAAGACATTAGTCACCAGAAATCTTTTGATCTCATTTATTTTTACCTTCTTTTCTGCTAATAAGTGTATTATTCTGGTTATGAACTGCCTACTCTTTACTCAGAAAAAGTCAGCTTCCTGGAAAAATCTGCCAAATGTAATTCACTTTCAGCTTGATACCTTGGAAATTAAAACAAATTAATGGTGTGTTGACTTGGACATAAGTTTGCAAAACAGGAGCCACTTCAAAGCTACTCTTCTGACTTTTCAGCAAGCACAGAAATATGGAAGCAAGGGCTTTGTATATATTGGGCAGAGGAAACACTTGAACTTCTCCATCCTCAGGCCCCTGATGTGGGACCTCCAGGCCATTTAGATGTGAATCACCTCAGACCTTTTCCAGCTGAGCAACAAAGCCCATCTGGCCCAGACAACACTGGCTGTTGTAGGAACAGCACAATGGTTTTGCAACATGAACAAAGTATAAAGAGGGACAGGTTGCAAATTCCTTGGAGATGACACAGGGGAAGACCTTTCCACTTATGTGAGTGTTGAACAGGCTACTTGCATAACCCATACTCCCAGGACCTCTGCTGGAACAAGGATCTGGAATCAGCATCCTGCCATGTTAGCAGATGGACATGAGTAAGGCAGCCAAGAGAGCAGAGAAAAAGGGACGCTTACAGGGAGATCACATAAAGGGAGTTCATCCCAACTGGAGGATGCAGGCAGCTGCTAACAAGTTTGTTGAATGCAGTGGAGAGACATAATTATAATATGACTGTACACAGGCAAGGAACTGGGATTAAGACCTCAGCAACAGCAAAGCAGGTTTTACAGTATGAATCACCAGCAGGCAACTACTGTTGTTTATGAAAGCAGGTTCATTACCCTCTGCAGGCAACGCTGTGTCTTGTCACGAGATGAGGCTGAAGCTGGCATATTATCCTTGCTGGGACCACGTGCAGCTCTGTACTGCTACTCAGCACGAACAGATCTATCAGAATCTCTCTCTAAACCAGCAGAAAAATGCATGAAATTTGCCACTTCCAAAAGCTCAACTCTGCAGTACAACAGAATATTGTTGAGGGCTTCTAACTCTGCACTGCAAATAAAATGGCAGAATTATTCTGTTTGCCAACAGGTAGTGCCCAATCTGCCTATTTTCCAGTTGGATGCTATTTAAGGATAATATAAACTGCTCTCCTGCTGCAGTAATAGTACATTGTAATAAAATTGTAAGTTCTGCTGCTGAAACACACCTTTGTATGCTTTTATGTGTTTATTAGGAGCTGTGCAATTTAATTAAATAGAGGGCAAGCATTTTATCTTGTCAGCTCAGCTGACAGGTCTGACATTCATTGAGCACAGATGCTCTTCTTGGAAGATCTCTGTTCTGTCCTAGCTGTTAATCCTGCCCCTTCTCGTTTTCTGTCTGGTTCTTTGTTTCTAATATGTGTATGTTCATTTGCCTATGGGGACTTTGCAGCAGTGAATATAAGGACAGCTTTTAGTGTAGGTTACAGAATCACAGAATGGTTTAGGTTGAAAGGGGTCTCAGAGATTGCATAGTTCTAACCCCTAAGTACATGATCTTTAAAGTCCCTTCCAAACTCAACAATTCTATGATTCTGTGAATCAATACCCAGTGTATTCTGAAGCCTTTTTGAATATCTACAAGAGGACACCTGTCAGAAGCACCTAATAAAGGAGACAAACGCTTATTTGAGTCTTTTCTAGCATGGTTAGAGATTAAGGATGTAAAGTTAAGACAACAAATGGTTTGTGTCAATGTGCAGATGGACTTGCAGGATGAAATTTTTGAATTGTTATTTGTGCCTTAGATTGGCTCCATGGGAGGGATGGGATACATCAGGGCTGGTGCTGCAATGCTGCCCATAGCCTGAAGGCAGGAATCCCTCTGAGCCTCCATGGAGCAGAGCAGGGTAAGTGCATCCAGAGGGCTTGCACTGGGCTGCTGGGAATCCTGGCACCTAAAACAGGGTTCAGAAGACACTGGAGACTTCAGAGCTCCTGAGATTACACACTTCCATATAGGAAACCTACATGTAGTGCCCACATCCTATATGGATGGACCCAGCTCTCATGGAACTGGCTGTTGTCTTTTTGCTATGAATTCATGTGTGTTTCAGTGCTCACCTGGAGTGACCACTGACAAAACAAGGCAATAATTCTGCTCTGTCAAGCATCTCACTGCTGAGCCCACCAAGAGAGGGTGACAGCTGTGATTTTTGTGTTAGAAAGTGAGCTGCACTTGTAAACAGCTGACAGGTAAAGCTGTTTTTGCTTGTGGTGAACCTGAGAGAGTTTAAAGAGATGATTAATTCATAAAAGTTTCTCTTGACCACTAGCCCAGCTTCTTAGACACTTCGTCACCTCACAAATATGCAATTAGTTACTTTTCCTTCCAAAACCAGCTCAGAAACACACTTCTAAGCTGTGGTATCACTTATTAAATGATGCAAACCCCTCATCCTTAATGTGTCATGGTCTGGAAAAAAACCAGCCTTACTGATAAATGAGTACACTGAGACCTTCCTTTAGGTTTTGTTTGTGATGTTGCTCTTTGGAGATTCCGGCATGCCTCACTGAAAACCCAGAGGATTTGGGGCTTCCTTGCCAGGCTGGAGCTGCAGAGAAGCTCTGGGAATGAATGGGCTGCTGATGTGTGGGTGTAGCAGTCCCCAGAGCGGTGGCAAAGCATTGTGATGTCACTGGCAAAGGCGAGGGCAAGCAAACAAGAAGAAATTCAAAGAGAACATCAAACCACTGTAAGCAACCTGAATTATGCAGGAGTCATAGAGTGAACACCAAGAGAATTGGATAGGAAAATTACTGAAAAATGTATAGCAACATCTGTCTTATGTCTGTATTGGACTCGAAGCAGAGCTGGAGAACCTGTTTTGATGACATGCCAGGCGAAACAGAACTGTTTCCTGTCCCTCAAAGAAAATGAACACACAAAAATACCACAAATTATTTCTCCTTCTACCACATTAACCCCTTCAGAGCCACCTCTCTGCTTCAGTAGGTCTTACAAATTCAGAGGAGGCAGCAGCAGTGCTCAGGCTGTAGTTACCGAGGAGCTGCAGCCTGGTGCTGAAAGGGGGAAGCTGCTCTTCTGTCTCTGCAGAATATTTCTGACCCAGGGTGAGCCCATGCTGAAACAGGGGCTGGTGAGCATGGGAATGGATGGGATATACTGTCAGTGCCAGGAGCCATGTGGCTGCAGGGTTG
The DNA here is from genome assembly GCF_028769735.1 of Zonotrichia leucophrys gambelii. Taxonomy (NCBI): domain Eukaryota; kingdom Metazoa; phylum Chordata; class Aves; order Passeriformes; family Passerellidae; genus Zonotrichia; species Zonotrichia leucophrys. The sequence goes on along the minus strand of NC_088169.1, from coordinate 15,530,547 downwards.
CTGCCACCCCAGCTCCAGGGTTTCAGAGCTCAGGTAGAAAATGTCCCTGTTCGGTTCAGCTGCTGCAGCTCCAGGCACCGAATTTGCTCTGGGAGAGTAGAGAGGTGGTGCCTGCTCTGCCTCTCAGATTTTTCCCATAAAATTCATGAAGGAAAGGCTGTAGCAGTGCCTCCTCCACAGCTGATTCTGCTCTTCTGTTTAGCAACCAGTCACCCATAAGCTGGAGCGTGAAGTTTAGCCCTCTGGAAGAAAATATGTCAGGCCCTCAAAGGACACATGGGGCACATGGGAATCTCACAGGCACCTCTGCTCTGTGCTCATTTGCAAAGATGCCAGGAAGCAAAACACTGTCAGGATTACATTACTGGAGGCAGAGATAACAAAGCAAAATATTTAAGCTAACAGTTTAGCTTAACAGTCCAGGACAATGTCATTAATAATGATTTCTAAAAGATAATTTATAAAGGACTGGATTGAACACCATCTGAACATTTTGACAAAAACATAAGATGATTTGATCTCTGGTTTGTTTTTTTATTTTTTTTTAACTTTTGTGCTTTTTAAAATGAATTTTATAAATCTCATTTCATTTTTCTGCCTCAAGTACATTAGTTTCTATGGAAACGTGGTAGTCATTTATGTGCATGGTGTTTTCTGACATCCATATGGGAGTATAAGGACAAGTTATGTCACCATTATGAAGTGCAGGCATTTATGTGATGCTTACCATGGTTCTATGTGCAAGAGAGAGGATGAGAGATGATATCTTTGGTCTGTTATGTAATAGATGCAAAAGCCCAGATACAGGGAGGCAGCAATGAGCTGAGCTGTAGAATTTAATATATACACTCAATACATTTATACTCACACCAAATAAGAATTCAGGATTTACTTTGTTTTTATTTTGCTTATTTGGTGCAACCATGCCTGTCTTCACTGTGTAGAGCAACACTGAAACTGAGTGAATTAATTACCACAGATAGCCTGATGATGTAACTCATCCTTCCTGTGACAACATCCAGTATTGCTGAAGGAAAAAAAAGGAAACAATCATGCTGTTTCTTCTTTCATGAAAATGAGAAAATTATATTGTGACACCATCTGTAAATAACAGAACCATTGGCTGTGTAAGTATTTCATTCAGGAACATAAAACAAGTTTCCAGTGAGTCATATTTGTTCCTTATGTTTTAAATAGAGTTTTATTAATCTGCATTTCATGTCTTCTGAAGGGTTAATGAAACCCTCCCTATTTGAAGTATGTTTTAAAAAGCCATGCTAGTCAGTCCAGGATACTTAGAGAATAAAATTATTGCTGTACCTTGGGCACACTATGGAGCTGGAATGCACCCACAAAAATCCTTTTGCTGTTATGTGAGCACTGCACTTTGGGAAGTAGCTCTGCTCATTAAAAATTACCACAGCATTGCTTCTTATGCATCTCTTGCTTTTGATTCTTAATATTCAGAACCACAGTTTGACAATTTTTTTATCATTTTTACCATTAATTTCCTCTATCAAGACATGAAAATCATGTTCCTTGAATAAACCTCAGCAATACAAATTGAGTTGCAATGGGAACATTAACCTTGGATGTACAAATCAGGCACTGCTGCAGGTTTTTACTACCACAGGACTAACCACCAGCAAAAAGCTGCAGCAACATGACAGGTAGGATGAATTAAATCTAGCAGGCAACTGAACCCAGCATTTATTTACTAAGAGGACATAACAATACAGGCAATGTTATCACTTACTAAGAACAACACAAAGCAAACCATACTTTTTCAGACCCCTCCAGCTGATAGTTGGGATTCTGTGTATTCTTTCAAATATGTGTAGAATTCAAATGTTTTGATGTCTCCTGCTGCATAGGAAGAGTTGTGTTTTCTCTAAGAATACCATTAGGAGAGACATAAGTATCCACATTTCTCTGTCAGCCCACCTTCAAGTGCTCTTCTAGGGGATTTAGTAAGGGCTGCCAACTCTGTCAGCAGCTTCGATGAGCAGAGACAATTGTCCTGGTGGGGCATAGCAGGACAGCTCAGTGGCTCCTGAATCATTCATCAGCTCCCCAGCAGAGCTGAGTGGAGCATCCCAGGCTAAAGGATGTGGGCAGGGTTGGGCTCACACAGGGACTGAAGGGACATTTTTCCATTTAACACCTTGTTGTAGTCAGTATCTTCAGCTTTTTGTCATGTCTGAATTTGGAGTGCTTTAATCCCCAAATTCTCAGCATTAGACAAATGAAGCCATCCGTACAGGCAGGGCTTTGTTATTTCCAGTCAAAACTAATGGAAACTAAAAATCTATTGGCATGAGCGCGGATGAATCCAAATGCTTGAAAATGTGGGATTGTGGTACTAATGGGAGCAAGATGGCATTTTATCCCAGCTCCCTGGACTTCTTTAGGAAACAAATGACACCCAAGATAAGGTATTTTGTGGTCTTGGCAGGTGGGTATTGAGCAGAAGCTTATTTACCTCATGACATATGGCATTGCCTGATAGCCTTGGTTCTTATGCCCATGAGAGCACCAGCACCTGAGCCATGGCCACCTTGTTGGCTGCTGAGAGGTCCCTGTTCCTTCCCTGGTCAGTGTGAAAACAGCCCAAAGTGGGCTGTGATAGAGACAAACCCAGGAGCTGCTGGCAAGAACAGTGCTGCAAATCCCTTCAAAAGCACTGGCAAGTCCAGGTTGCCCTGACTTAGCCCTAAATCTAACACTAATTTCAGTCCTCAGTGAGATGTCAGACTTAACACTGCTCTTCTATTAGCTGTCTCTGGTTCCCTGGGGTTTGCCAGCAAGGGAAAGTTGCTGGGGCTCTGGCTTGCCATGCCAGAATTTGGTGAAGAAACCTTTTTATTTTGTCTATTCTGTCTATACTGCCTGAATTCTCAAGGCACTCCAATTCATCTACACTGGGATGATTCCACTCTAAATTAATTTGAGGCTGAGAATCCACTTTTGAAGGGAAATGCTAAAATAGCTGTCCTGATGAAGAGAAGTCGGGTCTTGAAGTATGTGACTGTCAGTGCTATGGGATAAGGCTTTTGCTGAGTGCAGGGTTTATTTTGGCAATTCTTGGTACACTAAATTCTGTATCACAGCTTCAGCCTCACACTTCTGTGTGTTTTTCTTTCTCTTGTCCTTCCAAGGACAGCTGTCTGATTTAGCAGGAATGTCAGATGGGTCAACTAGGAAACAATCAGCCTGGTAAAAGCAGAACAAGAAATGTGGAGTGAAGGGAAACACTGAATATTTATCTCAGTCTTGGCTCTGGGATGGTTCCAGATGTCAGTTCTGTGTCAGTGGTGGAGACAGCAGACAGGCTGGCCACCACCCTGAATTGGTCCCTTAGGATTGTCTTCCATTTCCAGCCTGAAAATTTCCTAGGAAAGAGTGTGGGTTTCTCAACAGGTTTTTTGAATGAATTTAATGAAATGCTGCAGGTAGCATGATCTGGTGTTCCCAAATATCCCCTACAATATCCCTAATACACATAGGAGGGGTGTGGAGTGGATCAGTGTGTGTGGAGAGTTGTCCCCCAAGATGCTGCTGCTAACACTCAGGACTGTGGCTATTGAAAACAAACTGTGATTCTGGCAGATCCAAGGAAATCTGGTCCTATTCAGCTTATGTTTACTCAACTCTCTATAAACTGGTCCTTTTCACTTTACTGACCTTTGAAGGCAGACATGAATTTCTCCTCTCTTAGAGCTTTCTTCTGTCACTGCTATAAAATATGAAAGTTGTCCATGCAGAATCAATAACAAATTCCCTGGTGGATTTTGGGTAGTCTCATGAGTGTTATAAAGTCAAATCTCTGCCTGAGAGAGCTACTCTGGTGATTTTGTTCTGTTTTATTCTGAGAGAAGTGAAATGATATGAGGACAAAATGGGACTTTTTGTTAATTAGCGCCACTGCTGGAGCAGAGGCTTTCCCTTGGATGACAGGTTCCTACAGGCTCAGCTCCCAGTGCTGAGGTGCTGCTCCACTGGCAAATGCTCTTCCACAAGGCTGGGGCCTCTCCCACATGGCCACTCTTGTCCTGCCACCTCTGCCATCCCCCAGGGTCAGAGCTGTCATCACAAATTTTAGCGTAGCTGGGGATTGATGCATTCATTAACTGATTTGAAAACTGAAGCCAAGGCACCTTCCTGGGTGTTGGCCAGGGCTGGAGCCAGGCTGGGGAGCAGCCACAGGAGCGTGGCCAGCCAGGCCCCAGCTGGAGGCAGCCTGTGGGGCAGCTTTGGCTTCAGGAATTACCCTGTGCCAGCATGGAGCAGACAAATGCCATGGCCACATGCTTGCCAAGACTACCAGGAGATTCAAAAAGGCACTTTATTTTAAAGATGCTCAACCTCATCACCCATTCACTGTGCAGAACCAGACAGGAACCCATAGGATTGCACCTGTTGTCCAAATGACGGCTTGATGTACTTGGCAGAATCCTGGAAAAGACCTTTGGTCTTCAAAGACATCTCTTTCTGACCAGCATCACCTGAAACTTGTCCGGGCTCAGCTTCAGAGCCAAGTGCTCTTTTTTTTTCATTTTCACAGATTTAGTGGCATCAGATGATCCCTCTACTTCTCTATATATCTATATCTCTATGCCCCTAAGCCTCTATATTTATATAATCACCAGATTTTTAAAGACTATACATATGCACACACACACAGAGCTATATTATCCCCATCATCTCTAAGTGCTGCTGCATGTTGTCATTTCCTAAGGGGTTCCTGTCGTTTTGATGAGGAGACAGGATACCATGAATATTTTTAGGACTTTGAATATGGCATTTTTTCATTGGCTTTTTTGCCTCAAAGGATCTGCACCAGAGGGTATAGCTCAAATGTTTTTCTCTGAGCCTTACAGGGGTGCTAGGAGCAATATCAGACAGAGTCTGTGAGGCACAGGATAAAACTAAATCAGGGATTTTTCCTCCTCACTCCTTTTCTATTATGTTAATATTTAACAATAATTCATCAATGAGCTTGCATGATATTTTCTTGGAAAGGTTCTTGTTTTAAAATATTTTTAGGAGTAGGGAACAATCATCATCAGCCAACAAAAAGGGAGCAGTAGTGCTTAATCCCATCATACAAGAAGAAATCACACACAGCAGCAGTGAAAGGTTGTGTCACAACCATCACAAACCCATTTTTCTCTCAAATGTGTGAGGTTTGAAGATTTATGCTGTGAAAGATGTCCAGACTTCTGTGAAAGCATAGCAAAAATGAGAAACTCCCTGCCCTACCTGTGCCTCTCACAACAGGGCTTCCCCAAGAAGGGTCCTTATCAGCCCATGTAGCCAGAGGAAAAGAAGGCAAGAACAGTGCAGAACCCAGGAGTCCCCAGCTGCAAATTGTGTACTGATTCAGACAAATAACTTTTACAGGATTTCTACTAAGGGATGTGGTACCTGACTAAACTGTGAGCAAGAATTTTGGTGATAGAAATTATATTTATGCTATCCATTATTTTTTGCTTTCAAAAGGCAGCAGTCCATTATTTTTATGTGTTGGACAACTCTAATTTTAATTTTTTTAATTTTAAAAATTAATTTTTAATTAAATAATTTTAATTATGCAAGATATTATAAAAGTATCTATTTCTAGTCCTTTATGGTATATGGGAGTTATCACCAACTTCTCAGCAAGAACTTGAGTGCTTTTCTCAAGAAATTTGGAAAATCAAAGCAACTGGATTTTACCACCTCACGCTATAGGAATATGCTTGGGTTTTAGCAAGTGTATGCCTTCTGTTGACTTTATTTTCAACCATTTTTATCTTCACTAATTTTGTTTTCTATCTTGGGTTAAGAGCAAAATATCTGAGAATAGAAGCTTCAATATGTGTGACTAGAATTTCTTTTAATCATAGATGTAAAAACCCAGCAAGTCTAATAGAGAGTCAATGACCAACACTCAAAGATGCCCAACACCCACAGCTCACCTCAAGAGGAAACAGCAGCTAAACCAGTACTTGTTTCAAACCAGTCTCAACATTTCTCCAGTGCTATTTGACTACACTTCAAATCAAAATGCCAGATCTAAGATTATACGCCACAGTCTCTCTCTGTAGGAGTTAGATCCTTTTACAGTCTCCTGCATGAACCTCTTTGAGGCAAAAGGATGATTTTTCCACCATGTTTTGCATCTGACATCCACTTACTCTTTCACATATCTATGTCTGTTGGACACTGAATTATTCAAATGTCTGATTATGGTTTGGTTGGTTAGAAACCAATTTACTAAGAGAACACATATATCCATACAGTCCTGCCTGTGTTTGTTATCCTTCTGTGGCCTCTCAGTAGGAGCAATTTTTCCTTTCCCTGCTTTGAGAACACAAGTCAGGTCATGAGGGCTGCACACACTGGCTTTGCATCAGCCTGTGGCAACCTGCAGGCACTGGTGACTTCCTCCTGCCCCGCTTTCTGCAGGGCAAATCTTCCGTCTCACTGCTGCCTTTTGATCTCCAGCTTGGAAAAACAACTTGTCATGGAACCGAGCACCATGCATGGATTTTTGCACACATGGATTTTGGATTAAGCTGTTTCATCTGACCCCTTTTAGAGAAGTTTCTTACCAAGATGTTGTGCTCCTTGCTTTCACAGTGACCATGTGTCACTCTACTCTAAAGCTGAGGAATGCCAAAATAAGCATTCACATATCCACAGTGTACTCATTAATAGACTGAAGATCTATTTCAGGTTATAAATGACATATGCTATGCAAGGAGATAAATTTCAAATTTGGAGCACACACAGAGTCCCTAACCCTATAAACTGACTTCTACCATGGCCTAGGAATGATTTTAATAGAGAAAGTTAAAGAAAGAAGGTCAACATCACAAAAAGGATACATTAACAGAGGAATGCAAATGCTGTGCACCACAATCTATATGAAATATTGATGAGGTTCTAGAATAGCTTCATTTAATACAGTGCTGTTCAGATAAACACAGTGGCCCAGGTACTCAAGGTACTTAAAACACAGAAATGCTCTCAAGACCATTTTCTAATGCCTGTACATATCAGAGCTGAGCAAGACAATCCAGGCAGGCAGCTGAGACCCATGAATGAAGGGTACACAGGGCACTGCTCAGAAAGCACATGAACATGTAGGTAAAGCTTACTCCATGTACCGTCTTTCTCCATGCAACATTTCCTCTAAAGCCCATCTCTTTTTCCAGGCCACCCAGCTTGTATTTGTGCTTGGGAAAAATGATCAGAGCCATAAAAAAATGCATTATTGCAAAGAGACTTTAATAGGGGAAATCCTTCCCCAGACTACATCCGACCTTTGCACTCTGTCCTTGCTCTGATCTCTCCAGGTACCCCCAGGCAGGCTGGTTTGGCTGTGCTTGTGGCCTGGGGGACAAGGAAGTCTGGTCTGGATAGCACAAAAATCCAGGGAAAACTTAGTGCTGTCACTGTGCATTGCAGCAAGGTGAGGCATGAGGCAGAAAACTCTACACCCTGCTAGGGAGACTTGCTTAGGTGAAAGCAATTACTTACACTGAAACTGGGCCAGAGAACTCAGCCTAATTGCACTTACCATTAATGCATGGCATTTCAAATACCTGACTACTTAAAATGTCTTGAGATTTGTGCTGATCAGAGCTAGCTAGAAATCCAATGCTACATTTTTAGCGATTCCTAAATTATTACTGTTGCTCTTAATTACTCAGAGTTATATAGCATTTGATCAGTGCTTCTGTTACATAAACCAGCTGTTGCTCCAAGGTCTTGCAGTCACTAAACACCTGGAAGCCCTCTGTCTCTGGTTGCAGAGGACAGGGCATCAGGGCCAGCCACAAGGCTTTGGAGAGGATTCACCTGGTGATGCCTCAGCACCTTCTGGCTGCAGAGGACTTTAAAGACTTCCCTGTGAGATGGGATCCGCCCCATCCAACACTGGCTGGCTGTCTCGGCCAGGTACCCAGCACAAACCTGTCTCTCTGCAGTCAATAAAGAAGGAGAGACATTCAGAGGGCAATTTATTTCATGTCTCAAGCAGAAAATGAGTAATTTCCCAAAGAACCGTTTCTTTACTTGCTGACTACAGGACAAGCCTAAACGGCCATCCATCCACATTCTGTGCCCTCAGACATACTAAAAAACCTGCAAGCAACCATAGAAAGGTCTGTTGCTAAAGAAAATTACTAAATTTCTTCAAACCCAGCCAAACTCTTATGAGCTTGATTCACACATGAAGCCAGAGCCTCTATATAGCCCACAGCTTTTGAATCCTTGGTTGAAATACAGTAAGATTGCAAGAGAAGGGAACTGAAAGATTACATTTTGTAATGGAAAAGTGTTATCATTAGACAGTGTTAGACACTATAGAAATGTTGGCATAGCCTGGCAGCCTAATTTTCTATATGCCATGTAATTACATGAATGGATCTTTTTGTAACTTAGAGCTGCTGAGAGATATAAATGTACTTGTGTGAAATTGGTGATGTTTGCAGTTTTGTTCATGTCCTTTGTTTTCCTGGTACATTGAAGACATTACACAGATAACACGCCCCATTAGATGTATACCATATTCTGCAATGAACTAAATCATACTCTTTTATTTACAGAGAATCATGAGGATGTACTATTTTTGTCTGAATAAATAAATAACAAATGCATGCACAGTGCAGTTTTGATGACTTGGATCCTAAAGAGGCGTGTTATTGGCTGTAACACTTCAATTGTGCTTTTCTCTGTTTTCCACATTAAGTGTTTCAAAAAGGACATTCTAATAAGAGACTGTACCTCCTCCAGAGACTCCCTGGGCAAGCTGTGACACACACATTTGCACATGCATATCTGAAAATTCAAACATGCTCCCTTTGTCCAGATTAGAAAATGGACTACTAAAAATGTGTCCTGTTAATCTTTTGCAAAACACCACTAATCTTCTTCCCACTGTTTTTGAATACTCTCCTTTGGATCCCTCTGTTGTTAACTATTTGATCAAGGAAATGTAATTCCATCTGGTCATCACAGCTCCCCTTTATACTTCAAAGAAATGCCTGCATGTTTTTCAGGAAAATTATTTTCCACTGTTTCACAGAGAGCTTTATTTTTCTTTAAAGAGTGGGTGAATAGAATGTTCTGTACCAGCATGTACCAGCAAAAGCCATAGGCTGCAAAGATTTCCTTGATGCTTTAGCAAAGAATAAAAATGTTTATTAAGGAGTTTGTTTTCCACATTTCCTGAGATAAGAATACAGATTATCAAACTGATGTCTCAATCTTTTTTTCTTTGTAAAAATAATACATGTACAATGCAAAATAATACAACTAAAGGAATAATACAAAAATAATACATGGTCACATCTAAAACATTCTAGGACATTAAACTTAAAAGTGCTATTCCTTTCTCTTTAAAGAACTCTGGTATGAGACACTATACCTATGAATTTTTGAGAAACAGAAAACAATCTCTGTGTGATATTTGAGAGAATGAATTCTTTTCTTCATAGCTTTCATTGACAGGGAAGCAAATTGCAGCAACAGACAGGTAGGAGCAGCCTCACATTCACAAATCCTGGTCCCCATGGGAATATGAATATCTGTTGGAAGCACAGCACAGCAGGGCACAGGCAATCCAGGAGGTTCCTGGAATGCACTGATGATAAATTCCTTCTCCAGGTGACAGAGGAGCCACTGAGGAGAGGTGCTGTGCTCTGCTGGACCTTGCTGTCACAGTCAGGGGCTGCTGAGGAATGTGAGGCTCAGGAGAAGCCTGGGCTCAGTGACCAGGGAATGGTGGAGCTTGGGATCCTCAGGGCAGTGAGGAGGTTGCACAGCCAGCTCAGTGCCCTGCACTTCAGGAGAGCAGACTTTGGCCTCTTCAGGGATCTGCTTGCTAAAGTACCTGAAGGGTACCCTGAAGGGCAGAGGGGCCCTAGGAAGCTGGCTGATGCTCACAGGTCACCTCTCCCAAGCTCAGGAGCAATGCATCCCAACAGGGGAACACAGGCAAAAATGCCAGGAGGCCTCTGTGGGTGAACAAGGAACTCCTGGACAAACTCAAACACAGAAATGAAGCCTACAGAGGGTGGAAGCAAGGACAGGTAGCATGGGAGGAATACAGAGAAATTCTCCAAGCAGCCAGGGATCAGGCTAGGAAAGCTAAAGCCCTGATAGAATTAATACTGGCCAGGGATGTCAAGGGCAAGAAGAGAAGCTTCTATAGGTATGTCAGTGATGAAAGGAAGACTAGGGAATGTGGGCCCTCTCTGGAAGGAAACAGCAGAAGGGATGTGGAGAAGGCTGAGATGCCCAACGACTTTTTTGCCTGATTCCTCACCACTAAGCTCTCCAGTCACACCACCCAAGTCACAGAAAGCAAAATCAGGAATTGGGAGAATGAAAAACGGCCCACCACAAGGGAAGAACAAGTTTAGACCACCACAGGAAGCTGAAGGTGCACAAGTCCACTGGATGTGATGAGACAAATCTGTGGGTAGGAAGCTGGTGTATGAAGCTGCTAAGGCACTTTCCATCATATTGGAGAAGTCATGGCAGTCCAGTGAAACTCCCACTGATTGGAAAAGGAGAAATATAATCTCTATTTTTAAAAAGAGAAGAAAGGAAGACCTAGGTAACTACAGGCTAGTCAGTCTTACCATTGTGCCTGGCAAGTTCATCAAGCTGATCTTCCTGGCAGATGTGCTAAGGCACACAAAAACTGAGGAAAAAAACAATCTCTGTGTGATAACTCTCTTGGTGAAAGCCAGCATGGCTTTACAAAGGGCACACTGTGCCTCACAAATTTGGTGGCCTTTAAGGATGGAGCTACAGAGATGGTGGATGAGGGAAGAGAAGCTGCCATCACCTACCTGGATTTGTGCAAAACACTTGACACTGCCTAGCATGACATCCTTGTTCCTAATCTGGAGAGACATGGATATGACAGGTTGTCCATTCAGTGCGTAAGGAACTGGCTGGATGGCCACACTGAGAGTGTTGTGATCAATGGTTCAACATCCAAGTGGAGACCAGGGATGAGTGGTGCTCCTCAGGGGAACACCAGATATTGGAACTTGTTTTACATCTTTGTCAGTCACATGGACAGTGGGATTGAGGGCTCAGAAAGCCAAATATGTCTTGGGCTGCATCAAAAAGCAGCATGGGCAGCAGGGCAAGGGGGGATTCTGCCCCTCTGCTCTCCTGAGACTCCACCCCACAGTGGAGGACAATGTCCAGCTCCAGGGCCCCCAAAATCAGAAGAACATGGACCTGCTGGAACAAGCAGAGAAAGCCACAAAGATGATCAGAGAGCTGGAGCACCTCTCCTATGAAGAAAGGCTGCAAGGCTTGGAGTTGTTCATCCAGGAGAGGAAAAGGCTTCAGGAAACCCTACAGCACCTTCCAGTACCTAATGGTTTACAGGAAAGCTGGAGAGAGAATTTTCACAGGGAAATGTAGGGATAAGACAAGAAGGAATGTCTTACTGAAAGATGTCTAAATTACATGTGAGGAAAAAATTATTTACTCTGAAGATAGTAATGGATGCCCTATCCCTGGAAGTGTTCACCACCAGGTGGATGTGGCTTTGGGCAACATGGTCTCATGGAAGGTGTCCCTGCCCATGGCTGGGCAGCTGGAACTGGATGCTCTTTAAGGTCCCTTTCAGAACAAACCATTCTCTGATTCTATAAGTTCTGAATTGCTTCTTGGGTTACATAAAAAAATATACTCTAGGATGAAGTGTCAGTGTATTACATGGTGGACAAGTATCAGAATGTAAACAGTCCATTTTAAGAAACAGAGGCAGCAGTCCAGCAGTACAGGTATGTGTGCTCAAAGTCCTATATGTGAATGTTTCTTATGCTTAACAACAAGTGCATGTGTAAGTATTTTTCCAGACTGGTAACCTCTGCCCATTCCCATTGCAGGAGAGCTGCTACAGCTCCCTGTCCTGTGCTTCCACACAGGCCTTGCTCCAGGTGCTGCTCATTCATGTCTTTCAAGTTCTGAAGATGGCAGGTTAACCAAAATTAAATTGTTCAAATTAAATCAGACAGGAATTAGAGAAAATTGTTATTTGAAGCTGACAGAAAGTGCAGCTGCAATTTGGAAATGAAATGCAAGTCTAAATAGGAGCAATGAGGGAAGAACACAGGTGTGTAGCATGAAAACCCCAGCAATGAAACCCCTCTGTGATATGTGAATTGAGAATTGATTTGGAAAGGGTAAAACTATCTAGACAGGCATGTACTGAACTGTAGAATAAATTCATAACTTTTCACCACAAATAATCCTGAAGTTCTTTGTACATTTAACTGATGAAAATTGGACATCTCAGAATTGGAATCACTCCATGATGGAACAGTTTAATACAAGTCCATGCAATACCATTCCATCTTTGGAAAGGTAGAAGCTTGGGGTGAAATCCAGCTTCTAGTGAAAACAGGTGTTTCAGCATTGCCTTCCTCTGGGCCCAAATCCCTCCTGGCATCCAATGTTACATTTGTAGGACTGCAGCCACAGGTGTGCAGCAGCCCCTGTGTCTGCAGGAGATGGGGAGGAGACCCAGGCAACTGGGACTGCACCATCACCCCTTTAGGAGAGCCCGTCCTGGGTGAGACTGCCCTAAATGCCTTTTGTCCCTTTGGGAGGTGCATAATTGAGGTCCCCTGGGTGTGCTGCACCCAAAGCAGCAGCCTATGGTTTGCTCCTGGGGTTTCTGTTTCCTCTGTCTTCTCCCAGGAAATGCATTAAAGCAAACTCTATGTGGGGGTTCTGCAGAAGGGACCACACCAGGCTAAGGAAACAGAAACCCTGGATTTCAATATCCCCAAATTTGCCAGCAGAAAGGCAAATCTGGCTCTTCAGGGGCATCTGGGGAGGGACAGATACTGTCTTTGGAGATTTCATTGCCATGAGTGGAATGGTTCATTACCATGGAGTCTTATTTAGCAAATCTGTGACACATAAAGTGGTACTGAAAAGGTCATGCTGTTTAATGTAGGATAAATAAAAGTGATCTTATTTTAGCAAGAGGCAATCATATTTCAGTGTTTTTAAGGCAAAGACTGTGTCAAGTCCCAGCATCTTTGGTAAACAGGTTTTTTTTATTGTTTTCTATAGCCCACAGAGAGTATAAAGTGACCTTGTTTGAGGGAGAAGTACCAATAATATGTCAAAATATTATTAACATCTTTCTCCACTTTCCCAAGTTTTCCTAATCCAAGTGACTGAATAAATAAAAATCAAAGTGAAGTAATCAATAAGAGGGAGCTTGATGACAGGAAGTCTTAAACAGAGGAAAAACACTCAAAGTGCAGAAGCAGCAACCCAGTTTGGCCATAGGGTAAATATATATTTATTAACAGAACTCCATTATTATATTTACATATGATGATATTGTGTACGGGATTGAAATATACATAATAGAAGGGATAATTAATTAAAAAATATAAATTAATTCCTTAGTCTCTTTCAAAAATCTAGCTGTATGAATATTTAAGGTGGAATATCCAAGGCACATGTGGTACAAACTTTTTAATAAAGTATTAAAATACTTCAATTAGAGCGCCCAGCCTATTATCAGACTGTTCAGGCCAATATACCAGCTACAAATTACTTTTGATAGCAAGATGCCAAACTGAACACCTCCAGAAAACCAGAACAGATGTTCTCAGGGATAAACAATCTGGGTCATTTCTGTAATTACACATTTGCATGAAAATCAAATTACTTTGTTGAAAAAAATATTTTTTCAGAATATATTCTTTGTTAATCATGAAACCAAGTGACCTGAGTGGCTCTGATGTGGCTTTTTGTCCTTGCTCTTATCCAATACTTACTTCAGTGACCTCCTTAATCATTCAGTTAACTTGTAAAAGATGAAAAGGGCAAACAAAGCCTACGTGGTTTGTCAGTATTAACATGAATAATGCCAATTATTTTAAAGAAAACAAGAAGAATAATGTCAACACAACAGGTTAAAAAATGCTCATCTAAAAGTTTTATGAGAGCTGATTTCTCTCAAAATACACTAGAGTAAATAATGCATGTGGAAAATTAGGCAGTGCAAGAAGAAAAAGAACATTAAAGATAAAAGCTCAGACTCTATTACTTTGAATATGCTTCCCTTCCACAAGCACACAAATGACACTGCTAACCACAGACTCCCAGATCTGCTATGCATCGACCAGTTTACATTTGTCCATGTGGATAAACCTCACCATTCCATGGAGAGGCAAGGTGGCAGTGTGCCTTGAGGCAACCAGCAGCAACTGAACGTTCCCAGAAAGTATCTGTGACTCTGAAATCTGATGGGTAGGGGCCAGGGGATGGGGGGGACAGAATGGAAGGGAGATAAAGACAAAATAAAGCTATGGGAGATATGACAAACATCTAAACTTAATAGGGCTTGGTAGGTACATGAGTTTCCTCTTGTGATGTCAACCTAAGGAAATGTTTCCCACATTTTAAAATTTAAGGCTGTTCCTACAGTGTCGCAGACATCTTTTATGAAAAATCTTTTCCTTAGGATTTTTCCTCCTGAGAAGCTGAGAGGCCTCAGGAACAAAATGCAAACAATGGTTATCTGCTGCTATGGAATGCAACAGGGGCATCTGTGATTGGTCTCATGTGGTTGTTTCTAATTAATGGCCAATCACAGCCAGCTGGCTCAGACAGAGAGCCGAGCCACAAACCTTTGTTATCATTCTTTGCTATTTCTATTCTTAGCCAGCCTTCTGATGAAATCCTTTCTTCTACTCTTTTAGTATAGTTTTGGTATAACATATATCATGAAATAATGGATCAAGCCTTCTGAGATATGGAGTCAGATCCTCGTCTCTTCCCTCATCCTAAGACCCCTGTCACACTACAGTAACATTATTTAATTGCTAAAAGGGTGTTCTGCTTTCTACAAAAAAATGTGTTATCTGCTTTGCCCTCATGAGATAGTCATTCTCTTATTGAAATGCTTCCTCCCATGTTTAGTCAATATGACATTCAAAAATACATTCAAATTTGCTGGTGTTTAGTTTAGGATAGTTTTCAAAAAGATCAGTTTTGAAAAAGTGGCAACAATGTGCATTGCTTCATCTGGAAGTATTGGGAAATGTGGGTACTCTAAAATTTGGTCATTTTCAGAGGAGTAAATTTTCTAGCATGAACATTTCAATACAAAAACTTTAAGCAGTTTGTTTTGTAGAAGTTATACTAACCTGAGAGTTCAAAGAAATAAAATATTTTAAACACTATATAGCATATTTAAGCAAAATTTCAAAATTAACAAAAATGCAAAAAGTCAGTGTTTCAGTCCACAAATCTCTTTTTTTCTTTTCCTCACACTTCTTGTCCTCTTTGTCACTGGAATAAGTGAAAAAATCAAAATTAAAAGTGGAGGAGGAGGAAGACTTTTCCTTACTTCTCACTAGGAAAAAAGTTAACTTCTCACCAGAAGCTGGCTGCTATTTTTGGTTTTTAGTATATTCTTATTAGTGATAGAAAAAGAACATATTTGAAGATTTAAAATGCTGTTTTTATTTATTCAAAGAGTTCTACTTTTCACTCCCATTTTCATCTGGGGTGGTGAGGTGGGGAGAATAACGGAACATAAGGATTTGCCATTATTTGGACATAAAAATGTCAAGCGTTATAAAAATACCCTCCTGATTCTTTTTAGAAGTGGTACTTCCCCCCAGAACACTGGCAATGTAATCTTTTTGAAATATTCTTATTGAAGAGGTCAGACCTTTAAGTTTACACCTTAAACAATTTTAGATTCACACATACATAACCCTCACTGAACTGCCCCCATTCTTGGCTGCATCCTCAGGAGGCTCCAGGAGGAGATGGAGGCTCAGGTTAAACACTTGGGAGCAGCGCTGTGATCCTGCAGCTCCTGGGCAGCCGCTGCCCACGGGGGGCTCCCACCCTGGGCTCCTCCCACCCCTGGGCTGTTCCCTTGATAGTAAAAGATTTTAAAATCACAAAATTCAAGGAGCTAGAAGGAAATTTAGGCTTAGTAGGCCCTGGGAAATGTTAGACCTTGTAGTTGCTAGATCATGTTAAACTGCACCTGTGAAGTCAGTGTATGATAAATGATATAACTGTTAGATGTGATTAGACATAATTATTGTTTAAAGAATCCTGAAAAACTGTGTTAGGAGTTTGAGGGGAGATCACGAGAAACCCACGCTTGGATGAAATCAATGTATACAACAGAACAATGCAAGTTTAATAATTAAGATGTAAGTTATAGACTATAAAAACACATTCATCTCAAACCCATGTTGGAGTCAGATTTGGGTTTGTCTACCCCTGACACCCAGAGCTCTCAATAAAAGCACCTATAATATAATCATAATCATAATCAAGCTATAATATAATCATTCAGTGGTTATGTGTTCCTGAACACTGACACCCTGAGCAGCCCCTAGGTGAGGCAGAGGACGGTGTCCCTGTGTCTGTCCCTGCAGAGCAGTCCCTTGGGTGAGGCAGGGGATGGTGTCCCTGTGTCTGTCCCTGCAGAGCAGCTCCATGGCGAGGGCTGCGAGCCTCAAAACCCTTCAGGTCCATCAAGCACATGGCTCCTGCCTGAGGGCACCTCCATGCCATCCTGTGCTTCTGGTCAGAACCAAAACCCGAAGTGATTTGGGGCTGGGTTTTAGTCTGGCCTCGAGCAGGGTGTCATCCCCAAGGAGGTGCTGGAAACCCCCACTGACCCAATGAAATCTGAGTGCTCCAGGCGAGCATCCTCAGCAGAGAATGAAATGGACTCTGCCCCCACTCTTTAAATAAGATTTTTAATAATATACAAGGCCTCTGTTAGACATACATTAAAAGCATGAAGAACTGCCCCCACCACAAACACAAGTCAGTGTGAAGCATTTTATGGGCTCAGTCAGTTTTAGATCAGTGTAAAAATAAAGCTTTATTCTTGGTGAACAGAGCAGCATAAATAACCAAAGTTATTCTTCAGGGAGAAGTGTGAAGATGCAAGCAAAAGAAGCCTGAGATAAGAAAAGCCACACAAAACCAGAATTTGTCTTTTTAACACCACCTGTATTTACAGTATTTAGAATATAGAAACATATATAGCTGTGGTGCATGAGGCAGAAAGGTACTTTGAGGAAGCTTTCTGCCTGAGAACTTTCAAAGATTAGTAAACAGATATTAGAGAGGATATTTCAGTCTTAACTCCTATTGTTAAAGAAATTAAATCATTCCAACAAATATCCTTAACACCTTTCCATTAATTTGATATAAACAGCGCACTCTCCTGAGACTTATGAGGACCTTGAAGAACTTTCTCCTTGCCTCTGTAGTGCTAAAGCCTTTTCTTTCCAAGGTGTGCTGGGAATTGATTTCTTCCATAGATTCTGTTTCCATGCACTTCATTCAGTATGGGGAGTTAGCAAGCTGCTTCCACAGCAGGACTGAAGCTGTGTGCCCACACAGACCTGCAGCACAGCATTGCTGTGGCCAGTGTTTGCCCATGAGGTTTGTGTTGGTTTTGCCAAGCCTCAGCACTGGAGCCTGTCCAGCTTGCTCTGTCTGAGCTGCCTCAGCTTCACTTTAATTTGCTTTAGCTGTAACTGCAGTTTTCCTCCTGACCAAGTGCCTGTGGCTATTTTGGCTTGTTTTGCTGTATGGTACTGCTGAGGTTTTGTGACTGCACAGGAGTGGTTCAGAAGGCGAATTCCACCTTGGTGAGGCAGCAGTGGCTCTGGGATGTTAGATCCCATGTGTGGTGTAGGGGAGTACAGCATGGGTGACAGGAGATGGGGCACAGGTTTGGCTCTGGAGACCCCGGAGCTATAAACAACTCAGCAGTGTCAGATAAAGAAATGCAGACCTGAGGCTGGACAAAACTGATTCTAGGGCAGCAAGTAGAACAAAGAAACAGTACCTAGCATATGTATGAGGCTCTGCTCTGTCCTTAGCAAATTCTGATCTGATGTAGAGATCAGACCACTTTAGTAAGAAAAGAGATGTAAATGCATGTTAACTGACATGCAAAAATGCACCCAAATAGATTCTAGAGTGAGAAAAAAGAAACTATCAACACAAACATCAAAATTCTCCTTGCAAAGAACTAAAAATTCATAATTCAAAATTCAACAAAAATTCATAATCCTGCCAACTCCAATACCTGAGCAAAAACAGCCACCCACAGCCCTGAAAGGGCTGGGGAAGAAGGAACATTTTGCCAGGAGGAGGGGTAGAAACTAAGGAGTCACAGTTATAGCTGTATTATTATTCCTACTACAGTTGTAACCTTTTCTGCATAGACACAGTCTTTTCTTTCTGTATAGTTGTACATGGAGTAGTAATGACTTTTGGATTAGACTCTTAAGGTTTCAATTATACTAACAATAAATTTCTGCCTTTATATGTAAGTTGCTTCTGCTTTGCCCATAAAACAAGATATTGAGCATAATGAGTAGCTTCACTAGATCTAAGTCATAAAAATATTACTTGTATTGAAACAGAATCTCTTCCTCAGAGGTTTAATATGACAGACTAAACAATCTCAAGACTTTTGACTCAACACAGCATCAACTGAAGATTCACTGGCATTTGCCAAAATGAAAGGACATCATGAGGTCAATTTTTAGGTGGTATAAGCTGGTTTAGTTCTTTGGTTGTGTGGGAAAAGCAGAGCCCTCATTTCAGGCTGTGTTTCTGGGGCACATGGCTTCCTTGAAAACCTGAGGTGTGGCACCACAGTAAGAGTTACTCTGAGGGTAAAATCTTGCTCCATCTGAATCAGTGGGAATTTTGCCACTCACTCATTTGTACTTGAGGTTTCACCCCAGGGAATTTCACCCAAAAGCAAACTCTTCACTCAAGTCCAGAAGGAAGGAGATCAGAATGGATCACAGCCAAGCTTAAGTCCACTTTTAGGCTATCACTACCTCGCCTTGTGCACAGCTGGAACTGAAAGCATGGACATCCTATGAAAATAATATGGTGACACAGAGTAATCTGGACCTGTTGTCTGTGGGATTATCCAGCTATGGTTCAGAGACATAAGTGGGTGCATTAGATCAGCTGATGCTTGTTATAAATATAAAAGAAAAAAAAACCCAACCAAACAAAATGTATCCCAAAAAGCAAAATCCCCAACCAACAAAAACAAGAAAAAACCAACCAACCAAACGAAAAAACCCACAAACAAAAAACCAAAACCAAAACCAATGAACAACTGAAAAAACAAAAACAAAACCAAGGAAAAAAAAGCCAACAAGAGGCATATCATTACACGCACCTGTTATTAAGAAAATGCAACATTATTAGAGTTATGACTAACTGGAATGCTTGGAAGAGATTTACCACAACAGAAAAAAATCAATTTGGTATGGATGTATACCATATATATACATCTTACTAATTCCCTTTAGGTTGCTCACTCAACTTTAGGTTGAGTGAGCAACTTTTAATTAAGCTTCAGGTTAAAATATGTATATTTGAGTACATGTATATGAGGACATCTCATAATATTGACCATAAACATATTTTAGTTCCCATATGAAATGTATCAGGAAGGTTGCTGGCCTATTTCAGTCAAGGTACATCACGTAAAGATGTAAGTCCGTAAACCAAGACTGAAGAGAGTATGGATGACCTCTTCAACCTGGGTACACTTCACACACCCAAGGAAAGTTCTCCTGTTGTCCTTGGGATAACCAGTGGTTTGAGATGCCTTCATGCCAGAGAATGTGGCACCACGCAGTGCTCTCTGACTCCTGCTCAAGCACACACATGCCCCACATTTCTTTTGTTGTTTTGTCACATCAGCCTCTGGGTTTGTGCACATAGAGTATGGGCTGCATTTACTCAAACTTAGATTTTCTGAGAAATTAAATGTCTAGGTCTGAATTATTCACTATTGGATCATTTTATAGTCTGTTGAGAGGCACAGTTATTTCCAGAGGGCAATTCCTCTTCCTGTAAGATCTTTAAGACAAATCAGCCTCTAGAAATGCCTGCTTCTCTTAACTGGGCTTTGAGGGTGACCAGCTCAGACTGAGATGTCTAAAGTTTGCTTACTTAAGGTTAAGCAAGATGCATCCCTCCCAGAGACTGTAGTGGAGCACACAGTGTCTATCAGTTCTTGCCTGTACCTGACTGGAGGGCCATAAAACAATATCAAGTGCTATGTGTGACTTGAGATTGATGATTGCTGTCATTTGGAACACTTTGTATTTTGTATCTATTAAGTTTTAAATTTTATATACTTTTCTGAGGTGGGATAATGACCTCAGAAAATATTTTTTTTTTCCAGAGAGGATTCATCTGAATGACTTTTCATCAGAAATTTACAATTTTTGGTGAAATTTTTCAAAGTTTTAAAACATTGGGATAATTATAAGAAAATAAATTCTAAATAAGGTATATATTATGTTAGAACCATTTCCCACAATATAAAAAACCACTCAAGCATCTCAGCCATTCTGTGAAAACAGATCCCTATGATCACTTAGAATTTTAAAACATTATTTTAATTACTTTTTAAATTGCCTTTTTGTTTTTAAATGAACACATGAACGCTTTCATTTCATTTCATACTCTAACCCCCCAATTAACTGCATTAAAGTAAGCACTCAAACCTTCACAAACAGTTGTTCTAATAACATTTTATTAGCAAAATATTAATTTTTGACAAATTTGCTATGAAGTCTCTTGCATCAGACAGAGGATAATATCCATCAGTAAGCTAAATGCCATAAAATCATCTTTAAATGCAACACTAGGCTTAACAGAGTGGGAAAACATAATCTCTGATTGGGAAGTTCATTTTATGAAGTAATTCAGGAAAGAGGAGCTGAGCTCTGGAGTAACCTCGGGACCACTGCTTCCCTGCCAGATGGAAAATCTCAGGGATGACACATTTGCTCCTGAGGGGAAGGATGCAGCCCCTTTGGCAGCTCCACACCAACTTCATCAGCCTTGGAGGAGGTTATGCTCCCATCCTCCCTGCAGAGGAAAGGCTGATTCGGGGGGAAATGGAGGGAAAACCTCCAGGCTGTGCTTGTGCACAGGGGCAGGCAGCAGACTGACAGGGGCCAGGCTGCTGAGGCTCCCAGGTGGAGCAGGTGATTCCAGCAGGCACATGCACATGGAAACATCACAGAATCATGGAATGGGTGGGTTGGAAGGGACCTTGAGGATCATCTCATTCCAGTCCCCCTGCCACAGGCACAGACACCTTCCACTAGACCAGCTCTCACACATACACATATGAACACAGACACACAGATCACGTTTTTAATGCTGCATTTGTCTTTCCCAGAAGAGCTTTTTGTTTCTTTCCTTGTTGTTGCTGCCCTTCCAACCATGTAATCAGG
Organism: Zonotrichia leucophrys gambelii; assembly: GCF_028769735.1. Taxonomy (NCBI): domain Eukaryota; kingdom Metazoa; phylum Chordata; class Aves; order Passeriformes; family Passerellidae; genus Zonotrichia; species Zonotrichia leucophrys. The sequence continues at coordinate 15,509,218 of NC_088169.1, read as the reverse complement.
GGTAGCCCTTGGACTTCAGTGTGACCAATCTCAGACACTGTAAGTCCAAGTGCCATGTGCACCTTGGGGCCACACAGCTCCTCTTGGTATCCAGTCATGACTCCAGAATGAATGACAGTAGTGGGGAGCCAAGGATTTCAAAAAGTACAATATCTGGTACCAAATCCAAAGGTTATGTCTGGAAGTGTAGACAGGCATTCATGAGTTTCATTAGCTCACAGCATCTCTGGTCTGGCTCCTGGGCTGTAAATTCACGTGCAGCTGGAGGGTATTTGTTGTGCCACTGGAGTCTTCTGGTGTATCTGATGTAGAAGAATCTTTTTATTTATTTATTTATTTAGCTCAAATTTTTTCCATACAGAGCAAAGCACAGTAAATTGGGACAATTGATAAACTCACTTCAGCTGTGACAGAAAGATGACTGTAGACACACTTTCAATCAGAGGAAATGAAACCAGAAATCAATCTCTAATTTTAAAAATAAGAGAGAGAGAGGTATAGAGAGCATGGAATTAGGCATATAGGAGCACATTTTATGCATTCCTGATGTTAGATTTAGTCCAAAGAAAATATAAACTGTGCATAATGTGTTGGATGGACCTACCCCTACCAACACCTCACACTGCCTGCTGGCAGATGCTGCAAGAGGCAGAGGCAGCCAAATCTGTCCCTCGGATCCAATTCTGTCCTGGAGGGTGCTTTGGATCCAAACATCCCCAGAAGTGTGCACATGTCTTGTTTTGGGGAAATCTAGAAGGTTCATGCCAAACTAAACTGGAACTGGACTAATGTGGATGATTAGAGGACAGAACTTGGAAATGAGATGGGGAATTGTGATTTAAGGGGATACATGTACCTGATGGAGCCATTACTCTTTGGGGGAAAAAAAAAAGTTACTTATTCACTAACAAACAAAAGCTCATTTCTGTAGGAGAGCTAGTCCTAGCATAGTGTGTATTTATTTACTTTATTTTTTTTACTTTCAAGGTAGAAGTACTTAATCTTGTGTATTTATTAAGCCAAATATTACAGCAATTTCAGTTCAATTGCAGTTAGCAATGGGTTCCATATTAGTTCACAAACAAGGAATGGTATTTGTAAAATAGCATAGTTTAGGCTTCCTGAACCAACAAAAATTGTGGACCAAGCCTATTATGAAGGCATGCAGGAAAGTTAATCAAATAAATGTGGAATGTAAGTTTGCCTAACCTGCAGGTTGATAAACGCCATATGGGTGCTCTTACAGAGGAATAAAATTGCTTTCATTTTTTGTAGCTTAATTCTGTTTAAATTGCTGCAAACTCCAGTCTCTTTATTCTGAGTGAAAACACATGTCCCAGGAGTTTAACGTGCTTGAACTTATGCCTATTAACTTCACCACTTGATTATCCATAACTTTCCCAAGTCTCCCCACCCAAACTTGCTGTTAAAACAAGTTATTGTTCCTACTTTCACACAAAGTGTTTAAGCAGGCACAGCACTGTGCTCCACACCAGCTGCACTTCAGCCGTGTGGGGCCCTCCAATGTGTGCCTTTGCCCACGTTTGCAAGTGTTCAAAGAAGTTAAACTCCCAAAGGGAGTTAGAAAGAGAACTAATTGGGAATCTTTAGAGAAATCTGGCCCCTTTCTATGCACTTTTTCTGAATTTGTCCCATGGGCACTGGACCCACTTCTTTCTCTTATATGTAATGCAGGGATGGCAATGCATATCCAAGAGGACCATGGCAGAATAAAGTTGCTGTCAAGCCTTAGTAAGAATGCTGCTTTCTGGTCCTCACCTTCTACCAAATTCCTCAGGAAGAGAAGCTGCAAGTTATTCTTTTGCACTTTACTTGCAAATGCCCTTCACCATTCCAGTACTTCTCGATGTACTGTTGCTGATTTAACTTTAATGTTCAGCATTGCATTATATTTCTTAGCATTTAAAAATATGAGAAGTAGTAAAAAGAAAAAACAAATAAAGTAAAGCAGATCAGCAATAAATACAAGCTAATTCATGGCTGAGGTTCCAGAGTTTTGCCCAAACTGTCTGGCATGTGTTTGATGTACAGGATGACAAGAAACTTCTCACAACAACTATTTCATTAGTGTGCTCCTAAATAGGGCAGGAATATTCAGAAGATGTGCATCACCACTAAATAATTCAATCATTGCAGGTCTTGTTCTATGGAGCATGAAAGCAATACTGCCTTGATCTATTTTGGAGGAGACTGACATCAGATGTGGCTCCCCACCCGTGGCAGGAGTGCCCCTGGCATCACACAAACCACTTCCAAGGCCATGGCCAAGGCACCTCCCTCTTCCTGTATGGATGCTAAACTGAATTGCCCAGGAACAGCCTGTTCACAGGCCATAACTAGCAGCTGTTTATGCAGGCATCCAGCCTGTGCCTCACTCAGGCCACCACTGCCTCCTGCCCTGGCTGGCCCCGGGCTCCAGCACTGCTGACTGTCTGCAGACAAGTGGGCTTGAGAGATGGAGGAGTGGGAAGGGTGGGCTGTGAAGCTGATGCCCCAGTGTCAGAGTAGGTGCTTGGAGGAGATGTGAACAGCAGGGGTAGAGACAATATTCAGTGTCACCACCAATGATGTCACTCTGTTTTGGATGTGAGCAGCCCAACTCCACAGCAACGATTTCAGTGTGTCTATGAGCGACAGCTTAGAAAATAATTTGGAAATGAATGATAAAATTCATACCTCTCTGTGACTCTGGTTAATAGACAGCTCCTTATTTTCATTGTTTTTAAAGGAAGTTTTACATTCTCTGTGTAATCTAGATGAGAAAAGTGCAAACCTACCTCCTATGGACAAAAAAAGTCTAAGCTTCATGGATACTGTTGCTATATACATCTTCATAACTCTGTAACTGGACTCTAGGTTCCCCATGAAAAGAGGTCTTAGAGGAGAAAATCTGATTTTTTTGGGAACTCTAGAACTATATTGAGAACAATGTATAATATTAAAATTACATCAAGAATTATAGAATACAAGAATTACGTCAATAAAATCCCAAAGTGATTTATCTTTTGCTAAATGATACCCTAAATTTTAATACTAAACTTTGCATCTCCAAGTAAGTTTAGATTATTTAATATGACCATATGAAAAATCTTAAACTATGCCAAAATTTTGTGGTTGACCTCAAATTCAACTTCTAAGGAGAAGCAAATATATAGGGAACTTATGCAAGAAAACATGCACACACTTTTGGAACACTCTATAACCAAGAGTCTATGAGAAAAGGAAAATATGTAAAAAGCGGAGGCAGCTGAGACAAAGCATCAAGAGTTAAAAATATTTAGCTGATACTAAATAGTTTTTAAAAAGAGAGTTCAGAAGTGTTGCCTATCTTATTCTGGTATTTTTAGATTTCTTTACACTTCTGATGATCTGAAAAACTTAAAAACTTAGTATTATTTGGAAAGCACACTTACTAGCTAATTAATGTATCCTTGCTGCATATTGTAACTGATATATTGGGCATGCCAGGGCAGCAGCCTCTGCCCTCCCTCTCTGTCCACCACAATGTCAGGGCATCCTCCTGTGGACACAGCATTTTGTTGATTTTTTGCTGTACCAAACCTTGTGAGATAAAAATCTCCAGGTGCTGTGGGACAGTCTTTTGGGATCATCTCTGGGAGTTGTGGGCTTTATTCTGGAAATGTCCAAAAGGGAAAAAGAGCCTTGAGGCTACGGGGCTGCGCCAGGACTCTCGGGCTGCCAGCTGTGCAAGGCCCTTAGCTTGCTTAGCCCTTCTGTGCCAAATTTTTGACCTCCACAAGAAGAAGAATATAAATATTTCAGATGGAAATATTACACTTTTCCTTGTTTTAATACTCATACTGCTTGAGACCCCTGAGTGAGGGATGCCATATAAATATGAAAGCAGTGACAAGTGGCTTTGTCAAGCACCAGGACAAATAGAGTGGAAGAGTTTAAAAGGCCAATCCCAAGTATGCACACATGAGTGCATGCAGGAAAGGAAAACCTCAGCTTGCTCAAGACATCCATGCACTTCTTGAGAGTTAATGTAAATAAATGGAATTGCCTGTATGAATATCATGAAGCAATATAGGCTGGAAACAATTAAATGAGTCTGCCTACTCTATTCTGTGGCAGAAACATAAACTACATGCTGTTTGCATTCAAATGTCACATCAAAAGATTAGGTGCATAAATTTGGATATGGGGTTGTGAAAAAATGCTTCTGGAGTACAGGAAGATTAATCCACTGGTCAATCCTTCCTCAATGTAGCATGTTAAAAGATTAACTTCCCTTTAGTACCAATTTCCTATTGAATATATTATTGAAAAATGCTAATTTTATGCAATTTTTAACTCTTATGTATGACTGACTTACATTGCAAAAGTACACAATCCTGTTTTTCAGTCTGACATAGTTTTCTCTGATGCTTTGAGCTCCTCTATGTAGTCACTTGACTACAAATTATAACACACTTGACTTTTAATATCTGAAGGATAGCTTGAGATATTTTTAAGCTTTATTCAAAGTGTGCACACACTGGATTAATATAAGTGGAAAACTAACTTTCAAAAAACTCCAGTGTTTTCTCACCATAAGTGTTCTTTTTCTTTTATTTTTTCTGAAAATAAAAGAAGAGAATAATATACAATCTTGTGGTTACATGACTGTATTTCCACAGGTTTTGATAAGTTTTTCTGTTGCAGTTGTTACTTTAGAAAGAGCTAATATGACTGACAGAGTAGAACAAATTATCCTAGAACTACATATCTTTTTGTGGGCAGAAATGCCATGATGAAAGAATAACAAAATTGAAATATGATACAACTTTCGAAAACATGAAAAAACCCATTGCTCTTCTCTTTGACAAGCTTGTCACAAAGGTGAGACTAAAACAAACCTCCAGATACTCGATATTAATAGGTAGTGATGAACAACAAGGTTCCTGCTCTCCCCTCATGTGCCAGGGTGTTCAGGGGAAAGCAGTCTACCCTACCTAAGTCACTACATTGAATTCTCTTCCATACACTTAACACTCACTTGCTTGTGCTTTGAAGTTAATGGAGTTATTCTGAAGTTAATTGGGTTTAACTCAGAGGAAAATTGGACCCACTAGAATGATACAAAATACAAAAGGCTTTGGAAGCCAGCCTGCATTGCTGGTCAGAGATTAACAGTGCAGCAGAAAAGGACCTCTCAGAAAACAAGAAAGACAGGAGTCTGATGCAGAGGAAACTTGCCCACTCTTTTGAATTGGCAGCTGTATCACATACTCTAGTGGGGAGACACTCAGCACCACTCTCCACCAGTTCCAATAAATTTTCTCCTTGGTTCTTCACTACAAAAGTATGTGTATGATGTAGGATGAATAAAAGAGAACTGTCAGAGGGGTTAGCACAGGTCTGGGATAATGCTTACAGGGATCAAAATTAGTTAATCATATCTAATGTCTTGAAATTTGTCGGATCTCAAGATCTCAGTCCTGAGATGCTGAGCCTCCGAGACCAGCTTAGGGGTCTCGGGACTCCTGGAATGTTGCCAGAAGTGTCTGGTAGCTGGACTTTAACCCTACACAGGAGACGACAAGGATGAGGGCTTCACAGGGTGAATGGTGAAGGGATTAGTTAATTAGAGAGTGAGACACAAGGTTTAAGATTTATGTACAGGGGGGTTTGGAGGAGTAAGATGGAGGAATTGGGGTGTGTCCTGTCCTCCTTCTTCTTCCTCTTCTCCTCCATCTTCTTTGGCCACGGTGGCACCTTTCTATTGGTTATTACTAAGAGTACACCGAGTTATAAGAATAGATGGTATTGGGGAAAAATGATAAATATTGTACACGTCACAATGGGTATAAAGATAGGTGCCTGCCCCGGAGGGCAGAGACAGTGTGCCCATGGCTGACTGCTGAGCAGATCTCTGCTGGCTGAAAGAACATCTTTTAGATAAACAATTAATAAACATAAAACCAGAAAGAAGAACTGAAGCCTCTTCTCGTCCTTCGATACGCGGGCTGCCCCAAGGCCACCTCCGGGCCTTCCAGGCCCCTCAAACAGCCGAGATAAACCGGACACTTGGCGGTCCCTGGCTGGGCTCCACCACCACAACCTTTCGGGGAGACAAACCGGACAGAAATTATACATGCAACTGTGCTGAAAAAAAATAGATCCAGAAAATACATTTTATCTCATGTTGTTTAAAAATCTGTTCCCAAATTAAAAGGCAACATCACTTCTAGCTTCTCACAGTAACATTGGATCAGTTGGTCAAAATAGTTTCTGTGATCTCAAACCAAGAGTGGTGCCACCAGCTATACCCTAAATTTCTTCCATGGTTACTGAGTGCATTTGCATTTACAGTACAGTATGCAAGCCCACATAAAGTGCCCCAAATAAAATTAATTCCTAAGACTTTTATATCTTTCAAATAAATGCATATTAACCAGCAAGGTTTTATCTTTCCCATACTGAGTCATTTCCTTCTTCAGCAAATGATCACTGTGTAACCCATTGACTTTCTCCATGACTACCGGCAGCTGTAAGAAAGATTTCTTGCACTAACAATAAGACAGGTGCCATGCAAATTGGGATACATTAATGTTGCTCTATACATATATATATACATATCTATAGAGAATTTAATCTATAATTACTGAAGATGGTGATGGCAATTTTCTGCAGAGTGCAGGAGGAAGTGTCAGATGTAAAACCTGCTCAACATTTTCCCCTGTTGAGCTGTTACTTTCTCTCTCCTGGACTGAAAGGAAAAAATGGGCACTTGGTAATTTTTCAAATACACCACATTGAGTTCATGTTAGATTCATTGCTAGCATTGCCAGCAGGGCAATGCTTTCCTTCTAATATGAGCTATGAACAAAGGACACACTTTTTTGGCTGTGCACGTTCTTGCTTGGCAAATAACTGATGCTGGTTGCCAAAAGTCTCTCATGAAAACAAAGACACATCGTGGTCATTTAGGCCATAATGGCCATTTGAGCCATCTCTGAAGGCTGGAGAAGCAGTTGCACTTCCATCTCTATAGACCTTGCCTGTGAAATTACACAAGCAGATTTTCTCTTCTGTTTGACACCTGAGTGTGACTGCTACCCTGCTACAGCTGCAGGTCCAAGTACCTGCAGACATAAACCAAGAGGGTTTAGTGGGCAAGCTAGGACTGTAAAGGCTTTTGTCCCTCCCTGCATCACCAGATGGCATAGCATGTCACCCATGCCAAATGACCAGATCTGGTCAGGTGGCCATGGAGGTAGATTGAAACCAAATGTTGACTTCACATAAGGGCTTCAGGGAGGGTTTTTAGCTGTGGAATCACCATGGGCCTTTCTGACTTTTCTATTTCTATTGGTTTTCCATTAGTCAAGACTGATGGAACAATATTTTTCCAGGTAATGGTTGGAGACCCAGTCCATGGCTGCCATATGCTGACATAGTTCTGAACATTGTTGACTTCCAGAGTGGACAGATGTAATCCAGTCAGCTGAGAAACAACCTCAGCTCTGGAGTGGAAAATGTAAAATTCAGGCTGGTTCAAGAGACAGCAGCTGACCTGCAATGAGAATGAAAGTGGGCAAATAAATCATTGTGATGTCTGCAGACTCCGACCTGACCTTCATCAGTCCCAACAGACTCATTCCAGATTATTTGCAAGATGACTTATTTCTAAAAAGCCATATGGCCACATTTGCACAGTAGGAATTCACATCAGCACAATGCATTATGCAAACTCGGATACAAACCCTGTGCTCAGATGCAGGGCAGGTCTTAAATTGGATGCTGCTTAATTTTGGGTATGAAACCATATATGCTGCAGCAGTGCAAATGTTAATATGCACCTCTGCTATGTATCTGCTGCTGAAAGACTATTTGAACAAATCTGGGTATGCTAGTGCAGTGTTCTCCATGCTGTTCAACATCACAAGAGGATGTTTTCCCAGGGTTCTCTGGGATTCACTCCTTTGAGAGACCAGAAGTCTCACAGTTATCAATGCTCTCTGGCTAAAATGCAGGACTCCTCTCTGTCAATGCTTTCCCACTGTAATAACTTTAATAATAGTAATAAAGCTACATGAATTGTGTGCCTTTTCCTCCTTCCCATGTTGAGCAAGAAGAGAACCAAAAATCTATATAAATTAGGTTAGATGGTAGGCTCATTTAATTCTCTGGAATGCTCAGAATACTATGGAGAAGAGCACAATGGAAATGCCTTGGAAAATGAGATTAGATAGCTGTGATACCTGGGTGTCACTGGGATATAATAAGAGGGATTTTTTAATTGGGGTGGTTAAAGGAATCTGAAATGAGATCATGGTGTGCATTTTCTCTGAGCAATTATTAAAATTGCAGTTGAGATCTCTGCCAAAGTTTTTGATCTGTGACTCCCATGTCCTGACTTCCCACTGCTCATCCTTGGACAATTACAGAAACAAAAGCTTCTGGAGACCTCAGGACTGGGGCAGCACCATGATTACCATCAGACTGTGTGGATTGGAGGATGGGCCTTTCTGTTGGGACTTTGAGGCTCTGAAGGTAGAGGGGGCTAAGAAATGAGAGTAAATAGTTTCATTTGTAGTGTGCTATTGACTATTTATCCTCATCCTACTGCTTTTTCAAGCACAGGTATGGAGGGGCAGGGAAAGGAAGCTGTTGTGATACTTCCAGTTGATTCTAAACTCTTTTGAGACAGAGCTTAGATTACCTTCCCAGGTCACCTCCAGAGCACTCCTTTGGGATTTATGACACCTTCAGGACATCCTTGCCCTTTGGTTGCCAAAGCACGGGGATTGAGAGACCAGATGGAGACTCCAGCCCAGGCTTCTCCTACTGGATGCTGCTTTCAAGACATAGTAGAGCAGAGCATGAATCAAGACATGGAAAGCAATGCCAGAGCCTGTGGTATGAATGCAGGTTCCATCCTTAATTCCCTAGGAGAAAAACTATCTAGATCCTGGAATATTTCCAGGCATAATAACACTCAAATGTTGCCCAGCACAGCTAACACCTCCCAGACAAGTCCCAAGCTCTATTAGGGTGTTGACATGGCCAAGAACCGTTCAAAGGATGCTGACTACATGCAGCCACTTGGTTTTGCAGGTAAAGGCTATGGACATAGGCCACTCTGTGGTGGCTGAGACCAATGCTTGAGAATGAGCCACTACTAATCCAGCAGAGCTCAATTCATTAGCTCTAGTACAACAAGGAACAAGAAAAATAACAACAAAAAGCCTTTGTTGAGCACTTGGGCCTGTTTTGGGAGGAGCTTGCTTTCTTCTCTGAATAATTAGTTTAGCTACTTATCCTTGGCTGAATTCCTACTGAGTCACTTTAGGTATTTCAAATACACCCTGTCCAATCTACCTGCCTTTTAAAAAGAGCTTTTTTTTCTAAAATCTGTCCATGTTTTGGAGTTCTTAGTATTGACAATATTCACATTTTCTCATTTATTTCCTCACATTTTTAATACTCTGCCATATCTTCTGACTTCACTCTTTCTCACTCTTTCTAACCCTCCCTACCCTTAATTCTACCTGTACCTACTGATTGATCCATACTAATATATATTTTAATTTCTTCTTATGCTTCCTGGTTTCCTCAGTTTCTTGTAACATTTTCTTCTGATTACTGTATTGCTTTCTGTAGTGTATTGCTTTCTGTAGTGTATTGCTTCCTGTGTATTGTATTGCTTCCCTGTCACTCCTTTCGTAATGCCACCTTTTCATCTTGACCCCTCATTCTTTTCCATACTGATACATTTCCTTCATTATTACAGCTATTTAATACTAGAAAAGTTTTGCAGAAATATTCCTTGTCCTTCCCTCTGATAATAGCAATAGTCCTTTTCCTTATCATTGTTTCCTATGCTTTAACCAGGTCTGGCTGTAAACAGAAAAGAACCATAAGAAGATGATAGTATAAAAAGGTCCAAACCATAATAATGATGTGATATATAAATGCTGTGTGGTATATAGGTCTAACAAGTTCTCTGGTGAAAATCCATCTGCAGGCATTCTCTTGATTTGGCCATTAGACTCCCAAAAATTCCCATTGATTTCAATGTGACACCATATGGACAAACCTTTAGGTCTATGTACCGTCCAAACAGACCTCCAGGAAGAATTTGGAGTCTGGGGAGGACAATTCACAGTAGAGGACCTTAGGTCATAAATTTATCTGTAAACATGAAGCTGCATGCATTAAATCTCAAATAACTTCTAATCATAGCTTTATCAGGGCATATCAGAGCATATTTAATTGTAACACCAATAAGCTGCTGCACGCCAGGAATATTTGAAAATATGTGAGTTTTTTCCTTCTCCTGTAAAGTGCATTTGAAAGCAACAAATGCTTCTTGAAATTCAGGACAATTTTCACAGAAATAATTTTTAGAGAAAGTTGTAAGGTATGAGAAATAAAGCAGACCTGTCAAGTTTCCCTCGTCAGTAGAAGCCAAATTATGGCTGTCCAGTTCATCCACAAAAGCTGGCTGATATGAAGTCTTCTGGCACTAGAAGATTTATATTGTCTTTAATTTTTTCAGAATAAATACTCTCCAAGCAGGATGAAGCCCGCACAGCACGAACAAAGAACATGCTATATTTAAGAGGTCATGTCTGACTTTGAACATATGGTAACGATTCTTGAAGTCAGAAATAAAATAAAATACTTGTAATATGGCATGTAATACTTTCTGTACTCCACCAAATTACCAGGGAAACAGATTGTGCTTTTCTGAGTATACTGACAAATGTCCCTCCTCATTATAATTTTGCCCTTTTTGTATTACCATATCATTATTCTTTTTCTTCTGTACTCCAGTGTGCAATTTAGATGACTGCATTCTTTGGCAACATTAAATATTTTCAGGATTGCTTAGAAAATTATCAGATATTTATTATTCTTCAATATGAATTCATCAGAAATATATACCTCAAGGGGACCCACCCATTGCATTTAGCCAAACCAGCCAACCATTCCAAAGGCAATAAAATAGCATTTATCACCAGGAATAAACTCTGACATTTCCTTCTAATGAGGTTTCCAAGCTGAATCTTGTTGGCAGCCATTTTACATTTGTGATGCTAATAATGTGGGGACCTGAGTAGGAACCTGATGTTAATAATTAGTTGCTGTTTTATTTTATAATCTTTTTCTGTATGATTTTAGCACAGAAGCATACTTCCCTTGGGTTTCTCATTGTTTGGGGCAGGGCATTGGTGTGGCAGTAGCAGAGGTGCAGCCTTAGCCAAGCTGATGAACAAACAGGATCCATGAGCTCGTGCCTGACAAGCAGAAAATGAGAAGGCCCATGTAGCACAACCTATGTGTATTTATTTTCACAAAGGAACAGAAAGCTGTTCTTTGAGATGGCAGCTCCCCACATAGCTCCAACTCAGTGCTCCTGACAAACCCTCTGCCTCTGCAGGGACATACCTGTTGCCCCTCTGCCACTGGCTTGCACATTCCTCATGTCAGCATCGCTCTTTCCCATCTTTGTTATGAAGCAGCACCAGCTGGGAGAAACCATGAGCTGCAGAAAGGCAAGGGCCTTCCACATTTCCAGACATTCCTCTTCTTTTCAGTGACAAAAGGAACCAGCAACTTGACTCCACATGGAAGGAGATGAGAAATGGATACAGTTTGGGCCAGAGAAAACATGATCAGAGGAAAGATAGTTCCCACCACCACAGGAAAGGTTGGGAGAATTTCTTTGGCAGGAATCAATACAGGAGAACATGTCAGATGGTTGGGGTGGTCCCTCCTGGTAGTCAAAACCTATTAAACCTTTGCACATCCCCCCAAACCTGGGAAAGGAAGAGGTCTCAGCAAGCAATTAATTGAGTCCACTGATTGAGAGAGGAAGTGGCACTCATGTTGTGTGGTTTCTTTTTTTTTATTTTAAATGAAGAAACCTAATTAAAATTATAAGAATTTCCTGGGGAAATTCTCAGCCTCTTCATTTTTTAAGAGCCTTTGTATTACAAAAGGTGTTTGAAGTCCTTGAATTTTTACCCTTTAGCCACCTTTAATCTAATTTTTAATCTCTTAATAGCCTTAATTGAGTTCTGAATACTTTAAATTATTAAACATCTTTGGGGGATTATGATTTCTATTTCTGATTATACAAAATAGTATCAATTGCCCAACAACATCCCCCCCACCATTTATATCAAATTAAACTACCAGGGATGTAAGGCACATACTTCAAGGCCAGGATATTTGCATTGGAAACATTTAAAAAGACTTGTGCTTTCAAGCAGGTTGAAGAAGATGAGTGGTAAGAAATGAGGGAGATCCCGATGTAGGTCCCCAATCATTGGAGGCTCATTGTCTTTTTGTCCCCTTTGCTGTACAGGTAGAGGCTGCCCATGGCCACGACCAAGCAGTGCCACCTGCCAGGGGCATGGGCCATGCAGGCCCCTGAGGCACAGGCAAGAGAGCCACGTGCTCTTCTCAGCTGGGATGGGCCTCCTTCCCACCCCCATGCTCCACTGCCAGGGACAAATGCTCAGATTTGCACCCCAGTCTAATTCAGCGTGGGTCTTCAAGTGCATCTAAGCCCCTTTGCTCCTCTAAACTTTCTAATCTTCCTTATCTTATCAATGTCTACCCTTCTCAGAGGCTTACTACCTTACTGTGCCTCTGATCATGAACATTTTTCTTCCTCCTCTGCTTGCCCCTGCTCCTGGAACCAAGGCTATTTGTTATTTCCCTCCTCCCAAAGCTTGGAAGATGCCAGCCCTGGCAGAGCAGCAATCCTCATCCTGCTGAGGCACCAGCTCAGGCACTCCTCTGAAGGGAAAAAGGCTCTGGGGAACAGAGGACAGGCAGCAGCCCTCCCCTCAAGGAGAAGAGCAACTTGCTTTACACCTTGCTGCAAGATGTGGAATAAAATGTTCTCTAAAATGCAGATATGGCATCCAAACCAGGTATTTGTAGCATGAGCTAGTACCAGTGGAAAAGATCGATTCTTATATAAAATAAAGCCTCATTTGTAAAAATAAGGAATTATTTGCTATCAAAACACAAACTTTATTAATGTGGAGAAAGTATTAGTTTCTTTTCCACTTTGCTTGCTTTTGCTTTTTTAAATTTTACTCCAACTGTTTTTATTAGATCTGAGCTTTAGTTACTGTTAATTTGTCTCCACTTGTTTTCATCTCCCACCTAAGAAAGAGCTTTAATATCCAGCACCAGAAACAACATATTTTGAGAGCTCAATTTGTTTCTCTAACTTCAGGGCAAGATTTCATTTCTGAGCATCTTGCATGTTTTCTAGACACTCTAGCAAAAAGTCCATGAAGTTTCTGAGGCACCTCAGAACTCATCACTGATACCCACTGTAGAGTCTGACTTTATATACATAAAACACATGACTATTCAGTCTGCTATTGTTAAAACCTGGATCTAGCTGCCACCATTATTCAAGATGAACAGTGCTCTACTTCAGTTGTCCTATTGATGAAATATGCACAAAATGTACATTATTGGACAGACTTGAACTATTTACTGGTATTATTTTCAAATCTGCATTGCTGTAGCAGCTATGATAGCCAGCTGAGCTCTAGGGAGGTTGGTTTTTTGATAATGTACCATGCCAGAAAAAGCAGTATCTTCTGTGAGCTTGCAGTCTGAGGTGCTGATCCATGAGGTGTGTGTGCTCAAACTTAGCTGCTAAAGCTGTCCATCAGTATCTGTGGTGCTCAGAGAATAGATACCTAAGCATATATGTAGTTTTATATTTCTGAGTTCAGACTGACAGTTCAATTTTAAACTTATTCCTGTTCTTTTATTTTTTTTTAAATATTGAGTTTTATTGTGTACCTTCTTTAACATTTACTACCTAATAAATGCTTTCTTAACAGGAACATGTATATTTAGACATATTTTTGAACATAATAATTTTTATGCACTATATGGATCAGAGTAATTCTAAAACATAAGTTAAGACATAATTCTGTAGCTCAGTGTCTCTGCAGGAGACTATCCCATGTGCTTTATGTAAAAGGCCTGACTCATACAAGTGTGATAGCAAGATGAAGGCCACTAAACTGAAAGATGAAAACATCTAAAAGACATTGGTTAAGGCATTTTGGCTGAAACACTTTAGTTTTGGAAGGTCAGCAGAAAAAGTCATTCAGCTCTCCTTCTTACCCTAGAAAGAGAGAACAATAATAAAATCAGGCAGAAATAAATTTAGAGCAAATTAAAAAAATACTTTTATGTAGCACATGTCCTGACTATAGAATTCATTGCTGTAATAGGTCACCAAGTTAAATAGCATGGATGGGTAATTTTATCATTACTCCTGAGCCAAGTCCTCCCTACCATAGCAAAGCCAACAATCTTCAGTGAAACTGAACCAAGATCTAAGTAAAACAGTGGGATTTTCCCCAGTATTTATGACATGGCTATACTCTGTGAGAAGAACAATAAAGGTAATTAGAATCCATGCTCAGCACTTCATCTGTTTACTGAAGTGGAAGAGTGGACTCCCTTTTACCACCCCATAATTTGATAAAACCTCCATAAAGGGGTTTTAAAAGTAATATACACTGACCATGGGGACAGTCTTGGGTCACAGATGCTTTACTGAAAAACTTGCTGCAGCTACAAATTACACTGGCAAGCTATAGGAAACCCGGGGCATGCATAATTATGTATTATGGGACTACATACATACATATGTACTGAGAACCTACCTCCCTGGTCCTCTCCTACAAGGAATGTTTCAGCCCAATAAGAATTGCACAATGACGTTATAAATTACATGCCAGGCTTCAGTCTGATCTTGCATATTGAGGCTTTTAAACCTTTCAAACTACTGGTTTCTAATTAAAATTATGACATGCTCTTTCAACAACAATAACTCAGTATATAAGGATCCTGCATACCTTTCAAACCTTTCACAAGGAAAAGTCAGCCTTAGTTTGCGAGTGAGTTTATTGTTTCTGTGGCTTTAAGTAACACAACCTCTTTAGAAGCAGACGGCCTCGTCATCGTGCTGGCAGGAATGTGACACAGGAGACACGAGTCTAGAGCTAAATTCGAGGAAAATTACAGTGTGCAAGCCCCAGTTTTCAGTGAAAAGATTCTTCTCAAAGATAAATAAGTACAATCTTTAAAGTGAGAGCCAAGTCTACCTAACACTGGTGGGGAAAGCCTTCCTGGGTCTCCAGGGAGAGGCAATACCAACCCTATGGCTGCCTCACTGCCCCCCATCACTTCTACTCCAGCCTCACATAACAAAGTGAAAAAGCTCCTGGCACCGCCTGTACAGCACAAAGGAATTGATTCCTTTGCTATTACCATTTCAGGGCTGAGGGAATCCTCTTTTTTCCTCACATACAGATAATAAATGTCAGTATCAGCAGCTGGCGCTCAGCAGCCAACGCTGTCAGAGGGAACATCTCGGTGGTCATTGCTTCAGCCTTGGCAGGAGAAGCAGGGTGAATGCAAATGCAGGCAAAGTCGTGTACTGGCCAACTTACCAGCAGGAAAATAACCTTTAGCACCACCCTCTGCCTGGAGCTCCAGAGGGGATGCCACCGACTCAGAGCAGAGGCTCCTATGAAGGGTGCTAGGAGGAATCGCTGTGAGCTTGGGAGGGGTTCCTACAAAACACTGTGCCACAGGGCCATGGGAATTGCCTTTTTTGGGGTAACATCCAGGATGATGCAGCCTGGGGAGACGGAATGAGGAGAAAATGAACAGCTCCAGCAATGATGACCCGCTGCAGGGATGGTGGATTTTCACACCTGCAGCCTCCATACGTTCGCGGTGCAACCCGCAGGACAGGGAGGGCAGAGGAGCACCCGCGGTGCTCTCTCCATGCCGTGGTCGTAGTGGTCCGAGCCCCATTCTGCGGGCTGACTTCGCTCCCTATGGCCCCATTACCGCACCCTCGGCGTGGGGCGGGCAAACCACAAGGTGCAGCTCCTCTCCTCTCCCTCCCCTGCCGGGGCTGCCCCCGCTGCCCGCACACCGCGGCCAAATGCCGCCACCGCACCGGTGCTGCTGGCACGGCTCCCTCGGGGCGCCCGGCGGCACCGTCCATCACGGCCGTTTTACAGCCGGGCTTCGCTCTCTCTCAAAAAAAAAAGAGAAAAAAAATTACTTTTCCCGCCCACGCAGTGATGCTTAATTCAGGGAAAATAAAATCCAACAGACCCACACTCGGAGCGCCAGCTCGGTGCCGCTGGCTGCGCTCCCCCGCTGCCCGGCCCGCCGGGAGCAGGTGCTCGGCGCTGCCGCCGCCCCAGACTCCCTCCCGCCGGCGGCGGCACCTTGCGAGTCATCCCGGCTCCCTCCCCTCCCCCCGCCCCGGGCGGCCGTCGGGTGTCGCTTCCCATTTCACTTGGAGATATTTTCGGGTGGCAGGAGCCGCCTCGTCATTTCCGCCAGGAGAAAAAGACACCGGCGCGGCAGCCGCGGCCGCGGAGAGCCGCGGGAGCCGCTGGGCACGCGAGCGGGCAGAGCACGGTCAGTGCCCCGCTCGCCGCCGCCGAGGACCGACCTCTCGGCGGGGCCGGGAGCCGCCGCCGCTGCCCGCGGGTTCGCGGGGGCGGGAGGCGTCGGAGCGTGCCGCCCCCTTCTCCCCCTTCCTCCTCCTCCTCCTCCTCCTCCTCCCCCTCCCCGCCGAGCCGGCAACATGAACTGAAATCCCCAGAGAGGCACAGAGGCGGCGAGCGAGCGAGCGGAGCGAAGGCAAGCGGGGATATAGCGGCTCTCTCCTCCCGCCGGCGGGATTCCGGGCAGCGCGGTCCCTCCGCCCCGCACAGCCTCGCCCGGAGAGCGGCGGCCGCCCGAGCCCCGCGCCCCCAAGCCGCCCATGGCCCTCATCATGGAGCCCGTCAGTAAGTGGTCGCCGAGCCAGGTCGTCGACTGGATGAAAGGTAAGGAGCGGTGCCGGGGCCGCGTGGTGCCCTCTCCCATCACCCGCACCCCACCCCGCAGGTGCGGGGAGCTCCGCGGCTTCCCCCGCGCGGGGATCCCGCCTCCTGGCAGCGCCGGCTGCCCCACGCTTTGCCTGGGCTGGGAAGGGAGGCGGGAGGCCGTCGGGGCCGCGCCGCTGGGGCCGGGGGCCGCGCTGCCCCCCTGCCCCGGGCTCAGAGCGGCGACGGCGGCTGGCGGCTGTCCATAGAGCTGGGGAGGGGGCCCGGGGCGGAGGCGAGGCTGAGCCCGGGGGTGCCCGGGATGCTCCCGGGCGGCGACCGCGGTGTGGCGATGGAGCCGCCCCCCAGTCGCCGAGGGACGCGGGAGCGGGTCCGGCTGCCCACGGCGGGCGCGGCGCGAAACGCCTCGGGAATGGAAGTGCAGCCGAACGTGCGGCACCGCCGGTGCTGGGGGCGGCTGGGGGAGACTCGGCTGCGACCTCCCCCGCCAGCAGGGCCCGGGGGCGCTCCGCGGGCGGCGGGGCCGGGGTCGGTCCGCGCCCCCGAGGTGCCGGGGCTGACCCCGCTGCCGGGAAGCCGCCGTGCCCGCGGGGGCCTCCTCCGCCCGGGCCGGGGGCTCCGCGCCTCGGGCGGCCCCGTCCCTTCCCCGGGGGCTGCGCTTCAGGGTCCGCGATTGAAGGGAGCGCGAACAGTCTGGGCTCTGGGCTGAGTGAGGCTGCTCCGCTTCTCCCGCTCCCTCACCTGTCCTTCCCTCAAATAAACTCTTATGGGAATAAAATTTGGACCTTTTGGAAACGCTTTTCTTTTATTCTCTGTGTATGCCATTCTGACATGGCTTTAATGCTGTAATGTGAAAAGGTATTTTGTTGTGTAGTTGTGTGAGGTTTTTTTTTTCTTTTCGTATTACCTTTAAGTTAGGCTGCAGCTGTGTTTTGAATAAATCACCATCTAGTGTTATATATCTCTTTATAAAGATAGAATGACCGGATGGGTACAAGTTTTGAACAACTGCTACATTGTGGGAGTTCTTTATAACACGCTGTGTGCTACCAATGTGACAGTTTCATCATCCTTAAAATTTCAGGCATATAGCATATGTTTTCAGTTATTCAATCCTGGCATTTATAGCTGGCGAGTTATAATTGTATTTAGTAACATAGATAGTTTAGCAATTTCGGAAGCGTTGTCACTCTATAGAATAATAATTGAAAAGAATGATGTAATACTTTATATCCTGGGAAATTAATAAATATTAATAAAAAACTTGAAGAAGCTACAGATGATCAGTATTAAGAGGAAAGCATTTTCAACATAAAAGCGTTTTTTACAGCAATTTAGCTTCCAATGTTTTTACTTCAAAATGAAAAGGTTGTGTAGGACTTTTTTTCTAATCAGTGTCTGAGATACCTTCCCCATAATTTGGGGAATGCATAAAACCAATGAATTTGCAAGTAATGCATTTTTAAAACATCTAAAAAATGTAATGCATCAACTACTTTTCATAAATGACAGGTGAAGTGCGTTGCATACTCTGCTTTTGTATTACATTATTATAAAATCAGTCATTTGAAAAGAACAGGCTAAATGGTAGCATTAGAAATTGTGCTGTTGGATAAGGGTTTGTAGTTAGAAACCTGTGACTAACACTCAGAGCTGCAGATCTTTTAGAAATAATCATGTAAACTTTACCAAAAAAAAGGCAGTTATTGCAGTCGTGCCCTCTTTCTGGAATACAAAGCCTGCTTTTTAGTGTTTAACCTGTTTTTTCTGGCCTGAATGTTTGATTGTTTCTCTGGAGGACTTTCATTTTTACGGAGCGAATGCATATATGTTGCTTCACGCTTCCATTTCTTCATTTTGTATTCTGTGTAGCACGGGAACTTTCACTTAGGTGCTGCAGGGAGCTGAAGCACCTGCCTGTGACTGGCACTCTTGGAGAAGAAGCACCTGGGGAGCCACTCTGGTTTCAAAAGCTGAGCCTGGAAACGAGTATGACCAGTAGCTGGGGGCAGGTTTGCTCCTGCCTGATGGGTCACACCTTGCTGAGTTTGGTGGTAGTGGATAAGGGCAAGCGGTCTTTGCTGCAACAACTTTGTGTTCCTTATGCATAATTTGTAGCGTTGCAAACGTTGATATTGAAATCCATATGAAAATACGTTCCTCTAATGCTTTAAGTGCTTTGTTTCCAGCAAATTCTGTTTCTGAAAGTCCCCAAAATAGCTTATTTGTGTACCCAAGACAAGTTTGATGAGTAAAACACGAATGTGTCTGTCAGGAGAAGTTTGGAAGGAGTGCAGTAGTGGTCTTTGCATTAGTGGCAGTCAAGTCTTGCTTGCAGAAATTACATTAAACTTCAAAATGTGAGAATATTTTGCTGACTTACTGGGGGTTATTTTACAGAATTATAAATGTTGAACTTGGTTTTAACCTCTTCCTTGAAGTAAGTGCCCTGCTATGTCAAGTGCCTGCTCAGAGGAGCTTGGTAAAGAAAATTCTTCCAAATAGATTTCGATGTTCAAAGCAAAATCTTTCCTGAAAAAGGAAAATCCTACTGTTCAACATTGTTTACAGTTATCTGAAAGCAAGGGGAAATGAAACACTTTAGATTTTATTGTTCTTAGTGTTTTTGTGATGGTCTTGTTGGTATGACCTGAACATTTGCAGTAAAAGGCCTCATCTGGAATTCTTTATTTAGGCAAAAAAATCATTACCTCAGTGGCATTTTGCTCAGAGTAGTGATAAAGCATTGGGCCTGAAATTATAAGATGTGAGAAATTAACACGGGGAGAGTATTTCAACTCAAAGGGGTTAGATGAAAGTGCCAGTCCCTGGGCTGGATGTTTGTATAGGAAACAGACTCAAGACTGGGTATTCATGGAATAAATGCAGTTTCTCCAGTATCTTGTCAGTTTTTAATTCCTTGACGGACACATTGTCTGTGGATCCCTGTAATGGCCTAATGCCAGTGCTGCTGAGTTACAGAGTTGTTCCTGGAACTGGTTATACAAATAAGTAACTACCTAAATTTTGACTATGAAAATGTGTATAACAAGAAGTTGTGGACCAAAGTACCAGTTAAAACTCTATAAGTGAATGGGACAAAGTGAGGAGAGCCTATGTCAGCCTATGAGTTTTCCAGGGTTTAAAGTGAACCCAGAAGAGAAGCTGTCATAGAGCTGGAAAAAGCGTAGATGGATTAGCTCATCTCTCCCACAGGATGGCATATTGTACAAGGAGGATAAAATGAGTATTTAAATTGATTCAAACAATGCATTACTGTGCTTTTCGTACATTTAGTACTAATTTTAAGGTCCTGTAGGGATCAGTGAGATGAAGGTGTGTCAGCCACCTCCTCTGCCTCCCCTCTGGAGGACACGTGTGGATTCCACTGCTGGGTCTCAAGACGTTGAGACGTTACAAAGGCAGTGTCATCAAACGTCATGGCTTGCACTCACTCAGGAGGGGAACATGCCAGATGTAGTTTAGATTTCTGAGGCTCTGAGAACACTTAAGACACTCAGTTACTTACCGAACATTAGGATGTTTTTAACTGAGTCTTCTAATCTAACTTCTTTGGTCTGAGGTTATTGATGATTGCTATATTTTGATAAGGGCTTGCTGCTTTTAACAATATTCAAATTTTGATTCAGTACCAATCTCTCAATGGCAGAATCTGTTCCAAAAGGCACTCCACCTGAAAACAAAAATTAATATTACTTTATCTAACAAAGCTTAAATATTTATTTTTTGCTTGCTGAATGATAGCTCATGAGGCTTGTATGAAACTTGTACAGCTTAAACTGTTATAATGGTAGTCATAATCAAGAAGCTGACATCTGAGGCATGGGGTTGCCTTTAAAGGCTTCTACTGCTAAGGAATAGGGGCTTTTAACCTCTACAAGGTCTACCCTACCAGGGTTTAGAAGGATGCAGATATTTAGAAGGACTAGGGGGAGAGAAGCAGAAATATGAACGTGCTAGCAAAGTGAAAGCAGAGTGCAGAAGTTCCCCATCTGTATGATTGAATATTGCATGGGTTTGAGAGCTGATTCTGTCTGCTGTTTGTGTGCTGAACTTCATGTCCATTTTCAGTGGCATGTGTTTGCAGAGTCATCACAGGCTGCCAACAACTGTGCTCCACTTGGTGTAGTGGGAATTATATGTTATTCATCAAGAAAATGCAACAATTTGTGGGAATACTCTGACACTAAATACTCCAGTACTTAATGATGATTTAAAAAAAGTATTGCCATGGGGATCCTCCTACTCCATTGGTGCATATGCAGAGCCCTAGGAGTGCTTTGGCAGCACCCGGGTTCTGCTGCAGTTCCTGAGCCATCAGGTAGCAACAGGGAAGCTCATCAGTGGGGTCACAAATTCTCTCACAGCACTGGGATATAACAAATCAGTTTAGGCCTTAAAAAAAGTCAGGGTGAATCCTGCATTCAGGGTCACTGTCAGACCAACCTCATTCTCGGCCCTGGCTTTCTCTAAGGACTGACATGGACTGGGTTTAGGGGGGAGCTTTTTCTGGAGCATAGGATGGACCACAGTGTTACAAAGGCACATGAGCACCTACTTTACGTTAAAGAGGAGGTGTGCTTCCACAGGTGTATGTGCCTTATTTAGGGCTTTCAATTTTGTCCATAATTTCTAGTTTTTCTTCTAGTGGTCTATTAAGTTAAAGCTTCTTTCTTATGCTACTTTCATTAACATTGATATTGGCAGGGCCCTTAAAAATTGTGACTGTTGGAAATAGTATGGAAAAGGCTGAGTTGTCTCAGGGAAAAAAAAAAAGCTGGATGAGAATATGAAAAACACTTGCATTCTGAAACTTTGATTCCTTGTTAAGTGTGTGTAGGTGACTGATGAGCGTCAGAATAGTCATCAACTTAATAGTCATTGCTAAGTGCCATATGTGGAATAGATCAGGCATTTTACAATTTGTCAGCATGAAACCATTATTTTCTTTCTCCAATGTAAAGCAAACGAAAATTTTATAGTATCAGAGGGTACATGTAGTACTCCATTAGCTTTGAAGTGATGCTATTAAATGGATTTATGGCTTTTACTGTAATGCCTAGCAAAAAAAGCTGTAGAAAAATGTGAAATAATGGCATAGCTGGAGTTTCTTTTTGATGAGCACACAACCTCTTTAATTTATGGATAGTTACTCTGTAAGAAAGTAACAAGAATTTTAGTCGGACAAAGAGAGGGGAGTTTATACAAAGACAGGTAGTCAAGAGTCAAACTGCACTATTCCAAACTTTAGTTTAAAGGACTCCAGGTTTAAAACTGGATTGAAAGCAGTGCTGGAAGATCTCTCTAGTTTATTTTTCCTGTGGATCTCCCACTTTTTCTTGCCCTTCTGACATGAGGAGTTTTAGCAGTATCAATGGCTGCCACATCAATCACAATGAAATGTTTTAGAGCATCTTTGTTTGTGATTAGAAAACCTCTCCTGCCATTGTTAATCAGCAGAAAATGAAACTGCCCTTGCAACTGGGATGTGTCAAAGCCTAACAGCCGGGTGTTGCCATAGCAAAGGCGATGTTACATAAGCAGCCACTCGGCAAATAATTCATGCAGCCAAATTTTAAGCATAACATCAGAATTAATTTCTAAATTTATGATCTTTTTAGGAGGGAGCTTTCCTAGATGAGGTCATTTCAGTCGCTACTAAAATTGATGTGCTTAGTTGTGAAGCTCTTTTAGCACTGCCCATTTACACCTTAATTTTGTTTGAACATATTGTTCTATTTCTGAAACATCTGTTAGTTTAAATATGGCCTCACAATATGTTTTCTCAAGTGGTTTTTTGAAACAGTTCGGTACAGCTCTGTATTTTGATCTTATTCAAATTTATTTGCACAATGCAGTATTAAACCAAGCAATTTACAAATGCCCTTTCTGGTTAATGCATGTCAAGAATTTTGCAAGGCAGCAATATTAACCAGATCACTTTTCAGATGAGAGGATTGATATATATATACAGATGTATTTTTAGAATCTTTGCAAGTAGTTGTCTTTAAGCACTTTAACAATAATAACCCAGGCAGTTTTATCTTCTAAACCTCAAATTGACAAATGGTCTAGCCTTTCTGTCTGATCTGCAGAAGTGTAGATAACCATTTAATCTCAGTTAAGTTGCTGTAGCTTGTGATTGTACTGTATTTCCCTGAGTCAAGTAGTAATATTTGTTACCATTTTCCAGAGGAATAAGGAGAAGCTGTTTCCTGAGAAATTTCTCCCTGTATAGGCTTGTATTTAAAGGTGTGCAATGAAGAAAAAGAACTAATTCTTTAAGGCTTCCATTCTGAGTAACTGCATTTTTTTTTCCAAGAAGTTGCAATATCATCCTTAAATCATAATTGCATGGAGGATCACCTGTAGCAAGGGCTTACTTTACTTTCATCAGGATAACAACTTTAGATTTTTAGATCCAAATAAAGCAAAACTGTACTTTTACATTTATTGCTTAAATTATTTTCTTAATGAATACTCTAAACCTTCAGTTTAGAAGCTGAATAGTTACCAAGACAAATGCTGAAGAATAAGTTCCCAAATACCTTGTTAAAAAATCCTGTCTGGAAACACTGTGTTGGGAAATTCTAAAAGGTCACGTTTTCTTCATTGATTTCTTCCAGCTTTTCAAATGCATTTACTTTCTCTAAAAGATGAATTGAGTGATGAAATTAATCTCTAAAAGGTGAAGTTTTCAGATGAAAAATTTTGGGGGCCCGATATTAGGCTCACGTTATAATAAATCTGCTGCCACACGAATCTGCTCAGAGCATTGTCATTTTCCTGTTATGAGACAGGCCTAGCAGGGCAGCTCCTCTTCAATTTGAAATAGCTGACAGTCCAAGAGCAAGCATCTACTGCTCCTCATGATGTTCCTTTCTTGCACTTGAAGGATGAAGGGCTGGAAGACACAGATCCATTGGTCTGGGGCAGTCAAGATCTGGCGTGCTTAATGAACATCCTCTCTTAAACACATTTTTGCCCTCCCTCTGTAGGGGGTTTAACACTTATCTGGGAGACAAAATAGATTTTTCCTCTAGGTTTTCAATGCAAGCATTTTTCTTATGCAAAGGGAGTCCAGCACTGTCTATAACCAGTGATTTTATAGTACTGGAGGCTTAAAAATCTACCCCATTTTGTGCTACTTATCTGCCAGATAATATTATCTTGAAGAAAATAGCTGTGGATGTCATCTTCTAGGATGTTTGGCATTTCCAGCTTATCCTTTAAGCAGAAATTTAGGGCACTTGGTACCTCAGATGAAGTGGCTAGAACAGTAATTTCAAAGTGTTTGGCTTTACATGATTAACATCTGCTGCAGTGCCATATGGTGGGAATTTCCAAGTAAACTATTAATTAATATTGAAGTGCACCAGAGTAAGCCTTAATTAAACTATATTCAGCTTAAGTGTATTATTTTAATATAGTCAGTTACCAAGTGCTGTACTTTTGTATCGATACCTTTTTCTGTCGTGTGACGAAGAGGGGGAAATGTTGATGAGAATTATTTGAACCTTTAAATTGAAGGCTCAAGTAGCTTTTAAAATAAATAGTTTAGGACTCGCATCAGCCTCAAGCATCCATTGATTTAAGGGTCTATATTTGGTGGTGTAGAGTTGTGCTTTGTGAATGCTGTGGTGACTCCTCTGCTAGGGTTTTTACTGCTGTGGGTGGTCAGAGGGTGTCCAGCAGAACTGCATGTGCCATTTTCACAAATCTTCAGATATTACTGGTGGGGTCTAGTAGCACTGGTGGAATGATACATTCCTGTGTGAGCTGGCCAGAACAGTCTGGAGGAGTGTTGGGGTAGCAGCTGAGGTTGTCCATGAGCGTGGGTAATGCTGGGACCTCTCCTGGCCTCTTGTGTTTGGAAGGATGAGCATACCCATGTATAGAGCTGAGCAGCTGGCAGGCTCACCTCTGAAGGGCTCTTCCTCCCACAGGCAATGATTGTCAGCTGTAAAGAAACTGATAACATTACTGGTTTTGTCAAAATATACAATTTATTTTTAGTTTGGCCAGATCCACCAGTTGCCAGTAGCTACAGCTATAAATGACCTATTTTTAAATATGTATTTTTTTCCCTGTTTTCTCCTCCTTCTTTTATCTCCTTTCTCTCCTGGTAATCTTCACATCAATAAGAAGGCAAAGAAGTCCTTCCTCTGAGTATTGAGGCCAGGTAAATATAGGTGGGATGTGCCAGTGTTGTCTGAGTAATTCGCTAGGTGGCATTCTTCCCTCTGAGTCAACACTGAAACCCTTCATGGGAATGACAAGAGAACTTAGTCATTTTAGTGAGATGCCAACCTGAAATCTTGACCAGGTGTGGTTGCTGAAGGCTTGCTTCATTGTAGTGGCAGAGTTAGCTGCAGCACGCTAATTAAATTCCATGTTAATAATTAAAATCTTTGTAACTGGATTCCCCTCATCGATATCCATTACTGGCATGTGCCTGCCTTACTTTCTTTAATTGCTTTGCAGCTTTGTTGGTTGCTTTTGTGCAGTTGATAGTTTGATTTGCAGGGTGCAGTGCTGTTCTTGTCCTTGTTTTGCTTCAGATTTTTGTGTTTGAAGAAATATTGGTAGAGGGATCTCTTGAACACAAAGAAGAAGTTACTCTCTTAATAAAAATATCTTTGGTTGTGTACACTGAACAGTTGTGAACCTGCACTTGTACAGCTTGGTGTGCACTTTTTAAACACCAAAAAAGTAACAAAACAATTTTCTTCTTGCTTAGTTTCAGTGAAGTGTGACTGGAGACTTTTTTGTGAGATATCCAAGAAGTACCTTCTTGAGTGTTCAGCATTGACTGACCTCTGGCTGTCTTGTTTATTGTTGCTTTATCATCATGGATAGAACCATGTGCCTTTTGTCTCCATTTCTCCTCAGACTTCAAGAATGGCTGCTTTTGGTAGACTTTATTTTATTAGAGCTAATATGAAAAGAACCCAAACCAAATGTATTAGTCTGTTTTCATTTTGGTAGTCCACTTCTACTTGCTTCCAAAATTTTCTGTAAATGCAGGATGACAAAATGGTCCTTACTGCTTTTCTAGAGGTGTTAATTATTTCAAATGTTGCAGTCTTCAAATATTTTCAAATAAAAGTATATGCTAGTTTAACCTAGAATGTGGAGGCTTAATATTTCTTAAATTTCTTTTAATGTTTTTTGATATAGTGTTGAGTATTGTGCCCCACAAGTCCTCTTGAAAATACCAGCAGTCTGTAAGTTCACTGTTGGATACTGGACTTCAAAAGCAGATGCAGTTTTTGTTGCTTCAGTCATTATTTCATTGTATATTTTAAACTGCCTGGATCTTAGCTGTTTAATGCAGTCTGGAGTCAAAAGCCTGTTTCTGGAGTTCTGATAACTGAGTCCAAGAGCACAGTGTAGTGTGAATAATTTGTCATGCTCTGCATGTGGATTTGACAGAGTTTCAGTCTGGAAGTGTAATCATTGCAAATAAAAAAATCCATATAAGTGTCAGTCTGAACTTTTGAGGTACATAGGCCAGATTATAGTTAGAAAAATAAGACAGGTTTATGACAGAACTCCTTGAGAGCAATTAAACTAATTTTTTAAAAGAACTGGATAGTTCATAGCCTTCAAAGTACTGTATTAATTATGAATGCTTTAGCAAACTTCATTACTGAGAGACATTTGGATGTCTAATGAGTTGTGGTGAAGTTACTGTTTGCAAGTATAGAAAGTATAATGTCTATGTAATTGTGAAGTTTCTGTATTTCCTATGATTACCATGTTTTCTTCTTGGTTTGATAGGATTTTTTTGGATGTGTTTTTTGTTGTTGTTCTTGTGGGTTTTTTTCTCATAAATTGGTTTTGGCATTCCTGATGTACCTTGGCTTGAAGAAGGCAGCTGAAGAGTAGTGGTAGTGGCCGTGAAGAGGCGGTAGCCATCTCACAGAATCATAGGATTGTTGGGGTTGGCAGGGGCCTCTGGAGATAATCCTGTCCAACCCCCTGCCAAGGAAGGGTCACCTGGAGCAGGTGACATGGGAATGTGTCCAGCTGGCTTTTGGATGCCTGCAGAGAGGGAGACTCCACAACCTCCCTGGGCAGCCTGTTCCAGTGCTCTGCCACCCTCAATGTAAAGAAGCTTTTCCTCATGTTAAGGTGGAACTTCCTGTATTTTAGTTTATGGGCATTGCTTCTTGTCCTATTGCTGGGCACTATTGAAAGCAGTCTGGCACCATTTTCTTTGCCCCCATTTCCATTATGGAAATGTCAATATTTGAAAATGGTCTTGACTGTTTACCAGTTCAAGGTCTTAAGAAACAGCGAAAGAGAAATTACTTTTCTGAGGAAATCCCTTGTACTGGGTAGTATTTGTTGGATGAGAAAAAGATTAAATCTGTTGCAGAGGTCTAAGGATAGTTTCTTTTCAGTTACTAAAATTCTACAAAGTTAGTTTACAAGGAGCACACCAGTATTTTGGTTGATCTGTCTTGGACACTAAAACCCTTTCCTGTTACTTATTTGGGCATCATCTAGCTTCTCTCTTGCATCTTATCAGTTGTTGTTGAGCTGACTGTAAGCTGAACTATCCAGCTATGAACTGGAGGTAACTAATGCTAATGAGCTATGAATGAATAAACCCAAACAGACTGGGCCTGCCTGTGTTACCAGGGGTTTCAGGGGTGCTCCTGACAAAGTGGGGCGCAGTGGTGGTGCTGCAGGTGGCTGCCTGGGCATCCAGCTGCTGTCACTGGGGGACAGAGGCTTGAGTCTGCACAACAGCAGGTCCTGAATGTTTTTCACCTCTGCAGATCTGAGCAAATTCCTCTTTAGAGGAATGAGTGCTCCATTTAATACAATAACTGAAAATAGAACTTCAATATGTGACAGGTCCCTTCAAAACCTCAAAAATTAATTAAAGTTTGTTTTCTAGTTCAAGAGAAGGTAAAGCTGAATACAAACCTCACTGCTCACTCTGTTACTAAAAAACAAATTGTAAGACCTTTACTTTACAAATAATTTGTTTTTTGGTTGACAGTATATTGTAGTCTGTGGTGGGAATGCTGACATTTTAGATTGAAAGAGAAAATGAACATCTTAAAACTCTTCATTTGTGCATATACAAAGTCAGGCAGAATGAAATAAGACCTAGAAACTGTAATATTGTCATTTCATTAGATTTTCTAACTTTGTTTGTGTTCAGCAATGTGATGTAGGTAATTGACTTGTATTTATATAAAGAATTAAAATTGTAAATCCTAAGAATTAAAATTGTAAACCCTAAGCCTTTCCCGTCTTGTTTCGTGCTCTCAAATACTATGAGGAGTTTCCTGCAAAATACTGTTTTGATAAATCTTACTGAATCAAACTTCAAAAATTACAGTGAGACCTCTGAAGGCAAAGATTGATGTGTATTGGGATTTAGTCTCAATCAATGGTAAAATTTTTTATAAAATGACAAATGTATCTAATTTTCTTTTGATAGAGTCTTTGAAAGTGTTATAGCAGGTCGCAAACTTGTAACTCAAAGTTTTTGAGTTCAAAGTGTCTCAGTAATGCCAAATGTTAGGCCTGTACCCACTAGAAGGAAAGTGGCTTCCAGTTTACAATAATTCAGAAATGGGCATAGAAGGAGAGTTTTGGTGGTGTGATTTTGGTGTTTAAATCTCAAGAGATATTTTTTAAAATTTTTGTTTGTTTGCTCTTGTTTTGTTTTGTTTTTGTTTGATGCTCACTATTTTAGGACTTTTTTGTCCCTTTGGAACCACTCAAAATAATAAATAGTTTAATGGTGAAATTATGCCATAAGTGTTGAGAATAATAAATCCTTGTAGTTTCTGTAGAAGAGCACACCCTTCTGAAGTGGAATCAAAGGCACTAAGAACAATTGGCTTGAACTTTTGATGAGTTCTTAAATCTGTTTCTTTCAAAGTTATTATCATATGGCAGATGGGGAGTAAGCTAGCTGGGAATTCAGAGAGGTCGGATACGGTCAGGTATAAAGAATTGTCTGCCTGATTGGTTTTTTGGGGATTTTTTTACCCTTTTCCCCCCCTTCCCTTAATGACTTTTTGCTGTGACATATGTGACTTAATATTTGAGTTTTCTCTGTGCACTCTAATCCAATTCTTTTGTTTAGTCAAATGAATGTTTTTTGTTTCGTTCTGAATTTTAGCTATTGGTTTCTGCATTAAATGTGCATATTTAATTAGGATATGTTATTAAAGATTAGATTCTCACAATGGGATGTGTGCTAGCTCATGAAATGAAGTCATGCTTGTCAGGAGATAGTAAATAATAAGCTTAGGAAGGTTTAAAAGATGTGTCTTGCAAAACATTAGCCCCTGTAATGAGTGCAAAGTGGCAACAGCACATAAATATCAATTGTTTTTCTCCAGTGGAGCCATTTGAATATGAGTTTTCTTAATTTGAATTAAATTTTCTTTTACCAGTTTAATGAAACAAGCAAGAAGGGATATGTGTCTTTTCAGAAACCAGTTTCCCATCCCAGAACAATGGCTTGTTTTGAATTGAAGGGGAACAATCCAGCATTCATGCAATGTCTTGTAATCTCTGTTCCTAAAACCACTTTAAGAAATAAGAAACTGCTGTCCAGTGAATCTCCATTTAGCTGCAAGGATGTGTCTTGGATTCCCAGCTTTGCTTCCAGGACTGTCTATATTTTGCTCTTCATTTTACTCAGAATTATCTAATAATCGTGTGCAAGAGCTGGGAGCTTAAGGTTCCCTGTGCCTTGAGCATCCTGGCTGGTGTGCCCAGGGTGGCATTGGCAACAGCAGGATCTGGAGGCAAGGATGTGCCTGTCTGCATCCTAATCTGATCAGACAAAACTGCCTGAAATCATGCCCTGTGATCTGAAATTCAGGCATCTAATTTCTCTCTTCAAGTGCCTGAGTCTCTCTCCTTGGGCCTGGGCAGACTAAGTCTTCTGCTAATAATATTTGCAGTGGGCTTTCCACTGATGTTTTTGATGTTGCCCCTGGTGCTTTTGGGAAAAGGAGCAGCTGGCACAGCCCTGCTTGGGTTGCACCTCAGCCCAAAGCAGAGGGAAGATGGGGACCTTATGTTAGAATGCAATTGTATGATGTGGAAAGCAGAGTCCCTTAAGTGGAGTGGACAAAAAAAGGTCTATTATGCATAAACACATATTCTTAGTCTTTTTTTTTTTTTTTTTACATTATAAAATAGTGTATCCCAAATATGCTATGGGAACCATGCTGTCACTTTTGGCCAATGCACAAAACATTGGTACTCAATACTGGAGGGACTTAGAATATCCTACAGTTATTTTTGCATTAAACTCTTAGCCCAAGTGTCTGGAAAATTATAGAAAATGGTCCTTTTTAGTCCTGACTTTTTTTTCTCTGTGCTGCTGGACCCTCTTTATTGCTGGCATTTCTGGGGAATTACAAGTATTGCAGTAGCAGGAGAAGGGCCTGCTCATCACCTGCTACTTGGGGATATTGCTCTGGTGCCTCCATGTTATAAGAGAGGGAGAAAGTTTATTGTCTTATGTCATCCTCAGTTTTGGTGCACTGAAGCATTTCTGACTGTCTGCTTTTTTTAATGAAAGAAATTTGTCTTGCAACAGCTTTATATGCCCAGCTAATTAAAACCACTGTTATATTACTTGCCATGTATCCTCTTCGTTAGGCAGAAATTGTTTGCACTTTGGCAGATTAATTTCTTGTTGATAGTAGTTTTGTGGGATGCTGCTAGCTCGGACTTATATAACTTAGAAATAATGAGTTGTTTTAAATACTGGCAAATACAAAGTTTTGTTAATCATTAACACAGAAAACATTTTCTTAGCTTCATAAGATATGGTTTGTTCTGCCTGTGTGAATGCCTCTGCCTTATGTGGAGACTAAGCTGAGTGACCTTTAGTTTTGATACAAGAAGCTTGGGAATGTGTTTTAAATAAAGAAATGGTTACAATGCCATAATCCATTTTCAAAAGGAAAAATGCTCTTTTTTAGTGAAGAGGCAGGATTGTCTATTCTTTCTTAGGCACTCAGTGGTGGCTGATGTCTTTCAAATTACTTGAGGCATTGTGTGTTTGTTCTGTGGTATCCTCATTGAAGAGCTCTCATTTCTTCCACACCAATCTGAGCTTGCACAGGTGGGACCTGGAGGCTGCTGTGCTGCCTGTCACTCCTGATTTGAGACTGGAGGTCTGAGGAGCTTCACCCACCTGGGAAGACTGAGCCACCTCCTAAACAAACCGTACTTTTCCTCCTGTCTTTTGCCAAAAGCTGTGGGGTGCATTGAGGATTAACAACCTCATTACTTTTGTCCCTGCTGTCAAGCAGTCCCTTGAAAAGGTTTTTGTTGGTCATGATGATGCAGATTCTTAGCACACTGAAAAGTAAAAAGGTCATTATTAGTGGCTTAAAATTTCACACATGAGGTTGGATTCTTTCTGTAAGTACAGGAGTCTTAAAAATTAAGACCAACCACCCCCACCTGCCCAAAAGTAAGGGATGGGATGGCCTTAAGGAAGCGCCTCTCTTCATCCCTGAGTGAAGAGGATGTTGCAGCCAGAATGGCACCAGACAAGGTGAAGTAAATAATTGTATAGGTTATTTGGAGGAAGAGATCTGGTCACCCAGTGGTGATTGCTCATACTTCTGCCTGAGCAGTAGAAGCCATCACATTTTGCTATCTGGTTCACCATTATTCTGACTGAACGTAGGAGAGATGAGATGTTTGTAATTCATAATCCACTATGTTGGAAGAAGCCTGGTGCCAGAAACCAACTGAATGGGTGCCCCTTTTCTTGGGCTCTGTAAGATGTAGGCCCTGTATAACTTCGTCACATGTGAAAAGAGAACGGCAATGTATGAACAGACAGAGAAAAGGTACTGCAAATTTTTGATGTTATATATATTATCTGATTATTTAAGCAAAAGAAAACCCTTCAGTATAAAATTCCTGCCTGACATATCTTACAGGCCTGGTTTGATCTTGCACAGCACATATTACTGTTACATTGATAAGCAAGACACTGGAGAACAAATCTGTGTAGATGGAAAATAAGCAGATACACAAAAACCTACTTCAGAAATTCCTTGAAGCTTCATGAGAAATACCAAAGCTGTGACAAAATACTGGTACATGGTGTAGCAATGGCCTTATGCTGACTCTGCATCCTGTTTATTCCAGGGGCAGGTGGGGCTTCTGTACACCCTGCCCAGTAAGTCACCAATTGTGACTGTAATAAGACTGCAAGGATTTTTTAAAGTGTTCTGAAGAGAAGTAAGTGTACCAGATAATTTGGTGAGTCTGTACAGTATGTTCATGTCTTAAAAGAAGCTCAAAATATCAGCTGAAGTCCTCAAGAGTACTCACGATTAGTAATGATAGTAAATGCTGACATTCTGGTAAGCTCTAGCTGTTATTTGCACCAGTATTTGAGATGTTTTTTAATGGAACATTTTAATGGGTATTTATGGACTTTCTAAAGGAAAATTTGAAATTACATTATCTTACAGGTTGAGACTAAACTGTTTCTGTTTCTGAGTTTGCATAAAAGAAATTATGATGCTAAGATACCAACACTGGTAGTAAAAGCATCATGACACAGAAATTACAGAAAACAAAAAGTTACCAGTGCAGCATATCAGGTATAAAGGATACATCAGTTTTCTTGCTTTACTTCCTAATGTTAAAATATTATGACAACTGCTTATGGCATTTACCATAGGCCAAAGGTGGATTACAGGGAAGGCCAGATGGAGATGCTTTCATACTCTTGCTAGATGGACTAAAAGAAAGTCCTTCTAGGTGTGTCTTTGGCATATTGGTGTGGACACAGAGCTGCTGGTGTGGGAGCAAGGTGAGGGTGGCAGGGTCACTGCTGGAGGTGGCTCTGGTGCTGGCCAGGGGACATCCCTTGCCACAGCCCTGAGCCTCCCTGCAGCGTTCCTGGGTTATTGATGTGCTCAGCAGGGGGAGGTTGCTGAGCCTGTGAGACAGGCCTGCATCCAGGGAAAGGGAGTGAGAAAGTCTCACGGTTAACAAAGAGAATTCATTCAGGTTGGTTGATGTGCAGAAGGCAGGGGGAGAGTGGTAGTGGTAATATTGTGGTTTTATTTGAGTTAGGTTCTGAAATTGGTGACTGCCCTTGGGCTGTGGAGCAGGGGGAAGCGAGAGCCTTCCCAGCAGGTGGGTGTGAGCCAAGGCACCTGGTGGGACAGGTGGGAGACAGTGCTAAAGGGCGTCACTCTGTGTCACCAGTGCTTAAACCAGCAGGTCTGGGATGTTCTGATTCTGAGTCAAGCCAAGCAAAAGAGTCAGGTTTATTCATTGCTCCACTGTAGTGAGAAGCTCTGTAACAATTGACAATTATGTTCTGAACACTCATTAGCACTTCAGATTAGCTATTAAAGGACATGAAACATTTAATCACCATGTCTTTTCTTGTTAGCAGTAGTCACTAGCAGAATACTTAAAAAAATTTGTAATTAAGTGAAAAATTGTACTTTAGCAATTTTACTTGGGATGCAGCAATTTCAGTCATTGAGATTACTGCCCTGAGGAAACTACTTTTTCTTCTCCCTTAAATAATGTTTTTTAACTCTTGAAATAGTAGCATAATAATTCTGCATGTCATTTTGAAGCTGAGAAGATCCCCGTTTATTGCCTCTATATGTTTGGGCATTTCTAGTGTGTCGTGCAAAGGTGGAACTTCTAGTCATGATTGAAATTGCTGATTTCTCATCTTCCCCAGTCTGCTATTTAATGAAATATAAGCGTGATACAGCAGTTTTCTGTAGCAGTGACACATTCATTGAATTGCTTTTCTCTTCCCTAATACTAGTTAGCTTTTAAAAAAAGCTATTTGGAGTAGACTTCTGACTAAGTTTAAGAAGGAGCTCTCTTAATTATAGATTAAAGGAAAATTTATAAGCCTCAGAAATCCTCAAAATACCGAAGCACAGTCTTTTAGAATGTTTTCAGCTTGATATTCAAAAGGTTTTAGTAAAATAAAACAGCTAGTTCTTTCAGGGATCTGTAATTATAGGCCTATTTCTTAAATTGAGATCTGTTTCTTTGCACAGAATCAGCATTTAATCAAAATAATTTTCATATAACTACTTGTGCTCTAGAAGTACAGAATATGTGAAAGATAAAAACAAGCACCCATTTTTAATAGTGTGTTCCAGCAAACTCTGAAGGCAATGCTATGGAAAATACCAGTGAGACTTTGCTAATCAACCCTTGTCCTTCCCTCTACTCTTCTAAATAGCCCAGATCTTTCCCAAACCATGTCAGGAGACATCTTCACCATGAATGTGGTGACTGTGGTGACTCCTGCCAGCTGTGCTTTTTAGGAGCATGCAGCCAGCTCTGTACCTAGAGGTGTGTGGCGTCCCATGGCATCCCATGGCAAAGAGGTGTGTGGCATCCCGTGGAGGAGGCAGCTGAAAGGCTGCATGAAAATGGGAAGATGGGGCTGTGGCTCCCTGCAGTTCCTCCCCTGGCTCTGAGGGGTGGGTGGCTGTTCAGCATGGGGGGGCTCTGAGCAGACATCAGGGGGGTGTGGGCAGAGGCAGGGCATGGTCACACTGAAGTCTTCCCCAGATGGAATGGGTGCGGTGAGGGACTCAAGGTGTCCACGCTGCAGGGCATGGACAGGGCAGGAAGAGCAGTGGGTTTGTACAGGGAATTTTGGGATGAGAAAGACTGGCTCTTATGGGTGTTCCTGCTTGTTGGAACTGGGCTGAAACATTCTTTTTTCTCTTTGCCTCAGCCAGCCATGGAGAAAGAGTGAGTGGAATGCAGGTGATGACTGCTGCAGTCAAAGGTCTTGGGAAGAGCTGAGGTTCAGGAAAAATAGACATTTTTTTCCTATAAATGCTGAACGGTCAAGTTTGCTGTGAAACCTAACTGTGAAAAATAACCCCTTGTTATGTTTTTCCTGCATGCCAATGGGGTATGTTTTTGTGCTGGCATTTAGAGAGTGCTGAGTCGTGAGGACAGGGTTTACAGAAGAAAGTTATCTCCTCCTTTCTGGAGCTTGGCTTCCTTCATATGTAGAGAGGAAGAACAACCTCTTTGCAGGTCTGGCTGAAGTACAGCCTTGGTAAGAGGTGGGCATGGTGAAATTGGAGAGTAAGATGCAAACAAGAAAAGGTCAGTTATTACTAGAAGTAAAAATACTTTTGTGGGCTTGACAATACAGAAAATACTTCTTTACAAAAGGGAAGAAGGATTGTGTATAATGCACAGCTTGTAGAATCCTAAAAATGCATTTGTCCTTGACAAAGCATCTGAAGGTGTCAGGAACCATAAGATGTTACAAGCACCTCACAAGAAGACATCTGGGATCCTGATTCTCGAGATTTCAGTGCAGCTTTAGGCTGGAGTGCTTTCTCCTTTAGACAGTGTGGTAGGATTTGAGATTCTCTGAAGAGATGAGATTAAATCCTTGAAGTTTGATTATTGAGTGTTAATGTCCAAAACACTTGCAGATTTTTTTTTAATACATTCTATATATATTATATTCTAACATCTATTCTAATACATTCTGTTTTTCCATTCTATAACATTGTAAATTCTTGAAGACCAAATTCATAAAAAGTTAGACTGTCATGGTTTGAGCCTGGCACAGAGCCAGTGCCCCCATGAAATTGCCCTCACCCTGGTGTCTGCTGTGAGATGTGACCAGGAATAAGCAAAACAGGCTCCAGCTTAAACATAAAGAACACTTTATTACCTAAACTACAGGAAAATAGGGAAAAACTATAAGGAAAAGAAAAAAAAAAAAATTGAAAACCTTACAAAAAAACCCACTTTCCTCCTCCCCACTACCTGAATTTCCCAATCCGATACATTCTCCCAAATCACCAACTGCCCAGCCTGGCACCACACTTTAGTATACTCAAACTTCAGTTCATGAAGAGGAGAGGAGTCCTTCTTGTTCCATAGGCTTCCCCTGGAAACACACTGAAACCTCGTGTGCTTCCCTGTCACTTCGGCACCACCCGGAAAGTCCTTTTGCCGCTTGTGACATCTTCCTTCCATGCCCAGTGCTCTCACCACCGTGCATGGACCAGAGCTGCTTTTAGGGTTGTCTTTTATGGATGCCTTGTCTCACTCCAAAAAGGCACAGTCTCTGCTTTGGGACATCTGTCCCCCCCATATTTTTCCAACCCCCTGGGGCCGAGGGGTCCCCACGATGAACCCTCCTGGTTCTGAGGCACTGCTTCCCCCCAAGTGCAGTCTCTGTGTCACAGGAACAAACTGAGTCCATGGCCACAAGAAAAGTCCAGCCAAAAGGCCACTCCAAATCATCTCTCCCCATTCAATCATCTCCACGTTCTTCGGGCCAGGTCCTTGTCTCATCTCATCTCCTATCTCCCTTCTTATTCAGCTTCGAGGAGGATTAGCATTTTTGCAAGGCCCCAATCATGAAAGAAAGGGGTTAAAACTTGCAGTCTCTGTCTGTCCCGGAGCTGCGGCACTCCCACACACGCTGCCACTCCGGCCGGGCACTCTTCCCCCCGCCCTTCTCCTCCTGGGCCGGCTGCTATCACATTCGGTGTCGCCGGCTCTCCTCTCTCCCTCCTGGGGGGGGGAATGGCTGCCCGAGGGCTGTCTCCCTGGGCTCTTCCACCCTTCCATCCTCGAGGGCCTTCTCACCCCCCATCTCTGTCCAGGCCCCAGGCCTACCGCATGGCAGCCCCTCCCCCGCCCAGCAGCAGCGGCTGGACAGGGGAGGGTGATCTGACCTCTTCACCTCGACGTCCCAAGAGAACCTCCCAGGGCCAGAGCTCTGCTTTTTAACCCCTGTGTATTCTCGGAGGTGTGTCCAAACCCCACTGGCTACACCAGGTGCCAGTATCAAACTCAGAACATCCATTGGTTTGACCACAGCCTCCCAGAATTCCCACTTCTTCCTGGTCAAACCACCACATAGACTTTAATTATTTTGCCAGTATTAAAGCTAAAATGAAGGAACATGTCAGTAGGCCTTATAGTTTTATAAAACTGTATCTGAATTAATTTTGGAATATATTCTATCATTTAACTCTGTTTAGTAAAATATGTTTAATTGGAGGGCTTTTTAAAAATATTTCCAAATGCTGATACCTTTGAGATTTTCACAATATTCTAAGGTAATTAGATTATTTTCTGAGAGAAGCTGTGCAGGACATGCTTAGTCTGATATATATATATATATATATATATATATATTCCTTCAGTAATATCAATTAAATTATTAGGACACGAGTAGCTTCACAACTTTCTACTAGAACTAAAGCTTCATCACCTAACAAGATGTGCGAGGTCACGCTAACATAAAATGTTAGTGTGATCTGCATTAGTTTCAGTTGGAGTATTCACTGTCTCAAAGTTAAAATCATGGATGCTCTCAGAAATGAAGCCCATATTTGAGAACTGCAGTGTAGCTGTGGTACCTGTACCTTAAAAAGCTTACTCTGGGGATTTTCTCATTTTGACTTTTTTTGTTTCTGCAACTTTAATTCTGCATTTGTGCTAGCATCTACCATTCAGTTTGCATGTAGTTGTTCCTTAGTTACTTTATTGAGGGTGGTATGTTTCTGGGTTGCCAGTAGCTGTGAAAATAATGTAATAATGAATAGTCCTTTAAAACTACTTTTGTACTGGCAAGGATCTCTGTTTTATCTGGGATGAAAGGTTTACTTTCTGGTAAGCTAAAAAAAGCATTTGTTGTTTTTTATGCCTGTACCCTCATAAACTTTTTCTAGTTGTTCTCCTCAAGGCATTTTAAAAACATTGCTTTCTCATTGATTTTGTTTAATTGCTTTTAATTGTTTTAAAATGTTTAAAATGCATTCACAGAGTGGGGTTTTTCTTTTCCCTCAAGATGGGAATAGACTTTGAGAGGATTTAGAAAGTACAATTGCTGCCAGCTGTCTTGGATACACATTTAAGCTTGCTAATTTGCTTGGTAAAATTCTTTCAAAACTCAGAAACTTTAGGATCTAATGATTTAAGTTGGGCTGTGAAAGCCTCTAATCCTCTGTGTCCAAACTAGCCTTCCTCATCCTGTGCACAGAAAGAAGGGAGACGTTTTGGGATGGAATTCAATAGCATCAGGCCAAACACTGAAAGATTGTTTGCACAGCTGTGCCTAAGCGGTGACCAAACTGTTAAACAACCTAGTGGGGAGAAAATGAATAGAAACGCCTGTTGGCCAGAGGAATGAGTTTCCTGGACAGTGCTCAGGACGTTATGAAGTCATTGCACATGCTGGGTCAAGGCTTTTACCCATATTTTCCCCTTGTGCTTGGGAAGACTTCATGCTTCGTTTTTTCATAATAATATAATTGGCTTAAAGCATCTGAACAAAATTCTGCACTGACTGACGAATGATGCACCGTGGTGTACTTACCTTTAACTTCAATTAGGGAACCTTTCTCTGCCAGTAAACTGATTCACTGATGTGAGAGGAGACAGTGCCTGTATATCTGTCTTGCTTCCTTGCAAATTGTAGATTATGAAACTGGACTACTGAGCAATAATTTAATCAGTGGCATCAGAAGAGCATTAAGCTCCATTAAATGTTGGGTCACCATCAATGTCAGATGAGTATTAAATTATGGCTTGCAACTTAGTTGTACTCATCCAAAAACACAGTGCTTCAGTTCTTGGCAAGCATATAACAGTTTATTATGAAACAGATGCTTTAGAGCTTAACATATGACTGAAGTGTCAAGTTGTATCAGAGAAGAGGGTCCCAGCAGTAACGTGGTGCTCAGACTTTGTGAGACACATGTTAGCAAATCACTCCCTACCTCAACGATGTGGGTTAAAATTATTTCATTAACAGCATCTCCTGTTGAATGCTTGGAGGTCAAAGCAGTGCTCTGCCTGCCAAAGACTGGCTTACATAATTCTGTCTGCAAATGGTGGAGGTGCAGTTCTCCTGACAAGGAGGGAGGATCCCTACAGGCTGCTCAGAGTTTGAATTTTTATGTAGAACAAACACAATTTTCTCTCTGGTTCTGGTGCACCACGACATTGCCAGCTTGGAATTTAGAAGATGTCTTTGATACCTCTGTTGCTAGTGATGGATTTTCCAAGTGACATGAGTGAGGTGAAACTAGTAATGCCCTTCTAGGTGGCTTTGCTAATGTCAGCAGCAGCTCTCATGCAGCAGCTAAATCTTGAGCCTCTTGTCAGTCTGCTGTACAGGTCCTGCCTCTTAGGAAAGCTGCATGCTGCAGGAGATGCTGACCTTGGAGCTGTGCGGGGAGGGAGAAGGATGAAAATTGGATGCTTGGATAAAATGTTTTTTCCATTCCTGTTTAAGTGGAAGGATTACGTGGTGGAGCTAAAGGAGAGAGGGAGTGGGTTGACCTGGGAAAGTAACAGATGTGCTGAGGAGAATTTTTCCTGGTGATGGTGCTGGGAAAGGAATAAATGACAGTGATGCTGATGTAGGTGGAACTTACCTGATCTTTATGCAGGCTCTAGCTCAGCAGTAAGATGGGTTCTCCAAACAGGAATCTGAAGAGGATCTCTGTACCCCTCTGCTGAAGATGGTGCTTAAGGTTCTTGCAGAAATTTTGTGTGTGGTTAAGATTTTCTTATCTGGTGGTAACCACAAGTTGGCCACATAGTCTTATGAGCACAATATCGGGGCAAGATAGTTAAAGGAGTGTTGCAGTTTTTTATTTGAGGGTTGTGGTGCTCAGGTGTTGCCTGAGCAGCAATTTCTTATTGCTGTGTAGAAACCATAGTACTTTTTTTCGTGGCAGTGGAGTGCAGATGAAAATGCTGCAGTTTCAGCTGAAAAGATGACAACTGGCTAGAAGGCAGTGGTCTTCAGGGATGAGTCCTATGAATTAGCTGCAGGAAGGGCTGCCTGAGGTGATGGAGCAGTGTGCTGCAAAACCACTTCAGTCAAAAGTCTCCTGAGTGTCCTTCTGCCCATCATTTTCACCCTAACATTTGGGGTTCATTTGCTTGTTTAAAAGTACTGTCCCAAAAATCTGCATGTCCTATATTTCTCTTTTCAAAACTCTACCAATAACTTGTTGAAATTTTGATGGTAAGCTATTATTATCAAGTGTCAGATATTCTTTCAATTTTTTACTTCTCTACCTATTACAGTTCTGAAACTGGCTGTTATGCAGAGAACCAACTCTGATGGGAACTTCATCAGAGCAGAGCCTGTCATGAGGAGAATTGCACCTTATCATAGGCATTAGAATTGTCATTTTCTCTCTACCAGAGCTTGTCTTCATGCATGCTTTATTATTAAAAGCCCTGTTATTTCTGAAATAATTCAAGTTAGGAAAGACATTCTAAAAGAACTGAAAGTTTTAAGGTATTACTCTT
Source organism: Zonotrichia leucophrys gambelii (assembly GCF_028769735.1). Lineage (NCBI taxonomy): Eukaryota > Metazoa > Chordata > Aves > Passeriformes > Passerellidae > Zonotrichia > Zonotrichia leucophrys. The sequence goes on along the minus strand of NC_088169.1, from coordinate 15,468,974 downwards.
TCTTAATGGGAGATGAAGTAAAACACAAACACTAGCATGCATTTGATGCAATGCAAGATCAGAATACAGCTGATAGATACATGGTTGGGATTTAGAAATGGTGGTGAAATTTTGTGTTTAATACTTAGAGAAACACAAATTATGTGTTTCATACTTAGACATTTTTTTCTCTTAATAAAAAAAAACAAAAAAGCACTCTAAGTCTCACTCAGAATGTTATTTTTCAGTGAACCCAGAGGAGTTTGTGGCAGGTAGCAGGGACAGTCACTTCTTTCACTTGTTCAGTTAGCAACAAGTAGGAAGGCATGCAAAGTCAGCCAGCAGTAATATCAAAATAGTAATTATTGACTCATTCATGTTTTACAAGTATATGAAATTATATCTGTCTAACCTTCTGTTTCAGGTATGTTTTAAAGGTTAAATATGGAATAAGAGAAGTCTTATACAGTAGAAAAATCAATACATATAAAAAGTCCTATTAAATTCAGCAGAGTGAAAATTCAGGGGTTTTCTTCACCTTATTTTTGTTCTTGTCTTTCTTTGATTTCTTATTTTCCTGGCTTCTGATTAGGTATGGATGAAGTGCTAACAAAATACATAGGATTTTTATACTGTTCTCTTATCACTTTTCAATACAAATAATGCTTAAATGGGTAGGAGATAATGGACAAGACCAGGAAGTACACTACAGTTGGCTATATCCAGCTAGCACAGGAAATGCTAAACAGCACTTAGCATAAACCTCCTGCTGATGTCTCGTGGAAATGGGCAGGAATATCCATAATCAGTGCACTTTATCCCATGCTGACTAATACAAGCATTTAGTTCTACCAGCCAGGGCTATTGCAGAATAAAGGATGATGATCACAGAAAGAAAAGGCAACCTCAAAATTATGTCAGTGGTAAAATTTCACCTGTTTTGTTTTTGTTTTATTTTACTTTTTTTTCCTTTTATCTGATAAGCTGAGGCCACAGTAGACTAGGGTTGCAGTTGAAGCTCAACATTGTTTGTTTTCCATGCCTTCCACGTGCCTTGGGGCAGGGCTGTTTGCCAGTACAGCCAAGGGAAATGCAGGAGAGCATCGCTGTGCCTTGTGCTGCCTTCTGGAGGGCTCTGTACCAGCAGAGCTCTCAGTGGCAGCATGTTTTCTGTGATGTTCCTGGCCTCTTTCTGCGTGAATCGCTTGGGAGGGTGAGTGTGGTGTGCATCTTCCACCTCCCCACAGACAGTTGTCAGTGTTGCCTGAAAGAGTGGAAAGTGTGGGAATTTCAAGTTAGGATTTCCCAGCATTAGGCCTCTGAATGGGTGAAGTAAATGTTTGTGTATATATCTGCATTATAAAATGTTAGTAGCACTAAATGACAGCATTTTGCACAAATGTATTTAGTGTGTAATACTATTATTTAATGGATTACCTAACCCTATCTTCGGGAAGGAAGTTTAGGGATTTATACCATTAATTTAGTGCTATGCAGTTAATATTAAAAATAAATTGTTATTATTTTTGTGTGTGCACGTGTTACTTTCCATGTGAATGTTCATTTCACTTCTCTGGGAATGTAACATTGACAGGACTTGAAAGAGACTAATATGTCACTGTAGATTAATTCAGTCTTTGAAGGGTCTAATTCCTAGTTACAGCTTTTTGCTCATATGGAAAAATGGTACAAGCAAGTGATTATGTAAAATGAGAAACTAACTAAAGTGTAGTTTACTTGTCACTTCAACAGATTTTTTTTTTTAAATGTATTTATAACCTCAGCAAAACTGACAACATTATTTTGGAAAGTATATTGCTAAAGAAAAACAACCCAACAGATATATTTTACCATGATCCAGTTGTGTGGTTTGCATTTCCACTTTACAAGCTTGCAGTCCATGTTGTAGATTTTACATGATGGAACGTATTCTTCACTTCTAATGAGTGAGAGGAAGAGTGGAGAAGAGCACACACGTAAAGTTATCCTTGCCTATTCTCTTATGTAAAGCTCTCTGCTTTGGTTATAGTTTGAAGCAGATTATGTTAGCCAGGAAGCTTAAAACCAAAATGTTTTTACTTCTTAACATATCTATGCATATCAGAATGTAATAAAGCTGTAATTACAGGACTGTTTTTAAAGTAATTTGAACATATTCTCTCCAATTATGGTTGATGTCATTGGGGTTCTCTCTTAATTCTGAAATCCTTCCTGAGAGCCAGCAGATAGAGCCAATGAATGCTGGATGATTTTGCTGGTCATAGAAGGAGAATCAGATACAAGGAGAGGAAGAGTAATTTGAAGCATGGATGAAGTCATTGTATAAATACTCCCAACCAAACTTAGCATCTTGTCCTGTTGTTCTAGAGAGAGGTTCAGTGTAACTGTAGCAAAACGATGGAATTGCTCCTGTCGCAAAAGAAATCAGTTTTAACAATCCTGCTGGGCTGTATCAAAACCACAGACCCTCTGTGGAGAAAGGACCAAATAAATCTTGAAGCCTTATTTGAACCATTAGCAGATTTCTCTAGTGGGTGGGAGACTGTAAAGTACAGAGGTAAATGAAAGCTTTAACAACTGTTGTATTATTTCTTCAGGGACACAGTGTTCCAGCTTGTGCCAAAAGGATGCCTTCTGGCATAATGAATTATTGGCAGCAAAGCTGGTTTTCATGGTGAAAAACTCTAATAAAGACTGTGGAGGGGTTATCTGACTATTTTGCATAATAGCATATATATTAGCCCATGTGAGGGAGGAGGAAGAGGAGGCCAGTTGTTACTGTCGTGTAACAAGAACAGTTGGTTTCAGGTGGCTGCTCCAGAGCACGCTGTAAAAATGCAAACATGGGAAAGCACTTGAAAGAACAACCAGTACTTATTTACTTACTTGGCTAATGTCAGGGCTGTGCTTGGCTTACAGAAACATCTTTTGACTGTCTAACATATTATAGTTGTTTATTCTGTTTAATATATGATTCATTTATATTTTCCAGAGGTGTGGGATGGTTACTGAGACATTTTATATGAAGTGATGAATATTAGAATTATAGCTTTCCCTTTCTTCTTCAAGACACTCCTACACATATCGAAGTATTTGACCAGTTGTTTTAAGTTACAGATGTTTCTTTGTCATGTGCAGGGGGATGCACAGCTTTTTCTGCCCACAACTCTAAAACCATCCCAAGTCTCACACTGTGCTGAGTTGTGCGAACTCATTCTAAAGAGTTTTGAGCCTGGGAAATGCATGGGCGTTGTGAGAAGGAACAAGGAATGGGAGGGAGTTCACTCAGAGTTTGAAGAAACTTTCCCTCCTGTCCTGCCTGGTGCGTGCTTGTGCATTTGATGGCTTTGCACTTTCTATGGTTGTATGGTGTGAAGCACAGCTGCAAATAATCATGGGAGACAGTGAAAAGTTATGGAAAATTAAGGCTTTCATATCTTAAGTCCTGAGGGTGTGTTTCAGACTTAGCCTCTTCTAAAGCATTGAATAAGCCAATACCACACCTATTCAGACAAAGCCTGCCATCCTTAGGGAATATGATGGTTGCATTTCAATGCTTACAGTAACCTTGGGGAATTTGATAGTTTGTCATTGTTACTTGGCGCAAAATTATTTGGGGGCAGGTGAGGCACATCAGTGCAGTTGTGCTCAGAGATGTGCAGCTGTAGCCCAGGGCTGGGACAGATGGAGGGCAGGTTTGCTTTGGTCCTTTCCAGCTCTGGCACTGCTGTCTATGTTGGTGGTGTGCTTGAGGATGGTGGTACTCCCTTCAGCCTCTTTTAATGTCATCAGTGTTCAGTGCTTGCTAGAGAGATGTGTTGGAGAAGTAACAATTGTTATTAAATGGTCAGTTGTCTTTTCTGTGTAAACCGGTGGTTTAGCCTCTTTGTGTGCTGGTACCAGAATATTGTATTTTTGGGGATAAGTTGTGTTTTAATCTTATAAAGTTGCTTTGTTCTTGCCCCCAGATACTCTAAAGTCAGAAGGACATTGCTGAGAGCACACTTTGTTGTGCTCATTCATATATTGCTTTGTATTGTATGAAGATCCAATTAGTAATAAAGTTACTCCTTATAGTTGGATGTGTAATAGCAAATTTGTAGGAAGCATCAAATCCCCACAGTGGTAGTGGTGCAGACAGCTGTTGTACAAGGAATCATTTTAGAGAAGAAAAATGGTAACATTTGAAATTTTAATGGTAATGGTAACATTTTAAATATAAATCAAATAGGTGTTAGTTAATGGTATTTAGATCCCTAATTTTATAGTGGTGGTTGAAAAATTCCTATATGCTAAGATAATTGCAGTATATTCTAGTTTATTTGTGATAATTGGAGCAAAAACATGGTACTTTGAGGAAGAATGTTAGATTTCCCTTTCTTGGGGTACTCTGCACACTAGAGTACGTTTGAAAAAAGGGGAGAATGATTGTGAGAATATGAAAACTGCAATGTGAAACAGAGTAGAAATGAAAGTAGCTGTTGAGGGATTTGCCTTTATTAGCTAGCCAGCGTGAATTTCTTGGGAAAAGAGAAGTATATTGAGCTTCTTGGGTCAGGGCCATGTCTCCTTGTATGTTACTTTGTTCAGTCTCTAGCATTGTGGGGCCCTGAATAAGGCTAGACTGGCTGGATTCTTAAAAATCATAAGCCTGGATCATAAAAATATATTATTACATGTAAAGTGCCAGTGTCACTTTTACCTCTTGCTTTTGCAAAGCTTTGATGGTACATTCCTGTCGTCAGTTCTGCTCCAAAAATCATAAGGCCATAGACTTAAGTAAGAAAAAATAATGTAATTTCCTCTTTGAAATTTTAGGGGAGTATTTCATTCAGTCTTTATAGTCTTATAATCTTAATGCTTGGATGACTTTTTGGAGAACTTCTGATTTTGGATCAGATATTTCTGAGATGCCTCTCCTATTGGGCTGAACTTCTAACCTTGAACTTAAAAAGCTGTCATTTTATACATTCTACTATAAAAGTGAATGCACACTTTCTCTTCACAGCCCCACTGGGGCTGTCCTAGGCCCCTGCAGTTGGGTATTGTGATTATCAAGAGTAAGTGAATGTGTTCCTTTCATTTTGCTTCATTTGAGGGATTCCTGATATTTAATGATGCTGTGGGTTGTTTGGCTCCTCTCCTTTCCACTGTCAGAGATTTCTGCTGCCATTATCAGCTACACAAACTTTTCAGCACACTTCAGCAATTCTCATGTGTAAAGGCCACAGCTGTAGTTGAACAATGTGTTCATTGTAATCCAATAATAAAAGTCCTAAATATAACAATAATTATAACCCCTTACATCGAGAACAATATTGATAATCAGGGATACTAATCCTTGAATTTCATAAAAATAAAGCTCAACACTGGTTGTTGAAGTGTTATCCATGTTTTAAGGTTTAGAAGACTTTGCAAAACTACTATGTGGTTGTGTAAAGATTTGGCTTAGCTATACAGATAGGCATAATGGAAGCAAAATGTACCCAGAGAAATACAAATGATTGCATTTACAGACAGCTAAACAGAACACTGTGGATATTATTCTTGTAATTAACAAGTCCAGCTTGCCATAATAAGCTCTGATTATAAGTAGTCTAAACTGATTTTATTAAAATAAGCCCTGTTGGACACAGCGCCCAGTTTGGTCTGGTGTGTCTTTAAGTCATGCTTATAATTAGTTCTACATCTGCATTTTTGGTTTCTCTTGTCTCCTTTTGGTTTTTTTTTTTCAATAGAAATTGGTCTATTGGTGAGTCAGTGTGAAGTTCTTTGTAAGGTAGAGCTTTTGATGAGCCACGTGTGATCCACAATGTCTTGATATTTCTCTAATTTTCTGATGAACAAAATTGCCATGTATTGCCAACATGGTCATAGAATTAATATATCCAGATCTTATAAGAGGGCAGTCCCAAAAAGAGAATGCACCTGTAGGCATAGAAATAGCAGCTCCTTCACAGTTGGATTCCTTGAGCAGGATTTAATTTTTAATTGCAGAATTCACAGTGACTTGAGACAGTACATCTTTCATCTCAGGCTTCTGTTTTGATCCATTGCTGTCACAAAGGCACCCTTTGACTCCCAGGTTCTTGCCCAGTGTAATGCCATCTCCTTGTTTGCTTGTGTCTTTCCACTGACCAACCACAGGTCCTTCTCCTGGCAAGGACCTTAAGAAGAACAAGTCAAGAGAGGCTGAATTTGAATTATGTTGCTGCTTTTCATGTTCACATCTCTATTTTGTATTCTTCATTTTACAAACTTAATATGCTTTTCTAGATTTAGTAGTATATACCCAGTGGATATAAAGTGGGTTTTTTAATTCTGTTTCTCTTTCATTATCTAAAATAGTAGTTTTCAGTTAGCAGTACCTTTCAGCTAATGTTTTGACTGAACATTTGAAAATTCTTAGTAAAAAATACATTTAAACTAAACTGCACCTAGAAAACATGTAATCTTATACTATATTCTGTGAATACACATTATGCTTGAAGGAATAATTATTTGGATGTTCTTGGTAATTTTTAATACTTCTCTTTAATGCTTTTGGAATTTTATTTTAGTCTGCTATGTCACAGAGAGGGAGAGAAGGGAGTAAGTAACAGAGTAATTCTACAGAGTGAAGAACAGATATGTTTTGCAGTTAGAGAGCTTTCATCTGAAATTACAGATAAACAGTGCACAAACTGATTGTCTAGCTCTTTTGCAAGTACTGCTGTAATCCAGGCATTTGGCAATTCTTTTTTTCATTGATCCTGTACCCATTCCTTAATCGGCCTGCAATTAATGTGCTCGGGTTTTTTTTCCAGTTTCAAATGTATCATAATGTTTTTTCAGTCTGTACTGAAAGCTGCTTCTGGTGGCTCATGGAACATCCTTCCTCAGTGCTCCTCTGGGGTGGGGCATTGCTTTTTTGCAGTTATCGTGTTCACAGTAGGCATTTGCCTTCCACAGCTCTTAAAACGTTCTGTTCTTTGCACTGGCTTCTGGCACTAATAACTGTGACATCTGTTTGTCACATATGAAGCCCAGGAGGTGCTGAAGACCCTGAAGCAGCGAGCATCCCTTCTGTGGGCAGAGGAGAATTATCTTTGCCTCTCAGGTGGGAGGTGGCTGGCTTGGCTCGCCCCTGCTTTCTGTGCTGACATTCGGACTGAGGGGCATGGAGAGTTTCCAAATGCCCATCTCCCATGTACAGACTGTGGGGAAAACTGGCATTTCCTGGTCTTGCCTCTCATCTTTTGGTTCTGGGGAGAAAATGTGAGTGGGGATAATTGCCTGTTGTGACCTGCCAGCAGTGTCTGTGCCCAGGAATGGCTCTCTTGGTGGAAAGGGAAGAGAGGGCATAGTTTTCTGCTTGCTTGCCTTGCTCTTTGGCATAAGTAAAGCTTCTACTTTTGTGCAATTAAAGTGAATAGGCTAATAGCCTATCAGCCTTGGATTAGTAAAGCCTAGGTGCAAATGCATATGTCATAGCAAAATTTTTAACTTACCTTCGAGTCTGAAACAATTTTTTAACTTCAGACTTCGAGTTTGAAATATATGTAGACTGATGTGCAGTCTCAAAGATTGACAGTCCTTAAGAATACTTGGCTAAAATTTAGTGGTGAGCAGGGATAAAACAACTGTAACTTTTGAGAGGTGACTTCCAGCATTCTGGTTTAGGTAAAAGCATTGCAAATAATATTTTGCAATATGAAAAGGCATTGGGATAGTGCTACATATATGCACACCCAGTCTATATTACATTCCAGCTTACTTTTCTTTTTCGTGGTTTGGTAAATTCTGTGCTGCAGTGTGCTGCTTGAATTTTTATTTGTTAAGGTATAAAAGCTGTTGGAGTTCAGGTACTCCTTCTGTTCAGATTGAAAGATAAATTTGTTTGCCTTATATTTAAAGAAAAAAGAAAAGCCTAGACATTTCATTTTGTTTCTGATATTTTTGGTTTTTTTTTAGTAAAGCTGTGTGTTTTTCCTTCCCATGCAAAATTATTCGATGGATTGTTTGTATGTTACTACTTTTCAGTAAGTGCTGTATTTACAGAACAAGGACTTGCTCAGGGAAGTTGTCAGTTTGTGTCCTCACTTTGATATACCAGGAGAGTAGAAAAATATACTCCCTTGTCAAAGTTTCAGGTATGATAATTAAACCTGTAATGTTATCATCCTTTCCTTAAGCCAAACTGAAAAGGTGGCTGATAAGGACAGAAGGTTGGTTGTTTCCACTGTAGTTTCCCAACCTTGAAGAAAAAAATTTTTACTGCCAATTTCGGGAAGAATATTCTACCTAGTTGACTCTGTTTTAGAACTGTATCTGAGCAGCTGATTTTATTCAGATCTAGCCATAGAAAGAGCCTATTTTAATATTTTTTAGTCTCTTAGAGGTAGAAGAAAAGACTGAACTGCTTGCAGAGAAGGAGCAGACTGAGACCAGAACCTCAAATATATTTCATGGAGAGGCTTATTTGAGTTTCAGTTATCACAGATGTGCATAACGTGTTTGGGCACTGAATTACAGGGCAGTTTGTTCCTTGGCGTGTTTCAAAAGAAAACAGATGACCTGTTACACACATCAAAATAAGACAATTCCTCAGAATGATCATGAAGTTTTTAGTTAGGAGACTGTGACATGGAGGATTTCTCTGGAGGGTTGTAATGGATTTTGCAGTCTTATTCCAGAAAATCATATGAATAAGAAAATAAAATTAAACATTTATTGATCACTTTCTATGATGCTGTTGTAATAAAAGGAATTAATTACATAGAAATCTGTCTGATTTGCATCTGTGAAGTGTTAAAAATTGTTAGTGGTTTGATGAATTCTGAATAAGCTCATGCAAGGTAGAACTCACTGACAGAGTTGGGAAAAAAACCAGCTCCAGTATGTTCTACTCGCAAGAGAAACTTTTCTAGATGAGGGTTCTTTTTTTTCATATATATTTTTTTTATTTAAAGCATTGAGTCTTCTGTACAGTTTCTTTTGGAGGAGCATTTCTTACTTTCTTGCTGGTATTTATGTATTTAATCCCACAAGAGAGGTAGAGCTTGCTTGAGATTAAATGTAAAAAGTTGTTCCTTCTCTGTCAGTGTCCAGAATGGTCCATTTGTGTACACAGCACCTCAGGTACACACCAGCTAACAAAGATGGGCAGTGTTTCAACATCTTCATTGCTCTTGTAGGCGCGAATTGAACGGGCCAGGTCATGAGTGACAGTGGGGTCTGGACAGCATTCAGACTCCGTGGTTGATAAGCTCGGGTGAAAAGCATGTGGGGCAGGGGAGTTAAAATCACTGGAGATCTGTGTTACTGCTGGAACTCAAGACCAGGGATCTTTCAAGGAAAAAAGGTTATAGTATATAGTTTCCTTTAAAGAGTTGGTTTAAAAGGAAGAGGACTATCATCATCCAGTTTAAGAGGACGAGTGTCGTACTTTACCTCTCTTTCTACTAAAACCCCTGTATCTTTACATATTCTCGGAAATCTCACAGTTATTTTGGGTGATTGTTTGGGTGGTTGTTGAATATAAGACTATTACTTGTGTACTGACACTACAAAACCTAGTTTTTATGTACTCCAGGGCCTTACACATCCAGAACATAATCATGAACTTGGCTTTTGGACTGAGGCCACTTCTTGAAATATCCAAGAGTGCTGGATACACTGCAATCTTAATCTCACCCATGGCCAGGCACAGGGAACAGTGCATCATACCGAATTATTTGCTGGAATTGCTGTGATATGAGAGTTGGGTGACATCCTCTCATATGACAGAGGGGAAGAAGCAGAGCAGCCCTTGGCAGCTAGAAAAATTGCTAACTACATTGCGGTTGGGTGGAGTTTAGACTTGCAGGAAATTAGGAGAAGAAAGTACTCTTTAGATGTTATTTTCACTTAGCTTCCTCTCCAGGCACCTGGTGTTTTTTGGTACATCTTGTCCTGTCCCAAGTTAATGGTATCATCAGCTGGGAATGCTCGTTCCCTGCAGCTCCCCTCCTGTTGATTTGAAGGCAGCAGTGGCTGTCTGGATGTGTTGTGGCTTTGGGGGCAAAAGGTGTTGGAGAGGAATGCTGGCCTTTTTGTATTATTGTCATCATCATCATTGTCACCATTATTATCTGTGCACAGTTTTGTTTACAAAAAGAAGAGTTGTTCTTTAATTTAGAAATAAAATGACAGAAATAAATTACTTTAAAAGGATGCTTAGGGAATAAGGAGACATATTTGTGGCAAGCTATTCTGTAAATGTCATCCAGTATATGGTTAAATTATTTTGTTGTTTCCTGGCTGTAATTTATTTGAAATTGGTGAGTCAAACAATTCTCAGTAGTATTTTGTTCTCTTAAACTTTTTTCTCACCCTGTAGGGACTACATCTAGAATGACAAAATCTGAATGACAAAAATAGTTAGGTAGCAGGAGGAGGGAGAGTAATGCCTTTACGTAGAATTATCTGTCAGTAACTGTTTATTAAGTGCATCTGTCATGTCTTATTCTGAATTTGTGTTGCTAGTGCCTTAATTGGTAATTCATTTTTTGATACCTGATGACGTTGATTATTTAATGTTATTCTCATTCAGGAGTCTGTGTGGGTTTCAGGTTCAGGAAGAGCAGAAGTACACTGAGTCCCTCATCCAGATCATCAATATTTTAAAATGGACTGGTCTCAACAGAGAATCCCGAGGAGCATCACTTGTGACCAGCCACCAGCTGGATTAACTCCATTCACCGCCACTCCCAGAGCCCAGTCATCCTGCCAGTTTCATACCCAGCCAAGAGTACACCCATCCAAGCCATGAATTGCCAGTTTTTCCAGAAAAATGCTGTGGGAAATGATGTCAGAGACTTTTCTGAAGTCTATACCACAGCTTTTTCCTCGTTTGCTAAGGGGGTCACCCTGTCACAGAAGGAGCTCAAGTTGGTCAAACAGAACGTGCCTTTTCTAAATCCATGCTGGTTGGGCCTGATCTCCCAGTTGTCCTGTGTGTGCTGTGTGATTGCAGTCAGGAAGAGCTGCTCTGTGACCTTTCCTGGCATGAGTTCAGACTGAAAGGTTTGTGGGTGCCCAGATCCTCCTTCCAGCACTTCCTAGAGCTGGACATCACATTTGCTGACCTGCAGTCAACTGGAACCTCTCCAGTTAGCCAGGACTGCTGGTATTTGGTGGAAAGTGGCTCAGTGAGCACTTGCACCAGCTCCCTCAGTACCCTTGGGTGGATCCCATCCAACCCCACAGACTTTTTTGTGTTTAAGTAACCTAACAGGTCACTGACCATTTTCCCTTGGGTCATGGAGGCTTCATTCTGCTCCCCATCCCTGTCTTCAAGCTCAGGGGGCTGGCTGCCTGGAGAACAACTGGTCTTGTTACTCAAGGCTGAGGCAAAGAAGACATAAACCTTAGTCTTTTCTTCATTCTTCCCTACGGTGTTTCCCCCCACATCTGATAAGGGTGGAAGATTCTCTGTGGCTCTCATTTGGTTGTTAATGTATTTATAGAAACACTTATGTTTTCTTTTATGGCACTGGCCCAATTAAGTTCTAGTTGGGCTTTGGTCTTTTTGATTTTCTCCCTGTATAACCTCATTATATCCCTGTAGTCCTCCTGAGTTTCCTGTCCCTTCTGCAAAAGTCATAAACTCTCTTTTTCCCCTGAGTTCCAGTCAAAGATCTCTGTTCAGTCAGGCTGGTCTTCTTTCCTGACAGCTCAATTTTCACCCTGTCACAGAATTACAGAATGTTCTGGGTTGAAGGGGCCCACAAGGATCATTGAGTCCAGCCCTTAAGAGTGGTCTGTACAAGGATCAACCCCCTCCCAGCTTTGGTGCATGTTAGCTCTGACCAGTTGAGCTGGTCTAAGCAGCTGCCTATGGAGGGGGCCTCTCCTGCCCTCTTAAGATTTCTTTCCTGAAAAATGGGTTGAGCAACTGATTGGAGAGGGCAGTGAAATGAAGGCAATAGCTTCAAGTGCTTGATTAACCTAGACCTTTAGGTGGTTATGTTTTGGAGGCAGAAAATCAGGCAGCAGGCTCTGGAAGGACATGGTTGAAGTCTGCTAGAACTGGGGACTTTCTCCTGTATCTTGAGACTGGAGCACTTCTTTTACAGCTTGTTTGTGTGTGGTTTAGTTTCAGTGTGTGAATTCTAGAGGTTAAAGCCACGCTGTCCATGCTATACCAACGCAATATGAATATTGTGTTGGTGTAGCATGGACAGAGTATGGGTGACTCCTGCCCCAGGGCTGAGCCAGGAGCAACAGGCTGTCCTGCTACTGGGGCATCCCTGCCTGAAGCACCAGCATGTTCCTCATGCGAGTCTCTTCTGAGGTGTGGCTACGCCCTGAAAAGCATGAATGAGAACCAAAAATGCAACAAAACCAGTTTCAGAGAAGCTTTATGTTGTATACCAGGGCTCTTACAATATAACTGGGGCTCAGCAGTCAGATCAATCTTTTATCTTCCATTTATCTTCAAATTTTTCAGACATTTTGATTAGCAAGTAAGAATGTTCTTGGTTTCTTCCAGTCTAATGAGCAGATGTCTTTTTACTCTTAGGGATTGTTTGAAGACATTTTTCAGAAAGGTTGTTATCTCTCAAGAAATTAATGCATTTAGAGCTTTGTCAAGTCCTGTTGCTTGGTAGCAGTCATGTTGATCCATGGGAAATATTCAGACAGAAATGTTAAATGGACCACCAAATACCCAAGAGTCTTACTTATCCCCTTGGTACATGAGTGCACATGCTGCAGAGCTTCCCTGGACTGCCTGGCTCTCTTGGGCAAAGATGGATGGGCCGGAGATGTGTGATGGATTCTCTCACAATCTGCAGAGCTCTTTGCTCCAGGTGAACGTGTGGCCAGCTGCATATCATTGACTCATAATCAAACGGAAAAGGTAGAATATGGAGGCCCCCCAAAGCAGGACCTGTACAATGCTGCTTAAGCCATGTCCTGAGCAAATGTGGTGCATGACTTTCAGCCATGATTTTTGGCACAGTGGGTCTGTTTCTGCTCCTTGTGTTCTGAGGAGTGCAGCCAGGTCTTGTTTTGAGTGGCTTTTCATGCTCATTTGTGTACTGTCATTCCTTGCAGGTCTCTTTGTGGGACATTGAGCTGGATCTGCTGCTGGGTTGGGGCCCAGTTTTTGCATTTGCAATGCTACTGCCTTTCTTGTTCTGTAGAGCTCAGCTTGTTTTAGAGGCTAGCATGATCTGTGAACTTTTAGGTGTCTCAGCAATATGTGAGGGACCTTGGAGTGGGAGAGATGCTGTGGTGTGGCACTGCCACTTTGACTGTTGTGCTCCATTTTCTTCTCTCCCCTTCCACATGTGTGGAGGCATCCCTAGCATACCTGTTATTAGGGGCTGCCAGGTTGGCATTCACAGCACAGTAAACTACAAGAATTCAGGGCTTTTTTCAGGGTTCAGGAGCAGTTGGTATTGTCCACAGGTATAAAAGCCATGGCTGCTGTAGCTCTTTGAATCTCAAGGTTCTTGGGTAACATAAAGTTTTTTTAATGTTAAAATGCTTCTCTTAGAGATAGGGCAAGAATCCTCTTCTGCCTTAGTTTTTGGCCAGTTTTATTTCCTGCTAGGGTACAAAAATGTTGCTAACTTTTGTTTTCCCTCCTTCTGTCCTTTTGTGCAGGTCTTGATGATTGCCTGCAGCAATATATAAAGAACTTTGAGAGAGAGAAGATTAGTGGTGACCAGCTATTACGAATTACTCATCAGGAACTGGAAGATCTTGGAGTCACACGAATTGGCCATCAGGAGCTTATCTTGGAAGCAGTAGACTTGCTCTGTGCACTGGTAAACTTCTGGGGCAAATTGGGAGGGGTGAGCACATTGGGAATGGGAAGTGTTCACATATTCACACTTCCTGTACTCAAAATGTTAGTCCTAAAGACTGTCTAAGCAGCTCAAGAAACTCCTGATTTGTAATGTGTGAACAGTTTAGCATTTTAAGCCAGGGGCAAGATAAAGGGAAAAATCTATTGATAGAGTGATGTTTGTTAAATAAACTCGCATCAGAGATTTAGGGCTTGCATATTTGTCTTTATGGAGTAAAATTTTATCTGAAATCACTTGTTTCTAGAGAAGCTAGACTCTAGTTTGGAATGTAAAATAATTACATATGTGAATGGTGTAATTGAGTGTTGGTTGCCCTTTACAAACAAAATGTTCTGATATTAACCATGTCATTTTTCACTGGTCCTTTCATGCAAATTATGTTTTAGATGGTTTTTTGAGCCTGATGAAACAGAGCTGCTTATATTTCACAGTTGAAAGGATTAAATACTGAAGTAATTACCTTATGTATAAATAATATATAAATTTTTGATGAGGCATAGGGAAGGATTTTGGTAATGATCTTTTCAGTCAGGTCATGTCGTGCATAACTAGGATTATCTGCTCAGTGAGGGGTGTGGTGCTGACTTCACCCTACTTATGAACTTCTAGTGTGTGTCTGTAAAGATTAGTGATAGATTGGGCACACAGTATTCTCCACTGTAGAAAAGATTGTGAATAGCTCTGTTAAGATGTACTTCACTGCCTAAGGTGCTGTTTTGTGGGTTTTTAGTACATGCTATTCTTCAAGCCTCAGAAGGAGCTTTTAAGAAAGCTGAATCCTGGGAGAGGCAATCAAAGACGGTAGGCTGAAAGGCTCTTCACAAGGGCTTGTTGGTTCTCCATATGCAGCAGCTTTTCTGAATACCCTGTTGTTACATTTTTGGGGTATTGTGAAATGTAATGAAAAGGAGAGAGTGAAAAAAAAAACATACGCAAAAAAAGTTAAAAAAAGGAGAAAGCTTTTTGGTACAGGAAAACATTTGATTTTAAACACAGATTGTCTTCAGTAGAATACAGTTTCTAGTAGCGTTGCAGTGTGAGTCAGTGCAATAAGTTAACTCATCAATTTGTTTTTTTAAATAAGGAAGCTGCAATCTTAAAAAAATGCTACTGATATAGAAGGGGACATAAAGAGTTATTCACAAAGTACTTTTCTTATCAGACAGTGCAAAAGAAAACAAGAAAGTAAATACTTCAGTTAACTGAGAAGGATAAAGTCTAAGTTAGGGGGAGCACCAATGACTGTTTTTCCCAGTCACACAGAGAAACAGATTGTGGCTCTTTGAAAAATAGATTACTGTTAAGGGAAAAAAAACCTTGTTTATTAGCTGAAATTTCTTTTTTCTTTGGTATGTAATTATAGATATAATCTTCAGACAAACAAACACAACTTGTCTTTGTAGCTCCTTTATCTTAGGCAAAAGTA
The DNA here is from genome assembly GCF_028769735.1 of Zonotrichia leucophrys gambelii. Lineage (NCBI taxonomy): Eukaryota > Metazoa > Chordata > Aves > Passeriformes > Passerellidae > Zonotrichia > Zonotrichia leucophrys. Next base: position 15,453,728 of record NC_088169.1, on the reverse strand, counting down.
TATGGAACTAAGTTGAATATAAAATGATGAATTTCTAGCAAAGGATAACACTGCATCTTAAATGCATGCAGCAAGACTCTCCATTCCTGGTTCTTGTTGCACATACAGTATTGTCTGCTTTTCTGAGTTTGTCTTAGAGAAAATTGCTAAGACACAGTGGCATGAGTTCAGATTGCAGCTTCTAATTTAAGATGAGGTTTTTGCAGTCTCACTATTGGCTCCTGATGGCTCCTCGGGGATACAGAATGTTATTGTTATATTGATTTCAGTGGACTTAATTTGAATTTATTGTTTACCAATCAGATAAACCTCTTAGAAAATTTAATTCAGAGGCAATCCATTTGGCTGGACTGGTCCTATACATACAGGCTTTTTTTATTGCATCTGTGAGTATCTGTCCTGGGTAGGGCTTGTCTTTTCTTCTGATTTGACTTTAATATTAGCTGTATTGTTTAGAAGAACATTAAGCCTATGACTCTCCAGTATAGGATAACTGGTAATTCAGATAGTGGCTATGCAATTTTTTTAAAATTATCTGATTTTTTTGTTTGTTTGTTTGATAGGAGTTTGAAAGACGTTTCATGATAGAACTTAGTAAGAGTTACAAATACATGATCCAAATGAGTTAACATCTCTTTGGATGCTGGAGAATATGGATGGGATGATGGGCTATGAGTAGTAAAGTTAATTATGCCTTGCAAGCTTAACTCCAGATTGATTTAAAAGCAAATATTAAAAAATTAAAGGATTGTTGCTTCTGCTTCTTCCACCTTTCTCTCTGGGTTAGTGAGTGACCACCTAAACAGTTTTTGGCATTGAGTACAAGTGAGGGGACAGAACCTCTCCCACTGTTCATCTGTTCCCACTCTGCAGGGGAGTTTTCCAACGCAGAGTTGCTGTCACTTAGGAAAGTTTCTGCAATGTTGATTGCTGATGTGCTTTATTCCTGCCACCCCTTCCCAATATTTTTTGGGGGTAAACTTCTGCTTGCAGTTCCCTGGCAGCTGTGGATATGGCAAACAGCAAACCAGCTGTTTGTGTTGCATGCCTATAATTCACAGGACTGCAACTTGTTACCAGGGGAAGGTGGAGAGCCTGAACAAGCAAATCTGGCTGGTATGGAGAGTGCAGGGGACACGCCAGTGGGGGCTGTTGGACTGTGCTGAACGCACAAACTGCCACAGTAAGAGCTGGGAGCCAGTTATGATTGATAACACATCCTATTTAAAGGATGTTCTGTATGGGTTTTTGACAGAAGGTGGGTGGGTGGCTGGCTGTGGTCTCTCACATTATTTGCCTCCTGTCATCAGCACTTGCAACAAATGGATCCTCCAGAGTTTGTGAGCTGATCAGAGGACAAATGGTGGCCTGTGCTATCCATCTTTAGTAGAGTCTCTCTTGGCTGCCAGCCTGCCATACTGTGCTCCTGACAGCAGAACAAGCATTCAGGGGGTGATATTCACAGGTTTTCTTTTCCTGTGGTGCTTAGAGAAAGGAGGAATAAAGTTTTTGCCCAGCTGCTAGTGCTGTTATAGGTCATGCTTGCGGGTAATGGTGGGGGGTGTACATCCTGCATACCTTCAGTGGAGCTGAACATGCTCTGGGAGAGGGCAAGCAATCTAATAAAGGCAGTTCATCTCTTCCCTCTCTCCTTCAGACTGGGAAGGTGGGAGCATGTTCAATAGATTATCATGCCTCAGTGCAGCTTTGTGTTTTACAAAATCTATATGTCAGAAAGGGCATCATAAAGGAAATGTTCTCTGTGCTTAGAAGAAATAAGTAGTGATGTCTGTGATGGTATTTTGTTGCTGCTAAGAATTTGTCACATGCTTTTTAAGGTGAGAAACCTTGAGAAGCCACCATGATGGATATATGCTGGCATCATTACTTGATTTCCAGCAAGACAAATCTCCTGTTCTTGTCTTTCTGTTTAAATTGGGACATGCAATCAGACTGGCGGTGTCAGAAGGTAGATTTTTACTTGATGTGGATGGGCATTTTTATTCATACTAACAAAATCACCCAGAAAAATTGATGTCTCAAAACTGGTGGAAAATGATAGACTGAGGAACTACTAGTCCACCTCTAGAGATACAGGAAAAACTACTGAGTTGAGTGCCATGTTTCTCCACTATTCACAGGTAATAAAATACACAGTCATTCATTAGTTCTAACAGTTGCCATTAAGATCTTAGCCTCAACATGATCATGTGTGAGGGTGAAGCTAGCCTAACACTGCTTTTCATTTAATCATTAAACAAACAACAGTGTAGCAGACTTCATCATCACAAAATGTGATGAGCCTTGTTTCTTTCATGGTTCCTTTAAGAACTGAATGGGAATGAGCAATGCTAGTAGAAAATAAATTGAGAAGAAAAGGAGATGATGCATTGGGAGGAGAGAAGTGCATAATAAAGGGCAAATTCCTTAGATACTGCTGTCAGATTACTGTATCAGTCATCAGGTTTGTAATGCATTGAGGGGATCTTGTAGCTCCTGCTACACGTAACTGGCATGAAGAAAACAAAGAAATTACATAATTCCTTTTCCATCATCTGTTTGTCAGGAGATGGAGTTTCATTTACAAAACTGTGTATGACTATTTTTTCCCAAAAAACACTACACGCTGCCTGGAGAACACAAAGACTGAAGACTGCTCAGCCAAACATGACTTCTTCCATCTTTAAGAAAATGATCTAGTTTATCACAATGCCTTGATAAATGAGATGCCAGATGGAGAGTCTTTTTTTTTGTTATTTTTTGCTTTCCTGAATATCATGTTCATTGTATTTGCATGAAGATTAAATTAATTTGATTTTGCAAATATTTTTAAACAGAGATGCTAAAGTAGATGTGTTGTTATAAGAATTTGAAAAGCTTCAAAAATGTATTTTGGATGCTTTGGAGTTTTTCATTAGCAAAGAACTTCATGAAGTTCCTGTGAATTTGCAAAATAATTCTTCAGGAAATCTTAATTTGTGTAGGATAGAGTTTAGTTAAAAAATAAAACAGCTTTTGCTTTATAGAGCATACTAGTTTCAGTACTAGTTTCATGCTAGTTAGTTAAATCTGCTATGGCTGTACAGGAATTTATTGCACACTATATTTGAATCTGTAAAGCTAGAAGATTGCAGCAGATGAAGTAGCATTATTATTTGGCAGAGAAAACATTGGTGTGCACTAACAGCATGAAATTACTTACCATTTACCACTAACACAAAACATTGATATGCAAATGAATGTAAAAAAATAGACCTACTTTACCCATGAATTATTTGATTCCTCTTAAGAATTATGCCTTTTATCTTAATTTCATCTTCCTGCCATTTCTCACACAGAAATGCTTTTTTTGTACTTATCACTAGTCAGATCTTAAAACTGTTTTGTCAGTAACAGTGAATATTAGACTTAATCATTCTGGTGCTAAATGAAGTAGGCTTCATTTCAGAATGGAGATTTATATGTACTGAAGGTGGAATTTACTGTTAGTATTCTGAATGCTCATAGCAGAAAAATTACTTACTGTTTTCACTATTGCCCATTGCATATTGAAGTTCTGCTTATATATCATATATCATATGCCTCCCTGTCCTCAGCCTGAGCTAATCTAACTGCAGTGCAGGAAATCCTGAAGTCCATCACCAGATCAATAAAGCTAAGGAGCTAAAGAGTTTCTGATAGCTCATATAGATCACATTGAAAATGTGTTAACAAATCTTTTGCACAGAACTGCAGTAAACCCCATCTTGTGCCAAAGGCAGTAAATATATCTGCATGCAAAGGGTGAACATCCTTCTGCCCACCAGCCTCAAGAATCAGTCATGGATCCTAGATACTTTTTAATTGTGGATTTTGTTGTTGTTGGTCTTTCTCTTCTCTTCTCTTCTCTTCTCTTCTCTTCTCTTCTCTTCTCTTCTCTTCTCTTCTCTTCTCTTCTCTTCTCTTCTCTTCTCTTCTCTTCTCTTCTCTTCTCTTCTCTTCTCTTCTCTTCTCTTCTCTTCTCTAGCAGACCAGATAAAAAAAGCTGTTACAATGTAAAATGCTTCTAAAAGGTAATGTGTTCATAACAATACTTATTTCATTTTTCAAACAATTATTTTGAACTGCTGATTAGCTGTTTAAGACTTTTGGAAATGCATGTAACTGGATATGGAACTGGTAGTTCAAATTATGGGGAAATAAGAGCATTTGGCAGGCTAGGGACTAAATTGCATGAGAGAGTAAAAAAACCAAAAAAGTAATGAGCATTTGGTCTTTCAGAGGCTTTTGATTGAATAAGAGAAAGAAGAATAGTTTATATAATTGCTCTATTAGTGCTACAAAGCATGGCCTTGGCTTGGCTTTTTGACATGTTCCTTGATTGTGGTGTAGAAAAAGAAGGGCATTTTTCAAGGAGATAATGATGATGACTTCAGAGTCATCTTTCCTGGGTTCTGCAAGGCTAGAAGTATCACACACCTGAGTGTTTTTCTGACCATAAACATTTAGGACAAATATTTATACTCTTTGAAACAGTTTGCCTTTTAATCAGTGCATGTTTAATAATTGCAGTAAATGATAAATGTCATTTGAGCTATCTGGGGTTTCTGTCCTTATCTACTTATTCTGTGTAGAAGAAACAGATGTGTCAGGATCATGTGTTGTGCACTTCTAAATTACCCCATATGCCAGTGCTATTTGAAGGAGAGATAACCTTAGTGTTAGCATTTCGAGACGCTGGAGGAAGGGCCGTTAGAAATATATGTTGTAGGCAGATCTGATGAGGTATAAAGTTACATAAGGCACCTTCCATATGACAAGCTGTGATATCAGTTGCTAGCAGCTTTGGGCTGGTAAGCTATCTGCCTCATACTTTGTGGGACGTGTTCAGCCAAATGTTTTGGAGAATGAGTTTCGGATCCATTTTGTTCATTTTTAAAATCAACTTCAGAGGCAAAGGGTGGAACTTATCTTGGTGAATTTTTGCCCACCACTAATTTTCAGGTGTGGTTGTGAAATGACTGCATGTGCTGCGATATCTGTGTGATGCCGTTTTGATTATTCATTTAAAATCTTTCTCAGGCTCCTGAGAAATGAGGATCCTGTGAACTTTACTGTTTCCAGGTTGTTTGTTTAAAAGCAAATAAATCATACAAACAGAAAGGATACTTAAGAATTAAGTGTGGAAGGTGAAAGCATTGGAAAGATAGTGAGGAAAAGAATTAAACTCACCTGAGGTGATTTTAAGTCCATTTCTTAGCAGCCATATTTTATTCTTGCCTAAAACTCCTGTGAATAAGTGAAAAATGACTTTTTATTGCATTGGAGAGAAAACGTACTATTTCATTGTTTTGATAGTTATCCTTATTACTGAGATATATCAGATGTAATTGAGAAGTTGCACTTCTTTACACATAATTGATTGCTCAGTACAGCTATCTAGACTATAAAATTTGTCTTTTCAAATGGTTGCCATTTTCTCTCTTCTTAAAATTATATTGTTTGTGTGCGTTACAAAAAATAGTTACCAAATTAAAATAAGCCTTCACCTTCTTCAGTTTATACAGTCATGGTTGCCTTCTGCAGAGGAGCAGCAGAAATTAATCAATGTAAGCACTGCTATCTGCTCCCTTGTCTGGTGAAGATACTGCTTTTATTTTCTTCTTGCCCACAAGCACCAGTATTACAGTAGCACCTTCAGTTCCCATCTTGTGTCTCTTCAGCAGAACTGAGCACTGGTCTCTGCATGCCTTTTGCTCCACATGGTTTTCAGCAGTATTCTTTCATTGTTTCCCAATGTTTTCAGATTTCTGGGCTGAAGAAAAGACACTGATTTAGAAAGGTAGGCAGAGAGGCCATATGTTCATTTCCCTGTCTTGAAGTGTTTGTAAGAGTCAAACAGTGTCACTGAACTTGATACAGCATTTGTGCTTGGAGACGTAGAGATATTCATGGTTGCATAAAAGTTGTGATCGAGACAGCTGTTCTAAGGGATTTCTGGATTTGTTAATGGGACTGTGGTTATGTCTGTGTTGCACATTGTACTGAGTTTAGATCTGAGCTTGGCTTATTTAGGTAGCTGAGATGGCCTTGCACTTGGAATGGGCAGTATAAAAATACCCAAAACCAAAGTCCTGGCATCTTCTAGACAGTCTGTCTAAGCCAGCAGAGATTAGTTAGCAGTGTTCGAGTTTGGAACACTTTACTTTTCAGCTGTGCTAAAAGTGTCAGATGTATTTCCTACCATCAAGAATCAAGTGAATTTAACACAGGAAAGAGATTAGGTCTAAATTTTAACTTTTTTTTTTTGATTGAGGGAAGCAGGGAACATAACTACTGAACATTGATGAAACTATTTAAAGAAAAGTTTGCTTTATTTTCACATTTGGTTTGTGAACTCTCTTCCTACTCTTGGTATGCTCCTGCAAGGATGGGCTTGCAGAGGGACCAGGCTGGCTGTTCTCACAAAAATACCCTCAAAAAACTCCACAGTGGTGATTAGAGCTGCTGCTTGTCAGCATGTGAAGAAAAGAGCTACAATTCCTTGCTCACACTGTCATGTTAAGGCACAGAAAAGTAATTAGCAGGTGAGATGTCTATTAATAGCACCCACCACCTTCAGTTCAAACACCTGCTGACAAGCTATTACTCTGTGTAGTTCAGCTTCATCAAGTTCTTGTTTTATGATTGCCAGAAGGGACTCCATTGGAGCCTTTTCTGTTGGGGCAGGGTATCTGAAGACACTCTGTGGCCTCTCACTGGGGGAGTGGATGCCTAGGCTTGTGTCACTTCTCGTAATCTCTACAGGCATGCAGAGATTTCTTTGTGGCTCTTTCAGTGACTGTGAATATATTTTGGCTAATGAAAGCACAACTCGTGTTAGTGCTGGCTAAATGCAGACTAGGGGAAAACAAAGAACTGTCTCCTTTGCCTGCAATTATCTTCTTACAGTGCTTGAAAATAAACGCAGTGCTTTTCTAACAAAACCATGTTGTTAATAGTGTATTATTGAATATAAAGTATGATTCAACTTGGCACTTTTTATTTAAGCATGCTTTTCCGTAGTATTAGAACACACAGCTCTGGTCGCTTTTAATGTGGGCCAGAAATATTAGTGATAAACAAAGTGAGGATTTTGTTAGCTTGGCTGCTGCTTTAGGATCCTTCTACTTAAAGGCTTCAATAAATACAGCTGCCCTGAAATATATTTTGCCTGAAATGTATCTCTGTATTTTTCATATCTGGCTTTATCTGTATGATATTACAGGTGGAGGCTTTACCAAAGCCATCCTCATGTAAGACTGAATTCACATGTGGCCTAGGCCCAGTGTTTTGTGTTAACACACACACACACACACACGCACACATTTGATGAAGAGGTGTTAAAACAGGCTTTGAATCTGTAATGCTGTCTCTTCCTTCCCTCATATCTGATGGTGAAAAACAGCCTCTGAAAAAGAATGTGGCTGTAGGTGGCCATCATTTAGATATTAAGAGGGAGCGACTAAGGTTTTGTAGCTGATTTTCTAAAGAAGTGTATACATAAATGTAGCCTGTTTTCCTGTTGTACAAAAAAACCTGAGTGTTTTGCCTGGTCTGCAGCGTTCAATATTGCAGGTTTTCTTTTCTTCTGGGGCTTTACTTTCTGCTGGTACTGCAGGTCTGCACGCTGCCTGCGAGGGCTCCCTCTGGGGTGGGCATGGCGGCCTGCACAGGCTGGGAACCAGCACCTGCCTGTCCGAGCAGGTGAGGGACAGACAAGGTGACAAAGAGGAAATGGCAAAAGAGGGGGAGCTGAAATAATCTGGGGTTGTTGAGAACCTTTGGGGTCCCACCTCAGCCTCAGTGTGGTGTCCCCTGGCTCTGGGCCCTGTGTGGGGCACAGCTGGGGTGACAAGAAGGTGCCTGGCCTTGTATGGCATCTTCCTCACACACCCCTTCCTCACCCACCTTAGTTTTATTTTTGGATTATCAGACTCAGCTCCTTAGGAACAGCCTGCTGAATTAAGAAATTCAGCGTTTCAGTGTGTCAGAAAGAAGGCAGCCCTGTGAGCAGGCCCGTGGCTGGCCTGCAGCCTGTGGTTGTACCTCCACGTGTGGGGGTGAGTGCCATGTTGTTGGGGCTTGCTTGTGGTTGGTCTTTAAGACATTTTTGGTGATGTATCATTCATCCAGAATATTTTTCATTTATTTCTTCCTCCATTAATTTTGCCAAAATGAGCTAGATGTTCAAGAAGCAGAATGAAGTAAGAAAAAACCTGTTATCTTTTTTCAGCTTACTCCCCCCCACTCCTTAATTGTGCTTCCTCAGCAGGCCAACCACAGAAAGCTACAGGAAAAAACAGATATATTTTTATCTGATGTTTATCTTCTTATTTTGGACTGATTTAATAAGTTATGAGCCATTTAGATGCATAATAAAGTACATTTTTCTTTTCAATCCCAATTAATTGTTTTCATCTTGTAATCTCTATTTATAACCCAATGCTATCTGTTGTATAATTGCTCTTAAATATGTACATGGTGGAAAAGTTACTGCCCAAATATACAATTTGTCTAATTGGGATTGATTGTAGTGGCAGGGGACAGCATCTGTGTAGTTGAGAAACATGCCTGCAGAGCCTTTCTTGCCCGAGATAGGGATCTTCACAAAAGTTCCAGTAAATGGTTTATAAAGTGCAATCTTAGTATATGGTCAGTGGCCCCTTCAGCAGAGTTCCAAAGTGCGTTTTCTGCTGCAGAAGGATGGTTGTTGGTTGAGCAGCTCCCTCACAAAGAGTGCTCAGTTTGCAGGCACACAGAGCTGGCTGGGAGGTGGCAGATGAGCTGTGTGCTGTAGTCTCTCCTTTCCATCATGATCCCCTTGGCATGGGAGTGGATGTTGGGGATGGCAGGGGGCTCGCTGGGAATGGCTTCAGTATAGTGTTCCTGCAGTCCCTGTGTAGTAAAAGAGAATTAAATTCATTTAGTAGGTGGTTTGGATTGGGAGCAAGACAACTGCTGTAAATAATCACCACCTCACATTGTGCCCCCTCAATTCCAATAGAAAAAGACTAAGGTGAATAAGCTTCAGCGGTCTTCAATTAGCATTGATGAGTGTATCTCTCCTCCCTTCTCTCCTTGTGGACAGATCAGCATGGGAGGAGAGCTGGGGCTGTCATGGAGTGTCATTAGGAAGTAGATTTTTCTGTGTGCATCTGAGGGGCTTTGTGCATTCTACTTCATAGTTTGTGGTAGGAAATGGTCCATGCTCTGTAATGAGTAGCCCATTTCATTGTCAACTGAGCGAGTTGTCAGCACCGCATGCTATCACCCTCTGATGTGGCTGAAGTGAGAACCTTCAAAATTCAATTATTCTGTTAGAGGAGTACTAAACTCAAGTCTGTGCAACTGCTTGTTCCTTTGCAAAGGCAAATAAGTCCTTTTTGTAATAACTCTATCACTCTTTGTGTATGTGAGGAAAACAAATCTCTTATAGAAATGACAAATCACTGATGGTACTTTATTATATTGTAATTGAACATTAAATCAGGGCATTCTTGAGGGCTGTTTTGGTAACACTTGTACTTTTGAAGGATTTCCAGCTACTGTTTGTTAATATTGTTTGTTTACTACTTTTTGTTAATATCTCTGCATAATTATTTATGTCTCTTCTGCACAGCTAAGGAATGTAATTTAAGCAAGTGATTCTTGAATGGAAACAAGGTTTAAAACTTGACTTTAAATGAGTGAATATTACAGGATAGAGGCTGTGCAGGGCAGCACTGTATTCTCTGGTATGTGATTGTGGTGGTCCTTCACTGCTAAAAAAGAATTTAAGTATGCTAATTAACTTAGATCTCTGAAGCCACCAAAACCAATTTAGTGCCACACCATGTCCATGCTGCATACTTCTGCAAGTTGCTGGGCCTGGTGCTAGGTGAGTCTGAGGAGTTGTGAGTATGGACATGAGGTACCAATCCCTTATCATCAGGTCTACAGAGAGAACCCTCTGATCAAGGCCAGGTTGGATGGGGCTCTGCTCTAGTGCAAGGTGACTGTGTACATGGCAGGGGGGTTAGAATGAGATGGTCTTGAAGGTCCCTTCCAACCCACACCGTTCTGTGATTCTGGTAATCTACTGACAGTGATGCAGTGCTTTGAAAAACAGTTTTCCAGACTAGGTTTTTTCTTTGAGATGTTTTTCTCAGTACACTTAGAACAAGCTAAAGGATCACTCATAATTTTGCTCTTCTTTTGTTCACTTTTTATGCACTTCAGAAACAGAACATTCTATACATTTAAAAACTACTGAGTGGGTGTATTTCTGACTTAATTACTAGGAATGAAGTAGAACATCAGTTTTGCTGTTCTTGGTTCTTCTGTTCATCTGTAAAGCTAACTTTCTTTTTTTTTTTTTTTTCAATGCAGAACTATGGTTTGGAAACAGAGAATCTAAAAACTCTTTCTCACAAACTGAATGCATCTGCCAAAAATCTGCAGAACTTCATTACTGGGAGGAGGAGGAGTGGTCACTATGATGGAAGGACCAGTCGCAAATTACCAAATGATTTTCTGACATCAGTAGTGGATCTGATTGGAGCAGCAAAAAGTCTTCTGGCTTGGTTGGACAGGTAAAATCTCCCAAATGTCTCACAGGTAACCAGATCATGCACATGAACAAGCTCCAACTTCTTTACAAAATGTAACATAGAAACTGAATGGAAGCAGAATTCATTCATATGTTCCAAGGGGATGTTTGTACCAAATCATTTTCTTTTAGGTCAGCATGCAATTCAGGTTAGCTTTTCAATACAGTACCTTCAAATGCACTTTGACCCTACACATATATATGCAACACATATGAGCAACAGGAGGACATCATTAGGTTATATATCTATTTTTTACTAATATAAAGCAGCAATTTAACTTGCATAAATCAGATTCATTGCTTTGATACTATCAAGTTCACAAAACTGATCATACTTTTCATTTTACGGATGTCAACATATAATTTCAGAGTGTGTGTGTGTGTGTGTACAAACATGGATGTTGTGTTTTAGGTTTTTTTAAACAGCAGTGAAATACTTCTGATTTTCTAGAGGCAGTGCTCTACACTTTAAACTCTGTTACCTAGGACATGTGTGGGACCAGGATTGAAGTACTTTTGCTACATTTGTAGTGAATTTTTCTAATTATAACAAGAATAATACACAGATATTTAAGCTGATCATTTAAATTCCTGAAGTGGTTAAAATTAGTCTATGTGTAAGTCTTTATATAATGCATCACAGTGGATTTTCATCAAAGAAAATAAAATGCTTATCTTGATTTAAAGGTGTATCTTATTTTGTTTCAAGCAGCTGAAGGTTTGTTCAGAGTATGATATTTGTGTAACTTTTTAAATCCAACAGAATTATTTAGTTTTACTGCGTTGTTTAGTGTTTACTGTGTGTTTTGTTTTTCTGAGGAAAACCAACAACTTTCCCATAAATTATTTCCATCTGAATGGTTTAGGTGAGGCCTGAATCTTTTCCACTTCTTAAGCTGGACTGGAAGCTCTTTGTTTTGTTCAGAAGATTGCAGCTACCATTGCTTCTTCTTTTCTACTCCCTCTCTAGCCTTTCCCCAAGGTTGAAACCCAGAGTACCTAAATTTGGCTCCTAAATTTTTCTTTAGGTATTTAACATCAGTGTGTAGAGAATTAGTGCAATCTCATGGAAAGAGTTTAGTATTGAGACTTGAAAATTTGGGAATATATTTTTAGCTCTGTTCTAACCTTTTAGTGCTTGGAATATCTATAGGCTTCACTTTTTCTCCCTTGTAAATTGTTGTTGGCAGAAAGCAATGCATCATACTGAGTTTTGAAACAGAAAGAACAATAGAAAAACATTTTCTTTTGCATAGATGAGTCAATTTTTGCCACAGATTTCTGTTGAGAAATAATCTTGTTTGGTTTCTCATTGAAACTGTGGTCATGATTAAAAGACTGTTGGCTAGTAAGAACTCGAAGTTCATTTTGGGTTTTGATTGTTTGTTTGATGGAGTTTTGAGTTCTTTTTTTGAGAGTCTGTTATTCAAAAGTAAATTTCATATACACGTACACACATTTAACACATTGAAGAACAATGGGTTTTTTGCAACTAAATATAAATTTAATAATGGAAGTTCAGGAAGAAGGTAGTTATTAATGCTAGAAAACATCTGTATCTGAGGACTGGTGTGTCGCTGCAGTACTGTGCACTGCATGTACTTTTGCATTTAGCTGAAATGATCAGTGATCAAACCCAGGAATTCCAAGAAGTCAAAAATGAAGGAAATGATGGTGATATCACACTTTCAGCAATGCTGTCTTAAGTGTCCAAAAAAAGCTTCAGATTTCCAGGAAAGTTCTTTTGAAGATCTAAACACCTGGTTCTAAGAAATGTTTTTCTAAAACGTTTTAAGAATTTTCTGATTTATGAATGTCTGGGTATTTTGGTAAAGTTTGTTCTTCCTTACTTGTGAAGACCCGAAATGAGGATGAAGGTAGGCCAATAAATACATTTTTCTCAGGAAATGGGAACATCTGGATATCAATAGGATTCTGCTTCTTGTATGCCTTCTAAGAAAGTATTGGTGCCACTAGGGGGAGATAGAAAGATTTAAAAAATTGATTAGTAAAAGTTAGAAACATGGATTAAATTTTATTCTGCACACCTGTTACTATCAAATCTAGACCCCAAATCTTAGTTTTTTGGTTGTTTTCTAGTACCAGTTCCATCTTAGGTTGGGAGAGGGGATGAATAGGATGGATGAAGTGGCTGTTAGGGTTGTCCACCCCATTGCCCTGCTAGGCTGCCCCTGTGCAGTGGATTTTGAGGTTATGTCTGGGAAGAGCAGCTAGCAGCAGCTCCAACTTGCATAGACATGCAGTGATGGGGCTTTATACATGGGGAATGGTGACAGTGCCATGCAGATTGTGCTTCCCTTGTTGCTGTAGTGAGTGCTCTGTCTATGATGTGTCTGTGGGACACCTAAGATCGTAAAGGACTTTGTGATGCCTGGCACAGTTATCTAAAGGAGTGTGAGTTGTGATTTGCTGAGTTACTTTCACTGTGGTCTTGCAGACTGTGCAGGGCCGATCCAAGGACACTCTTTGTTTCAGGTCTTTGCCTGGAGCAGTCCTACTTCCAGATGTATGTCAGAAATTGAGTTTAACTGAAAATTAGAGTGGCTTTTATTGCCAGGCTTTAAAAGTGTTTTGGTTTAGTTTCATTTATGAGCTGGAAAACTTAAAAGAGAATTCTATTTTCAAAAAAAGTTGTCTGAGGATTTTGAGGAGCATGGAATAACTCTGCTATAACATGCTGTAAAGAAACTGTCATCACACTGATACATTTGAGTCTAATTTTAATTTCCTGTTACTTTCTCAGCCCACAAAATGTATCTTCTTTCAGGAGACTTCCTAGCTTTAAAACGTTTTGTTTTATACTTTCTCCATTATCTTAAAATTCTTCCTAGTGAATTTCGTGACAAGATTGGTGCCTTGAAAACCCATGAGTCTTTTGTGAAAGGGTGATGCATTTCTACTTGACTCTGAACATGATGTAGACGGATGGAAACCCACACTTCAGACTAGGGCAAGAAACTACTTACCTGATCAAAGCAACTTGGCATTGACTGTCTCCTGTGATACTTCTCCAGAATTACAGTCAATCAGGTCTTCTAGACTTCCAGAAAATCTCTGGAGTTCTGTTCAGTCTTTACTCCTATAATTCATGAAAGTTATATTCTTTGGAATAGTAATATATGTCACCTTTATCTTCCTTCTTCTCTGATGTGTCAGATTCCTGGAAATTCTTCTGCTTTCTGTAGGGCTGATTCACTCCATCCTGGTGAGGAATATTTAAAAATGTGTAAATTAATTAGGATTACTGATTAAAATTCACTACTGTGGATTTGCACTATGAATGTGTTGCAATTTTTTTGGCATAAAGCTATTTCTAAGCTCATGAAAATATTTTTTTCCTGTGCACTATTATGTCCAATAGTATCTGCACATTTAATTGAAATTGAAATTGGGTATATTTACTTCTGTTAATCCTGATTAAAGTTTCATTCTTAGACCACACATTTATAATCCACCTGAAAAGCACTTTGTAAAATGTTGCTTTATGTGTGGACGTGTTGGTATTCACTGCCTCTGCAATTTCTGAATTATGTATACATTATCCATCCATACATTATCCATCCATGGCTTTCATGATCTAAAAGGAACATACGAACACCTCAAGGATTTTGAGAGCTGAAGTCACTTTTTTCCATCTTTAACAAAATTCTGTTGGGATTTTACCATGTTACTTGTATCTTTAATGACACCAGTGAAAATGTCCCAGTTGCTGTCTAGAGGCAAGCATAAACTGGAAAGTAATGATATCATGGGGATCCCAGAAAATTCTTTTGAGCCCCAAGTTTAGAGCATTTACCAGTGCCTATAAGTAGCTTTCTCTCTGCTTAGGACACAGACAGGTCTTGTACTGTACTCCCAGCTCTTTTTTTTTGTACTGATTTGCTGATACCTATCAGTTGCAGTACTGAAATCACAATGAGTCCTGAATTCCTGAGTGCTCAGGTTCATTCAATAGATTTTCTCCCAGATCTTAGCAGACCACCTGACAGGCAAACAGAAAGTTGTGTCTTCTTCAGAAGCTGGCACAACTCTGAGTGTTGAGTTTGTCTCCTAATGAGTCAGAAGCTGCTGCAAAGTGAAGACAGCCTTGGGAGCAAAAGGCTTTTACAAATCCTTTAAGCACCTCATTCTTTCTCTTCAAGTCCCACTGTACATTGTATGTTTTTCTTTCATGGGACTGCTGGATTTAACAGGTACAGCTCATTACTGTAGTCCTGACTGGGAAGAACTGTATTGTTCTTTGTGGAAGAGGAAGGATCCTTAACAAACCTGGACTGAAGTGACATTTGAAGGCAGCTTCATGAGCTCTGTCTCTTCCAGTTTCTCTCCTTGCTCTGCCAGCACTAACTTCTTGTGATGTCATCTCCCACGTTGTTCCTGGTTTCATATGTTCTCTTTGTTCACCCTCACCACATTCAGTTGTCTTTGCCAACCAAAATCCCTGGAAATCTGTATTTCCTGCAGATTGAACTAAGCAATAAATAGAATTCTTAGTTGTGTTTCTGGGCTTCTTCCTGTCTAGTCCAGTGTTTGGGCCATGTTATCTGGAGCAAGGACTCCTTATACCATATATCTTATGCAGCATCAATAGAACATTTTGGTTCCTAACAATAGGAGTAATATCTGTATAAAGTATAAACACAGACTTAGAGAATTGTAGTGAGGAAGGATTGGTTGTTTTTAGGACTGTGTGAGTCCTCATTAAAGAGACTAAGATAATGTGGTAGGTTTTGGTGGTTTTTTTAGTTTTAAGCATTTAAAAAAATACAGTCAACTTTCCATGAGATAACTACTACAGCGTTTTGCGTCTGTTGTTGTGTCACAGGTTTCAATGGTCGTGAATTAGGATTTGTCAAGCACCACTGGATTTTTTTCGTGTACTGTTTGACTCAGCCATCTGTGTGGGCAGAGATTCAATATGTCTTTCACAGCAACTCTTCTGTAGCTCTTGTTTTTCATACTAGCACTATCCTCTTTTTGAAAATAAAAAACTTGAAGTGCTGCTGCAGATTACACTGCAGTCTAAGTAGGAGAAACAAAGAGATTTTGTGGAGATAGATTTTTGTATTCAAGACTTTCAGTGCTGTGGCCAGAGAAAAGCTAGCAGGCTGACAAATGTGCATCAGTCTGATTAACTTGCCACTGCTGTCTGGATACATGGTACATGAAGAAAATGGAAAAAAAAGGTGAACAAAAAACCTAACTGTAACTAGAAATTGTTGGTTATATAAAATATATGGTAAAATTATTGATGGAAATAAAAAAAGATGTAAACTTTCACAGTCAAAGGCCTTTTAGTCAAGTCTAGGTCTACTTTTAGGGTCATTCCCAGAATAGTGGGGTATAATCCTCTAACTTCTAAACCTCAGGTGGGCAAATTATTTTGGTACTGGCATGAATTGCTACAATTCTGTGAAGCAGTTGTATCCATTCAGAAATCCTATTAAATAGTAGTAAAACCTGTTCTTGAAGTTAAGGACATTTGAATACTTCAGTGGCTGACAGCAGAACAGGATCTCCTTACACCGTGGGCTTTTTTTGGTGGTGCTTCAATGCATCAGAGAAGTGCAGCCTGCAATGATGTAAATGGTCTTGGTTTGTGACTGAACAATTCTGGATGTTCGGGTTTAGCACACCCTCTGAGTGTGCATTGTGTAAAGCATTGTAGTAGGAGAATGCTCCCCACACCAAAATGGATGTCCTTCTTTTCACCATGGTGACATACTCAATGCATGCATTTCCTTCCATTGTAGGTAGAATGTATTCAGCTGGGTTTCTTTGCCTTATTGTTTTTGGTGAATGAGCCCTGATGATGTTTATGGTGTGACTGTTTTGTAGTTTTAGTAAAGAGGTGCATTGTTTGTAAGCCCATAACTTCTTACTTACAAAGAAAGTGTTACTGGTTTAGAGTCTCCTTTATTAGAAACTTCATACAGTCCTGCTAGCTGTGCTTGGTTATTACTTGTCCTGACAGGGTAAATCTGCTTTGTACACAAGGTAGTGGGAGTAAACAAATGAAACCAAAGCAAAAAGAAATAAAAGACTTTAGTGGTTCTTTACTCACCCCACCAGTATTGCACTATTTGTCAACTGGGTTTCAGCCTTAAACCTTTGAATCTTGTTTCCTTTATGCATTTCCCTTTTTGCTGGTTTGAGTGGTATACCAAACCTGTCACTAAGTGCTGCCTTAGAATGCTATGGTACTTAACTGTATTGTGCTCCTGGAACAGCTGTAGAAGTTTAATAGAGCACTCGTTTAAAGAGTTCCTTTGTCCAGTGTGAATTTTCCTGCATTCTTCCCTGATTCTACATAAAGCAGTTCCATTAGAAATACAAATGAAATGTTTGTTTCATGAAAGCCTAGAACTATGAACCTTGGATGGCTTAGGCAGTGTATATACAACAGTATTGTGCATTCAGATTTTTATTTGACCTTAATATGTTGCCTTTGAAGACTGCATTATAGTACTGCTTTGGTTGCCTCTCTCTTTGAAAGATTTTGGACTATTATGTTTAATCAAAAGGCTTTGAGGATGTTTTCCCTTGTTAGGGTGCTAAAATAAGTATGATACTGGTTTTAAACCACGCACAGTGTTTATTGTTATAAAATATCTCAGTACTACAACTAATGGTGAAATAGGATTAATTTTTGGTTTGGGTTATGCTTTTACTAACAGCAGTCTGAATTTGTCCAAATTGCAACTTTTTAAAGTGAGATTGTTATTTCTATGTATTATTTCCCCTTAATGTTTTATGAAGAAGGCAGATGAGGAGGCTAAAGCATATGAGGACAAAAAAGTTGATAATGTAGAAGTACTGAGGGTATTTATCTCCTTTGCAAATTTTTAATTGTTTTTGAAGGATTTTTCTTCATGTGGAATCAGTGACTATTAATAGCTGTTGACTTGTATTATTTCTTAATTCTGTGATGGAATTAGCTGTGCTATGTTAATGTGGCTGGTTTTTCTAATAGTCCTTCAGGGTGGTTTCATGAATGAATGTTTAATAATATAACTTATTTTTTCATTCTGAAAGATGCTGACGCTGCTAAAAATGCTAATTAGGTCTCAATTCATAAAAGTGTACACATATGCATGTGTGTTGCAGCCTACATTACATGTGTATAAACAAAGTCAAATTTCAGAGCTGTTAGATTATTTATGTCCAACACTGGTTTAAAAAAGTGTGAAAAGAACCAGTTGCCTTTTCATGCCTTATCTTAGGAAAACCTTACATCCTATATAGATCAGGGCATTGAAGTTGATGGACTTTAGTGTTAATTAAAAAAAAAAAAAAAAAAAGTAAGCACCAGTGTTTTTTCCCTGTGGATGAGGTGTTTCAAAGCTCTTCATCTTGCCCTGGTGTCTCATAAGGTAAAAGTTCACAATGTGGGTTTGCACTGTGACAAAATATCATGGTTCCCACTTTTCCAGCTGTATTCATGATCACAAAATGTCTATGAACTTAATTATCCTTGAAACCCATTACCCACTCATTTGTGAAAGTGGTTTGAAAATGACTAATGGCCTCAAGTGTTGGAAAGGAGAAGGATTGAGAAAATGGGAAACTAAAGGCAAAAAATACCATGTGTTTGCAAAAGCATTCACGTGATTGTGTAAATTTATTTTCCTTAAGATATCAGGTGTAGAAGGGTTAGAGAAATAATGAAAATGGGAAACCAGCAGAGGTTTGGAAGAGGAAATGTGGAAAGGGCATGTGGTAGGCATGCTGTGGAGCTACAACGTGTTTTCATGTGGGTGTTGTAAGGAAATCACTATTTTGAAGGAAGAACAAACAAATTACATGAGAAACAGTAAAAAATCTTCCACAAAGAGGGAAATGTGCATTGGAAATATCTTGGAAATGCCTGTGAGAGGTGAGACAATGAGACACAGATCAATGTTACAGCAGGAAGTGAGACAACATGTGGCCCCAGAACAAGGCAGTTCTTTACTTCCTGTTTTAATTTGAAAGCACCAAACTGGACAGTACAGATGTTGAAAATTGCAAGTTTTTCTCAGGGAATTTTCTTCACTGTAGTTGTATAAAGTTCCTCAGACCTGAAGGTCCTAGGGTCTGTGAAAAATGTGGCTTTGAAAGAAAAGCATAGAAGCATTGCAAGGTGATAGAAGTGACTTTGCCAAGCCAAGGAAATATTATTTTTTTTTAAGTAGAGAGAAGTTGTCTAATTAAACAAGGAATTTCTTACACCTGGTGCAGGTCTCAAGGAAGAAAGTGTTTTAGCAGTCATCTGCAGTTATACTATATGTAGGCTTTATTTACATTTATACAAGTTGATTCATCTATTCGCAGTCAATAATATTGTGCTGTATTAAAATTATAAGCAATGGGTATATTACCAATGAGGAGTTTTTTTTGTCAGATTGGTATTTTTTACTGTGTCTCATGTGAAATCCAATTGGTGATCCTGCAGTGAAGTTTCTGTTGCTATTTTTTTTGAAACTACTGGCATGTTGTTACACTGAATATTGCTGGACTTTGGCTACTGAAGTTGAGGCTTGGAATGGAATCCCAAAATACATTTCCTTTGGAGGAAAATATTTAGAGAGGCCTTTCCCATTTATCCAGCTGCTTATGTAGAAGTGGCTGTGTAATTGTGCATGTAGATTGCCTCCAGGGATGTGATCTGAACTGGAGATGGGGAGAAAAGGGAGCTGCAATTTTACTGGTCCAGTTTGCAGCAATACCCCAGAGAGGCATCTGCAGAAATTGATGCAAGGGAGTTGGTTTAAATGCTACAGAGACTTCCAGAGGAGGCAACTGGAGGATCCCTTTGGTTTTCTGCAGAAGCAGAGTTTATTTAAACCATGAATCTGCCTCCTTATCTTTTTAAGTTGTGAAGCACTTCTCAAAATCTTACATCTTAGTTGTGGATTTGTAGTAGTCTTCTTCCTCCTGCTGGCACCCTTGCTGCCTGCTTGACATGCTGTTGCCAGTAAGTCTTCACTGGGATAACTTAAATGTAACTAAAATGAGTAATGTCTCAGTCCCTTTGCCTGCTCTTTAAAGTCAACAAAGTTTACTTAGGGCATTTTTAATGATTTTCACTAAGAGTAATGATGGTAAAAAATACTCTTATTTTTCTCATGAACCGTGAAACCAAACTAAATTACAAAAGTATGAGGGAGGATGATGTGGTATTAGAAGCCAAAGCCTACTGTGTGATTTTGTTTAGAGAAATGCTGGAGGCTGTGAAATGTCAAATAGATTCCAGTTGTGTAATTTCAGGATCAAATTGTATTAACACCCATACTTAACGTAAAATAATACCATTTGCTAGTTTGATTCTATTCATCTTCAATAAAAGCAAGTTCCTAAATGAGCATGACCTTTTTAAATCAAGGTTTCAGGTAGATTTCAGAACCTCAGTAGTTACAATTATGGAAGGAAAAATCAGTGGTTTTATACATCTTGACTAATGTAGTTCTTCAAACACAATCATCACAGAATCACAGAACCCTGAGTTAGAATGGACCCAACATGATCATTGAGTCCATCTCCTGACTCTGCACGGGACACCCCAACAATGACACCATGTGCCCGAAAGCATTGCCCAAATACTTCTTGAACTCAGTTCTGGTTTATAACCAAGCAGTTCAGTTACCTTGTTACCTTTCATCCTTTAATATGCTCATAAATGTCCTAAACTTTAGAAATAATCTCCGGGCCTGCTCTAGTGTGTCCCTACTGTATGGTTGTCATATGCTGCAGAAAACTTGGACGCTGAATTGTGAGTGTATGTCGATGTCCAGTGACTTTCATGAGGCACCTTTTGGAACTTACCTTAGCTTCCAGTGTCTGTGCTTTCATTTTAAAAGAATGTACTGGTTTCCTCTCTAGAAAATAAAGGCAGAAAGTGGATGTCATTATGTGATGTATTATATAAAATTAAAGCTGGTTGACTTAATTAAGCACCTCAGAGTTAATTCTGTCTTATGAACCATCAGGGCTGGATTGAGAGCCCTAGAGAAGAAAGAGAGCATGAGATGAAACCATCAGAGATAGTGGAGTTCACATGGGGTTATTAATGGACAATTCCAAATCTGCCCACACTAAAATTTCAGTAATTCTGTGTTTAGAATTAATGTAATTTAGAAACCTGTTAGTACCAGTAGAAACAGAGTATTTACAGCTATCACTGGCACTTGCTTATAGCAAAGTTCTTTGTACTGGAAATATCTTCAGGCTTAAATAAGGAAGGCATAATACCAAGCAGTGCTGTAAAACACTTCAAGGTAGGTGCAACTGTATGTGAAGTGATGAAAGAAGCCAGTTGGGGAAGGTATCAGTCACCCATCCTAATATAAAGACAACCTCACTACCACCTGTTTTTTTGTGTGTTTTAAGTGTTTGAAGCAGGTATATTAGAGACAAATGCTATCTTTGTGATGCTAATAATGCCCATAAAATCCTAATAAAGTCAAGCTCTTGACTCCTCTTAGAGAAAGTAACAGTCCTGCCTAGTGTTTGGCTACTTCTTGAATAAAGAATGAGTCACATATATGAGCTTACAGTTTGAGAGGCTTGTAGAACACAAATCAGATGACTGCCAGCTTCACTAACCAAATATATTTTAGCAGTGCCTCTAGAAGGCAAGCAAGCTTCCAGGTAGGCAAGCATTTTAAACATCCTGATATAAAGTTTTTAAAGGCTAGGACACATGTAGGTGAGGTCTGTGAATGTTGGATTACACTTTTCATTTCCCTAAGCAGTTCTGACTGTAGCAGTGTGTGAGAATGTTGGGTTGTGCTTCCAGTTTAGGCTTTGCAGCCACTTCTCAGCATTCATTGATGCATCTCTGGCTTTAAATGCTGTTTCCCCCTCTAGATTCTACCTATTCCAAGTCCCTCTACTACTTCTCCCAGATAGTAGATCAAATCCCAAGAATCCCAGTGAATCAGCCAAAAGCTTCTCTGATCTCATTCACATCTGGACACTGCTCATATCACAGGAGGAAGTAGTGCCTCTGGCTGTCTTTGTAAGGGTATTCCCAAACCAATGCAGAAGGCCAGCTGGGCTTCTTCTGGGGTAGTAAAGGTAGTACAGAAGTAAACTGTTAGGAATAATGCTTTTATAAATGGAATTTCTGAAAGAGGAACTTAAAACTGCAGGTAGATATCTGCTAGTGCTATTCAACTTTTTTCTTTTTTTTCTTCTTTTTTTAGATCACCTTTTGCTGCTGTCACAGATTACTCAGTAACAAGAAATAATGTCATACAACTCTGTCTGGAACTAACAACAATAGTACAACAGGTATGAGACAGTTTGCTTATCAGTTTATTTTTTTCTGAACTGTAAATGGCTATTACCTTTTTCCCCACAATTTTGTTTAAAACTGGCTATATCATTGTCCAACCAAAATAAGGGAATACTAGTATTTAGTAAATGCTTTTTTAAAATTCTATTTTCTGGTTTTATAGTACTAGTGTCTGTTCTGTGTATATGGCTCTGCATATCTCATCACTAATATTTATCTTGAGCTCTCTAGTATAATATAACCATGTAAAATGAGGTAACTACCTGATAATTTGCATCTTTAATTTCTTATATTTTGTCTTTTAATTTTAATTACCTGTCTGGTTCAAATGATACATATTTATTGAACTTTAGTAATCCTTTCTTTCCTAAGGTTTGTATAATCTAGACAGCTGTTGAAACATGTTGCCATGGGGTGGTTAGAATATTTTGATTATGTTTTTGTACATCCTACCTTCAAGAAATCCAGAAGTAGTTACTGAGAAGTAACTTGCTTAATGAGTTTCACTGGGGAATGCAAACCTGGGAACCTTCCCTGCCCTTCTGTCTGTGGGTTAGGTCTGTCTCTTGTTCTGCTGTCTGTTGTTCTGCTGAACTGTAAGGTCTCTGCTGCCAGGCAGAAGTCTGAGGGATGGTTTGCACTTGAGAAGTTAGAGTGGAGAAAAAGGGAGAGAGTGGGCTAGGCAGTAGGAGCACTGAGGAGACTTTCTGGTTTTCACAAGCATCACACCAAACTAAGAAAAACTAAACTTCTGAGTCAGCTGTCCAGACTGGTCATTTTCCACTGTGCGTCACTGTCTTTGGATAGTTTTTAGATGAGGGAAGGAGGCACCTGATCAATTTTCCCTATTAATGAGAAAGTGGGTAAAGTAGCAACCACAGCAGTATTTCCCAGGAATTAGGTCATTATCAATTCTTCTGAAAAATTCATCCCTATCCATCATACTGCTAATTCACCGTGGTATAGGTTGTTATTTCTCTAGGTATATTTTTCAGTGTGGATGATAATAATTGTTACTATTTAATACCTTTGGAGAACGGCATTTTTACCTTCTCCAAAAATGACATAGTTCTGCAATCAGAAAGCGGTTCATATATCCATACTTTGAAGTCAAAAGGAGCATTTATGTGCCTAAATTTAAGCATGTACTGAAATTGAATTGGGCTATATTCAGAAGAACAATAATGAAAAATTCCATTAGTGGTCTCAGCCATGTGTTTTGTGCTCAACTTAAATGCATTCCAATGGGGCATTTCAAAATGTCCTAGCTGCTGTTTTTGTAATGTGCTCACTGAACACACTGAGATTCTTCATTGTGCTTTCTTTTGGATGTAAATTAAATCTTTCAATATCACGTGGTTTTTCTGTCTCAGAATCTTGTTTTCTTTTATATGCAAAGCATTTTATAGTACCTTGCTAGCTTAGGGTTTTTTTATAAAAAATCTACAGAAGGCAATGTTGCATTTTTTCTTTTTAACAGCAGAGAACAGTTCCTTACAATGCTTAAAGGTTTATAAAAGGTATACAGTCTGTACTTTTTTAATACCTTTGAACTTTTTTAAGACTTTTGTAAAATTTAAAAACAGAACTTTAGTAGCTGAGTTCCATTAGGAACTTTTGGTGTTGATTAATTTATAGTCAATGTTTAGATTTATTAACCAAAACACCAATTCTGTAGTCAATATGAAGAATAAAAAGCAATAAACTTAAAATGGCTTGCTTGAATTATTTTGCACATTTTGAAGGTAATTGTAATACTGTGTTTTTTCATAGAGTTAAATGATATTGGGCATCTCCCTCATTATCAAAGCTAAGTGGATAATGAATTAAAATGACAGTATTGCATCACTCTTATAGGGATAAAGTCTAAGAAAACCTAATGAGTGTCTGTTTTAACTTATAAATAATTAGAATAGCTGGAGTTATAGACAGATTTTGGTATAAAATGTGGGAAGACACATGCTTTGTTTTAACTATCAGGTTTTCTATGTGTGTTGCACATTGCCCAGGGCCTGACAGGCCAGTGTGCAGTGGATATTTGCCGGTGAGAGCAGGCCCCTCAGACCACTGCAAGTTATCACTGTAGCCTGCACTAATCATCTGCTTCTATGCAGCTGCTTTATTTTGGCTGAGGTATTTTTTCCTCCCCCTTAGGATTTTAGGGTATTGTTTCACAGCCTCTTCCTGCAGGTTTTGACTCGTAATACTGTCCTCCTTGCTGATGGCTTCTATAATTTAGGGCTTGCATTCTTGTTCATTTTTGTAAGAAACTTTCCTTGCAGAAAAACTAGAGGGGATAAAAAAGAATTTAAAAAACAAATCCATGAGACTGTTATTATTTTTTGCTACCATTTCCTTGAATTCTCTCTCCTACACATATCTGCCTCTCAGTAGGAATTGAAGGCTGAGCATTATCTGTACTTTGTTTCCTTTGCTATGCATAAAGAAGGCATAGATCCTGTACTATCAAGTTCTTTCTTGATGGTACAGGATAGATGTCAAAGGGCTATGGTTGTGTGTATGTGAGATTGCTTTGTGTTGTGTTTGTTTGCCTTCGGTTCATTCACGAATTTAGATTTCTGTTGACAGAATTACTCCAGTCACAAATGTGTGTCAGGAAGAACATGAGAGCCTGTTCTTGATGGTGTTCATGGAAATCTTGCTGTTGACTTAGATAGCTGGGTTATTCAGCTTCAGTGGGAGCCAAGAACTGGTTGGTCCTTTTGAGTGTGCTCATTTTGGTTTAGAAAGGTAGCAGTAGCTAGACCAATAACTGTAGGGAACAGCAGATTTCTTGCTTTCTTTGGGAATCTGTAGATAGCTTTTATTTTTATTCTCAATGCTCTTATTCCTCAAATTCATTAAGGTTTCACTAAAGAAGCTTTCTTCTTTAAAATTGAAGCCCTGGAAATCTTGGGAATATCTGAAAAGTCTAATTTTATGTTGACTTTGTAAGTTAACAGACAGTAAAGAAAATTTTGCTGCTGAACACACTATTTCTTTTGCTGCTCTGTAATAGTGATCATTAGAAGCCCTCATCACATGTTTTTTACTTTCCTTAATCAGCCTTCACAATGATTTGTGGTGTTTATTTCGTTTTCAAACCACCGATGTTTATCTTGCAGCTTTAGTGTCTGGTGGGATTTACTCAGGAGTATGCTGCAGTAGGAGCATAGCTGTAGGCCTGTAAATACTCCTTTAGAAAAGCTTCAGTGCACTTAATTCTCTGCCTGAAGACCTCTTTGAAGAGCTGTGGTGGAAGCAGTGCTGTGTAACCGGGGTGGAGATGGAGAGCAGTCACTTGGCTGGCATGGATCTGCCTTGCATTGCTGCACAGAGCACACTTCTGTCATCAGCTGTCACAGCAACTTCTGGAGGTCACCTCAGATTTTGGGTGACACGGGGTGAGAACCTGAGTGATGCAATTTGGGAGGTGGCAGCCAGGATAGAAGATAGCCAAGAGAGACCAAGATAATCGTACACAAATGCACTGTCTGGACTTTATGGGCACCTGTGATTTTGGGCTAAAAGCTGTGCTGTAGAGCACACAGAAATGCTCTGTGCACTGCTTTAGCTGAGAGGTTTGGAACTTTTTTCCCATTTAAAGGCATTTAAGATATAAAAGAAAATGCATCCACATATTCCTTGCCCAATGGATGCACTTCCCATCCCATGGGATATTTCTGTTGGGCTTTTAGCCATGGCTGTTTCTCAGATAAAAGATGTTGAAAAGGATCACAAATTATTTCTTGGAAAATGCACTATTTTTTATGTCATTGTGGGTTTTGTAATCACACGGCTGTAAACTCAAAAGAGAAATGTTTCAAATGTTAAGTTTCACTGAGAAATGTCAGTAGAGGCTTGTTTTCCAGTTAAAAGGATAAAATGGAAATTTACCTTCCTAGCTCCCCTGCTCTGACTCAGAATTCAAATGCAGTGATATAAAGTGGTTCTATTCATTTGCTAAGGACAGTATCAAAATCATGAATGAAGAAGAATAATTAATGTCCTGAGTGCCAGTCTTAGAAATTATCTCTCATCTTTTCCATCACAATTCCTCACTTTTGTTTTTAAGTCCTAATTATTAAGGACTTTAAGGACTCACTAAATATAGCTTAAAATTTTAAAATTTCAGGTCATACCAAATTGCTAATTATCTCAGGTATCTTTAGCTAATAAAATGGTTTTTATATTTTAGTGGTGTGAAGCTATGATTGGATCATCATTAAAGCTGCTTTGGGCCTCCAGATTGTAGGAATTTTCAAAGCAACATGTGTCGGCTGGAAACAGTTGCATATTAAATTTTAAAGTTTTTTATTTACATTTTTAGCATTATTCATTCCACCCCAACTTTATTACCGAATGTTTGGAGAAAAAACTTTGTTAGCTTGCTCTGGTAATAATAATTTCTTTCCCATCTTTTTAGATAAAAATACTGCATGATGAGGAGGCCACATTCTTGAAGTTTCCTATCTGTATGCATAGCACTCTCTTTATACAGTGTATATATTTTTGTTTATACAAAACTGCCCCATATTTGTTAAGTGTTCAATTGAGGGGGAAGTGTACAAATATGTAGCTAGATAGATGTGGGGGAAAGTTATAACTAAATAGCTCCCCTTGAAAACAATTCACAGGCAATATCTGCCTGTGTATCAAAAGGGTTTTCATAGGAGAGTATTATAAGTCATTGTCAGTAATGCTGACAGGAATTCACTTATCTTGTATCCTTCATGCACTGCTCTTATGCAAGATTTTCTGTTCTATAGGTTTCAAAGCACCTCTCAGTAGTGGTGTTTCAGGATGCATACTGATCTGTGCACTTATTCTCTTCACTTTTGAAAGTTAATGTGTATTGCATATAATGTATGTATAGTCAAAAATAGAAACTAAAGGATTGTGGAGAGCATGAAACTGTTGTTTGTTTACAAGAAGCTATATCAAAGTAGTTTAAATGTATGCTCATGTATGCTCTTTAGCAATGTTTTTCTCTTTTTCATAGTAAAGTAGCTTATTTCTTTTAAAGCACACTTTTATGGAAAATTTCAGATGTAATTTAATGTAATGTAAAAAGTGCCTGAGGTACTTAGCGTTGATGCCTGATTCTGGTAGTTTGTTTCTGCTATTTGATTATACAGGTTTTTTTCCCCTTGAAATGGTTTACTTGTATATATATTCTCTTTTGATGTAAATTTTGAAATGCTTTTTGAAATGGAATTAGCCATGGAATAACTGAAAGATTAAAAAGTCAATAATAGTCTATTGGGATGAACCTCTACTAGAGCTGATTTGATGACTCAGTAGTTGCCATTGAGATAGGTGCTGTAAAGAGGTACGGGGTTTTCTTCCTAAAGTTGTGTACTGCTGTATATGTCTGTGATGTGACATTTTCAAAGTAGCTTATGAAGCTGCCACCCTGTAAAGGTGAATTTGTTTTCTTTTCCATTCTCAGAGAAAGTAATTTTCTTTTCCTAGGGGATAGAAGGAAAAAAAACCCCAAAACCCACCAAAGTACTCGATTGCCTAATAGGTAAAAAACTTAGCGACCAGAAAGCAAAAATGAGTTGGTATTGGCTTGTTTTGTTATTTTTAGGCTTTTTTTGTTTTTTGTTTGCTTGCTTTTCTTCTGGATTAATGATTGACAGTATCTGAACATGGGGAAGAGTGAAACACAAAGCAGAATATTTTGTGAAAAAAGAGTATTCTTTTTCACAGTGCATGTGTTGGTAAACCAATGCAGCTGTTAAATTTTTCTAAGAAATGGCGGTTGAGTGAGTCAAGGTGACAGTGAAGGAGTCAGGGACTATGGAGCCACATGCAGAAAGTTGCAGAAAGTTGGTGAAAACTGAGATAAAGTGTAGATAGGAGAGAAAATGTGGTTTTGCGTCTCATGTTTCCTTTAAACAAAAGCTTTCTTTACAAGGCTGATGTGGGCCCTGTGTCTGTGCACACTGAGTGGCATCACAGTCTCCCTCTGAGTGAGGCATGCAGGATATGCCACTCTTACTGTGTAATTCGTTATACATGGTAACTTCCATGATTAATGGTGATGTGTGGTGTTGGTCATATCAGTAGGTGTGAAGCCTGAGATTCTGCATTTATTACTTTGGACACTGATCTCCTTTCCCAGGCCAGAGCACTCTCTGTAACCAGGTACACTGAAGCACATTCCAGTTCAGTACGGTGAGTTACAGAAACCATGTGTTGCCAAGGAACCAGTAAGAGCCTTAAGCATAAATTAGTGTAGTGTCTGTCTTCATTTCAGGACTATGAATGCGTCTGTTTGCTTAAATCCATTACAAATACATACATTTGAGATGATCCAACATGAAACGTTGAAGTTGTAGCAGAGTCTGGAATTATCTCTACCTAAATATTAGTACTTTTTTCAGTTCAAATAATTTAATTTTTTCTACTGGCAAAATAACCACCTATAAAAATATAAAACATGCAATATTTTGCTGCAGTTGTATTTTTAAAACTGGGATTATTTACCATGGCACTATTGGAAGAAAAGCAGAACTGAAAAATTAAAAAGTTATTTACCTCTAAATTGTCTTGGAAGTGACATTGAAAATTTAAGAACTGTGCAATACATTGTGCTACAAGCTCTGTTTTGCATGCCAATAATAAAACAGTTTTGGATGCATGAGGCTTATTTAGAGGTGTGGGAAGTGTTTTGAGTTTGGTTTTTTTTCCTTTGGATGTACAATTTTTTCCTCAGTTCCTATCTCTCATCTGTTAATAGTTTCAGTGGATTTTTTTTTGCCTCTGAGAATGTCACCAAGTAGAGAAATCATCTGAGCAGCTGAAATTTGACTTAGGCCATGTAAGCACTTGGATTCTGAAGGATGTATGAGCAAGTATCAGTGATTTTACTTGGTGCTGAAATACTGGCTGTGGCTTCTGACTGAATGGTGTGCTGGCTCATTTTAGAAAAAAGGAAGAGGTGTAACTCTCTACATGCAAAGTAAGAATTAATATGTGACCAGATCCCTAAGGAAAACAACATGATGTCTTTTACAGAAAGGAGAAATAATTGGAAATGGAAAATTACTTCAGAAAGATAGAATAAAAGAGCTTAGTGTACCTATTGCATCTCTCTTAATCCAGCAAGCAATTTTTCCCTGTAGTTGCTTGGTCTGTGGGTGATTTATGTAAGTTGTATTAAATTTCTACATGAAGTATTCTGTTACTATGGTGATAGGTGCCACTCCACACAGATTGTTTAAATAAAATTAAAGCAATTCTTTGTACTCAGTAAGCTGAGTAATTGCTATTAGTTTGTACACAGGGGTTATGAACTTAGAGTACTGCAGGTTTATTGCATTTTCAGGGAAAGGCTCTAGACTTCTAGAAGCATGTGTGTAGGTTGCATAAGAAATGTCCCTTTTTATAGCATTTATTTAGTAGCTTGCATTGTATTTTCCCAATAGAGAGTTTTTCCTTCTCCTCTTGCTGTGATGCCTGCTCACCATTCTGCTTTCCCCCACCTCTCTCAGTTCTTACGCACATTTCCAGTGGGCAAGGACAAAGTGGGTCCTACAGGTTCAGGTGAGTTTACTGGCATTAGTGTGGAGGGGAAGGGACTTAATTCTAATAGAATGAGGATGTTATAGACCCAGTGGCAAGAAACTGCAGGAATTGAATAACTGTAGCATAAATGAGAAAGAAAGCAAATATTTCTGAACGGCAGTGGGAATAAAATCGACAGGATTTGTGTGGGAAGCGAAGAGGAGTTGAAAATGGCACCCAGGTTGTGAGCTTGTGGGACATAAGGTGGTGGAGCTGTTGACAGAGATAGGGAAAGAAAGGGGGAACAGGGAGTGTTTGGGAAGAAACGTGATTGCAGCTCTTCAGCATCCTGTGTAAGGGCTGGTGGCAAATATCCAGAAGGAGATTCTGAACTGAGAATGTGAACAGAAGGGCTGAGAGATCTGTGACTCATCCACACAGAGATGATAATTAAAGCAGCATGATTTTAGGAGGCTGCTGAGCAATAGGGAAGAGGTTGCAGAAAAGGGGAGAGTTGAGGATAGAGCTCCCTGGGACTGTTGCAGTTGAAGCAGCCGTAATGGGAGACTTTTTGAGCAGCCCAGTGGAAAGAAAGTCATGGAAATAGCATATTTTGGGATGGTTACTTAGAAATACAGTGCAAATTTTAACAGTGTCTGTGTAGTTTTAAAAATTCATTTCCTGTGGCAGCAGCCAAGGGTTACCTGTGCAAGCACTGAGTGTTGTATAGCTCGGAGGAGCTTGCTATTGCATTTTAGTTAGGCAAGAGAGAAAAGTATTTCCTTTCCCCCTCTCTCTTTTCCAAACATTTGTAATTTTCAGTGTCAAGGTCCATACCTTTTGTATCCAACAACCTGCCAGACCTCAAAATATAAGATGTGGTAAAGCACATCAGGAAGTGGCTGACTGTTTCGTGCTCTTATTTCTTAGCATGTTGCCAGAGGGGAATGTTAACTGCTTACTAGCTTCTGTAGCTTTTGGGGCATTTAAGGTTTTTTGTTCCTTGTACTTTTAAAGGGGGGTTGGAGAAGGGGGTTGAAGGGAGCTGTGTATCTGTCAGTTTGTTTTCTATTATTCCAGTAATTACCCAGTCAAGCTGTAAATCACAGTCTAAGCAGGATTCCATAATATCCATCAGTTTTCTAATCACCGTGTTCTACAGAACACAGCATTTTTTCATAGGCAGCCATAGCCTGGGCTGCTTCAAAAGCAGATTGAGGGAGGTGATTCCCCCACTCTGCTCCATTCTGGTGAGATCCCACCTGCAGTGCTGCATCCAGCTCTGAAGCCCCCTATAAGAAGGATGTAGATCTGTTGGAATGACTCCAGAGGACATCACAAAGATGATCAGAGGAATGGAGTCCTTCTGCTATGAAGACAGGCCAAGTGAGTTGTTGAGCCTGGAGAAGAGAATGCTCCAGGGAGATCTTATAAGCATCCTTCCAGTGCCTAAAGGAGCTACGAAAGAGCTGGAGAGGGACTTTTCACAGGGCCGTGTAGTGACAGGACAAGGGACAATGGCTTTAAACTGAAAGAGACCAGCTTTAGATTTGATATTGGGTTGAAATTCTCTGTGAGGGTGGTGAGGCACTGGAACAGGTCTTCCAGAGGAGTTGTGGATGCTCCACCCCTGGCAGTGTTCAAGGCTAGGCTGAATGGGGCCCTGAGCAGCCTGGTCTAGTGAGGGGCATCCCTGCTCATGGCAGTGGTATAGGAACTAGATGATCTTTAAGGTCCCTTCCAGCCCAAACCATTACAGGATATCATTCAAGTCTACTGTTTCAAAACTGTCATTGTTTATTCCTGCCATCAGCTGAATTAGTATTTTCTAATTAGTGAAAGTCTAAATTAACTCAACCTGTTTGGAAACTCTGTACCAGTGTCTTTGTGTGAGAAAAGTGATAATGATAATAATGAATGAAAGTACACTAAAGGTTATGAAACTTCTGCCACCTTCATGTGTTGGCCAAGCTTTAGACTTTGTCATCATTATTGTTGAGAACTTTTGTGAAGACATTCAGTGATGACTTCAGCAAAACTCAGTCCTGTGGCTCTCTTGCTTTAGCTGAATTGGGCAGCTCATTTTCAAACCAAATGAGCCCTTCTAGAGCCAATGGCATAAGTTCCCTAGACCCAGTGACTCTCAAACAGGCACCTTGGAGCCAGAACAACTTATTTTGCACTCCTGAGACTGAAGGAGCTGGAAGTTATGATCTGGGCATTCTCAAGTTAATTATTTTTTATTGTTGCTAAGTAGCAAGACCAACCGATCATCCATTTGACTCTCACTACTATTAAAGTATTCAGTTACAGTTTTAATCAATTTGAGAAGCAAAGGGATGTAGAGGATTCTTTGGTTTAATTCCATCCAATGGCTACATTGCTCAAGAGGGTTTTATGCCAGAGGTTTGGTGATTTATGAGAGTCTGAACTCCCTTTTAAGCAATCATGTAATTCATTATTTTTGTTAAAAATAGAAAACTGGAGCTGCATAGCCTTGAATATTTTGCATGACTTGAAAAACAATGATGACAACAATTCCATTTGACATGTTTTTAGCAGTATGTAAAATCTAACCCTCTTGAAACTAGACATTGAAGATGAGTGGGATTTCTCATGCATTTTCCAGGTAATTTTACTACTGCTTTTAAATGGTGTTCCTAACACAATTACCTATGTTTTCATCTGCCACATACTGGAAAAAACAGTGCAATATTCACATACATAAACATAAACATATATTAAATAGCTTAATCACTTTGTTAATCATAATTAGCTTCCTGTAAATTCAGTTGGACCACAGGGAAAAAGAAATGAAGTGAAGAAGCTCCACCACAAGCATCATAAAAGCTACCCAGAGAATTGATGATTTCATGGCAAGCTCTTGCTCTTCACAAGTTGCTCCAGTTGAATCAATCACACAGCCTGCTTTTTTAGGCAATGCTACTATCATATGAATATACAAAGGACCCTTTTGGATTAATGTGTTACCTGAAAATTTTGACATTTTGTTTCTGAAAATCGCGTAGTCTGCTTCTATATCAGTTCTGCCTAGGAATTTGCCTTGCCTTAGAGGAGAAAATAGAATAGGATGACTACATATACATGAGCAACTAAGGCATTCTGCTGAACAAGCAAATATAATGAAAGGAGTCCACTCCATCTCTGGGTACTCTGATGTAAGGTTTACTAGAAATGCTGAAATGTTGGTGAAAGATTTAATGCATATATTTCTGCACTTCTCCCTTTTTAAAAATCCATTAACTATTTCTCTGTATATATTTCTTTTTCTGAACTAGCATAATTTATTCTGAAGTATGAAGTTGACAGGAACTTAAGACTGCCACGAAGAGTGCAGTGCATCAGCTGCCTGGAATACATGGCAAAACCATGAATAATAATAATAGTTGTAGTAGTGGTAATAATGATGGAAAGTTTTAAGATTATAGCCTGCAAGTATAGTGAGAGAAGTGTTTGACAGGTAATTGCAATAGGTAATTTGACAGGTTGCCAACTTGGACTTGTAAACCAAATCATGTAGGTACAAAAATAGAAATGTTTTGTGCAGAATATTTATCCCACAGTTATAGTAATGGAGAACTGCATGAACATTTTTTATCTGTGGGACATGGGAGCAGTAGGGTAAGTTGGCAGGTTGTCTGTACCTCAGTTCTTCACATTTTGAGTTGAGTTGAGACTTAATCAATGTGGGTGCAAAGAAAACAAAGAATAAGGAAAATAGTAGTGTAATCAGCTGATCCCATTCCCCACTTCAGTGAGATTCTAATACAAATGTTTAAAAAGAAGGTGGTAATACTGAGGATAAAAAAAAGGAAAAAATAAAGCATCATAAACACTGCTTTTGGAAAAAAAAAAAAAAAGTCCACAGATATTTGTGTTTTACATATGTTGTCTCACATCTGATTTGTTCCAGCAGTGTCTGGGGTGGGATGGGTAAAATGTGTATATTACAGTGTTGTCACCAGTCAGTGCTGTCTCATTTAGTGGGTTTAATATAAACATCCTCAGCAATTATTTCTTATGACATTATGGTAGGATCACTATGGTGCAGATATAATTTAATTTTTTTTTTTTAGAGACAATGTGAAGGTTGTGAAGGTCAAAACTTCTGGAAGAAAAAAGCAATGCCTCTCAGTTACAGTGTGGTGTAGGTCTTGCTAGTCTTAAAATTATGTACTGGGATTGAAGATGGAGAAGAACCTGCTCCTTGATTTGTGTGATTTGTTCTTGCTGCTCTTATCTTCCTCCCTTATTGCTTTTTTTTTTTTCCCCTCCCATATTGGAACTCTTGTTTCTCTTTTTTTAGGATAGTTCCAGTTGTATGACAAAGGTCCCTTTTGCCATTTTTGTGCACAAGGCAGAGCTGGAAAGAGTGACCATGAAGATCTGATATTACTCATAAAGTTGTTCCATCGTATTTCCCTTTTAAATCTCTCCTTTTTCTTGTGGATGATGCTCTGCCATTTTTCTCCCTTAAATTACTAATGCCAGTATTTGACTATATCTTCAGGAAATGTAAATTAACAGAATTTCTTTTTTTGCTTTATTAACAATATGTGTCATTAATGTTTTCGAAAATAATCCATAATTAGAAAATAACCTTACAGTGTTTCAGCTGAAGTTTTGTTCGGTTGGTTAGAAGATCACATACCTATAGCCTAGGTATACTTACAGTATGGCAGTGAATATATATGCAAAGTTCAGAGAATAAACAGGTAGAAGTAATACATGTCCTCCTTGCTGTAACTGTGCCTTTCAGTTCAGGGATAATCACAGTATTGGTTTAACTAAGTGAATAGCAAATTTTTAGCTTGTGTAGGAGTAAAGCTTGGTTGCAGATTTTTGTGTGTGTTCTTGCTTTTCTAAAGTAGAAAAAAAGTTGATGTTAAACTTGCATATGATCTGTTTCTTACCTTAATTGCAATATTTTGGTACTCTAGTTAAACAGATACTAAAGAAAACCTTTAAGGAGTAACATATAGGCTTGTATGGAAGAGAAAGACATTCTCCAGGTGTGGGTGGTATTGCTACTAAGAATAAAAATTTATTTCTAATTGCATAGTTAGAGGCTTTTTATAGTTCTCAAGTGCTTTAAGCTCTTTTAGGTGAGATGAAATGGGCATAAAAAAGCAATAACTGTAAATGGTAGAAGCCCCCAGTAATAAGCAGCAAACCCAAGGGGTGTTTGTGGAGGGTGGGCACAGTTCTCTTTAGCCCTTGCCTAAAGACAAAGCACAAGGCAGCAAAGGGAAATAAACTGTTCCCTGTGACAGAAAGCGGCGTGGGGCTTTTGCTGCTGGGGTTGTTCAGAAGCAGTCTCAGCCCTCCTCTCTAGGGATGGCTGCAGGAAGTGGAAACAAGCTGAGGGATCAGCTTGGTGACCTTTTCCGAAGTTTCTTTGAGTCCTAGACTTCAGGGCTGCTCTGGATTGCCATCATGGTTCCTGCCATTCCTGTACGTTTCCCAGAGTTCATGCCTGCATTATGGTTAGTTGCTGTCATTCATGTATAGACAAAGTGTATTTTGGAATTTTTGTTTTTTTACCTAAGCATTGCATCTGCTGTCTTCCAGTCTTTCTGTCTTTTATGGTTTACTGAACTTTTCTCTTGCCTGCATGTAATATCAACAATCTGCTGTTACTATATGATGACTTACTTAGCAATTCTTTTACTTAAACCCTGGATTTGTAGGGAATGGTGTGTTGAGGAGGGAAATTCAGGGTGAATCTGTTTATAGACTGGATGCCTGAGAAGTTTTCCACTTGTTTTGCTATCTTTTGTGGATTCAGAAGTATTTAAATTTTTTTATATATAGTCTTGGTTTGCCAGAAGAAAGCATATTTCTTTACTTTCCTTCATGATTGGGGGAGAGTTTTCAATTCAAGGCTTTAGCAATATTTATCTGTTATTCACTCCTTTCTTGTTTGTAATAAACTCCTACAGCATTTGAAATTAAATCTTTCTTCTCTTAGTAGTGAGACTTCTCAAACACTATCCTCTTTAAGCTATGTTTAAACTTATAGTAAACGCTTCCTATTACCAGTGAAATTATGTCTGCTTAAAAGCACTTTTTCCTTCAATATAAATGTTGCAATCTCTTCCTGCTATTTTTACAAAATGATTCATAAGTAACCATGCAGAAAATAGATGTATCCAGATTGAAAATGTTACATGCCCTCCCACATATAACAATGAAATGTGTGTTTTGCTACTAAGATTGCAAATACTTCATTGATGTCTGCATATAATTAAATGTGTTAGATTTTCTTTCCGGCTAAACTTACTGGCAAATGTTTCCTGAATGCCAACAGCTGTTATTGGGAAAATGCTTCCCAATCAACATGCTACTTCTGCATACATGGCTTTATATAAAGCCTAAGGACACATTGGCTTTTCTTGCCTGAGTAACACTGGAAGTGTTTAATGGATTAAAAGTTCTTTTTTTTGAAAGAGTTGCATATAAAAATGTTGGTTTCCTAGCAGGATAAATTGATTTTAAAATGAGACTTTAAACATGAAAACTTAGTCACATCTTGCATGTGGTTTGTTAGATAGGATGTAAAGCATCTGTTCCAAACAGAGCTTGCACTAATTACCACGAAGTTTCAGCACCTGAATGAACTCAAGAGTGGTTCTTTCACCAATATTGATTGTATTCTGTGTGCTCTCTGCCTTGGGAATTCTATTTCCTTATATCCATTGAGATTCTGGCCTGTCAGAAAAACCTTTGCAGTCCCAGCCCCCCGTCTGTTGGTGTTGCTTATGGAAGCTGCCTCACATGCTGCATGAGGAACTGAGAATGTGCCCCAGGTTTAATGAGTGAGCTTTGGGGGAGGTGTTTCTCCTCCCTCTTGTCAAGGTGTGTTACAAAAAATCAACTCCTCTTCTCTCTCCACCAAGGTTCTCCTTCCCTTCTTCAACAGTGTGCAAAAATGTCAGTTCAGCTCAGCCAGAATTGTTCATCTCAGTCACTTAAGACTGTTGCTGGTATCTCTGTTTTCCAGTGGGACCATTAGAAGCTGGTCATTTTTGTCCATGCTCAGGGGTGGCTGCTGGAAGGCACTTGGGTGGTAGACATGTGAGTAGCTGGTACATGCCAAAAGCATGTAAAGTAGGGAGAGTATTATCTGTCTCAAGGAAGGAATCAACTAGAGCTAGTGAATAGATAGAAACATTGACCAGTAGCTCATTTCCTTTAAGTGGTAGCTTCACACTTTCTTTCAATTCTGCCTAAGTCTTTGAATCTTTGAAATACTTTGTTTCATCCTAAAGACTTTTCATTTTAGTTCAAATTGCTTTAAGGGTAAGTAAAGGCAGGGAAAATGATTGGACCAATTTAACCTGCTTTTTCTGCTTTCCTTTTTCAGGATTGCACAGTATATGAAACAGAGAACAAAATTCTTCATGTGGTAAGTACCATTTGGATTTCTCATAACCAAGTTTATAAAGACCACATAGAATTCTAGAGCTGTGTGTTTTGTGCTTTTTGTATGCAGTGGCAGTTTGATAACTAACTAGACTGGGTATGACTGAATGAGTTTATAGAATTACTTGTGAGCAGGTCAGGAGCTTTGAAAGGGTTTGTGTTTGTCTGGCTCAGGCCCAGCTGTTATTTGTAAACCATGATTAGAAGAGTGATGTTCTTAAAAGGCAGTTTTTTGAGAGAGAGATGGTTGCTAGGCTTCTATGAAATAATTTATGTTTGTGTTAGTAATATAGCTTAATTTATACAGCTCTATTCCCCATAGGAGCCAGGAGATAGCCTAATTGTAGGAAAATTAATGTAATGTTTCCTTTTGAATTCTCAGCATAAATACAATTGTCTCTTCTGAGAATCTTTAGTGCTATTTATGGTAAATGAAGCGGATAAAAGTTATCAGGGCATCAGAAAACATGATGGCTTTAAAAGGCTGGTGTATAGAGTGTCAAAAGCTTGAGTAAACCTTGTCTGAGAGCTGCACCCAAATTTTGGGTATTAAATTGTATTTCAAGTTGTGAATGAGCTTTAGTGAGTATTAAGTTAACCCACAGGTTGTTTCTAAAAGTTAGAAGTGAAGATAATCTCTTTAAGGATGAATAATGAATTCGTTTAATTTATTTCACATTCAGGTGGGTTTTGATATCTTACTGTTCTTATTACCAGAGCTTAAGCCAGAATATACTACATTTCTTTAAGTTATCTTCCCAGTAAATGTACTTCTTTTTCCATTATTTATTTTATCCATAGTGTACCTGTATGAAATGCTTGTCAGGCTGAATCCTGTAAGCTTTTGATGCTTTGGTTTCACAGTGATGTGGAATAAAATGTCTCCTTGTATTTTTAAGTTTCACTGACATTTTTTCAGGTGTGAGACATAAAGAATTAGCAAATTTAGGGAGGCTGACATCGTCATCTACACTAGGTCAACCTCTGCAAGCATTTAAGTAATAAAATCTTTCATTACATAATCTTGGCAAAAGCTGAAGTGCTATGAGTTTGAAATTTATACATATAGCCTGGTTTTCAAAGCATGCTTGCTGTCTGCTGTAAGAGCTGAGAGTTCTGAAATCTTTTATATACACTATATACCTTATACAAATTGGCAGAAGGGATTGTAAAGGAAGCTGCCAGAATTTAGGACTGAGAAAACATCACTTTATACAGTCATTAACAGACAGTTTTGGAGAAACTGAGAGGAGTTAATTCAGGATACACGAGTACACAAAATCGAGACAGGTTTCAAAAGTTATTTTACATCATTTGGACTCTTGTAAGTTTATTTCTTTAGTCTGCACTAACTTCGGTGTGGTCGCAGGTGGACACAGGTATAAATGTACCTTCTGTGATCACTGCGCAAGCTTGAAAGGAAACATGAGCACAAACAGAGCCTTGAATGCCTTAGTGAAGCCGTGGGTTAAAAATGACCCTGTAAGGATTAAACACAACTTTATAGATTACATGTAAGTTGGAGCATTTCTGACCATGGTGCATATCAGCTGATCAGTGGGATTTGATGGGGAAAGGCTGACCAAAAGGAATTGGTAAAAGGTAGATCTGTGACTAAGTAATTAAATTATGGCATTTGAGATCATAGGGGCACGTAGAAGATACTCATCATATTTTCAGTTTGAAAGATAGTTTTTTACATGTGCAGGTAAAAAGGTTGATGAAAGAATTGGAATTGAAAGCAATCATAATTCCCTCTAACCCTTTTCCTTGAAAGATAGAAAAAAGTGTCATGGGTTTAGCCCATTAGACAATCTGGAGGGAGCAATCCAATAGTGAAAATGGGTTTCTCTGACACAAAAAGAACAGCAGTACTTGCGGAAAAGGCACAGAAGGAACCTTGAGTTAGAAATACTGGGAGAAATAGGAAAGATTGAGAGGACATGTGCACAGATATTGTAGGAGAGAAAGTAAATTCTCTCTTTTTAAATTCCGAGATCACACCATTCCAAGTCCATTTCCCATCTGAAGTGATGTTCGACCAGTATTCTATCCAGCTACCTTTGAATGATCAGATACAAACATAGAGCTGTGTTTGCTGTGCTGACTTAAACAAGAAGTTCAAAGCTGTGGGCTCATCCCATGTAATTTCATGTACTACTTTCTCTTTGTGACACAAGGAAAGAAGTTTCTCAAAAAAAGTAAAAAAAAAATTACTAACAATCAATTAGCATTTCATGCAATTAGCTGAAGGAAATCCTTATTGCAAGGTATTCTTACTTAAGTTTGAAGCCAAATTTTAAGAGAGCCTTCTTACATAAGTAAAATCGATCTAGAGCTACAGAAATGAAAAAAAACCCCAACTTAAAGGACAGTTATGTACTCTTACTTGTCAGGACACCAAGATATTTACCACCTTAGGAGCAGACTGTTGGATCAGAGTAGTAGATTTTGTGTTCTGGGTTGAACATCTCCATTGTCTGTGGAATGAAAAGGGGGTTGTTTTTTGGGTTTTTTTTGGTTTTTTTTTTTTTTTTTTGACTCATGCTGTGGATCAAGGGCTGGAGCTCTGTAAGCAGAGATCTCCTGTGGGGATGCTGCCCTGTTTCCCTTGGAGTGAGCCTGTGCCAAACTGGAGAAGAAGAGAATGTGTGGGAACAACAGAGATGTGAGACCATCCTTGGCTATTGAATTACACACAAGGAAACCTCCAAAGTTAACTCATCACTGAGTCTTCATGGCTTCCTCTAGGGTGATAGAATACAGGAAAATAAAGATAGTGTAGAAAGTAATCTTATCCCTAAGGAGCTGCAGCTGGGCCAATTAGCAAAGATTAGGAGCAGGCCTGACTTTACCAGGCCACAGCTGTAACCAATGAGAAGAAGGTGCTATAAAAGAGTGAGGTGGCTGGGTGAGAGGGGAACTGGAGTCAGTGGCTGCTTTGTGGAGAAGGAAGAGTCAGTGCTCTGAGGAGTTGCCCATGAGAAACACCAAGAGGGTGTGGGACTTCTGTGACATGGAGACAACAATCCCTGCAATAAGATGGCAACAGCTTCCTGTGAAGCATGGTGAAGTAGGCAAGAATCTCAAATAAGTGACTGACCAGTTTGCTTTAATTAGGGAGACCAAGAAAGAGTTCATGTGCTTGTATTCTAACAGCACTATTTTTTTTTAAAAGCACATGAATGCCCTCTTTCCTTCAGAGATGACAGTGTGTGACATGTGGAGATGGCAGAATTGCCTTGTCCACAGACAGCACATTTCAGTGTCACTTAATGTATTCACATGTTGACTTTTCAGGATTTGCTTTTTAAGAAATGGTATTTTGAAGACACAGAACTCTATAGCTTCAGCTTATATTCAGGGAAGATATATTTTTGTTTGCTCCAAGCAATATGTGTTTCAAATGTTTTTAAAAAGCATTTTGATTATCACTTATGGTATTAGGTTAGCCAGGAAATGAATCTATGTTATTCAAGTAAACATATAAAATGTATCTGAATGAAAAAGGTCTGACTGAATAATTATGAAGTTTTAAGATGCAGTTACCTACTTGAACTCGTTTATTTCTTCTAAATGGACTTTCAAAGTGTGTCTAAGGAAAAAGTCTTTTCTATAATATTTTTGTCGTAGTGTTGAAAAAGTTATTTAAAGACACCTACATTTCTTAAAATTTGGGGTTTTTTTTCTGTGACTTCTTTATCAGAAACACTTGGTTTTTGTGGAATAAGAAGCATGAAACCGCACAGAAATAATGTGTTGGGTTCTGCTCATTAAATTTCTGAAATGTTCACGAATTGGGAGAAATGCTTTGGATTTCTGCCACCTCATTTCTCAGTATGTTTTTTCCAGGGTAGCTTCCTCTAAGTAAGCAATGTAATAAATAGTTAAATAATACTAATCATAATTTCTTGATATAAACAGAAATGAAATAGCACTAGAAAATAGTACTAACAGAAGTAGATGGCATATATACTAAATATATAATAATATATAGTAATAAATATTATTACTAAATAAATACTAAACCTGCTTCTTAAAGAAAGCAGGTTTAGTATTACATAGGGCCTAAATAGGGAAGGATAAGCCATAGGAGTGGTGCTGGCTTCAAAATTGAAAATTACTATGCTCTTGCTAGTTCATATTTAGTAACTTTATATTGATTTAACTTGAGATGATAAAGTATTTAGAAAATTGCTCAACTTAAAAGGCTATCAGTTTATATCTGCTTATTTGGGGAATTATATGTTAATCCTTGCAAAATTCTGACTGGAGTTTTAAAATACTTGAAAAATAATTCATTGATTCTATCCAGCTGTTTCAGGCTGGGATGGAAATACCCAGTTCAGATTAATCCACATGAAGCAGTAGAGTATTAAAAGAAGAGCAAAGCTAGAAGAACTAATTATAGAAAGTAGAAGCCAGGCTTCAGTCAGATTAACAATAAGTTTTAACTGAAAATTTTTAATAATTTTTCTTTTAACTTTTTTAGATTAATTGCATAAGAAAAAAAGACACTTTTATTAAGGAGTTTCCCTGTTTAAAAATTAGGCTGCATGTCCTGCAAACAGAAAATGCAATTTTTTTGAGTTGAAAAACTGTAGAAAGCGATCTGCAAAGGGAAACTAATACTCAGAAGTTTTTTCAAAAGCAAATGAGCTATGCAAATTTGAAGAGTTAAAAAAGAGAAACAAGCAATGGATCAGAATGTTCTCTTTTTCCAAGAGGCTTATTGAAACCACAGTGATGATAATTTGCTCCTGCCCACTATATTTGAATATTTGTTATAGAAGTATAATGGACTAAAAATACATTGTCAAAGGTATCATTTTATAGTCTTAAAAAAAAAGAAAATGTAACCACCTTCTGCCTTTCAAGAGTCTATACCTTGTAAATTGAACTGAACAAGCTTCAGTTTAATAGAAACTTCTCTTTTTACAGCCAAAAGCAGATGTGGTTTACTATTTCAACTTTATGTATGCATCAGTGCATGTTCAGGCCCACTTGGTTTTAAGACTGCTGGAGTTACTGATGTGTTCTGTACAATATAGCAATTGTTTTGGACTAAAATTAATTGGTTAATAATGATTTGGTTTGGCTTGAGTTAATTAGTTAGACTTCATTCATCTTTGACAGCTGCTACTAACTAAACTAACAGACTAAGCTTAACATTATCCAGACCTTTTTTTTCTTACTGTTAGTCTTGAAAGTCCATATGTCTTCTGGGTATCCTGTTCCTCACTCTGATGCCATAGGTGGGGTGCTGATGAGGGAGGCTGGTGCTTTTCTTCTCAGTCCTGGGAGCATGTTTAAGCCAGGACATTTCAGTATTGCAAATACTTGGCAAGATAGGATTTGAACTTGGCCACTAGCCTGGGTAAAAGGAAGGACAGGGACAAACCTAAGTCTGTTTGCTTGACCAGAAATGCTTGGTGACCCGAGAGCTGCCTGAGCTGAGCAGACAATGGATGGACAGGCTGAGGAGAGGCCACTGAGGCTGTGTCCATAGGTTCTTCATCTGATGCAGAACACAGATGTTTTCCCTGCACAAACTGGAGTAGCCACAGAGAATCAAAGCAGATGCAAATCTAATTCAGTCACCTTTAGCTCCCCATCCCCCTGGCTGAAAGAAGGAGCAATTGTGGAAAAGCTGTTAGAAATTGGTACCTTACAGTCCAAAAATACAGGTAGAAACTAAGTATTATCTGTCATTCTTCATGCTCTGAGGCATAAAGAAGTTGCCTACTGAGGGAAAAATAATGTTTCCCTTTGAATTTCTACCAAACAACGAGGTGCTGTGTAGTGATATTTTTTGTTCTCCTTTGAGTCATTTAGCTTTGCACATAAAGACTGTGGTGTAGCTTCAATCTGCAATTATAGGTGTGTCACTTGAATAGAGAGGAGAATTTATTACTGAAATGCTCTGATGAGTTACTGCAAAAGAGAACTGAAATTGTTGCTTTAAGGCTCATAGTGAGAACAGGGACCATATGACAACAGGAGAAAATGTAATTATCTGTTGGTTTCTCTCAGTTAATCTTTTGTAACTTGCTTTTTTTTTTGGTCTGGACAAATCCTTTCACTGTGTGCAGATACCTTGCACACTGGGAGCTGAGTGCAGCTTGAAAAAGGCTGGGGATTTTTAATGCCTGCTGATTTTTGTGGGAGCAATTGGATCCTCATCTTCCTGTGTGTCTTACTGTAACTAATACTGCATTGCAGCAGGCAATCAACACTTACAAAGGATAAAGGATCCTGATCTTGTTAACAGTGTTTTCATAATCAGAGGTGTAGTTTTACAAAGCCTCCAAAGGTATGACAATTTGAGAGGAAAGGTGACTGCCATCTGATTTTAGTGGAACTAAAATACATGTCTGTAGTACAGATTGTCCTGAATAATTCTGCTGAGAAATAATGTGTT
The DNA here is from genome assembly GCF_028769735.1 of Zonotrichia leucophrys gambelii. Taxonomy (NCBI): domain Eukaryota; kingdom Metazoa; phylum Chordata; class Aves; order Passeriformes; family Passerellidae; genus Zonotrichia; species Zonotrichia leucophrys. The sequence goes on along the minus strand of NC_088169.1, from coordinate 15,410,438 downwards.
CAAAAATTGTTAGGAACAAAATGAGTGGAAGAAGTGCAATGCTTGAGTGCTTTGCCATGTGGCAACATCTTTGCCTTGGGAGGACCTGATCCACTGAATGGGTCCAAGGTCTTTTTCCATACGGATGCCTAATGGGGAGGAAGCACCTTCATGGCAAACAGACTGTTTTGTTTGTACGCTGATTGATTAGCATGCTATCAACACAAACTGTGAATGAGAGATTCCTGAGAGTAAAGGCAAGGAGAAAAATGCATAATTTTGCCTGTGTCAGCCTTTGGACATGTTTCCAGTGAGGGCCTATGTACCCTGCCTTTGCAGTGGGCAGAGAATATCTTCAGTGTGTGTGTTGCTTGCTGTCCTGGCTCTCTCTGGACAAGTTCAGTTAATGAAAATTTATCTTTATAGAATCACAAAATGACTAGGTTGGAAGAGACCTTAAAGATCATCAAGTCCAATCTATGCCTTAACACCTCAACCAAACCATGGCACTGAGTGCCATATCCGGTCTTTCTTTTTTTTAACACTTCCAGGGATGGTGACTCCACCACCTCCCCAGGCAGGCCATTCCAGTACTTTATCACCCTTTCTGTAAAAAACCGTTTCCTAATACCCAAACTGTATTTCACTCAGAGCAGCTTGAGACTGAAACATACACCAAAGATACCTGATCCTGCTTATAGTTCAGCTCTTTAACCAAGGAATATTTAATGAAACTATTTAAATGTATAGTAGTTTATAGGGATAATGTGCTGCATTATCCCCATAATTAATTAATGTTGGACTGCAGTGGGAATATATAAGGAAGCTGTGAGACCCAAAAAGCAATAGTCTTTTAGAAATACATTGAAGCATATGGCAGATTTTTTTATCCTAGCAGCTTGGTGATTTTGGCACCTAATATTCCCAGAACTCCTCTTGAGGAATATTCACACCATCTTTTTTTATGATTGCAACCAATTAACTGTACTGGAATGCTGATCCCCATAGGCATTGCTGTGTAGACTGCCTGAACCCCTCTCATGAGGGGGCAGAGGTGCAGCTGCTCCACAGGACTATTTAATGCATCTCAGCTTAGGCTTCTGCTCCATGCCACATCCTGGACTTGCCCAGCTCCTCTCCTTTCCCCATCATCTGTCAAGGCAGCTGGGAGTGTGCTCTTTAATGAGGAGCCACATCTGTGAAATGCCACACCTTGTCTTAGGTGGTAGGAACACTCCTTTTCTGTGTATTTTGTCATCTCTCTGCAATGCAACAGTTGAAAATTGGAGAAAAAAATTAATTCACTATAAATAGAAGCTTTTCTGAAATTGCTAATAACTCCATACATTTAATGGGTTTAGAGGAGATTATTAGGAAGAATAGGTGGATGAATACGAGTCTAAACAGATATGAAAAAGAAAAACTCCATTTTCATCTGCAGAGAATATTTTATGATGTGAGTCTCTTCACTTTGCAGAAATAGCTGAGTGCTCTGTAATTTTTTAAGCAATTTTTCAATAATTGTCAGTGCAGTTCCAGGATGGAAGTAGAAATAACATGCCAACACTGTATTTAAAAACACAAATTAACACAAATCTAAGCTTTCATTTTTATTATGTAATTTATTATAATTTTACCTTTTTAAAATGTCTGCTCAAAGCAATTTTCATGTGTCCGAAAGCCATTAAAGAAGCCCAAATTTCAATAAAGTTCTCTTTTTCACTTTTTTGTAGTTCTGGTGAAGCACAAACCATTCTTAACCTCATTTTATATATTTCTTGATGTCTACTGTTCAGTAATGATTCTCCATCATGAAAAAGTAGAAGGGTGGTGTATGTGACTGTGGTTGAAAGTAGTATTTTTTCTGGAAGAAGGTCATGTTGGTATTATAAATTTTGTTACATTTTCCATTTGATTCTGATATGCTTATTCACCCTGAAACATTATTGCTCAATAAAATAAGCAATTTTTACATAAGCCTAAACTTTCATCTGTTTTTAAATACTTTAAGGAGGAGAAGAATGTACTGATCTGTAACAGGATTAAGATGTCACTGTCATCGGTTAAAGTTTTTTGGGTGTTTTTTGTTTGATTTTTTGTGGGGTTTTGTTTGGTTTTTTCTTTGTTTTTTTTTTTTCTTTTGTTTCTTTGGTTTTTTGATGGTTTGTTTGTTTGATTTTAATCACTTTTAAAAAATTTTCCTTTTTACAAAAGGTATTTGTAGTTTACAATTTGAAATTATAATGGTGATTTGGCAGGAGGTTATATCTGGTTTTACATCACATTTCCATAGCATTGTTGCAGATGTTTTTACTGTAAGAACTGTACTTTGGGATCTTGGAAGATTGATTGGAACAACTGTTGCGTGCAGTTGTGTTTCAGTCATTTGAGAAGACTGGTTAGCTTTCATCTTTGGAATTTCAGAGGAGTTAAGCTGCTTCTTAATTGCTTTTGGAGATGCCCACAGTTTTGGGACCAGAAGAATCTCCTAATCCCTGAATTTGCTGACAAAAGATGGATTGGAAATCTGAATAGGGAAATCATTTAAAGTTGCTGAAATGGGGCTTCCTAGAAAACATTGAAACTCTCAAAAATCACTTTCTTACAGAGAATGATAGGAAAGCCTCACAGCTTTCCTGCCTCTTAGAAGAGGTTGTTCAGGGAGTGAGAAATCAGGAGATAAAACAGTACCAAGTTCACAGTTTCAGCCTTTTTAGATTTTTTTTTTCTGTCTTGCTGCAGAGACTGCCAACTATAACTGGTTTAAGAGTTATCCCATTGTGAAGTGGTGCTTTATTGTAATCTTCATGTCTGCAACAGTAAATCATGTGTGGCAGCTGTAGAACATGGGAATGCAGTCCAAGGACAATTAGCATGTTTTATTAGTATAGAACTGCAGAGTTAATGGGAGTTACCTGTCGTCATCAAGAGCCTGATTTTCATCTGTGCTGAACAGCTGCGCATTCAGTGGAAATTAATGGGCTTTGAGACACTTACTGGGTTTGCACAAGATGTGGGTGGGGTGAGAGCTGGGGCTCACCACACATTCCCTGTGAGCCTGAGCAGGGCTTCTATCCCTGAGAGTGCATGGGAGCCCCTCTTTGTCTCTGCTCAGATACAAAAGCATTGGCATCCTGTTCTTCCCTGGTCTGGTGCTGTTAGTTCAGGGTCATCACAGATTATGTATTTCATATTGTATTGCTGTGTGAGGCCTTTCCCCCTCTGCCTTGTATGCACTTGAGAAACATGGCGATTTCAACTGTATATTGACATTCAAATAGTTAGCAGTGGTCTGCTTATTGTGACTTTTTATTTTCTTTTTTCTTTCCTAGTGTAAAACTCTCTCTGGAGTCTGTGATCACATTATCTCACTCTCTTCTGATCCACTGGTTTCCCAGTCTGCCCATCTCGAGGTGATCCAGCTTACAAACATCAAGCCAAGTGAAGGGCTGGTAAGAAGTACGCAGTTAATCAAACCCATCATCCAGGATGAGAAAGTGATGGTTTTAAAATAAGTTGTATATATGAAAATAAATAGGACATTTTAGCCTTTTCTATTTTAAAGTTTGAAAACAGTTTGATTCCTTTTGCTCGTTTGGTTTCTCATGCAGCTGGGCTAACAGGAAGGGATTTTGTAAAGCTGACTGAAGTATGCAGAGTTTAGTGAACAGGGAGAAATGAGTAAGAAATTCTTGCCATTTATACCAGCTTCTGAAAAATGGTTCAGATTGTTCTAGGATCTTGAAGTCAGAAGGGACTTAAATTACTGAGATCAACTCAACCAAGAAGTTTGCGTGGGCTTATGCACAAAACCTGTCAGATTCTGGAAAATGCTTCATAGTATCTCGGGGATACAAAGCTATTTTATAAGTTATTCCAGGGCTTCATAGCACTGCTGATAAGTAACTCATTGAATTTTACTGCAAGAATTCTGCATTCTTAATCAGGTGCTTGTGAAGGCTCTTAATGCAGCCATCCTGTGTTTTTTGTTCAAGAGCTGGCCATTGATCTCTTGTTTACTCAAGTATCCAACACCTGCTGCATGGAAAAAACCAACACTGGTAACAATTCCAGATGTATGACTTTACATCTTTAATAATATCTGTTCCCATAATGTTTGGAGGTAGAAAAAGTGTTCAGAATACAGTTAATTTTTTTTTTGTCTAGAGAAATAGCTTTTGCAATTTCTGCCCAAGCTTATTCTCGTTCTATATTCTTGAAAAGTCTTGAAGGAAGACTGTCATACTCTTTACAGCAGGTTTTTGAAGTTGTCTGGTTGTTGCAGTTTTGGAGAACATTTTGGTTTTTGGGTGGTTGGTTGTTGCTGGGTTTTGGGTTGATTTGTTTTTCTTGGCAAAGTTGGTATGCCAAGTTATTTTGAGCAATTGTACACTAAATTAATTTTCCATTCTTTTGGAAAATTGCAATTGAAATATGAGAAAAACCTCAAAAGCTTGGATGAGTAAATATGGCCCCATCCTTTTAGTCTGCAGTTTGTTTTCCCTTCCTCTTCTGGCTTTCTTTTTTATCTCTGAATCCATTTTAAACTTGTCCTTCAGGATTTCAGCTTCTCATGGATTCTCTGTTCCCTCTCTTTCCCTTCCTTTCCCCTGTAGTCAACCTTTTGAACCACTGCAGTCAGCCTTTTGAAACACTTTCTTCTATTGTAATGAGAAAATCTTCCTCTTTCTCTTGGTCACCCTTTTTTGAGTGCTGTCCATTTTTATCTGAACTTGAATTTTTTTTCCTTTGTCTTGTGGCTGGTTTTTTTTTTTCCCTTCATTTAAGTCTTTGTGTAGGTTGGTATGAACTCCCAGGGACCAAGAAATGTTGAATGGTATTTTTGTAACTAAGAGTGTGTTTCAGGGGTCTGTTCCTGCTGGGTAGCTGATGAGAGAATCTCTTTCCCTCTCTGTGCCTCTGTTTTACACCCTCTGTCTGTCTTGTCTGTTTAAACTGGAAGCTCTTCAAGGCAGGGTTTTTTTCTTTTTATGTATTTGTCAACCAATTTAGCAGAGTCTTGATGTCATTGTCTAAAAAAATAATTATATGTTATTTTTTAAAAAAGGAAAATAGCAACCATGCAGTATACAAGCTTTAGAAGGATACAATGCCATTTTGACAGTCATGTTTTTTTCCCCTCATCCTTGCCTGTGTGCCACTATTGTGTTGCCTGGGCCTTGTGCCTCTCCTGTAGATTGTGAGCTCTCCAGAGCAGGCACCAAGGATGTGGATTCGCGCCGGGAGAGTGAAAATCGTCCCCTTCCCTTCGGAGCCGCGCCAGTCTGGCCAACAGACCACCTGTGGCATGTGCTTCCTGGTGATTTATGTGCTCTTGGGCTTCTGTTTGCTTTGTAAACCAATGCCTGCCCCACTGAGTGCTGAGGGTGTCAGTTTAAGAACTGGTGGTGGAGTTTGGAGTTGTGAATATTCTTTGCACAACAGAAATGCTGGGATGAATGTGAAGCTCAATCATTTCTGGACCTTCTTCCAGGAGTTGTGCAATGATGGATCTGGAAAAATGGTTTATTGTCAATTTTCCTGTTTCCAGATTTTTGACCCACATTACAGTTCTGTGCTGGCTTTACCAATCACCAAATAAAATGTTGTATAAAAACAGAAGGACTTCAGGCAGAAGAAAAAAGGCAAGGATGACTGCTAACTGGGAAGATTTTTTTTGTCACCTATCATAAACAGAACATCTACCATCTCAAATTCAATAGCTAAGAAGCTAAAGTAAATCTGGGAGAGAAAAAGCAAAGGACATGAGAAGGAAGTTAAAAGCATTGGAAACAATGCTGTTGGTGTTGAAACAATTGGAAAACAATGCTGTTTCCCTAAACTCATGGTAAATATATGATGGAGTTAAGAAAATGCTTGAAGCTTTTACAATTAAAGAAGATTGGCATGATCAGGATATTTTAATCAGCACAAATAGTTCCTTCACTGTGTTTGGTCTTTTCGTGTGAAAACGTAAGTATTTGTCAGAGGTAAATATAAATTTTCAGACTAATACCTGAATGAAAAAGGATCAAGTAAATGTGTTACCATGTCTCATAGATACTAAAACTAGCTAACATCTCTGACTAAATAACCTTTTAAGCAACTAATCCTGGCAAGCAGAAAAAGCTGTTAGGTTGTGATGTAGAGAACCTTTTGTGTACTGGTTAAAGCAATGTTGTGGGTGGGGTTTGGTATTGGTTTTGTTGTTTGGGTTGTGGGTTTTTTTTGGTTTTTTTTTTTTTTTGTTTGTTTGTTTTTTTTTTTCATTTTTTTCCCCCCTCTATCCTTATGTCTTGTGATTGACTGCATTCATGTTCTTCAGTGAGTGCTGCTGGGGGAAGAGATATAGCCTGCAGTGGCTGTGCAGTAAGGGTGAAGAGTTCATGATAGGAACTTAATTAAAAAGCCTTAAAATGGATTAATGTGGTCAACTTTGCAATCACCAACATGCTCCCATGTGTAATCCTTTCTTTTTTTCTATTTTTTCTTTTACGGATTTGCAAGTTGTTTTATCTGTATCAGTAAGAGAATTTAATTTTGTATGTTTTTACATTGTTCATATACAAAGAAACCAAACTGACTAGGTTAGGTAGTATGTTTTACCATGAAACAGACTTAAGAACGTCACTGCTTGACTGAAAACAGTGAATCTATTTAGACAAAAAGCAGAAAACCAGGTTTTTCTTGGGCAGTTTTTCTGCAACAGTCGCTTCATACTATATTTTTAATATAAAAAAGAATATCAGATCTGTAGCAAAGGTTAATCTTGACTTTCAGTTGTTTCCTGTTCATATAATCATTTTAATCCCAGGTAAGTGTGATGTGATCTCAGGGGTTCAGAAATGCAAAGGTAAATTCATCAGAATATGGGGTTCCTTTTTGCCTGCTGAAGCAAACACAAAAGAAAGCTGTAATGTAAAAAATTGCTCATAAAATACAAGTCATTGACACAGCAGGGTGTGGCAACTGATTTAAGTGTACTGCCTACTCTCTTTCCAGGATTCCAGTGCACTACTGTTTCTGCTATTTCTCCTGAATTTTTTAGTTTGAAATACTGGAAGAGCTGGGAAAGAGTTAGGAACAGTTGTTTGGGGTTAAAGAGGCACGTGCAACTTTGGAGGGCTCCATGAAAGTCGAGTCAAAGTAAAAAATTCAGTTACATGTGTGATAAAATGAAATTAGTATCTTCTTTCTTTTCCATCCAGCATTGCATAAATATTGATAAATATGTTATAAATATATCACATTCTGAAAAAATATAAACAAAAGCCAAGAAAGGGGGGAAAAAAGAAAAAAAAAGGCACAAAAGGTCTCTTTTCTAAACCTTCATCACCAAGATAAAGTGTAATGATTGGTTTGAAATTAGAGCTCTACCCAGAACTGATCAGGACAATCTCTCATGTAATTAGGCATGAGTTACTAATTTTTTAATCTAGGCATACATTTATTCCTGATTACTAGATTTTAATAGCAATATCTTTGCTTTTATCTGGTGTAACTGATTCTTGTAAATTCTTAAGGACTTATCTTTGAGTATCTAAGACTGTATCTACCAATTTATTTCAGTGCAAATGGACAGAGCACACACTGATCTCCCATGTATTCTTGATTGCTAAAAGTATTATTGATATTGTGCAGCTGCAAGGAGGCAGAGAAAAGAAAACCTGCAGATGTCTGTGGTATTCTTATTTCCATTCCAGATCAAACAATTGTAAGCCAGAAATGTTCTTTTCTCTTCTCTGTACCATTTCCCATATATTGTTCACTTAAAACAAGGAGTGAAGAAACATGGGTGAAAAGGGCTTATTTTTGTGTTGCAAAATGTTACCTCTCCTCATGTAAAAGCTGCCTTATATCAAGAATTATGTTGGCTCTTGTAAAATTAATGTGACATGGTACAAATATAACATTTATTAATTTTGCTTTTGTAGAATAAATACAATGTAGGGTGGATATTTTTCAGCTTCCTTCTTCCCTCTATTTTTTAATGTGTGCAAAATCTTGATCCTAGCCTTTAAAGAACATTTTGCCAAAGTTCTTTCTCCTCTTTTGCATTTTCAAAGTCTTTTAAATTTACTAAAAAGACTAGATTGGATGTGAATTGTCCTCTGGAATGGTAGGACACTTGGATGAATTTACTATCTTTTGGAACAATGCTTTGCACAAAACTAAAGACTGTGTAACCGTAAAGTGTGAGACTTTTCCCTTGGCTTTCACCCTGATGTTTAAGGTTGAAAGCAGTAACTCACTGTGCATAAAAATAAAGATGTGGCTTTCTTTAGAAATTGCTCTGTTTGGGAACCTGACTCCAAGTTCCTGTCACCTTGGTCACTGTGGTTTTAGCTCTTGCCATGTTGCAGGGTGTGTGGCCCAGTGACTTAGATGGGGATCCTGAGAGGGATTGAGGTCCCCATTAGTGGTGGTTTGAGGGTAGGTGTGTGTACCAAGGAACAGATACCAACATATTTCACCCTCTTGTGTGGCTCATTATGCTTCCTGTAAGATATCTGTGTGAGTGTTAAGATGTGTGTATATTATTAGTGTTTCCCTACCTCACAGGGGTGTTGTGAGGATAAATGTATGAAAAAACCATTCTACATTTGAGTTAAGCAAAAGCTGTGTGATGGAGCCAATCAATGGACAAATTGCTGAAGGTTCATAGAGGTGCTGGAAGTTGAAGGATGATGTCAGGGGGTTTCTGACCATGTATTAATTAGTAGGTTCTGGATTATTTTACCTTCTAGCTGTGGCAGCTGAACACAATAACTGGGTTTGATGTGATTAACACATGTAATTGTGCAGAACAAAATAGGAGTTCACTTTTGAGCTCCTATCCAGAGAAACTCAGGAGGCCCCTGGCTTGTTTTACTGGGGATATTATTTACTTTGTTAATTTAGGTGTACTTGCTCATATCTGCTACCAAAATGTGTGCCAGTTCTGGTCCCAATGTAGGTTAGTCCAACTCGATTTGTCTTCTTTGCCTCTTTACCATCCTTGCTCACCAGGGAGAGCACTGGGCTCCTCAGCTAGGGACAGACTTCTCTGTGGCACTCGGATGGAAAAGCGAAAGAGTATGTTACGGAGAGGATGTTTACTCAGGCACTCAATGTTTACCTGCTTTCTGTAAAGTGGCTGTGGGAAAGGAAATTTCTCAGAAATTATTGAATGCTCAGAATGTGCCAATTATCTCTCCTTTTTCCTTCTCTCAGTGTCATAGTTGATGTTGTTAAAATGTTTGAATTGAGGCTTGGTGGAAAGGCATATTTGAGATGCTGTCTTGGACTATCCATGCGGGAACTTCTGTCTGTTCACAGGCTATCCCTCCTTTTTCATATTTTTTGGAAAGAAGTGAGGTAGCTAATAAAGCTGATGTTGAATTTTCCATCATTGAGTTTTATAACTGAAGTGTTCATTGGGATGAGTGAGGCTATTGAGAAGATCTTACAGCCACTTTACAGGCACAATTCCAAGCACTGGCTTGAAAGTTGTGTTTGCAGTGTTGCCTACTGAAGACTCCAGATGTTTTGCAACTCAATGTAGTTTTCAAAACAAAACAGATATATTGATCATACTAAGGCAATTTGTAGTTCTGGGGATTTTGGGAAGCCATTGTTCTATTTGTAGTTGAAGAAGTGTGTTTAAAAATACTGGGAACTATTTATGGACATAGCTGTGATAAGCATTTTAGTTTTCTATTGCTAATTAGGGCCAAAATTATTTGGGCTGTTCTTGAAGTGTATAAAAAACCACTTTCTTGTGCAGAGACAAATTCCTCATGGCATGCAATAAAGTCCACATGTCTTAAAGAAAACAAAAAGAAAAGAGCGATTCTTTAAGAGATATGCAAGTTTTGTTTGGATGGTGATGGTTTGTGAAACACTTTAAAAATTCTTTCCCATAATGTCTTTTTCTTAGGGTATGTACATTAAGTCAACATATGATGGTCTTCATGTAATTACTGGAACAACAGAAAATGTAAGTATTGTTAATACTGTATGTTCAGACCTGGAAGCCTTTCTGACCTTTCCTGTGGTTAATGCTTTCCCTTTCCCGTAAACTACATTTTGCTTGCAAACTTGTGCTGGTTGGCTGTTAAGAACCAATGGCATGTTGGACAGCAGAGATGCTTGTGCTTGTTTACCTCAGAATTGAAAGAGTTGTTCCCAGTTAAGGACCAAGAGAACCAGTCTTGATGTGTTCTTGCAAGACACCTAAAATGCTCTAGTTGATCCAGACAGGAAGCTGCTGTCTTGGAGTTACTTTGCTCTGTGAATAAAAGATAAATGTCTATATTATATGTAGACTGTTATGCTGAAGTTTGCTGCAGTATTAGACAAACAGCTTTTATATTTTCCATCTATCAAGCTTCATTTTAAAAGAAATGAGTGCATGGAAATGGACATCCCTTCACATTGACAAATAACCATGTATTTCTGCATGAACTTCTGAGTAATGCCTATGGAAAGGAACACTTATTACCATGTACTAATTCTCACTGAAGGCATTAAAGAGCAAGTAAAACATGACAGAATACTTTTCAAAAGCCTTTGAAATACAACCTCCTTCCCTTGTACACTATATTTAGGGAACTGGCTGTCTGTTAGGAGTTGAGAAAAATTATAATTTTGGAGGAAAATAGTTCTATCCCTGGTCTTCAATTAATGTGGAACAATCACTAAACAACACTGAACTGTTCCATAGTGGTTTAGTAAATTCCTTTGAAAGATTTTGATGGCATTTTCTTAAAATGAAGCTGTCAGAAATGTTTGTTTTATCATGCTACTGTGTCATCCTGTGGGATGTGCAAACTACCTACATGATATTTACAGCTGCTGCATCTGATCTGCAGTGAGGTTCTGTTAACATCTCAATAAAATAGGAATAATATTTTCATCCTTTCATAGGAGCTGCAATCTGATAGCCTTTTTCCTTTCTGTTTTCTGCTGTGGGCAGAATATCCATGGGTCATAACCAATAGATAATGCTTGTAGAATTTGTGTGAATGAGATCTGTATTGGAATTTTAAAAAAAGCAAGGAATTTCAAAGAAAATAAAAATTCTAGTGTCAGGCCTACAGCTGTAGACATGATTAGTGAAATTAGCAAAACTAAACAAACCAAACAGAACTACAGTTGAACTTAATCTAGAAAATATATGAAATAAAGAAAAATTTTTTACAGTTGAATCTCTCAAATTAAAGAGGGAGCAATTTCTTTCCATAACTTGCTAATGGATTTAATTTCCCAGGGGCAAAGATAAAAATAAAATCCTAATGCATTCCCTCAAAACCCTTATCTTTTGTGATTCATGAATATAATTTAAAGCTATGTCAGGAAGCTTCAGTCATGATGACTCTTCTGCTGTTGTTACTGACTCTTTCACTCACTGTGACACCCTGGAGGTGCTCACAGACCAAGAAACTGCACTCTGTTATCAAGGGAAAAAACTGCTCTGTGTTAAAGCAGTTGTGAAAATGAGTAGTGCTTGAGAGAAAAAAGCAGGAGACATCCTTCTAAGAACACAGTTTCTAGCTGCTTTCTTTAACACACACGTGCACACACACACACAAAAGCACACAGAGTTTTGATTTTGGTAGATGGGAGGAGAAAGATCTAAGCAGCATGTCCAGAATAAGATCACAATGGTGCACATGTGATCTGACCTGCTGGTCTCAACACATTTACTCTTTGCAGTACAGTTTGAATCCGAATTCTCTTGCATTTCAACAAAAAATTGTGTCCTTTTAATTTCCAAGTCTTCTCTTCCAAGTGAGGCAGTGACACAATTGTCTGAATGATCATGGAGAGGAACGTGTCTGTATGAAACACAACATCATGGTAGTGCTCTCCACATTAATGTAAGAGTAGTTTTGTAATGACAGTTCTGCTTTTTCTGTCTGGCCTTTGAGGTGCTTGATGTACAGCTGCAAAGCGCATTAGAGTTTGGATCTTACTGTTTGGCATTAAAACTCATCTTCTCCAGCATATCAGCCCTGCAGATCAAAGCAACTGAGCTCTGAAGCTTGGACTGAGAGAGAGCAGTGTTCCTTACAGGTCACTGCGCTGTAAGGGCTTCTCTCTGGTGGCTCTGTAGCCTTAGAGCAAGCTCATCTTTCCTGTCTTCTGTCTTTTGTTTGGAAATAACAGTCTAAAGGGTGTTTTGGTCTAATGAAAGATTTTAGGTTCCTTGTTGAGTAGCCCATCTAGACCATATTGGAGAGATTCTTTCAATTCACAAACTGAATGTGTCCTTCAAATAAGACCATTTTGTCCTTTGGTTTTCCAATAAAAAAGAGCATTTTGGTAAAGTAATAGCATGCAGTGCATCTCCAGCAGGAATGTGACTTTGGAGGGAGAGCTCCTAGTGTCAGTACTTACTGTGGTCGGGTTTGCTTTGCACTGTGCCCTTAGATCACAGGGAAGAGAGATTTTCAGAAGAAATACTACCAAAATTTCCACTGTGGGCATGCAGCAGTTGTGCTCCAGGGCCTCTAAACTGGACTTTCAGACAGTGTGGGTCTACCAGGGAAATAGGAAAAAAGGCATTTGGCCTAAAGGGCAAAACTAAATCTATTCTAAAGCATAAATCCAAGCACATTCTGGATAGCTTTTAGTTACCGATGTGTGAGCCTCAGTGGCAGGTGCTTCCATCTCTTCAACTCCCTGTTGAACCGATTTACCAGCTAATGAGGATGCAGTTGTGGTGTGGCACACTTTGTTCCTCCTAGTAGGACTTCATGAGTGGATTCTGTGCTTAATGATCAGCATATACATCTAAAAAGGAAAGACCTTATTGATTCTCCTCTGTTTTCCTTAAATAGCCATGATAAAAGATACTGTTTTACCAGCAATGTCTCTTTTACTGGAGAGGTAAAAGCAATAAGGAACAGGTGTTACAACCCCTTCATAAGATCACAGCCTTGACATTTTTAAGTTTTTGGGGGTTTTTTTTACCTCACTTTGTATTTGAGGCATAATTGCAATGAGGCATTTTTTAACATAGACTTTTCCAGTTTGAAGATTCTCAGACCATGTTTTAATGTCTTGGCAAACTTGACCTGTTTTTTCAAGATTTAAGCTGCAAATGCTGAAGACACTGTAAAGCAAAGGATGTATCATAATAAAGTCCTGAAGAGGTCAAGAGTAATGACCCAGAATTCACTTGCTTTTGCATTTTAAAAGTCTTAGATGTAACTACATCTGAGCTAAAATAGCTATATTGCATAGGAGGTTTATAAAGATTTTAGAGGTATGAATGAGTGTGAGTAGTAAAATGGCAGACAGAAGACAGATTATTAGGACATAATCACCACTGTTAAAATTTTTCCCCAGGTTACTCAGCCAATACCTTTATTGCTTAAATAGTGCCAAAATATCAAGGCTGGTGTTCTTTATATAAAGTAAAATGATATTACCAGCCCAGTTTGATTTAGGATGTTCTGTGCAATGTCTGCTAGGAATGAGTCATGAGTGACCCTTCTTTCAGGCTTTCGTGTCTCTTGGATATCTTTCATTTGTACACTGTCCTTAGCATAGGCTGTGAATTGTGTGCAATTGAACTAGAAAGTCATGGTTTAGCTGTGGGATGTATGTTTTGAATGGGGATGCACTACATAGGTTATTACAAAAAGTCCACATTTCAGATGTGGAGCATTTTATTTAGATGACCTCTTATCTCACCTGAAAATTAAATTAATTTCACTCCTGAAAATAAAATTTATAGCAGTTTTTTTTTTTTTTTAAATCTGCTCCTGAGCAACATGTTTCCTTTGGGTTCTTTTTTCAAACTGTCAGTCTCACCTTCTACTGTGGAGTCAATTAAGTGCCTTCTGGCAGCCACAGTATTGTGAGAAAAATTAAAGTGTGGCTCTGAAAAACTGAAGGAATTTATTTTCCTTTGAACTTAGAACTATTCCCCTCAGAAAACAATTGGTCTACTGTAAAGAGAGAAGGGAATGTTTGCGGGGCTTTCATTTTAATGAAAGAGGCAGTTTTTGTTGTGGTTTTCATTTTTATTTGATTTTTTGTTGCTGTTCTCGCTGAGAATTTTTTTGAGGCAAAAGCAAAGTACAAAACAACTCTGCTTTTTTGAAAGTGTGATCACTGTAGGATTCTGATGATGGTTACATTTCTTTCACCCTGATAGTTTTTCAAAACCACAGTTACCATTAACTTACTTGCTCTTCCTAGATTGTGCCTAACCCAATCTTCTCTTCTTGTGCACTCTTTCCAGAACAGTAATTTACTACAGCTCCCTGCAACATATTGAAATGTTGTAGAATAAAAAGACAATTTTATGAAATTTGTTTATCAAGAATTGTCAGCTAGTCTTGATAGGTTCAAAAGTCAGCCAGAGATTGAGTTTTGAGGCTTAAGATATGTCCAGCAGATTAAAGCATCCTTTTGGCAGGATGAAATTTAGAAGAAATCCTTAGGACTCAGTTATCATATATTCATACCTTTCTTAACATGTGATTTTGTTGTGTAGAATAGTGCATATCATTTTTCTCCCAAAAGAAAAAACTGATTTATTAAATATTTCTTTAATTTTTTATTTCACAGTAGAATGTCTATCAATCTAACCTGATTTACATAGCTTAGCAATCATACTGCTGAAAGAGAGATGATGACCGGTAAGACCTGTATTCTTGATCATCTCTTTTATTTTAAATTCAGTCACCTGCAGATCGGTGCAAGAAAATCCATGCTGGGGATGAAGTGATTCAAGTTAACCACCAAACTGTGGTATGTATAACTATGTTCTGTGTCAATTGGAGATAGAGGTGTTGGGGCACATAGCATGTGGAGAGAAGAATTGTATAGAAAAATGTATTTTTATAAATCATTAATTCTTCTAACATCTAAGTTTTCCTTTTCTCTTTTGAAACCACATAGTTCTTAAGTCTTTAGCTAAACACTGATCATCTGAGCATTACTGGAGATACCAAGTTAGGCTAAATATCTATGGCTTGGGAGATCTCTTAGGCTGTTTTCTGCTTGCCCATGCACAAGTTGGTTTAAGTGTAATGGAAATTTTGGGTTGAATGGATGCAAGGAGTTGGAAATACTGTGCCCATATGGGTTTCACATCAAAAATGCTTCCTGGAGGCTGGAAAACTTACTACTTTTCAAATACACTGGAAGGTGTAGAATGTGATTTTTAAGAAGACAAGCATGTGAAATTCCCATAGGGGTACATAGGGTGGTTGACCTAATGTAAAGAGAAGTTTTAAACTTGGAATTTAAAATTAAACAGACCTTTCAGATATGATAGTCAAGAAAACTAATACTACGCAAATTGCCCTTTGTGGGAACAGATACTTGTTAGTGCCTGGTGATTTTATTTAGGATTAGTGAACTGTTAAAATTAATTTACCTTTTCTGAGGTAAGGCTTTCTGAGAGAAAAGGTGGACTTACAATATA
This sequence comes from Zonotrichia leucophrys gambelii, assembly GCF_028769735.1. Taxonomy (NCBI): domain Eukaryota; kingdom Metazoa; phylum Chordata; class Aves; order Passeriformes; family Passerellidae; genus Zonotrichia; species Zonotrichia leucophrys. Next base: position 15,395,032 of record NC_088169.1, on the reverse strand, counting down.
GGAGGTAGCTATTCTTTTTCCAAAGGATGAAGTTTCTTGAGAGTAGTGAAATTCAATATATGGTATTAGTGCAGCAGCCATTTGTTAAAAGTTGTGTTTTGTCATTCCACATGGGACTCCACTTCCAGCTTTAGGCCATTGTACATCACGTCAGCTCCTCTGCACAGATTAGGGTAATATTTCACTATACCTTCCAGTTAAGTCTGAAATCAAATAAACTATACATATGTGGACCTTAAGAGATGAGAAGCTATCTTTGGAGCTATGCAATGTAATTTGATAAATCCAAGCAGGTCAGGGTGAATTCTAATATTGTTTTGGCCATACAGCTTCTTTCTAAGTGTTGTATCCTATGATTAGTTTTCATGTACAGTTGATGACTAATTTATCTGGTGTTCTGCACTGAGGGAGGTTATGACATCAATTTAATTTGAAAAACATTTTAGAGCATTACTATTTTGGCTATTAAAATGTATACACATCTGAAGAAGCACATCATTAAACATTCAGTACTAGCTAGCTGTTTTTCCCAAAAATTTCTGATGGTGCTGTAAAGTTGCCTTGTTAACTTGAAAATTTCCCGTTGGCTCGGTATTTATTCTAGTTTTCTTAGCACATCTACGCTGCATTTATTTGATGGAAAGATCAGATTCTTAACCCTAACACTACCAGTAATGTTTTGACTATCCTTAAGATAAGCTTTCTTACCTGCATGGATGGAATATTTAATGTAGGATTTGAGTGTCTTGGCTTTTGTATAAGTGAAGTATTTTCAGAGGCACAGAGAGAAATAATTGTACTTTTAGGTAGAAGGGACCATAGAGAGCTGAGACAAACTTAGTTTAAATGGTGAATATATATAGCAATAGACTAAACCACACATTTACTTTGCTTTTCTTTGTTGTATCAACAATATAATTGAAATAGTTATCATCGTTGATATTGTAAACAATGTATACAAATAATTTTCTTGTGTTCTAGTGTTAATTTTCCACAGTGAAAGTCAACTAGGATTTTCTTAGAAATCTGATAGTGCCTCTCATGTTACCTTTGCAAAACTACACTGCATTCACTCTTCAATTTTATAAAGCCCAAATATTTATTTTTTTCTGTAGATTCTGCAGAATTTGATAAGAATCTAAGAAAATCCTTTTGTACTCCAGCCCCTGTCATGAGGAATTTACTGTCCAGTTCTAGAAATCTATTTTTCTGGGAAGAGGTATTATTCCTTACACTGACTCTTGCTCAGGAGATAAATAATTCTGAAAATAGTATATTTTGGTTCTACTGGTTATTGATTTTTTCACACTTGATGTACTACTCACTAGCAGCAGATACAGGACAACTTGCTCCCTGTAACTTATCATATATATCATATGTACATATCATACATATCATATGTAACTCATAATACTTATATCACTAGTACTGACCATAGAAATAACTGATTAATTTTTTTAAATATCTTATTTTTAAAAATATCTAATTCTGAAGCTATAAGGAAGTGTTATTCACATGTAGCTGTTATTAAGCTTATGTCTTGTAGATGAGGACTCAAAATGTAAAAAACAAAAATTAACTTTAATGTCTTTTAGAGTTATAGTCCCCTTTTGAAAAAATTTTCTTCAGTTATTTCAGTGTATTTATCTGTCAAATTGAAATTAATGTCTGTCTTGTGTACTTTATATTTCAGAGAGCAAATACAAATATGAGGAAGAGAAGTTCCATACAATTGGTTTAAAAATCCAACTTGTTAGATAATACTTTTTACAAGGGTCATATTGTAATAACTATGAAAAGGCTGCTTTTTCAGAAAGTCTACTGTCTTTCAAATAAGCAGCATGACAAAGTAGGAGAATGATTAAGTGATTTATACTGATTTATCATTATGCATGTCCTAGTACTGGTCAAATAGTTTTAAGTTATCTATTGACAGCCTCTGCTTTTAGTGATGCTTAATCTTTGTAGTATATCATTTGGCAGTGAAATCAAAGAATTTAAAGTGATTATTTTGATTGTTTGCTGTTCAATATAAAACATGCATAACAGGATTATTCCACTTGTTGCTGGCAGGATGTTTGGACTATTGGAATCTTCTAAATTAAAAAAAAATATTAGGCTTAAAGTCAGTGAAAAGTTAATGTTCAGAAAATTGTCCTTTAAATAGTGATTTCTTGAGGTTGAATAGCTATGTGGGTCTTCTGTGTCAGTTTTGCTTTACAGGACAGATCTGTTCTTCAGTAGCTCTGTAACTAAGGGTTATAACTCCCTCCAATATGAGAAAGTCCTGGGCCTGTTAGATCAAGTCCAGAGGACATCACAAAGATGATCCCAGGGCTGGAACACCTCTCCTGTGAGAACAGACTGAAAGAGTTGGGGTTGTCAGCCTAGAGAAGAAAAGGCTTTGAGGAGATTGTGTAGCACCCTCCAGTAACTAAAGGGGCTGCAAGAGAGCTGGAGAGAGACTTTTTACGAGAGCCTTTATATTAGTTTAATATAAGTTTATATTCGGTGTTAGGAAGAAATTCTTTGCTGGGAGGCGTGTAAAGGACTGGAAAAAGTTACCCAGAGAAGCAGTAGATGCCCCATCCCTGGAAATGTTCAAGGCCAGGTTGGACAGAGCTTTGTAGGGATGTCTGTGCCCATGGCAGAGGGTTTGACACTAGGTGATCTTTAAGGTCCCTTCCAACCCAAATGATTCTGTGGTTCTGTGACTCTTCTTTTAAGATTCAAAGGATTTAGACAATGTCTTCTAAACTTCCCTGCAAATTCCATCCTTTATCTTGTCTAAAAGCCTGCGTGTCTAAAATATTTCCAATGTAAACAAACAAGGAAAAACACCTTCCTCATTTGGATATTTCAGAATTTGCACTGCAAATTGATTCATTGCAGTACTCATGTTTCTGCCCATATATAATTCAAGAGCTTATTTTGGCTCAGGATAGTCCTTTCTTTAAGCAACTAAAAGTGGAGAAGGCTATATTACTGCTTAAATGAATTAGTACTTTCCACAATATTCTTCCTGGTTGCTGTTATCAGTGATAAAACAGTAGAAAAAATACTGCAAGCAGACAACGGGGATGTACAGACTCAGGATGGTATAGGATTTTTAATTAACAGTCTGTTCTTGTGTAATATTTTTTTTATTTTGGAGGCATATTTGGCATATGCCTATACTTTGAATACCATTATGATATGACTTACGGATTGAATACATGTTTGATATGACGTGATAGAGTTGTGGATTCCCAAAATTTGTGTTTGTTGGCTAAAACTCATCAGAATTTATGTAAATATTGGTGATGGGGAAATAATAGGTGACTATGGTCAATTGTCAATCTGTTGCATGTAGAAGCTGGTAGGTTTAGTGTATTTAACACCTATAAGCTGGAATTGGTATCTTGGCAACTTGTAGTAGATAACACTTAGCTTTTATACAGCATTTTGCTTACTGTGGAAACTCCAGTGTGCCAAACCAAGTCCACATAATATACGTACAGGAACTCTTTTTATATTTACAGTACAAAAACTTAAAGGAGATTTTGCTAAAATTGCTCTGAAACATGACAGATACATTTACGAGATCATACCTTGCCTTGTTGTAAGGATATGCATTTAAGGATATGATGCCTTTCTAGATACTCAACCTAAATTAAATCTTTGTTTAGGAAAATGAAAGAACACATTTTTAAGTTTTACTGTATAATTTGTGAGGAAAGTTTGACTTCTGCAGAATGTCTTAAGATTTTTTGGAAGATGGTAAATTCCAGCTCATAAAAAATTCTGGACTTGGGATCCAAGTGAATCTCTAGAGTGTATGCACCCAGAATGGAGTTTGCAGTAGATGGCTTCTTATTCTGGGGGGACAACCGAACAAAACACCTCTAAGTAGAAAAATTGTGTTACAAATATTTGTTTTTTCTTCACTATTTCAGATCCCGCTAGGCTTTTGTTAGCACAGGTATTTCATTTATGGCCTTGTTAGCTTGGCTTTTAATGAGGCTGTGTTTCTAAAGAGGCTTAGTGGGGAAGTGGGCTGGAACAATGATGCCCTGAGAAGCTACCTGGAACAGAGGCTAGACAGTGTTACAGGAATAAAGTAGGTGTTTATTGAAAGGCCTTCAAAGGACACACCTTGGGCAGTATGAGAGCCTGGCCAAGTCTACACCCAAGATGAATGATGGGTCAGGTGTTTTCACACTTTTGTAAGTTTTGGTCCATTTACATATTGGGGTTAATTGTCCAATTACAGCTTCAGGTTATGAAGTCCCATCCTCCCAGACTGCTCTCTTCAATTCACTGCTGTTTTTACTTTTTGGGCCTGAAGCTGTGATGCTGTCCTTGGTTCTTGGCTGGAAAAGGATTGTTTTGTCTAACTAAACTGTAAAGAGAACCTGCTAACACTTTATATGAAGGTCAGAGTTATGTACTAATGCAGTACAGAATCTGGAAAATTTGAAAGCTAAAACTTAAAGCATCAACAGTAGAAGGGAGGGGACAGCCAGGTCAGTCTAAGCTTTTAACATAAGGTGTTTGACACCTTCTACAGCTTCCATTCACAACATTTTTATTTAAAACAGTACTCTTATTTTCTTTTGAGGCTTGACTTGAACAAAAAAACCCCCAACAAGTTTATAAAAGTTGATGGAAATAAGCTTTTTGTTCAATTTCCTTCTATTGCTGTCATGCATGGGGTTCTATGGAGGAGGAGATAGAGGAACAGCTCCCAAATCATGCATTTAATACTTCCTGAATCCTTGGACTTTTTCTGTTTATGGAAGTTTGGTAAATGTTAACAAAAATATTTCATTTTAAAGGTGGGATTTACATTTATAACCTTTATAGGGCTATCCCGAGACGTTCATGGAAGTCTTTATGGAAGTAACCTAGTTCCGTAGGGCTCTGTTCTAAACTCTTTGTAGTTTACCAGGATAAGGGGTCCATACTTTGTGGCAGATTTGGTCCTGTAGCCTGGGCACTGGCATCTCACATCCAGTGTGCTCTTGGTTCTGTGCTCCAGAGCACCTGGTCCTGACCCTCTGCTGCAGTTTGGTGCTCTAGAATATGTGCTGGGCATGGTAAACCTCATCCGTGGGATTGGTGTGGAACTGATGGAGCTGTGAGCAGTCAAGCACTGAAAGGCTGATGTTGCTGTTCAAGTCCTTTCAGGAGGTTCTTTCAAGAAGAAGTTGGTGCAACAAGAGATGGTCTTCATCACATATGACTGGGACATGGCTTCAGTACCCATACATTGTATTTCTAGAGGTATTCCCTGCCAGCTGATTGTGGTCTTGCTCACCAAATGCCATTTGCTGTCCTACAGCTCAGTCAAAACCAGATTTCTTTTATTCTGTCCTGACTGTACCCCAGAATGGACAACTCTACTGCTATTGAGCCCTGGTACTTTACTTGTGTGATTATATGAACATACAGGGACAACAATCAGCAGACAAAATTCATACTGAGTTCTTAAATTATTTTTCTTTGGGGGAAAATATTCTTCAGTAGTTGAGGACTTAGATTGCTCTGTGCAGCTGTTGTTTAGGAATACACACCTGGGCTGACTTTTAGGCACCAAAGTATCTTTTAAAAGCAGTGTAATTGTGGTAAGAAATCCTCTGCAGACACCAATTGACTTTTTCTGAGTGTCACTAGTGGGCCTTCATAGTGTCACCACTGGCAATAGCCACGTTTCTGAGTCCATATCCAAGTCTGGTATTTTTATACAAGCTATACTTAAGACTATACTCCTGAGGATGTGTTTGCTAAAAACTGCTGCAGTGTTCTGTAGAGTGTTTTTGTGACCTAATTGATAAATTCATCTTTCTGCACAGAACACACTGGAAGATGATGTATTTTAATAGTTTTATTCTAGAGGGTTTTTTTCTGGTTTGTTTTTTCCTCCACATGATAGCATTTCCATAGGAAAAAAAAACCCTTTAAGTGGTGCTATAAATGGTATTAATATTTTCAACATAAATATTGAAAGACAATATACTGCCAAAATGGTTTGCATATATTACTGATAAAAATTATTTTCATATTCTCAGTAGTTGCTGCTGGCTATAAATCTAGGTACAATTTGTATTTGTAAGCAGTTTAAATTAAAATTTTGACAGTATGTTCTCTATAGTGAGAATACTGTAAATTCTGCAGTTAAAATTGTTTCAGAATATATAATTAAATTTTTTATGCCAGGTAGCAGATATTAAGTAGAATTAGAGTTTTGTATTGTTACCATTTTTGATGCCTGTAGTATAGAATACAGATTATGTACTTCTTTTTGTCTCCTAGGAAGAGGTTAAAAAGGCTTACTATTAGTGTATGTTCAGGTGTGTGTATTTGGAAAGGAAGGCAGGTATTATTCTGCTGCTAATAATTTCCTTTTAACTGAGGTTGCTGAAAATTGAAGTACACTGTAGAAAAGATGATGAAAGCTTAAGGAGAGATGTCTTCAATGTTGTGCATATTAACACAACAGCCATTACAGTTGTGCACAGCCTGGACCATATATGAGTTAGGATGGAATAATTTTGACTGCTTCTGTGCTTTGTGCAGGGAGCAGCTGTGTGTACATGACACAGCTGATCTTCGGGTGCCGGCCTGATGTTCTGTTGCATAATCTGTTGTCTTATTCTGGTGAAATTAGGAGCTAACTGTGAGGAAGTGTAAGACAGTGATAGTTGTTGTAAAAATTGATCAAAACAGTAAGAAAAGCAAATCCGTGCTCCCATGGGAGGAAAAAATAAAGCAAGGGAAATTCTATGATTTACTGTGAGCACGTTAATTTTTATTTTTAAAAAGTCAGTAATGGATTCAAACAACTCAGTGGCTTGAACAGAGTACATAGTCTATATTTGATAATTTTAATGGAAATAAAATGAAAAAAAAAAGCAAAACTCTATCATGACTAAATAATTCCTGCATTTTTAAGACAAATTCTTTTAACTCGATATCTCTGTCCTCCCTCCCAGGTATGTGATGCAGACTAAGTTTGCTTACAGGCTTATTTTCTATTTGGATATTTTTTTTCAGTTTGCTTGGTCATTAATGTCCTTAATTTTGGGCTTTTTTGACAATTTCTATGTAATGTCTTAATTTATTTTCACTATATGAATTCAGTCTCGAGAAACATCTGCTTCAAGGGTAACAGCACTTGAGCTGGGGATCTCAAGTAGTTTATTTATACACTGAAAATCTGGGGGAGGTCAAAGACTGTTGGAATTACTGACTCACTGGAATCATTCTAAAATAATGAGTTTTGATGATGTAAATCTAATTGAAAGAAATATGCATATGTGTATGCATGTATGTTTCCATATGTTTGTTGTTGTAATTCCAGGACAAGCATTTGGGGATGAGACTGTGCAATGTACACACATACAAGTCAAATTTCCATGGTGAGATTAAGCACAGGGCTACAAAAATGAGTTCCTGTAAGGCAAATGTGGCTGGGGGTTAATACTGCAGGGTCACTTCTGAAGAGCACATTCCTTATGCCACGTGAAATGTGAAGAACTTGGCTCTTCCTCTCTCCTGAGGAAGAGGGAACCCATCCTCATCCATACTGCAGCTTAATCTGTGGGAAAGCAGGGTGTGACCCAGTCTGCCTAAATGCTGCCCCAGCCGCCAGCTCCTGCCGCTAGCTCTTTGTGCCTGTTTAGATGGCACTTGAGATTTCTTAGCATTCACCAGAGGCCACCCAAGGATGCTGAAATGCCTCTTTGTAGGAGATACTGTCCTTTGGCAGAAGCCCTGCTGAAATGAATAGGCACCTGGGCTCTCCATATGTTCCTTGGAAGCCCTTGGAAATGAGGCCAAGCAGGGACTCTGGTGGCAGCACCTTTGTTCATAAGAGTTTAATTTCTGTGTCCTTGCTGAAGAAAGGGGTAGGGCCTGCTCATCACAGCAGGGCTCCCAGACCCTGTTCTCTGCACCGTGTGTTAGTTTGTATTGCATTTATATTACATAAAAAAGAGGTGTGTGGGAATTGGGACCAGAGCCTTCATTGCCCATATGCCAGTGCAAGGAGCTAATGTTTTCTTGTCTGTTGTATCATTGGGGTTTGTGTTTGCATAGTCCCATCAGCACAGTGCTTTGCCCCCATGGAAGTTATGCACATCTTGGTGCTTGAAACACCTTTCTAGTATTTGAAAATATTTGACTGAGTTTAGTCCTTCTGAAGATAGAAAGTGCTGAGATCCATGTTCTGAAACTAGACGGAGAGTTGAGTAAAAACCTTCCAAATTGCCAGTAGCTGTCTTTTCTGGTTATCTGTGCTCCTGGTTGAAGAGAGAGATGCCTTATAATTGCCACACTGCAGACAGCCAGTCACTGCAGGTACCCAAGTGAAGGAAAATGCTTTGAATTTCAGAGGTGCACCAAATCTGAGCTGGAACCAACCCCATTTTTTAGAGCCATACCCTAAAATGGGGAAATGAGACCCTTCTTCCTCAGAAATTGTACCTAGTAACTGACCTTTATGTCTGTAAAATATATAACCAAACCCATAAAGTTGGAGTCTACTCTTCCAACAAATATGCTCATTTATTTGTTCTAGGATGTTGTACTAGCAATGACTCAAAAGCAGTGGGGTAGCTCTGAGCTGAAGGTTGATTGTATCAGTACAAAATGAAAGGTAAGCACTGCTATTAAACAGTGTCCAAGCTTTAGTACAAAACTGATTCTCTGTTTCTGGATAAATCAAATTTTAGTTCCCTCATGGATAATACAGATGGTTGCCTCCTATGCTGAGGTGCTCTGTAGTCATGTTACTAATATTTTCAAGTTTGTTGAATTATGGTGGTACTTTGCTGTACTTGTGGAAGTTAAGCTCTGGGTCAGATACATGTTCTGACAAGGAAATGCATTTAGGGCAGCTTAATGAGAGGTGGTGATTTCTGCACTCAACTCTCAATTTAGATCCTAACTTAGTTTATTCTTGGGAAAGTCTCTTAATTGTGATCTTTAGTGTACATAGCCAAAAATGAATTTAAAGATACTTATTTCATGGCTTGATGGTAGTAAGCAGAAGATTTAGTGAAGTATCAGGAATTATTCAAGTAAGAGAAATGACTTTTTTCAATGTACTTTACATACAAACTGTATTGTTGTGACTTTGGGCAATGATACAGTGCAGTATGATCAGTGACATTTTTAGGATGCACAGAACTGACTTTTAACATTGAATTAGAATTGCATTGATTTAAATAATGTAGCCAAGATACTCTTTAATTTGAATTGCAGCCTATGCAATCACAATATTATTAACCTCTCCTCTTTAGGAGAAAACCATTATGCAAGTGGGATGCTATTATCATGCTAGCTTAAGAACCTGGATAAATCCCTGATAAAACATCTCCTGCTCTCCTGACACTGCCTGCCCTACTGCATACAGACACAGCTTTCATCTCTGTGATGAGATCCATGCTGTAAATATCCTTTTGTGGTTTCCTCACTAGTTATGTTTTCTGGAGACAGAAGACCTATGGCTTTCCATTAATTTTTCACCTTTTCAGGCATCTGCAGCAAAGGAAAGGGAAGAAGATACTTGCTACTAACATTTGTTTCATGGGGCTAGTAGCTGACTGACCTTGTTCCGGGCCAATGTTCATGGAAATCGGTTTGGTAATTTAACAGCATGATGCTGTTGAATTTCTTGTCAGATTCTGAGTTGCTTAACAACGTGCCATGTTTGATATTTGTTATTTGAAGTGCAGTGTTGGGGATTTTTTTCTTATGCATGATTTTTTTTTTCATTAAATGCAAGATAGTGTTTGATATGGAAATCTTAAAAAAACCTATTTTTTGAGGGGAATGCATTTTTGCTCCTAGAAATTGTTCAGGTTTTTTAGCTGAAAAGTTGAAGCCTGAAATGTTGATCAGTCAAAGTACTCTGGGTGCATGCAACTAATTACAGGCAGCATTGAAAGAAAAATAATTTTGGTTATCTTCTCAGTCCACCAACTTTTTAAAATTAGACACTAGAGTGGATTTTGCATATTCCCATAGTTAGAAAATAGGAGATGGCTTAGCAGATTATATTTAGCAGCAAGGTATTATTTTTCCTTCAAAAGTGTAAAGATATTACTACTTTTGCCTTTTCAAAATCTGCAAGTTAGGAAATAATTAAAGTAATGGGGAAAAAAACCAGTTTTGTTTTCATGGATGCAGAAAGCTTTCAGTAACTTTCATGGGTCACCCTTAGAATAGAATTATTCCTGTAAAAATAAGAACTCTGTTCTCTTTACCATTTGTCTGTTATCCCACCCTCTCAATGCTGTAGTTGCACTGTGTATTGGGTTTGCACACTGCTTTTAAATGATGTAGCTGTTCTCTGGGGATACAAGACATAGATTTTTCAGACTGTAGGTTATTTCATAGCATCCTAAAAATAGTTAGTGCAGGGCCATCCAATTGTATTTGAGCTTCCTGCTCAAATACTTTACAGATCTCCTTTCTGGATCATAACATACAGCAGTACTCATGAATGAGCACAGGACTATGGGAATACTGTCATGAGTGCAGCTGAGTGACAAAAAGATTAAATGAATGGTTGTGGTTACTTCCAGAAAAAGCAAGATTATTGCCAATCTTCTAATCTTGTCATAAGGGGGTAATAGATTAATTTGGGGGGAAAAACCTATTTAAGAACAGCTTTTAATTATTTAGAAGTGAAATTCTTGACAATTTAGAATAGAAATTCAAAATAAAAGTTTAATTTCAGGCTGTTGTAATAGTGTCATCCAGATGGACTTGCTGAAAGCCAAAGAAGCATAGAGATCTTTTAAAGGTATCTCAGCTTGCTCAGAAGCATGTTTTTTTCCAGGTGATGGATGGGGACTTGTAACAGCACCCTTTGCTAAAGCTGCCTGTGATTTGGGTTAGTGGGTGCTTGGCAAGGAGAGGAGGAGGATGTGTCAGGGCTGTGCAGGGCTCCCTCCCGTGTGCCTCTCTTGCCCTGCTGAAGGAACCTGGGTGTCCTCAGTGACTCTGGAGCACCCTGTGAGGCTTCCCAGCCTGGCCACAGTCCCTGGGCATGCCGTGGTGGAATGAATGAGAAATGTGGAGGTGGCCTGATGCCGGTGCTGTAGGCACCCTGTGCGCAGGCTGTGTCTCTGTGCAGGGTTCCCTCTGCTTTGGGAGTGTGGTGCCCCTGCCCGTGCCACCCCAGCAACACTGTGGATCTGGCCTTGGGCCACCAGTCCATAGGTGTGGGTCACCTCTTGTGTCCCTCCCTGCCCTGGCAGACTCCTCCAGCAGAGCTGCTCTAATGTTGCTGCTCTAATCTCACCCAGACCCTCGGGGCACCAGTGGCTGTCCTGGTGGCCATGAGCTGCACAGGGATTCAGGCGTGGGCAGCAAAAGCCAGCGCTGGGCTTGGGCTGCTATCACACACCTCTCCTGGCTGCTGCTTCCAGGTGGCACTAGTTTAACAATGTATAATTTTAATTTTAACAATTTATGTTAAAACAAACAGCAGTATCTTCCTTGCCCCATAAAAATGGCCACCTGGTCAGCATAGTGCACTGTTCTCAAAATTAATTGCTCAGGTTATTTTACTATAAGTGAAGTAGTCTGCTAATACAGTCCTCTTACATATATATTGAATTTTCAAACCAGGGTTGAAACTTTCTTGTTACTGTCCTTTTTTTGCAGTACATGGGCAAGGTTATGATAGGAGCTTAAAAAATTCTGCCCAAAAAATTTGATTATTAGAAATTGCAAATTTTTAACTGTGGTAATGAGAAAGGAGATGTTAGAGAGAGTAAAACCAAATTGTAGTTAAAGGGTAGGTTACTTGTCACTGAAGTGGAATTCTGAAAAAGGGTTTTCAGTTCCTGATATAGTCCCCGCTTTTTCCACTTTGCAGCCTGACCTCCTCAAAAAAAACTGTTTTGTCTGTGTCAGAATGAATTTTGAGAGTATCTGAACTATGTTGGAGCTGAAAACCAGGCCTCCTATGTGGGCATTGATTTCTTTCAATTGATTGTTGACTACCTTTTATGTGACTTGTTCCTCTTAGGCCAATTTAGTTCTTTTTGTTCTGATTATGAGGAGTCATCAAGGCCTGTCTGGACAGCAAGAAAACGTTTGCCAGGGAACTAGATAAAAGCAGAGGATGAACTTCATTTGAAATTTATAGTAAACTCAGAATTTCACTGTGAAAAATTAAATTGTTTTTATTCATGAGCTTCTAAATTAAATACATCAGATTTATTGCTTTGAAGCTATTTTTTTCTTTAATCCCCCCCAAACTCTTATGAAGAGACTAGATAATCTCCCATTTATTGCAATGTAATGCATATTTCAAATACACGAGGCAGTTTATCTCTGCAAAGTATGAAAGTGCATTTAAAATTATTTTTAAAATGCTAGCTGTCATGGTTTGAGCCTGGCACAGAGCCAGTGCCCCCATGAAAATGCCTCACCCTGGTGTCTGCTGTGAGATGTGACCAGGAATAAGCAAAACAGGCTCCAACTTAAACATAAAGAACACTTTATTACCTAAAACTACAGGAAAAAATAGGGAAAGAAAAAAAAGAAATTGAAAACCTTACAAAAAAAAAACTTTCCTCCTCCCCACTCCCTGACTTTCCCAATCCGATACATTCTCCCAAAAAATACCAACTGCCCAGCTCGGCACGACACTTTAGTATACTCAAACTTCAGTTCATGAAGAGGAAAGGAGTCTTTCTCGTTCCATAGGCTTCTCGTGGAAACACACTGAGAACCTCGTGTGCTTCCCTGTCACTTCGGCACCGCCCGGGAAAAAAAAAAGTCCTTTTGCCGCTTGTGACATGTTCCTTCCATGCTCAGTGCTCTCACCACCGAGACATGGACCAGAGCTGCTTTTAGGGTGGTCTTTCAAGGATGCCTTGTCTCACTCCAAAAAGGCACAGTCTCTGCTTTTGGGACAACTGTCCCCCCCATATTTTTCCAACCCCCTGGGGCCGGGGGGTCCTCACGAATGAACCCTCCTGGTTTTGAGGCACTGCCTCCCCCTAAATGCAGTCTGTGTCACAGGAACAACTGAGTCCATGGCTACAAGAAAAAGTCCAGCCAAAAGGCCACTCCAAATCATCTCTCCCCATCCAATCATCTCCACAATCTCCGGGCCAAGTCATCTCATCTCTCATCTCCCTTCTTATTCAGCTTCGAGGAGGATTAGCATTTTTGTAAGGCCCCAGTCATGCAAGAAAGGGTTAAAAGTTTTCAGTCTCTGCTGTCGGTCCCGGAGCGACTCCCACGCACGCTGCCCACACGCTGCCGCTCCGGCCGGGCAGTCTTCCTCCTTCTCCTCCTGGCTGGCTGCTCTCCTGGGGGGGGGGGGCTGGCTGCCCGATGTCTCTTGGGGCTCCCCCACCCTTCCATCCTCGAAGCCCCCTCAACCCCCACCTCTGTCCAGGCCCCAGGCCTACGGCATGGCTGGCCCCTCCCCCGCCCAGCAGCAGCGGGCCGGGCGGGGGAGAGAGATCTGAACTCCTCGCCCGACGATGTCCAAAAGAGGAAGTGCCAGGGCAGTGCCCTGCTTTTAACCCCTGTGTATTCTCGGAGGTGTGTCCAAACCCCACTGGCCACACCGGACGCCAGTCTCAAACCCAAAACCTTCATTGGTTTGACCACAGCTTCCCAGAATTCCCACTCCTTCCTGGTCAAACCATGACACTAGCATAGCCAAAAAGCCCCAATTTTATTTATATTCCTCTGGCTATTTCAGTGAGAAACACTGGCTTTAAAGTACAGTTTTCACATGCAGTGTACTACCAACTTAATTGGGAAGAACTTTACATCCTGACTCCATAACTGAGGTCAGGTCATGTTCTCCTCAAAGCTCCCTGTGCTGCTTTGTTCAGCAGGATCCTGCTCCACCAATCCCTCTTCAGTTGTTGCATTAGGGAATTACAGTGTACAGTACCTTAGGTACACAGATAGCTTACATGAACTGCAGGCCAGTGATTCCTTCTTTTGGATAGCAAATAAAAGCTCACATATGCCCACAGTGACATGATGTATCTGTGGGGAATATATTGCTTCTAAGCAGTGGTTGGAGTCTCTAAAATAAGAAAACAGTATTGTAAATAGCAAGGGGGTTTTTTTTATAAGATTGCAGTGTCCTTACACACAAAACTTAGGCTTGAAGATATTTTGTTTAAATGTTGTTGAAACGCAATGATAAACTTCAGTGGGATGTGGGAATTGAGAGGGAATTGGTTAATTTAATATTTCATTTTGTTTGAAGTATAATAGCCGTATGCCTAGTACATGGGAGTAAAAATAAGGATTTCAGCATGTTTAGAAGTTTTCTGTGAGAGCTGAAAAATATTTATAAATAGGCATGTTATCAATACCCTTTTTCTTTGCATACAATAATCCTACTGTAGAAGTGCATCCTGGATATATTGGGCTTTGCTGTGGTGGAAACAGGACAGGTAGGTTCACAGGAGCTGGAGAAAGGGTGATGGGATTTGAGCCATGTCTGTGATTCAGGGTTGTTGGTAAAATCAGTGTTGGCTCAAGTAGTTTGTTGGGGAGAAGCAGTTCTTAAAAGAAGTGATACTAATCAAAATAAGTGGTACACCAATGCTTGTTGTAATAGGGAATAAGGTACAAAATAAGTAGCAAGAATCTACATGTGATTATCTTGCTTAGGCATAGGTAACATATGTTTGTGTCATGTTGCACTATACCAGTGATAAGGAACATCTGTGCTCTTTGTTCACACTGCTAATGGGATTTTTCAATGTATTATTCAAATAGAAAATAACCTTATCACTTCCAAGTTCTAGATCTTTGTTTTTCCTCTTCTCAGCTAGATAATTTTCTTCTTGACAGTGTTCTTGTACAAATTGTGAAAGAAGGAAAATAGCCACAACTGTGATCATTTACAAATCAGGGAAATTTACTTGTTTGTTTAGCAGGGCAGGGGTGGGGGACAGAGCAAAAAGAGGTAGAAAAGCTGTCAAATTTACAGAAATAATCACTTTCTGGCCAAAATTTTGAAGGGATGTATGATTCTGTGTATTGCCAGTCTAGGTAACAACTTGAAAAAGCATACTTTTACTGTCCTAAAGCATTTTGCAATTTAGGTACCTTGTAATCAGGCCATATTCAGACTTTAAAACCATTTTCATAAATTAAAATGTTTTAGTATTTTAAGTACTTTTTTAGTATTTAAAATACTTTAAAGTGCAAAATAAATT
The DNA here is from genome assembly GCF_028769735.1 of Zonotrichia leucophrys gambelii. Taxonomy (NCBI): domain Eukaryota; kingdom Metazoa; phylum Chordata; class Aves; order Passeriformes; family Passerellidae; genus Zonotrichia; species Zonotrichia leucophrys. The sequence goes on along the minus strand of NC_088169.1, from coordinate 15,379,829 downwards.
ATTCAGACTCCTTGCATTTATAAATAGAAACTTGTTGCTTTCCATTTTAATCAAGGTTTTAATTTTAAAATATTTCAAAATGCTGTAATTAAATTAGGAAAATTTTATTTTGGGCTAATGTGTAGTGACTGGACTACATTTCTGTCATTGATTTACTGTATTTGTTTCTGAAATCATCATGAAAGAAGCACTGTTTAAAAACAGGCCTTGTGATTCTGGCTTCATTTTTATAGCAGTGTGAAGAGTAGGTTTTCCTGAGCTGGTTAGTGCCTGCATAAGCTGCTAGGAGTTGTAATGTATGACTACATGTGGTTAGTGACGTTTGAATAGGAACCACAAAGGACAAAATGCTCAGTTTTGAAATGAACTGTCAATGCAAAAGCCAGGGCTTTTTAACTTTCTAGTCTCTAAAGTCTGTGTACCAGAGCTGAATTTGAAAACACCTTAATTTAATTGTGCATTTTTCAGTGAAATAACAGTAGTTTATTAATTCTAAAACCTGACATGATGCATATACATCTTAATGCATTATAGTAATTATTTTAGTTTATGTAATTTTTATGCAGTAATTAAGTTTCGACATTTCTAGAGTTAAATCTCCTTTATGATATATATACACTCCTTTATGTTATTTACTAATCTTATTTAAAAAGGGAACATTACATATTGAATAATGTACCTCAATTTTATTGTAATGATTTTACTGGTTACCAGGTGGGGTGGCAGTTGAAAAATTTGGTGAATGCACTACGAGAGGATCCGAGTGGTGTTATCTTAACTTTGAAAAAGCGACCTCAGAGCATGCTTACCTCAGCACCAGCTTTACTGAAAAATATGAGATGGAAGCCCCTTGCTCTGCAGGTAATGAAGCTTAATCATAAGTCATACACCATCATTTTAACTACAGATTATCTCAATGATGCTTTATTGTGCTTCATCCTCAGCAGCATATAGATTTACTCTTGTATACTTTGAAAAATTGTTTCTGAAATTATTTCTATGTGATTTGTTCTCATAGGCTTAATTGAAATTAAACCTGTTAGAACTTTTCAAAGTTAAAAAATAACCATCCCAGTGTTCTACAATGCAGAAAAGTAGATAATCTTTTCTAGCTAAGGAGAGACAAACAATACTTCACAAATGATGAATTTTAGTTTGATTTCTTGTGAAGATCTCAGTACAGCATAACCTCAGAAAAGAGGGGATAAAAATGTTTGAGTTCTCACTGGTAGAGTTATAGGAAAATTTATAAGGTGATTGTATTCAATAAATCACTTGACAATCAAAATTTCCTCATGTAAGCAAAGCTGTATTTGTGTCAGAGTTGTGTTTGAGACTGAAGGCTTGCACGTAAGGAGGCATAGCACAGGATGTCTGGCTGGGCACATAATTTTAGTAAACCTGCAACGTGCTGAAAGCTGCGGAAGAATTTCATTAAAGCTTTCATGTTTAACTCTAGGATAAAATGTCACTGTGATTGATTACTCTAGGAAATAAAAGTTATGTTCAGACTGATGAAGGCATGTAACTAACTGATGCAACCAACAAATAATCCTTTTTTCCATTCAATTCAAACAGAATACTCTTTAGAAATTTATTTTGTTTGCATAGAGTGCATTCTTTGGGACATTTTTTATAACCACACTAAAAGTTCTAATTAAAAATTAAGTACATATGAAAGAGAAAAGACGTCTGCAAAGTTTGAACAATGGAAAATGAGATATGGAAATGCCCCTGCCATTATCTGTGGTCTTGTGCCATTTGAAATATTAGGAGATACATTAAAAACTAATGCCATGAAGAACTTCTTTCATGTGTGTGTGTATATATGTGTGTGTGTGTGTATAAATACTTATATAATGGTAAAATGTATTAGAGTATTTGAAACTAAGATTTTAAATAATTGAGGTTTTTGGCCTTTCAGATATAAACAGCTGAATGCACATGTGACAAAAACTTTCAACCAGAAATTAGTATCTGGAGATAAAAGTGCAAATCTGGATGCATGAAATGAGTGTATGAATGTCTGCATTTGAAGGCTTTTTCCATAGCTTTAGTGAGAATATAAATACAAATTTAAAATTCACATCACTGCTTTAAATGGAGTCAGATGTTTTCAGTCTAAATCCTGAGTATGGGTGAGTTTGGTATTTCTTCAGGTGAATTGGACCAGGCTCCTAAATACTCCATTTTGCTTCACTTGATCATTTATTACCAGGATAATTACACTGCAGATCCCACATCAAAAGTTTCTGACAGGTACTTGGGTCTTACACAGCTGATCTAACTTTTAGATCTGCTATGTAAATATCTACATGTCATTCAGGTTTCTCGTTTAAACTCCCTTTGGCCAGCAGATGTGCATTAGTAATTACTGATCCATTCATCTTGGCCTGTTTTTAGCTGATCTGCCTTTAGGATACAGTGAATTTGCCCCTGCACATGCCTCTTTCTCTGCCTTTGATGATAAAGGGAGTCTGGACAGCTGCTTTGAATGTGGATTTTCTTTACTGGATGACATTGACCCTAGATGGTGATTTTCTGTAATCTTACAGATTTGGGGAATGTGGGGCAATGGGAGTATTGGGGTGGGAAGATCAGTTCTTGCTGTTTGCATGAAAAATATGAATATTTTCAAGGCTAAATAGAGCACAAATAGAGATACTGTTAAACATTGCAGATAGAGTTCTGGTATCATGATGATATTATTCTGATTTTATCAAACATGACACCAGGAAAAGGCCAGAACCTCATTCAGCACTTATGTGTGCAGTGGGCATATGTGTGTCTGTTTCAATGTATAATTTTAGTGTGAGAAACAAGAGTTTCCTTAAGTAGGTGGAGTGTGGACAAAGCTCCAGGGTGAAGTGCAAACTTCAGAGGATGCATAATGTGGAAATTTATGTTGTTGATTTATGCAGATCAGAGTTGAACAGATGTTGAAGTCAGCTGATATTGAAGTTCAAGTGTAGCCTAAGTGTGATATCAGTACTGTATATTTTATCAATAACAAGCATCAAAAGAAGTCTGAGTGCGGTGTAAATTTATAGCTGTTAAAATATGAAGAAATTATATTTAACTAATTGCCTGGAAAAAAAATTCTTCAGAAAAACTCTTAAGTGTAACAATTGCAATTTGATGCTATGACAGTTCTGAAATTTCTTATGTTCCTGATTCACATAAAGGAGCTGTTCTTTAATAAAGCTTGGGATGTAATGTGAGAGGAGAGGAAGGAAAGTGATAGCAAATACCAGAAAAACGTAAAGGAAAGCATTGCTCAACATCAACTTTGCAAGCAGGGGAGGTTATGCTAACTTATTTTCCCTTATCAGGATGTCTTGAAATGTTTGAGAATGTTACACATGTGCTGTCATCCCAGAGTTAAGTTACTTGAACTAAATGTATTATTCAGCAGACACAAGCTATAAGGAAATTGTGATTTAGTAATAATTCTGTTGAGGTGTAAAATATTCAAAAGATTATAGAGTGAGATAAAGATTATAGAGTGAAATTCTGACAAAATGGGAAATAGGATCAGCAAAAAAACTGCTGTGGTTTTTTTGTGTCTGCAAATAGAGTGAACACAGGAAAAACGTGGTGTCACAGCCTAATCATATTGTGATGAATGAGGGGGGAAGGTGGAAGTGAGCCCTAATGTAAGGAGGATGACACAAAATCAGACTGGATTTTTTTGTATGCATCCCACCAATCAATACATTTAATAGCTTATGCCATAGGTGTAGAAGGTAAGGTTTTCAGTGTATTAAATTAGAAGACTCATTTACATTACCATTTACAATGTGATGTTTTAATTGCGAACCTCTGAAACTTAATTTTGGCTTAAAGTGAATAATGTGGAGGCATTATTGGTAAATGACATTCAGCTTGTTCAGTCTGCAGTTGCGTTTAAGAACATGAAGTTTACCATTTGCAGCTGCATGACAAACTAAGCTTAATGGAGAGATAACAAATATCCCTGTGGGCTGGGAAAGTGCTCGATGGGTGTCCCAGCTCAGGCAGTGTGCAGGTACCACCAGTGCATGGAGCTGGTTTGTGCATGGGTGACAGGGTGTCCTAGGAGTTAAACATTTCATTATCAGTTTATAATTTAAGAGCTTACTGCCCACTGTTAGTGATCTAGGTTAGCCATATGCCAGCCAAACATTCACAGTCTCCAAGTGTGGAAAATGCTTTTAGATCATTCAGATGTTAACTGGTTTTTAATTGGCATAAATGCTTCTTAGAATTTTTAGCTGTTTCCTTTGAACAGCTCTGCCTTTGCATTGCAGTCTTGCCATGAACTAGGAGTTAAATTCAGGCTACGTAATTATTGATTAATTCTTAATTCTTGGTGAAGTTTTTTTCCTTTTTAGCAGAAACACTTATATTTATTCTTTTCATAAATTTTCTTATCCTTAGAATAAATATGAAAGGTTAGGAGAGAGAAAGAAAGAAGAATTATGCATCTGGTATAGCCATCCTGAAACTGAATGGTTTGATGTGCAGTAAAATAATACAATTAGCCTTTGGCTATACCATGCACCATTACATAATGAGTTTGTAAGCGCACTAATTCCAGCTCTAAGGTCAATCAGTACAGAAAAAACCCCTCCTTTTTTTCCCCCCTTGTGTCCTGATTAAAGAAAATGCTGTTTGGTTGATTGGGGATTTTTTTTTGTGTTTTCAGTGAGTTGATTGTCTGTTTTAATATCCATCAGTATCCAACCTCTTACTGGTAATCAAGGTTCTCCCATGATGCATTTTAGAATCATGTCCAAATTTGTGAAGTCAAGGGATTTTTCAGCCTGTGTTGTTTGTTACTGCTTTTTCAACAGTTGAATTAGACAGCTGTGGTCTTGGGGAATTTAGTGGGTGCCTTTCGCAAAGTTGAAAGTATTTATTAGTATGGTATTGTACCATAAATGTTAAGGTGCTATGCCTGCAAGACAAACCTTACTAAATTTGCCTTTCAGTTACTTTTTTTGATAGGCTGATCCATTGTGTGAGAACCTGGAATGATATTGCAGTTTGCAATATTTGTATTTCTGACTGCTCCTGAATATAGTGAACAAACCAATTAACTTCAACCCTTGTGTTTTTTTTTTTTTTTTTTTTTTCATTTTCCTTGTTTGATATAGAGGTGATTTTATCTTTGAACTCTCTAAATTTTTGTCTGGTTCAAAACCTAACCAAAATAAATTTCCTCTGCTCTAGATTGTCTGTTTTATTTCTCCTTTCCACTTTGTGTTGTTCTGGGGAGGTTTCAAAGGAAGGCTCCTTCAAGTGCTGTTGGAATAAAGGGGGAAAGTTCAATAGAGAAGATTCTCAGAGCACATGAAATTTTGTGTAAGTTGCTGGCAGCACACTAGCAAGAACCTAGCTGCAAAGTCCTCCTTTGTCTTCTGGAAAAGTCTTTGTTAATTACTCAAAAGAAAATGGACTTTATTACAGCGTGGAAGACTCTTCATCCAGTTATTTCAGTACAGAAAAGGAGTGCCAGAGCAGCCTGTGCCATGCTCCAGTTAATGTGGAATGCACCTGCTGGTGTCAGGGAGAAGGCTCTTCCTCCTGCACTGAGGATGGGGCAGGTCCAGCTGCCAGCCACATCTGCTGTGTTGACTTGGAAAAAAATCTTCTGACCCCTCCTTCACCAAGCCTTTTTAAATGTCACCTTTTGTATATCTTTATAGTTTGCTGTACTGTTTTGTATTTGATTAAATTGTACTGTTTTAAAAGCCACCAGCAGCTCAGTATCTGTAGTTTTTCTAACAGAGTTTGTTTTGGATTAGATGTGCATCATATTTCCACTGTTACACATTGAGCTTTTCATTTTCCTAAGAAGCAAAGGCAACAATAAGAAGCCCTTTGTTTGAAAGAAAATGATGCTTTTATTATTTTTATTCAGTATATTTTCTTATTTGATTATATTGCCTCCATTCATCTAGACACAATGCTATACTGTTTTCATCATTTATGACTAGAACTAATGATCCTATCCTTTTTAATTATTAAATTTGAATAAAACACTCAATTGTTTGTTTTTAAATTACTTAGTTGTCTTTTAACTGCATGGAAACTGGGCATTCTTTGTAGCACTGTTAAAATGAACTCTGAATTAGTTACAGTGTCTCATTATTTCATGTCATGATTGTTATTATAAAAAATTTATTGGAAACATTTTGTTCAATGTATTGCTGTAATTTTGATTCAATATGAAAAATATATTGGTAGTAAAATCTGCTTATTGATGCAAATACTGTATAAAGATAATGAAATCTAAAATTTTGTATTAGCTTTGCTTATATTTTGAAAAATTGTATGTCTTTTTTTGGAGCAATGTTTCTCAGACTTCTATTGCAGCTTTCAAGGGTGTTAATGAAAGGTTCAAAGAGTTTTGACATTTAAACATTTAAAATAATTTTAGATGGTGTATATTACATATTGATTACATTCATTGTTTAGATAGAAAAATCGAAAAGAATATGCTGATTCACTGGAACACCCTCCCAGTTTCTTCAGGACTGGGAGTGCAAAAAGCAGCAACGGGTCCTGTTGGCAAGAGGGAGGTGGGGACCACCGGGCAGAGCCAAGCAGGGGCAGAACAGCTACTGAAGGGAGGGGCCCTGTCTGCTGCTGGTCAGTGCTGCCAGGGATTTCCTTTTTCCCAGCTGCTGTGAGTAAAGACTGTTGCTTTCCTGTTCTGCAGCCAAGCAGCAGTTTAGAGAAGGCTCTGTAAAGAGTAATGAACCTGAGGGAGGGTGGTGCATTCAAAATGTTTGAGAAATAGTACTCCAAAATATATTGAATTATAGCTTTTGTGTCTGTCATTGTGGATTAAGATTGATGCAGAGTCATTTGTGTGACATTTTTAGGTTGTTCCAGTTTTAATATGTAACTTCCAAACTTTCTCTGTCAGGCTTTTCCCATGGGCTAAGTATTCAATTCTTTAGACCTGAAAATGTTTTAGTTTTATTGCTGTTTCAGCAATCCCACTTGCCCTGGCCAGCCTGCCAGAAGGAACTGCAGCAGGAGAATCTCTACTCCTTGGCAGAGAATTAAACCAGTGATACCGCTGATCTCCAAAGCATCCACTTGAGAAATACTTGATGGAGTTGCCTGTGGTTTTGTGTCCAAGGAGCCTGCATGTGGCCCTCTGGGTGGCTGCCCTTGAAGCAGAGAGCTGCACGAGCTGATTGCTTGCATGTGACCAGATTGACTTGAGCAGTTGAGATCTCTAAATTCCTATGCAAAATGCTGTGTACGTGTACCATACTTTTAGGCCATGTTCTGAAGGCTTTCTTTTCAACCAGAGAGGTCTGAAGACTTTTTCATTCTGTACATAAAAATGAAATCTGAACTTGTACAGCACAAGGTGGTAGTTACAGCAAGGCTTTCAGTGTGTTGAGCTACTACCAGGAGAGACCATTTGTATGTTCCTACCATGTAAAAATTCTTACTAACCTACTGATTTACTGATGTAATCATGATAAATGCTGGGGTTTTTAAATTGGAATTTCCCTTTTTTTGTATTTGGACAATTTTTCTGTTTGTTTGGAAATAAGCAGAGTTGAGGTTGGCAATGCAAAAGCAATATTGAAAATAAATGAGACATCCTAGTATATTTTGGGACAATCCTACAGGATTGTAGCTCCACGTGGATTGGATTGGATTGTGATTTCTGTCCCCTTGGGAGCTCCAGGTGCCCTGGGACGGTGAATTTGCTTTGCCATCCTGTGAGGTACCACAGTCATTCAGAGTGTCCACAGTTATACTGTGTCTTCACCTCTGATGGGGAACCACTGGCCTTCAGTAAGTTGGATAGCTCATGGCTTTCTGGGTTAGACTGAATACCATTTCTTCCTATTGCACTCACTGTTTCAACCACCTTCCTGTGCTAAAAGATAAACCAAAATACGCATTTGTCAAAGATGTCTAAACCCAAACTGATTTCCAGGATCAGCCAGCAATTTGCCTGGAGGACAAACTGACTTGTATGTCAGGGCTGTGTGTTGTACCAAACAGATTCCTCAGACTTCAGCATTTTTTTTTTCTTTTTCCAGAAGTTAGGACAATGTCATTAGAATTTATATAGTTGCAGCCTGGTATTCTAGGCTGTAACACAAGGGAAATTCTTTCTCTGTGTCCTCTAGCCCTGCAGCAGCTTGTCAGGATCACCAGAGGCACATCAAACTCTTGTAAGTCCAGAACGCTTTCATGCTTGAGCATTATTTTCCCTATGTGAGATAAACCATAAGCCCACTGCTTATGGTTTGACTGACTTTGGTTTCACTGACTGCCACAATTCTGGTCTCCAAGTCCCCCTCTCCTCTTACCTCCCTTTTCATGCAGATAAAGTAAAGGCTTGACTACTTTCTCTAAATGGAGAAGAGCAAACCCGTCTACACAGTTTGTCTTCCTCTCAGTGCTTCTGCTGGTATGAGCCATGAGCAAACAGCTTGGGCTTAACAAGTGTAAACAGGATCTAGGTCACAAAATCCTCTTGGCTTACAATGAAAAATAATTCAGTGGGCCACTCAGTAAGCCACAAAGTGTTCTTGTTATAGAAGTGCAGGGTATCAGAAAGGTAGCAAACACTGTTGTATTAGTGGTTCAAAGACGTCTATGGCTACAGTGTCACAGATGAAAATGTTAAAGGATAAGATTTTTGTTTCTCTGAAAGAGAGAAGGGGGGATGTTCAGGATGTTTTTATTGTTTTGGGTTGTTTTGGGGTTTTTGACCTGTTCTTGCCACCAATTTTATTCTTATTTTTGTAGATTTGTCTTGTTTTTAGTGGTTGTAGTCTTTTACCTGTCTGGTTTTTGTGTGTGTCTTTCTCCCTTTCTTTCTGTAAGTACTGGCAGTCTTTCTTTGGCCTGGCTGTAGGATACTCACATTAACTCTAATGAGCAACAGAAGAGTTAAGCAGTATCACTGTTTATAGGAGACAGATTTTGAACATTCAAACCCAGAAACCTTCTGTCAATTTATAGCTGTCGCTCTAAAGGTGGACTTGCAAAGTTTTAACAAGCAAATTTGAAGCATGTATTTTATTTTGTTAGGGCTACATAGCACCTAACACAGCTCTGTTCCAAAACAAGGCAGTAGCTGTCTAAAGGATGAGGTTTCCTAAGTGATATTTTTTGTTCCTACATACAGATTGTAAACAAGTGGCACAGTGGTGGGGCCTTGGCTTGGTAGGCATAGATTTGTATCTCTTATCACCAGCTGATGAAAGGCCAACATTCTGGCAATGATCCTGCTTTAAACTTTTTGGGTTTTCTGCTACAGTGTCAAGATTAATATCTAGAAAATGAGAATTTAATTATTCTGCACAGGAACACCCTTTTGCTCTGTTATAAAGTATTGGTAACAGTGCTGGGAGAAGGATCTTTCTATGCACCCATTCAGTCCACATTTAGAGCTTCTCTGCCATCAATACAGTGTGAAATGTTTGTGTCTTTAAGTAGTTACTAAGGTCATAAATTTTAGGTGTAGTGAACTCTCTTGAATCCTAGCACTTCTTTCTTCAAGGAATATACTTCCAAAAAGATGGAGGAGAAAAAACTCTTTCAAAGCACAACTCAGTATATTTTAATATTGGATTCTTTTTTGGGTATATGAAGATACTCTTGAACTTGCTATTCTGCTCTTTCTTTTTCTTCTGCCTGAGTTTAGCTATCACACAAACCAAGCCAGACAAGGCTTTTTTTTATAGACAGATGTGTTATTAAGTAGACTAAAACAAAGTTTTCATCTCATTTGATTTTTCTGCATCTGTGTAGAGACTTAGAAAATCTTGTGAAAAAATGTGATTAAGAGAAGGATACTGTATGAACTAGAATGGTAGCTAGAATGCATTATTATTTTGAAAGGAAGGTACAGTTTATTTACCTGTGAGTAAATGTTATTTTGTGAGGAGTGTACCCAGGAGAATGAATAATAATAATAATAATAATAATAATAATCTCCAGTTGATTCTTTCATAGCGTGTGTGCTCTGGGGATGCAGCACCTGATTTAACAGCATCTGCAGGCATAAGCTGAGGCTTTTACAGTTAATTCTTAAGCTGTAGAGCAGATGGAAGGACTTGACATTCAATTTAATACCTACTTATGCACCTTTTGCTGTAAACACTAGACTTTTTCTTTTCAATGTTAGTTTATTTAAGGAATTAACTGGATTCTGTTTGTTATTTACTCATTAAGCCTTCACCAGTAGCTCATGTGATCACTGATTTTATGGGCATTGGCAATAAACTTGCTGTGCTAAAGAGAAAAAGATGGAATCAGAGGAGTCAATTTTATAAGCACAATACATGTCCATTTGTAGATTTGTCCTCTTAGCATGAGTGGGTTTTTAGTCAGTTTAAAATCACCCAGAATGTTAGAACTGCTAACTGTTTCTTTAGACTTCTGAACTAATTCTGGTTTTGGCTTTTACAAATAAAAATGTGTAATATATAAGGATAATCCTGATTATTTCTCTTTCTCTTTTGAACCAGCCTCTTATTCCTAGAAGCCCTACAAGCAGTGTTGCTACTCCATCCAGCACTATCAGCACACCTACAAAAAGAGACAGCTCTGCCCTTCAGGATCTCTACATACCTCCTCCTCCAACAGAACCTTATGTTCCAAGGTAAGAAAGACCATTTCTCAGCACAATTTGAAAAAAAAAAGTTTGTGAAGTAACCATTCTGTTCATACGTATTTATTAGTCTTCCCTGTGGATAATACTGTATTAATACTGTATTTTGCAGGTAAACTGGTTATTAAGGGTAGATGTGTTGAATCAGACCCAGAAAATTCTGAATCAGTATTTTGTCTGCAAAAAGTAGCCTTCAGAAAAGAAGGTCCAGTACCCTCTTTTCTCATATATGGGGTTATCAATTGGCTGCAACAGTCTCATTCAGAAGAGCAAAATTTACCTGAAACCCTGGATCTGTAACTAGGAAAGGAGCTCATATTTGTCCCCTTGCCCAATAATGTTAATGCAGAAACTGAGTCTGAGTTAAATGAAAGAAACTTTTCAACTCCAAGAACAGAACTGTTCAGTCCTGCTATAGTGTTTTCTTTCTCTGATATTTGAGAAATTTCAGGTTTGTGTTTTAGTGTGGCCACTCAGCCAGACTGTGCAGTGACTTTGCTGTTCCCTGTCAGTACAGCCGATACTCTGACCTGCCACCTGGAACAGCATTTTCATTTCTCCCAGGTCTCTGGACTTGCTGAGCCAAAAGAGCAGCAGATCCTCCTTGCAGATTCATTAGCCTACCTTTACACAACCACCAATGATTCAGTATAATTCCATAATGTACACAGATTCCTGAATTCCTGAAACTCTGAGAGAATTATGGCCTACAAATAGTGCAAAAAGTGGCTGCCCAGAGTTTTAGGATTGTCTTTAAGAGGAATCAGAATTCCTAAAGCTTCCATAATCTTAGACACAGGTATCATATGTCCAGTTAATGTATTTTTAAATTAATTGTTGCTTTTCTTTTAGTTACCTTTCTTGGAAAGGTTATAAGGGCAGCATGTTCTTTCTTGCACCTCAGTGTCTTGTACCTGAGTTTTTCTTACACTTTCTTATCAGCAGCTCCTCTAGCCAGTTGATAAGATGTATGACCTGATACTGACAGGACTTTCCACGGGCTTGTCCAAGAGTGAGGTATATGGCAAGTTAAATTGCCTCCTGGGGAGGACTTGACATTCTATGATAAATTATTACTTTTCAGATATATGAAAAACCTTGCAGGGCACAAGTGTGATTTTGACTTCATGAGGATGTCAGAAGCCTTTTGTGAAGCCTTAAGCTGTGTCCCATGTTCCTTCCATGTACATGGCTTGGTTTCTGTTTCTCAGGGAAAAAAATAATTATTTCAAATGTGGCATGTATAATCCAGTTGAACTAACCATACTCTAGTTCACTATAACTATTTTTTTTCTTTAGATTAAATGAGAACATTCTTAGTCATGACACTTGAATTGTGCACAGTAAATGAATACATATTTTACCTCCCTGATAACAATTCTTTGTTATGCTCACATAAATATTTTAAGGGCATGGTTTTCAGAAAATTTACAGAAAAGAACCAAGTATTTAATTCCAATCCAATAACATAAAAAAAGTTGGGGGGGAAGAAAAACCCAACCAAAGAGTAGTCTTAGGTGTGTTTCTCTTCGAATGCAGTAGTCATATGGTAAAAACCCAGTGCTCCTGAAACTGATTATGTTTACCATCACAATATATTTATTTGATAAGAAGTGCATCCTCATCCTTAAATTATTTTTGCTAAACATTCACTACTCTTCAGTTTTTGAGTTCTGCTGTACAAATTGAGAACTTCCAAATGAATTGTGATTATTTTTAATAACATCTCTTAAATCATGATGATAATGCAGTAGTTTGGACCAATTCAGATTAAATCTTATAATACATATTAGTACAAGCTGTAATCTTGTAGAGAGATTAGGCTTGGTACATTTGAATTTTTTCATCAGCTTAATCCAAATGGACTGTTCTTGAGTTCACCTGTCTCATAGGGTGCAGTGTTTCTGAATAATTTGCTAGGGCATTTCATCAGATTTTTTGCCCATGATTAACTATATTAAATCATGTGTGTATTTTGGGTATTATCAAACTGCTCAACATCTGTTTCTCAGCTTGTTGTTGCCATTCCAAAGGAAGAAAAGCAAACAATCAAGCCTCCTTTTGTTCCTAGAATAGAGGAACAGACTTGATATTTTGATGTAAATTGTAAAACCCAAAGGCTGGGTGATGATACCCACAGACAGTACAGCTGCTGACATATCCTCTCATGGATGGCATGACAAAAAGGGACCAACACTTGCCATGTGCTGGTTGCTTAGGAGTGCTGGTATATTAGTGCCTGCTCATATTTATCAAGCACCTTTGGGGATGGGAACTGGAGCCCTCATCTCTAGAGGGCTGTGGCAAAGGGTGTTTGCCTGATGGCTCTGTATTAACTCCATGCTTGCAGTAAAGATTCCTTTAGGTCAGGCTGCACTGCCTTCCTTGGGCCAGCCCTGATGGTGGCTGCAGCATCAATCAGCATCTGGCTGGTTTATGTCAGTGTCCATCCTGTTACCTGCTGGGGTGCCCAGCTCTGTCAGCACAGAAAGGCTCTTTTTGAGTGGAGGAGAGCCCACAGCCCTGTTGGGGCTGCACCAGCCTCCTTCCCTGAGCCAGCACCATGCCTGCTCTGGGAAAGCAGCTTGGCCAAAGTGAGTGTAGTGATCAGTGGGGGTTTGTGATGCTGCACTGTCACACCAAGGCAGGATGGCCTTTTCTCATCCTGCATGGCTGCCATGAGGAGGTTTTGCTTGGTCCTCAGATGGAGTCTCAAGATTCCAGGTGAAGTAGGGGTCAGCATGGTGGCCAGCTTGGAACTCGCATGGAGGTTCACAGTAGCTGAAGGACTCCAACAAGAGCATATGGCCCAGCTTGTCTTTTGATTACCTCTTGAATACTGACTTCTCTCTTGACCACCTTAATTGTGCTGCCTAGAAATGGCTGTCTGATCAGGTCTTTTGCAGCCATCTCCAGGCAGTTGTAGCAGCACATTTACTATATAAGTCCTAGTTCATCTAGTGCAAGAAAGGACTCCTAACCCAACGCTGCTTGCTCTCTTGTTTGATGCCTTTGACTATTTTCCATTTTCAAAGAGTGGGGCAGGGGTGGAGGAAAGCAAAAAGATCATGGGCATCTGACACAAAGTGCAGAGTGAGCACTGTCCTGGGGTAGCAGCTGATAAGAGGTGCTGCACACTGTATGTGAAAATGCATGGATGTGTTTATACAACTTCTAGACTGAAATGATTGTGCAAAACTATATCAGGTGTCTGTACATCTTCCGTGCCTGGTTCATCTTGATCTGGGATAAAGTGTGAGGAACCAGACTGAGTTTGCTGATGCTTACCACGTAGACATGTCTTAAAAGTATGCGATGTAAGGCCAACATTTCTCCTCTGCCCTAAATCCCAAAGTGCTAGGTAGATTCCAGAAAAAAACAAGAAAAAATTAAAAGAGTATTTGCACATCAATTTTATTTCAATAATAATTTTCAAGAGAAATCCATGAGATGGATAAATCAGTAAAGAACTGAACAAGCAGAAATGTGTGAGGTAGCTGGCATATAAATGCATATATACTATGTGCTCCTGATGTGGGGTGGATTTCATCTGTTTCAGCATATAAAATATTGGCATAGGCCCATGTTTATTGCAATATTCACAGTATAAAAAATCAGTATTTTATCTCAATATATTAAAAACTTTTCTTTTTAACTGAAGGGATGAAAAGGGAAATCTCCCCTGCGACGATGTTGGCAGACATATAGTGGGCAAACCGGTTCATACAGGATCTGAATCTCCAAACTCATTTCTGGACCAAGAGTATCGGAAACGCTTCAACGTGGTTGAGGAAGATGCAGTTTTGTACTGCTATGAGTATGAGAAGGGAAGAACAAGTGGTCCTGGAAGGAGAGAGAGCACACCAACATATGGTACAGCATTGATCTCATAAAGATAATCACCATTTGTTGATTTCAGGATTTTCATGCATCTGCTTTTGTTTTTAACCATGGAAATACTTCTGGTGGCCATTGATTTTGCTGAGAATTAAATACTACTTTAGTATAATTTCAGCCAAAGAGCTTATCCTGTTATAGGAAGGAAAAAATATTTACTATGATAGGTAAGTCCAGTTTAAAATTGATGAGGTTTCTGTATATATATTTTTGCTATCAGCTTAGTTTTCCAGACTATGTTTCAGTATGATTTTATTGAAAAAACATATACCAGAAGCTCATATTTTTTTACTAAAAATTCAGAATGGAGTTTCTCTCATTGGAAGGGCAAGATTTGAATAAGCTTTGGAATTCAGATCTGGAAAATTTTTCTTAGGTATAACAACAATCAAATCCCTTCAGATTTACCAAGAGGTGACTTACTGCTTTCATGCTGCACTGCTCTCTAAAACTCTAATTCTTTAGTCTTAGAATTGAAGTATGACTGATGACAGTGGTCTTTTTTTGGTAATACTGTATTAACCTCCTGTAACTTCCTTTGTTACAAATGGTGGCTTTTTACATATAGCAGTTCCTCATTATTTGAGACCATGGGTTGTTACAAAAGGAATTTTGCATGTAAGCACACATGTGTATTTGTGCTACATCCACATCTTGGATTTTGGCTTATTTAGAATGAGAATTCAGGAACAATTTCTGGTGAGAGTTCTGATGTTCAAACCCTTCTACTCCAACTTATTTTACCCTTGAAACTGTTGGAACTCTTCCTTTACCTAGTGTGGTAACTGGTTTAGCTTTGGACTAGGAGACCTGGTTTTCTGTTGCCAAGTATAAAATTGTACAGACATAGAGTTGGTAGGCTGTGGAAGAAAATGAATAGGATATCTCATGTTTAAAAAAGTTATTTTGACTGCTATAGTATTAGCTGAGCACACACTTGAACATTTTTTCAACCTACCTGCTGTGTTACTTCAGCTTTAAAAGTGAGCACAAGCTGTATGTTAGTTATTGTAACAGTCCTGTCATCATATCCCTTTGTGAAGAAAATAGATGTAAATTATGAGGAAGCATAGATTTAGTACATCATGCAGCCAAGCCCCAGAATCACTTGGGGACCTTGATATAAATTGAACTTGACCTGTGTAAAGTATCCTCAGGACCTGGAGCAGCAAGCTTGCACAACATGAAAGGTTGCATTTTCACAAAATGCACTCTTTCTACACAAGTGCACCATCCTGCTGAAAAATCTTCAGTATCCTTTTGATTTCAAAGTGTTTTCAAGTGTTTTCTAACCATGCCCATTCTGTGCAAAATAACTAAGTTTTGAAAATGCATACATCAATTTTATTACTCCAGTATTTCAAATATTACAATTGGTGGCTGCAGTCAGTTCCATTAACAGAGATGTACTCACTGTTCCAGACATTAAATTTTAATACTGGTGGTTGAGAGGAAAGAACACATTTCTTCTTCAAGCACTGCTGAATCTATTATTTTGTTATAGGATAGCTTTTTCTGCCTTTTTTTTTTCTGTTAGCAGAAAGGGTCATAAAGACATGGATCAAAGACTCCACTGAAAATCAGTCATTATTTAACACATTTGTTTTACAGTCTTTCACTTTTGATCTCACTTTTTTAATGAATTCAATTCCATTTTTAATGAATTGTCAAGTCCATTTTCATTTAAGTGTATTTTCTAAAAATATTACTATTTCAGCATTAAATTCTAAAGTTTCCCACATGCATTTGTTAGCATAAGGTTTGTGGGTAGGCATGGCCTTAGGGTTTCACAGAAATCTGGAAAATGACAATAACACTCTTCTGGCTTATGGTCACCCATTAAAGAAGGTCAGAGAGAGTTCCCAGGCCTAGAGAAATAATTATTTTCAACATGTACTTACCATTAATCTTGTGATGTGTCAACTTTTTTGCAAAAATTTTCTCAGTTCTCCTTCATGAGAGGTTAATAAGGCCCTTAGTAATTTCTTTACTGGAATCTTTTGATATTTTTTGACAATGTTAACAAAGATATTTCTCTTTGTTGCTCTTACTGGCTTTGAGGTCTTCCATAGTTGCTGCTAATTGGCCTTGGAAAGCTTCTGTTCACATGCAAGATGAAAATTTTCCTAAGTGTCCTTTCGATGGAAAAGAGATTAGGGAATCCATAGGGGTGTAAAACCAAGGTTAGTAGGAGAGGAACCAACAAATGAAACTTGAGTTTAAGGAGAGAAACAAATTTGATCATTGCAGTTTTAATGCCAGATACAAAAGCTGGTACTTTGAACAGCTGAAGGTTTTGCAGATAATTTGTTGTTACTTTTGATAACAGTCAGATTTAAACAATCAATTTTGTAGCTTTTCTATTTTATGAAGTGTGCAGGTAATAAGATACTATTTGTTTAACCTCACAAAGAAAAGAAGGTTTTATTTCTAGAAAAAGAAACTGTTGAGAGCTGTTTATGATCAAGTAAACATGAGCCAAATGCATTCCCCACTCAGGAAATGACTGTGTGCACTAAATCTTACCAGCTTCAATCAGACTTAAATATGTGTCCCTAAATAGTAAAATGAATGATAAGAGAAAATTATGATTTTCCTGAGTAGTGAAGTATTTGTGACCTGATCCTGTGGTCTGAACAGAATGTACAACTTTTTTTGTCAATTTTTTTTTTAAGATCATAAAAACTTTTATCATTATGCTGGCTGAATGGTGTTGTTGTGTTTTCCATGGACACAGTACTTCAGCTGGGAGATGGACATGTTTGAATATCTGCTTTCATTATAAACATGTATTTTTTTTCAGTGTATCATGAATTTAAACTCAAAATGTGGAGTAAAACTTTCATGTAGGAATTTTCTACTAAAATAATTTACAGGACTTTTGAAGTTTTTACTTTAAGCTTTGCTACTTTTAAAATCAAACTATTTACTTGCTTTTTGGATTTGTGACTGGTAGATTGATTTAAAAAGTGCAAGGGAAATCTTGTTTGGAAAACATTTTGTTTTCAGTCTGTCAGATAATATGCCGTGTGCTATGCTTCTCTGGTTTGTTTCAATATATTATTTACATACACTTTGTTTCAATACACTGTTTAACTTGCTAAAGAATTCAGACCATTCTGACCATTCTAAGTGGCCCCACTAAGTTCCTTAGCACACTGATTTTACTGATTTCCAACTATATACGTGAAGCATTTTTTAAAATCAATTCAGCAGCTTCCATTCAAAATTTAAAAGAATAGTCTTCAGCTGTTCTTTTTATTGCTGTCTGAGATCAAAGTGAATTTAGCAATAAAAATGTACTTTGCTTTCTGTGGATGAAATGCAACAAAAGAAATGACATGTAGAGGTTTTCTATTTCCTTCTCAGTCTCTGATGGATCTTGTAAGCCCACCAGCAAATATGCTATTTGTGAAGGTACTTCAGTGATATGCACAAGTTTCTGTTACCCACAATTCCCATGTGCTTTAAAACAGTTCTCCCATGTGTGTGCCAGAGGCTTCCAGAATAAGAAATAGATACTGCTCAGTGAAAGCTGAAGTAATTTGAATGTGTTTTCAGTATCAGACGTCATTCTACTGATGACTTTGTAGGACACTGGATTTATTTTCTAAAATTTAAAAAAATTCCATTAAATACTTAGCTGCTTCTTTTCTGTTAAAGAGAACAGAACTCCTGTCTTAACCTCTTGTTCAGAGGCAGCGCTGGATCCTCTTTCATAAGCAACCCTGTAGAATTGCAGCTTAGCACATAATTTGTTCTTTCTTCTAAAGAATGTTGGGTTAATGCTGCCTTATGGTGCATGATCTCAATTCTTTCCTCTGTTTCCAGGGAAGCTGAGGCCTATTTCTATGCCAGTAGAATATAACTGGGTGGGAGATTATGAAGACCCCAATAAAATAAAAAGAGATACTAGGAGAGGTAAGTAATCTGAACACACGTCTTATACAAGGCAAGGTTTTATCTTGCTTTAAGCTATATATTTCAGCATCATTTTGCTGCTTGCTTAGCTATATATGTTTGTGAACCTGTTTTGGTATTTTGTTTATTATATATGCTTAATTTTTTGCAGAGTCTATTTTAGGATTGAGAAGTTGGTTGGAAAACATTCTAGAGCAGAATGGGATTTACTTCAAAATCAAAGAGGCTAAGTTCTTCTGGGTTGTGAGGCTTGGATACATTACTCCACGTACAAAATTATGACCTCTGAGATTGCTGTTATCAACCAAGAACAAGATGTTACAGCAATGATAGCTATTTCTGTAAAAATAACTAAATATTCAGTAGGGATCACAAAAGGAAACACTTAGGAATTATTAGGAAAAGAATACAAGACCAAATTTAGAAGCATTCTTTTGCTGCCGTGTCAGTTGTTGTCATGGTATGTGTGTGGAATCCCAGTCTCTTAATCTCTTAAGAAAAATACAGTTGAATTCAAGAAAGTTTAGGAGACAACAAAAATTAATCAGATGCCTGAATTGACTTCTGAACTGGGGCCAGTTACACAGGCTGGCCATTCTCAGTTTGGGAGCAGGACATAATAAAATTTTATAAAAGCTTACGTGGACTGAAGTAAGGAAATAGGTTTGTCAGTGTTTAATCTGAAACAAGAGCAAAGAGCTCAAATATCGCTGTCAGATGCTGGATAAAAAGAAAATGAGCTGGTGCAGTTCATGTTCAAGTTGAAGAACATCTTGCCACAGGAGGTTGTGGGTACTAGAAGTTCACATTAATGCAGGGAAAGAGAGACAATTTTGTGAAAAAGAAATCGGATGAGGTTTCCTAAATTGACAGACATTGCTTCTGGGTCAGCTACAAATTGGTACATGCTGGAAGAGTATTCAGGGAAAGTATGTATGATATGAATGATCCCCAATGAACATTCAGAGCAAATTACTTTAAAATGTGTGGTGCCGCTGACTTTTGTATTAATTATGACTCCTGGTTAAAAAAGTAGCAAAACCCACAGAATTATCATAGGTCCATCATTGCTTATTTTTTTAAAACTCCAAGACAAAATTTATTGATGACATCTTCTCTTATATTTTGTACCCATTATTTAAAACATACCAGAATAAGAGTCGTGAATTTTCCCTACCAGAAGTTTTCTTTCTTATTATATCTGAACCAAAGAAGCATATGGGTTTTTAAATTAAATAGTCCCAAAGAGTTAAAATTGGCAGTAGATCTTAGCAAGAATATTGCATGTTCTGGAAGCAGGATTTACATGCATGTAAAAGTTCACAATGATGTTTTGCATTACTTTCCTTTCAACAGAAAATTCATTGCTTCGCTATATGAGCAATGAGAAAATAGGTCAAGAAGATTACATGTTTCAAAGGAATAGCAAAAAGGATACTGGGAAAAAGTCCAAAAAGAAGGGAGACAAGAGTAGTAGTCCAAGTCATTACTCACTGTTGCCTAGTTTACAAATGGAGTCATTGAGGCAAGAAGTCATGGGCACACCTGGACCAGAAACTGCTATGTACCATGTAAGTAAAAATAATATTAACAAAAGTAATTTCTCTGTGCTTGTGGTAAGAGATAGTCTTGATTTAGTAGTGTTCTTCAAACCTTCTCTGGACTGCTGCTGTTGCACTGATTTATATTCTTCAGACAATAACTAAGTCTCAAAGAAATATTTTAGAATTCTTGATTTTGCTGTTAAGATGAAGGATGGACAGCATTATTTTATTTCCTGTATTTGAAAATGGCACTTTTGAAATGCAGTGTGGTATCTCTGCCTTGACTGACTTGCTGCTGATGGAAAAGGAAGCAGCAGCAGTTTCCTGACTGGCTAGATACCTTCTTCCCAGCATCTTCATCACTGCAATATGCTAAGTATTGTCAGATAGCCCCTTTACTACAGGTACTTGGAAGGCCTGATAATGGCAGGAAAACTTGTGGGAGGTGTTTGTTTTCCTTTGAGTTAAGAGGAGCTCTAATGCATGTAACTGTTTTTAACATACAGCCCTCAGGAATGCAGGTATAAATGTGAAGGTAGCAGTTCTGCTGGATAGGATGCAAAAGGAAAATTGCAGTAGCTTGCTTGTTTTTAAGTGTGTCCAAAAAATGGAGTTAGAAGATCACAACATATTTAAAATGTGATAAGACATTCACCCCATAGCACTTTCCATGTTTCAAGAGAATACTCATCTCTCAGTGACATTTGTTTCTCAGTATATGTTAAATTCCTGACACTATGCAGTAACAAAATCTTCTCTTTTAAGGTACCATTTTTTTTTTTGCTTTGGTTCCCTCTATAACATAGTAAGTCTAGTTTCCAGATTCTACAAAATGAACAATGCACACAGGAACTGGCGGGTTCTCAAAGCTCTGGTTTGGAAGTTAATGAGCAACAGCAAGCATAGAATTGACAACAAGCATTTTTCATTTACTTTGGGTATCCATCTACAAAACACTTGAAATGTTACCACCCCAAATTCCACCAGTATCAGTTAATCCTTCTTGTGCATCATTGCCATTGCCATCTCTCTCTGTAATGCCGTTAAATCTTCAGCATCTATTTGAAAGTTTAGTTGGAGCTTATTACTTTATAAAACTAAAAAAAGGTTATCCATTCTTTAGAATACAAATCAGTATTGATCTGCTAACTGGTTATGGAACAAAATGCTTGAAGTAAACTGAAAAAGGAATCTTGGACTATTGATTTGTCCAAGAAATGGGAAATAGAAAGGAGCCCTTCACAAAACATTTACAGTGCACTGCAGCTGAATATTGCTGATGCTGCCTCTGCAAGCTGGCTGCTATTATGCAGTTCCAGAGTTTCTAAGTAGTAATGACACCCAAGTATTCTGGTGCATATTTCTTTTGCCACACAGCAGAGTCAAAGGTTTTTTAATAAATTGGGCAAAACTTTTCTTTCAATCTTCAATAAACAGTGCAGTGAGCACACAAAGAATGGGGGAGTACAGATAACACACAAAGAACTCCTATCTGTTTGCAGTAAAACTTTATTAAGCTATAGACAACAAATCAGACAATGAAAACATACTTTATACTCAAATTGCATCTTAAAGATCACTAAAAGAGTGGCTGTCCTATTAAAATTTTCTTTTTACAATCAGCAGCTACCTAGTTTTTCCCAAAGATTTCAGATTATTTGTAAATGGAAGCCTCCAGATACGCATGAGTTGAGTGTAAAAGAACTACCCTGATAGTAGTGAAAGAGCTGGAGGGTTTTTTTGTTTGGTTTGGTCTGGGTTTTTCCAGAAGTCAATGTTTTCATCATGCTAGAATATCAGGGGAAGAGAGAATACTGTGACTGTGCTGTGTATACCACAGGCCAGTAGATTTTTCTAAAGTAAAGAGCAGCCTCTACCATGTGGCTTTAGTTAAATTTGAACCTTTAGTGCCTCCATTGTTTGCATAAGGTCCCTGTGCTAAAGAACACTCCACCAGGCTTGTTAAGTAGCTCAAATCCCTCATTGCTCTTGTTTTTAAGAGTATTCATCTGTTACCCTGTGTTTACCTGGCTTCTAAGTCCAACCGTAATTTTAAATGTACCATTATGCATTATCCTCTGGATTGAACCATCTTTAGTTACCAAATTTATCCCTCAATATAGGATTTTACAGGTTATAATCAAATAATTTTGTAGACTCCTCTTGCTTGCAAGAGTTATAATGATCTTCTTAGGTTTTTCTTCAAAAATTGTGTTTTCACATCCTTTCCTCATTCTCAAAATTCTTTCAAATCTTCATATCTAATCCTAAACTATCTTAAGCATCCTTCCTAAAGTATGTATGCCAGCACAGCACATAAATTTCCAGAAGCTGCTTGGAAAGGTTACATAACCATTCCTGTTCACTACTTCTCTATTTAAATGCTCAAAGGACTGATTACAGATTTTATCCATAGCCTTGGAATGACAATGTGTTTGTTACTTGGTTTTAGTTTTATTTTTTCTGTAATGGTATTATTTCAAATCAGTTATAGGCAAGATAGATATTCCCAATCTAAAAGCTTTTATCTTGCATTCTTTGTTCTTAAATGCAGTACATTCTATGTAGTTGGTCATGTTGAAACATGTAACTTCTTGGGTATGATTGCTAAATAATCCTTGTCTCTGAAGCAACTCTAAGTATGAAATATGTGAGGGTAAGGACTCTGGACCCTCAAACTGGACCCCCATGACTCTCAAGTCCATAACAAAGGAGTATTGAAGATCCAGGAATCTGGGGTCTGGTGTGGGGTCTCCTTGTTCTGAAATTATATTTTTAATGTGTGTACTCAGTGAAATAGAAAGCATGCACATTTCATTTCTTCTTCTTTTTCTTCTATTTTTCCTTTTACTGAATTCCCTGGAGTAAAAGCCATGCTGCTCATTCAGCAGTAAGGTTTTGTGTCGTTCTCTGGTCTTTGATTCTGTGTTACCTTTATTCAGTGATGTTTTCATTCTTTTTTGACTCCATTGCTACAAATGTTAAATAATTTTGGACTAAAATGCATCCCACTGGCCTTTTTCCTTTTGGATTTTGCAGCTATTGACATGAGCAGGTTGATTACCTTTTTACTGTGAAGCTTTTCTGCAGAAAAGCACAATAGTGCTGACTTCAGCTCCTTCTGCAGCTTTTATGTATAGCTCTATAGAAAAGAAAAATCTTTGTTCAAAAAAATACACTGCTGAATTAAATTACCACAGCAGAAATGGTATTATTTTTTGTGCTGTAAACAAAGTGGATTGTGTTAAAAAAATTACCATGGTAATGTAGAAGTGCCTGGTTGTTATTTGCTAAAAGCTATTCTGTAAAATGCCGGCAGATTCAAATTGTTATATTCTAAAATGATCACAAGATTGTGTCAGTCTAGCATTTTTCTGACTGTCAGGGTAGTAAACTTGCATTAAATCACCAGTTTCAAAAGTTTTTATTGTATTACTGACCTGCCTTTGCCATCAAAACTGTCTGGTCAAGGGTACGTTTCAGTTGCAGCCTTGAAAAGTGAACAGGGTTTGTTTGTGTCCACTGAACATAACCAATGTGATAGCCAATACCACAGCAAAATGAAAACTAATTTGTGTTGTGTCTGTGAACTAAACATCTCTTGTATCCTGTTCTGGTGTTTCTGAATCCTCATATACAAATTTTCTGCACTTCTTTGGTTTGTTTTTTTTCCCATCCTAGAAATTGGTTTTGGTGTTTTGTTGATTTCTAGACAAGTTGTTGTTCTTGCATTCTATTTTTCTTCCTCAGTATTGTAAAAGAAACCAACACAGAGTGTTAATGTTTTTATTAAGCTGAGGCAAACTGTTTGAGCTGTTGCTAATCTGATGCGCAGGCAGGTGTTCAATGTGATCTATTTCTGTAGGTAGAGAACAGCACGTTTCGTGTTGAACTTTTGGGGCACAAGAGATGAAAACTCTGACATATTGTTGTAGTTTCTCAAGTTCATTATGTTTTCTGTAAAGGAATTTTCTTGGTGTGTTGTGCTTTGTTTTTGTTGAAGGAAAATAATATGGTTATTTAGGAGGGAGATAGAGTCATAGGTCAAAAGAAGTTCACTGCCAGGTTAATAATAATTTGCTGCTAACTGGATCAATACAACTTTCCCTTAGCCTAGAAGCAGCATTGCAAAGTGAAGAAAAGCTTACAGGCTATTGTTTGTGGTAGTAAGTGAGATTGCTTTTTCTTGCATAACTCCCTGCTGTATACAATAGGCTGTAACCTCCACAGATAAACTTATGTTATTGACCTTGTTTCTTCTCCCTTCCTGCATCCCATTATCTCTGCATTTTCCAGTGTATGCTCAGTTGTTCATGTGTTCTTACCAATACATAGTGACTCGCTAGTTGTAGGACAAGCGGCAGAAAAATAACAGCCTCTCACTATACTGTGATAACCAGACTATTTAAATTTGTTTAATTAATAGTGGAGTTTTCTTAGTTATTTTATTTGCATTTGAAAATAAGGTTAGTTTAGTATGAAATCTGTCACTTGAAGTTCTTGTAACTGAAACAGATCGCTCAGTAGTGGGTTGAGCAGATAAATCAAGGTTTTGTACCATTGGGATTTTGCTAAATTTACACGTGCTGATATGTACACATGCACTTTAATATTCCAGTTCTATTTTTAATAAGGGAGAAATGAAATAAAAGCTATCAGCTGGAGTTGTACTGCAAATTGCATTAAGTTGGTCCAACTTTGGTAAACTTCTTTTTTTCCCTCTTTAGCAATGTATAACCATCCATGTGGTTTAAATGCAGCCTGATAACTCTTAATCACATAATTCACAGCAATACTTGCTGCAGTGAGCCCCCATGGAGAGCCAGGCTCTCTCCTTCCTCCTCTGCCAGGGAGGCAGCAAGGACCAGGGCTGTGAGCAGGGCTCAGTTTGAGCTGCTCCTCCCTCCACAACTCCCCAGGTGGCTGTGCCAGGGCAGCTCCTTGGGTTTTCTCAGCAGAGCAGGTGGGGCAGCATCAGCCAGGGTCAGCTGGCTGCAACAGTGATCTTGCTGAGAATACTTCAAGTGAAGATGATTTGTTTATGGACCTATTGCAAAAGTCAGTTTTTAGCTAATAATATAAATTGGAAAGGAGACTAACTTTTAGCCAAAATGACTTATACTTAAATCATGCATATTTCCAGGCTTTTCTTGCCTCCTACAAACCCCTCCAGAAAAAATATAGGAAAATGCTTTCTAAAAGTTGAATGCAAAATGTATGTGTTTAGGTGTTGTCAATACAGAAAAGAAGTCACCAAAAAACTCATGATTTTGAAAACTTCAGATCTAACTGAAGTGGGTGATTTTCCCTTACTTCTCCTTTTCCTTTCTGCAGAAAGGCTGAAAGGAAGTAAAAAGTGAAAATACTTAAACTACATAATTTTTATGAAAATTCTTGAATCAAATATGCATGTATTTATAAAACCTTTAATCATAGTACCCAATAACTAGCATCTTAAAAAGTGCATAGCATGTGCATATAGTTTCCTAATAAACTTATGTGCAAGCTAGCCATCAACCTATTGCAAAAATTCTTCATTATAAAAATGGTGACTAAAACACATTAAATAGTGTAGAATGATTTACTAAAAAAACAGCCCTAACAAAACTACCTCACTGAAAAACTAGAAGTTTCCTACAATTTTAGATATCACAGTATTTAAAGAATTTATGTTCAGTTAATTTTTTTGTCATGGGTATTTGTAAATAAACAAAAAATTTGTAGAGAACAGATTAAAAATGAGTTGAACAGATTTTAAGTAGGTGTCTGAAATTTTGAATGTCATTGTACCATTACAACAGATGGAGTTGGTTTTTTCATAAAAATTTTCTTCTTAAAAATGTCTGGAGTCCAACTATGGCATTATTTAAATAACAAGCCTCCTTTTTTCTTTTTCTCCTCCCTGTTTTCACAGTAGTCTATAGTTAGGCATATAATTGTTGTAGAATAAAAATCTAGCAGTTGATATCAAAGTTCAGTTTAACCCAAGTGAATAGTAAAAAATATTTTCCAATAGAGTCTCCATACATTTTGTTAATATTTGAATTAGTGTTAGTTCTTTGCTGTGGTCTTTCATTTCCATTTAAATATATGTATTAAAATAATACTGAAACTTGCAGATAGATTACAGACTTACATGCTTTAATTATCTGCAAAGGAAATCTTAAACTCTCTTTTGAAAATGTAAGAATTATGTAATGTAAAGAAATTACAGTTGTGTTCCAGTTAAAAACCATTGGTATTTTATATTCCCAGCTAAGAAAGTGCACTGGATTTCAAGTAACTGTCCAGAAATTAAATAAACATAATGAACAGTTTTAGAAATAGTCGTGAAAAATTTCAGTGTCTAATTACCACAGTGAGAAATTATTTTAAAAATAATTTCATTACTGCTTTGTTGAAAGTTATCCCTTTACAGTCAAAATATAATTGTGCACACTGTACTGTACTTCTACTCTAAAGGCAGAAAAATGCAAGCCTTTACTAAAAGTAGTACATATGCTGTTAAAATGTCACAAGTGAACAAACTGTAATTTCTCCTGATGCCTGGACTGTTCAAAGACAGCTGTCTCAGCCTGGGCTGGGAGGAGGCTCCTGGGTGCCTCAGGGCAAAGTCCAAGACTGAGCTGCTGTGGTGCCTGGGTTTCTCCTCACGTGCTTCACGTTCATGGAGCTCCAGCAGAGCTTGGCTGGTAAGAGCTCAGCACCTGGATGTCCTCTCTGGAAATAACTGGAGCATTTAAGACATTTACATCTTTCTTTTCTAGGTTATACTGGTCACATCTCAGCTAAGTTTTTGTAGCCTTAGGGGGTTGTTTGTCTTGTTCTAAGACTTCAGCTCTTGCTCCCTATTCCATCAGTGCAATGAGGAAATAAGGCTGTGATGGTAGCTAGGTCCACATGTGTGGAAATGGAAGGAACTCACTGCATTGCAATAGAAACTGAGCTGAAGAGGCTTATGAAGTTATAGAATAATATGATTTGGAGTTATTTTAAAAGCCTCAAAGTCTATTCAGAGGCAAAAGTTCTAGTAAAATGTTTCATATAATGCAGTGCAGAGAAGCAAGTGCAGTTGTGATATGAAGACATCATGAGCTTCTATCCATTTCTTATCAGCCTAATCTATGGTTCAGGTATAGACAGCCCTTTGCGCTGAGAGACATATAGAAAGAACAATGCTGAAAAAATTAAGGGAAAAGTAGGATAAGAAAAAGAAATATAATAGGAAATTTTTACCTATTGCCTTTATGAGTCTGAAACACCGTAATGTCGCACAGCCCCATTGGCCATGGGCAGCTTTGAGTGCCTATGCATGTGGGGTTTCTTTCAGTTGGATACTTGTGGGTTTGTATATTTGCTTCTGACAGGAGAGCAGCATGTCTCACTCATATTCTAAAATTTGGAATAGTGGTTCCAGGACTTGGCCATCTTCTACACCCCAAAAGAAACCATCTAAACAGTACTGTATGTATCCTTTCATTTGAATGCAGCTCTTCACAAATATAGCAGACACAAGATAAGCGATAAAAATAGTGTTCATGTTGTTAAAATCTGTGTAGAAACTTCATCTAGGTCATAAGTGACCTGTATAGCATAATAAACAAACAATGCAGTGAAACAGTTAATCAATAAGCAAAATATGCCTTTCTTGTGACAGTTGGAAAATGACTGCCATAGGCATAAAAATGTTGTGGTCAAAGGTAATTTTTGCTATTCCATCAGAGTTTAGTAAAAATTTGGTTCAAAATAAATCTACATTTCTGAGAGAAAAAGCAAGAGAGAAGCAGCATATAAATTCCTTGCTAATGGAAGTTGGCTTTCTATTATTTTTAGTCTAGTGCAATAAACAGAGAGGAATAGAGAGGCCTGTGGGTCTAGTCCTTTGCTATTACAGTCAATCTCTTTCACTTAATCCTATTCAGATCTGTACTAAATTCCACATTCAAATAGGGTATGAATTGTTCTTACTAATGATGGGACCAGTAAAAGATGATTAACTGGGTGGATGGGTAGCCAGTTGTCATAATTCCAAGTAAAATGTTGGACAGAGGGAGGAAAGATGCCAGCAAGAGCAAGGCATCTAATGAATTTACTACAGAAAAACAAAACCCAGATGCCTCAGAAACCAACATAAAGTGCATAGGATAATAGGATAATTCAGTCTGGGAGCAACCTCAAGAGGTTCTGTGCTTGGTCTTTGGCTCAAAGCAGGGCAAGCTCTGAGGTCAGACGAGGCTTCTCAGGGTTTTGCCCAGCTGGATGCTAAACACCTCCTGAGATGGAGACTGAATGAACTCTTGGCAACCTGCAGCACTGCTTGTGTGCCCCATGGCAGGAAAGTTGGAGATGAAGAGCAAAACAGGTGTTTTGGCAATAGCTGAGAGGATAGCAACTTGCTCAGATTTAAGGGATAGTTGCTGTTGTTTCATTGCTGCTTAGCTAAAATCATCTCAGGGATGTGCCTTGGTAATCTCACATCTGTTTTCCCAGCTCTAGACTCTCAGTCCCTTGAATCTAGACTGAAGAAAGTAGATGTACATATGCAGCTTTTATATTTGAGCATTGAGTTCTGTTTGGGCATATATTTTGTGAAGCACTAATACTT
The DNA here is from genome assembly GCF_028769735.1 of Zonotrichia leucophrys gambelii. Classification (NCBI taxonomy): domain Eukaryota; kingdom Metazoa; phylum Chordata; class Aves; order Passeriformes; family Passerellidae; genus Zonotrichia; species Zonotrichia leucophrys. The sequence goes on along the minus strand of NC_088169.1, from coordinate 15,351,217 downwards.
AGTCTCCTTGGGAGGGGGTGCTAAGTTCTTTTAATTATATGGAATAATATCTGCATTGTTCTTAAGGTATATTATTCCTGTCACACATTAGAGAATATTTTCACATCTGCATTGTTTCTCTTTGAAAGAAATAGGTAATACCATTAATTTGCTCTTATTGGGGAAGTGGTTGCCCAAATGAAATTTGAAGTTATTGAATATGGGAGATTTTACATCTAATTCTATATGCTCTCTGATCATTTCAAAAATCCAGAGTTACTTATTGCAGCAAAGCAAAATCCTCTAGAGATGAGGTAAGATTTGTTTATGGGGCATCATGAAGCACAGTGGGAGTCTTCTGTGGGAAATTTTTGTTTATTGTGACCATGAGGGGAAAAAATGGCCTGTCATAATTTCTTTCCGTGGCAAAGCTGGGGAAATCTTAAAAAATGAGAGAGTTACTGTAAAGGTCATCAGTCCAGCTCTGCCAGTCTAGATTTATTCCTTACTGCATAGAATATAATGGTCTGAAAATCTAGATCTAGAGATGTAGATCCATACATTAATAAATCTCTCATCTCAGAACATTTCCTAATTTCCTTTCACATCTCCATTCTGTATTTTTTTCTGTTACATATTTCATAGAATCATTCCTGATTTTATCCTGCTTCTATTACCTGATAGAGGACCATTGCTTTTGTAGGTATTAGCATTGTTTGAACGTGCGTAAGCTACATTACCTGTAGTTGGTACAATCACAGCAGCACAGTTTTATTTCTTATTAATGTAGAATAAGTGATTTAGTCCCTCAGTTATTCCCCTTTGATAAAGAAGAGATGAAGTGTAGTACATTGTTCAGAGAAGTTTATGTCAGGTATTGCACAGAGGGGACTTAGCATGAGTTACCACTGCAATATGCTGGGGATTGTCACATCCAGGGGAACTTTGATCCAGGGCCTGACTTTTCTACTGGCTCTTCTTTGTTTTCCTTTCTGCACAAGGGAAAGGGAGATACCAGGACTCTGAAAGCATTTAACCAAGGACACTGACTGGCATGTGTCAAGAAATTTGGCTTTCTAAAAAACTTGTACTGAGTGGTGGAAATGTTTTTTGAATTAATGGAGCACATGTGCCTGTTTCAAAGTTCCATTTCATGTCAAAGCATCAAAATGCTTTGACAAAGAGCTCCATTGTTTCTGAACAAGGGATTTTTTCCAAGTAGTGGATTTGACTCCACAGGAGTCTCTGCCCCATTCCTCTGCTCCACTTACACAGTGGTGGCCCCTCGAGCCTGCTGCTAGCACACAATATCTGAGATTGTATGGTTCCATGGTTCCACCTGGGAGGAAAATGGCTCTTTGCAGCACTGCAGCTCCTGAACTGAAGCTGTTTTGTTGGGTGTTTCTGTTCTACTGGAGAGAAGTGCTTGTTGCTTAGCGCCTGATCCCTGAGTCAGCCAATCCATCTCTGCTACTGTGCTGTGCAGGAAAAAGCAGCCTGGTATTTTTCATAAAGCAATAACTGCTTTTTGTCCACTTCTCAAGTATATCCCTTTGCTTTCAGATAAACCCAAGTAGATAGCATTTCCAACACTACAGAATTCTGGCTTTAGAGTGATGTGTAAAATTTCTTGTAAGCTAGTTTGTACCCATAAAATCACTATGGCCAGCTCAGAATTAAAAAGACCTAGTGTTATCTTTCCCCACCTTCTGCAAAGTTCTGCTTCATCTTATGCTTAGAGGAAACCTTACTGAATTCCAGGAAGTAATGAGACCTTTATCCTGCAATGAACTGTTCTTTTTCTGCCTTAATTCATAAGGGCAATGGAAGTATTTGGTATGAATTTTAACAGAATATATAATTCCTGATGTACAGAAATTCTTTCCTTCTTTTTCCCCTGAAAACTTCCCCTCTTTTGAAAGCCAGAAGGAGTTTTCTGTTTCTTTCCCCAAAGGATATTATGTCCAAGTGCTAACAGAGAATAACTTGCAATAGTGTATCTTCCTTAAAGCAGAAATCTGTTTTCTCAGACCACCTACATCCTCTGCACTTTTTCTGTCACACAGAGTATGAAAGCGATCCTGCTGAGGGGCACAATCAGAAGTGTTGCTCCCTCCTCCTGCAGAAGGAGGTGTTTGTGCTTGTCACCGTAAGCAAGCCCCAAGGTGTTGTAAGGGGGCATGAGATTTTTATTCTAGGCTAATGATTTTTCCTCTGCAAGGACCATGGGCTTGGTGGAAGATGTTAATGCCTCAGGGGTGACTTTGTTTTACAGCAGTTTTTTTTTCTTCTGAAAAGGTCCGTGTTGTGCCACAGACCACCTCTTGAATCCAATAGTAGATGAAGAATAAGTTTCTTAAATCTGTTTGGATCATCTTGCTGTTTTAATGTTTAGATAAGCATACAAGAAAAACCTGCCTTCCCTGTGAATAACATAGAAATTTTCTAAGCAAACCAAGATTTTTCGTGGAGGAAATTGCAAAGTTTGGTATCTACTGGAGGGGCGTAGCAGCAGGGCACAAATATCCATGGGGTCTTTGGGGTGACTTGTCTCAGACACACTGTGAAAAGGACAAAAGGCAATGGACAAAAATTGAAATCCAGGAAATTCCATACAAGCATAAGAAAAAGATACTTTTACTGTGAAGATGGTTTAACTGGAGCAGGTTGCCCATGGAGTTTGTGGAGTCTCCATCTTGGAGACACTGAAAACACAACTGGCCACAGCCCTAAACAGCCTTCTCTGCTGGAGTCTGCTTTGACCAACAAGGCTGGATAAAATGATCTCCAGGGCTGATTTCCTGCCTCAGTTGTTTTGTGGTTTTTCTGACTGGTCCATTCTCTTCAGTAAGAGGTTAAATTGGGAACTGATGGGGAGTAGAAATCCAAATAAAGGGTTAAATACTGTTCTGTGACAGGTGATAGTTTAGTTTCTATTTTCCTTCTTAAATGGATACACTTGAAACACCGAGTGATGGGGCAACTGATGCATCTTGGGCTTATGCCATGTAAAGGATATATAGAGTTTTTGAATCCTCCCTTTCCCTCCTAGATTTCTTACTGTCAATAAAAAGTGCTGGGGGAGGTACCAAAATTGCATGTTTCAAGGTAGATGTAGAGCAGAAGAATGACCACAGAATAAATTATCCTAATGAGTAGCACTTCTCTAGTTTAACTGTTTATTCTCATTGGCTTCAGGCAGCTGTGACACTGCTGCAGTCCTTGTTATGTCAGTCAGAAAGACTGCGGGAATATGAGAACTCTCATTTAAAGTTAATGTTGTCCAGGGGTTTTACTGCTTTGGTATTTCAGTATTTCAAAGAGTCCCGTGGCTTAATGGCTAAGAAGGAGAGTCTTTCCTTAGTGGTGGAAAGCAGCACCACTGTATATTATTTTTCCAAATAGGCTGAAGATTTAAAAAATAATTTTATTTTTGCATTCATTATGCTAACAACTTCTGACAAAATACTTGCACTACCTTCTGTAACTGCAGAGTTGTATCCAGCTACTGTAGTATTTGCCACAGAGCGCCCCCCCCCCCCAAAAAAAATGATAAGGAAACATTTAGAAGTGGGAGAATGAATAAAAAAAGCTGTGCTTGCTATCACATTTCAGACAATCATAGTTCTGCCCTCAGCTAGCCTATTTGTCTTGGATAAGCTGACATAGGAGCAGTTGTATGAAAAGAATAGACATCTTAGATGTTATCAACCTTTGTAGATTATGTGATAAGGAGATCATCCTGCACAGCTCATATAGCCATTGCTCACCTCAGAGGAGTATATAAAATTTGGCAGCTTCAAAATATCAGCCTGTTTTTTATGCAGTAAAAAGCTCTTGAGGCACACACATGCTGTTTCTTTCTTTTTGTGAACATTAACAAAGTGCAAGAAGGAATATCTGCTGCTGATTGGCAGGGGGTTTCAAACTTTCTAATCTGACAGAGGTCTTACCTCATCATATCTTTGTAAGATTTTGGCAAAATCCTGTGTTGTGAGTACCCTTAAGCATGAGATGTTAATACTGATATAAGTGTGGTGTTGTATCTAAATAGGTTTGCATTTTCCCCCTTTTCAGTCTTCTTTTAGCTCTGAAATTTTGGATCACAACACACCAAATGCAGAGAAATGTGTATGTGGTATATCAAAACAGTGAAAATAGAACATTGCCCGTGTTCTCAAAGCATTGAGAACGATCTCTCAAAGTGAGAGATCAATGATATGATAGGCAGAACCAGCTTTCATTTTTTTCCCAGATCCTGGCTTTTCCATCTGTAGCAGAAAGTTCCAGTAGTCAGATGTGTTACAAGCTATCCTGCTGAAACTAGAGAAAGCTGTCTTACAGTGACAGAGGGGAAGTGCCTGCCTGTAAACAGTTCCTTGGTGTCTAAACTTGCAGCTTGAGAAAAATTGGATTTGACCCGAGCTCTAAATAAAGCTATAGATATGTGCCATTTTCCCTTTCACTCAGACTGAGCCCAGATTTGGGTAGAAGGACTGGATATTATTTTTTTCCATAACCTGGTTCTCTCTTCCAGCTTTTTTTAAACAAGCGAGTGAAAAATCTCAGAATAGTGGAGAAACAAAAAAGCCCTTGAATGAGACTTTTAGGTGCTGTTCAATATAGTACTAGTTGCTGTGGTCAGTCTGTTCCTTCAGAGAATCTTCAGGTGTGGTCTTTTTTTTGGTAGACCTACACATTCTGTAACCATGAAGATAATATAGTTATTAGAATATATATTCTTTTTGGACATGGATGTAATGTTCTGTTGGTCACACCTTTGTAAATTATATTAAGTCTTAGAGAAATCTAAGAAACAGCTTAACCTCAAAACTTCAGACATCTTCCTCATACTCTTGAAGTTCGTCAAAATAACTAATCTTCTCAAATTTATCATTTTGATAACCACTCTATTTGTTTTCTACTTTTATTTGAGCTATCAACTGGAACAAAGTTTTCTAATTTCCATCATAAAGTTATGTCAAACATTCTCCTCTTCTGATAGCAGTTTCATTCCAATTTAATATTAGTACTGAAAGACCATTTTATTAAGTTTCCTATTTGATGTGAAGCAAATAAATTCATTGAAACTTAAATAATTTCACACTTTCATTTAAATACATTTTTCCAAATAGAGAGCTATGAAATTACTGCTAAATAAGTTACATTTTCAGGCTTCTGAACATTAATGACTAACTTTCCATCTTGTTTCCCTTCTGAACATTAATGACTAACTTTCCATCTCTTTTCTCTTCTGAGCAAATACAGAGTAGTCAAAGGACTAACCGATAATAAATACTTTCTCCCAGAAGAGAAACCTGAATAACTCTGAGACAGAAACACGATAGTCTCATTTCTTGAAAATGTGTTACATGTACCAAGATGCAGATATGTTATTGTGTGCATGCAGAGAGTATTGATTAGTGGTGATCTCTTTGGTTGGTATGAGCCTCCACCTGCAAGTTTTTTCCAGTGTAGCTGCATTGCTGTGCTATAATCCTAAAAGGCTTTGCCCTGGGGCAGGTTGGTCTTTGCAGGTGTGCAGTCTGCTGGCCTTTTGGAACTCTGTCAATCATTTTGAAGACTGTTAGAGTAAATACAACCCACACAGCAAGTCTGGTAATGAACAGTTGCAGGAAGAGTGGGACTGTTGTGGCTCCTCCCTGCACAATTAAATCTCCATTGGCTCTGGAATTTGCAGCTAAGACCTCAGAAATATAGGGCTAGAGGCATGCTAGAACATTGGTAAGAAAAACTAAACAGACAAAAAACAATCAAAAATCCTCACCCAAAAACCAAAACACCAAACCAGAAACAGAAAAAAACCCTTTAATGAATGGTCTTTTATTCATCTTAAAATACATGTCCTTTGAGGCTGCTAATAGGAAAGGCAGGCTTATATATACATTAAATGTTTCTTTGATATTCTCCTTAGAGATGCACTTGTCCAGGGGCTTTATTAAATAGAACAAGCTCAAAGATCACATATTACAGGAGAGAAAATCATTGTGTCTAAAAAAGTCAGTGAGTCTCAGTGTATTCAAAGGGGGTTTTGATGAATGTTAAACATCAAGTGATACCTTGCTTTTGGGTAAAGTTTTTCTAGTTGTGTTTTGGATGATTTGAAAGCTTATAATTCAGAATATTATTAAAGAGTTTCACATTTTCTTCAGGAGTGCCAATTTCCATTTATCTTAAGGTACTCCTCCGTTTAATTTTTTCAGTGTCCATCTTGTTTCCATTTTACTCATTATTTTGAGTTAATAATGACTTTCTTTAATATGGAATGCTGCTTTCTATTTCATTTCATGCTTGCTCTCAGAATTAGTAGAAGAGATGGATTCTTGGAAACTGGGACAAGATGTTTATGAAAGCAGTTACTCAAAGCCCAAGGTGTATCAGAATCAAAATGCAGTGAGCATACATTGAATCTGGCTTTGTGGGCGAGTGATTAAACAGTGTCTTACAGCAAGTTTGCATTAGTACAGCTGAATTTCTTTGTGTAAATCCATGGTTTTAGGGTTCATGGCATTTAGAAGTCATAGTTACATTATTTCTGTACTTACCACATCACAGAATTAAGCTGTAAAAGAGGAAACATCATAGTGGCCAGCATTAGAACAGGTTGCTTAAAGAAGCTGAGGAAAGTACCTCTCTGGAGATAGTTTATCAAGGCTGGAGATGGATCCAGTGTTGGCTTCAAAGCAAGCCTTGCTCTGGTCAGGAGGAAGGATATGACCTCCTGACACCACTGAGAACACAGCACTTACAACTGGTAAGGCTGTAGATTGCATTCAGTGAGTTCCTTAAAAAGCAATAAAAGAAGCATTTTTAGATTTCATGCTCACTTTTTTGTTTTTGTTGTTCTCTAATTACATATGTTATATTACATATACATTTTCTGAGTTAAGAAAAAAGATGGTGCTGTTTTTTGCAAAGGGTCAACTAACTTGAAGTCTGAAGTCTATGTAAAATAATCCAAAGTGTTAGTTAAAATCACTGCAGTTGAAATTATTCCTAGGAACTTCTCACAGTTGTTGAATTTGCCCTTAATTATTATTTCATTCAATGAACTAATTTAGAATAATAGTTGAATTTAATAAAACCTTTCTATTTTGCAATATAACATAATGTATGGAAAAATGGTTAGACATGTAAATTACATGCTTTTTTCCTGTTAAAAACTGATACCCCTTCATTACCCTTTCTTCTCAAAAACTGACTCAGAAGTTAAGAGGTGTGAACTGAGGTTTGCAGGATCAATTTACAGACAAAACATCTAAAGAGAAGGCTTTTCATATGTTCTCACCTGCTCTCAGAACTACTTGTGAAAAAATGGAGTAGAGATTTTCCTTTTCTGTTTTGACACTGTGAAAATAATAGTGCAGAAAAGTCAAACAACAGAATGAAATTGTCTGAGTTGTGAACTGAGAAGTGCTAAATTTTGGATTTGTATGTTTGTGTATTTTTTCATCCACTTTGAATTAAGTAAGATTTTTAGAGGGAGTTACTCATTTCTGCTCAGCCACTCTGTTATTCCTGGGTCATTAAGATCTCGTCTAGTCCTTCGCAGGTTGAAATATTTTGTGTGATGTAAGTGGGATGGGTGTTGCTGTCTTGGTTTGTTGCGAGCTGGTGCTGATTTAATTGGTAACCAGTTGCAGAAGAAAAAGGACAAGAGCCAGGAAATGAGAACGAGTGGGATCCTCTTTTTACTTCCCAGTGGAGGCCTACTTTGACCCACAGAGGTAGCAATATAGGGGAGTAGGTTTTGTCAGATATGGTCTCTGAGGGATCAGCACATCTAGCAAGTCAGTTAAATTTTTTAATTACACTTAATTATTGTCTTGCTAGTAATTATTCCCCATGGGCATGTTAGTTTTTGCTGCATGAAAATCTCTCAGCTGTGAGGCAAGAGATCCCTTTGAAGCTGAGTCTGCTGCATGTGAGCTCAGGGGTGTGGGAAGCAGGGAGAAGAGACATTATTAGAATAAAGTCATTAAGGTTGGGAAAGAACTCCAAGATCCCAAACATTTGACCAAACAATATCACATCAATTAAGCCATAGCACTGAGTGCCAGGTGCAAAACCAAAGCTGCTCTTTGAATTGAACCTAGTCTTGTAAACTAGGGGAGAGCGTTTGTGTTACTACTAGGAACAGGATTTGGACTTGCAGAGCTGTCAGTGCTTTTGCTTAGATTTATTTTTACCAAGTGGCACAGAAGTATTGATTTCTGTATTGATTCCTGGCAAGCTGAAATAGAAAGTTTTAATAAGCAGACACACTAATGGTAACCTTTTCTTAGTTTTAACACTGATAACATTTATCTGCCTTTCTAGAAAACTGAAGTTCAAAACAAGTCAAATCACATCTTTAAATTTTTGCTGATTCATTACAGATTTATTATTTTTTTAGTTCACTGGGGATTGTGTTTATCTGAGTCAAAGTTTTTAAACAGAAATGTGTTAATACCTATTGATCTTACTAATAAGCTAAGATCTTAAATAAAGGAGCAATTTCCATCCTGTCTCATTGTCAGGGGAGTTTGTGGGAGTGGATCAGCTGAAGGGAAATACTTCCACTTTAAAACCTGGTGAAAAAATAAAGTTCAGACTTTTTATTTGGGATACTTTTTTCCAGTTGTGATTAAGCAGAATTTACTGATGTCTTTCAGAATACTAGGCCTCGTTCTTAGAAAATTGTCTGATGATCTAATGACTGTTGTATGAATACTTCCACACCTGCATTAGGCAATGTGTTATTTTGTATATTTACATATAGATGTCAAGAATACTTTATTTAGTGTGTACATTAGAAATACATGGGCTGTGTAGCTTCATTACTGTACAAAACAAAGAGAGATATTCCTTCTTTATTAACAGAACAAGAGGAGAGGGACCATTTTGGGCAGAAACAACAGTTGGTTTGGCAACTTAACTGGTGATCTGTTTTGAGATGTTTGACAGTGGCTTTTGCTTTACAACCTTATGAACAGGTGAACTAAAATCACCTTTATTCTTAGGCTAGAAGTCTCTTGGTTTGTGTTACCTGATATGACTTAACGTAACATTTCTTTTATTATAAGTATGTGGTTGAATATAAACATTGTAATTTCACTTCTTGCATTTTTATTTTCTTGTAGACCTTTCAGCAGTCTTCTCTACAGCAGAAAAGTAAAAAGAAGAACAAAGGTAAAAAATAAATTTGTTTTCATATATGGGTACGAAGGGATTTGCCAAGATGAATTTTATGGTATTGCAGTATCTGAGGAACTCTAACTTGTTAGCTCCAATAAAATGTTCAATTCAGTTGATCATGTTGAGAATGTATTAGTCCATTTCTGATGTCTCATAGTTACCTAATGTTCCTCTACCTTCATGTATCTGCTTTTATCTTTTTTTTTTTTGAATACTTAGACTCTAGCCTCTTTGGGGCCAGGGTTGGTTTTTCCAGCTGTGTTCAGGTAATGCCTCACTGCAGCACTTGCTCATTACCTACGCTCTCAGGTAATTTATATCATAGTAAATTTTCCTCCTTTGATTTTGAAGTACAAAGGCCTTAGGAACTGTTTAGTTTCAAAAAGAGCTGCAAAGAGAGGTTTGTGAACACCTGTGAAGTACTTAAATAGTTGTATTTGGTAACCAAGTGGGAAGTACATGAATTTATATGTTGTGCGCTTTATTGTAATGTGAAATAAGTTGAAAATTACAAATAAGCATTTTTCTTATTTTTAAATATCTTGCCTTTCTTTTCCCTATAGTGTCTTCTGTCTTCTCTTTCTGTGTTGCCTTTTTTTTTTTTTTTTTTGTCTTATCCATAGGATATGAGCTCTGAGATGCTGAACATGGTTTGGTTTGGTTTGGCCTTTAAATTACGGTGGTGTGCATAAGCTTTGTGGTCAAAATAGAATGCTTGTAATAATTTTTCATGGCAATTCAAGGTTGAATTTTTGAAATTAATTTTCTTAAACATATATATATAGTGCTTTCTGACTAGATCTCTTGATGATTTAGTGGACAAATCAAATGCTTTCACATCACCTTATTGTCATTTTCAGCTCCTATTCCTGGTAAAAGCAAAAGACGGATCTCGTGTAAAGATCTTGGTCGAGGGGACTGTGAAGGCTGGCTTTGGAAAAAGAAAGATGCCAAGAGTTATTTCTCCCAAAAATGGAAAAAGTACTGGTTTGTCCTGAAGGATACATCTCTGTATTGGTATATCAATGAAGAGGTAAACACCTGTACTCATGGTCTCAATGAATACTTTGTGTAGTGCTGTAGTCAGGATTTGGTGTGAAAACAGTGCCTTCAGTGCTTATATATGTTAATAACTTTATTCACCCAAACAATCATACTGAAATTAATATTAACTGTCTGACAATATTACCATGAAGGTTTTGAGATATTTGTTCCTTCCAATTCACCTCTTGCTACATGGAGAAATAACACAGTTTTCTGTGTCCTCATGACACCAGTTTAGAATAAGTTTATCCTCAAACCCTTGAAAGTGAAAAGGTAATTACTTGATCCTGTCATTCAAGCTTAGTCATGGAAGTGTAAACTTTAATGTTGTGCTGCCTGGTGTTTCTTGTTTATCTCTGCTAGGCAATTAAGGAAGATAGTTCTGTTTTCTCAGTTCTGTTCTCCTGCTGTTTCTTCTTTGTACCTTTTGATATGATTTCAGTGCTCATAAATGCTGCACTTAAAAGCACAGGAGCATCCCAGCTGAATTGTGTACAGCTTTGATTATGCAACATTTTCTGCATTGGTACACATTTATTATATCAGCTTTAGCTGCAAAGCTTTTTGCCAGGGTTATGATACCTTGATTTTTAATCCTATTAGACTCATTAGTAAATATGCTGAGATAAAACCATTGTTAACATCTGTATGCACTCTGTCCTGGACTTGTTCTTTTAATCACAGCAAGCATTTGTACATAACATTTTCAAAGTAATCCCCAACTTCTCTCTGAGTAAACAGAGAGCAAGTTGTTCCAAAGCTTGTTTTCTCAGACTCATTCCATTTGTGCCTTGATCTCAGCTTCAGATCAGTAACCCTAACTCCCTCCTCTCCATTCTCCCTCCCTTGGCTACTACAAGGTTTTCATCAGGGCAGTAATTGATGGCTACAAGTGCAGTGAGTGGTCAGCACTGGGTCCAAGGAGCAGCTCTGAGCTGTGCCATCCTTCCCATGTGGAGTGCAGTGCTCTCAGCACCTCCATCTCCTACTCCATCCCAAGTTTCCCTGAGGTTTTCTGATTTTTGGTTATTTTTGAGCCCTCAGCTCCCTCAGCTCAGTGTCTGTCATCACCAGTAGAGTCAAAGGCTGGTAGGGGGTGCCTCAGTGGCAGGTGGACAGACAAGCAAACACTGCTCTTGCCAAAACTCTGTTTTTCTAGGCAACCATTCAAAAAAGAAATAGCAAGATTATTTTAAACACTGTCTTTTTGATTTTAAAATACCTGCTAATGCAGAACCAGTTACAACCCTGTACCTTCCACATAATGACTCCAGCTCTAGTTTTATATGCTGATTTGTGCCTCTTAATTATTTTGAGGAAGGCATATAATCATATGGACTGCATATGTGGTGTAAATAACCATTTAAACTCTTAGGAAAAGATGTATATTTCTTCACATACATTTGTGTGTTTTCCAGTTTCATTTCTATGATCCTGTGTTAATTTTGCATGCAAAGTTATGGGCAGTTAAATAACCAGGTCTGTGTTATTGATGTAAGAGTAGCTTAATATAAATAATGCTTTCAAACTGTGAAAAGTCAAGGGAGATTGCATAGCTGATAAAATAAACTCTGTAAAATCTTCAGAGGAGAGGGGAGGAAGGTCAGATATATGCTGAATGTTGTAGAGAGATAAAAGTAGCTGAAGAGATTTCGTGCCTCATAGCTGTGATACATAAAATGATAACACCCATTGAAATTGCTTTTTTTCTCTGTTTCTTCCACCAGGCTGCATTTCTCCTTACTAATTAGTCCATTTTCCCCAAAAATTAACTAATTACAATAACTAATTGACTGAATACATTTGGTGATTTTGTATATTTTCAAATGTTGATTCAGCTGTGAAATTGTTTCAGAAAACTGGGTATTTAAAACTGTATTTTTCACCAAGGGGTCTGTCTTTCTACTTCAGCAGAAGTCCCAGTGACTTCTGTGAGAAGTTTGCCGGGGTAGAGCAGACATAAGTATTCCTTTTGTAAGAAGCAGGCAAATGAAAATATTTGCAAGTTTTCAACAGGCTGGGGTTTTTTTCGTTACACTTTAGCTACAGTAATATGTGGAACTATCTTTGCAGGATGAAAAAGCAGAAGGATTCATCAGTCTACCAGAATTTAAAATTGACAGAGCCAGTGAATGCCGCAAGAAATAGTAAGCATGCTTAAAAATAATGTGATGATACAATAAATGAACTGTAAACATAAGACAAGGTTTTCCTTTAAAACGGAGAAATAATGGACTTTGCTACAATTGTCAAGAGGTTGTATCACAGAATAAGCTCATATGAAAAAGCAATTTATTTTTTTCTGTTTGGAATGCCATCTTGCCTAAAGAAGGCTATTTTTTCACTTCATCATGAACCACAGTGCTTGACTAGACCAAAATTAATTATGAGCAACAAGGCTGCTTGGCTGCTGCTGTCGCTTTATTTTCCTAGTTCTACTTTCCTTTTTTTCTTTTCTGTTTGGGGTTGCTATTTTCTTTATTTGTTTGTTGAGGGTTGGAGAGTCTTTGTGTTCTTTATACTTAATAAACAGCTTTAAGCATAATACAGAGACCATCCAAATAAGAAAGTCCCCAAGTTCATGGCCAGGCATCAATATTTAATGTAACTCCAAATCCATTAGCATCATCTCAAAGTTTGCTGAGACATTATTTCAGTCCTGGGTCAGAGTAAAAAAAAGAGGATGACAGTGATTTGTTGTATTTTTGTTATATGACCTAAAGGTCTTAAAAGAACATTTCTTCTCACCTGTTTATGCAGCTGTCCAGGTTTGTGCTATTGCACAAATCCATTTATTATTTAGATAAGTTCAAGCATGTGTAGCAGTGTGACAGGTGCATGCTCTCACAGGGATATTTTTAGAGCCATTATTGTTCAAAATTTTTTTGCCTTGCCTTCTAATGATTTGTACATTTTTAAACGAGACTGGAATTGCTGAAATTCGTCCAAAACATAATTTTCAAATGCAAAATGGTATGGTTTGTACTTCCTCTAGTTCTGCAGAAAGCACCAACTTTGTATCAGTTGATCTATATCTCTCTTTAGGGTGAGCTCTACACTTCAAGGTGGTCTCAAAGGGCAGAAGATAAAAACTGTGAAGAAAAAAAAAAAAAAGATACATAAGCTTGAGTCTGTTGTCCTGTGTCCTTGGGCCACATTGTTTCTTTTTTGGTGATGCAGCAGCATAAAGTCAACTCATTTTTCAGAATTGCACCCTGCTGAAATTGTTTGGTTTGGTTTTACTTGATTTAATGTCTGTTGAACAGCAGCACATAAAATGTGGTTGTTAAGATTCTTTGCTTGGGTGGCACATAAAGGGAAAAACCCTCTAAGAATCCAGATGACAGATGCTGTAACAGTTTTAAGAAGTCCAGTTTTAGGTCTCAGTGACTTGATGATGTCTTTCTAAACTGGCAGATGTCACTGTACATCTGCTTTGACTTGCATAATAGTGTTTGCTGTCATGTGATAGAGGAATCTGTTTAGTCTCTGTGTTATGTTATCTTCTCTAGAAATAACTTTCCTGTTACCAATTTCATTTGCCTGATTTCTAAAACACTGATATGTGTACATCTGTGTGCACACATACATGTATACTAAAAATTGCAAGCATGATAAGTATAAAAAAATAGTGATAAGCACCATTTTTTTCTGAGACTCAATTGATTAGAGAGTGAGAATTATTATATTACATTATATATATATGTGTGTATGTGTATATGTATAAAATCCATTATGTCTCAGAAAAATGGTGATGATGCTCATCATGTATCATGTTTGCAGTTTTCCTTATTTTCTTTAGGACTATTACATTTTTTGTTGTTAAGAGGCACCTTCAGATTATTCTCAAAATTATTCTTCTCTACTGTAAATTATACATTATTTCAAATGCATTTGCTGGATCTTCAGGTTCTTCACCGTAAATCTTTATCCAACATAGTTAAAAGACTCTTTCTAGTAATTTATTTCATATTATGTATGAAATGCAGTAATTCTCTCAGCCCAGTCATGTTGATTACTTTGGTGGAAAGGAAAGATGAGATGTAATTGCCCATTGCTTAGGATGACCTCATGAAGACACTGTTGATTTATGACAGCTTTTCAGAAGTCAATCAGCACATCACAATTTTCTGCTTGAAATGCAATCATTAGAGCTAAAAGTCAAAGTCATTGGGATGTGAGAAATCACAAGGACTGAAAATTTTACTGTTGTATTGAATTAATTGTTTAGTCAGTTTTCTGTTCAGAAAAAATTGATAGCTATATGTATATCAGCAAAATTACCCAATACATAAAATTCTATCCTTAACAGTACACTGCAGGTGATGGTTGAACAATTATTTATGCACATATGAACCAAGGATTATTTAGAAGGGTAGTTGAAGAGCACTTCACTTGGTGAAACCTGGCACAATCCTAAAAGTTGTATGTTCATATACTGTTTGGGGGCATGCAGAAATACGAACTCATCTCATTCCTTGGTGACCATGTGATCTTACATTTCAGAAAAAAAAAAAGAGTTATTAAAAAAGAGTGCCATTACATTTCTTTAATTGTGTTTTTCCTCTACAGTGCATTCAAAGCCTGCCATCCTAAGATCAAAAGTTTTTATTTTGCTGCTGAACATCTAGATGATATGAACAGGTAAGGAAATCTAGCAAAGTTCAAGGACCCACTCCTTAAATGTGAATTTTCTTGAAGCTACTAATAACATAGGTATAACAAATTACTTGTTAGTATAAAAAGATAAGTTTAGTTGCTGAGAAAATAGGTGCAGAGAAACGTTGTTTCTGACTGGCTTCATATGTTAATTATTTAATTCAAAAATATTACCTCTTTTTTGACACAAAGGTTTGAAATCTTTAGAAACTTGATTCCATGTTTCTAAAAAGAAACAAATACAGTGTGTGAAACAACATCCAAACACAATTGCAGAATTTCAGGTTTCTGTTTTTGGTTGTGTGTGGCACCTGCAAAGGTGAGGTATCTCCAACTCTGCTTCCTTACATACTCCCAAACATGGATGCTTCCTCTGGGAGTCCTTCTGTTTCTTGTCCTGAAGGGAGTAAGAAGTTGGAGAAAGATTTAAAACAGTCACTGTTTTCTTATGCCAGTCTTGAAAAAGGAGTGGAATTTACAATGAATTTTGCAGATTCTCTCCACTTCCATGAATTTTGAAGTGAAACTTTGGTTGTATTGGATTTGATAGGGAAAATTTCAGCATTTCAAAAAGAACAAGGACTTAAGTCTTAGCTCTTTGAGTACTAAATTTTACTGTATCTGTTCTTGGCTACTTGTGCAATTTTTCAGAAAAATTATTGAAACTTCAGCACAAAATAAACACAATTCCTCTTAATTCATTTAAATGGTAAATTAGACCGTGAATCCCATGTTTATTCAAATATTAGGGGGTTTCTTTCATTTATTTTCACAATATCAACAGAAATTAACTCAGTTCAAAATAATATGCCATTTTCATCAAATGACAGACAACACAAACAAAAATCTGTTATTGCAACCTGAGAATTGTTCTATCTTAGATAATGTCTGTTGATATCCTCACTGACCAGAGCTGTTTTCAAAACAGAGGAAAAAGGAGAAAAACTGAATCAATAAAACTTAGCAAGTCCTGGAATCATGGTTTAAGCTCTCCTGTGTGTACTAGATTCCACTACCTGGCAGAGCACCTTCAGGATACTGCCAGTTCATTGCTGATAATATTTGGGTGGAAAGGCATGCTGATACTCCACTGTGCCTGCTTTCCTTTAGAAATATCTGTCAACATTTTTTCAGAAGTTTGTGCATGACTGAGGCTCACTTCAAAAGTCTCTTCACAGTTAGAAAACTTAAAACCTTTTTATTGGTTTGTGAAATTTTAGACTTGCCTTTCCTTGATAATTCTGTCCAGCCAGTCACTCAAAAAGTAGTTTGTTGTGCAGCAAACAGAATAATGGCTTGGTCTGTATTCAACATACCCTGAACCACAGCAGTAGCTGAATCATTTCTGTCAGCAGCTCCTCACTCAGTATGACAAGGCACCTTCTTTTTGAGGATAGAAATTTATATATTTTTTCAGTAATCAGAAAGCAGCAGCAAATGTGCAGCAATATTTTTAAAATATATTGCGCAGTGTAAAACGCAGGAATTACAATATTTTTATTTCCTCACCATAAATATTCTTTTTACCATATTTTGAAACTAGTGCATATTAATTCCTTTAGAATGAGCTTGACAAAGTTTGGATCTGAGTTATAAACATGTAAATTTAAACTCTGTCAGGGTCTGTGGAATTACTTGAAATTCTTATATTTGAGTTGCCATCAGTCTCACCAAAGAATTTTATTTTTTCTCTTTGTTTAATGTTTTAGAAAAATTATTTCACTTTCACAAATATTCAGTTAACTCAATAGATGGGAAAAAATTTACTGAAAAATAGACTTTCAAAGGCAAGGATAATAAAATACTTCCTGTCTAAAAGTATTTTGAAGCCTAGATGAAGTAAAATATGGAATGAAATTATGAAGTTAAATTAGTTTTCTTTTGATCATTTTATGTTCTTTTTTTTGTCAAATTTCTAACATAAATTCTAGTTATGTATCAGGCAGTCATTTCAGTTTTGTTTATACTTGAAGCAGAAGAAACAACAGTAGAAAACTGCTAATATATGGAATGACTGAAAATTCAAAATCATTCAATTCCTTCATCCCTTGTATAAAATGATTCAGTTGTTTGTATTAAAAAATGTTTGCTAGCTATGAAGTTTTTGTTTGTGTATATCTACTCACATAAAATGGGTATTTTAATCTCAGGTTATTCTGTCACTATTCAAATTTTCTTACTACTTTTATGACTGTGCCACACCATGGTGCTGGTAAGGAGTCTGGAGAGCTGTAATCACTGAATTTTGTTGCTGTGGCACCTGAAGTCCCATTAGTCCATATGGTCACAACAGCAAAATGTTCTTTGTACCTGTTAGCATGCTTTTTCCATGTGAGAAGAGGACAGAATATCCTTTATAGATGTAAAGTACTTTTTTTCTAGTGTAAATGTATGGTCATGGAAACATGTTGCTTGGAAATTCGTTGTTATTCTCTTCACTCTGGTTAAACTGCATTCAGGTATTCATGGACTCTCTAAGGTATCCAAATTCCCATACAGCAAGTTCATCCTATAGCCTTGAGGTTTATGATTAAGGAGAATTTGACACTCTGCTCTGACTAAATTTATTGCATCTACTTGAATGTGAGATAAGATGGAGAAACGTTTCCTACTAGTCTGTGAGAGTGAGAGTACTGTGCATCCTTCCTTACATAAATTGCAGGTCTCCAGAAAGTCAGGGGCTTTTAATCCTGTTCTATGTGTCATAAAACTGTTTTAATTAAATACTGACAAGAAATGCATGTGCTGTTCTTAAAAAGAAAAAAAAAAAAGGAAACCTGAATGACTGCTGCAGTTACCAGTGACACTGTGTTGTCATACCTAGAAAACAGACTTTAGAATTCTCACAAGAAAATTGAAGCTGCATTTGCTGTAAAGAAACAATATGTTCTTGGCCTTTTGCCCTCCAAAGGTTACAGTGCCTACCAGGACAAACACACTGAAGGGAAGAAAGATAGAAGTCTCCCATGGCCTAGGGCTTTGTATCTGTTAATATGCAAATTAAGAAACATTTCTGTAGCTGTATGATTGGAACTTTTGTCCCCAGTGCATTGTAACCCAGGCATGTATTACTCCTCTTCCATTCTGCAGGAGATCAGTGTGTTTCCTCTTTGATACAAGTCCAGTGTGTTGGAACTCTCATAGAAGTCTAACTTGAACAAACCAGAGCTCTGGTCATGCTTTATTAAAATAATACTAATTCCCTAACCCTATCTGAAAAGGCTTTAGCAGCCACATATCAGAAACTATGCAGAAGAAGTCAATACCATTCCGTTAGTTTCCAGACTGGCAAACTGCTCAAAAGCTGTGGTTGTTCACAGTGTGCAACCTCATCAGGGGTTACAGCCACCTTCTGGTTCACCCCACAGGCTCTGCAGGTCACAGTGCACACCTCAACACAGATCATGAGCTGCAGAAATTCATTAGAGTTGAAGTCAGTCTGCTCTCTCTCTCAAGAGTCAGAGAATGCTACACATTTCCTGGGCTCTCATTAGATTTTATTTTTCAGGAAATAATGCTTTCCTGGAAACAGTCTTCTGTCATCTCTGTAAGCAGCATCAACTGTCTGACAGTTGAGTGTTCATTAATTTAACTGTTTACCTCAATCATAAGGAAACTTACCAGGAAATGCTATCTCATGTTTAGGACAGAATGAAGGACAGGAGAACCTTTATGGCTCCATTGTCTAATGCTTTGTGGTCAGCAGCCCTACCCAGTGGGGCTCATAGGTGGCTGCTCCCTGCTGGCAGTGCAGGTGAGGATGGTAAACTGGGGGTTGAGCTGGGAATGTGAAACCCTGAAAAGGTGAGAGGCAAGCAAAGCACCATCCTCACTGTCTGCCATGCCATTTGACAGAGCAGATGCTTGTCATCTTGTGCTGCTTTACCCTTTGGGCACAGACAAGTGTGTGGCCTTTGTTGGTCTGGGTGAAGTCCCTACCTCTGTGCCTCTGATTTGAGCTGGCAGAGCTGGTTCAGCTGGCAGCTGAGCTTTATTCCCCAAAGGAGTTCTTCACATAGCAAAAATGTGAGCCTAAAATATGGCTTTTCTTTTGGCTTTGAAGGTATAACATCATTGTCTGAGATGAGGTTTGTTGGAATTCTCTTCCTGCGTGCTGCTTGTTTTTACAACTGTATGGCACTTCCTAACAATTACAACTCATTCTGAGTGTCCTCTTCAGCTTCCCTATTCTTCTGGCAGAAATTTTGATTGTGTGGTAACATGAAGTATTCTGCAATCATTTTAGGTGCAAATCCCTAGCTTTCTTCCCAATGTACAATGATTTATGGATGATTAATATGGTAGACAGGTCAAAAATGTGGTCACTATTTGTGCTAAGACAGTGGCAGTCACTGGAAAGTGTCCCTTCCCCCATGCCAGGAGGATTTGTAACTAGAAGATTGTTAAGGTCCTTCCAGCCTAAAGCATTCTGTAGTTCTCTGACTCCATGATGACAGGAGTTAATTTCTAGGAGAACAACTGTATTTTATGATTTGATGCTTGCTCTGCATTGCAATGTCTCGAAGGCAGGCATGCAGGAGACATTACAAAGGTATGTCCTCTGCTGAGACAAACATCCTGCTTCTCTGCATGCAGTATGCAAACAAAACCCATCAGGCACAGGTTTCTGACATGGGGGTTTCCCATTCCTGAAGAAAACCCAAACCTGACTGCAGTTGTCTTTCTGTATACCCTAGCAGTTAAATTGCAAGCCAGTAGGTTGGCAAACCAGGCCTGTCAAATTCTGGCTATGGGATGACTGGAGCAAGTAATTCCAGGTTTACCATGGACTGGACAACACGGGAGATTGCCGTGGTGGTTTAAAGCCTCGTTGATGAAGGACCTGATTCAGTGTAAGCATTTGGCTGATGAATACACTGAGAGCCCCATGGGGGAAGAGCACAGGTTGAAACTGCCCTGCTACAGACAGTTCAGTGTATGCTTGGCAATGATGGCCCTACTAGAAGAGAGCAGCAATAGCTCATTTTTTGGATTGGTTTTTTTGGGGTTTTGGGGAGTTTGTGTTTGGGTGTTGGGATTTTTTGTATAGTTTTGTTTGGGGTTGTTTTTTTAATTTGTGCAGTTTATGGAAGCACTTTTTCAAAGCTAAATTGGGATTAAAACCTTAGATGTGAATGGCATTGAAGCAACTGTCTTTCTCCCTGCATTTCTGTGACACAAACACAAAAGTGAATTCTGATATGCATCCTTTCTTTGTACATGGCACTGTAGGTAAGCTCTAAAACATAATGGCATAATTAAACCACAATGTCTGTTTGGGAGCGAACCTTTTCTTTTTACTGCCATTTTCTGCTCTGTTCCTCTGCTAAGTTGCCAATTCAGGCCTTAAAATATTGCTTCAATCTCTGAAAAGTGGTATTTGTTCTTAAGAAATCAAAACAGCAGGAGTATTTGTGTGATGGCATATCTGTGAGCAGCAGACTTAACAACTCTTTGATTATCTCTAAGTCCTTTATTTTACAGATGTTTGACATCATACATGGTTTTCCATTTGAAACAAAATCCTTGCTGTGAAAGCAGTTTGTTCAACAGCAAAATCATAGATCTTTGGAGACTCCCTGAATAAAAATATCAAAGAGAACAGCTGTCTGATATGAAAAATAACATTGTCCTTAATCTCCTTCAGATGCTTCTAGGTTTGTTTTTTGCTAGAAATGCATGCAAAAATTAAGAGGCTGGATGGGTATCACTGTTTTTTTTAATATTATTTCAGATGGCTCAACAGAATTAACATGCTTGCTGCTGGCTATGCAGAAAGAGAGAGAATCAAACAAGAGCAAGGTAATGTGTTGTTATTTTGTTTTCTTCTGTCAGCTCTTATCACAAATTCATCTGTTCTCTTTTCCCTGCTGTGTATCAGGCCTGATTCTCATCATCTGAAAGCAAATCACATATGGGTATTGCTGTTATTGCTTTAGAGAATTCCTTCTCTGACAGGAGTTCTGACTAATTCCTTCAGACTCTGATCTGCAGACACTTCTGAGATTATTCCTGAGAAGACCGCAAAAGATAGCTAAAAAAGCAGATGTACTGCCAGTAAGCTCTACTGTATGGTACCAAGGAATCTGTGTCCCTTACCAGAAGAAACTTAAGAATCTGGAGGCTAAAAGAAATATTTGAAACATTGCATTTGTGTTTGAATTCACAGAGGGCAGGAGTGCATGAAATTGGTCTTGGGAACAAAACCATTTTTCTAAAGCCTGTTGAGTTAATTGGATTTACTCTAAGGACTTTAATTTTAAGGCCACTTAAATTTTGTGATTCCTACTGGTTTTACTGTATTGCAGTGTGTTGCTACAGCCCTGTTGGCATTTCACTTTGAGTTGTAGGCTTACAACATTTTACATGTTTATTTTTTTATGCCTAATATTTAATGGGTCAAAAAACCAGCATATATAAAATAATGTGTTGATTTTCTTTGAACTGTTGCAGTAGAAGTTGTAATTGCAGACAGAAAAAAGAAAGGGTCAGTCCAATTGTGTTGTGGAGGCTGTTTCTTGGAATTGCCAGTGACATGGATGCACAGAAGGGTTCCTATCTAAGTATCTGCTTTGGCAAGCAGATAGCTTTTGAATTCATGCTCTTTTCAACATATGTACCAAGCAGCAGGCACCAGAAAATTGCAGTGGTTGTGATGATCCAGAGCTTATCCAGATGCCTGTCTGCCTGCTTCCCACTCAGTCAAAATCTCAGTTTTTAATTCTGTGGCTCTGAAGCCTTCATCAGAAAGACTTTGGGTTTTGGCATGTCATTTTTGCCACCAGGCCCTCTGGATTCCCACAGCCCAGGATAGCAGCACCATGATCATTCTTCTTCAGTCATGTTCTCAGTGCCTTACCAGACCTGGAAATCAGTTTGGGAACCATATTTCCTAAGCAGCACTACTGTAACCTGTTAGAAAGAACCTGTGTACCATCTGTTGTCACTGCTTGAAGAGGCTGTGAACAAATTCTGAATCTCAGAGTCTTCGAGGAAATCCTCTGTTTTGGCATTCAAAGCCAAATTACAATTTTTATTGACAGTAGGTTGGCACCAGAATTACATTGCCATGTGGGGCAGTAAGTGAAAAGGTGTATGTTATGCTAATGGTGTCCAAGTGCACTATTACACATTATACACCTTTCAAAGTCCAGATGGACATGCAGAAATATTTTTGCTACTAAGAAATCACTGTGTAATAAAATAGCAGATGATCCAGATAGACATGAGATGATGTGCATTCAGGCCTCATGTAGCTTATTATTAAAATGTCTCCCTATTGAAGATAATCAGTGAATCCCCACTGACTATGCAAATTATATCCTAGGCACTGACAGAGTTCTTTGTTACACTAACACCATTCACTCATGTTGATTTGTTGCAGGCAGGTAGGTAGAACTGTGTCCTCTTTGTGTTGCTTAGTTGTGTTTAGTGTGGGAGGCAGAATCACATTGTCCCCTCACTGCCATACACTGTTTTAATGCCTCTGGTGATTTTCCTTGGCTCCCAGCACAAGGGCTGTTACACAGCTCAGTATTGTCCCTAATTAGCAAAGTTAGCAAAGTAAAACCTCTCTATCACTTCAAGCATTTTTGCCCTTAGAGAAACTGTGAAGCTAGAATTTTCTATATTCAGCGACTGTACCAATTGTCATCTGCATATTTGATTTGACAAAAGCTCTTTTCTTTCTATGTGGTTCAGCCTTTTGCAGCAAAGCTTTATAATACCTCTGAAACAATTCAACAGGAGTTGTCAAATCTGTCTCAATTAAGAGTTGAATGGTTCTGAATCTAAAGTTCATAAATATATTTCAAGAGCTTCAGAGATGCACGAATCATCGAATTGTGGGTGTACTGCTGAATAAAATGTTACATTCTGTACAGAACAGTTTTATAAAAATACCTTCAACTTTTCATGTGAAATACAATGCATGTTAGCAATACATCAAGGGACTTCCTTGGATGGAGAAGTTATATACTTTCCAGTCACATAAATCTGAGGGAAAAAATCCCTAGTTTATATAAATAGAGTATATTTATTCAGGAAATGGCAGATCAGTGTTGGTTTATATATAATATATTCTGTCTGTTAGTCATTGAGAAAACTTTCACGATATGCCTGATGCATAGAGCTTGTCCATCACTGAATTGGACAAATCTACAGAGAGAGATACAGCAGCTGTTTCATAGCATCATACATGTTTTACATGGACTCTAATGAGTCAGTTGCTAAAAGCAGAGCATTTATAAAAATTGGTGGGAGACCATTTTCATACATTTTATCTGAAAATTGACCTCTGTTACTGCAGAAATTTTCAAGACAAGCTATAGGCTGCCCACAGAATTCCCTGTCTGAGATAAGGTGTGCAAAAGCATCATCCCACAGTGTTCTCTTGTATGTGGATTTGACAGGAAGAACACCTTCGTATTTTTAGCCAAAATTGGAACCTGCACTGAGGCTGCTAAATTTTGCTTTCAGAATAAACAGTTGAGCTCCAAGTCTGCAGAAATGTCACTGAGCAATGCAGTTCTGACAGGTCTCTCACCACACAGCACACCATTAGGCTTTGCTGCAATAGGAACAAACATGCCTACATGTCAATATTTTCAAATGTTTTAGGTCACTGGAAATAAGTTTTCTTAAAAGTAGGATTTATTTAGAAAAAGAGTTTTCATTGGTTTAGTTGTTCATTTACCAGAAAATAATTATTTGCAGATGTCTAGAGACATAACTGTTAGGATTATTTTTTATTTTGTAGTCATAAAAGCTTTATTTATGCAACTTATTTATTATACTGTTTAAAGAGAATGTCTCAGCTGTAAGCTTGCAGGAAGCAAATGAAAAGGCTTAGAGTAAAAACAGAATTGCTATTGTGTGGAAAAAATTGAATAGATAAATAAGGCTGTCCCCACCAATACTGAAATCTAAAAAAATACAAAACCGTAGAGACTCCTGTTCAAGGTGATGTCATTTAAAGGTAAGTTTATGCTTTAAGTCTTAATAAGATTAAATATGGTAGATCACTGATCATACAATACAGTAATCGTGAGAGAAAATCATTAAAGACAAGATTACATGTGGTGCCAGCTCAGATTTTTAGTTTAGATTATTTGTGAAGCAGCAATCAGTCTTTTTCTCCTTATTTATCAGAGAGAGAGTAGTAATGATGCACTTTGTTGAACACTTGAGGTGAAGTGAAAATTGCCAGTGGTTAATCTGTGAGCAGTCTGAGCTATAGTGTCCTGTCACACAATGATTTACCCAAATCCTGGGAGGTGATGCAGTCAGAAACAAAGTGACAGCAGAAATGTTTGCATAAGTCTTACAGTGTGCAAAAATGTTAAGAGTTGTCTGTCTTGAACTGAATCAGCAGTTAACTGGGTTTTTTTTTTTTTTGCAGTAAATATTAAGGTTCAGTGTCCTTTTAGTTAGTTGCCCTTCTACTTCAAAAAATATTTGTAACATAATGAATTCCCATGTAGTATATTCTTCCCCTTTGAAATAAGCTTGGCTATGACTTGATTTCCTGAAAAAATGAAATGTTTTAATTAAACCTTAAACTTAACCCACAAAATCTATATCCTTTATACTTTCTCATCCTTCTTTTTGAATTCTGTTCTTAAATGTCATTGTCATATTTTTCCTTACCATATCACTTTTATGTTCTTACATGAGCAACAGGGCAGCAGCTGTTTATGAAGTAGATGTATGATATAAAGTCTTGCCTTAAATACCACTGTTTGTTATTAGAAATTGAACTGAAAAACATGTCTGGTAGAAAATAATGGAAAAAAGGGTAGAAAAATAGCACTGATTATTCATGGGTGCAATAACTCCTACCTGTTTGATTTTCCAGTTGGTTAAATACATTTGTTGGTGTTATTTGCAGTCAACAAGACTTGACAAAACAATGTTTTTAATAATTTCAGTTCAAAAACTATTGCAGGATTTTTCAGCCAGTAAATATCCAATCATAATTATTTTTATGGCTGTATAAATATTTGAAAGTCTGATACACGTATTAAGAGTATTCTGTATGCCTGTTGCATTTATAAGGTAAGCACAAGAGTTAAATTTGTGGTCATTTTCACATTGCTGTCCAATAGTTCTGTAATGGGACATTGGGTTTCTTATACCCCATAATGTTTAGATTTTCCCTCTTTAGATTAAGACAATTCCAAGTTACAGCAGCTAAGACTGACAGCATCAGCATTAGTATTTCCCTACCAACAATACCAAAGGAGGAATTTCATGTTGCTTTTGTGAAAGCACATCTCTGATACAAAACTGCATCAAAAAGTGCTGGCAGTTTCTGACCTGATCCTTGTGTGACCCGTAGATTACTGGAGCGAGAGTGACAAGGAGGAGGCTGACACTCCATCGACGCCGAAGCAGGACAGCCCCCCGCCCCCCTACGACACCTACCCACGGCCGCCCTCGGTGAGTCACCTGCAGCTGGCCCTGGCAAGGGAGTGTGTGCCCAAAGGGCCACCCCTGCAGCTGGCCCTGGCAAGGGAATGTGTGCCCAAAGGGCCACCCCTGCAGCTGGCCCTGGCAAGGGAGTGTGTGCCCAAAGGGCCACCCCTGCAGCTGGCCCTGGCAAGGGAGTGTGTGCCCAAAGGGCCACCCCTGCAGCTGGCCCTGGCAAGGGAATGTGTGCCCAGAGGGCCACCCCTGCAGCTGGCCCTGGCAAGGGAATGTGTGCCCAAAGGGCCACCCCTGCCTGCTCTCCTGCCCATGGGCACAATCATGCACCCAGGATGGAGCTCGGCCATGAGGTTTTTTAGTCAGTGCTTGACTGAAGGCATTGGTTAAGAAACACACATTGCAGACTTCAATGGCCACCTTTGCTGTTTCCACTGGTTTGTAGAGAACAGGGATTTATAATCCCACTTGCTGTACAAAATAGATTAAATTACAGAAGTCTTTCTTCTTGTTCTTCATTCATGATGGACAGCTAGTCATCCATGCAATCCCTGACCACCCTCTTATCAACTTTGTGAGAAAATGTTATTATATCAGGAACAACACAGACTCTTCTCTAAGGCTCCAGCAGTTGTTCTATGAAGCATTACAGTAACAAATTACACTTGAATTTCCAGAGAAATGCCAGCAGAAAAATGTTCTGTCTTGTATTGCAAACAGCAGTACCAGGTGTTCTCTTATTGTGAAAAAGTAGGTTTCTCTTATAGAGAAATATAAATTAGAAAAAAGGAGGATTATTTTGCTTGAACCAGTTGTTGACATAAAACTATATTATAGACCTCTAACTTATTCTCCACTGGAAACTCTAACTTTCATCTCTGCATACTTAGTGTTAACTAATGCATCTTACTTGGATATGGTTTTTGGAATGAACAATGGGGAAATACAGGGGAAAAAGATCATTCATGATGTGTAATTTGAAGGCAGTACTTTATCTCACAAAATTATAGACCTTTGAGTGACAATACTGAAGCACTGCAAGCATGATTCCAAAGAAAAGCAAAATAGGATAAAAGGCATTTGGATAGCAGTTTTAAGGTTTTGAATGAATCGGGTACATCTCTACTATGTCTTTCATAGTGCCATATTTTGCAAAGTTTTCTGCAAATTTTCATGGCTTATTTTATAGATTAAGTGACATAGTAAAGATACTTACTATGAATAACTATCAGTATTTGACCTACTGTTGTGACATACAGACATGGGTATGCATTAAAATTAGGATCAGGACAGGTTAATTAGGTAAGGTTGCGAGCCATGGCTGATGAGGAGAAGCGACAGGTTATTATTAGGAGCATCTCTCGGAGTGCATTGATCTGAAGCCTGCTCCTTGCTGCCGTTGCAGATGAGCTGCACAAGCCCCTACGTGGAGCCCAAGCACAGCCGCCTGTCGTCCACGGAGACGTCGCAGTCGCAGTCGTCGCACGAGGAGTTCCGCCCGGAGGTGGCCGGCAGCGCCACCGAGTCCCCGGTGCGCAAGACGGCGAGCCAGCGCCGCTCCTGGCAGGACCTCATCGAGACGCCGCTCACCAGCTCGGGACTGCACTACCTGCAGACGCTGCCCCTGGAGGACTCGGTGTTCTCTGAGGTGGCCGTGGTGTCCCCCGAGCACCGGCGGCAGTCCACCTTGCCCACCCAGAAGTGCCACCTGCAAGACCACTACGGCCCCTTCCCCCTGGTGGAGGGCGAGCGGATGCAGGCGCTGAACGGCAACGGGGGAAAGCCCCGAAGCTTCACCCTGCCCCGGGACAGCGGCTTCAACCACTGCTGCCAGAGCCTCTCGGTCGGCGCTGCCGACCACCACGAAGAAGCACAGCAGAAGGAGGTGGAGGAGGAGGAGGAGGAGGAAGGCAAAGCAGCAGAAGAAAACCAGGAAGATAAAAGTAAGTATGGGATATTTCTGTGGCCTTTCAAGTGTCCTGTTTGTGCTATGTAGAGGTTGTTTTTCCTTTTTCCTATCAAATATCCCCAACAGTCTTTCAACATCCCCCATGTTTTACCAGGTCCCCCTTGTTGCACACCTCTTTGGTTTGCCTTGTGTATGAGGCCTAATAACCAGAATGCTGCATGACCTCTCAATCACCAGACATTTCCCTGTAGGCTGGTCACCAATCCCCTTCTACTAGTAATCCTTAGCTTAAATGGATTTTGCTTCCATGCTTTTCTTCATGTTTACACTTGCACAGTATCCTCCTCCAGTAACAAACATGTTTTTAAGGGACATACTTGGTAAGATTTCCAGCCAGCCCCATCTGAGCTTAAAAACCTCTTGGTAAATCCTGGAGTGCAGGTCAGGCTGTGATTGTGCAGTATCCAAGCAGGCAGGTCAAAGGACATCCCAAAATCTGTAAGAAGTTGAAAGAGAGAAGGTATTTTCCCAGTTCCTCTCATTGTGATTTATAAGGAAAGAAATTAAAAAAGCATTTCAAATAAAAAAAAATATATAGAGAACAACAGTGACCAGTGAGGCTTAAAAAAACCCCATAATGCTGAGTAACTGTCAGTCATCTGGCACAAAAACTCCATGGAATATTAGTCCTACTTATCCAACATAACCTGAATAACCAGGGATTAGAAAAGGTCCCTGCCCGTCCTGAACATGTAAACACATTTTTGTGTCTGTTTCATGCTCTGTCCTTCACTGTCATTTGTGGAGCTTCTCGGTATGTGCTGCTAGCAACGTTGAGTCCACACCCAGGTTGTAGGGTCAGTTGGTGAAGCCTGCACTCATGATTTGTGGGGTTGCACTGCAATTAAGTTATTGAAGAGGCAACGAAGGCAGCATAGCCCTTGAAGCTCTCCAAGAGTCTGTGCTATCTATTCCTTCAAATTCAGCTTTTTCGCTGCAGTAAATAAGTACAAAAATGGTTAAGAGAGAGGAAAGGATAATGAAGGCTTTGTATGATTAACTATCTATCTAAGTTGATTCATTAAAGTTAGCACCTTTGTTGAGCATTAAAATTCATGTGGATGTTATTTGGTATACTTAGGAGAGATCAAAAGTTTTCCATTGTTCTTATGCTTTAGGCATTACCTTCTAAACATCTCCAATTCTTTACTTTCTTCTGCTGCTTTGAGAAAACAGTGGTTTCTCTTGCAGATATTAAATTTGATGCCATTAAAAGTTTAAAAAGGCACTATTTCAATTGTGTTCATGCATGACACTTTGCAAAAAACTGATACATTTATTAGGGTAGTATTAGATTCTTACTGACTGAAATGAAGCTGTCTAATTAACAGGGTTAAATTTCATCAACTGTGCAGCACATTTTGTCCTATTTTTAGCCTTCAGATTTGGTTTTCAAATGGGTTTTTACTGATAGAAATATAAAATTTTTTTCTAAAAATGTCCTTACTGAAATGGAAAGGGTCAAGGAGACTTTCTACTGGTTTTGCTGTGCTGTTTGGGCACTACTTACAGATACCATCGCAAGGTCTAAGAGCTTTTTTAGGTGTTTTAAATGTCAATTTCAATGCCTTTGTGTACCTGGTTGTAGCATTTTATAGCATGCTAATTACTAGTAAAAGGCTAGTGCTTGATTTAATCATCTTGGGTGTTTCTCCATCCTTCTATACTAATTTCCAGAAAAGGAGAACAAAGGTGTAATTTTTGAAGTGATCTCCCTGTATACACATGCTTATATTTTTTATTTGAGTGAGGAGGTTTCCTTGGTTGAAGCTTTAACAGGAGATTATTTTTCAGTCACTGATGACCAGCTAGACAGGTCAAGTGCTCATGATGAGTTGTTGACCTTGAAATTATAAAACCAGAAGTAAAATACTGTCTTGTCTGTTGAAAAGTTTAACTGTTGAATTGTTTGTTGCTATGACTGCAATGTTCTGTTTGCAACACTGACTTTTTCCAATGCCCTTCCCAGTAAAAGGCAGGAGGATTTCCTGCAAGTGGTGTTCCTAAGTGCAAAATCCAGTTTCTGAGTTGAGAGGTTTGCTTACATCTGCTAAGTCACTACCTTGTGTGCGCTACCTCACTGCCTCCTTCACTTCCATTGCTCTGGGAAAATGAAACATTGCAACTGGCTGGAGAAAGGAAATCCTCTCTCTTTCAGAAATGTTTTAACCTCATGTTGAATGTTTCCTCATGTGGTATCAGAATCTTTTAAATATATTTATTTGCCTTACACATTTGTGATCCTGACAGAGTTCTGGGCTCTTGGATGATTATGTGTGTTCTTGTGTGTGCTTGTGTGTGTTTTAAAGCTTAATCATTCCTATTGCTTTTTGTGCAAGACAAGAATGCAGCTCCTTTGCTGTTGTCAGATGCCATTGCCAAAAGTTTGTTCTCTCAGCTTTCTGTTGTTACATTCTCACTGTTAGAACCACCTGAATTTAAATTAGATAGTAAAATGCAGTCCTGTTTCTTCCAACTTCTCTTGCAGAATTGTTTTCAAATAACTGCACCACAAACTAGGAGCTCCACACTTTTTTCAGATGCTGTCCCCAGCTGCTATAATTTAACATATTTCTGTTGATTTTGTACTAAAGTTACACTGATTTGCAACAATTAAGCATCTTCTCTCAGACAGTCACCATTTTATGTCTTAAATAGATATTTCAAGACTTTACTGACCCTGTAAATAGTTCTGTGTTTCAACTCTTCTATAATGCCTAGATATATATGGCAAATTGAAAATATGGGTTGTTCCTGTGTTTATCTTTGTTGTGTGTTCAGATGCTTATTTTTGTCCTGTTATATCACATTAACATTGCACTGCTAATCCTTAATGGATTGTTCTATTTCCCAAATGACTTTTGTGTAAATCATTTAGATGTTCCATATTGACACCATTTTGTAATGGTCTCTTGCTTTGTAATCAAAGAGGATTCTCTTGTGGGATATTTGAGCTTTTCCATGTGTTTGTTCCTGATTATGCAAGTGGCAAACCACGTTCAGACCTGCAGCACCAGCATGCCCCTTGCTGTGCTGTTCAGAGGCAGCCTGGACACAGAGGGCAGGCTGTGGAGGCTGTGGCTCAGTGTTTGCATGTCTGTGATTCAGTTGTGAAGGAAAAGTTGGGCCTTTTCGGGTTTGTTTTCTGCTAGTGGGAGGTAATAGAAGGAGACAGCAGCATATCATGACACTGTCACCTCTTCCCCTCTGGCTCCACCTCTGTCTGCACTCTGTTTTGACAGATTCTGCCACTTAATGCAAAGAACACTTCTAGAGAGACTGCTTCCAGGTTTTGTCCCAGGAAAGCTTGTTTCAGTTTTTTCTTTATTTCTTTAAATTATCTTTGGTGGTGGTTGTTTCATTTTCAAAGACTTCTCTGGTTTGTGCATTACTAGGGTTTACTAGCTCTCTGCAGAGTGTAGCTAGCTGTTGATCCTGCAAGCCAACTAAGTCAACTTAGTTGCAGAAAAACCTGCACCTTTTTTGCATACTCCCTGAAAAAGCCTTTGGAGAACAGCCATATTTGAGGGAGTCTCAGGTGTTGTCATCTGCCCAGAGAGTGCTGGGACAGGAGCTCTGCTGCTGGCTCCAGGTGCTGCAGGGCTGGCTGGGGTAATACTGGCACACTTTCCAGGGAACTCACACCTGGGACCTGCAGCAGTGTGCAAGGGAGTTTTCCACTGTGCTGGCTCCATACAAATTTATTCAGGGAACATGGATAGAAAAGCACTGATGTCTGTGTTTGAGTCTGAAAAGGGATTTGCAGCAGGAAGAAATCACTTAGATTGTCTTTGCTGTGTTAAACCCCCTTTCCTTCTGTGTTGTTTCTTGCCTCTTTGTTCTGCAAGTTTTCAGTCCTTTTTCTGCACTCTTAATACTATTGTTTTTCCTGACATGTGTTCAAGGACTCTTTTTGTTGCTACCCCATCATCTTAATTTCAGATAATACCTTCTATATAGCATACCTTCTATATGGCATGGACAACTGTAACAAAGTTTTACATAAATTCTAACAAATTACTGGCTGCCCTTCTGGGGCAATTAATGGCTTGAGAGCTGCTTGTTTGCTGCACTGGTTTCACCCTCCAGAGTGTTTACAAGATGCTACAATCTCCCTCCTGTGACTTCTGCCACCTTTTAAAGATTTCACAGGGCTTCTGAAGGCTGGGCAAACTCACAGATGATCCCTGTCATTTTGCTCCATCACCACAAGCCCTTGTGCAAGTTTCCAGCATCTCCAGGCATCCCATGCTTGGTCCCACACAGTCTTGTGAATGCTGCCCCAGAGGAACACAGTAGCCTCATGCTCCAGTCTCTGAAACCTGCCTTTTGACCCTAAATTTCTGAAAACACTGTCAAAAGCCAGAGCAGGAGCTAATGTTGGCATTTTGCAGCTCTGAGAGATGCCCAGTCTCTGTGAAGGGTTTCAGGAAAGATCAGCTTTATGTCAGGGAAGACTGCTCACTGAAACAGGTACCAAATGACTGTGCTGAGGTACCAAGCCTGAGAGGTTTTCTTCTTTTTTTTCCCAATAAAAAAATACAAACCAGCCAGAGAATAAGGGAAACTCAGAACAATTTCTCCCATGTTGCAACTTCCCAGCTGCAGAAATAAAGTTCAAGGTGGCAGTGCTTTCACAAAATAGGACAGAGGAGCTAAGGGCTCCTATGACTGGCAGCAAGTATCATGCACTGTGGCCAAGGTGTATCCATGGGACATCCTAGGCAGATTTGCTTTCAAGAAGGAGTTAGTGCCAGTAAAAAATATACTCTCAATAAGGTCAGGTATTTCAAATTCTGAAATACAGGTCTAGGGAGGCTTCCCTCTTTATAATGAGGGGGCTGTAATGCAGAGTGCAAATGGTATGTCTCAGAAGGATCTATGTTTGCTGATTAAACACTATGTTATGAAATGGTACCCTGTGTACACTTCTAGGCTTTGCTTCTCTGCATTTTAGGCAGAGTGTCTTCACTTTGGCAGGTTTTAGGCACAGTGAAATCTGGGAGTCGGGATGAATAACACATGAAGCCTGGATTGCACACTCTGGAGTTGATAAGGATGTCTGGCTGAATTTAATAGGGCAGTTTGCTTTTTTGACAGCCTCTTTCCATTTTAGAGAGGACATCATTAGTGGTGTCCTGTTGTCTGACCACCTAGTTTTATCCTCACTGAGAGGCAAGGGAGGAAGCATTAAGATTTACTGTATCTTCCCCTCTGGAATTAATGCCCAGGAGGGTTTTAAATAAGCAGAGTTATGAGAAACTGAGGTAATGTTTCACGTTAGACGTATTCCATGTGAAACTGCTGCATAGCACAAAGTGCAGCACCTTCTGGGACACTGAGGGTGTTATTCTGACTTAGTGCATCCACCATCAGTCCTGTGCAACCAAGAGCATTTAACAAGTTGAGGGTTGGGTTTTTTTGCCTGACATCCTTCTGGGCAACACAACCCATGCATGCTCAGACACAGGAGTAGGTTAGTGAAATGTCTACTTTTTCTGAGCTTTGTTTTTATGATCTAATTTTTCATTCCTAATTCCCTTTTGAGCCTTCCTGTGGCACCTGACTGGGCATTTGCACTCCTGTGGGCTGAGGACCATCAGCATTTTATGCCTTGTCTACTTGTCCCATTGCCTCCAAGGCAGTGATTTTGCTGTTAACTCAAATTGAGC
Organism: Zonotrichia leucophrys gambelii; assembly: GCF_028769735.1. Lineage (NCBI taxonomy): Eukaryota > Metazoa > Chordata > Aves > Passeriformes > Passerellidae > Zonotrichia > Zonotrichia leucophrys. The sequence goes on along the minus strand of NC_088169.1, from coordinate 15,318,271 downwards.
TTACCTAAAAGTGCTGCTCAGTTATGCTCAAAATTTTGACTACCTTACATAAACAACTTGGAGTAGATATGTTAATTTCTGAGCATGTTCCTTAATTAAAATTTAAAATTTAGTAAATACAGCTTTTTCAGTTCTCATATGCAGAAGCAACTCCACTGCAGAAGTGAGTTTGTATTCTAAACAAAAATGATGGGATACAAAACCTCTATATCCTGATTTTAAATTTCAGTTCAAGGGGAAAAAATTGCCTGCAGTGTTTGGAAGCCAAGTATTGAATCATTTACTGAGTAGCAGTTCAGAAAGCAATATGGGCTGTCAACAAAAATAAGAATAGTTTTAATTTTATGCTTGTTACTGTTTATACATATAGATGCATTTTGCCCACAAATATTTTGTTGCCACATTTAAAACTTTATTTGATTTCCATTGCCCATGCTGCTAAAAATACAAAGGAGAGATGAATTCCTACTTTTCTTTTGGTTTTAATAGCTTTGGGTGTCATTGCCAATAAAGGTCATCTGCTTTTGCCTGAAATATATGGATTAAATTATGTCTTTTTATGTGCAAAAGAAGTTCACAAGAGAATTTCTTACAAGGCCATTCTTCCAAATTGCTTTTCTTGCTAAGTTTCCTCAATTCAGTTTCTAAGCTGGGGACTGTCAATGGAGCTATGCTGCTCCCTACCAGAGACCCCTTTGGGTTGGGTGGTGAAACAAGGAATCTGTACATGAAAAAATATATTTCTGGTGGGGCTTTTTTATGTTCTGCATTAATTCTCTTGCCAGGTGTTGTGTAACCAGTCTGTTTTGCATTTAATTTTTCCACTTCATGGTGTCAGCAAGCTCTGTCTTGCTGCTGCCCTGTCTGGGTCTGGCTGCAGAGATGCTCTCCTTGGGAAATGTCACTCATAAATGGTAAAACACTTCACAAGCAGCAGAGGGAAGACAGTCCAAGTCCTCTAGGGATCTCTGTTTACCCCACTGCTGTTCCATCCCAGTTTGCTGGCCTGAAAAGTTTTGGTAGCAATATTAAAAATGCCCTTTTTTGTGCTTGCTGCTTCCACTCCCTCAATTCTTAATGTGCTTTCAATCTTTCAATTCTGAAGCTATAGTCAAATTTTCTATGTGAAGATACTTAGATTTTTTTTTTAATTATTTTGTGGGTGAACAGGAAAATCCAACTTTATTTTTTCATTACCCCATAATTTTCCAGTGAAAAGAGGGTTTTCCTGTCCTAAAATTTAAACTTACTTACATTTCTTTTGGTTTCAAACATGAAAAACATGCATTTTTAAAATCATTTATATAAAACTTCTCACTGAAACCTACAGAAAATTGTTATAAAGACATTCTTAGATTTGACTACTGCAATTTAACTGCAATTTTTCCATGACAAAGCCATTTCTCACTGGGATTTTTGCAGAACTGGCATAGTTCTTCTTTGAGATATAGCAGGGATTTGGCCTAATCTGAAGGTTTCTAAATGCAAAGGAAACAGAAATCTACAATAAAATCTACAATAGAAAAAATTAGCTCCCCATGATTTACATGAGAATGTTCTTTTGAAATGTATAATTTTAAATTTTCAAAGCTAAAAAAGATGAAACCCTTTCTATAATCAATGGCAATCAAGTCAGAAGATGATGGCATAGTACCAGTAGGACATGGGAACAGAGGAGTACTAAAATCTTATCAGAATGTCTTCATTACATCTCCATGTGGTGCCATCTGTTGTGTGTGCCTCTCATGTTCTTTCAAGGCAATCATTGAAACAAGGATGAACTTGAGTCAGTAGTGCTTGCAAGGACATGGGAGGGATATGGTTTTATTAAACTACTACCGTGCTGAATGTCTGGAGGGTCACCATGTAAAGATGCATTCTTGTTTAATTAATATTCATCATGGGAAGCAGGATAGGCTATTAAAGACTTCAGTGCAAACAGTCAGCATCCTGCCAACATTTTTTTGCTGGACAGAGGACTCTAGAAAAGCCATATTTTGTATGAAGCAGTTGAGTTTAAACTATTTTTTTAAAAAGAAGTCCTCAGAATTTTTGGATTTAAGATGAATATTTTCATGGAGGTCTATGCAATCAATGTTGTAGGACAATTTTTTGTGAATTGTGAATTTTTGTGAATCCTATCATGCTTGCTTGGCCTTCTGGCTGCCTTTCCTTGCAGTCACTAGCTGCTGCTCCAGAGGGTCACCTGCCAGCCCTATGCAACTTCCTTGGATACTCCTGGGCAGCTAAAATGGCACTAGATGCTTATTTTTTAGCCTCTTAATCTCCTTATTGGTTTCCTAAATCTTTCCAGTGCAGGAGGGCAGTGTATATAGGTTAAAGCCTTGGTCCCTGCAATGACCTTGGTGAAGCTGTAAGTGTGATGTGGGTGTCTGGTGTCTCGGAGCTAGGAACTGGAGATTATTTGGAAGATTATCCATTGTAGCTCTGCAATCTAGATCTGGAGCTGCCATACCTTCCAAATTTAAAACACCTCTGGTGGTGGGCATTCTTCATTCCCTCCAGACAGTGCTTTTCCTCTTTGCTGTTTTGGGAAGGAATAATTTTATTTTTTCCTGCTAATGGATATTGAATTGTTCCCTCTGCAATTTAAGCCCAGCATTTCCATTCCCTTATGGCACAGAAAACAGACTGCTCCATTACAGCAGCCCTTCTTCCCAGCTGAAAGGTTGTTGTGAAGGTTAGTTTGGTTTTTCCCATAGTTAGTGTTTGCTAGGACTGCTCTTGCTGAGCTTCCCTGGGTTTTCCAGGCTGACTCCCATCCCTTCTGCCATGGCGGTGTCCAAGCTGGGTGCAGCACATCTGATTGAGACCAGGGAGCTTGCTCTGCCCTGGCTGTTTTGTGCTCTGTACTGTGGTAAGCATCTGTTTGGCAACCATACTGTACTTCATATTTCACTTGGGGCTGTACAGTGTCCCAGATGGTTTTCTGCTTAATGCTTGTTTTTCTAATTGTAGTTGTTCTGATTTTTCTCTGGGCCTCTTACCTATCCACATTAACTAGCTCATGTTAATAAAAGCCTCAGCTGAATTAAAATGTCAAATTAATTGGGCTAAAACCAACCAACAAATATATATGACATTTTGTAAAACTAACAGCCTGACTAAGTAAAAAAAACAACAACAACAAAAGAAGCAAAACCCCATGAAACAAAACCTGGTGTTTGCCAGGCTCTGTGTCTGTTAGCACAGCATTTACCATATTGGTATCTAAAACTTGGCAAGGGATTTCATCCTTCCAGATCATTCCAGCTCTGAAACTGTCCTCCAGCAGTCTAGGAGAAGTTTCCTCACACTTTGGTGCCTGTGGATTTTAATAAGTTTATTCTCTTGCACTGTTCAGGCTGTTGGTGCCATCTGGGGCTGTTTCTGGAGGCAGAGCAGCCTCAGGGGAACCCCACATTGTGCAGCTCCTCCCTTTAACAGTGAGCCTCTGGTGTCTCCTCCATCTGGGCTTGGCTTTGCTACCAGAGGACACCTTGGATAGGAATGGTTTAGACATTAGGTGGCTAATATTGTTTACTTCTGAGAGCTGAACTTCTAGAAGAAAAGTACAGTTCCCTGTGTCACAGACCTTCTGCATCTAAATAGCCAAGGAAGAAGTTCCCTGGAGATGAGTGGGGAGCATAAGGCTCCTGCTTTTGTCACTTGGGATTCCATCCATCCCTCAAAAGTGTTCAATGCTTAGAGTTTATAGTAGTCATGTGTGTTTCATTTGTAAGATCTTCTGTTAAGAATTAAGAATGAATTCAGAATTTCCAGTTCTTTTGAAACAAATGTGATAATACAATATTAACAAACAAACAAAAAATCCCTGTAATCAAGAAATTTTGCAGTTCTCATTCATTATTAAGAAAGTAAATTTTTTGTCTCCTTTTGGGCCCCAAATTTGGAAGTTTTTAAATCTGATCGATAGTTGACTGTCCAGCATCCTTGTACTAGTGTGGTGCTATTAGATACCATGATTTATGAACAAAGCATGAAAAAAGTGCTGTGCAGGATCTTACTGTATTTACATGAAGAAAATTACTGCATTTTAAGCAGGATTTTTGCTTTCTGGCTTCACTTTTTGAGTACTGCTGGCACAAAATTGTACCAGCTCATTATCTCTTCTCTTCTGGATCCCAGAGAGATAAACTTCAGGCTTTTGGAATATAAAATATCACCACTGATTTCTTGAAAAGTATTTGAGTTGTTATCACCATCGGAGAGAGGGGAGAGAGGCTGCCAAAAAACTTCAATTTAAACCATCTTTCAACCAGGTTTTGAAAAGTTCATTTAATCATGAGATGATTTACAGGCTTCAAGGAGGAAGCAAAATTAAGGGAGCCTCACTTAGGAGATTTCTCCTGGTTTTAAATTCAGGAATGGACAGAGATCAGGCAGTGGCAAGGGCAGGAAGTTTACTCAAATCTCTTTATCCAGCACTGCTGATGAGAGTAAGCAAGAAAACTCAGCTGGGGATCCTTGTGCTTTTATTTCCATGTTGAAAGGAAATAAAAGATTTTGAGTGAGGAGGGATGGCTTGAGGAGGCTCCAGGAACAGCTCCTGCTGTGGTACCCAGGGGCTTGGCAATGCCAGTATCCCCTGTTAGTGGGGCTTCCTACCTGTGCAGAGTTGTCTTCATGGAATACTTGAGAGATGGTGAATATGAGGCACAATTAGAGAGTGTTTTCCTGTAGTAAAAGTAGTAAAATCTGGTTTAGAATTCACATAACAGTATTTCAATAGCTTCTACACTTGCCATTAAAGTGAGATTTTTTTGCTGTACTAATGTGCACGCTTAAAAGCCAATCTAAAAACCATACTAAATCCATAAAAGGCTTGAAGCTGATTATTCTGAGAGTTCTTGTTCTTTCCTCCCTGCTAGAATGTGTCCTGCCATTTATTTTAAACTTCTAGTTAAAAAAGAAAAATTATTCTCAAGACATTTTCTTCTTTTTTTTTCATTAAGCTAAGTATATGTACATAATTTTACAGCAAAACAGTTATATTTCTAACTTTATTGTAATGGCTTTAAAGACAACTGGAGTTGCTGGTTTCTGTTTCTTTAGAAGACAGAAGAGAGAAGTTTTATTTATTTACTTCTGACTGTGTAAAGAGCCTGGGGAAATTCCATTTAAATTTTACACTCCAAACTAAAACTATCCAAGACTGAATTACTAATTTTTTACATTGTTCTGCTTACCTTCTCCAGTGTCACTGTGTGATCTAGGTATTTAATGTCCTCTTTCTTAATGTATCCTCAACAGTTTCATGTGATTATTTTAGGGGCTAGAAATACTTATTAATGAACTAGACTAATTTAACCATACCAATTTTTTTTATACCAAGACACTGAAAATTTAACAGGATTTATGAAATGGTGATACTGTAGAATAAAAATAAAATTAATAAAAAAGACCCAACAAACACTAATGCACTTTAGGCACTACTGCATTATGGATTAACAAATCAATAGTTTCCAAGTTCTCTGCTCGCTTTTTTTTTTAACCTTGAGTTCACAAATTCTGCCAGCAGATAAAGATCTCTTTTTAGTGGCTATCATGAATCTTAAGCATAAACAGGTTATCCTTGTATCTATGCAAATCGTAAGAAGTTGAGAAAATTCATTTTATGAAAGCTTTGCACAATTTGTAAAGTATCTGTAAAATGTCTTCGTAGCAAAATAAGAGGAAAAAAGATACATGTTAGCTTTCCTGGGAATACTTGTTTAATACTTGCTTACTCATGGCTGAAAGTTTTGGCACAATTATTTCTGAACTATTGTTAGAAGGTGGAAGGAGGTGTGAGTGTTTTCATAAAGTTAAAAAATTATTGCCTTGAGTACTCACAGTTTGGAAATGGCTTTTACAGTTGATGCAACTCAGAACTATGTCAGCCACCTTCTTCTTGGCCTGTCCCATCCCAAAAGACAATTTTCCTAAGCTTGTGTATGTTTGTTGTGGCTAAACAAGACTATGGGATTTATAGGAGAGTATAAAAGTCACTTGAACTAAAAATTAGATTCTTCAGTTTTGAGAACAGAACTTGGATCTGTGTGGATTTCATTATTCCTGAAATTTAGTGGAGGTTGAATGTGGAAGGATGAGGGCATAGTGGATGGCCATGAGCAGCCAGTACCCATGGCACCTGTAGTTTCTACTTGGAGGAAAACAGACATGGAGGGGTGAGATTTTATATCCTACATGGATTTGGCTTTGCTGCCAAGGCTGTCAGAAGGCATTGTGTGCATTTTTCAGTACAGTGCTCCTTGGAATGATGGGGAGTAGGAGGTTGCTGAGAGTAACCCAATGAACAAAGGAAAGCACACACCCCCAAGGTGGTGGAGGCTTAATTTACCCCTTTTCTTGGAAAAGAAAAGAAACAGTTTGTGCAGTCTGATCTGTAGTACTTGGGAACTGGAAACATCAGGGTGTAGCTGGGGAGGAGGTTGCAAAATCGAGTGGGGGGAGATGGAAGCAAAAAGTAGACTAGAAATAGGGCATAAATCTGTGATGGTGAGGTAAGCTATGGAACGAGTTTAATTAAGTTGTGATTGGTTTTTGAAATGAAAATCCCATCAGCCTCTAATCCTCTGTGCCACAAATGAGGATGATGGTGTTATAAATCTTTTCCCAGTTAGAAAAACTGTTTTAAAAGTATTTTATTTCTACAGTGTCACATTTCTCTTACAGCATAACCTACTGTAAATGCACCTATGCTGCTTTAGCCTTTATTTTAAAGATTTATGCAGTTTAGCATTTTGAGCCAAGGTGAGCCACGTGGATGGATTTTATGCTGGGGCCATGTTCTGTGCATTGATAATGCCAATGCATTGAAATACTTCTCAGTGCAAGTTGTCTTTCAAGAAGACATAACCTCATTATTTGGTTGAATAAATAAAAAAACCTCTGCCATAACCTCATTGTTAAATTGAAAACCCTGTAATATTAATGTCCATAATTAGTTGGTACAACAGTTATTTTTGGCCCCTTAGCTCTTGTCTTCTGAAAATACTAGCTGAGACTTTTTCTTCAGATGACTTTCTCAGTTGTGCTGTATGCAAATAGAGTAAATTTTTTAAAAGACAAATTCATGAGGCTATTTCTTTATTTGGTCCTTGTATGTTTTGCATTTCTCTAGTCTGATGTTGCTTATCTTTAGCAGTGTTATTAATGACCAAAAGTATACAGCCAAATCTTCATCTCTGGTCCTCCTGTGTTTTACTAACATCTGTTGCTTCCTTCCTGGTTGTGGTAGTTCCAGGTTGAGCAGGGGAGATTGTTCTCTGCACTTAGACTTCAGCTGTGGATTTCCAGTTCTGAAATCCCCCCAAGGTTTCTGCACACACCTTCTAAGGGGTTGTTTTAAGCATCTTCATCTTGAGCTGAGTGTGCTCTTGCTGTATTTTATAGTTCACAAAGAAGTGAGTAATAGTCACCAACATTTTTCATCACCAGCTGTTGTGTTACCAGATACGTAACCGGAACAGATCAATTCTTGCCTGTTCCTACCTTCTCTTTTTCACAGAAAACCTAAATATTCTTATTTTTCCACATAGATGTTGAATAGATCTGTCATACAATATACACTGAACTTTTTGGTTACTGTGTAACTCCTTGCAGTAGCCTATTGCACTGATGGCGAGTCCTGGTGTTATAGTGGAAAATTATTGCATTTCCTGACACTAGATACACAACTTCTTTAAGAGGGAAGTCTACATTAGTCTGAAAAAAATAATCCTAGCAAAATTAAAAATTCACTGAGCCTTTTATTTTTACTGTTTAACCTTGCAATCTAGTACTTCCATTCTGCACAGCAGAATGAGCTTTGCAAATATTGTCTGAAACATTGGTTTGTCCAGTTCTATATCAGATATCAGACTCTGAGTTATTCAAATTTTAAAAAGTCACTTGCAAGAACAAGTGTTTGTACCAGAGAGATGAGTCCCCATGCCTTGAACCATGCCTAAAAACATATTTGTAGGGAGAGTTAAGGGTATCTTTCTTGTAACCCTTGATGGATCATTCTTCCACACAACAGTTTTATTGATTTTGAACTCAGGTGTACTTTGAGCTCTGTTATGCGGCAATAAGGAGTTGCACATTTTAACTCCAAGCTAGAGAGACCAAGCATCTCTTCTAGTTAGTTTTAAACTTAGCACACAAACTTTCAGATGTTTTGATTACTTGAAGAGGCAATTACCAACCTTTTTCTGCCTTTATGTCCTTAGAAAACAGGCTTCTGTTCCATCCTCCTTGTTTATAGGGGAAAAATCTTGATTAGCCCTAGACCTTGTATTCCTTGCAGGAAAATCCTTTTGCACAACAATAATCTTATCAGCCCTTCTCTGCCTCTTTCAATACTGCTTTTTAAGGTGAGATGTCCCAAATTAGTATCTTTTTATTTTTTTTTGCTTCTACTTTATCTACTCTACTTCCTGTATTTATATATAGGTAGAAGCCAAACCTCCCTACTTCTCTGTTTTTGTAGAAGCTGATTTGACGTTTTTAACAAGTGCAATCCAAGAAGAGAGCTAAAGGGAGCTGTTTGGTATAAGATGTTTCTGCCTGATAGGGAAAAAAGGAAAAGGTTTGGTTTTGATGTTGGTAATGCATGAAAAAAAGATGTGTAGTGCTTATTCATGTACAAGACTGCAGAGGAGAAGAAAGTAAAAAAGACAATGTAGCTTCTGAAGAAAATAGCAGAGAACAATAGCTAACTGAGCAGCTTGAGAAATGCATGGGAGGGAAGTTGCTGTTATGGGGTAAGAACAGAGCTCAGCTACACGATAGTCAGTGTTTTTCAGGCTGTAGAGATGATATTTTCTTTGTTTAGTTGTGATATTTTGGGGAAAAGCACATAAGCAAACCAAAGCCAGAATGTGTAGTAAATTGCTGGGAATACATCCCTGCATACAGCTCTGGGTTTGGGTGCAGCCTGTCCAGGGGACCCTTGCTCTGTGACTGGTGTGGACAGCAGAAACCCCTCCTTACAAGCATCCTTTGGCTGACCATCCCCTGAGGGAGGGCACTCTTACCTGCCATTTTCAAAAGGTGGCTGTTTTTACAGGTGACCCTTCCCCCAGCATCTCAGGGTGTTTTGGTCTGTTTGGATTCCCTGGCATACAGCAACCACCAGTTGTGGTGACAGTAAGGGATTTTCTCCTCGAGTCTCTTGATGCCCTTTGTGCTGCTGTTGGCAGGACCAAGGGCTGAGCACACAGCAGCTCTGGGCACTGGCACTGCTGGAGGCTGCCAGGGGAGCAGGCTGGGCCCTCCACATCATTACCCAGATCGAGAGGTTTCTTGTATAACTAGTTATGTTTGAAATGTGTCCCCACCTCCCAGCTGATTGCTACAGCACTGCCAGGGTCAGGTGTCAGTGGTGTCACTGTGGTGGGTGCTCCCTCTCACCCCATCCCTGCCTTTCTCCAACTCTCTTCCTTGCCTCAGCCTGATCAGCCACCATCTCACACCAGCCATTCCCTGTGCCCAGCTGCTCCCAGAGCTGGGCAGCCCTTTGAGGAACAGCTGCCCTCACTTATTTCAGACTTCTCTTTCCCTGGATATTGTTAACTTGGAATAAACAAAGTATTTTTCCCTTTTTGCGATCAAAAGACCTGGATGAGGTAGCAGAAGCTAGCAAGTAGTCATGGTCATTCTGAGATGATGGCACTCTCATTTCCAGTTGAAAGCTGCAGAGATCCTGTTTTCATTCTCCTGAAAGAACACCACTTCTAACAACTCAAAAGGCTTCGAGAAGTGCCCATCTCCAGCACAGCTCTGGTGGTTTTGCCAGTAGAGGAGCTTGATGTACCTTAGGAATGGGGAGGTTGGTACCTGTGCACTGCTCCATCCCTCCAGGGGGACAGCAGGTCTCCCGCAGGCTCTGCCCTTCCATGCTGGGAAGGGGTCAGGTGAACGGGAGCCTGAGTCACATTGGTGCTGTAATATGTTCAGTGCAGGATTAATCTTTTCTGTGGAACAGTGCTATCATACAGAAGTATGGCAGCTACACCTCACCAAACTGTGTGTGATGGGCACTTTTGGAGATGCTTGGGGATGAATTATGAAGGAAGAAGCTAAAGAGAAGCAATTTTCATACCCGTGTCTTTGTACCTCTGTGCAGAGGTCATTGAGGGTAAAACCTCCTGAGTTGGTGGAGGAATTGGTGGAAGAGTAGGAATTGATGGGAATGTAGATGTACCTTCTTACTGGTTATCACCAGTTCACCAAAAACTTTATCAAAATCTTTCTTTGAAAACCACTGGGTGCACCACATCCTCTCACCAAGAGGGTCTCTGGTGGGTGAAATACAGCCTTTCTGTATTTCAGGAAAGGCTGGGAAGGAGGGCTAAGGACTCCTGCATGGCTGGGCATCATGGGCATGGAACCCTGGCATGGCATCCTTCAGCTTTGTCTGGGCTCCTGGCCAGTCTGACAAATCCCTTTTGCCATCCATTTTCATGAATGGCAGCCTTGTGATTTTCAGAAAGAGTTTAGCCAGCAGCTTGAACACATAAGATGATATGACAAAATATACCCTTGATCAGTTTGCTGGTTTTTCCTCTCCTAAAGGGCATACTGAAATACTGTCTTAGCAGGCTTCAGGAGGTTGTATCCATGCTGTATCTCATCCAGTCTAGCATGTTCAGGGATTTCAAATAATTTAAAATTTGCTATTTATTGCTATCTATAAAGTTAAAATACAGTCAGGAGATTCTGATGTTTTCAGCACTTGACTCCTATAACAGGAGTCCTTAGTGTAATGAAATCCCTGTGCAGTCCTGATTTTCTTTTATTACACTAGTGATAGCATTGTTTGGAATATGAAAAGTTTAAGATACACTTTTCATGAAAAATTTGTATCCCCTCTGAAAACAGCTCTTACACATTAAAAATATGCAAGTGATTCTTAACAAATAGCATAGCAATGTTTGACTTGTCAGAAGAGTACCTTGCATAAAACCTTTCAGTGCAAGCTTTCTATATAGAGAAAATTATTCTCATAAAAAAATAATTTAAATTTACCAGATGAAAGTACAAGCCTTCAGCATCCAACAAGTGTGAAACATTTAATCAGTAATTCTTCATTTTATACTCTCAAATAGGTAAGGAATTACTCCCAGGCAAACAAGGAGGCCATTTCTGTGTTGGTTTGATAGGCTTTCAAGACACCATAGATAGCCAAGAAAGTAGCTCAGTCATTGGTTTAGAAGAAGAAAGGTGATTCCTGTCTTATTTTACGTGAACCAAAGTAATTAAAAGCAAGACTTCTAAAAGCAGTTTCTTTATATGCTAATTTTATGCAGTATATTTCAGGTTGTTGATAGGAGGGAGGGCTTCAGGTCTGATAGCATTTTTGTTACTAAATATGGTCCTCCTCAAACCTGAAAGACACCTGACTGAGTAAAAAATAGAGTCAGAGCAGAACGATAATTCTTGCCTGGGAATAGTCAAGGCAGGTTGGATTGACAGATGAAACACATGCTAGAACATGAGGAGAGGAGAAGGGAACACCTTTGTTAAACACAGCACAACCAGCCAGGAGTGGTGCCAACAATTCACTTGTTGGCCTTGCCAGGACAGTAATAGTAGAGTCCATGTTTTGTGTGTGTGCCCCTCCAGTGAGCTCCAAATTAAATTACAGTATCTCAACCTGATCAATGTTGGTGTAACAATAATGATAATCTGCTCCCCTAATTTTCCTAGAGTAGGTTTTGACACCATTCCCATTGGAGGTTTTGGCAAAAGCTGCTGAAAGACCTCAGCTGAATGTGGCACAAAGAAGATAACACTTTTTTCTCAGTCTGTTTTACTTTAAGCACATCTTATGCTGTCAGTAGCTTGCAGTGTTCAGGTGCTCTGTGCCTCTTTCATTGCCCAGTCACAGAAGGGGTCCCAGCCAGCCTGGCAAGTTGCTTCTGCTGTCAGCAGCTGTGGCAGGGCAGCATCTCCATACCCTGCCCTTGGATGTAGCCTGGCAGTGGGAACATGACAGTCTGGCTGGGGTTATTTAGTCACACCAGGCATTTTGTCAGTGTATTGGTGTTTTTGTTATCAGGGTGGAAAGCCTCACCAGAAAAAGCAATCATGTTGCTTGATAACATAATTGTTATCTGTTAAAGTCTTCTCTGATCAAAGAGGCTTCTACTGGTTGAAGTTAAAAATTTATTTGTGTAAATTTAAATTTGTTATGCTATAATTAATTCAGTATGTTTCTGTCTGCTTTTAAAGCCCTGAATAAGTTAATGTAAAAAAAAATCCAGAAATACAGTTCTTGAAAAAGTAAAGTAATACACATTACAAGAATAATTTGTCACAATAAGACTAATTCTGCTTAAATACTCCTTATTACAAAAATCATTGATAACAATGCAATAAATTAGTCCGTTGCTTACTTTTCGGGGTTGATGTCCAAAGCATTAGTCAGGAAACAGAGCTCCCACCTTTGTGTTGTACGTTAACTCTTCCATGGGGTGATGGACTGGCTACAGTTGCTGCTTTATGATCAGGAAACAAGGATATGGCTTTTCAAGTAGTTCCCAGAATAAACAATGCAGGAGGTTTAGTAGATTAAATTGAGTTTTATATGCCATTGCAGTCATAGCCTGGCTGATTTTAGTTTACAATACTACTAAGAATTGTATTGAAAGGAATTTCACCATTAGATATATGGCTTATATACTTGTCTTTGGGATTTAACATAGACTTCTCCTAGGTGAGGCTTGTCCCATAGGCTTATGTAACTTAAATCTCTGTGTTATCCAGCAATTAGAGTGCCAATATGCAGAAATTTTAATATCATTATCAGAATTCACAAACTGCCTAGTGGGATGCTAAAGTTGTGATTATATCCTTTGCTTCTAAATCTATATAAAACTATGAGAAGTCCAGCCAGCTGGTCTTTTTTTTCCTGAAAATGGTTGTTCAGCTGTGTCTCACTGGTTATGTCCCAAATTAGAGGGCTTCCTTTCCTGGGAGCAGCTCTTTGTATTGCTTTGCAATTGTTACAAAATGAACTACTCTGGAAAAATAACCTTATTTTCTGACATGACACTCAGACTGCTCCATCTTGAAGCTGTGCACTGTCACTCCAGTAAGACCCTGGTAATGAGCTGAAGGAGAGAGTTTTGCAGATATTAGAGAGATATCTGAACAGCATAAGAATAACCATGAGGTAAATCTAATATGGAGGGACAAAATAGGGGCAGAATTAGAAATAATATAATATAATACACTATAATAATATAGTAAGAGTTAGTGATTTGGTAATTTAATGTGCTACATTTTAGTTTATTTAGTTCTTTAGTACTGGGTAGACAGAGGGTTATTTAGCAGTAGCTGTAGTACCTGAAGTGCATAGGAGAGCTGGGTTACATTTGCAATTTAGAAATACTGTGCTAAGTGGGAGGGAAAATGCCTGCTGATCAGAGCCCTGTAATTTCCACTGCCTTGTTCTCATGGGATCCAGTGCAGCACCTGCAGAGGAGCAGGCACTGGAGGTTTTTGTGGGCTCACACCCTGTGCCTGTTCCTCACCATGGCGCTTTCCCATGGAGCATTTGTGCTCTTGGTGTTCCTCAGTGAGGACATGGGGCACACTAAAGCTTATATTGTGGTGTTGGAAAAGCTGAAACTTGCTTTTTGCAGAGAGCATACTCCTGTATTAGAATTGTTTGATTTAGTGCCCTTTACTGCAGAGTGCTGAGTGACTCCTGCTATTGCTTCCATACCTGACTGGATTCCCACAGGATGATGTGGGCAGGCACTGCTTTGGAGTGCAGTGTTGGGGAACTGCAGCACCAAATCCCTCCTTCCTCAGGCAGTCTCACTGCCAGGCTCTACCAGCTCCTTTTCATCTCTGCATGGCATCTGTCTGAGCCCTGGAGGTGGTGGGAGCTTCCCACCAGTGAGCAGCACTGGCAGTTTGCAGATCTGCCAGTGTTCCTCCCCAGGACTCTGTGTCAAAGGGCCTTGAGCCATTTCCCTGGTAAGGAGAAAGATGTATCTGCCAGTGCACTTCAGCAGAGACAGCTCTGTGGGACATGGGGAAGGTTTTCCCTTCCCTGCTGTTCTTTGCATTCATTCTTGTTGGTCCCTGATCACTCATACAAAGGATTTACCTTTTGGAGAAAATGCATGGCTAGATATGCTTCATTATAAGACTAGACAGTAGGTAAGGGCTTCCAGTCAAAGTTCTTCTCTCCTGAATAGGTAGACAGATGTAGAAATAGGTACACAAAATAGGATAAAAACTAAGGAAAGGGTAGATCTTCAAAAGGCAGGTACAGGTTTACTGATGGTCACTACAGATGGGAAGTCTGAAATTTTCTAAAACTTCAGTATGAATTAAAAAAATAAGTTAATTAACCTGCTATTCTTCAACCTAACCTTTATTTGAAAAGAGAAGTTGTCATAAAAATACCATTTAATAACCAGGTATCTTGTAGTCTGTTTAGGCAAAATATATCACGTGAAGATTGATAAGAATGTGTGCCACTAAGTGGCAGTGGTAAAATCTTGTGCTTTTTATTATGAAAAAACACATCAAAGTAAAAACCCTAACTTCATACCTTCTCATTAGTGACTGCTGGTGTTCCCTAAACATTTATTTATAGATCAGTCTCAAAGAGAAAGAGTTGTATCACCTTCTGTGTCCCTTTCCTTACATAGGACTTCTTGTGTGAGAGCCATTTTGAGAACTTATTGATTGTGATTCTCAGATATTTCTCTCATGAGAACTTTCTGCTTCCCTTTGCTTCCATTTTTATTGCCTTGTGACACTTGGCCTGGAAAGGCACACAGAGCATCCCCTTGCTCCTGCTTGGTGGGGTGATCCCAGCCCAGGTGCATTCTGTCTCAGCACTTTAGATGGGTAAAGTACCTCCTACTGCTGCAGCTTTGCTCAGATGTAAAATTCCTCACATCCTACATGACCACTTCAGCTGAATAAATGGGCAGAGATTTACAGCAGACAGTTTTGGATCTGTGACCACTCTGGGGAAGTAATTTGCCGTAAAACTCATAATGCAGACCAAATTTGGTTGATAAATGGAGTAAGTTCACTTTGCTGTATTCACAGGGTCACATTCATTTTTGTATGTGAATGGCAGTTGGTTTATTTTTCAAAATGTTTGCAAGTCTCATGAGTTTCATAAGTTGTAGTGTCAATAAGTATCCGTCCAAAAGCACGTTACTCGTTCATTGTTATTTGTATTTGTTCTCCTTTAAAACAAATTTTAAAACCCTTATCTAGAAACAAAACCACATGCTGGAGATTTTTTACATAAATAATTTTGCTAATGTTAGTGATACAGAAAAAAATGTGGAGTTTGTAAGAATAAGGAAAAATAATTTTTACTACTAAAAAGCAGATTTTCTAAACACTTAGTTACTATCCGTAAGTGGTATTGAAAATCTATTTAGAAAAGCCCCCTAGTGCCTAAGAATTGTAGTCACATTAAGATAAATAGGAAAGAATATGCTACCACTGACCTTAAGAGGTTAATGGAAGGCAGTTCATACACAGTGACTAATCCAAACTGGGATAGTGAAAAATTACCAGTGTTTGATAATTTATATCATTTATATAATAATAAAACCTTAGCAATATTATGGAGTAGTCTTTACAAAAGTGGGTCTTACTAGCAGGGTTTTTTTCAGAAATAGTTTTCTAGTGTAAAATTTAGTTGAATTTTATGTACATAACACAAGTCCTGTCCCACCATCTGTTGAAGGTAGCACAGTTCTTCCACAGATAGAGGACATGTCCCAGCCAGACTCAGCTGGGCATGAGCAAGAGTTGGTATGGGGGGCATCTGCTAGATAATGCCCTTGCCTTAACTTCAGTAACCCTCCTTTATTTCACAGCCACCTTGTTTCACAAAAAGGGAAGTTTCTTTTGCCAAAGCCTGACTTTGAAACAAACTTTCTGAATTCTTACTGATTAAGTTGTATGAACAGCCATAAGATGACAGGATCCCCTGAAGCTGCAGAAGGGATACGTATGAGGCAGCAGTATCCTCTTTCACTTAATGCCTTTTTCCAAATAAATCCAAGATCCTTATTTTCAATGCTACAACTGTTCATAGTATAGAACAGGATGAAATCTGAAAAACATTCCCTCTTGTGCTCTACAAAGTCTCCCTTTCCTCAACTCCATGAGTCCTGAAATGTGCTGGTTTGGCCTTTTGTTTGTCAGAGGGTTGGGGTTTGGTTTTGGGGGTTGGGTTGGGTTTTTTTTCATTTTGGTTGTGAAATCTAATGGGGTTTTTTATTTTAAACAATAGGTTATGTAAAAGTTTCTCTTGACTGCTATACTTAGAATTTAGTTATATAAACTGTTTTCCTCACACTTCTTCCTCCTCTCCTTGTTGACGCACAGAGTCCCAGGAAATCTCAGTAATAGAGAAGAGGCTGAACTGGGTTTGAGTTCTGTGTAGCATTGCTCACCCTCTGCCTCTCTGAAACTCATTTTCCAATTGCTGCCATGTGTGGAGTAAATGTCACCAATGTTTCCATCTGGGATTCTTTCTACCTTGTGTTTTCTGTCCCTGAGAAAATATTTCTTGTCTGCTTTCCAGACCTTTTGTGATATGCTCAAGAATAAAAATGGCAATGCTTGATGGTTTCCTTCCTTTCCATCCTGTCTTTTGGAAAAAAATAATCTCTTTAACAGGGGTTAAACAAATCCCACCCGTTAATTGGAATGAGTTTGTGCATCTTTACATTAGGCACAGTTGAACTCTTTCCTGAAGTTGTTTTTTTTTTTTAACAACAAAATATCCCCCATCTTTTCATATGTGGGATTCAAAATGACAATGGATGTTAAGATCCATGGAGTTTCATTTTTTATTACAATTTAGTGTAGTAGGCAATAGAATAGGGAATGCACTGAGAACAGCCAGGCTTTTGAAACTGCCAGTGCAGAGACTGTGTATCCACACAGAAGCTCTAAGTAAACAATTTAGCTGTATGCTGTTTATTCCACCTCTCTCTTTCTCTTTTCTTTGCTAACACAGGTCCACAAAGATTCTCGAGTTCTCAAGCCCTAGCTTATGGAAGTGTGTAATGTCAGTGTGGTTGCAAAATCACACGATCTCCTAGCTCTGTATCTTATCCTTCACCCAACATTGCACAACGCTGGACTGTCAGCTAGGAGAACGAAAGGAGCCAGATTGTGTTGTGCCACCTCTTTTTCTAGTTCTCGCATAAGTTGCCACCAGGATATTTTTCTGTGTTTGTAGCACGTTCGGTGGATTTGGGGCACATTCTTTGCTTCCATTCTCCTCATTCATGTGACCCTTTCCCAGTGCTTCCAGATGAGCTAATGTGTCTTCAACATGGAGAAAACCAACTAAGTTGGTTAGGATGTGTATTGTTCTCTTGTTTTATTTGTGGGTTGTTTGGGGTTTTTTTAATTGGTCTTTGTTCTGTTCTTTTTAAAAAAACATATCTACAAAAAGAGAATATATAACTTTCTGCCCTAAATACCTCTTTTGCATCAGGGATGGATATTTTAATGGAGTGAGGTGTAATAGCAGAACAGTGCCATGTCTCTGTCCTCACGAGCATCGCTGCATGCAGATTAGAAAGGCTCTGTAGTGCTGCTACTGTATGCCAGATTTGCTATTTGCTCTTGTTTGCATGATAGTATTTCTAATTTACTAATATGATATGGAAATAATGGCACATCACCGATCTTTCAACATATTGTATCACTGCTTTATCATATTAGGCTAATACACTGCGAGAGTTGATAGCACCTCTCCATGTCAAATGGGAACCACATCTCTTGGCACTGAACCGATTGGACTCAAAGGTTGATAAACTTATCATTAGAGAATTGGCACGACGGAGACTCAACTTCAGCCTCTTGCAAGCAACCTAATGGCCTCCGTTCAGAAAGTCAGTTCTTCTTGAATAACTTTGATGTTTATAACAGAGAACAGACCTGTTAAAGCATAGACAACCACATGCCTGAATATGAGGCCTCCAGGAAGGTGTCAAAGGGCATGGCCAGTCTTTTGAAGAATGCACCCTTTCCACAGTGGGACTAGGCACAAAGTCAGATCCAGTCTACATGGAGCACATTTGCAGAAAATACTGCCCCCCGCACGGGAGAACGGAAGGGGAAGAGGGTCTTGGCAGGGGAAGGGCTTTGATGTCACTCAGTTTTGTTCTGCACACCTCGAGGAATTAAAGAGGGATTCAGCCATGGTAACTGTAATTTTCCATTGCTTGTACTGAACTCCAGTGAACCCATTCAGGCCTACCAGACAGAGTTGTGTCGTTTAAGCGTGCTTCACGTTAGTGAAGGAAGTTTCCTTACTGTGTCATGCTAAACTAAGTGTATTCTGTCGAGTGGAGGTATGTACAGACCTTTCAGAGACTTCCATTTATCCAGTGGTTTGTACTGAATTCTCAGAGGGTACACTGGCACTCGTTCGGACGGTGACGGAGAAGATACCTCACGCTGAGATTTATTAGACTCTGCAGTTCAATCTTTGGTTCCTCTTTATCTTCTAGGACTAAAACATGTGAGTGATGCTGCCTGGCCAAGCAGGCACAAAGTATTCTCTGTGTAACACCCAGACTCCGGAGGGCTGTTTTGGGGCCAGTATTTGTCTGGATGTCACTCAAAGTAGATTCAGATATTGTATTTATCATTATGTTCTGAGTCCCCTATGGGTTGATGTTTGCCTCTATCTCTGTGATTAGAATGTGGATTTTCCTTGATATATTTGGCTAAGGGTGTATTGTAATAATGTTAATGCTAATTACTTGATATTTCATACTATCTTACGGGGAGATACTTTTAAAAAATGTATTTTGAAATGTTTTCTTTCTGTTTGCTCAATGTATGGTATTGCATTATGTTAATACCAATAAAATTATATATATATATAGTTATATATATATTTCCCTTTTATAAAGAAGTAAATTATGCTTTTTTGCCTCTCAAACAGGAAATGTGCAGTGAATAAAATTACATCATTCTGCCTTACAGCAGGTGACAAAGCTTATAATAGTTTTAATATTCTTTTTTTGAAAAATAAAAAGTATAGTATGACATAAATTAGTTGGAAATTCATCAAAATGCATGTTTTATATTTCTGCTCAATGGGACTGTCACAAAACAGCCTAAATATTTAGCAATGTTGTTTTGGCATCTTTAATTTTTTCTAATCAGAAACATGCACTGTATTGCTATTATTGATTACAAAACTGTACTGTCATAAATTTTTGCCTGTTGGCCAGATAGACAAACCCTCTGAGTTTGTCTGTAGGAATTGATTTTAAAATATAATTTAGTGCTCTCCAATGCTTGGCAAAGGCAGAATTTATTTTTTATATAAGGTTGCCTTTGAAGTACCTGCCTCTGCCAGGAATGATAAATCACTGCTAAGTACATAAAGATTCTGCAACCTGAAGGATATGTGATTAAAGTCTTGTTGGAATGGCCTGCAACCCCAGCCAGTCCTTTACATTCTGTCATTAAATTCCATAATTAGTTAGAGGTGAAATGTTTTGGAAATGAATTAGAGAAGCAGAAGCAAGGATGTGACTCTAAAATGTCCTTTGGCTGCCATTTGGGGTAACACTGATAGCTTATTTGCTGCTCGTAGCCAAAGGCCAGCATATATCTGCACTAATGCCTATTAGATTGTCTTCAGCTTCCTCTCTTTCTTTTCCCCACCCTTTCTAACATATTGTATTGAGTATCTTTGTTTTGCAGAGGCATTCAGAAGGGCTGTAATTAGCAGTCCCTGGCATTTAATTGCATACACATTTGTTAAATATTTTTCTGTATGCCTTAAAATAAAGTATAGAAAATGGCAGTAAATGTTTCTTTAATGAAGGCATTTGATTTATTCATGAAGTCAGGATTTTTTAAAGGTGTTATTTTGGGCTTAATAAAGGAAATAAGCCAGCAAATTTTCTGTCTTGCTTTTGCATAACCATCATCTGTCAGGGCTGACGTTCAGTTCCTTTCTCTTGTTCCTTTTGTGGCAAACACATTCTGCCCAATGGGGGGGGATTGGACCTTTCTGCTGTGACCACTCTCATGCCACTTTTCAGAGCACTTTCTGCTGAGGTTCATGCATGTTCACAAGTTCATTTTGACATCTGGTGACATGAGTGATTTCTGGAAGAGCCACGTGGAATTATTGCATTTCTCTTGTCACAGCAATAGCTGTTGACGTGAAAGGTATCCTGAACTCTCTGTGGTGCTTACAGACCATGGGGGTGTGATGGGCATTCAGCAGCTGATGGGGGGTGCCTAATATTTGGCAGTGTTGTGCCCTGCATAATTAAGATGTAACTCAGGGTGCAGCATAATTAGGTTGGAACCTAATCAGTGCAGCTATCATAATGTGCAGTTATAAATCCATTAATAAATCTGAATATCTGAATAAATATGTCGTCCTCTGGGATAATATTTGGGAAGTGTTCTGGGCCCCTTTCAGAAATGCCTCAGGAGGTGCTTCCCCAGCAGACCACAGTGGGTTACAGAGGTAACTGAGGCAGACATTCAGTAACCTGGCCCCTGCCCACACTAATGTTTCTCCCATGTTGAAAGTAGAATTGCAGTTCCTTAGTGATGCATTTTGGAAAACTCCACTCTCGGTGCTACATTTTCATACAAAGAAGCAACTTGGGGTGTGGCCTGAAGTGGAGTTCATGTTCATGGTGGGTGTTGCTCCCCAGGAACGTGTCCCCCATCTGTTCAGGCTTGCTTTCAGGTATCAGTCCCATAAGCCTTGCCAGGCACTGCTGTTGTGCGAGCGTGACTGTGGCTTGATTCTCACTGGTGAGTAATGTTGCTGGGTCCGTATCGTTTGTCACTTAACCTTTCACAACTTTGAGTGCTGCAACATTAGGTTAGGTTTGTAATACCAGTATTTTCCTCAAGGAGTAATTGCTTCTATATATTACTTGTGGTTATTATTTGTAGGGAACTCCTCATCCTGTTCCAAAGCTACAGAATCCCCACATGTCTAGCAATTTTACCCAGTTTGCTCCAGCTCCTGCCTTTCCTCATAAATACAAGTTTTCTGTTGTTTTTGAGCTGCAGGGCCCAAGGGGAAGTGTACCATCAAAGTGGGATTGGTATGTTTATTTCACTTCAGCATTGATAGCTTGTAGTAAAATTAAACAGCACTTATATCTGTGTGTGGCATAGAAAAATGTCAGGATATCCTATTTCATTGTGTAAAATTCTCCCAGAGAGTCACTAAAATCAGCAGATTAGGTTAAACTGGTGCCTTTTTAGGCAGCTTAATGAGCAGAGTACCATATCCAAAACCAAGGAAGGATGCAAGTATAACCCTACTGCAGAAAACTTCTGCCACTGATCAGAATTCCATTACTTTGGGAAGCCTTGGAGTGATTTCATTCTTATGCCTATGAATATAACCTCATGAAACAGCAGGACTGTGAGCAGAGGGAGCTACAGATGCTCATTTGAGGTGTGCAGGAGCTGTCAAGGGGCAGGACGAGCAGATAAAGTTAATTATTCCCTCTGTGTGTCCCCTTCTCACTAACACCTTAGCTGGCACCTGTACTTCACTGCTCTGTGCATGTCAGGAATGGCTGAATGTCACTGTCAGCTCCACAATACAGATCTGCAGGAGAGGGTTTTTCCTTAGTTTTTCCTCAGTTTTGTTCCAGCTGTGTTTGTGTGGAAGGCTGCAGGGATGTGGCTGAGGTGGGTGTGGGACTCAGAGCAAGAGCAGCCCAAGTGTCCCATGAAGGTTGAGGTTGCACTGTGAATGTGCTCCAGCCTGCAGCTCACACTGCAGCAGCCACCAGGGCACAGGAGCCTGTGGGGCCATGGCTTGTCCTTCAGATGTCCCCAGAAAGGTGACTCCAGTGGAAAAGAGATTCTCAGGGATCTGCTGACCCAAAAGGAAAACTGCTAGTGCCATAAGTAGTTCCCAATAAGAAGTAGGCCTTCAGTGCCACAGCAAAGGCTTGGCATCTGTCAGGCCTGGCAGAGGCTAGGGCTAGATCTTTTAAAGGTGGTACCCACCTGATTCTGGTATTGAACTTTGCTGTAGTGGAAAATGCCTGAAATACCTTCAGATATCTGTCATTCGGAAGATGAGTTTTCCACTTGCTTGCACAGTTCACTTTATTTCGAGAAACCCACTTTATGCTCATGCATGTGAGAGGAGAAGCAGGCTGGTACCACAGGGTGTAAAACTGCAGCAAGTGCAGGACTCTGTTGTGTTGGTGCTTTCAGTGAGCACCCTCCCTAGGGAGTATCTTCTATTGTCTGCAGGCTTATGTAACAGGAGCGAATAGAAACTGTGTACAACTATCTTGGTAACCAAAAATACTCCCACTTTAGAGGAAATGATGGTATAAAATCCAGATTTAGTACCTGCATTGAATAAATATAAAATAATAAATGCAATAAATATAAAATTGAATGATCCTACAGCTACTAAAGTTGTACCAAACACATGGATCAAAGCTTGTTTTTAAACAATGCTTCTCCCTTCCTTGATTCAAGACTTCTGGGAAAATCCTGCATTTTTACAAACACAGGGACAGAAAGAACAGAGGATCATGAACATGAATCAGAAGAAGGCAAGGAAGGGGAAGCAATACCAGAGAGAAGGGTTGCAAAGACTGGGTACTGCTCAAGAAGAACCCGTTTTGCTTTTAGTTTAGCTTTAACTCAGCTTGCTTAAACTTTTCTTCAGTTGTAGAAAACATTAATATGCTCGTGTGTGTGTTTACAGATGTAATCACATAGCCTGGATTTTAAAGTGGCATAGGACATACATAGCATAGCTATCTTTGTACTTTAGCAGGGAAATTGCTCTATTTTACCTAGAGCAGATGATTAGCTGCTGTTTCCATGCAGATCTGCATTTTATTGCACCTCCTGCCTGCTGTACCATGCCAGGCTTAAATACTGTGTTGCTTCTTCCTTTTCTCAGTAATTAGGGATGTGACCTGTAACATTTTCCTAGGAGGAGCCAACTTTCCCTGTCATTGTGGCTCCCCCGTACCTGTGCAGGAGTGACATCATGCACAGCCACAGCTCTGCAGACACCACCTCCTTTAAGCCTTTCATTGATTTCACCACTTTGTACCTTTTAGCTTGTGGGGGGGGGAAGGAAATACATACCTTAGTCTGCCAGCCAGCCATCTAAATAATGTTTAAAATTATTAATTCCTGAATCTTTGTATTAAAAGCATTTGGGTATGTCTCACTCTTGGGCAGTTTGGACTCTCAATGATTAACCTGACCAGCAGCAAAGATGGATTTAGGCTTTGCACTGAGAAACCAGCTGCTTCTCTGGAGGATTTCTTTTCTCCCCTCCACTGCAACACTGCTAAAATCCACATCCACTCTCCTTTCATCCTTCTTCATTTTCACCTTCTATCTAGTACCTAGGGAGATCCCTTCATTCTCTCTCCTAAGTGTTCCTGGGGTTTACAAGCCCAGCCAGGCTGTTGCACGCTGTGGCCACGGCCCTTGCCTGCCTGTGGGCACAGCTGGGGCTGCAGAGCTGCTGCAGGAGCTGCCCCTTCCCAAGGGCTCAGCAGGGCTCTGTGTGCTGCAGGATCTGCCCCTTCCCAGGGGCTGTGTGTGCTGCAGGAGCTGCCCCTTCCCAAGGGCTGTGTGTGCTGCAGGAGCTGCCCCTTCCCAGGGGCTCAGCAGGGCTCTGTGTGCTGCTCTGCCTCCCTGTCAGTGAAACCACTGCAGGCCCAGGCAGGTTTGATGGTCCCTGTTTTAGACATGGCAGAGAGAACCTGAAGATTACAAATGCTTTCTTGCTGCTGGGATTATATCAGTTTTTAGTTAGCTTGTGGCAGACCAGGGTGTCTGTCCCCAGCATAGACACATCAGGGTCAAGAAAGCAAAGGAAAAAAAACCACCCAGAGGTTTGTGCACCCAAGGCTGTTTTATCTAACTCGAGACCATTTCCCAGAGGCCTGGGATGCTTCTTGTTTTGGGGGAGTATTTACTGTCACTCACAGAGAGTCTCTGGGACACTTGAGGTAAATGCCTCCCCTGCACAAAAGGTAAAGAAAAAGGTATAGCTCTCAAATTGGAATCAAATCTTTGGGATTTGGAGGAAGGAAATAGTGTGGCAGCTGTTTAATAATGTAATTAGTGATGTATCCTAACAAAATTGCCTCCTTAATATCCTGAGAAAGCTGAGGTTAGCTGGTTCCTCTGCCAGAGGGAGTGGGCTCACCAAAAGAAGTGAAAATGGGAGTTTAAATTTCAGTGGAGCCTGGAGATTTCAGTCTGACTGTGCCTTGTTCTCTTCCTGTCGCAGACTTCACAGCAGCTTGGCTTTCTGGGGATTTGCAGAGGGTGGCACTTCTGCTCAAATGCAGGGCTGACTGCAAGGAGAGGAGTGGGCGTGTGTGAGAGGAGTTGCACAGCCAAAGAAAGTGCGTCACTGAGCAGAAAAGGCAGCAAACAGAAACGAGCAGAGTGGGAAATGGAGAATTCCATCAGGATGTCAGTGGTGTCCGTCAGTCAGGATGAGAAGTCTAAAGGCAATGGGGTTGAGCCTGGGTGGTGTCTGGAGACACTGGCGGAGATCAGAGGGGTCCCAATAAAGAGCTTTGATCCTTGAAAAACATCACCTTCTTGGCAGGGTAGGTGACAAAATTTATTAACTGTCCTTACATAGGCAGTTCTGTTCACGCAGCCCCACCTGAAATCATGGGCTCCTCTGGTACCTCACTGAAAGACAAAAATCATGCAAGATTGTGGCAGCTTGAGCTTTAGCAGAAAAGGGAATCACAGAAATGCAAGGACCTCCACTGAAAACTGCTGGAGGTTATTCCATCTATTTAGAGCAGATTTATGAGAAGTGTGTGCCTAGAGATTCTCTGTGTCCAGAGAGCAGTGTCTTAGCCAGCTGGGCTGCAGTGACCTTCTGCAGGGTTCTAATTCAGTACCATCTTCCTGAATCATCAGTTTACACAGACCAATGATCTCTTGATCCATGTAAATACCAATGGTAACTTTCTCTCTGGTCACTTTTCACAGAAGTACCTTATGATCTTGGTTTATAAGAGGGAAATAATGGAAAGATGAATTGCCAAACAGAGCCAGGAGGTGATTACACTGTAGTACATCACAGAGCTTGGTGCTTGCTCTTTTCAACAGCACGTGGCAACACAGTATGAGAAATCCCACCAGTTCTTTCCTGAATGCCAAGAACCCAAACACCTGTTGGAGTTTTACCTAGTCAGCTATAATCTTCATCTCTCTCTCCTGAGAAAATGTAAAAGTAGTTACAAAGATTTACTGCATTCTAAGAACTGAGGGCAAAGTAGAAGAAGTTCAGAAACTTTTCCTATAGAAAGCAGAATAGTGAAAAATAATGGTAAACACAATGTTTACTAGACAAATGTACTCATTGTCTCCAGAACTGAGCAAATAACTTTAGATTCACTTGAAGACAGCAGGAGCTTCTTTGTTACAAAATTCAGTGCCTGTATATTCTTGTATTTGGAAGACAGGGCTATCACCAAATTTAGATCCCATGTGCTGCAGTTTTGCAGCTTTATTTCTGCTCCTGAGTTACAGAGCTGTTCAGGCTTCTGTGGGGCAGGGGACAAAATTACAGCTTCAGAGAAGACACCCTGCTTTTCAGCAGTATGTGGAAACTGTGACCTGTACAGTGCACTCAGAGAAACAGGAAAGATGCAACCCCCTACTCAGCAGCTGAATGAGTGTGAAAAACAACTGTTGTGTTGGCTGCTGCTCTGAGGTCACCTGCAAATCCTATTAGACCACATTTTCTACTTAAACTAAACATTACCAGAGGTCTTATTCTTCCTTAACGAGACAGCCATGCTGTAAAAGCATGACTTGCATGCAAATCCACCAGTTTTAAAAAAGAAAACATGTTTTAAGCTCAGCTCTATATCTAACAGAATACCTCAGATGCTTTATGGTGCCAAGGGTTTCACCAACACCTACAGGAAATCAATCAAAGGCTCTAGCAGAAGGCTGAGGGAGGGGAGCTGTGTGTGTAATCTCATTCCCGCCCACTGAGAGCCATTGAGAGCAGCAGCACCACCTTCAGCATTTCTCTGGAAAATATTAAGGGCTTGGGATGTGTTCTCATGCCACCCACTGCCCTCTCCCCCACCATGGGTGAACAAGGCATCTTGCCCTCTTTAGAGCTCTCCCAGCCTCAGCAGCAGCAAGGCATTGAAGGGACTTGTTTTTCTTCCCTCCTGTTTCCTCTTTAGAAAATTCTGTCCCCTTTTTGACGTGCTGCTCGCAGTGACATCACCAAGGCAGTGACAGAGTGTGGGGGAGGCAGCCCCAGCCTGTGGAGGTGATGTTCTGATGCCTTCCAGAGACGTCCTGCCAGAGTTCTGCTGCCCAGCCCAGCCTGTGTCCTGCCCCACAGTCCTGTGCCCTCCCTGAGCAGCCTCAGAGCTGTGCCCATGCAGGGGAGGGCAGAAATCCTGTGTCCATGCTCCCTCTGAGCCCACATGGAGCCTGTCCCAGGGGATGAGCCCTGAGGAGCACCAGCCATGCAGATCCCAGGCCAGCAGAGTGGGGAGGGAGGGCAGGACAAGCCTCCCTGGCACAGGGTTTATAATCACAGGGGCCAAGTTGCCATCCAGGTTCATTGAAGGCACTTGCATTCAGTGTTGAACCTTAGGGTTGAACTCAAATGCTGTATTGTGCCTTGGTGGGGAGTTGCTCTGTTTTTAGGAAGCCGTGGGTTTTTGATGGCAAGCCTGGTGTGGTGGCTGGCTGCCAATCCAGGCTCTAGATCACTCTAGCAAAGTGAATTTAGGTGGTGTGGAACCAAAGTGCTGTCCTGCTGCTTCAGCAAGCCATCCCTGTCCTGATCCCCCCAGGTGCTGCCTTGGCAGTGCTGCTGGGGAAGGGACACCTGAGGAAGGATCTCTTTTGCCTTGCATAGCAAGAGATGAGGAGAGAGAGAGAAACAGGTGTGAGATCCTCCTGTGTCAGACCAGGAGGGAGTTTTCCCTTTGCCCTTTAGCAAATCACTCCCTTCCACAGCTGTCAGACTGGTGGGCATCAGCACTCAGCAATAGGAACTGATAGAGAGATCCCAAACTTCTGATCTCATTGCTGCATAGACTTCTCAAGACAGCATAAAAATCAAGACCACAGAAGATTTTAACCAGTTTCTAATTATTCAGCTACTGTATGTTTTGCCCTTTAGCCTATTAGATTCAGTTTTAATAAGTTTTATATAGTTTAATTAGTTCTTATAAAAAAGAAAATTACAAGAAAGAGAAAAGCATCTCATTTCTATTTTATTTCAGTTCTGGCCACCATTGACAGTGATGAACTCAGCTTACCAAGCAGGGTAGCGCAGTCTGGGATGATTTAGGGAGCTCTGTGCAGACTCAAAATAATTCCTTCAATAAAAAGTCTCCCACCCTTCTTCACTTCCGTATCTCTTTAAAAAAATTAAAGTGTGTGCTTTAAAAACATTTCCCTTCTAAAAGGCCAAAGGAATAAACTGATGAGAGATGAAGCAAGATTAGTTGCTGATTGCAAAATTCTTGGATTGTATAAAGATCTGTACAAATGCAAACACTTCTTGTGATGTGAGATTTGGGTTCCTGGAGTTCTTGCCTGAGCCTGAGGAGAGTTGTTGCCCTCCTGCATAGCATGGGCTCAAATGGGAGGTAGCCTCAGGCAGCTCTTGATGGACTAAAAATGTCACTTCTAAACACAAACTGCTTTTCTCTTGGTGCTGATAACAAGCCCTCTAATCCCCTGAGGACACTGGGGCTCTTTACTGAAAGGTATTTCTGTATGTGGGAAACTTCCAGCCACTGGAAATCGCTGTCTTGGGTCAGTCACAGGGTGAAGCTGATGCTTGGAACCAAGCAGCCTTCCTGCAAGAGCTTCTGGGAGAGCCTCTTGAGGCCACAGGCACCACTGTGAGAGCCTGGGGGGATCCCGAGGCTCTGGGAGCAGCCAGGAGGCCACAGGCAGTGCCTGGGTGCTGCATAAACCTGGGTCCGTGTGCACAGCAGGGACAGAGCTAAGGGACACAGCCAGCACTGCCCCAAGGGCTGCCCTGGCTACTCCTGATCCCCACTCTGCTAATCCTGGCTGCACTGGTGCTTGCAAAGCTTGTACAGAGTCACCAAAGAGTTTCCTCTGGGGGAAACATTGTGTGGAAGGTTGAAGTGGTTTGATGTTTTCTAAGTGAAGCTTTTCAAATGCTCATATCAGAGTAACACTTCATGCCCAACTTTTGCTTGGTTTTGTTTTTAAAGAAGCAAAACCTTTCTTTTTTTTTTTTCTTTTTAAATGCTGTCAGTACTAGTTAGAACAAATATTTTAAACCTGTGATAAATAAATACTTCTCATATTTCTGTATTTTGTTATAGTACATTATAAATATTGATTTTTTTTTAACTAAACCATAATGCAAACAGCTCTGTTTTGATTTGCCATGCTGCCAGGTCACGGTTGTGCTCTTATGTTTAGTCTCTAGTTTGCTGCTGAACCATGAGGTAATAGTAAAGTAACAGATCAGCATAAGTGACAGCATTACTGACTATTGAACAACAGTGCTGAGTTCAAAACTCAGAGACAAAAATAAGTGGACTTTCTTAGGACATGTCATTCCAGGGCCACCATCACATATTCTTGAGTGCTGTTATCAGCACTCCAGTCTGAGATGTGATCCCTGATGGGCTCCTTAGCAGGGCCTTCCTCTGCTTTTAACAAGGAGGTCACCAGAACTAAGTAGCTGCAGTACCAGAAATCTGATTTCTGGTAGTAAGTCACTGCACCTTGCACTATTTCTCTTTTTTCCCTGTTTCTCTGCATATCAAGTTTATACATTCTTGAAAGTTTTTCCCCCTTTCTTGTGAAGGCAACAGCAAGAAGGAGCAGTGGCAGTGCTCTTTTCTAGGACTTAGGAGATGTGAAATACTCTCTTTATCGTCTAGTTAAACCTGTTAAACATTTGGCAAAGGTTTTTGATAGGTCTTCATGTAATCACATTAATGATGCATTGTTGCTTTCTCTATTTCTTCCTCCTTTTTTTGTTTTCCCCTTTGTCTCATTACAGTTGAAACTGTAGAGGAAAAAACAGCAGACTCCTTGCAAGATTTGTACAGAGCCTTGGAGCAGGCCAGCCTGTCTCCTTTAGGAGAGCACCGGATTTCCACTAAGCTGGAGTATAAGAAATCTTTTATAAAGAGATGTAGCGACCCAGTAGTCAATGAAAAACTGCACCAGCTGCGAATTCTGAAAAGCACTTTAAAGGTGAGATAAAGCAGGGAGGAAAAATCCTGCCCCAGGGTTGGATTGGGCTGTATTGTAATCAGAGATTATTGTGTGCAGCTGGAGTCCAGGCTGAGCCCAGTGTGCAAACAAGGGAGACATGGGGAAGCACTGCTTGAAAAGAAGAGGAAAAATGTGCCTGGGAGAGCAGTCAAAGTGAGGGGATCAGTTTTAATTTCTTTATTTTCTTGAATTTAATCTCAGTCAGCTGCTCCTCCTCTAGCTAGTTTAACAGAAGTTGACACACCAAATTATTGGAGGAAACCTTAATCCCTTTTTTGTCCCTGAACATTTTCATTTACCAAAACACATTCACTTTATTATTGCCAAAGTCTAAAGTTAGACAAAGCCAGCCTTTAGAAGGGAACAGTATCTCTTGCAACACTTGTCTGTTTTCTAATTGATGAGCTTGTCCAGGAGGAAACTGTGTGCTTGCTTTCTGTGTAAACTTGATAGGATCATTGTATTTAATCAGTAAGATTGATTAAATAAGTGATGATAATGACAGATTTGAAAATTTATCTGGTAATTTTAAATGTACTACAGCTCTTTTAGCCTCCTTGTCAGCTTCCTTTGTTACAGCAGTTTCAGTTATGCCCTGATAGAGATTTCAGCAAACAATATGCTGGATTTCCTCGGGGACCCTGTTAACTATATTAAATTACCACATTTTAAGCCACCAGATAATTGTACAGTGCATTTTGTAACAGCTTTCATCAAAGAGGGCTTTATAAACATTAATTAATTTAGTTTTCTATCACCTAGAGAAGCATTTAGACAATATTGTTTTCGTGCTGTGGGGCTCCCATCCTGAAAAGAAATCCTACATGTGCTTAACTTTCTGTACTGTATCATCTCCTCAAAGGCAACTTGCATGATTATTTTGGTATGCAAGTCTTTGCAGGTTGGAAGGCTGGCAAAACAAGGCAGCATTCACAGCTGTCCATGACTTGTACAAGCATGAGAAACTGAAACAAAATCTCAGTGCTCTCACACACATCGGGGCGACAGGAGTTTCACGCCGTGATTGTGGGTTTGTCCCACGGTGGGGTCACACCACAGCTGGGTGCAGCACCAGCAGCCTGCTGCCGTGTGAATTGTCTCTTTGTTAGTGGTTTTTGGTTCCTGAGATGCATGATACCAGTGGCTTCCTGCAAATGAAACTGCTTTCCTTCAGGGAAGTCCAAAACTCAGCACAGCCTCTTGATCCTCTTGAGCAGTGCTTGTGTTTGTGCTTCTCTGGAACTTCTTTCCTTTGGACCAAGCAAACACAATTTTTTCATTCTCTGACTATGAGCTGTATTTTCTAAGCCTGTCAGCACTCTTGTTTGGGCTGTGATTGGTGTGAATCATTGTTATGTACATGAGACCAATAATGGGAAATGCAATGGCAGCAAGGAGCAAAGACAGATAATTGTTGTTTTCTGCACAGAGCAGCAGTGTAGAGTGACACATGCTTGGTTTGCAGTGACATCATGGTAACTTGTCACTGGCTGTGTTCCAGCCCAGAGCTCCACCTCTGCCATACTCTTGGCAATTGTATCAACCAGTAGCTACTGCTATTACCCAATCAATTAGTCTTTCTTTCCATCAGTAACTTTGATTTCTCCTTCCTGAATGCAGCCAATTGCACTGGCCTGTTGGCACTGATGTTCTGAACTCTCCTTGAATTTTATTCTGCATAATAATATCCAGAGACAGTCCTCCAAACTGCTTCTGGCTCATGATGTCCTATCTTCTAATTAATGAAAGACCCCTGTGCTCTCTATCCTGTGATAACACAAAATCATTCTTCTGTCATTGAGTATGAGCAGCCTTGGCTGGTAGTGCAAAGGTGTGTGGGACTAGCCACAATCTGTGAGAAATAAGTTATGGCAGCTCAAGCAGAGATCTGGTGATCAGGAGTTCCCATGGTTTCTTTTCCACAGCTTGCTCTCAGCTTGCCCTCTCTTTCTGGAAATGAGTATTCTAGCAGATAGTGTTAATTTGCTGTTGTTTGCACAGCAATGAAAGCACTGCTTATGGAAGATGTCTCTGACCCTTCTGATCTGTCGCATCATGCACAGCTTGGTATTTCCCCTTGCCATGCTACCCAGAAGGATTTAACATACTCATAGCATGGACGTGGAAAATGTGAGTTAGCCATGAGGAGTGTGAAACCCATCTTGCAGGGAGCTTGGAGGGGGGATTGCTGGTGGCCAGGCCATTCATGTGCTGAGGAGCTGTGCTGGGAACCATAGGTGTGTGTTAGCTGTGTTTCCAAGGATTCTGGCTGTGGCATCCAGCTTCCTCCACTTGCAACAACCGTGAGTGGCTGTGGGTACATCTGAGGCTTACTGTGACACTCAGCTCCATGAAAAGTCACCAGAGAGGGTTCATGGTACAGTCACTTCCCCTGCCTCCATGGGGCACAATGAGGCACCAGCAAGTGTGTTATATTTTCCCTTTTTCTGCCTTCTCTCTGCCACATCAGTGGTAGAAGAGGTTGCAGCCAGCAGCAGTGGATCTGCAGTGAAGATGAGCTCTCATTCCCTGGGTCTCCTTGCACAAACCTTTGCAGTGCAGTGCTCAGGTGCCCCATGGCAAGACTGTAAGGAGGTGTAGCTGTGCTGTGCCTGTGTCTGCATCCCACACACCCACACAGAATTTCTGATGTGATCAAGAGCAAACACATGGCACTTTGCTGTGTGAAACCCATCCTGAGAAATGCAAGCAGCTAACAGTAAACAGGGCAAGGCTTTGTCTGAACAAGGGGGCAAGTGGGGGAATAGGAATTCTCACTGAGGGTTCTGGACAAGGCAAGGGAAGCCCAAGTCCCACAGGGGAATGTGGGACTGTAGAAAGGCTCCTGTGTGTGAGTACTCAGAGATCAGAGAGTCCCTGTGCTTTCAGGGGCTCTGAGGCTTGAGCTGTACCCTCCATTCTCTGCTTCCACCCACATGATTGATGTCGTCACTGACTGATCCCTTGCATTAACTCTCTGCTTGTTCCTTTTCTCTCACAGGCCAGGGAAGGAGAAGTAGCCATTATAGATAAAGTTCTGGATAATCCAGCCTTGACGTCTAGAGACTTTCAAGAATGGAAACAAATGTACCTTGAACTCTTCATGAACACCTATGAAAGCAGCCCCCGGAGGGACTCTGTTAGTACCTCATCAGAGGTTGAAGCACTTATAGGCTCCTTAGCACACACTCACTCTTACATAGAAACACATGTATGAAGGTCTCTCTGTCCATTTGCTACACCCCAGCCCTTTACTTAAGTGCACAAATTAGTTTTTATATCAATATGTGAGAGCTCTAGTAAATTATATTTTAATGTTACTCAGTTGTGTGAAACCTTCAATGGTCAACGATACCACTTCTTTAATGAGGATTTGTATATTTTATATGCTACCAATGCTCTGCTTGTGTTTACCTTCTGTGAATTAAAAAAAACATGATCTTTAGCTATTGAAGAAAAGGATTTAAAAGCATTTTTGGAAGACTGTGGCCTTCATGCAGGAAGTTCACATGCTATAAAGCTTTTGTTATCAAAGGTCAGTTTTACAATGATATTTTATATTATATAATTCCAGTATTGCATTGCATTTTTGGAGTGCAGGTACTGTTTTGGTGGTGGAAGAAAACCAATTTTTATATTTCATGAGAAACTCTAGGAGTTTTCTTAAATAACAGGGAAAAGGTGTAATGCAGCTGTTGTGTTTCAGTTTTGTCAAACACATAAAAGGGTAAAAATCAGCAGACAAAGAAATGACTAATGCGAGTTTGTATCAAAAGGTTAGGTCTTATTTCCTTGTGCTTTTTTTAAAGCCTGCTGCTTAGGTTTACCACCATTGCAAAGGGATGCTGGTTTGTATTATAATTAAGACCAAATTGTATGTTGTCTCTTAAACACATTAGGTTGATTTACAAAAAAAAAAAAAAGTCATGGTACTGTGATTGATGAAGCTTTTGCACTGAAGGTATCAGTATAATGTGCAGATTTTGCAAAAGAGAAAATACAGATTTTCAACATCCTTGGTAGCAGCATTTCTTTAGCCCAGAATAGCAGCAGTGGAAAAGGTTTCCTCTGAGATACTTTGAAGATTCCCACAATAGAAAAGGAGTGAACAGGATTTTTCAAGTAGTTTCCTGTGTGTTTTCTGAGCTGTGAAATTTGGCTGTATTGTATGCAGGGATAATGTGTGATGAGAACAGAATTGAGTATGAAACCTGAAAAATAACCAAGGAGTAAAAAAGCTTCTGGTTTGCTTTTGAAGGGGAAGGGATGTCTCTGGGCTCTGCTGAGTTCACAGGCCAATAAAAATGTTTTAAACTTCCATGAGATTTGTTATCTGCTGAAGACAACCCAGTGAATATGAGGGGAAGTAGCTCCTTAGAGTTCAGCACATGCCTGAAATAAAAGTGGGAGAGAACTCTTAAATCATATGTTTACTTTTTATGAACTTGGTTCTGAGAAATGTTAAGAGCATGACACAATATTTCTGCTGCTGTTCAGTATTTTGCTGCATAAGTTAGGACTCATGACATAATTTACTAATGCTCATGTGGAAAGAAAAAGCCTACTTTATACTTTAATGAGCTGTACTCTTAACCAACTTGAGACTATTGCCTGTACAGCTCAGTGAATGTACTTTAAACTTTATGAACTCTGATATTTCCTGGCAGTTATATCCATGAAGGGATGAAGGAAAGAATGGATGGATATATTTTCTTTCTTTCTTTCTTTCTTTCTTTCTTTTTCTTTCTTTCTTTCTTTCTTTCTTTCTTTCTTTCTTTCTTTCTTTCTTTCTTTCTTTCTTTCTTTCTTTCTTTCTTTCTTTCTCTCTCTCTCTTTCTTTCTTTCTTTCTTTTCCTTCCTTCCTTCCTTCCTTCCTTCCTTCCTTCCTTCCTTCCTTCCTTCCTTCCTTCCTTCCTTCCTTCCTTCCTTCCTTTCTTCCTTCCTTCCTTCCTTCCTTCCTTCCTTCTCTTGCGCTCTCTTTCGTTCTTTCTTTCTCTCTCTCTCTCTTTCTTTCTCTTTTCCCCCCTTTTACTTTCTTTTCCTCTTTCTATCCCTCATTTTCTACCTTGTTATTGCTTTTGGATTGCAAATGTTCTGCAGATTTTGCACA
Source organism: Zonotrichia leucophrys gambelii (assembly GCF_028769735.1). Lineage (NCBI taxonomy): Eukaryota > Metazoa > Chordata > Aves > Passeriformes > Passerellidae > Zonotrichia > Zonotrichia leucophrys. Next base: position 15,283,857 of record NC_088169.1, on the reverse strand, counting down.
ACTGTACAGAAGAGTGGCCTTTCTGTAGCCCATTTTCAATAATCCTATATTCAAGTTGTCTGGATGACAAATCATGTATTAGCATTTGTATAGAATTCTGGATCCAGTGTAAGATTTGTACTATTAGAAGAATATTGTTTGTATAAACTGGACATTTATTTACTGCATGGGTACTGACTTGTATATTAAATTTGTGAGGTTTTTGTAAATTTCTCTTCAAAATGCTTGACTTGAAATGGATTGTGCTATTGTTCCAAGCATTTAGATTCTCTTGCTATTGTTTTACTGGACCAAAAGCAAATATATTCATATGAAAAACTCTTTATATCTGATGGATGTATATGCACATTGTGTAGTTGATTCCTTGTCAAAACCAAGGCAGTTCAGAAGACTTAGATCTGTTGCTATGCAACAGCCATTCTGCCTGCACTTTACATTAGTAAAGTTAGCTTGATTGCTTTAAAGGTGAAAATTCAACATTACAGTTTTTTAAGCTAGTCTAGTGACAAAGAACATGTGTCCTCTCCATTGTGCTGCCTTCTTTTAAGACTATTAAATGTTCTTCTATATATATTTTTGTTGTATTAACTCTCAGCCTAGAAAGGGAACACTGTAAAAATCAAGTACAATAAATTTAGCTTTTAAATGAACATTTATGGCTCAAGATTCACTTTACTCTGTACCAGGTTGATTCTGTGGCATCTGACCAATTTGTCTGCATTTCAAATATCCATGTATCTTAAAGTGCCCCCTTGTGACTTCAAACACTGCCAGTGTGGCCAAAAGGGAGTGACACTATTGCTGATTTGTATGTAGGCAGACAGTGAGTAAAGACTTCTGAAAACCTTCAGTTACCTCCCTCCCCTTTGTACTCTTTGATGAAAGTCAACCTTTTCTGACTGCAGGGTTCTGTCGTGCAGCAGTTCAACCGCAAGGAAGCATTTTGCCCTTATGAGCAGGTGTGATAAAACAGCAAATGGTGCCAAGGTAAATGCCAAGGTGTCAGTGACATCCTGTTACTCCTGTGAGAAGCTTCTTGGAGGCTAAGGATAAGGATACCCACTCAGTTCTGGCTATCTAAGCTAACACAGGGCCGGGACGCAAAAGAAATGTACATCACCAGTAGTGTGCATCTTTAAAATAGCACAAAATAAACATCTGGGAGGTGTTCTACAACAAAGGCCACTGAGAGAGAAATGGCTTCTATCAAACAAACACTGTTTTAACTTTCAGCTGTAGCTGAGTCTACGCAGTGAAAAGTCCATGCCTCTGTCCAGTAATTTCATGCTAGTTAGCTAAGACATTCTTGCCTAGTAAGTAGTATATCAAATAATACCTTTTCCTTGGCAATACTTGCTACTAATTCTTGCAGGCATCAATTTTCTAGTCTTCATACAGCTCTCTTTCCTTTTGCTTAGCCATAGCATAAAACTCAATAGCACTTACCAGCTGGGAAAATTACCTCTGATTAAGAAAACAGAAAAGACAGATTATATTTTTTAATATTTGAAAAATCCCACTTGCAACACCTACTAATTGCTATCTAGGTATTATCCAAAAGTCAAGGATTACAATTCTCACTCATCACCTCTAAGCAAGCTACTTGTTACATCCTTGCTCAGTGAGATCAGCTTCCAGCTTTATAAATCCTAGATGTGTTTCCTGTGCTGGAGCCAGATTCTCTTGCCTGTTTCCACCAAGCATTTGGCTTATCCAAGCAAAACTTCCACTCTCACATTCAGAGCCACTGCAATTTTCACTTCTCCAGGACTGCCCTGGGATGGACATTCCTCAGCATGGGAGCTCAGCAGTTGGGCAGCTTCTTCTGGTGGCTGTCACTGTCCTGCTCCTCGGCCACCTCGGAGAGCTGGAGCACAGCACACTGCAGCCCACACCAGGGCAGAGGGGCCTTGCAGATCTCCTCCCAGCCATCATTGTCGATGTCATAGCCAACCACGTCTTGTGTGGAGACCTCCAGGGAGTTTTGCCACTTCTTTCCCCCAATGAGAAGAGCTGTTTCCTCCACCACTGCCAGGCCGTAGGAGAATCGATCGTAGACCAGAGGTTTCAACCGAGTCCATTGGTTTTGATCCGGGTCATACCTTTCTATTTCAGAGAAAGGTTCATATAATCCCAGAAAGGTGAATATGGATCCCCTGATTGTTGCCATCTGATGCCCAAACCGAGCAATGCTCATTGGGGCACGTTTCACCCACTGCCCTTCAAGTGAGCTCAGAGAATAAACATCATTGCTTGTGCTGGCTGGGGCCGAGTACTTGCCCCCAGAGATGTATATGGTGTCCTTGCAAACAGCACTGGCATGACCATGGATCCTGCATGGCAATTCCCTGGCCTTGGTCCATCTATCCCTGCTGATGTCATAGACTTCCACAGATGAATGCAGCGACCCATCCTCGCCCCTTCCACCAATGGCAAAGATATCCTTGCCTAGGACACAGCAGGAAAACTGGCATCTCTTTTCCAGCATGCCCGTGATTTGGGTCCATGTGTTAAATCTTGGATCATACCGATGGACCTTGTTTGTAACCAATAAGGTCTTTCCAACTTTAGCATCACCCAGGGTACCAGTTTGTATTTCCCCCCCCAGGACGTAGAGGAAGTTCCCCACCACGCACACGCTGTGGTTCTGCACCCTGTCCTGCAGCTGGGTGAGGGTTCTCCATTTGTGGTTGTAAACATCAAAGGCCACCACATCGGTGACGAGCCCCTCACTTGCTGTGCCTCCCCCCAGAAGAATGATCCGAGTTTTCTGGTTCCTCAGCATGGTGGACTTATCCTGCAGGACAGGCTGTTTGTATACAGATGTGTGATAATTTATTGCTTTTATGATCATGCACTTAATACCTGCTGAGAGGGACACTTCTGACTGTGTGTAGGTTTTTCTCAGCTCTTCCACTGGGATGAGACCATATCTTATGTGCTCTAAAAGGCTGCTTGCATGATCCAGCCTGGATTTATCCCGCTTCAACCACAGCAGGACAAGATTCAACAGGCGGCACTCTTCCACCATGGGGAGATCTGCTGATTGAATCACTGCTAGCAAAGACCTGAAGTTCAGCTCGAGAAGTCCTGACAAATCCAAGTCCAGCAGCTTCCAGACATTTTTGATAATGTATTTTTCTGCAGCTGCTAGGGCATCTGGCAGGTAGAACTTCCTGGCCACGTTGGCAGAGTAGCAGCAGTTTTCCAAGGCAAGATTTTTAACTAAGTACTGATTGCACAAGCCGATAGCATCAGTCACTTGCAAGTAGCTTGCAGCTTCCAAGGTATCCTCCAGGCTTTCAAAGGAAAGGGGCAGCAAGGATGTGTAAATGAAATCCAGGATGTGCTGGAGCCCAGTGGGTGAGACAACTTGTAGGTGAATGACACTGGCTTTGGACTCTTGGGTATAACTTTTGAACATGGCTCGGAAGTAGTCGCTGGAGCATGCCAACAGGGACTTGTGTGCAGGAAACTCATTTTCTTTCACTTTCAGCAAAATGTCACAGAGAAAGCCCTCTGATCTGAGGCTCTGGTATTGGGCGAGCACGGCGGTGCAATGTGCTTTGCAGTAGGACAGGAAGTAGCTCATGGCAGACAATGCAATGCTTTTCCCTTGAGCTATTAGAGCTAAAATGCAATTAGATATTGAAACAGCTGCCTCACTCAACAGCCATTGCTTGAATGCCCAGCAGACCTCCAGCTGTTAGAGAAAAGCCCAGCCCAACCCAAAAAATACCAAGTCAGTCTCTTGCCTGGCATAGGGGGACAGTTAGTAGTTTTGTAGTGAATTCAATTCATTCCTTTATAGAGAAAATAGCTGAGTGTGTATCAGCTGTGGGATGCTTACTTTTCTTGCCTCCACACGTTGCACAAGGATGAAGGGTCCACTGGTGTGCCCAGCACTTGCTTGGCTGGCCATCAGGTGACAGATGAGGGAGCTCGATGACGGTCCCAATCAATGGCTCTCCGTGTCTGCTCGGCCGTCACCCCCAACCCTTCCTGCTCCACGGGCAGATCCCAGGGATCCTCTCTGGCTGCCAGTGCGTGGCTCTGAGCACACACAGATGAGAAGAGAGCACCGACTTTGCTCCTCTTGTTTGTATTTTGAACTCCAATCAGTTGAGACGTCACCAGCCCAGGACAGCAGCTCCTTTCCGTCCCCTTTCCGTCCCCTTTCCGCACGGCCCTGGGAAGCCTCAGCCGAAGATCGAATCAGCACCCAGGGATTATTATGGGAACATTTTCTGAGCCCATAAATCTTTCCCCGGCAGCCACTAAGACAACCAAAATACCGTGATTAGTCACTGGTCCGATTTGACATGCATTTCTGGCTCTTTGCTTCACGTGACACCTCCGTGGCTCACAGCTACCAGAATAGCCACAGGCTCGTCCCCTCGTCCCCCTCGCCTGGGAGCCACCCCGGGCGGGTGAGAAATGGGGCCAGAGGAGCTTCCAGCGACAGCCACGGCCAAAGCAGCTGACTTGGAATGACCTGGCTGGAAATCACAAGGGTAACACATTGACACAGAGTGGGGACAAAAATAGATTCCCCCAGTTCGGCCATAATAAACCAAATTCTGTTTATAGAGGAGACTTTGCATAATTGTGCTCTCAGTTACCAGCTGGGAGCAAACCCGGAGCCCCCAGGAGTGGGCCAGCACTGTCTCTCAACTTTCTCACTCTCAGTTTGTCCTAATTAGAGGCACTTATACAGGGATTATCCCTGATTTTCACCTGGGCACTTCAGGGTCTAATTTCTACCAGGAATAGCAGCTCTGGGCAGGCTACACATTCTGACCTCTTAAAGCTTGCTTTTATTTCTTCTTTTTTTTTTTCCCTGCGTAACTCTGGGTGAAGATGTTCAGGAATTTCCTCCAGACACCTTTCTTTTCAAATTAAACACCCTCAGGACTTGCAGACCTTGCCAGGGTTGATAAATCCTCATCATTTTGCTGCACTGTGAGCCAGCAGACTTGGGAGCAGAGAAGGATCCCACAGGACTGGAAAATTTCACTTTTTGCTTAAGCCCAAGGTAAAGCCTTTTTACTATATTTGTTTATATTTATTTATGTGATGTCATTAAATTCTGGCTTACCCCTGTAGCTGAGCAGTGTTTGGAGCTGACTGGATCCTAATATGGGCTGTGCATGCTGTGTGACTGTTCCAGTGAGCTTAAACTGTCTTGCTAAACAGACTGATACCTACACATGCTCTGCTCTGTTTGTGGGGAAGGACTCCAAAAACATCACTTTTTGTTGCTGTAGAGCTCTGAAAATTGATTTCTTGCTTGAATCCACTTCCCATCATGACATTATAGACCACAAATCAGGATCTTGCCCTTTGCTAGCAACACAACATGTGTGGGCAGTAGGGATGAAGGAGAAAAGGGATGCTCGCTTCTTTTTCCCAGCAGTTTTGCCAGTGTCCAAGCTGGGACAACTCTAAGGTATTTCAGGTGTTAGTGAAACTGTGCAGGTGATTCCAAGCTTCAGTTTTGATACTTCTCCTGTTCTGGAAGTAGAGAACGAAGGCCAGGTACCTCTGTCACCCTTGGCAGTCACAAGTCCTAGTGATGAGGGACCAGGCCTTAAATGCTCCCACTCCTAGAGGTGCTGCTTTCCCCAGTTAAACCCCAGCAGGTACCAGATTTCTATAACATGAGATGCAGATAAACCTCCACTGTTTTGAAATAGCAGGTGGGCACTGCACATCACAATTTCCCTGGAGCCTGAGATGAGAGGCAACAGTTCCTGTCTTCCACCAGCCTTAGCCTGTGCTGCCATAACTGCTCTGACCCAGCCAGAAGTGCTGCACAGGGAGAAATGGGGAAAACCCAAAAGCAGAGCAGCAGAGAGGCCTCTGTGGCCCAGGCCAGGCTGCCAGCCTCCCTCACTGTGTGGTCTCCCAGCAGATGTAGCCCAGAAGAGCTGAGCATGGCTGGGTGCCTGGGGTGCAGCATCAGGAGGGATCCTGGGCACAGAGCAGGGCTGCTCTGCTGTGGGACCAGGGCCAGCAGCCCCAGGGCACTGCTGAAGGGCCACATGTGCTGGTACCATGGAGTACCTGGGGGCTGAGGACACATAAATCAATCCACTTGCCCTGCATCCAGATTTACCAGAAAGAGGTCAAATGTATGGCTTGGCCAACTGAGGGTATTGCCAGCAGCAGCCAAGGAATATTTCTGACCCCCATGTGACACTCCTGCCTCCCAGGGGATGCATGCCAGTCCAAGGCAATGTGTCTTTTCCTCACTCCCAGCAAGGCACTGCCTGGTCTTGCACCAGTTTGGCTGGAATGTGTAAAGTGCCAGCACAGCTCCAGCCACAAAATCTGTAATTTCAGAGGCCAAACGAGGCTCAGCCTGAACGTCCCTGCCTGTGCCCAGAGTGACTCGATGTTAACCCCACCAGTTGCACATCACTTCCTTTCTGTTGGGGAAGATGAAACAGGAAAGCCTTACAAATATGATTGCCTGGCAAAATATTTTGAGAATATAGAAACTATAAGCGAGATTGAAATGAAAGCAAGTTTTGAGATCCCTTAGTTACTGAACAACGGGAAAACAACCGTGTGGCCGGCTGAAGGTAATCCTGTTTTGATGAAACAAGACCCTCTGCTTGCAGACAGGTCCAAGAGTCCGAGCAGACCCTGCCAGCTTGGCAGAAGAGGTCCAAAGAGTAGTTTTTAGGGTTTAAAATGTAGCACAGTATGGTAATGTAGTGATTCTTATAGGTTGTATAGAAATGGTATAGGATTTGTATATTGTACTACATTGGTTAAGTGAGAATCAGAATATTTAACACAGACGATGATTTATTGTATTGTAACGGGAACTTCGCTGTCTTAGCTCTTACCTCTTAGTTCTTATCTCTTGTCTCTTACCTCTTGCCTTTTATGCTCTTACCCTCTCATCCTCTCTCCCCCTCTCTTCTCTGGGGCCTGAGCTGTGGCTGGCAGCTCCCAGCAGGGCCCTGCACCCAGGCCCTTTGCAACAAACCCCAAATCCCAGCAGGGCCCTGCGCCCAGGCCCTTTGCAATAAACCCCAAATCCCAGCAGGGCCCTGCACCCAGGCCCTTGCAACAAACCCCAAATCCCAGCAGGGCCCTGCACCCAGGCCCTTTGCAACAAACCCCAAATCCCAGCAGGGCCCTGCGCCCAGGCCCTTTGCAATAAACCCCAAATCCCAGCAGGGCCCTGCACCCAGGCCCTTTGCAATAACCTGCAAGTTCCAGCCCTGGCTGCAGAGCTCTCTCGTCTCCATCCGTCCCGACCGTCCTACCCCCCATCAATCCTACACCTTTCCAAATGAATTCCAGCTGTGGGTGGCTGTTTATACAGGTCAGCATCTGGAGCTAATTTAACTGATTTAACACCAGTGCCAGGTAAGCAGGTCCCATAATTGTATGCAGACTTGCTGTGCTATTCTCTCTCAGACCTACTTCATCTTCATGGCAAGTCAGCTAATGGAAGTAGTAACAATCATGATCCTTATAAAGCTGTTTATTTGCCTGGAGATTTTTTTCCTTTGGCTTATAATTGAAATAAAACCTCATCCCTTCCAGTCCCTTGCTCTGGAGTGATAAAAAAATTATCATTATCAAAATGAGGTTTTTCCCTGCTTCACTTCCAGGCAGTCAGCCTTGTCTAACTAGGGAGCCTGCTCAGCCAAGACCCTCCTTTGTCAACAAACAAATTATCTTCATGCAGAAGTTCAGGTCTGCAGCACCTTTGGAAGAATATTTAATGTCCATTAGTGAGAGAACAGATGGTGACTAAACAGCTGACTTACAAATCTCAGCACCAGACCTAGCACTAAGTGGGATGCAGTGAAACCAGGATCTTGTTTTCCTTGGGCATAATTTGGAAGATCAGATCTAATGTTTGACTCACTAGATGATGCTTAAAATTAGGGAAATATTAGTGTTTCAATGATGCTGATTTGTTGGGAATAGATAATATATTTTTAATCATGTGCATCATTTAGACTCTAAATTAGATTTAGACTTCAGGCTTTCAGCATATTTTCTGTTGAAGTGATTGCTCTATTACAGTAGGCAGCCTGAAATAAAAAACATTCAGATGTGTGCTGTGAAAAATGCTGGCTTCCACACATGCAGAGGTTTTTTGCTATAGAGAATTGAAAAATGGCCCAAGTTACAATGCCATGTTCAGTTTAATATTGCAAGTAGGCCATTGGTTAATAAACAATTGAATTATTATTTTAAATGCTGCCCATTATTTTTAAGGGTAAAGATTATAGAAAAAGTTGTACAAGTGCTACTAGGCTCATTACTAACAAGTGCCTTACTGTAAAATATTTGTTATAAAATTCCACAGCAGAGGATTACCAGGCTACATTTTGTTCCAAAAGAAATCAATGCAGTCCAGAGGACAACAGAGTAAATATTTCAGATGCTTCATAATGTACAAATGAACAAATAACAGCAAAATGAGCCAAGTAATGAGTGTAGCCATACAGGTTTCCTAGAAGTGCTAATCAGAAAGATCATATTGATTTAAGTTGTCTTGCAAAGATCGTTGGACTACAGTCTGTTCTTCATCCTTGAATAATCATTCACAGTTGTATTTGGGTCAGCACATCTATTTAAAGCAAAGGATGTTTAGCCCAGGAAAGCAGCTCTTAAGAGCAAAACAGTAAGAGGGAGGAATTTTCTTGCAGCTAAAAGCAGTGTCTGGTGAATTATGTCTGGTACAAAAGCAAAAGAGAAGGTCCCAGCTTGCACGAGGTGGGCTTAGCTGTGAGGGTTCCATTGGGGCAGGGGGAGGCTGGGGCTGCCTGTGCTTTTAAGCAGTGTCCCAGTGGTGCCCACAGGCCTCTGTCCCTGTGAGCTGGGCAGCAGCACCAGGCAGAGCCTCCCTCAGCCTGGCAGAGAAGTTCTGCAAGCCCTCAGCACCCTGTGTCCATGCCTGTGCCACCCCAGAGGGGTCTGGGGACAGCCAAAGCTCTGAGAGCAGGGCTCTGTCTGCCCGTGGGGAGAAAAGAGGCTTGGTAGGGTCAGCAGCCAGAGCAGGGATCCAGGCAGGGCTTGCTGCAGGACCATGGCTGCTGGGCCATAGCTGTGTGACACTCCTCTGTGCTCTGGAAAAAGAGGAGGAAAGGAGGAAATACCTCTGGCACACCTGGGCTAGGAGTGGCCATGTCCCAGCTGGGTCACTCCAGCATAGCTTCGCCTGTGCAAGAAAGCATCCTGTGTCAGATTGTGAAAGGCAATGTGAAATACCAGACTTTCAATCAGAAAATGCCTCATTTATTTCCTCTCCCTGTTTTTTCAGGTTTTGTTTGCCTCCCATGAAGACAGAAGCTGTTCCAGTTTCCATCTCAGTGGGTTAGACATGAGCTTCCCTGGTGAATAAAAAACAAGTTGGAAAATTTTAAACTTGGGTTCCCACTCCAGAGCAACTGCAGTGGGATGAGTCAGGCACTGCAGACACAGGATAATGAAGGAGAATGTGTATTTTAATGAGCCCATTTCAGAGCAGATGCACTAATAGCTCTCACAGCATCTCCCAGCTGAGGGTGGAGGGCTGCTTGGGGTTCATCTGTTCCTCTATGGCCAGGTGGCACCAGAGATGCTCTGCATTGAGCCCTGGCTTTCACCCCGGGCAAGCAGTGCTGCTGGGCTGTTGTTGGGGATCTTCAACCCCTGCCCAGGGGCATCTTCCCTCTGCACCCAGCTCAGGGGTGCTCACAGACACCTCTGGCTGCTGACCTTGCACACCATGGGTATGTACTGCCCTAGCTGAAGCTGCTCTGCTCATGGGTCCCTTCTGCACATATGGAATCCCTCCTGCTATAAAAGGAACATTTCTGACCCCAGTGGGGCATTCCTGCCTCCCAAAGACCTTGGGGCTGGTTGAACTGTGTTTCCAGCCCTTATCTGCTTGGGTACATGTAGTGGCAGCAGCTGCAGCCTGGGCTGTGTGAGCACTCCTGGCAGGAGAGCTGGGCTCTGCCTTTGCCCTGGCTGGACAGAGCAGCCAGCACTCCCTGCGCTCTGCCCAGCCCACCCTGGCCTGATTCCATGGTGTTCCATGCATCCAGCACAAAACCCCTACAGCTGGGAAACACACCTCAGGTCTAAGAAAAGCATAAGGACATGGGGACTGGCCTCCCACAGTTCAATCAGCTTTGAATGCATTTATTTGTAATTAGAAGGAGGATGAATTTTTATAAGGATAGAGATGTAAGGCACAACCAGTGCTCTGAGACCACAGAGGAAAAAACTGACATTTTCCTGTATTGGGACACCACAGAGATGAAGTAAAGCTGCAGTGTTGAAGACAAGCTGCATGTCTCTGAAACCAAGAGACATTATTATTTCACATAAGCTATTAGGATTCAGCTCTACCATCCTCTTTGATTTCCTAATTTGCAATCATGCAAATGTTCTCCAAGACATGGACTGTTGGTGAGCAAAGTAAGGGTTACAGTGCAATCAGCTGCTGTTTCTGCATGGGACAATGAGATGCTGATGTCAGCTGATCACTGGAAGTGTTCCTGGGGTCTGTACAGTATTGTCATCACTGCTGTGATCACTGTCAGCAGCACCACCACCCCACTCACTGAGCTGGACTTGGCCCCTCCATGTCCTGTAAGTATCAGGCTTATCCTTGGGACTGAAAGGATTGCACCTGCACATGCTGATTCTTTTTCATTTATTCACAAGGTTTGAGAGTGGAGAGCACCCATGGGTGAAGTGCAGCTGGAATAAATTGCACATGCCAAAGGATGAAGGATGGATGACAAACCCCCAGGTATCTAGAGAGCTTTTTTCCCTCAATGACTCTGACTGAATAAAGCCGTACTGGAGTGTGACAAAGGCATTGATGGAATGTGTGTCATTTACCCCCCTGATCTTCAGGAGTTACTGACTGATGTGTGACTAGCAAGCCTCTCTGATCACTTGTCAGGCTGATCTCAGAGCCAGTCCATAGTGGCACAAGGTACTGGTGGCCCTGCTCATCAAAAAGGGAGAGAGAGAACTCCCTTCACACCAGATATAGTCTCTAAATTCCACTCCTGAAAGAAATTCCTAGGGTAGCTACAGAAACTGCGTATGCCAAATTTTCTTCCCCAGGCCAGAGTCCCTGCAGACCATGCAGGATTTCAGTCATCTCCCCTCTTTCCTGGTATGATCTGGATGACAACTGGGCATGCACATAAACTGTGGACAGCAGTGAGCCAAGCCTTCATCTCCAAGGCACTCTCCAAGAACTAATGTACTATGAGCTCACTTTTATTAATTTTAATTTGGAGTTCTTATGACAGGAACAATGCAAATACTGACTCCTCATGGAAGTTCAAAAAAAAACTCACACAGTATGTCTTGCTTGCACAGAAAAAACACACAGTATGCCCAAAACAGCTTGAAAGGCTGTTCTATATTCAGCAAGTTTATTTTGGTCTCATCTGTCTAGGATAAGGATTGACATAAGTGACTCTTGAAGGGAGTGACCACTCCTGCCCTGAGCCACAGCAGTGTGCGCCAGTGCAGCAGCATCTCCCTGGTACAACAGCTGAGTGCCCAGGGAACCTTTGCACTTTGCCTGAAGTGGGAAAATCATTGCTCTGTGTTAGTTCTTCTGTCACACCCAAGAAAGGAAACCACGGACAAGTGAAGAAAAAGCAGGTGAAGAGGACAGATGAACCTGAAACTCTTTGGGAGGAAACACAAATTTTGAAATGTCTGAGAGCAACACAAGCTTTGAAATGTCTGAGAGCAACCTTCCCAGTGCTGCAAAGACTCACGTGCCCATCGGTCCCCCAGGTGGCCCATCTATCTCTTCAGGGCAGGGGGTATCTCTCAGCAGAACCAGAGGGGGATCTCTCAGCAGAATCTCAGCAGAATGTCTGACACTGTAAATCAGGACTCCAGCAGGGCCCCTGGGGCAGGCACACACCCTCCCCAGGAATGGGGGTCAGCCAGAGGGATGGGCTGGCAAAACCCCTCCTGCAGTCAAGAGAGAGCTGCCCTGGGGGCTGAGGGTGGGGAATACAGCTCAGCAGGATGCCAGGTTCTGCCAGAAAAGTCTTAGTCCCCACAAACAAAAACCCAGTAGAGTTGCACCTTGCTCCTTCATTTAAGAAAGCAGCACTGGTGTCAAGGAACCTCTTCTGATCCCAACAGAGCCATGTCCAAGGGGAGGATGCTAAGGAGAGCTGAGGTTCAGTGACAAATGTGGTTAAATGGAATTACCACACAATCGTGTCAATTCCATATCCTAGCATTGAAAGGAGGAAGAGAATAAAAAATAATTGTATATGCCTCAATTTTTTTAAAATTACAAGTAATGATATAGTTAGTATTTCGTGGAGGTCATTCAAGAACAGCAATACAGTGATTTAGGCCAGCTTGACCAAATTGAAAGAGTGTAATTTGACTTCCCTACCTTCCTTCTCTGCCAGTCTTCCTCTTTGCTGAACCATGGTCCAACAAGCAAGTTACCACAAAGAAAATCTCCTCAATTTGCACTGTGAAAATGACAAATGTGGTCAGAAGAAAACTTTCAAAAGGTGATTAGGTTTATATATGTAGAGCAGTAGATAATCTCTCTGCCTGCACCTTCGTTTAGCTCACAGTAACATATGAATATGCCTACAGCCTTGGCAGAAAAACGAAAACAAACCAAACCAAAACAAAACCAAAAAACACCAAAAGAAAACTCAAAATATTAACTTCACAAATTAGACTGGAGGCAGACTTTCAGCCCATCATTATGCAGGCAGATACTATGCACTGCTGGTATAGCACTTCATTACAGCAGCTAAGTCAAAACTTCTAAAACAATGGATTATATGAGGTAAATTCTCCCATACTTCCCAACAGCAGCACCATAACATAATTTCCAGGGTTTGAAGATTGCACTTTCTGGGAAGAAAACACTCAAATTCAGGACATACCTTGAAATAGCCATATCCACTCACTTTTGACACACACCAGCTGTACATGTAAAATAAACAGTCTGTGCACACAAACTGCACACCCTGATATTTCTGCCACTCCTGACTGTGGTTTAGAGGCTGTAAGTTGAAAGTAGAAACAGAATATGAAGGCAGTCACCATACAATCACCTGTCTCTTTTTCCCCAAGCAGGTTATTTGCCTTTGATGATGTAAAATTGCTCTCAGAAGTCTAACAGATCTTCTGCAGGGAGCAGAAATTTTGCAATTTTTTTCAAATGAACCTCGTGGTTGAATAAGTGTTTTTCAGTCCAAAGTTTCCAGAGTTATATGGAAATAGAGACTGATTTTGGTTCCTTCAAAGCCAATAGAAATTTTGCCATCAACTCTGGAACAAGCAGAAGCATGACTTTCTTAGCATAGAGAAGCTTGGGAGGTTGTCTCAGCTTAATTTTTTAATTATTATTTCAATTATATGCTGTCTTTCTCACCTGATATGCAGGGTATAATCAACTCCCAAGGGTCCTGTTAGAATAAAGGTCATTTTAAAGATCAGACCCTTTACAACTGAGCCCCTTATCTCCTAGAGAAGACAGTCTGGTGAGTTTCTACCTACAGCACTTTATTTTTATTGGGTTAACTCTTGCTGTGTAGAGGTTGTCAGTGGCATGTTTGGAGTGAGCAAGGATGGGGAAGGGCACAATAATCTCTGCTGGGATGTTCCCATTCTGCAGCCTGCACTGATGCTTTGGGGAGCAGAGTCCTCAGGCACCAGTGTTATGGGGGTGCCCTGCTGATCTCACCCGGGTTACTCCAGAAGCAATATTGTTTCCTACTGCTTCAACTTCTGGAAATGTTTCATTAAATTACTAATAACAATAATTAATAAAAAATGTTGATTTTTTTTTTCCTCTGCTAGTCAGATCAGGCATTCTCCTGATCTTCCTCTTGTTTTCAGAAAAGAGTTATTGGAGAAAATACTGCATTTCTGCAGCTTCTGGAATTGCAGCACATTGCCATAAGTCAAGAAAAAAAAAGTATTGCAAAGAACCTCAGTTCCTATAGGCTATTTGTGGTTTTCCATGTACTGAAATTCTCAACTGAAAAGACAAACAAGAGGATAAATAGGCATAGCTAAGCATCAAAAACAAAAGTATTCAGGTCACTTTCAAAGGCAGAAAGAGCAGTGAGAAGCCAAGGTCCCATCAGGCAGCTAAACAATCCTAATGGCCACTGCTCCTCATGGCAGTGTCCTTCCTACTCACTAAAATGCTGTGATTCTGTTATCAAGGTGACACCAAACTGTCCAATTTGTTCAGGACAGTGCAAGGGGCACTTCTGAAACACTCAGAAGGTGCTGGAAACTGCCCTCCCATGAGACCACTACTGTAAGGCACTGCAGTCAATAAATCCTTTTGCCCTTAATTGTTTGGGTTTCTCTTAGAAACAAGTATTTACCAGCTTCTGGTTTGGACAGTGTTCTAAAGGTCACAAATGCTATCTCCAAGGGGAGCCAGGCTATTCAACCTCCAGCTATTTAACCTTGGCTTCCTGGGGCAGCCTGCACTGCCATAAAAGCAGGCATCACTATGGGATGAATGTGCAGGGATGGGAGGTAAAGTTCTTCTCCCCTTGGCCCACCTCAGCATGTTATTTTTAAAAGCTTATGTGTTCAGTGATGAAAATAGACATCTTCCTTCTGCTTATCCTTTTGGGTGGGTTTGATGTGTTGGGTGCTAATGGTATGCCAGGAAATTAGAATTACCTTCTCATTTAAAAAATGTGGATGGAGGGAGGAGAAAAGGATTTTCTTGTGATTGTTATTAGTGAAAATTTGTATTAGGAATAAAAAAGAGTTCATGTTCTCCAAAACAACTTTAGTCCTTCTACATCCCCTACACTATAGGTGGGAAGCTGTAGCTCCAGCAAAGCTTCAACTCAGCTACTGGTCTCAGCTTCCTAAGACTATTCAGACATGAAATTATCTCTATCAGTATTACTTATACCTACCTTTCATGTCATCATGACCAAAAATTCCAACCAGGAGAATCACTGGGGAAGGTATAATCCAACTTTGTGCCTTGACTCTTTCTATGACTTTTCAGCATAATTTCTAATTACACCAGTCACTGCACACTCATTTGGGCTCCTCGCTTGTGAAGATAAAAAAATGTGTTCTGAGCTGCACTTTCTGCATGGTGAAGTGGTTTGGGGTTTGACTTTTAAACTTTAGTCATCTATCCTCTTCCTTTTTTCCTTGTTTGGGTTTTGGTCTGTTCTCTAGTGGCATTAGAGAAGGTGGAGCCTTCTCTCCATCCTTCTCTGGACTGGGAACCACTAGCTCTTCTGAGTGTGAGCCTTCTTGCTTGGGTTCAGCAAGAACCAGCTCACTTTCCTTTAAGACTCATTATTTTTGTCATCTGACCTAGAAAAATCACAAGAGACCAAGGTCCCCCCCTGCATGTAGGTCAATCATGTCTTGGGAAATACAGAGTTTGCTGTCTCACCTCTGAGAGAGAAATTGATATGGTTGTCATAATTTTCCAATTCATTTTCCAATTTGATTGCTCTACTGAGTGTTGTATGTTTCCTGCAGAGGCATAACATGTAATATCACAGATATATTATATATATATATATATATAATATATGCAGGCCAATAATAACAGCTTTAAATCAGGTAAGAGTTTCTAACAGTAAAGATAACAAAAAGCTAGATCAAGTTGCCTAGGGAGGTTGTGAGGTTGCCATCATGAATGGCATCATCTCTAAAATGTGCCGTAAAAAATGTATTCCTTACAAATCTGCTTGGAGGCAAGGAGATAGATTAGATGGCATTTTGAACCCCTCTGAGGGCTGTACTTAAGGATCTTCTGCTTCTAATAAGTGTTCAGTCACAAAGTCCTCAGGCTTTGGTGATTCACACAAGTGATTTTCTAAATAGAGGTGCTTTACTGAAAAACAAAAGCTTTAAATAGGAGAAAGCCTGGGATGCATGCTGGTGTGTGGTGCTTAGGAGACATCATAATTGCTGTTTGCAAAATTTACTAAGCATGTCAGCAAGCTGAAAATGTACAGGAGAGAGGACATGCAAAGTGTCTGCCTGAAAGCACTGCCTCTCTTCACAGGAGGAGCCATTGGAAGGCCAGTGCCCAACATCACTGCTCCTTATAAAGATGCTTCCCAGAGATGTCATGACTTCACATGACTTCTGCTGAGACAGATCCATGAAAATGTATTTTTGACAACTGAATGCAGTAGTGTGGAAACGAACTCCACCATCACTGATGTCAGAGCTAGTTTTTTCTTGTTATTTCTCCTACATGTCATAAAGATGAGTAAAACAGGTAATTTTCTTTTTTAGATTGGTAGAGGAGAAGTATTTCTTGCTCTGGATATTAGTAATTTGTATTTCTGGATGTCACTTTCTTCTCCCTTTTCTTGAGAGGGAACGAGGTGTGCAAAATATCACTAAGCCAAAAAAAACAACAAGCAAGACTAACAACAGCCATATGCTCCTGATTCATGCTGTTCCATACCAAGTTGAAAGAGGTGCATCACAGAGACCCCGCCTTGAAGAATTGGAAGTGCTCTTGGTAAAGGTTTGCCAGACAATGCAACACCGGTGAGACTGCTGGGGTACAATGAGACAAATTCTGGAGGAATTGTCTCCATATTGACATATATTGTGTTTCCTGAAATCCTGCAATGCAAAACCACTTCCCCATGGTGCTGGTTCACTTCTGCTCCAGCAGGACAGAATGACCTCACAGAGGAAATCACAGCCACATAGAGAAGCTCATGGAGGGATGAGACAGTCCCAGGTTTGTGGGAAAGGACTGGAAATCCTGGCACTGGGCTTTTCCCCCACAGGTGTGAGGAGCTCCCTGAAGGACAGCAGGGCAGGAAGCCCCAACCAAGCAGGTTAGATGGTGCAATCCCAGGAGAGGGTAGCAGAGCTAGCAGAGCCTGGGTCTTGCTGAAGGGAAGGGGAGGGACAGAGAGGAGTGTTCCTGGCCTGCCTCCACCCCAGCAGGAAGGGGTTTTGGAGGCTGTGGTCCCACCTCACGTCCTACTGAATCAGGCTCCTCCAGAACTCCTGATCTGCTGGGGCTCTTTTCCAGGTGGAGGCTGGTGGTAAATCCATGGTGCACAGCAGCAGAGCTTCACCTGCAGCTGCAGCTGACCTGGCCTCTGGGTTTAGGTGAGAACAACTGATTTCAGCTGCCTGGCTGGATGTGTGGCATAGGCAGAGCACGTTCCTCTCCTCTCAAAGGCAAGGGAAGAGCCCACAAGTCCCATTTGAGTCATGACTATATGAATTTGATGTCAAATGAATTTTCTCAACTCTGTGGTGCCGTCCAGTGTCATTTTCCTAATCTCCACAGAGCTCTTACCCCTCACACTGCCCCACATGTTTGCCCTTACTGTGAGGATGCTCAGTAACATTTTATTGGAGAAACAGCCATAGCAGGGAGTTAAGGGGTGGCCTCATTCAGAGGTGTTAGTGGCTGAGTCACTGGGATGTCATTCAGGCATGGGGACAGACTGTGAAGGCCTTCAGATCACATGCGTGCATGACATTTAGAAGAGGTGGGTGACCTCACAGGAGATTATCTGTGAGCTCTAAATTGGCCATAGAAAGTGGCATTGGAGGCCTTCATTTGCCCTCGATAACCTTCAGCAATAAAAACAGAGGATGAGCATATGGATGTGCATGCAGGGAGCGTACAACGAGTGCCGAGAACATTGTGAAGGCCAGAGGGCTGGTAAACCATACCCCAGCTCCAGGGACACGTGTCTGTCATGGAAAGAGGGAGGAGGAGGACACTCTGTGCTTCACAGGGCAGAGGAGTTTATTGGTTTTATTTGATTTTGTGTCTGTGTGCATTTGCTACCTGTCTGTGCAATAAGACATTTAAGAATTTGTGGTTTTTACCTAGTTTCTGTAGGAAAGCACAAATCTGGATATTCCCCTTACCCTTGTAATTCTGGGGGTCATTGTAATTCATCAGGTCAGGGCCAGGCTTGTCAGCAATGGTGACAGCAACCAGCAACACTGAGAAGCAGAGCCCTATTTATTCAAACCTTGCTGTTTCCTCCATTCCTCACCAGTGTCTCCAAATCAGCACCTCAGCACACACAAGCACTCTTGGGGGGAAGGAAGGAGAAAGATGGTTTTCCTAAGTTGAGTAACAATAATGATCCAAAGGTTTGTCTTCAAGTCTTTGGCCTCCTCTAAGCATTTTTCTCTCATGGTTCAATCCAGCCCACATCTTTCACCAACCTGCTGGACCTGCTTGGGTGAACCTGCTGCATTATCTTTTCAAAAATTTGGGAAGAAAGAAGTGGTATGGCAGCAGGGATTTTAGAATCACAGAATCATAGAATTGTTTAATTTGGAAAAGACAGGATCACTAAGTCCAATCTTTAACTCAGCACTGTTAAGTTCACCACTAAACAGTGTCCATTGACCTTCTTGGACTCACTCCAGCCCCTCAATGTCCTTCCTGTAGTGAGGGCCCCAAAACTGGGCACAGGATTTGGGATGTGGCCTCACCAGTGCCGAGTACAGGGGGACAATCCCTGCCCTGGTCCTGCTGCCACACTATTGCTGATCCAGGCCAGGCACCATTGGCCTTCCTGGCCCCCTGGATGCATGCTGGCTCATTCTCAGGCGCTGTTGACCAACACCCCCAGGCTGACCCCGTTACACCACACAGCTTTCCATTCTTTTTTCTCCAAGTCTGGAGTGTTGCCTTGGGTTGTTGTGACACAGGTGAAAGACATGACAGTTTCCCTTACTGAACCTCATACAGCTGGCCTCAGCCCATCAATCCAGCCTGTCCACATCCCTCTACAGAGCCTTCCTGGCCTCCAGCAGATCAACACTCCCACCCAGCTTGATGTCATCAACAAATTCTGCTGAACAGGACTGGCTCCATAGCTGAGCCCTTGGGATACCAGTTGTGACCAGCTGTCCTCTCAAAGTCGAAGGTGGCAGTTCTGCTGACCCCCCTCCTTATGTCTCCAAGAATCAAAAACTTTTATTGTTTCATGATGGCTTTGCCGGAGACACCCTCCAACCATCACATCACCCACGAGTCCTCTGTCCACAAACAACAGGTCCCCCAGGGCACCTCCCCTGAGCAGCTCACTCACCAGCTGGGTCAGGCAGTCTTCCACACACTCCAGGAACCTCCTGGACGCTTTCCTCTCTGCTGGAGTGTATTTCCAGAAGACAACTGAAAAGTTGAAGGCCCCCATGAGAAAAAAGGCCAGTGATCGTGAGACTTCTCCCAACGGCTTATAAGAATATTTCATCTGTCTTATAAGGATACTTAATCTGTTTTACCTGAAGTAAATCTTCTCCCTGCCGCGTTTCTCAAAGCAGTAACATAACCTAGGCTGTCTTCTGCCTCTCAGCCCCACCTTCCAGATCTCATTTTCTGTGGCTCATCCCTCTTGCACTATCCTCCTGCACTTGACGTGTTGATCTGCTGTATTGGATTTGCATTAGCCTGGCTTTCCTGGTAGCAGGAAGGCCACAGAAATGCCTGTGAGAAGCTGCTGGAAGCTTCCACTATGTCTGGCAGAGCCAATCGCTGATGAGTCCAAAGATGGGCAGGCTGCTGGCCAAGGCTGGGCCAATTAGAGATGGTGGGAACATCTCTGTGATAACATATTTAAGAAATCAAAACAAAAGTTGTGCCACAGTTGTAATTTTTGGCCAGAGAAGAGCGAGATGAGAACAAGTGAGCTCTGCAGACACCAAGGTCAGTGAAGAAAGAGGGGCAGGAGGGGCTCTGAATGCTGAGCAGAGATTCCCCTGCAGCCCCTGGTAGAGGCAGCTGTGCCCCTGCAGCCCATGGGGATCCACAGGGATGCAGAGATCCACCTGCAGCCCATGGGGGAGCCCCACACCAGAGAAGGAGGATGCCTGAGAGGAGGCTGTGATCCTGTGGGAGACCTGTGGAGAGAGGGACCCTGCTCCCAGGCTGGAGGAACCTGTCCTTGGAGGGATGCACCCCGTGGAAGAGTGACCCACACCCCAGCAGTGTGAGGGGGATTGGTGTCCATGAGATGGATTCATGCTGGAGAAGTTCATGGAGAGCTCTCTGCCATGGGAGGGACCCCAGGATGCAGCAAGGGAATGAATCCTCTCCCTGAGCAGAGGGAGAAGCCATGGGAGATAAACAGATCATAACCCCATTCCCTGTCTCCCTGCACTGCTGGAGTAGGAGGTGGAGCTGAAAGGAGGGAGGGGTGGGTGGAAGGTGTTTTTAAGGGTTTACTTTACTTCTCATTATCCCACTCTGATTTTGTTAGCAAAATCAGCTAACAAAATCAGCTAGCAAGGGCAAAACAGGCTCAACTTCATATCTCTAAGTTGAGCCTGTTTTGCCCTTGATGGTACTTGATGAGTGATCTCTCCCAGTCCTTACCTCAACTCATGAACCCTTCATTATGTTTTCTCTCTTCTGTCCAGCTGCAGAGCACACTGAGTGAGCTGCTTTGGTGGGTGCCTGGCAGCTGGCCAGTGTCAGCCCATGGCATCTACTCATATGGATCCTCCTCATGCCCAAAAAAATGTGTGAATCCTGCCCCTTGTGCCCAAACTTGCCTCACAGGGTTGACAGCTATGTGCTAAGGATAGAAGATCCAGGGCTTGGATTCCCAGTCTCATGTTGGAAGGGAGATGTGCTATGGACCACTAAAACTCTGCAATTGCTCAGCTAGGAGGGTATTAGATGGAAATGAAGTACCACTGTATCAGGTGAAGATCATTCTCAACAGAAACTATTGCAGTACCTGTAAAAAACATTCACTGTGGATGCAGCATCTGTAAGAAAGACAAATTTAATCCCAGTTTCACTAAAGATACAGTGGACTAAATCCCTTTTCACAGTATGATATCCAGACAGAATCAAGTTTGATTAGTTACCAGACAAGATTTACCATCAACCAGTGCTTAAGAAACCCACAGTTGGTATCAGGGCCAGAGAACTCTCACTTCACTTACACTTTCAGTCAGCCACCAGTCTTCTGCAGGATGCCTTTGAAAGCATCCACCTCACAGATTACTGCAAAGTAATGTAGTGGGAAGTAAATAGAACATATGGATAGGTGGGCTTACTTTATAAATGGCTTGAAACTTCTGCCAAAGACACAGGAGAACTGATATTACCAGGTTTGACTGATCTTATATCCAACCCTCAGTTTTTTTGTCTCTACGGAATATTTCATCTTGGGGCTGCAGTATTTTTTGAGGACTGAAAACCTGGCTTTAGGGGAAGTTTTCTTTGTAATTATTTATGCACCAGTAGTACTAGGCAGCCCATATACCAAAATTAGGATCTTTTATCCAAGTCCATTATTTAATCTGCAAAAACTCACTCGAATTAAACATGCACACATTAGAGAAACTGGGACTTAGTCACAAGGGCAAAAGAAAATTGTTTCAATATTTTGCCCCTAAAGCTAAAGAAAAGATACAACTATTTTTCTTGGATCCTCTTCCGTGATTCTCTTCTCTCAACATCAATTTTTTATGATAAAAAATGGTCAAAGGGCCAGATTTTTTAATCCCTTCACATAAATAATTTACAGACTGCATAAAACAAGAGATAAATAAAAGGACCTTTTTCATCACCCTTGTGAGTACACTGAGCACAGTCCTGGTGAGATGCCATTGAACCCAGTGAACCCTCCAGAATCTGATTTGGGGAACTCACATCCATAAACACAGTTGCATATAACTATAGATGTTTTACTGATACAATATGTAAAGCAGTACAGTGGGGAAGTACTGGTTTGGGGTTTTTTTAACTGCCTGATTCTACTACTAGCTTACACCACCACAGAAAAGATAAAACTGCCAGTTTAATTCTATAATTCAAATTAATGCATAAATCCAAGCCTCCAGAGTTTTAAGACAAATAACACTATTTGCCTCAGAAATGCAGAAGCAATATAATCTTTTAACTGAAAGTGATTAAACCAGAGTAACCAATGGAGATACATTCAAACTCCCCAAAATTTTCAAGAACAGTAATTATTATTTTACCTCTATCTTTACCTCTAAGCTAAATGTGTTTGGATTTTTCTGTGCAGATAACCAGAAAAATCATTAAAGTGTGGTTTTGTTCACTAGCCAGTGATTAAAGATCTCTTTCCAGTTGTGTTGGGGTCTTGCTGCCTCATTAGACTAAACCCTTTGCTGTGGGCACTGCATGACACCTATTTCTGTTTTTTTAAACAGAACATTTTGCCACAACATTGTTGAGCAATTCCTCTTAGATTAACAAAATCTCTTTTTCGGCATTAGGAGAAAAAAAAAATTGCAATGCAGAGCTCTGGGTAGGGAGTTAACAAAGGAAACTGTCCCCCAGCTTTCATGCCCAGTGCTTGGTGACACAGGGGCAGAAACTGTCCCTCTGATTCACTCTCACACCAGCTCCACAAGGAGACCAGGCACAGA
This sequence comes from Zonotrichia leucophrys gambelii, assembly GCF_028769735.1. Lineage (NCBI taxonomy): Eukaryota > Metazoa > Chordata > Aves > Passeriformes > Passerellidae > Zonotrichia > Zonotrichia leucophrys. The sequence goes on along the minus strand of NC_088169.1, from coordinate 15,261,450 downwards.
GATGGCACTGAAATCCATCATTTTGCTTTGTGTCACGGGTCTGCTGTGGAAGGGTCAAGCACAGGGGTGGAGGGGAGCTTTTCTCTCTGTGTTTGCTTTGGTGCAGCCATTGCTCTGGCTCCACTCTCTAGGGGTGGTCATCAGGGAGGTGCTCACACACTGACCCTGTCAGTGAGTTTGGCTCACTCCCACAGAGTCCCTTGTGACCTCAGGACAGGTCATGATTTTAGCATGATCTGTGATTACGTGTGCTCATTCTGCATTGTAAGACCTCAGTCCTCCCCTAAATTTGTGCCAGGCTCTAACATCTGGGGGATGGAATGTCCCATGCCAGAAGCACTAGGCTGCAGAGCTGCCTGGGACAGCTTTCACTGGCCTGTGTGCACCCTACAGTCAGAACCTTTAATAAGGCTTAGATGAAAAATAACCTCACTAGCACAAATGGTTCAGGCCAGCTGCAAACTATTTGCTAGCTGAGACAGAGAATTTTCACAGACTCCTTTTTTCCTAGTGCTCGGTTCCTAATTTCATGTTCTATAAAGGATTTCTTGTAGTCCTTAGACTTAACTCAGGGTTCTCACTGATCCCCACTCCCCACGAGTTGTCAGTCTCAAGGGAGTGTAAAAATTGTCATTTAAAATAAAGACAAAGTTCAGAAAAAGTATCCTTTGCCTCTGACTGGTCCCTCACCACTCTGAAGATGCTTCAGTGGCCCCCAGTGGTACCCCTCTGTTTGGAAGCAAGGATTTGAAATCTGGCAAAAGAACCACACTCCTCTGTCAGGGGTAGGTGTTCTTTCTTTCACCTACACAATCAGGTGTGAAGACTGGGATGTGGCCCCAACTCTCTCCATCCCCTGGAATTTACACTGTGAATTTTCCTAACTATAAAAGCAGGAGGGAAATGAGGCTTCATCTTCCCCCAGTTCTCTGAAATTAGTATTTTTTAAGTAAGTAAAGAACACAAAAGCCAAGGCCCTGACTCATCTCACCTTCAGCGTGCTTTTGGATCAATGTGTTTTCTCCTTTTTATCATTTCCAGACTGGCAGGAACAATGCAGTCCAATATCAGTGACTGATAATGCAGTGTTGGGGAAAACTGTTCATTTTTGATTTAACAGACATGTTAACCTCATTGTGATGTAAATGAAAGCTGTCCCTGATACATTCCATCTCTTGACATTTCCATTTCAACCTGTCTTTCAGGGATGCTCACCTCCAAGAAATGCATTAAAGGAAATCAGAGCATATAAGGATGAAGCAGGACAGTAAGCAATGTTGATATTGCATATTCAAAGCAAAAAGTACAATAATGTCATTTTAATTGAGCTGCAGAGAGTACAGCTCCTTTCTAATTTCCTGTACAAAGTAATGCAAATATATGGAAACTTAAAATTCAAAAATCATTTCAGTTAGCTCTGGTATTATCTGATAGAGCAAACAAGAATTAGATGGATGTCATTGTAAGTAATATTCAACTTGAAATCTGTTTTCTAACCAGAATAATTATCTTTATTTTATTTGAATAAACAAGAGCCAGGCAGAGAGTTTCAGAGTATGTAGAATAGTTTCAATCAACATTAGAAGAATATTATTAAAAACAGCTCCTCATAACCCTTTACAGCAAGTAACATAAAAGAGACCATGGAGACACAGTGTATTAAATTTCTCTTACAATAAGATCTCATTTCCAAAAATGGAATATGCATCAGTGTTCTTTTATGTACAGTCCATATACTGCAAGCATCAACGATTAATCACTCTGTGTAAGAGGTGCTGTGATCACACTTTACTTTAGCCCAGCATCCATGTTCCAGTGTCCCCTTTTGATCTGAGTTTTGAAGATAATGATCCTTCAAGCTGTATTCATGAACATGTTCCATCAAGGCTGGATGACTCTTTATTTGAATAAAGGTTGCAGTTTTCTGTCAGCTACCTCACATCTTGTATATTCATTGTATAAAGGCGATGCATAAGTATCAGAACAGCAGTGCATTTTAGATTCCAGAGGAAAAGAAATACTTTGTCTCTACAACAAAGGAAGAATTTAGCTCAACTCACCAGAAAGACCATTGCTTTTAATATTTTCATTTCCTTTATGACACATGATACATGATTCCTCTTCTATAACTAGGAGCTCACAGCAGAACATAAGATGTTATATCATTCACTTATTCTTTGTGAATTAATTTAAAAACTCTTTTGTACACATTGACATTTTTCAAAAAGAAAGAAACCAAATTAATCGAAAATAATGATGTAATTATTTTAAGTTTTTTCTATTTTTGCTCAAACTTCAAATTACACTACTCCCCATTCTCAGGTCAAAATCATTCCTGTACATACACATATTCATTGCTAGTTGCTTTGTTCTGTTTTATTTCAGCACTACTTTCCTATGTTAAACAAAATGGACAAGGAGAAAACATTGATATAAATGTACAAAGAAGATGCTTCTTATGGGGTATTGAAGAGTTGGGAAGTTCGTAGTCTTCATACAAATATATAAAATATTTGAAATTTTCTCCATTCATTGGAATCCATTCTGTTTCATTTGTCAGACCTGTACAACAAATACAAGACCAGAAATTAATCATTATCAGTGCACTCACAGGTATTTTCAGATCATGCAGAAAAAGCTGTGAGGGGGACGACACACACCTGCAATTTTTCCTTCTCTTACAGCACTGGTTTACAGCCAGGCTTAGGAAATACAAATCTTTGTGATCCAGTAGCTTTTCCCACCTCCTCTCCAGATCTCTGTCTGATGAAACTTCATGATTCTGTCAAGACTTGAGGCCTTTAAAGCTTTGAGTTTTGCCCTTGGTACAGGGCGCTGGGGCTCTGCCCTATCCCATCCCATCCCATCCCATCCCATCCCATCCCACCTCATCCCATCCCATCCCGCAGAGCCTGGGGCAGGCAGGTCCAGCCCTGCACAGACCCTGAGTGGGGCTCAGCCCCAGGAAAGCTCTGCCACTGCTCCAGCAGGCACAGGAGGCAAATCCTGCCCTGTGGCTCAGCAGTGTGGCTTTGCTGCAGGGAGCAGGCATGCATCAATTCATAAAAATCAAAATGGTATTTAATTTTACCATTAAATATTACTTAATTATATAGACATATATATGTCTGTGCATTTTTAATTTTTTTATTGCTTTGGTTATCCTCTTCTCTTGCCTTTTCTGTTCTACCCATTAGAGTCTTTATTGGTGAGATTCCATCCAAACTGAATGGTCCTTGGGAATTTTCAGCCCTCTTCTTTTGGTAGTGTTTATCTTTCTGTAACTACTTTTGTCACAGCTCCACTTCTCCCTATTTCTGCTTTAATTCTCATGACTGACCAGCACTAAGGACAGTATTCTAGAAATAGTAGCAAAGTATCCTTTGTGTTCTTTTCCCATTTATTTCTTTATTTATTTAAAGCAAGGTTGAGGGGGTACTTAGCTTCTGTCTGGGGAGTGATGAGCAATTTCCTTTAACCCATCTACAGACTTTTTTCTGCACAGTCACAGCTAATTTGAAGCCCAGCATAGGGCCAATTTCTGCTCTCTTTGAAGTTAAGAAATACCATGGTTGCTGTTGATATCAGTGGTTCTAGACAGCTCAATATTGAAAACCTGAAAACAGGTTTTTCAATTAACTCTCAAAAGGTCAAGACACTAACTTTCTCAGCAACCATGTTTAATCAGCTAAGATATAAGTATTTGAAGTGGAGGAATATGTCTACTTTTGGTAAATTTTGTTGAACTCATGAACCTTCAATAAACGTTTAGAAAACAGAGAAAAAGTCACAGGACAGAATAAAAAATGACAACCTTCTATATTCACAATGTGTTACATGAAGGGAGTTTTTGCTCTGCTCCTGAACACATGCAGGCTGTGCACATTTGAGCAAACAGTGGAGGGATATTCAAAAGGCTGGGATGGCTTTGCTTTCAATAGAAACTCTTCCCTGGAGAAGAGAGGTGCTGTTAAGAGAAACCCTGCACTGCTTACACTGACTGCTTGAAAGTGATGGTAACCTTTAAATAAAGAAATCAAATGTTAATTAACTTGTCTAGAAAGAGAGTGAGGGGCAGTCATTGCCTCCATGAAGTGGCCGTAGCACCACAAGTAGTGCTACCAACACTCTGTGGCCATTAGCAATCAAACAACAGGGCCATCTCATAGCTGGGCTCAGTAAGGCAATGCACTGCTCTGTTTCAGCTGAAATTTCCTTCCAGTCAGGTAATTTAAGGTATTTCTCTTTCTGCTCTCAAAAACAAAACCCAACTTTAGGGCTGTATTTGATGGCTCCCTGGGATACACACGCACAAGTAATCCTGTCCTATATAATTACCTCCTGCCTACACACACTCTCCATGTGCTTCAGCATTCAGGATTATCCTCCTTTCTCTTTCAAACTCTTCTGTGCCTGTTCCTGAGTATACAGGGTGGCTGTTTTCAAGTGGTATGTGAATAAAACATTTCTGGCTATGCCTGAACTCAAGGGCTCAAGCCCGGGATCAGGAGAAAGATTGTGCAGGGGCACAGCAGGCAAATCTGAGCACAGTGTGGTCCTCAGCATCACAAGCGCTTTCTGATCCTTCTGCTGAAAGAGGCCAGTGACAGGTTCTGCCTCCAAACACATCGTGGGTGGATTGTGGCATGATGGACAGCTGTAATTAGCATTCTGGATTTCAGGATTGCATTATATTTTTTTGTATCCTTCTAGCAGATTCATCATTTTAGATTTAGGGCTGTGTTTTCTGCAGGTGTCACTCTGGAGGACGCATCTGCCTTGCATGGGAGCTACATGCTTATCTTCTTTAAGTAGTTTTATCTGTCCTTACTTCCTGAGTTCCTCACAACAGCTGCCCTGTGCTGGGCACATCAAGCACCCAGGGATCATGGTAATACAAAGAAGGTGTGTACAAAGCTTTTGGGTACAAAAGGATGGAGACAGACTTTCCCCACTGTGCTGAGGGACAGGAAAGGAGACAAAAGGCACAAATTGAAATAAAGGGAATTTCATCTAGATAGGAAATAAAACTTTTACCATCAGGGTGGTCAAACACTAGTCCAGGTTGCCCAGGAAGGTTGTGGAATCTCCATTCTTGGAGATACTCAAACCCTGACTGGACATGGCCCTGAGCAATGACCTGAGCAGGACATTGGAGTGTTTTCCTGAGGTGGTCTTGGGGGTCAGGCAGTCTGTAAGTGTGGCAGAGGCTTTGCTTGTCCCAGGGGAAGCTGTTCTCTACTCATGAGGGCCAAGGTGGATTCATGGGCCATGTGCAAGGGCCCTCTTGCCCTTGCCTGGCCATGGAGCCATCAGTGAGTTTACAAACTAAAACAGCAAGGTGCTATAAATTGTATAACTGTGTTGCTAATAAGAAAAGTAATCTGGTTGATGGGATTACTTTTGGTCACATGCTCCATCTTTTTTAATACTTTTTTGTCCTTTCTTTGTTTCCTCATAGTTCCCACACCTTTGACCTTCAGCTCCCATTGAAATCAATATCCCTTAACACCTTCATGATCTGAGGACTGAAAGGTCCAAAGCGGCACTGCGTCCCATCCAGCCAAGCAAGCACCTCTCTGTTCCCCTCCTTCCATGACTCAGGTCTCTCACTAGGCAATGGACCACCAAAAGACCTGCTGTGTCCAGTTCTTCCAGTCCCAACTGGGACACAGCAGCTCCAACCAAAGGAAACCCAACCTTCTAGGAGACCATGTGCCTACAGGAGTAGCTAGTTAGCAGGAGGAGCAAAAAACCCCACAAACTAGAGTTCCCAAGAATGATGCCACTTGCCACCCAAAATAAACAAAAACCAAATGGCCATGATAAATATTTCCATGGGGTTCAGGTGCTGAGGAAGATCAAGCCCACTTTTCTAAAATCTTGTCTAAAGCCTGCTGCTTGCAAGTGGTGCTATTTTAACACCTGGTAACAGTATCATCTTTCTCTCAGGTATACTCTCTGCTCTCTGGTTGCTTATAATTACTACCTGAGCTCCCTTTGCAGTCAGTGGACTCTCTATTATCTCCCTGTGATGCTCTAATCCACTCAGACCTCCCACTGGCCAGCTGCAATTCTCCCTGTCCCAGCTCCCAAAGGCACGTTATTTTTAGAGCACAAACTCCTCCAGAGAGCCATGGGAGCCTGTAAACTCAAAAATAGGTTGCTTATGGTACATTAGCAATGCTCACAGTTATGTTCTCTGGTGATTCTTTCAGCTGCTGCAGGTTATCACCAGACTCCCTCGCTGCTCCAATCAACCTCGCCCCAAACAACCCTCAGGCATTTAAAAACAGAATATACTTGAGAACAAATGCTTAAATGTTGTCCTGATTAAGGGTGGACATAAGTACATGCTCAGGAACACTTTGAATCATGGAATTAGAGGAGTTTTCAGCCCTCAAGACCTTCTCCATTCCTGAGTGAGAATGTGCAAGGCTGTGATTGCAGTCGGTTGGATGCCAGTGTTGTTTTCTGGAATAAAAAAGACTGGATCCCTGAGGTTTCTGACCACAGAAAAAAGCAGTAGCTATTTTTGTATAAGAAATTATTTAATGTATGTGCTGTTCAACACAGATGCAGCTTCAAAAATAAATGCAAATAAAGAAATGAATTGCAAAAATCTCACTTTTTTTTCCTTTTTCAAAATTACAGTTTTTAATGCTGCATTTCCCTTTTATTCTCTGAACACACCCAACTAGTTAACAGCAAGAACACAAAATATTTATTCTTTAAAAAACACTAGTAGTTCCAGTTGTCAGTGTTTTCTGTTCTTAGAGAGCATGCTAGCTGAAAGAACAAGAAATATGAAATCCCTCCAGATTTTGGCTGTATCTCCATATATGCAATAAAATGACCACATTTGGTGCTAATATTATATAATTAAAGAATATGCATAAATCACTTGAGCACTGAATAATTTTTTTGTTTATTTCAGTAGTTCCCAGCCCTATATATTTAACCCCAAAATTCTGTTAAGGCATCCTATTTTATAAGAAGTAGCTTTACACAGGATGAAAGAGACATTAGCACTTCGAAGAAGATCAGTGATTACAGCAAGTGCACCAAGGTTCAGTAAATGCCTCCCACTCAACAAGCTTCCAAAGTGAACGACCACATGATGTTTACTCCTCACCAGAACCCATTTATAGATCTCTTACTCACCACTACCTCAGCCATAAATGCAACCCTCAAAAAGAGGCAGCAAGGAGAGCTCTATTTGGGAGCAGACAGGGAGTCCACAGTTGGTGAACTGGCCCTTGTCTTCACAATACTGTTAAGCCAGGCTGTGGATCATGATTTAAGTCATCCACACTCTAACGACTGAAAGTGTTTATTACATACCAGGTGGATTGCACACAGAACAACAGGTATGGCTGCTTGGGGAAAATTCTACATTTGGAAAAATTGATAAAAAGGGTTTAAAAATGCCCCTCCAAAAGTGCAAGTGGGAAATGCAGGTAATGACTTCTTATGGAATTAGGAGTCCTAGGAAAGAGTTTTGTTGCCATTATGTCATTTAAAAGACATCTGGCCATTCCCAGCAGATAGCACATTGGGAATGAAAAGGGTATCAGTTACAGTAAGGTAAGAAGGGGACAGAGGTCGTGAACGTCTGTGAGTCTGAAGCAGAATTAGCCTAGAATTACAAACACACTGCTCTACAGAAGGAAAAACCTGGGCAAAAGGTAAACCCAGGGACATGTCTCTTTTCATTGCTCTAGTGAATTGTCAAGGTGAAATAAAGCCAGACTATCTCCTTAGACTCTCTAATTCTCCTGCACATCTGGTAAAAGCCTTGACCTTTTGGAGACAGTAACCTGGAGTGCCAGGGGATCTGCTTTAATTCCTCTCCCCTCACTTCCCTTTGATGGGCAGCCCTTGCTGCAGTCAGCTTCTCCCATGCAACTCCTTTAATATTTATGTCATATCAAGATCAATGTCCACACAGATGCCAGAGGAAGCAGTAGGAAGTCAAATGTGCTCCAGGTTAACATATTAATACTGTGATGGGATGCCAGAGAGATGTTTTAAGTTGCAGAGGGGAGGGAGTTCATCCCTTTACTCCTTTCCAACAATCTGGTTGACTAAATGAAAGATCCTACTTTAAATTCAACTATTTTAATTTCCTGCGTGGTTTTTTTACAAATTATTTCAACACATTTGTTATATTTCTGTCAGGATAATGAGAGCAGCTGTCATATACCTGAGCATATATCATATGTCTTTTAAAATATGTTTTCTCTCATTATATTTTCTGAGCATTGTCCCTGTGAAATATAAAAATTCCCTGGAAAGATAAAAATTTATGCCTTTTTAAAAAATTATTTTTAACTCCTTTGGTTTTTTTTGCCCTTTACCTACAGTCAATAAAAATATGTAAGAAAGCAACTGAAAACTGAAATGTAGGTTGCACATACACATACATGCAGGGTTTCAAACCAAAAAGAGAAAGGTCAGAATTTTTATCCTTCCAATTTGTCAGACAAAGAACACTAGACAAAAAATATTTTCTACCAAAACACAAAAATAATCTTTTAAATAACAAACATTGCTATCTTCACTATGAAGAAATAATTGAAAGTCATCTGCTCCTTTTGACATGCATATGTTCTTTCTCTAATTTAATCTCGGTTCAGACAGAGTGACCTGGGGAGTGAAGGACGGTTTTGACCCTTTCTCTGTTTGCAGCTCGGTAGTGCACACACAAAGGAGCTGCAGCCAAGTGCTGTGTAACAGCAGGTCTAGCCAGACACAATAGACCCTTTTATTAACACAGGAAAAGTCAGGTGGAAACATTCCTTGTGTTATACTGTTATCAAAATTTCTTGTTACCTGCACTGACACAAAGATTTGGCACCAAAGGAACTTGGAAATGACACAATTTCACTCAGTGGTTCTGAAATGACAGCTGTCAAATAGAAGTCTTTCAGGTCAACTTGAATTCTAAATATGTGTTCTCCAAAAGACCTAATGTCCATAAAGACAAGATACCTGTCATTTATTATGTTGCCTTTTTTTTGTAAGTGGAACCCCGATGCCAATGATCCACAGGTATGTGGCCCAAGATCTTGCAATAAGTAGCAGTTCCAAAAGTGAAAAAAAAAAAAACCAAACCCCTCAGATAGCAGCTTTTTCAGTGAAAAACAAACAAATATCCCTATCTCTTGACTAGTACTAATTCAGAAGTTTTGGGATTTGTAGCGGGCTACAAACACTACAGCCTCTCGAGCATGGAAATGTGTTCTGAACTTCCACATCTCTTTAGCCTTACCACTTATAATTTTACTTTTGTTTGGGCATTTCTTAGCTGAGATCAGAAAGCTGCCTAAAACATTATGCTGGGCTGCCAGTTCTCATTTACATGAAATAGAACCTTAATGAGCATGGGGGTTTTTTAGCTAATGGATTCACTACAAATGCTGATACAAATACATTGTCTAGAAAGATAAAAAATCAACAGTTTCATAAAGCTGGTAAAACGTATTTTGAAGTTTATCATATCTGAGTAATTAAAAAAGAGACTGAATTTTAAAGGACTGATTATGCAGAGCACTTTAAAATGCTATTACAAAGGAAACCCTATATAAATTCTAGTATACTTTCTGTTATTTGTATTATTACTACTTCTGCAATGACTTTTTCTAGAGCTATTCTTTACATTTTCTCTCTATCCTGTACAGGTTTAAAGCACAGTGGCTGTAACAAATGCTTACCTCACACTAAATTCAAGTTTTAATTCAATTTTCTGCTTTTCATTAACATTTTTACTACAAATTCTCACAGCTTAAAGTGTCCCCCCTATAAAAAGATTCTGCAGAACCATCTTCAGTTGCTTTGGGACTGTATGAGGCAATTTGTAATTCATAATGGCCAGCAAAGATTAAGCAGCATATAGCATATGCTGTGATTAAAGTTGTTGATAAGGAGCTGCAGTGGCTTTTTTTACCTCTGTTAATTAGAACTATGCTGCAGCACTTTCTACCTTTTAAATTAGTGTCTTCTGAAGGAAAAAAATAAAAACCTTTTTCCTTTCTAGCTCTTCAGTAAGCTCTGCCAAGTCCATGCAGGTGTGTGCCTATAATTATTACCCTTTGCAATTATTTGTCAATATAGGGAAAATTGTTCTCTGAGTTTATGTTAAGTGCTTCTCATTCACCTATATAATCTCTGCATTAAAAAGCATTTGATTTCCAGTGTAGGCATCACTCAACAGCTTGGTCACGGTTGTCAGTGTCATCCTGACCACATTAGCAAGTATACCCAAGTTGTCTGTTAATGAAGCCAAATGACTTAAACAGCTTAAGTAGCAAAAAGTTTATGTCAGTGAGATTAGAGAGGGATTTCTTGGACAGTTTAATTGTATTTCATTTTCATTCCCCATAACAGCAGACAGTGAAACTTCAGTAATCATCATTGTGGCAAATTCATCAGTAAGGAAGCCAAAGCCTAATGGCTGATCCTGCAAAGTGTTTATTGCCTCCTTTGAGGTGCAACAAATCCCATTGATTTCTCCAATAATAACCATAACCACCCAGCTGCTTGCAGGCACAGAGTGGAAAATAGCCAGTAGCAATGCACCTGGGTGGTGGAGTAGGATCAAAAAGAAAAGAGGTTGCTAGGAGCCATTATGGAGTGGTAATTTTGATGTCTATGAGGCAAAGGTCTGTACAGAAGGGACCAGATGAAGTGTTAATACAAATAAAATAATGATTGGTAAAATATTCGGTACAGAAAAGCAATTAAACAAACAAAAACCCCAAAATAAACAATAAAAGTATTAAAGAGGAAGTAAAAGAAAGCTGTGACATTTAAAACAATGGGACATCTTTCTTGTACTGAGAGCAGTGATGCAATATGAAATCCACTCCCTGAGAGTTAATTGTCTGACTGGGGTTTTCCAGCCAGGGAATATCTCTGAAAACAAGTTTCCAGCTAGGAGAAAAATGTGCATGGTGCTGAGGGCTCTTGCTGCAGAGGCTCCCTGCAGCCAGCACCTGGCAACCCAGCCCAGAGATGATGTGGGGGAACACCTCAGAGGTGTCTGCAGCCGGAGTAAGGGCAGGAACACATTATTGGTGCTGTACCCTGAAACCAGATCAAACGCGGTCAGATTGTTACACAGCCACACCACGGGATTCCTGCTGTGAGAGATGAGTAATGCCATGATTGACACTCACAATTTACAGACAAATATAATGTATATAGGTTAAGAAAAGTTTTATAGATTTATAGTTATGTTTTACCTTGTTGCATTGTTAACAAGAGACAGCCAGGGTTGGCTTGTCACTGTGGTGACATCTGACCTCCAGTCAGGATCTGAGGGAGAGATCTCCACCACTGGACAGTGAAGAAGGGGTCTATGGACAGAACTTTGGGATGGGTTAAAAGGCAAAACCTCCATTGTGTGGGAGGGAGAGCACATGGTGGAGAAAACCCTTTGCTCCCTGCCCTGTAACATTTTCTCTATTCAGTCTTCTGTTGTATTTTTGATAAGGTTTAATAAACCTTTCTAAAATTATGAAAAGCAAGTAGCTATTTCTCACACTGCATTGCTTCAGAAGTGCCGGGTGAGTGTGGGGCCACAGCCTTCAGGCTGGATGGTGAGGGAGCCCACCAGAAGGACTACAGTTCCAAAAAGCCAACCCCTCTCACATCCCACCTAGGACAGCACAATCAGGGGACCAAAGGCATTTTGCAGCTCCCAAGCCCTGGTCCAAAGCCATTGTTATATATGGATAATGAGATGACTGGCTCTCGCAATTAAAAGATAACTGTTGTATGAATATTAAGAAAAGCTTTAGTGATGTGTAGTTATGTTGTTGTAGTTTAGATGTCCTGTTCTCCCCATAGTCCCCTTTCCCCCCTGTATTGTTGCCATCAGACAGCCTGGGCTGTCTAGGACAGGTACAAAGAAGCTGCACACGTGTCCCTTGCATGGGGCAGCTGGGAATGGAAAAGCTTGGTGCTTAGGGGGTGAGGCATGGCAACACCTGATCTCCATTCCAGTGACAAGAAAGCAGTTTCCACTGATAAATGGCAAAGAAGAGCTGACTGAGAGACTTTGGGAGGAGCCAGGGCTGGCTGATGCAACCCCTGGGGGTATAAAAGACTGAGCGTCCATCTTGAAGATGAACCAACCACATGGTATCCACAAGGAGCGGCTCCCAGCACTGTGAATTTTTCCTTATACAATCCTTTCATTGTATTTTTGTCATTAAACCTCTTTAAATTTTCAAAGTGAGCAGTTGCTTGTCACACCTCTCACATCCCACTTAGAACAGCACAATGGGGGGACCAGAGCCATTTTGCAGCTCCCCAACCCTGCCAGAGCCCTTTTGCAGCTCCCCGGCCCTGGCTGCCCCTCTCGTGGCAGCCCCTCTCACCCAGTGCTGCGGGATCCTGGCCCAGCAGAGCCCAGGCCTGGCTCAGCTCAGACTCAGCAGCCCCAGCCGTGCCTGGCACACATGGGCATGCTTGGGTTTGCCTTGCAAACCTTCCAGCAGCCTGGAACGGAAAACTTCATCATGATCTTAATGCTTGTGTCTGCACCAGACCCCCAGCATCGAGCACTTGAGCTGCTGAACAGCTGTGGCAAGCTTTTAGAAATGTTGTTTGGGGTGGACAGAGAGCTGTAAATCAAACAAATCAAAGCCTCTTGACAAAAGGGCCTGATAGGTTAAAAATTTGGATTCATTCTCAGGAAATGGAAAATCCCCAGATGTGGAGGGATAGAATGTAAGAAAATAAAGATAGTGCAGAAGGTAGTCTCATACCTGAGGAGTTGCAGCTGTACTAATAACCAAAGATTAGGAACAGGCCTGCCCTTAATAGGCCACAGCTGTGTCCAATAAGAAGACAAGTGCTATAAAAGAGGAGGTTAATGTGGTGAGGAGAGAGTTAGAGTCTGTTGGTTGTGCTATGAAGAGGGCTGAGGTTTGTTTGTACTGAGATGAAGAAGGAGTCAGTGCTGTGAGGAGCTGGCCATGAGAAATCACCAAGAAGGTAAGGGAGACTTTTACAATAAGATGGCAACACCTAGATATTTTGTGCTTTTGTTGGAAAATTCAGGCCACCTGGTTTTGTTTTGCTAGAAAAATACTTGATTTGGGGAGGCTGAAATTTGGAGAAAGATGATGTTATTTTTACTGGCATTTTTATAGTAGGGGAAAGACTCTTCCATGTGAATCCTTTTGGCAGTCCTGTTGTAGGCCCTCAAAGAGTGTAATAAAAGTCACTCTAGGGGTGGGCTGTCACCCTCAAGATTGTTCTGCCTCATGCCGTGTGAAGTCTAAAAGGCACAGCTGTATTACATAATTAAATTATGAGCAATTATTTTCAAGCTGTTTTGCACCAAAGAGATTCTGGAGGAGGCACTGGCCTTGAACTTCTTTTACACTGGCACTTCATTTGTGCTGGCTCTCCAATCAAATATTAAAGCTTTACCTGAAATTATGTATGAAACATTCTCACAAATCCAAATGCAACCTATCACACAGCAAAATGCTGCTGCTGGGAAAGTTCTATGATTTCACACCTGAATGCTCATGTCTTTTGCTATTGTCATGCTGGCTGCCACTTCAAACTCCGGATAAGCTGGCATTTCCTCTAGAGACACATGCCCAGTGCTAAGCAGCACTGCTTTGTGTCTGGATGGTTTTCATATACAGAGAAGGGTTCAAATATTGTTTGCATTTTTTAAATTAAGAAACGGTAAGCAAAAGGTTAAGGTTTTTTTTTTTTTTTTTTTTTTTGCCGGAGATGGTAGAGCTGCAGGGACAAAGACGGTGGAAAGTGAAGTATTTGGCATGCTGCTGATTCCTATGGAGTCCCTCACTAATGGCATTTCTAAGGTGCTGTTGGTTCTTTGTTGACAGCTGACATTTGTGGCTTTTTCGTATTCATAAGAAATTGAGGAACTTAATGACAAAAAGCACATCATAAAATAACATTGAGTTGATAAATGACTCACATAAGCATCAGTTAATCAGTCAAGCCTGAACATGAAGCCTAATAGTGATTATTAATATACAAATATTAAGAGATCAATACCAAGTTTTTTTCCCCTATACTTAAAGCGAGGTAGGCTACTTCAGAGGCTTACTGGTATGTAAAAAGGATGATTCAGCATTGCTGTCCTTGTTTTGCAACCACACATAATTTTGTAGCTATGAGATGGTATGAGGAAAATTGTTATGAATCATAAAATTCAGGCAACACACTATAAGGCAGACTGTACAGTATGTTAATTCAAATGCAATGACAAAGACATAAACATGTCAAAAACATGCCCTTAGCTTCCATACTGCCTGATTTTTCACTTCCTATCAGACTTTAATACTGTCCAAAGATTTTTATTTCATTTTCCATAGGAATTCACATATTGTCCAGGATCCTAGCTCTACCACTCATTTTTTTATTGCAAATGCTTTCCATTTTCATACTATTTTAATGGTTGAGAATAAAGGTCTAAGCGCTGGGTGTTGACTGGTTAGACTTTCAAAAACCATGTACTCAAACTTTGGCAAGGCAGACTGTTGACTTATGTGTGTGCCTGAAAAATAGGCATATTTTATGTTGATTTTAGAAACGACTATGTTAAAAAAAGTTTTATAAAACAAAGTATAATCATGTGTATCCTGTAGGTAATTGATTTTGAGGTTATTAGTGTATGCTTACTTTGGGATTAAAATTATATATATATTTAGATCATGACTTTTTATGAATTTCAAGTTGCAGGGAAATGGAAATAGAAGCAAACAGCATCTTGGTGTGCTGCAAACACACCCTTTCTTCCTTCAGTGAAGCAAAAGGGTGAAATGACAAGAGAATTATCAGGTTGGATAATTACTGGAGAAAAAGCCGAGTTTGCTTGATTTGTTGCTTGAGAGTTGGCATGGGCTGAGGCTGCTGAAATTTATTTAAAATGCAAGGAGTTTTTGTACCTTAGAGTATGCCAAGAGTCAAAATGGTCCAACGTTTTTCTGATGGAACATTTCTCCACTGGGAAAGTTTTGTGATTTGAAAATATAACTTTTTATGGAAAGATTTTTCTTTCAGCAGTTCTCCTGATGCAACATGGAGCACTGAGCATAACTGATCTGGCCAGGTTTTTATCCCAGCAGCTGCCCAGGAGGCTGGTGCTGCTCTTTGGCTTTGGGGGCTTCCAAGGGTCAGCAATTTCAGGTCTGACAGACTCAAAAACCCTAATCCCTGCTCAACAGTCCTAACATTCAGAAGCTGCTGGACATAGCTTCCCAAATCAGAGGAGAAATATCCAATTTTTAAAACTGTAAATAGTATGGTTTAACTCCAGCTATTCCTGTTCCTTTGTGGTTCAGCTGAGAGCAGGGCCTAAATCTGCAGAATAACATAAACTTGGCATTCCCAAACTGGTTCCACAGCCTCTGCCTCATCTCAGTCTCCTGCTGCATTGATCTGCACCTTCATTCAGGTGTGTGATGCCAAACACTTTAATGCTGCCCTTCAAGATCCCTTTTGACAGCTACAAGCTCTAAAAATGAGCTGTATACCCAGTTTCCCCCAGACACAAAGACTGACCCACAGGAAATGAAAAATTATTTCTATGAATGGGTCAGAAGCCAAGCCCCATGTAGATGCTAAGCAATACTCACATATACAACAATAAAGATAATAATTATAATAAGCCCCTATTTGGCCCACAGTGATTTCTAGTCAATAAGGCACAATTCATGGCACAAAAATTTGAGACAAATGGAGGGATAGGCAAAAGACAGCTCAGTTATATTTGGTATAATAATCAGCAGACTTACAATAGGAGCTGCTTGACTGCTGACACACAGCAATGACTATTATTTTTATGCAGCAGGCTTCCTGAGCCCTCCCAGGGCAGTATTTTGAAAGCATTTAGCTGATTAAACATGCCAGCCCCAAGGAGTGAGGCACTTAGCGTTTCTTTGGGAAGCTGAGGAGATATCTAATTGCAGGTTTACAGAGCTCTAAGTACTTTAGAAGTTTGCCCTCTAGTTTCCCTGAAGAGTTACTGCCATGATGCAGTATTTACCGATATGTTTTGACTGGGATTTATCTCACTGTAACAGTTATTTCCCCTTTTTTTTTCTGCACCAAAAAAGAAAAAAGAATTCCCAAACCACATCCTACCAACAATCAACAGTGTAAGTTAACTAGATTCACCATTAACCCTTTGGGCAGTGTTCTGTACTAAATCATTATATCAGTAGAGCTGACAAAACCACAATTCATTTGAAAATTAGTGCTTGGGGGAAAAAACCAATCTTTATTAATGGCAAACTCAGAAGCATAAGAAGACAAAAGACTGTCAGAAAAGAGTCTTTTGCATTCTTAGCACTTCAGATTGCTGAAGGACACACTGTTCCTTTACTTTATTACTAGCGAGAAGAGGCTGGGGAAAGTAAAACAACCACATTTCTGTGGTAGCCAGGGAAACACAGAAGAGCAGCAGCACAACCTACCTGCTTCTGCTATTGCAGTTAAAGGGGAAAAATGCAGCAGTGTAACCCTGTACAGACCCTTTTTGAACAAAGGGCTGTTGCCCCTTGACCTGCCACCCTGGGAGGAGGGATCATCCTGTAGATGCTCCCCTGCTGCCTGATGTGCTCCCCACTTTAAAACTAAACTGCAATTAAAGTTACACAGAGAATAAACTAAACTGCAATTAAAGTTACTTCAGAAGCTTCCTAGAGGTGAACGCGTAAGGGCTTTGCCCGGATCTGTGTTTGTTTGGAAGCCTCAGGAAAGGAACATAGCTCTGCTGTAATTTCAGCTCTTTCAGGACTTTGCAGGAATCTTGTGGGCACTTGGACAGGCTGAAGCTCTGTGAGAGTAACACCCCGTGTTGTGTGCTGCTCTGCTACTGAAGGAGACGTGCCCAGAGATCCCAGTCAGGTGAAGTGACATTTAGTGGTCCCTGCTGGCCTCTGAAGGCAGGGGAAGTTCCTTCTTCTCGAGTGTGAGGCTGGTGTGGAGCCAGGTGGCTCCTCAGGACAGCTGCACTGCAGGAACAGGGATGGGCAGTGTGGGGCTGGAACAGCCAAGTGCTGCCAAACTGTGAAGCAATCCCCATCCCTAAGCTCTCTGTCTGATTTCTTTGCTCTCAGTGCATTAGCAGCAAACTTTGTGATCTTGAAGTCACTGAGAAGTTGCTCCTCTCCAAGAAAGACAAAAGAAATCTCAGCTATCTCTATTTGAGCAGCAATACCCAATTTATTCATCGTGAGTTCTGCCTCTTCTGCCACTTTACCCAGTCTGTACTGCAAATAACCCACATTTGACTTTCTGTGCTAGTTACAGTTTCTAAAAATGCTATTTTCTCCTGGTCATATGGCTTCTTCTCACAGAATTCATAATGTGTGAGTGAGTGTTGTTCCATATAAATATAGTGTATGTCTGATATGCCTACAGATAATATCACAGCACGACTGAACTATGATTAATTCTGGTACTAATCATCCCCCTGTTTTCTTTCAACATAACTCTGGCACGTGCAGTAAAAAGAGTGGGCCTGAGACAATGGTCACATCCCTGCAAATATACACAGAGATGAGACAGAAGTTGGCTCTGGTTTTATTTTCAATACATTTAAATTGAGACTTAGTGGTCTCTGGGCACTTTGCAAATACTTTTCCTGAAATTTTTATCACGTTGTATGAAGCAAAATATATTGAAAAATACAGCAAATGGGAGGAAAAAGGAAAGGGCAGTAAGAAAATGATTGCCAACTCAAAACCCAACATAGTTTTTACATAACCCACATCCTCTGCAGCCTCTTCTGCATATCTAAGTCTCATTCTAGGTTTTATGGTTCCTTTGCCATGGAAAAGTGAGAGTTCTTAATCAGCTTGGGAAATTTGACAGGCGTCTTGCACCTAACCCAGAGGATTGCCTCAGAGATGGAAAAGCATAAAGCCAAGACATCATATACAGGCTGTTAATTTAACTTGACATGTTACTGACTGCATCAGAAAACTGTGCATTCTGACATCTGGTCTGTACAGGATATGCTCAATTCTTCACATTATCTCACTTCTTCAAAGCTACTGCAGGTAGTGGGGCAGTTTTAATACATAAATCTACAGCACACATGTTTTCATATCAATAACCAGTATATATATATAACCAGTATATATATATATATGTTGTGTTTATAGAATTTTGTCATTTATTAGGATTTCAAAGGTAAGCCCATCTTTTTCCAAGGAATAGACAGGTTTCTTCAAAACATAAATGAAAGTGTTACAACATGTTGCCTGTCGTGTTAATACTTGATTTGCAATCTGTGACAAGTGAGCATTTAGAAATGAGTTATTGGGATTGACTGGAAGACATATGGGAGAACTAAACTTTCTCACAGCACTGTTTCAAAATAGAAAATTGTTTTTTGACTATACAAATTGAAAAGAAAAAGAATATGTTTCCACAGAGAAATAGAAGGAAAAGCTGTGAGGAATCACCTGCTGTTAAAACACAGGCACCAGAGACCAATTATATTTTGGTTTTGAATTTGCATGGCCATGATGTACAGTTTCTGTGGAAATCATTTCTTTAGCTCAGCTTGGCAGAAAGGCTCCTCTCAGAGGTGAGCAGCAGCTCCTGCTGGAGCACTCACACAGCTCTACCAGCACAGCTGCTGGCTCTGGCTGCAGAGGCACAGAGACCCACTTACTCTCAGCAGTGAGCAATATGCAATTGGAAGATTCAAATTTGGAGTGTGATTTTTGACATGCACTTAAGTGATTTATGAGCACAGTTCCCACTGAGTGACCTTGGGGTTGAGCTCCTTACCACTAAAGGACGGCCCCAACAATCTGGAGGCCTCAGGTGCAAATGGGATGCAGGTACTTAAATCCAAAATTGTGGTCCTCAAAACCATGAACCAGCTACACCATAATCTCAAACTGTGCTCATTCCCATCTAAAATGACCTGGGTTTAAATAACCCTGCTCATCTGAGTGCCAGGGAAATGTGTAAACCTGAGCAGCACTCAGAAGCTTGGTGGCTTTCCACAGAGACTGTCCTCCTCAGCACATATTTGATTGCATCAGACTGTACAAAAACACAGCAGCAGCCATCCTGGTTTCTTTCAAATCATAGCTTGAGGAGACTGGTGATACACAAATTATCCTTTAGACATGGTACGCAGCAATCCACAGGCTAAGGTACATGGAAGCAAGTTTCCTCAGTGCCAGTTGAGCTCCACATTGCTAAGCTGCCATCAGGCTGACTTATCTAGAGATTAATTCATTTCTGCACAGAAGGTGAGCTTTAGCTAGAAGTCTAGAAAGGGCCCCCCTGCCAAGCTAGCCTGCAGTCTCCAGGGAAGGAAGAACTGTGGGTTTTAATCCTTTTGAGGCAAAGAAAGACCTGACCTGGTTTATTCATGCTTCCTGGCTGTGTATGTGTGATAACCACTGAGCCAAGGCAGAAGGGAGGGGCCACCAATACATCCCTTCTCTTGCATGTTTGCAAATTTTTCTACTTGCTTTTTTAAAAATTTGAAGCATATCTGGAGGAGACAGTTCACACTTTATTCAGGGTGATGGGAAATGTCTCCTGGCTTTACTGAGAACATTGCTGAAGCTCCAGGGGAAAAAAATCTGATTGTTTTCAATTTTTTTCTGTTAGCTATGTCTAAACAGCTTTCCACACAAGCTTCACCATGCTGCTTGCAGAAATGTTTGAAGGGTTCATAACAGCACATCCAAAATCATCTTCTCAAGATGGCAAAGTGTGGGTTTCTGCAGGGCAGAAAGTTTCTCAAGGGATCTATGTGATCAGAGGCACTGAGGACTATGGGTGAGACAGGATTCTCTGCCTCCATTTTCCTCTCTCTGTAACCTTGTACATCTCTTTACAGTCTGTTGGGAGGAGCCAGGACTTATCCCTGAGCAATGCTAGAGCACCCTGGCAGGGGAAGACAATTCTGGCCTTCATCCATCCCTTGGGATGCTGCAACTGAGGCAGAATGCAATGCCATAACGTGGGCCAGCTGCTCTCCACTCCTGCCTGCCTGCTTTCAGGGTTTGAGTCACTCAGCTCCCTTCTTTAGTGAGGCAGCAGGTGTTTACAGAAGCTGCAGTTCAGGCAGCTGTTCCCCCTGGTAGATCCTGCACAGGATCACCTCCCTGGCCAAGAGAGCACTGGGGGACACAGAGATGAAATGTGTCCCTGAGGCAGGTCAGAACAGCAGCGCAAGGTGTGTTCTGCCATTGTGGGTGGCCATCTGGAGCTGCCTGCATCATTCTGGCCAACGTGGATCTGGTCCCTCTGCTGCTCATAAAGTTCCAGACATTGCTGAGGGTTGTGAACTAAGGCTCCATTGGCTCAAGGTATTCCTCTGCCATTGCATATGGTTTTTGTACCATGGGTTTGCCTTGATGGAAATGGTTAAGATGCCAAAAATCTCACTGGAGATGGAGCCCCAAGGACTTGACTTTGCTGAAGGATGGTTGATCTTTAGTTCAAAAATGAGGCTTTTAGCTGCAGGTCAGCACACGCTTCTCTGAGAGCCAGCCTCTACTCATCTCTATGGTGTCTATTAAAGCAAGGCATTGAAGCTGACATCCTACTTGTCATCCTGCCTTAGGTGTTCTTAATTTCAACCCAACTGCAGATAACTTCACACCTGGACATGGCCCATGACTGCTTGTCAAGTGAGCTGTGGTGTTCTGTGGCCAGGATTAACACAGGTTTGGCCAGGTTCTTGTTCTCCACACATGTAAGGCAAAACACAAACGTTGTTTGTGACAGACTTTGAAGCATTCACAAGCTCAGCTGTGGCTCAGGTGTTGTCTGCTAATGTGTTAAACTGTAGTAACTGGAGACAGACAACACTTAGCTGCAGAATTAATTTGCCCCAGAGTAATTACTCACATATATAGCATATTGATTCTATTCCAGAATAAAAAATTTAGAAGCATATAAAAAGCAGAAAGAGATGCACTACTACGCTATTCGTTACTGGTTTAATTAAGGGCTTAAACTGAAAAAAGGGTACATGTGTGATAGACCCATCTGGACTCCCTTTACTTTCAGCAAAATGGACTGAAAAACTGAAAGTATGCCTTGTCTTGACAGAGAGAGCTCTTCTTTTCTTGAGAACTAAAAAAGAGAAATATTACATATTTTTCAAAAATAAATGCTTCTATTCAAAGCCTGAAGAGACAGATCAATTTAAGTGTTTTCAGACAAAACCACAAAACCAAGGAAATTGAAAAATTCAAAATTAAAAGGTTTGGGATCCTTCATTAGGTATTTAATGGAGGTCTGAGATCCTTCATTAATTTTAGCAGAGGACATACTGTATCCCATCTTTAACAATCTTTGGGAAGGATACTGCACTCAAGAGCAGTGTGAGTTGTAAATACAGAAAAACTGAAGGTATTATTTTCCCTGGATTCTGCCTATTTTAGCTCAAATATTTGTTTTCAAGTCTTTGCATATGCATTTTCTTCCATTTCAGTACATCCTTAATGTTGGTTTCATTTTCTGTAAAAAAGGCAGCAGGTTTCAAAGCTTTGAAACAGCAATATCCAGTTATTGTCATCATCCTTCCCTCAGAACAGAAGCAGTTTGGGTTTGGGGGAAGCTTTTTGTTCTTTGATGTTTCCTCAGTAAAAGCCATTGCTGTCCCTTTGTCCCAGCCCCGTTCCTGCATCGCTGCGAGCGGGGCGATCCCGGCCAGCGCCTCCCTCCCCGAGCGCATCCCTGCCCTCTGCCATCACTGCTCCAACATCGCTCTGCTCTGCCCTCAAAGGCTCTGCAAATGCACGTAGGAGGAACAGCAATTTCAAGACAAGGTGTGCTCCAAGGCAATAAATGAGAACAAAGACCCAGGAGAGCTGAAAGCTGAAGGACTCGATTTATTTCTTTTATCCATTGAATAGCTGAATTATTAAATTAAAAGCAATGCTACATCGGCTTTACCAAGGTGGGGGAGTGAGTTCTGAAGAGCAAGACTGAGGGTTTTATTCTGCTTTTATGGAACCCATGTCTGTACATGAACCTCAGTCAGCTGCAGTCAGAAGAAAATACAGCCCTACTGTTACAACCAGTAAATGGCAGGACAGAAAACCAGGCATTACACTTGTTCCCAACTTGAAGTAAAGGTTAGTTCAGCTGAGTCTCCCTTCAGCTAGCTAAAACCCACAGCAAATCAAATTTGAAAAATAAGTTATGACCAACAGTGAGAGTAAAACTTATACATACTTCTGCAGGGAAACGCTCATTTATGCTGTGTCCTTTGTTCACATGGAAATACAGCGTATTTGAGACTCCTTTGGCAAATCAAAGGGAAATTAGGAGATTAAACCAGCAGCAGATAGGGTCAGCAAAACCCAGCTACATTGGAAGCTTAGCATTTCCTCTGCAGAGTTGACAATGGGCAATGGATCTTGGGATCAGTGTCATGGTGAGTTCCACCTACATAGGATGTTCTACCCTACACACAGGGAGCTCAAACACTACAAAATGTTATTCTCTGAAGAAATTTGCAAACAAGTGTGAAACAGAGGTAACCTTGGCACTAAAAGAGCTACATGTTTTTAAAAGAAGGCACACCAGGAACAATTTGGTGGCTGAAGCAGGTGTAATCCTGAGTACAAATCAGGGCTTGGGACACTTGTAGATGGCCTGCTCCTGGACAAGGGTGACAAAGCTCATGCCACATCAAGCCAGTTCTGCAAAAGATGAGAAAGTACAGTAATGCAGTAATTTATGTGGTTTTTAAGCACAAGGCTGTGAGAACATAATTAGGTAGTCTTCTATCAAATGAAATGAATAAAATCTATAAAACAAAATGATGAGGCACTAAATTTAGAAGAAAATTCGTTTGATTATCACATCAGAGCTGAGATATTTCAGATCATACTGTCAACTTAATTGGCTACAATTTATGTAGATTTGATAAAACTATCTGAGCTGTTACTAATGTGGGAAGTCACACTTCATGTGTTCCAAAGCAGTTAGCCTTTTCACTCTGATGTAGTGCTTGAAAACCTTGTGCTGAACACATTTTGAACTGTATAAGGTGGGAATTACTGGAATTGCTTATTATTTTGTGTTTCAGATGATTTCTGTCATTGCAGTGTCTGATTGCTCCAGGCATACCTAACACTGGCAGGACAGCTCTCAGGAAGAGACAAACAGCATTGCTCTCATCTCGCTCATACCCATCTAGCAGTGATCAGTAGGATCTTGTTCCTGCTCTCCAGCTTCTCATGTCCACAGTTCCCTGGTCACAGCTAGTTCTGCATGGATTTATATGCATATGACTTGGGAAAGGTGCCTTTCAAGTCACAGGATGTTGCGGTGTGTTTTAAACTTCCGGGTCCCTTACCCAGGTGTGCCAAAACCCTCCCTTCCCCCCTCACGCCCTTGCTGAGTGAGTCCTGTCAATCAGGCTTAACATTCCAGCAAAGGCGTTGTGTGGTTGGTCAAATTCAAAGGATGTCCCTCAGGCCCAGAGGTCGTTGGCCTGTCTAGGTGTCCCTCGTCCCTTGAGACCCCGCCCCTCCCACCTGGTTGGTGGCTCACCTGTCCCCTCCCCTCCCCCTGAGCTTAAAAGGTAAATCAGGCCATGCGGTCGGCATTCTGTTGGAGCTCTTCCGAAGATTCAGACCTTTGTCACCATGGAATAAACCCCTGGATATTAAACCCTCCAGCAGAATCCTCTCCTTTTTTCTCCTCACCTTCGCCTGAAGTCTTCTTCCTGAGGTAAATGGAGTTCCTAACAAGCCTGGACTTGTTTAGAGCCTGGCTGCAACCACCAGCAAGCTAAAGGTGTCTCTGGGGTGATACACCACAGATGCCGCCTTCGGCCTAGCAGCGAGGGTCAGACTGGCCCAGGCACAATCTAACTGGTAATATTGGGATTATTATTCCAATAACAGGATGTTCATCTAAATACTTGGATCTGTTCACACAGCAAATAAGTGAAGTTTAGGGATTCCTGATATCCTGTTCTGAGATTTCCAAGAGGAGCACATTCCAGTAGTACCTGTTGTTAGATGCTGTAGTTCAAGGGCTAAGTCTTAACACATCTAGCAGAGATAAGACAAAAAAAAGACTGTTGACTGTATTCCCTCTTCACATTTCGCTGATCCCTCAACATCTAATATCTCATGAGACCTCCTGCCTTTCTGAGCTTCCTCTGAGAGATGTCATCCCACAAATTGCATCTCACTCAGGCAACTAAGTATAAAGTTTATTTTTTATGAGAATCTTTCATGAACAGCACCAATGGAAAGAGAGGGGTTATTTTATAAAAGAGTTCAGGACTTAGTAATCAACAGAATGACTACAGGGAAGCAGTGAGCTATGAAATAGCAGTGAGCTATGAAAATTTTCAGCTTTCAAACAAAACTCTTCCAGAAATGGTTCTCACTTGAGAACAGAGCAAAGATTTGTGGGTCCACATTGCTAGCATTGGAAGTATTTTGTTACTTTAAGTGCACTAATGTTTCAAAGGAGAGGCTCAATGAAGACATTTCTCCTGTCCCTGTGTAGAGGCCTGTTCATCTCCACATGTCTGCAAACTCTCCTGTGTATGGTGTGGATAGAGCAGTAAACAACATGCTCATCTTCCAAAAATTAGGAAAGACTTCTTCAAGTTATTACTTTATGCTTGTCTCCTCCAGTAATAATAATTTTAAAAGCTCTGTTTGAATATACAGTTTGGAAATAAAAGACTATTTTTTTCATATTTTTGTTTTGAAAAAAATACAAGCATCTATTCTTGTAGTTTGCTTTGAAGCAAAATGTTTTCTGATTCTTCAGTGTTTGTTTTGAAGTTATTAGTCAGTTTCCAAAACCACAAAGCAAAATCTTTTCCTAACTAGTTTATGTAGAAGCATTTGTGGTTTATAAGAATATGCCCTGCTCTTTACTTGGCAAAATTAACCTCCTAACACACACCTTCAAGCTTTCTTAGGCCTCCAGAAAGCAGACTCTCTCCAGTCTGTTTTCCCCCTCCTCTTCCACAATTCAGCTAGAGAATGAGAAGGAAATTTCTCCTTGACTTGCAAAGGACTGATGTGTGCTGGGCTAGAGACTCAATCCAGGACAGACAGCTGCAAACCACATTACAGGAAATTGGGCTGGTTTGGATGGGGTGGAGTTAATTCTCTTCACAGTGGCTGCTATGGGGCTAAATTCTGGATTTATGCTGAACACAGGGCTGATAATACAGAGATGTTTTTGTTATTGCTGAGCAGGGCTTACGCAGAGCCAAGGCCTTTTCTGCTTTTCCTACATCCATGCTGGTGGGAAGCTGGGAGGAGACACAGCTGGGACAGGTGATTCCAGTTGTCCAAAGGGATATTCCAGACCCTATGGCATCATGATCAGTATATAGTGGGGGAAAAAAGGAGGAAGAGGAGATGTTTGGAGTGCTGGCATTTGTCTTCCCAAGTCACTGATGTGTGCAATGGGGCCCTGCTCTCCAGGAGATGGCTGAGTTCCTGTCAGCCCTTGGGAAGCTGTCAATGAATTCCTTGTTTTTCTTTGCTTGCTTGCACGACACTTGCTTTACCTATTAATCTGTTTTTATCTCAACCCACAAGTTTTCTCACTTTTACCCTTCCACTTCTCTTTGCCCCAATACTGGTGGGGGAGTGAGTGAGCTCCTGTGTGGTACCTGGTGGCTGACTGGGGTTAAACCATTACAACCAAATTTTTTCTTCTGATCACAGAAAATCTGGGAAATAACAACTTTTTTTTTTCTCTCAAGGAGGTAACAGAACTACAAAGGTTACTCTGATACTAAATCATGTCCTGGACATTCCATTTTTCTCTTTGAAAAGAAATTTCTAGCTCTTCCGTTTTAAAGTCTGAAAGCACATCTTAAGTGCACTCAAAAAAACTGGAAGGCAAACCAAAAGAACTTTAAATATGCTATTAAAAAATCCTACAAGCCTTCAGCTACCTAGTTTCTTAGGACAGTTTTACAAGAAGAAGGGACCTGACAAAGTTGATGGCTGGCCATGAAACTCTTGAGTGCCACTGGTCTGGGAGTTCTGAATTAAAAACAGCACAATGCTGGGAAACCATAGATAGAGGAAGACAAGAAGACTTTGAAATTAACACAGGCCACACAGCGAGTATGTTGGGGGATGCCCAGTCACTGCATCACCAAGAAGAGCCTGGCTCTGTCCTCTTTGCACCCTGCCTTCAGGCACTCATGCACACCGAGGAGATCTCCCCATGACCCCTCTCACTTTGGCAGGAGGGTCCTGCATAAATTCTTGATGCACATCTTCCCTCTTCATCCCATAGTTCCCACTCCAGGAGATTTTATCTCCTGACCTACCCTGGCATCCTCTGGATGCAAGATTCCCTTCTCTCACAGAAGCTTTGGCTGCTGGGACTCAATTAAATAAACACATATTCCTTAAACTGCAGTGCTCTTTCAAGAGCTCACAGCAGGTCAGAGTTCCTCTACTAGCAAAGCACTGTTGTGTTTCTGAGAAAAAAGCAATAACCTTGCTTGTGACTGTTCTGCAGTATAACTGTAGCCCTCTGATCCATGAGAGCACAGGGACAAGATGCAAACACTAAATTGTGTGTAAGAGCAGGGACACCAGGAGAGGTAAATGGCTGCTGCAACTGAGGGGCAGCTTTAGAGCAATATATAGCAGGAAACTGTAATTAAGTCTTTAGTGGGCAGAGTTATAATGTGCATTTTTAGCCTGAGGTGATAGACAAATTTTTTTAAGTAAATAATTAATAGCAACACCAAGGAATAACTAATAGCACACCATCTTGTGTGTATGGATATAAGACCTTTATTCCCTGAGGGGCTTCTGTTATGGTTTTTCCCCTTTTCTTTTTTCTCCAAGTGATGCCAATCTCAGAGGCTGCTCTGCTGACAAGATTTCTCATTTTATGTGGGGCAGAATTCTCTGCATAGTGCAAAGGCTAAGCTGCACTAGGAAGCTTTTGCTAGTTCTTCAGACTTCAAAATAGAGTTGCCTTGCTTCTGTAACCTGACAACAGAACTATCTTCTGCAATCAAACCACCTTCCCCAGTAGAGCTCCAGGTAAAGACAACAATTTGTCTGCAAGTACTGCATTAGATGGTGAGAAACCATCTCATAAACATTGTGATGGGGATCCTGACAATCTCATTCTCCAAACACGACCATATACAGAATACAGTGCTGGGAGTGCTGCCCCTATGTCCATGACAGACTGTTTTGTAACTTCAAGATAGTAAATTTCCCTTTTTGTCTTTTGAGAAGTTCTTCCACTAAGAATGCTTTCTTCAAGAGGAAAGGACGAGACCCCTTTAGCTGAAGGTTTAGGTCCTCTGGAACCAAAGTCCAGCATTTAGATTCCATGGCTGTCCGGTTATCTCGGCTGTTTGAGGGGCCTGAAAAGGCCCGGGGTGGCCTTGGGGCAGCCCGCGTATCGAAGGACGAGAAGAGGCTTCAGTTCTTCTTTCGGTTTTTATGTTTATTAATTGTTTATCTAAAAGATGTTCTTTCAGCCGAACAAAGATCTGCTCAGCAGTCAGCCATGGGCACACTCTGTCGTCCCCCGGACCGCCACGTATCTTTATACCCATTGTTACGTATACAATATTTATCATTTTTCCCCAATACCATCTATTCTTATAACTCGGTGTACTCTCAGTAATAACCAATCCAAAGGTGCCACCGTGGCCAAAGAAGATGGAGGAGAGGAGGAAGAAGAAGGAGGGTAGGACACACCCCAATTCCTCCATCTTACTCCTCTAAACCCCCCTGTACATAAATCCTAAACCCTGTGTCTCACCCTCTAATTAGCTAATCTTTTCGCCATTCACCCTGTGAAGCCCTCATCCTTGTCGTCTCCTGTGTAGGGTTAAAGTCCTGCCACCAGACACTTCTGGCAGCATCCCAGGACTCCCGAGCCCCCCAAGGTGGTCTCGGAGGCTCAGCATCTCAGTCCTGAGATCTTGAGATCCGACACATGGCCCATCACCATAAAAGATTTGTTACACAGCCCTCCACACTTAGGACACAAAGGTGAAGGGATGCAGGATGAAGAATGAACATGAGCTGCAGAAGTAACTGGCTGCCATTATCTATATTCTCAGGGGAAATGCCAGTTTGTGCTCAGGCCCATTTTCAAGTACAATCACCATGCTAGTTATCACATGAGATATCACAACAATTGGCAATAAATCTCAGCCACAGCAGGCTCCATTTGTCACAAACTAAATGCTTCCTACCACTGCTTATTCAATAGGGCATATATTTTTAGTGTATGATATTTTGCTACTATTTTATTTTGCATATGCTTCATTCCTGTGCATGTAGAAATGTCCAGGTGTGAAAAGAGCAGAAAAAATTTGTAGATGGAGAAAAGGAAAATTGATCATAACTCACATTGTATATTAAAACTGCATGTAACACATCATCTACAGGTATGGAAGAAAAAAATCTTTATGACAGATTATGCTAATTAGCTAATTATAGATGATAGACCAGATCCCCATAAGGGATGACTACAGTAATATCTTAACTGAGGAGCACTTGATGACCTTCAGTGGATCCAGCTCTATGACATCTCCCTAATTACATTCCTCCCACAAACTGTTGTAGTCACCACTATGATCCTAGCAAGTCTATTCATGTTTCCTATTTTGGCGAAGAGCAAGACCAAAGACACTTAACAGAAGTTACTCTAAAGTGAAAATTATGTAGGAATGGGTTTGCAAATAATGAACCAGCCTAATGCTTTGTAGGTTTCTTATTTTTGCTGCTGGGTTTGCATGCTAAACTGAGCAAGAAAACGTGGATCAAAATTAATACAAAATTAATCATGTTAACTTGCAATTTATTGAAACTAACCATGAAATATGAAAATGCAGGAGGTAAAGTTGGAAATACCTGCTGTGGTTCTAAAAGCTTTGATATCTGTGGCATGTTCAAGTGTACTTGTGATTTTTTTCTTTTGTGTCATATTATAGGATCACAGAATAATGGAAATTATCCAGAGTATTTGGAGTTATTCTAGCTGTTTCAAGTAGAAACAGAGTTTCCTACAGAGTACCACAAGAAAGAAAAAAATAATATCAAAGGGAAATCCCTCAGTAGTGAATATCTGAGAAGATTATAGTACTGATGTAAGAGAGAATTAATTTCCAAACTGAAAACCAAAGAATACCCTCATCTATCAGTACACACTCTGCACAGGCATATTCTATTGACCAGTCAGCTCACTATTCTTTTGAGATCATCACATACAAAGGATGATCTCTAACCCTTCTTGTAGATGGAGCAAAGCATCAGGTATATGTGATTGTGAATTTCTTGCAGACTGAGATAATCTTCTCTAGATTTGCACAATCAATCATTAAACAGCTCTCTGACAAGACCACATTTTATACAAGGCTGCAGGCCACAACTTAAGCACCAGATCTGATTAATTTCCTCTTACAGGGGACAGTCCTTACATTTAGTATCACTCAAGGCTGCTGGATGTGGCACCTGATTAATTTACATCTCAATTTTATGTGGAATTCAGGCACATGTTTAGTTCTGCCCAACATCCAGTGAGTCCTGTACCTGCAGCTCCTGTGAACACTGAGTTTTCAGATCTGATCTGTGACTGCACTACCCAAAATCTAGAAACCTGTATCCCTGTCAGAACCTGATAACCAATACATCAAAAGAAGGACAGAGACAGAAATTACTTCTTAATAATCTCACTGCTTTCAAGATGCCTTTACTTGGCTGATGTTTCTGTAGAAAACTTTAGAGTGAACATCTGAGCCTGCCCTAAATGTTTCTGTCAGATTCTCAGTAAGGGGATTACTAAAAAACTTTTAAATGTTAAAAATAGCAATTATCTGAGAACAAATATGGGACTAAATTTATGTTGGAATATCTCTTATAGGAAAAAACCTCTTTAAAGCCTCACATTAAAGATTCATATTTCTCTGAGCAGTGCTTTGCTGAAATTACTAAAAATGTTACATTTTACAAAATGTTTTTCCCCCTGCCCCAAGTTTCCTGAAGAGAAAGACCCTGTTGCATGTTTAAAATATCAGGAACATTATGACACAGCAGGGTAAAAGCAAGAAAAAACTCAACACTCTTTCCTTCCAAATGGCATATTTATGCTGTATATAAAAAATAATTATGTTAATGATGCAGAGTGCACTGGGGTAATGCACTCAAGTTATACAATTTCTTTTCATATTCTTGGTTCTTAGCATTTTTGCATTCCCAGAACCCCTTTGCATGGCTTTCTGTTTTCCTCTGTTTTTCATTTATGTTTCTGTGCAGTAAATTCCAGATGATTTTCTCCTGCTCAACTCCTCTGCCTCTCTTCAAGATAAAAAGGATTTATCAGTCAGTATGCACAACTAGCAATTCAGGTGAATATTATGTGACACAACTATCATTTTTTTTACTGTAGCCAGGGTGGGGATTTTTTGGAATTAAAACTTATCTGTACATCTGGGTTTTTCATTGTAAGTGCCTGACACATCTTTACTGACTCAGGCTTTTCAAAGAAATCAGAGGATAATTTCATGGACAGAAGTTCTCATAAATTTCTATAAAGTTCAGAATGTAGAACAACAAAGGCTTATGGGTCTAGTTTGAAATCAGATATAAATTTTTCTGAAGTTGGCACTGAAGTGCTGAATATTTCCTTTTGGAAATATTCACTTGGCACTGAAGATTTCCTTTTAAATAAAATGATCATAGAATCATAGAGTGCTTTGGGCTGGAAGGGATCTTTAAAGATCATCTAGTCCAACCCCTCTGCAATAAGCAGAGTCATCTTCACTAGACCAAGTTGCTCAGAGCCTCATCCAGCCTGATCTTCAGTGTTAATGAGGATGGGGCATTTATTTACCACCTCTCTGGGCAACTTGGTCCAGTGTTTCATCAAACTCATTGCAAAAAACTTCTTTCTAATATCTAGTCTGAATCCAATTCCCTCAAGTTTAAAACCATTACTCATTATCCTATGACAAAAAGACCTACCAGAAATTCTGTCCTCCTTTTTTCTATAAGCCCTCTTTGAGTACTGAAAGGCCACAGTGAGATCTGCCCAGAGCCTCCTCTTCTCCAGGCAGAACAACCTCACTCTCTCAGTCTGTATTTCACAGAGATGCTCCTGCCCTCCTTTGTGCCCCTCCTCTGGGTTCACTCCAACAGATCCATGTCCTTCCTGTGCCATACTACAGCAAGTCCTGGAGTGCCACAAATAGCATGGGCTATGTTTGTGTGGTCAAATACATGGAACCATTAGTATGTAAATTTTCAATTACATAAATAAATTAATATCAAATGACTAATGTTCCAAAGAAGCTTTTTAAAAATACTGACCTACTTGTCCACCACTGCAATAAATTTATTTGCATTGGAAAACATTAATTTGTAGTTATATTGTAAAAATACAAGTTCTATATTTTACAAAACTGGACTTTATGCTTATGAAGCAATACGTTATTTTTAAAGTGGCTTTGATATTCCAAATGCACTGAATTCCTAGTACGCTGAACAGACTACTTCAGGCGGGTTGGTGGGTGCCATATATCACTGGATATAGTCTCCAACATGTTTGAAATAACAGCAAATCTCAATTATGAGTTCTAATACTTCTCCTTTGAATTATGGTGTGTGACTCCAGGTCCACTGGAGTAGTTGAAAAACCACCTTTTTACTTAGAGAGCTTTCTGGATCAGCCTGCTTCTCCCAGAGCCATGCAGAGAACCTCTCTTCTACTCACCTGCTTCTTCCAGCTACTGTTCAGCTTTGGGGACATATTTCAGCTCACTCTTTATGTTCTGAATCTCTGACAAGTTGACAGCAAGACCTGGAAGTTTCTTAGCTCCTGGGAGCAGTTTCTTCTCTTTCTCCTCCTCTGTTGAAGCAGGAGCATTCTGCACAAAAGGACATCAGTGACCTTCCTGCTGCAATAGCAATCTCTTGAACATGAGCATAGATCAGTTATTTGAAAAACAGGAAATGATGTTTTTATACTGAAGGCAATCCCAGTGAAAATGGGGTGGGGGCATGAAGAGGTAAGTTATTTTGTTGGTTGTTGTCTAAAATGTCTAAAACCATTCTAAAAAGAATAGAAGATGCTCAGTGTAGAGAATGAGGATTAGAATGGGTTAGAGTTTATAATGCCAGGCAATTATATTTCTAGAAAATAACTGGAGAACTAAAGGCAACTTTAAATCCTTCATATTTTAAATGACAAAAAAAGCAGAAGAATAATTTTTTATCATCTAATTCCTTTTAATGTTTCACAGTTGCCAGACACTTGGAGAGGAAGATCATCATGTACTTCTGCAGCTCTGGAGAAGAGCTATGATAGCAGGTTATGGACTCCAAAAGCTCCATGCAAGATCAACATGAGTTGAAATTTAACTTTTCATAACCTCAGTTGCAAGACCAGAAGGAGTTTTTATCATTATATATTTGAATTATGGTAGTGCTGCATGGCTATTTTGCTGGCACTGTAAAAATGCCAGTTAAATAACAGCAATTACACAACAGTGAGCAACTCAGCTCATTTCCCAATGGACCACAGTATTTCAGCCCTTGGTACTTCCTCAGCTGTACTATTGCTTCTGGATGAGTAGAGCAGGTATTAAAGACCATTTCTACTCTAGACTGGGTAATATTTTGAAGGAGTAGATTCCCAGACATCAGTTTAGTGTTGTTTCAGCCTGTTGTGTATTTTATAAAGCTGGCATAAAGAAGGAATGAAGTACACATAGAGATTAATTTACATTTTACTATAAAAAATTTCTTGATGAAATTATTTTTTCATTTTTGATTACTCTGTGAATGTCCTCTTGTGATGGGCTTTTTAGAGTTCAATCATGATTCAGATTTATTAGCCACCCGTTTTGAAAAGGGGAATTAACTGTGAACAGTCAGTTCTTAATATTTAACTTAATTTTTAAAATTCCAACATTACTTGTCAAATATTACTGGCCAGTAAACGCCTCTTTTTTCTCTGTTGACTAATGGACTACATGCTAATCAGGAAGAAGATTGCAATGTCTACTAGCAAAAAAACAAGGTATTGGAGAAAACTTTCTTCCTATCTGATCTTTAAGGACTTTCCTAAGATCACCAGGTATTAGAAAATGGAATTGATAATTACATTTCTTGGCTTGGTACACTTGTATTATCTTTTCTGACATTTTAGCCAATACACTATTGATTAATCCAAGATAATACTAATAATATTTGACTATTTTTTGCCAGATTATTTCAAATCCCAACCAGTAATTCATCCCCAGGAACTGTATGTACTGCCTGATACGTGGTTTAATGATCCAACATCCTGAAACAGTAGCAAAGCACAGCAGGAGAATAAGTAAATTGATACAAAAGCTGTTTGGAAGGATGCACAAAATTGTATCAGCAGTCAAAGATGTAATGAGCTTGTACTGTTTCCTTTGACAGTTTTCCTAGATAATCTGAATAATCAGGGGAAACAAACAGTCCCTGAACCCTGCAGTACCTATTAATACATAGCAGAAACTATGTAAAAATACCATTTCAAGTCATGTGCAATACCATTCCTCTTGTAGAACAAGTGGTGCAAGCTTTGCCCACATTTTGGAGACTTTGTGCTCCATAAATCGTTGTCAGCTTTCTCTTCCAGCCTCAGGTGTTTGGTGTTTATGACCTCACTGCTCCCTGTATTACTCACTCCATGTGCAACACACAGCTGAGGTTTGACTAAAGCCTTCAGTTTTATGGAAGGAAGCCTGAAAAGTCCCTTAGATATACAATATATATACAATAAGGGTTAATAGATATACAATAAGGGTTAATTAAAAAATACAAGCATGGGAATGCTCTGACTGAAGAAGAGTTATTTTCTGTAATTCCCACCCTCCATTTCTTTTCATGTTAACACGTCTGCTCCGCTGACCTTCAAAAATACACATTCCTATCTGACTCCACCACCCCTTTGAGTAAGATCCATATTCCCCTCATCTCCTATGGCAAGGCTATAAAACACAGAGGAAAATGCACTGTTAGCAGTGATTATGCACTGTTAAAAGTAGGATTTGTCTAAAACTGCTCTGAAAAATCATGAGCTGTATGGCAAAACTTAACAAGATGAGAAAATTGAAATGACAAGTTCACTGGTAGCATTTTTATTCTATTCCTATAACAAGATCTTTGCCTGTAGTGTTTAATCCCATTGGTTTGGTTGAGTATTGCCCATAAAACCTGGGCCAAGATCTTCCATAATGTCTGTCTCCTATAGGTATTCATGCAGATGAGAAAGCAACATTCAATTACCCAAACAAATGTAATTATCAGCACCAGTCATTTGCTTTATTTCTCAAACACTATTAGAACTCACACATTTCTGTTTAATAACATCCACTCCTTCACCAGTTTAATTACTGCAGAGAGAATATGCTTTGACTCCTTTCCACGGGAGAAAGCCACAATATCTATCCAAGGTCATTTTGTATGTTTGTTTTCTAAATCTTCTGAAGAGCCAAGTCAGCCTAGGTTTGATTATTTCAGGAAAGTTCTCTGTAAACAGAGAACATAAACAACATGTTCATATCAAAATATGGCAAAATTCAGAGAAAAAAGTCTGCCTGAGACAGGAAAAGAAGAATTGGCTCTTACACAGCCTGTCCTGCCCTTGGCTGTGAGGAGCAGTGGGAGCTCTGGCCCAGCAGGATGAGTTCTCATTTGGGGACTGTGAATCCAAACTAATTAAACTGGCCAGGAAACCAGGAGCACCCATCTTTTTTATCTTGCTTGGAATATCTACCACTACCTTTTCTTCCACTGTAGGTGTTAGGGTCTCATTTATTATTGAAGTTAATGGTAATTAAGATGCTCTAATATGATTCAGAAATATGATATCTGTGTTTAATCATAACCTTTGTGATCAATGTTAGTTAAGGTATAAATTGGATTGTATATTCAAACCTCAGTGTTAAACACTTCCGTAAAATACAAGCATGAAAATACAGAATTCAGTTTAAAATGGAGTATTTTCACCCCTGGGCAGATAAATAGGTTTGGAATTTCTGTTTTAACTTGCAAGTGTCTTAGCATTCAATTTCTTCTTGTTGATAAACCTTCTAAAAAGTGTCGTGTTTGAAAACCTGTTCCAATATTGTTAAGCTGTAACAATAAATCACACCACAGGGTGACAGCAGCAAAGTCTTCCAAAGCCTTGCTATAACTTTTCCTGCTGTATCTCATCAGCTCCCATCTAGAGAAATACTGCTGGGGAAATCCTGGCTCTCTCCCCTGACAGCAGATATCATCCTGCTGGGGAAGCAGTGCTACACACCTTTAAAGCTGTTTATGTTCCTATAGGTGCCTTGGCACCAAAAGCAGAACTATTTATACATTAAGTGTTAGTAAGTGGCCATTTATTTCCATGAATGATCAGAGCATGTCCAGCTGTGGTACCTAAGATTGGTATGTGGAGCTATAAAATCACTTTAAAGGCCTTTTCCATTTTATGGCAGGGATTCTCCTCAGAAAAAAACAAATCAAAAAACCTTTTTTGCTTACCTCCTCCACTTCTTCGGGTGTAACTTCTTTTCTTTTATGAGGGTGGCCTGCACCAGGGCGAAATGCTCCCATTGGGATGTTAATATTAGCCTGTGAGAAGGAAATTTGATGCATTTAATAGTGACTGATAAATGAAGATACAGTTGGTAAATGGCAAAACTCAAAAGGAATGGGACAAGCATACAGACATTATCATGCTTTTTCCAAGCACTTATGTCTTCAATGTATGCATCATCACACCACTCCTGTGGAAAGAGAAGTGCTTTCATCTCCATTTGAAAGAGAGAAAGTGAAAAAACAAACTAGAAAGCTTTTGAATTTCTGCATTTTAGACTAATGCTTTCTGATTTCATTGGACTTTAAAACAAATGAGTACTGGACACTAAAGTGTCTTTAGGCACCTAGGTCTGCTTCAGTTTGGTCAAGGTCAAACAGAGAGTGAGTGCCAAAAACAATGTTTAAGTGTAAATCGTGCAAATCCTTCAATAACACCCAATGACTGGACCACTCTCCATTCTCTAATGACACCACTTTTCACCTCACTTAATCACAGGTATCTTGGAAGGGAAGCCTGCCCTGAGTCATCTTAAACCATAAGTATTTCAAATGTGATTTTACCAATAAAATTTACCCACAGTTGCTACGAACTGCAAACACTTGAACCAGCTCCAACACCGGGCAGACCCTGGCTTCTGCAGGCCCCTGGCTTCTGCAAACTCCCTCCAGAATGACACCCCCACAACTGCATCAATCTCATCTTTTATCTGGGGCAGAAAGCCAGTAGCCATAACATAATTGGGGCTGATAACAGATATCTTAAAAGTAAAGATTTTGGGGAATAGAATAGCACAAAACACTGCTTAGGAAAGAGCAGCTGAAAAGTATCCATTTCCCAATGTGACCCAGCCAACATTGTTTTAAAAGTCAAATGGCATGATCAACTAAATGCACAATTTATACTTATTCTTATCTCGTGATCTCAGAAGAGAAGCTGCTCCTAGGAAATGTCATCAAAATACCACGACTCCCACTGGTAAAACCAGGGGTTGAATCGATAATGTTACGGAGCAGAAGCAGAGAACCTTCTAACAGAGAGCTCTTGTCCTTTACCACCTAACTGATCTGCACTAAATGAAGACAAATAATCCCATCCTCCTGCTCAAGATATGGTCTTGCAGATCATGACCCACTTGGGAAACCACAGGAAAACAGCTCAGGTTTTCAGTAACAACAACTGCTCTGACAGCTGTAATCAAATGACAAGCAAATTAAAACTCCATCTGCCAAGAAATGAATGCTTTTCCCTCTATTCTGCTTACCTCTTTCCCATTATCTTATTCATGCAAGATGACACTGTCATTTCAGTGGGGCTGCCAAATATCTGCAGGGTCACAGACAACCATGCATTTGTTTTATAAAGGTCTTCCACTGAGCATTAGTTTAGATACTGTGAAACTTTTCACCTGCACTTTTAAAGTTCCCAGGGAACAGGGCATTTTCAGCCTCACAGTTCCTAACTCATTATTTCATTTATGGGTGGGAAAACCCATCTTTTTCATTTCTAGTCTTGAGTAACTACCCCACCAAACTCTGGTATCTCTAGAGAGCTTCAATTTTTGGAACAGGAAACTTCTCTGCAAATTACAGCAAGCATGGTCATACAAGTCTGCAGAGTTGAACCTTTAAGAGATATCTCTCCTTGTGGTGCACATCCTGAACTTGGACATTCCTTCCCCTTGGAGGCAGCCAAAGCAAAAGCCAGCCTCCCACAGAACACTACAGCCCTTGCATTTCCCACTGTGACTGACAGACCAGCTGCAACTAAAAGTGGTTCAGAAAGCAAAAGTCCCAGTCTGCTAATTAAATTCAATAAAGCACTCTTTGGTCTGCTTCAGCACTTTCCCAGTAATCTGTGTCACACTAAAGCAGTTTGTACTTTTTTGTCTGCAATAGGGACATTCATGTCAGAGTTCAAGCAAGAGGTACGCAGTTGTGACAAAATAACTTAGTAAAATGAGCATCCTTTAAGACACAGTTAAAAACAGTTTGGATCTGATAATACATACTGTAAATGAAAGTATTCCCAGTATGAAATGAAAATATGATGTTTCCAAACAATTCCTGACCATAGGTACCAAAGTTCTGAGCTGTAAATCTCTCTTAATCCAGAGCTGGTCCTGTCTTGCAGATGAGCAGCTGTGTGTCTGCCAAATTCTGTACACCAGCATAGCCCTGCAAGGACTTGTGCTGTGTTGCCTAACAACTTCGGTTGTTTAACAAAAAGACAATTCTGTTTTAAAAATATGTTTCAAGACTTTTGTCACCTGTGAGTTGAGATGGAGATATGACCCTATCCAGTAAAATGCTAAATAGGAAATTTTCTGTTCTAGACTCTGGAAATCCTAAATTATAATTGCTTTAGTCAGACTTTCTAGGTGTGATGGTTATGTTTATCCATACTAATTATGAAAACTACTGAATTTGCCTCTTCCTTTGTTTGAAAGGCATACCATATTTAGTGCCATGCAGTTTTTGCAATGACTGGATAGGTGTGTGCACTGATGTACTCTACCAGGCTCCTTCTGAACAGACCAAAGGAAAAATACCTGTACAAATGACATACTAATATATTGCTGGTTTGACTCAATTGAATTGGTACTTTGAGATTTTTGTGTGCTCTTCTTTCTGTTTTTTAGAGAGAGGGCATTAAAGTTAGGATTCAGCTGATGCAGCTGTGCATGAATTGAGGACTGTTATGGATAAGTCCTTCACAACATCACAGCCATTCCTGGCTGTCCAGATGGATGACTGAGTAATCTGGAAAGACACTTGTGTAGAAATTAATAGGAAGGAAAGGAGGAAGGGAGGAAGGGAGGAAGGGAGGAAGGGAGGAAGGGAGGAAGGAAGGAAGGGAAGGAAGTGGGAAGGGAGGGAAGGAGGAAGGAGGAGGAAGGAGGAAGGAAGGAGGGAAGGAAGGAGGAAGGAGGAAGGAGGAAGGAGGAGAAGGAAGGAAGGAAGGAAGGAAGGAAGGAAGGAAGGAAGGAAGGAAGGAAGGAAGGAAGGAAGGAAGGAAGGAAGGAAGGAAGGAAGGAAGGAAGGAAGGAAGGAAGGAAGGAAGGAAGGAAGGAAGGAAGGAAGGAAGGAAGGAAGGAAGGAAGGAAGGAAGGAAGGAAGGAAGGAAGGAAGGAGCTGGAGAGAAAATGGAATGAAATCCAGAAACAAACAACAACAAAAACCTAGAAACCTCCTCACCGTTACCTCTGGGCAAAGCCAAGAGTGTTTAAAGACAGAATAATTTTCAGTCAGAGCTGTTCACAGCCTTTAGTACAGTGAGAAGGGGAGGTCAGCAATTGCTTCCAGAAATTAACATCCTTTGGTCCTCTATTGCCTCAAACTACTCTTGGGAACCAGTTGCTGCCTTTAACTCTCACACATCTGTGTTAAGTAGCTATTGGGAAGTGAACATTTTTGTGCATATCTAGCACAGTCAGAAAAGAGCCATTTCAGAGACAGAACACCATGAAACACTTTAGTTAGTGAGGTGCCATTACATTCCTTTTGCTGCAGCATGATGTACATTCCCCAGGGCACATCAGTCCTATTATACCAGCACACAATTGCAAAGGATCATAAGATATGAATCACAATGTAGAAAAGTAATGTGACATTTTGAGTCATCGTTCTTAGACTGCTCAAAGTGTAACAAGCATCAATTCAGGTGCAAGTCTCCCTGCTAGAACCACCTTTGACCCAATGCTTAATAGATATATTTTAAATTTTTGCTGTAATTTTTCTCATTATTCAATTTACCTTTGCAAAAAATTAAAGTTTATTGAGATATAACACTTAGTGCTTAAATTTAATGCATTTTTAGATGAACAATCTAGCAGCATTGTTTATATTTAGAAGCTGGAAGCCATTCTACAAAAAAAATGCAGCCTATCATTACATCTCTAAGGAAAAAATGTAAACCAATTAATTC
Organism: Zonotrichia leucophrys gambelii; assembly: GCF_028769735.1. Taxonomy (NCBI): domain Eukaryota; kingdom Metazoa; phylum Chordata; class Aves; order Passeriformes; family Passerellidae; genus Zonotrichia; species Zonotrichia leucophrys. Next base: position 15,221,922 of record NC_088169.1, on the reverse strand, counting down.
CTTAGAAATTTTTGTATGTACCTGTGGAGTTTAAATGAAAAATGTAAATAAATACTTTTCAGCTATTAAAGATCCATATTTTTTCATTAATCCTACAAACATTTCTATAGTCATTGTAAAAGAGGGATTTAAATTTGAACTGAGTGAAATCAAAAGTCTGGCAAAATGGCTTTTTTTTCTAATTTCAAGTGTACAGTATTTTTCATGCCTATTTGGGTAGAATTGATGATGATGATCAAGAGAATCTGCACTTTCACAGGGCTTTGCATCTTTAGTATGATGCCTAGCCCCTGGCTGATTAATCTTGATACTCCAATCCATTGCATTAGTATTATCTCAAGAAAACAGAGAACAAAGAAGACTTCAGAAATTCCATTTTAAGTTTCTTAGGTAAGGCAACTTGAACTCCTAGTAAAATTTCATGGGAAGTGCATTTTACAAAATACATGAGAATTCTGTAAGATTCTTCAGTTCAGAATATATTTTGGCCTTTTGACAAGAACCATTGATAACATGAACTAAACACGTTCTTCATGACCTTACTTCATGATGATGTTGGGATAATTCCCCAGCTATTTATTTTATAAGTATGCAACAATTAACTCTATCTTTATAAGCAAGAAGTATGCAACAATCAACTCCATCTTCCTTCAATATATCATTGAAGAAGTTACATGGCAGACAAGAATGTTTCAAATTAAAAGATCTGTGTTCCTCTCATTTTCCTTGGGCTTCTAAATAAAATTCTTCTTAAACTATTATTTGAACTTGAAGGTTTTTCTCCTTAAGAATGCAGACGTGAAAAACTTCACAACACCCATGCTACCTTTTTAGCCTATCATTCTCCCAGCATTATATTGGCTTTGTGGCAAATCTAATGGTTGCAGGAATTATTTTTACTTAACAGTTACGCAGATGCATTACCATACTTTTCTTAGATGATCCTCCACTAGGCATACCCTAACACTGCAAAGACCAAGCAAACAAGTGATTAATGAACCTATCTGATCCAGTTTTTCTATCAGCTCAGATCAAAAGATGATCTCCAGGTCATGCTTTTTCAGTGCTTTCATATCTACTAAGCTTTTCACTTTGACAGAATAACCCCAGCTAGCACTCCTATGGTGCTTTGTCTGAGTAAAAATGCAATCTGCCAAGCAATGGAAGACGATATTTATTATTTTATTATATTAAAAACATAAATGCTATCTCTTACCTGAATGGCTTTGACATGTGATGCTGGTTGTTTTGACATTTTTACGACAGAGGCTTATCCCTGCAAGCAAAATTGGAAAGTGTTACAGGCTCTGACATTCTGATAGCTGTGGAAGATAAGCCAGAACTTAACCCACGCTGCCTCTTGACAGGCATCCATTTCATCTGCCCAGCTCCTGTTTCCATCTCAGTTTCCAAGCTGCTTAGGTATTCCTTCTGATATCAGGAGGAGACAGAACACCTGAGCTTCACCAATTAATCTTTCATAGCCACAAATGAAGCTATCTCTTTCACATTAAAAACAATAATGAGTAGAGATAAGGAATCTCTCAAACCTTAACAGTACTGTTAAATGAGTAAGAATTCAAGGAAGCTTTTGAGGATAAATAGTGTATGATTAGCCCAGTCACAGTATGTATGTGGGAATTATTAGAACTTTCAGTTTAAGCCTTCTCTCAAATAAAACATAACTTGTTAGAAAACGTTGGTAAATGCAGACATAACCATTTTCTGACTCAATCCTTGCAAATCTTTAGTGCCTGTGGACTGAAAGTTACCAAGATGATCAAGAAGAAAAGTTCTCCTTGACAATTGCTAGAGCACAAAGTAGCCTCCTTTCAAAGTTTTGGTTCATATAGATTCATCAATTTTCTTTAGCAATAAGATCAAAAATAACATATTTTTCCATATAATTTTATGCAGGTGGAGAAATATGGACTGATAGAGTATTAATATACAATAGCAAAGGGAAATGTGCCAAAGCAAAAAGGAAGAAATTCTATTAACAGATTATTTGAAACACCATCTCAGCCTTTCATTCTCTCAATTGGAAGTTACATTTTAACTGGACTAGAGTTTCATCAAAGTCTTGTTATTTAACTATTACAATATAAAGTAAGGCAGTAATTCTAAAAGCTGAGAAATTAATTCACCAGAAAATTCACTGATCACCACCAAACTACAGCACATTTTTGATACTGTATTTAATCTTAGATAGGAAGGGAAGTAATGAGAACAGAAATAAATGACATAGGAGAGAACAGCAGAAATACACTCAGAAATTAAAGGTACTTTGAGGTACTTGGGTATCTCAAAGAGTATAACTGTGACATGAGGCAGTCCCCAAAAAACCATACAGATGAGTTGTAGGTTGGCTTTAACTTGGCATATCAGCAATATCAGCCTGAAATTGTTTTGCTGGGACTGACTAGAAGAATTCCTGCTTCATATTCTCACATCAGTTTTAAATCTGTGTAGGATGCTGAGCAGAATTAAAAATACAAATGACCTGCCATTAGAGGTCTCCCTCTGGTCACACTCCCAGCTGCAGAAAGTAGTGTCCAAACCAACACAGCATTCAGTCAGAGGACAATCATGTTCATAAATTGTTTGGGTTTAAATTGCTTCTACTAAATTAATAAATCAGAAAAAAAACCCACTGTGCAAAATAAAATCAGCATTCTTTTAATGAGCTTTATATTGTGGTTTTATATATACAATCTTCAAATGAGAGGGAGTTTAAAAACTTCAGAATTCACTTTAGGGGATGCTATCTCAGCCACTGACATTCGTGATAAAAGTCAAACACATTTCAAAAACACAAAAGGATTTACTAGACTCTATCTCCTTTAGTTTTGAAAATCTTTATGAGGTAAATAAATAATTGTTCCATTGATCAGTGACTGTATTCCAAAATAAACACAAAATAATTCCCCAACTGACTGGGAAGATAGGAGTCATAATACAGAATGTTTAATTAATTTTTTAATCAAATTCTCATCTTTCTAATCAGAATGAAAAATAGAAAAAAAGCACATTTAAAAATGTTTAAATAACATTAAACATTTTGAAGCACAGTGGATCTACTTCCCAAACACTGTCACAAAGAAATTCTTGCTAAGATGTACTTCATGTTGCATGCCTGTGCATTGCAAAAACACCCATACACACCTCTTGGGGCACTTAGAGATAAATGGCAAGGATTTACCCTGAACCTCAGCTCTGAAACAAGCCCAGCATTAGTGCTCCTCAGCGAGGTGCTCTGGGTTCACAAGCAGCCAGTGCTGGAAATTACTGCAATCAGACACCGGTGCCTAAAGAGGGATGCATGATACAATTGTGTAGGACTGCTTTTGGAGGAGGTGATTTTCCTAGCAGGCCTCACTGTCCTCATTACCGCCAGAGAAATCAGGACAACAGCACACTACTGAGTAAAAATAGATCTGTGCCTCTTTCCCATTCCCTCCCTTCCCCGAATTTCCTTACAGACCAATACTGACCATCAATCACAGGAAAATAAACCCTAGATTACACAAGCATCCATTACAGAAGTGATAAGTTAATTTTTTTTATCAATTCCTTTGCTCTTTCACCACGTGTCTCACAGAGAGAGAGTCAAGAGTGCTGCACTGATTGTATTAAGTTATTTCTGGTATTCCAATCAGCTCTGCAAACTTGAAAAAGTCCCACTTCACCCTCATTTCCACAGCAGGATTTCATGTCTCTGGCAGGCAGAGAAATGCAGACACGCAGCCTGTATTCCCTGGTGTCTTTTTGGCCTCCCCACACCTTACCTTTTACCTTTTATGGGCTGCATGCTGAGCCAAACTTAGAAAGCAGTGGCAGCATTAGTTCAATTTGGAGCTGGTTTATGGCAACCTTCCCTTGCAAATTCCCTCGCTTTGCAGTGAAGTACTCACGAGCAGGACTACTTGAGAAATACAGGACTACTGCAGGGGAATAAATTACTGTTTTGAAGCAAAACTTTGTAAAACAAAGGAACCTGTCTTCTGTCTCTCTGCTAAAAATAATTTCTGACAGAGCTGCAGCAAGATAATAAGCTGATTTATTCAATTTGCTTTAAATACGATGAGATATCATAATGCCATCTTTTGTAATGCACACCAGAGATGTACAGTAGCACACAGACAACAGCAAGAGCCCTCCCCCTGCCTCAGCTGGAAGCTGTCCTCTCCCCCCACTGCATGCACAGCATCAAGCACAATGGGCATTTTGGAGACAGAACTGCAGTGTATTATCTTATTAAAAGACTTTGACAGGAACTACACGACTGTGAGACCCAAGCAGTACAATGAAAGAAGAGAAACCCCTACTCTTCAGCTTTCAGCCTGTTACACAAAAACTTACTACAAGCTCTAGGCAAATGTGGTCACATTTTCTGTAATACATACACAATAATCTGTGTTACAGCTGCCTGTTAAGCTTAGTGAAAGAAACCTCTCTTAGATCAAAACCATAATATTTCACTAACTATAAAAAACATACAGAAAACAATAGCCTTCTGCCTATCTACTACAATATTCAAACTCATACACATTTCTTATGAGTCATGAGGTATTTAAGTGACTTTTATTTTAAATTTTTAGATCCCCACAGACTATGAAGTAATAGCAATCTGCTCTGAATACTCTGATGCACTGCATGAGACATTAAAATAGGCAGAAAACCACAACTATTGTAGTAAACTCACAGTAATTCCTAAAGAATTTTCATGAGGGTCTTTCAAGATTTTAATTGACCCTTTCAAGATTAGCTAACTTATTTACTTATATAAAAAAAGTTCCAAACCGTCCAGTGAGTATGCACACCTCCTTTTGATGCTGAAAGAGGTACCTTCTTCTACCAGCTGAGGTATTGACTGTGACCCTTTTAATGTGTCTGAAATAGCTCCGATGTTTTCAGCCTGGACGGCACTGAGTGCTGCTCCAGGCTGGAGTGGGACTCGGCAGAGAAGCAAAGTGTAAAAGGGAATTCCTGTCATAGCTTCCAGTTGTTCTTCCTAAATATAGAGTTTGATTCACCCTGTAACTTGGTCCCCTGTGACACTTGACCATGGTAAAAGCAGGGCTCAACTGTCAAGCAGGAGGTGTTGAAGGAATACACCTTTAGGTCCTTTTTCTGCCCTCCCTCTCCCTGTCATTCCAGGCTTTTCCCAAGTGCCAGGCATACAGCAGTAGCAGGTAACACAGAACTCCTCCCACGGCATTTGGGGCAGTGTGTGCCTCCCTACGCCACACTGCAGAAGGAAATAATTATGGAGACGTAATTATGAAGAAGTCACCTCAGAGGAGCTATCTAGGGGAGGTGAATGACACACCAACGTGACCATATTGCTGCTGCTTTGGGAACAAACTCACCCAGCAGCTGCCCTGGGGTGCCAGCAGAGCCTTCCCCCCTGCAGGACAGCCCTGCTCACCAGGGAGGGCTCCTGAGCCTGCGAGGCCACTGTGACCAGCTGCTGAGCCTGTGGGCGTGGGGATGAAGAAAAGCCAAAGGAGGAGTGTGTATGTGAGAGAGAGAGAGAGTTGTTACAGCTCATGAAGGAAGTAAAACATTACATAACTATGCTCATGCTGGCTGGAATATTGTCTTAGTGAGGGCTACTGATGGAGCTTTCACAACAAGTCATGTGGGGCATATCCTCAGGTTTCCACTTGCAGAAGTGCAAATTCCTGGTCATCTGTGCATCTTCACAAGAATGAATGTCCCTCTTCCTCATTCCTCTGCTGTACCTGATCTCCACTGGACCCACAACAGTAATGGTGACAAGAGCAGTGTAATTATGGGCAATAACTGTCAAGGATCTCCCTTGAGTTTAATTCATTTGACCAATGACCCTTTTAATTTCTGTATCTGAAATAGAAAGGTGACCAAGCAGGCTGCTTCATTAAGCCTATGACTCACTCTCCACTGCCTTCTTTCCCAAAAATGTTGTCATCTGGAAGCTGATAAAGCTGATGACTTACTCTGGGAGATTGCTGACAACCTACAGCCACTCCCTTCCCAAGCAGCCGCAAGAAGAAGAATGACACAGAAACAGGCAGACAACCAGGACATGCATTTGTGTAGGGCAGGACTGATGGGTGTACACACAGTCATCAGCTCGTTCCACGGAGACCTCCATTCCTCAGGTAGGCAGATTATACCTGTTGCCAAAGATTTTGAAGCAAGAGAGAACTACTGCACTTGAAACGTGGTGGAGTTCCCAAGAGGGCTCACAAAGCTGTTCCTTGGCCAGAACAGAGCAGCCTACAGTCAGTTGAAGGCCCTGCCTTCCAGGTGGTTGAGACCACATTAAAACAAAGCCAGACTCAAGTGAGTGACTTTACATACCTCCTTCTGAAGGTTCATATTTACAACAAAAGTACCAGAAGGCAATGGAAGAGGCAATACATTTTTGTAACACGGTCCTGTACATTAACTTATTTCAATTTATATTACAATAGTAATATTACAAACTAGCTCTTGAATACACAGCTCTTTCTTCCATGTGTCATTAGTTAAGCAAAGGTAGGCCCATGTTTAAATTTTATAATCTGTTCATCTTGCAAATATGCCTAAGAAATATCAGCTCAACACTATTCCCTTCAACAAATTTTCATAGCAGTGACAAATAATTTAGTAGTCTTAGTGAACTGTAAACAAGAAAAGAGTCTGTCACCTACCTAACACCCTGTAACTATCACTACATCTGAACTATATTAAATTGTGAGGATAAAAGGAGTAAACTTAAATCTTATCACTAATATCAGAAAATGCAGATCTTAATAGATTTTTAAGGGAAAAATAGTCACTCAGCATTATTTTGCAGCATATCATTGCCTTTGAATACCCTCTGGGATGCACAACCCCATGACTTGCAGAGTCATCTGGTAAATGCATGCAGCAGATGAATTAGCAAGTAAATAAGGAGGCATATGTGCATTTCACATGATGGATTCAGTGTCTGGCAAGTTAAGGCCCAGTACATTGACACACATGGCATAAAATTATTATGTCTTGTATATAGAAATCTAAAAGATATAGTAGAAATGCATTTATTTGAAGTGTAAAATCCCAATATAGTTAAAAATAGACTGTTGTGGCATTGCTAGAAGCTTGTCTAATTAATATGCTTCCTGGCACAACTTACTAGTTTTGAAAGTGAAGTTGATGGTTAACAGAAATGTGTATGTGTCTTACTTCTCCACTGAGATATTTCACTGCATAATGTCAGAACTGTTTTTTAAAGCTGTCACTACTTAATACATTTACGTAAATGTTTTGCTTTTTGAGAAACCTCATGAGCATAGATAAAACTTCCTGAGCATGCCAAAAGAACTTATTTTTTTATTGTAGTCCACAATGTTTCAGTGTAATGCAAACAGTGTAATACAGTTGAAAATGCAAGTCCATACATAAGAAGTCCCAACCTCAGCTCACTTGAAATAAGACTTCTTCAAAGTAAAAAGTTAAAAAATACATTTCTGGAGTTTTGCTTCAAATTACAGGTCTTTAGAAATGCAAAACTTTGCTTCTCTGTCTTAATCTTAGCTCCATAAATTACAGTTTATTATCAGGGAAGAATAGTGGGCCCATGATATTATGTATTTGGCCAATTAATTCTTATCTTTACCTTCATTTGAATTTTTTATGAAGAATACGCAAACTAAAGTTGCTGTGTAACTAGTATAACTATTCTCCTCAGTCAACACACCAAAATTATTGGTCAAGATGTAAAAATAAGAAACCTGCTATGAGACAGATTAATCAGAGGGCTTATGCAGAGGATCCTGAAAAAACACCCAGATTCACCAACCATTTTTTTAAGTCATTCAGGTTTTATTTCTATTTTTCGGCTCTTTCCCCTTAGTAAAGATGCATCAATGTAATAATGACTTTGCACATAGACTTGATGGAAGGCAGAGACTTAGCAATGGTACCCAGTCACATCTGGTCAGACAGAACTACAGAAATTTAAAATATGTGGAGCTATCAATTTTACCAGGCATCACAAACAATCCCTATGCTTGATTTTAACAGAAAGCAACTTTGAATCATAGATTGTAGAAAGAGTATCAAACCTCAGTGATTTTGTCAGAAAAAATATTGTTTGAGGAACTATCAGCTACTGGTTGTATATGCCATCCTATTTTGCCCAATCTCTATTTCTTAATATCAAGAAAAAAAATCAAGCACTTGCTCTTGAGTTTCTACTTGTACAGTTATGCCAACAACAATAACAGTAATTTATTTAAATAATGAATGACATAAAATAGCATGCAAAAATGTTTGCTGTTATCTAGTAGGCAAGAATTCAATACAAAACATATCTAAATTAGCTGATTTTGTTTCTGTGGCATTCCTGGGCTACTAAATATTAATTCAACTCCTGCACACTCTCTTCCTTTTCCACAGAAAAGCATGATGATTATTATCACAGACTGTTCCATAGAGAAATAATTAGTCTTGTATTAAGGAGATGGTCTCATTAAAGGCTCGCAGTGACCTTGTTCTGAATTCCAGAGTTACAGCATCATTAATAGTGTTGTTAGCATCATCTACCAAATTGTATTAAGTTCTGAAAACGGCCTTATGAATACAACCCATACCAATTCTAGAACATCATAACTTTGACCACTATTAACCAAAAGCCATATTCTCTGTTGCTTGGTATTGTGTAAAATTTTATCCAAATGTTTTCAGTAACCAAAAGATGATTATGATAATGATGATGATGATGATGATGTTCAAGCAACAAATTTGTTTCCACTTTTCTTCTGGTAAATTTTAACCAGTATATCTGGCAAAGCTGGTAGCATAAGAAAGAGCAAGGCTAATGGCAGATTTTGAATATGAAATTTAAATTACATGCTGATTTTTGTAAACATCCTGTCTACTGTAATGATTCAGGATTATTTGGAAAAGAAACCAAAAACATGACACTGCCCCATCAGATACTGTTCTCAGCAAGCATTTTGACAAAACAGGAACTGACTAAATCACTGTTGAGACTTTCAACAGAGAGATTACTAATTGTTTTCACAAATCAGGATAATTCAAGTAAGCATCTACTATCTTTCTCAATCCCATCACACACGTATTTGATGATGCTCATCCCCATCAGCTGATCATATCAGCTGTGCACTATTAGATCTTTATCTCAGATTAAGACCTTACCTGACTGCAGCAGAGAATATTACTGTTGACTCAGTACAGAGATATATATGAGAATTAGGTACAGATGTACCAGAGGACTTAGGAACTCAGCACCACAGAAAGTGCCTTATTTATCTGTTGTGATAAAGCATGACAAAAAACTGCAGCTATGGTCCCTCTGTGAGCGCAATCATCTGCAGTCCAACAATGAGAACAGTGACTAAATTCTCCTGATTTCTCATCTGAATGGCATATCGAGAGGAAAGAAATACATGTCTGAGACATTAAAAATCTGTCTGGTAGAAAGATGCACCCAGAACAAGATGAGGAAATGGGCTGGAGGAAACAGAATTTCAAGGACTGTATAAATAAATTCATGCCTTTAGATAAAAAGTTACCAAACTCAAGTATAACTGCACCAACCTGCTGAATTATATTAATTTATCAGTTGCTATCTTTGGTTTGTGCCTGTTGGACAGAAAATAAAAGATTAAAATAGTTAAATCGTGGGTGTGAAGATTTTAAGTGTTTGAATCAGTATCAGGACACTAAGCTTAGTTCTCAAGAGTCATAAGGAAAAAATCCTTACCTTGTCACACTTCTAATGTTGTGAGAAACTAGAGCATTAAGAATGATTGCTTTCCATGGTGAAGATATGAATAAATCTACTAGTCATACCAATCTATGAAGTAGTCAAATATGATCTCTATTTATTTGTAACCTTTATTTTATTGAATCAAATCTGCTACAGAAACATTTTTCAATTATCTGACCTCCTGCCATACAAATACTGCATGTTCAAAGAGAAATTGCCAAAAGAATTCAGTGTTGGCACAGGAAGACAAATCCTCCAGCTGCTCCACTGGGCAATGATGTTTTCCAATACAATATCAAATCTCTAGAATCAAAAAGTGTTTCTCTTATGAAATTGCACAAAGTATTTTATAAAATCTTCACATCTTACTTTACACCCATGTGAATTAGAGTTGCAGACAGGCAGTATCTTCTATAAAAATAGCCTGGAAAAAGAAACTATGCTGTTTCACTCCATCTCCTGTGGCTGCACAACACAGCTCTTTAAAGTACAGTTCAATTCTCAAGATCTGGAGCTAAAAGTGATGCTTGAAAATAATTTGTCTTGGAAATTACTTTTGAGAACCGCAGGCTGCTCTGCGTTCCTGTGCCCACCAGCTACTGGTGAGGTACTGATGATACTCTGACTAGAGTCTCCATCAAGATGTTCCCTGTTTTATTGCAGCCAACTCTCAAACTATTTGTTTTCATTAGTAAGAAAGGAAATGCTCTTAGCTTAGGCTCCTAACACAAAGGGGTCTGTGTAAGGCAAACCCACAGTTTTGTCCTGGAGAGTTCACAGGTGCTCTGGCTGACAAGGGGCAGAGTGTATTTGTAGTACTGGGACACCAGTTAAAATTAGTTTATCCACTGTGTGCAGTGCTATGTAATCACAAAGCTGCTCCCCTCTGTCCTTGAGGTAGAACAAAGCCAGTGCTGCTTTAACTGAGCGGTGTGCTGCATGATGAAGCAATTCAGGAGCTGCTTCAGCCATCAGTGAACAGTTCTGGGGATATCCTCACTGATCCATCCTGTGCAAGACATTCCTTTTGTTCAGAACAGCCAAGTAGCACATATGCACAGATTAATCCAGACTGGATGGGGCCCTGAGCAACCTGGCACAGGGGGAGGTGTGCCTGCCTATGGTGGGGAACTAGAACTAGATGGTTTTAAGGCCCCTCCCAACCCAATCTATGCTTCTAAAAATGTTACAGGCTTTAACAGTCTATGAAATTATGAACTACAGACTACTTTGTCTTAAACTCTTACCTCACGTTGAATTGCTAATGCTAAGGTCATTTCTTTCCCTTTCCCTTTCCCTTTCCCTTTCCCTTTCCCTTTCCCTTTCCCTTTCCCTTTCCCTTTCCCTTTCCCTTTCCCTTTCCCTTTCCTTCCTGAGGGTTTAAGGCTTCCCTACAGGTTTTGAGGTTCAAAGTTGATAGGTCTAATGCTATCAGGTGCATTTATTTCAGGTTACAGTAGGCATGAAATAATACCTGTTAGACAGAAACTATTCAATTTATTTTGCATTCTGCAGTAGAATAGGGGATTGTGTCCATAGGAACTTCGCAGGTACTTTAAAGCAAAAAAAATCCCTCAAACCTTGAAACAATTTTTTTATATTATGCCCTTTTGTGATCTCCTTCTTCACTGACTAAGCCATTTATTTCCTGTAATTTAGGTAAACTCACTTTCATGGATAGACCTTTAAAGCTGTAAAGGGCTCCCAACATAAGAGCTAACGCTGAACAGCTGTTCTCCAGGAGATTTTCCTCATGTATAACTTCTAAATTTTTACAGAGGATGCAAGCATGACTATAATCTAAAAATGGGTAGCATAAGCCTGAAACTAGTATTTTTATGGAACTGTATTCTAGAATAATATTCAAGCTACATCTCTCAAGTTCCTCCATTTCCTTTGCTTTTCTTTGATACTTATTTCTCCTTGGAATGCAACACCTTTGGAGGACCCTCTCTTAGATGTAATTCCAGCTGAGATTTGCCTAACAGAGTAAATACAGAGGGGTAAATGCTGCAAACTCACAGCAGATAAGAAAAACCTATCATTTGTTTTGCCATAGATCAACACTGTGAGACAACTGGTGAAAAGGCATGTACAACTATTATTTTTTGCATCATAATCTAGTAAAGGCATATTTCTAGAACACTTGTGCTTTACCTATGTTTTCATGTGAATAGTGATTTAAGAACAAATTTCATTTATTTTAAGAATCAAAATCACACCTTCCCAAAAATACCAAGTATTTTTGGTAACCAGGTTAAATACTGCAAACAAATTCTGAACCTTAACAGAGTATTTTGACCTAATTTCTATTTAAATAAAGCAAGACTGTTTTATACTGTAATTGGAACATAAAAAACATCCAAACCAATAAAATAGTGTAACATCCTGCTATTATCTGTTTTAAACAAAGATGATATTTTTTATTTTCTTGTTTGGATTTCAGTTTAAAATATCACACATATCACCTATCTCCATAATTCCCACTACCTGAGTTTCTCCCTATCGTGAGATTTGTTTGTACAATAATATTAGTAAGGTAATGAAACCAATTTTCCTCCATACTTTCACAACCAATGCTACACATCTCTGTAATGTGCCAGCCTCTGTATGTCTCCTCCTGTGTCTCAGACTTCTTCTTTATTCTGACTCTTTATTTCCTCCAGAAGCAATCTCCTAACCTGCAGAAGTGCTAAATGGACCATCTATTTCATCTTTTCCCACGGATTTCTTCTTTCATGCATTCCTAGTCTGTACTTTAAATTCTCAGGTAGGCTTGGAGGCTCATTCTGGAAACATTCCTGCACTCTGTGAAAGCACCCCTTCACTTTGAGTTACAGAGGCACATAAACACTTGCAGAATCACATTTTGTCCCAGCAGTCCTTTCCTGTCCTTAGCTCATCTCTATGCACAACTATCTACAGAAGAAGACTACTCAGAATATATCTAATATCCCATTTTCTTTCCCTGAGGCTCAAACACTTATCCAATCAATTCATGTTCTGATTGTAGTATCTTCAAACTAGTAAAATTCACAACCTCTCCTTGACAAAATCAACATTTTAGCTGATTTTAGGTCTGAGCTTCTGATGAACTGCAATTGGCTACAATTTCCCTGAAGCCCTGAAAACCCCTCTAACTTAAGTTTTTGATAGTGCTGTTCAGGCTAGTTTTACTTTTCATTATGCAACATGTCTTCTATGGTAATATCTGAATAATCACATATCTAATTCAATAACAGATCAAAGTTGAAGATATTATTAGACATATTGTTAATTAATCTCAAGATAAATGTATTTACCATGTCTAGAAAAAGATGCCTATGATATTAAATCACTAATTGAACTTGAATATCTTAATTACTGCATTATTAACAGATTCTATTTGGTATTTACTTGATAAATTATATTTAATCAGTAGTGTTGTTTATGAGATAATTTTTGTTCCTGTCTAAGCTTTATGCATGAACTTAGATACTCTTGTGTGATGACTGGTGTTTAACCTTTTCCAACATTCTTTGATAAGGTTCAGCCATGCCCTGATGAGGTCCAGCCCTGCCCTCCCCTGAGCTGTGACTACTGACACTGTGACAGCTGAAGGGCTCTGGACAGCGTGGGGACACCGTGCACTCCCATGGTGACTGCAGGGCACTCTGCTCTGGCCCCGGCTTCAGCTCCATTCCAGCTCTAAGCACAACCAAGCAGGGGGAGAATGTGTACCAGAGTCTGTGCTACCTCCTGAACCATTCTAAAGCGGGAATCATTAATCCTGAATACCTTTGCTTTAAAATGCAACCACTCTGTGTAACACAGTCCACAACAATTTAACTCCATGGGAACAAGGATAAACTTTGCCACTCTGCCTTGGGCAAAACACCTGCTCAAGTTACCCAGGTCAGAACTGGGGCTGGCAGCTCACTCAGAACTCATGGAACTGTTCATCCATCTTCTGCATTTTAGAAAATTCTTATTTTTGTTTTCTTGAGATAAACTTTAAAGCAGTAAAATACAGACTGTGTATTTTATTTTCATTCCTTTTTTAGTTGCACTTCCAATTTCCATAAAAACTTAATAAAATTCAAGTCTGTATTTTTATGGTACACTAACTGAATGTAGAAGCAAAAATATAATAATGTTACAAAACCTGGTCACCAATTGGTTTATTTAAACATGTCCATTTTATTTTGCTTTATTTCAGTGAGGATATGACACTAGGAAAATACTTGTGTTCACAACTGTTTGAATACAATTCCACTCAATTGCTTCTGAAGACCACCACTGGTTTACAGTCTTTATATTTATATTAAATTCATGTTGGTCTATGAAACAACTTGAGTTTTCAACCAATAAGGTGTAGAGTAAACCATATTTACATAATCTCTCAATGATTTGATAAATTTGTTAGACTGGGGACCAATGCAGAAAAAAATCATTATCAGATCTCAATATGCTGTTACTGTCTGTAAGTCCTTTTGGATGTTGGGGACATCCCAAAGTCATCAATGTCAGTGCATAAACTCAAATTCAGCTGCATGCAGGGCTGGATACACTTCCTGTAATTCTTCAGCTTTTATGTCCAAACGAAGCTCTTTCCAACCTTCTCAAAAGGCTTCAGTCAACATGGACAGCTTCCATCAAAAAGTAGGGTTGTTAGAATGATGGAAAATCTAAACATAAGGGGCAGGTAAGCCCCGAGCTGAGATGAAAGACAAAGGAATTGAGCAAACAGAACAAGTGAAAGCCAGCATGCACTATTGGCATCAGCTCCTGCTCTGTGCCCACAAATGCCAACACTGAGAGGCTGCCCAGGGCTGTTTTCTCTCACTTGCTGTGGAAGTCAAACGCTGTAAATAACAAACACCTCCTCTTCCTTTGCTTAGTTTTTTAATGTAATGCCACACGGTATGGAATATCGCTTTGGTTAATGTGGGTCAGCTGTCCCAGTAGTATCCTCTCCCAGGATCTTGCCCACTGACAGGGACAATGTCGCAGGGACAGCGCCGATACCGTGCACACCCCGGAGTGTCACCAACACCTCCGCAGGCACCGATACAAAGCCGTGAGGGAAAACGGAGCTCCGTGTCAGCTCCGTGTCAGCCTGACCCACACAGGCACACGGCCCGAGAACTGGCACTGACCGCGGCCTGCGAAGGAAACTCGGGGCCCAGGAAGCATCTGCTTAAAAGCCGTGCTCCCAGGCAGCCGCACAGAACGATTCTGTTGTGCATCGAGGCCGGTGCTAAATTTCTGACAGAACGCCAGCGGTTAAAGGGAACCCCGTTACTCTCTCGTTACTGAAGCGTTTCCACAATGCGCTTTCATCTTGCCACCACAAAAGACTTTTATTCTCCCGCGCAATCTCCTGATCGCTGCCAGGGGAGCCTCTCAGAAGAACCCACTGGAGCAGGCAGGTAAGGGAAATTTAACCAGACGAGGGGGAACGGCCGTCAGCGCCTCGGCGCCCTCAGCCCCACGAGGAGGGGGAAACGCCACGACGGCCTCAACCCCGGCCCCGCCCCTCAGCCCCGCGGCGCCCTCAGGCAGTCCCGACCCCGCCGCTCAGCCTCGGCCCCGCCCCTCAGCCCCGACCCCGCCTCTCAGCCCTCCCGCCCCACTGCGCACGCGCGCCGCCCTAATGCCCCGAGCGCTGCCCTGCGCCCCGGCCTGTGACGTCATGCCGCCACCTGCCCTCGCACTACGCGCCACCCGGAAGCGTCCGCCCGGGCAGCAGAGCCAGTGGGAGAAAGGTTCCGGGCCGGTTGGGTTCCGGGGCTGCCGCGCTGAGGCGCGGCGCGGCCCGCGATGATCCCGGTGCCGGTGGTGGTGACCGTGCTGGGCGGCTGGTGCGCCGTGTACCTGGCGGACACGCTGCTCAAGGTGAGGGCCGAGGGCGCAGAGCCGGACGGGGCCGGGAGGAGGCGGCGGCAGCCCCGTTCCCCCCGCGCCGGGCGGCCCCGGGCCCCGCTGCCGAGCCCGGGCTGGCGGAGCGGCCGCGGCCGGGCCGGGCCCGCTGCTTCCCGCGGGCTCTGAGGCGATCCCGGAGCCCGCCAGTCCCTGCTCCGCTTCCCCCGGGGCTGCGCTCCGAACGCCGCCCGGGACAGTGCACGGGCTCCGGTCTGTGCTAAAGGACCGGAGCCGCGGAAAGTTGGGGAAAACAGCATTTAATAGATTGCTTAAGCGGCTCCGTGGCAGCTTAACGTGGTGTCTGGAGTTTATTATTAACTAAACCTAACATACAGTCTTGTAAGTCTGCGGAATGTGCCTTATAATGATGATTTTCCTAAAGAAATGTAAAAAGCAATGCGTATTTGTTTCTTTTGAATGTCTTTAGTTTTACTGGAGAAAATTTGAGACAGAACTCTATACAAATACTTTTTTTAAAGAAATAAACTTTTCTGCTTGGAGAGTGTTAGGAGACTCATTCTTTTCCTCCTAATACAGGGGGGAATTTTTGAAAAGAAAATACACCAAGACATCATTTGTTAACATCTGGGATGCATCTGTGCATTGCTCAAGTTTCATTAAGTGGTGTGGCATTGTTTTGGGTTTTTGGTTTTTTTTTACAGATTCAGAGGTGTGATTTCTAAGACATGACCAAAATTGCAAAGAATGCATACAAAGTAGGCTGTGTGCTGGTTAAATATGAGGGAAAATGAAATGAGAGGTTTGATCTGTAATTCTTAATTTTACAGTCCAGGGGCTGCATCTTTTTCTGCCAAGGCAGATAAAGCTCAGTGATATGAAAGTACAAAATGTGCATTTTGTCACTCCTGTAAAATATAGGAAGAAATACAAGAAAATTCAGGTGCTTAGAAAACTTGGAAAAGTGTCTCCCCCTGCAGCTAATTGGAGAGCAAATGTAGCTCTGTTAGTGATGAAAGCTGATAATTGCAAAATATAGTCTGTACAATAATGGCAATAACAAATACAGTCATTTACCTGAAGACTTCTCAAATTTTCTTGCAGCAAGTCTATGTTAAGTATTAAAAAAACCAAAACAAAACAGCATTGTTTTGAAACACATGAGGTTAGCCAGGTACCAGAAGAAGGTGCTCTGACTGAAGGTCAGTCAGGAGGCTGCTGCTTCTCTTTTGGCAGCAGATTTGTGTCTGATGGAGACTCCTGGGCTGTGAAGCAAGAACTGAGCTCGGGTACCAGACCTGTTGTGCCATGGTGCTGAGACCGTTTGCATCTCTGAGACTCTGAAGATCTCTTTCTGCATTAGACCATAAAATCATTCTCTTCTGTAAATAAGGAGAGCCACTGCATTCTTGCAGCAGCAAGGGAAGGAAAAAAAAAACCCTGCACTGAAGTATATGAATGCCTGATTTATGTTGATAAAGAAGGGGGGGGGATGCCTAGAATTCTATAGCAAGCCTGAGAATCCAGGAGTTAAATTTTAATTCTGATCTTTTAACTAAAAGTTGACCAAGGTTATTAATCCTCAGGAATTATGTGGGAGATATTGGTTTCAGTGAACTTACTGGTAGATTTCCTGTTGTACTTCTCAGTTGTAGGTTTCACTGTGAGTACCACAGCTGAAATAGAATTTGGATTAAATAACCAGATTTATATCATTAGAAAGCTCAGGTTGCTTGTTTTTCTGCTGGTACTGTAAATCTCCACCACAACCCAAGGCTGCCAGCAACCACAGCAACATTGTACTGTTTAATTAATTGTACTGTTTGAATCTCAAATCACTTTCAGTGTAATTACACCAAGAGAATGTACAGAGCATGAGTGAAAAAAAACATGGGAGCACTTTTCCATGTGTGATCCTGGTGATATTTTTGGCAAGAGAAGGATGTGTGCTGTAACTTGCAGTTAATGTTTATTCTGTAAACCTGTTCTATGTGCAATATTTTTTTGCTCAGTTTGTTCCATTACTGGTTTTGTTCAGATTTTAAATATTTTATTTTGGCATTCTCACTGCTGGACTACAGTATAGAAAGTGTAACTGTATAAATATATTTTTGTATAAGTATATACTTTTGGTATAAGTATAAATGTATTTTTGCCCAGATAAATGAACATTTTATAAGAGTGCTATAATTAAAAGATTTGTGTCAAGAAACTAAAGCTATGCCAAATCAAGCTGGAATTTTGGATGCTTAGTCCCCCTTGTTGCTCCTCGTTGTACCACTGCTACCAACATTTTCATTGAAGCTTGGATTCTGTAAGAGGGACTCACTCAGACCCCTGAATTCCTTCTCCCCAGCATCCTAAGTCATCACATTTCATCCTGCCTGAAGGATCAGGAGCAGGTGAAGTGCAGGAGGTTGTCCCTCCTTCTGCTGTGGGAAATAAAGGATGCATTAGAGACGTTCAGTCAAGGTTGGTTCTCATTTTTGAAGGTCAGGAAGCTGAAATGATTCAGAGCTCCTGAGCAGATTCTGCCAGCAGAGAAGGATGTTAAGGACTCCTGCTTGCTGGCAGGCTCCTGTGGAGCTCCTGGAGTGTTTAGCAGCGTCCAGCATTTTAAAGGCTGCATGAATAAATGGGGCTGCTTTTATAGTAAAACTGATCTAACAGATCTCTCAGATCCCAAAGAAGCAGGGCCAAGGCCTGTGTGAAGCAGCTTGAAATGAAACAAGGGCATGAGGGTGTGTGTTTAATATGGTGATCCCACTGGGATCAGGACAGAAGGAGCAAAAATTTGCAAAGAGCTTTTTAACTTATTTTGCAAAAGTTTACAGCCGTTTAGTGATTATGAATAACATTTACACAACTTGTGAGGAAAATACAAAAGGAAAAATTTTTGGTACCTTTCTTTTCCACATTTGACAGCTGTATGGTCAGTGATTCCATATTTCTCATGGAAAACTTTATACTTATTTGTCTTGCTAGGACAGTGGACCTGTGATGTTGTTGGGATGAATTTGTGGCAATTCTAGGGAAAAAAGTGGGGTTTGCATGAGATAGAAGAAACACATTTTCAAGTGTCAAATCAGTGTATCTGATTAGCTGTATTAGAATAATGTTTTAGGGTTGTTTTGAGAGTTTTTTGACTGTGTGAATGAATAGGACTTTTTTTTTTTTAAATTCACAGAAGACAGTTTTTCACATCAGGGATTCTTAATGATACATGTATTTTTGTTCTTAATTATCTGCTAGATTATGTGAGGAGGTCTTTTTCTATGTTTCCTTGGCTTATGTATCACTAATTGTGTACAAGGCCTATCATCTTTGTGATCTCCTCTGTTAAAATTAGCAAAAGCTGATGTGATTGTGAGCACTAAAATGGTGCCATAGGGAGTGAGTGGTGTTGATGGGAGTGCATTACAGTGAAAATTTCTGTTGGTGCCCTCAGCTGACAGAACGAAAATGTGGCTGAAATCAGTAGGGTGAAGAAGAAGGAAATGATACAGAAATATATAGGCAGAAAGGATAAATGGTGTAATAGGTGGTATGTGAACAATGGCTCAAGTAAATGGGTCTCACAGCTGAGGAAGTTTGTTATTTGAAATAAACTTTCAGTGTTCAAGATTTAATTAATATGACAAAATGAGAAAATCTGACAAAATGAGAAGTGTGCAGTATGAGATCCTCAACCCCCAGCACCACTGTGGTGCAAGGCAGGAGGAATGTGAGGAATTGGCAAGTTCTAAATTTGTTCAAAGGACCACAGACAAGAGCTAGAAACTTGTGGAGTTCCTTGTCAGGGAGAGAAGGGAGCCTGTTGTGAACTACACACTTGGATGTCTTCAGTAGGTGCTGCTGCTTGTGGGGATCCTTGGGAACAGTGCTCCAGTTCAGACAGCTCCAAAGACTTGTCTGGATTTTATCAGAGACACTCCTGCCTTGGGAGCTGCCCAATGTCAGAATGCTCAAAGCTCATCTGTGCTTTTCCTGAGCTCTGAGTTCCTCCTGTGTCGTTTTTCATCTGGGTTTCTGACACAAGCTTCCATGAAGCAAGTGACTAAAGCCTATTGAGGATGCAAGCACCATAAAGTAAAGTTAGCAGTTGCAAAACCCATGTCTATTGGTCTATAATTCAAGATAATGCTGCAGATAGGTATTCATAGGTCACATTTATAGGTCACATCTCTCATCAAGAGAAATCTTTGGAACTACTAGAAGTACCTTGAAATGCTGGGAAGTTACCATAGTGAAACTGCTATTGCAATACAGGTTGATAATTTTAAATTTCTTGTGGTTTTTTGTCAGCCTGAGCAGATATTCCAGACCCTCTTTAGGCATCGTATTTGTGTTTGAAAAATACTCTGGTTTTGTCCTTACTAGCAGGTATCTGCAATAGTGAGCCATATCTCATCTGTATGAGAAAGTTTTTTTCACCTGGAGACAAAGAAGCATTTTTCATTATTGTAGTTTTTAAAATGTTTATTGGAATATAATTGCATGTTGAAAGACTACCATCAACAGTCTCGAGCCTTCTAACCAGAAAGTAAAACTACTGAAAGGGATTTAACACTAGGAAAGGTGATGCAAGACCGTGTTTGTCAGATAACTCTGGATACCCAGCCTCTCTCACAGACCTACAATTGTTGGAAATAATATCAAAACAGTGACATAACTTTTATGACATTACATGTGATTTTCACATTACAAGTCACACCTACCTGTATATGTCAATATGTAAGTAAGGTGTAGGACATCTACTTGAAATTATATATCTGTTTTTATACAAACAGATCACATTTACTGCTTGGTCACATTACAAAATCTTCCTGGAATGTTTTGGTCAAGCTGCTGTTCTGTTGTTTTGCAGTCCTCCAACTCTCTGAAGGCGTCCTACGAGGACTGGCTGCTGACGTACGGCCTGAGCGTCTCTCCCTTCCACCTGCGCTGGCAAACCGCGCTCTTCAACCGCCAGTTCTACAGCTGGGGCAGATGGAAACCCAAATTCCTCTACTTATGGTACCAGTTCTGCCTCCTTTCTCTGCTGTCAGAGTCAACAATCGAACCACGTTGGTGCCTTTCAGCATTAGAAGGGCAGTGGGTAGACATGGATATTTTAATAGACTAATGATTAAACCAATTGGAGTGGTTGCTCTAGTTGTACTGTGCCAGTATAAGTATTTAACCTCTTCTAAAAATTACATAAATGTGATACAAGTTGCATATTGAGCTTCTATAAAACTAGAAATCCTTAAACTATTTTTATGTGTGGTTTGAAGTATGCATAGTTCTGAAGAGTACAGCTATTACATGCAATACTGCATACAGAAGTAGGTCTGAAAGCTCAGATCCTAGATCATTCCCAAAGCTGTAGACTTAGCTCTCCCAATCACTACAGTTTACAAAGTATTCAGAGCCAGCTCTGTACCTGTAGTTAATAATTGCCCAGACATTCAGCAGTGATACCTGCTCAGGAGCACCCTGCTTACCTTCTGTCTTTTATCTGCCCACATCTTTCCATGCAAAGGTTGCAGAGTCCTGGGAATGGGTAGATAGTAGGGTGGTCTAATATGGGTGCTCCTGGACTGGTTTAGAAAACTATACTTCAATTGCCTCCATAGCATTACTTTGTATCTGAAAATATAAAATGAGTAAGGTTTGAATTTCTTTTCATTTCCTGTATTGCTACCCTCAGTGAGAGAGTAATAAAAGAGAGGTCTACTTCAAATTGGTTTCTCTAGTATGTAATGATTTTGTAATAATCAGTCTGAAATAGCTCTATATCAATTACAGTTTTTAATGTGTATAATTTATTACAGTATAATGTTTCCACTAGTCTCTTTAATTAACATTACAAGTACATGTTGCTTAAAATAAATCTACTAATTCCCAGTGAGCTTCATTAAGGCTGATAAGAGAACAGTTGAGCTGTTATGAGAGGAGGAAGGATTGGTAGTGAGGTGTATGTGCTGGATTTACATCATGGAAGTTTTTTTTAGTTAGAAAAAGGAGTTATCACGTTCTTCAGCCATAGGACAGTGTAAAATAAGAATAATAATATTAATGCTGAATAAAAATTTGTCACTAAGTGGAGTGACATGAATTGAAATTATTTTCAAAATTGATTTTAATGAAAAATTGATGAGAAGAACAATGTAGCTTAAGCAATTGGTGTTAATGTGGTCTTGCAGTTGTACTCTTTAGTTGTTTTTTAAAAAAGATTCAGTCTCATTTCTTGTTCTTTAGCCCATTTTATTGTTTGTGAGAATGCTGCAAAATGTACAAAAGAAGCTTACATATATAAGTACATAAGCTGCCCCATAATTTGATCTAGGTCTCTAAATATGTGATGCTGTTGTGCAACATGGCCAATTATGCATTGTTAGTTAAGTTTCTATATTCTTATAAACTTATGTATTCATAGCTACAGGCAAGTTACATGTGTTGGGTAACAGAATAAAAGTATTTGAAAGTTGATCAGGATATAGTTTGGATGTAGAACATTTATTAAACAAGGAGAATATAAGTTATAAGTGTTATTAGTATATATTATTGTTGTTAGTTTCCTTTAGCATTTTTCTACTGGATTGTTGATGAATTGTGGTGGCATCAGGTAAGTTTTGCCCTGTGGTTTGTGCAGTAACTTGTACTGTAAAGAGGAGATTTGCATAGCCAGAGATGACACCCTTTTTCTCTTGGCTGTGCATTGCTGAACTCTTTGCTTCTCTGTGTAGGTTCAGTGTAGGAATGGTGTTTGGAATAGTTGCCATGTTTGGCTCTGTTATTCTGCTTGGGAAGACCCTGCTGCAAACACTGACCCAGATGCTCACCGAGGCTCCAAAAGCCCAAAATGATCGAATGCTGCAGGTTGTGGTGAGTGTTCCCTCCTCAGGTCTTTGTTTGAGAAATGTGTGCAGATCTAAAGCAGCTTCTTAATGGGGTACGGGATGCCAAAATATTCCTATGCAAGAATAACCCAACTCCTGATGTTCATCTGCATGAAAATGTGCTGGTTTTTTACCAGCCTTAAAAATGGGACAGGAGGTATAGAAAAAGGGAAAATGAAGGCAAACATGTGGAAGAGTTTATGTTAAAAATCCTTAGGAGTGGGAACTGGATAATCATTTTGAAAAGCCCTAAATTATAGTACTAAGAGTAAAATTATAGTACTAAGCATATAAAACTGAGTTAAGAACTCGTTTCCTGTAAGCTGTGCAGTAGGCTCTGGTGACCTTACAGTTTGCAGAGCTCATACATAATTGACAAGAGGAGACCAGTTCTGTTTCTTTTAATACAATAGAAAACAACAGGAAAGGAAAAGGAAAGAAAGGCAAAAAACTTTGTGTGATAGTAGAGCAAAAATCATTAGTGAGGAAGTATTTTTTGATTCTTCAAGGACTTGTGACTTAATTGACTATGTGAAATTTCAAGTGCTAATTCTGACAGTATCAAAGTCCAATGATATATTTCATTGTTCTGTGCATTTCTGGTGCTGGACAATATATTGTGTGGTTTTAGAATGGAATGTATTTCACAGGATAGGGGGGATTACAAATACTGTCTTTTTAATCTCTTTGCAAGGCAGTAATGGACGAACTGACATTGCCTTGCTACAGTTTTAACCTGGAAGGATTTCTGGTTACCTTTTTATACCAGGAATGCAATGTGGCCAAAATGTATGGTAGTTTTCCTGAAATTCAGAAAGTGTTATGGGATTGCTCTGCCTTCTGCTACATGGCTTAGAGCAGAGGTGCCCAGCCATGTTGCTCTATTTCAGTACTCAGCTATTCAGGTGACCAGATGTTGAGAATTGTGTGCAGATACAATAGACCTTCCTGTAAGCACTAAACTGACTGCATGCAGCTAGGCTGGCATGAGTGCAGGAAGCCTGATTTAGCATGTGCCAGAAACATACTGCCTTTGGATGGGACTGTTTCACACAAGCAGAGTGAATATACAGAGTTCAGTGTGTGTTGGAAAAAGCAGGCAGTGAGACCTGAGGGGGAACCACTGTCACTGCCACTGCTGCCCCTGTCCAGAGCCTGCTCCTGAATTACCTCCAGGGGCAGACAGGAGTGGGCAGTCTGTGCATCTGGGAGGGCATGAGCTGAACATGAGACAGAAAATTTTGTAATTTACATTCCAACAGGATCTGTCCTAACTTTTCTGCAGTACCTTTCCATCTTCATTTTCTGAGGTCATTTTATGGATCCATCCACTTTTGTGACACCAGAGTAAAGTGGTCATTGACAATATATTGCTCTTTGGAGAAAATAACACAGACACAACCAAAGTAAAGATGAGCCTTTGGAATTAATCTGGTGTGAACTGGAACACACCAGTGAAGGTAGAAATGTAGGATAATGTTCACAATTTCAATGTGGACTTGTTTCCTCAGTGACTGCCTCCTGGTAATATCATTGCATTCAAACCAAGGATTGACTGGCTCTGAAAACAGTTTAATAGATAGGGATAAAGTAATGTCATGTGTGGGGATAAGGTTACTTCTCCTAAGCTGAGTTGTGGTTCTCTTCCTTTCTTACCTCATTCTTTCAGTTTTGAATGGTCACAGTTGTATAATTCTGCCTTTAGCAAGTTTCAGAATTCTTTTTAAGGGGAATGTGCTAGTGTAAATTGACACTAAAAAGAGATTTATGTGGTTGTAAAGAGGTGAAGAATGACTTAGGAGGACCTTCCCATTAAAATTGTTTACTTGTATTTGACTGCCTGGAAGAGAGCAAATTAGTTTTTAAAAAACCCAACAAAATCCCACTTTTTCTTTTTAAACTTAATTTTAGCCTGTGGCATAAAGCTATTTAGCCTTTACCCTCTGGGTCTGCAGAGAAGGAGAAACAGTTGTACTTATATTTTATTAAGATTTTTGTATGCTTCCTCTTTTGTTCAGTCATGTACTTGATGTAAAATACCTGTCTATAGGTAACTGGGCTGTTTGTCTTCAGCTGCCCCCTCCTGTGTTGGTTGCCTGCTGACAAAAGTAGGAGAGAGGCAGATTAGTTACAAGCAAAGGATCTTGTTTTACTAAAGGCATTTCCAGAAGGCCATAAAATACAAGACAGCATGCTTTTTAACAAAATCCTGCTATTGATTGCAGAGCCCTTTATGAGAGGTAACTTCTGTTTTAGGTGAATCTTAAAATAGCTCATTGACGTAAAGTCTGAAAGCATCTGGTGCTGTGTTCTAGCAGGCTGCAGTCATGGTGGAATGGAGATGGCAGCTCTTGCTGCTGCCATCTGTCCTCCCACGCAGAGAGAGGCAACACCACTGAAGTGATGCATTAGTGCCACCAGCTGATGCTGTAATGCAAGCAGTGATGTTTCAGAAATGAAGTGTGGCTGTCTTTCATACTGTGAGTACCACAGCTGAGCCAGTTAAGGTGAATTCCTTGGTCACCATCACACTAGACAGAATTTGTGAGGTGATTAACATTAATGAATCCTTTTGAAGGATTTAATTCAGCTAGATTGTCTCAACCAACTCTTGTAGAATTCTGCTACATGGGTAGGTAAATGCATATAAGTGAAGAATGTGCAGAACTGAGCAAAGGTAGAATCCAACCTACCTAGTTGGGTGTGCAGCCTTTTGTTTTCCATGATGCTGGGTTTTACAGAGTTCTGTAGACAGGCCAGGACTTTTTGCCCACAGCACCTCTTTTGTGAGGCTGGATTGCAATTCATGTTGTGTTCACATCAATTGTTAGTGAGCATACTGGAGTGCAGCCTGCCGTGGGTAGAAAAAGCTGTAGATCTGACAGGAGGAATGTCCCAGAGCAATCCCACTGCAGCCCAGCAGCTGAGGGTGATGCAGCTGAGCAGGATGAAGGTCCATCAGGAGGAAGGAGGGGATGGTTCCTCATGCTTTCATTAGTGACCACTTTGAAGCCTGTCTGGAAGCAGTTGGTGTCTCATGACAAGCACAGTGAAGGACCTGGGAGTGGTGGGAATCCACAGCAATGGGAAGAATATGAGAGGCCTGCATATTATGTCTTAGGTAAATTAAAAATCATTTCAAGATGGGGTTTTTTTAAGGTTAAATTGCCATATGTAGACTAGTAAAGCCTGAAGAATAGATGAAAATTATGGGGTTTTTTTTGACACTGTAAACTGAAATAATTTTGTGATTTCTATAGGAAGAGAGAAGGAAGAGACTGACTGTTCAGCTGTCAACTCATTTTTGAATTTTTCATGTTCATACTTTTTGGAGTGCCTTACAATTTTTATTATTTTCTTTTGAAAGGTGGATCTTTTCTGTAGCTACGTGAGTGGTGGCAGGAAATTGTAAACTAATGCTCACAGTGCCAAGGCTGTTTCATTCGAATGGAAGTCTGTGTACATTTTTATAAACTTCTCGAGCTTAATATAGAGTAGGACATGTTTGGTCAGAACCGTGGGGAATATATAGGGCAGGGAGCGGGTTTTGTGCCTGGAGAGCTTTTTCATGTTCCACAAAAGAATATATATTTAATATACTTTAAAATACACTGAATAAGTTGGTAAAAGAGGTGCAAACTGATCGTGCTGCATTGAGAACAGCCCCTGGTCTGCAGTGGACATGAGGAAGTGAGTGAGAGCAGCAAATTTAGGAGCAGAATGATTTGTCTTTGTACCTCTTGTTTTCCTCCTGTGTTTTGTTTTGTTGTCATGCCCACATCAACAGGTGCCTGGTGTCAATTTGCCCATCAGCCAGCTGACCTATTTCTTCTCTGCAATCCTCATCAGCGGTGTCATACATGAAGTCGGCCATGGGGTGGCAGCTATTCGGTAATTTCTGTTTTGCTTTTCTGCTACTCTGACAATAGAGCCAAATATTCCAGAGCAGTTACCTAGCCATGAATGTTGTTAGCTCTGCTTTGTTTTATCTAGAGAGTCTGTAATTCTTAGCTTCCTTAGATTTGAAGTCTGTAATTCACAGCTTCCTTAGATTTGAAGTTTGTAAGGGTGTACAAATTAGGGATAGAGTTTTAATGCAGTATTTATTATACAGATCATGAGAAGGGACTTCTGCTTTGCAAATATAGCATCAGGTTTAAAACAGTTTTTTTTTAAGTGGCCCAGTTTTTTACACAGCAATTTAATTTCTGTGCTTGTGGCACTGGAACTCCTACTATTGCACAATGATACTTTAAAATAGATTTTTAATTGATTTGTTTAAACATAGCTTATGAAATATGATATGAACAGATTGAAGCAATAACTTGGTCAAATGTGATTTGTCCCTGTTAACCTAAATGATTTATTAGCTTTGATCAAAAATCATATTTTTAATGTCCTTAACTATTGATGATTACTTCACCAAAATTATTTGACAGGTTAGTCACTACTGTTAAATGCCACTTTAGCATAAAAAAGTTAAGCAATGATTACTGGACTGATGATCAGGGGTCCTCCACATTTCTCTTGTGCAGTATCATTCTCTCTTCTTTGAGCATAAAGCCCTAAGTTGTTTCTCTGATTTTTCTAAGTGTAGGGAGTCATGAGTGCATTTTAACCCATATGCTACCTCTTTTGTTCTCACTCAGAGGGGTGGTTTGAGAACCTCTGTGTTTCATATGCTCTGCTTGTCTTTCAGCTTTCTTCCCTCAAACATTCACAGGGAATATTCTGTGGAGGATGAACCTTTTGCTTATCCCATCACAGGAAGAAGCAACAAAATTTTCTTTCTAGTGCATGTTGCTGGCAGACTGCAGAGAAGCTAGGAGTCACTACAGAGCTCTTTTTATGCAGAAAGGAAGAGTAATTCTTGTATCTTAATGGTGTGATATCTTTATTCAAGGTCTAGAGCAAAGGCTTTGAATATTCAATTTTGGATTATATTTTCATCAAAAAATTATTTTCCAGTATTTCCAAAGGAGAAATTAGTTGGTCCAATGTACGTTGGCAGCTAGTGTTGCTGCTGCTGTTTTCTGCTTGACTTTTTTATTCTCCTTCTAGCACAGGTTGGGTCTATAGTGCTGTTACTGTCAATTCTCAGGGTTTCAACTTCACTAAAAAGCTGTGCTGTGGGCAAATTTTACTGTTCTGGCCAGTCACTTAGCTTTCCTGAAATCTAATACACTTTTGCCAACTTCAGTTCCAGAAAGCATTAGCTGTGAACTGTAAGAGCTTAAGTATTTGAGCTTTAGTTTAGTCAAGGCTCATACCAAACAATCTTTTTCTTCCTCCCTGTGTGTTTTCTACCCAAGTCATGAAATCCTGAACAGGCATTAAACTGCCTATTATTAATTGGTAGCATGGCATGAGTTAACTCCACAGTATTAGTGTGAGAATTAATTCTGAATAGTTTTGTATAATTGTCTTCTTTTGGTGTATATACACATTAAATAGATACATGTAAATAAGGAAAAGATTATACCCAGTATATTGTCAAAGTAAAGATAGGGGATTAGCTGATCTGGGCCTGGTTTGTCTTGGAACATGATTTTGCCATGCCTCTCTTAAGTCCCTTGTACAATTTCTAGCTTAAAAAAACCTTAATGTGTTTGTTAAAAAAAAATCCATTTAAAAGTAATTGCAAAACCCTTGGGAAAAATATTATCTGTGTAATAGTGTCAGCTACTAATGTATTTAAATAGAATAATGGAATGTTAAGGTTTGGAAGGGCATTAGCATTTGTCCTTCTAACCTCTTGACTCGTTTTCATTTTTTCAGATGATATTTCACTCATTTTGTTAGTTTACAATGTACTCTAAGGTCCATTTATGAGAAACAGAGGAATTAAAAATTCCAGAACTGTGGAAGTATTTCATTAAATGGAAAGCAATTGATTCTTGCAAGTATTTTTACATAGATGAGTTTGAAACTGCTTACAACAGGCTGCCATTTTTTTACTTAAAAGAACTATTACCCTAAATGTTGAAATATATGTTAACATTGAAGTTAGGTAGGTTTTTAAAAAGTATTTTATGTGTTACTGTTACCAGGAGACAGAAAAGAAGTTGAACTTGCCCTTTATGTTTTTACCAAACTTAAAAATTTATACTGCTTAGAAGTGGCAACTACAGCAGAAAACATCCTTTAGTTTAATTATCTTTCAATTACTGATAGTATAAAAAATAAATTAGTTTTATAATTAAAATTTAGTCATTCTTGTTGTCAAAAACTGTGTGCTTTGTAGAATCTCTTAGTTTTTCTTTTGTTTGGTTGCGGTTACACCACTTCACTTTTCTTTCCTTCTTTTTAAGAGAGCAAGTACGATTTAATGGATTTGGAATTTTTATTTTCATTGTCTATCCTGGAGCCTTTGTTGACCTCTTCACAACTCACTTGCAGTTGATATCTCCTGTTCAGCAGTTAAGGATATTTTGTGCAGGTAATAGTTTGTGGTTTTTTTATTAAATCTTTGCTTAGCACCATTCCAAGGCATCATTGTGAATCTTTGATTGAGTATTTAAAGTTTAGAATGAATAAGTACCAAAGCTTCTCTTTACCTAATGGTGATCCTCCTGTTCTGGACCTGTGTTGGCATTTGATCATTACTGCCCTCATTGAGCTGCTTTCTGGGCTAGAGATGTCACTTTCTAGGATCTTAAATGAGTGCAAATTTCCTGTCTTGAAGAACTTTATTCTATTCTAGATCCAATTCAGAATAGTTGTGCATAAGAAATTCCAGTTGTGTGGTTGGGGAAAAACTGATTTCTGATGTTCCTCTCATTAGAAAGAGCTCTTGCATTAGGTGCAGAAGTTCCTCTGTCTTTTTTGTTTGTTGTTTGTTTGGGACTTTTTCTGCACATTGTATGGCCTAAATAGCAAAACCTTGGAGCACACAAGCTGGGAAGTACTGAGCCAGAATGGTGCTATGAGAAAAACGACTTCCTGTCAACACAGGTCAACATCCTTGAACAATTCATTACTGTTTTCTGCAATAGGAACACTCTATTTTTCAAAAGTATTGTGATTTTCACTGACCTGTGAGTTGTGTTATTGTACAGGTCGCTGTGTTTTGATGTTGCCATCAGGAGGAAATAAAGGTTAAAACACAAACATCCTAAGAGGGTCATAGCTTATGGCTCCAGATAACCTCCAGATGTTTTTGAATTGATATTTTCTGAAGTCTCTGGCTACTGTTGAGTAGAGCCTCATTGCTGTGAAAAGTCAAACTCAGACTGTTCTGCCTGAACCACTTGTATTATTTCTGGAGACAAGGTGGCTCCCGAAGAACTGAAATAGAGATAGAAAAGTTACCATCTTGGTTCAGTTCTTAATACTGGTGTTTTTTCTGTTGCAGGCTTGCAGCCAGCCTGTTGTAATATTTAGTTATTAAATTTGTTTCTTGAATATTGTATATAAAACATCATACAGAGGGTGGACATACAGTAGGCTTTAGTAAGCTTTCATAAATCAAGTAAATAATTGCAAATACTAGATAAGTAAATATATCTGTATTCCAAATACCCAAATAAAAAAAAAATCATTCACATACAATAGGCTAACTTTTAGGAAGCCCTGTTTCTCAAATGAATCTGTTTCCATTTCCATCTACTGGGAACAGAACTGAAAGAAAAGGCATGCTAAATTTCAAAATGGTTTGCTTACATAGATTCCTAAGACATTATCTAGAAAAATAGAATTCTCAGCTGTAATAGAAAATAATTGCTAGCATGTTTTGATGACAAGCAAACACCTGTAATAATTTCTCATGTTTCTTAGAAACCTGAGATAGGGGAATACAAGGCAGGAGCAAACATATTGCAAGACTGGTCAGCATGAATGGCTTGCTTTCAGTTAGGTATAACAAAGAAATGCATTTTTTCACAGTTTTTGATAGATATGCTTCAGAACTAGGGTATTTGATAATGATAAAATGCAATGTTCAGTAAACAACCAATTTCTTTTATTTGTCAGAACAGTTGAATGAACCTATTCCTGGTGTTTAGAAATTTGAATTTAGGGAGATATGCTCATATTTTTGTGTAGCAGCTAAGTAACAGAGCTAGACTAGAGGCCAATACCTAATATTCTTTTTGTAGTCCAGCTATAGTCTGGAGATTAAAAAATATATTTTTTGTACAGCAGATGGCATCATATGTTCAAGAATAGGAAATGAGTGTTCTTGTAAGACTTGTGATATTTATAGCATAATTCTATGCCTGCTAGATAGATGAAAAGGGATTCTGTGCAGCACCTTCTTGTAATTAGTTCAAATATTTGTATTACTTTCGGAGATAATTTTTAATACATTTCATCTTGTCTTTAACAGGAGTTAAATGTTTTTGGTTTTCTTTTTTTAATTAAATAATAGTTAGTATATTATTTTAGGGTGTTTTAGGGTTGTGTAAAGTGTCTCTTCTCAGATGTAAGGAATTAGGTGTCCAAGGATGAGGCTGTTTTAGCAAGATGAAGTTGAGGGTAGACTGAGCAGTGTGCCTCTACAGGTATTCTGATTTAGAGCATGTTTATTTTTCTGTGGTTCCCCTGGGATGAGTTTATAAACCTTTCTGTTTTAGACTTCTTGGTGTATTCTACACATCAAATGGTGTCAATTTTGGTAGCAAGGCCCTTTTTTCCTAACTGAAAATATTCCTTGTCACTCTCTAGCAGTTCCATCACCTCTTATTATTATTTCAAGGGTTGGGATTTTTTCAGTTTACTCTTTGTAGCTGCCACACTGTTGAAAAGAATTTTGTTTCCATTTTACATTTTTTGTCTTTTGTTAAGCTGTTAAGCTGAAAAAATATTTTTAAGATAAAAAGGTTAAAACAATAAAGTTAAAATATTTGCCACTACTTGTAGATTTGTTGCAAATAAATGTGTGTATGTGAGATAAGGAGAAGGGATTACAAAAACATTTCCTCTATCTGAGTGCCTTTCCATGAGATACAATTAAAACTATTGAAAAAAATTACTTTAAGAAGCATGTACCAGTGGAAAAGGCAACTTAGTTCAAGGACTCCAAAAATGTCTCTCATTTCTGCAGCAATATAAGTGTGAAAGAAGGTGAGGTGAGATGTGGAGATAGACAGGGAGGGGACATAAGTCTGCCATATGCTGTGATTTCTGTGTTATATACTCTGCAGGAAAGATAGGTTTAATACATTTGTGAATATATTTAATTGAATTCCTGTGCTGTTACTGCACTGTGAGTACAGAATTGAATCCGACTCCTCACAACAGGATGAAGCACTGTAAGAAGGAAATAAAGACTCTTCAACACTGAAAAGTTTTCCTGCATTGTTCATACAAAACTGTTTGTCCAAGAACACAAACGAATGAGAAAATTTGTGTAGTGCTGAATGTGGAAAGCCACAAAGCTTTGATGATGAACACCAGCTGTGTCTTATAATAGTGGCTCATTTCTTCTTGTGGAGAACCACATACTATAAAGATGGCAATTGCAAATATGTTCCCCAAAACACTGTGTCAGGAAGTGCTGCTATTTGGTTTCTTGATGGGCTTTTTGGTCCATATTATCTTGTAGAAGAAGCCATTTTTTTCAAATAATTTCCTAAATTCATTTGGCACATATACATGTAGTAATTTTAATTGAAATAATGTAGGTTACCATCATAAATACTGAATTGCAAGTAAATTTCAGACATCTTGCTCTGTAGGACAAACAGTATTTTTTCAAAAATAAGCCCATGTATTGAAATTCTTAATTTCAACAGTTTATTGTGTTAGAAGGTAACACGTAATGTATTTCATTCCACTGATTTTTTTTTTTTAAATATTTATGATTGAAGACAACTCTGTAGATAGAAACTGTATTTTAATAATTGATTCAGAAGCCCAGTTTCTCTTCTGGGTACACTACCCTCTCATACTTAAAAAAGTAGTGGTACATGAAATCTTACTCTGGTGGAATGACGCTTTAGAAATGGTCTTGCTGCTCTCCTGTCTTTTTTGATAGTATAATTCTCAGGGGCTGAAGAGTTTTCTCTAAAACTTCCTTACAAAAGGGCATTATAGAAGCTAAAGTTTGTAATCTATGTACTCTTCTTTTATGCCTATGTTCACAAATTAACTTTTCATTTATTCTTGCAGTAATAATTTCAGGAAAGTTAATTAGAAGGTTGTGGGATCATTTAAAAACCAGCTTTTTTTTATTAGTGTTTATTTAGAAACTTTTTTTGCCTTCTTTTTAGGGGTGTGGCATAATTTTGTTCTTGGTGTTGCCAGTTTCATGGTGTTGTTTCTGCTGCCAGCCATTCTTTTCCCTTTCTATTACACGGGTGTTGGGGCACTTGTCACTGAGGTAGCAGAGGTAAGAAGGATATTTGCTGTTTCCATATTATATGCTTTGTGATCTGAAATATACCTGTATCTCTGATTATCACAGTCAGAATTGGTCAGTGCAGCTCTTTGCAGAATCTAATATAGTGAACTTCTTGCTGAAAGTTTTCCTTTCAATCTCATGTATCTTAGTATTAGTAAATAAAGGAACATGGTGTGAATAATAATAGACTAATTAGCATACTGTAAAACTGTTGAGACTCATTTGAGATGAGTTTGCAGGTTTATTTCTGGTTTTAACTGTTCTTTAGTATTGGCACAAAGCAAATCTACTGGAAATTGTGTTATCACTCCAGGTACTGCTATCTTTTTTCAATGTTAAAGATTATTTTGAGCTGATTTCCTTGTTTGGTCAGCTGGAAACAAAGTAGAGATCGATTTCTGGGATTCTGGAAAGGAATGATTTTTTTTTCTGACTTAATCAAATAGAGCACAGTTGAACAGCAGAGCTGAAAGGATTCAATCTTTCTTGGACCTAAAAGTCAATTGATAAAACTCAGGAGAGAGTGACATTTATAATGCTTTATTACTTTTGAAAATATAGGTACACCTGCTTTCTTGAAAAGTTCAGGGTATTAATTTAGGTTACTTGAACTTAATATGTTGTGGATTTTCTTAGCATTTTGACCCAGATGAAAATAATTACTCAAATCTGAAGATGTGTCCAGGACACTTGAAGACTTCCCTTTCCCTCCCCTTGCCCCCCAGTTTTTAGTGTCTTAACCTAAAGATTTCATAGTATTCAGTGAACTGTAGACTAATCTTTGTTTATCCTCCTATAGTGATATGATTGACTTCACTGTTCTTCTCAGGATTCTCCTGCCAATGGACCAAGAGGTCTTTTTGTGGGAGACCTTGTCACTAACCTACAAGACTGCCCAGTCTATAATGTGGAAGACTGGAATTCCTGTCTGGGAGACATTTCAGAGAAGTCACAGGTCGGCTACTGTGTAAGTGCAGCCACCCTACAGCAATTAAGCTTTCCAGCTAGAGGTATGACTTAAGGTGCTCTCCTCATTATTTTGTATGTTAATTAATTTCTATTTTAATTTAATCATGTCTTAAAGACTTTTTGGATTTAGAATTTGTTGTTGGGGTCAGATTTCTTGTAAGTCAAATCTGCTGTCCTGTCTTAAGCAATTACCACTGTGTCATGCTGTTTTGTGAAATCTGACCGTGAGAGAGGGCTAGATATAGGAATTTCTCATCTTTCAGTAATCTTGTACAAATATCCTGTATGATCTGAATAATAAAATTTGCTTCTTCAAGATATTGCAGAACTTGGTTCTTAGCAGTAGTACAATTATCTCCTCTCTTTTAAGTTCTGTAAAATAGATCAACTCAGTGATCTTTTGCAGATGTAAATTTCATGTTACCTCACAGCTTTGATCAGCATGACATTGCAAATTGTATTATTTAACCCAATTATGTGCTTTATTATGGTCATTTCTTCATATGTGTCTCCCTATAGGATTTTATGTCATTGCCCATGAACTCAGTTTTGTCTGGATTGCACATACTGCTTCTGGAAGTCAGTCTACTTCCTTCTGTTTCCATTTATACATTAGAGTGCTTGTTGCTATAAGAGCTTATGCCCAAGAAACCGAGAAAAAAAAAAGAACTGAACTGAGCTAGAACAATAAACAAAAATTGAGTAGAACAAAAAAGAACAGTCAAGTTAAATTGGCTGAGCATCTTGTGACATGCCCTGAAGCTCTCTAAAGTTTCTTTCATGCAAGCACTCATGGAAACTGAATTCCAGAGGTAAGGGGCTGCTGCTGAGCAAAGCTTGTGGGATGTTAGTCAGAGCTTTAAAATTGTCACTGCATTTTTCCATCATCCTGGCAATAAACAGGAGGTCAGGCAACTCGACTGTCCGTGGTTTTGATGCACTGTAGAATTTCCGTGACACTGAAAAAGTTGGTTTTTTTTAATTATGTAAAGAAAGTGTTCTTATAGCTGATACTGAGATAAATATTTAAACTGGAAACTAGTGGAGTATGGGTAAGAACCTGCTTTTAGAGGTCTGACACTTTGGGTTATGCCTCTGAAGAGGAGTGCAGCTTTGGCCCATGCTTTCAGCTGGGCAGGGATGGCAAGAACCAATTCTCAGATGTTGTAGGTATATATATCCTCAGATTGTGCTGTTCTCTGAAGTGCAATTTTGGAGTCATGGGTAATAAAACTGCATATTTTGCAGATGAACTGGTCCTGTTTAGATTGGAATACTAGAGGCTTACTGCTGGAGATTCAATATTGCTTCCAAGCCTGCTTGCTGTATTGTGTTAGCAGCCCATTGTCCCCATTGCTGCCTTCTAATCAGACCAGTCTGTCTGCATTTTCAGAGTCATAAGCCTCCAGCAGTGAGAAATATTCTTCTGAAATTAAATGAACTCTGTTTGGTCTTGAGCAGCTGTCATTTATCAAAATCTTGACAGTTCACAATTTGACATAAATGCAGAGTATTGATAAAAATGTATATAGCAAATGGACTCCATCTAGTTGCCTGTAAAACAAATGGAGAGTGAACTATCTGAGTACTGAAGCTAGAGAGAAAACAATGCCCTAAGGAACTTTTCGAAATTAAAAAAAAACATGGTTTCAATGTAGTTTATAAGAATACTAATTTCATGGTCATTTGCTATTCAAAACTATCTGTGGTTTCTTAGCCTCAGGGTACTTGAAAAAAGGTTTGTACAGTACAGTGCTTGCACCTGTAAGCCCCAGGCATAAAGCTCCATGTCAGTGATTGCAGGTTGTGCAGTGATAAATCAGCAGCCAGTATCACAGGCTGGATCTGCCTGGGAAGGAACTGCCCTTGCTGTGATACAGATCCTTACCCTGACCATTCTTCTGCATCTGTGTGTGTTTTAGCTGGACAGCAAGTTAGGATTAATTCATTTGAAGAGCATATGTACAAAGGTTCTTTACCAGACTAGTTAAATCAAGGTTTAAAACATCATTTGTTCACTGCTGCAGCCTTCAAGGCTTGGAAGGCTTTCATGGTGTAAAAAGTATGTTTTGAGTCTTGGCCATTTCCATAGCCAGCCAGTGAAATCACTACAGTAGTAGCTAACAAATTTCTAAGCCAAATATTGGTGCAAGTTAGGGGCAATGGATATAGAAGTGTTTTGCAACTTGCAATACTCAAAACAATGCAGTGGTAGATCCCCAGTATCTCAAGGAGATTTATAAAGGTGAAAAAATCAGTATGGCACATGACTGAAATCATGGGACATTCACATGGTGGTGGTAAAGCTTTATTTGTAGTTATGACTGAGCCTCAGCTAGACTGTGAATTAATGTAATTCTTGAAGGCTGCAGGACAATTAGTAATAGGAATAATAGTTTTACTTTATTCAGAGACTAATTTTTTCAGCAAATAATATTGATTATTTGCTCTATGCCTATGTTCTTTAGTTTACAGAAGACTTGATGGCACAGTAGAATGTTGTAGTAACAACAGCCTCACAGACATTTGCTTTTCATACAGCAATAAGTTGGACAGCCACCTGGTAAGTTACTTAAACTGCTGATTCTCTTTGGTAAATCTAATTTTTTTTTCTATTAATTTAGTAATATTTGCCCACACCTATACAGCATACTCAAGTGTTTAAGGATATCTACAGTTTGTAATAAAGGTGTGCATGTATACAATTTTCCCAATTACAGCTTAAAAAACTACAAAATGCTAGTTACAATTTTTCCCATAATCAAACAGGAAGTCTCTGGAAGAATCATAAAAAATCTTAGACACCTCATTCCTTCAGGCAGAAAGACACCTCAGTCATTTTCAGTATTCTGGATGCACAATACTGGTGAGAAAAAACAACTTTTGAGAAGAAGTCGAAATTCATTATTTTGGTGTTTCAGTCTTCTAAAAGTATTCAGCCCTACAGGGAAAGCAAAGCCCTGGACTGTCTGTTCAGTTATGTTGTCTGAAGCCAGCAGTGCTGCTCCCTAAATTTAAATAAAAACATGCAGGAGAAGGTCCTAGAGATTGCCCAGTTTCTCAAAATAAGGGCCCATACTTTAATTTTTTTTTTTTACTATGTTGAATTTCTTGTCACATAGAAACAAAGTTTATCAGTGGGATTTTGCCTTACTCCCTTAGAAAAGGGTTTAGCAGCATTCCAGTGCTTAAAGGGGCTACAAGAAAGCTGAGGAGAGACTTTTCAGACGGGCATATAGTGATAGACAAGGGGGAATGGCTTTAAACTGAAAGAGAGCAGGTTTAGATTAGAATTAGGAAGAAATTCTTTACTGTGAGGGTGCTGAGCCACTGGCCCAGGTTGCCCAGAGGAGCTGTGCATGCCCCATCCCTGGAAATGTTCAGGGCCAGGCTGGAGCTCTGAGTTTTTTCCGGATTTATTTTAACCTGGTCCAAGGGAAGGTCCCTGCCTGTGACTGGGGTTGGAATGGGATATCTTTAAGGTCCCTTCCAACCCAAGCCATTCTATGATTCTATGAAAATACATCAATGTTTTTTAAAATATGTTTTCCATACTGACAGTAATGGAATATTTCTGTTGGTTCTTTACAAACAGAAGAACACATGAATCAACTGTGTAAACTTTTCTACACATACCAATTAGTTATTGTTCTGACTCTAGTGATAAATACCTGAAGAAATTAAAATAATTTTTTCCAAATCTGCTATGTTTACAGTTTCTGCAGTGGTAAACTTCCCACTCCAGGGTATTTAACCACGAAGAGCTGAACACGTTCCAGTGGTTCATTTGAAATATCGCAGTGGCAGCAAGATTTGATAAATCACTATCCCATTGAGCCTGGGCATTCTTAAGCTTGTAGTTGCTACTTATGAACAAGGAAGAAATAAAAGCATCAGGAAACTTGAGACCTTGTGACTTTCAGGTGTCTTTAGACTGGCTGTGATTTTTGAACATTTTTTAATGGTCTTTGCAGTGCTATGTAGCAGTTTTTGAAAGTGTGTCTTCTCCCTCATTAGAGTAGAAGGAATTTATATCAAGGTTAATGGTGAGGGTCTGACACTCGTATTATGGGGAGTGCAGTGATCAGGCTAAGAAGGTAGAAATTGCTTTTGCTTTTCCTCCTAAGGCAAATAGTAGATTATGATTCCTTTTTATTTTTAGAACACAAGGAAAAGTGTCACTGAGATTTTTCCAAGAGACATGAAGGGGAAAACTAATTTCCTGTTCCCTCCTGCTGTACTGTCTTTGGCCCATGGGGAGCAAGAAAGCTCTGGTCTGTCAGAGAGTGAAAGAGCAAGGGTTGGGGCACAGCAGTGCACTGAGTCCTGTGTTCATCTTAGTTGAGAATGATTTCTTAGCTACCACACACCAGGCATGTTCTTTGGTTTATTTGCTAAAACTTCATCTTGAACAGGTAAGTCACTAGGATGTTGATACCGACTCTGTCCATTAGAAATCACTGACCTATGTTTAGGTGCCATGGTGTTTTGTTGTGCGTATATGTACTTTGCTAGAAAAAGTTTGCTTTTATTTTGGAATATGTACATACTCTCTCTTCCACACTATAAAATATGGAATGACAGGTTGAATATGCATCAGGTAGAGATTTGTCAGGATTTCACAACAAAAAACTAGGGGGAAAAATTAGATTTTAGCTCTTCATGGGCTTTTATCAGTGAGGCATTTCTTTGCTTAAAAAGGAATCTTTTGTTTCTTTTATTTTGATGTGCTGGAAAATAGCTTACCTTTACCTTTCATGATGATTTTGAATGCCCTTTGCAGTATGCCTGTCTGCCAGCACGAAAAGTTATTGAAGCCAGCAAAGTTTGTCGAACCAACATGGACTGCCAGAAGGACTTTGTCCCAAGCTTTTGTGTGACTCCTTCTTTGGAGAACCAAACAAGGCTCATCAGGGTAAAGCATCCACCCCATATTGACATGCTCTATGTAGGACACCCCATGCATCTTCAGTACACAGGTTGGTATCATTTATTGGAAGTTTAGCAAAAGCAGTCTCTAATGTGGTTTCCTTTGCCTGCCTGCTTAAACCAGGTCTTAGAGTGCTTCTCAGTTAATTTGTTTAAAGCAGAATCCATTTCTTGTTACAGTCAATGGAGAGACATGGACTACTCAGACCTAAAATAAAATGTTCACACTGCAATGAGTTATGAAGGTAATAGAAACCATATGTGATATGAGATGGTTGTTTTTTTTAGAAAACTATGAAAGGGCAATTTCTGGAACAGATCCTGTTCAGGTTAGTCATAGGAACCAGGTGCATGCATTTCCTAGCACACAAATGTCTCAGAATGCCATTGTAAAATCTCTAGAGCACCTTGCTCCAACGCCTTGCCTGGAATATTAGCATGACTGCTTAAATCACGCCTAATATCCAAGTATCTGTGACAGATTCCCATGACAACTGAGCCACAAGTGTTTTCACAACATTTATTTTTTTCATCTGACTGCCCTAAATTAAGTAACATATAAAATTTTAGTTCCTTTCTTTGAAGTTCACTGTGACTCTCCTTTGGGCATCTTATATAAATAAAAAGTTATTCTGCTTCTGAAGTGAGTATGAAAGAATGAACAAATTCATCAACATCTGACTTGATAGCTTGAGTGGCATGGTGAAAATTAGCTGCAGATGGGCTTTAAGAAATTTGAAGTGTTAAATTACTATCTCTTCCTGTGAGGAAGGTATATGTTCCTCACAGACAGCTGAAACTCTTGAGGTGAGTTTAGAACTACTACCTTGGAATTATCTCCTTAGGAAAGCATTGTACTTTTCTGAATAAGCAATGGAATTAGGTACAAAAGAGTTTTAGAAACTTTAGAGTTATGAAATCTGGTGAGGTAAATCAAATAACATTCTTGGATACCATATTTTTAATTAATTTATCAGTCTTTATTTTTCCATACTGGTAATTTGATACTCTGTGAGGAGTTACTTATTTCAACTTTTTTTTATAATATACTCTAATTTAAGCCCAAAATATAATCTTCATTTGTTACTTCTGGCCTTATTTCCTACTTACTTAGGAAAACATTTTTCGCTTGTGTATTACCAACACATACTGCTGTATCTGATGATATTTATTTCAAATGCAGCAACATATTTTAAGAATAGTGTTTTATAATTATTCAGAATTCCTTTTCTTGGTCTTTAACAATACAAACTACTGGTACTGAAGATCAATTGATGTTGTTCCCTTTTCAATACATTGGAACAATGGAGTTTTCATTGGTGAAATAATTGAACCTGCCAGTCTTTCAGAATAAGAATTTAACCTGCCAGTCTTTCAGAAGTCAGAAAAGAATGTTGTTGCATTTAAAGGGGTAGTTCTTCTTTAAGAAGTTATTTGTAAAAAACTGTTTGCATACACACGTAGGAGTAGAATTTTAAAGTGATTTACCCTTGGAATTGTGCACTTAATGTATTAATTTGAAAGCTAGAAGTTTAATTTTATTAACAGCTTTGCTGCAAATGTAATCTGTGCTCTTATGTTCCCTTTGGAAAAACGACCAAAATGATAGGATGCTGGCTTGGGTAGCAGGCAGTCTGCTGTGCCATTGTAGAGTTTCATTCCAGTGAAACAACTTCTAAATATTTCAGGCTTAGCATTGCACTGTACAAGACTGGCTGGGGCCAACAGGTTTGGTGTGGGTTTTTGATTTATTTTTTTTCCCCAAATGTGATTGATCAAAATGTGGTAACTGTTTTTTACAGTTAAAAAAAAGAAAATAATTTCTTCCTGTACTGTGTGAGCTTTGAAATAGGAATATGTTTTAATGAAATGCCTATTCTATAGTGTGATCTTTCTGCCTGCAGGAAATGTTACTTTTTAGAGTGGTGCTATATTTAACACACAACATAATATAGGAGTTCTAGTACTAGTGTGTACTATGACTATACTTTCTCTAGAAATGTCACTGAAGCAATGTTTGAATAACATTCTAAAATTATGCATGCATTATTTTCTGCTTAGGCTTGTATTGTTGTCATGGTAGTCCTGGTTTATGGAAAAGCAGTAATTATTTCATATTTTCATTTGAAGGTAACTTCAGATGACATGTATTTTTTTAAAAAGTATATCTGTATTAGCTACTTAGAAGAAATAGTCTTAACAGTTTATTTCTATTAAATCTTTCTGTTGCCTCAAATTTAAATATCCTAGCAAAAATACTTTTGTTGTTATGGAGGCAATAGATATCACTTGTTTCCAGTATTTAAAAATAGCAAAATTTTCAAGAATTATAATCCTAAATTAACTTACAGGGATGGAGATTTGGCCAAAACTAAAACAGAAGCATGATTAGGAGTGCATGTTGTTTGGGGCAGACACATTAATGCTTTTAATTAGCATTCTTTCTGTAAAAAGTATCTAATGTTATCCAATATAAATTCATACTGCCAGTTCAAAACACATGGTATTAAGTCTTTTAAACTCTTCCTATTGCAGGCCACTTATGTTCTAAAGTCCCTTCCTCTGTTGGACAGTTGCTCTGTGAGGTTGAAATGGAGAGCCCTGTCAGTACTGCCATGCAAATTTTCAGTGTTTCTTCTTTATTATATATGAGGGATTTTATTCCCTCATGTAATTTCTAATAGTGCAACATTTTTGCTTCCTTCTCTGGCCCTTGTTGGTTGGGAAGAATCTGGTGACTAAGATTTATATTAGGAATTCACACTACTTTAGGAAACATCATATCCCTGAATGTTACTCTTACCCATCACAGACCAAAACTGTAAGATTTTCTTCACAAAAAGAAGGAACTTACCTAGAGATCATTTCCTCAAGCTTGACCAGCCACCTACTTCTGTTGTATCCAAGTCTTTTGAAATAAAAAAGGCACTTCCTGGCTTTGGGCGTGTTTATGAGCAACAACAATCCATGGTGAAGGTCTTTCTGGTACAGCCTGCTCTCTCAGTATTTCCATGCTTGTTTACCCTTATAACTGAGGATGGTCCTTCATTGCTTTTAACCCAGGCTTAAAGGATTACACAGATAGTTCTTCAGGAGACCACACAGAAGTATCTCATGCCGTGCTGTCTGTCTCCTCCGTGGCATACATGCCCTTTCCCCCATGAAGAAGTTTTGAAAAGCTCTTTGGTCAACCTAGTCTACAAGTCACTTCCAATTAAAATTGTATCTGTTGTGAATCCTTCTCGATATTTGCCAACACCATCTAGCATGAGTCAACAAAAGAAATGTTCTTTCCAGGTCAAAGGATTGTTTAATTAGAGTGGGAAAACAATGACTGTTTTCTCCCACCCGGGCTCATTGCTGTTCACCTCTTCCCAGCAGTGTCTTTGATTATGCCTGTAGAGCATAATTTCTGTAATTCTTTTGTTATTCCTCAGAGGACAGATTTGACTTCTGCCATTAGGTTTGATCCATTACAACCACAAAATTCATTGCCTAATATTACAGTTTCTAAAGGTCAGTCCAGCAACTTCCTGAAGAGTTTCTCTGTGTTTGGAGCTTGCTTCAGCAGCAAGGTTTGGAGTTTAGATCCATGCAGGTGACTGTCAGTGACAACAGTTTATTGTAACAGGAGGGAAGAGGGGCAATGATCCATTCTCAATGTAGACATAATTTCAGGTTCAGGATGGTAGTAGCCATTAGGTGTTTGTCAGGAGGCACTCAAGCTTTGAAACTCAAGTTTTGCAGTGTGTGTCTTTTGAAACCTTTGAATACACTGGCTGTCTCAGCAAAATGTCTCAGCCATTTTGCTATTTTGGCTCATGAACAGGAGTTTTGATCAGATGTTCTGATACCAGCCTTCAACTTGACAAGTGGTTTGCATTGGATATCACTTGACCTCTGCATACAGACAAACTGTGTAATGCAAGGCTGGAGAGCAGCCCCGCAGGAACACATCTGGGTGTCTTGGTGAGAGGCAAGCTGAACATGAGCCAGCAGTGCCCTGGCAGCCAGGAGGGCCACCCATGTCCTGGGGCCATCAGGGACAGCATTGCTGGGCAAGGGAGGAGGGGATTGTCCCTCTGCTCTGCACTGGGGCAGCCTCACCTCAGGTGCTGGGGGCAGTTTTGGGCACCACAATATAAGACAGATATAAAGACAT
The DNA here is from genome assembly GCF_028769735.1 of Zonotrichia leucophrys gambelii. Lineage (NCBI taxonomy): Eukaryota > Metazoa > Chordata > Aves > Passeriformes > Passerellidae > Zonotrichia > Zonotrichia leucophrys. Next base: position 15,179,026 of record NC_088169.1, on the reverse strand, counting down.
TAGAGTGCATCCAGAGGAGGGCTACAAAGAGGGAGAAGAGTTTAGAATGGAAACTATTTGAGGAGCAGCTGAGATCACTTCCTCAGCCTGGAGGAAACTTCATCATGGTCTACAAACTCATGAGGGGAAGTGGAGGGGCAGGCATTGATCTCTTCTCTTGGTGACCAGTGACAGAACCCCAAGAAATGGCCTGAAACTGTGTCATGGGAGGTTTAGGTCAGATTATCAGGAAAAGGTTCTTCACCCAGAAGGTGGTCAGGCAGTGGAACAGGCTCCCCAGGGAAGCAGTCTTGACAGAGACTGTCAAAACACCAAGCTTGACAGAGTTCAAGCAGCATTTGGACAATGCTCTCAGGCACATGGTGTGTCGCCTGGGGATGTCTTGTGCAGGGCCAGGAGTTAGACTTGATGATCTTTGTGAGTCCCTTCCAACTCTGGATATTCTGATACTATACAAATACTTGTGTGAAGACTGTCCCTTTTATTGAGACAAAAAGCCAATCCCTGAAGCTGTTGGTTGTGTTTCTGTCAGCTCAACCCGTACACTGGCAGGCTCACCTTCAGCTTTGTCCAGAGGGCTGGGCCAGCAGGTTTGGGGGTGGAGGGGGCTGTTTCTGTTGTGGCTGGGGCTGGGCAGTTCCCACACCTGCTTGAGGGCAGCCAAGGGGGGGCAGGGGAACAGGGACAGCTCAGGGATTAGATGTGTGAGTTTCTTAGGGCTACTGCTGGGCAGGTTCAGGTATACTGGTCTGGCTGTCTGAGTGTGTGATCAGGCGGGCGCGTTCCTGTTGGTCTCCAGAGAGTTGCCTGTGGAGAGAGGAGGTGGCTGAGCTGCGGGTGAGGCACAGGGACTCTCCTCCACAGCAGGGCCCAGAGCTGGCAGGGCTCACTGCTGTGAGTGGAGCTGCTGGCACACCTTGGCAGAGGCATCACCAAGCAGAGGGACTCCTTCCGGCAGGTTCACTGGTCAGCAGGAGGTGCCAATGCATCTCTTGCTTTCTAGAGCAATATTACCCCCACTCTTTTCATCCTGACTTTGTTTTGCCTCTGCCTGTCGCTCATGCGCGCTGCTCTTATCCAGGCAGGCTCAATTTGAGCAAACACTGGCTCCAGTCCAAGTAGGGCCCCCAAGAGAAGACCCAGAAAATAAGAGGCCAGTTAAAGCTGCTGACAGCTGCAAAAGCCTCAGCAGAGTTTTTCAACCAGCCACTAACTTGCTCCTGCACAGCAGCCTGACTAGAAACACTTTGTGGCTGTGAGCTGCCTTTGAGGGAAGCAGGAACTGTGAGGGGATTGATGACTCACCGTTTTTTCTCACACCAGCAGATTGCGAGAGAGCACATCAGTATCCCAGCTGTCACAGCAAGCACGACTACCACTATGCCTACTATGCAGCCTGTTCCACGACAGAAAACACTTTCCATGTGCTCCTGGGCATTAGGAGCTTCTTTGGTTGTTTCTCCAGCCGTTTCTGCAGAGCAGTTCAAAGTGTTAGCCTGTCTGCTGCCTATTTACCACATGTGAACTTGCAGCATGTTTGATATCACCAGAATGTTCTGTTTTTCCCCCAGTGCTGGTCCTGGAGGCATACTCTGGAGGCATACTCCCACCCTTTGGGGATGGTAGGCCCTCTGAACAGAGCTCAAATGATCAGGAGTGGGGGGCACTGCTGCTTGGCCAGTCACTTCTTGGGCAAAAACTCATCAGGAAGTTCCTCATGCAATTCTCCCTCTCTGGGCCAGCTCCCATGCCCCAAGGGGATGGAGTCAGGCCTTCACAAGAGATCCTCTCCCTGTCTGCCTTTTCCCCAGCATGTGCACCCCTTGCAGCCACTCTCAGGTTTCAGGATGTGTTTCCCCATAAGGGACCCCAGCAGGACTGCTCAGTACCTGCATGCTTTTGGTCTGCTTGAGGAGATTCACCAGCTTTCACATTCTTTTTTTTTCTCCAGACTTTGGTAGTACTGCCAAAAAGCAGATACAGGTAGAGCCTCAGCATGGCACAGGCACTGAGGATATACGAGGATGGGGAGGTTCCCTCTAGCTTCCTTGCCCTATATACGAGTCAGAACACTAATGTGGACCTCAGCTCATGAGAGTGATCCTGCCTGGGGCTACTTTGGTAGCTTTGGTCACCTAGGTACTCAGGACAAGCTCTGGGATGGAGCTGCAGGGGAAGCGGTAAATGTACTTTCTTCTAGCTAACTTACCTGTGGGATTATGCATATGCTTGGTGTCTGCAGATTTCTGTGAGCCATCAGCCTCAGCATCTTAAAGAAAATTGCTCTTTAGTAAGCTATTGACACATAAGTGATAATTATTCTTTCAAAGGAAGGGACATTGAGAACTTACATGGTCCAAGCTCGCCCAAGGGCTCCAAACCATCTTTCCTCCAAGCTGCCAGAGAATCTGCTAGAGAATCAGCTAGAAGCAAACACAGAGAAGTGTTTCCATTGTGCGTTGGGATCTTCTGCTCTTGTGTACAGAAGTCCTGGATGGGGGTTAGGTAACAGTGTGGGAGCCAGATGTCAGTGGATTGCCAGAACTGCAGGGGACATGGGGACCTCTGAGCTGGCAGTTCAACACCCTTCAAGCACAATGTGCAACACTCCTGGAGGAGAGATGAACCCTTGGGACTCTCTTAACAGGAGAGTGCTCACACAGAGGAAACCCTCACTAAAGCATTGGAGGGAAGACCCCCCCTAGCCCATGAAAGGCTGGACCAGTGCTGGCAGCTTACCTGCTTCCTGTGATTTCTGTGGAGCATAGTTGGCAGCCAGAGAATGCAGGACCATCAAGAGAACGAAGAGGGAGAGGAAAAGACGCTGGACGAGGGCCATGGTCCCCCTTCCACCACACTGCTGCTGCTGCAGTTGGGGTTGGGGGCTGAGCAGTTGGTTGTTATGGCCAGTGCAGTGCCATGGAGTTCTGTGACCTCATGGTCTTCTGCAGCCAGGGCAGGGCTGTGTGGGGATGGAACTTGGGGTGCTCCTGGGAAGCTGCCCTCCCAAGCAGGGGAGCACATCCCATAGGGCAGCTCCATCCAAGGGCTGGGACACGGCCTCCCCACTGCAGGATCAAGTACACCTTCTACAAGTCTGCAGACAATGCCAAGCTGAGTGGTGCAGTTGGCACACCTGAAGGATGGGAAGTCATCCAATGGGACCTGAATAAACTTGAACCCTCATGAGGTTCAATAAGATGAAGTTCAAGGCCCTGCACCTGCTCTGGGGCAATCCCCTGTATCAAGCTGCAGAAGGCTGTAGCATCTGCTTGGTTAACAATGTAATTTTTAAAATAAGACTAAAAGAGTATTTTAATAAAATATTGCGTTTAGTTGAGTAATTCTGTATGTAGAATAGGTAAGAGAAAAAAAAATTTTATCTTTGGGCCGTTTTTGTGGTTCAGCTATTTTTTCACTGTAATGCCTTTATACTAAAAACTGCTCAAAAACCACATAGAATGTTTTGAATAACTTCCCAGTTGTATCTCTGATAATCAGTGGGTTATCATGCAGGCTTTCTTCTAGAAAGAGATTAGATACAATGAAGAAATTCTTCACTAAACGTGGTGAGGCACTGAAACATGTTGCCCATAGAAATGGTGGCTGCCCCATCCCTGGTAGTGTCAAGGCAAGGCTGGATGGGGTTTTGAGCAGCCTGGTCTAGTAGATGTTCCTGCCGGTGCCAGGGAGGTTGGAACAGAATGATGTTTAAGGTCCCTTCCTACCCAAATCATTCCATGATTTTGTGATTGACTTGACTTTCTGACTTTCTGAGCTGGGTAGTGTCCAGGATTTCTGTCTGTTGTGGTCTTCACTCTGTCATCCAACACACTGATTTTCTCTCAGTTCCCCTAAGTCAAAGGTCAGTCTTAAGCTTTAAGCAAAAGCATGACATTCAAGCACACTGGCAGTTTGGATACTGAATAGCTCTCTGTTTGCTGCCACACCAAGCCCATTCTTTTTTTGGTTTTCCTTGCTGTCCGTATCTTTCCAACCCATGGTGTGTTTGTAGGCTGGACTTCTCAGAAGAGCATCTATTAACAGAAGAAAATGTCTTTATGTGGCTGAACGGACAATATTCTCTGCCTTATGTGACTTCAGAACTGCTTTCCCCTGCCTTTGTTACTGTGTCCTTGAATTCTTTAGTGAACCTGAAGAAATCTGATCTCACTCTTAAGGAAGACATACTTAGCAGTACTTTTGGTATGTTATGTTCCCAGTGTTCTCTTAGCCTATGGTTAAAATTTCTCCAAGGATGGGTTAAACTGTCCTTGGAAGTTCCTTTCCCAAGGGGTGTTTGTATTGAGTGGATTTGAACTCTTGCCTTCAAATATCTCTCTGTGAGGTATATATTTCTTATGGTTATAACTATTCTCCACATAGGTAGGGAAAATTCAGGCCATTGTGGCTGGCAACTCACATCTGAAGTCATTCTTTAAAGACAGAGAGTATTGGTGATACTCTGCAAGTTTATTCTCAAGGTGGTTTTCTAATTCTGAATTAATTTACCCTAACCTCTTCCTTCTGGTGATCAGAGCCTGCTGTGCCTTCCTTTTAGTAGGAAAGGCATTCTTCTTGCAGCTATCACAGAATGGTTCTGAAATGGTCCCTTGTGCTGGCAGGCCCTGAATGGGTGGAACATCCCTGTACTAACATAGTGCCTTCTGGCAGGTCTCAAACTACTGCAATTGCCCTGAAGAATGTCTCAGAAACATTTGACATGCAGTCTACTGAAGGTTCATGTACACCTTCAAAGAACAGTGTGCACAGTAATAAAGTATTCAAGATCATGTGATCCTTGACACTGCAATTTTCCAGTCACTATTTTTATGGATGCCAAGGCCCACCTCCCAGGTTTTCAAGTTGCACCAAGCTATATCTTGAAGTCACTTATCATCTGAACAGAAGAGAAGCTACTTATGTACTGACTGTGATGCCCTGTGAAGGCTGATCTAGAACAGAGGCTAGACAGAGTTAAAGAATAAAGTAAGGATTTATTAAAAGGCCTCAATGGATACACCTTGGGCAGTACAAGAGCCCAGCCAGGACTACACCCAAGATGAACCTAAAATGGTAACATAATGGATGGCAGGTCACAAGGTCTCTCACTTTTATGAGTTCTGGTCCATTGGCATATTGGAGTTAATTGTCCAATTATAGCTTTAGATTATGAAGTACCATCCTGCTTGTTTTTCTCTCTTCATTCCACCATTGTTTATGCTCTTGGGCCTGAAATTTGGGTCTGTTGTCCTTGGTCCCCAGCTAGAGAAGGAATTGTTTTGTCTACCTACTCTGTGAAGAGAGCTTACTATCCCCTAATATGAACCCTAGACTCAGACCCATACACTAAAGCAGTACAGAATTTGAAAAATATAAAAGCTAAAACCTGAGGCATCAGCTAACTGGTGGTGTGTGATGCAGCTGTGAATCCCCTTGTAGCCTTTGCTTTCTCAGAGGGACTCCAGAATTCTGCTCCCCATCTCCCTCTCTCCTTTACACCATGAGCTCAGCCTCATGGGCTGGGGGGGATCTTCTGCAGGTACTGCCAGAGAAAGTTTTTTCTGGCCAAAAAATACACTCACTGTGTGCACCTACTGTATGCATGTGGACTGCATATGTTGAAAACATCTAGTAACTATAATCTCTTTTCTTTGAAAAATACTAGAGTCATACAGTTGGGTCTTTATGACTAAAGATGCCTCTGAAAATATGTATTTTAGATCTAGTTTTACTGAAATGCTGATTGTGCTTTCTGTAGTGACTTTACTGTGACAGTGGCCACATTTAAGAAAAATATAATAGCTGCACTCTTGTAAAAACAAAAAAACCTAATCAAACCCTTATTGAGATTGATTATTTGTCCTGGAAGAGGGTCATTTCACATGTGATTTTTCTGCAAAATTATAATCTAAAATTCATAGGTTTATAACCCTGGAATGACTTTTCCTGCTTTGTGTATTTTCATTTCAGTAAGTCTCAGCAGTTTTGTACCACGACAAAACTTCCTAAGTATCGATCTGCCTGTGGTGATAGAGACATTTTGCAAGTATCCTTTGAAGTATGTTTGTTCTTTTAAGGTAAGAAGGGAGCTCTTCAGAATTCAGTGACCTAAAAACTTCAGTTAGATGTCTTTTTAGACAGGATGCCCTAAAATATTTCTGTAGAGATTTGACATCTTTATCCCATCTCTGCATTGATTATTGTCCATGTGCCAAGCTAAAAATGAAATCTCTCACTTTCTTGTGCTTAAGAGCATATTTTTGGTCAGTTTTTTTTTTTTTTAACTCTTGAGGGTGAGCCTTAACAGATGTGACAAGAAAGCCAAAGTAAGCCTGAATTTAAGTCAGGAAAAAAGCTATGTGCTTGCTAGCTTTGCAATATCAGAGTTTTATTATTTTTGTGTCATTATACTGAACTAAATAAGAGGATATGGCAGTTTTGTTTTTGTTTTTTTCTTCAAAAGAAAATAGAATAGCTGTTCAAAAAACAGGATAATTCAATTAACTCTTGCTTATTAATGAAGAAGATTATATATATACACATACTTATAGATCAGTAAACTTGAATGTGGGTAATCTAGGAATCCTTAGCCTTAGGAACTGAAATGTTTATGTATGGCCATAGAATAACTAAACTGTGCAGTTCAGTTTGATGAAAGTCCATAGAAGCAGAGGAAAGGTACCACATAAGCTGCTGTTTTCTGAGAGCCCATCAAGGTTCACCCTGCCCCAGCTGCTTTCTGGCTGTGTGCTCTTGCCAGGCCGTTCAGGATGGAGGTGGGTACTGCAGTTAGCAAGCCTTGAACCAGCACTGAAATTTACCTGCCTGTGCCTCATTCCCACGTGCACACACATGTACAGAAATCCACTCAGCTTTTCTGCCTAACAGGTAGGTAGGAGAGATAGGTCAGATTTCTGATGATATTCTAGTCATTTACTAGGGAGTGTTTTGGAAAATATTCCTAATCATGATTTCATACTTGGGTCTAGAATACGTTCTTAGTTCAGGCATGGCATCAGAGCTATAAACTTCCTCCAAAACCACACAAAGCAAGCAAAGAAGATGGTGGTTTTGCTGTCTCCTGCTTTCACTCAAGTTGTGAGGAGTGCAGGTTTAAGTATCCCAACTTAGCTCTTAAAAAACAAAAATCTGTAAAGGCAATTCCCTGAGTGGGTATGTTATGGCATAAAACTAATATTACTCATATAATTTCTGTGAAACAGAATGGCAGCTAGAAAAATAATCTTTGTATGTCTCTCTCTGCATACTAGAAATACAAGACATGTCTCTCTATTTTTTATTAATTTTTTTTAGCATTTTCTCAGATACTTTCAATGAACCTTAACTAATTCAACCAGGTACCTCATCTCACTGTCAGGAGCACTAGCAGTTATCAACGCTGTGCCCTGCTTCGCTTTGGATGGTCAGTGGATATTAAATTCCTTCCTGGAAGCCACACTGAGCTCCCTAATTGTAGAAAAACAAAACAGAGAGCTTGTTGGCTTTTTGATTTTGCTTGCTGGGAGTGCACTTTTGGCTGCCAATGTTGCACTGGGACTTTGGATGGTGACGGCGCGATAGAACATCGGATTTTCTTCCATCAGTTCTCAAAGTACACAGAAATAATGAATACATTACATTTCAAAATGTGTCCAGTACTGAGATTGAAATAATTCCCTTAATATGACACTGAAAGAACAATCAACTGGTGGTTGCTGTTTTAATTTAAAACTTTATAACACCATGCCTGTGGTCATGGGAAATGTAGTAGGAAAAAGTAGGGGCCTTTTTATTTACTCTTTAAGCTCTGTATTTATTCTGGAGAAATTTCATTTTAAGATTTCATAGGAAAAATTCAGACTTCATTAATTCAGATCTCAAAATAAGGGAATTATTTTGCCTCAAACATTTGTAAAGTGGGAGAAAAAAAAACTGTTTTGTTTTATAATTTAAATAATTGTCTGTATAGGCTTTGATAATTTCTTAATCAGCATAGTCTTCAGTGACTTGTTTTGTTTTTTTTTAGTCTGGTATTCTACCAAACTGGATTTTAAGAAGCCCTAAAGTATGTTCTCAAAATGGGGAAAAGCTAGGTAAATGCTTACCATGTGTTAATGGGGAGAGAGCAGCCATTTGGGTTAATGGCTTTCCTTTCCACCTGGCCAAAATGACTGGAGGAATGTTGTCCTCAGGATGTAGATGAGGGGTGCCAATGTCTGCTAAAAATGAAGCATGTGGGGGGATAACAAAGCCCACATGTTTGTGTTCTTACCCTTTCAGTTGTATGTTATCAGACACAGCTGAAGTTTTTTTAAAGGCAATATTTGTCAGCAATAGCTACAAGATAACTGAAATTTAGTTTCTGAGTGCTGAAGTATGCTGTGCACAGTTTTCCTAAGTGATATGTAATGTTTGTGGTGTTTTACTCAGAAAATAATACTGTATTCTACCTGTTCACAGTTGAAAGTGAAACCTATTGTTTTTATGGTGTCTATCTTCTAATGCTATGCATGCAATATGTACAGTAACTCACTGATGGTTTTCTGTATTTCAAAGGGTAATTTTCCTTTGCTAGGATTCATTCTGTTCAAAGATAGCTAACAAAGATATTTAGCTTGTCTTAGACATGAATTATTTAGAGGAAGAATATGATTGATACTTGTACTATTTAAACATTTGGCTTTGCTTTCTGAGATGAATACAGACCATATCCTTGTTCTTAAATCAACAGTGGAAGGATAGTCAGTGTTTTACTGACTGAAGTATGTCTGATGTGCTTTGAAGTTCTTTAGGTTTGCAATATTTTGTACCCAATAGGATTATATATTTCATCTTTTCCTCCTGTGATATATTGCCTAGTTTATCTAAACCAGGTTCAGTCAGAGTCTTGCCTCTATAGGCTGATATCTAAACAAAAATGCTCTGGTTTGGGAGCCTAAATATTTGGAATAAAAAATTTTAGAAAAATACCCTGCAACTTCTGCCTCATACAGTGTTCCCCATAGGAACTGCTGCAGCTCAGAGTTCCTTTACAGAATGGCCTTTCCACCAGGAACTGAAGTGGAACCAAAGCTCACAGATCCTGGCTTGCAGGGAGCACTGAAACATCCAGGACCAGGTAAAATAGATTCTTCTGACACTTGAGGTGAAAGCCTGGGTATTTTCAAAGGGGGCTGAGCCCAATTCCTGGTGTTGCTGCACAAATTTATAACCCTATGATGTTTGCATTTGCCCACTGATGTGTACTTTTGCACAGTAACTTTCACACTTCAGATGCACTCCTTTCCTACAATGATGCAAGCAGTAATGATTAAATAAACCATGTTTATTTCTTTGTTGTTGGCTAGTTCACATCCCCTTCCAGCACTGCCACAGGCTGGGTGGGCCCTTGAAGTTCACCTCTGTGGGGTGGCTGGCCTGTGCCTCTCCTTTTCAGTCATTTCAACCCAGGCAAACTGGGACAGGTCCTGGTAGGAGAGAGTGAATCCTTCAGTCCAGTGTGAGCTGGCCCCTTTGGGGGCCATTAAAAGTAAAACAAAGTGCAAGAAAGGAAAAGCAAACTACACCCTGTAAGTCTAACTTGTCATCACTCCTGGAAACACAGAGAGGATTCAGGGTAGCAGATGGGCCACTCTGCCATCCTTCAGTGGGCAGGAGGACAGGAGCAGCCTGGTCCTTGCACAAGACCTGGCTCTGAGACTGTTCCAGACTGCCCTCTCACCTCAGTGGCTGTTTACTGACCTGAGCTCTTCCTTTCAGTGGCTCTATAACACTTCCCTCTGTATCATCCAATCTACAGTGCAAAAAAATAATTTGGACTTAGAAGTTTTAATGTAGTTTAGTAAGACAGGATATTGACTTTCAAAACATGTCAAGTTTGATATTTATTTATTCATGTTGACTACAATGGCTTGGAACAATCCTTTAGCATAGTGCCTCTCATGGAAATGTAGGCAACAGATTTGGGAAAACCCAAAGCTTCTGAATTGGCATGCACAAATTTTATCTGCTATAATGAGGCTGGCTGGCTGTTCCTGGTTATTTAGTGTGCTACCAAAACATGAAGTTTTATCAAATGAAGCAAAAGCCAGTGTACTTTACACAGTCAGTGAATGCCACAGTTCTGCTGAGTAGAACTTCAGTCTGTGTCTGACCTCATAAGGAAGAAGAGGATGGAGAAGCCATTGGTCATGGCTTTAGCAAAACAGACCCACTAGTGCCCTGTAAAGACCCTAGATACCATGTATGGAAGAGAGAGGACTAGAAGTGCTTAAAAATAATTCATGAGTCCATTTCTCCACATGCTAAAATTTGACTGAGTAAGGGTTGATTTAGGTAGGTACAGGATCTTTAGATCAAGACTTTAGGCAAACTGAGTATGAATGGTGACCCAGCACATCTTAGACTAGTGTAGACAAAGGTAATAGTCAGGTTGGACTACTCTCTTAAGAAGAAGTTGTTCAGTGGGTCCATTTTATTCTCTATAATCCTGACATATGGATTACATTCTGATAAGCATGTGCCATATGTACACTCACTGGGATGATTTTTCCTTGGGTTTTGGTCATTTATTTAGCAAGAGAAAACACAAAAGTACAGAGTGATTTTTGTGTGTTGGATTTTTACATCAGTATTTCTGATGTGTGTTTTGTTTTTGTAAAATTAGAGTCTTTAAATTAAATCCTTCTACATCTTATTCTAATTAGCCCCTCAGAATCTTTACTACAGAATCCATCAATATAATTTTAGGGCATATTGACTGGACTATAAAACACAGCACTCGTAAAGATTGGATGGCTGCTATTATTTATGTATATACTATGCATTTTAAATCTGTATCAGATGGAAAAAGTAATGTCTAATATTCAGAAATGTTATACTTAGCTTTTGTTTGAAAATTTCCAGAAGAATTCCATAATTATAATCATTGTTCTACTTTTTTAAATGAAGTTGTTTTTTATATCAGCAGATATTTACATAGCATTTTCTGATCGTGCATGATATAACATGAAAATGGCAAACACCTTAGCATGGAGGATGTTATATGCTTTTTGCTAACTTGGGAATTTAAAAGCAGCTTGCTTCTGTACAAATTAAATGAAAGAGGCTTCAGTAGAAAAAGTATAGGCAAACTTGCAGATTAGTCATCCCAAATTATGAGCCACAGTGGAAAATGTGATAACTCATCCTTTTTATTTAGAATGAAACAACCATGTTATTAGTTTCTGTGACAACCATGTTAATAGTTAATGTGATAATTTTACATTTGTGGATACGTGTGTACACATACATTTGTGTAACAGATACATACATAGCCATGGGGTGGATTAGTGCTTTTTTAGGGATAGCTTACAGCAATCCTCCATATCCTGCAATGGAGGCTTTTGTTTTTCTTTTTCCACCTCTCTGTGAATTCTCTCTATGGTTTTCTCTGGATTTAAAAAGAGAAACTTACGTTTTCTTCCCAAAAGCAATTCTTAACTTCTTTCTTAACAGAAGACAAGTGATGGGTTCGTGATGTAACCACAGCTGCATGAGTTTTGTTCAGCTGATGTTTAAAGCATGTTTTTTATTTCTGTGAAGCCTCAGCTACAAGCATGGTAAACACAGCTTTTTCAGGGCAACTAAAAAAGGTCAGCCTTCACTCTTTACTGCTGCTGTTTGTGCTGTTCTGGAGAACTGGGATGAACACGGCTCTGTAGAGCATAGTGAAGAAATAAAGTTTTCAGGACAGAACTCTCCATGGCAGTCAGGGTGTTTCAGCTTTCTTGTAATAAGGATATGTTTTGTTCAGTTTAGCACATGAGCAATCCCAGCATTCCCATAGCTTCCCATACATTTTACGTGATGCCAAAGGGTGACCTGTAGGAATATTTTTAAAATAAATTATGTATGTCTTACAAATTCAGAGCTTTCATACAGATATGGATATCACTAATGACAGATGAAGAAGGCTTATAAAGGTTTATATAGCCTTGTCTGTATTTAACTGTTTTTAAAATACGTGAGTTAAACTCTAGAAATAAGTAGTTATTTGTAAAATATGCTTTCTGTACCCCTGCATTCAGACCAATTTCCACAACCAGTCTTGCCTCAGCTTTGTTCTTGTAATTTTGTGAGTAAGGTATCTTGAACCTTAACACAGGTAAGACCCAATATTGGCAAATATTTTATACCCTCTTGATCCTGAACTTCATGTGATGTGCTGTATTGATTAGTTATTTATGTGACTGAGTTACCTGGGATACACACCCTGCACAATGCAGCATTTGGGAACATTGCACTGAGGACAGCCACAGAACAGCAGCTCTGTGACTCCTGGGCCTTGGGCTCATCCACTCCAGCATGTGAAGAGCAGATGGCAGTGTTTAAGGGCAGTGAAGGACTTGAGTTCATGGCAGCTTTATGAAACTTTCACACTGCTGACCTGGTGTGAAAGGACAGGAACAAAGAGCAGGATATGACACTGCAATTCCTTTCATTCCATTTACATTGTCATGAAACCTGAAAAGAACTTGTAATTAACATTTCAGAGCAGGAAGATATGTTTTCCAGTCTTTCAGTGAATCATTCAGTGACTGGTGGTCAAACTTTTTTCTTAACACTTTGTCATTCCTTCAATAAATATGTGCTGATAAGTAGCATGAGTAGTTGAAGCATATTTTGTAAAATGGACTTGGGTATTTCTCACCTCTGGATGTTCATCCTGGGATGGTTTTTGTAGCATCATAGTATAATTGGTCTTCATTGATACTGGTTGAAAGTTTGGAGGCTATTTCCAAGCCTATTTGAAAAATCTATTTCCAAGTTGTTTGTTAATATTTTAAATTCATCTTTTCCTTACATTACTTTGTTTTTAGATTGCATATACTCAGTTGATCTTATCTGAAGCCTGTCAATGGAATATGTATTGTTTAGAAATTCACTGTGGGATTTTTTTTCCTTCTACATGGCCTTATTTTTCACACCGACTCACAGCTGTGGAATGTTAGATTTCTAGACCCTTTGTTCCCACTATGCATTGTTCATGATCATGGGTTTTTTAAAAAACAGGAAAAAAAGAAAGCTTCATTTTGAAAATGTCAGCTAACAAATATATGGAACACTGAATAATGTATTGTGGTTTTGTTTTGCTTTTTTCTCTATTTAATTAACCAAACAATAAGTATTGTTTTCTATGTATGATAAATGTATCCTGCAAATAAATTCATTGTCTAATTGTTGATGTGCTTAAGTCTGTTTTTAAAAATAAGGTAGAGAGACATAATTCCTTACTAGTGGCAATTGCCATATTCTGTCATATATTCTGTTCTCTTCATATGTGATGCATATATTCTCTCTGGGTACCAACAAGATACACCATCCTTTTCAGTATCTGACCACCTAAAAATAATATCTGTAACTTTACTGTCCCTTATTTATCAGCTTATCACAGTAAGTAGTAGTTGAAATATTGCATGCTGGATGTCATGGTCAAGGTAAGCAAAACCACTGCTCTGGCCAGTCCTGTGTGAAGAACTTAGAACGTCAGCTCTTCCAAGGTGAACTCACATATGACAGCCTCTGATTTGTTTATCCAGGCCAGCCCCGAGCTGGGCACATCCCCTGGTTCTGGACAGGTTTCCTTGGATGTCCAGGTGGTGTCTGGGCTGTGCTGGCACCCAGCTCTGTGTGGGAGGGAAGTGTTGTTGCTGTTCCTTGAGCAAGCTCATCTGGAGCCAGCCAGGTTATTTGTTCTGAGAACTGAGCCAGCCTTTGTTGCCTATTGGACACGCTGTTACTTTATACAAGCAGAGCTGTTTCAGCAATTGTGGCTTTGTTCCCAGATAAAAGATTGCCATGACAAATGGACAGAAAGCACAGATTGGACACATTGGTAGGATTTCCCAGATAGGTCGCTATGCAGTTTTTACAATTTTCTGAATTGCATTTCTCTGGCATGAGGAGATGAGATCCCTTTCCTCCTACCCATGTTAAAGCTAGATACAATAGCATTTTTTTTCTGAAGCATGTAAGCTTTTAAGAGAGTTCTGAGGTTTTTCAGTTGGTTTTTCAGTTGGTTTTGAAAAGCTTTTCCTTTATTGTGATGAGGTATGTTCCTCTTGTAATCTGGAAAAACAATCAATTATATCCTAATGTCATCCTGAGGAATGTTGCCTTATTCACTAATGTAATTTCAGGGTAAAATTAAAAAAAGAAACCCTGTATCTACAGGTCTTATTGCTGGTAACTTTATAAAGAAAGCTAAATATAATTCTTCCTGTGATCATACCAGTTTGAACCACCAAGCAGAAGCATTCCTAAGTATCTGCAGTAGATCTATATGCACTGAACTCAAATATTTTTAAAGTATTTTTATGATCTTCTAATGTGACCTGCACAGCAAAATAAAATTTAAGGTTTGATTCTAATCTTATGGTGGTAAACAGATAATTCACAACATTTATGAGGACTTAGCTGATAAATGTCTTGTAGCTAGACCAAAATTTCCCCCTTTTTTTTACCTCAGAGAGATGTGGGTCTGGTGTTTGCTTTCATACTTTTAAGGCTCTGCTGTTGTTGAAATATAGTTAGATATTAATACCAATTATGTATCATATTATTTACATCTATGATTAGTTCTACCTCTTTTTAGTTCTTTGCAAGTATATTAGTGGCTGCATACTATATCACTGCCACTTCTGCCTGTCTTGAAAACACATGGTATTGCATCCTTTTTTATTTCCCCCTCAAAGGAATCTTCCAAACTGAAAATAAATACTTTTTTCCCTTTTTTTCTTTTTAACTTGCTATTGCATTACAAAGTTCCTGTTCTTTTACCTTTTATGGGTCTTTGAGGACATCTATTAAAATATTACCAGATTTTTTTTTAATTTCCCCAAACCAACTGAATTTGATTCAGTTGCCCACGCAGGCATCTGTTGTGGTCTGAGATATCCTAAGGTGTTCTTAGGTTAAAAATCTGACTTGAAAGAACATTTTGAAACTCATCCCCCACTTGTCTCCTTTTGTCTCCTGGTGTATGAGTCCCAGGGTTTCTGAGACCTACACATGGGGTTTCCAGATGTGGGTGAGACCCTACAGGAGATCAAAGACATTCTGGACCAGCTGCTGGATACTTGGAAAGGTACCTGAGGGCATTTTGTATCACACCAGATGCTTGCACGTGGGCAACAAATCAAGCCAAACTGATTCCTTTCCTTCCTTGCATTTTTTCTTTTTGGCTCATGAATTACAGTAGACTGAGGCTTTTTGAACAAGTATATCTGACATAAAATTCATCTAAGCTTTTCTGTTTATGCAGAGCAGTGTGATCCAGACTGTTACAAATGTCAGGCTGGCAGAATACATTTATCCTCCTCCTGCACTGACCTGAGGCCTGGAAGCAGCAGAAATTAGTGTTGCTGCCTCACCTACAGCAAGAAAAAGGAAGGCTGATGTTATGAGGAAAATCCCATCAGTCTCAGGCTGTGGAGGCACCAGGTAGACAGAAGGCATTGAGGGGGCTGTGATCATCTCGGCCAAGTGCCACAATTGTGCATTTGACTGGATTTAACTTGTAGGACAAAAGAAGTGAGACTTACAATTAAGAATGTGATAAAGTCAGGGAAGGCAGTGATAGAAAGAGGTTTTTTTTCATTTACAGAATCATTAATAACTCCACAGTAAGCATTTTTACTGCTTTTTTTTTCCATTGAAGCTTTCATAGAGCTGACCTGCAACTAGAACTAACTTCAGTCATTGGTAGAAACACATTGGTAGCAGGATCAGAGGGGCAATAAAAGCCTGTCCTAGACAGCAGTTCAGGGTGTTCAGACTTCAGAGATTTGTCCCTCTCCCTGACTGAGGATCAGGACCAATCTGACTTTCAGTTAGTCTGGATGCAAAGTCAGAACTTTTCTCCTCCTGTTTCCAGAGTCCCCCTTCAGCATGAGTTAACCTTACAAATGCAATTATTAAGAAAATAATTTTTTTAAATGTTTTGCCCCTTGGCTCTGTTTTCATTCCTGTAGCTATTTGAATAACTAGCAGATACTTGGCCAAACCACCTGTATCTCTACCACTACTGCAGAATCAACAAAGATTATGAATGTGCATTATAAACCACAAGTTCCTGGGTACTTGCCACTGGTTATACCAACATTTTTTTTTCCTTCACTTTGACTGTTTACTGCTCTTTATTAGATGCTTGAATTTATTCCCTGGAAATGTTGTGGCACTTGCAGTGCTAAACGTGCTGCAGTGCTGAAGGAAGGAAAAAATGGGGAACCCAAACTTGCATAGTGTGCTTTTTACAATAAAATTCACTGTTTTGTTTAGTGAACCAACACAGATAAGATTATTTTATCATAGATAAAAGCTCTGGTTATTTTTCCAGCATTTATATTCAAGGGTACTCCTAAGGAGAGCGCTTCAGTAGTTAACCTAACTGGCCTCTGTGTACCACTGACCTCTGCAATTAAATGGAGCTGAACCAGAAATTAGATCAGAAGTTAAAATATTACTGTCATTGTTGTGAAAACTTCAGCATATTATCAAATGGTAACTTTTATCAAAATGCAGAAATCTATTGTTCAGTTGAGATTTTAAGTAACTGGAACTGCACATTTTTTTAACCTCTTTTTCTTTTTTCATTTTGATTGAAAATACCAAAAGCCATTCTGAAGAGAATATTTCAGCTTTCACTTACAGGGTTACTTTAGAGGGGTTCTCTTTTAACATGTACAAATGATGGTGTAAAAATTTAAGTGCAGCATTTAACAAAGTGATGCTAAATGTGACACTAAATGTACAAATCACTCTGTTCTTATATATGTGGTCATGAAACAAAACCTGTCATGTTCTGATGCAAAATAGCAAAAACAATCCAGAAAATTAATAGTCATGCAAGTTTAAAAAATAATTATTTTTATTATTAATTACATGTAAGTAAATAAATTGAGGGGGAAAGCCCCTTAAATGAAGGCACTCTTCTAGATCAAAAAGGAGTTAAAAGGCAAGATGAACCTCTTGTCTTCTGCCATGGGTTTGTGCATACACAGAGTTGTGAATTTGATAAGCACTTGGTTAACTTCTGCTGGCCTGCACTAGCATCAGTTGAGATAAAAGTAACGATTGTTGGTGTCCTAGGAAGGCTGTGAACCATCCAGGCTGTGCTGCAGTGAAGTGGCCCTGTCAGATCCATAAAACACAACTTGCACTGAAGAAAAGTGGTTGAACAGCTCTGTCTGGGCCCGGGATGTGAGGCCACAGTGCAGGACAGGAATCCATCCCGCTGTGCTCCCCTGTGTGACCCGCAGCCCCAGCCCCAGAAAGGCACCTGAGCCCTTAGCAGGGACTTGGGCCAGTGCATCTCACTAAGCTCTACCATTAAGACCTTTCTTGCCCTGAGGTCAACAACCCTCCAGAACTAGCTCAGATTTTTACCCAAAATAGCCCCAAGCTCTTGTGCACATGGCCAGCCCTGGCAGGAGAAGAGCTCACATCCAACATCCAGGCTGGGGTCTGGCAATGACATGTGCTGCTCCTCTTGCTTGAGGCTCAGCAGAGCACTCAGGCTCAGTGTGAAATTCTATAATCCAGCATCCCACAAAAAGCAGCGGGGGTTAGTTCTGTCTTTGTAAATGCTGTGTGCAGGGGTGGGAGCAGGATACAGCCGATGGGACACAGCCTGGTACAATCCAGTGTCTGTTTAGTGAACCACTGAACAGTCTATGTAATACTGTAGGTGACTTCAGTATCCTGAGTGGCCAGGACCTACGTAAAATCTCTGGGACAGAACCACAAAGTTTCTAGGAGTGTTTTAAATTGTGTCTTGGTTGATGTTTGTTTTAACGTTTGCTGTATCTGCAGATGCATACAAACCATGTAAGAGTGAGGTGTTTTCTTGTTGGAGAGGAGGGTTAAAGAGATGCTGCCAATTTTAAGCTTTGGAGGAAAAGGATTTTATTTTAAAGAATAAAATTGCTTTGATATTTGAAAAGCTGTTCTGCTTTTCTACAGAATTTGCTGAAATACCTTTTCAATGATTAAAAAAATATTTTAACTCTCTTCCAAGTCTAGGGAGTGTGCAGCTAGGGCCATGGAAGCTTATGAACAAAGGAGCTTTGAAATGGGCTGTCTTCTCTTCAACTGCTCCAAATGTTTGACCTTGTATCAGCACCAAAAACTTGCTGTTGTGCTGTAAGGCAAGTCAGCTGTTAACTTATTAGTCAGTTGGGCATCTGAAACCAGAAATTTTTGCTTGAGCATCCCAGTCTTTGGAATGCTGTCCTATGAAATATAACACTGCAGCCAGATTATTCAACCTGATACAAGGAAATTGTAGGTCCAAATTAAATTGAGTTCTTGAAGTAAACCCTGAATATGATGTGCATGTGAAAACAGACCTATATTGTGCACGAGCAGTAAGACTCTTATCAATATGGAAATGTGAAGGAATCCTTCCTTCCATCCCTGTTCACCACAGACATGGTCTGGCTACACTGACCTTAGTGGGAAACATCCTGGCCCTCTATGGAGGGGAGTATGGAGTGTTAAAGTGATAGCAGAATAAGGAGGCCTAAAGAACAGGGTCAGAACTGGACTACTTAAGGAGAAAAACAGTTGCTTCAATGTACAGAATGAAGCAAGGAGCTTCTCTTGTAGTTAATGCTTTTTGCAAAGCTCTTCACTTCTGTAGTGTAAGACACAGCCTTATTCTTCAAGCACATCTTGTAAAAGTTATTTTGTATTGAAGCATAAGGATGTAGCAATCAAATGGAATTTGGAAGGTTTTTTTGCTTTGGGCTGTAATAAGCTTTCAAAGCTGCTTGTTTGATTAAACACTGCTGCTGTGAGGGGAGGAATTCAGGGACTGAACCCCACCTAGCTTGAGTCACTTGCTTTAGGCATTTGGAAAGTCACCCTGGCCTCTCTCTAGAGTTTACAAAGACAGACATACCACCACAGATAAGCCATGTGAGGAGCACCAGGCTCTGGGGCTGCTTCTCACCCAACACACTGCAGACCCAGCCTGGGTGAGCAGCCAGGGCACAGCCTGCTCCAGCCATGTTGCACAAGGACTACATTAATGGATAGGATTGCTCAGAGCACCTGCACAGGCAGTACGGAGTCAAACAGAATAATGAGTGTTGCTTCCTACGCTGACTGATTTCCTCTTTCTTTCTTGGGCAGATTTATGAATAAGAAGTTTTGTGTGAATAAACACTCATTTGTGGCTGATTACCGTGCTCAAAAGGTCTTTATTCATGCACACCACTTTCCTCCAGAGAATGTTTTAGAACATGTTCTAAATCTTGTAAGTACTGGTCTTAATCATTCACAATTTTAAAATATTTTAGTCTAATAACACAATATCTCTTCTTATATATGTGTGTGTCTTTAAGATCACTGAAACATGATGATGAATAATTTCTAAATGCTAGGTATCTGGAGCTAACAATCTCTTATTTTTTTTTAATGTAACAATTACAATAAAAAGAGTTTTAAAAGTAAACAATAATGCTTAAAAGTACTAATGATGAAGATAATTATTTAGAAATCAACCTGTCTAGAACAGACTTAGAAATAAGCCAAATGTATGCCTGAAGACAGGCATTCTCAATTACATGTGTGGCCTCACATCATCCCTGTCCACCTCCCACACCAAACATATCTGCTGTAGTTGTAAATAATCACTTTTTACCTCCAGAATTGCTCAGTAGCCTTTTCTCTGTCTTTCTGCCAAGATCAAGTTTGAAGGCGGGAAAGCAAATTAGAGATACAACTCCCCTGTCACAGCTGACTGCCCATGCATTCACAGGAAAGAGACTTTTCACAAGGGTGCACAGTGACAGGACAAGGGGGAAAGGGCTTAAGTTGCAAATGGCACATTTAGGTTGTGTATTAGGAAAGAATTCTCTGCTGTGCAGGTGGTGAGGCACTGGAACAGGTTGTCCAGGTTGGGATGTCTCTGGAAGTGTTCCAGGCCAGACTGGATGGGGCTTTGAGCAACCTGGTCTAGTGAGAGGGGTTCCTCTCTATGGCAGGGGGGTTGGGATGAGATGATTTTTAAGGTCCCTTCCAGTCCAAACTATTCTGTGATTCTCTGATTACCAGTTTGACACTGAATTCACAACCTGTACTTCTTCTTCCTCCTGCTTTTCCCAGCAGCTCCCCCACCTCCTCACTTTGGCTTCAGCTTCTCACTGACAAATCCAGAACCACATTGCAGAGTTATTAGTATCTGCCTGTCTTTGTTTTGTCAGTAATACATAATTTTTAAATGAAAAAGTGATAATTTCTCAACAAGCGATTCCTATGCAGCCAGGAGGAAGCAAAGGAGGAGCATGGCATCTGTGTTTTACTCTTGATTTAGCTGGGGACTTAATTAGCAAATGTATTTGTCAGACTTTCTGGTTTTTACATGCCTTTAAAAGAAATGACTGTGTGATATGATTGACAAGGACTGCTTAGAGAATGATGACTCCCTATGTAATTATGTGCAGTTTGCCAGCTGTGGCAACTATTTGAAAGGCTGCACTTCTGGCCAGAGATTATTAGCTTATATATCCCAGGTTACATACTTTCATACAATCTATTGCTTAATGCTTTATCTCCCTTGAGGTCATTAGCAATATTAGGCAAAAACCTGGATTCACACCGAAGGAAGATTTGCTTTAGGAAGAAAGATGTTTTTACAGTGAGTAAGCATCACATGCATCATGTAAAGATCCAGCCAAGATTCTGGAAAGCAACGACTGAACCTGGGTACATTTCTAGAATTCTCAGTCTAAAGGATTTATTTTTCCAATGCAAGAGAACAGAAAATGAAATCTTAGAAGAGCCAGCTTGCACACCAGAACCATTGCTCACCACACACTAACCTTTGTGTTTGTGTATGTGACTCTCATTTACTTCCCACTGAAAGAAAAATAAAATTGTTGGAAAAACTAAAGACAGGTGCTAGTAAGGGCAGTAACCATACTATCACACACAATCACACTAGTTTCCTGGACAGCTGAAATAATAGCAGCCTGGTTTAGTGCCTTGGACCAGTTTCTACTGGATGAATGCACTTCACAGTAAAGCCTGCAATACATCTGTCATCAAAATTGACAGCACCTTAAATGTGATGCTGACTAACTATGGCAGGTGCTGAGAAAATCTCCACATCTGCCCAGGCTTGGTTTTACTCCTTGGAGAACCAGGGAGATGATGGTTTGAGTAACAGAATATTTCCACCATTAACAAACTGGACTAAATTTCACAAGACCTGAATTAAACCTTCAGTTCAGCCCATGGCAAAGAGAAGCAATAATGTTTTGGTGTTTTGCTGATCCCTTTTATTTTCAGTATTTGGATCATAAATTCTCTGTGTAGAAACTCCCTTTTCTGAGTGCAATGATGTGAGGATATAACTGTTTGGAGAGAGGGGCTCCAAGTACTGATATGAAGATGGTTTGAAAGTAGTGCGCACTGGAAAAATTGATTTTTAGAAAACAGACACTAGGTCTTAAACATGATTCCTGTCACACAATCCAAACTCCAACAGCAGAATGTATTTTGAAAATTTATTCAGTCAGGAAGTCAGCAACAGTGCAGGCAGAGCAAGAAAAGGCAGTTGTAAACAGCAGGGAAATAAGAAACTGAGGGAATGAACATCCTACAAAGGACTCAGCAGGAGAGAATGCAAATGATGGTATCAAACAGAATAAAAGATGGTTTAGGAGAAGAAGAAAGGAAGAAGCACAGAGAACAAACAGTGCTGCATTCAGAACAGGTTGGGCAAAAGTGGTTTGAATGGGAACATGGAGAAAGCTCTGCTTATTTCGAAATAACAGATCAAGATGCTGAGATAAATGAAAGATATTAAGGTAAATTAAGTATCAAAGAGCTATAGACAGAAGCAGGGCTTGAGTAGCATGCAGCAAATGAAAAATCAAGTTACTGGAGGGGAAATAGTTGGGAGAGTATTGAAGAACGAGGCCTCCAGTCAGCAAAGATTTAAAGTGATGATCACAGGAAAGAAAGAAGAGAGAATGGAACTGAGGGACTGGAAGTTATAAGGAGGAATGGGAGAGATGACTGGAAGGACTTGAAACTGCAGAAAGAGTGTAAGGATTAGAGAGAGGCCATATAGATATCACTGCTTCTCCCTCATTCTGAGGTACTTTGTGGTTTTTTATTATTTCCTTGTCTACTTACTCATGCAGCACTTTTTGTATTTATACCAGAGTTGCACTACACATTTTAAAGATTCGTTATTTCAAGCAGCCTGCAATATGACCTTAGGGGAGGTTTAGGGTTTTATAGCAACCTTTTACCTATCCACCCCCTCTTCTCAGGAAATTTCCAGTTCATTCCTGCCATGACTGAAATGCTGCATGATAGCATCTTTGCAAAGCCTTCAGAAACAGCACCAGGCCAAAAGCATCTTATTGCTTCTCAGCATTCTCTCAAAGTCAGTTTAATCCCACATATTTAGTGCTGCAAGCAAGCAATTTCAGAAAATTAAACTGGAATTTCCCTATGTGTTTATAATATGGCAGTAACGACAGATTTTTATTTGTAGTTAAACATTATCCTGCAGTGTTTACCAATTAAACATTCAAGGCACACAGGGAAAGTGATTGTGGGCTTGACTGAAAGCCAGATGAAGGGAGAAAATGTCATTGATTCAGCTGTGGTTTAGAATTGATAAAACCAGCCCAGAAAATGATTTGTGAATAAATGTGGTCATTTCACTAATACATTGGAAGTGGAAATGCTTGCTTTTAAGGGCTGGAACACTTATGAGACATTTAACTCCTAAACAGTTTATAAATAGAGCTCTGTGTTGTTTTCAGCAGAAGGGTATACTGTAAATGTGTTCCTGGAGGCTACCATTCAGACAGAGTGCACATGATCCAAGCAATGGAATATGCCATGCCTGATGGATGTCATATGGATAGGACTACTCTGGCAATAACACATGCATTATCCCTCACAGTTGAGCTCCACTAATTATTATCAAGGTGTAAGTGAGGCTTATTAACAGAAGTAAGCCTAAAGCTAATGCTACTCACAAGATACAATTTGACCAGAATTATCCACAAGCAGAGAATTATGGTCGCTTTCCCATCAAAAAGTACCATTTACATTTTGAACAAAACGCAGGAAAACAAATTTCATGTGTTTTTATGTTGATATTATTCATGAATGAGAAAGAAAAACAGTGGGAAAACAATAGAATGGTTAAGGCTGGAAAAGGCCTTTGAGATCCTCAAGTCCCAACATCAACCGAGTCCTTCCACCATGTTCAACATTAAACCATGTCCTCCAGTGCCCTACCCACAAGTTTTTTTAACACTTCCAGGGATGATGTCTCCAACACTTCCCTGGCTAGCCAGTTTCAATGCCTTACAATGCTTTCAGTGAAGAAATTTTTTGTAATATCCAATCTAAACCATCCCTGGTGCGACTCAAAACCATTTCATCTTGTCCTGTCAATTGCTACTTGGGAGAAGAGAGCAACTCCCACCTGGCTACAACCTCCTTTCAAGTAGCTCAACAGAGTGATAATCTCTCCCCAGAGACTCTTTTTCTCCAGGCTAGAAAACCCCAACTCTCTCAGATGCTCATCATAAGACTGTGCTCCAGACCCTTCTCCAGCTCTGTTTCCCTTCTCTGGACTTGCTCCAGCACCTCAAATAAATCTAATTGAAAGTAAAGCAAATTTGTTGCCAAGTGGTCAGTAGTCTAAACAGTCCTATATGCACAGTAATAATGGGCTTGTTCTCTTGTTCACAAATCAAAGAAATTTTTCAGAGACCCTTGGGTTTACCCTGCAAAACCACAATCAGATGGTCCCATAACTAGAAGGGATCCAACAGTAGAAATGCTGACAAGAAGGGAAGAAGAATACTTAAGGAGTAAGGTGCTTACTGGTATTTCCTCTGACCATCTTGGCTTCCTCTATTGCAGCCCCTCCCGAGTGATCCCACGGGATTTGTTTCCATACCACTAGGAAGCACTACAGCAAGTACCATGCCTGGGGATCAGAGGGACCCCAGCCTCAGTCCTCAAGCCTGGTTTATGACAGGATAAGCTGTTATCCTCTAGGGCCGAGTATTTTAATCCATCTACAGAGTTTCAACGCAGGACAGGGAGTGGGAAAGCAGAGCTGGGTGCTGTTTCTGTACTCCTGCTGTGCTGCAGCCAGCAGAGGCTCCACACTAAGTCTGGCTGCACTAATGCTGCCCATAACACAAAGGAAAACTGACCCCATCGACCAGGAGAGCCTCCTTGTGTCAGTGCTCTCTGTGCCACAGTGTGACCATGGCAGAGTGCAACAAAATCTGTGGAAAAGTTTTCTGGAAGAATGGAGTCAGGCAACTGCATATTTTGTTCCAAGAAGTCTGCATCACATATTGGTTAAGTTTTACAGCTTTGTTTGACATACCCAGAAGTGGCTGTCACACTGAAAATCTATCTTGTCTTTTCCTGAGCCATTTTTGTTGCAAAATCTGTTATTCAGCATTCGTTGGTCAAAAAAGGAATTCATACACTTTGTCATTAGTTCCTGCACACTTCCTAAGCAAATAGTAAAAGTTAAAGGGTGGCAGTTCTGTATTGTTTGTTGTTACATGGGGCTCTCTCAGTTTGAGTATGTGATGAAGAGAAACACAATAGTGCACAATTTAAAACAGGAATCAGGAAGAAAATATAATCCAAGAGTTTCACTTCAGCATTCTCAAATATCTTTTTGAATCAGTGTCTTTTGGCATTGACAAGACACCAACTTGAGCTCTATTGGCACAATGAAACACAGTATCATTGATTATGACAGATGAAGCCCTTGAAAAGAAGGCAAAATAGAAAAAAGGTCAGGAAGTAGTGAGCACTCAGAATACAGCAGCTTGAATTCATCAGAGTACAAAAACAAGGGCATCATATCACAGCCTAGATCAGAAGAGAAACCTAACCAGGATTTCTAGTACCCTGCAGGTACAACAATACATTCTTTTCTTCTGACAGCTTAACCCCTGCATAGTAGCAATCCCAAAACACTGAAAGCATAGGAGCCAGACCAAACTAAATTACCCACGATTTGCTTTAGGTCATAAAAGCAACCTTTCTGTCAAGTTTTAATTGAAAAATTAAAATGTTTCCAAACCAGAAATTCTAATGACATTACCTATTCACTTATGTTTTTAATTTTGCATGTCATGCTGGTCTAGTTGGGATTGGGAAATCACAGGAAACAAAACAGCTACTTGCTTTTTTTTCAGGATTTGTGCACTCACAAGAGTAAGACCCTGAATTGATAAACTTTAAAATAAAGAAAGTACAATTGCATGTTATTCCACAGGATACTTAAGTTCTTAAATTACAGAACCCTGTATGAATAGCCTTCCTTTGTGTAGCTGAACAATCTTTGTCTATTGAAGCAGCTGGCATCTTCAGTGCCTAGGCTTTGACATAACTCTCATCAAGGGACTATTTTGCTTCCTATTTTGTCCAGAAAGAAGAAATGAATGGTGATTTGAATTCTGTATAAGAAATTATTTTGCTCTATCTCTTTTTCCAAGTCTGAATTTCTTTCACCATTTTCAGCCCAAAAGTCAAAATAGATACAGTACCCAAGAGACTTGCCTTTGAAAATTATCCTCAGGTGTTACCAGTAGCTGCAGGTTCTATTGGAAATCCCCTTAAAAATTTGAAAATCTTCCCTCTCAATATTTTCACCTCTCGCCTCTTTGAAGAAAACCTTCCAGAATTCTGGTGCTGGGAAGAAAAAAAATCCACCTACATTTGAACTTTGCATATGGTAAGTATTCCTATCTGATTCCTTTTCTGATTTTCTTGTATTTGAGGTTAATGTTGCTGGCAATAATAGTCATTATACAAGTGTTGCAGCCAAAAGCTCTAAGCAAACTACATGTTATCTTTTGAACAACCCCTCACTCATTGACAATATCTTTACATACCATTCTATGTTCTGCAGAACTTCTTTCAGTTAAAAATTAACAGAGTAAAGAAGAAAATCTAAATAAGAAATCTAGACTATCCTGTTAAATAACTGGAGAATATATTAAAGACTGTGTAAGGCATCATTCAGATAATATAAGGCAAGTAATAAAGAACCATTATGGAAAATTTGTGTAGAATACCATATAGATTATTCACAAGAGGAATTTAGAGCTACCTGTTGAATTTGTATTTTTTAAAATGTCACAGCTGAAATGGTTTTCATCCTCATGGGGTTTCATCCTCATGCCCAAACTAACAGAGAAAGAAAGTACTGATACCACCACTTTTTGGGTGGAATAAGCATTAGCAACTTAAGAATTAAAACACTGATCTCCTGACTCCCAACCTACTGCTCTAGCTTCTCTCAAAGTATCAGCTGAGACATTTTAGTAAAGACTGAGCTGGTACCTGTGGGGACTAACTTCTGCAATCAGTATATCTTACCTGACAAACTTCTGAGTTGCAAGGATACATACATTTTCGGATGTTTACAACAGGCTATTTCAGACTGAAGATTTTTATGTCATTTCCAAAAGGCACTTTGCTGTAATTACTGTCAATTACAATTTTATTAACTTCTGGTGAAATTTTGGTAACAGATTGCAATATATTATTATTTTATTACCTTGTTAATGGGGTCAGTATTTTTCCATAGGTTTTGGAGGATTAACTACTAGACTTTTGTATTTTTCTCTAAATTTGGTTTATCCGTTTTAGCTCTAATTGTGAAAGTACTTAGATGAGCTATAAGATCAATAACTTTGGATTATATTCTTGACTCTACATTTTGATTACATTGCTTTTAAAAAACATACAAATTAATGATTAGATGTTACCTGACAAATTCTTAGAGGAACTGACTGTGAAAAATCACAGTATTTCACAAAGTCCTTTGGACTTTTTTTCTGTGATGTTATTTAATGAACTCAGAGATGGTCTGACAGCAAATAAAATGAGATCATGGCCAGCTGAGTTGATCAGTATTATTTTACTGTATTGGTTTTTCCTCTAGTAAACTCATCTCCCTTTCCTAAGCACATGCTGTTTCTTATTTACAATAGAAAATGGAGAAGTTGGTAAAAAAGTTTCTGCTAAGGAGAAAACTCAGAAAAAAGTAATCATGGCTCTCATCCCCACATGGCAATTCTTATTGCATGTTGACAGTATCACTGAATAGAAGGAAATTAATTCAATCTGTTCAAAGCACTCCAAGAATGTGGAATTCACCTGAACTGTTCATAGGCAACAGATAGGAGCAGAACGCATTTTATCTGATCTGGTTTAAACTGCAGATGAGATGAACTACATCTTTAAACTGGCTCTCTGCTGTTTCTGAATGCAGTCAAGACAGCCAGATCAAATACTGGCTTCTGGATTGTAGATATCTGAGTTAGAGAAGATAAGTTAAGGTTCATGAACAGGCTGCACAGGAGAGCCTGATGTGCAACAGCTGTTCTGCACTGGCATGTTGGCCTATTTAGACAGGCACCTTTCTTTAATCTGGAAATCCCTTTGACCATTTTCTGACTTGGAATTTGTATTGCACTTGCAATCAAATGTTCACTCATGACAGGCATAATGGTAATACCTTGGCTCACAGTGAGAAAACTGAACTCATCAATACAGTAAATACCCCTTATAGAGTTCTGAGGGGTTGAGTTGAGTTTATTACTTGATTGTAGCTAGTATAAGTTATTGGCATGTATTTAAGCATTTTGTTCATTCTCCTTGGTTTTATATTTTCAATGCTGTTACATACAATTCTTCCTGAAAAATAAAATGACCAGATAAAAAAGAGTATTGTTCTAACCTTGTCTGCAGTGCACCAGACAAATACTGACATTCTGGCTCCCTTGAAGGTGGCATTAAATCTGTCTTTGACTTCAGTGGCAACAGAATTTCATGAAAGAAGCACTGAATCCACTATACAATACAGATGTGAGAATAAAATTCACACTATAATTTATCAGCATTTCTCAGAGTGCATGCTGAAGCATCATCACTCAAAAGAGAATTGGGAAAGGTAACTAAAAGGAACAACTTCATGAGAAATACTGTAAAACATGCATATAACGTACGTATTACTGATGTCTAGTTAAGGTACAAAATCTTTTCTATTGTATTTTTTTACACTCCCTCTCTTTTGCTCATTTGTTTTATTGCCTCCATGCTGTCTGGATGAATTCATTAATTTTAATCAATTTACCATCCATTCTTCTCTGTGCAGGGATTCCCTCCCTCCCTAAAAAAAACCCCAACTTTGATCAGAAAGAATATTATTTTCTTCATGTTATGAGAGGCTAGGATTACAAATTATTCCCCCATGTATATTTTTCACTATATAAAGAATTTTACAAGGTATAAAAGAAATTATTTCACCCTGATCAGATTTTCTATAATATTTACATTGTTTCAACTGTAGCAGCAGAAAGGAGAATGGTGCCCACTGGATACAGAGTGCTGTGATGAAAAAGAGGGGATTTACCTATTCAGTGTGTTTTCTGATATCTAGGGGTAACCTCTTCCTGAAGTCACCTGCATACCATGGGAAATTATAATCAATAGACAGGATGCTGTAACCTGAAGGGACTGGGGAAACCTGCATTAGTGGTTTTGTTACAGTAATTATTAGGACACATAAACAAAACAGAAGGAGAATAGGGGGGAAAAAAACCCAAAACCCCAAGAAAACAACCAAAATCAGCTTACTGTAATATGACAAATGATTCTGTTGTATTGCTGCTGGAAACAAGGTCTATCATGAAGTCCCAACCATGTCACACACAGCCCCCCCTGGCACTGGTTATCTGACCTCACCTGAGCTTGTGTGGGGGGAAATGAAGCATCACAATCCAAATTTTCTGTTCTATTTTTTTGATTATGAACCACAGGTCCTGTCCTGTACTCTGTAAGTCACCATTTGGGAGTGGTTTAGATATTCTAACAAGCTGATGCAGCCCATCAGATGTAACTTCTATAGGTTAGGTCATAAAGGAAGACTTGTACTGGCAGGCCCTGTCAATGCCTGAGGAGGTGCATCCAGACAATGTGACAGACCTGACAGAAGGTGGACAAGCCAGACAAGTCCTTTGGTTGCTATCCAATAGTATGATAATCTGATGTGTTACTGGGAATCACCTGATAGGCTGCCCATGGGATCAGACAATGACTGGGGACAAGGAGCGAATAGGGGAGATTATCTGATAGGAGTTATAAAAAAGGTCCCTCAAAGGCTATTTTCAAACACCAAGAGGGCCTTATAGGCTGTAATTATTCTAGGAGATGACACAGATGTTAAAGAAAAGCTTGATCAAATTTTGCTGCATCATGTGGTAAAATCACAGGCAAGACTGTGGTTGGGATGGAAAAACAGTGTTCATCTAGCCTTTCCTTGTATTTGGTTTGGGGGTGAGGAAACACTCATCAGGATTCTGGGGAATTCTATTGAATGGTCAAACATCTACAGAGAAACACAGAAAGAAACTCTGTCAGGTCTGTGGCATTTTGGCAGTCAGGAAAAAACCCCAACCCCAAACCTCACAATATGTGCAGGTTAGAGGTACAACACGGGCTAAGCTTAGAGGATGCTAAGGGAAGGCAAAGGTAAGGAAGGGTCTGTAAGAGTTTCTGTGGCAACTTCTCAGTGTTTTCAAAACAATTCATTAGTTTCTGTCAAGACTGAAACCTGATTAGTGAGTGTTTTAATGCAAGTAAGGTGTCCCTGGAGAAGATGTGCAGGATGACCAGGATCCTGGGATGACTGAGCTTGAGGTCTCACCT
Source organism: Zonotrichia leucophrys gambelii (assembly GCF_028769735.1). Classification (NCBI taxonomy): domain Eukaryota; kingdom Metazoa; phylum Chordata; class Aves; order Passeriformes; family Passerellidae; genus Zonotrichia; species Zonotrichia leucophrys. Next base: position 15,149,248 of record NC_088169.1, on the reverse strand, counting down.
CCATGGTAAACAACCTCTGCCCAAAGGAAACAGACCAGAGTCTATCTGGACCAAAGGAAATCCCAAGGGTTCACACACAGCACTCTGGCTAAAATCCAGCAGAGGGTTCTCCAAAAGCAGGGAGTATAATAGCTGCTATAATTTATGGTAGCACTTATTTAAGTAATTAACTCTTATCTGAGTTTGCTAACTTCCTGAAATTGTTCTCTTGTTCTGTGAGAAGTCTTACATCCTATGATATAATTTGACTTTCCAGGGTCTTTCTTTGCAGAATGAAAAAAAAAGGAAAAAAAAAAGAGTCTTTATTCATCTTGTAATCTACCTGAGTAAGTTTCCTGTTGAACTCAATATACTTGTTTTTAAAGTTATGAGATTTTTCTCATAATTTCCAGTAAGATGTAGACTCCAAACTGCCTAAATTTAATTTGAAATGGACAGTTTGCTCTCTCTTTTTTTAAGCCTCTAGAGCTATGCCCCAGCAAGCCTACATATTAGATAGAAAGCATCCAAGAGAGGCGGGATAAAATGTATTTGTTTTAGTAAACAGTAACATGCTCAGGCACAAAAGTAGAAATAAGAATTAAAGAAGTAAATTCATTACAATAATCAGTTCTCATTTTCTTAGATGTATTAAACAGTTGTTCACCTCTAGAAAACACAAATTTCATCTTATATAATAAGATGATAATGCTGTTTTGCAAAGTGAATTTCATGTTTGGTCACAATTGTGATGCCACATTGTCACCTCAAATAATTTCTAAAACAACCATTAACTTACAAGATCCTTTTCCATCCCACCCCACCAATATTTTTCTAAAATAAAGTATTATCTTCCCTCTCCTACCTCTCAAACTTTACCATGACTTCTGTCAATGATAAGCAAATACTTAAGAACTAGAGCTGTGTTCAAAAAACAAAAATTTCTAGGGAAAAACTGATACAAATGCACAAACAATGAAGAGGATGAAAGCACTTTCAGGGGTTTATACCAAGTTCTACTCCTCTTCTGTTTGCAGCCCCTGCTTTTCCCATTTTAGTAATATCTTCTAGCAGGCACTTCAGCTTGGGGTAATATGTTTGAACATGCTATTCTGCTTATTTAATTGTATTGTATTGCATTAATGTTTAACAATACTTTGAATTTGCAGAACCAGGCATGGAGAGAGAACTCATGTCTATGTATATTTTAGATAGATATATTTAATTTCAGGATTTCAATTAGCATTGTGAGATGGCCACGTTATTCCCAAGTGATAAAGCCATGAGATATAAAATTGTTTCTAAACAAGGGTGAACACAACCTTTGTGAACTCCTGTCTTAAATGTCTCATCACTTTAAAAACTTTTCAGCTATTCAGGAGAAAAAGTCTACTATTGTTAAACAACCCTAGTGAGCCCTAGGCTGGACTCAGAAGGACCAGAAGTTAATGAATTTCTGAACAGGTTATAAGCATGAGGAAAACTAATCTTTTTCTTAAAGGACGTATCTTAGCTGTGTATGAGAAGTTTGGTTTATCTTTCATTCCTGAGGCGAATTTGGGATTGTGGCAGTTGTAGGTGAAATATCTTCAGAACAGTGAACAGAGATGGATGTAGTCAGAGAGGATGAAGAGGGAACCTGTGGTTAAAAATTACACCCTGCTTAAAAACACCTGAGACTTGAAACACTTGGTATTTCAGCTGCTGTGGTCCTGCATGAAGGACAGAGGTTATGCAGGCTAAACCACACATCAAGTGCAGGTTGTTCCCATCAGCTGGTGTTCTTTATCTAATCTGTCCAATCTACCTGTAGAGGGTATGGTCTCTGCCCTTGATTTTCAGCACAAAGCTTTTCAAACACTGGTGGCTCAACCTTTTTTCCCCACTTTTGCAGTTTCTACTGGTTTCAAAATACATAGGTAACCTCACACTGAATAAACTCTTTCCAAACAGTCTGTGCTAATCTTAACTACCTGATGTCATCCAAACTCCACAGCATTTGTGAAACATGTTTTAATATTCCACATCTTTTGATCTTGTCTCATAAATCAATCCCTTCATCTCTTTAATTATTTTAATTGCTCTTTTTAAAATTCCCTTCAGTGTAATTTTCTAACAGGAAGATTCCCAAAAATATCCCAGGCATGACCTAGTTAAGTAGGATGCACACAGTAGTCACACCAAAGAAATGGTAGAGAACGGTGCTAGTTCCTTCCTCAGCAATGGGATCCTTCACAAGGAGGCTTAAATTCTGTGGGCTTTGTTTTTATGCTTTTCTGTAAAACCCTATGTAATTTACTGTTTGCTTTCACTCCTACATACTGATATTGCAGGTTTCTCTTGTTGGATGTTTTCCTACAGCTCTACCAAATTTTCCAAGATGAACCTCTTCTTTTTCTTCTTTTCCACTCTTTATTGAATTTGTTCATGTTGTTTTGCCAGCTTTCCCAGTTCCACCTAACCCAATGAGCAGCTGCAAAAGCCATTTATGCATAAGAACTGTCCTTTAAGTCAAAGTTTAAGACAGTCTTCATACTTTTCTCTGTAATAATTCATCAGCCTTTTCAGCTCTTCAGCCCACTACAAAATCATAAAATTCTCATCATATAAAAACGACACAGTAAAACCACTGTTCTTTTTTCCATGGCAAATTTAATTAAAAAGATGATGTTTCAACTTTCTCTATGTCTGAAATGGTTGGCTTTCAATTGCAAAACTAATGCCAGGAAAAGATTAGGATGACATATTGATGTACTTTTTTTTTTTCCTTCCCTGTAAATGCAGGAAAGTTGTTCATGTGTATGTAAGGGCACAATTTAGCAAGGCACTTAGCACTTATGAACAAATACATTTGAAGGTACTTAGGTGGCAACATCACTATTACCTTCTTCCAAATATTCCACAATGGATAGACAGTGTAATAGGCTGAACAGAACACAGGGTGTTGCTCCCACTGAAGAGAGTAAAATCAATCCAGTAAGCTCCTTTATGGAATGAGGTAACTGAAACCACTGCAGCCACAAGCAAAGGTGAGAGATGTAAGAGATTTTAAAGAGCAGAGATTTTACTGGCTGTCTTGTGTCAATTGCATGTCTGGTGTCATGGTTTGACCAGGAAGGAGTGGGAATTCTGGGAAGCTGTGGTCAAACCAATGAAGGTTTTGGGTTTCATACTGACACCTGGTGTAGCCAGTGGGGTTTGGACACACCTCCGAGAATACACAGGGGTTAAAAGCAAGGCACTGCCCTGGCACTTCCTCTTTGGGACATCGTCGGGCGAAGAGGTCAGATCTCTTCCCCCGCCCAGCCCGCTGCTGCTGGGCGGGGGAGGGGCGGCCATGCGGTAGGCCAGGGGCCTGGACAGAGGTGGGGGTTGAGGGGCTTTCAAGGATGGAAGGGTGGCGGAGCCCCAAGAGACATCGAGACATCGGGCGGCCAGCCCCCCCCCCCCCCCCCCCCCCCCCCCCCCGGGAGGGAGAGCGGCCGGCCGCAGCAGCAGCACGTGTGGGAGTATCATCTCGTCCCAGGACAGACAGAGACTGAAAACTTTTAACCCTTTCTTGCATGATTGGGGCCTTGCAAAAATGCTAATCCTCCTCGAAGCTGAATAAGAAGGGAGATAAGAGATGAGATAAGATAAGGACCTGGCCCAAAGAATGTGGAGATGATTGGATGGGGAGAGATGATTTGGAGTGGCCTTTTGGCTGGACTTTTCTCGTGGCTATGGACTCAGTTGTTCCTGTGACACAGACTGCATTTAGGGGGAGGCAGTGCCTCAAAACCAGGAAGGTTCTTCGTGAGGACCCCCCGGCCCCAGGGGGTTGGAAAAATATGGGGGGGACAGATGTCCCAAAAGCAGAGACTGTGCCTTTTTGGAGTGAGACAAGGCATCCTTGAAAGACAACCCTAAAAGCAGCTCTGGGTCCATGTCTCAGTGGTGAGAGCACTGGGCATGGAAGGAAAATGTCACAAGCGGCAAAGGGATTTTTTTTTTTTTCCGGGCGGTGCCGAAGTGACAAAGAAGCACACGAGGTTTCAGTGTGTTTCCAGGAGAAGCCTATGGAACGAGAAGGACTCCTTTCCTCTTCATGAACTGCAGTTTGAGTATACCAAAGTGTCGTGCCGGGCTGGGCAGTTGGTGTTTTGGGAGAATGTATCGGATTGGGAAAGTCAGGGAGTGGGGAGGAGGAAAGTTTTTTTGTAAGGTTTTCAATTTCTTTTTTTCTTTTCCTTATAGTCTTTCCCTATTTTCCTGTAGTTTTAGGTAATAAAGTGTTCTTTATGTTTAAGTTGGAGCCTGTTTTGCTTATTCCTGGTCACATCTCACAGCAGACACCAGGGTGAGGCATTTTCATGGGGGCACTGGCTCTGTGCCAGGCTCAAACCATGACATCTGGGAAAAAAAATGTACAGAGATTGAAGTTGGCAGCAAGGAAGCATTGATATTGATTTAAAAAAAAAAAAAAAGAGATGGCATTAAGAAAAAATCACAATTCCTGATGTAATGGCAACCAGGATACACGAGCGACCCAAACAGAAATCCCCTATAACATCCAGGACTAGATCAAACACATTGAATGGAACATGCAAAGCTGTGTATTTTAGGTAATTAATCATAAAATCTCCCAGCTTCTCATGAATGAGCTGTGTCAAATGAAGATCATCTGAAGAAAGTATAGTTAGTATAGAGCTGAAGATGTCTGTGTGTCTTCTGATGCATAATTCCAGTGAATGTTTCTGCTTTGCTCAGGATGCCTGTGAGGAACTATAACTGTTCAAAATAGGGATACTGTAAGTTTGCCCTGAAAAAAACCTTATTGAAAGTTATGGAAATAATCATGGTAGCACATTAGATTACACACTAGCAGTTACTTGTAAATGTCTTAATTTAATTGTGGAATCATGTGAAACCATTGATGCCATGGCATTGTGCAAATCCACTCTCATTCATGCAATAAAATTAAAGGAATTTGCCAGCTGGCAAAGCTCCTAGTGACTGACACAGCCAAAGATCTTCCCCTGTTCTCAGCACTGGTGAGGGCACACCTGGACTCCTGTGCCCAGTTCTGGGCCCCTCAATTCAGGAAGGATGTTGAGGGGCTGGAGCATGGCCAGAGAAGGACAGCAGAGCTGGGGAAGGGTCTGGAGCACAAATCTGATGAGGAACAGCCGAAGAAGCTGGGGTTGTTAGGCCTGGAGAAAAGGAGACAGAGGTGACCTTATGCTCTCTACAATTCCCTGAATGGAGACTGTAGAGAGATGGGTCTCGGTCTCTTCTGCCAGGCAGCCTGCAACAGGATGAGAGGACACAGTCTTTATCTGTACCTGGGGAGATTTAGGTTGGACATTAGGAGGAATTTCTTCACAGAAAGGTTAATGGAATGGGCTGCCCAGAGGGGTGGTGGAGTTACCATCCCTAGATGTTTTTAAGAAAAGACTGGATGTGGCACTCAGTGCCATGGTCTAGTTGACATGGTGGTGGTCGGTCACAGGTTGGATTCGATATCTCAGACGTCTTTACCAACCTAATTGATTCTGTGATGTTGTGATTCTGTGATCAGTCCTGTAGCTAACTACTGCTGAACACTATTTTTCGGGGCTTGTAATTGCACGTGATTAATGAAATTTGTGGCGTCAGCCCGCTGTTTTACAGTTATCCGTTATAAATAAAAAAGACTTTAAACAAAAGGCTTTAATGACTCCCTGGTCTGGTCCCTCTGCAGGGAGGGACAGCGGGGCCCCTCCGTGCCCACGGCGGGCAGCAGGTGACACACAGCAGCCCCACGGCTGCTGGAACCGCTGCGGAGCCTCAGCGCCAGGCCTCCATTACGGGATTTCAGGGGGTGGCTGCAGGTCAGTCGCACCCCAAGGGCTCCCCGGGCGCGCCGAGCGGGGTCTGCGGGCCCGCCGCTTCCCCAGGCCCGCCCCGGCCCCGCCCCGCCGCGCCCCCCCCCGGCGCCGCCGCAGCCCCGCGCATATAGGGCCGCTCCGCCGCTCGGGCCGCGCCGCTGCCGCTGCTCCAGGCATGGCACAGGGCTCTACCTCACTATGGCAGCAGCAGCGCGGCACAGCACCCTGGACTTCCTGCTCGGCGCCACAGGTAACCGGGCTGGAAGGCGGCGGGGGGCGCGCACCTTCCCCACCCCACTCGCCCCGCTGGGCGTCTCGCCGGGGCGAGTCTCGGATGAGGCCCGCGCGGGCGCCGCCTCCCCCTCCGGCCCTTCCCCGGCGTTCCCGCCGGGCCGTGTTTGTCCCCGGTACCAGCCTCTGCCCCTGGGCAAGCGGGCGGCCCGCTGCGGCCTCCTGCCCAGAGCCCGCCGCCGCGGGGCTGCACCTCCCGGGGGGAGCCAGCGGAGCTGGGCCGGGCCGAGGCGGGCGTGCGGGTTCCCCCGCGGCGGCTCCGGGCGCCCCAGGGCGCGCTTTCCCCGCGGGGGCAGCGGGCGGCAGGCGCCGAACCGCAGGGCCGGGGGCAGGGAAGCAGAGCCTGGCTCTTGGCGAGCGGCTGGGCCCGGGCACCCCCGAGGCCGCTCTGGTGCTGCGGCTGCCCCGCGCTTGAGGCGGGTGCGGGGAGCCGGGCTGGCGGCTGCCGCCGAGCGAGGCGGGAGTGCGGTGTCACTGCGGTGCTGCTCGAACCTGCTGGAGAACGCGATTAGCGCTGGAGCGCCGGGCTGTGGCGGGGCCTGACCCCGCGGGTATCTGCAGGGGGCACGTTCTGGCCGGGAGCTGCGGCCGCAACCACGTTTCCCGGCGGCCGAGCCCGGTGGGAAGGTTTGGTGGGGGAAGGGGGAGCTGCCGTGGGCGCCAAAGCGCCTCGCTGAGTGCCGGGCCAGGCCGCGGGCCCGGTGTGGCCTCCTGCACCCAGCCCTGAGCCCGCCTGCCCCGTGTCGAACCCCTTTCTCCTGCCCAGTTTGGCGTGAAGGCACTTCCCTGCATCCTTGCAAAGACAAAATCTTGTGAAAGCTTCGTTTAAGAAAGAGATTCCTGACCACAGGAGCTTTGCTGCGAGCTGTGCTCTTTGTGGCATTGCTGCATGTGCGCTTCGGACAGCCGGGAGCAGGAAGGGGAAGGTGATGCTGCAGTAGTTCCCACTGTGTGCTTTTGGATAGTGTACTGTGGTTTTCACGGTGAAAACCTTTCGGTTTCCCTTTTGCACTGGGTTTTTTTCAGGGTGGGTTAGCCACTGTAATGGTGACCTAATGGCAAATTAGATAGTGCTGCTATTTTCCTTGCACCTTGTCTGACTAATCTAGTATGAGCAGACTTGGTAAGCTAGACCAGTATAAAAACTAGTTTCAGAGAAACCAACCAGCCCCCACAGTGGCTTCTTTGTTACTGTAGTTCTCTGAACTACCGCGGGTTCAGGAGTTATAACAATGACTGACTTCTGCAGAAGGGTCGAAATTGCCAGGGATAAGGTAGATGCTTTACCTATGGCTTATTTATTGAAAATAAGCTATAGGTATGTTAGATCCTCTATGTTATGAAAAGCAATGCCGTTAATTAGAGAATGTGGTAAGGACCTTAACAATTACTTTGATTTTAGGTAGGCTTTTCCACTTGCCTTTACTTTTGAGGGCAATGTTTGCATCGTTGTCTGACCAAAATGGGTGTACCTCAGTGGGGATGGGTCGATGGACCCACTGTGGAAGTGTTGCTGTGTAGGTCAAAGGAAGGAAGAAGCATTCTTCTCTTCTTACACTTGTCTCAGCAAAACACATCTTCTGTGAGACGTGAAGAACTTTCAGCAGTGACAGCTCAGTAGTTGGTTTGTACTTCTTATGTGGAATTTTCCCTCTCATCTAGTGTTTATGGTGCAAAGCTCAAAGGAGTCATCTAAATAGAAAAAACTGGTGAATGTGCATGTGTAGATTGTATCACAGGAGTTAAACCTTATAGCTTAATCATAGATTGTTAACTAATTGAGGCTTTTTTTTCTCAAAATTAGGTGGTCAGTTAGACTTCTGAATGGTCTGGAATGCCATTAAAATAGCATTTAATAAAATTAAATGTGTGGTTTTGGACCTTCAGATCTTGTAAGGATAACATTTTTCTTGGTCTCAGCTAAAGCTGTTGCATCTTATGGAGAAAGCAGAATCTGTAAACTTGGTAAATGCACAGTCCTTTTACCTTAAAACATTAGCTGTGTCCTTGTTTTTTACAAATGTGTATTTTTGTATAGGTAGTAGTATAACAAAAGTTCCCAGCTTATCATGGATGGGTTAAATGGGGCCTTAAGTGTTCTCTACTTCCAAGTTCCCTGCCATGGGCAGCCACACCTTGGGCTAGGTCCATTTGCACTGAACCACATCCAGCCTGGTGTTGAACACTTTCAGGGATGTGGTATCCACAGCTTCTCTGGGCAGTCCATCCCAATGCTTCACCCCTCACAGCAAAGAATTTTTTCCTAACATCTAACGAAACCCTTTTCTCTTTCAGTTTGAAGCCATTCCTCCTTGTCACTCCAGGCTCTTTTTCAAAAGTTTCTCTTCAGCCTTAAGCTGCCTTCAGGTACTGGAAAGCTGTGATTAGATCACCTCAAAACCTTCTTTTTCCATACTGAACAATCCCAATTCTCTCAGCCTTTCCTTGTAGGCGAGATTCTCCATCTCTCTGAACATCTTGAACTTGGTCATCTCTGGACTTGAACAGCTCTATGTCCTTCCTGTGCTGGGACCCCAGAGCTGGAGGCAGCACTGCAGGTGGGGTCTCACCAGGGCAGAGGGGCAGAATTCCCTTCCTCAGCCTGCTGCCCTCAGTGCTTTGGATGCAGCCCAGGACAGTGTTGGTTTTCTGGGCTGCACATGCCTGTTGCTGGGTCATGTCCAGCCTCTCACCCACCAGCACCCCAAGTCCTGCTGGGCAGGGTCACCCTTGATCTGTTCATCCCCAGACTTTGTTGGTACCAGGAGTTGCCCAGACCTGGGTGCAGCCCCTTGCACTTGGTCTTGTTAAATCTCATGAGATTCCCATGAGCCACTTCTCAAGCTTGTCCAGATGTGTTTGGATGCCATCCCATCCTTCAGGTGTGTCAACCATACCACTCTGCTTGGTGCCATTGTAACTGATCTTTGTCTGTGCCATTAATGAAGATACTAAATAACTGGTCCCAGTATGGAGCCCTGAGGGGCACTTCTTGTTACTGATGTCCACTGGAACTCTGAGCCACTGACCAGGACCCTCTGGATGTGACTGTCCAACGATTTAATTGTGCACCAAACAGTTCACCCACTGAGTCCAGCCCTCACCAATTTGAGGGAGGGACGTTGTGGGGGATTGTGTCAAAGGCTTTACACAAGTCCAGATAATGGCATCTGTACTTTGTAGAAAAGTTGCACAATAATTTGTTTCATTGCAATGCATCTTCCAATAACTGCACATGGTAATTTTATTTCAACCATGTATAATGACTCTCAGAACCAAGCAGATTATTTAAAAAAAAAAAAAAATCTGTATATGTTTCTCACTGTTGACTAGTTCTAGCATAGCAACTATCCAAAGGCATCACTGTAATTGTCTACCATCAAGACTGCATAAAGGCTGAGATGTTAATAGTTCTCTGGGATCTGTTTATGACTTTGTTCTCTGGTATGTGTCTCTTGTCTTTATCCTCAGTCTTCTGAGGCTCTCTGTGGGTGAAGGATGGAGGCTCTTTGTCGCTGCAGGGACAAGATCCACAGGATACCGCTCTGCATGAGGAAGATGGGATTTTGTCATGTGTTAATACTTGTGCAGCTGGTAGCAACTGCTTGTGCTGCAGAATGGTGTGGATTTGGTGGGTTGTTCTCACTGGCTGACTTACTTGGCATGTCACAAACCCTTTTTCAATAAGGGCCCTGGTTTCTTCAGGCAGTCCTGAAGGAGTATTGCACTTTGGAGCTTGTCATGTACATTTTTCAGGACTGAAATGTACTCAGCAAAAATAGTGAGACTGATAACTCTTGTGTAGCCCTTTCTTAGTGTTTGTAGTCATCACTTCCATAAGGTTGTTGGAAATGCCAGCAATGTCAATAAAAATGTGGGTCTGGAGAGTTAGAGAAAACAGGTCCTCTTGTGTTGGTTTGAGATGGGGGTCACAGTATTGCCTTGGGAATGGGGTTGCATGAGATGATTAAAGCCATGTACTTCTGCTAAAAGCTGCCAGTTTGAAAAAAAATTCAATAAATTTTTTGTGTACTACAAAAATCCATAAGACCCTTTTGCCTGTCCATGTGCTGTCCTTGTCTTTTTTTGTGTACTACAAAAATCTATATACTATTAAGAAAAAGGTCCTTTTACTTGTCCTTGTAACTATTTCCTCTTATTAGGCACCTCATTAGTTTTTTAGGAATAGTCAGTTAAAAATATAAGCAGGGGTGAGGTGAATCTTTTGATAGCTGGTTAGCACAGCCTGAGTTTCAGTAATGGTCTTTTCAAGAGCTGGTTAAATTAGCAACTCTAGAGCTCAGCCCTTTGAACAGAAGTATGTTACTTATCTGTGACCCTGGAGATAAACAGACAGCTTTAGCAGGCAAACAGCATAGTGTTCCCTATCCTAAAATACAAGAAGACTATTTTAACGTTTATAAAAATGGACACAGCTTGCTGGCCTTCTTTAATTTGGGCATAAAAAGCTTTAGTTGTGGTCTTTTTGTTAGTCAGAAGAGATGAATTTGAGGCTCCTCAAGTTACTTAGTTTGAGGGCTTTATTATGAAGGTGTTTACATATTTGATGCCTTATACCTGTAGAGTTGATTTTAGATTTACTGTATGTTGTAAATCTGCTGGCACATGGGAGTTTTTCCATCCATGCATGATTTTGTCAACAAAGCTTTGTTTGCTTGGTTGTTGAGTATTGAACTGATGGATGTTCTTCAGATTTCTCTAAGGGGGTGGGAGGAGAGATAATATGAAGACTCTTGTGAGATTTGGGTTCTTTGCTTCAGAAAGGCAGATTAGGTGGAAATAAGTTTGAATTGTCTTCATGTTTGCTGTTTGGGATTATTGCTGGGGGGTTTATAAATAGTATATGGCACAAAGAGTTGTGCCTGTAACACTGAGGGCCAGGGCACAGGTGAGTGAGCTGGTGAGGAGAGCAGTGATGACCTGGCACAGTTACTGAAACCAATGCTTAGGAAGCTCTTGGGTGACTTGCACACTCTGGGGATGCTGGAGCTGGAGGGAGTGCAGGTAGGGCAATGCTTAAATTTAAGAAAAAGTTTAAGTGAATGTGTGCACATGATCTGATTTTCCTCAGATTAATGTTTTAAGGAGATACAAAGAAGGGAATGACCTTTTGTAGGCTGAGCATCCTCTGTCAGTAGCTTGCTTCCTGTCTGCAGGCTTGGGTCCACTGCTCAATTCTGACACTGCAGGGGGGGGGGGAATCTTAACTATTAGGTGTTCTGAGTTACCCTCCTAAATATTCTTTCAGTATTGAAGTTTTTTACTTAGACTATCAAATTGCTAAATATTTGAACTGAATGCAGTTAAAATAATATTTTCATTCCTGTCTTTGTTTGGATTGGAAGTCTTACTGTTCTTCACGGAGCAGTACTAAAGTTTTATGTGCTTATTTTTGGCTGTGTTGATCTAAACTTTTGAAGGGGGGGAAGACTTGAGTTTTACACCTTTTAAAAGCTTTTTGTTGAGTTTCCTTGCTTTAGAAATAGTTAAGGAAATGGTTTTCTGAAAGGGCAATCTCCTGGGAAGAGGAGTGTTTAGGGGAGCTAAATCCTGTGGGTTGGGGGGTGCTGCATTGGCTCTTTCTTGCTACTGTCTCTGAAATCTCTGCCCTAACTTCTACCTGGGAAAACACTCAATGAGCTCAGTTGCTTGTGTTTTGAACTGTCTTGCTGTATTAAAGACAATTTGGAACTGGTGCTGGTTTGCTTTATTGAGCAGATAATCAACAGTTCTAGATGTTGAATCATTGTTCATCCCATACAAAGTGTGGAAATAGCAGAGAATGCAGGAAGAGATGACTGGCATAGAAACCACAAGTTTTCATTCTGAAGTAAGTCAATATTGTGTATAAAGGAGCAAGAAGATGTTGAGTTCAGTATTAGTCCAAGCCTAAGATTATAAATAAAACTAATCAATAAGAGATTTGAGCACTTACCTGTATAGAGAGTTACTGTATAGAGATTTGATGTTCTCTGGTAGGTGCTTTTGTTGCTGGATGTACTAGAGGTGCTAGGGCTTTGGTTTTTTTTCTGTGAGACAGATTTTGCTTTTGTGGCTAGAGCTGGCTGCAGTTAGCTGTAAAAACAAGTATATTTGAACTTCTTGTGAGGGAGTGGTATCTCTGATCCTTGTAGCTAAATTTGACTGGTTCTGTCAAGCATTGGATTGTCTGAAGTGCTGAAACATCTGATTGCAGTGATAACATGCAGATGACAGGCTTATCTCCTTACCTTATTGATTTATGGTATGTGAACAAAATATGCTGACTCCTTTGCTATGACCTGTATGTGAAGACCATGTAAATAAAGCTTAGACAAGACTCAGATGTCTCTGGAGCTTGCAGCTGTGTTATCAACCTTTGCTAAAGGTGTGTTTGCAATGCAGTTGAGGAATGGGTCTGTTTGGGTTGTGTTTCCTTAGCAGCTCCATGAGTGGTGTGGGCTCAGCCCGTGCCTTTGGGCTGTTGTGAGCTGAGCCCTGCAGGTCTCCACGCTCCAGTTGTGGCAGGCCTGGACGGGGAGCTGGCCTGCAGAGTGTCAGAGCACAAATGGGGCTTGTCAGGAGGTGTTAATGCAGGTATTAATAGCTTTCCATTTTTAGCAGTAACGACTGCTATGAACTCATTGCCTGCTTTTGTTGGTTTCTAGTTTTAAAGATTAAAATACTTTATGACTGGAACTCTGAAAATATAATTATCTGATTCTCCAGCATGATGTCAAGTTCTCAATGGCTGCCTGCTCAGACATGAAGGAACTGTCACCTGCAAAGGTGAAGGCTGATAGTGTGGGAGATGTTTGTTGTGAGGTTCATGGTTTGAGGCTGTAGAGCAAATTCTTGCTGGAAATTAAGACTGCTTTTGACACATCAGTATTTCCCATTTCAGATTTCTCTGACCATGCCTCTTAAATACCAAAATCCTTGAACGGAGAGGAAAGTATATAGGACAAGTACCATGCATAATATTTTTCTAGAAGATGGTCAGGTCATAGGTGATTAAAGTGGCTTGAAAGATGTAAGTGACCAGAAGAGCTGATATTATTTGGGCATGCTGAGGTTCTGTTACCAAGTGTGTTTTCTTCTCTACAGCTTTTTTTGTGTGGAAAGTCTGCAGGTATTTCAACAGATGCTAAGGTTTAAAATATGAACAGTCTTTGTATGCCAGTTGGTGAACTTCAGTTGTGTGTTACTGGGAGACAGATGAAGTTTAAGGCATTGAAACTACAATTGTTGGTACTAAGGCTCAAGTGGAGGCCTGTGTTGTTTGGGATTTTTTTGTAGTTACCAGAGAATTGCTTTGTGGTCTGTTGTGCACCTTTCCAGAAGATGGGCATATAAAAGTTAACTGTAGTAGGATGCCAATCATTACTAACTGCAATTAGATGCCAGATATAGGAGAATACTTTTAAAGCATATATTTTATTAAAAATAGAGAAAGAAATAATTTGTAAATATCAGAGTGAATGGGGGAGGCTCTACTAGTGATTGAAAATATGGTCCTTAATGTACTTCCAGGCATGATGGTCTTCTAAAATTTTGCCAAAAACGAACAATGGAAAACCCTTCTCACAGGTCTCTGTGGTGGATTTTTTTAGTTTTCCATAATATATTGTTTTGCAGGAATCATTGGGAGTGAGCCTTTAGATATTGATGAATCCACAAGCAGAAGCACCCTATCTTTTCACAGTAAATTAGATTTTTTGATAGCCCTGATACAGCAAATCAAGAAGAGGAAAGGTGAAGGAATAACTTATTTTTTGTGTATTTATTGCATTATGGAAGTGGATAGATTTCATAGGCCTGTATTTGCTGAAAACTTGAGATCTTTCAAGGGAATTCTCCCTTGAAAGTGATTAGGGAGCTAATACCAAGGTGGTGGTAGTGCAGGGGAGGAGAGAGTGTTGAATTCTCCTTTTTGTAGCTGGGTACTGTTAATGCTTTAAGAGCTCATTGTGATCATGGTTGTTTTACCCACAATTTCCTACAGGACCCTTGGGTGCACAGAGTGACTCCTGTTGGCTCTGGTGATCTCATGGAAGTGCCAGTGAGTTCGTGCACTTGCTGATGTGACACAGCATAGCTGCAGTTACACAGTATAGCATTTGTCCTTCTTCACTGTGTAGCTGGAAATGCTTAAGAATAGGAGTGGGGGAGGTATTCTGTGGAAACTTTTGGAAAAAGCAGCCTTCTACTGCTAACCTTGTGTAATACATCTTACAATAGAGTGTGCACTAGGAAACTTGCTGATCTGTTTTCTTGTGAATGAATGAGTGGTAGATGACTATTTCCACCTGCTGCCCCCTTAAGCCTCATGCCATACATGGTTTATTGACTTCTGTGTCTAAGTCAACATAATGAGGATGGTCCTCATGGGTGCAAATTGATTGAAAGGAGTAATTTTAGTATAATTTTCTGCTTCCTGCTGTTTTCTTCTTTTGCAGAGCTGGCAAGGACAAAACAAAGGATTTTTCCTGTATGCTTGTTCTGATGGGAGACTTTAAAACTTAATACCCAGAAGATGTATGTTGCTAAAGCCAGTTGTTATTCATTTGCATCTGTTAACATGTCAGGAAAAAGCTACCTGCTTTGTTTTGGGCAGTTATGAAAGCAGGGCTCTTGGGGTGTGCTTGGAGGGTAACTTTCATTCTTGTGAGGCGTGGGGTTATCTTGTTGGAAGACATGGCTCAGCTTAGGCAGCTGTTGGCATTCTGACTTTAGTTGAGCCTGTGATATTGCTCTGACAACTTCTCCAGATGTCTGTTTAAACACCAGTGTGCCCTGCTCACTCTTTTTCCATGCAGATAGATCCTTTTAACTAGCACAAAATAATTACAATTAAGTTTTCTAGTTCTAAGAAAAAGATTGCCATGCAGGAGTTGATGTCTAAGTGATAACAAGTTATCTGCAAATTATTATGTACTGCTCTACCTGGTCACATACAATGGACAGGGGGACCTAGGAGGAGGAGGCAGCTGCTGATTTTCCATAAACTGTTGTGACTTTTAGCTTTTTTTTTTTTCTGTTTTCTCAAGTGCTAAAAAAATCTAGGACATAAAAAATACATGGGAGCCTGAAGCTTCTCCTTAGCTTATGAACAATTTGCTCACCAAACATTTCTGCAAACCTCTTAATTTTGCAATTTTTTCATGGTTGAGATTGAGATACAATATTGGCATTGGAAAACGCCTTGAATCAGTCTGTGGGTGAGATTCCCTGTACTCCTGTGAGCCTGAGGACACTGTTTGCAGTTAGAGGTGGTGGTGGAAGGGGCTGCCAGTTTGCCTGTGGTGAGCTCAGTGGCAGAGCAGTCAGGTGTGCAGCTGTAGCAGGTTGGAGGCACCCCCTGCTGCTGCTCTGCTTGAGCTGCCCCTGGACCTCAGCTGGCCAGAAATGAATCTCTTCTGTCAGGTGTCTTCCCTTCATCATTTGTACATGGTGCCCTCCCACCCTGTCTCTGTATTCCCTTTTCCTTTAAGATTTTTAAAGAATGGGAGTTGATAGGTAGGGTGCCTGTGTGCAAGATATCAGACTTGCGAAGCACAAGGATTGATTATGTTGAAACAACCTAAACAGCTCTGAACTGAAACAATATGGCAGCACTTCAGGTTGCTATTTACTCTTAGCATATTCTGCATCTCAATTCCTAATGTATGCTAACTCTTTCATGTATTCTTAATGAAACACTGTCATGGTTTGAGCCTGGCACAGAGCCAGTGCCCCCATGAAAATGCCCTCACCCTGGTGTCTGCTGTGAGATGTGACCAGGAATAAGCAAAACAGGCTCCAGCTTAAACATAAAGAACACTTTATTACCTAAACTACAGGAAAATAGGGAAAAACTATAAGGAAAAGAAAAAAAAATTGAAAACCTTACAAAAAAACCACTTTCCTCCTCCCCACTACCTGAATTTCCCAATCCGATACATTCTCCCAAATCACCAACTGCCCAGCCTGGCACCACCCTTTAGTATACTCAAACTTCAGTTCATGAAGAGGAGAGGAGTCCTTCTTGTTCCATAGGCTTCCCCTGCAAACACGCTGAAACCTCTGTGCTTCCAATGTCACTCGGCACCGCCCGGAAAGTCCTTTTGCCGCTTGTGACATCTTCCTTCCATGCCCAGTGCTCTCACCACTGCGCATGGACCAGAGCTGCTTTTAGGGTTGTCTTTTAAGGATGCCTTGTCTCACTCCAAAAAGGCACAGTCTCTGCTTTGGGACATCTGTCCCCCCCATATTTTTCCAACCCCCTGGGGCCGAGGGGTCCCCACGATGAACCCTCCTGGTTCTGAGGCACTGCCTCCCCCTAAGTGCAGTCTCTGTGTCACAGGAACAAACTGAGTCCATGGCCACAAGAAAAGTCCAGCCAAAAGGCCACTCCAAGCATCTCTCTCTTCACTCAGCCAGTCTTCTCTACGTCCTTCGGGCCAGGTCCTTGTTTCATCTTATCTCTTATCTCCCTTCTTAGTCAGCTCCGAGGAGGATCAGCATTCTTGCAAGGCCCCAATCATGAAAGAAAGGGGTTAAAAATTCCAGTCTCTGCCTGTCTCAGAACGACGATACTCCCACACGCGCTGCTGCTGCGGCCGGCCGGGCTGCACCCTTCTTCCCCCTTTCTCCTCCTGGGCCGGCTGCTATCACATTCCGTCTCGCCGACTCTCCCTCTCTCTCCCTCCTGGGGGGGGGGGAAATGTCTGCCCGATGTCTCTTGGGGCTGCTCCTCCACCCTTCCATCCTTGAGGGCCTTCTCACCCCCATCTCTGTCCAGGCCCCGGGCCTACTGCATGGCTGCCCCTCCCCCGCCCAGCAGCAGCGGCTGGACAGGGGAGGGAGATCTGACCTCTTCTCCTCGACGTCCCAAGAGAGCCTCCCAGGGCCAGAGCTCTGCTTTTTAACCCCTGTGTATTCTCGGAGGTGTGTCCAAACTGCACTGGTCACACAAGGTGCCAATATCAAACTCCGAGCATCCATTGGTTTGACCACAGCCTCCCAGAATTCCCACTTCTTCCTGGTCAAACCACCACAAACACTTAGTTTGATTTGTTTTCTTCACCTTTCTCTACTGAATATTTTAGCTGCCAAGGGAAAATTCATCAGTTTCTGAATCATATATAAGTGCTTTAATGTGTTTTATTGTTTTGGTTATGCTGTATTCTCACTTGCTAGAAGAAATGATTGAAAATCAGGGTAAGAAAAGTTTGAAGTTGGAAGTGGGGTGTTTTCAATGAGAATTAGTCTGTTCCCATAGTTTACTGAAGTTTTGTTAATTGTAGGGCATGAAGAAATCTTAATCCAGAATATTTTTAGAGGTAATCTGGCTCAATAGCAAAGGATTCCAACACTGAGCTCAAGTGTCAGGATGGAACTGATGCATGAGGCCAGACTTGGTCCTTACAGCAACTCTGGACTTTGCTCTCATGTTCACACATTAGTGTCAATTACTGACTGCTTTGCTGCTCAGATTCAGAGGAACATCTGCAACTGCTGCAAATCTTCTCCTCAGATGTGCTGGGGTTCAAAAATGTTCTGGCTAAACTAGGCATTAACTCTCTTGAAAAATACATATATTTCAAATCCAGTACATAGTGGGTTTTGTTCCTGTTCTCTAAAGTTGACACTCTGGGCATTTTTCATTACTTCTGGCAAATAATTATCAAATGCCCAAATCAGTATTTTATACTTGGTATCCAGAGTTTGTTTCTTTTGTTCCTGAATAACCAAAAATGTAATGACTACTTGAATAAACATTTAGATGTAGATTCAAAGGTGCTCCTGTTATTTGAATCACCATTGTCCTATTTGCTTATCAGTGCTTGATAAGAGCATATCTGAGCTTGGAGTGAGGTGGTGACAAGTGGATTTGTGTGAGATATCCTGAGATCACTGAAGCTTCCTGATGCCTTCAAGCAACCACTTAATGCCTCAAACATTTTATAAGGGAATCTCCAACTTGGGAGAATTAATTAGCCCTCCAAGGCAAATCTTGTGTGGTATAACTAAAAGGATACCTGGTGAAAGAGCATGTTGTTGTTTTAATTTCCTAAAGTTAATAGCATAATAGGGAGAGCTTAATCAAGCTTGTGCCTGGGTTCTCAGCAAAGAACTTTGTGGCTGAGTGATGAGCTGTATGCGAGGGGTTGATCTGTTCATGGAACAGAAGAATACCAGTGATGATTTGTCCTGCAGTGCCTGCCAAGATGCACCTAGCAGGATTCCTTAAAGCTGTTGAAAACAGGCTAAATGTGTTATGAGTACTTCAGTCTTTCAGTCAGTTTGCCCTCTTGCTGCTGAGTCTTCCAGAAACTGCAGAAGTGAGGTGGTTTGGGAGTTGGTTGGACACTGGTTCAGTTTGAGTCTCATGTCATTTTACCCATGGCCCTTGGAGTGTATGGCATGCGTGAATAAACAGGGTTTTTAATGTTTTTGTGCTGGTGGCTTAAGGAGTAAGTGGTGGAAGTAGGCATTTATTGTGAAAAAGATGGAGAAGGTAAAGGAGTTGGGCAAGGAAACAAATGCTGCTGGGGAAGTGGGGACTGCATGTCTGAAGTGACAGAAATTCTTTGTGCATGTACTGGCATTGGAGCAGCAGCTCTTACCTTCTCCAGAAACGGCTGATGCCTGCCAGAAGCTGCAAGTTCAAAGTGAGCCTTGCAAAGTTCCCTTGCCAGTGCAAGGCAGAGATTAGAACCTGTTTAAGCTTTGTGGCTCATAGTTATGGCCCCATTTATCTATTCTTTTGATGTCTGAAAAACATGTTGGTTTGATTGCTGGCCCACTTATTACTGCTGTAACCATGGTTACTGGGCAGACAAGCTGTGTACTCTGAGCCTTAATGCCTGTGCCCTGGTAGAACCTGACACTGGATAGGAGTCTAAAATCTTACTGCTACAGATGATGCATATTTTTACAGAAAGGTAGGGGAAGGAAGAAGTTTCATGGTGATAGTGGACTGTGGTGTTTCGTCAGTGGTGCTCCTGACTAAGAAGGAACCAGCAGTTAAATAATTCACTGTGGTCTAGCAGAATTTGGTTTTGTTGGTCCTCTCTGCCTTTAGCTTGCAACATGGAGTTGAGTGAGATTTAGAAGGTGAAAAATAAATCTATCTCAGAACATACATCAAGATCAGATAGAATGAGTAATAAGCAAAGCCTTCCAATGTCTATTAAATATCCTTGGCTACTGGGGAGTTGGCTTGCTCTTGGTTTTGCTTGAAGAAAAGTAAATACTCTGTCAGTTACTTCAGTCTAGCTGGTTGAAACATTTGGGGTTGTTCAAGTCTGGGGTTTATGGATGGGCAAACATAAGTTTCAAGCAGTCAGATTTTTAGTTTAGTCTGCTGTGGAGTTGCATAGAGATGATTGATTGAGGAACTTAGATTTATTTGGTATGGATCTTTTTTCAGTTCTTTGTAGCTTGTACAACTCTATTTTATCCTGGAACTATTGCTGATTATGTCTGCTGGCTACCTGTACTGGCTTCCAATGTAAATGCATTTTGGGAGCAGGGGTAAAACAAAATAAGTACCTTGGGAATAACTTGAAGAAATTCACAGTGGGGAAGATTGTCTGTGCTGGAGCGTTTGGTTGTAAGCTGTGTCTGCATACTAAGGTCTGTGTCAGGTGATATCTCTGGTGGAGATTCTAACTCCTGGTTACACTGTTGCCATATTGCATGACCGTGGTGGCTTAGTTCTGTGTTTTGTGAAGTGGAGGTGATGCTGCTTGCCTTCCAGGGACGGCCTGTAAATTAATGTTTTATTGGATCTCCTCACTGACATCGGTGGGCGATGTCTTTCCGGTTCTGTTCTTGTTCTGCTAAGTGCGACTTTAGAAGCATCCTCCCCTAATTTACCTTGTCAACTCCAAAATAAATGGGCAAAGCTTGCAACTTGTTTTTGAGACACTTATTTGAAGAAACTAAAATTCTTCATTAAAGCTATGTTGTGGGTAACAAAACCCCACAAATCTGTATAGCAAACTTGAGACTTCTGAATTTAGCATATTCTGACTGAATAAAAACCTTTATGGACAAATTATAGCTTGCTTTTGAAGGTAGTTGTACCAGAGTAATGTCAGTTATTTCCAAGTGAATTTTTGTGTGCTCTTCTGAGAGTTCTGTTCCATAATATCATGAGGATTTCAACTGGGGACTTGCTCTGGCCTGGATGTTAGAAAAAAGGATGTTTGTGTAGGGCTTGGGTGGATAGGTTAATCTTCAATGCCTTTGTAGTTATCCAGTATTACGGCTTAACTTTTTTTGAGGTTTCTTGTCAGTGTTCTGGGGTTTTTTAGGATTGCTGTTTGTGTGTTAAATGATTTTAAAAGAAATTATGTGAGTAAAGATTTGTGTGGATTGTGATATAGTATATGATCAATAGTAGCTGTAATAAAAATACCCTGATTACATCCATAGTGGATAACAATTTTTGCTCAGGTGTGAAAACTGATTTAAAGTTGTTTGGATACCCATTCACAGAGAAATATCTCTTGGTAGATGAGAATGGGCAGAAGAGAAGATACATGAAAGTGTGTTCAAATGGTACTTAAAAAAACAATTAATCCAGGCTTCCAGGAGAAACTTTCCAGCCTCTAGAAAAAGGCAGAAGTAACTTGAGAGGAAAATTCTCACTGATTATTTTTTTTCTCTCTTAATCTTGCAGCTGATTGTAATGCCGTTCTTAAAGCTCTACAGCCCATTTTTCAGGAGCAGGGAATGACAGAAACAGTTCATAACTGGGAAGACCATGGTTATTTAGTAACCTACATCAAAAAAAATGGCAGGTGAGTGGATTTTTCTTTTGATTATGTCTCTGCTGTCCTTCCTTTAAGTATTTATTTCTCCCTCTTGTAGTCTTGATAGGGCAGGCTATCCTTTTATCAGCCTTGTGGATGCAGTAGGTATGATAAAGCAGAATATTGTTTCTAATCTGGACTATGTCATTTTGCAGTTTGGATATCAGAAGGTTGAACTGGTCAGTCTGATCTGTGCCATAGAATGGTGCCTTGGTCTCAGCACTAGTCCTTCCAGATGCAGGAAAGCTCAAGTCAGTTCAATGTATTTTTAATTTTCTGACCATTAAATATGTCCAAACGTGTTGGAGTCTAACCTTGGCATGTGAACAATGACAGCTTTGTGTCTGTCTGTATTTACATGCTGTTCTATGCTTCAAATTCTCAAGCAGCTTCTGAGGTAATTAACAGCACGATAAGGGTGGTTGGTGTCATTAGTGACACAAAAGCTGAGTCTGCTGGGACAAACTGATAAGGAAAACTACATTCACTTTATTTCCAGATGCTGCTTCACAGTTAGTTGATTATGGTGTACATTAATCTGGTCTATTTATAAGTAACTACCATGGTTTTATTGCACTAAATTTGTTTATCGTTATTCAGTTACTTGTTCTTGTCATAATTGTGGCAGCTGCTGCTTTGGGGTTGCCTGTTTTCTTTTTGCTGGTTGGATTTGCTATGTTTGGTGGTTTGTTCTGTTTGTTTGTTTAATTGGGATTTTTTTTGTGGGGGGTTTTTGGGATCCAACCTAAGGTAACAAGTAAGTGGATATGAGTAGTTCTATGTTTATCATTCTCACTTGTGCTCTATGAAGTTTTTATTATATTTCAGGTAGCTTTTCAAATGTGGCACTGGCTTTTTCTGCTCAGAATTACTTGTTTTTTATACTTGATGTGTCTAGAAAAATCTGTTAGTTGTATCTTGCTTTTGTACAGCCTTGTTTATTTTGTCTTTAATTACATGTGCTTTATGTTCGTCCTGAATAATTTGATCAACATTGCAGTTCTGGTAACCCTTTGAGTCGGTGAAA
The DNA here is from genome assembly GCF_028769735.1 of Zonotrichia leucophrys gambelii. Lineage (NCBI taxonomy): Eukaryota > Metazoa > Chordata > Aves > Passeriformes > Passerellidae > Zonotrichia > Zonotrichia leucophrys. Next base: position 15,127,295 of record NC_088169.1, on the reverse strand, counting down.
ATATAGCAAAGTTGGTAATTTTCTTCCTCTGTAATAGTTGGTAAATATCCTTCCTCTCTATTGTTAAGCTTTCATGTAATTCTAAAAAGATAATATCAAGCTTTTACCAACTCTGAAAAATTAAAAGATATTACTTTAAAGTAAAAAGAAGTTAGAAGATTAAAAGGTTGGTTTTATTTGATTACATGGCCTCATGTTGCTTGCTTTTCTGCATTTCCTTGAGTGTTAGAAGTATATGAGATGTGAATTCTCAAATTGGGTTTTCTCTTTGCAAATTCATCTGATCATTCTCCTTAAGATGATGGCCTCTTCTAAAGGAGCAGTTTCAGAGTTAAATTGCCTGTCTTTTGATGTGTTCCAGGAACTTCCTAAAAAAGAGTGTTTTGTTGCATAACTTCCAGGACATAAATGAACTGGCACCTGGAAGCATCTCTGAGAAAGGCTCTTATAGAAACCTAAATGTTACAGTATCTGACTCAATTGCTCTTGTTACACTGTCAGCTGAACACATGCATGGGGGAACTTTCTGTGAGTTTTGGGACCTCAGCAATTTTGTTTCCTCTGGTTATACAACAAGCCTGAATACTTTTTTTTTTAAGGTAGCCCTAAACAGTATGTTTCTGCTAGTGTAGTTTGTATTTGTTTGATGTAGTTTCAGTTAACTTAAACAAATGAGGTTGTAAACCCATAAAACCCAACAGACTGGACAGTTCAAAAACCTTGCAAAACAAACAGGTTTTACAAATTGTGAGAATGAACCGATGAACATATGGATTTCAACTGACTAAATAATTAAAACAGACCTGCCTAGTTCTGTTTTAATCTCAACAAGTTTGCCTGCACTTATCTTAGTGCCTTAAAATATCATACATTTTAATTAGCATAAAAATATTACCTTACACAACTAGGAAGAAAGTAGCCAGGGCATGCAGGCTTTTCCTCTTCTTGCCTTGCAAAACACTCCCTGTTTTGCAAGGCAAGAAGAGGAAAACCCTGCATGCCCTGGCTTCATTTCCAGCAGCAGCTTGTAGTAAAACTTGGAAAAAAGACTTGTGATGTAGGTATGTCACGAGCAGCTCTTGTAAGGATGACTGGCTACAACTTGTTACAAGTTCCCTAGAAGGAGAGATGGAGAGGGTGCTGTGAGTCAGGGTTTGTGAGCATGTGCACACAAATATGTTTTTAGCCAGCCAAAGGCGACTGAGCCATTGCAAGACAGATGTGCAGTTGATATAACAAGCTGGGTACTAATCCCTGGGAAAAATATCTGAGATGAGATAGCAATGTGTTGCTAAACAGTGTCTGTACTCCAGAGTTTGCTGAGGTAACCCCCATAGCCTGCAGGGTGCCCTGTGCTGCACTCCGTGGAATTGTGGGCCCTGCTGTTGACAAAGCTGTCTCTGACAAAGCCACCAAGTGAACAGCTCCATGGAGGGCTGTGCTGGTGGAATGAATTGGAGCTGATTTGGTGATTAAGACCTGCTTTCCTGTTGTCATTACCAAAGCAACAGATCCCTATTCTCCTCTGTCCAAAGCTAAGCAAGCAAAAGTCATATGTGGCAACTCTACCTGGTCCATTTACTTCGTGATTTGTTCTGACAAAAAACCTAATTGAGGGAGGTTCAGCTGAAGATATTTACTAATGGGGTTGTCAACACAAGGTCTGGAGTGGGGCAGGGAATGGCTCACTTGAGCCACTCAAGTTCTCTGAAGTGGTGGGGATGGATGCACTCCTCTGTGCTTTGCCAGCCCCCTTGCCCAGACTCTGCTTGGGGAGCTGTAGCATGTGCCAGAGCGGAGCTGTCTCTTGAGTTTTGAGTCTCAAGCAGTCTTGTTTTTCTGAGCTCTGTGTTTCTTGAGCTGTGTATTTTTTAGATTCCTTCTAGAGTGGTTTGTAGGGTCACATTAAGCAGCATGCTTTTACTGAAGTGTCACTATCTTGGACTAAACAGTTAAAAGTTAGCTTTAAAACATGTGAAATTTTTAGCTTATATAATGTATATGTGACTTTGTACAAAGTCATACTTACTGCCCAGTATATTTCAGCAGATTGAGAAGTGTTGTTACATCTAAGTTAAGGAGAAAAATCAGTGAAGCTAATCTTTAGCAACTGATATCTTCTCAATTAATGCTTTGTTTTAATCTCATTACTGCTTGTGAGCAAGTAGCCTTTTATTATACTGTACAGAGCTATCAGAGTTTTTTCCTTGTAAATCTGTGCTCAGTCTTTTGTCATGTTCCATCTTGAAGTTCTTCAATAACCCCCAAAACCTGAAACTTGAGTCATGGTTTCTACAGTAGAAGAGTGTCTTTTAGAAAAGCTTTGACCTCCTTTATAGCACACATCCATTTTTAACTTGGGTGTCTGAATTCTTGCTTAGAGAAGTATAATCCTACTGCACTTGACTTCGCTGTTCACAGCAGTGCAAGCTTTACCCAGTTGAATTTGGTTTCTGTGTCACAGAGATGCTGAATATGTTAACACTGTGAAGGGGGAGGGGAGTGTGTTTACTTTTTTTCTTGTCTTTGTTAGTCTTTTGCTAACCACTCTGTATGCCAGACAGCATATTTTAAAGGAGCAGGATGAACATTCCTCAGCTCTTTGTTTCAGCCTAAAATGTTGTAATTGCCTATGGAGTGACCCAGAGTGTATAAATGGGCTGAAGAATAGGAAGCAGCAACAGCTACCATGCAACAGCTTTTATTGGTTTAATTTTCTTATTCTGTAAAAACAGAACTGGACTAATGGTATAATGAAGAAATGTGATTGCCTAGCTCCTTAAGGTCCCTCAAGTACTTTGTAATTAATGCGAAGAACTTTAAAAAAAGAGTATGTTTTAGTAAAACAGTGTCATGCTAGTTTGAAAAATTTTACGTTTTCCTGATATAAGCAAATTTTTTTTTCCTCCCCCATTGAGTAGTTTGACAGGCCATGCTTTTAGTGGCAAGCTGTTTTTTAAATACTTGGACTATTCTCTTTTTATAGTGATTCAAAGTTAGTCAGCAGATAAAAGCTTTGATGGGTTTGTTGGTACCTGTCTTGCTATCCAGCTTTTTTCTCTGGGTGTGGTGGTTTGGGAAATCCTTTCTTGGGTATGTGGGATTGCAATGTTCCATTGTTCTCTGCAATACAATTAAGTAAGGTAGGATAGTACATTTTGGGTTAGAATGATTTGATCTTTGCTTCCTAGTTCTGTTTCCAGCAGTTACTTTTTGATTTGTGCAATTTGGAATTGTTTGTTGACATCTGATGTGTTCTGATGTTCAGGTGCTAAGATGCAGCACTCGGTAGAATTGTGTCTGTAGCTGACACCTGTGCATACCAGCACAGAAAGCTTGAGCACTGCCTTGGAGGATGTGACAGACCTGCAGGTGCAGCAGCAAGTGGAGTGTTCTTACACTGGGGGCTGCTTTTTGGAGTGTTCTTGCACTGGGGGCTGCTTTTCAGGTGCAATTTCCTTTTCAGATGGAAAGGAAGAGGATACCTCCTCACTGAGCTTTTTTTTCCCCTTGCTACTTTTATGAAATTACATGCAAGCACACATCAAAATTGTGGCAGGGGGCTTTTTTTTAGAACAAGTATTATATTTTTCAGAAAGATGAGACAGTAGGGGCCAATTTTGAAGCAAACTGTTTTTCCCCTATTGGATTCTAAAGTAATCTTTCCTGTGTATTTATATATAGAAAATGGAAACTATTCTTATTGTTTTAAAGAACCCTCTTCCACATTTTAAAAGAGCAGCTGCTGATAAAAACCTGCATTCATACATGTTCTGCCAAGCAGAAAAATATAAAGTGACAAAAGCCAGCATAGCCTTTGCTGTCTGCTGACTGAAGCTGGTAACTTCTTGTGAGTTCAGCTTTGGCCTACCACTACTGCATTAATACTACTTAATACTGACTGTTCATATTTGAGTCCACTTATACTGTTGGCTGTGTGCTTAAATTTTTACAGGCATTTCAGCTTATTTTAGGTGTCTCTTTTCATCCAGATAACTTATAGCCAAGGTATAGCCAACCTGTACCTGTATTATTGTTGAGAATTTTGAATTTCATTCAAGTTTTTTTACCATAAACTAGCTGAGAATATCAGCCAGAAACTTGGAACTTGGAGTTTAGTCCCATTGCACAGCCTGCTGCCTGCCTTTCACCTCTTCTCCCTTTCACCCGGTGTCAGGACCCTTCTATACTGCTAGAGGTGACAATTGGATGAAATGGGTGGTTCTGCAGGCTGTTGTCTCTATATTCTAAGGCTGTCATACCACTTACAAATCTGTGAAGTTGTGTGGCTGTACTTTCAGAGCAACTCTGCTCTCTGCCTCTCACCTCCCACCTCAAAGCAGGGGCAGGAATATCCCCTGCTGAGGCTCTCATGGAGTCACAGGGGAAGTGAAGATGTCAGCTGTCAAATCTTATGACAGCTGTGTGATTCTTGCAGGAAATTAATTTAAAAGAGAACTTGAGTCATGGACAGTCAATCTGTTGCTCATTTGTGCCAACAGCAACTCCCAGAATATGGAAATAAACTGATAAAAAGTTTTTCTAACAGCAAAAATATTTGACACCATGCCAGTTTTCAGGGAATCAGAGCTGTCTTGTGAACTGCATATACATTTTTCTGTCTGTACTGCCACAGCTCTGAGGGTGTATGGACTTCACCCTCTTCACTGTGAATGGTCATATCCAAAACCTGCTGGAGTGGCCAGTGCTTCCATCTTCAAAGTTCTGCTCTTTTGTCCTTCTCTCCTTTAAAAAAACCCCAAACCCTCATGCAAACAGAATCCTGGTAGGCTTTTGTGTTTCCTCACCAAAACCCTGTGTCGGAGGACACCTAGTGGGGAGGCTCCGGGATGGAGGGAGGGAGGGCTGCTCCCCGGTGGTGACAGTCTGTGTGCTCTGGGTGTGCATGTGTGTAGTAAATGGAAATACCTCTTCTTCTGGGGACAGGACCTGTCTGCAGAGTCTTGAGACAGACTCAGACTGCCCGGACCCATCCTCTGAAGAGAACTTGGTGACAGTAGTAACAATGAGAGCTGCAGATCACTGCTGCTCCAAAGCCAGCAAGGTGTTTTTATTCTTGAGTTGCTTCAGTCAGTTTCATAATTGGATTGTTTTACAGTTAGCAGAAGTCATCTTCAGACAACACACAATATTCAGGGTTTTGTCTCTGACTGCAGCTGAGGGCTGACAGTCCCAGCACCATGGGGAAGGTGGTGTTCCTATTGAGGCTGACAGTTTGCAAAAGTGGCTCTGGAAGAGACAAAAAAGGTGGGAGTGGTGGGGAGATGAAAGGTCACGTAAACTTTGTCATAAGAGTTGGTTTGTGTTTTCCTTTGGGGCTGAGTGGGGTGATAAGAGGAGGCAGGCAGAGAATGATACAGCTTTATCTGAGGTCTCTGTGTTGTACTAGTGCATTTCTATCCCTGAATACCCTTTCTTTGTTCAGCCATTCCTGTTCTCATCCCCTCTTTGCTTTTTTTTCCGGTGTATGTTTTTCTCCTCCACTTCCTTTGTAGCCTTTCTGTTTCTTTTTGTCTTTTCTCCTCCCTAGAATGGGAAGGATATTGCCTCTGCTACACTGTTTCATTGTGTCCTTCCCCACTGCTCTTAGTTCTTGTTTTCTTCATTGCAAGTTCTTGGAGATTCACTATTTATTCACCTAATGTACTTAGCCTGGCAAGGCCTTGCTCTTTGGTCTTTAAACGTTTCTGTAGTAAATATACAGTAGGAGTTTTGTTGACTTGTCATGTGTATTCATCAATGAGATTTTGCTGCTGCAATTTCTTTGCCAGTCAGAGCTGTGGTTTGCTCCAGGATGCTTATTATTTTTAGATTTTTATTCAGCTTTGAATGTGATCAGTGTCTGTGAATTGTAACTAAAAAAAAAAATTGAAAAAACAACCAACAAAAAAAATGAAACTACCAGTCCCAACCACCCTGCCTGCAAAACAAAACAGACACACACCCCCAGAAGTGAAGAGGAAAATATAGAGGAAGGAAAGTGTCCGGATGTTTTCTTAAGGATTGTTTTCAATTAAAAACCCTAAACCAACCCACCTGTTCCAGCAGGCCTGTAGACTAGCAAGCAGTGCATTCTCATTGTACCATTGTTGTTGTGACTTAAACACCCTGTTTCACTGCCTTGCTTCCTACTGGTTTTACACAACTGTGTAGTGATAGGCAAGTTCTTGCAACTTTTTCCCTTTGTGACTTGAAGAGGAAGACTCGAGCTGCCAACAGTTACAGATGCTGGGGAAAATGTACTCATTCTGAATTTTAATATAACTTGTTTTAGATTTTCTTTCTGTACTCTGACTTTTGATAATAAATTTGTCATCACTGTCTCTGTTGTAGTTTTGCCAATTTGAGAATTCACCCTCATGGACTGGTGTTGGTGGATCTGCAGAGCTACAATGATGACATGAAAGGAAGAGAAGAAGTTGATCAGGTATGAGTGTTGCTTATCTTACTAGTATTACCTAACTGTATGAGGAACCCCTTTTTTGTCAGGTTTATCAAAGTCTGTAGTGGTAAAATATTATAAATATTGAAGTCAGTTCAAACCTGGATGCTCACAAATGAGGAGCAGTAGCACCTGTTGAAGTTGTGCACACGTGTGAATCCACACACTCCTTTGCAAGTACTGGGCCTTGTGTTTTGTAATATTTGTGAAAATTCAGCAGCCTTGGTTAGGCCTTGGGTCTCTTCAGCTACCCAGGGCAGTGAGGGAGGACATGAGATGCTCAGTCTGCAGCCTGGTGTATTAGTGTGAGACTCCTTTGTACTCTCTGTTCTGAGAGGTAGGAAACCTCCATATTCAATCTTTTGCCCCATAAGGAAAAACAACTTCATCTTCCCTGGCATGAAGGCACTAGACATTGAATATTGCAGGGGAAGAGCCCACTGCTGTAGCAAGAATGGAACTTTGCAGGGTTCTCATGTTCCCTCTTTGGATGTGTTGTCCTGGAGAGCAGCTAACTGCAGTGATGACAGCTGCTGAAATGTGCACATTCTTGCTAGTAACAAGGCTGAGGAGGCCAGCTAGTTAGTCTTGGGCTTCTAATGTTACATTTCAAAGCCTTCTCATAGCAGGTGCTGCTTTATTGACCTCCAGGTAGGCTAATTTAACAGATATTTTGCATTAAGTGCTGATTTACAAATTCCTACCTCTTGTTTCCTATTTTTTGCAGCTTCTAAACAAAGTAGAAGAAAGAATGAAAGAGTTGATTCATGGTAACATAAAAAGGGTGAAACGGTAAGTTTGTATCTCTACTTCTGTATGTGGCTTGTCTGCATAGTTACTAAAGATAATGAGCAAGTTAGGCTTTGCTGTAGTGCAGTGAATAGCCTGGAGTGTGAAGATATGGATGGGAATGTTTTTGGTTTCTTGCAAGGATTGCATGAAATAGAGAAAATGCAGTGTGGAAGCAGGAGCAGACTGCTCTGAAAGAGCCAGGGGTGGCAGAGGAATAGGCCATGGCATAAACTGTACCCTGTGGGCCACATGCCAGAGCTTGTGGAGGTGAGCTGGTGATTGTGACCAGGATCAGACCCAGCCCTGTGGCTGCCAGGCTGGGCTGTAGTACTCAGGCAACTGTGAGCACGAGCTGGGTGTCAAGGATCAGCAAAAGACTTGGGCAGGTGGGGATGGAGCTGCAGTGCAGCTCTGGCACAGGGACCAGGGGTGAGGATTAGAGCTAAAATGGAGCTCAAGCCCACAGAGACTTTGCCCTGCCAAGGTTTCCTGGAGCCCTTTCTCACATCTCTGCCTCTGCTGTGCCTCGTGGTGCTTGCTGTGGGTATGTGTGGTTTAGGGACCTGCCAGGAAGGTAGTTATGTTTTGTAGCAAATTTTTATAATTAAACTTAAGGATGGAGACTTTGCAAGCCCTTTGTGAGTTAATATTTAAATTCAAGGCTATATCTTAAAATTTAAGGATTCAAATTGCAGCTCATGGCCTGGTGCTGAAATAACTTTCCTGCTGGATGTGGCTTGTTGTTATCTTTGTGGTGGCTGTTTGGCAGTGACTGATACCTTGAAGCCAGGGAGCATTTACTCTAGGCATGCACATGGTAGAAAGTGCAGCAGGTGCTTGAAGGAACATAAAAGTGAAAATGGGTCAAGAAAAGTAAAAAGCAAGTGTGAAGTCAACAAGGCTCAGTAAAGCCAAGGAGCAAACTACAAAAAATAGGAAAATGGTTAAGCAGTAGTATGGCAGAAAGTAGATCTGAAAGTTGTGAAGAGAGTAGAAGCAAAATGGTAGCAATTTGAAAAGGGGTGTTATACTTGCATATTGTTATTTCTGTTTTACAGTTTTATGTAAAACAGAGTAATTATCTTGTTCCTTCAGCCTGGTAAAGCCTCATAAAAGATGCTCAGTGTATGAACATAGATGATCTTGTATTTGTGCATATGGAGGAGAAGCTTTCTGAGGCTGTTTTGATGCTGAAATGATAAAGGGAGTTAGTTGAATCCCTGTGATAGGTATTTCTTAAAAAACAGGTCAGGGCAATGTCTGCCTGGAGTGATTTAGATCTTCTGCTTACCTTAGTATGGGGAAGTGAACCTCCTAGAACAGTGTATCTGGCATGGATCTTGTCACACGCTCATCAATGTGTTTTTTTTTTTTTACTTGTTTTTGGTTTGTGGGGTTTTTTGTCTTCTTTTTAATTTGTTTTGCGTTTTACATTGTTTTGTTTTGATGCCAGCTGCACACGTGCAGGTGCAGTAGGATGACCTTAGCTGGAGAAGTTTCTCACGCCTTTTTGTTGGAAGGCCGGGTTGCCCTTGCTCCCGCCCTGTGCCGCCATCTGGCGGCTCGCTGCGGGTAGGAAGTGTTTCTGGAACGTTGATTGGGAATCACTGGGGAATTTAGAAGAAGCCTGTTGGATCTGATCTTCTGCTGCAGTCTCCTGGAAAAAACCCTTTAATTCTTTGAAGTGCGTGTGGGAGATGTGATGAACTCTGTGCCTGCATGTTTTGCCTAAATGCAATCCCTTTGGTTGTTTGCTGTCATTTCAAAGATAGTTTGTCTTTACAGGTGAAATGCTAGTTTCAACCAAGGTACATCTCTATGGAATTTTAAAAAATCCTTATACCCACAAACAACATACCCAAAACAGTCCTAGCAGACACTTGAACCACTTTTAAAAAGTAATGCAGACTACTGAGTGATATCAGGGATTGTGGTTATGTACTGCAGGCTCAGTTTGAAATGCTGTAATAGTTCTTTTTTATTATTTCTTTGTGTTAAAATGTGTCTCAGTATAGCTTCAGAATGAGATCTACCTAATCTCAGAGAAATGTCATTCTTAACTGAACTGAAGATGGGAATAGGTTTTGTCAACTTTTTTTGCCTGCATTCTGTTTTTGTATTGTATTAATTTCTAGTCGTGAGCTGGTTCTTCTACAGAGGCTAATTCATTATGAAAATTCCATCTCTTAGAATAGAGAGAAATTCACTAGTACATTGTAGAAGTTGTACATAAAGAAGAAGCATGTAAACTACCCGTCCATTAGCAACTTACATATATTTAACATACAACTGGTAGATTTCTTATATCTGTTAAGTGTTAAGTTAACAATGTGGCAAGTTTTCTTAGAAGCCTCTCACGAATATTATTATGGTGAATCCACAGTATGTTTGAAGTGGATTTTTAAAAATAAACATTCCAAATTTTGGTAATCTTCTTTCATATATTTTTTTTCAGGTTGCCAGCCATTTTGAGAGGAGGTGTTATTGATAGATACTGGCCCACAGCTGATGGGCGCCTGGTGGAGTACGACATAGATGAAGTTGTTTATGATGAAGATTCACCTTTTCAGAATATTAAAATTCTGCATTCAAAACAGTTTGGGAATATTCTTATTCTCAGTGGGGATGTTAGTAAGTATCATCTCATTTAAGGATCTCTGGTATGAAAATGTCAAAAGTGTTGTTTTCTATCCTGCTATGGCAGTTTTAATGGATGTCTAAGGGTAATGGTTCAGATGCTGGAAACTGTTTGTGCATGTACACATATGTCTGTTCCTGTATATTCAGGATGTTAATCAGGCTGACCAGAGTAAAATCTAGAGTTAAAAAAACAAACAAGCATTTTTCCTGAGTTAGTATCTTTGCTGCAAAAAGTGGCCTGGGAGAACAGAAGATGGTGTTCTATAGCAGAGCTTGCTCTCCATTCTTTTATATGAACTTTTCTGTTTGTTGCCAGTCCAACGTCTAAGAGCTTCTCTTTGACAAACAAGCTACTTTATCAGTCTTCAAAACACAGTGGAGTTCTAAAGAAATATGAAGTGACCTGGCACGTGTGTGTATAATCCTGCTGCTCCCTTGATTCTCTAAGGGAGTTTCCTGCTTGGTGAGGTATAGGACAGCTGTATCTCAAACCATTTAGCTGCTTTATTGGTGAACAAATAATAGAACTTGAACTCATAAGTTAATCAAAATAATGACCCAACCTTTATTGTTGGGGTTTTTATGTGGTACTTCATGCCTGCTGACCTTTGTATTTTTGAAAGTGGACTTAGGAAAGGTGGACTGCTGTTCATTAAAGCTGGAGACTGCTGGAAAATCTAGGCAACAAAAGGACTATGCTTTGTAAAATCTCTTAGTTCTTATGTTGAAAAGGACTGACTCTGGTAAATGAAGTATTTTGCTGTCCAGGTACAGAATACCTATTTTCACTCTAATAGCAGAGTAATTAAGAAATTGAAATACAGCTTTTTGAAATCATTGGAAGTACCTCTAAGAATTCAATTAGCTTTCTGCTACTGTCAAGAGGGCTTCTGTGCAGATGGCAGCTGAAAAGCACTGTTATTGAATTCATTAACAAGGTATTTTCTAGTCCAGATAGAATTGTATTAGAAATCATCAAATTGGATATTCAATTATTCTAGCCAGAAATTTTTATCAGAGTTTAATATGGAGATGAGGTTTTGCTTGAACATTATGACAATGTGCCTTGTAGGAGGGGAAGTATGCCATTATTTATTTCCCTTCCAGGAGATTTTGAAATAATGCTTTGTCTCATTTTGTTGTTGTGCACTCATAAGTGAGGTGGTGACTGCCAGGCAAAGTGACAGGATATGCCACAATGTGCTGCTGCACAAAGCTTGGCCCTGCTGGTGTGGATCTTGGCCCTTGTTGTTGCAGCTTGGGAGTGTTACTGCCTGCTTGGAAGCTAATGCTGGCAGCAGACAAGCTGCAGGGCCCTTCAGCACCTGAGTGTTGATGGTCATGTTTGTTTCTGTGCAGGGATCCACTGGTGTGCATCTAGGTTGCTCTTTTTAGCTGGGGTCCACAATGCATTTTCAGAAATTTCCAGATCTATCTCTTACAGGATGAGCCTGAGATAACAACCCACTGAGGTATGAAGTGAACAGCAAGTTACAAAGACTGATGGTTTTGCTCTGCTGCTTTTTCTCTTGGCACACACACAGTACTTCTCAATGCTGAGGTGGCCATTGTTGCGTTCATGTGGGGAACTGGAAAATCCTGTGTGGGATTCTGAGAAGAATCTCTTTACTTGGACTGTCTCTGAGAACCAGGTTGTTTCTGTAGGTGTTCTTGCTTTGGTCTGTATTGTATCACCTCTGGATTAATACCAGTTAATGAGAATTACTGAAGATTTAATATTGCTGTCCAATTCTTTCTTCCTTCCATTCAGATTTGGCAGAGAGTGACCTGGCATATACTCAAGCCATAATGGGCAGTGGAAAGGAAGATTACACTGGGAAAGAAGTGCTAATCCTAGGAGGTGGTGATGGAGGTATACTCTATGAGATAGTCAAACTGAAGCCAAAGATGGTTACTATGGTAGAGATATCCTTTGACAAATGGTCCCTCATTCATATCAACCTGAGCTTTCTGCTGGTACCTTAACACTGAGCATAGTTACCTGTCAGGTTACTTGATTTGCATGAGGAGATAGATTTCACTTTAGACCCTTTTTGTCAACTTAGAGAGAGCCAGTGACTACACATTTGTGCATCATTATGCAACACCTGCTTTCAGGTTCCCAATCCATACCATAACTCTCAGTAGCAGTTTGCATAAGGCTGGAAAGGAATGCCTTTGCCATCAGACTGATGCTTCCTCTAATAACAGAAGACAGGTCTGTCAAGTTTGGGCTTACTTCTGCCTTCTTGAGTTTGTCTGTTTTCCTAAAGAAAGCTATAAAAAAATAATGCCTAGAAGCAAAAAAAACTTAATCAATAGAAGTGTCAGGACTTGATGAACTGTATTGATGAATTGACCAACCCTGTTCTAAAAACACCAATACAAATCAAGTTTTCACTATTCTGTAATTGGTATAGTTTGTAACATAAACCATTGTTAGCCATATGAGATGTTGGTCATCCTAGGTTTTGAGATCTATTTGCTGAGACTAAAAATAATTGTTATAAAATGTAGGTTAAAATCTTAACCTAGTTTAACTTTATGGAGTTTTTGGTAGTCTTACAATTCGCATTTCAGGCTTTCATAGTAATGATAACCTAAGCTATTAAAAATACTGGTTAAAACTAAAAAGAAGCACTTTGTGATCATCTGATTGAATCTGGTGTACAGATTTGTGTATGTACCAGTACATAATCTATGTACCAGTACAAAATCTGTGTACTGGTAACTAAGGTTGATTATTGCAGGCAAACAGACACATCTGATTATTTCGTTGTGAATGCCTCTTTGTGAACTTGTTTCTGAAGAGGTAGAAACTCTTACCTCTATTATTTCTGGAATTTATGATGCCTTGACAAACTTCAAACATTGACCAAATGGTGATTGACGGGTGTAAAAAACACATGCGGAAAACGTGCGGAGATGTCTTAGACAATCTGAAAGGAGACTGCTACCAGGTAATGTTCTGTTCTTCTTTCATTACATGTCATATTTCAAATACACGTAGACCTGGTCTGGAAGGACTGCTATGGCAAAGTTCTGGGGGCAACTCTGCTGATTTAAGTTTGGGAAGCTTTTTTCCTTTTGTATGACACTTGCATATTTTAATAACTGGAGTTTATGTTGGAAGTATTTTAATTCTGCTTTCAGTCTTCTAAAATGAATTGCCTATGTACCTTTTAAGGAATATGAAATCGGAGAATGTTTGCTATAACTTGGAAATAAAGAAGAGATAGCAGTAGAACGTTGTGTTTAACATCATTGCTTAAACTGTTAAAAAGAGAGAAGAAATGTGTTTCTTAGCTGTTCTATACTGTTGAAAATAGCTGAATTTGTAATACACATTTAAGAATTATTTTTAATTTGCAGGCAAAATCCCTTAGTATTACACTGCATTATATTAAGATAAAAACCCCAATAGATGTCATGCATCCCTGCAGCTGAGTTCTTTGTGCTGCATCTGACAGCACTTACAAATGAGCGCAGGTGTAATCTGACATGTTTTTGTTTTCATTACTGGCCCTTAGATGTTGTCACAGCTATTAACTTACAGGAGTTAGCTAATAAAAACACACTAAAAAAATAACAGAAGTCACATGCTATTCCGTGGAAATCAGTGGCCCTTCATACAAATATCTTACTTAACTCATGTTGGAACTGGTGACTGTTGTCAGCATTTGGTAGAAAAAGCAGTGGTCACAGATCTAGGAACTTCAGTCCTGGAATGCCTGTGTTTTCCTTGTCATAATTACTACAAAGTTCCTCCTTTCTATATGATGTAAAAAGTTGAAAGTGGAGCCTAGAATTAAACATGTATTTAATTTTGTAATTTCTTCTTCCTAATATCTGTGAATTCACATTTGTTCCTTTTACCTGGTTGTTTTAGGGTATTTTTAGGACTAGCAACAATATTTCATTCTTACAGGTTCTAATTGAAGACTGTATTCCTGTACTGAAGAGGTATGCCAAAGAAGGAAGAATGTTTGATTATGTAATTAATGATCTGACAGCTGTTCCAATCTCCACATCTCCAGAGGAAGGTAAGTCTTCTAATTTATTTGCTTCTGAGAATTTTCACATTTCTGTCCTTCTGCTGCATAATAGTCTGCAGCATAAATGCTTTTGTTTTTTTCAAGTTAAAAAGCAGATCTGAGAAAAAAGACAACTTTTTTTTTGAATATTAGAAAAGACTAGCAAGTGCCTAGCACTCTTTTCAATCTCTTATTCCAGAATAATATGAACTCATGTAGGTCTTGAGAAGTATTTGCAGTTCATACTCCAGTAAATTTTCCTCACTGCATAATTTATTGAAAACTTCAGGAGAATTCCTGTGAAGAAAAACAATACTCCTGCCATCATTGCCATTGTGTATGGTTTGCATTTGTTTTTTTTAATCCAGGCTTTATTTTTTTTTAAACTTTGCAAGTCTTGAATATGTAATAAGTAAACAAGCCAATTATGTGCTATTCTGTTTTTCAATCATTGCCCATATGCAGATTCCACATGGGAATTTCTGCGGTTGATTCTTGACCTCTCAATGAAAGTCCTGAAACAAGATGGAAAATACTTCACACAGGTATGATGTAAAAAAGTACTTGGCTGTAAAAAAGTACTGCTTTATATCTATTGCAATTTGCATATTTTCATTAAAAAAAAGATAAAACTAACTAAAAATCTACTTCAAGCTGGTTTTCTCTCTTTAATGACCTATCAGACATTTTTCCTGAAAGTTAGGATTTGCTAACTGACTTGTCTTTTTTCATCATTTCAGCTGAATATATAGTGCTTTTGTCTGGAGTTCAATAGCATAATTTTAAGACTCAGCAAGGCACACTGCAGAATATTGCAGCTAAACAATTCTGGAAAAGCAGAACAGATGTACTTAATAAAGAGATACATGGTTTTTAAACTAATTGTAGAGTGTAAAACACAGAAATTTGTCATTCATTAAAGTGTGAGAGTGACATAGGTGTGGTGGGATGAGAAAATTGTCATTGTCATTTCATACGTAACAGAATTGTGGTATAGCTTTCAGCAGATAATACTTCAGGTAATCCTGAATTTGAAATGCCACAAAGTTGTGTGCTATTGTACAAGAATGTGACAGGAGCCAGCAGATGGTTCAGTGAAGTCTCAGTCTCTGAAGTTGTATTTCTTTTGTCATGCTCATAAACTAGTCTTCTGATGTGTGGAGAATCTAAGTACTGTGTTTTAGAATAATATCCTTAAGCTCTGAAATATATAGAAATTGGTTTGCTGCAAAATTGTGCAGGTTTATAAAGAAAAGCAGAACTTGTGGGATGAGGTTTCTGGCAATTCTAATGTGCTGCTCTATTTTAAAATGCTGTCGTTGTATGGGCAAGAGAAATTATCTTGTGATTGAAACAAAAGGTATGATTAATGTGGTTTTTCCACACTTTAAATTTTAACAGCATTGCTGTCCTGTTAATTGTGAAAATATTTGTGGCAGGTTTTGCTATCAAAAGGACACTGAATGTTTTGGAAACAGAGCAAGTTGTTGTCTTAGAGTTGCTGTCCTTGTAGCATACACAGTGATACTAGCTCACCTTGTTGGAATGTAGGTAAATGTATATCAGGGAACAGGCTTTGTTGGACTTTACAGAAGGACTCTTAAAAAGAAGCTTGTGCTGAAAGCTGAAATGATGGCTGTGCTGCAGGCACAGGGCAGGGGGTTGTTCTGTGTCAGCTGGAACCAGCAGCCCCTGCTGCTTCATTTGTCCTTATGGGAGGAGATAAGTCAGCTCTCCAGCAAGTGATTGCACAGAAAGAAGGAAAGGACAGCAATCCTGAACCAGCCCTGGTGGGTTTTAGCTGTTGTGAAATGATGCAATGTTATACTTTGTGATCCCAAAGCAACAAGGTGGTACATGGCGGGTTGGAAAAGAAACAATATTAAAATTTATGTGGCTTAAAATTGAACTTAGGGCTAATGGGTAGCCAGTGCAAGGGCTGGAGTGTAGAAGCAGTGTTCTCCAGCAATTTAGTCTTCCTGATGATGTTGAAAAAAGGACAGTTAATACTGGGGCAGACAGCTGTCAGAGCTTTTGATACATCTATTGATAGACTGCTCAGCCCATTTATGATCCTTGGAGCCACTTTCCAGTTGGGCCTGAAAAAGCAAAACAGTCCTCTGTAAAAATAGAATAACCCTCTCTATTGGGTTTATATGGCCAGGTTTTAGTAGTGGGGGGGAGTGGGAAAGGCTCCCTATGTCCAACAGAGGCACTGCCAGCTGGCTCCAGGGTGGACCTGCTCCTGGTCCCAAGGCTGGACCCATCAGTGACTGTGGTAGAGGCTCTGGGATAAGATTTTTGAAGGGCCAAAAGTTGCTGCACAACAGCCAGAGAGAGAGGTGAGGACATGGGAGAGAAACAGCTCTGCAGACTCCAAGGTCACCGAAGGAGGGGCAGGAGATGCTACAGGTGCCAGTGCAGAAATTCCCCTGCAGCCTGTGATGAAGACCATGGTGTAGCAGGCTGTGCTCCTGCAGCCCATGAGGCTCCACAGGGGAGCAGAGACTGAGCTGCAGCCCCTGGAGGGCCCCATGGTGGAGCTCATGGATACCTGAGGGAGGCTGTGACCCTCTGGGAAGCCCACACTAGAGCAGGCTTCCTGGCAGAACCTGTGACCCTGCATGGAACCCTGCTGGAACAATTAATGAAAAACTGCAGCCCATGGAAGGACTCATGTTGGAGGAGTTCATGGAGGTCTCCCATAGAGCAGAGCAGAGTGCGAGGGGGA
Organism: Zonotrichia leucophrys gambelii; assembly: GCF_028769735.1. Lineage (NCBI taxonomy): Eukaryota > Metazoa > Chordata > Aves > Passeriformes > Passerellidae > Zonotrichia > Zonotrichia leucophrys. The sequence goes on along the minus strand of NC_088169.1, from coordinate 15,110,635 downwards.
AGGAGCAGCAGAAATAACATGGGATGAACTGAGCACAATCCCCATTCCCCATCCTCCATCAGTGCAGTGGGGAGGAAGTAGAGAATTTGCAAATAAGGTTCACTCTGGGGAGAAAAGAGAGGTAGGGGAAGGCATTGTTAAAATTTGGGTTTATTTCTTATTATTCCACTCTGATTTGACGAGAAAATTGAGTTTATTATCCAAGTTGAGTCTCTTTGCCTGTGACAGTAACTGGTGAGCGTTCTCTCCCCAGCCTTATCTCAGCCCTTTAGCCTTTTGCTGTATTTTCTCTCCTCTGTCCAGCTGAGCAGGGAAATGCCAGGGTGTTTTTGTGGGCACCTGGCACCCAGATAGGGTGAGCCCTCCACACCCTCAGACAACTCAACAGTCTGGCCATAGGATGAACAGATAATTGGGTGCTTAAAATAAAATTAGCTGTCTATAACTTTGTTTAAATTACTTAAATTTTAATTCAATTGAACTAACTGAAGCTGGCTACTTGGAGGATTGGTTTAACTATAGACAGAAGGTCAAACATGACCACTACCAACTTTGGCAGCTTAGTAACACACTGGGAACTCATAAATGAATTTGAATGTTCTGTTGTGTTTGCTATTAAATGCCAGTGGTTTTATCTCCTTGGAACTGGGAATTTAAGTTACTTTTGCTCCAGCTATCTACTTCCAGGATGCTTATGTTACATAACAGGCCTTGCTGAAGAAATCATGTGCCTTTTAAGGCAGTTGTGTTTTCAAAATGCAGGACTCTGTGTGTCCCCCAGCCCCTTCTTTGTATTTTGCTTCTCTAAACCAAAAAACATTAAATTTCATCAAGGAAAGGGACTGAAGGAATGTCCACTTACTTGTCAGAGTATCATCTTTGCTATGGTGAGGAAATGTCTCATAGGAAAAATGCAGCAAAAGGATCGTTGTCCTGGTGACCACTAGCCAGCAATTACAGTTGTCCCTTCTGCCCTGGCATTATGTTATACTAACATTGAAAATTTCTGTCCTTTGTAGTTTGTAGTCTGTCCCCTTGCATCCTGAACAGAATCATGTGCATCTAGTTAGGATGTCATTTATTTCAATGCCAAAGAAATGCTTTACCTAAAAGTGGAGTTGTGTTCACAGAATGCCATCCTTTCCCATAATTTGTTGCTGTCTGTCTAAATGCCACTGCTGGGAAAAATAAAGGGAAATGCTCATCACCTCTTCATTGAGCTCTGCACAAGTTTTAGAAAATGCTCTGATCTGCATGTGAATTGTCAGCAAGCAGAATCTAGTGCTGACTCCAGAAGGATATAATTTATCTGAGATTATAAAAAGAATTATTTCTGGCATGCTGCTCTTAACGCACCTGGTGGTTCCCTCGGGATTCCTTTCGTGCTGATCCTCGAAGCAGTCTCCAAAGGCTGCTGCAGAATGTCCTGTCACCACTAGGTGGAGGCAGGTAACCAGTATTGCCTGGCAGTTTATGAGCATTTATAGAGATTCTGCCTGTGGAAGGTTTTTCAGACTGTTTATTTGTATTCCTAGGGGATACAAGAACTTATGTGGCCAATTTTAAGATGCAGGAGGGACTTCTTCCTTTTTTCAGCTCTGAAAAGTTATAAAAGGGCAGTTAATGGATGTCATTCTCTGATGTTTTAAGTTTGTGTTGGAGTGTGTTGGGGAAAAATGCCTTTATTTTCTCTGTGCAAATAGTAATCACAGCTTAGAACAAAAACTTGTATGAGTAGCAGCTGTGCTTTACACACCCTTGCTTTTCTAGCTGCATCATCCATATTGAGTGTTGCAGCCTACACAGGATCTGCACAGAGAGACATGAGCTGTAGGGCCCTTAGCCTGCAGAACTTGCAGACCTGTCTGTAGGTTTGAGACTTGAAGCTTGTTTGTGAAAACTTACTGTTAAACATAGTCCCACCACTCTGAGGTTCAATGGTCATGTGGTGTGCTCTTATTTCCATTCTTCTTCTGAAGCTGGTGCTTTGAAGTGTTTAATGATATGATATGAGGCCATGTCTGTGAGGTGCTTGGTCTTATGTTCTCCAAGGAGGGACAGAGGTCCAGGCTCCCAACCATCACAGTGGAGAGAAATGGGAATCGATAAGGTTGTAAGACCTTGGTGTATCCTGACATCCACTTTCATCTCTAATATACTTTTCTGGCAACTTGTTTTCTGACACTTCAGGTGTTTTTACAGTATTGGGCTTTCTAAAAGTATGATTTTTATATGGCCCAAGTGATTCCATTCAAGTGAGTATATATACTTGTAGATATCAGTATGATATGTGGCTTTTGTTTTTCTGAGCCATCACTTGTGCATTCACAGTACCAGGTGAGGATTGTCCCAAGAGCTGTGAAGCCATGCTCTGTCAGATGCAGAGACTGGTTGTAAGGTTGTCTTTGAGTGTCAGTGGATTATGTGTAGCTAAGAAAATGCCTTTCTCTGTGCTAAGTTTTTGTTCTGTTGATCTAATATTTTGAGGTTGAGAAGGGTATCATTTTCAGCCTGTTTATGTAGTAGAGCCTTTAAAAATACCTCTGAACAGGAATTTGTGACTTCCTGGTTGGGGTCACTCAGCCCAGGCAGAATAGAACCACAGACCACTCCCAGGTTCCAGTAAACAGCACTGACCCACTGAAGGGATCATGTGTCTCCCACACCAACATGTGGCCCTTCCCTCAGCTGTCTCTTCCTGGCCACTCTCTAAATGTCCAGACAATCACCATGTTGCTCCATAGTTAGACTCCTTTTTTTGGCTGCTGTGTGGGCTTTCTAATTAGCATTTCCATTGAGGGAACAAGATTCTCCATGACTGAGCCATGAAAGGAGGCTGGAAGAATGGCTGTATGTCCCTATGTGAGCCTCTGTGATTTCTTGCTAGTTTGAGAGACTTTAAGGAACAGACATTTTCATTTCCTTATGTCATTGAGAGTTTAGCCAGTGGAGTTACTTACAGTTGGATTTGCCTCCATTATTTCCTTAACAGCCTTCCCTGTCCCGCCAAACCTAAGCCTAGCTTTGGTACTAGGTGTTTCGTGCTCTCTGTCTTACTGCTTATTAGTCACTCTGAAGTGAGGAAGGATAAAACCCAACCATGGCCATGTCCAATTCTGGTGCTTCATAATAAATAAAAATAGAAACCCATGCTTAACATAAAAATTAAACTTCTCTGGCATACAGTCACAGACAAAGGTGGCCCATGACAATGACATAAGGGGGTAAGACATGTAAGAAATGGGCAAGTATGGAAAAGGGACCCTTTCACCTGCTTTCAACTCACTAGTTTACTTTTTGAGGGTTGGAGGAAGCATAGTGGCCTAAGTTCAACATGTAACCAGTTGATGGACACATCCACTTTATAGATGGGCAGAGTTAAATGAAACTTACAGGGTTAATTGAAACAATTTTTTTTTGCTACTTACTTTAAGGAATGTTTTTTGTCTGTCCAGAACTGTATTTGTTATTTATGTTTGTTGTGCATTGTCCTGTAGAAACCTAAAAACTAAGCCCGTGGAACTACAGCATTTATGCCTTGTGAGAGCCCAGAAGAATGCATATTGGGACATGGGCATGAGCTGTTGAAGTGAGTGCAGGTACTGAGCAGACTCAGGATGCAGAGGCTGTGAAACAGTTCAGGAGCTGTCCAAGGAAGGTCTTAGAGATTAAGATTTGTTAATCTCAAAACTGCCCCATGTACTTTTGTGTCAGAAAGATGCATTTTAAGGGTAAAAAGAATTTCATAATTCTCCTAGTTCTTACCTTCCTAGTTCTTGCCAAATTGTTTGACATGGAACAGAGTGTGAGCGGGGCTGGGGAGAAGAGTTTGGTAAAGACTTTTGTATATATTGAAAAATTGGCTGAACCCTGTGGGGAAAATAAAAGGAAGTGATTTTGCTTTTGAAAAGCTGTAATTGGCGAGTCATCTGCTTTAAACCTTGTTAAACAGCATTCAGTATTAGCTATTGTTTGAGTTATATGGTGTCTGTTCAGAACAAACAATGCATTGCTCTACCACATAGCTCTTCATTAGGCAGTGGGAGTTAAAGTTGCATTCTGGGCTTGGTTCCCTGTGGCATTTTGGTGATATTGGAGCATCTAAGTGTGATTGACATTGTTACTAACACTGTAGTCTTGGGTAATAAAGCTGGTCATGTTTTAAAGAAAGGTGTTCCTAATATTGATTTTTTTTTTTTCAATAAGCTTATTGAAGTAAGCCTTAAGTTTCATAGATTTGATTTTTGGAGGGCTTAACTTTGTGTTGAGTAAAGCCAGATAGTTAAAAAAAAATAACCATGCAGAACTGCAAAATCCTGTAATGTTTGTCCAGAAGAAAAATGTTGATTAAAGTGCCAGGTGAGTTGTCTGAAGCTTTAGGCAAGATCTTTATTTGGAGATTGGAGAGTTGTGGGTTTGAAAAGTAAAAATTGTTTTTTGGCATGTTTGTTGTATCTGTAATTTGTTTTCCATGGTGTCTGCAGTGATTTGTCTCTTGCTGGAGAAGGGAGAAATGATGAAATACTGAAGGACAGTCTGGGAAACTGTGTACTCTTCTATCATTGTGTATCCTGTTCAACTTCCTATGTAATAGTGGTGTGCTCTGTAAATTACCTAGCTGTGCTCCTATTTGTGACTCAAATTACACACACAGGTTGTTTTTTAGTTTTCTTTTGCATTCAGTCTGATGTTGAAACAAAATAATATGTTTGGTGGAAGGGCAGCTGGAACCAAAAAAACCCACCACAATCCCCTGGATAATAACAGGTTACTAAACAAGTGCTGCAGCAGTCTGTTCATTGTGCTCAGTTTGTGTTAGTCTTCTACTTTTGACAAGTCTCATTTCTTTTCTGATACCCAAACATTTGGGTTTAGAAACCCAAATTTTTATTAGAAAATTTCTATATACAGCAAGTCATTTTCCTTTACCAAATAAAAAAGTACTGGTTTGTTTGTGCAATATGACCAAAATTATAATCAAACATGCTTTATGTGAGTTCTTTTGACGGAGTGCTTTCCCAAATATGATTTTTTAAAGATTAGAGAGTGATAGAATAGAGTGGAGTCATAGGATTTCATGGTGTTGAAAGGGCCCACAACAATCATCCAAGTCTAACTCCTGGCCCTGTGCAGGAGAACCCCAAGAATCACATCATGTGCCTGAGACCATTGCTAAGATGCTGTGTTAAGATTTTTAAGTTGAGGTTTTCGTTTCTACTTGTGAAGACTTGAGCACAATCCAAAACAAAATTGAGCAGGATGCAAAAATTTCAGAGGAAGATGAGTGGAATGAATTCTCTTTTCACTTTCTCTGGAAATAGAAATGTTTTAAACACACTGTGAAAAAAATCCTACCACTAAAAAGTAGGAAAAATAGTATAAATCCCAAAGTCAGAATGTACATTTTACAGTTTGGTTCTATTTACCATTTGATGTTGTTACATGGAAAAATCAATGTAAATGGAGCTGTTTAGAAATACTGATTTCAAATGTCACCTCTGCTTGTTTTAGCCTCTGCCTGTTGTATGCTTTATAGAGCACAGATAGTACTTGTTCAAATGCATCTTAGTTCCTTGCTTTGTGAAAAGTAATTTTCAGCTGCATCTGTGCACATGTAATAATTTTAGAGGCCATTTTAAAGAATCTGGAAGCACCAAAAATAAGCTACACAGTAAAACAAGTCTTTCATAAAGCCTCTGCTCCTAGATTTAAAAGCTTTGCCGTGTCTTAGCAGAGCAACACAAGGTGTGAAACATAGGCAGTCAGACACTTGGGAAGCATTGAGTAAGTCCCTGGTGCCTGGGGTCCTCATTTCAAGTTAGAGGTCCTAAAATACAGAATAAGATGTGAATGTAAGGGAGCTGATTTTTGATTAGATCTAGTGTTTTCTGATTGAGCCATCTGCATTCTTTTGCAGTCAGGAGCAGGTTACACATGTTATTGAATGGCAGGAGTGAATGAGATGTTGCATTCAATGGTCAGTTAAAAAAAACCCCAAAATTGTGGACTTATGTGTACATACAAACACTTCCCAAAGTCATTCAGAGCAACAGGAAGATGCTGTCATTCTGTAGGTGGAGGCTCTTGATTTAGACTTCTTTCTAATACAGTTTCTGTGCCTTGCATTTCTTGCTATAATTTTGTGGGACTTTGGCTCTTGTGCTGGATCTTTAGGAACTGTGTGTATTTGTTAACATAAAAATTTCATTTTTGTTCTCCTTTTTATCTTCTTTGGCAAATGTTTCTCCACTAGAAGTGGTAAAGGTGTGGGAAAGCTGAGGATTTTATATACATTGAGAATAGCTCTAGAAAATGCTAGTTAATGCTTCTGTATCTACTGATGAGAAATCAGAAGAGGAAAGGAGGGTTTGTGCTAGATCACAGTACAAGACATTTATACTACATGCTAGTAAACCCAACCTCTAGGGGAAGATGGGGACACGCATCTCCTGAGGATTTCATCCTGCCCCACACGTGGCCAGACTGGCACGTACTGTGTGGGCAGGAGAGATTCACAGTCATCATATAGCCTGCTGCTGATGTGCAGTGTTACAGCATGGTTGGTTTAGCATGTTTGGGGCCTATAGGTAGAGCTGAAGATTCCTCAAGAAAGTGGTGGAAGTAGAAGACCACAATTCAATTCATTTGGGTGTCAGTGTGCCAAGGGCCTGTAACAATATCTCCACCTTGACCACAATCACAGAATATATTTTCTCTGTGCTGTGCCACAGAAACAGTACACTTCTTTTTGACGAGTCTTCATTCAGTGCCTCATACCTGGAAAAAAACAACCTGAGTGATTTGTAGACCATGCAGTGGTGACTGTATTCAACTTCACTTAGTTTCAAATTAGTGTCCAAATAACTTGTATTTGCACATTCTTCCTTAGACTGTTGGATTTAAAGTTGTAAAGTGTTTGCTTGTCTACTTGGTTATGTAATCAAGAAACTTGACAAAGGTTTTTTGATTGAACTTACACAATTGACTTTTCTTGCTTTGAGTTGTTGGTGTTTGTTCAGTCTGGTGTTCTGGTGAGCTCACTGTAACTACTAAATCTTCAAATGTATTATGGGTATGGAGAATTCAGACTTCTAATTAGAGCTTTCTCCATATGAGCACCCCAGGTATACATTGCAGTAATTTCTGCTTCTTATTAATACTTAGCTTGGGACAAGGTAGTGCTTGCAAATAGAAGTTGCCTGGGGGGAAGTTGGGTGGGGTTTTGTGTTTTAATTTTTTTTTTGTGTGTGGGGGGGAGGGGGATGTTTGGTTTTTTTGAGGTTTTTGGGCTTGGGGTTTTTGGGAGGTGGGGTGTTTGTTTCTTGGGGTTTGCTTTTTTTAAAATTCCTCACTCAATCCTTGATGTGTTTCCAAGAATGAGATGTTTCACCCCAAAGATAAAAAAAGTATTGCAGGAAAATCTTATTTTTCAGAAGCATGACATGTGGAAACTCAAGACAATGTAGCCCGCAGCCAGAGAACTTCTATATAATTTGATGTATTTTGTCATATTGCTTTGTGGAAGAATCTGTTTAAAATTAATAGGCTATAGTTTTTTAAAAAGTTCATTTAAACACTGTAAGATCTAGGCAATGTTAAATAACTGAGAAAAATCTGGATGTTGTAATACTGTTTACTAATAAGTTTAAGCAATTATAAAGAAAATGGTTATGGAGTAGATGTTATAGGTAAACAACACATGGTGGTCTGTTTTAACTGGAAGCCCTCATACAATGATTGCTTCTGCTAATGAGAATATAGATAATCCCCCCCATACTTACCCTTTCTTGAAAGGATACAAATTGTTGTTTGCTGTAGGCAGAATGAAGACAAGCTGTTCAGTGTTTGCATTGTAAATATTAAATATTAAGAACAGCATGTATCTGGTTCTGACATATGTGGGAGCCTTGCAGTAATGTCAAAATGTATATGTTCATCTGAAATTCTGCTTATTTGCTTGATTGTGACTGGGATTTTCTTTTTCTTTAGGGAAACTGTATCAATCTGACTGATGCCTTGACTCTGTATGAAGAACAGCTTAGCAGGCTTTATTGTCCTGTGGAGTTTTCAAAAGAAACTGTGTGTGTTCCCTCCTACATGGAATTGTATCCTTAAAGACTGAAGAAGACTGGAGAGTGTGTATTAATAAATCAAGCAAGCATAGATTGTTTGGAGGTAATGAACTCAAGCAAAAAGGCAGTTCTGATTTAAATACTTAATGTTTTTTTTTTCATAGTAAATGAACTGTTGCAGTTTTATTTTGAGGATAATTGTAGGAATTATTTTCTAAAAGTGCTATAAATTCACAGCTGGTAAAATGATGAGCACCTTTCATGAATAAGCTGTATTTTTGTTAATGCTTTTGAGTGGTGTATGTGATATAGGATAAACTTGTATGATAAAGGTAATACTGCCTGGCAGTTCTGACAAGGCTGTATCTTCTTATTTTCTTTTTTTCTTTTACTAAAATAAGAAACTAACTTCATACAGATTAGCATGATCCAGATCTTTAGATATTATCTGATAGCCCTATTCTTGAGCATACAGTTCAGACTTCACTTTTAAGGCTGGGGAATGGGGAAGAGTGATTCCCATCAATAATTACTAGTTAGTGTTACTGGAAAAAATATTCCAAGTAGAGGGTTATGCATATTCTCAGCAACCTCCCATTCCTAAAAATAATCCTTCAGAATTTCTTCAATTTGTGGGTGGTAAGGAAGTTATGTAAGGAGCCTAGAAGTTTAAACTTCAAGTCCTTAGTGTGAGGGGGCATTCTGATCTGCTGTAAGGTGGTTCTGCCATCTGCATTTGCCTTGAGTGTTTGCTGCTTTTGTGGGATCTCCCTGGAAATGTTTCTGCAGAGTGAAGCCTGCTGTGGCTGTCTCTCTTGACAGGAAACATCTTTCCACAATCTTCTTATTCATGATACATTAAGCACAGGATACTGCCACAGCCTTTCTTGTGTTGTGTGTGTTCATTCCCCTCCCTCCTGTGTCCCTAAGCCTGGTAGTGCTCACTGCTGCAGCCCCCAGACTGACCCCAGCCAGCTCCTCCTGCTTCTCATTATTGTCAGCTCTTTGGGAAATGTGCATTTGACCTTATATTTTCAAGTCAAGAGAATGTGAAGGATATCAAGATACTTGCCTTTAAAGCTTAGTTTCAGAGAAAGTGGTTATTTTTGCCTTTACAAGTGCCAGGCCTTAATGGAACATGTATGTGTTTTGAAGGGTAGGCATCTTTGATCTGCTGAGTCAAGAAGAGAATCCAGGTAGATGTCACTTTTGAGCGTTTTCCTTACCCTTTTTAAGCTACCAGAAGTTTTCAGAATTTAAATATAAGTAAAAATAACTGAATTTTAACTGTGTACAAGTGTTGCCTTTTTTCCTTAACTGCTTATTTTCTCCAGATGGGTATTCTACACGATTTGGAAGAAACAGACTAACATCTGAACATCAAGATTATTTGAGATGATCCTAAATGTACATGCTGCATGGAGCATATAGGCCTGCCACATGCTGCATATTGGCATCTTGAACCTTTAAATTATATGCTGTAGATGATCCTGAAACTTAGTCATGCTATTGATTGTGAATTCTTTAAATGTTTTTTATTATTATTTTAATTTAAAAGCAAATGGAAAATGTATATTTTGACGAGCTAGGGTGTTATTTTTGAAAGTCAACTTAGATGAATAAGCAGCAAAACTATATAGCTGCTGTCTGCACTGAACCTTTAGAATGTGATCCTTTTTATTTTTTTGTAGATCTTCTCAAACTGGTTGATTAAAAAAGACATCTTTAGCATTTCATCCCTGAAGGGTGGTCCATGGAGTTTTTGTTGTTTGTTTTTCCAACAGATTTTTCATTTATGGTGCTTTTTAAAAATGGGAGAGGGTTTTGTGTGGTTTTGGTTCTTTTAAATGAACACTGCAGTGCTTCCATATAGAGAAGGGCATAACTAAAAAAGAAAAAAAATCTTGTGGGAGAATACCCCAAGTCCTTTGTTGCAAAAGGAAGAAAGCCAGTCTTAAATTTTTATTTACCCTAGCAATTCATCATTGCTGTAATCTGTGCTGCAGAAGAATCGTTGGCCTTTACCTCCTGGATTTTTTTTAGTTGCTGCCATATTGATTATTTGGATTCTGATATGGATTTCACAGTAGCTTTGTACTGAAGCATGAAGATCAAGTCTGGGTTTTCATTCCACCATGGTGCAAGAAATTGAGTGTATTGCGGTTCATGTGGGCATATCCTCTCCCCAGCCTTATGGGAAGCACTAGATTTTTGAAGTAAAATTTGGCTTAGAGGATGAAGAAATGTGGGTGTGATATGATCTGTCTTATGTGCACCTGTACTGGATGTTTTGAAGAGTGTGTGTGCTTCAGTAGGGTCAGTGATGGTTGTATTGCTGCAGATGGCCCATATTGTCTGAGGTTCTTGCTCAGTTAGATTCACTTGCAGTGTAAAAATCAGTAGAAGCTGGGGTGCCTTGTAGTTCTGTTTTGGAAGAAAAGGCATTTTTCTTCAGCATTTTCTTATGCTGTTAGAAGTTATATTTTTGTAAGAGTTTGCTACCTGGCAACTAAAATATTTGTGCTTAAAAATCCCACTTGAAAGGAGGTGGAAGGATATGACCAATATGTGCATTTTTTACTTTTCCAAGGTAGAATAAGAATTGCGCTATTTCCGTAAACACTCTAATCCTGAGCAATGATGTTTCATTCAACACCCATATCAACATTTTCTTAGTTTTATTGGAGAGAGTGGATTTGCCCCACCAATATACTGTTAATGAAAACAAACCATACAAAAGCTGTCCTTTATGTTTCTAAACCATTCATAAAGAAAAATTTTATTGCATGCCACATATATAAACTCTTCATAGACTCTGAGTAGCCTATGCAGAATTCCAGAGTGATACTCAATAATGTGCCAAAATTTGCTTTGTCTTTGGCCTATAATTGGTCTAAATGTTTCCAGTTTGGATAGCCAATAGAAGCATTTTTCAGTCTTACTAATTTAAATTATCTCAGTTAATTCTCTAATATACACAGGGTGCAGTTCTTCCATGGCCTACAGCTTGTGAATCACTGAATACTCCCAAAGAACAGAGCTTCCCTCTAAACAGAATAAAGTTTCCTGTATTTCCCTGTGTTCTAGGTCTGTTGTAGGCATCCCAGAAAATACTTTGATATTATTACCTGTAGTCTAATAGAGACTCTTCATTTATGATCCAGGACTGCAATCAGTTTGTCTAGCTGCAAATGAATGAAGATACCCTGTAAGCAGGTGTGTCCATAACTTTGCAAGCATGAGTATTTCCATTGGTTCTTAGTGTGATTACTCATGTAGATGAAACAAAGCCCACAGGGACAGAGCTCAAGAGCATCTGTGTTCCTGGGTGAGCCTGGCAGATGTATAAATCAGTCGCAACAGGTGGGGGTGGTTGGGTTTTTAGCAAGAAATTTTGTGAGCTAGAAGATGACTTAATCTGCTCTTGTACCAGGGCTTGTGCTTCCCTTTGGTGTCGCTGCACAGGGAGCTGCTGGGTGTGCAGGGATGTTCTGGAAAGATTCCCAGAATGACCAGGGGACCTGAATTGCATATTAATAGCTGAGAGACAGCAGTGCTTGCAAACTTTTCAGCTAATAGGGTATGAAGAGAATTGGAAGAATTTTTTTTCTTTAACTTTTTTAATGTAGTGTTTCACAGTGATAGATGCAGTATAAAGCAATTCAGCAAACACTGAACATTATATTTTTTTAAGTTGCTGAATTGATTCTGAGCAAATATATATACACATTGTTAGCCTTTATTTATTTGTTGCTGTAGTATAGATTTTTTTTTTAAAAAGAAAAACAAGTCTCTGTGTTAGAATTTTCAAATGCAAACTGCTATAGCTGATCAGTTTTCCATGTTTAAGGGCATTTGGGAAATGGCTGTGAGTGCTGCACTATGTATGCAAACAGTTCCCAAGACATGGTTAACATTAGAGGTTTCTTAATTATTCTTTGCACTAAATGCTGCTTCCACCTAGAAGTTCCTGATTGATAGTAGTTTGTGCAAGGAGAAGACTGCTGGCATTGTATCTACTGCATCAGTGCAGTGCACGTGTTACAATAAAGGTACGCTGTCATTACTTGTGTGTTTGAATTGTTAAATCCACTGTAGATTCAGTGTTCAAATGACAGAATTGATGGATATGATGCATACCATTGTACCTCCTTTTTCCTTGTTGCATAAAGGTATTTCCTGGTCCTTTTATTGAGTATCTTTTCTGTCTCAGATTAATAAATTGTTATTTTCCATATAATAAATGTTCAGGTAAGATACTCTAACGGCACACTGATATTTGTAATAGGGGGAATCACTTTATGCTTCAGTGATATTAGCCTAGAAAGTTAATTTTCTGTACAGCATTTTAGATGTGAATTCTTTGAAGGTCTCTATGTGGAAGAGAATTTTTCTGCTAAAGCAGTAAGTTGGCTTTGGGGGACAGTGATTCATTGTGTCACACAGAGAAAAGACAGGCTTCAGAGAAGTCAGTGTGACATTGAGAATGATGGAAACTGGCACAGAAGTTTAGGAAACAGGGAGAAGGGCACAAACAGGATGGGTACATCAAAGAAGTTATTAGCCTTACCAAATCACACCCCAGAATAATGTCATAAACAAAAGAAAGACATTACTCCCAGAAACTATAGAGAGATTTACATGAATTCCAGCCAACTGGAAAGGAGAAATATTTGCATCTGCATTAAGTACAGTGATAGCAGAAAGCTTGCTAGTAGGGAAAAAGAAAGGGGTAAGGTTAACTTTGAGGGGAAAAAAATCTTACACATAGACTGAGGGTAGAATAAGGAGTAATTTTGGCGTGCCTGCATGCACAGTAGGGAAGATAGGTATCTTGGGTTTTTATTTTTGCTGTTTGAGAGTCTGAGGTGTTGACAGCTTGCTGGAGGGAACAAGGTGAGGGGATGGCTGAGAGGAAGAGAACTCAATTTCTTATTTTAATTGAGGAATAGGAGGCTGCAGATGATGTTGCCTGTGGGTAATAGGAGAGAGCTGACAAACTTTGCCCACAGAGAGAAGAGTGGTTGGAGTCATTAGAGATGCCGAGGGAGCAAGTGAGAGAAGTAGCAAAGTAAGCAACTGCTGCAGTGATTAATAATAGCACTGAGCAGCTCAGAAGTGCCTTTTTGAAATGTGGAATGTTGTAGGAAGCTAGGAATGAGGGATGTGGAATGGGAACTGGGAGGATATCAAGAAGTTCATACTGTGGTCATACATTGCAGTGAGCTTGAGCTTCAGAGGTAGAAGTGGAGAAGATGTAAAGAAGGAAAAGTAAAATGTAAAATTGATTTCATAATTGGAAGTATGATGAGAAGTATTCCTGTGCAGTGTCAAGAGCAGAAAGGATGCAGGGGCAAGAGGCATTAAGTTGAAAAGGAACTGAGGAAATGAGCCTGGAAGAGGAACCAACAAACAGGACAGCACAACAGATGTGGTGTGGGGATTTGGGGAACACATCTGGACATACAAAAAAGTGCCAGTCACACTGCCCAGCCTGTCCTCTGATGGTATTGGATGGAGAAGGAAGAGAAATTGGAAACATTTGGGGTTTTTTTTTGTTGTTGGTTTTTTTTTTTTCTAACTGAGTAATGAATGCAAGATGTCTTCTAAGTATTTTCGGAGGAAAAGAGCTTAACTGCTGGAAATTAAATGAAGACTAAAAGGAAACTTCAGATTAAGGAGTGTTTAAGGGTAGACTGATTACTGAAGCAAATAATTGCAAGCTTCATGAAGTCCAAAGGCAGGGCAGCTGTGGGATTTAACGGTCATGGATTGTCACTGAGCATGGAAGGGAGGAAGGCAGAAGATACTAGTGGTGTCTCTGCTGTCTTCAGTTCATGCAGCTGGAAATACTGATCAGAACTGGCACATGTATGATAATAACTAAAAAGCACTGCTACAGCCATCTGACTTCAACATGCCATGATAACTTTGTGTGTTACTTGAGAGGAAATTCTCATCAGTGATGAATGCACAACACAATGTGCCATATTGCCTGTGCAGCACCCAAATACAAAAGTATTTTATTGATGTATAGTGGAAACATCTTAATGCAACTGTTCTTTGTATAGGCACAGAAATGCATCAATGGAATAAAACACTGGTTTTAGTAGATGGGAATAACTAAGATGAGTGTGTACAGCTCTGTGAAGCCTTTTGTTGTTCGGGTAGTTGCTAGTGTTATCTAACACTTCCCCGTTTAACTTAATTATCAAACCTGATGGCTTGGATATTTAAAATTATTTTATGCCATGCTTTGTCCTGATTCTGCTTTTAAGCTCCTCACTGGACATTCTGTGAAATTACTTCCTAGTGATTGGCATGTCTTGTAACACTTAGGTGTTTTCGATTATGTTTTATAACCACTGGTTAGTTAATTGGGGTGGAAGGATGACAGATTTTTTTCAGGAAACAAATTTTTGACAGCTTATTGTTTAAAATCACAATGAGGACTGACAGAACATATAGAGGAACATGCCAAGACTTTTCTTTTTAGAAAGGACCAAATACTGTTAGAAATTTTCACTTGTGTCTTGAATTAATATGTTTATACTAGGGCTGTAAAATTCTTGCAGTATATATAGCAGTTAAATACTAAGGAAAGGAAAGTTATGTGCTGGCATTTTCTGGAGCTGATTTGCAGACAGCCATGTGGCTTAAGTTGCAGTCTAGATGCACTTAATAGAACCATGAAGATAATCAACAATTAACCTAAAAGTGCCAATAATAAAGCATGTCCCTAAATGCCATATCTGCTCCATGGATGGTGATCCATCTGCTTCCCTGGATGGCCTGTTATAGTGCTTCACAATGCTTTCAGTGAAGAAAATTGTTCTTAATAGCCAGTGTAAACTGCCTGTGGCACTGAGTGAGGTCACTGGCTCTTGTCCTGCTGTTTATTACCTGGGGGAGAAGAGTGACCCCCAGCTCTCTACAACCTCCTTTCAGGTGCTTACAGAGAGCAGTAACGTCTCCCCAGTCTTTTTTCAAAGCTAGAGAAACCATCTTGCCTCAGCCATCCCTCCTAAGCTTTTTGCTCTAAAGTGAGTCCCCAAAGGCCTGTATAGGCCCCTGAGTTCTCTGTTCCTGACTGGCAGACTGCTGGAGCCTCACCCACCTCTGGATGCAGTTGGATGGCTTCTGAGAGATGGCCTTGTGTACAGAGACTTCTGGCTTTTGCTTTTCTTTCTGCACTGCTCCAAAGTAGAAGCATTGCCTGTGTCCCCTGGGCAGCCGCAAGGGTCACTCATGGTGCAGGTAAATAAATGGGTGTCTTTGACCTGGGTCTCTGGGCCTGGGAGCAGTGGAGCTGCAATGGCTGGGCTGAGGAGTGACAAAAGCTGCACAGTGGAGTTGGGAACAGCCCTGTGAGCAGCAAGGTGAGAGGAGGAGAGAAAGTACTGCAGGCATCAGAGGAGAGATTCCCCTTGTGCCCTGGCCAGGGCTCCAGTGAAGCATGGACTCCCCTGCAGCCCTTGGAGGGAGCTAGGCCAGAGCAGGGATCCACAAGCTCTCCACAGGATTTGCACTGGGGCATGTGGCTATTTCCTGAAGAAACCTCAGCCCCTTTGGCCTCAGGTTTATCCTGAAGGACTGTGGCCCTTGAGTGGGATCCCATTCTGGAGCAAGGGAGCAGTGTGTGGAAGATGGAGCAGCAGCGTCGAGTTGGTGGTGACTGAGCCCAGCTTGGTGCCTTGCACCTCTCAGGGAAGTGGGGCAAGGAAGGGGCAGGAATGAATTTGAGCCCAAGAAAAAAGATGAGGTGTGAGAGGTGTTTAATCTTTGTTGCTCACTTCCCTGCATTTTTAACTGGCAACATATTGGACTAAGTTGGTAACTGGTAAAAATGATGAGTGGAACAGAAGCACAGCTGAAAGGAACATGTAGAGCAAAAAGAAGTATCTAGTCCAACTTCCTGACCACTTCAGAGTGACCAAAAATTAGAGCATGCTGTTAAAGGGCATTACCCAAATGCCTCTTAAATGCTGACAGGCTTGAGGCATTCACCACCTCTCTTGGAGGCCTGCAGGATGGACATTTTTCTTAGGTCTCCCTGGAATGCCTTCAACCTTTAAAAAAACAGGTGATACATTAGGTGTGACTGGGAAAACAAGAGAGGAATTTAGTGCTCTTCTGGGTAAGTAGGGCAAGAGACAGCCTCATTAAAACTGAGGAGTCCAAACCATTTTCAAGTTGCTGACTGCTTAGCCTGAAGGCATGAAAATACTAACAACTTTTGGAACTTCTGGAACAATGAAAGGTTGTTCTCTTGAGCTAAATCTAAAGAGCCAAACTACTGCCAAACCTTTCTATTGCAGTGTGTTTTCAGCCTAGGGGCTGTGCTAGAACTATTTTAAGGGCTTGTTCCCAATACAGACCTAACCCTTAGGTTTGCAGAAACTGGAGGGTAGAGTCCCTCTTGTCCCCTGTCCCTCTGAACTTCTGTTTCCAGAAGTGCTGCAAATGATTATGAGATGTATGGAAATTTAATTAGCTGTAATTTCTCAAAGACAAGTATTTCAGACTTTCTTGACTGGAGTGTTTTCTAAGGTCTGTTTAACCCAGTCCCCCCAGTGCTGCAGCTTATGGGAGAGGGTTGCTGTGGAGTAATTTTTTCCACTAACTGTGCCATGTGAATAGTCCCAGCTATCTCTGCCCTTTCATTGCTTTGACTTCACCCTGTGTTGTCCCCTCTGCCATGAGAGTTTCAGGGAGCTGTCCCATGGCCATGTGACAAACCAAGCGGGTTAAAAACAAGCAAGCAGATATTAAAGGTAAATGGGAAACTGATGTTGCTGAGCTACACTGCTGAAATGAATGGACAAAACAGCTGTCAATGCTTCACGTAGACCTGTCTGGCTCCTCATGTGCTGGCAGACCTCAGTGGTGAGCAGGAATGGGAACTGGTGGTGGGGTTGAGAAGCAAGCCACACCAGGTGTAGGGAAAAATGCTTAAAGTAAAGGCTGCAGAGCACCATGGTTTGTACTTGCTTTAGAAATAGGGAGAGGAGTTGTTAAGGGGGCTGCCTCTTGTTTTTTTCGTTTCTCTGACTCCATCAACTGAATTACTTACGCGTCCCTTTCAACTAAAGATATTCTATGGTATTTTGATTTCAGTCATCCAGAAGTTTCAAATCATTTGAACTTTAGACAGCATGTAAAAGGTGAGCTAGTAACTTTGATCTAGTGGGAATTAAAAGCTTTATCTGTGTTAGTACTCTGGTGTTGGTGTAGCTTTGTAGGGGGATGTGTTGTTTTTTGGTTTCTTGTTGCCATTCATACCTTCTAAATTTTTAAATAAAATTTTATGTCAGTAATTTGGCTGTCCCGGTTGATTTTGGTTACACAGACTGTTTTCTTTTTTTCTTTTCTTCTGAGAATTAGATTAAAAATATGATAATACTACTCATAAGGAATTTTTTTTAAAGAATATGGGGACAGCACCCATTTTGTGCAGTGCGGGCTTCCTTGCTCTTGACCTTCTTTGGCCTGATCTTTAAAAAAAAAAAAAAGAGATGTGAGGCCCATTATTTAATTTCATTTTTACTGCAAGCAAAATTTAGCAATGTGGTTTTAGATACCCTTGCACAAGGAGTGCTGTTACATGCTATCACAAAGGCAAAACCCTGCTCAGTGAGTTACAGTGGCAGGGTACCTTGTGGGCCACGGTGAGTTCCTTCATAGAAGTGTTTTTCTGTACTGAGCATGCATTATTTGGCAGAGCAGAACAATGTGGTCTAAGTCTGGATCATGTCTGGATTCATGCTTGTGACCTGGCTTTCCAGCACCTGCTTGGCTGTCTAGTGGCAGTGAGTAAATAGTTTTTCCAGTGAACAGAAATGTGGCCATTTTTAAGCATTTAATTGTGAACAAATGATACTCAAATACATCTGAACTTCAAACACACTAAAATGCATTTTATATCATGCTGATCAAAATACATTTGAATAGCTTTAAACATTTTATAGTGCATCCCGATTCATGCAACAATGGATGAGTTTCATTCAGTATTTTATTTAGCTTAAAATTATGTTTTATAGTTGCTTTTATGCCCAGATATAGGGAAGAAAAAAATGTAGTTAAAATAAAAGCAGCAAGCCATAAATGTTTTTATCAAATGAGGTTGAAAACATTCCATACCTCTTGAGAGTGTGTTTTCCAAAGGCAAAGGCTTCAATGTCCCAAGAAAATGTAGTCATGGCATCACACTGTGAAAGCCTAGACAGGAGTGTGAGTTTATCTGATTGACTCAGAGTGAAGTGAGCTGCATTTGCATTATTCCCGGTAATGTGTTCTGGTGCTCTGAACAGTGGGAGTAGTGACAGCAAAGGGAATGAATTAATTTCAGCAACAGTCAGCACCTTGCTAAAAAGCAGAAACATGGCACTGCATTTTTCAGACTGCTTTTGCATGGAAAAACTTGGAACCAGAGAAAGTTAGGAAAGGCCTGTGTGAGAGGAGCAGGTCTGAGCCTCTAGGAAGTGTAAGAAAGTCCTGTGAGAAAATGGAGGGCTTTCACTTAACACAGTTGGTATCCTGGGCTATGGGACTGCATTCTGTCTGGTTACAGCACAGCCTGGGATCCTGATCTCTCTGATGGCACATGGGAACTCTCATCAAGGTCTTCCCAGTGTTCTTCTGTCCCGAGCTGCCCTGAACATGCTGGAGGCTGTACCCAGGTGAGGAGCTAAGGTTTGGGAAGCAGGTAGGAAATTCTTTTGTGTGTCTTAGTCCAGATGTAATCTGACTGTGAGTGCTTTTGCTCTGCTTTGGGGAGATGGACTATGCCTCTCAGGGTTCTTATTTTCTCTCATTAATTGCTGCTTCAAAAGCCATGATACTCCTAGGTTGTTTTTAGAAAGTTACTGTAAGTCTGCAGACTTTTGCTCAGGTAAAGCAGATGCTGTGATTATACCCTGGCCAATCTGAATTCTGTTGGTAGTCCAAATTGCAAAACACTTATCACATCTTTCACTTTTTTATTAAAGGCAAATCATCATGGAAATTTTACTTGAGGATTGTTTTAAAGTTGGATAATTAATGTCCCATTTCAGACAACCAGTTCAACCAAGGAAGAGGCTGATTGTGTTTGCAGCAAGTTCAAAGAACTCGCAACAGAAACAGCATTAAATTATTAGAAACCTATGAATTTATCAGCATCTTTTAGTGGACTAAGATTCTGTCATTTTCTTGGGAAGTGCATATTGAAGAAGTTAAGGAAACTTTTTCAGAAGAGCATGATTTTTTCTGCAAGTTGTAGAAAAGATTTGGCTTTGATCAGCATAATTTTCCTTCCCTTTAAGTGAGCCTGGTCATGACTATTTTTGTCATTAACTTTGTTAACAGTATTGCTAATTCCTTTGCATGGTTATTTAAATGTCTAAGAGTAGCTAGTTAGAGCCATACTGAGGCCCTTTCATTAGTTTCCCTAATCCAGCTACTTGTTCTTAGGTTAGTGAAAATTTATGGGGAGAAATACCATGTAATGATCAACTTTTGATCTGTAGATCTAACAAGTAGTTTGGGTATGTTTAATAGTACAGAAATCCTTATTCTGTTCTAAAACCTTGTGTTAATAGTAAAGACAACAAAGCTTTATTTGAAATAGAGATGTTGGAAACTTAAGGGGAGGGCTGTCAGAGACATAGCAATTTGACTTGTAAAGATAATTATAGTTGGTGCCTAACTGATTTTTGAGGATTTCTGCAGCTTCAGGAAAGCAAATGTTTGGTCTCAATGATCCTGTCCCGTGGGGCCTCATGCTGTGGTTTCGCCCTGATCCGACTCTGGTCTCCCCTTTCCAGAGAACTCGCTGACTAAACACATTTCAACTCTGCTGAGGGGCTGCTGCTTAGCATTATTAGATACATACATAGTTACTGGAGTTGCACCAAGATGAGGACAAGATGAGAAATGTCTAGAAATACCTCCACTGAATTAATACACACACAAAATCTCACATTGTCAAGGGGCGTTTTATTTAGGACATCATATTTAATGTGAGATTTTTCTGGCTTTCAGCTGTGTGCAAAGTGAATTTTAATCTCATTTTGAAATGAAGGAAAAGAGCTCAGTGGAATAAAATACTTTGAAATAAAACTAACTTCAGTAAGACCCTGAGCTGGTTGTAGCAATGCCCTGGAAGAGCAGGATTTGGTTTTTCAGGTTTGTGGGTGGGGTTTTTTTGTTGTTGGTTTTCTTGGTGTTTTTTTGTTTTGGTTTGGTTTTTTTTCCTCCAGGCTGATTTCTTCTGAAAACAGAGGTTATGCACTTGTGCTTTCCTGTCTCTGTATCCTCTCTCTCTCAGCCAGCCTTGCTAAGTAATGCTAGATCTTGTCAGCCAGCTTCAGTCAAATTTGACAGAAGGGATTTGGGCTCAAATACATTAATTCTGACAAGTCTTTGCCTGGATGAAAAGATCTCTTATTTCTGCTACCAGCCCGTGGTCAGGTGCATTTGTTATACAGAGGGATGTGATCCAACAGCCCCTGAGTGAGAGAGAAAAGCTTTCACCAGAGCTTGTGCCTGATGGGACTGCTGAGCTCTACTGCCTTGGGCTTAAAGCACTTGGAGGAGCTTTTGCTTCACTTTCTTTTGTTTCCTACAAAAGTTATCACAAGCAGGCTCTGAGCAGATAGCAGTGACAGAGTGCCAGTTACCTGTTCAGTGGCACCTCTGTGGAGCAATTGCTCTGCTCCTGGCTGCAGCTCTGTGCTCTGGTGCTGCCAAAGACAGATCTGTGCTGCTGGAGAGCCAAGTGGGAGAGCAGGCAGAAACCATTGCTTCTGCAGGGGCAGTCGTGCTTCTCTGAGAGACAGGAGCTCACTGTGGAGGGATCTCTTTGGCAGATGCTGAAAGCAGCCACATACACGGCTGGTGGCTTTCCTCCTCTTTTAATTTAAAATGCTGGTGAATGTGTGTCTCATTGCACACCTGAAAATTCATCCATGGGACACAAACTCCTTGGTAACCAAGCTTTTTGCTTCCACTCATAAAAAGAGACTTTGACAGCTGCCAGCAAACATCTGGACAAAGCAAAATAAGTGAGTAAAGCCCTGGTGGAATGATGCAATATTTCAAGGAAACAACAGATATTTATTTGCGTTCTATTTCCCTGTACCTACAGCTGTAGCCACTGGAAAAATGATATTTCCCAGCAATGTCTTTTTCAGTGTCTTTACAGCCTATATACATAGTTAGACTATATGAAAAAAACCAAAAATTTGCTCTGAGTTATGCCAGGGTATTTTGTGTATTTCTTAATCCCCAACTGAATTGCCATTCTACAGCCCATGTCAGCATGCACCCTTGTTTAATCTCTGCAGCAGGATGACAGATGGGAAGGATGCCCATGTGATGGCTGAGTGTAAACACTCTCTGGCTGTAGTGAGAATGTGGTCTTTAGGAGAAGTAGTGTTTGGTTTAGCCAGAATTTAATGTGCTTCTTGACGAAAAATTGCCGGAAGACCTAAAGCAGTTCCTTCTGCTTGAGAACATATGCATTGCTTCGTTAAAGTGCTTTTTCAAAAGAAGCAAATAAAAAGCTTGCAAACTTAAGTGGTGTAACTTTAATCATCCCAGATGTTTGGTTTCATAGTCAGTTGCTGTTTGGGTTAGATATAAGCACCTTTTGGTCAGAGAATGCAATGTTTCCTGCAGAAGGGAAAAATTGCTCTTGGAGTAATGAGAATAGCTTAGTCTACTTGGAATAGAAAAAGAAAAAATTGATTTGGGTATTAAATGTTGGAGAGCAAAGTTTTCTGCTTTGCAGGGTGTTCTCCTTACAGCTGCAGTTATAGTTAGTGGAGAAGCTTGCCACCAGCAGTGTTTGGAGCCCTGCAAATCCTGTTGGCTCAGTATTGACTCCTAATTAATGATCCACATTCTCACAGATGCACTGAGGCCTTCTGTGATGTGGCTGGACCAGTGGAAAACAATAGAGTCATTTATTTCCAGCTGTATTTGTCCCATGAATAAAGGACATGAATTAGTGCCAGTGTGTGGTTTCTGTTGGCTGCTGTACAGAAATTTGGCAGCTTTTGTAGCCAAGGGAGTGTAATTTATAAAATTCAGAGATCTGATGACAACTGGTCAAGCTGTCTCCAAATGCAACATGTTGGGCTTTTCTCGAGTTCGCTTTGTGTACATAAAGCCCAGTTCTGGCTACAACAGCTGCATAGTCCAAAAAACCAGTTCAAGGCCCAGGGTGAAATGGGGTGGAATACAGCCTTTACTCTGACCCACACTAATTAATCTCTTTCAATGAAGCCAGCATATAGCTCTGTTTCTATGAGGAAGCCACTCAAGCTGTATCTGGTGTCTCTGCTTCCATCAGTGTGATGGTGACTGTGTTTTCCTTTTACCATGGGCTAAAAATGCTCAATAGTACATCACCAAAGCTGTGATGCTGTGATTGTGGACTGCTTCTGATAAGCTGTACTTGCACTAATGTACTTTAGGAACCTCTTAGGTAGGACAAGTGTTTAATGTGCACATGAGGACAGTGTCCTCTGAGGCAATGTCTGTAACTCACGTGTTGGTGTAACCTAAGATGTTTTACCTGTATTACATTGGGGTTTACATCTAGAATTGAACTGGGATTTTTTTCTCTTTTTATAAAAAGTATCAATGATTGTTTTAATATGTTTTGAAGTTATCTGAATGCCAGAAAGATGAAATATTTTACAGTACTCAGGCTCATTGCACACAGGTTCTTTAAGCAAGCTTGGGCTGGCTATGTGCTGTCTTCAGGCTGTTTTGCTGTTCCAGACATTCACCAACACCTATGCAACTGGTTTGGACTGTTCCAGTGAAAACTGGGCAATATGTGTGATTTTGTTGATCAATTGAATAATCAAACCTCACTTTCTTGGGCCAAGCTATATGAGGTGAAGCTGACATGGTGCTATTGATTTTAGCTTTGATAATGCTCTTGTCTGACTCTGACATAATGGCTGGAAGTGAGAATTGTGTCTGCTTGTGGAAGAGCAGGATAACACACACTAGTGTGTGTTTGTGAGTGTACATTCATGTGCATACACACACACATATTCACAGACAGACCTTTTCTAGAGGCTGGGACACTTGCTGTGGTTCAGCCCAGAGCACGTTCCAGAGGGTTGGCCAGCTCTGACATATGACCATGGATAGAATTGTTTATGCATTGTCCTGGCTTTGTTACAAATGCCAGAGTGATCCCATTGTTTGAGTGGGATCTTGGTTCAGATGGAATTCTGAGTGAATGAAGTGTGGTTTGGAGCATGTAGCATTTAGTTATTGCTTTTTTGCCTCTTATGTCTGTTCAATGTTTTATGAATGTTTAGCAGAGTCTTTGCACAGCCTCATTAAGTGCCTTATTGGGCTGCAATGGCCAGGAGTGCTGTTAGCAGTTCCAGCAGGAGGTGTAGCCATGTATCCTGTACCTGCCAAAGAGCTGCTGGACTTGGGAAGAGCAAGGCAACCAAATCCTAGAACGCTCATCAAAAACGAGAATTAAATTCCACAAGCTTCTGTCACAGATCATCAACATCAGGAACTTACTCACATGTGCTCTGTGCACCTTTTCAAACACTGCCAGAAATGGACCTCTGCAGCTGCTGCCTGCAGCTGTTTATGGTTTAGCTGTAATTTCATAGTTCTGTACATGCTGGAGAAACCAAGATGGTTTATTGACTACAGGCAGGCTCTACAGCCAGAGGAAAGGACACTTTATACTATGCCACAGTGTAAATAAGCCCACAAACCCAAACATGGAAAAGTCATTCTGTTGCTGACAGCTGATTTGTGATTTTTCTTGCCACAAGGATTAGGTGCTGCTTGGAGCTGACTTGCCAGAGGACTTGTGTAGTTGGAGCTTGCTGGATTTTGTTGGGGTAGCTTGATGTTCCCATAGTCCTCACCTTCTTGTGTTTGGGAGAGGGGAATTAATTGTCCAGCTTCTCCCTGCTCTTTCCCTATCTTTCCCTTTTTCCCTGACACAGATTTCCAAAAAGAAATAACAGGTTGCTGCTTTGTCTGTTGAAAGCTGTTCTTAGTTTCTGGCTTGATGTTGTCCTAGAAAGGGCTCAATTGTGATGATGTAGAGTGATGCAGAGTCCCCAGGCAGTGCAAAGGAGAGCTGCTTTATTGCAAAAACAGGCCTTTTTAAGCGGTTAGCCATTTATCAGTTTACCTAGTAAAGGTAAGGTACAACAAGCCCAAGTCAGCCAACTACTGAACAGCATGATGTGGACAATGCAGCCGTCACGCAGCACATCTCTCACATCTCTCCATCCCTATTCCAGATGAGTCACTCTCCCATAGTTCCCTCCTATTTAGCCTATCAGGCCTGAGCCATGATTTTACAAGGGTAACAAGGCCCTGATTTTATAAGGCTTTACCCATGTGCAAAAACTGATGAAAGCAAAATCCTGCTAGTGAAACACTGGTAGAGCATGATGTTCAGTACATACAAGTACTTCTCGAGGGGGAAGAAGCTGAAATGTAGAAATTCTGGGAGAATTGAGTAAGCATATGATAATTCAGTGTTGGTTGGGGGGACATAAAACTGACAGTATGAATAGGTCTAATAGCTCAGTATTTGTAACGTTGGGGTACACTAGAAAAACCATCAGGTAACCAACAGCAAATACTTGTCAAAAGCTCCTTCTGAGGTTTACTCAGCATTTGGGTAACGGATACGTGGATTAAGTGTTGAGATCACATGGTGTCCATGCATTTTCTGTCAATACCCTGCCCTTTTGGCAGCCCTTTTGAGATCATAGTGGTTTCTGATATGAGGACTAAACTGCACCAATGTCACACAAATACCTTCCCAGACCTGTGCTGGTAACAGTCTTGTGCTGAGTATTTCTTATAACCAGATATCTGCTCACACCCATGGAGTCATTCACACGAGTGGGAATTTTTATAGTGGGAGGCGTGTGGTCCTCCTGGTTCTGCAGCATCATTTCCCTCTCTTGCCTCAGCTGATAGATGTCAAAATCATGGGTTATATGTGGGACAATAGGCAGGTGAAAAAGAGCAAATGTTTTTTTCCTGTTCTGCATCAAGCAGGGAATGCCCTCTTGGAACTTGCTGGTGAAGAGGGACAGGAATAAGAACTGGGGGCATTTTGTTTGCGGGACATCACCAAAGGCAGTAGAGGGGGATGAGAAGTTTGGATTTCAGGACCATCAGACTCTAAGTCTTCTAGGTAGAGTGGGCTTTCCCTTTAGGTTGATGTGACATCCAGGACAACTTGTGTGCAGGTACTCACATGGAAAAAGGTTTCAGTCTCCAGGCTCACAACTGCCATTACACACATTTTGTGACACATGTATGTCTTTCTTCTCTCTCTACTTGTGCAACTTATTATCAGAATGGTTGGGAGCTGAGATAAGGACTTTTAAGTCCCCATGAAAGTAAGTAACTCAGTAACATAAACTGTTGAGAACATGAGCATGGTGCTGCCTCTCCCTGCATCCTTACGTTTAGTGTGAGAGTCCAGCTCTCGAGAAAGCAAGCGCTCCTCAGAGAGCTGAATGTCACACTCAGCTCAGAGAATTCACCCTGAAATGGCTATTTTTTTACTTGATGAATGGAGAATGTTTGCTACATGGAGGGGACTCCAAGTTTACTCCACTGAGAAATCTATATAAAAAAGATATTTTTTTTAATCCCCTACCATCTTCAAGTGCCAAATAGATACTTTTCCACTAAGCTTATAGTACTACTTGACTTGGAAGCATAGGATCATCTCTTAAAATGTGTTGTGTACCAGCAAGGACTGAAATATCTTGCCTAGAAAAAAACAGATCTAGCTTTTAGAGCACAACTTTTCTGTAGGTTGGCTGATTATTGCTTTGTGCTGCTTGACTGTGATTTTTGGCACACAGTGTCACATACCAAATTCCCGAAATAAAATGCTACATGATATTCTAAGAGTTCTTAGGAAGCTTTAAAAAGGGATTTGTCTGCTGAGTGGGTACCTCTTCTGAAGCCAAATGATGCAGCAGCAATGGTTTGAAAGGAGAAAACTTTAGTCAGCAGATAATTAGTCTTTTTAAAGAAGTACAAGGAGAAAAAAAACCCCTTCCATCAGACTTGTGTTTGTAGAAGTTGTCAGCAATCCTGCTTTGATTGGAGAGGGTGTGCAGCCCTTTGAATAGTTAAAACATCTGTTCGGCGACGTTGTGAAATGCCTGTGTTGGGAACCCCTGATAAGGGGGACTGCTGAGCACTTGGCTCCTACAGGCAGCAAGGGCTGCGCTAACGGTGGCCACTGCTTGCCTTTCCTCCTCCTGGGCAGAGCACAACGTAGGAGACAGCCACTGTTTTCCATGTGATTTTGCTTTGAGAGGGAGAGAGCAGGAAGTGCCTAGGAAATGGTTCATGACAGAAACCTGGAGTTTTAAATAGGAGAGAAGAGGAGGAGGAGGAGAGCACATGGGCACAGTTTGTGAACAGTTGAAACACTGACACAACAGCAGCAGGGGAAAACCAGACTTTTGAGAGAGCAAGCACCTCCCAAGCTGTCCTGATGGAAGGAGAGACAGTCCCCGAGGCCAGGGGAGCAGGCAGCAAAGCCACTCGGATCGCCCTCGGTGTCTTTGTGAGCAGCACTGTTGTGCTTGGCACCGCTCTTTTCTTGGGTAAGTGAAAGCCTTGACACTAACCTGAGCACAACCTCCAGCCTGCCTGCTGGGTGCCCGTGTTTGTGTCTCACAACGTCTTTCGGTGAAAATCGAAATCTCTTTTTCTTTCGCCTCTTTTTATATTTATCCTGGAGGGGTTATGTGTCAGTAAAGGAGTTCTTGTTGTGGGAATGCTAGAGCTGGGGGATGCAATGGGAACTCATGTAGCATTTTGAATGCTGAATTTAAATTTGGATATTCAGTTGAATGTGTTCTGACCAGACTTGGGTTCTTCCACAGGACAGAGAGAAGCAGGTGAGATTATGCTGATTATGGATTCAGTGGTTGTGACTGATGTGGAATAATATTCTCTGTTTCCTGAAAATGAATCTCTGCAGTGCGTGCATTTTATGGAATCTTTTTGGGTTTTCCTTCATTTGGTTTTCATTTAGGGCTTGACTAAAACCCCTGTAGAAAGCTTCAATAGTGCATATGTGTGCACATTTTTTAGATCTTTCTGTTCTTCTATGATGAATTGCAAAGTTGCCTTTACAAAAGTCATAAAGAGTGCATCTAAGATGAAATTGAAATATTTTTGTTAGATATATAAGCTGTAACTAGATGCAACTAAGAAGGAAATAGTTTTTCCTCTCCTAGATTTGGAATTAACTGTAGTTTGGTTTTGTTAGCATAACTTGAAAGCATATGTGTACACTTTTGAAATTATGTGTAGAAGTATAAATATGCCCAGAAACTCCAAGCAAAGAGGAAACTGTGCTTTATCCTGTAAGAACTTTGCAGAGTTGGATCCTCTTTTGGAACAATTCTGCCCAACTTTTTGTTTCTTTAGACCAAAACAGATTTCCCTAGATTGGTGGAAGCCTTTCCTCTAAGTGTATCTTTTTCTTTCATCCAATCCTTTATGATCTTGTTTGAAAGGTCTGCTTTGTTTGCAGTCATAAAACAATGTCAGGTTTTCCATAGAATATTTAAAGCAACAGGCTCACTCTTGGTTAGAGCTCTTTCGCTCTTGAGCAATTTCTGCCACATTTGCAGGAAAATAACTCCTGTGTCAGTGATCCCATTCAAGTAAACTTTTTATAACCATGAGTGAGTTTGAATCTTCTAATTTCTAGATAAAAGAAAAAGTTTTTCCCTTAAAAAATGCAGTATAAACATCAGGGAGTAATAATGGAGAGACCTTATTTCTTTTTACCTTCACTAGATTTATTTGTTTGTTGCTTAGAGCAATAAAAGGAATTGACATTTACCACCACAGCTTCTCAGAGATAGAACTGCTTTATCCATAGCCAGGTGTGAAAATTCAGGCAAATATATTAATTCTTGCAGACAGTTTTCCAAGTGTGCCTGTGGCATGTTCTGTAGGCAGCAATTCAATATCAAAATTTTCATTGGCATAACTGCTAAGAAAATAAAAATGCTGGCCTTGGGACAGCCAAAATGCTTTTAGGATTTCTTTGGAAATGGTCTGAAATTTTCAACCTAAAAAACCAAGGAAAAAAAAGTTAAATTGTTGTGGTTTAACATTTTTTCAATTAGATGTTTCCACACTTCATTGTGACATGGTTTTGTTTGTAAGTTTGAGCTATTTTTTTTTTAAGTTTTATTTAACTGTAGAAATGGACATCATTCTTTCTGTCCATATTAAACACTTCAGGCACCTCAAGATGTTCTTTTTTCTTCAATTTTCATTTAGTCTGCAAAACTTATTGTTTCTGATACACCTGAAATTGATTTTCCAGCCTGAGGAGTGAAACGTAGCTTTCTCCTGCTCTCTTCTTCTCATAGTTCCTACAAGTCCAAGGAGGCTGTGGGAGAATCAGGCATTGTTGTTTACTGTTCCTTGCTCGTGCTGGCTGTGATCGCTCTGTGACTCCAGTGGGGAGCATTGCTGGGGTCCTGCCTGTGGCACTCTGGTGGGAGTGGGGCTGTGACAGGACAGGAGCCGCCTCCTCCTTGGGGGAAGCACATTGCTCTCCAGTGCCCTTGGGTGGGAAATCAGGCAGCTTTGAATCTCAATTTGGGAGCCTCTTCTACAGACTTGGTGGAACATTCACATTATTTCCATCTGTACATTTGTATTGTTTTCCTTTTCCCTTATAGATTTATTTTTTTAAACTCGGTGGTGGAGTGCATTTGCTTAACAATCTGGAAACAGGCTTATCAAGGAGGAAGCTAGGATGCTGAGGGTTATAACCATGACTCTAAGTAATAATGCTGTGATTAGTTATCTTAACAATAAAAAAGGCAAGAGAAAAAAACTGTGCAAAGTTTTTTCTGTCAAAATTAGCTGTTATTTAAAATGGAAATGTTACTACCAAAAATTTATTCTAATTATAAAATTGTAGGTGTCCCATTGAAATGATATTTTGTGTTTGTTTAGAAGTATCAAAAGCACAAGGGCTGCCTCAGATTAAGCATGAAATTATGTCTGGGCTTTTCCCACCTTTCTCTGCTTTGTTGTGAAAAAAGTCTAGCAAGCATTCAAGACCTGGATGGATTCTAAAGGACTAAATTCTAATCAGGGAAAGAGGTGAGCTGGGAGGAGTGCAACACTTAATTAAAAGGGACAGTATCTATTATTTGTAGTTCATCTTTGTAGTGGCTCAAAATCATATTCTGGAGATCTGCACTTCCCTATTTTCTCCTGGTTTTCAATATTCCAATTACAACCTTTGCATGCCTCAAAATCTTGTGTATTTCTTGGCTAATTGACAGAGGTGTTTGAGGTGTTGTGTTTCACTAAACCAATGAAAGCTTCGGAAAAGCTGTCCAAAAATAGTTTTACATTCCCATTTTTTGAGAAACTTGGATTGAAATCCAGCCATTTCTGCTATTAATTGCCATTAAAACTGTGAGACTGGAAGAGACGAAAGAGCTTTTTATTCAATTCTAGCTTTAGGACGTTTTGCAAAAAATTTTCCTGGGCTGAAATGAAATTTCAAATTTTTCTATCACTTTAAAACAACATATAATTACAGCAGAAATTGCTTTAGAACTATCAACACTGTTAAAGCTATGGTACCATAATATATTCCATTGTTGTGTTTTTTCGTTCAGTGTTATTTGCTTTTTTTGTTTTTGCCATGGACTGTTATTAAGATAATGGGTATAATGAGACATTTCTTTATGCCTACTGAGCACATCTAGTGAGAGCTATTTCACCTATCCCTTGGGATTCTCCCTTCCTAAATGCAAGTATTAATTATCTGCATATTTGCTGCCTGAGAGCAGTGTCTGAAATTAGCAATTCCTGTGCTTAAATTTCAGTGGCAGTTGTAATACATGTTTTTAAAAGATGAGCGAAATGAACTGACAATTTCATAGCTCTTCTCAGCAAGGCTTTGGGAAGCAAATGCAATTACAAAACTTACAAGACAATTCAGACAGAACCTGGGTTGTGCCCTATAAAGCACAGCTATCCTTGTGCCCATTGCAGTCTGCTCTGTTCCAGGCTGGAATGAGGAGACCCTGGGAGGGTCCTGTAGGTGCTGGGTGTGCTGGGCAGGGCAGTGCTGCTGCAGGGCAGTGTGGGCAGCACAGCTCAGGGAGCTCTGGAAGCCCTGCAGAGGGTGGGGAGGCTGCCCCATGTTGCATTTCCAACCATGGAAGGTGCAGCCTTCCTGTGCAAGGTCTCTGCCCATGGCAGAGCATTGGAATTAGAGGATCTTTAAGGTCATTTCTGAGCCTAGCCGTCCTGTTCTCCTGTATTTCCAAGCTCTGGAGTAGGATAACAATGTGAATTGTTAGTATGTGGTGGTGCTCACTGTCGGGGAGTAGGGCTGAAGTGATGCTGCTCCAGGCACTGTGCACAGACAGCCCTTGCTCTGTGCTGCCTGTGAGCAAAGAGGGGCAAGGAGAAAGCAGCACTAGGAGGGGCAGTTATTTGTACAAACTGCAGTATTTACATAATATATATTCTAAATATTTACTTAATGTACATTCTAAGTGCTCTAAATCAGTGCAGTCAGAGAGGCACTGGGACCAGAGGCTGCACTGATATTGGAATGATTGAGTACACAACATTTGGCTGCAGCTGTCAAAATTCATTGCAAATGATCTCATTATGGTTTTCCTTTTTGCAGTTAGCCAAGGTCTTATAAAGTTTCATCCGAAGCAACAGTACTGTTTGACTGCAGAATGCATTGAAGCTGGTAAGCAGCAATTTTATCTTCTCAATTATATCATGATTATAGTATGTTAATGAGATATTTGTACCATTTAATTTTTTTCCCATTATACATTTTACTCAGAAAGCTCAGTTAATGAGGGAGAAAGAACGACAATCCCAAACTTTTTAGAAAGTCAGTCCTCAAGTTGCTTCTGTTTTGTTTATTTTGTACAATTAAAATTCGCATTTTAATTTGGTCTAATTCTACTAGTCTAACTAGGTTGACTCAAAGTTTCCCAGAGGGGTCATTTTCTTTTTTTTTAATAGGAAAAAAAATGTTGAGTGACTTTGAGTGACTAGACCTTCAGGAAGATTTTGTTGCTTCCTTTCCAGTTATCAGAAAACTAGCAAGTGTATTGTTAAGCAAAGAGATGCTTTTGTACCAGATCTGGCACACATTTTATATGATTTTATATAAAAAGAGGGTTATAGTTATATAGAAGAAAATTTTTATGGTGAGGGCGGTGAAACACTGGCACAAATCACCCAGAGAAGTTGTGAATGCCCCATTCTGGAGGTGTTCAAGGTCAGGTTGGATCAGGGACTCTGAGCAACTTGGTCTAGTTGACGATGTCTCTGCTTATTGCAGAAGGTTGGACTAGGTGACCTTTAAGGGTTCCTTCCAAGCCAAACTATTTTATGGTTTTATGATTATGTATTGAAAAGCTACTGAGTCTTGGACTTGTCAGACTGATCTCTCTCTTACCACCTCTCTTTCACTGAAAATAGTAACTGGTAAGGAAGCAGTCACAAAATGGAGCTGAAAATGCTGAAAATCTTTCCCAATGAATGGTAGATCAGAATTTGATTTGTTTTCTTGTGCAGTATTCAACTAGAGGTAAACAGTGCATAGTTACTGAAATGCTAATCACAATCTGCTTAATATGTATCACTACTAAATTCCTCAGGCAATTAATTCTATCATGACAACAATGGAGAGCCTGTCTTCAAGTGCCTGGCTCCAGCAGCTCATGTTCATGTAGTGCTAAGTTCAGCCATTGTTGCTGTATGTCTCTCAAGAAGATTCATTGCAGATATTTGTCTTTTTTGTTTGTTTGTTTGTTTCTCATTAATCATAATTTCTGGACTGTATCCCTGTCTAATTCTCTATTTATGAAAAAGTGTTCCACAAAATCTATTTGGTGTCTTTTTTACAGCTGCTAGCATCCTGAGCAAGATAAATCAATCTGTAGATCCATGTGAGAACTTCTATCGATTTGCATGTGATGGCTGGATAGATAATAACCCCATTCCTGAAGATATGTCCAACTATGGTGTTTATCCCTGGCTGCGACACAAAGTGGACCTCAAACTAAAGGGTAAATAGATAATTTCTAGAAGTACTTGATTGGCTTGTCACTGTAACTTGTTAATTGGCTGAGTTTGAGAGGACCAAAAATCTTCACAGTTCTCATCACTGGATAGCACCCAACAGCCTGACTTGATGTTCTCTTTTAAGTATATTTTTCTTTTTTTAAAATTGAAAATTACATTGAGAGATAATGAATTTAACATAAACAGAATTTGGGAATTCTGGTAATTCTACAAGTTAAGAATGCATGGATGAAATTATATTGATTATAACAAAAGGCAAAGACAAGGGGATTTAAATCTTTCCCTCTTGAAGTAGATGGTTAGACCAGAGTGTAGGAGCTCAGCACATGCAATTAAGAATGTCCCAAAATCAATCATCAGTCCAGGGCAGTGGGCTGTCTCTAACAGTGGCCAACAGCAGGAAAGAATGTAATAAAGCCAAACCACGGTGATATTTTCCAGTACACCTAGCCCTCAGCAGAGGCAATTCTCAGGCTTCCAGAGATGGAGGTTGTTTGGATATTGGGTTTCCTTCCCTCTGCCATTCAGGCTGCCCCTGAAGTACCTGAGCTATCATCAGTGAAATAGAAAGTTTCTTAAGAATGTGTTTCTGGAGGAAAAAATAGCTCCAGGGTGGAAATGTGTAGGAAGAAAGGTATTTTAATCTGCATGTGACTTGACTTTGGGCTATACTCTGAAGTGTGGCTACCTCTCCAGGAAGCCCTGCAGGCCAGCTGGGGAGAAAGGGTGATGATTATTGTTAGGTAGGAAAATCTTGCCAGATTCTTACAGTCTTGGCTAGAAGTGAGTCATTCAGAAAAAGGGAGACATGCAAGATTTAATATTGTTGGTGGTGTGCTTGAGCTTTGCCCACCTTGAGTACATAATTGACATAAGAATCCTGCTTGAGTTCACCACAGAACAGAGGCCAATTTTAGAATTTCATGCTTAAATACAGCATTTGTTTTTCTTTGAGTTTTGTGTAGGCACCAAAGCTCTTCTCCAATTGCTTTCTGCAGTCTTATTGTATCCAATTTTCACATCATTAAGTGTATTAAAAGCTGCATTTGGGTTCAGAATATGAGTTTTGGTTTTCAGCACAGTACATGATCTCAAGACTTTTGTTTAAAGTCTGCTGAAGATGTCACAAGGAAAAGAAAAATAATGTTGCCAGAGCCTATTTGAAGTTATGCTTTGCATTCTAATTGTTCTGCTGCCAGAATTGGGCTGTATTAGATAAGTGCACGTCCTGCATGAACCATAGCCACAAAGAGGCCAGTCTTAATTGAATATAGAGTAGCAAGCTGTCTCTGTCATCCCTAATTTCCTCTTTTTGCAGGTCCTAATCAAGGACATCATGCTAAGCCAGATTTTTATTTGGTTTTCTTTCTGCAGTTCCTTTAGAAGTTGCTAGTACATAGCTAGAAAAAATGCAAGACAAAGAAAGAAACATCCAAATGGGAAGCATTTGCTTAATGAAAACTCTGTATCAGATAAAGGGAGTTGATGCAAATTTATTTAATAAGAGGCCCTTGGCACAGATAGGGACAAAAATATGTGAAATGCTGGTTGGTGTACAGGAGTGTTTTTAAAATAAAACTTCCCATCTCTTCCTTAACTTTTTACTTCATAAACTTTCCAAAATAGATTATTTGTAATTAAAAAAAAGGAAAATGGAAAGCATTGGTAGCTGAAATAATAAGCATAACTTCAGCCTCTAGGTATATTTGTGTTTTCTCTTGTGCTATCTCAATATATTAGCTCAACACTGAGTTATTAATTTGTGTATGACCACAACCTTGCTAGCAGTTTTAGCAAGAGGAAGAACTTCTGCACAGAGAAACAGTTATAGGGCTGAATAGACCTTGGAAGCAAATTTAATCTCTCCTTTCTCAAGAACTCTTAGCAGAACTTTGTACCACATGGTAAATATCCCTGTTTGACATTCAGTAGATTAAAAAAAACCTCAGTATTTAAAGACCTGGTCATTATGCAAGTTCTATGCTCTGAAATATTTATCATATTAAAGAAAACTATTAATCTTAAAATGATAACATGGCTTGGCAGAAAGACACATTTTTCATTTTTTATTTTCTTTGATGGTATGATAGAGATGGAGACATTTATTCAGGCTATATATTAAAAAATTATGTTAGTTGAAAGAAACTATTTAGACATCTAATCTGTTTTTGGTCCCTGAATGTTCCTGAGCCTACTCCTGTTCCAGAGAAAAGGGATTTTGGGCAAAGACCTGTTACACAGATTGAATATCTTCAATATTCTGGAAACTTTTTTGTTTTGGTTCAGGAGCAATTGCTGCAGAAGAAGATCTTCCAGTAGATAATGAGTAGCAAGTGTAAGAATTAATTTTGTCTTACCAATAAAAGGTAGTTTTTGGTTTTAGTTTGTGGCTGTGTAATGTAATGTACTGAGCCCTGCATTAGGTGTTAGTGGGCTTGAGAACAAAGCATTTTTTTTCCATTTCTTTTGGGTGTTTTTGTTTGTTTGTGGTTTCTTTGTTGGTGGGTTTGTTTTGTTTTGTTTGTTTTTTGTTTCTTTTAGTGTGTGTTTGCAATTTTGGGTTTTGTTTAGTTTTCTCTTTTTGTGGGCTTTTTTTGGTGTGTTCTTGGCGCTTTTTTGAGACTCACAAGAGCAAACAGCTTTTCAGGTGTCAGCTTCAAAAAGGGTAGAACATTTTCTGTATCAGTGAAGGTTTTTGGTACCTTAATAAGGAATTCTAAAGAGGAAATGGTAGTAGGTCAATCCAAAATAGCTAAGGACTACTGGGTGGTAGATTTTTTTGTCTGCATATCTCTGGTTGATTAAAAGATCAGGATTAGAAGTATTAATTTTGGTGTTCTTCTAGATATCAAAACCGTAATGTGATAGTTAAAAGTAGGGTTTTTTTAAGATTTGGGTTTATAATGGGGTAGGAATATGTATATGTATATGTATATGATGCTCCCATGGGTTTCTCTGGCTGTCTTAAGATGCATTCAAGCTAAAATCATATCATATCCTCTTTAATTTCTTTTCCATATGTTGTTTGAGGGTACTTGGGTTTATTTTTCTGTGCTCAAAGGAATCCACAAACCACATGTGTAACTTGCTTTGATCTCCTGACTATACAAAATAAATAAAGTTCCAGCCTGGAGAAAGTAGTGGTAGGTCTTTCCTTGGATGTGACCTTCAGCAGGATTTCAGGCGTCGTGGAGGAACGTAAAGGAGATAATTGTAGAGCCAAAAATACCTCAAAAGCAGAGGCCTGTGGTTTGGGTTTTGATCCAAACCTAGGTAAGGGACATGTAATATTTAGGTTAAAATTGCTTATAGAACTATTCCTTATAGAACTTTTCTGGAGAGGACTGATATATGACTACTTCCCTTTAACCGTTCCTGGCTGGAGCCAGCCTTTCCTTTTCAGCTACACCACTTGTTAAAAAGTACCTCACTAAAGAGCTAACACTCCTGGTGCCCAAGAGGCCTCTGATGAGGAAGTTCTTGGAGTTCTCCAAAATGGAAAGAATCATTTGGCTGTGGCCTGTGTTGTATGAACAGAAGCGATCTCAAACTGCAACAGCTTCAGCCTCATGTCAGGGCAAGATAGCAGTAACTCTAGGAGTTACTAAATGTTTTCCCAATTACCATAATATTTCCTGCAAAGCTATTTGTGTTCCTGATGAATTGTTCCATCTTGATTTGATGACCTCCATTAAGGTTTTAGGAGGGCTTTTGTCTTGTCACTGAAAAGCAAGTGGCTTTTTGTGAACAGTTCAGAGCTGGAGGTCTGAGGCACATAATTCAGTGCTTATTACCTGAGGTGAATGTTGGTGGTGAACCCAGAAGCTTCTTTTCCTTTCTCTGAAGTACAATGGTATACAGCTGGCTTATTTTTTTCTTTCTGGGAGTGACCGTGCAGGAAGCAATAAATTAAAATGAAAACAACAAAACAAAACTCCACAAACATTCCTAAATCTCAGCACTGCAAAGGAGCTGATTTAAATTATGTGAATAATTTGTGAATATATCTTCCAGATCTTTTCAATTTAATTTATGACTGTGGAAACAGTTTAAAAATTAAGACTCCATACTGCTCCTGGTCCAGTGAGACACCTACTTCAGGCTGATTTGCTGTGCTAAGCTTTGTAGTGTGGCTGTTTTCTGAATGTCAGTCAGTTTAAAATGAGGAATTTCCAGTGCGGTAAACAGAAAGAAATGGAGGCCTTTTAGGAGAATATGGTGTGTGGGTTTCTAAAGAACATGAGACAGACAGCAAACAAAATATCTTGGCAGCGTAGGCAGCTTTTCCCAAGATAATCTGCAATGATTTCCTTTGGAAAAGAAATTGTTTATAAGTAAAACTGGTAAGTAAAAATATCTCTGGAAATTTATGCTGTTTGACTATAGGATATCCTTTCACCACTGATCCCAGGAGTTGGTGTTGAGCAGTTGTTGCTGTTGAGTGGTTGCTCTCCTGCACAGAGGACCCTGTGCCATGGGGCTCTTTTAGGGCTGGTTTTATCTCCCACCATTCAACTGGTGCTCAGCTGGGACCACTGGGATAGTTTGGATGTGTCCCATGAAATCTGTAATGCAGCTGCTGACACTTCTCCCCAGGTTTCCATTAGCTGACCCGTCTCTTGTGATTTGTTTCCTTCAAAATTATTTGGGCTTTTTGAGAGCTGTCCCAAGTATGAGGAAGAATACCAGTAGCAATCAAAATAAAAGAGGATATTTATGGTTTTGCCTCCAATATATTGCTGGCTAACTGCTCTTGAATAACAAGAAGGCAGAAAAAATCAATAGCACTTCATGCTGTTTTGCTTGGTCTTTTCTGCAATAAATGGATCTCTTTTCAATGGTACAGACACTTCTTCAGTAGTCAAATCTTTACTATAGTGGCTTATTTGTAAGAAAATGTAAGAGAAAACATAAGTGGCACAAGTCAGGTAAATCTCTCCAGGCAAGAAGTGAGTAGGTTTTGGGTAAGTACCTAAGTCAAAAGTGGAGAAGCCAGGACTTTTTCCAGGCTTTGTGGCTGCTCAGAATGAAAATTGTTTGTAATGGGCGATTTTTGGGAAACCATGAGTACAGAGAGGAGACAATTTTGGTTCCTAAATGAGGTTTAAAGGCAGCACAGTGACTGAGCCGCAGGATTCCCACAGCAGCTGCCTGGTTTGGAGGCAAGAATGGCATCCTCCCCTGAGCCCTCAGCTAGAACCTGAGCAGGGCATTCTGCTTGCTCCTGTTCCACGTGTGGCACATATTTGCCTTAAATTTACAGTGAACCTGAAGTTTGTATGATATGTGCCACTCATACTTGCAGATACTGAATTTCAAAATTTTTAATGGCTATGTTTGGGTGGGCAATTTTACAGAATCAGGATTGATGCCTTGGAAGGCCCAGCAATCTATGACATATGATTCCCCTTTTTGACCAAAAAATTTCCACAAGTACATGTTGAAAGTATTATTGTAATGAAATAAATGTAATGCTGCCATTTAGTATGGAGCTCCACCTATATTGTAATGATTGGGAAATTTACAATCTTCTGGTGTAAATGTGTTTTAAAGTCTTTTGCCTAACACTACAGTGACATGTGTTATCCCCTAAAGCATAATGCTAGGAGGCCAGAAGGGCAGGGCAGGAAAGAGGACAATTCTACTCAAATGAGTAAGATTTATCATTGAAATTTAATTTATGAATAGAGGGTCTCACTTCCTTATAAAACAATATTTTTTTGGTCACAGTTTGTGTACAATTATGTTGACTTTTGGAGGAACTCGCATGATGGGCTTATCTTTTGATATACAAACTCAGAGAATTTACCAAATACTGAAACTGTAAACAAACAACATTTCCGTTTGGGAAATGTGCTGTGTGTTAGGGCACTGAGCAGCATTAGGAAGCATTTATGTAAGCACAGCTGTGTGAATGCTATTTCCATGAGAACTTCCATATTGCTAAAATGGATATTCAAGGAAAGAATTTGTGGGGGAATTTCTTGTCACAGGGTGAAGGGGAACCCTAGAATGTCAGTACATTAGTTGGGTTTATTTGTCTAAATATAGAATCCTTTAATGAAATTCGTATTTGGGAATATTTTTTGTTCTACTTGGTTTATGTTCCTTGGGAACTAGAACCTATATGAATCGATTAATTATGATATTGTCATGAATTCCTGTGGAAATACATATTCATAATAATTACATCCTCATGAGTGCAAAATTAATTCATAATGATTTAAATGTTCCATTGGAATATCATAAAAATTAATAATGAGGGGCTGTTATTTTTCAAGAGTCACTGCTCCATCCATGATGAGATGAATGCTGCCATCAAGAATTGGTTGACGGACATTAATTGCATCAAATAAAAAAGATAGTTTCCTGAATTGATAACCGGTGTCTTGGTCATGATTAAATACCTTTAAGAAAAACCAACAAAATAAACCCCCAAACTGAACAGAAAACCCTAACCAACCCCCTAAAAACCAAAACAATGAAAAGAAGAGCAAACAAACAAAATTCCCACCAGCAACCAACTGCCATCCTCAACACCAACAACCCATCCTCAACACTAAAACCCATCCTCTCCCCTCAGCTCACAAAATAAAATAAAGGGGAGGAGGGAGACACAGTTTATCAGAGCAAGGCAGACCGAGATTAAGGCATCACTTCCACAGGGGCTATTCTGAGGAATGAACTTATGGAACTGCAGAAAACACTGGTAGATTTATTAAAGAAGAAAACAAAAACAAACTAGTTACTGGTTTAATAATAGGGAAACTTTTATATTTAATATCTAAGGCATATCTGAGGCCTGTGAGCCAACACAAGGCCTTCCAAAAGTGACTAATGGCCCCGTCCATTGACATCCTGGGTGGTTCTGCCTTCCAAAGTGGGAATATACAATACAGCAGGTGTGGGCAATCTGAGAGGAGGCTAGTGCTCTGCATGGTTTCATATTTCTCTGTGAACAAGGGGTTTGCAATATTAAATTTGCATTGAGTGATTATTTCAATCACTTATGTACACCTGTAAGATGATTCTGGTTCTGGTGATCTGATTATTAACAATGGGGAACTGAGAGAAGAAATGTAAGAAAGTAGTGGAAGGCTGGTTAAGAAGGGAATGCAAAAGACATGAAAGTGGAAATAAGGTGTGCTTTGGAAAAATTTTAAAACTGTGTTATAAGCACCAGAAAAGTGTATTGATTTGCTATCTTATTTTACTTTAGACACTCAAATCAAAAGGCTTTAATTAGGCAAGGGTAGTTTTAACCATATGGAGAAAGATTTTTTTTGCAAGCCTTTGATGCTAGTTTGTTCTCCCATATATATATTTAGCAAACAGTAGAGAAATATGGACTATAATTAATCAAAAACTCAAAATAGGTACTTATAAAATGCAAGGAAATATACTTTGTACTGTATTAGGCTTGGTTACTTCCCTTCCTGTGCTCTGAAACTAAGAATTCTTTATAGCCACCAACGCACAGAGAAAAGGAAGAAAAGGCTTAATGTCAGTAACAATTTAGCAATTATTTAATTTATTTATGGTGGCGAGAAATTTTTTCATCACTTTTCATGCTTGTTTATTTGTGAGGGAGTAAAAATTTTATCTTTAGATTGTGTATTTTCATATTTTGGACTTTTGGAAACAAATTTTTATTGAAAACCAATTATTTGCAGTTCGCTTCTAATAAAGTGTCTGGTGGGGGAAAGGACTCCAGACTTCACATGTCAGACTGTACACAAAATATGTGAACTAGCAAGAAGCAATGCAGAGCAATTAGCAGAATCAATAGTTTACAAAAAAGGAAATAAATTTATGTTAGCTCATATTTTAGGGAAACCTCAGAAACCAAATATTGTCATCAATTGCTACTAGAGGAAAGAAGTGATTTTGCATACTTAAGTTGCCTATCAGGAGACATTGTCAGCAGAACTTGTGTTTTTAAGGCATTGAGGACTTTAACGAGGCCTTGAAATGATGAATTTGAGGTTGGGTTGCACTGGTGTCAGACAAGAACTGTGAGCAGTCATCTGCCCCTCCACTGAGATTTGTCTCTGTGGTATTTTCCAGGCAGGCAATATCTTGCTTTGCACTTCTTCCAAGGCTTTCAGATGCACAGCAATTCTGAAATGGAAGCTGGGTGGGTGCATTCAAGTGGGAGTTTGACCTGTGCTATTAACCAGCTAAGATGGATAAAGTTGTACTGAAACATTAAATGTTGTGTCCTACAGCAGATGTCCATTTCTTTTTCAGAAGAGTGCTCTGAAGAAACAGATTTAACTCTAAGAATAGTCTTGGCTTGATGATACTTGTCTTGTTCCCAAGAAATGTGTTCAGCTTGAAATATCAATTAAGTCTATCACTTCCATTTAGAACATACATACATACATATATATATATATAATATTCTTCACTCTCCCCCTAAGTCCCTTTTCCAAACTGATGAGAATAAAACTACATGTATCAGATTTTCTTCTTTGACTATTTTGTAGCCTGGAATGTTGCAGTTTAATTAACTCTTATTTTCATGTATCAAGACAGAAATGTTACCATTGGTCAAAAGATCTCAGCAGTCTTGTGTATAATTCTATGTGCTGTGGCCAGTGCTTTTATTTTGGGGTAGAACATTGTGCCCCTTGTAGGAACAATGATACTTACCACTGCCAGCTCTCCTTCACTTTGGACTCTGAGAAGGAGGAACTGGAAACCAGATACTCTAAATGAATGTCAGCTGGTCCCAAACCATTCTGAAATTATCACTCTTGAAACGTGCAAGCTCATGTTGCTACAGACTGCACATTTGTCCAACTGTGATGTCTGTAATAGCAGTGTGGTATCAAAGTTCTTTGTGTGCCCTTTGGCATCTTGGCCAAATCTCTGCTCTGTGAACCATCCTGATCTTGACTTCTGAAATCCAGAGTGCTGAGAGTTCGAAGAGGGATGATGCCTTCATGCTGCAGTTGGAGGGATAAACATCCCCAGTGGCACACTTGCAGATGGATACTTGGTTTTAGAGGTTACTTTGCAGGAACTCTTTTGCCATACAGCTTAAGCATGAAGAAAATATGGGAATTAAGAGTTAGACATTTTTATAGAGGGCTAGATTAATCATAATTATCTTATAGTTCAGGGACCTCAAGGAATGATATTCTGTACACATGTGTTGTGTGTTTGGTTTGATTGCTAAACTCCAGCCAAGGCCTGAGAAGGTTTTTCCTCTACATTTAAGAGGTAATTCCTCACAGAACATCCTTAAAAGACCTGCTGTTGGCATCAGAGGACCATCTGCAATTTTCCAAAAGATAACTTGGGATTTGTTTTTTCACAGAGGGAGCGCATAACAGTGCTAACTTAGGGGGGAGACAAAGGTTGTCACTGATAGATGGAGATGGGAACAGCTCTTTTAATTATTTTTCTCATCAGTTAAGAAACTCAGTTCTTATAGCTGTAGAACACAGTGAGGGCAGGGTGTTGCTCAAGTGTTGAAAGAGAAATTATCTGTCATTGGGTATTTACAATTAACCTGCTGAATGTGCAGGGCCTTGGGCTGCTTTCTGAGTCTGATCCCAAAAGAATGCATTACAAGCTGCTTTCAGTTTAGTACTGAGCATCATCTGGGCAATGCCAAGCAGCTCCCTCTGTCTCTGAAATTAAAAGGGCTGAGGGGCATTCACTGTCTCCAAAGGATCAAGCTCTTTGAGTGTGTGGATCAAGTTCATCAAACCTTATGCTCATAAAGGAGCACTGTTCCAATCACTAGGAGGCTGACATTAGTTAGATAAGGAGCGGTCTGTGGCTCACTTTCTTTATCTGCAACAATGGATAATGGCTGTGTCTCCTTGCTCTGTCATGCCTAAGAGTACTTTGAGATCTGTATCCTCCATGTATAGAGTGCAATGGCAGCAGTAACCACTAGATTATTTCCTGTGACCCTTTTTGTGTCACAGACAATTACATTACCCATGTAATGCAGCTCAGT
Source organism: Zonotrichia leucophrys gambelii (assembly GCF_028769735.1). Taxonomy (NCBI): domain Eukaryota; kingdom Metazoa; phylum Chordata; class Aves; order Passeriformes; family Passerellidae; genus Zonotrichia; species Zonotrichia leucophrys. The sequence continues at coordinate 15,068,446 of NC_088169.1, read as the reverse complement.
AGCTTGCACTGGGATAAAACATAATTGACTTTGGGGTAAAGTTTATCTCCCAAAAAAGCATGAAGTCTTGAAGATATTAAGGGACAGAGAAGTCCCTATCTCCTCTGGTTGCTGGTTCCAGTGGCTAATCACTGTCACTGATGAATTTGTCTTCATTGTTCAACCATTGCATTTCTTTGTGCCTTTTTTCCATAGACCTCTAAAGACCTCTCTAGCACCAAGCATTTTCTAAAGGTGTTTTGATATTGTGTTCCCATCATCCTTTCACATCTCTTGTGAGAAAAATCATGTTCCCTCACTGCATGCATTTTTTGTCCCTCCCTTCTATTTCTCAAGGCACACCCTCCAGAGAAAAAACCCAATTGTTTTGATGTTTTTCTGCCCTCTGTCTAACTGTCCAACATTGTTTTTACAATTCAGACAGCCAAAGGGTGGGCTGTGTTCCAGTCTGTCTCACCAGCCTGTGTACACACTAAGATCATCTCCCCATTTTGATACTTCTCTGGTTTTGCAATCCAAGACTCCTGTTTGTTCTAGCATTGCCCTGGGAGTTCACACTGCATTGTTTGTCTGCTTCTAGCTTTTGAGTCCTCCAGGGTTACAACTTTCCAGGAAATAGGATGTCCCTTGGGGTTCTTGTATAATTTTTGGGTTTTTTTAGTCCAAGCATATTCCCTGGGGGATGTTTGCACATGGAGTTCTTTTTCTTCAAGATACAAAGTATTATAATATATTTCAGATCATTGCCAGATATCACTATGCAAACACTTGAACTTACATTTTCCACACAGAGCAAATGTTTGTAAAAGGATAAGGACAAAAACTAATGGAAAAATTCTATCTTTACCAATTGGATATTTCTCAATATTTAGGGTTGTAAAATGCAGAGAAAACTTGTATTTTTCTCACTAGAATAGGAAATAAACCTCATGGATAACACAGTATTCTCAGGATTTCAACTCAACAATATTTTTAGAAAATGGTCTGATTGGGTAATTACATATCAGCATAGAATCTGATCAGGACACTGATAAATTGAATCAATATTTCTAATCTGAATGAATGGTGTGCATGTTTCTTTTCTCTGCAAATCTGGCTTTTCCATCCTTTTTCATGCAGTCCAAGTCAGAAAAAGGAAAGGTACGGGATTTCTTGGTGCCATAAATAAAATATGATGGTAGAAAACCAAAGTGAAGCTGTGCAAGACAGTGGGCTGGAAAATCAACAAGGGCTGGAAATGGAAAGTGAGATTAAAGGTAACACTTAGCCACAAGACTATCCTTAGCAGCTTTAGAATAGTATGCAGCTAAATAAACACACAAGCAAAGCTTACTTTGTAATGTGCCTTGCTCTCACTTTTAACAGCAGATGATTGCTATTTACTCAAGGGTAGTGAACCACAGGAAGCTGGCCTTTTTTAGCACTCTTGCCCTGGAAAAGAACTGTGTGAAGGCAACTCAATATAAACTCCCTTCCTTCCTTCCCAGCTCCCCACCCACAGCTGTGCCTTTTTTTCCTTGGCTGTGTATCTGAGCATCTCCAGTTCAGAAAAATGAAGAGCACTCCCAGCTATGGAGTGGTTTTTGCTGGTGATGCTGAGAGTTTGTGCTTCATAAGAGAGTCAGGGAGTGCAGTGATGCAAACCTGCCTGACCTGGGGTGACAGAAGTTCAAGAACCTTGACTGAAATGGGAACTTTTACACACTCATCTCCTATATCCAAGAAGGTGAATGATGAAGCCATTTGCAATCTCAGGAAATTTAGGATATTGTGAACACCTTTAGCCAGATTCTGACTGTGCAAGTGGTAACTGCTTAATGCCATGAGTTATGTTATTACAGCACTGTGGAGTGCAATTGCTAATAGGTGTTGACACTTGCCATAACTAAGTTTTATGTGAAGGAAAACATAAATCTTGTATTTGGGCATCCTGTGCATATGGAAACATGAACAATGAAGTGCTGAGGTCAGTGATAAAGGCAAAGATCTTCTTTTTATCCCAAAGAAAATGACTTTGGAAATAATTTAGAAGTGAAGAAAGATGTAACTGAAAAAGAACTGTTTTGCTAAAAAAGCTATTCAAACATACACTTGATATTTGGCTAAGGAAATGGGATCCAAACTGTATATTCAGCTGGCTTAAGCTATGCTCATTCACTTTGTCCTGGTGATTTTTGGTTAAGATATTCTGCTTTACAGGCAGGCTAGCAGTACAACTCAGTAGCAGCAAAAAATTGTTAAATTTTAATTGATGTTAATAACAATTCAGTGCTTTTTCAGATGCCAGGAAATCAGCTTAGATTGTGGTTTCTTTTTAACATCTGCAGATTTTGGTGTCAAAACAGAAAATATCTGAAGCTATTTCAGTTTTTCAAAGTAGAAAGACAATTCTCCCAGACAAGTGTACATTTCAGGCGAATTTTTTCAGCGGGGCTGAATTTGCTGTCTGTGTGTCACTGGCTGGCATTTCCCTTGCTGCAGATGAAATCCATGTCGCATGTCAGGAGGTGAAGCACTGCTCATGGTGTGTGGGATGGCCCTGGGGCAGGTTTGCTCAGCTTGCAGAGCCCTGGGAGAGCAGGCTGAGCTGCTGCCCTGTAGAGAGCAGCAGGCATCGACCCACACAAACAGATTTGCTCTGTTGGGTGGGTTTGTCAGAGCCTGCAGCTGCTCACAGCACCCAATATTGCTAATTTAAAGAGAGCTTGATGGGCCTACATTGATTTCAGTCACAGTAGTGACTTTCTTTCCATGAATAAGCAACCTCTAGACAGACAAATTGATTACATATATCTTTGTTCAGTGTGCTGTGCTTCTTGCCTTTTCTTACTGTTCTTGCCTTTTCTTGCTGTTCATCCTTAAGAATTTAAATACTAAAGGACACGTAAAATCCATATATATTGTGAGCTAAATAAGAAGCAAATTTCTAAATCTTGTGTTTGGATTTTATACTAGTTAATGTAATTTTATATTATATCCACATAACTAGTGGATGTGCACTGCTCACATCCACTAGTTAATACATGTGGATGTGAGCAGTGCTTCAGTTTTGTGCTTCTAAATCTTTCTGAAGAATTGAAGTTAAGGCTGGGAAACCTCCATAGCCTAAAGACCATCCATGGATCACACCCCCTATTTCAGTGTCCACAGGATTCAAGCATCTTATTGAGTCTTTCATATTTGATCACTGGATTTTATGTTATCAGAACCGAGAATTGTCTTCATAAAAGAATTCTGAGCAAGCTGACAGCATCTACCCCATCTCACTCTTTGCAGTAGTGAGGTAGTGTAGATGTCACATTAATGAGATGGTTTGATGGGTAAACACCAGGTCTGATTTTAACACAATTTGATGCAGTTTTATCTGAAGAGTTGATTTTATTGGCTCTTATAATCTGTTTCTCTCTTGAGCTTTAGCCATTGGATTTTATTAGCTTCAAAATTTCATGGTTGTACAGCTCACTGGCAAAGAGAGAAATTATTGTAATGGCTTTAATGGGAGGGTAGTTTTTCATCCTTAGTTTTATGGAGAATTCATTTATCATTTCTTTCAAATGCCATTTTGAAAATGTGAGCAGGTCTGATTATGCTGCTATGAATTGTACACACTGAACATATATATAGGTGATTTGTATTACATTATATTTAACTATTTGGGAAATATTTGAGGATTTGAAACCAAACCTATCCTCTCCAGAAGTATTTTTATAGAAAAATCTTATTCATAACTAAGACAGAATAATCTCATTAAATCTCTTAAGGGTCTAAGCAAAAGAATTGTGCAATGGGGTTTTTTGTTTGTTTGTTTAAGGAGAAAAGGGGTCGGAGGGAGAGAAAAGTTGCATTGCTCATCACTGTGGTATTCCTTGAGTAAAATAAAGTAATAAACAGTTTGAGGTCTGTATTATGAGTGCTTATTATTATAAGCACTCCTGAGTGCTTATATGAGCCCAGGTGGGGAATATCTAAGAGGTGCAGCATGGCTGGTTCCTCAGGGGGCTAGGGAAATTTTGGGAAATAAATGCCTTAAGATCCTGCCTCAAGCAGTGAGCTCCTAATACTGAGAGAAGCTGTGCAAACCCAGGCTGTTCTGAGCTGAAGAACCCAGCAGTCACACCCAACTTCTGCCTCCGTGGAGAGGAGGCATTGTGGGGTGGAAGGAGCAGGGCTGGAGAGTGAGTGCCTGCCTCTGTTTGCAGGAGGGTGCTGCTTTGGATGGCAGTGCCACCACCCCTTCAGTACTCTGCATGTCCCCAGCCAGTCCTGGCAGAGGAATAACATTGCCTTGACCCTGATCCAGCTCTGTGTGGGAGCTGTTTGGTCTCACCATGGCTGGTGTTATGGAGCCTCAGTCGTTCTCTGCATTCACAAGCCTCTGGGACTCTTGTTTTCTTTGTTCCCCCTTTTGTGTGGAGCACACTTCTCTGCACACTTGCACTGTGCTGCCTCTGCTCATTTGAAACCCAGAGCCTGGGGTGGTGCTGTGCTGCTGGGAAGGGAGTCTTGAATTTTTCAAGGCTTTTTAGCTCTGGCTGAGCACATAACGGGAGGGACTTGATGCCAGCAAAGCCACTCCTTCCAGTGGTCCCACTAACATTAAGGGAAGGTTCTGCAGGACCTACTTGGGTCTTGCAAAACCAGACGAGGTCCAACAGAGTTTGCCAGCCCTGTTCCTGTGCTGTGCTCAGGAGTTACCTGCTTCTCCTGGCCATGGAAATGCTTGTGCTGTGCAGCACCTGAGCACAGAGCTCTTGAAGCTCAGCTGCCTCTGCATTCATCCACAGTACTTTGTGTCTGCAGCTGCATTGTGGCTGATTTACAGCTTGTTCCTGGGATCCTGTAACCTTCTCCATTAGGTCCTGATTTCATAATGTACCAGCACCTGAAGCTGAGCCACTTGAAAAAATTCCTGACTCCCTGCTCTGTGTGTTGGTTCCCACCCCACGACTGCCTGTCACCTCAGTTTGCTGAGGGTAGCTGGTTGTGAGGATGAGTAAAAAGCTGCATCTGTCATTTGGCTTTATATCAGTTCTCTTTAAAATAAATAAATAAATAAAAAACCCTTCTCTGTTGGGGGTTGAAAAAAGTTCAATTGTGTCTATGCTACTGCTTAAGAAAGTACACATGGAGCCTCATACTAAATCAAATAAATCCTATGATTAAAGCCAATGCTGAAACAGGCAAACAATGTCTACATCTTCCAAAGTATTGAAAAAATTACTTGTTTTTTTCAGCATTGTTAGAGAAACCCATCAGCAAAAGACGAGACAGTGAAGCTGTACAGAAGGCCAAGATCCTTTATGCATCCTGCATGAATGAGGGTAAGTAGATTGATTTGAGGAGGGCATAGATGCATTCCCTGCATTTATAAAGGCAGGCTTTTTGTCTCTCTGCAGAGCTCTGTGAAGCTTTGTGCAGCTGCATTGATTTTGCTGATATGGATTCAGCTGGGGTTGAGGGTCTTTTGCACATTTAAAGCTGTGAATTGAGACTGAGGTACACTGAGGCACAAGTCAGTTTTAGAGAAACCCCTGCTTGTCAGAAGTATGAAGAGATATTTATCTGTGCAAAAGGATGTTAAACTGTGCCCCAGGCTTGTGGGGTTAGTGCCTGGGGTTATTAAATCAGAAGAACCCTCTGATGAAATTCTCATAGTGATGTTTTCAAGAGCCTGTTGCTCATCACCTTCTACATTTCTCTAAATCTGTTTAATCAAAACACTACCCCAGGGCTGGGTGTAGACAGCCCTGGACCCTATAGCTTTGGTATCTGCATGTCAAGCAAGTTAGCCATGTTTGCAGAGTACTTTTCCTCAGCTTGTAATGCTGCTGTAAGGTAATGTTCACTAATTTGGGACACATCACTACTCTAAGGTAGCTGCACAGGTGAAAGAAGGCTTTGAAGTCCCCTTTGTCCTTCTGACTCTTTCAGGATTTATTTTCTGCACAGTTTTCTTCCAGCATGGCCTGTCTGACTGCAAGTAAGATAGCTTGCTCTACAGCTTTGGTGCCCAGATATTGACTCTCTAGCTTTGATTATGAGCAATAACCCCCCAAATTTCCCTAAAACGAGTCAAATTTCTATGCTAGTTCCTAAGAAAGGTGCGGGTTTTTTTTTTAAATTTACCAAATTCCAGCCTTTGCCTTTTTAGAAAGGCACTAACTTGCTTCTCTTATTCTTAATACAGATAAACAGGATTGGACTTCTATGCTGCTGTGCTCACAGGCAGAGCAGAGGCTTTTGAGTTTCAGCTATTGTAATTGCCTTGCCTGGAAATCAATTGGTGCCAATAAATCTTTGTCTTGTGTGGCTGCTGCTGGACATGAATTGTCTGGAATGTAATTGTTGTCGCACTTTGACATTTCAGATAAAATTGAAAAAGCCGATGTGAAACCCCTGTTAAGTATCTTGAAGCATTCACCCTTCCGCTGGCCTGTGCTGGAATCCAACATTGGACCTGAAGGGCTGTGGTCAGAGAGGAGGTTCAGCCTGGTCCAAGCCTTGGCAGCTCTGCGTGGCCAATACAGCAGCTCTGTCTTCATCCGTCTGTATGTGGGTGCTGATGACAAAATCTCCCACCGCTACATCCTGAAGGTACAGCACAGCATCTCTGATAGGTTACTTTGCATGCTGCTTTATGGTCTCTTTATTGAAAAACACGTTTACATACCAAGGGTTTACATTTGATTGTTGTTGTTATTATCTACTGGCTTACAGATGTATGTAGGTGCCTGTTTAAGGGAGTGTAGAAGCCACTAGCAGCACTTGCTATTGGAAAGTATTTTTGTGCAGGTTTTCTTATTTCAAATGGAAAAAAACCCATAAAAATGTCCCAGTAGACCAATAGCCAGGGTCTATGTGCATGAGAATAAGAACTCAATATCTAATTCTGTGTGCTGCTTATGACTCATTGGCTGCATGAAGAAGGCTTTTTGTCTGTGAGGATGAAAAATGGTCCATCAGTAGCAGATATTTTGAACTTGAGCTGTTTTTCTTGAGATGGAAACACTTAATCTGGTGTTTATACAGCACCTTACAACACAGATTTATCCCAAGTGCTTTTAAATGTGAAATAAGAGAATTCACATTTTTCCTGAAATGCTTTTAGACCTGAAATTGCTTTTAGACCGAAACATTACTGAACTCTTAACAGTGCATGGCATTAAATAACAGTTTACTAAGAAAAAGACTCAAGAAATGTTGCCTCCCTATAGTCTAACAAAACTCCAGATAAAATTGTATAACTGTGGCAAGACTGAGCTCCAGATAAAATTGTATAACTGTGGCAAGACCGAGCGCCTGGGCCAAATGCATTGTTGTTTAAGAGCTTCAGATGAGAAGCCAGAGCCGACTTTCCCTCCATGGCTACAAGAAAATAGTTCATGAAACAAGAGAGAAGGAACAAATAAGAAAGTTATGATGGCATTCATCACAGCAAGAAAAGGATTTAAGATCCTTATTTTGCTGGCATCTTGGCTAGCTGTAGGAATGTAGCCAAGAATACATTGCACTTAGGGACTGTGGTGGTACTGGAGTGGATGTCAGTTCTAAGTCAGTTCTTCATTATGTCTTTTGACTGAGGCATTTAACTGGCATAAAGTTAAAGGGTAGCTTTCCCTCATCTCTAGGATCTTTTCCAGGATAATCAACAGCAGATCAACAGTTTGCTGTATTAAAGGTGTCATTCTGCTATGATACTGTTTAGATCCTGTCAGGTTTTCTTCAGCTGGAGACTCATTCAAAAGAACTGAAGCTATAGAGTCAGGGAGATGTTTATCCAAGTGTCTCCTGTCATAATATTTCAGTTCAAGTCACCTGGCAGCAAATGGCTGGCCAGGGACACCCTCACTGCTGGTCTCTTGGAAACGATTTACAAGCAGCAGCACCTTCACTCTCTGTGCTTAGGGGCACCTAGGAATTTAATATCTAACTGAAGCACGACACACTGTGAGTGGCGTATTATTCTGTAGGGTCTTCTGATGTTAGTTTGATTAGGACCTTGATCTGCAGAATGCATCAACCAGTGCTCTACTTTGTCCATGTTTTAACAAATTCCCTTGAGTGTAGATGTACCACACAGTATTTCAATCTGCTTGAAAAATGGCTTTATTGCAAAATTCTTTTTGTTCACCATTGCAAAATCATCAATGGGTCATAAAAGAAGTGGAAACTCCAAATAAAACTTTGTTCAGCATTCAACATGATCTTTTTTCTTTTTTTTTTTCATGAGTGCTGATGCTGTTGGTTAACATTTTTTGTTTATTTCTCATATTTGTGCTCTCTTGGTTTAATGTGCTGTCAAATCTAATTCTTAAAACCAGGGAATTTGAATGAGCATTTACTGTAACAGTCACATTATTGAAATTCCCCAAATAATCAGGAGTTAACTATTGCAAAGACACATGTACAAAAAGCCTAAAAGTATATTTTTTTTTGCACCATTGTGCTGAGAAAAGAAAGTTATGATTTTTTTCAAAGAGGGAGGATTGCACTGATCATGACAATTACTCCTTTCTGAGGATGGTTTGCTTTGTAGAGGAAAAGATTACATTTATTCATTCACTTTAAGTTCTACGTTTTATTTATTTTTACATGTACATTTTTTTACATAAATCACTTAACCTAAATTATTTGGATTGAAAAAGACCTATATGAATTGTAAAAAAATACAATCTATCATCACTGAACTTATCCATTAAAAATTATTGCAGCATCAAATCAAAAATGTTTAGAACATCAAAGCAGTTGTTTCTGCTCCAATCAGTATCTTAGTCAGAGTTTGGAATCTGGTTAGTGGAAGTTTTCAGCTTTGGCTTCCATACCCTAACCTAACTTGATCACATTGAAAAGTTCTGGGAAATCTCAGTTCCCAGTAATTTTTATAAAATATGTGCTGCGTAGTGAGTTTTTCCTGGTTAGGAAAATTCCTATGTTTCAAATGAAGCAGTATGCAAATATTCCCATGTAGATGTTTCACTCAAGACGCTAAATGCAAATCTCAAACTTTCAGGCCTAATTCCAATATTAGGGTGAATGTAGACCAGAAAATCTGACCCATGTTTAGATGGAAAAGGTAAGTGAAGGCCAGAGATCCATCTGGACTACAAGATGCCTTTAGCTGAAGTACTGGGGACATCCTGTGCATGCAATCCTGGCTGGTGTAGCCACTTCAGTTTCAGTTCATCTGTTCAAAAGACTGAGTACAGCCCCCAGTGCTGGTCTATGTGAAGCTCAAAAGTGTAACCTCAGTTGCAGTCACAAAATCCTGATGATGCCTCCCAGACAGACAGCAGCTCTCATGCTCCAGCACCTCAGGGGCATTTGGTGCATACACTGGACTGGTGTGGTCCCAAGCTGACTCTTGTACCCCTGGAATAGACATAAGATGGATGCATGGTCATCAGAACCAGGGGTTTGATCCTGTAGACCCAGTCTTTTGCATTTCCTACTCACTGATGTAGCTGTTTTAAACACCTAAATCACACCTGTGATTCTTTTCTTAGGTGGCTTAGCCATTGCAGGGGTCATCTGAGGCTCCCCAGATCACAGTAATGTGATAACAGTAATTACCCATGAGCACAGCATAGCATTTTCCTGTTTTGAAATCTTGTCCAACTCGGACTGGTGCAGTGTTTTATATGTTAGATATTTGCACACAACTACTGTAATTGTCAGAAAAACATGAACCCTTCCAAAGCTGCTTGTCAGTTTGTCTTTGAATCTGATGAATTTACCTGTTAAATGTTACTTTGTGTTGTTTTTAACAGCTTGATCAAGCAAGCCTCTCTCTGTCATCTCGAGAGGATTACCTAGAAAATACCACAGAAGCCAAATCTGTAAGTATTGTCAGCTGGATAATAGAGCCACCATTTCCCCCTCATCTCTTTTAATTGTTGGTTTGGTTTTGTTGAGTTCCAAACTGAGAAAGGGTTGTGCTTTGCTTGGATTTGGGTTTTACAGGGTATCTAGCAGAAAACTCCACTTCTATTAAACACTCTTGCAAAGTTTCCTAAATGAAGCTTGCACTTGTATACAAGTACTTCTGTCTCATGGTGGTTACTGTATTAGTCAGCCTAAAATACTGGTGTACACTTTTACACATTGTCTAATCCATTTGTAAGAGCTGAAAGTTGTCAGTCTCATCCAGAACTGTCATTTGCGTTTCCTGAGACTTGTACTCTCTGAACCACAGCAGTTGTCTCTGTCATGCACAGTATTTTTACAGTGTTATTTCTCCTTTTTAACTTGCTTGGCACTCAAGGTAAGGAAAGCACAACCTTGGCTCCTAAGGCATGAAAGCAATATACCCATTCCTATAGCTGGGCATTTCTGGTCTGCTGCTGCAACTCTGCTCAAGAGCAAATCCTGTTGTCATTTCAGTCTTTCTCTTTCTTTACAGTACCGAGATGCCTTTTTGAAGTTCATGGTTGATACAGCAGTGCTGCTGGGTGCAAATGCCTCCCGAGCTGAATCTGACATGAAGTCAGTTCTAAAACTGGAAGTTAAAATAGCAGAGGTTGGTAATCCAATATAATCCTTTCTTGAAATGAAAAGTCATTGTATCAACAACTTTAGCAAAGGAATTTTAGAAGCAGAAGGAAAGGAACATATCCTGATGAAGAAAGGATGAATAATATTTCTCCCTTTATTAATTGTTAAACTCTAAAATTTATTTTATTTTATGTCAGGGGAAAAACCTTAGCCAAATACCCTTGGTATTTTAAATTGTAATGTCACTGACTGTCGCTGACCAGAGGCAAGCCTGGGGGTGGCATGGCAATGTTTAAGGGATGGTGTATTAGCAAGGCCTTTTGGTCTGCCATCTCAGTGGAGGTGAGGGATGGAGATCCATATAGCAACAGAGATACAGGGGCTGTTGATGTGTTAGAAACTGTGGAAGTGCCTGAGAATGGTCCCATAGGAAATAGAGCTTCTCCTTCCAAAAAGGTGATGAGATCAATATCCCAGCTGAAGTGCATCTACACCAATTCACTGGTACCCACTGGGCAGCTGGAAAACTATGACATAACTCAAGACCTTACATGTCTTTTCCAACCTAAGTGATTCGATAATTTTGAAGCTGTGTAGAATCTGAGCTCCTGCCATGCACCTGTGTTGAGAATACACATAACCTCTGTTGTTTAAGAAACAGACTAAAAATTAATGGGATGTTTCAGCAGACTGGACTAATTTTCTGTGTAACAGTCTAAAAACAGTGCAAGACTTAGGTGGGATATTGGATCTTGGTGGTGAGAGGTGGTGTTTACAACAGTACCACCCTTAGCTCCTGAAGTGTTTTCATGAAGTAGTCTGGGAGAGAGGATATTTTAATTTAGGGATCAATTGAATTAAGTGAAGCTAAGCATATTTAAAACTGATACTTGGTTCTGATATTTACTTAGTGACATTTTTGCAAGGAGTTTAATTTATGCCACAGGATTATTGCAGGTTGAAGGAGTGTTTTTGCTTCTCTATATCTCTGTTTCAGTGTGGTTACTACAGGAATCCCACTCATGGGAGTGGCAAGTTCATTATAATTTCAGCCTCTACTAAAACTAGAGAGAAAGGTTGGCCTCAGTGGTCACAACCCTTTGTGGCTGGGAAACCACAAAAAGTAGGGGTACAGACTTGATGCTGCTTTGCAGAACTGCCAGCTGAGCTGAGTTTCCTTCATATTGGCAAGGAAAGGAGCTATCCCTATGAAATGCTGGTCTTCTCTTAGCAGAGAAGCCTGTTGCATGTGACAGGTGATGCAGCAGATGTCTTTTATCTGGACCCTGCTGTTGCAGTCTACAGGATGCTTGTTAATGCTGTGTTTGTAGAGAAGTGAAGGCCACCCACAATAGTAGCCAATCAGTGTTTCCATCTCTCTGCTGAAAGGGATGAAATTTTGTTAAACATCTAAGCCAAGCCCAATATTAATTTTAGTTACTTAGCATGGATGGACTAATGCACAAATATTTCCTTGTGACCCAGCACACTTGAAAAGCAGTACATATTTGTTCTCTTTATCACTGATGGCATAAGAAGATGTATCCTTAGCTCTGATAGCTCTAATGCTTTCCTTAACAAGTGTCTTACAGAGCATTAATCCACAAAGTATGTAAAGGAACTGCCATGTAAGATGACATGGATCTTGTAACAACCCTCAGCATCAGTAATGCATGTCATTATGCAACAAGCCATGCTTGCTTACAGGTTCTTTTAGTAAGAATAATCCCCCTAACATCTGTCCAGATATTAGGCATGAGTCAATGAACATGGATTGTTGCATAAACCTTAATAAACAGAATGATTATATAAACATCTTACTGTGATGGAAGTAGTCCTGTTTGTCACTGGAGGTTTTACTGTATCCAGTGTTCCTCTGCATTTTTCTAAGTAAACATATGTAATGGAGAATTTCTGTGCTCAGGAAGAGGCAGCAAGAATACTTTAGATATAGGAAGAAATGGCATGCTTTGAGAGATCTTGTTGTGTACAAGGAAGAGTTTCTTATTAAGTTTGAATCACTGGAGCTAGAGAGAAGGTTTTGAGGGGAAGGGAGTAAATGGCTTCAAGAAGTGTGTAAAGATTTTTCAGATAAATGAAATTTGCAGAAAGGAAAAGAAAATAATTTTTTCCCCTATGGCTTGAGCAATACTAAAACCATAAACACTTACTGGAGATTTTTGTTTGGAGAAGTGCCAGCTGTCTGGTTAGTCTGGTGTCAATCTCTGTCCTTCAGACTGCCCAGCATTGCAGCCTGTTGTATAGGATTTACCTTACAGCAAGGCTGGAATTGCCATTGGGAATTTTTGTTTCTCTTGAACACTGAGAAAATTTTGAGCTATATCTTGTGCTTTCTTTGTTTTACTATTATGAACCACAGGGGTGTCTCAGAGTCTGCATGTCCTTCTCGTCAGTTATAAAAGGACTTGCTTCATATTTAGGATTTCTTTTGCTGTATCCTTGGAGGCTGGAGAGGAACTTGAGATCCATCTCCTCTGGTCACACAGATGAGAGGCCTGGCTGGGGAATGCTTTATTCATGTCTGGGCTATGTACTCAGGTTTCCTGCTATGGAAATCAGGATGATGGGGTGAAATGGGGAGAAACTTGTGTGTATCCGGCTCTTCCCCCAGGTGGAGTAAATCCCTAGGAAGAAAACATTCAAAGACATGAGATGCACTTCTAGCTATGAAGATGCACCTATCTCAGATTTGACCTGTTAAATCTTAGGTTGGCTTCTACTCGATAGGAAGGAATGCATAAATATTAATGCTCTAGGTGTACTTTTATCTCTTATGTATTAGCATGTCTTTCCTTAGCATAATCAGAGCTAAATCAGTCTAAAGTCCAAAGAAGACATGCAGCTCATTAAATTTCCCAGTAATAAGTTAAACATAAAAGGAACCATGTTCCGTTTCTTCCACTTAAATGCAATCCTCAGAAACAGAGGTTAATGCCATAAATGCTTGGAAAACAGGTGGTGAGATATTTCTGCACCAGGATTATGAAGGATGGTAATTATGTAAGAGCCCCTGCAAGATAATGGTTTGATGGTTTTGTGCATTTTTTTCTCTTCACCAGATCATGATTCCATACGAAAACCGGACAAGTGAGGTGATGTACAATAAAATGAACATATCAGAGCTTAGTGCCATGATTCCACAGGTTGGTTGGGGAGAACTGAAATTTTTTTTTAATCTGATCTGTATAATTAAAACTGTCGTTAGTGTTCAGAGCAGCATGTTAAAGAAGTATCATTAGGAATGTGTGTGCTCATTTGCAGAGTATGTTCTCTTAAATATAGTTCCAACTTTAATGAGAATTGAAAACATATGTAATGACAAAGTGTAATAGTTTCTAAGTTTTTAATAAGTAAAGCATTGAAATGATTAGTTTTAAAGGTGTAACTTAGTTAATAAATCATCTCTCTTGCATAATCTGCTTTAACCAGCCTTCTCTTTGTCATTGCAGTTTGACTGGCTGGGATACATCAAGAAGGTGATTGACACCAAACTCTATCCTGAGCTTAAAGATATAGGTCCTTCAGAAAATGTGATTGTCCGTGTTCCCCAATACTTCAAAGATTTATTCAGGATACTAGAAAATGAAAGGAAAAAGTAAGGATCTTATGATGGTTTTGCTCACACTTGTAAGGGGACATCAAATGCCTTTTCTATTTTTTTTCCCATGAGTTTCAGCTATTCTTGGAATCAAGTCTCTAGGCAAACAGTCTGTTTGGATTTGTCTGAATGAGGATTTAGATATTACCCTGTGCACAGCAAGAGAATTTTCAGTTTCAACACATTTCTTCTATGGTTAACACATGTTGCAGTAAAGCTGCTCTTTCCAGAAGCATTCAGCATCTCTTACTTTTATAGGGTCTTGTATCTTGTGAAATCCTTTACACCTGTAGAACAGTTGTAAAATGCAGGTAGCTCAGATTAAACATGGTAGATGTGCTTTGCACAGGGAAGCAAGACAGCTTTGGGTAGTAATGAAAAAGTGACATCCCATTTGAAACATCCTTACTGATGACATCTAAGGGATTTCTGTGATAATTTGGTCTCTGAGGCATGTTACTGAACTTGAAAATAAATTTTGTTAAGATGTTGTCTCCAAATATCAATCTGTGCTGATTGTACAGTATGGCCACAGCCAAATATATTTCAGGAAAAAAAGGACAAAGATTATTCTTATATTGTCTCTCTCTGTCACTAGTGATGGGATGCTTACATTAGTTCATAGTACCTGTAAAAATAGAACACAAATCAAACAATTAGAAAAATAAAAATTACTGGTTTGCCTACAGATCATCAAATAGCCTTTCTTTAAAAAGATTCAGATAAGTAGCATTACTGCTGCCAATATTAATGTATTCAAGAAAGTTTTTAAAATTATTTGGGCTGTCCCTGCTTTCTAACTCAAAGTTTGTTACATCAGTGGGTATAAATGTGTGATTTAGAGGATGCATATCTAGCAAGATAGCAGGGAATTAGTTATTTCCTGCATAAAAATAGATTTAGATGCAAATATATTTTGTAACTACAGAGTAAATATGTGGACACTTTTTCCATTAGTTTCTTATTCAAGGAAAATCTGAGTATTCAAGAGAATTTAAGCCAGCCTGTGTATCATGGAGAAGGAGGCTGAAGTAAGACCAGAAATAATTCCACTGCCTGTCTTTAGCAAAGCTCAAGACCAGGTTTCTGACCTCACAGGTCAGGGGGAGAGGGTGAGCAAAATCAGTTCCATTATATGCAGTATATTCACACTGCATATTTTATAGATGTTAATGGCTTAGGCATTTTCTGCCCAGTCTTATCCTAAGAAATTGGCATCATAAAATGTTAGAAATGGTGAATAGTGCTAAACTGAACCCAAGCAGGCTTCAAATTCTTGTGTGTAAAATGTATCCAAACAGCCCAGGCCTGATAACCAAGACCATGTTTATCTATTAGGTGATAATGTTCATTACTTAAAATGTCAGAATCTGCTCCAGAGGTAACCTTGCTATCTGGCCTGAGAAAATTAGGAAATCATCTCAATGTGGACTCCTAACAATGAGGTCTCAGCATTTCCCTGTAGGGTGAACTGTGAAAGCTTAACAAGGATATTTTCTTTTAGGTAATCTCATTTGTCATTCTCCATAAGACATTTTAAAGATTTATTTAATGTAAACAACATGAATTTGATTTGTTACTGTAAATATCTAGACCTGAAATTCCTAGAAAAGCATTTCAAAATTTTAGATTTGCTTCAGTATTCATCATGGGAATTATATTCTCATAATTTCAGGAGATGGAATGCCATTAGGAAAAGCAGGTACTTTCATCAAGTTCATATTCTTTTCAGTTACAAGGCTATCCCTAAATTATACTTTTATTCCAGTGCTTTGTGTGTCCTCTTCCTGAATTAGCACCCTGCTAGCCTGGGTACTATTTAAAATGTCACAAAAAGATGGCTCATGCCCCAGTATTTTACCCAGTGATCTGGTAAAGTATTTAATGAAGTTTGCTTCAGGTGGAGGAAAGAATGGAGTGAAAATTAAGTCTGGTTACAGAAGCAATTTGTGTTGGAGGTGGCAAGTTGTACAAACTCGCAATCCCTGTATTAAAAATTTCTCCCTCAGAGAACCTGCTGAGCAATCTTGAATTGTGAAATCATTCATGGGGCAATATTGCTAGAAGAGAGCACATTGACATGGTGTAGCATGAGTTGAGCAGAATTTTCCTTAACTGCATATAATCAATTTACTGAGTGGAGCTTGAAATAGGTGCAGCAGTGTCCAGAGGTCAGCCTGAGTCCCCAGGCCAGGGCACTGCTGTGACTCCAGCCCAGGAACTGGGCTCTCCATAGCCAGCTGCCCAAGAAGCTCAACAACCAGCCTGCAAGAGTTTCCACCAGCTTGGGGATAGCCAGCCTTAGTCATGTCAGGCACTGAAGTCATGCCTTTATAAGAGATCTCCAAGGTTTCCTTCAGCTTTTTGATGCACTAATTCATTTTTATGGGGTTTATCTCTATTAGAGGAAGAAGAGAAGTGTGTGTGTAGCTGTAATGTAAATGAGCCATGGCAGAGCTCCAGTACAGCTGTGCCATGTGAAGGGGGAGACAGAACTGTGCTGGCACTAACTGGGAGCTTATATTCCTTCCCTGTTACCGGTGTGCTGGTGCTTTATGGGAGTCATAAATAGGATACTTGAAATCCATCCTTTCTGGAGATCTTTGCAGCTGTTGAAAGAAGCAGCTTTTTCATTCTCATAGATCTCAGAATGCATAATTAGTTTAATAGAATCATAGAATGGTTTGAATTGGAAGGGACACTATATATCGTGGATCATCGATTACAGAACAGGCTCCTCTAGGTGGGTTTGGGGCGCCACCAAGTCCTTAGAGTTTTAAGTGTTGGTGCTCGTAGTTCTCAGGTGGATCGGGGTAAGCATCAAGATTTAGCACCAGGCATAGTGGGGTATCTAATCCCATTTTGGGCCCTGGCTTTCATGGAGTTCAATTAATCATTGCTATAAGATCTTCTTTGCTGTGGAGGCCTTATTGGCATCTTGGGCTTGTGAGAGCTCAGTTGCTTTTTAATCTTAGCTGCTTGGATAACATGTGACCACTCTGCATGCCGTTATAAGGTTAATTTGGGTCTCCTGTAGGACCGCGGTGGCTGGCAGAGGGTTTACCAACACTAGACTTGCTATGGCTAAGTCAAGTTTACCCTTGTTGCAGCAGCCCTGCCCCAGGCAGGAGCCCTTGCTCTAGGCTGGGTTGCTCAGAGCCCCATTGTGCTGACCCACTCTTAAGGCAAGGGCAGCCTGGCCTTGAGCGCTTCCAGGGATGGGGCATCCACAGCTTCAATGGACAACTGGTTCAGTGCCTCATCTCCCTCACAGTAAAGAATTTCCTCCCAACAGATAATAAATCTGTCCTTTTTCAGTCTAAAGCCAGTCTCCCTTGTCTATCACTGTATGTCCTTGTAAAATGTCCCTCTCCAGCTTTCTTGCAGGCCGCTTTTCCCTTGTCTTACCTTCCCATACCTTTGCAATATGGGACTGTTAATTGAGAAGAGCTCTAATTCATATAGCATATGAGGAATTTTCCTCAGAGATGGAGAGAAGCACTGAATCTCTTTTCTGATCTTAGTCTGTGCCTGGAAAATCAGAGAAGTTACAATAATTTGCCTTGAACTAGTGCCTCTAGCAATAGAGGCAAAAGTTTTTCAGTACTTTTAATTTGATTCGTGACTCAATTCTGAATAGAATTTTCAAACAGATCTAAAATTTGTGAGAGATCTTTTTCTTAAAATGTCAATTAATTTTTCCACCTATCTCATATTAAATCTGTCCTCTTTAATTGCTACCATGTCTGTTGATTAAAATATTGCAAACTCACAGAGTTTCACATGCGCAACCTGCTTTATTCTCAGACAGGACAGAAAGTGCTTTAGTAAATATTCATAAGTACTGGTATAATTTTAACTGTCCCAGCAAACAATCTCTCTACCACTTCCTTTGGGAGTGTGTGTCATAATAAGGGTCATACTGGTTAAAAGTGAGCCTACACTTTCTGCAACAGGCATTTAGCAGGAAGTTAAAATAGAGTGTACTCTTCTGAAGGGTTACAACAACAAATAGTCTGGTCTCATTGAAAGAACAGAGAGGATTTTTATGTTTTATTTGGGTACCGGATTTTGCTCGATGTGTAGAGATTAACTTCTCTGAGCCTCAGTGAACTTATTTGTGAAACTAGGATGAAAATCACCCCAAGATCTGCACTGTAGCAACTTTATCAGCAAAAAGTGTCAGTTTTTAAGCCAACTGAAGATAATGAAATGATTTGAAGTTTGCATAGTTAGCCCAAAATGTAAAATAATAATTCCTCAAATAGGTAAATAAATTCAGATAAATTAATATTTTATTTTGTTTTAAAAAATAAACTAAATCACACTGGGCTTCAAACACATCACAACAAACCTGTTTCCCACCCCCGATCCATAAGCATTCAAGTGGAACCTCCCTGCTGTTTAATGCATTGTGGATCCTGTTGTGGTTACAATCTGGAATTATTACTGTCTCATCAGACAGTAATAATTGGTTTTAGCATGTGTCAGCCTTTTCCTTCCCAAATTAAAGCAATCATCAATTAATTACATTTCCTGCAACTGTCATCCACCTTCATTACTTGTACCTGACACAAACATTTCTGAATCCTTGTTGATATTACTGCCTTTCAATAAGTCACCTTTTGAGACCCTTTTATGAATTTCAGTCTTTCATTCATTGCCATTTTGAGAGAAGCTCCCCAACTCAAATGTAAGGACAAACATTGCTGTGTGAAAACAAGTACACAGAAGACAGAATTGATTTTTTTGTTTTGTAAGTAAGTACCAAATTGTAATACATAATTGGTGCATGATATTGATTTATTTAGCTAAGGATTTTACCCAAGGCCTTTGACTGGAAGCAGATCTTTAACCTTTTAATCTGATAGATTTGTATAAATGCTGCAGAAGTTGCTACAGCTGGGTATTCTTCAGCTCTGCTAAAATATCTGAGGCAGATTGTTGTGAGGTTTCTGGAGTTTGAGTAATTTACCAAAACAATGAGAGCCTAGGGTGCTTCACTTGTCATTGAGTGAGAAAATTCCACATTGTCAGAAACTTTTTAAGGGAAAAGTCTGAACTTTGTGGCATTTCTTAGGTTGAAATGAATTTTTAATGATCCTAAAATGGTGTGATTATCTAAACAGAGCTAACTATTTTGGCTTTTGTGACTTGTACCATCTTATAAATGTACATGTCACATGCTAAAAAATCTTTTTCAGATATGTTTTACAATTATTATGGGCATTTAGGTGCACTATAAAATATATCTGTGTACTAAAAGAGGGAATATACCCAGTGTGAGAGATGCAGCAACACATCTTGAGCTGAAGGCTTTGTGTGGGTGGACTGGAGCCTGGTTAGAGGCAAAACCAAAGTTATGTCTCAAGCAAATGCTGCTGTCAAGACAGCATGCCCACAAAGTGTGTTCCCAAGTGTCGCAGAAAGAGGTCTGTGTCGGGGACGAGTCATTTGTCAGTGAGGGGAGACTCGGACACTCAATATGAGTGATAAGCAAGTTCCGTTTATTGAAGAGAGCATCAGACACTTATACAGCAAGCAATAAGCTTATGAATATTTTGTAAGCTAAGCAATCTATTGGTTAAACTATGCTATGAATTCTTCTTCATTCTTTAGGAGTTACATCTCTCTTTTTTCATGTCTCTTTCACTGTTTGTTATTTTACTACAGCTAAGCCCAAGGACATGCTATCTTGCAAGTGCAAGACTTAAAATTAACCACAACTTTGTAATTTTCCATTCTCTAACAACTAAATTCCCAACACCCAAGCTGTTCTGATTCAGAGGAGGGAGCTGCTTGGGATGTGTCTCTGAGTGATGTGTCTCTAATGGAGTGACACTGCAGCAACAGCTGCATTGCCCCACACCTATGGCAATGGGAGATTGCAGAAATGGGATTTTAGAGATGGGGGAGTTGTTCAGACAGCCCATAATAGCACCCTTGGTTGCATAGGAGCCATTTTTCTATTCACAGAGAAGTCTATGGCCTGTCAAAAATGTTATGTATATCCCAGCGGGGAACAAATAACATTTGAATATCCTGCCTTTGAAGCAATGACTGTCCTTGAAAAACATGTCATGTATAAAAGAAGGTGAGAATAGGAAGTGTAGGCCATTGTTGGACTTGTTTTGAGACTGTTTGAGGTTGAATTGTGTATTTCAGAATGCACCTTTAGCTCATACAGCCACTGCTGAACATGGAGAGATATCAATCTAGGCTGGATAAATCCTCCAGTCAGGTGCCAAAAGTTTTAGAAAGGGGGCATGGATGCCAGATCTCCTGGGAATTTTAAACAAGCTCTTCCTTGATCTCTCAGCCTCAATTCTCAGAAGACTTTTGTTACTGATACTTCTCTTTTTTGGTATTTCAATTATCCATCTGACAAAACAGGAATGGTAATACTTTAATAACTTTGTGAATAGTAGAAGTTTTCAAAGCATATTGATAACTTCTAATGAAAGATACAAATATGAGATAATGAGTGTATATGGGATGGACTGTTATCTATTCTGTTACCATTTATGTGCCCCACTAATGAGAGGAGATAACATTCACTTTGATCTACAAAAGAAAAACCAGTTAATCTCTGGATAGAACTTTGATGCAACTGTTATTATAACACAGTTCTTGCCACTTCTAAGGAAAATCAAAGCTGCCTTTTGAAATAAAACATTACCTAAAAATTACATACTATGTGATGGACCTGTTATAAATTATCCCTAGCAGATGGTTATTATGGGGCAATTATATATTAAATGGCTGCAATCATACAGATTCTTCCATGTAATTGGGATTTATCAATTTGGCCATCACTCATTAATTTTTAAGGTAAAGTTTCCACCATTGGGGTAAAATGTTTGGGGAGATATATCTGTAAGTGCTTTGTGGTACATCATATGTGTTTACATGTCTGATAAAAAATATTCCTGATTTAACAGGACTCTTGCCAATTACCTGGTATGGAGGATGGTTTATTCAAGGTTATTTAACCTCAGTAGACGCTTTCAGTATCGGTGGCTGGAATTTTCTCGGGTAAGTTATGCTTTCATAGCATTTACCAGGGTCCTAGTGATGACACTGTTGGTTTCCTTTATAGTTGCCTATACCTTTGCAAAACAAAAAATGTTTTCCATGCTGGATACATTTCTTGAATAAACTTTTTTATTTTTGAAGACACCCTCTAAAACAATTGATAAACATATTTTTTGTGTTTGACACTAAGACATTTATATGACACTAAAACAAAAAAGGCTTTTAGATGATGTTAGAGAGGTTTTGAAACTTCCCCTTTAAAAAACTTAGTCTTCCTTGGCAGAAACTTGAATTAGGTTATGTGGGCTGTGACATTCAGGCCAAACCCTTTTGACCAAAATCTATACTTTTTGAAAACTACTGTTTGCCCATTTGTGAATACAGATGTACTAAACCAGAAGTCTAGGATTTTACTTTTTTAAAGCTTTCTCAGCACTCTCCCATGCTCTAATGCCATTACAGGAGCTCAAGCACAAGGATACCCAGTCATTTCCACAGAGAAAATGATCAGGTGCCTTCCAGCTTGGGGTTGCAGAAGAACCAGAAAAATGCTAGAAGCTGTGAGAGCAGAACCAATTATCTGTTCAGTAATATGGGCATCTATGTAAAACACATACATTTGATTCAGTGAACCCTGAATAGAAATCCACCTTGGTAATTGTGTGGGCAGTGTTTCATCCAAGGATGAAACTGAAACTGAGTGGTGTTTGGTCTTGTGTCTCAGCTTCTTTGGATGCTGAACTTTGTTTGCCATTATGAAAATTGGCGGACAATAAGTGGCTGGCATGGTGCAGGAGGTGTGGATGTTCTGTCCTCCCTGGTGAGCCATGCAGGTGACTAAATAATCTATACTGTTTTGCTTTGAGGAATACTGGAATAGTTCTGAGTTGATCACATACCTAGCAATAATCTCCAATAGCGTGATGGAAACTACATAGGAAAGGCAGCCTCTTGTACTTCTGAGATCATATTCAAAATAGTCTTGTTAAAGACGCTATTTTCTTAATGTAAAATATGAGAAATTGGCTGTCAGAACCACAGTGACAAGTTTGTTGGTGTTCCCTCCTGGGACATATCTTGCTAGTCAGGTAAAATACATTGATGCTGGCTATCAGCCAGTCTGTAGCATAATACTGAGTTACATTGAGTTATATAATGGCAGAAAAAATCCTGAAAGAAAACATTAAGCTTTGGGTACTGTGCATTTTAACATGGTAACTGGCTGCTGTCACATCTCTGGGACATAGAAGCTTAGAGAGAAATCGAATTCAAAGTGATTCAGTGCTTATTAATAATCTCATCAAGGCTGTCATAGAATTACAGAATGGGTCAGATTGGAAGGGACCACAGTGGGGTCATCTGGTCCAACCTCCCTCCCTGCTCAAGCAGGGCAATCCCAGAGCACAAGGCACAGGATTGTACCCAGGTGGTTCTTGAACATCTCCAGTGAAGGAGATTCCAAACTCTCTCTGGGCAATCTGTGCCAGTGCTTGTTCCCTGCAGAGGGAAGAAATCCTTCCTCATGTTCAGGTGGAGCCTCCTGTGCATCAATTTCTGCCTCTGGTCCTATTGCTCAGCATCACAGAAAAGAGCCTCCAAAAGGCTCCATCCTCTTGGCACCTCCCCTGCAGATACTTTTAAACAGTGATGGGCTTCCCTCAGTTGTCTCTTCTAAGGCTGAACAGGCCCAGCTCCCTCAGACTTTCCTCATAAGAGAGATGTTCCAGTCTCTTCATCCTTGTTTCCCTTCACTGGAGCTGCTCCAGGAAATCTCTGTCTGTCTTGTGCTGAGGAGCCCAGAGCTGGACCCAGCCCTCCAGACAGGCCTCACGGGGCTGGTGGAGGGGCAGGATCACCTCCCTGCCCTGCTGGCCCTGCTGGCCCTAATGCACCCCAGGAACCCCTTGGCCCCAGGGCACTGCTGGCTCATGGACAGCTCATTGCCCATGGGACCCCCAGGCCCTTCTGTGCAGAGCTGCTTTCCAGCAGGGCACCCCCAGCCTGTGCTGCTGCCTGGGCTGGTCCTTCCCCAGAGCAGGGCCCTTCATTTGCCTTTTCTGAACTCCAGACCATTCCTCTGCCCCTCTCTCCGGCCTGTCAGGGCCCTTCTGAAGGGCTGCCCAGCTCTGGGGGTATTGGCCACTCCTGCCAGCTCTGGGTCTGCAGGGAGCTCACTGAGGAGGCCTCTGCCCCTTCCTGCAAGTCACTGATGAATAAGTTAAACAATTCTGGCCATGTAAATGGGTGTAGGTTTCACAGGTCCATAGAAAGGACATGAGGGATGGAGTCCAAGGCATTGCACTAGTCTATTGTTGAGTAAGATTTGTCTAGTCAGAGGATGGAGAACTAGTGGCACTTTAGGATCATAAAAAAGAACCACCAACCCCTCTGTCAGGTAAGAGAATAAAACATTGAATTACTACTGCAAAGATATGGCCATGAAAAGGATATATTTTATACATTCATTGTTTCATTAATTCAGTGAGCCTCAACCATCATAAGCAGACTTTTTTTTCTCCAGTTTCTCACTTTCTGTTGGTGGCTTTTATACCTCATGTGTAGAAATCTTGGCACCAGGGCCTTAAAATCTTTCCAAGGAGAAAGAAAAATGCATGATGAGACTTTAAAAAAACTTCAGGTTTAGAAATAGAACAAACCTGCTGACTCTTGAGAAAGTGCTTTGAGTACCCACACCAGCAACTATCAGCAGCTCCTCTGCAGTGGCACTTTGAGGCCTTGTAAATGTGCAGTGGCACCTGGGGAAGAGGTTGGTTAATTGTGTCGTGAAGCTCTGAATTGGCTGGGAGGGCTTGAAACCTGCTATTTATAGCCACTGTTACTACCTGAAGTACTGTGTTTTAGAGTGGTACATTAATATTAGGAGGACCATTTGAGGGAGTTCCTGTTGGCTGTTGTGACATAAATATCAATAAACCAGCTGTGGGATATAATCTATTCCTCTCAGCTCTATTTTTATTGGTCTCACAGCCTGTGCTGCCTTTATGTCCTCCTTACAGTCAAGCCTCCCTCGAAATAATGATAATTATTATGTTGTAATAATAGTATGCCACATTCTAAAAGTCAGCTCTGTCTCCTGACTATTTCTATGGCTGATGCATACTCACAGCTTTTGGAAGGAATTTCAAGCTCTGATGACTAATACCATAGTTCCCTTCTTTCCCCTGTACAAGGAAAAAGCTCCATTGCAGGTTTACTCTGGCCCTAGAGAGAAATTTTCTTCTCTTTTGTTCTTATCCTTTTTTTGAGTGTTTTGTTGTGTTATGTATAAAGGTTGAAGAATTTGGAATAGGAGTTGATTGTCAAATTTGGCTTTGTTTAGAAAAAAAACCACCTTATTTTTTATTGGTTTGACTAATAGGGGTTCTTTTTAGAAGCAATGTACTCTTTGCCATCGAAAATCTATTACTGCATATAGAGTATTAATAAAAAGCACTTGGAAATGCAATTCACTGGTGTATTTAAGTGTGAGTCATTGATTATGCCTAATTACAGACAATATGATAGGGAAAATCAATCTTTGAACTACCAAAATATCTCACCTTCAATAGCTGAGGGTTAAGCTGCTCTGGAATTTTCCAATGAAATATTTTCCTATTGGAAAAAGACAAATCCAAACCCTTAATTTTGCTGGACATTTAATCTTGTGCTCAAAGGAGGAGAATAATGGGAAAAAGGAAAGTGCTCAGAAACTGCAAAATTGGTGCTTAAAAGGCTTTTATAATCTGTGAGAGGCCAGAATCTCTATCCCACTTGCTCTGG
Organism: Zonotrichia leucophrys gambelii; assembly: GCF_028769735.1. Classification (NCBI taxonomy): domain Eukaryota; kingdom Metazoa; phylum Chordata; class Aves; order Passeriformes; family Passerellidae; genus Zonotrichia; species Zonotrichia leucophrys. The sequence goes on along the minus strand of NC_088169.1, from coordinate 15,043,521 downwards.
TCTGATGCTGACTATAGTCTGCCCTTACACTGCTGTCAGGTGTTGGCTGCCAGACTGGAATTGTGCTTGTTCTCTGTGGAAAAGCTTAAGAAGTTGCTTAAGTGGGAAGGGAACACTTTGAACAATGAAAATAACAGAAGTTTCTTAAATCAGCACTGTTTATTGTGCATATGAGCTCATCTTCTATCGTGTGTGCAGGATTTATTTACACAAACTACATCTTGATGAGCAATATAATGTTAGCTAGGTAAGCACCCACAGTAATAAGATTGCTCCTGGGAGAAACAGAAACCAAGGCAGCAAATGTTCTTGAGTTCTGTTTTACCTTGTTCCTTGTTGTGTTGACCATTCTTGACTGTTTCTTTTGAAGCTCATTTATGGTGACATCATCAGAGCCTGAAAGTATGGATTTAATACCATTCCTTTAGTAAAGCATGCAAGTTGTTCTACAAATGTCTTTCTGCTGCAACATAGAGTGATTTTTAAATTTTTTTGGAGGGAGACAAACATATTCAGTGTTCTTGATGATTTAAACCTCTTTTCTCCTGAAAATGCTCCATTTGGGAAAGGAACTGAAAGCAATTTTACTACTTTACACAAACTACCGTAAAAGAAATTGGACAGGTAAATGACAAGAAGATGTGAACCTGTACCCATCTGTGTTAGATGTCATTAGTTCATGGCAATGGAGGGCTCTGCAGGAGATGTTTCATAAGGACTAACCCAATTTTGATGAGGACAATATTCCTCGGCTTCTCACCCTGTCAGAGGAGAGGGAAACGTTTTCAGGAGATATCTCACAGTGGGTTTTTTCTGGAGGAAATTGTCTCTCACACAGAAAGAATACCAAGATTAGTCCAAAGTAAGCACTAATTCTCAAAGCCTAGTCCCTCTAAATCACTGCTATCATTGTACTGTTCTGAAGTTTAAAATCTTACAGGTATTTTGTGGTGTTCAAAATATTTGTCATAGCATTGGATGAAAATAGGAATGACTGTAGAGTATCATTATTTTTCCTTTTGGTGGCTTTTTGACAAATATGCTTTGGTGTGTACCTCATGTGGATTCTTCTTAAACAGCACGATATTATGGCCTAATACTTGCCCCTGTCAACAGGTGATCCATGGCACTACAACTTTGCTGCCCCAGTGGGATAAATGTGTGGACCTTGTAGAAAATGCCCTCCCCTACGTTGTGGGTAAGATGTTTGTGAAAGCCCATTTTAAAGAAGACAAGAAAGAGATGGTGAGTCCTCTGCAGTCTCTGTCTGCAAATTTTCAATTAGTGGTTTCATCCTTACAAATTGCCTCTGATATTAGAACAGTTTAAAAAGAGATAAGATTTTTGAAAATGTTTTCATTGAATTTTAAACCTCCAAAACACTAGGAGAAAATTGAATTAATTTGAAGAAGTGTTACCTTTCTACCCACCTGTGCACTGCCCTTTCTTTCCATCTGCAGTCCTACAGACAAATAAGCAGTCAGTTCAAAAACAGATTGAACACTGTTAATTTATGTAAATAATGACAGCCAGGCTGTGCAGGACCAGAGTGAGGGGTATTGATGAGAAATAGTTTGGTATTGCTAATATAATTTATTATGGTAAAGTTTTCACTGACTAATCAAAAAACTGGTTGAGATTTCTCTGCTTTAGGATTGCTCTTTGAAAACTGTGGCTGCTACACAGTAGCAGTCTGTGTAATCTGAGCAAAAAACATGTGACTGGTATCTGGCCCAAATTAAGGGATGCTGAGAGTCACATAGTGAGAGTTTATATCTGGGATTCAAATTTCTCCTGCTGTACAGTGGAAGGAAATATTCTTCCATACCTTTGAGTCTAGAGAAATGTTCATCCTCATTCTAAAATTTTCAATATTCAAATAATTAATTACCCTTCACATAATTTATGACTTATTTTCAGTCCATGCTTTTCTTATAAAGTTTTCCAATATCTGCTCTTACAGCCATTGATTTTCCAGCAGTAATCACTTTTAAATTGACTGATTTAGTCATTGAACTTAGCTCTCCATGCAGGAGAGGCACAGCCATTGAGGAGACATGAGATGGGACCCTGTGCTGGGAGCAGCAGCTCTGTGGAAGCCCTGCACTGCCCTGGCTCAGTAGCCTGAGTTTGCCCCTTTGACCTTATCCCCTTGGACTGCTTTCACAGGGAAGGATCCCATTTTAGAAAGCACATGCTTATTTGACTTGTCCACATCTTTGTCATCTGTTTCCCTCTCAGGTTCTGCATTTCTTTTCATATTTGCCTTCAGCTGGAGTTTCCTCTCTGAGATCCAGTTTTTCCATCTCCTTGGAAAAACATCCAGTTTGTAATGTGCTATTTGGCCATTTTGTGGCAAAAATATGCCAGGCATATGCAGTATGTTATCCTGCACAGATAAGTGGGAAGAGTAGGAGTATAAGAAATGTACACTATATGGAGGGGATGGACAATTTTCATATTTGCATGTGTGAGGAAAAATTATGAGAAGCAGATAGAGCAGAGTTTCTCTTGAAATGCAAGTTAATTAGAATGTTTCTTAGTATGCACATTCCTTTTAGACCAAAGCTTTGGAAAATTATGAAGTCTGAATTCGCAGTAGCACCCATAGTGAGAAATGCATATAAAATTCATAGTGTAGGTCACAACATTCAGTCTTAAAATGAAAAACCCATGGAGATAAAATTACATACAGATGAAATTCGTTGCATTTCATTTAGAAGTGTACTTTTCAAGTTAATAATTTGTGGTGTTATCATTTTCATTTCAGTGGTTTTCACTTCTATTTCTCTTTCTTAAGCAGTAAGAATGCATGTGAGTAAAGCTCTCATTTGTACAGGTTTTTTTTCTTTTTTTTTTTTTTCTGGCTTATGGCATATATCCGTCTATGATAAGCAAATCCTGACTTGCAGATAATACGGATTCTTTCCCCCCACCATGTTTTGTGATTGATGTTTCATACCTTAGATACTTCTTTTATCAAGAAAGACATTATTTGTGTCTAAATATAGCACTGCTTCTAACTCAGAGTGCCTGCAGTGTTTTTTACAGTTACGCCTGAGCAGTTTCAGTAATAACTTTGATAGCAGGAATAGGTTTCTGCCCCTGCCCCCTGCAGCTACAGCTGCTGCAGAAAGCTTAAGTATACACCAGGGCCCAGCTGCAGAGCTTGAGTTTGAACTTGTAACCTCCAAGTACAGGGAGTTCACCTCATTAGTGAGCAAAGTTAATTGAGTCAGTGCTCTGTCATCAATATCTTTAAGTTACCCAATTTCCTGGGATGCTGTTTACTGTGAATGTTTACTCTTTAGTCATAGTTAATGCTAGACCTGCTCTCGTTGACCCATATTGCCTCTAAAAATGAGAAAATGTTTTTTGAAAAGGGTAGGGGAAAAATGAATAATCCAAGGAACTTTGCTACATTTTTTTTCTCACTTCACCACAAATAAAGGACAGTTCCAGATTAAAATGTTCGTCTGATACATTAATGGCAATTTAGCTAAAAGAAATGTTACTTTTGAGGGTTTAGTCCCTGCTTTTAATGACATTTCAGATCTACTAGATTTATAGAATAAGATTATACAAATCTCTGCTGCTTGACATTTTCATTATTTTCAAATGTAACATAACGGATAACACAAAGTTCCAATAAGTCTTCATCTAATGGGTATCTGTCATGTCTTGTGCTGTCTCAACTCTGGTTTGTGCTAAAGGACTCAGGCAGTGGCTGGATCCCTCTCATTGCCTCACTCTCACAGCATTCCCAGGGCTATTTGTTGTGGGATTCATCTGCTGACATAAATAGACAGCAGGTTGCATACACTTCTGGGCTGCCAGACAGATCCATAGGAATGAGGGCTCTTTAGACTCATATAATGCATATCTTAGCCATTATATTTCTTGTTTTTTGTCATTTCAGGGTTTTCTTAGTGTGCATGCTCACTGAACAGTCCTATTATTATTAATATTATTTACTTGCTTGGGATGCGGTCTTGGCTTTGCAGAGGTGTCTGAAGAAGCAGCTGAGGTGAAGTGGTTGTGGGCTTTCCCAGTTTTGCCCAGATCCAAGCTGTCATTTATGGTCCAGGACCACAGAAGCAGCTAAGGCTGCTCAGTGGTGTGAGCCAGGGTCTCCCTCCCTGCTGTAAGTAAAGGGTAGCAATGCTTCACAAATGCAGCTAAATACAGGCTAAATATTTGGATACTGCTTTGTATTTGGATCATGATGCTGCCAGCCCAAATTCAGTTCTCTGCCAGTATTAATAAGGCGTGTCTCTGTCTCACACAAACCAAACCAGGCCACAGGCATTCTGCAGAAAAGGCTTTATTTGTGCAAATGCCTTTCAGCTGGCTCCATTTGCATGGGCCAGTGATCTAGAACCTAAGGCACAGAAATCTCCCCAAAGGACTGCAAATCTCTCAGTGTTTTTTATCATTTCACGATGGGTATTCTCACAAATATGACATGAAATGATCAGCAATGAACAGGGTGTGTGAAGCCATAAGGGAAAGAAGATGGAAAAAAACTTGCCTTCAGAAGAAGCGTGTTACTACTGGAGAAATCAGAAATTAGCCTTCAAGAAAGGAGAGCAGATACCATCTGATCTGCAATTATTTGTGGTCTGAACAAATTCTATCACTCCTATACACACCAAAACGTTCCTTACAATGATTCTGCCATGATATATTTTACTGGGGAGGGATTTACTAAATATTTTGCAGATGGAGGAATTGACTGAAGGAATTCGCTGGGCTTTTATTGACATGTTAGAAAAGGAGAACGACTGGATGGACTCTGAAACAAAAAGAAAAGCTCATGAGAAGGTAACAAATATAAATATTGAATAAATACAATCCTGCTATGATAAAGATTTGACTTGAGTGATAACAGTATGCCATGCACTGTATTTGCAGTTCCGGTTACTGATAATTTTCTTTCTGAAGGGACACATTTGTTTTTCTGGATGAGGAGCCATCTGAGCTCCTGCTTCTCTGCTGAAGTTATTTTTGTTGCCTTATTCTTCTTTCCTTGCATCCACCTTTCCCTATCTGGCTCTGGTAGATGTAGACTATGAGCTTATTTCAGATTTGGCTTTTCTTGACAAAGTCTTCACCTTGACTGGATTCCCAGGGACACAGCAATCTACAGACAGAAAACAGTGCCTGAAACACCTGTGACAGCCAAGAGTATTTGCTGTGAAGAGGGAGGATCTAGCCTAGAAGGGGATATGAGAATAATTCAGGTTTCACAGTTTTTCCTGTGCTGTGGAGGGAGGTCTAAGTTGAGAGCTGTCTTTTGAGAGCATAATGGTGATCCCAGCTGAACATCCATTTCCTGGCAGAATAATGCCAGTTATGAAGTGTTATAATCAAGGATGGCATTAGTGGTCCTGATTGCTTTCAGATAAAGTCACAATAAAATGCAGGATGCAAAGGTGAAGGCTGGAGGATGTACTCTAAACCTCCTTTTCACCCTGTTTCCACATTTACAGCATGTGATGAGTGGAAAGGAAGATTGTCCAGATGCAGAGCCCTGCCCCCAGAGCAGCAATTGGAGGGGGTGTATAAAAAGACAAGTGGAGGGTGTTGTGTAGGTCTGTGTCCTTATTTACCGAGGCAATGGGATATCAGTGAATTAGTAAGCACTCTCTTTGAATAAACTGACAGGCAAGTGCAGCTGAACTGTTCCTGCTCTCTGTGCTTGAATAAAAATAGCAGTGGTTTAATTTAAAAGCAAACATGGACTTCAAAATTTTTAGTAATTCTAATGAAAAGGCTGTTGAGGAATTTTATCATTGGAAAGATTTAAATTCCATGTGCAGTCCATTTGCATTTTATAAAGCAGTACTATTCATATATGTGCAAATGAAATAGAGCTGCATAAATGCACCAATAAACTCAATAACAAGAGAACAATAGCGAAATGACATTTATTTCCTGCTAACCTGGTGGTAAATGGGCTGCAGTTATTACTTCTTCCTGGCTGTTACACTTTTTTTGTTTTTGCTAGAAATACCATTAGAAATATAATAATCTGTAATTTAGATTTTTGTTAAAATTGATGCAAAATAAGAGCAGGATTATTTTGTAATGATTTCCTTAATAAAGATATTCCTATATAACAACATGCTTAGGTACTGTGTTCAAAATTTGCTACCTACCTTTCAGCAGGGAAATAATACAAACATTGCCAAAACCCAATGAACTCCTAAAAAAAGCTCTCCCTTTCCCATTTTAAGGAGGATTTTCATCAGAAGGTAGGCTAGATCTCTGGTAGGTAGAGATGGCTGTTTCCCTCTGTTGACAGATTTTGGAAGCACATGGCACTTTGCTCCCAATTTAGACATGTCATAGAAGGTTCTGAATTTAGGAGGGTGAGTCTGGGCTGAAAAATGCATGACAAACTAAATTCCATAAGTACAACAAAAATAATACTAATACTACAAGCCATAGTACTATGAAATGTATAGCCAATGGTTCAAAATCATTCTCACTGAACTGAAAAACCATTTCATAGCTTGCTGACATAGGAACAAAGTCAAACTTGTAAGACACGAGTGTTATGTAATGCCTTAGATACTGCAGCAACAATTACGTGATACAACTTACGTCTACAAGTTTAAGTTCAGAAATAACTGCTTGGCTGGAAGGAAAGAGCCTAGAGAGACATTTGGTAGATTTCCAGGCATGGAGTGTATGTTTATTAAATATTACTTATTGTTAATGATAGATCTTCTGTTTGTCCTGGAACTCTTAGATGAGCATGTTTTTAATTCAAGAAATAGATTCATTACATGTAGGGTCAGATAATTCACAGGGGAAATCTAAGTTTTATAATACAGCAGAACCTTCAAAATCTGTTACACTGTTCTAATTAAATCTCATGAGCCTAGCACTTTCTGCTGTTACTTTTTCAATACTTAGGCTTTAATAAAGCAGCACAGACAAGCATGAATTTTATGAGGGAGATTGGTAGGTTAAAAAATCCCACTATTACTCTAATGTAGAGATTGTAAAAATTGCATTTCTTTGTCAATAAATATCCACATGCTGGACTCTGCACCCAGGATGGAGAAACACCAGGAACCAAATATAAATTAGGAGAGAGAGGGTGCAGGGCAACAGCTGGGGACTTGGAGGCTGTCTGGTTTGGAGAAAAGGAGGCTGAGGGGCCACCTCTACATCTTCCTGAAGTGGGGAAGTGGAGAGGGAGGTGCAGATCTCATCTCTCTCCCTGGGGTCCAGTGACAGCATGTGCTGCACCCAGTTTGGACAGTTCAAAGCTACTTGATCAGGAGTGGTTGTACTGGACATTAAGGATTTTATTTTTACCAAGTGGGTGGTCAACCACTGGAATAGACTTCCTGGAGAGGTGGTTGTTGGCCCAAACCTGTGTTTGAGAAGAATTTGGACAGTGCCCTTAACACTGTGCTTTAACTTCTGGTCACCCTGAGGTGGTCTGGCTGTTGGACAAGATGTTCTTCCTTCCAACCAAAATGTTCTAATTCTATTCTATCAATTAAGTAAAGAAAGGATGCTATTATTTAGGTTAAGGGTGTTTTGGTTATTTACGTTTTCATCACTAACTGTCACTTGTAGCAGTGCAGATTGGAGGTTCTGCTCTAAGTTCCATGGCAGAACTGTATTCTACATGGAAATCACTGATTCAGTTATTTTGCTCATCCTCTGTATTTTTAATCACATTTCATTTTTGAAATGTTCAAATGCTCCGAAAAGAAATTAACTGTAGAAACCTGATGGTGGTTTAATTTACTCTGCCCACTCCATGTGATCTGTTTAATTTCCTTTAGTTTTTCTTTAATTCCAGGCATATTTGTGTCATTAACAATTTTTTTACTCATTTCCTGAAAGAAGAAGAGGGTCAGTATGGGATCTTGGTGTCTGGACAATGAGCATAGAGAGTCTTGTGGTGATTGTATCTTTAGATGACAACATTGTAATGTAAAGGACATGGCAGGTTTGAAAGAGAATTAATTGCAAATCCTCTCTGTGATTCAGATACTCACTGCTTCCTGTTTTCTGACTGATGCCCTCCTTTCTTTTGTGCTTGGCTGAGGCCAAATTTGTAAACCTTGCTGTCAGCCTGATGCTTTGCAATCAAAGGAACCATCGACCTCCAAAGGACTTACAAAGGACCCTCTGGTAGAAACTATTGGTGAATTTTGCTTTAGGCAGCTTGTCAGCTCTATCTATTCACTCCATCTGTGACTCTTTGTGTCTGTCCTGTTGTTTTATGTTACTCAGAGGGGACACTACTAATTTGATGTTAAAAGGATCAAATCTACTGCTCCATGTGACACAGGGAACAATTGTCTTGCAGCCTTGATATCTGAGAATAATCTCTTCAGCTGTTGTATAGTTTGGAGTTAAGATTTGACATTCCTTTTGTAACAAAACAATATCATGAGATAACATCTAATAATTTACCTCTCTCCTCCTTCCATTCCTTTCTTTCTGTGATAGAAAGATGAATTTAAACCAGACCATCTAAAAGCCAATCTCACAGAAAAGGTTTCTAAGAGGGTGAGGTGGCTCTGCCTTCACGTGCAGTTCTCACCTGGCTCTCTGGATGGAGCTCACGCTGCTTCCAAAGGAGCTCGGATTCTGAGAGAAGCGCTCAGCTCTGGGCTGTGCTGCTGTTTTCTCTCGTATCCTTACTCCTCTATTCAATTCCTTTTTTTTGTACCGTATTTGACTGTCATCTCAAATTTGCTTCAAGTATGTCTGTTAACCCCCCGAATTTTCAGTGGAATGCTCTGATAAACAAACAAACACCCCAAACAGGTTTCTGTTCTTGCCCTTTTAGTGTCTCTCATTACATTTCGCCCTCATTTGCAGAACAGAGAAATTATTCAACTGGGTGCAGCTCCAAGGGTGTCTCTGGCAAGCTCTTCAAAGGCATGTTCTGTGAATTACCCATGGCCATGTCACAGCCTCTGCAGGGATGGAGGAGAGAAGGGACACCCTTTGTTTTCCCTTACAGTGAAGGTGCAGAATGCAGCCAGCCATGGTAGCTGAATGCTATTGACATCTGTGTTTTGGCATGGTGTGCCACAGGGGAAAGGGGGAGCCCACAACTGAAACTCCATTGATGGAACTTGTGTGATGCGGACTCACTTCTTTAAAATGGTAATTTATTGCTTCTGTTCTTCAAAGGATAATTCAATGGAAGATCATCACTGACATATTAAATTATTCCCACTCCCGGGCAGGAACCATTATTTTATTAATCACTATTTTTCCTTCCTAAAATGTCCTTTGTTCTTGGGTTTAACTGGAGGCTTGACAAAAGACGTTTTTCTTAAATTCTCCAAGTCTCTTGTAAAAGATCCTCTTAGGCTATGGCACAGGAATAACTTCCTATTTGGAAGTTAGTTCTTTTGCTTTGCAGTACTATTTTTAAAGCATGGACTATAAGCCAAAAAAGAGCTTGTTTTTCCTCTAGTAAGATTTTTCTGTAACGTTATTAACCTCCTTAAGTCATGGAGCACAAATCCCAAGGTCACTGTGCAATCATTTGGCTTCTGAACTTGCCTGCTGCTTTGCTTTATTTCTAAGTTGTATATGCAACATTTGTTTTCTCCACATCTCTGAATCTGAAGACTGAGTCAAGAGGAGCACAGGAAAACATCAGAACCGTGCCTAGCTATAGGTGGCTCTCTTGGGCAGTGTTCGTTACCTTTGTTTACCCTACACGGCTTGTTCTGCTTCTTCAGAGAACTACAAAGCTCCCTAGACAACACAGTGTAATTTGGGCCTTAGGAAATCAAGGGCCATCTGTACAAGCCCTGATTTTGCAAAGTATAGGTACTTTAAAGGAGGTGGGTGTCCATGGGTTATCCCACTGAAGCCATTTGTTTTCCAGCCAGAACTTGCTGGCCCTGTCCAGCCCTGCGGTCACTTATCTGAGCCACAACCCCCTTTCTCAGTTCTCCTTGGTCTCTGTCTCCTCACAGTTGGGTGATTTCACCATGACCATGACAGTTTTACTGCTCAGAGCAGAGTCCAGGTTCTGCTTCGGACAGTGGCCAAACAGTAGCAGATGTTTAGAGATGAACTCAAGGACAGGGCGAGCATAAAGGGACACATTCCCACTGTCCTTTCCTGGCCTCTGACAAACTGCAGCTCACTTGCTTCCTGAGCCAGAAGTGGTGTCTCTGTATTTACTCATATTTTCCTCCTCTGAGTTTGTCTACTGACTTTTTGAACCCACAACAATTTTCATCATCCACAACTTCCCAAAGCAATGAGTGCCACTGCCTCACTGTTCTCTGTGGGTATAAAGAATGTCTTTTTGCTTGACTATAAAATGTCACCTTCTCCTGTGTTATGGTAGTGCAGAAACCAGAGAATCATCATCACCTGTTCTCTTTTTGTGCTCACTCTTGTGCTAAAGTCTTGGCACAGCAATACATACTGGGAGAAAGGAGCCTCCTGCTTTTCTTCACATAGCCTGTCCAAGGCATGCACTAGATACAGTTCTGAAATATAACATTTCGTTGAGATCTGAGGCAAGCCCAGACAAAAAGGGCCAGGCACCACAGCTTCAGGAGCTGAAATTAATCTTACTTAATGCCAAGCTACTTTGCACAAAGATGAAAAATCATCCAGTCTTGAAAGTGGTTACTGGGTGCTCTGCAAAAATTAGAAATGCCTTTTGAGTCTTGTGAGGTCTGTGGATCCATCCTAAGACAAATGCAAAAATATGACAGTGGAACCAGCCCTGAGACTCAGGACTTCTGATTTCAATGGCTTTTTCAAGAATGAAAGCCAACACAAAACTGATAGAACAATACTTGGTAAAAGAGAGGGATGGAGTTTCAAAACCAAAGCTTGCAAGACACCTTTTACATGTTCCTTTAAGATGACTTTATATCTTTGCTGCAAGGATGTCAGAGAACTTCACAAAGTATAAGACTGTTTCAGAGCAGTCATAGAAACTGCTACGCATACTTCAGAAGAGCTAACAAAAGCAGGGGAAATTTCCAAAGACTCTAATTGCAATTAGACACTTCAATCCTGTTCAAAAGCCTATAGGGGAGACTGCTGACTTTCTAATTTACTGGTTTTACTGGAAAGCTTGATTCAGATATTCTTGAAACAACCTTGCTATTTCTCAATTGGAGAGTGTACTTTTGTTGAGTGCCAATTAAACCTTAGCTACTCTTCTCCTTTGTGGAACTGAGCATTCTGAAATTAGGTAGTCTCTGTCTGGGTGCAAAAAATTCGAGGGCCTGGTTGCACTGTCGTAGTTGCATTGCAGGGAGCAATGAGCAAATCTCCTCCCAAGGTTGGAATGTGTTGAAGTTTGGAAAAAGCAGAGTCACATTTTAATTATTTTCTAACATGTCTGCAATTCCTTTGTGCATCACTAGGGGTTTATCTTCCTGATTTAACTAATCTTTCACAGAATCACAGCATGGCTCAGATTGGAAGGGACCACAGTGGGGTCATCTGGTCCAACCTCCCTGCTCAAGCAGGGCCATCCCAGAGCACATGGCACAGGACTGTGCCCAGATGGTTTTTGAACATCTTCAGTGAGGGAGACTCCACAGCCTCTCCAGGCAATCTGTTCCAGTGTTTGGTCACTTTCACATTGAAGAAATTCTTCCTCATGTTCAGGTGGAACTTCCTGTGCATCAGTTTCTGCCTCTTGTCCTGCTGCTTAGCACCACTGAGAAGAACATCCAAAAGGCTCCATCTTCTGACACTCTTCATTCAGATACTCAGAGGCATTGATCAAGTTCCTTCTCAGTAGTTCTTTTTTGAAGCTGAACAGCCCATTCCTCCTTTTACCATGTGCATGGACATATGAAATGATGGAGACAACTCAATAGGAAGATGTAAGGAAAGTAGATGCTTCTCAGACATGATGTAAGGGATTTGAAAATTTGTGCTGTTTACCTAGTTTAGAATTTGGTCAGGATTTTGAGGCTGCCACTTCTACACCATTCCTTAGATATCTGTTTGGAAAATGCCAATTTTTAGAGTAACATTTTTTCACCTGGAAGAAACAGAGAATGGTACTTTTCTTCTAGAGTAGAAGTGTTCCATGCTTTTCTCTGAATAAAAATAGGTCTTCACTTTCTATCAGATTAACATCCCCTTTTCTTTCTTATCCATTTTACATCAAATATTTATTTCTCATCACAAACTTTAATTTTTGAACTCTAAGAATAATCTATCACATCCTGAATTTAATTTAACCTTCACAGGAAGACCTGGCCTTCCTGGTCAGTAACCACAGGAGATGTTCTTCTCCATTGGCCAGAGCTGAAACTAATAGCCATGGCATGTTTACTTATCTCTTATCTCTGGGGTTAGATTGCTGCTGTCAGCTTCTCCCTTGTTATCTGGCTGCTGCTACTGCTCACTCAGTTGTGCAGGGATGTCAGTTCCATTAATAACCTGAGCACCGTGCAAACAGATAGTGGAAAACAGGTGAAGAGAGAGGAAATTGTATTTAACCCTGATCTCACAGCTGTCATTTTTCAGACTCAGCCATGACTACATAAGGCCAGAATGAGTGTGTGACATCAAAACACTTGTGACAAATCTCATGCTTGAAATAGGAGGGAGACAGATGGACAGACACCTGCAGATGCTCAGGGACCAGGGTGAATCTGAAGATTTTATGGCAGAAACGCAACATGAAAACATTGTTATGCTAAATGACAGAATGATTCTTCCAAAGAGCAAGAGATCTTCCACCACCCCTGGAAGTGTTGGGTTGTTTCAGCTTTAGCTTTCACTATCTTTGTTGTTTGGACAAGTGAACCTGTTTCCTGCAGAGGTACAGTTACAAAGACAGTGTAGTCCATCCCCAGCTCAGCAGTAGCAGATATGGAGGTGCAGGAGAGCAGTTCTCAGTGTGAGGAGTCTACAAGGGCGTGATCAGGGATCTGCTTGGCATTGCCTTGCTCTCTGCAATGGAAATGCATTTCTGGGCTGGGGTGATCTCCCCCTGCTGTAAATGCCCACTGAGGGGAGCTGCTGCTGACTGGGAGTGGGTGAGGAGCTCAGCAGGGCAGGGCCATGGGCTGGGACCCCACCATGGACCCTCAGTGTGGGCACTGAGCTGTACAGAACCAGGTGTGTGAGCCAGCAGCAGTTCAGCTTGCTCAGATATTGTACCAGCCACTGGGGTCTGAAGCAAAGTTGTGAGATTTTAAATGGCTTCAGGTACTGGTATTGCTGGAGTTTACCTGTAAAGGAACTATGCCTCAAGCAGCTCATCAGACTCAGGAATTTGTTCCTTTAGTGGCCTTTCAGAGGCCAGGATGCTGTGACTAAGAATAAAGGCTTCCTCAGCTGCCCTCCTTTGTGAGGGAGCTGTGAAGTGTCTTGTGCTCAGTTTTCTGCATATGGGATCATCAATGTGAAAATATCTAGATATAGCTTATTTAAAACTAAAAATATGTAAAGGTTTGGAATAGAGAGGAATTTGATCTTGAGTAGAGAGTAGAGCATTTTCTGAATATTTTTTTCTCTAAGTTCTGCAGCCTATGTATTTGATTATGTACACATCTGCTTTCCCTCCATATATTACAAGGCATGGAAAACTGAGAGTGACACACTTACTGGTACAGTGCTGGTCAGGTCCCTGTTCAAGCAAAAGGAATTCCTCCTCAGAGATAAAACATGCAAGTCATGAGTACTCCTGGTGTTTAAGTTCTCAGTCATTATTTCAGTTGGAGAAGTTAGAAATGGTCTCTACCATGTCTGGTCTCAGTTGCATCAAGACTGCGGCTGAAGCTCACTTGTGAAATGAGAAATGAAAAGGGAATTTTTCACATCCTATTCTTTATTTTTTAAAAAAGTGCTCACCAACCTTTGCTTAACCTTGAAAATGTTAAATGAATGTAAACTGATGCAGGCAGAGACTAGGGTCAGAAGTTGTCCCTTTCTGGAACAGGTTATTCAGAGTTTTGCATAAAACTGGAGAAGAAATGCTGTGGTGAATCATATCCGATGCAGTTATGATGGGAGAGAGCTTCCTCACCCTCTCCTGATCTCTGAGCCTGCCCCTCTCAATGTCCAGTGCCAAAGATCTCAGCACACAGTGGTTTTTTGGGTCCCTGTGAACTTTCATTTTGCTAGCACAGTGGGTTTTCTTAAGCCTGCTGCTTGCCCTGAGCTAAAACAAAACAGCAGAAAAGATTTTTTGATTAAAGTGAGTGTGTTTCTAGCAAGAGGTGACATGAAAATGGGAGTATGAATCAACTCATGAGGTGCTCTGGGGGTGAGCAGTGAAGGAGTTCCTTCACTTTCAGAAAGGAATTTGTATAGAAAACTGAATATAATAATTTTTGCAGCTCACCAATGTGACAAAGACCAACCAAAGGTGGCTTTTTAATTTTTTTAATTTTTATTTAAATTTGGAGCTGGGGAATGTGTTTGGTTGTTTGATTTTCAGAGACAACTATATTGGAAAACATGGAATGTTGCCTAAAAATAAAGGCAGGAGAAGTATGGTTTTTTACAGTGCTAAGTAAGAGTCCAAGCCTAGCTTGGCATGAGTCCTACCAAAGGCAGCTTAGCAGCACATACAGTGGGATATGTATCTATATCTGTATCTATATCAGCATGATAGTAATGACAGTCTGTGCCTTCAGAGCACAGCACATTCGTTTCTGGCTTGTTTGAAGTGCAGCTGAAAGAGCCCCCAGCTCTGCACACACCCTGGTGCAGTCATGCCCCAAGTGATCCCCAGGGGTGCAGGCAGGAATCCAGTGCAGAACCCGCACACCGGAGCTGAGCTGTCACTGCTGGCGGTGCCTCAGCTGAGTCATTCTGCATATCTGGGCATCATCCTTTCTTCTGGCCCATGGGCACAAGTCCAGCTCCACTGAGAATCCCAAGACCCTTAAAACTCACCCAGGTACTTTGGACAGGAATAGTTGTCAGTTAAACATATCTTGTGTCAGGAACTCAATTGTGCTGGTCTGCAGTATAAGTGCACTTATATCTTCAAAGATGAAATTATTTTCTGTGTGCCACAAAGAAAGGTATTGCAGATATGATATTCTGTTTGTGAAGGACAGAATATATGTCTCTTCTGTGTATAAGATAATGGAATCATGCTAATTGTCACACAGAGGTTGCAAGTGGACAATGAAATTAAAATAAAATTTTAAGAATTTTTTTCCTCAGCTAAATTAAAGCAAAGTTGGCAGCAGAATGAGTTTCTGGTGGAAGGAGAAAAAATGACTGAGTCTATTAATTGTAGTGTTGCATTGAACTGAGGAGTTGTCCTTATGAAACTATCACAGTCAATTAGAATGTTTATAGAAGTAAGACTGAAATAAAGATCTAATTTCACACCTTCTCTGACTTTGTCCAGTTCTATTGCTTAAAAAAACTAAAATTAATGTGGGATTAGTTCAAACTGAAAAGTTAATTCCAGTGAAACTTTTGTCACAGTGCTTGAACCAATGACTGAATCTTTGTATTCCAGAGAGCCAGAATAGATTTAGAATAGGAAAGAGTAGCACTGATGTACATTGTTGCTTTTTCTGACTCTTTTGTCCATGGCAATCCTACTAAACTTTTAGATGCTTTAAACTTTATGGTATATAATAATAATATTGTCTTGCTGAATAGTAGATATTAATACTGAACATATAATCTCAATGAACACTTGTCTTAGGAATTGCTGTGTCCCTTTTCTTCTCAGTTTCCTAGGATTATAAGGTATGGTATGGTATGGTATGGTATGGTATGGTATGGTATGGTATGGTATGGTATGGTATGGTATTTTTAAGTGTACTAAATAGTATTGTCTTGTCAGTAAGTTTTTTGAGTGAGGCTTTGGTTTCAAAAGCTCTTTCAGAGAAGGAGGTAACTACTGTATCACATAACCCGTCTCCACTTTGTCACATCATGTGTCCCCAGCACTTGGCTTGTAAGAGGTCCAGAACTTGTTGGGTCTTCATGTGGTGATTGTGTGACTCAGCTCAGTGACGTGGCTGGGGAAAAGCTTGGTTAAATTTCTACTCTGTTATGGGTGTGTTGGGTGGTCCCACAGAGAGGAGTGTCGAGGAGCTGAGGCAGCCTTTGGAGGCTGTGGGTGCAGGCAGCATGAGAACAGCTATGGACAGAGCTGAGAGGAGTGGGGAAGAAGGACAAGGACTAGGACTTTTTTTTGGCATCACAAATTTGTTAAATGGACTCAGCTACTTTTGGGACCATAATGTGTATTTAACTGAAAGCAATTGTATGTGTACATGGGTGTCATTATTCACACAAGTCACTCGATTATTTATTTTACTTTTTCTTTGACCTTGGCCTCAAGCTATTACAAAGATGGAAGATAGCTGCGTTTTCTGCCTTCATTATTTTAGCAAATATTTTAGAGCATTCAAAACAATTATTGTAATACAGAGGGGATGGTTATGGTGCAGTGTGAAGTAGTGATATGTGAATTGTTATTAATTAAGCACCAGTTCTTGAAAAGTCTACACAGCTTCTATTATTGTGACAAAACAAAATGAGGACAGTTATGCAACAAAAAGAGGACCGTTAAGTTTTAGAAATAAATAATGATAATCTGTATTCTTGAGTATGCACTAGACAGTTCACTGCAGATCAAGTACTGTTAAAAATTGTCATTTCAGGCCAAGTGTTCATGTTTGAGTTGCCACTTCACTTTCCATTGTAGCTGACAATGTGAAAATCCCTGATATTTCACTTTCCCACAAAGGAAATACTGTGTGTCATTAGGGTGAGCTCAATCCATCTCTCACTCAAGTCAGTAGTGATTTCCTGCTGACCTCTGTAGGATTGGCTTTAGCCCTGTGATGGAACTTTCCTGTGTTTTGCCAAGATCCACCACTCTATTTTCCTATTTTTTCCATATGTAAACCTTAGATAGATGCAGTGATATTTATGCAGCAGTATTACCAGATGGCTCTTGAATCATCTGTTCTCAATGAAAAATTAAAAGACTGGGCACATATATAAAGGCTGAATTAATCTTTGTAATTAAATGGAACATTACTTTGCCATGAATGATTTTAGCTTTCACAATGTATTTCATGCTAATTTTTCAGTGAACTGTAATTGTATTAATTTTTTATATATTTAGAAGCTTAAAAATGATCTTCACAAAGTTATTGAGTAAGTTAATATACAGAAGATCTCTGTCAGACTCATAAAACTTTGTTGTGAGATATATGTTTTGTTTTGTTTTCTCTTTACAGTAAAATATGTCAGTACTTAGTGTTGTATAAAATATCCAAGTCATACTCTGAGAGGCAAAAAGGCTCTCAGGATGCTCACATGCTTGGTTGTCAAGTGAGAATTTGAATAGGCTGGGAACTAGGCTTCTTTGGAGCACTGAAACACGTGTGCATCCCCACGTTGGCAGGTTGTTAAGCAGAGTGAAAGCTCCTTTATTATCTTGTCTGTGTAGTAAAATGACTCGCAATGCTCTGCCTGTGACAGAAAGACACTGATGGTAAAATCCTGGCTGTGTTGAAGTCAGTGGGGAAACTTCCATGCACAAGGAGTGGTGGAATAGTCCCACTCTGGCTCCTCTGCCTCAGAGCCTGCTCTCCCTGGCTGCTGGGATAGGAAGGAGTTGTTATGACTTACCCTGAAGCACCCTGCAGCATTGAGTTTCCTTAATTTACCCAGCAGCCCAACTCAGCTGAGTGCGTAATGATGCCTGGGGGAAGCACCCCAGCGCCTCTTTTCTTCCTGCACACATGGCTGTTTAATATGCAAATTAGAGAGAGGAGTGAAATGAGCCTTTAAACCATAAAAAGTTGTGCATGGTGGATTTATGGGGGATTCATGTGCAACTGCCACATGGCTGGTTCCTGTACATTTGTCACATTTCATTTGACTCCCTGTGCTTGCCTCCTGGAAGGCTGCTCTCTTATACATACTTTTAATCCTATCAAGGGGAAAATAATGACATCATTATCAAAGACTAAGCAAGCTGTAGAAGAGTTTTCTACTTCCTTGTGCTATATAAATAAGGAATCTCCCAACTGCTGTTAAATATTACACAAGTGAACAGAAAAATAGGCACAGAAACAAAACTTCCAACATGCAAATTTAGAAACCTGCTCCCAGTGTGATACTTTCTAACTTTTCAGTTGTGTAAATAAATTGTGCTGCGCTCTGCTGAAAAGGTTTGCACCTGATGCAAAGCTTCTAGGAGGAATCCCAGTCAGAGGAATTCCCAAGGACTTCAGAATGCTTCCTATGTTCTCTCATGAGTTTTACTTCGGCTATAGGAAACAGTTTATCTAACCAAGAGCCAAACATCCTTCACTGTCAGCATCAGCTTTGTCTGTCTTACTTGCTCAGATCTCTAAACCACACATATTGTGGTAATGCCTTTTATTTAACAAATGCAATAATATAACATTTCCCCCTTATCTGCATATCTATTTGGCTATCTATCATCTATCTGTCTGTTTGTCTATCTATTTATCTGTCTGTCTATCTATCTATCTCACAGAATACAGTCAGCTTTAGACATACAAAGCATCAAAATACTAAAAGCAGCATTACCTTTTGAGGTTATTTCCAAAATCTCAAGATACGCTCTGTTATTTACTAGGGTTTTCTATAGACTTTATAGAAAATCTCCATAGTGTTTGACTATTTTATTCTCATGCTTAGATATCTCAGTCTCACTACATCAAATGTGACAGTCAGAAAGCAAATGATGAACTCATGCAGAACATTTGAGATCCACCTGATTTGTTTAAGTAGCTGACTTAGTAGAAATTAAAACTATTGAGTTTTGCTTTTTCCTTTTCCAAAGCTAGTTTTAACTAGTATTGAAACATGGGAAATGATAAAGGAAATTTTCTGTTTTCTTGCAAAGTTCAGTCAGTTGGACCCAACAACACCACCAGGAAAAATTTAGACACTCTTGATTACATACAAACTTGCAGATGAATCGTGCTCCCTTTCTGGCTTTTTGTTCTCCCTCCCCATCACAGCCTTTAAAATATCATGAAAACTGCTGAACCTTCTGGCAAAGTGAGGAAACATTCTGTTGAGAGTTAATTTGGCTCATTTCATATTTTCCATTCAGCATTTTTCTTCCATTGCTTTTTTTATTACTAGGGCAATTTGCATGACAATGGGATCTTTCTTGCTTAAGAGATTGTCTGCTCCTGCTGCTAATTTCCTACCTGAAGTTGTTATCTTCTGTTTGTGACATCTTAATTATCTCAACCACAATTAATTGTGATGTCACAAATGGAGGATTATGACTTTGGGTTGGAAGTGAGATTGAGAAATTGAAGGAGTTTGAAGTAGAAAAGAGGCTTTTCTTCTTGAAAAATAAAAGAGGAGACAGGATGACTTTGGTTAAATGGCAGCAATCCTCCATCACCTTTTTTCTGAAAGTTGTGAAACAGCTGGTTTTACGTTTTGCTGTATAGGAGGCCCTGCTGTATTGAGATGCTGTGAAGTGGGAGAAGGGGAAAGGCTGCGTAGAGGAAGGGAAATCTTCCCTTAAGCAGTCAGTCTCTGAAGCAAAAAGGAATAAAAGTTATTGGACCCTAAAAAAGACCAGACCCTGCTCATAGAGAGCAGAATGCAGGATTGGTACGGTTGTACATGGTTTAAAGGCCAATCATTTATTGTTTTTCATATCTTGCAATATTCATTTGAGTTTTGACATCAGAGTCTGATGACCACAGAGGAGCATTTTTTGAATGGAGGGAATTCCAATGACTTATGGAGAAATTATATTCAGCATCATGAAAATACAAAAAATGAAAGTTTTGTGCTAACCTAGTCCATCATAGCTGTAATTTATCCTATGGACTTGTCACATTTCACTTCTTGGTATGTCATCTTCTCTTTTTGTGTACCTGTGCTTTTCTTCTGGAAACTTGTTCCCACAGAGATTCTGGGTGTCTGAGTGGCCTCCTGGTGGTTTTGTGGGGACATTACCAAGGCCGTTTATAAACTCACACCATGATGTACAAAGTGAGAATACTCATCTGCAGCTACTTCACACTGGACTATTTGCACAGGTTGTGCATAAACGCTGGGACCAAATCACAACTGAAAGAGGATTAATGAAAATTGAAGTGTCTTATTTTAACACCTCTACTGGCATTAGGGAAAGAGCAAAGACTGCAAAGAAAGGGAGGGAAACTGGATAACTACACACAGACCAGTCCTGTGGTTTTCAGAAAGTACAGTGTCCTTGAGAACACGACCCATCCTCAGGTGCAAATGGAAGTGGCCCTCAGTGGAAACACCAGGCTGCACTTGCTGGGATCAAGCTTCATTCACATCTGTGCATCAAATCTGTTTGAGCAGTTGGATGTGTACCAGCTACTGTGCCATAGCAAAACAGGCCATTTCCTGTTGTCCTTTGGAAAACAGTGTACAAACAGGCATTTGACCATCTGATTAGCACAAAACCCTGTGGGGAAAATCAGCTGTTAAGGTTTTGCACTCAGACACGTCGCTGTAAGTACGCAAGAGCTCTGCAGGCAGTGACAGACCCACTGTGATAATCTGACAGCAGAATCTGGACCCTCTGCCTTGTGATGCCGAGCTCATTTGTGGCACCAAGTTTACCTTGTAGGCAGGTTGCTTTGAAGTTACATTAGGATGTCTCCAGGAAAGCATAATAATACCAAGTGGAAACTGAGCAAGAAAGAAAAAAAGCTTTATGCTGAGAAGTGGTTTTGTCTGTCAAAACTTTTTTTCTTCTTTTTCTTTTTCAAAGGCAAAAGCAGTTATGGCGAAAGTTGGGTACCCTCAGTTTATAATGAATGACACATATATTAATGAAGACATCAAAACAGTAAGTGTCAGGCTTGCAGCTTTATTCATTTATTGCAGCCATTCTTTGCTCTGTTTTGCTGCTGTCTAAAGTCAAAGCTAGTCTTTTGTTTGGCATGCTTACTTGGTTATTTTTATTTTAGTTTTGAAGTGTGCTAGCACTAAATTTTATCTAAATAGTCAATGCTGTTATATCTAAGTGAGATCATGAGGCCTGCTGGGAGTAAATTCTGTCTGGGTGAAAAGAACCTTCCTGCTATTAAGCATTTTAAAGGTTAAGCATACGCTGTAATGATTTTGCATTTAGTTATAAAAATGGACCGTACCAAAAGCATTTTTTCTCAAAATAATGATTTTCAAAAAGCCTAATGCAATTTACCTCACAATATCACAATTTAGGATGCCTTATATAAGTTCTCCTCATATCTACAGGCTATGAATTTAATTCACAATTGATGCTTGTAATCATGCCAGGATGTCCTAACCAATGTATAGGCCTATTGTGCTGCCTGCTGGACAATGATACTGTGGGGGGACTCCTTCCTGCCCCAGTACCTGTTCAGCCTAACTAAGGCAGGAAGGCAAATGATTAATAATAATAACAATATATTTTACTACTTTCCAACTGTGGCGTGCATTTGATGAATTGTATTACTGAAAGTCACAGGCAAACCAGAAATACAAGTTCAATCCTGAAGCAGTAAAATACAAGAGCCATCATCATCATTGCCAGAGCACCTGAACAAACACTAAATAGAGAACCATGTCCACCAGCCTAGTCCTTGTCCAGGGAAGCTGTAGGGTGAGATGATACAGTGAAAACAGTGCAATGAGACAGAGCATGTGACCAAGTCTATCACTCAGTGTATGGCATTATTTGCTCAGATAAATGGCAATGGCTGGTGAAAAATACTGGTTAATCATGGTTGCAAACCCAAAGTTTACATCTGAAGAGCAACTTCCTCACAAATCCTAGAATTGTTTTAAATTGATGAAAGGGATTTATAACCTATTAACATCCCTTTTCCTTGCCTGCTTAGTTTTGTGTGTGTGAATGCAATTAGATTTGGAAACTTATGGAAGCATGGAGTCCTATGGCTGTAAATATTTAATGGGGTAGAACTCTCAGAAGGCACAGAATATGAAGTATTTTTTATAAAATGTAAAGCAAACTGAAAAAGGGACTTCATTACATTGTTGGAAGTGGTTTTAAAATGCACTTTTAAAAATAAAAGTAAGCCTACTTCCTCCTGGGAAAGAGGCTCTCTTAATAATAGCCATGGAAATGTGCAGTCTGCAATGCACTGTTGGGTGCTTATGATTCCTTCAGCAGCACTCTGCACAATGAAGAGTTTTCCCAGTGTTCCAGACCCTTGTGCAGATCTGTTCAGCCAATGTTTTTTTTAACTAAGCTCATAAAATATTTATTCTTCCTACCAAGTGTGAAAATTTTACTTGCTTTGATAATCACAAAAAAAAAATAGGTAATTATCTTGTATAAAATAAAAGTTCTGCTTGTTTTATGTCAGCTTTTGTTTCTTTGGACATGCTTTAAAAATATCTGTGCTTTCTTGGTACAGCTGAAGTTTACAGAAAGTGATTATTTTGGCAATGTATTGCAAACTCGCAAATATGCAGCCCAATCTGATTTCTACTGGCTTAGAAAAGAAGTTCCAAAAACAGAGTGAGTAGACAAAAGGCAAATTTACATAATCTTCTAACGATATTTTAATTTGTTATTATTTAATTTATATATTAAATACTGTTATATATTAAGTTTTAATAGAATTATGTTAACAGCAATGTATTATGCCACAAAAAGCCTATGGGCAAACTCTCATTATTCAGAAACTCCTGTGAATTTTCTTTTTGAAGGTATCCCTGTTCATATGCAGAGTAGTCATGTGCTTGAAGCTCAAACTTAATTTAATGAAAAAAGGGGTAATTGAATTGCAATTAAAAATGGATTATGTCTCTTGGTCACAGTTTGAGTTTGAAATGGTACAGTGGGGATTTATGAACTGAATTCTGTAGGAATGAAATCATAGTAAGAGATAATGCTATTATTAGAAATACAAATCAGCATTGTTACTTACCTGCTGTTGATAGCAATGATACAGAATGAAACATAATTTACTCTACGTATGTTATTCTTATTTATTTGTAAACATAAGAGTGCAGATTGTGTTACAAACTTTCATAAAATACATAAGAGAATCATTCTCTTTTCTTACTGGTGGGTAATCAAATCCTTTAAATGCAAATTAAAACCTAAGCAGAACTTAATTAGTCTAATCATGCTACTTAAAAATGACTTCTTCTACACACAGACTTTGAAATCAGTGCCAGTGCTTAGCTCCAGTGGTTTTATTTCCTTAGGATTCCAGAAACCCTGCTCAAACTGAACCATGCCTTTTTCTGGGGGTGGCTCTGTGCTGTCCATGAGGCAGGAGGACAAACTAAGGTTGCTCATGGTTGAAGTGCTTTAATTTGGCCCTGTGTGTTCAAGGTGTCATTTATAGCTTAGCTTTAATTGTGAATTTTACCTTCTCATCACAGCTTTCTCTGACATGGCGCTGGTCAGCCCTGGGGTATGATTTTAGGGGTATGACCATGATGGTGTGTTCTGTTCAGGGCAGCAGTTCCAAGAGAGCAGTGGAACAGCCCTGGCCTCTCTATAGCACTGGCCAGCCTTGGGGCAGCCAGCACTGGTGCAGCACCTGTAGACTCTTGGCACAATGGGAAAGTTCTCCTGAGGGGAAATCAAGTGGCAGGCAGCCCCTGAGTCCAGGACTCTAGTCTGAGAGCTGTCACATGGGTATGCTTAAAAAATGAAAGTGTTATCCAATTGCCCTCTACAAGATTGAACCCTTCTCATGCCTGTCTTACCCTCTTATTCCCAGGACTACATAATAGCCAGCCCCTCATCACCTTTGTAGCTCTTTTCTTGTCAGCCCTCAGAGCACATTCAGGCCTGGGGATGCCAGTTTGATTTCTGGTCCCTTCCCTTTGTTAGCACAGCGATTTCCTCTGCCTTCTGCAGGGCTGGAGGTAATCTCACCTGAGCCCTGGCAGGGAGGGATAATTAGGGCTCCTGCTGGGATATTATTCTGTCTCTGCAACTGTTCAGTGGTAGAAAAGGGCTCTGAAAGTGGTGTCACTCTGCCTGCTGAGGCACACCAAGGCACAGAGTCATTGCTGCCTCCAGAAATTTTTAAAAAATTTATTTAAATAAACCAATAACTCCCACTTACCAGTTTAAGTCATGTCAAACCTGGCCTCAAAAATATCAGCCACTTTTTAGCTACTTCCCACTTTTAAATCATCATACTTCACTGCTTTCTGATGCTTTTACTTTTCTTTTTTTCCTCCCATTTTTCTGTTTTCGTTTTTTAAACTTTTACATTTCATATAACTCCACAGAATTTTTGATGAGGCTTGGTGCTATGTTAATAGCTAATTACCCTTGGGTTTTTGTTTCTATTTGCTTCATTTCTTCTTTTCCCTAGTTTAGTAGCTTTTAGCATAACATTTATATTTCAAGATAGATATTATAAGATCATCAAAGTTGTGGACCAAAAAAGATAAATAAGAAAATTAGTGTTTAAGGAAATAAAATAAAAGTTGCTAAAATAATATTATACCCAAAAGGTAAAACACTATATTCTTTTAGCAAATAGTCCATGTTTCTCAATAATTATTTCAAACTGGAATCACTTTCCTCAGCTAAATGTGAAATTAAAATGATAGTTCAATCAAAGCACCAGGGAAAGACCATCAGGGGATAGACAGAGATGAGAGATACAAGACAAAGCAGCTGGATAAAACAAGGGGGAATATGGATAACTGTGGGAACCCAGGACATCTCTCTGGCTGTCCTGAGCAGCCAAGACCCCTGCCAGGGGGCTCAGAAGCCCTGGCATGGAGCCCAAAACACCTGTGGGTTTGATTATGATCCATGGAGCAAATTACCAACCTTCTATGAAGATCAGCAAGCCACAACAGTTTAGGTAGAATAATAGTGAAGTTATCACAGGGTGGAAAAGTAGATTTTGGGGTTTCTGGAACAGGGGTTCAGGAGGCAAGATGGAGGGATCTGGACGTGTCCAGCCTTTCTTCTTCCTCTTCTTGGCCTCCATCTTCTGCTGTGATGTTGGCACTTTTAGATTGGTCTAGAGTAGAAGCTCACTGTCTAACATAGGTGATGGGTATTGGAAAGTAATTGTAAACATTGTACACGTAGTTTTTAGTATAAAGACATAACACCGCCCTGGGGCAGGCAGAGTGCCTGGAACTGCCCTGCTGGACGGACCTCGGCTGGGCAGGAGAAATTTTTTTATAGATAAGATACAATAAACAACCTGAGACTGAGAACTGAAGAGCTCTGACTCATTCTTCAAGCGCTTGGGCTGGGAAAAGAAACTTTTTACATTCTCAGGGTCACAATGACCTAAATATCCCGAGTGATAACAAAGTAGAGAAGAATTGTTTTGGAAATTCAACATTTTTTAATTAAAAAAAAAAAAGAAGGAAAAAAAAACCCTAAATCAGGAGTAATTATAAAAATCTTTGTTCTCTTTTCTGTTCCCTCCATCCCTGGCATTTATCTGCCTGACAGGAGAGGGGAACTCAGATGAGCTCTCATTGCTCAGGGCATGGGTGATGTGCCACACCCAGCCCTACTGGCACCTGAAAGCTGTGACAGGGCTCTGGGGTGCTGGAGCTGCCTCTCCTGCCAGTCCTGGGGCCAGGCTCCCCTGGGGACACCACAGCTCTGGGAGGTGTCACTTGTGCTCAACACCAGCCCTTGTGCCAGCTGCCATCCTCACAGCTGGCTGGGGAGGCGACTGTCACCTGCACAGCTGGCTCTCTCCAACAAGAAATAGGTGCTCAGGTATCAGCAGAGAGAAAAATGAAAGGGATTTGTGCAGGAGCTGAGGAATGTGGTGCACAAACCAGCCCAGGTTAGGTTGAGAGGGCTCAGTGGAGAGTCTGGAAGGAGCAGTGTGGGAAGGTGGGCACCAGGTGTGAGGACCATCATCATAAGCCTGGTGAGATACAGCTGCAGCAGAGGGAAGTGAAAAGCAGTGCAGGGATAAATGGTGGCATGGGAAGGGAAAAATTAAGGAGAGTCAGGGTTTAGTTGCATTTGCCTATCCTTCTATGGAGTCACACACATTCATACTTACAAATATCCATGTGTGTGTGTACAAACACATGCCTGCACCTTTTAATCAGAGACAGACTCTGTCCTTCTTAACGCTGATATCATACTTGCAAATAACAAAGCATCAGAGGACTTCTTGGCCCACCACTTCATTATTATCCATCTTTCTCCTTTGAAGTCAGCTCATAATCTAAGATTTTTAGACTTGGCCAAATCTTTCTCCATTTTTCACTAGACTTTCAGAGCTGGGGATGTAGATGTCTGGTGTCCCAATAACAGGATACAAAGGAAGGATGCTATGAGAGGATTCTGAGGTCTCCTCCAGGACTTATCCTTATTTTTCTTGACCATACAGTATTGTGTGCAAGCCCTGGCTCTTGGTTTGCCACAAGGGAGGGCAGCTCTCAGAGGTTCTGGATTGGATACTTCTAAGGATGATGTAAAAGCTCCTTCTGAAAAAGGGAAAAGCAGCCATCAAAAACACTGAGCAGGCTGCTGTCTGTTGGAGAGATGATGCTGGAAATAGTGTGACTGGAGAGGAAATGCTGGAAAGGAACCTCCTGGAGCCTTTTTCTGGTCTTTGAACCTCATTTTAAGCAGTGATGTGGCACTGAAGGCTGGCCCAGCCTTACCATCCTAGCTGCTTGCCCATTCCTAAGGGAGACAGATGGCAGCCTGGCCTGGGATAATAATCTGTTTCTACTTGGGAAAATATAGAAGAGACTAACAATGAGAAGAGGAAATGCAATTTTGAAAGTCACCTTGAAGGTTGCCTCCCATACAGAAATTTTTCTTAATAGTGTTTTCTTTGAAAGACATTTTACAGCTTCCAGAAACTTTGTACAGCTTTTCACTTCTAACCAGCTTAATTCTTTGTACATTCACAAGTTCATTTTATTTGTTTACATGATTGTTTATTTTTTATTTCTTACTTTGAATGTTGAACTGAATTATTTCTTTCAACTCAAAAAACTGAGGATCAATTTGCAAATTCAGTTTGTGCTTTGCAGAGAATTAAATAAACGAATAAGCTTTTTTCTGTGCTGTAAATGTTCCCAACCATCCCTGTTCATGAATGGCAATATAGCACACTATATATACTCTTAACACAGAAAGAAAATATCAGAGGAAATTTCAGCCTCAAGAACACAGACTAAGAGAGCTTCTGCCCCAATTGCTATCTCAGTGTCTGTTTCACATTTTATTTCTACAAGAGATTTCTACAAGAAATCTCAACCTTACAAGTGTCAACTCTGAGAATTAGGTTTTGACTGCTGCAGAAGTAGATAGGTAATGCTACAGGGCATCATTCAAAGCTGCCCCCTTTTCACAAACTTATAGCAAATGGAAACAGTGTAAACAGTTCTAGAATTTTTATTTATTTACTTTGTAGTTAATAAGAGCTTGGAATGTGTAATGCCTTTCTTTTTTCCCATCCTTCTGTTAGTAGATAAAGCACACAGAAATTGTAACCAGACCTAGAGCAAATGCTCAGGGAATCTGACTTCAAGCAGGAATGGGAGAGTTATTTCTAAATTTGCTTCACCTTTAAATTTAACAGCAATAGCAGCTATGTTTTACCCACCTTCATGTTCTACTTTGGTGTGTTATTAGTTAAGGACTGTCCCTGAAGGTTCAGTCATTTCAAGGAGCTCACTGAAAGAGCATGGCAGAGGAGAAGTGAGGTTGTTCTGCTAGTCTGGATGGAAGCAGTCTTGGTTATTGCTACTCTTTTGTGGGAAATTGTCATGGTTTGAGCCTGGCACAGAGCCAGTGCCCCCCATGAAAATGCCTCACCCTGGTGTCTGCTGTGAGATGTGACCAGGAATAAGCAAAACAGGCTCTAACTTAAACATAAAGACCACTTTATTACTTAAACTACAGGAAAATAGGGAAAGACTATAAGGAAAAGAAAAAAAATTGAAAACCTTACAAAAACCACTTTTCCTCCTCCCCACTCCCTGACTTTCCCAATCCAATACATTCTCTCAAAAACACCAACTGCCCAGCCCGGCACGACACTTTAGTATACTCAAACTGCAGTTCATGAAGAGGAAAGGAGTCCTTCTTGTTCCATAGGCTTCTGGAAACACACTGAAACCTCGGATGCTTCCTTGTCACTTCGGCACCGCCCGGGGGAAAAAAAAAGTCCTTTTGCCGCTTGTGACATGTTCCTTCCATGCCCAGTGCTCTCACCACCGTGCATGGATCAGAGCTGCTTTTAGGGTTGTCTTTCAAGGATGCCTTGTCTCACTCCAAAAAGGCACAGTCTCTGCTTTTGGGATAACTGTCCCCCCCATATTTTTCCAACCCCCTGGGGCCGGGGGGTCCTCACAAATGAACCCTCCTGGTTTTGAGGCACTGCCTCCCCCTAAATGCAGTCTGTGTCACAGGAACAACTGAGTCCATGGCTACAAGAAAAAGTCCAGCCAAAAGGCCACTCCAAATCATCTCTCCCCATCCAATCATCTCCACAATCTCCGGGCCAAGTCATCTCATCTCTCATCTCCCTTCTTATTCAGCTTCGAGGAGGATTAGCATTTTTGTAAGGCCCCAATCATGCAAGAAAGGGTTAAAAGTTTTCAGTCTCTGCTGTCGGTCCCGGAGCGACTCCCACGCACGCTGCCCACACGCTGCCGCTCCGGCCGGGCAGTCTCCCTCCTTCTCCTCCTGGCTGGCTGCTCTCCTGGGGGGAGGGGGGGGGCTGGCTGCCCGATGTCTCGATGTCTCTTGGGGCTCCCCCACCCTTCCATCCTTGAAAGCCCCCTCAACCCCCACCTCTGTCCAGGCCCCAGGCCTACCGCATGGCTGGCCCCTCCCCCGCCCAGCAGCAGCGGGCCGGGCGGGGAAGAGATCTGACCTCTTCGCCCGACGATGTCCAAAAGAGGAAGTGCCAGGGCAGTGCCTTGCTTTTAACCCCTGTGTATTCTCGGAGGGTGTCCAAACCCCACTGGCTACACCAGGTGTCAGTATGAAACCCAAAACCTTCATTGGTTTGACCACAGCTTCCCAGAATTCCCACTCCTTCCTGGTCAAACCATGACAGAAATACTTCCTAAATCTTTTTGAGGGCTCAGAAAGGTACAACAAAATGCTGGAATAGAAATATGTCAAATATTAAATACTCTGCTTGTTACTAGAGAACTCTCATCCTGACTCCTCAGTATGGCCACTAAGTGTCCTCTTCCTAACTGCTTAAAAGCAAAATGAATTCCATACAGGATCATTCTTAAGGTCTTTTTATAAAGGAGCAGCTTGGAAAGAGCTGGGTTCATTTTTGCAGTGAGAAAATCAAGGCTGCTCTCACCCTTGGGCTCATGCTAAGCTCAGCAAACAGGATGGGCTCTGCAGTTGTGGTGGTAGATCATGAGAAAAGCAGCAGCCTCAGGACAGGGATGCTGTGATATGTCCATCTGCAAGATACAAATCTATGAGTCCATAGGTATGAAAGTATGGCCAGAGGGTGGTGTGAAGTCCTCCCTCAGTAAAAGTGGACCAAACATCACCAGCATTCACTGCTGCTCTTGGGCAGGCTGAGGTGCTGCTGGGGGGACAATTCCTGCATCACACTCCTCACCCAGGAAGAGCAAGAGCAAACCTGTGCTGTTGGAGGGCTGTCTCTAGTCAGTGCAGAGCTCTGTGCTGCTGCTTGTGCTGGTTCCTCTCTGCAGCTAGCTGTGTAAGCCCCCCCAGAGGATGGAGAGAAGAGCCACAGCACATTAATCTGTTTTGAAGTATCTGTTATACGTCTCGGGCCCTTGATCCTCTGACTGGAAATAAAAGGCTAAGAGGAATTTGCAAAAAGGAAGCATTTTCTGTCCCAGAAGCCTTTTTCATGCTTAAAAATTGCTGTTTGAGAACAGAAAGGCCATTGTAAGCAGAACAAGCCAAGAGGGTGAGGTGCCAGGCACAACACTATGTGTCTTTGCTCAAACTTACAGTAAAATATAAATTGAAGTCTTGACTCTTTCAGATGGATTTTCTCCTTGTCAAAAAAAGGAACAGTCCTCCAGATTTACAGCTAAGCCTGGCGCACCAGTCCCAAGGCATAAATGGCAGTTTTGCATCCTTCAAAACAGTTCAGCTGATTGCTGCTGTGAAAAAACAACAAATTGAAATGTAGTTAATTAAGCCCCTAATTTTTTTTCTTTGTCCCCTCACCATATACATTCTTTCTTAAATTTTCCATTATCTCACTACATTACCTCTAACATTTAATCTCCTTATTATGAAGAAAGCAGAAAATAGACCAGAAAACAACCTCCCCCTGCTCCACCCCTTCACAATCTCCTAATAAACAAGACAGGGAAAGTTATCTCTGACAATTAGAGCCTGTAATGTAGTGGATGGTTAAAATATGTACATGACATCACTCTTTTAGCCTTCATTTATTAGTTCTTCTATTTGATGTACTGCAAAATAAGCTGCTTAGCATGGAGAATAAACAAGCAGTTAAATTTATTGATAGAAGACAAAATGCTGCCATTTTTGAACTCTCCCCTTTGTTACATGGTTTAAATGAGGACATCAGTTGCCAGAAAAACAAGATCTGCAGATGATTCTTTTATTAATGGGGCTATTTATAAGCATGAATCGTGTATACATTGTCATTGATATCACACATTTTTCATATTCTGATAGATCTTCCTTTGGAAAGATCTTACTTATTGTTTTGCAGCTCCTTTCTCTTCTCTTTAAAAGAAATTTTCCAAAGCAATTACATTACATTCACATGGCTTTATATAACTTTTGAGTAATGTTTTGCTAATGACATCAGGATGTTCCTGTTTGAATGTTTACTGGAGTTGCTTCTCAGTTATTATGAACTAACCATTAATTATCATCATCTTTATTTCTTTAACTGAATTTCTCCCTTATAAAACCACAAAGTGAAATTTTGGGCTCAGTGAACTCAGGGTTTCATCTGAGGGGATTTGGATCTAGCTGAAGTCAGTCAAGATTTTCCATTCATATGGTTGAAGCCACCGTCAATATAGAAGAGCTTAGGCTAAGGAGATTCATTTGCTATTCATAGAATCAGAGAATATCCCGAGTGGGAAGGGACTCACAAGGATCATCAAAGTCCAACTCCTATTAAAATCTAGGGTTTCTTCCAGTACATATGAGAAATCAAACTATGAGAAGAAATGCCTGGCAAGAAGTCTGTTTGTTTAGGATGGTCGTGTTCACTGCATAGGGTACAGAACATGAAGCTGTTTATTTTGAATTTACATTTCCAGAAATTATCTGCTTATGTTGCTGGCATAATCCTAATTTTTCATGTAGTTGTTCAGCAAAGCCTCTAAAACCACTTTACTTGTTTCAAAATGCTCTCCTCTAATTCCAACATGGAGTTCCTCCACACGTGTTTGAAAGACACCCAGGAGAGTTTTCGCAGCTGCTGTCCATGTTGCAGCCTCTTCTGGGTGAATTTTGTTTCATCAGCATGGCTGGCCTCATAAGCACAGTGGCCACTTAAAAATTAAACAGATCACATGATGGGAACACTAAGAATTGCTCCTGTTGGGCATTTATTGACTGTACTCAGTTAAAGTAATTAAACAATAGATTTCAATGTTCTAGAAAGTGCAGGTAGCATGTACTGAAATGGAGAAATATTTAAACTTTAAA
Source organism: Zonotrichia leucophrys gambelii (assembly GCF_028769735.1). Taxonomy (NCBI): domain Eukaryota; kingdom Metazoa; phylum Chordata; class Aves; order Passeriformes; family Passerellidae; genus Zonotrichia; species Zonotrichia leucophrys. Next base: position 15,011,930 of record NC_088169.1, on the reverse strand, counting down.
GTATCGCAAGTCCTTAATGTTTTCACTTTCTTCTACTGAGTTTAATTTTAATCTTTGCTCCTTTGATTCATAAAGGTGAATGCCAATGTACTGACAGGCAATTTCTCTTGTTCTTACTACAGATGGTTTACAAGCCCAACTACTGTAAATGCTTTTTATAGTGCATCTACCAACCAGATCCGTGAGTATCTTCCTTCTGAGCCTCCTTATAAAGTGCTTGTTTGGGAATATATTTATCAAGCTTCAGATAACAGCTGTACCTGTTGTGTTGTTTGTAACTGAAAATTAAAAGTTCAAACCTGGTAATTCAGCTGTGACACTTAAGTGAGTGTGTGTGTGTGTCTGTGTCTGTGTGTGTCTGTGTTTGTACTCTGTCCATTGTGAATGATAGCTTAAATCACTTTTATTAAAGCCTAATGTTTCTATCTTTTGGTTTTTTGTAGCAAAAATGTGTACACACATCTCCATAAATACACAGTGATAGCAGTTCTGTCCTCTAGTATTGACAGATATGTAACAATAAACGTGACTAGAGAAGACTGTGATGTAGACCAGAAAACATAAGAAGATATTGTGATATAGACCAGAAAACATAAGAGAGTATATCCAGTGGATTTGTTCAATACTTTCAAGGACAAGGAGTGGTATCTGTAGTTAACTGAAAATTCTTACCTGTATGTGCAGTACTACCTGTCTGATTCTAATTTTTGTTACTGGTTGATTTTAGACAGCATTTATTCTAGTGTGGAAACAAATAAGGTGAAAGAGTTGAGTTTCTCAGTTATGTGTAATGACTTTGGATGTTCATTCCTGTTTGCTTTAATGGGGTTTGAATTGAAATTTTCTAACAGGCTTTAAAATTCTATAGCAGGCTTTAAAATTCTATACCAGTCTGCATGCAACAGTTTTACCTTCACCCTGGCTATTAGCTTTGCATGTTAAATCAGCCTTCTTTTTCTGAGCTGTTAGGGCCTGGAAGGTGGCTGCCCCCACTTCTGTGGTCTCAGTCCCCAGAGTCAGGACATCAAAAATTGCTGAGTGATTCCCCTTTTTTCTCCTGAATCTCTTTCGGTCGCAGAGAGAAAGGCACAAAGTTAATGTATCACACTGAAGAAGGTACAGCAGAGGACAGGCAATTTGAGTCTGCTGGTATTTGCTTCTACCAATTTCTGTAAACAGTTTTGCCTTCAAACCACTCACATAAATTTTTTTGTGTCTAAGTGATCTCATTTGTAAAGCACGTATAATAATTAGGAAGTTCTTTTTATTAAAATTAGTGCTAGATTTAGATAGTTCTGCCTTAATTAGAGGGCTGCCATCATTAGGCAGTCACATTTTTGTTGATCATCTGAGGGAGCGTTGGCTGAGGTGGTCACAGCTCTGAGGTACCCCTGAAGCATTACAGCTGCTGTTCCTCCAGCCACCACTGCTGCTAGGAAGGTTTTGTGTGAGTGGAGAGGAAGCCTGCTCAGAGAAAAACAAGAGCCATTGCTGTTATACCTTCTTTATTATTGGGTCCTTTCAAATTTGATCAGTGCTCAGCTGTCCCAGCCTCTCTGCCATGGCACATTAGAGAAAACTGTGATGAGAGGCTGGAGCCACTGAACATTTCACACTTGCTGTGTCTGACAGAGTCAGGAAGCAAAAAAGAGGCAGTTGTCAAACATAACCCATCAGCCATGGGTGTAGAGGTGATTACATTTTCTATATCATAACTGCTGAACTTCTCATTCTGCTGGCAAGTGACCTGGAAGTTTGGACAGTGCCACTCCCTCTCAGTCCTTTTAGGACTGTTTCAAAGAGGAAAAGTGTTTAGGTGGCTCTTTCTGAACAAAATCGTCTCGTACCTGAGAGAGAGGTAAAAAATGTACTCATGCCCCAAAAATAATGTGCAACAGGAGGGAGGATTCAGAGAAAGACACAGTGCTGTCTGCCACTGGTAGCTGCTGTGTTTTTATGGGGCAAGAGGCCCTGGGTGATGTGGGAGGAACATTCTCTGGTAGAAGTACATTTGACACATCACTACTGATTTCCCATTGATGCTGGGGGGGAAGAACTGCTACCTTACTGTTTTGCAGCTGTGTTTTCAGAAGTAATCTGTACAAAGTTCTGGCGCTGCTCACATGCCACAAGAACTGTGGCATTTTTAAAGGCTTAGTTAAATAACAGAAAAAAAGTTTCAGAAACCAGAATCATTTGAGAATAAGAATTAAGCTTGAACTCTAGCAAGTTAGATATAAAATTGTGATACAGCAAGCCCAGAAATATTTCATGGACCAAATTTCTAGGAGTATAAGAAATAATACTGAAACCTATTTGTCAAATTCACTGAGAGAGGAGAGTCTCTAAGGCATAAAAATAAGATAATTCTTTGCATTGAAAGAGTTTGGGAAGTTCTATTTCTGGAGCTTTTACTTGTGAGAGGTTTGTCTCAGAAATAATTTAAAATTTAGTGTCAATAGAAGGGACTTTGGAAGAAATTCATACAAGGAACTATGACAAATATAAGGACTAGATAATATTCTCACAGGTATACAGTACAGAAAGAATAGGTGTGATAAGTATCAAATCCTATTTTTCAAAAGACAGTCAGAGGGATCTGCATAACAAGTTATTTTAGCCTTTATATGAAGGAATCTGGTTGTGACCACAACATGATTGGATAGAGAATGAATAAGCATATGATATAACAGTGAAGAGTGAATCTGAGAATGTGAGATGTTTTTTGCTTTTTCTTTTAGAAAAAAATCATGCTTTCTTAATCTACTAGACATTTTTTTTTAATTCAGAAAGCAGATAAGTATGCTTGATACGAACATATGCTTTTTTCCATTGAACAGTATTGATGAGCTTCTTTCCCAATACTAATAACTGAAAGTTGTCATGGGATAAGAAAGAAGGTCCTTTCATAAATTAATGAATGATTAAAATAAGAAAAGGAGGTAGGAACCAATTACTTGTTGGCAAATTGTTGACTTGTTGTGAGGGTCTGTGCTACTCACTGCATTAGCAGATGAACTGAAAAGAGTTGTGTTGTGAACACAGAACACAACATCTCTTGTGTTTTGTTCTTTACAAAAGAACAGAGGGATATAAACCAGTCCAGGAGGACAGTTCCCTCTGCTTCTGGCTGCTGGAAGGTAGGAATGTGTGCTACCAGAAGAATTACCTCACAGGTAGTTGCCTGAAACTCTTTACCTTCACATCTACAACTGATCACTCCCGTAAATGAGTGAATGGATCAGATATCCTCTTCACTATCTGCTTGAGTGCCCCTGCTCTTCAGTGAGAAAACTGGACTTTATTGTCTTCAACACCCATCCATTTTTGCTCTTTATAAGTGAGTTTACTAAGAAGAATTTGAGAAATAAGAATTTTAAAATGTGTAATAGAATTTGATTATGGAAAGTAGTTTCTATGTGAACTGGAAAATCCCCGCTTCCAAAATTTGATTCTAAAAATTAGGACCATTCGTTTGGAAATGGAAATGTACTCTGTGAAAATATCAACAAAACAACAGTAACTCCAAACTTGATTAGTCACTGGAGGCTTGTTGAAAAAGTTTAGAGAAAAAAAAATTTCAGTTCCTTGACCCATTGATTTTGAAAAGGAGCAACCATCAGGTGCCTGCACAAGGGAAGGGGAATGTGGATGTCCTGAGCACTTCTGAGCTTTAGGCAGCTGCTTTTGCCTTCTGCGTTCAGAGCACAGGGATGTCACTGACACTACTGATGGAAGGATCACAAATTCTTCTTCCTCTGCAATCTGTATCACTGACATAAATATTGGAATATCCATGCAAAGTCCATGTGATCTTCATATACAGGCAGGCTGTTAGTGTTTTTAACTCGACTACTCAGTTACTTGGAAAAAAGGTCTTACTTCACTAAAAGAGAAAATGAACAGAGAATAGAAACTGGGTGATTTAAAAAAATACTAGATTTGGGAGAATTTAGCAAATCTTGCATATCAGTAGATGTACCAAATTTTGCTGTCTTTTAGTGCAAACACTTTTGCATTTGGTGTTGCTTTTTTTGATTTTCATTACTAAACTACTGATAGTTTGAATGCCCAATGATTCTATTAATATTTCCAAAGGAGAAATAAGTAGCTGCATCAAGGTGAGATGTGCTACAAAAAGCAGAGTTAAAAAATATTTTGCATATAATTTACCTTAATATTATACAACTTCTGATGTTCTCTGTATGTGAGTTTCATTTATTTATTTCCTCTTTTTCCATAATTCAAAGTGTCTTAGAGGAACCACTATGCATGTTTATAATGGTTGATAATTATTTTTTAATCCTAGTTTGGATAATTTTTCAATTTTCTGTGCATTTGCTCGTCAATTTCCCCTTTAATTATAAGTACTTAACAAGGACAACAGGTATGTGTCATTGCCTTTAGAGTCTCAAAATGTATCTAAGTGCACTTCATATCATCTAAGTAGCATGAATACTATCTTTTTAATTATCATAATTGGAACACCAAAAACAATTTCTAAAGGATTAGTTTATTTTAATGCACTCTAAAGCAGTCAACAAATATGTGCTGAAAATAGACACAAGTGATGATCAAAGGGTGCTAGCATACTTCTGTTCAAGAAAAGGTTTTATTTCATTATAGCACTAAAATATTAGCCTTTGAATATGTTACGGATAAAAGACACTATTCATCAGACATTTGGTGTGTTTTGGATTTTTTTTAAAGTGTAAATATGTATGCCTCTAGAATATATAAAAATAGTCAACTTGTGGGATGTGAACAGTAATGAAAGGGAGATTTACAGTGAACTGAGGCAAAAATAAGCAATGCACTCATGACGTGTAAACTTGAATAGATGTACTGGATAATAGAAGGAGCATGGATATAAACTTACAGAGATAATATCAACATTATCTCTGTAAGTTTATATCCATGCTCCTTCTAAGTCATTTGTGCTGTTACTACAGTTCTCTAGTGAAAGTCAAGAGGCCTCTTTAGAGAGAGGCCTCAATACATGTTACCGGAGGCAGATATGATCTACAACAGAATTTAAAAATTGCATTCAAATTAGCATCCACAGAGAAAACCACAGATGAGGGCTCATATTAGCCAATAAGTCTCATCTTTTCAGGAAGCATCATGCAGATATTGACGCTGATGCTGGGAACTGCAAGGGAGAACTCTCATCTTGCCAGGAGCCAGGGAAGTGCTGGCAAGCAGCACCTGGTGCCATGGCCAGGGCAGGATGAGGGGAATGTGCATGGGGCATTTTTTCTTCCCTTAAGAACTGGGCTATTTGGAAGGTTATTGATGAAGTAGTTTCAAGTGTGCCATTAGTTTCCTGGAGGTTAATGAACTTAAGAGATTTGGACTGAACACTTTCTGAGCCCTGTTATTAAGTAAGCTTTAAGTGTCTTAAGTGAGCCCTCATTTTCAATTTTCCTGAATTACTAAAGACCACTATTCTCTTTAATTTAACAATGGTGCATGATCCTTACCTCCATTCTTTATTTTTTCTTCCTAAAATTCCTATCTATGAATGTATAAAATAGAAGAATTTGTTCTTTGTTCTTCTCCCCCTAGCCCCCATTCCCTCACCCTGGGGAATCCTTTGAGGATTTTTCCTCATAAAATAAAGACTTAAATTTCTTGTAAAACAGATGTTTTCACATTTCCTACTCCCTTAGCAGACAGTATTCCTTGGCACCTCACAAACCTCATCATGTTTCTCCTCATGTTGCCCTACTGAGGTTGGTAAACACCAGGTTCTCTCTTTTTCATGAGTAGAAAAAAGTCTCTTGTCAGGTGAGGGAGAAATTGAGCCAAGAATTGAAGCAGAGGCTACAGAGTCCTCTGCTTTCAAAGACCATTACTCTCATTACAGAGCACAAGCCCTTGGGCTCTGACAGGGTGCACCTACAAGCTCACAGCATCATTATGAGGCCACTCTTGGTAATCTTTGAAAGGTTATGGTGACTGGGGGAGGTTCCTGAGGACTGGAAGAAAGCAAATGTCACTCTTATCTTCAAGAAGGAAGATCCAGGGAATTACAAGCTGGCCAGGCTCACAATGATCCCTGTGTACATGATAACGTAAATTCTGGAAACAGTTTCTCTGGCCAGCTTTCTACATTGAGATTACTAGCTCAGTGGAGGAGGAGAGAGATGTGAAAATGATTTATTGTTTAGAAAGAACTTCAGCACTGCCTTCCTTAACATGGTCAAATACCAACTGCTGAAGAATCAGCCACTTGAGAGGATGGTCAGGTGCACTGAAAACTCCTTGAACTGCTGGGCTTGAAGGGCTGTGATCAGAGCAGCTGGTCCCTAGTATGGTGGGATCAGCAGCACAAAGTTCATCTTGAGGATGATGCAGCCCAGCTGTCCCACCTTGCCACCAGTAAGATGCATGGATGCAGGGTGCCAGTGCTGTTCTGTGACAGCCTGAGCTCAGCTGTCCACAGAGCAGTGCTCTTGTGACATGTGACACCAGTGCCCATCTCAGAATGGTGCTGCAGCCCAGTGGCATTGCTCCAAATTTAGGCAGGTTTTAAGAAAGTAGTCAAAGCACATTCTGCAAGTCCAGGTCTTGATGGCAGATGGGTTTGTGTGGGGTCTGTAATAAGATAACACAGTTTTCTTCCTGTGAGCTGCTGGTGAGTAATGGCCTTGGTATAGACTCTGGGCCTGCATTTGTAATCCAGTGTATAAAGAGAGAGACTGTCAGCCTGTATCTCTCTTCTGGGGCTGTGTAGAGGGAGAAAGCTTTAAAAGATGTATAACACAGGCTAAATTTGTGACCAAGTGTTAGCTCAAAATACATTCCCACTGCCTGTATCTATTCCTTAAGATGTGAAATTCCCTGAAGTCTGTCTGTCTTACTCCTTCAGATTTGTCCATTGCCTGCTTGAAATCCAGTGGCATAGAAATAATCCCATTAGTATTTATTGCATCTGGAGCCTACCATGAGCTCACTGAGTTTTTTCATTAATTCTTCTGGGTGCAATATGCCAAGCAAAAAAAAAGAACCAAGCTTCACAGGGGAATTGCCTAAATCAAGGGACTCAAATCAGCACAAAATAAGAAACTCTCTGGTGATCAATCTCATGTTACAATTTTAAGGATATTCTGGGTATAAGACATTGTTATCCTTGATCCTCCCAACAATGATGTAGTTGTTGCTTGCCTGAAGGAGATGCTGCATAAAAAGTGTTGTCAGCTCTCAGTGTGTTCCTTCCAATGTTGGAATAGTGGACAAGCACCCTCAGTGCTGCTGACCTCTGGAGCATGGGACCCACTTGCTTTTCTAGCTCTCCAAGAATCACTTTCAACAAACAAACAAACAAACAAAACCAACAAAACCACAAAAGCATGTACCCTCCAAATGAAACAGAACAATTCCTACTGGTGATAATGTATTCCAGTTTCCTGAAATGTGTAGTACAATCTACTGGCCTCTCACTCTGCTTTGGCCTGAAAATACTTCCTGAGCTTCCTTTAGTGCAAACTATAGATGTGTTTTCACACATGTCCATGAGCAGAAACCACTCCTTCAACCAGCACTTTGCTCAGTGATGTCTAACTTAAAATGGATCCTGACTGAGTAAAATAATTACCAACCTGTTGTACAGAGCAGCACTGGAGCTTCCTACCATTCATGCACATTGACTTGTTCAGTGAAACTATCTCATGGCTTAACTCACAGCTGACTGTGTTTCAAAAATGCTCTATGAAGACACATTTAGTGCAGCTGGATAAGCCTGAGTGAAGGTTTGCACCTAATTTGCTGTAAATAATGCATATTACCTCTACTGCAAACAAGTGCAAACTCACTTCAAGTTTATACCTGGAAAAATTGATTGCAGCTACTTAAAAGATCTGGATAGCCTCTTGGTGCAGTAACAGGCTCCCAGGGCTGTGTGAACATTAAATATGATTTGTGGGTGACTGTGCTGCCTTGGTTCATACTGCCTTCAGTGTGGGCTCATTTGTTCATTCTGGCCACAGTTCCTCTCCTCTGCTGCTGTGGGGATAGGATCATTTAGAGTTAGCAGAACCTAAGCTTTCCAAAACCTTTTCTGAATTTCAGAGTTTGGAGGGAACCAGTTCAAACTAGATTTTCAGCTCTGAACACAGCTCTTAAAGCCTAACAAGCATTTTCATCAGGTTGTATGTGTGTACCATTGCTGCTTAAAATGTTCAAAACATGCATGATAAGTAATCCTCTCAGTGCACTGGGAGGCAAGGACAGTTAGATCAGTAAAACTTTGTCCTTGACATTGGTAGAATTGTGGTTTTCAGTGCTGGAAAAGAAAATTATATGCTTGAAACAATAAAACAACATCTGGAGAAGTAAGAAAATAAATAAACCAGGCAACACTCAGAAAATTTTGTAGCCCACACTTTTTATAAGCTAATTGCAGATAGGGAATGATGGCAGCCATGGAGGAGCAGCAGAAAAAAGCAGGGGGCAGGCCAGGAGGACATGCCTTGTGCCACATCACTTGGCATGAATTACACTCAGCATCCTGGGTTTGTTTTGGGGATTTTTTTTCATTTGAAAGTAAGTTTTTAAAGACCTTGTAAGGAAAAGACAAAGATCTTGCCTGACAACTTATCTCAGACATAAAGAAATCCATAACCAAACTATCAACCAAAAACTGAATAGGGTTAGAATCAAATGAATATGGTTTCTGTATTGTTCTGGGTGTTCAGGTGATTTCTTGAAGAGGGACCCACAGGGAAATGAAGAATTCCTGGAAAAACAAGTGAATCACTTGAGGAAATGTTCTTCCTTAACAAGGCGATGACTATGTGGGTAAACCTTCTAAGCAGGTGCTCTATAGATGAGAATTTGTGACCCAAGACAGTAAATTCCACATTTGGGCCTGGAAGGATGGCACCTTTCACTATCACATAAGAACTTTGACCATGGGTATATGTTTTATTTAGCAATTATTTGGGCTGTTAAACTTTTACCATGTGCAGTTCCACTGTCTTTAGTATCCTGGCACTAAAACGTCCCCCTGGAATTAAAAATAAACCTGTGACTTTGAATTTGAGGAACAATTTTGTTTCCTTTGTGAAACATCAGTAGCTCATCACTCATCAGGGTGTCTCCATTGCTCTTTTTTGGCAGCTGGTTAGTTGCCAGAACCAGAAGCAGCCAGGTAATATCTGTCATTAGACTGACCCTACAGCCTTAATAATCTACAGATTTCCCTTACAAAAGTGCCTAAGTATGTTCATATACCTCTGGTTTTCATAGACTAAATAGAATCAGGCTTACATTTTATCACTTTCACATTTCTTGCTTCACTGAAGCCTCACTAAGGTAACAGTATTTTAATTCTTACTGCACTTTACCTATGTATTGTCTATTGATCAGTCAGCACATCTGAGGATAATCCCGGACCCTTCATAGGAAGCCTGAGGTGTGTTTTTCACAGGAACACATGCATTTACTCAGACCTGCTTGTGGCAGGATCTCTGCTGCCTCTCTGAGATCCTCTCTTGCATTCTACCACCCAGGGGCAAGCTCCCCTTGAAAAACCTTCTGAAGCCAAACAAATGAGGTCATAAAATCTAAATCCTTGGGCATTGAGACAGCTATTCAGCTGGATTCAATTGACCTCACCAGATTTTTCTTTTCTTTTTTTCTTTTTTTTTTTTTCCTTTTTGTCATTGCAGGATTCCCAGCAGGAGAACTTCAAAAGCCTTTCTTTTGGGGAACAGAGTATCCTAGGTAAGTAGTGCACAAGGGAACCTCATCCACCTAGAACTGAGGAATAACTGGGAAAGATATTGTAAACACAAACAGACAAAGAAGAGGGAGAAAAGAAGAAGGCTGTGGTGCTGAAGGCAACTGAAAGGCAGCCCCTAGGAAATCTGTGTTGTCTTGCTGTAGGGCAAACTTGGTCCTTGGGTTGTGTGTTCTCTCCTGCTGGATCCTGCTGTTGCCTCTGGAAGGGCTGACTTTGAGAAGTGCTGCTTTGTGTGATATTTTCTTACCCTTGGATGTGTTGCTATTGTCTTAAACTGATGACTGATTTCTCACAGGAATTGCTAATTAAGTGCACCCAAGTGCAAGAGTTTCAATGCTACAGCATGCAGATGCAGCAGTGTGCACATGGCAGGTATTAAAAGGAATTGTAAATCAGATAACTAACACTTCCTGAACAGAAGTGAATACCCTGAGAAGCCAATTATTATCAGTGTATTGTTCACTTTCTGCTAATATCTAAGATTAGCAGTGGGCCCTTGCCTGTGCCTGTTGAGGTGCGTGAGAATATCTTCATGTGCATAAGGGATTGCCTGAGCAGGCCCATGTGCCAGTGAGGCTGAGGAAGGGTAATTATAGGTCACATACATTAAATTTTGAAAAATCACTGCTTTTTGTGCAGTTCAATAGCTTTCTATTTTAGGGTAGGATAGGACCATGAAAAATTTCTGGTGGCAGTTTCTGAAAGTTATTTTGCAGTTATATAAAGCCAGTTTCTGGTGAAACATATCCCTAATAAATCATTGTTTAAAAAAATCAAACTTTTCGAACATTTTGTGTTTGCCATCATCCAATCTGGATTGTGTCCTTGCAAACAGGAAATTTGGCAATATATGTAGCAAGACACGTTCAATTTATGAACTAATTAATTTGTATTCAAAAAGAATTCTTGTGGGCCTGGTGACTTTGTAGAGTGGTAATTGGGGATAGAAGAAAGTCCTTTCTTGTTAAGGTGAACTTATTTTCTGTTGTAGTTATTGAAGACCAGCTTTGCTTTCTGATTTCTCTGTATTCTGACCTTCTGCCATAGTGATAAAACTGTGGTTCTTTCAAAGTATTGTATTTTGCTCATTTCTCTTCCTTAAAGGTTACCTTAGCTTAAATTGGTTTTGCTTGAGTACGTAACAAAATGTAATTTAGTAAACAAATGTAGCTGGTTTATATCAGACAACACAATGCTTTTGTCCTTGAAATATTCTGGATGTTTTCTGTCTGCTTAGAAGAAACAGTACATGGCAGTGGAGCAGATAAACTACCAAAAAGTCACCAGTGCCTGCTGAAAAACTAATTTAGCAAATATTTAACATTTAGTGGCGTTTTAGTGTCCAGTTCCAGCACAACCACCAAAACCCAGTTACATCTATTTGCAGAAAGCAAAGCTTACTTATCACTTTTACATCTCAGTGCATTAAATAAAATAACACTCAAATGCCACCATTCACAATTGTGAGTCTCTAGTGCCATATATATTGAAATACAAACTTCAAACTACCTGAAGCTTCCTTTCAGTTCTGAGCCTCCCCAGTCCTAGAAGAGTCCCCTTTAATTTGGTGTCTGCTGGGCTGCACCTTATCCTTCCATCTCTGCCCTACTGTGCCCAGAAATGAAAAGCATGAACAGAAATGGCAAAATTCCTGGAAGAAATGTTGTTGAGCTGGACAAAATGCTGCATTGGGGTTCACAAATTCAAAGGCCAAAATTCACTGCAACCTTAACCCCATCTTTTGGAGCCAAGGAAAGCTCCAAGGAGCCAGACTGGCAGAACACCAGCCTGTTCTTTGTCCCTGCCCCTCATGGTGACAAAGAACCTTAGAGGAAAAATAAGATGTATTTAGTAATAGGGCTTGTTTCTTCTAGATCTCTTTACATGTTTTGTGCCATTATTTTTATACTTCTCCAGCTGCAAAAGATCCTGTATAACCCATTTACTTCAGATATGGAAAACAAGTCTTACATAGTGCATTTATTAGGGGTAATTATCACTGTGTGCTACACAAGATTACAAACTTGTCACACAAAAGGATGATATTTCCATTGCTTAAACATATAATTTGAACCTGCATGTTTTGGAGATGGTTTGTAACAGTAGTTGGGCTAAAAAGCAGTAGGGGAGATTTTAACACATGCAAAGTACCATTCAGGAAAGAAAAAAAACAAAGTGAAGGATTTTCATGGGAGCAGAGGGAATTAAATGATATAATAGTTTTTGGGCATGACTGAGATGAGCAATTAGTGCACTATGGATCATTAGGTCCAATAATGTTATTTCAAAACCCTCTGCCTTTCTTCTATTTCAATAAAATGTCTTAGAAATACTATAAGCTACTTTGAAGTATAGCATCTCAATAACTGAAATAATTAAAATCACAAAAAGTGGCTCCACAAATGAAAGATACATTGAGTAAATCACCTACCCCATGATACCCACTGCTTTTGGTGTAATAAAGCCCTAAGCTTTTCCCTCTTTCATCCCTATTTCTCCTAAAAGCATGCTTATTGGGATATAATAAAGAAGATATAATTAATTGTCAGTCAGGAATACAAAGTATTTCTTTTTACTCTGTTTCCCAGGTGCCTTAGATCTGACTGTGTATCACATCCTCTTCCAGGGCAGGTGCAAGGGAATTATATGACCTTTATTTTTAGAACTGAATGGAGATCTGTTAATGCTTTACAAAAGATAGTTTTTGTTTCAGAGTAGGTACAGCTGTAACTTTGTCCTGTTCCCAGTGAGAGCATTCAGAATTCAGTCAGCTGAAGGAGAGTGGAGCCCATATGATGCTTGGTTGGAAGAGTGAACCATCACAACGCTTTCAAAGTTTTAGGTTAAATGTTACTTTTAAACAAGAGTTTAACATTAAGACTTTCAACATCTTTAAGTCGAAATTGTGTAGGTCTGAATTTTAGACACATATCCTGTGCCTTCTCAGCCTATTTTTAAATCAATAATGATCTTTCCTGACGTCTTTTGTCCTTTAATGTTCATGACTGTGAACACTTTCTGAGGAAACTGCTTCTTTGTGTTCCAGGTCATTAAGTTATGGTGCCATAGGAGTGATTGTTGGCCATGAGTTTACTCATGGATTTGATAGCAATGGTGAGTATTTGACTGCACTTTGATAACTTTTTTATTTACAGAGTTGACAGATTAGAAAGCTGACTTGTACATGCTGTAGCATTTATATTGTTTTGGTTTTTTTAATGGTGCTGAGTTGTATGAAAAAATGATAAAATTGTATTGATTGTATTTATTTACATGGAATCTTGCTTGTCTGAATTGGATTTTATTTGGTAAAAGAAATGCCACAAGTTTGATTCTTTATATTTGTCTTAAATGAAAACTAAAGCAGCAACAGATTCTGAAAGTCCTAACAGGGGGACGAGAGAGTGGGAAGGACAAAGGGATAATTTCTGATTGATAAAAATTACTAAGGAAACGTTTCATTTCAGGTTTGACATTTTTAAAAAGATAATTGCAAAAGTTTTAAAATACAATACTGGAACAAAAGTGGAACAGAAACCGTGTTGCAAAATATTAAAATTAAATTAAAAAAAAAAGAGAGATGGAAAAAAAATTAGTCATAAAATGTCAATGCAATTGTCCTGACAAACTGGATGGAGTGGGGCATTGACACTACCTAGGTTTGGCTGTCTCAGCAAAGTGCTTTTAAAAATTGGGCTCCTGAGAGAAAGTTAGGGGAGAGGAGGGAGATGCAGGCAGAAAGAAACTCAAACCTCCTCTTCTAGGAAGTAATTTTGAGTTTGCTTATGATGTGCAATATAGAATACCTTAAAAAAAAACAAAACCAAAACCAAACAACAAACCCAAAACCCCCCACATATCCTGTTTGCACTGCTCTACAACACTTTGTGTCAGCAAACACTCCAGAATGGCGGCATTTTTCTTCATAAACTCCCACTTTGTGTAGGTGAGCACCTAATCTCCACCTTGTTTCCTGCCAGTTAGAAAGGAACATAAAGTTTGGTTTCCTTCTTGCCGAGGTCTTACCTTCCAAATACAGAAATAAATACATCTCTAGGGAATTTGTAACCTTGTGGAAATTTTAGAAGTTTTCATGGAATGGATTTGTTTCCTGATCAGGTGAAGAATTAATAATAAATTAGTTATCATCACATTGTCAGAAATGAAAGACATATGGTCTGAGATGAAAAATGCAAAAAAGCTAAGTGCCTCTTATACTATGTAATTAAAAAATGTACTGTAGAATTCATTAGTTATTACTATATTTTTCTGGAAATGGAAATTGACAATAAATAGAATGCCAGCTTTTCACTGCTTATTTGAGGGGGGCCAAGATTTTGCTCACTGATCATATCCATTCTGTACACACACTCACATGAGAACATTCCCCTCTCATTTCTGTCAAGGTGATAGATTCCTAAACTTTAAAAGCTTTTTCCTGCAAAAACATTTGTTTTCTTTCTTTCCTTTTTGAGGTCGGAAATATGACAAAAATGGAAATTTAGACCCTTGGTGGACGACTGACTCTGAAGAAAAATTTAAAGAGAAAACAAAATGCATGATTAATCAATACAACAATTACTACTGGAAGCAAGCTGGCTTACATGTATGTAAACCACCAGTGACTGAAAACAGTGGTACATGAGGAGTTTGGGTCATTGTGCTTTTTTTTAAGTTCTCTTTTTATAAATCCCAATATATTAGAATATTAAACTACCAACTTCATTTCTCACAACAAATGATTTTTTGAGATGAATAATTGTGTTAAAAATTGTCTGTCAGGTTTGATTAGTCCAGTCAAATACCACTACCCACACCCTGGTGACAGGGTTAAACCATTTCTCTCCATCACATCATTTTGGAATCAGAGGAAGAGGATGAAGTCACTCAGCAGGGCTGGTCTAATTATTGTCAGCGTGTTAAATGTCTTCTGAAGATGAAGTCTGTAATGAAAACTGAGCGGTCACTCTTTTAGAAAGAATATAATAGCATGTTTTATAGATTCCTTTAACAATTCTGCCTGTTATTTATTGCAGCTATAAAATGGATGCATAAGCCCCACTTTATTTCATATTCAACTCCTGCTATTTCTTCCATGTGTGCACACAGACCCCATTTGTATGTTTAATCAAGGGAATATGACAGCAGTAGCTCCTAGAAAAGGATTGAGAAAGTGCAAGGGAATTGTTTTTGTTTTGTTGTCTATCAAAGGAATGGGCTTCCCTGAAGATGTGTACATTCATATGTGTGTTCAAAATGAGGATAGGCAGGATATGTCCCAGACCTTCAGAAATGAATAGCTGAAATTCCAGTGATGTTGTCTGGGACACGATTTTAATCTTAGTTTTCAGGATAAAACACATACTTCAGTCCCAACTCAATTCTATCACCTCTACCTAAATTTTACAGATACTAGTACATCTTTGCCTTTAAACAATAGTGAGGACCCATTAAATTCTTATCAATAATTCTAGCACTTTTCCCAGGCTTGTTTGTGCTGATCTCAGAGATAACAAAGCCATATTGTGGTCTAGTCTGAAGTCCAGCAACTCAGACTTGAAATAATTCATAACAATCTAATTTGCAAATGAAAATTCTCAGGCTCATTCCTGAATATTTGTAGGGTAAAAACTGTCATTACAAAAATGCCACACAAAGAAGATCCTTAAAACCTTCCCCAAGGATGTGGCTGAGCTCTTCCCATGCTCTGCCATTGGCTTGGCCATCCCCTTTAACTTTGGCACTGTCTCTTGAGATGAGGTAGGTCTGAATTTCCTCCCAGTGTAGATACTGCCTTTGAAGTCCGTGGCCTTACTAGAGAGACCACAGTTACCCACAGCCTTGTCATCCCATTCCTTCTTTATCCACAGAATAACCAAAAGCACTTTTTAGATGATATAAGATTTTTCCAATTTTCTGACATATTTTATAGCTTTTGTAGGAAGAGCTATGCCAGCAAAGACCTTTTATTATTATAATTTTGGCCTGTCATTTGCATTGATACTCTGCAGGTTTTTTGCCCTTGTATGAATATTTTTCATGGATTAAGAAACCTATTTATTCTTCTTCCTTCTCATTTGGTATGCAATAAAAATGTGTCCAGAAAAGAAACCTAATGAAAGAAAGTGATATAGAAATAACTTCAGAGTGCAATAATCACATAAAGTCATCTCATCAAATAAAGGGTTTATCATGGTCCGTGATCCCTGCCACAACCTCCCTGTGCAGAGTAGTCTCAAATACCTGATCCCCAGCTGCCTGAGATCAGCAGAAAGAATTCTTCCACTTTTTAGGTGGCCTGTGGCCCTGTTAGGTTACTCTGGTCTTGTGCTCCAAGTCAGTCTCCTCACAAGCCCAGTGCCAGTGAAATGTGCGAGCAGGAAGGCCAGAGGAAAAGGCAGATGTGTGCTGTCTGTCCCTAGTGTCCCAGCACCTTTTCTCCTAAAAGCTTCTCTCTCACTCCATCTCCACCCTCCTGAGAGCAGGAAGAGCTGACAGGAAAGGGCTGCACTTTCCTCTGTGGCTCCCATTTTTCCTGTATGTTGTACGCAAGGCATCCAAGTGTCCCAGTCCAATCTGGATGCTTATCTGCACTGAGTGTGGGGCTGTGCACAAGTTCCTGGCCATTCCCTTGAGTTTTCCCCTCATTTTCCATCCTGAAATGAGTCCTGATGCCAACCCCACTGAACTGATCCCTGTGGCAGGGGAGAGCTGATGGCTGCAGCCAGCATTGACCTTCAGAGCCCTGCTCAAAACCGTGCTCAATTATCTCGTTTATTTGAGGCACAGGAGAGAGTAAAACTGCTTAATTACAAATACAGTTGGTAACACAAGGACCTTAGTTGGCTGGGTGAGTAGAGATAATGCCACTTCAGCAGAAATTAGGATTTCTTTGTAGTGATATTGAACTTGGTAATGCCAGGAGACCAGTTTCCTCACAAAGTTTATATTGTGCAGTTTCCCACAACACATTCTTGTTGCTATTGCTCCTGATCTTGGAATCAGTACCCAGGACAAGCAATAGGAATCTCCTTTGCAGATATTTTTAGAGCACTGAATATACTACCAATTTTGATTCTGACAGCTATTTTTAATTAAGCTTATTTATGTTAAGACTTAGGAGTTATTTTTGCATCCCAGTAGCATATTAAGAGTTCTGTAGAGAAATAAATATAGCCTTTTAGATAAAAGTTTAAGAGGCTACTGGATGTCACATGTCACCAGATATAAACAGTCCTTAGGGGCCAATTACTGACACTGAGCTCAAAGATCAGGGACTGGATTCTTAAGTGCATTCTATCTACTATATTTTGTGCTACAGCGATCTATGACCAGAGCCAGGATAACTCATCACAGGAAATAGTTTACTGGCAGTTTTCACATCAAAATCCAATTTTCTTAACCAAAGTTGGTTCAAATTGACTGAGTTGTTCTTGCTGTGTTTTACTTTTCCCCCTCTTTTTGAAGTTGATCAAGTAGGAAGTTCAGAAATGGGTCAAATGATTGATGTTCTTTCATTCTGCCAAGGTGAAAGGGAAGAGAACTTTGGCAGAGAACATTGCAGATAATGGAGGTCTGCGAGAAGCTTTCAGAGTAAGTAGATGGAAAATATCTGAAGCATCATGTTACTTAAAAATAATAATAATAAAAAAGCTGTGGTTATCTGCATGTTGCTGAAAGGCACTTAGTATCTCTTTCTTATCAGGCATACAGGAAATGGATTACAGAAAAGAGGGGAGGAGAAGAAGAGCCTTTACTGCCAGGCCTTGAGTTCACACATAACCAGCTTTTCTTTCTGAGTTATGCCCATGTGAGTAGAACAAATGTGTTTCATATCCCCATCTATTAACTTGAACAATGTGCAGTGCAGAGATGAGCTTCTTTGTTTTCAGCAATCTGCATCACCCAAACACAGATTTTGAAAGTATAAGCAGAGACTTCTCCCACAATTATTATTTCTTTCTGTTTCCCTCTTTGTCCTCAACAACTCATGGTGCCAGAACTGCTGAAATGATTCTTGGTTTTGCAGTGTTGTCACAGCAACTTTCTTTCTTTTTTCTACTTCTCTGCACTAAAAGGGTCTTCCTGCATGTATTGACTCCTCAGCCTCCTTCAATTTTAACTCACACCATTTGTCACTGTGTACATTGTTCAAGGGAACCAAGCAGCATTGAAGAAAGTCTTAGTTTATTTTTTTCCAGCTGTACACTAAATATGCTGTGACAAAACTTTGATAACGGCTGTGAGACTTTTAGAAAAAAACATAGAGTGAGGGAGGATCAGAAAGTATTTATTTGGGTAAACAAATTGGGGCAAACTCCCTACATAAGAAGTAAAAGGCTGTAAAACTTTGTCACTAGTAGAAGGAATGAATCATCCCAAACTGAAAAAACAGGATCCAATGCAACCAGTCCTGACTGAAAATAATTTCTCAGCTGAGAGTCAGTGTAGCAGTCTGTGGGCCTGTGGCTGTTTCAGTTTGACCATATTGAACAAAGAAAATATTTCGTTTTCATTGTTTATGCTGAATAAAGTTTCACCTTATGTCAGTTTTTCTCCAAGAAAATTTTCACACTGTAGGGAACATCTGGGACTCTTACAGGACCACTGCAGAAATCATATTTTCAGTGATCCCTCACAGGGAGGGCACACTCACAGTGAGAGCAGTGTACGCAAGGTGCCCTCGAGCTCAGTCTATTTTCACAAAGCTCAAGAGACTCAACGGACTTTTATAAAATGTCAGGACTGTGTTCAGCCAGAAAAAATTGCACTGAAGTCCACTGAAATCCTATGGGCAATCTAGCTTAAAGGATTTTGTTGATAGGAACATTTAATGTAGAGGCTTAGGTAAGGTAGGGGCAGTTTAAAGGATATTTCTCATGCAATGGTTACAGCATAAGAGGAGTTATTCAGTTGTGCAAATATTCTATCTACCCTGTTTTTTGGTCAGTTATGATTGAATTAAGCATCTTATCAGGAACAGGGAACTGGAGACCACTGATGGAAATGTGGAATATGTGTAATTTCAAAAGAAACTGACATTCCAATATGGCATAAATATATCAGGTAATATAGCAGCAGTTCTAGAGATGATAAGCATTATTATGTGTACCTTTTATACACATTATATAGTTTTGAGACCAAGAAGTATATGTGGTAATTATTAAGGTGTGAGATGCTGCAAAACAAACTGAAAGACAAGCTGCCATTATAGAGAACTTCAAAAAAAGAACTAGTAAAGTGACTGTGATTAGATGATGTGAAAGAGTGTGTAGAGAAAAACAGTGGGTGGACACTGGATCCATTAAGGGATTTGAAAAACAAGAGCAAACTTCAGATTGGCAAAGGTGAAACAAAGTAGGAGTTTATGGTGCCTTTCCACTTTCCATTTCATGTATTTTATAAGTAATGGACATCTTAAGAACAGTGACATTACATTTTGCTGTGCATAAAAAGTCATCCCAGATAATGTGCCTGTTTCTCTTTTTTTTTTTTTTTTTTTATTAGGTAAGATGCAATGCCTTTAGACCGGAATCTGCGAGGGAGCAAATATATACTGGAGCTCACAGCCCTCCTCAGTTCAGGTAGTGCAAATATGGTATTTCCTCAGTGTACACACAGAATCAATCACTGCAGAACAGAAGTGCAGAAATATAGCATTTTAAGAGGGGTTTAAGAGCAAGCACAAAATTGGATTGTGCTCTTGGTTCAGATGGAAATTGAACTGCTTTTATTAGCTTATCTCTCACTATTATAAATGCTCTTCTGTAAAACTGAGGAGCTTGCATCTACCTTCAAAAGCATTTGAACCAGAACACACTCTGATCCCTGTGATGTCCTGTAATCATGGCCTGAGTTCCTGAAATGCCTCATCTATCACTTTCATTCCTTAAGCAATTCCAGCTTAGAAAACAGTGAATATAAGGAGGGGCCTTGATTTAATCCGTCGGAGTTCATTAAAAGCTCTTTCGTCTCGACCTTGAATTACATTGATAATGCAAAGCAAAATGTGCCCTGAGTTCAGTCCAAGCCCTGACTCCTCCATTGGCCTTCCAGTGATGCTTTGTTTGAAGGAGCTGTGGTGGTCCAGCCATAACAGAGGGAGCCTGTCCTGGCCAAAAGGCTCCTCTGGCCACAGACACTCATGAACTCCCTGCCATGGGAAGGGGAAAATTTTAGAGACCACATAGGAATTAGGAAGCCTGAGTTTATTTTTCTGCTTCTTCACCAAGAACATGTTGGGTTTGTTGGGATTTATGTTAGTTGCATTTACTTAACTCAGAATTCTGTGTTTGCTCTTGGTCAAGTACTACATTACCTCTTTATTTGGACAAAGGATGTTATATCCACAACAAAATTCACACAATACAGTGGATTATTTGCATTCTAGAGAATCTCACCACTTTCTGTTGACTGAAAGAGTGTTATACCAGCTAGTGAGTAGTGCAGTATGCAAATCTGTATGCCTTTTGACATTGAAAATACATCATGACAATGAGGAGCATCAGGCTGACCTTCAGCCTACAGAGATATTATTTTCATAATTCCTACCCATATTAAGATTTTGGTAAAATAACCATCTGTTGTCTTTTAAAATCCTCAGGTTTATTTATCTATACATATATTTATATTCTGAAGAGTTTCATAGCTACATTCCCATGAGATGGTGATACACATGGAACTCTAGAGATAGAGTATTTATTAGGAAAACTCCTGAAGGCATCAGGCTATGAAAGAAAATTTCAGAGCTTAGGTTAATTTGAGATCTAGAAAATATAAACAAAACTTTTTCTTAGTTTTTGTGTGAGATACTGAGAACTGGCTTCTGTTTCACAACTGAAAAACAGCAGTGGTGCTTGTCTCCTTGCAAATCATATCAGCTGGGCTAAAAAAAAAATCTATTTCTCTCAGCTTGGTTTCATTTATGTCCCAAGACCATTATAAGCATAACTGCAATACAGCTAGCTCCAACACTGACAGCTCTTTCTGTCAAAAAAGCTCAAACAGCCCTTTTAAAAGTAATCATAAAAGGTAACAATAAAAATTATAGAAATGAACAACACATGTCTTGAGCACAGATGTATGCATCTGAACTACTCACACCAGTTTCTCTTCAAAGTCAAAAAGGAAATGTCATTTTAGAAGTTAATATATATATAAATAATCTTTCAGCAGGTAATAAATTTAAATTACTTAGACTCTGCAAGTACATCTTTCTATTGATTACAAGGGAGGCCAGTGTGACCTGCTCAAGGAAAGGTGTCTCTGCTATAATTCAGTGGGATGAAATCCAGACACTCCACTCTGATTTCAGTTAATGAGTGGCAAAATCAAACCATGGGTAGAAAAGTGGCATGCATGCACACATAAAGATTTTTTCACTGGATAAATTCCAGGTTTACTTGTTTTTAATTGGCAGATTTTCAGTATTAGCATGTGTCTTTGCTATTTTTGAATGCCAATTTCAGATTGAAATCCCTGGCATGGCAGGCAGAACTCCCACCAACATCAGCAGCAGCTCTGCATGACCAACTCTTGCTGTTCCAGCCCCTGAATATGTATCTGCAATTTTTTTTTTTTTTACAGTAAAGCTGCGTATCTTATTTGAAGCCTAACCTAATTTGGTAATCTTTGCTACAAAACTGACCTTTAGGCATTTTTGTGCCAGATGACTGCAATTTTTTTACTCACAGAAAGTCTAATCAATGTAATAAGAATATTTTCTACCATGCTGAGCTATACTGAGAAACAAATTGTCTGCAATATAGAAAAGTGCTTCCTCACTGCATAACAGAGGCAAGGTATACAATTGCTATCACAGGAGATGTGTTTTCTGTTTTTAACTCAGAAAACTCTTTACAACCATTACAAGTTTCAGGTTAGTAAATCCCAAGATGGTTGAAAGCATAGGAAAAAAAAGCAAACACAATTGCAATCTAGCAAAGGTAAAATAATAGTTTCTGACTGCACCAAATAATGCAGACATGAAAGCAGGAGCCAAGGATGACTGCATGCAAGGACCAGCTCTTCCCCTATGCCCAAAGGTGCCAGTCTGGAATGCAGGCACATTGTCCACCTTGTGTCAGGCAGGGAGGTGCTGCTCTTTCAGTATCACACCACCTGTGGTAGAAGCAAGAGAGCGTGGGGGCTGTTCAGGGCAGCAGGCTCAGAAAATATATTTCCAAAATATCAGAGGAGTCAGGATGCTCGCAGGTGCAAGGCTGAGCAGCCCAACAAGAGCTGTAAAGTCCCAGGGAGCCAGTGTGTGTGGGTGTGGATGTGTGTGGGTGGGCAGAGCATGCTGTTAGGAGAATCTGGAGCCTCATGAAACCACTGCCAGCACAAGCCCAGTGTGTGCTGACATCCTCCTGCCTGCTGCACTGCAGCTGTCTGGCAGGGCTGGAAGAACAATTCCACCCTGCACAGCTACTGCTGATCTCCCACCTGTGCTGCAAGGGTTACACTAGAAAATTGTTCTAAAGGATACACTATCACAATATGAATTTGGTTTTCCTAAAGTTTCTAGCAAAGGAAGATGTTTCTCAAAGCATGAAACTATATTTGCTTCATATTAACTTTAACTGGGAGCCCTTCTCCTGAACCTTTTGGTTTTATTTGCGGGGAAAATGATATGAAAGCCTGAAAATTCAGCTTGAAGTGAAAACACTGAAACATTTGCAGACCTGTAGTGTTTGACAAAAGGCAGCCTGCATGTCAATCACCTTTCTCTTTGCAGAGTGATCGGATCCATGAGCAACTTTGAGGAGTTCCGCAAGGCGTTCAACTGCGCGGCGAACACGACGATGAACCGCGGGGTGCAGTCCTGCCGGCTCTGGTAGTGGTTCCTGCCAGCCCTGGTAGCTGTTCCTGACAGCCCTTGTCTCAGGAGCCTGCAACTGAACTGCTCAAACCCACAGCCAGAATTTCAGAATGATGCTCTGAAATATGGAGAGGTGTTACTTCAGATGCATCTTCCTCACCCATATTGACGATCTGCATGGATCCGATCATTCCTTACTTAGAGCCTAGAAACATTCCAAATAGAAGAGCTTTTCTTTAAGTATAATAATAAAAAGTAACTCCTTTTAACCCAGCTCATCTGCAGTATCACTGCTGTTGATGGATAACTGCCATTATCAATTCTAATTCCTGATTTATAGTTGAGCAAGATGTAAATGCTAAAATCCAGTTTTAATCTATTGCTCTGCAGGGGTTCTATGCAGAATGCTCCCACAGTAAAATTTATTCTTTCTGGATGAAGAAATTCATGAGACCTGCTATAAAGCCAGCTCTGATCTGCTGCGTGATACTGCATTTTCATAACTTAAGCTGTCACTGCCCAGCATGCCATAAATGATTTTGCATGATGTAAAGACACAAGACTTTATATTAGTTCAGTTTAATATGTCAGATTAGTGCCTCTGGTTTTGGAACAGTTTCAAGCTGAGAAAGTACCTCATGGTATTCATCTGTAGGACTAAAACATAAAGGATGCTTGTCAGATCATGGCCTCTTCTAATTTTAGAACAGCTTATGATAAAAATCAATGTATGGTGAAAATCAGAGGCTCTCAGAGGGGATTCCCAGCACCACGATACTCATAAATATTGCAGCATTTATTCTGGTTTACAGTGTAGGCAGTTTTTTTCCCAGCACCTTGTGCTGAAGATAGCTTCATCTACATTTATTTTTTTAAAGCCAGAAATACTATACCAGTTTTAAATGATGGATTTTATTGTTTCTGAGTCTTACATGGCATTTTAAGTAGTGTGTGTGTTCGCCCTCATGTTCTGGATGGGGCAGGATGACTTGTGATTTTAAGGTAAGAGTTTGTGACAGAAAAACAGACCACCAGCATCATTTGACTTGTCTAGTTAAAAAAGGCAAGGAGGAGTAGAGGACCTAAAGCTGAGTTTTCAATTTGATTTATAAGAATATTCATGAAAAGATATTTTCTTATAGCAGAAAAACTTTAACTCATAACTATTACTGGGGGGGATGAGATGCAGGGTGAGGGAGGATGCACACACAGAGCTCTTTCTTCCTATCAGAAAGGTACCTATATGAGTGGTATATATTTATACCTTGTGCATTATTTCATTTTTACATGGTGTAATTATCTCAAAAGGACTTTCTTTAGACTGATTGAATTACTGCAAATCTATATGGAGTAATATACATGTGTATATACATATATACAAAAAATAATTTTTATATGCTTTTATTTTATTTTATCAGTATAGAAATGTTAGTAAGAGAAACTTTTTTTTTACAAGGATTGGTCTTGTAAAGATGGCCAAATACTGTTGGAAAAGGACTTAGTTGGATGGTCCAGAGGGTGATGGCTCAGAATTCCAAGGGACATCAATGACAAGTGGTGCCCCTCAGAGGTTCATGCTGGCACCAGTGCCATTTAATATCTTCATTAATGACAAATAAAGGGATTAAGTGCACCCACAGCAAGTCTGCAGATGGCACCAAGCAGCGTGGAGTGGTTGTCACACCTGAAGGATGGGATGGCATCCAATGGGACTTGGACAATGAGAAGTGGCTCGTGGGAATTTCATGAGGTTTAACAAGACCAAGTGCAAGGGGCTGCACCCAGGTCTGGGCAACTCCTGGTACCAACAAAGTCTGGGGATGAACAGATCAAGGGTGACCCTGCCCAGCAGGACTTGGGGTGCTGGTGGGTGAGAGGCTGGACATGACAACAGGCACGTGCAGCCCAGAAAACCAACACTGTCCTGGGCTGCATCCAAAGCACTGAGGGCAGCAGGCTGAGGAAGGGAGAGGAGGCCACCAAGATGATTAGAGGGATGGAGCACCCTCCTATGAGGAAATGTTGTGAGAATTTGGATTGGTCAGCCTGGAGAAGGGAAAGCTTCGGTGTGACCTAAATTTCAGCCTTCAGTACCTGAAGGGAGGCTCAAAGAAAGATGGATTTTCACAGGGGCATGTAGTGACAGGACATGGGGCAATGGCTGTAAACTGAGAGTAGCTTTGGATTAGATGCCAGGAGGAAGTCTTTACTGTGAGGGTGCTGAGGCACTGGAACAGCTCAGAGAAGCTGTGGGTGTCTCATCCCTGGAAATGTTCAAGGCCATGTTGGATGGGACTCTGAGCAACCTGGTGGAAGTGCAAGGAGGTGACCTTGCCCATGGCAGGGGGCTGGAATAAGTTGGTCTTTAAGGCCCCTTACAACCCAAATCATTCTATGAATCTGTGATTGTCCAACAGTCATGGTGGAGGAAGGTTTACTGAAGCTAACTAACTGAAACAAATTGGGTTATTTTCCTGTGTGTCTTTAGAAAGAAGGGGGTCATAATGGAAGCATAATTTATGGAAAAGGACAGATCTCAAACTACCTTCCAGAGTGAAGGAAGCAGACATTCCTGTCCTTAAGGCTATGTTGCCTCTTTTTAGAAACAAAATATTGTGATTTGGGACCAGAACATTCTTTTACTTTTTTTTTCCTGAAAAAGTCAAAGATTTCTTAAGAGGAAAGCATTTTCCCTTCCTGAATTCCAGCTCAGTTCCTGAGTTCCACAGATTACAATTTATCATTTGAATTGCCACTACTAAATTTTTTTCCTGGAAGTATTTTGCCCATAAATAATGGTGGCAGTATTTTCATGGAGCTTTTTCTCAAACAAGCAGGTATGGGTCTTTAGCAAAGGGATACTGTTTGCTGCCTAATGAGAAAGTTGCTTAGGAAGCTGAGTATGTACTGACTTCATTTTTGTGCTCATACGAGCACTGACACAACTTGATGTTGGCTGCTTTGGATCAACAGCACAAAGTTCAGGGTTGATGTCCTGGCCCTATTAAAGGTAGTACCAATATGGTTGTTGTCCTCAGAAAAATCAGGACATCAACTCAGGCACTTATCTGGATTTTATAAATTACTGGAATATGCAAAGACAGTTTCACAACAGTCAACTCTGTGTTTTCTAATTTTATCTCTCAAATCAGAGATGTATTTGCAAGAATTCCTCTCTCATGGTTATTTTCCAGTGGGACAGATTCTGTTATTTTGTGATTTATGAAGTTGTTTCTCTGTACTGGATTAGATTTTTTTTCTAAAATGTCTGATGTTTCTTGCTTTAAATGTCACTCTTCCTGCTCCCTGTTAGGCTCAGGTCTTTCATGTTTAATACCAGGGATTTCTGCACGGTAGTGTGTGTATTCCCAATGGCACAGGAACCACTGCAAACTTTCATCCTTGCTGGGCCATCTCCTGCAGCAGGCAGGGGCCAGGTTGGGGCTGGGGGGACAGTAGGGAGCTGGGTGTTTTGGGGGGCAATGCACTGGGAGAGAGGAAGAGAGAGCATGACCTGATTTTGTACCCTGATTTTGGCAGCTGAGAGGGCACCCACACACTGCTGGGGGAAGCCAGAAGTCCTTGCTGCTGACTGGTACGTTCATCAGTTGTATTCTAATTCAGGAAATTCTTGCTGTTGACTCAGGATCTCATTGTTCGGGGTTTAGGTCTTGCCTGTGTCCACACAAGGACCCTGGCCTGCCTCACCTGCTGCTTTTTACCTCAAACCAAAGAGTTCATCATACAATTTACAGTTCACTTTGGATAAGCTGCTTAGGTACCATTTGGAAAGCAAAGCAGAAGGTAATTTAAAAAGTTCTTGAAACTTTTGCCATCAAAGACAGCCAAGACATGTGTGATGGTTTGTGAGGGCTCTGCCTATTGCCTCTGTTTTATCAGAGCACCTGGTTGTGCCTCCTGGGTCTGTGCCAGCAGTGCCTTCCTGCATTGCTCTCAGGTTCACTTATTACATCTATGCAAAAAATCCTTCACCACATATATCCTTTTCCCGGAGCTTTAAAATTGTTATTTTGCTTAATTGTCAAATAATATATCAGTTATATTGGGAAATGTTTCTTCTTGTTGGCTCAGTAATCTACTTCTGCAGTGACCAGGAGGGGTCACCTATGAATGAAACATTTTTACCTTTGTAAATCTGACGAAATATTTTTCTACTGTGTAGACATAAAGAAACAACCTCTACTCCTGTCCCATCTCTCCTTCTTCAGGTCATAAAAATATGGAAACCTATTCTCTTCTAGTTAATCTAGTCTAGATTTTTGTTTTGTTTTGTTTTTGTTTTGTGTAAGCCTGAAATGTTAAAACACCAGTTTATACACTGTGAACATTTCTGCTGATCATATTGTGGAAGACTAAGCTCTCTAAAAAGGCAGCTGTGCTATTCACCTGTATAAACTGCTTAGGTACATAAATGATGTCCAAGCTGGGTCTGGACACCAAAGGACCAAAAAACTCAGCTGAATTATAAAACTCTGCCTCATGCCCTGTGCAGCTGGACTTCACTATTCTTTAGGTAGGAACATTATCATGTCACTAATTGGTTGAATAATTTATAAAGTAATCAGGTAGGTCTGCATATAACTTCTCATTGAGTATTATTCAATTAAAGACTTGGAAGTATATCTCATAACAATGTTATATGTATATATATATATATATATGTGTATATATATATATATATATATATATATATATATATATATACACACATGTATCTGTCAGTGAAATGTTAAAAGCCTGAGAACCCAGGAGACAGAACTATAGTGATTTAAAATGTCTTTTAAGTCTTTTTAATCTGATTTGTATTTACTGGTTAGTCTATTGTACATTTGAATTTTTCTACTTGCATAGTACATTGGTTGACTGTTTTAAAGACAAATGTGTTAGCAAATAAAGCTGAAGTGATGAAGAATTTTCCTATGCTTGCAGTATGATAAAACCTGCTTGGCTTGGCACTATCCAATTCTACAATATTACTTCTATAATATATAGTCTTAATGAGTTGTAATAAAGAGCATAATGATGTGGCCTTAGGTTCTCAAGACTACTTTTACTGCTTGACAGGCTAAGAAGGACCTCCTCTCTCTGTCAGAGAATTGTGTAGGCATCATCAGCCAGAGTTTAGGGCCCACTTGCCCTCATTACCCTGCTGGAGGTAATTAAAAAACATCTGATGACCTATTGTGGATGAGGGCTGGATGCTGCAAAAGCTGCAGAAGGGCAGAGCTGTCTCAACCAAAAGCCAGTGGAGCACAAGAAAGAGTGAGAAACGATCTGCCTGCCTATCAGCCTCCTTCTTCTCCTCTTCCCCAAGTCCCTGCCTCTCTCAGCCCACTCTTTGCTTTGCAGCTGCTTTAAAGCATTTTCCAGAGGAGTTTTTGATAAGACAGTCTGTTGTAATCAGGTCAACCCCGACGATAGGGGAGAATGCATCTGACCCCACTGATATCAGAAAGCTAATTAATTACTTTATTATGCTATATTATTCTATACTATATTACACTACATTACATTACATCTAAACTGAATCTGCACAAAGCACTCAGCTCAACTCAACTGCACAGAATCTCGTGATTGTCACCCAACAGTCCTAACGCACATGCTTGGCCCTGATAGGCCAAGGAAAAAAACACCATCATTCTGGGTAAACAACCTCCATATTGCATTCCATTTTGGCACAACACAGGTACAGCAAATGAGATAAGAATTGTTTTGATCATTCTTTTCTCTGCTTCTCTCACTGCTTCTCTCAGGTTCAGAGAATGTGAATCCCACAATGGTCCTTGTTCTGTGCCTGGGTTTGAACTCCAGCTCAGCACACCATGTCCCTCATGAGCATGACTGAGCACTGCCAAGGGCTGTTTGGGCACAGGGGCTGTGCTGGGGCCTCGTCCATCCCAGCTGGGCTTTCATGGGCTGGGTGCTCCCTTTCCTGGGCTCTGCCCTGGCCAAGGTTCCTGGCACACCAGCAGTGGTGCTGGCGCCCTTCTTGGCAGCACCGTGCCTGTGAGCATCAAGGAGCAGTTTCTGCTGGTGGGGACAGTGGGTGATGTTGCTCTTGCTGCAGATTTTGGATGGTGCTCTGTGGTGATGCAGCCCCTTGCAGGCCACTCTCCACACAGCTCTTGGGTTTGGGGAGGCAGGTTGTTCTCTAAAACCTGCATCAGCTCTCTCTCCTACTTTACAGTGCAGCCTTCCAACATTTCTAAGGGCAAAAGCAAAGGTTTCTGTGCAGGAAGATGAATTAACAAAGCAAAGGTTGGGGTCAGAGCGTGAAACCAGCCTCAGCACAAGGGAAATGTTTGGCTTAATTCTCATGGGTTATCAGCACCTTGGCAAGATGCTTTAACAATGTCTACAGAACACCCTGAGGAATTCAGGGTTTAACTGCTGCAGCGAGAGCCTGCTTCACTAATCAGACAATTTAATCCCATTTACAGTGTAATATATATTAATAAAAAAGAAAAGAAATTAAAGATACCCCAGGGATTCTTCAGCACAGCATTATATTTTATTAAATATAACATCAAAGTTGGAAGTTACTGAGAATCAAGATAATGTGTTACACTAAATTGTGATCAAAGAAAGAGATATAATGATATAATTGTAATAATCCATAAGCAACCAAAGCTGGAACACTCTAAGTACGAGGTTAGACACGTTCACAGCTGCATATATTAACTGTGGTTGTGAACTGAAATGTACATTATTATACATGTCTCTAAAAATTTTATCTCATCCATATCTACTGTCCAAACTGGTAAACAAAGCTCAGGGAAAGGCTTCAAAAGGGATCTTAAACTTTTTCTACCACAAAGTTTATTTAACATACCAGTGCTGCTGTGAGCAATGACCACTTAGGTTGTTTTATGTGGATGATGCATAGTCCTCTTCTGAAATGTGAGTAGCAGACATTTAAGTATAGAAATCTGAAAAAAATATGATGTCACATCTTCTTGACACTAAAAGAGTATTTGGGTAGAACAAAAAAAAACCCAAAAAACTTACATTCTCAAATACAAAAATTAGGGAAACACAAACGTGTGAGTTTATGCCATGATATGCAATGAGAAATAAAAAACTATTGTAGGATATGGAGTTCCCAGACTGGGTCAGGGGAACGGTTTATAACTTGACAGATTATTTTTCCTGGGAGAAAAACCTGAGTGCAGGAGACTTATCTGCCTTTGTAACTTCGTGTTAGAGCTCTGTCCTTTGGTGGGGGTCACAGGGCTGTCTCCTGAGAGTTCACCCCAACCAGCCTTGGGGCTTGACGGATGCTTCTCTTTGCTTTCTCTTGTGCGTCTAGACCACCTAAAAAGGCTGCAATTCTGCCACTGATTTCTAGTTTTATATGTATTTTTTGTTCTTTTCACCAACGAACACATCATAGGAATCAGCCACTCTCCATACCATGGCATTTTAAATGAATAAAGAGGTGCTTTTGTAGGTCTGTGCTGCAAAACAAGGCAGTGCTGCTGCATCTCAAAAACATCTGTGAGTTTTGTGGAGTGGGGCTGCTCTTCACCAGACAACACATGTGCTTCCATGTCATTCTGCTAGAGTGGGCCTTGGGTGCCTTGCACTGGAAGAGAAGAGAGCAAAACAGGGAGTAATGTCTGAATAGGATGACAAAGAGGAATTACAAAGTCTTTAGTGTTGTAAAGCAGTAAAAGATTGCATTAGTACAAAAGCATTACTACAATTACTGCTATAAATGATTATATATATGTATATGGGCACAGTGTGGGAAGTCTGTAAGTCTGTGCTACGTGAGTGCATATAAAAGTGTCAGAAATATGAATTGTTTTTTAAAAAAATTGAGTCTCAGGGTAAAACTCTGACCTCAGTGAGTTCACTGAGTGATTAATGTCTGTGGGGCCAGCATTTTATTTCATCTGGATAATAGCATATAAAGTTTACTGATTTAAAACTATTTGGGACACACATTTTCTTCTCGGCAGAACAAAATTTCCTGCCTCTGGTATTTTCAGCATCTGCCCTGTCCTCAGTCATTTGCATAGGACTTACTCTATTTGCTCTTGTTTAGCAGATACTCCATTTTCATATTTTTAAACATTTCAAGAGTGAATTTGTCACTGTTTCAGAATTGCAAAGTAGCTTTTTCAACTTGCCCTTTCCAGATATGGTTCTATTAATCATTGAAATAAACTTGCTATGCTCTATCAAACTAAGTGTAGGCTTATTTATGACACTGAGATCATAAATATTTTTGTCTCCATAAATGTTATTTGTCTCTCCTAAGTGTCTTGGTCTCCATGATGAGGCAGAAAAGTTTTGGGGTCCTGGAGTGGCAGGGGAAGCTGTTGGTGCCCATGGCAAGGTCAGTGCTCTTGGGCTGCAGGGTGGCTGAGGAGATGGGTGATTCACCACGGGCACATAAAGCTGCTCAGCAAGAAAAGGTCTGTGCTTGGCTGTGTAACTTGCATTAAAATGGTACTGTCTGAAAAAACAAACAAATCTGTTGTCCTGACCAAGAAATTAAAGTACTTTCAAAAAGGCGGGAAGACTTGAGCCCTCATGCTGACTGAGGCTATAAAAGCACTTGCACTTGCTTGTGCAAACTCCAGCAATGTTACAGCTTTGCAAAGCTGCCTCTGCCTGCAGCTGTGTCCTTCCCCTGGTTTGGAGATGACTCAGATTGCTGGGTGGGCTGAGCAAGGAACAAAACTCACTGCTATGGGAGTGCAGCATGGAAGGAGAGCTTGTGGGAAACAGGGCACCCCTGCTGCCCAGAGAGGAATCAGAATCCTTCAGGCTGCAAAAGATGGTTAACCTACACTGCCAAGTCCACCACTAAGCCTTGTCCCTAAATGGTACATCCACAGGTCCTTTAAATGCCTCCAGTGATGGTGACTCAACCCCTTCCCTGGGGAGCCACCAGTAGTTCCACCACCAGTACCCACTATAGCAGTGGGTACAATGCCCCTTTTTACAGTGTCACCTCTGTAAAACACACCTTCCAACAGTGTCACCCCTGTAAAACACACCTTCTTACAGTGTCCCCCCTGTAAAACACACCTCTTTACAGTGTCCCCCTGTAAAACACACGTTCTTACAATACATCCCACCCAGACAAACCTCCTGCCTCCTTAGGGAAGCCCACCTATGAAAAACCTGATGGAATGGGGAAGAGGAAGGAACTTGGCCCTTCCTCTTGGAGGAGACAGGTCTGTCTAAGCACTGGGCACACCTTGGTTTGCAGGAGCACTGATGGGGTGGCAGGACTGCTGTGTTGTCACCATGATATTTTATGAAAAATCCCTTCACCAGGATTTTTCTCCTGAGAAGCTGAGAAGCCTCAGAAAAGAAATGTGAACAATAATAATCTGACTGCATGGAATGTGGTCTGGAGGTTGCTTACCAACAGGTGCATCTTTGATTGGTTCCATGTGAAGTGTTTTTAATTAAGGATCAATCCCAGTCCAGCTGTGTCAGAGTCTCTGGTCAGTCGTGGGTTTTTATGATTCATTCTTGCCTAGCCTTCTGATATCTCCTTTCTCCTTCTTTATCATAGTTTTAATATATCATCATAATATAATATAATAAATAGAATAGAATAGATATCATAAAAGAATAAATCAGGCTTCTGAGAACTTGGAGTCAATTCTCATATCTCACCTCGTCCTGGGGACCCTCACAACACCACAACAGTGTGCCACCTACCCAGCTGCCAGAGCTCATGCACTCATGCACTCACGCATTCATGCAGGGCTCATGCATTCATGCAGGGCTCCTGCCAGGGCTCATGCGCTCATGCAGGGCTCATGCATTCATGCAGGGCTCCTGCCAGGGCTCATGCATTCCCTCCCTCCCATGCATGGGTGCAAATGCCTGTGTGTGCTGTACACACAGTGAGTTAATGTGTGAGGTGTGCTTTGTGCACCAGCCTCTCTTTATTCCTGCTCCCTCCTCCAGCCAGGCAAATCCCCACCCAGCAGGAGTGGGAAGCAAGCAGGGTGCCCCCTTCCCCAGATGAGATAATTCCCAGGAAGGCACAGCCTGTAGCAGCAGCACAACTCCAGACAGTGGAAAGGTGTCAGGTCATTTCAGAGACAAGAGAGGAACATTTCTCCTCCTAGCATGGGTTGAAGTAAAATGTCATGGTATGACTTCAGCTTAATAATTATTTTAGCTCTCCAGTATATGATAGAAGGGCAAACTATGGAACCTTTCTTTAGTGAACAGTTTCATTCCTTCAGCTGGGTTTTCCTTTGTTCTGCCTCAGTTCAGTGACAGCCGGCAGCTCAAACCTGCTCGCATGAACAACACGTGTTGAGGCAATCACTGTGGCTGTATCCAGCATGCTTATTCAGCTTTCTTTTAATAAATCCACTAATAGACTTTCAGAGGCAATGAAGGGAAAAGAATAATTTGGAAACAAAGCTGTTGAAAATAATACAGTGCAGTAGAGAAGAATGTGATTTTGGAGGTCTCTGCAGTTGTTTTATTTCTTTAGAGGATTTTAATCAACCTGATTACCCAGGGAAGCAAAGGGATTTAAAAAACAGTATGGTGATGATCAGAAGAGAAAACAAAGGGGCATTTTCCCTTTCTTGTATTACTCACTTTTGTTTTCTCCCTTTCATGTGATTTTACAAGCAAAAATCACATATTAGCTCATTTTAATTAAAAAAAACCTATCCATGCTAGGGTTTTCCTAGAGAAGCAATTTCAGTCTTTGTCCACTAGATCATTTAATCAAAGATACCCTAAATGCTTTCAAGATTGCTGTGGCTGCACCAATCTGACTGCCATCAGTATAATGGCTTTCCCAGTGGATTGGGAAAAAAAAATGTGTAATTGGACAAGAGCCCATCCTTTCAAGTGGGATTAGCTGCTCTGCTGCAGTCTTCCCCTAAATTTGAGGGTCTCATGTTCTTTTCTTGCTCCTTCTGTACTTAGGGCTGCAAAGCAACCCTCCAGTGCCATCTTTAGAGTTGAGCTGTACAGGCACAGCCAAGGAAGGAGTGTGGAGTTGCACTCCTTTCTGTGTCACTAGGAGCAATTGGTGTCTGGATAAAACTGAGGGTCACCCTACACCATTCCTCACAAAGGAGAACTGTAGGTGTGTAGTGGGAATTTGCCACTTGTCACTCCCAAAGGCTTTTGGATAGATTTTTCCAACAACCTCCTCCTACCTATAGCCTCTCCCCAGTGCTGTGCATGTCAGGACCTGTGACGGTGTTCACAGGGGTCTGAGGATGAAGGAAGAGATGAGAATATTGACTCCATGTTTCAGAAGGCTTGATTTGTTATTTTATTATATATATTATATTAAAACCATACTAAAAGAATAGAAGCTAATCACAGATGCACCTGTTGCATTCCACAGCAGCAGATAACCATTGTTTACATTTTGTTACTGAGGCCTCTCAGCTTCTCAGGAGAAAAAATCCTAAGGAAAGGATTTTTCATGAAACGTGTCTGTGACAAGGACCCTAAAGCAAAGCATTGGTGAAATTTTCCCTGCCCCAGCAGGGTATTCTGCATATCCCAGCTGGAAGGCTGAGGCTTGGCTGCTCTCTTACCCTTATCCAGCTCACACAGCACTTCCCACAGGCCAGGGCAGCCTCTCACCACGGTGCAGACACTGAGTGTCTTCCCCATGGTCACCAAAGGGCCTTCAGGCACCTCTGTGAGCAAACAACCACAGAAACCTTGAAAGATGTGGGACTTCATGGGCAGCCTTGCTCTCTGTCTCCTTTTATAGGTGAAAGAATATTTGGTGCCTTTTGTCCAGAGCCAGAGCTGTCTCTGCACACACCATTTTTGCTCTGTTACGTGTTAGATGGAGAAATTTAGGTAAAAATTTAGCTTTGTTTTTTCTGTTAATAATAATGGTTGCCTAACTAGTCTTTCCAACCCTCCCCCAGTGCCAAAACTTTTCAGAGCCTTACTTTTAGTTGACTGGTGTTTGCAAAGTTATTAAAGTGTTTGTGTTGCCAAAAGCAAAGGAGTTCCAAGAGAGGAATGCTCAGCTTGGGTGGGGGGAGACCTGCATCAGCAAAGAGACCACAGGCACATGGTTGTGTTGGGACCCAGGATATTCCTCTGGCTGCCCTGGGCGACTCCAGACCCTGGCAGGGGGCTCAGAGACCTTGGCATGGAGTCAAAAACACCTGTGCCTTTGATTTTAGTCCAGGAAAACAATTTCCAACTTTGTGTGAAGATTTACTAGCCACAAGATTTTGAGTAGAATGACAGTTAATTTGTAACAGGGTGAAAAAGAATTTTTGTGTTTTAGAATGGAGGGTCAAGAAGCAAGATGGAGGAATCTGGGCGTGTCCTGTCCTTCTTCTCCTTCTTCTTGTCCACCATTTTCTGCTGGGATGGTGACACTTCTTGATTGGTTTAGAGTAGAGACCGACTGTCTAAGATTATTGTAAACAAAGTACATGCAGTTCTTAGTATAAAAAGTTAGCACCACCCCAAGGGCAGTCAGTGCACCTCAACCCGACCTGCTGGGCAGATCTCAGCAGGTCAGAGAAAGAAAGTGATAGATAAGAAAAAATAAAAAACCTTGAAAAGCAGAACCAACAAATCTCAACTTCTTCTTCGATGGTGGGGCTGGGAAACAAAAGACTTTTAATACCTCAGGGTCATCTCAACCACAGAAACCTGAGACTGTTCCCCTTCTCCCAGCCCTGTGCCACGTCCAGGTCACAAGCAGCTGATGCGGCTGCACCTAAGTCCTGACCAAATTCCAGGACAAAGGAGAGCCGAAGGGATGCTTTAGCTGGAGAGAGATGATTTCACACGTGAAGATATCGTTTTCCATAATGGCTGATGTGGGTTGATGCTTGCTGTGGAAAACTTTCATTTTAAGGCATTTCCAGATCAGTTTGTTGGGCTCGTGTTATATTAGGTGACAGCTCAGGAAACAAAGACAGATCAGGCAGAATTGAAGGTGACAGGTCCTTCTCTTGGGGTGATTGAGTGAAATGTCCTTGGTGTCAAGAGGACAGTGAGGGAAAAGAAAGAACAAAACCACTGAATGTCTCCTCATCAGAGTTAAAGTTCCCAGGATATCAAAGGACACATGAAGAATGCCTAAGATTTGCTTGGTCCTGCTGGTGCAGAGGTGGATATCACCAACAAATACAATTATTTAGAAGGAACATTTACTCCCCAAAGAGCTAGCTTTGGTATATGTGAATATAGAAATAAGTTTCAGATAATTCTTGCAGCAATTAACTACCCATAATTATGTAGTGCAGGAACTAGAAAAGCCCTGCTCCCTGTGTGCAGACAACATGTATGAAGTAAGATTCAAGTGTGATAAAACAGAGATGTGAAACTGTGATAGAGATCTTCAATATTTGAATGCAAGAGGGCACAAGCCAAAATACCACATGAAATGAGAAACAGAATGGTGATTCTCAAGCTGATGTAAGAAGAAGCTTCAGGAGCTGGAAAAACATGCATGATGTAGGAAATCAAGGAGGTAATAGTCACATTATCCCAGAGGAGCAAAGTACATCAGTGCAAGAGGGGATGGATAAATGGACAGCTTCAAAGCAATGCCCCATTTGCCATTTTAAGCTGTAACACTGTTGAAAACCTGTTGCCTCAGATCCCTGCCACAGAAATAGAAATGTGCCCGAAGGCAGGGACCAAAGGAGGAGCCAGGATGGCTCTGGGCATTATTGTACCAAGCAGCAGATGTGTGACTAGGTGTGTGCTTTGTTTTGTGGAAAATGAAGCGAAACTGGAACACTTTCCTTCTGCATCAGGGCAAAAAGTTCAAAAGAAAAAGAGATAAAACATTTACCATCAAAGGGAAGAGGAGATAATTTTGGCAGGACAGCTGATATGAACTGTACTCTTAGCTCTACAGTGACAACCTCAGTCTGGAAAGTTACTTGAAAAAAAGGAAAGAGTCCAGTCTTTCTTTGATAGTTACTGTTTTCTCTTTCTGCTATTTTCATACTTGATATGCTTAATGAGAAAATGTCAAAAATTTCTCATAGCAAAGACAGTGAATTGTTGAACCCTCTATGAGTAACAGCATAGTTCACAAGAAATATGAAAATTATTACCTGACAGCAAACTAAAATCTCCAAAGAAAAGATTGAAAACACATTTCATCTTCTAGAGTTTTAATATTTGCATGTTGAAAATACTGTAGTCTTTCATTGTGAAGACTAAGAGGACACTCTTATAGTTTTCCAAAATTTTATTTGCACCAAGATTCTCCTAGGAAGTCCTGAGAGAGCAAGGACGTGAAGGACACAGTGATTTGTCCCTTGAGTATGTACTGAACCATGGAACTTTTTTTTTTTTTTGAGCTGCCTGACATCTTTCCAAACAATGATGTTTCATACTTGACAGAAGTGGTAGCACACCCAATCATCTGCATTCAATTCTGGGCAGCTTAATTAATTAAGTGCTTATCTTAATGTGCCATGGGAAAAAAACCCAAAAGTTTTCTTAGTGGAAATAGATATAATGTGCTGACAGAATGTTAAAATACAATTGGTAATTAGCGTGCACTGAGAGTTAAAATTATAGAGCAAGAGTCAGAATTTGGGAAAGTATTTGAGCTGCACAGTAACAGAAGAGAACAATGGTTTTTCTTTCTCTGATGTTTCTTATAAGATGAATTTTCTATGAGCTGTTTTCTTTGAGGATTTGAAATCTTCCATGGAGGGTTGGCATCTGGAAATTGTCCCTTTCCATCTGCTCCCAAGTCTTGAAAGATTTAGATGCATTTGGCTATTTCCCTTGTGTGAATGGCTCCAGTGAGTTCTTCCTCAGAGTTTTTCTTACTACCAATGGGATGAATTTATCTAATTTACTCTAATATAAGAAAACAGAGAGATACCAGAAAAGCAGCTGGAGCTTAAATTAGCAAGGGAGGTGAAGGACAAGAAGAAGGGCTTCTATAGCAGAATTGGAAAAGGAGAACTAAAGAAATTGTGAGCCTGCTGCTAAGAACAGCTGGAGATTGAGGGACAAAGGACATGGAAAAGGTGGAGGAGGTCAGTGCCTTTTTGCCTCTTCTGCTGTGCCAGACTGCCCTCAGGCTCTGCTGCACCTGAGCCTGGCTGCATTCTCCTCTGCAGCAATGCCCAGGGACAGGAAGACACAGTGAGGGAGCACTCAGGCGAGCAGGGCACATAAAGCCAGATGGCCCAGGAGGGTGCTCTGGGAGCACCACAGGGCTGGGCCAGCATCACCATGGGGCTGCTCCACGGCAGCTTTGATGGGCATGACAAAGTTTATGGAACAAATCCTCTTGGAGGTCCTGTCCTGGTGCTGGAATGTCAGAAGGTGACTGGGAGCAGCCTGCATGGAGTCACCAGCAGCACCTTGAGCCTGGTGAGACTGATTGCCCTCTGTGACCAGACAGACGAGTCACAGGGAGGAGGGAGTGCTGGATGCTGTGTATTCTGACTTTAGCAAAGCCTTTGGTGTGGTTTCCCACAGTTTCTTGATAGCCAGATTGGTGAGATATGTTTGGCTCAGTGGACAATAAGCAAAAAGGTGAATAGATAATTGCCTGCACTATGCATCTTGAAGGATTTTAATTAATAGTATAATGTGCACCTAGTTGACGGTCACTGCAATAGTCTTCAGGGACTCATATTTGGGACAGGACTGTTTGATGTCTCTAAATTACCTGGATGATAGCACAGTGTGCACTGCTCAGAAAATTCACAGCTCATACCAAGTTGTGTAGAGGGAGACCTTGCTAGACTGGAGCAATGCATTGATTGGACCTTCATGAAGCTCAGCAAAGGGAAGTGCAAAATCCTGCACCTGAGAAAGGAGAATCCCTGCAACCACCTTGTGGGAACCCAGGAAATTCCTCTGGCTGCCCTGGAGGGCTCCAGACCCTGCCCAGGGGGCTCAGAGACCTTGGCACAGAGCCCAAGACCCCTGTGCCTTTGATTTAGCCCTTGGAAAAAAACAATTACCAACCTTTTATGAAGAATTACAAGCCACAAAAGTTTAAGCAGAATGATAGTGAATTTATCACAGGGTGAAAAAATAGATTTTTGGGGTTTTTAGAATGGGGGTTCAGGAGGCAAGATGGAGGGATCTGGGCATGTCCAGCCTTTCTGCTTCTTCTTCTTCTATGCCTCCATCTTCTGCTGTGATATTGGCACTTTTAGATGGGTTTAGAGTAGAAGCTCACTGT
This sequence comes from Zonotrichia leucophrys gambelii, assembly GCF_028769735.1. Classification (NCBI taxonomy): domain Eukaryota; kingdom Metazoa; phylum Chordata; class Aves; order Passeriformes; family Passerellidae; genus Zonotrichia; species Zonotrichia leucophrys. Next base: position 14,973,173 of record NC_088169.1, on the reverse strand, counting down.
CTAACATAGGTGATAGGTATTGGAAAGTAATTGTAAATATTGTACACATAGTTTTTAGTATAAAAAGGTAACACCACCCCAGGGCAGGCAGAGTGCCTCTGACTGTCCTGCTGAGGGGACCTCGGCAGGACAGGAGAAAGAATTTTATAGATAAGATACAAAAACAACCTTGGGACTGAGAACTGAAGAGCCCTGACTCCATCTTTGACCACTGGGCTGGGAAAAGAGACTTTTAAAAATATCCTGGGGTCACTCTGACCAGTGAGAGAACCTGTGACCATCTGGGCCAGCGACTCAGGGATTAGCAGGCAACCTTGCAGAAAGGGAGCTATCAGTTTGGTGCTACGTGCTAAATATCAGTGAGCGGTGTATCTCGGTGGCAAAGGCAGCCAATCACATCCTGCACAGTTTTAGCAAAATGCCAGGAGGTCCAAGGAAATGACTATTCCCATGTATTCGGCATTTATGAGGTTGTGCTGAAAGTTCTGCATCCAGTTTTGGGCTCCCCACTACAAGAAAGATACAGACCTTCTGGGGCAAGCTCAGCTCCAATCCCAAGATGTTCATGGGGCTGGAGTACATGATATAAAGGAAAGACCATGAGGATTGGTTTTTCCAGCAGAATAAAAGGCAAAGAGGAGAGTTTATTGTTGTCCACAACTATTCAACAGGAGGGTGCAGAGAAGACAGATCCAAACTCTGCTCATAGGGGTGCAGTGAAAAGAGGCAACAGACAGAAATAGGGATAAGAAAAATTATGAAAAAAGCAGGAAAAAATCTTCAGTGAGAGGAAAGTCAAACAATGACACAAATGCCAATGGAGACTGTGGAGTCTCCATCCCAGGAAACACTCAAACTCAACAGGAGGCTCCCCAGGCAACCTGCTCTGGCTGCCCTGCTTCTGGTGGGAAGGGGACTGGAGACTGCCAGAGTTCTCCCCAACCTGGAATTCTCTGCAATTCTCTGGCAGTGTTAATCCTGTAATAGCAACACTGTGTGGAACTAAAAGATGGTGGATTAGAGACCACGATAAAAGCAATGTTTTGGTTGCCCAGTGTAGGTATGGGGATGTTGAGAACATCTGAGATGCCAGGGCAGACAGAGGAGCACTTTGGGATTTGTCTGATGTGGTGAGCCAGTCCTGCAAGAGCTGGGGGAAGGAATTGATGTAGGGGCCAAACATAAAGATTGTGGAGCTATTAAGAGCCTGATGGAAAATCCTGACTCTTTGCATGGTAAATGCTGTTCATATCAAATTGCAAGTGAGAAATGTGAGAGAGATCAGCATTTCATGGCCGAAAACTGTTTCCAGAGTGAGCTAGACTGAATGCCATATCCAAAGCTCCAGAGCTCTGAAAGCAGTTCAACCTGAGACCCCAGCAATACCTTTGAGAAAAGGCAGGTGGCTCTTTCAGCTGTTCTCCTGTACAAATTTTTCTGAAACAAATCACAAAGTGAAAAATCTTAAAAGATGTCTTATTTAGTGAAATAAATCTTTAGAGCTGTCACTTGAAGAACAATGATTTTTAAACTGACTTTGGACAAACAGTTTGTGTGGCTATTCATTGTGAACTGGCTGTAGTCAGTGGCTTGCTCACTCTAGCTCTAGCTCAGATATTTGCCTTGTATGTGCAGCATGACACCCAGACTGTTCTCAGTGTCCCAAATTCATAGTGCTGATCCTCTTTTTCAGTGAGAGGCTCTAATTAATACTGCATTTCTCAAAGAATGCATTTTCTTCAACTACAGAATAAAATAATTAATTCTGGGAATTAATTTTCATTATAAAAAGTAATATTTCAACATATTATTAATTATTATCTAGAGAATGGCTGGCAGCCTCATGTTACAGACTAGTTTTTCCTAGTTGTGACTTGCAAAATACTTTTTTGAGAGAGGCTGCTAATGCACTCTGGCCATTACCATGCCCTTAATAATTGCAAAGGACTTAACTACCTGAATTCAGGATTTTCATTAGTAAAATTGGTGTTCTCAGAGTTCTGAAAGGGCTGTGTCAAATGGAATCCTAGAATGCTCTTCCACAAACCCATTTCTAGCAGCAAACTCACAATGCTGTTTCTGTCTCTGCTGACACATATTGATTCTGAGTTTTCACGATAGAGATAATGGCTTTGCTAATGGCACAGTAAGCATCACTATTTACATCGGCCATAAATCACCAAGTATCTCAAGAGCATATAATCTACCATGAATGAGCTGAGTCATAAATTGTGTCCCTGTTACATTTGTGTCACTCCAGCCAACCTATATCACTTATCTTTCCCCAGCCTACACATTTCAAAGCGCTACAGGCAAGGGGGAAAAAAAAAGACAACAGATAACTCTAGAAATTGATTTTCAGACATGTAACAACACATCTAAGAAAGGTCAGCAAGTAAACTCCTTCTTGGGGTTGTTGGCAAAATAAAGTAAAACTGACACAAACTAAAAAGAAAAGGATGACAGCAAATTTATCTATCTGCCCCCTGGCTTTCAAGCATACCTGTGGCCTCATCATTTAGGAGGAAAGACATGGAACCCAGAGAGCACCACACACATGGACAGTGCATTAAACGGGACTTTTTGCCCTTCCTCAGGAGCAGGTGGCTTTGCCAGCTGCAGAGTGGTGTGGCACTTTCCCAGCCTGCTGAGGAGCAGCTCCTCATGGGCAGCCAAGGAGTTAATTTAAATGATGCTCTCTCTGCTCCCTGCCAGGAGGATGAGCCTCCCTGGCCAGGGCAGAGGGCAGAGTGACCTGCTGCTGCAGGGGACACAAATGCAGTCTCAATTCTACATAACTGCTTTAAAAATTTAAGCTGTTATGCTTCAAGACACAAGGACTTGACTGAATGGAGGGAGCAACCCTTAGCCAGTTTTCCACTAATCTCTGTCCTGACTGCTGTGCATTTTATCCCTGTCTGACATTGACAAATGCAGCGGTTGTAAAAGCCTTCAGTAAAAGGAAAAGATTGAGGTAGGCAAGCAAATTAACACAAAGTTTAGCCTCAAGCTGTTCTCTGCTAAATGTTTTCCTGGCATTCTTTCTGCTGGGGTAGTGCTGCTTTGAGACTCAGGACTGTCTGTGATGTGCTCTGCCATGTGGGCTTTTAAATAAGCTGATGTCTAGTCAGACTCTGGATTTCTCTCCCATGAGCACCAGTTGTTGTGAACACTTGCCAGGGTTTCTCTTCAGACCTTCAAAATTTGTGCCTAAATTTGTCTTAGTATATAGATTGTATCTTGCCAAAGTCACACTGGGCTCTTGGATAGTTCAGCTTGGGGGAAAACAGATCAGTCTGCTGGATGGTTTATCAGGTCTGAAAAAATGGATTGCTCTCTTTTTGAGGGTTTGTGGGATCAGCAATGCAAGCCTAGTTGTGCTGATCATGGAATCATGGATTAGTTTGGGTTGGAAGGGACCTTAAAGATCCCTTATTTCCACACCCCTCCCCAGGGAGCCAGCACTGGTCAGGCTGCCCAGAGCCCTCTCCAGAAGCAGAACCCAGCCCGACTGCATGAGATGCAAAAAGATTTGACATGAATGACAAGAAGTGACTCTACAGAGCAGGCAGCTGCAGTAGAGCTCTCAGCAGAGTTTGAATGGCAATGCAGAGTATTTTAAAATGTTTTGTTATCTCTCTTAGGCCAGGAAAACCCAACAGATCACCTCGCCCATGCTGCAGAAAAACTTTCAGCTAATTGTGGAGGACCCTCAATTAGCTTCTCCACAAACCCATTTCTATCTAGCAGGCTCTACAATGCCTCCAGCTAACTCTAACCTTGACAAGAACTGAACCAAGATATTCTGCAGAATAGGTATTCACAAATAACAGTTCTATCTCTTGGTCTTTGCGAACACCTCATTTTATTTAGAAGTATTGCTAATGAAAGTTGGAGCTGTTAGCACAGATTGTGACTATGAAAAATTTACAAATAACAACACTGACATAAGTTAAATTGTTGAATAATGAAACTATTGGCTATTTTTTTTCCAATGTCCTTTGCTGAGACTCAGCAAAGCCATGTGAATCCCAAGTTACTCTGACTTCCCCAAAGTCATCATAAGATCCTTTGCTATTCAGAGCAGAGATGCACAAGCCAACTTATGGAATTTTCTTATTTTATGTAATGCAGACAATTAAGCAAAAAGAAATTATGAAGACAAAAGTAAGCACAAAATCTATAAATTCCCTTCATATTGGAGCTGTGTAGGAAATTTTTTGATGTTGAAGACATTTCATAGAAGTTTTGTTTGCTTTTTTACTTAAACTGCGCCCATTTGAAGCCTGCTCTCAAGCACAGGATTCCTGGAAACAACAATTACTAGGTAGAATGCCTTCACATTCACAAAAATGTCATGTTGGAGTTTTCTGCCCTGCTGTGTATGTTCCATTTTAGAGTAATAACTCATTTTCTTTGTAGGTGAATAATATATGATCTTTAATATTTGAATAGCCCCTCACACTGTAAAATAAAGTACATTTTGAAACGTTTTACTCTTAAATAATACTATAATTAGTATGTGTTTCATTAGAAAGTGTCTCAAGAACCTTCCTATTCTTCTTCCTAAGGAGAATTCAATCAAATTCAGTTATTCTGGGGCTGGGACATGAGAACTACTGTGATAAGTTTATGATGCAGTGTGCTTGCTGTGGAATGGGAGCATCCTGCTCCATAGAAAGCCACAGAAAATTAAACAGAACTGGTCTCTTCATAAAATGTTTTTCATTTATGAAACATTGTACAGAACTTTCTCCTTTCTTCTATGAGCATTTGAAAAGAACTAAAACTCTTTTTATATTCTTTTTCTCCAGCAAGATTGTTTTAGGTAGAGGCTGTATTCCAGCAAAAAGTTTTCATAAATAAAATAAAAAAGGTTTTTTAATAGTTGCCACCTCTTTTTGTTTCATCTTCAAAGTCAAAAATTTTGCTGTGGGCCTTTACTCAAAGACTGCTATGATAAATAATAGATGCTATACTATTTGTAAAATGTTATTTTTATGTTCTTTCTGTTTCAACAAGTCCTGCCCTTTTCTAATATTAAGAAATCACTGTGGTTGGTATCTAAAAGTATTTTTCAGTGCAAGAGAAATGATCTTCACTTTCCTTTACTCATTTGTTCTCAACTAAACTTTATGGGTACATTTCAGCTGGAAATAAATTAATACCATGATTGGAGCTCCCCTGATATCACTGCAGAGCTGTGGCTGGGAGGAGGGGAGAGGAGTAAGGCAAGATTGCCTCTCTATAAATAGAGCATTCTGTGCACATCATCAACTCTGCACAGATGTCTGTCAGTGACATAGATGCTGCTCCAGAAATTACCTAAACAGCTGCATTCCAGGCAGAGAGGAGACAATTAACAAATGGATTTGGGTTGCAGAAACATTTCATTTGGTGACAGATGTTTGGATACAGTCTTACTTTTTATTTATTGAATAAATGCTCTTAATCTGATTTCCTTCTATTATGTGCCAGAAGAACATAAGTAATTATTTTCTAGGTGAATATGTTTATATCACAATCAAAGAGTCAATCATTTATTATTTTACTAGGAGAAAATAGATGCCTTTTAAGTGCCACTGCCTGGGCAAAGGACACGCACAACATTTGATGAGGGAATATATAAAAAATGAAACAGAGGGGCTGCTTTCCAAGAAGAGGACAGACTTCTCAGGGAGAGCTTTTCCAGGAGAGTGTTGGCCCACCCCTTATGGGGATGTATACTCAACTTCTCAAGTTTCCAAACCCAAAGTAAATTTCCTTCTGGAAATTCACTGGTAAATGAACAAGTCCTAGACTTTTATATAAATACCTTTGCCTAGAAAATAATTCTTTACATAATAATAAACTGCTTGATAACCTGGGGAAATATGAGACAAATTCAATATCCAGGATTATGCAGTCAGATTAGGCAACATACTTGTGCCTCCTTGTCTTAAAACCTATACATCCTTAATAATTCCCTGGATAACTTTCAGATTTTGGTAAGGAGTGCCACCATGTCCTGTTTAAATCAGGTTGCTTAGAAATACCATGAACAAGGGTTTACCTTGCTTGGTAGTTTCTTGTCATGTCACTGACTGAAACAAACCTGGAGGCTTCCTAAAGGGACTAGGGTTGTACAACTTATTCTTGCAGCTATTTCAAAAATATTTGAAATATTTTCCTTTTCCCCTTCTTTGCTAAATAGTTATGTGCTGTTCCAGATCAGCTGGCATTAACAGGGAGCTGGGATGAAGGAGCCAAGGCAAGGGGAGCTGGAAAGGCATTTCAGGGAGTGTGGGGAGTGAGGCAAGTGCAGTGGGAAGGAACTGGCTGCTGTGATTTAAAGCACGTGGTACGTGTTAGCATGGAGCAAGGTACATGCAGGGAGCTAATGGAGCTGGTGTAGTCTCTCAGAGGAGATAATTTAGGTATGCTGGATATCTTAACTACCTCTTTAAAAGCCTGGAATAATTTGGTTCTAATTTCTGAGCAGGGACTTGCAGCCTACACAGCAGTAAGTCTTGATAATTATTAATTATATGTTTTCCTTCTGTTCTCTATGACCTTGTTTGTAAAAGCTGTGTGGTAAAGCTAGAATATTAAGAGGTTTTTGGGCTCTGGCATGCCACCTAGCTGGAAAAGAGGAGAATATTTAAAGAAGAAATGGGTAACAGAAAGTATACCCTTGAGCTTGCACCCTTTGAGAAGGCACTGAAATGCTGAGTGCACTCATCCAGCACCCTTGGACACTGAAGGAGTGAGGAGGTGATTTCCTGGTTTAGCTACAATTGAAATTCACACACACACTCTCCTTTCAGTCTGATCTAAAATGGCATCAGGCAGCAAAGGCATAGGGCAAACCACCCATGGAGGAAATTCCAGCTGGAAAACCTGCCTTAGATTATCCTTGAAAACCTGCCTTTGAGATCCAGATTAGGAGTCTGGATCCCTGCTTTATCCCAGCAGAGATCCAGACTCCAAGGCTTTGGCTCCAGCACTGTGGAGCCTCACAGAGGGAACCTCTCAAGTACCATGGAGAGCACAAATTAAATCTGAAGATGAGAAATTTTGGTATGAAATTTTTGTTTCTACTTCATTACCTTAGAAGAAGCTGCACTACCCTCCGACTGCAAGATCACTGTGTTCCTTTCCAAAGGTGGATATTAGTCTAAAAATCCAGCCTGCTGTAAATGTGAGCACTTATGTTGTTTTTTATGTTGTACCTACTTAAAGAAATGCTGCCCTCTGATCTTTCTCCAGTTGCCTGACTCCCCCAAAATATTTTTTTCCACTAGAAATAATGAACCCACCTGACTTGCAATAGGAGAACGATATTCTGGAAACCATGAAAGCAGCCTGTTTGCCACAGTTACAAAGAAAAAATATAATTGGACCTGGATTTCAAGATGCTGAGGAGATACATATTGATTTTGACTTCTCTGAAAAATAAATTGGCCTTCAGTCCTTGACACACTCAGAAGAAATTATTTCCTTACTAGTTCTGTCAGGGTTTTCTTCCACAGGTTTGGAACATAATGTCATTCTCTGCGTGGCAGTTTGTGTAGTAAGTGAATTATTGCAGTGGTGTTGGGAACAGGCCCTAAGAAGTTCAGACACTATAAAACCAGAGCCCACCCACACTTTACTTTTAACATTATCACACAACACAAGCACAGAATATCTCAAACTAAGTTAGAAATCTCAAAGCTTTTATCTCCTGCCCTTTTGACTAACAATGTAATGTGTTTCTCAGCTCTTTAAATTGCAGAAAGTGGTCTCACTAGAGTAGCAAACTTCTGTGATAAAGATTTATGCACAATTATGACTAGTAAGAGAGGAAGAGCAAGGCAGTTTTATGAAAGCATAGATGTCTGCTGCAAAAGGTAGACTGAGCTGGGAAAGTTAGGGCAATAATAGAACACCCTTTCTTGCCTGAATAATATTTTAAAACACATCACTGTTTGCAGTGTGATGAGTGCTGCAAAGAGGTCGCAGCCGGCTCTCAGAACTGTTTGGAAAATGGAAGAAATCATGAATTCCTCTGTCAATTTTCCTTGTCTTTGTCCTCTCCACATTTGCTTTATCTCTCATTTGTGTCTTTCTGGTGAATCCATAGATGTGCCTTCTCTGAGATAAAGTGCCTGTTTGCTGGGCTGGGCTCTCTAGTGAGTATGGAAGCAGTGACAGCAGTGGCTCACCTCCTCCTGGTGAGGACTAGAAGCTGAAAACTGGTCAGCAGAAACCCTGACATTCAGATTAAATGCTGCCAAAATTCACTGTCTGGGAGAGGCTTGGAAGAGATTGCACCTGGGCCACTGATTTTATTTCACAAAGAAAGGAGCTTGCTAATGTGAGAAAATAAAAGTAGGGTAAAAATGAGGGGAGGGGAGGGGAGGGGAGGGGAGGGGAGGGGAGGGGAGGGGAGGGGAGGGGAGGGAGAGGGGAGGGGAGGGGAGGGGAGGAGAGGAGAGGAGAGGAGAGGAGAGGAGAGGAGAGGAGAGGAGAGGAGAGGAGAGGAGAGGAGAGAAGAGAAGAGGAGAGGAGAGGAGAGGAGAGGAGAGGAGAGGAGAGGAGAGGAGAGGAGAGGAGAGGAGAGGAGAGGAGAGGAGAGGAGAGGAGAGGAGAGGAGAGGAGAGGAGAGGAGAGGAGAGGAGAGGAGAGGGAGACCATTACTGTGCCCTCCTGCTGCCAGTCAGGAGAAGGAGGGAGACATCAACCCTAAATACAGTTCCTGCTGCTCATGAGCACATTGATTACGAAAGCAGAAACACAGGAGGAAAATTTGGTGCCAAGGAAAGGCAACAGAGTCTTGAAACTATCTTTGGTGCCACCAATGTTTTGGGTCTCAACCCTCAGGAGTGCAACAATAATTAATGGACTTGTGTGGATTGGTTTAGAGAGCTGGAAATCCCTGGGAGAGCCATTCTCCAGGCAGAGAAACTCAGTGTGCATCAGACAATCAGGCCTGATTGTGTGTTTCCAGATCAGCTCCAATGGGGGCTGCAGACACATGGCTGCTGTACCCTCTGCGGTGCTTTGTGGAGCACAGACCACCTCGAGCATCAGGTCTGCTCTTCCACTGCTTTATTTTTAGAGCCAGCCATCACTTTTCCTTAACAGCTGCTCAGAAGTCTCCAGTGATTCACATTTTCTTGTCCTGCTCTCTATTTAGTTACATCAAAATTTAGAAGCCCTGGTGCAAAAAGAAAGTAATTAATACACCATTACTTGATTTGCAACCCCTGCACCCAGTGTTACACCTCCAATTACAGATTCTTACAAAACACGTAAGTGCTAGGAAAGTTAGCATGTTATGTAAACAAAGCAGCTGGCCCAGAGGAAGATTTGCCCTGTTGTAGTTTTGCATTTTGCTCCATTAAATTGAGCATGCAGTGAGAGAAATGATCACATCAGTGAACAAAAATTCCTCAGCAAAGGGAAAGCACCAATAGATACAACATACAGCAGCCTCTCTACGCAGTGCACACTTCTGGCTGTTGTCACCTGGAATCAGATGGACTTTGAACATTGTGCCCCAGGTTATTACATCTCCAGTGTATGTCAGAGATATTACAGGTGCTTTAAATCTTGGGCTTTTTATGGCAATATTGTACAGAATCACATACCTGTCACCTGACAGCATAAGACAGAGATAAGGATAATAAGATCTTTTCTTAATGTTTTCTTCAGGTCCTAAAACTTCAGATTTTTTTTTTTTTAACTAAAGTTAATATGCTGCTTTTTTGGTAGTATTTGAGTGCCTACAAGCTATCCACAGCAGTCTTCTGCAGCAGAAGAATAAGGGTTATTCAGCTTTAATGTGTGATTCAGCCATGAGAAACTGGTGTCTTTAACCAAGCTGATGCCAACGAAAATCTACTTTTAAAATAAGCCATTTCCATCAGTGAAGAAAGATGGCAGTGCAGTGAGAACATATTGTCTGGCACAACCAGACCCCATTAGGTCTGGCTTTGGCCTTCCAATGGTATTATGAGCAAGACAACCAATCACTCAGAGCCCTGTCCCTCAGCTATACCTATAATAAAGGTGATAATTCTTTGCCAGGCTATTCCTTTTTTTCTTGTCTCTTCAAGGCATGGACTGCACCATGTAGGACCATCCTACAGGCTATTATTTTTATATCAGTAGTACCTTCAAATATGAAATGTAGGCTAAAGCATCTGGTTTGGTTGTTATTACATATGTTTATTATATAAAATAAAGGCTATTTTAGATTTAGCAAGGGCTTCATCCCAGAATACAGCTGCTAAGCAAACCATCCCCTCAGAATTACTTTTAGATTAAAATACATCAGGTTTTAAATACTTCCAGCTTTTGAATGAACTGTGATAGCATTTTATTAAAGAAGGGTGAAATCTTCAGGTTTTACCTTTGTACGGTTTCTTGCCTGGTTAGGATGTTTTAGCATATGGTCCTGGCTGCAATTATTTTGGATATGCAAAGCATGGAGGGTGCTGGGGTTTTTGGGTCATGGCACATCATGCCAAGAGCAGTGGAGGAATGAGAGAGGCTTTCCCACCTGGAGCGGCCTGGAGACACGTGGGCACAGACAGGGCCTGTGTGGTTCCTTCAGACAGAGGGATAGGCAGGATGCATATTCACTTCCTAACTTTATAAACTAGCTTTTGTTAAGCCAGAAATGCTTTTTAGCTTTGTAAATCGTTTTACTTTGGCCTGGCTGTTTGTGCATTAACTTGGAAGATTCAACAGATTCCAGTCTATGCTTGTAAGGCTCGAATCACCATGCTGTTCTGGACCTTTACCTTTTTTCTTGCAGCAAATAAATGAAGACCTTTCTGTTCTCCACAAGACCACAAGCATTTTTTAAGACAGCACGTTGCTTCTTTTTCTTTCCTGCTCCTGCAGTTTTTGTGTAGAAGAAGCTTTGCAGTGAGCCACAGGGAGGCGTATTTTCTTCCTAGATGTGGCTTAAAGCTGCTCAATTCAAGCAACAAAAGCCATGTTTTGTGTAATTGTGGGAAAGTGGATGTAACTAATGATCAATACCAAGAATTGAACCATTTTCCCCATTTGCAAATTATCAATAAAAGGCCTGGGGTTTAATGATTTGCCTCTCGTTCCAAACTAATCAATCAGGGAAGAAACTGTAAATTAGTCTCAGCGTATTCCCCGAGCAGGTCTGGATGCTGATGGCTGGAAACTGTTCAGACAGGGGAGGTGAGTCCAAGAGCCTGCAGGGGCACCAAGCGAGCAGCCCTGGCAGGGTGCTGCAGAGCTGGGCCCTGGGGGAATCCAGTCAGGTGAATTTTAAATCCTGCCCGGGGCAGTGCCGTGGCCCCACCACATGTGCAGTGCCAGAGAACCTGCCAGTGCTCTCTGGCAGAGAGCAGAACAGCATCCCTGCCCTCCAGTACCTGCCTGGGGACTTAAGTGTGTTACCATCAGAATACATTTTGTGTGTGCTTTCAGACCTGTTACCCTGAATTTCCTTGCTGCATGGGGTTTGATATGCCAATACATTGGGGAATACCTGTCCCAGGGCCTCCCCATGGGGTCTGCACACTTCTAAATAAGCAGTCTGGTTTTGCCTGGAAAGCTCAGAGTCATAGCTAAAATGTGTTCCTCCGCCTCTTTTCATTTTAAATGCAAGAAACACTTTAACACACACACAGAAGTGTCCATTAGGTTTGTATTTGCTCTAAAAATGCCTTACAGGTCAATACTTACAGGGGGCTCTGGTGGGAGCCATCTTCTGCCTCACTGGCAATCTTCAGCCTCTCTTCAGGTCCATTCAAGCCAGATAGAAATACCAAGGAACACACAAATCTTTATTTATGTGACTTTTCATCAAAATGGTAGCTCTCCTCTTTGGGTATGGCCCTCCACCATAGAGTAGGTTTAGGATTCATGATAGTTGTCAGGTTTGGAAGCCTCCAAGAGCTGTATTTTAGGATTTGAGATAGCCTGTGTGGCATGAGGCAGCTGTGGGCTGGCTGCTGGTGCCTTGTTCCTCAGCCTCAGATGAGTGGGGACCCTTGGAAATGATGGGGACCACTACAGCTGTGTAGCAGAGTTGAGGCTTTCAGTGCAGGAACCTTCCTGATTGATAAGGATTGTCATTTCTGTGCAAGTTCCCTTTATGTGTCTCTTTAGCATTGCTCTGGGTTTTAAAAGGTTTTAAGGTTATCCACATGACCAAGATCAAGCTGCTGGTACCATGTCTTTGCTGAATATAGCGGTGCAGTCCTGCTGATAAATACCTGACTCCTCCAGCCAGGTAGGTTATCCTTCCATGTCTAATCTGTCACAAAAGATTTGTGTTTGAAAGCAAAATAACAGTTTTCTTATTTTATTTTTTATTACCGTAAATCTGTCAAAGGCAAGCAGCTGGAGCAGAGCTCTACATCCTGAGGGGAAAGAAGAAAAAATATTGTTTTGATGGCAAACTCAGCTAAATTGTTTAAATTAAGAATTACTGACACTGGGGCTGCTGGAGGTGCAAATGGAACATCTGACTGCTTGAAACAAGAGTCTGGAAAAAGTCAGAGAAATTGTACAAAAAGAAGCTGTGGATAATATTTCCTCTTCTCTGGAGGTTGTTAACCTAACATTTTCCTCAGCAAAACACCACAAGGCTATTTTATCGTGAGGAAATGGTCAATTTACTGTTGAACCAGAGGTCTGGAGTCTGAAGCAGTGGACAGAATGTATCTGGGTAGGAAGTGGAGGCTGAAGTTTCAGACTGTGGTATCTAATGCTGTGTGTGCCCTCCCAGGCAGGAAACCTCAGCCTCACACAGCAGCACCCATTTCAGAGGTGAGCAAGAACTGCCTCACTTGTCCAAGGGCCCTTTAGTCCTGCTGAGAACTGTTTTAGTGTATAAGCAGGCTCCTGGAAGAACACCAAAGTGTTTCTAATGAAAGACATGAAGGCCTGGACAAATTGGTAAAGATGGTACAAAATGATGCTGCAATTCACTGCAGAAGGCTCCTTCCCTCCTGAGCAAAGACCAATGTCCTGAGCTACAGGGGGAATCTACTGCAGCACTTTCCATCAAAGATAAAGTCACAATTTAGAGTTAGAGACATTCACCTTGGCCGTGTAATTAAATAAAGACATCAGCAAGGGCTTCAGCAGAGACAGCACCCTAACTTTAAAGAAAAAAGGCGGATGCAAAACCCTTGTGTGTGAAATGGCAATATTGATTGCAGACTGGATGTGAGGGAGCAAACCAGCAGCATGACTGAACAAGGGTGTACATGCCTCACTATTTATGATAATTAACATTTGAAGGTCAAAGTGTGCCTTAGATGCAATTTGCTGCATTGATCTCAAAACTCTTTACAAAAGGAATATTTATTCTTTACAGAAAGCTTTCCCTCCCTTTGGCATGTGCAGCCTGGTTGATGGTGGGAGCTCTGCACATGGATCCTGAGTGAACACAGCCCACCTCTGAATGGCATCCCAAGCATGCCAGCCATGTTGACCTAGGAAATGTGAGATTATTATGGCCCCTCAAATGAGTTTGCAGTAATTACTCAAAAGCAATAAACTATTTTTTATGAACAGAACACAAGACATTAAACATTTCATTAATGACAGCTTCACATTTCTTTGAAGTCATTATGATTAGAGACTTTCATGCTTGGATTTCAGTTTCTCCTTCACTGGTCACAAAACCAAATCTAATATTTTTTTTTTTCCTCGTGCACATTCCCCCTATGCAGTGTGGTGCCTCCAAGGCACACATTTCATTTTTATTAGCTGGGCAGTGTGAGTCATGCTATTAATCGCTATCAGGAGCAGCACATCACCAGACTGTCCTTTGCTGCACAGCCTATATTTAGAAAGGGAATGAGACTGCTGCTGGCTTATATAATGATGCAGCTATTTATAGATCTCCATTATACCTAGAGAGCACCATCCTGCCATCTGAGCTGAGAGCAGCCAGCCTGACAGAGGTGTGATTATAGATTCGTCATCTTCCCTACCTGTCCTCCAGACACAGCTGCAATTTTGATTACCTTGCCAGTATTTCTTTTTATTCCACCTGCATTAAAAATACATGTAAATTCCCCTGTTCAGACAAAAAAAAAAACAACAACATTTTAAATCCTGTGATTACTTGTGGAAAGGTAAAACAAAATAACAAACAAAAAATCCCCTACATTTTAATTTATCTTTTCAACTGCATGAAACTCACCAAATGGACTTAAAAATACACCCATATGTCTAGTAGCATTGCACTAAAATTTTCAGATTCTGAGTTTTTTCTGCAATTTCTTTTTTCTTTTATACTGATTTTTAGTGGCTATGATTAGAAAAAGCAATGAGAAACATGACTTTTTGTTGGGCCTGAGCAAACATAAGGATGGGGGAGTCAAGCATTTGTGTTGGAGGTAGAAATGTGTTTTTTGCTGTATCTAGCATGTCTCACAACAAAGCACTGGTTCAGTCCTGCACAGCAGTTAGTTCAGATGAAATACATTTTCAGACAAATAGTTACAAAGCAGATATTAAAGGCAATTTAAGGTGAGTTAGAAGGCTCAGGGCATGGTCTCTCTGTTTGCACATCACAAAATTTACACATTTGTAAATTTCCTTGAGCTGTAATTTTACCTGTAGAATAGTAAATAGAGCAGATTCCCGCCCTGGCCTCTTGGTGCCAACAGCACCACAAGCAGGGGGCTCAGCCCTGGCTGGAGCTGCTGAAGCAATAATCTCACTGCTGCAGTTAACTCACACCAAGGCACAGTGTCACTGCACAACAGGCTCTGGTTGTGGGAAAGCATCAGGCTTGGAGCTGGTACAAACCTGGGAGGAGTGTCAGGTGCACCAGAAAGTCGTGCTGACATCCCGAGGGACCTCACCAGGCAGGAGAAAGGGGCTGTCAGGAACCTTTTGAAGTTTAACCAGGGAAAGTGTAAAGTCCTGTTCTGGGGAGGAAAACCCCAGGCACCAGAACAGGCCAGGGGCCATCTGGCTCACAAGCATCTTTGCAGAGAAGGATGAGGGGGTCCTGGGGGACACCAGCTTTGATAGGAGCCAGCAATATCCCCACTTGTAAAAAAGGCCAACAGCACCCTGGGCTGCACTAGGAAAAGTGTCACCAGCAGATCCAAGAAAGTGACTCAGCCCTGGTGAAACACTGCAGCTGGACTGATGGAGTTGAACTTGACCATCTCTAGAGGTGTTCTCCCACCTCAGCTTGTCTGCAGGTCTGGGAGGGCTGTTCCTCAGCTGCAGTCACTTCCTTCATCTTTAAGGTCCCTTCCAACACAAACCTTTCTGTGGTCTACACCTGTTGAACGGAACAGTGTCAGCACAGGACAGCGGGTGCCAGGCACTGCTTGCTGGAGGAATCCATGGGAGCCACTGGAGTGGATCCTCTGTGGATCCTCTATGCAGTGACAGACAGGGTAAGGTATGTCAGAACAGATCTGTGGGACCTGAGGTGCCAAGAGCAGAGTTAGCAAAGGTGCTCTGGTTTTCATGCTGTCAGATGCCTGCCTCCATGAGGGACACAACACATGCTCTGGAGTTGTGCAGCTTCCTATCAGTAAAGCAGCCAGATGCTTGTCCTCCTGTGCAATAAATCACCAGTTAAAGCTCTCCACCAGGCTGTGGGAGATTTGGATCTGTCCCTTCCTCTGCTCCCAGGCATTTAGAGCCATGGGGCATGACTGAGGGCTGCTCAGAGTCCAGCTGGTTGAAGCCCAATTGCACGTAAATAGTCAGGAGACACCAGTGACAAGCTGTTGTGCTAGCTAAAAGTAATCAGCTCCTACCTGAACAAGTCAAATGCATTTTCCTCCAGTTTCCTGATTTTCCATGCATTTGTTTCTCCCCAGTCCATGGAGGTTCGTGCACCAGAGTGAAGCACAGGGAACCCCAGAGCAGTAAGTCCAGGTAACTGTGCTTGGCAGGGTGTAAAGTCCAGGTGCTGCTTTTGAGCTGCTGTGTGCAGGCTGGGTCACCTGATGCCAGGAGCAGGGACAAGGCAAGCAGGGACCACATCAAGGTCTGCATCTGGCAGCAAATGCGCTGATGCCTAATAAGACAAGAACTTTTCTCTGTCTCCTTTTCTCTTTTTGATCTTTCTTTGGTTTTCTCCCCCTCTTCTCTCATCAGGGTGTTAAATGTGTCTCTTTTAACTCTATTCAGATACCCAGTGTTCACAGAGCTGGCTAAAGTACAATACCCTTTGAAGCTCTGTCACAGCTGACTGAAATCTGCTACTGACTCAACAGTTTTCAGACAGATACAGTCACAGTGCAATCACATAAACATCAGGAAAACAGGATTAAAAATATTTCCTTGTAGTATCAAAATAGTTTATTTATGCTGCTATAGTACTAGTTACCTATCCTATATTGCTATGGCCCAGTACCTATGGCTAGAGGTGGTTTTTGCTAGATTTGCAACAGTCCATGTCATCACAATGTGTCATCACACTGTGTCACATCACAGGCCACTGTTTAGAGCAAGCACAATAGTTCCAGCTTATATCATCATCATGTGCTATTTGAAGTGCTTAGAAGACTAACATAAGGCATCAGCCTCTTTACTGCAATTATAAGCCGTTTGTTTCTGCACATTGAGATAGGTAATGATACAAAAACCTGATGAAATGGCACACATTTTGTTCCTGGCCAGGGCTGCATTTCTCTCAGGCCACAGGATTTATAAAATTCCTTTAGCCCATACATGCAGTGCATGCATAAGTACCACAAGAGAATTAAAATATAAAGGGGGCACCGTCAATGTGATGGCCATTAATATATGGTCACCAACCAAATCCCTTAATATACTGAGTTACTGCTGTTGGCTTTAAATACACTTTGGAGAGGATTAACTGCAAAGCATGTTAAACCAAGGGCATATCTCTCATCCTCAGCTGCCACAAATGGGATGTAAGTTTTGCATACAGAAGAAAGCAGAAGGATTTTGACAGCTGGAGATGCTTATCTGCTCATCCCACAGGGAAGGCTGGACAGGATGCTGCCTGCCACCTTTCCAGGCTGACATTATCTACACATCAGTGAAGGTGCTGAATGTCAGTCTGTGATAACTGGGGAGCTCCTGCTTCCATATGCAGAGGAGCTTGCCACCACACAACAGCAGCAGATAATGTTCTTTGAAGTGGGGCAGGGCAGGCAAGGCACAAAGCATGGATTCAGAATAGGCACCATCCTCACAAATTAATTTGAGAACTGTTTATTAAAACATGCAATAACACTGCTAATGCCTGTGTTAGCTGGCAATCATTATCCATCACATTTAATTAATCCATTGATATTTAACTTACTTTGAGCTTCCTGTTAATATACAGAGTCTGATTTACTGTGATGGGTATTGAATAGTAAAAAAAAATATTCCCACTAAGACAATAGGTCAAACTGCTGTGGAAGACAAGAACTGTTGTTTAAATGCAAGAGCTTTTTGGTGTCCTGGAAGGAATTCAGACCAACCTGTCCTGACTGGAGGTGGTACAAGCCCAAGCTGTTGAGCCACTGCAGAGGGAGTGGTGCCATTTGCCAACACTTGATGCACATTTCAGGTCCAGAATGTCTCTCTGTTTGGAGAAGAAGCTTTTCCAGATCCTACAGAGAGGTTCTCAGAATACAATGACTGAAAACTGTAATACCCCCACAGGGTATTATTTTGGTGTAATATTACACTGTGGATCTTGTTTGTGCATCATGCTGTATCTCAACAGTTGTGTCCTCCTGTGATGTAGGGCACTGCTCGTGCTTCTTGGTCAGGGAATCCCTCCAACAGCAAACGTGCTTCTCTCTCCAGGCAGTCTCTTCCAACAGGGACGCTTATGCAGAAAAAGTTCTCAGTTTTCCCTCCACACTGTGTAATTGTCAATGTGAGACACCTGAGACCAGGCTTCAGAGAGGACAGGTAAGGAGTAACATCCAAAACTCCTTTTTCTACTGCAACATAATGAAATGAGGGTAAGGCACAGGGTAAGGGCAGGTAAGGGGAAACTGAGCTCTCTAGCCCTGTGATTTACTCAGTCAGTCACTCAAGGAGAAGAATATTCAGAGGTTGCTCACTGTTCAGTGATGCATTTTTGCAACCTACAACAAATTGTTCCCCCTCCTCTGCCAAGTGAACAGCTCTATTCCCATGTGAATGGAGGCAGGTACACTGAGGTGGGTAGCAATTTGGGTGTGCAACCACATTTAGAGCGCAATTCACCCAATCATTTAGGTTGGAAAACACCTTTAAGATCATTGACATTGAGTCCAACCATTAACGCAGCTCTGCCAAGTCCACCCTTAAGCCATGTCTCTAACACTACATCTACACATTTTTGGTATTTTTCCTCCACTGTCTAGGGTAGCCTGTTCTAATGCTGGTCTACCCTATCAGTGTAGAAATTTCTCCTAATAATTTCAATACAGCCATACTGTTGATATAGGTAATTGTCCTAGGAGAGCTCTTGATCAGACAAATGTTGGTGTCTGTTACAGGTGAACCCCCTTGCTGACTCGACTGAGTGGAGTCAAGGTTCAGGTACTTAAGTGCAGCAAACCATTATTATGTGATTCTGGTGGTCTGTCCTGTCTCCCATCAGGAGGCTGAGGTCTTCCTAAGCTCCACATCACCTCAGCCAGCCCTGTCTGGGTGTCTTGGCTGCCCTTGGTGTCTCAAGTGGTGTCGGAACTCAAGACATCCCTCTGTCTGCCCTGGATAGCTTGCGACCCTGCCAGGGGGCTCAGAGACCTTGCCACAGAGCCCAAGACACCTGTGACTTTGATTTTGACCCATGGAGCAAATTACCACCTTTATATGAAGAATTGCAAGTGAAGAGAATTTAAGCAGAATAATAGTTAATTTGTCAGGGGGGAAAAATAGATTTTTGAGATTTTTAGAATGGGGGCTCGGGGTCCCAAGATGGAGGAATTTAGGCATTCCCTGTCCTTCTTCTTTCTTCTTCCTAGCCTCCATGTTCTGGGTGATGGTGGCACTTTTGGATTGGTTTAAGGTAGAAGCTCACTGTCTAACATAGGTGATAGGTATTGGGAGCTTATGGTAAATAATGCACACGTAGTTTTTAGTATAAAAAGACAACACCACCTCTGAGGCAGGCAGTGTGCCTCAACCCGACCTGCCAGTCAGACCTCGGCCAGTTGGAGAAAGAATTTTATAGATAAGAAACAATAAACAACCTTGAGAACAAGAACAGAAGAATCCCGACTCCTTCTTTGATGGCTGGGAAAAGAGACTTTCTAATGCATCTTGGAGTTACTCTGACACCGGCAGAAATCCCGAGAAAGTGGCACCAGGATGTGAGGCTGGGGAGCTGAACTGGAACCTGGCCTCCCATTGCTTACAGTCAGGGTCTGGGTGTGTTTGTCACTGGCAAACCCTTGGTGACTTTCTTCTCAGACTGAAGGACTTTTGCTCCTGGTGTGCAGTCTCATCCCATGGCCACTGGAGCTGATGGGTGCCGGCTAGCCGCTCCCTGAGTGAACGGTGGAGACCACAAATCCCACCACTCCCAGGTTCTCTGCCAGAACCCCAAGTAGTGGCTCTGTCTGTGAGGTGGTGACGCAGGCGAGAACAGGACTGCGAAGCACTGAGGTGAAGGAAGGAAGGAGCAGACACACGTATGGGTGCCAAGGCACTTTATTTACCCAGCTGGGGCCAGTATCAGCATCAGAAATAACCCTTGGGGAGGCACTGATAAAGGGGATGGGTGTGATGGGAGGAGACACGAGGGACCAATGAACGATGCACAAGGGAAGAGCGAGGGACACAACTGAGCCAATAAGAATGGCACAGGGGAGGGAAAAGGCTCAGGGGACAAATCATATCTTAAGTAAGGGATGATTGACATAGAAAATTCTCAAAATAAAGGGGGGGATGTGGTTACAATGATGGACAGGTAACTGGCAGTAGGAACAAACCATTATGAGGGAGAACATGGGGGGAACCGAGGGTCAAACCAAAATCTTAACTTATAAAGAATAACCAACTTTACAATAAAACCCACACAGAACACACAATGCTACACTGGTGTCCCCAGCTGGCAAACATAGCACTCAGACCCTGCAAGTCTCTGGACTCCGGGTTTTACCTTTGGCTTGCAGATTAATGGGGCTACAGCAGCAAGAGGAAAAAGAACAAGCTTCAACTCCTCATGAGAGCAGAGCCTGAGGTGGGGGGAGAACAGGGGTGAATGGGGCAGAGCACAAGGTTTTATTGCTTTTACATACCAGGTCTCTTGGCAGACCTGCTTTTCTTTAATCACTGTTGAGTGTATTCTCAGTGTAATGTCTACAAATGGCCCTTCAAATGTATAAACAATTTTTTTTGTATAATAGACACATAGGTAGTAAAACAGTGATTGCTCATTCCTGCTTAAGTGCTGGAGGGAGCTTGAGTAGTTGGGAATAGCTGCTATAAAGGGTTTGAGGTCAGGATCCTTTGAGATTTTGAAATATTTCACCAGGTTTTTAACTAGCCTTAGTATACTGTCTCTCCCTGTCCCCAATTAGTTGGCTTTGTATTTCAGGATTCTGCTATGCATAAAAGTTCTGCTTTACCTAAAGGAAAATAAAACTGCCCTTTAGCAGATATATTGCTTTTCAAAGCAAATTGGTTTCACTATATTTGGAAGCCCATATGTGCTGAAAAAAGCCCTTTAACTGAGAAGAGTTACTCAAAGCCCATAAAATGAACACAGAGTAAATGTTCATGAGCTCAAACCAGGGAGCTGTTTCATTGAACTGCAGGAGACATAATACAACTGTAGAACATTGTTTTCTCCTTTTCTTCACTTTTTGTACATTGCTATTCAAAGCAGGTGCTATCTAATGGTAGAAATAAGTTTTAGAGCTATATCCCATCTGAGGTGTTTACAGAATTGATACAATGCAAATTAGGCAAATTCCAAGGCTTCCCTCAGCTTTTCAGCTCCCTGGCTTTCAAGTCTCCTGTCATACTGCAGAGCTGGTTTGGAAGCAGCACATCCTTCTGTGGCACTGGGCTTGGGGCACTTCTTGGGTCCATATCTATGCCTCACACTTTGCTTGAAACTTGGGAGACTAGGGAGGGCCCAAGGACATTTCTGGGCTACTGAGCTTCAGAGAATGCCCAAGAGCTGGACCCTGGTACCACTGATGAGCTCTCAGATCCCTCATGGTGAAAGCATTCCCAGAGCTGGGGCTGTGTGGGTGTCTCTTCTTAACAGCTCAGGGATTGGAAGATAGGCAAGAGCTGAGTTGCCCTGGGATGGGAGAGCTCCCAGAGAGCCCTGCCTGGATTGTCCTGCACTGTGCTTCACAGCTGGGCTCCTCCAGACACAGAGGGACATGGAGAGCCTTTTGTTTTGGGGACAGAGAAATGAGTGTGAGAGTTCACAGGGGAGATTCCTTAATGATGAAATCTTTACAAGGCAGATCAGGACTGCTCCTTTGCAGAGACAAGGAACTTGTGAGCCACACAATGTGATGATAAAACAACATTCCACGTTCAGCCCACATTTTCTCCTGCCTCCAGAAGCATTCTAGTTCTTCTGTACACTACTCATTGGCTGAGAAAGTGAGACACAACACTTTCCTCCCTGACTTCTAGGATAATTTATTGCTGATACCAGAGAAAGCTCAGCTTCTCCTGCCCTGCCCTTGCATGTACCTATCCCTCTGAATTATTGCCTGAGGTGCTGAGACAAGCTCTCCTCCCTTTCAGTCCAAAAAAGGACTTTCTTACCAGCAAGCTACAGCTGAAGCTGTGTGGCTTTCCCTTCTCATTTCATCTGGAGCTGGTTAGGGACAAATAAGGGTGAGGTGACAGCTCTGAGTAGCTCCTGGGAGAAGGAAAGCTGGATAAGCTGCAGGGGAGAAGTGATATTTTGTCTTCAGTAGGCAGAGTAAATACGAATACTGCCCTGGATGGGCAAGTTAAACCTGGGATAGCTGCTGAGGTTTAGCTGTCACGACCATCTGCCTCACCTCTCTCCTGGAAGCTGCCTCTCCAGATGAATGATTCATGAAGTGCCTCAATTTACAGCTTGGCATACTCATAGGAATTAAAATTAATGTGCACTGGCTTTGATACATTAAGCTGTAAGTGCAGCATTGCAGAGGCAGAGGCACATCCCAGTCAGGGTGTGCCTGATGTGAGCAGGAATACTTGGCTCTGCAAGGAGTGCAGGATGGCTCCTGAAAAGAATAAACCTGTCAGCCTTCCTAGTGCCATCCATGTCAAATATGTGCCAATAAATTTACCACCCCCAAGCTATTTTTTCTGTGCCCTCAACAAATAAATTTTTTTTTTCAAAAAAACAAATTTTGAAATAATTTTAGATTATTTGGTTGAAAACTTGTTTCCTCAGCAAAATTAGTATCTTTTTTCTGTTTCTTTCTGAAATGTTTTAAGATCCTGAATTGTAATTGTCACTAAATAGAACACCTCTAACAGGCAGTTTTTACTAACACAGTTGGCTTTGGTTTCATGCAAGGAAATGTCATGGATTGTGATCATGCTTATCAAGAAAAATGAACAATTCTATTCATCACTTCCATGTTATCTGAGATGATCTTGGAATAAATTTCAGGCTTTTAGTGGCATCAAAATCTATACATCAGAATCATGGATAGGATGTGTGAGCTGAATTAGATCTCCAAAATCCACACTGGGTTTGCTCTGCCAGGTGTGCCTTGGGAGGTCATGGCTAAAGGATGTGGTTTGTTCCTTTCCAAGGTATTCAGGAGTGAACTCAAAACTTTAAAAGGCTTTGGGAGGGCAGCCACTGGGGTTTCCTGGGACTTGGAGATAAACTAGGCAGTCTCTAACTACACTGAGCTGAAGAGAGAGGACAAAAGAGGACTTAGGAACTCTGAAATAAAACCAAAATAATAAAAACTTCCTTTGACAAGTTATAAAGAGAAAACCAAACAAACATTAAAAAAAACCAAGTCTCTTAAGAGAATTGCATTTATACCCAGCTGGTGTTGTGAGTGATTCAAGTTCCATTGCCTTGTTTTCCTTCCTTCTCCTCCTTCCCTCATTCCCTCCTCTCCCTGCTCCCCAGACACGCATGCTGTGCCCTCTGCAAGCCAAGTGTGAAATAGCTGCCTTCACTCATGTGTGACCTGCATCAGCCCTCGGGGAGCCTGGAGGGGAGGGAGTTTCTCCTCCTGATTGTTCAATGCACAGGGTCATAGGCAGGACCTGCAAAGACAGCTCTATTGTCTCACCTCCTGTGCGTG
Organism: Zonotrichia leucophrys gambelii; assembly: GCF_028769735.1. Taxonomy (NCBI): domain Eukaryota; kingdom Metazoa; phylum Chordata; class Aves; order Passeriformes; family Passerellidae; genus Zonotrichia; species Zonotrichia leucophrys. The sequence continues at coordinate 14,949,972 of NC_088169.1, read as the reverse complement.
AGGCCCACAGGTTCCCTCACACAAATACTGAGAATTACACACCAGGGCCTTGGAGTTGCATCTGTTCTGCTCCAGAGGCAGCTGTGTAATGCTACAGTGATGGTAAATGCCTCAGGGCTGTGGGAGCTGGAGCAGAAAATCCCCTGGGATCACTGATAGGGGATCACCTTGCCCTCTGCAGCTCGTGCTTTCCCATAGCTTGCTTAGGATAAAGTAGAAAATAAGCAATCCACATGTCCCTGGTATAAAATAGGAGTCTCCTTTTGGTTTCATGTGCATGTCTGAGCCACCTAAAACATGCCACCTCTTTATTATTTTGTATGCCTCTGGTGTGCAATTGCTGATGGTGAGGACAGGGTTATTTTTTGCTTAGGAGTGATTTTTCTAAAAGAGAAAGTGGTGGTAGCTCTCCTGTTACCTACTGCTGCTCCCCAGAATGTGAGCTTTTTTAATATAAACCAAATCTTGCAGTGACAGGGAGCTGAAGCAGCCCAACATGGCACATACAAAACTGAAAAGTAAATGGAAATTGCAGCTTTGCTTTTATCAGCTTGCAGACAGCTGATTCTTTTTTGTCTTGGCTAGCAGAAGAACCCCACCTCTCGTCTGCCACAATAGATCTGGAGGCTAAGAATAGACATGGCAAGTTCCTCTGATAGGCTTTAGTGGTGTCTCTTGAGAAAAAACTGGCAACCACCAGTCTGTCAAGTTAAGACTGAGAGAAAGGCAGCCCAGGAAGCACAGGGTGAGCATATTGATGAACTGCCTTGCTCAGCCTTTGTTTAGGTGCCACCTGTTGCTGGAGAGGTTTTGCTTTTTTCTCCTGTGATTGCGTCAGTGTGCGATGCTTTCCTTGCTGCTTCCTTCCTCCTCCTCAATAAACAAACAAACAAACAATTAAGTTTACAGCCATGCTTATCAGGAAGGCAGGGTTGGATTAGCTTACAAAAAATAAAAATTTCATGGTGTGCTGGAGACAGACACGGAAAGCAGAGGAGCACTTTGGTGTCTGTGTTTGTGCAGTGCTGTGAGCAGTCAGAGTGTGTCACCTTGACCTCAGCAATCAGCAGGAGCCTCCTGCAGCAGAGCTCAGAAACCATCATCCCCCTCTGGGGCTGCTGACCAGGGCTTACAGCTGGTTTAAATAAGAGGACTAGCTATGGTTCACCCAGCTCTGGAGCACCTAGCTGATAGGTGTTCCCCAAGTGACTGAAAAATGTGCAAAAATTATTGTTGTTCAAAAAAACAGCCAATGTTAATTTCCCTAGAAATTACTATGAGCCCAAAGAGCACTTTCACACCTGTGCTGTTGAAAGCAGTGTGTAAAGACCAGCTTGTGGCTCTTGGGAAATAGCAGTGGCTACTTTCTTTTCCTTTTCACCTACAGAGTGGCAACCCCCTTTTTAAAGGCTAATAAATGAAATTATAGCTTGACTTCAAAAGAGCAATGTGAGAATGGTCAGTACTTTGCTTTTCCATAGGAATGTTGCCTAGGAAACATCAGCCTCTGGCAGCTGTATGTTGGTAAAGACAGATTCACTTTGTGTGTGAGGAGGCATGTCAAGAAAATGTTCCTAAAAGGAAAGGAGTGCAGGCAGACAAAGCCCCCCCTGCAGCCTGTCCTTGCTCTCCTGCAGCTGAGGCATGTCACTAACAGCTAGAGCTGCCAAAGGACCTTGGGATGCTCCTGGCACTCCCTGCTACTCTAATTGCTAAATTAAGGTGTTCCAAGCCTCTCTTTGTCTTGGGAGCAGCCCTAGAGGCACATGAGACACATGGAGTACCACTGATATGGATCTGCCTGTGCCATGGTGGGGGCACAGTGGGGGGATCCGAGGCTGACTGCCCAAAACACCTGGACAGACACAGAGGTAATCCTTGGAACACTGCTCTGAGGCAGAGGGATGGCATCATTAAAGAATGAGAAGTGACAGAATCAGATAGTAATGAAGATCCTGTCAATACCAAGATAGCAAAGGCACAAGAAAATAAAAGCTGTAAGGGGAACAGGGCAGCTCTCAGGAGGGAGGGAAGAAAAACCTCACTCTTCCAAAGGTACAAGAGCTGTAATTAAAAGCATACTGAAAACAAAGCACAGCAGTTTGGAAACATGTTGAAGTTGAGGTGATACTGTCAATAGAGGAGGAAATAAGCCACCTTTTGTTCTTTCACAAAAGCTGTCAGAAACCTACCAGATGAATCAGGAAATAATTTTCTATATGACAAAACTTGAAAAAAAGAAGATTTTGTACAAAAACCTAGGGAAAACTGGAACTAGTGAATGAAGGACTTCAATACAAGCTGAAAAATAACTAGATGTCAAAGCTAGCTGAAATCTAGTGGCATGCACAATGCCAGGTACAGTACTGATTTCCTTGGAAGACAGGGTCAAGGACAGGTGACTTCTATAATTTCAGAATAAATACTCTTTTCAACCCAGCACTGCAATTGCTGTAGTGTCTCTGCATTTTCCATAAGTACAAATGCAATAATTCTACAAAGCCCATTTTTCTTCACTGCTCAGAAGCACCTCACTTGTTCATTTTTTGGTGTATGTACTAGTTGTACATACATGTAGTAGAGAATGAAAGATTGAGGTGCTCTTTAGAAAAACAGAGGTTGAGATGTGAAGTTTTTAAATCCTAGGACCTGTTTTTTTGTTCAATTCTTTGCTTTAAATCCCAAAGACCTGGGCATCTTCTACCACTTCTAGAACTATGTCTGTATTCTGCAGCCATATCTAATAGTCCCTGCAGCTAAAGCCAGGGACTTGGACCAACAGAAAGATTCCCAAAACCTCATAGAAATTTAAAAATAGAGACTACCCTCTGTCGTTTCTTCTGGCAGGATCTCATGATCAATTTGTCTAATTTAGGCTTTGCAGTCCTCCAGTGGTGACAGGGTTGGCTGTCCTTTTCATCAGGAAACATTACTCTATGTTTATCCTAAACTTCCCTTGCTGCTGTTTAAGCTCACTGCTGTTTTTCCCAGCACTGTTAGGGAGGGGGAAAAATTACTCTGTATTTTGATTCTATATCTTGAACACATAGCCAAAAATAATTATCAACTCATTTTTCAGCCTTCTTTTTAGTGAAACAAAATAAACATCTCTTACACAGCATCATCATCCATTCCTCAGTATATTCCCCCAAGTGATCCCACAGGTTTATTGACGTATGCTGGATATCAGCAACAAATAAAATAGGGGAATTATTCACCTAGCTACATGGGTTTGTTTATCTATTTCCTCCTGAGTCTGATCCTGTTCTTTCCCTGCAGGAGGGCAAAGATCTTCGATTGCAGCTGGCAATCAATGGAAGTGTTCTGGCCCAAGGCTGCAGTGTTGGGGTTATGCTCCCTGGGAGCTGTGCACTGGTATCAGAGACAAAACCCAGCCAGAGCTTTCTCTGCACTAAACAAGGTGCTCTCCCAAGGTCACTGATTGCATCTGTCAATCCATATCATTCACCTTGAATATTAATGCAAGTGACAGTACAATGTGATGAACTTGTCCTATAATTGCTCCTGTTAGCCCAGGATTCTTGACCTCCTGGACTTCAGGGGATGCTTGGATTGTTTTAAGAAAGCATTTTTGCCATCATTATAATTTCACATTGTGGTTCTGGTTGTGTTAGGCAGTCAGAGATGATCTTCAGGCCATGGATTGATTTAGCAATGAGTGCAGCAGATGCTCTGAGAAGGTGAAATCTCTAGAGGGGATTTTTGAAAGTGATTCTATCTTCCTCCTGGCATAACTTGCACCTGAGCTCACTGTGGGAAGAAGGAATTCATCAGCACCTGTTAAGGCTCAAATAGAATGGAATCTGCAATATGAATAGTTCATGTTATCCATATTGGCAGATATGGCCCCTTGGGGGAAACTCCTTTTCACTCAAGACTGAATCTTTGCAATAAAAGCCTGGTGGAATATGCATATTTCTGGATTATAAGGAAAGTCCTGAAAACATCCCTGGAACAAATGGACTCTATTTATGTGGGCAATGAGTTTAGCTGTGTCATGGGCATCAGTGGAGAGTCCTTTGTGCTTGCAAAGGTCATTAAGCTTTCAGCAGTTCCTATCCAAATGTAGCAACAATGGGAATCCCCTTCCTAGGGAAGGGTTTAAAAAAACATCCCTCAAAGAGTTCCATGCAGGTGTCTAGTAACACCTCTGGAACAGGGAATGAGGAGCTCTTCCCTTGTTACAGACCAAAAAGACCTCATGTGGGCTTCAGACTAACACCCACTTCAGTGAAGTGAGAATGGACATGCTGGGAAAGAACAAAAGGCCATTCAGCTCTTTTTGAACTTGTAAAAAAAAAAGATTATATGACATGAGAAATAAACTGTGAGGATTTTACATGATGTATTTTCTCAGCTCTCAGCAACCAACCCTTGGTTTAGGGAAAATAGTAAGAAATTGCAAACATTCAGAAGACAGTAATAAGGAGGGGTGGACTGGAGGAAGGCACACAAACCAAAAGGAACGTGGTTCAGGACATTTGTAGTGAAGACACAGGTGACATCCAGCCTTTGGGCAGTGGGTGTTCACACTTGTGATAGACATAAAATCATAAATTGGAATAAAATGTGGGACATGTTAGCAACTGAAGGGCAAACCTGTCTGCTAGAAACCAGACAAGGGACAGGAACTGTGGATTACAGGTAGAAAAAGTTTCTTGAAGAGGGGCTGAGCTTTGTTGGATTTAGTGCATAAGAACAGATGCAATGAGAAGAGTGTCTGTCTGTGAAGGACAGGGAGGAAAGAGGAAAGAGAAAAGTGGGGTTAGGAATTGGCATGAACCAGCATGGCTCTGCTGGCTCTGACAGTGCTCTGATGGAGCTCTCCTGAGTCAGTCATGTATGTAGGAAGCAGTGTTAGTGACTGAGGTTGTATAAAGAAATAAATTAACTTCATGCTGACAATTATAGAGACTGACAAGGAAGGAGATCCATGCATCTGTCAGTTTGGTCAGAGGGTTTACCAACAACTAAATATGGGCTCTGAATTTAGGATGTGGAGAATATTGGCTTCAGTGGAGCCCTGCAAAGAATATTAAATGGTAAAGGAACAGAAGCAGCTTTAAATTGAGGCTGGAGATTTTGTTCAGAATAGACTCAATGATCCAAGTTGCTCTTCTGCAGTAAAAATCCTGACTGGCTTGCTTCTGAAATTCCCAGCACTTTGTGACCTAAGGATGTTGAGACATATGAAAACTGAAAGTGATGGGCAGTTGATCATCTGAATGTACCTGAATGTCAGGGAAAGTCTCAAACCAGAGTGAAAATCATTTGTTCACAGGAATGTGTGCTGAAGTCACTTTTTAAAATTCTGTTTTTAATAGACAAACCTGCCATTTATTGATTAGAAGAAGTCACCCTGTTACTCCTTGACATCCCATAACACCAGGACACTCAACTGTTTCTGCATTAACAAAATTATTGAAGAAATATTCTAAATCAAGACTTTTTGGACAATTTTCCGAAAGCTCCACGTAAAATCATAATGCTCTTCAAGCTATCATAAGCATTGATTTCCCCTTAATTTTAAACAGACTATGATGACAATAAAACATTTTAACTTTACATATTCAATAGCAATATTTTTATAGAGAACTCTCCAATTAGCTTGTGTGTTTTCTATTTTCTGCTTAATGGTGACAAATGGCATTTAATTCAGGCCAAAATTAACATCATCACAGAATTATGCTGAAGAAACCACTGGTTTACATTTGAACTTCACTATTTTCTTCTCAAAGAGAGGAAATATATTTCTGCCTGACACACTGGGTCCTCTCTCAAGTCAAGTCACATTCATTGAGTTTTAGGGAAGAAAATACTAACAATTTTAATGTTCCCATTCTCAATTTGGCAGTGGAAAATAACTGAATTTTTATGGGAAAAGGTTGGATTTATAGTAAATCTTTGTTTCTGACTGATGATAAAGGAAAGAATGATGTGATTATCCTACTTGATAGTGTTTAGGGAAAATAATGATGCATCTGTCTCTTTGATGGATTCCTGTTTTAGGCAAAGCTGGCAATACAGAATCCTGGGGATATTATTGCAATTTTTATTTTCCAAAATGTCTTTCCCAGTAAACAATTCTTCATTGTGAGAATGATATATCAAAATCCATCAGGCATGCATGGGAGAACATGTGTGTTTATATGTGTGTATGAAAGAGCAATTTTGGATTAAAAAAAAGGCAAACTTCTGACAGACTATAAGTCCATTAAAATGAAAATTTAGGCCCTTTGCCTGCAAAATGGTTAAAAACAACTCAACGGAAAGCCTTGAGAAGCACCTTGAAGCCAAATTTTTCTGTGTCCCATGAAGGGGACCATGTCCTGCTGTGCTCTGGTGTAGCAAACCAAAAAGCAGTTGAATTCAGCAACCACCACAGTCGCTCTAGGATCTTCCTACTGATTTGAAATTTGATATATTTTATTCTTTCCCTTCTGATTCAAGTAGGATGTGGGTTATGGAAGTTGAAGGTACTAGAATTTTTGAGAAGTTAAAGGGGTTTTGGTGAAAAGAAGATTTGCAGAAGGATAAAGCAGCTGAAGATTTTCAGACAAGCAAAGCACTGTATGTTTTGATTAAAACTGTTCTCAGTGAAATCATTAACATTGCTAATTAAATTGTCACTTTTAGATTTCATGATTAATAGGAGATGAATGGGAAAAGTCACACCTCTCCAGTCTTTTGCTCCAGGCATTTCAAGATTTCCTTCACAACCACAGAAGTTAGTAGCTACTGCCACAAGCAGCAACAGCAATGGCATCTGGGTTCCTTAGCTTTGCATTTGAAGTCAAATATTCCAACATTGAATAGAGTTTGAGAGTCTTTGAATGTTTGGGGGCACTGGAGCCCTCCGAGCACACCTGTCTAGCTTGGCCCCTCTGCTACCTGGGCAATGCATACTGAAGGCTTTTTATCCACAGGGCCATTTTGGGCTTCTCTCTCTCTCTCTAAGCCAGCCACTGATTTTCAGGAAATTGGTAAAAACGTATATTTTTTTATATGGTTGTCTTTGTGTTAAATTTTGATACTGTCTCAATTCTAAAATGTATTAGAATCAAGTAAACAGGTATTTAATATACTTAGATGCACACAAGAAGCTTTTCTCGGCAGGCAGGGTAGACAACAGACCATCTCCCCAGGTAGGAGCAATACCTGCACACACCATTTTCTTCCCACTGAGATTTAGGGCTTTCTCTGTTTCCTGCCAAAACTTTTGACACTGGATGATAAACTCACCACTGGCAGAGAGGCAGCCCTGCCTTGGGGACAGTGGATTGCATGCCAGCCTCGTAACCTTCTATGTCACCTTTGTTGGTGTTTTTTTGAGTTTTGTTTGGTATTCAGGGTTGTAAAACTCCTCCCTCGGTGCACTTGCTGCTTAGTGCCTGTGTCCTATTATTTCAGTTTGCCACTAACCTTTTGCTTCCTCTCCTCCCCTTTTTGTATAAAACCCTTGGAACAAATCAGATAATTGGGAAAGAACTGACTACTCTGCTGACTCATACCCATCAATAGTTCTCTTAACAAACTTGTAAATGGAGGATGAGTATTACTGCTGATGGTCCACAAGGAACAAAATAACTGCTCAATATTCAGATCAACAGCTAAAGAGAAGTGGCAATGGGGAAAAACCAAATACTTCCATTTGCAAATTGACTCAGCTAATGTAGAGCACTTCTAAAGAAAGAAAGCAATTTTAAAGCTTAGTCTTAGGCACTATCTGAATTTAAGCAAAAAATCTGCACACACCTCACTGCAAAATGCTCCCATGAGATAAAAGGGTCACTGTAAAGATCCATTATTGCACTTTCTCCACCTATTCACTCACTGTGAAGAGGAGGTGAAAATGACCTCTTGCTTTCTACATGGGAAGTGAAATTTCCTCTCTTTTAGCTATGCATTCCCAAAGGAGAAATGAAGTAATGTGATATTCAGAGCAGCAACATTTAACATTTCAGCCTGGTTGAATTCACAGCTGCTGCCCTCGGTGCCTGCTCTCACACACACCAGGCAGGAGGGCTGGCTGGCACTGCAGGCTCACAGCAGCTGCCAGGCTGGGGGAAATCTGCCTTTCCTGCTTACACAAAGGACTGAAGAACAGAGTTTCCTATGTTCAATCCCTCAGGCCTAGGTTTAGGCTCACCTCAGGTCAAGCAGAAAGTTCCTGTTACCCTCTGGGAGGATGAATGTCTTCTTTATTGGAGTTTTCCTGTGTAAAGGCTGTGGTGGTGGAAGTCCTTTCTAGCACAGACTGGAGGCCACCCTGAGCATGCACAGCTTGCTCACTGCTCAGTTTCACTGCTGGATGAACAACCCTCCTGGGTGGGGGCAGTGGAGGAAGCAAAGAGAGAGAAAATAACTCTGCTGCCAGTAATTTAATGCCTGCCTGCCATTAGTGCCTTCTCAGAGCAGGGAGGGTTTTTCCTCTCACAGGGAGGTTCCCCAGGCATGCCAGCTTTGTGTGTGTGGATACAATGCCAGGCTACCTCAGGGACCAGCCCAGGGTCTGGGATTTAACTAGCTGTGTACTTGCTATGTAATTTAGGGTTAGGGGGGAATTACTTGAGTGGCAAAATGTCAAATATAGAGACTTAAAATTATAGTTCCTGAAAAGGCTGTTGTTTATTTATTAACTCTGTTGTTGTTAAATGTATTGACTCTGCCTTTTACTCTTTGCTAACTATTTCACAAGATGAATTAAAATCACAGAAGAATCGCATATTCATGTTTTCAAATAGGTTTAGATATCACATGGATAATTACATTATTTCTACTAACTTGAAGGAAATGTTAAAATGAGAAGCTCATCATCGCACATGAGATGCTATTAATTATTTCAGATATAACCCATTGCTTAATGAGATCCTTTAGACTCTGAACATAGCTTCTGTTTGATTCAGAGATTTAGTCCCCCACTGCAGTGTAGTGAACACAGGTGATTTCTGGGGCCACACAGGACTAGGAGTGGCCCCATAACACAATAAATTCCAGCAGACAGTCTGGATTGCACCACATCATTATCACTGCCCCACAAAAAATGGAACCCAAGTTTTGAAGAGTGTCATGAGAAGACCTTGGCTTGTGAATACCAGGTTTGATCACACTGTGATTGGTTGCAATCTGAATCAATGATATTTGTTAAATAGAGAGTTTTGTACAGGGAAACAAGGGACAGGAGTTTGCAACTTCTTTTCTTCCTGGGGATTTTCATTGAACATTTTTTATTGTGATTGTGGGCTATATCGAGCAATAATTCATTATGGACCTGATCCAAAGACCATTTAAGTCAGTGAAGGAGATCCCATGTAATTCAGAAGCCACCATTCACTGCAGAGGGTTCTGGATCAACTCCAGCAGATATAAAGTCTGTTCTGGAATAACTCATTACCAGACTGTAGAGTAGCTCTACAGTATCAGTGTATCAGTGTGATCAGCACATTAATTCTGGAAATTTAATGGTTTTTTCTCTGTTTTGATTAAGACTTCCATGTAAATTTTTCCATCTGCCTTCATTAGATATGTTAAGACAAGCAGCTGTGATCCCCAGGGTTGACTTGGGTTTCACAATAACCACAACCAATGATCTGCTAAGAGCCAGAAGGACTCCATCCTTTACCCCTTTCAGACTGCACCTGGAGAGCTTGCATGGCAATATATTTTTTCTCCCATTAAATAAGCCCCATAGATTCATAGATACCATTAAAATAGTGCTGCTCTGGATGTTTCCAAGATCCATGATAATGCAGAGATCCTTAAGGTCCTTCACAGGAATTCAAGGCAAACAGCCAGAAAAAGAAAAAGAAAAGGAAAAAAAAAAAAAAAAAAAAAAAAAAAAAAAGAAGGACAGTTAAAAGTTGTTAAAAGTCGGTTCTTCTTTGTGCCACTAGGAAGAAAAAGAAAATCAAACGCTATGACCAGAAATGTCCCACAAGTGAAAACAAAAAAGCTAGTCTAGGCTGAAATTAAGCCCTCAGCTTCCTTCCCCACCATATTGCACACTAGCCCTTGTTGAACTGCCTTTTTGAAATTTCCACATCTTTTATTCTTCACCACCTCCTCTGCTGTGTTTCCCTTCATCTGCACATCATGCCTAATTCATCACTGGCTGCATATGCATTCATCCAGCAAGAGGTCAAGTCCTCAGTCTGCTCCTTGGGACAGAAAGGTTTATCTTTCTTTGGATACGAGGAACATGCACACATTTTTTTCCTCCAACAAAAGAATAAATATACAAGTCAACCTTTAAAAGAGTGGTGCATTTTAGAGGAAAATACTGGCTAGTTTGGACTTTAAATTAAAAAAAAATGTGTGATAAACCTGAAATTTACTTTAAAAAATCTTAATACAATTTTGAAGGGCTTCCCCTTTTAGTGTATCTAAACAGAATTCACAATGATCCTTGATAGACGAGATTGTCACTCCCTGTGTGGTTGGTTATTCACCAGCCTGCCCAGTAAAGACAGAAAAAAAGCATTTAAATATCATTCTAAGAGACCAAGTGGTTTCAGAGGAGAAGGGAACTGAGTTGAAAATTAAACTGCAAGAACCAAATTATGTCAAGCAGTGGAAGAGAGCTGTGTGAGGAAAATGTTGTTCCTTATGCATCTGTGCATGTTGACTGATGTGAGGTAGAAAAGATGTGTATTCCCCTTTCTAGTTTGTTTTTTGTAAGATAGTCTATAGTTTTGCTGTTTTTCATGTGGTTTTGCAACATGAAGTTTGAAAAAAAAAAAGTGTTTTATAGAACTGCAGGGGTAGTTTTATACAACATTGCTCAGTACTGTAAATTTGACTGCAGACCTAACATTTTGGACCTGTTCCTACTTTAGTGCTAAAGGAGATTGAAGTACTTAAGAACCTTATATATATAAATATTAGGCTTAGAAATCTCTGCCCTTAGAGGGATTTCTTCAGTGCTGGGGAGGCTGTTTATTTCCTTCTTTGCATAAAGAGCCATGGATTCCCCCCAGAGACCTGGTGCCAGCTCTCCCAGCAGCAAAGAGAATACTACTTGTTGGAGATCTCACCCAAGAAAATCGACTTTTTGTCTCCTCTGTGTAATTTACAGAATTCAGTCTTAACTCCAGTCAAGCTGGTGGAATATGGGCCTGGGTGTGGCACATCTCAGGTAATGCTGGAAACCAAAACACACAGCAGGTAAACAGAAATTTGGGAGAACCACACTGGAGGGACAGTTCAGGTTCTGAGATGTTTTAGCTGGTATCTAGGGACCAGATCTGCAAATATCCATTTTTACAGGCCTGTAATATTTCCAGTGAATCCTATTCTCTCTGCTTGCATGACTGGACAGTGTAGCTCAGACACAGAAGGGGACGGACAGCTTCTTGAATTGCTGGAACCCCTGTAAATGATATATGTCAGTGAAATGGGGAGACACAGAAAGATTGTGGGATCCCCAACCCTGGGAGTGTTCAATACTAGACTGGATGGGGCTCTGAGCAACCTGCTCAAGGGAAAGGTTCCCTGCCCATGGATGGGGATTTGGGAGAAAATGTTCTGAAAATCTCTTCCAACCCAAACTGTTTTATGATTCTACGAATTGTCTGTGCTGACCAGATCTGCTACAGGGCAATAGGGAGTCACCTCTGGATCCAGCCCAAGCAGAAAATCCAATGTTCTGAAACTGTCAGACTGAGCTGCAGCTGTGCACAAAGGAATCCATGATGTCCAGTCAGAGTTATTAGAGGGTAACTCTGCTTGGGCTGCTATGTGTCCACAAACTTCAGAAAAAAGTATAAAAAGTTATGCATGTTGACAAAATCTGTGTTAGGGCCTGGATACATCCCACATAATGCTGAGTTACTGTGCAGGAACTCAGGAGTTCTGAATGTACTTGTGCAGCAGCAGAAGTCTTACAAAGTGCTCCTATTAACTAAAATTACATTTTCTGCTATCTGACATGAAAGGGGAGACTTCCTCCAAATTATCTTCTGATAAAACACCTTGCAGCTTTCAGAAAGGTGCAAAATAATATAAAATTCACATCCTGTTCAAAATCTGAGACCATTAACTGAGACTGATTTCCCAGAATAGCTGAGAGAGCGATCACTCCTCCCGGACATTCACGCACAAGAAAACTCTTGTGGAGAAATAGATTGTCAAATCACTGAAGAAGGACCGGATATGGGCAGGTTAAATTTGAACTGTGCACCTACAATTTGAAACAATACCCATATGGGTCCTGAATATGGCTCATCCCACTGTGGGGATCCAGGAGGCAAGCTGACTTATTTCTCACAGATGCAGTTTAATTTTTCTTTTTTGCAGCTAAGTGTCACTGACTAATGAAAACGTATCAGCACAATCCTTGCAGGTTATTGTTCCATGTGGCTGTACTTCTTAGCTGGGAATTTGCAAGCAGGTCATGGCTGAAAGCAATATGAATGCACTTGGCTATTCAAATATTCAAAATATATCATGCTATATTTATTGGAAGCAAAGTCTGACAAGATTATATGTATACTAGGAACTGATAATGAAACATGGCATTGCATTGGCACTGGCTTTGTCAGCAGCAGAGAAATTACAAACTTTAAATATTTATATAGTAAAATTAAATGCAGCTATTAGTGTTTCCAAAAAGCATGCACTGCAGTGCTATAGATAGAAATGAAGAATAGAGTTTTGGAATATCTCTAACAGGACAATTTATCATTTGTGCAGAATACTTCCATGTCTGTGGAAACAGGGTCTTAAAGAAATTAGAAAAAGACTTGCAAAGAACCAACAAGGTCTGAACACAAAAAATGGATGTTCCTAAGGGCTTAAATACACAATGGAAAATGAATGTCATAAGTAATCCATTTTTCTGCATTGCTGATTTATTTATGTTGATTTAAAAACAGTAAGTACACATATTTCTTTAAAATGCTTTGGAAACCAATGATATTTATGGTCCTTCAAGAGATCATCTACTTATTTTCTTTTCATTAATTCAATTCTTTGAAAAACTATCACTTTGATGTTTATTATTTTTGGTGTGAGAAGATGAGGAATAAACAGAGCAACCCTTAAACACAGTTAATGGTGTTTCATCTCAGTTGCTTTTCTATGCTGGGAGAAATCCTGAAGTCCTGCCCAGAGCATGGAAAAGGAATCCTGGGAGCATTTAGGATGTGGGCCCATTACACCATTTCCTTCAGCAGCCTGATGGAGCAAAGTCTCCTGTTACAGTCCCAACTTCATCAGCCAAAAACCCAAAGACTCCTGTAGGGCTGGGATTTCTCTTCCCTTGTTCCCCAAGTGGGATGAAGACGTGGTCATTTCTGCCCAGAAATAAGAAAAGCCTGCTTTATTGCAACACTAAAATTAGCAATTTAAAGTCCTGGGAAGCTATGCATATTGATTTGGATTGTCTTCAGTTGTCTTGTCCAAGTTGTTGGTGTAAAATTTTAGTAACTTTTTGTGACAAGAGCTAAGGATAGGGTGTGGAGCACTGTGCCTCAGTTTATCTTCTGCATCTCTCTTTTGGCTGCTGGTTAATGTGAGCTCACTTGAACCAGCTGAAGAGGTGAACTGGGAAAAGGCCTCCTTCCTTCTAGGAGTGATGGCCACAGCAGTGTAAATCAGAATATTGCCACTGAGAGGTGCCTTCCTTTTCTCTTGCCCTGCACAGGCTGGGACCAGAACATCCAGCTGAGACCTAACCCAGCAAAATGAAGCAGTGCTGAGTCTGAAGCCAAAAGAAATCCCTGAACATCTCAGCACTCCACCAGGTGAACTTTAGCATCAGTTCAGAGAAGGATAGAACTGGCTAGTGGGATACTCTCAGGTTATATCATCTTAAATTGCTGGGGGAGCCCAAACTTGGTGTTCATGCAGCTATGACAGTCTTTAGAGATTGTTGCCTCCTTACCAGGATGGATTTCAGAATCTAAGCATTTGGTATGAATGATGTATGCAAAATGCTATTTTTTCCCCATCACTGTATATCTTGACTCTGAAAAACCATTGACAAAAGAAGAGGATGCATTTTACAAGGGTTTCTTATCACTTGTCATGAATTTGACAAAACATGTCTTGTGTATTGCATTTCATCACCTCAGAGATCAGACCCTTCCTGAAGGCTGTGGAAGAGCAAATCCTGCAAGCTGCAAAAAGGCAATGCACCCACACTTCTGCTGCATGGTCCTGAGGCTGTCCAGGCACTGGGCTCTGTGCTGGCAGGAGGGATGGACATGGTTGATCTGCTGGTTTTAAGAAAAGCAAGTTCTATGCTTAAAATCACAGTCATGATTTCTGAGCTCCCACCTACTGGTAAATGTACTGATATCATGCTGTATGTCTCACACACCACCAAAAGCTGCTGCTGGGACCTGTGCATATCAGTGATCCTCAGGTCTTCAAAGTTTTAGGCAGGCCAAGAAGCTTATTTAAAAGTAAAGGGACTTGTACTGAGCTTCATAACCTCTGAGCAGAATTTAGTCTGTCGTTCAATCTCTGTCTTTTTTTCCAACTATAAGCTTCAAGGCTTGAAAAAAACCCATTTTTTTTCCTTACACAGGCATGGAAATGCTATTGCTAAACTTAGTGCCTGTGGCATGACATACACACCACAAAGGAACAGGAGCTCAGGTTAATAGAACTCTATGGTGCCTAAGTTGCATATTTTGCTTCTTATCTTGCAAATAATTTGACAGCTTGCTTTGGTTTATCTTGGTAGATGATGATCATTTACAATTCTGAGGGTGGATGCCCCTTAGAAGATGAAATATTCATTCTACATTTTCTCCTCAAAATTGCTGTTCAGTAAGGGAAATACCATCGTACTAAAAAAACCCTGAAATGGTATTAGAAACATACTTCTGAAAAATTTGGCTGATTTCAATTTTTAGGCTTAATCATCCCTTTGCATTCCCATTTGAACCCAGCTGATGGATATTTTTCAGCCAAGACCTGTCTCTACTGTTTGCTCTTCCACAATCTAAGCTATCAACTTGATTATACTGAGCATCAAGCAGAGAAATCCAAGGAATTCAGAAGAGTTTATGGTCAGAAAATAACACAGCACTCACACCAGCAGCTGCAGTAATTATTTCTGTTGCACTAAAGAGCTTAAGTCTTGTCTTCTAAATTTAGTAAATGGGAAAGCCCAGGCAATAAGGAAAAATATATTTGCATTATGCATATTTTTCATGTGTAAAAGATTCTCTGTGGGAAATGCTGTGGTAGAACCGGTCATGAATACTTTAATGTCTTTTGGGAATTTGCAGTCAAATGTCTTTTCCATTTTAAGAAAAATCCTTCTTGGTTGAAAATGCCCCAGGATGTTTGCCTGATCCTGGACTGGGGTTTCCTTTTTGCCATTAAAGTGAAATATCAAATTACAATTTACAAGTAAATTAGCAGTCTGTAGTGATAGCAATATATCATCTGATACAAAGAAGCATTTCCAGAGCTCAGGGAAATAGCTCTGCATTCTTAAATGTCTGAATATTTCAAACACAAGAGTGTCAGCAACAGCATTTTAACCATACTTCCTAATGGGCAGTGGCAGGGGGAAGTGGAAGGATATTTCACATCCCATATTTCACATCACAGCAAAATTGAATACAAGCAGTGGAGCATTCATGCATTTTTTAGTACTTGCCATTACTCTGCAGAGAATTTAGTTTATTAAGTAATGGTTCATTTCAAGAAAAGTTACAATATTTCATATCAGATGTTGTTTTCCTGCAGAATTTTTCTGTTTTGTGGAGTTTTTTGGTGTTTTTTATTGTTGATTTTTTGGTTTTGGTGTTTTTTTGTGAGGAAGGAATGGAATATTTATAATTTTTGTTTGGGATTTCTGGTTCGTTGGGTTTTTGGGGGTTTTTGTTTGGTTTTTTTTTTTTTTTTTAGTTCTGTTAGGTTTATTTTTGTTGTTTTTCCTTTGTTTTTTTGCATTGTTTTCAGTTTTTTGGAGGGGTGGTGGTGAGGACACGCATACGAGCAAACCCTTGTCCAAACTGGATCAGGGCATTTTCAAAGGAAAAAAAAATAGGATAAATACAATCTTAAACTCTTGGTAATATTTAATTAGAGACCACATTTCAAAATAGCCCTTCAGAAATATATATATATATGTATAAGCAAATTATAAATGCTTATACTTTGATAATGAAAATTAATAGATTATTAACATGTTGCTCATCTATGAGAGAAAAAAATACAGTGATCAATATAAAGGGATAAGGTGAGTTTTATAGGTAATTTTATTGTAGAGTGTTTTTACTTTGACAGGCATAATGAATTCATTTCTTTTACTGCCCAGTGCCATAGATAAATGTGCTGAAAAAAAGGGCAAAGAGGACAAAGAATAGAAAATCTAAATTTCCTATTCCTTGCCTCCTGAATTTTTTTAAATAAACGTAACTTATGATGCACCTGTCACATTTTCTGTTAAAGAGTTGAGCTTTTTCTCTCTAGTTTTGTAAGGATTAAGAGCATCCCCACCACCTGGTGCTGGTACCTTTACTGTGGTACTACAGCACTCACAGCCTCTGATGTCAGTAATTTAATGTTGTACATAGGGCAGTAATTTCCAGTTCTGCTGAGCTTCTTTGCCTATACATGATGCTTTAACCCAATTTGGATGCATTCAGTGGAGAGGAAGAAAACATGCACAAGCCATGCATGTCTAAGGGGCTGAGCAGACCTGCATGGCAATGACACTGAAGCACTTCCCTGCCTTCATGTGAACTTGTGTTTTCCTCTGTGAGTGATTCCATTCCATACAGATTTTCTAAGCCCTTGCTTACTAGGATGGTTGGCTTTAGCTTGCTTCCAGGATATGATTGTAACCACACCCCAAAATACAGGAGTCTCTCAATCTAGCTCTTGAGTGGCTATGGACCATTTTAAAGTGGTTTAGACACTTTGAGCTAAATTTTTAATGGCATTTATGGAGCTCTGTGATGTCTCTTAGTCAAACCCTTTGATGATGATCTGCTTGTATTTCCCTTTCAATTCTGAGTGCTTCTGTTTCCAGCACACACCTTGGCTTTCCCCAAGCAGCCCCTGCCAGGGGCAATTTTCTCAGCCCTCCCTCATCAACAGCACCCATCAAAGCTGGCAGTGAGCAGTAAATATTTATGTGACATCAGATTTCAAACCCAATATGAGCACAAGCTTTCTCACTGAGCTTTTACAATAGCCTGAGAACTTTTCAGGAATGCTGCCTGCACATCTCTTGGAGATTTCCCATTCTTCCCCCTTGGGCAGAGGCAGAGACGTTTGTGTCACAGTGCCACAAACCACACTCATGCATGTAAGTTTGCTGTGGGTTTGGGTTTGGTTGGTTGGTTGGTTTATTTTTTTGGTTTTCAGCCAGGTTGCTTTGGGGTTTGTTTTGCACTTAACAGCCATAAGGAAAATGTTGTCCTTATCCCCTTCCTTTTGGGAGCTGGAGGAAGTAAAGCACTTTTTTTTTTTTTTTTTTTTTTTTGTATGACACCCATCAGCAGTGTCAAGCCATTATCACAAGGAACTATTTTGGAATAGCATGGTACTTTTTAAGTGTGAATTGGTAATACATGTGCATGTTGCCTATTTTTTTTTTTACAATGTGAGGTTTCAAAGCAAACTGATGAATTCTATGTGGCTTTCTATAAATCCATGCCTCATCCTCTCTAGAGTTTCGTCTATTTACTTTCTTCTGTGCTGCCTAACATAAAAGCATCTTTGGTGTTGAACAAATGCAAACAAATTTTACTCTTAGATGTTTCTCTAGGAGTGTGACAGAGAAAGATGCAAAATTAGCAGCCCAGATCATGCTATGAATGATACATTTCAAATATTGTTCCAGATCAATCATGTCTCTTGTATAATTGGGACACACAAAACAACACAATGAGATAACCTAAGTCTATCAACTTAAGATCTTGGCATATTTCTATTTGTTTCTTTATAACCTGCTCCTGAAACTCATTCAAATTCAATTAGGGTCACTTCTGTTTGATCAACTTATGCCTCTTTTTTTCTGATAATAGTAGTCTGTGAAGAAAGCTTTAAATGCAATAAGTATCTAAAAAATAAAGGTGAATCAAATCTTCCAACATTAGTACCTTTATTTTCCTCCTAAAGCAGGGAAAAGGGGCTTAGGAAATTTTTTTTCCCATCTCTCTTCTTGAAACCTCAGCATAGTTTTCACTTCCTTATAATTCAGAAATTGGTTATGATACATTTTATTACTTCTCCCTACTGAGGAAGCAGGAGTCTGGGTGCAGAAAGAAGTCTGCAAATATGCATGCATGCTATTCTATTAGATATTATTTTACTTTATAGAGTTTATGTTTTCATCACAGCTGTTGGCTAATGAATCAGTTGGAAACAAGGCATACTTTGGTTGAATCAATACCATTGTTGCAAATATCCACCTACTAATTCAGCCAGTAATTTTCAGTGGATATAATGTTCATGACTGATTTGCTTAGCATGCCAAGGCCACTTATCTATGTTAAATGCAGTGATTTCCTTCTGGTGAGTAAATGATCAAAATGTTTTATGCACAACAGTAAAGCATAATGAATTTCAGGTATCAGATTTGGATCTATACCTGCTGTTTAGTAAAATAGACTACTGAGATATACTTACTAGCCCATGAGAATGGTACATATATTTGTGATTAATCAACATTTAAAGCTTTGTTAGTCAGAGAGATCTGAGGTCTTATTCATGCAGATGCATGCACATTAATTCTTCCATAATTTAACATATGTTGTAGGTTGAAACCACAAAATCATGGTAAAAGAGCAAACTAGTTCTTCACAGGATGTCTGTGTCATTCAGTGCATTAAAACAGGCTTTGTTTGCTTATGGGCAATTATTCAGCATTGTGTTTTCCCTTTCTCGCTCAGTGTATATTCCAGCCATATTTATTGCACACAACACAGTCTTGCTTTTCAGACAGATTTGTTCAAGTTCTCAAAGCTTTCCTAAAGCTTTGATGCCAAGTTTTGAAGCCCAGTAGATGTTTCCATAGGCCTTCATTTTTATGGAAGATTTCATGCTATGTGGGCCCAAAATAATAAGAGATACAAATCATCCTGTAGAATTGACTTCTGCTTGTAATTATTTCCCAATCTGTTAATGTTTGTGCCATCTGAAAGCAGTACCAGCAATGATTCATACTTTCTTCCCTGTGATAAGTGAGAATATTTAAAAGCACCAAGCTAAAAGCAAATCTTGGGCTGATTTGACTATTGACAATCCCTTTGGGAGGTGATTTTTTTTCTATTAATCCTGTAATTTGATAAGTATCATTCAATCAGTTTAACTATCCATTTATAAAAGGCTACATTTTATTTCATGTAAGGCTATTATTTTAAGCAAATAGTATTAGATAAAATACTTTTAGAAATCTGTTGCTATCTATCCTTTCTGCCAGTTTAGAACTTCATCTGACTGAGAATTTTTTTAATATTGCCTTCGAAAATCAAATAATAAGCTACAATTTTTATTGAGATTCTTGTCAAAGTGATGACATAAGCGTGATTGAAAAAAAAAATCTCAAAAGAAAACTTATAGTGTAAATGGTGTGGAAATGAGGTTCAAAAGCTATTGAATTTTTTTTTTTTCCATAACCCCTAAAAGTAATTTTCTTTGCTGTTTTCCCAGAAAAATGGATATTTTGTTCTTTCTGCAACCAGCTAAAACAGGATTTATGATCAGCTTTAAGCAATTTTATGAAAAAAACCCCAAAGTATCCATGAAAAAATCAGCAATTTTTTCCACGAAAGGTCAAATAAGAAAAGATAATTGATCTACTCAATTATGCATTAACAGACCTGTTCAACAAAGTAATTTGCAAGTGCCCTCTGACTATTATTGGTTGCTAGGGCTCACCCAGTTTATCAAGAACTGACTCAGATAAAGGAAAACAGCAATTTTCAGTCTCCTAAGCTACTCTGACATGCCATTTGTTTACTTTTTTCTGACATGAATATATGCAGTGGGCCTTGAGCAATTCCCATCTGGAACCCTTGGACTCAAGGTCAGCATGGATTGCACCTCATCTTTGGGTGTCTTAGGATCCCCAAGAATGCAGTGCCTGACCGTGGGGCTGAGAAGGAGGGGAGACTTTACCCTATAGCAGAAATGGTGTCTGTCTGTCTGCTCCTGAGAGCTCAGTCCTTCTCTGCCTCTTTCCCAAGCCAAAGGAAGCCCTACCACTGCTACACTTCAGAGTGGTCCCACAGCCTCCTTGGACGGGCACCTGGGAAAAGGGGACCATTTCACCCTGCTGGTTTATGGGACATGATTGTTTTCTTACATTGGTTTCTGTGCCTGCTATATCCTGCTGGAACTTTGGCTGCTCCAGTTGCATCACCAACAGTAACAGGAACACAGCAATGATGATTATATCCTCTCAAATCTGATTTGTAGCAGCTAAATCCAATTCTATTTAATTTGAAGATTTTATCTGAGCTTTTACTTGCAATCCAGAGACTCAAGAAGCAGAAAATGGCTTACCATTAATTATGAATATCTGTGAGAAACAGAAATCCAATGACAAATTGTGCTGCCAACCCCCCTTTATGCCTAGTACACATTGGTCATGCTTATTTTGTTCCCACAGAGTGGTTTGTCTGTCATATTCCTATCAGTTTCTTTTATGATCGCTTTTGGATTTATATTATTTTTGATTAGCTCATGTTTTAGATCATTAGTTCAACAAATAACCTGTAGCCCAGTGACAGATAATCTGTGTTGAGTGAGCATCATTCAACCAAGTCCTGACAATTCCCCCTGATTTAGTTTTTAATAGTCATTTTAAACACTTTAAGAAAGAGTTAAATGAACATGAAAATTGTTCTCAGTTTCAAATTTTGTAAATCCATCATCTATTAGACACCCACTCTGGGCTCCATCATGCTAATCAATCATTTTGGGTAAGTTATTACATTTGCATTACGTAAAGAGATAAACACTTTCATTTTTCAAGTGCTGTTGTACCTGTTATTCTTTCTTGCTTGCACAGACAATGATCATAGGAATAGGTTAATACCAATTTCTATTTAAAAATTGACCTTTGAATGCCGTTAATTTATTGATTTTTAAGTTTCCATACAGTTTAAGTTGCACAAATGGATTTTAAATCACCTACTGACCTGTGTTTCTCCTCTAAAGTCCTCTAATTTTCTGGGAAAAAATTGGATTTGGGGCAGTAGAGTCTTAATGGCAAGACATTCTTTGGGTATTGCTCAAAAGTGCTAACCCAAAGAACAATGTCCTCCATCAGCACAGATGTCCTGTGGAGGAAAATCACCTAATTAGAATGCTGGGGAAATGGTTATCTTATTATCTGAGTACGTATTTGCAGATTTGTAATGTTATATTCTCTAGTTTCTTATCAAAACTGAGATGAAAGGATAGGAAGAATATTGAGGTGGGGGCAAGTACTCAAAAGCTGGCAGCCGCTAAGGTCTGTATCCTGATAATAGAATCACAGAACAATTTAGGATGGAAAATATCTCTAAAATCATTGAGTACAACAATTAACAATTCCAAGTCCACCATGAAATCATGTCTTTAAGTGCCACATATCTTTTAAATACCTCCAGGGATGGTGACTCAACCATTCCCCTGTGCAGCCTGTTTTGATTGTTGGCAACCCTTTGCATGAAGATATTTTATCCTAATATCCAACCTACACCACTCCTGGCACAAAGTGAGGCTGTTTCCTCTTGTCCTATTGCTTGTGCTTTGGGAGAAGAGACCAACCCCCATCTCACCACAACCTCCCTTCAGGTAGTTGTAAAAATGGAGAATATTGCCCTCAGTCTCCTTTTCTCCAGGGCTGAACACCCCCAGCTCCCTCAGCTGCTTCTCATAAGACTTGTGCTCCAGACCCTTCCCCAGCCCCACTGTCCTTCTCTGGACACACTCCAGGTTCTCAAGGCCCTTCTTGTCATGAATGGCCTGGAACTGGACATGGGATTTGAGGAGCAGCATCACCAGTGCTGAATATTGGGGGACAATCCCTGCCCTGATCCTGCTGGCCACACTCTTGCTGACACAGGCCAGGATGTCCTTGGCCCTCTTGGCCACCTGGGCACAGCTGGCTCATGCTCAGCTGGCAGCACCCCCAGGTCCTTCTCCATTGGACACCTTTCCATCCACTCCTCCCCAAGCCTGCAGCATTGCCTGGGGTTGTCAAAACTCAAGTGCAAGACTTGGCACTTGGCCTTGCTGAATCTTACACAATTGGTCTTAGCCCATCGATACAGTCTGTACAGACCCCCGTCTGCTCTAGACATACAAGTACTATTTTCCTTGAATACTGTTGTTCTTCCCATTTGAATGGCTCTATGAAGATGGACAGAGAGGGCAGGGTTCAAGACAGAGCACCTTCTTCAAGTTGCACAGGGGGCATCTGTATCCATGCATTATATATATATGTATATATATATATATATCCAAGTAAAACCATACAATAGATACAGCATGCATACAAATTTCACAGGTACAAATGTGTACATTTAGCACATGGTATGGGAACATCCATGTATTGCACAAATGTATGTTCCCACACCCTGTGTTAGATGCTGGCCAGGTCTGTGAGCATCTCTAAAGGCAATCAAAAATCAAGGGCAAGGATAGGCCAATAACTTCAGGTTACTAGGCAGGCTCATGCTGCAAGCTAAAAGAGAGAAGTCATGAAAATCTCTAGTTTTCTGCTCTTGGCTTTCTGTCTTTCATCTGAGATATGCTTATCTCTTTTGACCATGTAGACTGGCTTAGTGTGTGCTTGCACATCTGCTGGGGGCACAACTCAGCCTGTGTTTGTGGGACTGCCATGAATGGGTGCAGTATTGAAAGGTCAGTCCCTCAAGGATTTAATGAGCCCACAGCTCACGCCAAGAGCCTGATGGCAAAGATGACATTCTTCCTGAGAGTAAGAGATGACTACTTTGTAATGCTTGTGACCATGCTGTGCCATTCCCAGAGCTGTGACACAGGCCAGAAAATAAGATAATGGTTTTCAGATCCAAGGCTGACGTAGTCCAGTGTACAAATGCCCTGCAGATCCCAGACCAAACTTGGGGCCGCCAAGCCCAATGGAATGCTCTACAGCAGAGGGTCTCAATGACCTCAGAGGTCTTTTCCAACTTAAGTGATTCTGTCACCACTGCTCCACAGTTTCAGCACCATGATGAATAGTTTCCTGATGTAAGTCTTGTTGTAAACACGAAAGAGAAGTTTCTGTTCACCAAACTGTAGGCTCCCATCCACTGACCATAAACAATCCAAATGGATGTGTGCATGGCTGGATGAAGAGCAGGTGATTCAGTTCAAAGTGTGGCAGGAGACATATGTATAATTAAGTGGGATGAATCAGGACGATAGAATATTCTGATGTTATTACTAGTCAGCTTCTACTTTTGTGAAAAGAAGAAAATTTCTCAGACACAAAAAACCCAAAATTGAAAAAATATATTTTATTGTAATTGCAGTTATTGTCTCTAGACAATTATATTTTGTTTTCTTGCATGTTTTCCTGATGTTGCTTGTTCACAGATGTTAACATAGTAATTTCAGGAAAGTGGCATAATATTAAGCTGAAGATTTTGAAAGCATTAAAAGGTTGCATCTTAGGAACAGTATACTCACTGGAGTTTGTTTTATTTGAAAGCTTGACTCCTTAACAGCAGTTATTTCTCCATCTTGCCTTAAAATGTGCGAGTTGTGCATGATTAGTAGATTCACAGACATTTTCCTTGAATAATCTTTTTTCTTCTAAACCTGTAGAGCAAATTTAGTGGCTTTTCAGTGCTTTCTTCCCAATTTCCTTTCACTGGTTTTCACTCTCACTAAAAGTGGAAGACAAACCATTACAGATGCAAATCTCCCTGTAAGGCGTATTTCATTTAAGACGTATTTCTCTGGCAGGGAGGACATAGAAAAACATCTTCTGAGAGACATTTGAAAAAGAAATCAAACAATCCTGTTGTGAATCACCAGAAGCAAGTGCAATCTTTTCAAAATTCAATAGAAGTGATGTGCACATGCAAAAATTTCTTTTTGAACTTCAAGCTAAACAGCATTCTCTGCTCCTGCTCAAAAAATGACAAGGGCACACCCCAAATTGACACAGTTACAAAGTGAATGTGCTTAGGCAAAACACTTTCTTTTTCTGAGTGGAGGAAATTTGTTGTGTATGTCAGATTTTAAATGCCCAAGGGATACCAGTCATGATATCCATTATTATCAGCCAATAAATCCTTTTCTTACTCCTCAGGGGATTTCAGCAAAAGGCTGCAGAACTCTTCTGACAGAGAATGCCTCAATGTAATGAAAAAATGTTTGAATTATCAACCTCCTGGCCATTGCACCATATGGGAAGCATTGCTTCGGAAATAGTTGTCTAATTTAGCCGTATGTTACATAAATGAAGTCAATGATCACAGGTTAAATATCAAATTACCCATGATGTAATATTTAGCAACACATAGACAAAAAAAGACTGGTTAAAAAGTAAATAGTCATAATATCTACATATGTGAAACAAAACAACTACATTTACATTTAGATATCTATTGATAGAAATTTTGCAAAAATGGCATAATGTATTCTGCTCCCACTAGCAAAATCTGACTGGAGAGCAGAGAGCAGAGTGAGTTCAACATATGATATCAACTGGACATGTATTAGGTAATGCCTCAGACTATATTCTGATTTATGCCTCAATTAGGTACCTAAACATCAATGTCCACATTAAATAGTTTCAAAGTTTCTGCTGCATGTCAAGAAATCCAGCTTTACCTTGGGAAATCTAGTGCAGGCAGTTTCCTCGCAAAAAAACCCCAAACCAACCACAAGTGATTCTTAGTGAATGCTAAGTACAAGATTTTGGAAAGAAAAACAAACCTAGGAAGCATGACTCAGTCTTACAGAAAACACCATAGCAACTTTTCTGGTTTATAAGGTCCTGATACAAGAAGTGCAAAATGCTGCACATATGTCCTTGCTTTAAGCCATGTGCAGATTTAAAAATTCCTTAGTAGTATTTTATATGTTACCAAGAATCACGAGGCAAGGTAACTCAAATCCGTATCTTCAGACTGATTGTGATCTCACACTGACTTAGTATCAGTAGAACACTGTTGGTATCAATTATATTACTTAGCTGATTTGTACTGATACCAATTCAATCAGGAAGACTCACGATAAGTAGATTGTGAATGACTGGATATCATGTGCTCTCCCTTTTGCTTTCCACTAGAGGTACTAAATCAATTTTCTAAAGTGCCATATATCTTTATAACTGTGGATTTTTATCTCCATTAGCTCCAATTATTCTTGTTTCCCTGCCTGTCATTTTTCATGAATGCTTCACAAACATTATTGCAGTGGCAAATTACCATTGCCCTTTCTTGACTTCAAAATTAGCGTAAATGTTTATGGCATTGTTATATGGTGGTACTGTGATAAAATCTGAATGTTAACATAGGCAGGGAGACTGCACCAGGCAGGTAATGGCAAACTGAAGCCAGAGTTCAGGGCAAGTCTGAACAGAGCATGTTCAGAGCACCTTGGAAGTGCTTCCTCATCTCTGTGCCCATCAAAACTGACAGCTGTTAGGAGGTTTACTGGAATCATGGACAAGAGATAATAAAGAAAAATACATCTTGTCTTCTTCATCTTTGACTGCAAAGAAAGTGACAGAAAGTAGACCAAGAGTAAAGAATAAGAGTCTTTGGATAAAACCATTGAAGAGATACTCACTGGCCATCACTCTCTCAGTCCTACATGGTCTTTACAGGTATCAGCTGATTGACTCCTTCCTCCCTGTTGATTTTGAATTTTCAGATTTTTTCTGCTACAGTATTCCAGGTGACTGTTGTTCCTGATTTACTGCTAACTTCTGTCCTGCCCAGTATGTCTTCTCCTGCCAAATACTTCTGTTTCACTGCTACTTGTGCTTACACCTTCCTTTGATGTCAGTTGAATTTGTGAGGTCTTTGTCATGAGGGAGGCTCCCAAGGTGGATCTCTTTTGCCATGCAAGTCCCTTTGTGATGGGAACTTCTGATGAGAACTTTCTGATGGCACTTAATTAACAGCCTTAGAGCGGTGCTGGGTTTATAGCAACTGAAGAAATATCACTGTGGTCATCAGGCCACCTGACCAGGAGAGGCTGCAAAGCACTCACGGCCAGCCTGACGCGATTTTAAGTTTGCAGTAATAGTATCTGGTATTCTGCTAGAGACCTGCTACAGTCCAGGGTTTTTTTTCTAGATTTTCCTCTGCTAGACTAAAGATTAAATCTCCAGTTTCCATCTCTTCACATAAAAATGTGAGGCATCAAGAGATCAGTCCTTTTACCAAGCAAAGAGGTTTTCACTACACTTAGTGCTCCAGAAGGTGATTTGGAAAGCACAAAAGAAAATCTATAGACTCAGACCCTTTTCCAGTTTGGTACTCCAAGACAGATAACTGCAGGCAAGCCACAGCGAGGGCTGTGCTAGAGCTCATGTGGGCTTATCCTCAATTTCAAACAAAAATAGCCTGGCCAGGCACACAGCATTGATACAAAACTGGCAGAAGAGCCAATTTTCTTCTGTTCAAAGACTTCAAAATTCATAAGCTGCATGCCAGAAGTAAAACCAAATGGTACATAGCAGTGCTCAAAAAATAGGGATGAAAACATTTTAGACTTATGGCATTGAAGCAGACAGGGGTCCCATTCTCTGATAAGGGATTCACATTTATGAGCTTGAACTCAGTGCACCTTCTCACAAAAACACCTATTCAGTGATTTCAGTTCCCCTTCTGGGCTGTAGGAATGAATAATTCCCCCTCTTTTCCTTGGTGCCATGTGCCAGCCAAAGGAGCTTATGAAAGAAAATAAATACATGAACATTCAAGCCTTCATGAGAGAATAGAAGTTTTTGTATCACAGAGCCAAATGTAGTTGCACATGGCTAAAGCAGCAAAAGTCCTCTGGTGAAACCCTGAGAATCTGCTGCCAAATTCTTGTGTATGTTCAATAGCTGAATAGTTGTGGTGGGATTTCCAGGCTCAGCCTGGGTGTGATTACCTGGCACAGGTGCCACTTCTTCCTATGCCTGTTCAATGATGATAGCCAGGCTCACATATTTGTGTCTCATCACTACAATGAGGAACAAGAACAAACAAGGAAAAGATTCACACAGGAACCCTGAACAGCTGCAGGCTATCCTCCCTGGTATAAATTACATTTCTGGTGATTCAATTTGTGGCAGTTTTTATTTTTGGTGTAAAGGATATACCTTATGCCCAGAATCTCTTTGACAGAGGGAGGAGCAATATCCCCATGTTTCCCTCAGGGGCATCACTTCATCATCATGCAGAAAACAATTTTCCTTGTGTCAGGTCTGAAGACATTGGAAGAAATGCTTGGAGCAACAGAATTTGAGATAGGAAAAATGTAAAACAGGCCAACCCCTTGCACGAAGAGCCTGTGTGAATTGAAGAGCTGGGGATATTGGTTTAATCTGTGATGTGTGGCAGGCCTGTGTACACCTGGCCAGCCCTTCAGACCTGCTGCTCAGGGGGCCCAGCACTGCTCATTACCTCCACATATGGGGTGAGGAGATCTCAGCTGTGGGGCAGGTATGCACCTGTCTCATAGAGACCCTAAAGACCCTGGCCAAGACCTTTGTGAGTATAAAAAATTATAAGCCTCTTTTTTTTTTTTTTTTTAATTGCGGTTGTGTGATTTTAATGGAGATGGTGAGACTTGTTGCAGTTGGATAAACAGTCCTCAGAGCTGCAGTTCCCTCAAGATGGATGCCAAAGGGCACAGTCTTTAAGCACCCTGTAAAAGCAGAAAAAGAACTACTACCTAATTTCTATATTATTTGTTTTAATGCAAACAATAAATAAACCCCACTTATTTATTGTTAATGTAGTCCACTTGTTCGTCCTTTAAGCAGCCACTTCAGTGAACAGATTTATAGAAATGTCAAATCATTACAACTTTCTGAGCCTTGCAATTTCTGATCTATTAGTAGTCTTGGCTGTGCAATAGGAAGTATATTCTATCTGTAGTTAATGACCTTTGGTTCCTGCTGTGAACAAAAACGACAGAAAAAAAACAGTGTTTCCCATTCACCCTTAATATTTGCACAAATCACCTTTGCCTAGAAAGGAAATGATCTTTTGTTTTTGTTTTGTGATTCCCTAACTTCTTCAGGAAATGAGGAGTACTGCCTTTTCTGGCAGCACCAATTAAATAAGCAGGTTTGTGGAAAATTACACAGCATCCTACATTTTTAATCCAGTTGCACGAAGCCACAGTCCCGTGGTGATCCCCAGCATGGGTCTGCTGTTTTGTAAGAGCAAAGAATGGCAGAGCTGATCTGCTGGAGGCACTATATATGATAATTGCATACAGGTTAAGTGTTTTGCAAATTAGCAGTGCTTCATCATCCACTTTGCTTTTGCTGCCCGTTCAGGTTGGCATACCAAGTGTGCTGAAGGTGACTTGTCTAATCCCCAGCAGCTGGAACTCCCTGCCATCCCCACAAAATGATTCCTGCCATTTTCAAATGAAGCTCATGGAGATGGCTGTTCTGTCAGAAGTGACACATGGCACCATGGATTTTGTCCAGCAGCAACCTCCTCTGGGGCTCTGTGTGAGCCACTTGCTGGCAGAGCATCAGGGCTCAGGAGGCCCATTTTGATTCAGAACCTTGAGGTGTTTCCCTCTGGACTTGTGAAATCCACCTCCATCCTTCCCCAGGTCTCCCCAGAACAGCTGTGCTGAGATTTACCTCTGTGCACTGGTAGGAAAACCCACACAGGGTTTTCCACAAAACCCACACATGGCTCTTGTGGCTGACATTTCCTGGACCTTCAGCATGTATTTCAGTGAGATAATGCAAGATGCGTGCTTTCTCTGGGTGTCTGAGGTAACAGAAGGAGATTATGTTAAGTGCTTGGTAAGAGGCATTTTCCATTTGCAACATTCAACTTCATTTAGCTGTAATGCATGAAAAAATTGACCCACGTGGGTCTTTATCGAGCCATTTAATTGTAGCCCTGAAGTGCGAATGCGATGAGCATCATGGATTTTGGCGCTGTTGACATTTCTTTTAAGCAGATGACAGTTTGAAAGGATGGGAGCATATCCTTTTATCACTGCAACAGATAAATACACTACAGAGTGATTGAAACAGCTTTACACACTGGAAAGTGACAGAAGAGAAAGTGATGGTGGAAAAGGCACAAAAGGCAAGACAAATTTGAATTTAAAAAATTAAGCATAAAATATACAAGTGTTCTTAAAGCCTTTCTGATGAATTCACATTGTGAATAACTGGTGCACTTGACCAACAATTGTCAGTGAGAAAATTAGAAGACTCTTAAAAATTCTTCAGAAGTTTCTTTAAAACAGTGGATCTTGCATATGCACAGTGGGAAAGCTGAAGGGAGCCAAGGACCTCTGGTAAAGAACAAGAAGGGTGCCTCTGACAAGGCAGACTCTGATATTCCAAATTATCCCCTTTCTCACATCAATGTTTTAAAAAAAGCATTTTGTTTGTTGGTCTGGGAGTCTCAGTACTTTTAGCAAGTACTTTTAGTGCCTTCTGGGATAGCAATACCTAAGAATGTTCTAGAAACAGACTTTTTTTCATGGTAAGAAGCAATGTTTTCCAGAAGTGGGCTGGACTAGAAGCAGACAGGAATCGGTAAGGAAAAGCTCTGGGTGAGGATCACCAGGACTGTAGAAAACATGAAACCTGTGACTTTAAGGGTCTTGAGTTGCTGAAGGAAATTGCCAAAGGAATATTTTTCTGAGAATCTTTAAGATTTTTCAGCAACAGATTTTTGTTGTTGACAATGTTTTCTCATGACTTCAAATCATCTGAGCAGCGTCTCAGCCCCTGGTGAGAAACTCTGCTGAGACTGTAAAGTGTGGAAGGCACAGGCACCTTTTGAGTCACCTGAAACCACGCAGATGAATTTCCATATTTATCAACCTAGACAAGCAAAATTAGCTGCCAGCTCAGGAAGATGCTTGGACTGAGAATCCACTGTAACCTTTTGTATCTCAGGTTCTGTAACTGTTGATTGTTTTCTCCTTGTGTACTTTTATGGTGTTAAAACAGAGTTTAAATGCAGATAATGGTAATTCAGTCACATGCAAGCACCTGTCTAGCATATATGTATGTTAGCTTATCACTGGCTACCTACTGTCTGTCAGATAACTTGGCAGAGTGAGAAAATCTATTAATAATGAAGCAATAGGCTTCCAAAAAGCATTAACATAGGACCCTAGAAACAGTAAATGTGAAAAATGCCATCTGCACCTAAGAAAGCTTTTGGTTTTTTTGTAAGAAATTTATTTGAAGAAATTATAAATATAAGGACACAATTATTGCAAATGTAAAATAATTTCCTCACCCATTTTATGAATATTTTATTCTTCCCTATCCCCTACATAAAAAGACCCTAAGCCTCTGGAGAGAGAAACAGAAATGCTAACAACATTACTCTATCAGGCATGTAATAGGAGGGGATCTTTCTTCTCTTTTGCCACAGATAATAAATTATAGAAGTTTTTGGGAACCTAATTATGTCACAGAGCAAACACTAACATGACAATATGAATGTTTTCTTCAAGCTAACATGATTTTGTGAAACCATTATTTTATTTTAAAAGTACTGCAGAACTCACCTCTGGTCTATTTTTAAATTATAGATTAAACAGAAAATTTGTAATTAAATACTATCCTGGTTGCTTTGCCACAAAAAGACAGAAGACCAAATGTCAATTTGAAATTAAACTCATATAGAAGCTGAACAAACAACAAGGGGATGTATCACTAAGCAAATTATGGTAGTGCAGATATGTAACAGATATCCTATCTTTTTTTATTGTTGTTAAACCACTAGGCAAATGCAACTCCATCGTACTGTGTTTCATGACAATACTTTTGAAGAACTTGAGGCAATAAAAGCATGTAAGTTTATGCTCACTATGTATTCATGAAGATTTAATGGCTGCTGAATACAGATTGAAGCAGTTGCAGGAAAGGCCTCAGGGCTGTGATACTCAGTGCTGCCAACCCTCAGCTTCAGCACCCCAGAGCAGAGTCAGTGATGCTCTGCCAGCCCAGCTGAGGATGGGTTTCCTTCCTGCTTGGCGCACCCATGGCATCCACAACACCCATCTTACCAAGCAAGGAGATATTTAAACCAGGCCAAAGGGAAAACCAGGAGGAGGTTGCTGCTGGAAATTGTGAGACTGACTTTCAAATGTGGGTGTTGTCCTGAGAACTGTCCCCAACCAGCATGTGCGGATAGGCTCAGGACCACCACCCCAAGAGATGGACACACTCCTGTCTCCAGGCCCAGGTGCCTCTGACAGGTGGACTGAAGGCTGGGAATTGCCTCCTTCATGCTTTCATGGTTCTAAGCATATAAGAGAAGACCCATCTGTTTTCTTGGTCCTCTGCAGCACAGCTTCCATCCTGAACATTCTTTGCTGGAGGAGAAAGGAGTGGGATTCTTTTTCACCACAGAAGTGTATCTATACCAGTAGCAAGTTAGATACTCCAAATATAGATCTCAGTTCTTTCCAGGGCCAGGATAAATAAGAATTTGTATCACCTGGTTTCTTAGAAGGTGCATTTGTAGCAAACCTAACACAAAATAAAAGCATCTATTGCCTCTGAGTCCCACTCTTCCCCTGAGTGAATGGAAGGCTGCTGAGGTATTTTTGGGGTCCCCTGTCGTTGGGAGGAAGTGATGAATTTGACTCCATGTTCTTAGAAGGCTAATTTATTATTTTATGTTACTATATTATATTAAAGAATGTTATACTAAAACTATAATAAACAATAGAGAAAGGATACTTACAGAAGGCTTAACAAGTTACTATTAAAAACTCATGACCCTCTCCAGAGTCCCAACACAGCTGGAATGTGATTGGTCATTAGGTTAAAACAATTCACTTGAAACCAATCAAACAATGACCAGTTGGTAAACAATGTCCAAACCACATTCCAAAGCAGCAAAACACAGGAGAAGCAAATGAGATAATATTGTTTTAATTTTCCTCTGAGGCTTCCCAGCTTCCCAGGAGAAAAAATGCTGACGAAGGGATTTTTGAGAAAATATGACAGTGACAGGCTGCCAGTGCTGCTGAGATGTCATGTGAGTATGCCCAATGAGCCAGGCTCTTCAGGAGCCTGTGGTGGGGCACCTGTCAAATATTTAGGTGGGCTTTTAGCTAAATGCACCCAAGAGGGTGACATTTGTCAGTGCTAAAGCTCCAGGTAAGTGAGCTTGCTATGGAAAACCAGGAGACTCCCATTAGGTGCCTCAAGAAGGGTGATTTGGGCTTCCTTGGATCATGCTGCTGGAGCAAGGTGTGCTATCTCTGTTACGCTTGGTGTGACAGCAGTGATTTCAGATCTTACCCTAAAACTTTTTCTGTAGCAAGGAAAAGATGTGTATTGGAGAGAACCTGAAGATGCTGAGTCCTGAATTATATTCTAAACTGGAACAAGAACCCTTTGCAACTTGCTATACCTTCTTTTTTTCTTTATGTTAGGAGATAAAACATAGGCAAAATATGTAGGGACATACATCTCTGTGTGGAGATGACGAGAAATAACGAAAAAGACTTAAAGTTCATGTTGAAACTAATTCTTGTGCAGTTAAGGATTTTGTTTTTCTTTGTCTCACTCTCTTTTTTAAATTATATTTTGTGGACAGTTAAAAACCTTAAAATGGAGGTACAAGTCTCTGGACAGTATAATTAAGTCTTTTCATGATATTTGCAATTCTCTTTGTTTCATTCCAGAGAAATATAGTGCTCCCTCTCCCAGGGCTCCAGAGAACACCAGTACCAATTCTATCAAAGAGCTCCCTGTAGCACTCCTCCTAATTTTTTCCACATTCTCTTAGCCAGAGGTACCTTTTTTCCCTGCATTCCTGTTGTTTTTATAACAGATATATTCAGATACATTTTTCATTTTCTCTTGCAGCTTCTGTTTGAGACCCTAAGGGCTTCCAAGTAAAATGCAAAAATAGCATGAGAACAAAGCTCTCAGAGAGACTTTCTTCAATCTGAGTATAAACAGCAAGATTTTTAGCTCTTCAGACTACTTTTTCAAAGTTTTCTCTTTTTTTGGAAGTGTTTGTGAGACAGAATTTGGATTTTTAAAACAGTTTTTCATTCCTGTCTTTGAAAAAATCCTGCCCATCAGTGAATTCAAATGTACAAAGTTGACCCTATTTGAAGGGGTAGAAAACAACAAGATTTTTCAAGTTTTGATGTAATTAATCCTTGTTCCTCTGCTCACTGGTAGATCAGGGACCTGGATCACAGCCCAGCTTTTCCCATGGTCTCAGCACCTCCCACTCTTTGCAGGCTCTGCTGTGGCTGCCTCCATTCCTCCTCAGCTCCTCTGCAGCTTCCCTGACCTCAGCACCAGGGCTCCCCTACAACTCCTCCCTAACAGATTCTGCATTGTTCACGTGAATCCCTATTTACTGTTTTGTCTGGCATCTTTTTTGTAAATCCTCCAAAAGCCCCCAACTTCTGGCTTTGTCTCCCTGGGTCCCCTGTCCTTATCTGTGCTGAACACCTTCCCAGCACACCTTCCCAGCTTACAGAGACCTTTCAGGCTTGAATTAATCCTTTCCTCTGTCTGGGTTTGCACTTGCACACTTTCCTCACGCTGTGCCTTGGGAAGCTTTTCTTTTCTGCCTTCATTTAGTGCAGAGAGATGCAATGTTTAGAGAGGAAGGAGGCCTGTATGGAAGTGTTTTAAACATGGATCAGAGCATTTAATGAAGGTAAATCATGAGAGACAGAAAGAGAGCAGGAATCACCAGTCAAACAAACTGAAAAAGCTAAAGAAAGTATTTTATAAAGTCATACATTGCTGTCTTTCTCCTTAAGCCCTTCCTTCTACGCAGAACAGATAACCCAATCTCAAAAATAAACCTCAAAAATAAACCTCAAAAATAAAGAGAATTGCAGGATCTGTGAGGAAAAAAATCCCCTTTTTTATGAATTTATACAAGGGTCAGAGAAAGTGAGACAGAAGGAGCTGTGGGGGCAGCACAGGCACCACGGTGACAAATGAGGTGGCACTTGCTGGATGCCAAGATGATTCCCCTTGTCACAGTGCTTGCCAGAGATCAGGAGGGAGATGTGCCTCACACAGATGTTTGCCAGGGACAGTGAAGGAGGCATTTATAAAACATTGGAAGTACCAGAACAAAGCTGTCTGGGGGGAATACAGTCAAAGAGAATGTGAGAATAGCTACTCACTTTTCAAAATTTAGGAAGGTTTATTAAACCTTATCAAAAATATAACCAGAAGACTGAATAAAGAAAAAAGGTTATGGTGCCAGGAGCAAAAGATTTTCCCTACCACGTGCTCAATTCCCTCACAATGCAGGTTCTTCCCCTTTTTAAGCCTTTAACCCCTCCCAAAGTTCTGTCCATTGACCCCTTCTTCACTGTCCAGTGGTGGAGATCTCTTCCTCAGATGCTGGCTGGAGGTCAGATGTCACCACAGTGACAAGCCAACCCTCCCAAGTGTTCCAACCCCGCTATCCCTTGATAACAGTGCAAGGGAGTAAAACATAAATATAAATCTATAAAACTTTTCTTAACCTATATACATGATATTTGTCTGTAAATTGTGAGAGTCAATCATGGCATTACTCATCTCTCACAAGAATGTGCTGAATTTCTCTGTCCTCTCACCCTGATGGATGCTGTGGTACCAGCATTCCCTGTTTGTACCTCACCAGCACAGAGACAGAGTGCAAAGGGTTTGTGCCCTAAATTAAACATGGGGAAACCAGGTCACTTTTCATTCTTACAGTACTACACTTATTACTATCACTAAAATAATAATCAAACAGGTCCATCCCAGTCTGAGCACCATCAGATGATTTTTAAACCATGGAAGTCTCCTGCACTTGAAAGGTAATAAAAACACTCAATAATGATATGGGATAACTTCCCTGACTATCTGCTGCCAACAAAAATGCAAATGTGATCACTGCCTTGAATTCAAACCCAGAAAACTGCTAAAATGCCAGAAAGAAGTGGACTTTTGCCTAATGACTAAAAGTTTTAGTCCTTCCTCCAAGTAATGAGTTTGGCAGTGTTAGTGTAATGTGCTTCATACCCTTTGAAAAATAAACATTTCTGTTTAGATAAAATCTAAATGAGCTTGGAATTAAAATAATTCTTCATTGGCTTCAAATTAGATGGATTGGCCATGTCTGAGCATTACTGCTGCTAAATTTAATATGACATATTGGCCTGGCATTTCCATTTTTAATGTGGGAAGCTGTGTTTATAAATAAGACCTTTCATCTCAGGAACAGCAGTTTACATTTTTTGAAAACTAGCAGAGATCTATTTAAATGATGTCTTGCACACTGCTCAGGCTGGGTACCCTGAGAACATGTAAATTTGTCTTACTTATGATAAATGGACCCATGAATAACTTTAAAAATCTTCAATTTTTTGCCTCCTGCAGCTCTTCCTGCCATGAAGCATTCAAGATAAAGTATTTCTTGGATGCTTTGATAGCACTGAGGAAGGTGTGCATTTTTGACATCTTTCAAAATATTTCTGGCCTGACATTTTCATGTTGTGTCCTGTAAAGGAGGTAATGCATCATACTGACAACATGCAGGAATTCTTTCCTCCCCAGCTACAAACCCAAAAGTGATCCTGAACAGTGCAGGAAATGTAGCCTGGAGATATTTCTGGCCCCATCTCTTCCAATTTTCTGATCCTATCTATAAAATTGCTGCAACTGGCCACTGTGAGCTGAAGCAGAGCAGTGGGTGGGTTCTATCTACATTGCTTGAGGGGTAGCTTTGAAGCATGTGATAGCATTGAGCCCAGCACAAATGTGGCAAACTGGGCCATATTCATTCCAAAATCACCCTACACTTTACACACTAGTGTGGAAGTTAGAGCACTAACTGAGAAAACAAAAACCTTGATCTCCAGCAGTTGGGAAGGATGAAAGTTTGAAAGAAAGTCCCACAGATATGTATGCTTAGCAGAAAGATTTTTGAATGTAGAATCTGAAGAAGGAATAGAAATGAAAGCAAGTTTTTATATAGAAGAAGAGAATTGCTGAGCCAGTCTTACTGGATAACTAAAGAGGCAAAGGGTATGTTTGTTAGAAGGGGTTTTTATGACTTAGAGCAAAGGATAAACCCACCCCAAACAAGGAGATGTTTTTACCAAGCAGAAAGATAGCACAGGCAAACAAGCCTGCTTATGTTGCAAGCAGAAAAAAGGTCTCAGAATTTTCCACTGCAAGAAAATTGAAAAACATCTTCTAGCTTAAACTGTAATGGACTAACTTTTAGTGATTGGAGAATAGTAACATGAATATGGTAATTACGGTAGTTATGATAGGCTATAGATAATAGTTAAGGTATAGATTGGTTCTACTGTATTAAGCTGCTCAGCTAATAAAAGTATATAATGCAATGTAACCAAAATCAAAGGGTCTCCAGGCCTGCCTGCAGCTGGAGCTGACAGCTGTAGGCACAGCTCTGTCACCCACCACCCTGGACTGCTGTAATGTCTTGGATGTGATAAACTACATTTTGGAGAGCCCCTGGAGTCCCACATCTCTCATTCAGGCTCTTACATCCAACCGTCCCCAGGATAAGACTGTCTCCTGGAGGATGCTCCTCTGCACCACCAAGAAACAGGTGGACCACAAGCTGTGGTCCAAGCAATTTTTATTTGGACAAATTGTAGTTGAATCTGATGGAAAAGACAATCCCAGGCACCATGCTCCTGAGCAAGGGGACTTGCTGCTACAATAGAGCTGTCCAGGGTGTGATGAGGAGCAGCAGGGTGCCCAGAGCCTCTCTGTGCTTCACACTGGAAGGCATGGAAGACTTTGCTCATGAAGTAAAAGTGAACTCACACATTTTGTGAGACTCACAGTGACAGTGACCCCAGTGCAATAGCCAGCACCAACAGCAGAAGCAAACAAGTCACTTTTTCTGCAGTTCTTGAATAACACCTCTCTGCATGAAACAGGTGCAGCTGTGGTTCACCAACAGCTCAATGGTACACTCCAAGGACACAATTGAAATGTACATTCTTTGGGGAATAGAGTAGAAAGTAATCTTAGACAGGGAGAAAACAGTAATTCTTTTAATTTGATAAGCTCTTTCCTAGCAGTTGGTCAGCAGATGCAAGCACTTGTATCTAAACCACAATTGCAATGAAGCCATCCCTGTACATTAAATATTTTCAGCACTTGCTGAGTTTTGATTTTTGGGGACCCCCTTTCTAAAATGAAGCAGCCCAATTACTCAGCATGCTGGAAATGCAGCAGAGGGGGAGCACAGGGGATGGAAGAGCAGGGCTGTAAACCAGAAGATGACTGGTCAAAGGATCTGGAGCCCATGCCAAGTATGCCACGTGTTGGGACATATTGAAGGCTGCCTTAGATCTGGATCAAATACTTTCAAAATCTGAGAATTAGCAAGTAATTTTGTGATAATTTTTGGGAAAAGCTGGCTGACAGCTTTGAATTATGTTGTCTTCCAAGGCTGGGGAAACCCTGTTGCAAAGAGGCTGTGTTCAGGGTCACTCTTGTTTTGATGAGGAGGGGATCTCCCATTTTTCTTCTGTGCTTATGTAAGTCCCTTGCATGTAAAGCATTGAAACTGTGGCTCCACTGCAGAGTAGCTGCAAAGTTCCTAAGGGTTTTAGACAACCACTCTCAGCAGCCTTCATAAGAGAACCAGAAAAAGCTCAGCTAAAATCAAACTGCCATGAAACATCCATTAAAGGCCTCTTTTTTCTGCAGTGTACAGGCAGCAGCAATGACAGACCAGTCCAAGGGACCCTCTATCAAGTTACAGCTGTGCTGAGGAACAAAATTGCTGCTGTCAGTTATTTGCAGTTAATGCACAAGCACTGCAGGGGGAAACACCAAATGCTTTTACAGTGCCCCAATGACTGAGAGGCAAGAGCATTATTTGTGTTTGGTGAAAACCCAGCTTAAACCCCGGGAGGAAAAGCACTGTGGCTGTCACCAGCTGTGCCCTGCTGACTGCCTGCCCTTGGGGGAGCCCAAAGCAAAGCTCAGGGGATGAGGGTCTTCAGGCCTGTGAGCAGCACTGAGCTGCCCTGCTGAGCTCTGTCCTGTGCTGGTGCCTCTGCATTGTCAGCCACCACCCCCCATGTCTCCCTCCCTGGTGGCACCGAGAAGATGGATATAAAAAACTAGATTAAATAATTTTTATTGGTTTTAATTTCCACAAACAGGAGCTTCATAAATTAAATTGTTGGATTTTATTTGTAGCAGCTGAACAATCTCATAAATAGCTGGAGAGCTAATGAAATGTACTTCAGTCACTGAACTGGACTGGTATATGATTTAAATTTCCCATACATTCAGAAACTGTAATTATCAAGATTTCTCAAAAAAAGTTTGAAAGACTGCTGATACATCCAGAAATGTTTATTCTATTCTTCACAATTATTTTTCCTTTCTAATAGGGTTAGGATTCCTCTTGACCTTCCAAGTGTCAATCTTTTTTTTGTCTATAGATCATATTAATTTGACTCTAATAATTTAGATAGAACTCCTTTAATGTCTGCTGTCAATTCATTTATGAGTTGCATTCAAGAGTGCAGAAAGCAAGTAGACAGCAAATTAGTTTTAATTTCTTTGGTGTACTAAAATGTGGAAGAATTATTAGAATTCACCGCACTTGGGCCAGGGATAAGAGTTCCTTCAGGCTTGAAATTTCAGATTGGCTTCCTAATAAGTTATATTCATAATGTAGAGTTTAATTATACTCAATGAGATATTCAGAAAACTTTCACTATTATGCAGCTGCTAAAACTGTAGTTACAGTTAATTAATAGTACAATAATCAACCAGTCTTTATGTCTGGGTCAGAATTCTCTTATATAAATGTAGTCCTGCAAAATCCATATCTGAGCTCTGTGTAGTTACTTGGACTGTCTTGACATCTGCTAGGAGAGAAAACTTTGAGAAAACTGACCAAACTGTGCTCAGGGGTACCCTGAAGCTGGTTACTGCCTGAGACATGTCCATCTCCCTGGCTAAGAGGGAGCTGGCTTAGCCCAGGTGCCTCCCTTTTGGGTAGCTGAAGTTAGGTAAGAAGGACTTTAGTTTCCATCTCTTCATCTCTTGGGATTATTATAGCACTTTTTTTTCCTTTTTTTTTTTTTTCCAGAGAACAGAATATTATTTTTTTGGTAATTTTTAGACATGTTAAGTCTTTGGAATTATAAACTAAAACTAAAGCTTCAAAACAGAGAATTAATCCCATCATAAAAACTTATCATAAAATCAATTAGACTTTGAAGCAAAGAATGCAATTCTGATTTCTGCTTCTTACATTTGCTTGCCTCATCTTGTCTTCCCTGTGGAAGACTGCTTCAAGATAATGCTTTTCAGATCATATACCCATAAATATAGGAAAATACAGTCGGGTCATCATTATTATTAGTAATATGTACCATTTAAACTGTTCATGAAGAAAGGATGTCCTAAACTAATGCTATAACTTTTTTCAAAGTTTGTGTCATACAGTTTAAGTGTATTTGAAGATATTTATAAATTACATGTATTCCCAACATCTGTATGATAGATCATTGGTTTGGATTATTAGAAGTCATATCTCAGTAATGCTGCAATCTAAATTTTTCATCCTCAGATAAAAATAGATATCTATCTATCTATCTATCTGTCTATCTATAAAAATAGATATCTATCCTCAGATAGATATCTTAAAAGTATCTATCACTTCTTGAAACTGGGTCCCCTGAGACTACAATATAGTGATACACCAAAAAAAGAGTCAGAACTGAAAAACTTGCCATAGTTGTTTTGTTGGGGTTTTTTTGTGGTTATATCAGGTTATATGTGGTTACATACAAAAAGTGAATTTAAGCATAGTGCTTTCACAAGTATTTCAAATATTATTTTGAATACATGTTCCAGTGAGGTATTTTGAATGTAGGATCCCATGAGGCTGTGGCAGTAAGACCATTAAGTATCTGTGTATAATGTATGAAAAGATCAAAGGGTAAGATGAAAAGAATAAAATATGGCCATGTCTGATGTTCACACAGTCTGCCAAATATTACAAATTGAAACTGAAGACTGATCTGAAATAAAATGTTTGAAGAGCATCAGGGATTATAGAGCCTTGTGAGCAGTGGTGAGGACATGTGGAACACAGATAGCTTTTTTGTCTATCCTCCCAAAAGTCAGATGGAAGGAGTTTGAAAGGGACAGTCAAACCTAGAAAATTAAAAGATGGTTACAGAACTGGTGCCACAACCAGGGATTTGGCTACATGGATAATGGGGCTCTCTTTGAGAAGCCTGAGGTGTGATAGGGCCCATCTGTCAGAGAAGGGGAAGATCTTTGGTCACAGGCTTGCTGGTCTGGGGAAGAGGCTTAAACCACAGTAGCAGGGGAGAAGGAGCCTCAGTCCATCCCAACCATACCAGTTTGATACCAGGGCCAGCAAGAAATGCCCAGAGCCTGGAGAGGATTGACAGGTCATCAGGAGAGCGCCTGAAGAGCAGCACTGAGGAACTGCAGCCACTGCAGCCAGTAAGTCACCTTCACTGAGAATCATAGAATCATTAACATTGGAAAATACCCCCAGATCATTGGGTTCCAACCTGTGACCAAACACCACCTGATCAACTAAACCACAGCACCAAGTGCTACATCCAGTCATCTCTTGAACACTTCCAGGGTGGTGGCTCCACCATTACCTTGAGCAGCCCATTCCAATGTTTAACCACCCTTTAGGGAAGAAATTCTCCCCCTGTCTCTCTGGACATCCCCTGCTGCAGCTTGTGGCCATTTCCTCTTATCCTGCCGCAGGCGGCCTGGGAGAACACCCCCTGCCTTGCTACAATGTCCTCTCAGGGAGATTTAGAGGGCAATAAAGTCCCCCCTGAGCTTCCCTTTCTCCAGGTTTAACTCCCCCAGCTCCCTCAGCCACTCCTCTCAGGACTCACTCTCCAGACCCTGCACCAACCTTGCTGCCCTGTTGAGCTCTGTCTTAAGTGTCTCTGTGCAAATGCAGAAAACACGGGGGTAAACAAGACAAGGTGAGTTGTGCACAGCTCTGCAAGGCTGTGATCCTGCTGGCATCCCAGAGCTGTGGTGGGATGGATCCTGGGATGGGAGTGATCACATTGAAGGATGCAGGCATTTTATGAAGCACAGGCAGGGGGACCAGGAGGAGGTGTCTCCACCTGTGTAAATGAGCAGCTGCAGTACAAGGGGCTCTGCTTGCAGATGGGTGAGGAGCTGACTGAGAGCTCAGGGTCAGGACTGAAGGGAGGGCAGGGACAGGGACAGGTAACACTGTAATGGACATCTGTGACAGGCTGCCCTACCAGGGGTTCTGAACAGAACACAGGAGAGCAGAACAGAATATCTGTTCCAAACAGAACATCTGTTCTCACAGGAGAGCAGATGAAGCCCTCAATAGACAGGTAGGAGCAGCTTCCCATTCACAAGCCCTGTCCCCAAGGGGCACTTCAACCACCCCAGTATCTGTTGGAAGCACAGCACAGCAGGGCACAGGCAATCCAGGAGGTTCCTGGAATGCACTGATGATAAATTCCTTCTCCAGGTGACAGAGGAGCCACTGAGGAGAGGTGCTGTGCTCGGCTGGACCTTGCTGTCACAGTGAGGGGCTGCTGAGGAATGTGAGGCTCAGGAGAAGCCTGGGCTCAGTGACCAGGGAATGGTGGAGTTTGGGATCCTCAGGGCAGTGAGGAGGGTGCACAGCCAGCTCAGTGCCCTGCACTTCAGGAGAGCAGACTTTGGCCTCTTCAGGGATCTGCTTGGTAAAGTACTTGAAGGGTACCCTGAAGGGCAGAGGGGCCCTAGGAAGCTGGCTGATGCTCACAGGTCACCTCTCCCAAGCTCAGGAGCAATGCATCCCAACAGGGGAACACAGGCAAAAATGCCAGGAGGCCTCTGTGGGTGAACAAGGAACTCCTGGACAAACTCAAACACAGAAATGAAGCCTACAGAGGGTGGAAGCAAGGACAGGTAGCATGGGAGGAATACAGAGAAATTCTCCAAGCAGCCAGGGATCAGGCTAGGAAAGCTAAAGCCCTGATAGAATTAATACTGGCCAGGGATGTCAAGGGAAACAAGAAAATCTTCTATAGGTATGTCAGTGATGTAAGGAAGGCTAGGGAATGTGGGCCCTTGTGGTAATCACATATCCTCTGAACAGAGAGAGACATAATTCTCTCCCAGGATTTTCCTAGGAAGCTGCGAGAAAGCTCAGAGAAAACAATCCTTGAGCCCACTTGCTGCACCTGCTGTTGTGCACATGTGGAATGTGTTATAGAGATTGTTTACCAAAGGGTGGTTTCTTAACTGGGCTCTGGTGATGGTTTTGGATTCATTGACCAATTGGATCCATGTGTGTGTTGTGACTGTCTGGCAAGGGCGATGGGTTTGTTGTAGAGTAGAGTACAGTACAGTACAGTAGTAATGAAGCAATGGATCAGCCTTCTGCAATCATGGAGTCAATGCTCATTATTCCTTCAGAGACCCACTGTTAGAATAGGCCCTCTTGAGAGGAAAACACTCCTGTGGGGAAAACTGGGGTTCTTAATGACTTCTTTACCTCTTTCCTCACCCATAAGCTCTTCAGTCACCCCACTTGAGTGACAGAAGGCAGAGGCAGTGACTGGAACAATGAAAAACTGCCATAG
Organism: Zonotrichia leucophrys gambelii; assembly: GCF_028769735.1. Lineage (NCBI taxonomy): Eukaryota > Metazoa > Chordata > Aves > Passeriformes > Passerellidae > Zonotrichia > Zonotrichia leucophrys. The sequence goes on along the minus strand of NC_088169.1, from coordinate 14,907,189 downwards.
GAGATCAGACTTGAGACCATCAAAGGAAGATGAAGGCGCACAAGTCCATGGGACCTGGTGAGATGCACACACAGGGTCTGAGGAAGCTGGTGGATGAAGTGCTGAGGCACTGTAAACCCCATCTGACAAGTCATGGCAGTTCAGTGAAGCTCCCACTGACTGGAAAAGGGGAAACACTTTATAAAGGGAAAAAGGAAAGATCTGGGTAACTACAGGCAGTCTCAGTTCTGTGCCTGGCAAGATAGTGGAGCTAATCTGACTGGAAACTATGCTAAGGCACATCAAAATTATGAAGGTGATTGGTGACAGCTAATGTGGCCTCACTAAGGCATATTAAGGATATGTACCTAATTTCTCAGTAATAAAAAATGTTAGGCAATATTTTTTATTTCAAATAACCTACTATTGCAGCTGCAGATGTATCATTCAGTTCCTAAATTCTGTTGTGTAGCAGAATCATTTTGCCTTATCTTTAAATAAAACTCTATTCAGAGGATATAGCCTGGAAAAACTATGCCTTATCCGTGAAATTGTTGCTATAATCTAATCAATTAAGATCTTAATGTGTAGGCTTTTTAGCTAGTTTTGACTGAGAAAAAACATTTACAATTCAGACTGTGGTTTTGTAACTGTAGCATCAACTGTAAAATGAAAATCAGGGCTTTTTTTTTTTAATAATTCAAAGATTCTTTTTTATGAATGAAAGAAATTGCAGTCCTAAAAAAGTCAAAGCATGTAATCAGAACTTGTAAAATATTCCATTCTGTTTTATGACATCTCAACTCCAATCAAATAAACAGAGCCAGAAAGAACCAGAGACTTGATTGACTGTTTAAAGAAAATGCTGTCAGTTTGATTACAGGCAAGTGAACAGACACATTACTAAATGTAAACTGCATTTAATTTTATTATGCAAGCAGCTTTAATAACGTCACAAATAAGTTATGCAAACTGAAACACTGGGTACAACTGCATACAGATTTCTGATAATGAGTGGGGGCTGTGGATCATAGCTATTTTCAATTTAAGTGTTCTAAATTTATTAGGGAGCAAAAGGTAATTAAAGTGAGCATCAGAGAAAAACCTCACACCATGTTGTTTCAAACCAAAGTGGTAGAGTTTTCAAAAAGGTTTGTAAGAGTAGATTCTTGCAGTGCTGTGAAGAAATGCCCTTATGGTGCTTCTATTCAAAAATTTGCAGCATTTTTCTGCTCTCCTTTTCCTCTGGTTTCATTCCCCATGTGTAAATAGTTTTGAAATTCAAAATGACTCATTAAGTGTGATGAATGTTTGACACTAAGCTCGTGCAGGTTTTCTGGTATACCCACAGAAGGAAGCAAGACATGAACCATTTCATAGAATCATGGAATCATTTAGAAGTGAAAATAACTCAAAGGCCATCAAGTAGGACTGTTAATACAGCACTGCCAAGAGCCCTGTCCCAAAACACCACATCTGCATGTCTTTTAAATACCTCCAGGGATGGTGATTCTGCCACTTTCCCAGGCAGCCTGTTCCAGTGCTTGACAACTCCTTTAATGAAGAAATTTTTCCTGATATCCAATCTTTATCTCCCCTGGAGTGACTTGAGGCCATTTACTATCACCCTCTCTGGTTGGGAGAGGTTTTCTTCCTTGCTGCCCACGGGAGATAGTTCACACCGGACTCTGTTGAGGACTTCTGAAATTGCTGGGATATCCAGCTGTTGTAAAAGTGGACTTTGCAGCAGTGGCAATAGTTCTGTGCTGCTGTATGCTGAGGGGAGATCAGACTTCAGCTGTGCTCTCCCCCAGCCCATGGACCCTGGTTTGCCAGGCTGGAGATCCATCCCTGTCTGCTTCTCTCTGCCTCCTGACCCAGCCAGCAACACAGAGTCACAGACCTGGAACTGCTCTGCTAATGCACAGCTGAGGGAAATGTGCAAGCACAGCACCTGATGCACATCAGACAAAGCTCAGGAGGGAAATGGAGATGGAGAGACAGGCAGGGGTGGCTGCTGCAGGATTCCCAGCAGGAGAGCAGCAGAGATCCCCATCTGAGCACTTGTTCCCAATGCAAAGACAGGAAAAAAATGTGTGCGGGTTTCTAGGTCTCACTCAGTGAGCCTGCAGTAAAACACAACTGTCCTGAAGCAGAAGATGGCACATTCTCACAGCAACAATATGTCCAACAAAAAGCAATTCTGTAGCAGGCTATGTTGTGCTACCTTTAAAAAAGAAAAAAGAAAATTTAGTCACTGGAGAGGAAGCTGGCAAGGCCTGGAGATCAGCGATCACAATCTGATTACATTCAGTGTGGAAAAACAGAGAATAAGGGTTAGTTTTGTCAAGCTGAGGGAAATTATGAGAAGTGATTCTTTTCTGACTGGCAATCTTTTTTTTTCTGTCTCCTCAGAGTACTGTTTAGGAACTTATATGAGATGATTAAAAAGCCATGGATGTACAGTTGAAAAAACATAATATTTTTCTAAAACCCCCTTATAATCCACTAGCAAACTGAAGGTGATCAGTTGAGTAACAAACATTGTAAAGAGAAATAGGAGGAATAGACAGCAGTCAGTGCAAACTCAGGGTAAGCTTTTGGAGTACAGAAAAGTGGAACACAGATCAGCAGGTGAGAACTTTGGAAAAGATACAACTGCGCATTAGCGTGAATAGTGATATGGAATTAAAACAACTGTACTAGGAGAAAAAGAATTCTTAGTGTACTAAATATACCTGTCATGAAGAAGAATGATAGCACAGCTAGTAATGAAGGAAAATAGCAGAGTTTTCAATAACTAATAATAGTAAGACTTTGTTTGGAAGGAAACAGAATAGCTTACATATTCATGAAGACCCAAGATGTGTTTATTATTCAAAAGGCACTGAAAAACAAGATGTTATTTCCAACTGCCTGCAGTTTTTAAACTAGCTGGCCTGAGTAACCATCAGCATAAAAGGGCCAGGCAGGGAGATGTGTGACTGATGCATCTCCTTTGGTACTGTTAACTCAGAGAGCTTAACAAAATTCCACACTGTAAATGTTCAGCTCTGATCAGCAGCTTGTTGTGGGCAGCTGAAGAACACAGCTATTCTAATTTCAACCTCAAATATAAAAATTAACTAATAATTATCAGTTCAATGAAAGCCACTCAATACAATCTGACCGCACAACACTTGGCAAAACAAACCTGATTTCATTGTTCAGTGTGTTTACCTCCTGTCTGATTGCTGCACTATATATATGCATAACAGATGTAATGGATGTATTTTTATTTATTATCATCACACACTCATCCTGGCTGAGGAATTGGCAGTTTTTGATATCAAGAACCTTTCACTAAACTCTTTTAAGATCTCAGAGGGAAATTCATGAGGGCATCTCTTAAGTGATTCTCACCAAAATTAGTGCCAAGTGATCCTCTTCGTAATTTCTATTTGTGTTCTAGAAATAAATATAAAATCATTCCTAATACAATTTGGCTTAAGCCAATATAGAAGAATTTATCTAAAGATGCCTACAGCAGCGAGGGCAGAGCACCAACAGAGAATGCTCGCAACAGATCACAAGTTGGGTCCAGACCACAGGCTGAGTCCAAATCATCATGACAGAGCTGAAAGAAATTTTGTGTGCGTTGGAACATGGGGTGCAGGTCATGCAAAGAGACTAAGAACTTCTGTCTCAGCACAAAGCACTTCTAAAAGATGTAAGGATCTTAAAAGAGAAGCTGGGTATTACTACAGAAGGTAAAAATTCTGGTACCTACATTTTAAAGAAAATTAAAACTATTTGGGATCACAAAAATAATTTAAATTGTTGAAAATTATTATGTGAAATTAAATAAAATTAAATTTATTTTAAAATTATTTAAATTTCTCACAGTGAAAAACTAAGGAGTCTGCTTATCCTGTCAAAGAAAGGACTGGGAAATCACATGAGTTGATTGCCTTGCTGGACAAAGATGCAAAAGGACTCAGTTTTAGCAAAGACCAGCACATGGAGAGGCAGTGGTTGGATATTGAGGTCATCCACAGCCAGGTGAGAAATAAAGCACATTTTAAAAATGACAGGCCTTGACCACTGGAGAAAGACATTAGAGGAATAAATTTGATAACCACAAGCCAGGAGTAAGTGGCTTTCTGGAAGCTCTGTTTCAGTTAACCAGGAGTACTTGGTCTCAAGGCAAGGATAATGGGACCAATATCAAGCTTTCTCATGCAGATCATCAGGCTGCTTGTTTAAAGGTCCCCCTCTAATCTTAACTACTAAAACCTGGCAAGAAAAAAAGACAACTGTCACAAGGATAAATGCTGAAAGTATCAGAGGACCTTTAAAACATGTAAATTATAGAGATGATACTGGGGAATTACTCCATCTTTGGTAAATACCACTGTAATTTTGATTTTGCAAAGATTTTAAGCATGGTTATGATTTTATGTGGGTGGTTAAGTCCTCGATGTTTCAATACAGTTTAAGTTTCATCTGAATAACTAGGGCTGTGAAATTTCTTTTTTTCAATATTTCAATGCATCTTCTGCAGTTTATCATCATGTCACCAATTATAACTTATTTCTACAGTCTTTAAGGAAAGGGGAACCAGACTGAATTCATGTTTATAGTATTCTAAACCTCTCTCTAGCAAATAAATTATTAAAACAGAGGTATGTCTGAGAGCCAAATAAGATGAGTATAATGGTAAGAGATCACACTCGGAAAAGAGGGTTTATGAATTTGCGTGAATCTCTGTAGCATGAAAGAGCATGAGAAAACCTGAAAAATCATACTTAATTTCATGCTGTTTCAATATGCCCCACAATATGTTCAATGTGCAATTCTGCAGAGCCACAAATGCTGTATTTTTGTCTGTATCAGGCACATTTTGTCTTTGATAAAACAATTCCTCCATCTTATTAATGGCAGTGGAGAGCATTGGGTCTACTATTTTCTTCCAGAAACACATGGTAAAAATTTCAAAAGTTTCTCATTTTGGCCTCCAGAGGTCATCAAGACCTTTACTCCAAGAGTGCAGTGTGTGCAGAGCAAGGGTGGCTGGAAAAATTTCATTGATAGCTTCAGTGACTCATCAGCTGTCCGGTTTTCGGCTGTTTGAAGGGCCTAAAAAGGCCCGGAGTGGCCTTGGGGCAGCCCACGTATCAAAGGACGAGAAGAGGCTTCAGTTCTTCTTTCGGTTTTTATGTTTATTAAATGTTTATCTAAAAGATTTTCTTTCGGCCCGACAGAGGTCTGCTCAGCAGCCAGCCATGAGCACACTGTGTAGCCCTCCGGACAGTCACCTATCTTTATACCCATGGTTACGTGTACAATATTTATCATTTTTCCCCAATCCCTTTTATTTTTATTGTCCGGTGCATTTTCAGTAACGACCAATCCCAAAGTGCCACCATCATCACAGAAGATGGAGGAGAAGAAGAAGAAGAAGAAGAAGAAGAACAGGACACGCCCCAATTCCTCCATCTTACTTCTCTAAACCCCCCTGTACATAAATCCTAAACCCTGTGTCTCACCCTCTAATTAACTAATCCCTTCACCATTCACCCCGGTGAAATCCTCCTATCCTCATACAGGTGTCGTCTCCTGTGTAGGATCAAAGTCCAGCCACCAGACACTTCTGGCAACATTCCAGGACTCCCGAGCCCCCCAAGGGTGGTCTCGGTGGCTCGGCACCTCAGTCCTGAGGTGCTGAGATCCCACAATCAGCCTTGTTATGGACCAGAAGAAAAACTGGAAAAGTCTATTCCAAAAATATACCATGTGGAAAATAAAGAGAAAAAGAAAAATATTAATGGGGGGTGGGGAGGGAGAAAAAGAGGAGAAGGAGAAGGAGAAGGAGAAGGAGAAGGAGAAGGAGAAGGAGAAGGAGAAGGAGAAGGAGAAGGAGAAGGAGAAGGAGAAGGAGAAGGAGAAGGAGAAGGAGAAGGAGAAGGAGAAGGAGAAGGAGAAGACAAAAAAGAGAAGAAGGAGGCGAAGAAGGAGGAGAAGTAATCCTAAGGAGTACAAGAACAAGAAGTGGAGAAAGAAGAAGGGAGAGGGGAAAAAAGAAAGAGAGAAAGAAACATAACCAATTATTTACAGTCTTTAAAATCTGTGTTAAATATTTCCTCAGTTATTCAATTTCTAAAGAGTTCCCCAAATGTGTAGGGAATGCTCATCTGTTGCCTGGCACAACACAGGGCAATCTTTGACCTTGTGGGAGTCAAAGTAAGATCTCAAGCAACCAGACAGAAAAGTCCAGATGTCTTGTATACCAGCATTTCATTCTTGTGGAGACAAAATGCCAGGCTGTGGAAGTCAGATAATTCTTCTGCCCCAGTGCAGTGACAGAGGAGAAGATGTGAGTGCACCTGTACTTGCAGAGCACAGGTACGAGTGCACTCACATCTGCAGGTGCCACACTGCTCCTGCCCTTCCTCCCTGACACAGAAACTGGGTTGTGCTGGGGAGGCTGGGGGATGCTGAAGCTCCTCCCCTGCAGCAGGAAAGGCAGATTTTGGCAACAGGTTGTTAAGTCAAAGTCTGGAATCAATAATTACTGGTCTCAATTTCTTAGCACTCCTGTTTGTGAAGTTAATATGTTTGTAAAGTACCAATTTGCCTCTGAGAATTGCCCCAATCTCTTTGGAAATTTGGCAGAATATACTCAGAAAGTACATTTATTCTTAATTACATTTATTCTTAATTAAGAAATTCCAAGAAAGTATTTAACCTGTGATCTCAAAATGAAATGTGAAGGTAGTTAATGAGAATGGAAATCTATTCTGAATCTGCAGAGAACCCAGCAAAGTTTTTTCTGTAAAAGATCCAGTAGAATGTATCTATACCATACATAAATCTTTAAGGGACTATGCCAAATGAAATCCAGCCAGTGAGGATACTTATAAATGCAATTTCTCTGCTTCAATGCTCCTCACAATGTCATTCCTAGTCTTGTTACTTAAATTCTTTCTACATCATCTATAGATATCATTCACAAACTGCCTCATACTTCAGCCCTACTAAAAATATCATTCCAAGGGTGTCCCTAGTCCGTGTTTCTACTTCATGCAGACATATTTCTCAATATAACAAAATGAAAGGAGCGCTGAAAAAAGTCCTCAAATGTGCAATATGATAATGTATAGCAAGGAAAATTGCTGGAACTGGAGAGACACTTCCATTGTGTGAAGCCCTGAAGAAAGTACTTCCATTTTTGTACAAGTTTCTGCCCTTCTACCATTTTATGACTTCTACTGCTTCTTAATAAGATGCCTAAAATTTTTTAGCAGGTTTTGAAAAATAATGGGTATGATTTCTAGAATAACAGTATCTATTAAAAGATTGCTGGATGCAAAGTGGCATGATATTACCTTGAGATGATTACATATCTTTCTTTCAACATATTTGTCAACTTCAATTTTTCCTTTCAAATTTCTGCCATTTAATTATCAAGGGAGACTGTCACAGAATGGAGAAAATTCCAGGTTTATGCTGGATTCCTTGTGTCTATGAGAGGAAAAAGTTAGGGCTGTTTAGATGGAAAGAAATCTCAATAACCTAGAGACAGCAGTGTCTGACACTTCCATGATGGTGCATTTGTTCTTGTCAAATCTATGGGAACACATTAGCATAGTTCAATTTAGATGACAGCTTTTCTTGGTTGCTTTTACGGACAATTTAGTTTGTTCTCAAATTCAAAAGGGCTTTTAATGTCTTGTGTTGAGATCTTGTGATCCACATTTACATGGTTTAATGGACTGGTTTAGTGGTGGACTGGGCAGTGCTGGGTTAACAGTTGGACTTGATGGTCTTAAAAGACTTTTCCAACCTAAATGACTCTGGTTCTGTGATCAGCAATATCAAGAAGGAGATCCTGGGTAATTATTCTTTGGTTTGTGTGATATTCAGCAACAAAGAAAAGTGAGCATGAACATATGACACTATATTTTATCTCTAAAAAAATGGCAGCATAAGTTATGTTTTAGCTTGTTCCTTTCCCTGGTTTTCAGTCTTTGGGATATTTTACTTGCTTTCTCTTTAAGAAAATTATGAGAAACTACTTCCAGATAAATGGCTCCTACTACTCCTCTTAGGAAAAATACAGATAAGAGATGGTCAAAAGCCTAAAAGACTTGAGTTCACCTTATTATTAACTTCAATCACAGGAATGGCATCAATCTGCATGTCCAGGGTAATAGAACACAATGGCAGCCAGTGAAACTCACTGAAATATTTGAGAAGTGGAACTTGATTTTGCATTATGTTAGTGATATGGTGGCATTCTCTCCTATAAATGAGTAACAAAATCAAAATTACTGCTCTGGGTACAGATGTAGCAATAATGCAATTTTTTAAACACTGTGCATATCCAGTATACACTATCTGATATGAAACTGAAATTTCTCATTTGCATGTTGTTATGCTTTTGTAACAGACTTGAGTGTTTGTGGCCACAGAAGATGAAACTCTCCTGAATTAATGCATGTGGAATATATAATCACTCTAACAATTTAGGAAATTCTGAAACCTATGGTATTAATTTATCTTGAAAGGGGTAGTTCCACCAGAATTCAGATGAGTTACTTTCTTGGGGAAACACAAAGGAACTTTCTTTGTCTGAATTTTCTTCTTCATATTCAATTTAATCTGTGATCAAGCAGAGAATGTGTGATAAGCTGCCTTTGGTGTTCTGCACCACGCTTTGCTGTACGTGCTTAATTAATTTAGGAGATCTGCCAGAGCAGCTAACAGAGTGCCTATCTTGTTATGTCATCCCTAAAATGCTCTTGTACAACACACTCTTGTTCCTGATAACTTCTGTAATGTTTGAGTTGTTTCAATTTATTTATTGAATATAATATTCCAACAACTAAAAAAGGTGACCTGCAAATAAAGCTTTGTGTAGTTCTATTGCTAAGTGTCTGGAAATTTTCAAAAATGCTAAAAATCAAATTAAAAAGTAACTTGCATTCCAAAAGGGAACACTATGCATTAATGGTATCCCTCTGGAACTTATAGAAAAGGTAAAATATCCTGAGGAATTCTGTGTTTCTTAATTTAAAATCTTGGTATATTTTCTTGGAGATTCCACTGACAAGCACATTAGAATTGGGAAGGTGTATTTCATGAACAATAAACCCCATCAGCACAACTTACTGCTGTATCCTGGGCTGATAGTTTAAGAACTCAGTAAAATACTCTGACAGGTTAAATAAGTGGTAATGGCATCATTATGGCTGTGATGGTCCAAGGAAGCAAGCAAGGAAAATGTGCAGAGAGCAGTACAGGTATTACCACAGCCCTTGGAAAAAGCATTTTAATTTCTCACCTCAGAGGAACATCCTCCCTGCAAGGAGGTCCCTTTTCAACAGCAAGGTGGGGCCACAGGTGCTCTGCAGAGAGCACTCACAGCAGCACAGAGGGCCTGGCTCTGCAGCCCTGACCCTTTGGTGGCCTTTTGGTGGCCTGTGGCTGGTGGCTGTCTGTGTCAGTAATTATGTCAGCCCATGGGAGTTGGTAATTGCTGCCTTATTGCTGCTCATCTTCATTGTGGGGTCCAGAGGGATGCTGCTGGTGTAAGAGCAAAGAATAGTGATGAATGGCTTTATGTGGAAGTCAAAGAGTGAAATCAGACTTTCAGTCCTCAAGATTGTGAGGCCACCTATATGCTCCAGGAATTGAGCAGTTACTAATTAATTGAACAACATAATTAAGTTAAACTGTGAACCAATGTTCTCCACCCTACTTAGTCGAAAGATTTCTTCTTCAGATCAGATTGAAAGGAGATCATTTGTGCTGGAAAGCCTGACCAATATCACTTTGGTTTATAAACTTTTTTAACCTTTTTTATAGTTATATTTAAATAATTCTTTATTATATGTTTGTCATATAATAAATACAAATAAAATAACCAAGACAATGAAGAGTTTGCTTAAACTACCATATCAAAGAAGTATGTAGCTAAGACCTCATAAGGCAAGGCATTGATAAACTCCATTCAGCAACTACAAAACAGTAGCTCCATCACTGTGATCAAAGCATTCTCCTGAAGCCCATGATCAAGTGAACAAAATACTGGGAAATAAGAACCCATTTCTTGGAAATAAAGTCACTTTGAAAAGGAGAACATTAATTGCTTGTGTACTTGTAAATGAATGATGCATTTTTAGGTGCTTACAGAGCCTTCATCTCTAGAAGGGGTAAGGTAATTAAAGTTAACCTGTGACCAAAGCTGAAAATGTTCTTTTGGATGGAAAGGTAAAACAGTAATCTGCAATGTACAATATATTGAACTGCATAAAAGCATTTGCTTCAAAGCTCAAGGACACCTCAGTATCTGTAATTAGAAGGGCTCTCAAAGGGCATAGAGAGAGTCTTTCAATTGAGGTAGGTGACACTTCTTTTAAAACAGTCCCGCAACATGAAAGTCTGAGTTCCTTTTAACCTTTTAAGGAAAGTAAGTGAAAGACACAGTACAGTCAGCTCTGCTTTTGACTTCACCATCTCAAAGCAGATATACCTCAGTAAAAAGTTAAACAGTGCAGCAAATTTATATGCCTTTTAAATTGTAATTCTGAAGTCCAGTACTAACTGAAGGAGGTTTCCAACATTAACTTATTAAGGTGTCTGAGTGTTTATAATCTTCCTGGAATTACGTTCTCTCCATTCTTGATTGTAACAATAACGATTTATTCTTTCCCCCCTCCCCCCAAAAAATCCCTGAGATAGAACTTCTTCATTTCATAAAACTGAGGGACTACAGGAGAAGCTAATCCTGACCTTGGAGGAGGCATCTTACAAAAGGAAACACCTATTTACTTAGAGGAGGGCCCAAGAGAAGCTTTGTTTCCTTTCCAAACACTAAAGGGTGAGTGATAAACATCTGAACGCTGTGCATAACAAGCACTATTGGAATGCCATATATTTTTCTCCTTTCCTTAAGTATTCTAAGCTTCTTCTGCATCTGGATAATTGATATTCTCAAGGCAATACCTCCCTACATGATTCAGATACTGGAAGTATCCATGAGTGTGTAATGGGAACTCCACACAATACAGTAAAATAGCATGACTTCAAAAAGTTCATTATTTTGATTATTTAAGTATCATCCCACTATTATCTTCAGTACATCTACTGTGGTACAAAAAACACATTTCTTGGCTCTAAAGGATATATTATGCTATCAGGTTAATCTGAACCAAGTTGCTGCAAAACCACAGAGTGAAATCCTTCCTCACTTCCTGGAGGCAGACTGATTTTAAAGTATGCAATTGATAAAACAGTTTTAATATTAAACTGTTGCTTTTCTTTTATTAATTAAACTGAGGCTATGAACTTAACATAATAATTTGTGTTGACTTTATATATTAGTCCTGTTTGAAGCTTGTACATTGAGCTGCAGCATACTGATGGGACACAGGCAGCATTGGCGAGCATCCAGGAGACTGCAGTCTTCAGAAAGTGTTTTTTTTTAGTATGAATCAATGTGAAAGAGATTTTATCTAGAATGGTAGAAACTCTAAAGTGGCAGTGTTGTATTCCCTATTGTCTAAATGTGTGTGCAAAGCAAGGCTTCTGGGAAAAAAGTAAACCCAGTCCTTGGGCAAAGCAGGCAGGATTTGGCACCACAGCCCTTCCTTTGGGAGCACTGGCTCCTCTTCAAGTCTGAAATAGAAGCCACAACCCAGCTGCTATTTAAAGGTTGAGAGCAATTGCTCTGAATTTAGTCTAATTCCATCCATCAATTAGACAAATCTGAAAGGAAATGCAATTGGTACCTGGGGAACAGAGCAGGATTTTAGCAAGGAAAGAAGTGATAAGGTCACTGTCTCCCATGGGACAGAGAAAGAGAAAGACCTCTGATTACCACCTGTGGAACATGCAGATGCAGACTGAAATAAATGAAATTCTAGCAATTACTGGATCGTGCTAATATTGTACCAAATGGAAATCACTTGAATCAGCATATGATTAGCAAAATATTTTATTTGTGTAATGCAAGAAGCATTCTTGATTCTATGATTCTGGCGGGGTGGCTTAATCTCTCCATTCTTTTGCAACCAGTTGTGGGCAGATGGATTTAGCCTTCAGTATGCAAGATATTAGAAATAATTTTTTTTTTCATCTACACCCATGCTATAGGAACAACATTTAATTATCCCCATCAGCCAGAAATCCATCTGGATTTCAGCTACATCAGTACAAATGTCTGCCCAGGTGTTAGGATGATACAAAGAGGTCCTGGCTGGGGTCTGGTTTCTTGGTGCCAGGCATTGAGAAGGAAGCCCTCAATCTCAGCCAGATCAGCCCAGATCCAGAATATCTCATGTGGCATTTACTGCCATACTCAAAGTCACAAAGGATGGTCTGCAGGTGAGATACAGAAAGCATGGTCCCTCTGAAGACCCTAAAATAAGGACAAGAATCCCTGACAAGTCTTGTGACTGTCACAGAATGGACCTGTGTTGGTAAGATACTGTGCAGCTGGAGAAAAAATTGTCAGACTTCAGCTCAGACCAGCTTGAGATATTTCTGAGCACAGACCTCCTGCATTACGTTGAGATTCACCACAACAGCAATATAAAGGCTGGATGATTTTACAAATCAGTTTGAAATTATGTTGCGGTAATGAAATGGGTAGAAAAAAAGGTAACAATGTGAAATGAGGTTTTTGTTCCAAGAAAGTAAAAGTAAAATGATGAGACCACTGTTCAGTTTTGCACACAGGTCTTTTTTTCATTCACAGAAAAGAAAATTCTTTAGAGCAGGAAATTATGAAGAGAAAATGAAAAACACACTAGGCCAGATTTAAAAGTCACTTTTAATTGCAGAAATATCATCTTTAATTGTAGAAATAGCCTGAACTCTGAGGACAAGTAGTATCATCTATCTTTTGCTCAAATTAGTTAAATTCAAAAGAAGAGGTGATTAAAGGCACATGTGAATTAGTCCTTAGACTCTCTAAGAACATTCCTTGGCTGTGCTGCAAAGGAACAGAGCATTTTTTATGGATTTGAAATGACACCAAGTCCCAGTATGTCACATGAAGAGAACTTTAATCATTTGGATGACTCCTGGTTCAACAAGAAAATTGGCCAGGGTCATTACAGGTGGGGCGGACAAAATATTAGACAGGAGAAACAGATCATGCCTTGCCAGTGATTTACACAACTATTTGTTAGCAGATTGAATTTATGGGGTTTTTTCCTTCATCCTGGAAAGGTTATAAACAACTCCAGTGCAAATAGAACCTTGACAAATTTATTCTGAAAGGCAGTGGGCTTAACAAGCTAACTGTGGCAACAGGTCATATCCCTAACCACATCAGAGTTGACTTTCTGTAGCATCTTCCATTATCCATCTGTCAAAAAAGTAGGAGCCCTCAGCTTCTTGAGAGACAGATACAAAACTCTCACTTTGACCAGCAGGAGAAATAAGCAGTAGAAGAGCTTTCTCTGGATCCTCCCTGAGCACTTCAATACCTCACTTTTCCTTAACACTGTTGAGGAAAGAGCAATGACACAAAGGAACATGCTTGTTTTAAGATGGTTAGAGAAACCAAACCTGAAGATGTTTTTTCCAGAGATTTACCTTGTCCCACTACTGGTTATGTTAAAAGGTCAGAGAAGGACAATGCCTCCACCATCATCATCTTAGGACCTCATCCAAGGAATGGTTTATGGGCAGGAACAGAGGCTGGGATGCTCTGACCTCCAACCTCTGTGTCATCCAGGCAGGCTCTGTGCCAGGAGCAGAGGTCAGGCAGAACCAACTTCTTGCTGCTGAAGGGAGTCTTGCCAGGAATTTCAGCAGCAGCCTTCAAGAAGGATGCAAAGGAGCCCATCTGAATACCAATGATTTCCAGGGCCAGTGACTCACTCCAAGGATGGCATCCTGGTGTGAAGAGCTGTGGCACCAGCCCCAGGAAAGCAGCGCCTGCCTGGGGCACTGCAGGCTTGGGTTGTGTTTATGCAGCAGCTGAAATCACTGTGCTGGGGATACCCACACCATTTGCTCAGGTTGACTTGTTAAAGCAATTTTCTGCTTCTAACAGCACTCCTGAGTGGTCATGGGAGCCCAGTGCCACCAGGAGGCACCTTGGCCAGGGAGCCACACTGGTGACTTCCCTAGACACAGGGTGGACAGATGGAGATCCCCACTGCTCTGTCATTGCATATGGGGGAGGAAGGGAAGGTCTCCCTGGCCTCCCTCCTCTTCTCCTGCCAGCCCCTTTTATCCAAGTAAATCTGAATTTCCAGTGGCAGCTGGGTCCATACCCTCTATCTGTCTGTCTGTCTGTCTACTGAGGTGCACTTCTAACCTCACGGGACCCTAAAGATCCTGATGTGGTCTCCAGAGACACAGATCAGTTACCATGAGCTCTCCTGGCAGAGGGTAATGAATAATGTACCCCTGCAGGCAGCACACCCTGAATTTTAGCCCTCTGCTTGTCTTCAGCACACTGCCCAAGAGATGCAGAAACCACTTACATTTTACTTATTCTTCCTGAACCCATTCTTGGGAATAGCCGAGGAATTACGGTTGAAATATTTCAAAAACCCCTACGCCAGGCAGAGGTAAGCGTGGCAAATTTCAGCTTGAGCAGTTCTGTGTAGTGATAAAGCAAAGAAAATAGAGCTAATGGCAAATACGAAGCAGCCTTGGCCACAGGCAGTTTTACTAGCTCCAGCAGGAATGTGTGGTGTTTTTCCCATAAATACTGCATTGAAGTGCTCTATCTCTCACTCTGCTTCTATTCAGCTAGCAGCACAACCCTAAGCAAACTTCTCTGTATGCACAACCCTAATTGAAAACAAAGTAAATTAAATGAATTCCAAGCAGTGCCAATAACAGCTACTAGTTATTTTGCAGTAAAAATACCAATATTTTATCAGTTTTTAATAACTGTGTTTCCCTGCTGTTTGCAATGACAAGAAATTTCTTCCAGTAACAACACAGTTCTTCCCATGAAATTATTCAGCAGGCCTCAAATGAGCAATATATTAAAAATGTGCTACACAAAATTACTGAAATGTAATTGTGCTGCAAAGAAACAGATATAAAGGAGGGTCTATTTCAATTTCCATTTGGTGACTTTGCCTTAATCTCATTTCCAGTGAAATGCTTTTGCAAGGGGTTTCCATTCAATAACTTTCATCATCACTGACAACTGGAAAGCAAGATATAGTGCTGGGTAGCATGAAAGAATTTTTAGGGAATATATTATACACATTTATCTTCTTTTATGCTTGTAATTTATAAAAATA
The DNA here is from genome assembly GCF_028769735.1 of Zonotrichia leucophrys gambelii. Lineage (NCBI taxonomy): Eukaryota > Metazoa > Chordata > Aves > Passeriformes > Passerellidae > Zonotrichia > Zonotrichia leucophrys. The sequence continues at coordinate 14,891,947 of NC_088169.1, read as the reverse complement.
ATTTGTGATTTTTTTTTAGCCTCTTCATTACCTGAAAAAAATATTTAAACCATTTATAAAATTGCTCTGCATCTCTGAATGCAATTATCCTGAATGTGCAATTAGTCTTTTCAGGTAAAATATCATCATATAATAAGTTTATCTAGAAGAGTTCTATTCAAATATTTTTTGAAAAGCTAAAGTTCTACATAAAAAATGAAAGGTTGCTTCTTCAGCTGGCCTAGATTCTCAATCCGGTGTTTGGATTTGTGGCGCACGTCTTATGGCCTTACGTTTTATGGGATTTGTCAGCCAAAAAAAAGTTAACAACATTTTCCTCATGCAGCTATTGAGTAACAAAATTCTTAGGTTCCATTTGCAGTGAAAGCAGGGAAAGCAATGCTGTTGTTGGGCCTGCACTGACTGTGCCCAGCTGGGGCCACTGAGCCTCTCGCTCAGGGCTCTCCCTCTGCAGAGCACCAGAACAGCTCCCAGCACAGGGCAGGCTTCCAGCACCTGGTCTGGTGGGAAAGGGGTTTTCTTCAGTGATTCAGGAGTTTGTAAAATATTACAATTAGAATATTTGTAGAATATTAGGATTAGAATTAGAATTAGAATTAATAACCCCTAGAAAACCTAGGGGTTATTCAAATCTGTCTCTAACACTGTAGGGAAAAGAGTTCCTTTGGTTGCTGTTGAACAGAAAGACTGAGAAAAAATGATCAAGAGTGTTGAAAGGTTTTGCGGTGACAAAGAATTTCCAGAGATTTCAGAGAATTTAAAAGAAAGAATAAATTATTTCTGGTTTATTAATATTCCTCAGATACTTGTTAAATGTCAATTCTGCCCCAAACTGTCTTTCTCCTTCATGGTACTCTGCTTTATTCAGAGGCCAAATGATCTTATTATTGAGCCTGGAGAGCCCACATCACACAAGAGAATGGAGACTTATGCAACCCCCATGTGGTAACATGCTGATGGAGAAACAGCTTTTATGCCAAAATCATTCTTACAGAACTTGCCCATCCAATTCTAATTAGAAGTTGGAAAATTTTAATGAAAGAAAACCATGAATATTTTAAAGACAATAGCCTGCTGGTAAAGTATTTAAATTCAGCTATTCTGCTTCTCTCTTTTTGCCTACATCCAGCCTTTGCCAGCGCTTCTCTTGGGGGACTCAGAGATGCACAAATTGTAGTCTCTCCTCCAAGCACTGGCTCTGATTTCCTCCCAGCCAGCTGTGGTCAAAAGACTTGCTGGGGAGAAAAACTCCTTCTTGCAGAACAGTATTTATGAGGTCTTGCCAGAACAACCGAGCTTATCCCTCACAATCCACAGTCATTGGCACGGATTTCTAGTGAGTCATTGCTGCCAAAATAATCTGAAATGGTAGCTTACATCTAGAGCTGTACAAAATATTTTCACTTCAGTGACAATGCCCATAATTTTGTTGGTCATTTCCATGGTGAATAGTGTGCAGCATGGCTAGAGTTTGCAGTCATGATCCAACCTTGTTTCCATAGAAGATATGAATGTGTAAGGCTGAAACTCTAAGTACACAGACATGTTGGCCAGCTCAAGGCACAGGCAGCACCTAGGGAGATTTATTAACTTGGCTCAGTATGGAAGGCACCTAACTTCCACACAAATTACAAAAGTTGGGTACTTAGCCTGTTTGGCTGCTTTGATTTACACTCATCAGTGCATACCTGCACTGGCAGGTCTCTAAATACCTTTAAAACCTACTCCATTAAAGCATAAATCTCCTCACAACCACTTGAACTTTCTTTGTGCTAGGACTGAAGGATATGTAGGCATCTGTCTGCCCCCTCACCCTTTGAAAGCCATGTGGAACTATACATATCTCATTCTGCAGCCTTGAGAGCCTGGGCTCCTGCACACGAATCAGATCAGAAACTGGAACCTCTTTATTAAAACTGTATCTGGAATTTTTTTCAGTTAAAGAAAGCAAACTACAAAAATTACTTTGCTATTCTGACACACTAGCAGAAAATTAGCTTGAATGCACAGAAATATATAGCCAGAAAGAATATATTATATGTATACTTATATAAAAGCCAAGAAAGAATGAAGATTGCATTAAACACCAAAGTGATCATGAGCAGTAACAGTGAGATTTTTTAGGCTCTTTCAACCACATTTTCCCATTCTATTTTCCATTTGTTAATTTAAAACAAGTGTGCATTTTCCCCGCTTGAGGGGTTTTTTAGCTGTAATGGTCACCATGGTTATCACAAAGACAATTTAAATGTTAGGAATGCACAAAATTGACTTTTAGTGGTTCATTCTGGAAAATACTCTAAATTCCTGAAGCCCATGTATAAAAAAGCTGGTTTTAAAAACCTCTCTGCTCATTCATTTCATAGATTTGTTCATCTGGATGGTTAAGACTGGGCACATTCCTGAGAGATATATGCATCTGGCCCTTAAACTGGCTGTTTTACACCAAAGAGTCATTGTGGGCTGCAAACAAGAGAAGCTATAATCCTGGGAATGGGCCTAGGACTCTCTCCTCCTCAGCTAGTACTTGTACCAAGCAGTTCCTTACAAAGGGAAGAATTTATTAATTCTGCCCCTTCAGCCATACCTAATTTCCATTCAGCATATTTTAAAGTTTAAAAAGGAGAGTGTTGTACATACATCTGGGGAGCCAGGCATTTGACTCAGGTTCCTAAAATATAGGCAGCCAGGATTTTTCTCCACTGGCCTTCAAAAAGTGCCCAGCTGTCCCTCTGTTTAAACTTGACAACCTGAATATTTCCTTCAGGAGAACTCCCTGCCAAGACATCAGTGATTAAAGGTGCAAGATTTCCTTACACCTCTTTTAAGATTTATCCTTGGCTGGTGGTCTTAATCCTTGTGCAGACCCTGCTGCCAGTGCTTTCTTCTCTTCCTCCTCCCTTGCCTGCCTCCAGCTCTGCCCCATTGCCATCCACACCTGTGCTCTCAGGCAGCAGCAGGACTTCCAGAGGGGGAAACAAGCCAGCTCAAATCATCCCCACTGTGGGTATTCCCTGTTAGACTCCCTGCAGCTCTCCAAACTAATCCCTGATTGCTGTCTTTGCTTTTATTTTTTGTTAACAAAAACCATTAAGCTGGGAACACTGAAATCCCCACTGAGCCTTTTCCTTTTCCAGAACTGCCATATACAGCCTGGCACAGCTGTAATGAAAACCTCAGAAACACAAAATCAAGCCAATGTAGTAAATTCCCACTGGAAATGATCACCAACATCTATAAAGTTCAACATTATCCTCTGTCTAATATAAAATCCCTTGGCAGAAATGATGCAAACTTGCCTTCACTGAATGTATTAGTGGAGATGGGGGATAACTCTTGCTAATAAATGGACTGTAAATACTCCACAGGCTTCCTGCATCTGAAATGAAAAAAAGAAATGGAAAATTAAAGTAAAAGGAAGAGGCAAGGAAAATGAAGAGGAAAGAATAAGTGATTTTGTGTTTTATTCAGGTTTCTGGTTTTTGGTTTTTTTTAACTCTCTCAAGACAAAGTAGGAATTGTACAATTACAAAATAGTTTTCTGTGCATCTTGCTAGAGGTGACATCAGATGAACTCCAACTTTTGGAGCCAGCTGAGAGTTTGTGCAAGCAAGGCCTTCAAGTTATGTGGATTCAATTGTTGCCCTCTTGACTTTAATGTGATCATGGCCAAGTGAATTAATTCTGTGTTCCAGCCTTGCTTTTGCTCTGGTACTGATAGCTAAAGCCAATTGGTTTTGGCAACTATGCTTGTTCACAGCAAAATCTGAAGATTGCTCAAAAAGTATTGTTTTCCTGTTTGCTTTTGGAGGCAATAGAGATAAGGCAGAATTTTCTGCCAGGAAAAAGTCCAACAGACAGACTCAGAGCAAATGACATTAACCAATCTGATAGTAAAGCTTTGACCCAAGTTATGGGAACAGCAATCCCTCGGGACTCCTGTGGGTGGTGGGTGCTGTTGCCCAGCAGTGAACACCCTGCAGACACAGCCTGAGGAGCAGCAGGGGATTCCAGCAGTGCCCTGAGCACACACAGGGGCTCCAGGGAGCTGAGGCAAACAAGGGGATTCATGCCACCATCTCCACTGCAGGCATAAGAAGGAAATTTTCCAAATTCACGTAATTTTAGTGTCATCAGAATTTGTCATGTTATTTGATATTCTTGCCCAAACAAAAAGGAACACAGAAAAATAGAATTTCCAAAGAGAAGAAAAAGTCTTTTCTTTTTCTCCTAATTTTTTCTTTTATAATTTATTTCCTCTCTCCTTGTCTGACACCTGCCAAACTAGGCTTTCTAAGGAATGTTCTAACCCTGCATGTTATAGCATAGCAGTGATTTCCTCTTGGCTGGAGTTTAGGGAAGGGAGGAAGGGAGGGAGGGAGGAAGGGAGGAAGGAAGGGAGGGAGGAAGGGAGGGAGGAAGTGGCGGAAGGAAGGAAGTGGCGGAAGGAAGGAAGTGGCGGAAGGAATGGAGGAAGGGAGGAAGGGAGGGAGGGAGGGAGGAGGAGGGAGGAAGAGGAAGGAAGGAAGAGGAAGGGAAAGGGAGGGAAGGAAGGAAGGAAGGAAGGAAGGAGGAAGGAAGGAGGAAAGGAAGGAAGGAGAGGAAGGAAGGAAGGAAGGAAGGAAGGAAGGAAGAAGGAAGGAAGGAAGGAAGGAAGAAGGAAGGAAGAGGAAGGGAAGGAAGGAAGGAAGGAAGGAAGGAAAGGAAGAAGAAGGAGGAAGAAGGAAGGAAAAGAAGAAAGAAAGAAAGAAAGAAAGAAAGAAAGAAAGAAAGAAAGAAAGAAAGAAAGAAAGAAAGAAAGAAAGAAAATTGGAATTACCCAAGTATTGAGTTTATCTCAAAAGAGAGAACAAGGGAAATTAAAATTGAGAAAATCCAGGTGTATGGAACAAGCATATACTGCCTTAATTGAAACCCAGAAACATTCTAATTGCTAGAAAATGCTAAAAAGCAAAACTACTGGTTCCTTAAATGAACATTTTACTAAATCACAGGCATTTAATTTCCTCTTGTGCATTTAAATAGCATGCATTGCCTGAAAATAAAGCACCACAAGAAATGTGAAGATTATGTTTACGAAAAAAAGAATTGTTTTGACAATTAGAGTTTCTTCAAAATGATATTTTAAAATATTATTCATAAGTTAAGCTCAGAGAAAGCACATAATTTGGCACTAATTTGTCTCTCATTTGAAACAGAGGGCACATTTTAGTGAAGTGTCTTGAGTAACCTTAGCAAAGGAACTTAAAGGAGTTCCTCATTTGACTAAGGGGATGGAAAGATCTGACACTTTGGAAATCCCAGCCATGCAATATCCTTATATTTCTAATGAGAGCAACTTCATTAGTGCATTTTTAAAAGAACTTCAAGTGATTAACTGATAATTAACCAGTGGAATTGATTTTGATTTCAGACCATCAGCCCACACATTTCTAGGGTCATTTGACTTAAAGACAGAAAACTTCTCTGCAATTCAGAGAAGTGGACTTTGGGCACAGAATTAAGAGATTTTGCTTAGAATTACTCTGCAAGGTTTATATTAGTTATCTAGGTTTGATAGGACCTCCATTGTCAGGACCCAGGACATCCCTCTGGCTGTCCTGAGCAGCCAAGACCCCTGCCAGGGGGCTCAGAGACCCTGGCACAGAGCCCAAAATGTCTGTGGTTTTGATTATGACCCGTGGAGCGAGTTACCAGCCTTAGATGAAGATCTGCAAGCCATGACAAATTAAGTAGAATGATAATGAAGTTATCACAAGGTGAAAAAGTAGATTTTGGGGTTTTTAGAATGGGGATTCAGGGAAAAAAAGATGGAGGGATCTGGGTGTTTCCAGCATTTCTCCTTCTTCTTCTTGGCCTCCATCTTCTGCTGTGATGTTGGCACTTTTAGATTGGTTTACAGTAGAAGCTCACCATCTAACATGGGTGCTAGGTATTGGAAAGTAATTGTAAACATTACACGTGGTTTTTAATATAAAGACATAACACTGCCCCAGGGGCAGGCAGAGTGCCTAGATTGTCTTGCTGAGCGGACCTCGGCAGGACAGGAGAAAGAATTTTATAGATAAGATACAATAAACAACCTTGAGACCAAGAACTGAAGAGCCCTGACTCCTTTTTCAAGTGCTGGACTGGGAAAAGAGACTTTTGAACTCTTCTTGTGGCCACTCTGACAAGCTAGAGATCCCAACACTCCATTTCATTCCTCTGACTGGACAATGGGAATATTCCTGATCTTTCCACTGAAACAGCAGACTGGCCCTTGAAAATTCCCAGCTGGCCTGCAAATTTTCTCAGGACAAGTCATTCATGCTAAAGGACAACCTCATTCCATATCTTTCTTCCCTCCTGAAAAAGCTGTGGCAGTAACCCTGCCCCATGCTGGCAGCCAGCCCTGGGGGCTGCTCACACCCTGCAGTGAGACCCCCCCATTTCATCAGGGCCAAGCATTCAGTATTCACCTAATGGAGCATTTCCGTGAGCTCAGAGCAGCTGTGAGCTGGCATTCACTGCTTGCTAAGCAGTCTTCCCTCTCCTCTGCCCACAGAACCATGATTGTGCTGGCCCTGCTTTAATAAGAAAATTTGGTTATTAATGTGTGGGGAAACGTGTGCCCCAAGAATATTGTACAGACAACAGGAACACTGACAGCTTAAAGGGACAAGCTTCTAAGGAATCAACCTGTGTTTGGGCTGAAGGTCCACAGAAATGAACCAACCAAATAACTTCAAAAAGAGCACATTTTTCATCTTAATGGTCACATTCAGTGCTTCAATGAATTTTTAAAACTCATTGAAGATACAGAAACTGTTACACATTATTCTCCAATAAATGGAAGTTCAGCTGTTAATCTTTTTACAAACCTAATACAAGCAACAAATTTGGTGAAGTTATACCAACAACTGAAAAAAACCTCCAGTGAGGATAAGTCCTTTGCTTTAACAGAGAATGGGTGGTAAGTATAGTCTTGTGAACTGTGTAAAAGTTTTATTGTGCAGAAGACTGGTAAAAGTCTAGCAAAAGCAAAGGAAAAAAATGTGAAACAGCACAGACATCTCAACTGTGCCAGGCTTATAGCATAGTATACATAGCTTGTAACTTATATTTCAGCAATATAAAAATATATTTAATCAAATCTACTGAGAGCTGTTTTAGGAAGGAATCCTGTGTTTCTTCTGACTCTACTCTTCAGCTGACTATTTGGCTTCCATTGGTCACTTCCACACACAAGAAGTAATTGCTTTTTTACAACCTTTATCCATCCATTATAATTATAAAATAAGTTCAACTTCTTTCTTTGGAGACTTACAGAAGTTTTTTTGCATCTCCTGAATAGGAATTGATTGCATCCATGATGACAGGCTGCTTCAAGGACACCGAAGCACACATGTGACATCCACAGGGACCATCCCCATTTCCTGGGAAGGCTGGCATAATTTCCTCAGTCATCCTCATTTTCACTTAACCATTTCCCCATGCTTTCTCAAAAAATGTGGGTATCTCAAACATCTTGCTGAAAGACAAAACTTATAGATCTAGATTTATCTTAATTTTCTGTAAACAGTCATTCCCACCTGCTCTGTTTCCTGTTCTGCTGGATGATGCCATCTCTACAGGTGAGCTGAAGTGCTTCAGCTCCATTAGAAAAAGTTCAGTCATACACAGGATCTGAAACCTGAATTCTGTTTCATCAGAATTAAATACTTGCTGAAATCTCTCCTACTCCTTCACAACAAAAACCAAAATAAAACAAACAACAACAACAAAACCCAAACCAAACAAACCCACAAGAAAAAACCACAGTGCCTGAGCATCTACTTGCACAGCCCTGTCATCAGCCACTTTAAGGCGGTGTCATTCACCTACAATAACTCCAGATCTATCAGGCAAATTTGACTACCCAAATATTTCTCTGCATGATTCTGAATATTTCATCCACATTATAAGCAAAACTCTCGCTTTTAATATTGACCTTTGTAATTTGACTTCTGTTCACTGTAAGCTCAAAACTGCTCCTTAGTTCAGGTAGGAAATTGCTTTTTCAAAGCAATACCCTGAGGCACACCAAAGTAACAAGGAAATTCAGCTGGCACGCTCCTCTCTGCACTCCTTGCTTGCCAGCAGGAGTCAACAAAGTGCTGCTGCCAGGAGGCAACCCGGGATCAGCCACCTCCAGCAGCAATGCCCACATTTATGAGAGTGCTGGTGCCCATGGGCTGCAAAGCTTTCCTGTATGTCCTCGAGCACCCAGAGCTCTGTCCCACCCCTGGCAGTGCTCCAGGACAGGCTGGAGGCAGCTCTGAGCAACCTGGCCCTGAGGAAAGTGTCCCTGCAGATGGCAGGGGGGGTTGGAGCTGTGTGATCTTCAAGGTGCCCTCCAGCCCAGATGGTTCTGTGATGTTCTGAGGGCTGTAGGTCCATCTGATATTCTCACAGCCTTGGTTGCTGGAGGTCCATCTGACATTCTCACAGCCTTGGGCTGCTCTTCTTTCCATGGATGACCCAACGCAGCACGGAGCCCACGCTTCCAAAGCATCAAGGTAGAAGGCTCTTGCACTTGGGAAAGCAGCAATAATATTGCTTACCCAGCCTGACAGACAGTGCCATAAACCTGTCTGGAGAATCCTTTTATTATGCCTGACCCACAAAGATACAACAGATGAGAATTTCTGTCAGAGATTAGTGTCACAAAAAGAATACGTTCTTGGGCCAAAGAGTGGTGAAAACTAAATCACAGAAGGTTTATTAACTCTCATTCTATCTACAAAAAAGCCTAAATCTAAACAGACAACAAAAACCACAGAAAACAATTTCTTATAAAAATAATTTTAAAAAATAGTAAAAGATTGTATTTGTGCTTAGCAAACACCCAAACACTGAGAAGTAGGTATATTTTAAATACTGACCAGGAACCCTAACTCTGTTTAGGGTTCAGAGAGGATCTAACTTCATACTGCTAATGAAAGGGTGAAAGAATCTGAGGATAAAATGAACACATATAAAGTTGGGAACGAGATTTATGTGTGAAAGTCAAATCCAGAGTCTTGCCCTTTCAAGCAAGTTGCATTTGTGGAAAAAAATTACATCTCAACACTTAGTTCACACAGAATTCAGTAGGTTTCTACAGATGTATATGGGGACCTGCTTAAATATACTCCTGTGAAGAATGTGAACACAGAATAATAAGAATATCAGATTTCCATTCTTAGTATTGAATCACTAATAAAGAAGGAAATCAGTGCAGTGCAATTTCTTTTTCAAATACAATTCAGTGATGTTAACAAACACCATTCCAAACTCACCACAATTTTTTTCCGCCAAAGGCTGTGTGGGGAGAGACAACATCTATTTTCATTCAATGTACAGTTCTTTAAAGCAACACTCTAATTGAATGATTCAGAAATACTGGGTCTTGGAGCAGTTATTTTTTCCCAGTGCTTCAGAATAATACTTCAAAATCCAACAGAATGTCTCCATAAAAACGTATGGATCCCATTATGTATGGCATCAGTAAAAATCTATGGTGCAACAGTCTCTGTGCTCTCCAACAGGAGTTTTCCTGATTTTTTTGCCCTGGAAGTTGTCTCTGCTTCCAGTAGACTCCCCTTCCCTGGCACATGGTTTTGGGGTGGCATTAAAGCAGGAAACATCAGGAAACTGCTTCTACTGCCTCGACATCCTCTGCTGAGCCTCCCAGCACCAGGCAAGCAGCCATTCAAGCTCCTTGCTGTCCCTCTGGCTCCTCCTGTCTCTCCTGTTGGGATGTGACACAAGGATGTGCAGGTGTAGATCCTTGGCTTCCCCAGGGAATTTCCAGCCCTCATCATCAGGCTCTCACAAAGATCCTCACACTACAGCTCTTGGCAAAGCCCAGCTAGTCCTAAAAAAGAGCCCAATGGACAACTTATTTTGACAGCTTTTGAAGGCATTTGATTTTCTTAGTGGCTTTTTCCCTTCTGTCTTTAATAACTTCACCTTCTAATTAGGTCCCATGAAGATACATCTCCTCATTTAACTTAAAAAGGTTCATTGACCCTCTGGCATACTGCTATAACCCAGTAACCTGTGAGTACAGTAATTAGGACATTATAAAACACTGACTTGATCTGCACACTTCACATTCAGAGGAAGGGACGTGTGCTGTGTTGCAAAGAGAGCTGGCTGAAGCAAGGGAAGCCCAAAGTGAAGGAAAAATTAATAATTTAGGAAAGAAAGTTGGGATTATTCACAGGAAGGAGAGATTGATTTGAGCAACAAACTTCAAGGAGAGTTGTTAAGGGCAGCACTCAATTTGCTTCAAGAAAGCTCCAGGAGCAGTAAAGAATAAAAAGAGAACAAAAGGCAGGAGAGGGAAGGGCAGCAATCACTCATTGACTTTTGTAACACCTTTCTACTGCCGCAGAGTCACAGTAACAGAGCACATAAGAAACTAGCCAAGAGTCAGCTCTTGTCACATGCTGCTCCTGGTGTGACCCGTGAGATGCAGATGGTCCCAAACTGTCTCCACTGCATTCATACAAACAGCAATTTAGCTTCACAAGGATATTCATGCAAATTCAGGAGAACAATTTAAGAGGCACAAGGAAATCACTGCACCTTCCCTAAAGTGTTTTCCTTGTGAAGGCAACTGCCTCATTCTATTCTTATTTACTGTTACATTATTTTTCAGCCAATAAAAGTGGAATGTGTCAAAACAGCTGACAGCACCAAAGAGCAAGAGACAGATGAAACTGCAGATACAAGCCGGGGCTATACATCACTGTGGGTACGAAGCAGGATTTCAAGCACTTGTTTCAGACATCCCTGAAAGTAATGGCTTATGAACCACATCCTGGGCTTTTTAATCATCACAGATATACTGCCTTCAACAGGAGCGCACTGCTAAATATACGTGTACTGATGCCCAACATGATACTCTAAAACAAGTGTATCGGGCTCAGATCTATGTCAAAATAAAAAACGCATTAAGGGTGTACATGGAACTGTACTTGTACCAATGAAAAATGTAGCTCATTAAATTGCTAGATTTAATGACAAGATTGTTAACATTGCAGAGATATCTGCAAAATCCTTTGGATCATCCTGGATTATCTCTTCAGCTATTCCTTTTACATAATTTTTAATTTCCTTGGCTGTTAATCCTGTTACGGAGGAGGTTTTGAACATACACTTTAATTTTGCAAATTGATTTCCATGATAGCCCTTTTTCATTGTGTCCCTTCACCGTTCAAGCTCTGCAATAATATTATGTAATGGAGCCCACACATCACCCTTCCCTCTTTTATAAAACAGTCACATCACACCATGTACTTTTACAGGCACCTCAGAAAAATGATTTGCTGGTTCCAAAACCCACACACAATTCTTTTTTTTTCTTTTTTTTTTCCCCCAGAGATCCTGATTTGCTTTTTCAACATCAGTTATTTATTCCTGTAGCAGCCTGAAAAAATAGGCAACGTTAGTCACTGCTGTAAATCCTGAATAAGCGATGTTAACAATTACAGTTTACAAAACTGTTACTGCAGGAGACACCTCAAAGTTCATCAATGAAATAAAGTGTGCCTTAAAGTCTAGTGCTATTCCTATTAATCAAAGCTTTCCTACTTTACAGAAGCAGGCACACTTTGAGGGTATGTGTGTCTGGGGAGCTCAGCTTGCTGTAATTCCATAAACATTTGTCTTTCCTGCAGAGTCACGAAGGGACTCAATCAGGCATTATATGACCTGGAGTGAAAATGCTGGGGTGCAGCTCAGTGACTGAGGGACACACCTTCTACCTCACCAGATATGTGTCTTTGAAACTGGTCCCTTAAAACCCTGCATTTCATGTTTGGCCAGGAGAAAGAGGAAAGGCTGTGGTGATGCACAGACAAACTTCAATTCCTGTTCAAAAAACTTTTCTCCCTGTTTTTGACCTTTTGTTTTTAAATTCTCCATTATTTTGGAAGACAGAACACTACTGCATCCACAGTGCACCTAATGGCTTGAAAGGACAGAGTTTCTGGAAGAAACAGCTATCCCAGCTTTACTTGGTATCTGACCAAATTCTTTCTCTCAAGTATCATCTTTATCAACCATGCTTTGTTTTCACATTAGAATAAATTTTTCCTCTAGGTGGTCAGCATGAGATCCAGGTAAGTGTGGGATGGTAATTCTGGCATTTAATTGTTTAAAACTGACTTTATGCCAATGATAAACAAACCTCAAAGGACACATTCCAGTCAAAGGCAATGTTTGTGTAGATTTCAGGACTCCATCTCTCTCCAACAGGCTGCTACCCACCCTTTCCACAATCAGCATAGGAACTCACTAATGTTCCCATTTTGTTTCCATATTTTCCTTGCTGTGAACCGAAGAGGTTCATGGGAAGCTTTAGAAAAATCTTCCATAAGAGATTATGCAATGAAAGACATTTCCTCTGCTCAGACAGACTTGATCTCCAAACACTATGAAAAATTTTGCAAATAATTGTAACTATATGAGCCAACTCTCATCTAAGCTGTCAGAAAATATTGGGAAGAATTTGCAAAGGACTAAGGGCATTTGGAAGCATGTCAGAAGGATTAAATAAGGAAAAAGAATTGTGTGGGTCTTTGAAGGAGATGGCACAGAGAAGAAAAGAATGGAGAGGAGAAGACAGCATAAATAATGTTTCAAAGCTGGAAGTGTCATAATCAGGTCAAAAGGGAAAAAAAGATGGCTTTAGCAATCTGTGGGTTTATAGCTTGAATGGAGATCAGAGAGTGTGTGTTATCACAGAAAAGGAAGGATGTAAAGGGTTCTGGAGAAGGAGATGTAAAATTGTTTCAGTCCAAGTTTTCTCACTGTAGAGCTCAAAACCTCTGTGTCCAAGCCTTACTTGAGAGCATCACCATCAAAATACAAGCAGCATTCATAACCATTTCTGCTTCTCCTTTTATCCAATCCCACATTTCACAGTTTAATAAGTCACCATGGTGGATGAAAAGCCTTTCTTTGACCACATTTAGGCTGTTGGGCTATTTACACAGCAGGTGCAAAAAAAAAGCTGCCCTTGAGTTTCCATTCTCCACTAGCCTTGCCAGCAAAGGAAATCTGCACCAGTTTAGGAAAAGCTCACATTTTATGTGGCTGTGGGTAGAAAAGAAGGAGACAAACAGGTAGCAACAACCCTCTCTCTCTCTTAGTTTGGGGTTCATTCCAGCTGCATTATTTACACTTAGGCTTTGGGTTTTGGCATTTTTCCTTTAATTTTACATCTCTATTAACTCACACATATTATGACAAGACAATAAGGTTAGGCGTACAAAGTCAGCTATTCAAATCCAAAATTCAGGATGTCTTCAAAAATCAGTATCAGGGCACATAGAATTGAAGCAGTGTGCTACAGAGCCACCTTGATATAAAATCACTCTGAGTAAAAGGTACCCCTGTGTCTCTATCCTGTATGAATCAAGAAATGTGGTTGGATAATGGCCTTTGCAAGTGTTTTCTGGCATCAGAGAAACAAATGTATGCCCTTGTCCTCTGGTCCTCTGGGTACAGGGTGTTCAACATCCTCAGGTCTCAGCCACTCCCTCTATCACCATTTTCCTGGTCTTTCATTTTCTCTTCCTGCCCAGGCACCTCACCCTTCTCTGCCCTGCTCCAATTCCCTTACTTTTATTATGGGAAACTGCTCTCCCACCTCTGCTGAAACAAAGAATGTATTAAAAGGAAAAGGCCTCTTTTAGAGTCAGCCCAGGAGATCCAGTCCAGTCCCATGTTGTTCAGAAAAATTTGATATTGTTCAAGTTAGATCATCAGGGAAAATAAAATTAAACTGAAACATACTTATTGAAATTCACTCAGCAAAAATTAGCTCTTTCAGAGCCCCTCTGGTCAAGAGTAAACCCCACTCATGGCCTCTGACCACAGATGAATGTGATGATAGGTGATCCTTTTTCTTTTTTTTTTTAAGAAAAGGGAAGTATGAACTCTGTTTGTTCAGCATGTCCACAGTCCCACTTCTGGGAGCCAACATAGTCATACCAATATATCACTGTCACTGCTTGATAAACAGCCCCAGATTTATGACAGGCACAGGACCCTAAAATAAACATATAACAAACTGTTCTGAGACCAGTAGAAGAAGCAAAGCCTGATTTATTAGAGATGAGTTATGGCTGAATTTGCTAAAAAACTAAGCTCTGACCATTCCTTTTCCCTTGACTGAAACAGCCAAAACACTTATTTCAAAAGTGGTCTGCCTAGTGCAATTGAAGATGTGCTCATGTTAGTTTGTCCCTTACTGCTCCCTCCCCTTTTTTTTCCTAGTCAACTTTTCAACATCAAACCTGTTAGAAAATTGTGTATCTATGCCCTCTATCTCCATTTCAAACTCAGCAAAACAGCTTGAAAGTCACTGGAGAAATTATACATATATGTGTATTCTCTTCACACAGACATTAGTTGAAACAATAAATCTTAGATCTGTGCAGGAAACAGATATTTTCATAGTTTTCCAAGTACTGATACAATTTTTCTCTTATTAAACATGTCTATAATATCCAATTATTCTATAGATCATACAGGTCTGTAGGTCATTTTTAGATGACAGAAATTCAAAATTCAAATTATGATATGAGTGACCTGCAATAACCTAGTGAGAAACAACTGTTTAGAGAGGAATGAGTCAAAGCCAGTCTGTGGTGCCTCTGACTGCTGATCCATGCTCAAGCAGCAAAGGCACACACACTGTGCTGTGGGGCACCTATGCCAGAAGCTTCTGGGTCAATCCACTAAAGATCTTTCAACTTGGCCTTTCTTTCTTAAATGGCTTAGTGAGGATATCCAATACAAAAATATCCTGGTATATTTGATTTGATTTCTCTGTATTATAGGAGGAATGATGGTGCCTTCCCATCAGTACAGTTTACACTACAGGGAAGAAATGATTGCAAAACTCAATGACAGTGAAGACAAGGACCTAATGTGAAGTATCAGTGACAAAAATTAGTGGGGAAATATGTAAGGGGAAAATTAGGAACTGATAAGACAGAGGGAATAACCCCAAACCTCTGAATAACCTACAGCAATTTACACACCCTTGAGAAATGCAAAGTTTTTTGAATTAATGTGGTTATGTAGAATACATATTTTTATTCCACCAGCCCATGTGAATACAGATTTCAGCCTTAGGAAGAGTATGTTCCTTCAGGGCACTCTGAAATACCTGTTCTGTTTATTCTATCCTTCCCTTTCCTATCCTACCAATTCCTATTCTTCTTACATCACACTTATCATTGCATCTTGTCACAATCTTTCAGCTGAATGTTACATAATATTACTCAAAACTGTTACATACAGTATTCCAAATGTTTCAGTAATTGTTTTATTCTTGAGACAATCTTTTACTAAAAATAAAAAAAAGCATATTCATATTACACTAATTTATATATTTTAAAAATCCAGATATTTTCACAAAATACAAAGTGAATCCTTTTGTTCCTAAAACTAAAATGGGATTTAATTAGACAGAAGGTAGCTCGTGGTGCTGGGGCTAGTAGAGTTAGCATCCCTACAGCCATTCCCACGGCCAGAAAATGCCAGCTGGTGGCTTTTGGTGATTTTTGTAGATCAGACACCAACAAATAATTTTGAACCTTTTGACTCCCTTTTGAAAATTACACACTGAGCCTAATTTGAGTGTCCTTTTTCTTCTTGATTTCATGAAGATCTGGGTGTAAGCTGCATATCTGAAACTCTCTGTGGTCCTAAGCTCAAGTGACTGTAGGTTAAATATTGGAATTGTTTGGGTTTTTATAAAAGGTGTCAGAAAGATGCTCTCTCCAGAATCAAAATGACACTGGGTACTTTCACTCTAAGACACTCCTGGGGACAAATGCCATCCACTTAAACTTCAATATTTGCTGTTGTTTTTGAATTTCACAGTAGTGTAGCTCCTGATCCACGTGCATTTGACCTGCAAGTCCTAATGATGCACAGCACAAAGTGGTGTGACCTTGTAGAGTAAACCTTGGGGTCCCAGTGTTACAACAACAGAACAAAAAGATAGCTATGAAACTAAATAAAGTGCTCAAAGTTAAAATTTCTCTTTTAAGATCAATGAAAATATTTTATTTGAAGAAGTTATGGCCCATTTCTGTTAATAATGAGGCTGCTGCCAGACAACCTGAGATATGTCCCCCCAGGCAATGGTACAGAATTAAAACCAAGTAAAAGAGACTACAATATATTAATTAATCATTGGACTTCCAGCTTCTCATTAACAGTCTCCACTGAAGTTTCAGTAATTCCTAAGCATTCCATAATAAAATAGAACCCACTTCAGGGATTCAAGCAACAACAGATTAATTCAGCAAACTTCTGAACCTAGTGTGGGGATTGAGTTCTAATCCTAAATCTAAGGAGGATTAAGGAGGAAAATACGATGAACACAGAAAGGCCAAGACAAAACCAACCAGCCAACCAAAAAACAATGAGGCAAGACAAGGCAAATTTTCTATTATATTAAATTTAAATATGTTAAATATTCTATTCTTTTTTCTCACAAAAACTAGAGGAGTTGGATTGCCCGATGCTATTAAGAGATTTTTCAAAACAATACGAATGCTACCATCTACAAATTAAAGATTTGGAAATTTTGCTGGAGTTTTTTTTAATGGATTTTTTTTGTTTGTTTTTTTTTGTTGGTGGTTGTTTGGATTGGGGTTTTTTTTCTCATTTTGACTTAATACATATAAAGTAAAGGGTTTAGTTAGTGAAGAACAAAAACCATTAAATTTGCTGAGACATTCTGAATACTCCATGTCTCTAGTCAGATGCTAGGAAGCCTGGGGTCAATTATTCTGCACCTTGTGGTGGACAAAGATTTCTGTTGAGTTGTGTCAAGGCTGAAGTGTGAACTTATTAGACTTGCTACCCCTTTTTAGAGACAAGAAGATCTACAAGGGGAGCAGTGGACAAGCAGAGGAGGATCTGGCTAAGAACAAATCCTTTCATATGTGCATTCTGTGGCACAGTGTCACTTAGTCATGAGGAAGTGATGCAGGTCAAGGAGTCCTTTCTGGGAACCACATAAATAGAGTTTACTAAGAAATTTTACAGAACATTCAACTCCTGTGAATTTTCCTTAAATGTCCTGTATTCCTTGAAAGAAGAAAAAAAAAACAGAAAACCACTTTTCTTTTCCCAAGAGTTTCACTTTTCATCTTCAGCATGGTGTTACAAGTTCATGAGGATAAAAAAGGCAGTAAAAGCAGTAAGTCAGTCCAGCCTATTCTAATAAACAATGTTACTCTTGCAGTCACCCTCTGGCTAAATGGTGCCCCACTTCAAATACTAGCATTATGAGTTGCCAAGAAAAAAAAAAGTAATTCTAAAATTTTTAACATAAAATAAAGAAAATGTCTACTCAATATATGTAAGAATGCCATAGTCTGGTAACTTTGAATTAAGTTTGCCATAATTTAGAGGGCTATAGAAAAATGTACTTCAGGACAGGCTGAGTTTTTCCTTAACAAAAGTTACAGCCATTTTTTTTTTCTAAATTAAGCCAGGATAACTCTAGAAGGGATCTGCATCAGTTACTCTACTGATAAAATATTCTCCATCTAAGGCAGTGAAGAGCTAAGGAAATCACAAAGCTCTCAAAGAATCACAAAGAAAAAACACAGTAACTGTATTAGAGTGGTCCCCTCACCAGCACAATTTAAGTTCACACTTTACTTCTCTGTATTTTGGTCTCAGTGCCAGGGACTTACTCAATACAAGGAAGTATGAAGACGAACAATGGCTCTTTTCACCTTTACAGAAGTCACCTCCACAACTGCAGTGAGCAGATATTCTGCACCATGCAATGACAGCAAGGAAGGATTGAGTTTTAAGTTTAATTCTACTGTGCCACAAAGAAGTTGAAAAACTTTCTACAGAAAGTGAGGAATTTCTCAGCATGGATGAAACGGGCTTATGTCAGCTTATATTTGATATCTGTTCTTATTTTTGCCCATATACAGAAAGATATTTTTAATCATATTGCTTTGAGTTTGAAAAGAAAATCAAGCTAGGAACAGTATAGGAATATTTAAAAGATTATCTGGACTAACTACCTGAAGTGGAGCATTATTGCATTACTGTACAATATACTCTTCAAAGCGATGGTGTCATAAGCAATAATCACTGCCTGAATCTGTGGAGCAAAAGGAAGAAATTAGGCTTGATTAATATATATTTTTGACTAAGTAATTCAACAGAACAAGACATGAAAAGGGAAAAGATCTTAGTACTGTGTTAACAAGTTCACAAAAATGCAGGGAGGGTAACATCTGTGAGCCAGATAAAGTAGGAGGCAGAGAAATAACAAATGAGACAGATGCTGTCAGAGATGGAGACTCACCTGGAGGATAAATTATTCTGTCTAACCATCTTTAGTTCAGGGACCTACAGCTCTCCCATGGGCTCTGACTTTTTTTAGTTGGTTTAGAATATTCCATTTTTCTGGGGTTGCAGCACTGTGAACATACTATAACTCATTTATATTGAGGATAATTTGATTTGGTTTTTTGTTAAATTTGTTTTGTGTCAAATGAAAACTCCAGGGATATTAGCTGCATTAATTCACACAATTACCAGCAATTTTTTACCAGTTGAATGTCATTTTGTCAACTCGGTAAAGATCAGTAAGACTAAAATAAAAAGAAAGCATGATTTTCAGACACATCTGTTAACTCTGGGGGCTTTCTCACCCTCCTCAATACAGATGATGAACTACAAGCAAATGGGGCTCATTGGTTTCTTCCTGGTAATCCCATTGCACAAACTTATTTTACATCACCTTTGGGATGAGAGACAACCAAATACACAAGAAAATATTCCTCTAAACTTGGTATTCCTATGATGAGAAATGTTTAGAAGTTCAAGATATCTTCCACATTGGAAACACAAAGAAGAATATGCAGCTAAGGTTGGGCCACTGTATTCAGAATACTAATTTATAGGTATTTTGTATTAAAAGGACATAATCCACAATTTTTTAGTTTTCCTTTTATCAGTGAATCTCTGTGAAAATCCAGAAGATTGCTCCCATGGTGACTTTGAACCACAAGTACGCTGACCTTTAAAAATCAACACCACTTTGTGGTTCCATTCTTATCTTTCCTCTCACTGACAACCACGACAAAATTGTTGGCAGACTGTCAATATCTCAGACCACGGATTGCCAGTGAGTCACCAACTGTTCAGATACCTCGTTATTCACAGTCCAGTTTCCTCCTCAAGCCTCAAGGGACCACTGGAGTGGGAAGTGTGGGAAGTGCAAGATGTTAGTTGTGATTCTGGATCTGGCACCTTGATAGAAAAGCTGTTCTGCCTTGAGTCCTAAGGCAGGAGCAGCTGTATATCCAAGTGGCATTGAGTTTCATAGGGGGGTTTTGCATAAAAAATGCCTGTGCTGCTTTGGGGCCCCATGCTCTGGAAGACTTTGCAGGGTACATTTTTTTAAAATTAGTTTCCCCCAAATAGCAACAGTAAAGAGAGGAACAGAAAACATTTTGTGTTGCAGTCCCCACGATGAGGCCACATCCTTTCCCCAGGAGTGGCAATGCTGCTGCAGTCCCACCAGGATGAGCAAAAGGAAGGGAAAGGCAGAGATTGCAGTGGAACAGAGCAGGGCTGCAGGACCCCAGGAGGTGCTGGGCTGCAACAGCTGGGGATGGAGGAATGAGACAGGCTTGGCAGGCTGTGTCTAGAGCAAGGGGAAGAAGGGGAGAATGTGGGAATTTGGTTGGTGAGATGTTTGGCACGTGGTCACACTTTTCAGAGAAAAGTGTTCTTTGGTTAGAGAAAAGAGGGGATAGAAAGAGATATTTTTCCAATACCAGCAAGAAGCTAGGTCTTGAGGCAATATAAATCAAAATATAAATGTAGCTGCTGACCATGACAACCTAATACAAATTCTCACCTCTCTTCCTAACCTGTTTTGCTAGTATTATGTCCAGCTTCTGCTCCAACCATGGCATGTTATTACAATGAACTTTGTAGCTTCTTTGGTTTCCTATGGAGATCTAGTAATCTGGTTGGGGTTATTTTTTCTTTTTTCTCCATTATCAAATAAAGACCAGCAGTAGGTACTTGTGTACAGCTGACAAAAAGGTCTTCCCATGTTTTTGCTTTTGACATGTTTAAATGAATGTAAGCAGTTACCACCATTGAGAGGAACTATAGAGAGCATTCACTAGGACAAAATAAGCAAAACTCTTGTTGAAAATCCACCCTGGTGATTTTTGTATTACATATTTGTGTCCTTATAGTATTTAAACTAATTTTTTTGTGATATTTTATAGAGGCATGCTTATAATCACACATAATTACCTGAGTAAGAAAAGAAATACTGAGTTCCTAAAGAAAGACAATAGAATTTTCAGATACTGGTTTCAAAGCACAGCAAATGGTGTCAGAAAGCCCCCACACTTCAAAGTTTCTGACTCAAGCCCAACCACTGCAGCTCAGGTCCGTGTGAAATCATCTGCTGAGGTCAGAAAAAGCAGCCCACTGCCTGTGTGACACTGTCTGAAATAGCAAACCCTGCTTCTAATTACAGAGCTGCTTCCAGGTCTGCTTGGGTTCCTGGTGCTTTCAGTGCCTCAGTCAGAGCTATTTGGTGTTTTCTCTGGTTGCAGTCCTCATGCACCCCTTCAGACTGAGAGACATAAACACATGGATGGGGCAACTCTTCAAAGCAGTATTGATCAAGAGTGCCTTTCTAATGGCTCCAGGTGGACTTTGGAGCAGGCCTTGGTGCTAGTGCCTATTATCTGAGCACAATAAAGCTTCATGGAATTGGAACCTAGCCATACAAAAGCTGTGAGCCATCCTAGGAGCTGGCTACTGTATTGATTCCACAGATTAGAAGGTCTGTTCCTTTGTGTTTCTCAGAGGGAGGCATCAAAGCTCTGTGGCATATTAAACATTGTCCATTAAGTATGATATGACAGAAAACTACCACCTGCTTCTACTTAAACCTCTAAAAATTGGTATCTTAAGCACAGAAAAGCCCTAAGTGCTGAAGCACATCACTGTCTTGGGTGCTCAAAACAGTGAGGTGGAAGAGACTAAAAAAGGATCTACCTGTTTAAGTCAGAAATGGCTGGAGACAGGTAGAGACGTGCAAAAGACTTTGCAATTAAACTGATATGTAAAAAAAACTCATTCAGAGCCTTTAGAGAAACAAGTTCCTGATTTACAATGAGCTCCTGGCCTCCTTGAGGAAGGTGCTGATAAACCGTGACTGGGCTTTTCACCACCCTGAGCTGTGTGACTCATGTGGTTTCCTCCACCATGACAATTCCTCTTTAACACCCTCACTGCTGTTTCTGGTTCCTGTGATCTCTAGGGGATGTATAAACTCAGTTTTGGGGCTGTTTCTTCTATGGTGTGGACCTCCCTCACCCCTGGTGAAGCTCTGCAGGGCTGTTTCACCAAGGGCAGATGATGACTGTAGGATCCCAAGCCTAGAGCAATGAGGGAGAAGGAAGGGATAGAAAAGCTTCAACTTGAGTTAGTTGTCTTGAAAGACATAACTGCAGTTACCTTCTTTCAAGATTACTAGGCTCAATTTTCTTTTCTTTAAGTGTCTGATCTGAGGCTCTTTTCCCTGTTCCTCCAGCAAATTTGAGACTATTTATGTTTCTATTAATCTTCTATTAAGACATTTTTCATCTTTTGTTTTATGATCTCACATTGGCTTTCCTTTGATAAAACATCTATGTTAAGGCATTTCTCTGTGATATTTGGATATAACAGACTTTGAAATAAATTAGTCCTTGATTAGCCCCTGCCTCTTTCTCCTCTCTCTGTCTTTCCTTAAACTTATCTCAAAATTTCAGTGAAAAAAACATTTCAACTTAAAACTTGGATTCTTGAGATTAAAACGTGCAGTGAGACTCACTACTTTTTACCTGAAATTGGTAGACAGCAGGTAGCATTTAGTGCATTTCCTTTTCTTCAAAATTGCTATCTCTTATTTTTTCCTGCTGTTGTTCTGTACTTTTGCCATATCTGTATTGAAGAAAACATTAGAAAAAAAGGCAAAAGGAGGATAAAATGGATTTTTTTGCCTCTCTGGTGTCATTCCCTTCCCCTGTTGATTTCTGTGAAATGATCAAAGCCATCTACCAAGATAGCAAGAAAAGGTTTAAAATGTGTTTGTCCTCTGGTTTCCTGCTGCTCTGCCTGTGCCTCTTTTTCCCTTTGCCATTTACAGCATTGGTAGCTTCATTAGCAAGGGACTACAACAACCAAACCTGCCCTGATTCTCCAGGGACGGTCCCCATCTTCAATCACTTATTTAGCTGCTGCTGTACATTCAAACCAGCCCCTTTTCCAGCTGGTTTGACCTGGCCAAACAAACAAGAGCAGCCCTGACCTGAGAGCATGTCCTGATTGAGGGGATCCCTCCTGGGTGAACACAGCCTCACCTGGCACAGAGCCTCCCCAGCCATGCCAGGGAGGAAACTGCAGCTCCTGATGCCCTGCCCTGGCCATTTAGAACTGCTTCTAAGTCATCTCTTGGACCTGAGGATCATGCACCTTAGCCAAAAGTGGTCTCCAACCCAGTCAAATAGAAGCAGAAGAAACAGATAGTCCAGGTTTGAAAGTGTATGCACCTCACTCTTCACACCCTCCTCTTCCTTCTCACCTCCCAGGAACTGAGAGTTTTGTCACTGCTGACAGGGTCAGATCATCACATCACACTTACCCCAAGGAATTGTAAAATGTCTTGCTTTTCTGCATAGAAACATGGATTCAGATGCACTCCCAAAACACTGAAGGGAAACATGCAAAGATAAGTCAGCTCAACAGAGAAACCATGAGAATAATCATTCTCAGCCAGTGAAGGAAGCTGACAAACAACTCATTAGTGACCTCTAGAAGTTCAGATAATCAGTGGTAAAGCATGCTCTGCCACCAAAACACATAGCTCTCCAGGGGATTTTCATGAGATCAAGATGATGCTGAAAACAGAAGCACTTCCCAACAGCTTGTTTAGGACCAAGGAGATACCAGTTCCTTTGGGAATCTGAAGAAATACATAACTAGCTTATTGTATAAAGAATATAAGTACTGTAAAAGGTGGTATCATGTTTTTTGCAGGGACCTTCTATACAGATTCAGTGAATCACAGGAAATCTGATCTTTCAAAAAAAAACAACAAAACAAAACCAACTCAACAAAAAAACCAAACCAACCGAACCAATAGTTCCCCTGTGTACAGCAAAGAAAATATCATATATTATTAAAATCAGTTAGTTATTGGAAATTATTTTTTTTTTAGCTGAGACCAGAAAAAAAAAATCAAGCAACAGCAACAACAACAACAAAAAAAAAGAAACTAGAAAGAAAGCTACCATCTACGGTCTTGGTACATTTAAATGTTTCCTTGATTTTATAAACAAGGTTGCACTGACAGGTACAATACCAATGTCCATCCTGTGTGCCTTTGAAAACAGCCATCAAGGAAGGCTAAAACCAACATTATTTCCAGTCTAAAAATAAGCTCTGAAAGCACTGTACTCCATGTGTCTCTCAGTCATACTTTGTTTCTTTTGCCCTGCTCTGGCAGAAATGGGCTCTCAAACCAGCTGATAACACTGATCACCTTGCAGGGAGAGATAAAAGGAGTCTCTTTTTGAGAAGACTGAGAACTCCTCTCTTGTCTGTCTTACCACCTGGAAAACACTTGCAGCTCTGGACACTGATTTCTGAACCCAGGAGTGTAAAGGTGGCCCTGCTGCAATCACTACATGCTTCGCCATGGGCAGAAAGTACAAATGAGTTCAGCATCCTCATTTCTGAAGAAAAATTGCTAAATCTTTTTTTTTTTTTTCTATTAGCACATGTAAATAGACCAGATAAGCCAGTTCTGCTTAACAAGCGGGTCTTGACTAAAATATCACTAAAATTAAGGAGCCTCTAGAACACTCTGCTTGACCAATACTGATGCTCTGATTTGCAGAAGACAGGTGAAATTGTGAGCTTGATCCTCTTTATTTCAATGCAGTGTTCAACAGATATCTACAAACCTTATGCTACCATCAAAAATTTCTTCATAGCAGGGCAGCTGGCAAACAAATCTCTGAAATGACTGTTCAGATAGACTCAGAAATAATGGAATTCAGGCCCATTCTGGACAGCCTTATGTGTCCAGAGCAGAGGGACAGAATCTCCTCCCTCTACCTGCTGGTCACACTTCTCTTGGTGCAGCCCAGGACACAGTTTGGTTTCTGGGCTTCAAATGCACATGGACAGCCCATATCCAACCTCTCACCCACCATCACCCCCAAGTCCTGCCAGGCAGGGCTGCTCTCAATTTGTTCATCCCCCAGCCTGGATTGATCCTGAGGGTGCCCTGACCCAGGTGCAGCCCCTCGCACTTCATCTTATTAAACCTCATGAGACTCCCATGGGACCAGTTCTTGAGACTGTCCAGGTCCCAAGGCATCCTGTACTTCAGGTGTGGCAACCACACCACTCAGCTTGATGTCATCTGCAAACCTGCTGAGGGTGCCCTGATCCCTTTGTCTCTGTCATTAATGAAGATATTAAATGGTCCTGGTCCCAGTACAGACCCCTGAGGGGTACCACTTCCTGGCTTAGGTGTGTTCCCCCTTGGAAGGTGTGATGGTCAGACCCCAGTGAGCTGCCTTGTAGGGGTGACTGAGCTGGTAACAGTGTCTGTCCCCTCTAACTTAGTGACTGCCCTGGGGGAAAGCTGGGGAATGGAGGAGACTCCTGCTCCACGTTGGTCAGCTGGACAAGCGCTAGAGCTTCCTTCCTGCATGGGCTTGGCAACAGCAGTCCCATTCCTTTTCACATTCCCAGAAGGTCAAAGTCAATCAATTCAGACCTTCTCAAACCTATTTCAGTTTTACTTCTGACAATTCTACTGAGGCCACCTTTGGAGAACAATCGTGAAGAGCAGTGAGTTGATAATTTTGCTGTGGTGGCTGTTCCTCAGTGCTGCTACAAACCTTCCTAAATCATGCTGCTCAGAACATGTGGAAATTATGTGCAGTCTTCCAGGAAGCTTTCATTTGCTATTCACTTCCAGCATCAGGAAAGCCTTCCTCAGCTTTCCATTTTAAACATCAAATCAAATTAAGCCTGCAGATTATTGTTTTCCTATGAAAAACAAATGAATAATTAATTGTCATGGGATTTCTCTGTGTAGTTACAATCCATGAGGAATTAGCTGGAGTCCTTGAGACTGAAAACAATTAATGAACACAGGATGTGCAGCCTCTGCGTGAGCATTTTGGGTTATTCCACATCATATTCTGCCAATAATCCCACTGTTGCTGAAGCACACATCCAAAGCTCAGAAGTTATGGCACGTGTGATGATGACACATTTACAATAATGCCCCAGATGTGATCACCTCTAATTTCAATGGAACACTGGCAGCAATACACACCCAGCATGTATTACAGGGGCTGTAAGAGAGTCATTAGGGTGGGATGCAAATATCTGAAATGAACAATGGACAAAATTTGGCAAGTGCTAATAGAACCATAAAAATATTTGAATAACAAGGAAGATGCTTACTGCACCTTACAATGGAAGGGTTTAAAATTATTCAGAGCCAGAAAATGAAGCTCTGTGTGTTGTTCAGGAAACACAGCAGTGTTACCACCACTGTATTGCAGCCCAGCCTCTCTCAGCCACACTCTCACTGCCCATGCAGGTGTCCCAATATCATGACTCTTCACTGCCCTATTAATTTATAAAGGGTATCTTGGGATAGACCCAGTATAAACCTGAGAAACAGAAAGAATGGGATTAGTTTACAGCTAACTATTATGTCTCCAACCCTGGCCTTTCTTCCTGCAGACTCTCCACTATTTTCTAGCATAGACTCTTTTACAAAAACTCATGGTCTGGAAGCAGCTTGTTTTAATATGAGAAATCTTTTGTGGCTTGTAAGTAACCTTGCTCTAAGGACATCCCCTTTTTATCTGGAAAGTGCATGGCCACATTGGGCTTATTCCAATTCCTAGAGAACATATGCATTGATAACACTTACGCAGAAGTATACATTTGTTTCAGGGGCTTTTGCAAGCTGAATGAACTCAAATTGCCAGAACATCTTGTGTGTTTCTTCCCAACTGTAGATGCTATAAAGCAAATCCTAGCAATTAATGAGTAAATTTCAAAAAAGCTTGAAGTTGCTTTCAGTGGAAAATCAAATGTTTGAAAAATTTTTTTCAGTGATCAGCTCCCTGATGACATAAAACTGATCTGGAAATCTCACAAGCACTGTCACTGCAAGGTCAGCAATTCAAGCCTGCGATGCCACAAAGACGGCTCACGATACCTTGAGGGCTGCTCCTGACAGTAGAAAATGAAGATGTAAAAGAAAAAAGGCATCCTCAGAGTTGGGTAGAAACAAAATTTCTCCATCTATTATGAAAACAGTGGCCCAAGAAACCAGAGACATCCAAAAGTGTCCCACCTGAGAGGCAAACCCTTCCATTTGCATTCATAGTTTTTTAGATACCAGAGCAGTCAGAGAAGAAAGTTAGAAGTATCAGAGATACTAAAAACTTCTGACAATTTTCTTCACATTCACAAATTTAATCACTGAGGAATCAATAATTCACAAATTCTGATATTTGTGATGAATATGCTGAACATGCTGGAATTTACCCAGTTCTGACTTTCAGAGCTGCTGCCTTTTGACTTTGAGATGAAACTGTAAGTAATCAAAATACCAGATACTACTGCATAAATGTGTGCAAGTATCTCAGTGAATCTTTTGGAAACAGGGAATGGATACTGATTGAATTCATTAGGATAAGAATTCCAAAATATATTGGAATCCTCTAGAAATTGCTCTCTGTGCTCAAAAGCCTTGTGTTCCAGCTGCTGTTTTGTGGAGCCTAGATGAAAGGAATGCTTTATCCTGGGCCTAAGTCAGCACCTTAAGGGGTTCCCTCCCTAACACAGGGGTCCTAACTGAGGCTATAATTCTTTTGTGGCAATTATGTTTTATATGAAAAGGAACTTGTTTTATACAGTTCACTTATGCCCAGAAGTAGAAACCTCACTCGTTTTGTGATCATTTTCAGAAGCAGTGTACCTGAAGATGGCACATTTGGAAATGGCATTATTTCATATTGCTGCAGAGCAGCAATTGGCACCCCAGCCTATAAAAGATACTACTCAAACAATATAAAATAGCCAACACCCACAAGAAGAAATAGAGTTCTCTTCTATCCCAAAATATACCTCTGCAGAGTACCTGTTATATTGCACTTAATCTAATTTACTAAAGGAGAGATGAATCCCCTTGCTGCAATCAAGCTATTTTTAAAAAAGAGATTGGTGGTGATTCAGCTGAATGGTGACTAAACCACTGACAAATTTCCCCTGTCAGCTTGTGTGTATAAAAAGATGCTTTGCTGGAATGTATCATCTGCAGATACCACTGTCTTTTTGGACTGGTGGGGAGTTTTCCAGTCAAACTATACAATTTTAATTATTATTTAAAATTATATGCATATTAAGCTTGTAGCACATTTCAGAGAGGCATCAGGTCATACAATTGAGCTGTACTGGGTTTGCATTACTGGGAGTGGCTCCTGTGGGCAGTTTCCAGAAGCTTTCCCCAAGTCCAACAGAGCCAATTCCAGCTGGCTACAAGACAGACCCACCACAGGAGAGAGACTGTGTGGGAGGAACAGCTCTGCAGACTCTGGAGCCATTTGTGGAGGACTGTCTCCCATAGAAGGGACTCCCCACCGGAGCAGCAGTGAAGAGTCATTCCCTGAGGAGGGAAGAGTGGCTGAGACAAGCTCTGACCACAGACTTCATTCCCCGTCCCCTGGACCACTGGATGAGGGGAAGGTAGAGAAAACCAGGAGTGAAATTATGCCTGGAAAGAAGGGAGAAGTAGGGAAAGATGTTTCCAAGATATGGATTTATTGCTCATTATCCTACTCTGATTTAATTGGTAACTAATTAAACTAACTTCCCCAAGCTGAGTCTGTTTTGCCCGTGACAGTAAGTGGTGAGTGATCTCTCCTCATCCTTATCTCCATCCAAAAGTCTTTCACTGTATTTTGTCTCCCCTGTCCAGCTGAGGAGGGGAGTGACAGTGGCTTCAGTGGCTCCCTGGTGTCCAGCCAGCATCAACCCACCACACAACAGAGAGAATTTGAAACAGATCTTGCACGAGATCATTAGCTGAAACTGCTTGTTTAATTTACTTTATCTGAGCTGAATGTATCTTCAGAAAGGATAAACAGAGATACATTCCAATGAACAGGAAAGCAGAGTCATCCCCCATTCTGAATGTTACTCTGCAACTCAAAAGATGCAAGGTTGAGTTCTTGCTTTCTATGAGCTGCTGCCTTTGGCAGGTACAGGATTACATCTACGGACTAGGGATGACTCTGATGCCTCCTACAGCTCTTCCTACCTGCAAACTTCCAGTTAATATAGCAGAGTAAGGAGGGGAAAAGGAGAGTTCTTCATTTACATCACCAGTGAGAAAGAAATTAAATCCGTAAAATAAACTAAACCAGAAGTGGAGTTGAGAAACAACTATTACAGTCCCTTGAGCAGGGCACCTAATTACTCTATAGCTCCTTTGGAAACTGCCTTCCAGGGACTATAGCAGAAGCTCATGCTCATGACATTTATCAGGATGTAAGTTTGGAATATAATAATCTTGGCAGTTCACTAGCGGGTTTGCTTGGTCCTGAAAAACTGATTTCCTAGGAAATTACTTTTTAAGATCTACCTGTAGTTCTGTCTGGTTTCTCTGATGATTTACAAGACTAGATAACCTGTTTTCTCGCCATGGTGAGAACAAGTCTTAGAGAGCACAGATGAATGTTTGTCCTTGTCTTCACCTTGACTTCAAATCTCACAGTTTATTCAGTGAAAATTGTTACACATTTAATTAGCTATTTTGTTGATGCTGAGTTAAAGACAGTTTAGTAAATAGTCTGTCTATTATTTCTATCCTCATAAGTCAATAATGAAAATTATGTCACTCACAGGACAGCATATGCAAATAAACGTGCATATGATAGACTGAAAGCAGAATTCACTGGCATCTAATAGGTGTTTAATTGCTTTGGAGTGCTACTAAAAAGCAATATTATTAGGATGTTTTTCTTGCAAATGGGTTTTAGAAGCATATGGTCAGTGCTGTATAATTGCAGGCTTATAATTAAAACTAAATAGGTTAGAAATTACAAGGTAGAAGAAAATAAAAGCTCAGCAGCAAGTATATGTATGGCTAACCATGGATAAGTGCGTGCTGCGTGGTGCTTGTGGGTGCACCTAAATGCTGTTCTCCAGCACTACACCTGCCAGGAATTACCATTATGGCTTAGGAGGAACTGTGGCTGTCTAAGGAGACCTCAGGGAAATGAATTCTTAGCTGGGGCTGACATGAGTACAGATTAACCAATTAAGGCACCTGTATCAATATAAGCATCCTGACTCACTGTTTAATGGGATAATTGGAATTCTGTAGAGGAAATAAAGTTGATTACAGGGATCAAACAGAGTGAAAGCTTTCTAAGCATTCGTCTCTTGCTTGTGACAAGTTGTAGCTTATGAGGCTGCTGACATTAATGCCTAAAGTTTTAGCTTTCATATTTTTCAGATTTTGTACTGCCTTAGTGTATAACTCTGAATTTCATATAAAATGTTAGCAAGTTCTCTTTACAGTTTAGTTAGACAAAACAATCCTTTTCCAGCCAAGAACCAAGGATACCATCACAGCTTCAGGCCCAAAAAGTAGAAACAACAGAGAATTGAGGAGAGCAGTCTGGGAGGATGGGACTTCATAACCCAAATCTGTAATTGGACAATTAACCCCAACATGTGAGTGGACCAAAACTTACAAAAGTGTGAGAACTCAGGACCTGTCATCCATCTTGGGTGCAGCCATAGCCAGGCTCTTGTACTGCCCAAGGTGTGTCCTTTGAAGACCTCTCAATAAACACCTACTTTATTCCTTTAACACTGTCTGGCCTCTGTTCCAGGGAGCCTCTTTAGGTGTCATCATGGAACAAATAGCAGTATGGGCAGTAAAAGGTCAGGTCATTACTTTTCAGTGCTTACAAAAAATTGTGCACATGCTATGAAGAAATATACAAAGGTCTGTGTGTTTACCAATAGAGATGAAATCTATATTCCAACTTTTTGTATGTATCTGAATTCCCAGAATGTTTTGGTTTTACCTGATGAATTGTTCTTAGTATAAAGCAATTCAGCAGATTTTCCCATCATCTTACATGCATCTATAAATCAATTTACAATACAATGTGTCTACCCCATGGTTTTGATGGGTGGATTTGCCCATGAAAGCATATGATGAACAGATGGTGGAAGAGAAAAAGTCAAAGAGATGAGGGGCTAGTTGGGGTATTCAATCCAAAGAAATAAGATGCGGATGATTTACTCTCTATAAACAGAAGACAAACTGATCTCCAGAGAGAAGGAAGAATGGAAATAAATTCACTGTATTCTCAGGAAGTAATCTATCACAAAAGGTCAGCATGCCTTTATGTTTGAAGAAGAAAATGAAAAGGCATCTGTGGCTTATTGTGTCCAAATGTATTATTTCCTTTGAAGGATTCAAAATATTTTTGTCCAACGGAAACTGAGGCCTATGTAACTTCTCTTACATGTTTCTGAAGAGTAGTCTGGTTATTTAAGAGAAAAAAAGAAAATCAAGTACAATAAAAGACCTCGCAATATTTTTTCTTCATGTGTCAGATGAAAGTTTTGGGTGTACAAGACTTGTCATATTTTATCTGGAATATCAACTGAGAAAAAATAAAGAACACCTAATGCTTTATTTATTTATTCACATTCTCCCCCCCCTTTTTTTTTCCATTCCTGCATCTTCAAAGGACTCCAGCTGTAATGATCTGTATTTCTCAGGATGCAGATATTCCATTGGTATAGAATGAGAATCTTACTGTTCAGTTTTGAAACTGCAGGAGCAGCTGGGGACCATGAAATCAAATAAGGGGCAGTACTAGAACTCTTCATAGGCTACAGAAATTTGAAAGGCAAAGATCTTCTGTTTGAGGAATTTAAAACCATTTCCTTTCAGTTAAAAATGTCCAACCATCCTGTTCCAATTTAATGGAATCCTGGCATTTTAAAATTTTACCCAATTTTACATCAAAGCCCAAGATGAAAAAGGATGGAAATTCTCTATTAAATAACAGAAATTCTCTATTCCATAATGACTGACATTGCCTAGAACACAGAGCACACCATAATGTTATTGAAATGAATAAAATAAATGAGTACTCTGCAAGCTCCAGAACACATAATGAAATGAAAAATAATGAAACATATAATGAAACACAAAAGTCCATCAAATTTATTATTTTCTATAATGAGAGTCTACCCACCTTATCAAACTTCTGTGATAAAATTTGCCCCTTCTGGGCCTGATGAGTTTTGCAAATGGTGCAAATGAAACAATTCTTATCCAGCATTAACCACACAGAGGAAAAGTGCACACTGACCAAAAATAAGGACATTCAGAAATTCTTTAAATGAAACCACATTGAATGAGCCATTAGGATCCTTCTGTAAAAGAAAATTAGGAGGACAGTCACATTAGGACAAAAAGATGACCTTAAAATACGCACTTTCTGTAAGCCTAGGATGAAGTTAGTGTCTCAGCAGATACCAAATTCTGCTTTGAAATATGTTTATTGACCTGTAACTTATGCAAGCAGGAAGACTCAAAGGTAATTGACAAGAGAGAGAAAGAAGCAATATGCTGTTGAGTGTACCCTGAGCTGTTTTCTCACCACAAAACTCTCCAATACATGTATGCCTTGTAATTAAATATTGTATAAAATTCTTGCTGAATACGATTACCATGGCTTTCAGATATATCTCTCCTGGAAGACCTCAAGAAAACAACAACAACAAAATAACAAAAGCAAAAAAAAAAAAACCACAAACAAAAACCCCAAAACAAAAAAACAAAAACAAAACAAAAGAAAACCAAAACAAAACCCAAACCAACAACAGCAAAAAAATCCAAACCAAAAACCCCCAGGCATAATAAAAACAATGTATTCTGCTCTTAGTATTTAATATAGTAGAAGGTAAAGTATACTTTTTGTTGCCACTTGCAGCAACAACGCTAACAGCAGCATGTGATTAGGAGTCTGAAGTCTCTCCTTCATCTGAGATTGCTTTCTGAAATCAAATTCAGGCAGAGAGAAAAGGAGAAACAAACAAGTTTACTGCAGCTCTGCAGTAGCAAATAATCAAGATAACTACTTGAGGAACATAAAGTAAAGCACCAGATTCTTCAAATGATATGATAATTGAAACACAGGTGTTGAATATCCAGTTATGTGCAGATCTCTCTCCTCTCAGAGAATGGAAAGGGCACAGAAGGATTTAGCCTGAGATGAACAACAATGCAAGGGAAAAAAAAAGAGTCAGTCTGTGAACTGGAGGACAAATCTATCTCAACCTAAAATTTGTCATTGGCTGTGTTGTACAGGCAGTCTGTTCAAACACATGACAAATGACGCTGCTATTCATAGAGCAGGCATAGCACAGGTTGCTACAATCTAAATTGTTACCAATAGTGTCCCATGCACCAAGAAATGTCATGCATTCAGCTGTAGAGCACCACAGGCTGAAGGTGTGTATAAGAGGAAATTTCAGTTATAGTTTTATAGTAAAAATTATCCAATAGCTAGCTATATTCAACTAATCTTTATGATTAACAAAACCCAAAAAGCAAAAAA
Organism: Zonotrichia leucophrys gambelii; assembly: GCF_028769735.1. Classification (NCBI taxonomy): domain Eukaryota; kingdom Metazoa; phylum Chordata; class Aves; order Passeriformes; family Passerellidae; genus Zonotrichia; species Zonotrichia leucophrys. The sequence continues at coordinate 14,859,155 of NC_088169.1, read as the reverse complement.
ATCCAAAACAAAAAACAAACAAACAAACAACTCCCCCCCCCCAAAAAAAAACCCACAAAAAACCACAACAAAAAAAAACCCTCCAACCGTTGAGGCTTTTAGCACCTCTTTGCAGTTGCACTGCATTTCAGGAAATGAGAAATATTGAATCTCTGGTAATAAGGAAGCAATATTTTGTTTTGATATCCAAATGCTCCACATCAGTCCTTGATTTGCACAGCTCTGAAAAAAAGGGTGCATCTTCAACTTATTTGTAGTCCCCTACTGTCTTTTTAAATATATTTCAAGAAGGGGACAGAGTGTCTAGCCAATGAGTTGTACTGTATGCATAAAAATATGTGGATAATAATGTTCTTCTTCATACAGCTTCATGGAGAATCCTGGCCTCAGGCCAAACAACTGCAAAAGCAAAGCTTTTTCCCCTCAGCATTTCAGCAAAGTGCACGTAATACATCTTTAAGTAAATTAGTGTTATAACAGGTTTCCACTGATCCATCTTGAAGAGTCAAATGAGAACTAAAAATAGATGCTGTTTTCAATTTCCCCTGAGCACCAAAATGATTTGAAATCCTCCCTTGCCACAGGAAACAAACAGATAAAACCTCTAAATTTGGCAGTGATTCAGTAAATATATGTGCCTATTTCAGTATTTAAATCCAGGAGCCAAGGAACTCTTTATTAGAGAAGGATTTGCAACACATCCAATAAAGGTAGGGAGCAAGTGTGACTCTCCAAGAAACCCCTTCTTCTGTAGTCAGATGCTTTGTGGCATTTGCAAAGGAAAGCTCAGCTCAGAGCATGCAGCAGATGCCAAAGCCACCTCTGCAGAGAGGTGCAGAACATGTAAACAGCCACACACCATAACCATTCCTAAACTTAAAGGGATTGGCAAAGCAGAGTGAAGATATGATCAGATACTATTCATTGGAATAAACAGGCTAAAAAATAGATCATAATTTCACCTTGAATTACGAAAAGGGGAAACCCTCCTATTTGGAAAATTCCTGCAGAATGGCAAAGTCATTGAATCAGTAACAAACACAGCAAGTATTTGGAAGCAGAAGAGCCCTTGGCTTTAGGGCTGAGGGGATTACATGCAGTTTTTCAAGTAAATACTCCTGGATTTGTCTGAGATAAGTGATTGTATTTTCAAAAATGGAAACAAGATGATCTCATTTAAAGGTTTAGTACTTCCTTAAAATATTTATGTAAAAAAGTGGTCCCTGGCAAGGAGATTTGGATGTGTGGAAGGAGAGGACAAAAAGTAGAAACAGTAACTCAGCATTCAGCTCAATTTTAGCACATACTTTTCTAAAAAGGATAAAATCATAGTGTATGATTTCATAGATACAGTTGAGATCAAATCTCTGAAAGAAGATTTCACTGAATGTACTTGACTGGCATAAACCAGGCTATGTCTAATTTTGCTAAAAACAGATGCATGTTAAGTTATTTTTCTTAATGCCCGTTAATAGAATTGGCATCGAGTAACAAAAATTGATGACTTTTTGTATCATTGTCCCAAATGTGATGTTCTGTTTGTTTTTCAGCAAGGCATGTGTATAACACTCAGCCCAGTGGCAGTGTAAGGAGGTAGCACGATTATCATGACATTAAACTAATTAAGATTGGCCTGAAGAAAGCCAAGGGTGCCCTCTTCTCCAGCTCTGTAAAACAAAAGGAACGGGGAGAACAAGGGAAATATTAATCACAGTTTATATAAGAAGTGCTTGATTTTGCTCTGGAATTGCAGCTGAATAAAGTGAAAGGAGAGAAAGGGAAAGTATTTCTTGGTCCATAGAAAAATAACAAATGGGGTGTTAATTGGCAAGTGTTTAAAGGGCTGGTTCTAATCAGGGTAAATGGGCTTGTTTTTCCAACACTGGGTCCCACATCAAAACAACAAGAAACAATTGAAAAAATCTTTGATGAAGAAGGCAAGAGGAAGTGGGTTGTCACCAGCTGCTCGAAGACAAAATCCTCCAACAAATGTGTAGCAGCAGATGCTGTGTGAAGCACAGGGAATGTAAATGCACATGAGTCATCCCATAAGCTTAGGGGGACAAGCTGCAGGCCAGATCCTGGGGGCAAAGACTTTTTTGACTTTAACCATCTCCCCACTTCCTTTGTACTTTGTTCAAGTAGACAGTATATTTTTTTGGAAATTTGTTTTTCATCCCTTTTAAAGAGCCCTGAGCAGAAGGAGAGTTTCTTACATAAATATTATTCCTTGGGCCCATGGCATCAAAACAAGGAGATGGTCCAGCATCATTGTCTGTCCAGCAGGTAGAAGAGTTTAAAGCATTTCCCCCTTTCCCCTCTTTTTTAAGGTTCATGATAATGATAAAAATTGTTAAAAGGATCATTTTTATAATTTCCAGCATTTCACTATTTATTTTACACTTCAGTTTCATAACCTGGCACACTGGAAAAGGACAGAAAATTGGCATAGCAGCAAAACTAGAAGAGCTACCTGCTGTTTTTGTGCAGAGATAATCCTAAGGATACCATCTCAGGCTGGTTGCCTCTGGGCAGAGGGATAAGACCTTCCAAAAGTTGAAGTATGATGGAACTTGAAATGAAAGTGACAGAAGGATGCTCTCCAGGAGTTTTCAATAAAATCCTGTTTCTCTAAAAGAAATAGCAAGAAAGAGACAGAGGGAGGAGTCCCAGACTCAGCTCTTGCCTTGGCTGTCCCAGCTGTATATATTTAGGTATTCTCATACTCTAGTCATTATAAAACACACACTGATTTGCACAATTCCATAATCTTATAAGAAAATAGGTCATTGGGGATTATCAAATTCTCATCCATTTAATTTCAAAATTCTTTTCTTGTTTTCCCCCAGCAACACCAAGGTCTCATATGGAGAGGAAAAAATGGATTTAGCAGAAGACTTTGCATGGAGGTGGATCTACATTTTGAATCCATTTTTATGTTTGATGCTGCCATGCTCCACTGTGACAGATTCTGAGGATTCCCTCCTGCCAGTTACCCTCCAGGCAGCCATCCCCAATTTCTCCACTGAATTCATGCTACTTAACATGTCACAAACAAGCAGAGGCTTTTTGTGCTTTAAAGGGGAACTCCAGAGCTGACTGGAAACAGTGATTTAATTTTGTGAAAATATGATGATATTTTGATATTAGAACATACTGATATGCGATCTGTCCTGGTTTAAAGAAAACAAAAAACAACAAAAAGGAGTGAGGAGGAGTGAGGAGGATGGGCCCTCAATAGCCAGTGGTGCAGATATTTGGAAATTCATCCACGCCACAAGGGACACTGCAGGAATATCAAGTCAGTGGGGAAACAATGACACTCTGAGCTGCATTGGGCGATGTTTTTCAGGCTCCATTGGGGTAATGCTGTGAACCTGGTGGAACCTGAAACATACACCTGCAGACTCTATCTGTGGTCAGGAGAAGCATGTAAGATTATAGTTTTCTTTGGAATATTTTATCTGCAAAGCTACTTTTTAAGAAACAGAATACTCCAAACACATTTGTACCTGATCTCAGGAAGGAGGGTTGAGGATTGGGCTTTGCCACGTCTCACTGCAGAGCACAGGTGGGAGCCAAGCATTAGCAAATCCTTCTTCTGGACCTGGGCAAATTTAGCAGGAAAGGAATAAAATTAGATCCTGCTGCCCTTTATCCCTTGTTTTCCATCCCTTGTTTGCTACACATGGCGGAAAGAAACTGCATTATATGTGATCCAAGCCAGATTCTTCTCCAGGCTCATATGTGTCCACTTCTACTAATTGTGTTTCCCATGGTGGTAATAGGGACCTCACTGTGAGAAGGGATGGGACAGCACAGGGCAGCCTGTCAGCACACAGCCCTGGGAGCCAAACCATGCCATGAATCTATAGCTAATGGTGCCTGGCTCCTCAGTGATGAGAGTGGACCACAGAGCAGCTACTGTATTTCCAAGGGAGGGAAATCCAGCCTGACTTGGTTTTGTCATAAGTGATTAGATTTTATAGTGTGCTTATGTACTTCTCCTAATCAAATTAGCATGTTGGCTCAAAATCAGCCTAGCAGAAAACCTCTCATTTCCTTACCCATTCTGCTTCATTTATCACCTGGAATTACCAAAGTTTTGAGATTTTCTTTTCTCTCTGCTGGGCCCAGTTCTTCTTAGCTTATAAAATTTGAAACATTCATCGCCCAAGGTTGCAAGAGCAATGAATATTTATAATCCCATCTTCCCAGCACACTCAGAGGTGTCTCACAGTGTGACTTCATATTAGAAATGTCCCACCTGGGGGGATCACTCAGAAAAACACAGATTACAAATCTGTACAACATAGAACAAGGTCAGTGCCCAAATTATGGGAATTATCACCTTAAAAAAGGTTGCGTATCTGATGATGCACTGCCCCAACACTGATTTATAGGTGCTGTACTAGTGACTCTCCCCTGTGAAGACAGAATTTCAGCTATTAAGTTACAACATTATTCCCTGGTTCTTTTCTCAAGGCTTCTTATGAATCAGCTGCAAATTGCATAATGCACTCCTCTCACCCTTTACAAAGGTAGCCCCTATCTCCAACAGCAGGAAATGAAAAAAGGGTTTCTCACCTGGCTTCAGAGTCCAGGGAAATATTATAGTTTAAAGAACATAGCAACTAGTGACAAAACACAGGCAGGACTATGACGATGAGAACTGCTTAGAAAATACTGCAAATGAAACTTCCTGACCCTGCAGGCACCTTCTGTTAATTCACTGCAAATATGGGTCTTCTTCTAGGCAGAGGCCATACTCTAAAAAACCCAACCCCCATCCCATTCATCTCCAAAAATGCAATTAAAGCTTAATGTTAATTCAGATTATTTTCCTATTCAAGACAGAGCTATGAGGATTACAGTCAGTTTTAACACTTGTCAGGAAAATATGGTTCCTTCCACTTTGCAGACAGGCAATTAACGCTCAGCAGCAGCACTGAAATTAGAAACTATCTAGAGGCCATTTTAGGCCAAGAAAGTTTTGCCATTGATTTTAATGCATCAAGATATAACGTATTCTCCAGTATCATGCCCTTTCCTATTTTTCCCAAACTTTGGTTGAACCATTAAATTGAAGCCTGCCCTGTAAATCCCATAAGCTATTAATGTAGTTCCCTTAGCTGGAAGATAGATTAATGACCTGAGACTTCTGTAGAATATTTGCTACTTCAGTGCAAATTAATATCATATTTTATCCTCATTTTATACCCACATCCAGCACTTCCTTCTGCAAAGGATACCAGAAGGAGCTGATTATTTAAATGCCAAGATTCTAAATCTTATCTTCAAATTTTTAATCAAGCTGTTAAACATGAGTCTTAAATTGCTGCATTTCCATTTTTCATACTTCTCTCACCTCATTTTTCATGATAAGAACAACTAAAAAATTAAGCACATAGATGTGTTTAGGAGGGGTTTTTTAATACTAATGAAGTTTTTTAAATGCTTTATGTTTTTCAGGACTCTGTTCTCCTCCACACATTGGGCTGGGACTAAATTAAAATGTCTTTCACTTCACCCAGGTCTAAGTTCTCCATTTTAAAATGAGTAGTTTTAAATTTTCTAGGTATCAAATGCTATCCTGCCAATAATGATTTTGTCCACAGTCTCTGATTTTTTATGTATTTTTAATTAAATTACCAATTCTTATTCCACTGCCTAAAATAATATTGTTTGCTAAACAAATTTCTCTGCTGATGAATGCAATTTCTGGAGAAAGCAAAATCATGAAAACCTGAAAATTGCTTGAGACACATGTTTAGTTCTAGAAAACTCAGGTCAGGCCTCCTTTCTGTAGGAATTAAAATTTATGGCAAAGTCTCCAGTTCCTCAGGCAAGCACATCAAGCTATTAGAAGAAATAAAAGAAGCAGAAGTGGGGGAAAAGACAACGTGGCTATCTCTTACTATTCCTTCTTGCCAGCACACTAAAAAAGTTTGGCCTTTATTTTTAAACAGTAAAACTAGGTCGAAACTTTAAACTTACAGAAAAATTTTTATTTCTATACTTCAAACCCTCAATAATAATATTACTAATAATAAAAGGAAAAATGCTACGAAAATCACAGAAAACAAACAGCAGTTTGGAGTGAACTACACATCATATTTTCTTTCTATGTTTGTTATTATAAAAAATCTATGAAGAAAACATAGTCACTTCACAAAGTTTTTATTGTTGAATCCTTATGCTGTTTTGGCACCAGCATTAGGTATCAAGTCAGAGGCACATCACAAATTTAAAACAGATTTGCAAACACATTCACTTACACTTGTTTAATCTGCCTTGTAAACTTCATTAGTTGGTATTGGGGATTGCTGTGGTCAAAATATTTTGGGGAGCACACTTTAGACACTCACCTCTCTCTTGATTAGAATTATCCTTTATATCCAGTCTTAACATATTTAGAACTCAATATGACATTTTGAGGGGACCTACAAGGAATGTCTCATTCAACTGGCTGACCACTTCAGGTCTGAACAAAAGGTAAAATATGTTGTTAAAGGTATTCTCCAAATGCTTCTTAAATGCTATCAGACTATTGACAGCCACCAGATCTCCAGGAAGCCTGTTCCAGTGTTTGACCACCCTCTTGGCAAAGAAGTGCTCCCTAATGTCCAGTGTAAACCTCCCCTGGTGCAGGTCAGCAGCCCCTCCTGACTGCAGGAGTTGTATTTGGAGTGTTCCTTCCCTGCTGCCCCATTCCCCAGTGGTGCCAATTGTCAGTGCCCTTCAGAGCAGCTGATGCCCTCCACAGGTCTTCCTCCAGGAGCTGAACTCTTCCTTGTCCCTGTAGTCATTCCTGTGGATTGACTTTTCTGTGGATTGACTTTTCTGTGGCTCAGCCTGCCATGTCCTCCTGTTCAACAAGGGTCTCTGACTCCTCCTGTCTTCTCCTCTCTCTTACACAGTTTCCTCCATGGCCATCTGAATGTCACCATGTGTGTGACCATGCTGTGAATCTTCCCTTCCAGCAGCGAAGGTACACTTGGCAAAAGGTTTGGCTGTGCCCTGAGGTTCAGCTCAGTGAATTAACCACGAGAAATTACTGGACAAGGCAGAAAACAGAGCAGGAAGCTAACAAGTGTTACAAATAATACCATGAAGGATGACTGAATTTCACAGGTAGTTAAGATGTGAAGATGGCCAAAGTGGGAGGTTTAGATTGGCTATTAGGAAAACTTTTTTCACTAGAAGAATTACTAAGAATTGGAACAAGTGGCCCAGGGAAGGTATTAACCTGGAACTATTTAAAATACTTAAAAGTGTTGTTGTGGCACTTAGGAACATGATTTAGGAGTGGACTTGGCAGTGTTAGGATAAAAGCTGGACTCAATGGTCATTTCCAACCTAAATGATTCTAAGGAATCTCACATATAATGGAGGGGAGAACAAAGGCATTTTGAAGAGTAAACCCATGCTAGGTCCCTAGGTACTGCCAAATGATTGGCTAGGAAACCCTATCAGAAACACCAAGTTCAGATACAGAGGTAGCAAAAGAGATTTGTGATGAAAAAGTAACCAGGGTACAAAATTATTTGAGAGTAGAGTGAAAGGGAGGTGATCAAGATAAATGAGAGAACAGGCATAGAGAATGGAGGGGAAGGGAAGAAAAGGGGACAGCTGAGTGAGCTGCTGTTGTTTGAGCTCTGCACCTGATGACCACAATCAATCCTCTCTTCTCACTGAACTCAACTCCTGTTTTCTGAGTAAGGGGTCTACCATGAGAATTCCTGCATGGACCCTTTGTTTGAGAAATAGCTTTGAAGTTAGAAAAAAGAGATACCAGGATCCAGAAGCAAGAGAGGTAGCAATGTAGGGAACATGAAAAAATTCAGAATGACAAACTCTGCCTGTCCTGGCTTCAGCTGGGACAGTGTTAATTTTCTTCCTAGTAGCTGGTACAGTGCTGTATTTGAAATTCAGCATGACAATAATGTTGACAGCACACTGAAGTTTTGGTTGCTAAGTAGTGTTTACCTTAGGTCAGGGATTTTTATGTCTATGCTCTGAGAGTGAGGAGCTGCACAAAATCTGGAAGGGAACAGAGATGGGACAGCTGACCCAAACTGACCAGAGGAACACTCCACACCACAGAACATCATGCACCCTGTATGAACTGGGGGAATCACCCAGAAAGGGGCTGACTGCAGCTCAGGAATGGGCTGGGTAACAGTCAGTGGGTGGTGAGTAACTATGTATTATTTGTCTTTTAGGTTTTATCTCTCTCTCTCTCCCCCTATTCTTTTTATTACTATTATTGTTATTTTAGTTAATTTCAATTATGAAATTGTCCTTATCTCAACACATAAGTTTTACTTTTTCCCCCTGATTCTCCTTCCCATCCCACCTGAGGCAGGGTGGGGAGTAAGTGAACAGCTGTGTGGGACTATGTTGCCAGCTGGGGTTAAACCACAACACCCCCATAGAATTCCATGCAGACACTGCTGTCTATTGTCTCTGGTTCATTGGTGCCCAAGCTGCTAAGCCTTTTGGCAGGGAAAATCAGAATGCATTTGACTCTACTCTGCTGCAGCCAGCATGCTTCCAGTGCCCAACATAATTATTTTAATGCCAGGTCCAGTACCACTGCACTGCAGCACTGCCATACTTTGTCTCAGCAAGGAAAAGAGTATTACAGCGACCTTAGACGGTCACTGTGGTGAGAGAAGGACGAGAATCTTGTTTCTTGATCAGAAGGCTGATTTATTCATATAAGATATATAATACATTGTAACTATACTAAAAAGAAAAAGAAGAGAAGTTGCAGAGAGCAGCTATGCTAAGAATAGAATTGAAAGAAAGAAGAACAAAGTTCTGTGTCCAGGGAATCTGTCTCTGAGCTGCTCCTGTGATTGGCCTTTAATGGTACACAAGGAAGATGAGCCAATCACAGGGACACCTGCTACATTTCAGAGCAGCTGATAACAATTGTTTACATTCTTCTTCTGGGGCCCTTTGCTTCCAGAAGAAGGACAAATCCCAAAGAAAGGATTTCTATGAAGAAATGTCTGCGACATCTCACCTTTCTAAATTGTATAAATTAAAAGAAAAATGCTGATGTGAAATGAACAGGAGATTTCTTCAACTGTAAAATATACAATACTAATAAATCACTAAAACAATCCTACAATCTAAAAAAATGCAAAAAACAATGCAAAGAGAATTCAAGTCCAAGCAGCTGAGTTTCAGGAACCGTCCATAAGCTGGAGTTGTTTCTCTTGAATATCTGAGCGTCCTTTTTGGTCCTGAAAACAGACTTGCTGCAAAAGTCCCATCAACAGTTATCACAAACCATTGACAGTCTTACAACAATGTCAAACAACTTGAACGACTTTTAGAATGTCCTTTTCTGGCCCTTCAATGCTTCAGTGCTTCAGAGCTGCTGCCCACTGTTTTCAATCTTTTTTATTTCTTTTTTTTTTTTTTTTTTTTTGATCGAAAATGAAAAGAGCAGCAGCAGAGCAGAGCAGTGCCAGAGAAGGAAAGGCCCTGGGGGCCCTGGCCCATGATGGACCAGGAACCCCAAAACTGGCCCACAAAGGGGGACCAGGACCGGTAGGAGAAATCTCAACCCCCAGTAACACCAAGAGGCCAAATGCTGGCCCTGGCCCAAAAACTTCCTGAGCCCAACGGCCCAGGCCAAACCCATGAGGCAGGCCCTGCATTCCCACAGGCCTGCACCCTGCTGCCAGTACAATGGCAGCACGGGTGGGGACACGCTTCCTTTTCCCAAAACCACTGAGGCGTGCCAGCAGCAGGGAAATAGAAACCTTGTCCAGCAATCCCATCTGGGGTCTGGAGATGTTTGTTCCCCACAGCAAACCACCTATGGTCTCCTCCATCCGTGCCCTCTCCCTCTGCACTGTAAACGCAGCAGGCTTGTCTCTCATCTGCCCCATGGTTTCATCCCCACCCCCTCCGGGCTGGGAACCAGAGCCCTCGGGAATGCCACTAGGGCGCAAGAGAGGCGACAGAGATGACAGCCTGCAGGGGACAATCCCCGAAAAACCACCCCCGAACCCGCCGAGAATGCTGATCTTAAAAGCAGGGAGACGGGCTGTCCCCCCAGTCAGCTGGCGGGCACTCCCCGCTCCACGGAAGGGGAGGCCAGCCGCCGGGGCCGCTGCTACAGAAACCGGTCCGGGATGGTCCGAGCTCGAACAAGCCGCCGGTTCCAGGGCAGTCTCTGACGCCGACACGGAGGACACAGCCTCCGACAACGGCAGGACTGCTGGGGCAGCCTGTGCAGGCAGCGGGGGGAAGCCGGAACCGGGGAGGGAATCTCGCTGGATGTAGGAGCGGCCGCGGGCTTTTCCGAGGGTCCCGCAGGTTCGGCGCCGTCTCCAGCACCATCCTTAAGAGGGACCGTCTCGGCTTGAGGCGGCGAGGAGGCCGATGGAAGCGGCAGAGGGGCCGGAGGGGCCGGAGAGAACAACTCCCCCGCTGAGCCGGAAGCTGGAGACGCGTCGTCGTCGCTTAGCAACTCAGCAGGCACAGGAAGTGCCGCTTCTGCATTCTCAGACGCAGGCGCTGGCAGGGCCGGAGGCCTGTGAAGCCGTGGGCGGGACTGCCTGGAGAGGCGGAGACGGGATCGCCTGGAGTGGCGGCCGCGCCGGTGAGGCGGGTCTTGAAGGCGGACGCAGCGCTGGCAGGGGCGGCACCAACGGCACTGGTTCGAGCGGGACCGCCCATTCCCATCCCCCGGAGAGAGAGAAGGAGGGGGGGGAGAAGGTTTTGCCTGCGCAGGCTCCGGAGAAAGAGTAAAAAAAACTTCTTCGCTCGGCGCAGTTTCGCCCCCCCCGCCGCGAAGCAGGGGGGGCCGGGCAGCCCCCACTCATCCCCACCGGGGCTTCTCCCGCTGAGGACGGGGGCTGGGAAGCCCCCACTCATCCCCGCGGGTCTTCTCCCACCGGGGACGGTGGAAACGGAGCCTGTCCATAACAGTTAGAAATCCATTGAAAAATAGCTGCTCTCCGTTTCAAAACTGGGAAGAGCTTTAGAAATGCTGGGTAGATAAAAGGCAAAACACGTTCCTGGCTCCAGACGGACTGAAAAATGGAGTTCATGCACTCCCAGACAAAAACATCCAAGGCATACAGGACATGAGTAAAGAACCCAAAAAGCTTTGCCCATCGAAAGAACTCATAGAGATCTGTTGCTGACAGAAAAATCCCATCTTCTCTACACCATTTTTGCCAGAGGGCAATAAGTTTCTCCTCTGAAGGGGAGAACTGAACCTCTTCTTCCAAGGCATGTGTTCGCCATACAACCGCCACAAACTATGAAGGGCTGGGTCATCAGGAAGGGAAAAGACAAAAGTACCTTGTGAAAATGTCCAGCTTGCTCTGGCCAGCTCTGCGAACATCTTCCTGAAGGTGTTCCAGAAGAAGGTTCTCTTTGTGGTCAGCCTTGGCTGTGAACTCTGTCCAAATCAGGATCTTCAGTTCTTCAGCTCCTGGCTTGAATCCACTTCTGTGGTCACTTCAAAGCAACCATCACATGCTACACATACAGGATTTTACCCAGTGCAGCAATTTTTGCTCCTCTGGTCTTTATCAAATTAATTTTTGCCCTGACACGAGGGGTCACCAGATATTACAGCGACCTTAGACGGTCACTGTGGTGAGAGAAGGACGAGAATCTTGTTTCTTGATCAGAAGGCTGATTTATTCATATAAGATATATAATACATTGTAACTATACTAAAAAGAAAAAGAAGAGAAGTTGCAGAGAGCAGCTATGCTAAGAATAGAATTGAAAGAAAGAAGAACAAAGTTCTGTGTCCAGGGAATCTGTCCCTGAGCTGCTCCTGTGATTGGCCTTTAATGGTACACAAGGAAGATGAGCCAATCACAGGGACACCTGCTACATTTCACAGCAGCTGATAACAATTGTTTACATTCTTCTTCTGGGGCCCTTTGCTTCCCAGAAGAAGGAGAAATCCCAAAGAAAGGATTTCTATGAAGAAATGTCTGCGACAAAAGAGCAAGCTAAACAACTACACCTCCACTCAAAACTTCCCCTTCTTTTGTCCTAGAGGCAGCACTACAAGCAAGACCAACATAAATAAATAAATTGGCAGTAGTATTGCCTCTGAGATCTCAGTAACTCTAACTTGTTATAATACAAGTAAATTGAATAATTGGAAGACTCAACATAGAAAACACTGTGACCCAAGACAGAGACCCTATCTAAAATACTGAAAAGGGGAAGAAAAGGGAAATTCACTAAACCAAAATCCGGAGGAACAAATTACAATGTCTAACTTTCAACTTTGATTTAACAATAGAAATATGTTCTCTAACATTACACGTGACATGCTGTGGCATGATTTCTCTGATGTGCCAACTCAAGACAACTGCCTGGTTTAGATGTTATTAGTCTGCTGACACCCTGTTTGTCTTAATTCTGCTGTTTCCAAATAGAGATAAAGTCACAGCTCTAAACCATGGTGTGGATACCCACACATTGCACTTGTCTTTCCAATGGTGCCTTCCCAACAGATCAGTTTACAAAGGCCAATCCCATTTGGCTGGTATCATTCTCTTGAAATCTAAACTGCTTGAGAAGATAAATTATTGTTACTACATGCATAGCACCTGTCATATTTTACCCACTGAAATGTGTATGAAATACATTTTCAGTGACTGTCAGGGAAGGAAGGATTGGTGTTGGCTGCCACTAGTGACAAATCCCTTTCTCTAGCCTTTTGCCTGAGTTGTGCAAAGCCCTCATGAAGACTTTCCCACATCCTTTACCAGACCTGAGGAAAACCTCAGCCTGGGCTCTGGGTACTTGCCACAAATTCTTTCAACTTTAACCTGTGAAATAGATGCTGTGTTTCGACTGTTGGCAATTAGATCAGTGTGAGAGGATGACACAGAGGAGACTCTGGGCTCTTGTTCAGCAGTGATACTGCTGCTCTCAGTTTGTCAACCAGCCAGGCACAAACAGTTTGTTGTGCAAGTGTTATCATTTTACTGAGCAGATCCCCAGTGCCACACTACAGCTGGCAAACAGCAGAAACAGGAGCAGCTCCATTAAAAGCATGTGCTGCACTCCAGCCTTCTACAGGACACACTTCCCACATCCATCATCTTTGCTCTGGCTTCCCCACATGATTTCCCCACATTCACTCTGGCTTTTCCACATCCCCACACTTGCTACCACAACCTTAAGAATGCCAAGTTTGAAGATTTTCAGCCTACTGAAGAAAAAACACGTTTAGCATTCACACAGTGAGAAAGCTGTCTTTTCCAAAATGTTACATTTAAGATTGATTCAGAATCATAATGGAATGAGACCTCAGCTGAGAAAAGGGAGAAGATGAAGTTAATTAAAGTGCTGTCCAGCTGGAACTTGAAAATTCTTCAATCAAGGAAATATATCATACTCTGCCTCTTCCCATGTACATTGAAAAATAGCAACTGCTGTGGATTTAATTAAAACTTAGACTTCGTTTTAAGTTAATACTCTTTACTTGATTGATTATTATTCAGTCAAGATGCAAAGTTACAACCCTCATCATGAAAAAGTTTTTTTCCTACATTATGATAACCTATGTGAGTTTTTTGTTGGTTTTGAATTTCTTCTAATACCTGGTGAAAGCTGGAGAACAGAAAGGTTACTAGCTCAGCTGGCTTAAGCTGGCCTTTCCATTTAGTCTAAAGGTGGAAGATTTTGCTTGCTCTGTTTTGCTCAATAAATTTTTGTCGTTTCTCAACCACAGATTTGAAGTTAAAATATTATATTAAGAGTCAGATACTCAAAGATTGCACAAAACTCTTTCTACATCAAATCCCATAATCCATATTTCTTCACCAGTAGGGAACCATGCTGCAGCTAAACAAGCCCACCTGGAAGCAGCAAGATACTTCATTTTAATCTTGCTGTGGTTTCCTCATCACCTACAGAATCCAAATCCCAGGTCCTCAAATACACCTGTATATATTCTAAAAAGATTCAAAACATTTCTTCTCCCAGCTACAAGCACAACAACAGCTCAGAGGTCTTTTGGCATCAAGAACAGTAACATTTATACCAGCCTCCCTCAGCGGCAGTGCCACATTACAAATAAAGGATGAATTCAAAATCACTGCAGGGGTGGATTTCTCCACCTGCAGGTGCTCTGTCAGCAGGGCAGACTGCTCTAAGCTGGTCCCATGCTCCAATGGCATAGATCCAAGTCTGGTGGGCTTTGCATGTTTGCACACAGTCTCACACTAAGAAGGATGTGCTGATTTCAGAGGCCTTTTGGAGAGCTTGGAAAAGATGGGATGATACAAGGCCCAGGCTAATAAGATGTTTCAGACATTAGCTGATCTCATCCTGGTATCTGCATCCTGGTATCTGCACTGCCCTCTCAAGTACAGGCATGCTGGGGAGCCAAAACCACACCATATCAATCAGTTTTCACCATCTGAACATGCTCCCTCCCACCCTCTGTGCTGGTAGAGTAGATTCACTTTGCAAACTGAAAATAAATCCTTCTGGACTAATTGACAAATCAAATCTATGAGCTAAAGCCATTGCTTCACTGTCTGCCTCAGTGGGGAAAATGCTACAACAACCACATTAGAGAGTTACAGCCTGCCTTCAGTGACCTGCATTCAGCAGCAGAGGAATCTTTACCCTTCTAACATAACTGCCCTCCCAAACTCAAACAGAGATGCTGTGTTTCTTACTATAGTCTCTGTTAGGGCAGTGCAGAGCAGGAGCAGTCACTGAGCCTCCTGAATCAATATAAAAAACAAGGAAGGTCTTTAAAAATATGCATACTAAGAAGACCGAAGTTAAGGTTAAAATGTCCACTTTAATCTGAAGACACAAATAACAGAATGAAATAGGTTTAAGGGTTATAAGAATGGGAGAGATGAAAGAAAACTTGTATCCAGGAGTTATGTGACTTCCCACTGGGTGGTTGTGTAAGTACCATCCTTTCAATGTGTAATCTGTAACCGTGGCAACCCAGCTCTTCTTAAAGGGCGCAGGGTTGGAAAATAAGGCCTTCAGTCCCCACAGCCTGAGATAACCATCACAGAATAGCACAGGCTTAGGCAGGGAGACACATCTGGTGGGAAGGAGTCGAGGAGAGGCTGAGGACGCTGCAGAAGGGTTAGGGTCAGGCAGGTGAGAAAAGGAAAATGCTCTCTGATACCTATATACCTGCAACATGGACCACTGCTCATTTACAGGGCCTGTTTCATTTTGAATCTTTGTTGTATGATTAACCTAAAGGTTTATTCAATTAAAATGTAGTTAGAAAAAATAGGAATAAGAATAAAATAATCCTGAAAGAGGTTTCTCTCCATAAGCATTAGGATAGAAATGGGGAAAGATAATAACAGACAGCCGCTGCTCTCTGTGACTTCCTGTCCCAGTCTCCATCTTAGCACTTACAATTTTATGTCACATCATAGATTCAGAGAATATGGATTTAGATGCAGGAAAATTCTACCTAGATTTTAGAGAAACTATATTCCTCATATTAACAGGTTTTAGTATTTGTATTTGTGCTTTTTCATTGTTTCATATCCTTTGCAAAAGGAAAGGAGAAAATCTTGCAATACTTCCTTGAATAAAAACCTTTCTTTAGATGTTTTATGTCCTGTAGACAAGCTCACATAATGAAAGAATTTGCAACACAAATTAATCCCCCAGTCTAACTTAAAATATGGTGGATAAATCCACAAAAAGCCCTATACAGTATTGATATACTTTTATTCAACTTTTAAAAATGTGTTTCCATGCGTCTAGGATAAAACAGAAAAACAAGATAAAAGACTCAGTACACCTATTAATGTTACCAAAAAAAAAAAGAAAAAAGAAAAAAGAAAAAAAGAACAACAACTACAAAATCCATTCAGTGTAGGAACTGAAATTAACAAATTAGTATTCCTGGAATTAGTTTTTCACATTCACAGTAGCGCAGAAAAACTAAATTTAAGGCAATGTGATAGAGACATGTCATTTACATACCCCCTTCTAGAGCAAGGAGTAGTGCTGACAAATACACGTGACATAAGAAGAGAAAATATTGTAACACTTATTCAGCAAGACCCCAGGAAGATCCACACAGAAAAATGCTTTTCTCTCTAAATTGTCTACTGCAGCCTTTGAATTTTCAATGTACTTATTTCATGTTAGTCTGTTTTCATCAACAAAAACCAACTGACTGTCTGTTTTAGAGACCCCAGAGTCACACTCAGATCTGTGATGGTGAAGCCTCACAACCAGGATGCAGAGGGCAGGGATCAGGCAGCAGTGCAGCCTCTGCATCCAGGGCATGCACAGAGCAGAGTCAGAGCATCCACAACAATTCACAGTGGTGTGGATTTGAATTAAGAACCACCATGGAAAGGGTAGCCTGGAAAATTTGTTCCACAACACACGCACTCACCGCTCACACTCGGATGAGAATAAATGTACACCACAAACATTTGCCAAGTGTCTAGACAAGCACTTCTGGTGGTGTTAGCTGAGTAAATTTGCAGTGAGTTTGCACAAGCTACAACAGAGCTGTGAACACCAGCTGAGAAAAGGCCAAATAAGGTGACAGATTAATCCCATTGAGTCAATTCCCACCTTTAGGGCAACACAGTGGGTCAGGCACATCCACACAAGAAAATGCTTCACAAAAAGAACAAGACACAAAAAAATATTATGTCTGTACACAACACCATGCAAGCCAATATGTTAGGATAATAGCAAGCTCAAGTCTTACTTTCTCCAGTTTCCCATTCCTCATTGAATTCGGTGGCTTGAAGGGATGGATGATACCATGTGGAAGAAAAAGGCAAATCAAAAGGATAAAATGGGGAAAGTAAGGAGAAGAGAGACAACCAAGGGAACAACTTTTGCCAATTCACTGACCTTGGTATATTCTGTTGTATTTTTTAAAGATAATTTTTCCCTTTAGAAATACTCATCATTGGCCACATGCCTGGATGAGTCAAAAAGAAGACACATGGGCACTCAACAGACAGAGAGATTTAACATATTGTCATTGTTCTCTGGAATTTATTTTGGATAATGAATATTCCAGAACAGAATTCTTTTCTTTTGGTCCAAATATTACAGAAAATATTTAGCTTAAACCAGTCTGCTAATGTATTCTCATAACTGTGTATCTTTGACAGTAACATTAGCAGCTAAAAATCCACAAAATAAACAATATAGGGAAAACTAGGTCATCAGTCATAGTATAGAATGAAAAATGCAATCAGAGCTACTTTTAATAAATGCTCACACAGCATTTCTGCACTTTTGTGTTTCTTTTACAGAAGGTTTGACGTTGCTGAGTATTCAGTGTTGAATTTTTATTTCCAAAAGAAGTTATAAATTAAGCAGCCTATTGTGCTTAGAGTAAGGTTATGATCACTGTACTATATGTCAAGTCATTCTTTCAGACTTTGAGCTAAAAATACAACTTTGTGAAAATCCCTGCTACTGCTAACAACCCCATGAAGTTCTTTGAAGTGCAGTGTGGCTGTCAAATGTGTCAGTTACCGAGGGAGCCTCTCATGGTGCTGAAGAATGAAATATTTGATTTGTGAGTCATGAAGAGTGGAATAGAGACGTGCTGACACAGAACTGAGCAGGTTCAATAGCCTGATCACCAGTTCTTTAGCTGGGTATGTGAATGTCAGATGCCAGAAGTGGATCAAAGTGCCCCAGGGTGCCGTGAGCTCTGTGTGGCACATTTGGAGCCATTAGAGAGTCTGTCCCTGCACTGCACTGCAACCACATGGAAATCTGTGCAGAACAGAGGCCAAAATGCTGGAGGAGGCATTAAGGGAGAAGCACAATGGGACAAGTGCTTGGGAAGACACTCAGAGCAAACCAAATCAATCAGAGGGGCTTGTGACTTGAGCCATCCTGCAAAAACTTGGGTTGAATGCAGCATCTCTGTCACACCCAGCCAAACGTTGTAGTTCTGATGTTCTGATGTCTCACAGCCTCTCCCCAGAGAAATGATCTTTATAGGATGAAAGAACATGGCCTCAAATGCTGGTTGTCAGGGCCAGTTCCCACTGCTATGCATTCCATGCAACATTTGAACCCTCCAATTACAACCCTGTTATGCTAACCACTGCCCAAAATACTGTGAAACCCCCACTTCAAATCCAAAAATACTGTTATCACTCACGTATCTTTGATTGTGCTAAGTGTTTTTTCAATATATTAAAAAAAAAGAAGAACATGAAGAACATTTAGTCTTTTTCATTTTTAAATTATATCTACGCCTCCTAATCAGGGACTGCAAAATAAAGTCACGTCATTGAACTTTGAGTTCACTTCTTCTTTTGCAACATAATGCAACACATTTTTAATTTCTTCATCTTAAATTCATAAAAGAAGCTGCTGTCACTCTACAAAAACCAGATTTCTCTTCTTATTCCCACCATCAAGATACTTCCAGGATTTTTCAAGCTGATTCTGAGCTAGTGTAGAAATTGTTATTGTTTTAATGTAATGGTTTAGCTCTTAAAAACCCAATATATTTATTTGAAGGAAATAGAACAGTTTTACTTCTCTTTCTAATATCTGAAAATTAAAAGTATTGCTGTATGCTTTAGTTCTCCAAGGTTCAAATCTCTCTGAAAACGTTTCTTATATTGTTCATTTATTTTTTATATATATATATATAAATTTGAATCTCTCTAGCCAGATTACTCCCAGCTTCTAATAGAAAGTAGCTGTAAGTGAAGATTGGCATGTGCTACTCTCCTCAAAATCACTTTGCCATGTTATTCCACCTATTGTACCCATGTTTGCTATACTATTTTTGGTATTGACACAACACTACCTTTGTGTTGTGCCTTTGTGAGCAGCTCTATGATTGAAGATTTAATGAGAATTGCTAAAGATGAAAGATGAAGCACTGAATTTCATGAAATTGTAAATCCTACTACAATTAATTTGAAGATGCACATTCTAAGCGTGTGCCAAGACACAAACCCATGTGTTTAAAGGAGAAAGAATCAGTCTTCTTTTAACACTACCTAGATTTTACATCACAGTCCTAATTTTGTTTAAACAAAATTTTACAAAATTTGACTATGGAAAGGATGAGCTTGCTTTGTTTAAAATTAGACGTGCACCCAAGAAAGGTTGAGGGAAATTATTGGCCTGTAGGGTCAGGCAGGAAGAGCATTGGTAATGGGTGGATGTCTGTGAAAGTCTCAAGAAATACTCAGAGTTTTTAGAAAGAAGAATCTGTACAGGTGTGCAGATTAACTTCATAATCTTGCAATGAATTCCACTGATCTTTCAATTCATATGAACAGTAACTTCCAAAGAACGTTAGAAATAATGAAGTCATGATGAAGTACAAATAGGGAAAGTATGCCAAACCTCAGCCTGAGGTGGCTGGCAAGTTATAGAAACATTTTTACATGCTTAAACTAGCAGGAGAGTTGCATAATTGATTGGAAAATTACAGAGAAAATAAACTTTCATTTTCATGGAAAAAGTAATTTTGTGCCTAGGGGGCTTCACTCAGAAAGTTCCTTTGGTGTTCAAGCACTCCACTCTGGACAGTTCATGTCCAGGAGCAGGAGTACCACATCTGTGCTCTGCCTAAGCCAGGAGTCTCATCAGCTCATTAACCTGAGCTCTGTATCACATGAAAGCAGTCACCTGGCCTTCTGATCTGAGCAAGCCTTTCCAGACCAGTGGCACAGCCTCATGCTCCCAATCCAGGCATGCTTCCCTTACACCAAGCTGCCTCCTCTTCAGTTGGATCTGACTCGAGAAAACAGATGAGCCTTTTAAAGGATTTTCACATTCCCATGGATTATAGAAAGACATAGCTTATTAAAGCTCATTTGGAGCATTTCCTCAAAGAGGAATCTTACTGTGCTTCAGTCCTGTTGCAATTCATCAATGTTGATTTTTTTAAACTGGTGTCCACTGTATTTATTTGTTGACTTTTTCAATATTTACACAGGATGTAATGATCCACTGATAGTTCACTAAGTAGTTCATTTATCTTGTTAGAAACCAAACTAGGAAATCTCTAGGAAGCATGGCCAGCAAGCCAAGGGAGGTAATCCTCTCCCTTTTACTCCACTTCCATGAGAGCCCACCTGGAGTACTGAATCCAGCTCTGGAATCTCCAAACTATGGATGTGGACCTGTTAGAGAGAGTCCAGAGGAGGCCATGAAGACGATCATAGGGTTGGAGAAATTTTCCTATGAACACAGGCTGAGAGGTGGGATGGTTCATCCAGAAGAAGGCTCCAGGAGACCTTGCAGCAGTATTCCAGTACCTAGGACAGGTGCAGAGGAACTTTTCACAAGAGCATGCAGTGATATGATACAGGAGAATGGCTTTAAGATGAAAGAGGTTTAGGTCAGATATTAGGAAGAAATTCTTTACTGGGAAGGTGGTGAGGCACTGGAACAAGTTGTGTCTACAAGTGGTTGTGTTCAACCACTACAGCAGTGGTTGAACTAGGCAACCTGAACTAGTGAAAGGTGTCCCTGCTTACAGTAGAGGAGTTGGAAGTAGATAATCTTTAAGGTCCCCTCCAACCCAGATCATTCAATGATTCTATGATCTCCAAACTGTTTTACAAGAGCTCATAGCCAGAGATTTATGACCTGCAGATCAGTATGCAAGGATCAGTGTTTTCAGAATTCCTCCACTCCACATATTTCCAAGAGAAAATGACATTTTTTAAAACCACAAGTGCAATCTAGGCACTGTACCTAGAACCTGCAGGGCAAGTGGCTATTTGGAACACAAATCTTGAACTGCCCCTGTGCTAGGTTGTCCCTGTGGTTCCCTTTTCCCTGGCACCTCTTCTTGCCACCCTCAGTTCATGGCCAGAACAACCAGGCCTCAGCCCTCCTGAGGGAGACTGAATGATATTGCAACACAAATACTAGCAGCAAGACTCTTGAAACCCTCTGAAAGGGAAACAAAGGAAGACTCTGTCCACACCATTGCCCCTCTCTGTACTATCACACAGTGAACCTAAGCCACTGTTCCTTGCTTCTTCATCAGCCTCCAGGTTTTCTGGTATCAGCCTTTGGATGGGTTGGGCCAGCAGCTGCTCCTGGACATATTGTAACTAACCCCAAGAGAATCAGCCACAATTTTCCAGCTTTACACAGATATTACAGACAAGGACTATGCAGAGTGTTGGTGCAAGGGAATGCAGACATTTTAAGATTATAGTAATAGATATATTCAGAACTTCAGAGTAATCATGTTCATATACTGATATAGGTAATATACATATACTGATGAAGGTAATATATATATATTAGTTTGACTAAAGAGGTCATAAGATTTTTCAAGGAAGAGATGGAGATAATTGAAATGCTTTGAGATTAATTATTGCTTTTATTTTATGGATTTTGTAAAGTTGAATGTGATAAAATAGCTTCAGAACACTGTACTGAAATGGAAAAAGAAAATACATTACTTTTTCAAGGTTCTCCCTTCTCTGGTATTTATTTGTTGAATTCAGCAGAAGTTAATTAGGAATTTCAGGACTTTTTTCCGGGGGGGGGGGGGGGAAGTATTTGTTTTAGGAAATAAAAAAAAAATTGCTCTAATACCACATCTATTTAGAAAAACACTCACCCTGGCTTAATGAGGGAAAGAGGAGTAAAGAGGTCAGTTTTGTGATCCTCTGTCACACTGGTGTGTACTTTATTCTCCAAGTGCTTCAGCTGGGGCCAACAAATCTGCATGTACAGAGCAGAGCACTTAGCAGTTTATATAAGATTAAAACGGGTGGCAGATTTAGGTCACACCAAAGGTAAAAAATTACCATTATTTTTCAGAAATAAAAGTGTAGATACCATAAAAAAGGAAAAGACAATACATATTTGACAAAATTTGGGAGGAAGAGACAAGCCTTGTATACAACTAAGGGGTAGCAAAGAAAATTGATGCCACAAGCTCCACGGCTGGAAGCTCTCCATCTCAGTGGGAGCACTGAGACAACCAGAACAACCTGCCACAAAGTCACCACCTGAGGAGGTACCACCTTCATTGATTTCTTTGATTTAGAAATTATTCCAGTGCTCTAGTCAGCCAGATAATCGTTTTACAAAAAGAATTATTAGTATCAGAACTTCTGCAGGTCTGAAATGTCCCTCAGCAAGCAAACAACTAACTCTTCCACCCACTCAGTACGCCCCCACTTGTGAATTGCAATTAGCATTGCAAATGTCTTTCCCTTTTCAGAACTATTGATTGTGCTATTAAATAGCAGCAGAGAGTTTAAATGCTTGGAAATCTGCTTTAACCTCCATTCTATGTTACCTATCTACCTACCAAACTATCAACTATCTGTCTATCTATCTATCTATCGGAAAAAAAATTAATCCAATTCTCTACAGGTGCTACCATGACACAACCATTGCACAACCTTCTATCTATGGGCAATATATATAATACTATAGTATTCCCACTCACCTTTTAAAGGATTTATTTAACATGGTCTGATTTTTTTTCCACTAATTAGGGGAAATTCTCCCATTGTATATCCCCCCTGATAATAGCCTAGACAAAACATTTATGACTAGTTAAAAGAAATAGTATTAGGCCAGTTCATCTTCTGTGTGTCTTTGTTTTTTCTGATTAATACCCCACTTTATTTAAATCTGAATATATAGATA
This sequence comes from Zonotrichia leucophrys gambelii, assembly GCF_028769735.1. Lineage (NCBI taxonomy): Eukaryota > Metazoa > Chordata > Aves > Passeriformes > Passerellidae > Zonotrichia > Zonotrichia leucophrys. The sequence goes on along the minus strand of NC_088169.1, from coordinate 14,836,502 downwards.
CATATGGATGTGTTGGTTATGAGGCAGAAAGAAAGTGAGATATTCAATATATAGTTGCATCCAGACATCGCTTTAAAGGGTGAATACAAGGCTGTATTATGACTGGCAAGAGTTCAGAAAATTGCAGTTGTGGGCAGTGAGCAAATGCCACATTGGTACGTGTGTTCTTAATACACCTTGTGCAACACTGGAATAAACCCAGCAATTTACCACGCACTGCAAGATGATTGCAAACATCCTCTATAATCCTATGTAGGCCTAGTGGTGGAGCTGAGAGGTGAAGCAGAAAGACTAAGAAGTCCTTCCTAAGAAGGACTTTGAGGAAGAGGTTGAGCTGGAGCCTCACTCTACCATGCCTATGCCCCACATCACAACCTCCTCAATTAAGAAAAACAAGGTAAAGTAGTAAATACCTGAAAAAAAACCCTGAAAAATATAAAACTCTTTCCCTTTTGAGAGGACTGGAGGGCCCAGTATGCTGACTAGACCCAATCTGCTGCTCACTGTCATCTTTGAAAGGTCATGGGAATCAGAAATGTCTGAGAACTGGAAGTAGCAGAAGCCACCTCAATCTTCAAGGGAAAGAAGGAAAACTCAGAGAGCTACCAACCAGTCAGGTCAGCCTCAGCTCAGTCCCTGGAATGGTGATGGAGCAGAAAGGAAAGTGGTGGATATTGGTTAGCTCAACTTAAACAGGGTTTTCAACACTCTCTCTCACAATATCCTGATAAACAAACTCAGGAAGTGCAGACTGGATGAGTGGACAGTGAGGTGGATTGAGAACTGCCTGAATGGCTGATCCCAGAGGATCATGGGGCCCAAGATTTAGTTGGAGACCTGCAACTGGTGGTGTCCCCCAAGGTTCAATACTGGGCCCAGTATTATTTGACATATCCATCAGTGACTTGCAGGAAGGGGCAGAGGCCTCCTCAGTGAGCTCCCTGCAGACCCAGAGCTGGCAGGAGTGGCCAATACCCCCAGAGCTGGGCAGCCCTTCAGAAGGGCCTGACAGGCTGGAGAGAGGGGCAGAGGAATGGTCTGGAGTTCAGAAAAGGCAAATGCAGGGCCCTGCACTGGGGAAGGACCAGCCCAGGCAGCAGCACAGGCTGGGGGTGCCCTGCTGGAAAGCAGCTCTGCACAGAAGGGCCTGGGGGTCCCATGGACAATGAGCTGTCCATGAGCCAGCAGTGCCCTGGGGCCAAGGGGTTCCTGGGGTGCATTAGGGACAGCAGGGCCAGCAGGGCAGGGAGGTGATCCTGCCCCTCCACCAGCCCCAGTGAGGCCTGTCTGGAGGGCTGTGTGTCTCTCAGGACAAGAGAGACATGAAAGAGATACAAGGAGCTCCTGAAGTGGGTCCAGCAGAGAGCAACAAAGACATTTAAGGGGCTGGAGCACCTCTCTTGTGAGACTAAGGGAGCTGGGCCCGTTCAGCCCTGAGAAGAGGCAGCTGAGAGGGGACCTCATCAGAGTCTGTAAGTGCTTGAAGGGAGGGTGTCAAGGGGAGCCAGGCTCTTCCCAGGATTGCCAAGCTTAGGACAAGAGGCAACAGGCAGAGTGTGATGCACAGCAGGTTCCACACGAATATGTGGCGAATTTCTTCCCTGTGCAGTGACCAAGCACTGGCACAGATTACCCAGAGAGGTCATGGAGTCTCCCTCACTGGAGACGTTCAAGAACCATCTGGACAGAATCCTGTGCCAGGTGCTCTGGGATGGCCCTGCTTGAGCAGGGAGGTGGAACCAGATGACCTTCCAGCCTTTCCCATTCTGTGATTCTGTGAGATCGCTGTACCACCACAAAAAGATTCACAAACTCTGTGTCCAGGAAGGGAGGAGACAGAAAACTGCAATTTTAACAACTTCTGACACTAGAGGATGAGCAGAGTATGGAAAATCAACACATCAGAAGGGCTTTGTTTATTTCAGTCACAGACAAACTTCAACAAGACTTCATTTGCATTTGCACAAACAGCAAAGTGTGCTACAGTAAGCTTTTGTAAATCGATTAGCTGGAGGAGGGGAAAGCAGACCTTCCTAGCTTTGAAGAGCCATTTGTAAGCAGGGGAGGAATGTGACGAGTGATCCTATGAGGCAATCCAGAGGAGGGGAGTCCATGCTGCTCCAGAGGACTCCACCTTGGGAGAACCCACTGGGCTAATCCTCAGCTGCAGCAACTAAGGCAGCTTTTCCTGAAGGGCTTGGGGAAGAGATGAGTTTTTGACACAAGTTTGCCATGCTTAGTTTGATGCTTTCATAGAAGCAGCTCCATCTCCATAATCAAGAGCTTTTCTCTTTGCTTTCCTGTTTTGATTTTAAGCTTGTCTAGCCACAGTATTTTGACAAATTTAGAGTGCATCAGCATTAGGGATGTAATATATTCAAGTGATGTTGCAGACAGGCCGTATGCAAACTGAGACAAGTCTGGGAATCCATGGGGTCATGGTGAAGTGCTAGGAAGAAAGGAAAAAACCTCATGGGGAGGGATTATTCACTTGTTTCTGACACAGAGTTTCAAGCTGAGAGAATCAGCTGCTTTGAAAAAGTCTCACATTATCACATGTGTCTCTTCTGATAAAACATCAGGTAACCCTTTGTTCCAGGTGTAAAGTACTCAGCTTGCTTATTGACTGCACAGTGGTAAATTCTTCATTAAAGCTGGTTTCTAGCTGTATCTCAGAAACTGAATGTTCATTTAAGTGAAAAGTGACCTGAAACCATTGCTACTGAGCAATCAGACATTATACAGGAAAGTCTGTGCAAGTCATCAGACAGATTGCAATAAGGTATCTCAGAGGTGAAAGATAAAAACCCAACTACAGTTGGCTTGGCAAAGTGTTCTCAGAGGAACATCTTGCTCCATGAACACTGCCATTCTTAGAAACAGACCAGCTTTAGGCATGGTTTCTAAGATTCAGGGGAGTCTGGAGACTAGACAAACATCCCTTCTTGAAAACAAGAATTTAAATTTTTTTCCTGAACTGAGATGGACCAATTAACCCGGCCCAGAAGAGTGGAATCACCCGAGAAAACTGCCATGACAAGAAGGGGAGCTTAAACTTGTGGTTCTTGCATGCCAACAAACTTTGCTAAGTAATTAGCTCAAGACCATTAGTTTCTTAATTGGTTAGCTATTCCTTCCTTCCTATGTCTGCAAATGAGAGGGTAAATTTTCCTGTGATAGGAAACTCAGTTATAATGTTATATCCTAAGGAGAGTAGTTTCAAAGTGTTTGTTTTTCTCTTGAGACCTGATGAGACAGAATCTGTTTTTATCTCTATTGAGTTCAGGAACTCAATGACCTTTTTATCTACGTAGACAAAAGTAAGGCCATTTCCCAGGCAGGTGATCCCACACCATTGCATCTCCAATCTGTAACTTTTCATTGGAACTGCATTTCACTGCTCTAGCTCCAGCACCTCTAGAGGAGCCTTACATTTCAATCAAGGTAATTTCCAGCCCGTGATAATTTTTATCCCCCTACTTTTGCATTGATTTATAGAAATTGTGATGAAAGATTCAGGAAAAAAAAATCTGTTAGTGTTCAATTACTTCCTTTTTTTTTTATAGCAAGCTGGTTACATTAAGCAAAAAAGGTATTAAACTGCCACACTGACATGGAACAGCAAGCTGACTTAGATTTGCTCTTGGAAAAAGAGTCAGCGGAAATGAATTTATATTTCCTTAAATGTTGCATATGTGCAAATATTCTGAGTGTTCAGTAAGCAGGCAGTTCAGTAAACCTACAGCATGCTATAAAACCTCAGCAGAATCTGAAATGGGAATATTACAGAAAAAGGAGTTATGGGTGCAAAATATGCTTGGACAGAAATCACCATTTCCCTGTATAATTACATAGTTTATTACAGCTGATTTTTCATGCAATTAGTAAATTAGATCAGGATGTTCTAAGTTTATTTTTTCAGCAATCTGCAAAATATTAAAAGCAATAAAATAACAAATCCAGACATTTATATTGAAGTGCCTATGGGGCAAGTTGCCATATTTCAGGCTTACTAAGGACTTTATTGCCAAATCCCAATTTATAGGACTCTGACATAAAATGAATCCTTTTAGTGCAGCTGTGTTTATTTTAGTACAGAGTATGCCTACGTTTGTGCTTTAGTTCAGATCATGAACGTGCTTTTGAAGGCAGATTGTGCAGTTGCTGCCACTTAGAATGCTTTGATTCATATGATGGAAGGGCCTCAGAGGATACTTTTACAATTAACCAGCTTCTTTTCAAATTAAATCAAACTGGAGGATGGGATTGAGGAACACATTTACTGTCCTCCAGCTGCTATGACCATTTTGTCCTTTGAACCAGAGCAGAACTAGTTTGAAGTAAAACTCACCTGAAATGGGAAAAAAAAATGTTCTCAATGAGTCCTCAACACTGGCTGGATCTCTTTCTATGGCACTGAATTTCTTGCATGTGTAGGTACAGCCCCCAGAGGCCCACAGTAAGCACCAAAAATTCCTTTCCATTCCTCATAAGGAAAAAAATTTCAGTCTCAGTGGACAGTGGGTTTCCCAGTCAAGTGCTTTTGAGCCTCTGATATACAAGTGAGATCATAAATTATCTAACTACTAAACCACAGAGAAATTTAATATGATCTTTCCCAAACAGCAATTAACCTAATATTATCCTACAAAAACACCAAAGACATTTCAAACCAGACTGGTGTGTGTCATTAGAATAACACGGCTTATATCACATCACATTCACTGGCTTGCATGAAAACCTCCAGAAAGAAATATCTCCCTTTTGCCTTTATTTCAGACTGTAAGGCCACTGGCTTAGGGACCACAACATTGTGATATGAGAGTGGAAATCCCCTTTCTGTTCATGACTTGGGCTTGCTGCTGTTTATCCATTCAGCAACATCACCTCCCTGTGTATGCTCTTCACAAAAGCTAAGTGTATTTGTCCATACATTTGGCAATTAGGGATTTCCATCTGGAGTTAAGTTATGCACTCTTACTGAAGTGCTTCTCAAGGACATTCAGTCTCAATAATACAAAACCTCCCTACAACAGTAATGGTGTTAACTTCAATGTCAAGTACCTAGATTTGTTAAAATATTTTAAATTTAAATTTGAAATCAAACTATAAAAGTTGTACAGGACATTTTAAGTCAAGTATAAGCTCTGCTTCTATGACCTTAGACTTATCTATATCATTTGGTGGTGATTTTATTTATTTTGCTTGAGGATAATAAACAAGAGGAGTTACAGCAGTTTCCATGCAGCCAGATAAAGATTAGTGCTCCCTAGGACAGAGTTCAAGGGAATGTCCCCCCTGAACCCTGTATCCCCTCAGGGAAGTTTAGTTGTTAACACAGTCTCAAACAAGTGCAAAGTAGTATGTAGCACATACAAATTTCATAGTTATGTAATTATGCAAATCGCACTTACATGAACTATGTCATCCATAAGAGAAAAAATACCACTAAGCCTTGTGGAAAAGAATTTCCTGCTTTTAGAGGCACTAAATTTAGATGTCTAATTTAAGCACCAAAGCAGCCATTATCTGATTCTGTTTATGATCAAAGCAGGGAATAATTGCACCTGTCTCTGCTGAGGAACAACATAATTTTCATAGTGGGTGGAAGCCAGTGATACGCTGGGAGGGATTAGGAAATATATGAGCTGGATGGCAAAGCCTTTGATTCTGAATGGAAACAGATGGAGACCCTGGCACACCAGGGCCAGGGGTTTTCTACCAGCCAGGACTTTGAGGACATGCTGTGTAGACCATATTCAAGTCCTTGCCCACACACGGTAGATCCACTTTTATACCTTGCCAAGAGACGTGTTTCACAGGCTTTTCTGGATTTGATACAAGGATAGAACCAGTCTTGAGTTTCCTGAGTTCCCACTGGCTACATTTTTATAAAGCTGTGACCTATTACTCAATTTTGATATTGCAAATGCACAGTTCACTTTGGTTTGATATGTGTGTGGCATAGTAAGCTTTAAGAGGATGACCCTGGAGTGCTCTAGCAAAGCCCACCACACCAATACAATCCTCTGTGGTACCTGTAAGGCAGCAGGGTGCATTCCACTTTAGTGCCAGGGCCAGCCTCGGAGCTGGTAATCCAAGAACCTCTCTGTAAGAGGCATCTTTCACCAGGCAGCAGCACAGGACTGACCCTAGGAAGTTGTAAGAAAGTGAGAAGCAAATGGTAAAATGGAATATCTGAACATGGAAGGTCCTCCCAGGAGTTCTTCAGAATAACAAAGCTGAGGCAGGACTTCTGCCTGCCTGTCATTTAACTTAAATCATAGCTATTCTCTGACAACACAAGATCAATTTGCAATGCTTTGGAGATTCAGTGTGTATTTGCTTTGCTTGCTTTCTCTTTATTTGGAGAATATAAAATGAGGATAGGAAAAAAACCCAAAATTTTCACAGAAAATCTTGTTCTCAAGGCAGAGAGAAAGCAACTGGAATAAAAAAGCCTTTACTTGATAAGGGATAAGGTGGTACTACAGGGCCATGAACAAAGCAGCACTATGTAAACCAAACTTAACAGAGTCTGATGGGCCAGTCAGGTGTATAAACATGCAGACAGAAATCTGCTTACACAGAAACAAGAAGTGAAGACACTGAAAAACTTTTCAGAGAATGCATTATTGCTGAAAGGTGGGTACAGAGTTTAATCCAGTCTGGGAAAACTGCCTCCACTTTTGCTTTTCCAGTGAAGGAACCTGCTGGTGGCAAAGCAGGAGTTATTTCAAGCCTAGATATGGAGATGCAGGGAACAGAAGTAGTTGCTTATGAGAGGTGGGTGAAATTGCCAAAGATCATGAGGACTGGTTGGGAGTTAAGGCTGAAATAAGTAACTGTGGGGCAAATCCCATGAGGAGAACTGATCATCCTCATCTTACAGAAGACTCATACATTGAGGAATTACTTACCTTATTTCAAAAGTGCAAAATATTTACACAGTAACAGAAGATCCCAAGACATACATTATCTACAGCAAGAGTGGAAAGCTTAGACCACTTTATCATTACACTGCAAGAGAACTTGGTATATTCTGTACAGAGAGACTTCATGATGAATACTTAACATCTTTTGAAAGATGCAGTGTCAAAACCACTAGAACTTCTAGAAAAAAAAAAAAAAAGAGAGGTTCATGAAAATGTCTGTTAAACTTTCTGGTTCTGCTAAGTGGATAAAGTATTGGATAAAGTATAAGGAGAGCCTTACTTATACAGAGGAACCGTAACAGATGCAAAACCAGCTTTCAGTAGTAGGGGGAAAAAATACATGCCAGTGAGAGACCAGGAAAAAAGGCAAGAGAAAATTATTTAAGACTTATCCACAGAGCACAAGAAGAAACTAAATTATGAAGATCTGTGCATCTAAACTCCAAAACTCAACACCTTTTGCCATTCTGAAGATGGAACAAGAACAACAGAGGCTGCAAATCCTGTCAATCTCTGTAGTGGTTTTTTGAGGTGGGCAGATGGGCCCATTATAAAATCATCAGCTTGTACACAGCATTTCAGTATAGTTCAGTTATGACCAGTGCGTCTATTCCCGTGTTTCAATTCCTACTTATTTCCTTTGTAGTGAATGGAGCACAAATGCAGAGACACAGCAATTAAACTGTCATTCACAAAGGCTGAAATTGAAGCACATCTTTCCAACAGAGGCATCTATGCCTGCATTCACATTATTACTAGATCCTTCACTGTTTCCTTTTCAGTGGTTTTACAGTTGCCTAATAATTAGATATTCAGTTCATTGCTCAAAAAACTCCGGGAAACATGATGTGAAAAAGAAAAAAATAAATGAGAAAGTGGTATACCTGTCTGAAGAAATGCAGAGAAAGCCAAACCCCATCTGTCTGCAGTCATCTGCCTGGACATTGGATGTAGATTGTCTGAAAGCTAGACACTTGCAGAGTAGGTAGAGCTACACATCAATTTGCACACCGCAGCACATTAGTTTGCCACAAAGAAAATGTGCTGTTCCATACTTTTGGCTAGCCCTGCCTCATGTTCCATTAGCCCTGGCCATAGGAGACTTGCCCAGTCTTGCTGTTCCCAGATGAAATTTATTCCTGAAATCTATCCCAGCAAACCAGCAAAAATTATCTTAGTTTCTTAAGCTATAATTAGATGTTTCATTCCCATTGCACTGATCTTCTGCCTCTGAGCAAATTTTGTCTTTGTTGCTAGATAGGAATAGTCTTTCCCATATGTAAAAGGTATTCATTAACCATTTTTACTGGTGTCCTTTCAAAATTACAGGCCCCAGCATTTCTCCAATAACACCTGGTGACTGCTGGTTTAAGATCTGCTTCTGCATGCAAGAATTGACTGGCCAAAGAGGACAAAGATACTGGCTCTGCCATACAAATAGAAGTGGCAGGTCATCCTGCCACATCCACCACTGCATCCTCCAGGCTGGGTAGGGAAGGGAAGGACAGGGAGCACAGGTGCAGTGAAATTGAGGGGCAGATAGGGAATAACTGCTAAGAACACATGGAGAAAGGACAGATGATCCTGAGGTTCATAAACTCTTCTGTATTTTTCGAGGCTTAGCAGCATTCAGACAGAAGCAGGAGCTCATTTTATTTTAAAAGATGCTATCTGGGAATTACAGAAATAGACTGGACTCTGACTGGCATTACATTAATCAGCCTCACTATCATTGCTATAACAAAACTCATCTCTAGCTACCCAGGGAATGGCTACAGCTCTGCAGAATACGGCCCCAGCAGAGCATGGTCAGGGAGTACTGCAGCAGCTGATTCTCTAACAGCAGTAGAACCAGACCTGCATTTATCCATCCTGCTGAGCTCTGTGCCCTGCTCCTCAGAAAAGCAGCCTTTGCCATATTTCCAACATGACAGATCTATCAAAAGCTCTGCTTCTTGGTGACACTGCAGCACATAATACCAGGTGCAGAACTAGAGATGATATCAAGGAGCTGCTCAGTTATCTTTGCTTGCTCAAAGTCTGGAAAGTAACAATGATGAAGCTAATTAATGGGAGGCAATTAGTGCAGGTATCTGAACAAGAAAATTTTAAAAAATGAAACAGATCAAATCTGGATGTGGTTATATCTTTTTCTATCTTGTCATGATAATTTCTGTTGAGTTACACATTTGACATCATAGAAAGAATTCAGTTTGATGTGAAGACATTTACATGTAGGCATTCACAAATGCCTAAACCCTATTTTTAGTTAGCAAATGCTAAGGAGCTCCTTAGGAAGAGTTAATTTGGACACCTGCCTGGGATTCAGATGCCTAAACACAGGCAACCCATGCTGTTTGGGGGCTGTGGAGATCCCTGACCAGCCCCTAGCACATACTCCATGGAGTTCTCCTGGACCCCTCTGGTAATGCCCAGTCTTGAGCAGACATTTAAAAAGCAATCTAAGAGACCTCCAGTATTTATATTCTCACATTCAAGGCTGCAGAACCCACTTTTTAAGCATCACTGGAGGTCAAAAAGTACTGGAAAGAATTGTTAGTTAATTTGAGTTCCAAATGAGAAGCAGAGCAGGGAAAAACATTGAGAATCCACACAGCCTGTCTTCTTGACTAAGGCTCTGGAGAGAGACTTGGGACATTCAAAAAGAGCAGCACACTGAGCCAAAATCTGCTGTTTGTAATGTGGGCATCACTATGTGGCTTGATGTCATAAAATCCAGACAAAAACCAATTTCTTAGTTCATGGAAGGAGCCCACAGAGGAGAAACACAAATACCTAAGGCAATGCACTAAGGAGCCTCATGAAATTGTCTAGAAACACTGAAGGAGATCCAAACTGTAAAAATGCAGAGGAGCAAATCTGATGAATCATACACTGCAGGACAGATACTCCATGGGAGAAAGGGAACAGAAAGGTAGCAAGGCTGAAAAAGATCTGAGCAGCATACACAGGAGGAAGAGTCAGAACTGGGATTGTGTTATCCAGTAACAACAAAAAAAAAATAAGCCCAAACTAACAGCCAGTGCAAATTGCACTTTTATCAGGAGCTCCACTGTGTGCAGTCTGTAATACAGAGTTTAGGAGCAGGAGAGCACCAGGACCCCAGTGGGGATCCCATGGGTTTACCAAGTCCTCCTGGGAGATGGCAGGGGCTGGGCAGCCCTTCCTGATGGCATATTCTGGAAAGCACACCCCAAACACTGCCATGTGTCTACCTTCATGCCAGGATGAACTGGAAGGGATCCAGACAAAAGCAAGGCAAATGACAAAGAGCTGGAGGGAATGACTTCAAAGGAAAGATTAAATGAGCTAAAATATGCATAGCATGGCTAAGAAACCACTGTAGGCCAGCAGACAGGGAATACAGAACTGTGAGACATTCTTAGGCAGTGGTATAAAAGAAAAGGTCTATCATTGACAGCAAATAGGCAGGAGGAAGACTTTATCTTCTTATTAATATTCTTCTCCTTAATTTTTGCTCCATATATAGGAGCTTTATCATACCATCATGGAATGCCAGAAGGAGGAAGGACACAAGCACTGAAAAAAACCCCATCTTTCTTACTAGTGTTAATTTGAATTTCATTTTATAATTCATTTAATTTCCTCCTTTCTTACTGCTGTAGGCCAGGCTCATCGTTACACAGGACTAAGGAACCAGTTCTCTCTGAAACCAAGACTATTTCAACAAGGCACATTCAAAATAATTTATGAACATTTCCAGTATTGCTACAAGATTATTCCTTCCTCTGTGCCTTGTTATTTCAGGACCAAACAGTCTTGGAATTCCTTGGGCTCATACAATTTCAATGAAATAATAAATTATATAATGATTTTTCATGAGAATTTCTCCTCCCATCTGTTTTTTGTTGTCATTGTTTTTGATTTTGCTTGGGGATTTTTGTCTGTTCTGTCTTTGGGGCACACACAGAGACATCTGAAAACAGATTCACCCAAGTCTCACCTCTCAGAAGGAGAATCCTTGTCTTGTCATCAGTTCCCTGTTTAGGTCGATTGTCCTCACTCAGGGAGGAGACTTCTTTCCATGTTGCTCTCCCCTATGTCCAAATTCTAATTTTTCAACAGCTACCTTCGTACTGTTTTCTTTATATTAGTTTCTTCTTTGATTACTAATGATTGCATGCTTTTTCCAGTAAGGATTTTTTTTTCCCTAGTAAATCTTTTGAAGATTTCACTCCCACTATGCCTTTTCTTCCTTCTCACACTTTACTCACTGGGGTAATGTGTGCAGCTGTTTTTATGTTATTTTTAATATCAGAAGGTCAGAACCTTGTCTGCATATAATCATACAAGTGAATACACTTAACTCTGAGGAAGGTTTCCTCGGATCATGGAAGACTGATATTCTTCTAGGCAGTAAAATTACCCCCAGTGATATGAAAGAGAAAGACACTTGCTTTGCTAACAAGTCTCTTAAAAGTCTGAGTTAAGAGCATCTCACCCTTTATGTTCAGCAGCCATTTGACCAAGAACTGAAAGAACTGAAAGAAACATCAGTGGATCACAGAAGTTACAGCTGTGCAAAGCTCACACACTGGGAGTTGCTTTGTCTGCTCTATGCCCTACTCTCTTCATTACACTACCATTTGCTTTCTTTTTCAGGTCATAAACTCATTTCCATTCATAATGCAAAAAAGGAGTAGTACAAACCAAGGCATGCAAAACTACATTTTAAAGCAAAATAAGCCTGTGGAACTTATGACAAGTTGGAAATGTTTGAACATCTTCCACTAGAGTTAGCAGCTTGAGCAGTTTGAGCAAATTCATGGATGGATTTTTATGATTTTCCCCATATAAAATTGGTTTTGAGTAAGCACATTTAAGGGAGTGAAATGGTGCATTTTGGCAAAGAGCTTCTGTATGATACATATTTATACTTCTGTGCAATATAATGCATACATTACAACCAAAATTATATTTTACATTGCAATATTTTATATTGTCAAAAATGAGAATTTCTGGGGATTTTATTTTTTTTTATTTTATTTAGAAGTGAAAATAGATGGAATTCTATTTTTTCTACATGACCTAGTAATACCTTTCTTCCCCTTCTTGTTGCTTTCCTGGTGAGCAAGCAATCAAATTTTAAAAGGATAATCTTTTCCCAGCCTTTGGCTATAGTTAACAATGCTACTTAGAGACAGCAGTTTGAAAAGTTACAGTATAATTGATGCAGCATGAAGTGAATCAAGAGGGCAAAGTTGATGTGCAGATATTAACATAATCCACTCCGCACATTCCAGAGGAGTTCCCATTCTTTCCCATCATGTAATTTCCTTATTAAAAACACTTCTACCTTTCCAGTACAGTCCTTTCTTGGATGCACAAATGACAGCCTTTACGTCCTGAAAGACTCTGTAGTCCTCCTTGCTGTCATAGCCTGCACATTTGGAAGAGGAAAATGCCCAAGTTTGGGGGTTCTTTTTGCACAAGGAGCAGTCAACCAACAGGAGCCTCCTTCATGCAGCTGTTTCTACATACATACAGAGCTACAGGCATGAATAAACCTTTTAGCTTCCTAATAACATGCAAACATGTTCAAATCAGTTCTGCATTAGATTGCTGATCCTCATTTATGTTACTGCCTGGAAACATGAAAGTGGCTCAGAGGAGATGCCTTTTATTTTTAAGTTTACTTAATTGTTTGAATAAGCAGACTTTAAAGGGAAAGGGCAAATGAGTTTGTTCTCTGAAGGGATGAATGCACTGCTAGCTTTCCAGTGGGGCACATTGTTTCCTCTCTACTGCACACACACTTTTTAAATTACAAAATTCCAGAATAAAGTCAGATGTTTAGAAACCACCTAAATTTGGGCTCATGATGAAGCTTTCAGGTGCCTGTTATTAGTACAGCTGTTTTCCAAATGTGACCATGCACTTGTGAGATGAACCAGTCTTGAAATACCTCATTTTTCCATGCTTCACTTAGAACCCAGCAGTCACATCTGTGATATCTCACTCTCAAAAACCACACAGCAACTTTCTTCTGCTGCTTCAAATAGTCTCTGCATTCAGCATGGGCACCAGTGTGTGAAGAGGAAGGGACAGAGGGACGTGAAAAAGGAGTAAAGGAGTCAAGTGTGGTGGGGTTCCTCCCTCAGCATCTCTGCTGGATTCCTACCTGGAGATTACACAACCAGAAAGCTCAGTAGCACTTCCCCATATCTCCAGCTGTACTCACGTGGCACGTAGGTCCTGCAGCTGGAAGTGGTTATTTGCCAACTAGACGTGTCAGAGGAGATCCTATAGGATCTCCTTCCTGCCAGCTGTTTTCCAGAATGGAGCCAGTGTTAATAACAGGAACAGGCAGAGCAGCGGTTGCTTAGCACATTGGAAATGAGGCCACTTGCATTTAAGAGCTTATAAATGGATTCAGTTTTCTAATTTCAGGACTTACATTTGCAGGAAAAAACCCTAATTCATCGTATGGTTTTCATTTTTAACCTCTCTGTAGATGTGCAGATCTTTAATTTTCAGTTCTGCGCATACACTTTATAATCTCTCCAAGTATAAACCAGTCAAATGGTCTTCCTATATCTAAATTTAGTATTCTCTGATCAATGTATCTTTCATATGCATGAAAGAACTACCCCACATGCTACTGCAGACTCCTACATTTGCCTGTTGTTTTATTCAGCTGTATTGGATTTTCTTTTTTTGAGCAGTCATAGTCCTTTGACAGTACATAGCTGTCATGGTTCTGTCTCACAGGTTTCTATACATCAGAGACCAGCTTTAAAACTATTTTGACAGGTTAAAAGCTGGGATTTTTCCAGGGACAGGATGGAGAGAAGCAGGAATGAGAGAAGTGAAAAAGAGTATTCCTTGACACCCCCTAATCTCCTCAGTGCAGATGGCACTGTCATTTTCAAGTAGCTTCTGTGCACAACAGCCACTGCAAAAGAGTGAAAGTTGGAACGCTGAAAATAGTCTTTTTTGGGAGAGGAATATACATATCTGTATGTTCATCTATCCAATATGCCCAGCTGTGAATGCACAAGCAGACAAATGAGCAAAGCTTACCTTCCCACTTCTTCCCCTTGTCCATTCACTAAAATTAATTGTTCCCCAAGATGCTGTAGGCCACATTGTTAATTATTGTCTCTCTCTCCTGCACCTGAGGCATCACACTGGTTTAGAAAACAGCCTGCAAACAGATGGAGAGCTGCTGGAGATGAATCTGAAGGTACGAGGGAAAAAAATAAAAAGGATACAGACTTTATGGTACTGCAGGCTCAGATGGTCTATTAATTTTCAATAATATTCTGGAAAGGAAGGAGGTCTCTACATGTTTTTAGGCTTAATTTGTTTTCAAAAAAGGAGTTACAAGAGCCAATTACTTTTATGATTTCATCACAATCACTTACATTTAAAGAATATTTATGGGAAAATATTCCAATCAACCTTGCACCAGCCTTGCTGTTTGTCAGACAACCCCTCCCCCCATGGGCAGCTGTGCATGCACCCTGCCTGACAGGACCAAGGCTGCCTGTCTTGCAGACCAGACAGAAATGCCAGCTTGAAGTGGGTGCTGCATGCAGCCTCTTGCCTGCTGCCTTAATGCCACTGGCTCATCCCCAGCACCAACCCCAACAAGCTGGTTCTGCCACCATGTTGCCACAGAAAGCCACAGGGCAGCCTGGGGCAAAGCTGTCCCTCACATGCCCAGGCTGCCCCCATCCCATTTGTGTGAGGCAATGTCCTGATACAATCCCAACAAAAGTGCTTCTCTCTTGGATCCAGTCTGACAATTAACAAAAAGCCACTGCAGTTGTTGACATTGTCTGGTTTTTCATCTTCCCAGGCTGAGGATCAAAGTTGGTACAGCCATAACAAGGAGGCAGGGATGCCTCTAATGGTGCTCAAAGCTGTCCTGTCCTACTGAGGAGGGCACTGCAAAGGCACACAAAGCACAGGCATCCAGACCTACCTGATGTGCACCATGCCAGCTTCAAAACAGGTAAAAGGGTTTCCCTTTCATAAGTACTTCAATGTGATCATTTTCTGTGTAAAAGTACCCAAGAGATATATCCAAAAACCATAAGCTCTTCTAATAGAGCCATCTCACTCTCTTCAAAGGGAAAACTATTGCTGCACATAAGGAACAGTTACAATTTCTAAATGGGGAAAAAAGCCTTTCAGACTTGGCTGTAAGTTCAGCTCTGCACATTAGCCAAATTACTTCAGAAAGGCAGTGAAAAAGTTATTAATAGATTTATCAAATTACTATCCAAAGGAATGCAGATATTTTAGCCAAGAAGCAAGAAAGAGCAAGTTAATTATACCATGACCAGCCCTCTGATCCATATAGGAGCAAGGAAGAAGAGGTTATGCCTAAAATGCAGTGGCCACTCTTCCTTTTCCAGTGTTGGCATTGTGCATATTTTGTGGAGCAGAGTCTACTTGGCAGAGATTGGTACACAACTTGTCGAGTGTTGTACACAGTGTCAGGCTGCTATATGAATGTGTAAAGGAACTCTGGAACTTAAGTATGGTGTCATTTCCTCCAGTAACCAGTTTCTGCATGTAAGTATTTTGCAATCGAGCAGAGATTCTCAAGTGCCATAACTTCATTAAATTCTTGCTGCTACAGAAACAACTAAATGCATAATGTATTGTATATGCTTCCATACATTTAGCTTAGATAACTAAATCTACTGTCTCTCACTCTTTTAAAAGCTCATTAAATATAATAAATATGTCACAAGAATCAGTCTGTATCACTATTACCTGCACAGGTTAATACACCGTATATTGTTGCATGACCTTGGGATTCCTAGTCAAGGATTCTTAATCTGCCTTTTCTCCTGTTCTGCAGATGGTGCAAAATATGAACAGTTAAAGCTGGTAGGGCTGAATATGTCTCTAGCTCCTTCTCTCTTTGCAGAGGCAGTATCAAGGCCTCAGACACTCCATCTGCCCCATGGGTGACAGGTGGAGGTAAAGGTGATTTCTGCTAAACCATCTTCCCCCTCAGTGCTGCAGAGGATGAAATGGGTAACTGGCCAGTGGTGGTGCTTACCCAGAGCACTGCAGACTTCCCAAAAGCAGTGCTGCAAATAATACCAGAAAATAATTTGATCTGGAAAGGACAATCTATTCCAACACTATTTTAGATTCCTTTCTTTCTTCAGTCAACCCTTTGTTTTATTTTGGACAACAGTTCTTTGGTAAAATGCAATTGTCTTTAATGAATTGCTTTTCTGAGCTGTCACTGTCATTGTACTGAAAATTCAGGGTGATTTATTTGACCTGTAGCAGAGGTGTAAGACAAAAACTTTAGCTCTTCTCCATTCTAACAGGAGTATTTGCTCTGGTAGGATCAGTTCACTGATGGGGGCTTTTTGCTATGGATAGCACAAAAGAAAGATGCCAGTATTTGGCTACCTATCAGACACTAAGGTTTGTAGGCTGAGCTGAGAACAAACTTGTCCAATGGTGGTGATATATCACAGATTCTTCTCTGACTCTCATAGGCCCAAGGACGCTTCTTTCATTACTGCCTTTTATGAGGCAAAATGAGAAAAGATCTATGAAATCAATTCACACTCTCAAAATGGTGCTTTAGTCATGGGTCACACAATTAGCCACATCTGCAAAGCGGTACATTTGCTGATTGCTAAATTCTCACCTCCAAGAACCTGGGCTAAATTTTAGTTTAAACACTTTAGTATATGAAAAAAATGTTGCAATTGCACACCTAAATGCCAGGTATTGCAATGAACATATGAGTAAAGGAAGGTTTTTTTCCTCTGGAAGAAGAAGAAGGTTGTGGCTGAAGGTTCTGGCCTGTTCTGTATCATTTGTATCCCCCAAGATATTTCTATCCTTCAGAGCCACAAGATATTTCTGGGAAGAGCTGTATCTCAGCCAGACTTTATCTGTTAACTTTTAACTCACACTCGATACAAAAACCTTTTACATCCCAACAAAATAAGATTTTGCCTCTAGCATCAATTATCATTCATCTGGCTTTTGAAGAAGTTGACAGGTCTGTATTGTCCTTGCTCTCCTTTTTCACATATCTTGAAAGATATTTGCCATTCATTCACCTCATGGCACCTCAACATCCTTCTCACTTCTCAAAGATATCTGCTAACAAGGCTTTCAGACATCATCAACCCGCTTTTAAAAACTCAGCAATGACACCCATAGGTGCAACCTGATTTAAAATTGTCTTAGCCAGTTCCTGACCCCTTATGCTGCTAAGTAAGGTTACAATTTACCCACAGACTACTTCTGTATGCATGTAAGGCCTGATGCAGTTACATAAGTAAAACATGGTAAGCAGTCTTCTTGTTCTGATGATTAGCAATAATAAGGCTTCGTCTAAAGTGCTGGTATTTAAAAAATCTTAAGAGTTGTCAATAGACATCCCAGATTTTGTTGTATGCCTCAAATGGATAATTTAGGACACCCTTCAGTACAAGGCTGTCAGTGACATCAGTAACCTTGCTGAGCTCACAGAGAATGATCAGCCCAATGCAGAAAGGACAAAATAGAAAGCAAAACCAGAATGGAAAACAAACAAACAAACAAACAACTTCTCTGTCATAGCAATTAGCAAAGCAATCTTTTGGGGGATGATCTCAGCCCAGACTGGCATCTGCTCCTAAGAGGAGAAAAAACAAATTGAATATCGGACAGGAGTAAAATGTTTCAGCAGAGAGGGAAGACTTGCTCTAAATTTCAAACAGGAGACATTGCTAAAAAGAAAGAAGAAAGAAAGAGCATGA
Organism: Zonotrichia leucophrys gambelii; assembly: GCF_028769735.1. Lineage (NCBI taxonomy): Eukaryota > Metazoa > Chordata > Aves > Passeriformes > Passerellidae > Zonotrichia > Zonotrichia leucophrys. The sequence goes on along the minus strand of NC_088169.1, from coordinate 14,818,789 downwards.
GAAAAGCCTACTAGGAATGAAAAAAAGCTAACATGAAGGAAAAGGAAAGCAAGCAGGGAGGACAAAGAGAGCTGCATGAAGTAGTTCTATGAGGAGACCATGTCAAAAGATAAAACCAGTGCAGCATTACAATGGCACTTTAGTAGAGGAGAGAAATCCAACCCAAGAGTAGCCAGAAGAAAATCCAGAGGTATTTAAAGCCTTCATTGAATGGAGGCACCATGAGCAAAACTGTAAGGAAAATAACAAAATTTGCACTAATGTCTCAAACATTCTCTCATAAAATCTGAACTTTCCCCAAATCAACACAGTCAAAATAGCTAAACTATTTGCAGTACTTACATGTAGTGCCTGCACCTGTCTATAAGAGTTATTATTAATTTTCTGTGCATAGGTCATGTAAAAAGTCACGTAGTTTCCCTGTGATTTAGTTTCCCATCTGCAAAGCTGCCACCTCTGCTTCATTAAAGGCAAAGAGGCAAAAAGTTGACAAGGAAGAAGATAAATAAAGAAGGACAAAGCAGACGATTTAATGGCAACATCAGGCTCAGGTCCAGATTAAATTAAAAACCATATAAAACAGTGAAGCAGTTAACTGATATATTTTATTACAAAAACATAAGTATCTTCCAAAATATATCTGAAAAGGGAACATGACAATTCAAAATATCAGTATGAAATTAAATTCCTCTCTTTTCTGTAGGCATTCACAGGCTCTGCTTCCCTGTTGCCTCCCTTCTAGTAAGACTTTCCCCCTTCTTTACTCTTCCTAATTGCCAAGGTTTAAAGGACACTGAAGAGCACAGGATGGGTTCATTAGAATTGCAAAGCATCACTGCATTCCATTTGCAGCAGGGCACCATTTATCTCTGTTGCCACACCATACTGTGAGGTGGCACCAAAAACCAGACGTTGCAGTCCAGAGCTAGGGAATGCTAATCATCCTACATCAGACCCAAACCATGCAGGATTCAAGGTTAACTGTGGTGGAGAACATCTGTTCAAGGCAATAAATAACTCCCAAAGGCAAACAGGAGTGGGCTTTAGATTTTCAACAAGACCTGCTTCTTTCTGTTGGCTTGGAAGACCCAGGTCAAATTCTTGGCCATTTGTTTCAATTTCTTGTGTCTACAAAACCAATTCTGTCCCCTTCCTTCAATGGAGGGCACAACTACCTCTCCTCAGACCTTTTGAAGGCTTGTTACCCATGGTAAAAATTGTTAACCAGGTTGTTACCCATGGTAAAAAAAAAAAAATTAACATGACCATGTCTTTCTTTGCTTAGTTGCCACAAAGTAACAATATAAATTACACCTCCTGCACAGACCTCAGCACAGCATCTATGCATAAATAGCATCCTGTAGTTTGGCCAAAGGAATCTGTCCAGCCAGTTGCCCAGGTTCACCCTGTCCAGACTGATACCTGAGTTTAGTCTACCTCAGAAATTCTACCTTTCCATAACATTTTCTTTAAAATATTTATATTCTAATGTTGTTAATATTAAATGCCACACATGTGTCCTGTCTTACTGCAAAAATAGGCAGAACTGGAAAAGGTACTCAGTCAGCACTACATTGTGGTGCCAAAGCACAACTAAGAAGTAACTATCAGGTTGCCAGATCAGAGACTGCACATTAAGTTACTTTGCATTTGGTCTAAGTCTGTAGTCCTGCTCTTATTGTAGTCTACAGCAAGCCTGCAGTTAATTGCAGCAATAGTAAAATGTATTTTAGGGAACCACCATAAAGAGGTAGGCTGGATCATCTAATGACACATACGTATTTTACTAAATGTGTTACTTGTCAAGCTAATTAGTTACCCTGTAAATGAAAAGGTCAACCCTGCATAGCATTTGCATCTCATCTTTCTCAGTCAAATTTCCTGTGCATGGTAGGAGGAAAGAAATAAATTCTACTGAAGTTGCGAACTGCTGATAGGAGGAACAATTTGGCAGGCAGAGAAAAATTTTAAAAAAGCTGTTCAAATCTGATCTGAAGCTAAGAACATGGAACATGTCCATCAGGAAGACACCAATCCCATGGCCACCAGCTCCATATTGTACAATTTGTTTCAAATAGCTCTGCAGCCAAGCAATACATTGAAACTGTCAGTCACACTTTACACTTTTCCCACTGCTTCTGCTGCTCTTTACTAAGCCACATATGCAAGTAGAGGAGAGACAAGGCTGATGAAATCACTTCACTGCACCAAGGCGCTACTTTTGACCCCAAATTGCCACTCTGTAGAGAAGTTCCCTGACAAGCCACACTATCGTGTGCACACTCCACTGCGTGCATATTTCCCCCTATTTCTATAGCTGGAGGAGAAATCCATCACAATATAACTATTCTACATCTGCAGCTCACTAATTTTGAAGCTCTCAGGGCCTTGCACATCTATAGCAGCCCTTTTCCAATACCTCTGTCATATATATACATCTGAAGTATGAATACTTGGCACAATAACAAATACTTGAGAGCTATGGACAAAGCCATCAGCAAGAGGTTAAAGAAAAAACATCAGAAGCCTTCCTGGGGAATATCAAACCAAAATAAACAGAATGTTTCAGGGCAGTCGGCAGATTAAGCAGGAACTTAGGAATTTTTTTCTTTTTCAGAGAAACATCCAGCTTTGTGTTTCAGTCTGTAAACATCCTATGCCAGAAAGGGATCTTCAGAGACTTTTTGTCCTTGCTAAAGGGCTTTACTTAATGGGGTGTTACATGAAAAAGCCTATCTGTCTTTCAGGAAAATGTGCCCTGCGGGCTCACTGAAACACTGGCAATATCTAGAGGAAAAAGAAAACCAGGATATGAAATATGTCCTGGCTATTCTAGGTTTAAATATAGATTAAGTCACTCTGCCAGGACTGAAAACTCTGGTGTCATAAATTTCACAGTAACCTGTGTGCATTAAGTAGATGTCAGGGGACCCTGCTCCCTTCAACAGGAGTCACATCTTCCAAGCAGAGAATCTCACTGTCAAAGGCTGGAGCCTTGCTTGCAGAAGCTGCCCCAGCCAGCTCTGAGCTCACTCTGCAGACAGGCTCTCCACTGCAGGGAAGCCACGGGATCCTTACAGCCCCCTGCCCATGGGCTGACCCCTGCAGCACTTCCACTGGGACTGACACAGGAGCTGGGAATTTAAAGCCCTTACACCTACACTGCAAATGGTTACATCACTTTCCAAATGACAGGTCCTTTGAAATAGCTGAATTATGTTGGACTATTTCCTTTGTGAGTCCTTTGGTAAGAACTTTGCACCCCACGTAGCAGGCCTATATGTAACAGGAGCAAGTCTTAGCTTATAACTTGTATTTCAAAACCCTTCATTCCCCATATATTTGACCAAAGTTTTAACTTCAGATGTACTTAAAGATGCCTTTTTTTTTCTGGTGCACATACAAGCTTATGCACAGGTAGCACTAGGAATCAATTAATCCATTTTAAGGGGAGTGAACACATACTCAGTTCTAGGATTCAGAGAAGACACACCCCCTCCATGTATTTTTCATCAGGCAGGATTTTCCTGAATCCAAATAGCAATGAATATGGCACTCATGTTCACCTTCCTCTACTCATGGTTCATGTAAGAAATACTTCCTTCTGGCTTTGAGTTACCCATCTTATCTGTCAGAAGGGATAATAACTCCTCTGTGTTACATCAACTTGATTACCTAGAAAGGAAAAAAAAAAATCCTGATTTTACTTGTAAGTCTTGCACAAGAGAAATTTAGGAGATAGCAGTAAATTTTTAAATCTCTTTCTTGTATGATCCTGGCTAAAAGGTCTCTTTCTTCCCTCCTTTGATTTTGACTTGGTTCAAGAATATCTGCCTTGTATGCAACTGCTGAAATCTCCTGGAACCATCAAAAATCCCACAATATGTACAATTGTGGAATTAATCTGAAAAGGTTTTGGTGTTAGGAAGGCAAACATTCTGTGTCAACTTCATCATTTTATGAGGAATATTGAAATTCCCAGTGTTTACATCAAGGACCGTAGTACCTTTAAACCCAAATTACCTTTGAAGCCAGTAACCAACAGTTCCATTTGGTACCTCTTCAGCTGGTTCAGCTCTGTGCTGTGCTGATTCACCACATCAGCCCCAACTGTCCTATTCTTAAATTGCTTTTTGTCCTGCTCTTTAAGATACAACTTGCAGCAGAAAGAAAAATAGGAACACCAGTGCAGACTTATTCTTAAAACAAATGCTCCCTTAATCAAAACTGGATGACTAACAAGCATAAAATTATGGCTCTAATACCACATATAATCGTTTATCTCATTGCAAAGAGCCATACATCATTTGCATTGTGTTCCAGTAGTGTTTTATACCCACTTTACCATAATCTAAATGAGCATGCACAGCACAGACAAATGGAGATTCTAGCCCATCTTATGAATTTGCCTGGAGAGCACAATGATGTTTGTTGTGTGCACTTTTAAAAATCATGTTCCTATAAATAAACACATTAAAATGTAAAGACAAAGCAGTGGGCAATCTCACTGCCTGAGCAGTTTTAATTGTGAGATATACTTTTCACAAAAAAGGGATGTTTTTGAAATAGTTTTTCTGGGCAGCAGTTTTAATAAATTATATTTGAAACTTACATGAGCTATGGAATTGTTGAAGTGAATTTAAACCTATGGATATATCAGTTCAGCATACGGGTACTGCCAACCACACTTACAGCTCAGAGTCGAGAGTATTTTCTTCTGCCCATTCCTCATTATCTGGGATGAAATGAACAGTCCAAGCCAAGGACTCAGCTTTAAGCAACTTTAAAAACTTACCAAAATGGCAACTGCCAAAGTATGTATTTCTTTCCTTGAACCTACTTCTGCACAAAGAAGCTTTCACTTCTCCATCTGCAGCATCCTCCCTATTCCCAAAACCACCACAGCTGTGAAGTTCAATAATGCATAGTCCTTCAGGGAGAGCAGGTATGGCCTTACATGACAATATTTGCAAGAGCTAATTTCAGCTCCCATGTATGACTTTACATCCTTTTCTGACCTTGTAGATCTGTGAGAAACTGGCACTTGAAATTCTGACATTTTTGTAAGAGACAAGCTGATCTTATACCTAATTTTAGAGAGCTTTATAAAGCTCTTTTTCCTATTCACAAGGATAACTCGCTCAGCACAGCTGATCTTACTGTACAGAAGTATGAGGCTTTACAAGCAAAAAAAAAAAAAAAAAACATACTAAATATATGGCAAAATTCTATTTTGTATTGTTAAGATCATTTATCTGTGACATATGTGGCATGAAGATGAAAATATGTCATGGTCTAACGACTTTATTGTTATTTTACTTGGACTGAACTGCATTGCTTATGCTCAATGCACCATTTGTGCAACATGCTTTTCTGATTCTGCCCACAACCTAAAGCTACCATCCAAAAATCAAGGGAGCAGTACAATCTTGACACAGATTAACCTCAAAAATAAACTGTAACTACATTAAAGAACTGTGAAATTCTACCTGGAGATTATTTGCTCAAAGAACGGGAACATGATAGAGATGGTAGAAGGATGTATTGAAGATGCCCCTGCTCATCACAGGGGTGTTAGTCTAGGTGACCTTTAAATGTCCCTTCCAACACAAACTATTCTATAATTCTATGATTCTATGATTCTATGAATGATCCTCAGCAAAATAAAAGAGATAGATGGATACTCTGCACAGCACATTAAATGCTTTAGAGTTCAGCAGAGTATCATTCCTCTTTTTCCATCAGTCTGTCTTGTATGGATTTAGCACTTAAGAGAATAACTATATTACATATTTTACATACCAGAACAATAACTATATTACACATTGGAGTAACTATATTTATATCTGGAAATTAAGGATTCTATATTATTTATCTTGGTAAGCATTGTGCAGGTATTTTATTATCTGTATGTCCCACTCTTATTATTGATTGACATTCAGTGTCCAGCTGCTAGGGGTGGGTTTAATTGCATTCCTCTACTACTTTAAACTTTACTACTTCTTTCCTACCAGCATAATATTAAAAACAATATTTTGTCTTTAGACACTCATGTTTCTGCATTCATTCTAATTTTTTCCCTGGAGAGCCTGCTCTCTTTCCAGTAACCCTCCTCTTGTATACCAGAGTGGTGTTCAGCTTTCACCACTAGTTCTGCATCATTTGTTTCATCTCTTCTCACAAAGTATTCCCCTTTAGCTTACATGCTTTATTTTTTTTATCCTAAATTAATTTAAATTTCATTTCATCAGTTCTCAGTATTTATCTCAGCTTAGCTTTTTAGACAAATCTAAAATTTGTGTGTGTCTACATATGACAGAGTGTCAAGAAACTTATGTATCCAAGCACAATGTGCCCTTTAGTTTACTTGTCTTTGGCTATTCAGGACTGTTCACACAGAAATATATCCCACTCATCAAGCCTGATTGCCTGGACTTTAAACAACAGCAATTGTTTTTCCATATTACACATCCACAGAATCACAAAATGTTCTGAGTTGGAAGGGACCCCCAAAGATCACTGAGTCCAGCTCCTAAACTAACAGGCCATACAGGGATTGAACCAGTGACCTTGGCCTTATCAGCACCAGTTGAGATAGCAGCAGTTGAGATAATTCCATTTAATTCTCCCTCCAACTATCTCCCAAAAATACAGAAAAAACTACTACCCTCTTTCTGTCTTTTGATGTCTCCCTAGCTGTGAACAAGATGTTAAAAAAATATTCGAAAGGTTTTCTTACTTCACCTTAATGATTTCTCTGGAATTTGTGAATGTCATTCATCTAGATCAGTTACCTTGTCAAAATGTAATGGTTCCATATACTTAACAGTGTGCTCTAGCATAATCATAAACCCTTTAATACCTTCTGTGGGAAAATACATTTTCATCTTCCAGATGTGACCTTCAGCTTTTGTCAGAAATGCTATACTATGAAAGCGAAAACACATTGAGTTATCTGCAATATATTCTTTAGTAACAATAGCTCTTATTCATGTTGCTTTATGACCTTGCAAGCTAGGTTTGACAGCTAATGCTACATATTCTATGCTTATAAAACCATTTCTTTTTACCATATTAATGCCATTAATTAGCATTATTATTACCAACATTAAAGTCTAAATTTTGCTTATCATCAATTTATCAATATCTTCAGCCTTCCTTGCAGCTGCAAGAACTCTCCCTTTTTCATATGAAGCATTTTCTTCCTCTGTGAATAATTTCATTGAGTGTGAGGTAAACTCTGGGTTATCTGGTCCAAGCAATCTAGCTCACACTTGGCATTCACACACTTTTCACATATGTGAGTGTACACTTTGAGAGCTTCTATCTTCTGCATCAGACCATTGTACAGAACAGAACCATCTGTAGCTGTCTGTCATGACATATACAGAAAGAGGAAAATTCTAAATTTGCTTCACACTACCAACTTGCATCTGATGTGTGGTGTTATAAGAGAGAGGCAAAAGTTTGCAGGCCTAACAGCACTTCTAGCAGTGGAGGGCACTAGAATAAAAGGATGCATAACATCCATGAGCCTGTTCATTCATGTATGGAGCTTGGCCCAATGTGTATGATATTACACACATGGCAAAGCTTGAATATTCCAATTCAGATTTTTTCCATACTGCTCAGGTATGAAGCACCTGTCTGGTGCTTCACAACCTAAGCCTGTTGACAGATCATGTGTTATTAGTTTTATATCATTTCACCAAATGTTCCCTGACAAATGTTTTGTGGATATGCAGAAAGACAGAAGCTGGGTGTATAAATGTATCCATGCAAGGTACAGCGTCTGGAGAAACTAACTACACTACCAACAACAATGAAAGCATCAAAGCACACAAGGAGACAGTTGTTATTGTGAAATCTTACATGTCACATCACCATACAAGACAAGCATTTGACTAGCCAAACTACAATACATACACATGTATGTGTGTGTATATATATAGATTTATAGATATATATGTATATATATAGCATATATATATATATATATGTATATATCTAGCATATATATATATATATGCTAGATAACAAGCTTTGCATGGCTTTCTGCACAATCAGAGGATTCCTGAGCAAGTCCCTGTCTGAGCCAGCTGCAATCAATGCAAGATTCTCCATTCCAAGCAGTGTCTTTCTATGAATCTATGCCAGTTTGCAGTGATCCCATTTGCACCTCCCATCAGTTCATGCTATCACCCTCACTGTGTGTCTTTTAATGCTACTGTGCCTTTCATCTGCAGATCACTTCCTTTTCATGTACTGTCATCTCCACCTTTTCCTAAGAACACTATTTCACTTCACTGATTCTATATTTAAATCTTGCAGCTCTCCCCTTTTCCTTTGTCTAATTGACTCTTAAACCTTTTTTCACAATGAAGTAACTAATTAAATTATTTTGATAAGTTTCCAAAATTTTCCTGAGGAAATGAATAATGTATCAAGTTCGCATTATAATTTTCTTAGCTATTCATTCAGGTAATTTTGGAGCATTTTTGCGTTCATTCAGACACAGATAAAGAAGCAAGTTTGGCTCTGTAAGGAAGCTGCCTTGGAAAACTGTGTCCAAAGAGTTCTATAGATCAGTCTCTACCTAATTAAGATGATATAACTAAATTGTCCTTGAAGCATAGACTAGAGTGTTCCAAACCCATGGAAAATCAGGGTTACAGTTACTCCTACTCCCACTCTCTAGCTCATTGAATCGTTAAATCTTTTATACAATCTGCCCTATCCTCTGGGCAGAGTTTGAAAGTATCCATCTTCCCCAACAACCTATATGCTGAGGAACTTTCCAGGTCAGATTGTGCTTGCAAAAGCAGAAAAAAGGGGCTGAAACAAGATGTCCTCTTGAAAAGGCTGAGGAGGAGGTAAGAGGAATCATCACCTACTTCTGCTCTGGTTCCCTTTTAGAAGAAAAGATTGATTCTTCTATGTGTTTTTCTGTGAAGAGAAGGATTAAGTTCCTACTTTCATGGCTGTAAATCATGTGTGGAGAGAAATGCATGCAGAGAAATGCACAGTTAAGCACATAAGCCTCCAAGAGGGCGGGGATTTAAAACTTGAGTGAGTCCCCAGGGCTTTTCTCTTGCTGCCTCAGATGGCTCAGTGCTTAGGGCTGTGCACACCACTATATATTCTTATTATATATTCTTTCTTTGCCCTTGTATAGGAAACATATAATGCCAACCCAAGGCCACAGGTTCTGCCACAAGTCTCCAAATATCACATGGTATCAAAGTCTTTGTTTGGCCAAAACTTAAATCTCTCTAACTTATCAATAATTTAATTATTTCTTTCACACATGTAGTGCTGCATGCCTCTGATAATTTACACATGAAATGTTTCACAGCTGGAACAGAGCAGGATATGCATGCAAGTATATGAATGTCAGCACTGCCAGGCAACACACTTACTGATGTACTGAATTTAAATCCTTCTGTACCAATGTACACCAAACCTGGCAGGTGCTGGAATCATTGATGTGTGCCTCCCCTGCCTTCTGTGCCTACCATTCCATGCATGGCACATCAGAAGCCATGCCTCCACCTGTTTTGTGGTTTTGTGGTCTTGCTACAGCTTGGAATTTCTCTTCTTCTCACTGCTCTGTGATCACAGCCAGAATATTGTGTGATCCCACTGATCCAGCAGTGGGCAAGGGAAAGGAGCAGAGCAGAGGTGTCAGGTGCACTGGAATGGTTGGAAGCTGGAGGTTCTGCAGGAAGAACTCATTGTTCAGGGTCTGTATTTCAGGAGTGGAGGGAAGAGCAAGGTCTCAAGGTTCCTGACATCCCAAACTGCAGTATGATTTACAGGTCAGATGCACAATCAGCTCCATAGCCAGCACGACAGAGTGAGATGTTAACTCTCCCCTTCCAGCACCCCTCCAAGCCTCAGAGAAGCTTCATCCCCAGGCCCTAACAGAGCAAATGCCAACTGGGGTGATTTCCTCACACACTGAGTCACCCACTGCGTGGGCTGAACACTCATCCTGAACTGTGACACAACCACCTACCTCTGAACTTTGGCAACCTGTGCCCATAACGTTATTGAGTGATCGTGACCATTTTCAGTTGACTTTTTTTTTAATGCTTCATTTGCTAAAAAGGCAACTTTAGCTCCTGAAGAAAGCATTTTAAGCAAAACTCAGAAATGTGACCTGGAAAGATAATATGAATGGGATTTTTCTCTGTCATATCTCTATGCTTTTGATTATTCTTGACATTCTATAATGTTAGGTTATAAACAGAAAGCATTTTGAAAATGTCATAATATCCTGAGTTTAATAAGAGAATACCACAGCTAGACAATATGCTTAAGAAATCAAGATTACATAGCAGACTCAAGGGGAAGAATTAAACTGGGCTTCACAGCAATGGAACTTAACAGCTACAAAAAATGTGAACTGTGAACTCAAGCTAGAAGCTAAAATTGAAATGTAAACATTGCTTATTGAAAGCAAGATGCTGCATTAATAACAGCAACCACAAAAGTTGAAGACTTGTGGCATTACTGGATAGAGCAGTGATGCTTTTTCATCCTTTCAAGTGGATCTAATTCAGATTATGTCCCCCAGCTAACCCAAACATTCAAAGTCCTTGTACTTGATCCTTCAGTAGAGCATGAATTTGTTTTGGAATGTCCTAGCTGAACTGACTTCTTTTTCTCTTGCCTTTCTATCTCATCTGGAAATTATTCTCATCTCTTTGCAGGTCTTCTGTGTCTTAGCACAGGTAAAAGGGTTGGTACTGATGAATACAAGACAAGCTTTTCCAATTCTCATAAATTAAATCAGAATATTTACTAAAGGTTAAAATCAATTATTTCTTTTCTATGCTTGAACCTAAAGCACAGTGCAATTCTGCTTTATCTGCACAGAACACTTTGCTGACTATATCAACAGCTGCAAATTCACCCCAGACTACGTGGAACAGACTTTGCCTCCTAGAACGTGCCTGTGAGATTTCAGGGGCTGAGCACCACTGCACATCACTCCTCCAGGAGGTACCAACCACTGACTCCTCTGGAGTCTGGGGATGGCCAAGAAGTGTCACAAACATGGCTAGATTTGGGTTTGACTAGTACTGAAGCATAACTAAAGTTATAATAATAAAACCGTGGCAATGAGATGATATGTGCTGATGTAACTCTGGTGAAAATTTCAATGAGTGATCTGCAAGATCAATAAAAATTAGACTTCTAACACAGTCAATAAAATGGTTCAGAAGTATTTCAGAAAGGAATATATGAAGCAGAAAAACGTATAAATAACTTAGGCAATTTCTGTGGAGCTTTGCCCAAACTGACATTTATTCCATTGTACCCACCCATTCTAACAGTCCCTTGTTTAGGTATCTAAGGCAACCAATGAAAACCCAATGAAAAATACCTTTTCCACTCTAGAACCCTAGCTTCTTGATTACAAAGAAGTGATGCTTTAATTACCTTTGGGTAATGCAAGGTGACTGGTCAGAGAAGAAAACACAAACATACCTAGCATCAGTGCAATGTGACAGCTGCAGAAGGGCAAGGTCTGTCACACTGCTGCTGCCCCACTGTAGAATTAACATCCACAGTAGTAAGCAAAGCAACAGGAGTAATAAAAACTCCACAGCAAAAAGTATAGAATTTTTTTTTCACCTGCTCCAAGCAAAAATACTTGGCTGTAATTGCATGATGGGAGAAAGAGCACCCTTTGAAGTTTAAAAGTTACCTGCATTCTTAGAAAATGTTTTCTAAGATAGGTCATTTTTCTTCCATATGTGACTGATCTGCTCCGTGTGAATGCAAATTCTCTTTTCTGCTTTGTTATTTGTCAAGAAAATTGCAATCAATATTATTTTAATCCACCTCATATACAGTGTTGAACCTTTTATTTGTCTCAATGAATAAATAATTCGAACTGAGACTCTGCTCAGTGTTTTCCCAGTATCTAAAAAAAAAAAAAAACAAAAGCTGGATTCTCTTTGCACTTTTAAGCTTTGAATTATGGACCATCCCACTGCCTGGAAGCAACTGATGTTCTTAAATTATAAACAGTGAATTATCTTCTTGCTTTTGTACAAGAAAATACAAAAACATTATTAAAACAAAAGTATACATGTTTAGGAGACAATAAAAAATTAATAAAATCAGTAAAAATTGATATTCATATTTTCTTTGCAGTTTTTTTTTCTTTTTTGGCTTTTAAATTAACATTTCCTGGACTTGATTGCATTAATTTAGTTTTAGGAAAGATTGCCATGTTGGATATACATATGAATCAAACATTTACATTAACTCTAACTGCAGTCATCAGAAGATATGGGAAATTTGTGTGTACCTACTGATGGAGAAGGTGAATTCCCACAATCCTAAAATCCTTAAATGTACATAACAAAGGTAATTTTGGTAATGTTTTGGAAGAATATAAATAAATGTCCTGTTATGATGCATATTTCTGCACCCAGACTGACATTCCTCTTTTGAAGAGTTTTAGCATCTGTAACAAGTAATATTTATAACACGTCAAAAGTAGAAGTAGGTCTTGAGAAAATCAAGCTGACATTTAGAGAGCTACATTTGGTGCAACTCAAATTTACTGCAGCTGCAGTATAAATAATCTGAGCACTGCCAAAGATGAGCTACTTATGTCTGTATACACACAGAACAATTTAAACTTCTCCACATTTAATTTCAAATAAAGAACAGTTTTACGGCTGATCAGTGCAGTACACAGGATCTCAAGCATGACAAAACCATGAAATCTGAAGGAATTTCCATCACAAAGAGCCTAAGAACACACCATTTTCTTCAAAACTGCTTCATAGCCCTTGCCACTAAATCCAGGTGTAATGTAGAAATTTGGTGTAATTCCTTCTTAATTATGTTGAATACCATTTGCAGATAAAATCTGTAGGAAGTTAGAGAGTTGATGCTTTCTACAGCTCTTTATATTTTGGATAGTGCTGGATAGAGGGGGCTGGAGGAATACAGGCAAAGAAAGCACTGGAATTTAGGACAAATTCTTGCTATAGAAAACACGTCTGTGCTAGCTTTTGCCCAGGTACTGCAAAGATTACTACTGAGCCAGAGATGCTCAGCTCCTCTGTGGGTTTGGAAGGGTCACAGCCAGCACTGCCACCCCCTCAGGGATGGCATGGGAGCCACATCACCCACAGGGACTGCAATTTCATCCACCAATTTTGGCTTAAGGGGATGGAGCAAAACAAGACATTCAGGACTCAGTTGGGCCAAGTCAGTATTGGAAGATTTGGCCATTAGGGCACACTGGATTAAAGGAGGGATCTCTTCTTAAACTGTCCCCTTGAGGTCACATTTTTTACTATCTCAGAGTCAATTTTTACAATAAGTTTATGGACCATGGGCTTTAGGGAAAAAATTGATGCCAGTACAAGCTCAGTAAAAGAGAAAAAACAGTGTTCGGATTTTTTAAAAAATGGCATTGCTGACATTGGTGCTTGCATTATCCACATTTCAGTGTTGTCTGACAAACAGTATAGGCTGTGGTAAACTGGAAAAGCACTAGAATAATGGGGGAAATAAAAACAGGGAACCCTGCTGACAAACATTTTTTCAGATGTTATTTCTCATCATAAAAATCAAGTTCCTATTTCCAGTCTTAGAAATTATATAATTCAGATGGTATTTTCAGATATTTGTCCCTCTTTCTTTTTTTTTTTTACTTTTGCACAATTGTCCCAGGGTGACATTATTATGCTTGTATCCCCAATCCTCTGTTCTGTTTATGCTGGATATTAAGTTCTGCCACTCTAAGACTGGTTCTGAGGGTGAAGTGGGGGAGAAGGAAAAGCGGTGGCTGTATTCACAAACAGAGATAAGAGCTTCACCTCTCTCTCCATGTGTTGTCTGGAGCACAGACAGCAGGAGAGCGCTCTCCTTTGTCTTTAGTTAGATTTTTTTAGTTGGCTGAGGCCAGAAGATTTTTGGAAGTGTTCAGCCATTGTTCCATCAGGAACACCAGGACTGTCATCCGGGGCCCCCCAAGCTGCGCTGCGGCCGGGACACCGGAGCCGAGCCCGGAGAGACTGAGGGAAAGCTGAGGGCACAGCCACGGAAAGGCCTCTGAGCTACAGGGGACTTTCTGGATCTGCCACCTCTTCAAACAATGAGGGGTTCCATTGTTTAGTATTATTCATTTTCTCATCTTTGTGAATACTTTGCTTGTTTAATAAACAATTTCTTCCCACTCTTCTCGAAGGACATTTATGTCTCCTGAACTGGTAGGGGGAGGGGCTGCTTGAATTTGTTTTACAGAAGAGACCATTTCAAAAGTTTCTTCCCAAATTTGCCCTAAACTAGGACAACAATCCTAAAATTCTTAGATTTGCCTTATCATTTTAATGACTTATGAATAACATCCAGATTGCTGTAACATATTAAGTTTCATTGAGAATTATTCTGAATAGTTAAAGAAATAATGGATATGCTTGAAAGTGTTCCAGAATTTAAAAAATAAATAAATAAATTAGGCACGTGTTGAGGTTTAATAGAATTTTTGCTGAAATCTGTAATTTTTAATTAACTCCCTTTGAAATCTTTGAGTCATCTCATGAAGGAAAAGAAAGTTTTTGTTAGATTTAGGAGACTAATCATTCAATCAAAGAACAATTTAATCCATATTCAGTGTGATCTCTACAGAAACAGAGTGAGACTTTAAAGTGTTCATTGCAACCTTTTCATGAACATTTTTACTTTTCAAGACAAATTACTCACTCACCCAGGAACATCACTGATTTTGCAGGAGTGTCATCATCCAAAGCTACGCCATACAAAACCTTGTAAATTTATAGCTGAAGCTACAATTAAGAGTAAGTTCTGACAGATTTAGAGAAATATATGAAATTACATTGCACAAATGCCCTTAACCTTGTCCTGTAGATATGATATTTAATAACTGCATTTAAATATATTATCTTATTAGGATCAATTGGATTGTTTAAAAATGTGTTTCTTCTTTTTTGGCATCCTAGAGAGAAGAGATAAAGTTACTGAAGTACCATACCTATGCATTCTTTCTGCTGGCTCACAACAACAGCTGGACATACCTGTGGGCATAGTTTTGCAGCTAGAACGTAAACCAATATATCTGTCAGTCAGGAAGACATAAAAATGACTTAAGTTGCATCTATAATTAAATGTGCCTAAAAAGTGGAGCCAAAAAAATCTACAGACAGCAATATAAAAATCCATCCCTTCTGGCAGATCTGACATGACCCTGATCTCTTGTGTCATATATGTGTCGATTTTGTCACTAATGCAATTTATCTGAAGGGGCTAAATCTTGACTGACACTATTGGGGAAGTCAGAATCAGGCCCAGAGATGTTTGGATCACCAGATGGATTCCACAAGTGTCATGGCCTTCCCAGTCCCATTCACAAAATCATTTGTTGTGCCCACTGCCAATGGAAGTGTCCTTGCACAATAAGCTTCACTCTTCATGCCAGGTTTTTCAAGAGCAACAAATCATCCAACATCAAGCCATGGCTGATATCCCATGGCCTGTCCCTTAATTTTATGATTACTCACAATGAAACCAGGGCATGGAACAGCTTCCCTGTTCTAAGCACTGTCTGAACAGGAAAGAGGAGGGTATCACAGCCAGAATAAACTTACCAGCACAAATGCAAAGTCTGCACCTGACTGAGCTTGCACAGAAATACTCTGTGAGTCCCTGCTGGAGACCAGCTGAGGATGGTTGTGTGCTTACAGTGCAGACCATCTGGAAACAGGGAGCAATTCAGGGTCTGAACAGGGTCTGTGGCTTCAGGGCCAAATCTGTATTGCTTGGTCCACCACATTTGCTCCTCTTCTGAGAGGGCTGCAGATCCCAATGTTAGTCTAGTTCAGAAGAACAGAGACTGAAATAAGTGCAGTGGAGAGAGATCTTCTACCTGCTTTTTTTTTTTTCATTTGCTTGTTTGTAAGACAGTGATCCTCTTGTTCTCTTTCTACACCTTTGAAAAAAAAAAACAGGATTACAGAATGGTTTAGGTTGAAAGAGAGTTGGTTGGAATTGCCAACAGCTCCGTAACATCTTGAAACAATGCATTCAACTGCTACAACTTGAGTAAAAGGGAGACAGAAACAGACCAATACTACATGGTGCTTATTCTGTTTCTGATAGAGATGCACAGATGAGTAAAGCAATGGCTACTGAGTTGCTCTGCCTTTCTGGCTTTAGAAAATGTCTGACTGGTTGATTGCTGCTATATTATGCTAAGCAACACAAATTAAAGGAGGCCTCTTCTGTTATACTAGTGATAATATCTTCTCTGTTATCTTTAAGGTGCAGGGAATACTATAAGCTGTATTTTAAAGGTGAGATAATCTTTTTGTTGGAGGTAGAAAACTACTTTCTTAAGGTAGAAAATTCTGTCTGCATCAAAGTCACAGCTCCTAACTGACTTCTCTACACATTGGCTACATGTAGCTGGGGCAAAAGAGGAACTTTCAGGCTCCTGACACATCAGCAATAAACTGTCCAAATAAATACATCTTCTAATGCAGCTGGGCTACGTCAGCTCATCTTCTACATCCTTATCAGTTATTCCTAACCAACTTTCTTATCATAACTACTTCTTCATACAGCTTCTGTTTGTTGCAACATTATGTCCCACAGGCAAACAACTAAAATGTTCTAGCTCGTAATTTCATGCATTTCTAATTTATTGTCTCACTTTAAATCTCCATTAAAATTAAAATAGAAGAAGTGGGGGGAAGAAAGCCCTTTGCATGCCTATTCACCAAGCAGCTTTCTAAGGTTCTTAGAGGCCTAATTATGATATGAAAACATGATTTCCAACTTTGCAGATGATACTAAATTGGAAGAGAATAAAAACAAATGAGGAATAATTAGGTAGTGCAGCCAGATATAAAAGAATTTAGATCATTTTATATTTCAGGAATAATAGATGGCAAATGCAGGGCTCTGCAAATAAATTGAAAATAATTAGCCTCACAGTGTGGCATAAAAAGTGGGATCCTGTTTAGAAATACAAGAGGCTACTACACAGTGAGATAAATTCTGAACTTTGCAAAATTCTCGTCTAAGATTCCCTTATGTAACTTGCTAGCAGTCTCAGCGGTACTCCCCCAGAAATGAACAAAAACTCAGTGTCAGCAAGAAAAAAACCACTTGGCCTCTGGGAAAGAAAGGGCTACAAGGTGGTAAAGTCTGAGAAGTTTCTTCCACAGCAATTACACAGGACCATATTAGCTAAATAATGAACCCCAGGCTGTATTCAATCTGAAGGGTGTCTCTGCCCAAACCAGTATCTTTCTCCGGGGACAAAACGAAAAAGAGTGGAGAGAAAACATCAAGGAAATGTTTTGCTTCTCTGCTCGAGTGCTCCTGCAGAAGAGCCACCTGACTCTGCGGCAGAAATGCACTGCTTGTTTGGAAAGAGCTCTGGGCTGATCAGGAACAGTCATTTTTTATTTCCTTACATTATGTTATGTTCCTTAATGTATTCAGGCCTGAAGTTAGAAAAAGGTTTCCAGCAGTTGAGCTGGGAGGTTCCAGAAGAGCTGTCAGTGGGAACAATGGTGGGAAGATACCTTGCTGGTTTTAAAATGTTGCTTTATGAACCATGACAGATTAAATGCTGAGGTAGCTGGGATGGCAAGGGACATCACCCTAAGAGATCACCATGGTTTCCTACACTGCTGCTTTCCGCTCTATATACTGCTGCCTACTTCTCTTGACTGAAACACAACCTGTCAAAAACGCACTCCCTCTTCTGCATATATCAGCACATTAATTTTCAGCTATGTGATACGGGATGTTCTTCTGTATCAACACAAGAGAAAAAAAAAGAGCATTTTTTTCTTTTTTGAAGAGATGAAAATTTCTTCAGGAAACTGGTTTTTATCTGTTCATTTTGAAGGTGGGTGAAGATGGAAAATGGACAAATGCATGGGGGAATTAATATCACTGCTGGTGAGTCACTACTGCAAGAGATTACTGACTACGGAATATTTTCACCAAAAACAGAATTAAATAGACCTCTCTAGTATAATTATGTCTAAAATCCATCATTAGTTCACAGAATTTGATATGTATTAGGTTGATCTGTCTGCCCATCAAGAGAAACCTTTTGGGGGGTGAAGATTTAGCTTCCTACGTTTTCTTATAGTAAACTTTGAGCTTTTCTAACGATAGCAAAATAGACAAAAGCTTCATTTTAGGGCATTTCTACATTTCTGTCTAGCCATGTTTTCCACAGAATAGGTCTGAGTTATTAGCCATCTTTCAAAGCATGCCATTGTAAAAAGCCATTGAAATCTTCCAGATGCAATGAAGTGTATTTCAGCATTTCAGCGCTAAACGCCTGCATAATTTATGGCAGAGTGCACATAATTTCTATGTATGGCTATACCTAACACAGGCTCATTTCACATTTGAAATTCAATTCTTCCAGCTGACTAATTGATTCATTTTCATAAATACTCTAAAATTTGTAATAGGAACGATGCTTTGCGGTAAGATATTGTTTTGGCCGGTACCCAAATTAACTATGAATATTTACTTTCAACAAAAGCCAGTGGGACCAACAGCAAATAATGAAAACAGTGATTTATAATTTCTTTTTACAGTCCTTTTGTTACATGAAATTCAGCAAAATTTCAAATCCTATAAACCTTACCCTTAAAATACAGTTATTATGATAGTCAATCTCAATTTTCTGTTCTCTGCCTCCTTCTGCCCATTCACCTCCAGGAGCCCTCCCTCTGCTGGGATCCCTCTAATTCTTTCTTGGGATGTGAGACAGTGAACAAGCTTCTGACACGAGATCTGATAGCCACTATGTCCATGATCCTTCACCAGAAGAGTTGAATTAGGATGTTTTCAGGGAAGGTAGAAAATAGTTTGCTTCCAGAAAGAATGATAAATCATTCCCAAAACCCTTGAATGTATATCCTGAAGTCACTTGGGTTCCCAGAGCAAGGACCTGGTTTAAAACATACAAGCTCAGACCAAGGCAATGTTCTCAGGAAGGGCTGATGAGGGTTGCAGTTCAGTTCCCACAAGTCCCATTAGGCCAAGTTGTGCAGCTGCAGCAGGAAAGATGGGATTAACACAAAGTATGTAAAGTGATTTGTTAGTCCAGTGCAACTCTTGCATGGTCAGGTTTGGAGAGAAGCACCTGCACTGGTGATGGACACTTCTACCAGCTGTAGACTTTTGGGAGCACAGCCCAACCTTGTCACATCACCCTCCTCCCCAGCTGCAGCACAGCAGCTCTCCCTCATGCCTGACCATTAGTCTGTGGAAGTGACACCTGGCATTTGGGGAAACAGGCAGGATGGGCCTCAGGTACCTTTAGGATCAAAGATATTCATTTATTAATAGCATCAGTTTTAGATTAGCATGATTTTAAGTGTATGGGAGGTAACTTAAAAGCTGTGACTATCATTGAGCTCTCTATGTCCCAGAGCTCTGTAACAAAGTTCAGGGACTGTAGCCACATTTCTCTTCTCAGAGAAAAACAAGGCACAATTCTTCCCAAGAATATTTCTGGGTTTCACATTCTCTGAACCTCAGAGAATGATAGAAACAATTCTTATTTGCTGTGCCTGTGCTGTGCAAAAATAGAAGCCAATATGGAGATTGCTTACCCAAAGTGATGGTGTTTTGTTTCCTTGGCCTATCAGGGCCAAGCATGTGTGTGCGTCAGGACTGTCGGCTGACAGCCATGAGATTCTGTGCAGTTGTGTGCAGTGTTGAGTGCTTGGCAGATTCAGTCTAGATGTAATGTAATATAGTGTCATATAGTATAGAATAATTTAGTGTAATAAAGTAATTAATTAGCCTTCTGATAAGATGGAGTCAGATGCATCATTCCTCCTTTGTCAGGGGCAAAAATATCATCAATAAGTGACAAGCACACCTTCCCCTAAATCCCATCAGCATCCCACTCTTCTTAGCTTCTGTGCTATTGCCTTGGGCTGTTTTAGCCCCAGATGGGACAGGAAGAGGCAGCAGAACCAGTTTGCCCTCCAAAAGCATTCTGTAGTCTTCCATAGCCACAAGGAGAGCTTACCATAGAAAATCTACCTTCAAATCCACCAGCTGTGCTCTAAGAGTCCTCACTCTGTCTCCCAGCCTCTTAGGAAACCTGCCACTAGGAATCACAGCTGCTGGAAGCTGCCACACACCCACCAGGAAGGAAACACCCTGTGAACTTGCACTGCAGCGGGCAGGCAGCTCCCAGAGGGGCTGTGCCCATGGGGCACCACTGAACATTTGGATGTGGCAGCAGCCAGAGGCCAAGAGCCCAGAGCCCAGGGCTGGGCACCAGGAACCTGCAGCCCTGGCTGCCATCACATTCCCTCTCCTGCAAATCCCAGCTGTGCCCTCCTCTGCACCCTGCTGTGCTCTTGCCCTTCTTTTTCTGCAGAAGATATGTGCAGTTTGAGCTTTTCTTTTTTCTTTTTTTGTCTCCAGGAAGTTTTATTGGCCAAAGAATTAATCACGACACTTAATTAAATTTTGTTAGTGATATATACATAAGTCTTTGATTTATTTGATGTTGAGAAAAGCAACTCTGTATAAATAAAAATAAAAACTATTAAGAAGTTAAAAACAGCCTGACTTGCTCTGCAGAATTTTCAATCCTCCAGGATTCAGCAAAAATAGAATGAAGTACTTACATCTTCAAAAAGCATTAAGCCAAGTACTTCATCAAAGGTTAAAGTGCAGAAATATGAAATAGCTGAAAAGTTGGCTCACTGGACTGCATATTGGCCAAGAGGAGGAAGTGAATTTGAAGAAGAAAAGAATTTATAAGAGGTTTTGATAGAGATCAGCAGATCTTCAGACTCTCAATATAATATTAACAATGGCATCAAAAATTTCTGCTGTCAATTCCTAACAGTAAATTCTGGTTAACAATAAGGAAAGAACAATACAATCAGAAACGGGAAAATCTAAAATATTCATGCATTGCAGTACTCATAAATAACAACCCATGAGAGGGGAAAACAGTCAAGAAAGGGATCTCTACCTAATGGAAAATTGTTGCAGAATTACAAGGAAAAGTATTTTGTTCCAGAAAAAAAGTCTGTGCCCAGTTCAACCAGAAGTGCAGCTCCTGTAAAAAAGACAAGTTAAATCACCTTAGAATCAGGCTCAGCTTCCAGGAAAGCTGAGAAATTCTTAGGTGTATATATATATAGGGGGGTGTGTGTGTATGTATAATTAGCAAAACATAATCTAAATTAAACTGAATTCAATACCTTGTTAAAGACTGAAAGCATTTGAATAGGCACGCATTTATACAGCGCAACTTTTATCTCATCTGCAGTGTCCTATCTGTCAGTCTTACCGAGTCCATGGTTTGTCTCAAACCACATTCCCAAGTATTTTCCACTCTTGCCAGTTTTGTAATCATCACAGGTGCTCTGTTTTATCAGCATGAGGTCCACCATGAGTCTGGGATACACAAAGTCAGGGCCCCCAACTGCCCTGCATCACTGAAGATGTATCAGGGCAGATTGTGTGAGTAGAGTGTTAACCAGGCATCACAATTCCTAGCTCAGGAATTTTTCTTCCAAAATTCTTCATTTTTTCCTCCAAGCCCTATAGTTTCCTACACAATACACAGCGGTGTTACAGCAGAAAAACTCACATCTTCCTCTAATCAAAGGCTTAGGCTGACCTTACAGTTGCTGCATCACTGCCAACACTCTAGTGAAGTCTAAAAGGAAGCATAAGATTTCAAAGGACTTCCTTGCTTCTACAAGAAAAAAACAAAAAAGGAAACAAACAAAAGAAACTTTGTAATTTAAATTTTTACATAGTATTTGCTTTGCATGTCCATTTGAAATATTCCCTATGGGACTGCATCTCTAACTAGACATTCTTTGCAATTTTATTGTTCAAAATTCCTGGTAATATTGTGAATGACCATGTAAATGTAATAAATTTCTTTTATCCTTTCACAGGATGGTGGTTGTTTCATTGCTAGATGCCAATGCTATTTAAAGGAATTTCTGCAACTATTTTTGGCATTCTGCATTTTAAAAAATTAGGGGAAAAACATGTTAAAGAACAATCTTTTATAGGTGTGTATCTTTTTCATGCTCTGATCTTGGACAAATTTGGCTAGGAATGCAGACAAACATTGAGCTAGGAAGCAGGAACTCACTTGAGATAATATATTTGCCATGAACTAGTGGACTCAGAGAAATTATGGATTGCTAAAATTTCAATGTGACCAGTGAGGACATGACAAAAGGATTTTAAGAACGTCACAGAGATGTCTGATTATATTAGGATAAGTATCATATTAAACAGGGGAGAAAATCTATATCATTTCCTCAGAAGAAAAATGCCCTCCTATGCTGCTGATTGGTAAAATAGGCAAATGGCACCATTGAGTCAACAAGTACTGTAGTGGCTAGATGTCTGCACAGAATCTGATGGATTTCTCTATTGTGAAAGGAATCTGAGCAAAAACTCATGAAATTTCTTTCTAGGAATTGGTTTTAATAGTTCAGGTTACAAAGAGGCAGTGCTGTTTTCAAAAGACTGTCTTATTCCTCATTTTTCCAGTTAAGTCATAGTAATTTTATCCCATAAAACATGATTCATGTTGAATAATGGCAAATTTTTTGAAATTTATGATACAGCACCTGTATAAAATATTTAGGTATGAAAACAAAAAAGGATGACAGAAATGTAAAGACACCAACTGTTTAAGATTATGTATAAAATGAATGAATAACCATAAAAATATCTCCATAATAAATGTTCAAAATTAAATTTTTTTGCTTGCTCTTGGTTCTGAAAATTGTGTTTATCTGAGTAAACATAATTCTCTGAAGACCGGACTATCCTTTAGCATGCATTATTTTGCTGTCAATCAGCAATTTCCACAGCTATGCATTTGCACTGTGGCCAGAGTTCTCTGGATGCTTCATTACCAATGGCTTCCACTTGTCCCAGTGCCACTCTGTTTTTCAAAACCATGCACTCTGGAAATTACTAGTGTTCATAACCCAAGGTACTAATGAGAAAAAATCAGGGGGAAAAGGATGTGTCCCCAGATCTCTTCACAAAAGGGCACTAGCACAGGAAATAACAGAGAGAGAAAGCAAAAGGTGAAGATTAATATTCTTGTTTCTGCCTGACACATTCATTTTCCAGGCATCAGCCTGAGAACATTCATGCTAAAAGCAGTGGGAAATAGCCTGTAAAAATTAAGTTACTTCATCTTTATAGGCAGTGTTTTGTGAGAATGAACTTTAGCAAAATCTTTGATAATTCAATGCCTTAGAATCATGGAATGAGGGTTTTCAATTTGCCTAGCTATGGAAAATACCCAAACAACAAACTTATTGGGGAAAAAAGCTAATATGCATCTTCTGCTTCAGAGCTTACTACCCAGGACTATTCTTTCAAGGGCACTTTTCTTAATCCTTTCTCAAAGGTAGGTTCACACCTTTTCAGTGAAGGGCTTATCATTTTTCCTTTTTTAGATTCATAGTCATCTGCATTCACTGCATTGACTGATTTCTGACTTCCTAGTATTACAAGCTTTAGTTTGGCCAGAACTGGATTCCTGCTTTCCACTGGAAGTTATGAATGTTTCAGTAAAAGCAAGACTTAGATAAAAATGAAGATGTAATTTTCAAGTGGGTATGTAAAACTGGAAAGGCAGAAAACTATGAAGACAAGCATAAGGCAATACATCACTATGAGCATCAGTTTCTTTTTGATCTATTATAATATATCCCATAATGTAATTTAAACATTGTATCCCCTAATGTCATGAAACAAAATGTAAAAAGCAGTTTCAATGGACCAGGCCTTCAATTACTATGAATGGAAATCACAGTCATCTAACTGCACTAAATGGATCCTCTTTTTATTTAATTTTTAGACCTTCCAATTACTGCAGTTTTTAACTATGTCTCCAAAAATCATTGGTTTTTGTCAAGCTATGCATTACTTTCTCTAATTATCATCACATATCTCCTTCCATGTCAATTTCTTTTTCACTAAGGAGTTCACTAATAATCCAAATGAAAATTTGGTGCAATCACTTATAAACTGCTTTCCATTACAGAAAAGTAACAGAAATTTGAATAAAGTCTTTCATGCAACTATGTAAAGTATGAAAATATAAATAAAAGACACCAAAGACTGGACATAATGAGCAGAAAAAAACCCCATGAAAGTTACTTCCAATACACTTGAAGTACATGGTTAACCACAAAGTCTGGAGGCACAAATCCAGGACAGATTACAGCTTTGGGCAGAATCTCTCCCTCTTTCCAAATGCTGACATATCTATCCAAGAACAGTGACCATTTTAATGTTGAATCTACTTGACATAGCATGACAGATAAAATTAACCTACAATGCTAAGCAAAAAAAAATCAGTGCTGATTTGAGCACAGACTTTCTGTTCTACTGCAAAACACCAGATTTGTTTTCATTATGAGAGGAACAAAAGGAAAAGCTGAATTTTATTTGTAAGGAAAATAATTGGATAAATTAATATGTTCCACTTCA
This sequence comes from Zonotrichia leucophrys gambelii, assembly GCF_028769735.1. NCBI lineage: Eukaryota > Metazoa > Chordata > Aves > Passeriformes > Passerellidae > Zonotrichia > Zonotrichia leucophrys. Next base: position 14,794,240 of record NC_088169.1, on the reverse strand, counting down.
AACTGAGTATTTTTGTTCTGATTTTGATTTACTGTTATGTTCAAACTATAGGTTGGAAAAATAAGAAGTATATTGAAATAAGAGACCACAGAATTTCATTGTGGATGAAAAATGGCATTTTCATCATTTATCCTTAATTAGATTTTATTGAAAGTGAAGCCTCACACAAAATTTTACTATTTATAAATAAAAATTATTTTTCCAATGGGAAACTTGTATCTTGGAAATCTCTCCACCTTTTACTTTTACAACTGAGAAAATAATGTGCCCATGTTATCAGTCCATAGTACAACTTTTAAATGGCCAAGAATTTCAGCAGATCCAAATCAAGCCAAAATCCACTTAGGTGAAAGCCAACTTATTGGAGCTGACAGACAGTAAAAATATAGGAGATACTAGAGACAAGCCAGAAACTGAGTGCAAACTGTGAGTCCTACATGCAGCATACACTGAACACCAGTAAGCAGATAACATTAGATAATGAAGATCATTAAATGTCCAGGGCAACAGACACAGAAAGAGGAAGGCACTAAAGAAGACTTAAGAGAACTGGAAACATTGAAGAAACATTCACACAAGTACAACTACAATGTGAACAAAAATGATGCTCTGAAAGGCTGTTGCAGCAATACATTATAGGAAGGAAAAAGTTGGAGTATGCACCAAGACTTTAAGTGTATTCACTACAAACCAGGCAAAATAAGAAGAAAAACAGTCAAGGTATTTTATATCTTGCAGACAAGTCTTTATTCAGAAATCAGTTTGGGGAACTAAAATTCTGCAGAGTTCCTAATTACGCTCAGTTTTGTATCAAGCAGCAAAAAAATGGGAAAAAATCACTTTCAGCAACAGATTAAAACAAGCAATGGCTCAAAACATAAAGACCATGCACTTAGTCCTTATTCATATGTGAAAAATTAATTCAAACACTTGAAGAAGTCTAAAAAATATGAGCCATGAAGCTGATTAATCTCAAAATTAGAATATTTATTATGTGCTGAATTATGTGCACTTAGCCACCCAATATTAAAAATTACAATCCAGTAAAATGAAGGAAATGGTTGTACTTCAGACTGTCATAAAATGTTTCTTGGAGAAGCCATGGCTGAAATACAGTATATTGTTCAGCATCCTGACAAAGGTGATCACTGGTGAGGAAGCCAAAGAGAATGGACTGGGGGTTTTGCAGGAGCAGAGGAGGAAAGGGGGTCACTTCAAATTATTTGCTACAAGCAAATTTTTCTTTAGCAGCTGTGGGACAAACCCAAACCCTGACAACTGCTTTAGAGGATGGATGGAAAACATGCTTCATGCCTACTGGGTAGTAGGATGCCTCCTTTCCTCCAGGAAGCAAAAAATGCTAAGGGGAAAAGTTTTCCCAAGCCAAGTTCCAGTAGAAGAAAATATAACTGGAGGCACTCAGCCCCAGGGACCTGAAGTGCTCAAGCAAAGAAAAACTCTTACCTCAGGTTTTAATTTTTATTTGATTTATATCAGAAAGAATATTTAATAGCTCCCCTATTCACCTATGTGCTCTGTAATGCTCACACATACAGAGTATGAAGATTATAAGACAGACTAATGCCTCTCTCCACTGAAATTACTGTAATAGCAAAGCCATTTTGCAAATGACAGTGTAAGTATCAGCTCAGATAATTCTGGAAAATTAATGCCTCAAATGAAATGCTGCCTCAGAGCTGAGGGAATACATTTTATTTTTGTTCTTTTTACTCTTATTTTATATATATTGTTTACTACTCTGGAGTATAGTTTCTTTTTTTTTTCTCACCCCATTCTTCAGCATGAAGCCAGTGCAGTCATTTAGCAGGCTTTAAAACCAAAAAGGATCTTAGAATCAGCTGACATGAATGCTGAGTGCCACTAAACAGAGAAAGGTGAACAGCTTGCAGGATGAGGTGGAGATCAGAGGCATGCACTCAGTCTCCCTTCACCTGGAAAAGGGGATGGGAAAGCCACACACAACTCCAGGCAGCAATACATTCATCTTATGTGCCCTAAAATTGCTCTGCAGAGGTGCTGCTCTCTCTGCACACTGATAAATGGAGGCCAAATCATTAGCATGAACTAAAGCACCTGATTTCTGAAGCCTGAGAATACATTAAAGGGATTCTGCACTGAAGAGTATCTGACTCTGCAGGACAATGACAAGGAAGAAAAGCTACACAGGACATTACCAGAAGAACAGTAAGGGTGGAATGAATAACAAGGTGACTGGAACAGTAATACAAGTTTGCTGGTTGTTTGCTTGTCAATTTGTTGATATATTTCTATTTTAGAGACCTAGAGAACTACTTCATTCTATTTATGCTACCAGCAACTTGGTATTTACTAACTACTACTAACAATTTTTCTTAAGCTAAGTTTGTATATGCCTCTCACCCTATCAGACTGTACAATTATCAAACAAAAATGGCAAATTCTTTCCTTGGCCAGATCATTGGAGGTTCTTAGCCCACAGCACACTAAATGCAGGCTTTATCCATTATGTGGAAAATATCCATAATAAATTAAGCACACTCCAAGAATCCTCTAAGAGGTTTGAATAAAACAAAATCAAGTACAGAGCCTATAAACCTCAAAGATTCTCTGAACTGCAGCACGTTTGGATCTGTGTCATACAATGAAGATAAAGAAAATTCATTCTTTCTCAATATACTATTTCCTGTGCCCACTTCTTCAATTACATTAATTTTAATTTATTATCTGTTTTCTGAGCCACTTGATGTTTTCAGTGCTTCAAGGCTGTGGTATCTGCTTTTGAGACTTTGAGTTATCATAAGGTTTTAATTGTCGTACTAATTGTGGTAATTTATTTATTGTGTTGTCTTTCTACTGAATTCAGGCTCCAAGTCAAGCTCATAAATTGATAAAATTAACTCTGTCACTGAATTTACCTGGTTACAGAACATCAAAAAGTACTTTGCAGGAACTCACATTTCTAATCTGCAAAAACTACCACGATAATGGACACTCAGTGGACAAGAAATTTGCGGAATGATTACACTCAAAGAGTTGTGTCAAAGGTGCCCAAGGCAGGGGGGGTGGAACCAATCTATGATTCTATGATTTGAGGATTCCATTTAGGGCTTGTCAATTATTAATAATATAAGTTGGAACTGGGAAAGATTTTGCTGATTTTGGAATCCATAAGTCTGTCAGTTTCTTCTGACTGAATTGTTTGATAGGAAACTTGCCACATTATAGTCAAAGTCAAAAGGACAAAAATTAAAAGCAAATGATAAAAGAAAATATAAACGACAATCACCAACTATTTTGCTGCTACAACTACTGGAAAGCACGTACTACTGCATCTTACCACTTAGACAATAATTTTCAGCTTTTTCTTCTCTCTTTCCCTTTATTACAGTTTTTCTTGCATGCAATAACACTATTGCTTTAATTAGGATCAAAAGTGAATCTTCTCTCTCCACTTGGGTTCAGAGAGGTCTCAGAGGAAGTGAATTAGTTTTCTAGTAGGGTTACTCAGTGGTCAGTAATAATGAAGCCTTGTTCACTTAACACTTTCTTGATAACCCAAGCATAACAGAGGTCATGGTTTGTTAGATAATGGGATGTGCAGGACTGAAAATACTGGGAGACATTAAATGCAAGATGTTCTTGACAAACTGGAAAAATGGTCTGGAAAACTGCAATTCACTAAGTGTAAATTCTAGCTCTAGATGAGTGTACACAAATATAACATGGTAAACAACTAACCATGGCAGCAGCCATGCTGGAAAAGACCTGGAGGAGGCAAACAGAAAATGACTCAGCACTGATCTACTGCTGTGGAAATTAATGCCCCTTATGCTAGGAGCTTATACTCCTTATACAAACAGGAGTTTAATCTCTAAGTGGTACAAAATAATCCTCTTTCCTACTTTCTTCACCAGCCCTGGAGTCTCAGCAGATCTGACGTGTCAGGTGTCGCGTATCCTTTCAAGAAGGATGCAGGCAATCAAAAGAGGACACAAAGGAGAATGCTGAATAAGGTGAAAGAAATTCAATGTCTGGAAAAAGAACTTGAAATTTTGAATTGTTTTATCTGGGGAAGAGTGCGTGCAAGGCACAAGAGAAAATATGTTCTTTGTGAATCAGAAGAAATATGAAAAGTCTAGATCATAGCAAAGAGCTTGGAGAAGTTTTTTTATATTGGTTAAACCAGTTGAATGAATTTTTCTGGAAGCTGTTAGAACTCGATCAGCATGGTATTAAGTACTGCTTGATTGAAACCGTCAGAAATGTCACAGGTAGAGGGATCTTGGCTTGAAGCAAGAACCTCTAGTCCAGATGGCAGACACAGCTCAACTGAATAGCCTGCAGTCTGCCTGTTACACTTTGTATTTTTGCTCTGCAGATGACAAAAAGATATACTGGGATTTAATACTTTGCAAATTCTACAAGAAAATAAACAAAGGCTTGGCTGGTCCTAAACTTGCACAAGGCATCCCACCTACTGTGTGTGCACAGGCAGTGTGAGATGGGCACATGTGATCATGAGACAGCCCTGGCAGCCCTGCTGCTCACACTGCATCACCACACTGCACGTGGGGGTGCCAATGAGGGCAGCAACGTCCTGCTGACCTCTGTCCTCATTCCATGACCCACAGTGTTTCCCCATCTGACTTCCATGTTGTTTTTGAGGGATGGTTAATTAGATCATTGCTTTTTGCCTCTTTCTCATTGTTTCACCTGAACACCTTCTCCACTTCATCTTTCAGAGTTTTTTCCTGTCCCATGCATCTCCTCCATTTCTTCTACTTGTAGCAACTTTTCAGAGCCACATATGTCTCCATTTGTTTCACCATGGTTTGCATCCATTTAGAATATGAAAATGTCCTATGAGCTTCTCTTCAGCTTTTGCAGCTGGGATTTCTGCCCCTAAGGCCTTGTCAGTGATCATCCCTTTAGGTAACAAACGTGGAAGGGGTTCACAATCAACATGGAGATGGCAACAGCTCAGACTATCTCACTCACCAAAACAATCCTGCACCACATCCGCCAGCCTGCTTAGTTTTCTGTTGTCAGATTCCTGTAGGTTATGAGCAAACACCTCCAACAAAAGTGATGGGGATAGCCCAAAAGCATATCAAACCTGCTAAAACTAAATACTGTTGGAAGATGTGAGACTGGGTACTTTGACTCCTAGTGGCTTATGAAAAAACAATCCTTAAATATTATTTTATTTGAAAGGCACCAGTTAATTCCGTATAATGTAGACTATTAGCAATTGATACACTCGCTTTGTTCAGGGAAATTTGAAGAATAAAACAGATTTCTGTTTCCATCAAAACACTTCAAGCTGGATTTAATAGTGCTGAAATGCTAATTGTGAATTGTATTTCACATCATACACTGCAGACTAATTTACAAAGAGGAAAACATTATGGTAAATACCACAATGCATTCACTATGAGTCATCTAAGCATATGATGAACTGGAATAATACCAGCAGCACAACACAAAGCAGCTGAATTAAAGCTAGAGGGAGTACAATACCTTTTGAACAGGCCTAGCATATACTAAGCATATATACAGCTGCACACACACCATTAGGTTTCTGGCAAAGAAAACAACATTTTTTGAACATATTTTATCTCTCCCTCTTCTTTCCCCAGTGCAACACTTCCAAATACATTTGCATTAAGTCACTAAGAAGCAAAATAAGTAGTCTTGCTTCTACGAAGAACAGGCAGCTTCAGCATCTGTTCCCCATGCTCCACTGTGATGCTGACCATGCTTATATTACACAGATGCTTGCTTTTAGCATCCTAATGAGAACTTTCAAGAATTCAATTACTATTAAATTAGCTTTACTGAATGTTATCAGAATGCTTCTGAGGGTTTTGTATTATCCCATCAGCACAGGAAGGAAGGAATACCACATTGTCAATCCAATTATTTTTTGTGTACTTTTTACAAGAAGGGAAAAGGGTCAAGCGTATGATTTCTCAGGGGAAAAGGAAGAAGGGAGATGGCATCTCTGGGAATTCAGTACGATTCCTTGAAACTTAAAGAAAGCCACTTTTGTCAAAGCCTCTCAATCCTCTCAGTAACCACCAGCTTTTAGTAGTCACTGTAGCATTTCCAGAGACAGTGGCTCCCTCTGAAACAGCTATCAAGCAGTCAGGATCCTCATTATCTTCAACACAGTGCTGGAATTCAAAACACATTAGTTTATTCTCTGCCTCATAAGATTTCTCTGAGGTGAAAGAAGCCCTGAAAAAGCTCAAATGGCTTCCTCCAGCTGGGCTCTGAAGCCCTCTTAACTGCCCTATGACTATGAGTGTCTGATTCTGAGATACCTGGGTGTGCAGGTGGGATTGCTCCCAGGGATAGCTCTGCTTTCAGAAGAAAGGTCAGAACACTGGTCCCTAGCCTTTCCATCCAATAACTATTTATGTTTTCCCCAGTACCTTGAAGCATTGTCCAAAGCAATATTACAGAGGGTAGTGTATTTCAGTTATAGTTCCCTGGTAACATTATGTGAATGTTAGATATTTGTAAATAGGCATTACGTGGACACATTACATTTCTCTCAGCTTTCCTACTTCACATCCCTGGATACTTATATTTTTCTCTAAAATATGCACTAGAAAGCTGTTTGGTACTTTACTTCTTTGATTTCCATTCTGGTAGTTGTGTTTCCACAAGTTTTTTTGAGGATCAAGCACTAACGGGCCTCCATTGGTTCAAAATTGTATTCTGTTTCTGAGATGTGTAACAACCCTGTTAAGAACTGAGCCAGAAACTAGCGTAGGGGTTTGATATATAAATCCTCAGATGTCCCACTGTGCCAATCATTCATCGATAGCTCACTCAACTGCCCTACTATTAGAAACAGAGGATGCCAGCAGGGATTAAAGCACAAGGAACTCTGAGTGCATATTAACTGAATTAAATTGTCAATGTATTAAACTTCCATAAATTCACAGGTTGATTTTAGCTTGTGTAGAAACTAAACTTCTACTAGGTGATACAAAAATACCCACATACAAATACATACTTAAAAAAAGAGGGAATCAATACTCTCAATTCATTGCAAATTTAAAAGAATCAAACACAATTAAAACCTGCTTAGCTTAGCAGTAATGCAGAAGAATATAATTATTTCTCTCAGAGCTTAGATTGCCTTCTCTGTTAAAACCTTTTCTTCTGGAGAACTTTAGCTGTTCAGGGAGCATAAAGAACAGTAAATAAATATGTGGCAATAGTAATTTAGTTATTCATATGACTGGAAAAATGGTTGTATTTATCCCTTCAGCATACACAGTGCCATAAGATTGCCTTTTCTAATTTATTGAACTAAGCCAGGAAACAATTACCATCCAAAAATGCGAAATCCCCAGGCACACATACACCCAGCTAACTCGTGTTGGGACTGCAATCTGGAACATCCCTGTGCCATGCAGCCACAGGGGACCTCAGTGACACTGCAAGGTGGCAAAGCACAGCACTGTGCTCATGAAACAGAAGCACAGCATGTTCTGTGCACAGGCAGCACCCAGGGTGCGCAGCATTCTCCCAGCATCAGTCCCTCCTGAGCCAGGCAGGCGAGCAGCCCTGGGGGAGGGCAGCAGATGTGCTCCATCTCCCATCCCTCAGAGCCAAGGCAGGATGCATCCTGATCATTTGCACTGCAAGGGAGATTTTCCAGGAGCCATCAGCTGTCACAGCACCAGGAGCTGAGGGAGGGCAACACGCAGCAAAGGGTGTCAGGCCCAGGCAGCTCCCAGAGGAGGGCAGGGTTTTCCATTCAATGCATCAGCAGCCTTTGTAATGCCAGAGGAGTGACCCACTTCAGCTGAACCACAGCACAGGAGTCTCCCCACTGCCAGTAAATTGGAGAATTAGATAATACACCATGTTTTTAAAGCTGTGCAAAACCAGGATAGTTTCCCCGGTATTTTCCTTCATGCTTCTTGTACATTCATTTTTATATGAGGTTTTAGACTAAACTTGGAAGGCTTTTTCAAAGTCAGACCTATGGCTTTTTCCTGTGTTTATTTTTACCCGGCTGAGCTTCTACTGAATTCAATTTCAACCCAGTAAACTTGATTAAGAAAAGCTTTGGGGGGACCTTGGTACGTCTCAGCGCAGGGGCTTCCAGCTTTCCCTCCTCCTCTGCTACTCCAGGATAACTGGCAGCAGCATCACAAGCTACTTTACCTCTTGTCACCTCACAGCAATAATCAATACAAACTAAAAAAGCAAACAGTGCAGCTATTATTTGAGAAAGAAACTGCAAAGACACCCATGGTCTATGGTCTGTGGAGATGACTCATTCCACAGCGCAATCTAATTCCAAAACAATTACAGCAAAATCAAAATCCTCACACAAAGGAGAGACAAAACACAAAGTCTGGACCTCTACTGAGCACATGACTCTATAAAGCTGACATGACTGCAGAGATTGTACTGCCTTCCAACCATAAAGCACAACAGTCCATTTTCTTTAAACTCTTCCATGGAGAATTAACTGGTAAAGAAAACAGACTGCAGGGCAGTATGGTTCAAATGTGGGTGCTTGTGCATCAAATTTGCTACTGCAGTTTAATTCAAAAAGAGAATTAGCATTCTTTTTCTCCACTGTAATTTAAAATAAATTACCCACTGACCAAAACCAATAGATTATCATATTAATTGGTAACTTTTATGTTCATTATATTGTAAAAGAAAACCACAATTTCTCTAAATATGTTCATTACTCAGATAATTATCCAAAACAATTATGCAATACAATTACCCAGACAATTACTTAGGAGGGAAATTATCTCCAGATGCATCACAAGCTATTCTACGAAGTGCTTAGTATTTATCGTTATAGTTGTATTGGCTATGATTGATCAAATGAGTCATATATTGTTCCATCAATTCTCTTTTGTGAGCAAATACTTCCAGAGCAAATATCCACTAATTCTAACTTCAGGTGGTGTAAATATTCATGTGAACATGTGAGCTCCCACTTCACATTCATACTCTGGGGCAGAAAAAGTCTGAACTAACTGAAATCTAATCCAGGCAAAATGCCACTTGACTATGTATTGCACTGTCTGTACTTGCCCTTAAAGCAATATTTTCTACCTGTTAAAAGCAAATTAGGCCAAGTTCTGTGAAACAACCAGATAAACAGTCAGATTCCTTCTCTTGATCTGAAACTAGTCACTAATTTGGTAGCAAGTTTATTTTAAAAATCACAGTTTTACTTGTCAATGGAAATTGAAAATTAAGTGATGGTAGCTATTGTGATCTCATACGGTATTGCAAATTCTCATAATGCAAAAACACTTAAGTTTTTATTTTAGATCTGAATTTATGGGCTTCTTGTTTTGAATTTAAGATAGATTATCTTTTAATTATTACCTTTTCTTCAGGTTTGGAATGAACCTAAGAATTCAAAGCACAGCCACAGCCAAAGAAGGCAAAATTAGCATGTGTTTGTGAGCAAAAAGAATGGAAATTACAAATCAGGCTTCAGCATTTATTAACTGAGTAAAAAATTTAAGAGATTAGCTGTTTTATAATTAAAGCTATGAAAGCCGTAAGAAAGTGTAGGGCTGAATCAACAATTCTTGTGCAAGTTCACCACAAACTCATTAGTATTTCTGCATCATTGCATTTCTAACATTTTTTGAAAGTTTCAAGGGTCATAATGCCAAGGCTCAGTGAGGTCCAGTATTGTCCTTGAATCACCTTAAGCAGCAAGGTTTAAAAAGCCCACAAAGTACACCTCATTTTACTGTTTTAAAACATTGCACATTAAGATATTCCAGTTCAATCATAACAAAGACTTGCCACAGCTTACCCTGACAGCACATTCTTCAAAATATTCTTAGGCCCTTTTTTCAGATGTTTTTGTCCTAGTTGGACAGATTTGACAGTACAGATAGGCAACTAAGCCCTAGGGCTAGGCATGAGTTTCACTTCTTAACAATATTTTATCTACAAAGAGCAGCATAGGAAAAGACAAGTTGGTCTGTGCTCTGCTGCTTCTATTGACTTTAAAACGCAAACTCATACTTCCTCCTCTGCTTTCATAGAAGAATTTAATTGGTGCCAAAGTGAAAGATCCCAGCATGACCTGTCTCCACTCTAAGCCACTCCAGCTGTGATTGTGAGCAAATTTGTACATTCAGACACTGCTGCAAGAGAGACCTTCCTAATAAGCTGAGGTTTTGCACTGATGGAGGGAAAAAAAGAAGTGCTTGGTTGGAAATGGAGAGCTGAGACTTGGCTTACGCCACCCTTAGAGTTAAAGCTTTAAAGGCCTCAATAAGGACCAAATGAAAACAGAATAAGGACTTGACTATTTTCTCCACACAGAAGAGTTAGTACAGGTAAAGTGCTAGCAACTTGTGTAGGATAAGAGCTAACCTATATTGTATTAACCTATATTGTGTAGGCATTAGGATTGCAGCTCCTCACACATTTTTCCACTTTTCTGACCAGAGTCTCCCTGGGGAGACTCCTTTGCAGTCTCTAGGTTTTCACTGCACTGTGAGCAAGTCTGAGTTAGCTTTAAACTACCTGCTGCTGCTTGTAATGAAAAGTCAGTCACTCAGCCTCAGCACAACATGTTCATTACCCACCAGTGCAAGGTGGGCATGCTTTATCACAATCTTAGAATGGTTTGGGCTAAAAGGCACCTTAAACATCACCTAGTTCCTATCTCCCTGCCATAGACAGGGAAACCTTCCACTAGACCAGGCTTCTCAGAACCCCATCCAACCTAACCTTGAACACTGCCAGGGATTGGGCACTTCTATGGGCAATGCATTCCTGTGCCTCAGCCCGACTCACAGTGAAGAGTTTCTTCCTAATACCTAATCTAAACCCTCTTTCAGTTTAGAACCATTGCCCCTTGTCCCTGGAGCCTTCTCTTCTCTAGATGGATCAGCCCCAACCCTCTTAGTCATTATGAACTGCACAGCTGCTGCAAGGGCATCCCTTGCTTTCACACAGTGTCCCCTTTCCTCGGGGTGTTGTGAGGGGGCTGGTCTGATGCAAATATAACATACACACCCATCACTGACCTGGCAATATCCACAGCCAACACGTGTGGCAACCTGTCCCTCTTTCTGATTTTGACTTTAAAAAGCTTAATCCTTGCATCTTAAAAGAATAATTCAACCACAAAGAAATTTAAGTAGTAGTTTGTCTGAGTACGTTGAGATAGATATTAGAAAAAGAGGTTTTTGACTGTTTCTCCAGAGCTGTCAATGGAGAACCATAGCATGCAGGTAAAGAGGAACAGAGTGAAGAAATTATTGGAAAGATAATGCCCGTTGTTTGAAACAGTGCTTCAAATGGGGCTAAATGTGAACACAGGCTAAATGTCTCAGTGTCCCAATAGTCTTCTAAGGAAAACTGAAGCCTGCTGAAAATAGTCTTGTTTTAGAAGAATTTTCCCAACCTCAGGTACTTTTCTATTTATCTTTAAAATATCATGGACATATAAAAAATATATCACACACAAATCTAGACTGAATAATTATTTCATCCAGTTAATGACCAAGAGAAATACACAAGCAATAGAAACACCTTCAAAATTCTGTGTCTTTATAACTAAAACATAAAACCACTTGTTTTCCCATAACTTTTGCCTGAAACAATTGAGGATCACCTCCACATACTTAGAGAAGTGCTTTCTGCAACCAGTAAAACTGGAAAGGACATCCAAAGCCAGAGGTGAAAGGCAGAGCTGGCACATGGGTATCACTCTTTTCTTGCTTTTCTGTGCAACTGAATTGGTTGATATCCTGAGTTTGTCACATTTGTCACACATAAGCATGACGACTCACAGAGCTCCTCTTCCAGTTTTGACACTGGAAGGATGGATAAACCAAAAATTTTATTCTTTGTTAGAGATCCTTGCCCCAGGTAGTTTGTCTGAAAGAAGGTTCAGCTTGGCACACTGGGAAGTAGTTCATTGCTAAGACAGAAAAAAGATCTGTTTGAGCTGCTGTGCCATAAGAGAAGATAAGGGAAAATAACCTGCAGGATGGGTTCAGGACAACAGCACTCAAATACAAATAATGGACAGAAGATTTAATGACCTTTGGGGTACCATTATGGCTGAAATTTGTGATCCAATGAATCATTTATTTGCCACTGACTGTAAGGGGACTATGATTGAATTGTTTTTGTGTTCTCCCAAAGTGTGGAGGACTCAATTTTTGAAACTTTAGGCACAAATCAGGAAAGAATGAGAGAAAGAAACCTAGCCATAAAGCAGAAAATGTAAACAGTAATTACAAAATGAGTATTTTCTTTAACAGGATTTTTGAACAGAGAAATAGCCATGTAGATTAAAGTCAACCAGACTATTTTTCTGCAAGTCTAAAATGTTCTGCAGAGAAGCATTTATTTAAATGACATTTTAAGGAGGATCCATGACAATTTCAGAAGGAAAACAAGGAAGAGAAAAAGGAATCAAAACACTTCCTTTCTCAGTTTGAAAACTGACATTTTTATTCAAACATTTTCACCTAACAGCATTATAACACTGTGACTTTGTGCCAGTTTGGAACAAAAATAGATGTATAACCTTCAAAAAAATCATCATAAAATCAATCTCTTTCCTTTGACCTGCTGTCTAATTGTCTGGAATTATATCATATAGCTTAAGAAGCTGCCAAGAAACGTCCAAATTCAAAGACGTTATGAAAGTAAGCAGAAAATAAGCTATTTTTTAATGTAACCTCACTGATTTCGTAAAAACCTTGGCTTGATAGCCTCTTTAAATTGCTTTTTTTTCTCTATATGTGAAGATATAAATACCCTCTTGCTACTAGATGTTTTTGTATCACTAGTGATCTCTGATCAAGCTGCCTCACTTTTTATAAGCAAAAGTAAATGTTATAATGTTATTTGCCATACCACCAAAATCTTGAAATATTTTCAGTTCTTATCTATAATTTTGTAGGTGAGAATTGTAGGTGCTGTTGAATGGGATTTAACTGGACACTCACTTTTCCTTTTAAAAATATGCATTAATGTCAGGATGGGCACAGATGAGGCAAATCCCCTTCTTCCTGGCAGGCTGAATGTGTGATGTTGGCAGGTAGCAAATCAATGCTTCTTTGGCCTGGAAACCAATAACACAAAACTAAAGATGGGGCAGAGGGTTTTTTCAGTGTCTCTACACAACCAAACCTCATCTTAGGGACTCCTGGAGTCCATTTCCAGAGCCAGGTCTTTACTCTGCACTGCTGTGCTACCCCTGGCCTGGATGTGCAGAAATCCAGTGGAGGCAACATCTGGCACACCTTGGAGAGGCGAGGTGGAAACCAGCTAATTAGAAGCCTGTCACTAGAGGGCAATGCAGCACTTTAGCTGTCCCATCCCTGCCACCCGGTGTGTCCAGCCTGAGCTCTCCAGGAGCTCCAGGCAGCTCCTGATCCCGCCCGCAGCCCGGGTAGAGGCATCTTATTGTAATTCACTGCCTGCGGCTGTGAGCATCCACCCAGCCCCGGCTCTGCCCTGCGAGGAGACAGAACGGCCTCACTCAGCCTAGAGGAGGACACTGCTTAAACTGAATCCATTTCATCAGAAGAACAGCTTCACTTAGTCTAGAGGAGGACACTGCTTTAAAAGAATCCATTTCATTAGACAACCTCACTAGAGTCTAGAGGAGGACAATGGTTAAATAGAACCCATTTCATTAGAAGAACAGTCTCACTCTAGTCTAGAGGAGAACACTGCCTAAACAGAATCCATTTCATTAAAACAGCTTCACTTAGTCCAGAGGAGGACACTGCCTAAACAGAATCCATTTCATTAGGCGGAGCCTTGTGGGACTTTGCAAAACCTGCAATGCTTGGTGTGTAATTGGTGGGCCTTTAGTCAGATCAGGGGATATCTACAAGTAACAGGACCTCCTGGCAAGGTGATATTGTAGAAGACAACAGCAGAAGAGGGACAAGAGCTTGAGGGAAAACTGAGTGTTCATATAAGCAAGCAAGAACCCCATTTAAGGCCAAGAATCACAGCAGTTGTTAGGCATCCAAAATAGCATCTATTCACAATCAGTTTTGTGCAGAGAGAGAGAGAGAGAGAGAGCAAACAACCAAGTTTAGAATGGGAGAGTCCAGAGGATATGTCAAATTTTGAACTCAGTGTTGAGATGCAGTAAGTTTGGTGCCACTGTTACATTATAAGAGTTAGGTCTAAGATTCTCAGTATTTAAAGAAGATGCTTATTTTCACAGAAATGGAAAATTTTCTCTTTTTCATGCAGATTAAAATTCTCTACCCAGTTATAAATCAAAAATTAACAACTTTATCTAGGTCAGGCCATTGAAGCTACATTAAAGTTTTATCCTCATTCACTAAATTTTAATTTTAATGTGGCACATCTGACAAGTCTTGTGGGACTACTTAGAATCCATTGACATCCTTCTGTCACTGGTATCAAAGCCTCATCTTTGAGACTCTTGTTTCCAGATACCCAGCTGTCACTGGATTATTTTGTCTCTGCAATGGTGTCACAATTGATGGCTGTGCAGGCATTCACATGCATGTCCCACATATGTCAGCTAAAGCTCACACACCACAGAAATAAACAGCTTTACCTCTAGAAACACAGATTTCTATGTAGCCACTTAAAGGTGAAGCTATAAATCATTTTTTATCCCTTCCAACTTTTTTTAAGTTATTGTAACTGGTTGCCTGCAAGGAAAAACTCTACAACAACTCTACAGTTCAATTTGCAAACAATATTTAATTACAGGACTGGCTATGAGAAGAAAAAAAATATTTTCCATATCACTGCCATCATTTTTATGACTATTTACGGTAGAAATGTTGATGCACTATTTGACAAAACTGTCAGTAGACCTGGAAGACATCTAATTCTAGAGTAGAAACAGTTCCACATTATTTATCTAGTCAGTCAGTTCAAAATTATGGCAGAAATTTAGTGTTTCAGCTATTGTGGCCTTTAGCACCCGAGCAATTACCAGGCTTAACTACAGGCCTCTTACAAAATAATAGTTTTGACGCATTCATGGAATGTCAAAGGATGTTCACAGATCCTTCCCTGGCCAAAACATCACTGCCAACATTTCAAAAATACAAATGGTGAAATGCACATCTATAAGGTAGGTGTAAATGGCTTCATAGCAACTTCTTGGAAATTAATTTGACCCAGGAAAGAATCCCCAAACTTTTCTTCTGTTCGTGTTCCCAAGCAGTTTCCAAGGTTTGTGCTCAGACCTCAGACCTGCTGTTAGCATGGCTGTGGCTCAATAGAGGAAACACCCTGTCAATCAGGGCAGCTGGCTAATTCTGGGCTTCTGTGCAAGAGAGAGGGGAAAGATGTAGGACAGAAAAAGACATTCCTACCACATGCAAAATGACAGCACATGGTAAAATTACAAAGAGATTTTCTTTTCATTTGCAGTTGTGTTACTGTCTTTCTTACAGGGCCCCTCTGACACACTCAGGGAAACACCACCGTCCTTGTGTTTCCCAGGAGGGAAGGTGTTGCACTAGGTCTGAGCTCACCAAAGTATTACATCACCCTGCATTTCTCATCACAAACCTGAAACTTTTTCCTACTGGAGATCTTTAAAGTCTCATTCTTCCTTCTGGAATTCTTCACATACACCAAAGGCTTTCAGGCACCAGAGGCTTCTAACAGACACAGGGCTGGGATGAAGGAAAGGAAGGACAAAACACATCCAGTAATACATGTTGTACCTAGTTAACATAAGCTGGCAGTGTTCTCACTGCATCTTTGACTTTGAATGCAGCACGCACTTCATTCTGTCCACATCAATATGCACCAATCTTTTAACCTGAATTTACAGACAATGTTAAAGCTTTTACCTGTCTCACAGTCACTTGAAGCTTCCTGCACCGTTTTCTCACTTTCCTCCTTCAGAATCACTGCCTCATATGGGGAAATTGTGTTTCACTTACTTTCTTCTATAAGAATAAAAGTGAGAAGATAAAACTCCACAAGTGACAAGAAATGTTTCTGCCCATTAGGAACACTGGCCTGGTTCTCTAGCTAGTCTGGCCTGGTCTTTAGGTGGGAAGACCAAATAATGTACCTCACAGCAATAAGGCACTGGTAATTTTTCCTAAGAAAAAAATATTTTATTTACATGTGTTTGGTATTGATAATTGACCTTCTGGTTCAAAGCTGAAGTTCTACTCCTGAACCCAGCTACAACTAAGTCCCAAGTATTTGTTCTTCTTGACATATTAGGATTACATTTATTGAACTTCAGCTTTGTTTTTAATTGAAAGCTGATGCATAATCTTACCACTTATTAGCCTTATTTCTCTTTCCTGTTGCAGATACTAAGTGTTCCAAGCACCATTCCTCCTTAAAACTAAAGCTCCTGCTTGTTTGCTTTTTCATTTCCTTAGCCAGCTTTCAGATTGCATTTTCCTGAACACCACAGCTATTTATTCAGGGAAAGGACTAAAGGACAGATTCCTTCTGACATTCTCAGCATGCTGCTGTGAAGACTTCTGGCTTCAAGGGCTCACAATAATGGAAGATGAAAGCTTTTTAACAGTTCACCTTCTTGAGTAAATTACTAACATACAAAGTTCAAAATAGGTGCAAAATTCATATTCCCCTCCTCGGGAACTGACATCAACAAAAGCAAACTAAATGTATCAGGACCACTGAATACACATTTTTCCATTTACATACAGCAGAGAAAAAAAATTACTTTTTTCCAAAGGAGAAAAAGAAGTAAATAAAAAGACCTTTTTATAGAGCCTAATTTCAAGGATATATCAGTATCCATTCTCCATTATTTGTGCTTGGATTTGTATCTTCCAGCACACAAATCAGCCAATTCTGCAACTTGGCTTAATTAAATTACTTTATACATAATTCAAGATGGAAGTAAATTCTTTTCTTTTTACTCACACCGTTCCTCTTTACACCTGCAGTCAGTCATAGGACTACATTTTGATAAAGTGTCTCAGTGACTGTTACATCTTCTGACAGTAGCAAACTTAGAAACATTTTTCAAGCATGGCCGTTCCTGTAGCTAGGGGCAGGGTGAATTCCAACTTCCATCAGTAAAATATATGTGGGCCACAAGGAGTACACTGGTACCACAGAGTCCCTGAAGCCATGAAACATCCAAAGCACTCAGAACAGCTCAGGCACTTTGTCCCACTGACCCACATTCACCACCACTCCCTGCCCATTCAAATATGCTGTTTACACTCCCCTAAGTCCCTGTATCAGTTCATGCTTGTCACTGATTAACATTCTCAAATACCAAAAATATTTCTGAATTCCAAACAGGAAAGGACATCAGGTATTACAGCTAGGAAGCATTTTGATTAATGTTGACCAATATATTAAAAAAAATGAATAGGGTCATCACTTTCTTTTAGACATCAGATATGGCACTTTGCACCAAGGAAAATCCCCCACTGAGTTTGTATTTGCCTAGTAGAGGAGAAGTAAAAAAGGAACTCAAATCATTTAAAACTTTGCTCATCTGTCATAACATTAACAATTTTCCAACTTTAACTTGGCCCTGAATACCACCTAGGCCTAAAAGCAAAAATAAAATGAAAAAACTCCCCAAACACCTTCATCTTCACATTAAGATGGATTTTTGCAATGAATGAATAACCTCTTTCACTTTTAATTTAGACCTACCCATCAACATGGCTGTTATTATTCACAGCAGCAAAGTCCTTGCCATACTACAGCAGAAATAATAGCTGCATCTCTGGGTTCTGTTTTCCCCAAGAATTCACAATGTTATTTAAATAAGTCTAGTATGCCATAGGTACAGCAGACAAGGCTGCTTCTAATGAAGGGCTATTTTTATTTCTGTCCCAATTTTATATAACATGACTGGAATTTGCTTGAGGAAGAAAGGATCATTAATAGCATGCCATCTCTCCCCTGCATGCAAGGACTCATGACTTCCTTGGACACTTTCAATAGTCATGTTGACATCTATATTCTACCAAGAAGCACTATGTCATTTACTAAACAGCACAGGCAAGACAGCAACCTTGGTGTTTCCATAATACATGATGCAGTGTTTTCCTGAGAGAAGCAAAGAAATAATCTACAGCCAAGTAAGTCAAGAACTAAGGAAAAGCCATCATCTTCTTCCTGTGTGCCTCTGCAAGACCCAGCACAATGTGATGTCCCTGCCTGGCTCATGACTGGGACTCTGATCCTGCTGCCACGCTGGACCATTGGGTCTCCTCTCCTGCATGGCAGGAAAGTGAATTATAGCATTGAGTAAAGCTTTCCCCAGTCTAATTCCACAGTTCAGTCTTTCAAAAGGACCTCAGTGAGATGCCCAGAGCATGTGCTGTTATGATAAGTGCTGGGTGTTCATGTCCCCAAGGCCTATCTGACTGCTCCTGCCTCACTTTCCACAGCAATATTTTAATTCAGGATCCAGAGGAGGTTCCTCTACAGAACTATCTGAAACTAAGATGAATGTGTGCTTTTTCCAGGTTACTTTTTGAAAACAAATGCAGGTATCTGCAGTCTTATTATTCACACATAAAATGGTATAGAAAAATTAATTACAAGTGACAAAAGTAGCTAAGTTATTATCTTCACCCTTTTTATGGACAGCCTCCAAGTGTACTTAGATTTCTTTAGGTGAAGCTCTGTAGCATAATCAGTAGTTCTACCAAAGTGATCATTTGGGATGTATCAACAAATGCAACTATTAACATAGAGCCTACCTTTCAAGAGAGTAGACAGCCAGCCATGATGGAAGATGTAGGTAGAGGCATCTTATTGTAATTCAGATCTGCAGAAGACCAAACAGAAAATTAGGGAATGAACTGAAAAAGGACATTGATATGAAAATGTCTGTTTAACCACCCCAAAAAGAACTGTTTCTCTGGTTTCAGACATATTTTTATGCCAGGCTTATTATTTCAGGCTTATTTAAGTGTTTGGAGCTCATCTTAAAGCCACCATTTAGAGCTGTTGTATTCAGAGGTAAGTGATCACTAATCAGAGAGGAACATGAGAAATGTTATATAACTCAGGGTAAGGATCTTTACAGTAGAGGAAATTTTGGAACTAGCCAGAACTTGCAAGGAGAGACTAAAATAAAAATAGTACCTAGATGACAGGCTTTTATTGATACAGATGTTTTACCTTTTCACTGTCTATTTGTGAAGAGATAGAAAATACACCAGGTCCTGAAGGAAAGGCTGTCTTGAAGTGTGTAATGAGCACCGCCAGGAGGCAAGAAGTTTCTTCCAGGACCTGGTTTCCAATACCTTACGGCTGCAACCCACTGAACCAGGAGAGGCTCTGCCAGCAGGTGCACTATAGAGGTGAAAGAACTGAAACACATCATCTGAAAGGTAGGGCACTTGGAAAACCCTGAAGGTCTTTGCTCCAAACTTGCTGAGATAACTTTGCTGAGAAAACACAAAGGCCCTTTAAACTGCCTTTCATGGCTTATGTGCCATTCTATATAGCTAAAGTGAAGAACACATTCTGAATACCTACCAACCTCAAAATAATGTTCAAAATAATAGATATACCCCTAAATTCTACTGAAGTTAACATAATTTTTCAGTTTGAATTTTGAATGTTATGAACTTTTATGATTGCTGAGCTCAAATAAAAATCCATGCCCTAAAGTCCATAATATTACAAGGAATCCTAGTCAAATAATTTTTTTTAAATCAAGCATGTGTTTAAAATTGTGCAACTTGTATCAGAGTTAGAGCTGAAAAAATAAACTACTTAACAAAAAAGTAGGTTTATGTCACAGTTGGAACACAATAAATATAGTTTATTCAGAGCAACCAGAAGTGATTTTTGTCCAGGAATATCTTATTTCTATCAGTATAACTGTGTTGTGCATCACTTCCATGTGTGTGTAACAGCAGTTCCCAAACTGTGATCATTCTACTCATTTATAGTACAGTGCATAGATAAGTGGTTAGCTCCTCATTTCTCTGATTACAGTAGGTAGCAAGAAAAGAGGTGTGAACAGTATGTTGCTAATGAAAAAAATGTGGGTGCCAAGAATGAATTGCAATAATTGTAATATTTGATATTAAGAAGATGAGGGAAAGAAATTACTGACACACTTTCTCAGCTGCTCACTCAGTCACCATACTGGTAGGTAAGCTGCTCAAGACTTATGTATGAGAGACTTAATACAGCTAATAATAAATTATAATGAAGTCTGAACAAGGATATATGAAAATTACTGTGTCCACATGACATTTCCTACTGCAGGAGGAAAGGCTGAGTCAGCAGGAGACTGGAGAGCTGTAGTTATGAAATGGAAATGAGCTTTTCAACTCAAGGAACATCAGATAGATGGAGTTCTAACTCCCAGTGAAAGCCAGCAGGCAGAGCACATAACCCACCTGGTCCCATACAAAGTAAGAAAAATGCAAGCCCTCTCCCAGTGCCATGCCTGGACTGGAACAGTGTGCAGAAAACACATTTATTGCAGCTTTGTGCCATATTATCTCCAGGGCTTCAAGCCTCTACTGCAGGGTAGGATAGTTAGTTTTCCTATTAAACATGGCAGGATACAGCTGGAACTTGAAGCAGAAGAGATTGTGTTTAATGAAACTTCCCTGAGTCTTACACTTCAGTGGTGTGTTAAGACTTAAAAGCATTTTATCCAAAACCCTGGACTCTTCTGTAGAATTCAAAATACAGACCTAATGTTCCAGCTCAGCAAAGGAATGATGCAGCAGTCCATCACTGTTGAGAAATACTTTTTTCCAGGTGTCTGAGTACAACCCTTGGGGTGACTAATCCTCTACCTCAGTTTGAAAATCCCAGCTCCACACTGTTCCCAGCTGGGAACAGGAGTGTGCTTTTGAAGAGACTCTCCTGAGCATTCCCCATGACATCATTTTGCTTTTCAGTGCAGGGCTATGTCAGAGCACAGACTGTGCTCATTTGGGATGGAACTGCCCTGAGTGTGCTGCATTGCTCGTGGGCACTCATTCAGCAGGGTGGAAGTGCATCTTTTAGAGGGTGTCAGTGTGGCTGTTGAGTCTCCTGCATTCTCTGCTCACCTGTGCAGGATCACTCCTCTGTGAATACAGACACACAACTGTGCACCCTACATACACCACTACTGCCAATATACACATCTCAGCCAGGAAGTTAGGAGAAAAGAATTCTGAGATGGAAATTGTCTCTTTAACTGAAGTGAACATTTGAACAAATGGGTATTTGCAAAGATAGTAATATAAACCCCTTTGTACAACTTTACAGGGACAGGGAATATAAGAGCAACCAAGGGCATTCAGACAGACTAGACAAGCATATTGTACCTATGCAATGCTCTTCATCATTACTGCAAGCACTAGTGCTTGCATACAAGGCATGTAACTCTTGTCATGTTGTCTGTAGCATCATGACAGAGCTTATAGTTTCAGGAGGGATGTGGGCTGAAGATTAATTCATTTCATATGCATTCAGATATTTTCATTTTCAGTTTTTTCATTTTCTTCCATATGGAAGACACAAAAAGACAGGCAGCTTTGAAGGAAAAACCTTTTTCGTTTTAAACATTCTTTCCTAAAATTTAGTATTTCCTCTGAAATAGCATATTGGTCTTCCTTAAAAGAAGATTTGAATAGTGAATAATAAATAAAATAAAAATATGTATTTCTTTAATAATAAAATGTTGGAGCACTTTGTAAATGTCTTTCCTTTGTTGTTGTTGTTGTTATTACTTGATTTTCCATTTCAATGAAAAACGGATGCTTGGACCAGCAAATAGGCATGCATCTGTTGAATAATGCTAATTCATATTCAAGCTGTGCTACCTAATTACAATGCATTTTTCATGGTACCATCACAGATAACCATGGACGATTCTTGGTCAGTCACGACTTTCTTAATTAGCAGAAACTATTATATTTTTTGACTTTTCATGGATTGAATAGGGTATGCCTTCCAGCTCTCATGATCAAGCGTACTCCCTCCCCAAAGCATAGGATTAAAGGCATTATATTGATCAAATTACAAGAAGACATCTTTTTGCTTTGCTCTGCAAATGTAGAAATTAAATATTCACAAACCAAATGTATTACAGTGAATAAAAAACTGACTCAGTCCTGGAAAAGCAAAACACAATGTATCTGAGGAATTTCACCCTAAAAATCTTCCTTCTTGAATAATTTTAAGAGTATTTTTAGATATTAGTGTAGGTGTTGGGGAAAAGCCCACATTGCTTTAAAGTCTGCCTTTTGTTTAAAACACCATTTCAAGAGATGATGTTATGCAATTAGAAAGAAGAAAGGGAAAGAGTCTAAAACCAAGTGATTCAACCCAGTTATAGTAATAGAATTTCACAGAGTCTGTAGAAGGTTCTGTCTCAGAAAGCTTTGGAAATATTCTCAGGTATATAGTTTAGTAGATCATTGAGATTTATGTTCATATTACATGAAAATATCAATCAAAATCTTTCTTTCCAAACAGGTTTAGACTAAATTATTCTCTTTCAAAGTAAGTCTCAATCCATATGTCTATATGAGTTTTTTAAATACCAAGTCCAAAAATACAGGAACCTTAAATGGATGCTTTTGCTACCTGCCTTAGATCAGCAGCAGTCCGTTGTGTCATGCAATGGGCACTGAATCAAAGAAAAATTCCATCTGTGTCTAGTAAAGAGGCTGAGCTGGTACTGGAAGGATACTCTCCACAAAAGAGGAATAATACAGCAAAGAAAACCCAACATTTTTTTCCACAAACCTTAAAGACAGAGACTGTTTCTGAGGGAGAAAACACTGTTTACTTATAGTGTTGCCTGTAATCTTTAGTCCTCTGCTTAGGACTGCCAAAAATCTTCTACATACTGGGTCATATCACTAGGACTTTCCAAAACAATATCATTTTTCTGAGAACAGCCACTAGCAGATATTGGGTGGGAGTGGAAGGAGAGGGAAGGCACACAATCATATACTTTGTTCTTATATGAACATACTTTGTTCTCATATGCCCTCCTCACTTCTGGGAGTTTGGACAACACCCAACAAGGAGGTTACAGCCACAATATGGGGCTTAACAGGCTGCCAGCCATCTTCTTCCCATTAATGCCCTGGCCTGCTTTTAACCCAGTTCTATTTTGTACACTGACAAACTCAGGCATCAGTTTCTGGATGAATTCTTGGTGTGGTTTAAACAGCTTTCATGGGGTATCTCATGTAAGAGGCAGCTAAGGGAGAAAGGAAGGAAAGGACTAAAGGGGATCAAATCCCTATCTCAACAGGCTTCAAATCATGGAGGCTTTTTGATCATATTGGAAACTTTGTCCACTCTTCTCTGTGTGTACTTACCTGGACACCATCATCTATGTTATTTAAAATGTGTGTAAAACAAGACTGTGTAAATTTTTGCCCAGGCTTCAAGCTGGAGCCTCTATTGCAATATATCAAAACATGACCTTTATCTCTCAGGAAGGCACGACTTTGCAAAATTTTTTTGATTTTGTAGCATAGGTCTGTAAAGAAAATAAAATTTCACAACTAAACTAGAAATTATTGTGAAAAGACAGTCCACTGGGAGCCTGGAGCTACTCACTAAACAGCCAAATGGAAGATTTAATGTCTTCTCATGTATTTAGACCAAAAATCTTCCCACTACACCACAGATACTCCTAAGAAGAAGGTCTTTTAGGATAGCAGAACCCTAACAATGAGAAAAACAAGGCTTTTGAATTTTACCCTTTTATATATTTTTTAAATCTGGCTGAAGAAGCCCAGGGCCTGTTTTTTAGTTGCATTCCTCTGCAGCTAAGTAGAAATAACAGAAATGGCAGGCAGGCAGATAGATTAGGTACATTAGTTCACATTCTAAACAAATAGCAAAATTCCTTTCAGCAATTTATGCACTGACAGGCCACTTCAGCTGCTGGCACATCTCTACTGAAGTCCAGAGTGCTACCTCTAAACAATATTTTACCATCAAGGATACAAAGACCCAAAGCTCAAAAATTAAAGATTAAAATACTTTAGGTAATGACAACAACATACATGTCTAAACTTAGTTTCAAATGCAACAGGGTACTTATTTACCTATGAAGTCCTAAGGTTAGATAATTTTTTTTCTTTTACTAGGAACACTAGGAGTTGTGGGAACATGCCCATGTGTTTTAATGTTATCAGCTTGCCATATCTATTCACCTGTCAGGTGCTGGACCATATTTAGCAATTCCTGTCAGCTCCTTCACGACATTCACCACTGGATTGCCATTTTTGCCTATTCTTGAATACCCTGCAGCTGCTTCTCTGAAAGTGTGAGTCATCCAAAACTGTTAAATCTTAAAGCCAGTCTCAGTTTGGCTCCCAGCAAAATCAACACATATGACAAACCATCTACACTTGTGTGGAGGTGTTCAAGGGACTTATAGTGAAACCCTAAAGTGTTGTGGGGAGGCAAAGATCGCAGCACCTGCACACTTTGCATGGTGTGGAAGCTCAATAACTCCACTGTAATCTCCTGGGGGCTAACCAGGAAAGTCAGTCAGCACCACATCATGAGCTGCAATTCAGCTGTGGTGAGGCACCTATCCCTTAAAATAGGCTTGATGAGCAAGAAGAATCCCATGCCCTCACCCACTGCAAACTTGACGTGATCAGCACTCAAGATATGTTGATGTCACCATTCTCCTGTACACAGACTTCACAGAATCACCGAAAATGGCAAGCTAGAACAGACCCACAAGGATGATCAAGTCCTGATCCCTCACAGGACCGCCCCAGGAATCCCACCACGTGTGTCTGACAGCATAGTCTAAATGCTTCTTCAACTCTGTAAGGCTTGGTCCTCTGATCATTTCCCTGGGCAACCTGTCCCAGTGCCCAACCACTCTCTGGGTGAAGAACTTTTTTTCTAATATCCAACCTAAACCTCCCCTAACACAACTTCAGGCAATTCCCTTGGGTCCTGTCACTGGTTATCACAGAGAATAAATCAGTGTCTGCCCTTCCTCTTCCCCTCATGAGAAAGTTGTAACTGCAGAAGTTGTAACAGGTCCTCAGTCTCCTCCAGGCTGAACAGACCAAGTGACCTAAGCTGTTCCTCCTATGTCTTCCCCTCAAGGCCCTTCACCATCCTCATGGCCTCCTTTGGACATTCTCTAAGAGATTAATGTCTTTCTCATATTGTGGCACCCAAAACTGCCCCCAGAACTCAAGATGAGACTTCCACAGAGCAGAACAGTGCATAGATGGACAATCCCTTCCCTTGCCTGACTGGTGATGCTGGGCCTGATGATCCCTCATGATCCCTCATGGCTGCCAGGGCACTGCTGTCTCATGTGCAACTTTCCATCAACCAAGACCTCCAGGTTCCTTTCTGCAACACTGCTTTCCAGCATTTCATTCCCCAGTCTGTCCATACATCCAGGGTTGCCCTGTCCCAGGTGCAGAATCCAGCACTTTTCCTTGTTGAATTTCACATGGTTGGTGATTGCCCAGTCCTCTAATTTATAAAGGTCTCTCTGCAGGGCCTCCCTGCCTTCCAAGGAGTCAACACCTTCTCCCAGTTTTGCAGAGTTGCTCAGTATCCCATCCAATCCTCCAAGTCATTTATGGAGATGTTGAAGAGCACAGGGCCGAGGATGGAGCCCTGTGGAACTGCACTAGTGACAGGTGCCCAGTCTGATGTCACCCTTCACTGTAACCCTTTGTGCCTGACCATGAGCCAATTGCTCACCCATCCCATAATGTGTTTATCCAGCTGTGTGCTGGACATTTTGTCCAGAATGATCCTGGGAAAGACAGTATTGAAAGTTTTACTGAAATCCAAAGACTGACTTCCCTACATCAACTAGGGGATTTACCTTGCCATTTAGTTATATTACACCAGAATCAAAGCCAAATTTAAGATCAAATCTCACCAAACTTTGACAAAACTCTAAGCAGCTATGAATGCTATAAACTTAAAATACTATATATGAACATATATATATATATATATATATATATAAATGAAATTCCATATTTATGCATATGAAGCTTCTAAGGAAGGTGCCTTCTGATCTACAGAAATACTAAGAATTAATTAAAATTATTTCCAATTAATCAATCTTTATATCACTGGGAAAATATAAAACGGAGCTCAGCTGGACCTAAATTGTTCACATTAGGCAGCCTCTTAAATGTTAACAGCAAAAAAATTTGATATCTGGCTGTAGGAATTCTTTCAAACAGCAACAAGAAATAAACAGAAGCAATACATTTAGTTATACGCATATGGGAACAAAATTGCAAAGTTATACACTGACATTTCATCAATCGTTTGCCGTAAATGGTGCATTTTTAAGATTGCCAGAGATTATCACCAACTGCCTGATGTTCAGTGCCTTCCCCTACAATGATGTTCTCAGAGGCTGCTTGAGTTTTGCTTGGGGAGGTCCCAGGAGGTAATTTTATTTGGTTTCAAATTTTTCTCTCCTGTAGAAAATCTGATAGACTATTTCAAGTGGTAAATGTCGACGTTCTATTATTACTTTACATATTTCAGGTTTATAACTGAACTACTGAGTGACATTAGACTGTTTTGTACGTTTCCAGCTATTCCAATTCTTTGCTTCATAAACTTCTGGAAACAATAAAATCTTGTTTTGATGGAGCAGGTTCTAAACATGACCACAAGGTAAAATACCAAAAGTAAACCTTCAGGCTGTTTATGTAAGCACTAGGGGAGTGATTACAAAGTAAAACAATAAAGTGTCAAGAGTATATCGATCAGTGGCAACATTTTTTATTTATTTATTTTAAAATATTAAAGAAAAAAAATTAAATACTTAGAATGTATATTTCAGGCTACCCAGTGGACACCACACTTTTCTTTCCCCCCTACACAGACTTCATCTCTTTCCCTCCCCTCTTAAAATTCTGACTTCAAAATGATTTTGTCATCTAGGCTTTTTTTATTGTACAAGAATAGAGCTAGGCAGCCAAAGATAAGCTCAACATTTATGTATTCAAATCTGCATTTTGCAGGCATTTCTGCTCTTTTGGCATTGTTACTGTTCCTCAGTTCCTGTTCTTCCTAAGATGAATTGTAGAGCCTTCTTGCAGCCTGGCACTGGCCAGCCCTGATGAATGTCTAGACCTTGAGGTCGAGATGTGGTCAGAGGAGACACTCTCTCCTATGAGATTCTTGCTGCAGAACTGGGGAATATAATTCACCAAAGTCTTGAAAATCTAGAAGAATTACCAAAATGATTACGAGTCCGGAGCATATCTCTTACTAGGAGAGATTGAGGGAGCTGGGTTTGTTTAATCTGGAGTAGACTGAGAAGAGATCTCATTAATGCCTATAAATATCTCAAAGCTGGACGCCAAGAGAATGGTGCCAGACTCTTTTCAGTAGTGCCCAGTAACAGGATGAGGAGCAATGGCCAGAAACTAAAACTCAGGAAGTTCCACCTCAACATGAGGAAGAATTTGTTTGCATTGAGGGTGGCAGAGCACTGGAACAGACTGCCCAAGGAGGTTGTGGAGTCACCCTCTCTGAATATTCAAAAACCACCTAGACACAGTATTGAAAAACTCACTGTATCTCGATATTCACTTGTGGGAACACTGTGTAAATGGCATCTGTCAGAGCAGCACAGGCTGCCAGAAAACCAGGGCCAACCATGGAGGGCTCCCCATGGTGGGGACAGCAGGGCAGGGCCTGCAGCCCAGCCCAGCCAGGAGCGGGGCAGCCACAGGAAAATGGGGCAGCCCCAGCACAGGCACCTCTCTGGGGCTGGGGACAGGAGTGGGCTGGGGCTGGGCTGGGAAGTGCAGCTACAGCTGTGCCTGGCTCAGAGCTCATGGCTGAGCAGGACTGTGGGGAGCTGGAGGACGGCCCTGCTGCAGCAGCCCTGGGGCAGGGGATGGCCTGGGGACAGGGAGCCCAGCAGGGGATGGGGAGCCCTGAGGGTGCTGTGATGGCACAGGCAACACCAGGGGTGTCCTCAGGGCCCAGATTGCACAGGGTGTTATTATTGATGTAGCTTTAGGCCAAGAATTAGATAGTGAGGCATAGTCTCTCCTCAGCTGGGTGTTTGGTGACTGATGGGAAACAGTGTGTCCAAATTAGATTTGCTGGTGAATGTTTGGGCTGTTTTCAGAGGGCGGTTACTGAGTAAGACTGATTTAAAACTGATTTGATGTTTTCTGTTTTGCACAGCCTTCTTTCCTCACTACTGCACTGATCACTGCACTCATCAGCCAGCTCTAGGCATGAGAACACTGTTTTTGCTGTTCCAGAATATCTGAGGGGGCAGATTGCTCCAGCCAGCAAAACACATGGCTTGTAGGATGGCTGGTGAGTCTGAGGAAGATACATGCAGGAAAGCAGGTATTGCTGGGGGACAGTGGGCAGAAATGCAGATGAAATCTTCCTAAGAGCAACACTCCTAAGACCTCCAGGAACACCTTTTCCCTGACAGCATATAGGCAAAGCCCAGCCTCTTCTGGCTTTTCCTCCTTGCTCCCCAACCAAGATCATAGAATCCAAGATTCACCAGATGGATTGGGCTGGAAGGGATCTTTGAAGATCCTATAGCCCAGCTCCCCTACTATGGCCAGCGACATGTACCACTAGATGAGGCTGCTCAAAGCCCCATGCAACATGGCCTTGAGCACCACCAGTGCTGCATCCCTGTAAGTAGTAATGCTGCCTGGTGCCGATTCAGTTCTGGCTCTGGGTTGGTCTGATGACTGCAAAGTTTACTTATTGACTCAACTTCCTGGTGAAGTGTGAAGCTACTGGAATTGCTCCAAACTTATGTTCTCCTACAGATCATTAAAATGGCCATAGTAAGCAGCCAGATGCAACAACAATGGATCTACAAAGAAAAAAAACGTTGGCACCACCATGAGACAGAAAACTATCCAACTGTATAGATCCTGAATAAACTACTGAGTTTGGACTTTTATAGAAGGAGTTAGAAGAAAATATACAGGAAAAACAAAGAAACACTGATGAGTCAAGAAACTTTCATGGTAATTTTGCATTCATTTTTCATCAAGACTCCTACTGGGTCTTGTACATATCCTCTATTCTCACATCTTTTGAAATTATGTTTGCAAGCATGAAATCTAATATAGTAATGGTGCCAAGAAAGTAGTCTCTCCTTATGTGCCATATGACAGTTTACATGCAGCTTAAAGAGGGAAGATATTCTCCCATTGTTCAATATAAATTTTTATTCTGGTATTAAAAGTTCAAGAAGTCTACCCAACTTTTAAAAACAGTTGAGTTCACTTCAATTGACTCTTTCTCTCAACTTTAGACTAAGTAACATGCTTTCCTATTAAGCCTGATGGAATTTCAGGAGCACTCAGGGTTGGTTTTTTTGCTAAAAAATATAAAAGTGTTAAGCTGTGGGCACATTTTGTCAGATAGGTGTATCACCCTGTGGTTCTGTCAGACACCAGAACTATAGAGTAATGTACATCAATAACAGTGCAGAAATCAGAAGTGGAGGACAGCATTTTACAGTTTGGTTTGCTTTGTTACAGTCATTTTATATAAAAGCCACTGAAATAGAAAATAAGCAAGTAGCTATTTAAAGAACCTTTTCCAATTGCTTAAGGCCTGGGTGAATTTTACAAAGACAAAAAAGTTTTCCGCAGATAAGCACCCGAATTTTTATATACTTTTGCTGTACTACAGCAGAGTACCATGGTAGTTTTCAGAGACATTTCTCCTCCTGAGGTTTCTAGGAAGGTTCCCAGGCACAGCTCCATAATGGTGTGTGACTTTATACACAAAATTAGGCATCTGTTAATTAATGTGGGGTTGCCTTTATCACAGAAAGTAATCAGAAATTTCCTAACAAGATAAACTGAAAGCAAAACAGCACAAAGAAGTAACTGAGTTTAAGAATATCAAGAAAGAAATATGATGATTGAGACTGCTCATGCTGCAACAGAGACAAACTTATTTTGTTTCCTGCAAAAATAAGATTACCATCATTCAGCTACAAAACACAAGCCTGTATTGACAATCTGCCTTAGTTTTCCTCAGTGTAACCTTTTGCACATTATCATTTTCAGCTTAAAATTACCTGAACCAAAGAGGCCCCAAATGCAGGCACCCTCCTGAATGCCTCTATCAGAGAGAACAGCTTAGACGTTAAAATAGTTCTGGCAACCTTAGTTTTCATCCAGATACTCAGAGCAAATTTTTAATCTGCTCCCACTTTTCCTAAAGAGAAATAGGTTACTGCATGCAAGAACTTTTCCCCAAACTTTTATACACGTTAAGTAAAAGCCAATGTTCCCCATTTTAAAATTTTTCAGAGTAGAACACAAACTCCAAAAAGTCTACAGTCTAATCAAAAAGAGAAGATTATTTTCAGAAGAATACTTCAAAATATAAAGAACTAACCAGAACTCATGGCTTTTCAAAGTCCTTGGCTGAAAGAGACAGTTTCTGTATATTTTATATAGATACAAAAAGGAAAGGGAATTCTAATGTAAGAAGTGAGTCTGCTGAGAGGAAGGGACAGGTTGTTCTCAGCAGGCTTGAATATGAACAAACTCACAGGCAAGCTTTGAACCTTACCTTGTAATTGGTGTTGATATAACAAGAGTGACTGTGTGCAAGAAAGGAAGACGATGCCCTCGTCCCTGAGGCTTGCACTTCAAACCTGATTGAGAGAAATTCTTCCCTTGGTACAATCACTTCTACTTCAGTGAAACTCCAGCATAACAAGCATTTTATATGCACTGCAGAGGGACCAGAATACTAATTTCTAAATGGAAATTGATAAACATCTTTCTCTATTTAGGCTTGTGGCTATGACAGAGAAGACAGGCATGGATGGAGCTCCAAACAGAAATGCCTCTGCAGAGACGAAAGCATTCAATATCCAGTAAATACACAAGTCCTTTACAACAAATAAATCCCAAACAACAATTTTTTCTGGTACCAGAACATTAATTCACAGAAAGATCTTTTAAAAGTCATCACATTTGATTTTTCTTTTGGATAGCTGAAAAGTTATTGTATCCCAAAAGGCAGAACATATTTGAATAATAAACTCCTTACTATAACAAGATGATTATGTATAAATATTTGCCTATCACAAGAGTGTGCTTGAACTATTGCATCTTTAAAATTGTATTAGCTATCCACATATGTCAAACTGGAAGTGAGATTAATATAAGCAAGTGTCTCATTAACTTCCTTTCCTGCACTGGGAAAATGAGCCATGAACAAATTTCAGAAGTTATGAGGGTTAATTTGGATAAGCAGACAAAGTGTTGATGTTTGCCTGATTTATCTCTTGAGTCTGAACCATCAACCTCATAAGCCTAAAACTCTACTTAATTTCGCAAGGTTTTCCTGATTTTTTCACTCAGGCAGAAATGAATGGAAGTTCATGGCATTCTTGTGCCTCAGGCAGGGAATGTACAGGTCTTGCAAGTCTGGATTTTTTTGTAAAAGATGTTTTTTATCAGCAGAATTCACTTTTCTGCCTTGCCAGTGTTCTGGACAGAAAATCACATTTTTAGTGAGCCTTTCCTTAATTTTTAGAATGGTGGTATCATGAATGATATCTCTTTTGCCTGATTATTTTGAAAGCCACAATCAAATGACAGACAAGGAAGAGCTGCTAACCTCATCTTTTGTGTGTTATATAATGACTGTTCCCCATTCTCTCAAAAAGTTAATCTTACACTCCTCAGGTTATTGGCAGACCTAAATTTCTCCTCCTTCTGAGCACCTACACAGGCATGTTGACCATGAGACATGTTGGTAATTCTAGTGCAATGTCATCCTTGCTTTCATCTAGTGTGAGGGGTTCAAAAGATGGCTGGGCAAGACACTGCAGGAACCAATCCTTTCAGTTTGGGGAGGGAAAAGATAACTTTTAGCTCTGATCCTGAGAGAGGGAAGAAGGAAGACCCTCCTTCTGGGACATGTGCTAGGGGGAGGGATGATGGCAACAGCAGGAAGCAAAATGATGAATGCAAAACTCACAAGAGACAGGACTGCAGCTACAGCACATTGGGGCAATGGACAAGACACAGTTCAGGAACTGGCTCTACTTTCAGACTGCAAAACCGGACTCATCTGATCCCCCTCAGTGTTCCAGCAATCATAGAAACTTCCCTCTGTGTTTGTTTCCAAGATGTTTAAGACTGTTTCTGTTATATTGTGTATGATCCCTTTAGACCATGAACAGCTCTGAACTGAAATACACTAATAAAATACCTCTGACAATTTAAAGACACCCAAGTTTTATCAGCTACAGGAAAAAGAAATATGTCCAGCTAAGTCTCTAAGGCTATATTAGTGCTAAAATAGATTGCAGACTTACAGACTATTAAAGAAAACAGGTTTGTCTTCAAGATACTGTTTTTTCCTCAGAAGGAAAGAACATCCTCTTCACCATACAAACACATCTACTGGCAAAGGACAACTGGGAAGCAGTTACTTCTGATAAATTTACCTGAATTTATAAAACTAATAACAGTCTCTCACAGAATGAGCTTTGCACCTGCCATTCACTTTTGCCCTGGTAGCACCCTCACCTCTGTTCTAGGCTTGGTAACTTTTTTGAAAATGATGTAAAAAGTATTTGACAGAAACCACTACTTTCATTTAAAGCCAGCAGCAGTCCATCCATTTCATGCCCATACATACAAGGATTGTTAGCACACAAGTGACAGAGCAAATAAAATTATCCTATAAAATTCAGTCTTAAATGGATGATAATTATTTAAGACGTCCCAGGGCACTTTGTGGGCAATAAGCAAATAATGAAAATATCATTGCTTCCTAAGGCATATATTTAAATTCCAGTATCTTGTCTTAAAACAAATAAACTAACCAAGCAACCAACCGGAGAGCAAATGTGCTGAAAGGCAAATAGGAGCTCCTCTGCCTTCCTATTAGGATAACAGTAAGCCTTAAATGAAGAAGGTTCATCTCTTTTTGAGAAGAATTTAGTGTTTTTCTACCAAGTAATACATACAAGCTTGCACTTGAATGAACATACATTTTTCATCTTCATGATGAGTTATGCAGAAAGAAAAGACAGATTGTGCATATGTCTTTCCTTAATAAAATTTTATATTTACATGAATCTGCTCATGACTTAAGCCATTTCTTTCAGATGTCTTCAGTTAAACAGTCCTGTTGTCTCTTCATTCCTTTTGCAAATTAGGCTGTCACTAGGTCATGCCTCACTGTTTAGTTATTTTTAGCCTTCCCATTACACCTGGAGATGTTTGCAGCTAAAGTGCTGCCATCTGGAGTTGTTAATGGCATGCTGGTGGAAGTGTAATCACTGCATGACTTTGTTCTGCACTTCCCCAGGGTGCAGAAAAATGTGATACACATTTAATTTATGTTAGTTTGGGCTTACAGCTGCTCATCATCAAGTGTGATAATATATAAAATTTGGTGCTCTCCTTCAATGTCTTGCCATCCAAAGTTACCTCTGACATATCAACAGTTCTTACCATAACCAAAATATACCTGTACACACTAAAAATAGCTTTAGGTGAAGCCTGTTCAATTTTTCTAGGAATTCCAAATCTAGGAGCCTTAGAAATCAAGATGCAATTATATTCATCTTAGTAGGAGGTTCCTCTCTTGTTTCTACTGCCACTGATTTTGGGATGGAAATTTATCTCTCCTTTTCACTCACTTTAAGCTGCAGAAAGGAGATTTTATCTGCATTATCTGATTTGTCTCTGCTATGTGATTGCAGAAAATGATGTATTATTGTCTTAGCTGCAGTGATTTATAAACAAAGAACCTAAATTCTGCCTTCCAGCCAGGGGCTGTTTAGGCCTGGGAAAGGACATTATCATGTAGGTGCTTTGCTGTTTAATTTGTTTTTGTTTGTGGTTTTTTTTTAACGACAGCATTTTACCAGGGTACAATCAAAATCATGCTCATATTCAAAATAAATGGAGTTTTTTTCCCATGTTAACACATTATTCTGACTCAAAGGAGACTTGGCCTCCTAACTGGGGAAAAAAAGTCTGAATTACAGAAGAGGAAATAAGAAGAGCTTTAATAGGCAAGTAACTGCATAATTCATAGAAGATGAAACAACACATGCAGCACAGAACCTGTTGTAAAGACCTATACTTTGAGCTGCTGAGCAGCATTACCAGTCACAGCTCTTGGCATTGCTCAGATGTATTCTGCCTAAGCTTCTCACTTCGGAAAAAAATCATTGATTTTCACATAGAAGCTTGACCTAAGTCCACAGACTACTCCACTAAAGAATGTACCCCTAGCTTGGGCTCCATCCTCACAAGCTCTCTTCTT
The DNA here is from genome assembly GCF_028769735.1 of Zonotrichia leucophrys gambelii. Lineage (NCBI taxonomy): Eukaryota > Metazoa > Chordata > Aves > Passeriformes > Passerellidae > Zonotrichia > Zonotrichia leucophrys. The sequence continues at coordinate 14,759,956 of NC_088169.1, read as the reverse complement.
GGGCACCAAGCACCCAAAATGCAAGTCAAGCCAGAGACAAGACTCACTCACTGTCACTCTCATGCGGGAGGTCTGCATGACTCTCCTCCCAGGGTAGTCTTGCAGAGAGCCCAGAGGCAGGAGATTTGCTTGAGTGTAAATAAATGCCAGGTATGGGAAAAGCTGATGTTTTACAGAAAGGAGGGAGCCTTCTCATCCCAGATAGGGAGCAGGAGGATTTTTCTGAGTTACACTCACACAGATCTTCTCTCACATTAGTGTTGCCCAAGCAGGGGGCACAGTAGTATTCCTGAAGTAATCCCCCTATTTCAGTGCCACAGAGTTGGTGATTTCAGTCTCTACCCTCAGGAGGCAATGCCACCCATGGGGTTACCAGACCACTTTTTCTCCCCACTCACACAAAGTGTATTCATTTGGGAAGCACTGCAGTGCACAGGCAGTATAGGAATGAAATCTCAATGCTTCAGTCTCAGGGCAAACAATAAAAAACTTGCCTGAGATTAGACAGTTTTGAAAGGCAGAGCATGTTGTCAGGCAGCCAAGCTGGAAAACCTTGACTTTTGACTTTTATACTAAATGTATATGTTTGACAAATAATTTGAGAATTTTTACTTCTTGTATAGCCCACATGTTTGAGTCACATAAAACTCTAAATATCAGCCAATCTGAGGAATGGGCAGTGGACATGCGTGGATGGCGGGGTACGTACATTTTCCTAGATCTGATGTTGACGCAGTTGCAAATTTCCATATTGCATTACAGCAAAAGGCTGTAATTTGTCACAGTCACACAAAACAAATTTGTAAATCCGTCTTCGCAGTATTTTTCCTAAACAAACTTCTAGTATCTCTCAAATCTGCTCTAAATTTTCCATATTTGCCCAAATGCTCTAAGTTTTTGTTTCTAGCTCTATGTTCCTTACTTTTTTAAATTACATCCTATATACAAGTAAGATTAGAATACCCTTGAAGACAACAGAAAAAAAAAATCATTAATTTTTTGAAACAGAGATTGCTTCATTCAGATCGGTGGGAGGATAAAGCCTACTCTGATGATCTGGTTGTCCATTGAGATGAAGGTGTTGAAAATGCAAGTGAAAATGTAAGTGTTAATGTAAATATTCTGTCAAGAGATAAACAAATAAACTGATTTTTATATTAGAGGATCGTACATCAGGTGAATGCCTGGAATGGATGTATGGAGGGAGCCTTTATTTTGTTCAATACTACCTAATTCTGTTCAATATTTACATACCATAGCTAAAACAAGGAAAAAAAAAAAAAGGAAGGAAAGACAGAACAAAATAGAGAAGAGAAATTTGGAGGCAGTTCCTGTTACTAGAGTAGCAAGTTCTGAGGTAATGGAAAGAAACATCTCTGGCTGGACTTTATTTTCCACATTTGCAAAACACACATCTGTAAGTCTACTATCTTTGGACCACAGCTGCTGTGCTTTGCACTCCAGGCTTAGCTGAAAGAAAAGAAATGAAATGTTTCTTTCTGGGAAAAAAAGCAGGTACAGCCTCTTAACAGAACACACCAGGGTGAGAAGATTGTGTTATATGACCAGTCACAAACTTTGGCTTTATTAGTTCAATATGAAAACTTCTAGTTTGTTTGTACTGTATCCTTAGGTTGGTATTCTTGAAGGAGGGAAACCTACAGATTCCCTTCTAGGCATGATTTTGGGCCAGCTGTAAAATTTTTCATAGGTGAATTGTCAGCAGGATTATTCTCCAGTGTGATCATATGTTTCACATGAATATGAGGAGAGTGTGACCACTATGGTTTTATTAAAGTTTCTTATATAGATTTTTTTTAAAACTAAGCGCAAGAAGGCAATGTAAAATGCCAAATTGGTTCTACCATTCTTATAAAATAATGGGGAAACGTTTTTATATGCCAGGTGGAAACAATGACCTTGTAAGAACTATTTACTAATATAAGCCATCAGAGGATAGAATATTCATAGTAATTGGGAACTTAATTAGATATCTGGCAGTGCTTAAGCAACTAATTTATCTAAAAAAAAAAAAAAAACAAAGCCAGATCAACTAGGGTCACCTCTCCAGTGAAATAAGTGCAATCTTTTCCTTAATGCACATTCAGAACTAAAGTCTTTAAGCATCATTTTGCTTTAAAAGAATGTTTTGACAGAGAAAAGGATTTTCATTTGGTCAATTTTATTTCATGATTGCAACTATTGTTGATTATAAAGAAAATAAAGGAATGTCTCCTCAAATACTCTGAAGAAAAATCTAAATTGTTGAAAATACTTTTATCGCTTTCCTAAAAAAAAAGAAAGACTAATATATCTCCGGCTATGGGGTGCAGGTGCCCAGGAATTGTCAGGGGCAATGTCTCTGAGGAGCATCCAGGCCTTTCCTATGCCAGATACAGCAGCTTCCAGGCAGGAATGAAGGACTGAATTTCAGCCTGGAAAATGCTGGGGAGAAAGCAAGTGTTTTAATTTTGTATTTGTTTCTCATTACCCAAATCTGCTTTAATTGCTGATGAATCAAATAAATTTCCCTGCAGTCAAGTCAGTTTTTGTTGTGATGATAACTGGAGAAATCTTTCTGTCTTTATATCCACCCAGAAGCTTTTCCGTCTAATTTGCTACCCCTGTCCTGTTGAGCAAGGGAGGGAGGGAGTGGCTGGGTGGGCATCCGGGTGCTGGCCAAGGCATCGGAACCCACCACACTCCGGGTGGAGAAACAAAGAACACCTTCTGCTGTCACCTCCCAGCCCCCATCCTGTCACACCACACCACAGGTGTGTCTTATCCTGCTAGTGCAGGCTGAGGTCACAACAAGCAGCATGAGCCAGTCCTATGGCCAGACACCTCCAAGGAAAGTAAATTCCACATTATTATCAAGAAACAGCTAGTTTTTCTTTCTGCACCATGAGAACCACTGATAAGATGAATTATTTTAGACCACACAGAGGTCAGTACAGCAGAAGTTAAAATTCAATGCTTGTTTTACAAAGTTAGTGAGATACAGAAAAAATTCACTACTATGATACAATAGAAGCAGCCTTTTCTACAAATAACTATAATTTGGAATTCTACAAAGTTCTCCAAATGGGGAACACAAAGTCTTCTACTTCCAGGCATGTGAGCTAACCTTAGTAAATAGACAAAAGGGTACAATTTTATTTGGGTCTAAGATATGTGTACATGCTACTACTACATAGTAGCAAATTAAAAATAAAAGCGCTTCAAAAACTTTTGCAACCCACAATCCTTCTGAGATACTTTACATACCTTGGGGGAGCCCTAAGCTTTAAGAGCAGAAGGACATCCAAATTCATTGAAACATGAGCAGAAACTGAGCAAGGTCAGCAAAGCAAGGTTGAAGGTAGATCTCTCCATTAGTAGGGGAAAAATGTATTTTCTTCAGGAGAGGTTCTGTTTCTATCTTGGTTGATTTTTCCCAGTACTTGCATTCTTCTCCACCTGAAATCATGTTATTTCTCTTTTTAAGGTTGCTTAATCCAATTTCGTCTTGAAATAATTTCTATTTATTGCTAATACATACAGTTTGCTACAGTATTCCCTTATTTGAACTAAAATGCTTCACTTCAATGCCTGGTCTACAAGTTTCCAAGTCTACTTGTCACCTTCATAGTATATGACCTCACATTTTTGAAGCAACTAGTCTTAAACCATGGAGAGGTATCAATCTATAGCATTCCTTCAGTATATTTCATCCCACTGTGAGATGCCCTCTTAGCCTCAATTTATCTATGCTGTCTAATATACTACAGCCTGTAGCTAGGTCAGTCTAATCTGTCTTCATAACTCATATCCTCACAGTCCTAAGCACTTATACAATTCTTTGCTGCAGCCTCTTCAATCTTGACAGCAGGTTTTTCAATATGGGAAAGAATTTGCTCACAGCATTTAGAAGATGGGTGAAACTCAAATTACATTATTATAGATTTTATCATAAACTACAGACTCATTGGAAATTGTTTGAATTACTCAATTTTTTGCATATTGTTACAAAATTTAACAAAGATAAATCTATTAGAGTTCAGTTGATAGTATCTTTCAAACATTTAAAGGGAAGTAAGAAACTATAACTACTGCAGACGATGATTTCTTCCATAAGAACAATCAAGTGGATTTTTTTCAAGTGGATTTTACTCATGTGGCATCCTTTTGGGAATTTGCTCCAAAAAAGTCTTGCAAAAGATACACATATATATATCTTGACAGTATGAAACTCTTAAAAAAATGACTAATTTGTATTCCCAAGGACAGTAATGTCAGTTTTCCCACACATTTATAAGCACTGCAGTATTTCATACAAGTGTATATTTCTAAGGACAGACACATGAAATTTCAGGCTTTATTTGTGGGGATCAAATAGCACTGAAAGCACCCCTGCATCCAGAAGTGCAGCAAAGCACCCAACTGGTATTGATATGGCACTCACCCCATGGGGGATCCAGTGAGACACAACCCCAGACCCAGGGAATAACTACTCCAAAGGAATCCAATAGCATTTGCTCTGAAGTCATTAACAGAAACCCCTGCCCTACCTCATTTGTCTGGGAAGATTTCTGGAGACTGGGAAGCCTGAGTTGTGGGTAAGGTCAGGTCATTTTTTCATTTTTTAACTAGTAGCTCATTTGCAATGAGAGAGAATCATAACTAAACCAGACCCCTCCATCCTTCCATCACCAAAGAAATGCTTCCACTCAAGTGGAAAAAAATTCCAGCACCATCCCCTTGGAATACTTATTACCAGTATTGCTTTCAGCCATTTTTGCACATTCCATTACACACACATAAAAAGGTGAACAATCACTTTACAAGGATTCCTGTGCAAGAAAATAATGCAGAATGCTTAAGTAAGCCAGAAGACCCAAACCTGCATTTTATGGGTCGCAACAATATTTTGTGTGAAAAATCTGCCCTCACCCTCCTTTGGCACTCTGGGCTCTGTTACACTGAGAAAAAAAAAATCTAGGAATTACTGCAAAATACAGCAACTGCAAAACAAGTTTATAAAATTGCATCATTAAAATAAAGTATTTTAATATTTAATAATTTCATCACTACTGTAGTTTGTTTTTCTTTTTTAAAACTCCTAGAAGGACAGGATCTGAACTGATCCTTGACTGGATTCCCAACAAAGTAAAAAACATAGCCAGAAAGGGATTAGTTAATGGAAGAAAAATCAAAAACAGAAAGAAAGAGAGCAAGGAAGATTTGGAACCTTGGTTACACAGATAAAACCGATGTTACCTGAGGCACCACTGGACAGCCCCATATATCACAGAAATCTTACATCTATTTCAGAAGGTAGGCTATTATTCCTACAAAACAGAACACTGTCTTGTCTGTGCTTCACACTCTTGTGGATGTTCTTTTCAGTGACAATGAAATTGCATGTAATCTCTTCTGATTACACCAAAATTGCTAGGATTTGCAAAGAACACATTTGAATTCATACATCTAAAAAGTAAACCAAGCTTATAATTTAGGCAACATAACTTTTGTAGATCTGACATCAGACCATTCTGACTGAAAGATTTAAGTCTGACTGAAAGGTTTAGGGAAGCTATTTTTGGATCCATCAATAAAAGACTGTTTCCCAAGGAATCGTGATATTTATGTGGAGGGCGAAAATCAGTTCTGCCTGCATAGATAGGAATGTTCACTCTTTATCTGCAAATGTGGCATTTTCTACTATGCATTTGGAAATAAAGATTCGTCAGCAGTGTCAGATTTCCATAAGCATGATGTGTTGTGTGAACATAACTAAGCAAGGGACCCTGCGCATTCAGTCCCAGCTTTGCTGAACTACAGCAGTACAATACAGCAATAATTACCAGACAGCTCAGAAAGAGACCTAAAGAGGTAACTACCATCACCATAGAAAGGATGGAGATACTGAAAAGATCACAATGGCAAATCTACTACTTACATTTTTAGCATAAAGAAATGTTTCAATGACAAATTATCACCCAAGAAAATGAAGAACAGCCTTTCTTCCACTCTGCATAAAGTCTGCCTCTGCAACACCTCATTTTGGCTTCAGAGGTGATTCACTAGGATTTCCAGATCCGGATGGTTAAACAATTCAAAAAAATCCCTTGGGGTTTGAGGGTTTTTTTTCATTAAGCATTATTAAATAAAACACTAATTTAATTAATTTTCTTGGGAGATACAAAATCAAATAGCAATCAGAATACCTTTGATTCCCTCTTTGCTGATCCACAGTGTAAAATGAAATAAGAGAATGGCTTTTGTTTCCAATATTACTACAGCATAGCAGTTTCCTTGTGTGGTTTTACACAGGTTTTGAACACCTGGTTTGGCAACTTTATTCAAACAAAAATTCAGGCCTAACCTTGCTGAGATGGGAGGTGATGGGGCTTTTAGGATTCAAATAGAAACAAAAAATTCTCATGGAAGACAGGAAGATTTATATTCCTAGTTCCCACAAGAGTGTTAAATTCATGTCTTCTCACCATCAGAACACCCTTTTAAATTCCTATCCATTAACAAAAGGTGAGGTCAGTGGCAGTAATAATATCCAGCTAGAGAGAATCAAACAAACAGAGCCAGAAATCAATTTGCAGAATCTTGGCCAACAGCAAAATAACCGTACATCTCTCCTGAGGTTCCCAGTTTAAATTCTGTCATTGTATCACACACAAAGTCCTGCAGCAGCTGACTTCACTAGCCTGCCTCCCTGTGCTCCCCAGAGCACTAAGGACCAAACTCCACAGGCAATAGCATGGCTGTCCTCACATGTCAGTCTATACCACTGGAGTCTATACCCACAGGCATGGAACAGTTCTCTTCCTTCCTCTCTGGTTGTGAGTTCTACCTGTGGGGGAGACAAGGGCCATGCCCTGGGACTCTGTTCCCCTGTTCCCCCCTCCCCATGATTCATTTGGAGGCAGGTGGGAGCTGGAGTGGAAGCAAGATACGAGAGATACGTACTGTCATAGAGTTGAGTTCCTCCAGCTCAGCAGGGCACGAGAGCAGCAGTTTGCCAATGCATTGCCATTATGGTTGCTCTCCCCTGCTTCCCTGTTCACATGGGGAAATTCAGTCCAATCCTTTCTGGCTATGAAGAATTTTGCTTTATCAGAGTGGATTTGCTGCTTCAGTCACATTAGAGTCCTTTAAAAGAAAAAGACTACATTCTCTGATATCTTCTGTACCTTCACTGTCATGCTCAAACTTGAAGCTTGAGATTTTCTAAATAATCAATCCACCTGTTAGCAAGATCTTGATCACAGCACATGATTAAGATCTGGACTTAGGTTCCACTCCAAGAAGAGCAGCAGCAAAAAGCCTCCTCATACTAATGCTACTCTTATATTCCATGGTCTGGATCTTCTTCTCCTAGAATAGCATAGATGTAGTGTTCATCACAAAAAGAATGAAAGAATTGAATGAAACAGTTCTACTAGCTTCTTAACCTTCAGTGAAGTTTAAGCATTGCCTGCTTTGCAAGTTACAACCTAGTCTGATTTTAACATATAAAACTTTAAACTTTACATATCATAATTTTTTGGGGTTTATTTTAAACTTTGTTCTTTCAGGGTTGCTGTGGGTTTTTTTGGGGTTTGGGTTTTTTTTTTTTTCTGTCTTTCTTTCCGCTGTCCTTATTTTCCTTTCCAACATAACCTTTTAAATAGTCTAGCAAGTGTTTTCCAGATATTTTCTGTGTATCTGCTTTGTCTACAACAAAGACCCACAAATGTATTTCCCATAGAAATAGTGGGCAAAGGCATATAAATCCCTTTGTGACTCCCAAGGCTTAATGGCTCCACCTACAAACTGGGTTTTGAACACAGTAAGAAAGTGTCTTTTACTAAGTAAGAGTCTTGTCCCCTGAGATTATCATATGATTAGGAAAAAACAGCAGGAGGACAAGGTAAGGTTTATTCCCATTAGCAGATGAGAACAGAGGAATAGTTTAATAATCTAAGGTGATCCCAAAAATCCGTGTTAGAAACACAAGTCAAGGTCTTTTCTTCCAACTCACATTCCAAGCAATGTCCAACCTCCATATATGATGATTTTTTCCTAAGTTGCAGTAACTAACTCCTACTCTAGCTTGAGTTTATCTAAATATGCAGAGTGAACAAGTCATTCTAATCACATGAGTTGAGTTTCAGCTATTTCTAAGCTGGACCAATGCATGCAAATATGGGGTGAGGAGGGAGCACCAGCCCTTCTCTTGGACATGGGTTTTTTCTTGGTAGCGGCTCACACAAGGTCAGCAGGACAAATGTCCTGTGCATGGGAATGTGACTTCTGCTGCCATGGCTGGAACTTACAGTTCACATGTCCAGCAGGATATTGGATTGGATTGGATAATGAGATTAATGAGAGCTGAGCTCCAGAAAGTTCTTTATTAGGCATTTTTGTAATGAACAAAAATGCTGATAAGTACTATGCCTTTTGTGACATGCAAATGTCATTTCTTTGTGAGCCAGGCACTGAAAAGATGTGTCACCTGACAAATACTGTGGCAGAAGAAACATCTGCAATATATATGACAATTATTTTACCAACATAAATTATCTTTGTTCCATTATACTTATTTACAGTATAGTTTTGCTACTGAATCTGAATTGGGAGCATTGCAGCTACAGTATATCAGTATTCCTACACTGGTGCAGCACAAAAAAACAATTCTGGAAGCTTTAATTAATTCTAAACAATCACCTAGGAACCTTTCTTCTTCAGCACACAAGCAAATTCCCAATGACAGAACAGTGCAACCAGCATATTTACGTAAGGATTACTTCCTCCCAGAAGATGTAAAATGTGTTTTTGACCAGACAAGAGTGTTATTGTTCTGCAATATACACAGAATCTTATTAACCTGGCTGAGAAGATAAAAGGAATGGCAATAGCACAGTTAGTGAATTTTAATAGAAAGTCTATATATATACTGACTCTTGCTAAAACGAAGAAAAAGCAAGAGATCTTTTTTTACTTTGATGAGACAGAAGACAATTAGAGGAGTCATTCCAAAACAAGATACAATTTTATCAACTGAGTGCCACGTTTTGGGCTCTTGATAGACCTTTACTTCCTTTCTGATTTTGCCCTATACACAGTGAATGAGCTTATGACTGATTCAAATGGGACAATAAAAATCAGGAACCTCACTACAGCATGGTTATTTTGTCCTCCCTGCTGAGACCACAACCTCTGTCCCTATGTCAGCAGCTTCCTTAGATGCCATTTAAAATCCCCTTAGCACAGAGGTGTTTCTTCTTTCTCCTCTATGCTTTTCCTGCTCTTCCTTAAACAGTTTTTGTCTGATCTTGGTTGAACAGGACTTTTCTGTTGAAGGTAAGAGAAGTCAAAGGCCACATATATGGACATGACTCAACTGAAAGCAAAGAGGGTCGGTAATTGCTATTACTGAGAAATAACAGTAAAAAAATAAAAAGCCCTACAAGAAACTCAGTATTAGCATATTACTATTTAGGAAGAGAGGACAAGACACACCAACTTTCAGGTCATACTCGTGCAAAAGAAGATTCTGTGCTCAGCTCATCAATAACACATGACTCCAAAACAAACTGAATATCACTTCATTTTCAGCCTCACTTAATATTTTGTCACTTTTTGCTCATGTGAGCATTCACTTCAGTCCTTTACATTTACTTGTAATTCAATGTCCAGTGCTGATGTAAACCTCTCACCTTCTTCTGTCCCTTCAGATTGCACTAAGCTCCTTTTGTTCTTCTCATGCTATACCTTTAAGAGTTTATGATTTACAGGATGTTTCTCCTACAACCTCCTAGGCTACTGTTTTCCTATGAAATATTTACACAACCTGACTGAACATGGGAACAACCATGGCAGCATTTTCCCTGGTTTCTCTGACTCATTACTGGAGATAATAGTCTAATTTTACTTCCATTAAAAAACAGGTATTACATATAAGCAACTGATTTGAGAAAGCAAAACTTCTAATAGATTGGGGTTAACTCACATAGAAAAGTGCGTACCTGTAGCACAGCAGTAATCAAATGAGGATTTACAGTAATTTAAGTGATGTTTTATAGCAGAAATTTCATTTGCATTTGTTATAATTTTTAATCAGATCTCAGAAATAGAAACTTAATTCCAGCCTTTTAAATCTTCAGGTTAATGAGCTTCAACCTGAAATAAGGAGAATATGTTGATCAGAAAAAAACCTTCACAAAAACAGAAAAGCTTGGCCTTGAAAAATATTCATGCCACATAAGGAGGTGTTACATCCTCTATATTTATAACATAACATCAAGTTGCTAAAACAGTAAGAGAGTAGAAGTGATTCAATTGTAGTGAAAGGTTAGGCAAGCCAAGGTCACTAATACTTGAAACAACAGTGTCAAAAAGGGGTTCAAGCAAGTCTCAGGTTTATTTTTTATTTAACAAGAATATTAAATGAAGTTTCCTGGAGAGTAAACAAAAGTTTCAAGCCTTGAGAACTCAAGAGGATGCCTGTTTATTTCTAGTGCTCTGTGAACTGAAGCAAGCACTCTTATACCTGCAGTGCATGGTTGTGCTACACATTTTGGGGCAGGGCAGGTTCTGAACAGGAAGGCAGGTTGGAGAAGGGGACTGGTGATCTGTTTGTGGGAGACCATAAAGAACACACCCTGAAACAGCAATGTGTGGCCATATTACTCCTGCTATGTTGTCACACAGCAATCACACATTAATTAAATGAACAATATTTTCCAAACAGATTAAATCAGGATTTCCTATTTTCTTATATAATAAGAAGATGATTTCTTATTTCTGGTCACAAAGAAAATATAAAGAAGTAAAGCCATATTAGATATCTTCCCTCAAAATCTCTTGAGGAGATACAGAGAGGAAAACTGTCATTTGAGGTAGGTGAGACCTAAACCAAGAGAGACCCTTGGAGGGGGTGTAGAACCACCCACCAAAAATGCTGAGCTTTTCTTCAGAGATGAAAAGTGGAAAGCCACCCACTCCTGCCTCAGGCTCAGGATTACCATGAGCATCATGATAGTAGAAGGCAGTGATAAAAAATGGTTACTTGGAGTAAAAGAAACAAGAACACATAATGCTCTACTGAGGCCAGAGCCTGCAGAGTGATCAGTCTTTGCTGGGAATGGCTTTCCATGGTCAGGCACTTTTCTCAGCAAGGTGCAAATAGCCTTCAGACATAAAAAAAAAAAAAACCAGCTTTTGGGAAACCTGAATTTTTGTAAGAGTCAGGAGATGTAAAATTAATGTCAGCAACATCAGCAACAAAAAATTGAACTCACACCTTCTCAAGAAGGGTGAAGAGATGGTCCAATAATCCCCTTGAGGAGCAGCCATCATCCCACCATCTTCCCAGAGAAAAGGGAATGTGTTGGGCAATTCACCCCAAACGCTCAGACTGGGAGGTATTTACTAGACAACCCTCCCTAGAGTTAGCACACACCCCAATATCAGAAGGGCACAGCTCAGGCCAGGCTCTGGGCCATGAGGAACTTCAGTGCCAGCTGTAAGCTCAAGTGCCTGTCAAAGGATTCTTTGCATCTGCAACATCCCTTCATCTCACCTGCTCTTTCAGTTAAGAGCACAGAAAAGGAGGCCAAAGGACAATTTGTGAGCTACATAGATACAACCTCCAAATGACGGAGACTGATGTCTTGTACAGTCTGATGTGTGCTACATTGTAAAATCTCCTTTTACAGTACATTCTATCTTTACTGGTAGCAGAGGTTCTGAGGAGTTTTCTGTTGATTTATCTCATTGCTTGTTTTGGGGAACAGTAAATTACAATTTCATAGTCTGGTAAGAAGTCATTTTGCTATGCATCACTACAAGTAAAAGATGTGTACAAAAATGAAGCCAACAAAAAAAAATGCTACTTAAAGATACCTTCTTAAAGTAATGAAGCTGAGAAGCTGCTGCAGTTACCAGTTGACAGATGTGTAACTCTGGAAAAGAGTTAATTAATATAGTCAAATAGCTGTACCTTCTGTTCCTTATTATATCTTGTTGTGGACAACACTTTTAGGAATATCTCATTTCCTTTGTCATCTGAGCTGAAGGGGGAAAATGAGCTCTGATTTAAGATCCTATTTCCCAACATCTACTTCACAAGCTAGCTACTATACTTAATCAACAATAAGGCTATAAATATGCACACCTTGTTATTTCAATGTTTCACTTGAGGAAACATAAGAGGCCACTAGTGGACAGCTAGAAGAAGAATGAAGAATTACTGCAGCAGCTCCTAGATGACCTCTGAAATAATGCAAACCTGATGATAGAGCCAAAACTGGGGGGAGGGCAATATTTTACTCTGCCAAGTTTCAGTGACATAGATCACACCAGGGCTATTATCCATGATGGAAATTTAGATATGTTGCCATTTATTTGGGAAAGACAGGCTGTTTAGTAAAGAAACAAAAGAAATGACAGATTGAAAGAGCAGAGTCCATCACTTGGGACTAGGTGGGCTATCCCAGAAAAGAATTAGCTGATAGACTTTCTTATGAAAGATGCAACATCACTTTTCCTTAGTCAAGTGTGATGTATTCCAGTCTGAAGGGACATTTTACACCTGAAATATTACTGTGAGGCATTTGAAAACAGAAAATGAGACTGGCTGCACATAGGTGAAAATAGGTGAAAATGTTATGATAAATATGCCGCCTATGGGTAAGATATATATACATATAGAAAGATATATTGAGGAAGAGGGAGTATATATATAAGGAGATATACAAGAGTAGGTTACAAAACTATTCACAGGTGACAATCCATTCTCTATAGGAAATAAGGACAGATTAAGCTTAAGTTAATGTCCAGATCATCTCTTCAACATGTTATGGCGTCAACACTCCGCACTGTTGCTATAGCAAAAGAAAGGGTGAAAACAAAATAAAGAGAGACAAAAAGATCAGTGAAAATTATCTGCTTCCTCCCACACATGCCTTTATTGCAGAATTTTGCTTCTGAATGAGGCTGCCCTTCTGTATATATTCACGTGAATTGAGGAGACAGGGTTGCAAGGGTCAGCAAATAATGAGCCTCTATGAAAATGACTTGCAGAGCCCTAAATTCCTGGAATTTCTTCTATGAAAAAACAGCAACTGCTTAGAAAACCCCACCTCTAACAGGGAAACATCAGGTTCAATGAAGTGTTTTCTCCTCAAATAATACATTCTTTTCTTGTGAACCTAAAGGAAGAAGGAAAAAGATTTCACAGTAGCCAGCTGCACAGGGACCTGATTCAGAACAGTGGCTGGAACACAGATCTCTCCAAACACTCCCAAATGTGCTAGCCACTGAGTTTATGGCAATTCACTTCTGATCCATGCTGGGAAGAAAATTCATTCTGAACTATTACAAAAATTTAGGCTATTTCAAATAACAAGAGCTATCATCCAGTAAAGCCTAATCTCAGTCCCAGAGATACAGTTAAAGGATCAAAGCTATTCCAGAATCCACTCTTGGCTATGCAGCATCACATCATATATTTGCAACACTTGCATGGACATTCTCTAGAAAATCAGCAGTAACCCCTTTAGAAATTAATTCTTCTCTCTTTGTACCACAAAAGAGCACAACACTCTTTAATCATTTTCAGTGTATGAATATCTTTCCCTGTTGGGATTTAAAAGAGAAATTAGTCCCAAAACAGTGACTCCAGTACAATTCACAACCCTCCCATAAACTCCTCAGCACTGTTTCAGGACTAATTGACAATGCAGTTACATTGTTGGTGATATAAAAAGAACTCTACTGCAGTATTTCTTCAGTGTCTTATGACTTAAGTGCAGCAGGTATTTTCTGAAGCAAATAAAACTATCCAGTAAATCCTCTGTAACATTCTGGGCTAGGGAAAAGAGAGAATATTTTCAAAACGCTGCCACTGTAGACTTGTTTTCATGACCCACCTGGGAAAAAAAGGCCATAGCTAAACTGAGTAAGACAACTTCACTTCGTTTCCCTGCAATAAAGATGAAATCATCACTGGGCAACATCCCACTGAATTTTAAACTCAGTGCATGGAAAGGATATTTTGAGGGGCATTTATCTTTTTCCTTTCATGCTGATCAATAAGTCAAGCACTTCATCATCAGAGTTCATGATCATAAATGTAAAGTGATTTAAGACCCAGAATTCACAAGAAGTCACAGGAAATTTTGCTTTCTTACCATTACATTTTTAATAGATTGGCAGCATGGCAGAGCCTCAATGCTGAATTGCAGATGTCAGATTTAAAAATTCCTGCCGGTGCAGCACTGAACTGTGATGCAAAGGAGCTGGGCAGGGCTGCTTTGCAGTGATCTGGTATCTGGGCCAATACCTAGTTCATCTGCAGACTTTTGTGTCTATTAAGATTAATAAATATTTAAAAGCTCCTCCACCAGCTCCAATGGCAAAGACAGAGATCTGATGTTCTGACCTGTTTTCCTATTTAGTCTTGAATAATTCCATGGCAGTTGCAGCCAACTGCACTGATATTCCCAGTCACTAAATTAGCAGATAATGTTCTCTCTGGTGATCAGTACCAGAATATGTATAACACTGCATTTGTACCCCTATAGAGCAAAAGGCTCAAACACTGGTTTTAATGGATGCAGTAGCCTTGTCTTCAATGGGATCAGGATATATTTTCAGAATTATTTTTTTTTAAACTTAAACATGAAGAATACCATAAATGTGTGTTGTAGTGAACCTGTCCTTATAATATTCAATTTAAGAAAGCCTCATAGTTGTTGCACTTGTTTTGGTGTTTAAGACAGAAGCAAAGAGTCACTTTATCCAGTCTAGGTGATGCCTAATTCAGTTTTGTTTGTATCCTGCTGAGATCAGCCCACACTCTTGCAGGCAGGATGCAGTTAACTACTAGAATCTACCAGAGTGAATCAGCAGGATCTACACAACTTCTCACTGCAGACTTCCATGTGTTGCAAATCAAGGAAGGCAAGAGAAAAATGCCTGGTTATATGCCTGATTTAGAAAAAAGTCCAAGTTACTAAAAGGAAGCTGGATCATTTTTTTGGGAGAGAAAAAAGAATTCAAACAAAAATAACTAACCAACCAAAAAAACCAGGGTAATCAGCATTAGCCAGAGATGGCACAAGTATATTGCTTCCTTCCAATAAATCACAGAGACACCAGCAAAGCCCAGTAACAGCAATCATTGCAAAATTGCTACATTATATAGTTGTTTTTACTCTCAAGTACACAATTACATTAATAATTTTATTAAATGAGCATATTATAAATACATAAAGAATTGATTATACATAAAAGAATTGATTTTTAGTTAGGAATAAACACCTTTTCTATAAGCCTTTGGAAGATTGGGATTTTAGTTTGGTTGATTTGTGTCTATGGTTTTTCCAGTGGAATTTTTATAAGCACAGAACTAAAGATGACTCAGAATTTTTATGAAGAGAATTGGGATAAATATTTGTGATAAGACAGAGGGAACAAGTCTATTGCAGAGTCACACAGTTTTGTAAAAAATGCTAAAGCTGGAGCTTGTTGAACTCTGGATGTTGTATTAGCAGGCAGAGGCTGGGAATACTAATCACAGAAAACTTGCTGTAAATCTAAGAGATAAACAACAGGGTCAGGGACTGAAAATTTCTGGCAGATGAACTTTGTGCCAGAATTGCTTTAAAGATGGTAAAAACTACTGCAAAACTTCCATGAAATAATGGAAGAGGGTATCACTTTCTTCCCTGAGAAATCTGTTCTCATTTGGGTGTGAATCTCTGCATACTTGAATGTGAGACCCTCTTCTCCCAAGCTGTAAATTGCACAAACACAGTACCATTCCCACCAGCAGCCAACAAATCTTTCATGGAATTCCCTCCTACCCTGTTCATACAGGAAAAAAAGTGCCAACATGTTGAACATACATACAGCCTGAATCAGTACAGAGGAGAAGCTGTTGCACATACATGAACTTTTCCCCATTATTTACTTTTGAAAGAGTATGCTCACCATCTGGTTGGAACACCAGAGCAGAATGGTAAGGAACTAATGGGAAAGTTTTAGTTCATCTGAATGGTTTGAAAATAGAAAGGTGATGTCAATTATACTTACAGTGAAAACTGTGGCAATTAAATCACTTTGGTAAACAAAATTATTGCAATTTTCTGCACAGAGTCACTACACTGAAAACAAATGAGAAAAGTTTATATTTGTAATCAACAGAGAAAAAGAAATTACATAACTCTGTTAGCTTCAAATTAGTTCTGGTTTTGGACGGAAGATATATGCGCTAGTACAAGATACTTGAAATTTTTTTTTTTTTTTTGAAGTATGTGAATTTATCACTAATCAAGAAGAACACGTGACTTTTTTGCATTGTTTCAAGGTAATGGGTAGGAAAATAGGAACTGTAGGCTTTCCTCTCAAAAACTTGGGGGAAAGAAACAATGTTAGGACAAAAACTGTTGGAGGACTTCATAATTGAAGCCAGAGTTCCAAAGCCTTTAAAATGTATGATATTTTTAAAGAATCATTAAGTTATTTCTCCAACCATCACTGCTAGAAGCTTGCACTTCAGTCTGCAATTCCCAAGCTTCAGCTTCCAGTTGTCCATTCCCAGAGTATCCACTTGTCACAGTTTAACCCCAGCCAACAGCCAAGCACCTCACAGCCACTGGCTCACTCCCCCACCAGCAGGTTTGGGCAGACAGTGGGAAGGCTGAAAGTGAGAAAACTCATGGGTTGGTATAATAAAAGTTTAATACAGAAAGCAAAAACCATGCACAAAAGCACAGCAAAACCAGGAATTCATTCACTGCATCCCATGGTTGGGCAGGTGCTCAGCCATCTCCAGGAGGGCACAGCCTCATTGCGCAAAATGGTGACTTGGGAAGACAAACGCCATCACTCCAAACATTCCCCCTTCTTCTACTTCCCCTTATATTCAGAATGAAGATACATGGTCTGGAATATGCCTTTGGGTCACCTCTCCCAGTTCTGCCTCCTCCCAGCTTCCCATGCACTCCCAGCCCCCTCACCAGTATGGCAATAGGAAAAGCAGAAAAGGCCTTGGCTCTGTGTAAGCCCTGCTCATCAGTAACAAAAACATCTCTGTATTACCAACCCTGTGCTCAGCATAAATCTAATACACAGCTCCACACCAGCCACTGTGAAGAAAATTAACTCTCACCCAGCCAAAAGCAGCTCACTCTTAAATTCATCAGACTTCTGCAGTGAGACAGCTTCTTGCTACACAGACACTATGTCTACCTTTAAATGTCCTCTGCAGTAAACTACATTTCTTTTTTCTCTCTTGCAAGAAAGACTAAAATGAAGTGTCAGAAAATAGCCTTGGATTTGCCTTCTAAGTCTTCCCAGATAGTCAAGATACTTGTATGTAAGTATAACTGCATTGAGTATCGTGGCACTACTTTCGGTAATGCCAAAACATGGCTATATTTTCACTCAATAGGCAGCCCACTGACATCTGCTAGGACCTCACTCATCATTTCTGGCACCAGCCTTTAACAAGAGCTCAGTTCAGTCACTGCACCTCCTTGGGCCCTGAGCCATTGCCCAGCATCTGCCCAGACAGCCCAGGCAAGCATGTGCTGCTCACTGCTGGCTGCCCCCCTCTCTGGCTGTGCTTCACGTGCCATTCTGAAATGCCCATCTTCTCCCATGATAGCCCTGAGATTTCTAAATGACTCTTCTGCCTTTACATTACACCTCGTTAACTTCTTGTTCTCTGAAACTTCATCAGCAATTATTTTGTTCAACACTGGCAAACATTTTAAAAATCCCAACATTTCTACAGAATCACAGAATGACTAGGTTGGAAGAGACCTTCAAGATAATCAAGTCCAACCCATGTCCTAAACACCTTAACTAAACCGTGGTACCAAGTGCCACATCCAGTCTTTTTCTGAACACATCCAGGGATGGTGACTCCACCACCTCCCCAGGCAGACCATGCCAATATTTTATCACTCTTTCAGTGAAAAACTTCTTCCTGATATCTAACCTGTATTTCCCCTGATGCAGCTGGAGACTTTTAGAGAAGGGTATACCTTCTTGATCTCCCACTCTTGCTAAAGACAAGCATAGCCATTTCAAACAGAGCACCTGAACTTGCTCATTGAAACACCTTAATTATTACATTTTGATTCATTTAATATAAGCTATATTGATTTCACTTGGCAGTAATTATTTTTTCTAATCATAATGTTTCTCTGCCAAAAGTCAGTTGTTTTACTGGAGTCTGTGACAACAGTGTTGCCTTTATCTCACAGATTTGTAATTTAATTAAAACTGATACCAAAGAAATAAATGAACTGTTTATTATAAAACCATGTTGAATAACACTCATTAGAATTAAGGGATTAGAGCTTACATTGATTATTATCATTCTTTGCATGATTTGTTGAGAACTGATAAAAGGCTGGCCAATTTAAAGCTACCTAGCATAGCCAGTTAATTTATAAACAGACAGACAGAGCATTAGTTTTTATTGTGTCCCCCATATCTTCTGTAACACTCCCAGAGATGCTGAACTGGTTTGGAGAACTCCTCAGCTAGTTCTTTCAGCACTCCTGGCTGCATTGCAAGACTGCTGTGTTCATTGATAGCAGTGGCTGCTCACCAGCAATGCTGCTCACATACACCACCACATTTCCAGGCACTTGCTCTTCCCTTTGGGTACTGACATTTGAATTTGTGCATTTGCTGACTAGGTGAAGGAATGAAACAACAGCACAACACTTCTGTTCTTATGAGCAAAACAAAAGACAACATATTTCAAATTTTTCCAGTGGAACCCAACTCCCAAAGTTTAAATCGGTGAACATTGTCTTTCTTTTCTTGAAAATATCAACAGTAGTGAGTAGCTCTGAAAAGAGAAAACAAACAACAAACAAACAAACCCAACAACAATGCAACAAAGAAGCCCAAACCCAAGAGGGCAAACAGAAGAGGAGAGAGCAAGCAGCACAGGAGGAGAAAGGTCTGTAACAAAGAGCAGCTGGGCAGTCCCCCGGGAAATCCTGTGATTGAATCACAGCTACTGACCTCCCAGCCAAGGGCTGAGGCACACAGCAAGGCAGGGCATCCTCTGGGAAACAGGAGCCTTTGCTGTGCTGCCAGCCTGAAACCTTTCTGATTGCTCTGTTAGTGCTTTCCAGCAGCTCCACATAGCTCCATATTTCACCCTCACAGAGGAATGTAACACTTGTCTAAAAACTTTCCAAGGATAACAAGAACATACTTACTCCTAGGAGCACAAAAATCACACCAAAGAGTAAACGCATTAAATGTGCCTTCTCTAATCTTGGGATTATGGAACCCAGCCAAGAACTGGAGTTCCTATCAGCACCAATTAAAGACATGTATTTTACAGTATAAAAAGGACATGAGGGGAGTAGACACCACATAAATATGATATTCACCAGCAGAAGTCAAAGAAACCAAAAGTCTATTAAGAAACAAGCAAATAAATGCCATGAGTATCTTTACTGAATCAATAGAAATTAGGCCTCTCACTGTGCTGTTATAGCACACCATTTTAAGGAGCTGGACTGAACTGTCTCTCCAGATTGAGAGAGAATAATAACTAACACCTGAGAATGCTAACATAACTTTTAGAAGAAGGTTTCAAAATACTCCAAACAAAAAATACCAAGATAATGGTCCAAATCTAAAGTCTAAAACTGAATCATAGCACACAGGCATTTCATCCCTGGGATCTAAAAGCATATATATTCTAAAATTCATGTTAAAGTAGTACATGCACAGACAGAGAGCTAACCATAGCTTTCAATGTACAGACAGAAACATATAGCCCATTTTGCCAGAAGGATGTGGCTAAGTCTGAGGTGTTCCAGAGCAGAAACCAGCAGTCTAACACAGGTATCACGTGCTTTCATCTGACTGCTGCATTGGAAAGGACAGGATCACACAGCTTCAATATCCAGAATACTATCAGACCTTTATACAGATTAAAGCAGAGTACTACATTTGCCAGACCTTAAGGCGGCATAAAATAACTATCCATGCCCAAAATATTTAAATGCCAGTACGGACTCACAGTCAGGTAACTTATTACTGATCACCCCACTTCTTCCAAGGTCTGGGAGCACAAACATGTTCCTAGTGTCCCACGGGTTTTGAGTCACTTCCACAGTCATGCGGTAAATACATGTTGTTAGCTGAGGAGCCAGTCCCAGCTTCTATCAAATAATGGTCCAGACTGCTGTGGCAACACAAGAGAAAGAGAACTCTCGCTTGAGGCTAAGAAGGACCACCAAGAGGTGGAGGGATTGAGCAACACTCCTATGAAGAAGGATTGAGAGAATTGGGACTGATCAATCTGGAGAAGGCTTTGGTGTGACCTAATTGCAGCCTTCCAGTACCTGAAGGGGACCTACAGGAAAGATGGAGAGGGACATTTCACAAGGGACTGGCACAGGTTGCCAAAGAAGCTGTGGATGCCCCAACTCTGGAGGTGTTCAAGGCCAGGATGGACGGAGCCCTGAGCAAACTGGTCAAGATAAACAGTCTCCCTGTCCATGGCACGAAGATTGGAATCAGATAATACCCTAACAACCCAAACCATTCTATGATTCTGTGATTCTCTTCATGTCCTCACAATCACAGTCTGGTGTTTCCAAATTTCACATGTAGTCAGTCATGAACCCAACAGGACCTTTACCATTGTCAATGTGTGCCTTCACCTACATGCCTCTCACCATCAAAACAGAACAGTGAGGCTGAAGCTGCCAACTAGAACACTGGTGGATAAATCTATTGAGAGAGAGCTGAAGACAAAAAATGTCTTCCTGCATTGCTAAGAACCTAATTCTGCCATCTGATCAGTGTTCCTCTCAGTGTTCCCTGAAAACAAACAGGCTTCACTTGATTTCAAGTCACCTAAATGGTCTTTGTATCCCAAAGCAAGAGATATTGTCTCTGTTGGAAATAGAAAAACACTGACTAATACACCACTTCTTACCCAGTTCAAGCCTCCAAAAGAATTTTGCATGGCAACCTGCATGAGAGCCCAGGGGAGTCCTGTGCTTGTCTCATCAGCCATGAAATCCTGAGCTGAACAAAGCAAGGTCAAACATGTTCTGTACAGATTCTGATGTCACCTTTTCACAAGAATCAGTCTTGACACTTTTTCCTCTTGTTCTCCCTTACAATGATGCCTTATTTCAATTGTTACAAGGAAAAAGAACAGCCTGAAGGCCAGAATAGAACTACAATGGAATAGCAACCTGACACACTGGAGATAGGTGTGCATTTACCAAAATAATCCCTTCTCCTCCTGGTCAGCCAGCATTGAGGAGAGCAGCATTCCCAGGAATGACATCCTGTTTTCCATCTCATGTAACCTCTGCCTCCAAAACAAAGGCAGGAGTGGTTCAAGAGCTTGTGGGTGTGTTTTGAATCAGCCTCACGCCAAAATCTACAGCAGCACTGCAATAAGGTGACAGAGAAGGCAGAACTGCAAGTCAGCAGTCAAGACAAGGAGGGATAGGCAAGATTCTAGTTAGTTATTCTATCTTGTGGGTGACTGATCTGCAAATGAAAAAGGTGATGAACACCTTTTGAAGTTCAGTGAAGGTACCATTATAGCAGAGGAATAACAGAAAACTAATCTTAGCTCACATTCCTCAATATCACCCTTACAGTTTTCATACTAGACACGTTTCCTACTTTTTCTTCCCAACACCTTAACACTGGACTGAATGAGTTTGCAGATGTGTGCAGACTAGTGCCCATATGATTAATCCAGATTTGAACCTGCAATTATCATCATTAGTGCTTGTTCTGAGTAGTGGGGATATTTTTCTCACAAAGTGATCCCTTTGAACCTTCCAAGCAATCAACTTTGAAAAGCTACAGTAGTTTACACTGAATTTTTCCAATAAATACTCCTGTCAATACTGATTAGTACTGAATAGTTAATACTACATCACTTTAGGAACTATTGTGGAAATTGCATAGCATAGCGAAAAAAACCCACCTCTCACTATTTCTGATTGCAGATATTATTAGTTCCTATTGTCTCACTGGAGGACTTCAAAAACAACTTGCACTTGCGTGTATATTTTCTTACTCTACAAAACATTGAGTGAATTATCCACTGCATTAAAGATATTGTCTCCAGATTATTTACATGAGGTTTCTGTGTTGTACAGACATTATTGTGTTAAAACCTTGGTGAATTAATTTTGTGGTAAAATGTAAAATCAGAAGAAAAAGGAATGATCTGTTTAACTGTAAGGTAATTTTCTGCAGATAGACAGTCGGTTTGTAGCAGACCATACTTTTCATTTTAATCCATAGGTCAGATCTCAGGTCCAGTATTCTGCTCCCTTCTGAAAAACCCCCGAGGTTATCAGGGAGACCGTGCATATCCAAGGGCTCTACAGAATGGCTTCCAGTGAAATATTGCTGGGTCAGGGAGGGAAGCAGGAGGGCAGCATAAGTAAGAAAAACTCAGTCTTCCTCCTAAAGCTATATGCAGCTCAGAAAAGATACTTTGCTGTGATTTTCTTCCAGTTCCATCTACACTAGAGCAAAAAGGAATCATTCCTTATGTGGCAAAACCATACAAGAGGAAGTAATCTTCTATCTATTCATACTCTATTTTCATATTTCCATGTTTACTAAGACAATTCATTGTGTTCTGTAAGCCTACCCCCAGATGATGAATTCTTATTGCATTTAAGCTTTATGATAAATATAGCACCTAGCATACCTAATGATTACAGCCTATGCTCATTACCACAGGAAACTGCTTTCCAAAGTTGTTTAGGGTAGACAACTCCCCCAGTCCCAGGTCCTTCCTCATTAAGCCACAATTAGTATGATAAATGGGGATGATTATTTGGTTACAGGCAATAAAGGCACTGCTTGCTCATCAAAAAATGGGGAGAAAAAATTAAATATCACAAGAAATGGCTTAATAATTAATAATAGTACCTCAGTCACCTGCAAATAAAGCAGAACTCCATCCAGGTGTTCATTGCAGGCTGCAGTTCAAAGCCAACATGGCCTTAACCTCAAAACAGCCATCTGCATTAATGGGGTAGGAACAAGGATGAAATCGTGCTTGTCCTTGCCAGGAGTGCTGCAAGGTGCTTGAGACAGAGTGTGTACAGTCAAGCTGAAGCTGGAGTTGGTAATCATTTTGGCTAAAGCAGCTGCAGCCTGAGGAGCCTGTGAGTGCATCCTTGTTGGCTCCCTAATTTGTAAGCAGCAGCTAGGCCAGCATTTCCCTGCCCACAAAGTGACCTAAAGAGCACTTGAGGATCCAATTTTTAATATACATTGAATGAAGGAAGACTATTCTGAGGCACATGGTCAGTACTAGGTTAAATGAAAAAGGATTCACTTTTCTGTCATTTAGTTACAAATACAGCATTATACAATCGCATTTAATTGCACTCTTCACCTCTTTAACATCCTCAGCCTTCTGTCTCAACCCATCTCTCCTCAGGAAGCACCTCCTGCTGACTGAAACTGCCTGCCAATAATTAAGCTCAGTATCCTCTTTTCTCCCAGGGGTTCACGAGGCCATGTCCATGTCATAGAAATCAAATGCAACAGAGCTCAGCAGCACCTCAAGAGGGTCACCTAATTCACTTTTCACCCCAAAGGCAGGATCAACTTCTTCTAAATTGTTCTTGACAGAAGTTCATTTAATCTGCTCTTAAATCCTCCAGCGGCTCCACAGCCTCCCTCAGCAATCTAGGCTGTGATCAGCCTCCTTTACCATTAGAAAACTCCAAATGCTCAAGGTACATTTCCTTTACTGTAATTTAGCCCATCACTTCTTGTACCAGTGTGTCAAACTTACAACTGCATTAAGTCAGAGAGTTTTACTTGACTTGATTTACTGCCAACCAACATAAATACACAACCACTGGTTCATTTTGATGGGAAAAAAAAACCAAACAGAAATCACTTTGCAAAAACCTACTTAAATTCCTGACCTTCCCCCTCCTGCTCTCAAGTACTCTTACTTTTGCCTTTTTTTGATCTCAGTGCAGCAGAATTCCTCCAGTGAGGAGGAATTTTGGTTGCGTAGGAGGCTGAATGAGGCAACTCATTCTGAACTTCGATGGTTAGGATTTCCTGCCATGTTCCTTATTTTCCTTCCCCAGTGTGGGCTGCCCACGAACCCCAGTCCCTCAGCAATGTCCCATTATGGGTAAACCATGGCCACAGTCCCCCTGTTGTGTCCTTTCCCCAAGCATGCAGGTTTGTTGACTTCTCCAGGCAGACTGGTACCCACAGCTCTGCATGGGCAGGTCAGGGAGGAGGGGCTGGCAGCAGTGCAGTGGTGGGCAGCCTCCCCCAGCCTGAGGGGCCTCATCTCAAGGCTTTCATTCCTTCTGCTCCTCAAACAAGTACAGTGTGGTGCTGGTCTCAGGCTGCATGGGCAGGATGACTTTGGCACAGGTATCCCTGGGGGTGGCTACATCCAGCTCATTTCCATCCCTGATGGAGCCCTGCTCTGCTCAGCTTCTCACAACTATTCCTCCTATCACCCCCTTTACTTCTAAGTCAGGCTTTCTTCGTATTTCAGTTTCTTTGCTCCACTGCTGAAAGGAACTTACATCTGCACAAGTACTTTGCTTAATCAAAGCCTGTGTACTTGTATGCAAACATACTAATTGCAGGCAAAATTGCTCTTATGTAAGCCACTACCTGATGTTTTTCATGGAGTTGGAAATGCGCAACAAAGACCTTTGTGCCCATTAAACATTTTAGGAAAAGCTTTTAACTTTAGGTGAGGAAATGTGTCATGGGGAATTTGAGTGCATTATCATCAATATCATCAGAAGAGAAGAATAATTTATTCCTGACAGTTGTCTTTTACAGCCTGTCATTAGAATGATCCCTTTATAGCACCCATTCATATACATGACATCTTAAGTCATACCAATCCATCTCCTCAGCAGATAAAAGACTATCATTTTTCTAATATCTCATTTTTTTTTCATTTGAAAGCCTGAGTCAGAAATTATTTCACAAGCATTAACTAGTCCAGCCTACCAGTTTCCTGGAATCCTCGAGTGCTTTCTAGAGCCATCTCTTCTTCCTTCCTTTCTGCCCCCAACAGTCTTGTCAAAGTACAAGAATGCAAGACACCTCCCCAGTGAAGGACTAAGTGACACAGTCCTTTTTTACTAACCCAGATTACTGATAAGCATATGATTTTGTGATCAAGAAGCCTGTCTGACCAGATGGAATATACGCTTCAACTGTTTTGTTTTCAAAGTCACCCCCCACAAAAATATTCTTCTGAGCTGGAGAAGACTAACAGCACATATGAGGACAGCTTTCTCTCTGAGATGCTTGGAACAGACAACAAACCAGTTGGGATTTGGTGACCAGCCTAGCAAAGGCTCTTTGCTCTGGTGCTGCGTAAAATTCTCTTAATAGTTAACACCTGACCTCAAGTTCTCCTCAGTCCTGTCTTAGATCCCTACAGTTCATTTGCTCATATCTCTCACTAGAGATAAATATCTCACTAGAGAGACAAACACATACATCCCACATCTTGCTTTCCTCACTTAAAGCAGTCAGGATAACTGAGGTAACTTCCACACGTATTTACATCTTCATAACATGGAGCCATCATCCTGCAGCCAATCAGCTTGTTCCAAGTTCAACTCCTTTTACATTTTCAGGGTAAATCTCAGTCAACAAATATGCTTCCTCTCCTCTGCAAGTAAGTACTTTTCCATGCTTGGGTTCTTGATTTCACACCTGCTTTCTTCAAGGACTGTAACAGTGACTTGTCATTTCACACACTGCATTTAGATGGGTAAGGTCCAACCTAATATCCACTCACAATAATGGTGTGATATTAAATCAGACTCATAGGATGTGTTCCCTTCATACATAGACTATTTCACAGGGTAACTGTATTCAGTCTATGGAAAGGCTTCATGTATGACTCACGAAGAGCTTTTTTACATATTCTAAAGCTCAGGTGCCCAGTCTCATATTAATTGTTTGCATTGCTGGCACTCAATGTCAGCATGCTGTCACTGAAGAAACACGATATTGTGATAGGGCTTTTAGCACTAAGATTACTTGTCAATGGAAGACAAAAAAAAAAAGTACCATTCAAGATCTTATAATTAGCACAGCATAATAGATAAGAGTTTTAATGAGGAAATCACCTCCTTGATTGTGAAGGGAAATATTAACAGTTTTGTCTTCTGCTGCAATATTAAAGAACTGAAGTTTATTCCTCATGCAGCTGAAGGTATCTCTTCATAGCAAAGTCAGTATCACCCAAAAAAGAGCCAAAAAAGTAAAAACCTGTACACTTCTGTAAAGGCAAACCATCAGACTGGTAGGTTGTTCAGTGATGCATAATGAAATGCACATTTATTGCTCACTACCTCCTGCTCCAACAGAAAAATGGCAGTGCAAACCACAATCTTCTCAGTCAGACCAAACATAAACTAAAAGAAATATATGCAGAATTCACCTCACTGTGTCTAGTACATGGCACTGAATCTGAATTTTCAGTCACTCCAAAAGCAATCCTCTCCCTGAATTCACAGGGAAGTTTTTTCCCTGTATTTTGTGCATACAGAAGTCAGATTTACTAGTAGGTCATCATACATATTTCTGAAGTCCATGTTCTAGTGAGTTTGATTTTAAATATTTAACATTAGGTAGAATTGTTTGGAGTTATATGGAATGGAAGATATTTTCTCCTAATTTTTAACGCTTGCACATCACAGTGCTGCATATTTGGAAATGTCCACTTTTTATGCAGGATACATGTAAGGGAGTGAGGCTGATAGACAGAACCAGGAGGTACAGGATTCTGGATAAACAGAAGTTACCCAACACATTAATAATTATGGATTTCTATCAAAATACACAATAAAAGATTGAAAGCTCATCACAAGAAGTAACATTTTCACTTGTTGTTCACATCAGTAGCAAGCAAATCCATCTGCTTGATCAAATCTTTGTCCAAGTAGTGCACAGAGTACAGTTTGCTGCAAAAGTTGGAAGTATGTCTGAAAAGGTAAAAATACAGTCCTTTGACTACTCAAAGATTCTGGGTATTTATATATTTTTACAAAAATATCCTTCCCATTACCTTCCCTATTTTAGCCAAATTCCACTTTGAGTAGATACATTTTCCAGTCTGCAAGCCCTCTAGGTTTAATGAGATGCTTTCATTGGAACTGAGCTGGCAATTGAAACACAGGACTGTGGATGTGGCAGGGGCCTCTGCAGAGGGACTCAGCTCACTGCCCCATGGGATTCTGCTCTGCAGAGGCCTGAGTCACTGCTGGCCTACCAACCCCCCCTGTTGCCTTAATGCTGGCCATGCCAACCAGAATTTAAACATTTTCCTTTATAATCTGAAAATTAAATCTCACTATACACAGCCAAGCAAATTCTCTGCCTTCCTTTCTAAAACCCAGCACACAATGATGCTGACATTCCACTTCGACACACACACCCACATATTTCCAAATTTCAGTTTGAAGTGAAATAAAAACAAATTGAAAAGCCTTTTTTTTTTCCAATGTTATAAAACCACAGAATTGCTGAGGTAGGAAGGGACCTCTTGAGGTTATCTTGTCCAATAATCTCTGCTCAAGCAGGGCCACCCAGGGCTGGCTGCCAAGGAACTTATCCAGATGACTTTAGATTATGCCCAAGGATACACAGATAGAGACACAAGAACCTTCTGAGCAATCTGTGCCAGTGCTTGGTCACCCTCATGGTGAAAAGCTTTATTTCCTGTGGTTCCATGTACTGTCTGAAGCAGGGCACTTTTAATGGGAACTTCTATTGGCAACAAGATTCCTGCCCATGTATTGGTGAGCAGAACACTGCCATTTGTGGATGAAGATTAAGAGCTACTGATCAGTACTGCACTGCTACTCTTGCCCCTTGAGATTTAAAGAATAAAGCTGACTGTACTCATCAATATCCCCACACTGTGAAGGAATCATCTCCATAGATCTTTATAAATCCATGAAGAGAATTGAGCAAATCACAGGAAAGACTAAAGTCTGTAGCATGAAAGCAGAACTGGCTTATGCAACCAGCTTCATGTGTATTTTAGTACTATTTCTTTTAAGCATAGCAGCCAATAGATTAAGTCTGAACATGAAAGGTCATCTAACAAAAGTTGGAAAAAAATGCTATCTTCTAATGTTCATGTTTTTACATAGGGAAAAAAAAATTATTTTTCAAGATCAAGCTGCTTTCTCCAGCTTCTTGCCTGTGGTGGAGGAGCATAGCTATATTCACTTGAGTAAAATTCTCCAGATGGTAATAATGTAAAATAATCTGTGTTTTTAAGCTATAAAAACACAGATTATATACACACACACATTTTAATTCTAATACATATTAAGAAGATAGAAAACCATTAATTACAAAAAAAAATTAAAAAAAAAACAAACCACAAAACCAACCTACAAACAGTCAGAGGGTTGATAGAGTGCCTTTAATGGCCTTTAAATGTCTTCTAAGGCAACTTAGATATTCAAACAGCAATATCTGCTCCTGGTGCTTAGCATATACAACATCTACTCTGGACAGCCTCCATTATTTACATTTTGATTGTTTAAGGTCTTTGACTTTTTCCAACCTACATTGATTAGCTTGCAGGGAGAGGGACAGCACAGGCAACATGGCTTCCATTTGATGTGCCATTTTGCAAAACCCTTACAATAATCAATAAAAAACATGCCAGAAAAGGAGATGCTGCAATAAATGTTGTACTACATTGCAAAGAAAACCTAACTTTCTACAGCATAGATGCTGTATGTCATGTGAAAGTGCATGCAAAGATGCACGTATATTTATCTCTCTGGTGAAAAAAGATTTATCTCTAATGAGAGAAGGATACACTTGAAAGCACAAGTCATATTTCTCAGCCAAAACAATACTAGGGTACATCTTCAACAGTTTTCATGCTCTTATGTTGTTATTATTAAGCAACTGCCTATGACCTTATCACATACACCAAGAAAACAAGATGTTTTGTCAGCACATTTCTAATTTGATGGATCATGATTTTTATGTCCTAGCAAGGATTTGATCTTTGCATGTCCTTTTTTTATGGCTACTATTTAAGGCACTGAGCCATGCCAGTATCTCCCATGAACAATTTCTAGAATACAAAAAATAGTTTAAAAATGCAAGACAGGGTACCAGTCATTTTGGCAGTAACTGGGGAGTGTGACTGAAGAGTACGTGACCCATGATACCCATGATGACTGACCCATGACATCCACTTACAACAACTTCACTAGTGCTTGACTGTCAGTTCTCTTTTGGCACTCATGGTACTTCAGTGCCACGCCTGAAATTTAGCTGGTTCTGCCAGTGTGACATCTTCATACTCTGTTGTAAATATACAAAGAAGTGTAAAACACAGCTGTGGGGACTCATGCCCGTACTGGCCACCAATTGTTGGCATTGGTGCTTAGCACCAGTCAACAGTAGATAGAAACTGACTGTCATCACCAGTTCATTATCTTACTGTAAAACTTCCATACCTCCTCCCTGTGAGTTCCCATGGGTAGCTCCTCACAACACTGACTCCTTTCCTCTTCCTTCTGCACGACCAGCTGACTCCTTCCTGTCCCTTGCACAATTACCTAACCCTTCCTCCTCACAGAACAGCCAACAAACACCAACCCTCCTCTTGAGGGGCTAACCCACTCTTTTATAGCACACATCCTTATTGGCCATAGCTGTGGCCTGTTAAGGGCAGGGCTGTTCCTACTCTTTGGCAATCAGTACAACTGCAGCTCCTCAGGGGTGAGATTGCCTTCAGCACTGTCTCTATTCTCCTACAATCCATCCTCCCACAGACAGCCATCTTTAATTTCTGATTCCCCCTCTTCTCCAGTCCATCTCCTCACCATATGGAGGAAAGGAATTAACACACAGAGCTCTTGTGACCAGAAGTTACAGGTTTCTTACCAGGGTGAAGTGCGCCACACTGTCTTCCAAACATCTGTGGACAAGAAGGTACCGAAGTTTTACATAGTGCCTGCATACCTAAAGCAGCAAGAAACTTCTGATGACTGAGCAGGCAAAGCATTTAAGAAGCCACACAAGGGCAGAATTATCCTTCCCTCCTCAAACACTGGGGACTCTGGGATTTTCTGAGGTGGGCTTATGAATACTTCTTTTATTTTTGTAAGGTTTTTTAAGCCACTTAGGTTTATGGCTTACAGAACATCCTGACCAAGACTTCCAAATTCAGTTTTGAAAAGTCCCTGACACAGATCACCCACTAATTGAAGCCAGCAAGCAAAAACCAAGGAATGCCTGAGCAAGCCACAAGTAGTTTTTTCTTTGGTCTTTGCAAAGTTTCTCAAAGAACAGGGTCTCTGATTTTCTTCTTCTACTTTTCAGACTTAAAAATAGCATTTCCAATGAGCTGCCCTCAGAGGATGCAAACTGTGGTATCTGCCAGCCTCACTCACAGGGATTTGAGGGAAGTGCTGCTATAATTGCATCCTATCTGGATGTACTATGATGCTCTCTAGTCCTACTATGTCAGGAAGGAGAAAGAGGGAGCTGTTCCATGAGGAAGAGGAAGCTGCAAGCCAAGCATGGTGGCAAAGCTGGCAAAGGCAAGGTACCAGCAGCAAGAGCCATCTCATCTGACTGTGTGAGGTAAGATCCCAGAGCAGGCAAGTCCATAATCACAGAATCATATAATCCTTTGAGTTGGAATGGAACTTTGAAAAATCATCAAGTCCAACACACATGCAAACTGATCATGAATATTCCCATGGATGGAGAATCTCTGGGCAATCTCTTTCAGCGTTTTGTCACTCCCATTAAACAAAATGCCTTCCTTATATCTAACTTAAATCGACCATCCTTCATTTTAAAACTGTTACCCCCTATCCTATCAGCATGTGCCCATGTAAAACATTTCTCTCCCTCTTTTTTTATAAGTTTCCTTTAGGTACTGGAAGGCTGCTATAAGGTCCCCCTGTATCCTCCAGGCTGAACAGGAATAAATGTTAAGGTCTCAGGCCTGATGTCAAGAACTCAGTCCCCAAGTCAGGGCCAGGATCTCGTGTGTGAACAGGCACAAGTGACAGGCAGCAAGACCCACTGCAGAGTGTCCCCAGCAGCAACCAATCCCATTCCCAAGCATCTGTTGGAACCTCTGCCATGGGAAGCCTTCTTCCAGCTTCTGGATAAAAAAAGTCGCAATGCAAAAAAGGCTTTTCAAGTATCTCTGTCTGACCAGAGAGCTGGCCTGGAGTGCAGAGGGCCAGACTCCTGGGAGGAGTCTGGAATCATGTTCCAGGCTCTGCCACTGCTACTCCAGAGGCAAGGGGGGCTTTCCCTGCTGAATGCATTGCTCCATGCATTGCAGTTGCTTCTGTGGAAAATGCCTTACAGGCTAGATGAGTGACATGACTTCCTTGCTTAAGTCTCTCCTCTCTGATGTGGCCCTTTGTTTACTCTTTAAAAAAGCTATTGAGTGAATTTCAATTTAGATTATTTGAAATAACAAGATTTTAAAAGCAGGTCAGGTAGAGGAAATCACTGTTGGAAGGCCATAGCTGAGCCACCAATTTCATCCTCAATATGGATTTATATCCCATCCACTCAAAATTCTTATTAAAAAAAAAGCTTCAACCCACAAGATCTGACATCAGGTCAACAGTATAACGTCTTCTTAAGTATCACATTGATGGCACAAGTGTGTTTTCGGTGACATTTTAACCAATGAAAAATTCCCCTGTTCAAGTGCTGCAATGATTCAAAACCTAACTGAAAGTTGCACAAATAGCTCAGCACTTCTCATCACTTATAATAGTACTCTATGAGTCAAGGGCAGGTAATTTAAAGACAAAATACGTGCATCAAAGCTACCTGAAGGAACTGGTACAGGCAATAATGACCTCAAAATGACTACTCACAGGATTAAATACTGTATACAGGAGCCAGCAATTTTAACCTCATTAACTGCACAGTAACCTCAGTTCACTAACTCAATTACTTAAATGATTTGCACAATCACTGTTCCTTAATTACTAGCACAATTTTATTATTAAAGGTGTAAAACTGTGGAGACATCATTAAAAAATAAAGTTGATAGAGAATATTTACTAGGTTCTCCTCCAGTGCTTTAAATTCATTCTGCCTGAAAATGGAGCTGGGAAGAATACTGACTGTTAAGGCTATTGTTCTTCCAAAGTTGTCTGTTGCTTTGGAAGAATCTGAGATGCAATCTGTGAAAATTGAGAGGGATTTAACAAACTCTGGATCTGATATAGGGAGGTCAGCTTCATGATGGTTTTTCTGTTGGCAGTCTTGCATACAAATTTAAGAGGGATGAGAATGGGCTCTGGATCAGTTTTTCACTTTGATTGATGTGTATGTTATGGTGGTGGTGTTTGATCATTTCAGAAAGCAGTAGAAAAGTTTGTAGACAAGTAAGTGAACTGTCTTGAACTTGACAAAGAAAAAATCAGAGCAGAGAAAATATTACCCTGGAAAGAAGAAGACAAGACAGCAATAGAGACACCTGCAAGTTGTCAGGGTAAGGATCACTATTGAGCTACCATCTCAGTAACATTGTGCAAGGAAAAACAAAGGGATAGAGGAAAAAGCTCCATGACATCTCTTGAAAACTAGCAGGGAATGAAGGGGAGAGAGAAGGAAAAAGGATTTTTCTGAGGGGTGCACTGAAGAAGCAATTAATCACAGAGTGAAGAAGAGAAGCAGTACCACAGTCACAGCTGAAAGCAGAGGAGTCCAGCAGATCCTTTCTTTTCTCACAGTGCTGAAGGAAACCTCCCTGTCGTGTAATTGGAAGTCAGATGCCAGTTTTGAGCCTAGGTGCATAAGGAGGCCTTGGGAATGTTTTTAATAGAATAGACTGTGACACAAAACTTGCTTCAGTTTTAGTGCAAAACCAAAGTTTGCATGAATTGGTTCATTATAATACTTTCATATGTTGTTTTTTCCCCTGCTTTCTACAGCTGTATGAAAGTAAGAAAATAGTCCCCATTAGAGCTATTCATTCCACAACAATACATACAGTACAACAACAGGCCACAAAATAATGAACTTGTAAAATCTATGGAGGGGAGAAGTCCATTTTTTTAACGTACTGAGAAACAGACTACAGAAGCATTTAACCAGTTATCTGCATACTCTGCCCTTTTCTCAGCATATCTGGAAGCACAAGCTCTCTTCCCTGACACCTCAGAAGAGGAGCTGCCAAGCATGGCTCTGCCTCCACTGCCGCAGCTACACCCACTCCTGTCCTATGTGGCAGCAGTCTCCTTCTCTTCCTGGGAATGTGACTGAATGTCCACCACTCCTAGAATGGAGAACACAGAAACATTGCTGCCAGTGACTAACCCAGCCTCCAGCACCCTGAAATCTGGAGGGAGCACAGTCAATTCCTCCATAAGGTATAGCTAAAGGTATAAGGTATAATTCCTCCATAAGGTATATCCACCTTTGTTGATTGCCATGCTTGTGGGGTCTCTTCCTAACACAATGCACTTAAGAAACTGTCATTGTTGTTTCACACCAGATATTGTGCACATGTGCAATTTTTATGAACTACCTTCCTTTCTAGAGATTAAAGTTGTCTGCCTCTTGTGTCTTTCTCTCTTGAATTTGGGGTCCTTAGTGATGTTCCCATACAGGACCTCTCTTTATCTCCCTGTAAGTGCCAGTCTGGATTGATTTCCTTTCCTCAGCAAATTCCAGTCACTCCCTCCAGAACTATTTCCAAATCTTCCTGTGATCTCTCTCTGGCTGTTGGCTGCAGTCCAGGTCCTTCTGGAACCTGACATCACACTAAGGTCACTTTCTTAATGTAGGTTTGTGAATAAGTTGTGGCAAAAGGGGAAATCATTTTACTTTCTGCTTTCCTCCTTTACTTAACAACATACTGTATATATATATATATATATATATATATATATATTTCTGTCTCTATACCAGCTCCTGACATGTTTTAGTGCTCTTTCACATTTAGCAGTAATATAAAATAGCAGCAGCTCAGTTCAGTGCTTTAGCCATATGTCTATTCCTTCCAGTGCCTGATCCAGCTATTCTGAATTTAAATTGTGGATCTCCACATTGTGCCCCTGCCTGCCTTTAGCCCATAGGCTTCTCAGTGCCTGCTGTGTTTGTACAGCCCTGACCAAAGGCCCACCTTCACCCACTGCAACTGTTCTGAGACCCACAGTAATGTCTGCAATAAAATGTGGGTTTTTTCCTGTGGCACACAGTGTGTGTCAGGCTTAGAAATGTTTGTTATACAATCCTAGGAGAGAAATTTAATGTGTCTAGCTACCCTTAAGTTTTTCAGGGTCGGTTTCCAAATCCAGAGAGGCATACACCCAAGACAGCCATTCAAACAGACGCAACAACCACTGCTCCAAATTTTGGCTTCACTTCATCTCATTACAAAAAGCAGCTCATGTCCTGCTGTGGAGGAGGTGCAGGATTATGCAGGAGGTCAGACTCCATCATTCTGCTGATCACTTCTGTCCTTTACTGGCTAAAAATAAGTTTTCAAAGCCCTTCTTAAGTCTAATAGAGGGTTCATAAGAAATCCTTGAAGTGAGATCCATTTCTGGATCCATGCAAACAGCTGAATGGATCCATTCACAAGCAAAGGCTCCAATCCAGCAGAGAGATCCATTCTTATTCCCTTTACTAACAGTTTTCAAAATCCTAAATGTTGATGCTTCATTCTGCACTTTCTGCAATTTCTTTTAAGTGACTTTCACAAAGGACAGTTGGCTAATATTCAGTACTCAGCTTTGTACAGGAGCTGGTGGTCACAAAAAGTGCAAAGCAACATTCCAGCAAATTTCTTTGTCCTCCTGCACTTCAGTTGGGGGCTTTGCTGTTGCTTGTGAACATTTGATTTGCAGCAGCAGCACAGGTTACCACCAACTTCTTCTTATATCCTATCCTCAAACTAATAATTCATTGTACCATAGGAAGACAGTATAAGAAGATTGAAATAACTTTTGGGAAATAACTAATTCCTGAAATTATAGAGGTTGGATCAACTTTTCTTTCTTTTTCCTAACCAAAGATCACAAATTACTATTTTCACATTATTTTTATAGCAGCTGCTGAATATGCTTATGGAAATTTCCACTTAAAAGAATAGCCATGATTTTTGAAGACTTGCCCTATATTAAAATGTTTGGGCTTAGAATTATCTGGTATCTTAGAAATACAATATTACATAAAATTCTTAGATTTTAATAAAATTTCTGGATATGGATCAGTTAATAAACTTTGTTTCACCAACCACCTAACAGATACCCAGCTATGACTGCTTAATGAATGTTTCCCTGAAATGAAATCTGGAACATTTCGAGCTACCAGACTGATGGAAAAAAATAATTCTCTGTAAGAAAAACCCTATTGCAGATCCAGTTCTACATAGCTGAAGCTCACTTTATTTCAATTGGTAGCATTTTCACCTTTAAAAATCTTCTCACATAGCATTGTGGCAGTCTTTTATGTTCAGTGATTATTTACTGAAAAATATACTAAAATAGGGTGCTGGGAGTGCCAGGCCAACTGTTCCCACACAGTCCAGCTTCCACAAGTCCTGTATCCCTTGTGGACCTATAGGTTCTGCAGAGAAAGGCAGGCACAGAGCCTTTCCCAGGGGCAGGCTTGAAATGCTTGAACATTACACTAGGACTAAAAGCTTGCACACTTTGAAGGGGTGTTACACAAATGCAAGTGGGCCAACTGCAAAAGTTCAACCCTATCCCTGCACTGGAGCACAAAGAGCAGAGCTGCACCTGGTGATGGGAGCTGCACCTGGTGATGGGATCTACACCTGGTGATGGGAGCTGCACCTGCAGTGGGAGCTGCACCTGGTGATGGGAGCTGCACCTGCGATGGGAGCTGCACCTGGTGATGGGAGCTGCACCTGCGATGGGAGCTGCACCTGGTGATGGGAGCTGTACCTGCAATGGGAGCTGCACCTGCGATGGGAGCTGCACCTGGTGATGGGAGCTGTACCTGCAATGGGAGCTGTACCTGCAATGGGAGCTGCACCTGTGATGGGAGCTGCACCTGGTGATGGGATCTACACCTGGTGATGGGAGCTGTTCCTGCAATGGGAGCTGTACCTGCAATGGGAGCTGCACCTGTGATGGGAGCTGCACCTGGTGATGGGAGCTGTACCTGCAATGGGAGCTGTACCTGCAATGGGAGCTGCACCTGTGATGGGATCTACACCTGGTGATGGGAGCTGTTCCTGCAATGGGAGCTGTACCTGCAATGGGAGCTGCACCTGGTGATGGGAGCCATGCCAGCTGCCTCCTGCTGGCCTCAGCTACAGGTTTCAGGCACATGAGGCCACCAGCCAGGTATCACCTATGCACTGTCTGGAAAGTGTGCAACATGTCCTGGAGAAGAATGTGACAGCTTGGGCTGCCACATTTTCATCTTTCTTTTTATGAGAAGGGAGGACTGGAGACTGGGAACAAGCCCCAGTGCTTGAGCTTACATTACCAAACTGACACAGGGAGATGCCAGCCAGCCCTAGCAGGAATCCAAACTGGACAAGTACAGGCTTGCTTTGTAGTCCTGTTGTACAACCCTGAGCTCAAGGCAATAAATCAGCTTCCTTGTTCCCATCTTAACACTTTTATAGCCCCCGCTACAGACACTGCCTCATAATATTATCACAAAAATAATATTTGTGATGATGATGGAGTTGAATCAGCAGTGAGTGCAACTTAGGCACTGGGCTGATGATGAACAGTGCATCACTGACTGTGGAGAGGCAGCCACAGCCACAGTAATGAAACATTTGGGACTGTGGTTCCTGTGATAAACAATATGCCACTTCCTTGCTGCTTCCACCAAAGCATAAGAGACTACCGATCAACTGCATGTAGGTGACAAAGCAGCTGCCAAATTGCTAATTTATTGGGGTTTGTCAAGCAAATAGCAGCAGTGGCTGTGGAAGAACTATTAGAGATTGTGAATATGGATTTTGCTTCATAATTGTCAGGATATTGTAATACATTGGTAATGAGACAGTTTTAGGCAGCTCCACCATTTTTTCCAAAATCATTAATTAGAACAGTTCAGCTAAGCCAGTGGTGTACCTTTCTCTTCAGTTCATGAACTGACTTTTGACAGAAAAACACACAGACAGAAAAAGGGGAAGAAAACACACAAAGGTGGAGCTAAGACATTGTAGCTAGAGACTGGCTTTACTTTTATGGCATAAGCGAAAAGATATCAAAACCGACCTTTTCACTAGACAAATACCTTTCAATCTTGTCAGCTCAACATGAGCGTGGCTATTTCAGCTGCTAGACTGAACTACCAAATGTCAGAAACACCAACTGGTGTTTGTGAATCCTCTCTGGTATTGACACAAGGGCTGCAGTGTCATTTTTGCAAAAGTAACAAAACAAAACAGAGCTTACTATCCCTGCTGAGGAAGGAAGGCAGCACAGGAGAACATCTACTCCCAGGACAGAGATTTCACAACCTCTGGGCAACCTCTGTCAGTGTTTGATCAGCCTTTGAGAAAAGGTTTAAGTGGAACTTTCTGTGTTTCAAATTGTGACAATTACCTCTTGTCCTGTCACTGGGCACTAGAGTCTGGCTCTGTCATCTTTACTTTGCTCATCCCAACCCAAGCAGGTATTTATGCCAGTGGGTAAGTGCGGCAATGTCCCTCACTCGGGGTCACCAAATGTGGCGGTGTTCTCAGGGGTCCCAGGATGAGGGAAGAGATGAGAATCTTGACTCCATGTTTCAAAAGGTTTATTTATTATTTCATTATATATGTTATATTAAAAGAAAATGATATATTAAAATTATACTAAAAGAATAGAAGAAAGGATTTCATCAGAAGGCTAGCAAGGAATAGAAAGGAATGATAATAAAATCTTGTGACTGCTCACAGCCTCGACACAGGTGGCTGTCATTGGTCATCAAGTAAAAACAATTTCACATTCTAGGTAAACAATTCCCTAAACCACATTCCAAAACAGCAAAACATGGAGAAGCTGAAGCTTCTCAGCTTCTCAGGAGGAAAAATCCTAATGAAAGGATTTTTCATAAAATATGTCTGTGACAGGTAAGATCCCCTGACTCTTCTCCACAGCTGAGTCCCAGCTCTCTCAGGCCCACCTAATCTGACAAATGCTCCAGTCCTTTGATCGTCTTTATGACTTTCAGTGGACTTGCTGCAGTACATTCATGTCTCTCTTGTGCTGGGCAGCCCAGCCCTGAAGCCAGATCTCAGATGTGTCTCACGAGTGCTGAGTGGATGGGGAGGATAACCACCCTCAGTTCGGGGGACACCCTGCCTGCTGCAGTACATGCCCACAGCCAATCTGGTCCCAGGTGCCAAAAGACAATATAAAACTTGCCATAGAATCATAGAAACATTTAGATTAGAAATGACCTGGAAGATGACTGAGTCCAAGTGTTAATTTTGCAGTGCCAAGTCTACCACAAAACCTTGTCCCCAAGTGTCACATCTACACATTTGTACATAGCTCCAGGGATGGTGACTCCACCACATCCCCGGGAACTTTATTCCAATGTTTGACAACCTCTTCTGTGAAGAAATTTTTCCTAATGTCAAATCTAAACTTCCCCTGGTGCAACTTAAAGTCATTTTCACTTATCTTCTGTTTGTTCCTCTGCACAGTGTGCAGGAAAGATGTTTTTCTTCCCTAATGTCCAACTTGTAGAAGTTACAAACTACTCAGTCAACCAGCTAAAAATGTGAAGGCAACATCAGAAAGCTGGTTGGGAGGGAACTTTTTCAAATATTCTGGGACATTATGCTGAGGGATTTCTTTTTCTCCTATACCTAATCTACCTAATTTTTTACCATTTTCAGATAACACTACAAAACTTCTACATAGGAAACCTGTTCAAATATTCAGTTGGAAGCCATGTGGAAGTCATTCTCTAGCACTTCTCATTGTGCAGAGACTATAGCTGTCAAATGTTGACACTTTTTTTGGTCTAAGAGACAATAAATTTATAGAACAATCTCAGAAGTCTATGTAGCTTATCTTCACAAGACTTTTTAGTTCAGCTTTTCTATTGAAACACTTCAAGCACTTCAAACAAGTATCACATGCCTTTCTGATGCCTGCTACAGAAATGATAATAGAAGACCTATTGTAGAAGAAGCATAACTAAACACACAAGGAAGACATGATTCATTGGGACTGGGACAATTCAGTGTCTTCTGTAGACAAGTATTTACTTCTTCCTGATTCACAATCACCTGAGGTATTTCTCTAAGCAACAGCAAAGTGTCAAAGGCAAGAAGAATTTTAACAGTTCAGCATGTGAATAACAGACTGATGCTGAGATATAGCCAGCTGAAGCTGTCATAAGGACGATGAGATAGACAGGTTTGCTCAGGGATTGAACACTGTAAGCAACTCAGTAGTGCTGGCTGCAGATGTGCCCTGTGCAAATACACTGGGAGACAGACAATGAAAGCCCATAAAAATGGATATAAGATGAGAGAAACTTTTAAGGAAGTACTGCATCTTGGAAAGGGTTGTGGAATTATGGTCAAAATGAGACTCCTACTCTATTCAGAGAAATGGAATTTTGTAGGTGTTTGAAATAACAGATTTGTAGTGGGGAAAAAATGCATCTGTATCAATTCCTTTTTTGAATGAAAAAGAATCTTGTAAGAAGCTGCCTAATAATTAAATCATCAGGTCAAAGGTACATCTAACTGGACAGGAGAGAAATTGAGATGCTATTCTTGCTGAGCCAAGGTGGAAAGAAGATATTCATTGACCTTAATCAAAAAGTTAACTGAGAACATTTAAACAAACCTGGCAGAAGAGCTAGAGGCTTTACTGCAGGAATCTGGGAAGTCCGAGAATGTCTCCAAAGGGCTCAACAACCAAAGCTGCAATTTTTGCTGGGGAAAAGCATCCAAAGAAAGGCTGAAACCTGGCTTTTGAATTGATTTTTGCAATTTTCAAGAGGTTTCATCATATGTTTGTTATTTATAAGAAAGGAGTCAACACATTTCTGGACTAAAATCTCTGTAACTATAAAAAGCCAAGACAAATCATTTCTAAATATGCATTTTAAGTATCAAGAAGATACTTGATAGTGGGTACTCCCACAAGAAAGGAGTTCAACTATTGATTTACACCACAATTTTTTTTTTCTGGGCAAAAGGACAAAATCCTTGCTATTTTGCACCAAATGACCCTCAGAGGATATGAACTAGTTTCTTTTTTTTTTTTTTTTTGGAAGCCTCTCAGTGCCTCATATTTCATGGGTGATGGATACCTGTCTGTGTTTCACAGGAAGAGATGTCATGCAGGGGGGCACCTTTCACACAAGAATCACAGAATAGCTGTTTGGGATGATGGTTTACGGTGCACCTGCAGCACATATGAAATCCCTTCAGAACCAAAGATGAATTTTATAAAACAGATAAAACCAGAACTGAATTCTGGAACAATCAGGCAGTAGTTCCATGTGATTGTGGAAGAGTCATAAATCAGGCAAAGATCTGCCCAGCAGAGCAGTCCACGTGCCAGCAGAGTTATCTGAAACATTCAAGTCTCTGGCAGCAATTTTAACTACAGAATCCACTGTAATTAACTCATTAGCAGTTGTTTCAAGCACTGTAAGCCTCTGAGGCTCCAGAAAACCAGATATTTCAGAGGCTGTAAATTTTGCTAGAATGTGGCAGCTGTATGCACAAGGCTTTCCTCAGTAAACAGAAGTGAGTTCAACCATCTTCCACTTCTTGAGAAAATGTAACCTTTGTGGCAACCCTTCCTGGCAGAGCTCATCCTGTGGTGCTTTTCCATGGCTACTCAGGCTACACAGCAAGGCTAACAATAAACACAAATCATTTTATGCTTAACAGTCAGGTCTTTCTTTACTTTTGGGGCTGAAACAAAACCTGCTACAGCTCCATTAGGGACTGCAGCAGCTGGCAGTACTGACTTTGTGCAGCAAAGAACAATAGATGTATAACACACAAAGGTCACTTCTGTGACGGAGTGGGACCTGCTCTAACAAGTTATGAATATGTAACAGAAAATGGAGTTTGACAGGTGTTTTCTGTTCTCCAGGCTGAAGTCCACAATGTGGAAAACTCTTCCCTTTACTGGGTCTTGCAAAAGATACTGAAACCCACCACAGCATCACATAAAGCCCCATTTCAGTCAGTGCTGCTCCCTGACCAGGAGTGCATGACCCAAAGACTTCCCTTGCAAAGCATCCCAGGCAGGAGCACCTTATCCAAGTCCTCATTGCACAGCTTCAGGCACTGAGTCAGCACAGGCCACCAGGGGCCAACCATGCAGCCACCAACTGCACCCTCCCTTAGGTCTCACCCAGATTCTCTGTACATGCCATCACAAGCCCAGAATGCTGGCTAGACAGCAGTAATCCCAGTGTGCAGGTAACACCAGAGGGTCTTTCCAACCTGGGCAGCCCTCAACATCCCCTGTCCCTTTTCATCAGGGAATCAGCCTTCCAATAAAAACATATTGCAGGAAAAGAGGGAGAAAACCACTCCACACCAGGACAGCTTTGCTTTCCACACTTATCCATTCATAATCCATTCTTGCCAGTATGCCCCAAGCACAAACCCTGCAACTCTTGGCCTTCACTAGGCTGGACTCCTAGGAGCTCCCTGTTCCATGGGGGGCTGTTCTGCTCCAAGTCCTTCTGGCATATGTGTGTTTTACCACCATCCCTGTCAACTCTGCTTCTACCAGTTATGCCACAATCCTCCCCATGGAGAAGCAGGGAGTCACAGAGACACTGTGCCATGTTTTCCTGTGGGATTGGCTCTGACATGCACAACAAAGCTAGAAAAGCTGAGCCTGCCCTTGGTTCATATGCCCAGTACAATCCTTTATATTGTAAGGCAGAGGATCTGGACAGACTTGTTGATTTGAGAATAACAACACATGTTTCAGCACTTAAGTTGTTTCTTGTATCAGATGCTCAATGCAGAATTGTCTGAATTTTATTTTTAAATATTGAGGGGAAATTTTCATGAATTATCATTAGTTTGTAGCTGAGTCATAGTTTCTAGAGTTTCATCACAGTTCAGTAGTATTAATCATTTTCTAATGAAAGCTAGAATTTGGAGACACTGACAACATACCAGAACTGCAGAAAAACACAGATCCAGATAATTCTGAAAAACTTCAGTGAAGGTCACAAGAATTTGCAGTCCAGTCAATGCCTGCTCAAGTCTGGGTACAGCTAAAAACCAGCACCCTGCTCCTCTGTTACTTTTACATCTGGACCCTGCTGACACTAAAAGAGAACTGGGGGAGGAAAGGACAGCTCCATTATGGAGGCTGGAAGGAACAGGACAGCCCAGTCAGGACACACCTGGGGTGCTGGTCCGACTTTGTTTAGCTCTGTCTGCAGCCAAACTCCAGCTTGCAGTAGGGATTATACAGCTCCAAAAATACGGTTCTTCAAACGCCATGAGGAGATGTAAGATCTGTTGGGCCAAACATGTCCCAGACAGCGTCCAGGGCAGGTGTCAGCTCAGCCACAGACCAAACTCACTTAGAAGAGACACCAAATCTCCCCAGATCTGCTGGCAGAGCAGGAGCTCAGTGTTGGTGGGCTTGAGCCCTTCAGGATAACCTTCCACCCCCCTGTGCCACCTAGCTGGCACTGAGGGACAGTTTGTGTCAGGGCAGACAGGACAGATGACCCCAGAATAAAGTAAAAAGCAGCAAGACAAGACAAGACAGGACCTCACTTCAGCTCCATCAGTGTGCCATACAGCCCCTGAAGTAGTGATCTCAAACCTCTGGTGTAGCTGATAGCTGAGGTAGCTGTCCTTACATCTTTAGCTAATTTTCATATGCAAACAGGGCCGCATCTTGCACATTATTTGATGAATAACCTTTACTACTGCTACTGATGTCCTCTTCAGCACAGATAGGCTGTGCACTTGCCACAATCAACTGTTACAAACCAAGTCTTTCTCGGTCTGCTGCATTCCAGTTTTGGAGGAGGAAAAGACTAAATTTGAAGCTTAATTATTTAAAATAAATTAGTTTCCCTGCTTAAGAGTTAAAGATGTGATTTAACAAGTTGGGGACTGACATTTAAAAGTTTAGTGGTGAGTCAGACTGTGCCAAAAGGGTGCAATTGAGAACAGAGTGGAAAGTGAATGTAAACTCTCTGGAGCTTTAATCTTGATTGCAATATTACTGACAAAACTCAGCCCAGAACTGACCCAGATTCATCTTGCCTAGCTTTATAAACATAGATGTGACACCCCATTTAGAAACTGT
The DNA here is from genome assembly GCF_028769735.1 of Zonotrichia leucophrys gambelii. Lineage (NCBI taxonomy): Eukaryota > Metazoa > Chordata > Aves > Passeriformes > Passerellidae > Zonotrichia > Zonotrichia leucophrys. The sequence continues at coordinate 14,716,631 of NC_088169.1, read as the reverse complement.
TGTCCTACACACCATCTGTAGTTTATGGAGAAAAATCAAGACCTCTGGGGAAATCAGCCTGATCTGAAATCCAGATTTTAACAGCCTGTTAGCCATATTCCCTTCCCTAAAAGAAGTCTCCTGATTGCATCACCCCTTGCATCTGTGAGCTGTAGGAGTCAGGCTGTTCATAAAAATCTGCTTCAGACACCAGAACATCTAGAACTTACCCTCTCTACCCAACTTTCCTAGCTTGCGGTCTCGCTTGCTCTGTCACTCTCCAGGAATGAGGATTCCCGTGGCTCAGGGCACACCCCAGCAGGTGCCACTCTGCACACACAGCAGGTATTGCTCACATCCACGCTGGTGCGTTAAAGCACAGAGCTTACACAGCCACGGAACACATCCCCAGCTGATTCTGAGCACCCACAGGACTCCAGAAGAAGCCTCATGAGCCTTGTTCAACAGCTGCCAGTTTCTGGTGGCCCCCATGGCCACCAGGGACACTGCTCTGCTGACCAACAGGAACCACACTCCTCTGCCAAAAGGCTGCCCCAGCCTACACTGGTCTTTGGGGTTATCCTGCCTCAGCTGTTGGTCTCCTTGGCCACACTGCCAGGATGCTTCTGAACAGCAGCCCTGCCCTCCAGCCTATCAGCCTGGTGTCATACAGGGAGGACACTGCTTCCCTTTACCATCCTCCAATACATTCTTCCAGGCATTTCAAAGGTAAAAACATCCCAGCTCTGTTTTCTTTTGCCTCTTTCTGAATCCCCCCACACAAGGGGGATCATTACAAAGTGAAATAAGAACCTGTGTGTGACAGAGTCAGATTACATGAGACTGCACTAACAAAGCTCAGGAAAAGAAATTGAATGGGAAAACTTTCCCTATTCTTGTATTTTAAGTGCATACAGACAATGTAAGATTTCTATTTGCCTTAAAGGTACATAAATTTTTACTGGCTTTATTTTCTGGAAACAAAGCATAATGTTCAGTATCACAGCACAGTGATAGGGGTCTGTAAGTTGTATAGTCACTGGCTAGATCAATAAAATCAAAATGCAGTTTCAAATTGACCAAATATAAAATAACTTCTCTGAAGGCAAAGAACCAGAACAGTCTACAAGGTTGATGGACCATTGAAGAAAAAGATTCAAGAGTTCTTTCAGTAAAGTTATTCAATATGTCAAGGTGTAATAAACTGGTATTTAAAAATACACATTGTACTATTCTTAGCCTGGAAATAAAGAGACCACACCACTACTATAACTAACTAAATAAATACATTCACTGTACTATCAAAACACTGTGATCATTTTGCATTTTCTTCAATAAGAAAAAAATGTCATTTCCTGCAGTGAACTCAAGGTGAAGAGGGATTAAAGTGATAACATTCAAAAAAAGTGAATTTGTTCATATAATCTAAAACAGGTGGAGAATAATGACACAGAAGAAAATATCAAGATGATAATGCAAGCTATGGAAGATTTTAAGATGGCCTTTCATGCTGAAAATCAATGCTAAAATGGCACTTTCCAGTTCCATGTATCCGTGTTCTCCCTATTTTTTCTCCAAGATTCTCCACATTTGTAAGTGGTTACTGTTTTAAAGTGATCAGACTTGCCAATCATTTTCTAATTGGGATACTGCCCAGTTTCAGAATTCCAACAGGAAGTTAAGATTCTGCAATCACAGTTTGTATTTAGAGATACGAAAACATAAATTGTCCCTATCCTATAAACTAGCTCCTCAGTTAGGGAAAACTGAGACCCTAAGAAGATCTTTTTGTTTCTGGTTTTTCCCCCCCAAAAAATGATGGGCTAGTCTGTTAAACACACCCACATTACAGATGGAAAATCTAATTCCAGGGGTTTCATTGGTACTGATCACAGCAGGGATTAGAACACAGGTGTCCCAGGGCAGTGTCCTAAGTGGAATCATACAGTGCTATTAGAAGCATTTTACAAATGGTCCATGAGCTGGGAACAGCCAGAGCACATCCACATATTGCACAGATGCCTTGGGAGTTCCTGGGATGAGAAGCACAGCAGGGCTGGAACAGGACTCTGGGGTCAGGCTCCAGACCTTGAGGATTGAACTCCATAGGAAGAGATTACTTTCCTTAGAGTGAAGAGAAGAAGGTCAGAAGGATGCTGGTTGGAAGACACCTCCAGTGGTCACCCAGAGCAGCCTCCTGCCCAAAGCAGGAGACACAGCTCAGCTCTGCCACAGCTTTGTCTTGCTCAGTCTTGAATACTCTGACAGGCAAAGAGGGCACCACCCAGCCAGAGATAAGGCTTTTCCTCACATCTAATCTGAGCCCTGCAAGCTTCAGTGCAGCCACTTATTCCTTGCCATATGTTCTGACTCCACCAGGGAGACTTTGGCCCTGTCATCTCTATCCCTGTTCTTTAAACAGCTGTACACTGCTCTGTGCTACACCTGCCCTTCCAGTCCTTCACCGATTCCCTCAGTCTCTCAGTGCAATCCCTGCTGACCCACTGAACCCTCTTCTGTATGTAAAGGGGCTGCTACTGCTCCTCTGGGGGATATTCAAACAAACCAAGAAACACTGCATTAGGTCACTTCAATGTTTTTCTCCTTTTCCTTGTCTTCCCTGAACTTCTTTTGCAAAACAAGCATATTACCACAAATAGTTGCAATGCTACAAATTAACCTTATCTGATAAAAATTAACATGACCCAAAAGCTGTTCCATTGATCCATGACAAAATATGAGGTTATCTTCTTTACTTGAGGTGCCTAACAAAGATAGAGAAGGAAACAAAGAAAGATTTAAGCCTAGGCTATTCTTTTTTTTCTAGCTGATAATTGGAAAAAGCACCTGAAAAGAGCAATTAATCTTCCTTATCTGAGCTGACTTATCATAAGAGGCATCACCTTCTGGAGTTGTCTGTTCACTTCATTGCTTACAAATGGAGGGCGATAGACTTAGGCTCAGACATCAAGCTTAGTGCAGATGACTCCCATGTTCCTAGCAATGTTTGCTAATAATATGCAAGCTAAACAGACAAGCTAAGTTCCTCTCCTAAATCTAAGCTGGTTTGATAAAGGAAGCAAGACTAAAAATTTAGTTATATTTTGATAGAACAAGAAGCAGTTACAAATCTAAATGCGAAGATGACACCAATGGTGCAATTTGCATCACTCTCCAAAGCTAATGTGCAGCCATTACACTTTCTTTCAATACAGTGTAAAATGTACAGTAGATATTTAATTCAAGAGTTTGCAGACTCTGGGAAGTTTCACTGCTTTCTTACCCCAGTGGACACCTTCATTCTGTTTTCTTACTTCATTCATCTCCTCTATGAAATTCCTATACATTATTATAAAAGGAACACATGACATCTCCTAATTTGAACGTTTTTTTATATGATTTGTCAATATTACACTCATGAAGTGTAGAAATTTAAGCCCTTCTTTACTACAAAATCACTCCAAAGCCTAAGTTCTAGTGTTATTCATACCCCTGCAACATCATGGCAGATTTAATTTATCAGCACCACTGTCTGTTCCAAAGCTGATAGCAAGGAGTAAGAGCATTGTCAGGGGTCATCACATTTCACAAATGTTTTGGCTGGGAGGGGTAGATCAAAAGGCACTTTGGCAAGGAGGACCCCTAGGCACAGAAATGTAAGAAAAGTACCTTGGTTAGGAATTTATCTGCCTCCTTGCTCTGGAGTGGAAGCAGTGACAAAGTCAAGTGAAAGCCTGGCCTCAAGCAGTCAGGAGGGGGGATGGACTGGACTGGAGCAAGACAGCCAGGAACCCACCCAGCAAGTGGGCCAGGAAGGAAAGATGAAGAATGCTGCCTTCACTCCCATGAAGCAGCCTTTCCTGGACACTTGATGCAGTGCCATCTGAAAGTCATCATGGAAAAGGTCTGATTTCTAGACAAGGTGTTTCTCAAAGCCCTTCAATTGTGCAGATCAGTGTTGGATGACTGATATTGACATTCTGTCAAAGAGAAATCACTGGGACCAGTGAAAAAACTTAAATCTTTACTACTACAGGTTTTCTTGTTCTAAAAAATCTTATTTTAAATGCATTTATATATGGAAACACCTGTGAAAAAAGTAGATGTTATAGAATTGTAATTCTGGGGTTTTTAACAGAAACACTGTAGTTCTGCCTAAACCAAAGCTCCTCAAAGGATAAACATATCTAACTGATGGGATGAGAAATTCAGTGTGGCAAAGATCTCGATAGCAAGAAAGAGAATGAAAGAGAGACAAATTCACATAAGCACTGACACTGAAGATACAGAGGTGGGGGGAAGGATCAGAGAGAGATGGATATTTAATACCATAGTTTTGGCAAAGACTCATATCCTATAATTTTAGCTATCAAGACAGCATCCTCCAGAGAGTGGTGCAAAGCACAAATTCAAATTCCTCCCAGTCTGAGAAGCAAAGACAAACTAGACTGCTAACACAAGCATCTGTATTTGTTGACTGGAGTTAAAGAGAAGTATTAATTTTCTTCTGTCAAAATTAAATAGATTTATATTTGGGCTTACTAAAGGTTTGTGCAAAAAAGCCTAATGGTGAAAAATAAAAATAATAATGGTGAAAAAAATATAATGGTAAAAAAAATCCAGCAGAGAATTGGTAACAAAAGCAAAATAGCTCAGAGTTAAGTCCTGTGCCATACCTTGCAGCCATGACCTTCAGCTCCAGCAGGTTCTGCTTCTCCAACTCCCTTATCTACCTTTCTATATAACAAGTCCAGCTCACAGAAAGTGCGTTCACTGAGCACATTTTCAGATCAAAAACCTTATTAAAGGAACATAATGTGAGGAAGATAGGACCAAGTGATTGACAGTAATTGTACTGGAAATGGGAAAGGCTGCACAGCCCTTTTTGGAATGCAGATTTCGCAGGACTGTGAGAAGTTGAGATCCAATGCTGCATTGGGCCCATTAAATAGCTTTTTAGGCCAGAAGGGATATCTTTAGAGTCTCACTTCACAGACCACAACATTTCACTGTTTAACTCCTTCATTAAAGCAGTAAGAGTTCATTGTGCTGTATCATATCTAGATTTAAAAGGATTTTCAAGGAAAAGAATAATCTATAAAACTCCTAGATAAAGTTATTCCAGCTGTTATTTAGCCTTGCTGTAAAAAGTCCTCTATTTTGTCACCTGAAATAATCTGGTTTTAGAGATTGAGTAGCATCATGCTTTCATTCACTAGATTAAATTGTCATCCTGTATCAAAAAATGTCACTGTGTAGCAACTCTTAAACCATGATAAAATAGCGTGCCAACCTTCTCTTTGTCAAAATAAAAAGATTGTGCCTTTTCACTTCTCACAGACAGCATGTCCAGACCTCTGACTGTGCTGGAAGGATTTCAGAGGCATTTAAAACATCAGCACCACAACTGAACTCAGACCCCAGCAGCAGTTTCACCAGGACAGAAGTGACATCATACCTTAACTCCTACAGGATATCTCTTCAGCAGATATATTCAGGTATCCCTGGTTTCCTTAGTGCCACTCATGGGGTGGCTCCAGAGTTCCCTGACAGCACAATGGCTTTGTATCACCAGTCAGAGGTGGCAGCTGTGGAAAACCAGAGCCTGAAACACCTGAGTGAATGCTGTCCTACAGAAGACTGTGTTGTGGTGATGCCTAAAGACTTCTGGCTTTTTCATATATTTGTAGCTTTGTAGATTTTTTTATATATGGTTGTATAGTCTCTAGTACTTTTCCTGCCGTTTCTCACATTTTAGAGTACTAAGCTAACCCTTTCTAACACATCCTTGAACTTCTGTTGAGTCTTATTCTCAAGAAGAGAATTTCTGACAAGGACATCTTGTTTTTCACCAGAATTGGAGGGACATAACAAGACATAGGGCAAAGAAACCCCTGGACCAACTAACTCCAAGGGGCAGACATGAGGGTGGGTTACTGGAGCAACTGATCTCTTCTTGGATGTACCTGCTAGATATTGTAATTAATTGACCTTTTTAAAATTGAAGAAATCCTATGGCCGTGTGCACACAGCCATATTTGTACATCTGAAAGCTTCCATTAAAGAACTGCTTTTTGTCTTACCCCCCTTAATATTGTTTTTGTCTTGATTCTAGGCAACAGTGGAGTCAGAAATACCTGAGCTAGCTTTTAAAAACTTCACTGTGACAGCACGGAGCTCTATACAGCTAAATTTATCTTGTTTCTTGGCAGTCTCCAGCATAGGCATACTGGGTAGGATTCATCTGGCCAAGTGCAGACATACACATCTGAGCCAGACACCCTTGGCTCCTACATGGACATCTTCTCTGAGAGTAGGTGTTTGAAATAGATTACATGAGTCACCCCTCCAAAGAGCCTACTTTTCTCCACAGATCACACAGGGAACCTAGAATAGCTCAGAAGTAGGCACCTCCAGGCTGTAGTAAAGTTTGCCAAATTGAATCCCACCCCCTCCAAGGAGAGAGGATAGACTTGAAAAAACACATCAGAAAATTTCAAAGTCCTGGTTTTGCCTTTTTCTTCTTCCCCTTTCCATCAGGCTTGGTATGAAAACACGGAGTGTTTGTGGGAAAATTGAAAAGAGTTTTGTCAAACTTCTTCATTCAAAATTAATCTTTCCAAGTACTGTATGATACTATTAGTACTGCTTCACTTCAAACCTACACGTATTAAGAATTACCAATTAATTTTATTTAAAGAAGCTGTAGTGGAAAGTTACACTTTTCCATATAACTTTCCACCTTTTTTCATTTCAACATATTTGTAGTTTCTTACCTTTTTTCTGGATGATTTCATAAAGGTCTGGAAAAGGGTGAGTGAACACTTCAGTGTTTGCATTATGACACTAATGTATATCAGGGTACTGCACCAACTGCAGCCTGGTTATTTTGGAGACTTTTCTGTTTCTCATTTGCTTTTGGCAAGCAACAATAGTTATGTGCAAAGTGTTGCTTAGGAACTATATACTAGATAATGCATGAATTCAATAATTATTACTGCAGCTGACCTTCATTTCTCTGCAGACATTAATAATTAAAGGACATATTTTTATTAGGATTTGAGAAAAAAACCCCAAAAACTTAAACCACACAAATCCAGATAACAAAAGATTTCTTTCTGGTTACAACTATCCAGTTTCATACTGAGCAAAAATGGGAATAGTGTTTAAGTTATGCTCACAACTTCAGATTCCAAGGGGTCCATGCACCTTCTTCATTCCTTTGATTTATATTGTAAGAACAAAGTGATTGGGCAGGTTGAGCCCATGGTGCTGGACATAAGGTGTTTCAAGATTTAGTTCAAGAGATTTTAAAGGAGGTCCTCTGCTACACACTGCTTCAGTAGAAACAAAAGAAATTCTTTTTAGCTGAAAAACTTCCTCATTTTTATTTTTTCTTCCTTTAGCTAGCAAAAACTAGCATTTATATTAAAAATTGTTAGTTAACCCCTTTGCTGTGCTGCTCTACTGAGATTCAGTAGTTTAAGAGAATGAGGAAGAGAATCAGGAAGATGTGGCCACAGAAATGCCATTCATTTGCCAGTATCAATTACCCAATGTGCTACTGACCTTAAAAGTTGTGCTGGGTGAATGAGCTGGAAGAGACTCACAAATACAATGATGATGTTGTCCTCTCCTTGGTTATTCCAATGTTTTCATCTTCCAGATGCAAAGTTTTCTCTTACTGGCCTACAAAACACATATATTTGAAAGAAGTAATACTTTTTCCTGTACTACAGCATTATTTCTCTTTTTCCTTGTTTGAAGAAGACAACCATAGATGTTCCTATTTTAAATGCTGACTGAAAATACAAGAAATTCTCAATATTGCTCTAAAGTAAGCTAAATTAAATTTTTGCCTTTGAACTGGGATGGAACATTCTGAATCAAATTTTCATTTACTTTGTGGTGTATTTAAACTTGAAGTTTTAGATGTTCTTTTGGTCTTTCTCAGCAGCTTTTTTAAGTTTCAGCAATGAAAAGGGTTAGCATGCAAAAGCTTAAAAGTTTAGTATTTCTGAGTACAGTAAATGAAATGCACCTTTTACATCATACCATGAAATTAATTATGCCAGAGAGAAAGCAAACTTGTCTTATACAAGCTCTCAAAGATTTCTCCATGAAAAGAATTCAGACCAACAATCAATACAGACATTTGAAAATGCATTGCTACAAAGGTTTTCTCCTCAGAATTTATGATTAACTTAAATTTGAATTCCACATTGCAAGGTAATGCTGAATGTCCAAAAGATAAATTATGGCAAGATAGATTTCAAATAGAAGAACCTATGAAGTATTTAAGAAACAAGATTACATAAACAGTGCCACATTATAAACATCCAACTTGTGTGGTAGAGTCCCTTTTTATTTAACAGCAACATGATGCAGAATCATTTACAGGTTAAAGAGCAGTAACCACATTTTTAGACAGAAATCAAATAGTTCTTTGAATGAGACATGAATGAGACATGTAAATACATAACTCATGTATTTACATGAGTTAAAAATGACAGAAAATCTTACCTAAATAAACTATTGTTTGACTATGAAGCATCACTTATATCTTTTACTTGCCAAGTTTTCAAACTTTTTATGAGTGATATCTGAGTTTCCTCAATCATTTTTTGATTGGTATACAAGAATAATGCAGTATTTAACTTTTTGAGCATGTAACTGCACTTGTTGCCTGACTTGATTATTTCTGTTGTGGACAGGACAAATTACATTGCACTGGGCTTTGTTGTGTTACAATGTTTGTGTCATCCCTTTTCATTATTTAAATTTTTTTTTCAATAGACTCACACTGTAACTACATTAATTATAATGAAAATTACTAATTATGGTAGTACTACTCATTATGTTTTGCATATATTAACAGCAGAAGCAGCAATTGATTCCTGGTGTACAGCACACTGGAAATTCAGTTTGATTTTTGTGGCTCTTACTGCATCCCAAAACTGCTCTTGCCCCCAGACAGACAAGGTCCTTGTGTTACAGCACAAGTTTGTTTCAGAATCTTGCACGTTCATATTATATACTTTGAAACTTAAGCATTTTCTCTCCACTTGCAGATTTCCTCACCCCTTGACACCGGTCAACTCCTCAAAGCACTGCCAGACATGGAAACAGAACAGCCTGAGCAGAGGCATCCTGCTGGGAGACAGCAGCACCCCCAACACACAGCTGACACAAGCTTCTTCTAGCCCATCACTGAGACCTGTAGGCACAGACCACAATGTTTTTAAAAGTCTAATTTATTTCACACAACAATATTCCACCTATTCTATTCATTCAGCAAGCCTGGTGCCATGATTCAGGAATGTGCTTTTACAATGTACACAGAAAACATTTTCCCAGGGTGTGAATTCTTCTATGGATCAAACAAGAAGCCAAAAAAAAAGCCAGGATTTTATGTTTCCACCTTGGGAAAATTTTGTGTTTCTATCCTGGAAAATTACCAAACAGTTGAATATTTGTATCTTCTGCAAAGATTTTCACCACAAGATTAAGTTTGAGAGATTGTTCTGGTGACGCCTAATAGTCTCCAGCCCGGTGTGCTGTCTGTCACACATGCTCTCTCACCAGGCATGGTTCTGCAGCTCAGAGTCCACAAAGAGGGACAGGGAGGCAACTGGAGAACAGGAATTGCTGCAAAAATTGAAAGAAAGACAATCCAGTAGGACAAGGCATGAAAACAAGCAGGGGAGAGCTCATGTAATGGCCTCTACTCAAAAATATTTCTTTGTAGTCATAGCTTCCCCCAGTTACCAACAGCTTTCTGTGTAAGGAAAAAAAAAAAACAAACAAAAAAAACAACATTAAACCAAACAAACAATTAAAAAAAACCCCAAACAGCAAAATATATATGCATAGTCCTGAATACTCAGTTGCAGCTTTAAATGGACTGAATGAATACCCCAAACAATAAATCAATGACCATAACATGAGCACAGATCTGCCTCTCATGTGCTACAGGGTATATAGGAATATATTTCCGTTAAAAAATCCTTAAGGGTTCACTTCTGTCTCAATAGGGACAAGGCAAAGGAAGGCAACAGATGATGGTTTAATGCAAGAAGTTAAAGCTGACTGTCTAGAGCAGTTCTGTTATGTACCTGGCTCTCAAGCACACCCAAAGCACAGGGCTTTTGTACACAGCAGGCAAAGAGAGCTTTGCAGGGTGCTCACTGCTGTAGGGCTGCTCAAGACCTTCACTTAGCTGCAGTATTTGGCACAGTCACTGCAGCAATCCTGCACTATGCCTGTGTGCTTCTCAAAGCCCTTTTCCAAGTCTCTGTGTGATTTAACTGAGAGCCAATATTCTATTTCCACAATATTTTAAGTTAACAGCAAAAAAATTCTGGTCATATCTTATTACTCTGCTTGTCTTTTCCCCCAGGGCCTTTCTGCTGCCTCTGACAGCTTTCTGATTGCAGCCTTTCCTCGCCCAGCACTGCCTCAAGTTCCATCATCCAAATTACTGTACTTTAAGTCCCCTGCAGTAGCTGTGGTTATTTCCAATATCCCAACAGGAAGACCCCCATCAAGATGAGTCATTCTTATTTCCAAGGGTGTTTTGCTGAGGCTGCTCAGAGGAAGATGCAGCAGCAGCGGCTTTGTATTAGCCTAGTGGGGGGAAAAAAGCACAAGGCCCTGCTTTCAGCTAAATTCCTTTCCAGCAATATGGACATTTTTTCCAAAAATGATGAAAATGACAAACACTTACTCTAACAAAAACCCTGTTGGAAGCACTAGAGTCCTAAAAACCTCTGGAATTGTGCCATGATGTGCGGAAAAGGGAACTGGCTATTTTAAACTTGCTGCTGTCTGGACAGAAAGCAATGGTTTGCTGTGAACTGCTGGGCCTCTGAACTGTTCATTCATGCATTATTTTTTGGCAGCCTTCACCATTTCCACAGAATCACTGGCAGCAGCCTCGCCAGAGAGCAGGTAATTCTGACCCTGCAACTTATCTACTGCTATTACTGACAAACAGGTTTTTAGCTGCATCCTAGCAGATTATTCAGAGCTGGTTTAGGATGGTGTAACACTGCCATGAAACCTCACATATACAGATTCTCTGAAGATTCAGAATAATCCTTGCTTTCCACTCAAAGAGCACAAGAAAAACCTTTCAGCATGTTACTTCTGCAGAACAGACAGAGCCAGCTCACACAGACATTCAAACAATGCAGCTAGAATTGGGTCAAGATGTAGCAGAAGTCTGAAAAGTTTTGATTCTAAATCAAAGATCAATTTCCAGCTCTAATTCTGCTATCTTTGAAAAGAATCCTTGCATATTATACATATATTATATAGTCACTGGAACATCATCTCATTTACTCTTGGGCTCCAGAGAGGTAGTTAAAATAAACAAATGCCTGTGTGTATCAGCATAAGAACCCCACATTCCCAAGACTTTGAACATCACTGGAAAATTTGTCACCATATGCATGCATTGCTGAGGTGTGATATGATGCAGCTTTCTGGAGCCTCTGCAATTAGTCAGTGATACACAAAATGAGGAATCATGGTCACCGCCCAAAAAACACAAGCAAGGCCAACCAACAAGTATCTGGATTTTCAATGTGCTGCTGAAATTCTGGTTTGGGCCCTTCTATGAACAGTGAGGCAGTCCAAGGTCAGAGAAACAGGATTTCAGAGACATGGTGGGGAAACATCTCCTAGAGTCCATCTCACATATATTACTTTGAAAGCAGTCCTTTCAATTGCAGATGTTTGTTACATGTGTTCTTCCTAGCTACTCTTCTTTTCCCAAGTGGAATGGAAGTGGTGCCTGACAGGCTGTTTGGAAGATTAGGGATTTCTTTGTTTTTTGCTCTTAATGTTCTTGCTGAATTTATTTATAGCTTGGCTGGTTATTAGAACTTGTTCCATATGGTAATCTGGCAATGCCAAGAAAAGGATTTAAAATTAAAAAATATATTATTTCAGCAAGAATATATATTTTTGTGATTTGGAAATTCACTCAAAAGCATTGGAGCACAATTTAACCCAGCTTTTCAGGGGAGAAGTGAGGGAGGAAAGTAGCCAGAGGGTAAATAGGAGACTATATGAAAGCAGAAATTTCCTTTCATGTTGTTGGAAAGTGGCCCAAAAGCTCATTGTGTTGAAGCCTACTTCAACAAGAAAAAAGAACACAGCTTTTCTGGATTACAGGGTTTTCCAGTCTTCTGCTTCTGTAGGAAATGCAGCTATGAACCCCTGGGAGGAAAGCAAAAGGGAAACAACCCAGGAAGCAAACAAGTTGGACCCAGACTAAGACAAATTAGATACACGCCTGCATAACTAGAACAGAAAATACTAATAAATTATGTATTTGGGGATTTAAGCATATAGAGAAAAGGCTGTTCTGCAATGCCAAGGGGACAATAAGAAATAAGAAATTATATACATCTAGGTTACCTTGAAAATTAGGCTTTAATATTTCAAATGTCACAGTAATACCACAATGCAAGCTTTTGGCCCCTGCTTCAATTAGGCTTGACCAAAAATCTCAGATACACATTTGATGAGGGGGCTTTGACTAGAAAAGAAAATTTCCTGCTTTGTAACTGGTTAGAATAGAGATTTGGTTTGCAGCCTACCTTCAGCATATATTTCTAAAAAAAAGAAGCACACAAGCAAAACATAACAAAACAGAAAACAGATTTCTAAGTCCCACATGCTTTTGAACAAGTATGTCACAATTTCCCCAGAGTATTCAGACCAGGATGGCAGAAGCACTGGAAAAATATATTGCACACACAGCATCAGTAGGCAAAAATTGCATTTTTATTACCAATACAGTAATAAGTCTGAACTTACAGAAAAAGCACTTCTCCCATAGACAAATTATTAAAAGTGAAGACAACATTTTCTATTCCTCCAGTTACAACAGTGGAGACCTATTTGTAGAAGAGAAAGGACTGATCAGTACAATCTTTGCCAAATTCTGACCAAAACGTCACAGGACTCAATATCATCACTAGCAGTAAGGTCAGTGTGACATTCAGGCAAGACTGATTGCAGCCATTAGAGAGCTATTTGCTTTTTTGATGTCATAGTCTATTGTAAACCCAAGTAAAAATACACAGAAATCAGGTATGCTGCTGATTTTGTTTCTGTCTTGGCCACTGTGCAAAATACAGTAGCCAGTAGCATCAGTCAAAAAATACAGGTATTAGTGAACTGATAAGTAAATCAAACTTTGGGTCTTATTTCCTCACCTTGCATTTAAGGAACAAAGGAGTTTGTCACAAAACAAGTCCTAAGAGAAGTGCTGATGCATACTGCTCTCAGTCTCAAGACTTTTCAAAGACATTCAGTTATTGAGTTAGATGGAGTTTTGAACAAAGGCCAAGATTTGTGGTCTTTTACAGAAGTCTGTGAGAGCTGGATGGCTTATGGGGTTCAGGAAGAAAACAAAACTGTTCCAGGGAAGGGGGCCTGACACACAGAGATGCATCATCTGGCTTGGCTACTGTGCTGCTGCCACCAACAAGAGCCAGCCACGGGTCCCCAGGCCCACCAGAGAGTGGGGATCTGTCCCAGGCCCTGGGGATTCCCTCTGAGCCAAGCAGCAAGGGGGGCTGCTGTTCCCAGCCCAGTACACAGAGGAAGTGGCACAACACACTGAGGGACAGCATCATGGTGGGTGAAATCATCCCATCCCTGTCTGCACTACTGTGACAGAGCCCTGAGGCACAAATCCCCAGCAGCCTGTCCAGCAGGAACACATCCATCACCCTGCAGTGAACCCAAGAGATGAGGGAGTGCAAGGGGACAGAAACATTGCACTGCTCCTGGACAACAGCAAACCCTGCTGCAGGAAATGGCACAATCTCAAGTGGTGGCTCAAACTCAATACACCTGAAGAGAAAGCAGATAATACACAATAAAATCACACTGAACATTAGCAGTGCTCAGGCAGATTTTGTACTCCATATATGAGGGGAGAAGTCCTCTGCTCTTCCCCTACTCCAGCAAAATCCATGAGATTTTCATGCCACACTAATCATTCAGTAGTTTGCTCTTCAACACATCTCAACTGCCATTAAGGTCACACTAATTACAGGAAAAGCCCATGCTTGTATGAAAATATATCTTTATATTTACAACTGTTTACACTTTAAGACTGCCTAGCAAACCAAGGCACAATGAGTTTAACAACTACAGGTTTGTTTCTTGCAATAATCAAAGGTAAATGATGCTTTTCTGTCACAGCCTTTCATGCTAAGGCCAAACTAGGAAATGTTCTTGGCAGGAGGGACCACAAACTCCAAGACAAGATTCTTCTCTGCCCTAATCAATGGGAAGGTCAGGGTCAAAGGCTACTGCAACATAGACGGGATGGCCAACTAAATTCTAATATTTCCTTTTTTCCCCACATGAAAATTCTTCCTGAAACATACTTTCACACGCATGTTTTATAAAAGTGTCAAGGTAAAAGACATATTAGGGTCATAACAGGGAATAATATCACATCTTTGAAAATTCAATTTCTGTGTAAGTATATGCTGCATTTTCTAGTTTCTTTCCTGATCCTGGAGAAATCAGTATCTAGTGTGTGCCATCTCATGTATGCACCAGTTTTCCATTTACCACATCCTTTTACAGTGAATGCAGTATTAATAGTGTTCTTATCCCTTCCAATAGAGCACATTGCAGCAGTAAAAATACTTCAGGCAAAATAGGATTATCATAGCTTACATCCACAGCACAGGACATGTAAGGTCAAAAGTTCTCCTTGATTATGGATATCCCAGTTGAGATACCACCCACCTCATTTTTTGAGACTACTTAGCATCCTCTCTGCTATTACGCTGACAGCAAAAACTTCATGGACTGCAGTTATGGCCATGAGCACTCTGTATTTTCTAAAATAAGATCCCAAGAACATTTAGTCTAACAAAAAATTAATGACAAGCTTGAGTCAATGAGAGTGTGGTTAGTGGGTGTGCTGGCATTAAAAGAGAACTCAGAAGAACCAGTAGAGAGATTGCCAAGATCTCCTTAAATGTGCCCATCTCTCCCCAGAAGGAAACCACTTATCCCTTCCTCATCCAGTCCCTGTATCATTCAGACTACCCAGACACCAAAAAAGATACACTTTGGTGTCAGGACCACCCCTCCAACTCACCATTCCTTGACACAATTCACAAATAAGCAGTTTACCTACAGAGAGAGGTGCCATGGTGCTTATCCATGCATAGCTGCACATGGATTTATGTTATTTCCAATGCACACCACTGAACAGGGAGGTCTCCTGCCAGCAGCAGACACAGTGCCAGGCTGAGATCTGTAATGTGGATTGTGGACCCTGCTCAAGTGCCTGCATGATTCTCCCAAGTAGGAGCACAGAGCTTTTTCCCACCAGATGACACAAGATGATAAAGTGGGAATAAGAGCAGCTCCATCCTTTTCCTCTGCACAGAGCCTGTCAAAGCCATGAGCAGGTGGGTCTGTGGGACAGCAGTGCTTTTCTTCCTGCCACAGAAAAACCAGCAGGACTTGGAATTTCAGGGAGGATTACTGAAGAAGAAGGCTCAGGTATAATTCAGTCCATTAAATTAAAAAGAATTGAGGATGAGAGGTGCAGGACACAAAGCAATCACTGCCCTTACTTGTGTGCTGTCTGGGGAAAAGGGCCAAGAGGAAACAGTTTTATTACCCCATGACTTAACTGAGCCAGGGGAAATACAGGGACACTTCTGACATGGATCATTATCAGTGAAGCTGCATAGCTCCTACCATAGCCTGTTCATTCTACATCCCTCAGAGACATAACTCTGCTTCTCAATGGCCTGCATATGAATGAATTACAGGAAAAATTATACACTGCTCAGTCTTGTTCTACTCCACATGTACAAAATCCTTGCTGCCTGGCCTGTAAGGAGAAAGGAAGTTTAACATTCCTCTCTAGGAAAAACCTTGGCAGTGGTTTTTCCCATCATCCAGCATTCCACGAAGTCCAAAGGAAACACTTTCAAAAATACCACCAGAAAACATCTAGAGTCCAGTTATAACCTGCTTCCTGCTGCTTTCATCATGTCCTCTCTGCCCTGGGACAGTTTAGCCTTCCTACACTGCAGAAAATGGGTGGTGAAGGGAGAGGTGAAGTAAATGAGTGGACAAGATGGACACATCAACCACACAAAGCTCCCATAGCTAACACAGGAAAAGAAAAAGAGAAAGCTATCAAGGTAGTATCAGCATGTAATCCTGATGACAAAGCATCACACATTAACCCAATTCCTTCCAAGAAAAAAAGTAAAGGTTACAGGAGTAGGAATTCCCTGGTGCAAGACTGCAAAAAAACCTCAGAGAGTATTTCTTTATTCATGGCAGGGTTTAAAAAACAGCGCCTATTGGCTCTGGCACAGCTAGTGTATGTCACACACACAAGCACAGGCAGCAGACTCAGCCCTTCTGTGCTGTAGCATCAAAACAATTTTTGCATAAGCCTAGAAAACCCTCGGCTCCTGTCCCACAGGAGACACTCAGACAAACTATAAAAGTGTGTCTGAACTCATTTCTGGCTTCCCACATTTCTGTGCTGCACAGAATTCTTCCTGCGTCTACCCCAGCCAGATCTGTGAGTCCATACACACACTCCCTGGAGGCCTGCAAAGCATTCTCTGAGCAAGCATTAAAACACATCTTCTGAAATGATTACAACTTGAAACATTAGAGCAAAAAAATGAAAAGGGACCAACTGTCTGGATAGCCTGAAACCTATGCATGCAAAGGTTCCAGCAATGGAAAGGGGCTCTCCAGTGCAAAATTAAATTTAGACCTCACCTCATCTTTACTTCATTGAAAACCTTTGCTGCTTGATGATCAGAAAAGTTTCAAAACGCTGCACTGTCTGTGAGCCCCAGTGGCTGCTCAGACACACATATATGTGTGTGGGACAGCACAGTGCAGTGTGGGAGATGGCAGTCACAGGGACTATGAGTAACATGGACAGGCAGCACAGAGCTGCAGCATGAAACAGTCCAGCAGAGACCTTACAGCTCTCAGTAATACCTAAAGAGCTGCTGTTTTCTCCAGAGAGCACTACTTGGAGAAGTCTGGAGCCAACCACTGTCTTCAAGGAAGAGAATTTCCATTTCATGTCTTTTCTCCAGTGGAAACACCACTAGCCTGGAAAGATTTGAAAAGAATTCCCATAGTACGAAATATTTTAGGTTTACAAGATAGGTGTGACCAGGCTTACCTATACAAATTGATTTCTCAAATATTTCTCCTGGTTCCTAGAAGATGCCCAAGCTCTTTGGCACCAGTCACAGCTGTGCTGGACACCGTGGTAAGAAGTGAAGAAAATATATGGTCATGGTGCAGTGCACAATTTTTGGTCAGCCTACAGAGATCATATGAATGATAGATTGCTTGCAACCACTGCCTGTGACACCAATCAATACCAACAGCCCAGCCAGGTAACAGATAATGCTTTGTAGGTGTCCTGGGGCAGCTCTCAACTCTCCATTTTCCATTCATCAAGGCTCAACCCAGAACTCTTCCAGCACTGTTGTCACACTTTCTCCCCCAGCACAGAGGAGGCTGCTGCTCCCCTGATGGGTCTGTACTAATGTTCTTACCAAAATACAGACTAACACACTGCCATCACCCACCTTAACCACCATCAGCGGGAAAGAAATGCAAGCAGAGGCAGTGGCTTTACCACATAAAAGAAAGAGATGCAAGAACTATCAACTATTTAAAGATTAACTGCATATCTCTCAGGTTGGGAGAACCAGGAGATGAGTCACTTGCCATAACAGCATCAGCAGAGTCCCCAGAAAGGAAAGTTGAGTTTGATGCCAAGCCCTGTGTGCCTGATCCTTTGCTGCAGATGATCCCACAGGACCCCCACCATTCCCTACAATGCCTTGGGGCTTTCTTGTTCTCTGCTCTGCAACAGAAAGTGGCAGCTGCTCCTCCCCAGGACAGCCTGGCCTTGAATCCTCTTAGCTGCAACTTCATGTTCTTACAATCAGGCACTGTGTCAAAACAATGTCTTTTGGTTTATTTTGTTTTATTTATAAAAGATAAACACCTCATGGGAAAGACAGGCTGGCAAAACACAAATCTACATCCTTTCTCCATTTATTAAGAATTGTGAAAAATAAAATAAACGTTTTGCTGGGAAAAGTGAATGTTCCAGCAGCCACATATGATCTCATTCTGGCACTGTGTTCATATGCTAGTTGAATCTCACAATGTAGTTTCAGACACCTGCATGCTGTGTGCATCTGTATTTCTCTCCCATATTTATGCAAAACATATTGAAGATAGGTACAATGCTGTCAGAAGAGAGAGCAGAAACTGCTCTTACAAACACATCAGTAGTCATGGAATTTCAGAGCCTAAAGAGAGAGTTGATCATTTCAATACCACAAACCACCACATTTCCCAGTGGCAATATATTTCTAGCATCACTAGGAACTACATGTTCTTCCCACAGTTATTTCCTTCTGCATCTGTAATACCTTGTTTTCTGAAGTCATTTCATTGTGAATGGAGAGAAGTCAGGTAACAGCTGTAGATGGAGAGGGAAACAATCCAGGAAAACCTTGTGTCACTCTCTGGTCTTGTTGCTGCAATTTCAGGAATGGAGGCAGCCAGTTTGTTTGCTTTATAACCTGCAGGAAAAGACTAAAACTATGAGCTACAGCTTGCTAGATTTTCTACAACATCCCAAGACCAGAAAGAAATTAATAACACGAAGAAATACATGGAATATCTTCTTCATTACAGATAGGAAGTGTGCTGAGGACTGGTATCTTGTCAGTAATCAATAACTAAAGAACTGCCTGACTAAGACACTTATTTGAAAAATTCACAGAAGTGCTAGGATTTGTTAGAGAGCATTGCAGTGGAGAGTTTGATCATCTCCAGAGGCGCTGCAAAATGCCACCCATGTTTATGTAAATGTATGACCAGATAGCCCACTCACGGTGTTGTAATAACTGGTGCAGTTCTGATACTGTACTCTTGGTATCTGATAATAACATTGTTTCAAAGTGATTACCAGGAGTTATCCATACAGCTAAAGAGGGAAAATTTCTATTGCGTGTCTTTAGAGAACAGTTACAACCTGATGCAAATCTAAGTGCCTTTCTTTATCTCCCTTTACGAGACCACCCTCCACAGTACTCCACTTTTCCCTTATCATTTTCCAGTGAAAGATGTACTTAAAGCTTTTTTAGTTTGTTCCAATACTTGCAGAAACATTTTTCTTTGGAACTTAGGGTTGCCTCTCTTCGTGAACTGTTCCAACTGATCATCCCATTACACCAGTCCATTAGTCCTTCTTGAAGAACATCCCCTGTACTCACAGCTTTGTCAGAGTTGCACAGAGCCTACAGCCCCAGCTTGGCAGCTGAGGGACTCTGGCTGACCTTCGCACCATGGGTATGTGTTGCAACACCACTAAATTGTTCACACCATCCATAATACACAAGGTATTAAGGTGTTCTCAGCATAATTTCTCAGTGTAACTTCTCACAGTAACACCCAGTCTCTTGAAGATTACTACTACTGCACTATTTACTTTCTGGATAGGAAATAAACCTACTTGAATCACAAGGAGAAAGAATTTAACTAAACCTAAGGAAATTATTTTTCTTAAAGTAACACCAATTGTGTGAGGTTTTTTGTATGCATACAGTCTAATACACACACACACAGTTTGAAGCTGAAGTAAGTTAAAGAAAAAATGTCACTGCTGAATAAATGGCAGTCCTAAAAAGTCCTAAAAAGTGCAGAGTCTTACTCGTTTTTTCTCTTCTTTTTTCAGCAATAGGTCCTACAATACCAATTTTGTCCCTATTTCCAGTTGCTGTAGATGATGGGTGATTAAGATTTCATTCACAACCATTTATGCTAGCATGTCTTGAGACAAATCTGTAAAGGTAAATTGCATGCATTCATTTAAGTCTCAGACATCAAAGAAACTAAGATGAACCTTAAGCAGATTGCTTTTCAAAAACTAATTTTAAAGCCAGTCTCATGTTTTTGATCATTCTGAGCTGGAGGTAACTCAAATCATTTTCTCTTCATCTAATCTTTAGCATTGCTCACTGTTCTTCCCATGTGCTGAATGAAAAAAAGATCAGCAGATCAATTACTTAAAGCCTGTTGTAAAATGGCTGCATGCATTTTATAAGATGCATATTTGCTGTGGAGGATGATCAGTACAGATATTTATCGTGTAGTGAGGATGTAGCAGAAAGATTAATTCTTGGAAGAAATTCAGCTTGACAAATAAGGTACCATGCAGATACTGTCCATATATCAAACCATATCCTCTCCAGTAAGATTGACAAGGCTGTTCACACACAGCAGCAATACCTAGGCCTGACCTGGCTGCAAGAGTAAAGGCTCTGCATCCAAAAACTGCTGTAATTCTTGTTGTCAGTCCCACCTTTCTTCAAAGAAAGAAACAAAGTACAGTTCAAAGAGGTTTGAAAAGGGTTTTCACACCTTCCAGTAAATTGTTGCCAGTCTCACTTTGTCAAAGGTCTTTCATCAAAAATGTACTCTTCTGAACTGATAAAGTTCCTGTGCTACCCATAAACAAAGAAAGTCTGAGAATTCTTTTAAATTCAGAAATCCCACAATACAAAAGTCACTGAAACCAATTTTTTAAACCCTTTTTTTTTTTTTTTTAAATTTAGGATGTTTGATGTCTTTGCTGTCCCAACAGACAGGTAGTTAAAAGGAAGGCAAACTGTTTAAAAAGAAAAAGGGGGATGTGTGGAAACCACACAACAAAGTAGCTACAAATGGGGCACTGCTATAGAACTCTACTTTTGAGACACGGGAGCAAGGGAATAAATCCAACAACTCAGACTGTCCAAGGCAATATGATGGAGCGTGGAATTTTTGGCACATAACAGTCTCATGATTAATGAAAACACAAATAAAAATCAATGGCTGAGTTGTTCAAAGAACAAATTTTCCCTAGCAGTAAAAAGACTTGAATACTGGCTGCCAGCCTAATTTCATTAGGAAATGCATTCCAATTAATGGAAGCTCTGCAAACAAGAGATAATTACTAAGGCGAGCCAGAGGAAAGGCCTTATAGCCTTTCAGCTTCTCTTCCTTGGCTGTAGCTTGCCCTTTTCTCCATCCAATCCATTTAAGATAGGGTTCATTGGAATTCTGTAAGTGCATTTTCCAACCTCCTCACCATTCCTGCTGCACAGGAGTCTCCTTGCCTGCTTCTGTCATTGGCCTCATCCCCCACACACACTATGTACTGTAAAGTTTCCCATGCTGGGGAGGAATGTGTTTGTTCTCACATCTCAGTGTCTGAATGCCAGTTGTACCATTATTTCTGTGCTACTTGTTCATATTCATTTTGATGCTACATTTCCTGTGCCAAATTAAATACTGGCACAGACAGGTGCCTGAAATCAAAGTTGTGCCTGCTTATGCTCTGGTGAATTTAGTTTTTTCACTTTCATGATTTCATTTCCCAGGAAAACAGCAATTATGTAACCTTAGTAAAACACGCCAACAATATTAAGCTCACAACTGCACTCCTTTCACCCCAAGGGCTTCTTTCAATGGGAGGATGGAAAGTTTCTTAAAACCAAACAAGCAACCCAGACCTTTTGTTGTAACAGACGTACTTCCCTGTTCCATCTGCACGTAGGCAGACACTTGAGGTGCTTTGCCTCCCTCACGTCCCCTGAACGCTGTGCTCTCACCAGCTCCACCACGTCTCTCTCACAATCAGTCCTGGCCTTGACCCAGAGGATGTTGGACAGCCCATCATAAAGGTGTGCAAAGAAGTGCCTGCTGCAGAGCTCAGCAGTGAGGAGGAACCATACTTGAAGTCCCTCCATTGCACACCAGAAGATGCAGCAGCCAGGGACAAGGCTGCTTGGCAGGAGCTGCATCCCACTTGGGTTTTTCACCCCGCTGCTCTGCAGAAAAAGTTCAGTTACATCCATCTATACAGTGAATAAAGCCTAAGTGGCTGCAACTCCATTCTCTTGCTCTCTTTGATGCCCAGCCCAAGCTGAGTGCCCAGAGCTGACCCAGAGGCTGCTGTGTCAGCTCACATGGGCCAGCATGGCACCCCAGGGCTCAGCACTGACTCCTGTGCAGTGAGGTGCGGCCACTCTCTCAGCGGCTGCCAGCTACCGTGGGTGTGGAAACACGTGGGTCAAGGCTACAAAAACCAAACATGAGCATAGAGGCAACCCTACTGCTTTTGGGAGACCTAAATCTCAGTGGGATATTCACTTCATCATCTGTTTACATTTAACTTATTTGAAAACTCAAGTGTCTGTCCACAGCCACCACATGGCATCACCTGTACCCAGTATCTTCCCTAAAAGGCAAAATAAAGGGTGCACAGAGAAAAAGCACTGGTTTTCACAGAATCATAGAATTGTTATGGTTGGGAAAGACCTTTAAGATCAATTCCAACCATCGATCTAGCACGACCACCATCTTCACCATTAAACCATGTCCTCATGTGACACAGCTTCATGTTATTTGAGCACTTCCAGGGATGGTGACTCACCCACCTCTCTGGCTGCCTTTTTCAATATTTTATAAGCCTGTCTCTGAAAAAAACTTTTCCTAATCTCTAAGCTAAACCACCCCTGGTGCAACTTAAAGCCACTTTGTCTCATCCTGTTACATTTTACTAGAAGAGACCAAGCCCCACCTGCCTGAGGGCAATAAGGTCTCTCCCCTGAGCCTCCTTTTCTCAGGCCAAACAACCCCAGCTGCCCCTGCAGCTCCTCATAGGACTTGCACTCCTTCCCTTTCACCAGCTTTGTTGCCCTTCTGTGGACTCACTCCAGGGTTTGTGGTAAGGGATACAGGACTAATTCACCAATTCCAATCATGTGAGTCACTAATGTAAAAAAAAAAATTAAAAAAGAACAAATTAAAACAAAAAAAAAATCAGACAAAAAAATCAGCCTATATCACCGACAGCAGCAGCACTATGCTAACCACTGTGATGCCATACACTGCCAGTTTCCAGAGGCTGACCAGCTCTCCACATGCATTTTAGACACGGCTCTGCAGTTCTGAGTGTTGGGTCAGATGTGTAATGTACCTTTCTCTCCCACTGTGGCGATACGAGCTCATCATTTTAAAGGTCTTCCCTGGCATGGCTGCCAGGCTGTTTGTCTGAGCTGCAGTGGTATTTTTGGAGACAAAGACTTGGACAGGGTGCAGGACAGGTGGCCTGGCAGCAGTGGTAGGAAGCTATCAAACCGCGCAGCGTACATTTCAAAACACAAACCAGGGGGAGAGGAGATAAATCATTTACTGTATTTAACTTAGCATATTGCTACTTTTTGTGACTCATATAGTCCTGCGGAAGACTCCCCAGACAGGTTAAGCCAAGTTTGAAAGAAAGACGATGTAAAGCTTACAGACTGCCAGGCATTTGTGATGTCAGTAGGCATAAATGCATGGAGGCAGCAGTGAAAACAACAAAATTGAAAATGGGAAGGCATCTGTATCAGCCCATCTTCCTTCCCTCTGCCTGGGTTTCTGTGCTTCACTGGTCAAAAATAAACCTGAACCATCCTCTGAAGGCCAGTGTAAAGAGGCATCAGCCAGAAAAAAGCATCAGTACCTTGCACTCCACATGAAGAGTCTGCCCACAGCACTGCTGCTTGTTGTACCAGGCCAAGCAAACCCCCACCTCCTTCCAGGGGCAGGGCTGGACACCTGCCATCGTGTCACCAGGTCACTTGGCCAGAGCTGGTGGGCACCCACAGCACAGTCAAGCTACAGGTGGCCCCGACATGTAGCCAAGCACACACAGGAACCACCTGGAGCCACATCCACAGCAGCACCAAGAGTGCAGCAAAGCTAGGGCTCAGTGGAAAATGTCTCACACAGTCCCTCTTGTGCTGTGCCCAAGCCTTGAAACACTTGTGCATCTCACTCTTGGTTATCCCCTTACTGAAGGTCTTCTCAGCAGCAAGCAACAAACAGCAAAAAGCCTTCTGACTGAACTGCAAAGGCATCCTTCTCTTTCTGGGGTACTTAGAGCCTCCAACTCTGCATGTCACTGAAGATGTACTTGCAGTTTATAGAGAGGGCTGTCAGGCACATTTGACGGGACTACGCATGATGTGAGATTTGCAAAACCAGGCACAGTGCAATTTTTTCCCTCTCAGCCCAATTCAAATCAAAAACATTCAAACTAGGGGCCTCTTTGGGAAGATTGCACTGCATAGCAATTCTTCTGAAGGTGGTTAGTTTTAATCCAGTTACCAAGAGCTACACTAATTCTATGTTTTTCATTTTATAATAAATTCCTTGAAAATCAAGATTTTCTGCACACTGGAACTTTTGTCCCCATGCTTTTAAATGTGCAGGCTGTTCCCAGCTAAATACAACAAAGGGGAGGCACCACCAACCTACTCAAATCCAACACGATTCATAACAGATGCAGCCAGACAAGGGAAGCCCAAACTGGAGTCCCTGCACAAGGAAAAATTATCCCATTAAAACAACCACAATGCCAGATACTAGAGTGCTCATGGGGTGGAGAGATTTCATTGCAGCTCAGCAGTGCGTAAAGCTTCAAGCAGACCTCACTGCTAGTTAGTCACAGGGTAATGCAAACACACGGCACAACACTATAAAAACAATCTTGTGCAGAGCTGCCCCCATCTCACAGAACAATTTATGAAAAAATTAGGATGTCACACAATGCTGCATGCCCTACAGCATGTGAAATTATCTTTACCAGACAAACTTATAAGAAAAGTCATCAGCTATACTTGGCTAGACATTTTCCCCACATCCTTCAACAATTTATATTGCATTCATAAATTCACTGACTGTGCTGTCTCTCTCTCTCCCCCTGACCCATCTCAGCCTGGCCCAGAATGGACACCAGAATAACCTGCTATTGTTTCCAGGGTCATCACAACAAGTGTGCCCCCGCAATCCTTCATTCTTTTATTGCAAATGCACACTGTTTCCATGCCTGGTTCTTTCTTCCATCTGAGTCAGGAGAATGAATCATCAAAAATGCTATTGTCAAATGCTTTCTATGAATTATGTTCTGCACTGCAGTGGCTTGCTCTGCTCAGGATTCTCCAGTTTATTGGTATTTCTCTGTGGGATGAAATCACTAAACCAAAGTCTGATTATCCCCAAAAGGGGGCAGCCCATTTTAAGCCATTTTTAATGGGCATGAAATTGAAAGCAGAAGCCAGTTTGTTACACGACTGATGTCAAAAAGTAACATCACCATAGGTGTCCAGAAAATATTATTGGAAAAAAAATGGAAGATGTATTATATATAGATATTATATAACTCAGCAATATCTGATTAACAGGATACCAGTAAGCACCAGGAACATACATACCAACACACAATACCTACTGCTGTATTTGTCAGTCTCACTTTGTTTCAAGGGCATTTGCTCACATCAGGAATCTGGGGTACAGAAGAGAAGGAACTGTTGCTGATCTTTGGTGTACAAGTTTATCCTATTAATATTCTTTAGCAAGTACAGACAATTAAGAATTCTGTGTGGGTTTTGATCCCCTGACCCTGCCTGGGGTACAAACTGAAGGCTCTGAATGACCTAAGTGAACCAAAATCTGCACCTCCTATAAGCCACACATACACCAAAATTAGACATCCTTGCTCATTATTTTGATGTTGAACAACTAATATAAAAGACAAAACTATTGTAAAAAAAGCAGAGTATAGAGATTAAAACTGGATAGTTTAAGTCTAGAAATAAGGCACATGTTTTGAACAATAAGAGCTTATGAAATGAGAATTCCCATACAGCAGAAGCCAAACAACATCTGTGTATTTACTCTTCTTTGAAGCTACTATCTCTTTCTCAAGACTTTAAATTTTTAAGACTTTTTTTTAAGGTTGCGTGCCTGTGACAGGCAATTCATGTCACAAATAGAAAGTTATTTCAGTTATTTTCAATTTCATTGCTTTTCTCTCGAATAAGTAGTCCTCCAAAATTGCTCTGCAAAAGCTTGTATTAGATCCTCCATCATTTGCCCTGGCAGATCAAAGCTAGATGACTTTCTAGCAATACAGAGTCAGATGCAAGAATCCCTGGATCTCTTTCATGCTGAAAGTCAGACTAGAGGAACACAGCTCTTTTCCTTCTTACTGTCTATGACATGAAAGTCATGATCACCACCTTTTCCTATGTTCAACCAGATACTTAAGCTAGGTCCTAATGAAAATATCATCCTAAGACAATTAAATACTTATTTAGAGTGTCAGGAAATAATTTAATTTCTTCATAAACTCCACCTTATGCTACTTCTTTTTTATAAGGATGCAGAAGCAGAATATATTATGAGAAAATAATTATGTTGGCCCTCAGGAATGTAAAAATTGAAAAAAACAAAAGTGATACCATTTCCAGTATTATGACTGTAAGGAGACCAGAAAATGGCATAAAGTATATCCATTTTAATGACAAAGGCTATAATGAGAAAAAGAAAAGTGAAAAACTAATCTGCTTCAGAAGTCTGCATGATCTGATCCTCCATCAATTATCTATTCCAATCATGTAGAAAAGAGTTTCTGTCTACAGAGAAAATCCACTCTGGTAGTTAATCCTGCTGTCTTGTAGTTCCCCCTGGAGACCTGAGGATACAAAGCATTATGTCCCTGGGTAGCACTGTGCAGCTCCAGTTTAACAATTCACTCATCACATCCTTGCCATGTGTATCTCCAGGAAGAACAGGGACGATGACAATCCCACACATTGATTTCATCCCACGCTGATGTAGCAGGAGCCCAGCTTCCAGCCCTGCCTTACACCTTTGCAGCTGAATCTACCAACACACTCCCTGCTCAGCAGGAGGCTGCAGCCACAGCTCCGGCTCTGCCTCACACCATCAGCTGCCTAGTGAAATGTTCTAGGTCATGAACATCTGCAAATTAAACATCATAATGGGATCTCTGAATTACCAGATAATCACATTAAATCGCTTTTTCTGAAAATTACATACCTCAACTGATACAGAAATTAAAATGCAATAAATAGGATACAACCTTTCCCACCTGTGCAGGACTGCTGAACTATGAAATTCCCTTCACTGTTTAAAGTACCTAGTTTATAAAGGCCAGTAACTCTTCAACACATTTTGCTTTTATTTGTAGTCTGGTAAAGGCCTCTCTTTTTTCCTTGCAAACATGCCACTTTTGTGATCTCATTTCTTCTTTCATCTGCCTATTGTCACACAGACCCTTTGAGTGTGACAGTGGTTGTAATTCCTTTCCATATTTTTGTAGTTTTTCCTTTGGAATTAGCATCCCAGGTTATAGAAATAAAAAGTACCTCATATACTAACTTGAGCATGTCCACTTACTTATAGCTTGTGCATTTTATTCCTTTCCTACTAGGCATCTTCTTCATTTGGGCTTTCAATTATACAGAATTTCATCTCAGCAGAACTTTTTATTACATGGTGGTGAGATCAAATAGTAAACCACAGAAGATCTTTATAGACAGAGTACATTGCATTTAATATATGAGGGATATGAAAGGCTTTGTATATAAACAGCTTTTTAGCCCTAACTAATATATTTCCAGCAAGGGTTTTTTACTGAACCAATATCTTCTCAATTATCTTCAGATCAACACAGTATTTCCTTAAAAACATCCATATGTAATTTAATATCATAATAACCTTTAAATGTAAAGCCTTTTCAAAGTAACTATTTAGCTTCTCATGGCCTATATTTATCAGAGAACATGATTCCAAAACAGATTTCAGAGTGCAGTATTCCTTGATGCAGAATAAATCTTCATATACTCACAGAAACACCACTTAAAGAATTTAGGAGACATTAGGAAACATTTTCCACCCAGAGGCAATTGCATTAAAAAAAAAAAAAAGAAGAAAAATGTTTTACTGATTTTGATTCAGTTACATGGAACCACAAAACAGCAGTAGATTTTTAGTTACAGATGGAAAATTTTCTGCCATATCATTATTCCCATTATCCTGAGGTGGTCTATCCTCAAATACCACCATCAACAATGTCACTATTGCACTTTTTTATGTTCTTCTTCTTCCTCTCTGTACCTTCCCTTCATATCTTAAGAAATAAGGTTTTGGCATCAGGAAAATTCTTTGTAATTCTTTGACTCTGTAAGCTTTTCTGCCCATGGAAGACTTTCAGTCCAAGACAACCTCTCCAGGAATTATATTTTCCTTAGTTAATTGTATTCATGTTAATACAACATTTAGCTATAAACATATACATGAACACACACGGACCCACTCTCTGTAAAGTAGCCTTGAGCTGGCCACATGTGCCTCTCCAAACTGAGTGGGTTGGGGTTAAAGCTATGACAACACATTTTCAGATGTGAATTTGCAACCAAGGAAGACACTGTTCAGCCTCTTTAAATAAAAAAGCACACAAAATGCACTTTATTTGATCCATTTCTTCAAACAGTGTGTTTGAGCAGCTGAGGAACAGCTGGGATTGAAGCTCCAGCATGCTGCAGAGTGCCCCAGCTCCCGAGGTTCTGCCCTGGCATTCTGTACCTGACACACAAGCCTTGCCCAGCACAGATACACCCACGGTGCTGGGGCCCACCCATGTCCCATGGCATGCACAGGCCTATTGTTTTCACTCAGCTGCTTACAATCACTCGTAAGTCTGTCAAGATTCATGAGCACTTCTCACATACAATTGTGGGAACAGAAGTTCAACTTCCATGCCATTTTGCTCCATGACAAACAGCGCTGATCTTTAAAGCTTGGGGAAAAAAAAAGAATATTTTTATGACCTCATTGCAATTCTTCCTAGCTGTGACCCTGATGTTTGTGGAAAGAGCAAAGAATCACATGCCATACATCTTGCTAATCCATTCAGTTCTTGTGCTTAGGAATCATCCATAAATAGCTACTGCTCATAGAAAATACTTGTGCCCCTAAGGCTGGGTGCTAGGTTGCAACCAGAAAGCTCCTAACCAGTATTGCTCTTGGTATGTATGCCTACGACATCAGTATATATTTCTCTTCCATCAAGGTTAGTCAGTATCTTTCATACAGATGATTTAATAATCAAGTGTTCTGAGCAGAGGTATCAGACAGGTGAACAGTTCTCCCAGGTAAGTGCGCAATGCCTGCTGGTGGGCAGGTCACTGGAATGCAGACACACAGAGCAGCAGCACTCTTGTCTTCTCAGTAAGGACACTGATAGTCCTGGCTACACATGAGACAGCCACAGCCAAGTTCGCTCTCCTCGCAAGATACAGAAGACTATCTTGCCAGAAAAATGAGATAAGATAATAAGTTGTAGACTGTAACACTAAAAGACCCAAGCCACAAGACCAAGAGAACATTACACTAAGCTCCAGCTGAACAGCACAGTCCTTTATCAGACACCTTCACTCCAGCTGTAAAACAGCAGGGCACAGCTCAGCACAAACTGGGGGGAGCAAAAGAAAGCAACTGGATCTTCTTTTTAAACCTAATGGCAAATTATCAGTTCTCATAAGAAATTCAATTTGGGGCAAAAACTGGGGAGAAAGGATATTTTAAGGCATCACTTCATAGAGGAGAAAGAGAGAGTTCTACCAATGTTACAAACAGTTCCAATGTGTAAGTGTTGCTGCAACTGCTGGAGAATATGGACTGTGCATGTTGTAGGCTGCTGGCACTGGTAAACTGAAACAGGAATTGAACATAAACACAGACTAGGATTTCAATGCAGTAACTGAAACAGGGATAGGGTGGGGAAGGATGTATTTTTATGGCCACAGGGAAAAAAGTGTAAATTTGTTCTTGAGGACAAACATGGAGGGACACACTTTCTGTTTTGATTTCTGTAAATTAAAAAAACCCAACTATTTGAAAAAGAATTTATCATCACAGTATAAAAAAGATTCTCACTGAGACCAACACCTGAAATTTGGTTATGCATTTGCTCTTGGGTACTTATCAAATTTTGTATTTAGTGGTGTCATCAGCACGGTCCAGTGGATAAAAGAGCAGCTTGAGACTCATTGATACTACCCCTGGCTCTGTTTCTAGGTAATCTGGGCATGTAATTTCAAAGTCCTCTGCAAAGCAAGCCAGCTTCATTATTTTCAGTTTTAGTAGGATGGAAGGATAAATCGTTCCAGTGGGACAAAGTGGGAGAGAAATGGCACGTACAATTACTAACTGTACTAACTGTATGTGAAATACCTGGATTCAACTGAAGAGCATTTTCCACTGCTTTAGCAAAAAGGTGAAAAACATCCAGGTGAACATTAAGTGTTCTAAACACAAAACATTTTCATGCATTACTCTCAGCTCTGTCAGTAGTGAACAGCATTAACAAAAACTGAACAGATACAGCTATAGCTAAATGCAATGGACTTTCTAAAGATCTGACTTCTAAATTCTAGTTCTTGAGGATGGGAGCAGAACCTCATTAAGATCCCTTGGGCTCATCATGATATCCAAGTTGTAACTCTGAAATTGGTTTTTCTTTCTGTCACCAAACATTTCAACATTAAGACATTTCAATATAATCTTAAACAATCACAGCTCTGAAGAGAGCCACAAAATTCTTTCATAGGTAAGCAATATAAACACAGTCACAGGAAAAATCTCTACTAAGGTTTTCATACAACCTCTGTCAAGCAGAATGCAGAATCTCCCCTAGCCCAACATAAAAATTTCATCTTTGTCCCTTACTGCATTTAGTCAATTCAGAAAACTTGCCTCAGTTGGGCACTACATTCATCTGCTCTGGTTACAGGCCAAAAAATAGAGAACAGAAGGAATAAGAAGTCAGATTCCTGGTCTCTTTGTCTCTGTATTTAGGAAGGCTCAAGAAACATGGTAAGAGAGCAACAGGAGAGGGGAGCACTGACATCCCTTAAGTTCTAAAGCACACGACCTTCCCTGCTTTCATACCTGCCAGCAAAAACTTGAACATAAAACCAATTCTTTGATATAATATCTGAGTAGAGCAAAAGACTGCATTAAGTTTTATCAATATTCAGAGGCCTGAAAAAAGCTCCAAAGTTCTCTAAACAAATAGAGGTCCTCTTGGAAATGGTCATAAATTGCACAAAAAACCACCCTGAACTGAAGCAATGTTTTTTATATGACAGGAGTCTCTAAGAGTTCAAATCTGAAAAATACAAGTCTTCAAAAATCACAGACCTTTTTTACTGGGATTTATTTTTGCATCATGTTTGTACTGTTACTAATATTCCAGTGGTGAGTTTACCTCACTGTTACAAAGACAAACCTTGCTTGCTCAGTTTCACCTTCTAGACAGTGCATTTCATCATGCTGGCATTGGCTACAGTGAAGAATTCCTTCCCCTGTGATGAACCAGAACAGGTACAAAAACAGAGCAAGCAAAACTGGGCCAGCTCTCTTTGGTGAATCAAGCAGATAGTGAACTTGGGTTCCATTTTTTCTAATCCTTTACTGTCATGACATTATCTAACCCCTTTTCTCCCTCTTAACAGCAATATAATGTACATGTGCAAAATACTTCTCTATCCTTAGTACTGTCATTACATCTCTAAGAGCCACAGCAGCTCACTAAAACCTCACTCAGGGTACACTACAGCTTGCACCCACTTTATTAACACCATCAGACCCCTTTGCATCAGATAGCTTTCCTCTCTCTTAGATTTACTGTGGAAAACTGATATTGTTACCATCGAGGTCATCAATAAAGTGGTAGTCACTGCTAATAAACAGTTCTTATAGGATCCTACAGAAAGGTACACACTCAGTGAGGATTACCCATTTACAGTCATGTTTCATAGCCTGTCTGCCAGCTTTTAGTCCATTTAAGAAGCATCAAATTGATTTCATTTCAGTCTAGTCACTTGATCAAAAAATCATGCCTCACAGAAGCATATTATATATTACTTCAACGCAATGGCATTGATCGAACTGTTTTTGTTATCTCTCAAAAAAGAGAATAAAGAAAGGAATAAAAAGGTAGGTTGATAAAATCTATTTTCCAAAAATCACGGGTGACTAGACTTAATGAATGATAGGAAGCTTAAATGTAGCCCAGTGAGAGAATTTCTTTCATTTTTTCCAGGACCAGAGCCAAATTGATAGGCTTCCAATTATCCAGAAGATTCCTCTTGAAAGCATTGGTGACAAATTTCCAAGTTCACTGTAATTTTTCCATGTTTCAAAGCATACTGAAAAATTCAGGCTTCATAACCCAAAGAACTCTACAGTGAATTCTGTAAAAACTTGTGGGTATTAGTTGTCAGGTCTAGATGTTTAAATAAGCCAAACAGTAGCACAAGAGCAGCTCCCACAGCAGAGATGGAGGAGGCTGTTTTGTGCTTTACCATCACCACCAGCAGAGATACAGTCTCAGTACTTTATCCTCTACTGACACCTGAAGAAAAGGTGATTCAATGAATACTTTCCCTAATTCTAATAGACATTTTTCAACCAACAACAGCCCACTCTTTTTTCAGACTCCTTTTGTTCTTAGTAGGCTTCTTTAAAATAAAAAAAGAAAGGCAAGAAAAAGGTATTTCATCCATTATTCCATTCACCACTGAGATTTCTGTGTGCCTTTATCAATTTCTTAAAGTACTTAACTTTTATTTTATATAAGATTCATACTCCTACTGTCTCACTTGGGGATTTCCACAGCAATAATTTTTCTTTGTTGGGTTTCCTTTGTCTTTTTGGTCATCAAGTCTAACATTCTTAGACAGGAAAAAGCTGTTTCATCGTTTTTATTTGTCTTGAAACTCATTTTCAGTACTATAAAACTGGTCACTTTCATAAACCAGTGAGAACAGGGACTTAAATATATTTATTATAGGAAAATTGAACAAAATCATGATCACTTATGCCTAAATGGCTACTTATTAGTGATTTGCATGCCACGTAGAGAAGCATTGTAGGAGAGGAAAAGCTGTGGCACTTCTGACTACAGCTACCATGACACTCAGTACAGAACCTCTCTGTCACAGAAAATCCTTGTGTGAGTCCCCCTGAGCTCTGTTCTCTGCTGCAGAAAAAATCACCCAAGAGAGGCTGCTGGCTCATGGCACAGATGGGGGCTCCTTGCAGGCCACCCCACTCAGCCCCTTGAGGAGCAGCAGCACAGACCAGATGGCTCCAGGCTCACCCTGCAGCAGCCTGAACCACAAGTTTCCTCAGAACTGGCTTTGTAATGTCCCTCTGATGCAAAGCAGAGCAATTCTGCCTGCAGCCTCCCATCCAGGGAAAGTTAAAGACATCTCCGTTGGATTTAGGGATATTTACTTGGCTCTGGCCAGCTGAGATACAAACTAGACAGCAACTTGAACAGCATTTCCAAGATCAGATACCAAAACACAAATTCAAGAACAGGACACAAAATTCAATGGGAATTATATGCAGAGCAAGTGAGGAAAAGATCCTTTATCAGTGCAAGGCTTTATGGTAGAAAGACTGTATTTATTAATGGTAGTTTAGTATTTATACCATGCCCCAGGACTATTCTTTCTGCTGTGCAAAGATCAAAAAAAGCCTTTTTACTTTAGAAAGAAAAAAGTAATTTTCTAGATGTCAATGGACTGTGTTTTCTGTTCTTCTGCAATAGCTATTCTCTGAAAGCTTAAACAGATTGCTCTTTAACCATAATGTTGTTAAAGAAATGCCAGGAAGTTTATTCATGGTTTATTAATACTGCAGAGGGCCCAATGCAGCAAGATGTCCAGACTTCCAAAAAACAGGCTTGCCAACCACCCCCTTGGCCAGTTTCCAATCAAGGAAGAACATTATAGCCAAGCTGCAGCTACAATGACTTCAGAATTTGTTGAAAAAATAAAAAGTAGAATGATCCAATACACAAAGTCTTACTCCAATTTTATACACACACACACAAAAAAAAAAAAAGGTCCCAAAATGCCACCCACATTTTATTTGCACCACCACATAAAGTCCAGACAAGGTCTGTAAGAATATATTTTCCCCAAATGATTTTTCAGAATTCAGGTTGGTGTCCTGACACCAAAAGGCAAAGCCCCTAACCAATTGCAGTACATTTCTTAATTCTACCATATGCTTTCTTTCCCTGCAGAATATTGATAATTCTGTCATCTGGGTTCCTCTTATCTTTTTGATAAATGAGGCTATTGCCTTCCTAAGTCATTAAGGCATTTAACCTCTCTTTACATTTGAAACACATATCTGATATACAAAATAATTATGAAGCCCTTCACTAGAAAACTATTTTGGCCAACACCAACTAAACTTAGGTTTGCAGTTTCTGAGATCTTTTCAGATTGCTCTCTAACAAGATTACCTGCATTTCCTTCATCAGGCCCAAACATGTTTTCTTTTCAAGGTTAGTGTTTGCAGATTTTTGTTCATCTCTGGAGCATTACAGTATGAAAAAGAGGTTGTAAAGTGATAGTTTTCCCATGAAAAATAGCTCAGCTTCTTCTGAAGGCACATTCCACTATTGATCAGTCACCTTGCTCTCTATGAAAATGAATGACTATGATAAATAGAAGTGTGCTGTTGTATTCCTTTGTAGATAGAGGATGCCAGCACAAGGTCCAGAAACAGACTCCAAAGGCACTGCAAGGCTGTCCCTCAGCAGGGTTTGGGGAGGGAGAGGGCAGGGATTCCACCACACCCATTCCCAAGCATTCAACTCCTGCCACCAGGCAATGCCTCCTC
The DNA here is from genome assembly GCF_028769735.1 of Zonotrichia leucophrys gambelii. Classification (NCBI taxonomy): domain Eukaryota; kingdom Metazoa; phylum Chordata; class Aves; order Passeriformes; family Passerellidae; genus Zonotrichia; species Zonotrichia leucophrys. Next base: position 14,681,978 of record NC_088169.1, on the reverse strand, counting down.
ACCTCTTACTCCTCTGTATTCCAGAAATGAAAGCAGAGACATTTCAGGTGTGATTGCCTGTCCCAGTTGTTTCAACTATTCATAAAGAAAAAAAATCCTTTATTATAAAAGTTGCCCACAAAAGGGTGGCTGTTCAGTATTTCTGGTGATGAAAACATCTGTCATTATTTGACACTCAGGCAACCTTTTTTCTTTTTCATAACATATGCAATATTAGGAATAATGAGTTTACCAGGACTCCAAATCCTATAAACACAAAGTGTTGGTTTTTTTTTAGAGCATTCTCAAATGCAGAACTACTTCAATAATACAATTTAAATCCAAGGATTATGTATCAGTGTTTCTTCTGTAATTCTTTTTCTTCAAAAACAAAAAAATTACTTTATCAAACTGCACAATCACAGGGAAAAATCTGGGAGCCTGACAGGCAGAAGCCATTCACTTTTCATGGTGCACTGTTTCTCACCATCTCAGTGCCAAAACATTTCTGCAGAGCTGTCGCAGGGGAATTTGAGGTAAAATCCCTAAGATTTATATTAAGCAAGAGTTTGGGTATCAGGTGACAGTTATTCTTAAGTCTTCCTAATGAGGTCATAATGAATTTTGTTTTCAAACACAGTGTTTCTAATTCCAAAACTTAACTTTTAAAGAATCTGATGGGTTTTAGACTTCATTTTAACATGTATTTCTAAATGTTTTAAGGTTCTTTTAAGGTGGCAACCACCTTTGAATACATACCCAGCTCTCCTGACATGTAAGATGAGACAATTGTTCAGTAAATCTTGTCATTTAGCTCACTGGGATTGAGATTTCACTTCAGGTTTTGGCTTAACAAAACCAGGGATCCATCCTAAGAGTGGATCTAGCACCTAGAAAGAGGATTTTTCTGCCCCTCTACTTTGCTCTCATGTGACCCCACCTGGAGCACTGTATCCAGCACAGGAGGAACAGGGACCTTTTGGAGCAAGTCCAGAGGAAGGCCACAGAGAAGCCTGGAACATTTCTCCTATGAAGACAGGCTGAGAGAGTTGGGGTTCCAGTAACTAAAGGGGCTACAGCAGAGCTGGAGAGGGAATTTTTACAACGGCTTGTAGTGATAGGACAAGCAGGAATGACTTTAAACCACTCTTTTAAGTTCAAAGAGGGCAGGTTTAGATCAGTTCTTAAGAAAAAAATCTTTAGTGTGAGGGTGGTGAGGCACTGCACAGGTTCCCCAGAGAAGCTTTGGATGACCCAGCCCTGGAACTGTTCAAGGCCAGGTTCAATGGGGCTCTGAGCAGCCTGGTGTAGTGAAAGGTTCCCTGCTTGACAAGGGCTTGAAATGAGATGATCTTTAAGGTCTCTTCCAACCCAAACCATTCTATGATTCTGTAACTTTTCAATATGGTTTATTTATTCAGTGATACCAAGGAGACAGCCTTAGCAGTTTTTGCATAATTCTCCTATAATGCACATGGACTTTGGGAATTTTTTTTAAGTACCAGTAAATAGCAGTCCTAAACAATGCAATATTACTTCATACTGTTAAACACCAGGTACTATGTGTTTTGTTTTCTCCATTCTACTCTAGGCTGTTATGAAAACATAAACAAACTTAAAACATTTGTTGCTATTTGTGCTATGTATAGCTCTACTCAGCCCAAAGTCTTTTTCCCTTGTTCATTACTTCTCTCTGGAACTGGGAAACTTTTCTTGAAGCAGTATTGTTTTTCATTTGAGAAAAAAAAGAAGGCAAGAGAAAATGAAGTATTTAAAAGTCTCACATTTTACAGAGTACATAACACCCAGTTATAAATATGCTACAATCAGCACACTACAAATTTTATGTAGAAAGAAACAGATGATGGTGGAATTCAGTTCGTGCTAAGAAAACAGGAACAGGGCTTAGAAGAATGCTTACATCTGTCCCTAATTTGCTTGCACATAAACCCACGGTAATCTGCTTTATTGCCAAAGTCATATAAAGAAATTGAGCACCAAGCAGCATAGGTAATCTTCAACTGGAGGCCCTCCAGCCTAATTAGACACAAATGCCCAGAAGGCCAGAGACTGAAATATGGCATGTAGATTTTGAAATATATGAAGAGACAGAACAGTCTCATTAGCAGCCATCCGGGTGTGTGCTTAAGCCTCTGACGTTCCTTTTCTGACTGAGGGAAGGAGTAAGCCATGTCCATGCCCGAGGCTAAGCACAAGGAAAGCATCCTGCTCCTTCTGGAAATGGCCCTGATCTCCCAACCCCCATCCCAGCACACTCCTACTGGGCTTTGTGCGACTCTTGCAACTCCTTTGTACAGACGTACCCACAGTCAGCCAGCTGATTTAGTACCAATAATGCTGGAAAGCCAAAACATTATAAGTCATTGAAAAAATGAGACAAAGAAGCAATTCTGTGGATAGCTTATAGAGATATTGGTTTGTTATTCACTATTTAGTAGATACATTTCTTAAAGAAAGTTAGTCATGGAGTTTTGCCAAACGCCATTTTCAAAGTGATAATTTTCCTTATTTCAAACCACTAAATGCTTTTATTTTTATTGCATCAAACAATTATTGTTGGCTACTTTCTGACTACAATCTTGTCTCTCTTCGATTTCATTTATGCATCTATTTTATAGAACAATGAAAAACTATGAGTGAATTAAAGAAATAGACAGAGGAGAAGTCCATGACAATTTTAAGGCAGAATGGCTGTGGCAGAAAAGGCTCTGTGCAGAAATGACCTCCATGTTGCAGATTTCAGGCACTTTCAGGGACTATCTATTTTTGGAACCATAATAGCTGCACTTAACTAACCAGAGGGTGTGATAGAAATGTTTTTATCAAGTTATCTCCATCTAAGTTATTTGGAGGAACAATGCAAGGCAACACATTGTTTCCTTTTTCAATTGAATTTTTACATTATCAGGAAATATCACACTGGCCACAAAACTATAAACAACTTTTGGTTTTAGTAACGTAAAAGGAGCTTTGTGCTTCTTCTTCTGCAAACACAACACAAAGGAAACACAGGGACACAGGGGCCCAGAAATCTTGTGTGCAATAAAAAATCATGGATAAAGCCTTCTGTTAATTGACATTCAAGGTCAATTTGTACCTTTGCTTGTGATACTGTTGTTGTATCAGTGCCTGAGATTACCACCCAACCCCATTCTCTTGGTAAATTTTATGGGAAGAGCATCTGACATCTAACCTTAGTAGAAAGCACCACTGAAGTGTTACTATTACAAAACAAATAGGCAAATGTTAACTGGGGATAATTTTTTAAAGAACTTTTCCTAAAGATTATTTTTAATGTTTTTTGCATTTGTAAAGGTCCTGTTTGGGATTTTTTTTTAAAATATGTACCAGGATATGAGCTGTTCTCTTTTGAGAGAACGCTGTGCCTTAGGTTTGAGTTTCAAGGAAAGAAAATAAAGCAGTAAGAAAGGATTTACTTGGCCGCAACGTGGCAAGCCTTGCAGTACATCCCATGGCCGTGTGACCGCACCCAGCGGCGCGCAAACCGGGGGATGCCCCTCGGGCAGGGGCCCGCAGGCCGCCGGGGGAGCGGAGCCTTGGCCCGCGGGCCTCTCTGCCTCCGGGCCACGCGCAGACAGACAGACAGACATGAGCTCACCGCCCACGCAGGAGCCAGCTCGGCTCCCGAGCCGCACGGCCTCGCCACAGAAAGCCGTGCCCAGCCGGGAGCGTCCGTGCCCTGCTCGGGCAGCAGAGCTCAGGCGGCAGAATCCGCCCCGACGTACCGGGATCCTGCACGGAGCGCCGGGAGGGAGCGCACGGGCCCGGCACCGCCACTGCCCCGCCGGCCCGGGGGCACACGGCACCAGCGAGGCCCAGCCTTCGCTAAGGACAAATGTAAACAAGAAGAAATAAAGGGGGAAGCGGGCAAGCCTTGGCTGGTTGAAGCGCATGGAAGGGCAGATGGCACCTGTGTGGGCCCAGGCCTAGGCTAGAGCCAAGCGGCCCCGAGGGCACAAGCAGGGGCGGCTGTCTGGGACAGGTTGTGGGGATGTCCAGCCAAGCCAAGCCAAGCCAAGCCAAGCCAAGCCAAGCGGAGGCCGTCGGCAAAGCCAAGCGCAGTGGCAGAGGCTAGGAAAGGAGATGCCCCGGGCGGGCAGGGTGGCGGAGGCGGAGGGCAGTGAGGGGGAAGCCTGCGAGGCCCGGCCCCAGGGAAGCAGGGCTCAGCTCTGAGCTGAGGAGCTGCACCCTCCCCGAAGCAGGTGCGCCATGCACGGCCCGGTGCCTGACCCCGAGGGCTGCCCCGGGGACCCTGCATCGCCCCGACCCCGCCACGGGCAGCATCCCTCTTACCTTCCGCTGCGGGCGGGGCCGCTGCTCGCCCGCTCCCCCGGCTGCTCCTGCCAGGGGCGGCGGGGCCGGCCTGGGGACCCCGCGGGGCAGGGGCGGCCGGACCAGCCCGGCCCAGCCCAGCCCAGCGAGGCGGCGAGGCGCGCCCGGGGCCGGCGGCGGCGCGGAGCCGAGCGGGGAAACCCGGGCTCTCCCGGCTCCCCCGGCCGCCTGGCACCTGTTGCCAGGGAAACCCAGGTGTCTCCTCATCCGCGGCCATCCCCGGCGCAGCGGCGGGGGCGAGGGGCGCGGGGGCGGCGGCGCTTGCGGCGCGGGGGAGGCGGCGGAAATTTAACAGGCAGCTTTTTCTGCTGGGAACGTGTCTTTGGGCAGGTTTCTCCCAGTTTTGGGCACGATAAACCTGCTCGTCTGTTAAGCTAGGGCCTGTTTCAGAAGGAGTAATTGTGATTTGGGCAGGAATTGCCAGTCCCTGCAAGCGCAGAGAGGCTCCTGTCTCCTGGCCTTGTTATGCAGGACTCTGTGGAACAGGTGGAGAAATCATGAGCAGATTTCCTTTGGCTTTCTGACAGTGGAGAGCGATGTCATTGCATTGACTGGTTCAGCAGCAGTTCTGTATGTAGCATAAGGGCATGCCAGTCTGGAGGAGAAGATCACAGAAATTACGCCACTCAAAAATTGCCTCCATTCCCTTCCTTGCAGTTGGCAACTAATCAGTTCCAGGAATTTGAGGGAGGCTGTGTATTAAGGTAACTCTGCAGCTAGCTGGGCTTGCCAGCACCCACTCACCCTTAAGGCTGACCCTTTGTGCCACCTCTGTCTCTCTCTGACTGAAGACTTGTCCTTTGCATCTTTCTTCTGCAACATAAAGGGTGGGTCTCTTCATTTGGATCCTTGTGGTACTTCTTTATTTCTTTATTTCTTTATTTTTTCTTATTTTCTTTATTTACTTCTTCTGTAGTACTCTGCCTATAAACTAAAATACTGTCTTACAATAAAAGTTAATTTGACATTTTCTGATTGGATATTCATTACAATTAATTTTCTTATAAGTACTTGATATTATCTTTTCTTACCCCAGGAGAAGTTTGAAGTTGTTTTATATATTTTCTGCTTCAAAAACCAAAAATTAAGCATGACTGTATATATTTTTGATATATAATGTTAATAAACAAGAAATGTATATGATTTTATTCCATTTAATATATCAAGACCTGACAGATAGATGGATTGCCTCTGCATAGGCCATCTTCTGGCACTGGGGGCCCAACAGTAGATATTACAGTCCCATATTCTTCTGCCAATAATACTGGGGAGAACCTGACACTGGGCAATAGGCATTTCTGCCCTATAGACCTTTTAATCCCATTAAAAATCACCAGGCAGTGGCTGGCTTTCTCCTATCTCAGGAAAATCACATCTGGTTTCAGCATGTATGCCCTCTCTCCCACATGGCTGGGCTGGCATCTCTTCTGAAACTCCAGACCAGTCCTATCCTAACAAAAAACTGCTCATAGAGACAGTGCTGCTGTTGTTTTGTAAGGGAAGAAATTCGGTCAAATTAGAGAGAGAAGGATATTTTGTTTCCAGATACATTCTCCTGCAGCAGCTGCTATGGTTTTATACATTCTGAAGTTGTTTCACCACATCAGCACTAAAAACTGTCATAAAACATCAAAGAAATCAGCTGAACAAGAGACAACTCAGTACCTGTGCTGTGTACTCGTTTCAGTTTCTGTGTCAAGATAGGCCACAGGTAGCAGTTTTCAGAGTCTGTCAGATCTTCAGACCCCCTGCACACTGACCCACCAGGCAAGGTCCTGTACTTTTCCCTCATTTGAGCAAGGCTAAAAGCTCTCTTGAGGATTAGAAGGACACATGCTCTGTCTAGCATGTGCACTATTAAATGATCAGTAATTACTTCTTCCTCAGTTCTATGCATAATTATTTCACCTTTCTCACTGTCTTAGGTTGAAAGATTTAGCTGGGGGTGTGTATTCTATTTGCCACCTGTTAGAAGTGGGGCAATTATCTTCTGTTAATTGTGCAGTTTATCTATTCCACAAACCAATCCTCTCTCCAGGAAATATCTTCTGTTAATGGGCCATTGAGCCTCACTGAATGACTGATAAAATTACTTCATCCCACTGGGAGAAGGTCTGCCCAGAGGGAGGAGCCAGGCATTCCTACCTGGATATGATCTGAGATTTGGAACATCAGAGCGGCCTTTTCCCACTGGATTCCCAGAGGAGCAGCTTTCTTCTCCACTGGATTCCCAGATGAAGACCAGGCCCATCTACATCACCACCACACCTTCAGAAGAAAATTATACCCTTCTATAGGATCCCTGCTTCAGCAGAACCACACCTGTCACTCCAGGAGGGCTGCAGCCACCATTCCAATTGGACTGCTACCAACCCCCTGACCAAGAGGATGTCAGGTCGTATTCTGGCTCTGTAAGAGCTTTGTTTTCTGTTTTTGTACTATAGCACTTGTATTTTTAAATTTTCCTAGTAAAGAACTGCTATTCCTATTCCTGTATCTTTGCCTGAGAGCCCCTTAATTTAAATATTATAATAATTTGGAGGGAGGGGGTTTACATTTTCCGTTTCAAGGAAGGGCCTTGCCTTCCTTAGCAGACACCTGTCTTTCAAGCCAAGACATTAATGTACATTGTGAGAGATGAATCTTCAGTTTAATAAATACCCCCAAGAAGATGAAGTTCTTTTCAGTGAGCTTCAGGACAGTTACAACCCGTCCTCTTCAGGCCATTCAAGTTACTGAGCCAAAAAAGAGGAGCTTTATTTACTGTTGTGGCAATAATCTTTCCTGTATATAAGATTGCCTCTCTTCTCTCTCTTGATGTTTCTTGACAGGCTTTTAAAAAATACAAATAGAGGAAAAACAAAAAAACAAACTCCAAATTTTCTCTCAGTTCAGTGAAACTGCAATGGATGCGGTTCGTTTGCAGAAATACCTGACATAGCTTAATTCTGAATACAATAAAACAAGAGTAAATTAAGAGATTTTTTTTTCTAATGCTTTTTGGCTATGACTATTGTAAACTTCATGAAACTTTTGTATGTGTAACGCCAGAGAAATGGTGCATTTTTAAGATCCCAGTTTGTCACCTTGCATGAACTCACAGTTCATGACATGAATAAGATCAGGAGTAAAATGAAGATTAAAAGCAGTATGTGAAGAACTAATAGTAGTTTTTAATATGCTGATTCTTTGTGGCTGTTGTTCAGATGAAGATGACCTTATGAAATCTGCTGATAATAAAGATTTTTATTTGCCATTTTGTCTCACATACAACAACAGCACCAAGTCTGAAGTATTTTTAATCAGGGTATTAATGACTAAGTATTTTTAATAATTTTTAACCAGCAGGACATCACAAGATTTAGATATTTTGGTCTTTCGTCACATGCATTTTTTCATTTTTCTCATATAAGAAGGATTCAATTAACTGAGTCACAGCAAAAAAAACATGCAGAAATTTATCAGAAGGGTTATAAGCAAAACCTATGTGCTACCTCACTGAAAACCAATGGCACCAGTCCAGCAACTAACATATGCTATGGCAACGGTGACACCACATGGGAGTGATGGTCTGGGCTGCAGGGTGAAAGGAAGTGCTAAGCAGAGTACGCAGTAGACGGAGGGAGCTATTCCAGGTTTATCCTCCCAGTGCTATTTTTAAGTTTTTAGTTTAAATCTGATCTTGATGCAGTCCTTCTTTCCACACATTTGGGAGTCAGTGCAGTGCATGCGCATGGAAAATACTTTCCAGTTACAGCATGAACAAGCTGAGCAGGAGGGACTCACTGCAAGATTACCATCCAAATCGCCATCTGCCCAAGGGAAGGGACAGCATGTAGTTGCACTATTCCTGGAGCAAAGAAAGGACCAGGTAGTTACCAAGTCTTTCTTGCTCTCTGCAGAAAGTTGCTACAGCCCACCTCAAGAGGTTTGTTCCTGCACTGGTTTGTTCATGCTGTCAGTGGCTTTAGCAAAGGCACAGGCAAACTTCTTTGTCCCTGTGTCAAAGTTTCTTTATTGCAAGTCTACAGATTTTGGGCTGTGGAGGAGAGAAACAACAACAACAAAAACAGAACTAAAAATGTGGTACCCTAAAACAGAAAAAAATTGAAGGTAGGATGAGAATATATTTCTCCTCTTACACCTATGGCTTTGTCCTAGCCTACACCTGAGGACATTCACAGGCCAGCCCTATTTGTTACTGTTTACCATGACACAGTTCCTTCAACTAACTTAGGATAAATGTCAGACATGAATTATGGAAAACGTAGTCTGAACACCTATTGTTTACATAAACAAAGGCTTTTGTAAAAATTATTTGGCTACTTAACCAAGAGTTTTTTGGATTGGACCATCAAAAAAGAGGAAACTTCTGTAGCCTATTTTCTGGAATGAATGATCTGTCTTCAAAGAGCAGTTCACAGAGCAAGCCCCTAAGACTGCAAAAGGGAAAGGCTGTTTAGTTACTCAGTATAATCTCTGCCATAAGCTCTATCTTATCCCACAAGTGTAAAATAACAACATCTGATCTGAAACAATCCGTGGAGCTGCTAAGTAAACATATAAAAACCTTAAAGTGTAACTAAAACTGCTGCCAATTGTTAGCTGTTGTCACTGGAAATGAAGGTGTAGAAAAAGTCAAGAAAAGGTCATTTAATTCCTCACTTTGCCTCCTGGGTCTCAGCTGCTTTTACTCCAGACTCCAGAAGCTGTTCAGTTTCTTACCATGTTGAGAAGCTGCCCTAAAAGGCATAGACAGACAGCTTATTCCAGCTTATCCCCTTCCTCTCCAACGTGTCCATGACACTCCCTAGCTTTCATAGGGGCCTAGAGAACTGCTCCTGCAGACCCACCCAGATCAGCAGGATTCCACTTTGCCATGGCACAGAAACTGGGGAGCAGCCAGTTCCACCAGCAATGCCCCCTTTCCTGCTGTCAGAGAAGCATGAAGAGCTCACAGGGAAGCTGAGCACTGGGTCTGACATTTACAAACTAAGAGCAAGGCTAGCTGCAATGTCTACAACCATAGAACTTTCATTCACAGCTTCCAAATGTTCTGCTTCACAGAAGTCAAAAGCTCCCACTGGTCCCTCAGGAGCCTACCTGGGATCAGAAAATAATTTTATCTAGCACAGAAGACAGCTGGATGTTACTGTGATCAGGTTTGCACATTCCCAAGTTGGTAACTCATTGGACAATAGCACCATTATGTAGGGTTTGCTTCTCTACTACATGGATGCATAATTTTAGACAGTGAGATGAAACTTAGCACACAAAATTCCACTTGCTTTATTCCTAGCTCAACAATTGCAGGCATTCAGTCATTTTATATCTGTATATAGCACTAATCCATATTGCAATAACTTATGCACCATGTTATATTGCTGCACTGAGCCTCTGCCAGTTTCAGATCAGTCACCTCTGTCAAGTCCCACAGGATAAGAGGGCCTGTAAGACCTATTCAAAGTAAGCTTTTTACCCTGGATGGTCACACGTGATTTAACTTTCATCACCAGCTGGGTGCCGGGGAAGAGCAACTGATGTTGAGAAAGGCTGTTGGAAATGGTATTCCTGCCTGTGTCATACCAGCTGCTGAACTTCTGCTCTTTTGTTGTCTGAATCTGCACTTGCAGTGCTTGCCTGGACAGCCTCTTATTTTAATTGCTATTACTTTCAATGACATTAATCTGGGGGAGGGAACTTAGAGTTAAAGCAACATATTTTATGTTTATAGAAATGATAATCATGTTCAGAGAGCAGATTAAAAGGGTTCTCATAATGATGGCAGTGAAGGCAGAAGATAGAGCTTTCATTTCCATAAAGCATTAAGCAAACCCTACTTTACTGCCAACACAATCTGCTGCTGGCTCTAACTATTTATGTTTATTTTTATGTATTTATTATGTGTTTGTCCCCTGCTGTCAAGGAGACAGGCTTCTGCTCCTTACCTTTCAGGAATGCATTAATCCTGGTGATTGGTTAATGTGTGGGGAGGGAACAGAGCAAGGGGAATACAAACTGCAGCAACCCAGTGCAGTGTAAATCCTGGGAACAACCTGAACTGGATAGAGATGGAATCTGGGAACTGTTCTTAATCCTGACACCTACAAGCAATAAGAACGCACATGACCCAAAATAACACTCCTGGGTAATAGCAGACTTTTTTTGTTTCTCTCCAAGTGGAAATTTTATTCACGCATCCCAGGTAGGGGTTTTGAAACAACACAATACAAGCTGATGCAGAGTTAATTCTCATTTCTGCTGCTGGCCCCAGAAAAGCAGGTGTCGTCATGGGCTGTTGGCTGCCTCCTCCTGTGCACAGGGCACAGTGATTAGAACAGCATGAGAATCCCAGTGAAGCCTCCAGAGCTGGCACAGGGCAGTGTGCCGAACAGAAAAGCACTGGGGGGAGTACACTCTTGATGGCTGATGTCGCTGTAAATAAGCCTTAGGTTAGCCCAGAAAAATCCAGTTCAAACCTTACTTTTTTTCCTGTTTGCTCCGTTGCCAAATTTGTTGAAACTCCACTGCTGTATGACTAATCGTGCCTTTTAGTATTCCCGCCCTGTGATGAACCTAAGTTACATTCAGAACACTCAAACCCAAAAGCACTGAAAGAAAATACAAGGAAGGGAATCCTAAATTCTGAAATTTCCCATTCCTGTCCAATTTAACATTTGTCATCTTCCAAACCCTATGAATGCCTTAACTTTTAAATTATTTTTAATGATGGGTTAGTTTAATCCTTTCCTTGCTGGCTCATCATAGGGACATCAGTGATCCAATCAGATGGTGTGCAAAGTGAATTGATCAGGTAGACAAATGAGCTCCAGTAACAGCAATTTAAATGTCTCCCCCACTCCATACCTCCTCTCCACAGCCTCCATAGCAACCATGTTTTTGAGAATCTTTGCAAAGATTCTCCAAAATTCAATCTCCAGAGGAAAGTAAACCCCTAAAATCACATTAAAAATCTGAAGCAGGAAAACCAGAGAATTTTTGCACAAAGCGCAAGAGGGAAACATCACAAAATCTGAACCTCCAAGTCACACATCAAGTCCAATTTTACAGTTTTCTATTCCATCAGTGCCAGTTTTCAGCATTATTATAGCCTTGTGATGCCTTTAAAAACTAGGGGGGAGGGAGGGCTTTTCAGTGCAGCTCTACTGAAACCTGGGTCTAATGGTAATTTAAAGTAATTTATAACCCACAAAGCACTCACAGCTAGGCCAGTATCACAGTATCTAGGGATATTTATGAGTTTGCAGGTCCTAGTTCTATTAATATGAATAATATTCAGATTATTAATGAGATAAAAGAGTGTTTATTGTTCATCTTTCATTAAAAATACTAAGTGAGCAATCTGCAGCCTACTGACATCTGGAATTATGGTTTGTGTTATCTGCAGATTTTGCTTTGTTTGCACAGAATGGGTCAGATCATAAGTGGTTTATGGTGCTCTTTAGCATACAGCTATGGCATGAATAGGCTGAAAAGACAGATGCTAGGCAAGTCAGCAGTTTACTGATTTGACATTCACTGCATTTGCAAGGTTAACACAACTTCTGTCCTGAACAAAAAGAAATCAGGGGCATTCCCACTGAACCAGATGAATGCTGGTGGTTGCAAGGAATAAGGGCACTGCTGACTCAAGAACCTTCATTATGGCAGAGAAAAAGCTCAAAGGGTAAATATAAAATTCTCTGCTTTCTGAGGCAGCATTTGTGCAAAATTTATGTGTGCATAAATACTTCTAAACATTGTTTTATTGACTTTCATTTAGGGAAAAATGTGGTGGTTACAGAAAAGCAAGTGTCAAATTTTCTTTAAAAATAAATTATATTCTCAAGCCTCAATTAGCAAATCTGCAACTGCTCTAATATCCTCCTGAACCTGAACCTAAATGTGTGTTATAAGAGCCCTTTTATATAGAAGGCATGCCATGAATTAACACAAAATGCAAGGAATCTGATATGGAGTAAAGTACTTAAGCCATGAAGAGGAGAAATTTAAAACCAGGTCTGTGTATACCAGGTAAATAATAACAAATACATCACCAGAGAATCAGGCAAAGCCAGTGTGAAAGCACTCTTCCTGCATTTATCTCCTCTTTTTAGAAAGTACAGCAGCAACACTGACTCTATTTTGCTAGAATGTAATTTCTGGCATTGTGTGTTGTCCAGTGCCTCTGCTGGCATTTTGTTTTGGATCTCTCTAAATCCACACCACAGCAGCAGAAGCATTACCCTCATGATATAGTGCTGCAATCCCTACAACTGTGTATCATTAGTGGGAAATCATTTTAATACTCTTGTAAACACCATCAGAGAGCCAGGAGACTATTTGTATTTGTTTTACTGTCACAGACTAAACTGCCTTATTCCAACCCTGTCCATCAAATTAGTGTTGGACCAGGTTCAAAGCACTCTAAACCTGCCAACTCCAGTCTGGCTTGAACTTTAATAGAACCAGGCAACCATTTTCTGGTGCAGACACTGCAAGCATATCAGTTGCAAATACATGTATTAATAAGGTGCCCTTGCTCCATCATACAGAAGGCTGCAATCCCCATGTTGGAGGCTCAGCACTTTGCTCCAAAGGTTTTATTACAGGTTTTATACTTCACATTGGCAGAACTTTTCATTTTCCCCACATGGAGAAAATGTAGGTGTATAAAATATTGGATAATCTTCTTACATAAAATATCTTACATTTTTATGTAAGAATTCAGTCTATATTTAGTCCAAAGTCTTCCCCTCTGAGGTAACTTTTGGTTTTAACCCAAGAAGAAGGAGAAATCTTGGCAGAGTGTTGAAAGAGAGATTTTCTGACCTAGTCACTGGAAGAGATGGTATGATTTTTAAGATAAAAGTTATACTTTTCTTTCAAAAAGACTGAATATTCAGCCCACCACAATTAACTGTAAATCACAAAGCTGTTGACCAAAACATGTTTGCTGAGAGGGGTTTTCAAGCCTTAGCTGGGTGGGAGGAACAGCAGGTGACCTGGGAGCTGAAAACACCTCTATCCCACAGAGCCACCAGGATGGAGTTTCCTCAGCAGAGTGGGGTGGCACTCAGAGCTGCAGAGCACCTGAGAGGGTGCACTGCAGTGTGGTGTACCTCAATCTGCTGCTGCTTCCAGCTCCTCCTCTAGCCACTGCTGCTGGAAGTTCAGGAGGAAGCCTCACCTGCCCAGGCAAAGGCCAGATCTGTGTTAAAAATATTTGCCAGAAAGAACTGCAGTCACAGGGAACAGGAAGACACAAAGGTGATTAATTCATTTTTTTCAATGCTGAAAAAAAATTGTCTGTGGGCAGTTCCCAGAAGCAATGCTGGTAACAAGAGAAATTCTGAGTGACTGCACACTCAAGCACATTTCTTTTAGCCTTCATTTTTGATCTTTTTTTTTTCACTTTCTGTCAACAGCAAAGTGTTCAAAGCTAAGCTCCACTGCTCATGGAAAGCAAGATGTTAGCTCGCCTCTCAGCTGCAATCAAAATTTGAATTGTATATTTAATAAATTGGGGTTGTGATGGTTAGTTACAAGAGCTAACAAAAGTATCTCTTAGGATTTGCATAGCAATCCTATACAGGGGGAGCTTCCAAGTACAACTATCAAATATTCACAAGTGCTTGTAACCTTTCCACTTGCGTCCAGATGCTCTCCCCTGTACCATGCTGTGCAGGAACTGCCACTAAAATCAGCACAATTCCCAACAGAAAATGCTACTCAGCTTGAGTAAAGGTGACAGAATCGAACCCTTGGAGGGGGAGGATGAGAAAACTCAGTATTAGTTTGAATAATTAATGTATCTGAGAATATCCTAATCTCCTTATGAAGAGAAAGGCAAAATCTAAATACATTATTCATGATGAATTATTCAGTCAGCTGTGTATGAATTATCCTGGGAATATTTCACTGGCTTTTAGAACTTCTTTCTTAGAACAAATAAATCTAGCTTGGGAAAAACATCCCCTTTAGTGGCCAACCACATTTTCAAACCAGTCTGTCAGCCAAAGATAAATTTAAAATGTTTCCTAGCATTTATATCTACTGTAGCATCATCTAGGAATTCAAGAAATACATTTGCATCACAGTAGCATCATGTAGGAATCTCATCAATGCTTCTCATTATCTTCAGTTCAGTACAGACAAAGATGTGACTATAATGCTGTTCGACTCAAATGAAAGTGTAAATTTATTTTAACACCATGAGATTTTTATAAGACCAAATCTAAAATTCTGGAAAGAAGGACTAATTGTTGACTAAGCATACAATTGTATATGCACACCTTCAAGACCATCTCCATGAAATGTAGTGTGTCCTCAATGTCACACCTGTGACATGAATTGAGGCAGAATTTTTCCTAGGACTCCTTCACTGAGCCCTACTGCCAAAACCTCAAAAGCTCAAAGAAAGGAAGCATCTATGAATAAACAAGATGGCTGGATTTCCCTTTCTGAGCTCTGAAATCACTTGAGTGCAATATACTTACTTTTTTTTTTTCTCAGAGATTTGTACAATTAAAATTACAAGGTGGGAGAGGTTTAATATGTTCATGCATAACAAAACAAGCCCACTCCAAAATCATCAGAGAAGACATCAGATCAGGCAACTTAAGTTTCTCCATTCTTTGCATCCCTCTACTTTTTTCTTTGGTAGGACAGTTTACAGAAAACATTGTGTGTCCCTAATAGACTATAGAAGGGTAACACAGCAGATGTTGCAGCTTCTCCTTTGCTCATTCTAATGCAATGAAAGGCCTACGAGATGGACTAGTGGGAATGTCAGGTGTTTAAAACTCTTACAAAAAATACCCAAGAGCAAAGCCTTAGTACCACAATGCCACAAGAAAAGTGTCACCAAGCTCAAAAAAAGAAACAAGCAGGAAAAAACAGCCTTTTAAACCAAGACAGAACAAGGAAAAAGGGAGGATAAGAACTGATGGAAAATGGAAAACAGCTATGACAGATCTCAAGCTTCAGTGAGAAACTCTGCTCTGTCTCAGCAGGGGGACCTTTTGAATCACATTTGTGATTCTTGCTTCACTTATTTGAGGTCTATTTTGCTTTAAATCCTGTGTTCATTCCTGGGTATTTTCTCTCTCTTAATTAAACCTTCATATCAGACTTTTATTAAGATAGAGGCAAAGCCTGTACCTTCCTCATTCTCTTAAGGTTATCTTCTGAAATAGGATTGAATTCTTTTAATGGAAAGAGACGGGGGAGAGAACTGCTAAACCTATGGGGAAGTTGTAATTCCACAGTTATTTCTAAGAATACAAAAGATTGTTGTATCTTGTATCTGGACAATCCAATTAGCTTAATGTCTGGGCATTAAGCAGGCTGCTGATCATGTTGGAGAACTGACCTATTTCAATGGAAACCTGTTGTATTTGCACAGCACTCTCACTTTGGCTGCATAGCTGAGTCTCCAGAATCATCCCGAAATTAACCATGGGCATCACTGCTCAAAGAAGGAATGGTAACTTGCTCTGGACAATCACAGGCACTGTCATACCTGTTCACTGACTGGTATGCACCACAAAAGCCAATGCAGTCAGATTTTCATCTGGGTATCCCCAGTTGCTGAATTCACAGGTTTGTTTTCTAAACAAGTAATGGCCTTCGGATCCATAAAATATTTATAAAGGTTTTCCATTTCAGGGTATGAAAAGAAGTCTTGCTGGTTTCAAAATTTTCAATAAATGTGTATCTCACAAGCAAATTTCCATCCCCTTTCCCTTTTTTCATCCTTGAATGACGTGGAGTGACACAGCATTCCTGAGTGTTGTCACTACTTAGAAACTGGAGGGGGCTTTTTCTCCTGAGTTTGGTTTGCTTCCCTAGTTCACTCCCCACTTTGGAATGTTTCCACCTGCAATAAAGAGCAGAAGAGTACAAAGCTGGTTCCCCTCTGCCAGCCGGTGTGGGTGCTGCTCTGTCAGCAAAGGTGCCAGAGCTCTGGACTCCCCAGGGTGTCACATACTTCCATGGATGGCCACAGCCTCAGTCACAGCTCATCCCCTTAGAGAAGGGATAAAGAGCCAAACAAAGTTATTGGCTATGCTGGGACAGCACCATTCACACTATAGGGGCTCTTTCACTGAGAAGCATTGCTCTCTTCTTCCTTTCTTAAATGGAGTTTATGATGCTTAAAACATTTGCATTTACCTCCACAAGCCCCCCTGATACTCTTCTAATCAGTGACAACAGAAGTGGAAATTACAGGGAAGTAAATCTTCATCAACAAGAATTAGTTAAATGCTTGGTAAAGTTTCACGGTTTCAGAGGTGGGAATTGTTGTGTCACCTTCACATTTTATTTTCATTCTCAACTTTGTGTTGATCTCCTTCTAGACAAGATAATTATTGTACAGAAGACCTTTTTAAATCTCAGAGATCTGCATGCTTTAAAAAGAAAATAAAGAAAAAGAGGAAGAAAATTTTAAAAATCAGAAAACAAACAAAATTAAGTAATGTTTGGAAAACAAGTCCTATCGCAACATATAATGCAAAGCATTTGACACTGACACATGACATCTTTGTCTATAAACTGGAGAGAAATGGATTAGACAGATTGACCACTTGGTGAATAAAAAATTGACTGGATGGTCACACTCAAAGAGCTTTGTCAATGCTTCAATGTCCAAGTGGAGGCCAGTGACGAGTGGTGCTCCCCAGAAGTTGGTATTGGGATAAGCATTGTTTAACATCTTTGTAAGCAGCAAGGACATTGACAGCAAGTTCAATGCCAAGCTGTGTGGTGGTCAACACACTGCAGGGAAAAGATGTCATCCAGAGGGACCTGACAGGCTTGAGAGGTGGATCTGTGTAAACCTCATGAAGTTCAGCAAGGCCAAGTGTAAAATCCTGCATCTGGGTCAGAACAGTTCCAAGCACAAAGACAGGATGGGCAGAGAATGGATTGAGGACAGCCCTGCGAGAAGGATTTGGGGTTGCTGATTGATAAAAACCTCAACATGACCCAGCAATGTGCCCTTGCAGACGAGAAACCAACCACACCCTGGGCTGCCTCAAAAGTAGTGTGGGCAGCAGGGCCAGGGAGGGGATTCTGCCCCTCTGCTCTGCTCTGCTCTGCTCTGCTCTCAATAAACAGTAGTAGTAGTGCTGCATCCATCTCCAGGCTCCCCAGAGCAGGAAGGATGCACACCTGCTGGAGTGAATCCAGAGGAGTCTACAAAGATGATCAGAGAGCTGGAGCACCTCTTCTACAAAGACAGGCTGACAGAGTTGGGCTTCTTCATCCTGGAGAAGAGGCTCTCAGGAGATCTTCTAGCAGCTTTCCAGTACCTAAGGGGCTACAGGAAAGCTGGAGAGGGACTTTTCACAGCATGTGTAGGGAGAGAACAAGTAGGAATGGCTTTAAGATGAGAAAGGGTAGGTTTAGGTTAGATCCTAGCAAGAAATTCTTCACTGGTAGGGTGGTGAGACACTGGAACAGGTTGTTCAGAGAAGTTGTGGATGCCCCATCCCGGAAATGTTTAAGGCTGGGTTGGATATAGCTATGAGCAACCTGGTCTAGTGGAAGGTGTCCCTGGCAGGGATATTGAAACTAGATGATTGTCATGGTCCCTTTCATTCCAAACCATTCTATGATTCCATGATATTAAGAGGCCTAGTCATTCAATCTAAAGGTAGTTAAATATGTGAGTGCTAGAAATAAATAAATTTAATAAATAAGAATCAAGATCACTTTCTTATGTGGCACTCTTCATAAACAGACCTCAAGGATCTTTATATGGGAGATCACTCTCACTATCATAAAGACAAAGACCACTTATTTTCTATTTTATTAAAAATACCATTTAGAATTTCAATCCAGAAGGTAACACATCTCCCTAAAAACTACTTACTTTCTGAAATTTCCTCTACAGCTTGAGCATATATATGGTCATATATATATAAGTTGGATGAAGAACATTCAGGCAGGGAAAGAAATTGACTCATATGGGAAAGAACTGGCCTTGTATGAGGCACCAGAACTATTTCTCTTCTTGACCATTTCAGCAGTTCTGAGCAGACGGCAGTTTAATTGTTCATGTCTTTCATGATATAAAATGCCTTAAGGCATAGAAGGTCATCTCTCATTTCCTCCATAAAATAGTTTACCACAGAGTTTTTGCAGGAAGGTTTATACCAGAAGATTACTGGCTATTTGGATTACTCATCAGGGTCTGATATTATGGCATGTTTGAAAGAATTATGAGAAAATAAAAAAATAATGTCCACATTCACTAGCAGGAAAAAAAAAGCTGGCACTGTAAAATGTGATGTTTCCTGCTAAAAGATCCCCAAACTCTTTCATTCATCCAGTGGAAACTGCTCGGTGCCTGAACCCTCTCGTGCAGCAGTAGGCAGTAAAACTCTCGCAGGTGGAGAATGAGCCCAGCCATCAGGGCAGTGTGCTTCTAACTTCTCTCAGTTGGCCCTATCTCTGCTTTGAACATTCCACTTGATAGATAATTCAGCAGTGTTACCCTTTCGGTGATTTTATTCACTCTAGGTCAGAGCTGTGCTGCAGGATGAGAAGGAACCCTGGGGAAGCCGTCGGGTCCAGCGGGCACAGCTGGCTTCTGTGCTGCTCTGCTGCTGCTGCTGCCAGCCATCAGAGCAGAGCTGGATGTGAGCAATACCCCATCCCACCAAATGCCAGCATTTTTCATCTCCCTGAAAAGGGACACGGCTCAGGAATTGTAACTTTAACAGGAAATTCGTACAGCAACCAATGGATATTGGTCCCTGGAAATAAAATTATATTACAACCAGTGGCTAACCTGCCAGTGCCCACACAATCCAGCTTTGAAGGAAGCCTTATAAATAGAAGAACAGCATTTATTGAGGTGGGTGGTATCTGTATCAGGCTTCAGCCCTAAGGATAGATATGTCATCTTAAATGTCACCTGAATATCTAGGAAGGTGTAAGATCTTTGGAAGCTTTTAATCATTTTGGAGCTCCTTTTAGACTGGACTTACTGTCTCTGCCTTCTGTTTTGCTTTTCTCCTCAAGTTCTTTGATTTATCTGATCTACTTTTTGCTCCAGCTGAAGTCAGTGGGAGTTTCACCTTTGATTTCACAGAGCTTTGGCCTTGCCTATCTGTCCGGTTTTCGGCTGTTTGGAGGGCTCGGAAGGGCCCGGAGTGGCCTTGGGGCAGCCCGCGTATCAAAGGACGAGAAGAGGCTTCAGTTCTTCTTTCGGTCTCTATGTTTATTAATTGTTTATCTAAAAGATTTTCTTTCGGCCCGACAGAGGTCTGCTCAGCAGCCAGCCATGAGCACACTGTCTTGCCCTCTGGACAGTCACCTATCTTTATACCCATAGTTACATGTACAATATTTATCATTTTTCTCTAATACTTTTTATTCTTATTGTCTGGTGCACTTTCAGTAATGACTAATCTCAAAGTGCTACCATCACCACAGAAGATGGAGGAGAAGAAGAAGAAGAAGAAGGACAGGACACGCTCTAATTTCTCTATCTTACTTCTCTAAACCTCCCTGTACAGAAATCCTAAATTCTGTGTCTCACTCTCTAATTAACTAATCTCTTCACCATTCACCCCGGTGAAATCCTCCTATCCTCATACAGGTGTCGTCTCCTGTGTAGGATCAAAGACTGTCGAGCCCCCCAAGGGTGGTCTCAGTGACTCGGCACCTCAGTCCTGAGGTGCTGAGATCCCACACCTATCTAAAGGAATTAGCTTTTTCTGATGGGGGTAGTTGGGTGTTAATGGGATAAGACAAGGGAAAGGCAAAGGTCATGGACAGGAGGACTTGTGTCTCCTGCACACAGATTAGAGAAAGCAGAACAGAAGGGGAGAACAAGTAGACACTGAAAAATGCCAACACTACAAAGCCATCACGTAAGGCTAGATGTTCAGGGGGAAAAGGATAGGGTCCCAGATTAAGAAGAAAAAAAATTCAGGCCAGTGCTATCACAAGAGACATTACACTGTTACATATTGATGAGCTCTGGTGTGGATGGGGGTTCTGCTGCCCCAGCTCAAATCTTCTCTGTCTCCTGAAAGGGGAAAGACTGCCTACATCTTTTTGAGTCTGTTGGGTTTGTGCCCCAATATCCACAGAATCTATGTGCTTTTAATACTGCCCTATGTACAGTACTTGTCACAGCTACAAGGAGCTCCATTTTCAACTACTCACAGGACCAACCTGGCCACATAAAACACAATTTTCATGCTAGAGTTTGTGTTTGCCACAAACACAAAAAGGGCCCACCTTGTTTCCCATTTACATTTTACAGATGTGTCCAGGAGCTGGAAGCAGCACCCTTGTGTTGACATCCTATCTGCATCTCCTTTCTCTCACCACAGCACCTGCCACTGTTTGCTGGGAAGGATGTCCAAAAAGAGAGAGATGATTTACAGAATGGAAAAGGATTTATAAACAATGAGTCATTCATATTCCCTCTGAGACAGAGGCAAATCTCAGCAGCTGCAGAAAGGAACATAAATGCCAATGGAGAGGGTTTGAAGGGAGCCATAATGTGCAATGTTTGAGCCTCTGAACATGACCCTTTGGGGCAGTTACCTGTCTACCATGGATTTTATGTCCCAAGCCTTAAGCTCATATTCCGACAAAGTTAGGAAATGAGCCAGCACTGTGGTAAAAGCTAGAAACATTGCAGCCCAAAATGCATTATTTGTAGAAATGAAGCTCAGTTTCATATTATACTGAGATTTTTATTATCTTCTGGTAAGCATTTTCTGATACACTTCGTAAGAAAATTGTGATAGATAGCTCAAGTTCTTGCCTTGAATTTGGACATTTATTAGGGAGTGAAGTCTCTTTTGGGGGTATTAATTGTCATAGGTGGATACAGATCAGTGAGGTATAAGACCATTTATTTGTTTGATAGTCTGTAAAAATGTCAGGTAAATTTATCACAGTATTTTAATGCTGAGGGATACAAAATGAAGAAGACACAAGGAAAAGGGAGAGGAAGCAGTACAGGAAGAGCACAAGGAATACAGAGGGTATCTTCCCATCCTTAAATTGATCCAAGTGAGTGAGGACCACTTACAGGTGCTTTGATCCAGACACTACTTCTGTTTGGAATGCAAAACAAACCTGTGCATGGCTGCACTCTAATCTGTAGCAAATACAAACTGCCTAACCACTACTAAGTGGCAGAAGCATTTACTTAGCAGTTTCTCAGACAAATCTTCCCTTTGCATGATGACAGATTCCCTTGTAACAACAGCCTAGAGATTTGCTTGGTTGACTTATTGATTATTGAAAGCAGTGCTTTAACGCTGACTTTCCCAGAAGACCATGGAGCATGTTTGATTTTAACCATCCCTTGCCATTAGTAAGTGTAAATATTCATTTCCAGAATTTAAGCTTATTAGGCCCATATCTACAAAAGAATAATGCTTCATGCAAGATGAAAGCAACCGGGGATTTTGTCAGATGAGATCCAATAAGAAAATTGATGTTATAAGCTCTTTGTCTCCATCTGCCATCAAGCAGAATGAGCTCAAAATATTGGCAGTGATTAGCCTGGGAGCATTGAGGCAATATATTCTCCATGGAACAGGGTCCACTTCCTGCAAAGATAAGCATGCATAAATATATATATATATATATATATATGTACGCACACACACATACTCTTGTATCCATGAATTCAGATCTCTTGTATGATACCCAGATGTGTAAGTATTTACAAAATCAAGGCTCAAAGCTACCAGAGACCCAGAGAGCTGCTGCCTTGCCGTTAGGCTAAACTAATGGTTAAAAATATGTTTTTTCTCTCAATTTAGACTAAGAATTATTTTTACAGAGAAAAAGGGAATCAAATCAGTTGTGATTGTTTTTATACAGCTGTCATCTCTCCCTTTTCACACTAGCAATGCCTTAGGTACAGGGAGAAAGGGTCTGGCCACAGCCCTGCCAGGGCAGGGGGCAGCAGGGCAAGTCAGAGCAGGGAGCCACAGCCCCATCCTGCTGCCCAGAGGTGGCAAGAGGAGCTGGGCTGGGGACTGTGGCCCCAGACATGGGAATGGAGCAGTTCTGAGGCCAAGCAGGGATTCAGAATCAGTGAAAGGTGTGGGCAGGAGCAGGCAGAACTGCAGAAAGCTCAGGCAGTGGCCAGGGGTGAGGGCTGAAGCTGAAATGCAGCTGAAGCACCTGGAGGCATCCTGGCCCCCCTAAGGTTCCCTCAGCTTCTCTCACACAGCTCTGCCCTGAGCTCCCATATTGCTGCTCCACTGCACCTGCAGCACTGGCCGTGGGCACACTTCCCAAAACACTTTGGGGCTGTGCATTTCTTCAGGACACCGTAAGAAAAGCACAACACTTTATATCCTTTAGAAGACACTTTTTCTTCTCTGTGTAAAAAAAACCCAACAGTGATCATGAACAATAGTTCATGGTTTTGGGTGATCACAAGTTATATTTTTCTTTTTGGTTTTTTTGTGGCTGTTGGGTTTTTTCTCAACTAAAAACCTGATTTCTGGTATGCTTTTTGCCTGTTTTGTAGAAAAGGCCTTTAAAATCTTCAACTATTGTATTTCTTTTAACTCTGAATAGTGAACAGTATTGAATTGCTGCCATAAAATACGAGTCCCCTAAGGAGACAGACATGATTACCATATTAATATTCCATGTAGTAACAAATATAGGAAGTGGTAACTCATTGCTCTGGGAGGAAACACACTCTGATGATTAAAGAAACACATCTGGGAGAAAGGTTGCTATTAACACCAGGGTAAGTGCTGGACATAGAGCAAGCAACAATCCAGTTGAGGGTGGGACAAAAGTTTTATGGGTGGGTGGGTGGGTGGGTGGATGGATGGATGGATGGATGGATCAAGAATACAAATATAAAATTAGGAAACCCCCATCCTTCTAGAATATTGAATAATAAGAATGGCCATAAATGTCCTTCATCTGATATTTGCATTCACAAATGCTATGAAAACCTTAACACGATGCTTCAAGCAGAAATAAATTTTAAACATCTTTCTCCTTGAGAAGAGGCTTCTTGAATGACTTCATATCCCTCTTCATGAGTGATGGCATTTTGTGGAAAGATGTCATATTTTGTTCATTTTGAATCCTAACCCACACACTTCATGTTTCTGCCATTCTTGGTATGCCTTTACTCATCCTATACATGCATTCAGCAATCCCTTATTAGAGTCTTAGAGCTATTTATTAACAAAGATTTAGATCCTGCTCTGCCAGGTTGTTGCTGTGCAGCCAGTGGAAGCACATCTGCCCTCTCTCACCCCACAGCAGTGTTGCCTAAGCCACCTTTCCACCCTGGCATTGCCCTTTCTACTCCTGTAAGGTTTCCACAACCCACCCTGAGATGAGACAAACTCCAGTGCACTCCCTCTCACATCAGACTCTTCTGAGCAGCCCTGGGGACTGCTGGCAGTGCCATCTACAAGCAGGGCACTGGCACAGGGGACACAAGGGAAGCACCACTAAGGCACCCCTCATCTTCTAATAAGCATGCTTCAAAAAGCTTTAGATTCAAGAAACAGAGGCACAAGACATCTTTAGCAGACCTCAATGGAGAGGAGTTTGTGTGCAGCAGCCCTCCATCTTCTATCTCAATTATTGATTTAAATGTAGCCAGGAATATTTCACATTAAACTTCTAAATCTGGTGCCCACAAAGGGAATTGCTAAACTGAAATTGCTGGAAGCTATTACAGCGTAGGAATGATGCTTCTCTCTGTCTATATCTTGATGTAAGTATATGAAATATATATGAAATGTTTTTCAAAATTACTATAAGCCAGCATCTCGGAAGCCTCTGATAAGGGCAGTCATGGACTTTGCAGGAGAAGGTCTGTCTATGTAATTTTTACCTGCTACATTTCTAGGGGGACACTTTTAAAACCTAAAAGATTAAAGATGCTTGAAAAAGGCCACCATCTCCCAATGAAGCAGCATCTGAGCTAAAAATAGTTTTCTTCTAATGCTGTTAGAGTTATTCTATTGACTTCAGGACTTCCCACCACTTTTGTCATACTGACTAGCAGTTTGCTTTGTTGCACAGAGGGTAAATCCATCTTTTCTCCATGGTCATAGTGCCTAGGGGTAGTTGCCTAGGCCCAAATTACAGCAAGAAAGATTTGGACTGAATAATAGTGGGAAAATTGTTCTAGCAGTACAGCACCTAAGTCACTGCACTGGTAATTCAGGAGGATGTGGACCCTCTTATGCTGGAGATTTTGAAGAAAACATTTGCCAAGAATTGTGTAAACATATCTATGAGGAGACAGACTAAGGGTGGCGTCTCAGGCCCCTGGTTGTCTATGAACCTCTGAGACAGAATATGTCTTAAAGCATTAGACTGAAATAGAAGATCAGTTTTCCTTTTCAGCCAGTCCCAGAAGAAAAGCAATATTCCTACACCTCACAGTACTGCAATGAACTCAGCTGTGAAAGCTGTCATAACAACATTCATCCAACTGTGCATTACAAAATGCACACTCAGTTACCACAACCAATGTAAGGCTAAATGTGTGTTTACCTACAGCCATTCCCCGCCCAGCCTTGCATTTTTCTGCAGGCATTGACTGATGGCTACAATTACAGTGCCTCCATGCATAATTCAGTTCACAAAGACCAGGCTAGGTTCATAATTTTTTTTCCCAAGGAAGCATCAATCTTCTCCTTAGGAAGAGAAAAAACATGGAAAGACTGGTTAATAAAAACAGCTAGCTAGCAAGCTAGCTAGCACCACTAGCCCAAGTGTTTCAATTATAATTCATTCAATTTCAGGGGCAACATTTAAGATATATCATGAGCAGCACACAGTGATGTGCATACTCCCACACCCATTCAAAGTGGATCATACATCAATATACCATGTACTAAAGTCACTACCTGTATTTTGAGTCTCCATTCCTTCATAAAGACTTAGCAATTTCATCAGATTCTGTGGAGTTTATCTAGATTTACTTTGGCAGAAAAGTAAAGAAGTGTACTGCAGAGATGTCTGTTTCACTCAGAAGTCATTTAGTTCTTAGAGAGAAAGGTTTGGCTGAAAACAGCATAGAAATCCAAAGATTCAAAGTGTGTTGGAAAAAAACAGAGCAACACATCATAACCAAGCAAGAGATGTTCAGTGATTAATGCCATAACTTGATGGTAGTAATGAATTTATCAGAGAGCTTGGGAGTGTATCAGAACAAGATGCTTGACTCACAAATAAACATCTTTAAGTGATGTTGTATTCAGAGGCCAAGATGCCTAGCCTGTATTTATTCTTGCTAAGAGCCAGGCACTTGGTGAGTAAAAAAAATCAGCTGAATTACAAATTCTTTTTTTTCTTTTCTTTTTTTTTTTTTTTTCAATTAGGCTTCTGGCTTGGCCAATCATGCCATATTGTGGAATCTTAAATGGTTGTTTCACTGGTGTTTCCTTCCCATGATGCCTCTGAAAAAGCCATTTTTCTATTCTTATTTAAATTTAAGGCTTTCTAGAAAATGGGGAACTTACTTGGAAACATTTGTTCCTGGATGGTTTTACTGATGTTACAGAATCTTAGCTGAAAGTTTTCACCAGTCTCCTCCAGATGATGCATAATCAGCTTAATAGAAAGAGATTTTGTCTTGGACAGGACTTAATCTCCCTTCCCAGTCCCAGTGTGCTGAGCCCCACCCAGCACCTCATAGGCCTGTTCCTTCCCAAAGAAGCTGCAAACATCAGAGTAGTCTGATGGCAAGTCTGGCAATGCACAGAATGTCATGGAAGGTTTCCACTCACCTGCTCTGGGACTGAGTGCTGTGTCCCTCGATGTGCAGAGTCGTGTCTCGACCCTTGACAATGATCAATGATTATCCTACAGAGTGTACTATTGACAATCTCTTGTTGCTGCAAATGCCAGCAGAAGCTCTGCTGCTTGTAAAGTCTGTCCATGCTCTTGAACTTGTCTTTGGAGGCTGTACTTACACCAGAGCTTGGCTGAATGACTTGGAGTCTGCCACCCACGCTCATGACTCTGCAGATCATCTTCATCTGCTGGTATTGCTTTCAATCCTCATCTAGCTGAACCTGTTGATCGATTATTGGATGAATACAGACTTGGGGAGATGTGTAATGCAACATTTGTGAGGCCTTCAATTCTACTTTTGAACTGGAAATTTTATTTTTCCCAAAGCAATGCATTTAATTTGGCAAGGCTTACTTCAACAATATGCATACATTTTCCAGAGCAAGCAAAAATTAAGCTTGTGTGTCCCTATGCCAGAATGAGAACTATGTATGTGTTCACTTGAGACAAACAGTGAGAACATGGGCACATGTGTGTGTCTGAGTTCCAAATGTATGGTATTTATCAGCCACGTTATCCATACATTATTGATGGACATCAGAATTCCCAGCCATATTCCAAGCAGTTTTCACAGTTGATCTTTTATGGGCTAAATTCTCCTTCCCATAAAGAATTCTAGAAGGACTCATGGGTGAAGAGTCTTTAGCACTGTTTTCACCTCTCACTGTCATGTTGTGACACGAACATGAATTTTAATTGCAGATTTTTGTTCTATCAGCTCTATCAAGAGGCAGCCTTGAAAAGCAAATACAGTTATTTTAAGGCATATTGAGATTTTAGTGCCCCACTGGTGACAGCACAACAAATACCTCTCTGAAAGTGATATCCACTGACTGTTGCTTGTCCACTCATCTTACTCTTTATCTCTGCCAAGATTCAAGTGACCATTTTTCGACCCCCAGGATAAGAAAGGACGGACCAGATCCCAACAGCAGCTGGCTGAGGGATACTGAAGACTGGGGAAGCCAGTGGCAGGAGCCCAGCATGCCCACACTTGGTGTTTTCTCTCTGCAGGGCTGGAAACTGGGAGTTGCCAGCATGGTAAAAGTGTGATTTTGCAAATGAACAGAATCAAAGTTATTTCTTGATTCTCAGGGCCACCCTTTCTTGCTGTGCATCATGGCATCACAACTCTTGCACAAACATGTGTGCACATATGTGCACACAAATACTATATGTGCTTGAAAATGCATCCACACAGACACAGAGCTAATTTCAAGACACATAATAAATTGTTAGTAAGGGACAAGGAGTGAAAAATAATTCCCAGGTATGACTAAAACTGTTTAAACCCTCAAGTAAAAGCTCTCATTAGTATACAATACTGATATTCCTCATAGCTCTTGAATACTTCAATTTAAAAATTATCCACATAATTTGTTTCACACATCCCCCCAGGCTGAGCCTGGGCCCACCAAACAAGGCACTTTCCTGAAGCTTGAAAGCTGTTTAATCTTCTTTTCTGGCCCCTCTGAGATAACTTCTGAATGGATTCTCTAAGCTCCTTATACTAAAAGATGATCATAGTGTAAGGCCAGAAGTTCCCAGGTTCCCTTCAGATGGTGGACACATGCTGGGCCTGACCAGTTATCTGTAAACACAGATAGATTTCAACCTGTTGGACAAAAGGCTTTGTGTATTGTGGAGCAAATAGATATATTTGAAATTTCCTCAGGACAGTAAGAAATCACTAGGATATTACCAGGAGGGAGAAGAAGACAAATATTTTTAAATGAGTGGTCTGAACCTGTTCCTTTGTGACTGATTGAAATGAGAGTTATGAGGCCTGGATTCAGCCTTTTATTATGAGACACTGAGTTTCTGCAGTATATTTTTTCCTTTCTTTAATTTAGATCTGTGCAAAAAATTGGCATGAAATACAAATAAATGACAAAGCGCTGAGAATTAGGCCATTTGTCTGTAAAACCAGACATAATCCCCAAAATAGCAAAATACAGAAAAATGCATCA
This sequence comes from Zonotrichia leucophrys gambelii, assembly GCF_028769735.1. Lineage (NCBI taxonomy): Eukaryota > Metazoa > Chordata > Aves > Passeriformes > Passerellidae > Zonotrichia > Zonotrichia leucophrys. The sequence goes on along the minus strand of NC_088169.1, from coordinate 14,653,815 downwards.
AAATGTATTAGTGATGACAGGCCATATATTACACAGGCTGTTAATGCAACTGCAGGTCACTTATCAGTACCAGTGAGTCACAGAAGCCTAACATTAAATGTAAGAGGCAACATACAGACAAATATTAATTAAAATAACAATCACTGCTAAGTGCAGCATTTTGCTAGATACAATGACAGCTAAAAGACTGGTGAGGTGCTCACAATAATGAGCAAAGTAAATATTTCCACCCTCAAGTATATACATATATACACATACATGTACATATTTCTTGTAGGAAAGAGCTGAAGAAATAGGTAAATCTCTCTGAATACATTATTTTAAATGCTACAATAATCTTCCCTATTTCAAAATCCCTCTAAGGAGAGATTTAAAAGCCTCACAGCTTTTGCCTTACACAGACACCCATGTGACAGTGTTCACAGGGGTCTGAGGATGAGGGAAGAGACAAGGATCTACTCCATGCTTCAGAAGGATTGATTTATTATTTTATGATATATATTATATTAAAACTATGCTAAAAGAATAGAAGAAAGGATTTCATCAGAAGGCTAGCTAAGAATAGAAAAGGAATTAATAACAAAGGCTTGTGACTGACAGAGACAGTCCAGCCAGCTGACTGTGATTGGCCATTAATTAGAAACAACCACATGAGACCAATCCCAGATCCACCTGTTGCATTCCACAGCAGCAGATAACCATTGTTTACATTTTGTTCCTGAGGCCTCTTGGCTTCTCAGGAGAAAAAAACTTAAGGAAAGGATTTTTCATAAAAGATGTCTGTGACACACTCATAGGTCTGAAGAGCCAGTGGAGTTGCCCAGTTCATGTGGGTTTTCTTTCTCTGTATTTCAACAAACTTTGTCTGTCCTCACTTACCCTAAATCCCTGCTGTCAGCACAGTGGGGCTGGGGTGGCCAGCAGTGGGGCACCCTGCAGCAGGGCCCTGTCCCCCACACTCAGAGGTGACAGCAGAGCCAGGCTGGGGCTGGCCATGGGGACAGGGCACCTCTGGGACAGTCAGAGAGGCAGTCTGGGATCAGCAGACAGGATTGATAGGGCTGGGTACAGCTGTACCACAGCATGAGGCCTGGAGCTGAAAGGCAGCCCCAAAGCCTGAGGATGATTCTTCTCACAGCTGCCTCTGGCCACGTCGCTGCTTTCCCAGCACTGAAAAGTTTCAACACACACAGTTTGTGTGGTGTGCCAATATCAGAGCAGCCAAACCACTCGTGTTAGAGCACGTGGCAGAGCCTGTCCATACAACCAGGGCACCTCATAGTTTCTTCTGGAAGTCTTCAGATATCAAATTTTACTTGGACAATACAAAACATGAAGGGCTGATGGATGTGGCTCCCAACCTCAATGTCAGAGTGCCACCAAACAGAGAAGCCATGCTCCAAACTTAGCACAGTGTCAGTTTTCTGTCCAATTCTCCTCTGGCAAGTTTTCATGAGGCTCAGTTTGTTTCAGACACAGATTTACAACATTGCATCCTCTCCACCTTTAAGAACATATGTGGGAAGGGTATTGGCATGCTCACTGTGATTCTGCAGTGAGTTCCTGTTAATGTACCTTAGCATGAGAGGTGAGTCAGACCTACTCTTTGCACCCCTTTCATCCAGAAAGCAGTGACAGGGTTTGTGTGCAGGCCAAAATGTAGGGTCTTACTGGCAAATCACTGCCACAATGACTGCATGCGTGTGGAAAGCTATCTGGATAGGACATGAGGAAGTGCTGAGTATGCTGCTCTTATCAGTGAGGATGTAAAGTACTTCCTAATGAAGGTTCAAGGGGATTTCTATATCACATGAATTTCATTATTAGATCACCAGAACTATCACCAGAGTTTTCACCTACTGATGCATGTGGGCAGGGCCATAGGTCAGAGCACAGAGCTGGTGGGGGGGTGTACATGCAGCTCCTGTGCCTCAAGGCATATCAGGAAGGTCTGTGGACTCATCTAGAATTAGTCAAGAAGGAGCTTGCAAAAAAACATCATCATCCCATATCTCTCAAAGACAGGCCATCCACTTGGCCTATGAAATTTCAGATCAATATGGTATCTGTTTGTGTAATTATGGCACTGTTTGCTGAGGTGGTAGTAATTTCCCATTACAAGATTTCTGTTCTGATAGATTAGAGGTATTCTGGTCTATTGTGGAGCTGAAAGGGTTGTATCCTTTCTGGATAACATTTGTAGCTAGAAGAGAAAAAGGTCATTCATAATTATTTTTCAGGTATACTGGCTTAGCTACTCATTTGATTTATCACGTGTCCTTTCTGACACAACATGAAATAATCAGAGAGTTGGATAGTCTTTAGAGGAAACAGGCATCCAGCTCATAGAATATATCAGTTTCAATAACACAGTTCAAAGGAATCCTGCTCCTTTCAATATATTCAGGGATTTGTTCACCAGTTTAGGTTCAGCTGCTTTCAAAATAGATGGAAGAAACCTCCTTGTGTGATATAACCAGATGCCATTTGCAGAGACGGTGACATATGGTCCTTCAGACGTGGAGATAATCACAGAGGATAATTCTTGAGAGCCCGTTAGGATTCCAGAGTAGCTGTCTCTGCCATGTGGTGCTTGCTGATGTCTAAATATGATAAATTCACTCACTTTATTTTCAAAAACACAGCTGAAAGAGTTTTAAAAGGAGTAGCATGAAAGCAAAAAAGTATCAACCCTAATTACTCAATCAAAGTGAGAAATATATTCCTGATTCCATCCAACTTCAAGGCAAGTTAATGAACTAAATAGAAATCTGCAGCTGAAACTCACTGATATGAGAATAATCTAATTTTCCACAGTGAATGCAATGAGGATTTCAAGGGAGCCTACACAAGCTTTTGTTCAATACATGGCTTGGGCAGACAGTGGATATACCTCATCATTTAACCTCTTTCTCTCCCTTAAAAAAAAAAAAAAAGAAAAAAGAAACCAACCCTTGTATTCAGGGTAAGAAGCAAAAAATTTAAAGTTTATATTGTTATCACAAAAAGTATTTTTAAAATGGGACTTAACACAGGGTCTGTAAACTACTGGCTTCACCCAGCACAAGGGGTCCAGGCTGGTATTTGATCCTATGCCTCTCCCAATCTGATATTTGTCCATCAGCATTGACAAAAATAATTCTCTTGAAGAAAAAAATCATAGTAGATTGTAATGAGCATCTAAAATTGCAGCAGTGCCTACACTGTGCACCTTTACCCTGCACAGAAAAGGGCCAGGGCTGGAGAACTGAACCCTTTTCCCAGCTCACTCCTGCCACCACGCCTGGGTCAGTACTGGGGCCAAGGACTGTGCCAAGGACTGGTCCCAAAGGAAATGTGGGCAAGAGTCCATCAGCATCAGCTTGCCATGGAAGCACCATGGCACTGGACACACAGAGCCACACTTTGTGCTGTGAGACCACTGGTCAGCCGGCCTGTGGCACAAACCTTACAGAGCTCATCAGATCTCAGGCACTTTGAAATAAAACTCATGCAGTAACACCATGGTTCAAGGCTGCAGGCTCAGCTGAAGGTCAGAGCTGTGCAATGCAAGTGCAACCAGTCTGCTCTGGAGTGAACCTGCCTTGCATTGTGTGGTGCAAGGCACTTTGTGCTCCCAAGTCCTGAATTTGATTCCTTAACCTGTTAGGCATAATGTGCAAGTCACTCCACCAGTCTGAGATCCCGAATGAAAAAATCAGCTCTACGCACTGGGATCAACAGAGTTAGAAGTTTCTTTCGGCATCAGATTACTCCCAAAACAGTCTAGAAAAGTATGAAGGGGCATAGTCCCATCACTTAAAACACTGAAATAAAGATTTTAGTGATCGCTGCCACAGTAGCTGAAGCATGTTAAAGGAAGTGCTACAGACTTCATAGGAAGATGTAGCATGTAGGAAGACACAGCTGATTTAATGTCAGCTGATCTATCTCTGTCTCCCATAAAATATTTGCTGTCCTATTATTTGGTCTTTCTACTGACACAAGGAATCCCTCTTGTGTTATGTTTTTTCTCAGTGCAATGCAAGGCACACTGGATGAAATAACAGGCAGAAGGTGAAAGTCCTTCTGGCCTTACACACACATGAAAGCAATATGTGTGAAAACGGTGCCAAAGCATCCCACAGGTTATTTTAAACTGATACAATTTGAAAACTGCGGAGTACTCAGCTTACCTGGATAAAGGAGACTAAAATACCCTTTCTAGAGCTAGAATGGGTCAGCTGCTGACAAACATGCCTTTTATGGAGGCACATTCTATGAGTAGTGCGTGACTATTCAGTTTCACTGTGTCATTGCTCAGCTCAGCTGTGTGGAGAGTGTTCAGGAGACCTCTTCATGTCTTTTAGGTCCAGCTGAAGAATCCAAGAAAATTACTTGAGTCTTCAGTCTCTTATAAACCTCTCAAGCATAGGAATGGGCAGCCCAAGGGGAGGTTGGAGTCACAGTCAAAGATTGCAGGTGGCACTCAGTGCCCTGTTGTAGTTGACAAGGTGGGGATTGGTTAAAGGTGGGGCTCCTTGAAGGTCTTTTCCAACATTAATGATTTTGCATTGCCTGAGAGGGCAATCAGTTATTCTGTGTGGAATGTATAAAGATTGGTGTGCAGGCTCTTGAAACCTGTCCTTCAAGACATCAGCAGGTAAATGAGGAAGAAAACACTGTTTACGATTCACTTGTGAAGTTTTAACTGCTCACAAGCTCTCTGTGCCACAAGGCAGCAGCAAATTGGCATTATCAGCCTTGGGAATATGAATTTTGTGCATCCCAGAGTAATAGAACATCCTCTGTCTGAAGGAAGAAACTAGTATGAGCAGTTAACTTTTCATATTTGTCATTACTTTTAAGAAATGAAAATGCTTCAAGTGCTTTCATTAAACTAGTTTAACAACAAAGGAATTAGAACAAAGACACAGGATTTCCATGTTGCAGGAGATGCTAATCACCCTGGATTTGTTTCCTACAAAAATGACACAGGAAAATAGGATGTATGAATGGAGGGAAAATTTTGGACACCCATGATTTTTGAACTTCTGGATTAAAATAAAGCATTTCTTGGCATTCCAAAACCAAAGCTATCCTCTTTGATTCACTGGCCTGAAATGAAACTTTTTGTTTTCACAGAAACAATTCACAGTTTACAGAAGAATAGTGTGAATTGGAAGTGATCCACAGGGATCATTGAGGGATCAGAGTCAACATGAATCTCTGTGTCCAATCCAGCTGCCAAGGAGCCTTTGGGGACTCTCTGAGCCTTTGTGTCCCTCAGATGGGCACTCTTCCCCACCAAAATGTATTTCCATGGCCTCACCACACAGCAGAGGTCTAGGAGAATCCTGTGATGTATCACCTTGACTCAGCCACAAGGAGAAACAGCCATTGTTTCTCATTTTCATGAGCACAGTTTCATCAAAGTCTTTTTTCCTGTGGCAACTTTCTATTTTGATGAAACACACTGTTTCTCATGGAAAAATATGTGATGTTTTCTATAGGGTGTTAAACACGCCTCAGAAAACAGATTTGAAAAATGAATGAAGACCTATACCACTGAAGGCAGATTTTCCCTGTCAGGAAAACAAAAATAATATTTGAATTAATTTGGTAGATAATTCTTCTAAAATGATGGAAGTTTATTAAGCATTTATCTGTATGTTACACTCAAAGATGGAGTAACACATTTTGAATTTAATGAACATGTGTGTTTATATAGCACAAATGACTTCTTCCATTTTATGTGACATGTCTTGTATTCTTAAGAATTATTTATTAGTAGTTTAGGGAAAATGTACAGTCTGAATGTTAAACTCTGTAATCAGTTCTGTTGTGCTACTTGTTTCTAAGGGGCAAATTCAATATAACTCATGTATTTTCCAGTGTAGACATATGTATAGGAAATCACTTCTAATACCATGGCAAAATAAATTATTTAAATCTTCACATTCCTCACAAATTCCAGTCCTCTTTGTGACTAGTAATTACACAGTCATAAATCACAATTATCATGAAATATTGTCTTATTAATAATATGCTGTCCAAAGAGTCAACAATAATATTGAGACCTTTTGTAAATTTGCTTATTTCTGCTATTTGTTGACAATCATAATGGCTCATAAATGGTCATCTGAGCAATATGAGGTTGATTTTTTACCTGTTTGGCTGACATCCAAATTTTGAATGAGAGGAAAAGCGTCTAAGAAATGATGGAGAATTAGAAATTTCAAGTGTACTTCTTTTTGCTATCACAGATCATTACAAATACTCCCTCCAGCCATTCTGGCATGAGAACAGATCTGATAATGTCACCTCAGAATCACAGCTGAATGGTTCCGTTCTATCCATGAGCATTCCAGGGCTATTCCAGGGTGTTCCTGTCTTCTGTTGGCACTGTGCTAGGGGCTACAAAGCGGAGGTCATATTTACCTGGCAGGCTGTGGAAAGAAACCCTAGAGACAAAATGGGCTTTGATATAGGTACAAGTTTAGGTGTAGGGGTAGGTGTAGCTGTGGGTACAGGAATATACTGTCCCAGGGAAATAAACTATTTTAGAAATTGAGATTTCTTTGGTACCCTCCCAGAGTCTGGTGCAAAGAAGGACAAGGAAGACAAGTCTCCTCCTCACTTTCCACAGTGGTTCTCCAGCACTGACTGCCAAGGAGGGGCGAAAGGAGAAGTTTCATTCTGTCTTTGGAGACGCAGAGAGTGTAAAGTGGAACAGCAAAGAGCTATTTATGCAAAGGACAAACGTACTTGAGGCTCCCCTGGTGTCTCTGTCTCTCTGGGAGCCTCTCAGGAACCCCGGCCAGCCCTGAGTTGGCAGACACCTGAGAGAGACACCACAGAGAGACACCACTCGAGACATGGGTAGAAGATAGAGTACTGACTCTTAGCAGGGGTTAATCCAAGGTTTTATTCTAGGAGTCCCCAAGGAGCCCCTACACCTCAGGGGGCTCCTGCTGAGGGCCCCGGGAGAGGTGCCAAGGTCACATTGGAAGGGAGGTGGAAACCCAAAGTAGATAACATTTCACTGACCAATAAGTGACCCTAAGGGATGGGTACTGGGGGATAGACATGTAGGACAGTGTATGGGGCAAGGCTTGGGGGGCTGACCCCCGGCCTCTGGCTAATCACTCGATGTCCTGGACCAAAGCTTCTAGATGGAGGGGATGGGATGCTCAGTGATGGACAGAGAGCCAGGGTAGGGATTTGGGGATGATCTCAGCAAAGGAAAGGTGTCAGGACCCAGGACATCCCTCTGGCTGTCCTGAGCAGCCAAGACCCCTGCCAGGGGGCTCAGAGACCCTGGCACAGAGCCCAAAATGCCTGTGGTTTCGATTATGAGCCGTGGAGCAAGTTACCAACCTTAGATGAAGATCTACAAGCCATGACAAATTAAGTAGAATAATAGTGAAGTTATCACAGGGTGAAAAAGTAAATTTTAGGGGTTTTGGTATGGGGGTTTGGGGGACAAGATGGAGGGAACTGGGCAGGTTCAGCCTTTCTCCTACTTCTTCTTCTTGGCCTCCATCTTCTTCTGTGTTGTTGGCACTTACAGATTGGTTTAGAGTAGAGACTCACTGTCTAACATAGGTGATAGGTATTGGAAAGTAATTGTAAACATTCTATATGCAGTTTTTAGTATCAAGACATAACAGCACCCCAGGGGCAGGCAGAGTGCCTGGAACTGTGCTGCTGGACGGACCTCGGCAGGGCAGGAGAAAATTTTTTATAGACAAGATACAATAAACAACCTTGAGACCGAGAAATGAAAAGCCCTGACTCCTTCTTCAAGCGCCGGGCTGGGAAAAGAAACTTTCGAACTTTTCTCGGGGTCACTCTGACCAGCTAGAGATCCTGACAGAAAGGGATTACCCAGGTAAAGGGAGGGGCGTACAATCTGGGATAAACCATTGGGGAAAAACACGGGCATACAAAACCAAACTATTACAAAGTATAAAACCACACTACAACACCCTGGCTGTCGGGGTGAATGCCTGGCCATTATGATCACTTGCTCCTTGGGACAGAGCCCCTCGCAGCGCTCTCCCAGCGGGATGAGCGCTCCTGCGGGATCAGCCAGCGCCGGCCCCGACAGGGAACCGCTCAGAAGGAGCAGGAATCCCCTCTCCCCGGCTCTGGCAGCTGAATTCCCTCGGCACCACGCTGGGAGCTGGCGAGGAGGACGGGCTGAGCCAGGGCTGTCGTTACCGATGTAAATTAAACAGTTACCACCGCAGGGTGACTCTCTGCTCCTTTCCCCGAGCAGACAGCTGCTCCAGAAAACACATGCTCAGGCTGCTCGGGCTGAAAGGAGGAACCGCAGAGGTTTTATTTATAGATGCAATAGGCAGGTGTTCCGCATTTAACGTCTGCCCGGCAAGAGCTGGAATTGCCTCTTTGCCCACAATGACTGCATATTTGATTGCTTGCTGTGTACATAATGCATTATATATACTCTATACCTCTCCCTTCCCATTTGGATTCAGTGCAGAACCTCTGTACAGCTGTGTTGCCCTCTCCTGCAGCAAAACATTTACTGATCTTATCAAGGCAGAAAGATAAAGTGCTGCAGACTGTGGAAAAGTGAACTTTAATGGAGGAGCTCACGCCAAGGTGTGCCTGCTGTGTTTCTGGATGGCAGAAGAGAGTTGTGTGAGGAGCATCCATCTCTCATTTCAGTGCAAAATGCTTCATCAAGCCTTGGGAAGCCACGTATGAAATATTAATTAATTAGCTCCAAGTCTCGCTATACCGTCGTGAAACTGGCACAGTGCAGCTTTGTGCAGGTTGTTTTCAGAAACTGTTGCCTTTTATTTCAGCTACTTGATCATAGCATGCTGCATAATTTATACATCTAAGAGCCTTTTGTAGGGCATGTTGGTAGAAAAGCTCATAAGTACCACAGGAGCTGGGATCTTGTCGATGTTAACAAGGAATTTTGAGGCTGGCAAACAAGCACAACAAAAGCAGCTCCTGTGCTTGTTGCCATCCATGATCTTGGTAACTGCAGGTTTGCTACAATGACTTGTGACAAAGCAGTAAGAAAGCAAAACTAAGCTCTCCCAAATCCAAATTAAACAAAAAAGACACCTTGCTGTTAATGCAGGATGGCAGCCATACTGTAGCACAAATACATTTTGAAAATATATGAAAATTAACTTTTAAAGGGTTTCCATTTGAGCTGAGGAAGAAGGCAAAACACTTTTGGGTCTGCAGTGCTGTGCACCAGTCACCAGAAATGCAGAGCATAGGAGCACAGGCAACTTCCCTGACAGACTGCCACTGACAAAATTGGGAAATGTTTTTTTCTGCATTTCTTGATGAGAATAAATATTCTGGCATACCTTTTTTACATTAGGGAAAGGCATAAACAGATTGAGGATAATTTAAAAATTCTTTTTCTCTTTGGAAATATCTTTTCTGGATAAATATATACAGGAAAGAGTGGAGAGGGCTGGGGAGGTTCTGGGGGTGTCCCCAAAGGCCAGTTAAGAGGGCATTAGTGACAAAGAGCCCATCTGTGAGCAGACCTCAGCTGGGAATCATCAGGAAGCTCCATCACAATGCACAAGCAGGTCAGCAGCAGTGATGCAAAAGTCAGGCCCAGCAGCAAGACAGCACAGCTCCAGACCCATGGGTGTGAGGGGGACATTCATGCCACCAGAGCTGCCTACCTAAATGCTCAGTGTCTATCCCAAGCCTGATATCCAAATTCCCTTGACCCACAGTGCAGAGGGCAACTTCCTCTCCTCTCAGGCTGCAGAGGGAACCTCTGTGATGAGCTTGGGTTGGACACCCTGAACTTTACACAGCTACAGCTGAGTGAGGGGGTGCAAGGGATGTGCCAGGACTAAGAATAAAGCTCACAAGTCTTTGCTTTCCAGCTCTACAATTAAACTGCTAAAACATGTTGACAATATGCCTGAATCTTGTTGGAACATCTATGGCAGAAATACAGCTTATGCCTGTGCCTGTAATTACTTATAATTAGAATGTGTAATTGGGATGTGGACAAACAGCCAGGCTCAACTGCATACAGAGGCCTGTCCCTGCCACAGCAAAATTTTTAGAAAGATCAAACAGTAATCACATTCTGTAGGTGTTAATTTTCACAGCTTAGTAAAGAAGCACATACAATAACCAGCTAAACAATTCTGGCTGTTTACCATTCTGCACCCTCAAAAGACAGACTGTAATCAAGATATTTTGAGAAAGCCGTTGTATTCTTTCACCTTCTTGACAATGTCTGTGCAGCACAGAGCATCACCCTGGTCTCCACTGTGCACAGGGCTGTGCCACACATCCTTGAAAAATTAGTGGTGACTTGAGTAAGTCATGGCCTCTGGAGCCAGGGCACAAATAAGCAAAAGGAGATCTGGCCATGGGTATCTTGTTGCAAAGAGGTGTGCTTGATGCCATTTCCACTGCTGTGGCTGCCCAGGAAAAGGGATTCAGCAGCAGAAGCTAGGAAGCCCCAAGATGTTGATAGAGGACATTCCTTCTGTCAACACAGCCCTCCCCCCTCTGTCTGCCATCCCCTGATACTCCAGGCCCATGTGCTTTGTCCTTGGCACCATGGGCAGAAAGACACCTGTATGTAAGACCAGAGGCAAAGGGCAAGCTGAGCAAAAGCCTGACTTGGATGACCAAGCCATGTGGAGGACACAGCACAGCCTGTGCTGAGAGCCCACCTGGGCTCTGCCAGGGCTCCACCTCGCTGCCCTCTGTGCTCTGCCCTGTCCCCCCAGGCACAGGCCAGGAACCCAAACACAGAGAGAAACTGGCACCTCTCAGAGAGGAGATTCACATGGAAGTGAGATGCTCTGCCACTTCTGCCACCCCATTCTCCTGGCAAGGGAATGATTCTCCAGAAAATGGAAAGTACTCAAGGAGTTATTCTGGAACATGGCACTGCCGCAGCATCTCCCATCTCTCACCGAGACAGTGATGTTGGGAGAACAAAGCAGAGCAGGTCACATAAGAAACCACACTTTTTTCCCAACCCTTATGGCAGTGTTGAATGGCTGAAAAAATGTGGAAGAAGAGGGTTAAATATTTTTTTTTTTAAAGTTACAATATCTCCCCGAAAGGTATTTAGTAGATATTTCTAGCTGGTACAAAATGAAGCTGCTTCTCTATCACTGATGGGTTTTATTCTCCACAGGTTCCCTACAGAGATGTAGGCAAGCACCAAGCCTGCTCAGCATAAGAAAAAGCAACTGGTGGCTAGCAAGTAGAGCCAAAGCCTCAGTCCAAAATAGGCTGGATTTCAGGACTCACTCCAATAGGAAGAGGGGGCACAGACCTGGAACTTACAGGCGAGTTTCTAAAGAATTGGAAATGCATCTGAGAAAGTGCAACCTACCTGACAGGCATCATTCTCTGTGCACTCTGCATCAAAATGTTTGTAGGAGGCTAAAGCAAGAGAAAAGGAGAATGCAAAATTTGGCCAGCAACATCCCTTGCTGCGCAGGAGACCTAAGGCTGTGCAAATATTTCCAGTCAGAAACATGGACTGCAACCCAAAATACAAATATGTATTCAGAGACACCTATTTCCCCCTAATCTTTACTTTTCTGATGTATATTATCAGATGGTGAGTAAAACTTATTTTGGATCCCTAAAGGCACACAGGCACCTTCATGCTGACAAGAACACAGTGGAGGGGCTAATTGTTTAACTTCTCAGTTTTCAGTGGTGGCAGGCTATTAAATCAGCTCAGAGCTCACTCAGTACAATGCCCTCCAGTTGCAGAGCTGAAGATTTGTTCCTGTTCTCCCTAATTACTTTGGCATAATTAGTTTCTACTTTGCAACTGCCTTGGCCTCTCTCCTGCCAGCACAGCATTTTGTCAGTGGCCACTCCAAAGTTCACATGTGCCATTTCACCCTGACCTACCACATCCTCTGTTCCCTAAGGAATTTGGAAGAAGACACATTTTGCCTGGGGTGATCATTTAAGCATTGTACATGTCCCTAATTATTTTCTTTACTAATTTATTTAATAGTGAGGTAAAGTTTCTTTATAATAAGGGAAATATAACTCTTGCAAAATTCCAGTCCTCCTTTATGGTAGCTGGCTTTAGTGATAGTTCATGTCCTTTTGCTCACAGATGAACCACCAAAATGTTTTCAAAGCTCATGGGTGAGTACTATCTGGCCCTATTGATAAATTTCATTTTTAAATTGTTCCTCATCTTTATTATCTACAAAAAAAAAAAAAACCAAAACAAACAAACAAAAAAAAAACCCAAAACCTCTAGAGCAGGTGTTTCCCCTTTGTCCACTGTGATGAAGATAAATGCAAGAAATTAGTTTCATTTTGCTGCAATTTTCTTATTATCCCAAACTCTTCCTTTTTAAAATGACAGTGTCAGCTGATGGACACATTGGATGGAATGCATTTGTTTCTCACACTGTATAGTTTATGCAATAAATCTTCTTTTACTTTTCCAAAATGCTCTGTAGTAGGCAAGCTATCCTATGAGTACTACTGAGAAAATAATTTCATTTTTCACTCCAGTGATGGGGGTTTTCCCTATTTTTCCCCAGCCAATTGCTACTGGTAGCCTACTGAAACTGCCTCCCCCTTCACAGACTCCTGATCCTGAGGTTCATGAGAAGATTTTCACTCTCTTTCCCCTTCCTACTAATTACTGTGCATGTTCCTTCCCACTGACTTCACACAATCTTAAAATTTTTTTTTTTTCTTCCTTTGCTGGTTTAAGAATATGAACCACTCTTAAAAAAAAAAAAAATACAGCACCTTGCGAGTGTTTTAGCACACCTTTACAGCACAAATTTTTAAAATTCCACCTCCAGGGGGTTCTTGCACTGAAAACCCCTGTTACTTTCCTTCACTAAGCTGAGGGTCCCATGCCATCCAAAAGGTGCTGCAGAGACACAGACAAGCCAGAGAGCCTCAGCCCAACCTGCAATGGAAATAAAGCATACACTATGCAGCAACTTTCCAAGACTCAGACTCTATCACACTTCATATAGCACAAGATAATCTAATTTATAATAATACTGCAGCAAACGAAAACAATAAATATATCTTCAATTTGCACAGCCACGTTTGGAGAAATGTCATTGTGGGCACAGTAGGAGCAATGTGTAATAAATGTTTCATTGGCTCCCACAGGTAAAATTTTTGCCAAGGCAGCTGGAGAAACTGTGCAAGTTTACTGGCCCTCATTTTCAAGCTCAGCATCTATTTGGGGAAAACAGCTGAGGACTATACACAAATTTATATCATAAAAATAATAGAAAACCTCAATTGCAGTGACATATTTAGCTCAGACTGTATCACCCTCTTCTTTTGTTTTTATTGCTAATAATAACACCAGTTTTACAACACCCAAAGCATGGAAAGTTTCAAAGTTTTATGTACAGAAAAAAAGAGCTCTTGCATGATGGGGGTAAGAATTGACCAGGGTTGGGAATCCCAGCAATTGCATTCATTCAAAATTGTTCCTTTCTTTTATGACAGACCATTTCCAAGTGCAGTAGATGAGGGTGTGCATAACACAGGGATGAAAGAAGGTAGTAAAAGACAATATATCCTCTTAGAGTCAGCATCTAACTCTAATGTTGACTTCAGAATGAGTTGAATTGGCTTTTAAGTTCCAAAAGTACTGAAGAACATTACTTCCAATGACTCCAAAGAGTTGAAGCATTCTGCAGAAAGTCCAAGATTTCTGAAAAATCAGGAAACTTAATTGACACCCATTGCTCTCATGCTGCTCCTTTGCCATGCTCACCTACAAGGGATATTTCATGGAGGGATAAGTGTCCAAGATACCATCCCACCTCTGACCTTGAATTTTCTAAGGTGGTCCCTTTAAAAAGAGGATCTCCCTTCAGGAGAGATAGAATCAGTCTTTTTTCTGGCCTGAACAGAACAATTGAACATGTACTTGGGAATCGCTCATTGTTAATGGCAGTGCAGGCAGGAGAAAGTGCAGATATCAACTCTTCCAGGAGGCTGAATGTGTTGATGTGTCATCTTCACCAAGAAAAAGAAACCAGAGCTGGGGCTGAAACCCTCGTGTTTCTGCTGTGGGCCTTTTACAGAATGCAAAGCCAACTCTCAGAGCATCACTCTGTCTCTGAGAGAGCACATGGTGAAGTTTCTCAAGGGGCCAAAAGACCATGGAGTGTTCTCCCGCTTGGAGAAAGGACCATGTACTCAAAAGGATATGTACTCAGAAGGAAATTTCAGCTCTTTCATTGTAGGCACCTCACTCCAGCATTTATCTTGAAAAAATATATCCACAGATCACAGTAGCCACAGAAGGAAAACATCTTGGACAACATTCACCCTTTCATCTTCAATGCACATATAAACAAGAATGATCTGTAGCAAGATTGGACTATTTCTGTTTGTCTTTTTGTAATGAAAATATTAATAAGATAGGTATTAAGTTATAGCGTTCCCTTTCCCTGCATTAGTAATTCTGATGGAAAACAATATGGACAGCTTATACTGTCTCTGGGCAAATATTAAATAAACAAAAGGCTCAAATACAATAAGCATTAATATTTCATGAAGTTGGGCAGACCATCAAGAAAGCTTTTCTTGATCACTTTACCTAGCATTCTCCCTGTGGGATTGGAAATGGCATTAATGAGAAGCAGAAAGAAATATTTCAAGCAGCACAAGTACACACCGAGTATGAAAATGAACTCCTTTTTGGTTGTCTCAGAGGAGCAGGACTGTGCAAGAGACAATATTTCAGATGTCTTAGCAGTATATTTTGAAAAGTCAGGTAACCAAGTTCTGGTTTGCTTGTGACTTTATTTGCTGTTGCCCACAGGACTTTTCAAAACCCTGCTCCATCAAAACAATTTACAGATACTGCTTCAGGAGGGTGACAGCTACTCAATATGGGACAATTTGGACCAGTGGATAATTCTGAAAATTGTGGCAACCCACAAGTACTGTGCAGTACCCACAATGGTTTAACCATGGCCTGAAGAAGTGCTGGAAGTGCCTTATTCTTTCACTGCAGGCTGGAAAGGAATCCAGCCCCAGGATCCCTGGAAGGGAATGCCTCAGGAGTGGGCTGGCCCTACTCAAGCCAGCAATCTCATGGTCATTGGTGTCCATGGGGGTTTGCATTTGAAACCTGCACAGAAAAGTGAGGAAACTCATCCACCAGAGCCAGGGGAAGCAGAGACCCAGCTGGCTCAGCAAGCACGTGTGCTGGAGCTGCAGAGCAAGAGGCTTTTGGATGTGTGCCATGGCCAGGGTGCACATGGTGATAATTTGTGCCCCCGCAACGGGATTTGTTTGGCTTGGTCTTAGACAATTATAGCACAGACATCTTCATGTGAGCTGGTTGTTATTCAAGGAGGAATAGATGCTCCCAGGGCATAATTCATGTCCTCCTCAGATAGATGTCTGAAATAGAGCAGATGAATCATTTTCTAGAAGCACCTCCAGATTCTCCATTGTCTCCAGAGTCATAAAGGAGGCCAGACAACCAGATCAGGTGTAGACTTCTGCTTTTTGGGCTTATAAAATTAAGTGAGAAAAGTGTCACCTTTTGTGGCTGACTTGCATTAGACTTGCACATAATTCAAGGTGAATACAGCATAGAATACAACCACTTTCATGTAAAACAAAGGACACCATAACTGTGATTTTCATCAGCAAACGTTTTATTGAGCTGAGCCACATATAGTTTCAAGTCCATTCACAAGGAAAATGCCAAATACCCACTCTTCCTGAAAAAACTCACAGAATAATGTATAATTTCTTGAAGCACCTCTTTATGTCTCCTCTGGCATTTGTAGTTTCTCAGAGCATGCATGGGCCCTTACTTGCAGTTTCTAATGCCCTAGCTTGGATGTCTAATATTCAGAGTGCATGACCTCTGTAGCCGGTTTATTTCTTTTTCTATCTGAGATTCAGCCTTTTAATGGATGTGGAGAGTTTATTCTGGCCATGGCCATTTATAATTATCATAAAATCACAGTTTTATTGTGACCCTATATTCTTCAACTATGTGTACTCCCTACAGATTTTCCTGATTTCTTGAACACAAAATATGCTGCATGCTCTAAACAGTGGTTGATAACTACTGCTCTATTCCAGTAGCATTCTATGCCATAAAAATATCTCCAGTCTGCAGCAGAAATGATATTCTGTAGTGCTCCTTTATTTTAATTCAGTTCAGCATTGCACAGTGATTCTGTTCCCGGAAAAGGAAGAGCTGGCAATCAATATGTTTAGACTATCTGTAGACTCTATCCTGAATTAATTACCAATTAACTCAATGTATTTAGCACATTTGTAAAGCCCACAATGGACATGCTACATATTTATTTATAGTTATAGACGTCTGTTTCTTACCCAAAAAGGATCTTCTAATCTTTATGTAAAAAACTATTTTTTCAAATTGTTTTGAGGAAATGTGAAATGGTGTCCATAGTAGGCTTTATTAAATGTGTTAAATACTTACTGCTAATTGACTGCTAATAATTCAGAGAGCTAAAAGTTTACAGTAGATGTATCTGTTCTGATTTGTCTGGCAAAAGCATTTTCTCATTACTCATCAAGCAGCATTGTGGTTAACTCCAGACACTGCTCTTCAACCATGAGCACAGCACAAAAGGACAGAGCTCCTGTTCTTGTGCACCAGGGGATTTAAGTGGCAGAGACCAGAAGTTCACAGTGCTCTGTTGGCTGAGAGTACCTGGGATGTCACATGAACTCCAGACACATACCAGCTTTCCTGCATTTTCTGGGCCACCCTTAAGCATTTGGAAACAAGGAGCATTTGAAGACTGCTGTGAAGCAAAATGGACAGATTTCAAAAAATGAAATTAAAGTTAAGATGCTCTGACATAACATAACAATTCAAAGAACTTACAGGTAATTCAGAAAGTGATTGCACGGACACGTTTCCCACTTGCTACTCATATATATCAGCTCCCAGGGAAGGTTTCATTGTTCACCTTTCACCACAGAGACATTTTCAAATTAATTCAATTTCCTCTGCATTTTATACTAGAAATAGAGTTTCACAGAATTTAGAACAGGGTACTGAGGAAGCTTTAATATACTCATTATGCCATAACTTGGCCTTTTCTTGATTTCTTGATTTTAAATTCACATTGTCTTATAAGAACACCTTACCCAAGGAAAGACAGAAATTCTAGGGAAAGCGTCTGAAAAAAAAAATAAATGAGTTTAATTAAACAGCCATTTTCAGGTCTTTGTCATTTATATTTGAGGAGCAGATTCTTTCCTAAGTACTAAAAGCGCGCATTGTTACATTAATTTAACTAATAGGCATTAGTTATGACAGCCTGCTTGGTAAAGGTTCTGAGCCAGTGTCGTTTCTATAGATTTATACACTTGGAAATGTGCACTTTAAATGAGAATCTTGCTGGTGTCAAAATTAAATTAAACTGAATTAAATCATATGCCTGATCACAAAGGCCTAAGATTCTTTTCAGAATCAGGTCCAAATTATAATCGTAACTCTAGCCCGACTACCGAAGCAAATTAAAAGGCAGTTCCAACTTCATTATACTCTGCTGAAGTTGCCGACTATACAAACAGGGCAAAATCCTTAGCTCTGCAAAGTACTGGTGTTGGAGCACTTCCAGGACAGTTACTGCCACACTCACAATCTGAAAAGCTCCAATAGCAATGACATCCTGTGAAGAACAGCTCCTCCAGGAACTGTGATCACTGTGGGGTCAAAGGCTCACAACAAAGTGAGCATCTCAGACTAGATGCTCATCTAAGACTAAGCTTCATCATCTCCATCAAGTCCCCTCTCCTACTCCCCACCCCCTGAGTCTCAGTTTCAGACCCAGAAGGATCTAGTAGTGAGGTGCTCTCAGGATTTGTCTGTCA
Organism: Zonotrichia leucophrys gambelii; assembly: GCF_028769735.1. NCBI lineage: Eukaryota > Metazoa > Chordata > Aves > Passeriformes > Passerellidae > Zonotrichia > Zonotrichia leucophrys. Next base: position 14,635,944 of record NC_088169.1, on the reverse strand, counting down.
ATGTTGACACACAAATGTCTCTATGTGTTGATGTCCACCTCATATGCAGTACTGTAGTCAGTCACAGTCAGTCCTGTCTTGCTCCAGAGCTCACCAGTCAGAGCAGCCTTCACAGAAAGCAGAGGAAATGGAGCTTTGCCATCTTTAGTCCAGCAGTCCAGTGGTTTGTGGCACTTTGGCGTGGCACACTCATAGTGAATATACAATGGGAGCTAGGAAAGGCTTTTCATCAAAGGTGGAAGATGCTACAACTCAGGGATGGAGTAAGACTCAGAGTAAGCCAGGATCCTTCCTGCTGAATTTGGACTCCTGTAGGAATCAGGAGCTGGAAAATGGTGTCTCCCAAAAATATTTCATTTTGTATTTATGTGGTTCCCACATGTGTTGGCTGAGAGCAGCCACCTGTTGCTTCTGTGTCATGCCAAAGGCTGTTACCCTACGTTAAGCTGCTTGAAGAATCAATGCATGATCAAGCAAATGTAACATCTGCAAGGCAATGTATACTGGGAGCTTTCCCAGCAAGAAGCCTCTCTCAGCTGTGCCAGGCAGAATCTCTGTCCCTCCTGCTATGAGCAAATGCCCCAAGAATTCTCGAGAGAATCACAGAATCTAGAATCATCCAGATTGGTAGAGACCTTCAGGATCATCTATTCCAACCCAGCACCACCATAATTTGCCCTAAATCCAGATGCCATTTGATATCATTTCAACACTTTCAGAGATGGTGACTCCACACCCCTCTGGGCAACTTACTTCAATGCCTGACCACTCTTTCAGTGAAAAACAAACTTCAGGTATCTAATCTGACCCTCCCCTGGAGAAACAGAAGGTCATTTTCTCTCATCTTTCACATGACACATGGCAGAAGAGACTAACCCTTACCTGGTTGCAATCTCCTTTCAGGTTATTGCAGAGAGCAATGAGGTCTCCCTTGAGCCTCCTGTTTTCCAGCCCAACTCCTTCAGCTGCCCCTCACAGGACGTGTTTTCCAGACCCTTCACCAACTCCATTGCCCTTCTCTGGACACACTCCAGCACCTCAATGCTCTTTTTAAAATTGAGGGCCCCAGAACTGAACACAGAATTTAAGGTGCAGCCTCACCCATGCCAAGTACAGGTGAACAATCACTGCCCTGGTCCACTGGGCACAGGATGCCACTGACTTTCTGGCCACCTGGGCACACGCTGACTCGTTCAGCAGATTGCCAATAGCACCTCCAGGGCACCCTCTGCAGGGCAGCTCTCAAGCCCCTGTTCCTCATGGGTTGTTGCCCCCCAAATGCAGGACCTGACACACAGGCCTTGCTGTACCTCGGTCCTCAGCCAACAGATCCAGTTTGTCCAGATCCCTCTGCAGAGCCCTTCAACCATGCAGCAGATCTACACTCCCACCCAGCCTGGTGTCATTTATGAACCTACTGAAGGTGCACTCAATCCCCCCAATCAAATCATCAGCCAGTTGCCCCAGGAGAACACTGTGTATTGGAATAATACCAATATTGCCAGATGGAACGTGCCTGGGCTCGTCTGAGCCTTGCTGCTTGACCAGAGGCGGCAGCTGAGGTGGTTTCACCTCAGAGACACCTTTGGCTGGCTGGATGCTGCAGCTGGCACCTGGGACAAGTCCAGGCATGCAGGAGCTCAGGTTTACCTCTGGTGGAGAGGCTTCAAGGCAAGGTGAAGGAAAGGAGTCAGTACTGAAGGAGAGTTTTTGATCCTTCAATCCTGGCCCACAGGCCTCTGAACGCAGCAACAGCCCCAACAGAACCAAGAACTGCTTGGTTGCTGTGTCTTTTAACCCCAGGGAGAGAGGGAGGGCAGGGGTAGGGATCCCACCAACCAGATAAGGGGGGGGGCAGGAAGTCTAAGGGGACAGATGACACCTGGATTTCCCAATGTCCCCAGGGCTGAGAGGCATCTTTTGAACTCTGCCAATCACACCACACCCTTCTGGAAAGCCAGGATTGACAGACAGCACTCAGCAGGGGGCAGGGTAGGAGAAAGGAGAGGTGATTGACCCACCTGGGGAAGAAATCTACAGACAGAAACCCGAGGTATCTGAGGCAAACCATGACATCACACCACAACAGCTGTGTCAAAGGCTTTACTGAAGCCTAGATAGACAACACCCACAGCTTTTTCCTCATTCACTCAGGGGGTCACTTTGTCACAGAAGGAGATCAGGCTGGTCACACAGGACCTGTTTTTCATAAACCCATATTGGCCTGACCCCCTAGTTGTCACCACGTGCTACATGATGGCACTCAGGGTGATCTGCTCCCTGAGAATGGCTGGCACAAGTCATAGCACAAGCATATCAGACCCACAAAGTCAAAAAAGATAACACCATGTCCTTTTACACATCCTTGCAAATATAGGCTTAGGCAGGCCCCACCTCTCCCAGGCTCTTGGCAGTCAGAAATAAGACCTTGGCAAGAAAACTCTGGGTATCATTATTGATCACAATTGATCTCTAGCCTTCAATCAATATGGCATTTGTTAAGTGAGGTGTGAAAGGTTTGAAGTACATGAATGTCAAAGTTGTACCATGAAGCATCATTCATTCATCAAACCCTCGCTGACCTGACCAAACACAGTCCTGCAGCACCCATGGACTTTTAAGGAATGGTGTTAGAAACTAGTGTGGGTGAGATGAAGGTTTATACTTTGGGGAAAAGAAATTCTATCATGTGTATGTATCTCTTCCTTAAAGATATGTGGCTCATCTCAGGGTGAGATTTAGGGAATCTCTCATCATACAGCTGGATCACAGCCAATCTAGAAACCTGCCAAGTACCTGTCATTAAAAGTGATCAAGGGAACAGCCCTTCCCCTATGATGTCACAATACTGAAAAAGAGCAGAGACAAACAAAAGGAGACACAATGCTCAAATGCACAGATATATCCACCCTCCTTCCACCCACAGGGTCTGCTGGGACTGGGGCTGATAGATGTGCTGTGCTGGGGACAGATCACCCTCTACAACCCACAGCTCCTGCGAGGGAGCTGTGCTCTGCAGCTGTAATTCTGAGATACTCAAAATATGCCAGACACTAAGCTTGTGCCAAGCTTTCTCCAGCCTCTCAAACCCTGCATAGCTCATCACTCCTGAGGATCATCTCACTGGTTTCCCGCTCATCCCTCTTTCCTGCTCAGAAAACAAAGTATCTTTTTCCATATCTACAATCAGGAGCCAGCTTTGTGCAGTTACTGTGCCCAAAGGCAGCCTCTTGTCAGTCAGTCTCAGAAGTCTCTTTGAAGGCTGGTTTATTGGCTGCCTATGAGAAGATTGAGGGAGAGTGGGGTTTTTTTCCATTTCTTTGTATTTTCTTTTAAAGAGCTTTTCTTTCGAAGTTATGCTCAAAGGAATGCTCCATGCAATGTTCTCTGTGGGACAGGGAAAATATTACAGTTAAGCCTTCTGTAGAAAAACATCATTTATTTTAACAAAAAAAACATGAATTATTTTTACAGAACACAACTTGTACTACTGTGCTACCCAAACACATGCAACAATAACCTGTACATACACAGCTTTATTTGGAAATTAAGTCTGATATTGCATTTTTCCCAGGTGCTGAGGTCTTCCTCCCCTATTTTAGTGCAACCAAGGTATGTCAGTATAGTTATCCTGTCTCACTTTTCATTTTCCTGAATAACTTTGAAAACTGGCAATACTTCCATGCACACCTGCATTCAAAACAAACTCGTCTGTGCCCTTCTTCAGGGAAGGGATGTGGTGGAGGGAGTGAAGGGTGATACAATAGCTCTCCTGCCAGCACTCAGCAGGGCAACACAAACAAAATCAGCAGCCCACTTAATTCTCTGAAATGAAAAAGCACATTCCTCTGGCAGAGCACCTTATAAGTCCTGTGCAGCAGGGATCTCTCCCATCTGTGCACACTGAAGAGCCACAGATTGAATACCAGAAGTATTGTCATACCAGAAGTATTACAATGATGACTGCTTGGCATGAGCTCTCTTCCAAGTCAGGATCAAGCTGCAGAAGCAGCTCCAGTGACTTACTAAAGTGACCTGGATGTTGATAATAAGCTGCATCATCCATGTAGAAAGTAGTGGCAGACATGGAGGGGACCCACAGGCCTCACATCCTCGCCCTAAAATTCCTTACCACAGCATCCAAAATCACTGAGTAACTCAAACCTTGTCATTTCCACCAGGACATTGGTAAAAAAGGTAAAATCTCTGCTACTTCTGCCAAAAGTAACTGAAAATTCCTTCAAGCTTCCTTGGTCCCTAATGAGTGATCATTAATCATGGGTATTTTCTAAGCACAGTTTAGAGTTTTAATAAATGCCAAATAAAGAATTAACAAGGCCATAATCAAGTAAATATGTTCCTTGATCACTGCAGCAGGAAGGCTCAGAGCCAATTAAACAGCATGCTGTAGTTCCAAGCCTTTCCTGTGCTCCTGCACATTCCTCCACTGGCTGCTTGCAGGGAGCAAGGCAGACTCCTGTTTTCACCTGTCTGCTGTCATAGGAAAAATCTGACTTCCCACTGCTGCCCCAGAGGGAAATGGAAATGAGGGGAGAGGGGCTCCTGATCCAGTTTAGTACAGTGTGTGCAAGACCTCAGCTCACCCACACACAGTTGTGGTGTCCAGAAGAGATCCCTTCAGAGGAAGGAAGCCACAGGAAGGAGATGGTTAGGTTAAATGCACAAAGCACATGTCTTATCCAAAGAATGAAACTGAATGACTGTTTCAAAGGAAACAGTCCCTTCCTCCTCCCCCTCAGCTTTCAGGTACTTCCTTCTCTCCCAGCCACCTCCTGCAGCTCCAGCTTGGACTGGGAGTCTCTGCTCTTTGAGGAGGGGGCAGTACAGCAAATGCAAGACTGACTTGCTCCCTGTCCTGCCTCCCATACCACAGCCTAATTTATGGACAAACAGCTGTGGGCAGAAACAGAGCACAATTTCACTGACCCATTCCAAGTGCACAGGGAAAAACCCAAAGAAATGTGCAATCTAACTTGGGACAAACACAACCATCCCACGTGCCAGGCAGGGGAAGGCAATGAGAGGAACAGTGCCCAATCACAACAGTTGGCTGCTGCAGGACTGAAGGCATTATAAATGCACACCAGGAGAAACCATCAAGCTGAGATGAAACCATCTGGACCCAGTTAGGCAGCAGCAGCTGGCTAGGGAGGGCGGGGGATGGTTTGAAGGGGAATAATGCAATCACTGGTTCCTTTATGGATGGCAACTCTCTAAAACCCTCTAGCCCCTCTTTTCAGAAGGATTCAGTGCTAATCTATGATACCCAGGGCAAAGTGCAGTTGGAGAAGCAGCCTTTTGCCGTGCAAACTACACCCTGCATGGGAATTAAGATTGTAATGATTGTATCTATCAAAGCAATGGGAGAAGGTGAGGGTGGCACAAAATGCTGCAGCAGAGGCAGTCACCATTCAACCAGTGCCTAAGAAACACCCACAGATAATGATGGGGCTTCACAGCTTTGGGTACTTACAATCTGCTGAGTCTTTAGTGACCCGAAAACCTACAACTGGCTTTCTTCTTATTGTGGACCTCACAGACCTCAACCCAGCTGAGAGCATACAGGCCAGAGAAGAACTGGATTTGTCAGTGTCCACTTCCCAATACAGTTTTGACACAGCATCAGGCAAGTCACTTGAACTCACTTGCATTCTCCCTAATGGTTTTGTTCACGCCCCTTGCTGGTGTGACACGACACCCCCAGGCCTGACAGATGCAAATGTCACAGCTGGAGCCAGGGGCAGTGATTCATGGAGCATGTGATGGCAGCTAAGTGTTCATAGCAGTCATGGATTTGCCACACTGAATTCATGGAGATCTGTGATTTATTTTCTGCCTCCAGGCCCTGACTCCCTCCCTACAATTAACCCTGCCTGATCATCACTACCAAATATCAAACCCCACTTTCAGCCTTCTGCCCTTGCCCTATCCCATCTCTCCTGTCCCACTGTGTGCCATACCCGCATTCAGCCCAGGCTCCTCAATCTCCTTTCTCAGGTTCTGCCCCCTCCTGAGCTCCAGCAGAGCCCCAGGCCACCAAAAGCCACTCTGAAGCCACCTGGGCAAAGTGCAGTTCTGCTTGCCTGGTGAATCTCCGTGTCTCCTCTCCTTCTCAATGGATGTTCCCAGTGCCTGACCCAGCTCAAGCTGCAGTTTTCCATCCTCTGGAAAGCTGATGCCTGGGGGTTTTTAACTTTTTCTTTTTGCTGAGCTGCTCAGGGCTTTTTTCCCTTTACTTTTCTTCTGCCTTTTTCTGCTCCCAGTGTCTTTCCCTCCCCTTCTGCCAGCTCCATTGTCTCCAGACTCAAACCGAAGAGAGCCCCTTTTGCCCTCCCTGGACAGGACACTGGGAGATGTCCTCTGCCCACATCATGCCCCCAAAACCTGTCTACACCCTCCCTTAGGACACCTGTGTCTTCAAAGCAGCCTTTCAAACCAGACTATGTATTCAGTTGCACAAACTTCCTTTGTTTACTGTAAAAGAAATCTTATCAACTGATGTGCATGTCTATTTACAATCCAACACTGCAAATAGTTGCTGTAGAAAACGGAAAAAACTTTAGAAGTGTAAAATTGCATTAGCATTTTTTAAACAAATCTGCTTGCTTCAGAAAATTTCATGGCCACCCTGAAAGAGTTTCTCTTAATGCATGCTGCCAAAAAGAAAAATAAGTGTATTTTGGGTCAGACCAGAAGAACTTCTCCATGTTTTATTGGTTGGTTACAAAAGCAAAGACCTCATTAGCATTGTTTTGATACACCTTTTCAAATCATACAGATGTAACATTAGTTTCAGATCCATGGGTGGAAAACTTACTTTTAAATATTATCTAATCCATAAAAAACTATACTTATGTTTTATTCCATGTAGTAGTTACCATAAAATCAGTCCAAAATATATCACTTGTAGAGTATGTATTTATGTATGACTCTCCCCCCACTATACATCCCATCACGCCTGCAAAGTCTTTAAAATGCATTTTGAAACTGCAGAAACCTCAGAAAAGAACTGTGAAAATTATTCCAGAGTTGGAGATAACATTGCACCACAAGGCATTTTTAAAGTTTGCCAGGAAGAAGACTCAGACATTGCTGAATTACAGTATCTAAGGACCTCTGGGGGAAGCTTTTCCAGGTGGGAGAGGACTGTTTAATCCACCAGAAAAAAGCATGTTGAGACAGAGTATCCATCCTGAACTAGGTGAAGTGTCTAAGAGAGGTGAAGGGTCTGTAGAGCTAAAGCTGAAGGAGAGGCCGCATTCCAGAGACAGCAAGGAGACAGAGAAAGAAAAACAGAAAACCGCGAGGTCAATCTGCCCCCGACCTAAGAATTCCTTCGATAAAGAAGAATTAGTGCTAAATGTCGCGTGGAATGAATATGTATGAACTTAATTTGAAACTGTATGCATATGCATTTAGAAGGGGGGATAAAAAAGAGACTCGGAGTCTCCAGGGGCACGCATGCCCTTTTGAGGAGTCTTGCGTCCGGCGCGCGTCGTAATAAAGCATACCGGGCTTTACAACTTTTACAAGTTGTGAGGTTTCTTCTTTTCTCCGCAAAACAATGTAAAGGAATAATGTTTGGAAGCTGAGGCTGATGAGGAATTAGGGACATGGATTTAATAGTGAAGATACTAACCAGTAGAACAAGTGATGGGGGATGTTCTTGGTGTCTTGAGGTCTTTAAATACAGAGTGGATGCTCTTCTAGAGACATGATTTATCACAAACACTTTGCTGGGATCTCTACAGGAGTGCTGGGGTGAAGATACATTGATAGACCTGCCAATTCCAGTTGTCTTGGCAGGTTATGTCAAGATCCCTCCTAAATACATAACATGCATGCATTTCCTCTTCCTTGGAACTGAAAACACTGGATGGGCTTCATTTCCCAGGATGTGTGTACGTATGTTGAGACATGGCCAGGACTGTGAGGTCTCCCACACCTTACAGAACAAGCTGAGGGATGTCTGATACCTACAGATGGTCTGAGAGCAGCTTCACACCTCGTACAGCAGCACTGCACCCTGATGCCACGCTGAGGGACAAGCATTCCACTGTCTCTGACCAGAATATCATTGACTGAATTCCAAACACAATTTACCAGCAGCATCAGAGACATTCGTGGAACAGTTTGATCCAGCAGACATCAATTACATCAGGATCTGACCACCTTGTGAGATCTGGATGCAGTCATGGAGAAGGTGCAGTGGAATTTGCTTTATTCTTTTTATTATTCTATCTGTATTGGAGGAAATTGAGATATTCCCCTCCTGAGTGGAGAGCAGAAAGAAAAGAGGTACTGAGGGGGAAAAATCCTATATTTTTGGTCATAATTCACAGTTTCTTAACTCCTCTGTGCCCCATCCAGACTGTCAGCTGCAGACCTCACCAAACCTGTGGATGTGGTTCTTGCACATCAACTCAGCCATTAGGTAAGGACACTAAAGGCCATCCCTGCAGCACAGCTCCACAGCAGCTGGCACAGCCTCTTCCATTTGACCCTCAGCCCAAAGTTCAGGGAAGGAGATCTGGCTGACAGAAGAAGTGGATACAAGGAGAGAACTCCACTTCCAAGGGCTTTCTGCCACAAACAGTCTCTGCTTTAAGAAGCTAATAAAGGGACTTGTAATGTTAAAATATATTGGTTGTATGTTTTATGTTGCCAGTTTTCCCCGATTACTCCTGATGTGCAGTTCATAAATATTTGCCAACTTTTTTCTTGGCCAGATGAGTTGCTACCCAAGTTGATGGTACCATTCTTGTCAGTAATTTTATTTAAGATAAAAAGCTCATTGTTTTATTAAAAGGTCATTAATTTAGCTGAAAATACCATTTTCTGCAGGAGATATTCCCTCCTGTGATTCAGTAACACAGAAATAAACACTCTCTAATTGTCCAGAGACAAACTGCCTTCTAGAAATTAACTTCCCCACAACATTTCATTCAGGCAGTTGGTAGTTTAATACTAAACCAATTAAAAGCAATATAGAGCTACATGAATAGGATATTAATTTCCTCACCAGAAGTGGAAATGAGTGGGTGCTTTGATTCCCACAGGGAAGGCAACTCCACAAACCAGCAGCTTAATCTACAAAGGCTGCAGCCTCAAATGAGAGATTCACTGTGCACAACTGGATCATTACACTGTGTGGATATTATTGCTACAGACAAAGCCTCATCCAGTCTGCAGTAGCCCCAGGAAATACTGAAAAAAAGGTGATCTTCTTACAAAAAATAAAAAAAAAAAAAATCCCCACACGTTCCCCTGTAGCTTATCAGATTGTATGGATGTGATCATTGCTGTGCCAAAATCTCTCCTGCGTAAATTGTCATTCCAAATCAATTCCAAGTATAAAAGTGCTTACATTGAACTGATCTGTTCAATCTCTTACTTCCAATTGCAGACAATAGTGGAAAAGAGCATTTAATCCATTTTCAGCATCTTCTTTTATTGAGGATTAGCCACAGGAAACAATATTAGTTCTCTCTCTGTGCGTTGGGGTGGCATGTGATGCTATCCAGGTAGGATAGAAGCAAATTCAGATGAATTCTGCTGACAAAGCTCCTGCAGTCTGAAGTGGGACTGGGTCATCCATGGATAAAAGCCAGCAGTCCAGAAGCCATTTCATCTTCCTCTCTTGTGCCCCTGGTGTAGTGGCCAGGCCAAGAGGAGAAGGATGCAGCAGGATCATTGCCCTATCAGCCCACCAGCAAATGCACTAATAAATACTTCCACACATTGAGAGCTAAACTGCTTTAATTAACATTAGAAACAGATGTATAAGAGATGAAGCATGAGAGAAGATGCAAAATACAAGGTAACAAATGAAGATGCAGTAATGATGATAGGAAACTTTGCCAGAGTTCTACAATGATAATTGATTCTTTAAATGTTGCACATCACAGGCAGCCAAGACTCCTATTTAGAGTGTTGTATATCAAAATTGAGCAGGACACCCAGAGGGGGGTTCTAATTTATTTTTAAGTTGCAATCATCTAGTCCTTGTAGAAGAATTTATCATATGTCACCAAATAAATAACACTTCAGGGCATTTAAGTTTCTTAAAATCACAGCAGCTGCTTTTCCAAGTTCTCTGTGATCTGTGTACATCATTACAGGGGTCTTCAACATGTTCAGTGGATCTCAATGAGGTTTCATGTAATTTTTATATTCATATAACAAGAAGTATTATCAACACACATTGTCAACTTCAATATGACAACAATTTACCATTTGAATTTTCACTCAAGCAAGGTCAGATCAGATGAGGAGTTCAGGGGATTTGCAAAGGGGAAAGGGAGAGAGACACTTTCCACCCAGCAAAGTGTCTCCAAGCTTCCCCAGCCCCATCGTGCCCTGCTTTTCCCCAGAACTCACACAAAACTCAGCTTTGCTCAGTATTTGTTCCTAGTGGGTTAAATACTAACCTAAATTTTTGCCTTCAGACACCTGGAATGACCTCCCTCCTCCCACTTCCCTCATACATGTTCACACTGCAGGGTGAAAGGAGGGCCCAGATGGCTTAAACCTTTAGCTGTAAACCTAAAACCTCTCTCCTCTGGCTTACAGGAGGTTCTCTGTCTTCACACATCCACCAACTTTTAATACCCAATAAAGCAAAAAGGATCTTTATATCCCTCATAAGGTCAGCTACACAGTTCAGTATAAACACACAGATCAACACCAAACATATAATTCTTTTTTCTGTTTTCGAATTGTCCAGCAGCATACCACAATATCTGCATTGTGATGTAGTCCCCATAGCCTCTGTGTAGATTTTTTCCTTTTAGCCTATCAGCAAAATATATCTTGCCAGTTTTGAGCATCTTCAGCTAAAAGCATTTTGGTTTACAGAATAATAAAGCAATACATTTTTGTTCTGTGACTCTGAATGTAATACATGGCTTTCCTTGCAAGCCTTGCTGTGGATCTGAAAAAAAGAAATTTATCATCATTTGCAGTATTTGCTATAATTGTCAACTTCCATGAATACCATTGCCAGCAAAGTACTTTACAAAAACATTTGAGTAAACAAAAAAGGGAGTAAGTGTGAGTACAGTCAAAGAGAAGTTCCTTAAAACATGAATGAATATTCACCCTATCCCACAGTTGTTTCCAGGCTCCTATCAGTTGAAGTACTATCCTGAAAGCTGCTTGCTGGCTAGAGCCAGATATTGATTGAAGCTAGTGCACTCTCACACTGTCATCTTGCAATAGCAGCTGGTGGGATCTCACTCATTGCAGTGAGGGGAGGAAAGCACAGAAGATCCAAAGCAAATAGAGGCATCCTTAAATACTTCTAATCCTTTATCGGTAGGGACTTAACCAGACCTCCAAACAAACACACAGATTTTTAAGTTCATTTTCCCATTCATTTTCAAACTATCTCCATGTAGAAGCCTCTGGAAGTGCCAAGTCCTTTTTAACTCCCTCTGCCATCCTGCAATAGCTCACATTGTCACCCTGTCACTGAAAATACACCCAGTATCAGTTTTGACAACAAATCTGTGAAGGCAGGGTCTTTCTCAACTTAGTTAATGAAAAGCTATTAGTTTGATTGCAAGTTGGTAATTGTTCTATCTCTGCAGAAAATGCCATTAAAATAATTTTTGCAGAACTCTTTTAATAACTAGCTATTTTTGTAGCACAATTGTTTTTAAATCTCATGAGGCCCATGTGTAATACATGACTGTTCCAGCCCACAGCTCTCAGCACTCAGAGGGTTTATATCAGGCTTCAAGTTGTTAATTTGTTATGGTAATCAATACCTTATTCTTTTTAACCACAGAGGCAAACTCATTTGCTCTTTTCAGTTTGATACTGGATTATGAATGATTTACATCCATAACTACTGCAAATGCCACATGACACTTAACAGCATCAGCCAGGGATTTATACTTGTTTTTCTCTGGGTTTTCAACAGAATTTGGCTGCAAGTTGCCACATGACTACCAGCAGTATTTGATGGTTTGGGAACAATGCTCAAAGATGATTGCATAGATAATGATATATTCATAAATACATCAAAAAAAAAAATTGAAAAAATCAGATCTGATAATCAACCAGTCAGTCCTTTCCATTTTACCAGCTACCATCCATGCCTGCTAGAGTAGCAGAAAGCAGGCACTTGGAGCTTACCAGCTCTATTACATCTATCAACACCTTTGAGTTGTGCAGGAGCATAAGTAAATCTGATAAACATGCCTGCTAAACAGATTTGTGTCAGCTGTAAAAAGGCTTTTCAGACTATAATTTCTTGAAGTGTTTCCCAGGTGTCATCCTAGGTTATAATTTATATGTAATCCAAAGTGTAATCCAGAAGGAAAAGAGGATATGGAAATTTCAGCATTCTTTTCCCAGTGGTTGTAACTTCATCTCACATCATCTCTTAGGTCCTCCTTAGGCCACCACTGTGATGCTTTTCACATTTAAAGAACATTGTGAAGACAGACATGAAGGCCCATAAATATAGATTTGTTTACAGGATTCGGGGGTTGATGATATTTCAAATATATTAATTTTTTAATATTTTTAAAGGTTAGAATGACATTTCTTTCTTCATCAATTTTCCCTGAATTTCCTGTCATTCACTGGAAGATTCATTCCTTCTTTTGATTCCTCTTTTATATATAGTTTTTAATTGCTTTCTCAGCACCACAGATTTCTTGACCTATTCTTTTAAAATTAGTTTATTGCCATGGTCACACTCCAATATTTCATCTGGATGACACTAAACTGAAGTGGCTTAGTTTATAGGCCATGTAATTTTGATGAGTCTTAATTTTGCATGAAGATCAAGAAGCCAGGGCAGCAAAAGTCATTCATGGAAAGTGCCTTCTCTCTGGAAGAACACTCGTATGATGAACTCGTTCCTTGATTGAAACTATTTCTAATTACATTAACGATATTCTCCCTCTAATCTCCCACCATTACTAAGCTTGTTATTTCATTTCCTGAAGCTCTTGCACTTCCTAACTGACATCCCATATGAAAATATTATGGCTATATCTAACTCCAGCATATTTCAGACTGATGTCTTTAGCTAGACCATAGATATTGAAACATACAAACCTTTTATTTTGCTAATAGTCCAAAAGAGAGTGCTTTGGCATAAGATCAGTCAGTGCTTGTCTAATGTAAATGGCCCTCATAAAGCACTGATTCTGTCATTTATTTTAAAAATTCTCATTGCTGTTTTGTTTGTGATAAGTATGTACTCGGAGCATTTCCAGAACAACTTGACATAGAGCAAAATATGGGAAGCATTTGCAGGAGCTCAATCAACTGACACTCAGTACATGGAAAACCTCAGGGGAGAGGAGTTTGTCTTATGCCTTAAGAGTGAAAGCTGAGCTCTGGCGGAGCACAGCAGGGAAAACCTTCTGCAGTAAGAGCTGTATAGCACTGACACTTCACTGCTGGATACCTCTCCAAACCTCAGCTGAAATGTCCCTTATTTCAACCCTGAAACTGGGAGAAAGGGTGATCTACAAGTACCAATGCATTAATCCCATTCAGCAGCAAATCTCTGCATTGAACTGCATCTTAAAGGCATCAGCAAGGTAGGTCTCTCCAAGCAGAATCAATGCTAGGAGTTCCTGCCTCACCCTTATCACTGGACAGAGGTAGCTGGATTTAACGTAATATGGTTCAATAATGTATTTGCACACTTAGCCCTTGAGTTCAGCCAGTTGCTATTTCTAGGTCTTGCTAAACATCAACTTTCTCAAATACAATAGAAATTCAAAGTAATTTTCAGTTTATTCCTTCCCTACTTGTTGTGGTGTTGAGATGGTCTTTAGGATGAGGTGAGAGATAAGAATTTGACTCTAAGTTCTCAGAAGTTTGATATATTATATTATATTATATTATATTATATTATATTATATTATATTATATTATATTATATTATATTATATTATATTATATTATATTATATTATATTATATTATATTATATCACTATACTAAACTATAGAGAAAGGATACAGACAGAAGGCTAGAAAAGAATGAATAATAAAACCTGTGACTGACCAGAGTCCCGACACAGCTGGACTAGGATTGGTCATTAAATTAAAACAATTCACAAGCTGGGTAAACAATTCTCCAAATCACATTCCAAAGTAGCAAAACATGGAGAAGCTGAAGCTTCCCAGCTTCCCAGGAGAAGAAATCCTGGTGAAGGGATTTTTCATAAAATATCACAGTGACGCCTGCTCTCTTTGCATCAGTAGCTGTGTCTTACTACCACCTAGTCCAAAATATCAGTTTTATTTTCCACTTAGGTTTTCAGCTAAGCACCTTCTATTGCTGCCAGGGAAAAAAAAAAAAACAACAACAGAAAGACATACTTATATGCCTTCTTGAAGCACTCTCTTGCCTGATGTCTACAAAATATGTCAACATTGAGCTCTGTGCATGCTGAGGTCACTGTACCATGCTGAGCCACTTTGCTGCCTGTTTTCCTGGCCTCCTCAATATGCTGTCAACACCACTTGTCTCACATCCTAGCCCAGGATTGCAAGCTCCTTCTTCCCACAGCAAACTCTTCACAAGCCTGTGCAATAAGCTACTGGAATGGGTTGTGGTCCATAACTCAGTGTCAGTAGCAGCACCAGTAACTAAACCCCCAGGGGTTTCACAGGCTTGGCTACAAATTAACAGTTAACTAAAAACTCATACAAATAATTCAGCATTCACAAAAGAAAAACTATGGCTAGGAAAAGGAGCAAAAACACCACACTGATCTTATTCTAAAGGGCAGTTCTTCAGATTGCATAGAAGAGTGTAACAGCATTGGTGTCAGTAGAATTATGACAACTGATACCAAGGACAGATGTGTCAGTCTTTGAGTAAAACTTACATGATGCAAGGTCTTTTTCATAAGGATTTATTGAGCTTAATATGTTGCTAACAGTTGTCACTGGGCTTTCATTTCACAGTTTTTAAACCAGCAACATCTCAGTAATCCCATGAGGGAAATAAAATGTCATATGACCTTAGCACCCAGTGCAAACTTTTCAAATGAAGTGTTCCTAAACAACCTCATGAGCCAAAGTTATTCCCTCAACTAATCCATAAGAAAATGCAGATGCCAAATCTGTTCTTAACCAATTTGAGCAGTACTCACATAAGTCTGCCACCCACATCCTGCTTAGTCAAATCTTCTAAGCTTTCCTCAGCCCTAGCTATGGTGGTGTCCCATCTTTTTGAGGATTACTGATGCATGGCCAAATATAGAAAAGACTGTCCAGAAAAAAGAACAGCTGTGAGTTTGTGTATCAACAGGGAGATGAGCAACAGCCTATGACTGTGTCTGAAAACAGCAAACAGTCCCACAGAGAAAGAAGGGCTTCAAACCACTTCAGCAGGAAGACCAGAAATCTTCTGTCATTTCTAGGTCTCTTACTGGGAAGCTATCAGCATGCCTCATGATTTGATGAACTTCCACCCATGGCACAGAACCCTCCCAAGGTCAGGAAAGCCTACTGAAGAGAACACCGAGAATTTTTCTTTCTCTAACAACTTTTAAGTACCTGTGAAAGCCAAATCAAAATTTGCCCCCCCCCCTTTTTTTTGACCAGAAATAAATATTTAAGTCAAAATCCCCATTTGCTTCAGACTGTTTTGGTGAGATTTCAAGGAATCAGTAGAGTAACTGAAGCACAGAAATATCTGCTCCTAGCAGAGCCACCAGGAACCCAGCATGGATTTGTAGTCTATCATATTTAATGTTGCTGAGTGATCCAAATGAATTAGCATTGATTTTTCTGTATATTTGTCCCTCTCCAAGATGTAATCACTTATTAATAACACTAAAACTGCTATTCTAAGAGATATTTTTTCTCCAAATTATTGAGGCTTCTTTTGGTTTTGTTTTTTAAATTTTCATATTTGTCTCTTCTTGAACATGTTGTTAACAGGGTCAAAAATCCTGGGAGCATATGTATACTAAAACTGGCTTAGTACTTCCTCCTGTGAGGACTTATGCCATAATCAGATAACCTGTCTCTCCATCTTTTCCCAATCATGGCTTCATTCTCCAATGTGTAGGATTATTTCTGACAAATAAGTAACACCTTATTTGTGCAGAATGGTCTACATAGCACATTAGAGTCTGTTTCCATCAACATTTATTTTTTGACCCCTCAGGAACATACTATTTTTTCCTTATACAATACTATTTTTTTTGAGGAAAATACTATTACTATTGCAGAAATCTTGTAAATTCTCATAAAAGCAAGGAAAAATGCAAAGCTTGTGCATTGACACCAGCTGTCAGCTCAGCATTTAGTTAAAATGTTAAGAGACGGAGCCAAGGATAAATTTAAAAGCATAATCTCATATATATCATGATGAATCATATCTTGAACTGCCTTACCTTAACTAGCCTGGAAGGGTGATTGTGAGTGAGTTGTAAGCGACATGTTTGAGCCTTTTTGGAAAGGAACTACACAGTGTGTGGCAAATTTATGTGCTGGAGGAATAAAAATTTACAAGCAGCTCTTAAAGATGGTGTGATATGTATTAATTAGCAAAGTTACAGTGACATCATTGCTAAATTTATTTTTACAGAACTACAGATATAGTAGAGATGTAGTACTGTAGAAAGCCATGTAGACATAGGCAAGAAAATCTAATAAAACTTTACTGGTGATCAAGATTTCTAGTTGAAGCTCAGAACAATATTTTGTTTCCTATAAGGGCCAGACTGAAATGTTAAAAATACTTTCTTCTGGCCATAAATATCTGTAATTCTAGGATAACATCACAAAGGTACTGGGATCTTGCATCATCATAAACAACAAGATTTGCCTGCAAGATCCAAATATCATGAAGGCATGCAAATAATAAATGATTGAGCCACTTTAGATTTGAATAAAGCAACATCTCTTAAATTCAACATCACTGGAGCCAGGTACTTGTTCCATGCCCCATACTCCTTGCATCTGTGTTAAACCTAGTATCATAAAAGGGTAAGGGAAAAAAACCAAATCTAAACTTGCTTAAAAAAACACCCCAACCACATCTGAGAAACCTTAGGACAAGTGTTACATTATAGATGCATAGCCACATTGAATTGAGGAAGGGGTAAGGGTGAAAAATAAGCACTACAAAGTGTCTGTATTTATCTTAAATAGATAGTAGAACAGTTCAAGCTAAAACGTCAGAATTTAAAAACAAAATAAACCAGAGAATGGCTGAGGGTGTTATGATCCTTTTGTTGGAGAGATGCGTCCACCCAAGTTCAGGTGCAAACAAGACCATAGGCTGAAGTCAACAGTACAGATTTTATTTACTCATAAATGTGAGGAAGAGAGGGAGGAGAAAGAAATAGGAAAGATGAAGGGGGAGAGAGTGAGGGAAGAGAGAGACAGATTAAATAGAAACATATCCCCACCCATGGATCCAGCAGCATCCCTTTGTCCTTCTTCACTCTGGTCTTCTCAGCGACAGGTTTCACCAAGGGTTCAAAACTTCCCAAGGTTTCAAAACTTTTCACTACTTACGCATTTTAGCAAACAAAGGAGTTAGTGCTCACTAGATACACAGTTTTCTGATTCTATTAGTTAAATAGAGTCTTGCTTCCAATGCTAATCAGTCCCATGCTCGGTCTTCCTCTTCTTTTGATTAGGTGGGTTTTTGGATTCCGTGGGCTGAGCACGATCTCCCTCTGCCAGAATTACCTCCACTCAGTGGGAGATTTTGGGGAGAGGGTCTGTAGTGACACAGAGTCCCCAGGCAGTGCACAGGAGAGCCACTTTAGGAGAGCCACAGCAGAATACAGTGTAAAGACTGTGATTTATTAATAATGTTTTTTATTGCAAAAATTCAGCCTTTTTTAAGCAGTTAGCCAGTTATCAGTTTACATCGTTTTAAATGATAACAAATGAAATGTAACCAACCACCATATAGCAAGATGTGAACACACCATGGTTGCATAACTTGTTATTCTACCCCTAATTCAGCTGAATTTCCCACAGTCCTTTTCTACTTAGCTGAAGTAGCAGCCCTGAGCCATGATTTTACAAGGCCTCTCCTCTATAAAGCCTTTCTTGTAGGTAACAGGAGCAGCCCTCAGCACAGTTGCTGAGGTTTCCTCCCTTGGGGATTCTTTGCAGTGTTTCATTCCTCTCCCCCACCTCATTTACCTCCCCTCTAGCCTGAGATAACACACAGGGAATGGAACCGCTTTTATTTTATTTCAAGCTCCCATCAAGTGCCTTAACTGACAGTCCAAGTTTCAGGAATCCAAAGGCATATTCAGGGGCCAGGGGGACACTTTGGTGGTCACAGGTGCCATCTGTCCCATACCTTGGGGTGATCTTTGTTTGACTGTCAGCGTGCTTTGGGGCAATTGTCCCTCCACACATTTTGGCATAATTGGGGAATTTACCCAGGATGTACTAGCCAGACCTCACCAGACCTGGAGTTAAAGCCATCCTGTGTTTATATCAGGGCAAAGTCCTTCTGTGATTTTAACAGTGTTTGAGACAGGCAATTGTGATCTCCTTACAGAGGTTCAGAAGTTTTTGGGAATTATTTGCCCCTCATCTGCACTTATCAGCAGAGACTACAAACAGTTTTGTCTGCAGTGTAAGGGGGAAGGGACATTGTGGTATTCACGTGCCCTCTGAGAGATGGAGCTTTCTCAGCATTCTCTGGAGAAAGGCTGCGAGAGAAGCAGAGAAAGGAATGATCAAAACAATTCTTTTCTCATTTGCTGCTCCTGTGTTTGTGCCCATGTGGAATGTGTTCTGGAGATTGTTTACCCAAGGTGGTTCCTTCATTGGGTTCTGGTGATGGTGTTTTGGATTCATTGACCAATTGGATCCACATGTGTGTGTGTCAGGACTCTTGGGCAGACAGCCATGGGTTTTCTTGTTAGTTAGTGATAGTTCTTGTTAGTGTAATATAGTTCTAGTATAGTATAGTCTAGTATAATAAAGTAATTAATTAGCCTTCTGATGTCATGGAGTTCTGCACATCACTCTTTCCACCCATCAGGCATCGTAACACCAATAGGACACAGAGAAGCCTCACCCAAGGAACAGTTCTGAAAAAGGAAAAGAAATATCTCCAGCTTTCACAAAGAAATCCTGTATAACAGATGGAGCAATTGTAGGCGTGAAGTGTATTTAAAGTTTGCATTTATTTATTTTTCATTTTTCTCTACTGTAACTTTGTTGCCAGTAAATAATCAAAAACTTAGCCCTTTGCTTTACTACTTTTTATCTAAATGCATATCTAATGTTCAAAGTGACTGCAATGATTCTAAAAAACAAAAAAGAATGGGGGGTTTGCACTTCCATGGAGATAAGATATCTCAGCAAAGAAACCTCCCAGAGAGTTAGGAGCCAATACAACTTTGGGACTTCCAGGAGTTGGTTTGTTTCCAGCCACATTCCCTTTGTGAGCTGACATGAAATAGCAGGATGGAAGGAGAGATTTCCCTGGGATGTATTATCCTGATCCCCATTGCAGGTGGTAAAAAAGACAAGGCAGGTTTTCAAGAATTCCATATTGTTGCTGAGTGTTATAACCATCTCCTGGTATTTCTGTGAGTGAGAGGAACCCTGTCCTTATCATTTCTTAGGCCATATGTCACCTTTTCAAATCTTTCTAACTTCAACAAGCTCATTAACAATTCAGTGCCAGGCCCAAGGAATTTCAGGGCTGGTTTATTGTGGAGTTAAGAAGGAAATGGCCAGCAAGCAATGACTGCACATCTCAGGTTGGTGCTGCCAGGTGCTCCTTTCCCTCAGTCCCCCTTGCTTTGGACAGGACTGCAGAAGCCTGCATTCCCACCTGTTTTCTCATCCTCCATGGGAAGGTGGTCAATGCCACAGGATGGGATAGCTCTGGGCCCTCCTTTGTGCAGCAGCAAAAATCAGTGTGTTGTGTTCTCCGCAGCAATTCAGGAGGATGCAGTGTAAAGACTGTGATTTATTAGTAATGTATTTGTGAGATATTGAGACAGAAAGCCTTTAAAACTACTGAGGAAAGAAAAAGACAACCACATGCCTTTAAAAGCAGTGAGAATTCACCCTATTAAACACGAAGCACCTACAACTTGCTCCCTTCCCTGCAAGCTCAGGACAAGAAGTATTTTTCAGAACCAACTTCTGAAAGACTTGGTTGCCCCTGTAAAGTCAAGAAACTCAGCTCCTAGACCCAGCAGAACCTTTTTGCACAAGGACAAGGACTGACTTATGTGGAGATAAAGGTTTTTTTTCAAATTGGTTTTATGTGTGAATAGGAACTCCAAGACTTTTGACCCTTAAAGACCTCAGAAAATCGGGCTTCTACTGCAAGGTGCAAGTCTGCAATCATCCTTTTTGTCTTCCCTGAGAACCAAGTGACAGGTACCTATGGAAAAAAGGGGATAAAATCTGCTGTAATTTAGAAAGTGAATAGCTCAAACAATCCTCCCTGTAGGGAGAGGGGATAAGAGCAAGAACAAACTTACAATAGATGTTAGTTTAGTGTTAGTAAATAGAGTACAGTCAACATACTTCTGGTATTACATCCTGGCTCCAGTGGTAGGTTAGGGTATGGTGCAGTGGGATCATTTTCAGTTGAGAAGACAGATAAATAACTTCTCTTCCAGAGTCTTAACATGAACTGAAACTTGGGAGAGTCTATTACAAAGCTCATTTGAGTTAAAAAACTATAGGATCAGTAATTTGTCTCAACTACAGATACCTGAAAGATCTTCAAGTTCACAGATAAATCTAAAAACACATCCATTCAAGAATATTAATTACACAGCATATCTAAGAGCTGTATTATAAAACTATTTTTAAAATGGTGAGGATTTCAGGTCTAATATTAAAGGTTAAATTGACAGTATCAGATCTGATAGTCATGAGGTTTAAATAAGAATACCAATGTAATAGTAAGCATTTTTAATTAGAGAGAAGAGTTCGTTTTAAAAACTGATTAACACTTGTCAAGTGAACTGTCAAATTAACTAATAAAATTTTAAAACTTAGCATAACTTTGATATTTTTGTTTTTAATACTTTTTTTCAGTGACTAAACCAATTCCTTCTACTTTGTCTTATCCATCTGGACCCCTGCAGGGAAATGTCATTAATGTTTCAGACCCCACTGAGTGGCAATAGTGCTACTTGCTGAACAGAGATAATTGAAACAGGGACAGGTATTTCTGAAAGCATTTCCAGAATTCCTTAGAGACAGACATATAAATCTGGCAAATATTATTTATCTTCCTGCAGAAACTGCTGCAGCAGGAGGGCAGATACCCGTGCTGCTGCTGATTTGCTTCTCAAGTGCAACACAATATTTTAGTCTGGTTTCTACCAGGTTTGCAAGGCTTAGACAAAGGCCAAAACTTCTTTGAAAGGCACTCAACCACCTGGAGAAGGAAAGCAATTTAATATAAAGAAACTTACATTATTTATTCAGCTGTTCCATCTTTCTGAAGAAAGTGCCCTTGGTCCCAGCGATGTCTAGAACCACTCTGGTGGAACCATCTCCTGACCAGCACCTCTGGAAGCCATAACTCCACAGCTGGTGTCTGAAAGAGTGGTTTGGGAGGACAGACACACAGCCAGCCAGCAGGGCAGCCAGCAGAGCTCACCCTCTGTTTGCCACTGCAAGGTGACCACAGACCTCACCTCACCACGGCCAGCAAACACCAACTGCTCTAGGTGGGCTGTGTGTGACTTCAGAGCATGTGGGGAGCTTTAGGGAACTGGCAGGCACGCAATATTCTGTGGGATGTGGCAAATGTGGGATGTGCCCCCTTGCCCAAAAGTTAGTTCTCAAGAGCAAGAGCAGGATACTGCTTATCACAGGGGTCCTGTGCACCTGTCAATGCCATAAAGGTAACAGGGAGATGTTGAAAAGAGTGCAAATGGAGGAGACATCTGTGGAGATGAGAGTATTTTCTATCCAGTGTCTACTTAGATAGTCAGCACTTGCCATTTTCACAATGCTCTCAGCAACTGGGGAAACTAAGTGGAAGAGCCATGGAGACTGAAGGAAGCCTGCACACACTGCAGTGTATATCCCTCCTCTTGGGAGCTCCTGAGGACAGCTGATGCACCCAGCTGTGGCCACCAGGCCTTTTTAGCTGACCCTTCTCAACAGGAAGCCCCTTCTGAGGGATGCAGGTACACCAATAGGTGCAAACAAGCTTCCATCTGCAGAGCCCTAGCTCCATCTGCCTTGTTTATCAGGGCCTATATTCCCAGTTTGTGGGAATACAGCAGCATCCCCACTGTGTGAATCATTACAAGCTGCAAACTACTTGCAAAATATGGGCACACATACTCCAACCATGCAGTACAGCAAAGACAAATAACTTTTAACTGGCTAAGTAGACACTGGCTAAAGGAGTGAGAAGGTCTGTGGTGCCACACGCTGCGGCTGGGGACTGGTGCTGCCTGTCTGTCTCATGGCAGCACTGCTGAGAGGTTTGCTCAGAAAGCCCCAGCAGAAAGGATGCTATTTTACACTGCAGGTGGTTTCCAAATTGTCGGGTTTTCTCGGCTGTTTGAGGGGCCTGGAAAGGCCCGAGGTGGCCTTGGGGCAGCCCGCGTATCGAAGGACGAGAAGAGGCTTCAGTTCTTCTTTCGGTTTTTATGTTTATTAATTGTTTATCTAAAAGATGTACTTTCAGCCGAACAGAGATCTGCTCAGCAGTCAGCCATGAGCACACTGTGCCGTCCTCCGGACAGCCACGTATCTTTATACCCATTGTTACGTGTACAATATTTATCATTTTTCCCCAATACCATTTATTCTTATTGTTGGGTGCACTTTCAGTAATAACCAATCCAAAAGTGCCACCATGGCCAAAGAAGATGGAGGAGAAGAAGAAGAAGAAGAAGGACAGGACACACCCCAATTCCTCCATCTTACTTCTCTAAACCCCCCTGTACATAAATCCTAAACCCTGTGTCTCACCCTCTAATTAGCTAATCTTTTCGCCATTCACCCCGGTGAAGTCCTCTTATCTTCATACAGGTGTCGTCTCCCGTGTAGGGTCAAAGTCCTGCCACCAGACACTTCTGGCAACATTCCAGGACTCCCGGGCCCCCCAAGGGTGGTCTCTGTGGCCCGGCATCTCAGGACTCAGATCCTGAGATCCCACACCAAATGACTAACTCCAACACTGGAAACAGCTCCAGCACAGCAGCACAGAGCTATGAAGCCTGGTTTGTCCTGTTTCACAGCAGCTTTCTGCATAAACAAGCTCTTTCTTTCACACATCTTTTTACTCTTTCCAAATCCCATCACATTGCAATGCAAAGGAGGCTGCGTTCGGGATATTTGTTTTTTAGCAAAACGCTTCTCACTTCTCTGTAGGTATTTCCACTGAAAACATCCCAGCTGGGTGTAGTGACAGCATCTGAAATGTGATAAGACATCAGAGACATGAAAGAGATCAGCACTTTTCCTGCGTGGAGGGGGCGGGCGAGGGGGTGATTTATCTCCTCCTGGACATCACGGTGCTGAGTGAAGTGAGATTTCTCCCCACAGCCTTGGACCATTTGAGGCTGGGGCACCCCATTGAGGGCTCTGGCTGGGCACTTCAGCCCTCTGAAAGCCATGGCCATCCCCAGCAAGGGGCAGGAAGGCAGAGACTTGTTGGGAAGGATCAAAGTTTGACAAGTCTCACAGATATGTATGTTAGCAGAAAAAATTTTAAATGTAGAATCTGAAGAAGAATAGAAATGAAAGTTTTGATATAGAAGGAAAGAATTGCTGAGCCAGTGTCAGTGGATAACCAAGGAGGCAAAGGGTATGTTAGTTAGAAGGGGTTTTTATGACTTAGAGCAAAGGATAAACCCACCCCAAACAAGGAGATGTTTTTACCAAGCAGAAAGATAGCACAGGCAAACAAGCCTGTTGATGTTGCAAGTAGAAAAAAGGTCTCAGAATTTTTCACTGCACAAAAACTGAAAAACAATCTTCTAGCTTTAACTGTAATGTGCTAACTTTTAGTGATTGGAGAATAGTAACATGAATATGGTAATTATAATAGTTATGATAGGCTACAGGTAATAGTTAAGGTATAGATCGGTTCTACTGCATTAAGCTGCCCAGCAAATAAAAGTATATAATGCATTTGTAACCTAAACTCAGGGTCTCCAGGGCTGCCTGCTGCTGGAGCTGACAGCTGTAGGTACAGCTCTGTCACCCACCACCCTGGACTGCTGTAATGTCTTGGATGTGATAAACTGCATTTGGAAGAGGCACTGGAGTCCCACATCTCTCATTCAGGCTCTTACTGAGACTGACAACTGCTCCCAAAACTTCCAGCTCCTCTTCTTCTGCCAGCACCTTGCATGGCCACCACTCTTCCCAGGGAAGTGACCCAACCTATAACCATGGGGCAGGGTCAAGCAGCTGCAAGGGTGTCAGGGAGGGAAACTTCTTCAGAAGTGGAGATGAATGGATGGTGGATCCTTTCAATTTAATCCTGCATCTTGGAGATGTCAAAGAATTACAATACTTCTTTAAAGAAGTAGTGTACAGCCTTTGGAAAACACAGAGATACTGAAATGCATCACTGAATTTCCCTTGGATTTAACCCAAAGCTGACATTTCTCTGACTAATTCCACTTCTTTCTCCCTTTCATATCCTCAAACACAGTTAATTTTAGCAAGAAAATAATGCTCTTTGGACTCATCAAGACACTCTGAAGATTTTTTAACAATTATTCCACTTACGCGTTGTGTCAGTCCCAAAGAAAAGCACAGACCTATATATGATATGACACGATCTCCTCCTGGGTTTCCACATAGAACATCTGTATCCCACTGCTGCTCCACAGTATTCATGGACTCCATCAACTCAGCAGCCTGGAGTTCACTTGGAAAGCTGAATGTGAGTTAAGCTCGCTCAACAGCCACAGAAATCAGGAGCAATTTCTTGGGAACAAATAGGACACCTGCATTTCCACTGGGAATTACTTTGGAATTCTTGTCCCATCATGGTAACTCCATTTTAAAAGAATTCCCTTGCTATCATAGCAGCTTTAGCAACTGTACAGAGCTAAGTAGAAGTTTAGAGTTACCTATTGTGGGAGCTGTCTGGAAAGAGACAGTCAAATTTTGCTCAAAATAGATGTGCATTATTACATTATTTCCACTTATCTGCACTTTTCTTTGGTTGTGTCAGTGAAAAAAGAAAAAAACATATCAAAAAAAAAAAAAAAAACCACCAAAAAACACCAAAAAACACCCACCAAACATGGGCTTTTTGATTTAAATTCCCAGGCACCATTTTAAAATTAAACACTTTAATTATGAGTCATATTTGAAAGTTTATTATGTACTTTCAGTCCCATACAGGTACACCTGTGATGTTGGTCCTAGGCAAAAAAATAAAAGATTTTACCATCTCTACTTTGTCTCTACTATGACATCACAAAAAATTGATACAATATTTCACTGTCCCTGTTGGCAAGTCACAAAATAATGAAAATTATCAAAATGAAGTACAAATGAAAGTACCAAATACAGGAAAAAACCCAAAGACACTTCCAGGCCTTGAAATTAAAAACTTAGAAACGTTGTCCCACTCTAAATTTTTTGAACAGTGGCATTTGGAAAATCCTGGATTTTGTTCTGAGGCAAAAGTAAAAATTAATTTCATTATGTGCAGATTTTGAAAGTTGATACCAAGGTGATTTCCCTGAAAGCAGTAGCTTCTACCACATCAGTGTGAACTGATGTGAGATTTCCAGACAGGCTTTAGGTCAATAGGAGAAAGGGATCTTTTAATCAAGATGACTTTTCCAACTTAAAGAGAAATTTTGAGACATTTTTAGCAGACTTCAGACACAGACAACAAAGGTGGGGGAATCCATATTCTTTTTCAGTGCCATAATTTGCACTTGTCTTGCAAAACCAGGCTGAAATTATTTCACATCTTATGAGAGGCGTTGTCCACACAGGGAAGCCAAAAAATCTTATTATCTACAGGCAAAATAATCTGAGAGAGCAGAAATAAAGGGAATAGGCAAGAGATTTCTGTAGTGTCCCTAGAGGAAGTGGATCTGAGGGCATCAAAGAGCATGGGGAACTTTGTGAAATACATTTGAATAATGCCTTTGAAATAGGAAGAATGGAGAGACATGAGAAGTGATAGAGGAACTGCTAATTTACATCTCTCCCCTCTGTCTGTGCAGGCAGCACACCAGTGCCCTGAAGCTTCCAAGTCTTAGTGCCTGTCACCCAGTTCTGAGAAGGCACCAGAACAGTGCCCTGGCACTGATGGCAGAACAGGGAGCAGCAGCTCAGTCACCCTCCACACTGGGCCAGTTATTTCTCAGTCACTCTCCAAATTGGGCTGATTTCCCCTACTACCCCTCTGTGGCTGGAAGTGCCTTCAGGTCTCATCCTCCAGGAGCACAAGAGAATTGAAGTTGATTGATCCGAGTGGAAAGAGAAGTGAAAACACTGGCATCTTCTATTTACCAGCCATATCCAGCAAATGCATTCCCTTCCAGTGTAGGAAGGCTCACCTTATCCCTTTCAACCTTTTATGTTTTGTTTTCTGTGCTGAGATTTTCTCTGAACTGTTCCCCCAGACTTGACTTCAAGATCTGAAAAACATGATGGAACCTGACCAGAGTAAACCTTGCTCAGCTATAAGGTTCACAGTGACATTTCACAAGATGACTCTTCCCTCACATATAAAAACAGCAGAAAACATAATTTTCTTTTCCTTTTTTCTTTTTTAATAATCCAGTTTAGGAAGGCAAAGCAATTCACCAATAAGCCAGATGAGCATCCAGGCCAGGGTGAGTGAAGCATGAAAGCTGTTTGTTTGAGACAGGAAAGGGCAAAAGAGGCCCTATTTTTTTTTTTTTGCCACCTCCAAATCTTTGCTCAGGTATCCATTCAAACCTCACCCCTAAGAGCAGCATCAGATAAAGACTACAGGCATTCCTTGCATCCTCAGTTCTGTTCAGATATAGCCACAAAGAAAGGGCCTCCTGCAGCTTTGTCATCTGGGGTCAGATTCACCAGGGGTAGGGTGGGAGCATGAAGTTACCCATGGAGCAGGCACTCTGAGAGCCCTGAAACCCTGACCCAGCTGGCTGATCTAGCTCCACTCGTTCTTGCCATCCTTCCTAACATAAAGGTTGGGAATTAAGCTGCCCTTAGCACGAGGTTAATGACAGAATTGCATCTGTTCACAGTCAAGCAAGGGCAGCCATTATCTGGTCTGCATGGATAAGTTGCTTACAGGGAGGAACAAAAAGGTCTAAACCACAGAAAACAAGAAATTGAAACTAAGCATGGCACAAAGTTGTTTTGGTTTAGATCAAATGACACATACACAACTTTTGAACCACAGAATTTATGTGCTTTCCTAGTGATTAATATTTAAAAAGATTGTTTGGCACTGGACACTCAGTACATGTCTTGCAAGGACTTGGCAGAGAGAAGAGGTAAGTAATCAGAAATGTGCCAAAAACTTGTCAAGGAAAAACTTATGCTCAATACTAATCAAGCTCAACTCTGTGCCAGTCCTCCCACTCATCCCTCCATAGGAGAGAGTCTTGCAGCGTGAGCCTGCCCATGCTGCTTCAGAGACAACCAACACCTTCCACAGTCAGCTGACAGAAATGAAAGTTTGGGAGGCTGAAAACAGAGAAAAAATATGAAAACCACAACTCACCTTCTGCTCTGCAGCAAGGATCACTGCTGGGCGCAGATCACTGCTCTGCTCAGGGGATTTCCAAGAATAAAAGACTTAATTTGCATGCCTGCAGCACTAAGAAATAAATTTCATTGTGCCCCTCATCCGGCGTGTTTTGGTCCCCAGCCATTCCTTCACAGCAGCCACCATATTTTTCTGCTACGAAGAAATTCATGCTAGAGGCTGTATCAGACTCCAAACTCATTAAGAGTTGTCCCTGTCTGGATGAGAGATGCAGTTGCAGAGCAAAGCCATCCCTTTGCTTGGCACTTCTGGCATTCAGTGTGCTAAAGGGCTCCCCTGGGATACAGCCCATGCCCAGCAATGGCGTGGGGCAGGGACACACAGGTGGGGTTGGTCTGGAGTGGGGCAGGGACACACAGGTGGGGTTTGTGAGAAACAACTGCTCATTTTGAAAATTTAAGGAGGTTTGTTAAATCTTAACAAAAATACAATGAAGGACTACATACGGAAAAAGCTGCAGTGCTGGGAACTGCCCCTCACGCATTCCATGTGGCCAGTTCATCTTCAAGATGGATCTTTTATACCCCTGGGTGTTGCATCAGCCAGCCCTGGCCCCTCCCAAAGTCTGTCAGTCAGCTCCTCTTTGCCATTAATCAGTGGAAACTGCTTTCTTGTCACTGGATTGGAGATCAGGTGCTGCCATGCCTCACCCCCTAAGCACCAAGCTTTTCCATTCCCACCTGCCCCATGCAAGGGACACGTGTGCAGCTTCTTTGTACCTGTCCTGGACAGCCCAGGCTGTCTGATGGCAACAATATAGGGGGGAAAGGGGACTGTGGGGAGAACAGAGGACATCTAAACTACAACAACATAACAGGTCACATTTCCTGCTCTCCCACCTTCCCTCACAGGGGCTGAGGGTGCCTTTCCAATATTAGTGAGCACAGCTGATGAAAGCCCTGCAAAGCCTAAAGTGCTCATCTTGCAGGATGGAGATGGAGACATTAATTATCATGCACGGGGGTGGGAGGTCCTTGTTGGAGCCACCAGTGTTGTTAGCACTCCCATCATTAATTTACCTTACGAATGACTTGCATCCACAAGTTTAAAAAGGGAGGGCTATTCATACCACTTTTTTGCACCTGAATTAGAAAATGTGTCCACCAAAGTGTCGAAATTAAGTAAGTGCTTTGAAATATCTCTTGAATAATATTTCTATCTCCAATGACTATGGAGAGACCACAGAGACAAGAATTTCTGTCTGAATATAGGTAGTTATAGTTAGCTGGTGTGCACCCCTGTTTCCCATACAGTTTATAGACCCTGATTTTATTTAGGCTTAAAAATAGGATGCATTAAAAATCTTCTGAGAATCTAAACCAATTTACAACTGCCTATGCACAGAAAGTTTCACTAACTTCAAAGTGTTTGTTAATATCACTCTACCCACACAGGGTACACATGTTTAAACAACTGCAGAGTCAGAACTGCATTTGGCTGGGAATCTGAACCAAATCCTCTCTTAAATTTTTGCCATTTAAAGAAGAAATATATTTAACACTACATGGAGACTGCACTACATCAAGGATACTCATGAAAAGTGAATGTTAAGGTAGCCAGGGCTACACGGGCACCACTGAAACACAGGAGAAAAGACAGCCACAACTTGTGTCACTCTGGCAAACAGCATTAGGAAAAGGAAATTAATCTCCCAGCTTCCAAAGCACATTGAAAAAAAATAAAAAAAGAAAATTACTGCCCTCATAATATATATATTTTTTCTCTTGTAATGTTTGCAATCTCTTTTCTTTCACTCTCTAATCAACATTTTGAAACACTAAAAAAATAACACACATCTTTTCTACAGTGTTTATTTCCTGGAAGGGAAAGACAATCAGCAAACATGATCACAACAGTGCCAAACATGAATCCAAAGTCAATTTTCCCAAACTTACTAAAGCAAGTCCCTTTTCCCCCTCAGTGAGAGATAACACACAAGAGTACAACCATTAGGCACCAAGGGGATGGGGAAGAGGGGGAGAGGTGGGATAGAAGAGGCCCAAGCAGTGGAGGTACATGCACTGTTTACTTTAGATAATAGTTCAGAAGCAGCTCAGAAACAATAGAAATCTTCTGGCTCTAATCTGCAGTGTTAAAAATATTAAGGTTGGAGAAAAAGTGTGATGGAGCAGCAAACATTTAAATATTGTTGTTTGGGAACATTAGCAGGAAAAGGAAATGCAGCCACTGCTGCTGGCACATTGATTTTCTCTCTCCCCATCTCTCAGCAAGGGTTCAATCCTCACCAGTCCTGCGCACCAGAGTGACCCACACTGCTTCTCTTGCTGGAGTTGGCAGTAGGGAAACACCAGAGTGCTTCAGAAAGCATTTCAGGATCCCTGGTTCCCAGGACTGGCAGGGGTCACACCAGACTGTGGAGCTCCAGTGATGCTGTTGTTCTTTCTCTGCCTGATGGATGCAGAAATCGTGGTCAGGTTGCTACAACAAAAGGAACCCTGGTCTCCAGCTTGCAGTGCTGTACAAACTGTTCCCTTCCTCATTGCCAGATAAACAGGCCAGCCTGGCCATGAGGAAACAGTCCTCAGTGGCTTCAGGTGTAAACTGTGACCTCACAAAAAGCAAAGGCAGAGCAGTGCAGAGTTAAAAACTTTTCATTACATCTTTAATTTCAGTGTAACTTTCAGCCTATTATCTGAACAATAACTTCTACCAGTTTTAGATTCTCACTGCTTTTTCCCCCTAAAATAAAAATCTTTGCAAATTACAGTTGTTGTTATATTAATCACACTTTCTGCAGCAGGACCTGTGGCATGGAGGATTAATGAGCAGATAACCAAGCACTAATATAGATAAATGAGATCTACCTACCTCTGCTTCAAGCACTTACCCCCACATGCTCCACACTGGAGCAAACAGATCAGATAATGTATATTTCTGTGTGTCCTTAAGGCACCAGCCTAAAAGCCAACCCTCCCTAATACCCTCAAAGTATCAGGATCCGAGGGAATCTACAGCCCAGATAGTCCAGTGTGGTATTTTCAGGGTCCCCTGTGGCAGGAAAGAATGATGAATCTGACTCCACCCTCTTAGAAGGCTAATATGTTATATGTTATGTTATGTTATGTTATGCTAAAGAATAGAGAAAGGATACTTACAGAAGGCTTAACAAGATACTAATGAAAAACTCTTGACTCCTTCCAGAGTCCCGACACAGCTGGAGGGTGATTGATCATTAAGTAAAAACAATTCACATTAAGCCAATGAAACATGCACCTGTTGGCTAAACAGTCTCCAAACCACATTCCAAAGCAGCAAAACACAGGAGAAGCAAATCAGATTAGCTCCTGGATGTCAGGGCTAGAAGAGGCATTTGGAGCAGCTCTGCTCAGCCCATCCTTAAGAGACAGAACCCAGATATCCCTCCACAGACCCAAACAACCCATCTCTGATTAGCATTCAGAGGGGCACTCACAACTACTGCCATGTTTTTACTGGCTATGAAGATATCAAGGGATGGCAAATCCATCATTCCTTTCATTCATTGATTCCTCTAGCTAATCCTCTTTACTGAGAAAAAAAATTGGGCTTCACATCTGAGTCCTTTATAATCTGTCACCCTCAAAATATGAAACTACAGTCCTGGGAGCTAAATGTTCAGGGTAGTTCTGTGTAAGTCTCTCTAAAAAGATATTCTCTTGGACAAACAGTGTTTGGACATCTGACCAATCAGCCACATCTGGATGAAAGCATTAATTTTAATTATATGGGCACCTTTTTTTAAATCAACTCTTCTGCCAACATTGTGAACCTGTGTCATGCACGTCACATTCAGAACAGGGTGCTGTTTCATCACAGAACTTTGCAGGGTGAGCAGGAGGAGCCAGAACTGCCCAGGAAAAGATGTGTCTTCACACACAAACTGGCAAGAGGTTTCATTCAAGTATGTGCTTTGTAGGAATTCCAAGAGAAAAAGAAAGTGGTGGGTTTTTTTCATGTAGACTCAGAGATACATTTTCTGCCCAGTTGCCTTGTTTCATGGAATGTCAAGTAAATCTGCCCATTTAGTAGACATAGTCTGGCAATAAAACACGGTGTGTGAACAGAAAAGGACTCCTTATTCTGCTTTAAAGTATCATAAATCAAATTTGTCCTTACACACAAACTTGTGCAACAAAAATTGTGGAGTGTGAGCCAGCATGAATTTCAAGGAATTAACTGTATTTTAAAAAGTCATCCACAGCATCCAAACATGACAGCAATAAAAACTTATGCAAAAATAACTGCCCAGAGAGAGAAAAATGCACCTGCTATTAACAGTCTAGTAAAGATACCTTAGGATATCAAAGGTTAATGGAGGTTTTAAAAACATTAATGCTTTAATTTCAATTATTTTAAGAACAACCATATACTTAATGCTTTACTGAGACTCCTTGGGCTTTGCTTTTCAACAGCAAACAGCAACTTGTGATTCCAACAAGGGCAGTTCACCACTTGGTATAAGTAGATAGTTTAATAGGACCATAGGACAACCATTTTTTCCATAATTATCTGACAGGTTTTTATCCACTTCCAATCAAAACCTTGTTCCCACTGAAGCATTTAATTTCCTTAAATTGAACTTTAAAATTCCCTTGCAGCCATCAGGCTTGGAGTCTTTCTTAATATCACTAACATTTACAAAAAAACAAAAAATCATTCTATGGCAACACTCTAACCTTTTAGAAGAGTTTTCTTCTCTTCCCAGTGCCAAAGGGAGGTTTGGAATTAAGCTAGCAGCAAACAAGGAAGATGAGAGACCAGATATATCTGCAGCCCAGAGCATGCAGAATATATATGCAGCTAGGAAAAAAAAGTGCAATGTGTGTGTTTTTCAAATGCATTTCATTGGAGGGAGTTTATAAGAAGAATTAATGATAGTCAGAACTCAAATCTTATCTCTCTAAAGGGCAATGAGTCTTCTGCAAAGAAGAGATGCTTTCAGCTTAATTATGGAGTTAAGTAAATAACTATATTTTTGACCAGGCAGAAGAGCAAAGATTTGCAAGAATTTGAGTTGCATTTGAAATTATCTGTGATTTTAAATTAAGATGTCTCTAGAAAAAATGCTGGGTATTATCTTTCACATAGAACTGAAAGTGAAATTGGCTTCTCTACACAGAAGGTCCTCTCTCCACAGTACAATAAATTGTATTAATCCATTAGCAGAAATGTCAAGCTCAACTGATAATTATCAGCTGGCTTTGTAAAACCACCAGCCATTCCTCATTAAATTTATTAAGAGATCTAACTGGAGAGGTCCATTCTGAGATATCTGATGATCTTTCACTTAATATAACAACCTTCTTGCAGCACAAGACTGCCTTTGCTGCAAAATGCACTTTGACTTCCAGGGTTTCACATCAGGCAGAGAGGGTTCAGAGCATCCTGCCAGTCAGAGCAAAACTGCACCACACTCAGCCAGGAAAGAGGGATGCACCACAAGTTCACTCCTACCATGGAAAATCCAGGCTGGAAGAGCAGTCTGTAAGCCAGGCAGGGGGATGTGAGAGCTGGGGCTTGCAGGTCACAGGGAATCAGTGGTGCTTGGTGTCCTTTTGGGTGGCAGCGCCAGTAACAGCTCCCCTGGCACATCCACAGGCTCTGTCCCCATCCAGAGCAGCCCAGCTGGGTCAGGCTCTTGTCTCCTTTCTGCCACAGCACAAAGTCTGCATCTGCAGGATTGGTTCAGAGCACTGAGGGAAATTCCTGCTCTGCTGAACACCGTGGTGGATTGCCCAGCTGTTCCAGCGGTGCTGGTGTTTAGAAAAAGGCTGTACAAAACAACATTGGCTTGCTGGTGAGAGGGATAAGCAAGGGAGATGGTTTTGGTTTATTCCAACCCCACTGCTTTATTCCTAATGGCTAGATTTATGCAAAAAATGCAGAGAAATTTATATCAAACAACTCAGTTGAGGGGATATTTTTTAAATCAAATGTCACCAAGATAAAATTTTGCTGGTTCTGCTGAAAAAAATAAGCAGCCCAGAAAGTCTGTTTTAATTTTAGACAATCCTAACACGTAATTTACTGTAAAGACTATGTCCATACCCAGACAAATTCTGGGGGTTTGCACATTGGGGTGACACTGTTTATAGCACAGCCTCAGTGAACACAAGGAGGGAGAAGCATAAAGACTTAATCTGTTCCCCCTGGAATGCAGAGCAGTGCCCTGTTGAGGCAGGACTGGGCTGCCTGCTCTGTAGCAGCATGTATAATGGATGAGATTTTCAGGAGGTGGGTGTTCAGGTGCCAAAAACTGATGCTCACAGAACCGTTAGTCACTTCTGAACAGCCTTTGGCAGGATCCCTAACTACATGGAACCCATCCATAGCTATACAGCTCACAAGTGGGATGCTACAGACTTAATGGTCTGTTCTCAAGCAGATATATGGTTTGTTTTTGTTGAGTTATTGAGTTTGTTGATGGCTTCTTGGAGCAGAATGGGATTGAATGAAAAAGGGAAGGTGATTCACAGAAAAATGGCTCAGCTGACCAAAATACACCTTCTCTGCTCACTGGCTGTCACTGTCAGCTCCAGCTACAGACAGCTTGGAAAGATTTTTTCCTTCCTTTCTTTTTATCTCTCACTGCACAACGACATTAGTGTGCGCCCTTCAGAATGACTGATGAAGGCCTGAAAGCATTTTAGGAGCAATAGGGTAAGGAGAGAGGCTGAGGAATAAGCCTGGTCCTAGTTCTGCCAGAGCAGTTCAGGGGGAGAACTATGTGGACATATCACACCAGAAGGGAAGAGCTGGCAGCACCAAGCCTTTAACCAATTGGTTCCTTGTCAGCAGAAGACACTGGTCACCAGGATGAGAGGGGTAAGAAATGAATGAGGTTTAAAATGGCCATGGCTTATTTCCTCCTCAATCATTGGCAATTCATTTACTCTCAAGTCAACACTTAGCAGTTGAAGACAATGCCATCTCCTTTTTTTCATGTGATTACCCAAAAGGATTAAAAACGAGTTGATTTTACAGCCACTTACTTTTAGAGCCATTCATGAGACTGAGCTTCAAAACAACAACAAAACAAAAAAGGATGCAAAACATGACAGGCAGCAGAGAGCAAAGATGCACAGAACAGCTCCTCAGCCACTCAGCATTTCAGCTGCACCAAACAAGAGACCCTGCTGGCACTCAGGCCAGAGGGACTGTGACAATAACAGGGCTTAGAACTGAGACACTGCCCTGTGCCATGGCAGCACCTCCCTGCCTGAGGAGGCACTGCAGACACACAGGGGCAGAAATGCAAGAACTGCAGGTGGATTTTCCCTCTGTGTGGAGCTAGCAAGGGCTGCATGGGATGGGCAGAAAGCTGCACATGAGAGCAGGGAGGAGCCCCCCTGAGCTGGCAGTAATGCCCACTGCACACTGCAGAGCAAGGCAGAGGAGGCACTTAGAGCTTGTGCAGTCAGTCTTGTCCATGGCAGCACCTCTCCCCTTGAGATGACTCTGCAGTGCCCTCATCCACCTCTGAGATGCCCAGCAGCAAATTTTAGTACATTCTATATTCTTCTGCTGGGTCTCAACCCATGCAGCTCCTCTAGCACACACTCAGACTTCTAATCTTCCAAATGTTTAGTGGATCTGAGCAAAACAGGAAACTTGACATGCACAGAGAGCAGGGGCAAAAAGGCAAGTTGTGAAATTATTTGTGAGGAGGATATAGGGGGAATGACTTTAGACTGAGAGAGAGTAGGTTTAGATTAGATATCAGCAAGAAATTGTTTACTGTGAGGGTGGTGAGCCTCTGGCACAGGTTGCTGAGAGAAGCTGGGGATGCCCCATCCCTGGAAGTGTTCAAGGCCAAGTTGGATGGGGCTCTGAGCAACCTGGTCTAATGGAAGGTGTCCCTGCCCACAGCAGGGGGTTGGAACAAGAACATCTTTAAGATCCCTTCCAACCCAAACCATTCTGTGATTCTATGATATCCTAAATCCTTGCTTTCTGTTCATCATGGACTTTGCAGTGCCATTTAGGCACCTGCTTATCCAAGCAAAACATTTTGCTAGATGAGTAGACCAAAACTAAGTTTAGCAACTCTGTACATGTACCCAAACAACCCAGCTATTCCATTGCAGCACACAAAATCTACTGTGCTGGCATGGCTGGTTAGCAGTCAACACAAAAACCAATTCAGCCAAAATCTGACAAAAACCCCAGCCTATTAATTTGGTTCCCATTTAACACATATAAAGGAGATCCAAGAGGATTTTCAAGGAAAAAAACTACATAAGGGCTCTGGTCAAACATCCCACGGGTCCCTCCTCCCCTACCCCAGGGTGAATTCAGCAGTGACATGATCAGCTCCTGGTCCTGTAATGGTGCAGGGCTGTCATTCTTCACCCACCTTTCATGATGTGTGCATATGACAGGCGTGTCACCTCTCTGCAGGGCTCAGATACAATCTCAGGCACTGACAAGGGAATGAAAACCATTTGGCTTAGGTACCAAATTGCCAGTCAGGAGAACAGGACATTAGGATTTGCCTCTTCCCCAGGCAGCTTTTGACATTTTGCAATTTGCAAGCATTACCAGAGGGCTTTTCACACCTGCCTGGAAACAGAAGTCAGGGCTTCATCATGGCAGGTCGAGTCTAACACTCTCTGTCACGATGACTTTCAGAGCAAAATTATCCAGCTCTGCTATACAAAATCAGCACTTCACTCACAGCCTGCTTGACAAATCAAGAGAAATCAGGCTAATATCAAATGCTCTTTTAAAAGTCCTCTGGAACTTACCAGTACAGCCTGTAATAGGTCAACCTGTCTTTAGGTAACTTATATCTGGTCTTCAAAATAGAGATTATCGACTTTTAAGTAGCACTTACTGGAAGGATGGATACCTCAACTGAAAACAAAACAAAACAGAAACCTTAAACTCAAGTATTTACGAGCAGACTAAGCACCTCTCACATCCAAACCCAGTAAGTTAACCACCTTAACAATTACAAACCACTGGTTTAAATCCCACTGCTATCCAAATGGCATCATTTAGAGCCCTAACATCAAATTCATTTTATCAGCCTACATCCATGCATCTCATTCCTGTTTTCATGAAGACACTTGGCACAGGCCAATACATGGGAAAGATGCAAGAAGGGAAGGGATGGATAAGCACTGCCTGGCTTGCTCAAAGCTCAGCAGCCATTGAGATGAGGGCACAGCCAGCAGCTAAACCTGGAAGCAACTCAGCTATGTAAAGGCATTCAGCAGGGCTGACATTTTTCTACCTGCACTAAAGCACATGGGTTTATCACCTGGTGTTCATTGATCTGTGCAAATTACTTGCCAAATGTAAACTAACTGGTGCACAATTTGCATAATCAGCGACATGAAACTGAGGGTAATATAGCACTTGTGTATTTATGCCTCCCAGGGGTCAACATTGTGCTAATATCAGTGCATAACCCTGTCCACTATAGGAACTCACCCAGGAGACGGCTCCAAAATTGTTTGTTTTCTGCATGACACATGTTATGTGCTCATCACAGATGTGGGGTAGCCTGCAGCCATATCCACCATACCACCTTGGAACTGCTGAGCTGAGGTCAAAACAGCAGTAAAAATGCAGCCTGGCATGGCCATGCCTAGCCCAGGATAAGCACATGCTGGCTGAAGCTGCAGAGCAGCTTTGCTCTTCCAGGCCACTGCTGGCAAAGCCAAGTGGAGAACAAACCCAAACACAGTGCCCCCATGCAGGGCTGTAAGCTGATTCAAGTGTGTTCTAGTTAAAATGTATTAGACAAAATGATCATTTGGCTCTTTTCAACTAAATTCATGGCCATCAGACTGCAGGAGAGGCTATTGCCCCACCTAAATACCTTCAGTCAAAAACAAAGGTAACTTGCATCTTTTTGTTGGTGGTGCCTGCATGAGGGCATTTAATTACTTCATAAACCTGACTGTGAAAAGGATTGCTACTCCCATTTTCACCAATTACTCATAAATATGTTGGTCCACATCATACACATTTTTGGAGAGCATGTTAACGATCTCAGCAATACTTTTCCACTGTCCTGAAAGACTTTAAGAAGGTTTCACCCACCCATAAACAAAGACCACTATGGAGAAAATGTCTGTGTGAATCCACCAAAACCAGCACTGTGGAAAATATTTTCTCTTTTGAAATGGAACAAAATTATTTTATAAACTATCCATGAGAAGCTATTCTAAGGGGAAAAAAGGGAAATATTCTTAATTTCCACATAGCAAAGGGGAAAACTGTCTGTCTCCATGTCCATGGGGTTGCCCAGGTCTAAACCATTGTTCTGGGGGGTCCCAGGCCCAGAAAGGATTCATGCAAACACCTGGCAGTCAGGGGTGTTCTGAAAACACCAAGGATCCAGGAATAGTGTACAGATCTACTACATATGTCCAAGTCACCTTACCAGAGCTAAAATCTGGGAGAAAGAATCTCAAAAATTACTAGAGATATGAAAAAACAAAACAAAACAAAACAAAACATTCCTTGCAGTGAAAGGCTTCTTTATCTGTTCAGTTCATCCAAGAGAAGGTTGAAATGTGGCTTGATCACAATTTACTAGGGGCTGCACCAAGCTTACAGCCAGTTTCCCTCACCAGCAGGGAAATCATCCATTTTAGCAGACTTTGATGCACAGTTAAACAACACATTGCTATTTTCTAGTGCTTTTGCTGTAGGAGAATGGAGTTTGTTTCATACAAAGGCAAGGCTTACCAGGAATGTTTGATGGAATAGAAAGAACCAGTTGGAACCCAAATAAGCTTGGAAGAAGGTACAGATTACCTCTTTCAGGTACCACTGTGGAAAGAATCCTCACATCTTCAGTGGTAAGACTTCCTACAAATCCTTCACGTTTTTTAAGGAACTGTAATTCTTTCTACATTTTTGCAAATAGTTGGCTTCTTCTGTGCAGTTAACACTTGCTACTTGCTGTTGCCCACTGATGTTATCAATTTCTGTTTGAAATACAAGAAATGAACCATCATAATTTTATATGCATTTGGGGAAAAAAAAAAATCCTTCTTCAGAAAAACCCAGACTTTAACATTTTACCAAAATAGAGGAGAATTCATAGCCAGATTCATGACCAGATCCCTGTGATATCTGATTCAGCAAGTCACAGCCTGAAGTGAAAGCCAGTACTTCTTAGCAGAAACACAAAGCATTTCAGCTACTGAATTTGTCAGGTGTAGTGCTATAACAAAGACCACAGTAACTGGCAGCAGACTGATCACTTGGCTTGAATGCAAAGGCTAGAGCAGACTAATTTTTATAATTAAACATAAAGTGTTGAAAAATTAGATGCCTGGCAATTACGAGATGGGAGAAAACACACCTTGTTCTACAGTGGCTAAGCCCAAGAAACATGTGTGCTCATTTGATGATAAAATTCTCCACTGTTTCTCCTATAGTTTTGGAAAGTTACATCATGGGCTTATAAACTATTTGCTTCATCAGACTTTCCAAAATATTACTGATTTCAGCTTGGTAGCTACAACATCCATCCTGGTCATGAATATTTAGGATTATGCACCCATACACAGATATACAGACACACATAAATTAATGTGTATGTGTGAATACTAACACATACATTTTACACACAGACATATATTTCTAGATGTAAAAGTTTCCACTAACAATTTGACAGAGATGTAACCTTTCACACTACTGAATGCTATTGCATTTTGGCTACTAATGACTAGCAGGGCTCAGAAGTTAACACACAGAACAGGCAGGCATTACTTCTGTGCGATGTTTGTTTGTAGATCTTGACATTTCTCTGAAGTCAGCCACTCAAGAAAGCAGCTATGGCCACTTGGAGAGCTCAGAAAAATGAAGGCTGACCTAACAAAATCAAGGAAATTTGTGATGAGTCACTGTCTGACACGTCAGTGTACCCATCACAGGATCCGCTGGGAAGGAGCACTTGTCCACCACTTCCTCAATGAATGAATTGGGATCACAGAGCAATGCTAATCAATACAGAGAGCTAGAGTAGCTTCAGAAGGATATTCAGAAAAATAATTATACATGATGCAACATTTCCAGACACCTTTCAATCCACTTGGCAGCACGATGCCCAAAGAGCACAGAAACAGCCAACATTCAACCATGCCCTTTTAACAGTTTGCCTGTAGAGACAGTTCATGACTCACAAAGCAGGGTATTCTCAGCTGAGACAGCAGCTTCTGACTCAGCAGCGGGCAGACAAATGTCTGCTGGTAAAGGTGATGAAAAGGTCACCCTGATAACTTCAGGGAAGGAGGAGCTGGTAAGAAGTTGAGCTCCCTACCTTGGGCAGCACACTTGGGCTGCAGGAGCTGCAAGGTGTCCTTCTGGTGGTGCAATAATCAGTGAAGCAGTTGGTGCATTTTGAACTGATTTACTAGTTCTCATAACTACACCTTCCAAAAAGAAGCTGTTCATTGGATGTAGAGGATGACACGTGTGGCTCTGCCCCACAGATTCTATCCTGCAAGTTCTTCATAAAGAACAGGAATTCAAAAGCAAAACTGTTCTTGTTGTTTACAGACCTTACGCAAAATATGTCCCAGGCTAATATTCTTCCATCCCTTCTCAATAAATTGTTAAAATTGACTTTCAAGTCAAAGTATGTCTCATCACAAAAGGAAATTAATGAGTCAGATGTTGAATTGATCCTTTGAATCCAGCAGGAGGGGGACACCCCGAGTCCCAGTGTCTGCTGCTGTCCCCATGGAAGGATGTGTCCCTGGCAGGGACAGCCAGCAGGACACTGCAGTAGTTCTCAGACAAAGCCCTGAGGTACCACATGCAGCACTGGCAGTCACAGAGGGCAGAAGTTTCACAGGTAAACATGATGACTGGCCATTGAGAAAAGTCCCCTTCTCCTACATTTCCGATAAGCCAGAAATGATAGCAATTGGAGGCAAACACTGTAAAGATGAAGCTAAATGTAAAGAAACTGCACTCAGAAAGATGCTGTGTGGTTCTGAGCTCCTCTGAACTTGGTGAGGAGTTCAGAGCATAATAAACACACCTCTAAAAGAAGCAGCTACAAAAACTCATCATCACTTTATGAGCTGTGTTCATGTTCTGCAGTGGCATTTTACTTACTAATAGCCTCCTAGATTACCCAAAATAGCACCATAAAGAAGACCCCTAGGAAATATTCAGTGTAAATTTGAGAAAAGTATTACATACAAACTGAGAAGAACTACTGCAGGGATGCCATGAATTACCCAATAGCCAAAGTTTTCCCTTTTTTGCCCAGGTTATAGATTCACTAAGGAGTGTTATACTCACCTGATACTGGCAGTGAAAAAGTTTAGTTTGGCCTTGTAAAGATGGGGTAAAAACTTTCTAGAATGAAAAGACTCAAGTTGATGAGAGGACTCCCATCCATCAACTCAAATGTGCTCCATTTCTTCCAGTCTTTAAGTATAGGTCTGTAAAGAGCAAATGTTGGGCCATCACGACATTGGAAACAGAGACTCAGATTTAATCAGATGAGAAGAATTAAGACCAGATAACTTCACTGAGAACAGAGAAGCTGGAGCATAACCTGTAGGTGTGAAATTTGGAGTGAAATCAGAGCGCCTCTGCTATGCCATGAAGACAAAACTCACTGCATGCCTAAAGGAGGGTGTGAGGGCATGGTGGGGTGTCTGAAGGATGGTGGGGTGTCTGAAGGTACAAACCTTGCCAGAATAGCAGTGGAGGCCTGCTTAGAGTGCAGAGAAACCAGCTTGGTGCAACCACAGCCCTGCTGGCCTTGGAGATGGCTGCTCCTACCAGCTGTCACAAAGTGACGGGGCAGCACCTCAGAGAGCTCTGATGGACAGGGGCCAAACCAGCCAGAGAATGAGCTGCTGTTCAGGCAGCATGGGCTGTCAGAGAGCCAGCTCTCAGGGATGCTGTGTGTCATTCTGCTGCAGATTTTCAACCAATGCAGCCAGGTTTGCACCATCCCTTGGCTGAGGGAGCAAATCCCCCCCCCAAAACATGGCATGCCTAGGGAGGGAAAGGGGTGCCAGCTCCCCCCTCCTCCTAGCTCTTCACTTTTGGGTTTTACCTGTCCTCACAGAAAGCTCCCACTACTGCTGAGGTTGTTTCCTCTCCTCCAGGACTCTTTCCATGATTACTTGCAGAGATCAAGTGTCCTACAGAAAATCTGTGCAGGTGCTACAGAGCTATCAGATGGCAGTGATTCCCCAGCTGATTGCAATAGAGTTTTTTTAGTTCCTTGAATCACTTCCCAGAGATTTAAGAAGAAGGGAGTTCCCTGCAGCATAGGATATTGTCATTATGCAGCACAATCAGGCACTGTGATGAAATGCTCTTTTTTCAACAACAGGGTTCCCATGAAAATCTGAGAAGACACAGAGGCTTCTGACACTGATTGGGCTGGCAGATCTGGTCTTGGATTTCTCTCAGTCAGGTATCCTGAGCTCTGTGAATAAATGCCACAGAGCAGATGACAAATGGACCTTGTTCACTACCTCAGTCAGGTATTCTCCCCTGGCCTGCAGGGAACAGGCTGTGAGGAGGTCTGTGATGGAACCTCCCTGCCAGGGCAGAGCTTGGGCTGAGGCACCTGCAGCCCACTCTGCCACACATCACATATCCAGAGTAAAAGGGGAAGGGAGGAGGAAACATTTTGCCGCTCAGAAAACTGGTAGGCTTCTTAACAGCCCAGGGGGTAGGCAACGCCAAAATGAGAAATCTGACTGCAAGCCTGAGCACCTTGGTTTCTATTGAGTTTTCTGATCTCTAAGCATATCTGGTCATACAGAAAGCTATTTCATAGCTTACCCATGCCATTACTCTGTGCTGTGTAACCTGCAACCATCACAAGTATTATATCCCAATTTCCCACACAGCAGGTTCATTCATGAATGAAAAGTGAATTTGATTCTCGAGCGGTTGGTCCAGATGCTGTGGCTGACACTGGCTCTCCCTCCTGCTTCTGACAGATCACAGCAGAGCACTTTTGTCTGCAAAGCAACATCAGCATGTCAAGAAAAATCAATGAAAGCAAAGGGAAAAAAATGCCTCTGGCTCTGTTGGGCTTTTAAAGCATAGCTGCTCTTGAGAGCTTGGAAAAAGCACAATGCTGAGGAAAGTCCCAGGAGAGCAGAGGAACTTTGGAGTCACCTCTGGGGGAGTCTCAGGTCTCACTCTTTCTTGCCATTTTTGCTGACTTTAACTAAGGTAGGTCAAGTCACATGTTCCAGTGGCTTTTCAGCCGTTTCAGTGGGATAAGGATGCACCAAGTACTGCTGCAAACCGCAGTGCCAGGCATGCTTTGAACTCAGGCCTCATTTTAAGAAATGCAGCAGAAACACAGCACCAGGAAACATAATTTGTATCTTTTTATTTGTCCACTTAAGTGTTTTTT
Source organism: Zonotrichia leucophrys gambelii (assembly GCF_028769735.1). NCBI lineage: Eukaryota > Metazoa > Chordata > Aves > Passeriformes > Passerellidae > Zonotrichia > Zonotrichia leucophrys. Next base: position 14,592,834 of record NC_088169.1, on the reverse strand, counting down.
TCATGAGCAAGCAGTAGATATGAGAAGTTTTTGTCTCACAGAAATCTCCTGTGTGGCCACTGAGCACTGAATGCCCTTCAGAAGCTGGAATGTGCCTCATGCAAGGACGACGCGCTACAGAGCACTCAAAATGTAAATGCCATCCCACTGGGCCAAAGACTTGGACTGCTGTAGCTTAGGATGATGAATTTCTGGCAGATCCAAATCAGGTTCCCATTAAAGAACTTGGGACAAACTGCGGAGGTGAGCAGCCACAGGAGGAAAGGTGGGTGCTTTCCAGGCTCAGGAGTAATGAGCCAGGTCAGCATTCCAGGCTTCTTGCTGTGGACTCAGGATACCCAGGGCTCAGAAGGGCACCTCTAACTAGAGTTCCAGAGAGCTGCTGGGTGACAGAAATACAGGTGACAAGGATGTCATTAGCTCTGAGCAGCTGGCAGCATGACTGAATTTCCCTCATTTTAGAAACACCTGCTTTCTGAAATACAAATTTCTCATAACTTCTGATGTTATGCAGGGCATTTTGAGGCTGTCCCAGCCTGATTTCTATCATAACTGTTCTTCAAAAACATGATCCCGAAATTTCACTCTTCACTCAGACTAATTCCATACTCCTTATCCAACAGCTTCCTATTAGAAATCCCAGAACTGCTCCTTCTTGTCAATGGAGCCTTCAAAACCCAGGCCCAGCAATACCTCATGGACAGGTCTTTAGCTCATAGAACTATCTATCCCCAAACATTCTTCTTCCTTTTCTCCTTCTCTATATTCTCTCCCATGCACTTTCCTGAACTCCATCCCATACATTTCATCTTTGTTTGAGCTCGGCAAAATTATGACATATTATATCATTTAGTGAAAAGTCATGTCATTCAATTGGTTCAACAAGCAAAGCACTCAAATCATAAATATTAAAATAACAAAACACATATGTTCAAAATGCTGCTTCTGTTTTACTGTAGGCATTTAAAAATCTTAATAACAAACAGCATTTTATTTAAACTGAAGGATGTTGAGACTTTGAACTTTTTTTGACCCGGTCACGTGCACAGGATAAGTGATTACACTCAGCCACATATCCATTTCAGAGGACATACAAGCCCCTGCAAACACACGTGGCCACATGGTTCATGAAGTTGGCTGTCTTCCTACTCCACTGCACACCTCTGTTTATAATTTTCTGCTTATTTTCCTCCAGATTACACCCTTTGAGCTTGTTTTATCTGGCTAACTGAATCTTTTGTTCAGTCCAAAAGTTTACACAGTGTCTATCTCACATGGCTCAGGGTAAAATAAATCTTTTTCCATACATTGCACCAATAGAAAAAATAATTATTCCCCCTATTCTTCTCCAAATACCTATCTCTACTCTTCTCCACGGTCAGACAAACTCAAAGACTCAAAGGGATCCCTCTGTCAATATCTCTGTTGCAGGGAATGAGAACAAGAGAAGAATACTCAGTGGTGCTAATGCAATAAGGAAGCTACCGGGCAAGCCCTGGGCCACAGAGACAGTGCACCATGCTTGCATTACCATTTCAAGAAGATTTTTCAAATCATAGACCTTGAAATCCACTATTTGCAATTGAAATTGTTTTTCACCATCCTGGGAATAAGGGTCAAGAAAAAAGCTAATGATGGCCTTACAAATTTTACACACAAAATAAGCATCCCTTACACGTGAAGCTGCTCTCAAGAGATCACCTCATTAACAGCTGCAGAGTCTGAATTTTTTGGTCCTGACATTTAGACAGGAATCCAAAAAGCCACCATGAATCACACAGACATCTCAGGCTTAGTTATTCTCAGTGAATCCCAGCTGCCCTCAGGGGCTATTTGGAGTGTTCCTTGCTGAACCACTCTGCGTATTGTCCCTGCCATTTCCAATCCCACTCAGCACACTTCTCCTGCAAAGGCCAGGTGAACTGGGGGTCCATCCAGTCCCACAGAGCTGTGGCTTCAGATTCAGTCAGCACAGGAGACAGGAGGTTCTGAGCAGAAATTCCTGGTGTAATTCACTGGGAACTGTGCTCAGCTCTGGGGTCCTGGCCTGAAAGGGCCTTCCCAGCTGCTTTGTACACCCTGTAATGTTTCAGAGCCACTGCTCAGGTGTGACAGGGGTGTTTGTGGGTCCAGCATGGCAAGACAAGCACTACAGGATGCAGAAACTACAAGGGGAGTACCAAGATCAGAGACTTGGGAGGGCTTAAAATGGCTCTGCCATGGAAATGGATCACCAGAAACCCTCCAAGAAAAGATGCTCAAAGGAAGTGAGGTTTTCTCAATGAAAATCAAGACCAAATTTCCTACTGAAACAAATCACCCCAAACGTGTCTTTCTAATTGAACACCAGCCTCACTTTATTGCCCTTCCACAGTGGCACAAAGAATTAGGTCTGGCAGCATTTTGTCCCCCTTTTTCACTCTTCAGCCCCCAGAAGCCACAAAAAGAAAGTATGCAGACACCAGATTCTTCTTTCAAACATCTTTAAACCATTCACCTCAACCAAACAGTTCTCAATTACTCCTCTGAGGAGGAAGCTATCAACCCTACAATTTTACTACTATACAGCCCAGTTTGTTGGGCTGGTTGTCTCCTCCATCATTCATCTCAACAATGTAGGGAACAATTGAGCCAGACAAAGGCTTTTCATTCACATGCCACCCACACAGTGGCCAAGCCTGGGCTCAGAGGTGGGGCTAGGAAGGAGGAATGCAGTGGGGACCATTCTGGGATGTACAGCCTTGCCATCCCCTCTGTCCATCCAGCACCAGGACTTCTGCTGCACACTTGGGGTGAGCAATGTCACAGGCACAATATTATTGATATTTGGGGACTCAGTTTCTGCCATCCACTGTTTTAACTTACCTCAGAAGGAGTCAGGATCCAACAGATGACAGGTGCTGTTTGTACCCAAAACATGAATGTATCAATCTGGAAAATACCCACATTCAAGAAGAAACCCCAGTGGGGAATTTATAGCTCAACCAGGCATTAAAGGGTTACTCTTTTCTGCTCCTGACTTTCAGGAAAATGACTCCTGATTTTACACCAGCTTTCCAGAAGCAGGTCAGTAGTGCCACCCTTGGCTTGTCATTGCAGTGGTGACAATAAATCAGTAAATATAGAAAAGAGTAAAAGCTGAAGGAGGAAAAGGCAGAGAATGTGGCAGGAAGGGGTAAATCTTCCAGGTCACTGAAGAAAGATGTGCCTGTTACCTTCTGTGTGAGAGTTTTCTCAGCACAGTCCTGCTGCCTTAGCTGTGGATTGTCTCTGTGATTCCCTGTCATTGCCTGGAAGACAGAAACAGGCCCATAGGCTGCACCTGTCAGTGCTCAAGCTTCATTATGCAGAGTAGGATCCAAACAGGCATCTCAATTAATCATACTCATGTATTAGTAAGTAATTCATTAATTCAATAAACTGCTTTAGGCCATGGCATAATCAGTCATGTCAGAGATTATAACAAAAATCACAAACCAAAGTGTTAAACATGAAGGCATCCTTGCTGATTCATCATTTGTAGCAATCATTCATGGCACAACAGGTATACTTTATATACTTTAAGACAGGTGACGTGAAAAATTTATCATCTTAATTGTGCAGATTTCCTCTATCAGATCTGCTGGCTGAGCAATATAAGATCTAAATTGCAGAAAATTCACATGCAAACCAACTCAGAAAAAAATAAACATTTTTGTGATCTGCTCACTGACAGCCAGTAAACACTCTGCTTGATGAATGGCACTAACCTGTGCAGTAACTTGTAATTGCTCATCCTCCAGCCCTCAGGCTCAGGGATGAGAAGGTGCTGTAAGAACCAAACCAGCCCCAGCTAGAGCTCTGAGAGCCCACACTGAGCAAGCTCCTGCTGCAATGCCATATCTCCATCATCCTAATTTCTACTGTCTCTTACCACTGTACCAAGGAAATGTCAATCACATCATTCATTTGGACCTATCCATTGTTTTTATGGCAAGGAAGAAGGTCTACATCACAGAATTCAAAGGACTGGGCTTAAAGGACCTCAGACCCTGATGTCCACTGAGCCACACCTCTCTCATCATTAGCAGATAAAAATTACAGATTTCAGATTTCAGGATTACAGATCTCAAGTAATATAATCCCCAGGTGTTTTCTTACCATCTTCCTCACACACTTCTTGTTATGCCTACCACAGACTTGGAAAAGGTTCTGCTCCCTTGCTTTCTGCAGCAGACTTTCCTTTTGTGCCTCTGAAGTTTGCTGCCTTCTTCCCCATCCAGTTTCTCTTCTATACTCATGATTCAAACTGTGATATTTTGGGGTCAAATTCCCTTACCTATGCAGGAAAAAAATGCAGACTCAGAGAGAACAAGACCGCCTGTAGATTAATACTTGTGTCATTAAGTTGGTTAAGATAGGCAAAATTAAGTTAAAGCTAGAAAAAGAGAGACAGGGAGAGCTTTTTTTAAAAAATTGCCCTACATACAACACAAGAACTCATTCCTACTGACAGACCACTTCTACATCTTTTTAAGCCTAGGAGAGGGTAAGCTACAATGCAAGAAATAAAGATGATTTTTCCTCCTTCTGCAAATGAATTAAGTTATAAGTTTTATAGTTATAGTAAGCAGACATTGAAAAAGCTTGCTGAAAAATTCACAGTTCACCTTTTCCCAAAGAAAAGGCCCTTTTTCATCCCAAAAAAATTTCTCATTATTTGACAAGTTGCCATTAAGTGAATACACTTTTGCTTTCATTGTCCCAACTTGCAGATGGCATTTGGAAGTTGAGTTCTGCAGAGGTGAGTTACTGCTCCACGTTGCCTGAATTGAAGAACACACATTGTCACATGTCACACATGGTAGGGACATGTCCAGTGCAATGACTAGACATGACACAGGCTGCATTCACACCATAAATTCATCATTGTAGTTTCCATGCTTTGCCTGTAACTAAATTTGCAGTTCTTTACATATCCAAAGCTGTCACTTTTATATATTAAATAATTACACCTCTGGTGAGATAGGTCTCATGTGGTTAGGATTAACATTTTATCTGCCAGTTTACAGCCATAACAACTGGCCTTGCTCTTGGAAATGTGCTTATATGCTCTGCCTACTTATAAATCAATGCTGAACTGTTCTGGAGGTTCATTACAAGAGATGCTTTGAGTGGTCAGAAGCAACGTGGGATCACTGTAAGAGCCTGAATGAGAGATGTGGGACTCCAGGCAGCTCTTCCAAATGCAGGTTATTGTATCCAAGACATTACAGAAGTCCAGGGTGGTGGGTGACAGAGCTGTGCCTACAGCTGTCAGCTCCAGCTGCAGACAGGCCTGGAGACCCTGAGTTTAGGTTACAATGCATTATGTATTTTTCTTTGGTGAGCATCTTAATACAGTGGAACCAATCTACACCTTAACTTTTATCTTCAGCCTATCATAACTACAGTAATTACCATATTCATGTTAATATTCCCCAATCACTAAAAGTTAGTACATTACAGTTAAAGCTAGGAGTTGTTTTTCAGTTTTCTTGCAGTGGAAAGAGCACCTTTTTTCTACTTGCAACATTTGCTGACTTTTTTGCCTGTGTTATCTTTCTGCTTGCTATAAACATCTTCTTGTTTGAGGTGGGTTCATCCTTTGCTCTAAACCATAAAAACCCCTTCTAACTAACATACCCTTTGCCTCTTTGGTTATCCACTAAGACTGGCTCAGCAATTATTTTCTTCTATATCGAAACTTGCTTCCATCTCTATTCCTTCTTCAAATTCTACATTCAAAAATCTTTCTGCTAAGCATACATATCTGTGGGACTTTCTTGTCAAACTTTCATCCTTCCCAACAATCACCAAAGGCCTGATCCTGGGGAGGGCTGTGTGCTGCTGTCCCTGCAGAGAAACCCTGGCTGCTGTTGGAAGCATTCAGCAGCTGAGGACACAAAGCTCTCTATAAGAGTGAGTCCTTCTCAAAATGGAGAAGGTTGTAGGGATAATTATTTTTATGTGTTAGGCTGGGGATAAGCTCACCAGGTATTAGATGTTTTCCAGGTCCTGCCTGTTGTATCACCACTTTCTTCCAACTGAGAGCCAGTACAGTAAGGGCAAGATCCATCACACAAAGCTGCCTGGGAGTCTGGTCTATACTCAGCAGGTTTTGTCCTGCAAAGTCAACAGAGAGAGGGGTGCCTTCCAGAGGGCAGCTAATTTTAGGATATCCTAAAACAGATTGTGGAAATACATGAAGTGGCTCCCCAAATGCCTGTTGGAGATTAGACATATAGCCTCGCAATTGTTAAGATTCACCAGTATGAATTACCCGAAAGGTAAAAAACTAATTCTTTTCCAAGCAAAGATCTGGTTTTATTTGAAGTTTGACACTCCATGGTTTGAGAGGGAGTTAAAGCAGCTGGGCAGCAGCACACACCATGAAGGTCAGGGTGATTTTAACATCCAGGATGTCAGCTGGTCCCACAGTGGTGCAGCCCATGAGTGCCTCTAGCTGGACCAAGGTGTATCCAGGTCATCCCCTGGTTGTGGTGCACTGTTACACAGGCAGGCATGAGCTCCCTGGCCTAGGAAAGAAGCTGCATTTCAGGCTCTCTTTGCCCAACACAACCACTTGGGACTATTTCTTCACATTTCAAAAACCAAGTAATGCAGGCTTTCTCCTGCAGGGAGCAAGTCCAGCTGACCTGCCACTGAGATGCAATATGCCAGATTTCCTCCTGTCTCCTGACTTGCCCATCAGTGGAAAGGAGAGCCAGCTCCCATCTTTTCCATCAGTCCATGGCATGAGTTTCCCTGACACAGGACACCACTGTGGAGCAAAGGTACAGACTGACTGCTGCCTGCCTTTCACACCCTCTGTCACTCCTCAGCACTGGGGCTGTCCCTGCAGTGGAAGCAGAGACCCTCCTGTATTCCTCCTTGCTCTTGCTGCTGCACAGCCTGTGTCATCAGCCTCAGCTCACTGTCCAGACACATGGGGCCCACTGAAACACAGAATTGTTTCAGACATTCACTCTGGAGATGGCAGAGCAGAGCTATCCTTTTGTGGGACCATTCTGCTCATCAGGAAAGCTGCTGGCTTTGCAGGCACCTGAGCACAACACACAAACATCCCTCTAAATCACTGCAGTCCAGGTTCGAGCTAGAAACTCTCCTCTTCACCTGTGCACTGCCACAGAGGTTGGAGCACATGGAGGACACACCAAGAACAGGATTTATGAAGAGCTGCCCCAGGTACAGTGAGAAGCATGTTTGATCTTCCTTCTCCGAACCCCAGTGGTTTCTCCTGGTGGGGCAGAAAAGCACGGTGACTGTGCAGTGTTGAGAATGCAGTGTCCTGCTGCCACCAGTCTGATAAGCAGAAACAGCTTCCTTTAGCAGTCAGAGTTTTCTTTCTTCTTTTCCCTAATACTGCTTATTTAACTCTTTGTCCAGATGATATCTGGCTGACAGCTGTGCATTGAGAAAGCACAGAATAAACTGCTCTAGCAAATTTCATTATCACTGAAAGGGTGACAAATTGCTCAGGACTTGCAGGAAATTCTACTGTCAGGAAAAGCCATCCTAGTAAAAGGCTAACCACTTCTAACAGAAACCTGTGATTTTAAGACTCAGAACTTATAATAAATAGTATTCAAATGCATGCTAAACAGTCTCAGTATAGTTATCTACTAGAAACCTTATTGACAATATTTACAACTGCTAAGTACATTAAGATAAAAGGTTCCCACAAGCGATTCTAGAGTATCAATTTTATTTTTTTTAATATACATTATACATATTATAGCTTAAGAAACTAGTAATTCTACATTCAGCTGAGGAAAAACATTTTGGAAAGAGCAGATAAGTTGCAAACATCAATGTTACAATGCAGAGCTTGAAAAAAAAGTCAGAATGGGTTTTGGTGTCCTCAGAATGAGCGTCCCTGGATCTAAAGCTATTTGATGTCAATGGGAAGGCTCCTCTAAGTAGTCTTTTGGAGGCTTAGAAACTCTTTACAGTCATCAAAATCAAAGCAAAAGACTTTCCTTTGGACAGAAACAGCTTGGAAGTATATATTTAAAAAATGCAATAAAAATACAAAGCAGGATGGTCTTTCCTGAACAGCAGGAATTTCCTTTTAACTTATGTAGCCTTGGATTGGTGAGGAGAGGTGGAATCCTTTGTGGATGTGTGTCCATTTGCCTGTATTTTGATGCAAATATGAGTATTTTGTAGTAACTTTAAATGGAAAAAAAAAAACAGCAACAGAGATATGTTAAGAGTTGTATGAAATGGTGGAAATGCGCACAGTCTACTGACAAACAGCTGATGGATTTTGCCCAGCTCTAGATAAAAGCTACAGTTGTGTCACTGAAATACTGCTTTTACAAAACCACAAATTCCCCTACAAAACAGATAATTTCCTCTCAAATAAACCTCTTCTAGGTAATTAAAAAGACAGAACATTAAAAAAAAAACCCACACTTTCCTAGTGTAATTAGAGTTCCTCAAACTAATGGTCCAAGGAATTCCCAAATACTCAGATGCCCTCTTAATTGCAGCTGAGCAGCTATAATGGTAAAAAGCAGTTCCAGATAACTCAGGGCTGGAGGGTAGACAAGCTGTAAAACCCATTCTTGCTGGAAAACCTGCCAAGGCCAAGCGCTGAAGGTGGCAGCTGCATTCAGCATCATTTCCCCATTCTGCAATAAAGTTGACAAATTAAGTGACATTTAAAACAAGAAATCTTGCTTGAATGTATGTGCAAAAGTATGCCACACTTCACTCTTGGAAGGGAATATCCTGCTAATACTGAGGAAATGGCTCTATCAAGGGACAAAAAGCCCAAATATTTTAAAAGCAAAGGGCTGTCTTTTCTGCACACATCCCTATTCTCGTTAAATATGAAGGATGAAGAATAATTCTTCCACAGTACAAACACATTCCTGACTTTAAGTAGATTTAACTAGACGGCTTCATTGGGATACTCTCTCCATTAGGCATATGTTTAAGCACCTCAGCAAGCCCAGGGCTGATTTTGCAAACAATTTTATCACACAAGTAAACAGCAATAGAATAAAATTGAGAAATAAATGTTCAAAGAAAATCCTCATTAGTTTCTAGATTTTGAGGTTAAAGCAAGATTTTCTCCCAACATAGGGTGTGAAAGAGGACACATTTTTCAAAGGGGCTTAGAAGGCAGCTCCTTATTGCAACCCTAAAACACCTCTGGCCATTCTGAGGAGGTGGCCATGTGGACATTGAACTGATTTGAAAATATGTCACATGTATTCATACTTCCTGACTCTTACCTTTAAGTGACCAGATGATCTTTGCATAACATTCACATGTTTTTATGTTGAAACTATATTCACAAATATGACCCGTGACCATCTCTCAGCAAGTACAGAAGTGCCAAAAATTGCACATCAAGGCAGAAAGGTCAAACATTTCAGGGCTTGCTACTCCAGGCTGGTGCTCAGTAAATTTTGCATGAAACTCTTATTTCAGCTAATACTGAGATTTTTGTGTCCAGGACTCAGAAGGGATGTACTCATTGCCATTGCTGGTGGCTGCACAGCACACAGAACCAAGCTCTCATCAGGGGTTAACAGCAAAAGAGCAAGAGGAAATGGGCACAAGTTAAAGCCTTATGGAGATAAATTCTCCATGAGAGTGGTCAGACACTGGAACCAGTGTCCAGAATGCTTAAGGGATTACCAGCCTTGGAAATATTCAAAACTCTGGACAAGGCCTAGTCTCAATTTTTAATGCCACCCTTTTTAATGATATAATCTCCAAAACACTTTGGCTGCCTGTACAATACTATGATTGCATGATCCTCTCTATACAAGGATTTAAATGCACATACATTTTTGGCAAATATCAAAGCACTTTCTGGTGACATTTGTATACGGGTGTTCTCATTTGCATACCCAGAAATTCCTGGTTATTCAGCAGTATACAGGTTTTAAAATTCCCTTTTTTCCATTTTAACTGTGTTGTCTGACATCAAAATGAGAAATAATAGCAGACAAAACCGTTTTCTTTTATTGCACCTGAAATACAGAATGGTATTTCCCCTCAAAAAATCTTTTCCCCCAAAACCACTAAGATTGAATATTTGTTCTTATATGACTATATTCTAAAAAGAGAAAAATATGAGCAAGCATTATGACAGATAATTTAAATATAAATAAATCTTTTCAGTGCCATGACTGGAGTATAATAAACCCATAACTCAGTTTCATGTATATTGACCTAAGGATACATGAACTTTTTCAGAACAGTAGTACTTTTCTAAGTATCACAGGTTCAATAGATCTCATTTCTCTTTTTCTCCAGACACACACAAAGAAACCCATTAAATGTTTTGGATTTAGCCAATACATTTGAATATAACTTTTTCTGTTTCCTCTGAAATCTCTCCAAAGTGAGGAGTATTTTTCAGCGGCTCAGACAGTGAACACAATAAAGAGGGAGATTTTTGAAAGCATAAGGAAATAGAAATAACAGCAGTTGTGTCTCTGACTGATGGTCAGATGCTAAAATTCTGTCTCCAACAGCAGCCAGAACCAGACACCTAAAGTGGAGTCTAACAGGGAGGTGAATAAACTGCTTACCCTGAATGCTCCTCCAGCCTCCACCAATCTGCAGCTCAGGGACTTTCAGAGCCTGAGGTGATTTCCATGCACTCAGCAACCTCCACAGAGTGGTGAGTGCTAATGGCCAGGTTAGTCCATAATTCTTATGTATGAAGTCAGGATTGTTGATTTCCAGTATGTCCCATTTTAGATTAAATTTCCTTTTTTTCCTGTTTTCCTGCCCAATCCCTAGCCATGCAATATTTTTTAAACAGTTCTGCACAATCAGCTTTCAACTTTACTACTCTGAAGAATTTAGTATCATCAGTACAAGTCTGTCAACAGTCTATATTCACCTCCTTTTACAGAACATTGTATATAAATTAATTCATAAATTCCTATTTTGAATTCCACAGGGCTTGGCACAAAGCATTCTGGATCTCTCTTCCCTGGGAAAACTTTCTCCTTTTACCCTCTGTTACCTATCTTTTAAACAACTTTTTACTGTTTTGCCTTCCTTCTCCTTGGATGCCTGGCCTTGTAAAGGAATCTTGGGGAACTCAACAAAGGGAGAGGCTGATCTCTTCCCCTGGTGTCCAGTGGCAGCATCTGTGGGACTGGTTCAGAGCTGTATTGTCAGGGGAGGTTTAGACTTGATTTAGAGACATTAAGAAGCATCTCTTTACTGAGAGGGTGGTCAGAAGCTGGAAGAGGCTTCCTGGAGAGGTGGTGGATGCCCCAAGCCATCAATGTTTGAGAAGCATTTGGACAATGCCCTCAACAATGTGCTTTCACTTTTGGTCACCCTGATGTGGTCAGGCTGTTGGGCAAGATGTTCCTCTAAGTCCCCTCCAACTACTCTAGTCCTGTCTAGTCTAATCTAGTCTATACCTAGTTTAGTCCAGTCTCTATCAAACAGCCTGGAAATCTGTGTGGGTGGTGTCTGCTGCAGCTACATGCAAAGAATACCAACAGGAGACACACACACCCTTCCACTACACAGCACGTGGAGTGACATCCTCCAAACGTGATATTCATTCTTACTTCCATGGATTGCACTCTTTACTGACCCAACAGATCTGCTCAGTACAGATGTTTGACATCAGAATTTCCCTAGTCACCTTAAAAATCAGCATTCCTAAAAAACGGGCAGAAACTAAGGAGTCCTGCAAGAGAGTCTCTACAGCACAGGTAGCAGCTGAGTAGTTTTATCCCCACGTTGCTCTGGAATGCTGGGGTAAACACCCTCTCATCCCGGTGACTCGCTGTTTTTCACTCGGTGTCTTTGCTCTAAAATTAGTCACATACTTTTGGTGATTCAAAAGTTCAAAGCTGAGCTAAGAGCAAAGCAGATTATATTCCAAAACTGAATAAGTGCTTCACTCCTATTATCCTGTAAGAAACAGTTGTGAACATGATGTCCTTAGATGAGCTACACAGATAGATTCCATAGATATAAGTATTTTCTAAGTTAAAGTATCCATTCCAGTAATTCAGGTAAACCTGTTGCTATTGTCTCAATCCATGTTTACAGTGATGAAGTCCTAGCTGCATAATCCCGCCCTTGTCTTGAGGCACCCATTTACCTTCAGCCCTATGTACATTTAGGATTGTTCAGCCAATGAAACAGATATATAAAATATAAAAATATTTATATACATTAAAAATGCAAATTATTATATTATATTATATTATATTATATTATATTATATTATATTATATTATATTATATTATATTAATTTATCTCAAATGCCTAAGCACAGTAGATATGCCACTGATGCAGGTCTACACCAGGGAATTTCATTTCATAAGTTGTCATCTTCTGTAAGTATTTAGCACAAAAGCACACAAAAGAAAAAACAAAGCTGAAAAAATAAAATTTTTCATCCATTGGTGCAATCTCCTCTCCCAGTTAGCACATTTCATCTGGCACTTACTATGTCATGATAACTGGTTCATGGACTCACTTTCTTTAATTTAGCAACAGCTCAGCTGCAGACCATGGGTTCCAATAGACCAGTACAATCCTGATCTATATTTCTCCACAGTGGGAAAAAATATGAGCTCACTGTTTCAGAGACTGGAAGTTTTTGTGCAGCAATATGAAATTTTAAGTAGATCCATTATATATCCCTATGGGTTTAGAAATAATGCACTTCCTTGCCTCTGGAATAATTCTTGGATGCAAAAAAAAACCAAAGTCTCTCCCTCTAATCTGTCTTTCTGGCAACAAGGCCAGCCCTTTATCATTACCCTAATGTTGTCAATTACTTTCAGCTAATGCCAGATCCCTCTCATTAATGTCAAGAAAACATAAGCTCCTCTCTTTCCCTGAATTCCCCTTACGGTGGCAAGTGTTGCCTGTAGTGGAATGTGTGCCCAACTGCAGTCAGTGGGAATTGCTGTGTGAGGCTGTAAACACACTGCCTGCCTGATGCTCATGCTGCTTAAGACCTGAGAGGATGAATAAAAGAAGTTTCATCGCTGCATGCCTCTTTTCTAACTCAAAACAGGGATTAGGAATTGTGAACTTTTTTCCATTGTGAACTAATAGGCATAATAATCCTATCAGTGTTTGCATTTTTGAACTGGTAAGTGACTTTGTTGAGCAGTCTGTATCTACCTTAGACAACACACACAAAAAAGAATTTAAAACAAAGCATTCAGCCAGTGCAGCCTGTGTGTCTGTGCAGGGACCTGCCTGTGCCCCCACCCAGCTGCAGCAGTCCTTGCAGACCCACCCTGGCAGCCCAGCACTTCACCCAAACCCCCCTCCCTTACCTCACACCACCTCCAGCCTCTCCCAGCTGCAAATCCTTCCCACCACTCGTCAGCACCAGATTTGGCAGAAGCTTCTTTACATAAATCTGTAACAGTGAAACCCACGACGTTGGGAGTGGGGGACAGCATATTTATTGCTTCTGCGGGGCAGAGGGGAAACTCAGATTGTTAAAGCTCAGTTTTCACCATTGGTGGAAAAAATAGGACTAAAAGAAATGGTTTTACAAAGTGTTTAAGCTGCCCACCCACAGCATGTACTCAGTATGCCTATTCAGGTCAGCACACTATTTCCTATGAGTCACGTTCAGCTGTGCCTTAGCTGCATATTTTAGTCAGAGTGATCTTAGCTGAAGCCTGTGCTGTGAGGAGGCTGGCAGCGTCCAAATTTGTTCTGGTATCCTGGAATTTGCTCCTTTGAGTGTTGTGAGTCATTATAATCCTACAGAATTAAACTGTTTCTGTGTACCATTCCCACTGAGCTAATGAAATAGTTAAAAACCCCATCCGTGGTACAGAACTGCAACACAATTGTTAGAGAATTAATAATACAATATGGAGGTGGGTTACACAGCTCAAATGCAGCTACACCAGCATTATCTAGCTGAGCACGCTGCTGAGGGAAAAAGCCAAGGCTTCTTTTCATAATGCAGCTGCCAGCTTCAAGTTCTTATTAGCCCTCTCTCAGCAAGGAGCATGACTATCGTTTTTGGCTACACAAATGTGGGGAAATAGTCACAGAGCTGCTCTCAGGAGACCACTCAGCCCACAGAGGGATGGTCTCCCAGCCTCTAGTGGCTGCTGCAGGCCATGGCTCGGGTGCCACATGTGAACCCCCAGCCTCCCCAGGCAAAGTAACCAACAGCCATTGTTAGAAACAGAAGCTCCAGCTCTAAATCCTCTATCCAGAGAAATATCCATGTTGTCATCTTCCTCTAACCTAGCCAGTCCTGGTCCCATGAGCACCATAGAGTACAGTTTGCTGGGAGTTAGAGTTTTATGGTTCCTTCAGGCTTGCCCAGCCCTTTGAAAACCCCAACCCAAGGACATCAGTGCTTGTGGTGTTGCAGCAGCAAGTTGCATTGCTGAGATGCTTTTTCTCTTACAGCTCATAAGCAAAACCCCTAATGGCTGTTAGGGTGACAGGTGCCACAGCCCCAAGGGATGAGGAGGTTCCAAAGCTTCTTCCACAAAAAGTGGGGAAGGGGAGCAGCCAGGAACAGCAGAATGGAGCAGAGGGGAAGACCGAGCAGTTCACAAGATGGTTTTGTTTCCCCTGTGAGCAGTGGGCTCACCCCAGTCACTGCAGGATGAGTCCCTCACCCAGCCCTGGCTGCAAACACAGGGAGCAGAGGCAGAATGACTCCCCACACCCAGCAACCATTCCACCAGAGGCAGAACAATTTACTGACTCTGTGTTAAATGGGCAGGCTCGTCACTTGGGATTACAATTAACGCTGGAAGGAGATCCAAGAAGTTGTAAAAGTTTAAAGGCATGCCTGTCATGTAATATTCTCTTCAACTTAAATTATATCAAAAATCTGGGGCACATGCCTAATAAGTAAGAGTAGAATTAATCCCCTAGCTGTCAGCAACAGTCCTCTGAAATGGTGACTTACATCTAATTACATATTTTTTTAAAGCCTGGCTGCAATCAGTTAGTTTCTGCCCCTCCTCACAAAGAGAGGAACCATGGCCGTGATGTGAGATTACAGGGGCATTTACACTTGTGTTCAAATAGTTAAAGCTGAATGGACTCAACACCTCCAAACTCAGCAGTGCAAAATGAGAGCTTGCAACCAACACCCTCCAGCTCTTTGTGCCTGACAAAGGGCACAGGAAACCTTCTGTGTTTAATGCATAGTTCAGACCCATTTCCTTTTGATGCTTGCTCCAGCATCCCTCCTGCCACCACTGACTGGCCAGGCCATGCCACACCACTGCAATGAAAGGTAAGAGGCTCGAGAGGCTTGTTTGGGGTTTTCTCAGGGAACCTACAATGCCTCCTAAAAGAGAGGTTAAGATAGGAGGAGCGACTAGAAAGCACAAGCTCATACATTTTTACGGTATTCTTAATAATATGATGTTTCCTAAGACGTTATAACAGTGGAGCAATCTAACCAGGTTAGAAAATCCTGTTCTGAATTTTTTTGCTTTTTTCTCCTAGAAACTTATTTTTCTAGCTTGATGTCTATTTCCATACTGAGGCTGATATCCACTGTGGGACAGAAGAGCATGAGTTTTGTTAGCTCTGTTTCCTCAAATGAAGGCCAGTAGCAAATTTGTTATTTGTTGGAGTTAATATTGCAGTAAAACAAGAGAATTTTAATCCAGGAAATACTTCCTACAGCAAGCCAGTATAACATTTTGGGCCTGCAGTTTCAGACTAGTTTGTATCAACCCTGAAAATGGGGATTGGAACTAAGGAGCTACTGATGAATGAAAAGAGCAGTACCTAAGCAAAGAGAAATTATAAATTACAGTCAGCCTTTGTACTGAGATGTATTAACTCAGCTTTATGTTAATTTCTAGTGTTGTAAAACCACATCTCGTGGCTGACTTGGCCCACTCTGCACCTCTGCACACTTGGATGCCCCCAGTAAAATGCATTTTTTTCTAATAGGGCCTGCTGAGGCCCACAGTAACTTTTGACAGTGCATGAAGTAAAGCTGGTGAGAGCAGCCTCTCTCCCCAGGTCACACCAGACTACAATAAAGTTTATATTTTTATTGAAAAACCTGTCTCATGATTCCCATCAAAAATATTTTTATTAAATGCCCTCTAGACACAACTGATTGGGACTTTTAATAATGTATTCAGGTTTTCTCCCATCAATCATCCACCAAGTTGTTCTTTCTTTTTTTTTTCTTCCATTATTATTGAAAGATTAGCTCCACCATGCAGCACTAATTAGGAAGAAGGATTGATTGAAAAGGCAGCATTGCATTGAACAATTGTTACTCCATTTTTTTGCCAGGTTAAGGCAGGCTTCTGCCATTATTTTTACATAACCCAGCCCTTAGAGACAGAAGCAACATCCTGCAGAGAGCAGAAACTACTTGCTTAGGAATACATCTATAAACCTGACAAGAATCAGCATCCAGAGACTGCTCCAGCTCCTGTCTGCAGTCTCTGAAGTTTTCAGCTGAAGTATAGTGAAAATGAGTTTCTGCAGTGCTGGATCCCAACCAGAGAGGAGACTGGGTACTGCAGGTTTTCACTCAGGAATCTTCAACAAAAAGCAACAACAACAAAAAACCATCCCTTGCTTTTATTTGATAAAAGCATCTGTAGAAACTGTCTGTGTGAGGAGGGTGAGAAACTTGTTATTTTCCCTGGCACTGGGAGAGCAAATGAAAGCTTCGAGCAGGCAGTTTTGCTAATAGGAATTTATTAGCAGTGGTAGCAGTGATCTGTGTTCCATCCTGGGGATGCAAGCTGGGCAGGGGTCACTGCAGCTGAACTCAAATCCCATCCCACCCCATCCCATCCCATCCCATCCCATCCCATCCCATCCCATCCCATCCCATCCAGGTGGGTGCAGAAAGGAGAAGCCAAGGGACTCAGACCAGGCACAGACATCCAGCACCCTCCCTCTCCCTCCAAGGTGAGAAAGTTGGAGCTGAAATCACACAGCAGCAGCATCTTTGTAGCAGATTGAAGTAACCCTGGAAGAGACTTTTCTGCTCCTTGGTATGTGCCATTATGTTTTTACAATATTCATTAGAAACAGGCCCAAATTACAAAATATGGATATCAGTTTGGCCTGTCCAGTGGGTCAGGACCTAGATGTACTAGCTTGAAGTTAGACAATATAAATTCCTGGGCAGGATTTGCATTCACTTCAAGGCATCTGAACTTGAAGCTGGTTGGGAGGAGGGCTGAGGCATGAATGAGTGATTTCCCTAAGAAATGGCTCCTGACAAATACAGGGCCAGAGGAGCTGCTCCAGCCACAGGAGCATCCAGCAGCCTCTTCTGGAGCAGAGGAATACTGAAAGAGGAAGAAAAAATTCATCTTTCTGGGAAAGAAGGAGAGTTCATAAGGACATTTCATGAGGCCAGGTAGCTGAAGGGATAGCCAGCTAAGATCAGTAACTCTGATAAACTGCGCACAGTCCTAACAGCATCCTGACAAACCCCTTACAGGTCCCTTCCCTTGACTCAGTGGGCCTTCACAAAGAAAGAGAAAAGCCTGAGCGTTTCTTGTAGCTTCATTTCAGGGTTCAGCCCAGGCATGACTGCAAAGCAGCTTATTGTTTGTTCAACAGCACAGCAGGAATTTCTTTCTCTCTCCAACAGAAAGAAGGTAGCTGGGATCCAGGAGAGGAGAAGAGATATTCTAAATACATAGGAAAGGGATAAATAAAAAGACCAGAAATTTTGTCTGAAACTAGGAGTTGAAAGGAGCAGATACACTGTCCTCTGTGGATGTCCACTGCTGAAACCACAGCAGCCCAATTTCCAACAGGGCTTTCACTACCACAATTCTTGACTATTAATAGAAGCAATTCCTGTCTGGATTGATGGGAAAATACCACAACACAGATGATTTCATTGATTCTCACCTTGAGAAAAGGTGTGAAAATTAACCTCATCAGGGTCAAGGAAGAGCAACTTTTCAAGCCTCTCCTTATTTGTCCACTTCCTAAAAGCAAGTCCCTTCCCTTGGTCTCACCTCCTGCACGAGTATTCTTTTCATCTCCCACCAAACCAAACCAAACCACGCTCGGCTCTCACTGGCTCAGAGGAAAGCAGAGGAACTGAGGCAGTTTCTGTATCCCTGAGGATCCTGAGCTCTGACTCTGTAGGTAGTATGTAGAAAGATTCTTCATTTGGTTTTCCATCTTTGCAAGAATTTAAAAACCTGCTGAGATCACATTTTTGCCAACATTTGACATTGCTCCCACTGTCTTCAATAAATCCTGGCTCAGGCACCAGTGAATCAAAGATTCTGTGCCATTTCTCTCCAAACCTCAACATCTCTCCCCCTTGGCAGGTAGTACTTCCCAGAGCTGTTTCCTTCTCTTTCTCAAGGAATTCCAGCATATCAGCTCCACCTCTCTGCAAGGTTCCTCAAGAAAGTTCTTTTGTATAAAACATTGGCCCCGATAACTGCAAATGAAAGACAAATTCAGCAGATAAATGAGCTCGATATTATTTTATTGTAATTTAAACAATCATTTTTGAAGTGTGTAAGATTATATAGAACCTGTAATCAGAGCCAAGAGATGTCACTGAATAATACATGACATGATATAAATTAAGGAAAGAATGATTATATGTAATAAAAAGAATAAGAAATTTCTTCTTGCAGGAAGGATAGGAACCATATTATTGCTGAGCAGAGAGTGATAAAAATCATCTCCTTATGAATAGAGCAATGGGAAAAGGAAATGCCAGAGAGAATGGAAACGACCAAGGAAGGCTTGGCCAGGACTTAGTAAGCAAAGCCAGGGGCTTATAACTCTTCCCAATAGAGCAGTGCAGTGATGCTCACAAATAATTTATTCCACCACCAATGTATAAACTACTGATGAGTATTTTTTGTTTTTCAGAGTGTTTTGCTTTCTACAGCTTCCTGGCTGATAAAAAAAGCTGGCACAATGGTGAGCTGAGTCGTGTCTGGAGAGGGAATTGTGAGCCAGCAGGAGAGCAGCCTCCCTGTGCTGCAGCTCCCCTGTGTACCTGGGGGTCCTGGCACAGAGCACAAAAGCCTCTCCAGGCCTGATGTTGTGCTGTCCCACCCACAAATTCACCTCATTCTGAGTCAGCTGAGGGGTTAAAAGTGCATTCATTCCAGGGAAATTCAGGCCTCCACCATCTCCTATACTGAGCAGCTATACAATGCAAGAAATGGCCTGTGTCCAACCACCCACAGCAGGCCAATCACTCAAGACAGGATCATCAGCCACCAGGGTGTGATGAGACCTCTAAGAATGTGGCAGCCTGGCAGCACCAGCACTGAGAAGCTTCCAGCTTGTAAGGACAGGATTTATTACTGCCTGGCCCTCAAAAGCTTGCATCCCCAAAGAAAGCATGGCAGACTAAAACTTGTACCCCTTAAACCAAAATGCGTGATGGTTGAACAGAAGTTCCTATACAGTTGAACAACTTTTCACCCGGCTTAGAGGAAGAAGATGAGAAACACAAAGATGTGCCATGCTGAGGACAGAGCAGCAAATAACTGTGCCTCCTGTTCTGTGGTCTGAACCTCCACTGCCTTGCAGAACCAAAAACAAGGGGGTGTTTCAGGTTGGTTGTTGATATTCTCTGCCCCGAGATGCGTAGGATGTCTCTGCTTCAGCCCATACAACTGAAGAATGAGTCTGGACTCTTTGCTTTTCGGTCTTGAGGTTGTTTATTAATTCTTATCTATAAAATTTTCTCTCTGCCCAGCCGAGATCCGCTCAGCAGGGCAGCCACAGGCACTCTGACTGCCCCCGAGGCGGTGTCGTCTTTTATACTACAAACTACGTATATCATATTTACTTTTAATTCCCAATACTCATCACCTATGTTAGACAGTGAACTTCTACTCTAAACCAATCCCCAAGTGCCAACATCACTGCAGAAAATGGAGAACAAGAAAAAGAAAGGAGAAGGACTAGACACACCCTGATTCCTCCATCTTGTCCCCATAACCCCCATACCAAAAATCCTAAAATCTACATTTTCATCCTGTGACTATCTTATTGTTACACCATTCAAACCTGTGTGACTTTCGTGTCCTCATACAAAGCTGGCAAGTCACTGCAAGGGTCAAAATCAAATCCCCAGGTGTTTCGAGCAGCATGCCAGGGTCTCCGAGCCCCCAGACGGGGTTCTCAGCAACTCTGGACATCCAAAGGGATGTGCTGACTTCCCACAGTGGTGCCCATATTCCAGATGAAAATGCTGCCATAAAAGTGAATTGCAGGGTCAGATTTGGTGGACCAAAGAAGTGTTTTCTGCAAAATCTAGTGACTACCCATAGGGGGAGGTCGCAGAGAATCAGACACTCATCTACTGGGCTTGAGAATTTTTACTGGAAATCACACAAAGTTCTTGTTAAAAACAAACCATGATGTTTCCAGGGTATATCTGTAGATAAAGATGTGCCTTCAGCTTGAGAATGAGCAAAGTGCAAAAATTCCTTTTGCATCAGTTTAACTATCTTCTTAATCTACGATCCTCCTATCCCATAATACATCAGCCCTTCACAAGTATTTCAGCATAGGTACAAAACCCTTCCAATTGCTTTCTTCCTGCAGCCAGCAGGAGAAAATAACCTTATGATGTTGCAGCTTGGGCTGGGAGTGGGAAGCAGAAGGGCTGCAGTGCTGACTGAGGCAGAGCTGGGTCAGCAGCCTGAGCTGGCACCACACAGGGCTCCAGCTCTCTGCCTGGTGGAGAGGAGCTCCCCAAATCCCAATACAGCAGTTTGCAATAAGAAAAGGGGTTTTGCCTGGGATTTTGGTTTTTTTCAGTGCTGTGACTTCTGAAGAGGGAGAAATGCCCTGTTAATCAGGAGAGAAATTATGTTACCACAGCAATTTAGCATGCAGGATTGATTTCTAAATGAAAAAATATGCAGCCTTAACATTATGTCTGGAGACATTTCAAGTACAACACATACTTCTCCATACTTTCTTCATTTTAAAAATTAGTTCTTTCAACTTTTCCAGCTAACATCCTGATGGCTGCATATCCATTTTTCCTCCATTATCTGTTTACAGTGCAGCATGTCCAGCACACTGTCTCATAATGCTTTTCCAGTCACCAATAACAAAAAGAATGGCATTAACACCTGCACCTTGCTTCATAAATTCATCAAATCTCTAGATTCTGCTGTGATCTCCCTTGGTATCTGTGAGTTTGGAGTCAGTTTTCCAGCTGCTCTCACTTTCTTGGGCAGCCATTGCAAAACCCCCCAAGCTGGCACTGGTGTAAGGAGAACAATGGTCAGTTTTCAGTGAATGAAACTCCAGAGTTTATAGTTTATTGTTTTGGACAGAATTTTTATAGTTTGTTAGTTGTTACAGAGTAGTCTAGACAAAAACAATTCTGACTAAAAATAATCATCTTCATTAGAAAATTCGATTCCATTTAGAAAATTCAATTCTATGAAGGTGATGTTGCACATCCTTACAGTCACAGAGATGCATGAGCTCAGAAAAGTACCTTGCAAATTCTGCTTCTTCTAAGGTGACTGAAACTTTCATTTAAAAGACATGAAGAGTGTTTGGAAATTGTCTTTTCTTAGCAGTATTTACAGATCTTTTTTAAACTCTATCTGTTTCTTCATGGTTGGCTTGCAAGTTAGAAACATTGAGAATACCTTGCTGAATAATAAATATTAATGCAAATATTCATTTATTTAAGCTGCTTTGAAAGACTCCGTGTCATATTCTGCCTAAAGAGACCTATTTACCACTTCTTGAAATTTTGAATCTTTTTAAATACCCATGATCTTAATAACCCTCTCCTGGTTTTCTCCATCTCCACTTCCTAAAAATTTTGGATACAATTCTGTTCATGAAGCCCAGTAGATCAAAGAGAGAACAAACCAAGTTTAATAAGTGATTTATCCTTCTAATTTTTATTTTGCACTTACCTGGTCTCTTTCAGCAGAGATCTCAAAATATTTTATAGAGCATATTAGGTGATAGATAAATTACACCTAATAACAAGCCAGGAGGTAATACAGTAAGATAAACACAAATATAGAAAATTTAATTGTCAAAGGTCAAATAAAAAGTGATTTTTAAAACCAAGCAGGTCCACTAAAGGGTCCTACCTATGGTTCCTGCAATTTACTCTATGAAATATGCCAAGCCTGATTTGCAGCTGCCTTCATCCTTGTGTAATTATTTAGTGCAGTGCAAGACAATTGTAAAACAGGAGTAAAACTGGTGCCAAATCTGAGTAGCACAGGTATGAAAGGATGAACAAGGGAGAAGACAATGCAGAATCCCTAAATTCTTGCCCATCATGACCAGCTGGTCTCTGGTTCATTAAGTCTCTTGTTTACCTACCAGCATAAATGATAAATTTTGTAGTGCTCTGTTGACAAAAGGGCTGGCTAGTTATCATTTTACTGATGGATGGCTCTGCAGCAAATTAAATCATTATAGGTGTACTCTAGGTGTCATACCACCCTTTTCCTTCTGGTTTTTCAGCAATGACATGTCGGTAGAATTAGAATTCAGATTTATTTTTTAGTGTGTTGCATATCAGGTAGCCAAAATCTGGGTCTTAAATTTGATAGAATTCTCTTAAACATAAGTTTATATCACATACATAGATATCAGAACTCACATCTTGTTGCATGGGCCTCACTTGACACTTGCATCATGACAGACAATATTAAATGCAAGTTAGTTTGAACAAATTATAAAAAGTGTAAGGTAACATTAAAATACTTCACACTGAAATACAAAGTTACTGATTTAGCAAACTGCTTCTCATGACATTATCCCTTCTTGTCGCCAGGTGTTCCCCACCAACACTTCAGCACACGTTCATTCTCAGTAGGGACTGGCAATTTCATATTAAAGCATTAAGAGGCACTCACTAGACCCACTGTATTTTGGGTCTATCCTACCTAGAAATGAACTAGAAGTGTTATATTGGGAAGATTTTTTTGGCTAATGCATAAGCTACATAATAAAACTCTGGTGAGGAGCAGGAGATCTGATGATACTTTTTTTTCAGTAACCACAAAAACTTTTAGCTCTGCTCCAGTTCAGGGTCAAACATTTTATTTTGACACAAAATACTCAAGTTTTGAAGCAGTTTGGATGGGTTTCACTGTAATGGTACATTCCCCTGCTGTGAGATTTTGGTCCATGCCCACCTTTGGTTGGGATATTTTTCCTGAGCAGTCCCACCTCCCCTCTTACGAAACAGCTTTTTCCCACAACTTGCAATACCTACATTTGGCTCCAGCTGGGGTAAATACTGACAGTAACATTTCCAACAGCCTAAAAAAAATTAGAAAACATCTCATTCAGAAACTGTATTTATGGCCATTTCATTGTTTCCCTATGAGAATTATTTCTTTATGTTGATCTTTTTTTTTTTTTTTTGACAGGATAAAAGCCCATATTAGGAAAAAAAACACGTTTTCATTGAGTCTAACCTTATGTCTCCCAAAAATGAAATCAAAATAGAAAGAAAAAATATTCCTTTAAAAATAAAAAACACCAACAAGCAAAACAAAGCAGGCATTTTTTTAAATCACAAAACCAGAAAAGACAATGCAAGTCACTTTTAAATTAACAGCAACACTAGCTCATTCTGCTGAATATGATATTAAAAAATCTGTTTTAAAGCATAAATGGTAAGACACCAGGCTAAGTGTTTTTACAGTGATTCTGTGACTAAAGTGCTTTTCGTGGTACTGTCCATGCAAAGACCTCACAGCAATTTTCCAGCGCTGATGCGCTAACTCCCCTGACATTGACAAATACACTGCTGTTCTCTTTAGCAGTTGTGGGAGCTGAGTCACAGAATATAAAGTCTCTCACAGGAGGCTTTACAAGAAGCCAAAGTTTCCTAGGTGTGTCAGTTCTGCAACTCAACAAGCAGGCAATTCCCTCCATCCTGCAGGTGCCAGGTTCAAAACCAAAATCCCCAGCTGTACCTTCAGCAGCGTGGGACTCACACACCCTCCCTCTCCTCTGTGACACGGGCTTTCTGCAGCCCCCATCAGCTCTGCCTTGTCAACACCTCCAACATAAATATCCTTAATTTTCCCACTATAAAATGTGCCTAAACACAATTCTAGAAAGGTCTAGATGGAGGATTTTATGTGCTCTCTTGAAAGCCACCCTCAGCTGCAGACCTACCCCGAGACACCTGACTGCTGTGTCCTCCTTACACCTGGTGCTTCTTCCCAAGCTGCTGTGTTTGCTCCACGTGCTCCTTAATATCCAGTTCCCTCCCAAAACATCTCCATCCCCTCACTCCAATTCCCACTGAGTCTGGAGAGGGCGTGGGAGGGTAAAAGACAGGGAGGAAAAAGAAAGTCTGCAAGTAAATGAACCCTGAGATACATTCATGCTGCAGTGAGAAATGGTGTTATCCTTGCTTTCCCCACCTCCCCTCCTCTCCTCCCTCATATTTATTCCCCTGCCTATGATCTGTATTTGTCTCACAAAGATGTGACAAACCTTTCTCAGGGCAAGAAGAGGAGCAGGAGCAGGAGCAGGAGTGAGAGGTGCAGCAGCTCACAGCCCTCTCTCTTCCCAGCCCCAGGCCAGGGCTGCTCCCCCATGCCCTCCCCAGGCAGGGGCTGTGCCTCTCCTCCTGTACATCAGATTCCTTTGTGTGTTTGGGAGCAAATGGGAAAAATACAAGCTAAAGAGGAAGCAAGCCCTTCAGCTTGGCTCAAATGCACTTTTCAATGCTTAACCTTTTTAAATGGCATCAGCATTGCACCACAATTAGATTTTAATATATCACTGCCTAAAACCATGTATCTTCATTCCAAGTATTATTTGCTGTAGAAAACATCTTATGATGACCTGCCACCACAGCTGAAATACATTCACATCTGAAATACATTCCAGAATTAATTAATTTATTAATTATCATAAAATTTCATAGTCAACTCTTTTAATCATGCTGTCATCGGCCTGTGTACACAAGCTGGGGAGTACACACACCTTCTTTGAGGTAACACTGGTTTGCATAAATCACAGTTATGCAATAATCACAGTGAATAATAACCAGAATTCACAGTACAGCACATTCATCTTAGGGAAAATGAGAGTGACCAGGGTGGGAAAAAGACTCTAAGATCAAAGATTTTGCTTGTGCTGATAGCAGAGGCTGGCACACGAGAAATACAATGAACCCAAAAGGCACAAGCAACTAAATTTACCATTGGTACTTGTAAGCAATGTATGATCAGTAAAACAGCACTGGAGACATGTTTGAAGCATATGAGGAAATGGGGAGAGGGAAAGCTTCAATTAGGTGAATCTTCCTGGTCCATGCCTTGTTTTCCACAAAGGCAGCCAGAAGTGTTGGAAGTGAGATGTGGAACAGCCCTTCATACCAGAAAACCATAGAGCAAAACAATGCTCTCACCCCCTTATTGAAAAGAAACTACAAACCAGAGCCCCTCCTCAAGGCTTCCTAGCAGGGCAGTGGGAGCTCCTTTTCTCCTGCTCAGTTTAGCAAAACATGCAGGGAAGGGAGGTGATAATCCCCTGGCGACATTTCACTTAACACTTCTCTGGGAGGCAATAATTCCTGTGTGCCACAGGAACCAGAGTAATGGAAGCAGGCTCTGTCTCAGAGAAGTGTGTTAATGCACTTGCAGCACATAAAGGACATTATTATGAGCTTAATCCAAGTTTTGATGAAAGCACTGTAAAGTTCTCCTAAGGCCTTGGTGACATTAGGCACTTTCACTTAGAGCAGGTGCTGTTTGGCAGTTCTGAACGATGAGAGGCTCCAAAGCAAAGGAAACCCAGGCCTGACCCAGGGATATCCATATGCAGATGGATTCCACACACTGAGGTAAGTGAGCCACATCCTCCATCCCTTATCTTCAGGGTGAGCACAACAGTTCTGGCTTCAGTAAATAAGCAAAAATAAGCACATAGACACAAACCCCAAAAGTACTAAAGGGTCACATTGGAGCTTTTCTGTATTAGGGCTGTACAAGGAATTTCATTTGCTAATTCACAAGAGAAGGCTGGGAGCATAAAACTGGGGAACTGAGCCCTATCCCTCCTTTTTTGACAACTTATGTTCTCCCTAGAAATCCCTTGGCTCATCCACCTTGTAGGCACAGGTTCTCTCCATCTTCTTTGTGCACCTTACATCAAGTTTTCTTCCACGCTGGTTTGTCTTCACCACCAGTAACATGCAGCCTGCATGCTAACATATCCTTATACATTTTTAAGGGCTGTTGTGGACTAAGACATGTTTCATGAAGAGATGGAGAAACTAGGAGAGAGCAGGAAAATGAGGCTGACCAGAGCTGAAAGTGTTAAAATATCAATATGAAAATGTATCTGTAAATTATGGCCTTTGCTATTTTTAGCTATCATTTTAGAAAGAGCAATAATGATGGGCACCACCTTTGTCCTCAACTCCTCAAAGGCAACTTATCCTCACGACTTTGTCACTGCTGCATGAATAGGAGATGCCCTCTAAGCAGAGAAGGAAGGCAGAGCAGCTCTGCATGGGACTGTGCCCAGTGATTTAGCTGCAGAGCTGCCACTCATTTTGCCACGTTGCTGTAGAGAAGCTAATTAGCCCCACTGAGAGTCAAGCTTTATTAGCCTCAGTGCATGTTTGTTAACCTTGTCTCACCATCAGGGACAACACTTGGCCAGCACAGGACAAGGGTCTGTGCACTAGGAGCCTGCACACAGACACACCACATGTTCTGGCTCTGTCCCTGGTGCAGTGTTCTGCCCCAGGGTCTCCAGTGCCCTGGCCAGGTGGGGAAAGTGGGGGCATTATTCACCCTGCTCCCCATTTCTTTCCCACCACTTCTTCTCCCACAGGCAAACATTGCAGAGGGCCTGCACCAGTTCAGCAGAAACAGCACTCTGCCCTGCAGCTGCTGCCCACCACAGGAGTAACCAACACATTGCTGGTACAGCAGGGCAACTTCAGCTTTGGAGCTGAGCTGATGCTCCTTCTCAGCGAACACTCTCACCAGGTGTTTGGCACCTCCCGCTGCTCCAGCTGCACTTCAGGCCCAAAGGGCCAATGTTACTACAAGCAGGACTGAGGATACCAGGTGATGGACGTGGTGATGGACCACACCTAGAGGAACCTTGGCCTGAGCCTGCCTGTCCAACTAGGATATGGAAGGATGCCACATGGCCATGGCAAGGCACCCAGGGTGCTCAAGCTTGTGGATTGCTCAGGGCTGCAACTGCCTGGTTCTGGAGCAAATGTGGAATGCGTATGTGCATGGAGATTAGGTCAGATGGTGACTTTAGGCTCTCACCCTACAAAGGGAGAAAACAAAATAAACATCCTTAATCTGAAGAGAAGAAAATAAGGGAAACAATTTGGCTTCCAAATTGTTCCAAACTGGAATGACACAGAATCACTGGGCCACAGACAGGAATCAAAGCTGCCTTGAGTCCTTGTTTACCTCTTGTACTACAATCCCAGCCTTCCTGCTCCAAGCATCCTTTTGGTTACTACTGAGAATATGAACTAAGGTTGTGCATCATCTTTAACAAAAATGCCTCAGATGATCCAAGGCATTGGGAATAAATTCCTTAAGCCTTTTGGCTGGACCCCATGAGCTCATTTCAGTTGTGGAGCATTTCTGGAGTGTGTTGCCGTTCTGTACTGAAATAGCTACACAGATCAGAACCTGGGCACAAAATTCTCTCCATGGCACCCCAAGCCTCCAGGTCTGCCCATGGCCTGCCTTCCCCAGCCATGCCTGGGCTCCACTGAGCACATCTCTGCAGTGCCTCTAGCAGGCACACGCTGTCTCTATGGCAATGAGAGACAGGAAGAGCCTGGGAAAGATGCTGCAGAAAGGACTGTCTGGCACCAGGAGGAGACAGCAGAATGTGCAGGAGACCAGAGCAAAACATTCCCTGCAGGCTTAGGAAAGTGATGTGGCCACGGGATGACAATAAAGGATCCAAAGGAAAACAGCAATAAGTGTCAGTTTGCTTCAAGTCAGGTTTTCCTTACCATTAATGTTTTCATTACTTTTTATTTATAATGGATTAAATTTTAACCACACAGTACTGTAAAAAGTGCTTACTGTGCACCACCCAGCTCAATCTCCATCAGGCTCCTGAAAAGTGTGAAATGTAACCTTTCCAGCTCTCTAGTGCAGAACTGCACTGCCTGTTGTGTACCTTGCTGTGGCACAGGAAGGGTTATTATGAAATAACAAGTACTGCATAAGAGCACTTTCAGGTGCTCTCTGTATTTGTGTCAGGCTTTTCCCTCTCTGGAAGAACTGCAGTTAAAAGGCATTACATTAGCATAAAAACCATATTTAACTAAAAACATAACTACTATTATAACTGATGATTCAGAACAGGAAAGGAAGGAAAGTAAGACTTCCAATTCACTCTTACCTATTTATTGTTTCCTTTTTAACACTTCATTCAGACTAGAGCAATGAAATGGCCTTGCCAGGCTCAGTCTCTATTTATAGCTTCTTTTCAGTACTCAGGTACTAGTGCCTTCCTGCCTCATATACAACAAGAGAAGTATATTTAAAAATGTACATGTTTTAATTTTGTCAGGATTTAATGTGTCACTAGAGAAAAATGCAGCAAAAATCTATAAGTTTCTACTTCTGCTATACACCAAACTACTGATCATGATCAAGACAATATGACAGGGATTATTAGTCACATTAATTGTTACAATTCATACTCACAAATTGGTTTTAATGCTGCATGTAGCTATTTGCTTTCAAAAACCAATAAAACAGAAAGGTCAATTTTTTACTTAAATCACTAAAAAGAAGTCATCTACAAAAGCTGCTGAATTTCATCTCTGTAATTTCAGGGGACAGATTAAGAAATTGGGCAAATTTTTACTTGCACCAAGTAAATTAAGAAGAAATGCAGCATGTATTTGCAGGCTTATTCACCCATGCTGTACCCCTACTGCATGCTCTTTCACAGCCACCTATTCTCTGCAAGTGGGTAGGAGTGAGGGAGAAAGTGGGAAGAATGAAATACTGGGACAAGAAGTATGTAATCCTGAAGTCACTGGAGAAATCAATACATTGGTAGTATATTCAAGTTCCATATGTGTGTGTAAACAAAAGACCAGGACTTGTATATAAATCTGCATATGGTATATGGGACTTCTGAAACAACTCCCTGAGACATATATTGCTGCCCTACTGCTGCGCTTTTCAAAACCCACATCTTTTCTGAGAGAGAAAATGTCTGCACCTAGCAGATTCTAACTTTGTGTGGGTGTGTAACCGACTTGGTTACCAAAGAAACTAGTTCATGTTCTACACCACTGAAAACTAATATTACTATCAGAATAAATAATTGGAAGGAGAGGAAAGGAGAGGGAAAGGGAAAAAAAAAAAGAGAGAGAGGGAGAATTACTGCACTGCAGATTTGTAACAACCAATTAATGGCCAGGGAGAGAAATGCCATAGCCTCTGTCACAAAATTTTCTGTCTCCCTACACCAACCAAACAAGCCTTTGCTTTCAACGCAAATATTTCAAACCCAAGCCTACACTGCTGTGTTCACGCACCACTGCACTGCCTACACGACGTGTTTTCTGCATAAGTGAAGGAAAGTTGCAGACATCTTGTACTGTTGCCAAGACACTCTGACACTTGCTCAGAGACTCTGCTGCTGCCGCTGCTGCTCAGGAATCCTCTGACTCCCGGCACTCCAGAGCCGCACCTGGGCACTCCCCGGCTGCCTGCACCTCCTGTCTTGCTCTTACATCTGTGGAAGGTGAACAAAACCCCAAAGAGCAGAACCGGACCATTTCTTTGGGGCACAAGTGCTGTACTAGTTCATGCTCGCTATGCTGGCAGGGTAACACCCATATGCTTAACGCAGCCCCGCGCCAGCCCCACCAGCTGCTTTTTCAGGGATTTTTGGCCGGTTTTCCCAAAGTGCCACACCAGCGCTGTGCCCGCGTCCGGCGGCAGCTCCTGCGCGGCGCCGCGTCCCGGCGGGGCGAGGCGGGAGCGCCCGGCAGCGCTGCCCGACACCGCCGCCCCGCGGCCCCGCCGCCTCCGGTGTGCCCGGAGCTGCTCGGTGTGCCCGGAGTGCCCGGAGATTCCCGGAGTGCTCAGAGTGCACGGATTACCCGGAGCTGCCCGGAGCGCCGGGAGCTGCTCGGTGTGCCCGGAGCGCCGGGAGTGCCCGGAGTGCCCGGAGCTCCCGGAGCTGCTCGGTGTGCCCGGAGTGCCCGGAGCTGCACGGAGCGCTGGGAGCTGGCCGGGGCGCCGAGAACTGCCCGGTGTGCCTGGTGTGCCCGGAGCGCGGGAGTGCCTGGTGTGGCGGAGCTGCCCGGAGTGCCCAGTGTGCTCAGAATGCACGGATGGCCCGGAGCTGCCCGGTGTGCCGGGAGTGCCCGGAGCGCCCGGGAGCTGCCTGGAGTGGCCGCAGTGCCCGGAGTGCCGGAGCTGCCCAGTGTGCCTGGAGATGCGCGGTGTGCTCGGAGCGCCCGGAGTGCCCAGAGTGCCCACAGCTGCCCGGAGCTGCCCGGTGTGCATGGAGTGCCCGGTGTACCCGGAGTGCTCGGAGCTCCCCGGAGTGCCCGGAGTGCCCACAGCTCCCCGGAGTGCCCGGAGTGCCCACAGCTGCCCGGAGTGCCCACAGCTGCCCGGAGTGCCCGGAGCACCGGGAGCTGCCCGCGCCTCCCTCCCCGCGCTCCCCTCTCGTCCCGCGGGGAAGGCAGCGGAGGAGAGCTGGGAGCCTACAGCGGGTCTGAGGCGAGGGGAAAAGGGAAACAGGGCAGAGGAAAGGAGAGCAAAGAAGAGCGGAATGTTGGGGATCTGATACGGGAGTAGGACACAAGTGCACCTTGAGCCCGGCAGAGGCGGGGACGTGTCCCCGTCCCACGGCCAGCTTTGGCTGAGCGCTCCCCAGAGCCAGCGAGCCCCTTGTAGGCTCCTTCCAAGAACTGGAGGCAAGGGGACCCCCACAACACCGCAGTCAGTGTAAATGGAAGGCGCTGTTTTCCTTACAAGAATTAATCGACTCCTTTCTTTCCCAGGTAATCCCCTGTTTACAGTTTGTGGCTGATGCATCAGCGGGCTGGTGGCATCCCCCAAGAACGCTGAAAGCAGCAGAGACTCGGCAGCGGCAAATGGAAGAAATTACAAAGCTTTTCCAAGAGACGCTGGAGCTTAGCAGCCACTCTCGACCCTGAACAACACCTTACTGAAGGTTTCCCTTTTTCATTACCTTTTATCTCACATCTGTGAGTTTGATTGTGCTAAAGCCTGGCCACTCTTCATATCCTATTCCCTTTTCTCTATCAAGCTGCGGTTGATTTCACCTTTGTCCAGGTCATTCCATGCCACCTGGACCTCTGGCTACAGATTAGTGACCCAGGCATTAGTGTCACTTATCTTGATTTTCTCTTTCACTCAGAGGATCTCCCAGCCCTGACAAGAAGACAGATAACAAATTTCAGAAGCCAAAGCTGAGTTCACCCACCCTACTGCAGCTGTTCTCCACTCAAACCCTTTCCTCCCATACTTTTACCCAGACAAAACTCTGCTTCCTTGCTCTCAAATATGAGTCTTCAGGCAGACAGACATAGCAGTGAGAGGCAAGGACAAAGTCTGATGTGCAAGAGGGTGTACAGCTATGTGACTCCTGAGTCTTTTCTTTAAATCTTCTTTCCTCTCGTTCCAGTCACAGCATGATTCCAGCACCTACAGCAAAAGACACAGGGTCTGGCCTCCAGGGAACAGACCCATTCCATATGCAGCTCTGATTACTTCCTTAATTGACCCTGGACACCAAAAATGAATGGCTTAATCCTAAAAAAAGCTAGTGTGTCAGCACGCAAGTAAAATGTATATTTACACTAAGGCCAAATTAATGTCATTTTGGGACCTGAATTTAGGGTCCCAAACTGAACATTTCAGTGCCTGACTCTGCAGCATGAATGCTCTTTAATACATATCTGCATATAAATTCTGGAATGGGGCTGGGGATGGGGACAGTTCTCTCTATAGCAAATGGTTTCCCACCCCCCACACGAGTCCCTGAATGCATTATTGTCAGAGGACCCACTGAGAGATCTGAAGACTTAATAAAGAGGCTTTGACCTCACAAGCTGAGAAGGAAAGTTTTCAAGGGAGAATAAAACCTTCCCTTTGCTGTGATTGTCACTAGTCCTCTCTGGCAACAGAAGAGACACAGGAGCACAAAGAGGGGTGATGTATGGTGATGGGGAAAGACACTTCTCCCTGTTCTTTTTGCACCCCTGTAAGTAATGTGTTCCTCAAGATCAGGATTCATCCTCTCACTGTTTTATCCCATCTGCTGGTCCCAGATCCCCTCTGCACCATTATTCTCCATCAACTGCCTAAGATTTCTGTATCTTCATGCACCTCTCTTCCTCTCCATTTCAGTCAGGCTAATTCACCTTCCATCATATCAGAGAAGGATGCATTAAAAGAAAAATAAAAAGAAACCCAGGAAAACAATCTCCCTGAACCTCTCAGAATTGCCAGGGACCAGAGCAGCCCCTGGCTTCCAAAAAAAGCAATTGCAAAGCCCCAAACTGAGCATGCTAAATACAGTGTGGTTTAAGCAGCCATCTCTTAGGAACCATCTGCTTAGCATGTGCAAATAGTGACTTTGGAGATTATTATGATTTACTGAATTTTGGAAGGATTTTACAGGAACAGCAAGAGAAGGCTCTAAGTACTACTGTGACATGAGTATTATAGAATAATGAAACACTGATTTTAGTTTTAGAAATAGAATTCATCTGCCATGAACCAAAATGTAAGCTTGCAGCAGCCTTGAGGGAAAAAAAAAATACTCTTAATGATTTCCTCAAATGTACAGTAAATTTCATTGAAATATAGAACAGTCTTTCCTTGTATGATATTCCCATGCAGTCAAAATAAAGTGTTTGCTCTCAGGTGCAAAGCCAAACTCAATTAGTATTATACACAAACCAGAATATACCCTGAATGCTGATCAGAGGCAGGCTGATGATTCATACTGCCATGGTCTGCACATTCGGATTTGCAAGGAAAGCCAGCGTACAGCTTGATAAGGGGTTTTGATCCAAAAATAGGCACAGATGTGATTTTAAACATTTGCCTTAGAAAATTAGGTTTAGACACTCTGCTTTAATTGTGTGTCATCTAATCCTGATGGGCACTTACCCAGGTAGAACACCAGCTCCTCAATTAAAATGTAAAGCAACATGTAACATTTACAGTAATGTAATTCTATATTCATGAGCAGAAAGAGCTGCTTGGAATGCAGCTTTCATAGAAAGCAAGCCCAAAAACCCTATGAAGATGAAACATGCATCATGCAGTAGGATAATTCCCTGCTTCTCTTTTTATCCCAGAAACATCAGGAACAATTGGAAAATCAAGCCAGACCTATGAAAAGCATGTAAGACACAAAGGAATCCAATGTTTTCTTATTTTCAATACACATCTGCTTAATCATCTGATGGTTCTGAACTGAAAATGTATGCCTTAAGAACAACTGATCTCTCTCAAAGATTGCATGCATTTCACCTGCTCATAAAAGGTACACCTGTGAATTACTGATGTGGGTTTCTTCCAGCACTGTACAATCATGCTTTGTCATGAGAGAATTTTAGTGCTTAAAAATAAAAACAGGCTTGTTTTGTTTTGTTGTCTTACCCTGAATACAGTACTCTGAGAAACCCTCTCCTACTGTCCTGCATATTCTTTACATGGTAGTGTCGGGTAAGCAAGTAATGGGACACTTTAGGAGCTATTTTAATATGGTTGTGGTAGGTTTTTAGTGAACATGTGTTAATATAAGGGGTGTAAGAATGGCAAATCCCTTGCATTATGATAATGCAGCTGTTTTGGTTTGTCGGCTGTTTTGTCAGTTGTTTTGCCTCCTAAAGGTCCTAAGAAGCTCCTCTTCTATTTTTCTCCTGATGATAGCCAGTTCCTGTCTTCATCCATGGGTACTTACAGCAGTGCAGGGGAAAGATGAGTTTGTGACAGGCAGAAAGGACAGCAGCACAGAGGTACATCCAAACTGCTGACAAATACATCCCTGGTGCATTTTTCTGGTGTTTGTTGAGAGAGCACTGGTGCAGGGCTGTAACAATGGCCATCTGGGATCCACGTTTGTGGGAAGCTGAAAATGGGCTGCCTAAAGAGGAGGGAAAACTCACTTCCCCTTTACAATTAATTCTATTTCTTGGCTCATGACAACATTTAAAAACAGTGATAAAACATAACAAAGTGTAATGTTAAGGATGATCTTACAGTAAGGGTTCTGAATAAAACTCTGCACTGGTTTATCATAGTGTGTTTCCTAAATGCTGTTAAATTCCTGATTATGGTCATTCCACTCCCTGTAAGAGGCACACAACCTTTATCATCCCATTATTAAAACCAGGGAAACTGAGGCAAGGGGAGAATAAAAGTGAATTGCCTACAGCAACACAGCACTTGTAGAACCTAATTCCAGCAGCTTTTAGTCCTTGGTCTGTCATCTCTGCTGCATCCTATAAATGATGCAAAACCCCTGTGATATTGTCTAAAATCTACTCAATCTGATACCAGTCCATAAAGACATTCTGAAAGACTGGAGAAAAATTACAGGGTTTTTTAAAATGTCCTTTACTGAAGGTCTCTTACTTTATAGCCAACAACACTGTCAATATGACTCAATATGCAATCTAGATGCAGGTGGAATAGTGTGACAGAGCAGTATGAAGACAATTCTGAGTCAGTGTGCTGTCCCAAAGCTGTACATCTGTAATATATATTTAGATAATTGTTTTTACTAACAGCTTTAGAGACACAAAGCCTTGCCAAAGGCTGTAAAGGGGATGTAAGTCAGAATATAAAGAAGTAAAGCGGGGGAGAAATGGGTTGATCAGGCCTGTCTACACAACTTGGCTGCTCTGCCAGGGACTTCCATCAAACCCACATTTTCTCTTGAAATACAGAGTAGATGAGCTAACAGGGAGCAGTTCACTGTGCTCAGTAATGAGTCTCTCTGCATCCACAAATCACAGGCTATTTTTCTTATGCTTCATCAGATGTGGAAGTGTGACATCTAACCTATTCTTTGCCCATATCTTGGAGTCACAGAAAATAATGCTGTCTGACAGAGTCCTTCAAGATTCCTAGTCCATTCTTCTGCACCAAAGTGGGATTTGCAATACTTATGTCACACCTTTTACATTTATCCAGCTTGCTTCTAAACCCACTAGTACTGGAAAGGCTGCACCCTTCTCCACATTTCTATTAGAAAAATGTCACCACCAAAAAGCATATTTAATGTCCAACTCAAACATCTCCTGCTTTTACTTAAGCCTCTGTAAATATATATAAAATATATATAAACAAGCATTTAATATGTTCCATAAATACAGTGAATGTGTATATGTTCACATATACATGTGCATTTATGTGTGCATATGTATTTATTCATTTCTAAATCTGAAATCAGATGCTAACCTATTTTAATAGCTCCATGTGTTTTCTTCTGCTTTCACTTGCAACCTACTTCTTTTGCCCATTTTTGTATGAAGCCATATAAACAAAAGAGAAACATTCACACTATTCTAGGAGTTGCACTCTGCCAAAAATCCCAATATCTCCAGACATATTTACTAAACTCCCAGTTAATGTTTTGTTTTATACTAAAACTTGTCTCTTAAAGCAGTGCTTTACCTTTAAAGTAGAGATTTTATATACTTAACTGTGATAGCTAAATGAAAAATACCTATTTTCTTAAAATAATTTATCCATAAATGAAACTTCTTTTCGATTTTGGTCCCTTGAACCCTGAATATTATAATTCCTTTTCTAGCAGTATTCCAACATCAGAATAATCAGGGTTACTCCAGTAAGAACTTAGAATTGTGCACCCAAGATAACACATACACAGCAATGCTTCTTCATTGGCTCACAGACATTTTTCCCAAAGGATATGTTGCTTAAGTCTGTCCTCTTATTTAGACAAATTCATGCTCTTGATAAAATTTGTGCATTTATTATTCTTTCAGAAAGCTGCATCACCCAGTTATCTAATACAACTCCACTCAGTTAACATCAAGCAGACCAAGACACCAAGCAGATTTATTGTGTTGTCATCTGTTTGTTTTGTTTCCTAAAATGTAGTATGAAAGCTGTAAATGGACTCGTCTGCTTATATTAGCTGTAACATTTGAGTACACCAGGACCATTCAGACTGCAATCCATCTTCTGCAAGGAAGGACTCTTTTTTATCAGGTCATTATTATTTATGATGAAGGAAGGACCTTTCCCTAGGTCTGGCAGAAGTGTCAGCAGACACTCTTTTAAAATGAACAGGGGAGAGGCCATGATAAATAGTCTGGTCAATAACAAATATCAGAGAGTGGAGTAAAAAACATAGCCAGAGAGAGACCCAAAGGTTTCAGATTAAGAAGCAACTCTGGATCTAACAAAATATGGGGGAGCTCAAATAAAAGCAGAGCTGTGGGTTTGTGCAGGCTGTGCCAACATGCAAGGGAACAGATCCATCCTTCCCCTCTACTGATCTTTCATACAAGCAGAGGAAAAGAAAAAAGGGGAAAAAAAAGCAATAAGAAAAGGAAAAAAGAACAGGCTCACTGGCTCCCTGTCACATTCCAGAGGTTTTTTTCAATCTATTCATATTAATGGCACAACTGGGGATTTCCAGTTTTTGTATCATCACTGCCAGGAGCAGGCTAATGGAGCATCTCAGAGACAGAACACAGCTCCAGCCACACAGGGCACTTTCCTCCTTTTATTACACTCTGTAGAAGATGTCATACATGCTTTCCTTTAGCAGTCCTCATGAATCAGCAAAGAGCTGCCCGAGAGTGACCACCAGGGCACTTGGGAAAGAATCAGGTGCCAGCTGTCATATTTCTTGGTGATTTACATCATTTTTGTATATCTCTCTCTCCACTTGGAGGAACAGGACAGAGAGGAGCATTTACATATTTGCATTTTACAGGACAGACTGCAAAGAAGAGATGTTGTCATGCAGGAGCAGGAGGGAAGATTTCTTTCCTGTCAGCAGATGCAAAAAGATATTTCAGTTGCTGTGAATTCTCCCAAGATCTGCATTAGCAAGTGCAATGTGTGGAGTGCGTGTGTCCTGTCACGGGTGGCAGCACGTCAGGGCGCCAGGGAGAGCAAAGGGCTCCTCCACAGCTCCTCCTCATCTTTGTCCCTCTCTTCCCTTCCGTTTGGTGAACATTAGGGGCTTGCACACACTGAAGAAAAGCTTCCAACGTGACTGATTTTGTCAGCAGCCTGTTTGAGGGAGGTAAGAAATCAGCCATCTTGAATTCCAGCAATGAAATCTGTGGATGCAGACTGCAAAAAGTGTGGCCATCCCTCGCAGGGTATTGTTCTGGTTTGTATACTGGGTTAAGAAGGCAGCTGTTCTTGAGACAGCCCCATCCTTTAGGACCCAAAGGACTGGTGTAGAGAGGGAATACACAGCCTGTGATGCTGCTTTGTTCCTCTACTTAATTTCTTCTTTCTCTGGTTGCACAGTTTAAAAAGTCACCTTAGTTCTGGGGTTCTTAAGCTCTGAGTATGCTGTTTGTGCCCATGATGCCCCATTCCTTGGTCCCAGCCAAAAGAAGGTGGAGAGGAAAAGAGGCAAGTGAATTTTCATTGATTAAATATTAACTACTAACTGCACTGAGACCAGCTTTCAATTTCCAAGGTTTCTTCTAGAAAGTCCTTTTTAGTATAAGAAAATTGTCATCCTTCTGGGAGAAATGCAGCACATAAGAGCAAAAAGAGTGATACTTTTGTATAATATTCCTACTGTGATGGAACCCAGCTGGAAATAAGGAGGATGCCTCCTTCTGCTTCATTCTTCTGCTAACTGCAAATGGACAAAAGTTACAAGTTGAGAGGATCCCTCACCAATCAGCAATGGGAGATTAACTTTATCATTAACCTTGTCTGTGCCCTCACCAATTTAATTGGCATTGGCCCAGGTCCCAGACCTGAGGCCAAGAAATATAGAGCAGAGGTTGGTCGGGTGATGCAATGAGAGCTACTTCTCCTCTCCCCAGTCATCCTGGACTGGCAACATGTTGTCTTGATCCCTTGGCACAAAGCACAGGGTCTTTCCACGTCACCAGCAAGACTTTCAGCCAGTATAAATGAGCACGACATAACCAATGTCAATAAAAATAGTTTTGCAGCTCTTAAGAGTCTAACCATAATTATTAAACTCTCCTTGAATTTTTTCTTCTTAGTTCCCTTTAAAAAAAAGCCTTTGTTATCCATCTCCTCACTGTGGGTAACCTCATTCTCCCCAAGCTCCAGCTGGAACCTGCATTACACTTTGCTCAGTGCCCTGTTGCAAAAAACATTCCCCATTGGCAGCACTAAATCCCCTGCACATGCTCCTAAAATATCTTCTGTGGTTCCTCATGCCTAACTAAACAATGCAAAACCCTGATTCTCTGCATACCTCCCACAGCCATCCCAGCTGCTCCTGACACCTTTCCTTTCCCCTAGGCCCTCTTCACTCATCTGAAGTTACTCATCAGGAATGCCCTCCTCCATCACTTCTCTCAGTTTTTTCCTTCATTGGACCACTTCTGGGGAGTTAAGAGAAAGACGTTATTTTAAATAAAACCTTGTCAACTTCTTCCTCTCTAAAACTTCCCATCATAACAAGATTTGAGCAGATGCATAAAGATATGCTCATTTCTGGATGTTCAAGTCATCCTCAAGCCCTCTGGCCTGCGTTATGGGTTGACCATGACACCATGGCCTCATGCTAATTCACATCACCTGTTTGTCCTTGAGAGCCTCTGAGCGCGGGTCGAGGCAGTCTTTTTGCAGGGATCTGAGAGTCAACAAATGCTCCCCAGCAGACAAATCTGCTCTTGAGAGCAGACTGGAACCCTGTGCAGATGCTGCCTTTGAGTCACATCTTCCCCATCTCCCTTTTATACTCTGTCCCCAAAAGTAGCTACCCTGAGGCGTTTGCTTTGAAAGGACATAATCATATTGTTCCCCCCTCATTATCCCTATTCCCAGCATCTGCACCTCATTGTATGGCCATCTCTTCCCATCATTCTCTCTTAATTTAGTTTGGGAACTCTCTGGAGCAATGAGACATCATTATCTATTTTGTAAAGCGCCATTCAGAGCCGTGGCAGAGTGGCACACATACGTGACAGAAATCCTACCCTTCCCTTTGCTCCAGAGGAGATGCAGAGCAGGGGATGCTCAGTGCTCACTGTGCAGCACGTGCTGCCAGCTCTCCCCTACAGCACAGGCAAGAGCTCACCAGGCTTTGGTCTCCACAGAGTGCTGTGGGAGGTGTCCAGCTGTTCCCCTCCTGACAACCACAATCCCACAGAACACATTTGGATGGCTCGGTAGCAAGGCGATTTCACCACCTGCAAAGTCAGGAGTATGCAGGTTTCCCTGCTGGCTTGGGAACATGCACAGGGTGCCTGCAGCATTGTAATGTACTCAGTGCAGCTCCAGAACACAGCTGAGCTCCAGTAGCACATGTCAACATTCCCCTGTATGTTCCTCCCCACAGACAACCCCACAGTCTAAGGTAGGGCAATTCTTTGGGGCAAAGGGAAGAAGAATTTTGTGGAGTGAAATCCTGTGACTCTCTTTGAAAAGACATCATTTCCACTGTAGCTAACAGTGCAGCCTGATGCTGGTTACAACAGGCAGTAAAACTGACACTGCTCTGGGAAGACAGGGGAACCTCCAGCAGAATTGCTGAGGCATCAGTTTTTTCCTCTATGCCCCTGCAAAAATGCATATATATATATATTGTTAATGGTTGGGTTCATGTGATTCTTTGAGTCTTCCTGGGGTCACCTATAGCTTACCCAAAGTTAATGTGCTGAGAACTGGGTTAGATGTCAGATCTTCAAACTAGTTTTCATGAGATACCCTGGAGACCTCTGAATTGGCCACTGGATGGTTACTGAAACAATTAACAATCTCCCTTCCTTTTTAATAATGACAAAATATCTTTAATGGAGACCCAAAAAAACCAGCACAGATGATACTGCCTGCAGCAATGACAAAAGTTCTTTACTTGTTGCTAATGATGTAGAGCACTAGGCACATCCTGACGTTCCCCTGACACACAGAGGTGAGTAAGCCTGTGTTCAGATCCGTGTACAGTCATGGCAGCGAGGGGAAAGTGCTGGACTGGGACACAAGAGACCTGGGCTCTGAGCCTGACCTAACAGTGAATGGTCACCTAAACTCAGGTCCAGCCCTCTCCCATGTCTGTGCTTCCATGTCCACCTTTGAAATATTCTTTAAAATATATTCAAATTAGATTTTCTTTCTTAAACTTGCATAGGACTGATACAAGCAGTGGGGACCCACCTCTGTGGGAGTGGAGCCGAGCAGGGGCAGGATCGTGTTACAAACCCCAGCATCCCTGCACTGGGCACTGTGGGTGCAGCTGCACTGACCTCACAGATCACTCCTGGAGGGATTCCTGGCCTTGGGCAAGAAACCCAGAAGAAACAGGAGATGTTGGTTCTGACCTTGGCCGTGCTCAATCAAGCCACTCACTTGCTCGCCACATTACAAGTGAAACATGGAAAGAGTTTAGCATTCAAGCTGTGTGACCTAGCTGTAAGGAGACAGGAATGATGTCAAGGTTTTGTACATGAAGCGTCCATGACAAAACATTAGCTTAGGTCAGACACTACTGAAATGTAAAAGGGACGATGACCCTAGGTTGTCAGCCTATCAACAACCAAAACAGGGAGGCGCTGCCGTTTTATGCAGCAATACATGTAACAGCTATCAAACAGAAGCTTCCTTTTCTCAGATTTGTACAACCACCGGCCTGGGGAGTAACTGGACTCCCATTACCAACACCTTTGGATTGGGAAGTAGCAGCCTGGGCCAGGTAACAGCGCTAGGAATCAGTGTGCCCAAATACGCCAACAGCAGAGCATTTGTGCTCCTAAACATAATTGTGCACAATTTGTGTTTAAAATCGAGGCCGTGCCCCCGAATCGCATCCGGTCTGTCCCTACACACAGGTGGGCAGCGCGCTCCCGCACCCGCCGCCCGTTGCGGGTTCGGGCTGCGGGGAGCGGCAGGGGAGCGCTGCCCGGGCAGGGCGCGGTGCAGCAGGTGCGGGGCTCCCGGCGCAGGGCACGGCCGGGGCAGCCCGGGGCGCCTCCGGAGACGATGCCAGCGGGCCGGGGACCGTGAGACGGGCAGGGACAGCCCCGCCGCCGGCACCCGCTTTCCCTAATGGGCATGTGCGGCGCTCGCACATGCCCACTCGGGCGGCGCGGGGCCGGCGGGCTGTGCCGCGCTGCCGGCGCCGCCGCGGTGGCCGTGCGGCGGGACCAAACGGGGCGCGCCGTCGGGCACCCCGGGACGCGGCCGGCCCCCGTGGCCGGGGGAAGCGCCCGGGCGTTTCTGGCGGCGGGTCCTCGCAACAAAGCCCCCCACGAAACACACGCGACTCGCCCTCCACCGGGGGCGGCCGTTCCGCGGCCCGCCGCCCGCCCGTCGGGGCCGCGGGCAGCCTGCGCTGCTGCCCCGTCGTCCCGGGGGCGGCGGTGCCGGCGGCGGCGGGCGGGGCCGGGCGGGGCGGGGCGCGCCGCGGCGTCCCGAGCGCGGCCGGCGGGCGGGCGGGGGCCCCGGCGGGAGGCGCGGCGCTGCGCCCGCCGCCCCGAGCTCGGCGCCGCCCGGCGTGGCCCCGCGCCCCTGGGCGGAGGGCGGCGGCGGCGGGGGCGCCGCGGAGGGCTCAGCGCGCCCGCCCCGCCTCGCCTCGCCTGCCGCGGCCGGGGGATTAGTCAGCAGTCTGCGGGCAGCCCCGCTCCCGCGCAAACTCCGCGGCGGGGGCGGGGAGCGGCGCTTGCCCCTTCCCCTTCCCGCGGCGGGGCGGCGGCGGGGCTGCCCCCCCCCACACACCCCCCGGCCGTCCGCGCCGCCGCTCCGCGGCGAGGGGC
Organism: Zonotrichia leucophrys gambelii; assembly: GCF_028769735.1. Taxonomy (NCBI): domain Eukaryota; kingdom Metazoa; phylum Chordata; class Aves; order Passeriformes; family Passerellidae; genus Zonotrichia; species Zonotrichia leucophrys. Next base: position 14,550,859 of record NC_088169.1, on the reverse strand, counting down.
GGCGGGTTGGGAAGTCGGGCACCGAGGGGCTGGGAAACTCCTCTCGGGCACGGCGGCGTTGCGGGAGGACGAGCGCCCGAGGCGCCCCGCGCACGCACAGGGGCGGGCGGGCGCACACACACACCGCTCACACACGCACACGCGCGGCGGCCGCCCCCGGCCCCCCGCAGCCGCGGCCGGCGGGGAGGCGGCGCCCGGCGGGGCTGCCCCATGGTCTTGAGGGGGCCGTGGGGGAGCTGCGGGGGCCCCGGCGCGGCGCTCGCTCTCCTGCGCGCCCTCCGCACTAGGATGTTGCGGCAGGTCTTGCACAGGGGGCTGGGGACGTCCTTCTCCCGGCTCGGCCACTTCGTCGCCAGCCACCCGGTGTTCTTCGCCTCGGCACCCGTGCTCATCTCCATCCTGCTGGGCGCCAGCTTCAGCCGCTACCAGGTGGAGGAGAGCGTGGAGCACCTCCTGGCCCCCACGCACAGCCTGGCCAAGATCGAGAGGAACCTGGTGGACAGCCTCTTCCCGGTGAACCGCTCCAAGCACCGGCTCTACTCCGACCTGCAGACGCCTGGGAGGTACGGCCGGGTGATCATCACCTCCTTCCGCAAGGCCAACATGCTGGACCAGCACCACACCGATCTCATCCTCAAGGTAACCCCGGCGGGTCCCCCGGCCCCGAGCATCGCTCCCCGGCCCGGCCCGGCGCTCCGCATCCCGCCCCGCTCCCCGCACCTGCTGCCGGCACGGACCCAGCCGCGCATGCCGTGCTCTGCCCGTCCGGCTCGGGCGCTGCCACCGCAGCTCCCCGGTCACCTCCCTGCAACAGTTGGGACGCCAGCCCGCCGCGGGAGCCGGCACCGCGCTCCCCGCCCGCGCCGCGGGATCCGCGCTCTCCCTCCTTTTTTTTATTTTTTTTTTTTCACCCCCACCCCCCATCTTTTTCTTTTTTCCCTATTTTGCTTTTATTTGTTTTGGGTGAGCGAGAAGGGCAGTCTGGCTTGCTTAAATAATTTTTTGGTGTCTCTCCACTCGCATGGCAGTTGTGCTCCCGAGTTAGGGCATCTCGGGCTTTCATAAACTCAAACTTCAAAAACAGTTAGGTACCAGTCTATCAGGCTGCCGAGAATGGTTTAAGGGGCTGCTGCTGTGTCTGGACTGCACTTCTGCATGGAGAGGGGTACCACAAAACCTTCTCTCTGCTCATCAAGGCAAATGACATAACTCAGCAGCTTATTTTTAGTGGGTAGTGTTTTTTTCCCCTCCACTCCCAGCCCACCAGCACCGGTTCCATAGATGAAGAGAAAATCCAGCCCAGCTGTAGACTGCAGGCATGGTGCAGCCTGTGCTACCGGTTCAAGTTAGAGCGGGCAGCATCCTCCCACTTGAGCAGCACGGAGTGTGCAAGTCACAGTCTGACAGGACATCTCACTGTGCTATAGATCATAACATGTCAGAAACCTGTGTTTCTTCAAGCTGGTGCTCTAGTTTATGCCCCAGTAGTTTTGAGCAATCCTGGAAAGAAAAACAGGGATGATAGATGCAAAAACTTGAGTGTTAAGAGGGTCAAGTTCACTCAAGAGAAAGGAAAGGAACATTTTGAAATAAGCAGAGGTGTGGCTAGCTCAATCCTGCACATTTTTGCTGTTGCCTTGTGGAAGCCCAAAAGATTTCAGCATTGGTTTGGTTTTTTTTCCCTGAATGTCAAACTGTCAGGCTATATAAAAGCCAATGTTAATTCTTCTTTATCGCTTCAAGGAGTGTCTCTTCTAAAATGAAAAAACAGATGCAAACACCTATTGTAAGAGATTTCAGGGAGACCTCTCTCTTTACTAAACAATGAAATAACTGTTACAGTGAATTTATTTATATTTCATTTCCACTGTAGGCACATACAGAACTGTGGTACAGAGCCACACAGTATTTTCTGTTTTCTTTTTGACATATTACCCAACAGTAATGAGCAAACATTTAATGAGTGTCGACTCACTAACTACAGTAACAGCAATGTTACTGGCGAATGAGAAAACTCCAGAGAAATTATTTTCATTCCTTCTTTTTCTTGCACTGTGAATTGCATTTGCATCCAGTATATGCACATTTACTCAGTCATAGGACAATAATGATAATGGATTTTTTCTCTGTACTGCTTTCTCTGGAGATCTGTAGTTTTATCAATAGCAGAGTGACACACAAATAAATGGTACTCAGAATCTTTCTGCAGGCAAACTTCTGCATGAGATTTATCACATCAGCAAGAGAGGTATAACTTAGAAAGTTCTGTCAGTATTTAACACAGCCCCATTTTTAATAGACAAAATTCACAAAAAATATTATTTTTCTTTTAGTGAGATAATGAAAACACCATTGCCATTTGATTGTTTAGACATTGTCAGACATGTCTGATGCATTATTTCCAACTCTCTACTTATCTAGTTAATTCCAGTATGTTTTGTGTAGAATGGATTAAGTTCCTGATGATGCTTCTGTTTGTGGGCAGAGGCAGGCTCAGGCAGCTGCCTGTCCAGCCTTGGGGATGGCCCATCCCATGGTCCCATCCCAGACCTGCAAACAGGAGGGAGGGCTCCTAGCTCCCAAAATTGTTCTGTCTGTGGTGATGCAGGCCTACATCATCTTGAGTTAACAGGGCCCACCAAGGGAAGGAGAAGGAAAAAGGTGGCCATCAAGGCTTTCCTGTACACATTTGGTTCTGTGAAAGGGAGAAAGGAGCAAAGGCAGCCCCAGCCGCAGTCCAGAGCCAACCGGCTCAGAGGACTGTGCTTGTAAATAAGTGTCCTGGGTGAAACCACACAGTAAATCCCACTCACATTTCTGAAGCTGCCATGGAAGCACAGGCAGGGCAGAGAACCAACACGGCAGCTTTTGCTTATCTTTCCTTTTCTGGAGGATGACCTCCCCAAGGGAGAGGTTTTGCTTTGGGAAAAATGTCAGGTTGGATGCTGGCTCCTCCCACATGGCTGTTGCTGCATCTCCACCCACAAGCAGGAGAATGGGAGACACAGGAGGATGGTTGCCCCAGGCAGATGCTGGATGCTCTTGCAGCACATCTTGTTGGTTTCCTTACCTGCTATATCCCACTTTATCTGCCAGAGAGGGAGAAGAATGAGCCTTGAGCAGCTACAGCTTCCCTAGTCATGTGCCAGGGAAAGGGGATTTTCCCTGATCTAGGCAGAGGAAGAAGTCATCTTCTGTTACTGTTCCTGAGTAAAGGGATACAAAATTTGGGCTCTGAGCGGTGGAAACTGAAACATAGACAGTCCTGTCAAAAGTTTATCAGTCTAACATCCAAGTCAGTTCATTATTCAATGAAATTATTGTTATGGTGACATCTCTAACACACTCTGGTTAGCTCAGTGCAGCTCCTGGTGGGCACATGACCAGGCTGACAAGTCACCATTGCCAGTGCTGCCGATCCCTTGCTGCTGGCTGGGAGGGGGTTCTGGGCAGGCTCAGCCCCAGGACTGGCTCAGCCCAGGGCTCAGACAGAGCTCCCAGAGCAGGAGCTGCTGGAGGGCTCCCGCTGGCACTGCACATCTGCCAGCGCCACACTGGCTGCTCCCAGCACAGCCCCAGGTCCTGATGGAGGCACAAACTGCTCCACACAGGGGCTCTCCTCCTCAGCAGAGAGGTGTGTGGCTCCCTTACAGAACAGTTCTGCTTTTGAGATGATGCCAAGTACTCTTTTATTTCTTATTTTTGTGTAAATCTCTATCCATCGTTCTCATAACTCCCTGTAAGTGCTTACACCATTCTAGGCCTGCCATCCCAACATTGCATTTCCAGCTGCCATAGTCATTTGCAGAAGGGAGAAATCTAAACATATCCTGTCTCTGGTCTTGAATAGGTGTTACAATAAAAAGCCTTGGTAGAATCTCAGATATGGAAGAGATGCATCCTGAGACTGAGATATCGTGGGAGGACAATAATGAAATTTTACTTGCTGCAGTACCTGCTCTATAGCTGAGCATAGGTAACTGGCATCCTGTGCTGTTGTTGTGCAGGACGTTTCTTCCTCGATTTGTCTTTTTAGAGAGAGAGGTAGGAGGTAAAAAACCCTAACTGAAGAAAGTGTGCTTTTACCCCTGCATTTCCAATGAGTGCTTAGAAAAGCAAAAATAATTGGGATACTTGATGTGGACCATCATGCAGAGGTTCAGATGATTATATAAGGTCTGTAGAAATTCTCTAAAAAAACCTAGAATCCCACCTAAAAATAGTGTTACAACAGCCCCCCTATCATTTCATGGTGATATTTTCACTTGCAGCGAGAGACTTGTTAGGTTAAAGTTATACAAACTCGTGGGAATACAGACCTAGACAGATTTTTGAACCTCAGAAAATACATTCGAACTTAGAATTTGACACGCCGATCCTTCTGATTCTGTTTATTCCTGTATGCTTACAGTGAGTTAACTGCACCATACTAAAGACATTTTTGAATTAAAGATTTACCTTTTTTTGCAGAAAAATATTCTCTTTCCATTTCCATTACTGTGTTTATAACAATAACACAGTACTAATATTTTTTTGGCAAAAACTCCGTTTAAGATATCAAGACATAAAGATGAGAAGGGATTGAAATGTAACACGCCTTACTGAAGGGGATTGTATTTGCAGTTTCCTTCTATAAAAATCTGTAGATGACAAGGGGTTTTTTTCTTAAAGAAACCTTTACTAACTACAGATTTGTAGTGCTTATAGATTGCTTCTCTCCTAAACTGGCCATTATTTGATCTAGGCAACTGACTAAATATGTATTTGTACGCACAAATGAAGTAAAGTCAGGCATTTCTGTTTAAGCACACATTTATTTAAAGAACTTCAGAACTTCTGATTGCTGCAGAACAAAACAGTTTAGCTCCAAAATCTTGCAGACCTCATACTTGTTGCGGTTTTATTTCCTCTCTCTGCACCCTAATTATTCTGTTCCTGTTAACGTGTGTGTTGGCACGCTCTGTCTGCGGTCCTCACGGATTTCCTCACTTACTTTGTACGTGTGAGGAAATTCGTGGAGGAAACAACCTTGTTTAGAAATAACCACGTTCCCTGGTCTGTGGTATTCCCAACTGCTTTGCTGTACAAACATGGCACTCTTTAACCATTACTTCCAAAGTCGGTGGAAGGGGGTTGTGATTGAAAGCTGGGTTTGTTGCAATCCTGAATAACACAAGGTATCCTTTTTTAGAAACTTTTGACTACTCCTGAATGCCTGGACACAGGCAGTCAGCTGTGGATCTAGCAATGGATGTAGTAGATCTCCACCTTCTCAGGGTAGCTCGGGCACTAAAAACACTTCTTGGGAAACAGGCAATAGAACACACAGTGCATTCTGCTGAAAACAAAATAAAGGATGAAGTCATGTCTTTAGAGCAAGGCTGTAAGATGAGGGGAAGAGTCCTAATACAAGAAAAACAAGGGTGTGAAAGCAGCAGAAGTGCAAGCCTGTTGTCATAGCAGCACAATGCTGCAGGGCTAAAATGTATCTTATGCGAAAACAGATGAGAATTAAGATACGCAGGTAAGATCCAGGCACAGCCAAGGAAGAGGGAAGGTAAATAGCACGTTGCAAGGACAGTGTGGAAGTGTGTGCAGAAACCCCCCTGAGCTCCAGTGTCAGCAGCAGCAGCTCCTCAGAGTGATTCCTGCAGGCAAGAGGGTTTGGTCTCTCCCGCAGGCGCTGGGCAGCGCCTGGAGCAGAAGTCCTAAAGTTGCCTGTGCCTGGGAGGATGATCACATCCCCCTGGTGCCCACCACCCCTGGCCCTGCTCCAGTAGCACCAGCCAGGACAGGGCCCCTCTGCTCTCCCTCCTGCTTCACTCCATGGTGTGATGCTCCCTGCCAGCCGAGCAGCCCGTGCTCAGAATGCCCAGCATCCCGTGTTGCCTTGCCTTTCCTGCCTTGGAAGGTCAGACTTTGCTTCCCCTCTAGCAAAGAGAACACGTGGAGGACAGGTGTTTTCAATAGGTGGCTGGATGTGTTGTGTGTGCTGGGGGCATCACCCCTCAGGGAGAGCCCACAAGGAGGCCAGGGACATCTGTGCATCACAGCCACCAAGACCAGGCCACCCCCAGGCAGTGCCACAGGGCTGAGGGAGAGCCGCCAGGGCTTCCCACTGACCACATTTGTACTTCCTAAAAGCTGGGACACGGCCCTGCCTTCAAATTGGGGTTTGCAGCTAGAGAATCCCCTCTTTCTTACTGAAAGACAGAGGGAGGAGCCGAGTTGTTAGCTGAGACCGTGGGCTGTGAACCTGCAGCTATTAAGGTTTCCCTGCGGCGCAGAAGGGGCTGTTCCTCAGGCTTCTGCTTGGCAAGAGCCCCCTGAGAAGCAGTACAAAGATGGAAGGGTGTTCATGGAGACCTCTGAAGCGCATGGAAAAAGCCACCCGTGGTGGAACTGATGCAAGATCAGACAGAAGAGCGAAGTTTTGTTCTTTTTTCCCAATCATGAAAAATTGATCTTGTTGCCGCACACCAGGCTGCGCCGAGAGGTTTCTGCTGCCCAGGTGTCCTGTCATCCAGCAGCAGTCAGCCCAGAAAACAAGAGTGGGCTTCTCTTGGTGGAACAAATTCAGGCAGATTTACAAGGTGTCAGAATTAAGATGGTATTGATTAGAAAAGCTTCTCCACTTCAGATTAGAAAAGAAAAATCATACCTAGTGATTTTCTGTAGCTACCAAGAAGACAGATGGAAATGTAAATGTAGGCACATCTGCCGCTCCGAGCACTAATAGTTGTCCCTCAGTTGATGACTTGTAGTTGAACCATTTTTAGATTTTATTTTTCTGAAAATTGTTCAGAGAAAAGATAAATCCTTGTGTTTTAGACAGCTGAAAAAATTAGTTGCAAAAATAAATCCCGTGCATAATTAGTATCTTAGCGTCTCTTCAGGAAACCTGATTGTAGGACTGAGAAAAAGAGCCAAACTACTCAGAGAAATCCTTGCTGCTTGCTCTCCAGCTGTGACTTCTAATGCTTATCCTGAGCCATTAGGATCTGTTGGCTTCCTCTGCTGGCTGTGTGCAGGCAATTCATCCCTTGCTAGGCTGGCGTGCCAGGAGCCCACTGCCACCACCCTCTCTGAACCCCTGCCCTGGACCCACAGTCTCGGACTGACAGCAGGGCACAGCCTGGCCAGGGCTCCCTTGCCCTCCCTCTCTGCACTTTCTGATGAAAATGCACTCTTGAAGGTTTAATTCTGCCCCTATCTGCAGAACCCACGGTGGGGATTTTTTGTAAATTAAGCCGGAAGCTGTGCAAGTCTTTTCCCTCTAATAACCTTTTTACGTTTTGACTGAGGCCACCTCTTGACGTGAATAAAAAAGTACACTGCAAAGGTATGAAATGCCAGAGATTACTGAGATCATAGAAGAAGTGGAGAAATTTATGGCTATCCATTAAAGGCGTTTTCTCCTCTTCATTTTCCTTGGCACAAGTTATCTGTAAAAATTACTAAAAGAGTAAACCAGTGTCTCATAAAAATGAAGTGTATATTTTAAATTATTGTCTTCATCCTGCTTTCTAGTTTTTCAGTCTTAAATCCAAAACAGTAATAAAATTTTAAACAGTAATAGGTAATGAGTTCAGAGCCTTCCCAGTCTTTCCACCATAATCATGAGTTTAGAAGTTTTATTCTTTTTTTTTTAATGAAAGCTGTGATTAAAAAAAAAAAAAAGGCAATACTTCAGACTCCAGGACTCAGAAAAAACAGACCTGGTGAAAATGACAGCAAAAATATTCTAAGAGTGGCAACACTGAAAAGCAAAGCTAATATTGGATTTGAACCATCAGATGGAGACTGCAAGACTAAATAAGTCAAATAATACCAGCAACAACGAAGTAATACAGCTTTGCAAAGATGGTGCTCCTGAGAGTTAAACAGTCTGCCTGCCAGATCATTGGCAGTGCAGGAGGACATCCATATATCTAGCTAGTTTTGTCTCATTGGCCATTCATTGACTGTATGTCAAGCACAAAGTATAGTCAAGTCCTTACAATGAGTTATGTCCTCTATAAACACCACATATCACTGCTCAGCGGCAAAACCAAACATATCTTTGAGGTCTATATGATAAGCAGGAGGTAGCTGTACACATCCTTATGATTAGAAATGGTGTCTGTGGCTGACCCAGCTTGCAGGGGAGTCAGGATGTGTTTTCATGAGCTGGGCATGGGAGCTTGTTAAAGCCTGAATGGTCCCACTGCATTTTGCTGTGGCTGTCACTGTGGAGTTTCCCTGGGAGCAAAGCTGTGCCACCAGCAAGGTGAGATCCAAGTGGGACACTGGTGGTTGGGTCCTCATCCCCTTTGCCAATAGATTTGATTGGGGTAGGAAATTACGTAATGTGAGTTTAAAAGATTTCTGGGATTGGACCATTGTGCAGATGAATCAGCAGTTTCTAACCCATCCCTGCTGGGAAGGGATCTGTTTCCTTCACAGGGAGGCTGCAGACTTCTTTGTTACCTGATTAAATTAACAAAATTCTGGAAATACCTTCTCACTTTTGAATTAAAGGATTTTTCGACAAAGCAAAGTGGTACAGGTTTTTCTCACCCCTTCTTGTAGCTTCTCGCATCTTTTGCAGGGACTGAAGAATAAAAACAAGCTTTCCTTTCTGTCCTGACCACACATCTCCAAGTACAACCTTTTGCCTTCAGGCTCAGCTTTGATGGCACTGCTGAAAGTTGTGCCAAGCTCAGTTCAGAGGAGAGCTGGCTCATAGAGCCCAGTGTGGGGCTTGGCCATCCCAGGGCCCCCAAACTGACCCTGCTGAGGGGCTCTGGCTCCCAGCACCTGTCTTCCTGTGCTGGTGGCAGAGATAGGAGGACCAGCAAAAATAAAACAGTTGGAAGAACTTCCAGCCATGGCTCTCTGAGGCCCTGGTGCAAATGGCATAGCCCAGGATAAGTGGAAGAATTTTTGCTTCCTGGTGTCCTCCTGGGCCCGTGGACAGAACCAGCTGGCAGGGAAGTGCAAATTCACCACTTCTCATCTGTCAGCTGTGCCACAGGCTTAGACATGGCTTGGTGGAGAGGTGTGAGACTAGTACAGCCCTCACTTGGAGATATTTGCTGCAAGGGATTTGTCTCCGGGTTGAAACCATCATTCCTCTCTGTCTAAAATAAATAACCAAGGGAGCATGGGACTTAAAGTAAGCAAAGACCAAGACCAAGATGTTACCAAATGCAAATGACTAAAGACTAAAGGAAAACACTGTTCTAGAAATCTTTAAGGTGGTGCAGGACACATAAATACCATTTTCAGAAGGGAGAGGGGAAGTCCAAGGAATGGCCGCTGTTTAAACAATGGCAGAAGGAAGAAGTGGATGTTATTTTTTCATGTCTGAACACTTTCAGTGTTATTATTTCATGTCTGAACACTTTCAGGGAAGGTATGCCACCATGGTGAGGGAGCTTAGGTGGTGCTATGCAGTTCTCATGCTGCAGTGCTCTGGCATCTCAGCAGTGAGCTGCTTTTTGGTTCCTTGCACTGTTAGCTGCAAAAAGCTGGGAGTGATGAGCAAGCAGTGCATGTCTCCCTTCAAGAAGAACCATTCATTCAGATTTTGTTATTCCTTTATATTTCCCTTTCTCCTAATAGGATCAGTAAGGAGAAGAACAGCTGGATAAATGAGGATCTGGTAGCCAGTCATTTGTCCCTGGACTAGGTGCCAGGTTTATTCCAAATTAAATGGTTACTTGCTATTAGAAACCTCTGCACTGAGGAGTGCAATATGCATTATGCATTAGCATATTGCTGATGTTGTCCCCATCACACAACAGCCCTTACCATCAGACTGAAGTTTCCTGGGGGGACCTCCTGGTGTGCCATAGGTCAGCCAAATTGCAGACTGTGCAATCCTGTGAACTCACAGGATGTGCCCTTGTAAGCTCTTGGAGCTTCTGTTTTCTGTGGATGCCATTCACCCAGGGTTATGGCTGTGGCACAGCTGAATTCCCAGCATGGCAGCAGAGAGGAGAGTGCCATGGGACTGCAGCTCTCCTCAGGGAGGAGGCAGCACCCTGTGGCTCTCGGGCTGCCACAGGCAAGCAAAGGGAGAAAGGAGAAAGCTGCAGCACACCCTGCCCTGCACTGGGGCAGCAGAGGGCTTTCCTAGCATCAGGTCTGAAAAAGTGCAGATAAAGTGTTGTGTTTGTCTTGAGAGGGAAAGTCTGGGTCAGAATTCCCAGTGCTGAATCCCTGGGCATGCTGGTGCAGTTCTCAGCATCCTTTGCTGGGATGGAGGGAATGGCAAGCTTTTCTCTTCTTTGGCTGTTTGCCGCCAATTTGAGACCAAACATTGTGGCCATTGGCAAAGCTCAGAATATGTCTCAAAGCTGCTCTAAACTGCACAAGCTTGCAGCCAGCTCCAGGGGCTGCTCAGCTGCCAGGATGTGCCAGGAGACAGAGCTGTCTGCCTGCTTCCCTGTGCTCCCCAAAGCCCCGTTGCTGAGAGGTGGGATGGGCAGCGCCCGCTGCAGCCCAGCGCGGTCTCAGGAGCACCAGGCCACTGCTGCAGAACAAGTTCTTCAGCATGGAATGATCCTTTCCAAGAGGGAAGGTGTATTTTTGGTATGACATTTAGTTTCTAGCCTTTCACTAAAGATGAAGTAATAGATGAGGATATTTTATAAGCTAAATATTAGAAGAAAGTGCTTCAGATGTGGAAGGAAGCAAATGCTGCAGTGAGGCAGGGTGGGTAAATAGCAACACACACTGTTTGATAAAAGTTGCATGTCAGTTTAGTTTCTTCTGCATTGTGTCACTCCATAGATCCTCTCTGAAGGAGTTGTATTGTGAATCGAATAAAGGCAGGAAATTCCTTCTATTCCTCCTGGTTTCCCTCAGCTGCGATTCTTTATGTGATGCCTTGTTTTATAGCTGTTGTCAATGAAAACCATTCAGTAGCTCCCACTGAAAAAAAATTAAAATCAGATATCTGTCTTTGATCTGGTAAATCAGGGCATTTTCCCCAAACTGCAGTCATGCAGTCACAATAGAATTTGTACCCCAAAACAGCAGAACTTTGCAACTCCAAACTGAAAAGATGGAAAGTATTCCCCATAGAGTTTATTTCTTTGTCATGTTCCTGCAAATATTTTGTTTTGTTTTAGAAGAAGTTGTGCAAAAGACTCCAAACTGTTGCACAGACAATTACATTTTTTCTCCCACCACAATGAAAAATTTTGCTTCTCACCATGGCCAGGTATCATGTTCTCACAGAACTGTGAAAAGATTTGTTAGTTCAGTTAATTTCTCAAAGTTATGTTCCTAAATGTCAGTATTGAACTGTTATTTCTGTCAAAAAAATTAAAGCTACTCAAAGGTGGAAAAATATACCCCTAAGCTGCTAGAGAAACAAGATGAGAATATAGGAGTGTTGTAATCTTTGTCTATATGATATTACTTTATCCTGTGGAATGGAGGCAACAAAACTAAATTTATACCCATCACAGAGTGTGCAATGGAATCACAAAACAATCAAGTTGATGGTACTATATAAATTAGGAGGGGGAAGGGTGGCTGGGTGGGGTGCTGCAAATAAGTCTCAAATACCACACAAAAGTCACTATGACTGTTTCTTTTCAACAGATACAGGGGGTTAGCCAGGATTATTAGACATTTTTTCCTTTGCCCCCAGAAGAGTGTATAAGCTCTACTGCTCTCCTGTACACTATCTTCTATTTTTTAAACAGTGTTTATCATCAGACAGAATGATACACAATAGCAAATTCAATATTTTTTTTTAAAAACACTGTAACCCTAGCCTATTTGGGCTATTCTTTTGCCATATTTTAAATTTCTTGTTTCTTCTATGTTGACTAAAATGGATTCAGAAAAGGTTACAGGAGTTTTCTGTATTTTTCACTAAGAGATGGTAATTTTTTCTGCCTTTCTCATGCTCAAAAAACTGAATATTTTTGGGATCAGAGCTCAGGCATGGCAAACTTGAGAAGGATGAGAAACAAAAAGGAAGGTGCACTAGGGGCTGCTAGACCTAAATAACATATAAACCCTAAAGTTAGGGGACCCTCAGTAATTAACAGAACGTCTCAGAGAAAGCAAGAGAAAACCAGTGTCTGTCTCTGCTGTTGCTTCCTGCTCTCAGACTGCTGAGGATTTGATGGGGGAAAGAGGGAGGAGAAAAGAGGGTAAATTAGTTATTGCCAGATCTCTTTTCCCTGCTGTGCCAGCAGTCTCTGTTGGTGGGACATGCAGCTGTGGCCTGTGCTGGTCCCCTGCACTGCCAGACTGCCAACACATCCTGCATGGGTGGCACACCTGGTCACGGTGCTCTTCTGCCTTCTGTAGTTCAGGTTGATCTCTTGGGAGAGTAATTGGGCAATTCTCAGCACAACAGTGTCCCTGGACATGGTTGGGCTTTAGCTGTTGAGTTTACTTATTTAGAGAGGCCAAACACCGGCGGCATGTGGCCCATATGTACATCACATTATGCCAGAGTTACCAGCAAAGGACACTGGGGAATAATACTGCTGATTTGATGCATGTTTCCTTTTTTTTATCTTTTTTTTTTTTTGCAATGAGTGTGCTGTTAATACTGCAGTCACCAGAACTTTTGTTGTTGTTGCTTAGATCAATAGCAAAGGGACGGCGGTGAGGAGCTGCTGTGGTTCTGGCTGCTGCTGCACGAGATGAACTGGTGAATAACGTGTGTGATTTCTCTTTCCCTTGTAGTTGCACTCTGCAGTGACCAGGATCCAAGTTCAAAGACCTGGTTTCAATTACACGTTTGCCCATATATGTATCCTGAACAATGACAAGACATGCATAGTGGACGACATAGTGCATGTACTGGAGGAATTAAAGGCTGCTCGTTCTTCTAATCGAACTAATTTTGCAATCACTTACCCGATTACTCACTTAAAGGATGGCAGGGAAGTGTACAATGGGCATCAGCTCGGTGGGGTTACTGTGCACAGCAAGGACCGGGTGAAGTCTGCAGAAGCCATTCAGCTCACCTACTACTTGCAGGCAATCAACTCCCTGAATGACATGGTGGCAGAGAAGTGGGAGTCCATTTTTTGTGACACTGTTGAACTTTTCCAGAAATCCAACAGGAAAGTCAAAATGTACCCTTTCACTTCCTCTTCGCTGAAGGAGGATTTCCAGAAGACGAGCAGGGTGTCAGAACGCTACCTGATCACGAGCTTGGTCCTTGTGGTTACCTTGGCCATTCTCTGCTGCTCCATGCAGGATTGTGTCCGCAGCAAACCCTGGCTTGGCCTGCTGGGATTGCTGACAGTGACCCTTGCCACCCTGACTGCTGCTGGGATCATCAATCTCACTGGTGGGAAATACAATTCCACCTTCCTGGGAATCCCCTTCGTCATGTTAGGTAACTATCTCCTCTCTCTCTTTTGTGTGTTTGTGCCTCCCTGATGCATTTCCCAGCAAGCAGACAAGCATCACTGCATGGTTCCTGTTGTCTCATTCCTGCAGCACTGCCCCATGCCAAATCCACACTGCCTCTTCTCCTAAACTGTTTTTATGGTGCCTGGACGTTAAAATCATGCCTGGGGCTCTAGTATGGCACAGCACAATGCTGTGGGATGTGGAGCCTGTGCAGTAGCAAGGAACAAGGATGTGCAAATGCTTTGCCTTTTGCAGAGAGGGAGCCCAGCTGCTGCTTCTCTGTGGATGTTTGATTCTGGTTTTGGAGGGAGACCTTTGCAGTGGTCCCCGTGCAACACTGACAGCGTCAGCTGTGCTGGCAAATCAAAGGGCTGCCCATGTTGGGCATTTAGGGAGTGCTGGCTCCTTTGGAGACCAGAGTGATGCTATCCTGGCTTGGCAGGTGTCTCCCTGTGGGATAAGAGCAGTGGTTGGTTCTGGGTTGCATTTCTCCAGAAGTCCTTGTGTTGGCTGAGCAAGTGTAGGAAGAGTTTCACAGCCCTGGGGTGAGCACTTTGGCAGCCCTGGTCAGGGATGGACCTGCAAGCTCAGCACCAGCACATCCCAGGCAGAGGGTTATGGAGGGAAGGGGCACTGGCTGCTCCCTGGCTCCTGTGCCAGCAGAGACATCTTTATCTCCCTGGGGTTTGTTCCACCTTCACTCACTGTGGTGTATGGAGTGGTTTCAGTTTGTTTTGTTTTGTTTTGTTTTCATCGAGAGGACAGGAGTCTGGCCATCTTGCTCCCAAACCAAAGTCAGAGCCTTCTCCTGCTGGCACCAGGGCATTTGTGGGAATTCTGCATCTTGAACCCAAAGAGGCAGGAGGACTTCACAGGAGACAAAACGAGAGCTCTGGAGAGTTCACAGCCTCTTTGTTTGTTTTTGGTTCATAACCAGTGTGAAAAGCTTTGTGCACTGTAGGTGTTTAATATGTCCTTGTTCACGCCATTATTCATTTGTTGAGAATAATACATGCATTGATTTGATCACAGCTTCCCCAGCTGAAAATCAGTGTTCAGTAATCCTTCAGGTTTCAAGTGTAAGAGTGTCTCCACTGACTTAGTCACATCATGTAGTGATATGACACGTTTAGAGCACAGCTATTTTTATATCCAGCGCCAGGCTCCTGTGCTGTGCTGGTACTGTAGTGCTGCTGCACTGTGGTATTGTTGGACTTTAATTAAAGACTATGCTTCAGTGCATCACACTACCAGTTAACATACAGAATAAATTCAGTGACAAACAGAATCCAGCTACATTACATCACCTGTCATTTCCAGATGACATCCGTGAAAATTAAACTACATTGTAATCCAGAGGAAATGCAGTGCCAGAAAGTCAGAGTCAAAAGAAGGGTATCTTTCTGACCTGAGTCTCTGGGTTTTTTTGGTGGGTTTTTATGCCTATTCATGTATTATGAAATTCAATTCCTCAAACTAAGTAGTGTATATTAAGTGTAACTTTAGATAGGAGGGGATTTTCTGGTGTGTTACAAGAGTAGCAGAAAAGCAGTCTAAAATCCAGACATATGAAGTGAAAGTACGTGAGAAAACTGACTCAAAAATATGAAATATTAGCTTTGTTTAGGGATCAAATATCTGCTCACTGGGACAACCTTTCAGATCTTTAATTTACTAGTAGCAACAATGCTGAGACTTGAAATCCTCAAAGACTTACAGATAACTATGAAAAGTTTCATATGTCTATTTTAGTGCTCCTTTAAGTGCCAAGCTGTATACTCAATTCTGCTTTTCTTTTAGGTTTTTTTTTTCTTTTTCCTGATTTTTTTTTTGCTCTTGCTTGGTTGAAGTATTCCACTCTTAAAAGGGCAGCTCAGCTCCCACTGTGAACGAGTCAAGGTAGAGCAGCCAAGTTCGTGTAAATCTTGCCCGCTGCCCCAGCTGCATAAAATCTCCCAAGGGATGGGAATATCAACAGGTGAACAGAAGGCACTGACAGCATTTTGGAGTTTTTAATGAGAACTGTTTTAAGCTGGCAGATAGCTAGAAAGGGAGATTGGCCTTTTTTTTCTTCTTCTTTAAGTACAAAGGCAAGATTCATGCATTTTGAGATGTATTTCATACCTAGATGTTGTTTTGCTTATAAAGGATGTTTTAAGTCAAGGCAACTGAAGGCTGGAAACACCCAGAGCCTCCATTACAGCCCACTGAACTGCTTCCACTTAATTCCAGCGACCGTCAGATTAGATCATAGATTAACTGACCTTTAGAAAGCCAAAGGATTTCTGGCTAACGACATAGCCCTGTATCTATTACTCATAATCTCATGGCTAAAAGCAGAAATGAGATAGAAAAAATGATTACACCGGACACATTTCAGGCACAGCCCCTTTACTGGTATACATCATTAATGAAGTTTCCGTGGTTTACAGCAGCTGAGGATTTTTAACTTTTCATCAGTGTTGTGGAGGCGGGGGGACACTCTCCAGACATCATTTGACACAGGATGAGATTACATCTTTCATAACAAATAGTTTTCATCATGCACTCTGTCTCCTCCTTAGACCACTTCCTCCTGTGTTTTACTGCACAACCACTACATCACGTCTAACCTGAGTTCCCCTTTGCATCATGTCTAACCTGAGTTCCCTTTTTGTGACTTAGCTGTCCTCCTTATTTATCCATTGCATCTGGAAAATAATTTATTTTCTTTGTCTTTACATATTTGGTACCACTCTCACTTGCTCAGTCTTCTTCCTTTTCATCCCAGCTTTCCTCAGACTCACACAGACTGTGTTTACCAGACTTCCAGCAATCTTCTTACTTTTGACCATTCCACATCTTCCATGGAGTGTGGTGCCTAAATCCAGGCACAGGATTCAGACTGAGGCTTTCAGCAGCACGTAGAGTAGGAGGAGGATTTTTCACATCTTGCATATGGCACTGCTGTTCATACATCGCCATATGTCATTCATTTTTTTCTCAGCAGTATGAAATGGTTGGCATTTGGTTGGTGGTACATGGTAATTCACAGATCCTTCATGTCATTTTCTACCCTGTTTTCACAGCCATTTATTCCAAACAACATGCAGAAGTTTGCCCCTGTCCTTTCTGAATTATAGCTTGTTTATCTCTCACCATTTCTCCTCAGTAAGTTTATCTGGAGACCATCACTGTCTCCAAGATGTATTAGCTGGTCAGCAATGTTTTGCAATTATCAACCTTTTCATATTTTCAAGAATTACTTTCTGAATAGGTTGACCAGTCACAAGCCCAGTCTAAAAATATAGGCAATATGTCTGGGAAATAGTCTGATCAAAGTGCTTTGTAATACTTCTTCCATTCATCCTGTTTTCTTTGACATCCCTTATTCATCAGCCATTTCCAAGAACAAACAAGCTACAGTGAAGGGTACCAGCCTCTGTAGATGTTGAATCCTCAGCTTTTACATCAACAGGGAATTTTAAAAGTTACTAAATTACCACAACTTACCAAATTACAGTCTTAGGCTGTGTAAGTGTAGGCAGGAATATCTTTTGCCTACTCCACCTGTTAAATATGACATGCCAGTTTAAACACGTCATACTTTGGTTTTAATCATGGTAGTTTATTCTAATTTATTTAACTTTTAATTAAGGCAGATTATTGTAAGCCATCTTACGAAAGATTACTCTGCATAGCCTGAGTATGTCACTACTGTGATGACTTTTATGGTGAGGCAGGTTTCTTTTTTGTTGTCCCTGATTTCTGACTCAATGGCAAAAACTGAAGCTGGGAGAAATATTGCCAGAGACTCCCTTGCCCAGCAAATACTAAATAGTGAAGGTTCCCTTTGGTGCTTGGAGGCCCAGCTGTGAGAGGCTGTGGCTGGGCCTGGCCTGAACCCCACTGATGGCTGTGGGGTGAGGCAGCAGAGTCCAGGCTGGCTGCAGCCACTCTTTTCTCTGGGATGTCTTGTCAAGTCAAACTGGGAGCTGCTCTTCTCCAGTTAGAGGTGAACACAGGTACTTCTGACCTGAAAGTGAAGCCTAAAACCTGGGAAAATTAGCAGGCTCCCTCCATTTGTCTGGACATGGTATGAATTAGCTTATGTAAGGTGGTAATTCAATTTGGTTTTTTCAAATTGCCATCCACATCTATCAGTGTGCAAACAAGTAATTTAAGGACAAGTTTGCTGACATGTCTAGATCTTGTGAATACTTTGCTGAATTTGGGATGTTCATTTTTGACCATGTGAACGAAAAAAAATTAATTCTACAGCTAGGTTGTGTTTAAAATAGCTGATTTATAGTGTCTGAAAAACAGAATTAAAATTCTGATTTCCTATTGCCTTCTTCATTAAAAACTACAGATGTTTGGTCTGGCACAGATGCTAACATATCCATCATAAGTTTCCCTTACACATTAAATGCTGTTTAAAAACTGCCAAACCTTTAAAAATAATGTTTTCCTCAAAAAAATCACAGCGTTACCAAACAAATCATTGGACAACAACCAGCGCTGTCTGAACAACTTTTTGGCGTGACTTTTTTTCCCTTCCCAGAGGCAGAGTGGAAACCTAGGCACTCAAAAGAAAATTGCAACATAGCCCTCTGCACTGCAAGCTAGCAATGTGTTTGCTGTTCCTTCAGAAATGGATACAGCTTACTCGGGGAGAAGTGGCTCTCTGCAGCTGCCAAGTTCGTGAAAAGCATCGGCTCCGTGAAACCGCGCTGGAACGCCGGGCGCTGCCAGATATGGGCAGGGACACAGGGCCAGCTCCCTGAGCTTATATTTAGCCTCCAATGCTGGCAGGGGAAAGCCAGGTAGAAGTTATGAGAGTGGCTTCAGCTTGTAGCACACTGTAAAAGGAAATTATAGGCAGCTGTGTGTGAAACTCAGCAAAAACGGGTAAATGAAAACCCCTTCTTACAACCCCATGGCATCCTGCCCTGCAGCATGCCCCCTCTGGGATGAGAGAAAGGAAAAGCAGTCAGCAGAGAGATCCAGGGAGGGATGGGTGGGAAGGAGCAGGTGGAAATGAAGGCAGGACCCAGGCAGGGTTCCTCTGAGGGTCAGTCTCAAGTGGAGAAAAGCCACGGGGAGAAGGAGATGCCCTTGCAGGGCTGCGGAGGAGGCTCAGGAGCAGGTGAGGTATGGAGCACTTTGGAAGGTGCCTGGAGGAACCAGGGCTCATAGTGGCACCTTACAGATGCAGAGGAGTTCCAGTCACTTCTTAAAACACAAATTTGTTGGGGGCACACCTTCCACGTGGCTTGCCTTGGGGAAAGCTGTGCTGATGGAGAAGTGAGCTCAGATACCTCTATGGGGGCTTTACAAATGCAAAAAGTTGGAGCACCATAGATGGGATATGAGGTCAGAGACAGTTGGGAAATAAAGTTGGAAGGAAAAAGGCAACAGAAGAAGAGGGGAGGTCAATGTGTTTGATCATAGAAGTGAAAAGCACAGGAGGGCAAGTGAGAGGACTGCTGAAGGTTAGAGACCATGAAGGCAACAGGCTGCTAAACCCAGCAGGGGAGCTGGCAAGCAGCACAAAAACCTGAGGGTGTTCAGGCCAGCACACAGCAGTGCATGGGGCTCACTGGTGCTGTGCCTCAGTCCAGTAAGGCACCTGGCCTGGCTGCTGCTCAGTTCTCTGGAAGAACATGCTGGTAGGGAGTTGCAGCATATGCCAAATTCATACACTCAAAAAGCATCCATTATCCTCCCTATCAAGCATCCAAGTGTTTGCTATATTCAATAAAACTGAAGAGTCAACATTGGTTACATATAGAGAGTCAAAGACAGTGAAGCAGCCCCTCCACAGGTCTCCCCAATGCCCTTCAGTCTACACACAGGAGTAACACAATGTTTGTGTAACCCAAATGTTTGACTTTGTATAGTATTTTTCCACCAATTTTCCTGCAGTCAGTTAATAAAATTGTGATGCTTACTGAGTCTGTTTTTTTATTCCCCAGCTAAGCTTTCTCATTCTACCTATGCAGCTGTCCCTCTGCTGTCCTTTCATGCTGTGAGGAAGCATGGCCTCCTTCAGCTGGCTCAGCTGCTGCCCCTATGTTTCTTTCTGCCATCTCATCCATCTCTTTAGCAATATCTGGTGGCCTCCTCCAGCAGGACTCACCCATCTTCCTGCTCCAGGCCATGGCATCTCCTTCCTAATGTCTGCACAACTCTCAGCATCTTTTGGTCTCCCTAAGCTTCCCTCATCTTTTCTGCTGTTTTTCACATTCCTGTGCGTGTGTCCCTTCTGCCATTTTGGTTGGGTTTTCTTTAAATTTCTCCTCTCTCATCCTCCCCTCTCCTCAGCCACAGCTGGACCCATTGCTCCCACCATTTTCCCTATATTCTTCACAACTTCCTTGGCACTCAGCTAGGTCCCCACTGTGCCCTGCAGTTGTATCTCAGCCGCTTGTGGTTTCCACCATTCATCCTTTCCTTTTTTCGTGCTGCCAAAGCACTCCAAGAGTGCCCTGGAAGTACACTTGGTTTTTTGTCACTCCATCTGCTCAGCTTTCCCAGTTCAACCCTGCACAGCTCAGTTACAGTCCTAAAGCATTTTGTGGTTTGTTCCTTTCATCCCTCTTCTAAGAAATGAATAAAATTATCTGGTTTTATCTACCCTGAACAGACAGAATCCCAGGCATGTCACTTTCCTCATCAAGCTTTTTTCTTCTCTCTTTTCTGTTCTCAGTCCCTCAGTCTTTTATTGTGGATTCTTACATTTTATGACATCTCTAAGCAGCCATGCATCTTTTGCAGTCCTTCAAGCATCACATGGTATTTTTGTTTCTCATGTGGAAGAGGGAGTAAGAGCAGAAGTAGGTTCCCAGGCCACCCCTCCTCACTCAATGTTCCAATTAGTCCTCTCACCAAAGTCAGCCTTTTCCACCCAAGGTGGAGCTGATTAATCACCTCCTTCACCTGCTGGTCTTCCCCACTCCAGCTCTCCTGAAGGATGATGTCTCCAACCACTTAAGGAACCCAAACACAGAAGCCACTATTGCATGGGAAACAAATAGACTTGAAAAACAAATGGTGCAGACTGTTTTAGACAGCAGCCCTTTCCTGAGCAGTTGGAAAGCAGCAGGCAGAGCTTGCAGCTGGCATACAGGACAGACACACAGCCAACATGGTGCCCAGGCTCCCCCTTCACCAGCACAAAGCCCAGAGAAATCCCTGCACACAGTCGCGCTTCTTGGCTTCAGAACACTGCTGATGACTCAGATAATTTACCATGTTTTTTGGAAGAGGGGAGGTGTATCCATAGGAAGTCAGTCCAGAGAACATCTTAATGTTGAAACCAAGTGCTGTACAGCCATTTCCTCTTCATTTTTGGTGCCCCAATATCCACTTGTGAAAAGTATGTTACAGGTGATGCAGCATGTTCAATGAACATTTATTTATGCAAAGAGGAACAGAAAGCTGTTCCACTTTCACTGTCTGCATTCTTTTAACTGTGAGGAACTCAGTGCATGCAAGGGCTCAGTGGAGGCTTTGTCAGAGGTGTCCCAAACAGTCACAAGTACTGAGAGTTTGGCACTGACATCCTGATTTTCTTCAAGCAGTGAAGTCCCTCAAGAGAAACTTTCACATATATGAGAATATACTGGAAGTTCAGAGGTTAAAGAAAGGAATCTTGTCTCTATATCTACATCTACATGTAGAAAGTGTGTATGTGTGTGTATATATATATATTTGTTTGTGGTACACTTTATATACTGTTCAGAGGTTAAAGAAAGGAATCTTGTCTCTATATCTACATCTACATGTAGAAAGTGTGTATGTGTGTGTATATATATATATTTGTTTGTGGTACACTTTATATACTGGGCCTGGGTGGTCAATGAAGACCCAGGGAACATCAGCAAGAACTGAAATTACTTCATTTTAGGTCTGGCTGCAAGAGAGATGGTGCACTTTGTGAGCTTCAAATAAATGACATTCCCCAAATAGACAGTAGCCTGGAGGTATGCAGGGAGGGGACCAGTCATTTTCAGGTCATGAAACCTCTGGCAGAGAATCCAGAGGTGAATTAACTAAATTGGAATCAGTCTGGATGCTTTGTGAAAAGCCCAAGCTGAGTTCCAAACTTGTAATTATTTTTTTTAATCAGTAAAAATAGTAGGTTGGATGTGTTTTAACTGAATTTTTGCAACTTTCTGAACATTGTGTTTCACATATGGTTGATATATATATTATGGGTAAGAGTAGTGACAAACATCACTAAGCCAGGAGAATTTAAGTGTGTGCCTGAGATGTTTCAGTTGTAGCTTTCTCACCAGAAAAGGAGAAACTTGAAGAGTGGTAAACAAATTCATATTCCACTGGCCCATGCTCCACTGGGACAGCACTCTTAGAAACAAATGATATTTTAGCTTGTAGCCTTAGAAATTTAAAGCAGATTGAAAACCTGGTTGCCCCAAATGTACCCACTATGCCTTACTCCGTCTTCAGGAGGTTTGCTGTGTGTCACTTGGCTGCTCTGTAACATGGTAGATATTAACCTAGCACGGGTGATTGGAGGAGGCTCTCACTTTTAAGTGCTTCTTTTCCACAACATGCATAAAATCTGTCCAAAAATTACCTAGTGATGGAAATCAGTTTTCAATTCTGTCTGCTGATATGATTCACAGCATGTCATATGTGAGACAAGCCCAGGTTTCTTAACAGACTAACTCCACGTGTGACCACATCCTCAGCTAGTGAGGCTCAAGCTTTGTGCACCATGGGGAAACTCATCCTGCCAGCTGTACCTGTCCTGGCATGGCACTCTCCCATCCTGGACAGCTCCCCTGGTGAGCTCACACACCTGGGGTCTGCACCCATGCCAGCAGCAGTGGTGAGCAGACCCTGCCCTTCTCTCTTGTCATCCTCCTCGCAGTTTTCTCCTTCTCTCTTCAAAAACCAGCTCACCCAGGGCACTCTGCTTCCTGGGAGATTTCCTGGTGTTTCTGAGCTAAAGAGGATGAAGAGGCATTCCTGGGAGGACTTTGGGGCAGGCAGGCCCTTTGGAGCCCAGACAGAGTCAGGTGCTTGCTGCAGAGCACAGCCTTGCACGTATGGCACAGGTTTGGCTCAAATGCTTTCGGTTCACATCTGCAACAGGTCTGGGGGTCAGTAGAGGAGCAAGCCATGCAGACACAAATATTCCAGCAGCTAAAATCAGATTTTGCTAACACACATCTCCTTCTGTTGCACTGAAAGAAATATGACTTTTAACTTTTGCCAGGTCTTTTGTGAAGACATAGGAAAGCAAGTGACACGTTTAAATAGAGCTGACAGCCTGCTATTTAAATGCCAAAACAACCCTTTACTGATTTTTAAGTGAAATAAATGTTCTCTTTATATATAAAAGTGGATTTTGAACTATAACTTAGTTTGCTTATCAAAATAGAAGATCCACTCAAGTTTTCTCTCAAATGTATCTCTGTTTTTAAAATGTGTTTATATGACATTGTTGCTATCACTGTAACAACAAAATCTCAAATATTACATTGTTTCAAAAGTAAAAAATACAAGAAAAACATCCATCAGTCTCCCAAAACCTAAATCAATTATTTCATTTAATTGAAATCAATGGGTTTGTTCAGGATTTACCATGTAAGTGCTGAATTGCATATATAATCATTATAGTAGGAGGTTGTTAATTTAAACAGAATTTGGTATACTTTAAAAAAAAATAATTTGAAAATGCAATATTAAATAGTAATATTTTTTTATTAGTAAATAGCTCTAAAATACTCCAAAAATATAAAGTAGTGAACCATGTTACCACCATTGCTGATTATAGATTATGGTGAAGTCTAGGATGATGAATATCAAGGCATTGTTTAATTCTACTTAATTAAAATATTTCTCATTCTCTTTGTTTCTTTTCCCCTTAAATAGATAGAAAAATTACAGAATGTTATGTGTGTCTTGTGTATGTGCATGTATTTCTTCAAAGATAGAGATTTATATGTATAATGATTTTCATTTCAATAGTTATATGTCATCATGGTTTATATATATGTAATATGTGATCATAGTTTTAAAATTAGCTTGTGACTTGTACCATTTTCTTTAATATTGGCTCATTTTAGTTTGTTTGCCATGATAAAAAATAGTACTGAGGAGTTGATAGTGTGTGTGCATCAGGCATTGCTGACTGTGGCCCCACAGTTCAGGTGAGAGCGAGGGGGTGATATCATTTTGTCTGTGCCTGCTTTGTGCCAACGTGTACTTTTTAGTACAGGTCAGAAAGGGCTACACCTCACCCAAACAAACTGTTTCACAGGACAACAGAGAATTGACTGGGTGCTCCATTTGCAAAAGCTCACTTTAAAAATGTAGGATATTATGGCAGACCCTCATTGCCAGAAGGTTGGCATCTAAATTACTGTGGTGCAGCACATCCCTACGAGTCTTAGGAGGAACCTAATCCCCTTTTGTGACTGGGAGTGCTGCACAAGACCTAAATGAGGCCTCAGCCTTGTGCTGGATTGCCAGACACACTCCATTTTCCTGACTGTGCATTAAGCAATTTCAGTGCAGGCTTAATGGCCCGGAGAGTCTTTCAGCAGGATCTATTACTGAGAACATCATTGTGGTCTCCCAGTGTGAAGCACTGAGCACCAGTTGAAGACATCTTCTCTGCAGGCACCAACCGAGGCAGCGTGTGCTGCACGGGGACACTTTCTCTTCACAGTGCATTTCTGTGGGCACAGCCACCCACAGCTGTGAAACACAGCAGATTCTGAGAGTATATTATTAAACATTTTGGTTTCTCTTACTTTGTTGCCAAGAAGATACTGCACAAAACACAGCTCTCTCTGCAGAGACTGAGGCAGATTTTTATCTGATGTACATGCACCAAGATACTGTGGTTTTGGTGCTGGTAGTGAGTTGAGGAATACTTGGGCATGCATGGGGCTTTGTGACTGGGATATAAAAGTGGTTGGAGAGATCAGCCTGACACATGAGGGTGAATGGCTAATAATCAAATGTAAAGCAAAACTAGAGATTGATCAAATGGTTTCATGCACAGACACCTAACAGGCTCACCTACCTAATTTCAGTATGTGTCTCTCTTGGGAAGATCCCAAGACAGATGTTAGTACCAGCCATAGTACATCTCAAGTGATAATATGTGTTAAATTTAGTACCCTTTAAAACAATAGTTGCAAATAAAGAACCTACCCAACAGTACTGTTACCATGTTTCTGAGGTGTGTTGTCATGCCTGGAATGCAGTTACAATCCTGACATGTGGAGTCTGTGGGACAGCAGATGAATAAAGCACTGCAATATGCACAGCCTATGCTTATACCAGTACATCCCATCCCATGTTGCTCTTCATGTGTCCTGAATTCCTGTACCATGCCTGCACATAGCATTTGGTTTTACTTGGCCTTTGAACCTGTGCTTGGAGGTATGAATGAGGTCAGGCTGAGCTTGTGTGGCTTGTGTGACTTCGATCACTTCACCAAAGAGGATGTGTTTAATGCTACTCAGTTGTCCACAGCCTGCAATCCCCTAGTCACAATTTCCCTGAGACAAACACTGCTGCCTGTTAACACATTGTTTAGATGAGTACCTTACAGGATGTTAGTATCCTCCAGGATTTTACTCTACACTGTGAACTGGGCTCCCACAAACAGGCAAGTGTAGGAAAAGCAAGTAGGATTCACAGTGCATTTCTCAGCTCAGCACAAATGTTTGGGACAGACAAGTCTGCACTGTGGGATGTTCAGCAATACACACCCTCCTTCATATCTGACATTCATGCAGCAAAACTGAGTGTTGCACCATTTATGGACCACAAGGTTGGACATTGCTTGGGGTTTGTTACAGCAGCATGCTAATGATGGTATAGCTGGTCAGCTCAACCCTTGCCAGTAAATTGTTATCCACTCAGTGAAAAAGTGTTGTATAAATTAGGCTGATTCTGTCTGCACGCTGAAGGATCTCATCTAGCTGTAGTATTGCGTTATTTCAGTGAGAACAGGCTGTGGAGCCAGATGTTTGCTTCAGCTGGATGCAAGTATTCTTGCTCTGCCTGTCACCTTCAGTAGCAGTTTGAGCCTGCTATATGTTCTGGGCTGAAATCCTGCCTGCTGGGAGAGGCCACGTGAAGCAGGCCAGGTCTTCAGTCAACAACTGGTTCATTGCAGCTCCTGTGACAAAGGGAGTCTGGATTAGTGGTTTCACTTGGCTTGTCAGAAGATGGGAGCTGATGAGATCACTGATCTAGCTGGAAAAAAATAAGTCAGCAGAGGGAAATTATCTCAGCCTCTTTGTTGACATTACTGTAGAAAGCAGTTCTAGAGCTGAGCAGTGTCCATTGTTATTTTTAATACGGTCAGCTAGGAAAATTCATTGCACTTTCATTATATCATATGTTATTGCAGGCACCATTTTGGAAAGGGCAATTCCTGTGATGTGATTCTGATCTCCTATGTACTATTTTTGCACAAGAGCAGTTCTTGAGACCTTGCCTGCATTGGCAGCAAGCTGGGATATGCATTTACAGCATCCTAGTTATTTGATGTTAATTCATCTGGTGTTTGTCTCTGCGGATGATATTTCACTCCACTTTGAATGTGAATCCAGCTGTGCTTCACAAAGAAAGCTGGTGCAACATAGTTTGCCCTCTGTACATTCACACCCTTTTTCACAGGACACTAAATTCCTCTTGCAGACAAGTGCTCCAATTCAGAGGAGTGATTTCAGGCTTAAATCAACCTGAGTGGGACAACACTGGTCCAGCTGAGCTGATAGTGTTACAGGGATGCAGCCATTTCAGTGCAAGCAAAAACCTTAAATCAAAATCCACCCTTAACCTCAGATATTCCATCAGGGCATGCTTCCACTTCAAATTTTCAGCCACCCAGTTTACAAGGCTCCCATATATCCTACCATGAGTCATTACCCATTTCAGACAGTCTTTTGTGCCATCAGCATCAGGAAAAGATTTTGTTTCAAAAGTAGCCTTCAAAAAAAAAAAAAGGCTACTTTCTGATCCCCACCATTCCTTTAGTCCAGTGTGGACTAAAACAGGTGAATCAGTAGCCATGTGGGAGCAGAAAACTTCAGTAGGAGATCGGAAGTAAGGCCTGAGAAGTGAGAAACACCCATAGCCCAACTTTGCCACTAGTGAAGTCTGCTCCCTCTGGAAGACTTTGATGCATACAACCTTCAAAACAGTAAGGACAAAAAAGATGAGACCCACAGTGTACTATTGTTCTCTACTTTCACAGAGGGGTAAAAGTACAAAAAGAAGAACCAAAAACCTCTTTCTCAGTCATTCCCCTCAATTTCTCTGATGGGAGAAGTCTGTTTGGATATCTAAGCCTCATATTACCACAATAAGATCAAAACTTGGCATGATTTTAGTGCAAAATTGATACCGCTCATTTGTTTTACAACGGCAGGCAGCAGGCATTGTTTCAGGTAAGCAATTAAACCAAGCAAGTAGAGAGCAGGTTTGTAACTCCAGAGACCAGCAGGTCACTTTGCTGCCCTCTCACAGGCTCTGGGGCTGCTGAAATCCCTTCTCCTCCCTCTGTTTTGCTCTCACTATTTTCAGTCAGGAGCAGAGCCAGGACTAAGCCCAGGCTGCCTGTGCCAACCCATGGGGGCCCCTTGCTTGAACAACCACTTAACAGGGGAAAGGATGCATTTCTTTTTTGAGGTTTGAAAATGGTACTAAAAGGAATCATTTCAGTGCCTACACATAAGTGGTATTTTAAAATGAGGTAAATGATTTGATAATTTTAAGGAAGATAAAAACTTTCTTTCATTTTCACAACTTCCTGCAAATGCTTTTTTTCTGATGTAGGCTCTGCATTGATTTTGCAGAGCATGTGTAATTGCAAGACTTGTTTCTGAAGGAGGCAAATGAAACTTTTTATAGCATTTTCAGGCTACTCATAAAAGTGCTGTATTTAAGCTAGTCTAATTTATCAGGTTTATTGGTAGTATTACTATTATCATCAGGTTCTAAAATTAAAGGTAGCCCACCTCAGGCTAAAAAACCTGTGGAGATCCTCAGCATTAACAGTAATTTTCTTCTTCATTTTCTTTGACTACAGAAGTCAGAATGTCTGCTCTCAGTCCTCCAGCATAAGGTAGGAGTATCTCCTAAATACAAAGCAGCAGAAAAAGAGAATAAGAAAAAAGTTTGATTCCCATTTTGTCCAAACTACCTTTCTCCTCTCCCTTTAACATTTTCCTTTGACCCCTAACTTCTTTTCCTTAAAAAACTCCCATCTTTCTGTGTTCTTCTTGTTAGCTCGTGATTGTACAGCCTGGCTGTAGGGCACGACCGGTGAATCATAGCAGCAAATGTCAGCAGGAAAAGATCTCCAGTAGCCCATTAGCTGTTTGAGTTCATATTTATTATTTACTGAATGACCGTGAATAATGAACAAGTTGCTCTAAATGATTACAGATTTGCGGCTAAATCTCTATTAAAAAGGGAAAATCAATTGAAGCAACTACAGAATTTATTTACAAGGAAAAAATTCCCTTCGTCTCATTAATATTACATGGAGAAGATGTAGCAACAGTGAGAGAAATAGAGGTAATTAGTGCAAATTGATTAGGGGTGCAAAAAATGAAAACCCTGAAATGGCAGAGAAGTGAAAGAAAGTCTCTCAAAATGCTTCCATGGAGATATCTGCACTAGTCTCTGTGGGCTGGACTTATATGAACATCAGTGAGTTAGAGTGATGGAGATTGTTCTCCAAGTTGTGTTTGCAGTCAGTATTTAGAGGTAAATTAGGTTAGGTAAATCCCATCCTAGTTAAATACAGCTAATCTTTGGACTGCCTAATTTGTTATTGAGTTTGGGCCTAATTTTTTCTGAGGAAACTGGATAAGGTCAAGAATGGCACTGTTGCAAAAGTCTGCAACTTTAGGCATGTCCTCCTCAATGTAAATGATAATTCTGTACCTGTCGTATAAATGGACAGAGAAATCACAAACTGTACAATTGAAGGAAAATACCAGCTCCTAGTACACAGATTGTGTAACAAACAACAAAAGGAACCTATCCTAAAATAGGAAAGTATCCAAATATTTTTCTCTTGGCTTTGTGGAGCACATGTGGTGACGCCTCTTCATGCATTTACTTGAGCAGTTCTCTAAATCAGATTCCATTTTAGGGTAGTCCTGAAGATTATGTAAGAGCAAATTGTGGTTTTATCTTTCCTGCCTAAAGAAGGAATGTGGTATCAGAAGTCCTGTTATCAGGCATTATCCAAAGCCTTATACCTGTTAAAATGTCATGTTCAGCATCATATTTAACTAGCTCTAATTTCCTTCTCTCATTGCACATTGAAAGGTTCCCCAAATTAATATGGCTATTTGAGTATTTTTAGGCAAGAGCCTATTAATGCTGGGGTGTTTTTTTTTCACAAAAAACATGCTATAGCTAAAGCTCATGATGGAAGTAATTTGTAATATTCAATGACCTCATTTTATTCTGTTTTGCTCACTCAATGCTAATGCGTATGATGCCATGTGAAATTCGCAGACGAGCCTGCAGGACTCATGGGAGCCATAAATGGATTAAACCTCTCACTCCCTACTTTGGCAAGTGATCAGTTACATTTAAATAAAGGTCAGTCTGTCTTTACAAAGAACACACTGAAAGCAAGCTTAATAGCTTTCCCTACTGAGCCTAGAACATAACTATTTGAAGCATAATTAGCAACGGGATGCCAGTCACTGATTGTGCTTTTTGCTTGATTTTATGTCTGGGGAGTTCCAGTATTCCCCATTAGCTCTAAGAGGGGGCACAGTGCTAGTTATCAAATTGACAGTCTTGACCCGGCCTCTGAAAGCAGCTGTAAAACACTGTTGGGGAAAATTAAGATGAATGCCAAAGCCAGGTCTGTAATACTGCTACAAATTGGACATTTGAGGTCCATGCCACGACTCTAAATAACAAAATAGGTAAAATATCTGATTTACATGAGAGTGTGGACTTCATTACACTAAACATCAGGTGATAAGGAGATACACCAGTTGTCCTATTGTCTCATCTTATGAGCTCTGTATTGTGAATTCTTTATAAAATACTCCATACCTATTCTTTTCAGCATAACGGCGTGACCAGCTCTGCCATCTGTCAAAATACAGATTTCAAGAAGGGTGGAGTGAATCAGCAACAACTGCCCCTACAGTAAAAGGTGCTGACCACAAAAGGGTTGTTTTGTCAAGTTAATTAAATATTTAGCCTGTATGAGGCATTTAAGAATTAACATGGTTATAGACTCACAGCATCACAGAAGGGTTTGGGCTGGAAGGGACCTTCAAGATCATCTAGTTCCAACATGCCTAATAGATCTTGTGGTGTTCCACTTCTTCAAAATACCTCATTTACCTTGGGTTTATGGGCTGGTATTTATATCTCTGGTAGCAAAAGTGATAATTGTCTACAGGGGAAGAGAACAGAGCTGATACAGCAATCTTGGTACTCTGCAGACAGCCTGAAATTCTAAGAGAGATCTGTGAATTACCTTGACCTTCCTGACTGGAGCATCAGCTTCAAAAGTTCAGTGCTTGCACTTCAGTGTTATCAGCAACTAATTTAGCACTGATCATTTTATCTACTACTATCAGAGAAGATGGGTAGGAGCAAAACACAGTGGACTGACTTTTGGGAATTTCTGGAGATAATCCAAGAGCAGACCAGAGAAGCAGACAAGTGACAGCAAAATCAGCAAAAGAATGAGGAGGAGGAGGAGGAATTAAAAGGCAGCAAAGAGGCTGGGATTATATGGAAAAGATCTCTTAAGTAAAGATAAACGTTATAATAAATTATTATGAGAAAATATTACCATCTCACATTTTAGGTGTGATACAAAGACTATATTCTGTTTATCTCTGTGTAAATCGTCAAACTACATTTGCTTCAGCTCTTCTCACCTGGTAGATGGTCAATGGCTGCATTCCCAGCCCAGGATCACTACCAGAGAGCAGAGGTCTGTGTCCTCCAAATGCATCTTCACAACATAGAAACTGTAAGAGGAATATGACCAACCAGGCATTAAAATAAAAGCATGTACTTTTCCTGATTTACCTGCACTTGGGAGTTAAACACAGGATTTTAGATTGTTCCTTTTGTGAATGGTATATCCATTTTAAGAGTCAATTAAATACATTACAAAATGTAGGCATTGCCAAGAAATACAGGGCTGTATTTGTTTTACAAGCTCTCAGTTATATAAAGAAGACCAATGCCTTAAGCAGCTCCATATCAGTTTTACCACTGTCCTTCTCTAAAATTTATTTGTGCTTTTATTTGTTTGTTTCATTTCTAGGATTTCTTTTTCCTGGTGGAAAACTTATGGGAGGTGGAGAAATCAGTAACTGATTTAATTGATCATTTTCAGTTTGTGTGGTATTTTCATTTTTTACAGATTTTCTACAATGCAACCAACTAATGCTCTGCTTCCAGCACAGGCACTTCAAGGTCATATTTCTTTGTTTTCACCACAGGTCAGATACCATCACCAGGAAAAACTAATTTGAAAGCATCTTCCATCACAGGCACTCGGAAATAACGAAACAAAACAGCCAAGCAGAGTAAAAAAATCCTGTTTTTTTTACCCGTGGATCCTGTGCCAGCAGTGCAGAACTCTCCTGGAGCTCTCACAGTAAGGTTTGCTATGCAGGTAGCAAACGTGCTCCTGTGGTTTACACCTCCTTAATCATTTCTCTCTTCTACAGGACATTTCCTTCATGCACTGATAGCATCCAGCTGTGTCTCCTTTGAGCCTTTTAGCATGTTGACATTACTTTCTTCTGTGTAATTTGGTAATTGAATACATTGAACACTACCTTTGTTCTCTATTGTAGGTCATGGGTTGTATGGGACTTTTGAAATGTTGTCCTCCTGGAGAAAAACTAGAGAAGACCAACACGTTAAAGAGAGGACTGCAGCTGTATTTGCAGACTCCATGCTCTCGTTTTCTCTCACCACTGCCATGTACCTGGTCACTTTTGGAATAGGTGCCAGTCCCTTCACTAACATTGAAGCAGCCAGGATTTTCTGCTGCAATTCCTGTATTGCAATTTTCTTCAACTACCTCTATGTACTCTCCTTTTATGGTTCCAGCCTGGTGTTTACTGGCTACATAGAAAACAACTACCAGCATAGTATCTTCTGCAGAAAGGTACCAAAGCCAGAGGTATTGCAAGAGAAGCCTGCATGGTATAGGTTTCTTCTGACAGCCAGATTCAGTGAGGACACGGATGATTCA
This sequence comes from Zonotrichia leucophrys gambelii, assembly GCF_028769735.1. Classification (NCBI taxonomy): domain Eukaryota; kingdom Metazoa; phylum Chordata; class Aves; order Passeriformes; family Passerellidae; genus Zonotrichia; species Zonotrichia leucophrys. Next base: position 14,519,229 of record NC_088169.1, on the reverse strand, counting down.
GAGGAAACGAACACTTATGAGAGTCATCTTTTGGTGTGGTTCCTGAAACGCTATTATTGTGACTGGATAACAAACACTTATGTCAAGCCTTTTGTAGTTCTCTTTTACCTTGTTTATATTTCCTTTGCCTTAATGGGCTACCTGCAGGTCAGTGAGGGGTCAGACCTGAGCAACATCGTAGCGACCGCGACTCGGACCATCGAGTACACGACTGCCCAGCAGAAGTACTTCAGTAACTACAGCCCGGTCATCGGGTTCTACATCTACGAGTCCATCGAGTACTGGAACACCAGTGTCCAGGAGGACGTGCTGGAGTACACCAAGGGCTTCGTGAGGATATCTTGGTTTGAGAGCTACTTAAATTACCTTAGGAAACTCAACATATCTACTGGATTGCCGAAGAAGAATTTCACTGATATGTTGAGGAACTCCTTCCTGAAGACCCCTCAGTTTGCCCATTTTTCAGAGGATATCATCTTTTCCAAGAAGTACAACAATGAAGTTGATGTTGTGGCCTCCAGGATGTTCTTGGTGGCCAAGACAATGGAAACCAAGAGGGAAGAACTTTATGACCTCCTGGAGACCCTGAGGAAGCTCTCTCTCACCTCCAAGGTGAAATTCATCGTTTTCAATCCGTCATTTGTGTACATGGATCGTTATGCCTCTTCAGTGGGAGCCCCCTTACAAAACTCCTGCATTAGTGCTTTATTTCTGCTCTTCTTCTCTGCATTCCTGGTGGCAGACTCTCTGATCAATGTCTGGCTCACTCTAACTGTTGCCTCAGTTGAATTTGGAGTTATAGGTTTTATGACCTTGTGGAAAGTGGAACTAGATTGTATTTCTGTGTTGTGCTTAATTTACGGAATTAATTATACAATTGACAACTGTGCTCCACTGTTATCAACCTTTGTCCTGGGCAAAGAATTCACAAGAACTAAATGGGTGAAAAATGCCCTGGAAGTGCATGGGGTAGCTATTTTGCAGAGCTACCTCTGCTATATTGTTGGTCTGATTCCTCTTGCAGCTGTGCCTTCAAATCTGACCCGTACACTGTTCAGGTGCTTGTTTTTAATAGCATTAGTCACCTTCTTTCACTGCTTTGCCATTTTACCTGTGATACTGACTTTCCTGCCACCCTCCAAGAAGAAGAGGAAAGAGAAGAAGAATCCTGAAAACCGTGAGGAAATAGAGTGTGTTGAAATGGTGGATATGGATAGCACCCGAGTGGTTGACCAAATTACAACAGTCTAACTTGATTTGTTGGTTGCTTTTTTACACTAGATCTTACTGAGAAAAAAAAAAGAAACCAGTACTGACTAAATGTGTGGGGACAGGAAGATTGGAGGTTTTCCCTTCCCTTTTCTAAGCTAAATCCAGGAATATTCAAAATTATGGGAGAAATTAAAAATAAATTTAAAAAAAAAAAGCAAGAGCCGGGGTATTGTACCTTGCTCAGTTCCTATAACAGGTAATATGGGAGAATTTGCACACCCATGCAAAGAGAGGTTAAATTTTAGATGCATGAAGTAAGATCTAATGGAAGAAGTTGAGTTCTTAAGCAGTCGTCTGCATCGCCTGTACTGCAGATGCTGCAATTATTGTGGCTAAACCAAATCATGTTGAAAGGTCAACTGTCAAGGCTGAAGTAGCACTAAATGTTCGCTGGATGTAAAGGCTTTACAGACTTTCTGCACAGCAATAACTCAAGTCAGTGAGTCAGCTCTTATAAGTCTTTGCCATCACATTTAATATTTCTTTTCTCCCCTAATCTAAACATTTATGCAAGACTATATAAAAAATAGCAAACTGTACTGGGAAAGAAGGCAGTACACAGCAACCAAGTGCTTTCCAAACACCTTTATGTTATGAATCACTTTTTTTTTCTAAAAGTATCATTATTTTAAAATTGAAATCATCCCTTGTAACATTTTTAATCATGGTTTTATAGCTGTTTCTTTTTCTTATAAAAACAAAAAAGAACAAAAAAAAAAGGAACAAAAAAATCCATGTGACTCTGTCACTCTAGAAAATATATAATTCTATTTTATACATGTCTCGCTACTAGTTAAACATGTAATCTGCTTTACCAACTGTAATTTTGTTAGCACTCTACTAAGACATGTGAGTGGATCTAGCAGCAGATAGAAGATGGTGTACTGAATATTTCAGCACCAAAATCCATGATACAAACCTCAAATACTAAAATGTCATCAAGAAAGTGAATGTTAGGGCTCTTTTAGTGAGAGCCTATTTCAGGCCATTCACTGGTAATGCACACTAAGAGGATTAGTGGGTAGTTTTACATAATGTATAACTTAATCCCTCAATCTTCCTAGAGTACCTGTAAAGCAATAGACCTTGCAGCTATGGGCTCTTCCAGGAGACAGTAGACAGTAAGAGTTGAGTGGAACAAACTGAAGGTTGGCTCTGTGGTTTAGCAACAGCAAGTTCAACAACGTCCCCAAAGAGCCCATGTCTAAGGGGCCTATTGAAAACATCACATGTAAGAGGGGAAAAAAAAATACCCAAAAAAACCAACTTAAAAAGATTACATTAGCAAGTCTTTTTGGAACCATGAGTTCTAAATCAATAATTCTGTCAGCATCTGTGATGTGGAGTAAAACAGATAAAGCAGCATCTCTTCCCTCCTCCACCCCCTCCACCCTTAAGAGCGACAGGCTCATTGCTGTAAGGTTTTATCATGTGGTTGAACCCCAGTGGGGATATGTAAGCCAATTCTGTAGGTTTTGCTGAGAGCATTCTGACCATACATTGCCTGTGAAGCCCCAGTGGCAGGAGCTGGCTGGTGTGTGTCAGGTGGGTTCATATGGACTGTTGCTTTGTGGTGCAACATGAATGTATTCCAACCAGACTCCCATCTGCAGCTCATCTGGAAACTAAGAGCACTTGAAAGGTTTTCAGCATTTGGCACAAAGTTTGCTTCAATGTCAGTATCTGGAGGGGGAGGGATATTGCAAGAGCCTTGGGGCTTGGAGCACTGGGAGCACCATGGCTTGGGAGGCTGCCTGTGGTACCTGTACAGCCACTAGGACATCTGTGGTCACAAAACCAGGATGTGCTTCATTACTTGAAACATCTCTTTAGCATCCAAATCCCAGTGACCCCCAAATGCCCTGTACAAAACCTGCAAATGCCACCTACTGAATATTAATTTTCCAGCAAAGAGATATTTCTGAAGCATCCTTCCTAGCAGAAAATAAGATAACCAGATATTTTGCCCTGAAGCAAAATATTACATTCTCACTAGCAAAACAAATCAGCAGAGCAGCTGGCAACATTTACTTTCCCCTGGATAAGTCCCTTCCCTGACCAGAAGAAAGGAAGCTGTGTCCAGGAATGCGCAGGCTCTTTGCTTAAGTAAACAACAGTTGCTTCAGTAGCAGCTGGGAAGCTGTAACAACAACTTCAGCCTTGGCAGAACACAGGCAGACACCTTGAAGACAGCCAAACGAATGTAAGGCTAGGAAAAAGATCTGTTTCCCCTGTTTTTTTAGACTCAGGCTTGGGGCTATGTTTTCTGGCCAAAAAATATTCCTTAAATGTACTTCACTGTAGATTTTCTGTGATCATCAGTATGTTGTTTAAATACCAGTCACCCTGTCCCCCTGGCTGTTCAACAGGCAGCTGCAGTGGCTTTTAAACTTCTGAGGGCATTAGCAAATTAGCTGAGACTTACAGAGGAACTGCAATTCCTCTGCAGTGACCCACTGACTTGTGTGACACTTGGAAATGGGACACGTGTCAGAGAGGCTGTTTGTACTCTGCCGAGAGGAATACATGGCAAGCACTGATTTTACACCTCTGCTATCCCTCTGCTATTCCCTTGCAAACACCAGATGCCAAGATAGTTACCATAAACCTCCTCACATCTAATTGCAGTGCATAGACCAGGAGCATCTTTAAAGAGATGTCCAAAGACAAGCTTGCAGTTTCACAGATCTCTTATTAAATCTCACCATGTGAGGCCTTCAGAGATCTTCAAGAAAGGTGATAAAACCAGGGACAAAATTACTTCTCTATCTCCAAACCTGTCAGGAAAAGGATGTGGAGGCATTCCTGTGACAAAGTGCTGCAGAAGAGGCTTGAGTGTCCACAGAAGGCAGAGTGAGAAGTCATGGAATCCATGCCCTTGCCCCTAGGGCAGAGCCAACATTTAAATAATTTCTGAAGGGTGTTTGTCTAGCCCATTCCTAAAAGTCTTTTTAAGGGCAGATTCCTTTCCCAATAGTTCCCCTCAGTGCCATGTTACCCTCTTTAGTAACCATTAACTCCTGCTAGCCACCCAAGACTGGGATGGAGAAGAGAAGCCGTGCCCCTTTCTACACAGGGATAGGACAGGCAGGAGACTGAAGCATCCCCAAAAGAGAGAAAACCCAGAACAGAGCCAGAACCAACTTACATACATTTTTCACTGTGTTTCACATCAAGCTGCCATTCTGTTCCCCAGCACACACCAGGGAAGTGCCCAAGGTGCACTCAGCCCAGGTCTGTAAGACTCAGCCTGGATCCTGATGTGTCTGAGGGGTGCACCAAATGCTCCTTCTCTGCAGGTAGCTTGAATACCTCAACATGAACCACGTTCTCAAGGTTTCAGACTATGCTAAGCCACTTTGGCCTTCCTCCCCTTCAACCTTTTCCTCTGGAGCAATTATCTTCACCAAAGTCAATGGACCTCCCTGCACTGATTGATTGAGTAGGTGCAGATGCAGTGCTCTGTTCTCAGTCCAAAGCGCTCCCAGTGGCTAACTGTGCATGAGATTTTCCCCTTACTGGTGAACCTCCAGTTTGGAAGACTACCTAGGCTTAAGCAGATTTTTGACATACTCTTAAGTGGCTTTTCAGCCCTGGTATCACTGTGGTTTTGTTTGCAATATAGATGATCCAACTTTTTATAAATGCAGTGAGTAGAGCAGAGTATTATACACTGTCAGGCACTGACTAAAATCTAACAGTGAAAATTTTAGCTAAGGCTAACAAGGCTATGTAGGACTATGGCTCACTGAGCACATATATCTTCTACAAACATGAAAATTCCCATACAGTAAGGTTTGGTGTACAGGATATTTTTACTACAGGGTAAGCATGGGGGAAAAGAGCCAACCTACCTGCATATGGCCCTCAAGATCAATCCAGTTTTCTTGTAATATAACTTCTGATATTTTGTTAGCACAAGTCCACTTTCAATTTACAATTACTCTAAATGGAAAAAAAAAAAAAAAAGAAAATTTGTTATAGCTGGAATAACTATGCCATAAACATTAATTGATGAAGACAGAATTTTCTGCCCAAAGCAGAAATGTGGAAGTGTTCTAGTTAGATTAAAATTAGAGCTGGAATTGTTGAGAAAAACCTGTCTGTAAAAGAAAAAGAGCTTCTTTTCCAAAGACAAGCAAATACACTTATTATGGTCAACTGCATGAACCTGGAGGGAATTCAGTACCAAAGTGGACTGAGGTTATGTTGAGTCACAAGAGGATTCACATCTGCTCTCAGAAGTCTTCTGAGCCAGCGCTGAATTCAGGTAGAACATGTACTGTAAATTGAAAGGTGTACTTTTAAATGTTTTTTTCTAGGGTGGCTGTCCTCCTGTGAGCCATGAAATCCCCCATCAGCCAACACCTTTATTTTTATTCAAAGGGAAAACAAAACTAAGTGGTGGCACAACTGGGCAGAGATCAGGGGAGTCCAGAAGGAAAACTGGCTTCTCTGAAAAACAGAGCCAGCAAAGCAAATGGGTTGTGGGAGAAGACCTGGTGACTTCAAAACTTAGCAAAGTCGTGGTCTTTCCTACTTTGTTAACTTGGAAAGCAAATATCATGTTCAGGGAGACACGGGGAAGCGAAGCTGAGTTAGTGGGCGTCAGCTCTGGGTTTGCTGTGCACTCCAGTTACAGCAGCTCCTCTGGCATGGCTGGGAGCTGTCAGCAGGATGGGAATTGGGCAGGGCAGGGCTGGCACTGCTGTAGGCACTGGGGATGCCAGACCAGGGGCTGTGGTGGTGCCATTTCCCTTGTCCCCATCCCACAGCCCTGCCAGGGGTTCCCAGGGTGTGCAGCCTGCAGAGAGCATCAGCTGCCCTGCAGGAACAGCTCCTCACCATTCTCACACTGTGGCAGCACTGCTGGGGGGGTTTTGCTGAACCAGTGCTGTCATGGTAAGGCACAAGCCCTGTAGGAAACCACTTTCTGGAAGCTCTTAGTTGGAAAGAATTATCCAGAGCCTTTTCCTCCCCTGCCTTTGCACACATTGAAATCCTGATCCATAAAAATCAGATTGTACAATTTAGCTCTGTAGGGACAAAGTATTTCTTCCATGGCTTTATCCCTACATTTATCACTAAAAGTACCTGTCATTTATTTTTCTTATCAACATTGTGAAGTAACTAAGCCTTTCTGGGGAACACACAAGTCTGATGAGAAGGAGGTGGGGAGGGGGGAGAGCCCCTTCTCTTTCCCAAAGGTAGGAAGCGTCTTCCACCCATGGCCAGGCACTACTGCAGGGCACTCCAGTGACCCCAGCTCAGTGCAGTGGGGAGGACAACCTTATCCCCCCTCCCTAATTATATTCAAGAACAGGGAGAAACTTTAACTCCAAATTTTGTGGGGAGATGGGCCCCTAGGAAGCCCTTGTGAAACTCGTCCACTGCCAGAAAAGCGCAGTGGGAAACTTCTTGTTTGGTTGGGTTTTTTTGAGAAAGAGATGGCAAAAGGATCCCAGGAGGGCATTTGAACACGAATTCCTGTCCATGGTGCGTGGGTTGGAGCAGAATGGCATGCCCTGCCATGCCACCCCTTGCCCTGTTGTCCTGGCACAGCTTCCAGCCTGGAGAGAGGGCACCTCAGCATCACGTGCGCCTGCCTGGGGCAGCCGCTTCTCAGGCACAAATTGTTCTGATGTCGTTGGCATTCTGCAAGTCATTACCATTTTTAATTTTGGGGGAAAAACAAAACAAAAGAAGATCGGCAGAAACAATTCTAGATTATTTAAGCTCCAAGAAGTCTTAATCTGTGCATCAAATAAATGGCTTGCAAGATGTCAGGGGTTTTCGTTTAGGCTTTTTTTAACCTATTTTTACTATTTTTGTATTAATTTAGGGGAAAAATTGTATAATGAATCTCAATGTATAGCATAAGCCTAAAATAAAATGGCTGTCTCTCTCTTTGCTTCCTGTGCTCCCAAACTGCTACAGAAATCCCATGCCATCGCCAATGCTACAAACTGATTTTCCTGGCCCTGGCCTAACCCAAATAATCAGGATGAGCGTGGTCTCCAAGTCCCCACAGAGAGGGGTGGTGGAGTTCAGGGGCACCTGCTCAGCACAGAGCCAGCAATGTCCCCAGGATGATGGGCATGCTGCTTCTGCAGGAGCCCCTCTTGTTCCAGGCTGCACACTGCAAGCACAGGGAAAACCACGTCCATTCATTTCCATGTTATTGGGATCTAAGTGCTTTTGGGGGTGTTCTAGGTACTCCAGCAGCAGAACCCCAGCCTCAGCTGGCAAACCAACAGCTAAGGCAAAAATCTAAAACTGATTTGATCAAAAACTACATTTTATTTCCTCAAACAAGACCTGGACCTTCTCAGATCTGGTAGGTAGGCCTGAAGTATTACTGTTTAACAGAAGTATTGTGATTGAACAGACTTATTGCTATTAAAATTTTTCTTACCAAGACCTTACCTTTCACAAACTCAGATGCCCCATCATCACTGAGAGACCCACCTCTCTCACCAGCAGAACCACAGCTGCTGCTCCAGGATCTTCTGATGACTGTGCTCAATCATCTTCTTCCCATGCCCAAGCAGATAACCCATTTGCACTTCTTTCCTTATGTTTTGGAGAAGGGGAGCAGCATCCCTAAAACTCATTTGGACCAACTGCTTCAAAGCAGAAGCAAACCACTCCACCAGGGGACAGCTACAGGTGCTCTGTCACTCGTGACTGCAGAAATAAGATATGCATCACTTTACTGTAAGAAGCAGGTGAGCCACATCCAATCCTAAGTCACTGCAACAAATAGCAGGAGTTTGGTATTTTGGCTACCAAGGGCTTTCAGGCACTTTAATGGGAAGTTTGGGTCTGCAATTTAAAGGTGATTCCTGTCACCTCTTATGGCTCTGGGCCTGGTCCCTTTCAGTCATTCTTTCTCTCATTGCCTTAAATTCAGAATCCAGAAGCACTGTTGCCAAAAATTCTGTCTGAAACTGAAACTCAAACGATATCAATTTTTCTAATGGCTAGTGTGATGTAAGAGAGGCTATGTCTAAGCATCACACGGGAACTCAAAAGAAAAACCCCTATACCAGGCTGGTGTTCCTCATTTGTATTAGCAGGAGCTCCTTCGTGCAAATCTCCCCTGATCTAATTTACAAAATTCAGCCTTTCCAAATGTATAATCAGCACGTTTCATTCTGAAAGTTCATCTGTACCTGTACCTTCAAAATAAAAGCATGTTAAATGTGATTTTTAACTTATCAAGGAATATAGTTCAGCCCAACAAATGTTCATGAGCAGCATGTCTGAATCCCACATGCAATTCTTACATTGCTGCATACAAGTCAGAATATTTTCACTCCCAAATGCCACATTTCCTTATTTATATAACTAATTTGCACACAGAAACTAGGCAGGATTGTGGACCCAAAACAATGAAGCATGCTCATGTTTACATTCATCCTGTATATATCACTTAAACTTTTAAAGGTTAGTGGCTATATACAACTCACTGAGAAGAACAGGATTTTTTTGCTGACTCCAGTTTACTGGCCAAATATAACAGATATAAGCACTAGCCAAGCACTAGCTAGAAAGAACCAGGGAATAAGACATCCAACAGTCCATCCAATCATCCACTTGAAAATTTATACATACGAGAAATGTAAGAAACATGTTAAAGGCCTTAGCTGGATATCCAGACTATACATAGCATATGTTATATATGAATGCAGAATATTCTATTCTTTTTGGCCACATTGAATCCTTTGAAATATGCTCTGTTCTGTGAGGAGGCAGACTTTTGAGCAAACCTGACATTTATCTTCTTAGAAATTACCAATTTGCACAGGTGAAGTTTGCTGGAAACAAAATTTTAAATGTATACAAACAAACTGATGCCAGAAAACACAATTTGTAAAAATTATGCCTTCACATACTGATTATATTTCATAATAAGCAATCTGTTCCCTGATGCTACAAGTAAAAACTGATTTTTTATTTGTCAGCTATATTCAGGAAAATGAGATGCCCCACTAATGTATATATAGTGCATACACCCCCATAGCAATTATGTATTTCTTATACGCCCAGCACAAGTTGGCTCTGCATAAAGAGGAGGAAAAGCCATCCTAGAAATGTAGTTGAAAGCTGGTAGGAAGAATAGTTTATCTGCACTGAAATTAGTAATGGATCAGCAGGGGAGGAGTAACAGAGAAGTTTGGTAAGGAGTTTAGGAACAAAGAAACTGGCTACAGAAATGCAGAGCTGTCAATAAAACTCAGGTTTTATTGTGTCAGGAGGATGAGAAAGAAATTATCTAAAAACCCTCTGAGTTGCAAAGGGAAGGAAGGTCTAAGCTAGTATGAGACTGAGAAAAATCATATGAACATATGTAAGACTAGCAGCTGTAAGGTATATTAAGGCTGTTTAATAAAAGACAGGATCTGTCTATACAAGGAAAATAAAAAATCACAGCTGCCTAATTATATGATTTCAAATATAGATTCAGTACCTCATTGTTTTGGAATAAAAGGAGGATATCGTTCCTAATCTAATCTGGGCCCAGAGCTGAAGGATTTGACATGATCTATAAACAGTATCATACAGAAAAAGAGATTGGTCATGGATTCTGGCTCATAACTTACTTAAAAATGACAAATTGACCCTCACTATTTTGCTGCAGCTCTTATTTAGAGAAGAGCAGCTGACTTTAATGTTCTGAAACAGTCATGCCTTCCTGACAAAAGACTTGTGTGCTGGAAGGATTTCTTTTCTTTTCTTTTGAAGATGCGATCAATTTTCTCTCTGGACAAAGTGAGTCCTCAGGCACAAAACCCACAGCAAGAGGTGGGAAATTCCTCTCTTAAGGTGATTCCTGATTCAAGGACATCCATCTGCAGTTGCATTTCTCTTTTCTCTCCTCTCTGCATACTATTGCAGGCAGTTCCAGACCTGTTTATTGACAGTCTGACCAATCAGTGCATTGTACCCTTCTTTGCAAGAGAGGTGGGGTTCTGCCAAGCATCCCCTGATGCTGGCTCCAGAGGCTGTGGCCACATTATAATTTCAGGATTATTCTAGCCCCTCTCATGGGAGCCTTTCTGTCAATATCTTGGATCTTGCTGGAAGGGTGGCTACAATGGCTGTCACAGGACAACCAACAGCAATTTGCTGACCTGCCATGCCTCTGATATACGCAAGTGACACAGCAATTTCAGATCTAGCAAGGAGAAGCATCCAAAGCTCACTATCAGGACACCAGGATATTTAATATTACCTGTGAGGATGTTTATACAGCAGACTTACTATATGGAATTTGCAGAAATAGGGAAAAGAGTGGTAGAACATCAATTAAACTCCTTATTCAGCACTTTCCATATGTCTCCATCAAAGGAAGAGTTCTTGCCTCACAGTCAGTGGTGATACCAAACATTAAGAATCTGTTTTACAGAAAAATATTAAAAGAATTTGGCTTAGAAAGGGGAAATGTGGAGCAGAGATATGTGACCAGAATTATGGATAAGATTGCTAACATCAGTGAGTTCTTTGTTTTTTTTCTTTTTTCTTTTTTTTTTTTGCCCAGTATATCCCTCAAAGCCAGAATCTCAGAATACAAAATGTTTGAAGTGAGAAGCAAATAATAAATTCATGGAGAACATTTCACAGGTAGAAATGACAAATACATATTAGAAACTATAAAGTCAAGGGAGACAAAAAAATCAACTCAGATGAGAAATGCTTAGATTTATTGTAGAGAACTCCATGAAAACCTGGACAGAAAACCTCCTAAATGTACTCGCAGTCCTGGAGAGCTCTTCAGGTGGTCTGTTCCAGCACCAGATCAAAAACAAGGTAAGTTTTAAATTATTGACAACTACAACCAACAGAGCTTTAAAGCATAGAACTTGGGTAAGAGAGAAATGGAAAAATTATGGGAAAAAAATACTGAATTTCTTACTCATTGTGTTCATCAGCACCTCTCCACAGACTTCTCAGGAGTTTCAGCTAATAGCTTTTGTTTAAAGCACCACCCAGCACATTCCAGACAACTGTTCTCCCTTCCCCTGGAAGCCTGAGGCTGAGTTTCATTTTGTCAATCTGCTTCCAAGGCAGATGATCCCTCTGACAGTGTCTGAGTGACAAAGGACCTGAGACACAGAGGTGAGCACAGAGCAGCACAGGAAACACCTGAGCCATGGCAAGGCAAAACATTGTTCCTCCTTCATCAGACAGCTGTGCAAAAGAGGGCATTCCAATTTCTAATGTGCTTTAAAAGCTTATAAGAAAAATTGGCCTCTGTGGATCACTGTGGTTTCCCTAGGCAGTAGATGTGCTGTGGATGCTGTCCAGGCATCCTTATGCTTGTGCTTTCCCAAATCTTAGCAGCCCTCAGCTTGGCTCCATGCCACACAGTCCCTCTGACACTCATATTGCAGGTTTCATTGAGATACCTTTTTGGTGAAAATGACTTCTTTCACAACAAACAAATCTGTTTAAATATGAACTCTTCTATTTTCCCCAGGTTCCCACACCTGCCATCTCTATTCTCTGTCAGTACATCTGGAAATGAAGGTGGCCACAGTGGGAAGGAGAGAACTGGAAAGCAATTAAAGTCCCATCATTTCAGTTCAGTGGCAGCTAGTTTTGTGAGGCTCAATTACCAGAAATTTTGTGACCTTCATTTTCCAGTACCAAATTTTTAAATGGTGCTCACTATTCCACTCCCCAGCCAGGGAGAACTATGGATTTTCAGAATACTCCAAGCAGAATATAATTGCTCCATTGAAGCCATGTTCTACAGTGGAAATAAGCATTGGGAAGGGGAGGAGAGGTGAATAGAGTTGCTGGGTTTGAAATTTTCAGCAGAAAAGACTGGATTTTCTTTTTTTAAAGAAAATTCACATTTTTACCTTTGTTCTGAAAGGAGAAGTCTTTAAGTCTGACAAACTCAAAGCACATAAATTCATATACAAAACCTTCTGGTCAGGAGAGGAGAGTCCAGATATGAGCTGAGCAAAGATATCAAGGCAGTAGCAAATGCAAACAATAGCAAACATTGCACTTCTATGGAAACATGGATTTGAATGCATAATTGGCTGAATGTTACCAAAAATCTCCTGATGCAGGAAAAATAAAGTCAGGGAAAGATTGTCAAAAAACTTTCTATGGTTTTTAACTTCTTGTTATGGTTCATCTGGGTCTTTTCAACTCCACTGAAATCTGTAATCAGTTTCTTTAAACTTAATTATCATTAATATACTGTGCCAATATAAACCATACTCAGGTGGCCAGCCATAGATCTCAAGTAATCAAAGGTCATCCATTACAGCTACCCCCACTCCTAAAATACATATCAAGTGTGTGTATTTCACAGAATAATGGGGAAAATCTATACAAAAATCTAACCTACCTGGAAACAATTTGCTTTAAACAAGCCAAACAGAATTGAAAAATTGTTTGCAGCAAATACTTTTAAAAGCTCAAAATGTGAAGGTAAAGTAGCTCTATTCAAACCTTTTGAAGAGAATGAATGAGAGAATGAATGTGAAAAAGCACATGGAGTGCAATTTGAAGAAGCAAGCAAGCGAATCATGACCAGAGAATGTCTATAAAACCTTGGCAGTTGACCTTCAATGGGTGAGGATGGTAAGTGGTTTGGAGAATCAGCATTTCATCAAGTGGTTGAGTATATTTTTACCCTTTTCAAATATGAACCAGCTCATCAGGTAAAAACTGGTCATGCAAGGTTTGTCCATTTGCCTGCTCTCAGCGAGCATGAAAAAAATCATATTCCTAAATGAGCCTGTGGTTTCTGCTGGCTTTGGTTAATTCCAGAGTGTTTCTGTTAACCACTAAGGGGACAAAACACAGAAACGAAAATCCTCCAAACCTTTCTCAAGAATGTATCCTACACCTCCCATTACCTTCTCCTTTTGCTATGCCAGACCTCTCTGATGAAATTCCCCAATTTTGGCCAGTTGACTCAAGAGCTCCCCTAATGCACTCTTGCAATTGTAAGTACTCAGGGGTTCCACTAAAGGGGTGGCTGGATGCAGCTTCAGGACTAATTGTATCTTATGAGTTACAGAATTATGCACCAACAGCTGAAAGGACACAATTAAAAGTGAACTTGTGACACACACTGTGTAATCTCATACAATCAAATGCAATGTTTAGTAAACATGAACCTCTTTGTCATTTTGTAATTATTTATACAGGTTTAACAAAAAGTAAAAAATAAAGCACACATTTAAAAATATCCCTTTCTCCATTGTGTCTCTGCAGCATTATGCAACTTCCCGTTGAGGCTGATGGAAAGGCAATGACTCGGCCAGTGCCTGGGGAACGAGGCAGTGACTAGCAAGGAATATGCAGCTCTTGTTTGAATTGAATTATACCTGCAAAGAGAGGGAGACAGCCTTCCAGAGAGTGTGGGAGAGAAAGGGAATGGCTCACCAGGCATTTGCTAGGAGCTGCCTAGATGGGAGCACCAAATTTCTGCAGAAGTAGGAGCCTTAACTAGGTCACTGCCTAAAGGACTGCATTTTTCCAGCAATGTGCCAGTAATGAAACACCAAAGGGTTTCTAATTCCTGGGCTCCTTCCTTGGCTACAAAGTCTGGGGGAAAGGGGAAAAGGTCTTCCACTTACAGCTGGAAGACCTGTATTTATCAGGAGAGCTGATAAATTTCTGGCATGTCCTCAAAGCAGGGAGGTGACACAGTTCCAGGGAGCCAGGTCCTGCCAGTTTGCCCAAGGACCCGTGGTTTATCCCACCACCAAGTCTCTGTAACACACAAAGACTCTGCAGACCTCCAGCAGCACTGCCCCTCTCCTCTGGGAGTGACAATGCACATTTCAAGATCTCTGTTTTTCTTCAGAGAAAGATTCTCTGGCACTTTGCCCTCCTGCAATGCCACCCTGCTTCTCTCTCCTTGCTTGTTCTCACCCTCATTTATCTCACAGACACACACATAAGAGATTCCTATGCAAAAGGCTGATCTCAGTCCATGCCCCTATGGCCTTAGCCATTGGCAAAGGAAAGTAATCCACAATTTTGGCAAAATCATCGTTTTTCTCCTTTCCTCAATACACCACAAGAAACAGAGAAAGATGATCTGCTGATGGATATTCAAAATACTGCAGAGGGAACAAAAGCCAAGCATGCTACTAATTTGTACAAAATATGTGCTGTGAGTTTAGCATAAGTACAATGAGTGGAGAGGGCATATATAATATCATCATTTTCCACAATGGTTACAGAATCAGTTTTGTGGTAGCAGTTTTGGTCTGTGCTTTGAATACAAAGCAATTACAATGTCAAATGGCACTATTTTGAAAAAAGAGAAGTGTTTCTGGAATTTAATTGTGTTCAAGTCCCAGAGTAATTGTGGTACAATGGGAATTACCAGGTCAAATTTCAAATCTATCTCTACATTTGCATGAGTGTCCATGCTCACATTTGGCGTACTCAGTGGTACTCTTAGCAGACACACAAGGGGGAGATCCCACATGGACCCTTCAGGGCCAGCTCCACTCAATGTTTTCACTACTACCAGCATGGATAGTGCACAAAAGAAGATATTATTAAAGCATTGTCTGCCTAAGTTGGGAAGAACTGCAGAATTCTGAAGGCCAAGAACAGAGTCAAAACACACTCAGACCATTAAAAGAAAGAATGATGTGAAATCAACTGTAAGAAATTCAGAAAAGCCGAGTCCATGGGGGAAAGAATAGTGTAAACACAAAGTATGGAAAAACTGATTAAACAGCAGTTTTGCAGAAGAGTATCAGAGATTGCACTTGGTCACTGCTTCACAGTGAATAAAAGCTGTGGCAATGCTACAAAGCCACCACATCTAATCCTTATCCGATTTATTAAAAGAATCACATACAGAAGACATGGAAGACATTTTTTTGTGTTCTCCTTAGAGGAGATGAATCTTCAATGGAACACTGTGGGCATGACCCTTGGAAAGAGTATGGAATTAAATGAGAATGAGGAATCAGAAAAATGCATTTTCTTCAGGAAAGCCTGCTTATTCTATGAGAGATGAATTTGAGAACCACAGTAACACTTTTATGTATGAAAAGGATATATAAGAACTGGTATCAAATGTTTCTTGTGTCCCCTGAAGGTGGGACGAGATACAATCATTTTAATTTGCAGCAAATATAAGTCAATTTGTATATCCTAATTCCAAGAATAGGCATGCACTGGGAATATGCCTAGGCTGGCTGTGGGACCATGTTTAGCAGGGTTTAAAGAAGAGGTTACACAAAAAACTGCTTGAAACAACCTACATACTGATTCAGTCCCCTTTTTAACAAAAATCCAGTGTTTTCCGTCTGTCAGGGTCCGTCCTAGTGGACAGATGACCTGATGGTTCGTAGGAATGATCTCAGAGTGCAAGACACCAACACGGTACATAGGGGTTTGCAGTGATAATAAAATCAAATGTGGTTTTATTGAAATAACTACAGCAAAAATGCGATAGAGGGATTAAGGGAGAGAAAAAGATAGATAGAGAGAGAGAGAGAGAGGGGATATAGCTACCAACGCAGAGACGAAGTCCTTTGGTCCAGTCCAGCCGAGGGTCTGCCTGCTACGCTGGGGAGATCTCAAAGGCTCTAGCTAACTCAGAGGTTTTTATTACTGAAAATTGTGAGGGGGGGGAAACAGATACAATAGGGAACAGATGTAACAGGTAGTCTATGTTCTCAGCAGTAAGCGAGAGCCATTGTTTTCCTGCTCCAGTGGTCACAACCTGCAAGCAAACATCTCGCTTCGGCCAGCTTGCCTCCCCCACACACCTCCCCCGGGCTGGGGGTTTCAGTCCCAGTCCTTGGAAGGAGCAGAGGGGCCTTTTAGGAGTTTCATGTTTCAGTCCTTGGTGGGGAAGCTTCTCACATCTCCGTCTGTCACGGTGGTTGTAAAACAGATGAGGGTCTTCTGTGGGAGACCCCCCGAAACTCAGGAGAAGTTCAGCCAGGCCGAGAGGTGGGACAGCTTCCAGAGCTGCTATTGTTGAAAACGGGGCATGGTGCCCTCTTCTTAGCATACAGCAAACACACTTGTGAAAACAATAGTTTAACACTGAGCTTTCAAGTCTCAGGGCCCATGGCGTGTCACTTTTCTCCTTCAGAGCCAGATATAGACAGGGGGGGGTCTTCTCTTCAGTGGTCTCCCAAGGACGATCGTGAGGCAGATGAGGGAAAATTCTGACAGACTGTCACACCATCTCAACTATGGTATTGCAATTTAGGTTGCCCCAAGCTATGTCCCTTAAATTGGCTCAAATTATGTATTCAGAAACAGAGGCACCTTGAATTGCTTGTCATGTCTCTTAGCATAAAAGCTGGATTCGTGGCCTGTAGAGGCTGGGATGTGTTCAAAAAAATGGGAGATTTATGTGTCTGTAACTAATACTTTTAAGTACGGCAATTTAAAATTTGTAGCAATTCAGCCACAATAAGTGGAGAAAATGTGGTGTCTTCTACTGTTTCCTGATGCACTTTAATATGTATCTGTGAAATTCAAGCTCTTGAGCTCACAGAAAATCTCTGCTGTAAAACATTCAGTTAGAAGGGTCCATGAAGTACAGAATAACAGCAGAAGAAAGAGACAAATTAATTTTTTCAATCAACAATTATTGGAAGCTTAGGAGACAAGAAATACCAGATTAAATACTTTCCCCATTTCTTTCTTGCAAATCAGTCTTTGGGTGTTTAATGAGTTCCTATCGGTCTATGCAAATAATTCACAATGAATAATTTATCTGATATTTTTTCTGTTTGTGGGATATCTAAAAGCAAATTGGTTTCCTCTCACATATTCATTATTCAAAATTATATTAATACAGCCTTGGGTGAATATGTTTTCACTGCAGTTGCTTTGCTCCACAATTCAGTTTCCATACCACCTACATGTGGCGAGGGTCCCACCAAATTTCTCTTGTCCTCAGGGGAAAGATTTCTTCAAGATGAGTTAAGGTCCCACTCTCACCAAGCTCTGCAGGATGTCTCTGCCCACTGATGCCACGGAAGGGGTTAACCTCTTAATCTGAGCATCTGGATCTCATGTGGGCATCTGGATTAGGCTGGCTGGTGGGAACTACTGCCAGTGCTAAATTAAGGATACGGAATCACTACCAGTGCTAAATTAAGGACCCTTTTGAGCTCCCACTTTCTAAATTAACTGGCTGAAGAGAAGCAAGATTACCCAGGAAAAGAAAAACAGCACTCTTCCAGGCATCCCATTTCTGCCATTAATGCTCCTCCCTACCTCTTCCATTGGCTGTTCTCAGTCAATATTATCATAAAATCATGGAATATTTTGAGTTGTAAAATACTTTAGGGGCAATCTGTCCAACTGTGTTTTAGATGTATGGTTTGCCCACAAGAGGTAGGCAAAGGATTATGACCTTATTTTTGAATCTCACTTTAATAATTCCTGTGTGAAGGAAATTGCCGCCATACTTGAAGCCTTGACCCTTTTGGGTACAGTCCATGGAACTCCTTCAGCTCCTTGGAACAGAGAATTAAATGCTTGTGTGGAGAACTTTCAATTCCCCTCTGTCATGAAGCTTAGGGATGCCAGACAGAGCAGCTAACACAACAGGCATTGTTTCAGTCCTGTAAAACACTGAGAATGTCAAATGTGACCAAGAACTGGCAAGGTCCTTCAGCAAGCAAATTTTGAATAGGAAGAAAAGCTTGGACTGCAGTTGTTTTTCCAGATGCAGTCAGATCTTTTGATAATCACATTTCTATAAATTTTCTCATGACTTCAGTGCAGGCAGTTAAGGGGTTTGGTAACTGAACACAATTAAATATTTCTGCTGCTAGAGGTACTTGACAAGGGGACACACTGTATTAGAAGTCCAGTGTGTCCAGCTCCTTCAAATTCCTTCTTTAACGCTTTCAGAATGCAGAATGTCAACTACACTGCAGCATTTGCCTTTGAAGTTTCGTCTTCCTCAGAAGCTCACCTCAGACTTCCTCTTTCACCATCTCAGACTGCTAGAAGAAGTCATTCAAAGTTATCAAGAATATTTTTGTTCACAAATGGAAAGGCTCGTTCTCTTTACTGCCATAAAAAGCCAGCTTAAACTGCTGACTGCTTGTGGCTAGCCTATTAATGTAAAAGTGAGAGAGCATGCATGGAGGAGATAAAAAGGGGCAAAGGAAAGAACAGAAAGCAGGCAGGGAGAAAAAAAGATTAAAAGAAGAGGGGGGAAAAGTCAAAGAAATAAGTGGAATGGGACAGAAGCAGAAAAGGAAGGCAAAATATAGAGATGCCATCAGTACAAAGGAAGAAACAGTGAAGAAAAACAAGGATATTGGGAAAAGGCAGGGGTTACACCAGATCTTAAAATAATTTTAAGAAAACAGTAATGTCAAAACCCCAGTAATTGAATTTTTGCCTTGAAAAGCCACTGACAGCTTTGCTTAAATGTTTAGCCACATAAAATCAACTTCCACATCCCTGACTGCATGTATTTCTCAATGAAGTCAACAGGAATCAATAGCAACTGCAGCATTCAAATCCAGGCTGTTTTCATTGTAGAAAAGGTAAACACAATATTCTTTCCATACCTGCACCATTTCTCCATCTTTTTGTAGCCTCTAATAAACTTCCTAACATGTCTATCCCAAAGCCACTGTTGTTAGCCTTCCTGAATTGATGGCATCCAGCTGAAGAGAAGCCAGTGAGGGAGAGCTCATATATTGTCTGTTCTTAATAAATAATCAATCATTAAAGGATAGATTGGCAGCACCACAGCATTGTCCAACACTCAAGAGTCTATTTGCCTTGAGTCAGCTGCTCTGTACTTTCTCCCTATTCTTTAATAATTGAATACTATATCTTACATTTCTTTTTTTTTATCTGTGCAAGGACTGGTCTTATCTGAAAAATATTGTAAATTCATTCAAATTTCATTAATTCATTGGACCTGATGCGAACTGGAGGTACAGGAACACCAAATAAATTAGTAAACCAGCATGCCTCCACTACCTATTAATAGTGGTATTTTCTGTTTCCTTTAACTGCAACTCAGGCCTGCCTGGCCTCTCCCCCATCCTTTGCAAACGACACTGAAAAATTTATGAGCAGCCCAAACTTCCTCAATCATTTCAATATCTCAGACTTACAACATATCACATAAAGTGAGTGCTCAAATGCTTGAATCATCACACTGAGGCCACATTTCTTGGACCAGTGTTGTTTCCATCCATCCACCCGCTGGGTCTGATGAGACTCCTGCAAACAGGGCCCAGACAAGGAAGTAATAGTGTCACATAAGAGTTAGATAAATGCTTCACTAGTGGAAGCAGTTCAAAGATTTCTTGGCAGTTTAGACAAATCCTGAATGTTGCAAGCACAGGAGCAAATGAGTGAGTAGGTCTCCTTTCAGACCTGAAACTCAGGTGACCGTGGTGGTGGAGGGCTGTGGAAGAGCACAGGGCACACAGTGTCACCTGGAGGGGCAGGGAGCTGATGGGAGCTGTGAAAAATATGTGTTTTATGATTGGCTTTTCGCAGATATTAAAATGAATATTGTATGTGTTGTGTAAGAAAGTAATGCTGGATTAATTCTCTTAAGTAGTGTGTTAAATATAGTTTTAGGTTATAACAAAATGTTAAAATAGAAACTATGCTATGTAGGATACTTTTTTTCTAAATAAAGGACTCGCACTGAGATAGCAGCCACAGGACACCTAAATCTTTCAGAGAAAAGGAATTTATTGCTCCATTATCAGGAGAAATGAACTTCTTCCCACCTCACTTGGGCAGGATGACGCCATCAGGATTATGAGGAAGAAGTTGACACTGACCAGACAGAATCCTGTATTTGAATGGAATTTATGCACCATGCATGAGATGTATGAATATGCAACAGGTTATTGTTTTTAAGGGTTAATCCTCTGTTAACAGCTGTCCTTTTTTGGGCTTATGCTGCCTGGAAAAAAGTACCTGGATGTCCATAACTCTTTGTTTCTATTGTCTCATATTCTCCTAACTCATATTGTCCTAATTCAAATTATTGTCCAAATTATTATTATTCTAATTGTATTACTATTTTTATAACCATTTTATTACTATTAAACTTTTAAAATTTTAAAAACAAGTTGATTGGCATTTTTCACAGGGGCCATGACAATCCAGAAGGGGTGGCAGGTGGTCAGAGGCTTTCTGGAGTTTTTGGGGATGCCTCTTTCCTACCTTTCCATCGATCTCACAGGTGCTCACACAAGATCTCCCAGTTTATTTCTTTTCTCTCTGGTGGGCTTTGGTCTGTAACAGGGGCACAGCACAGCACCAGACCCAGCCCATGCCCTCTGGTCAGGCTGCCAGGCTGTCCCTGCCCTGTCCCACCCCAGCGGAGCAGCTGCCCCAAGGACCCCCCTCATTCCCAGACAGGTGATTCCCTGCAGGAATCACACCTGCAGGGGACAGCAGGGACAGTGCAGGCACAGCTCCCAGCAGTGCCAGCCCCCTGCCTGCTGGGACACAGGAGGAGCACATGGCCCCCTGCCTCAGCCTGAGTCAGGAACACTAATGCTGTAAAGCACATCCTAAAATCCAACAGGCTCCGGTCTTCAAGACCATTTTGCCTGTGCAAAAACAATGATTCTTCATTTGGACATCAGTCTAGAGAGCAGAGCCATGATGATCCAGAGGGAGCTGTCAGGCTTGCATGTCTCTCTGTGTGTCTCACTTGGGATGGGAAGACAGATAATAGACAATCAGGTTGATTGGCCAGAGGGAGTGACTTACAGCTTCATGTACTGAGTGCTGTGTACACCTAAGCAACAGAACAAATTCAGATATATTCCAGAGTGGCCTATATAATAAAAAACATCTATATCTAGGCCCTAAAAGAGAGAGAGAATTTGTCTCCCTTTTAAAAGTCAAGGTATCTAAGCACACAATATAGAAGGAAAGAAAACTTAGCATTTCCCTCAAGGGGTCTTTTAACAAAAGAATGTGTCACAATGTTTACAGAAGGTAGAAAATAAATTTGATAAAATAAAAACACAGGAAAAATATTATTTTTAAGGACAGCATCGCACAATATTTTTGGTTATGATGCAAAAGCATATTTTTGATTTGCACAATAAGACTCTTTCCAGAAATACTCACTATTAGTTGTAAAATGTCATGTTGTAAAGCAGAATCATCCATCAAAATGCAAAACAAGCAGGTTTCTTATTTTGGGACAAATGGAGCTCACCAAAGATATGAGGTCATGTGAAAAGAAGGAAAATTTTCTGTATTTTTCAGCCAGCAGGGTTGTGAGAAAAATCCTGTCTGAATCCTTGCCATTTATGTGCCTGTGATGTACCTGTGCAGCTCGAGGCTCCTCGTACACAGCAAGCAGGATGCATTAATCATGAGGAACAGGGGGCCTGAAGCTGCAGTGTGCCACTCCACTTGAAAAGCCTCTAAAACATGCTAGTGCCAGATCTGCCTGGGCTGAAAGCTGTGTACTGCTCACAATGATGCATCTGAAAGGAGTAAAATTAAATGTATGCTCTCAGAAAACTTGCTGCACATCTACTCCAAATTTCTTCCCATTTCTGCCCAACCAAAGGGTTGCAGTTTCCATCTCTATCTTAAGCATGCTCCTTCTGTGTCTTTCATCAGACCAACAGAGCTTCCTCCTGCCTTTCTCAAGCAATTGAGTTCACCTCAATGAAATCACCGAGTTAAACAAGGCCAGCAAGATTTTCCCACTACCTCACAGGGAATTCATCTGCCCAGGCTTCATTTTCTGTAATGTATGGCTTTTGTTCCTGGCCCCCCGCACACATTTAGGCACCCAGGCACGATGGTGATGTGGCTTTCTGCCCATGCACACCTGGCAGATGGTGCTGTGTGTTAGCTCTGCTCTCAGCAGTGCAGCCTGCTCATCACCACTCTGGAGCAGGAACAGCCTCGGCCACGTTCCCAAGCACTCACTCTTTGTCTGGAGTTCCTCAGATATTTCAGTGCCAGCCATACATCACAACTTTAAGAGCTGAGGTGACAATTCAAAATATGAAAATCATTGCAGAGTAAATGAAGCAAATGATCGTTTTTGACAAATACACATGAGTGTGGCACTCAGAAATCTGGCTTGGATGTCTCTAAATAATTAAATTTATCTACCTCAGTAGCTACATTTGAATTGCAAATTAATTCTCCACCTCAGCCCTGCCTCATGTGTGTGTCTCCACTGGTACCTGAGCTCCCACAGGCACAGGCTCTGAGTGCAGGAGCCCCTTTGGGCAGAAGCATTTCAGTGCAGAGAGCACCCAGCGTGGGGACACTTGGCTTTGCTGCACAAGGTCTTGTTGTCACCCTCCTTGCACTTCCCTTTGGTGCCTTTTAGTAGGAGCTGTGCTGTGCAGCACATCCAGAGTCCAGGGACAGCCCAAGCACGGAGCTGCTGAGGCTGGGCTGTGCTCCTGCAAACCTGGCTTGGGTCCATCACGTGTGCTGTGGTATCTTTTAACTGCACAAACCATCCTCCCTACCGTGCTCCCGTCCTTCTACACAGAATAGACAGGGCAGCACTGCTCCCCTGATACTCCCCACTGGGGGAATGACAAAGTTCATTGTTAAGTCCCTGTATTGTTTCTTTCTTTGTTCAGTTCTCCACCAATGCCACCCTTATTACAAGTCACTCAAATTCCATTGTAAGACAGAATTATTCACCTCCCTACCACTTCTCAGCATATGAGCATTTTCCCAAGAACAATGACTTTGTTCTCCCAAATGTCCTTTGAAAAGAGGAAACTTCCATTTTACAAACAGAGGCTTGAGGCACAGAGATATTAATGTCAACAGGGCTAAGTCACTTTAAAAGTTTATAGTTTGACTTTCTTAGGGAACCAGGCATTTTATTGCACTGGGTTTCTCCACAGCAATGCAGTTTCCATTAGAAACTCCAAGCATTCCTCATTTCATTTCAACAAGTCAGACAGAAGGGCTCAGATAAGAAATCCAGAAACTGAAGAACACACAGGCATCACCTGTGAGAAATATCAGTGAAGTGATGTGATTTAAATCCCAGTGGAATTCTGGCAAGTCGGGAAGAAAAGAAAGTTCTCCAGGGCAGCATTTAACAGCCCATCCCAGAAGAATTCCCCTTGTTCCATCTTATTCACTGCACAGACTCCCAGTTCCCACAGCAGATGATGCAGAGGTCCTGGAGGTGACAGTTTCTCCCATGGCTGTGACACATCCCCAGCCCATGGACCCTGAACTGTTTACAGCACTGTGGAAAGCTCTGTGTGTGGTGTGAAGGGTGAGCAAGTCACCCAAAATTGCACTTGTTACCATTCAGGATTGTAGAGTCAGCTTTGCACAGGCAACTTGAAAACTGTTTGGCTTTTTTTTTCTAGTTCCATGCCCTCTTCTGGTGCTGTAAGAAAACCCTTAGGACAAGTGCAGAAGGGGCCAGGAAGTTCCCAGGTTTCATGCTTGCAAGAAGCAGCTCTGAGGCAGGAATAATCCTCTGCAGAGGTGTCACAAAGATGATGATGGCAATGGCCACTCTGGCTCCTTAGTAAAAGGAACTACACTCCACAATGGCAGTAAGAGAATTTTTGCCCTTGCACCTGAGCTGTTCTATTCCTCAGGCCAGGTTCAGCCCTCCTGACCCCTTGTGACTCTCAGTGCCTCAGATTTGGTGCCTCCTGAGCCCCACTCTCATCCCACAGGGCTCCATCCTGCCCCCCTTCCTCATCCCCAACCTTCCCAACCTTCCCACCCTTCCCACTCCCATGTCCCTCTCCACAACACACACACACAGAGGGACCATTCTGCACACAGAATGAAATCAGTCAGCAGAAACTTCCCTCTTTCAGGGGTGTTTTCACAGAGGGAGTAAGGGACAGATCCTGACACCAGCTCTGCTGCTCACCCAGCTTTCCAGCCCTGCCCTAAAGCTCTGCCTGGGCAAGGCTGTCCCCTCTTTCTTGCAAACAGGAAAATTGTTTCAGAGAATACAAATTGTGCACATGTTTTGGCAGTGAAAGTTTTAAATATAAACTCTTAAATTCTAGCAAATTTATGAAACATAGAAAAACAATTATAAATATTTTTGTAGCCTGGAGTGAGGCTTGATTACCTGGCTGCATTATTTAAGGACAGCTTTTACAAACAGAAAGAATATGCATGTGATCTCTGGATAATCAACCTCAGCTGACGAAACAGTAACTAAATGACCACAGGACTCAGTTTAATTCTCTCTGTCAGGTGGCCAGGTCAGTACTACTCAGAGATTAGGAAGTGGATTCTCTCTGTAGAGTCCTTTCTTTATATCTGGAAGCAAAACCCAAAGCTTTTTAGCAGCACTTCCAATTTATCCCTTCCACTAACAGGCAGCATCCTCTTAAAAATCTTTTGATCTCTCTACAGTACTAAATTACACAGTCCTAATCCCAAGTGAATCAGATGATTGTGTCTGTCTGTACCGTAGAGGCACTTGGAGACAGCTTCACTCAACATAAGCAGCATCTGCTCTGCAAACATCATACCTGCTATCCACACCTAAAAGTGCTTTTGGCTGACTGACAAGCATTACTCTTGTAACATTAGCCCAGCTGGACTATATAATTTATATAGCCTGTTTTATAGGTATGTGTTTATTTATTACTATTAATAAATTATATATTAGAATAATATAATGCAATTATAAATTACATAATTGTTTGTTTGTTTTGTTCAGATAATTAATTTATAATCTGTTAGCCCAACTACATCTTTAGGTGCAGATAGAAGTTTGGGACAGCTATAGGCTCTCTGGAGTCATCTGCCACATGTAGTGGGTACAGAGATCATGGACAGCCTTATCAGGGACAGGAGGCTCCTGTGAGAGTGCTGTGTGTATTTTTAGGAGTTTTCTCAAATCTGTCAAAGAAGAAAGGATGTTATACTGATTCCAAGTGACCCCATCACTGCAGCTGGACACAAGATGCTGGGTGATCATAGTGCCTGCTCACAGCTCAGTGTCCTACACCAGCTGGGTGGCAGCATCACCTTTCAAACACACACAGGCCTGTGCCACTGTCATATTTTCTGGAAAAATCCCTTTGCCAGAATGTCTCTCTTGAGAAGCTGAGAAGCCACAGAGAAAAAGGAGAACAATATCATCTCATTTGCTTCTCCTGTGTTTTGCTGCTTTGGAATGTGGTTTGGACATTGTTTATCCAACAGGTGCATGTTTCATTGGTTTCATGTGAATTGTTTTGACTTAATGACCAATCACCATCAGCTGTGTCAGGACTCTGGAAGGAGTCACAAGTTTTCATTATTATCTTTCTAACCTTCTGTAAGTATCCTTTCTCTATTCTTTAGCAGAGTTTTAGTATAGCAGTCTTTATTAGACCATAGTAACATAAAATAATAAATTAGCCTTCTTAGAACATGGAGTCAGATTAATTCCTTCCTGCCATGAAGGACCCCAGAAAATGCCACAGGCCTGGCTTTCCATGACACATCTCTCTTGCCATTTAGGCCTAACCCTGAGCTCTGGGATGAGAATCCAGCCTGGCAAGGCTCCCAACCTGCCTCACCACTGTGACAAACCCATCAGCAAACACCTGAAATACAGAGCACCGTGGTGCTCTGGCTAGACCCCTCTCACCTGTAGCTCCAGGTTGCTCCAAGAGGAGAAGGGGAACTTTGGAACACTGTTCAAGTGGGACATCTGTTCATTTGCAAAGTAATGTGCAAGAAGTTTGAGGAGCTGCTGTCTCAGCAGGGAGCTCACTGTCACTGAGCTGGGTGCCACAACCTTTGCTGAAGGAGCTCAAACTCCTTAAACAGCTCTGAACTCTTCCTAGGGCCAGTGCCAGTGCCCTGGGCTGCTTCACCCTGGCACTGAGTGCCCTGGGCTGCTTCACCCTGGCACTCAGTGCCCTGGGCTGCTTCATCCTGGCACTCAGTGCCCCAGCTCCCCAGGCACAGATTTAAAGGACCAATTCCAAGTTCCCTGTGTGTCACCAGCAGAACTGATCCAACAGGAGCTTGAAGGCATCATCATCCAGCCAAGAACCACAGGCTTGGACTGAAAGTCTTGGGAAAGAAAAGGTGGGGTCTGGAGCCTGTTCCTGGATTCAGGGGGAAATTGCTCATGCTTTCCCAAGGTTCATGACTGCCTGTTTGGCTCTGGGAAACATCCCAACAGCCCTGCACTTGCAGAAGTCACTGGGGATGGGAATTAGATTATCTTTAGGGTCCCTTCCAGCACAAGCCTTTCTATAATTCTATGAAATCTATGAAATATCCTTCCTTATATTTTAAATAGAAAGGATACTTCTTTCACACTCTGTTTTCTGAGCCTTTGGAGTGCATTTATCCAGGCTGGTCTCTTTGACAATGAAAGCCTCCTCATAATGCAGTTCAGTAATGTGACTTCAGACAGGGAAGCTTCAAGGAAAACTCCAAAAGCTGCAGCAGAGCTCTCAGAGCTGGCAGCACCAGGAAGGGATCCCAGGCAGATACCCTCCTCTCTGGCTGTCACACCCTGCGTTTCTCTCCCATTTCCACTCCACCATCTCTCATCAAAGTGACAGGTGTGAGACCATGGATCCCAATTAATGTCTGTTAACTGCTTGGATGGAATTTGACAGAATATGAAATGCTATTATTAAATGCACAGAAATAACTAAAGATAGGATGAAGCGCACATGCAGAGATATGTAACAATTATATACATATATATATATATATATATATATGCATTATGTTTTTTCTCAAGAAGCCAATGAAAAGTTATTGACTTTTTATCCCCTTCTGAGATACTTTCTGATTATGTACAGCCTTGACAATTATTCCAATGCTTGTTATATGAAGCACCAGTGTGTCTCATATGTAAGCAATACCCTTCCAGAAATAATTATCCTTTTGACATAATGTTATATATATGCTTCTTTGTTTAGGCATCCTGCAGATTAATGAAATCAAGAGACAGATGCCTTGAGACAAATTAGCCATTTCCTGTCAATAAAATATAATGTAGCACACTTAATTTATAGGAAACACTGGTGCCATGAAATGCTTGGGGCTGCCTGTGCTGCTCATCCCTGTGGCAGCACCATTGCTATTGCAGCCCTACAACCACACAGCACTGATCCATAAGTGCAGAAGATTTTATCTAAATAAGAGACATTAACAAGATGGTTCTGCACCAAAAAGATCCATTTGACTTTGAATTTGCTTAGTCACTCTCCAATTCATTTTTCATCTCCAGGATTCTCTATGTTCACTTCCACAACCAGGTTGTTTTCATGGGCATTTGAATAATGACAGTGCTCTGCAGCTGTTTGGCACTGCTTATGAAATGGCATTTGTGACAGGGAAGATGCCTCTGACAAGACCAAGTCACAGAATCATGCAATCATACAATCACTGAGATTGGAAAAGACCTCTAGGATGATTAAATCTACATCTAACCAATCACACTGTTGTTAATAGCTTGAGAGAAGAAATATCTGAAAAAGTTTTAAGAAGCCAACCCCTCCTATTATCCTGTATTTTTCTTGTACATTTCTAACTCATCCAAGGATTGTTTTCTTCTCTAGACTTTGTTTAAAATGCTTTGGTGTCCGAGCCTAGTTTGGAACAAATTGGTGAGACTCTTCTGCAACCAGCACAGTTATTTTTGGAAGACCTGTTGCTGTGCCATAGTTAAGCTGCATTATGTTTTATCATGTTGTTTAACATGCGAAGCATGCGGTATCACCCTCAAATGTTCACCATGTACTCTCCTTTTTAAAACTTGACATTTTTGAGGTTTTTCAAGAAAGACAATAATTTAGGCTCTAAGTGCTAAGTAATTAAGAATTAGTCCCCAAAAGATCATGTTTTGAGTTCTGTGGTTTATTGAAGACCTTCTACATTGACAAGGTCAAAACAGAGAAAGGGAAAACACAGGGAACATTTCATGACTTCTCAGTGGCTCTGGCTTTATTTTACTCCCAAAATTCAGATTTTCAACAGTCAGCTAACATAAAATTTCTGAGAGTTTCTCCAATTCTTCAATGCTGTATTAAAAGCCATCTTAATCAGCCGAAGTGATAAATATGTTGGGAGCCTTTCTCTCAGCCTCCACCAAGGAGACAGAAATAACCTCTGCTGGACTTTCTTCTTTAATACAAAAAATTATAGGGGGAGAGGGGGGCATTCACTAATTATTTGTTAAGACAAGGTGGAAGTCCTGAACTGGGTAACTTTAATGGAAACAAAGAAATCTGTTCCTCAGCCAAAGCTTATGATTCTCATGAAGTGCCCAGCCCATTTCCCCTTCCCTTTGATTTATAGCAAACGGATCCATTCCTTGAAGCAGACAGATTTTTTGCACTCCCCTCACGAAAAAGCTAAACAACAAAACCAGCCAGCAAAAACAAACAAAAAAATTCCTCTTTTTTAAACAATAGTGACCTTTTCTCAAGAAAATATCAATTTTGATAAAAGTTTATTGTTTCCCCCAGACTTCTGGTGACCAGGAAGGAAAAGGTCAAGTTCCCACTAGAGCATTTTTCATCTGGGCAATGCTGAGAGGTCAGAGAGCTCAGCCTGCTGAAGGTGAAGCCCCAAGGTGACCCTGTCAGCCTGAGCACTGCCTGCCACCAGTGATCCAGCCCCAGTGCCCACAGCCAGCCCTGGGCTGCCTCCCCTCCTGCCCCAATGCAGAGCAAACCCACCAAAACACATCCTCACCCATGCCACCCTGACAGACACCCCAGAGAGCAGGACAGGCTCTCACAAAGCAACAAACCCTTTTATTTTACACAAAACACAAAGTTCTACTCAGAGCTACGTGGCTCTGTGAGGAAAATTGGATGCCAGGCAAAAAAAAAAAAAAAAAAAAACAAAAAACACAACTCAAATCTTTTCCATCTATCTGAGTAAGTGACAGCTGTGATTAGATGCACACACTTGGGAAATTACAGCATGTGGCAAGGACGAGGTGCTGTAATCCTTTCAAAAAGACTTGTGTTCCCAGAGGGAACCCTCAGACACTCCAGGAGACCCCATCCTTCCCCAGCTCTGCTCTGTGTTCCCCCTTCAGCCCTCCCAACATGGGAATCCCCATCCCCTCCCCAGTGCCATGCAGAGCATCCCTGTGCCTGCAATGGAAGCAGAACAGCAAGAGCCTTCACAGCTCACTGCCCCAGCCCTGCAGCCTGAGCACCAGGAGGAGGAAAAGCAGGGACACAGACTGGAGTGACTTTGAAGGAGCAGGAGGACATTAAATTGCAGCAGAATGTGGATTAGAAGCCGTTGAGCCTGGTTTGGTGCAGAAAGTCTGCCACGTCTCTTGGCCCTGCACAGCTGCATTGGGCCCACCTGCTTGCAGCTCCTGGGAAGGTTTATTTATAGGCCACCCTTTCCTTTTTGTCCGTGCACAATTAGGAAGTGCCGAAAACTGAATTACTTGCAGCAAATGGAATTTGAATGGAAAAATGCCTCTTTACATCCCATGGAAAATGAGGTGTCCACATCAGGAATCTTCTGTTCAACACCTCTGGATCATGCATGAGTTGCAAACTGATGTGCTTTGTCTGATTGATAGGGGAGCCTTTTCTGCTCTTTTACCTCTGCCTTTTTGGGTTCCAAGAGGAAGGAAGGAGCTTAGTAGTGAATTTTAGAAAATAACTTCAATTTGAGTGTATGAATTCCCTCACTAGAGAACCTACTCACACAGTCAAATCTCACTATAAAGAACTTATTCAACCCAACAGGTTGATTTCAAGAGCCCATTATACAAGATACAAATGGAAAAAATCTGTTGCTGCATGGTTTCACAGAGGCAGCTCACTTACAATTAAACTTTCCATTTTAAGGAATATTACAATAGGGTTTTAATTCAACAGCATCTCCAGAAAAAGACTTATACCTCATACTTCCATATTTATCATGTCAAAGGGTAGAAACAAATGAGCATTGTCACATTCTGACACTGAATAAAATGTCATGAAAGCCAAATGACACACTTAGAATTTACAATTTTTATTCCAGGAGAGAGAGAAACTGTTAAATATATTTAAGGAAAAAGAAGTAAAGCATTCAAAACAATGAAAGAGAGGATCTTCCTTGCTTTATTACCTCTAGAATGCCAACCTCTTCTTTTTAACAGCCAGGCAGACAAAGACCTGTCATCCAGTATCTTCACAAATTACAGTCCAACCTGTAAATACAAACAGAGCACTCGATAGGATCTTCAGGCATTTCTATTTT
This sequence comes from Zonotrichia leucophrys gambelii, assembly GCF_028769735.1. Lineage (NCBI taxonomy): Eukaryota > Metazoa > Chordata > Aves > Passeriformes > Passerellidae > Zonotrichia > Zonotrichia leucophrys. Next base: position 14,488,758 of record NC_088169.1, on the reverse strand, counting down.
CTATTTAATACTGTTTCATGCATTCATGTGCTAATAAAGGTTAAACTAGGTGATCCTTCAAGCAGCCCTCTACACTTTATCTGCCAGAGCTATAAAAGCCAAAGAAAATTGGTGCATTTATATTGTGAAAAGAGAAAGACTGGGAGCATTGTAATGAAGTAGGGTATTTCTTCTTGTGTATCATTTCAGCAGCAGTTGTTTACAACAAAAACATTTAGTCAGAACTGGATTTTTATGAGAAATCCTCATGTGTTACTAATCTTCTGCTGACATCAGACTGATTCTCCTGGATCTTTCATTTGCTTCTGGTGAATCACCCTGCTCATAAAACAAATTGCCTTGTCCTGACTTGGATTTCCACCTTGATTTTCAGTGTGGCTTCAGGTATATGCACCAGTTTACCCTTGAGAAAATTCAGCATCGTCATGCTAGCACAGTCTTCATCTTTAAATAACACACAACACCATTGTGCAATGAACAAAATAAAAAAATGGAGGAATTAATTCTAAAACACTTCCAGTATAGAGCAGGCTTTTTACCTCAGACTCCAAAACCAGAACCAGATGCATAATTAAGTACGAGATGGCCTGCATAACCACAGATGAGAAGCAGACAAAAGTGTTTATCAAAATATCTCTTTACCCCTTTGACTTCCCAGCCTTGTCTTCAGCCTTCCTAAGGTATCAATTTCCCCTACTCTGTTCTGCAAATACACAAGTCCCCTTTTAACCTTAGCAGTAGTTGGAAACACATACCATAAAAACCCTTTGTGGAGCCCCACAAAAACCTTCGGGCAAAATAAGCAGCTGTCTAAAATCACCTTTTCAGATCTCCACATCCTTCAAAAGTTCAGAGCGAGGTCCTGAACACAAATGGTTGCTTTGGCTGAGAGCTGGCAGATTTGGGTTACAAGATGAGGAAAAGGTGTAATGAAAACCTTTGTGATACAGATAAAACAGATTGCCCCACAAATAAAACCAAAGAAACACATGGATATAGAGACTGGGTTTAGCAAAATTGCTTCCATGGTTTCACCAAAGAGCTGAGATAAACATGAACAGGCAAGTCTTGATGCACCCACTCATTGGGCTAGAGAACAAATTATCATTACAGAAAAAATGGCATTTTCCTTTGGGCAGAGATGATAAACAGCAATCTAGAGAGAAGGGAAAAAAGCAAGAATATCCCTTGCAAAGGAATTACAATAAAAACCCCATGTGTTACTATAATGTTTCACGATCACACAGATAAGCCAACACCAATTAAAGGCCAAATTCTGCTCTGGAACTACAAGCTCATCTCCCATTTACAGCAGCAATGATAGAAGAGGCAAATTTTGGCCATGACCTCGTCTTTTATTAACATCCTAGGTGCCAGAAGGCAGATTTACAAAGGCATTTTTTGAGCTAAAATTGCATATGGGCCCGTTGACACAAATACAGGGATTTGCAGAAAATCCTCATGGGATGCCTGAAGTGGCTTTTTAAATTTTTAATCACAAACAAATGAGTCATGTTAGAAAGAGTACACAGAAAGAGAACTACTACCATCACCACAAGCACTGATTGTTTTAAAAAACCTAAATTAAGCTTGCCAATTCTAGCACTTGAAGTTTCTTTTCTCTGTTATTTGTATGCACACACATGGTCTGACAAAGCACCTCCAAAATTATAACATAAACAAAAATTTTAAAAAAGTGTGCACATTTTTTAGAAATACCCACTACAGTGCAGTAAAATTCTTTCATTATTTTCCCATCGTTTCATTTTAATCTGATAAATGTACACATTAGGCCCTTCTCTCAAATAATTTTTTTCTAATCAAGTGGAATCTGATTTTTCCCAACATTGTTATTCTGAACTGCTTCCTTCCTTTTCCAAAGGCATTTCTTTGCCTTAAGTTACTTTTTTACATTTGAAATGGAGCAACAGAAATTGGAATTGAACAAAGCATTTCATTTCCTTAGATCAAGAGACTCTTAGGATTTTCCAGAGATGCTTTAATTATTTGGGGAGAAAAACATTAGCTTTCCTTAGTAACTCAGAGCAGGTCCTTCCCTGTATGGCAGGCTAGTCAGTGCTTCTTTAGCCCAAAATAGCAGCTCATCTTTTAAAATATTGAGTTATGCTCTGTGAACAATGTGTTTTGTCACATCATGCTGCTTGTTGTCGTGGTTTTTTTCTGAAAAGTCTTCCTTGAATATTTTTTTATATAAGTTGGTAAAATGTAGATTATCCAAGAGTCTACCATTGTTTGCATAATCCTCTTCCATTTACTGCAATCTACAGACCTCAAAACCATGGATTTGACAGCAGTGCCACCATCCAAGGCACTCACAAAAAAATAAACACCATGGCTATGGCAAGATCCTGAACTCATGTGCTGGAGGGTTTCTGCATTTCACAGTTATTGTTCTTTGTTTTGAGGGGGTGCCTACAGTTCTCAGCTGCAAACTGATCCCTCCTAGGTATCAGGTCACATGTATTGAGAACTGAAAGGGAAGATGAAAATAATAACTTGTGGATTGGTCTTTTTCCCCCAGCTGTCATTTATGCCCTCACCATGCCTTCATTTCTGTTTCCAAGTTAATGTTTTTAATTTTGACAAAGCTCATGCTGAAATTCAACACAAAGCTATTTAAAATACTTAAGGTCCAATCTAACTCCTATTCAAGTAGATGGAAGGAAAGAGGGATTTTATTTCTTTATTTCAGAATAGAAAATATTCCTGTATTTCTGCTAAGACAAAGGCCAGAGCAGGACATCAAGCTGCTGGATTCCATCATGCCAGAAGCATTTCCCACACGTGTCTTAACAACGTGAGATAAAAATGAAAACAAAAGCTTCTTTCCCAAGCAACAGCACCACCCCAGTCCTGTCCCAAGCCCCTCCTCACTCCTTCCTGAGCTGGAACATTTGTTCAAAGTCTTTTCCACACATTTTCAATTTACTTTCCTTATATTTACTGCCCAGTTTATACTGGCAATGAAGCCAGCCAAGGCATTCCTTTTTGTCTTGAGCAGAACAAGGTGGATTTTCTTTGTAAATCATTTTTACATATACAATATTCATAGAGATGAGCTGAAAAATCTACTGTAAGGACTGAGCAGATGTTCTTAAACAGACTTGCTTGATTTTATCGCTGGTGCTTTTTTTTTCCTTTCTCTCTCCTCTCTTCTTGTCTCTGTCACCAGTACCAACAATTTTCACCCCTGATATCACAATGTAATTTAAGAAAGTTCTTGCTCTATGGTTTAAAAAACTATCTTAACGATCTCCACTAATTCAAATACATCTTCAAGTCTTTGTGCTATAGCCACTGAGGCAAGCAGGAGTTCCAAAATATCTGTGAAAAGTATTTATTGAAAATTTTACGTCTAAAAAGACTAGCTAAGGAATCTTTTCACAGGCTTTGATTCCATGAAGTAGCCGTAATATTCCTCCAAAACCAGACAGACAAAACAAACAAACAAACAAACAAAAACAAAACAAAAACACAATCAAACAAAAAAAAAACCTTTAGGAAAATGGAAAAAATCATAATACAGAAAATACCACCCTAAAGCAGAGTTCACATCTCAATGAAGAAGAAACTCAAGGACTTCATGTTTGTTGTAGACATTGATGTAAAAATGCACACCTCTAGAGGGATGAAGGATGGCAGTGCAGAGAGAGAACAGGGCAGCACCTGATCCCTTTAAGTGTAGAATCATCACATAATCATTAAGGCTGGAAAAGACCTCTAAGATCATTGAGTCCAATCATCCAGCTGTGTGGCACAGGAGAGGTGTCCTTTGAGATACAACAGCTGTTTGTGTCCTCTTGCATCAAAAATATTACACTGTCCCATGCCATGAGTTTGCAAACCACATATCCTTGCCTGTGAAGAATAATGTGGAGCCAGACTTGTGTGAAGCAGGAGCAAGAAACCCACAGGATGAGTATTTGAAAAAAGTGAAGGGAGAATGAGCACACATCCGATTGATGAGCATCAATCTCAGATTTATTGATCCAGCTTACACACTTTTATAGTAGTGTTAATTAAGCTCATACATATTGCAAAACCCGAGCTCATCATTGGTTACAGATTACATGCCAACCCCTCCTTTGTTGTTAATACCTGTGGTTTCTTGGTGAGGCTAATACTTGTTTTCCTCATCCTGCTGTTGACTTGTTATTGAGCACTCTCAAGGACTCCATGTTTTCCACCATGCCTTTCTCATCACTTAGCCAAGGACACAGTGTTTATTGTTTTTAAGGAAAAAGCCTGAGAACTTGCTGCTTACAGCTGCCTTTTACGTCTTAACCAGCTGTATATGATCGTGGCCTTTTTCCATAAGCCATGTCTGAACAAAACTCTCCAACAAGTATTCCTCTAATATGGCCTCCCTGCATCACCAGAATAGCTTCTGCTGGCTCCCAACCCTAAAGGCAGGACCCAGGAAAGGGATAGAAGAGGTAGAGGCAGGAACATGAGGAAGCTCAGCTCCCAGAGCAAACCAAAGCATCGAGGGAGATCAGAGAGGGCTGAGCCCCTCCTCCTGTGCCACCTCTGTGTGCACACTGAAGGAAATCCAGTGCTCACGTCTGCTGCAGCACAGCATTCCCCGGGCTCCCACTGCAACAGAGCAGCCTCTGCTCTGCCCCTGGCACAGCTCTGCAAAGCCTCAAATGAAACAATGAAGTACAAGGAAGTGTGACTCTAAGTTCTGTCTGTAACTTACACTGAGCTGTTATAAAAGGAGGAACATTACCCAGATTATAAATGTTATATGAGTAAATGAGGAATGTGAATGAGTGAGAACTATTCATCTCAATGAGCACCTCTCTCCTGGAGAGAGGTACAAAGCCACAGGATGTCCCCAAGTTCCAGAATTTGCATTCCCACCTTTGAGTTGGATGAAAAACACACAAAAGCATATGTGTCTAGACAGCTCCTTCACCACCCTGCCTCTCAGGGGAATTCTGTGCATTGAATATTCAGGAGAGAGAAGGCAAAAGGTTGTACCACAAATGCTTACCAATAATAATTGCTATTTAAACAGGCATTTTCTCCTGAAAAAAAAAGCTTTCCTGGGCACCTACTATCACCCCTCTGAATGAGGGAAACCAAAGATCTTCTAAAAATGTAGAAGGGCAGCAGTGGGGTAGCAACTGAAAGCATTTCCATTGCCTAAGGCTGTGTCTGAATTGCAATTAAAAGTTGTATGTGGAGATAAACACTTCGAACTGAGGACTTAGTGCCACATTATTAAAAAACCAGGGAGGATGGAGAGTGGGGATGTATTCAGGCATGGTCTAGTCTGATGTGATGTGCTGGATTAGCAATGGAAGCCCTGGTCTCCATCCAGAAGGAACTGAGCTCTGAGGAACTCAGATGAACTGAATGAGCTGCTTCCAGATCTGAATAACACTACAAATGTAAATGCACACTTCTTCATCCTGTTCCTCAGTACCTTTGAAAACACTGAAGTAAGTCATGCACAAAGGCACAACTCAAGGAGAAGTAAGGTTGCACAGTCATTTCTCTTCTGCCCAAGCTTCTATGCCTTTCATGTTGCTCTGATAATAAAGCGAACAAAAGTCTGAAGCAGAACTATTCAGCTAAACTACACTCCATTGCCTGGTTCTAAATAAAGGAATTTCAAGCTTTTCTACCTTACCTATTACACTACTCTAAGACAAAGATTTCTATAATTTTAAAGGTTTGTTGGGATTTTTCCTCTACATTAATGAGATTTTTTTTTCTCCATCTGAGAATTTAACACCTTTCTCACAATCACCACTCCACCTCCAGTTTCTTTAACACACCTGTTTCTGCACAGCAGACGAGAATGAGCTGGTTTTGTTAGGCAGTGCCTTCCCAGCGAGCTGCTGCCTCTGCAGTGCTGAGCACCTCTCACAGCAACACCCAACTCTTCTTTCTGAACCTCCAGTGCCAAAGCTGCATGTTGATTTTGCTTCACCAGAATTCCATTCAGCAGAATTCATTGCTGCACCAGAAGCATCCTTCCTGCAGAATTAACAGGAATATCTCCAGGCCAGTGCAGGAACCATAACAAAAGCACTCAGAATTGCAGCCTCTGTCTTTCTCCTAGATTGTTTGTGAGGGCAGCTGCTTTTTTAGCATATTTCTTAAACTGGAAATTATTTTTTTAAAAAAAGAAACACACACAAAAAACCTGACCACTCATTTTTCAGTTCTGATGCCAAGAGAAACACCATTTCTTTCAGGTACAGGGAAGGTAAATTGAAGCTTAAACCAAAGTGATCTTTTTCTGACAAACACATATGATTTTTTTTCCCTGAAACTTCTCTCCTGCCCTTCCACATGCCCAGACTGGAGAACAGGCAGTGGCTACAGAAACTCCTCCTGCCAGGAAAGCCAAACCATGGGCAGACACCTCTGGGGGTGAGCACAGGGCAGGAAACAAGCTCAGTGAAAGCAGCTTAGAAACCAGACCCATGCCATGGATGCTCTGCAACTGCTCCCATTGCCCTGGGACTGCCCTCTTACAGCCACTGAGGCAGTTCCTCTGTGGCTCTTCCCATCCCAAAGGCCCTGTGGCTCTTTATTCCCTTTCCAAAGCCACTGTGGCTCTTTATTCCCTTTCTAAAGGCACTGTGGCTCTTCTTCCCTTCCAAAGGCACTGCGACTCTCCCCTTCCCAAAGGCAGTGTGGCTCTCCCCTTCCCAAAGGCACTGTGGTTCTTCCTTTTCCAAAGGCACGGTGGCCCCAGCCTCAAGCCCTGCTTTGGTGTGGACAGCATTTCCCCCTGGGCTGGGACATGGCTCTCTCCTGGGTTTGAAATTAAACCACTTGTCTAACAGGTCTCCCAGGATCCAGGCATCACAGGAAGATGCCCAAATCACCAAAATTTTCACACCTGGCTGGGTTGAGAGGTTAGGTGGAGAGCAGAGCAGCATTTTCCCCTGGCAGCCCAAGGAAGGGACAGGTTTGACCCCACTGTGAAAGCAGCAAAGGATTCATACTGCCCTGTGACCAGATCTTTCCATTATGCCAACCTGAGCTTTGTGAAGGACTGGGGAACATCTTCACCACCTTCACATGATCCCACCTCAGGATCTTAGATCTAACTTCACTATGCTTTAAAAAATATTTGTTTTACAAGACTGGTCTGTTTCTGCTCCTTGGTGATGTTCATGACAGCAACACAGCAGAAATATAGCACATGCCCTTAATTTAGTCCCTGTAAAGCTCTCCTGTTAGTGCTTAATGCAATCAATTACTGAGTAATCTGAACTGTGCCCACAAAATGAGCAGAAATTGGCATGGAAGTTAGGACAATACAAGTGGTGGTGTTAGTTCCCGACCATCTATTGTAATGCAGTACTCATTGGAGAGGTTTCTCTCCTGGTAAATTTTAGAAGCTCTTTACACAAATGACTGCTTTCCTTTGATGTAGAGCAACAGGGAATGTCTTTCTAGCACTAAAATTACACAAAACATACAATGCATATATGTACACAAGCAGAACTGAACAAACAGTATTTATAGAAATTCTGGACTCATTTGCTTTGGTGGATATTATAAATACTGTATTTAGGTAAAGTCCATTTACAAAAATACATGACACATCTATTTATATGTGTATATATACACATACACACACATTCCTTCAGTGCAGAAAATTCCCTTAAAAAGTGTTCAGAACTACACTGTGCATTAACTGCAAAATAATCCACACGCAGTGTTGCCGATAACAAGCAGCAGAGGGGGAATGCTGTGCACTATTCCAGGCTAGGTGAGGCAGCGCTGGAGCCCTGCCCTCCTGCTCCGTGTCTCTGGAGAGGGAGGGAAGGAGGGAGGGAGGATAGGGGATGCTGGGGAAGCTCCTGCGCTCCCTCTGCCTCTCGCCCTCTCCAGGCTTCTCCTTCTCACACTGCCGCAGAGCTTTCCAAATGAAAAAGCTGTTTCCATGACACCAAACCCTTAATTTGAAGCATACATATAAACAGCCTATGATTGTGATCACAATGCACCATTTCTTATTTATTTTATTCTATTTTTTTTTGGTTCTGCTTTGGACAGAGTCAGGCAGTTCTTATGAAACACAACATAAAAATCGCTGGTTGTAAACAGCAAGCAGTTTCACCTTTAATGTTTTACAAATACCTTGATTTCTCTATTAAATTTCTTGTCTTGTTTAATAAACCTAAGAAGTAGACTAGTTGGCTAATCAGAGTGCTTTGTGGTTTTGCACTGTACTTGTAGCCAGACACATCTCCGTGGTGCTTTGTTCTTTTGGTGAGGTCTTAACTTAGTATGTCCTTTCCCCTCACTATTTACTTTTCATCAAAAGCTATTTTTTGGTCACTTTCTTCCCCAGAACAGTGTTTTATAGCCTTCTATCATGGCAAACTTACAATAATAAACTACAAATGTAAGTACTCTTTTTTTGTCTCATTTATATCAATTTTTACCTACTTATCTAAAGATAAATAAAAGAACATTCTTCTTGCTAAAAAGAAAAAAGTGTGAGAAATTATGTGCCACATTAAGAAAGACAGAGTCTTAAACTTATATTGAATTTATATGCCATCAGTGGAATACACCCCGTAAGCAAACTCTTTTTTTAATTCCTTTATTGTACCTTCTTAATCACAAGATCAAGACTTATTTGTCCTTCTAAAGAGAAACTTCAATCAAAATATCCTCCAGTTAAAACACCGTAAATTCATTTGATTCCCAGTGAGATGGAAGCAGAAGGTAAAGATGGCAGGAGGATTGAGGTTTTTTGCATCCACAGCCCCCCTCTCTCACCAGCTCCTGCTGCCAGTGAATGCAGCAGCAGGAGCACCATGCCATGGCAGCTCAGGTTTATTCACACCCTCAGCTTTATGAACGAGTCTGAGACACCCACAGGGTGCACACCCACACAGCTGCTCAGCCAGAGGCAGGGATGTGCTGAGTGCCTGATTCCCACTGCTCCCCTGCCAGGCAGCCGCCCACGGGATGTGCTGCCCCAGCTGCTCCAGCCCCACTGCTGCAGGCAGGAATCACAGGCAGGAATTACAGACAGGAATTATAGGCAGGAGGTACAGGCAGGAATGACAGGCAGGAATCACAGGTAGGAATTACAGGCAGGTAGGAAAAAGTAAAGCTTGGAGTCACAGGTAGGAATCAGGCAGGTAGGAATTATAGGCAGGAATTCCAGGTAGGAATCACAGGCAGTCAGGAATTACAGGCAGGTAGGAATTATAGGCAGGAATTCCAGGTAGGAATCACAGGCAGGAATTACAGGCAGTCAGGAATTACAGGCAGGTAGGAATTACAGGCTGGTAGGAATCACAGGCAGGAATTACAGGTATGAATCACAGGCAGGAATTTCAGGTAGGTAGGAATTACAGGCAGGTAGGAAAGAGTAAAGGTAGGAATCACAGGTAGGAATCACAGGCAGGAATTACAGGCAGGGATTACAGGCAGGGATTACAGGCAGGACTCACAGGCAGGTACAAATCACAGGTAAGAATTCCAGGCAAGTAGGAATTCCAGGCAGGAATTACGCCTGGCTGCAATTGCCGTGCCATTCCCTGAATGTGCAGGGGGACATGGGAAGGTGGCACATTTCCATCTGGCCATCACTCCGTGCTCACTGTGGAGAGCAGCTTGTGTCTTCAGGCCAGATGTTTCACTGCCCTGGAAGACAGGAAGCAACAAACAGTGAAACAATATTGGGAGCAGCTTTTCAGTAAGGAGGCCTGGAGACCCACCCTGAAATCAACCCACAAAAGCCAGCCCTAAATGTGATCACTTACAAGTGATTTGATGTAACAGCAAAATCAGCACCGTCCTTTTTCCTACCCCCAGATTGTCCAGAAATTCCTGCACACAAAAGGAAAGGAGAAAATTCCATGGCTTTGTAAGACAAGTCAATCACTGATATACTTGCAAGCAGAGTGATATATTCAGGTAAAGATGGCAGGGGGATTTCAGAATAGGAGAAATAAATTGTTTTATTGATATCTTTTCCCCATCCATGGAGGCTTTCTTATGACATAGACTTTTCCCCAAAAGCAGCCTGTTCCAAAGGCCAAGGAAGGGAGAAGCACTCCCTGTGCTGCAGACACCAGGTGTCCCACCAGGTAAAATGTGCTATACATAAACATGAGCACGTGGCCATACTATCCCTGAAGGACACATCCACAGAGAACTTGCAGGAAGCACAAGATGAGTAAAGCCTGAAATCCCATTAATAGCAGGAAACACTCGAGATGTAGAAATGCAAAACAAAAGAGCAGCCAGCAAAGCCTGGGGCATTGCACCCAGAGTTGAAGGGGGTAAGGCTTCTCAGTGACCACAGGAGCTCATGCCTGGGGCACCCCCTTGCTCGGTGTGGCAGCTTCAGCCAGACATGATCTCCCCTCCAGGTGAGAGCACACAAGATCCAGGCTCCAGCCTGTTCCATGCAGGTTTCCTCTGCAGACCTCAAGCAAGATTTTCAGTCACCTGTCAGGGAAGGACATCAGCAGGGTCACACATCACAGGGACAGGGTGGAGACAAATACATGGGAGCACATCTGAGACTGCAGCAGCAGGTGCTAACAGAGATGAAAAACCCCGAGAGAAGGAGCAGGTCTGGGGTTTGCAGCATCCTCTGCCTCACAAAAGAGCTTCCTTACCTTCAGGAAATCCTCGTGCAACAAGAGCATCCAGCCTGGAAGGTGAAGTGTGATCCAAGGTCTGTTGAGGAGTCTGGACATCAAGGGCTGTGCTCACTGCTTTTTCATCACCTGTGGAGAGCCCAACAGACTCTAAAAACAATTTGGGATGTGACAAGGAAATTAGATAATGATGCATTTTAGAGTCAGTTATAGGAGAGAGATGGGGTTCCTAAGGAAGGACAAAGCTACTTACTGGATCACACTGACAGAGTGACACCAGAGACAAGTGATTTGAACCAAAGGAAAGGCTTTTTCAATTTTAGTGTGGAGTTTATACCATTAGGACACTGCTGTTCTGTATGTTATTCTCAGAGCTATTCATGCATCTCTATCTTTTAGCTGAATTATATTTTTTCCCTTTAATAAACTTGCTTATTCAGTCTCACTATCACACCAGAGGACTAATTTGGATTTAATTTATCTCTCTCTGCGTACTTGCCATGGCTGTTGCTTCTTTTACTTTTTCTCCCCTATCTGCCAGTCTTTTTAATTCTCTGTCTTTTGTGTGAGCCTTGTAGGGCAAGGATCATACCTACTGCTATTTTTAGAAACCATCTACAGAGAATAAATTATGGTAATTATGTCCAGCAGAATTAGATTGTAGTGACTGCCAGACATGGAATAGCCACTGTCAGAGATCCTCAGAACAAGATCTGGTTTTGCCCTCAAGTAAGAAAGAAACAAAGAAGGTGCACCACCAAAATCAGGATTATGAGAGTGCCTCTAATCTCTGGAAAAGTACATGGTGAATGCTGCCTACAGCCAGGGAATCACAGAGAGAGCCAGGCATTTGAGCTTTAGCACAGAAAGGATATAATTAGCAAGTGCTGAATTTAAAATTGAATTCTACTAAAGTTCCCATTTGAAGCTACACTTATTCCCTTGCTCAAGGCTTTGAGGGTGGCTAAAAGGGTGGGAAAAAAATTTGAATGCAATCTTCATTTTACACATTTCTGATATTTAAAATGTTTCAAAATTATTAATGTGCTACACTTGCCCTCAGTCCAAGTGGTGGCATAGCTAATATTAGTTTATGAAAATATTGGAAATATGAAAATAGTATTTTTCCATATAATTCAGCTAAAATCTGTTTATTTATGTAGCAGAAAAAATGGTTAAATATTTTAACATGAAATTAAGTGTGTGGCACAGACCTCCCAGAGGAAAAGACTCGTGTGAGGGTGTTCAGTTCAGCAGCTCTGAGGTGAGGGATGCCAGTGCTGACCCAGCTGCCCTTCCGACTCAGCCTCGACTTGAGGCTCTGTTGGTGTCTTGGTGCTCCAGAGCTGAGGTGGTTTCAGGAGACAAGGTGCAGGCTGAGTTTCTCTGGCTTGTTCTTAACTGCTTCAAGGATTTTTCCTCTACTGCTGCCTCTATCAGTGTTTAAAGGTGGCCTGAGGAGGGAAATAAATGGTGCTTGTATCCTTATCCTTCTGCTTCTTGCTGGGTTAGAGACATCTGCAAGAGCAGGAAGCCTGGCTTGTTTGGGTTTTCTGGCTTTTCCTGTGAAGAATTCAGGTTCTGTGTCTTGTTTGAGGAGCAGTCATTGGCAACCAGAGCCATGAGAGTCCTGCTGAATCTCTGGAGTCAGAGCTTCCACAGCTCCAAAGACTCACCTGGCACCCAGAGCAGGTCTGCATGTATGAAAAACTGGATGTTCTGAACGTGGTTCACCTTTCTGTCGAACTGATGTAACCATGTCTATATTAATGTGGATTAACATATCCATATTCAACTTCCTGTAAAAAGTATAAATTGCAGAGCTTCACAGACTTTTACTACAGTGGGTTTGTTTCTGTGGGCTCCCTTCCCAGGTGGATATTCCTGATTTAAGGAACTAGTATCCATAAAAAGGCACCTTTTTTTTCCCAGTAACAAACCACCCTGCCAGCGTAAAAGAAAACCAGAACATTCCAAATATTTTTCTCCACACTGACAACCATGACACACAGGTGATGTGATTGATGAAGCATGAGGAGAGCAGAGGGGAACAGACATTTTGGACACCTGCCAGGTCTTCCTTTAGGCTGTGAGCCTGCCTTAGGGCAGTTTTATTTCTTCTCCAGCAGCACATGATCCCAGAGCAGCAGAGTTCCTCCTCTGTGCCTTCCTCTGAAGAACTCAGGGCAGAACAGCAACCACCTGGAATCCTCCTTGAGAAGCTGCCAATATCTCCCTAAAACCAGAAAGTTTCTAAATAGGCATCGGAACAGATGGGGAGATGCATCCCTTTTTAAGTCAGGATTTACATTTTCTTGCATTCATATTGCAAATGTTTTGTTGAAACCAACCCTTTTGGGATTCCTGTGATGGCTGAAATAAAGAGAGAGGATTTCAGGCATCACCTGACTGTTGAATTCAGGGGCTAAGCCCCTTAGTCTTCAAAAGGTCACACCTTCCCCTGTGAATCTGTGACTGATTGCAGGTATTAACATCTCCTCAACCACATAAATGGCCTTGAGTAAGGAAGGATTTCTGTGGAGAGCTTTAATGTGGAGAGCTTTATTAATAGTTGGTTAGCTGAGAAAGGCCATGCTGACATATTGCCACTGGTCAAGCTGAGAAATCAGCAGTCAGCAAGCTGAAAGGAGATGTCAGCAGCTTGCAATCAGTGGCCTTGCTGCAACATGGAGAAAGGGAGTAGAGATTAGTCCTGAATATCTCCTAAGAATATGTAGAAAGTATCAAAAGTAGGACCATAGGAATGTAAAAGTAGGTGTAACTGCTGATATGTAACTAACCAATCCTGAGCTCAACTTTTGCAATATGCATGAAGTTAATTACGAACTGTATTTAACCCGCTGTGCTGATCAATAAAATCGGGCCTGTGATGATCAACTGGATGTCCTGGTCTCCTTCCGTCGATAGATTTCAGAACATTAACCTCAGTAATTAGTCTCCTCTATCACCTTCCTTAAAGGACATATGCTGAGAAGAAGGCAATAAAACATTTGAAGAAGTTAATCCTTTTTCCTGTCCCTTTTCTTGTTTCCCCACGCTGGCCCTAAGGAGGACAGAAGCTTCACCCTGATAGCTGGAAAGGCTCCTATGGTTGAGCCTTTGGACACCTACTCTTTTCTCTCTCTTAAGGAGGAGCTGGTTTTGTGCACTTGTGTAACGTGTTGTAGATGTTTCTCTCAAGGTCACCTGGCTGAAATAGCCCCCAGTGTTTTCTTTACTTATTCCAATGTGCTTTCACAATGACTTTGTGCAGACCTAGCAAAGCACCTGCAGAGCCAAGCAGTTTGGATAGCTCACCCAGCTGCCCACTGCTCATCACTGGCATGGAGAAGCCACCATGATACATATCACAAAGATTTTTTTACCTTATTTGTTACTGTCAGGATTGGTGAGTAGTTTGGAGGAAAGCAGCCAAGGCTGCAGAGTTCAATTAAAACTCCCCCATTTAATGACAACCCTTTACCAACCACAGATTTCTGAATCATTCTGTTCATTCTGTCTTAATCCATCTTCTAGCCTCACATCACCCCAGCTAAAAAAGCCTGTCTTGAATATGAACAACACATATGAGCAGCCCACACATCTTGCCTAGCACCATGATTTGCACATGGGGGTAAGGAGCTGAAAGAAACATGAGGAGCTGAAAGAAACATGAGTGGATAAGGCAGCAGCACCATCCCTGCACTGTGCACACAAACTTCACAAACACTCCCATTGGAAAAGAAATCCCTGAGGTGCCATCATGTGGGAAGCCCAGAGTTCAGGCTCTATGAGGAAGCAGTGGGAAAACCTCTTGTCTTCCAGGAGATGATATGTGGTATTCACATGCCCTCTGACCAGAGAGAGATGGAGCTTTCCCAGCATTCTCCTGAGAAAGGCTGTGAGAGATGCAGAGAAAAGAATGATCAAAACAATTCTTGTCTCATTTACTGCTCCTGTGTTTGTGCCCATGTGGATGTGTTCTGGAGATTGTTTACCTGAGGTGATTGCTTGATTGGGTTCTGGTGATGGTGTTTTGGATTCATTGGCCAACTGGATCCACACGTGTGTGTGTCAGGACTCTGGGGCAGAGAGTCGCGGGTTTTCTTGTTAGTTAGTTAGTGACAGCTCTTGTTAGTGTAATAGAGTATAATATAATATAACAAAGTAGATAATTAGCCCTCTGATGTCATGGAGTTCTGCACATCATTTTTCCACCCATCAGGCATCATAACTCTGATACTGATAGAGTGTCACTGTCCCAGAGCCATTGAGTGAGTGAGCAGCACCAACTGTCTTTTCATTCTATGAAACCATATGTCTTTTTAACTTGAAGGCCATTTATACCTGTATATATAAATAATAAATGGACATTCTCATAGGAAATACAGGTATAAATGGCCTCAGCTGGGGCCATTTATATCTGTATTTCCTATGGGAATTTTAATAGCAAAACACCAGATAAAGATATTTATAATAGTAATGCTAACAGACCTCTGACCACAGCATCCTAAACTCTGGCATTACAGCAACCTGCTTAGAAGTTTCCACAGCTACAGAATTTCAGTCCTAGCCCAGATCTTGGGACTGCTCTATTCCACTTTTAAAAGCAAACCCATCAATTATCTGGATATTGAAGGAGTGAAGGATAAACTTGAACAAGTTACATGAACATTTTAATTAAAGCACATCTTGACAGAAGATCAAGAAGAGAATAGTAAGTTAACATCCATAAAAAATGTGTTGAGACAGCTCTGATGTATTTTCCAGTTGTAGAAAAGGTAATTGGATGAAATGAAGGGGAAACAAATTCAATGTGATAAATGTAATAGATATTTATTGCTACAAAGGATTAGCTAGAATTACCTTCAAGCACAGGGTTGATGCTGGATATGATAATTTGATAGGGAGAAACCGCCTTTCACTTTCGTACTGTATCAACTTCTTTTATTATGATGTAACATAAAGGGCAGAAAAAAATCCCATTATGGATTTGCTGGCCTGTGGGATAACCTTGAAATTGTGCCACTGAATTTCCATGTCTTTTTTTTTAGACCTCCAGTATGGAGCCAAAATAGTCTTGAAAGTACCTGGAAGATTAGAATATGAGTAAATACAGAGTGTGACCCTTTCTTGCCACAGAGAAAATCCCTGTGACCTCCACTCGCTGGGAGTCAAGGCACAAATGAAAGTGCCTAAAGGGAAAAGAAAAAGATCTTACCCAGGGAGGTAACAAAACTTTCTCAGCCATGAGCATGCCTTATTGAATGAGAAAGTTACTTTAACCCAGCACTCCATACATCCTGTGTGTATGTAAATAGGGGTGAAATATTCATTTCACATCTGTACTGGCTCCCTGCCACAGGATGTGATGAAGCACATGGTGGATTTTGCCTTCCCAATAATGACTCTGCCTTCCCAATAATGACTCACGTGCCACCTACAGTAAATTAAGCAGAGAGGGGTGGCACAGTAACTACAAATACAGAACAAATGAGTGGTTTTTTTATCATTGCTGTCTTCTTGTAACCATCCTCTTCTGTTTTTCTTCAAGAAAATAAACTAAACCAAAGTAGCAGTTTTCCCTGAACAAGGAATGCTATAAATGTTACAAACAAGGAGTGTTATAAACAAGTGTTATAAAGGAGGAGTGTTATAAAGAGTTGAGAACTCCTATTTTATCTGCAAAACAGACATGCTGACATCTATAGCATTACAAAGCAAATGGATTATATCTAGACTGCAGGTTGTGCAGAGGTGGAACCTGTGTCTGTAACACTGTTCTTAGCACAGTAGTGTTGCTACTAAAATATTAATAACAAATTATATACATAGCGTGAAGGGTGGGATCTTTTGCTTAAACTCAAAAAACCCCACTGAACAAGTGTATGACACCCTCAGACACATTCATTCCAAATTGTTCTAACTCAGTATTGACATTTTTCTCCATTATCCATCACATCCATGAGATTTTAATATAATTATTTCAGAACATTTCTCAGTTCTTGTCTGCTCTTGGAAATATACCAAAATAGCTACAATTATTCTGAGATGGTTTATTTCAATATAAATCCCAACGCGGACACTCTTATTCCAAAATAAGAGTTCTTATTTCCAATTTAATTTAATCTAGTTCTAAAAAATCCTCCTGGGATCTTATTCTGGAATTGTTATTTTGGTACATTTCCAAATGTAGGCAAGCCCAAAGTCAGGGATTGGAGACTGGAGTTTTTTAGGAGAAAACTCTGTTTCCACTTGAAAAAAAAATCCAAAGCAATAAGCTTAAGAAATTCATCCCTTTCAGAAATGCAAGCCCTTACACAAAAAGGGTAGAGATCCTATTTCAAGAATAGCAGTTTGCTACCTCTGCATGTGTAGATACCAATTAATGTTTCATCAAAGGAGTCACTCACAGAGCACTTCCACCCCTTTTTTTTTCATCTAAACATATACTGTCAAAGCAAAAGAGAAAAAAATAAGAGTCAGAAACTAAACCAAGAAAATACTCTAGCTCAGGAAGCCTTCTGATCCTGAGAAAAGGGAAATGTAAAACCTCCACCAGCTCAGCCAAACATTTCCATCAGTTGTTAATTTTACACAGAAGGTGTTTGCATGCTGAATGCTAGGCTGTATACAAAACCTGCAATGGGCAAGCCTTAAGAGAAGTACAATGAAGTTATGAACCTGTGTAGGGAAAAAAAGGATATTTGTTGCTTCTGAAAATCAGCTATACCTTTTAATACACCAAAGCCTAAACTTCATAAAATTTTACAATATAAAAGGGGACTTGGAGAAAATCTAATTTTTCTTTACCTCAAATGATCTTTGGGAAGTAGAATTATAGAGTGGTTTGGACTGGAAGAAATTTTAACAATCATCTGGAATCTATGACTTAACAACTTCCTTGCTGGCAATAACAGCAGTCAGAGATGGTGAGAGAGGACACTGGGAGTGTTTAATGTCAGAGTGGTTAAAGTCATCAGAACATGAGCAAACATGGGGACCCAGCTATGACTCAGCAGCTTCCTCTCTATTCTTTGGCTTCACTGACCACTCAATAAGATTTTCAAAGCTGAAACAAACTCTGATATCAGCAGATATTGACAAATGGTTGTTACCCAGAGCCTCTGCCTCTGGGTGAATATGGGAACAAACAAACAAAAAAAAACCAAAATAAAGCAAACAAAAAAAATTTGAAAGAGCTTCTTCCTAATACGCTGAATGTAGATATTTGATCCAAGTGAGTTGTTTTTATTACATCTGTCCCACAATGGTTAGTAAGAGATATGGTCTATCCTTTATGGATCTCGAAGACTGTCAACAACACACCTTTGTTCCTCATTTTCTACTCACCAGCTTAACAAGAGAATTTGAGGCTTTCTTATTATCTTAAAGTCCTTTTTTCAGCCTGATCACACACAGAATGTATGCAGCAGCCTTCATCAACACTGCCACCAGCGTCCCACAGAGCCAGAACACATCAGCTCTGTCTTGCATCGCATGGACACCTTGGAAATCAGTCCCAAGTACCAGTGACATGTGAGTCCCTGTGCTTCTGACATTGCTCTTCTCTGGGACTGCCCAGAGCCCCCTCTAGCCCAGTGGCTCTGCAAGGGCTGCAGCCATGTCTCAGTCATGTCCTTGTGAGACAGATGTCCCAGCAGCCCATCCTCACTCTGGCTCACACATCACGGGCAGCCAAGGCTTCTGAGGCAGGAAAGGAGTCTCCTGATTTAAACAGCATTGACTTGGCAAGCCAAACACATGTAAAGGAATACAAAAAGTAGCTTCATGTTCCTTTCTTGCCCTCACAGACACACCAATGACACCCACAGCAACAATGCTTCAGGCCCACAAAGGTAACATTGCCATGCTTTTGGTTCGCCCTCTCCAACAGGAAAGGTTTGGTCCTTCTTCCTCCCAGTGCAGAGGAAGAACCATGACCATCCTGTCCCACACGATGCTGAGCTGTGTTTCCCAGCCAGAAGAGAAACCTGAGGGTGTTCTGAGCTGTACAGCTGTGTTTGAGATGGAAACCACAGAGTGAGAAATGGCCGCAAAGGCGTAGATTGCCCCACAGGTGCCGTGCAACCCCCTCTGATCAGTCCCTTCCTCTGCACATCCCCAGCCCTCCCTGCACCTCAGGAACATCACCAGCAAAGCTGGGAGGGATACCAAGAGCCACAAAGTGAGCAAATATCCCCATCTAGTGTCCCTGAGTACTGCAGAGTATATTGCGCTCTTTTCCATCTCTATTATCCCTTTCCAGTCATCCCGATCCTTAGTGAGAAAGATGCTCTCTCCAAAAGAGAGAGTAAAAATTACCAGTGCCCCCCAGAAGGGCAGGATGCAGGCTCTGGGCATGCAAGAAACTCAGCCAGCACGCTGCTAATTACATTTCTGCAGGTCTGGTCTGGGCTTTCTCTTGAGCAACAGCTGCTTATTATTTCAGCTCACATGGTCAATCTCCGTGAGGCTTCTTTCTTGGCTCCAGTCTGCTAATCTGACCACAAGGAATCGACAAATTAGTTCTAGAGGATAAATCAAAGGGGTTTTTGTGCGGCCCTTACCCCTTGTTTTGCATACAGTGCTTCCAGCTCACTGCTGTCTCCTCAGTTCTCCCTGAAAATCTCCCTGGCTGCAGAGGCGTGTTATTTGAGGGTGAAATGCATTAGCCTCTGTTTGCTCCAAATTTAATTCATCTATTTAAATAATTTAATACAGCATCCATCAGTATGAAAGCTGGGCAAATTGAATCCAAAGGATTTGAAGACACATAGATTAAATAAACTACCTTCAAATCCTGGCTCTCAAATTATCACTGCCCCTGGATTAATTCTACCTTAATTAGACAAAATAATCTTCTCAAAATGATTAAATTTGTGAAATAAAGATGAAATAAACATAAAGTAAAAGCAAATGGAATATAAACAGCCAGAAAGCATAAGACATAATACAGAGCCTTAAATCATAATAAAAGTCATTCTGTTTAGGATCTCATTAGAGCTCTATAAAATCATGAGTGGCACGAAAGAGATTAATAAAAATTTCGTTTCTCAAAATACAAAAAATAGTGGTGCATCACATGAAATCTTCAGCCAGGGCTTTAAAACAAACAAAAGTGGGTGCTTTCTGACAGAGTGAATCATTAAATTGCTAGACTCATCGCCCAAAGGGCTGAAGATGCTGAAAGCAAAAGTAGAATCTGACAAATCAACAAAAGATAAGGCCACAAAAACTTATTAAACACAGAGATCAGAAAATCTTTAAGCCATAAACTGCTGAGGGGTAGGAGAACATATTGGGGAAATATCACTCAATACTTTCCCTGCAGTTACACCCTTTCCTTAATTATCAGCTACTGTCAGAAACAGGATGCTGAGCTGGATGGGCCTTTGGCTGGGCATAATGGGGCTATTCTTATAATGTGAGAAGTCGTGGATTGGATTTACTTTAAAATGTTGACACTGGCTTCGGTCTTGTACCAGATGGTGACTAAAGAGCATCCAAGTTAAACTCAGCTCATGGAGTTTAGAATAGCAATCAGGCTCTCAGACTTACCTAACTTCAGGAGTTGCTCATGTTGCAACTCTACTTCATTGTCAAATCCATTCAGCGTCACCACTGTAAAGCAAAGGCAGACATTTTTCTATGGCTATGGCCCATGATGACAGCAAGGCAGCAGGTTACAGAACAAAAGACAGTACAAGCAGTACCCTAGAAAAGGTCCCTAGCAAGCAACTTGATTAACAGCAAGGATTTTAAGGAAAAAAAATTAAAAAGAGTAATATCTTCCAAAAAGGCCCCAAAATTTGAGAACATGATTGAAATAATTAACAACATTTGTTCCATCCAGGTAGCTAGAAACCAGAGTGAACCCTGCTTCGAAGTCTCTGGAGAGTCCTTTGGAAGTAACCATAGAGGAGCACATAGTCCCTGCCCTGTCTGCACTGTAATGAAAAGCAACACTTGGAGATCAGAGTGAGAAGGATGCTTATGCAAACCAGCCCTCAGAAACGAGAAGCTGAGCAGGTCATCCCTCCAGAAGACATTGTAGAACTAGTGCTAAATCCAAGGAGAAGTAAAGAAACAATCCAGTTTTATATCCTTGCAGTAGGTGGTGCAGGCCCATATCTCAAACATAACCAGCAGCACCACCTGACAAACTAATCCTCTCCTCTTCAGCCACAGTGCCAAAGTTTCTGAGCAGGAAAGCCTCAAGAGAGCTCAGTTTTAAGCTAGTTTTAACATTAGCTGGAGAGTCACCAGGACTCTGAGAGCAGTGCAGCAGATTAAATCAATATTGCCATACCCCAAATCTACTGCCAGAGCTGGATCATCCCAACCAACTGCATGTTTCAGAAAAGCCAACATTTTATTTTTGTCTGCTGGGGAAAAAAACGTATATAATATGAAAAAAAAAAGCCCTAGGTTGATGCAGCCTGCAGACCTGACTCACCCTTTATTGTCTTCAGCAGAAAGACCCTTGATGCCCTCCTGGGAGTGGAGTGCTGCCTTCAAAGTTGCCTGGAAACATAAAACATGATAAGACTGTTCAGGTATTGAAGCTGCTCTCAGAAGGCAGCTGAGGACAGCCCCAGGCCCCCACAGAGCTGGTGGAGAAGCTGTTTACCAGGAGCAGCAGGGTGAGTTCACTGCCTCTGCACCCACATCACGAGCCCTCTGCAGCCAGACAAGGGGCTGCCCCCAAAGGTGGCACTGGGACATGCAGGCAGATTTGCCTCACTGTGACATCAAAACAAGCCACATCAAAACAAGCTCTTGTTTCCCCTTGTTCTTCCTTCCTCAGTCCCCCATGCAAAGCCTGTCTCCATCTTCCACCATCATCTTGCTCCAGCAGGAAAAGCCAAATAGGTCAGCCAGAGTCAGGGAATGCAATGCCCACCCTGCTGAGTGTCCTGGGCCAGCTCTCACCCTTTGGGGCACTGCTCTCTTCCTTTGGGGCACTGCTCTCAGCCACACACATTTCCTCCAATAGACTTGTATGGTACTGACCTCTGCTCCTGAAACAGCCTTCAAAACCCTTATCAAGGCTTCCCTTCACCGCTCACCCTCCTGACCCACACACAGCCTTAAAATTACAAGCCCTAGATCCCTGCCAGCTTAAATAATGCACATCTAAATGACTTTAAATCTCTCTTTTTTTTTCTCTCTCTGCATTTTCCATACACAGTGTTAAGACCCACAGCAGAAAACTCTGTTTCCCTGTGTTATTTATTCTGTAATTTGCAATGCCACCCACCAAATGGTACAGTAGAAATAGTTAATCACATAGGCTTGGGATGTGCATAAGCTGAGTTGTAAAGGTGCTAATAGGTATATTTGAATTCAAAAGAGATCTGAGAGTTGGAAAATAATATCTTATTAGTATGCTATATGTGTGTGCAAAGCAGCAGCCTGTTCTCTAAAAGATGTGGGGGAAAATAGTAGAATCAAAGCCTTTAGCTTCCCCTATAACATCACATTAAAATCAGTAATCTTTTTTTTTTCCTTATTTGAATTATTAAAATTTATTATTTTAATTTTTTCTCATTAGAATTATTAACAATTATTATTAAATTCCATTATTTCTATATCTCAGAATTCTGAACCATTGCAAAAAATATTACACACAGTAAACCTGCATCTCTATGTTGACAGCCACTCATGTCTGTCTCTGGCTCCAGCCTCAGATACCAGCAGCTCAGTGTTTGCAGTTTGCCTGGCATTTGGAGAAAAGTGTTGAACCTGAATCAGGTAGGAAATGGGTCCTCAAAATGAGCTGTTAGAATGTACTGAATATGGGCTGAAATAACACAGCATGGAACCACCTTCAGCTTGCTTACCTTTATTTCCCAGAGCAGACATATTCCTCAAATACATGTAATTTATGGGAATTGCTCTTTCTGTCTTCAGCACACTGCTGGTTTGCAGGTTGTTTTCTCCCATTCTGTTTGCTCACCCTAGAGCAGCAGCCTGCACAGAGCAGGCCCAGCTGAATGTGGCACAGCACTCATTTCAAGGGGCCAGGGACAGAGGTTCTCCATAGAGGCAAAGAAGAATAAGATCAGTGAAGCACACAGATTATGTGTGGGCAGGATTCATAAGTTTAAAACTTAGAAAAAACAAGTATACCCAAGCAATTAGTCCAAGTTTCATTACGACTACTTAATGTGCTCTTGTTAGTCAACTCAGTAATTCTATCACATCCATCACATTTACATCTCAGCTACAGAATTTGGAAATGATTCTGCAAGATACAATTTGGGGGAAAAAAGGTTATCATTTCTTTTTAAACCTTGGAGCATGAGGGGGAGAATAAATACTAGGCTATTTGAACTTACTCAGAGTGTTTTCTCTGGCATAGAGAGGCATAAGATTTCAACCTGTTCTCCTTTTAAACTGAATTTCAACATTGAAAATGGATAAAGGGGTTGTGCCACCCACAGCACCCTCTGGGAACCAGGGGCATGACTGAATTTAAAAAATCATTAGGCAGTCCCTGTCAGAACCCAGGAAATTCTTCTGGCTGCCCTGGAGGATTCAAGCCACTGCTCAGGGGGCTCAGAGACCTTGGCACAGAGCCCAGTACCCCTGTGCCTTAGATTTAGCCCTTGAAAAAAACAATTACCAACCTTGTATGAAGAATTACAAGCCAGGGAAATTTAAGTCGAATGATAGTGAATTTATCATGGGGTGAAAGAATAGATTTTTGGGCTTTTTAGAATGGGGGTTCAGAGAGCAAGATGGAGGAATCTGGGCATGTCCAGCCTTTCTCCTTCTTCTTCTTGGCTTCCATCTTCTGCTGTAATGTTGGCACTTTTAGATTGGTTTAGAGCGGAAGCTCACTGTCTAACATAGATGACAGGTATTGGAAAGTAATTGTAAATATTGTACACGTAGTTTTTAGTATAAAAAGATAACACCACTCCAGGGCAGGCAGAGTGCCTGGAACTGTCCTGCTGAACGGACCTCAGCAGGACAGGAGAAAGAATTTTATAGATAAGATACAAAAACAACCTTGAGACCAAGAAATGAAGCGCTCTGACTCCTTCTTCGACCACTGGGCTGGGAAAAGAGACTTTTTAAAATATCTCAGGGTCACTGTGACCAGCGAGAGTCCTGAGATGTCCCTGCCTGTAGACATTCTCCCCCCATACAAACTGACTCAGTGAAACCTGCCACCAGAGTCTCTGCTTCCACGAGCAAGGGGCTGCTCTTGCAGAAACTCTTCTTGGTTCATGTGATCTCAAACAGCAAACCCAGATGAGATGAAAGTTGCTCCCATGGGCTTCCACAGGGAAGTATTTTCCTTTGTACTGGGTAAGTACAACAAAAACAAAACAAAGCAAATCCCTTGGGTACATTCCCTCTCCCCAGCTGTTCAGCACTGACCTCCCAGCCTGAGTCAGGTTCAGCAGTCCCTGCCCAGCACAGCAGAGGTGCCATCCTGAGTGTGGCACTCACTCCAGGAGCCACCATGAGCTCCACACCTGCGCAAGGGCACAGCTGAGTGCACATCAGCCACTTCCAGCAGGGAGGGCAAACACACTGCCAGCTCTGGGTCTGACACTGCCTTTGCAAGCCACATACTTCAACCCAACATGGCCTTGAACAGCAAGCAGAGTGTATCCATGTTGAATTCAGCACACTTGCAGCCTTGGGGATACCAAAAAGACAAAAAGCCCAAAAAGGAAAGCAATCTATAAAAAATGCTTTCACCTCTGCAGTCACAAAAGCTGTCAAGAATCCAGAGGTCTGGAAAGTGAAACCTCCTGTTCATTCTGAGCACAGGACAGGCCCAGAGAGGCTGTGGAGTCTCCTTCTCTGGAGATACTCACATTGTTTCAACACATTCCTGAGGGATGTGCTTTAGGGGAGTAGGGAGGTTGGGCCAGATGACCTCTAGTGATCCCTTTCACCCATTCTGTGTGATTTTGTGACTGACCATTTCCTGGGAATGAGGTGGTGCTCCAGCAAAGCACACAGCACGCTATACATGAAAGTCAGGGTGACACAGTCAGTGGATAATGGGAAGCACATACATCTGCTCTGTTCTGCAGGGATCAAAACATCCATGCCCTTATCCATATCCTTTTTGCAAGGATGAATCATACCTATAGCAATTATGTTTTCATTAGTTAACCCTGCACTGCCTTTACTGAATTAAAAAACAAAAACAAAAGAAAAAAAATTCATTTAAAAAGTTATGATTAAATGAAACAATGCTCTTCTGCATGACACTTAAATTTGCTTAATCACATGCAAATCTCTAAAATCAACATAAATCAACATTAACATACTGCTCAGTCCATCACTTTTTTAATTGCTCACACAATTTTATTCTTATTATACTGGGTCCTCTACACCACCTTTGGAAAGTATGTCACAAAGTACAAGTGTATGTACATTCAAAGCAAAGTTGCAAAAAACCTCTAGTGCAAAACATAGAGCACTCAAAACTAGTTCATGTGGGTTTTTAAAGCTGCATAAAACCCCAACAGAAATGCAGAACACTGAAGACTTGATTACCATCTGCACCAGTACAGCTTCCAGGAAGATGCAATATTTTCTTAGCATTTTTCAATTGAATCTTTATCAAGAATATTATTATTTTGATGTCACTGGGTTTTGATTAGTATCTATTTGCAAATGTTTCAGTTTTGGTTTTGTGGTTTTTAATGTTCAGCTGGAAATTGTGGTGTTTCACCTGCCACAGACATCATGGGAAGCATTCGACACTTTGGGATTTTTTCTTCTATCTCTGGAGTTACAGCAAAGGCAGCTTCACCATAGAGTTTAGAATCTCCTTTAAAAACAATCCCTCAAATTTGTGGAAACTATTGCTGCTGGGAGCTCAGTGAGTAGTGAACACTCCAGGTGCTGCTGAACATTCAGCTCATGCATTGGGCATAACTGGAATTGCAAACAATTAGATGAATATTTCAGCCCTGAACTGTGCCTGTTCCTCTAATCCTCTCAGTTGCAACTGTATTTGCTGCTTAGCAATATCAGTTTTAATTGCCAGTTCCTAATAAGAGCTATCAAGCATCACTCTCTGGAGTTCATTATACAGAACTGGGTGAAACCTTAGGTCAAGTGTAGCTCCCAGGTGAGCTCACATTACCGTTTGCCTCCAGGTTTCTGGATGTGCTCTACATGCTCCACCTCAACAATGGCAGATCCATTGTAAGTGCTGGAATGGTTCAGCTGGGTCCTCAAGGCACCCCAAACCCAGCAGACACCACAGAGAGCAACAGGCACAACTTTCCAAGCATTGTCCTGGGGAAGGCCATGAGAAGATCAGAGAAAAGAATGAGAAACAATTCTTATCTTCACTTGCTGCACCTGTTGTTGTGAGCATGTGGAATGTGTTATGGGGATTTGTTTACCAAAGAGTGGTTTCTTAATTGGCCAATGGTGATGGTGTTTTCATTAAAGGACCAATTAGGTCGACCTGTATTGTGGTTTTCTATAAAGGCAATGGGTTTCTTAAGAGTATAGAATAATGAAGTGATTGATCAGCCTTCTGGGATCATGGAATTAGTGCTGATTATTACCCAAATGGGGACGTCGTGCTACGACACACAACAGCTGCCACAGCCCTGAGGTGTTCAGCTATGGCAGGGCAGCCCAACAGCTGACAAATAAATGTCACCAGGGTTAGCACAAATCATCCTTCACTCAGTGTTTTCCCCATTCTTCCCATCCTCTTTTGTGACTTTGAAATGAAGTTGCATAAGCAAGAACTGGCAGTTCACGTCCAGGACAAATTACCAGCATGAAATACGTGACAACTTTACATATTTACAAGGCTTGGAGGAGGCATTTGGATCATCAGGAGCCTTAACCACATGGTTTTTAATATGCATTTCCAACTCTCAGGGATATGATGAAGAGTGTTTTACTGCTGGCTGAGCACTAATGGATTTGGAGATGTTAACTGTAGTCTAGAGGCATCCTGAAATGGTGAGCTAATGTGCATTTAATTTTGCTTATTTGGTTTTAGCACAACCAGGTTTAGTTATAACACTGTAGTGTCAGCACCAGCCATCTGGGGTTGAACACTGAGAGCAAAGGGTGTGAGGGCTCAGTGAAACCCTTTGAGAAGGGGAAATTTAAAGAGAAGCAGATGAAAAACAGAAGAGGAAACAGACAGGGATAAGAAAAAGAAAAAAATCTCAGAGAAAAAAACAGCAATAACAGGCATTGGCAGAATAAAGCCCCAAAAGGGATTGCCTCAAATAAATACCCACAAGTCTAGTTCCTCCACACATCTGGGTAAAGACTGCCAGGAAACTCTCTGAAAACACTAAAACACTAATACCAGCAAACTGAGAGATGCCAGTGTTCCTATTTTAGATATCAGCCCTCAAATTAGGATTTGAGTACTGGATCCTCTCCTGGAAAACCAGCAATCCTGAAAACATCCAGTAAGTCCTGGAAACATTGAGGGGCTGCATGGCCATTAAGCAGCTCATGTTAAGTTGCCTCCATGAAAAGCATTCAAAATGCAATATTTCAAAACAAAGCAGGGAGGAAATGCTTTTCAGGGAAGAAACTTAACATAAGCTGCTTTGATATTTTACTGTGGCCTTTCACCTGTAAGTTTTGCAAGTTATAATGGGCTGGCAGGATATTGGCACAGGAACTAAAGGATGACAAACCAAACAATGATACAGAACCACAGAATTTTCTGAGTTGGAAGGGACACACAAGGATAGTGTACAGGAAAACAAGATCATCTCAGGCTTTCAGAAGTGTTGCTACTGGTAGGAAGAGAGACCAAAGAAGGAAAAGGGTCAAAGACATGAAAACTAGAAGATCTGAGCAGTGACATCTCTTCTGCAAACCAGGAACACAATCCTCTTCCTCAGCTCTAGATGAGCACAGCTCTAGACAGGCACAATCCAGCTTGAAAGGAACTGAAACCCAGACACATTCCCAGGGAGAGGGAGGTGTGAACACAAGGTGCCCCCTCATGTTCTTCAGGGTGAAGATCAAACAAGAGTGCAGTAGATGGCATGTCCAGAGCTGTGTGCACAGAGCAGCAGCCAGGCTGACACCAGCACAGAGCAGATCCTGCCAGGGAGACCATGAACCAGCCCCAGCCTGAGCAGCACTTGGCACTAACAAATGGACCAACCATAAAAAAATCTCAATAGATCATTTTCATCCTTATAAATTTTGTTACTAATGATTCACATCAGTCCAAAAGAACCTTCCATAGCTTTTACCCTGGCAGGGCCTGAAGCAAGGCCAGCTCTGAGCAGACAGTGGATATATTCCCCTAATTTCTAGGACTAACTGTGTCATATAACTTTGTCATCACCAGCAACAAGGAGTCTCCCAAGAGGCAGCCTTGGAGAGCCTGGGGGGGACTTTGGAATCACATTAAAATATGTCTGGTCTTTAGCACTGGCCAGAATGTCACTGTTTTTCATGTGGTAAACTGAAGACAGAGGAAAATCCACCATCCCTGAGTGACTTGAAACAAGCACCAGTTTAATCTGTAATGTCAGATGTACAAATTCTTACCTGGAGTGTAGATTCAGAACCTGCTGGCAAATTAATATTTAACAGAAATCTTAGGAGTTTAAAAGTATGCTGCCCGCTGCAGGCTTTTTTATAGTAAAGAAAATAAACTAAATACCAGCTAAGGTTTCATCATGCATTCATACACCTACTCCTAATGGGACATTTTAGGCCAGGTAGGAGCAGGGATCCCAGCACAGATGTGCTGCCTCCATCACACTAAAGCTGCCTCTCAGATGTGGGAACACCTGAACCTGGATCCTGCAAGGGCTCAGCGAGCTGAACCAGCTCATTTGGCCTGGGCACTGGGACGGTGATCTGCAGCAGAAACTGCAGACAAATCCAGAAGGATTAGTGGCTGGAGAGCAGGAGTTGAACTGAGAAACCTGCTCCTCCTGCCAAATAAATGCAGCAAATGAGTCTTGGGTGATGGAAATAGAGGGGGTTATGTGAAGGAAATGGATATCTCTGTCTCCTGCAGTCCACAAAGGACTGGTTGCACCAATTAAATTAAATCAATTTCATTGCCAGTTTTGCACTATGGCAAACCATCTGTAAAAAGTGATATTTTGATTAAGAGCATTTCCTCTCAGTTTAGATTAAGACAGTTCATAGTAAATGTTTTTTAAATTAATATAAACCATTTCTGAAGTGAAATCCAAGCCTTGACAGAACACCATTAGCTGATTTCATGCAAGCCCAGAAAAAATAAGTTCTCAGCAAGATACATAAAGTTATGAAAACTATTTTTGGGTTTTGTAAGAACATTTATTATTGCCACTTATTTTCTAAAATTCATTTCTAAAGCATTGTGAGATTTTAGTTTATTGTGGCTGGCTTTGTGCTTGAGTGCTGCAAAGTAGTTTGCACTGAAAAGGGCTTTTTTGCTGATAAAAGATACTGAGAATTCTCTTGAGCTTGGACTAATAAATGGCCAACTATTAAGATCTATCAACTTCCAAGCACTATTTTTTTTTTTATTATTAATTTATTAATTCATATGACCAATCATGGCACAGCACTTCAAAAACTTCGGGAGTTTTTTTGTTTGTTTTTATAGAAGAAACAAATTCTTTAATGGCAAAATTGGTGAATAGTGTTGGTAGGTAAGCCTGCCCATCAGAAGCAAGAGCATTCAGAATTTAAGTGTTCAGTCAGACTGACACAGGTTTACTGCAAAAAGTGAAAGCACACAGACATTTGAGTTAAGCTGCCTTGTGGGAATACCTGTTTGGAGTTGTCTTCCCCTGCAGTGAGGTTTTATTGTCAGCTCATCTCAGGCAAGGTCGGCTCTTGGAATATTTGCCAGTATAATCCTCTTCTCTGCATATATGGGGAAGAAGGGAGCAAGGAGGGGAGAGAGGGAGGAAACAAGGGAGAGGAGAAATGAGATCAAGGCACATTTTTAGACTTGCCAGTATAGATATATTTCTGTTGGAAAATCACTTTAGCTAACCTCATTTGTTTTATTCCTTGTTTTATGATACGCCTGGTATAAATAACAATGCCAAGTGTAACTTTTTGCTGTTAGAAGCTTATAAAGTTTCCAACTGTATTAGACAACTGTGAGAAATTAACATACCGCTTATCTAGAGGTTATCTGAGATGCAGTGAATGGCTTTTCACATCTCAGTTTGGTTTAGTACAAAGGGCAGTGGCTTGGATTGTTTCACCTCAGCTGGTTTGAGATAGCACAGCTAGAGAGGTAGAAATCACCACACCATTCTGCAACGAACAACTTTCTGCTGAGAGCAAGCCAAGCAGTCAGAGTTCCAGCACTGAAAAGCTTTTGAACCACTTCAAGGCCTTGCTGTGCCTGCTGATGCCATGAGAGTTGGGCTGTGCAGCGCTCCACTACAGGGACATGTTCCAGAGCAGCCTATGGCCATGACACCAGATACATCCTATGGCTCCACTTGCATTGTTCTGCACAATTTCTGGTCATTTCTCCATCCCTCTGATATCAGAAATATCAGCCCCAAAGCACAGATGAGCAAAGGTTTGATCCTGCCCCTGTGATCCTTCCAGGCCTCAGCTCCCCGGCCATACATAGGGCTTCTTTGAACTACACTGGTACAACTTGTGTAAGGAGTTCCAGCCTATTAAACTATTCCCTGGGGAGTTTTTCTCACCTAGAAAAGTCGATAATGTCCTCATTTCAGCTAAGCATTCATTAGCTTTCTGTATGCAAGCCATTGAGTGGGCAGGGAAGAGCAGAAGGATGTGTATTGAGAAGACACAATGTTCTCCTCTGGCAATGTGGGAAGACTGGCACATCATAATGTTCAAGAATAATAATTGCACCTCCAGCACTTCCACTACCTACTTGATCAATGTTTAATAAAGATTTAACATACTGATGTTTTTGAAAAGCAACCACCAGTCCAGATACACATCTTGTGAGGGTCAGGAGGAGGGCAATGGAGGAGAACTCTTTAAAATGGCTGAGTAAGACATTTGATTGAAAATAAAAAGAGTTGCAAAGCAAGTTACTATTTCTTTTGCTAAGGAAAAGCAAAATCCCTAATGAAAAAAAAAAATAATATATTTTAACCAAAAACACTGGGAAAGCAGGAATAATAACTGTCATTTGAGTGACTTATGTTGCCCTTGATGTAGGCCAAGCTCTGTAGTCCAGTTGTACATCCTGTCATGCCTGAAGATATCACTCATGCAAACCATTGCTTCTGGGGAACCATTGGCTTACAGGGCACAATGGGAGCATGAGGAATACAAATGGCAGCTTTACAAAGGATTTGGCATAGCACTTCCAAACCAAAGGCACAGGTCTTGGCTGTGCTACCTCTGTTTTCAATGAAAAGCACCTATTTCTGCCAAAATTCTATTGAAGTTCAAGTGATTATTTTATTATATCTTAATTTATTGAAAATGTTACCTCTCCATTTTTGTAAATTACCTTCCTTGAACCATTGGAGGCAATGATGGACTAATCTTTTTTCTTACATTAAAAAGGAGAAAATGTGGTGCTATAGTACTTGACTAATTTTGCTAGACTTCCAAATCTAATAATAGCATTCTTTGTAATTGATTTGGTCTTTCTCAATTCCACTTAAATTAGCTTTCTGCTTTAATTAAATCACAACATATTTTATGCCAGGAGAGAATTGGTCATTTTTACCTGCCAGTATAATTACAAAATATCACCACAATGCACAAGAGAATACTGAGGTCTATAGCTATAAATAAACTTTAGAGTTAATTTTATGCTTCTGTTTTCCCTCCAATATTTACAACATATTTGCATTTCTGATCTATTTTATGCTGCTATGTTTTACAGTGTTTTGCAGATGGTCTTGCAATTCTCAGCATGCAATAATAGGAATTAAATATTTATGGTTGTGCATAACTTCAGTTCTCTCTGCAGTCTTCAGCGTTCCCTGTAGAAGTCAGCATTTGTCAGCTTGGAGCCTGCACTGGCACCAGCAATGATTGTGCTGGCACTGCCTCGTGCTACTGCAAAGACTCTCTCTAGCCCCAGCTCATCCATAATTTCAGTGCATTTCGTCCCCTCCTCTTCACAGAAAAAAGTTATCAAAGTCAAAACTGTTGCCCTACTTTTCCAGCCTGAGGAAGGCACGGTGTGAGAGCTGAGATTTTCCTTTGGTTTCCATGCATCTCATGCACACTTTGGAGTGGGAGGTTTGACGCTGTGGGGACATTTGGAACTCGTGCCTCCAATCAGGCCAAGAGCTCAGACCTCCCTCCCCCTGGCAAGAGTTCACACAAAACACACAAGGAGGAGATGCACAAACTTTCTCCAGGGCCCTTGAGCCTGGCAGTGAGGAACTGCAGGAGTTCAGGGACAGCTGCTCCTCTTCCATCCAGAGCCACAACAGGACAGGACCAGGGGAGCATCCAAGCTCCCAGCAGAGCCAAACCTGCAGCTCACACACACAACAGATAAGTCTTTGCCTCCTACTGTCCTGGGTCCTACTCCCTCCTGGGTCTGGGGCTTCTCCTTAAAACCAGTTCTGGAGCTGTTCACAAACTTCAGGATCCTTTTCTAACTAGTAGACAGAAAAGCCCTGTTAGTGGCAGGCCATCCCATGCATTTATTCTAGAAATTTCAAAATTAAGTAAGAATCACAAAATAAAAGCACTGCTAGTGTCTGTTACAAATGCCTGGACTTTTTAGTTCTTTCTCTGTTCCCTTATCTGACCATCTGTGCTGCTTTGAGAACAGGAACTTGAGTTATTATCTCCACTGTACACAATGAAATGGACCCTGGTAAATCTGCAGGTCCCTCCCCACAACTTTTGCCCTCTGCTATAAATGAAATTATTTTATGGAGTTACTTTAATTATAATATGGTACTTTTACATTAGGCCTAATTTCCTTTCAACAGAGCCTCAAAAGAAGGAGCTTATTTAAAGTGTTCTAAAGCACCTGTCCTTCCTTATTGCCTGAACTTTTCTAATATGAATTCTTGTAAAATGGAGCACAACATGAATTATGTGTATCTGTATTCACTCATATGCCTGTAAAAATTTGCATCCATTCCCTTCCTGCTTTTTCTCCTTGTTGTTTTCTTCTCAACACAATCTGTTAGAGAACTAGTAAATCCTTTACATCAGTACATGTTGCTATTTTCAACCTTGAATGTAACCACCTAAAGAAAAAAATAAAGTCCAGAAAGTAAAAGATTCCTTTGCTATACATACACTTTTTTACTGTTCCTAAATATAATTTCCATTTTTATCTGGCAGATGCTAGGAAGAGAGAGTAATCATTTCTCTTAAAAAATGAGAAAAGCTTAAAAATTTCTGAAACAAGATATATGCCTCCAAAGGGGCACTCACTCAAAATGCCCTGTGTCTCAGTGTGAGCGGAGTTACATGCCTTCCATTTGAACATCATCTCTGAAGTGCCCTGACTGGAAGCACAGTCTGTAACTTGGACATTCATTAAATACAAGTGAGGAAATCCTTTTCACAATGCTGTGCATAGACACAGAAAATTATCCCTTTTGCATAACTGCATATGAGAATTCAAATTTTTTACATGTGTTTGGATACATATGCATGCATTTATATTGGTATATAAATAATATAAATATGTTATTAATTACTCCCAATAATAATATTGCTGCATATTCTGCTGGTAAATTGCTTCAGAAATCTCCCAAGGGATGTTCTTATTGCGACAACATTGTTCCAGCACTCATGTGGAGATTTACTGACAATATAGCCTCTGGTAGCTTCCCATAACACATCTCTACCTACAGGTGCACCAGCTCTCTACACAAAAATGTAACTAAAGTCTTCATACGAAGGCTCACAGCACTAAAGCTAAGATCTGAAAAAAATTTATGGAAATATTAAATATTTTAATGAAATATAGCTATGTAGTAAATGGACTGGTTCAGTAAGTGCTTGATGTAATCATGTACATGTGGCAGTGTCTATCTGGAGAGCTCTGTCAGTCTAAAATTAACTTGAGTTTTAAAAAAAGATTGCAAAATGAAAACAGATAATTAAAGGCAAATGCAAAAAAGTAGTAACTTCTTAACTTTTAGTTTCTATCACTATGACCACAAACTAGCAGCAAAATGCAATCACTGATCCTACTTTTGAAATCACTTAGATGTTATTCACAGCCTGCTGATGTAGTAGATGAAGGCAAAAGAAGGTGAAGAATAATTAAGCAACTCAAAATACATTGCTGCTATACATACACACAATGTGGAACTAAAAGAAATCACATTAGCAAGAAGAACCCATGGAGGAGACCGAGTGCTTTTCCTGAAAAATTGTCCAAACTTCTTCCTTTAAGTAATACTTGGGAGCACATTGGGTTTTAGGGCCAATTGTTCTCACATATTGAAACTGTGGGAACACTGACTTTCTTCATTAAGTCAGAGCTATAATCCATAAGACTGACAATAAAAATATTCATGGTATTCTGTCCAATTTTCAGCTGATTATCATCCTCTGCAAGCAAAGCTGCAGGAAGCAAAAAATTGAGTAACTCATTGAAAAACAGACCAAACTGCTTTTCTCTCACAAAATAAAATGTCCATCTTTGGGAACACACTGGCAAATTTAACTAAAAAATATTATCTGTCCATGATCTGCTCAGCATATTACCTACTTCATATATTATCATTTACTTGAAGTAAATTAACTTAAGCATTGCTAGTTATCTATTTATGCTAATTTTATTGCCAATTATGTATTTATTGAGCATCACTGGGCTTGTAACCAAAAAATCCTAATTTAGTTTGAGAGTCACAACTCTTTTTAAAAACTTGTCCAAGTCTGTCCTGTACTTATAGAAGAACAAGATTGTTCTTCTACAACTCTGCTACAACCATGTAGCATTGTTGACTTGACAGAACTATTGGTGACCAGGCCAAGCACTCATCTGCAGGTGGCTCATGACATTTCACCTCTGCCCTGCAGCTCCAATTGCTCCTCCAGCCAGGCCAATACCAGCATTTCTCACAAAACTGGAGCAAATTCTCCTCCTGTGGCCACAGAGGTCTCCAGGATCACCTGCAACACATTGGAGTGCTCCTCTCAGCTTGGAATCACAGAACCAGTTAGACTGGAGAACACCTCTAAGGTCATCAACCATCAGGGCTCCTTCTGCAACAAGTCCAGACTTTTGGCCTGGGGGTACGAAACTTGCTCACAGGTTTTTGCAGAGTTGCAGTGAGGGACATCCTAAGCCACAAATCCCAAGCATTTGGGAGAATGTTAAGGAAGTATTTGGGAGAATATTAAGGAAGTATCAGTCATTCCTTAGTGTACTTTCTCTTATCTTCCTCTCTCACTTGAGTACGTGCAGCTCAACAAGAATCAGGAAAACTGGTCTGAAATGTATTTCTTTGCTTATGTTCATTAGGAATTACTGGCCAAAATCTGATATCCAGAATTTAGAAAAAGAATGAGGTGACATAAGTTTTCCTCATTCCCTTTTTCCCTTTTCTTTTTGATATTCCAAGGAATGCAAACAACTCACTGGTTTCAAGAAATCAATGAAGACTATCATGTCCCTGCAAGTAAATGAATGA
This sequence comes from Zonotrichia leucophrys gambelii, assembly GCF_028769735.1. NCBI lineage: Eukaryota > Metazoa > Chordata > Aves > Passeriformes > Passerellidae > Zonotrichia > Zonotrichia leucophrys. The sequence goes on along the minus strand of NC_088169.1, from coordinate 14,453,561 downwards.
CATTTAGACTTTCCACTACACAAGTTTGAATATCTGATTGATTTTATGCTGAAGAATTTAGTTTAGGCAAGCAGTACTGCTAAAGTCTCATGCATCAAAACAAGACAGACTTTCATTTGACATCTCCTGAAAAACAGAGTGAAACTGTCCAAACTCCTCAAGTACCCTTGGACTGCTTGACCTTGTAGGGGAGCTACTTGTATCACCCAGGGAAGTGCAGCATGGAGCCAGACTGTGGCCTCCACTGTGCTATACCCTTCTATATGAATGACAAAATTATCTCAGGAATGAAAGCACAGATTAAAAAACAAGTCCAAGATGTTCTCAGAACAAGGGTGTTGGTAGCACAGCACTAGTTAAAGCTTACAAATTGTGCCAGCAGAAAAAAAGCAGTGCAGAGACACTTCAGCTGGGGAAATAAGGTTGGCAGTGGCTGAAAAATTTGTTCAGACCTTGTGCACATTAGAGCAAAACCTTCCCCAGCCATGTCAGTGACTCCAGGTCACTGAGAACTACAGCTTCCTTCCAAACTGAAGATCTCACTCAGCTGAGTAGTCTACAGTTAAATATCACCATCAGATTTAATTCTGAATTTTAAGATAAATTCTTTTTTTCTGTCATTTGACTGGATTTTCTCACCTTCCTTATTAAGGAGAAAGTTGGACTTGAGTTTTACATTATGACAGCACCCTTCCCTGAGACTGTGTGGTGATAAACAAGGCTCTGCAACTTCCATAACCATTTTTTCTTTTAGCTACTAACCAAGGCAATAACAATTTTATCCGAAAAACACAAATACATTTGAGGTGACCAACAAAGAGAAAACAGCTTTTTATTACCTGAAATATTCTACAAAGTTGTCAACAAAAGAAGAGTGGGTTGACTGAAATGCACATCAGTCAATAAAGCAACAATCATCATTTCAAATCACTCAGGGAAAAAATACATTTATCTGTGGCTGCTTTTAGGAGTGGAAATTAATTCAGACAAATTTCGGAGAGGAATAAATGGCTTTTTGTCAGAACCACCATGGCCAAATTGCTATTACTTTCTGATTTCTAGCATGATGTCAAATCCCAGAATCTCACACGATATATGAGTGCAGAGTCCCCTCCAACAAAGACCAAGGAGAGGATGCAGCCAGAGCCAGCCCCTTCCAGAGCTGGATGGGGGCTACTCTGATTTGGGTGAAAAAAGAAGATGCTGCAGGGTGAATGTGCCAGCTCAAGCCCAAGGCAAGCTGTGCTGCTGCCTTTCAAACGAATGGCAAGTGGCAGGTCAGTTTTAGCAAACAAGGGAGGCACAAGCATTACATCTCAGGAGAGCACAGGTTATGATGGCCAGATCAATACTAGATAAATAACAGTGCACCCCACACAGCCTGCTATCTTAAATCAGTGCTGCCAAACTATGCCTTCTGAAGGAGAGCTAAAAATGACATTGAAGGTTTTCATGTGGCTTTTACTTCAGAGTGAATCCATTCAGCCTGGGGAGGCATAAAGATCCTCTCAGAGAATCTGCTCTTATCCAGCAGCAGCATTCCTGCTTCACCAGGGCTGAGGACACTTCTAATGCATCTGACCAGCAGGGTCACTCAGGCATCCCTTCCCACAGAACAGAGCCCTAATTTGATGAGTATGCAGAGCATAACACAAAAGAAAATCACAACAGCTTTAGACCCTGTGCCCTGCTCCTGTCCCCAGACAACTCCACTTCTGCTTTCACTGACTAGTTCCCAAACTTTTCTGAAAAATGAGTCATTACCTATCCACCCATGATTCTTTGGCAGAAGGAAAAAAGCCTTGTGCAATATCCATCACTCTGAGGGACAGCAGCAACAACTGGAAACCAGCTTTTACTAACAGGGTGCTGCTCACAGAGAGCAAGGGAGCAGTGCACAAATCCCTGTGCCAGGCTCTGCCAGGCTGCAGCAGCTGCAGAGCACCACCCAGAAACCCCCTACTCTAGCAGAGGGACAGGGCTGGCTCCCCAGGACCCCCCCTGACAGGTTTTTCCATGCTGAGAGAAGCCTGGCCACCCTGAGTGAGTGCCAGCCAGAGGCACATCTGCCCAGAGCTGGTCCCAGCACTGCAGCCCCACTGCTGCACACAAAGGCTCCTGGAGAATGCCTGAGGCCTCCAGTTACCCCAATGCCATTACTAACAACTACCCCACACAGCAAAAAATATTATTTTATGCATTTTTCCTCAACATTTGAAGGAACAATCTCCTAAACACCACCTTTCCTTTGAAACTCTGAGTTTACCCAGGTAGCCTGTCACTCTGTGCCTGCCTCACCCTGCCTGACCCCACTTTTCCCACCTCCTTTCCCTCCCCCTTTTGTTTTCTCTATCATCAATGTGCTTCTGCTTAGAATCATTTTTAAATTAAGTTTTCATGTTAGCTCTTTATTAAGTATCTTGATCTAAGTTTGTTCTGTTTGTTGTTCTTATTGAAAAATAAGTGAATGTCATTTAGCAGGTCCATTCCAACCCAAGCCATTCTATGATTCTGTGCCTCTATATTTGCAAATTCTTGTGCAGAGTATAATCTGTGCTGCATCCTCCTGTCATATCATGCTGATAGAGACCCTAACAGCTAATTAAAGATTTTTATACTTTTTCTTTTCTCTGTTTTCTCAGACACAAAGTTCTGGGTTTTTTAGTAGCACCTGATTTTTATGGAAGACATCTCTTCCAGATAGGCATTCTGGAAGCAGCAGCAATAATTTCTGACCTATTATGGGCAAATCAGCAGTATTAAGTGATCTTCAAAGCACTTCTGTAGTTGGTACAAAATGTATATAAGCTGCTCCATTGGCAAAATTATCTACCTTCTGGTGCCATTACACAGAACAGCCTAATATGCATAATTACAGTAATTATGCAGAGTACAGCACAAACAAAAACAAAATTATATGCTGCTTCACACTGGCACTCTTTCAGACAGAAATTCATTTTCAAATTTACAGTATTGCAAATATGGACAACATTATTACAGCAGAATTTGAACATAATTATGCATACCAACTCCACATTAAATTGGTGTTTTCCATGTTCAGTTAGTTGTAGGTAGCTGTTGTGATGTCTTTTTGATAGTACACTAAACCACCCAAACTCTAACAACATGTAAGTCCATCTCTGCTTTTTCTTTCAACAGCATCACTGAAAGTATCACAGCATCTGTAACCACCTGCTGCCTCCAGGCTGACTGACTCTGCTTTACACAGCACACAGAACTAGTAGGAATTGCCAGCCATCAAAAATAGACCTAAAATCACATCTTCAGGTAATTCTAAAAAGAAAGATCCTTCCCTGTTTAGAATTTAAAATATACTTTTTAAGTTTCCCCACCAAAAAAAAAAAAAAAAAAGAGAGAGAGGGAGAGAGAGGAGGAAAATATTTTAAGCAGAATGGACTGTTTCATTTCAGTTATTCAGTTATTATGTTTCATTTCAATTATTTTTAAGCAAAATGGAAACTTGGAGCCCAAGGTCTGAGTCTTCCTACACTGCAGTAACAACCTGCATGAGCACAGCTCTTTCCAAAACACATATCCTCTATATCCTATGATAAAATTTCAAGCTGCTGTTATTTTATGCATATGGTTACATAAAAGGAGAATCCCTGTTGGGACACAAGACTGCTCCGACACTGGTGGGAAGTGTCCCAGAGCTTTTCCTCTTGTCAGCCCCAGCAGCTGGGCAAGGCCCTGGGGTCAGAACAAGAGGGAGATGAGTAGGTAAGTGTTGAGGGTACCTGGAAAGGACTCACCAGGCACCAGAAATGAGACCCTGCTGGGACTGAAAGAGCATCCAGAACCCATCTAGACAAGCAGAAAGTGCGTGCAGTGCTGGGTTGTGACTGCAGGCAGTGAGATGCTGCTGGCACAGAAAACCTGCACTTGGAAACTCAGTTGCTGGAAGAGGAAGAATAATGAGTGGCCCAGTTTAAAGCTTCCAAGAGAAGAAGGTTGATGCCTGTGGCAGTTTTGGAAGTCTTTCTCACCTGTTTGGACACCGGCTATTTCAAAATGGTTTCATCTACCCAGGCTTTTGATACTTGGGAGAGGGAAGACAGAGGAAGAAGGATCATGGCAAGCAAGCTGCTGAGGAAAGCAAAACTGAATAATTTGTTAAGGACTGAATTAGCAGAACAGTTTTCCACATTGTCACATTATGATGACCTCCCTCAGCTCAGAGTGGACACACTGAGACATTAAACCAAGACCAAGGCCAGGAAATGCAAAGATTGCTCATGTGAGAGGAAAGCCAAGAAGCCCTGCTGTGGCTCAGCAGGGACAGGGATGCTCAGACTGATAAAGCATGGGAGAGACAATCAGCCAGGCTCCTGCAGCCACTGCCCTGTCCTGAAAGCCCCAGGGCTGAAGAACCATCTGAGCAGAAAAGTACTGTTTCCTTCCAGATGTTCCTCTGAGTGAAAGTTAAAATGCTAACATTTCTTAAGGAAACAAGGCTCTTCATGTCTGCATCCAGGACTGTTTGTCTTTTGTTGTGTCTCTTCCCTAACCTTTTGTGAACCCATTGGACAATTTCGATCTAATAAGACAAGCCAGAAGTCTTACAGTCATTAAGTTCCTACATATTTCCTGAAAATAGCATGTGGGTGGAAGAGAAAGAGCTCATTAATGCTGCCTGTGGGGGAAAGGCTGGTGAACAAACTCCCACCTTTTTAGCAACCAGATTGCACACAAGGGACAGAAAGCAAGTGGTTATGAAAATCCCAAGTTTGGGGAAAGCTTGAGGTCTGCAGAGGACCCAAACAAAAAGATCAAAACCACAGAACCACACAAACTTTCCTTCTTCATGTGTTTTGACACTCAGTCTTACCACTGGGGATAGTCCAATCTATTTTAGTTTCAGGACCTGAAAAGAGAAGGGGACCAGATGTATTTGTGTTTGGAGTCTAAGTGTGCACATCTGTGAGCCCATGTAAGCTTCATGCAGGAAGGAAACACTCCTGAAATAACATGAAGCTGTCATGTAGCTGTAACTGCCCTGGGACTGGGGAACTGCCATTTGTAATTGCCATTGTGATTGTAGGAACCCACTGATAAAATTGATGGACCCCTGGTTGCCAAGTGGGCTGCCCTGCACAGCAGACAAGAAAGGAAAAGAAGGGATTTGGTTACCACAAAATAACTCAAAACTAGGGTGAAAGCTTTCTAATCAAAGCTGTGGTTCATGTATCAGCTGAATATTCTGCTTCCATGTGAAGATGTATCCAGCTGAACAAATCAGTTTTGACTCTGATAAAATTATCTACTTAATCACATTTACAATTAAATAGCAGCCAGCTTCTTCACTGTTAATATGGGGGTGCTTTTTGTATAGGTATGTTAGCCTGCAACATTCTGTGTGGTCTCTGGATCTCCACCAAGTGCAAGGGCTCAGGCCTTCACTTTCCTTGGCAGAAAATATCCTACAATTTTCCTAAAGTTCAAGGCTTAATTCCCATCCCTACAGCACTCTGACAATATAATAATCTTCAAGTTGTCGCTAAGGAGCTATGGCAATTGAAGACAATGACCTAAAGCAGCTTCTCAAACATCTACTTTTTATCTTATATTCTTTTAATCTTAATAATCACAGAAACAGCATGTAAAAAGATTGAAATATTTTAAATAAGGCAGATGATGTTTTAATTTAATTTCTTTAATCAAAATATTTTCCAAATGTGACCATTTAAAAGAAACATTTCCACTTCAAATACTTGAAAAATAAAACGCATTACATAGAATGATTTCAGCTTCTGACATTTTACTTCCATATATGATTTATTTTATGGGAGTGTTCTCTTCATTTTGCTTTATCCTATGATGCTTTTAGAATGAATTAACTTTATTCCCAGATCAAACCACCTCCCTAATAAGTTCATTTGTCCTTTTGGATGCAGCACTGAAGTACACACACCCAAGCCAGTCACAAATGAAGACTGCTCTGAGTGGAACTCACTTATGTCCAAAGCCCAACTTCTCACAGTTTGCAGGTTGATAAATCTGGAATCACAGACACCTCCCATGAGGTAAGTTGTCTGAAAGTTGCATGGGACTTTGGTTTTGCAAAAGGACAAAAAGCAAAGCAACACAAGGAGCTGGGTTTGGTTCATGAGAGAGAAACCCTTTCAGGAGCCTTGTTCCCTGCAGGGCCCCTGGGCTCTGCTCTCTGCACCAGCAGCCGCTCATTAAAAATGTATTCTTGGTTCACAAAGTCACAGATTGGGTGAGTTTGAAAGGCAGATCCTCCAGTCCTGACCTGTGCTCACAGCAGAGTCAAAAAAAGACAGTTTCTCAGGGCTGTGTCCAGTCAGGGTTTGCACATCTCCAAGGGGTTTTGCCTCGGGCACTTTTTCCTTGACATTCAACAACAGAAGAATTGGCGCACTATACAACCTGTATCAGCAAATTGGATAAAAGCAACCATCTCTCCCTAAAACATAACAGCTCTTATTAGATCAGAATGGTCTTTTCTACTACTGCTGCTAGTGCTACCATAAAATTTCAATTTTCTTTTTTGGACTTTAAGAGTAGGTTTTACGGATTTTTCACAAGTAATTAAAATGTCCTGCCTCTTACCTCTGCATATTTGAACAGATTGCCTCATATATTCTCTAAAACCATTATTAATCACATTTATTACCTGAAGATTTAAGCCTTCACTTGAGTATAGAGAGTAAGGAGGTACTTTTGGAGAGGACCATTTCTGAGCTGTGTACTTCTTCCATTAATCAAGGCACCAAAGGAAGGATCTCCACCAATACAGCTGCACCAGTTCTCAGCAGGCAACAATCTCCCTCTAACATCTGTAAAGCATTTCTTATTTAATAATACCAGCTAATTAAATAATCAGAGAACCACATGTCTATGGAGAATCAGAGAAATATATGCCTGTGAAGACTGTTCAGTCCCAGGCACAAGTGTGAGAATGTGGTTTTTTTCTTCTAATTAGCATTGAAGCTAAATTCTTTCTTAGCTCTTCACCTTACTGCTCATTTGAATTTCTCAGAAGCATTCATTTTGACTCTAAGAAAAGCTGTGATTCAAATCCTTGCAGCTTTGCTGATGCTCAGATTAGATCTCCTCGTGGAGCAAAGTGTTCCCCAGGACAGCTCTGCTTAGCAGGATGCAGAGTTCAGTATTTGTGTGAATCAATCCAGACCATTTCAGGGTCACTTTTAGCAAAGGAAAGCCTGCCTGTTAAGACCAGATAAGAGTGAGGTCATTGATTTATTTTTCCCTCATTATCTGGCAAGGTTTCAGTTGAAGCCTAAACTCATTATCTCTGTGGAAATACAAACACAACTTGGTCCCTTGAAGCAAGTTAATTTAGTTTGAAAACAGTTAGGGAGTTACCTTCTGAATTCAATTAGCTAATAACTCATGATGGGTAAAGGTCACAGAAGAGCAAGGCACTGTGCTGGTTCAAGTTAAATGCAATTCTAGGCAATATCAGAGCAGCACTTTTCCCCTTCTTACTGAGTCATGGCTGCAGCTTCTGGCCACCATCTCCAAATTCTCTGTCAATAAGAGAGACAAATTTATGCCAGAAGGGATCACCTTCAAGGATGAGAACAGCAGCAGTACCTTTGAGGTACAGCTCCTTCAGTGTCTTCCCTTTATATTGGAAATAAATCAGCAGGGGAAGACATTGCCCCTTTCAACCACACTGAATAAAGCCCCTCTACTCACCCATGTTAATCAAAATAATCTGTACATTAAAATCCACATCCCTCTCTGCAGCAAGATGCAGTCAAATGCAGGATTTACTTTCTATTCCCAGCAGTAGAGATGGTTCCTGCAAGGACTGATGCTGTAGGAGAGCCTGTGTTCCTGAAAGAGGTGTGACACTTGAGCATCCCTCATAGACCACCAGCTGCAGGAGGCTGCTCCAGGCTGGGCTGGGAAAACATTTCCAGCTTCACATCCAAGTTAGAAAATAATGCAATGATAGAAACCCTGACAGACTTGATCACAGTATAATAACTGCTGGTGTTACTGCCATAATGGAGGGGAAGTGAATAGTGGAAGGGCGGCACAGTTTAATTGTTCTCGCAAGGAAACACCGGGCTCTGAACCACCGCAGGCAATCACCAGCTACAAGCAGTTCCCTCCTAGAGAAACAATTTTTCATTTTATAATGTGAAAGCAAATTTCTTGCCGGTATTACCTCAGGTCATTAGCTATATTGTAATTCTTGTGTTTTTCCAAACTGATTTCCCCCTTAATTTGATTTTGAGCAGCTGATTAAATTTACCCTCCTTGAAGAAACAGACATTCAATTTAACTCTAGTTCGACATTCTCCTGGTATCAAAATGCAGTTCTCATGGTCACACTTCTTGCTACAGAGTAATTTTGTCACTGTTTTAAAGGGGCATTCTTTAATGTAACTAATGACAATATGTTGGCTTCTCCTGCACATTCATGTTATGCACAAGCTCAGAAGGCAGAACAATAAACTGTACAATGCAAAAGGTACTCTTCAGACAACTAGAAATCATTGAATTACAGGATGAAGAAAAACCCAATGCAGAACTGGTATTCATTTTATTTACTTATCCCAAAAGGAACCAAATTCCATACCAGAGGCACAGGTGCCTCTGGTTCATCACTGTAGTCCCCAGGGCTCTCACCTTCTCAGGTGGCTGCATCCATGAGACCTTCCAAACACATTTTCTTTCAAGACTCTGAGTGGACACCCAGGCTGGGTCTAAATTATTTAAGCAGGGATCAAACCTTGGGATGATGTAGGTCTCTGAGCTATTTTATGTGTAAAACATAAAAAAAACCTATTAAACAGAAACATTATGCAGAAGAATTCTACTGGATCAGATCAAGGTCCACTTAGTCCAGTATTTCACCTCTAACAGGAGCCAGCAGCAGATACCAAGGCAAAGCATTTTAAAAGGGGTAACCATGCAGTCATTTTCTCCACTCTTTCCTCCCCATATGCAGAGCCTGCCACACAGGCAGTTCCTCAGGCACAAACTTCATCTCCTTGCCTATTAGTCCCTGATTTTGTTTCCCTGTTAGTTTGCCTCATTGGTTTTGAGCCCATCTAACCTCCTGACACCCAGCAGATACTGTGAGACTGGGTCCAGTTTAATCACATACCACAAGGACCAGGTTTGCTGTTGTTTGCTTAAGCCACTACCCAGTAATTCCACCTGATGTGCCTTGTTCTTGTTCTGGGAGAAACGCAAACAATCATTTGCTGCTTATTTTCTTGGTGCCATTCATGATTTTAAACGCCGCTATCGCATGCCTTTCCACCTTCCCTTTCAACAGCTAAAGAGTCTATCTAATCAATCTCAATTCAGGAGCTGCTCTTTCTTTGTGAAAACACTTGTCAGGTTTCTCTGTCCCCTTTCAACACTGGCATGCCTTTTCTTAGACGTGGAGACCAGAACAGCACACAGTAATCAAGAGGTGAATAGACAGCAAAATAATTATTTTGTTTGCTGTGTCTTCCCTAGCAATTTCTGACAACCCATTTGCTTTAGAGCCTTGCTCTGCCCTCAGCCAACGTTTCTTAGAATTACTGACAGCTAATTTGAGCTCTGTTCCCTGAGTCACAATAGGTAGTTTAAAGCCCATTTCAGCACTGTACAGTCAGGTTTATTTTTTCCCATGTGTGTTATCTTGTGGTTACTGGCACAAAATGCAGGCTGCCATTTTACTGCAATGCCACTCACCAGGTTTTTTTAAGTAGATTTTTATTTCTCCTACCCTGAATAACTCCATCAAAGAAGCATCCAGCACTATTTAGGACATTTTCCAGACCACTTATGAATATGCCAGACATCACAGAACTCAGTGCAGATCCCTGTGGTATTCCACTTGTTATCTCCCACTGAAATACCTGCCTGTTTATTCCTACTCCTCACATCATTTCCAGCAGGGAACTTTCCTTTCATCTTGCTACTGTTTTGCTTCTTTAGGATCTTTCAAGTGAGGAGCTTATCAAAAGCTTTAGGAAAATCTGAGCACGCTGTACCAAGCAAATCACCCTAATCCACACTCATGTCAGTGCTTCAGACAAAGAGCAGTGGATTTCTCTCAGACACGATTTCTCTTGACAAAAGCCACATTGACATGTTTCCAAAGTCCTTTTTAAACAGAGGTGACAAAATTGCTATTTTCCCTTTCTGTGGTGCAGTAGATGTGTGGGGCAGAGGGGCAGGGGTTCCTGTTCTGCTGCTGAAAGTTGGCTGAGTCTGAGTGTGCAGTGGTTGCAACGACCAAAAGTCCCTCCAGCCCTAACAAGGCCCTGCTTGTCCTTCTGAAGGATGCCAAGAACTTCTTCTCCAGGGATTCCCCTTTAGTGCCTTCAACACAGCCACTCGTGCTGCTTCACAGCAGCAGAACCCTCTCACTGTGACTCTTTCTCCACTCACACTCCTGCTGTTTCCTGCAGCTGCTCCGTTCTGTGAATTAACTCCACACCTTTAGTGCCCAGAACACGCCCACAGAAGAACCCTTCCCTCAGCAGCCAGACCTCTCCTGCAGCCAGGCTGCACCTTCCTTGTGAACTCAAGCCCTTCTGGAGCTCACAGAATCTGGGAGCTGGGATCTGCTCTCACATGAGAGGCCCCTGCCTTTCTCCCCACGTTCAGCCATCCCTGAAGAACATGACACGACAGAGCTATCTTTTAAGAAGGTTTAACCAAACTCCAAATTAAAAATTATGTGGGTTGCCCAGTGAGGAAAATTTTGAAGCCACAGAACTATGCTGGTGCTTCCTTTTACAATCAGAGATTAATCATCTTAGTGTTATGGCTACTCATGTAAAGCCTGAGGCATTAATTAAATTAAGTGACAGTGTTTCCCTAATAGCATTCAGCTATTTGACAACATATCTGGTAGTTATTTCAAATTGTTGTGGCTATTCCAAATAAAATTTAACTATGCAAACACACTTGGTTTCTAATTGTACCTGGTTTTATGTTAATAGGCTTATTCTTATCCTATTCTTATCCCTTTTCACATTTTTCATTTAATGCCTTGGAAAATACAAGCATGCACATTTCAATGGCAACTTAGCTTTTCAGATTATATCACAAGTTCTTCGAGATGTATACATAAAATCAGTAAAAAATCCACCAGGATCTTAGGCACTGCTTTGCATGTATGAGGTGCTATCTGTAAAAGAATTCAATCAGAAAATTCATTACAAAATGTGAGAAATGGCCCAGAACCTTCAGTCTAGTGTATGCTGAAATTTATGAAGTGGTGTTAAGGGAAAATTGTTTCCAGAAGGCATCAGATAAGATAGCAAAGATAAAGACTTCCAAATAAGGAATTGGAAAACAGACACACACAGTGATGTCCAAAATATGCCTTTTTAATTCCAGGTACCAATGCTCTAGTTATCAGGTAGATCTGTATTCACTCACGTGAGGCGAGGCCAGGGATTAAAAATGTTCCTGTCCCTGAAAATAGATATTATGAAGTATGTTAATAGCAATGGAGCATTCTCAATGGAGGAGGTGAGGGTTTTCAGTGGAAGAAAAATACTTGAGTGTTTTCCACTGACACACTTAGGTGTCTGTGTGCATACAGAGGCCATGTGAGCTCATGGAGCATTGTAAAAACACAGGCCCTGAGTTTCTCAGTCTTTTTAATACTGAAAGATGAAACAGCTAAGGTGGCACTACTTTCCTGCTGTGAAACACCCTCAAATGTTTCCTTTCACATGAAATGTCTTTTGAGCTGGACCACTTAAACCCTGGGGCTACACTAAGCACCACTAGGCAGTAAATGGTATAATTTACTGCAAAATTTGTGTACAAAATATCTCTCTCCACAGCACCCCAGAAGCCAGAAGGACACATGCACAATGAATATTTCAGGACTCATAAAGAAAGAAAAATTCAGAAACCATAGGTCCCAAACCCAACCACATTGGGACATTCACTGCACAGAAACTGAGCTTGAATGAACAGTTTCCAACTAATTAAAACCTAACAACCATAGCAATGCTTCCAGCTCTGCATGCTTCACTGAACATTTAATTTTTTCCACTAACTTTCATTTCATATATTTTAGCAATATTTGTGTCTCTTGATGCATTGCTGATGCTCAGATTCAGTTCAGCTTTCCCAAGTCTTTATTCCACACTGATTTCCTCAGGTGCCTGAGTCAACCTTTCAGAGATGATGTTCCTCCAAACCCAAGCCTGGTCCAGCAGTTTTGGGATATTTAATGAGGGCAGCAGCATCCTCTGGGCTGAGTGGGAGCAGGGTAATGCCAGACTCCTCCTGGTGATGCCTGTAACCTCTTCTCCAACCAGGCTCTGAAAACAGCCCTGACCCTGCTGCCTCTCTCAGCAGGTTTTCTGCTGGGGAGGGCAGGCTGGAAGGAGCTGCTGCCCTGTCCCTCAGCCAGGAGAAGCCTGCAGGAACAGCAGGGCAGCTGTTCAGACCCCACACTCTGCCCTTACACAGACCTCATGTAAGAACCACAACCAAACCTGACCCATGGCAAAAGGCTCCTCCTCACTCTTCTGCTTTCAGCCACCCAAAGGCTGGGCACAGTTGTTCAGGAACATCACAGTATTTTCTTGTTTCCCCAAAATCTTTTCTTTAAATGTCTCACAAGTACAGGCAAACTCATCTTTCATTTAAAACAAGGCCTCCATGGAAACCCAGACATGTGAATCCCACATGCACACCAGGAACCAGACAGGTCCAAAGATGTCCAAGTCTCTTACTGCTACTGCTTTCCATCTTCCAGCCTCTCAGCATCTGGGTTTAGCAACACTGCACAAAAGCTCAAGGCATAGGACTCACCATTTCTTCCTTCCTGGCTTGGGGCTGTTATCTGGCTCACTATGGGGAGTGAGGAAAGAGGGAACATTTTGTTGGTGTGCTGGGGAGCAATCACTGCTGCCCAGCAGAGCTCATGCTCTTCCATTGTGGAAGCACTGCTACCACCAACAGCAGGCATCACACCACAAATGTTCAGGCAAAAAGCAAAACCTTCACAGCTTCTGAAAAACAGACAGCCCCTGTAGCCCCAAAAAGACAGACTTCTGTTTTCTTTGAGTGGGTGCAGAAGGATTTAGTACATTTACTGACCAAGCTATACAATCTGTCACCTGGAGCCTTCTGCCTGCTCTTTATTTGCAATTTTTCAAAGAAAGCCCTCTGTGAGGCAGGACATACTGGTGACAGTCTGTCCCTCCCTCCACAACAACAGCCCTGCAGCAGCTCTCCTCCTTTATCAGGAGCACCCAGGAGCAGCAAGATGGGAATGCACCAAAGCACAAAGTGGCTTCAGTGGGACTACAATGAACCCCTGACCCTTAACAAACAGTTGGGTAAATATAAACAGTGATTTGCTCAAGTACCTCCAGGCAGCAGGCACAGCAAGAGGTGACTCTCAGGTGTGCTGCTGCTGCTGCTGCCTGGGGAAAGGCAGAGCACACAGCTCATGGCCCAGCCAAGCCCTCCACTATCAATGCCAACTTGCCACAACAGCTTCTAGATGGCTTTCTAGTAAGCAAACTGAACAAATGGATAACAAAAATTAAATTAACAAAGAGATTATGTCAGATACTTTTAATAAGACATTTTTTAAATGAATTATTTCTTGCTAAACACTAGGAGGATCCAGTCTGTTGGTACTGTGGCTGCAGACTCACCAGGACAAAAAGCATCATGTCAGGCCTCTGAGAAATGGCAGCAAATGTTGCAAACAACCTTGAAGAGTGCTTTCCTACAGGATGATCAGGAGATACAGAATCTGACTTCTTTGGTTGGTTTTTTCTTTTAATGCTGCTTGTTCCATTTCCATTATAAAATACCATCTGGCAGAAAACTTATCTCAGAAATCAACACCCAGGTCCAAGAGAGGAACTCTGCTCCATGAACTATTCTGTGTTATCAGCTTTCTTAACTGGCAACTTTATTCACTCAAGAGTTGCTCACAGCAACTATTTCAAAGCGTAGGCTTGAGGAATAATCCCTTGCAACAGCTATTTGTGCAGAAGGTCAACACATCATTTTATGTATCTCAGCAACATTTACCACTTCAAAATCTTAAAATGTTTTAAAATCTTTTTTAAAATAGGGGGAATTATTCGGCAGCACCTCCCACACAGTGAATGACAGAGATGACACAAATTTTGACACGACAGCTGCAGTTGTAGAGTGGTTCAGATAAACCCATCCCTGTGTCCAGGGCCAGGCTTTGGGTCATGCCTGGAGTGGCACAGGGAGCATTAACTGTGCTCATGCAGAAGTGTTATTTTATTTTCAGATTACACCCATTCCCCTTTTCATCACTTTAGACTCCATACTGAGGAAAACAGTCAGAATGTACTCATTCTTGTCTTATGATTTAAGTGTGCAAGTTGCACACTGTGCTTTATTTTAGGCTTCAAGAGCAGCAGAAAAAAGAAAAGCAGCTGCACCCAACTGTAGCAAGTATAAGTATTTTCTAAATATTTTTGTCACAGACATCTTTTATGAAAAATCCTTTCCTTAGGATTTTTCCTCCTGAGAAGCTGAGAGGCCTCAGGAACAAAATGTAAACAATGGTTATCTGCTGCTGTGGAATGCAACAGGTGCATCTGTGATTGGCTCATGTTGGATGTTTCTAATTAATGGCCAATCACAGTCAGCTGGCTCGAACAGAGAGTCCGAGCCACAAGCCTCTGTTATATTTATTTCTTTTTCTAGTCTTAGTTAGCCTTCTGATTAAATCCTTTCTTCTATTCTTTTAGTATAGTTTTAATGTAATATATATAATAAAATAATAAATCAAGCCTTCTGAAACATGGAGTCAGATCCTCATCTCTTCCCTCATCCTCAGACCCCTGTAAACACAGTCACACATTTTTGTCTATATTTTGATTCTGTAATGGTGAATATGATTGTAGGGTATAAACATACAAATATATAATATACTTCAAGTGTACTACCTATGGTACCTATAACATCTTGAAATCCCTATGCTTGCACTTAAGAATTTGTAAATTTGCAAACTTCTCCAAGCTTCTAAGAATGATGCATTTCTTAAAAATAAGTAAACATGCAATAATAAATAAACCTCATATCTATGTACCACGGGCTTTTTTTCCTTTAATCCTGGGAAAACAGCAGCACTACATTTCAAGTTTAGTTGTGGTTGATCAAATATTTACTCTTGAACAGAGGCATGGCTTCCCAAGGCTACTTGGAAAGTTGGCAAATCAAAGCAGAGAAAGAGCTTTGAGTCTAACAGGAGTTATTTTAGTATTGATGCAAAGTAATTTACAGTTTACTACACAGCTTATATGCTAAGACTATTGGATTTATCTGAAGGAGACTTAAGTCATATACCTATGGTCCAAGGAACACAAATATTGGGTCCATTTCACTTCCAATTACCAAGATATTTTGCTTTGTAAGGAAATCTTTAGGTCCTTGCATTAGACCAAGCAGGCAAGCTGAAATAGCTGAACCTCTGAAATATTTGCAAAATTGAACTGGGATAGGTGAGGATGTTACCATAAAAAAGGTAAAGCCTTCATTTATTTACAGCAATTCTAAACGGAGCACAGAGATTTCTGAAAGAGCAGAGAAGAACTAGGGCCTGTGCACTCCACTTCAATTAAAGTAGAGATGATAGTTTCCTGGACTGCTTCCCAATCTCCCAGAAACTGTGCATAGCTAGCAAAAAAGAAAACAGAAACAAAAATCAAGTATTGATTTCAGTATTCCATAGTGAGCAGTTTAAAACTCACTTTCTCTTACACATCTTCACCTCTTTCACCAGAACTTTCATGGGGTTTTTTAATTTTTTCTTCCTATTCAAGAGATTTCAGTAGCATCACCAGCATCTTCATTCTCAGAGTTTATTTGATAAACTTTTTACTGAAAAATTATATAAGGTTTTTACTGAAAAAAACATAAAACTTTTTACTGAAAAATTACATAAGTTGTAAAAAGTTCACAGAGACTGGGGTTGTTTGTGAGGACTGAATATAGATTTCAATTTGCATTTCCTACACCTGTGGACCTTGTATCTTAGAGAAGAAAATACCAGATCCCAGATTTTAGGGAATTTCAGACTCATGGAGAATAGATGACTTCAGTTCCTTCCATCGGTATAACAAGCATTGTACTGCCATCTAGTGAGCAATGTAAAAGCAACTGACACGACAAAGGTGCATAAACATCTCTCATTGCAAGCCATTTTTCTCTTTCATAAGTACAAATAGAAGAGAATAACAAATTTAGGTATGGAACTCTGCTATAAAATAGATAATGGAAAAAGCTTTGCAAGATAAAAGTGAAGAGGCACAGGCAGGCCAGCATAACAAAAGGAGCTGGGAGTTCTTTATGTCCATGTTATCCCATCATGCTGGGAATGCAGCCCTCTCTCCTACACAGATCAAGGGATCACCCATGCCTCAGACAGTAGGGTCAACTTTTTGACAATAGTTAAATATTCAGTTTTCCTTCACTGTCCAAATGCAAGGCATGTAGCACACCTATCAGCTTGAGCAAGGCTTTAGTGGCTACCCACGGAAGAGGCATCCCCCAAGTGCCACCAATAAACATTAACAACATGTGTCCCCATTCTGGTTTAAGAGAATAGGAAATCAGGTTGCCACAGGGCTTCTCTCCATCCATGAGGCTGTGGTTCAGACACCTGTGAGGACAACACACAGCTTTGCTTTTTCTGAGCAGAGAGATGACAAATTTTCCACCTTTTCCCAAAGGCTGACTGAGCTCAAGGCTGGGAGCAGAGTGCTCTAGGCTCAGTTCAGATGTGAGAAGGCAGAACCAAGGCTGGGACCCCGAGGGCAGGAGCCTGTGAATGTCTCTGGTGGAGATCACTGCCCTTGGCACAGTGGGGTCACTGCTCTGAGGGTGAAGGCCTGTCTTGCTCAGCACCACAAACAAATCCAGCAAGGTGACCCTGGCTAGCAAGCTCCTGGCTGTGATAGCCTCAGGGCACAGCAGCAGCTCCTGACATCCAGCACTGGCTTTCCAGAGCAATTCCTCAAGTGTCCTTCACAGCTCACTGACCTGCAGAACACAGCAGATGTCTAACAGGTGCTGTCAGCACTGGCTCTCTCTGTCCTCATCAGTACAGCTGGCCAAAAATTGTGCTAGTGCACAGAGATGTTTTGGGCATTTCTTCGAATACAGACTTGTTAAAGGAAGAAGAAATGAGATAGAGCATAAACACACTTGCAGCCCACCCCCAGGTGACAGCCAAAGGAAAACTGACGAGGGTCCCACAGGGACTACATGATTTGTCAACTCAAGAAGGTGGTTTCACAATGTTTGTTTTTATTCACAAACTTGCAGATTCTGTCAGCACTTACAGAGGCAGAAGGAAGCTTGGAACAGAGGTGCTTTAGGAACCATAGTCCCCCCTCACCCAGAGACTAGCAGCACCAACCACCCTTTGTCGCCAGGCTCAGTCAAACACATCAGTAACCTGCTCTGCCCTGCTCCTATCCCACAGCCCTGCAGGGTTTTGACACCAATGACACAGGAAGCAGAGCTGGCTGGAGGAGAAAGAAATGAAGCAGAACTTTTCTATGGCAGGTGTGTTTGCAGAGGAAAAAAACATAAATTCATCTCTAAACACTAATGCATTCCCCCAAGGTAGGCTGCAGGAATAAACACATCCATTATGCTTCTATAGTGCAAAGAGGCAGATTTTACAAAGTATGTTTATGTTTACTCAGTCATCCTGCTTCTAGTAGCTGACAACACAAGCAGCAGTCAGAAGCCAGCAGGATGCAGTTCCCGTTAAAGCAAATGGCATCACCCAACACTTCTCAGCTTGACACACATTTTCTTCAAGGCCCCTTTGCAGCCAGCACACACAGCTGACCCCACCAGTCAGGTCTTAGCAAGAGCCAAAGAGAAGAAGTCATCTCTAATTGTTCATTTTAATTATGGTCATTCTGTTCCAATCCCTCTCACAAAACAGATGTTTTCTACCCTCCTCTCTCCAAAGTTTCCTATGCTATAGATTTTTTGTCATGCATGATGAGCAATGCAATATATTTGTTAAAATGTCCCTGTAAACCATGAGGAGGATAAAGCCAACTGCTAGTTTCACCAGCACAATATTGAACATCTGCTCCATCTGTTCCAGGAAATGGTGACGGTATCTTGCTACAATCTATTACACTAATTTTTCCAAGATATTTTTATGTTTGGTCATTTAAATTGCAGTGAGGTATTTTATTACCACACAGAACCTCCACAACCACTTCTAAACTGCTTCAGTACCTTAAATCACTCCCTGCTTACATAGCTTCAGTGCCACCATGGCAATGACATCCTGCCACCATCCTGCCCTTTGCCAAAGCTGAACCTTCCTCATGGGCCTGGACAGGGCATGACAGGAGGAACAGTGCCTGAGTGCAGTGGGGGAAAGGAAGGATTGAGGAGATTTCCCTTTACACCTGCTGAGCCCTCCCAGCTTCAGCAGAGCTGTGTAACAGGGTGAAGGTAGCAGTTTCTCTTATCACATTTTAACAGCATCACTTAATATCACCAATTCAAACACAATGATCAGCATTCAGTCAAGTATTTAATCACTGGGAAAAGAAAGAATGCTGCCCATCTTCTCCATTTAGACTCTGAATAGTGATATGTATTTGTATTTCACCATTGATTCCATTTATGAATACTTTTCATTTTTTAATCACTTGCAGAAGTCTTGAGAGTACAGCATCAGCCAGAAAGTCTTTCTTATTGCTCTTTTGAACTCCATTCCATGCCTATATACACTTAATCACATATGAAACTCAAATTAGTGCTATTAAACTAACATCATATTCTGCAGATAAAACCCATTTTTTTCCTTCAGCATTTTCTCAACTCATCAGAGGCCTGCTTTTTTTCTATTTTTACTGCATTGATTTTACTGCTTTTCTCTCTCATTTACAGATACATTGGAATATCTTTCAACTGAAGGATGTTAACATTATGCAAAGTGCATACCTTGCAAATGCTCTTTTTTTAAACAATCTTACTGTGTGTCTACCTTTCAAATCACTGCCATTTCCTACAGCTCAAAACACCAGCACAAAGAAAAGAGCAGAGCCAACCAAAATAACTTTCTCTGTGAACCCTTGATATTAAATTCAGTGCTACTAGAGTTAGACCATGTAAGACAGTAATCTATCAACACATTTTAGCAAGCTTAAATGTAAAGCTTGCGTGATTCTGAGATCAGTGGGAATACACAGATTGTTTAAGTGCTTTTTTCCACCACAGCCAGAGTGCTTAACATGAGCAAACAGATTTTCTTCATGCTCTTTTTAATGACATGACCTTGATAAAGGAGGATGTCAAACTCAAACAGCAGCACTGAAAATAACAGATTTTATCCCGCTTTCAACACTTGGGGAGGTATAAACAGAGAATGGCCACCACCAACTCCCTGTGGAAGAAACAGGACAAGGGGATCTCATGTACCATCAAGTCCATTTCCCCTTTAGGCAGACATTTAATACAATTTTTTTATAATTTCACACATGCTGATCAAGCCTGGTAAATATGCAGGTGTTTTGCTCCTGTATTCATGACAGGGCAGTCCCAGAGCCTTACACTGCTGACCGTCAGTAATATTCAATCCCTTCCTTCAGGTGGGCCCAAGGAAGATTATTACTCTGGCATTAAGGATATGAGTGGCATGACCCTAACTTGTAGAACCTAGACTGGAATTTAAAGGCAAACACGAGAAGAGATGGGAAGAAAAGGAGACCTTTCTGGAGAGGTCCAAGCTTTGGGAGAAAGGAACACTAACATCATAGGTTAAGAAGTCCAAGCATGCCTGCAAGATCTTGTTTCTACCACCCTGTGAATTTAATTTTGTGAAGATTCTTTCTAAAGAGTGAAATCTGTTACAGGAAACCAGAAAAATATTAGGATATTTTCAAGACACAATGTATAATCACAGGTGCCTTGCTAATTCTTTTCTTCTTTTACAGAGCCTCTATTCTTTGAAAATGGCCCTCAGCATATTCTTTTGCCTCTGCTCTTTACACACCTGTTCTGTATCATTTGAGGGGAAAAAAAAATAAAGAGAAATTATACCGTCCATTGTGGCACAGGTACCACAGCATCCTGAAGCATTTCTCACAAATGCAGACAGGCTGCAATGCAGACATTCCTGACATTGTCAGTCTGGAGAGCTGTTACTGGACCACCAGTTGTCCCAGAGGATGGATGGCATCCACACTGCTCCAAGCACAAAAGGTCAACACTTTCAATAAGGGACAGCTCCAGCTCTTCCACACCCTTATTTTTAAGGACCCTGGGTACAATTTAATTGATACACTTGACAGATGACCTGACCTGTACCTGTCCAGTAGGTATGCCTAGTTCAACCAGAAACTGTGCTGCAAAGCCTTACTAACTGCTTGTCAAAGCCTACTTACTGTTTTCAAAATCTTGCTATTAAATGCACTGTGGAATTGCATTCTGTCTATGCTTATCTGTGACATATGTAATTGTTTTGTGAGATGAACCACAATTCACTCAGCACTGGGAAAAATGACCTCTCACTAAGGGAAACTTTAACCAAGGCATCTGGGTCACAGAGATGATCACAGTGCTGGAGCATCTCTTCTGCAAACCTTGAGGTTGCTCAGCCTGGAGAAGGCTCCAGGGAGACCTCACAGCAGCCTTCCAGTACGTAAAGCAGGCTTATAAGAAAGACGGGGACAGACTTTTTAGCAGGGCCTGTTGTGATAGGATAAGGAATAATGGTTTCGAATTAAAAAACACTGGCACAGGTTGACCAGAGGTGGATGTCCCAACCCTGGAAACATTCAAGGTCAGGCTGGACAGGACTCTGAGCAACCTGATCTAGCTGAAAATGACCCTGCCATTGGAGGGGCATTAGAATAGATTATCTTTAAAGGTCTCTTCTGTGAATTAAGGCACTTATTATTTCATTTCTGCCTAGCCACACTCTTACACAGTCACCACGTGCACTACACGATGCCCATTCACGAGTTGCTGCCCAGCTGGCACCAATTCAAGGTTTTGGGCCTGAGGCAGTACCCTTTTCTGCATTTCCTTAGTTCATGCGGCCAGAATGCACAAATCTGCATTCGGCACAGCTGGCTATGACCGCGAGTGGTGCCTTGCCCACAGAACCCGCGCTGCCACAGATAAGCGATGATAGCAGATGGGGAACCTCTCACAATCAGTTTCCTTCTGCAATCACTCGGGTACGTGCCCGCTCTCTCAGCACACACACGCGTTCTTTCCCGTTTCTCTACACACGTACATCGTTCCCCGTTTCCTCCGAGGGGGGAGGACGAGCCCACAGCCCCGCCAGACCTGCCCGCGCTCAGCGCCCGCCCCAGGGCTGGGCAGGGCCCGGGGCGGCTCTGCTGGCATGGGGCTCTCGTGGCAGCATGGGGTTCCTGTGCCGAAATGCGGTTCCTGTGCCGGAGCCGGGGTGGCCCTGATCTGCCCCGGGGTGGCCGTGCTGTGCCCCGGGTAGCTGTGCAGAGCTCCGGGCCGACACAGCCCCAACCCCTCGGGCCCCCTCCCTGAGCCCCGGCCCGGCCCGGCCATGCGGCGGGAGTGTGGCCATGTGCGGGCCAAGCTCCTCCCCGCCGCCGCCGCCCCTCGCCGCGCCGCGGGGACGTGCAGTGGCTCGGCGGGCCATGGAGGCGGGCGGTGGGGCCGGAGCCCGGTGCCCCGCGCTGCTGCTGCTCCTGCTGGCGGCAGCGCTGGGAGGAGAGGCGGAGGCGGAGGAGCCGCGGCCGGCGCGGCAGCGCGGGGACGAGCAGTGCCATTACTACGCGGGCGGGCAGGTGTACCCGGGGGAGGCGGCCCGGCTACCCGTCTCCGACCACTCGCTGCACCTCAGCCAGGCCAAGAGTAGGTACCGGGCGCGGCGGGGCTGCGGGGAGCCCGGGGCTGGGGCGGGGATGTGCCCGCAGTGCGCTCGGGGCTGCGGAGCGGGGCGGCGGCGGCGGCAGCGCCACGTCAGGCGGAGCGCGGGGGCTCCCGGGCCCTTCCCGTCCCCAGCCCGCTCTGGCTGCGGCCTCCGGGCGGCCTCGGCGGGCAGGGGAGAGGGGAGAATGGAGAACGGGGAGCGCGGAGCGGCTCCTTCCAGAGCTGCATCCCCATCGCGGTCACCGCCGCCGTCTCAGGGACGTCCAGCGAGGTCCGCGGTTCCAGAAATGGCGAACGAGTTGAGGGGAGCGCTTCGGGGGATCCACAGGAATGTTCTGTGCTCACGCTGCGATCTGAAACAATGAACGGGCGCCCCTCGTAACTCACTGCCTCCGGCACTGCCTTTGTGCCTGTGCTCTGATGCGCTTTCAGTGCTGTAGGTGACAGGCGTGGGGACAAACACCGCAAATGGCATCGCTGGGAGGTGTTCAGGGACACTGCTCAAAGTCCCGTCCTGCAGGACACAGAGTACAGAGAGATCACACAGATATTATCTGCAATTTGAAATCCTTTTCCATTACTGAACCAGGGCGTATGTTCTGTTTTAAACGTTTTCAAGCAGATGCTCCAAAAAAAAAAAGGAAAAGCAGCCAAGATATTAGTAACCAATACTGTTTGGGTTGTTCTCCCTTTGCAATGTAAGTTATTACAGACTGATGTTTATAACTGCAAAAACAGCTACCTTAATTTAGAAAGGGGTCAAGATATGCAGTATTTTGTTTAATATCTTTTCCTTTTCCCTCCTAATCTGAAGGTCGTTGTTATACATCCTTGCTAGCTATATTCTGCAGCTGGGGGTCAGCCTAAGAAAGGAGAACCACCAAACAATTCAGACACCATCCAGATAATATTTATGATTCCATATATTTTTCTCTGAAGCTTTTCCCTAATTTGCTGGAGCTGTATGTCAGTGTCCTTGACATGGCAAGGGTATTCAGACCACCTTGAAATCCAGCATACCCTATCCTTTGCCTCAAAATTCATAGTGGTATGAAAATAGAACCTGGCAGATTAATTTTTAATACTTTCAATTCAAGGTTAATCCTGTCTGATACGAATAGTAAATATATTTCATGCTTTTCAGCTGGATTTTTTTTAAAACACAGCTATCTTCAAGTTAAAATGTGCTTAGGAGTTGTAATTTAAGAAACATATGCTACATTTTTAGGCATTTGTCTTTAACCATGTTATGGCATGTATTTTTTGTGGACCAGAATTCCAGACAGATTTCCATGGTTAAAAAGTAGCAATGTGGTGAGTTTGAACTGTCTTGTGCTTGTGGTTCCCAACAGCTATTTTTAGCAGAACAATGAGAGTACCTGCAGTATTAAAGAGCTTTCCCCTTCAGTCTAGCAGGTGCCCTGAGCTGGCAGTGCACACAGGGTTTGTTCAGTCAGCCCAGATAAGGTTTGTGTGGCCTTGATTATCAGTGATCAACAGGGCTCATGTGTGAGCACAAGTTGGTCAAATTATTTACTTTGTGTGTGTACTAAAGCCTTCATTTCTTCATCATTCCGTACCCCCCTGTTTAAAAGTATTTCATCTTAGAACTGTGCTGCAGGTTGTTTTTCAAGCAAAAGGAAGAACAGCTGTCCTTGGGCAGCTTGGTTTGAACACAGGTGTTATATTCTGACTTTTAATTCAACATTCTTTGCATTTCAGTCTCCAAGCCAGCACCTTACTGGGAGGGAACAGCAGTCATTAATGGAGAGTTTAAAGAGCTGAAGCTAACAGATTATGAAGGAAAATATCTTGTCTTCTTCTTCTATCCTCTTGACTTGTAAGTAAGAGCACTGCAAGCATACCACTGAGTGGAGCTACAGTGGATTCATAATTTATTAATTCTTCTCGTTTTTTGAGGTCTTGTGTTTTTTGTTTGGTAAGAATTTAGGAGAGAAGAAAGGAGTGACAGAAGAAGATATATTATTTGCATTTGTTTTCTCATGTCATTGGTAAAATTGCAACACAGTCTTTGTCTTAGTAACTGTGTCCACTAATTTGTGTCTCCACATAAAACAAACAACTTTGTAGTTTCCCAGTTAGGCAGTCTATGTTCTGTTTTATGCTGTAAATCAGAGCTGCAAGTAGAAGACAGCATCCTTTCTAGAGTGTATATAATATATCCAAGAGGTGGCATTTTCCCTTTAAGCTCATCCCATAACATCCTATGAGCACTTGGCATTAACCTCCTTTATTTAGAATGCAGTAACTTCACTGACGGAGTGAAAACATCTCTGCTTTTAAAGGACAATCCTATTCTTTTCCACAAAATGAAGATAAGAGGACAGAGATGCATGACTACTTTTAATAGTATATCATCATTAGCTTTACTACTTTAGTTCTTCTGTAATAGAAAAAGTTGAAGACAAATTGGTTAAAAGTTGTAGATTTGCACAATAACAGCAAATTATAGTATGATCCTCTGAAAAAATTGGCTTATAGTGCTTAAATTCAGCCACATTTGTAAAGTCTAAAAAAAATGTAACTGTACAAGCTCTGAATCCAGATTGTAAAACAACCATAGATTTATAGTCTTCAGAAATAATCCATTTGTAACAAAGCTGGAGTCTGAGGGTGGAGGATTTGTCAGGCAGCAATTTGGTTAAATACTTGAAAGAGAAATAAACATAAACAAAAGCTGAAATAATTTATGATAAATACGCAATTTTAAGTTAGGCAGAGAATTTACTGGCTTTCTCATAAAATTCTAACTTTATCTTGTCTTCAATCTTCTAGTACATTTGTCTGTCCAACTGAGATAATTGCCTTCAGTGACCGAATTGAAGAATTCAGAGCAATAAATACTGAAGTAGTAGCATGTTCTGTGGACTCAAAATTCACTCACTTAGCCTGGTATGTATCTTTCCCTTGTCTTTCACTAAACATTATTCATAGTTCCAACTTAGCAAAAGAACAGTACTCCTCAGATTTTTAGCCTGTGGAGGTAAATCATAATGTGTGAAAGTGAGATGCTGTTAACACAAATATTTAAAGTAAATTTTAATCCTAGTGTGTGAAAGTACCTTTATTTTTTAAGCTTGTTTAATGTGTATTGCAATATGTTGTATCTCAGTCCAAAAAATACTACTAATACAAAAAGAAAGTATTAAGGAAACTGTCAGTAAATGCTTCATTTGTCCCAGTTCATGAGCACGTTGGCATAAAGCAAATGCAACTGATAAGAAAAAGGTCATCATTAACAGATGTGGCCAAAACTGCAGAAGATGTACTGAACATTTTGTTCAAGCCACAAATACTGTTCATCCCCTTTGTGTGCAGAACAGAAAAAATGTCACTTGCACTAAATCCTTCTGTCCATACTGATGTAGTTTGTGATTCCTGATTGTGTAGGGAATATAAATATGAGAAATACATCTCTATTTCCTTTCCTTCAAAGGATTAATACTCCTCGTAAACAAGGAGGACTTGGACCAATGAAGATTCCCCTTCTTTCTGATCTGACACACCAGATTTCAAAGGATTATGGAGTGTATCTGGAAGATCAAGGACATACACTCAGGTATTTCACTGGGTTGCAGTTTGGTTGGGTTTTTGCTGGGGTAATACTTCCTGCTTTATATTTAAAAAAGCATTTGAAATTTTTCATTAAGAGCAGCTTTTACTTGGGGATTCATGGCAAGTAGCAAATATTGAAGAACACAAAAAATGTAGTCATAATGAGTCAGAAGAGGGGTCAAGGTTGATATCCTGTTTAACAGCGGGCATCAGTGTCTACCTAGGGCAGGGAAATGTGCAGGATTCCCCAGAACTGCAGTTGCTCAGGGACCTCCCAAGTGCAGGTGGAGTCAAGACTAAGGTTACCTGAAAAGATACATTTGCCTAAAACTGAATAGTTTCTTTTGAGATCCCTGTAATGCCTTGGCTTCTGTAGCATCCCCTGGCAGGGCCTGTCAGAGCTTAGTTCTATGTCAGTTCTGCAAAGAAGTTTATTTTTTTTGTTTTAACTGGAGCTCATCTTAAGTCCTCTGATACTCAGGTAAAGAATAGTAGGTTACTGGTGGTATTACATGGTGTTTGTAAAGATCAAATTCCGCCCATCCAGCAGACATAAAACACTGCATGAAAACACCACTATTATTAATTCTGTTTCCTAACACACAATTTTTTTACCCACAGAGGCCTTTTCATTATTGACAATAAGAGAATCCTTCGACAGATCACAATGAATGACCTTCCTGTTGGGAGATCAGTGGATGAAACACTTCGTTTAGTGCAAGCATTCCAGTACACAGACAAACATGGAGAAGGTGCTCTTTTAACTATTGCCATATTGAAGATTGTTTTACTTAGCCTGGAAGCTGTGTTAGCTTTTTGGAGGAAAGATGCTCAGTAGCATTAAGGACTGGCCTCATACAGGCACTGAAGTGGTTTGATTGCCCTGCTTGTTTCTGTGGTCCCAGGTCCTTAGGTTGTTTCTAGAATAGTAATTTACATTTTGCTTCACATCCATGAGATTGAGAGCATAAAGCATTCCTCTACTCTGAATTTTGGCATGATGCACCATGTGTCACAAGCATAAATTTTTACAAAATATGAGGCTGTGAAGAATGAGGCCCAATATTTCAGTACATTTTTGCATACTAAAATAATGGAGATGCAGGCCATCCTTTTCCTGTGCCGTTCAGTGAGGATACCAACAACTAATTGATAACTAATTGAGAGTGTTTCATGTCAAGATACATGGTGATACTGTGGAAATTATAGCACCATTACTTTGTGTGTAAGTGATCATCTTTCCCCAACAAAGAAATTTTACTATCTCCAGATCATCAGGAGGCACTTGGTGCCATGATCTAGTTGAGGTGTTAGAACATGGGTTGGACTCGATGATCCCAAAGGTCTCTTCCAACCTAGAAATTCTGTGATTCTGTGATTACTTTGTATCAAGAATTCTTATTCCTCCAGTTCAAGCACAGGGTGAACTTTTTGACATTCTTGACATAACTTATTTGAAGACTTGTTTAGATATGAATACACATTTAGCAACTTAACTTCCAGTTCAACTCAATGTCTCCAAGCATTTGAAAGTACTTTTTTATGAAGGTACAAATCATTATTCTGCTGTGCTGTACAGACTTCAAAAAATAGATGTTGATACTTAGGCGATGCACATCTGACTAAGGAAATTTCCCCACATTTAGTGCAAAGCCAGAATGTTGATTTGCAGTGTTTCCAGAATACCACTTTTTTTCCCAGCTTTTACATGAATTGAGGAGTTGAGGAGAGCCTCTGTAGACACCTCATTGGTTTCTTTGCACAGAATAACAGTTCTCCACCATTCCTAGTAGCATGTGGGGTATTTTGTCTGCCAGCCTGTCTTAAAGCAGTGTAATATGACATAACTGCTTGGGCTGAAGCCTCAGAGGGAGAGCTCTGAATAGATGAGAGCTTTACTCCAGAATATGCAGCTGTTCAGGTGATCCCAGGGTTCCCAGCCACACTGTGGTAAGCACATGCTGCAATCCCTTTGCTCCTAAGCAAGGTTACAAATAAAATTGTGTCTTGTGAAATCTTTGAACTCATCTCTTTGCTAAAACATGCTCCTAGTTTTGATTTTAAAGAAAGAAATGTAGGTCTCTATGTAGTCACCTGAATTTTATTGCAAAACTTCTGTTTTACTAGAATAGGTGTTCATTCTCAGATACTGCATTGCCTGTACTTGTGTAGAAAGACACAATAATTAAACTAAGGCACAGGCATCCATCCAGTGATCTGTAGTTTTCAGGTAACTGAGTGGTGGGTGGTGTCAGGTGTAAACTGCTCAGTCACCATCCCATGTGTAAAGAAAACTGCACATTTAATAGTTTCAGATATTGACGTGTGACACTTCATGGTGTTTTACTTTAAGGTCAGAAAGAGAATATTAAGAACAGAAAAGTCTGTGTGTGTAAAAATACTTGAGCTAACTTTGTCTTTTTTTTTTTTTTTTCAGTTTGCCCTGCTGGTTGGAAACCTGGCAGTGAAACAGTAAGTCACTGTTTATATTAACATGCATGTAGTACTAACAAGCACTCAGTTACCATTTCTACTAGAGCCAAATCCAAAATCTCAGCAACTTCCAGTGAGAAGGTATGAGTAATGTCACATTATTAAACTTACACCATTTGGCTTGCTATTGATTTCATTAGGGGATTGTTTCCCTCACACTAGACATCTCCCAGTTGTTTCAAACTCCTGGTGTGTGAACAAAATTCACTGGACCAGCAATGAGTTTGGGATCAAGAACTTTTTCCTGTTAACTCCTGATGAGGGAAAGTTCAAAACTCTTGAGTTTGTTGTATCTTCTTGGTTATTTGTCCATATAAATTTTTGGTGGTTCTTACTGCACATCCTGGACACTACCTAAAAAAAGAAGTTCCCAGGCTGCTGTGGTGTGTGCCAGAGCCAGTGCCACTGTCAGCACTCCAGCAGGGAGCAGTGCTTTGCTGTGCAATTCCCCTCCCTTCTTTGCTACTCCTGGGCTCCATGGGACTGGAGGCAGAGGAGTCAGAGTTCACATAAACACTCACTGAACTTGTTTGTGTTCCCTGGCCCAGAGCAAGCCTTAGCAGAATAATGAAACTTTCATCAGAGGTCTGAGCTGCCTCACTCAGATGAGATCACTGGCACTTACTTGAGCATGTGGCTTCCTTCTGAACCATCTGGTGATGACAAAGCACTGTTGTTAAAGAGCTGGCTCAACAAAAACCAGGTCCCAGCAGCCTCTAAGCAGAGTTAGTGAGCGTTGTACTTGATTACTTGATGTTAAACCATGTTTCTTTGCTGGATAGGAAAGTTTCCTAGGATGACTTGAGGCTGGGAGTCAATTTTTTCAAGCTAGCAGAGGAGTATCATAATGAGGGAAGCTGGATATTTAAGACTGTAAAATGAAAGAGGGTGGGCTGGCCCAACATTTGTATTTTGGCACTGAAAAGTTCTGCCCTCCATAACTAGGATCACCCACATAACATGACATGGATATATTTTCTAACAAACAGTCTGACAATGATGATGCTAACAGCTCCAACACTGCCAATTTAGTAATGTAAAGCAGTATTTAAGCATTCTCCACCTCCTCTGTGCAAAAGATGCAGATAATAGCAGAGTAGTTGAAAAAGCCTTTCTCAAAGATGTAGTCATGCCTTCTAAATGTGTTTGATTTAATTAGATCAAACCAGAGGAAGCCATGAGAGTGTGGTGGCCAAGGGAAGAACTGTAAGTAAATTCTGAGCCTCTAGATTACAGATATTAATTTACCAAAATGTCTTGCTTTTGGGGCAAGCTGTCAAAATTCTTCCTTTGGTAGGCTGCACTCTCTCATGCCTCAATTGGTTGAATCTCTCTGCTAATGCTGCTAGGTACCTTTAGAGATGAATAGTAATCTAGTACCAAATCAACTGATAAATTGCTCTTCAGTGTTGCAAGTGAGTTGGCAGTAGCATCTTACTGTGAAATACTGTGCTTTCTGGCTTTATAGTTTGCTGTGTTTTCATGGCTTTGGTTTTTGGCTAACATTTTCGTTTTCTTTCTTGCACAGATAATTCCAGATCCAGCTGGAAAACTGAAGTATTTTGATAAACTAAACTGAGGCTCACTTCTGTTGAATTCAATAGGTCACATCCAACTTGATTTTTGCCAATAAAATTTCATTAATTTTGGTACTTTTGTGAGTTTGATTAATATGTAACAGCAGTAAAACATTAAAGGGCTCATTGTTTAAACAGAAGTCTAACCTGTGTGAAGCACAGGTACCTCATTAGTTATCTGAGAATATTCTTATGAAATACATGTTTTCTCTTTAGGTTTTATTTAAATGCTCAGTCTTGCCCAAATCCACTTAGCATCTTGGGCTTAGATTCATGACTTTTGCTATTAATGGATTATTTAATTTCTGCAAAAATCTTGTGTGTTTGGTCACATTCTAGAAACTACAGCTAGGAAAGAGCCACTTGGTTATGGTACATTTGTCTGTAGTCCAGTGACAAGCAGCTAACTTAAAAGCCAGGAATAAGTTACAGTTGCTGAATAAAATTTCCAGTCTGTGTAAAGCCTGAAAACATTTTTCAACTACTAAGAACATACCCTACAGTATATAAATCAGTACATCTGCACTGAAAAAACCACACCTCTACCAGTTCATGTGATTCAAGGGCTGAACCAGTAAATTTTTCTATGCTTAAATTTTGTAGTGTATTTGCTGATAAGATTGATTCTGTTTCACATTTTCTGAGTTTTGGCCCTGTCCCTTTACTGTTAACAGATGGATGTGGGGGATAGTGTCCTGTCCCAATCCACTCCCTAACTGTGGCTCCTAGTTTTAAGGACACAGTTGTAGTCTTTCCTGAGATAAGTACTGACGTGTGATCATCAGAAACTCTTGTGGCTGATGGACAAGAATTTCTTCTTTCAAGTGAAAATAACATCTCCATGTAAGACATACTTGTGTGCACTGGAGAACCCTTTCCTGAGGATGTCATCTTGCTTCGTCCCACTTCTTCCTGTTTTTGACACAGTATTCTAAATTCTGTGCAACTGGAAAAACAGCAACAGAAATGTGTGACCTTTTGCACCAGGGTCATCCTTGAAAAGTCACAGGCAGCTTCAGTCTCCAATCTGCACCACGACTTTATTACTCTTGGTTGGATCCCACCTGCCTGAGAACTCACTTCCCTTCCCTCACCAGACCATACAATTCCCTGCCCTATACACAGACTCTTCACTGCAGTTCTGCAGAACCAGGCCAGGTTTGCATTTGCCCTGTGAAGTTACGTGATTTTGTGGACTTGGGTGAGTACTGAGCAGCTCTCCCTGTTGGTCGCTGCAGACACAGAGCAGGAGCAGCTGCTTCCATCACTTCAGCTCTGATGCAAATAACACCATGCAATGCCATGGGTAGAGGGAACCACAGCCAGGGCAAGCAGAGCTTCCCTGACCCTCAGCCTCCCTGTTCCTGTGAGTTCTGGGGAAGGAAGTGCCTCATCCCATCCAGAGGGTAACAGGCAGAATGGGATCAATGCCAAACCCCAAAGGCTCCTGCTGTGCAGTTCATCCTGTGATAGCAAATGCCAGAGGGCAGCATGTAGAAAGAGGTGCTTTCTCACATGACTAGGATGTAAATCACCTTGAATTTTACTCTGGATTCTGTTTACATCAACCCTGAAGCACCAAGAACATCACACAGAATGTTCAAATGACCCCAAGCCACTGCAGCATAAGAAATGTGGGCCTAGCTATCACATGGACATTCAGCAGCAGCCCAAGGCACAAAATGAACACAGTGCTTGTGCCCCCTTTAGAGCTGGTGCCCTGGTGCTCAGAGTCCTTGCCCCTCTCCAGCTGGCTCAGTCACACCTAATGCTGTCCCAGCTGCAGGAACCTCTGGCACTGAGCCAGCCAGTGACACTGAGAAAGACAGAGATGAGTTATCAGCCACGTGTTGAACATGCTCCACCCAGCTCATGGCTCCTTGCAGAGCCCAGTGAGCGGAGTTATAGCAACACAGCCACAGGGTGTATCTCTGTAGCAGTCAGCACCAGCACATGTCAAAAGCTGTACACAGCCTGAGTCAAGAACAGAAAATTGTGCTGAGAACACTTAGTGACTGAAGAAAACTGGGGCCATCTGCATGCTTTGACCATTGCAAGTTTAATTGAAGTCACAGCAGCGTAGCTGAGTAAACTTTCAAGGTTTTTATAAATGCACATTTACAGTTTAAACATGTGGTAAGGGATGGCATAGGGTTGTTTTTTGGGTTTTTTTAATGCAGTTCAATGGGGATAAAAAGTATTAGGGAAATAGGGAAGTAGTCCTTAAGCAAAGATTTGAGTTGCCATGTGATTGTACATATTTGAAATTAACAAATGACAGAGCACTCTGTTCTTCCAGTACTCGAAGTGATGTTTCAAATAGTGCAAAACTTAATTTTCATACATCTCTGCTTTCCCAAACCCCAGGATATATTCAGGGACCTCTCTTGGAAGTACATAAAATGCAGATGCCATTGTGAGCTTGTCTTCTACAGAAAAAGCAAAAAATGCTCCTGCAAGGCAAGTAATGACTAATAATGAGACATAGTCTTCAACTTCCTCTGCTATTTTGGGCAAACATCCCACACCCTTCTACTGCCCCCTCAGCTGTTAAGCTATGTATGGTGGTGAGGTCTGCAGATGAAAGCCACCTCTCCAAGCAGGGTGGATCTAGCTGAGACCTGGATATCACTTCCAGAAGTATTGAAGAAGCATCAATTCAGATAATAATAATGGTACAGATTTTTGATGTTATTTGCTGATGTAGCCCTCTGCAACTGTCCTAGGTTATGCCCATCCCTTGCCCACAGAAACCTCTCCCTCTGCAAACTCAAGTATATCCAAAAAATAACCACCACATTGCTGGGAGCCTGTACTGGTATTAGGTTTACAGTGGGACTCAATGTTTATCTTACAGGTATTTTCCAACCTGCCAATGCCCAGCAGTGCCTCCAGCCTCATGGACAGGAGCCCTGCAGGACTGAGGATCTCTGCTGGCAGAGAAGTGCTCCAGTGTATTTTCTGTGCAGCTCTGGTCATCCAACTACATCTTCCACAAAAGGAGTCCCCAGTTTCTCTTTCATGAAAGCTGAGTATTTACCCTTTTATTTTCCTGTTGGCTTGTGCCTAGCCCATGCAGAAATGATCTCTCCCATGCCTAGTTAGGAATGCATTCAGAGCAGGATCAGCGATCAAACCAGTGTCACCAAAGGCTGGACTGAATGTGCAGTAAAACCAATTGAGCATGCAGAGTTTAGAGCAGGTTTCTGAACTAAAACTGTTGCTCTGTGGCCCACATTGCACCAGTTCCTGCAAACTTCTTTCCAGAGTGCTGTACAATGTGACATGGCTGCAAAATCTGACAGGAATGGTCCCTATTTGAAAAAGGGCTACCAGATGCTGTTACATGAAGTTTGAGTGATTTTAGTACTTTTTTAACCACAGAAAAATAAAAACATTTGAAACAAGGCACTCCTTTGGGCACTGAGTTCAGCCAGTCCCACAGAAATCTCCTTTTATATCACTATTAAGTGAAAGGGTAAGGGGAGGCAATCCTGCTCCTCCTCACTGTATTCCGAGAAACAATGGG
This sequence comes from Zonotrichia leucophrys gambelii, assembly GCF_028769735.1. Classification (NCBI taxonomy): domain Eukaryota; kingdom Metazoa; phylum Chordata; class Aves; order Passeriformes; family Passerellidae; genus Zonotrichia; species Zonotrichia leucophrys. The sequence goes on along the minus strand of NC_088169.1, from coordinate 14,420,489 downwards.
CACAGACATTTGCTTCCTGCTACTGAGCCATAGTCAATTAATTATATAGTTAAGCTTACTATAAATAAAAATATTTTCTAGCAGTTTCTTTAGGCTTCTGTGGTAATGGTTAGTCACCTACAGGCTGGATAAAAGTTGCAACATAAACCCAACATGAATTACTATGTTGAAATATTTTAATTCTAAATGTGAGATCAGAGAACGTTTTTCTCCCATACACACAAAGGCACAAAGCAGCATGCATACCCTTGAACAAAGATACCAGAGAGGGTGACAGCTTGGAGTCACCATCTCAGGGTAAAAAATACATGAGTACATATATATAGCAATAAACACAAAGCATTTATCTTTTACATATGTGCATATGCACACATACACATATTTTCTGTATGGCTTCATATACATTCTGAAACTACTGTCATTGTGGTATGTGATTAAGTTATCATGAACTTTGAGAACATATCAATTCTTCTACACATCTTCATTTGTGGCATTCATTTTCTTCACTGCATCCAGAGGTTCTGATGTCACACCTTCCTCCATACTCTATTACCTCTCCTTCTCTCCAACCCCTTCCCAAAGGCTGAATTTAGAAATTATGATAAATTTATCTTTAAATGCAGCTGAAAAGTCAGTGGAGGATGAATTTGTATCCCCTTAATTTATGTGTGTTATAAAAAAGTGATCCAGGTAGGATCACTGGGTCAGTGATAAAAACCTGCAGGTACTCAGGAGTAGAACATAGTTCTGAAATAAATAGGAAGGCAGGAAATGGAAGGATCTATTTTTTAACAGTTAACATTGATCCCTGCAACAAGGGGGAAGAAGATGAAATACTATTTCAGTTCTTTATTCATGTGGTCAGTCTAATAGAGTCAGTTTGAAAAAGGTAAAACCCAGCAAATACAATTTATCTGACAGCATCATAACCATTAAAGATTTTAATGTCATAGAGCTGGGTTAGCACTGGAGTGTGGCTAAAGAGAGAAACTCTATGGAAAGAACCAAGAGTTTACCATCAGAACAATGTAAGAATCTGTTTTGGATCAGGCCACACCCCTGTACCTACTCTGGAAAGCAATCTAACTTACTCAATGCAGCAGCTGAATCTCAAAAAGGAAAGGCTGATGTGTAACATGCTGATTATTACAATGCTCAATTAACAATTCCTCACAGGAATAGCAAAGAGCTGCTAGAGCTCATGAACTTCATGCCATCCTAGCACCAAAGGAAATGCTCCTAATTGTGACTGTGTCAGGCTTTCTTACTCAGAAAGAAAAGCTCAACGTGCTACTTAATTTTATCAATGTGGTTCATGCATCTGTGCTGATTGACATAATCACTACTTGCTGCATCCTCTTTTCAAAACATTTTAAACCTCACAGGGAAGCCAGAATCCATTCTTGTGTATTTTAAGACATGACATTTCTGTTTAACCCCTGAGTCCAACTCCTCTTTGGGTGTCCTGATCAATCTTGATGAGAAGGTACAGAAAACCAGTTTCATGCTTGTGACATACTGCTAAAAGTCGACGCCTCCCATCCACTGAGTTTCCTGATTTCAAGAAATTGGGCTTTAAGTGCCAGAAATTGGATATTATTAAACTTTCTCCATTACATCACAAACACTTCAGTACCAAGTACTCTGTTCCTGTTATGTACTTGCCATAGATATGACCACCATGGTGTCCCCTCTGTATTGGGGAAGTTCTCTGTCCTTCACAGGTAAACTGGACAACTTTTAGAGCTGTGCAATATTCATACTGCACTATTGGAATATGTATCCCAATATAACCAGTTAGATGGTGCCTAGGCCAATTCTGACCTTCGCTGCTGGGCCAGAGGCAGCACTGCGGTGTTTTACCCCAGAGATACCTTGGCTGGCGGCAGAGTGCAGCGGGGCACAAGACAGGACTCCGTTTACCTCAGGGGAGAGCTTCTGGCGATGGTAGAGAGAAAGGGAATGGATTCTGCTAGAAGGTAGCCAGATGTTTATTCCAAGAGTACAGAGGTCTGCACTGGGCCACTGCTGCTAACAGAATACCGGCCGCATGGTCTCATTAACTTTATAAGCTCGGGGACAGGGGAAGGGGAGGGGACAGGTGAGTTACCAACCAGGTGAAGGGGGCAGGGTCTCAAGGGAGGATGACACTTAGACAGGCCAATGACCCCCAGGCCTGAGGAGCATCCTTTGAAATCGACGAATCACACGACGCCTTGCTGGTATGTTAGCCTGATTGACAGGGCACACTCAGCAAGGGGTGAGGGGGAAGGGAGAAGGGATAGGTACACATGGGAAGGGCCCCGGAAGTTTAAAACCGGACATTGCAACACACCACAACACTGCACTTCAGTCCAAGGGAAGAGATAAATAATCCAGCTAAGGAGGAGACTGTCCTCTAGCTGTACCACTCTTCAGTGGGATAAAGATCTCATCATTCAGCAGCTGACCTGGGAGCTGCTCAACACAGATTCTCAGGAGCCCTAACTGCAGCACCAAACACCACCATTACCATTTGGGCAGCATTTTATCTTTTTTGTTCCCAGTCCTTAACAAACAAAAATGTTCTGTTCTACAATGCCATTTCCCAGTCCCACCAGTCAGACCTCTAGTCTCCAAGCCATGAGAAATAATTCACTAAGGAACTCACAGTTATATATTAAAACAAACAAACAAAAAAATTAGAAGAGGTTGGCAAGGACACAAACAGAGTGCCAGAAAATACCATCTAGCCACTTCATTTCATTGCAAAAATCAGTTTCCTCCCAAGGGAACATGAAAACCATCCAAACAGAAGCTGCAATAACTTGTAAAATCCCCAGTGATGGGAAACACCTGCTTTCCATTGTGCACACACTACTGACTTCTGCCCCTCTGTTGCTGCTTAGATGTGTCCTTGATCAAAAAAGAATTATGATCCTTAACCTAATTTACACAAGAATGGAGGTCAAATTGCTTCACCTGTGTGTATCTACTTATTGCACACCTTTATCTGACAGAACTTCCCCCCCTTATCAGGGAAACACAAAGGAGAGCTACTAAGGGAAAGGCAGCAGATGGTGACAAGACAGCCAAGATTGCAATGAGATCTCTCAAAGCAGACAAAGAGAGTCTATCCAAAGCCTAAGACTGCATCTTTTCAGCCTCTTTTCCTATCATTTGCATGTAAAATATTTCAACAAATTCTAGTGGTAAAGAATAAAAAATCCAGATATATGCAAATACATGAAGAGTACTGAAAAGGCAGGTTTTGGTGTGGAGTTTGGGTTTGGTTGGTTTGGTTTTGGGTGGTTGTTGGGGTTTTTTTGAGTATTACAAGCACCTGTCCATTAGCCACCTCTAGTGACAGCTCTTGCCAAGGCAGCATGCTGCTGCCCTGCTGCTGCAGCACCCAGTGCCTGTCAGATTTCTTTCATGACTGCAGTAAAGTGGCGCTTCCCATCTAAATACAACATGGACTCTGAAATAAAGGGGAGAACAGAGAGAACCACATTAGTACCTTAGTATCAATACTGGGCAACTACAACTAAACAGGATTTCCTGGCAAAAGGAAGAAGTAATCCACACTGTCTTCAAAGCATAAAATCTATGTGGTTTGCCATGAAATCCTGTTGAATTATTTAAATGCCACTAGTTCATCTATTAAAATAACCAGTGTTCCAAGAGAAACAAAGTCATCTTTTCTACAGAATAAAGATGACAACATATCAATGGGATACTTGCCTCCATATGTCTTAGGTACAACTTGTGGGACCTCATTTTCTGATATAAATGTAAAATGGAAAATATTGGTAGTATGGTGCTCCTTGGTATTTGCATTGTAAACTTCACTGTGTACTCGAATTTGGATGTAGTTTTTTTCTGTGTAACAGACCTACACAGTTAAAACAAGAGTTAGAGATTGTAATTTATCACCAGTGCTGAAAACTGTAACAGATTTCATTACATCATTTAACAAGAAAAGTCACACACTCTCATAATAAATTGTGTATTATCAGTGAGTAACACTGGTGACAGCAAAGACAAGGTCTACTCCTTTTCAAAAGGAAATAAACTCCTACCTGTCCAGAAAGCAGTAATAAGGATCCAACTTCTACTGGCTTCTGAAACATGATATCATCAACAGATACAATAAAGGGTCTGGAACCCCTGAGGAAACAAAAGAGAAATTTCTTCTCAAGAATAAAAGGGATGTTTGCAAAAATTTAAAGTATCTACTTGTCAGCATTTTAATGAAGGTTACTAGAGAATAAATCTCTTCTTAAGAGAGGTTACAGGAAGTGTAAGGAGTTATGTCATCACTGGAGGAAATCTCTCACACCAATGAAGTCCACACTTTCTAAGGATACATTACTGCACCATTAGTGTATCTTATGACTTATACTTGCTGGACAATCTTCAAGCCATCATTGCTCAGGCATAAGTTTTTCAAGCACTGACACAAACCACTTAACTTGATATCAGGCTTTGCATACCCCATTAAACTTATATAGACCTTTGCTGGGTGATGACTTCAGTCACACTTCCTAAGCTCAAGCAGTTAACAGAAGAAGTTTAGAACCCACTCCTCTTGTCTACTGAATGCAAAGATGTAATATTTATTTAATAGAATAAATATGTTATATGGTTATAAAGTCTATCTCAATAGCTTGGTAAGATAAAAGAAAACAGAAAATTGATGTATTTTTTATCTTGATAAGTAATGCTTAAAACCCAAGCTCCAAGAAGAAAGATGCCAATCTCTTTGTAGATATGATAGATGCTCCAAGTAAAGCAGCACTGCACTCTAATAGTGCACAATTCCACCAGACACCTAAGTTTTTTCAGCTCAGATTGTCATTAGGTTGGTTAGCTTGGGTTCCCAACCTCTGTGTATGAGCAAAATGCTCTGGATTATATAAATATTGCAGGTCCACAACTCACCCATAGCTGCAAGCAGTTGCCCATCCCAGTTCAAATGCCTTTCTCATGAGAAAACCCCCAAAGATCCTATTGAAGATGTTCCGTTCCTGCACAAAGAAACAAATACCAAATGCTTTTCAAAGCCTTGTGTTGAAGTCTGCACTTCAGTTCACAGTATTTAACAGAACTCCCAACACCTGAATATATAAAAAGCACTACTGAAATATGTATGCAAAATTCAAAATGCCCAAGGCAACTTTACTTAATAGGAGCTCATCTGACTAATTTGACAGCATAAGATAACAATTCAAAATTGTATCAGCAACCAAAGGCCAAAGTTCTTGCAAACACTTTGCAAAGGAATTTCTGTACACAGAATGAACAGTCTGGTAAGAAAACAAGGTTATTAAAAAATCATCCATTTTGCAGTGGTAATCCAAACAAACAACAAAAAACTGGCAAAAGAAACTAGGCTCTAAATTTCAAAGACTGCAGAAGCCAAATAAAATAATGGTTTGATTAATTTTAGGCAAAAATTCATAGTCATAGAATGGTGTGGGTTGGAAGGGACCTTAAAGACATCTAGTTCCAACCTCCTTGCCATAAGCAGGGACACCTTGCACTAGACCAGGTTGCTCAGAGCCCCACCCAGTCTGGCTCTGAACATTTCCAGAGATGGGGCATCCACAAATTCTCTGGGCAACCTGTTCCAGAGCCTTACCACAATTACAGTAAAAATTTCTTCCTGATACCTATTCTGAACCTCTCCTCTTTCAGTTTAAAGCCATTACTCCTTGTTCTTTCACTGTGTCCCTGTAAAAATTCTCTCCCAAAGTTACTTCATAAGTAACTTTCTGTAATGCATTAATACTTTTCAAAATACCTCAGGATGGCAAATCTGCAGGCCTTTTAGTTTGGCATCTTCCATCCACACTGAATTGGGTGGTAATTTACGACTCCGGAAACTCACTGTCCTTTGGAAGAGACAATAAACTTTACAGTCCACAGAATTAGCAGAATTCAGCATGCCAAAAAAGCAGAAATAGCAAATGCAGACACATACTAAAAAAAGCCACAAAAATATAGAACACCTAAATAAACCCAAAACAGGAATGGTATCACTAAACACAGTTCCAACTGACCTCAAAGCCTTATCTAAAGCTGTCCTTTGGTTTGTTACTGCAATAAACTTATGCTCCTGATCTTTCAAAAACTTCTGCTAATGTGCAAGTTTATGTGAATGAAGAGGCTTGAGAAAGGTACATGAAAGAAAAGATGAATCACAACCACAAAGTGCACTCTTTGTCAGAAAAGCCTTGCTCTGTTTTTTAAGTCATAATAGGAAATAAAAGCACACAGTGAGTTAATGGAATAATTCAACATCAAACACACAGATAGTTTTTGAAGTTTTCAAACCCAGACAGAAGTACAACCACTAATTTTAAGAGAAAGCAGGTCTGCCTTTGGTAAACAGCTCTAAAATAACAATTGTATAGGCTAATAAGTTAAAGAAATGATAAATTATTGTAAATACAACACTGCACTAATGTAACTAAACATTGTTCTATCACTGTTGGCATCAGATTACTTCACACCAATCTCAAGTATAAGAAAAGCATGCTAGCAACTCCCTCAAATAATGTTGTCAGGCACTGTATTTAAAACACATTGCAAGGTTATTTGGTTAAAAGGTGACCAGTTCCTGCCCTCACACTTTTTTTTAATTAGATATCAGAAAACTGATTGTGCAAGTCATGAGTGCAAAACCATTCAATTCTCTTATCTGCCTAAACATATTAACATTTTTCCTCAAAATTATTCCTAACAGCTTGTTTAGAACAACAGAAGACTGCTCTAAGAGCTGCAGATGTCATATTAAAGTCTGTACCTGCATTTCAAATAAACTGCCACAAAATTTAAATGTGCATTTAATCCAGACTACTCTTTTATGAATGCCCACTCAAAAGGCAATTTTGTCTTTCACAAGATGTCAGTTCTCCTTCACCCCTCCCTTTCTTGCCTTGTGTCCAGTGTGTTAAGGAATATGTCATGCACAATGTTTCTTTCTTCTGCAGTGGGAGCCATTTTCAGCAAGGAAGCAGTGCTGAATTCAATCCTCTTCAACTTGTTCACTGAATATTTAAAAAAAACCAAAAACCATAGAATTAAAGGTCAAAGAGAAAAACAAATAATGGCTCTGAAGATTTTAACCTGAAATCAACCATCTTTCCATTTATTTTTCCTTTTCCCCTTAAAAGCTGTAACTTCATGGTCCTATAGATCCAAAAAGAAATTTGGCTCCAAAGAGAATTTTGACTGCAGTGAAATAAAAATAAAGCAGAAGTTCACTAGCACCTCACCAATGTGATGAAGAACTTCTACACATATTTTATGACACCCACACTCTGTTCCTACAGAAAACTTGAGTATTGCCCTCAAAGTACAGAACATATTTAACAAGAAACCCTACAGAACAATCAGCTTCAGGTTTTGCCAATGGTACAAAATGAAAGTTTATGACAGAACTCATTACCATAGGCTGCAGTGATTGAAATTTTAGCTTATAAGATTTTCTGTCCAGTTTATTCAGTCTTCAGTGTTTTTCTAATTCTCCACTTAAAACCCCAGCTTGAAAGAAATGAGGATGGAGCTACATACTCCTTCCCCTGCTCTCCCTTTTTTTTCCCTGAGTTTCTTTCCAAAAGGAACATGGGGGGCCAGACAGGTGAGGAGCTGTGATGTCCTGCAGGCCCACCATGGGGGAATCAGCTGGCCAGAGTATTAGGAGCCCCTGGGCTGCACTCAGATCCAAAGCAGGGGGAGCATCTTGCCAAGGGAGAAGTTCAGAGGGTGTGCAGAGCACATCAGGAGTGTCTGTCAGTTTAGGCAAAGAGTCTCCAAGCATGTGGTAGCAGGCTTTTCAACTCTCTTACTCTACTGACACAAATGAGACAGAACAAAAATCTGATTTTAAACAAATTTGGAACATTTCTAAGTAGCAGAACTCCTGAACTTTGCTTCCTCCTAGCTATTAAGTTGAAACTGAGGCAGATGTGCATACTACCAGGAAATACCACATACATTCCCCTTGCTTGAAGATTTCTTCCTCCTCAGGGCTCTCAGGAATGAGTGGATTAACAAATGCTGGCCTAGGGACAGGAAGGTCTTTTTAAGTTACAAATTTTACAAGAATTTGTCCCATAAATACATTGTAACAGTCTTCCATTTCTGCTTACATACACAGTACAAGATGTAATTACATACTTCAGGTTATATGATAAAAATAAATATGGCTGCCAACACAATATGCCATTAGCTTTAACTCTGAAGAGGCAGTTAAATGATCCAACCACTACCTAGTGCAATCAGGAAAGACAAAGTGACACATCTATGCCTCTTAAGAAGCTAAAATTGTACTCATAAATTATAATGAAAATTGTTTAAGAATAAAGCTGTTCAGAAACTCAGCAAATTAAACATGATCTAGGATAATCTAAACCAAAAGTAGACTGGTACATTCCTCCTGGAATAGAAGAAGCACAGTGCTGTAGCCAGCAAGTGTTTTTATAATCTACATGCTCCCCTGACAGCCTTATCAACAGCCAAAAGCTGTTTACCACGTGTACCCCTTATCAAAGATTATGACATGCCTTGAGCACAACATTTCTATGTTTATTCTACTGCAAAAATAAGTTTACATTAACCTAATTATATAACATTTAATTATTTGCACAAGTAAAGACAAACACTTATTTTCAAGAACTGTTCTTCCCCATAGTTTCTAATTATTATATTTTAACTTTCAACATTTATATAAATGACTTTCAACATTTATACCTACATGCACACACACACAGAGATCTGCTGAACAATTCACCTCTACCCCCAGCCTTTACTTGGGCTGGCAACAAGAGGCAGAGAGGTGCTTTTTTCTTACAACAAACTGATTTTTCCTGGTTTGCTAAACCTCTGGATTTTGGACATCCACCAGCTCCTTCTCCATCACAAAGCTCATTTTCCCTCAGCTCAGCACACATCAGCTCTCCTGGCCAAGCCCCAAGCTGCTGAGATGAAGATTCCCAAAGCCACACAACACTGTTTCTGTGGGGCTACAGCCAAAGTGACATATCATGTACCTCTCTGAAGGGTTTTGATCTCACATAAACACCCTCCTTATATGGACAGAATGCTTCCACAACACAGCTGGCTTGTGGCTTAGCTGTACAACAGCCAAGGAGCTTTGCATCTATCTGCACAAGTCCATGTAGGCTTGTCCTCAGTCAATCTGCTACTGTGTAATTACATCAGGTTTGATGTCATTATTTTGAAATGTTAGTCTTTAAAATAGGAACCATAATATAATTTGTTTTCTTAATGTATAGCATATTCACTGTTTCTAGATTTTTTCCTTCAAATCTGAAGAAAAAAACCTAGAAACTACTTCTAATGTTATCAGGATCACATAATTATATCAAGTAAAACCCCTCCATTAAACACATCTTTGTCAAATACAAGCAATTATTTAAGCTAATTAGAAACAGAGAAATGTTTATTACTTGGGCAGGCTATATAGGATAGAGGTAAGAATTACAGCCAATTTTTCTCATGCTGGAGTCATAAACCTAAAGGGCAACTGAGAAGCCTTTTAATCTAATAGCTAAGGAATTATAGGGAAAGTAAAACCAGAAAAACAACAAAATAAATGTCTGGGTCTTTTATGTTCTGTGGGGATACTTAACAGTTTCATTTTAGTTACACAGGCAAGTTTTAAACTGAATTATTCTGATGACACCTATTAAGTGTCTATTGGGGAATTAATGGTATTAATCACTCAAAGACTATTTAACCACTGAAACTCAATCATTAATTCAAACAACTACTAGAATGCAGGTGGTTTTCTAGCATTCACTTCTGTGTTCATTCAGACCAGTCACTCAAACACAGAAAAATCTGGTTTAAAAAAAGGGTCAAATCCCAAGACTACCGGCAACTCCTGGTATCACGACTGCTAAAGTCTGAAGTTTTACACAGCAAAGTTAACACTTACCAGCAGAAAGCATCAGCTATGTGGTTTATTTACCACCTACATTACAAGGCTTCTACACATACAGAGCAAGCAGCCATGTTTGCCATTTTCAGCACAAGTCAGGAAACTTTTCCCATCCTACAAGTTACCGTTTGTTCTCTGGGTCGCGGGCCACCATGACAAAGGTTGCATCTAACACAGGGCTGTAATCCCCATCATGTTGCTAAAAGAGACAGGGAAAATACATTACTGAACTCTACAATTGGAAATGTGCTTAGCAAGCTATTTAGTTGACATAAACTATTCAATCATACTGTTAATTCTGCTTGCTTTCACATTCTGTCATTCCTTCCAACACCTCTCACAATCAGACAAAGATAAGAAAACAATTAAAACTTTAATTTCGGGAATTCTGCAATGTAAACATTTACCAGAGAATGCTTCTTAAAAACTTTGAGCAGGGAGGAGAGGAAATCAACACAGTCATTGTAAAAGGACCCACTTAACCTTTACTCTGAGAAATGCCATAGCTTTTTTTTAATATATACCACTAATTGCCACTAATTCCAGCACTGTAAGCAGTTCAGAACAAAAAGGTGTAACATTAGCTTCTACATCAGAGACTACTTAAGGAGAACAATTGAATTTTTAAAATGTACCTGTTTACCTGAATTATCATAGAATCACAGAATGATTTGAGTTTGAAGGAGCCCTAAAGACATCCTGTTCCAGTCCCCCTGGGCAGAGGCACCTTCCGAGATCAGGTGGCTCAAAGCCCCATGCAACCCAGCCTTGAACGCTTCCAGTGTGGGGCATCTCTACTTCTCTGGGCAACCTGTTCCAGTACCTCACTGTCCTCACAGTAAATAATTTCTTCCCACTATCTCATCTAAGCCCATTCTCTCAGTCTGAAGCCATCCCCCCTTGTCCTGTCACTTTATGCTCCTGTAAATTCCCCCTGGAGCACCTCATGCCTGTTGTAAGATGGAGAGAAGTGACAGGAACCAACCTGCAGCATGTGCATCCTCACTTCCATGGAGGTCTTCCCAACCCAAGAAACATTGCCTGTGAATTTGATGTCACAGTCTGGACGTATAATCTTCTGGCACAAATCTACAAGACAAACATTAGGGGTTACTGGAGACAGATCACTCACAATTAATACTAGACAGACCAGATTTCCTAGGACCTTTATATGACCTGAAAGTGGCAACAAACACAAATACAGCCCAGAAAAGACAGTTGTTACAAGGGTCCACACTGCTTGTCTGCAGTTTCTGCCTCTGCTGACTTTAGAAGCCAGAACAGGAGTAGGCAGAGGAGGACAGCAGACCAAAGGGAGTGTTCAGCAGAACAGGCAACACAAGCAAGGTCCAGCTCACCAGAACAAACACTGTTCAATAATGAAGCTAAGAATCTGCACACCAAAAAAAAACTAAACACAAAACCTCAGGAACCATGTAAGTTGCAGTTTGAAGGGAAATGACATGAAATGCTGAAAAGCATCTACAGAAGCCTCTTCCCACCTCTTGTCAACAAAAGCCAGAAAACTTCAAAGCTAAAACAAGATGAAGCAAACTAAACAGGAGTGAAAAAGGTATCCTCAATAACAACCATGGGAAGGCAGTAGCTGATGAAAGAGTAAGACAAGCAGATGAAACTATTGTATTTACTAAATTGCCACTTACTGATTTTATCCACCAGAGCTGTAACTATGGACAAAGGAGACCTTTGCTGCCTTTCCTGCTTGGTGTGAGTGTAGCAGATAAGAACTGTGAAGAGATCAAAAATGGAGCCAGCTCTTTAGCAAAAACTTAAGTGGAGCACATCAAAGTCATCTTCGCAAAGCATTAGAAAACATAAACTAAAGTATCCTACTATAGGAGAGCAGAGCTTCCACATCTTCATGTATGTAACACATGGGATTGCTATAAAGAAAACAGCAGCAGCTATCTCAGTTTTATGCACATTTACTTACTACAAAGATAAATTTAACTAAGCATTTTAAACCAGCTCATCACTTGACTTCCAATCCCACACAATCTCTTTGCTCTACCTCTGCAGCTCCCTATCTCAGACTCTCCTAGCTTCTATTTTGATTTCATGAAGGCTGTCCAAGGATACATGCTATCTGAGGACTTTTTAAATACTGATTCTTTTAAAGAGGTGGAGATTAAATAAACTGTGCCTTACAGGCACAAAACCATAGTCAGAGGTATTTATCACATGGCAATTACTACTAGCCAAACCACTATTTAAACTAATTAGCTTTGCTCATAAGAGCACATCCAAGTAAACAGACTCCTTGGAGCAATTCAAGGCTGCAAATATGGTTTTTTCCTAGTGTTCATGTAATTTTCACTCAATACAGATCTTCATTATCAAAAGTATCTGTTGTGTACTTAGTGAGATAAGAGAGAAGGAATCCCCATATGGACCATACACTTCAGAGTTGGACTTAATGATCCCTGTGGGGCCCTTCCAACCAGAATATTCTGTGATCTGGAAGATCTCCATCCTTCCCAGTAATCTAAGATTTTTTTTCCCTATGCTTACTGAAGTCACAATTCTAAAACCTGTTAAGCCTAACAACTTATTCTATCAATATGACCACCCTGAATATTGTTTAACTGGGACAGAATCTTGATGGACCCAAAACAATACATCCCCGGTGGAACTGACTGACTGAAGCCCAGGATGACTGTAAACAAAGTAAAGACATTCTGTGCTGTCACAGGAAAAAAATTAGATCTTCACAGAATTCTGGGGAAATTAAACAAGGCACAGAATGAAAAACAGGCTCATCTTATCTAACAATGTACATGCATTTATTCATTCATTCATTTCTTTCTCTGCCTTCCTCAATTTTGTCCATCTGGACTCTCAGAAGGAACAGAAAAAAAGATGTTCTATTCAAAACTTCTCCTTAATAAGTACTTCATTCTTTGTCAAAAACCTCCATCAAAAAGTTCCCAACCAGCTATGGAAGTAGGATGAAGGAGGAAGTCACCAGGTGATGTTTTAAGAAAAAGTATCTCCCAGTTCTATTAACAACCTCACACTTATTACACAAAAGAAAAAGATGGTGAACTTTTCAAGACCACAAATAAATAAAAAGGAGGAAAAAAAAAAAAAAAAGAATGCTAACTCATTAAATAACTGAGTTGGTTTTACCCTTAACAACAATTTGCAGAACCCCAGAACATACACCAATTGTTTTTCATTTGTTCTCAATGGATACATTACATGCTTTCAGGATTATACTCTCTTCTCCTAAAGAGGAATATAAAGATATTTGCATCTCATTAATTGTTGGTGTTTGTGGCAATTTTGGTTGAGATTTTTTTTACAATTAAAAAAAAAATCACAAGTTTTCATTTTCAAAATGCACTCTGCAAATTTTCTCTGAGTTCACACTGAAAATGCAAATTCATCATTTAGGACCACTTTTCAGTAAATTATTTTTGTAGCTGGTCCTTTAAAAATCTAACAGAGGCAGGAAGTCAAACAATTTTGCATCCATCTATTTTTTATCATCCTTCCTTCTCTTTCAGTACCAGAGGCAGGAAGCTGAACAATTTTGCATCCATCTATTCTTTATCATCCTTCCTTCTCTTTCAGTACCAGTGTCTTCTTTTTTTCCTTCCTTCTGAGATGGCAGAATTATGGATTTCCTTCCAAGGCCCTACTGTGTCACACAAACGTGTTCAGCAGTAACCAAACTCACTTTGTGCAGCCTTTACAAGGGCATAGGTACATACCTCCTAAACTGTCAAGATCTTCAAGTATCCTTCCAAACCTGCAATATAGGAGGTTGACAATTAAATAATTACACACATGGCAAACAGAAGTTAACAGGTTCCTGTAGGTGTGACATGGTTGCTTTGTTACCTTACACTGTTGTATACATTCAGGTATTTTTCTCTTATTTCAGGCTGACTTCCTAGAGGCAGAATAACTTCCAAGTAGCTATCCTTCATTCTCCTAGGAGGGAGATCTTCCTGCCGTTTTGCCAGTAAAGTATGGAGAGCTTTTCTTTCTTGCATGGCTTGCACATGATCCCTGGTAAGAAAAAAACCTTTATTCTGAAGTACAACAAGAGAACTGAAACCCTAACTAAAAGATGTCACATCAATGATGATCAAAGTTAAAACCAAATAGTAGATATAGCAAGACACAGTGAGCGTGCCTTGAAAAGAAAGTGAAATGCACAAAATGAGAGATGTTAAGCAAGACTACTACAGAAATCTTTTAAATAGTTTGTGTACAAGTGGCAAGTGCACACTTCACACTAATGAGATGAACTAAATGCATCTAATTCTGAATGCTACCAAAATCATTCCCCTTGAAAAGAACAGATCACACATTATTTAAACTATGAGGTTTTGAGAATATTCTTGTCTTTCAGAGCTACAGTACCACACATCTTCCACATTGCCAATTTTAAAGGACTGACCATCAATTTACAATCTCTCTCAAGAAGTAAAGTAGATGCACAGTGTTGGCTAGCACTAATGACAAGTGAACCAATCTGCTAAGACTTGCCATCATTCATAGGTGAATTCATTTCTAAAAACTGATCCTTTGCAGCATCAGTTCTAAGAGCAAGCTAAAAGACAAAGAAAACTAACCTACTTTTCTTTCTCTCTTCCTACACAGACATCTTAAAATTACAGAAAGTTACAGAAAAAAACAACACCGAAAAGGTGAACAATTACTTCAGATTTGCTTTTCCAGCACCACCAAGTCAGAGGGGCTGCAACTCTCCCAGTGGAGAAGAGACCAGCTTACTGTCACTTCCAATCCACCACACTGATTCCTTGCACAGGTATCTACAAGATGTAACAGTCTTGCCCAACATGCTCTCTTACCTGTTCCAAAGCTCCCTTCCCTTAAAAGTGCAACCTGACCGAATAAAGCAAGTATTTCACAACATCCCTAGAATCAATATCCATCTATTAAAAACCTAAAGGTTAAACATGCAACAGTTCTGGTTGCATAAAGCCAAGCAGTAAGCAAAAATATGGATCCATTTCATAGAGCAAGAGAATGCATAAAACACTAAGCAACCAAACTTAATGGTAAATTTCTGGATGCGTGCCATTCCTTCAAGTTGTGCTTGCTGCATTGCTGAGATTTCAGTGACATCGTGTTTAATAAAACCAATTAAAAAAAGAAAAGAAGAAGAAATAAAGAGAACAACAGAAAACCTTTTCACCAAAAAGAAATTTTGTCTTATGTTTTGACTTTGGATGAATTCTGGGTATTAGCCACTTAAAGTGAAGGCTTACTTGACTGAGTATTACTTCAGAAAGTCAAGCTTCAACATATTTATATTACCTCTTTTCTGATTAATAAGCTTCAGGGAAATGCAAATAATCCATGATCAAAGAGAGTAAAAGTCAAGCAGAAAACTTCAGTTAGTTTCATTTGTTTGTTTGTCTTAAACATGAGATGTGGTTTACTTCATCTGGGAAACATGATTACCATGCAGTTTACAGGAAACAGAAAGATAACAGCCTCCTGCAGAGGGTTAATGTTTAAAGTTATGCCACTAAACAGAAATGGAATATTACTGGGTGACTAAAGAAAGATGCAAGGTCCAAGATGATGCATCCTAATGCTTTTTCAGAAAGTGCTTTTCAAGTTCTTTCAGTGAAAGGCTTAAAAGCGTTTTTCAAGTTCTTTCAGTGAAAGGCTTAAAAGAAATTAATCAGAAAGTAAATCAGAAATTTGTCTACAAACATAAAGAAACCTATCAATAAAAATTTAACTATATTCTGTTTTCACCAGCTCCATCCTGGCTCCTCTGAGGTCAGCAGCAGAATTCTTGACTTCCACCTGAGAATGTGTTCTTCAATATGCAGAAGTATTAGGCTCAAAGCAATAACATTTGTCAACAAATACTGTTACACACTGCAGTACTACTCATACAGTAACAATAATTCATCTAAATATTAACTAGCACCTCCCCTAAACATTCTGAGGAATGTTTATATATTTCTGAAATAGCCACAATTCCATCTAGACTACATTTAACAATGAACAGACTAATAGTTTTAACTACAAGTACAAAAACAGAATAAATACATAAGCAAGATACTTCTTTTTCATAACAAATAAAAAATGCCACTGGCCTTTACAAGAGAAATCACAAACCAAAGTCTCCTTTTAGCAAAATCAATGGTTAAAGATGTTCCTTCAACATCCTCTCTCCCAGCATTTCAGATATGTGTACATCAGTCCTTCCCCAGCTCTCTTTTCAGAACCCCTCTCAGGCTGTTCC
This sequence comes from Zonotrichia leucophrys gambelii, assembly GCF_028769735.1. Classification (NCBI taxonomy): domain Eukaryota; kingdom Metazoa; phylum Chordata; class Aves; order Passeriformes; family Passerellidae; genus Zonotrichia; species Zonotrichia leucophrys. The sequence goes on along the minus strand of NC_088169.1, from coordinate 14,404,275 downwards.
TCAGACTTGTCCTCTTTAATCATTCTGTCCCTAACTCAGTTAAATTCCCAGCTGTTCAGTCCCCACATGTATCAACTCTTTGTCACTCTATTTTTCAAGTGGGCTCTCTCAGGCTACACAATCCATGTCCACCAACCCTCTCTGTATTTAACCTGTCACTCTCAAGCACTGCCATCTGTGGTCTCCCTGGCTTTACTTCTTCATGGCAGCTAAAGGACTCATTAATCTGCAAACCATTTCTGCTGTATTTTGTACAGCATGAGAGAAGTACCTGTCTAAGAAAAACACTGCTGTGGTGATCCTGACCTCAGTCTGCTCTCCCTCCAGGATGGGAGCAGTGTGTGAAACAAAACAGATGGAAGATCAGACTTGACCAGAGCCATCTAAAATCTTGATTCTCAAATGGCATTTCCATATAGCATCATTCCTCCTCAGCCATTCAGGGATGTGGGAAAGGCTTTTCCATAAACAATTTCTAGGGCCCTTTCTAGCTGACTTGATGAAAAGTTCAAGCCCCCTCATGCTTAGATACTACTCTTACTAAGCAAAATCAGGTTCCCAGATTCAGGCAATTTTATTAGAATGACTGAAGCTGTGTTTAGATAAACTGAGTCAGAAGGCTGGGACACATCAGACACTTCACCCAGGCACACCTTTCTTCGTTTCCCTATCACTGCAAAAAGTGGGAAAAAAGAGCTCAGCAAACACAGCCAAAATTAACAAAACACATGGGACCAACCAAACTGCAATGTGTTTTTCCTCCAGACTGCTAAATTGACTTTTCCAGACTGTAACAGCAGAGGGTTTCAGTCAATTCTGGCTTTTTCAATGTAATGGAGGAGGAGGAAAGTAACTTGAATATAGCCAAATCAGCAATTACTTAAAGTATATGTAAATTAATCAAAAATTAAATTAGAGCAGACAAAGGAAATGCTCAAGATGCTCCTGATTAAAGAAACCCAGATCCCAAGCTGACAATTTTCCAAAGAGACACAGGTGCCATTCAGAATGCAGCCTGGTACACAGTGAACAAGCTCAGCTACCTCTGAATGCAGTGCAGGAGAAATCCACCATGTAGGCAATCTACCCAGAGATAACTCAGGAGGTACCACAAGCCAGCATTGACAGCCAGACTCCACAGCTCCTAACTCCCACTGGACTCAAGGCTAGTAGGACAACCTCGTAAGCACCAAGATCAGATATTTTGTTTCTACCAGAGAAATCTTAGAAATTTGTGATCCACAAAGTATCAATTCAGAAGCTTTGTTTCAATTTCCTTTTAGTGGGATCTTTTACTTCCCCTGACAACAAGTAACTATGGCTAACTCCCACTACCACAACCCTGAGCTCCACCTTGGTATCACAAATGAAGTAAAATACATGGAATGCACACTGTACCTCCAGTTGGTAGATGCTCCCACTATATCCCTCAATTTGCTCCGCACTGGAAAAAAAAGAAATCAAAGCAAATCATGCTTAGTTCTGCAAGTGATAAACATGAGGTTGCCTGGTGTTAAAGGCACAATCCTCATCCCAGAAGAGGAAAATTAAGCAAATTCATGCAAATAGCAGCCCAGAAATGAAAGTTTGGCCAAATTCACTGCTGCTGTTAGTAGGCATATCACAGGAGTGGGCTGAGTAACATGATGCCATAGCTTATTGCATATAGGCAACAAAGAGTGTTTGTTAGTGCAATCAGGCACCTCCAGTGCTAATTAACAGCTGAAAGACAGCATGGATCAAGATTAGATTGGGGAATTTTGATGTGAAAATATTAAGCCTAAACACAAACTGTGGAGATAACACAAATCAGAAAGTCATAGAAGAACATAAAAGGGAACAGTGCAGCTGGGAAATGGAATCAGGAGAATACCAATTAAATAATCCCACCCACGAAGGCAGGCAGTATCAGCAGACTGGTTCTTGCCAGCAAGGTTTCATAGCCCAAATTTTTAGCAATCTGAAAGAACACAGTGTTAAAACACTGAAGACAGGCCTGTACAACTTATTCTGGCCCTGTTTGCACTCTCAGAGTTAACAGTAGTTCTGCACAAGTTTTTCCTAAATGTCAAGAATAATGTACATAAGCATCTTCTCTACTCTTTCTCAGATGAGATTATTAGGTGTGCTAAGGTCCCATCAAATTTACTAAACTACTCCATGGCTGGTGAATGTTGGCTATTTGGAAACATCTGAAAACAAGCAGCAACAATTCCCAAGCTCAGAAGAGAAGATGAGAATTGTATAGAAGAGATCCCTTGCTTATATACAAAGATCTTTTATACCAGGGGGTTCAAATGTTAGGGACACATCAAGGAAGAGCAACCAAAAAATATCCAGAATTTCATGGTGAAATTGAAAGAGGCTGCTGGTGAGTCACAAGCTGACTCTTTATCAGGCTTGGCATTTTTCAAACTAAATGCGTGATCAGAGTATTCAGAGTGATCAGCCAGCTGGCCTATAAACCCTGGAGGAGCCCAGCTGAATTCCTAGGATTTAAATGACATTCCACTCTCTCAGCCAGATCCACTCAGCTCTGCTCCCCTCCTGCTCAGTCACTTCAGCTTCTGCCCAAGTCCCCTCACGCCACCACTGCTGCTGTACCCCCAAGCTCCCTTCCCTGCAGCACCCTCAGCCCCAGGCCCTGCACTCCCAGCCTGTTTCTGCTCTGCCTGCCTGCCAGAGAAGCACCAGCCTGAGCCAGAGGCAGGCAAGGCAATGCCTGCAGCCAGCACATGGATGCAGTGACTCACCAACAGCCAGCAAACACCAGCATCCACGCCTGACCCCAGCACCAGCTCTGGCATCCTAACAGATCTCTGATTTGGAAGCCAATTTTCACAAAATTTGTGGAAATATGTTTCTCTTTGAGACTGCTGGCTCATCTGTTTTGGCTGACATCAACAAAATGTTCTGGAAGATGAGGAAGACAAGAAGATAGGCAGACAAAGACAAAAAAATAGATTGCTTAGAACTCATTTCTTTAGAAAATTAGGCCAAAAACATGTTTTGAAATTAGAAGACTTCTACTACTAATTCTAAGAACAATACAAAATTTCAAGGAAAAACCTGATTGAAAATCTTGAGAGTTGATTTCTTTTGGAAACAGGGAAGGTCTGATTCCTTTTTCCTTAAGCAGCAGCAGGCTTGCTTACAGAATAGGCATTACTTTCTTGTTACTCATACTCCACCTGTGAAGCTGCCATGGCATGCATTTGATCAATACAGTGTTAGCAGAAACACTGTTACAGCTTCTAGAACACAAAACCTCAATTTTTCAACAGTGTGCAGACTGTGCTGGGATGGACAGACAATAAACAGCACTTTCTCTTTGTTTAAACTACATTAATCTTCTTTTTCATCTCTAAAGAGGTAAAAAGCTCTGAAAAAAAATCTCGGGTCCAAACCTGCAAAAATTAATATAAGCTGTTAGTCCCATTTAATACATCTGATTTCAGTTTTAGGCATAAAAATAAATATTTTCCAGGCTGAGAACACATTAAAATTTTTATCTTAGCATTAAAAGGGACAAAATGTAAAGCATTTCTAAATGTTGTCAAGCCAAATCTAGTCCATTTTACGGTTCATAAGTACATGGGTTTCAACTTTTTCCTTTTTTCCCTCCTGGGAAGACTATCCTGCTCTTCTAGATATTAGAAATTTAAGTAAGTAACAACAGAAATTTAAGTTAAAAAATTAAGTACAAAAATGTATAAGCTATTTCTTTTTTTATCTGGCAAATGTCTCAAGAGTGTAAAACAGTTACAGCAAATGGGACCTCTCCATCATGCTCACATAACATATTGCACAGTACCTCCTAAAGTGGCATCAGTGGATCACCAATGCCACAGCAGGAGGGCCTGGGTTTATTTGCACTGTGCTGTGGAAAAGGACACGAGGAGGGCAGCTGGACAAGACACTGCATTCATCTCTAGCAGGGAGATCCATGCCCCTCGAGCTGATGCCTCCCCAGCTGCATCCAGGTTCAGGAAGAACACCAGCTTTGGTACAGAGCTTGCTCTGCACTGAGGCTCAATCTGGATGCAGATTCAAATGTCTAAAATGAAGCCAAGTACTGCAGGAGCTGCTGCCTGTGAGAGATTTTGTATCCCACAAGCCTCTTAGAAACGTTTTATCCAGCAGTGCAGAGTGTGCTGACAGAGATTTAGTGCAACACTGCCACAATTAAGACCAGGACCATTCACCAAAGGCAAAGGGGCTTTAAGCAAGGCAACAGAGAAGAATAATAGCACCTCATTTTTCATCAGTGCTAAAGTAAGGAAAGACAGTAGCTGAGTAAGTTTAGTGTTATAGCAAATAGTTTAATTTGTACAAATTACCACAACACACCATTATTCACATGAATGGGGGACTGTCCTGTAGAGCACAAAACACAGGTTAGATTAACAATGAAAAGAAACAATGCAATTTACATCTACTAAGGAGTTACCTGATTATTCTACCTGCTTCTGTTCTGTTTAGGCAGATGTTCCTTAACTTTAGTAACTGCAGGCAATCTATGCTTGCCTGATTTACAGTCAGTTTGTCCTTTCCTTTCAAGCCAGCCTTGCAGTTCCCTGTCCACTGACTCTGTGTGGCATCTGCTTGCAGTGTAATCCCAAACAGTTCTTCAAACTCAGGGCTACCATGTACTGTTGACAAACAGCATTAACTTTGGAAAGACTATCTGTAGCATTTTTCAGGAAATGGGATGACAGTTTTTTTCAGAGGAAAATTCCAAAGTCTTGCTTTGTGTAGCCTTTGGGAGAGCCATGGAAGAAGTGAGGGCATTCACAATGGGAACCCAAAATTATGAAAAGGAAGCATGTGAAAAACTAGTAAGAAAAAGTATTTGGTGTTTTGTGAAAGCATGGATACCAAATTGAAGGTATAGTTTACATAACAGTAGAATAGCTTACATATCAGCAAAACTTTGAATCTGAACAATTTTGTAACAGAATCTCAAATGTTTAGTTATTGTAGTCCACAAAATATTAGCACCCCTTGGAGTACCAGATAAAAAACACTGTTTCACTGTTTTTACTGGCCTTCTAGATGGCATCATTTCCAAATCTTCAAATAAAGACTCAGGGCAAGCTGCAAGTATGCAACATCATGTACCCTTGCTTCACTCCTTTAACCTCCTAAATTGCCATTTATTACCAACAATGAAAATAAGTTCTCTAACAACAAATAACCCTCATTTTCTCTTTTATTGGATAACCAGTAACTGTTGGTGTCTTCTGTTTAGAAAACAAAGGAAAAAAGATCTCAGAAATTAGCAGAACTCCATGAAGGAATTACTTGTAAGTGGCTCCAGCCTTTTTCCTCCTGCCCTTTTCAAAGTACAAGGGATTGGAATGCAAGAAAACCTTTTTAAAAGCTTCTGAAATGGGAGCATTATGGTTTATCACTATTAGAGCACTGAAACAACCTTTCAATATAAAGCTCTATTGACAAGAGCAATTTCACGAGGCAATGCTGCTGATCCGATTAAAAGATTTCTACAAGTTTGTGAAATTGGCAGCATTGACAGATTAAAAGTTCTGTAAGGCATTTTTTCCACTCAGTTCTCCATTTCACGGCCATTCTCTTCAGTCTCATTGTACCTATCTGCACTACATGGGCTTTCTACAAGACCCAAGCAGAGCAGCAGTTATGCTGCCAGAAAAGAACCAAGCTCTGCCAAAGCTGAAGAACCAGAGGAGCTTCTAAAATCTGCAGTTTCAATGATCATGGATATTTGTGCCATCCACCTGCAAACACCCAGTGATTGTCTGCTTCTTCCTGAACACCACTACTATGAGCTAACAGACAAGGGCATGTTCATTAACCAAACCATACTAATACATGCAGGGACACCACCTGGAAAAATAAACTCCTCAGTAACATCATTAAATCTTCCAGAGCACAGCCATCTGCCTTACCTTCAGACATGTCAGGAAGCCCTGGGGAGGCACGGGTCCCAGAAGTGATTGTCCTAGCCAGAACAGAAGGAAGCTTCCTCATGATGCACAACCTATAGGCAGAGCAGAAGAATTTAGTGTCATTAAAAATAATCCCATTAAAATAATTTGGGATTTAATTTAGGAATTATTCTGGTGACTTCAGAAACAGCAGTCCTTATCTTCAGCTTGATTTTCAAAACTAGATACTATTGGTGCAACAGTACCAAGACAGTTGAAATTCCAACTGACACCTTTTGTTATCTAAAAACAAGAATGAAGAATGCTTCCCTGGCAGTAATTGTTCTCCTCACTGACTATTCAGATGCCCAAGACAACCAGCTTAGACTCAACACCAGCTTCTACCCAGTAGCATCTTAATGCAGATGGGGTCCATGTGCCTCTAGGAAATCATCCACGCCACTAACCATATACTTCTCCTGCACTTAGCTGGTGTGCATAGAAGTGGAAGGAGGAATATACCAAAAAGGATTTCACAAGGTCTCACAAGCAGTCCCATCCAGCTAAGCCTGGTTTTCTTCTCCATGGCTTAGTGCTGCAGAAACCCAAAAAGCCTAAAGTGCAGGATATAAACCTCTTAGCCATTAAGGAAGAAGGAACAACCGTGAAACCCTTGAGAGAATGTAATCCACCCACAATTCACTAAGTGTTCTACAAGATAACTAGCCAGCACTACTCCTCTAGGCAAGAATAACTGTGCTAACACAAAAACACACAGAGGCTGTGTAAATCCCCTTGTGAGAGTTCACAGCATCATCCTGACAAGGAATATGGATTGCTGGTCCTTTAACTTTCTTCCCTTGGGACTGAGGTTCCACCTCAAGAAAGGAAAGGTGGCAGGTCCTCAGGCACCAACACAAAAGCAAGGCCATTCACACATCTCTCTCTCTGCCCTTCATGTATATCTACACTATCTACACATGTGCATTATGTACACACAAGCCTTCACTGCCTGCAGATGTTAAGTCCTCATGGAGGACTTAAAAGAGTAAACGGGAACATAAACACACACATACAAAAAAAAAAAAAAAAAAAAAAAAAAAAAAAAAAAAAAAAAAAAAAAAAACCACAAAAAAAACCTCCGAAGGCAGCAGAGTCCCGTATGCACAGGAACACAGGAATGACATGGACGGCGATGTGACACGCCTCTGTGAGTGCTGCAGCCCCTGGGCTCGGTGTGTCACGGCAGGGTCAGCAAACGCCTCCTGGTACAGCGGCAACCCTTGGGCTCAGTGTGTCACGGCAGGGCCAGCAAACGCGCTCCCGGCACAGCCGCAGCCCGCAGGGCCCGTCACGGCCACGGCCGCTGCCGCTGCCCCAGCCCGGCCCAGGCGCCGCGCCCGAACCCGCGCTGCCCGCGGCGCTGTTCAAGTTTCGGGGTGCCCCGCCCTGGCCGCGCCCCGAGCCCCTCATGGCGGAGCGTGGCCCGGCCACGGAGCGAGGGTCGGGCACGGCCTCCCTGCCCAGGCCCCGGCCCAGACCCGCCGGGAGCACCATCTCTCCCGGCCGCCATTCCCCACCAGCGCCGCAGGACGCGCCTTACCGGGTGGGCAGCATGGTGCTCGCCGAGGCCGTCACCGCGGGGCCGCACCTGCCTCAGCCACACGGTCCTGCCGCACCGGCCACTCGCGGCTCGCCGCGCACGGAGCGGGGTCAGGGCCGCCCGCAGCTGGTAGCCCTCGCTCCGCCGGGATCCCCGGGTGGCACCGCCCGTGTCCCCGTGGCAGCGCGGCCGCTCCCCGGGGCGGAGGTTGGGGCAGGACACCGTTAGTCGTCGGGCGGGCCCGGCAGAGCGGGCGGGCCCTGCCGGGACTCGCTCTTAATAAACATCGTTATTTTTTGGTTTTAATGCTCCGTTTTTCCACTGTGCCGTGAGGAAGGCGGGCTGGCAGCGCTCAGCTGGGCGCTGTGCCCGGAGCCTGAGGAGCGCCCCAAGCCGTCACACGGCCGTGGGGAACACGGCCTCCTGCCCCGGCCCGTCACTTGGTGGCACTGCTAGGGAAGGTAACTGAGAACCTCGGAATTTCCTAACGGGGAGAGGTTTAAAATCTTGAAGAGTGACGTTATCACTCTGTGCAATTCCCTGAAAGGAGGGAGTAGCCAGGTGGGGGTCAGCCTCTTCTCCCCCGCAACCAGAGACAGGACGAGAGGACACAGTCTTACTATGACTATGACTTACAGTCTCCCAGCTGCGCCAGGGGAGATTTAGGTTGGACATTAGGCAGAGCAATTTCTTCACGGAAAGGGTGTTTAGACTTTGGAATGAACTGCCCAGGGAGGTTGCTGGAGTAACCGTCCCTAGAAGTGTTTAGGAAAAAAACTGGGTGTGGCACTCAGTGCCCTGATCTGGTTGACAGGTTCGTGTGCGGTCACGGGTTGGACTCGATAATCTCAGGTCTTTTCCAACCTAATTGATTTTGTGAAAATAGAGCTGGTTAAATAAGCTGTGTGTTTTGCACAGGCAAATAATCAACAAGTTCAATTAATCAGATTTTTTTTTTTTTTTTCTAGGAGCTGGAGAAACTCAGAGCAGCGATGACACGGGAGCTGCACTGGGGTGTGTGAGAGGGGCAGCCCATGACACCCCAGAGCCCATAAGGATCAGAGCAGTTCCACAATCCTGGCTGCACCTCCCCAGGACTGGGATCTATGCACGTGTCCCTGCAGCCCGTGGCTTCCACACCAACCACAATGTTTGTGATTCTCACTGGCCATTTCAGCTTGCCAGCAGAACAGTGTTTACAGCAGGTGCAAGTTAGCAATGAAGTTGCTAAGCACATCTTGCTGAAGACTTAGCAAATGACCAGCGAGATTGGAGGAGGATATGAAAAAACATGTTCTGGCAAACACATGTAGAAAAAGTACATTAACAAAGTACATTAATTCATCACATGTAAGGGTAACACCTGAAAACTAGATGGTCTTTAAAATCCCTTCCAACTGGAACCATTCTGTGATTCCGTGAAAAAGCTGAGGGCGCTGTTGCAAAGCTTCTCACTCATCTGGTCATGGGGAAAAAAATGTGGAAGCCTGGTATGTATGCATGCTGAAAGGTCAAAAATCAAGCTGCCATGAAAGAATCACCTCTAGGCAGTGCAGAAAACTGTACCAAAGACAAAACTGTGACTGTGATACATAATAAAAACATCTCCTCATCGTGCAAACCCCCCTTAGATAATTATAGGGAAAAAAATAGATTTCATAGGTTTCTTTTTAAGGCCTGAGATATTTCCCCCTGATTTAAGTACACTGCAGGATCAGAGCCAAAGCGACTTCCACTGTATCCAGATACAATACTTCTACTCTATCCAAAACTGAGGCCTGGCTGGATTCTTTCCCAACATTTACTTCTATAACTTTTATACCCCAAATCATTTGTACATGGCATAGATGATTTTTGGATTCAGGCAGATAATTAGTTATGTGTAAATCCCAAATTCATTAAACTCCATAATTACAAATGGCAGATAAGATGTATTAGCCTACAGGAACAGGGTTCTAATGATCTAAAATATGTTTTCAAAGATAATGAAGAAAAATTATGGTCCTTTTATTGCCAGCATATGAAAATTCATATAGCTTTATCACATGAAACTTTTAATTTTGCATTTGCCCTGAATTCTGAGCATTGCTCATGCAGTATTTATTTAGTATTTGTACTATTCTGACAGATTTTTTTCCATGTACAGCTTAGTGCTGATAAACTTTAACTTTAAATGGCTTGAATAAAACATCAGAAGTAATTGTGAACTCATAAATATCAACACAAGGTCTTAAGGATTACCAAAAAAACAACCAGTGGAAAATGATAAGAGAATCCCAATGTCCAAAATTATGAAAAATCACAGGTCAATACTGAATATTAATTGCATTTTCTGTATGTTGCTCCAGAGATTTGACAGGACATACAACTTGGATTGAAATACTTGGCAATATTTATTAGCACAATCAAAAATCATTAACTCATTGCATTTTAATGTGGAACAAGGAGTTTTTCTCCTTTTCCTCTTATTTATTACAAACAGAGAACCTCTGAGGCATGAGAGAGGCATCCATACAGGAATGCAAGGAATCTTCCTAGCAAAGGAGGAAATCAAAAATTAAAACAGGGGAAGAGAGTTTGATTAGTTGAACAGTAAAGAAAGAAAGCTGGTGCCCACTTTGAGCCTTTCTGTCCATCCTCCAAGGAAAGAGAACATTAGAAAATTTAGATGCAAATAAAAACATGCTTTTGATACAAGTGCAGATGGGGTCCCATAACTCTGAATAAATTGTTCAGTTGCATTGCTGTGAAAGGATCTGGGGGAACTGGCTTGGCTGTTTCCTGTATCTTCAGACTAGAGAAGCCCTCCATCTCCGGGCAGGATGTGGGGAGAACTTGCCTCAATCACCACACAATGCTCCATGTGCTTTTATTAACAGCTGTTTATAACAGTTCCTGTTGCATGCTAAAAAAGAAAGTGCTGCTTGCTATTTTGCACAAGTTTTTCTGTTTCTCTTATGAGTAATATTTAGGGAAATGACACAGTAAGAATAATAGGAGTTATGCACATTTCAGATAGTTCTATTTTATCATCTCAAACACCAAAGTCCAACCCTCTTGGAAATGCAGATGGATTCACAGTCAGCAGGTTCTGCATGGAAGAAGCAGCTGGCTGGTACAGAAGAGCTAATCCAGACTTCAGTGCATATTTCATTATAACAGATTATTTCAACATTGGTTTACCTTAAACACATTTGCTAGCCACCTGCCAGCACACATATTTGCACAATTTTAAAAAACGTTGATCCTTTTCAGGAGACTTGCCACTACTCATTCCTTGGAGAGAAGGGCAGATAGCAGGCTATGATCCCTGAAGGATAAAATCCAAGCCGTGTGCAGGTCATTAAAGATTTCATCATTGGCCTCAGCTATGTCAAGATGACATGAAACCTGCTCAAAGATAAACAGACCAGAGACAAAAGGAAGAAGCTGTAAAACACATGCCAAATTAGTCTGATTAATTCACAAACTGAGGTCCTTTGGAGCCTTTTTGTAAAATAGTCTCACCATTCTTATTAAACTTACTTATTCTGGGAACATTCCCTTAATAATACATAACTAAATCATTGTACCATAGTCTCTGAGATCTAGATATCTTAATTAGCTATTTTAAAGGTTTTTTTCACTAAATTTTATGCATTTCCTATTGTTCAATGCTTTTTGACACATAATGAATTTTTTAAAATATTTTTTGCTTCTGCCTTGTGAATTTGAAAGCTAAATCAAATGAACTGTATTATCTTGAGCAACAAAATATCAGCATATTTCTGAGCAAATTAAAGCAGGATTTTCAAAAACAGCCAAGGGAGAAAATGTTTGGGTCTTTTTTTTGCTGAGACTTCAACTTCTAAATCATGTGACTTTTCTGACTTGAGAAGAAAGAAAGCAGGCACTTTGTGTTCTTACACAGCAGTAGGTTTCCTGATAGTGTGACTTCCTCATTGTGAAATGCAAAACAAAGAGAGTTGAGACAACACAAAGGCTGTTGTCTCTCACAGAGACAATATTTCCCATTTCTGATCCCTGTTTAATAATTTCTAGGGAATGAAAATATCTGTATTCATTAAAGGTATGTTGTTAGGCTGAGTCTGTTCTTTGGTAGTTTATTCAGATCCAGTCTCCCTGCTAAACACCCTGTCTTGAAGGATTTCCAGACTCAGAAACCATGAAATAAATTTTAACTTTTAACCCATCAAATGAATTTTAACTAGCCACTGGTGATTGCTTAGTGATATGGAAACACTTCTGTTCTTTGGGCATCTCTGTTCTTGCTCCAGTAGAGGGTAAAGCAAGCCAGTTAGGGTGTTTGCATAAATTACTCTCCCAGGCCTTCAGGCACTTTCCACTGTGTGCTAACAGCAGCCACCCGAACACACGCTTTATACCCACTTCTTTATACAATCCTCTTGCAGCATCATGTTCCATGCTGGTCCCTCTGTCTGAGTGAGGGCCAACCTTGTAGCTTGTTGGATACATGAAAAAATGGGGGTGTGCTGTGAGAGCCAGCAGCATGACTTAATGTCTTCCCATATCCCAAACCACTCTTAAAACAAGTCAAATTAAGCTAAATTAAAGATAAAGAGCTCCTTTACAATATCTAAGAATGTACATGACAGAGGCACAGCTAATAGAAGAGGGTGAAAACAAAACCACACAAAGAGCTGCACTTCTCTGGGTGGCCCAGCTGTAGGCCCGTGGACCCCACGGTCATTGAGATCATGATCCAGCTCATTTCTCAGCATCCAGCAGTATCTCTAGGTAATATCCAGAGGAAGCACAGGGCTGAGGAGAATTCCTCCATCCTTTCATACTCCAAAGTCATGTTGTTGAGTCTATCAGATGGAATTTTCCTCATCACGCCCACCTCTCTCCTCAGTGACATCCATACCTCCATCGGGATGGCGTCGGAGCCTCCCTTACAGCAGACTCCTGGCAGATCCCCCTGCTTTAAACCCACTCCTTTGTGCTTCTGCCAGCACAGCCCCTTCCCCTCCCGTCAGGCGGGTCGCGGTGCCAGCCTGGGAAACGTCCCAAGGTTAAACTTCAGTGCTTTGAACCTTTCTCCGTAAGGCCGCTCCTGCCGGGGGGGGGGGGGTACCTGGGCGCTAGACAAGCTCCCCCACGCCCCGGCTGGATACGGATCGCTGCTCCGCCAGCATCGGGGCTCTTTTCCCTCTCTCCCCCAGCGCTGCACGAACTGCCCCAAACACGCCCCGCGCTCTGGGGCCAGGGCGGCGCCACGGCCCTTGCACGGCGCCCGCGCAGGGAGAGTCCCGCGCTGAGGACATTGTCGGGCTCGGTTCTCGGGGTCCCGCGGCAGCCAGTGCCGGGGCTCCGCGCGGGGGAGCTCGGCCGGTCCCGCCGCCCAGGGTCTCGCCCTGCAGCTCCGCCCAGCCCCGCCAGGGGGCGCCGCGCGCGGAGGAGGGAGGGGGGAGGGCGAGTCACGAGACGGCCGCAGCTGTTGCTGGCAGGTCCGGGCAGCATTCCGGGGAGGGGCGCGGCCATTGGCTGAGGCCGAGCACCGCGGGCGCTCCTATTGGCGGTGGCGGAGAAGGCGGGCCGAGCACCGCGGGCGCTCCTATTGGCGGTGGCGGGGAAGGCGGGGCGAGGACGTCTTTAAATTCGGCGGCCGAAGCCGGCAGCCGTAATCTCCGAGTCGGGGAAGCAGCGGTAGCGAACCGGGACCGCCAGCAGCCGAACGCCGCCGGGACATGCTCGCAGCCTGACTGACCGCAGGTGGCCGCCGCGCCCGGGACACGAATGAAGAAACAGCTGCTCCTCCTGTTCACACACCGGGGACTCGTCAGCCGAGGGGGCCGCAGGGGGAAGCGTCGCCGAAAATGGCCTCGTTCAGCATCCGCGCCGCGCGTCCCGAGGACTGTCCCGAGCTGCTGCGACTGATCAAGGTGCGGGCGGGATGCGGGGGGGCAGCGCTGCCCGGGGCCGGAGCAAAACAAAACAAGCTCTTGCGCAAGGGACGGGGGTGGGGAGAGGCCGCTCACATCCTCCTTCTCTTCCAGGAACTGGCGAAATATGAGGACATGGAGGACCAGGTCGTGCTAACTGAGAAAGGTAGGGAGAGTGCAGGAGCTCACCCGGCTGGCGGCCGAGTGACAGCGCCTGTGGCTCAGGTGCGCGTGTATTCTGCTTTTCTAGAGCTGCTTGAGGATGGTTTTGGCGAGCACCCTTTCTACCACTGTCTGGTTGCAGAAGTACCTAAAGACCAGTGGTCGTCTGAAGGTGAGGCTTCCTGATACTTATTTTTGGACGCTAAATACACAGAAGCATCATTTGCTTAATGTTAATGATTGTAGATGAGGTTCCACCAGTGGACTGGGGTAGGAGGATTAGGTTAACTGGTAAAATACAATAATGTATAGTGATACTCTGCTGAAGTGGTTGCTAATCCTGGAAGCATGGGAGATCAGGTATAACATAATGTGCTTGACTCCAATTATTAAATGGCTTTTCTTGTTTGACCCTGACTTACCTTTATGTAATTCTGTTAAATCACATTTTTTTCTTTAATTTGTCCCCAATCTTCAGGTTACAGTCTCTAGCTTCGCCATGTACATGGCCCTTCTGTGTACATGGATGGGCGGGGAGGTAACTAAAAGATCCGTTACACAATAAAGTAGATGATCATAATATGAGGTAAGGCCTACAGGGACAAGTGCTACTCCCAAACCTTTACCAAAGACACAGTAGATGGCAGAAACCTGTTTGCACGCTTCTCTTAGAGTATGTGCAGGGTGTTATGGCAGATGTAGTTAAAATACTCAGGGTTTATGTCCAAGTGAGCTCTTGTTGGAAGAGTTGGTCTCTCTTCTCTCTTGAGCCACAGAGTTACAATTGAAGCTGCTGCTTTACTTATCTTGACTTCCTGGTGCTGAAGGCAAAGAAAACAGCGTGATGCTCAGTGGAAGTGCTTGGAATGCTGCTGTGAAGGTGGCCTGTTAATAGGCCTTCTGGCACAGCAGTTACTGAGAAATATACATGGAAGGATCAGGGTTTGACAGATTATTCCTAAGGGAGCAGAGCTGGGGCAATCATCTAGATTGTGAGCTGCTGTGTAAAGTACTTCCAGACTGGAAGTGAATCAGTAGGGTGTGCATTATTTTGTACAAAAAGGCCATGTTTGTACTTACTGTGACAGTGCTTTTGAGGATTTCAGGGTATGAACAGAGCAATCTTTTTATTAGGCTGATAACAGTTTGTCAGAACTTGTGTTTACAATTGTGTGCTTATTTGCAAACTTCATTTTTAATTGTAACCTCGTATCAAATGTCTGCATGTCTCAGAATCTGTATGTTTAAAAATGCATGTAAAACTTAACGTGTTTTTACTTTGTGAGTTCTGTCAGGCTGAAGTTACACCCTTTGTTTCAGAAACATGCGTTGTGGGCTTTGCCATGTATTACTTCACTTATGATCCATGGATTGGAAAACTGCTGTACCTTGAAGATTTTTATGTGATGGCTGAGTACAGAGGTACCTATTGCAGAATTAGATGAGTTACTACCCATAGAGCTTCTGTAGATTTAAAACTTAAGCTTCTTGTTTTTTGGTTTTTTTTAGGACTTGGTATTGGGTCAGAAATTCTGAAGAACTTGAGTCAGGTATGTCTAAGAGCTAAGTCTAAACAGAATTAAAGGAGGTGGCAGTACTCTAGGCAGCTTAAAACATTGCCTAGAGTCTGGTAAACTGTGAGGAATGCTGCAGTGGCTGCTGGCATGAACTCAGTGACTTGTGGTGGTGTGCAGTTGTGAGTAATGTGGCTGGCTGTCCCTGGGCACTGTGACAGTATGGCATTGGTTTGCAGGTGGCTGTGAAGTGCCGCTGCAGCAGCATGCACTTCCTCGTGGCCGAGTGGAATGAGCCCTCCATCAGGTTCTACAAGAGAAGGGGCGCCTCAGATCTGTCCACTGAGGAGGGCTGGAGGCTCTTCAAGATTGACAAGAAGTATCTCTTGAAGATGGCAGCAGAAGAGTGAGAGATTATTCATTCCAGCGAATAAATGTTTTCTGCGAATATATGTGCTCTCTGAATAAACTTCTTGCTTCTGTGTATGTACAGTTTGTAGTGGAATAAAGTAGTGTGGATGCTAATAATGACAGTGCAGGTGTGGTTATAGAGCAGTGGTACTGTGATCTGGAGCTGAGGCATCTGTGAAGTTCAGTATGGGTTTGTGTGCATCCTTTACCAGTGTGGCCTTGTAATCCCTGTATATGGAGACTTCATTCTTGTAAGTGTCATTCAAATGTGTACAATGTACACACTGGTAGGGTTTGTTTTAATTATTGCCTTTTATAAAAATAAAATAGTGTTTTCACTTCATGGCAGTAGTTTTGACTTCAATTCTCATATAAAGTTTTCCATCAAAAAACATGCAGGTTAACAAAAGACTGGATTGGTGTCAGCCTTCTCACAAGTGAAATGATTTACCATGGTCCCAGTGGGATAAAAGGGCACTTGTGTGCCTGTGGGACCTGACTGTTTGAAAGGGTTTGAGATCAGCCCGTGGTGGTGCAGGGCATCCTGCCTTGTGACCTATACTTTTAGGTACATGAGGTTGCTGCTCTGTGGGCAGCTGCCCCAGAAAGTCCAGAGCTTGGGCCTTCCACTTACATGCAGAGCACCTCAGCTGGAAGGGCAAAGCCTTGAAGGGAAAGAGCCATCCTGCTGTGGTTTCAAGGCCTGAGTAAGAAAAAATTGGTTCTGTCTGGTCAAGTGAAATGAAAGTATATTTACAGCTCAATTATGTGATTCCTAAACCACCAAACTCAAATGCTCCAGGTGGAATGTGTTTCTGATCCTGATTTCACATCAGGTTCAGCATTTCTGCTGAGCCTCAGTGCTGTGCTGAGCTGTAAGTGCTGTGTTAAGCAGTAGGAAACCAGCCCTCTGCTTTTTAGCCTTTGTACAGTAGAAAGTGAAAGCAATGCTGCTCAGCAATTTTTTAGTTGTCTTTGAAACAAATTAACAACTTTGCAGTACTGTGTTTGCACATCTCAAGCTGACGATGAAAGTGGATGCTTGCAAACTTTGTGTTGCCCTCCTCTTGATCTCTGGTAACCCTGCAATAAAAGGCTTTTTTGGCCAGCATTGCTTTCACTTCAAAGAAGGGAAGAGACTTAGCTGTCTTGTAACATAAACTGGTTTAAATAAAACAAAAAAAAACCTGTTGGTCACTGCATAAATCATGTGTCACATGGAAGATGGTTCCTCGTCCTAGAGAGCAGTGGGCACTGACTGCTTCAGCCATGGGAAATGCTGAACTAATTTTAAGAATAAGGTATCACTCTGCCCAGAGCCAACAGAGAGCTGTGCATGAAACTGTTCTTATTTTCTGTTTTGTTTTTGTTTTTAGCTTATGTGTAGTCAGCAGTGTGCCAGCTCTGCCCAGGTGTGAGGTTTGGCTGTCAGCTGTTGCTTCAAGAGTGAAAACACTAATAAAAAATACAGGAGCTCTTGGAGGAGAGCAGAAGGTAGCTCTTCCTTGGGGGCATTGGTGGACAAGAAGCTCAGCATTGTCTTGGCAATGTGCACTTGTGGCCCAGAAAACCAATGAAAGCCCATGTCCGGGGCTGCATCCAAAGCCCTGTGGGCAGCTGGTCAGGGGAGGGGGCTCTGCTCCTCTGCTCCACTCTGGTGACCCCCACCCAGAGTGCAGCATCCAGCCCTGGGGTCCCCAACATCAGAAGGATGTGGACCTGCTGGAGTGAATCCAGAGGAGGCCATGAAGGTGATCGGAGGGCTGGAGCACCTCTCCCATGAACACAGACTGAAAGAGCTGGAGCTGCTCAGCCTGGAGAACAGAAGGCTCCAGGGAGACCCAGCAGCTTTGCAGTACCTAAAGGGGAAAGCTAGAGAGGGACCTTTCACAGGGGCAAGAGGGCTTTAAGCTGTAGGAGGGCAGGTTTAGACTAGCTAGTAAGAAGAAATTTTTACTGTTAGGGTAGTGAGGCACTGGAATGGGCTGCCCAGAGTTGTGGATGTCTCATCCCTGGAAGCATTCAAGGCCAAGCTGGATTTGAGCAACGTGGTCTAGTGGGTGACATCCCTGACCATGGAGGAGCTTGGAAGGAGATGGCCTGTGATGTCTCTTCCAACCCAAACCATTCTATGGTTCTGTGATATGGTTCCAGTGCTTATCTGGACTAACTCCAGCTGGACTGAGAATGGAATCTGTCACAAAAATTACCTTGACTGAGCAGGTCAGGTTCTGCACAAGAAACATCCCTTTCCAGTGTAGGAGGTAATGTAGAATGCAATCTTATCCCCCAATGAGTTGCAGCTGGACCCTATTACTAAAGATTAGGAGCAGGCTGGATGATAACAGGCCACACCTGTAACCAATAAGAACTAGTGCTACAAAAGAGGAGTCAGAGGAGTCAAATGGCTGCTGCAAGGACCAGGAACAGTCAGTGCTCAGAGGAGCTGCCAATGAGAAACATTGAGGCAGTATAAAACTCTGAGGACATGGAACCCTTGCACCATAATGATAAAAGAACTCCTGATATATAAGACAACATATAATGACAATAGAACTGTTGTAATACGTAAGTCGATTCCAGGCCTGCCCCAGTCTGTGCAGCACCTCAGCGGCTGTGGCAGCCTTCGCACCACATGCAGCAGCCTGAGGCTCAATCCTTCTCCTACCCAAAGGGAGGGGAAATCTGTTTCTCACTTGGATGAAGATTAAATGACAGGCTACAAACCTCCCTACCCTTGCTGCTACCCTGTTCTCTACTGGAATTCAGTAGGCCAAAAGAAGTGAGAACAAGCATAGCCAAGGAAGCAGCCCAAGAGCTGGTGATGGAGGCAGAATGGGAAAGAGGAGATGGTCTCTAGCAGTTCTCACTGAGCATCAGGGTGTTGTGTCTTCTCCTTGGTGAAGATGTAGTAACTTCACTGGTTACTCTGTGAGCTACATTAACCTCATCTCATCTCCTGCATCTCAGTCCTAGTGCAATCTGTTTTGAAGTTATTTTAAGCTTGTGCTTCTGGCTCCATTTATCAGACCAGAAGGTGATTTCTAGTAGAGTAGTTTAAGAGTGGTTTTATTTTGAAATTAACAGTTCATTAGATATCTAGGGCAGGCCTGCTTAAATCTCAGGCTCCAGACTTCTGGAGCACAATAAAGCTATCAAAGCTGCATGACTGAATGGAACAAGCTAACTAATTAGGCATCATAATTAGAAAAGTAAGCAGCTTAGTCAAATTTTCAATCAATTTAAATTTGTTTATCATATCTTGTTTGTCTTCTCCCTATGTGGCTTACCATTACATTTTCTAAATGAATTCTGATGGAATAGAGTCTCAGGCAGTCTCAGAAAACAAGTGAGGCAGTGCTAAATGAGGAGACCTTTTCTAGTCAGTGGGGATAATTTTAAACATTCACACGTGAAAGGAAATGCAAGGACCAACCTTTCAGATATGACTTTTGCTGAGATTCTACTCAGAGGCAGGGTTTTTAAAACCAGCAGAAATATTCTCACAGTTTTGGTAAGAGTCTCCAACAGCGATGTGGTAATGCCGTGGGTCAAGAACAGACCAATTTTAAATTTCCTCAGTAACTTTTCCTCAAGCTACGGGAGGACCAAAGTGCCTCTGGAACTACGACTGAGACCTACATCAGAGTGCTTTCTGTGGCTTTAGGTGCTGGAGAAATCTCACCTGCTGTGACTTTCCTCGGTTCCAGAACCGCAATCACACGGCCGAGCTGAGAGCCAGCCTGTGGTGGGGGCTGAGCCACACCAGCCGCTGTCCCGCAGTGGGAGCCCATGGCAGCAGAGGCACAGGTGCCCTGCAGGTCAGCCGGCGCCGCGCTGTGCCCGAGCCTGCCTCCGGGCGAGAGTGAGGGAGCGAGTGTCACAGCGCCGATAACATCTCCAGGCGCAAAGCTCCTCCTCGCTCTCCCTCTCTAACCCGTGCCCCGGGAAGTTCTCCTCGGGCTGAGCCAGCCAGCGGGACGTTTCTCAATGGCAGAGTTTCCTCATTCCCATGGGGTGGGGACACAAGGGTGGCCTTGGGGACAGACTGGCGGCCGGAGGATGCGTCAGGACCGCGCAGGGGAGCGCCGGGCTCGCCGCCCCCTCTCCGCTTGGCCTTTTCCTGTTCACAGGCTCCTACACAATGATCCGAGCCGTAGCCATAGCGACGACATAGTGGAAGCAGGCTTTTTTTTATCTACATAAGTTAAAATATATGTGAGAAAAACAACCCTTCCCACTCTCCTCTTCTTGTAAAGAAGCCTTCGATGTCGATGTAATTCAAAATGCCAATGCAAACTTTTTCTGCGAAAAAAGCATATGGGGGCTTTAGTGCATTCCTGCTCGGTGTTTTGCCTTGGGAGAGTCGCCGTCCTGGAGCCCGGCCCGGGGGAGCTCAGGGCAGACACCAGCTCCGTACGGAGCGGGACTCGGGAAAGCTCGGCCTGATTCCCCGCCAGGCAGCGCTGCCTCGGGCTGGAGGCCAGCCCAAGGGTGTGTGTCGTGCCTCCTTTCTTTGAGTTGACCAGGAGATTTATTTCCTTCGGTTTGCTCAAGCTTCCTCCCCCCAGCGCTCGCTCCCCGGGCTCTCCCTCCGCGGCCCTCACATGGGTGAGCGGAAGCTGAGCTGAGCTCGGCCCCTCACACGGAGGGACGGGCGGGCGGGCGGGCGGCAGCGCCAAAGGACCAAACCTGCGTGTTTAAATAATTCACCCCACGCAACAGACTCGGCTGTGCCCGGGCGTTTTGCTTGCCTGGGCAGGATTGCTTAATTTTTTTTTTTTTTTTAACCTCAGGTGTCAGAGAAGTGGCTGCAATTTAAAGAAAGGCCTCAGCTGCTGTCTGAAACCAAGCAGCAAAGCAGCACCGAGGCCGCTGCTAGTGTTTACTGCAAACTCAGAGCAGGCTCTAACTTCACCATCTTTCTCTCACCAAGACCTGGCTAACTTTTTTGCTGTCCAGACGTGTTTTGGGAAATTCAAACTTGATGGAGGGCTACAGAACTCATCGGGAGCTCAGACTTTTCCCACAGGGAGCTTGTGACGAGAGGGCGTGAGGCTGAGGACATGGATGTGGCTCTGGGGCAGGAGCACAGCCCAGCTCCAGTGCAGCACTGGGAAATGCATCTCTTCCCCACCCTCAGGCCTTGCCTGCTGAGCTCTGACTTTTTCTGTGATCAGAAACATTCTGTGTTTGATAACAGAATAAAGCACATCTCAATTGAAAATAGTGAGTGCAGGGGAAGAAATTCCATCTTCAAACCAGTTTCGGTTTCATTTCACAGATTTGCTTCAGGCCAAAGAAAGAAACAAAAAGCCCCAGGGGATAATTTGCTTGTGAGGATGGAAAACAAACACTTTGTTCAGAAACTGCTCTCATGTAAATAGTTCTGTTTATTTTGTTCCAAACTTTGCGTATTTCGATTGTTGATATAGCAGGTGTCAGATGGTCACATCTACTCAAAGGAAAAAGGAACCTCCGTTTTCTTGAACTATTTCCCTTCACCACTAAAACAGACTAAAGATAACATGCTTTGGTAAGACAAAACCAGGCACCCATCCTCTCCTGAAGGTTTGCTGTACAGTATGATGAGGTGGGTTTACGTCTTCCCAATCACCTCCCAGGAACACACTGTGCAGGGATGAGACATGAATCCCTGGAATTCATACTAGAAACTTTCTTCCACACAGAAAAAAACGTGAGAGACTGAGGTAGCTTTATCCAGTTGCTCAGTATTTCCAAGTAACTGGATATTGCAGTGTTATTTTCAAAACACACTGATAAAACTGCTGGGTGAGACTTTGGAAAGCTGGTTGCTATAATTGGACACCCAGATACCACTGTGGAGGTACCTTTGAATAGAGTTTCTTTATTGCTCTCATGATGAGCAAACTCCAGTCTGGGCTCTCTGTGATCTCGCTGAACTTCCAGATTTGGCCCACTTGAGTCACCGACACACAAACAGCAGCACACACCTTGAGCAGGAGGAAACAAGACTTGTAGTTTTGGTCTGTAGTCTCGTGCCTTTTGCAATCAGTTCACATGACAGCATTTGGGTTTCTTCCCCAGCCAGCTTCCTGCCACGGCCTAGCACAGTGTTCCAGAACATTTCCAGCCCCTGCCTCAGTGCCTTCAGCTACAGTTGTAGGTACACGGGCCTTTTTCAGATTTAACATAGAGAGATGGGTCAAACTCTGCCCTCAGCACTCCTAGAGGTCATAACCTCCGTATAGAGGTGTAGCTTTGCCACTGGGGCAGAAAATGTAAATTAAAAAGGAGGCAGGAGAAGAGACCTGCAGCATTGAAGGAGGCCAGGTGCGGGGGCTGACCACAGCCTGCCACAGGAAGTCACACACCCAGCAGAGGAAGCAGCATCAAGGGAGACAGTTCAGGCTTTTTTCTTTCCAGATAATGTAATCAAAACGAACTGTAAGACATATTTCACAAAATCAGAAGCCTGAGAGGCATATTCTTGGGATACATTAATAATTTCTGGATTATTTTTACCTCCCATTGATGTCATTAGCCATAATTTAATGGATTAGCAAGTACTAATTTTGGATTTGGTGGTGTAGAAGCAGGAATTATTTATTGCTGAAGAGCAACAGGCAGAACTGGCAGATGGAGGCAGCAACAAGGGCTAGGATCAAAGAAATAACACCTTATTGATCCACTTTTGAACAAAACCAAAACTAGCTGAAATTTTGAGGAATGGTGGCTATGCTTTAGCTAGGCAAGAAAGCACACCCATTTTATGTAACTACATTTCTCTGAAAGCTGTAAAGCTGCCAGACTGTAAAACAGGGTGATAAACCAAAGTCCACTGCATTACAAAGTACAGCTGGTCCAAATGACAGTGAAGTCAGGACAAGGCTAAAGAATCCCAAAGGAAAACAAAAATAAATTACGTAAGCAAATACTCAGGATTTATAGGCATGAGTTGATGACCTTCTCAGCACAAAGTAATAAAATTATTCTGAATTTGCATGCTGGGTTTGCCATCATCACAATTTGAAATTTGATTACAGGAGTCCTGCAGGGACTCAGAACCCCAGAGCTCCTTTACTTGCCATTTGGGCTTGGTGTCAACAAGCTATTTTCTGCTGTTAAAAGCCAAAGCACTTTTCACCCCCACAGCTCAATATACTCAGACATCCCTGCTTCATTCCCAGGCAGGGCCAGGTTTGCTTCTAGGCACCCAGAGCCATGTGCCTCTGCAGCAGTTTGGGCAGCTGGGGCTCCCCTTACACAGGCTTACATCTGGCTTCTCAGCTGGGGTATTTTCTGCAATAAGCACAGGACTGCAAAGATGAAAGGTCCTTTCACACAGGTCTAAAAGCAAGCAGAGGTGTAGAGGAGGATGTGACATTTTCTCCTGTTTGTTCTTAAGGAAACTGTTGAGCCTTTTGGATCCAAGCAGTGATGGTCCTTTCCTTGAAGTTATAAAGCAGCAGGTACTCCTGTTTACAGAAGTAAAGAATATAAATCAAATATAAATGCACCTCAGGCTCTTGCAGCTTGCAATAAAAGGTTTAGAAGCACCAGCATGCTGTGGGCTGTGCTGAGTCAGCCTTCACCCCTTTCCAGAGTGCACACACAGGCCCTCAGCTGGCTGGGCTGCCCTGCACGTGCAAAGCCCCAGCACCATGGGCACAGGGGCACTTGCAGCTGGCCCTCCTCTTTCATTATCTTTTCCAAGCTGGTGGCCTTACACAACTCTAAACAGCACCAAGCTCATCACAGGTGCTGCAGGATGTTCCAGAGGAGTTTCTGTGGGAGCTGGCACAGAACAGAGGGGCACAGGGCTGTCCCTGAGCTGTTCCCAGCCCCTTGATGCCCAAGCACTTGCTCTGCACTGAAGGTTGCACTGAGTACTCCACAGGAGATGCCTCGGAAAACAACCGCAGACAGCTCCAGGTGTCAAATCCTGCTAGTGTTGTTTCTGGTGAGACTGCTGCCAGGAAAACCTGCCTGGCTGCAGCGTGGGGGACACCTGCAGGCTCAGCACCTGCCAACACACATACACGGGCACACACCACGCCAGCAAATGCCAAGACTGCGCCCTTTTCCGGGAAGGCTGAGCCCCAGCAGTCTCATGACATGGCAAACAGTGTTTGAGGAGAGCCTGGCTCTGTCTGAGGCTGCTTCTCTGCGGTGAGGCTGAGCTGGGCAGTCAGGATTCAGTGCCTGCTGGGACACCACAGCCAGAGCCACAGTTGTGGCCTCAGTGGCCACATGGTGGGAGCATGATGGAGGAGAAACCCGCTGAGGCAGACACAAGCACACATGGGGACAAGGGTGGGTTTGTCCTTCCCCAGGCTTTTGGGCATGCCAAGGGCAGAGCAGGGCTGGCAATGGCTCTGCTTCCTGCTGGGCCCCCTCAGCAGCTACTCTGCATCACAGGGAAAAGGAAGCTCAAACTTCTCCTTCAGACAGGGAAGTGTCTGTCTGAAGAGACTTTCAGACTGGAGCATGAAGGCCAAGGGTGTGTTACAGTGCCTTGGACAGCAGCACACTTGGCTGCCTGTCTCACATGGGTAAAACATACACTGGGTTTGTAAGTGAAGAACTACAGCACTCTGCAGTGGAGCAGCAAGTCTTCCCAAAACCAGCGCTCTGCAATGCAGCTGGCATGAAACATCAATATTTTTTCCAGAGAGTCTCTTTTACCAAAACACTGCAAACTCAGCCACCACCCCAGGCCAGACAAGTACAGCCAGGATGTCCAGGGCTGACTTCAAATCAGCCTTCCTTGTGACACCTGAGAACAGCCTCCATGGGCATCCAGCAGAGCCGACACCATTAACTAAATCCCCTTTTTTTCATAGTTTATTTAATCACATAGTCTCAGAGTTATGTGTGACTCACATCCGTGTGAGCGAGTTCCTCTTGTTCTGCCCCATTAATGCCATAGTTAAAAGACTTTTCCCACAGACATAGTGGACTTTGACTTCATTCACAGCACATACAGTTAGTACCCAGGGGATAATGTGCAGAAACAGTACATGAGTTGCACCTGATCATGGTAAATTTTTTGAGTAGTATCCATTAAAGGTGTAGCAGTGAATTTATAATGCTCATGTCCAGCTGTGGGATGAGTGGGATTACAGTGGGCTGGGTGAAATCTGGATGAAGGGCAGGGCTCAGAGTTGTAGTGAATGGGACTACATGTGTTTGGTCACTAGTGGTGCTCCCCAGGGCTCAGTTCTAGGGTAAGTTCTGTTCAATATCTGGATAAAAGGAGGCTGAGGGGCAATCTCATTGCTCTCTACAGCCTCCTGGAGAGGGGGGTGATGATCCCTTCTCCCTGGGATCCAGTGATGGGATGTGTGGGAATGGTTCAAAGCTGCATCATCAGGGGAGGTTTAGACTGTACATAAGGAGCCTCTTTGGCAGGAGTGTGATCAAACACTGGAACTGGCTTCCTGGAGAGGTGGTCAATGGCCCAAGACCGTCAGTGATAAGAGGCATTTGGACAATGCCCTTAGCAATCTGCTTTGACTTTTGATCACCCTGAAGTGGTCAGGCTGTTGGACTAGATCACAAGGATGTGTTGTTGTATCACAAGGAACCGAGCAGAATAGAACAGTTTCACAGTTTCAACAGAAAGTGTATTGAAGACACTAAACACTGCATTTTTATATAAAATAATTTATTGTAAATGTCTTATTCTTGAGACAACTGTATGACTACAGAATTAAATAGGAGACTGTTACAACCACCAATAAGTATGTATTATACCCTCTGTTTTAGAAATTGCTGCCCATTGCAGTCAAGTGCCATGTTTCGTGTCCTTTGTCCAGCCAAAAAAGACATATTCCACCAGGAACCCCAGTGTGTCCCTGACTGTGTCCCAGCAGGGTGAGGACTGGTCCCCACAGCAAGGGCTGGCTGGTACCTGCCTCCCTGGAGGTGTTACAGGGGGTTTGGCATGGCAGGAGAGCCCACATCCCACAGAGTCCTGTGGTGGGGCTGGCTAATGGCTGAGCCACAGCTCCAGTGCAATGAGTCCATCTCCTCTCTTTTCCTGGAGGGCAGTGCCTGGGTGCCGTTTGGGCTTTTTTCTGTGCCTTTTATTTTGTGAAAAAGGCAGGAGGTCCTGTGGTGCTCTGGGCTGCCCATGTCACCTGATGTGTGGGTGGGGGGCTCAACATCATCTTGAGACCCTTCCTTGGGCCATCTCCTTCCAAGACAGCTCAGTCCAGCCTGACCCTGTGAGCTCACACCAGCACTGCTGCCAACACCTCCTGCAAACCAGCCCTGAAAATTCCGGTCAGGCACCCAACACCTGCCAGTTTGTTTTTAGTCACAGGCTCTGCAACACTCGATTCTGTCTGCCCTTCCCTGCCTGTGACAACCCCTCATCCCACTGTCTCATCTGAAGGTAAATAGTGCCCAGGGACCCTGGCACTTGGCAGGAAACCCTCACCTCTGCTGAGCCTGATCAAAGGGAACCTTCAGGAATGCCCCAGGAGAAACACTTGGTGCACTTCTCCAGCAAAGTGTTTAATAACATTTATCAATCCAAACCCATCACTGCACTGGGATTATCATATGACATATTTGTTGTGTCTAGTTATGTTTTCAGTAAGATAACAATGGCTCAGGCTTGTTAATCTTAAGGAGAATTAGGGCTCTAATTCAAGCACAGGCATGCTTGAAAAGGCCCAGATAACTTTTTTCTTATAAACACAATTTTGCTTGTCTCTTTCCTTCCTTTTTTTGGCCCAAATAAAGTAGACCAAGTGAATAAATCAGTGCCTAAATCTCCATCCCAGAAGCAAGGACCCCTTTTGATTGCCTTGCTACAAGTAAGTTGTTCTTTATGAAATTTATTTAAAATCTCAAATTATTTTCCTTTTCTTTGAGTTTAAATGTTTAAAAAATAAAATGTTTAAAGAATATATCACCTATAGCAGTCAAAATAAAACTCATAACAAGACTTTGGTGTTACTGTAGCACCTTGAGTGAAATCAGGGCTTGGAGGGCTGTGCCCTGGGTGCCTTCCCACCTCCAGCTTTGTGTATCCTGGAGAAACAGGTTTTCCTCTTACACAGCTGCAAGTCCCCCACAGAAATGTCCCTTAAGCTTTAACCTGGGGAGAAGTGAGCGGCCCCCTCCAGCTGTGCTGCTGAGCTGGGAGTAGGAAAGGGGAAAAAGGAGAAAGGGATTGGTAAGAAACCAATCCTTACTAGTGTGAGGAGAAAATCAACAATGGAGAGCAAGCATAAAAAAAAACACTGTAGGTTTTCACTGTGCCCTTTTCAGACCACAGTGAACATGTTTGCTCACTTTTGATGTTTCTTTTCTTTTGTTTCTTGTCCCCATGCTGCAGTCACTGTGGAGGGAAGGTCAGGTTTGAGGAGCTCACCTGGCCAAGGATACCATAGCTGTCTCCCGTAGCTGCCTTCACGTGAGCAGGAAACTGAATGTTAGAAAAACAAACACCATGCCAACCTCTTCATAAATAGACACTCATAACCTTGATTAGGTCCCTGTTATGCAAGGCACAAAAACACTTTTCCAGGGTGCAGGGCACCAGCAATGCTGCAAAGCTGCTGTTTCCAGGATTTTAGGGACAGCCACCCAGATCTGCTGCTGTGCCAGAGTGGGGAGACAACCTGCAGGCACCTGTGCCAGCCCTGGCTGATGTGGGACATCACCCATGGCCCCACACACCATATGTGTAGGAATAAGGGCTCCAGGAGTGCTCCAGACATGCTGCTGCTGAGCTGTGGTACCCTGCTCTGGGTTAGATGCAGCCATGGAGTCAGCACAGCCATCATCACTAAAAATTAACCTGGCTCACAACCTTGATGTTTAAAATAAATTACGGTTTTAAAAAGTGAGCCTATTGTTTCCCAGCTCTCAAAATATTACTTGACCAAGTTTTAAGGAAACACTGTTCCAAAATTTCAAAGTGATAAAAGCTGAAAGTGATAATCATATATGAGGAGCTTGAGCATCTGTGTATGAGAAACCTTGAAAGCAGGGATGATGAGGTGCCAGAATTCCTCAAGAAAATTACTGAAGTGAGAGAAGAAATGTAAGGAAGACCTCAGCAGGATCCCCAGGCCAGGGAGGTGCTTTGGGAAAAGCCAGGAAAGTCTACCAGAGAGAGGGATCACAAACACAGCAAGACAAAAAAGCTGAGAGAAAACAAGTTATTGCAGAGAATTAAGGCAACAATCAAGTATGAAAACATTACAGAATCTTCTGCCCAGGAACCCTGGCACTGAGACCCTGCATGGATCAGAAAGAGTCTCACTTTTCCAGTCAGGAAGGATGTTGCAGGACTCTCCTGTTCTCCTGGAGCATCCCTCTGGAGCAGTCAGATGGGTCTCACAATGCTCCTCAGCCTTCCTGCAGGCAGAGCAGTCTTTCAGCTGCAGGCAGAGTGGAGAACTCTTGTGCAAATAAAACTGCTCCTCTTGTGCATTTCACTCCACAAGGAAAATACAAACATACAGGAAGCCCCACAGGACTACCACTTAAAATTAGCGCCTCACACCTCCTTTGTGGTTGTGATTTTATTTATTGCAGTTTGCTTACAAGTGGTGGCTATGGGTTTATCATGGTAGTAGCCTTCCAGGACAAAAATCAGGCTTTGATCACAGCACATCACAATCTTAGTTCAGAGCCTTGTGGCCTGAGGTATGAAGAGTTCTACCTGCACATCTCTGTGGCACTTTACCTTACCCACTGGGAGCCTAAAATCATTTGGGTTTTTTGCTCCCATAGTTCTGTTACTTTGGGGTGTGAGTCACCTGGGCTGGCTAGCCCAGGGCAGAGTGCTTTTACACTACTGCTCCTCTAACATTCCTCAAACAAGGGACTCTCCTCAGCAGGCTAACCTCATCTGCAAATGGGGCAATACTGCAAAAGAAATAATGGTAAAAAACTACTGGTGAATTTCTGTCCTTTTTAAGAGTTCAAGAAGGGTTGGGGTTGTAAAAGAGGATGCACTCACGTTTATGTTACCTCTTTTTTTCCACAAGCTAAGCCTCCTTCCCCTTTACTGTTTTCTTCTTGGTCAAAACACAGTTGCTGATTTTAGCATCTGTGTATTTTGCTCACTTGAACAGGGAGAGATACTGATCTTACTTCATCAAGGCAGAAGTACAGCCAAAGTTTGTTTGACCCCAGGGACGTGTCCTTGTACAGTTGGATGCTGTGCAAAAGCCGCTAAATGGCAGAAGACTTCAATATTATGTATGAATTGGCTGGCGCTCCCTCTTGGCAGGGATAGAGAGAGGCGAGTAGCGCACATTTCTTTCTTCTTTGAGCCAGTAACAGCTCATCCCTTTCATTGTCAGATGAACCCGGAGGCGAGTACAGGAGAGATAAACACAACAGACCGTGCCTCGCTGACCCGCCGGTGAACCTCGGGCAGGAGAGCGAGTCCCTCGGCCGTGGCAGAGCCGAGCTTCCCCAGCCCCAGCCCCGGGCTCGGGGAGAGGCGCCGCGCTGAGCCCGGCCGGGGCCCGCCTGACTCAGCGGCAGCTCCTGATGCCATTCCTCGTCTCTGGCAGGATATGAAAAATGTGTCAAGCCTGGCACACGACAGTAAACATAATCCTTTGGGCTGCCTTTGGTGCTTTCACCAGCCCGTTTTAGTGTGGCCAGTTTGTAAACGATGCCTTTTAGACAGAAGAGCAAAACCCCCCTGGCGCCGCTCCTCAGTAAATGCAAAGATGACTTCAACGCACGCTGCGCTGAATTACAAAACTCTTTTTTTTCCTCTCTCTCTTTTTTTTTTTTTTTTTCTTTTGGTTCCACGCCGAAGTATCAGAGCAGTGCTTTGAACTGAGGTTACCTTTATGATTCACGGCATGAATGAGCACTTAGTGTGCGCATACAAGAGCCCTGTACGAATCAGGAAATGGCTCTTTCAGGTCTCCTGACAAAAGGAAGTGAGTCCGAAGCTTGCTAAATTTACAAAGAGGACGTTGGTGAACTTAATCTGGGGCAGGGGGTGGGGGGAAGGGAAGAATCTCTTTTCACTGAGGATTGATACACAAACTCCCCATATTTCTGTATACCGTTTTTAATAACAACAAAAATAAATTAAAGGGGCTAAAACTGTGGTGGTGAGAGCCGTCTCCAGCTGGCTGCCTGGGATCGCTGGCTGGTACGTGCATACAGCCACGGAGACATTTCTGGCTTCGTGTTTCAGCATTCCCCCCTTCCCTGGGGCACTGAGAGCTCTCCTCCATCTCTGGGGTGAAGATGAGAGCTGGCAGGGAGGGAGCATCGCCCTGCTCGGGGCTCCTTCCCTCCTCTGCCCGCGGAGCGGGGGCACGGCAGGCTCCGGGGCTCCTCCGGGGCTCCTCAGCGCTCCCAGCCAAGCCTGTGGCTCACTTTCAGTTCAGAGAAACCGACTGAACTTCCCCAAAGGCACGGGTGCTGCGCCCTGGAGTTGAACGAAGGTACTCCAGACAGAGATATGGAAGGTTCAGATGCAGTGGGACACAGAACAGCGGATTTTGGAAGATTTTGGTACAGGACGTGGTGGGTCCTGTGGTTTCACACTGTAGCGGCCAAAGCAGAGAGAATTAAGTTCTCCTTGTGAGGTTATTCTTTTATCCGGGCACGCAGGGGCTGAACTCACTACTCCCTTACAATGCACATTGCACAAGCCCCTGGGAAAAGATGAGGTGCTCTCTGACAGCCCTCCAGTACTTGTCTACACAGTGGGTAAAGGACTGCACCAACAGCCTTCCTGCCACTGCCTCTGTGCCCCCAGCCAAAAAGCGTGGAGCAAATGACCCATGCTGCCACTTCACGGGCTCTCTCACCAACTCCACGTTAGCTTTGCTGAGAAAGAGCTGGACACTCACTAAAGTGCACCCTTTAGCTTCAGTCTCGATCAAATTCTTGAGTCTTGTGAATGTTTATAATCGCGCTATAAACAAAAAGAGAAGTTCCCTGACCAGGCTGTCCAATTGTCCCCACTGCTCCTTTCACAGTGGGCACAAAGGCTCTGGGATCACAAGCACAGCTCAGGCTGTGCCATGGCTGTGTCCCAGGCACACTGCAAGCAAGTCAGCTGGGATCCTCCTCCCTGCAGAAGATCCAGCAAAGCTCATCCACTACAGGATCATGCCCCAGAAACCGAGGCTGGGGATGGAGCACTGCATTCAGTTCACCTGCCACAGCATGACACAGCACACTGACTGACTGGCTTTGTGGGTTGCTTGGTAGATTGAGACCTTTAAATGCACACACACACACAAAGAAAAAGGGTAAGGAGGAGTCAAGGAACTTAGTCTACTGCAGGCACTGCAGGTCCATTTCCAATGGAGCAGAGGGAGGGAGGGAGGAATCCTTTCGAGGGAGCAGACTTGTAACCGGCTGTGAGACATCTTCAGCTCACCTTAGATTTTGCCAGCTTTCAACATCAGTGCAATGGCTACCAGAACACCAGCTTGAAAACGTGGCTGTGAGAGCAGCACTGGAGGAATCCATGAACTTCCAAGTCCAGCTCAGACTTTCATCTTTAGGCAGAGATAGCCAGTGATGAATTTCACTGTCATGAAATAGGAGAAAACAATCCAATTGCATCAATACACCAACATTTTCTCCACAGGGACCCTAAGAAAGCTGCCAGCTCCAGTCAACTTCAGAACCATATCGGGTCAAAACATACCAGAATCAGCTACTGGTACAGACTTAAGAGGACAGAGGGTTGTTGCACAATTAGGAACATATTTTTTTTCTACTAAAACAACTTCTGCTTTGTAGTTTAGATATTGTTATCAAATGTCTTCCTGGTAAACAAGAAGCTTTTGTACCTGTCAAACCCCTCTGGAAGGGGGTTAACCTAGGCAGCTGCCAGGCCACCCAGGTGCAACATCAACACTGCTGTGAGAGGCTGCATCCAGGAAGGTCCAGTGGGAAGCCAAAATGCTCTTTGTCAATAGCAGTTTATTGTGATAAAACTGGCTTTAGAAGTAGCTCAGAATTCAAAGGAAGGTACAGAAATAATCATAACAAAACAAAAAAGGGGAAAAGAACCAAATGCAGCAGTTTATATTTGTCCAGAAGCAAATGTGCTCACACTGAGGTTTTTCTGACAATAAACAGCAGTAACAAGTCCCTTCAACTCCCAGGGGCACTGTCTTCTCACGAGGTAAAATGCAACTCCCTCCACATCAATCTTGGTCTTCACTGCTCTCCTTGAAGGTGACAGATGCAATGACAAAAGCTCCAAAACATTTTCATTATGACTGCTGTGAAGCCTGTGTCAGGGGCCTCCTGCAATCAGAGGACTGAGTTTGAACCAGAGTTTTGCAATGAACATTTGTGGCAAAATCCTGTGTGTTTACTGAAGGCTGCAAGACTGTGCACATTTACCTGGGCTAACTGGAATATTCCAGGCTGGAGATGCTCCTTCCAACAAACAGAGAGGCTTCACTGTCACTTTTGACATGAGACATGCTGCCTACAGGAATCCTCGTCCCAATGTAGGGCCATCCTCAGACCCTGATGACCTCCAGTGCTACAACCTTCACAATTAGAGATGGTGTTTGTAAGAGAGAGCATTGCCCCAACCTCTGCTGCAGCCAGTGCAGCAAGGATGCTGAGATCAGAACACTGATTCAGCTGCACACAGTCCAGTTACCAAGCCAAAAAGCTTCAAGTGGAAGAATGACCCAACATGACACTTGGGTGGGGAATATACCATTTTTAGCCTACACTGTAATACCCACAGGCAAAGTCTGGCAGAAGATAACACATGCATGCACAATTTAGTTCCATGTGCACACACACACACACACACACATATAGATGTCTATAGACACCAGCAGTGGTCAGCTCCTCTCCTGCTCCTCATTAGGAACGTCTGGGCCAAGAGAATTGAATGTTTACAAACTCTCGGGCTCTTACCAGCATGACACTTTTTTTAAATTTCCTGTAGTTATAAAACCCAGAAGACATAAGGAAAGGATTCCAGCTAAGGCTGTCTCTTGCTCACATTTTGGAACCATCTCCTTATCATGTGTGTATGCAGGTGCCTGAAGGCAGTCATTTCCTGCTAGATAAAAGCATTCCTGTTTGATGTCAATCACTTGGGACATTTTTAAGCAGCAGTGTAAATATGCTGAATTAAGACCTGATCAAGTGAAAAGCATTTAAGCGATATTTATTTAACTCAGGCTATTAAACATGCACATGTGTATATGTAAACAAAGAACTGAATTACCAAGTAATCACGTCCTTAAATGCTAATGTGGCATATGCCAAATATTGAAATAATATTAAACTGAAAAAAACAGACGCATCTAAAGCTGTATTCCCAATTCTATGGTAGATATTCTCTATGTTATATGAGAATGCATAAATGAAGAACTATCTTAAGGGCAGAAACAAATCTATGCTTGTACCACAGGAGTGGTGTAACAGAGCATTTACTGCTCTATTTCCCAAGTTTCCTTCCCACTACTGACAAAAACACTACTTTGATCCTCCCAAGCCTGCTTAAACTATCTTGGCAAGTTTCAAGTAAAAACAAAACCACACACACACACCTCCCAAACCCCATGCAAGAACTCTGCTCCCTGTATCAACATACATCTTTAGCAGCCTAAAACAATCATAAAAACATGTACTGAACATGTTGGGAGATACTGTTTTTCTGCCTAAGGCAACCACATGCCTTATTGCCCGTACTAAAAAAGAGTTGGCCTGTTTTACAATGCCCACACAGACTGGCATTCACACTGACAAGGTCTGTTTGTTTTTCTGTAGAAGTCTGTGGAATATGCTCAGCTGGAATACCTAACCATGCAATAACAGGAATACCTAACCATGGAATAACAAAGATGTTTACAAGCATTTTGAATCTGATTTACTTTGCATTTTCTTCCCTGCTCTTTTTAGAAAGTTAATGTATCACACAAACACATATTTCATGTTATCCTTCCCCCATTCCTCATATTCACTGATTAATTAAGGAGCATTTAAGGTTCACCAACACAGCTTTAAATGCTCTGAGCCACTTGGATTACAGTAACTTGTAATGCATCAAGCCCCCAAAGAGAGACTCATGGAAATGACAGCAAATGATGAAAGGGTTTTATTGTGCAAAGATTTCAAAATGCTGGAAATCCTTTTGTATTTCCCTCCACATCACTTTTTCCTCCCCTCCCCTCCCCTGGGTGGGAATAAGGAAACAGCCAAGTTATTCTATAGCTGGTTCCCACCACGTTGACGTTCTGGTTCCCATTGTGCTGCTCATTCAAGCAAAAACAAGAACAAGCATTAACAGCTCCATTCCCATCCATCCAGCACACAGGAACTCACAGATGCTTCATTACACACCTCCTGCTGGCACTGATGAGGCAGAGGACGTGTATAGAAAGGAGGGGGGGACTCAGACAAAACACAAGAGGCATTGTAATTGTTCCCATCCCCAATTCTGTGAGCTCCTGGTAGCCAAAACATCCTACTACTGTCAGCTTTCCTCGCTGGTAAAAAATACAGGCACTGTCAACAGCACCCAGAGAACCTCTCAGATTGTGCAAACATTACATCCGTGAGTTTAAAGAAGACAGGAGGAGGGGAAAACCCAGACATTTTCTGTAACTGGAATTTTATTTTATATATAAATAATAAAGAGACGGAGGGATTTTGAGACTCGCTACTTGCAATGTTGATCCTGCAATGGGACAAGCATGGGCAGCCTTGAGTGCCACTGCAGAACAGAGGACAGAGTCTCAGGACTGACCCAACACATGGGGTGTCCTTTCACAGCAGCAACCCGAGCAGCAGATCACCAGACTGTCCTGAGGCAGAAGGCAGATTAGTCACATTCAAAATGGATTCAGGTGGTTTTCATCTTTTTCTTGGGAAAGTGTTGCTCATATCTATATTTTTATTCACCTATAACCAAAGAAAGGGGACAGAGGTTAAGGGGGAGAGGAATGGAGGGAGAAAGCAGAATTAAATTTATCACAGGCCCTTTCATTTTTACAGTGTAATCAAAACTTTTTTCTTTGATGTGGCAAGTTGATCAAAATCTGTTTGAGGAACATTCTCAAAACCAATTTGCTTGCAGTAGAGATATTTAACTCTTCATATTACTGACATTAGAGCACTAATCATCATGTCTGTTCTAGAGGACTCCATTCCCATAGTTGAACTAAATGGAAAGACAAAAGAGAACAAACCAAACACCAACTGGAGTCTTGTATAATAAACCAACTTTCTCAAAAAGAATTCTTTTAAATTCCCATCAAATGCATGTTTTCTTAAGCTTATTTAATCTGGAGCAAGACTAGGACAATTTAACTCAAAGAACTGGAATTACATAAATGTAGATCTGGAACAGAGTGAAAATGAGATATGCCATCTTCATGGAAAAACACAAAACCCTGTCACTTCTGCGCAACTCCCAAATACAACAGCTGGATAAAATTAAAATTTTTTTCTTCCACAGTGGGATGTGGTTTGAGCTGAAGTTTGCATATAATTTCTGATGACAAACTATAATAAAGGAGGTGCAGTGCTGCTGGTTTTTGGAACAGAGAAATATGTTGTTGTCTTCAACCCAATATGATTTTGTCCTTGGCTGACCATTCACAGTTCAGAGACCCATGCTGTGGCAAATCATGGAGGAAATGACATTGTCTTTATTTTAGTAACCACATTCAACTAGGAATATTCCCAACAGTTGAAAATGCAGTGAGATTTTTAGGACTGATCTCATCCAAAATAAAAAATGTGTCTTTTCAAAGATCACAGCAATGTTCTCCAACCTTTGGGATCACCCAAATCCAACAAAACATCTGGACTTGGGTATGGAGTTAAATGACAGGATTTGATTTCAAGCACAAGTAACAAACTGCCACCCCCGCAGAGCAGCTGAACTCGATACTGAATTGAACTTTCACCATCTGCTTGCCCTAGGTCACAAATCCAGCAGTTCCCTTCATGTGCCTCCTCCAGAAACAACATGAGGTGAAGCGTGGAGGTTTCAAAACCAGGAGCATTCAGGTTCTTCAAGCTCCTGGGCAATTTATCTTCACTCTCTTAAAACCTTCCTCAAACAAGGAAAATGTGCCTGAAGCAAAAGGCTGACATTTCAAAAAGTGAATAAAAAAATTCTATTCATAGCAAGAAATTCTAAAAGAAAATAAAACCTATTTATGGATTTCTGTTTGAACCTTGATATTTGTGCAGTGTCACAAACAAAAGTTCAGTTTTCTTGGGTTTTTATCATTTAGTAGCTCTGTCCTAGCTGACAAGAAGCACAACAATATTTCAGTGAATTTTAGAGAGGCTTTTCTTCCTCTCAGTTCTCTTGGGATTCTTTACAGAAAAAAATGTTCAATAATCCTTCCATTATTTTTTTAGTTTTTATTTTAAATGACTATCTTACAAACTACTTGGAAAACATGTATTTTTAAAGACTTTATATTCATAGCTCTAAAGGGAAAGCTAAGGTACTCAGTACATCAGCCAGTCAACAAGCTCACATTGCTGTTGTGAGAATTAGCAATAACAATTAAAACACTTTAACATTAAAAACCCGGTTTTCTTTTAAAGCTGCCCATGAAGCAGTGGAACACTGCTGCTCAGCAGATGGGTGATTCCACCACATCTGCAAACATGTGTGACTGATGCTGGGGCATGGAAAAAAACTGATGCAGTTTGCCAGATCTGGACTCTATTTACACAGGTTGGAAGCAAGGAAAAAAAATAAGATTATTCTGGTAAATGCAATACTGCACACAAAAATGATGAGTACCAACAATGCCAGGATCACTTTCTGATGAAAAATAAGTTTTTAACATGATGCAAAAATAATAGAGGGCAAAGAGAAGCAAGTAGAAAACATGTTCAGAAGAGACATTCATTATCAACTGATAACAGAGCAGACTTCTGACATTTTGTGCTAAATTATGTCCAATTATGTTATAATTATTTGTAATAAGCCTCAAATACAGAGCAATTTTTATCCTATGAAACCAAACCATGACAAAATGTCAAGAGGATGTTTCTGTTTTGCTTTTCTAGAAACTGTAACCATAGGACTTGCTTGAGTTCATAACACAGCCCTGAGGCCAAGTCAGAACTGGTATCTCAACTCGAGTTTCTGCCTTGGAGAGCCTGGAAAATGCTGCCTTCATTTCCTGCATCTTCTGCTCCCAACAGGACTCATTTGGGAGCTGCATTAACGTGAAAGGTCAGGCACATCATGGACTTTTACAGGCTGTAAGGCACTGCTGTACCCTGGCACTCACAAATCTTTAGAGAAAACTCATCAGCAGGGAAGAGGTTTCTTTCCCCACCCTAATACTTGTGCAAGCATGACAAAAAGGGCAGAGAGGTTTCTGGTAGGGAAGGCAGAAATGGGAAGACAAAAAAGAAAATAAAAGGCCAAAACTAACCAACACCACAAAGACAAGGCTTTCCTCAATTAATTCAGAACCCTTCAAACACACATGTATTTACTTGTTATGCTCTAAAGATGAAGAATTTAGATTTCTTAACTTGAATAGTGTTAGGGAGTGCATATATTCTTGACAAATTTTAGGACAAATAAAATTATCTGTCTGCACTCTCCTAATCATTATGAAGAAAACTACAAGTCAAACTTGAAAGTGTTCAGCTTTTCCCAGTTACTCTGCTGCTTAGCCACAAACTCTTACCAGTCTTTATCCTTTACCTGCTTGATGCCAGGTGATGTAGCATTCTACTTCTGGGTCTGCTCTTTATTTGAAGCAGCATGGACTTCCAGGGGCTTGTCACCCACTGCATCACCCTTGAGGAAGAAAAAAAATATGCACAGCATTTCAGTTGAGGCATGATTAATGTTTTTACCAGAACAGAAACCCCCTTCAAAAGCTAAAACAAAAATATCTCACAAAATCAAGTGCTTCATGAGACTAATTCAGTATAATACACTCAAATACGATCTTCTACCAAACACTTTCTACACTTTAGTCTTCCTGTAGCTAGCCAAGCAATTAAAGGGTTTGAAAGAACAAGTATTTTCAACAGAAGTGCTTTAATTGAATCATTTTGCCTGTATTAATAACAGAGGATGAATACCCACAGAGTAGTTGCTATTTTGCATTCTCTGAATTCTGTGTGGATTTATACAATAGATCCCTTTTAGCACATACCCTTTTAGAGGGTGTTCTCACACTTTCCCCAACATTAATGACAGAAATCAAAGAATGAAGAGAAGCTTGTTACAGGGTCTGGTCTATCCATTTGCCAAGATGCTATAACAAACATGCATTTGATTACAGCTTTAAATAGATATCCATTTAAAAATACTTAAAGGGCCACACACATGGCTTGGGGACTGAAGCACATAGCAGGACCAGCTGAGACGAGGATCTGTTCAGACTGGTGAGGACCACACAAAGGGGGAACCTAATTCCAATCCACAATTTCCTAATGGGCATTTACATGTTTGGAAGAGCCATGTCCTTCTCAGAGGTTCACATCTAAAGGACAGGGAGAAAAGGACAGAGGAGCATGGCAGATTTCTCTTACTTCAAAGGGCAAAAAGTTATAAATGTATCACAGCACTGAGCATTGGAGCAGGTTTTCCTGACAACTTTCTAAATCTCCACCCCAGGAAATACTCAGCACATGATTACATAAGGCCTGAACCACCAAATCTAATTTTGAAACTGCCTCTGCTTTGAACAGGGGTTTGGGTGAAATAATCAGAGGTGGCACCCACCCTCAATTGTTATTAAATTCTACACATGGAAATTAAATGGCATTTCCTCTTTATTCTAGAAGGTTATTTTTACCAACATGACTTAATTAAAGAGATGATTGGTGACAGCCAACATGGCTTTACTAATGGCAAAGTGCACCTGACAAACATGATGGCCTTTTGTAACAGGGTTCCAGCAGTGGTGGACAAGGGAGAGTGACTGATGTCATCTGTGACTTGTGCCAAGTGCTTGACACTGTCCAGCAGGACAGCCTTGTCTCTCAACTGCAGAGACATTGATTTGATGGATGGAGCACTCAGTGGATAAGGAATTGGCTGCATGGTCACACTCAGAGCTGCAGACATCACTCTGATGTCTGAGAGACACCAGGGACAAGTGGTGGTGTCATCTTATTGCAGAGGTTTCATATTGTTGTCTCCTTATTGCAAAAGTTCCATATCTTCTTGATACTGTCTCATGGGCAGCTCCTCAGAGCACTGACTCTTTCTTCTCCACAAAGCAGCCACTGACTCCAGTTCCCCTCTCACCCAGCCACCCCACTCTTTTATAGCATCTTCTTCTCATTGGTTACAGCTGTGGCCTGGTAAAGTCAGGCCTGCTCCTAATCTTTGCTAATTGGCCCAGCTGCAGCTCCTTAGGGAGAAGATTACTTTCTACACCATCTTTATTTCCCTATATTCTATCCCCCCACAAGCGGTGCTCCTCAGGGGTCAGTGCTGGGACTGGCACTGACACCTCTGCCAGCAGCAGGGACCCTGGGACCCTCAGCAAGTCTGCCGACAATCCCCAGCTGTGTGCTGCTCAAGATGCTGCAGGGAAGGGATGCCATCCACAGGGACTTCACAGGCTCCAAACGTGGGCCCGTGTGAACCTCATGAAGTTCAGCAAGGCCAAGTGCAGGGTCCTGCACTGGGGTCAGGACAATCCCAAGCACAAACAGAAGAGAATGGATTGAGTAGAGTATGGATTGGGTAGAGAATGGGTAGAGAATGCATTGAGAACAGCCCTGGGGAGAAGGATTTGGGGATGCTGGTTGATGAAAACCTCAACATGACCCAGCAATGTGCCCTTGCAGCCCAGAAACCAACCACACCCTGGGCTGCCTCAACAGTAGCGTGGGCAGCAGGTCTGCTTTGCTCCTGGAAGCACACCAGGAGTGCTGTGTCCAGCTCTGGGGCCTGGGACATCAGAAGGATGGGGACTTGTTGGAGCAAATCCAGTGGAGGCCAAGGGATCATCAGAGAGCTGGAGCACCTCTTCTACAGAGACAGGCTGAGAGAGCTGGGATTGTTCATCCTGGAAAAGAGCAGGCTTTGGGAAAACTTCTTGCAGCTCTCCAGTGCCTTAGGGGGGCCACAGGAGAGCTGGAGAGGGACTTCTCAGAAGGGCCTGTAGTGACAGACAAGGGGGAATGGCTTCAAACTGGAAGAGGGCAGGTTTAGATTCCATATCAGGAAGAAATTCTTTGCTCTAAGGGTGGTGAGGCCTTGGAACAGGTTGTCCAGAGAATCTGCTGATGCCCCATCCCTGGAAGTGTTCAAGACCAGGATGGATGGGGCTCTGAGCAACCTGATCTAGTGGAAGCTGCTCCTGCAGGGGGTTGGAACTAGATTATCTTTAAGATCCCTTCCATCCCAAACTATTCTGTGATTCTGCAATACTAAATGTGATGGAAAATGTAGCAAAGGAAGCTAGAAGAGACTGGAAAATGTTTCAAAGAGTGGGTCAAATTTATATATTACCAGTTAAACGTGATAAGGTACCAAGTCTGTGCAATCCTGCATATGCTGTGCTAGAGATATGGACTCAATACATCAAGATTCAATTAT
The DNA here is from genome assembly GCF_028769735.1 of Zonotrichia leucophrys gambelii. Taxonomy (NCBI): domain Eukaryota; kingdom Metazoa; phylum Chordata; class Aves; order Passeriformes; family Passerellidae; genus Zonotrichia; species Zonotrichia leucophrys. The sequence continues at coordinate 14,364,238 of NC_088169.1, read as the reverse complement.
GAAGATATTTCTTAAATGTCTTATTCAAAAAATGCCTAGCAAGACATTTAAAAGGTAATTACTTCTTTGAAAAATCCTTTTGTTTTGATTACTACTCTGGATATTTCCTAGTAGGGGAAATCACATCCACAAACCACACCCATTTCAAAATAATAATCTACTCTGTAATTTGCCTGTACAGGAACTTCTAAGCTATGACATTTTACTAAAATTTACAATGAATAATCTGACTAACGATGCCTCATCTCAGAGTTTACTCAATCCTGAACAAATGAACTAAAAATAAGCTCCTCACAGAGAAGGCTGTGTTTTTCCAGTTTCTTGTTTTAACTTGTAAAGAGTTATTATTGTCTAGGTAAGCTTTTTTTTTTTTATGTCCTGAAAGAGGAAAACAATCTAAAGCAACACACACACGTGCACAAGGGAAGAGCTGTCTTGCTAAATTCCTTTGTTTCTTTGAGCTGAGGAGATCTCATCACAGGGCTTGCCTTCAGTATAACTGTTAACCTGAGTTATTTAATTCAAGCCAATCCACTGACAGACTGTCATTCCTCACACAGTCATTTGCTGAATTAGCAATTCAGAAGTTTTTACCTCCAACCACTGTATATGCCCACAGTGTAAATGGTGAGCTCGAGCAGTAATGAGAGTTAGCCAGAAAAGGACTTTCTGTGGCACAGGCACATCATTTCAGAAAAAAGTGCCAAAGTCCTCCAGCACACTCAAAACCAGGTCAGAAGCACAAAATGTGTTTAGATCAATGACTCAGAAGACAGACTTCCTCTGTGCCAGGGTACCCTCTCATAATCAGAAGCAGGCACATATTCAAGAGAGTCTTTCTGCTTTCTGGCTCAACACAACCACTCCATAACAAATCTGGGTGGCCACAGGAGGTCACACATCAGAGCTCTGTTCCACAGCAGAAAAGGAAATATTTTGCATTCTTGTGTTTCTGTTTCAAGTGAAAGGTGACTGATAAGAAATCTCCATAATACATTTATTATCAAATGTTCAATATATAGGGATTCCTTGGGATTTACAAAAAATCATTATTTGAAACTAAAAATAACACTGGTACTAAGAGGACTGTACAGTTTCAGTACATGAGTGATTCAAAACCACCTCAACTTAGCTCACACAGTATCTAACAGAGATACACTGAGACCTAAACTTTAAACAACAAACTTCACAAAAAAACCCACCATGATTACTGTGAAAATTTTCCTTCCATACAAAGAAAAAGCCCCCAAGGCAAACCAGCTAAATGTCAAGCCCCCAAACATGAGGTGCCTCCTTCCCTTGCATTACAGTTGAACCAGGTGCACAAGTTTCTGTTGCTACCTCAGAAGTCTTGCAGATGGCCAGACCCTGTTACACTAATCTTAGAAATTACAACTTCAAAAGTATGTAAGATAGGTGTGTATCTTTTATGTTTATGGAAACTCTTGAAAGGGAAAGTCTGGCCACCAGAAAAAAAAAACAAAAACCAACACAGCTGCAAAAGAAAAACAAAGGCTCACCTGGGCTCACAGATTAATAATTTACCTTCTGTCCTCTTTGGTTTGCAATGTATTGCTTGAAATAAAGAGAACATCACTGCCTTACCTTATTCATCCTCCCCCAGTCAATCAGTAACTTTTTCTTCTTTTACTTAAGTTGACCTTGAAGTTAATTTTCACAAAAATATGAAGTACTTTCAAAAATGTTGCTTTAGGCTGCCCTTAGAGAGATCAACTTTTTGCAGAGTACATTCTTTCTGTTCATCCACTTCTAGCACATCTAAATTCCCCACTGCCCAGAACAAGGATCCACTCCAAAAGAAGTCTGTTTGTATTTCTTACAATTTTCATACTGTTTTTATTCCTACTACCAAACAATAAAAGAAGGGCATGTGACAGGAAACAGCATTTTCTGCCAGAAGTAGATGTTTATCTTTTAGCTGTGATGACCAAACTTTTGCCTGCCTGTTCAGAACCCACCAAAGCCAAGCCTAACAAGCATTTTCTGTAGAAAAAGCTCACTCAGCTGCTTATGTTGTGTTTTAAAAGATGACCAAAATACATGGGACTTCAAAACTCTCTTAAAAGACAATTTAAGGTTTGTTATGGTCACAATCTGTGATGCTGGTGATGAGGCTCCCCAGTCAAAACACTGACACCACAATTTTCAACAGAGCTTTCAGGTGAGGAAGGTTCTGGTCCACAATTTCCTTGACACTTGTTTTAAGCAAGTACAGGAAATCAGCCAAAGCTGAGCCCTCTTTGCACCTGGAGACATTTTGTAACCAGCCAGCACTTAATAAAATACCCAGAGACTGCCATAGAGATACATTTTAAATATATGTATATATAAATATAAAATATATTTATATAGTTTACATGTGTAATAAAAACATATGGGTTGAAAAACTGTATGTATCATGTATTGCTAAGTCACTGGTGGTGTCCATCAGCACACCAGACAGGAAGGAAAACCAAATAATATGCCATAAAAGTTTCTCAGCCTCTGAAGCTGAGAGGGAAATTAGTTTTCTGTGAGATCTCATTAATAGATGGGCCAAAGTGGGAAAGAGCAAACACAAGAAGAAAGGAACACGGGCTGAAAGAAGGATGTACTAAGAGCTGCAGTGCTGTTCTGCTTTTACACAATTTGGCCTCTTCACTAAAAACAAGGGGTGCCCAATTCAGTGCTGCTGGAAGAGAAAGAATCCAAAATTGTTAAAAATACAGCAAAACTCTTTGAATGATATAGAGACAAGATGAAGTGAGAATTAATAGAAGAAAATTACTTTTCTGTGTGCTTCAGTTCTAGCAGAGAGATTTTATCCTGACATCCTGAAGAGATCCATCCTTCAACAGCATATTAAAAACATTTATCTGCCTGACTTGCTCTGTGGAGGGGCTGCAGCCACAGTGTTTTGAAATGGAGGCACAGAAGGTCCCAGAATTCATCTTTCTTGGCAGAACTCAGAATTCAGTTGATATGACCTCAATTTGGCACAGGATTTTGTTTCATAAAACCTTCAGAAAATTAACATACCACATTTATTTTAATGACATATTGCTGCACAAACATGAAGTTATGCACAGCTGTGGTACCTATGACTATCAAACAAATTATGAGCAACGTAACAAATTAAACAGAAGCCAAGAAGAGCCACCCAAATACTGCTTGACTATTTGCAAGAATCCTTTGTGTAGCAACAGGAAAATGCTGGAGTAAATGTCACAAAAACAAAAATAATGTCTTTTGCTCTGGCATAGTTTCATGAAATGGGTTACATCTGCTGCAACAACAACTCAAGAGTCACATTTAGACCTGTCTTCACTAGTTCAGGAATCTAGCTGCTTAGAATGACAATAAGAAATACACGTATAAAAGCAACCAAATTCTTCCACAAGGTTGTCAAATTAAGACAGAAGTGACAGAATCTATCCTACAATGCTTTGCCAATTTTAGTTTATGACAGTTAAAAGCATTTTCTTCCATGACACTTCTGTATGAGTAAAAGCCTTCAATAAAAAAATGGAACTTAAACAGAAATTCTTCTGCTTGAAAAACTGATAGTGATTTGGTGGTGCTGATAATCTGTATGATTATTTCCACATGAAACAAACCTAAACCAAAACCATCTCTACCCACCCAGATTCTCAACTGTGTGTTTAGTATGGTTTCACCAACCCTGGCCAAAGGAAGCTTCAGGACAAACTTCTTCCATCAGAATCACTTCTCATTCCCCCTTCTAGACAAAGGCAAGTGACTCCTGCCAGCTGCTGCTCAGCCTCTCTGCACAGCAGGGAGACAGGAGCCTCTGCTGAGCAACTCTGAGCACACAGCCCCAGCAGGGCTGCCTGCCTCAGTGCTAATGGAAATGTTCCATCCAGTGACCAAGCACTGCTGGTTCACTTGAGCCACAGGGGTTTGGCCTTGTCTAATCCCTCACAGCAGCAGCAGCTCACACAGACAGCACCTGAGCAATGAGATGAACTTTTGCACAACACCCATCCATCAGCATTTTGCTCCTTTGTGCAAGTAACCTGTTTTGGCAACTAAGGGCTGTGATTTAAAGGTTCTGCAAGGAGGAAGAGAAGGAAGTGTGTTTACTTAGTGGTCTCTGCAGTTCTGCAGGCTGTTTGTTTTTCTGCTGAGGTAGCAAGTGCTTGAATAAGCCTTGTAGCAAAATGAAAGTGTCAAAAGTTTTTGCCTTCCAATAACAACCACGTGTTCTCTTTTTAAAGCCTGGGACACAATAAAAGAAAAACTTCAGCTATTTTTTACTAATGATGTCTGTTTGTCTTTTCTGAAATATTTTAACATTGCCTGAAGTTTCTTTTTGAGAGCCTAGGTTTTAGGAAAGCTACAGGACAATTAGCCAACCTTTGTTTATTCAAGTTCATTTACTGAAATGCCTTGGGCCAATACAGGATGAGCATCCACTGATGAAAGTCTTCACTCCCAGGAGACTCAGCAGCTGCCAGCACATGTGAACATTTCCCCAGCCCAGCTTGTTTGGAACTAGTCCTACACCCAGCCTCAGCAAGGGAACTTGGTCCCATCCCTGAGGTCCATCCAAGTGCAATTTTGTCTCCAACACACCTCTCTCCCAGCCACACTGAGTTTAGAAGTGAATTTAAAACAACAGAAGCTTTACATAACACACATGAACTTTTCTTTCTTTAAGCAGCAGCTAAAAAAAAAAACACCTTAAAACCTTACAGGCTTTCTTTGGCACACATTTAATAAACTTGCTCAGTTCTCCAGTCTCTCACACTATGCTTCACTAAGCCATGTACATATATTTCTTAGAATTCTGTTTGCTTATCTGTATCTGATTATACTAAAGGAAGCTTCCAAACAGGATTTCTGAAAGTTTAGTTTGAAGTAAGCCTAATGTTTTTCCACAGCTTAGAAAGAGAGAATGAAAAATTTCTCTTCAGAAATAAAGGCCAAGTCACAGTGGAACAAAACCACTGTTGTTCATAATTTTTTTTTCTGAAAAGACAGTGGAAAATTCAGAAATCAAGTTCCTCAGACTTCTTACCTTATCACCTTTTTCCCCTGATTTCTTCTTCTTAGGAGTATCCTTCCAAAGAGCTTCTACAGCAATATATCCTTGAAGACTCCACTCATACAGCTGTGTGCCAGCAACCTTTGAAACAAAAGTTTTTAGAAGGCATGAACTTAATAATCTGGGGAATATTGCCTTGCTTCTTATTTAAGTGGAAAAAGTCTCATAACACAAGATGTTTAACTCTTCCTGCTCAAGCTCACAATGTACAGAATTAATAAACATCTTGGAAAATAATGTCCCATGAGGAATAAGAAAAAATAATGTGCTAAAAACCTAAGAATATACATCTGTACAAACAGGAGTGGAATGCTTCTGTGTGGAAACAATCCCTGTTTTCTTAGTATTTGACATTCAACATAATTAACATAGGCAAAGTATTTCTTAATTTGACCAGACTCATTTTCAAAGACTCTTCTAAGGGTTATCATTGTTTTGCAATTTTAGATTTTATTCTCGTTTTTTTAGAATTTGCTGATAGATGAATGTTATGAATAACCAGCTGTCAACTCCCAAAACAGTACACAGCTAGGAAAGACTCTGTTTGCTGTATTACACCAGCAAGTATTTTATGTCAGGGAAAGGCCCAAAGTCTAATAAAACAGTATCCCTTGTCCCTTATGTACATGGAATTGTAGTATTTATAGCACCCTTTAAAACTAAAGAGTGTTAGGTTTTTATAGCCAGGCTCAGGTCTATGCTGACTTTCATATCACTATCTGTTTCTGTAAGAGGAACAGCAAAAAGGACAATCTGTCCAACTAAACAGCTATTAAACTAAAAAAGCTTAGGAAATCAAGAACTAAGAAGGTATTTCCCTATCTCCTACAGCAGGCAAAGCCACAAAATGTAAACTCTGAGAATAGGGCAACTGTAAATGTTTCTGAAACAATTTTCTGATGTTTCTGAACTACATTTTTCAGTTTCTTCCAGTCTCCATCAATTCAGAGACAGTTCAAAGACTTCCTGAGCCAGAAGTGATTTTTATGTGTGTAAAGAGACCCAAGGAATTTCCCTTCTATGAACTTTTTGCATGGAGTTCAAGGGGAAGTGCAGATTTTTAGCACCCCTGTGCCAAGTGGTTCTGCTGCTGGGTACCCGTGGTGTGAGGAGCCACTTCCCCTCGTTTGTGTGGTGTGCAATCAGCAAGGCTGATTACAGCAGCTCCTGCACAATGGTACAAGGATGTGTGCTGGCTACCTTACAAAGGAGCCTATTGAATCATCAGAATTAAAAGAAAACAAACCCAAATCAGCAACTACACTTCCAAGTCACAACTACATCCAAAATGTTTTAAATACAAAGTGTCCTTTTTGTCACCATATCTGACCAATGATTTTGGTTTAAACAAGTCCATTGGATGCACTCAGTTTTCTCTATAGCTGAAAGTGATAAGAGTTATCAGAAAAAAGCATATCAAGTGATCCAGTTAAATCTCCAAAACTGCCCAATTTACATATTTTAGGTATAGACAGTTATTTTGGTTTTCAGTATCATAAGTGTTCATTCTGTAGCATCTAGCAGTTCAACAAATCAGCTGGCTCATCTGAAAAAATGGTGGTCACTTGTGCAAACAGTACAAACCTACCACTGAAAAACATCTGAAAAATAATCACAATAAACAAAGTGCTGGTTTTGTCTGCAATATCAATGAAGACACAGCTCCCAACATAAAATGAGAAAAAACAACTGTCCTTAAGCTATATTTTTGTTTCTGATTAAAAATACTCCACTAAAATATTTAAAACCACACTAAATCCCCAACAGTACAAACTTAAAAATATTCTTATAGTCATATAAGGAGTCACATGACCAAGTGATTTATGCATTGCATTAGATGAGAAACTGGTCATTCATGCTGCTGGATTAAGTAGCTCCATCACAAGGTACAGCAGCCCAGACAGTTCAGTCTGCCAAAACCAACCAATGTTTCACCATGGCACAAAACTCCCAAGAGCCAGGACCCACAGACACTTCCACAGCTGGGAAATGCAGTTCTAGGCAGACTGGAAGTGCAAGCTGCAAAGCCAACATGCTAAAACACCACTGCTGCTGAATGCAGCACTGTGAGTGGGTTTGTAGCTGAAGTTTGAACAAACGAGTTCAAAAGTCAGATTGAGTGGCTCTCAACAGGGATTCTGAAAGTTTGAGGTGGCCATGGGCCACCAGCACCCACTCTGGGCACTCCTGGGGTGGCACCAGGGCTCTCCAAGGCCTAACGTGGCACACAGCACCCTGAGCACGCATTACTGACCACACTGGATGTCACACTGTCACACATTCAGAGCCTTGATCAGCAATTCTTTATCTATATACTGAAACTACAAACTGAGAGTGCACTGCTTTTCCTGCACTTACAAAATGCCATTTCAGGAGCACTGAGCAGCCCCCATGGACGAAGGGACCCCAGGTCCTGCTTACAGCTCACAGCTCCTGGAGCCCTGTCCTGCTCTCAGCACAGCTGGTTATGCCTCACAGACTGAACCCAGCAAGGCACAAGGAACAGGTTCAAAAGACACAGAAATAATGTGGTTTGCTGTCAAAGAAACAAAGCTCTATTGGGAAGCTCTTCTTTCTTTCTAGAAGAACAAAAGCATAACACACAGTACTTTAGTAAAATTGAAAGGTTCTAATAACAAAGGACAAAATTTAATTCCAATTATAGAGTTATTTAAATAACTGCATAATGGAAAGTTCTTTCCAGCTGGAATATAAGCCACAGTAAATACAAAGTATTTTGAGTATATTATGATTAGCTGGAAAGCAATAACATTTCAAAACACTAAGTAGGGCTCCACCAGAATAAAATAAGCTTTAGTATTAAATTTAGTTCCATACCACATATACAGTCTGACCTTTTGTTCAAAGTTATTAAAAATATAGTAATACTGGCAGTGGGGAAATAAATCCCTTACAAATTTGTGATTTATTAAAATGTGATCTATTATTTATTAGATTATTTCCTAAAGCAGGGAAAAAATAATAGTCTATGAATTTGTTCCATCTTCAATTAGATGATTAGTGTCTGAAAACTCCCTGTTACCAATGATGAGCTCTGTTGGTACAACTTCACTTAAGGAATTCATACATCTTAATTAAAGAAAAATTTTTACCTAAGATGAATTAAGGGTTGGGCCTCAATTACAAATACCCTTTGCTGTGTTTATTTCCAACTCTCCACTAGAAAGTCTGAAATAAAGGTGGGACAGAAACAAAACCCCCACAACTTAAAAAAACAAAAACAACACAATACCCAGTGAAGGGAATTATACAAGTGTAAAAGAAAAAGCAATGATGAAGTACTTAAATGTGGAAGAAAAAAAGAATATAATATAAAAAATAATTTAAACTTATGTTACAGAATATTTTCTATATTGTTTCATGAACTTAGCAAGTGAGCTTTGTACTGCAGGCATTCCTTTCTAGCTTTACAGACATTTTTTGAAAGGCTTATGAAGCATTTAAAAATAATTAATAGACAGGAAAGTGTTTCCAATTTCAGATTAAAGCCTAAAAATTATGGATGGTAAGATGTGATATGCTTACAACTTTGCTTTTTTAAGAAAAGAAAGCACAAGATACATTAGAGGAACCAAAACAGTATCTGGGATATTACTCTCCCCACAGAAGTTTCCAAATTCAGGTCTACTGTCCTGACCAAGTCAACAAAGCTAAACCCATTCCAATCTCCTATCAGATTTTTCATTACAGTCAAACTAAGAACTGTGAATTAATCAAAGAGCAACCATGCACTTCAAAGTTCTCATAAAATAAACTAGGTATTGTGAAGCTGTTAGCACCAAATCCACAGTTAAGCCTGAACTGAGCTTCTTTAAAAACAGTAACATCAGTTTGAACAGCGTTCAATCACTTCCCACCTCACTGTTCAGAAGGTAAGCAGAATTTTAATACACAGTTTCCAACAGAAATGTCTAAGCTTCTTAAGTTTTGATGGGTCTTTTTCCTGCCACTTGCATAATTTTTACTCTCTGAGAATAAGCCAAGAGAATTATCTGTATTTAGAGCATCTGAATCCTGGAAGCAGTAAAAAAAGATTCCACCAAAGATCAGAGTACCACCATGCTGGCAGAGCTCAAACTCAGCAGTTTTGACTCTCTCTAAGTCAATGACCTTTCAGTTTTTAAAGAACATTATGTGTTCTTGAGAATATCATTTTACCATTCTGACATCTCAGTGTTATTCACAAGTGGCCAGTACCTAGATGGCAAATTTACCAAAGGCTGAAATAGAAAGAATTTGTGAAAGATGCAGGGATGTGCACTGTGAGTGGTTATGGGCTGGATATGAAGCACAGTGTGGTGGGGAACTGAGGAATGTGCCAGCACTAAGTGTGGACAGCAAGGCACATGATCTAACATCAGTAAGGGCTGTAAGCAATTCTGTGCTCTCCTCAGTTCTGTCTCTACCAGGAACTCATTTCAGCAACTGCAAGTTAACAAGTTTCTTGTGTGCCTGAAACAACAAATCCATAAATAGGGAAGGCATCCAGTAAGTTTGCAGCAGAATTCTCACCCTGTTCCAGAATGTGCATGCTATCTTTCTTAAAGCCCCAACAAAAAAAAGGCAGAAAATGTCAATAACATTTATCTCAAAATGTTATGATGACTTGTCTATAGAAACTCCTTTTTCTTCTTTCAAAGTTTTCATTTGCTCACAAGATATTTCATGTTTCCTTAGTATTGTAAGTAAACACACAAACTGTACTCACTTAGCATATTTATGTTAATTTAGTATTACATGAGGTTAGAGGTTTTGAAAGGAAATTACATTCCTCTAACTGAAGACACTAGTGCAGAGGTTAGAAAAAAAAAGTCACTAAAAGGAACAAGTCTGATTATCTTTCAGCCCAGACTGCATCTGCTTTGACAAATTAACAGTAATATTGTTAATTGCCACTGACATGGCTTTTAAACATGGATGACCAGTTAATCTGAAGCTAGGAGGCAACAGAGACACTTCTGCAAAGAAAAGAATCATCACTGACCTTTGCAATAGCAACTGCTTCCTGAGGGTAATACATGGAGGTACCCATACCCATGAGAGCTGCAGGATACACCAACTTCTTTATTTTTGAGCCTGTTTTGTAACAAAAAATCAAAAACCACAAACCATTGATAGAGTATATGTTAGCCAAGTCAGCTGAATGCCCCTATTTTATTTATAAACAAAAAATACATTTCTTAATACATTTAATACATGTTCTTAAATACATTTTAGTGTATTTTCTTTTCCATCCTACCAGTTCCTTAAGAAACATAATCACTCTGATCAGTAGGGGCCCCCCTAGTAGTTTGCTAAACTTTTTAAGCTTCACTAAGATCATATCTTAGACTGGTTGTGCACATAAATTCCTTTGGACATGAACTGCTGACCAAGTCTGGGACTAGGACTGCACATATCCAGGCTCCTCTGAGTAGGAGTCTATAAGGAAAGTCTCTGAATGCTGTGACTCAAGAGGAGGATCCTCCCCAGACAGGTCAGTCTGACCCTGTCCTCTATGCAGGAACAGATCAAGTTGCCATCAAATCCTTTCAAACCATTGCTTTGTATCAATAATCACATTGCTGCTGCTCACTTGCAAGTGAAGTGCATCACTCCATCTGCAACACGAGTTAAAACCAATTATCTCTAATGGCATTTTAAAGCAAGCTGGACGACTGCACAATATTCACATGATTAAACTTTGAATACCATATTTTCTACTTAGTGAGCAGCTGTGCATATTCCAGTGCTATGATTAGACCTGGAGGATTTTATCTGTACCTTCCAAGAGGGCAATTTCTCCACAAAGATCAAGGAAAGGAAGAATAAAATAAAGAGGATTTTCAGTAACATCAAAATTAAGGGGCACTTCCTTCTATGGTTTGAATACTTTCTGGAAATAAAATTCATATTTTAAACTATTACCAGAAAAAAAAAAAGTTTTAAAATTATGGCTCCCATCCTAAAAGATTCACAAATGTAACATTTTTAGTATGAGGCATTTTCATTTTCATTAAACTTAGGATCCTCTAATCTTTCATTTCCAGTCCCAAGACTGCACTCCCCCCTCTCCTCACTTTTCTACAGTTATAAATGATGGAAGCTAATTTCATTCATGATCACACTACTTGAGAAGCAGGAATACAAAGAAAAAGAACTTCAAACAGGGAAGTTACCTTGACTTCATTAGAAAAAATACACAAGGAAAAAAAGTGAAGTACTGCTCTCACCAGCTTCACTGGAAAATTCAGTAGCTGGAGGTGCACTTCTAATTTCTACACAGCCAATCACACACTTCCAGTTCAACACATTCAGGCCCCACAAAGGTTTATTTCTGTTCAAACCATGTTCTCACTGCTATTTAAATTCTACAGCTTTAAAGTTCTGTTACCTACATTTCACTGCATTAAGAATATCTTAATGTAAGCACAAAATACTTGTTCATACTTAACATTTCTTACACTAAAATGTATTTATGAAGGCACAAGCATGTGATGAAATTAACTGTATCGTTTTTCTGTAGTGCAGGTATTTACAGCACACTCACAGTTCACCAATCTATTTGCTGAATCACAATCTGCAGCATCTCTGCAAGTCAACACACAATACTTTGAAAAAACTTGAATATACCCCTGATTGGACACATACCATAGTTCAGGAACATCTGTATTTTACCATAACTCATTCCACAGTTGTTTTCTACAGTAACAGATGTGATGAAGAACTTCAATAATTAAAAATATTTTTAGGCTAAAAGATACCAAATCAGTCCTTTGCCATTTTTGTAATACTAAAATACTACTGGGGAAAATGGAAGACTACATTTTAGTAACAAATACAGCAATGATAAAACAAAAATTGTTGGTTATTAAACACCTTTTCCATGCAGTTTCTTTATAAGGAATAGTGCAGAAACATGTTTGTAACAGTTAATTCAGATCTCCTTGTCACAACTAAAAATCAGTACCCTAAAACCCACAAAAAATTACTTACCCAAAAGTGTAACTTAACCAGTCCTATGGTTTCCACTTACCTCTAGCAAGAAACAATCCAATAATTCCAGCAAAACTTATCACACCAAGCCTTGGATAAAATCCAGCAGGAGGTTTTTGGAGAAATTCATAGCCCTCTGAAAAGAAGCCAGAACAAAGTGCTTTAATGTAATGTGAAAGTGTTTTTGTGATAAGGAATCATCAATACACGCTGGCAATTGTTACAAAACACAAAGAGTTATCAAAACACATTTAACTATCATGCTCATTTTAGATATGCTGGCAAAAAATTCAAAGCCTTTGAGTTCTTCTCTAGTGACACATGAATGAAACTGAATATTGTATTGTATTCACCAATTTTCACAGGAGCTTTGCCTTTGCTCCTGGGCCATCTGTTTTGTTTTGCTCTTTGCATCTCAATCGTATCTTTTTCAAATTACCAATAAAAACCTTTGCAAAATGGAATTTCACAGTTACACCTTAAGAATAACTAGTTTCAGTAAAATACTGTACAAAAACCAAACCAGAGAACAATGCAAAGACACAGCAAAAACAAAGTGCACTCTAAGATGGGAGTCTGGTGGGGGAATGGAAAACTATGGAAAATCTTCCATGCTAACGAGTTCAGAAGACTGAAACCGCTAAGTTTAAAGAAAAGAGGTGCAGTATCTGAAATGAGCTCTACATAGAATCCATCCTCAGTCCTGGAAAACCCAAGTGTGAAAGGATGATCCCAAAAATAAAAACGAATTAAAATTATTTTGGATTAATTCAAAATTCTTAGGAGATCCATGGAAGCAAACCAAAATGAAAAGGCTAAACACTACAAACAAAAGATTTAATGCTTGCAACAAATAATAAACTCTCCAGGAGGTTTCAGCTACTAAGCTGGGTCAAGCAAATACTGCTGGCTGGGAATAAATGGTGAGGGGCTTTCCCCTTCTCCTCCTGCATAACTAATTTTTAGTGACATTGATAAACATAAGTGCTGCTCTCAGATTTTAATTGCTTAGAAATGTAGTGTCATAAGTGACCCACAAAGGAAATTCAAACAGATACACAGTGGAAATAAATTAGTCTTAAATGCATTAGAAATTATACATACAATGATGCTTAATGGAATTCCGTGTAAACTGAAGAAACAGTACAGTCCTGCATTTTAAATTGCTAGTTAAGAAAACTAAGCTGATTTACCTCTACCATGCTCAACAGCTTTTTCTAACTTGGGCACAGCTTTGGCATAAAGATCCTAAAAAAAAGAGAACAAGGGTAAATACACATAGCAAGTAGGTAAAATATTAACTATAGACTGTAACTGAGCTGAAAAAGAAAGGAGAAATAAAAACAACAAGAAAGAAAAAAGTGATGGGTCCCTAATATACCTTTCATTCCCACTTCCACCCATCACTTATAGGGCTATGCTTGCTCAATGTTACATTTAGCATAACTTACAGATTCTTCTCAAAGGACTCTTCAGAGAGAGATAAAATACAGTACTTCAAAACACGGACAGCAATCTCAGTATTTATTGAGATCAGGCAACTGAAACTCAGAATTATCTTGGGTTTCTCAGTGTATGCAGGTATTGCAAAAATACTTGAGGTGATGCAAAGAAAGAAGTACAACGCTGCAATCAAAGGGGTATGTGACTCATTCTGCAAGGTGATAAATTCCACTTTCCAGGAGACTGTCTTACACTAACAAGACTGCATTTGGAAGTGACTTGGAAAATTAGATGTTCATAGATCTCCAAAGCAAATTAAAGACACTGGATCAACCCCATAGACCAGTTCTACATTTTTTTCAGACTGAGAATATTCAGGAAATAAACGAAAGCACATTGTCTTTTATCCAAATAAAAAAAAAATCTCAATAAAAAGAAACCTGCTGATTGTGATTTACACTAATAATGCTTTAGAGGAACAGTGTAAGGCTGTATACAAATTTGAGAACAAATTCTTAAACATATATGCCCAAAGCTAAAGCAGAGGATAGTCTTAAAATTCTACCTGAGCTGCACCTGTGCAGAAGTGAAAGCATTTGTTTAGGATATTGTATGGGGATATCTTTTGAACTTACATCTCCTCACTGGCAAGAGTGATGTAAAAAAACCCACCCAGCATGAAAATGAAAAAGTGTTAGCACGTGACACACAACATAACTTTAAATGGATGTTGGTGTTATTAAAAGACAATTTAAGAAGAACTTGCTCTAAAGATCCCAAAGACAAAGTCTGGTCTGTCATAACTGAAATATAACTGGCTCATTTCTACATCTGAGGTTTGAGCTGCATTCCCACTACAGTTAAGTAATTTTGGAAAAGTAAAATGGATATACAAACATAACCAATTTCCTTCTGATTATCCTGGGTTATCTGTTTGATTTTAAAGACAACTGAGACACACCTAATTACTATTTTCTTCAACATAGCAGGGATGAGCAGGGGGTGTAAAACCAAAGCTGACTACAGTTAAGCAATATTGCCCAAACCCATAAAGTTTACATGCCCACTTCATAAAATGAGTCAGTAAACCACTGCCAGGAAATGGCTTCTTGTGTGTGAGCAGAAGAGCACATCTTATGTCAATGATCACCAGACAGACAAAAAAAATAAAACCAACAGGATGCCAACAGGTCAGCGAGACACCCAGCAAGGTTGAAGGTCAACTTCCTCTGCAATTTCACTGCCAGTCAGGGCTGCCACAGGCAACCCAGCAAACCCATGTGCTCAGGAGCCAGAGCCCTGACTATCCTAAGGAAACCCCTTCCCCTGCTATAGGGCTCTGCTGGGGGCACTTGAAACACCAGACTGAGGAACCCTGAAAAAAATGTTTCAGTCCTGTGAAAGGCAGCACCACACAGAACTTGCAGGCAGAAAGGACAGCCCAATCTCAATCTGAACAGTTTGGCTTTCAGTGGAGAGCTGGGCACAGAGCTGGCAGCTCAAGGGGATTCACAACAGGCAGAGGGCAAAGCACAGGATCACCCACAGCTGCCCACAGACAGCCACAGGGCAAAGATTCCCCCACTTCAAAAGAAGCCTCAACATTTCCTGGGCAGGGAAGAGCAAGAAAGCTCTCCTGGGGCATTGCAACCTAACACCAACAATTTAGGCCTTGATCACAAAAATCTTGGTTTTCCTCTCTGCTACAGAGCCTATTTTTGTATTTAATGACTATTTACTCTAAGCAGACTACCTAATAAAATATATATGAGAAAGTTTTGGGGCAAGGCCTGAGGATTAGGTTTACCAGTACTTAGTGGCCTGGGATTTTCTCTCTTCCAGAGAGCTGCATTCCTTCCCTCAACATTCCAGTTCAGCTAATACTGATTTATTTTTTGCTAAGTTGTGTTTTGTCACAGTTGCAGCAAGGGCAACTTGGTTTTGCTGCTCCAAAACACATTGCTTGATAATTTAAGGCCTCCTTCAGCATGAAAACTGTAAATACCACTCTCCTATCTTCCTAACAGTGCCAAATCCAGACATCCCTAGGTATATTTAAGCCTAAAGTTCACTTCAGAAAACAATTCTATGCTTTAGTTAATTTTAATTCTTTTGGAAGGAGAACCCCTAAACCCAGGGTTTAGTTCAGCAAATTAGTATAAAGACACAACAGGTTCTGTGTGAAAAGGGGGTGAACATTATGACCTGAACTGTGGAAAATTTTAAGCAATGCAGAAAACTTTCAGTGATGGCACATTTTTGAAAAACGCTGTTAACAGCTATCAGCTCTTACTTTGCTGCTATCTGTTCATTCCAAGTCAGAAAAAACAAACCAGAATCCCAGCTGGAACTTTACCCCTGAAGCATCAGGGGTGCAATACAAACCATTGTACCTGACACCAGGCTGTGTATGGCTCCAAAACCTGCCGCAAACGGGAAACCCCCTCCTCCAATTCTGTTTTGGGATTCTCCACATATTTCGTCTCACGAGCTGGGGAGGAGTACAGTGACAGCTGTGAATATTAGCAAACAAGATGTTAAAAACAAAGGTGGAATTGTGTAAGTAGGTCTTCAGGGCATGAACAGTCTAAGCAGAGAACACCTAACACTGTGCTTACTACATAAACAATGCATAATAAAAATTCACACAGCTCTGAGACAACCATTATGAGCAAAGTTTAATTATACAGCACATAATTATGATGAAGATGACTTCTAACTGCTATACAATTCATTCATAGCTGCTATATGATCCAAGTCACAAGTTATAAATTAATATTAAAGTAGTTTAATAAGAACACACAACATAATTGTGAAAAATGTTTCCCACCTTAATCAGCACTTCTGGTTCCCAGTTAACATACTGAATGCACTAGAAATGACAATCAATCATTTTCTATGTATGCACAAGGCATCATTAAAGAGCCTAAGCAGCTTCTAACAAAGGTAACATCCAACACACGTGTGTCTGTTTGTGACTGAGCAGGAAAAGGGTCCAACACCCCAACCTTTGGTCATAACCACATCAGCAACTGACAGCATTCATGTACCCTGGCACTGAGCAAAGAGGAACTGTAATGAGCAATGGGCACCTTCACATAATAAAGGCCAAACCACTCTGGTTAGGGTTTACAATCACCACAACATGTACTACAATTACCTAAGCATATTTGAAACTGTATTCCATTAAAAAAAACCCTGAGTTTATACTGTTGAACAGCAAATCTCAGAACAAAAAAACCTATTAAAATTTCTAGCAGCTTATATACTACACAGATGTTCAGTATAAAGAGCTTATATTTTGCACCATATTTATACTCCATTTAGTAGTTTATTATAATCTGATGATTACAAGTATTGCTGCATTAAAATGTAGCCAGCTCTCTTTTGAAGATCAGCTATTTTGTAATTTAAAAAGCTGCTGACCATAACATAATACAAAATTACAACAAATTTATCCAATAATTTGGTAACTTGTGCAGCTGGATTTCCCATAATACTTTGAAAGATGAGGATTTTCAGCCTCACTTCCCTAGGAAACCAGGTCATCCCTGGCAATCACACTCACAAGCTGAACTTTGATCCTGTTGGACAACCTAACAGCAATGCCTGGCACGAGGACAGAAATAAGGAAATTCCCATATATTTTATGAAACTAGACAGCTGACACATAGAGATCCAAACTAAGAGCCTGTGAATGGCAAGAAAGGCAGCCAGAAGTCCACGGCTTGCACATTCTGCTGAGCTGGAGCTGATGGCAAGCCCATTACTCACTGCCATGAGCTCCATGCTGCTGCCTCAGGGCTGACTCAGGCCAGCGGAGGCTCCCAGGACCCCCTGCAAGTGCAGCTCCTCTCTCTGCTCACGGGAACTGCCAGCCCCAGCACCTGGGGGTGCACAGCACAGCCTGCTTCAGTTCCAGTGCTTATGGGACAACGCTTTGGGTTCGGTTGAAGAACCCAAAACTTTTAAACAACTGCATGCTCTCATGCCTATAAAGCTGGATTTGGTTATGAACTACTTATTTTGATTTTTTTGGCGTTGGAGACTTTTAAAAGCCTGTGTAACAGTGCTGCTGAGTCTACAGTTTGACAGGGTATTTTAAGGCTCTACTTATAACCAAGACATTTGTAACAACCTGAAGAAATGAAAACATAACAGGTATTACCACTACTTATTGTATTTGTTGTTGCTTAGGTCTGAATACTGTGAAGAAAGGAAAACTGATAAAATTCTGCAGGCTACTATGGTGGATTCAAAGTATTGCCAGACAAGAATTTAGATATTTAAAAAAGAGAATATTTTTAAAAATAAAACATTCTGGTTCACTGTTTTAGTGGAGAACATAAATGAATTTTTATTAGAATTTACCAACACTATTTATAGTAAAAAGTAAGAGCTATTATCTGGGTAAAAAGCAAAGAAAATATTCCTGTGGACTTGAAATATAACCATAAGTAAATCTATAAACATGAAAATATAATTTCTGAATGAAGACTAACAGGCTTTAATGTAGGAAAAATATTTTACACACAGCAAGCCTGGCCCTATCAAGTGAAGAACATCAAATGCCATGCTCAGGTAAAAGCAAAACTGTACAGACATCCCTGGTGAGGAAACCTGAGAAGCAAACTTAAAGGCACAAATACAAAAGGTGACAGGATGTACCTAAATGCTTTCATACATCAAAACACAATGTTTCCAGAATTCTTTAGATAGGAGAGCACTAAGACTCTAACCACACTCACCTCCTCAATTTTCAGCGACTCCTTCTTGGAAGCCTTCTCTGAGGAAGCAGCATAAACCTGGACAGAGAGCAAGCCCAGGCTGACAGGGGCGGCCCCCAGCCGGATTACCTGGAAACATCACCAAGGACAAGAACATCACTGTGTGCAAACAAAACTGCAACGTGCCTGAACACAGCCAGGCAGACAATGTTTATGTCCCCTATATGGTAAAGAGGGATCTCAAGAGATGCCTGGAAATGAGGAGAAAGGAGGGTCAGCAGTACACAATCCAAAGCTCTCGGGCACTGACATGGTAACATCTAAATCACTCAGGTGGTAATTGGGAAAGCCTAAGGCTAAAGGGGGCAGTAGAAATAAATGCTAACCTCATCAGTTTTCATCTCACAAAAAAGATCTTGTTTTCTCTAGTTTAAAGTAATTTTTCTATTAACTTTCTCAGTTTAAATAGCAAGATTATATTCATATTTTAAACAACTTTGCGTATGCCCATAATACCTCAATTTTTCCATAGTTAGTACCAAGAAGTTCAGTGTTTTACTTCTACTTAATATCTGCACATAGACTTAGGAAAACAAGGAGACCTGCAGCTATAAATACCAGAACAAAATCAATACTTTCTAAGAATTTTAGGAGTGTCTCCTACTTTCTGTAAGAAACATGAACTATTTGACTGTTTTTGAATACTTTAAATTCAATCCAACCACACCACACAACCACCATGACTAAGGTGGATGGATATAGCTCTTCCAATATTCAGGACCTATGCTAAACTGAATTTCTTAATGGGAAAGTCTGCTTCAACTTAAAAAAAAAACAGAAGAAAAGGAATCTTAGCTCCAGAGTAAATCAAGATGCCCAGAGAGCATTTTCCAGCAAATGCACATCTTTGTTAGCAGCAAAGTATAACTCCAGAAACATCAGTTGAAATGGGAAAGCTTTCAATGTCTCGTACTCCTGTTACCGCTCAGGGAAACGTGCAGAGTTACATCAGCCTGTGTTTTGCTGGATCAGGTTACAGCTGCAGTGGGTCTGACACCGAACTGGAGGTGCCTGGCTCCTCTCCAGCACTGCTGCCCAGCAGTCCTGCTGCTCACCTTGCCCTAGCTGTGCTGGCCAGAGGCTCCCACCGTCAGGGAATTCACCTGGCCACAAAGATGAACCCTGCAGGAGAAGGGAGAGCTTTGTGCAGGGCAGCAAACACAGCCCTTCCTCCCGCGGAACAGCCTGGCAAGCACCACGGGAGCTGTGGGGACAGGGCTCAGAAAGGAGAAGGCAGCAAGGCCTCTTCCTTTTGTGAAAAATCCATGTATTTTATAACTGGCTTTTCGCAAATATTAAAATGAATACTGTATGTGTTGTGTTAGAAAATAATGCTGCATTAATTTTCTTAAGTACTGTGTTAAATATAGTTTTAGGTTATAAAAATTGTTAAAATAGAAACGATGCTATGTAAGATGCTTTGTTTAACAGAAAGGGCTTGCAGCGAGATAGCAGCCACAGGACACCTAAATCTTTCAGAGAAAGGGAATTTATTGTCTTCTTATCAGAAGAAACGAACTTCTTCCCGCCTTGGAGGCACTGTCAGGATTAGAAGGAAGAAGTTGACTATGACCAGACAGAATCCTGTGTTTGAATGGAATTTATGCATCATGTATGAGGTGTATGAATATGCAACAGGTTATTGCTTTTAAGGGTTAATCCTCTGTTAACAGCTGTCCTTTTTCTGGCTCATGCTGCCCAGAAAAAGGTACCCGGACGTCTGTAAGTCTTTGTTTTTATTGTCTCATATTGTCTTAATTCAATTTGTCCAAATTGTTATTACTCCAATTGTGTTACTATTTTTATAACCACTTTATTACTATTAAACTTTAAAAATTTTAAAATCAAGTGATTGGCGTTCTTCACACTTTTCACAACTAGCAGGGTCGGTGGCACTGACCCAGCTGCTTGTGGCACTGGAGCCGTGGTCACACCACCCCTCCTCCACGCTGTGATGGTGGCAACTGGCCCAGCCACGGCACAATTGCTCTGTCTGGCTGCTGCAGAACTGTTAGAAAACAACTTTAAAATTATCCACACCACAGCAGCTTACTGTAGGCAGTCAAGCATTTGCAGCTTAAATTCCTTCAACTGCCTTGCAGGTGGAATGTTCATTAAATGTTACCAACAGACTCCTCAAACTAAAAACTGGGCTATGCAGTTGTCACACTTCCTGAAAACGCTGGTTTAGGTGTAGAGAAAAAGCACACAAGAACTAGGTCACAGGATTCTCTTCTGGAAGATGTAAGAGATCTGATGGGTCAAAAGGAGTGGAAAAACTTGCTTAAAATGGAAGTTTTTCCTTGTCTGAGTTTATGGACTCGTTACTAAATCACTATAAATGAAACACCACAATGACTGGATCAGCTGTTTCACAGCCAAGGAAAGACAAGGATAATCTCTAATAGTGTTTGCTTAAACACTTTTCACATACTTCCATTAGCCAGGACAAAACCAAATGCTACTAACCATTAATAGCTGTAGAGTTTATTTCCTCAATCTTTCCTTTTTTCACTGCAAAACTGTTCTGTCACTGAAAAGGCAAAAATCTAAATGCATCTTGTTTCAGAAATATGTTTTCAAATGGTGTAAATGGCGCTAAGTGTCACCAGTAGAAACTGTAAAACCAAATGTTTTAGATATTTCAGATTTTTATATAAAGACCCAAACAGCAGAGCACAAGGCTGGAAGCACCTGGGTTTCACAAAACAGTATCAGTGATCACAGAACTACTCAGACTGAAATGTTAACTGTTTATATTATCAAGATAATGAAGCGCAGACGTTTTCCATTGTTTTTAATTTTTAACAAAATGAAACTAACTTCTGAAAGTGCAAGCTGAATCTCTTCTTAAATGTGCTGTTCAAGTCATACTGCAATGGTCTCCTACATCAGCTGCCTTATGGGACAGAGAACTGCTGCTAAAACACTGCCTATTTGCATACACAGAAGTGTTTGGGAGTATGAAAGATCAACTGCTGTACTTTTTGTTTCCAAAACTCCCTTTAGGATCTCATTTTTGAATTCCATACTAATCACACATTACTAATCCAATTGCTTTAGTAAAACATTTTGACTGACTGAGCTGTGCCTTCAGCCTGCCAGTCTTACAGACACTCAGTATCAGAAAACCAGAGCCAACATTCTTTTCCATTGGCAATGCTCTGCAGTTATTTTAAGCAAAAAAGATACATTTACTCCTCTCTAGCTCAGAATTCAACTTTATCTTTAGACACCAGATAGGAAAAGCTTGAGCATACTTTTGAGAAGGCTGATATGGTCCTGAAGTATGAAAACACTTCATTTCTCTCATCTTTTTCAATTCTCCCTCCTATTTCTCGACCCAAACTATAAAAACGTAAAACCAAAATCCAAACTCTTGAACACTCCTGTCCCTGAAGCACAAATATCCTGGACAAAAAGCCACCTTCCCTTTGGCTCTTGGAGGCAAAACATGAGGTTGGCCTGAGGCACCTAAACCCTCATTAGCAGCATAAAGGTACTAACATACTTAGTGCCTAAATGCACAGGTTCACAGATAAACCTTCTAATGACAATTATGGAATTCTCAATGATTCCGAGCACAGAATTCCAACATCAAAGCACAAAAAGAACAAGGAATTAGCGGCAAGAGCAGAGCAAGCAAGGGCTCAGCACATCAGTACCACAGACTCACAGAATTGTCAGGGTTGGAAGGGACCTCGGGAGCTCATCCAGTGCAGCCCCGTGCCAGGGCAGGGTCACCTGGAGCAGTGACACAGGAACATGTCCAGGTGAGTGAGCTTTGGATGCCTCCAGAGACGCTCCACCACCTGGGCAGCTGTTCCAGTGCCCTGCCACCGTCAGTGTAAAGAAGTTCTTCCTCACGTTGAGACGGAACTTCTTGTGTTTCAATTATATATTAGTATTTAGTATACCCAGTATATTGGTATCTAGAGATATTATCAGCCCTTCACAGGGAAAATTGTACCCAAGAACCGAGCATCACCAGGTTTTGGTGGTTTGTTATGGGTTTTATAAAGGAAGCAGCCGTAACAGCGATCTGACTGGCACAGAGCTCGCTTTTAGCCTGACCTGGCGCCGCTCTAATCAGAGGCAAAGACCTCTGAGGCATCCAGAGCCGGACCGTGCTTTCCGCAGGTCCCACAGACAACCTTAAGGCGCTAAAAGGGAGACTTTTCAACATCGAGCTGACACTTTGAAGCGACAACTGCCCGAAGCCAAACTCTGCGGCAGCACACTGCAAAGAGGGAATGCGATCTGCACGCACCGCTCCGCACTCTGCGGCAGCACCGCTGCACCCCAGAAGCGACTCTAAGTGAGGACTGTGCCTCTGTTCATGCAGCACGGAGGGCACGCGGTGCCGCAGCGCTAAGAGGAGCGATGAAGCAGCCGCAAGGAGCGCGGCCCCAGCAGCGTGCGGAGCGGAGCGCACGGAGCGGAGCGGGGCGGCGCGGGAGCCCCGAGCGCTGCGGGCCCGGCCCGCGCGGGGACCCTTCCTCACCTTGAACATGGCGGCGCCGGGCGCGCGGCGACGGGGCGATGGCGTCACCGCGGCGTGACGTCACCCGGCGACCCCGCCCCGCCCCTCTGCAGGCACCGCCCGGGAAGCGGAGGGGTCCCAGCGCTCCCTCGGGAATGGCGCCTCAGGGCTCGTGTGGGACAAACGTGGTGGCGGAGTGCTGAAAGCGCTTACACACTAGCCCTCAGCCCCGCGGCATGGCTCCATGTGTTACTCTGCGGCCTTTATAAAGATGGTTCGGCTGCTCAGAGATCACAGGATCAATCACAGGATCACGGAATCAGTTAGTTTGGAAAAGACCTCTGAGGGTGTCGAATCCAACCTGTTACCGAACACCACCCTGTCAGCCAGACCATGGCACTGAGTGCCACGTTCAGCCTTTCCTTAAAGCACCTCAGGGACGGTGACTCCACCAGCAGTGCATTCCCATGCCTACTCACCCTTTGTGTGAAGAAATTCTTCCTGATGTCCCACTCAGCCCTTCCCTGGCACAGCTGTGTCCTCTCCTCCTGTCGCAGGCTGCCTGGCAGGAGAGACCGAGCCCCAGCCGGCCGCGCCCTCCTGCCCGGGAGCCGGAGAGGGCGATGGAGGCGCCCGAGCCCCTTTACCCGGCTGGACACCCCCAGCTCCCCCTCACAGCACCCCTGCCCCAGGCCCTCCGCCAGCTCCACCGCTCCTCTGTCTCTGCCGGAATAACGTGGATGGCAGTGCTGGTTCTGCTTGGGGTAGTTCATTCTCTTCACAGCGGCTGTGTATTGGATCAGTGCTGAACACGGTTGATAATACAGAGATGTTGTTGTTACTCGTGTGTTGAAGACAGAATATCCCTTTCGTCATTTGGGGTTACCTGTCCCAGCTGTGTCTCCTTCCATGCACTCCCGGCCCCTCACCAGCGTGGCCTTATGAAAAGCAGAAAAAGCCTTGGCTCCATGCAAGCCCTGCTCAGCAATAACAAAAACATCTCTGTATTATCAACCCTGTGTTCAGCACGAATCCAATACACAGCCCCATACCAGCCACTGTGAAGAGAATTAACTCTACCCCAGCCAAAAGCAGCACAATGGGGCTAGTGTATGGATAGGGTTCTGTGCCTTTCTACCTCATATTAAAAAAAAAAAACAAAAAAACAAACACACACAAAAAAACCCACCACTCTTTTCTCAGTATTTTTACACTTTTCATCTCTGCATCCCTTGGGGCATTTCCCAGCTCACTTCAGTGAGTTGGACAGGTGAAAGTTTTTTCTGCTCACATCTGCAGCAAGGGAGGGTCTTGTGTACATCCCACAGTGACTGACTTGTAACTCAGTGGGAGATGAATATCAGAAATGAGGAATGCTGAATTTCTGTCAGAAAATTACTTGGAACAGGCTGCCCAGGGAGGCAGTGGAGTCACCATCCCTGGAGATGTCCAAGAAACATAGTTTCTTGAAAAAAGCTGATATTTATTTTAGAATATGAATAGCACTGTGTTAGTCCTAGAAAACGTTGTTAGAATTTTAATGCAAAAGGTGAATCACATGAAGAATATGGTAGCAAACACTTCATCAGGAACACAACTGTGGAAAGACAGACAAGGTAGGCATCCTTGCACGATTTTCTTTGTCATGATAATTTTTGTTGTTCCCTCTTAAAATTCCTACATTTCTTTACTGCAGATTCTTTATAGACCTAACAGAAGCAGCTATAGCAGGAAGAAGTTTAACCACTGCATTGCAGAACTGGGCAATGCTCCTTAACTGGCAAATTAATGGGACAGCAGAAATACCACTAACAAATGGTACAAGATGAGCTCCAGTATGCACAGACAATACTGGTATTTTATTATGGATTTGGTTATAGAGATTTTAGCATGGAAAAGTTAAACCTAAAGGGTACCTAAATGACCAATCAGTGAGGAACACTAATTGCCCTCTTTGTCCATTGCACCATGCTTTGCACAATCAGTTACATTTACAAAATATAAGCAGCCAGAGTGAGGCAAATGGTTATGGAAAACTGATTTTGCAGCATTTTGTGGAGGTTTTGTCAGGATGTGGAATGATGGTGTAGTTTGCAAAGCACTTACATTTCTTGATGCATTTTAATAATAATTCTCAAGGAGTTTAAGAAAATGTTCAAAGCTCAAAGTTATAGGTGAGCCCACAAGAGGAGCGATGTGAATCACTCAAGGTGAATAATGGCACCTGCCCTGGTTAGTTCTCAACCAAAGCTAAGTCCCATGCCATGGGTAGGATCAGCTGCTCCTCAATTTTTGCAGGAGGCAGATATAAGAATATTTCAAATACACTGTGTTTTTAAGTTTGGTACATGATTAGTAAAGAAAATTCCATTTCTTTCTGGACATAAAATGGTGTAAATGTTACTAATATGTATTTTTGTCATCAATTTATATGTAGTGGCTATACAGCAATTATTAACACAACTATGTAACATATATAAATATCTGAAGAACAGATGGTTGTTTCAAAAAAAAATTAATCCAAATAATTTTATTAGCTCAGGCATCTTCAGTGCACTTTTTTCATTAATGTGGATATTAATCTTTAAAACTACTGATAGACTGATTCAAATAAATGGGAAAACCTTTGTAGAGAACAATACAAATATATTTGCTTTCATGTAGGAATATTCTTCTCTTTTACTGGAGGAGGTTGTCCCTGCCAAATTTCCCTGGGACAATGATAATATATGCCATAATGGATTATGCACAGTCCAAAACACTGTCAGACAGGCTTAAAAAGGAGCTCAAGTTTCTGCTGCTGAGGCCACAGAATAAAGAGGTTTGGCATGATTGACTCCTGGCTGTTTCTAACGTAAGGACCTCTAGCAAATTTCAGTTTGATTTTGCATGCCAGTAATTTTAGAAAATTGGCTTTTCTAAACACTTGTGAAAGACACATTTCCCTCAGAAAACTCAGAGATGCTTGAAAATGTCACCACAGTTCATAAACTATGTAATCACAGGCAGAAATACAATTTAAGGAACTTGATCTCTAATCCAATGCCTTAGGCATTATGGTCTGAGCTTTCATAGTGTTGTATTAGATTGCTTGTTTACAGATTATTTTTGGGTCAGGAAAATAAGATCAGTCTTTTACTACTAATACACTTACAGTTCTTTGCCATAGATGTACAATTGTAGGGAAAAAATTGATTTGTTGCACATTAATGCTAAAATATGAGTGTAACATCTGTCCATCAAATACCAATGAAGTTACCTACTCACACTGATTACTGGAAAACATTATAATTCTGGAAGGCTGGTTTATTTTGATGTTCTCCTTCAAGATAAATGTTCTTGTATATTAAAAAAACCAAACAAACAACCTCAACACCCCCCATTTTTCTCCATGCACCTTTTCTCATTAAAACACATTATTTTTAAAAATACCATGACTTGTCACTACAGTTTTGCCAGCCTGTTCAGAACTGGGTTTTGATGTCTTTATAAACTAAACTGCTGTTCCCCCTCTTAGAGCTTTTTGTGTTGTAAGTGGAAAGAATGCTGTTTGGCAGCACTCCCTTCAAGGTCATTGAAAACATGTAGTTAATAGGAAATACAGAACCAGAGGCTCCAGTAAATTCAGTTTCAGCTGTTAAGCAGCTTCACCCAATGCTGTGAGGCTGGAAATGCCCACACAAGGCCCAGGGGGAGGGCCACGGCAGGCACAGCCATGCAGTCTGCAGAGCCATGATCAATTCCTCAGGTTCCTGTCACTTCTAGCACCTATTTGTCAGGCAGCTGACTGAACTGGCTTTTATTGGGTGCGTGATGACACTTTTCACAATGCCTTTAGTAGTTTGCATGTCCATAGGAACACCCCTTCATCCTTTCTACTTCATTCACTTCCGAAATAAAAACAAAACCAAACCGAAATTGAACAGGCTTTTGTTTTTAATGATACCGTCTTATTTAGAGTGAAACTTACCCTGTGCTTTTTCTTTTCACAGCTAAGGTGGGTCGTTCTTCGACGTTTGTCAAAGGCATTTTATTGGCAGCTACAGGTCTGAATTCACACATTCAGAAAGTAATTTGGCTGTTGAGAACAGATGCCATTGCAGAGCTATTTGTGACTTCCCACTGACCTACCTTTACTTGCAGCAAAGGCTTTATGCATTCACATCTGAGGTAAACCAGGACGAATTTCAGCACCTGTTTTCTCACCAGCTTTGTCACATTCTGACAGCATCCAAAATACACTCTGTGCTTTCCAAATAAAGATTCTACAAAATAAGACAAGAGGCAGGTAGAAGAGAGACATACATAATGCAAAAACCCCAGTATAACCCAAATGCATCTATTTCACTTCTGGTATACCATGGTTAAGAACCCAAACATTCCTTCCCTGATTCAAATCCTTGGCTTCTTGCTGCAGCCACCAGAAGCTCTGGTTCCTCATTTTCCAGCTACTCCTTCCAGCCACAATGAATAATTCTTCTGTCATTCTATCAACAGGTTGTTGATACCACCAACAGAGATGTGTGGATTGCCTAGTCAAGCACAGGTAATAGGCTACCAGTAGCAGTGAAAATACAAACAGCTTTTTGATGCCCTTAAAAACTCATCA
This sequence comes from Zonotrichia leucophrys gambelii, assembly GCF_028769735.1. Lineage (NCBI taxonomy): Eukaryota > Metazoa > Chordata > Aves > Passeriformes > Passerellidae > Zonotrichia > Zonotrichia leucophrys. The sequence continues at coordinate 14,336,852 of NC_088169.1, read as the reverse complement.
CAACAAAATCCAACTCTTTTCAAAATTCAAATGCACCTCAGATTTCAGTTGAACAGGATACATTCTGGAAATCAGCTGAGGCTAGAAGATGAAAGGTCCTGCATCTGTTGCCAGTCTGTATATATTTTGTGCATGAATTTTTTTACCTTAAAAAATTATTTTCACAGCAATCCCTAATTTCTTAGCAAGGTGATGTGAATAGCTTTACCTCATTTGCCTGTAAATGTCTTGATTTACATATATTCACAAATAAGCATGAATATCAAATGTAGTACATTATTTACCTAAAATAGTTTCTAGGTCTACCAAATAATTCTCAATTAAAGGAACACATTCCTTCTGGAAGCAAAATGCCCTTTTTAGGACATAATCTATTTCTGTTCAGAGCACTCCTTAGTCTGGAAATCCTTCTGCAGTTCCTTGCTCTGTGGTACCAAGGCCTTTGTTCAGGCTGGGTTTGCACCTCTGCATTCCTTTGTCTCATTCATCAAAGCCCATCATATCTGGTGGCTCCCACTATTGCTTCCTTTCTAGCAGCATTTGCCACTGGGAACAACACCAACCTTACCCAAGCTTAGTGCTGAAGTGCATTTGGGAAACTCTAGGACAGGTCTCTCACAATCACTAATGAAAGCCCTCATTTCAGTGGTTTCCCCTAATGATCCCTTTTCTGTTTAACACACTTTATCCCCTACTTCTCCTCATGTGACACCATTGATGCCTACCCCCACTCCCTCTGGAGTGGTTGCATGACTGCAGCTCATGGTGCAGGAACTGGGGGGCACAGGGCAGTGGGGCACAGCCTGACAGTCTTTACTTTACCTGCTTCTATCTAGTACAGCATCTGAAACTACCTCAGACCCATAAATTGGTACAATATGGTGACTTAGCTTGCTTTGGCTCTTGCACAGATGAGAAAAATGTCACACTTCTCAAGGGTGATCAAATAGGTTCTCCCTCCTCTGTGCATGTAGCAGTGCAGGGCACCACACAGGCCCAGAAACTGGGTGTTACAAATAGGAGCAGCTTTGCTGAACATCAAGAGTGGCAATTTCATGAACTGAAAAGCCTGAGGGATCAATCCATTGTTACAGAAAATGGGAATGTGAAACAGGTAAATTGTATGTCTGGTTCCAGGCATTATCTCTGGAGGATATTGGATTATTTCCATCCACAGCAGATGCATAAATCATCAAAAGTTAAAGTACTGGAAAATTGCTAACCCATCCAGCCACTTTAATGTGTTCTGCCCTGCTTTGAACAAGGCTGCAGATCTGAGAGCAGATCTCTCTGTGGCTTTCTACTCCAGTTTAACAAGTTTAGCAAAAAATACATTCTTGTAGTTGATTTTTACCATGGGAAAAATAAAAATCTCTGCACAGCAAAGCTAGGACAAAACTAAAATTGAGAAACTCTGATCACTTTTTAAGGAACATATGTTCTGCAGAGCACAGTTGGTTATTATTTGTGTGTTAACAATTTTGTACTGAGATTTCCTTGGCTAAGGTATTTAGTTTATTTAACTTACATAGAGGTCAATCTCATTCCCCTTGTTTTCAGAGAACAGCACTAAGCCAAAATCCACCTCCTTCAGAAAACAGCTAAAACACTTCCAAGAAGGTTGTTAATTGGATCAGTTCCCAACTTTAAGACCATGAAAAGTCATTCAACTAAAAGCTACAGTTGAGTTAATTATCATCACCTTTTTTTCCTTCTGACTACGTAATGCTTTGCAGTGCTTTGGATAATCTGTCAGGAGAATGATTAGGAAAGTTATTACTTGACAGTAACTTCCTGATTGCAATTAAATGAACTCCAAATCCTCAGGAGAAGAAATATATAGATTTTAAAAAAAGCTTTTGCCCTCTGAAACATCTTCTGAAACTGGTATTTTGGATTTCATTATAGTAAGTTAAAATTCAGTTCTTAGTATCAAGTTGCCACCTGTGTTAGATGAAAAACTCCTTGCAGAACGACCTGTAAGAGCCAGAGGAAGAAGTGAGGGCATGTGTGACCCAAGGCAAATCCTATGGAACATCCTCAGCTGACCAAGGACACCTGAGGAGCTTGGACTCTTCCTGGGCATAAATTTGCCAGGAGGGCTTTCTGAGAGGTGCAGAATGATAGCAGAGCAACTCCTTGCTTTGCAGGAGTGAAAGTAAAGGTCATCTCTACACCAACATAGGGGAAGCACTAAAGGCATGCCTTCCATCGACACCAGAAGCACAATCCCATGCATTTTGTATGACTTGGGCAATCTGGCAAGGTAAACACAAGAGGAACCCACTGACCACGTTAAATTCTTACCCTGAAGTGACAGAATAGAACACAGAGTAAATACTTGGTTTCTGTTGGCATGATGCAATTCCTTTGACAAAGAAAGGATGGTAAAGTGAGAAAGTCTCATCAATAGCACTCAAGTACATACAAACAGACCCATACCATGCACAATTCACCACAGGAAAGAAAAGATTCTCACACAGGAAAAAATAATTACATGTTGTAACTCAAACTTGTGAGATGAAACACATGACAAAGTCCAAACAAATAAATGTTTAGAACATGCCTGAGGACATATGGAAAAGGCTGTGGGAAAGGAGGCTGCCAGTTCAAGCCAAAGACATACATAGTTGTCTGGTAAAATTAAATAGTGCAATATAAGGGTTAACCATTAAAAGCCTTCTACCTCATTAGAAAACAGATATTTTATTCAGCACCACTTACTGAACAACATTTATTTGTAATGTACAGGAGAAATGCTACCAAGGGTGACACCACCAGGAGACATCTGAAGGCATCAGACACAAAGCAAAGAGTATTTTTGAGTTCCTTTACAGACCACATACCATCAATCTCGAATGTTTGGTGCTCAGCATATGGTGTTAATGCTGGCATTCATTCCAGTGGATAGATGACTGACCAGTCACTGCAGGCTTACCCAGACATCATGATGAGGTTGGAAAATGTTCATGAAAACAAGAAACTGAAGCTGCCTTTACACATATTCCCTGCCCTCTTCCTTGAATGAAGGTTTTGCTCATGCCAAGGAAGTTGCCTTGGTCCAGGTGGTGTCTCAGTTAAAGGATGACACCGAACCATCAGCAAGATTTGACAGGCTACAGGTGGGTAGGGGATCATGTAGCCACAAGAGTATTGTGGACTCAAAAGGTACAGAACTGATACAGAATCTCTGCAACACCCAAAGCAACACTGCCTTTCCATATTATTATATCAATGAATGAATTCATTATATGAATCCATATAATGGATTCAAAAAAAGAAACAAATAAACAAACAAAAATCCCCAAACACAAAAAGCAGAACCCCAAAACCCCAACCTATAAAAAAGGGGGAACAGCTGTTGAAATTAGAAATTTCATGTCAACAAGAATAATTTATAGCAAAGAATACAGAAAGCATTCACCAAATAAGCCCTTTGCCAAAATAACATCAATTTCATACCATACAAAACAAATGAACACAGATTACTAACTACTGTCAAAATTAAGGCCACATATTAAAGAAAACAAAATGAAGAATTTGGTACGAACCAGTCAAAATGTGAGAGCTCTAAGTGAAATAATGGGAACTTTGTTGGAGATGCCTGATGAACTACAGAGGTGCTAACAAGTAATGTCAGGCATTGTGACATCTTGGAAAAAAGGTATTGCCAAAAATTCCACCTGGCTCACTGAGAAGGGAAATTGAAAAGGCAAATGACAAGAAATGTAAGTAATATTTACAATGTGACAAGATTGTAATCTTCTCTTCCACTGTATCAGTCTAATGCATTTAGTCTCCTTTTGAACTCAAAATGGGGACACATTACAATTAAAAGTGGCCCTTCCTCCCTTTAATTCATCCACAGCATTCTCCCATTAAACAGTACACTGTGTAGGATGAAGAAAAGTTGCTAAAAAAGGAGGGGAAGGAGGAGGGGGTGGGAAAAGTTACTTTATGCAAATGAAGTTTAAAGTAATTTGAATTATTAAAATAAAATTAAAATGCTATTTTAGAACTCAGTATTGAAAAAAATAAAGACATCACAGTTATTTTCAAATATTCTTGACAATCTTCAAATATTCAGACTTTTAAACCAGGGGCTTTGATCTGAGAGAGACTTGACAAAATAGTGACAGGGAAAGTAAAAGTGTGGCAGTGGACTGACAAGGAAGGCTTTCATCAGACTGCTTGAGAAAATAGGATTATAACCTGTTTTACCTGCCCTCCCAGCCTGCTCCTCCTCCCTGGCACTGAATGCTGATCTGACACTTTAATCCTGAAATGAAGCTTCCCCCTCCTGTTACAGGCAATGTTGAGAAGCATAACCTGGTCCTGGGGCACTCTGAGCTGCAGGGGGGATGCACACCTGGTCTGGGAGCCCAGAGCAGGGAACCTCTGTCCCTCTGGCCTGGGGCTGACCAGCCCCAAAGGCTGCCCTGCCTGCTCAGCCTCTGTTCAGGCAGTCTGAATTCAGAGCTCCACACCAGGGGACAAATGTGACAACCAAGTCAACTCCAACTGATTCAAGCCTGAAATGCAGAGTGAACAGATAAACACACCACAGCAATTAAGACTGGGGAGACAGTGAAATGCAGCTAAAGAGAGGAGCCTGAAGTTTCTCATATAAGCACATCCAACTTGATGGGACAACTCTAACAAAATCTTACATAGACACTGCAGCGAGACGGTTTTCAAGAGTGTTTAACTGAGTCATCTCTGAAGCCCTGGAGAAGATAATCCAGGTCCACTACATTTTTGAGTACTACAAAGTTTACGCAAGAGTGTTTAAAGATTAAAAATATTTTATTTACACTTTTCTTTATACACATTTTATACATTTTTTTCAGCTTGAAACCCAAACAGAGCACATATGCAAGTCTGAGCATACTTGTATCCATGACAAGGGAAAATTACTTTCTGCCAAAAAAAAAAAAAGACGAGAAAAAATGCTTTAAAACAGTTAAAAAGAGGCAATTCTTAAATTATTTAGATACGTTTGTAGCAGTCCTAGGATAATCATTAGACAGGTAATCCAAATGTATATAGGAGGACATATACATATAATTTTGATTTTCTACAGGAAAAGTATTTCCAATAGTTAGACACAAACACAGTACAGTCTGAAAATAACTTTTCCTTTTAACTTATCAAATACATTCTTTTCAATACAAACAATCTGATATTGTACACTGGAATTGTGGGATATTATAGTGGAATTGCAATCTCCAGCATATAATAATTTATTTTAGAAAGATCTACAAAAATAACAATATGTAGGGAAAAATATTTAACATAAAAACATAATTCACTCTTCCCTTCACCTGCTCCAACACTGACATAAAAGTTAGGTGGGTCCCTCTGAGGTAATAAAAGCCCCCCTAAATATAGCTAACTTTACAGTCCTACAGAGCACTTCATTTCCTAGACTTACAGTAAGATTTTTCTACCAGAGCCATAAATAAAAACTATCTGCACATAGAAATTATTTTCCCCTAGCTACCAACATAATATTAATCTAATAAGTATTTAAAATTGATTTTTGAAAGCTGTTTTTAAAAGATTACATAAATTGAACTTAGAGAAGTGTAAAAAAATTAGTAGAGGGACACACAGGAAAGCTGTGCTCAAAACAAATTCGTTTTTCTGCCACATGCCACATACAACTGTTTTATGAAGTTTATCCACACAAAATGGAAATTTTCAAGTTACTCACCAACTTTCAAAAATAGAATACAAATGCAAAAGTAGTCATTAGCATTTCTTTTAAGCAGCTTTTAATTGTTTAACAAACATGAAAATCTCCGAATGTTAGCTACAGGACACCAGCAAGCTCTGTTTAAACAGATGCTTTAAGATGTTTTCCAGTTATGTTCTTTCCTACTCTCCTTCGGCAAACCCTGCCATGTGTGACAGATGCTTATTCAAGTAACTTCACCACCTAGATATATATTTTTATTAGCAGGAGAGCAGGAGGGATGTTTTCTTTCATGGCCCCAACCCTATAAACTCTTAAGCACAGGCAGAGTAACACATGTGCTTACATGTTTTCCTTCAAGTACCTTAGAGTTTTCTGTTTCTTTGTATTGGACTACTCACATACGTACAGTCCACATCTGAAGTGTTAAAAGAATCTGGGGCCCAATTCACTATTTATTTTTTTAAGAAAAAGTATATTAAAAAGGGAAAATACCTCTACAAATGCAACTACTTCTAAATAGACTGACAAATGCAGGCTGACACAAACTACCAGTTTATTTTAAAGAACTGTTAGTGTCTCCCCACAATGCTTACTCTCCCTTTGCTAAAGAATGGACATCATGAGTTAAGCAATGGGGTTTTTTACATCAGTTTGAATTTGCACCCGCTGAATTTTATCTGTTTCCTGAGTGTCAAGTGAAGCTTCATCCCTGACACAAGTAGGTACCATATTCTCAGCATGAGGAAATGCAGCACTTGGGATTCTGAGGCAGGAGGGCCTCAAGGATCAATAGCTTCAAAGCCCAGGAACCAGGGAAGTGTTGCAGTCAAACCCTCAGAGCTGGCTGTAACAGGACTGCTATCATCCTGCAGAAGTAGGGCATCCACATTTTTCAAAAGTAAGATAAAAGCAGGTTGCCAGGTAGCTCATATGCTGCCACTTGCTAGCAGTGCTTTCTGAAACAGCAGGATCTCTGTAAAACCAAGGTCTGCCTTCTTCCAGCTGAATTCATGGGGAAAAAAATACTCAAAGTTTCTTTTTGCCAGCTGATGCCTGCCCACAATGAAACTACCAACAAACACTTTGTGGCAGAAAGTGAGCTATTTTTTCCTTATGCAGTACTTAAAAAAAAAATCTGTCCCCTAGAACCAGACCTAGGAGCATGTGAAATGGGAACTGGCAGTATCCAGTCCCTTTTCAGGAACACTGTGCTTTTTGTCCATTGTCTCGTTTGAAAAGAAAATTTATTCCTGAAGTTGGTCGCTAAATTAAGAAATGAAGCTGATATATTTTTTCTATAAATGTGAAAAAAACCCCTAGATTGTAACTCATTATGTCCACCTTTCTAAAAAAAGGCAAGTACATTTGCTTTTCAAAGCAAGTCATATGTTGCATTTTAAATATGTGGGTGACATTCGATTTGCTGGTATTCTGTTATGGGATGGGAATAGGAGAACCTTCCCAAATCCAATAGACAAAGATCATACCTTTGCTATTCCTTGACAAATGAGAGGCATTTAAATGCTTTTTAAAACCCATCTTAATCTGACCATAATGCTCCAAATTTGGTAGTAACAGGCAATTCTTATTAGCCATCTTAGGTTTGTTCCTAGTAAGGTACTAAATTATCTGGAGCTAAATACTAAGAGCAAACATTAAAAAAAAAAATTCAATTAAAAAAATCCCTCCAAGTAACCAAAGTAACTGTCTCAAAAGTTCCATTATAGTAAAAAGGAGAAGAGAAGCTAATTTTTATATTTCAGGTCTGAAACAATGAAAGCACAGTAGATATGTAAACTGACAAAACATTCTCCCATATCCCCACCATTCTAATCCCAAGCATCCCTAATGCTGGAAAGTTTACAGTCAGCCTCTCAATGGGGACACAGCTTCAGGGAAGCTGAAAGCAACAGTTCAATTATAATTTTACAGAACAATTACTACTACAATCCTGAACAAGAGCTTTCAGAACTGGGCACCTGAAGATAAACATGAGCTTAAAAGCAGAGCACCAAACCCCATCTGGTTCTTCATTTTTCAAGTGTCAGCACTCACCAATGACTTTAGTGGCAGCTGCTGAGCGCACAGAGCTTCAGAAGGTGCTTAAATGCAGACTCAAAAATGTAACCTGAGACAACCCTATCCTTACCACTACTTTTAATAAAGTCTTGGCCATGTCTCTAGGACATCTGACTCCTGAACACCAGATATCCAGAGCCAGGGCTGCTCCCACACTGGCACTGGCCCCACACAAGTGAAGTGCTCTACTCTATGTAACGTGCCCTCGACAGCTGCCTCACACAGGATTCGCTTGCTGCCCCATTAAGAAATGAGCTGGTGACAAAAAAAAAACAAAAAAAAACAAAACCACCAAAACAAACCAACAAAAAAACCCCAACCCTAACAAACAAAAATCTCTCAACCTGTGTTTTTTTTCTCTTGTGCCCCAATATTCCATGAACTATGTACAGTCAGCACACAGCCAGCACCTAGCAGAGTCAGTTTATCTCTCCCCACGCAGGGTGATGTACACGTCTCGCAGTGAAACTGAGGTTTTAGTGTAAGCCACATTTTTTATAAGTTAGTCTATCAATAAAGTAAATTAGATTTCTAATTCAGTAAACTGAACTCTTATTAAAAAAGACAAATTTAGCTGCAAACTAGTCTGCATCAGAAGGCTGAATATCAATATTTGGTCCAGTCCCTTCTGTTGTAAATAACTTATCACTACAGCTACGATGGCAAACATTCCCTCCTTCTTTCAAAACATATGAAGATACTCGATTAATAAATCATTTCTAACAATAAACAAACCCTAAAAAATCTGCTGACTTGCCATATAGCTCCAAATACTCACATTTCAACCCAAAACATAATTCCTACAAAGATACAGGAACACAACAGGAGAAGTTTTACACATTGTTTTAACTTCTATTATTTGAAATTTCATTTACACAAGCAGATGTTATTTTTACATAGAAAATTTAGGGTGATTTTGGTCCCTTTGTAAGTGCATTCTTTTGAATTCCCTGAGTACTGTACATTCCTTTTCTACAGTGAATTCTGACTGGAAGATGCTGAATAAAGTGGTTTTGCATTGCTGCATATAAAGTAAAGTCTATTGCTTAAAATGAAAGACAGCAGCATAAGATTTTACAAAATATGCAGCTCATGTTTCAGCATCTGAACTACATGTGAGCCTTCAGCTTCACCAGATCTCTCCTGTGGGTTCTAGAAGTGGCTAATTTACATCCACAAAGATAGTCCAAATGCAGTTACTGTTATTATTTATGTCATGGCAGATAATTCTTATCAATCTACTGTCACTTATACCTGCAAGTTAGCACAATGGAATAGTCAAAGCCCTCTTGGAGCAGCCATCTCTATTCAGGCACTCCAAGGTCAGTAGCCAAAGTTGTGGAGGTTTTTATAAAAGAAGCAGAAATTATACTAACAAACCAATCACCTAACTCCACATTTTCCAAACACAGTAGTTCTTAACAGTTAATAATTAAATAATAATAATAAAAAGATTTTATCACTTCAATATCAGTACTCATATTGAAGTGTGAGTATAATAAAGTATTGACAATAAACTGTAGCATATCCAGTATCCAGTTCCAAAAATAACTGTGGGTTACAGCAGTGCTGAGCATTTGCTTATTGACGTTTTCAATTTCAACAAAAAAAGAAAACTGGGCAGCACATTGAAACCAAAAAGAAACTCAGGTAAAATGAGTTTACTTTTAAAAAATAATTTATAAAATAACAAATAACCAACAGTTCATTATGTAGCAACAATATAAAGAGTTTAAGGTTACTGGATCAATCAGTATATACTAAAGATTCTTTGATACCAAATGAGGCTTCCAGTTTCACTTAGGAACTTTGAACTATTCAGCTCATGAAAGAATACCCTAAATAGAACAGATATGGCTGAATCTGTGCACTAGTTAAAATATAATATTGTAACTGCACATAAAAAGATGCATTTATATACAGTTTTTACAGTGTATGCACATGTGTGTATACATTTTTTTACTCACCAACAAACAACACAGACAATAGAAGGCAGCATAGAAATAGTGTTTTGAATATAAAAATGCTTTGTTTTCAATTTAGGAGAAAATGTGTAATTTGCATTTTGGCAGACACTGGTACAGCTATACAAAACCAGGAAAAGGGTCATGCAAAAGGGTCAAAATTATTTTCCAAAGTAAATAAGGAAAAACAAAAACACCTAGTAGATTTGAGAGTACTTTGCAGTTAATAGGAAAAGCATCTAAAAGACAACATAAAATACAGAAATGGTTGGCTTGTTACTTTATATCTGGTTGTACCCAAGTACAGGTGATGAACTGTATTTTGATGCTCAATAAAAAATGAAAATAACATCCTTCTTCTCTTCCTTTCACAAATATTTTTGTCAAACTCAACTTATTTCAAAAGCATAGTGGTATAATGGCCATTAAAAAAACCAGAACACATTGTGGACATAAAATGTTACCAAAAAAAAGCAGACTCAAAAATATATTTTTTTCTCATACTTACAATTACATTTATTAAAAAAACAACAACAAAGCTTTCACAAGGTCAGACCAACTATCACCTTTTCTAATAAACTTGGTAAGTACACTGCCTGTACATCCTGTTTCTCTTGAGCATTTGGCCATTGTTCTTATACACAAGGAAATGTCTCTGCAGGAATTCAACTGGTTTGTAATTTTTTTCAACAAATTAGTATAGCTCTTTTGTATTTGACTGGTTTGTTCATTCTGTTTTAGCTGCAACGTCTAACATGCTCCAAAACATACTCAGGGAAGTGCAGGCTGCAGACCTGTAAGCCATCCAGCTTGCATGGCATCCTTGGATATTCATCTTCTTTCCACTTGTTTTCCTCTGGATCAAAAGTGAGAATTGAATCACTGTAATGACCATTGTAACAAAGGCCTCCAAGAACCATTATCTGCTTGTCCAGAACAGCCACACCATGACCACTCCTGCCTATTGGCATAGAAGCCAGTATAGTCCACTGATCGGTGTCGGGGTCATAAACCTCTGTAGATGGACATCCCTGAGATTCAAAGGAAGCTCTCAGGATCACACAGACACCACCAAAGACATAGAGCTTACCATTATAAGAAATCATTTTGTGAAAGCATCTGGCATAATTCATTTTGCATTTGTTCTCCCAACAGTTAGTGACCACTTGAGTTCTCCGTGTTCGCTGCTCTACCGTGCCTTCTTTACTGGGATCAAACACACACACTTGCTTAGAAGTTGAGGAGGATGTAATTCCACCAGTGATGTACAACTTGTTACCAAGCACAGTCCCTTCATGTCCGTACTTATTGACTGGGTAGGGATCCACAAACTCCCATTTATCTTCGGTGATGTCATAGCGTTCAGTGGAGTAAAAGGTTTCGTCCCTGGTTCTGCCAGCCACTGCATAAACGTACCTGCCAATGACCCCGACAGCGAACTCGGAGCGTGGCACAGACATGTCTGCCATCCGTAACCAAGTGTTCTGCCTTGGGTCGTACCTGAACACTTTGGATGACGCATGGAACTCGCCATCTGGCCCCAGTTCTTCCCCACCTAATAAGAACACGAAGTTATTGACAATGGCAAGGCAGTCTGGTCGTAAAGGTACTTGAGGACCCTCTAGTTCCCACCAGACCCTCGGTTTGTGCAAGAGAAGGATTTTACTGTTTACCATACTGTGTCCTATCATTCCTCTAAACACTGCAGTCTGGGGTTTGGCAGAACGAATTTTGTTCGATTTCATTTCCATCAAAGGCTGTTGGTGAACGCTATGAAAGTAATTCATGGCTTGGTCAACCTCATGTCGCAGCTGCCGGGAGTATCGGTAAAACTCTGATGTTTTTACCTATGAATACATTTAAAAGATATTAAAATTCTGACCAAGAGAAACAATCCAGAAAACCTAAATCACTATATGTCATTAGAAGATCATTTTACTTTGTTTCATTCAGGCAATCTTGAGAGCAATTGCATTTATGCATGAAGGTTTAAACTGATGTATTGTTATCCAAAATCCAGAAGGCAATTTAGTGATTAAGAGCAGTGACTAACATTTTCAGCAGAATAATCACATGCAGAATTTATGCTGGAATTAGGCACAACTGAAAGCCCCAAGTCTAAGAATCATTCCTTCTCCTGAAAACAACTTCTGTTCATCTTCTGCTTAATCCATAAAGTACCCAAATTAAAAATTCCATATTTTCCTGGGTTTCAAAGACACTCTACACACCCATTCTGTGGTTACCAAGGTCTACTCTAGTCTGGTTTTTTCCTGCATTCTCACAAACGAAGCCTGAGCTCTCAAATGCTAGGCTCTGCTCACACAGCTATGAATTGCCATGGGGTGGGAAGGGAAGGTACCCAACTGCACCAACCACTCATCATGATGACAACCTTAGGGTTTCCCCTCTGTGAGTCTCCAGGTTAACACAGGCCTTTAAGACAAGAAGGAAACGTCTCCACCTATAATCCTTTGGTTGTGCATTTCTTTGGCAAATTTCAGAGGTAGGTTTGAACTTCCCTTTCCCAGGTGTGAGTTACAACCTAAAAGCCATCTTTGTTCAGTTTTATTGGAATTGCAGGCACAGGGGAAAATAAGAATTCCTTCTGGGACCCTTCCTACTATCTGAGCCTATTCAAGTGCCTGAGGCTGGTCCTGAGACCATTCCAAAACATATTCCTGTCTTGAACATTTTAATTATCTAGCTCACCGTGGGAATCTCTTCAGAGACCTCACTCTTCCTGTACAGTCTGGTGTAACACAGCATTCTGAATCACTCTTCTAAAACAAATCAAAACCTGCAAGATGTTGCCAAATCCACAAACCCTCCATCAGATTTGATCCTAAATGCCAGTTTCTTTCACATAAAATTGGATTGCTTTCAAACAGTCTAAAAACCTTTAGTATCCACCAGCTCCAAATAAGAAGCAATGCTCTGAAAAAAAAAATCAGAGGCCACTCTGAAATTTCAAGTGATCACAAGGTAACACCAGGAGCTACTGTTTTTAACTATCTTTTACCCCACCTCCTCCTACCCTGTGTCCCAAAGAACAAATGCCTCAGGCGTGGTGCTATGAATTTTGACATATACGGAAAGCAATTTGGAAATTAATGTTCTTTATACCTTGTGAATAAAGCAGCTGCTTGTTCCATAAACACATACCATTAAAATTTTGTTAGCCATCTGGTAATCATATCTTCCTTGTGTAGTAATTAGGGCATTCTGCTGTCAAAGAATGATTGTTTAAAAAAAATGTTTTGAACTGCTATTATTAACTTGCACAGTTTTTGAGACAGTTTGAAACACCCAATTTCAAAAAGAAGGCCAAATATTAACCTACTATTGTAAAGTGATGTATTGCTCAAGAGTTACAGTGACTTAATGTTTTTATTTAAACTTTTTCTTTCCTCCACTTAAATCTTGGCAAGTTTAACTTATCTTTGTGTGAAAAAAAGGAAGATGGTCACATGCAGATCATATATATTACTCTTGAAGCAATGTCCAGCCTCTTTCTACTGTTTTTACCAGAAGTGATTTTGGAGCAAAAAAGTCTACTCAGGTATGGTAGTCACAGAAAAGCCACAGCAAGCCCAACTCTTCTGGGAACAACAGCTCTGTTTTCTTGTTGCAAATAAATAATATATCATACAAAGACAGATTTGCTCATATGATATTTGTTAGAATAAACCATTTACCTTGCCTGACTGAAAAGACTGAACATAAATTACAGAAAATATGCTGGCAGGGAGAACCACAGCACAGGAAAATGGTGACATATAAAGGTTAAAAAAAAATGGAAAAGGAAGTTAAAATAACAAAGAATTGTGGCTGGGCTACTTTATCCTTAAAAGGAACTTTCAAATTCTAAACCAGCAGGACTACTTCAGGTATTCCCAAACTGGAGCTATCCTCTTTGGAGTTCAATAAAAATACAAATTCTCTTTTTTTTTCCACCTATATGCAGTTCAGGTTTTCTTGGACAATTATGGAAGACAACAGGATCAACATGCTGACAATGTGAAGCATATCAGTAAAACCTGGCAGAAATGGAAATTTTTTTCTTTCTCCCTCAGCATTTACAACTCTGTTATTAGATCTAGAAACTGGAATGCCAGCCAGAAACTGGAATTAAAATAAGCCTACAACCTCATCAGTGTACTCCTCCACATAGCCTAAATCTCACCCCATGAGAGCACGCCAAAGGGAACAAGGAGTAGCTCTAATTCCAGAGAGGGACCCTCAAGACCAGAGAATCAATCTCTTAGTTTACTATTGCTTATCCTGACAAAGGCACTCATGTCAAAGCCAAGCCTCAAGCTCTTACCTGAAATGACAAAGACATGATGGAGCAAATGCAACTCCAGTTATTAACACCCTCTGTGACTGCAGCTCACGGGGAAGCTTCGACAAGCACAGCTTGGAAGAGCTGAACATGAAAATACACAAGCACTAGCAATTCTTACAATATGCAGAAAAAAAAATCCCACAAAACAAGAGTGATCAACTGCCTCACTTCTGGAAAGAAAAGCTAACTGGAGCATTCCTAGACTTGGCTGTCAAGGAAAAATATCCCTGTTTTTAGCCATTCACCTTCAACCATCCACCTTTCACCAACATAACCTCTGCCATACAAGGGCAGTACCTCTCCTGAGGCTCAAATGATGAATGTTAGGATATGCCTATAGGAAAGTACAGACTGCTCACACTTGCTTAATGCAAATGAAAACAAAGCAAATGTAGGTCATTTGACCCATTTTCAGTCATATATTCTAGAATGTTCTAGAAACATTTGAAATGTTCTAGAAATATTTGAAAGCCCTGTTCAGTCCCTAGTAAGAAAAACCCTCTGCCTACACTTTCAAGTAATTTTACAGTAATTTTCATTACTTGTGTATATTATCAAAAAAGAGAAGCATTAAAATTTAGGTGGTTTGGTATTTAAAACAACTGTAAGTTGTGAATGTCAGCAGATGAATGCCCATGGCCTTGTGCAGGAACTTCCATCTGACACCCAAAACATGCAGAAGGAAAGCCCTCAGCTTTCCAAAGCAGGCTCTGCCACTACCTGTAAGGAGCAACAAGGAGCTGATCAGCAAATATCAAAGTCCTTATCAGCAGACTCATTTTCCTGTTAGGTTCAAATGGAGAAGCTCTGGAAGGAATGTGTCCATAATAACACTCAAACAGAACACCCAGATTTCAGCAGAACAGGTGGAAATGTACAGCAACTGTCAGGAACCCTGAAGTAAAACAAATGTGCATTCCTAAAGAGTACATCATCAACTCTGAATTGATAAAAATATATAAATGCTTCAAAGCATTTTCAAAGCTTTTCTTGCAAGTGTTCTGTTATCTTGCTGAAAGGTCTCAGAGGCATTTTAAGTCGGACTTGCTTATCAACCCCAGTCATACCTGTTAAAAAAGGAATTTAATCCAAATCTAAAGCTTTGCTCATGTGATTTTCTTTACATTCTTTACATTCCTTCCATTTCTTTCTTTAATTTTCTGGAGAAAACCCTCTTAAAGAGGTTATGCTGGGACAAAACCTAATGTATGAGTTTCCACAAGATCTCCAGAGATGGAGAACGGGAACTATCTCAGTGTATGAACTACCAATGGTTCACAGTTTTTCTGCTACACAGACTGAGAACAGCATAAACAAAATCAAATGTGTTATCCAACAATAAAAGATGTAAAAATAATTAGAAACATCCATCCCTCTACTTGCCCCCTGGGGCATCCCTCCAATGCATTTGAGCTTTAATGCATTTCCTCTCTTCATTTTAAACCAGTGAAACACTCCATAAAAAGTGCTGGCTTTCCAAGTTAATGCAGTGATTAATCATTGCCTGTTTTTCTGCTGTACTGAATGCATGCTTTTCTAGTTGCAGCAGCTATGGAAGTCTCAGAATCTTCCATTTATATTATATGAAGAAGTAAAACAAAAAATTAAGCCATTACTTTCTAATTTGAAAAGTTATCTCCACAAAAGATCAGCTGTGTCCCACATTATGTTCATCAGCTTTCCCCCTCCCCAAAACCAATTATGCTAATTAATAAGCTGCAGGAAGAGCAATGAAATGCCAGGTAAGTGTTCTGTAACACATCTGACTTCAGTATACAGACTTTAAAAAAAAAAATCCTCATACAAATATTTACAGCTACTGCTCTATTTGCATTCTTGTTACTTAGGTTTATAAGAAAAAGCTTTAAAAATCAGAAAACAGGCTTCTTTTGAAGTGCCCAAACTAAACAGCTATTATTTGTGCACCTGGTAACTAAATTTTAGTATGTTATTATATGGGGTGGCTATTAACTTGCTTCCTTCTGTAGAACTTGTAAGAAACCTGCAAAGACAAACATAAGCACAGAAAAATCCCAATGGCTCGTAATTTCACTTTATTATCTCTAGTCATTAAACAGAGAACTGTTTTAAAGATTCCAACTTATTGTGCTTAGGTTTTCTAAGCCTGCCAATTCTGAATGTGTGATGCAGCTCAAACTCAGCTACCAGCAGTACAGAAGCAATGCTCCATCTTCCCAACGAACAATGATGGCTTCTGTATCACATTTCTAATAACCAAATTCTTGCTCAAAACAAAATCCTCAACTTATTTTACTAGAGATTAACCTGAACCAAAACTAAAGATCTATCAACTCCACTAACAAGAATCCTTATTATTTTCACATCTGTTCATCTCTGGCCATATTCTAACCACAATTATAAGCTGGTATGAGAACTGCTCAGTACCAGTGAAGGGCTTTGAAGGGCTATTCTGCAAGAACAGAAATCACTTCAGTGTTTTCAGCCTAACCACAGTAAGGCACAGCCTCTGTGCACCAAGGACAATGCCCTTAAATTGATTACTCAGCTGTTCCTTTTTAGAAGCTGGAAAGAGAAATTGTCAAAATCAAGCTGGAGTCTAACTCAATCTAACCTCTCAAATGAGAATGGAGTCAAAAATCTATATGCCACAATTAAGAAGCTCTGCATGCAATAAATGCTGCTAGCAAATCTATTCACATCAACAGTAATCTTAACACCCAAAAATACTGAGCCCAGCACCTATTTACAATAAAAGGGGCCCCTAACTTCATCCACATTTCTCATTCTACACTTCAGCAAACAAAGTTGTGTAAGTAGATACATATGTATTACTAGAAATGCAGGTAAATGGGAAAAAAAATTAACGCATTTATGAAAGGTAAAGTCACAGTAACATAAAACTACAATGACATCTTCTCAAAAATTATTTTCTAGGAACAGGACAGCAGATATTAAAATATAATGTGCTATTTATCCTACCTCTACAACAGAATCTGATAAACCTAGTGATTAGCAAATATTTGATTCAAGCTAGCAATTAATAAGCATGAGCTAGTCATAATAAACCTTACAGACTGGACATCTCTAGGCTTTAAGGATAGAGATTTTGAAACAACATTTCAATCTGAGTAGTACACAGAACCTAAATGGAGCTTAAACAGTATATTTCAGGGAAATCATGACATGGTTGCCTCCAGTAACACAGAGATTAACTCAGTGATCCAGGTGAAAGGCACTCCAACTCCTATCTCCAAACTTCCTCAAGACTTACAGAGCCATGGATATGTTTAGTAAAAACAGGAAAGCACATGGATAATATCACATGGATAATATCACATGGATAGTGAAACTTGTGCTTTTCCCCAAATACTTTGCCTTAACTTTCTAACTATTCCCTAAATCCTCATCTGATTTATATTTCCATTTTTTCCCATACATCTGCATGTACCTTAAGGGCTGAGGAACAAAAGGAGTACCTACTCATAGCTCAGAAGCCATTCTTCCAGGACATTCTGTAGTGAGCAAACATGCTGTACCTCCACTTGTGCACTCTAAATGCACTTCAGCCTCCAGGTATTAATCTAGACTCACTGATTTAATTTTTAAATTGTACACCTCTCCAAAAAAAATGATGTAGGAACAGAATGGCTTAAGAGGAGAAAGTATCCTTACAAGGACTTGCAAAGTTAAGTTATATAAGTTTTATTTCTATCCTACAGTGACAGGCATCTGAGAAATAGGTATTAGAAAGGTTACACAAAAGTACACAACAAGTCAGCCAGTGTACAGCAAATACAGAGTTTGGTGAACTGGAAGAGTCAACCTCAGACTGTATTTGGCACATTCATGCATTTACTATGTGCTGGCTTCAGGAAAAGGGAGGATTCTGTTTGTGGATCTCCAAAAAAGGGAGTTTTAACATTATTTCCCCATTCCACACAGAGAAGAAAGAGACTCTCCCTGAGTTACTGCCAGAATAGTGAACAGACATGCTCTTTTATTAAAAAAATAAAGTGTTCTATATTCTGATGTTGGCTCCAACTGCAGTTGTCCTTTGTCACTTGTCCTGCTGGATAACTCAATACTCTCCAGCCAGGGTAGAACACAAATGCATTGCTAGCTGCAGTAACAAATGGCATAATTAGCTCTGCTTCCCTCTGCTGAGCTGTCTCACTCCATAATCTGCACTGGCTTTTCTCTGCTCCCACACACAATTAACAGAGAGGGTATCAGCAGATAAAGCTTTTACATGTAGGAACATAACCTGGCATGCTCAAACCAAGTGCTCTCCTGAAGTTGCACCTACTGGGCCACTGTCAAGATAAAACATGAGGAGCACTGTATGCAGGATTTATGCCAATGATCCCAAAACCAACTCCAGAAGTTATACCCAAATATAATGCTGAACATACACTTTCACATGCACTTACAGAAATTGAACTGAAGACAGCTTGATGCTCGAACTTGCATCCCCAAAATTCATAATGCTGAAGCAGACTCAGATAAATCCTGCCTTATCAGATCAACCTCAAAAAATATGTTGTGAATTCTGTAGTTTTATTACTGAAGAGCTTAAATGATGTAATAATATGGTAGAAGTGCTATTTAAAACAAGACACTACACAGTATCCTGCAGAGTTCGGCTCCTACTAGTTAAAAATATTTTAACCCAATATAAACATTACATCAGTGTACTAAAATATGTTTAGGTATTTATTTTATTTATGTCTATAATCCAATTAGCATCATAAATGTATTTTATGTATTATTACTTCCTATACTCAGTTCACACACAGAGAAAAAAATCCAAAATATAAAAATTCACTAGTTTGAAGTAATTAATAGCTCTTACAATCTGAAATACAAATAAGAATTACTGCTTAGATGATCCAGTGGCCCTTAAAACCATTAAACTTGCTTAGATGATCCAGTGGCTCTTAAAACCAATACAACTGTGCCTATGTATTCACTAGATACTAAAATAAAACTACATGGAAGATTAATTTGTAAGAAGCACAACAAAAACATGGGTTCTGAATTCCTATTAATTTGCTGAGAGGTAAAAAATACAGAAGCTGAAGTTGTATCTTATAACACAAAATTAACATTGTTAAAACAGCACAGACCAAATAATTCCTAACCTGAACACTGTTACTGGCCTGTATGAGAACTGCTTACAAAGTATTGTAATCTCTGTACTGTTAATACATATTCAGAGATTCTGAAGAACTAGAAAACAAATTTTTTTTGTCTGTTCTTCAATAGTGGAAAAGGCAAGTTCTCATTTAACTCTTATTACAGACAATGGAAGTTAACTATAAATCACCTGTTACAAAGAGTCCTCTGATATTTAAAGTAAATCATTACATTTGACACCATCAATAATTTTTGATTGTATTATGTCTTGTGTACAACCAAGTGTATGAGTAACTTTGCAGGATCAGGGCTTACTTCTAACTGCTGTGTAATAGCACAAGCACTGAAGATACAACAAGAAAACTGCAGATTTAAGAGCAGATGCTACTTTTCATCTGTAAATAACTCTCCCCTGTACTTAAGCCACATAAGATCTGCAGTCACTATTTTTGACTGTATTGGTAACAACCATCATAACATACACCCTACATATTATGTGCAGGTCTAGAGCCTCTGGAAAGCAAGAAACAACTTGTGGAAAACAGTTAAGAACATTTAAAAACCAAACTAGATACAAGTGACCTTATTTCAAAAGGTCTTTTCCATATGAAGTCACATATAAACATGAACTGCAAACATACCTGTTCTCCAGCCACTGCAGTATTATTGTCTAATAACCAAAGACAACACTTCTACATGTTTGCCTTCTCTGCTTTTCTTTATTAGAAAAATAAATGCTATCATTTTGTTCCTTTGCATAGCTTCTTACCTATTTAATGGCATGCTGCCCTAGCTAAATGGAGAATCCTGCCTACTGCTTTTCAAATGCACCAACCTTCTCAAAAACACTGGATGGTGTCATCAAACAAAACCTGATGTTCTGAATGATGGTGTCCGTATGTCTCCAGCGTCTTCTATCATGGCGCAGCCAGGCCTGCACAGCTTCATACAGCTCTATCTCTGGAAACCTGCTCAGGTGGTCATTGTCCAAGTAAGACATGAGCTTCTCAAAGCTCAGGTATGAAAGAAAGTCAGGTCTGGACATGAGTGGCACAAAATTCTCTAGCAGAAAGGAATCCAGTTTTTCCCTGACTCCTTCGATGTTTACACCAAAATCATCCAGAAGTCTCATAATTTCTGCACAGTTTTCTAAGCAGATTTTAGCTAAGAGAAAAGAGCAGCAAAACTTTACCACCTCTATAAGCTGGACATACATGGCAGCCTGAAGGATTTCATGAACAGTGTTCATACTCAGTTCAATAGTTCCATAGTACATGAATTGGAGGACATGACTGAAGCCTGTAGCTGTCAGACCTTTCAAATGGATTTTGTCCTGATCTCGTTCTCGCATGTCTGCTGTGAACATAATCCTGAAGTAATCACTCTGGGTGGCAAGCAGTGCTTTATGGGCCTGAAATTGGTGGTCTTCAATGACAAGTGTGACATCAAGAAGCAATCCCTCCTCATACAGTGCTCTGAATCCTGCAGAGACACTGGTGTCATGGATGGAGGAGCTAAACCCTTCCACGTCCCCTGCCATGAATCACCTGGGGGGAAGAAAGAAAATAAATAAAAATAAAAATAAATCATAATTTCTAATAACATATTACAAGCTCTTCCTGACCAGATAAATCCTAACTGAGATAGCTTTGAAGGACTTAAAAGTCTTCACCATTCTTTCTGTTCTGTCTCCAGCTGAAAAATCAACTTAGGAAATAACTTAAAACACAAACTTTAAATATTCCTCCCCAAACCAAATATTCTCATTTTAAAGACAGGGTAATGAACAAAAGTAACTATGCAATACTGCCAAAATGATTCCTTACTCCAAGTTAATTCATGGTCATATAATGAACTAAAAGGTTGTCATGGTTTTTTTCCTCTCCCCCAGTCAATCTTTCTAAAGAATCTATCTCAGGGGAGCAATAAAACACCCACTCTTGGATATCAAAGGTCTCAAAAAAAGGAAGCCAAACTTCCTTAACTTCAGAAATAAGCTTCAGTAGATCTGTGCATGGTATGATCTTAAAAAAACTCCAACATTTATTATGCTTTAAGATCTATGTCAACTTACTCCAAAGTTATTTGTAGGAAAAGGAACATTTTCACAGATACTATTTGAGATTGTGTGCTTCACTTCTCCTGTAACAACACAGTCCCATCATGTTCCCCCCATTTCTTACTATAGTGACTAATATTAAGTTATGAGATCTATGAAGTGCAAAATACTAAGGCAACAAGAAGCACTGACAAGAAAAGGTCACAAAAAATGATATTCTGTATAGTGGGCTTAGTGAAGCTTGATTGCTCATTAAGCATTTGCAGATATAATGTTACTTATATGCAAGCTAAAATTAAACTGCAAATAAACAAAAAAAAAAGTCTAAGAGTAGCAGGATCCTACCCTGCTAAAGTCTATTACATAATCAAAATAAAAACCTGTTCAAAATTCAGAAACTTCTCAAAATGCTGCTCAATTTCTTTGGGTTTAGGCAGGGTGAAGTTGCCCAACGCAGCTGAGCCAATTAACAATTCACCAAAGGACCACAGCAGCTGCACATTGCACATTCTCTGTCACACTGCAGGACCTGAGCTCCTGCTGCTACTTTGAGCCATTTCTGGGGTTCACTGGGCTACTCCAGAAAGTCATTCAACTCATAAACATTGCTAAAAATTAAACTAAGAGCAGGGAGGGACAGGAGTGAAAAAGACACAGGACACAAACATGACCACCCCACTCCCCAGCACACACAGACCCTCAAAACTAGGAACCTTTCTGCTTCCCAGTGAGCTGACTTCTGACCTGACACTGTGGGCTTTGGCACAAGAACCAACCTGATGCAGAGGGCAGGACACATACTTGTGCAGGAAGAGAGAGAAAGAGAAACAACTTCCCTAATTGGCATTCATTTAATTACAATTGGTTCAGCTACTGTTGTTCCACTTCATTCCACCTTAAATTACACTTCAACTTTCCCTCAGATATTTGTTGCATTTAACTCTGAATTTTCTATAACAAATGAAGCTAATGTTTTGGTACTGGTAACCCACATGAAAATCTAAATAATACCACAGATTAGAAAAACCTGCAGATTCTCCAACTTCACACAAGTCTATGGAGCCAGAAGTGACTCCAGGCTGGCCTGTGTTTCACAGTCCCAGAGAGCAGTTTCCACTCATCCCCACTTCCTCAAGCACCACGTTCTGGCTGCTGCCATTGTAACAGGAATGCATTTTATCAGACTCATCAATGGTTAATCATCTCCTCTCCTTCACTCCTCAGCACACATCCTGGAAAACCAAACTGGAGATATCCTTTGTCTGTGCAAAACTAATCTGGTGAATGGGTGTTTGTAGCCACACCTTGTGGAATTAGCAGCACTCCCACACTGCTGAAGGCTGATGATGGGTTCTGTGCACGATAAAGCCAACGCTGGGAGTGTTCTTTACAATTAAGGCATTCTCACAGAACTCAAATTCCTGGAAGTAAGAGCAGGAGCAAAGAACAAAGATGACAACCCAATCACTTTCTCACCAGTATCCAAGACAGCACCTTCCCTTCACTGGCACTGGAGACAAAGAGAAACATGCCAACTGCTCTGCACCCTCACACTGTGAGTCTCTTATTCCTCAACATCAAATGTCTACCAGAAAGAAAAATTACCATCAGATATTTTTCTTTGTTGTTGCCAACTCTTACACAAAAGCAGATGAGGAAAGAACCACTTCATGAATTTTTACCACCACAAAAAGAAGCACCCAACTGAAGAGGAGGCATAAAGCCTGACTTTGTTACAGGATTTTGCTTTCTAACTGGATTTCTGATATCAAATAAAAAAGTAAGAACCAGTATCAGCTTACATCCTTCTTTCTTTGGAGTACTTGTAACTCCTCTTTGCCCATCCCCAGCTCTCTGATGTTAAATAATAGCTGAGCTCATCCTTCCTGTTCAGGGATTTAATGATCACTTGCCTTTAAATGGGCCACTTATTTTCATAAAACATACAGTGACCTAAACCAACTCTCACTGCTGTCTGAAATGAGCCAAGAGCTTCAGTGGTCACAAGGACTCTCAGACAGTACAACTGTGGAAGTTACAGAGCTTCTGGAGACCAGTTAAGACTTGGCTCAGCATCAGTTCCATGATCAGGGTTAAAAATGGGAAAGGACAGCTGGAATTTGCAAATGTGAGAATGAGAACAAAATGACACAACAGTGTATCAGGGGATGAAAGTAAAAAATGAAGCAATATTCCCCAAGTGACAGAAGCAATTGTCTATTCATCTGGAAATGATGGGATCTCCCATCCCACAGGTAATCCTACTGAAGGGATTTCTTCAAAAGAGTATGTGCACATCTGTGTACCTGAACAGCACTGAAAACCCACAGCAACAAGCTCCAAACACAGGAAGATCTTTGCCCTTACTTTGACAAAGGTAATTACATTATGGGTACTCCTCAAAAAAAAGGAGACAAATTAACTTGTACACAGGATGGCCCTAACAGAAAGGCCACTTTCACCACCCTCAAAGAAGCAAAAGGAAAAAAGTTGGAAGTGAAGTTAAGCAGAGAGACATGGTAGATGCACCTCCAGTGTTGCTTTTAAGGAGCAAAACAAGGAAATACTACTCAACAGAATCAAAGAAAAACTCCAATTCCAAAACAAACAATCCCCAAAGAAACAAAGAAAACAAAAAACCCCCAACCAAGCCAGCACCAGAGTCCTGGGCAACTGGCTCTAGGTGGCCCTGCAGGTGGCACAGGTGACCTCCAGAGGTCCCTCAGGACCTGAACTAGTCTGTGAATCTCTGATCCTGTTGCTTTTGCACAGACACTGCAACGATGTGGGGATTTTTCTGCCACATTCTTTTTAATTCTGATTGAATAAAAATAAGACAAACATACATACAGAAAAAAAAATCATGTATATGCTATTATCCTTTGAATTTTAAATCTAACAAGGCAGCAATCACTGAAATACTGAGAAATAAACTCCACCTGTATTTAGGGAACACCCTTTAGGGCTGCAATTTTTACATCTCACTACAACTGGCTATTCCATTAAAAACATTTTAAACACTGAGTCAGCCACAAATCTCCATAACAGTAACAAAGGGGTCAACACTTGGAAACTATTATTTCTGAATGTTTTAAAAAAGTGGGTGTTTAAATCACTTAATCCTTCTTTCCACATTCCTGCTGATATTACTTTTAGTAAATCTACAGATTTCAACATTAACATATTTTTCTTCCTAAACAGCAGTGAGCATTTAATGGATTACTTAGGTAGACACAAAAGCAGTAAGACTTCTCCTTACAGCATCTAAAGAAGCTTCAGAATTCTAGGAGTGAAAAGCAAAAGGACTACTTGTCTCCCTGCATTAAATAAAAGGAGTAAATATCCTTTCCTTGGCATAAAGCCATACACATTATCAGCAGATAAATTCTTCTTTAAATCAAAAAAATGCATTGCCAGTGCAAATACACAAAGGGGTTAAAACAGTACAAAAACTGGGAAAGTAGATAATTAAATGCATATTATGCTTAATTGGTAAAAATCTTCATTTCTAAAGCTCACATCCTCCATCAAAAGCAAATAGCAATGTGGTAGTTCAAACATTTAAAAAAGCAATACAAAATACTCTCAAACCAAGTAATTTTTCTAAAGCATAGCTATGCCATTCCTCCCACACACACACTTGCAATCTTTGATGTAATTCTGAGCACTATTCAAATGCTGCACTTATTTCCCAGAGGACAATACATAACAATTTTTTTTCATATTTTCAATAAAAATGGAAAATTCAGTTAGATTTTCTTCATGCATGCAAATCACAGCTGCACACAATCCAATGGAAGACATGGAGCCTGCAGTGGTCTATAGGAAAACTGGAACAAAAAAATTCCAATGTATAAACAATGAAGGGGAGGTGGGGGGCAATGTACATTGACATTTGTTATTGTTCTGCACATATTAGAGCTGATCAGGATAATGCAGCACAGGAAGTAAGACTCTGCTGAAAAGCCAAAGGAGAAATACATTTAACCTTATTAGCTGTTCCTTACATTTTTTCCTCTTTAAGCACATAATACATTAGATTCTGCAGTGCTCTAACTGCAAAACCACTTACTTGGAACACTGATTCCTCATCTTTATTCTGCAGCTGTAATAAAAGTCTGACAGGCCTCCTCTAGACTGCTTTTTCTTGCTAAACAAGGAGAACCTTCTTTCCTCAGGGTGTCTGAGGCTCTTAGTCACAAGCAGAAGAAACAGACTCTAAATGCACTGGCTATTGAGAAGCAAGCTATACAATATCTGCTTTTGACTCATGCCCTCCTGGATTTAAAACCTCTCCAAAAGCAGTACTACCTGAAAAAGAGCCCTTTGAATATGCATTTTTATGTGAAATGTAAGCTTATATGCATTTTCTAGAGACAGAAATTTATTGTCCTTTACCAAGTCTAGCACACCAGCCCGAAGGAAAATTTCAGCTTTCCTTTACTGCTGTTCCTTAGTAACTCATTTGGGATGCTGAGACAGAACAAGCAAGATTTGTTTTGTTTACTAATTATGGAGTACATGTTCATTTTACCTATCCCAGAGAAGATATTCTAAGAAAGCATCTTTGTGGACAAGCTGAACCACAAATTTTCACATACTAAAACACTATTATCTATGAGTTACACCATAAAGATATTTCACCAGACACACAGAACCATGCTTTGGTTACACAAAGTACTAAAATAGAGCTTAAAATGCAATAATCTCTTCCATCCACCAAATGCAAACATTTAATGTAAATTTTAAAGCCATTATGCATGCTTTATTTGGTGGAGTGCACAGCAAAGGCTGCCTAGAGCAGAATTCTTTGACCCTATTCTTGTTAACATGCTTTTCTGCAGGAAGAGGACATTTCTCCATAGCCAAATGTTATACACACATATGAAAATACAACACAACAAGTATTTGAACACAGTAGCAAACATTCACAACTGCAGTGTACTGTGTTGAGTAGGAATGCAACTATAACATACAAAGTATAAATAATTCACCCTCCAAATTAAACCTTTGTTTACATGGCTTAAAACTAAAACCATTAAATTTTGTCCACCATTCTTCATCACAATCCCCCACTAACAGCAACAAAAGGAGTGATGTCATGTGGGATAGATCAATAACCAGTGGCTATCAAAGTTTTCCATTGCTACAACAATTGCAAATGTAGGGAACAAAGCAAAACATCCAGTTTCCAGGTGTTTTATCTGAAATCCTTTGTCATTAGTACACTAAATTTGAGAAACAATTTATCTTCCACACATTGGTATGCTCATGTTTAACACTTCATCCAATCCATCTTGAGAATTGCAAAAGCAGTGGGTTACTTGAGAATGGAGAAGTCAGGAGCTCACCAACCCCTGCCAGGCAGAGGAACCAGAGTGCCAGAACCAGCTGGATGCAGAGCCTGCATTCCTTAGGGCCAGAGCTGGCCAGGACAGCTCCCTGACCATCTCTGCCTGTGCTCTGTCTGGGAGCAATCTGAGCCAGCACACAGCAACAGCAGCACTTGGTGTCACTGCGGTCACCTCCCACTGCTGTTACATCCAAAGCTGCTAAAACTCAGCCTGGTTATTCCTCACTCTGTGTGCCAGAACCTGCAACTGCACTTCACAGACACTAAGGCAGCTTGAACCATCTGTCTGAAGGGTCACT
The DNA here is from genome assembly GCF_028769735.1 of Zonotrichia leucophrys gambelii. Taxonomy (NCBI): domain Eukaryota; kingdom Metazoa; phylum Chordata; class Aves; order Passeriformes; family Passerellidae; genus Zonotrichia; species Zonotrichia leucophrys. Next base: position 14,309,931 of record NC_088169.1, on the reverse strand, counting down.
GCATCACAACACCTGCACAGAAAAGCCTGCTCCCAAACACAGAGCAAGCTCAGCTCAATGCTCTTCCAACTGCACTGATACCAGAACAGGCGCCCTGGATAAAATACTTGATACATCCACCAAAATGAGAATTATCTTTGACTGGAGATACTTGCATTACTAATACCTAAAAGTTAAATAATTAGTAGTGTTGAAAACTACAGATTTGCCATTGCTCTCAAAGTGGACAGGGCTGCTCCATCCTGAATTATATCAGTCCTTCTTTTATATACATATATATATATATATATATTTGTGTCTTATAGAATGATTAATCTTTTCAAATGTAACAAAAAGGTATGAACAAAGCCTGATTCTCTCACTGTGAAGATTTTTATGAAGAAAATTATAGTGTATTTTATACAGGAAAGTAGCAAGCTAGGTATCTGTTAATAACATAAAAATCCTATCTTTTCAGATTTATAATTTTTTAGTATAATAAGATGGAAAACAGCATGAAGTAATATTCAAACTACATTAGTAAAAAATATTTTAAATTTAAATTAGGATTGCTAAACTACCCCCTCCATTTGTCTTTTTATATGTGTCTTATTGCTAACTTAGTAAGTACTCTGAGCATCTTCTGAGAAATGACATTAATTGTGCCCTTTGTTCAAGACACACAAGGTTTTAACCTCACTGCCAAATGTCAAACTCACTTGTCAGAAACACAGAAATCTCAAACATATTTCATTTCTACACATATCCCCCAAACTGGCAGCTAGATGAATGAAAAAGGTCTGATGCCTCCAGTGTGAGCTCAATGGTTATCTACTGTGCTCTGCCTGCTGAAAGGTAAATCAACACATGTGCAGATCCAAAGCAGCCACAGGGTATAATTATGGAAAGTGAAAGGAGATGAGTGCCAGTGGGAAAGTTTAAAGGACATGTGGTAGAAATTAAACAGGTTTTCTAGGTGATGGAAGGGAAAACACAGGAAGTATGTTGGTGCATGGTGGTAGGCTCAGGGGGTCTGAACGTGATCTGGGGCGATGGTGGTGCAAGAGCTGGGTTATTCTACAGGTAAGTTTATATAACAAGTCCACAGGAAGCCAGACTTCAGTAGTTCTGTCCTTTTATCCAGTAATAGCTTTATGATGCTCCTATTCCTCTTCTAAAGGAGAAGAAAAAACCCAAAGCCCAAACAATAAAAAGGCAAGAACTTTAAATTTTTAAGTGACGTTCCAGCATTCACCAAACGGATCTAAGCTCCAGTACCAACCCTGCCTAGCTCTACTCGTACAGATCACGGGTACTTTTTTCACGATCAGCTACGACCGAGGGGGGGAGGAGGGGGCCAGGTAAAATGGCCATTTTTGGGGCAGGAACTCGGATGACCTACTTCGTTCAGCCCGTGTGCTGGCACGCTGAGCCCCGCTCCACTGGGAGCAGAGCTCGCGGGCCGAGCTCCCCCCAAGCGGGGCTGCCAGGCCCGGGGTCCGCGACGAGCGGCCGCAGGAACCCGAGGGGCCCGGCGGGGCTGCGGCCGCCCCGGAGCCGCCAAGCATTCACTGTGCCCGCCCGATCCCCGCCGCAGCCCGCCCGCTCCCCGCCTGCCGGCCCCCGGCCCGCCGGCCCCAGCCCGGGGAGGAGGGTCCCTGAGGGCCAGGAGGGCGCCCGGGCCGCCCTGCATGGGGCGGGCGACGGCGGCGGGAGGGCCCGGGGGATCCTTCACCCACCTCTCGGCAGCGGCGGCGCTGAGGACGCGGCTCCTCCCGCTGGAGCGGCGGAGAGGGGCCCTGGCTCCGTGTACCATACAGCCGGGGGCGGCGGAGGGAGGCGCCGGGGGGCTGCGGAGAGGGGCAATGGCTGAGGCGAAGCCGGGAGGAGGAGGAGAAGGAGGCGGAGGAAGAACGGGGGATCCTGGGCTCCCTCCTCCCCGCCGTCCGCGCTCGGGGGAGAGGCGGGAGCCGCCCCCGCCGCGGCGCCCGGGCACCGGAGCTCCCGGCCCGGCCTCGCCCCGGAGTCCCCGCCGCCCTCACGCTTGTTTACCTTCCGCGCTGCCCCGCGCGGCCGCGGGCGCCATGTTCCCCCGGCAGCACCGCGCCGGCCGTCACTTCCGCCGCACCTGAGCCGCGCGGGCGGGCCTGGGCCGAGCACCGGCACCCGGCACAGGCATCCCGGCACCGGCACCGCCCCGCGCGGGCTCAGCCAGAGGCCGGAGCCCGGGCACGCCCCGAGGAGCACGGCTGGAGACAGCGACACCGAGAAGCATCATCTGCGTCCGGCCCGCGAGGACGCGTATCCACACGGGTCCGCTTGCAGAGGGTCCGAGTTGCGCTGCTCTCTCCCACCCGCTGCCTCCGGGCTGCGGCCAGTTCCTCCGAGGCTACGGCAGCTCCCGGTTTGCCACGGCAGCTGCCCCGGTGTAGCGCTCCATCCCGCCCCGGGCCACAGCAATCCCCGCTCGGTGCCGGCTGAGCTCCTCCCCGGCCACCGGGCAGCCCAGGTGCTGCGGGCTGATCCCAGCTGACGCCGGCCCGCGTGGGAACCGGGGCACCCGAGCCGCCCCTGAGCAGCGGACAAACTGCACACAGAGAGCACTGCCCTGAATGGGGTGAGCAGGGCTCTGCCTTAGCACAAACATCACCCCTTAGCTTTCGCTATTTTGCCATTGCCTGGCAAGCTCAGATTTTATTGAAAGAGATTAACTAACCTACGTGGACCTTTGGTTTGCCACTACCACCCGCAAACCATTTGCTACCCTTCCATGTCACTCACTGCTTTAATAGTAGGCCACAGGCTGCCTCCTCTCCCCATTTACTGCTGTTCGCATCTCTTTCACAGCCTATTTTCAGTCTCTCATTACCAGCCCCTTCCCATTCTTGATCTACAAAACAAGTGTACCTTCTCTATACCTGCCACCCCCAAGCTGAATGTCTTTCCCACCTTTCAGGGCTTCACACAATGAACCAGCTGTTCCAGGGGGTGTCTCACAACGACTTCCCAATGCTATTCCTACTCTGCTCACCTGCCCACCTACTGCTCCCTCTGCTACAATCAGCTTCCCATTCTCTCCTTCATCCCAATGGCCAGGCCTTTGCCACTCCTTACTATTCCATCTCCTTCACTCATGCCGTAAATCTGCCCCATCTCCCCAGCCACTGTTTTTAAACCTGTTACTTGTGCACTTATGGTGAAAATGCCAGCCTTTATGGACTGACCCTGCCAAGGCACCAGGTGTTCCTGCCACCTATGCCTCAAAGGAGAGGCATTCCCTCCCTTTTCCATAAGGGACATCTCCTGTTGCAGCAAGCATGTCCCCACCCATATCAAAGGCTTCAACAAAGAAAAATGAGTAGAAACCAACTTTATCAGATACAGAAATGACACAAGCAAAACTTCATGCATCCTTCTGCACCCCTCAGGCTTTTGACCTTCACAGGTTAGCCAGGGTGGAAAAAGCTAAGCAAGACTTTCATGTTTTACCTGACTGTCATTTTGCTGTCTGCAGTTTGTGTCAAGCTGAGGTGTGAGATGATCTTCAGGTCTCTTCTACACACTGTCACAGAAGAGGACCTCAAACCTAGCCACAAAGCAAAACCACAACAGCTTTGACATTTAAAACAGCTCAACATTTCAAAGCACAACAAACCCCTCCCGTCCCCTTCCCCTTCACATAGAACAATTTGCTTCTATCAAAAAATCAAAATCTGTTAATAGTGTCTCAGTTCTAGTCTCCTAAAGAAAATAAAATAATCACATTTAGGCCTCTGACAATGACCACTGGTATCAAGATTACCTTACTGAATATTAATTTAAATCGAGATTTGGGTTGACCCCTCTGATACAGACATCTCTACAAAGTCAGTGGCTAAACTGTTACCACTGGCTTAAATGAGACTATTGCAATGAATAAAACTGTGAGTATAGTTTTTTGAGCTATATTAATACACTAGTTACAATTTAATTCTAATATTTTAAACTTTATTTAATTCATACATATTCGTGTTCAATACACATATATTGACATATGATGTCAATTCCTAGAAATGTTCTTACCTATTTTACTTGGGGTTGTTCAGCGTGGACAAGAGAAGGCTCTGAGGAAACCTTATAGAAGCTTTTGGTGCTTAAAGGGAGCCCAAAAGAATGCTAGAAAATGGACTTTTCACAAGGAATAAAAAGAATGGCTTTAAACTGAAAGAGGGCAGGTTTAGATTAGTGCTAGGAAGAAAGTCTTTCCTGTGAGGGTGGTGAAGCACTGGCACAGGTTTCCAGAGAAGCTGTGGATGCCCCATCCCTGGAAGTGTTCAAGGCCAGGCTGGAAGGGGCTCTGAGCAACCTGGGATAGTGAAAGGTGCTTCTGCCCATGGCAGGAAGATTTGAACTCAATGGTCTTTGATGTCCCTTAGAACCTAAACCTATAATCCTACAATAATTAGACATTTGCAGACTTTAGACTTTTCTGGGTTTTCTTTATACTACAAACATTCCCAGCTAAGTGAATCAAAATAGCAAGAGTACTTCAGAATATGTAAAATGTACAAACTCATTATTAAAATAGAAGCAACAGTTTGTGGGTTTTTTTCATATTTCTGACAGGGTGTTTGGCAAGGATTAAGTCCTTTCTAAAAAGGCTGCTTCAAATGTGACAAAAACTATTTCCATAATTTTACACACACTGCACTGCATTTATTGCATAATTTAAACAGCTAAGTAACTACAGAGTCCAGTATTTTCAGTTCATTTTCATAAAAGAGGGATTATACATGTGTGAACATGGAGGCAACTACAACCAAGTATTGCATCATGTTCCCACTGCACCTCGTGCATCTCAGTTGTTTTTCCCAGCAGTGAGATATTTAATACAAAATTGAAAACAACATGTGGCCTGATAAAAGACTGGATATGAAAATTTATTTTCCAAATCAATGTATGACATGATGGGGTTGCAAGACAAAATACATTTTGTCATTGGCAACACCTTCATAGATATTGGAAGGTTTCTTACAATGTGTTCCTGTTAATTTCCTCAGACCAAGAACAGTGGCAGTGTGTTTGCTCTAGGTATATCCAGCAAAACTCACTCCTAGCTTTTGATCAGGAAAGCATGGAAAGAGTAGCACTGGTGAAAGTGGGAGGTTCACAAACATTGTTAAACCAGGCACACCAGTTTCACACGGATTTCCATCATCACATTGCAGTCACGTGGTTGTCTGCCCCAAACCTGCTTTTTTGACCTGCAAACCAGGCTAAGTCTGAGAACAAACGTGTTTTCCAACAGACAAAGCCACTGCTGTTGGCACAACACGCAGGAATTTGAGATAACTGGTCACCTGCATTGAAACCTGCATCCCTGACTATGGAGTAAATACTATCAGCAACATTTCTGTGCTTGTAAGAGGTTCCCATGAAGAGGTCCGCTTGATTTCCCACAGGGAAGGGTTGGGAATTTGGCCTTTACTCCCTAGTGAACCTCTAAACTGGCTCTCATCACTCATCCCATGGATTAGGGATTTTATTCAATTTATAAAGCATTTCTGTCATATCCAAGTCTGGAAACAGCAAGTGTTTGGTGGGATTTTTACCTGTTTCATACAAAACATTCAGGTTGTTCTTATGTTGGGGCAGCTCTCACATCCACATGCTTTCCCTGACAATAATATTTGTCGCCCAGTCTACAGAGACAATAACAAGAAAAAAAGGCTGAAATTAGAAAGATCTCCTCATGCCGCTGGCCAGCAGAGGTTATAACACAGGTTATACCACAGGCTATAACACAGGTATAACACATGCTATAACACAGGTTAAAACACATGCTATACCACAGGTATACCACGTTACGTTCAAGCAGACACCGCGGTCGATGCGCTCCTTTCGGTACATACACGGGCACCGTGCTTCAGTCCTCCCCCTGGATGCCTTTCTGCACCGCACCCCCGGGACACCCCAAATAAACCCGCACAGCCACAAACCCAGAGCCCGGCCCCCTGAGCCTCCTGCGGTCGGTATGCCTTTCATCGGGCCCGTCCCCTTCCCGCAGCCGGTGTTCCGCGGCCTGTGCCGGCTCCTGGCGGGGTGTTCGGGCCGTCCGTCCCGGCGGGCTCCGGCTGGGCCGAGCTGCGCGCTCCCGTTGCCGCCGGCCGCGCTCCCACCCCGTACACGCGCGCGCCGCGCGGCCCCGCCGCAGGTCCCGGTTGCATCACCCGGCGTGAGGGCGCCCGGGGGTCCTTTACAGGGCTGCCCGGTGATTCGCCTGATTCGTGGCCGCTCCGCCACGGAGCCAGTGGAGGCTCGCCGGCGCTGATCGTTGTTTGTCCTTGAGCTCAGTGTCCGCTCCCGGGCCGGCCGGTGCCGCGCTGTGGGCCGGAGGCTGCGGGCCGGCAGCGGCGGTGCAGAGAGGAGCCGGCGGTCAGGCGGCCGCGAGGGACTCCTCACTTCCTACTCGGGCCAAGATGGCGGGGGACGAGGCGGGAGTGACTCTGGGGCAGCCGCACCTCAGCCGGCAGGATCTCGGCACCTTGGTGAGCGCCGCCCGCGGGGCGCCCCGGAGCCACATCGGGCTCCCGGGGCTCGGCGGGGGCGGCCGGGTGGGCTCGGGCTGCGGCCCGAGGGGCTCCGAGCCTTCTGCTGGGCCCCACCGTGGCCGATGCGCTCCGAGGGGCGCGGGAGGCGGCGGCGCCTCGGGGAGCCGCGTTCAGCACGCGGGGCGGCGGGGCCCGGGGCCGAGAGCAGGGGGCGCGGGCAGGGAGCGGGGACCGAAGGCAGGGAACGGGGAGCTGGTCCTGCCGGCCCTGGTGGGTGTGGGGCGCCGGGCGAGGCGCTTCTCCCGCCCGTGGGTGCGGGGCTCAGCGGCTCCGTGTCCCGCCGGCGCGGCTGAAGCTTTCGTGGCTCACTGGTGGCTGCAGTTTTCCTCGTGTAAGGTCTGGCCTGTTCTGTGGTATTGAAGACTTCTGTTTTTCCGAAGCAGAACCATAGATTTGAGGTGTTTCATTACAGCAAGCTCGAGGAGTTCGCTACCAGCCCTGTCTTGGTTTGCCAAGAAAATTTTCTCGACTATTAACAACTACCGAGAAATACCAGTTCTATCTGCTACTGCAGCCAGTTGCAGTGGTCTCCTTGCCTATTAAATATTTAACCTGGGCTTCCTCACTTATTACACTTACACGCTACTCTAAGTGTATCTATAATGTATATTTCAAATGCAAGTGTGTTATAATGTACACAGTCAGAAATCCTCCTGCTGTGTCCCCGGCGTTTAAACTGGAGCAGCTAATTTGTCTTTACAATAATAATATTCAATGGTTTTTGGGCTTGAGCACAGGAATTCCCTACTGTGAGCATGTTACTTATTTTAGATAGTTTCTTTTCTTCCTGTCATTGTTGACCATGGCATTTCCCAGTTGGAAAAGGCACAGAGAGAGACTGGCTGGAGCATCAGCAGCAATTCTATTTAAGGCCTGTTCTGCCGGCCCTTGAGTGCTTGTGGCTGAGTGAAGCTTCTTGCTGAGCAATAGCGTTGTACCAGGCTTGAGGCAAAAGCTCCATGCGTGCATGATTTCGTGCACCAGGAAGAGTTCTCCTGGTGGCAGGAATTGCATCACGCTGAAATTCTGGTCACCCGGCCACATGGTGCCATCTGCAGGTCGCGTTCCCATCACTGGGAAGTCATTTTAAGTTCGATATATGAGAAATATAAGTTTATCTGGGTGTCTTACGTTTTCAAAACTTGCTTTGTATTGAACATGAACATTTTATTCATGTTTTACTTGAGAGCAGAATGACTGAGCTTGCGTTTTTACACAGATGTGTTTGATCATTTTGCACAGAGCCTTCATGTAACAGTGTAAACAATGTGTGATTCAGTGTTTGTATTATTTGTATCTTAATTTTGTCCTGCACCGAGGACTCTTCTGGCATCATGAATCTGCTTGAACTGAGTGGCTCATCCCTATGAATTCAATGCAGGATGGATATTAGCTTTACAGAGGAACATTTCAGTGGATTTCAGCACTTGTCCATTATTTGGTCTAACAGCTTTAAAAAACCTAAACAACTCTTTCAGAGTTGCTTCTTTATCTATACAGAATGTATTTGTGAGGTTTTTGTGTTGTCAGTGGCTACCAATAAGTTCACACAACAGACTATTTAGGACAGCAGAATTTTTATCTGGTACCTAAAGCAGCAATAACAGTATCTGAGGAAAAAAACAGTCATTAAAAAGAATAAAAAGCCATGGTGCTAATGAAACCTCTGGACCCAGTGACTCCAAAGTGTTAGTTGTAATTAAGTATTGGCTGTAATGGAACTTTACACTAATTAAACAACTGTTGATTGACAAAGCTTTGTTTATAAAATATTTGTGCAGTTTGTCATGTAGACTGTTGAAAATGGATTTATCTGTTATGTGTAATTTAGGTTCAGGGATAGGTAGGGGCTTGGGGTGTTTTGTTCAAAGCTTCTTTTGAGATTTCTTGTTTTGTTTACTCCCATCTTTAACACTTTGCAGCCAAGACTGATTTACAGTCAGGGTTTTGAATTGAAGCCTGTACTGATTCACAAGCAGGACTTGGTTCACTTTTACCCACGTATTTCACACACTTAAAAGACTGGAATGCACATAATTGAACTGGATTTTGCTGAATAGAACTATCAGTTAATTTTCAAGTTTCTAAATTTTTAACTTTGCAAACATTTCTATACAAGATGAATAAATTCTAAAATCTCCCTTATACAGGATGTTACCAAGTTGACGCCTCTTTCACCAGAAGTCATCAGCAGACAAGCAACAATTAATATAGGTAAAAAACTTATAAAAAAGGAGGGGTGCATTAAGGTGACTCTTTTTGATGCTCATGCAGTAGCAGATGGTGCCTATGTGGTAACACTTTCAAGAATTTGTGCAGAAACAGTTACATAGTAGTTTTAGGGACTTGTCCCAGCCCTTTTGACTTGAAAAGCACCAATTTTACTTCAGGAGCACAGCTGAATGGCATGGGGAACAGTTGCTAAAGCAGAATTTGTTTTACCTTTGAAATAAAGGATTGAAATGGGCTTCATTAAAATGCAAAGATCTGTCCATTGGGAGCACAATTTCAGGTCTTGTTTGTTTAAACAAAAATGATTACAAATTCCCTGTGTATACTGTATGGACTTACTGGCTGTGAAGAATTTGGGGTAATTGTGTATTGGTTGCAGTGGAGCATTGCACAAAATTAAACTAGTTTATTAACAAAGATTTCCTTTTACAACACAGGTACAATTGGTCATGTAGCCCATGGGAAGTCAACAGTAGTCAAAGCTATATCTGGAGTTCACACTGTCAGATTTAAAAATGAACTGGAAAGGAATATCACAATCAAGCTGGGTTATGCTAATGCAAAGGTGAGTGATCACTGTAAATGGAGCAACTCTGTTGCTAATATATTTCATGGGGATGTAAGATTACAGGTAACTAACCCTTAAGGAATTAAACCTTTTTTCAATTTAAAAATTCCCAGATTTACAAGCTGGATGACCCAAGCTGCTCTCGACCAGAGTGCTACCGATCCTGTGGAAGCAGCACCCCAGATGAGTTCCCTACAGATATTCCTGGCACCAAAGGGAACTTTAAACTAGTCAGGTAACTGCTTTAAATTACTGCAATAAATGGTGTTTACTTGCCTTTGTGTGAAAACAGGATTGAGCTGTGAGCTGAACGGGTTCTGGCAGACTGCACACTCTTAGATGGGGCACCCTGGGCTAAGGCATTGTCTAAACTGAATTCATTGGTGGTGGTGAGCACTCATGGTACAGCACAGCTGTGTCTGCTGCCCTCAGCTACTTGCAGGACTTTGAAGTTAAATATTTCTGCTATTAATAGAAGTACATTTTAAACCAGGCAGACTCAGAACTAATGTGGACATCACAAACACACCTTTAAAATCTCTTTTGGAAGGGTGATCTTTGTTGAACTTTTTCTTCCTAAGGGCAGAGTTTCCAAAGCTTTTTAAATGAATATATGAAAGCCTGATGCTGAATGTGAGATCAGGCCTCTCACTGGAGGCCAAGTATTCTTTATTTACTTGATTTCTGATAAAGTATAGCACTTTCTTTATGCAGTGGTGATGTGGCTCTGCACAACAATTGTTCAAATGAGAGTAGTCATGAAGACTTGTACCAGATCCTTGGTTGGTGTTTATGACACAATACATGTGGGGCTGTAACCATGTGCCCTCCTTTTCTCAGATTCCCAGCAGAGCACTTGTACTAAGATTAATTTCTGTTGGAGTGTGACAGGCAGGCAGTCATTGTGAAAAAACTGGTTAAAAGCTTTGCATTCTTTATCCTACTAGTTATTTGCTGGTAGTAGGTTTCTAACATCATCAGCAAAGCACCAAATTAGTCCCTTGCTTTTTGGTGGCCTGCCACTAAGAACAAGGATTGTTCACTGGATAGGTTCAGGAAAGAATATAGTGAATCAACTATGTTGGTCTGCACAATAAAACCATGAGGTTGGAAATGTAACATCATGTCTGTAGACAAATCTTTGAAGTGCAGTTATAACCATATAATTAAAGCTGCATAGTTTCCTAAAAATGAAGAATGGGAGGTGCCTGTTAAAAGAGTTAAGAGAAATCCCATGTGGTGTGTTGGGTTTGGGTTAGTGGTGGTGGGTTGGTTTGATTTTGAGCTTTTATCCTGGTGCATTTAATCTAGTTTAGAGTAAATTTGGTGAAATATTAAAGAGGTACTTAATGTGGACATGTGGAATTAAATCTGAAAACTCAGAAAAAGTATTCAGTAGCTGTTCAGTAGCATTTGTGTTCTTTCAGGACTTTTTTGAAAATACTATTTTAAGGATACTTTTAACTTCTGTGTCTGGCTAATCACTGACATAAATCAGTCAGAGGAATTGCTGATAATGGGCTTTTGGATCTCTCTTTCCCCTTCTCCTGCAACAGGCATGTCTCTTTTGTGGATTGCCCTGGCCACGATATTTTGATGGCTACCATGCTGAACGGTGCAGCAGTAATGGATGCAGCTTTGCTCTTGATAGGTAATGATTGCTCCCCAAAAGCAGAGCTCTGTTTTGTAGTAGCATGAGGCAGCTTTATGTGGGCTTTAAAATCTCCTGGGATGTGGTGAGCAGTTTAAACAAGTGAATGCTTTTGAGATTTGTTAAAGTGGTGCTGCAATGGTACTGTACTGTAACAAGCTGGTTTGTTTTAAACACAGCTATCCATACCCACTAGTCTGGTAGCTGGCCCCATTGCTAGGAGATAGGTAATGTAAAACCCTGTTGTCATACAGTACTGTAAAATTTTATCACTTTATGGAAACAGATCAGCTGCATTTTGAGTTTCTCTGAAGGTTCAGTTTCCTTTAAATATGCATGTAGTCTTTGCCATGCAGTAGAGTTCACAAACGACAGTACAAACAGTAGCCCAGATAAATATAGGCAACATTTAAGAACAGGAGATTTAATATAATCCAGACACATTTTATTCTGATTTGCAAGCAACCTAAACTGAGTAGAATGGATTTTTCTATGTCTGTAGAACGTTCTAGTGTTCTCTAGTGATACATACCATTTATCTTACCTTGATAGGATATGTCAACAAAAGAAGCAAACAGCTTCAGATATTGTAATTTAAAGTCTGAGACAGATGATGAGCTATCATTTCTTCTGCCTGTTTATCTCCAGAAAGTGTGATAGACCAAACTTCAGGCAAGATTAACCACTATAATAACACATCAGCCAATGCTGGCTTCTTAGCTGAAGTCCAAACCATGCTGATGGCAGCCCTATTCATGTACTTGATTGAATTATAGCAGAGTTTGGGGATCTTGGTATTTTTATGACTTTGCTGATAAGAAAATATTAAGATACTTCTTGAAAGGTAATTTGTGTTTGAAGCTACAGTCAACTCTGAGATATCTGAAGAGCTAAAGGATGGAGTAAGCCAAGTTAGGTGTTGGTATCTTTGGATATTTTGGGTGGGTGTTCCTAGTGGGAGCAGGCAGAATGGGGGAACCTCTGTGGCAGCCTCTTATCCTGCATTGTGTGGAGGCCACAGCCAGCAGCTACAGGGGAGAAGAGGTGCTTACTGACTTGGTGATTCACTTGTAGATTACTGAGAGACAACTGTCTTTTATTTTTTTAATTTTTTTTACATATTGATAGTAGATTGAAGCAGATATCCTAACTGTAGCAGTTTTATCTATCTTTATAGTTTCTATATTCCACTCACTTTTCTTCTTTCAGCTGGTAATGAGTCATGCCCTCAACCTCAGACCTCAGAACATCTAGCTGCTATAGAAATCATGAAACTGAAGCACATTTTGATTCTACAAAATAAGATTGACTTGGTGAAAGAGAGCCAGGCTAAAGAACAGTATGAACAGATTCTTGCATTTGTACAAGGTAAGTTTTCATGAGCAGAAATCCAATGAGTGGTGGAAATTCAGTGTTGAGACATGGACATAGGGGTTTTCTGTATTTGATAGAAAAGCTTATCTTGGGCAGTGCAGGTGTACGTGGTCTGCTAATGTGGAAATTAGACCATGGGTTCAGCCTGCTTGCATACAGCAGTGTTGTGGCTCTGGGTCAGAGCTGGATGTGTAAAACTAACATCAGTCACTCTTACATAGTAGCTTTCAGTGGATTTGTGATTTCTTCCTGGAGTGCTTCTTTGGTAGAGATTTCAGTGGGATTTTACTGCAGTGCAGGAGAGAAGGAAGGTGTACTTGTTAGGGGCACCTTGTAGGTTTAAATATATTAATTTTTTTAGCTAATGACTAAAAAGATTGCTCTTTCATCTGTCTGTGAAAATCCAGTTTGGGCAGTGTTATCTTACTCTCTAAAGGTCTGCTCACCTTTAGAGTGATTTGAGTTTTATCTTTCCCTGGAACTTCCACTGTTTCCCCTGTTTATCTGCAGTAGGTGTTGTATGTGGCAAGCTGCAGAGCTAGATTGTCACCATCAGAAGTTGCCAGTGGGTCTTTCTTTTCCTTTTTTTCTGTTTTGTTCTTTTTTTTCCCCCTGTAATTCATAATTGTTGCCTTTCAGAAGCTGTACATAACTCTGTCAGAGTGGCTTGACATATAAATTTGGAGTTTGAAAACTGGAGTTATCACAAGGAACATAGACATAATTAAAACTAATGATTGTCTAACAAACCTGGATTACTAAATGCATTCTTTTGTAAAATAAGCATTTTTCTAAAATATGTATTTGTATTGCAAAATTTGAAAAACATAAATCATTAAGTTAACAGGAAATTTAGTTTGTCATAATGAAATATGACTAAAATTAATGCTGCTGTATCCAATACTGAGATATTGACCTCTCTTAGGAAATCTTTGAAATATTGCTGATCACAGTGCAGGAAGTGAATTCTCCCTTAGAGTGGAAGATTATCTTGCACACTTTCAGAATGCCTCAAAAAGTAGCTGTGGCTCTGTGAGCTAAAATGTTGAAGAGAGGGATGGATGCTCTGATGTTGCTTTGGGAAATACACATCGACCATGCCATGAAATTGATTCATATTTTTAACAAGGACAGAACACTTGGTCATATTAAAGCTAAATGTTGAACTTGATTTTGTTTTAGGCACAGTTGCAGAAGGAGCTCCAATAATTCCAATCTCAGCCCAGCTGAAGTACAACATAGAGGTGGTTTGTGAGTACATAGTGAAGAAAATCCCGGTCCCTTTGCGAGACTTCACATCTGAGCCGAGGCTCATTGGTACGTAAGTGCCAGGCCTGGGTGTTTGGGGCCAAACATTTTCTGAATGTGTCTGCACTTAGAGTAGCACATGCTGTGTGCCCTAAACATGGATGGGTTTAAAAGGAGTATTTAGGGTGCTCTTTTTTAAAACTTGCATGTCTTCTGAGAGCTGTATTGTTTGTTCAGTGTTAGTTGGTTTTGTGTATATTCTGTGCATATGACAGCATATATACTGCACAATAAAGTGAGAAATTTGTCTGTATCCTAAAAACATCCCTTTAGTTGTTAGGAATTTAGTTTTGATTGAACAAAATATTAGCAAGCTGATGAATTTGATAATTCACTTATTTCCATGGAAAATTTTTGGGTAGCTTGGTTATCTTTTGTATTAGTCTCCTGTTTCCTGGTTGTAATTGTCAAAGTTTCAGTTCTTGTCCAGCATGAAATGCAGTTCCTACAAAGAATTCATTTGCTTGCCTTTTTTTTTCCAATAATCCAAGGGAGTCCTACGTTGCATAAATGCATAAAAATTGACCATAAAAATTACATCAAGGTTACAGTGTTCAGCTATGAGTACATTAAAACAGTTCTGGTATTCACAATTAACATTGTGAATTAACATTGTGTATTCACAATTAACATTGTGAATATTAAAGGGGTTTTGTAAAATGGTTGATCATTGCTTTCTTTTTAGATCTTTAAGTTACTTTCTGCTATGCAAAAAAAGTCTTTTGAAACATTTATATATATGAGTAGTTAAAATGGTTTTGAGAATAAAATTAACTGTCTGCCTAAAAATTGGGAGTAAAACATTGATCTTTTTTTGTAATATTTATAAATATGTGTATCCTTTCATAAGAAAAGAAGCAAAGGTGCTAAAGAAAGACATTGTTTAAAAACCTGATAATAAATATAAACCTGGTCATGATCTCTTCTTTTCAGTAATTAGATCTTTTGATGTCAACAAGCCTGGCTGTGAAGTTGATGACCTTAAGGGAGGTGTTGCTGGGGGCAGTATTCTCAAGGGTGTTTTAAAGGTAACCCTTTCTCTTTCTTGACTGAAATTTGTGATGACAATGAGTAGAGTTTTTCCACGCCTGCTACAAAATGTGTCTATGTAATAGATTTTTTTAAAACTTGAATTCAGTCACATTGCACTTATTCTTTCTGTGTGTACTTCATTTTCACTTTCCAGTTTTAAAATACCAGAACAAGAAGCACTGGTTTTAATTTTTTAAATATATTTTTGTAGTCTGAACATTTGCTAATAATGGTAACAGATTTCATCCCTCACAAAAATGGAAGGAGCTATTTGTGTCCTACCACTTCCACTTGCTGAATTATAGTCAGGAAGAGGAGAGCAAAAGAACTTTAAAAGCACTTCAGAAGTGTGTAAGGGCTCTCACAGGTCCACTTCCCCATTTAAGTGTTCTGTATATTTTGATTTTTTATTTTGCTTGCTGCTAGTAATAGACAGAAACTTTAAAACAATTGCTTTGTTAGGCTGGAGAGAAAACTGTATCTTTGAACATTTATACAGCTTGTACTTTCTCTGGTTTGCAGTGTACTGATGTCAATCAGTTACACTGATTGAGTCAGTTAACTCAATTTTTCTCAAAGCTGAAATATTTCTAAATGAAATATGGTGTTTAAAAATTAAACTGAAATTTAATTATTGGAATTATTGCTGATAAAGATCTGTTGCTAAAGCAGTTTTACAAATTGTATTGAAAAGAAAATCAGATGTTACATTTGCTGTAAGTATTGTTCAATTTGCATAAAAAAGTGCAACAGAAATCCTACAAGTTCTGCAGTAGCCCAGAACCAAGGACTTACAAAAAGTAGATCTTGGGATATGTAAGTCTTATCTGTGACTAGTCAGCTTTGTGTTCCTGTGAAATAACCAGTTAAACTTTTTCACTTTTGTCATTAGGTGGGCCAGGAAATTGAGGTGAGGCCTGGTATTGTGTCCAAGGACAGTGAAGGCAAACTCATGTGCAAGCCAATCTTTTCCAAAATTGTGTCACTCTTTGCTGAACACAATGATCTCCAATATGCTGCTCCAGGAGGCCTTATAGGTAAGAAAGTTGTCTTATGAAAAGATTCATTTCTTCATGCTTATTGAAAACACTTGGTTTCATTCAGCAATGAATTTCAGTGTAATTAACAAAAATACCACTTTTAGCCGTTTTAGATAATTCATATATGTAGAGAGAGACAGGGTTGGTATGAAAAATGGGTATTTAAGAATGAAATAATTTCCCTGAATGTCACTGACCAGTGCAGACCAGCTTGCACTGTAAACTGTGCCAGCTTTAACAGCAGAATATTTCTCCATCTGTTTAGACAGAGCTCACAGTCTTGCTGACATTCTGAAAGCGTACCCAGGCAGTAGGGAATTCCCAGTACATTCTCTGGGTTTTTTTAAGATCATCTTCAAATATTTTAGCACATAGAAATGATTAGAAAAGATGTTACTCCTTCTGCCTGTTGTTGTGCTGTAGGTGTTGGCACAAAGATTGACCCCACGTTGTGCCGGGCTGACCGCATGGTGGGCCAGGTTCTGGGTGCAGTTGGGGCCCTGCCAGAAATATTTACAGAGCTGGAAATCTCCTACTTCCTGCTGAGGCGGCTCCTGGGCGTGCGCACCGAGGGAGACAAGAAAGCTGCCAAGGTCTGTGCCCCTGCCTTTGGTTGCACTCATTTTGCTTCCTGTGCTCATTTTCATTAGTGAATATATTGCTGTGATCATATGTAGGTGTTTTGTCTCAGTGTTGATATAAGCTTGTCACAAAACTTATCTGCTTGTTTAATACTACAGAATGGTTTTCAGAGGAGTACAAATTCATCTCAGTAGTTTAAAGTAGCCTAAAGTATTTATGTATCATGTTATGTATTTTTCTAAACATGCTGGTAGTTGTTTTCTTTTGCTATCATCCTATTCATTGTGCAATAATTAGTTTTACAGTGGTACTGATCTACTTCCTACTGACATGCTTTTTGTAGGTTTTTTGCGCTGAAGAATTTTTTAAAGTTTAAATATTTTTGAAATACTCTGGTTGAAAAAAACTGAACTTGAGGCACAGGACAAACTTGTGTAACATGTTCTGTTTTACACAAATCAACTAAAAGATCATAATTTCCCCTGTTAGTATTTAAAATTATAAACTGCTTCATGCAACAGTGAGTAAAGTGCTTCAGCAATCTCTTTTCCTGTGAAATTAATTATTTAGTGGGCTTTTCTATGTAGGCATAATGGAAATGAAAATACACCAGCCTGGTAAATAATCTGTATAACATCACAGGTTGTAACAATATCTCTGACTGTTTGTGTTTTTAATATATTACATGAAATCATCAGTATAGTTTTTTCTGTATATAGATCAATCCCATGAAAGTACATACCAAGAACCTCAGAACTACATGTGCAACATCTTTATGTATTTGTCCTTTTGCATATAAAACTTTTGTCTGCTGACACTGCTGTCCATAATTTGTGTGTGTGTATTTATAGTATTTCTCAGCTCTATCTTTTTTTGTGGCAAGAAGGTAACAGAAGATAACTTGGTACTGTCTGTGCTGTTTGTTTTTAGTACTAAAGCTTATGTTTCAGAGTGTTGTATGTCTGTCTTCAGGTGCAAAAATTATCGAAGAATGAAGTTCTAATGGTAAACATAGGATCCTTATCTACTGGAGGGAGAGTCAGTGCTGTAAAGGCTGATTTGGGGAAGATTGTGCTAACTAACCCTGTGTGCACAGAAGTGGGAGAAAAAATTGCTCTGAGTCGAAGAGTTGAGAAACATTGGCGGTAAGTTGGTGTGAGGTTGGTAGGGTACCTGCTTGCTACATTGTTAACAAAAATACATGGATCTGGCTTTGTACTGGAATAGGTGTGTGTCTGTTTTAAAAACTCTTCTGGATTCTCCTGACAGATTGGCATCATGGTTGTGGAGTGCCTTTTTTAAACAAACCCCACAACTGGGAGGGCATCTATTAGTTAACAGCCAAGGAAACACCTGAGGTTTGTGCTTGTTGCCCAAACTGCCAAGCTGTAAATTGAGCTCAGTAGGGAATCTTGGCAGAGGGGTTGGGAAATTCTCACCATGTTAAGCCAAATAGCCATCTTTATGCACACCTCAGTGGGTTTCTAGCTGTGGAGCTGCATGTGATTTCTAGTGCAGCCTGGAACTAACAGCAGACGAGGGATGTTTGAATGTTTTATGTTCTACAAGCACAGAGGAAAGAATAAAGTATCAACTGGATTGACCCATTCAAATTACAAATATAAAATGCCTGACTGCAGAAGCATCTGGAGGCTGAAAATGATGAACAGAATTGCTTTATTGCAGTGCCAGGTTCTCTTTAGGTGATTACACATACTGTACCTGTCACAGGTTTCATATGTCTGGATTGAGAAGAACATCAGAGTTTTTTGATTTGTTGGCTCTGCACAGCTCTTGTAGTATTAAAGCACAGCCATTTTTACAAGTCTGTACTGTATGGAAAGGAACCAAGCTTTAAATATCCATGGATGCATGTTTCTTTTTCAGATGATAAGAAAATGTAGACAGGAATTTAGTGCTTGCTGTCTCAGAGCAAGATGACAAATTAGGGAAGAGATTATTCTCTGAAAAAAAAACCCAAGGAAAAAGATAACATGTCTTGAACGGAAAAAAAAAAAGGCAGGACCCAAATTAAGTCAGGTAAAGCAGAAGGAAGAGGAGAAACAATGTTAGAAATTATGCTTTTTTTCCCTTTTTTAAGCTGTAGACTGATAGTCTATGCTAATAATAATAATAATATATAGATAATGTGTCTTTTGTTGCTTCTGTAGATTCTTTCCCAGTTAAAAAACTTGACTAAATTTTGCCTGAAAGCCCACCTGTCTCTGGATTATGAGGTGGGCACAGAGTGGCAGCCTGCTGTAAAGATATTGAAAAGCTGATTCCTATGCTGTATTGAAAAGATAAAGACAATATAAGGAAACTGAAAGTTGAGAAAAAGGAAAGAAGGCAAACTGGGAAAACCTGCATAGTAAAACCTAATTGCAGTAAAGATAATATTCAGTTGGTACTATGAAAAGGAACTTGCAGCCTGAGACAATGGAGTACTGAAAATACAGAAGGAAGATCATAAAGCAAGACTAAAAGGAAACGTAAAGTAAAAAGGAAATAGACAGAGGAATAGAGAGAGGTTAAAGAGCAAATGGGATACACCAGTGATTCCAAGGATCACTGAATTCAAAGATGGTCAAGTTATGACCTATGGTTATGGTACTGAAAAGTGGGAAGTGCTGCTCTGATAAACTTCAGTTTCTTTTCTGGTGTCCAAGACAGGCTCTACTGCAAGGTAAATTGAGATGCATGTGTGGTTTCTCACCAGGAGCTGGAAAGGTTTTGAACACAGTTTTACTAATAGTATGAAATACCTGCTGACTGTGGAAATGGATGTATTCTGAATTTTTTTTTTGCAAGTGTATTTTTCTGAGGCAATAGTGGCCTATTAAAAAGGCCTTCATTTTCCTGAATATAAATAGCAGCACTCATCTGAGAGCTGAGTTACCATCACAGGCTACCATTGAGAGTTACAGCTGTTTGTAATCTTACTGAATTGTCATTTCTCTTTGAAAGTAATGCAGCACCTCAGACACAGGTGAAAGAGATCAAGCTGTGCATAGATTTACCATCCAACAGTACAACATAAGTTACAATATTTTCAGATTTTCAGCTTCTGTTCAGGAGTACACACTTAGCTGGTCACAAATGTCCTCTGTTTGTTCTTGTAGAATGTTTTGGGTGGGAGACAAGTGTATAACTTCAAAATGTAAGAACTGAAGGCATAAGAAGGACAGAAGGATGTTGACTTATACAGGATATTTCTGACTATTGTAAAAATAATCAAAACCTTTTTTGTTTTTCAGTTTAATTGGGTGGGGTCAGATCAGAAGAGGAGTGACAATCAAGCCAACTGTTGATGATGACTGAAGAACAAAAGAGTGCTTCATTTTTAAAGATGAAGTGCCTATTTCTATTTTGGAGGGGGTGTATTTTCACAGTGGAATTGGAAGCTGTGCAAACACTATCTTGGAGTTGTATGGCTGTCCTTGTACCTTTTATTGAATTTTACCCTCTTACTAAAATACTAGTCACTATCACCATTAAAAGTGTAAAAGAATTGGCATAGAAGTGGGTTTCATTATCCACTTTTTAGTAGAAATTAATTGTACATGTCCCATGGCATGTCTAATTTATGTTACTTTGTGTTTCAAACATATCTGTTTAATATCAGTCAAACCAGCCCCAGTGTAACACACAAACCATAAATCTGGTATTGAAATAAAATATTGCTTATTTTCATTAATTCATACAGTTTTTCTGAGTAACAAAATACTGCAATGATTGCTCAAGTACAAGAATTAAAAGCAAGCAAACTCTTCTTGGAAGACTGAGTACCTTTTCTGCACAATTTGTTTTGTTTAGACAACTGTTACCAACAAAAAACTGTATTTCTTTGTTTCTATGGTTCTTGATTTTAGGATTCCAAAGTATTACACTTTGTAATTAGGATGGCAGTATTGACTGACTTGAATTTGTCATTTCTGATATGACTACATGTTTTCTTAAATCCCCCCCCAAAAACCACAAGTAAACTGGATCTGAACTGGCAGTACTGGTTTTGGCCTATTTTAGTATGGATTTATGAAAAGAATGTGATTAATTGGAACATAACTTTGTCATCATGAAATTCTGTGGGAATGACCTGGGAGTTATTTATACAGTAGGGGTAAATGACTTTAAAATTTTGTTGAGCAAATATAAAATACTGGGAAGAGGCTGTAGAAAGGGATGATTTGGGGTGGGGGCAGAGTAATGGTGGTGGAATTGTGAATAGGATGAGGAAAAAAGGTATAAAACCACTTTTGTTAGCTACTCTGAATCACATGCCTCAGGATAAAACTTAATGTAATAAACTTACTGTAGGGTGCTAATACTTTAATCCATTTAGATTTCACTTCTTTATTTGTACTAATATACATAGTTCTAGCTGTTTTATATACTATTTAGCAAGTTATGCTACTTAACATATTTTGGTACAAAGTACTGCATGTTTTCAAAGCTTGGTTTTTGTTTTATTCAGTATCTTCAAGGTCTTTCTAAAGGTAAATATTATTTCACTCATCAAGCTGGAATTTGATGAAACAGCTTGCATTTTATTATTGATTTTGCACCAGATTGTGTTCCCTTACTCTGTCTACATTCCTGTACTCAGTTTTTCCATTTCTAAAGTACTACCTTACATGGTGTTGAGAGTAAATACATTAATTTTTGAGTAGTGCTTTTCCATTTTAAAAGCAGGAGTCAGCTGTAGTTCTCTCTGACTCTGCAGGTACTTGACCAATCTGCAGTCTTAAATGTGTCTGTTTCAAGGATTGCACCTTCCATGCTTTGGCAACTCCTTTCTGTAACTGAATTCTATAACTTGGATAAACCCAAGCCTTGCCTAGTCTGGTGGCAGGAGGGTGAGCAGGAAAGAGAATGTAAGGTACAGCAGAGTGCTTGGATGGCACCAGCTCCAGGGAGAAATTCAGTGCAGACTCCTTTCTCAGTGCTCTAATGAAACACATGCAGAAAGCTTCTGAGAAACTGCTTAAGCACCCATAGACATTCTTAGAAATTCAGATATATTGGAGATTGTGTCTCTCTTGATCTGCAATTTAAAGAACACCAGTGCCATAATGTTGCAGAAGTTGTGCATTGACCTGTGGCTTTTCCAGGAAGGGGTGAGGGTATCACAAGGATCACCTCTTTCTACCCTGCTCTAGATCCTGTCAGACCAGGATATAGAGTTCTTCTTCTGCCATCAAAATGTTAGATTTCCTCTAATGCTAGCTCTCACTGCTGACATGAGTGATAAGTAATGGGATTTTGAGACTGCTGAATACATGGAACAAGTTTCTGCAGCATTGGGGAGACAAGTGTGAACAGTGTAAGTGCAAATCCATTGTGTGCTGATGGGTGCACCACGCCCTCCTCAGTCACTGAGCTGTGATGCTGAGATGTTGAATGACAAGAGAAAGCAATATCATGTGCAGTTAAGGAAGTTGAAAATTATTTTAATTTTCTTGGCCAGGATGAAAATAGTGACAGATGCCTTGTGAGCTTTCTCACTTTACCAAGGATTTGTTTCAGTGTGATTTTATGTTTTTACCCTCTTTTACCCTGTTCAGCTACCTGAACAGAGGTGTGCATTTGCACTTATAATGGGTTGGGACACAAATATAAATAGTTTGTGCAGTGGTACAAAGTTGAAGTGTGGCAGCAGTTATTTCTGAGACTTCACTGTGTATTTGGGAAATGCCATTTCCAGCCAAATACTAGATTTTATTCTGAAAGGGTGAAGAGAAAACTTTCAGTTAACACCTTTGCTGATTTGGTCCTAGTATACACGAAATACAGAAAGAATTTTAAATTATATTTTTATTGCATTCGTTTTGCAGCACTTTGAAAAGTGCTACCTTCTAGCTCAGTGCTACAGAAAGGGTTCCCGCTGTTTTTCCGTGCTGAGTCATGTGGATGAGCCTCCAGCCTGCCTGCAGGAAAGGTTTAAACCTCTGTGCCCGCCCCCTTTCCCATCAGTTTTTCTGTCAGGGTAAAGTCCCAGCTCGGCCGCCCGTGCCGTTCTGGGTCACTTCTGGCTGCCAGGCTGGGGCTAAACATTTATAAAGCTTCAAACGCCCTCCCTGACCCAGCACTGCAGAGCACGCACTGCCGGTCCCAGCTCCCGCCCCTCCTGGCCGGGCACGGCCCGTGGGCAGCCACGAGCTCCAGCTGCCCCTTCCTGACATCACCGGGCCCTGTGAGCACCGCTCCTTCTTCATCAGCTCTTCCACTGCCAGTTCTTCTGGCACAGCTGCCTTGGTGGCTGATGTTCCCTTACCACGGTGCTAAAATTACTAATGTCCTCTGGCTTCGTGTTGCTGCTTCTGTTTCTGTAAAGCTCCATCTGTACGTGCTCATCCAATGTTCCATCCATCTCCAGTCCACCCCAGTGGTGTAGTAAAAGTGCATGTTTCATATTTTCCAGACTAAAAACCCAGCTAGAATAACCAATTCTACAGAAATTTTGGTTTATGGTGAATAACATAGAAGCTGTAATAGTCAAAAACTGTCTAAGTGATACAAGTATGTAAATAAATTCTCCGTTCTTACCCTGAAAGGATTAAAAACCAACCAAACAAGAACTCCTAACATGGGCACTATATATGCAATGAAGAAAGAACAAATTAGCAAGAGAATTTTGTTACCAAGGAACAGACATCTTGTTCAAGGAATTACCTCAAATATTTAAATAAATACATATTCTTCAATGTCTTTTATAAAACAAGGCACTAGAACACTGTGCTCAAACACAGATGAAAACTGTTGAAATATTTTAGTTGAATAATGTTAATATATGTTATTTACTTGTGTTGAGGAAGGCTTCATCAAGAAATTGCATGCTATACATTTATAAAACACAAATTTTTCTGTTCAAACATTTTCTTTCTAAAGCCTAGTATAGTTTTTTTGACTATTTCAGTAGAGTTGGGGGAAAAAAAAATCAAGATTCACTTAATTAAGTCTCATGTTACACAATCCTAAGGATTCAAATGAATCAGGGCAGCAACTCTCCCTTTTTGCCTCTGTGTGGGCATTTGTAAAGAAATCCAACATACTAGACTGGATTCATTATGTTATTCAGAAAACCCCTTCTGCCAAACGTTAAACTTTTCTATATTTAGTTATTTTCATTTATTTGTTGTTCAATAAAGACCTGAAAAGTGTTTTCTCCTGCAAACGCACCTTAGGGTTCTCTGAACTCATTTCTCTTCCCGGTTTTGCTTAATCATCTATTTGATTAGGTAATCTATTATGTATCTCAAAATACTTCATTTGCAACATCATCCTAACTACCACACAACAGAGTTAAGTCTCAGCTTTTGCAAGTTTTCATTAAAGCAGCTTTTTTTAACCTTGGTGACTAGCACTAGGCATACAGAAATAGAATAATCTTTTGTACTTTTTCTTGGCTACAGCCAAAATGCCCTTGATAACAAAGTTTAGCAACAATTCTTTTTTTTCTTTAAATTGTCTCCCATTTATTGTGTTGGCAGTAATTGTATGCAACTTAATCCTTTAAAAATCTAACATGGGGTCATACTTCACACCAGAAAGAGGTATGGGGGTATAATTAGTCCTTCCACAGCAATCACAAGCGTTCACACGCATATTTTCCATATGGTTTTGGCTCTTTCCCTCCTGTCTTGTTTTCTGTTAGCATGTATTAAAAACACTGTGAACCATGCACTTGTGTGCTTCAGGCACACAAACTGTCCTGTCAACACTGCTGGGACCCTTGTGCACTTCAAGGTGAGCTTGTACTTTAAGTGTTTGGAAACTGGGATCTTAAATTACTTCCATTTTTCTAAAAGCTTAATTCCTCCTTTAAATTCATTGCTACTTCACACTGTTGCTGTTCTACCAACCTGTGTGTTCATGCTGGGAATTTATTTTTGTAGTTAAAACCTGACATTTTGTCTTCAAAAGCATTTTGAGCCTTATGGGAAGGTGTCTGTTTAGACACATAACAACCCAGGAAAGTGGACTCTTGGTACACTCCAGAGCAACCTGGCTGCTCTATGGGCTGGTGAAAGCTGCTCCCATCCACTCAAGGGGAGTACAGTTAATTGAACTTTGTCAGCTTTGAACTGACAAACACTAAAACTCACTGTTGTCCCAATAAAGTCTCCCCAAGAAGGCTGGCCCCTCAGTGTAATGGTTTGGTTTGCAATGTCCTGCTCTCTTGCTAAAGGATTTACTAGAGAAACAGGGAGGGGCTGTTTCTGTTTCAAAACACAATGCTCATATAGTTACCAAAGCAGATAACCCTCAGGGCCATCTACAGCTCCACCAGCTGAGGAAAGGAACTCTTAACACCCCAAATCTTCTCTACCCTTTCTTTTTCAAGATCCATCAGTGCTGACTTCTGACACTGTGTCAGTTGAACATTTACCAGTCCCTTTACCTTTGTTACATGTACTCACCAACAACTCCAGGCTGTATCTTTGATTCATGGGCAAATAAGGTAAATGAAATGTGCATTTACAGAACTATGGAAGAAATAATGGATATTTTAATGTCTGCCCCCTCCCTGCCCCCACAACCAATGAGAGAGTCCAAACTAAGAGCTCTTATTTGAAATTGTAGAATAAATAATTAACTGTCCTACCTAGTTAAAAATACCTTTAAGCTTGCACAACACTTAATCTGGACGCACTAGAAATAAAATTGCCTGTGAAAGCTTTCCTTTAACAACTAAGTACAACTAAGGATTAAGAAGCCTACTGAATATTTGTAAACCAAGACATGTCAGAGATTTTAATGCAAACAAATAACTTACCAGTTCTCCACAGGCTGCAAGGGACTCCTGCTCAACACAAGGACCACCCTGGTGTTTAAATGTAAGATCTGTTTTCAAGTTTTTTTATATAGCTTTTCAATTTAAAAAACTCTTCTCTTTTTTCCTTATCTTTCCTTTTGTTTTATCTTTTCTTTCATTTTATTTGTTTTCCTCCTTCATTTTCTCCCCTTTTCTTCTTTTCCTTTCTTTTCTTCATCTCTCTTCTTTCCTTTTTTCTTATCCTTCTTTTTTTCTCTTTCTTCTTTTTCTTTCCTTCTTTTCTTTTTCTCTTGTTCTTTGTTTTTTCTCTACAAGGGCAAATAATCTGCATTTTGATCTGAGGCAGCTGAAAAAACTGTGTCTGGAGTCTTCACAAAAAAATTCAGTTTGAGGCCAACACCCCTTAGGGAAAAATTCAGACTTGTGAAAGCTGGCAAAGTTTTATGAGCAACTGAAAACCTGTACAATGCAAAATGTCAGCTTCAAAGTAAGTGACATTACACAGCACATTTCTGGTGTTTTTAAGTAGAGAGGTTATCTGAGATTTAGGCAGCTGTAGAGATACCGGCCTTACATTTTCACTGATTTAAACCTATTAGGTCAGTTCCAACCTACTGACCTTGTATAACTGAAAGAAAAAAGACACAGACTGAGTATCTGGACCCCCTTCTGATCTTTCTCTAAACTACCCTGTGCCGCACAGCACAGACAGACCAAACACAAGAGCCTTGCATTCCTCTTCTGGTCCCAGCACCATGGGATTTTGACACTGGACACGGTTCTCTAAGATACATGTTAATATTGGAATAAAAAGCATGTCAGTTGGTCATCAGCCTGGTGTATCTGAACACATTTTTTTACACTCTTTTTTTATAAGTAGGAACCATTAGAAAGTTTAAGTTCAAATACGGTTTTCAGACCCCAAGCAACAAATGAGATTCTCTGATCATGTTTCACTGTTCAGTTTGTGTATTTCCTACTCCTTTGCTATCCAGTATTTCAGCCTTATCATGAAGAAATTTCTCCAAAAGAATATTGCCATACTTGTTTCACAGATATTCCTCCAATACCTTATTTTTCAGGGTTACACAGGTCCCAGCAATGTCTATGCTGAGGCTTGGTAAAATTCTTATAATGCCATAAAAACCTTCTTTGAAAGATATTTTTCTTTATTTAATGAGCATTTTTAATGTAAATTTCTTCAAAAGAATTGTGTGTACTGACACACAATTGTAAAGGTCAATCTTTGTTTCATTACTTATTTGTTGCAACTAGTTTTGTCATCAAATAAAGTATTTCTTACAGCTGCATTCATCTTTCTTTGCCCTCAAGCCTTTGGCTCCCAGGCATTGTGGCTGCCTGTGTGCACGGGCAGTTCAGTGCACATCCCAGCTCTGGTTGTGTAAATTCACCCTAGAATTGGAGACAAGTGCATTTGGCACTTTTGTCCCCAAGCATCCTGGGCTGAAGCGAGTTGGTGGCTTTGTCTGCATGTGCAGTGTTGGCTGTAACGTGCCTGTCTCAGTGGCCAGCCATTTGTTCTGGCAGACATCAGGCCAGATGCTACCCCAAACACAGGCACTGGGACAGCCTGGGCCCCTCTCCAAGCCTTGCTTCCCACAAACTGTATGAAGCTTCCTGCCAACACCAAGCCAGTTCTGTCTTCAGCTCTCTCAGGGAGCACCCTGAGCACCAGCAGTAACTGGAGAAGTGCAGATGGATGGGTCAGATCCTCTTCACAGGCTCCCAGGGGATGGTGATGGGCAGCACAGCAAGCTGCAGCAGGCTCATGCCTGAGCTCCATGGTGAGGACACTGGCACCAAACCCAGGGCTGGCTCTGTGGTGAGGACACTGCCTGCTGGCAGCAAACCCAGGGCTGGCTCCATGGTGAGGACACTGCCTGCTGACAGCAAACCCAGGGCTGGCTCCATGGTGAGGACATCCTGCGCCAACAGTGGCCATGGTGAGGCACTGCTCTGACAGCAAACCCAGGCTGGCTCATGGGAGACATGCTTGCAAGGTCCTGCAGCAAACCCAAGACTGGCAGCTGCAGCAGCAGGGGACATGGCAGGTGACTGTCCTGGAGTTCTGTGCCTTCAATGAGGCAAATAACAGAGAAGGCTGGGGAACAGGGAAGCCTCTACTTGTGAGCAGCTCGCCACCAATAATGACAAACAACCTGGTGCAGAGGGTTGCATCTAGACGATCTTTAACAGCTCTTCCAACCCAAACCATTCTGTGACTCTGTGAACAGTGCCATGGGAGAGGAATGCAAGGTTATTAAGCACTTGCCACTCGGTGCCTATGGATCACATCCACTGATTGAGACCTGGGCAGTTTTATAGACTTGGCATCTCCTACCCACCAGAAAGATCAATCACATATGCCTCTCATTCCCTTGTCCAGCGTGAATGCCAAGTCCAGCCTTGACTCCTCATAACATTGCTTCACAGCTTGGAGCACCTCATGTCCTTTTGTGCCTCTCCTATGCTGTGATTTTGCTTAATTCCATAATTTTGGTTCCTTGGCCATAACATGGTGCAACACTTCATACCATGGGTAAAATTCCAGATAACTTGGCCTGTCTTCACTTTTCTGTAGGGCATTTCAAGGGGTTCATCCATTGAGATTTTATGCATGGCCACATGCCTCTGTCACAGCAGACAGCAACAACCAGAGCTGCTTTGGGAGGTTCCAGCAACTCTTTTCTCACCATGAATTTTGCCCCAGGTGAGAGGAATTAAGGAACTTTCTTTTCAGACCCATTTTAGGCACAGAGGCTGTGACTCAATAATTCCTGCTGCATTTCCTTCTGTGGGTCACAGCCCATTCTTCAATGGTCTTGCATGGAAACTCTTGAGACCATCTAGCCTGGGACATTTTTTGTGAAAGACCAAATGGTTGCTAAGAGATAATGAAGGACCAGTGACAGCAATATGTGCTTGTGGTGGCCATAGAAAGTTCCTTTCCTAAACCAGCAGCAAAACCAACCAGGAATGGGGTGTCAGTCAGCCATTAAAGGCTTGGCAATATCTGCAATATCAATTCTGTAATGTCTGAGAATGAAAAAGAGGGACAAACAGGCATTGCTGTCTGAGAGCAGGCACCTCAGCATGTACACTACAGGACTCTACAGAACCCACTGTCCTCAGAGGTCTGTATTGTGTAATTACAGTAATTTGACTTACAAACACAAATTATTATGTCTGGACAACTCTTGAGAAATTCTAAACAGCGCTACAAAAACTACAAAATGGACAAGAAAATCTACTGTCTCCTAAGAGTAACTAGGCCTGGGCACGTCTTGACAGAGCAAAAAAATTATTTGAAATTATTCTTAGATAGAAAACATCAGTCTACTAAAAACCAGGACTCCAAGAAACTATATTCTTCTAGATACCTCTACCTGCTTCCACCTGTGAAAGGGCAGGGGAGGATTCTAAAAGATGGCCTAACATCAGTTTCTTTATGGCATAAGCCATTAAATTTCACTCACTCCTTTGTGAACCAGAGGACTTCGGCAGAAATGCCAGGAAGTGCCATCCAATCTGGCATCAAGGGGAGGAAGATCCACCCCGTCCACTGCTTTACTTGTGGTTGATCACCACCCTTTATCATTTAGGAAGCCAAGTCTATTTTTTTTTTTTTGCTCAAATCTATCTTGTTTAAACTCCAGCTATCCACGTCTCTCTTTAGACTGAATTCCTATAACTGGGAAAGTACTACATGATACATGTCTACTTTTTTTTTTGTTCTTTTTGCTATTAAACAGCTAAAGAGTTTTTAAGCATCCAAATTCTTCCACAATTCTTTGTGGGCTCTCCAGTTTTTGGTCTATTTAAAAAAAACACGACCCAGCAGATACAAATTCACCTTATTTCTACTACTACTCCACTCTGAGCATCCCCAAACAGCACCAGACCTTTTTGTCCCACATCTACATCAGGCTGTTTTTGAGGTGACTTGTGACAGCATTCTTCTAACTTTTCTAAAGTTTCCACTTTCCAGGATTCAGAAATATCCTCTAGGTACATGATTTGCATTCATTAATCCTAGACACTTAATTTTGCACTTGGACAGATTAGGACATAACTTATTTAAGTGGTTCAACTTACAAAGTAATCCAGTCTGGGTGATGTTTCTGCATTATTGTCTTTTCCTTATCATTTCTATGTACTTATTCCAGCAACTTTGTCACAGTCACAAATAAAGACAGGAATGACTCTATGATGACTTCTAGACCATGATGGAAGTGTTGGGCCATACCTAAGGTTCCACCTCTTTGAACAATCCAATTGTTAGGTGATTTCTGCCATGTTATGTATTTCTTCACCACTCTCGGTCCATCAGCTTTTAAGCCACATAATGTATGATACTGAAAGTAAGGGAGGCTTTAGGTGTGTGGAGTTTGAAGCACCTTACCCAAGTCTGCTCCACCTGCACAATTAAATTGTGCTGGAGCTTCTCACCTACTCAAGTAGTGAAGTTTGGTGTGTCTGCCAAGATCATTTTTCCCTAAGCCACACTTACTGGCACTGGTTACATTTCTACCCTTTTGTTCCTTATTAAAGAAATCCCATGTTTCTTTTCAATTATTTTAGAAGAACTTGAACATGACAGCCAGCTTACTACCCAACTCAGACAAATGGGCACTGGCTGGTATCACCCTTCCTGAAGTGGCTCAAGCCTTTTAAGATTTATTGTTATAATGAACCAGCTACCTCCTCTGCTGACAAAGGCAGGCAGGAGTGCATTTTAAAGCACACAACTCCACATTTCCCTATACTTTTACTTCTCACTAGGCATTTCCTACTGATAAGTGACCAGAAACACTTTATGAGGTCTTACAGACTTTTGCACTGACAGCTTCTCCTTTGTTGCACTCAATTTTAAGTCTGCAGGGTTATCTGGACCTACAGATTAGACTATCAATAGAAAGACTGCTTATCCCTCATACTTCCTTCATTTTGGGACACATTTTTACAAGGATTCCTTTTCAATGTAACTGTCCTGAATACACTGTGTGTGAAAGTCAGCAGTACTACAGTCATGAAGCAGACCTTTATACCACTGCTAGGAGCAATTTTGTCAATCCTCCTTACTCCTTCCTTTTTAGTCCAGTGACTGCAGGTAAATATTGGTGCACTTGCAATAAAACTAATAATCAAAAGAAAATATTATGGAACATTAGATCTTTGGGTAAAATTGCAGTATTTCCTTTTTATAGACAAGTTTCAAATAGAAGCTACAAGACACAAAAATTATTCCAGAATTTCCATGAGAATATATTAACACAGGACTGTTCTGGGAGAAATTAGAACAATCCCCCTTCACTTTCTTTCCTACCCAACCTTCATCATGTGGTTGAATAGGAAAAACATGAAAAGATAACTTCAGCAGGCTCATGTTTACTGTACAGTGACGTAGCCAGCTCACAATGAACCCTCATCACCAACTGAGGGGTTTGTCAAGGTCAAAAAATGGTTACTGAAACATGATCAGGTAACTGGATGGTGAAATAACTCTATTTCATCTATTTCACAGATGAAGAAGCAAACACATGTCTACTTAAGACCTTCAAATCAGTCACCAGAAAGCTGACAAAACTCAAGTTACTCTCTTATAACCTGGAGTTTGGCAATAGAGGAGGTACAGTTTGAGAAATCTGGAAGAGTTACTCAGCACAATGGTGTTTGCTATGCATGTTGCCAGTGCCTGGAAAAGGATCTAATTAACACACAAGATAAAAAGGAAGGAACTGTGACTGAAAATGGCTCATTATGGATTTTTATCATTTATTGACAAGAAAATTATCAGCAAGATGGATAAAAACACCAGCCATACTTAGAGCTGTAACCCATTTTTCATTACTTGACAAAGTAACTCCTTTTAAGATGACCAAGCTGGAACCTGATCACAACCTTGTAAGAGCCATTGTGATAAATAAATGTCCAATTATTAAATTAGCAGCAGGTATCTCCAGAACTAACTCCATGACTGCTACATTCAAGTATGACTTTAAGAGGACACTGAGCAAAAGCCACTGACTTCATTTGCTTTTGTGAGGAAAAAGATATAGCACAGTACCTACTTCTGAGTGACACCAAAATAAACTCTAGGGAAAAATACAAAGGAACAGTAGATCACAAGTAAAATTAGAGTTGGACTGCAAGAGCTCTATTCACTGAGAACAACTGAGCTATAAACTTTTCTATACAAGCTGTATTCTCTCTCTGCTGTAGCAAATGTGACACAACCTAACCACCAGTGAAGGTCAGAAATCCTATTACTCACAACGTAGTTTTAGCCTTTGCCTACTGAATTCCAGAAAATGTTACAAAAACATTTCTGCAGGTAAGTTAACCTATGTTGTTCCAAAGTGGTGCCAGCACAGCCATGGTACCTGCAGTTCCCAAGTGTGCTCTGCCTTTGGGTACCTCTGCTGGCTGTGGGAGCAGAAAGGGCTGTGAATATCAGCTGCACACACAGCTTCCTTCCTGGCAGCTGCACCCATGGGAGTCACCCTGTTTCTGATCACACCAGGGTGCCTGTGGCCTATTGGAAACCAGAGTGGTTGAGAAAACACTGAGGTAATGGCTCCATCAAGACAAAAATTACACAAAACATTCAAAATATGCTAGTATCTTGCTCCTGAGTGGTGAAGAACAAGGGGGTAAATGTGAAACAGTTACATACAGACAGGATGAATGGCCAGCCAGTCTAGAAGTTAGCAAATAAGTTTGCAAAGAAGACTGCAAAACATCCAGCCATTTGCCTTTTAACAGCATTCTAGTTTTCTGAAGCTCTTCCCCTGCAATAACATGACAACCGGCTATGCTGAATCTTTGAGTGCAACATGCCCGGCATTCTGGATTTCCATTGCCTAGGTGAACAAGAAATTGAATAAAATGTCCTTGGAACCAAGGACCTTAGAGCATATTGTGCTGTTCACTGGAATTTTCTAAGCACTTCATGTTTGTTGGAAAACTGGCTTAGAAATCACAGAATTGTTCAAGCTGGAAGGTGTTTCTGCAGACTGTCTTCCCCAACCCTCCTGCTCAGAGCAGGGCCACCTACAACAGGTTGCTTAAGGCTGTGTCCAATTGGGGTTTGAATATCTCCAAATCCAGGCTTCACTATCTCTTTGGGAAACATGTTCCACTGTTTCAAAGCAATTCAGTCTTAAATTCAAACATAAGGACAAATAAACAAATTTTCCCATTTTTACTTATTTATACTAGAGTTACCTTGCTATTGATAATGAACTAACCATCATCCTTCTCTGTTTTTCCGTTAGTCTCTTCCATTCTGGCAAAAATATTTCCTTAAGGCTATTTTACATTAACATCACATGTATGGTCAAGCTCAGAAAACCTTGTGAAGGTCGGTATTTTAGGATGCCTTCCTGAAACCCAGGTCTGGGCTGAGTCTACAAAAGTTTTACTATTACCTTAATGGAATTAAATAAAATAAAGTTTCAAAGTATTATTGCTCCTCTGCTGTTTTCAGTATCATGGTGTGTTGGGTTTATGCAGGTAGGTCATGGTAGCAGGGGGGCTACAGGAGTGTCTTCTGTGAGAAGCTGCTGGAAGCTTCCTCCACATCCAGCAGAGCCAATGCCAGCTCCAGGATGGACCCACTGCTGGCCAAGGCTGAGCCCATCAGGAATGATGGGAACATCTCTGTGATAACTTATTTGAGAAGGAAAAAAAAAAGGTTTTTTGTGCAGGTGTAACTGCAGACAGAGAAAAGCAGGGTGAGAACACGTGAGAGGAACAACTCTGACACCAAGGTCAGTGGAGAAGAAGGGGCAGGAGGTGCTCCAGGCACCAAAGCCAAGGTTCCCCTGCAGCCCACGGAGGACACCCAGGCTGGAGCAGGTGGATCCCTCAGAGGAGGCTGTGAGTCCATGGGAGGCCCCTGCTGGAACAGGCACCTGGCAGGGACCTGCAGACCCATGGCATGAGCAGGCTCTGTAGGACCTGTGACCCTTTGGGGGACCCACACTGACGCAGGCTGTGCCTGAAGGACTGCACTCGATCTCTGGTGTCACCCACCTTGCAGCATTTTGTGCAGAACTGTTGCCTGTGGGATGAACTCATGCAGGAGATGTTAATCAAGAACTGTCTCCTGCAGGAAGGATTCCTCATCCTGAGCAGTGTGAGGAAAACTCTGTGATGAATTGATCATAACCCCCATTCCCATTTCCCTTCCCTGCTGGGGGAAAAGGAGGTAGAGCTTTGGAAGAAGAAAGAGGTGGGGGGAATGTAGTTTTAAGATTTATTTTACTTCTCATTATCCTGGCCCTGATTTTGTTGGTAAAAAATTAATATCCCAAATTCAAGTCTGTTTTTCCTTAGGTATTTCTTGAGTGACCTCCCCCAGTTCTTATCTCAACTCATTAACTTTGCTACATTTTCTCTTCCCTGTCCAGCTGCGAAGGCGGATGACAGATCAGCTTTGGTGGGTGCCTGGCATCCAGCCAAGGTCAGCCCACACCACACCGTTAAAGTTTGCAGGATGCATGTTTATCAAACACTGTACTGAAATAAACTCCAAGAACCGCCCAATTTATATTTTATGCCTGTGTGCTATGATAGAAAAGACTAGTGCATAAAATTAAAGTGGAGTCAAAGCTGAACCAGAGGCTGACTGGCAATATAAACACAACACATTCGCTGTTCTCAGCCAGATAAGTCACATTTGCATCATTTGATAAGTGCAACAGCCAATTTCCTTCCAGTTTCCTTTAAACGTTAAAAACGCCTCTTTAAGAAACCTCCTTAAGGCCTGGCCCCACAATTATGCAACCAATTTGAAGGTATCTCCTCATATCCATGAGGTTACCCACCTAATTTCTAATGCCTCGAAAACTTTAGGGTGCATCTTTCATGGATCAGGACCAACTCTTTCCTGAAAAAAAAAAAAAACTTATTAACTATTACGACAAAGATGAGACAACAACTCTAGACAGGCCTTAGGTTCCAAGGCCAAATTACGTCCAATTTTCCATAGTCCCCAAAATGCGAACCACCACCTCCCACCACCCCGATTCTGCTGTTACGTGAGTGCCAGTGGCCCCCGCGGAGAGCCGTCCGTGTTCTCCGTGGGGACCGGGGGCCCGGCACCGCACCCCGCTGCTTTCCGCGCTCCTTCTTGTTCCCGGCGATTCCCGCCGGCAGCCGCGCCCCGCGCCGGGGTGACCCGAGGCCGCTCCACCCGCGGCCCTCGGCCCGCGTCCACCCCAGCGCGGAGTCCCCGCGCCCTAAAATCCGCTCCCCGCCGCGCACACCCGAATCCAAGCCCGCGGCGGGGCCGCGGAGCCTCCGGCCCGCACTCCGGGGCCGGGCCGGGCCGCGGGCCTGGCGGCGCGCGGGGGGGGCTCGCCCGGTATGGAGGGGTCGGGCGGGGAGGGGGTCCCGGGGCACCGCTGCGCTCCGCGGGCGCACGCCGAGCCCCGGGCGACGCGGCGCGGCCGAGCCGCGGCGGAGGCGGCGGCAGGAGGAGCCGCGGGACCGAGCGCCGCCGCGCCGCCCCCGCCCCGCCGCCCCGACCGCCGCCTCGCCCGCCCCGCACAGGCCCCCGGCCCGCTCGGCCGCACCGGCCCCCGCGGGCGGGCGGGCGAGCGGCCCGAGGCGGCGGTGGCGGCGCGCTCCCTTCCGCCTGCTCCTGGGCTCTCTCGGGCAGTGACGTGACGTGCTGACGGCGGGCCCGGCCCGGGGAGCTTGGCCGCTTCCACTCAGCTCCGAGCTCGGCCCCTCCCTCCCCTCCCGCCCGCCCGCCCGCCCCGCCGCAGCCGCCGCCGCCGCCGCCGCGCTCGGCCCAGTCGCGCTGAGAGAGGCCGCGCCGAGCGAGCGCCGCCGCCCGCCACCCGCACGGTAAGAGCCGCGGGCCGGGCCCTGCCGCCCGCCCGGCCCGGGCCTCCCCCTGCCCGCACAGGCCGCGGCGCAGGCCGCGAGGAGGCCGCAGCTAGGCCGCGCCAGGGCTCCGCCACAGGAGAGGGCCGCGGGCTCTGCGCCGGCGGCTCCCGCACGCCCGGCGCGGCCCGGGGCGGCGGGGGAGGTGGCGTGAGGAACGCGGAGTGAAGGTGGGTGGCTGCGGGCCCGGGGGGAGGCGAGTGGGGCCGGTGAGGGGCCGCGGGCCCGGCCGGGGGGGGCTCGGAGGTGTCTGGAGGAGGAGACAAAATGGCGGCGCGCGGGGGGGGGGCGG
The DNA here is from genome assembly GCF_028769735.1 of Zonotrichia leucophrys gambelii. NCBI lineage: Eukaryota > Metazoa > Chordata > Aves > Passeriformes > Passerellidae > Zonotrichia > Zonotrichia leucophrys. Next base: position 14,274,589 of record NC_088169.1, on the reverse strand, counting down.
AGGGCGCCGGCGCCATCTTGAATTAATCGCTCGCACAGCCGGGGCCCCGCGCGGGCCGGGCCGGGCTGGGCCGGGCGGGGCGGGGGAGCCTCGGGGCTCCGGCAGGGACCGCCCGCAGCCTCCACACCCTCCCCGCCTCCCGCTGCCACACTGCCAGGCGCAGCGGAGCGAGGCGCGTTCCGGCTCGCCGCCGCTCCCTGCGCGGCCGCGCCGGGGCTGCCGGCCGGATCCTCTCCTGCCCCGCCATCTCCTTCCTCTCCTCCTGCCGGGGATTCGGGCGGCGCGGGCTCGGCAGCGCCGGGAGCTCTCCCGTCAGCCGCCTTCGCCCACTCGCCCTGTAAGCAGCCCCCTAATCCCTTGGGGCCCCCTTGGTGCTGGTTCAAAGGTGCGCCTGGGATCGGTCATTTCCCTAATTTAGGTTTCGTTTAGAATTAGCTTATTTCCTTTGGAATTATTGTCGTCTGGCGCACAACATTCCAGTGAAATCTGGAGAAAACCCTTTTCTTTAACCGGTTTCTGCAGATACCCCACCACTGAACTACAACAAAGAGGGGAATGACTTGAGGTGTTTTGTTTTTTTTACGGAACCGCAGTGGGAACATCAGCACCGATTCCCCTGCCAAAACCGAGGGAGATGCGTCAAGAAATTAGCAGCTGAATGATCACATTGTTACAACGTCGTTTTCACACGTCGTTTTTATTCTTCTGTTTCTCCACCTAGTGATAACGGGGGTTATTTTCAAGGCAGGAATGAAATCCTCTAGGGAGCGTAGGGGTTTTTTTGCCATTCCTGAGGACAGCGTGTGTGTGTGCGTGCCCTGCGTTTGCCACAAGTGGGTCACGTCAGGCGAGCTGTGACACTGCAGCGGCGGCGGGGACTGAGCCCGGAGCCGCCTCAGGAGCTCGGCCGAGCCTCGCTGCTCGGGGCTCTGACCCAAGTGGGACATGCCAGGCGTGCCGCAGCTTTTAATGGCGTGGAGCGAGGCTGTGGCTGTGCACTCACTCATCCCCGCGTGGGTAGGGGCCAGCGCTCGCACGTGGGGAATTTTGCTGCTTTATGGCTTGCTTTGTAAGAGTTTTGCTGCTTGGGTATTTGGTGTATGGCCCTACTGAAAATTAGCAGTAGGCAAGTACATACGCTATGTATTTCTTTTTCACAAGAATGGCTTTTCTGAAGTTTTCCTTTTTTCTCCTTTTCCTTTTTCCCCATTTTCCTTTTTTCCATTTTTTCGGCGAGAGCAGAGAAACACCTTCTGCAGAATATTTAAACCTCTTTTAAAGAACTCTATTCTATTCTATTTTTAAAGTTGCTCCTTCTTTAGAACATGGCAGCTTGTCTATTTCATTTTATTTCATCTTGATTACCTTCGTAGGTCTGTTGAGTCAAGGATCTGTAACATGGCAGCACACTGTCTGCATTGCTTTTCTTGACTTGATTGTTCTCATGTTTGTTTTTATTTTGGAAGATTATTGCTGATGTAGTAATACCATTTCTTCCATTAATATGTAATTTTCCATCTGTCCTTCCACTTGAAAATGTTACCTTGACTTCCATAAAGCCAAAACCAGCCAAATCTCTGAGTAAATAGGTAAAAATGAGTTTGTAAAAACTAACTGTATGGACAGAATTAAGTGTATTACAGAGTTGTATTAGTTCTTGATCCATGTGAAGCTGGCATGGACCCAAGCCAAGTAAAAGGGGTGTAGGTGTTTAGTTCTTTTCAGAGGTTATAAAACCTGATTTTGGGTGCCTCTGATTTTTTTTGTCCCAGTGGTAGAAGAGTGTTATGAGAATTTCTGAGATTTGAACAAAGAGACACACAGTCACACAGTTGAGAAGGACCAAGTGTAGGGACATGGCTGGGCACCAGCTTTCCTTTGAGAATTTGGGTTCCCAAGATGGAACTGAAAAATTGATTCTGTTGGCTTTGATGCCAGAACCATGTCCTGAGGTAAATGTCATCTAGAATGTTTTGGAAGGACTGAGAGGAGTTTCTGTCCTTCTTGAGATCTTGCAGAGCAGTGAACAGCTGGAATTGCTTCCTGGCCTTTATGGTACCACAGAGTTTGAAGTTCTTGCCAGGGCATTGAAGGTGTTTGTTCTCTGTGGTGCTTGCAAGGAGCAGCTCTGGTATTTCTGGTGTCACAGAGCTGCTGCTACAGGTTCAGAGCCCTGTGGTGTTCCTGCCTTTGTGTGGCTGCATCTTGTGCTCACCCTCTGCTCAGAAGAGCAAGCAGGAAGAGACCCTGTTTTCTCATCTCCTGGTTAGAATGCTCAAACTCTGAAGTGTTTTCAAGAATATTTTTGTATTTTTTTTTGCCTCAGCCGTAAACAAGTTACTTTATGCCTTTTTGGATTGCAGGTTGTGATTTGGACCCTTATTATTTCTGATAGTTCAGTTAATTCCTGTTTTAAGTGCCTGCATCCTCTTTTGGTCATCTTTTTGCAGCAAATTTCTGTGGATGTGGGGCCTGTGCCCTTGTGGAGCACTTCCAAACTCTTCATGGTCCTGCACAGGGGTAGGAGTTGGCTGGGTGGGTATGCTAAAGTGCATTTTGAGAAACATTATTTAGTAAGAGGGGGAAAAAAAGAGGAAAAAAGAGAAAGCATTGAAATTCTTTCTACTCTGGAACAAGCCCCAAAGCAAATGTTGGTTGCCTTTTTAAGACTCAGACTTCAAAGCCATGTGCCAGGAAGTGTCTTTGGTTTGTTGGAGCCTGAGCCTTTGTTGTGAGCACATTTTGCCTGTGTAGCTAAGAAGACCTGACCAGTGCAGAAGAGGCCAGAATTTTGTGATGTGCTGGGCTGTCATTGCTGTGAAACTGCAGCTCCTGAACACCACAGGGATATTCTGGGTTTAGAATCTGTTGCCTGGAATCCAGAAAACAAGAAAAACAGGGAAGAGATGGTGTCAGTGGGCACTTACAGGAGGCTGGGAAGTAGTGATGGAGACCTCTGCATCTCATGGGTGAAGAGGACAGACAGAAGGACAGTGAAGGACTGCCTCACTTAGTGATGTGAGGAATTTAGGGAGCAGATAGGATAGAGAAAGCACAGGCATGAATCATAAGGAGTAGGAATTTGTGGTGCAGTGGTCAGGTAGGTGGTGAGAGCAGGAGCAGAGGAAATGAATGCCAATTCTTCAGGTGCTGAAGTGACACTTCAGGCTGCTCAGGTCGCAGCAGATGGCAGGCTGGTGTGCATGATAACACAGCCCTCAGCACAGCCACAAAGGGCATCTGAACTTTCCCCAGAGATCAGGACAGACAGCTCCATCTTCCTGTGTGTCTGCAGTCTGAGGAGAGAGGCAGTTTTACTCCTGCCAACCCTTAGTACCCCTTTGCCTCCTACCAAAAATACCCTCCTAATTTCAGATACAATCTTTGCTGCAAATTGCTGAGTAGCAGAGGTTTGTGTGAGTGATGGGAGGGTACTGCACTTAGAAGATGGAGGGATGAAATGAGCAGGTGAGGTAATGAACAAGATATTGGTGCAGGCACCCCAAAAGTTGGGAAAGAAGCAACAGAAGAGAAGAAAATGAACAGTGAAGGCAGCACAGAAAATATGACAAGGTGAATAGGAAGGACATTGGTAGTAGACTGGATGGGTGCATACCAAATAGATGGGAGGAAAGCAGTTTGGGTATGAATAATTCTTGCTGGAATTACTGTGTGGGATTTTGTTACTCTTCTTGTTTCTGTGGCATGGCAGAAGTTGATTGCCATCAGTCAAGCTATTTCTTGCATCTGAGGCTGAAAGACTTTTCTTCTGCTCTTGGTTCTGGAAAAAAGCATTGGGTGAAGGGCTGTTCCTCTTCATGGTGGGCACTTCTGTTGGAAGTGCTTGACAGAATAACTGAGACAATTTATGTCCAGTTGGATACCACAATGGCTTGTTAGCACAGCTGTCTTTTGAATACAGAGCCCTTCCAACTGAGCATCACACAAATACTGAACACCTTGGAAAATTATTAGTGTTCTACTATTTTTCTTCCAGTTCCATGTCTGGCTATATTTCTCCCTCACCTTCTGTAAAAGAGAAGGCCCGAGTGACTGCACTGGAGGCTGGACAATACCCCAAAAGAGAGTTCCAGAGGTGAAGAGTTGAGAAAATTTGAGCTAAAAAGTGGAGCAAGTTTAGAAAATATTTGTTCTAGATTATGGGTTTAGATTTGTGTTTTGGACTAGTTAATTTTTTTCTTTTGTATAGCAGTTTCCCTGATAAAGCCTTAATGAATGTAAATGTTAGTTGATGTCATTTGGAAAGGTTCTTATGGAAACCTTGGGTAGAATCTTGATGTTTTGTCTGTCTCTTTTGAAAGTATCACAGAATTGGGGAGCTTTCTGCTTGTGACTGTGAGAAATGTTTGGAGGAAGAAAAAGAACATTTCCATTTGTACAGAAACACAAGCAGAAACATGAAGCAACATTCAGTTGCCTTTTGCTCGTTCTGCATGTAGGAAAGTAGTTGGACTTCAGTGCAAGGCAGTGGTACAAGTTTATGTTAGACTGCATTTTACCTAACTAGGTTTGCCTGGTCCTGTAATGCACATAACTGAGCAGCAGAATTTACATTGCAATTTGACATTTTTGCAAGTGTTTTAACTTTGTGGGTTTGTTTCATTCTTTCATTAAGAAGACTGAAATCCTGAGTCAATATGCATTGAAATGTTGACATGCTGTTCAAAAGTTTTGGTGTAGAACATGACATTTGGTGATTTTTGAGAACTAACTTGTGATACTTACGGTACTTTGTCTTATGACAAAAGTTTTGAAAATATTTGCAGATCTAGGTTTTAAAACATTTGATGTTATGCTCTGGAAGCAGTTTACATGGATGATTTCAGTTCCTGAAGTGACATAAGAGTGAACTCTTCCTGACTGTCCAAGAATGAACATGAGGACATCAGAACTGGTGTGCATTTCAGATAATGAGCTCTCTGTGTTTAATTTATCATATTGAGCCTTAATGATTTCACAGCTCTGTATTCCTTCCCATCCAATAGGGACTTGAGTTCCTTGAGTGGGAATATGTTGGATTAAGGTTCTCACAGGAATATCTCTCAGCTTTGTCTTAATTTTTTTTTAAGATTATAAGAAAATTATATTTTCACATTCCTTTATGAGCTGCTTCTGTGTTTGTGAAGCCATAGGGTTTTGAGAAAAATGGACCCAAAGTGTTGGACCTCACTCTCTAGTTCAAACCGTGGGTGTTTGGTCATCCAGGGTGTTACTGCTGGAATCCCACACTGAGGGACCCCGAGTAAAGTCCAATTCATCTTAAAGTCATGAGGTGCTGTGTGTTAACTTCCATGCACCCAAAACATCAACTTTTCCATGCACAGACAGAGGCAACCTTCTTCACCATATACAGTGAAATAACCTTTCTTCTTTGTCTTCTACAGACACTGTGACTGATGAGAGTTAAAGGCCATGGATGAAGATGGGCTTGAATTGCAGCCACATGAGCCAAATGCATTTTTTGATCCAACAGGTCTGTAAGGAGATAATACATAGATAAGAGTGTTCACATTTGATGCAATTGACTGCTGTTTATTCTGCCTTTGCTTAGAAGTGCTGTGCTGCATCAATGCTTTTGTATGGAGTAGTGGCTTTTGAGTTTGGGTTGTTTTTATCACTCACAGCAATATGAATGAGCTACTGTTCTTTCAGTCAAGTAATAGTTGTTTGGGTGTTGGGGGAGAGTCTAAAAATTGCAAATCTTTTTGAGGAGAGAAAATCTTGTTCATCTTAATTATGTTAACATCTACTGAGGACTTGCTTTATCTGCCTGTCTTAATAGTTCATATGCTGTTATGCTTGTTTTACTAAAGTGCAGCATAGTGTGAGAGTTGAAGTGAAAACAGAAGTAATTTCAATCATTAAGCACCTCTTATGAGACAGTGTTACAATTTAAGTGCTATTTTAATTGTGTTTTTCAGGAGCTGATGCAGCACATATGGATGGAGATCAGATTGTTGTGGAAGTCCAGGAAACAGTGTTTGTTTCAGATGTGGTGGACTCAGATATAACTGTGCATAACTTTGTTCCTGATGACCCAGACTCTGTGGTGATCCAGGATGTCATTGAGGATGTTGTTATCGAGGATGTTCAGTGCCCAGACATCATGGACGAGCCAGATGTGTCTGAAACAGTCATCATTCCTGAGCAGGTGCTGGACACAGACGTGGCTGAAGAGGTTTCTTTGGCTCATTGCACTGTCCCAGATGACGTTTTAGCTTCTGACATAACAGCAGAGACAATGTCTATACCAGAGCACGTGCTGACAACTGAGTCAATGCATGTGCCTGAGGTTGGACACGTGGAACACGTGGTTCATGATAACGTTGAAGAAGCAGATATTGTCACTGATACTCTGGGAACAGATGTTGTTTCTGAGGAAGTCTTGGTGGCAGACTGTGCATCAGAGGCAGTGATTGATGCCAATGGAATCCCTGTGGAACATCAAGATGAGAAGGGCAACTGTGATGATTACCTTATGATTTCCTGTAAGTGTTTGGGGAAAGCCATCAAAGTTCTTATGATATGGGCTTGAAATATCTGAGGGAGGGCTTAAGACAGTACCCAAAGCAGAGTTTCAATATTTTTTATGTAGATCTCACAAGTGTACTCACATGGAGGGATTTTTAGGAGCATGTACCAGCTAAAAGCTCTGGTGAAGCTATTGGAGAGAAATACCGGCAAATGCAAATTTTTTCTGTAGCAATTTATAGCATATGAACAAAAGAGAAAGAATTCTAGTAAACTAAATGCCATGTACATGATAAGAACTGAAAGAAAATTAATGTGACCATGCTTAAAAATGCTTATACGTGCAGGTTACTATGATGACTATCAAGACATTAGGAAACAAAAATATTTCATGGAAAAGAAAGAGTAAAAACCCGTGGTTTCTGAAAATCCAATACTTGTCTTGTTTTTTTGCTAAGCCCTCACCTCTTGCACTCCATTTATTGTGGATACAGACAGCAATATGGTTTTCTTTGCTGTTAGGATGTGATTTCTTCTCTTGATTAAACAAAGGACAGAGGTATGCAGGTAACAAAGAGTAGCTATTGCTGCTCATAGCTGGCAAGTGAATATCTTAATCTCTCTTAGGAGCAGTGGCACAATCCCTTGAATTGTATTTCAAAAGCCTTAAATAGAGGGTGAAGAAAAATAGAGCATATCATCAATCCTTTTTCTACTGAGGATATCCATTTGTGTCAACTAGAGTTTACTCTAAGTATGTTGCTTATTCTAGTGATTACTCAGTGCAGCACCTGGGAACATCACAGTGTCATGCTGAACATTTATTTATTGTAGAAATAGAAAAGCCTTGTTAGGTTGGTTTGTTTAATTGCCCTTTCAGGCACTTCAGTTTTGTGTGGTGTTAAATGATTTCGTTTTTGAGGTGTACTTCGTGCTTTGCTTCAGTTACCTTTTTTCTTTTTTTTTTTCCCTTTTTTCCCCTTCTTTACTTTTGGACATATTTTTGAAATGTATAATAACTTGTTTTAATTTTATATTCTGTACTTACAAATTTTAATGTTGCTTCTCCTTACCTAGGATCACTGCATTTCTTAATTTATCATCTCTTGAGTTCCTTGAGTAACCTTGTTGCAGCCATGTTTTGAGTTTATATGAGGTACAGTTAATTCTCTATTATCTGGGAAAACAATGAAATGGGATAATGCAAAATATGGATCACACAAAATATTGTAAATTAAACTGCAGGATTGTACTGAGGTGAAACAGGTCAGGGGATCTGTTCTGAAATTGTATTGATCCAGACTGATAAATGCACTCTTGTCTGGTGTGGTACAGATAAAACTTTCTGATTCTGGACCCAAGTTAAATCTGATGAAAACAGCTCAAATGCTTCTGAACCTGCTGCATAGTAGACAACAGACTGGATAATCTGCCAATGGATAATTGAGACCTGATTGTGGTGGTGATCCTTCCCTCTCCCATGTCCTTGGCTGGAGCTCTCGAGGGGTCTCTGCTCCCCCCTCCTGTGCAGGTTTTGCTGCTGCAGCAGAGCAGGGCCTGTGGGGCTGCTGCCATGGGGCCCTTGGCAAACCATGCTGTGTAGGTGCAGAGGGATGGGTGCATGTGTGTCCTGTTCATGGCACAGTGGCTGAACAAGCACAGAATGTCTTGGTAGAGGCCACTTTGGATGGTCCCTGCCTAGCTGGGAAAGCTTCTTAGATGTACCAGTTGTCAACTGGTGGTGACTGGCAGGAGGCACAGAAATTCAGTTGTTCACTTGTGCTGGGGTATTCTCCATCTTCAGTCAAGTATTTCTGCAGTTTCATGCTTTATTTATAATTAAATGTCTCTTGCAATGTGCTTTGTTGAGATTCAGAACCTTAAATAAGCCAGCATTTATTGTTATGCTGCAAAATATGCATTCTACTTGTGTTTAATGTTGTACAGTTCATTTTAAAGGGAAGTCCCTACTACCACCTACTGTGTTTAAAGCCTGCTTAACAAGTTCTTCTGGTTGTGAAGGCAGTCTAGTGCTTTTCCATCAAGTAAAGGCTGTCTTGCCAAACAGTCTCTTTGTTGTATGAAAAATATGATTTGAATTAATTTTTTATTATTTTTTGTTTGCATCAGCAGTGTATGTGTTCATTGATCTGATGCCTGTCTCAGTTCTTCAGTTAAACTGAGTTTTCTGAAAGATAGTAACATCAGCCAATCCAATTTTGGGTTTTTCATCCTAACTTGTAAATTTGTGTTTAATTCTGGCAAAACTCCCTGAACTGCAGGGGCAGATGTTGGAATGTAATCTTGTCTGCCATTACAGTAGTCAAATGTTTCTGCTTCCCAGATCTGTGAGCTAGACTGTTCTCCAGAATGCCTTTGCCTGTCTTCTTTTAGATAGGCACTTGAAAAGCAGGGGATGACACTTCCTGTTCTTCCTGTTGTAGGTTTCTCCATCTGTTTTCTTCAGTGGAAGCTATTGACACAATCTTTTTGCTTTTTGCTGTTTTGTGGCTCTTTTCCATTTTTGTTCCTAATGAGCTGAGTATAGATATATTTTCTTAAGGTCATTTTCTTAGCTTTATCCTGAATACATGTGATCTAGAATGACTAATCTGTGTGTACATTTTTTAAATGTTGTGTGTCTACCTTTTTTGTTGGTTTCAGACTGGTTTGTCTTTTCAAAGGGTACAGTTCCCATGGGTTTCATTCTCTGACTTTGCTTCAATGAGCTCAGTATTTTAATACTTCTTTTCCCAGTTAGATTTAATTTAGCTTTGGCATTAATATGACTTTGCTGTCTTCATTTTCAAGGCAATGCTTCTTGGCACTGCTTTACATCACCAGTTACTTTTTGATGTAGTTATTTTTTTTCTTGGATACTTTGTCTTTGCCCTCAAGATTCATTTTTATTCCATGGTAGACTGGGGGCACTTAGAGCAGAGCAGAATCAGATATTCATTCAACTGAGAATGCAAACCTACCAGTTAGTGGCTTGAAAAAGATGAAAGGAGGTTTGATAAGTTTTTTTTTTTCTTTTGCATGTTCCATAACAAGCCAGTTCATGAGTTGGGTCAGGAAAGTATAAATTGTGCTGTGACTCACACTGGTACCAATTATTTGGTAGCTTGGAAAACCATTTCTCCCTGAGTGAAGCAGTAGTGGTGAGATGAACTGGTGTTTGTCAAAACAAAACAAACATCCTACATTGACTAACCCAGGAAAGCAGTGCCCTGTGCCTGGCAATAAGATGGAAATGGAAATTAATTTTTTTTTGGTCTGATTTCATTCTGTTTGGCAATGGTAGACACGTCCTCTGGCATTAACTGATCCTGTAAGATGAAAATATGTATCCTGATATACTCTTACTGCAGTAAAAATAGTGAGGGACAAAATTTTGACAAGAGGAGTCTGGAAAGAGTGAAGGGCAGCCTCACAAAGCTTAAACTGCAGCTTTAAGAATATAAATATTTGCAAAAATGGGAGCTGTGTTATGTCCATCCATCCATCCATCCATCCATCCATCCATCCATCCATCCATCCATCCATCCATCCATCCATCCATCCCTTTGCTTTTCTCTGGCTTAGACATGTCTCTTGTTTGTTTTGTCTGAAGCCAGGCCTCTGAAAATCAATCTTTTTTCATCCTTGTTGGATGTTTAGGTTGAAAGCAATGGATCTGATGTACCAAACCATTGGGGTTCATGCTTTTCCTTAGGGCCATCCAGTAGACTTCAAGTCAAGAAAGCAAAATGCTTTCAATTGCTTTTTTAGCATAAATATCTCCCTCTTTTCCCCTGGAGGTTGCTAAAGATGCAGGAAATCACATTTTTTTCTCAGAGCTAGAACTTGCCATGCCTCTCTCTGTCTGACCACTGGAGTGGCATCAGCAGCTGCTGCAGCTCAGGCTGCTCAGAGGTTGCCCTGAGAGGTGATGGAAATCAGAATTACCTTGGGCTGAGGGATGTCAGAGCTCAGGCTGGTTTGTGCCAGGGCAGAGCACAGGAAGGACCCAGTGTTGGATCCCAGCTGGGAGCTCAGGAATTGCCCCTCTGCTGGATCACTGCCCTGTAGGGACCTTTAGGTGCATGGGATGTCCTCACATGTAAAAGCAGTGAATTCAAATGAAAATAGAGCAGATTGCTCTTTTTCTCAAAGGTTAGGAAACCTGCTTTGCCATTCAAGAAATAAGTGTATGGTAAAAAATAGCTTCTTCAGTGGACCAGGGATTGTCTGCTGTTGAGTGAAGTAGATGTTGCTGCCACAAATAACTGAACAAAGTCAGGGGAAAACAATGCTTTTAATCTCTTTTAGAGAAAATGGCTTTTTTCATTAAGAATGCTTAAATAGGGTTGTTTATTTTATAAGCAGACAAGTGTCCCATGATACACATTTTTTTAGCAGCTTAGAGAACCATTTGGGAGCAAAGGCTGATAAAATAGATGATTTTTGTTTAATTACTCCATTTACACATTTTTAAGACCTGTTTAACTGGTGTAGATAGATTTTTCCTTTGGTTGTTTGTTTTGGTGTGCTTTTTAGCAATAAACAGTGGTATTTGAAAAAGGTGGAAGGTGTCTGTGCTTAAGTGAATTTTATCTTTTACAATCCTTTTATTTTCCTCATTAATCCCACACAGAGGAGAAATGGTAGGAAAGAAAAAGTTTAGAAAGTTATGGAATCTATTAAAAATAAATGCAGTTATATTTGCATTTCTTAATTAGGAATAAACCACAGTAAGGGTACAAAGTCTTTATCTGCCTGTCCCTCAAATATCTGATAGAAAAAAATACCCTAAAAGCAACATGTAGGGGAAAGTGTAAGTACCATGGTTAAACAAAAGGTGTTCTATTGAAGCAAACCAGGATCTTGGCCTGACATTTATCTTCTGTGTGGGTAAACTGGCCTCAACAGGGCTTTAAGTATGGAGTTTATTATCAATGCTTAGGAGCTTGTTTCTGTCCCAAAAATGCCATTGAGCATGTTTTAATACTGGGGCAGAGATACTGGAGAAAATTGTTCTTTGGCTGTTACTAGTTTATTGTATGATTTTTAAAATTAAATGATTTTCTAGGAAATCAATGCTGTCATTGTGATAGATCACATAGAATCTGTTGTTGTTGCCGTTGCCTGGATCTTTTATTTCTTTACTTTATTCTTTATTCCTTACTCCTTTTTTTACCTGTTGGTCTCTTATTGTTGATTTCCTTATAAGTGCTGACTAGACAGGTTTTAAATATGCTGTGGCTTTCTCATCTGTTTGTGCTTTTAATCACAATTCTAGCATTATATGGAAGCTATTATGGCAACATTGGAGAAGCACACACTTATTTGTTTCTTGCAGCTCATAGTATGCAAAGAGCAGGCTGCTCTAATCAGTGAAGTCTGTGAAGAATTTTGGCAAACTAACCATAGACTGCATTCTTGCAATTCATGTAAATTCATTACTGTGTCTGGTAATTTTTCTGGGTTTTGTTTGGTTTGGGTTTTTTAAACTCTTGATATTTAGTCTGTATGCACTTGTTTACTGAATGAAAGCTACCAGCTAGTATAGGGAGGAAAAAAAATCAGACATTTAAAGTTTTTAGTGTCCAGTTCATCTCTGATAAAAGGGAGGCACAAGGTATGACAGCACTGCAGTAATGCTAGCCTGAACTTTCTTCTAGCATGTGACTTGTGATTAGTTTAGTAATGCTCAGTGTCTCTACTTGAAAGGAAGTGGTCTCTTAGAAGTTTAACTAATTCTTTTAAGTACTTTGGTTTGGTTGGGTTTTGGGGGGGGTTTGTTACTGTTACTGGGGTTTTACAGGGTTTTTGTTTGTTTGTTTGTTTTTTGGTTTTTTGTTAATGTCAAAGAGGAGTAATATGAAAGAAGATCAGCCATGGATGGTAATTTGTGGGGCCCCTTGATGGGCTATGAATTCAAATGAAAGCTTAATATCATCAGAGTTCCAACTTGAAGCATTGATCAGTCCAGTATTTCTGAATATAATTTTCTCAGATTGTGAGACTGAGATACACGGAGAATGCAGAAGCTTTGGACAAGTGTTACATAGAAAGCAAATTTCATAAAACACTGCCAGTGAATGAGTATAAATAAATGCTTGTGTAGCCATAGGATAAAATACCTTGGAAATGGTACTTTCTGTAATAATACCCATTCTCTTTCACCTTTTTTGTCACTTCCTTTGATTTTTATCTTTTTTTTTCCACACTATTTTTCATTCTGTTACCTGTTACTATACTGCAAATATTACTGCTTTTCAAGCCCATCAGGGACTTCAGTTTTTAAAGTATTACCACCTGTCAGGAGTGAATTTTTTTTTCCTTTTGGATGAGAAAAGTTGGCCTCATACCTCCTACACATCAATTTCCTTACAGTTTAATGTCTCTTGTTAAAAAATATTTAAACAAGTTGTTATATTTTTACAACAATGCTGAATATAAAGGGAATTCAGAGATAAACTCTAAATTGTATAACAATTTTTTATTATGTTGGATAATACGAATATACTTAGAATATACTATATTCTAATATACTTAGAATCTTGGAGAAGTTATTTCAAAGCATGAATAGAGCATGTTTTTAAGACCTAGAATTCTTCTGTTGTGTGCAAGTTACTAATGGATATTTCTGTGTATAAATGGAGGTAAAAAGCTCTGGATTGGTTAGAAGCAATGGGCCTGTTTCACACCATGCACATAGGTTTGTTTTCTCTCAGCCATGGTTTTCCTTCCTCGTGGGTATGTTCAGCATCAGTTGATCTTGGTGGCAGACTTCCCTTTTGGCTTCAGAGGTGTAAAGTCAGTCTACACTGATGGAAAGCTTTCCAAGGAAATGTGCCTGACACTGGAAACAGCCAAGTTAAGGGAGAACAGCTACATAAATGTAGTGTAGGAACAAAAGCAAGTTCTCTTTTTTGTCAGGGTTCCAGTGACATTTGGTGTATCACGGATATGACAAAGAAGTCATGGAAGTCTGTTAGTAACTGGATATACACACTGTGGAGCTACATTGTTAATGTGGTTCAAAAGAACATCTTAAGGGTTCTGCTTTTAAATCATTTGGGGTTCAGCTACAAGATGTTATGCTGTCCTGTGACACAAAGTAATTTTTTAAACATCCTACTGCTTGAAACAGTCTGTACCATGGCCACTGAACAGGATCTTGGCATTGAGTTTTTTGTGCTGTTCTTTTGGTAAGGAGAGAAACAGACTAATTTATGTTAGTGCTTTATAATTTAATTTTATTATATTATTTTTTGTGAGTAATGATGCCTGATTGAGAAATTGTTCTTAAATACAGTTATGTTTGATATGTGAGACAGAACATGTGATAGTTTATCTAATTCAAAGGCTAATTTATTGGCTTCATGGCAGGAAAATAATAGTAATAACATTCTGAGCTTTTTTTAAAGTATGTATTAAAATAAATTTAAGAATGCAGTTATTGAGTAGTAAAGCTATGATTTATTTATGAGGGTAGTTCAATGAGTGCTAGTAAAGTAAGCATACTTTGTGAAGTATTTGATATGTCCTAGGCATGGTAGTTAAAAATTATTCACCATTTATAGGACAGTTCTTAGACTTCTATTAGTATAAATTCCATGTCTTTCTGAAATGAACTGAAGTCATGCATGACTCTGAGGGAGTTACAGTAAAGTCACAAATTACCAAAGTATTTTTTCATGTTAAGAATTCTTAAATAATTTCAGTACTGAAGAAACATCTGGGGCTTGTGAAAATTGGAGGATTCTTAAAAGGTCTTGAATGCATACTTACTATTTTTTTTCTTGAAAACCTGTTCGTGGTAAAGTAAGTTGGGGGAGGTGCCCATGAACAGTATACCTCAAAAATCCAAGTGTGTTCTTGTAAAGCTGGCTGTCAGCCATGGATAATGTGGGATTCTGGGCAAGTTTCAGCAGCTCAGGCTGGAGTGTGGTGTGGGTGCCCTTCTGGAGGCAGGAGAGCCAAGTTTGGGAGTGCACAGGGCTGCAGCAGCAATGCAGACTCCTGCAGGAAGGACACGAGTGCACAGGGCTGCAGCAGGGATGCAGGGCAGGCTCCTGCAGGAAGGACACGAGTGCTCAGGGCTGCAGCAGCAATGCAGGCTCCTGCAGGAAGGACACGAGTGCACAGGGCTGCAGCAGCAATGCAGACTCCTGCAGGAAGGACACGAGTGCACAGGGCTGCAGCAGGGCTGCAGGGCAAGCTCCTGCAGGAAGGAGTCCTGCAGTGGGAGGGCAGCACTCACCGCTGTGCTCCTTCCCAGGTGTGGAGGGCCTGAGGAAAGGGGAGGAGTTCTTCCCGGAGCTCAGGTTTCCTCTCCTGGCAGCTGCAAAAGCATCAGTACCAGCGCTTTGCAGGGAACCAGGTCTGACAGCCACCACTTGCCTCAGAGACAGGGTTGAGCAACAGATAATGCTTTTGCAAAGAACAATTAATAGCTTATTAGTGAAATTATGCCACAGAGTGAAGTATTTATGTGTACTTTCTTCCTACCATCATCTTGATGCAGATCACAGTTTCCTTATTAGCATTGCCTGGTGCGGTGTTCGTGCCTCCAGTTCTGTCATTGCAGCATTCTTGCACTTCCACCTTAACTACAGGATAACAGCTTGAATTTATTTTTGTGTTTATTGTCACTGTTTTCAAGGATATGAAAAAATATTAATGGGTAGGTTCTTTGTCACAACTTTTTAATTTTAAACTGCTTCCAAATTTGAGTCATAAATTAATAAATATGTCTTTCATATGTGTCTGTCTGCATATGACTGGGTAATTGTAATAACTTGTTTTTGTAGTGGATGATGCTGGTAAGATAGAACACGAAGGTTCTGCTGAAATTACCATGGAAGCAGAGTCAGAAAGTGGCTCTTGTAAAGTGGATGGCATTTGTCCAGAAGTCATCAAGGTCTATATATTCAAAGCAGATCCTGGAGAAGACGATTTAGGTAAAATACACATGTTTGAGAATACTCCAACCTGACACTTGAAATTTTGCATGAGACTGTTGTTTCTCTCAAGTGGTATGTAAAAACCTGTGAGTCTGATAGTAAAGAGTTGACAAACTTTGAATTTTTGTGGTTTAGCATAGATTTTGGTGAAGTGTATTTAAAATATTTTGCTCTGGTCTTCCTGATTAGGGGGCACAGTAGACATTGTGGAGAGCGAGCCAGAGAATGACCACGCAGTGGGATTGCTCGATCAGAACAGCAGCATTCGTATCCCAAGGGAGAAAATGGTTTACATGACTGTCAATGATTCTCAGCATGAAGACGAAGACTTAAGTAAGTAGGTGGCTTTCCTTTGGGAGCAGGGATTTTCACTTTCAGCAGTGCAGCATTCCTATTTTTTTTTAACTTCTTTTTATCTTAGATGTTGCAGAAATAGCTGATGAGGTTTATATGGAGGTGATTGTAGGGGAAGAGGATGCTGCAGCCGCCCACGAACAGCAAATTGATGACACCGAGATTAAAACTTTTATGCCCATAGCTTGGGCAGCAGCTTATGGTAAGTAATACTGGAGAGAATTGTCCTTGAGTGACACTGCAGCAAAGTACCAGGGATTGGTTTTTGGAGGGTAGTCTAGAGTATTTGTGCTTTTGTGTTTGTTTCTAGAGTTTTAGTTTAAGAATGGTTTCTTAGCATAATGAGCCTGAAAAAGAAAGGAAGTGGGAAGTTTTAAGGCAGGCTTCTTCTTGCTCCTATTTAACTGGCATTTTCCTTCATATTTTCATGATGTGAAAGGGGAAATACATGAGCTTCCAGTTAAAAAATTGAATCTCAAGTACCTCTGCTCCTCAGAGTTTTAGGACATAGTGAGAGCTGGCTTGGGACTAGAAGTGAATATTTTTATTTTGGGGTGGGGAGCAAAAAGAAGAAAGCAAATGGTAATATGTAAGATTCAGTGTAGCAGTGAAAAGCAACACTCAACACTGAGGTCTAGCTTGATTTCTAGAGGATCATATAAACACATGATTTCACTAATGCCAATAATTAATTGATTAATAAAAAGAAGTTGGAGGGAGATAATAAAGTTGTAGCAGAACCTTGAGAGTATTTCCAGTGCGCAGAACTATTTTTATTGATATGTGAACACCAGCTGGTGCACAGACTGGTTTCCCAAACTTTTGTAAGCTTAAGATCAGAATTTCATCTTTGCCCCTTTCTCCTTCTAAACAAAACAAAAGAAATAGTGGAGTAGAGAACAAAACTTACATTGTCTGCATGATGTGGATTGTGGTGATGGTGCCAGCAGAGAATTGTGCTGGGAATACAGTGGGGGCTGGAATCTTGGACATAAGTCAGGAAGGGCAAGATTTCAGGGAGCTATATGTGTTTAAAAGTTACTTGGGGGATGGATGGTAGTGCACCCAGAGCCTTATCTTAGGCCATACACTGGTGAGCCCAGCTTGAGTGAGAAGGAAATTACCTAAGCCACTCTGAGTGGGCATTAAAAATGAAATCGAGTGAACTTGAAACAAGTTGGGTACTAAACATTCAGTGGTTTTGGAGGAGGGAGAGAAAATTGAGCAGAATGTGTTAAAAAGAGTGAGATGGAATTGAAAGGAGAATTGAAGAATGTGGGAAACAGTGGAGTGGTTGCATTGTCAGCAGTAAGCAGCCTAGCATACAGGGTGAGAGATGGTGGGGACAGGGAGGAGTTAAGCAGGAAGGCCTGAAAATGGCAGAGGAACACTGGAGCCAGCATGCAGGTGAGAATCTTCAGGCTCTGCACATGTGCCTGCCTCTGAGTGTCCTTACATTAATCATGAATATTAATGCTCAGCACCCTCTGAAAGGAACAGCTGTTGAGCATATTGCGCTTTCTTGAATCTTCCTGTCTTGTGTTCTTTGCTTTCACTAGGAAATGTTGGCTTTTATTGATTCAAGTAAATACTTGACCACAACATTTATTATTGAAAGTTCACTTATACTCTTAAATCACCAATGTTAAACTGATTGCCAATAACTACCTTCTTGAATGTATTTGTGATTTTCATGTTTGTTTTACATGCAGTGATACCATTTGTGTATTAAGCACAAAGCTCTGTGAGGCAGAGACTCTTTACTTCTTTCTGTTACACAATACTGAGCATGCTCTTTGTTCCCAGTAGAAAGAATTTGTAAGTGCTAAAGCATCAGGTGTCTAAATAGTAAGTAGTGTACTTTGTTTGCCACTTTGTGGGCTGTTCAGAAAGATTCTTTGATCACAGCTCCTGTTCAGAAACTTGATGTGTGACAAACTTCAGTCAGGTGAATTCAGACACAGAAGTGAATGAGAGCTCACACACAAATGTATTTCAGGACTGAGAAGAATATTGGGCAGTGGATACTGTGACATGCTATTATTTACTAATGTTAAGCATTTTGGGCATAATTAGCAACTAAAGAGATTCAAAAATGCTGCATTTGAAGGAGAATTCTCTGTGTAATGAAAAGCCATTAATTCCTGTGCATTATGTACTCCTGCAAAATTAGGTTAACAAAGCTAATGCTCATGATACCAAACATAATTCCTGAGTTACATGGTGTGACATTTTGCAGCTTATGCTGTACATGATTACAGTTTGATTAAATGCCCAGATGATAGTTTATTGTTTCTGTTACTACCATTGTAGAATTTGTGCTTGGATTACCTGCAGCGTTGGTAGGTAACTTTTGACCTTACCTTGGTAGGTAATAACAACGATGGCATCGAAAGTCGGAATGGCACTGCAAGTGCTCTTTTGCACATAGATGAGTCATCTGGGCTTGGGAGGCTGGCCAAGCAAAAACCAAAGAAGAAGAGGAGACCTGAGTCCAGACAGTATCAGACAGGTGAGTATGTGGTGCCTGGCTCTCGTTCATCCAGGCACTTGCCAATAAACAGATCCATGCAGTGTCTTGTAAAAGGAGGGATTTGGAGAGTTACTTGCTTGACAACACTTCTGCTGTATAAATGAGTGCATATTTTATTTTACAAATTTTAAATACATGGGTGATTTAGATTATGGCAAAGGAAGCCACCTCTGACATAGGAAAAAGTATTATAGCAAAAGGTTAAAAAGCTATATCCTTAACTTGCCACACCCATTTTAATGTTTAATGTAACTTTAAAAGGCAGTGTTAGATAAATGGTATTCTGTAATCATGCCTTTTAAAACCCCTTTTTTTGGTCTTTATTGGAAATATGTAGAACAGTGCATTTCATCGTATCAGCTCGGTAGGTAACTGGAAAGTCTGAACATTGTATATTAATTTTCAGTAGTGTAACTTCTATATCCTTTCCTGTTTTAATGGTGAAATAAAATTGCCTTGATGTTTGTGCCTATTTTTTTCTTTTCATCTGTGAGAACAGAAGTGTTTTATGGCATAATTTGTTCTCTGCTGTTATTGTGTTACAGTCAGAATATTTATTTGGTTTGATAAAGTTGAAAAAACACAACTTTTTTTCAGTAGCCTTGCCTTAAATAATACTAAAAGTTTCTTTCCAAATTGTGACTTAACTGTAGGAGTTCTGTTTTGTTTAGCTTAAGCTAGTAAACTGTGCAAATTAAAGTTAGCTTTTTCTATTTCCAGCTAGTCAGTTCTCCTTATTGGAGACATTTTTGGACAAGACTGCTTTTTTAACTTGCCTAGGCAAATTCAGGGTAAACAAATCAGGGTAATAAATGAGTGCAAATAATTTCCAAAGCTTTGAGGTTTCTGTATGTGAAACATGTTCTTATTGATTCTTGCTTGGTACCTCTTCAGATTGTAGCTGTGACAGATGGCGTAAGGAGGAGGTGTTAGTTTCAGGGCATCTGAATTGTACTCAGTGGTAGGTGATCAAACTTCAACATTAAACTTTTTCTACCTATTTGTGGAGAGTAAAGAGAAGATTGTGTACTTTGCTTACTAGATGATACTCAGTTTAACAAGTTGGCTGCTGTTCTTTGCACCAGCCATTGGTTTCTGCATGTATTTAATGTGTGAACTCAGTCAGAATTCTTCAAAACAGAATTATTTGAGGTGAGGAACATCTGTATTGTAAAATGTACATATCCCATCTTTCTCCACAGTTCATCTTACTGTTGACATGTGACATTTATGGAAGTGTAGGGTTATTGTATAATATTGATTGATAAAGGGTTTTTTTGTTGTTTTTCAGCAATAATCATTGGCCCCGATGGTCATCCATTGACAGTCTATCCCTGCATGATTTGTGGAAAGAAATTTAAATCCAGAGGTTTCTTGAAAAGGCACATGAAAAACCACCCGGAGCACCTTCTTACCAAGAAGAAATACAGATGCACAGACTGTGATTACACTACGAATAAAAAAATAAGTTTACACAACCACTTGGAGAGTCATAAGCTGACCAACAAAACAGAGAAGCTTATTGAGTGCGATGAGTGTGGGAAAACCTTCTCTCACGCAGGAACTCTATTCACTCACAAGATGGTGCACAGGGACAAAGGAGTTAATAAAATGCACAAGTGCAAATTCTGCGATTATGAGACAGCAGAGCAGGGGTTACTGAGTCACCACCTTTTGGCTGTCCACAGCAAGAACTTTCCTCACATTTGCGTGGAGTGCGGCAAAGGGTTCCGCCACCCGTCGGAGCTGAAGAAGCACATGCGGATCCACACTGGCGAGAAGCCCTACCAGTGCCAATACTGCGAGTACCGATCGGCCGACTCTTCCAACTTGAAAACCCACGTAAAGACTAAACACAGTAAGGAAACGCCGCTCAAGTGTGACATTTGTTTCCAGACTTTTTCAGATACCAAAGAGCTGCAGCAGCATACGCTTATGCATCAAGAAAGTAAAACGCATCAGTGTTTGCATTGTGACCATAAGAGCTCAAACTCGAGTGATCTGAAACGACACATTATTTCAGTCCACACAAAAGACTATCCCCATAAGTGTGATATGTGTGATAAAGGCTTTCACAGGCCTTCGGAACTGAAAAAACACGTGGCGGCTCACAAAGGTAAAAAATTGCACCAGTGCAGACATTGTGACTTTAAAATTGCAGATCCGTTCATTTTGAGTCGCCACATACTCTCAGTTCACACAAAGGATCTTCCATTCAGGTGCAAGAGATGTAGAAAGGGCTTTAGGCAACAAAACGAGCTGAAAAAACACATGAAAACACACAGTGGCAGGAAAGTTTATCAGTGTGAGTACTGTGAGTATAGCACTACAGATGCCTCAGGCTTCAAACGGCACGTGATTTCCATTCACACAAAAGACTACCCTCACCGGTGTGAGTATTGCAAGAAAGGTTTCCGAAGGCCTTCAGAGAAGAACCAGCACATTATGCGACATCATAAAGATGTTGGGCTGCCTTAAAGTCTCTTTCACAGACTTATGGCTGGAATTATAAAGGAAATTTGCCTTTCAGGCAGTTAGCTTATTTTAAAGCCAATCACCTGCGATCACACACACACAAAAAAAAAAAACCACAAAAAAACAAAAACAAAAAAATACTGTGCATTTGATTTGTTGCTGTATAAAAATAGGATTATTGCTTGTAGTTGACTTTTATACCTTTTGTTCAATAGCGTGTTCTGAATTCTATTCAGTTTGTTTAATAAATGAAGAAAAGATGGCAACAATAAAGTTGCATTTAATAAAGTAAACCCTGTCTCTTACTGAATTTTTCAACCGTAATAGTTTATTTAAGTATATTTATCTTACTGATCTCGTTGATACTCACAGTGTCCATGTTAATGCAGTTTTGTCGTGAATTTTAAAAATATGAAATTTCTCTTGATAAAATTGTCAGAGGTGTGTATGAAGTGGGGAATTGTCATGTTGACAGTAAAGTCACTAGGGCCCACCTGATTGTTCTGTTTTAACTATACAGACTTCGTGGCAGGTTAACTATTTTCCAGTTGAGGAGTTACAAGTCTCACTTTGTGTTTTCATTCTGGTTTCAGAGAGAAAAATACTTTAAAAAATGGTTTGGGGCGGTTTTTATCTTTCCTGGGCAAATTCAAAATATGCGCAAATATTACATTTATTGTTCTGTGCTTCTTTGTCTTTGAAAGATTTTGTGTGTTACAAGAGTTGGGTTTTTTCCACTTTATTCCTGTCTTAAATGCTGGAAACGTAAAATACTCTTGTTCCATTTGCAGAGTTAACAATAGATCACAACTGTCTGTATGTGCTGGTAAACGTACCTCAAACTTTATGCTTTTATGTATGTTGGTATTTCTTTGAAAGAGAAGTTTGTGGTTCAAGTCACATTTTTATTGTTAGTTGTTTTAGGATAGAATTTAAGACCAAGAGGTGCCTCAATTTTGGAAACCAGATATTTACAGTGAGAGCTTAAGAAGGGAATGGAGTGGAGCAAATGATTTCATAAGGAGTAGAGACGTTGTAACGTAGATATCCTTAATAAGAAAAGTAACTTATGATAGATGCAGTTCTGTTACTAAATTAAATGTTTTTCCTGAGCCATTAGTAGCTGTGTTCAGTGGCTGTTTAATAATTAGTACTGTATCCAGAATTAACCCTGTTCTTTCAATCTGTTTATAAACAGCTGGGAGAATATTACAATTATTACATGCAATTTTGCCACCTGAAGACTATTATAAAGCAGCTCCATATCATTTGCTAATTGCAGTGTAAATGTACCAAGCACAAAGTCATGTACTTTAACAACAACCTTGGAGCAAAAACCCCAAACCATTTTAATTACAGGCCAGATTTTAGGACATGGCCCTGCTCCCCTTGCTCAAATTCTCATCCCAGCCACTGATGATGGATTGCAGAATTCAGTCCCAGCTGCCTGCCAGATTAGGTTAGATTTGTAACCAGCAGTTCCCTAATGGAAAGGCTTCAGAGGCTGAGCCGGTGTTAATTCCTCTTTCTAGGCAGGTGAACTTTCAGTTGAACTCAAACAGGAATTTTAGTGATAGTTTCAAGTCTGGGGTGATAGAGGGACAAAGGTTTCCTTTCTGGATGTGCATCTTCTAGGCCTTTTGTGATTTGTCTTGTTACTAAGCCCTGCCCCTACTGCTCATCCCTCCTGTCTCACTGTAAGCTGAAATTCTTGTCCGTAGTGTGCAGTTCAGGAGAGTCCAATGCCATGTCACTGCCTGTGCTGTAGGATGGTTTTTCTTTCTTTGCCTGCTTGCAGTGCCCCAGACTTGCTGGGTGCTCTTGTGTAATGTTGCTACTCCATGACTCTGTAGTGTGTAATTCCTGGCTGTGCTGCATTGTGCCTTCCCTGAAATCCCCGCTGAAGCCAGTGGATTTCCTCATGGCCGTAGTGTCCATTGCCTGCTGATGCCAAACCAGATGCAGTAAAACCCAGCAGAGATTCCCACTCGCTTCTTGCAAAATACTTGCCTGTGACTACTTTTTTTTCCTCTCTTACGTTCAAGCATTTTCTAACTGGAAACCTGGAAAGTGTACAAAATCTGCAGAAAATCCCATAGTAGTGCTGAGGATTTTAGCCATTTTGAACTTTATTTTTTTAAATAAGCTGAAAGACAAAGAACACAATTTTACGCATTTTCTTTCTCTTACGTAGCCTGGAATCATACCCATTTTTTTTTTTTTTAAAGCACAATGTTGAAACATTTTTTTTAATAATTAAGGGTTTGGTCAAGTGGATTTTGTAAAATGTATTTGTCTGTATAAAGAGAAAATGAAATTATAGTTATTGTTAATGTACTGACATTAGTTACAGGTTAGTTTTAATTCTTAAATAATTTGCTTAGCAAATGCTATAAAATGGATGTTTCAGTTTAATGTTTAAAAAAG
This sequence comes from Zonotrichia leucophrys gambelii, assembly GCF_028769735.1. Taxonomy (NCBI): domain Eukaryota; kingdom Metazoa; phylum Chordata; class Aves; order Passeriformes; family Passerellidae; genus Zonotrichia; species Zonotrichia leucophrys. The sequence continues at coordinate 14,251,354 of NC_088169.1, read as the reverse complement.
GTACAGATTTTTACAAGGACATAATATAAATTATTGTTCTGTAGAAAATACCCTGTTAAATATTGTATATGTCCTTCCCTCTGTACACTTTGTAAAAAAGACAAAAGAAAAAAACAAAATACATAGAACCATATAGGGATGTGTGACATTATTGTAATTGTGTACTTGATAATAACGTGAAAAAATAAAATTCAAAATATTTTCCTTTTAATGCACGTTTAGTCTATTTGATGCCAGTTCTGAGCTGGAGCCTTGCTCTGAGGGACACGGTCACCTCCTGCAGCTCTCCTGCACTTTACCTTCCTTCTGCTCCCTGTCCTCGGCTCATTTTGTGCAGTACTGGGACAGGAGTGGTTCAGTCCCAGCTGTGGCTGAAATGTTCCTTTACCTGGAAGTCTGCAGAAGTGAAAGGGATGGCAGGTCTTCAAAATCCATTTTAATGCCTGGTTTTATATTAAAGAATTCACATCTGATCAACTTCTGATAATGCCTTCGTGTTTTTCTGCAAGGTGGTTACCTGCTAAGTGCTACTGCATGTCCCAAAACGCCCCACCAGACCTTGAAACAAATGAGGGCACTGCTGCTGTTGGGACTGAATAAATGTTTGCTCTTTAGCCATGAGCCTGAGCAGGAGCCCAGCTGCCCCTTCCCGCTGGGATGGGTGAGCAGGGTGAGCTCTGCGGGGAGGTGCCTGAGCTCACTGCCCTGCCCGGCTTCTCCAGCCGCGGCTCCCCGTGCAGGGCCGCCAGTGGCCGGCTGGGGGGGCAGAGGGCGTGGGGCTGCTTTCCCACTGCTCTCGGAATGCTTCAGCCCCGCTAAGTCCAGCTGGGCACTGGGAGCTCCTCTGGCAGTGGTCGGTCTGGGCACTGGGAGCTCCTCTGGCAATGGTGTCTGGCACATCCTGTGCTGACAGCACGTCACCCAGTGCCAGCCCGCTGGTGCCACGGCTGGCAGAGGTGTGCTGGATGTCAGTGCCCTCTCTCTGCACCTGCCTTCCCTGGGAGGTACCTTCAGGACATTTATACCTGTTAGTTCACTCTCACTGGTGCCTTTAGGAAATGCTGACTTGCTCCTCATCTCAGTGATTCAGCCCCACTGAACTGGGGCATTGGGCAACTCTTCACAGCAGTAATCTGCCACACTGCAGAGCCAGCAATCTCCCTTTGGGTTGGTTTGGTTTGGTTTTTGTTTTCTCCATCTACCTGATGTTCCTCAACCACTCATCAGGAAATTGTACATTGAGTACCAGGGACATTCAGGACCCTGGAGCAGAAATGCCCCCAATTCTGGCTGCGTCATTCATCTGTGAGGAAGGGCCAGGAGCAGTTACCAGCTCCAGGCTCCTGCACAGCAGCAAGCCCCCCCATCCTCTAAGATCTCCCCCTCTTCCTCTTGGATTTCTGTAGCTGTGGGAGCCTCACTGCTCTGCTGAGGGATGCTCCACTTGCCCAGGTGCCTGCAGCCCATGTGGGTGATTTCCCCCTCACTGGGACACAGCCAAGGCACCCAGAGCCTGGGTGCCAACCTGAGAGCTCTTTGATTGCCTCATTTGCAAGTCAAAGTCTGTGTCACTAGTAAGGAAAGCTGGATAGCTTCTCACTGCTGTTCTCTGGCTTGTTAAAGTAGTAATTAAAATTAAATAATATATAGTTAATAGGAAATACAATGAATATATTAACAATTAGAACAGGTAGAAAACTGACCAAGGAGTGAACCAATAAGGGAGTAGAGAGGCCAGGGGAAAAGAAGTGGCTGTTGATACACACAAACAAAAACCTTTCCTTTGGTTTTTGCAAAGTTTGAAGAGGGGACGAGTTGATTTGGTTTCCTGTAAGTGCTGATGCAGAAAAGGCAAGCGTTTTGATAGTTTTTATTTCATAAAAGTAACATAAGTATCAAATAAGGCTGGGGATGTTTTTTTCCAGACCTGTGACAATCAATGCTATAGGCCAAGAGCATTTAAATAGTACAAGCACAGGTGGTTCAGAGGCCATGTACCACACAGACTTTTGTAATATTTACTGGAAATCTGCAAATCTGGAAAAAAATGTTACTGTTCCACTGAAGATAAAAATTTGAGAATCATCTCAGCACAAGCCCAGGCAAGATCAGGATAAAGAATTACAGCTGCTGGCACCAAGTAAAGAAGGAAACATAAAAAGATTTAAACACAACAAACACATCCTATATTGTAGTTAGAACGCGTGTGCCCTAGCTGTGAACAGACTCCTCCAGTGCTGTGGTGGTGCAGGGTCATGTGCTGGGCTGTCCCTGGTGTGACAGCACAACTCTGCAGAGCCAAGCCCCAGCTACCACCTCTGCTCACCCCTGCTCTGCCTCTCGCCTGATTGTGTGCTGTGGTTTAACCAGTGTTGGAGGTTCCCTGTAACCACCTCCCCCGGAGCCAAGGGTGGGTGTCAACAGAGCCAGACGAGTGACTCCCACTGTGGGCGGTGCTTGTTCTCCTGGGGGATGTCTGTCAGAGACAGCCAATGCTCCTGCGCTGCTCCGGGGCTGAGGAGGCTGAGTCAGTCTCTTCTGAGGAGCCAAGGGCTTGAAATCAAGGTTTTCATGGAAAATGAAAGTCCAACACAAAGCACCAGCCTTGACGAGAGTGTTTCCAACAGGAATCACAGAGATGTTCCTGCCCTAGGAAGCAGAAAGCCACATTTTGAGAGTTTTAAACTAAAATCTAGCAAGTTGGCTAGAAGCTCAAAGAACAACATAGAAGTAGTGTCAGACAGGATCTGAAAGTCCTGCCTTGTCCTATTTAGATTTCTTGGTCTCAGTTTGGTTGCTCCCATCCAGGCACAAAAGCCACCTGTGATTGATTTTCTTGGGACTCCCAGGTGCTACACAGGTCCTGAGGGGAATCTACACATGAGGGTGTGCCCAGAAACAAGTACAGGTAAAAAGACAATTCATGACAGACAAAAGAAGGACATAACACAGACTTAATTTTTCTCTTGCTCTGGCATGAGAAATTTTTTTGTTAATCTGATACTGTAAAGTTAGCTCTAAGAAAACTAGGACATATTTTGTTTGACACAGCCCAGAAAAACAAATGCCAGGATTGTATCCATTTGAAAGCATGAATCATAATTAACAAGCACTCACAGGTACAGAAGCTGGGATGTTACAGCCAGTCAAATGACTGGCAGAGGCAGAGAATGCTAAGAATAAAGAAGTGCTTGAAACCAGGAGAATTAATATATACTTTATATATTTACTCTATTTTTAAATGTCATCATGGTATCATTAATACCATTTTGCCTATCTATCATGGCCTTACTAAGAGAGCACTTCCATTTCCTTACTTCTTAGACTTTTTATGCAAAAGTTGTGCTGAAAAGTTTCTGGCATGGCACAATGTGAATTCTTAGTGGGTAGTCAGAGCAATGCCAGCACTTGTCCAGACTCACTGAGCTCCTTTGCAATAGTACCCAAAGCTGTCACCACACTGGGCAGCTGACCAGTATCACAACAAACCTAACATGGATGCAGGAGAAAACACCCCACAGCCCCATATTGCTATGGAAAAGATCTTCTGTAGCACAACAAACACCTTGCAAAAAGACCCCAGCAAGCCAGGAGAGTGATACCATCTCATGGTCACTGCAGAGCAACAGGAGCCCTGACCCTCCTCTTGTTAGGGCAGCTTGGGGCTCTGGGCTCTCACCACAAACCCAGATACTTCACATGTGCAGGCACAGAGCCTGGGAAGGATCAGAAGCAGCTGACTGCTGCAGAAAGACAAACAGCCTGTGCTGCAAGTGTCCTGTGCCAGGATTTCTGTGTGAGCCTGAAGAGAATCCCAGCAGGAGTGCAGGATTGGCTCCTGTGTGAGGCTGGGGATGATGGATCCCTGCCACTGAGGCCAGGTAGCTTTACCTGCAAGTGCAGAGCAAAACCTTCCCCACAACTTGGATATTCAGTGCCTGCTCTCCCAAGGCTGGCAGGCAGGATCCTGGTTTGGACACTTTCCCAGGAGTCCCAAAGTGTGCTGGGTCAAGGGGGGCTCCTGACAATTGCACAGAGAGATGGAACCAGCCCCCTCTCCTCCCCTGGCTCTGGCTGAAGGAGGAATGGCTGCTGGGCTGCCAAGAGTGCCCAAGCAGCAACTCCTTTTCTGACTAGATATTCCTTGTCTTCATTGAGAGCTTTTGAAATGAGCTGAAGACAATGAAATAAAACCAAAGTACCAGCCTGGCCCCTTGCAGGAGGTCAGTGGCAGAAAGGACTGGATAAAAAGAGATTTCCCTCTTGCATCAGGATGACAAGGAGGCTGGGAAGGGTGCACCAGCTGCCTTGCATTTCCTGATGTGGAAGACCATTAAAGCAAAGAGAAAGCCCTGTACATGCAGGACCATCCCTGGCTCCTCAGGGAGGGGAAGGACTTGATTTACCATCTGTGTTCAAATAAGTGATGTCCCCCAGAACACACATCCATCTGTGAGATACACCGGTGCTTGAAAGACAAAAACATTTGGCAAGTGATGTCTCTTCAGTATGACACAGCTCTTACATAAAAGAAAACAAAATTAACATGTTCTTGCCTTGAAAGTGATTCCAGATTACAAAGCAGACTCTTAAAGTTAGTTGAGCTCCAAGTGTCTAAAAATAACATTTGTTGCCCTTCTTATTTATTTATTTACAATTTTTGGAAAAGCATACAATGAGATGATATGCAAATGGCAGATAACTAGTGCTGACAGGTCTGCCTATAGTAATCAGGAGGCTGGGCACCAGAAGAGCACCTCTAGAGGAGAGAATCAATGCTGAGGGGGCCATATCCATCCTTTAGTTGCCCTGGTGGCTTTTGCATGTTTGGATGCCCAGGGTTCCTCCTGTGGTGCAAGATCATCCCAGCAGTGCTGGGGATGCCATCTCAACCACTGAGCCCTGTGCCAGCACACCCTGCTGCTTCCCTGCAGGTGGGTTTTTCTTCCCCATTGCACGAGGGAGTCAATTCCTGTGTCCAAAGCCTTATCAGGCCTGCCACTGCTTAGCTTATTAGTACTAAGAGGCTTGTGAGTCTTAAATCACTGATCCTATTAGTGGGATCAATATTAGGAACCAATTTTAGGAGTCCTGTTCCCACTTGGGGCTGCCAAGTGCAAGGGGTAGAAATCACAGGGTTTCCTTTTGGTTGGTGTAGCCAAGATCAAGTTAATTTCTGCTGACAGACCAAATGGTGGCTTGTTCAGGAGTGCATGGCTGTTCCTCCTCAGTCACCATGGAGGAGCCTCCATGAACCTGTGATGCTGCAGAGAGAGTGTTTGAGCACCAAAGCGACACTTGGGGAGCTTTGGGGAGAGGCAGTGAGTCTCCAAACAAGAGGAATGCCGGGCAGCTTTCCCAGCTGATGCCCGCTTAGAAAGCTTGTGGTGCTCCTGACCTGTGGTGGCCAGCTTCAGGAAGCTTGTGGAAAGATGGTAATTCAAGACAGAGTAAAGGGAGTTATAGGTTTACACTGAAAATCCAAAATTCAAGTTAGTGGATGTTACTTTTGCTTCTTTTCCTTGAATTCTCTTGTAGAGAGGTTGGTAGTATGGAGAAATGTGTCTTGTACCATTTCCTTTTGCAGTGCACCAACAGTCCCAAAAATAGGGGAATTTGATGTACCTAAGGGAGAAGTGTTGCCTTTGCATAGGGGTTGAATTAGTAGCTGAAGTCCACACTTTGAGCAACTAGGTTGGTTGCCCATTATGATAGCAGCAACCAGTTGTAAAATTAAGTGGATGCTGCTTGGTTCTAAGCGGTGACTAGGCAGCTGACTTGGTCTCTGATTCTGTGTGGGAGAAAGTTATTTGATTAGAGGCGAAGGTGTCATTTTGAGGCCAGCAAGAGGCAGAAGGGCGGCAGGAGGGGAGGGCTCCGGCGGAGCAGGGAAGCCGGGCTGTGCAGCTCCCCCAGAGGCACCGTGCCAGCCCTTCTGCGGCAGCCCCGAGCTGCTCCATGGCAGAACCCTCCTGTCCCCGGCACCTCCCTCGCCCCCGGCGGGCCCGGGCCGCGGTCGGCAGGTGGCGGTGCCGGATAAGGCCGGGCCCGGGGGCTGAGGGGGCCCGGGGCGGGGAGGGCCGCGGGGGCCCGAGGCGGGGAGGGCCGGGCCCCCTCAGCCCCGGAGCTGCGGGACCCGGCCAGAAGCCGCTGGCCAGGGCTGCTGGAGCCGCGGGCAGCTCGGAGAGCCCCAGAGCCCCTCCCGGCATCAGTTGCCCTAAGCAGGGAGTTAAACCCAGGGATCTGCCCTGGCAGCCGGGGCACCGGGGCCTGCCCCGAACCCAGTGCTCAGACTCAGTGTCACTGGTGTCCTGCCAAACCCCCGCGGCCGGACAGAACCCCAAATGCCCACCCTGGCAGTGGGCCAGGAGAGCAGGACAGCATCCCATGGGACAGCATCCCAAACCCGAATTCCTCCCCGAGGGATGCTGCTTCAGGCAAAGCGGGGACAGCATTATCCATTGTCTCCCTCACCTTGCAAATTCTCTCACCACAGCTGCTGTTGTTACAGCGAATAGCAAAGGAATTAATGATTCATCACTTAATTTCCTCTTCCCCTCCTCCCTGCACCTTGATTTTGCTTTAATAAACTGGTCTGGAGCCAACTGCAGCATCAGGTTAATAATGACTTTAAGCACCATTTATGCTGCTATCGTGGCAATTTAAATTGTCACTTTCTATTAAAAGGTCTAACTCCAAATGGGTTTAGCTGAAAGCATTGGCACTGACAGTGCAATTAAATAACAAAACTCTTTTCTTGGGATGTCAGTGCAAACACATTTTAAATAGGGGGTCAGAAGCACCTAGCTAATTTAAACTACAGTATAGCTTTCTTGTGAAGAATAATACCTGATGCAGGGGGTTTTTTCCATGCTGTGTGACAGTTTTTATTGTGAGTGTGAGACTTAAAGAAGTGATGTGCCAAAGGAGTTCAGCAGCCTTTGAAAACTCTTGTCTTCATGATAAACTTGGGCAGTGCTGCATAAGCAAAAGCCATCATTTCTCAGCAGATAAACATGAAAAGATATTGATCCTAAAGGACTCTGATTTACAATCTTGATTTCCTCCAGACAGTTTGTATGAACAAATCACTTTACTGGGCATCCATGTGGTCCTTTGTCTCCAGATTTAGTGCTTATCTGTCAGAAACATACTGTGTATGGTGCACCTTGCATGTCTCACATTCTTTTTACCTGTGGCTCTGGAGTCATTTATGAACCACATTGTTCTGTGGGAAAACACACTCCTGTGTATAGGATTTTTACAGCTCACCTGTAAAAATCACATCCAGTTCCTCAACTGGATGCAAAACAAATGTTCTTTATTTGCAAGCTCTGTGTGGCAGCTGCAGTGCCAGTGCCAGGCTGGCCAGCCAGTTCCTCCTTTGCTCCTGCTCTGCCTCAGCTCTGCCTCCTCTCTGGGTCTGGCCCTTTTCTCCTGCACAGGGCACAGCCTGGTCCTCCTTTTCCAAGCACCTCCTGATCTTCAACTCTACTCCACATGTTAAGCTGTTTCTCTTTTTTGGTATTGATGCCTCAGGTTTTGGCTTTTATATTTTTCAGATTCTGTACTGCTTTGGTGTGTTCTTCTGAGCTTCATATTAGGGGATGGTAAGCTCTCTTTACAGAGCAGGCAGACAAAACAATTCCTTCTCTAGCTGGGGACCAAGGACAAATGATCCAAATCTGAGGCCCAGGAGCATAAACAATGGTGGAATGAAGAGAGAAAAACAAGAAGGATGGGACTTCATGGGCTGAAGCTGTAATTGGACAATTAACTCCAATATGCCAATGGACCAGAACTCATAAAAGTGAGAGACCTTGTGACCAGTCGTGCATTTTGTGACCATTTTGGTTCATCTTGGGTGTAGCCCTGGCTGGGCTCTTGTGCTGCCCAAGGTAAATCTATTGAGGCTTCCTAATAAATACCTGCTTTATTCTTTAGCTCCATCTAGCCTCTGTTCTAGGTCAGTCTACACAAGGCATCAGTATCAAATAAAAATCCTTTTGCTGCAAGAGGGAGACTATTTCGTGTGTAGCAGGTGTTTAACATCCTGATCAAATTACCTAGCATGAATAAGTCACAGCATCACAGAAAGATGCCTGCTCAGCTTGTGTTGATTTTCCTAAAATCAGCTTGTGTTTCCTTATCCCTAAGAAAAGGTAGCCTGAAAGCACAGCCCTTTGCTGGACATCAGACAGAAAAACACAACTGCCATCCTCAGTGTCTATGCCTCAAACAGGAAGTTAAAATATACCTGAACAGCTTTAATGGTTTGTATTTTCATTTTAATGCCTTTAAAGGCTCTCCAGTACACGACACTGTCCCCTGTGTTATGGCTCCTGTGTTTTTTCTGAGGTGCATTGCATGTGCTGGGAATAAATGAGTGATTATCATCACATTTAAGCTCCCCCATCCCATTCTCATTGCTACAGTTATTGCTCTGGAGGACACAGAGACACACCTTGAGGTGAGTATTCCTAGGATGGCTAAGGATAATTTTTAGACATAAAAATTATTTATGTCTAAAAATTATGTTTCTAGCTGCAGAAACTCCTCTTTTTACCACTTCACTGAAAAGAAAAAATGAAGTGGGAGGTTGATTTATGGCTGGCCCTTACAAAAATAATATGCAAGAGAATAGGATCAAAAGTAAATTTCTTTATTAAATTATCAATGTTATTCTGTTGTTTTGTTTCATTCTTTTTTTTTTTAAGAAAAGGAGAACAAGAAGAAAACTATACTGGTATTCTGAGGAATAGAAGAAAGGAATAAAGAATTGTAGAAGTGAATTGAGAGTACATGCTGTTAGAAATTTTTACTTAATAATTTTGTCATCATAAATGCCACATACTTGTTTAAATGAAAACTTTTCATGAGAAGAACCCCATCTTCCAGTTGCAGAGGCGCTCATGTTCTGTGCAATGCCTGAACCCTGCCTTTCTCTAACATTTATCTTCTGCTTTTTCTGTCTTCAGCCTTGCTGGACACACCTGGAGCAGCTGCTCTCAGTGCCCCTGCCCTGAGCAGGGCAGCAGAGCAGATTCTCTCTGAGGGTGCTGTCTGTGCTCAGAAGTCCCCAGGCAGTCTGTAATTCTGTGAAATGCAGCATGACAAGGGTGATAGGGCTGGGTACAGAAGGGGCAGGAGCACATGAGAGCTGTGACTTTCCTGGGCACAGCCTTGGTCCTGACCTCCTGAGTGGCTGCTGATTCTGTTTTCTCAGGGGACACTCAGCTCCTCATAGTTTTACACATGGCAATAGACTTCCAGTGGGATAGAAACAGCTTCCACAAAGGGCACCATGGCAGTGGGAACTGCAGGGAAAGGTGAGCGAAGGCAAGGGCCATGAGTACATGTCTGCATTTGGGAGCCATGCTGTGCTCTGTGTCTGTGTGTAAACACGAGGCATTACACCTGACCTTTTAAAAGCAAACAGGTTTTGTCAAGTGTTGCAAAAATAGCCAAGAATTATTAAAAATATGCTTTTGGTTTTAATACATTTTCTCCAGTATTCTAATCTATGGGACTAAGCTGATAAAAGCCTACTTCAGACAACTGTGAGATTTAAATACATACACATATACATGCATGTGTATGTATATGTATATATACTCCTTTCTCAGTAGGCTGCTAATTTTTTTTTGGTTGTGTGTTTGGTTTTTCTTTAGGATACAGATCACATTTTCAATATTTTTTTGACAAAAATATCTTTTAAAATTGGACTTTTGAGTAAAATCTGAGATTTTTACAGAAAATAAGGCTTGAAGAAAAATTTGAATTATTAACATAATTTGATACTTAAATACCAAGTATTTTGAGACTTCTGTTTTTTCTACAGAGATAACAGTGTGGCTTTTTACAAGCATTTCACTGAATTAGCTTCTTTTCACTGAATTTACTGTTGTAAATGAATGTTTTCAGTCATAGTAAGCTCCAAGCAATTGTTGACAAATGTTTATACAAATTACTTTCTGGACATACATATGTTTGCACTGTAGAAATTGGTCCCTAAGTATTACCTGTCAGTCAGACACGGTAATAATTTTCTGTCATGAGACTTGAACACCTCCCCCCTACCCCCAAATACACAGCTCAGCATTTGGGTGGAACTTATCCAAATTCTTGCTTCCACTTACAAAGTCAGAATGAATTGGTGGGGAGTAAATATCAGAGAAACTGTAAACTGACTAGGTAGAATTGAGAGAGAGAGAGAGAAAAGAAACAAAGGGCATCAGAGAAATTTTTCTCTGAAGATTATTACGCAGGAATGACAGTTCTGAACCAGGACAGGTACCACATTATTCAGCTGTCAGCAAGGGCTGGAGGATGCTGGGGGAGCTGTGATAGCTCCTATATGAAGGTGCTAGTCAACTTGTCAGATGCTAGAAAAGAGGAAATTGGTGGCAAGAGGAGATAATAGAAGAGGCAAGTAGAGATAAATCAGAGAGATGTTAGACTAAGGGAGAGATAACAGATGCTGCCATGGGAACTGCCAAGCAAGAGCAGAGAAGCTGGCTTGGGTCTCAGACAGACCACACACCCTGCAACTTACACATTAACATGAACAATGTATCCTGTGAAACAAAAATATATTCTAAAGAAATAACAAAATGACGGGGGGAAGAGAGAAACGGGCTATCAGGAATGCAAGAAGTATCTGGGAATATTTAATGAATTTGTCAAGACAAGAGAAAGATGTGTTGAAAGGTCTCTCTATAGTCTTGCTCATAGTATGTTAAAATTGCTTCTGCCTTTTGAGCTTAATTGCTGCCTAAGGTTACAGTGTGAGCCATGTCACTGACACCACTGCCTCTGATGGTTCTTACATCTGCAAGCTTTCCTGGTTTTTCCCAGTTTTCTCAAGTCAGGCTAATAAAATTATCACTTCCTACAACTTTGCCTCACTAGCATGCAAACCATCTGTTTCCTTTTTATTTTTTAACAATCTCTGTATAATGATTTTTGTCCCCTCAGGAACTCTGGAATATATCTATTCCATGTCCTGAGATGATGAAATGTAAGAGGAATAAGTAACAGCTGTTTTGAAAATGGTTCAAGAAATAAGAAGAAAGTGCCCAGGAGTGCAGTTTCTGGTGGCTCCAAATCAGCTCCTTCCTTCCTGAAGCAGATGCTGATGGAATTCACCTTGATCCAGTATGTGCATTGCATTGGGAGAGCAGTGTCCTGAGGCAGGGGTGAAAAGAGGCTTTGCTGGTACTCACACAGGGTGGGATCTGTGATCTGCTGCTGCAGCTCATTCCTGCAGAAATGCCACAGAAATCAGCTTGCTGCCTTCAGAGCAGCCCATAGATATGGGGCTGGTCTCCTACTGAATGTCAGCTGCTGGCTGTGGGTGAGAGCCCAAAGCAAGTCCTGCATACTCAAAGTCCCAATCCTCATAGAAACGTCCCACAGATCTCTCCTTGCCCAGCCCCAGCCTTCCCTGCAGGGGGAGCAGAAGTGGGATGTGCAAGGTGTGCCCAAGCCAAAGGTGAGTCACCTCAATGGATCTTTGTTGCTCCAGTCTTCCCCCAGGTTGGTGTGGACCTTCTGGAAATGCAGGAGTGCCAAAAATCTGACATCTGGAGCTGCAATTTCCATTTCAGCTCGACAGACACAATTAGGATCTACCAACCTGTTTACTGAAAGAGACTGCTTGTGCTTCCTTATGGGAACACAGGCTCTGAGTTTCACCTAATGAAATGGGCACAGAGCCTTTGCCAAACAAAGCCCTCCTGAGCTATGCCAGGTGGGATGTCCTGAAAGTCCTGCTCTGCAGACTTTTGCAAACTGGATCCCAAATCCACAGCCACCCAGGAGCCTGTGCCCCACTCAGGATGGCTGTGGTGTGTGCCCACCTGTTTGCTCCAGGTGGAAGAGGATGACAAATTAACACTTTGAAGTACTCAGGATGAATGTGTACCAGGAGTAGAAGAAAACTGCACTCAGATAAAATCAAGGTATGTACATAGTAGATGACAATACTCATTAGAACCCTATTCCACTTCAAATTGCTTTTCATCTCTGGCAGATCTTTGCAAATTTGCTTAATTTGTAATCTTCCATATCAACGGATCATGAGAATTATTGCTGTCAGGAGAATGTCAGTGCTGCTTAGGCAGAGCTGCATTAGGAGAAAGTGGCATTTTTTCAGCATAATTGCTTGAAGTATAAGAAATGAAGAATGGCTATCAGATTCCATTCAAAGGTTTGAGGGGGCAGAAGTGCAGAGAAAATGAAACTTCTAAGTATAAATATATGTTCACTGTATAATGCCCTTTGCTTATTTTTTAAGGCTGATGTGTACTTATTCTTACAATTATTTGGTGGTGACTTTTTGTATTACTCCAGACTCCATTTCTGCTCTTTGGACAGTCACAAATTTCTAGCTGTACCCCCTGACAGCTGCTAAGATGATGTAACAGATGCTGATAGGATGTGATTATTTTTAGTAATTTATGGCTCATAGTGCTCAAGGAATAAGCTGATCTGAACCAGTGTTTTGGCTAACACAAATGCCAGATAATAGAGCTATCCAGACTCCTCTGCACATGAGGCTTTTAACCTTATACTTTGGAATAAATCACAACAGCTCTGCCCAGCAAAGACAAACATTTGAATTTGGTTGCCACTTCTTAAAGTATTATTGAAAAATTTTACAATTTCAAATAGGACAATCATCAGAAGAATTCTTTTGTCTATTTGTGTGATGATCAAGAAACATTAATGTTTCTTGTCCTCCTGCATCCATCTCTGGAGGAACCTTTTCCTCCACACAGGTGCACTTCTGCCATTGCACAGATGAAAAAGCTCAGACTCAGGCTGCTTGACTTCCAAAACACTTCTTGCCAAAACTAAACAGATACCACAGCTATTGTCAATCTGCTTCGCTGTATTCACAAGACCCCTGTTTCTGTCCAAATGAGCATGCAAAGGAAACAAAACATTTTAAGAGAACAGTATCATAAACCCCCAGAGGGGTGCAGGTTATTAATTATCAAGGCAATATCAGCACAATGTGAGTGTTTTGCTGTTTTATACTGGAAATCACAAAAAATGGCCATTCCCTTTGGAAGTACCCAGTTGTTCTCTTCAATGCCTTGTTTGCCTCTGGCAGCCTGAGCTGCCCCTGTCTGTCTCTGTGAGCTGGGCAGAGTCACTGGAACCCCTGGGGTGACAGTGCAAGTGCCCCAGACACACCAATTCCAAAGGGAAAACTCCTCATGGGTCACCACAGGTTGTCAGAGGCTGTAAAAACATCCAGGGGTGTGCAGAAGAAGGCTACAGGGTCTTTTGCAAGTTATTGCTTCAGGGTGTTTTTTTCCTTTTCTGCAGAACCACAAACAGTTCAGCAGGGTTTGTAAGTCCTTGGGCAGGGCACCCCCAGCCTCGTGACAAGAGCTGCCCCTGGATTTGCAGTTTTGTGTCTGGGGCACAATTCCTCAGCTCATGGATCAGTGGCACAGACAGCACTTGCCCAAAGACAGGGAGATGCACCAGAGAGCCCATGCAGCCTTTCTCTTGCTAACAAATTTCAGAATTTTCTGGTTTACTGTGACCTGTGCATTATTCCATAACATCCCAGACCATGCAGCAATCCCTGCACACTTCAGGTGTTAGGCTGAAGCCCAGCTTCCAGTTTTCATCTGCAGACTGCAGTGCATCTTTGAGCTATTACAAATGTGTACCTAATGTTTATTTGAAGCATAATTTTGTGTTTTCTTTCCAACCAAACTCTGCTCCAGATGCTCTTGCTTCTGTACCAAACCTTTTCACCTCTCCATTTGGCTCTGTTTGTGCCTGGACTACAGCACAAAAATTCGAAATTGAATGTGGATGTTTGTGCTCTTCTTTCACCTTCACAGCTCACTACAAACTCAGACAGTGCCTGTGGCTTTTCAGTGTTTTCTGAACCACTAATTTCCCATGCATGTAGCAAGAGCTATAGCACTGAGGTAGCTTTCAAACAGCAAGAAACTGAAAATATCTTTTTTCCTGACTGTAACTTTCAAAATAAAATTTCTATTAATTATTTAGAGGGGGAAAGAACACAAGTAGGAGCTTCAGCTTTTTCACAGGCTGTCTTTATATAAAGGTTAAAAGTACAGTTTCAGGCTGTGCCCCTGATTTTGTAAGTAGGCAGTGCAGGATTTCACCCCTGCCCAGGCTGCTGGCACAGGCAGTCTCAGTGCCATGGTGACTGAAGCCCATGCTGACAACATTTTGCATTCATACATGTGTGTGCTTTTCTGCTTGCTCCACAAAACAGCATATCCCTAGTCTTGGAGCATGTTGTGTTTTGGGTTTTAAATTACATTACAATATTTTAATTATAATATTATATTAAAGTTTTGCAGTTGTGTGTGCATGTTCTGGTTTTGAGTTTGTTTTTTTTTTCCTTTCCCAGTAATAGCAGTACAGAGAGAGCAGAAAACATTTCTGTCATGTTGTGACCTGTCGGGAGAAATGCATGATGAGTCCTGCCCAGCACTGGCTGATGTGAGAGGAGCAGTGTGAGTCACGGAGGGCACAGTGCCTGAGATGCCCCAGGCAGATGAACTGCAGCAACTTCTGAAGGGAGCCCTGCTCTCCCCTCCAGGACACTGCTGGAAACCATCATCTCCAGCATGAGATGGCTCTGGAAACCCTGTTCCATAAGGAGGTCTTCAGCTTTTCCGTAGGTCTAGTGTCCTGAATCAAGCTGAAAAGAAGAAACTTCCATTAAAAAACAAAATAAAAACAAAAGCAAAAACCAAACCAAACAAAACAACAAAAAAACCCAAGGAATTTGTGTGTACTTTCCTCACTTTGAAGCATTATGTTTTTATTTACATTACTTTTTTTATTTTAATGATTTGCAAAGTGTTTCATATTTCAAAATTTGCTTTGAACACCCCATGCAAAACAATTCCTGTAGGAAATGTCAAGCTGAAATGTTTTTACATAAACCGAAGTTACAAAATAGCTTCCTGACAATAAATCTTTTAAAAATCACCCCTCTTATCAGAAGCCTCCCTTCAGCTGAACTGGCATTTTTGACACAAAATGTCAAAATTCTTGACAGCCCTGCACTAGAAGTTGGGGGTTATAAATCAGGACTGGAAAGGAAAAATCCACAGAAATTCATCCTAGATACAGAACTCCTTAATCCTTATCTATTCCTTTTGATGCTCAAGATCTGTGAGGTTTGTCTTTGCCCATCAGTGCCCTTGGATGCCTGTGAGATGCTCTCAGAGTGGCATTTACCTGGTCCTTGAGGCATATTTGTCTCACTGCTCATCAACACTCCTTTGGGGAGAAACTTCTCCCATTGCTGAGAAGCTCTGCAATCAAATATGTGTACTTTATCAGAGCAGGGAAAATGCACTCCCTGCCTCCACTCTCCCTCAGGATGCTGATTGTTGGCCACCCCCCTTTCCACCAGTTTGGGATCCTAATTTTATAAGGTTCTTTCAGCTCTTTGTTCTACTATGAAGTACCGTGAATTTCCTTTCTGTTATTCTACTGAGACAGGCAATTGCTCCTAATTACTTTCAAAGGGTAAGACAGGGCAAATGATTACTTGTAACTGGAGGAAAGTGTAACAATACATTAAAAAATTAATAGTTTGATTCTGTCTCTAAATTTCTGCCCTTTATTGGCTGCCAGAAACTGATCTGCTGCTTTGGAAGTAAGATAAAATCACACTTGTTAGCTTCAGATTTAATGAAAGCTTCTCTCTTTTCTCTTTTATTGCTCCTGTACTGATAAGAGTCTTTGTCTAAGCTTTCCTCTTAAGAGCATGAAAGCCTCTGGCACACCTGATATTCTTTTTTATGTAGAAATTTGTCCACCTGAATAAGCACTAAAATTACAATTCAGTTTTGTTATCTTTATTTCATTGTCATGACTGTATTTATTTCTTTTTATAGTTGCTGTCATAATCCAGAGAACAGGCAAATCCCCTTATTAATTTCTTTTACAGTGATACAGATGTTCCTTTTCTTACATTAATGACCCCCCTTTCCTGAAATGAGTAGTTTATTACTGGTGGTTGGTGAAAAATCCACAGATTTATAGTGGAAAAGGCTGACTTGCATGTATATCCAACTGTGTATTATGCTATAGCTGAAAAACAGGATTTAATTTCATTATTAAACATGTACATTCCTTTGAAATCTGAACAATTTTATCTGATTCTTCTGGTTCTTATCTGAGTATCCAAACTTGTGAGAAATGTGATGTACAGTTCCCTATAGCACTGAAAATTTATTACTTATTTTTCTAACACAAAATTGTCCTGTTAGCTTGAACTCTGCTGAACAGTTCAAAAACTCAAAAAGTTGGTTTTCCTTCCCTGTAATTTCACCCAGTTCCTCTGAATTTTCATCTCGTGCTTCATGTTTGACTGAAGCATAGCTTTGTTTTGGCAGAGCACACAGAGGAAATCTAAATTTCTTCTACAGGGAACTGGAGATACCTCTCTTCCTGAGAGTGAATGAATAAAGTCTAGGTTTTGGCATTATTTAAAATGATCAGTTAGTATTATTTTTCCTCTTATATTTAATTTTTTCCTTCCTTTGTGTGAGTGTTCCTTTTCTTTATAGTTATTTCTTTTTGCCTTCTATCCATCACAACGAAAAATGAAGAATCAGTTGCTTTCATTGTATTGAAATATTAACCCAAGTTTAAAGATTCCTTTACACAAGTTTTTACTGACATCGTGAGTTTCTTGCATCAGTATAGATCACATCCTTTCATATAAACACAGTTTTGCAAGTACTTCTACAGTGCTCCCTGTGCCCACACTCTAGCAGAGGGACTGATGAAGCTCTACCTCTTTTTCCATGAAATTAATGTACAAATGCAGCATTTCAAATCCAGCAACAACACTTAAAAGGATAATTGCCTCTCCCACTGATGAGTGTTAGGTTCTTTCTGGGATGATTCAGTTTACCACTCTGCATCAGTTAGCCTCCAAATTGTCTTAAACAAATGCAGTGGGAGGAGGTTAAACAGCTCAAATAATTTGTCTGTCAAACTCACTGATTTAGCCATGTGATTGGAGGTCCATGACTGTCACCCTGGCTTTTTAAGTTGTTCTAAGCCTTTTGATATTTACATTCTTGTAACAAACTTTCTCACACACTTTATGTAATAAACATTTTTTGCATTCTTTTATAGAAGAAGTGAAATTTTATAAACTGTTGGTTTATCCAGTATCATTGGAGGAGTGGCACTGTCATCCTCCAATCCACTGTCACTTTTAGAAATCTATAAATGCTAGAATCAAAAATTAAAAGTACTCTTGAAAGAACTGTGCGTCCACATCATGTTATTCTGTGTCCTATAGTGACACATGAGCAGAGCTGTCAGCAGAGGAGAATCAGGCAGGCACAGTAACCTTTCCTTCTGGCACCTCTGGAGTTTGTTCATCTACAACTCAAATCCTTTACTTTGTACAACTGAACCTGAAATGCCTGCCTTGTTTTTTAACCTGACTTAGCAAAGGCAGCTGCTCCACATGTGGGTGTCTGTCCCTGGAGTTCACAGTTGTTGAGGCCCTTTCAGAATCAGCTGAACCTTCTCCAGGTGATGTACATTTTCACTCACTAAAGGAGTATAAAGGTTTTGAAGTCTGTGTACCCCTCCAGGAGGTGAGGTAACCTTGCCTCAGAACTGTTCCCAATGTTAGGTTTGTGGTTGGACTCAATTATCCTAAAGGTCTTTCCCAGACTGAAGGACTCTGTGAAAGGGGCTGCATTTCCCATCTTTCCCATCTTTCCCATGGGCACTGATGATGCTGATGTCTGCTGCCCTTCCTACAACCAAAAGGCAATAGTTTATCCTATGTATCCTGTGCAATGGAGCTTTGAGTTTGTCCTGTGAGATAACTGCAGGATGTTCTGCTGTTCAGTTTCTGAGCCAGGGCTGACATCAGGATTTTATCTGTAGGCTTGGCCCCCCAACATGGGGTAGAGGGGCTGTGTCACCTTCTGAAGGCCAATATTGCTCCTCCAGGGAGATGCCACCGATGGCATCAGCTCCTCTGGACCCCACACCATGGGACAATGACCACAAGAGGATCCTGTTCCTGTTCCACAGAGATGAGAGGATCCAGTAATCCCTGCAGTGAGGTGGGTGAAAATGAAAGTCATCACAAAATGGAAGAAAGATAAGCACCTGCAGTGCTCTTTAAAAGATGAACACAAGTAGAAGCAAAGGGGCAAAGCAGAAGCAAAGGTTTCTTGAGAAGAAACAAGGCTGAGCTGGGCAGTGTCTGGAAGGGGACAGAACCACAAAGAATTCTACAGCTCCTGGTCAACAGAGGAAGGGAACTGTGTTCAGAGGTGGCTTTTATTCTGAGGACCTGTGACAATCCCTTGATGCATCCAAATGGATAGGTGATCCATTTATAAATACTCATCCAGTGCGGAAGGTGGCTTTGGGGTTTGGTTAGTTCATTGGTTTTTCACAGAAAATACAACATCTTGAACTAAAAGGTTAAAGCAAAAACTGGAATAGTGAAGCTGGGAGGAAAACATACTCAGAGTTATGGGAATTTAAAGGATTCATTGTTGGTGCTTAGAGGGCAGAGCAGAGAGGGCAGAGCTGAAGAGCCTGGTCTAAGAAAGTGAGCACAGAGCAGCGCAGAGCAGCAGACCTCTGGTGTGGTAACTGAGGGATCATGGCACATTCTTCAGTTTGCTTTATCACATTTAAACATTGTCAGGCAAATATTGTTGCCAAGACACAGTCCAGAATGTGAGGAAGAGGTGATGCACGCTCCCCCCAGGACCTATGGCAGCTTTTAAGGAAGTGGATCCAATGTTTGACCCAAAAATGGCAAATGGTGTTTCTACACAAAAAGGAATCACAATAGGTCTCTTTTTAGACTCTGTTTTGCCTGAGATGCTCCAGTAGAAGAAGAGAGCTGGAGAGTTGGACCCCTACAGCAGCAGGTAGGAATTAATCTTTAACTTCTAAACTTCAACATGTTAATTTTCTATAGGTTTGAGACAGGAAACTCTCTAATGCCATGCTCAGTGTCTGCTGCAGTATTTGTTCCAGACTGGTATTTCTGAATGGCATAAATAATACTGTCAAATCCAAAACTGTTCTTGAGTTCAAGGAATTCTTGAGTCTCTTACACTTAGTGTATGAATGTCTTCAACACAATCATTGCCAAATCTGCCTCATTCAGAAAAAGGAATTCACAGGTAAGGGGGTTCTATTTTTAGCTGTCAGGGGCTGGCAGCCTAAAGAGTAACAGATGGAAATCTTGTTGTGTCTGCTCAGGAAGAACATTCAAAGGCCTTGGCTGTCTTTAAATCTCAGCAATCCTAATGAGTTTTTGGTCACATTTTGGAATATGTGACCACCTGAAAATAGTTGGTTAAAAAAAAATCAAGCAAACAGTGTAGAAAATGAATGGTCTTTTGAGGTAACTTCCCTCTCTACCAGCAACTGTTTCTTCAGGATGAGAAAACAGACTTTCAAATAGAAAATAAGCTGGAATAGTGTTTCATGGATTTTGCCTGTGTGTTTCTGCAGCTGGGTGGAGAATGGTCTAGGCAGATGTGAGAACTGGGCAGACACCACATTCCAACAGCCACTTACTGTCACATCCCTTCTGGTGAAAGGCTTTCATCCTCACCTCTCAATGCAGTGAAAACAACATCAGCAATGCCAAAGAGGACTCAAAATAAATTACTGTGATCTGTAACCAAGCTCTCCTGACAGCAGCAGACCAGGCTGTCAGTAGCCTCATCTGTCTTGCTCCCAAATCCTGCGACTCTGGAAGGGGCCTGCCTTCTCTCAGATGGGTACCTCTGTGTTAGACAGTAAGCAGTCCCGTTCTCCCCTGCATCCTCGTGTTCCTGCTGGCAGTGTTTCAGTGTCTGGCCTGTCCTACCTGTAAAACCTTTGGAAATCCTGTGAAAACTGCAAGATGACAGCCCTTACCACAGGGCTCTTCGTGCTTAAAAATGTCTCTAAATTCCTCACCTGCCCACTTCAATTTGTTCAATTTTCTAAAACACCACCATGGCGTAGGGAGGCCTCCATATGTATCTTAGCTGTTTTGTGTCTTCCTTTTTCTATCCACAAATTTCTCACAGTCCTTTGCATTTTGTCCTATGCTGATTCTTGCTGTCATTTTTGAAGACTGTCCACTGTGGCCCCAGGATCTTTTTCATGAGTGGCAATCGTTTATCACTGCATAGGTGATCAGGACTGTCCTCCTTCCCCTGGACACCCTCTGTGCTCATTGTTACAGTGTCCCTGTCCTTTTGTCACCCAGGCAGTCACCATTAGGGCTGGACAGCTTTCAGCCCGAGTATCCTGAACAACCTGATGGGTCACCAAATCCCATCATGACAGTACGCATTCCCTTTCCCTGGAAACAGCCTGAAAGCGCTCGGGCTGCAGAAAGGATCCTTCCAGCAGAGGGAAAGTGGAGAATCTCTCAGTACATTCCTGCCCTCCCTGCTCTCCCCATCAGCGTCTCACCTCGTTGCAGCCAAGTGGATCGGGGAGCCTTTGGTGAAAGGCTCCATGAAGAGTCCCTCAAACACCTGCCCCACTGACAGAGCATCTTCTGCCCATGCCCTGGGGCTGGAGGGAAGGCGGACACGGCCCTGCGCATCCCTGCCACCCCCCGGGCTGCTCCAGCGGCCCTCGGCTGCCGAGACCCGGCTCGGGGCTGTGAATGTGGGCCTGGGCAGGGCCGGCTGGGTGCCGCAAGCAGCTCCGAGGCCGGGCAGAGACAGGGAGACCACCGGGAACAGCCGGGCCCGTGCCAGGCGGGGCGGCCGCGCTGTCCCAGGCTATGCACTGTCCCGGGCTCGGCGCTGTCCCGGGCTCGGCGCTGTCCTGGGCTACACACTGCCTTGGGCTAGGCACTGTCCGGGCTGTGCACTGTCCAGGGTTCGGCTCTGTCCCGGGTTATGCACTGTCCCGGGCTCGGCGCTGTCCCGGGCTCAGCACTGTCCCGGGTAATGCACTGTCCCGGGCTCGGCGCTGTCCCGGGCTCAGCACTGTACCAGGCTCAGCACTGTCCCGGGTTATGCACTGTCCCCGGTAATGCACTGTCCCGGGCTCGGCGCTGTCCGTGCCGCTGTGCCGGGCGCCAGGAGGCAGCGCGGGCTCGGTCCGTGCCCGCCCCGGCCCGGGGTAATCATTAACCGGGCCCTGCCGCCGGCACCCGCCGCGCTTCGCCCGCACTCGGCCGGGACCGGCGGCCGGGCACGCACCGACCCCAGCCCGGCACGGCCGGGGCTCCGCGCAGCCATGGAGGGCGAGGCCAACGGGACCCTGCACCCGGCCTGCGGCTCCAGCGAGCCGCCCTACTCGGAGGAGCTTCTCCGGAGTAAGTGCGGGGCGGGAGGAGAGGGGGCTGCCCGCCGGACAGCCGGGACAGCGCCCTCGGCACCCACCCGCGGCGGGATGGGGGGGCTGGCCCTGCCCCTGTCCCTGGCACTGTCCCTGATGCTGTCCCTGCCTGTGTCCCTGTCCCTGTCCCTGCCTGTGCCCCTGTCCCTGTCCGTCCCTCGGCCCCTCTCCCTGCCTCTGCCCCTGTCCCTGCCTGTGCCCCTGTCCCTGCCCATCCCCTGTACCCTGTCCCTGTCCCTGTCTGTGCCCCTTCGCCGTTCTTCCCCGGCGAGGAAATCCCCGTTCGGAGGCCGGCACCCGCCTGTCCCGGCCGATCCTCCGCCTGTCTGGGGCCCGAGCAGGCTCCGGGGCAGGGCGGGAGCTCAGCACGGCCCCAGCCCGGGCTCGGCTGGGCTGGCTCAGAACGGGGCTGCGGCGGGAACCGAGCGCTGAACCGGCCCCTGGAACCGCGCCGGGCCTCGGGCTCCCTCCGGTGAGATTCAAGGAGCGGAGGTGTCACTGAGACGTGCCCTGCCCCGCCTGCAGCCAAATCTGGAAGTGCCGGGGTTTTTCGAGCAGGTTGGATTAAAGGGGCTGCGGCAGAGGCTCTGCTTTGCTTTCAGATAGGCTGCGGGTCCGGCAGGAGTTAGTACGGATGATGAGCATGAACTTCTCCTGAATTTAGCATGCGGTGCCTTTTTCTGTCTCTGGAAACACATCCCTTGGGAGAAAATGCCCTTCAGCTGTCAGCTGTGGGTCAAAGTTCATACCCATACTCAGTATCTATGATAAAACCTATAATCTATGGGTAAATGTTGAAGTGTTTAAGGGAGAAGCAATAAAGAGTTTGGTGAAGACACCAAGTTTAATCTCAGGCTTGGGATATCAGGGACTTTTCCTTACATTGCTCGTGTACCCTACAAAATCCCACCGAGCTTCTAGTAAATTTGCCTGCCTAAGGAAGTTACTTGTAACATGCCTATGAGCATATGATGGAAGCAGAGAACTAATACTGAATGAATACGTGTTTGCTTGTAGCCTGCCTGGAAAAGTTCCCAGATTATGTATTTATTTCTGCTACATATTTACATTCATCTAAGGATATTTGTCCTGGAACTCCCCCTTTCTGAAAGGCACTATTGCATAATGCTTTCAGAAGGTGAAGGCGTATTCTTCCTGCCTGCTGTCTGTGGATCCTGGAAAGATTTAGTCATGAACTTCAGTATTTGAATGGTTCTGTGGAGTCAGTGTCTGCCTGTGTAACTAGGGATGAGTGCAAGTATCTGCAGGAATATGGCAAAGAAGCCCCTCAGAGATGGTGTTGTTACATTAATATTTGAGAAGTTCATGAAATAAATCAGAACTGTTTCCTTTTCTCTCTCTGCAGGCCTTGACCTTCCAGGGAGATTTCTCTTTGCAACCTTGACTCTGATGACACTCATTGCCATTCTGGTGTTTATAGAGGAAGCAGTCTACATCTACAGGAAAATCCCCTCCTCCAAAAGATCAATCATAATTTGGATTAATGCTGCAGCTCCAGTAAGCCAACATGGAAATGAGATAAAATTCAATGCTGAAAATAAGGCTTCCCTGAAAATCCACAGGGGCCACATGAGCTCTTTGGCCTTCATACAACCTTCCTCCCTTTTCTTTGTAGGTGATCTCCACTACTTCATGCATTGGCATGTGGGTTCCTCGCTCAACAATGTTCACAGATTTCACAGCAGGAATGTGAGTGTTCTGCTTGTGTCTAGGTGTTGCTCCAAACCCTGAATTTCTTCCCTTTCAACATCTGCTGCTCTTGGTAACACAGTAATTCTGTAAATTTAACAATTCAGTAATTTCTTTGTTTGAATTGAAATCTCTTGGCAGCTCTTTCCTGGGAGGTGGAAAATGCTGAAACAGTTCCCAGTGCTCCAGTCCCCCCAGTGTGGGAACGTCAGTGTGAAGGATCTGTGACTCACATGTAATTGATTCCTTGCACTGACAGTCTCCTTGGAGCAGCAGTCTGTCTTTCCTCTCTCTGCATGCCATGTGGAATCAGAGTCTGGCCTGTGACTCCTTGCCTGCACTTTTACCAATGATGAGCCATGGGGGTCTGTTATTAATGGTACCAAGTGAGCCCCCAGTGAGCACATCAGGGTAAAAATGTTCCACAGTTATCCTGATGAAAGCACTTTATGTGTGAGCATGACAGCTCTGGCATGCACAGAGAAGAAGGGAGAAATGTGCTCCCTGCCTTCTGGGGGTGATGGCAGGACTGAGTGGGGATGTGCCATGGCCCTGAGCACTCCACACCTGGAGATGAGTAACAGAGGGACAACACAGGAGTGGGGAATACTGCTGGCATGTGCCAGTGTGTGCAGGTAGTGCAGATTGCCAGAAACTTCCAACAATCCAGTCCTGTGGCACTTCAAGCATGTTTAAATTCCCTCTCCTCCCTTGCCCAAGCTGCAGGCAGTGCAGCAGAGGACCTCTTTTATTGGTTGGGTTTCCATGTTTGGTGGCACAGTCTGCAGTTCCTGGGTAGGGTTGAGACTGTGCAGCTGGGGAGGGAGGGAGAGGTGGGGTTGCAGCAGTCGGAGCTTTGTCTGCAGAGGAACCGCACCCTGCCCGGGCCAGCACATTCAGCGATAGCTACTTATGTGAACCCAGCCATGTTTGTTGGTTGAAAGCCATGTTTGAGGAGCAAGAGGACTTGTTCTAAAAGGTCCAGACTAGTGAGAACTAGATAACTTATGGGGAATGAAGGGGCCAGGAAAGCCTGTGCTTTAACTGCAACTCTGCTCACCAGAGCAGCTTTGGGAAATTCCACACCTGCTCTGTGCCTCGGTTCATTCCTCCTTCAGTGAGGGTAGAACTGCTCCTCCAAGGTGATGGAAAGCAGAAGGTGTCTCAAAGATAGAGCTAGAGCTTTTGTTGATTGGGAAGCACAAGCTGTAAAAACCCTGTACAGGAAGTGGCCCTGCCCTGCACAGGCATATGAGACACACAAACAAGTTTGAGCTGGAATTCTCTCCCTCTCCTAGATTTTTTGCCATAGTTATCCACAAGTTCCTGATGATGATGATTAAAGAGTGTGGAGGGCAGAAGGTGCTGCTCAGACGCTTTGAAAATGGTCACTTCACCATCACCACCGGCCCCTGCTGCTGCTGCTGCCTCTGCCTCCCTCGTGTGCCCATCACCAGGTGAGCCACCCCTTCAGGATTCCCTTTAAGGAGCTTGGAAACCAAGCCAGCTCAGCAGGGCCAGGCTCACAGCAAAGCTTCCCAAAAGTCAGTCTCAAGATGCCTCAAACTGTTTATTTTAAACAGCATCCTCTCTCTGGGGCTGTACACCGCCACTAATTTATTTAGATTCTATAATGCAGAGGTGTGTGGGTGGAGAAATTTCTACTCTAGAAAACCTAATAATTGACATTTCAGTTTCTTTTCGTTCCAAAAGGGAACAAATGTCTCAAGATTGGGTATTTTCACAAGCAGAATTGTCAAATGGAGGCTCTCTTGATAGAAAATTTCTCTCACTTTGATAAAATGGAAATGTTTCATTCTGATTTTGACTTTAAAACTACTTGAGGTTGAAATAATTTTTAGAACAAAAAGTAGAAGTAATTCTTGTAAAGCTTTGTTCTCAATGAAATGGCATTGTCTGGTGAGGCAAAAGCAGACTTTTTTTGTTCTAAATTTATTATTAAAGCATGTTTGAGAAGGGGGGTGAGGATGGAGAGCTCCAGGAGCCAATATGCTGTAACATAAACCTGTCCTCCTTTGGCACTGCCTCCTCTGGTCAGCGCCACCCCCTCACTCACACACCTCTCCACAGCCTGGAAGCCTCCTGTGTTTCCCTGAGCTTTCCTGCTGACACAGAGCATGAGACTGTTTCTCTCATTACAGACAAAACCTGAGGGACTGAAAAGAAACCTTTTTGTGAGGGTGTCTACTTGAGTGTCCTAGGGGATTGTACAATCTGCTTAAAGAAAAGCAGCAAACAGAACACAACACAGTGGTTTCTGATGCATTTTCAAAAATTCTAATTTTTCACTACAATATTTTTTCCTTAAACTGCCTCATTGGCTATTAGAATTCAAACTTTAGTTTCCATAATTTTATTTTAATAGAGTATAGGTTGTAGCAGCTGGGAGCTTGGGAGAGGATCCCCTACTGTGCCTTGCTGTTGTTCAGCCCAGTGGCAGCTTATGCAGGATGATGTCAGCTAATATGGACTCACTTCAGGGGCTACACAGTGCCTGCTACTGCTGGCAGGAAGGACAGCGCTCTGTTGGGATAAAAAACCCCAGGCTTTTTGCTCTGCAGGCCTCCTTCTCCAGCATCTGTAGCACTGGAAACCCATCTGCTCTCTGCTTCTAACCTCCAGCCTTTTCCCAGTGCAGGGTACCTTTCTAAAGAAAAGATATTGGCAAGCTATGAGAGAAAAGTCAGTCTCACATTCCTTCCATAGGGATCTTATGGGGAAATAGGGAGCTATCCCAGGGGAGGGATTAATTATTTAAAAAACCCATACATATCTGCAGTCCTGGGGAAAACAACAAGGTACAGATGAGGCAGTGTGGCAACCCATGCACAGGGAGACATGTAGCAGGAGAGATCTGGTGATCAGCAAAGGTGGGCCTGCGTTAACAAGGGAAGCAGCTCATGGCATGGCCGTGACTGCACTCTTTGTCATATGCACTATTCTTTAAAGCTCTCTGGGAATAATAAATCTTTGAGAAGGCACACACTGGCCCATTGCAGGTCATTCCACATGGGTTTGTGCTGTTGATAATCCTGTGGTTACCAGCTATATTCATTGAGCAATTCCTGTAATTCCTGTTTCATAGCTGTATCCTTTAGCACACTAAATGGCAGCCTGCTGTCTGTGAGACATCTCTGATGGCAGGGACCAAGGAACTCCAGTGAAAACAACACTGAAAATATGAGAAATAATGCACAGTAATAACAGACTGAAACATGAGGCAGCTGTAGCAGCTGCAGCTTCACCTGTGAAAGCAGAAGAGCTCAGGTCAGTCAGCTTCCATGCCCTCTGTTAGAAAGCTCATCTGCCCCTCTCCTGGTGGGCTGCAGAGCTGGCTGGCCAGGCTACAGGTGTGCTCTGGACACACTTTACAGTGACAAAGTGAAGGAATCCTGGCCAGGCTACAGGTGTGCTCTGGACACACTTTACAGTGACAGAAGTGAAGGAGTCCTGGCCAGGCTACAGGTGTGCTCTGGACCCACTTTACAGTGACAGAGGTGAAGGAATCTCGAGCTCTCCTGCTGGCCTTGTGCAATTTGCCAAGTTAGAGGCTGTTCCTTCCTTCTGTTGGACCACAGAGGGACAAGCCCAGATCTTACATGGTGCTCTTCAAGGTGCACTGAGGAACCACCAGTCCTTTCACCTAGGGCTGTGTGATCCCCTTTCTTGATCTACCACAGGACTAGGAAGTGGCTGAACAGGCTGATTTGTCCAATTTCATGGGAGGGCTGCAATAATAAGGCAACAAGGCAAGAGCAAATACATCATTGTTCAGGAACCGGTTGTGCAGCTCCTGTCTCCCTGGTTGGCTTCAGGGCAGAGAAAGACATCATGTTTTGCCCAGCCTTGGTTAGTATGTACTTGCTGCAGAGCAAGAAAAGTACTATTTTTGTAGAGACTTTATTAAATAAACACTGGGAAATTCTTGGAAATATTTTCTAATCTTGAAGCTGTTCCTCCCCAGATTTTAGCCACATGCTACAGAGGAATGGAAAAGTTCTGCAGTTGACAGAATCCAGAAAATGTCATTAAGGCTGCTAATACATCTTTGCCTACTTTTTTTGTTGCTTTTTTATTTTTATCCAGGCAAACCCTCTTTTGGCTGAAGCTGGGCACCTTTCAGTTTGCTGTCTTTCGGCCTGTGCTCGTATTTTTATCAATAGTGCTTTGGACTAATGGCAATTATGTTCTTTACAATGTAAGTAACTATTTTAATCAGGGAAGGTCCTCAAAATCCATAGGTTTCAGGGCTGATGTAACTATCTTAGCCTACAACTAAACTGTGACATCTGGGACCATTTCCAAGGGAGTCCTTACTATATTCTTTTGACACCTGAAGCATGTAATTTCCTGACATCCTTGATTTCTGCCTTCCTTGGCTCTCTTGGAAAGAAATTGAGCATCAGAGGGGGTTGGGCATCAGATTATACATTTCCCAGCTGGTATGGTTAGAATAGCAGGACTGCAAGTTGCCCTGTGGGATGTACCTGCCCTGTGTTTTGTAAGGTACAGCCTTAAGAAATAAGTGTATGTACTGGCATGTTAACAGGAAGCCTAATTCTGTGTTTTCCAGCAAGACATGGTGATTTTCATATCTGTGCAAAATGAAAAGATAGTACTGTACTTCTGCTTTGTACCATGCAACCTGCAAGCTGATGTAGAAATCTGTATCTGATAATAATTTGGCGCCTCTTGGATAACTCAGACTAAAAGCAATATTTCTGTTGTTGTTTCATGGTATGAAATGAAGGACCCACCTGAGATGTCAGGCTGAACCTGCTCTCGTGAGCTGTTGAGCATTGCCAGGTGCTGCTGGGGTCTCTGAAAAGGCAAACACTCCATGGCTGGCCATGGCAACACTGAGGGTTGTGTCACTGGCACCTCCCCAGGCTGGACACGTCCCTGTGCTGGTGCCTGCAGGACAGAGCCTGTGCCAATGCTCCAGTTGGCACTGGGCACTTCCCCATGCAAAACCCAGCAACTGCTGCTGCCACCAGCTTTCATGCAGATAGAAAAATGCATTTTAACATCATCCAGTTCACGGCTTCTTCCTGGAAACACTGAAGAAAGGTTGTATAAGGTTGTGTGATTTGCTTCTCAGGTGTCTCCCAAAGGACCTGCAC
The DNA here is from genome assembly GCF_028769735.1 of Zonotrichia leucophrys gambelii. Taxonomy (NCBI): domain Eukaryota; kingdom Metazoa; phylum Chordata; class Aves; order Passeriformes; family Passerellidae; genus Zonotrichia; species Zonotrichia leucophrys. The sequence goes on along the minus strand of NC_088169.1, from coordinate 14,223,125 downwards.
TGTGGATCAGCTGCTTCATTGGTGCCCTCACCCTTTGTGCTCTGTGGGCGGTAGGAATCATGTTTCGAAAAGTTAGGATTCTCCTTAAGTGTAAGAACATTATCCCAAAATTTGCTCTGTATCAGGTGAGAACTTTAATATTTCTGATAAGTATTTCTCTTAACTGCTGATACTACTCTGCCTTTCTTGTTCTTGCTCCTTTCCTGAAAATTTATGGTACTTTTTCCCTTTAAATACACTGTGTAAAGCCATATTTTTACCTGATTAAAGCTGCATCCCTTTCAAGCACTCTCCTTGGCTGCTGTTCAGTTTTACTTTGAGCCAATTCACCTCTAGTCTCAGGAGGGCTGGGGATGTGAAAGCCATGTAAAATCTGTCTATCTTTAGATCACTGAAATCACAACAGCACTTTCTGTGGGGCTTGAAGGAAGCTTTGCAGCTGTGGTATCCTGAAATGCAATGTTCAAATGCTGGTGTGCACCTCAGAGAGGAGATGTTGCATTGTGCAGGCAGCTGTTGTTTGAACTGTCCAGCATTCCACAATATGCTGTTTTAACAGTATTTTTCTTGGCCATTCTGCACTTTAGATTTAGATAATACTGAAAATACTGGCTGCAAATCATTAAACAGTAAGGACCAGAACCACATAGGTTAGATTGAAAAAGCACAGGGACAAAGCCACCCTCTTCCACATCACTCTGAAGAGAGCCCAGCAGAATCCTTGGAAATGTCTCCTCCTTGGACAGGACATGCATCAAGGCTGGTGCACTGAGTTGGGTAAATTGTTAAGCACTAATAAAGGCAGCAAACAGGATGGTCACACCTGCAAAGCTGTGTCAGGGTGAATTCAGGTTTGGGATGGCAAACTCTGTTGATGTGAGGGTTTAACTCAGGCAGTTCCACAGCAGCCACAGAGGCACTTGGACAACTCCATGGCAGCAAAGGTCTGGCTCAATGTGATGGGATGAGCAAGTGGTGGCTCATGAACTCGAGCTGTGAAGAGTCCCTCATACCTTCTGGCAGAGCCAGTCTCATAATCTGGGGACCACAACATCTCCCTGCTGTGGCAAAAAGAGGAGACAACAGGAAAAATGTTCTTTGAGTCTTTTTTCCACTAAGGAAGAACATAAGCTCATAGGTCAAATTAACTATCATTTTTTAAACATTGTTACCTACCATTCAGAGCTCAGTCTTATTTGAAATCCCTGCTGTGAGGCCTGTGTATAATGTACCTCCCAAATGAAGGCCTGAGAACAAATGCTTTTCAAGTCCAGGATTAATTTAATGTTCCTATTCAGAGCAATATCATCCTGACTTTAAGATGAATTCTGCAGAATGGCAGCACCCTGCTGGCAGGTGGGGGGAAAGGGAGGGCAAGCAAGGAGGAATGAGGCAAAGGAGGTTCTGTTATCAAAGCAGAATTGTTGTGTGAACTGTAAACCCCTTTCTGGTAGCTAAGGCATTTGTTTTCTGTTTCTGGTGCAGTTTATTGTCATTCTGAACCACCTGCAGACCACTATTATCAACATATTTGCTACACAAAAAATTATTCCCTGTGCTCCACCACTCTCCTCTACAGCCAGAGGATCATGTAAGTATTTTGGGGGAAGAATGTTCTTCATTGACTTATAAAAGTACTAGTTCAGTATTGCTGATGGCAATCTCTGGTGTTTTCGCAAAATACAAATTTCATCGTATCACTAGCTTTTGGAGAATCTCAATTTTAGTTTAAAAACAATAACAAAAGTTTCATAGCTGTCATGGTTGTAGAGAACAACTTGATAATGAGAAGAGCTGGAATCAGAAATGAGAGGAAAAGAAATCAACATGCATAATTACTGTTAAATCTCTTATATTTTGGATGCATAATTTATTGTATTCTTATTGTTGGGCAATACTGGAATTCTGTAACTGATTTCATTGCTGAGTGTGAGAGACACAGGGGCAGGATGAGAGAGTTTGTTCCTTTTGCACAGGTAAAAATTAATAAGCCAATTATTCAATTTTTGTCTGATAGTAATTTCCCCTTTTGGGGGGCTTTTCTTTATATATTTTTTTCTTTTTTTGGCAGACATTGCCCAGCAGCTGCTCATCATGGAAATGTTTCTGATAACTGTAATCTCCAGGGTGTTCTATCGGAGGAAATACCATGACCTGGAGCCTCCGGAGTGCGTGGCTGAAGAACCTGGGGACAAGAAGCAGAGTCCTGAGGTTATCCTGAATGGTGCAGCTGTGCAAGATGCATTGCCAAAGGTTTAGAAGTGCTCCTGTAATGCAGGAGCTGTAAGATCAGCTTCAGGAACTTCTTGCACCAAAAATAGCCCCTGTCCATGTCAGAGCATGCCATGAGTGCCTGTGAGCTGCAGTACTGAAAGACCAGTAGAGATAATCCTGCTGATTCTCCAGCCATGTGGGCATGGTGTGAGGGCTTTCCCACCATGTAATTTACTAAGATTTTATACCATTTTGTACTGTTACTGAGCACTTGATGGTGCCAACCTGTCTTACAATACAATTTTAGTTTTATTTTTTAGCTATTAGCATGGCTATGATTTAGAGTTAATTCCAGAGTAATTATTTTTCATCTTTTTTGACTTTTAAAAAAGCTTATTTCACCCTGGATCGCTGTCATATGTCCAACACAGCATTTTTCCATGCTTCCTCCATTACAATAGATCATCTCTCACTCTACACCAGGAGCTCACCCTAGCTAATTCTGATCAGTAAATACAATCTCATCTTTGTTCTGAAATTTCCAAATCCATGTGGGCTCTCCAGCTACAGAGACAATGATCTCTCTAGGACAAGACTTTTTACATTCCTAGTCAATTCACCTCCTAAATTGGTAAATACACTCTTACTGTTTGTAAATATGTCAGATGTTCTTCCTGTGGACAGCAGGTTCTCTGTCACTGGCCTGGAAAAGGAAGGTAGGAGTTAGAGTCTGGGATATCTTCTGGTCTGTGATGTCTCATGGTGCTTTGGTTCTCTGCTTGGTAAATGGGGATAATGACACTCAGGGTCCCTGCACTAACAGTGAGGATGGGAGTCATTGGAAGGGCTGTTGGGGTGCTGGTCACCAGCCAGCTGGACAGGAGCCAGCGTGTCCCCAGGCAGCCAGGAGGGCCAGTGGCACCTGGCCTGGATCAAGAGTGTGGCCAGCAGGCCCAGGGCAGGGCTGTCCCCCTGGTGAGGCCACAGCTCAAACCTTTTGTTCAGGTTTGGGCCCCTGATGACAAAGAGGGCATTGAGGTGCTGGAGTGTGTCCAGGGAAGGGCAAGAGAACAAAGCCAGGCAGATTGGAGTCACAGGACACTTTGGGTTGGAAGACACCTTTAAAGGACTCCAGTCCAAGCCTCTGCAGTGAGCAGCACATTTTCACCTGGATCAGGCTGCTCATCCATCCTGACCTTGAATGTTTCCAGGGACAGAGCACCTGCCACCTCTCTGGGCCACCCATTCCATCATTTTACACGTCTCACTGTAAAAAAGTCTTCCTTATATCTAGTCTAGATCTATGCTCTTGTAGTTTTAACATTTATCTCTTGTCCTATTGCAACAGGCCCTGCAATAAAACAAAAAGGGTGTCCCCATGTTTCTTGTAGTCCCCTTTGGGCACTGGAAGGCCACAATAAGGTGGCCTCTTCCCAGAGCCTTCTGCTCTCTGGGCTGAGCAGTCCCATCTCCCTCAGCCTGTCCTCATAGGCTGAAGTGCTCCAGCCCTCCCATCGTTTCTGTGGCCCTTCTCTGGACCCACTCCAGCACACAGCAGGGCTTCATTTATGGCTCACATTGAATTAAAACGTTGCATTCTGTTTGGGAATTGGTGGGAAATGAAACATACTGAAAACAGCTAGTGAACCACCTGAAGTCGAAATTGGGGCTGGCTTAAAATGTTTTTTCTTTCTGATTGAGGTCAGAAAAAATATTTTCTTTAACAACTGAAGGATTCCATAATAGTAGAAAACTTGAATTATTTTTGGTTTGAAATGGTTGATGCAATTTTCATATTTAATCTCTTTTTCTAAGTAGGCAGTCTGGGAAATCAATATAGACTCTTGGACTGCATTAATTTGAGAGAATCTGCACTTTTCCCTTGAAAAATTATTAATGTGAAAATTTTTACTCTGCATTAGAGTGAGTGCATTAGAATAAGTTAGCTGGGATCAGCTAACTTATTCTTAACATGAGAAATCTTCTTAATGTATTTTAACATTATGACTATTAGCATATTCCTAATGTTGCTTTATATCAGTGCAATCTAGGCCATGGGTCCATACACAGGCTTGAAGAGCAATACTGAATTTCATAACAGCATTGGGGATGGTTGGCTGCAAGTACAATCAGCTTCAAAATTGGAAAATAAAATATTTTGAGTTGGTAAAGCATCTTTGTGCTTTCTGTAGTGGTTCAAGGGAATGCTTTGATGGGGGCGATCTGTGGCATGGAAAAGCAGATCCATGTGCTGTAGCTGGAGAGTGCATTTGAAGACAGATGGGTTGTGTAAGAAGTGTGTCTGTAGGTCCAGAGCAGGCTGCTGGGGCACAGCAAAAGTCTTCACTCATTGCTGTTGGGCTGGTGTCTGCCATGTCTGTTAAATGTATCTTGTCAATATCAGTGTGGGCCTGATTTAGTCATAGATATTGCTAGCTATTATGCTTTTGGATAGGTATTTAACACTTGTTGTGACCTTCATCTGACATATTTCAGCAATAAGGCGTACTGTGGTGACTGTCAAACAGACTTTGGATTTGGCAGCAAATCTGTTTACTGTGTACAGTCATGGAGATCTCATTCCAAACATCACTTACTTACACAGAAACCCTTTCAGAGCAAAATTAGACATATATTTTCTTAAACACATTCCCAAGAGCTTTTCTGAGTTACAGTTTATGTGACTGTAGCAGAATGTGTGGGCCTTATTGTTACAAATTTTGTTTTCCTTTTTTTTAACTAAGAGTCTCTTGCCCTCCTCTGGCTCAGCCCAATGGTGTCCTGCCTAATGGAGGAGCCTGGAAAGAGCTGGACTCCATTGCAGGGCCTGCATTCAGGTACTCCTGAAATGAAAACATTGCAAGTCACCACCTCCAAGCTGGACCTTAATCAGTCTGGGTATGGAAAACAAAACAGAGAGCCAGACATTCCTTCAGTCTCACTTCTGATAACCATCCCTTTCACATCACTTTCAACTACGTGTTTGTGATTGAAGTATTTGGAAACAGTTGACAAGAGCTACAAGATAAATTTCACAATTGGTTTTATACAGCTGTAGTAAAATAATGATTGTAAGGGTGAGTGCACACCCTTTATGCTGTGTTTGCCTGGGATTATTGTGTGAGGAAGGGTAAAGGTAATATTATCAGTGTTTTCTGTGATTAACAACATTAAACAGAGATAAGCATACACAGAGGTGTGTGATTGAGGCTTAAGAGGCCTCAGGCACGTGAAAGGAATTCATTAGAACATGGGAGAAGATGAGCAATGTGCTTTGGGTGTCCATGTGCTAAAGATGCAGGCAGGAGGGTGAGCACTGGCCATGAAATCTCCCAGAGTGTCATGCAGGGGAATGCATTCCCACACACAAGGGGGAATCTGTAACACCTTGTGGTGCTGCAGGAGTGGGGTGGCAAACAGGAGCTGCTCTGTGCTCGTCTTTTCCACCTGTCCTTCAAGCTGTTAACTTTAAAGCCACACCAGCTGAATCCCTCCTGTTTCAGAAAGCTGGTGTGGGCTCCTGTTGGCTGCAGCGTGGCCAGTGATGGAACCTTGAAGAGGTTCCCTCAGCAAACCTCCTTGAAAGGCAAGTTCTGCCATGCCTTTGTGTTTCTCATGGCCTCTCACTAAAGGTCTCATGACTTAATAGCCAAAGGATGTGTTTCAGGAGTTAAGAGGTGCTCTGCTGGCTATAGAGCTTCCTATCCCTACATCCCACCCTCCTGTCTGCTCCTTTACCCTCACATTTGCCTCTGCCTTGTTCTCCCTTGCTTGAGAAAAAATCATGTGGGTTCCCATCAGGGAGGATGTGCAGGGGTGTAGGCTCATGCTGATGAGGACCCAGGACACCCAGGACAGCCTGAGCCTACCTTCTCTGCAGTGTCTGCTTCCAAAGAAAAGCCAAGAAAAAACACCCACAGCAATCACTGTTATCCCATGGTTCCCAGAACTGGAGCAGGGGGAGGATTTGGGTAACATTGTTAAACTCTTAGTGAGTGTCCAAAGGAGGCCAGGAGGATGGTGAAGGGCCCTGAGGGGGCCCTTGTGAGGAGCAGCTGAGGGCACTTGGTCTGTTCAGCCTGGAGGAGACTGAGGGGAGACCTCACTGCAGTGACAATTCCTTGTGAGGGGAAGAGGAAAGGCAGACACTGATTTCTTCTTTGCTGTGACCAGTGACAGGACCCAAGGAAATGTCCTGAAGCTGAGTCAGGGGAGGTTTAGGTTGGATATCAGAAAAAAGTTCTGCATCCAGAAGGCAGTTGGGCACTGGAACAGGCTCCCCAGAGAAGTGATCACAGCATCAAGTCTGACAGACTTGAAGAAGTCTGGACATTGTTTGGACAAAGCCCTCAGGCACAGGGTGTGATTCTTGGGGATGTCCTGTCCAGGGCCAGGAGCTGGACTTGATGATCCTGATGGGTCCCTTGAGCTCAGCACATTCTGTGATTCTGTTGGAATACAGTCAGTGGTAAATTGGACAAGTTAGGGCACAGGTAGATTTAGTGCAAGCAGTAGAGAAGCCCTGAAGACTCAGGGATAACAGAGAACACAGCAGTCATTTGCTACATGCCTAATGCAAATGCTAGAATGGGTCTGTTGCAACAACTCCACCTATTCAATCATTTGAATAATTTGAGGCATTTGGCTTCCTTACCCTTTCAGAAGCAGTCTGAGTGCTGCTTTTGCTGACAGCCATTCATTCACGTGTCTCTTCAGGACAGCTCATGAATCTGCTTGCACCTCCTTAGCTCCCAGGTAAAATGGATGACTATTTTTAAGACACAGTTTTTGGGGGAAGGGGGTTAGATAACATACTGATCTCTTAACTGCTTTAGATGCCTTACAAAATGTTAGCTAGGTGATTCTAACAGCTGTCTGAATCAGCATGAGCATCTTTGTTTCAGCAAAAGCAGGGAAATCTAGAGGACTGTCTCTGCATTGTGCTGGTTGACAATATGAAGATAATCACAACAGTAGATTGAAAGAGCTCAAAACCTATTTTTGCAGAATATTCTTTTTCTTTCTTTCCCCTCCATTTCTCTATTTGTTGCCATTTCTTTGCATGCAAAAGAAGTTTGTTACACCTATGCTGATGCTTCGTCCTGAGAAATAATTGAGCAGTTGATGTTCTGCCGAAGTCTCAGAATAGCCTTTACTGTTCTTCAAACAAGGAAAAGAAATCCCTGCTGTGGAAAGTGCACAGAAAAACAGGAAGATTTTATTCAATAGCCTTTACATTTTTGTGAGAGAAATCAGACAAATTTTGACAATATTTTGGACAGTTTTTCTCAGTTCGAAGGAGAGAGAATTGTTCTAAGGCAATTTCCATTTGCAGGTGTCTTTTCCCTTCACAACCACACCTAGGCCCCATTCTCTAGGACTGAACTGCCCAACATCCCTGATGCAGGTAGGATCACAGCATATGTACAGAACTAGTGGTAGGATAAAGTCACTTTTGTTTCTTTAATGCAATTTAGCAGCTGAAAAGTGTCAGTCTCCCCTCCAGAGATTCAGGCATCAGATCACAGATGTCATCTGGGAACTAAGGAACAGTTTCCACACAAGCTGAAATGGTGCAGACATTTTGGAGAACTGCTAAGCTCTGAGAAAGTGCTGCCAGACATTCTGCAGAGCAGAGCTGCAGGGAGAAAGGGAAGGCTGCTGCCAAGGGACAGAGTATTGACTCAGAGACAATTAGCAGCTCAAGGGTTCCCAATGAGAAAAAAAACAACACAAAAAAAGCATTCAAAACTCCGTAGAAGCAACACCAAGTAGCCCAACAACAGCAGCTGAGCAGTGTCAAGGCTCAGCCCTCTCCAAGCAGGCACAGAAGCCAAACCTCCCCCTCTTGGCTGCTCCAGTGCTTATCAAGGGTGGCGAGCACCTTTGCTTGTCAGCTCTGCCCACGGCTTGTGCATATTGACCAATAAATCAGGAGTTTAACTCTTTTAAGCTGTGAAATCCATTTGCTGAGGTTTGGTGCCTAACAAAAGGGAGAGCTGTTCAGTACAGGCAGCACCTCCTCATCTATCACCCTTAGCAAATCCCTGGTTTAAGAGCTAAAGCAGGAACCAGAAGCAGCATGGCAACAATTTTTGAATTTGTATTAATCCTTCATTGCCAATTGCTGAAAAAGGTGAGTTTTGAGTTTGTGTCTCCCTCTAGCCTTCCATACCCAGCCAGCAAAGGGTGTGAGCTAATTGTTAAATTCAGTTCAACAAGTTCCTCATTAGGGTGAAATTACCTGAGTTTGAAATCTGCTAATTTTCCAATCAGGGTGAGTGTTTGCACTTGTGATTTGGAAATAATTAACACATGGTATAACATCAAAACCTATGTAAAGGCTAATGGTAAAAGGGCTAATTTCCTTGGCATGAAAGTGTTGTACCTGGTTTCTCCAGAGTTCTGTTACTCTTCCTTCAGTATTAATATCTGCTGTGTAAGGTGTTCTTGTATTTATTTAGACTGTTTCTCCACAGAGTTATACTTTTAAATGATAATTTTATAAAATTCAACTATTGTCTTCCAGGATTGTGGGTATTTTTTTTTTCAATTTGAAATGTGCTGTATTTCTTTCTTCTTCCTCCTGTTAATGCAGACTTTCCTAGAATTACTCATTTCTATTTTCCCTAAAGGGAGACAACAAACTGATTAGGGTTTTAGCCTAAGTTCTGCAAGTTTCCAATGCACCTTCTCAGGACACCCATGTTCTGATGCTTCAGATCATTCCTAGAAATGTGAATACCCTACAGTACTTAGAAAGAAAGGATATCCAGGCAGGACAATTAATTAGGAAAGCAGATGTGCACATGAGTAAAACAAATGTAATTGGAAAATACAAACAAATGTTCTACCTTAGTTTCAGCAATCCTGAATTCCAGCATCCTGACACAGCTCAGCTGGTCAGAGCATGGTGCTGATAATGCCAGGGTTGTGCCTTTGATCCCTGTATGGGCCATCCATGTGAGAGTTGGACTTGATCCTTGTGTGTCCCTTTCAACTCAATATACTCTGTGATTCTGTATTAATGGAAGACAGTAGCTGGTATAATCCAGGTAGTTTTTCTGGTAATCATTGCTACCCTTGTGCTTAGAGCATGGCACCAGCACAGCTCAGTGCATCAGAGACCTGTCACCACAGGGCTCCAAAAGGAGAGACTTTAATCTCTGGTAGCCAACTCCACCCAGGTGTTAGTCCTGGTGCGTGTTGTGGTGTTTGACAAGCAGGGTGTGACTTGACAGGTCCTGACAAGGAGAAGAGCCCTCTCCAAGTGAGCAGGCAGCCTAGCAGAGGTCCAGTTCCAGCCAGGGGAGCAGTGGCACAGAGTGTGGTGCTGAAGCTCTGCTTGTCCATGACTGGCACGTGGGGCTTTGCTTTGCTTTTTGTCACAGCATTGCCTCTAACTCCTAAGCCCTCCAAGCAGAGCCTCCCACAAAAATGAAAGCCATCAAAGGCAGGGAAGATTTAAAAGTCATCTCATCTCCCAAAGCTTTGTCAAGCAGCATTCTTTAGCCAGAAGGTTGCCTCAGGAAGCCCTGGGACAGAAATGTGGTTCTTTCTGGGCAGCTCTGTCCTCTTGCTGGTCTACAGATATCTATGGAACAGTTTGCACTGAGATAGGAATTGTGTTCCAGGTAGTTGTGAGTCAGCTCTTGGGAATTCCCTAACTGGACCAGTATCTCTGGCATTTAGGTAATGTGTTTTGAACATTTCCAGTACCATAATGGTTTAGAGCTTTCTCTTCTCAATGCACTTTTTGATGAATGTAAATAGGGTTTGCTTGTCTTCTTTCACAGAGCAAGCATTTGTGATGTGTGTCCATGCCCATTCACTCTGGCAGAACTGCTGCACAGAGGTGGTTGGGATTAGCATTTTCAGGCAAGCAGATTACTCCCTTTCTTGGTCAGTTTTGCTTTTTATAGCTCATTGCTTATGAACTACTGTTGCTTGTGAAATTCTGAGCTGCAAGTCTCATCCCTTTCTCTGTTGCTCTGTATCTGTTCAGTGCCTACTTTTGTTTATGACATCAGCTACTGTGGCTTCTGTGCTTCAAAGGAAATTGTTCACCTCTGATGTGGTTGCTTTGGCTATGGGCGATATCTCAGAGCTGTGTGAGCACCTTCTTTCCCCCCTCTTGTGTCGAGCATCCCCACACTGCTTGTATTTAATGTGGTAAAGAGAGCATGGTCAAGTGAGTGAGAGGGGCTGATACATTAACACTCATGATTTAGGTTGGAGATGATTGCTTCTTTTCCTGAAGCTGTTTGTTTGCCCTATGTACCTTAGCTTCTACTTTTAAAAAAGATCACAGTCAAGTTATGGTGAAGTAATGCTGCCCATTTCACTCTGATTCTTACTGAGCAGCTATTGTGTTGCAAAAGACTCACCTGGCAACTTGGTTGGTGGCTTTTGGCTTCCTTTCTGCCTCTGCCAAGGTCAGGATTGAAGAGCTAGAGATGGTATTTTGTGTTTGGGCTCAAATGTTTGTTATTTCCTGTCTGTATTACAGTCTTACAAGTGGTGAGTTCTACAGCATTCTACTAACAAGCTACAAAATAGCTTGTTATCCTTCTCTACAAAGTCTTTTAAGGCTAAACTATCCAATTAAGAAATAGTACCTAAATTATTTTCACTTTTAACCCAATAACTAGCCACTCATGTCCCACAATGCCGACTTTTCTGTCCAATTACAAAATACCACCCTAACCCATGAAGAAGAAGGTGAAGAAAAACAAGCAGCCACCACCCTAAAACCTCCATATTGTTTTATATACACTGCTATATTTTAAAACCTTTAACTCTAAGTTTTCCACCCTGTGATATTACACACTCCTATTCAAACTCCACACCTGTAATCCCAGTGCCATCAATCAATTTTGGAAGCCTTCTCCACAGCCCCAGGTCAAATGCAGCGTTGTCTTGTGGGTCTGTGCACAGAAAGTTTAAAATTCTCAGCATCCAGGGTTCCAGCACTTGGGGATCATTTTTCCTGCAGTGCCAGCTGCCTTGGGAGTTGCTGAAGAACCCACACTGTATAAGTAAAGAAAGATCAAAGCCTTTAGGTCATCTGGCAGATGAAGCCAGGGAAATGATGTTAAGGAGATGAAGTTTAACCAATAGTTTTCTTTGTCTCTTATCCTTTTGGTTACATGCTGCTTTCTACCAGGCCACCTCTTCTCTCATGCTCCTTCCTCCCTTTGAAATTCTCTTATTGGAGGCCCAAAGATGGCAGTCTCCTGCCTCAGACCACCTGGGGAAAATGGTCTTTACTGAAATGGAAGATATCTGCCAGTCCCCTTCTGAGATGCTTCCTTGATTGGCTGCCTGCAGGGAGCCCAAGGCAGCTCTGAGCCCCTGGTAAGTAACTGTGAGTCTAAGATGGTCTTTGCTGTCAGTGTAATTGTGTCAGAAAAGCAGGTGGCTTCTGGAAGCTGGTAGCAGTCTCAAGCCACTCTCTGCTTTTAATACAGATTGCTCAGTTGTTTGGGGCTGTCCCAGCAGACAGCATCACTTGGAAGGCCACAGGGAGGTGTGTGTTTTGCTCAGATCCTGAACAGCCAAAGTGGCTCCTCACGTTGCAAGGCAGCAGCCAGGTGCCACAAGGAATCAGCTCTGAGGTGAGCCCTGGGCTACAGCTTCTGCAGCAAAGGTGCATTCATGTGTCCTTTGCAAAGGAATGAATTAAAATTGTTCTTGTAATGATTTTAGTGGGATTTTGAATTGCTTTTGTAACATTAAAAAAGAGACAATGCTACTCTTTTGCCAGCAACCCATCATCAATTTTAGCCTGTCTCTCCCTGAAGGAAAAGAATGCTGATAAATGGAGAGAGATTAAAAGGATTTACTTTGGATTGATGATTCTTAATTTTCTAGACTTAAACCCTCTCTTTGAATGGCTCTTTTTGAGGAAGTGATCTGTCTTTTATTAGTTTAATAGAATTTGGCTACTATTACTGATCTTATCCCATCCTCAAGCAGGATTTCCACCAACAGATTAAACAGATTTCCCTGGCACTATGGTAAATCCTCTCTGTAAGCAGTTGTGGCTGAGATAAGACTTGCTATCCGTGCTCTTCCTCCACCTGAGTAAGCAATCCTGTTAAAACTCTCTCCTAAAGAGCGGTGAGACAAGTGTGACTCAGTGTCAGCTGGCTGTTTGTTTTTTCTTTAAAACCATGTGATTAATTACTTTGAAGTTTTCTTATCTTCTTTCTGTACTCTTCTGCCACTTGAAGCTGGATGAAGAAACCCCTGCAACCGTGTTGCATGAATTAAATTGCAGTGAGAGATGATTAGTATCATCAGCCTCCGAGGTTCCAGCACACTGTCACCAGGATAGCAAAAGAGGCTGAATTTTGTTCATCCCCTGTTTGGGGATGAACGGCTTTTTCCAGCCATGATGGAAAAAGCAGTTCATCCCCATTTAATTTATTTTTATTCCATGGTCTCTCCAGGGGTTTCAGTACCATACCATGAGAAGAAACTTAGTTCTGCTAATGAAGGCAAAATCACTGTATTTGAGATAATTCCCTACCCCTGTTAGAAGAGAAAAAAAAAAAGGGATATGATAAAATAATTGTGACACACACACAGAGACACATACACACACCCTTGGTTTCCACATTTCTTCCCAGATGAGGAATTCACTGCAGCAGCCACAGGGTGAGATATGTCACAGATTACAGAGTGACTCTCCCTGTGCAATGCTCAGGGCTCCACCTAAGGACAAGTGGTCCCTACAGGCTGAGCCCACCCCCTCTCACCTTCTCCAATGACCAGATTACCAGCACCGCAGGCTGAGGCATTGGCCCAACATCTGGCAGGCCCAGATGTGCAGTGGGAGAGGCGAGGCTCGGTGGCCGCGGGCACTAGGTGGCACACTGAGAACGCGCCCTGCGCTCCGCACCCAGCCAGCCCCACGGCACTCGCCAATCTCCCGACAGCTGCTGGCTCTGCTCGGATCGCGCTTTCACTGCTGCTTCCTGCCTTCACTGCCAGGCTTGCGATTTATTATTAGCGCACGAATTTCTCTACCTTAAGTAATATATAATATTAAAAGATAGAAATATAAAATTATGTAAATATATATAATAGATATATAAATAATAAAATATTATATACAACATAATGAATATATATAATATAATGTATAAATACATAAATATAAATATATACGTAATATATATAAATATAGATATATATAAATATATAAGAATATTAAATATATATATATATATATATATATATATCCATCTTTGATTTTGGAGGATGTATTGTTTCGGCTGCCTTAAGGAATATCTGCAAGCGGTGATAGGACCCTGCTGACTCCAGCAGCAGTCACACATCTGGAAGGTTCGGGGGATCTGTGATTTATCGGGGGGAATAATGCACAGTGCAGCCCGTCCTGGGTACTGATTTGACTGAACAGTTTTTACTGAATATTTTTACCACTTCCATCCTTTCACTTGGAGTCCCCAATAAGATTTAAGATTGCTATCACCAATATTATAAACAGTAAGAATCAAGGCTTGTTTGCCTCTAAACCATCCCTGTAGACAAAAAACGTAAACCAAACCAGGTGATGGGTGCCATTCTCTGTCCTTGCTCAGATCCTACTCTATTAGTCCTGCCAGGTGGACACTCCCATCTCCTTCATCACACAGTGCTCCTGTGTGTTGCAACAATCACAATTTCAGTGAAATTACTCTATTGTACCTTTTGCTTTGAATTTCATCCTTGTCAACACAAGTAAGTTAATGGCATGTGAGGCTATATACACATGCAGCTCTTGAGCCCTGCCCTCCACGCAGAGACACCGTGCTGGAACCTTGGGCTGGTTCTCTAGCTTGCGTTGAAGTCCACTCCCCGCCTGGCACAAAGCAAACAGCTCCTCAGGGATGCATTTTTACAGCTTGTCGCTCTGATTGTGTCTACAGTAACGGTTTAAATTGGATTACTGGGCGTGAAGCAAATCTCCTAATCGCGTTTCTAATGATGCCTTGAGCTGCCCAGGGGGGGCTGACCTCCCGAGCACTCCAGCAGGATGCCGACTGCGGGAAACTACAGGGGGAGATGCGGTCTAGGAGAACACCTGGAGCTCCCCCCAGCTGCCAGCAGGCCGCCCGTGCCCACGGGACTAGCCTGGAGCTAGCCCAAAATGTGAACAACTGGAAATACCTGCCCTCAAAACAAACCCCTGCACTGTGTAGCTATAGCCCTGGTGCAACTCAAGTGGTCAAATGCATGTGGAGATACTGTTCCTGATGATTAATGAGAAATTTCTCCCAGTCTTCATGTAGGAGCAGTTCTTGAATTTCTGTCAGTGATCTCTATACTGTATGTTGTTTCCTTTAAATTAAAGCTTGTGGAGAATTTTCCCATCAATCAGTAAGAACATGCCTGCTGTGGGATACTTTTCCTCCCTTCTTTCTCCTTACCTCCTCTCCCTATCTCCATGAAGTACCAGTCAGGACTGTCCCAGGCTCCTGTTCTTCTGCAGTGCTGGTAGACATAGTACCAGACACCAGAAAAATTTTATTTCATACAGAGAATTCTATTTCATACTTCTCTGTAACACAACCCCCTCTATGAAATTCTATTTCATACAGGGGGTTGTGTTACAGAGAAGTAACACAACCCCTCGCCCTACCCCATAGTCTGTGATGTCAAGGGGATGAAGCATTTTAAAGGCATGCTGCAAGCTGGCTTTAGGAGAATTCAGTCACACAGGGTAGCTGTTTTCAACCTTGCTGGTTTTCACCTTTCACCTTATCATTCTGATTTGAAACAGGGTGTATAAAATCCAAGCTCAATGTGCCCTCTAGTGAGAGCTGATTCCTTCCTTCTGACTAAAGAAGTCCTGTCAGAATTTAATGCCCTGGTTTAATCTCTCTTTAAATATGGTCAGAGAAGGCCTGTTGATACCACTTAGTCGTGGAAAAAAGTTCTTCACAGCAATCCCTTCTGTTAGACAGCAACTCTAGCTAGAGATGCCTGTTATCCAGCTCTGTTTTAGCTGGCGCCACCTGGTAACTTTAGGCCTTGCAGTGTGACTGTGGCAAGAAGTGGAAGAGGGCAGAGTGGGAGGAGGGAGAGAGCCAGGACTTGAGCTCACACCTGCAGCCTTTCCTCAGTGGGTCACTTTCCTTTGGGCACCTTCTCCTATGCTAAAAGATTGCAAGATTTAGAAACACAGCAAGTATTTGTATCAACCAAGACATACATTACACAGGTACAACTAAGAGGCTACTCAGCTAAGTAGTACTCAAGTATCAACTATGACTTAAGTTCTTAAATACAGGCAACTTCAGCTAATTATTACAAGTATTACCAAGCAGGTAGGCAGCTGTTGATTGGAGGGGAGTTTTCATTTCCATGACTCTTTGGAGAGGATCATGATCTCTCATCTGGCCAAGCTGCTGTTTGCTGAGTCTCTCTTCTTTCTGGGGTGTTGCAACTTTTGCCCCTCCTCAGCATTTCCCGGCTAACTGTTACTGCCTTTACAATTTCACTTCTGCCTGTGATCTTACTTTCATGTGGTGTTAGCCTACACTCCTTCTTGCAGCTGAACAAGAATGTTCTAAGCAAGACTCAGCCAAGGCATCACAGCTGTGCCACAGCAAAAGCAAGCCTTGGGTCACAGGCAGCTGAACATCTGGGCTGGTGTTTATCATCTGAAAGTTAGCTGCATGTCTGCACCAGAACCAAGGTAAAGGCATAATATTGCTCTTTGTTGTGGCACCCAGACTGATGTCATACTGATCATTAATATTCAGGGGCAGGGGCAAATTATCATTAGGGCAGATTAGAACAGTGGCTCTGGATATTTTGGTACCATTATGAAGTTCAGGCTGGACAGCTCATCATGACAACAGCAGCAGAGTCCTTGAAGTAACCACTCACTGTATCACAGGTGGTCTATCAGATAGACACACTGGTTTTGATTGCTGAAAAAAATCTAGTGATATAAAAAGTCCCACTGGCTCAGACATCTTGTCCTGGGGGTTTTGTTGATGCCTTAAGAAGGACCAAGTGCACCAGAATGCTTTCAGCAGGACTGCTGGGTTTGAAACAGGCTGTAACAGATCTGAACAACAAGTTTTGTGGCGGAGTCTTTTGAGGAGAACAAAGAGAAGATTAGAATCTACCTTTTGAAAGTTCAGACAGAAAGGAAGAAGACTAAGCTTTTTGGATAGCAGAGCAGAAAAACCCTCACATATCTGATAACTGAGAGAATCACTGACATACCAGAAGGTACAAATGCAGACTGAAGAGTGTGATCTGTGTGGAGCAGCTGGAAAAAAATCTTTGATTTGCTGGTTAATCAGAATGTACTGCAGAGAAATCAATTTAAGGATAATCTCATTTACTATTTATTTCTGACTCATATTTCCACAGGCCTGGATTTATGCATTTCATCAGTCATCTACTTTGGAGAGGAATGGCATAAATTTCAACACATCTGCTATTTTTGCCTGCAAAATATTCAAAATTGTTTCTGCAGAAGCTACGGGCAGCAGTGGGGGACATTTATTTAAAGAAACTTGGAACAATGGATCACTAGTGATTAAAATAAAAATGGAAATTACATTCTGAATGTAGGAGGCAAATGAGTATTGCATTTACAATACTCTGGCATTTAGCATATATGAACCATCATTGAATAGTTGCATTTTGGAAATTTTGAAACCTGGTTGTCTTTTGAAAAATGCAGATTCAAGCTTCTCATTTTATGCTAATGTGAAGAGGTGAAGGAGAATACCAGTTTGTTGAAACAAGTGAATTAGCATGTGAATGGCGCATATTGGACTTCTCCCTCTTGAAATGGAGGCTTTCAAAGTACAAAGTAGGATTTAAATCTCACACTGTGATTTTTCCCTTCTCAGAGCCCCAAATCATGTTACTTGTAGTGCATTAATAGGCTTTGAGCCTGTACCCCATCGACTAGAGGTGCTGTCATTTTTACTAATAGCCATAATCTACAAATCTTGCAATCAATGAAACAACCTGTTTTCTCTCCCCATTCCTAATTCTTCTTTTGGATCTCACTTTCAGTTTTCAGGGCTGATGGTTATGAAAACACTTCCAAAGTAAGAATGTGAATGGCAAACTGGCCTGGACTCTCTCCTTCCTCATCAAATTCTTTTTTTTCTGAGGACTGCACTGTCAGCCTTGCCAGAGAGGTTTGCCTTCAGTGCTGATTTGCTCCTTGGAAATAAGATGGGCTTGCAGCAATATATTGCTGACAAAGCTAGGCTGCAGTGACACAGGAGAATTAGTGCTGCTAAAGAGAAGAGACTTGGGGAGGTAATTTCAGGAATGTTTCCAGCACCTGAGTGACTAAAATCTCACAGCTCAAACAGCCTAATCCCATACTGCAACAAGTCAAGCCACCATAAGCAGACTCTGACATTTTTTGCTCATGTGAAGTAGAAACTCAGGAATCTCTGCTGTGATTGAAGTTCCCCAATGAAAGCAAATTTCTGCCTTCTAAGATCCTCTCCTTCCTCTTCCCCACCTCCATTCCCCGAAATTAGCCATTGTAACACAGCCTGCTTTTCAAATACCTGCTTGTGTTTGTGTGATGGAGTGCACGTTTGCCTTCCTTCATTGCATTTTACTTGTCTCTGATTAATGATTAAAGCAAAACCTTTGTAGCTGGTTCTAAGTGCCTCTGTTAGCAAAGAAGGGAGCTTGCAGTAAGTAATGACACCAGAGCTGGACCACTCTGGGCTGCTCTCAAGCCAAGTCCTGCAAATATCACTTGGCAAGATGCTCCCTGCTCTCCCAGCCTGCTTTTATTTGCAATTATATTCACATTATTTTTAACATAACATTGTATTTGACAATAACATGGAGATGCTTTGGTTTTAGTTCTCTTATTTTTGGGGGTAATGGCTGTCTTATGAAGTAACAGTAATCTGAGCTCTGTAGCAACTGGATGTGCCTATTGCAGTATCAGAGAGCGGTGGCTAACATCCCCTGGTGCTGCACTGCCAGTTGGAAAGGCAGCAGAGGTGCAGCTATATCAGGCTGCTTTAAAGGCTGTAAGACTCTTCTTTCTGCTGGCAATGCCAGTGTTTGCCCTTCTGATTAAATCACTACCCTTTGATGCAATAGCTGCTTTGCTCCACAGGGGGAAGGTAAGTCACTCAACAAAACAAGTGTTTACAGTCATACGTTTACAAAGGTTGTTTATTTTTGTTTGTTTTTAAAATGGATGTATACTTGTCTTACTGCTCTACTGGGCAATAAAGGTTTCCTAAGCAGTTCAGTGAAAACCTTGATTCATACAGGGCTGGTGTTGGTGCTGCCTTGTATTGAGATGTAGTGTCTCCCAAAAGGATTTATCATAAGACACCTGTAATCTTCTCAAGAGAAGGGAATTCAGGTGGTAACTGGTGGAAAAGACCATGCCATTTTTCAGTTAAAGTCATCCTGACTGTCCTTTGATAGTAACTGGTGTCACATTGCTTAATCACCTTTACTGTCTGCTGATTTCAATGAACTCAATGTCTGTAATGGAGAATCAGAGAGCTTCTGCTGTATTTACAGTAGATGAAATCCTATAATATGGCTGAACAAGGTGCTGAAAGGAGTGGCTCTACAACCCCTCTGGTTCCTTTGCAGCTCTAGAGAGGATCTGTAACTTCTCTCCATTGCTTTGATAATGAGCAGGAAGTCGGAACACTTCTCTGTTTCTGCAGATCAGCTCCCTAAAGTGGCACAGCCTGAGGCTCGGTTTGTGCCCTCAGCTGGGCAAGGAAACATCCCTGGGAAAGGGATGGGGGAGGTTGGGCAGCAGTTGAAGTGCTTGTGGCAAGGTGTGAGCCTGATACAGACATCAGCTGTACTTTCCACTTGCTGGACCTGAGGGTCAAAATTAGCTGGCATTGCAAAGTCCAGGCACTGCAGACAGCACACAGGACAGCTCAGGTCTGGCCTATCCAGAGCCATTAACTGCTGAGTACCTTTTGATTCTTAAGCCTGAGCATTAGCAAGACAGCTGAGTGACTTTTGGCTGAGGTCAGGATGTAGAATCTTCCTCAGAGCTGTCTCAGCTTCTTAGCTACCTTGAAATAGTTTCCCAAGAGATGTATTAATCTGTTTTCACGTATCATGAATGCTATTCTTAGGAGCTACCTTTGATTTGTTCAGTGTGGCAAGGCAGAATACAGAGCTGTATTGAACTGAAAGTTTTGAGTGCACCATTCCCGCACACACTGCAAGCACACATCCTCACACAGACATGCCCCGCATTTATCTTTGTCTCTATGTGAACCTATATCAAGTCATAAAGATTGAGTGGAATGTCTGTATTTCACTAAAAGAAAAAGAAGCCTCTGTGATATCATATATATGGCCAGTGTATTGGGTTTGCATGGTGGGGATTTTGTAGAGGATTTGTGACCCCGTGGGGGATCCACAATGGAGCAGCCTGCTCCTGAAGGACTGCACCCTGTGGAAGGGATACTGGAGCAGCTGATGAGGAACTGGAGCCCATGGGAAAGACTCACATTGGAGAAATTCATGGAGGATTGTTCCTGTGGGAATGACCCCAAACTGGAGAATGTGAAGAGTGTGAGGAGAAAGGAGTGACGGAGACAAGGTGTGATGAACTGACCGCACCCCCATTCCCTGACCCTGTGCACCTTGGGGAGGAGGGCAGAGAATTTGGGAGTAAAGAGGATATCAACAAGAGCAGAGTGTATGGGGTGAAGGTGTTTCTTCAGAGAAGTGCAGCCCAAATTTCACAATTTATCTTATCTGGAAATGTGAGGCTCAACAGCTGTGCTCCACCATGGGTAACAGCTGCAGCTGTCCCTTTGAGGAGAGTCCCTTTGGGGTACAGGGTATAGATATCTGGCTTTGAATATGATGCAGGTTCAGCCACAAGTGCACCTCAAGGGGAATCTCTGCACTTTTTTCCTTTCTTATCACTTAGAAAAGTTACCTTGCATTTAATTCCCATTCATTATGCATGTGTGAGATCAAACTAGTCAGTAATCATCAAGTGGCTAAGAGCTGGCAAACACCTGCAGAACACTACTGGAAATGACTTCTAAAGGCAAGCATTCAGCAACCTTCAAAATAAGAATCATCTGTGCTCTTCATTCTGCTTTTCAGTGTGTCCATCACATGCCACTCCAAGCTGCAGCTGAGAAGAAAGGCACTGAACTACACAAATGTGGTAATGTTGTTGCTCATTCAAGTGTGACACTCTCTTGTTTAGCATTCAGTTGTTTAATGAAGTGAAAAGATGACTTTGGATCATCAGTAGTTCCATTCTTATCCACATCCACGTCCATATCCTTATCTAATCTTTCAAAGCTAATCCATCCTACAACAAACTTGTAGGCCTGAGTGATGTTGCAACACAGAGAAAGTAAAGCTTCCAGGTTGTCAGGATTCTGCATGGAATCCATTTTTCACCTAAGAAGAGCATTTTATTACTCCTGTTATCTCAAAGCACTCATCTGCAAGCAAACACCAGAGCAAAAGTTTTCTTCCCACCCATGAAGCTGTTGTGCTATGCTTTTCCACAGATCATCAAAACAATTTGCATAATAATTTGCATAATAAGATGCATATTATGTTTGTAAGTAGAACAGTTGAAAAAGCTATTTATTTGTTTATGTTGTTAATTACAGTTTTTTTTTTCAGTTGTTATCTTTGAGAAGGCTGTGAATAGAGACACAGGATATTTTGCCAAATGGTGCTCCTGGAGAAGTCTCCAGCTGTTGGCAGCAGGCCTTCAAGGCTGCATTGAAGAAGCCTGAATGGAGGCTACCACATTTACCAGGATCAGCTGCATGGATATGCCACATGAACATGATGCATTTAATTGTCCCTTGGACTGTGTATTTAAAGACAAATTAAAATAGACTCTTGTTGTGGTGTGTTGCAATATCCTGTTTTACCTTCTCCCTTCCCCCTCGCCCCTCGCTGAGTGTGCCCTGTCAATCAGGCTAACATACCAGCAAGGCGTCGTGTGATAGGTGTCCCTAGTCCCTTGAGACCCTGCCCCTTCACCTGGTTGGTGGCTCACCTGTCCCCTCCCCTTCCCCTGTCCTGAGCTTAAAATGTTAATGAGACCATGCGGCCTCATTCTGTTAGCAGCAGTGGCCCGGTGCAGACATCTCTGTACCCACGGAATAAACATCTGGCAACCTTCTAGCAGAATCCGCTCTCTTTCTCTCCACCATCGCCAGAAGCTCTCTCTCCTGAGGTAAACAGAGTCCTGACAGCCTGGACTTGTCCCGCTGCACTCTCCAGCAGCCAAGGTATCTCTGGGGTGAAACACCGCAGTGCTGCCTTTGGCCCAGCAGCGAAGGTCAGAACTGGCCCAGGCACCATCTAACTGGTTATATTGGGATTCATATTCCAATAGACTCTAGTTTGGCATCAGTACTGAGCTCCACTATATGCATGGATTTGTGCAACTCCAATTGCAGACTGATGAGACTGCACCTTGTTAAGAGGAACTGGAAATTAGGGTAATGATGCAAGAACTCCTGTACATTGCCTACCAGAAAAGCTTCTCTCTAACCCCAAACTAAAGTGCTATTATAACCCTGACAAGTTTTCTGTTTAGCTTAGGGCTCATTTGCTACCTCAGTGCACATAGACATAACACTGTTTGCCCTCATCTAGACCAGCCTACAAGCTACAGTGTGCACACCATTACAGAAAATCAAGCAAAATATGTATTGCTGTTTACAGGGAAGAGAAACCCCAGAATCTAGCAAAAAAGCAGTGCCAGCAAGAGGTTTGAAGTCCAGTATGTCACAAAAATATGATGTTTAACTTGAGCCATGTAAACAAGTTCAGTTTCCTTACTGTGCATTTTGAAATCAGTACCAAATAAAAGGAGTATATGAAAACAAGAATAATAAAGGTTATTGTTTGGACAAGTGCAGGAAAATGTTTTTAACAGAAAAATTTGAGAAACTACAATAATTTGTTTAAACTTTGCATGGTCTTAAATAAAGACTAAAATACCCACCAATTCCTGTGCAAATCTGTAGAGTGAAAAAGCCCAATGAACAGTAAGAACTGCAGGTTAATAAAACATATCAGGTCAGACAAATATGGTGCCCAAACTCACTGCAATTGCCTGTGTGTTATATAAAAGCATTCCAGTGCATGTAATGCTTATTGATTTCAGAAAAGCACTTGATATGACACTGAATTTAAAACTAGCATTTGATGCATGGGATACAAGGAAATATAATGGGTGAAAAGTAGATTGATCAATGCAGAACAACAAAGTGATGCATCACTGTTCTCTAAGGGCAGAGCTTCTATTGGAACAGGGGCTCTTCTCAACCCATTTTCTACTGCCAAGATCTGGAAGAGGAGGCAATCAGAAAATGCACTTGTGCTTCCCTATTATTGTTTGGTTGGCTGGTTTTTGAGAGGAAAATGGCTGATGATTCATTACAAAATGTGTATTTGGACTCAAATTTTTCTTTATTAACTTGTCTCTTGGCACACAGGTTCCTCTGGAAAGTGCAGCTCAGGGGCAGGAATTACACTCTGAAAGATTTTTAACATTCAGAAAGCTCCACAATGACAAGCATTACTGCTCTTCTTCCCAGTTGTCACAGGAGTTGAACTTTTATGCTGTTTTATTTAAGGAATCCAATTAAATTGGTGGGTTCTCAAAGGAGAATGTTTTGATGTTTCTATAAAAACTGTGGTGTTTCCTGGAAGCTTTAGTTCTCACCTCATGGTTGCAGTGAAACTAAAAAACCCCAGTTTCAGATCTCTATGGCAGAACTGTGAAAGTCCTGGGAAATTTGCTCATCCAATCTTTCAGCCTGCAGGATAGGGTGCCAAGTACCAGCAGAGATGGACACAACTTCTTATAAGATTATATGTTTTCAAACAAAAAGAGCAGTTTCTTGTTGAAGATTCAAGTGCATGGAAAACAAATCCTTGCAAAATGAACAAAAAGTGCGTCTCTATCTCCATGTGAAAATTTTCAGAGCCAAGATGACTGAACCCTGCTCCCTTACATGGCAGATTTTATTCCATTTATCCAAGGATATGAGAACTTCTCCTGCTGCATGATGAACTTCATGTAGCAAGGTCAACCCCTTTTCAGCTTTTCCCCCTGCAAATTTCAATTTTGCAACCAAAAAGGTGATGAGATTATATTCTCCAAAGATAAAGGTTGTCAGGGTGTGATTATGGTTATTCAATCTAAAAACAGTTTTGAGTTTTCCCCTGGAAGACTCCCTAGCAGGGGAAGTAAAGGAAAAAAAAAAAAAAAAAAAAAAAAAGGGAGAAAAATGCCATACTAGTTCTGTCCTTCTCCTCAGAGTATATTGTCAATCCCATTTCAAAGGACCTAGTACAAACCCCAAAGTTGGGTTTCTTATGTACCAGTGACTTCCTTGGCTGATGTTCTTTCAAGCTCTTTCTGGAAAAAAAGATTAAATGTAAATCCTTGGTGCAAGTGTACTGACTGCAGTTTTGCACATTTCTAAAGCACATTTCTTGCTGTGGGTTTTTATGTATTTTTGAATAGTAAAGGAAGCACCAAGACAGTCTTATAGGGAAGGGGTGGTTCTGGTGTGGTTCTGTGCCACTCAGCCATAGCTCTGCCTCACTGGTTCCAATGGTTCCCTTATGGCAGAGGCAGGACAAAATATAGCAGTAAGGACACTACTAAATTCTTTTGCTCTGCATTTACTCTCAATTAGCTCAGTGGCAAGAATTTTCTTTTCTGCATGCCTTAACAATTTCAAAAGAAAATAATCTATTCATTTTTCTTTAGACATGAAAAGGGTTTTTGTCTGTTGGAGAGCCTGTCCATTAAAGCTGGACACACAGATGGTATCACCTGATAAAGAGCCAACATCAGCTCCATGGGGGCACCAGCTTTAATTTAAAGCAAATTATAGAGGACAACTCTGCAAATGAAGAAATTGTGGAGTGCATACTCTAAAAAAACCTAAGACTTCTAAACCAGATAAACCATTTGACAAGCCATGGTATTTTTGGTTGCAAAGAGAATCAAGATTTTCTTCAAATTGCCAGCTCTTAGATTTGCTGAGTACAATCTTCGATAGTTTCAGATGGTTCCTTTAGAAAAACTGCTGAACTCTGCTGGTCAACTAACTAGGATGAGAAACACTAAATGCAGTGACTACCAGCTTTTGCTGGCAAAAACCTTGGTAAAAAAAAACCTTTATTTTCTTGGGTAATAGACAAGAATGGCTGAAAATGTAGACTGCACTAGCAACAAGAGACAATACTACATGCACATTCCCAAATGCAAGAACTCTCAATCTTCTGAACATTGTGGG
The DNA here is from genome assembly GCF_028769735.1 of Zonotrichia leucophrys gambelii. Classification (NCBI taxonomy): domain Eukaryota; kingdom Metazoa; phylum Chordata; class Aves; order Passeriformes; family Passerellidae; genus Zonotrichia; species Zonotrichia leucophrys. The sequence continues at coordinate 14,198,595 of NC_088169.1, read as the reverse complement.
TAACAGTTCTTCCAAAGTTACCCACTGGAGTGCACAAATATTAGTAAGTGATAAATTATTAAAAATAAAACCAGATCCTTTTTGAAGTTCAGGAAAGCTTTAGTAAAGAACCTTATCCCTTTCTCACTCCATGTGTTCCCACTACTTGAATCTACCCTTAAGAGCATATAATGCCAGGTAGGAAAATACAATAGTGTTATTGACAAATATTACTGCTGTGAAGAGCAGGAATTTGTATGAAACATCCTCTATACTAGTTTTTCATGTTCTGTGCTGATTTTTCTGTCATCCTGTAAGAGGTACTTTGGGAGTATAATTTTCTGTGTAAATTTCTTCCAAAGAACTGTTATTGGTTATTATTATTGTTCATGTTTCAATTGTATTATCCCCATTCTCAATGAGTGCTTCTGAACTTTAAGAAATAGGGGTTATATTAACTTCAATACAGGTTTATTTATTTGGTAAAAAAACCAAAAAACTCAATGAATTCCATGAAGTCACTGTGTCTAGAAAACACTAATAACCATGTTTTCTTGATTTACAGTTTAGCATTACTTTTCCCCTCCTCTGACATCCACACAAAGAAGTTCATTATGCTGAGTCCCCTGCAGCTAGTTTATAGACCTGCTGTGTATTCTGCAGTGAAATAAAACAAGCTTTGTTAAGAAGATTATGGCTCTGGTGTTTTAAAGGCCTGAAATTTTCACTGTCAATAAATGTTACTTGGGGAAATACTACATGCAAAAGCTTTGATCCCTGAAAACAAGTGCATGTAATATAAAGGTCCAGAAAGAACAAGATCTGAAAATGGAACAAAAATGCATCTTTTAAAATCTCCATACCAAGTTTGACTATAAATTTCTGTAGGATTGAATTTCTAATTTTAACTCTTAAGCACTCCCTCTCTTAGCACTTTAAGGGCTAAGAAAACTCAAACTTAGGGAGAATTTTTTTTTCTGGTAACTTAATTTTCTGGTTACTAGTCATAGAAGGGTCTCTTATTTATCTCCCTGGCTCCACTGAATTAACAAATAAAGACAAGTCCCATACAAGGAAGAGCAAAGGCTCTCCCATGTACACTCTGTCAGTAGGGTACCCAGTCCCTCCCTCCCATCATAGCTAAAACACAAACACAGGAGCGGCCAATTTTTAAGTATTTCTACTAAATCTGGTGATCAAGAGTCAGTGCTTGAAATTTCTGAGGGTAGGCAACACCAAAAAGCTTTGCTTTTGCAAATATTCTCTACACCAGTTCCTCTGTTTTAGGGAATCACTCTGCAGCAAAACCTGATATTGCCGCTTTTCCCTCTCAGAATTTCTCTGCTTTGTGAGTTAGAATCATTGATTTTATACCAACTCCGATGCAGAAAACCAACAAAAATTATGAAGGCAAGATTGTTTATTCAGATTGTTTATTCAGATTTAATTATCCATCTCCTTTGTCACAGTGATGGCCCAACAAAACCAGATTCCACTCTGTGTCTGGGGCTCCCTGGGAGCAAGGCAGGGGCAGTGGGGATGGGTGGTGCTCCCTAGGCCAGGACACCACAGGCATTTGTCCTCAGAGCAGGGTTCTGGCCAGTGTCCATACCCAGACCCTCGTGCCCTCACAGGTGCTGAGGCTTCCAGTTGCCTGTGTGCTCACAGATTCTAACTGAACAAGGGACTAAGTTGTTCTGGCTACTAAATGGCCATGTAAAGCTGAGTTATCTTTGACCCCTTGGTTAATTCTAGCTATTCCAGAGTTGAATCTAACTGGAAAATATGTAAACAATACCCTCAGTAAAAGAGAGATGATAAAAACACCAGAGAAGTTCAGCAGTGTTAGGTGTTATCAACATTAAAATCAAATGTTCTTAAGGGGTAAATATTATTTTTTCCTGTATGCTTGTAGAAATTTTTTAATACTTAAACAAAGATGCAGGGGGGCACTCACAGAATGAGTTCAGGAATCTTTTCTGCACCAAATATGTTCTGAAATACATAAAGAAGGCAGGTATGAAGTATGAGAAAATCAACTGGTCCAAAAAGCAAAACTCAGCTTATCATTTAATCCTATTGATCCCAGTGACATTTTGCATTTGCATGGTTTATGTCACTAACTTCTCTTTATTTAGGTAGATCATTTAAGAACTAGGTTTATGTGTATGCTTGCTGCTGTCTTGCATTGGTAAAACCACAGCCCTTCCCACGTGCATTTTATGTTCTCTCAAGCAAGTCTTGCAGTCTTCTTAAGCACAAGGCCATGAAGAGCTGCTGGTGGGTCTGGGGTTTGAATGTCTCTACAGTGTGTGTTTGAACAGTTTTTGGAGAATTCAATCTGTTGGTTATGTCATCAATTTCTCCAGAGCTGAGAGAAGCCATTGGGAGTCTGTTTGATGAGAAGAGCACACCTCTGTTTTGCAGTGACTTTGTGCATGTCCTCATTGCGGTTTTACTCTTTATCACCATAGACAAAAACAATTCCAATTTTTCATATGGGTCAGCTAACCTAGGATTAAGAAATTTCAAAAAAAACAATGCTGTGATGCTTTATATTGCAAAAATGATTTTGTGTTTAGAAAGACAACTCAACAGTTAACTCGTCTTGTTACTTTTTGAAGCCGAAATCACATTAGAATTACTTTAAAATTTGAAAGATACATAAAATCAAATGTTTTAAATGCTGATAATAAATCATACTTTGAAGTTGCTAATTTCATCTTAATTTGGGAAATGTTGTTCTGTCTTTAACAAAAAAAGATAGTGTTTTCTGCCGGATAATTCCACAACTGATTTCAGAGTTATGCTCTAAATGAATCACAATCAAATCCTGATGAGTATATAACAAAAGTTTTAAAACACTTTTTCCCACCTGCCAAAAAAGCTTCAGAATTACAGTAGATTATTCATTTTGTCAGTCTTGATTACATGACATGCCTCTTCAAGCCAGTCATTCCTATAAGCTGCAATTGAAGTGATTTTAAAATGCTTTCCAGTTATTTTGTACATTAGGTCAGGATTTCTCAGTCTCAAATTCTGTAAGGACAATCATGACAGAAAGGATGGAGAGAGATTTCCAGTAATTGAAGAGTACTAGTTTCTTTTGCAAATCAGTTATAAAATTAGAGTAATACTATCTTGTACCTGCTGCAGCTTACATTGAATTCACTGGAGAAAAATAAGGAATTGGTCACCAGTTATTTGTCTTAAATGTACCTAAACCACATCACAGCAAAAACCAGTCAGTGACTGCATTCAGTGATACATTTTGATTCTCCAATACCTCGCTTCATTTTTTATTCTAGTCATCAAAATTAATTCTAATTGCATTCAGATGCTTTCTCAGATAAAAATGGGACTTTTTCAGAAAATTTCAACTATTGTCACACATAGTGAATTTTGATCTGCCAGCCTCACACCCGCTGTAGAACTCACTGTATATCTGAGGGCTGTATTTTGGCTGGAAGGCAGCTGGGCAGGCACATCTGATGGACCAGCAGAGACATATTAACTGGTCCATATGAAACCTGAACAGAGGCTTTAGCCAGGCGGGGCTCGGGCTCTTCTCCCAGGCAATAGGACATGAGGACATAGTCCAAAACTGCCAGGGGAGGGTGAGGCTGGACATCAGGAGGAATTTTTTCACAGAAGGGGTAATTAGATAACGGAGTAGACTGCCAAGGTGTTGCAAAATGTGGAATACATAAAATTTGCTCAAGAAAGGATGTTCTTTGATGTTTGATCTTTGTATATGTTCAAGTTTAATCAAGCAGCAGGAGATTTAATCTGTGAAACAGCAGCTAGCAAGCAAGCTCTAAGTGATGCCCAGCTGTCAGAAAAACAACTTTAGAAAAACAATTGGTGGAATTGCCTTGTTAAGGTTTAGGGCTTGACACGCTATGACATGCTATGATCTGAGATGTAGAGGGAGGTTAACACAGCTTGGGGAGAAGGATGTCCATTGATAGTGGACACAAAGAATGCAGAATTTACAGGCCACGAGAACATCTGGCAGAACTCCCAACATGAAGAAGAAACTAATAAAGCTAACTCAGCAATTATGCTGAGGTCAGCTCCAGCTGGGTAAGAGGAAATTCTGGCAGGGGGAGATTGGGACCACTGACTCACTGCCCACCGACCCAGCAAGGCCACTGTACCAGAGCAGAGAATTAGAATCATTAGCCAACAGAAGAACACTGATTAATAACAGAGCTATGTAGCTTGCAACCAATGACCACTAATTCTTTTGTTCACTAAAGTCTATAATTAGTAAAAAGTTTTGATAGTTTATGTGCTTGATTCATAGAATACCACTGAGCACTCAAGCTTGCCCAATCCTTGCCCACAGTGACTCCAGCACAGTGCTGTCCACAAAAATCAGATTCATGACCTGCTGTGTGAAAAGCAAATAATATATCTCTCTCTAATATTATTATTGGCCTTTCATACCTGCTGGTCATGAATCCAATTTTTGTGGGCAACATGGTGATGGAGTCACCGTCCTTGGAGGCGTTTAAGGAAAAGCTGGACGTGCTGCTCAGCACCATGGTGCGGCTGACACGGTGTTCAGTCACAGGCTGGACTCGATGGTCCCTGAGGTCTTCTCCAGCCTGACTGGGCAGTGGCTGTGACTCCAAGGGCCATTTCAGCTGAGGGCAGTGACTGTGACTCCATGGGCCACTTGGACTGAGGGCAGTGATTGTCACTCCAAGGACTATTTGGACTGAGGGCACTGTGACTCCAAGGGCCATTTGGACTGAGGGCAGTGACTGTCACTCCGAGGGCCATTTGGACTGAGGACACTGAGTGTCACTCCGAGGGCCATTTGGACTGAGGACACTGACTGTCACACCGAGGCCGGCCTGATCCACCCGCCGCTCCCCACACGAGCCCCGCTCCGCTCCCGCTCCCCTCACGCGCCCGCCCCGCCCCGTCCCCCGCGCGCCGACGTGCGCGTGCGCGGAGCGGGCTCGGCGCTCGCCCCTCCCGCCGGGCCGGGCCGGGCCGCGGAGCGCGACGGGCAGCGCGGAGCGGCCGCGCCCGGGCAGGAGCCGCCGCCGGCGGGAGCGCAGCGGAGCCGGGCGGGCCGCGCCATGCGGCTGTGCGGGGCGCTGCTCAAGAACCCCATCCCCAAGCAGATCGAGTACTACTCGCGCTTCTCCCCCTCGCCCCTCTCCATCAAGCAGTTCCTCGACTTCGGTGAGTGCCGGGGCCGCGGGGTGGGGGGTGTGGGGGTCTCTCCCGGGCAGCGTTGGCCGGCGCGCAGGGCCCGCTCCTCGGCCGCGGCTCCTCGGCCCGCATCGGGAGCGCGGCCGGGGCCCGGCCCCGCAGGCCCCGCGCTGACAGCCCCGGGCCCGGGCGCGGTGGCGGCTGCCGGTGGCCGGCAAACAGCCGCTGCTCGCCTCGCCCAGGGCCGGCAGAGCCGGGCTTGCCCCTCCGCCTGCGTTATCCTTGACACCGCTGCCATTGCGATGGGGATCAAAATAAGGGCTCCTGACCTGACGGTTTGTGAGCTTAGCGAGTGAAGGGGAGAGTAAATTAATGGTCTTAGCGTGAAAATTGGAATCTGTTGTGCTGAGATCGGCTTAATTAAAGCTCGGGCATGAACTCTTATCCGCACTTGTATGGGAGACCTGTTTGTGTAACATTCAGGAGCACTTCAGGAGATGTTGCTGTTCATAAATAGCATTTTTCTTTTCAGAAGCCCTGGAATGAAATCCAGGAATGGTTTGTGTTGTTGTTAAAAAACATGCTTCCATCTAGACAACGATAAACACGTATCTGTGTCGGAGGTTATTTGACTCTTGCTCTCTGACACGAAAGTTGTTGAGATTTTATTATCCTATAAATATTGCTGGCAGAGTCAATGTAAAGGCCGTGTGTAACATCGTGAAGCTTAACAGACTGTTTCTTCATTCCACTCTTACAGTAAGAGTACAAAAGGACAAAAATAAGCTAGTGTTCCGCCAGAAAGTGATTAAAAGTGAATACAATTGCACAATTATGGTAATGGTATTAGTGAAAGAATGCTGTAAGTGCAGGAAGCCAGTAATATATCGTCTCAGTGAAACAGGATTTTGTACCATTAAAAACAACCCAAAACCCCCTTGGCTCCACTTAAAGGAGAACCTGACTAGAAGCTCTGCTTTCTCACCTGAGTTTGTTACCTCCTCCCCACCCCTTCCTGTGCTGCTGGGCTTCTTCTCTAGCATTGCTGCTTCTTGTGCTGTGTTTTTCTGTACTGGCAAGAACAGTGGTCTAAAGCTTAGAACATCTTTATTTTAGCCCTGGCACTAAACAAACTATGTCACCTTAGCCTGTTTGAAAGTTGGGTTTGCGAATTGTTGCTGGGGAAGTACTGGTGGTTGTGAGCCTTTTCAGCTGTGACTAAAGAGGTGTAAAGATTTCAGAATTTGCTTTTATGCCTTGGATGTTTGGACTAAACTTTGCTTTTTGGTAACGATTTCTACAGTTCTGTGTTGCCCTGTGTTATTGTTTTTGGACATCTCTTCTGTGGCTGCCTTTTCATAATGTTGCATTTGTTTTGATATTGTAGTTCCTGTATTACTTTATGGTCTCGTGATTCTTTAGAAGTATTTTCATTTTACAATTTTAAGCCTGGCTTCTGTTACTGGAAGTGAGCAGAATGAGAACAGGACGTTACAGCCTGGGCAGCCTTGGTCTTTAGATGTGCTCCAGTTGTCACTGGATGTGTCATTGGCATCTTCTATGTGTGTGGCTATGTATTTAAGGGTCTTCATGTCTTAAGACTGATGGAAAACTATCTAGTCACTGACATTTAAAACCTCTGAAGAAAAAAAAGTCCATAGTTTAGTCTTGAAAGGTCACCAGGAGTTTCTAAAATTAGTAGGCTTATGTTGTATCAACCTTGCTAAACCTATCACCTTGATCTTAATAAGTTTTATGGGCCACTTAACATCTCCACTTACTCTTTAGTGCCTGTATTTATTTGGGAGAACTCAAGTAGGAAAATTACAGCAGTTAAGGCAAATAAATGGAACTCAGTGTAGTTACTTAACTTACATGATCCTAAATGCTTGCAGCTTTGGGTAATTTCAAGTTCAGCTGGAGTCTTCATAGGACTAGAGGAAAAACTGACATCAAAATGTAAGTGATAGTGCAGAAGTTTTCCCACTTGAGGTGTGGAAGGCCTGGACAACATGTACCATGTCAGGGAACTGTGTTATTTATATCTGAGTTAGCAAAAAAAGAATTTACTGGTGTTGCAGGACATGAGTATTCAAGAGAGAAAATATGCCAAGCATAAGGAGCAGAGTACTCAAGGTGCAGTTCAGTTGTGTTTAGTTATTTGTAAGGATGTTTGGTGGGAAGAGGACACTGTTTTGTGGTCAGCTTATGGAGGCTGTTTAGTGTTGCACTTCATAAGAAATGGTCTTTTTAATTGAGCTACATGAATGTAATGCTAGTTTTACAAAAACGTGGCTGAATTTTCAACAAATGTTGAAGAAGAATAAACCCAAAGGAGATGTGTGAATAACCCTCTCCTGGCTGTCTGATTTTGTTGTCTGATGCACATTTCTCATATGGAATTAGCCCTTACTGTGATTTGGATTTGTGTGGAGAAAGTTTTTTGATTTAATTTCTGACAATAGTGAAACTACAATGTGCTCTTTATGTTTTGTTGTATTGGTTTAGACTAAGTTGACTTAGAGATTTGTAAAATTCTGGTGAGCTGGGGAAGAGAAACTTTGTATTTCTTGTGAGCTGCAGAGTCTCTTCAAAGATAATTGGTGTCAATGTATATTGAGGTACAGCTTGGGCTTTTCTAAATTACTGACTGGCAGCGGGGGTTGTATGGAACTCAGCTGTGTGCATAGTGAGGCTGTACAGTCTCTATTTCTTTCCAGTGATATAAACTAATGACATTTATTTTAAAACTTTCTCTGCTTTATTCAGCTGTTTAAACCACTATAAGACACAGTTTGTTTAAAGTAGCTTGCTAGTACTGAAAGCCTGTGAAGCAAACCAGAAGGCAGCAGTTCAAGCAGTGACACTTGCTTGGTTTTTGTAGCTGAGTCCTGTTGGTGTCCATGTTCTGGTGAGCCTGAGCTGTCTCTGTGAGTGTGTCAGAGGTTACTGTGCCGTGGGCTTGGGACCTCTGTGGCACAAAGTCTGAGTGTTCACTCTGTGCAGCATTTTCCTTTCTTTCTCTGTGTACACTTTCTGTTTGCACACTCCTGAATTCTGCTCAGGCAGTTTGTTTTATTACAAAGTGCATTTCCCAAGGTTCTTGTACAATTTCATTCCTTTTCAAAAGAATGACCTTCTGTAAATGTGTTTCAATATAAACAAAATTTGACCTTGTTTAATGCTAGCATGTCACTCCAGGTTTATCCAGGCCTCCATAATTATTCTGCTCTGGAAAAAAATACAAAATCTACCAACTGGACTCAGCTGTGTACTTCCAAACTTCTGTAGTTCCTCTGGAAGTTGTTTTTTGGTAGATTTCCAAGTGCAGGCATACCTTAATGACCCAGACTAAATTAATTACTAAAATATCTTCTCTGAAATTATCTTGTAAGTAGAGATGTCATCTAGCATTCAGGTCCAGGATCTTTGTACATTTTGGGGGCTAGACTGTTTGAGGGAAAAAAAATGCTCATTCTGGAGATTCATATTGATGGAGCATCTCAATTTAGCCTTGCTTCAGCATGTTAGGTGGGCCTTAGACAGTGACAGGTTAATCCAAAATACCCAATGCTCAATCAGCAACCACACACATGGGTGACCAATTGGTCAATCCCTTGCCTGGGGAACTAATAACCTGTCTGAGGAAAGCAGAGTTGCTTTTCTAGGAGTGTCTTAGCATTTGGAAAAGCCCCCCAGAGACTGAGCTGCTGCCTGCCCACAGCGTGTCCTTGGCACGGGCCAGCCTGGGAGAGCTGCAGGGGCTGAACCCTGCCCCAGCTGGCAGCCAGCACACGGCTGCCCTTCCCTTGGGGTGCTGGGCTGGCACTGAGGTCACTGACAAGTGTTCTGTCAGTGAATGGCTGTGCTGCAGAGGTTACATGGAATTAGGCACAAACGGAGAGATGAGTGAGGTATAAATGGTGTAATCCTTTGATCGTGCGTGAAAGAGGCATTTGGAGCTGTGTTAGGGCTGTGCTGGGAGTGTGTGCTGGGACACTGTACTCGTGTAATCCTCTCATTGCTGCTGCTCAGCTGACCCAGTGTCTGAGACCTGAGGTGTGTTTTGTCAGAAATATGAACCAGCTGCTTTGGGGGCTTGTTTACTGCTGAAGCTCTCTTGGCCAGTTGGACCTAGCTATATTCTGTCCTTTTTGTTTCATGTTTCAAACAATTGCATTGGGTGAATTGTGCACCTAAGGGGTTAAACTTGGTGTTTTGCTAGCTCTTTGAACATGCCATATATTAGTGCTCACATACCACTAATGAGTTTGGATAAAAAAGCTGTGCTTGTGCTGAAGACAGAAGATAGTGAATCACAGTGAATTCTTGTGGTGGAATGTGACTTGGGAGATCCTGATTTTGCAGGTTATAATCAAAATATTTGTGGTGGCTGGTGCAGTTAGTGGCACTGAGAAATATCACAAAGGCTGTAATTTAGTAATTTTACTGTACTGAGAACAGCTGAGCAGGCAGCAGATAATCACAGTGAGTGCATGGAACTGTTGTGCCCTGGGGCTTATCTGGAGGAAAACATGATCAATAGATCCTTCTCGTTTTTCAAACACATTTTTTGGTATGGAATTGTTTTGTTTATGTCATAGTTACTAAACTTACATGTCTTGGGGAAACATGTAGGCCTCTTCCAAAATGACATAAAGAGCAAGCCAGGTGTCAGCATTGCTGTTGGTTGCTGTCATTTGTAGGAGCAATATTAAATTGGGGTTTTGAAAGAGTATTTATGTCCCATGTTGCCTTCTTGGTAGAGGCTTGGATCTGAGCTGAAATCCTGCCACTGGACAGGTAGCTGGCAGATACACTTTGAACAACATGTAGGGGTAGCAAAGTAGAGATCCAAACCTGTCTCATGTCTCCAAATATGATTGTTAATCTTCTTACAGAATATGGCTGTTGGAAGATTTTTCTACACAAAAAGACATTGGAAGTTTTCAGTTGTTTTTTTGGGTTTTTTTAATTGAACATTAGTGGAGAGACTGCATCTATAGCACTTGTAAAGTTTAGGGCTAAAAGATACTAAATAATTATCTACTATTTATTGGTTGTGACTGTGCTTTTTCTGCTGCTCTCTGTGCATTATTCTTAAAACCTTACACTTGATTTAAATGCATCTTCAAAACAAAAATGTCCTCTTAGCAAGAATGTTAACCATTGCTATGCTGGCCACTGTGTGGGATCAGGAAGATGAATGCTAGCCAGACATTACTGTCTTTTATTTTCATCTGACTGGCTTCAGCTTCCATCCAGCAGTTTCATTAGAGCTTTTCTTGGTAGGCTGGGATCCTTTGATGCCTGGAATATTTGTACTGTGTGGTATATGTACATTGTCATGGAGTTATCTTTCTTGATTTCATAAAGATAAATACATTAAATGAACTATTTGCAGCCTTATGGAAATACTATGGAATTAACTTTTATTGCTGACTTTTCCAGAATTTTCAGTATTGTTCTTCAAATATGTCTTTTAGAACTTTAAATAGAATCCCTTTAGGAGTTTTGTGAAACACTGGGATAAAACTGTTTTACTGCTGTTTAGTTTTTACCTTGAAAGGCTACCAGTGACAGCTGGATGTGCAAGCTGGATTGTCTGCCTGCTTTTGTTCTTGAATTCTTTTGCAGTTACCACTTTTCCATGTGCAGTCCTTCATTCCCTAGATCTGGGCATGGATGAAGTTTACATTTCAGAAAATTAAAAAGGGTTTCCTGTGAATGGGCTGTAGCACAGCAAGTAAGCTGGAAGCCTTTTTGATGCAACTGTTATTTATAACCTGTTCCTATTTACAACTGCCAGTTGCTGGCAGGCAGGGATGTTCCAATACTATATATAATATTGAGGGCTTTTATAGGGCCTGGTATTGATTGTTGGAAGGTCTGGAAGAGTCATTGTGGTTAGGTAACTTTGTTCAGCAGCCACTATTGAACTGTGGTGTGATAGACATATCTGTGTGTGGGAGTGCTAATAATAGTGGAATACTAGATTGTGATGCATTTCATTTACAGAATTCTCTCTATCAGTCACTTTTACAGGCTGCTTATTCAGTAAAGGAGTACTTAATTTCTGTGAGTTATTGACACTTCATATATTCTGAATTCAGTATTTTAGTATGGTTACAGTACAAATTCCATAAATTGCTGTAGATGATCGAACTGGATCACCAAGGTAATTGTTTTTCCTTCCTCACAGAGCCTAAGCATTGAAAATTCTGCCTTCAGTACCTGGTTTGGCTGGCCACTCTTGCCTGTAAGACTAGTAGTCTGCAAGTGAGCGCCCTTCAGCTGATGGAATTGCTTGATGTTTGTTTCCCAAAGCAGCAGAAAATTTCTCAGTTGGGGTTCTGTTTGTTTCTGTTTGTCCACTGATCAGAGGAGCTGTGCAATCCTCTGCCTTGGGATGCTGGGGAGGGAATGATCTTTGCCTGCACATGGATGTGTCCGCATGCTTGAGCTTTTGTGTATTCCCTGAAGATGCCGTGGTGTGTGAGCACACAGCTGAATGCCTTGGGTGAAAGAGAGAGGACAAGAACTCCCCATCTGCATGAAGCAATAAACAATGCCAGTGGGTTTGTTTATTTCTTTTTAGCAAGTAGCAGAAGCAGTGGAGAATGCTGCTTGGCAGAAATTGAGGGCTTGGGAAGCTTCTTTCTAGAGGGACAAAAAATAGGATTTGTAGCTCCTGAATATCTAAGAATGTTTGGGACAGGTTTTTCTTCTAGCAACTCACAGAAATTGTTGAAATGCCTTCTTTAGAGTAGATTTAAACTAATAAGGAGGCACTGAAAATCTGAAAATAAATTTTGATTGAAATGAACATGAATTTGGTAGCATTCCTTCTCTGGAATGGAAGAACTGCCAGCCAGTGATTTAAAAACAGCATACCTTCTCCAAGCCAAGAAAACAGGCTGATGGGGTCTCTCCTAAGACATAAGGAGGAGGATAAGATGATCTGTCAGTTTGAGAAAGAGCAATTCTGATGCAGACAAAAGATAGGAAAGCAGCAGAGCAGTGTTACGAGCAATGTTGATTAAAAAACCTATGAAAGCTGGAAGCAAGGACATCCTGTCTTGGGTTGCAGTACAAATAACAGCCAAGGTGAAAAGTCATGGGATAGAAAAGCAGATAAAGAGATGTTGAGATAATTTAGAGTAATTGGGGAGAATACTGAAGTGAAACATTTACTTGATGAAACCAAGTACGTAATGATAAAAACTGTTGAATTAATCTTTGCTTTGGTCTTCAGAAAAAGAAGAATTGTATCCAGAAACATAAAGGAAATCACAAGTCTCCCCTGACCCAAATTTTAGATAAGCTGAAATATGTTTAGATCCTCCTGGCTCAGTGGGTTCCAGTGGAAGTAAATCAGTTCTGTGTGTTGTGAGCAGCTGAACACTTTCTGCTGCACATGAGTGTGGCCTGGTGCAGCACAGCTCCTGCTTGTGGGCTCCATGGAAATAATGATTGGGGATGGCCCCAGGGCTTTGGAAGTGGGAAAATACACTGCTTGTCTTTCTGAGAAAAGGAAGAGGAAATTGGAGTTAAATCAGGTTGTGTGAAGTAGCTGAAAAAGAGATGGAGCTAATAATGAGGTAATACATAGATAAGCACCAAGAGATAGTGAGGTAGTAAAGAGACAATAGATTGTGTTGACCTGGTCTAATTTCCATGTTAATTTGGTGTGTGCTAAGGCAGTAGCAACAGTTGCTGTACCTGGCTTTTTATGAAGTTTGGCACAACCTTGTGTGACGTTCTTAATTAAAAACAAACAAAGCTCAATGTACAAAATAATGGAATAACTGCAAGGTGAGGTTGTTGTATCAGATGTTCAGTGTTATGGTGGGCTGACCCCATCCAGCAGCTGAGCGCCCACCAGGTGCTTGCTCCCCTCCTTCCATCCCCACTGGCATGGGGAGAGAAAAGGGGGGACAAAAATGAGAGAACTTATGGGTTGAGAACAAGACAGTTTAAATAAAGCAAAGAGGAAGAGAAACAAGTGATGCACAGGCAGTCATTCAGCACCCCCAGGAGAGCTGTGCCCAGCCAGTCACTGTGTGAGGGACATCCTGGGGGACAAAGCCAAGCACTTTGTTACTGCTGGGATGGCATCATGTCCCATAGAACATCCCTCTGTCCCCATCCAGCCTGGCACCCACCCCAGCCCTGCTTGTTGGGCAGGGACTGAGTGCAGGAGAGAGAGAAACCTTCAGAGGCTGAGCAGCCCTGCAGCTCCCGTTCAGCCCCTCTGGGCACCGAGAGGAGAGCTGGCCCCAGCAGCTCCCACACTGCACAAATAAATGCTCTGCATTGTGCTGGCAGTCACTGATCCTCACTGCACTGTGCTGTGAAGAGTGAATGGTGTGTCTCCCTTAAATCAGCATAATCCATCATAAAATTAGGCACAGATTTAGGAATTGTTTTATCTAATTCCACAGTTACTATATTAGAATTGCTTTACTTGTTGCCAGTTATGCTTAATATAATGGCCTTTTTTAAAAGCTACCTTGTTTTTGAAACTGTTGAAATATTTTACAGGCTGCTACTTATCCTTTAAAAAATGTTTGGGTTTTTGTGTTTTTCTGGAGTCAGTTAAATGTAATTTTTCTTTTTGCAAATATTAGGTTGAAAGGATGAATTGGAGCACTGAACTGTGACTCTTGAGGTATAGTTCTCCTTTTTCTTTGTGTGTTACAAGAGGCTATTTTATTGGCTCTTGTTTCCTTTTAAACCTTTCTATGTACATGTGACATTCTCCCATGCTTCTTTGTTCTGTTTAAATTTTCTGTTAGTTTGTTGTCAATGTAAAAAAAGTGACACAGTATTGTAAATATTTTCACTGACTTAATGAAAATAGTAGGCTTGTGCAAATAATTGACATTTTTCAGAATTAGATTTAAGACTGTGAATAGAGAGAGAGGCAAAATTTTTTTGCTAAAAGTAATTTACATTTCAACTGCTACTTGTTTGATTTAGTCCTTGTTTTTGCTTTTCTGAAAAATTTTTATAAATTGCAAAAATGCCTTCAAACTGATAAGTGGCAATGACATAGAAGAATCCTTTAACCTTTTTTTGTAACGTAGTTTGTTGATGATCAAAAGTGTTTTGAAACAAGATGTTTAACAGTCTAATACATTTCACCTCAGTGAGACTGAAGGGAAACTGGAGCATGTGGTATTGGCCGTATTTTTATGTAATTGGTTTTAACTGTGTGAGTCTTTGCTCATAAACATTAATTTTATTTATGCCAGGGATTTGGAATCGCTTTTTTTTTGGCAGGTTGTCAGGAACTAGAGGATAAAGCAGGGATTTGTATTTTTCTGGAATGGTTAGAGAGAATTATGGAAGTTTTTCATAAAGGTTAGGAAGGAAGTTGTCAAAGTTGTGAGAGCTTAGGGAGAGTGTTAAAAACTTGGAACATCTAATTATAATCTTCAATGTGATATACATTTTTACCTCTTATGGGAGGAAAAGGTGATTATAAGACCCAAAAGAACAACTCAGTCTTTTGTGGTCAGTTTGTTTTAAGAGAAGCTCATCAGAGCATCAAAAGGGGAATAAGGTTTCTTTGGCTTGGTGCTTTAAGCCTCATTCTACATCTAAAAAAAAAAAAAAGTTATAAATTTTTTTAAAATTTTGCATCTCACCAGAGCAAAACACAAGATGTGTTTGATCAGGGTCTCCTTTGAAAGCCCAGAGCCCTTGGCAGGGGAGGCCGGGGCTGTGTTCCCCTCTTGGGGACACCTGTGTGTCCCTGCTCAGGTCCCAGCAGTGCTGCTGGAGAGGAGATGACAGAGCTGGCAGGGCCTCGGTGTTTTGTCCTGTTTGTCTGGCTGAGAAGCCCCTTGTGCCTTCCTAGGGAAGGAGTCGGGGTTGCACAGGTTGTTCTGAGATCAAGAACCTGATCAGGGCCGTGCTTTCTCCTGAGAACATTTTGGCTCCTTGCCTGTCGTTTGTGGGGAGTGCACCTCACCCTGTGAGGATGGCGAGGCAGAGCTTGGCTCTGAAATGATTCACCTGACTTTGAGCCTACTCCCAAATTGCTCAGAGGAATTACAGCCTTGGGTCTGTGTGTCTAAAAATAGTACTGGGAACTGGTTGAGTGCCTCTGCATTAAACTTTATAGATGCTTTTGATTATTGTGTGGTCTCTAGGCAAATGCATTAAAATACTCAAAAAGTGATTTTGTTAGAACCGAGTGGTAAGCAGCTAAACATTAGTTTTAGATCAGGGAAGCCTATTTTAAAAATTCATGCTTTTATTTTAATTTGGGTTGTTCTGTTTAACAATACCCAGTGTTGGTTTACAGCTTTGGCAAGTGATTATCTGATGATCCATTCCTCTTGAGAGGGACAGATGTGGCTTCACTTGGGTCTTTTCTGTGACAGGAAGGCTGTGGCTGTTGGAGTTAAAATGAATGATTTTAGAGTATTGTGCACTGTTAATTCCTCCTGTTGGTCTGTTTCAGATCAGCAGTAAGTTAAGCTGCTTTCCAGCACAGTGGGTTTCATACCGAGCACCATTTACTTGAAACAGGCTTACTGGAGTTGACAAGTTATATATTGTTGCTATTATTATTTATTATTAAATTACTGTGTAGCTAATATGATAGCAAATGTAATGATTCACTCTGTGTTGAGCTGTCCTGCTGTGTAAGGACAGCTAGCTGGCATTTTTTCTTAACCTGTGTTTATATGGAAACACAGGTTTTTCTCAATGCCAGTGGTATTCCTTAACATGGGCATAGTAATAATCCACATGAGACATAAACCAGCTCACTCTTAGGGGTTTGGAAATAAGTGGAGATAAGTATTTTTTCTGTATACAAATTCAAGAGTAGTTGTATTTAATTTTTAACTTCTTAAGTTGAAAAGTCTAGACCTTGATTATGAATGGGATTTGGTCATTCAGACAACAGGATATAGGCTAATGAATTCTCCTGAGTGAATGCTGTACTGAAATTTTCCTTGGGAGGAGAAAGTGAGCATTGCAGTGGCCATGCCAGTCAAAGAGTTCTTGAATGTGGTATTTGAATTGCATAAATTGGAAATGGTTTCTAAGCTCAACTGTTTCAGTACTTCAGCCCTTGTTTTATCCATATGCTGTGTGGTGTGAGTGCTGGAAAATTTACCTGGAAAGCTGAGTAACATGTGAGCCTCCTAGTTGGGATTGCATTAGCAGTGAAATGGCCCAGAGTGCAGATCCCTGGCCATCCAGTGGTAATAACTGAGTTCTCAGTGAACATAAACCAGGTAGGTTGAGCAGACTCAAGCACCCCTGTTGGTGTGGTTTCCCCAAAGCAGACCCATGGGAGTTGGGCTGAGGAAGACAAACAAGTATTTGGGAAAGATTACATGCAGAGTTCAGTTCCTCTGGCTTTAGGCTGGTTTTCTGGCACTAGTTGTTTGACAGAACTTAACTGACTTCACAGAATTAATATGTTTATTATCATTCAGTTAGATCTAAAAAATATTTTTCGTTTTAATTCTTCAAGTTTCATTTTTGAAACTTTGGAGTTTCTCTGGTTTCCGTCCTGACAGAGAATCAGTCTCTTAAGGTGCTGAGTGAAAGCAAGCCCTTAAAACAGGACACTTGAATGAAACAATTGCAGGGCTAGGTGGAAGTAGCCTTAGAGAGCAGTAATGGAGCTTGGGCTAAAGCTTAATCCTGAGGTGTCTAAAAAGAATCTGAATAGCTGAGCTAGTGAAGTTTGGATCCTTAAATTTCAGATCCTCTGTCTGCAGGCTACCTGAGTGGGAGCAGCTGTGCAGGCTGTGGTTGCTATTCTGTAGCACAGCATGGTGGGTCCAGTTTCAAAACACAGATCTCTTAGATGCAGTCTGGGATGGGGAGTGAGGGTCAGCAGGAGTCAACATCTGCTGTTATATTCTCTGTGTTCCTTTTGCTTCATCATCTTCATTGGGTTTTACAAAGCCCTGTCTGGTAGCAAGCAAACAAACCCTGTACACTTCTTGTATTGTTAGTGCTTGGTGAGATAAATATCTAGAGACTATGCTGAAAATACAATCATTTCCATTGGGGCATAGGAATGATTTTAAACTCAAACTTGTTTTGCTGAGTTTTGCTTTGTAGCCACATTTATTGGGACTGTGCAAGCATAGCTTGTTTATCTTTTAATAAATAGCCCATGTTCCTGAAATGGTGTGTAATCACTGAAATTCAACTATTCTTCTTAAGTTCTGTTTTCCTAGCTTCAGCAGCAAGTTATTAGTTTTAGCTTTTGCTCAGTCTCCTCTGATGCACTGATCTTTCTGCATATTCTTCTGAAGATTTATTCATCCTTCTGCTTCACTTTGTTTTGTTTGCCTATACAGGAGCTATGAAATATTCTGGAAGCTCGAGAGAAGAGAGTGGATATGGCTGATCACTCCTGCTTTGCTGTCTTCTTCCTTTATTTTGCCCTGTCTAAAAGCAACTGTAGTAGTTTCTGATCTTGTTTTTATAGATTCTGGATGGAGTCCCTTGTCTCTGGTATACAACAGGTGGGACTTTGCTTTTGAGTTTTAAAGTAGCCCAGTGTCTGTCTCTGCTGTTAGTACATAATTAATGGAGAGAACCAGACCTCTGCCTGCAGTGCAAAGACTGTTTCTTCTTTTTCTTGTTTCTCCTTTTCCTGCCTCCTCTGACAGATGAGTTAATATTCAGAAACTCCTGATGCTTTTATGGTGTCACCTTGGCAGTCCAGTGGCAGCCTGGGGATGTGGCAATTGTATTAGGCTTTTGAGCTAGGTGACTTTGACCATCATTGTGAAGGGCTGTTGCTGGAGTCTGCTCTCAAATGGATATTCATGAATGTGGGAATCTGGCAGCTGAGCTGGGAGCTTTGGAACCAGGGCTCATGGTCTCGTTCTGCATTTCTGCCCTCTTCTGCAGCAGAATGGAGATTTGTGTAGGGCCTTCTGTATGGAACTAATCCTTTTGTGGTGTGGATCTTGGACAGTGCAGTATTGCTCTGGCAGTGGTAGAATTTGCCAGAATTGGATCAGGGCCTGCTGCATGTGTGTGAAAAGCCTCTGCATTGTTCATGATTCTTGTTGCAGGAACCAGAACAAAAGTTTTGTCTAAGTGGAGCTTTGCAAGAGTTGTCTAATTTGTTTTCCATATCTCAGCACTGTGGAGTAAAAGTGAGAAACAGAGGAGAGGAGTAAATGTTAGAGAAGAGTTGAATGCAGAGAGGAGAAAAGAGTAACAGAGAAAGCTGAGAGTACAGCTCAGTTTCCTGAGTTTCCTTTGAATGGAAGGTCCACCTGTGATAACATTGATGTGTAACCCCAAAGCATTCTACTTTTAATCTTTTCCCTTCTGCTGGTATTACATTCAGAAACTCTAATATATTCAAATCTGCATTTGTGACCTGTGCTACATCAGAGGTTCTGGGTCATGTTTTATTGCTATGGCGTTTTTTTTCTTAGGTGTTTTTCTCCCTCTCATACCTGTCTAATTGAATAAATGGCATGATTCGTTTTTGGTGGAAACATGTAACATTTTTTCATATCTGGAAAAATTGATTTAACATTAAATGTTGCCTTCTGGGTGAACTTCTTTTTAAATTTTAATGTGTAGGTTTACTTATATCCTTAACTTAAACTTTTGCTGTGGCAGGCACATCATTCTTCAGGTGTATCATATTTCACTGCATAGGCAAATCCACCAACATTCACTCTTTGAACAGTGACCATTCCAAATGCAGCAGTGTTTGTGCAGGTACCACTCCCACAGTGTTTTTACAAACCCTGTGTCTGTCGTGTAAGGCTGCTACACTGGAAAAATACAAAATCAGAAAATTCTTCAGTGACCTTAGTTTGATGTCAAGTCCAGGAGATTGCTGCTTAGATCTTTGTTTGGCTGATGTATTTTCTTATTTTCACGATGTTGAAGGGTGTGTGTGTTGTCGGTCCATTACACTGACTTGTTTTTAAACAAAATAGTCTAAAGCTTGGCATCACAGTTTCTCCTTGGTGCTAGTTTTGAGCCGAAGGTTTGAAAGTGGTAGAGAGGAGGCCATGAATGTGCTTTTCTGTGTGATTTTACATAGGGTAACTTACCAGACAGGTAAGATTGTTCAGAAGATTGAAGGTGGTAGAACATTTATTAAACAGTTCCTTTTTTAAACCTGTGGTGACACTTGACATTTCTTTCAGGTTTTGTGCTAGCTATGCATGCAATAGTAATAACTTGAGGACTAGTTCCTTCACAAATATCTTGCTTTTTATTGTCATTTTTCTGTCAAAGTAGCTATTACTGTATAACTTAATTTATGCAGTCTATGCTGTGTTTTTTCAAACTCTGACTTGCTTCAGAGTTTCCACTTTTTGCTTTTTTCCCTGTGCAAATTTGCACTGCTTTCTCTTTGCAAGTGGTTAACAAATGTGAGGTGACCACTTTGTTCCTCCTGGGCCATGAGAGAATTAGGGCTGCAAAGGATGTTAGGCCATGTTCAGTCTAATCTCATTTCAGAGACTGAAACTGGCTTAGTGTGGTTTTGGGCAGGTGTCTACCTTCACTAGTAAAAGACAAGCCTAAATCAGACCAGGTTGCTCTCTTTTACAGTGCTTACCACCAGGAAGTTTCTGCTAATTAAGAGTTGAATCTTCTGCAGTTTGAGTCCAAAGCTTGTTTGGTTCTTGATGGCCAAGGTTACTGCTGCCTGCTGTGGTGAACTGAGAGACATTGAGAGCATTGCTGTGTTCTGTATTTATTTCTTCTTAGGTAAATCCATCAGATTCACTCATCCCCAAGTCACAGACTGTTTTATTGTTGTTATCTTGATTTCTGTTGCATCCATCTGTAATTTTAGAAGATGCTAAAAAATAATGTAATTTACCAGTAGAGTGGGATATTTTGTGTGTGCTTCTTCTTTATCCCATTGGATCAAATTCTGGGTTAAGCTGCAGGCACTGTAGGTATCATCTTAAAAGTTTTTAATCAGCTTGAAAGTGTAACTTCATTAAGAGTAAAAATCTGAAGATAATCTAGCCTCTTGACCCTGAATGAACACCTAATCCCTTAGAAAGCATAATTACTTTATAGGGTTATTTTCTTTGTTGGGATTGCTTTGTTGCCTGCAGTAGAGCAGACCTGTAACAAAGAAGTTGCATCCTGTCTGGTTTATTTGTTCTTTTTGTAGTCTTAATGTGATTCTTGCTGAAAGAAACTTGTTTCAATGCCTGACTTTGGTCTGCACAATGATTCCACTTGAAGCCACAAAACTGAATTGTTGTTCAACTGCAATCAAGTACTGCTGTTTTAGAGACAGTGAGAAATGGCGGTGGTGTGTGCAGAATTCTGAACCCTATATATCATGAGATGCCTTGCTTGACTTTCTTCTTGGCTTTGTGGATAGGAAGTGTTTCAATTTGAGTTTTCTAGTATTTCCATTTTCAGTTTCTTAAAAGCATACTTATAAAGAGTTTAAATTTTTTGAAATAAAGCTAAACACAGCCCTTGATGCCTAGTGCAGTGTAGTTTCCACTAGGGCATAGGATGACTTTGCTTTTTCCATTTGAATTCACACAAAGGTAAGCAGGTCATTGCTTCATATATTTATGTTCTTAAATAACTTATTGAGGTGTAAATCAAGGAGGGATTATTCACAAACTTAACTTGCTTTTTAACCCTCAGAGAGTGATTTCAAATTCCTTTGAAACTGATAGATTCAGACTGGCTTTAGCCTGTGCTGTTTCAGACAAAAGCCTGATGTTGGCAATGTGTATTGACCCAGCTAGAGTCAGAACAAAATCAAGAAAGATTACTGTATATGTTGAAAAATAGATGGAATGACTAGATCAAAATTAAAGCCAGCCTTTAAAAAAAAATTAAACTGACCATGGCTAAACATGCAGAAGTTTCATTGCAGCTTATTAGAATGCTGATTCTGGAAATATCTATAGAACTTAGACTGACTTCATCATACGTGCAATTACAATATAATTTATAAATATAAATTATAATATAATTATAATATAAATTATAATAAATTATAAATATAATTTATAATAAATTACCTTAAGAAAATACCTAACATACGGACTAAGGGATTTTCTTACTTAGTGTGATGTCCCTTCTTTTGATGGGAGTGGTTGTAGGAACAGCAGCCCAGGAGCAGTGCTAGGGCACAGTTTGCTTTTGCTTTGGAAGCTGGAGGATCTGTGATTACTGCTGCTCCCCGTGGGCAGCCATGCTCTCTGGCCATGCATCACCTGGTGCTCAGGGCTGAAGCAGCTCTGTGGGGGCTCTCAGTAACCTGAGGGCACCTAAGGAGCTGATACAAGGACATGTGCCCCAAACCAGGCACATGAACTGAACTCAGGCTGCAGTAAGCTTGTAAGCAGGGAAGTCTTAAAACCCAGAGCTTCCTTTCCTCTTCCTGCCCTGAACATGCAAAGGGACCCCAAAGGGCTCTCAGTGTAGGTACCTGAAAGGTCACTGTACAACAGGGCAAGGCAGCTCCTTAGAAAGAGATGGCTTAGAGCTGCTGGGGTGAATAGGCTGAATAGAGATGTGCCCTTGCATGTGGGAGGAGAGGATGTGGGTCTCTTCAGCCAGTCATGCTTGCCTGTAGCAGCTTTTGATTGCATTGCACAAACCCTTGAGCTGTGGGTTCTTGTTCATAATTTTCTGCATGGGCTGTCTTTCATTCATTGTGCTTTTTATCACCTAGAGGATCACTGCACTTGCTCTCAGTCACTCTTGGGAAGAAGCAGTTGTTGTTTTTGTTCTGAGGGATTTTCCTGCTCAGAATGTTTAGGCTGAGCTGAGTCAGAGTCTTTCCTACTGTCCAGCCACAGTCTTTGCTGTACACAGTGACTTGTGAACAAACAAGTGTCTGTCCTCTGTTGTAGGTGAATTGGTATCTAGTTTACTTGAAAGACTGAGCTCTGAAGTCATCACTGTGCTTCTTGTTTCTTTTGTCTAATTTTGACAGGATGTGTGTATTTGTAATTGAGGTGTGAAAATGGGAGCAAGTGAAATAGCTCCAAATGTTTACTGGAAGAGCTGTAAGGGAATTGGTAGCACTGTCAGAATTTAATGAGCCCCAGATTGATGGTACCTACATGAGCAAGAAAAAAAAGGGAAATCCTAATCCTTCCTGCATATTCCCCAAGCTAATGTTAGGGTTTGGGAACCAGTCCATCAATGCATGTTACCTATGCAAAGAAGGTGAAAACCCTGTGATTATAATGGGACTGTCTTAAAAAGTATCTCTGTGATTGTGCTGGTTGCATTGTACTTGAATCTTGCAAATTGTAAATCTCAGTGATTATGTGCCTGGCAGTGCTTTAACACTTTCTGGTTTGCTTGAACATAATTTCTAGCTCTCACATTATGTCTTCACTCAGAAATTTTGCAGATGGTTGAACTGGTTATCATCACAAATGACCTTTGCTCTCTTTCTAGATGAAAGCAGAATCCTGGCTGTTCATTACAAGTAAAACACGGACTTTAAAAAAAAAAAAATTACCTGGAATCTTTAGAGATTAGTTATGATAGGACTTTCTCTACTTGTTAAAGGATGCAAAACACAAAAAATCTGTGTTAAGTGAAGTCTGATTTTCCATCTTGGGCAAATGACTTAATATGTTGTTTTTAAATATTTGCAGTATCCTTTAATCTTAAGCTAACTACTTTAGCTTAAGATTGCTCTTAGTCATATCAGTCTTTGAGTTTGTATAGGATGGCCTCAGAGAATGAATGCTGTTACCACTAGGTCTGCAGGAAGGTATTGTTATTTTGCTGGATCCATTTATTTGCTTTCTGACTGTATGGTTGGGATTTTTTGTATGTTTTATTTTCAAAACATGAGCCTTGATAAAAATGTGTTTTACAAGTGAAAGTTAAAGATAATCTTAGCTGAGGCCTTTCCAAATGAGAGTGCTGTGTTAAGCACTGGACTTTCCTTCCAGGTCTCTAGTGAGAATCTTACAGGGATCCCTAGGAGGGATGATGGCCTGTGCTGGTCTCACCAGGTGCTGCTCAAATGTTAAAGTAGTAAAGGCTGAAGAACTTTTGGCATGAAACATCAGCAAACTGTTGTCATTGTTTTGTCCTTTTGTTTGCACTCCTTACCCTCTCTTAGGTGTGCAGCATTTACTTTTTAAAAACTCACATACTAAAGTTGTATTGATAAAAGCTAGTATTTTGGGGTCTTATTTCCAGGTAATATCAAGTATTTGATATTTGATGAATTTTATTTATATGATGAGAGATTTTTGTTTATGGGAGAGAAAATGGGATGAGGTGAATGGTGGAAGAATGTCAGATAAAAAGGGTTAAACTCTAGGAAGGTGAAAGTTTAGAATAGGTCTCATGAGTGAGAAGAAAGTAAAGGTGAGTATTGAAATTGCTTTAAAACTTCTTATTTTCACAAGTGGTTTTTTTTTTAAAAGCTCCTAACATTAGGAAGTGTAACATTTGATGTGCTGCAATGTTTTTCCTTGCCCCTGCCAGGTCGTGACAATGCCTGCGAGAAAACCTCGTACATGTTCCTGCGGAAGGAGCTTCCTGTGCGCCTGGCGAACACCATGAGGGAAGTCAATTTGCTGCCTGACAATTTACTCAACAGGCCTTCAGTTGGGCTGGTACAGAGCTGGTAAGTTTAAAAAAAAATGGATTGGAAAGTTATTGTAAAACTAACACTGTTTGTATTGTTCTGCTTGCAACAGAGAATCATTGAATTCTTGTGAATCGGTCAGTTTTCTGCCGTGAATTGTTTATAGTGTGTCTTGTCAAATGAAGTTTCATTTTCTTCTAATGTTGAGTATATACCCTAATGTGGATCCTAGCTAAGGGTTTGTAAGTTAGTAAAAACGTGCTGTTGTCTCCCAGGTAATAAAAATGAGTCCATAAGAGCAAGCTTTTTAAACATTCCTTATTGTATTGCACTCATGGCTTCTTGAAACAGCTGCTTTGTCTCCTTATTCTTCTTTGCAAAAACACTGAGAGAAAGTTAAGACCTCATCTGTTTTTCTCACTGCTAAATCTTTAAAAACAACCTGGTGTTCAGTGGAAGCTATGGAATCTGTTGTCATTCAGTAAACAACATTCTCCATTGTAATAATTAGCATGGATGTAAAGTGATTTCAAGTCCTGCCATCTTTTCCCCAGTAATTAATTTCTAGCCTAATTGCATGTTTGGTGAGATTTAGAGACTGCTGCCTTAGATGTATAAGCACACAAAAAATCATTGTTCATGGAGTATTTATTGTTCATTTACCTGTTAATCTTTTCTAAACACTTTTTGTAAAAATATTTTTGCAGTGTACAACAGAAGTCTCCTTTGAGTAGCAGCTTATTTAACAGTAAAAGCAGCTAATGTTGTAGGCTTGTGTTAAATTCAGTCATAGCCCTTGAGCCAAGAGCTTCTGTGCTAACTGTATGTTGACTGCTGGCTTGGGTCTCTTATTTATCAAGCTTCAGACTTAGAAAACATAAATTAGGATGTAAGGAATTGTGTTTGTCTTTGCAAAGTAACAGTGGATGCCTTGATGACCACTTCAAGTACAGTGATGGAGTGCTTCAAGTGAGTGTCACTGCTGTGGAGCCACACAATCACTTTGTGGTTAGGTGGCAGCTTGCAAGGTTTGAAGGCTTGTCTGTCTGTTTGGTGTCACAGGAAGTTGTTATGCTTGCAGAAAAGATAGATAATCTGCAGGCCTTCTAGGCTTTTCTAATCTGGTTGAGCCTGTCTTTTAATGAAGTGTGGACACAGGTGAATGAAGAAAAGGAAATCATTTTTCTGTGGTGACTGCAGCATAATGTTTCTAGTCCAAATGTCTGTGCTGTGCCTTGTGCTTCTGTCCTGCCTCTACAGAGCTAAGCAACATCTGGATCCTTCTGGCAAAGGAACTGAGTGGGTGTTCAGAGGGGAGGCCCCTTCAGAATTTTTGCTGAAGAGATTGGAGGACTCATGATGATTTCTATGGCCACAATAGATAATTACTGATAAAAAAAAGGAAAAAAAGCCCAGAACTCCAAATAAATAAAAGCAGCAGCGTGTGTTATATGACACTGTGATTTGCACCATCACAGCTGCAGGCCAGTAGTTGTCTGTTGGACAGGCTAAAACACCAGACTGTGATGTGCTGAAGAAGTTGCAATGGACATCAAGCCCAGAGATAGAAGTTTGAAATCAAAACGTTTTCTGTCATTTTCTTCTGATTGTGATCTATAGTTAACCAAGAGTTTTTGTGGGAAGGAGTGTCTTCATTGAGATTATGTGATAATATTATTATCATCTTATGCCAAAATAATAAAAGTAATTGTAGCATTTCCCCCCCTGATTATAGGTGTGGATTTTAAAGAGCTTAGTTCTTATTTTTCTGTTCAGAGGTTTTAAATTGCTTAATTAAACATTTACCTGTAGTTTGTAAGTCCTGATGATAACCCTTGGGAAAAATTTACTTTTAAATTTATCTTTTAAAAAGACCAAACCAAAGGTTTTATTAACTTCAGTGTGAATGACCTTGAGTGTTATGTAGCTCTGTTGATAACAGGTTTTGAAACACATTTATAGGTTCTTAACCTAAAGTTTAGAGATACTATCACAGTGAGATTCCTGGATTTTATGTAGTAGAAGAAATAAATATAAATTTAGTTGTTCAGCTGTTTTATGAGCTTGTAAAATGAAAAAAAAACTCTTCTTAATGCAGTTCAGAACTACTTCAAGAAAATCTTTTTTGAGGGTCAGATTTCATGATCTTTTTTTTTTTTTTTGCTCTGCCATAGGTTCAGAAAGCTTGTCAGTTCATTAATAGGCAATCAAAAATCTATTGCACATTTGCCACAAGTTAGAAAAACATTTAATTCCTTACTCACTTTAATATATTTGCTAATATTCAGTAATTTATCTAGTCACAAGCATGTTTGTTTCATTTTTGCTATGATTTTACACTAGAAAACCTATGTTTCTGTGTGCTTTAGTGAGACTCCAAATTAGCGGAGCTTTAACATTTGAGTTCTCAATCTATTCATTAATGCCAGCATGCCAAAAAGTAATATAAAATGGTCCTAATCTTTAAGATGGGTTTTATTAGACTTTAAAATAAAGTGCTCTGTAAATAGAGGAATAAGAAGTGCAGCATGGATCCTTTCCCATCAATCTGTGCTTGCAGCCATCAGACGTTCTGGGCTGCTCATGGTCTCAGCCTTGAGGCTCCCTTGGGAGGCAGCCTGGTTTGCTGCTCCCTGCTGCAGGCAAGGCCTGCTCTCTCCCTGCCCATCCATCTCCATGGCCATGCTGGAGGCACTTGGCTCCTGTGCTTGGCTGCCAGGCTGATTTTACAGCTGATTGCCTGATTGCTCTTGGGAAAGGGGCTCTGTTGGTTTTTTCTCTTTCCTTTCCGGGCTCCTCAGCCTGATGTGTGCAGCACTGAGGAGAGGCAAGACCCCTCTCCTTGCTTTGTACTGCTCAGCTACTCTTTCCTGAATAAAGCTGGAATTACCCAGAGAGTGGACTCTGAACAAATCAAAAATTATAGTTGTGCGTTTCAGTAAAGGTAAAACATCAGCTCTGTCCCAGTTTGAGGTCATAGCTTAATTTGTGTGTATCTTTTGCAAGGAGTAGGGAAGGAATAAAGTGACTCTAGACTGAAGCACAGTTAATATGTTCTGGCTGTGCACTGCAGTGATTCCAAACAGCAGACAGATCAACAATCAGCACCTTGTTTTCAGCTTCTAAAATCAATGGGCAGCTTGCTTGACCCAAAGAAGTGGGCTTGTTTTTGGCCAGCTTTGAGAGGGCACTATAACTAAAGTGCAGGTAGGATATTGAATATATAGCAGAATTGTTTAACAAAAGATATGGTTACTAATGTGATGAGGGAAAAAGTTACAATAAAACCTTACAATGGATAAGGTTAGAGCTTATAAAATATCAAAAGTAAGCATGAGGTTTGCACAGTATATTACTCAGTTATATGTAAAATTTACATTTTTTTTTTTTTAGCCTGGACAAATGTCTCTATTTTTTTGAGGGCTTTTCCTTAGAAAATGCTGTAAATTTCCATTCCTCTCTTGGGAAAGACCCATTAGAGAAATACGTACAGTTTAGGGATTAATAATTGGATTTTCTTCTATTTTCTACATTGAGACTATGCTAGCAAGATTGTGTTACCATGGAGATTTGTTTTATCATTTTAGTGCTTTGGTGTTAAAATGATTGTAAAGGAAAATCTTAGTGAAATACACATCAGGAAAAAAACATAAGTATCTTGCATGATTTTTTTAAGAAAAGAAAACCCAGAGCTGACATTATGGGCCTTTGCAGTGCTTTCATGTATGAAATGTGCCATTCTGAAATTATTGCATTTGGCAGACTAACAAGAATTCAATCTACATAGCAGTAATTAACAGAATAACAAGGCAAAAGGGTGCTTGAAACCAAAGAGCTTGCCCAATGAATTGTAGTGGATTGTGATAAAAAATTAAACACCAGAAAGACAATATGTTTGAAGGGCATGGACTTTGATTTCTGCTTTTGATGACTCACCAAACATAGCAAAATAAACTGACATTCTCTTTTTCTCATATATGCTGGAATTTTTTTTAAAGTTTGTATTCTGTATACTTGTATTGATATATTAATGATACAGTAATTCATGCATTATTCTGGTACTTTTTTGTTTTTTCTGGCTGATAATTGTATGTGAACTATACTTAAACATCACAAGATCTTGCTTTTTTTTTGCTTTACAAATCCTGTAGTTATCGTCTTCATTTATCCCTCTCTGCACCTACAATTCAAATTAAAACAAAATACAAGGAAGTGGATGGATTATATGAAAAGGGAATGACATTTTCACACACACTTTTACAGGAATGGACTGTATTGCTGGCTGCTCACCTTCCTCAGAGTGTAATGGTGGTAGTGGTCATTAAGACCAGAGTTATGAATTTCCTTTTAAACATACTTTTTCTTAATTTCTAATTTTGAGTTTTTTGGGAGAGGGAGTGGGGGACTGAATTTTGTGTACAAACTGGAAGTCACACCTGTATAAAAGAAAAAGCTGTGCAGCATTTGCACCTCTGAGTTTCTATTCAGAGACATGGGACACAAGGTATTGCACACCCCAGACTGGGTGATGTGCAGTGCAGGCACTGAGCAGTGGGGTAGGGTTATTTGACAATAAATGACTTTTTTCTAGCTTGGTTTAATCACGGGCTTGGAAGAAATTTGAGTGACTTTGGTTTGAAGTTCACCTTTTCTCTGAGCTAACTTGCTGGGTACTGTGCTTTTGCTAATAAGCTTGACTTCTAGAGTAGCATTTCCTTTATTTTAGAATCAGAAGGAGAGAACTCTAAAGCTAAAGCATTGCCTGTTTCCCTAATTTCTCCATTAATGGCAGGCAACCAGTCAAATCCACCCAGTACAAAAATCAGGTATCAGCTGCCTTCAGCACCAGCAGCCTTCATTGCTGTTTTATCCTTGTGTCTGCACAGGATTGCTGTGGTTTGACATTTATGGTAGGAGGTCTGTATTAAAAACAATTCTTGTGTTGCTTCTCAAGTGTGGTGAAGTTTCAGAACCAGGACTTTGATAGTATTGTACGATGACAGGTGGGGGTTGAAGAACATGCACCTCTATGAGTGAGCATGATCATGATTTAATTGTTGCATGTGAATCAGCCAAGTTCAGAGTGTGATGGTTGTGAACTGGTGACATTTCTTAGCAGCATAAAATCTTTTAAAATAAGCACTGCTAAAGGTGTGAGCTACGTGCCCTTCTTGTAAGTGACAAATATTTGGGGGGTTTCTGTAATGGTTCCTGGTATTTGCAGGAGGGCACGGATGCACCCAGGGACAGGAGCTGCTGTTCCTGTGCTGACCATGGGGAAAATGTCAGTGTCCCTGAGGAATGTCACACTGACCTGTGGCTGAAGCTTGAAATGGGGGTGGACCAAGTGGCATGTGGTCCTGGAGGGAGTCACACAGACAACAGTGCTGGCCCAAGCTTCCCTGTAGCTTGAAGATGCAGGATGAAGTTTCATAGCCTTATTAAGCTGGTCTTAACATAGAACTGCTACCAAAAGAGCTTATGCATAGGTCATTTTGTTGAGCTGACCTAATCTAGTGGGTAGCTGCTACTGAAAAGGGAGAGGCTTGGTTGTGTGTTTTGCTTTTCCCGTGTGTAGGCTCTGTGGTTATCTTTTCTCTCTTCTGTTAGCTTCAGCTGTTTAAACCTTTCAGTTAGTTGTTTTCATGTGCAAGAAAGGTTTGTTTGGTTTTTCTTGTGTCTATTTCACCTCTGCTGGGAGTTGGAGCTGTTGACACATCCTGTGATTACCATCTGATTAGTGTTGATGCTGTAGTTGGAGTGGCAGTGTTTACCTGTGACCGTGTTCACAGGGGTCCGAGGATGAGGGAAGAGATGAGAATGTTGACTCCATGTTTCAGAAGGCTTGATTTATTATTTTATGATATATATTACATTAAAACTATACTAAAAGAATAGAAGAAAGGATTTCATCAGAAGGCTGGCTAAGACTAGAAAAGGAATGAATAACAAAGGCTTGTGACTGACAGAGACAGTCCAGCCAGCTGACTGTGATTGGCCATTAATTAGAAACAACCACATGAGACCAATCCCAGATCCACCTGTTGCATTCCACAGCAGCAGATAACCATTGTTTACACTTTGTTCCTGAGGCCTCTCAGCTTCTCAGGAGAAAAAATCCTAAGGAAAGGATTTTTATGAAAATATGTCTGTGACACTTAACCAGGAGTGAAGGGAGGGTAATGTACAAACGCTGCCTTTTATGTGTGTGATTGACTCCTTGTGTGGTTTACTCAGGAAATAGGTCCTGGTTCTGTGGTCACTAAAGCTCCATCTGAGCTGAATGTGTCTGCTCCAGGGGCGGTGGCTGGTGCTGAGGCCCAGAGCTGGGTATGAGGGGCACATTTGTACTGGTGGTGCCAAGGTCCTACAGAGCAGGCTGGCCACCTTCATGTTGAGGGCTTCTGCTTTGGGTCCTCTGCTTTGGGTACCTCTGGGGCTCTGAGCCTCAGTTAATCTCCTGTGAAGCCAAGGTCTGAGCAGGAGAGAGCTGTGTTGGGTAAGAGGGGTTTTGTGAAACCGAGGGTTGTGTCACACAGAGGAGCTGTGGGAGTGTGGAATGGGTGTGCTCTCCTGGGGAGCTCTGGTAGGACCAGCCTGGTGCACTCCTGTTACTGTGCCTTTTGGGGAGTGTTCTCTGAGCTTTTGAAAGGAAACTTGGACTGCTCTCTGAGGAATATGGGAAAAAACCAACATCAGTACAGAGTAGATGAGCGGAAAAATCAAAATACAGGGACAAACTACCTGAGATTACAGATGTACCTGTAGAGAGGTTTTGCTCCTGTTGACTCCAGTTTCATTTATATAACAATTTTCCTGAATTGCAGACTGTAAGGTCATAAGTAATGCTTTTAAACTTAATATATTTGTATTGTAGTTGCTTTCTTTCCCTTTGTTGCAGCATCCCACCTACTTTTAGTCTTTGAAGAGAACTGTGTACTGTGCATCTATTACTTTTATGTGACCCTGTAGTCTTAGAACTAAAGAAATTCAAAAGTATTTTATGTTTCAATGTTTTACTTATCTTTTTATAATTTTTGCTTATTTCAGGTACATGCAGAGTTTCCTTGAGCTTTTAGAATATGAAAATAAAAGTCCTGAGGATCCTCATGTTCTGGATGAGTGAGTAATTTATTTTTTCTAAGTCCATTTAAAACTAATCTGTCTCAAATACCAAGTGGTTTTGTACTCTAGGAAAACAGTTACCTTATTTGTAAGTTAGAATGGGTATGGCAAAAGCTAAAATTGTAATCTGGAGTAGAATGTAGGTATCTAAATGCTTTTGAACAGTATGTTTTCTATTTATATAGACTGGTAGTTTAAGAAATGGCATGGAATGCTTCCTTCAAGACTGTATTGAGAAAACAACATGGATGGGAGACTATGCTTGCATATCAGTACTTAAGAGTAAAATGTCATTTTTGAATACATTGAGCTTAGTGCTCTGTTGTATATAAAGTATGTTAATCCATTAATAGTTTGATTTATTTTTTTCCCAGTTTGAAAGTATTCTGATGTGTCATTTTCTGTTTTTATCTAAAAGCTTTTTAATGGACTTCAATTAGTGTTGTTCACCTACCTCACTGAGTAACATTACTTAAAAAGAAAGGAAAACTTAGCCAATTTTCTTTATCAACAAAATCACATTGAAATTGCCATTAGATTGTTTCCTTGAAATGTGTATGCATAAAACAGAGAAGAGCCCCTCATGTGAGAACAGCAGGTGCAAGATATGCATCAGAGACTTGAAAACAAAGCAACTAAAACACACACACACTCATACAGACACCTGTCCATTACTAGGGTCTGTAGTTACCCTGTGCCTATAGCACTCAGCTTTGTTTCAGGGTATTACTTCTTGCAGGATTCTGTTCCATTAATTAGCTTTCTTAGGGTAGTTTGTCTTTCAGGTTTCTGTTTAAGTTCTGAAATCCTGCATCATCAAGAAATGCTTTAAATAGAGCTTCATCAAATGCCTTGCTCTGTTTGTGCACCATGCAGCCTGTGTTGTGCAAAAATGGTGTTTTACCTTCAGCAAACTTCATATACATACATTGTGTTGTTACATTAGGTTAAATAAGGGCTTTGGGAGGTGCTGCATTTCAAATGTTGTGCACTTTTGGTTGTGAGCATGTTACCTGAGATCTTGACACTTCAGCTTTTGTGTTTAAACCAATACACGTAGGAGAAGCTCAGGTGCAGGAGTACAAAGTTCCCTGTGTGGAACTTTGTAGCAGGAGCCATATGGATTAAAGACTGACTGAATTGTAGTGCTATTGAACAAGGGGAAAGTAACCATTTACTCAGAGTAAGTTCTATGCTGGAATGCTGCCTGCAGTTCTGGGTACTGCCTTTTAAGAAATTAAAAGGCAGTACTGATGTGAAAGGAAGGAGATTTAGAGACTTGGATAGTTCCACCTCTGAATGATGCTAAAGGCATTTGTCTGGACTGGCAAGAAAAGATACTGGAGACACTGGAATCTGCATGTGCCAAAAAGTAAGGTCACTGTAATAAGGAATAATGGGTTGCTCTAACGGAAGACCTGGAGAATTAAAAAATGTCTGGTTTTTATTAAAGTTGAGAATGTATGCAGGGCAAAAAGTAAAGATTGTAATATTAATGAGAACAGATTGAAGGCTGTAGAGCATCCATTTTAAAAGCTTTCATAAATAGATTAGATAGATTTAGTGACATTCTAGGCGTGCTTATTCTGTAGAGGATAAATCAAATCAGTTTTTCAACCACCTGTCACATTTTGGGATTAGCTGTCACATTCTGTGATTCTGTATTTACATCATCAGCATGTTTGCTGATGACACAGGAATTTCTGTTTGTGATTAGTTTATCAGCAAGCTTTCCTTTATGGGGTTAAGTTACCAAAACTTAGGTGTCTGTTGCCCTTTGAGATGGCATGAGCTGTCCTAAACACCTGAGTGAGCTTGGCAAATGTAACACAGGTCCTTTTAAGCCTGTCATGTCCAGGGTGTGTGGGTTGAGGTTGTGGTTTTGTAACTTCTGAAACCATCTTTCAGTATTTAGGTAGCTGAATTTCAGCTTTTTGTGAACTTCAGAGGTTCAAGGTAGATCACAGTATAATAAATAAAGGCTGATGAGTAGTTCTCTTGGAGATCTAGTTGAGAGTCTCATAATTAACATATCAATTATCTGATTCTACCATATGGATATGGCATTCCTGATACTGTTTCATGGCAACTGTAAATATTGTTTGCAATGCTCTAAATGAGTATGAGAACAAATATTTCATAATGAAGCAAATGTCAATATCATTCAGGATAACTGTGAAAAGCTTTGAAATCTTGCACTTATTGTATTCTGTGTAATTAAGTACATAAAATAAGTATGCATGGAATTTATTGCTACCTGTTGAGGTGAAGTTCAGCTAGGGTCTTTGACAGTAAGACCTGTCTTCTGTACCACATCTGACCTTTGAAAAGACTTATTAAAACTGTATTATCTGATTAAAAAGCAGATTTGTTCTTTTTGGTAGTATTGGATAGACCAAGATTAGAAAGTCAGATTTACTTTCCTGCTCTGGGATGTCATCTGTTCCTAACTTACTGAAGCCTATGCCATTTAATTTCATATTGAGCTGTAATTAGACTTTTAAAAATATTCTTTACAAACTTTTGTGTCTTTCAAAAATACTCTTAACTCTGTCCATATTTATCTTAGGATTATATAGATAAATTTAACAAATTTCTCAACTCCAATGTCAGTATTCCATGGTGCTGCTACCTAGCCATATCCTAATTTCATGTCTTGTGGTCAGAAGCCCTTCAGTATGGTCAGAAAGTATCAGGAATGCTGCTTTTCACTGGGGAAAACCCCCACATTTCTGAGATAATGTGCATAAAAGTTTTCTGTTCTCTTCTGACTACATGTATCATTGCATGTGGAATTTGAGCCTTTATCTAGGACTTTGTTTAAATCCTAGAAGACACTTTGTTTAAGTGTCTTTAGGGATGCATAAATAGAAGTAGTTCTTTTATTTAACCAGACTGATTTGCTTAAAGAAAAACCTGGCAGATTCTGAGGTATGTCTGGTCCTTTGGAGCAAAGCCCTTTTTGCAGGCAGTAGCTGTGGGGAATCTCTGAGTACCAAGAGCAGCCTGTGAGGGGCTGGAGCAGCTCCATCCACTGTCCTGTTCCTGTGAGGAACAGGCTCTAGAACAGCACACATGTTAATGTTACAGGGTATATGGCCTGTAGTACAGAAGACCCAGCCTTGCATCCTTTGGTCACTGAATGCCCATCCTTGTCCAAGGATATCAGGTGATTTGGGCTTTTCATTGTGGCTCCCATCCCTTCTCCCTTAACTAGTGTCACAGGGTGTGAGTCTTGCCTGGGTGGAAGTGCCTTTGTTCCAGTACCATCCCAGCAGCTTCTGTTTGGAGCTGAACATCATCCATGCCTGTCCACCTCAGACACTCAAAAACATGAAGAGTAACAGGGCAGTTGAGTTTTAGAAATTTAAGAGTGCCTTGTTGGACTTTCTGTCAGCTGAGGTGAACATTTCTCTTCTGGTTAATCAGGGTAACAGTAGCAGAGGAGAGAAGGGGAGCTAAACTGATCCTTCAAGGAGGTTGGATATCCACAGATGTGCTCTATCAATGTTGGCAGTAGTTCTTCAGTTACTGTTTTCTAAAATGGTGCAATGCTTTTATCAGTTGAACAGAAAACTGTCCCCTGATTATTTGTGGTTTTATCACTGCTTGTCTGGAGAGCCTGCTGTGGTGTTCTGAGTTTGGGCTCTCTTGCTGGGGAAGCCATTTTCTGTATTTATGTTATGGTACTATAGATGTCGTCCATGTACTGGCACAGCTGTGTGTGAGGCCACACAGTGAAGTGAACTGGGAAATGGATGTAGTGGAAGAGTAGCCCACTGAGCTCTGTGCTCCCTGAAATGCTGGTGTGGCCAGCAAAGGCAGCAGTGCCCCTGCAGTGGAGAGGGTGAGAGGTTATAGGAGCTGGTGCAGAGACTGAACTAAAGCTGATTGTCAGAGTGGCCCAACTCCTCTCTGCTCCTAGTGTATGAATTGGGATGTAGATGGATGTTCATGAGTTTTATCTTTTTGTGAATGTTGGACAAAATCCTTTGAAGGGATTTTTTTTTCTATTAGCATTGTTCTAATGAAGCATTTCAGAAGTGTTTCAGTTTCTCTGTTACCTTCTGTTGGTTTGCAAACCTTATGAAGCCCCAGTGCAGCATTGCCACATTCCTGTCACTGTCAGTAGTATGGGCATTTGTAAAATGGTAGGTTACTTTTACCTTTTTGATAACACAGATATCTTTTTTAGCTGTAGAGGGATCAGGTGGAAGTTTTTCTGCAGTCCTGCCAAACAGTGTGATAACAGGAGCCCTAAGATAAGGTGTCCACGCTTGGTGAAGGGTGCAACCAGGCAGAAGTGTTGGGAATTTCCCAAGGTGTCACTGTCCAGTAAACACACAGGTTTAAGCTGTGTTTCAAAAATGGAAGGGTTTGTAAAACACACTGTTCACATGTGCTCTCAAAGGACACTGGTTCTTCTCTTTGTGGCCCTCTCAAGGGAGGGTGTGTGGGGGAGTGTCCTGGAGCTGGCAGCCCCTGCGGCCCTCAGCTGCCAGCGTGTCTGAGATAACGCGCACAAGGAACTTGGTAAACAAGAACCTTCCTCTCTGCAGAGCTGCAGTTAAAACAGTGGCTCTGTAAGCAGTTTGAGCTAAGTAAATATTGGAGTACATCTGATTAAGGAGGTGCTGTTTTGTTACTTTACGTAAAGTGAAACACTGCTTTAATTAGTTTTGAACTTTGGAAGTAGATATACTTTCTAGTAGAGAAATCTTTCAGAGTGTGAATTTTTACCTCTTTCTTGTGATATTCAGCTGCCAGTTAGCACTGATTCAAAAAAGAGCAGCCATTGAGAAAAACCTCAGACCATTGCATTTGTTGCATTTAAAAGGGTTTTTACTCATCACTTCTGTGCTTTTCATGTTTCAGGTAATATTATCTATAAGAGACACTAAAAAATTCCCTTTGTCTTCAAATTGACTTTCTTATGCTTGTTTTCTTGTACTGTAATGATGGGTTAAAACAGAATAATATATATAGCTTATTAGGAAGTTAATTAATGAATGTCACAACACAAGCTATTTCTTGTATTTGCAGAATTTTTTAGCCTTCATTTATTTAACACCTGTGGTAATGCTTTAAGTATTCTTTTGTTAATGCAGAAACCACTGAAGCTCACTGAACTAAAGTAGCTTCTGATTAATAATTTCTCATTTGTTGAACCAACTGCATTATTTATTCTTTGTGGTTTTGAAAATACACAGAATTGTGGACAGAAAATGTAATTGGTAAAAAATTTTCAGAGCTGTTCTGGAGTATTCCTAGTTAATCCCAGAAACAGTTTATAATTCCTTGGTACCGTGTCCCGCAGTTTGAGTACAGTAAAAGCTTTGTGGCTTTTGGGAGCATAGCAGGTAGAGGGCTGTAAGGAATGAGTGTAAGGTTAAGGAGATGTATTCTGATTTCTGCTCTGCTACTTTGAGATTTGCCTGTATTCCTCTTGTGTTTGTTCCTTTAAAAACATCTACTTAATAGAAACATGAGTGAACTCAGTTATCTCGGAAGATGGAACAGGAACTCTCATATCAGTGCAGTAATCAGGCATTCCTTTTTTATATATTTTGTTTTATGCTGACTAAGCTTCAGCTATGATTTTGCTGGTCTGCAGCAGATAAACCTAAGCCCTTTGCCCTTTGGCATGCTGTGTGCATTGAAGCACTTTTGTAGTGGGATATCAGTGAACAATTTGCCCTCTTGGCATCAGGTATATATTTTGGATGGTGGAGGTATTTAAAAACAAATAGCAGAGCAAACAACAGTCAGGAGAGAGTGTTGTCAGTTGTGTTTCAGATGTGACTGTAAACATTGCTTCCAGCTCTGCTCTTTGCTAGGGCCTTGCTGCTCAGAAACAGAGCAGCAGCACAAGTGCAGCAGGCACCAGGCTCTGACATCCCCTCTCAGAGGTATCGCATCCCACAGAGCCCGGGCTCAATAAACACATCAGGTCTATAAACCCTTTAAGCATTCCATGCTCTAAGCTGCCCAGTCAGCAAGACTGGTAAGTAAGAGAACAGTCATTCTGTACTGTGATAGTATTTAGAATGGGGAATTAGGCAGATAAAACTTCCTCTTTTTTATGCAACGGAGTAGTGTTGAAAGACTGCGGAACTATTTGTTAACACACAGGCAAAAACTGCTAGGTAGACTTAGGATCAGGAAAAAAACTAGTAAAAAGGGATCCTACATTCCTTTGTAGGTGGCAGTGTAGGGTGGGAGAAATTATTTTAAAAGTGTATCACTTGTTAAAAATGGTATAAAAAATTATTGTCTTGACTAAGTGGTACTGAAAAGGAAGAAAACATCTTATTTATATGTGGTGACCAATGGCTGGTTTTTTTTTTTTTTACTTTTTGTGGTCTTTGTTCTTTCCCTTGCTCATTTGCAGGGGGAATTGGACTAGATGACCTTTCAGTGATTTCTGTGATTATTTCATTAGCAGGTGTATAGTCTACTTTTGATAAAAATAGAATACATTTATTTTCAGTATTTGTTATAAATCTACAAAAAATGTTCTATTGATTTTTTTTTTTTGAAAGCTCTACTCTCTGTAGAGTTGCAGATGCAGGCATAGTTTAAGAAGTGTTCCAGCTCTGCTTGCTTTGGAAAGCTGTATTTCACCATTTGTACTTTCTATAACAGCATTATATAAACACTGTGGTGTTAACATTAATTTAATATTGGAGAATGTAGCAGAATTAAGTAGTACTGCTTTTCCATGTTTCCTCTTTAGAAAGCTATTAATAATTGATATTTCAAGTATGTACGGGTTTGCATATGGGGAAAAAAAAGGATGAGCACATTGAAGATCATAGGTGTTGAGCAGCCTTGGCAGGAGAAACAGAAATCCTCCGAGCTGTTTCAGAGGAGATGCTTGTTAAAAGAATGGGAGTTTTAGAGAAAAGCTGCCGGGCTCCGGACGAGAGCTCCGTTGTATTCGCTCTGCCATCCAGTGGTGGCAGAGGAAACTGAACAGGACTCGCACACACAATTACCTGTCCTGAGATTCTAACTTAGCCCACGAGATGGAAGGTGAAGGAAATGCATTCAAAATTCACTGCGTGGGTTGAGGTGTTGGGAAGAAAACACAAATTTTTCTAAGGAAATAGTAAAGGGTGGTCAGGTTTTTTTTCCCCCTGAGTTTCCTTTCGAGTCTCTCAGCTACTGTTAGGAGTTGCAGGGGATGACATTTATGGTAGTGCATATGATTGTGGTGAAAGAGAATCTTTTGCTATTCATCAGTGTTGAAGAGAGATTAATTTAATTTCAATGAATATTTGTGGGAGAAATAACTTATTTGGGGCTCTAAATGCTTCACAGGTCTTGTGAGTGAGAGGTTGATCAAATACTTCTCTTTAAATAGGCTTGTTTAGGTACTATATTTTTGTATTTTCCCTCTGATATTTGTTACTGACTGGGAGGCATAGTAAACAGATTATATGGTTATGATGTTGTTTAGTTTAATTATATTTCTATATTTCTATATTTCTAACAATCTATTTCTAATTTTGTTTCCTCCAGCTTTTTAGATGTTTTAATTAAAGTCAGGAACAGACACAATGACGTGGTTCCAACCATGGCACAAGGGGTGATTGAGTACAAGGAAAAGTATGGCTTTGATCCATTTGTTAGCAGTAACATCCAGTATTTCCTAGATAGATTCTACACCAACCGCATCTCTTTCCGTATGCTTATTAACCAGCACAGTAAGTAATTGCTTTTCTCTTCCTTGGAAACTCAGTTATTGCTTATGAAGCTTTGTTTTGTATTTTTTTTTCCTTACTCATGACTATTATGTGCTAATTGTGGCAAAAGAGATACTGGCAGCTGGTTAATTTGGTACAATGATCAGAAATGAATCCAAAACACCAGTGTGCTTTCTTTTGGAGCTGTCAGTCTTTGTAAGTGTGGCTGTTGCTTTTTAGTCTTACTGGCTGAGATGGCTTGTGAAGTGATCCATAAAGTATTTTTAGGGAGTAGTAGAGTAGCTGTATCTTCCTGCTTACAAAACTTTCAACATAGTGTGTAGAGCTCATTTATTTCATAATGAAATGCAAAGATGCCATACATTTTGAATAGGTTAAGTACTATACATCCTGTTTTTTTCCAGCAAGTTATCTAGACTTTCTTGCCTTCTAAAGAAGGTTGAGTATTTCTAACTGAAGTGTTAAATTATATCTTGTCTTCCCTTACTTCCTATTTCTTATTTATGGATAAATACTGGAATTATCCATCCTTTGTCAACTGATTCTGTTTCATTTGTTGTTACTAATAAACTCACTTTTTTATATTCATATTACAGAGTGAAGGGAGTTACTTGCACAGCTCCTATTAACCAGCATGTGCAACCATGCAGAAAGTGATCTGTGTAAAGTTAAGGACAGTCTTCTGATCTGCTTTAGTGTGTCTTGTGCCTTTTAGCTCTAGAGCTTCATTCTCTGCTCAGTGTTTTGCTTTTCTGAGCTCTTAGAAATTGTTGTATGCTGCAGACAATGCAGGTGCTGGAGTATGAGGTGTTTTACTATAAGTTGTGTGTCTTTCCAGTAACCTTTCATGTGACTAACAAATGCCTTGCTCTGTGTGTAGAGATAACTTGGATGTGGCAAAGCATAGAAAATGAGATAAATGTACAGCTTTTTCTTTACTTGCACCTGGGCAGAGAAGTGACAGACATAAAACCAAGTTAAAAGGTTTTCAGAGAAGAATTCTAGCAATAGAGTACAAACATTGTCTTAAAATAATTCTTGGGCTGAGTGCTACTGTAATTTGCAGTAATCCCAAAATATTAAACTTGATTCATTGAACTGAACTAGCTTTTCCTATGGATCCTCCTCTTTAACTGGTTGGAGCTTAAAACTGCCTGTAGATGCTTGAAGTTTAGTTACCTTGTATAATGTCTGTGTGTTAGCAGTGTTAGTGGTCTGTCTGTGATGGCAAATACTCATCTTGAAGCACTGAAGAAAAAGATAATTGGAAAGCAGAATGCAAATCCAGGTTTTTGCATGGTTTGCATTTCTGTTCCTACATTCCTGGCAGACTGTTTGTTTCCTCCAGAACTGTTCTGCAGGACACAGAGCCTGGGTGTGAGCTTGCTGTGCCCAGGGTAGGAAAAGCTTTCAGAGCTAGACTTCTGCTCACCTCATGCTGCACCTGCTTCATGTCAGAGCTCACTAACTTGCTAAAATGGCAGAGCATCACTCCTGAAATAAAGTACAAAACCTTTTTACTTCTTTGGGCATTTTCTTTAAACTCTTGGTGAAGGGTCTGGTGAGTACCAGACCTTTGTACAGAGAGGGAGTGGGGATCATTCTGCTGAGATCCAGGGAGTGGAGTGGGGGAGACCTCTGTGCCAGCTGTGCAATTGCAGCTTAGGTGAGTGTGAAAGGCTTCTAATGATGCCTTACAGTTCCACTTTGTACTGTAATGTTTTCATTGTTGTGAGTGCTTCTGTCCTGACATGAGTTTGAATGGAGTGTTTTACATTTTAATTTTATCTAATTTTTTATAATCTGCTTTGAAATGCAGGTTTTCACCTTAACCCTCCCACGTCATGAATTCTGTTTTAACTAGTCTTGACTGTAAAAACTGAAAATTAAAAAAGGGAGGGAAGATGAGAAGTTAGACAAGTTGTCTTCTTAAGCGAGGATTCTGGCAATTTGCTGGAGTATCTTTTTACAAAATGATGCAATATCCAGTAAATCTCAGATACCATCAGATTCCAACTTTCTGGCATGCATCAAGGGTAATAAATAATTTACTACCATTTCTTTTTTATTTTAGCACTTCTGTTTGGTGGAGATATTAATCCTGCTCATCCCAAGCATATTGGAAGTATTGATCCTAATTGTGATGTGGCAGAGGTGGTTAAAGGTAAGATGAAGTTAAGATTAATTAGATTAAAAAAGATTAAGATAATCCCCTAATTTAAAATATTCAGAAATATTTTGTTGAGATACAAGAAACTGAAAGGGATGTAAATCCATTTCTTCTTTTCTTATTTTATTAAATGAAAGTTCTGCTCCCAATAAACCCCTGGGCTTACTGAGACTTTCTACTGTCTTTGTTATTGAGAGGAGAGAAACTTTTGGTTTGTTAACAGACCTAAGAACACTATTTGATTGTTAATAGCTTTAATCTGTACTTTGAAATATCAGATGAAGTGTCTAAATGTTTTGTTAAACTTTAGATGTTTTCTTCCTGAAATACTTCGAAGCATGTACTGCTTTTGTATCACATGCCGGTATTACAGAAAACTAAGAGTAAGTGAAATTTCAATTTTGTTTAGTTAGGCCTTTTAGTATAATGTCCTCAGGTGTGCAGATATGCCAGTGAAACTCCACATTGCTCTGTCACCTGGTCACACACAGCCTGTTCTGTCTCCTGCAGACGACGAGGATGTGATGGCTGTACCTGAGCTGGCACAGTCACACTGCAGCTCCTGTTTGCTCTGGGTTGTGAATATTTGCCTGCTCTCAGAATGTTAGCAGGGAGGCATGAGGCAATGCCTGCTGCTTCAGGAACATCTCCATGGAGGGCTCACACTCTGGGTGTGTCTGTTTGCAAATGCAGGTCCTGCTGCAGGAGAGAATTCCAGGCTCTGTTCTTTGCTGCTGTTTGTGCAGCTGCAAAGAGAGGTAGAATGTGTTTTTGCCCTTCACTTTCTCTCAGCCTTTGGTGAAGTGAGAGGGAAACCTTTCTTATCTCAAAGTCTGACCTGAATGATAGCTCACTTTGTAATGCTTTTTACTGCTCTTACAGC
This sequence comes from Zonotrichia leucophrys gambelii, assembly GCF_028769735.1. NCBI lineage: Eukaryota > Metazoa > Chordata > Aves > Passeriformes > Passerellidae > Zonotrichia > Zonotrichia leucophrys. The sequence continues at coordinate 14,156,980 of NC_088169.1, read as the reverse complement.
TTTTTTTCTACCCCTTCTTAGCTCCTAAGGTGGCCTTTTTCATCAGTTTTTTTCTTTTGATTGACCTTATTCCACGTTGGCCTCAGCACTTTATATGTTACAGCCATGTTGTTTATTTAGTTTGCCTTCTATTAGCAACATTTGAATCAATTTTGATCATGAGATTCACAGTTGCTGCCTTTGACAGAGGAGTGCACAGTGTCAGAAGGTGCTAAGTCCAGTTTTCAAACAAGTAGCTGAAATAAATCCTACACAACACTGACCAGTGTCCAGTGTTGCCTTTCAGAGAAACCCAATGGCCTTAAAGACAGGAGCTGTATAGTCCTGTCAAGGTGACTGGGGCCTTTTCTGTGTAGAATTGGTGGAAGGATTAATTTATGCTCTGTATGCTGTGCTAGTTCCCAAATGTTCTGGTTCCCAGGCAGCATTCTGAGCAGTATATCAGTTAAAATGTTGCTTTTGGTACTGTATGTTGCAGTTATAAGCCCTGTGTGTCCTTCAGACAATGTAGAAATGATTTAAACAGCCACATCTTGCTTCAAGCAGCTGCACCAAGTGCTGTGTCTGTGATGCCTGAGGTGGCTCTGTCTTGCTGACTGTCCTGCAGTGAGACTTTTGAGCTGACAGCGAATTCAGGGTTTTTTCTGGAGCCACTCACAGGATTTTAGATTTAGATCTCCCACTGCTATTGCTGCTTAATCTCCACCCACACCATGAAGCATGCTTTGAACTTCACAGTCTCTTCCAGTCATAGGACTCTGCCAGAGAGCTGGCTTTTAGGGGAAGATGAAATGTTAGACTGCACTCAAGTGTTTGACCCAGATTTGCTAAGAAAACAATGAGAAATCTTTAAAATACAGAATTACAGAATGGGTCAGGTTGGAAGGGAGCACAGCAAATCCTGTGGTCCAACCTCCCTCCCTGCTCAAGCAGGGCAATCCCAGAGCACAAGGCACAGGATTGTACCCAGGTGGTTCTTGAACATCTCCAGTGAAGGAGATTCCAAACTCTCTCTGGGCATCTGTGCCAGTGCTTGTTCCCTGCAGAGGGAAGAAATCCTTCCTCATGTTCAGGTGGAGCCTCCTGTGCATCAATTTCTGCCTCTGGTCCTATTGCTCAGCATCACAGAAAAGAGCCTCCAAAGGGCTCCATCCTCTTGGCACCTCCCCTGCAGATACTTTTAAACAGTGATGGGCTTCCCTCAGTTGTCTCTTCTCAAGGCTGAACAGGCCCAGCTCCCTCAGACTTTCCTCATAAGAGAGATGTTCCAGTCTCTTCATCCTTGTTTCCTTCACTGAGCTGCTCCAGGAAATCTCTGTCTGTCTTGTGCTGAGGAGCCCAGAGCTGGCCCAGCCCTCCAGACAGGTCGGGGCTGGTGGAGGGGCAGGATCACCTCCCTGCCCTGCTGGCCCTGCTGGCCCTAATGCACCCCAGGATCCCCTTGGCCCCAGGGCACTGCTGGCTCATGGACAGCTCATTGTCCATGGGACCCCCAGGCCCTTCTGTGCAGAGCTGCTTTCCAGCAGGGCACCCCCAGCCTGTGCTGCTGCCTGGGCTGGTCCTTCCCCAGTGCAGGGCCCTGCATTTGCTTTGTCTGAACTCCAGACCATTCCTCTGCCCCTCTCTCCAGCCTGTCAGGCCCTTCTGAAGGGCTGCCCAGCTCTGGGGGTATTGGCCACTCCTGCCAGCTCTGGGTCTGCAGGGAGCTCACTGAGGAGGCCTCTGCCCCTTCCTGCAAGTCACTGATGGATAAGTTAAACAATATTGCCTGGTAGTGAACCTTAGGGGGCACCTCTAGTGACAAAGGGTAACTTACACTTTCTGCCTGTGTTTCAACAATACATAAAGCCTGACTTGGCTATGGGGGTGTCATTTTTGGTTCAGTGGGAAGAAATAAAGAATCTTCTCCAACTTTTCCTCCAAGAGACCTTGAAAATTAAGTACTGTAAATAGTGTTTTGTTTGGAAAATCTGAATTTGTGGCTGTAATGTCATCCTTTTTTATTTTAGATGGTAAGAACAAGTATTAAATTGTGATTAGGAAATAAAAAATAAGTAGATTTTATGGTCAGCCTAAGATTACATTGTTCTGGTTTTTAAGCCCTGAACAAAGAAGAAAAATAGCTTCTCTCCAGTACTGTGCTCTTCTTTGTAGAGCTTTAGATAGAGTTTTCCCTTTCCTGACAACTGGGCTATGAGTGTAGAGAGAAAAAGGGATTAGATTTCAGCTTCATCCTTGCAAACTGATGCTCAAAGTGAGTGTTCTGTTTGTGGTCCTTCACAGGGAGGATGGACACTGCTGGTCACTAGATTTTGATAAATCAGTGTTTGTTCTGTTGTTTTGTAGATGCTTATGAAACAGCTAAGATGTTATGTGAACAGTACTATACAGTGGCACCTGATCTGGAAGTTGAAGAATTCAATGGTAATTATGAAATTAATTTAACTGATGTGTGTAAGAAAATGCATTTCTGGTATCTGTGATTCCTAGTTTTGTTATTTAATTGTAAGTTATAATTTGAGCTATGCAGTTACTTTTGTTCTGTGTCCACGTGGGCACCTGAACTGTAGTTAATCATCATGATGTGCACTTCTTTGTGCTGAAAGCAGAGCTCTGTCTGCTAAATTCACTATCACTTTAAAACAAATAAACCAAGACACCTCATAACTGAGAAGGAAACATGCCTGTCTTCTCATCTTCTAGCAGAGCTGAAACTTGTTTTATTCCGAAATGTGCTTATGAGGCCATGAATTCCACTGGCACTGGCTCACAGTAGTGAGCCCTTCTGTGTAAGATGGCAAAGTTGGGATTTTTATTAGGTAATCTATGCTTTAAATCCTATCATAAACCTCTCACATGGAAATCTGTTTCAAGTTGATTGCAGGGATGATAATTGGATGACACCAAACTGATGAGACAGGCTGGGTCAGCATATTGGCTGCTTTTTATTCATTATTTTATTGACAAAAGGGAGCTTATTTGGTTTTCATTTTAAAAAAATTCTTGAGTGATCCTCAAGATTTTGGACAGCAGCCAAACATAAGACTGAGATGGTTCCAAACTTCAGCAGAAGAATTGCAAAAGTCTCAGGAATAGGTAACACTCAATGGGAGAGTGTGATACTTGGAATGTGTGTTGCTCAAAGTACCACTGAGCAGTGTAGAAATATTTCCCTGCACAAGGTGATGCTGTCAGCAGTGATGCATTGCCACCCATCTCTCCCAAAAACAAAGGACCCAACCTTCTCCTTTTAAACTGAATGATTCTACAGATAAAAGTACTGAGTGTTGCAGCAGAGGAATCAACCAATACAAAATTCATCTGAAGGCATAAGTAAAAAGATCCAGCAGTAGAGAAAGCAAGCTGCTGGAGCTAAAAAAAAAATAAGTGAATAAAGAATTACGTGTTTCCTTTAAATCAGCTTCTTATCAATATAAGGAAAGCAACTTTTCAAATTACCTTGCCAGAGCAACAATGACTCATTTTCTATCTCTGTGCCTCAAACAAGTGTGAGTCAGTTTGCCTTGGTTTCAGTGAAGCGTAAGGGAATGGGAGTATGGACAGACAGAAATAACAATAAAATATCAAGTTGCCTTGCAGAGCATTGTTTTGGTCTTCTCCTTTTCCTAGGAGTTTTCATTACCATGTTTCTTAAAATAATGACTGGGATTGTTACCAGCCCTCAGTGCCAAAAGGAATGAAGTTGACTCCAGTCATGTTCTTTGTGCATATTTAAATCTTCCTGGAATTTATGAAGCAGACAGTTTGAGACTTCCCTTCAGTCTGAACTGCTGCTCAGTCTGACTCTCTGTAACTGCATAATTCAATGCCAGTAGATGCTTGAATGTTCAGGGATGACTTCATCTTCAGCCCCAAAAGTGGAATGTATTAAATGCAGCTGTATGATTTCCTGCCCAATCAATCAGTGAGCACTGTGGCCCTCAGACCTGTGCCAAGCCATACCCCTCTGCTGGAACACTCACAGTGGGACAGCAGTGGACAGGCAATTCAGGGATGGTTTGGAATATGCAAGCTGAGATATTGTTTGAAGTATAATTGAAAATTTTTGTGAATACTTTTATTTTGTGTGTTTTAATGAAGGGAAAATATGTAGTTGATTTTAGAATCTTTAAACAGTGGGTTTTCCTTTACTTTAAGAATCTTTATGTGCAGCAAATATGATGCTTAAAATAGTATGTGAGCATGTGAAAGTTTCCCACATAAGTAAGAATGTTTTCTTGGTTAGTGTACATTGTTGTAGGAAACCAACCATTGCTTAGTGAAATTTCATATCTAAACAAAGTCTGCTGACTTGATGGATTTGAAGATCATAATTATAGTGTGTTCTTTCAGGTGATAGCAGTGACTAAAATTTATGGTTTTACTTCATGGAACTAATTTTGCCCTGGGAAAAGTAGAACATGCTTACACACTTGTCTGTGCTTACATGTTTGTGTTATTCTGGTAAACAGCAATGTTACAAAATACTGTTTTGAAGAAAAATTATTTGATGTTTTTATTTCTCTTTTTTTTTTTTTTTAGCTAAAGCTCCAAACAAGCCTATTCAAGTAGTCTATGTACCTTCTCATTTGTTTCATATGTTATTTGAATTATTCAAGGTAGGTTGCACTTGTTAATATTTGGGGGGGGGGTGTGACCGTGTTACTGTTGAAATTGTGATTCATTTACAGCTCTTAAATATTATTTCAGTTTTCCTTTCTTAAGCTTATTCTTGATTTTGAAGCGCTCTTCAGTTGTTTAAAAGCCAGACTTAAGCCCCTCTCTTATGACCTTGTGTACTTAAAAACTGCCTGGTTCCCCACTTCTCCTGTTGTGCTTTTGTAGTTTTTTTGATTAACTTAGAACACTCATGACAGTCTGAGTTTGCAGTGATGGAATATTCATAACATTGCAGTTTTTATGAGCTTGCTTCTTTACTGCATATTTGAGGACTAGGATCAGTGATCCCAACCTGTTTGAGGTTAGGATCAGTGTCTTTATTGTGAAGACAGGCCCTGTATCTTTGAATAGTGTAGATGACATGCTTTGTTCTGGTTTTATGTTTTCTGAATAATTGGAACAAGAGTGCAAGTGGAACATGTGAGAGCTGCTATATCATTTGAAAGAAGAGAGGAGGTCTCTAGGTGGTACAGCTGAACACCAGAAATTGAGAGGAAAACTTGTATTTGGCCAGAGAGAAACTTTTTCAAAGTACTGTTTTTTGGGGTTTGATTTTTGAAATTTGTCAACTATGTTCATTGAAGTCTTCTCCCATTTTGTCATTTGTAACACTAGTTTTGAAGCTGAACAGATGAGAATTTGTACAGTACACGTGAGTATGTTTTTGGTCCAAGTTGTGAAACAGGCTGAAGCCAGTAAATTGTAGCTGCAAGAACTGAGACTGGCACTGGAAACTCTTAACATGAAGTCAGATTGACAGATGGTAACTTACACATGACCCAGGCTGAGAAAATCAAAACTAGCCTTCTGTGGTGAATGTCACTGTTGGTGTGGTGATGATGGAGGTGAAGGATGTTCTCATCCTGTGGATATATTTACTTGATTTCACACAGGACCAAAAAACAGTCTTGCTTTCTTTTTTCTGACTATATCCAATAAATGAAATAAGTTGTAATGTAAAAGTTTAACTGGGCAATTAATTGAATTTGTGTTAAATACAGGCTTTTCTATCTTGTACACAACTGTAGGACAGAGTAGGTGCTACAAAATAAATTCAAGTTCTAACCTGTCAGAAAAATCTTATATGTTAAAGTTAGAATCAAAGAGACTGTGTTTTCTTTTATCTTCAGAATTCAATGAGAGCCACAGTGGAATTGCATGAAGGTAAGAAAGAAGCCTATCCATCGATCAAAACCTTAGTCACTTTGGGGAAAGAAGATCTATCTATTAAGGTAAATGCCTAAAAACAATACACATTGCAAACCTGCTAGGTTTAGAGTAGAATGACTTTTAATTTGAAAAAACAAATTAATTATTGTATCACCTGCTTCATGTTCATGAGAACAGAATGTTTTCAGTTGGGAAGGACCTACAAGGAGCATCTTGTCCAACTGCCTGACCACTTCAGGGCTGGCCAGTAGCCAAAGCACATTTCTTAGGGGCAGTGTCCAAGTGCATCGTGGTCACTGACAGACTTGGGCCATTGGCCATCTCTCCTGGAAACCTGTTCTGCTTTTTCACTGCCCTCCCCATACAGAAATGCTTCCTGATGCCCACTCTAAACCTTCCCTGATTGCAACTTTGAACTATTCCCACATGTCCCATCCCTGGATCCCGGGAGATGGGATCAGCACCTCCCTGCCAGTTCCCCTCCTCAGGAAGCTGTAGACCATGGCAAGGTCACTCCCAGCCTACTTTTCTCCAAACCAGACAGCCCCAAAGTCCCTAACTGCTCCTCTAGTTAATTTCTAAAGTAATTTAGATAATGCTTTCTTGCTGTTTTGTGGATTTTTTTCAGAACCTAATGTTTAAAACTCTACAATTTTCATTCCTTAGATAAGTGACAAAGGTGGAGGTGTACCTCTAAGAAAAATAGACAGATTGTTTAACTACATGTACTCAACAGCACCCAGGCCCAGTCTGGAGCCCTCGAGGGCTGTGCCTTTGGTAAGCAACTGCAATATGTATTTAAATGTCCTTTGCAATACTCTGATTTTACAGTACAGCAATATGTATTTAAATGTCCCTTTACAATACTGTGATTGCCCTTCACTGCAATCTGCTGGATCAGGTTTTCCATTGAGGAAATGCTTTATCATTAGCAAATCTTTCCAGGTAGAACAGGAGAAAATGAATTCTGTTATCATCACTTAGTCTGTGGAATAGAAAACTACTTTGCTTTGTCTTGATATTACATTCTTGGAAACAAGCATTGAAAAATCTGCACAAGCACAGTATTTTCACTGGTTAATGGGCAGGATCATTAGTGCTATATTTCTGAGCAGGTGAATGACCTAATGACTTCCTGTTTGATGTATAAATTACTCTTAATCTATGTTTCCTATCATAAATGGATTAAAAAGCTGGGCCACACTGCTCAGCACTTGAGAAGCACCTTCTGGCAATGCACAAGCTTATATTGAAGCCTAAAGATCATTTTTGTCAAAGTTATGGACTTACTTAAACACATCAAAAACATTCCCAATCCTGCATATGGTATGAACGTATTTGGTATATTCCTATTTAATTGGAAATGTCTTCTGTGATACTCCTTTCTCAGATGCATCAGGGCCATATTTCAAATAGAAAAATAATTCCCGTGGTTTCTTTTAGGCAGGGAAATTATTTCCGTGGTGAATGTGTAGATTCTTCTAGCAAGCATGATTTTAAAAAATATTAAAATACTATTTCTAAATTGTTTTATTAAATTCCATATTGGCTCATTGTGATAAAAATTGTAAAGCTGCTGTTCCACTTGACTGGTTTCAGTAAGTGGGTTAATACAGGTACTGTATTTTGCCTCTTCTGATGTCTGTGGCTGCTGATGCAATCCTTTCTCTCTAAGCCTGTTGAGAAGTTGATTCTCTATGAAATTTCCTTTCCCTGCTTAGGAGCATTCTCATCTAGCATGTTCCTAATTAGTTGGGTTTTTTCTCCCCTGCTGAATCTTCTGTGCTTCAAGTGCCTTCAGATGGATAATGGGGCAGGGTATGTAATCATTAAGAATGATCATTAAGATCATTAAGAATGGAAGTGACCTCTCAGGATCGAGTCCAACCTTTGACCAAGCACCACCATGTGAATTTAGCCACAGCACCAAGTGCCATGTCCAGTTGTTTCCTAATGCTTCCAGGGATGGTGACTCACTCCAGTACCTCCCTGGCCAGCCAGTTTCAATTCTTGACAATCCTTTCAGTGAAGAAATTCTTCCTAATGTCCAACCTGAACATCCCTGGCACAGCCTGGGGATGTTCCCTCTTGTCCACGTGACTATTTTGGACATAAAATATTTAACAGTAAACTGAGGGCAAAATCAGTTCAGAGTGACTCAGAGTTAATAAAGTTCCTCTGAGCTTATGAGCAGAAGGTGTCTGTGGTGCTGCCTTGGTCCACAGTGGGTACCCCATTGTGGCATGGCAGTGCATGGCACTGGGTTTGCCTCTTTGCACCGTGGGAGGTGTGAAACCCAATCCTGTGTCTACACTGACTTGGGACTGATCCTTGGCAGCTCCTACCTCTGCAGCACATCTCAGTCTCATGTTTCAAACTTCTGCTTTTTCATAGAAAATCTTGAATGTGGTGAGAGGCAACAGGCCTTAATTCAAATACAAGCTTTTTTCTTTGTCACAAATGATAGAGTCTCTCTTGATGCATAATCTGCCTTTGTTCTGTCTCACTTTTGATCAGCAATTTACCCTATCAGTCTACAAGGATTTCCTGAAACTCATTCTCAGGATAAACTTATACCTTGATTACCAGTTGTATTCACTATTAAACTGTCTCTTCCTTTGTAGCTCTGATTGTAAAATGTGTTCATCTTACACCTGACACAATTCTTTTATCTTTTTTTCAGTGCATCTTTAGCAATGCATTGCTATATTTACTTCTTCATCTTCAAAACTGCTTACTTTGATTCTGTGGCATTTATCTTTGCTATTCTTCTGTATCCCATTTTCAGGCTTTATTTTCCTTTCCCAGTCTATGCCACTGTAGTCAAACCTACAGAGGATCCCCCTCTCTTGGGAGTCTGGCAGCTTTTGCCTGTGAGTCTGACCAGTGCCTGCACAAGCCTGAGAGTTGAGAAAAGCTGTTCAGCTCTGTTATTTATATGTATGTGCAGAAAGAAAAAAGTCATAAACTCTGGGTCTGTGCCAGTTCTTGCAACTAACAGGAACAAGGACTTAGCAGTGAAGTTTGACATGTTATGTGTTACTGCCCAGATCCAATTATAGAAACAATTATGCAGTGCTTTGTATGTGAGTCTGGAAATAAAAATCCTTCAGCAGAAAGGCTCCACATAAATCCTCTTTGATGCCCATGGAGAAGGAGTCTCTTCAGTGACAAAGACCAAACCACTAAAGAATTACAGTGCTGCAGAAGGCTGATAGTGTGTCATCCTTGACTTAGGTAATACTCTAAGCTAAGCTGGGGTGAAGTGTAAACAGACATATTTTTCTGTTCTAACATTTTTCCCGTTGTTATATGATCCCCTGTCTAGTTTATGAAACATTAATGGAATTGGGCAGTAGAAGAGAGTTATCCTTCTCTTGATTGGGGAAAATTTTTTGCTCCCTGTCATTGCAAATGTTGTTTAAATCCTGCTGAGAAAACTTGTTACCATGGCAGCCTTCAGATTCTAGTGGGTTTGAGGTTCATCTGCACTGCACAGAGTACAGATTAAACACATGGTCATGTTTAATGATAGTGGGTTTTCTTAGGGAATTTAATGGTTCTCTCTCTGACGGCATTTGTTTATAGTAGGAGAAATGTGGCTTAAAATTAGTTTTAATTAAAATCTGTTGATGCTAGTAATACAGAAATGTAATAACTTGCTTTTTGTTTAATGCATACCATAACATTTAATGATAAATTTGCTCTAAGGAGTTTTCCTTTCTCAAAGCAGATGTGCCATCACAGACTGTTCTGTCCCCTAGGTCAAGCACAGATCTATGTAGTAAACACCTCTTGTTAATTCTCTTGCAAAACAGACCCTTGGCAAGGCCAGGATTTAACAGGGTACCCGTCTGGGGTCTCTTGTCTGTAATTCTTGTAAGTTTTCTGGTTTGGACAGCACCCTGAAGGCAGTGCAGAGAGCTGACAGGAGATGTGGGAGAGAGGGCTGTATGAAATAGTGATGTGGGCTAGCACAGAGCATAAAGGAACAGGAGACAAACAGAATTGGCTTTTAAGGAGGGGAAAGTTCTGGAGTGAGGCAAGTATAAAATATTTTCAGTTTTGTTTGATACTGCCCTTTACTTGAGCTGGTCTTTGGGGTATGGACTGTCCACAAGTTGCCTTTTGGCTGCTGTGCTTTATAACTTCTGTAATATATTTATTGTCCGGTCTCCAGAGGAGGAATCAGTTTTTTTTTTTTTTAGTTCTTTCTAAGACAGCCAAATAAATTTTTTAGAGGTTAAGAAAGAAATCTCTGAAGTTTCAAGGCCAGATGTTTGAAAGTGATGCATGTGTCTCTAGTGGGAGATGAAATTTCTCTTTGAGAAATTTAAAACATGCTGTTGGGGAAAGTGCAGCTAAACAACTGTTTTAACTCTGTTAAGGGACACTAATGGCTATGACAGGCAGTGGGAAAAGGGCATATTTGGCATTTCAGTGTCTCATTTGTCCAGAAGAACTAAGTGAGCAACTGTAAAGCAATTTAATATTAAATTTAGAATTCTGTAAAAACAAGGGCAAAGTGACCTAAAGATATTGTAGTAGATGACAGCAAGAGAATTTGTGATGGACACTGTAGTGCAAGTTCTTTAATGTTTACTTTTCTCTCAAGGGATATCCTATAAAGTGATACCACATATTAGCTGTACATAATGCTTGCAAATCCTTCTCCTTAGCCTTCTCTTTTTGGTATAATTTTAGGCCTTTGTTTATAAAATTCAGAGCATGTTTATCACTTTCTATCAGATTGCTTTTGTAGAAATATTATTGTGGAATGAATTTACTGGTTTTCTGAAAGCTTCAAGTGTTTATTTTTTGTCATAGTCCACCCATGCTACCTTGCCTTTTATATGTTGGGGGATTTTTTCCCAAATGCTTGGAATAGTTTCTTTATTGCACTGGATAGTCCTGGAAAATTCAGGTGGGATTTGGGTGCATAACCAACCTCTGTGGTTCTCAGCACACAGCCAGGCATCTGAAAGTTGTGTTGAGCAAAATCTTACTCCCTGGCTCCAGTGAGAGAGACTTGGAGGGTTTTCTAAGAGCTTTTCTGACAAGGGAGGGTTGGAAGAGGTGCCATGTGATTGATCTTGTTGCAGGCATGGTTATGAATATTGGTTTTGTCAATTGAAAATCTAAACTTTTCACCCATCAAGTCCATTATGCTTTGAAAATTGTGTGGACTGTACTGCATCTCAGTCCTGAGGAGATCATTCAGTGCAGTGGAATCCTGATCTTTGTTAAACAGAGAGGATAATTTGCCTTCTGTCAGTCTGTGTGTTCCTCTGCAGGACTCTGCTGATCCCTGTGGCATCAGCAGTCATTTAATAGTGTGACCCAGGTGAGGTAGACAGGAGTTGTCTCTGGCTTTCTTGTGTAGTCTCCTAAGTCTGGAGACATTTGAGAGAACAATTGCAGGCTTGGGGGAGAAACAATCTGCGGTCAGAACTGTGATGTTTTCCAAAGGAAGAATCCAATCCTACAGCAGTGGTCCTCACAGTGAGGAAGCTGTGCAGAGCTTTGCCTTGCTTTGCTGGTTGCTGGCAGCATGTCTGGTACCTGCCTGCTCTGAGAAAGTGCAAATGGACAAGGGGCTTCTAGCAAAGACTCAGCCCTTTTTGTACCAGAAACTAGTGCACAGGACAAAAGGAGTTTGCTCAAAAGGCTGAATATGGACGTAGAGTATAAGCTGAGAAATAAAGGAAAGTTTCAAAAAGAATTGGATACAATTCTAATATTTAGATATCCTCTCTTTTGTAAATTATTGCAGAGACATTTTGCATTTTTTTGAACTTTTCATCATGTTTTGAATTTGTTCTCTTGTTTTTGCAGGCTGGGTTTGGCTATGGATTGCCAATTTCCCGTCTGTATGCGAGGTACTTTCAAGGTGACCTTAAACTCTACTCAATGGAAGGCGTGGGTACAGATGCTGTTATTTATTTGAAGGTAGGAATTTCACCCTTTTATAAACTAGTAATGCAGTGCAGATTGTTTGTAGCAGGTTCTCTTCAGTCTTCAGCTTGTTTTCAAATTTCTTTTTGCTGTCTTTGACACTTTTACCTAAATCAGTTACATAAAATCCTAAACCCCAAGATTATATATAGTAACCTGGCACTAACACTAACTAGATAGTTTGCCTTTTTTCACTCCCTGTGTTGGATTGTTGCATTTTGTGAATCTGTCATAAGTAGTGAATCTTCCAAGAACTGTGATAAGAGATAATTTTAGTTAATGCTTTTTGATTCTAAGTTTTGGCCACAATAGAAATGCAAGGCTATTGGCCAGCTCCTGACTAGTAAATATGTTCTATTCTATGCAGTTCTTGATGCAATAGACTGTATTGATCCTGTTGGCATTTTTTGAGACAGCCCAGGCTGCTCAGGGGCTAAAGGTTGACACTGCTTGAATTCCATCAGGGAATTGAAAAGAACAGAGTGTATAGCTGTGTAGGTTGTTGGCTTTGCACTGTCACTGTGCCCTGCTGTATATAGCAAGTGAGTTGTGGGCTCCTGTGATTCTGATGGGTTTGATCCTCTGCATGTGTGTGTGTAGGAAAACTGGCTGGCCTTTCTAGAGGAAAAAGGTGGCCCAGGGCACTGAGCAGGTCAGGGGAAGTGTTGGAGTAGCTGTCTGCTTTATGGCAGTGACAAATCTCACTAAAATGTTTCTGACCAAAAATCTATTTCTTGCCATCGGTGTAGACACCACTCCCTGGAAGGAAGGGAGTGTTTTTCAGTGCTATTATTTTCTTTTAACTTTGACTGGGACTTTGAGTATAACTGGAGCTCACAGTCACAGCTCAAGTATTTTCAGAGTAGTGCTGTGACATGTAGCACTGTGACACTTGCTGGGTGCAGAAGCTGTAACTGCAGAACTCCCAGAGTATCACCTAGCTCTGTATCTCCAGTGATGCCTAACCTTGCTTTTGTTTTTCCACAGGCCCTTTCAAGTGAATCATTTGAAAGACTTCCTGTTTTTAATAAGTCAGCATGGCGGCACTACAAGACCACTCCTGAAGCAGATGACTGGAGCAATCCCAGCAGTGAACCAAGGGATGCTTCTAAATACAAAGCCAATCGATAATTTGCCACCTTTTGTCTCTGTTGGAGATGACCTCTGCATTCAGTATAAAGTCTCTGCTTTGTTCCAAAATCCTTCAAACCACAGTAGCTAATTACTTCCAAACAAAGACCTGATCAGGGCATTGAAAAATACTAAGAACAAAGTGATGGTTGGGACTTGCAGGAAGGCACTGAGCACGTTTGGTATGTGAATCCTGTGTACTTCACCAGAATATGCTTGGTTGCTTCAGTCGTGCATTGACAAAAGGGATTGCACTGTGATTGCACTTAGGAACACAATGTTGTAACAAAAAGATACTATTTAAGTGGCCAATTCTTATTCCAATGTAAGGATTGGCAAGGTGTGCAGAACCCTGAGTGGTGAATAGTATCTTGCACAGCAATATGGTGTAAGAGAAAAATTCTGACATAGTTCAACGTGTGCTTCATGCAGCATTTGTATTGCACAGTGTCACCCCTAAGAGAAAATCCCTTTGAGCTCTTCAGATCTTATCTCTAGTGAGTTTATAAATGCATAGTTCTAAAAAAGGGTTGTGCAGCTTTAAACTGATGCTTTCTCCAAATTCCCAAAGCCATTTGTCATGTGCATACAAAAGTTGTGTTGTTATAAGACGGTAGGACTTCCACTCCTTGGTATGCAGCTTAATGATTTTCTTGACACAGAAATGCATTTCTATGCATTTTTCCTTGTTTTGAGGAAAGCTCCTAAGTAGTTAGATCATCTCTTCATACAAGAAATTCTGTCAATACAGGGGCAGGGGGTAATTCAAGTTCCTATTTGCTTATCATTTTAGGGGAACTGGGGAGGGGAGAGAAATGCTGAGAGGCCAGACAGCCAGTCATACAAATGAATTTGCCTTAAGAGTGTTGGTTGTTTGAAACCTGATTAGTTTAAAACCTGTAAATAGTTTGCAAAGTTATTTATACATTCAATGTCTGACTGCAGTCTGGTAATCTGAATTTGTAGTGTATATAAAGATGTTGTACACCAGCCTTTGGAACATGTTATTGGTCTAAGTACATGAAACTGGAAATACAGTAGAAATGGGAGGGACAAAATGTGGCCAGTACCTGATTTAAGTTAAAAAATATCAAAGATGAAAAAAATCCAAGTATTTTTCCCTTAAATTTATCATAAGGGTCATTGCTGACTATTAGAAAACTGTTCTTCACAAAGTCTTTGCCAAATGCTGTTTCTGATACTATGGCCTTTCAGAAAAACCTGTGAAATTTAGAAGCTCTGGTGATACATTAGCTGTGGCAATAAAGAAGATGAGTTGTAAGCAGCTCTGATGCACCCTCAATTTCTCTTAGGTGTTTTGATATTTTTTGGAAAGCTAATAGAGATTTTAGCATGGAAAAATGAAATTTGTTTACTAAAATTGTGGGGGAACTGTCCCTTTTGTCCTCCCAGTATTTATTTTTATAAAGAACTGATTTATTAGGGAAATGCTGAGAAATTCCTAGGTATTTTAAAAAGAGAAAAAGAATCTTAATTTGACTTTACAATAGTACTTTGCACTTCATAGCACATCTCATTGAAGGATTATAAAGTGCTTTGAGCAATAAACTCCATAGAGCCCCACTTGTGAGCAGTTGAAGTTCTTGCCTTGCCTGTTGCAGTGAGTTCCAGAGCTGTGTGCCAGGGCTGAGCTGCCGTGGCTGTTCCTCACACGGGGGTGGGATCAGCCCCCCATGGGGCTCCTGCTGTCCATGGGCTGCTGCCCTTGCCTCGGCTCAGGGGCAGCTGTGGAGGCTCTCCCTGTGCTCAGCTGGGCACTGCTGCCCCCAGAGCCCCCTGTGCCGGGGGCAGGAGGAGGAGGGGGCTGATGGGGCCCTCCTGATCCCACACCGGGCTTGCTGGGGCCTGGCCAGAGCATCCTGGCAGGGCACAGTGAGGGGGTGACACCTGTGGCCTCCAGAGCAGCTCCTTGCAGGCACTGCTGCAGAGAAGGCAGCTGCTTATTCAAGCAATACAGCTGTGGTGAAACCAGGGCAATGGTTTGACTGAAACTCTGGTTGCAAGTCACATCTACTAAAATTCAGTCATTTCTCTTCTGCCCCCACCTGTAACTTCATACTGTTTCTTAAATTATTTCAAGTTGTGTCTGTTTAATAGTAATTGCAGAGGAGATTTTACTGAAAGATAGAAACCTGTGATGAAACTAATATTTCCTTGGTTGCGCGTGGTCAGTTTTTTATAGAACATCACCCAAAACATTCCAAGGAATGAGGTAGTCTACATAAGAAACTCGAGTTTAAGCTTTTCGTAGAAATTGCATTTTGAAGTGTAAATCCTGACCTGGTGCTTGTTTTTGGCTGTCTCCTTCTACATGATGAGGAGAGGGAGCAGAAAGCAAAGGAAGGATGCTGACACACTGGACTTGTTGCCATGGTGGCCATGGGATGTAAACCCTGGAAACTGAACAAAAGCTGGAGTTACTGTGGAGGATGTGCTGTGTGAGTGATGTCACTTGATCCACAAGAACAGCTGGCTGCTTGCAGGACTGGGGTGCTCCAGTACCTGAAAACTGAACTCCCTGACATGGCACCCATTTCCAAGAACCCTGAGCTTGTACAAACACCTCAAAACAGCTGGAGCACAAGGAATTCATTTTCTTTCCATTCCCCAAGGTCTTTATGGGGGCATTGCAATGAATATAAAAGAGAAGTTCTCTCCAGCCCTGCCCAGGCAGCCTGTGCTTTAGTGGCAACCCAGGTGTGCCATCAGTTGTTCCCCACTCACTGTCCTTAGGCCATGTTTCTACAAAGGGGTTTTAGTCTGAAAACTGTTTTAGGAAGCAGCAACAGCAGACCTTCAATTAAGGGAGGGTTTTTCAATAGCTGTGCCTGAAAAATGAGCATGGGTGGGTTCTTAATATGGCTGGTTTAACTACAAATACTGATTTTTTTTTTTCAGTTGCTTACACCTTTGATTGGAATCTCTTATAATAACTATGTTTTAATATCTTGGGGCTGTTAATTCCAAACTTTCTGATGATACACAATTTTTATGAATTTCAGAGTTATGGCCTGCTGATGTCATTGCAACCTGCTTGTCTTGACTTACAGGACACAAAAATACAAAAAAGTTTTCAGTGAAAATGTTCCTTACCTGTTGTGTTTATGATTAACAAACTAAATGAGAGATGTTTGCTCCTTGATTCTTCCTGAGAATTTACAAACAACTTCTGTATGTCATAGTGTAACAAATAGTTTACTTTTTTGTCCATTGTGCATTTTTCTGGTGTATGTGTCTTGAATGTAATTTTATTAATCCTCTGTCTAGTTTAATATCAATAGAAGTGTCTCCAAGTAATGTATATATGCTCCCTGCTTTTCTAGGCTTTGCTTCAAGGCAACAAGGGGTCTTTCAGAGAAAAATTCAGAAGATACCAAACTGCTTCTTTTGCAACTCAGGTGCAGTCTTTGCCTGTGTAACTGACTATGATGACCTAGGAGAGCACAGAGAAATCTTTGTCCTGCTGCAGTCTGTGCTACCTCTTGGGCAGTGTTCAAAGCAGGTCCATTGGCACATGCTTAAAGAACATGGATATTAATGACAGTGTTCTTGGAAAACTCAGGCTACTTTTTGGCCATGAAAGGCTGCATTTACTGCTACAACTGGGTAGTACTGTTTTTTTTGTCCTCAGTAGCATTTGCTTTGAAAGAGCTGCTCCCTTTCTCCAAGAAGTGAGCAAGAGTGATCTTTAGTGCAATCTCCTGTTCACCTCCACCCAGACATCGCATTTAAGGTGATACCTTGACCTCACTGACATGGAAGAGGTTTCCTCCCTCCTCACCTTATGAATGGGTACCTCTAGATCCTTATGTGTGAGGTGCTGAAAACATGGTCAAGATTCATGGAAATAATTCTGTAGAAAGCAGCCTCAATGTTCAGTGTTAGTATTTATCTTGAGGATAATATGCCCCATTGTACAGTGTTCCCTTTCCTTGCTTGGTTCCAGGTTGATGTGCTTTCTCTTCCTTGCTTCTTCCTGGCATCACACCTGTCTATGGATTCACATATGTAAATGTGTTTTTGCTGGAGTTAAGAGAATATGGTGGCACATGACAGAACAATATGTTGCTGACTTCAGAGGTTGAGTTTGTTCACAAATGAGGAACGTAGCTATAAATTGTGCAGAGACTTCAGAGTCTTGCAAATACTTGCACAAGTCAACAGTGTATGAGAGGGATGCCACTCAAATGAATGTTCTCAGGATCAGGACTCAGGTTGTCTATATCAATTTGAAACAATGAAGATTTGTGTAATGGAAGTGGCTTTCTAATTAAAAATAAATAAGAAAATTTAAAGTTTATATGCTTTAAGTGAAGCATTATGTTGCCTTAAAAGTCCTCAGAAATCAGCATAGTGAACTTGTTTGCTTCTTAAATCTGGGGGGGTTTTCATGTGGTACTAGAAGGATTGGTGACTGTATGATAATTCTGACATTGTCCTTCTGGTGTTAATTGCTTCATTGAACTTTTCCTTTGAACTGAAACTGCCAAGAGGTGTTGGACACAGTCCTTTGAAATCCCCACCCTGTGCAGGGGACATCAGGCAGAGCAGGCTCCAGGCAGCGCCCTGGGTGCTGTGGGCAGGGATTGGCCTCAGGGAGCTGCAGCTGCCCCACCTGCCCTGGCTGTGGTGAGTTTGTCACGTGGGTGGAAGTTAAATCCCTTTGTCCCCAGGGTCAGGTACAGGACAGCTCTCCTGGTGAGCTGCTCTGTGCTGCACCTGACAGGTGTGAGGGAAAGGGCTCTTGTGGTGCCTTTCCTCTGAAGTGGCATCATTTGAATCTACTCAACCTGTAATGGAGGGGTGAGAAGGTATTTTTTCATGAGATTACTTGGTGATATTTTAAATTTATTTTTGGATCTTATGATACTTGTCTTGTTTCTAGTCTGTTATCTGTGTATTTGACTTGTGTATACTCTTATTTTCCTTTTTTCTTTCCATGGTTGACAAATAAAATTACATAAAAACTACACGTTGACATTTTTAAGGGCCTGGTTTGGTTTCACACACTAAGGAGCTCAGTTTGTGATTGGGCAGTCTGAGGTCAGTTTCTCAGGTGCCTACAGAGGAGCACCCTCAGACAGCTCACTCACTTGAGAGCTCAAGAGGAATTTTAGCATATGAGCAGCTTTTGGGTTTGGGTGTTTTTCTGCTATATAAACCAAAAGCTAATTCTCAGATTGTTCTTGACAGTCAAAATAGCTGTTGGAAACATATGTAACACCCAAGGCCTCTACCTTGAAATTTCCTCAGCATTCCATGACGTTTTATATGCATTCATAAGTTATTCAAGAAAATTAAAAAACCCAAAGTTTGTTACCAAGCAGTTCCAGAGCAGGAAAATGCTTGGGGACCCATCTCACTTGGCTCGTTATCTTTCTTATTAAGTAATAAATGAGGCTCCAGATGGCCAGGATTTTGCTAGAACTGAGATAATTTTCTTTCAGATTAAGAATTTATTTTAAAACTTCAGCTGAGAAGAAATCTGTGTGTTGTACTTTCTCACTGCTTACCATTTGCCATGACAGGGTATTCACAGGAGCTGAGTAGTTAATTAAGTAGCTCAAAATTGCAAATGTGTCAGCATGTACTGCATATTTGACAGTTGCTGCCTGTAGAAGATAAAGCAAACAGTTGCAGCAGCAATATAATGAAGATTTATGGCTTTAGGACACAGGCATATGTGGGAGAACAATTTGTAATAAGGGATCTGTTTCTTGTTATACAATTCATGCCTTTTTTAGATGGCTGTAGACTTACTAAGTACTTTAATTTGTTGTTTTCAGTGGAAAGAAGTCTTGCAGTAGACAGTTTTTAAATGAAGTGAGACATGTAAAACATGTCAGGCATGCCTGATAGGAAAAAATAAACGTTTTTAAAATGTCAGATCAGTTTATATTCATGATCTAACTCAGAGGCTGTTTTTACTTGAAGCTTTTGTGCTGTCTTCTCTGGGAGTTACAAGGAGTGTAGTAAATAATGCCTGCTGTGTGTTGTCTAGGAGCAGCAGCCTTTAGAAATGGTGCCACAGGAATCCCAAAGTCCTTTTCTGTCCTAGTGACTTGCTTAATTTTTGTGTTTCTTTGGCCCAAGCTGCTCCCCTCATGTGTCTCCTAGTCCAAAGGCAGTGCAGCTGGAGCCAGCACTTGAACACTCTAAACCCATTTTCCATTTTGATCTGCCACTTTGGATTCCTTTTCTGAAATTAATAAATGTGCAGGTACCTGCAATACACTGATTTAAAAGATAATTTTCAGAAGAAAGCTTCAGTTCTTCCCATTTTCAAGGTCCCATGGTGACTGTTTTGGTATTTGGAAACTTTCCAAGGAGATTCATTGAACTGCTTGTGGTTGTGGGAGCTGATGCTGCACGTTGTGCCATGAGCTGTCCTGGCAGACCCAGGCCTGTGGGTGTGCATGGCTGCCCCGAGCATCTCCCTTGCCTCATCCAGGTGGTCAATAAATTATTATTTGGTTAATAAATCTCTTTGTGGGCTGGAATGCTTGAAATGGGATGCTTGGGATGGTGGAGGCTCAGCACTCGAGGCACGGTCAGGTTTGCACTGAGGTAAAGGAAGGTGGCTCTGTGTGAGTCACAGCTGTGGGCTGATTTCTCTCTGTTGTTGCACTAAAGGTTAAGTTTTCCTCCCAGGGAAACAAACCTTCCTTCTTGGTTTTCAGAGCTGGGTGTCCTTCAGTGAATGGGTGTCAGGGTCAGTGTGAGGCAGCACTTGAGAACTGCCTGTGTAAAACCCCTGGGTCCTGCAGGTCATAATGGACAAGGCAGCCACTCACAAACTATTTCACAAATAGCCATTTGGGATGGGTGAAGAGGCTGGAGTTATGCTTTATTCTGGTCTTTTGAAATGCATTTTGTCTTGCTGTTAGTGCTAAAACACATAATGCATCTCAACTTTGGCTTTTTGGTAAAGAGTTGAGTAAAACATGCAAGAAGATGACTTGGGTAGTTCTCTGTGGGTACAATTT
Organism: Zonotrichia leucophrys gambelii; assembly: GCF_028769735.1. Lineage (NCBI taxonomy): Eukaryota > Metazoa > Chordata > Aves > Passeriformes > Passerellidae > Zonotrichia > Zonotrichia leucophrys. The sequence goes on along the minus strand of NC_088169.1, from coordinate 14,137,037 downwards.
CATTCAGGTCAGAATGGCCAGAGTCAGTTCTGCTGATGGCATGGTACCACCACCACTCATTGCATACTGGCTGGGTTTTAGTTAGCTCCTGTGTGGTTTAGCTCTACATTCTTAAGGACAATTTGATTTGACTTCCCCAGGTGGAAGTTTAAAGGTGTCAGAATAGAGGTGTTTGACCTCGTAGCATTCTTTCTTTCCCCCTTTCTTTAAAATACAGAGACTATGAGCTTGTGGGTTTTCTAACATGTTCTCTCTGTTGCTGTGGTACCAGGTTTGTGCTGTGGGGTCATTTGAAGAAAAAGTTCTCTTGAGGAGAAAAAAGGAAATTACAACAAGCCACCCAAGATTTGTGATGCTGTTTGAATTATATTTAATTTGGAACCAGCTATTCTGGGGGCATTTTGTTAATTCTTACACAGGATATGGCTTTATGCAGTTTTGTTTGCATGTGAACAATATGAATATTTAAAATGTTAGGTTGGTTCTTTTCTAGAATAAATGCACTCATTTGTGAGAGGCCTTTTAGATAACTAAGGGGGGATGAGTGGAACAAATGAAAATTCCCCCCAAGGGATAGTTTCCCATTTTGTTTTGGCATTTGGCTTTTAATGACATACCATGGAAGTGCAAGCTCAGGACACTGGCAAAAATAAAGCTCATTAACTGTTAAGCTGATGATGATATAAACTGTCTTATGTATGGCCAAGTAGCAGAGTAACTGGGTCCCTACTGGTTAATGTGTTGGTTTTGAAATGAAAAAGCTGGAGCCCAGAATGGTGTGCAGAACATTAAAACATTCCCTGCTGGTAATCAGAACTGGTCACTCGTAAAGAGCAGGTTATAATTAATCTGCTTTCACTGCACAGATGATGGTTCACAGTCACTTTATTTTATGGAAAACCAGTGCTTGTAGAGAAATAGGATTAGAGAATCACAGGAATATGGTAAAAAAAATACCACAAAATGTGCTGAAGAGGACATAATTTATTCTATCAAAGCTGTTTCTAGAATGTGAAATATGTGTGAGACTGGATGTGCACATGCAGCCTGGTTGGTGCCACAAGGGAGGATTTTCCCTTTGAGTGTTCCTGCTGTCACGTGCTTAGGCACAGCAATAATTGTTTTGAGATAATGGAACATTTCTGTCTTCATTAATCCTGTTAAACATTAAAAAAATTAAATTGTGTTTATGTAAAAGGCAAAACTACTTCACCTGGCCCAGAACTTCCCATTCCTTATTGAAGCAGAGATTGATGCTGTTGAAGAGAGCATCTAAAAGGAGATGGAGATACCAGGTGTGAAAGAACTGCTTGACCTGGCCATGAATACCTGCTGGGGCAGGGGAGCTCAGGTGCCACATGTGAGGAATTGTGTAACACAGGAGCCTGCTGCATTTCCCTTGTCCTGGGGAGCACCCACATTCCCCACTTGGCACAGTGGAAGTGCCTGTCCAAAGGCTTTCAGTTGTTTTTATTTCAGTCTGTGTCTATCCCTTCTCCCCTCAGGAAGAGCCCTGAGGCAGTGGCCTTGATTTCCATTTGGAGTACAAATGTTAATGCTGCCCTTCCTTACACCAGGAAAGGGCCTTCCCTTTGGAAGGGCAGAAAACACCTGTGTGTGTGTGTGTGCTTGTGGAACACACATTGTGTTGTGAAAGTGAGCTCTTGTGAAAATCCAGTCAGAAGAGGAGTTCTTAAGATGGTTTGATACTTGAAAGGGTCTCCATGCAAGAGGCAAAGCCCTGGCTCCATTTTCTGCCTCACTTTCAGCTCTGTTTTACAAGAAGGTCAGGGGAGACTTTCCATGGTGGTTTGGTACCCTTTTACAAGCAAATGTAGCATCAAACCTTCCTTCCTGCTGGGCTGACAGGCCTGGTGTTGGTTCGGGGACTGCCTTGCTCCTGAAGGATTTGCCATGAACCAGAACAAGGCTCCCCCCTGGGCTGGGCTGCACACTGTAAGCTCGATCCCAAGGATGTTCCTTACACATCTCCCAAGTGCTACCAAGGCACTGCTGGAAACAGACCCAAATCCATCTCAGGTGATACAGGGAGCCTTGGATTATGTGGGAGCTTTTTGATGTACTCTGTGCTATTAAATAGTTTCTCTCCTATGTTCAATGACTTTGAAATTTGCTTATTCTGTAATTAAAAATGTTTTGGCCAGGAAGTCCTGAGCCTCCATTTGCTGTTTCAGCTTCTCTCTGCCTGAGGCAGGACTGTTGAATAAATAATCTTTAGAGCTGCTGCAGGTACTGATTTCTCACAGAAAGGACAAATGGGAAACAGCAAAGCAGGAATATTTGTACACCAGACTGACTTGGTTCAGGGAAGAGAAAGTCCAAAAGCCAGTGTCAGGATTTGAGGATTTGTCCCTGTGGCTCATGTTTGCTGCTGCCATTTTACATCTGGCACGGCCATACATCATCTTGGCACCCATGAGAGCAACTCAGTTGCTGCTGGGGATGGTTTTCAGCAGTGGAACCAGAATGGCTGCAAAAGCACCATTTCTTGCTTCCACTTTGAAGTAAGAATTAAAATACTGACTCCTGATTCCACTGTGCTGGGGCAGGGTAAAGAAGGTATCAGACTGCTGCTGTCTAATGCTGCACTTTCCCAGCAGGGCAAGCACTTCCTCACCTTCCCCCACACTTTTCTGCCTGCAAGGTAGAAGCAAGGAGAGGTGATCCTGTTAGTGCAGAGAGCAACAGAACAAGCAGCAGCCTGCTGGACATGTTGGCAGAGCTGCTCTCGTGGCTTTGTGGGGGCCTAAAGCCCTGGGCTACCAAGGATGGGGATGACAGTCACTGTGCCACCACTGGGGTTTCCTCTGCAGGTTGTGTTCAGCTGTCCAGAGATGCTGTAAAATGAAGGGGAGAGGCAGCTGTGTCTGTCATACACTTTATTGTTCATGTGGAGCTTGGCTGATAAATAGGACTAAATTAAAGCAATACTTGTGAAAAGGAAAACCCAACCATGACTCAGAAGTGCAAAATTGTCTTCCATGTGTCCAGACACCATGAGGGTCTGGTTTGCAGGAGACAGCACATGAATGTACCAGCAGGGCAAAGGCTTCAGCTTAGTGATATCCTAAATGCAAACAAGACACCTGGTACAGAATATGGCTTTGTTGCTGGGTAGCCACCTGTGACCCTGAGAAACATTCTGTTAAGAACAGGTCACTGGTGAGTTTTTCTCTACTTCCCATGTACAAGTTGTGGTGCTGTCTCCACTTAACCCACTGAGCAAGGGCTGCTGAACAGGAACTGCTAGGAAATTAAAATGAACAAGAAACAATGGGAAAAGCCAAGAACAACAAATCCTTGCCCACCTCCATTGCACGTGGATATGGCTCGTCTATCAACAGCACCAGTAGGAGCAGACAGTTCTGTGGTGGAGGAGTGGTTTGTGATGGGAAGACTGAAGACTTGCAAAGGATCAGAAAAACTGACAAGTGCATCCCAGGTATGAAATTACAGTAACAGGTTGCCTAAGGCTGAGAAAGGTCTTAATTGCATCGTCCCATCAGGCACACAGCTGGTGGCAGCTGAAATATCTGTGGCTGTCCCTTTGCACATTCCAACCTATTTCCTGCTCACCTGTTTTTGCAGCTGTGAAGGAACTAGCTTGACTCCAGAGGACAAAGTGCATGAGATGTTGTACTTGATCTTGTGGTGGTCTGAGAAGAGTCTGGCAAAACGTTGCCAAAGAAAAATCACTCACCTCGTAGTGGAGGAGGGATGAAAGCTGTAGGGAGTGAACAGACTGTGGGGCTAATTTGGTGCCTGGTACCAAGGTCTGTAATTTACTTGCCCAGGAAAGTGTCTGGAAAGGTGTCTGCCTGCTGAGCAGGTCACCCAGGCAGGTAAGGACAGCAGCCAGGGGTGCTGCTGCCAGCAAGCACAGCCACCTCACGGGCTTGGGCATCTCATCCCTCAGCTTTTTCCCAAGAGAGACATGGAGCCCTCCCTCCTCCAGCATTTCCTGTGCTGCCTGTGCAGGAGTGCTGCTGTGGCTGCAGCCCCCTGCCCAGGCTGCCTGGGAGACAGGGACAGTGGCAGCTGTCACTTGCTGGCCTGGCACCAAAGCTGCTGCTGAGCAGGGGAGCCTCCAACGTGCCTGTGCACTGAGGCAGCTGTGCCAGGCAAGCTGGGGAGCCAAGTGGCATCAGTGGCACAGTGCTGGGGGCTCCTGCAGCTGTGGGGCAGCCCCAGGGCTCAGGAATCCTGCCAGCTCCTGCAGCCACCCCAGCAGGTGTCAGCTGAGGGACTGAACGTGGAACCAGGTGTCAGGCAGGACTGGCTTTGCCAGCTAGGAAGATCAGCACTGAGGACAGAGCTTCACCTGTGTTTCTGCTCGAGGCTGTACACATGTCATGGACAGAGAAAGAAAACAGTTGTGCCTAATCCTGTTCAAAAAGTTTCTTTGTTCGTTTTTTTCATTTTTTTTCTCCATATTAGTGTAGAGGAATAACCTTGGGATCCTCTGCAGGGGCAGTGTGTCTGTGAACACATCTTGTTTGGAGTTTGATGAGAAGTTTGTACTGGCTGAATGCCATGTGACAACAGCACTGTTTGCTTGTCATTTGCTGATACATAGCTGGGAGCAGCAGGTTTTCCTAGGAGGCCATGTCCAAAGGCCTTGGGATATTTTTATAATTCATCAGTAAAAACCATCAGCATCTTCAAATTGTCTTATTTCCTACACCACCACATTCCAGCTATGGCTGTCTTTTCATTTACTTTCTTGCCTTCAAAGTGCAAAGCCAGGGAGCAAACCAGAAGTGATTAGGCAGCTGTTCAGGCACTAGGAACATGGAAAGTGATCTGATAAAGCAAAAAGCCCAACTCCTTACCTACACCCCACGCAGAGGCTTGGTCAACAAGCAGCACTGAATATGTTAAATGGATTTCCACGAACTTGCCTGGAGATCTCTTCATTTCAGTGCATGATTTGGGCTCTGGGGTAGATGTTATTCAAAAAGAAAAAAAACCCCAACTTTATTCCCAGTTTCTCAATGTATTTGCTGCAGCAATGCCATTCCTTCATGTGCCAGAAGAGCTCAAGGTCAGCAGGGTACAACTGCATCTTCTCTCTCTGCAGGCTGCAGCCAGCACTTCCCTGTGTGCTGGGTCTGGATCGGGAGCCAGCTGGGCTGCTCCTGCCAGCCCCCCTCGGTGCCTGGAGCAGCAGCTGGAAAGCAGCAGGACAGGGGCAGGAATTGCACATGGGTGTGGTTTTCTGCCAGTCCCTGGGGCTGTGCCTGGCAAGTGCTGCTGGCTGGGCCTCCAGCACCGTGAGGGAGTGGGGATGGGATAAGCTCTTCCTGAGATCTCCCTTGCTGTGCTCCAGTTCATTTCTGACATCTCCCAGAGCACGATCCCTGCTGCCAGAGATACCCCTGGTGTTCCTCACGCTTCTCCCCATCCGGTGGTTGAGTTCATAGCTTGTTCTTCTGTCTCATGGTTAAAAAAATATATATTTTATTTTTCATCCTCATCTCCCTCGCTCATGCTGCTGAGGGAGGCAGAGGCAGCTTTTGGAGAAGAGGGAGGGGAGGTCTTATTGATGACCCAGGGTGGAGATGGCGAGCGGGACGGCGAGCGGCCTCGCGTAGGACTGCTGTTGGGGCTCTGCCGGGGAGAAAAAGCCTGGAGCATTCGGCCACTTCGTTCCTGGAACATCTGCTTCTGCAAAAGCAAAGTGAGAAGATGCTCTGTGAGTACTGCACAGAGGAGAGGCTGGGGGAGGCAGGGGCTGCACTGTGCCTCTCACTGGGGAGCGAGCAGGGAGCCAGAGCCCCAGAGCATGGCTGGTTTGCTCTGCTGTGCTCATGAGGATAACCTGGTCCTGGCATGCAAGCTTTTACCTCAGCTGGGCCACCCCCAGTGTGGGAACACCGTGTGTACTGGCCTGAGCCACACACGGGGCACTCCCTTTGTGGGTTTTGCATGTATTGGTCACACTCTCATCTCCAAAGGTCACTTTTCTGCCTGAACGCCCAATATTCCAGTTCCCACAGCCTTTTCCATCTAGAATGTTGGGAAGGACCACCCCTCTCCTCCTGAGCTTCTTGGCTTTCCTAGCCTTTATTCCTCTGTCCCTTCTTAAGGGAGACAGCCTGGTGCCTGCCAGGTACTGGCAGCCACTTCCCCAGCTGCCCGCAGCAGGCACGACCCAAACCCATAAACTGAGGTTGGAAATGTCACAATTTGGGTGTCTGTTGAAAAGAGAAAACACTTGCAGGCTCTGTGTTTTGCTTAGAGCTTTATTGTCACTTTTGCTTTGGAAAGCTGAGTGGAGGCCTGCCAGAGTTAGTGGGGTGGAAGAGCCACCTCTGCAGTCAAGCAATCTGCTACACTAAGGCAAGTGCCTCTACTCTTTAGCAGCAATGTGGCCTTGCGTCACGCTGGGTTATGGAAGACGTGGTGTGTGCTGTGCAGCTGCTGCAGGCTTCACATGGGAAGTGCCAAATCCGAGTGCCCTGCTGCTCCTCCTGGGCATGGGGGGTAAGAGGCCTCAAGCTTGGCTGCAGGACTGGCAGTTGAGTCACAGGCGATGCTCGGCTGAAAGGAAGATCCAGCCCCGACAAAGTTACCACTCAGGTCTGAGAGGAAAATACTTGTGCAGAATGTGTGGGTTTGCCTGTTTTAGCTGTTTTAGCTTGGAGTTGCCCAGTTTTCATCATGTTCCTATTCCCCTTCCCTCTGCAGTGACTTTGCCCTGTGCTGACAGTATCTGGGTGCTCATCTTGCTCTTTCTCCTCCTCTTTGAAACTCAGTATTCCCTGCCAGCAAAGAGGCAGATGCTGGTTTACCCCTCAGGTTTCTGGGTGTTTGCTAAATCCCAGGGCTTAAAAATCAAGCACAAATACTGAACTTAGCTGTTCCTCTGTGAGCTCCCTCTCCTAATTTACATCTTCATCACCGCAGCCTTTATTGACTTAGAGCCTGGATTTCACTGCAGTGCAGAGTGGCAGAACAGTTCCTGCCTGGAGCTACTTCTCAAGGCTCTTGAGCAAAAACCCCATGGTGTGTACCTACCCTGCACTACTGCTAGGTCCAAATTAGTCAAGACTTCTAAAATCTCAATAATTAGCAGATGGTGGTTGCTCCTGATAAATGGTGCCAGGAAGCATTTGGATGGGGGAGGATTTCTGCAGCTGAGAGCAGCAAGGATGTCACCAGAGCTGGCAAAGCTCCAGAGCCTGTTTATAATTCAGTCGTAGGGGTGCAAATTTTCTCTTGAGATCACAAAAATGTGAGGTTCTGTTGGCTTGTTTCACCTTCTCACTGAAGATAATTCCCAACAAAAACAGAACCCCATGTTTGATATGAAATATATTTTTCCTGGCCACTCAAAATACTTTGATTGCCTTCTGTTGTCTAACAGTTGTTCTTCTAATGACTCAGTGGCACAGCAGCGCTTTGTGGTGATGTGGTGGCAGTGCTGGAGGACATCCAAGTGCCCCAGGCTGGCTTGGCCTGCACCATCCCATGTGGAGTACTTGACTGTGCCTTAGTGACAGAGGCCAGGTCTGGAAAGGAGAATCCCACCTTCCTGCTAAGTTCCTCAGCCAGGCTGTAGGACACCTGCTTCCCAGGCCTTCAGTGAAGAGTTTGTTGCTGAACAAACTGATGCACTCACACCTTGAGCAGGGCAAGGCTGAGCCCCTCCACGTTGCCTCCTGCATTAGAGCTGGAACCAGCAGGCTGCTGGCTAAAAGCACAGCTCTGCAGGAGGAGGAGGTGGTGTCACTCACCTGCCTCAGAACACCTTTCTCTCCAGCTGTGCCCTAGCAGGGTCAGTAAGCCATGCCCTTTGCAGGCAAGGAGCTCCTTGGGCCATTGGGTGCTGAAGAAGTAGAACAAGTGTTAATGGCTTCCTTGGAGTGCTGGAGGGTGAGACAAGGCTGGATGCACTGTGGTCCTTTACCAAGTCAGGTGGGCAGGATTTCCAGGTAGGGAAATGATTTCAAAGCCTTGACTCAAGCAAGTTCAGGTACACAAGTACACCCAACCAGTTCAGGGTTTGTTTTTGGCAAACTCGCAAGTGGGAATAAATATTTTGCCTGTTTCTGAATTTTACTGCCTGTATGTTGATACCCCTTTGCTTTACAAAGCAAGTGCCAGCTGGGTGTCTGCTTTTGAGCTGCTGATAGTTCCAAGGCCACTTTAGGTCCAAGCTGCAGACAGGTGGTGTGGCCTAAACACCATCCCCAGGTTCCAGCTGCAACCTGTCTTACCTGAGCCCCTGATGATGTCTGAGGTGTGTCAGCTGTTTGGAAGGTAACCTTCCCCAAGTATCCCTGTGTGCTGAGCAGGGGGAAGCCAGCCCCTTGAAGAGACACCTCATCTGAAGGGACATTTCTGAGAGACACTGGCACAGAAACCCTGCCCTGTGAGCTGTGCTTTCTCTCCTCTGCCCTCAGCTGGAGGTGCCTGTTGTACATGTCTGAGAGGAGCTGGAATGGATTCCTGCACCCTGGAGTGGTGTCTCTGCCATCAGGCCCTGTGTGCCAGACTGTGTGGTGGTCCTGTCTCACATCACAGACAAGTTTCACGCTACACTAATCATTGTTTCTGACCTCTCTGACCCTCTTGCAGAAAACATATGCACAGGGGGATTGCACAGGTGGGCAAAACTGCCAATGAATTACAGACATCCAGACATCTGAAAACTGACATCTTGACCTCTTTCACGAGCAGGCATTTTTCTGTGGGTTACACAGCCCTTACTTTTAGAAAATTGATGCTAGCATAAAGTATATTATAATAATTATTTGTGAAATAATAATAGCATATTAATGGCATGCAAATTACTGATCTAGGAATCCAGCATGCCCATAACGATTCCTGTACTTTTAATGTCAACATTAAAAGCAACTTCTAACTAACAGTGATAAGGGAAATTAGCATTAATAACAGTTTTGACACTAATAGTAAGTTATCATTTTTTTTAAAGTCTTTCCTGTTGCCAAGGCTCAAACTGATTTTAAAAAAGCTACACCACCTCTCAGCTTGCTGTCACTGATGCTTTTCCTACAACACTGTGAAGAGATTTCACTCCTCTTGTTCTTAGCAAAGGTCCCTGTGATTGTGCCAGACTTCCTACTCTGTGGTCAAACACTTAGTCAGGAAACAAGAGTTTCTAATTTTAAAAGACATACGCAGAGCACCTTTTCCTTAATTCAATTTGGTAAAATGTTTTATCAGCAAAGGTTTTTAAAAATGCCATTAGCATGCACTGTTGAGTGGGCAGAGCCAGGAAATAGGATCAATGCTTTTGAATTCCTTCCCTGTCTCTGCACAGCTAAACTCATCTCACCTCCTGTGAAATCCACATCCTCTGTTAGCATCAGCTTTAGTTATCCAGCACATATGGCCAAAGGCCCATCTCACTGGGGAACCCACACCGAGCTCTATGGGCAACAACTCCCACAGGAAGCTTCATGTGGATGTGGACAATGCAGGTAAACCAGAAGAGTTGCCTTCTTGCCCTCCCCCAGGAACATGCCAGTGTCAATGACTGCTTGTGTGGCTGGGGCCTGTGTTGGTCAGTGATCACTGCCTTTGGGTGACAAAAGTAGCTGTATGATGACAGTCTCTGTCCTGAAGCCTTCACAGCCTAATTTTGGGTTTTTCTCAACTGAGTGGTAATCAACATGGCAAGTCAGTGCAAAGATGAGAACTCCAGGAGGAGGCAGGCACTGCTTGACTTGGTAGCACTGAGGGGTGACACAGCACTGATGGGAGCTACTTAATTCACAAAAGCTTTGTGACTCTTCTATGTGTTTGTTTACAAACAAAATACCTGCTGAGTTCCTTCCAGCAGAAGGTGCCTTTTTCACTCAGAGTTTGCAACCAGAGCAGTGTCTGAGATGGTGCCTGCACTGGAGGGTCTGGGCTTTCATCCCAACACAGACAAACTCTACATTCAATTTCAGCTTTGTTACTGCTTTCAATGCAGCAAAGAAAAGTCATACAAGCAAACAAAGCTTCCTGAGGTTTGGCAAGCTATCAGAACTGACAGATGGGGGCCAGGACTCTTTTGGGGCTCTAAAGTGTCACCAGTTCACCACTCAGTGCACGAGTTTGGGCTGAGCAGGTTTCTCTCCTGAAAGATGCTGTTGCAAATTCTGAACTGCCTTTCCAAGGCACTTACAGCTTTAGTAAATGGCTCTCTGAAGGCAGCCATTTGAATACATACCAACATAGCAAGAAGAGCTTTGGAAGCGCTGCAGTCCCACCTGAACCTTCCCTACTGTCAGTGAGATGAGCCTGAACTCGACAAGTAAAATAACTTCTTGGAATTTTTATCAGTAGTTTTTGAAGTTAGAAAATTATAATCTTCTACTGCTGCATACAGACCAGGAAGAGAACTACTGAAAACTTTCCCAGTGGTCCTGTTTTACCTCACTACCTCCACTGAAGATCCCTGATGCAGGAGTGGTTCCATTTATTTGCTAACAGGGCCAACAGACTGTATTGGCCTGTTTGCTTGTGTGGTGCTGTGATGCAGCTCTGCTGAATGCAGTATTAAATTCATCATCACACCGTCACAAAATACAGAATCTCAAAAAAAGCAACAGCCAGAAGCAGCAAATCCTGCTGTTGCAATATTGGTATGCATTAATGGCTTCAGCAGCCATTACCCTGCTGTGCGGCCTTTTGAGACAAAGTCTGTAGCAAAAGTATCTGCTCTTCACCTGTGTTAGAGAGGAGAAATAAAAACACTCAGACTTCCTGGGATGGCAGAATACCTACCCAAGCTCCATCAGGTCCAAACAGCTCTAAAAAGTTGCCAATAAATTCCCTGGACTTTTCTTCCCATTTCTGAATGAGGTCATGGCTCTTCTCTTCCACCTTGTAAACGAATTCTTTTGACTTTTCCTCCACATTCTTGACTTTTTCTTTCATTTTGTCCACTTGGTTTTGAAAGCGATATTTCTTCTCCTGTTGTAAAAATGTGGTCAAAGATTAATAAAAAACTTGGAAGTAATTAGCCACAGACAGTTGAGAAGAAGAAAAAAATTCCATTAATGCATCCTAATACATATGGCCTTGGTTAGCTATTCTCACTTTGTTTTTATAAATGCAAGTTTAATGTTTGTGGAACGAAATGCAGAAGGTACATACTGAAAAGGTTTCTTGTGTGATTTACTGTGTTTAATCCACTACATGAATCTTTCTGTATTTTCAAACTGAATGCACTTTGAAATTGATAAGAATCTTGTGAAGGATATGAGTGGGAAATTAACAGCTCAAACTTAGGAGTAGGCAAAAGGTAAATCTCCCTATGTTTCCTAGCAAATGCTGCTGACTTGCCAGCCTGGATGTCTACTTGGACTAAAATGTCTCTTTGGGTGGATTTCTGCAGAGCAGAAGGAAAACTCTCATAAATTCTGAGCCTGGCTAATACAGGAGCTTCTGGCTGCAACAGAGATGTGTGTAGGCCAATGGCTTGTGGCCAGCAAACTTCACAGAAAGGAGAGAACTCCTAATTGCTAAGTCATACAGAAAAAAAGAGAGAGAGAAGATAATATTAGGGAGCTCCTGGAAAAAGCTTCTGAAATACTTCAGGAATAAAGAGCTTTTGTCTTGAAATGCTTGTGTGCTCCACAAATTTTTGGTACAAGCAAATAAGCAAGCCTGTGCTCTTGAAGGTGTGGTGGTCTGTGCAGAAGCACAGATCACTATTGGCTTTTAATTTTCTGTTAACTCCATTTAATGGCCACTTGGATTTATTTAAAAAAAACAAGCACTGAAGTGGGGTTTATTCTAGCTCACAAATCACTAGAGGAACTGTCTTTGCAAACCACAAGCACAAACAAAATCCCCAAGGTCCAAAGCAACCTCACTTCCTCTGTACCTAAAGGGTGATCAGCCCTTTAATGAGGAAACCAGGGCCCTTCTGCAAACAAGACCAGTGCTCTTGTGAAATCCTGGGGGTTTCATTTTTAGATGAACAGTCTCCAGTACAAATCAGTACTTCTGCATTTAAATTACTGCACACTAAACAATCATGCTAGGAAGTTGTTTAGGAGACATCAGTGTCTGAGATGGGGGCAAGCATAACTTATACAACAGTATCTTAACCTCACAGCTGCTCAAGGATAAATTTAGGATAAATTTGAGAATCTTCAAGGCATCCAACATGCCTTATTTTAATGGATATTTGCAACAGTGATCTTTCTGAGTGGAGTACTTACAAGCAAGATTTTTTAAAGGTGTAGAAGACTTTCAAAAAAAGCACAGTGAAATAAATATTTATGCCCTGTGATCTGGGGTTTATCTTCAGACTTCAAAATAAGAAAGAGATAAACTAATGAAATGACACAATTCAGTCCTTCACAAGGGGGTTTCCAGGCTCCAGGGAGGGAGGTGGGAAGTCCTGCTGTGAGCCATCTCAGAGATCACAACAGAGATTTCAGTTATGTGGGTTATCTTGAGGTCTAAAGTCAAGACTTGAAACAGAAAATGAAGGAAGGTAAAGTCTAATTTCCATAAAGTGTTTACTTCTCATTGGAGGGGCAGGTCTGCATATGGAAGATGAATAATCTGAGCCACCACATGGCTCTCCTGCCATTGTGGTTTCTGAGCTCTACAGCAGCATCATTTATGTACTAGTTTCTTAGCATATTTCCTTGTCTTTTGAAAACCATTTTAGCTTTCCCTAGTAATTTAGGCATTTTTGTTTTGTTGGTTTTTTTAATCCTATCACATTGTAGAGAAACTTTGGATCTCAAAATCCATGCTCTCTGTGCTGCCTTCTTGGAATAGGAATATAGAAAGAAATCATGTCTTGGGTGAATGGTTGAGCAGCTTCTGGTGGGAGGGTGGGCTCCTTCCTAGTGTGTCATTGTCAGCTACAGCTCAAGGAAGAAAGGGGAGCAGCAGCTTTGTTAAAAGTGTAAGATGAAAACTAAGCTGCTAATTAATAGGAGCAATTAAAACTACCCTCAGCTTACCAGTGTCTTTTAAATTCTTTCCAGCTCTTTTAAAAGCAGCATGAGGAAGACATAATTTCTTAACCTTTCCTTTGCATTGAGGGTGCTAGCAGAGGGTGTTTGAGGAGCAGAGGCGGAGAGGCACTCACGTTGATGAAGCTGACGTTGAGCTCCTTGGCGGTGTAGCCTCGCTGCAGGTTGCGCCGCGCGTACACGTCGTAGTCGCGCACGATGCGCGTGATGATGTCCGACGTGGAGATGCCTTCGGTTCTCTGCGTAGGTACAAACATTCCTGAGCAAAGCGGGAAAAGAGAGCCTGCTGATAAAGCTTGGCAGGACCAGCCACTGTGGCAGATAGCTGAGGAGGAGCATCAAAATGCCTGACAAAGGTAAGAGGTTTGCAATTCTGCCTTATTCTGAGTTCTCTCCTGTTGTTTCTGTGGGAGTTTGGGGAAGGCAAGGTTGCTATACTACTCATTTTTCACTCAAGTCTTTAGAAAGACTAAAAATTGCCCTCTGTACAGTGTCAGCTGTGATGTGGAAGTTATCAGACTGGCAGGGGCTCCTGAGCCAGGAAGGCCAAGCTTCACAGCTGTGGCCAATTCACTGAGCAGTTCTTTCCACAAGCACAGCCCTTATTTAATGTTATATAAAGGAGCAGGGAAGTTCGCTCCTTTCCTTTATTTCCACTTCTGTGCTGCACCATCTGACAGTCTCTGTTCTGCTGAGTAGAACAGACCAGCCTCTGGCCTTGACAAAAGCCAGGAAAAAGATGTATTGCAGTAACTGGAAAACACCCTGGAGGTGCCAGTGGTTTGCATCAGAAAGATGAAGTGTCATGTATGTGAAGTGCAGTGTTCCAGGCCCATCCAGCCATGCCAGTGGCTGCATAACCATCCTCCCTGCTCTGACAAATCAGTCCCTAAGAAAACTGGCCATTTATCAATACTGCTCATGTTTTCCTCAACACAACTGAGATATATGTGGCTTTCTAACAGCTCCCCACCAAAGCAGGTGCACCTAAACTGTTAATGCAATTCACAAATGCAATAGTAGCAGAGTTCAGGCACACCTTGGTTTAGTAGTTATTTAGAGCTACAAAAAAAATTACTACTCTCACTTATATGTAATTGCAACGTGAAGCTGCTGATGAAAGAGAGGGAGAAGACTGGCGATGGTTTGGGAAAAGAAAGCAGTGCTTTGTCTTAAAATGGTGTTATAGCTCCTGGCAAATTAACCCTCACATGTTCACTTAAAGTAAGCAGGCATTGGTACTTAATTTTACAGGGCTGGAAAAAGACTCAGAGAAAGAATCAAGAAGCTTAGCAGCCTCTTGTGACTAAATGCTATGTCATATTTTTTCTTTCTGATCTCTAATTAATACTCTGCTAAAAAAATAGATTACTTTAATCATGAGCAGACATGTTTCCCTGACTGTTGCTTTTCAGGCTTCCACCAGTCACTCAGGAAACTATTTTTGGAAGCAATGAAACCCACTTTGAGCCAGAAACCTTTATAGATAAGAGTTACACGAATACATGGACAAAATCCAAACTCCACCTTTGTTAAGCTGGAACTGTAGATGGACATTACCCCTAGTCACTGACTTTGCTTTCATCTGCTTCACGTGTTGGACTGATCCATGTTTTCCAAACTAATTGCTCACAGATGTGCACAGTTTCAGTCAGCTCACCACTGCCCATATGCCCTCCCATCCTCTGAAGATAGTGAGGAATTGGGAGCCCATGAGAATCTACCCAAGGAGCTCCCTGGTTACCATGCACTTCTATGCTCTCCAACAACCTTATGTGGCAAAATGGGAGTACTGGAACTATGGAAAACGTGCAAATGCATCAAAAGCCCTGGTCTATTTCAAACAAAACCTCTGGGAGAAAGGGGAAATTAATTATTGTAATAATGCTGCTCTGGAGCATTAGGGACTATTACAGCACTAGGTCTCAAAACTCATCACAAATAAGTTAACATTATTCCCAAGATGCTTCTCCGGTATCTTGTGGTGACAGACACATTGGACCACAGCTCCCTGAAGCTGCAAGCCTGTGCCCTCTTCTGCCAACTTTGAGTTTCTCATGGGGTTGTGTGTGCACTGTGCCTGTGCTCAGTGACAGCAGAGAAGGGAGTGCCAGGTTTGGGCACTCTCACACCAAGTCTGGTAATGATCCAGTGACACCAAGAGTTCCTGTTGTGCTGTCCTGTGCACTCAGCACCTTACAGAAGAAAAGTAAAATAGCTGCCTGTCCAGCATGTGTGCAGTATGTCTCTTGGTGACCCATTCTTACCAGAGGGGCCTTTTTTCACTGCCTACTGAAGGAAGCTGGTGTTGGCTCTGAAACTATAGAACAGCCATTCCCAAAGGAGGGCTGTGAGTCTGATACCACAGGGAGGTTCACAAGTGGAAAAAGATCAAGAAGTGCTGCTATAAAAAGCTTATTCCTTCAGCTCAGCTCAATAGCTGGTCTGTAGCTGTCATAGTATAGTTTGAGGTCACTTTGCATGGCATAATACCATCAGGCAGATTGCTCTGGAATTTTTTCAAGCCTCCAATATACATGTCTATGCAGAACAGAGAGGCTGGATTTGCCAGGGCTCAAAGCAGCATCTCCAGGGAGCAGCAGAAGAAGGATGTGGTTTGTTCCTCCTCCTTCCACTGTTAGGATAGGTACTACTGGCAAGCAGTGGCTTAATGTTATCTCCTCAAATTTAATTCATCTTCCTTGAACTGAAAAGACACAAATTCCTAATGAGTTCAGCATCTTCATTTTCAGTATAATATGGCAGTCAACCAAACTGCTAAATGGTAATGGAAATTAATTACTCTGATACTGATTTAAACCCTCTGCCAGTGTAATGAAAAGAACCCTCAGTGCAAGTGGATCCTAATGGCTCCTGAAGGTTGCCTGTGCTTGCCCATATTCAGGACTGGGATATATCAAGGAGGTGTCAGTTTGTGGTTATCAAGAACTGACTAAAGTTGGCTGGGCTGCTGTGGGAACTGAACTCATTTTCATCCATTCAAAATTCTTAGTGAAGCACTATAAAACTGTTTTAAAAATGCAGATGGGTCTGTTTTGTGCTAGATCTGAATGGTTTCCTTGGGGTTATGGCAGGAATTCAGCCAAGGATGTCCTCTGAGGTTTTCTTTCTGCTCAACTCAGCAGTACCTACCATCAGGGTGAGGGTGTAAGACAATGTGATATTACCTCTACTGCTTCTCTCCCAGAAGTTCTGGTTAAAAGGCAGTATAAGAATTTCAGGTGAGGCTGAAAAGGAAGGTGTTAAAACTGTGAAGTTGCCCTTACCTGCCTCCTTGATGTGTTTGTATACGTCATCCGATCCAGCGGAAGAGTAGGGGATGTCATCGTGTGCTACAAAGTCAATCTGCCAGGGAACAGAAGAATTACATCACCATCACCAAATTTTGGTTCACTGGGGGATTGTTATCTTTTTCTTGACTTCAGCTAACTTGTTTTTGACATTCTCATCCTAAAGCCATCACCTAGTGTATTGTACTAGATTTGGGCCAGCAACTGCTGTGTTGTATGATCAATTATAAAAAACCAGAAATCTTCTCTCCAAAAGCACTGCCACTACCACATCACTCTGACTGGCTCAGTGTGATGTGCAGTACAAAACGCAAAACAGGCTCCTGCTTTTACTCCTACTGCAAAAGCAAGTGGTGAGGCCTTGGCTTTCAAAACCATGGAGGCAGGATAATTGATTCTGGGTCCTTAGAGCTGTGCATATATACATGTACACCTAGTACTGTCATGCTGTCCTTCTGTCACCCAGTGATGTAGACACTAAAATACATCCTACTTAATTATGCTTTTGTTAAGATTCATATGTGTTGCAAGGCAATCAATAGCATGTAAAGCAATCTATCCTGCCTTTTAGAGGGCCCATGGTATTTTTACATATTGCACCTGTTGCCATTAATAAGAAACATGCCTTTAATTTAGGACTTCAGTCACTAAGTAACAACTTTCCTGGTGTACCCTCTCCTTTTCTGAAAGTCAATTTATCAGTAATTTTTTCAGTGTTATTTTACCTTTCAAAAATCCCAGTAGAGAAATCATCTCAGCATATTGAGAAAAAAAGGCAAAATAAACATAATGTTTTCTGACAGAGATGGAGGCAAGGAACGCTAGGTACCTAATTTCAGTGACTGGAATTAACTGAATAAAATAACTTGCTCCCCCTAGTAGGATTTCAGACTTGCTCATTCTCAACTGTCAGTCTCCAAAGGGGAAGGGAGAGATAAGGGAACAAATGTACCTTATGTTTTTCAAGGAACTCAGGTGTCAGTGTCCAGGGTGCATCTCTGATGACCTCATCCACGTAACGACAGTGTCTGAGGGCTTCGTATCGCTCCGTTTCATTCATCACAGTGAAGCCTTTGAATTTATGAGTTAAATCATCACTGCAAACTAAAATATAGAAGTATGAGCAAAATGGCTCCACATTCAGTAAAATTAGCATGACAAGGAGTTGATTACACTAGGTAAATCCATTAAGCACTTACTTATTAGCTTAGCAATTTTTGGGGTGTTCTAGTGCATCTAAAAGTTCTGCTTGGAGCTGGCAGATACAACTGTGTAACAATGAGACAACCTTCTCTTTCTTGAGCTGCAGCCAGAGGCCAAGTATGGCATTTTAAGACACT
Source organism: Zonotrichia leucophrys gambelii (assembly GCF_028769735.1). NCBI lineage: Eukaryota > Metazoa > Chordata > Aves > Passeriformes > Passerellidae > Zonotrichia > Zonotrichia leucophrys. Next base: position 14,119,406 of record NC_088169.1, on the reverse strand, counting down.
TCAGGTGGGATCCTTTACATGCTAAGGTAAACCAATCCCACTGTTAAGTGGAGATTTCATGGGCTGTGATATTACAGGGGTGATGGCCAATGCTTTGAAACCAATCAAACAGCACAGTGTGCTTTGTGAGCACAATCCCAGAGTGCTCACTAACTTCAGGTATCACAAAATGGTCGAGGCAGGAAAACCACTTGATATCACCTAATCCAAACCCTCTCCTCCCAGCACAGTCAACTGCAGGTTGCTCAGGGCCATGTCCAGTTGGATTTCCAAAGATAGAGACCCCTCAGCCTCTCTGGGCCTCCACTTCCTGCTTTTTATTTTTATGTAAACAACACTCTAAAAGGTAAATTTGCCAACAAAGTTCAAAATCACAGTGGGACCATTTCTCATTAAATAAATCCTGATGGAAAACAAGTAATAGAAAACTTTGTAGGAATCTGTCTCTGAGCTTAGCTTTGAGTTCAGCAGGCTTCACAGAAGAAAACTGAAGCTTGTGCCATGTTCAAATGGAAACTGCTGAAGGAAGCCCCAAGGAAAAGACTGGGAGAAGCCATATGCTGTAGTGAAATGAGCAGAGTTAAAGGTCCAGAAATCCTGCATCTTTAACTCTGGATGCACCAATACTTTGTCACTGCTTTTAAAATGAGGGGCAGCAAGACCCACATTACCAGAGGACTGTAAAAGTTAGGTATTATCTTTCTACCCACATAACATTGTGTAAAAACCAGTGACCTTCTCCACAACCACCTCTTTCCAACATTACAGCTACAACAGTCATTTGACACCCCACATGGAATAATGTGATACCCATTTATAGCTGGGTTGCCAGTGGTTGTCCTTCACCACAGGTCAAACCTGTGCCTTTGGATCTTTGTCTGTAAATGTACTTGACAAATGATAAATGTAACATTACCAGTGCTGCAGTGAAGTGTGAGAGCAGCCTTACTTTGCTGTTTCTTTCTAATTTGAAAACATCAACCTATCAGGCAAGGTGCTGGCAAAGATGCAGTGTTTTCTGAGATCTGAAATGGATGTTCTTGCTGTGATGGTCATTAAGGACTTTCAAAGTAGGAAAAATGTAGAAAGGCTTAGATAGCCCTCAAGCTTGTGCAAAATTCAAAGCCACATAATAACATATGTATGAATTTCAGCAAGCAAAATGCTATTCTGTCCCATTATGTCAGTTTTGATGCCTGCTGACAAGAAATTTAATGGTGATCAAAGCATTTTCAGAAGAAAGATCCCTTCAGAGACTGTAGTTGTATTTATTTACAGCCTTTATGACACCTTTACGCTACCCTCTCCTGGAAGGAAAAGTCTACCAAAATTATTGGGAAATCGTAATTTTTGCTCGAATTCTGAAGAAAGGTTTGATTTTATTTACTGATTACTATTTGTTCATGTACAATGCAGACACAGTATCTTTCTTTGTACTTCTTTTGAATCTGTCATCCTGCTCTAATAACTGATTTGGGAAGGTATAAATGTCCATTTTAAAAAGAAAAGTGATCTTAGGTCCAAATAATTGTCTTCACAAGAAAAATAGAAGGGGTTTGTTGTGATGCCCACAAAGACATATGACACCGGTGCTTTTGCAGCACAAATTGTATGTGGGTGTGGGAAGGTGTCCATTTTTTAAGCATGCTAACACACAGTGCCTTGCTTGGAGAAGGTGCTGATGAGTGCTGGCTGCTTTGTCCTTCACACCAAAAATAGGGGCAAAGTGAAGCTATGCCATGAATTTCAAAGGAGTCAGGCATTTACCCCAAAGCTCCTTCCCTTATCTGGGGCAACCCCATATCCTTTGAAAACAACAACAAAATGTACATGCATTTTTTTTAAACCTCATAGTCTTGCACTTCCACTTGCTGCTTCTGCAAGTTGTCTGGCTCAGCAGGAAACCAGAGACTCCTTAATGTTTCCTTCCTAACAAAGGGACTTGTCTTTTACCTCACAGGAAGCTCCATGGGAATTGCCACATTTCATAAACTTGAGTAAAACTAAAATATGTGTTTGTAAAGAGATTTTGGTTTTCCTCCGTGTTGAGTCTTCCCCCTCTGCCCCCCACCTCCGCAATTGTTTGGGACAAATATGCAAAATAATGCACCTTATAGTACCTGAAGGTTGCACTCATGTTCACTGTAAAGCATTTGAGCAGCTGAATGAAGGTTGCTGTGAAATGTTTCTGCGAGGAATATCTCAACCCTGGAGGGGCAAGGAAAATGGAACCAAACTGCAAATTTCTGAGGTTTCATGAGAGCAGGGCTTGCACAGCCAGCTAGGTAGGAAAGAGCCACCCTCCAGTGACTCCTCTGGCACAGGCCAACTGCTGAACAGCTGGTAGCCAGGCACACACCAAGAAAAGATTTTCTTAGCCAAAAAAAAAAAAAAAAAGGATTAAGAAAGTAACCTGCCTGGGGACACCTGTGAACTGAAATGACATTCCACTCATGACCTACATTTGGGTCTTCAATGACAATGGGCCAGACTTAGCTTCTGTGATGATGCTGAAGGCTGGGTCAGGACCTGGCAGGCAGAGGTCATGGTCTGTGCCTGGCTGGCAAGGGGACCAATGAGCCAGAAATAAATAATGGTTGCTCTCATTCACTCATCTCCATCTTTGAACAATTTTGAGCAAATAACTGAAAAAGGTAAATTATTCATATGGAGCTATTTTAAGCTCAGAGCCATGCAGGCACCTGCTTTAACTAGAATGGGAATTGTGCCTGTGCTGCTGAGGGCAGAATTTGACTTTTACTTTAATTGATGCAATTGTAAGATGTAATTCAAGGCAAATCACCTATAGAAAGCCCCTGAGTGAAAGCAGCATTCAAGTCATAGTGTATAAACAGCTGGGGGTGGGAGCACAGCAATAACTTTCTGATAGTGAAGCACAGAAGCAAAAATTCAGTGCAATAAATAACTCTGATCTTACCTCCTACTAATAAGTAGCTATTTGGGAATAGAGTTTTGGCTTGCATAAGAGCTCTAGCATGGCCAGCGTGGAAGAGGTCAAATATTCCATCTGCATACACTCTAACGGGTCTGTCAACTGCGGGAAAAGAAACAGAACAGTGATTTTTCAGATCCCAAACAAGTTGCACTTAATTCTGCTGGATGGCATTTTGTTCCCAGATCAGATGATTGCACAGATTTACCCCAGTTCTGATATTCAAAAGCCCCACAGGTAAACCTGCAGTTTTTGATACTGCACACTACTTGTTCTTTGTACTCTCTGCTGTTTTCTCTCAGACTTACCCTATTTATTACCATCCATCATCCCCATATTCTAATTTAGCAAAAATGTCATCTTTCTGCCTCATTCAGAGTTCCACCATATGTCTTGTTCTTTTCTCTCTGCCTTTCTAATCAGATATGCCTTATGGATTTTTTTCCCATCATTTCCCTTTCCTTCCTTCTTGCCTTGACTTTTTCCACAGCTTACTGCTGTAAAAATCAATTGCTTACCTCCTCTATGCAAACCTCTTACTTCACTTTTTCCAGACTTTCCCCAAGTTCTTCTCTCTAATGAGCCTGTAACTTTTCTTTCTCATGCTACCACCCTTATAACTCTTTCTGTACAGCACCCTCAGCAGCAGCCTCCAGACTGAAAAAGGACTTGCTTTCTCAAATGGCATGCTTTGCCACCTCCAAGCAAAAGCACAGTGGAGATGAAATCAACAGAGCTCAAACCTCCATGGACTGTGCTTCAGTGACAGCAGAGAGAGGTCTCTGCAGTCAGGACATCCAAGGGTCTGTGGGAGAGAGAGCACTGTTCCTTGCACAGCTGACTGGAAAGCTGCAGCTTGCTCCTATAATGTGGACATACTTTAAAAGCTTATTTTAAATAAGTAAAGTAAGTCAACAGAGCCTTCTAAAAAATAATCTCTTCAACATTTGGGACTTCATATGAAATCATCCTGCTTCCCCAGTCCAATCACAGATGCCCAGATAAAGAAATTGGCAAGTAATCTTTAAGGCCACTGAAGGTCTGATGCGATCATCAGGAACATCAGTGAAAGAAGAGTTTTCCAGAGATGAGAATCCAGAAGGTAGCTACTACATAACACAATTTTCAGGCTGGCTGGAGTGGGCTGGCATGCCTTCCTTCCAACCAACATCCACAAATACATCAAACTCTAACTTGAAATGTTTTCTCTTGTTATTTTTCTAGAGAACATAATGGCTCTGAAGTTGCTGGTTTCTTCTCATTACCTGATAGCACTGGACATTAGGCTTTTGCTTTTGAGTAGAAGGCACAAATAAGTATAAATAGATGTTTGTATGGAAGATGCAGAGCTCTGGGAGTGCCCATGATCCTGTGGGTGCAGCTCTCTCCACATACCTGGTGTTCCCCGGCGCGCTTGTGCAATGGTCAGCTTCTCATGGGGTGCTTGGCACTGACAGCTGGTTTCATCAGCGAATGGAGCAGGTGCCGTCAGAGTCTGGAAGGAGGAAAAAGCACAAAGAAAGTCAATTTAATTTCACCACCAAGTAGTTATAAAAGAACCATTTAATTGTGGCAGAATGCTGTAACCAGACTTCATGCCAGTTTGTCCTCTGGGGATTTTTGCCTTCTGGTCACCCCCAAGCACACACAAGTCACACAAGGTAGGATGGTGAGGAAAATAAAGCTTTCTAAACACGTCATGTGACTGAATTCTTTGTCTCTTGTTAGAGAAGCTTGGTCATCTTTGAGGTGGGTGAAGGCACACAATTTTTTTGTTTGCAGAACAAAGTCAGGTTGGATGGTGTGAGCAGCTTAACACTTCTCAGTGACTCTGAAGGCCCAAGGAAAAATGTATTCTGTTACCTGTAAGTAACAGCTGGAAAAAATACTTGGGACTTAGAAAGCTGCAAATGAGCCACCTCTTAACAAGCAGCCTTTCCTGCCACTGGCAGCAGTACAAATAATTGGGAGTGGAGGTTATTTTGCTGTGGCTTTAGTCAGAATCTCCTATAATTTTGAGGAGCCATTCAAAATAAAGGCAAGGATGCAACCTTAAGTCCCATTTAACAAGAGCTGACTGAGCTGCAACTCCTTTCTGGTCTGACACATTCTGTAATAGCACAAAAACACTCTAACTGTGATCAGAGCACCACAAGGGTACTTGCTCTGAGGAGCTTAGAACCTAAAGATACATGAGACAGTGTGAGGATGTGTGAAGACTGACGTGGCATTATCTATCAGGAAACTTGATTACTGAATTTGTGTTTTCTGCCCATGTCTATGTAGGAAGTTATCAGCCATCAGACCCTCAGGTATTTATTATCTTCCATATAGTCTGATAGGAAAAACAGCTTCTACAGCTTCTGGCTTGAAATCTTTACAAAGACATAACTTAGTTTTGGTTTGCTTTGTTTTTGAGATGAAGTAGTGGTTGAGAAAAACTGAAGGAAATCTGTCACTGTGCCTCCCTCATGATTTAACTGGGGGGTCATGGCTGTGCAGCTGTGGCTTGGCTGGGTTTTGACAGCGACCACCCAATGTACAGTTGTCACACCAGCTTGAGTACCCATGGATGATCATGACAGCATCCATTTCTGCCTTTACACAGTTTTTCAGATTTTTGATGCTGAACGATTTATCACTGAGCATTTAGCATTCTTTAGCATCCCTGAGACACCTCAGAGCATGTCATGCCTAATTGCTGGCTGATTTCTGGGCTCACTGGTTTGTTGCATGGAAAGCTCAGAGCACAGTAGTAAAACAACAACAAAGACTTAAAGATTCAGATCCAGGTCTTTCTGTTGATTTGCTATTCATTTTGTTTACTACAACTAAGGCAATTTTATGTAGGTTTCCTTTTTTTCCTTTCCATTTCTCTTTCCTTATTTTTTCCCATACTCTCAAATGTTAAAGGAAATCATCATCATTAGCATCTTCATGATGAAAATCACAGCACCTCTGCACAGACAAGGTTAAAAATGGAGAAACTATTACCAAGCCCAAGTTTCTGTCTGGGTTTCATGGAGGGGAACTGTTCATCAGGCCACCCACGCTGCACAGTGCAGAACATTACACATAATCATACAGTGCCAGCTCTTTCCTTTATTTTCTAAATACTGTCTTTTTGCTTCTGGCTTTGCTATTGCTGGGTGCTAATCTGTCTTTTTATCTCCAAGGAAGGTCAAGTTACATGGCAGCCCATACAGCCTGGTTCCTGCTGAGATAAAGAGGAAGGCAGAAATGTTAAAACAATAATGGCTATGGTCTGAGCCCTGCAACTGGTAATCAGCTCCTAGCTTGGCAGAGGTTGTTTCCTTGAAGGTTATTTGAAGAAAATAGACCTGGTTTGCAGGAAGATATCTCTTTTTCCCCCCAGGCAAACACAGTGGTGCTTTTCATCCATGTAACCACCTTTGCAGCACTGAGATTTTTCTTTCAGTCTCTGCTTAATGGAGAACGACCTCTATCAGCTTCCCATTGGTCCAGTTTTTATAAATGTTTGTCATTAAAGCTCACTTTACAGATCAGGGCTTAGAACCAGACCTGTCAATATTCCCTCTACTCTCTGATCTCACAGTTACTAGATATGAAAATACATCAAATGCAATACATTAAAATCAGCCATATTCTGTCAAAAACAAACAGAGGAAAGCATAAACACCATGTGCTGACAGATGAAAGCTATAGCAATAGCTTCCAAATGACTACTCACTACTATTTTATTTTATCTATCCTAGAAAAATTATTGCTAAGCTTAACAAAAACATCTTATGAGTAAAATGAGACCATTTGGTTTGTATTAAAGCCCATAAGAGAAAATATTTCAAGAAATTATTAAAACCCAGAAATAATTTGTCAAACCTTTCCAGTTTGTATATATAATTACTAGCATTCTTTCCAGTTTCTTGATGGTAATAATTAGAATTGTGAGAAAACAGCAAGTAATGTATATAGCAGATTTTCATTTTGGTTAATCCATTAAAGTTCTTTTGGAAGCTTGCTATAGTTTTGCCAATAATCATATGGTTAGACAAAGACTTTGTACTTCTGTCTTTCTCTGATAGATTTTTCCCTTCATCTCTGCCTTCCTTATATTCTAGGCATTTACAGTTTGCAATTACTCAAGCAAGTGAAATTTGCCTTGTGTTTTGGACCAAGGTAAGCTCCTGAGACCTGCACCATCCTGCAGTAATATGTGAGAGAAAGCTTATCACATGTCACAAATGGAGAATTCATTGTAATACTAGGACTTATTAATGATATTCACTTCAGAAGATGATAAAAAGCTCTTGCAATAATAGTCTTGTTTCCTGGAAATTAAGACACAGCATTCAGTAAAATGAGGGTACAGGAAATCATCATATTTAGTAACCCTTGCATATTAGAAGCTGTTCATTCTATGAGAAGTTTAAAAGTGTCTTACTTGCTTTCTAGGAAATTTGCAGAAGAACTGAATGATGCTCAATAAACTTCAGGCCATTAAAAGATGGAAGGTGGATAATGGGGGCTTTCCCAGCAAGCACCTCAACAGCTCCACATGCAGCAGCAATGTCTCTGTAACCCACAGCTCTACTTGGTGAGACAGCAGCCCAGAGAGGAGCACGGTGTGCTTGGCATCCCTGAGCTGGCTCTGGGGCCAGGACACTTCCCTGAAGGAACCCTACATGACAACTAGAAGCACCTTATTTTTAGGTGTATCTTGAAGCTGCCTTTTTATTATCTCTCTTTACAGTCTCTTAGGCTACTGGAGCCATTTAGCTTAGCTCCTAGGAATAAGGTAAACACTTATACTTGTGTCTCTAACAATTAAAAGGAAAGTTGATGGTGATTTGTAGAGGAAGAGGAGCCCTGAAATAACAGGTCAAGGACACAAGCACCTCCACACCCTCTCTTTTGATTGCAGCCCTTTGTGTTATTGCTTGCTTGCTTCTCTGTGTTTGGTAGCTGGGCTGGGTTTTTTACACAGAAGCAAGAAAGACAGAAACATTCTTTTAAGTAGGTAAATGCAGACCCATCCAAGCCATAATGCACCTGCCTTTATACCTTTGCCTGCAGGGTGACTGCAGGAAATACATCTAATGGAAGGAGCTACTGCTTTTTTTTTTAATTCATGCAACTACAATACATTCTCTCTTCCTCTTGGTGAAGCTGTATTGTCATCTAAGATTTTGCCATCAACAAAGATCAATGAAATTTCAGATCATGAACCAGTACAGCTACAGAGACAACACTTGATAAAGCAGGCTGGGGCTGTGCTTATGAACAAATGAAACTGGCAGGGAAATTCTGTGGGAGGTCTGATGCTGTAACCACCTTTTGTCTCAGAGGCAGTATTTAAAACACGTAAGTGATTTCACTGGAACAAATCATGTGGGTAAGGTCTGCTCATATGAGGAACAATTATTTTGGGAACCTGCTCCTGATGTTGGGAAACAATAATTACAGAGCAGGAAACAATGACATCAGTTCAAGGAATATTTAAAAAAAAGCTCTATCAAAACTATTGAAAAATAAGTATGTGCCAAGTTTCTGAGGTATGAACACTTTTCGTAAGTGGAAAGGCCACGTTAAGGACTACCAAGGTCTTCTCTTAGAGGTTCAGGGAGCAAACATTGTCAAAAAGGAAAACCATGTTGTCTCCTACCTGTTTGGGTCAGTAACCTAAATTTATGAGCATTTAAGTTGTAATTGAATGTTACTGGTGGTTGTCTCCTGGAAAACTTTTTACAAACTGTTCTACTCCAAATGCCAGTATAGAAAAAAGTCTATCCTCTTCTCTCAGAGTTCTGCTGACTCAGGAAGGTGGATGCAAACTAAAATATGGCAAACTAACCTCATAAGAACAGTAACTTCAGCGTTCTGTTGGCAAGCATTTCAAATTAACTTTGTTGCTCTTTCTGGGCTTAATCGTCAATCAAATATACTTCACTCATCATTTGTATTAAGTAATTATTAAGTGCAAGATGTAATTACAAATTGAAGATACTGCAGAAGAAAAGAAACTTCCACTGCCTTTTCAAGAAGCATAATGGTGTATATATGTAGAGATTCATAGATTATGAAACTAGAACGACTATTATGTAATCTAGTGTAATATTTGCAAAAGGCCAAAGAATTTTGTGACAAGATTCCTGCATGACAGCCATGACTTCTGACTGAACTGGAACACATTATTTAGAAAACAAAATCATCCCTAGAGGTGGGATGGGCCCCAAGTTAAGCAGAGTTCAAGTGAAAGAGTTGCCAATGAAGCCCCTCAGCCTCCATGAACACCAGCTAGAAGTGAAATGTGACTCTTGGGAACTCGTCCACCTGAGCCTGCTCCCCTGGCACAGCCCGAAGGAGCTGGGAGGAGCTCTGCATGCCAGTGATCCAGGCAGGACTCACTGAAAAGCAAACTGCAGCAAGGGCACTGTGCAGCCCCTGAGCCTGGATGTTCTCCTGTTGTGATGGCTACAGACAAGAAAGCTGTCAGACATCCCAGCACCAAGGAGGGATACACAGCATTCCAGGCTAAAGAAGCTTTTGGCTCCTTCAAAGGAGCACCGGTTGCCAATCATCAGTCTGCAGACACCATTGGCAAGAACCAAATTGGCTGTGGAGCATTTGCAAGTCAGCCCAGTGGCAGCTGCCTGCTGGCCCAGGAGTAACGCTGAAGGTTGGCCATGGTCAATAGACCAAAACTAATGCCACTCTGTGTTTTACTGAGCAATCCAGGGCAGATAACATCAGCTCCTGTGTTTTGAATGTCTATTATACATTTCTTTTTACTTGTACATTCTGTGTATAGAATTACAGAATCATGAAGGTTGGAAAAGAGCTTTAGGATCATCCACTCCAACCCAGCACTACCATTGTAACCCCTAAGACACCAAAACACATCACCCAGTGCCAGATGCAGATGCCTCATGAGCACCTCCAGGGATGGTGACCGCACATCCCTGGGCAACCTATTCCAATGTCTGACCACTCTAACACTGAAAAAAATTTTCTAATATCTAATCTGAATCTCCTCTGTCTCAGCTTAAGGCCATTTCCCCTGGTGCACTCACTGTAGGCACAGCAGAAGGGACCAGCTCCCAGCTCACCACAGCCTCCTTCAGAGAGCAATGAGCTTCCCCTGAGCCTCCTCAGGAGTGCACAAACCCAGCTCCCTCAGCCATTCCTCACAGGACACGTCCCAGACCCTTCACAACCCTCGCTGCCCTTCTCTGGACACCCTCCAGCACCTCAGTATCTTTTCTGGAGTGAGGCGCCAAGAACTGGACTCAGTACTCGAGGTGTGGCCTCACCATTGTTGAGTAAAGGTGACAATCCCTGCCCTGGTCCTGCTGGCCACACCCTTGCTGACACAGGCCAGGTGCCACTGGGCAGGGCTGGCTCACTGTCAGCTGGCTGGCGACCAGCAAGCCCAGGAGCCTTTCCGCTGGGCAGCTCCCAAGCCTGTAATGCTGCAGGGGGTTGTTGTGACCCACGTGCAGGACAGGGCACTTCCCCTTGCTGAGCTCCTGCAACTGTCCCCAGCCCATTAATGAGCCTGCCCAGGTCCCTCTGTAAATCCTTCCTACCCTCCAGCAGACCAACACTCCTACCCCACATAGTGTCATGGGCAAATTCACCTGATATATGGCTAAAAGAACCCAACTCTGCTTTAACACAGGCAAGGGTTAATCCTCTGAAAGCAACTCAGTTATACAGCTAAACTGTTGGGTGAACTTGGCCAAATAATCAATCTCTACTTGTGCTTCTCTACAGAGATACTTTACATTTATCAATTATTTAATGTCAGATGTACAACAGCATTTTGTATAAACCATTGTTCAGAAACAGAGCTATGAAGAAGCAAAAAAAACCCAAACATTTTTTCCTCCTGCACAGGAGACACATACTCTGCAGTTCTCAGCTGTCAGCAGAAAAACTCTGGGAAAATCTATTTTCCCATAGAGAGGGTGATGGGCTTCTTTACAAGATCCCTGATTCATCCAGTGCCTTTCAAGAGGTTTTCACCTTATACCATCTGTTTGTATGTGAGCAAAACAGGGAAGCAGATTACATGGAAACAAAGGACACACTGGGACAGACAGTTATGGCTGTACTGAATGTCTGTGCATGATTGTGGATGTGTGAGTACACACTGCACATATTCTTGCCTGTGTAGTCAGAATCTGCCTCCTAATTCTGTATTTCTTCTGCTCCATATCCATGCATGTGCTGAGTTCTTTTTACACTTTATACATATGTTATATTATAATGTTGTCTATGCTCCTGAGGAGGGAGAAATATTGTAAATAGAGAGAATCTATTTACAATATTTTTCCACTCCTTTTTAAAGGTATGATACAAACCTTTGTCGTAATGGCAACAGCACAGTTTAAGAAGTTGGCAATATTCTCCTAATAAAACCTGTTCCTAAAATATCATTGCATTTCAAGCACAGAATGCAAAATATAGAATGTAGTGTTTTCTCCCTGTGTTTATGGGTTATTTCTGATTCCTGAAAAGCTGTGGTTCTGTGTACCTGAAAAATACATACTGCAACATCTTTTTGCAGAAACTGTAGCATTTCAGAAGGTATATAAACTGCATGTCCTCTGATGTAATAGGGGGAAATCTAAGCAGATTTTTCATGTCTATGAGCAATTTAGGTTTTTCTAAGTGCAGAAAAAATTGCTACATGTCCTCAAGCACAAACTTCACTTGGCACGTTTTTATGGGTTTGTGGTTTATATATTAGCCAACATTTATGAAAATGAAAATTAATCCAGAGCAAAAGCCAAACTTCTAAAGGACCAAATAAATATTTAGTCAAATAAAGCAATTTTGGGTTCCTAAAATGTAAAGCTATTTACATATTTATTTATGCTTAATTCCACACTGAAGTAAACAGATGGCAGACCCCCTGTCATATCATCACGTGAGAGAAACAGATGCATGGGACACTTTTTAACCACAATAAACTTCCCCTGCATTAATCATTGGCTCCTCTGATTAAAACTGCCTTCCAGTGATCTAGGAAAGATGAATATGAAGATCTATGAAAGCTCATGGAAATAAAATACTGAAATTATTCTAGGGATTGCATCAGAACCTCTTAAAACATTCTTTGTAAATATGAAGGGATGAAAATACAGGAATCTGAGGCATGCACACTTTCCTTGCAATTATTTCAGATTTTATGTTTGAGTTTATTGTTTAACAGCAGCAACAAAAAATTGTCTAAAGAAGTACAGTGACTCCTTGAACCATTATATAGCTCCAGTGTGTGTGTAAACACTAAAATGTTCTCATCTTCTCTTCAGTAAAATAAAAAATAAGTGTTTTCCAAATGCACTTGAATAATTGGAAAAAAATTGAATTAATGTACTCATTTTTTCCAAAAAATCAAGAAAATCAACAAAATGGCTGAAGCAGCTGATACCTAAAATTATGTGAGATCTGTCACATTCAGCTGTACTTGAGTCTCATCCCCCAAGTAGATTCAGTGGCCCCAAGAAGTATCTTTTAATTAATACCCAACTCCTACTGACCTGTAAAAGCCTGCAGCCTCTGAATCCCACAACACTAGAGAAGTAAATGTGGGCTTTGGAGCAGTGCTGGGACTGCAAGGGTGAGCCAAAAGGGGCTGTGACACTTGCAGTGCCTTGGCAGAACAGGTTTTATCTGCCATATGGACAGATGGAGTGTCCAGCTAGTCTGTCCTTGCAATGATGATGGAAAAAAGCCCCCAATAAACTACTTGGGTGCTTCCACACAGGCCCCAGTGCCACCTCCTGTACAAGAGATGAGAGCTGGCCACAGCTTCAGCTGCCTGAGAACAGACACCCAAGGGTAGTGTGGATGTCACACCCTTGAACAGCCCAGCATTTTGGGGATAGCACTGCCTAGGGCAGAGCAGACAGAACAAAAAGCACTTACCTGTGTTTTACATCATCTTAAACATAGATTCACTTTAAATTAATGAAACTGCTGCTTAATTCCTCCTGCCTTGCCCTCTACCCACTGATGTGCCTGTGAGAACAGGCCAAACCAACCACATTCCCACCTATCTACTCCCTCTCCTCCCCTGTAATTCAACCCAGCTAACTCAGGTGGGTTTCTGCTTATCTGGTTTCTTCAATTAAGTACTGTGATGGAAATGTATGTTGGAATGCCCTGCATTGCCTCAACTTATCTAACCCTCAGTTAGGCTCTGATAAGTTTTGAAAATAAGACATTGGTTCCCTGGTCCTAAGAGTACTTTATCACGTTTCCACTGATGCCTGTGTTGGAAGACAGAGACATGAAATACAAGGAAAAGAAGCTCTCAGTGTGTTCAAGGGAAAGATGAGACCAAGCAGTACATTCTGAAGTTTGTTTTCAAGTAAGTTTCAATGTGTATTTGGGTTTGCCTTATCTGCAGCACTGTCCTTATAAATTGCCATTATTTTCTTTTATGAAATATATCACATGGAACTGTCTTCCTGAACAAAGTGTGCTGAAATGCCTGTTTGTTTCTCTCATGTGAAGATTGGTAATTTTCAAAGGACACACCAATCCTTCAAGGAGCTACACACATCTGGGACCAAAGTGAAACTCCTGATCCCAAGTGAAATAAATAAATTATAAAAAAATGAGCACATAATTTCACAAGGTTTTGTATTTCCTGCTGTGCTATCTCTCAGTTAGACTAAGAGCTTTCCTTTTTAGTTCTGATGCACGTGGGCAAACCCTAAGGGCAGGATTCCCAGGCTGAGCCACAGCCCAGCAGCACTCTGCAGCCCACTGAAAGTCATCCAGGGACAGCTGCCATGCCATCAGTGTGTGCATGACATGACTGGGGTCATGTTTGTCCCACTGAAAGCAGTGAAGGCCCCATGACCACGGGTATTCTGAGGATTAAAAATATGAATGGGACTGCAGCAGATGAGAACAAACCAGGATTGGAGAAATGCTATTTGTGAGGGCTTTTTTCTTGACCAAAGAACTCCTAAAATCACCACTATGGACAAAACCTGTGACTCTGATGGGTTTGTTCCTCTGTTGTGCATTGAGACCAAGAGCTGTGGGGTCTCTCAGAGAGACATTTTTCTGACATTAAGATATATGGAAGTTGAGAACATAAAGAAGGCAAAGATTAAGTCAGAGATGGAGCAGAGGAATTGATTGAAGCAACACAAACGCTCATTAATGCCCCAGCTAGTTAAGAAAATGCTCAGAGTGTCTTGGGAAAAAATTAAAGGCAATTTAGAATGACAACAGTACCAGGCACTGGAAAACATCAGGTTTCAATACACAATGAAACTTACCCTAGAATTGCCTTCTAAGTCCCCTGATTTCCTGATCTTTGAAGGACACAGGTTCTTTAGTGCTAATGTGACAGCTCCTGACAAGCTAGCAGACTTCATAGCCCAAAATCAGAGGTCTAATGGCACATATCCTTTAAAAATGTTCACATTTTACAGCTTTAAAGAAGTAATTCCTGCTTCAAATGAAAAGGACAACAAGAGTTTCAGAAAAGAACCAGCCCCTTTTCACCTTCTAAAATTTGAAGTGATTTCTCAAGAAAAAACTGCTTCCTTCAACTTAGCCTATATATAACCTGAAAGCCCAGATTATTAATTTTAGAGATTTGTGAGAACCAACAAACAACATTAAGAAGTCATCTGTAAATATCACAGACCTGCCACCAGTTATATAATTCTAAAGTACCAAAGCCATCCATTGAGGTCCGAACAATACTAAAATATTACCTGAGACACCCTTTTTCCTTGACACTGATAATCTAGGTGACCAGGTTACTGGCCCACCACTGCACATGCTGCCTGCAAAGGATGAGATCAGATAAAGTACTGGAGATCTTAAAAAAGTTCCCAGAGGAACTTGATGTCCATGTTATTAGACAGTCTGCCAAGGGGTGATTCACTTTAACTCTTCAGAACACTCACCCTTAATTTTTCTCACTTCAGACACTGCTTGACTACACTTGTTGGCCTCACTCCCTGTGCTCTGAGTTCAGTGTACTGCACTATACTTCACCAGGCAACCTTTTTTTTTAGCCTGAAGATAACACAGATCTGACAACTGATGAGGCATCACTTCATAAGGACACACTTTCCACAAATATTTATTGAAAATGCCTCCATTGTCCATTATTGGTACTGAGGAAGATCTAAAACATCATAATGAATTCCTGTTTCATTCATGTACTCTGTCACTTTAATTTCCACAGAAATTTTACCAGAATGCATGATACTGTAAATACTAGTATCATATTGTCACTTCTTTCTTGAAAATCTTTTAAAATGTCAGATTAGACAGAGTAAAATATTCAAACAGGTTGTTATATCTGAGCTTTTGACAGAAATCTCAGGCAGTCTGTATGAACACACTGCAGTAACTACATCTAAGTTAACTCTCCCTATTAAAACAGCTCCAAAAGCTTTCCATGAACAAATTAACAGTCTTCTTTAAAGCTGAAGCTAATTATAACATGAGCAAGAAGAAAACATTAATTTAGGTCAGCTCCACTGACTGTTGCTATTTCTTGTCAAATCAGAACAATGTCTCAACTATAGTGTTAAATTTAATTACTGAAGTTTGATGTTTAAATATGTTTTAATTAGCCCTGCGACTGAATTCTGGTGTTAAAGTGATCTAATTTCTAGTACTAAACTGTTGCATACATCATGCATTCTCACATCTTGACACTGCCTCCACAATTCTGTGATTGCATTTATGTATTGCTGTTATTAACTTTCTATCACCTTGCCAGGGGAGCGTACCATGCTGAGGTAAGGAGAGATCTTTCTTGGTGGGAATAATAACAGATTTAAATAAGAAGGAAACATTCCAAATTTTAAATGAGCACATGAAAGGAAGGACAGCTCTCAGAACCTGAACTCTTGGGGTAGAGCATCCTTGTGAAGTTGCCTACACGGTGTGAAGGAGTCTTTAAGCAATGAACAACAGAGGAGTTATTTTAAGTATCACTCTCCCGGCCCTCCCTCATTCTCCTGTCCTCTCAAAACCCGCAGCTCTCCGAGACTCTTCTTTCTTACACATCCTGAATCGAACCGGCAACTCCTCACCGGACTGCTGAAGTTGAGAAAAGCGGGATTTGCCGTTCTGAGCGCAGTAACCCGTGCGGGACCCGGCCCGCAGGGCAGCGCGGGGCGCTCACCGAGGAGCCCGCGGGCGCTGCCACTGCCGGCGGGAGCGGGAGCGGCACCGGAGCGGCCGGGACCGGCCATCGCCCCCCGTCGCGGCTCCTGGGAGCGCGGGCCGCTCCTCTGCATCCACCACTGGAAACTGGCAGCTTTTGCGATGGTAGCACGGCTCGGCCCTCACACGCCTCCCGATGCCGCTCCCGCCACCCGCACACATGTGGCAGCCGCGTCGGTGCCCGGGCGCGCCCGGACCCGCGGGGAGCGCGGGGGATCCGGGTTTCTAACGGGCGGAGCAGGGATCCTGCGTGGCTGTCACCGCACTGCCCCGAGTTCCTGCACGGCACAGCCCACCTCGGAGAGCCTTCGCTGGCCCTGTCCCTGGCGGGGCACAAAGGGACCCGCCGTGAGGCGGCACCGGCCGCCCGTGGGCTCGCTCCCTCGCCCCCGGCCCAGCGGCCCCGCAGCACCCGGGGCGGCTCGAGCGGGCGGGCCGCGGCCGGGCCCGACTCACCAGGCGCGGCTGTGGGCAGGTGTGTTCCAGCTCCTCCATGGTCTCAGACCGGGATTTAGGGATGCCTCTTCCTGACTCAGCACCGGCCGCACGCACTGGCATGGCCGCCGCCCGGGCCCGCCCGGCGCGGGGGGTCTCCCCGGGAGCCGCCCGGGGGCTCGGCCGCTCGCGTCGCCACGGCAACCGGCGGGCCCCGCCCCGCTCTGCGCGCTCGGGGGCGGGGCCGGCTTATTTGCATGCGGGCTCCTGGTTGGCTGCCGCTCCGCCGCGCCACCGCGCGCTGCCCACGGCGGTTCCGCGGGCGGGCCCCGCCCCCGCGGGTCTCTGGGGGCCGGATGGGCCCGGCCGGAGGGGAGCGCGGGCAGCGGCTCCGGGCCCCGGCTCGGGCAGGGCCGTGCCACAGCACATGGCACCAGGAGGTTCTTGAACATCTCCAGTGAGGGAGACTGCACAACTTCTCTGGGCAAGCTGCTCCACTGACCGGTCACCTGCACAGTGAAGTTCTTCCTTATGTTCAGGTCGAACTTCCTGTGCATCAGTTTCTCCTTGCTGCCTCTTGTCCTAAGCTTGGCAAGCCCGAGAGGAGCCTCCAAAAGGCTCCGTCCTCTTGGCGTCCCCCCTTTGACTATTTATACACATTAATGAGGTTCCGTCTCAGTCGTCTCATGTAGACATTGAACAGGCCTAATTTCCTCATCTTTTCCTTGTTAGAGAGGTGCTCCAGTCCCTTAACCATATTTGTCCCCATTCACTGGACCCGCTCTAGGTCTCTTGTGCTGAGGAGCCCAAAACCGGACCCAGCCCTCCAGACGCATTCATCTCACTGGGGCTGGGTGGAGGGGCAGGATCACCTCCCTGCCCTGCTGGCACTTCTGTCCCTAATGCACCCCAGGATCCCACTGACCCTCTCGGCCCAGGGCAGTGCTGGCTCCAGCCCGAGCCGCGTTCCGAGCACGGCCGGCGCTCTCAGCGCCGGAGCCTTGGGCGGGCAGCGCCGCACCCCGAGCCGGCACCGCCGTGTCCGCCCCGAGCCCGGGCGCGGCTGCACAGCCGGGCAGGGCAGGGAGGCCTCGGTCACCCCTCAGAGCGGCCCGCGGCGAGGTTCGGCCGCTTCAGAAGCAGCGGAGGCGAGGCGGTGCTGACCGGACAGCTCCCGCCTGCCCGCTCCGCTCCCAGGAGGAGCACGGGGCTGCGAGTACCAAATTCTTGGTGCTGAAAAAATTAATTGCCTTTTAGTAAAAGCTATTATAACAGTTTTGGCAAAAGCCAAAACTTCTGCTCTGCCGAGAGATGGATGGCTGTAATGGTAGCAGGTCTCTCTAAATGCAGGAAAATGCTTCTAATCATAGGAAAATTCAGAGTTCCCAGGCCTTTCACGTGGAACCTGGCTGACACCTGCCCAGGAGCCACCACTACATCTTTGGTTCTGCTGTACAGCTGCTTCAACACACAACCGTAGCTTCTACACTGCTGAAGTGAAATTACCATCTTTCTTACTCTTAAATAGCATGAGAATATGACCAAGATAATATGAAGCCAAAAATTTTTAGAACAGAGAGGCTCCATTGGCTATTGTTAACCTTGATAGAATCAAAAATAGATTTCAGTAATACTTAGCTTCAGTGGGCATTGTCAGTGTTGTTTTTAAAAATCAGACTTCATCAGAGGACACGAGCATCTAAGGCCATCCAGACTGTGAGGGGTTACAAGAGAATTGTGCCTCAGGGTCTTTCCCCTTGAGACCTGAATTTCAAATGTATTTATCTTCTGCACATCTTTTCAAAGAAAACCAAGTGTTATACAAAAATGTATGAACTAGGTGAAAGGGAAAGGGATAGATAAGTAAATAAGAGGAGGTGAGAAAGAAAGTAGAAAGAAAAGAGAATGTCAAAAGAAAGAATGAGACAGCTGTCAAGAAAAAGGGAAAATATGTGTCAAAAGAGGTGGCTAAACAAGAAAAACAGGTAGCCAAACTAAGCGAATCTCACAGCTGAATCTTTTCCCTATTAACTAAGTTCCTTTATCAGTGATTCTGCAAGAACTACTCACACATTATGGAAAGCATACTCAAGGGAAATGATTAAACCATGATTAATGCAGCACTCGGCCTGAAATTTGTGGCTCATTTTCTTAGGAGAAATATTTGCAGGAGCTTTACGCTGTTAGAAGAATATTTGGACAGCACAGATGAGCAGTGCTAGGACTGGAGCAGCCAGAGGTAGCAGGCAGCCCTTTTATAAACCCAACCACATATGCCAGCTCCTCAGGGACTGGTGCTGGTGTCCTGAAGGTGTAGCAGCAGGTATGGACACATTCAGGTGAGTGTCCAGCCCTCCCTAATCAGGCAGCAATGGGAATAGAGATAAAAGGAAAGCAGACTTTCTTCAAGCTGGATGATTGCCAATGTACTGGAAATGTAAATTCCCTTGCCTTCTATTTCTTTTGAGTATGAAAGGACAAATTTCATCTTTGCTTTCATGCTGAGAGTGTGCTATTGACTCCAGATGCATTTTGATTTATCTTCTCTACAGATAGGTTTTTCCATATACATGTAACATTACAGAATGGTAGTTTTTTTCCATATACATGTGATGTTCTCTCTTGCAGTAGTGTTATTACCTATCTAAGCTGGGCCAGAATTTCAAAGTGGAAGTGGAATACTTTTCATGCTGCTTATTTAATTTCTATCTCTGGTAAATGCTTCATGTATTCTGTCCTTCTGTTTGAAGAGCATGAAAAGAAATATTGTGCACCTCATTACAAGAGAGAGAGGAAGTTGAAATAATGGCAGAGAGAAGGATGTAGGGTCTGTCATGTCTGTCCAAATGGAATTTGTCTAAAAATCTTAGTCAACATATTGGATATCTTGAGTAACATATCCTAAACTGCATCTTCTAGCTGTTGGGGCTAAATGAGCTTTCAAAAGGCTGGAATGTGTCTTCTCTACTCTCTAAGATAAATAAATACAAATTAGGTTTAGCTTTTCCAAATTACAAATTGGAAAAGCTCAACAGATGGTCTTCTATGAATCCTTCCAAGTCAGCCAGCTTTTAAAAGAACAGTGGAGCAAGAGGCATGGGTGGGGAGGTTCATGCATCTAATTTCTTTTCTGTAACCAATATTCTGTGCCAGGCTGATCATGGTCTCCTGGCTGATCAGCCTCCTGCCACTTCTTCACAAGGTACAGGGACATATCACCATAGGCTTTAATCACTGAGCCCTTTGCAACAGCTGCTTGGGTTTAACAGACATCTGATGCATAAAAATCTTGTCCCAGGGTGTACAAAATACAGGCAAACAAGCCAGGAAACCATGGTCCCAATCCTCCCACCACTAATTTCTAGGTCTGAATTGAATAGGCACCAAAAAGGGAAAAACTTCAGTTGTTAGGAGGGTTCCACCTGATATATAATGGTTTGGGGTTTTTTAATACAGAACTTCAGTTCTCAAACTGCAACAGTTAATAATAAAAGATTAAAAAAATCTGTTTAGATATTAATTTAAATCCTCTCATTTCTCAAAGGGAAAGTATGATCCCTCTCTGAGCTTCATGGATCTCAAGCACCAGTTAGCACAGCAGAAGTTACATTTAAAATGGTCTTTGCCTGAGAGAGGATGAAAAAGTCTTCTAACTTATAATTGAGTCAAAATGAAGACAAGCAGACCCTCACATAATTTCTGTTCAAAAGTCATCAGGAAACTGAAAAAAACTGCGTGGTTAAATAGTGTTTGACTTCAAAGACAAGCATCTAAAAGAAAAGAGAATAAATTACTGAATATTTAACTGATGAGCTTTAATAAATTTTGCTTCAATGGAAATATTTTGGATACTGAAGGTTTTAACTGAAAGACTTCATAAGGTCAACCACAAGACTTTATAAGAGAAATGAATACTTTATGTCTGGAGCAGATTTATTAAAATTCTGTGTTTCTATGTATGTATATGTGTATGCATGAATCCCTGCATTTATGTATCTGTGTATCCATCAATGTCATGCTAATTCTAGACATGCTAGAATTAATAGTCAAAAATAGCAGAAAAAGGTACCTTATTGCTGAGATGATAAATTAGTTAAATCACATATTTTTAGATTGAGATTAAAACCCCACAATCGTTGATATTTTTTCCCCTCCTGTGTAGGTGGGAAAAAAAGGTAGAGAATGAAAGGCATTAAATGAATTAAACTACACCCAATAGGTTTTCATTGCCTCCAACACCAATCTCTTGGCTGCTTCCAAATAATGTTGGCTGATACTGTGGCTTTAATTGATTTTTAAAAGCAGTTCATCATTCCAGTGGAATGCACAATGCTTATAAACTATACTCTTTTTGTCAGAATAAATAAGAAATTTTTACTATTTATGAAATAGTAATTTTTACTATTTATAAAATGTATGCAGATTAAATCTTCCAAATTTTTCTATATGCAATGACAGTCCATAAATTATGAAAAGTAAAAACATAGTATTTGGCACAGTGTGATTTTATACCTGGTTCTTTCCTCAATTCTTTAGTGAAAGTAGGATGTTTAATAAAAGCTATATTCTTAGGATACTTGTATAGAATCAAATTAGTCAGTCTTATATAAGAGTTTAACTAAAAATGTCATATTATTCTGATATGGTTTACATGTAAATCATCTGAAATACACAAATTCTTGAAAATAGTGGCCTTTGGTGATGCCATTCATGTGTGCTTTGTAGCACTGCTTTAAATAAGTGGGGTTACCCACTTTGGGAGAGGTTCTTTGTGTTCTTGCTCTTTCATGAACTACTTTCAAAAGCACTTCTGAAGAAAATGGGGCGAAATCATAGTTGGGTTTTGACCAAGAGGGTGTCTGTCTTCATTTCACTCTTCCCGAGTCAGAGAAATGGTCACTTAGTGTGGGGAATGTCCCATTATTAGATTGTCCTTGCTAATTTCATTAATCAAGGTTTTACTTATTGAATAAATGATGTTCGGGGAGGTTGAGGGATTCTCAGCAGTGACACTTTACTGATGGATGCTCAGAGGTTAGAAAGCAATTTTATTAGCAAACCTCTGTTGGTCCTTCCCTTCCCAGAACCCAAATGATCTATTTAATCCACTCAACACTGTTCACTCTTACCAGAAAGTTTTTCTCAATATCTAATCTGTACCTCCATTGCTGCAAAATACTGCCACTGCTTGCTTTTGCTGCTGGACACAGAGAACAGATTTCCTCTCCTTGGCTTTTGCATGACTACTGTGGTTAAGATTTTGAAACAAGAGTTTGAGGATTTGGAGTAGAGAGCTGATATTCAGCAGGCAGGCTGGTACTTTTGTTACATGTCTGTGACGGTGTTCACAGGGGTTTTCAGGATGAGGGAAGAGACGTAGATCTGACTCCATATTTCAGAAGGCTTGATTTATTATTTTATTATATATATATTACATATAACTATAGTAAAAAGAATAGAAGGAAAGGTTTCATCTCAGAAGGCTAGCTAAGCTAAGAATAGACTAGAAAGAATGATAACAAAGGCAGCTGGCTCTGCTGTGACTGGTCACTAAATCCAAACATCCACACAAGATCAATCACAGATGCACCTGTTGCATTCCACAGCAGCAGATAACCATTGTTTACATTTTGTTACTGGAGCCTCTCAGCTTCTCAGGAAGAAAAATTCCTAAGAAAGGATTTTCATAAAAAGATGTCTGCGACACATGTCTCTTGACTTTTCTAGACTAAACGGTCCCAGCTGCAGTAATTTCTCATAGGTCACATGTTATAATCTTTCCATTATCCTCCCTGCTCTGTTTGGGTTCTCTAGAGATTTCTTACAGAGTGTGCAAGTACAGGACTACAGCTGCAACTTTACTGCTAGGAATACAAGAAATACAATGCTGAATGCTACAGATCTCTCTACTTTATACATTTCAGTACAAACTTTGAATGATTCATATTCTCTGCCCTCCTTATTGTTACAGATAAAATATAATTTAAGAAAAATCTCTTTACTATTTACATTTAAACTGCGTTGTTATCCCTTCTATCCCTTTTTTCTTCTCCTGGCTTTCCAGATAAGCACTCCAATCTCCTTAAATCCACACAAAGCTAAGACTACCTTTCTTGAACATATTTGTATTGCACTCACTTCTATCCATTTTCAATCTCTCTGGTGCCTTCCTTTACCACCAGCTCAATTTAAAACTTCTTGGACTGATCATCAGTATTCTGTCATGCTATCTTTTCCAGGATTACAAGTCTCCAATACTTTTTTTTCCTCTCCACTGTTCCTGTCAACCTTTATCTTTCCATTTGTCAATGTTTCACTCAAGGGCCTTCACAGCTTTTTGCCCATACTCTTCCAAATGCAAACGTGCCAAGTGAAACATGAGAAATCCTACTGTAAACTGCATTTGAGTGATTGGTAGGGGTTCACATTAATATTTTGGATACCAAAACCTTAATAACTGAAGAGTTTCATAATCTGGGTAAAGACACACACTTTATTTAAAGCCAAACCCCTACTTTATGCACTGTAAAATGACCATCTGGGAGCTAGTATAGCTTTTACTAGTTATTATCTGAATGCCTCTTCCTGTAACAGCTTCTTCCATTTTACCTGAACTAAGATAGACCAAGTACCAAACCTAACTGGAAAGACCTTTTCTCTCAGATTCAGTTTCTTTCCTGCTAGTGTCCATAGGAAGAATCAAAAGCTGGACTTGAAAGTAATTTAAAAATTTGTGACTTGCTAGTTTTGGAAAGCAAGATCAGATGCACTGGAACAGCAACACACAAGGAGACACCACCACTAGGCCTGACCTAATTTTTGTTTCTACCTTGCCTGCAGTGATGAGGGAGGTCCAGAACCTTTTATGATGATCTGGACTCTTGGCTGGGCCTGAAGCTCACCCTGCCTGGGTCTGTGGGAATCAGCCTTGGCTGTCAAGTCCCCCACGCCCACCAGCCCTATCATGTCATTGTCTCCTTGTCCTCATGAGCAGCTGCTCCTTGGTACACCCTGACAGCTGGATCAGGTCCTCTCCTAAGTCGTGAGTTGAGCGCAGTGGGGCCTGGCCCACAGCTGTGTGGGATCTTCTGAAACTCCTCCTGTGCCATCAGCCTGACTGGCTTTGGTGTCCTCATTGTACTGGCCCCTTGTCCAGCCCCAGTTCCTGAGTGAATCTCCTCTCAGAACTCACCTGGCAGCTCCTTGGGGCTGGTCTATAGGGTTTCTGACACCCTCTAGTTCTGTCTGCTGTGGCCCCTTTACAGGCATTGTCCCTGCCCTGGGTGAGTGTCCATAAAGTTATCCACTGACAACATGCACAAACTAAATCCCTCTTCCTGTTCTGAGCTCTCAGGTGTGAGGACACACCTTGTTTGTGGGGAATGGGAGTTGCTGTCAAGGCTGTGAGGGCACTGACAGTCCTGACCAAGCCTCACTTGGGCCCCCTGCCCTCTGCTCGTGGGCCCTGAGTTCTGGCCTGTGCTCTTGGTCCTTGCTGGAGCTGAGCTGTAGGAATGCTGCTCTCCATCCAGCTCAGCCACAGTCATGCCCCTGCCTCCCCAGCCTCACCTGGAACCTGCCTTGTTTAACAGACTTGTTTGGTGAGTCCGCAGTGGAAGTGTTCTAGGCCAGACTGCACTGGGCTTTGAGCAATCTGCTCCAGTGGAAGGTGTCCCTGCCTGTGACACAAGGGTGGGAACTAGATCACCTTTAAGGTTCCTTCAAACCCAGATCATTCTACAACTTGCCTGGTGATAGCTGGGCTGCATGTGACCCAGGCTGCCATCACTGGACCTGCCCCTGCGTTGTGTTTTTGGTTTGTTTTGAGACCAGTGCCATCACCATGGACTTGTCCCAGCTGATCCTGACTCCCATCTCCAGGCTGCCCTGCTCACAGCCCTCAGGCTGGGGAAAAGGCCCCAGATTCCTGCCAGGCTCCCCTGCTGCAGGGAGCATTCTTGGCCCCTCCTGCTTCCCCCCAGTGTGAGCACAGCCTTCCCCAGCCCCAGAGCTGTCAGGGTTACAACAAGACTCTGCAGCATCTCATGATGCTGTCCTCCCTTCTGCCTAAGGGATCTGAAATAGTGAATGCTGAGAGAATTCACCCATGGAAGCACATTTGATCTTCAGCCAGGTCTTGAAATGTAACAGCCTCTCTGCAATAATGTTCTGCTTATACACTAATTGTTCATTTCTGTGCAATTGTAAAGAGAGAGTGCTGAAAGTAGTTACAACAGAGACCTTCATGCTGTGGCAATAACTGTATGCTCTTGAATACCATTGGTATCAGACTTAATTCTTAGACATTATAATTATGTGAGGGCTCATTTTCTGTGAGTTTGCTCTCACTTGTCTTCCCTATTTAATATACATTATAATATTTTGTACTTTTCTTCTAGGCTTGAATAGGAATATTGTATTAAGCAAGCAGGTGATGAGATTCTGTTCTCTGTTCCAGTTAGCATAATTTCACCAATTCTGGTCCAGTTACTAGGATTTGCTGTAATTTAACTGCAATCAGAATTGAATTGTGTTTGTTTAAAAATGAAAAAAAAGTGTCTCTGAATGTTCATTCTATAGACTTTTTCTGCTGTAATGGTTGTAATGGAGATTAGTGTGTGTTCTTTTTTTTTATTTCACATTTTTATTTCAGAGCCTTAACATCCTAATAACAACTTTATTCTCTTCATCCTGTTGTTAGCAAGTAACTCAGGGAGGAAATTAAAAAGAGCTGTGCAGTGAACAAAAGGCATTTAAAGGCTGGTTAAGCAAGGAATTTACCCTTTTCACATAAATGTCTGCATTATCATTATTGACAAACACAAGGAGAAGCATCTATTATTCCATACTTCTGTCAATTAACTATATGTGAAGAGATTTGAAGGAAAGATGCCTTGTAAGGTAGTAATTTGAGACTTCTTTTCATTTTAATTTATAAAACTAGTTTTAATAACTTCTTTAGGAGTTTAGTACCCCGAACAGTTAAATAATTCTTGTTGAAATGTCACATGCATAGCACAGTTTAGTAAGCAGCTGCAGAAGTGGTCAGAGCTGGATGAAATTCGAAGGAAAAACTTTAATTTAATTTAGTGATAATGTGCAGTAATTCAGATCAATGTAAAGATTAAAAGTAAGATAATTAAATACTCCATGCTTGTAGGAAACACACACATAGAACATATACACTCATATCTTAAGTAGCATGCACACACACAATTCTCCACAAAGATAGTCTGTACTTAACTAAGTAATATAATAACATTTAAGCATTTTGAGGTAGACATAGTACAGCTGAATTTGGTATTTTGCTGTCATTCATGATTTACTGGCATTGCTTTTATACCACCACTCTTAGTTTTAACAGATTTTTTTCCATCATCAAAAGCATTATCTACCATAAACTTAATGTGCAATGTCTGAATCTGAAAGTTTTAATTTTTTGCCCTACTGTTTTTGCATCAGATCAAGCACACTCTAGTCATTAAAAGGAAGAAAAAAATAATCTTCAATACAGTAATTATTTTGTCCTTTTAACTTAGTTTTGATACTATACTCCATTTGTACTTTCCTATGCTAATGTAAACTATTGTTTATATTATCTTGGAATGCTTGCAATGAGTTTACAGTATTTACTATTAATTAATTAACTTACATATTTAAATTAAAGCTCTGAGAAAACAAAATAAAAAATACATCTTTGTCACCTTTTGTTGAAATCTTGGAGTTTCCTGGGGTTCTTCTTCTGTACTGTGTTTTTTGCTGCCTACCATCTTCGTTACTATGCTTGTCTTGCACTTTCCTCTGTAGCTATCACACTTTCCTCGAGGGAATCTTGTCGGCTCTGGACCACCAGAATTCCCACTTCTTGTTCTTAAAAGACAACTGAGCAAAGGTTATGCCAAGTTGTTCTTGTATGATTGTCCAAAGGGATGGGAAAGATCAGCTCAAAGCAATCTGCTGTGATAAAGCTTGTAGCAGAGGAAGTCCCAAATCTTGCTGGGTTATTTTTCCTTCCCAAAGCAAACCCCATCCCTTGCTCCCCCCACCTTTTATTTTTTTCTCCCTGCAGCATTTAAATATGCTTGTTATGCTGTGCTGTGGGAAACAGATGCATTCTTGTTATGGCCAGAGCTGAATGTCAGGATTGAAGGAGCATCCATGAAAAACTCTTTTGTTTGGTCTGTGCTGTCCCACAGTGGAGCTATGGTAACAACTTCCGTTGGGGAAATTAACTGTGTCACTGTGTTCAAAGCACAGCACCACCTGAATGACAAACATGCCACTGCTCACATGACAGCTGACAAAGGGTATTGTTTAATTGTAATCAAAAGCAATAAAATCCAGCCAATTCAAAAATCCAAAGCATCTGAAGGCTAGGTATATGTGAAATGCACTGGCATTCTATTTTTATTCAAACTGAAGAATTTAGAGATATTGTTATTTTATAAATGTTTATGTATTGTGGTTTAAAAATTGAGTAACTTCTGATTTTGAGCTCCACACCACTCTTGGTGCTTGTGCACATGTTTAAAAAAAGAAGTAAAGCGAATAGTGCCACACTCCTGTGAGGAGAGGGTTTGTGTAGGTGTTGTTGGTTTAACCTGGCAGGCAGCTCAACAGCACACAGCCACTCACTCTCCCACCCACCCCCTGAGTGGGATGTGGGAGAGAACTGGGGAAAAACCCAAAGTAAAGTATAAGGATTGAGACAAAAACAGTTTAATAGGAGAAAAAAGGAGAAAAAAGAAGAACAACAATAATTAGAATTTACAGAGTAAGTGATGCACAGTGCAATTGCTCACCACTCACTGACTGATGCTCAGACAGTTTTGAGCAGGGGTCTCTGGCCAGGTTCCCCCAGTTTATATATGGCGCACAACATCTCATGGTATGGAATATCAGCTGGGGTCAGCTGTCCTGGCTGTGCCCCCTCCCAGCTCCTGGCGCCCTGCAGCCTCCTTGCTGCCAGGGTGGAGTGAGAAGCTGAAAAACCCTTGGCTTAGTGTAAACACTGCCCAGCAACAACCAAAACATCGGTGTGCTATCAGCATTAGTATTCCCAGAATCCAAAACACTGCCCTGTACCAGTTACTAGGAAGAAAATTAACTCAATTGTTCTGGAAACCAGGACAGCAGATCAGAGGGACATTCTTCCTGTGGCTGTCAGTGTTTCCAGGGATGCACATTTGCCACAGCTAAGCCTGTTTAACTAAGTACAGCTGAGGGGGGTCACTGTCCCTGCAATGGGCACTCTGGCTGTCAGTGTCCAGCCTCTTTTGACACCAGGGAGCTGCCACAGGTGGCTGGGGTCATTCTTCTGCTTCCACCTAGACTAGGTCCAGCAGTGGGATAATGTTGTACTAGCACCTGGGTATGCAAGTTTGGAGGATTGGAGGATTTTTATTTCTCTTACCAATGCAAAGGAGCCCTGGTAGAGAAGGAAGGAAAGTAATTTTCATTTTCAGAACCTTATAAATTATTACCACATAGTTGAAAACAATCAGTATATTCAGACCAAATAATATTCACATTTCTGCAACAGGATATCAGCCCTAAGGAGAGAGCCCTGTGGTGCCACCTGCCTTTGCAAGAAGCTGGAGTCACTGCCTGCAAATTTTCACAAGCAGTAAATGCTTCTCCACAAAATTCTACAAATGATGGTGGTAGGTTTTTTGAGCAATGACTGGCCAGCACTGATGTTTCTGGACAAAATATTGAGGTTAATCTGTGGTGAAACAGCACGAACCCCATCGGTTTCCCTGGGTTTCTGAATGCACGCACAGACAGATGTGAACACTTTTAGAAGAGAGGACTTGTAACACTTCAGTTGTTTTAACTGAAGCTTCTAAAACCTTTTCCCATCTTTGCTTGAAACTGAAATATGTAATTTTCTGGACACAGTCCTTGATCCTCAGCTGAAGGCTGTTGTGTAAGTACTCTTGACACATTTGAGTGAAGATATCTCTGTATCATCAAAATGAAGAGAACATACCTCACCTTCCCACCCTGACCAAGTCAGGGGTATGCAAGAACAAAAGTCTGGTGGGTCCTTTTCAGAGCCTTACACACACTTGGCCCCTTGAGATATCAGCAATCTAGTCTGAATCTACTTTTTTCCTCTTTCCATTTGTAGAAGAAGAAGAAAATAAAAAGGAAAAGGGGTTTGGAAAATAGAAGGGCATCCAATATTATTTTATATATATATATAAAATAGATATATTTATATATGTAAACTATATGTGCATGCTAAATTTACACACACACACATATATACACATTAATACATATATAAATATATATAAACATATTTTGTCACTAAGCTGACCAGCCCCTGAAAGACTCTAGTCATTTACTGAAGAAGTTCCTGAAACTTGTGATAGAGCATCATACATAAATATGCAAAAAGAAGACCATTGCTCCTACATAAGTTAATATTGTCATGACCACTATTCGCCCCTCAAGGGTTACAGGTCGATGGAAATCGTGTGTGAAATCCCCGTTTTTAACGTTGTTGCAGGTGATCCTTCACCCTCACGCTCCAGCCTTTATCCAACTGTCATCGACCACTGCCTTCTGCCAGCTCAGGAGATGTATTTTATACGTGACATTCAGACATGATATATTTATGACAAAGCATTTAAACATGGCTTTGCCCCAGCGGCGGCACCGGACCCCTCCGGGCTATGGGCCCTGCAGCAGATGGAGCCCTGCTCAGACGGTTCAGACTCGCGGGATACCGCGGGCCCTGGCGCCAAAAGAACGCCGGCCAAGCCAGGCCCGCAGCAGCGCAGGCCAGGCCCGGCCCGGCGGCGCAGGCCGCCCGCAGGAAGCGGCTCCGCCCGGCGCCGAGCGCCGCTCCCGCTGCGGGCCCCGCTGGGCGGGCCTGGCCGGGCCGGGCCCTTCCGCGGGCCGCGCTCCCTCCGCGCCCGGGGCGGCCCCGCCCCCGCGCCCGCTGATTGGCTGCGGCCCCGGCGGCGGCGCGCGGGGCTCCCGTCTCGCGCCACTTTCGGGAGCCTTTGGCGCGAGCGCCATGGCCGAGAGCGGCGCTCGGGGCCCGGACGGTGAGACCCGGGGGCGGCGGGGCGGCCGGGTCCCCTGTCCTTGTCCTCCTGTCCTTGTCCCCCTCCCTCGCATGCGCTGGCGTTTCGCTGTCAGGCGGGGGGCGACCGGGCAGCAGCGCTGGCGGCGGCGGCGAGCGCGCGCGCACCGGGCGCGGGAGCGCGCGTGCGCGGCGGTCGGTGGGTCTGCCGTGGTGGGGGCGGACAGCGGCGCGCCAGGGTCCCGCGTCCCTCTGGGAGCCTCGGCGGGGCCGCGCCCCCGCTGCCCCAGCGGCGGGACCCGCTCCGGGCGGGCGCGGAACGGGGAGATCCGCCCGGGGACGGGCTCGGGCCGCACGGCCCCGCGCCGGCGGTGCAGCCCCGCGGGCTGGGGCGGCTCTGCCCGGTCGCGTCTCAGCCCAGGGGGCAGTGGCGGGCGCGGGTGGCCCCGGCTGGGGCTGGAGCACGCGTGTCCCAGAGGAGCGCATTGCCTGAGGCGTGCAGTAAAGGCGGAGCACTGACACAGATACACGCGCCCAGAGCGGTCTGTGCTGCTCTGCCCCACAGGGCAGCAGGCAGTGCAAATGTCCCTTCTAGCAATGCCGATCCGGCCTTCTCTCAGCCGCGCTGCCGGGATGCAGCTCCGGTCACAGGGTGATGTCCTGATGCCCCAGGAGGGGAGTGCCCTGCCATGCTCCTCTGCCCACCTGGGTCTCCTGTGCCGGCACCGGGTGTGCAGCTCCTCACACCGAGCCCGCAGCCTTGTCCCCGGGCTGTGTGTGTGCTGCTAGGACTTGGGTTGGGCCTGTTTGTTCCCTCTGGTCAGATAAGTGTTCCTTCCCCTCTGCAGAAGAAGAAAGCATCTTTCTTTCTCCTCTGGAGAAGTACAAAGCATCTTCTTGCTGGGGAGAGCATTTGGGAGGGAAGTGGAAGAGGAAATGGGGTGACAGCCGTCAACAGATTTCTAGTTTTTCTCAATCTGGTCACACTCAAACGTTGTGGAAACCTCCTAAAAACATCACCTAAAAACATCACTGCTTTGTAGCAGTGTAGGCCCTCTCCAAGTCTGGTGTTCCTGAGTTGTCATGGAGACATGCGAAATAAAAGGAGTTGGAAATTCCCAAGGAAAGGGTGGTGGGGGATCTCTTACAGGGAAAGGCTGATGGGATTTGAGAGGTGCTTTGGAAATGAGGTGGTAGCTTCATGCTGAATGTGAGCTGGCATGAGAGAGCTGTTTGAGCTCCCTGTCAGGCCATGCCCTCAGCATCATTCCAGAACTGGCTTAGGAAGAGCCATCTGTGACTGAGCTTTTAGCCAAGTAGGTTTTGGTTTTAAGCAAAACTGCAATCGTCTATTAATGCATCACTGACACTTAAGTACCAAAACTAACACCTCGTTGTTAAACTAATTTATCTTGTTTTTAATTAATTACAGCTATGAGTGAGTCTGGAAGTTTTGCAGCATCACGTTCTAGACGTGAGAGGAAGAATAGAAGAGGCCAGCAAGAAGCGCTTGAACGTCTGAAAAAAGCCAAAGCTGGGGAAAAATTAAAATATGAGGTGAAAATTCGTCATCTTCTTAATTAAAAGTGCATGTGAGCTGAGAAGATATGTAAAAGTTAGAGGAACCAAAATAAGCCTTTCAGATCAGCTTTTGTGTTTTTAATCATGTATGTTTTTCTGAGTGTAGCTGTAGTTTTCTGCTTTCTGATATAATTTATTTGTTTCTTTCTGTTTTCAAAACTAACCCAGTTTTGTTAACTGCCATTGCTTGAGAACTATGCTGTAAGGAAGGACCAATTTTTAAAATTGCATAATTAATGTTATGATAGGAAGTACCTTTTTTTAAAATCTCAAATTATATGAAACTTTAATTCCAGAACTTTACATGACTGAAATCCATTAATATTGATATGCTATGTTTCCACAAATAGACCTCAGTTTAAGTGGTGGAAGTAAAATCTGTCAGTGTAACATTGATACTGTAACATTGTCCAGTCTGGTGCCAACAGGAAGTGACTTCCTCATTGAGGTGAATAAATGTAAAGAAACCAGAAGTCCTTAAATCATTAACATGCAAATTTTCTGTGAACAGTCTGCTTGGGTACATCAAATCTCTTTCCTTTTCATTCAGCTCAGATTGGTGTTTGAGACTAGAGCCAAGGGCACAAGTTTTCACTGCTAGGTTTTTTATTTTTTAAATTTTTTTTTGTAATGAAATGAGCAATAAAGCAAGTAGCTTTCAAATGAAATCTCTGCCAGGGCTTCAGTAGATTTTGAGTTTCAGTATACTGTGATAGTTTTAAGAATTGATAGCTTGTCTTTTATGACTGCCAAAAGTTGTGAACAGTGTAGCAGTGTAGGAACCCTACATGCATTCTTGGGGATTTTTACATTCTGCCTGATGATCTGCAGTATTGATGGTCTGGAAACTGTTAATCCTCAGTGTACCTTAACTGTAGGTTGAGGAGTTCACGGGTGTTTATGATGAAATAGATGAGGATGAATACTCCAAGATGGTCAGAGACCGTCAGGATGATGACTGGATTGTTGATGATGGTAAGTTAAGATTAATTTGGAGAGTTATTTTGGTTCTAGTGTTATAATTCAATTAGGCTTCATAATGTTCATGCTTTGAGGTAAGTTATTGTTAGTACATTCTTAAAATTTGTTTTGGGAGGCAAGACAAAGGCATTCTTTTAATGGAAATTAATCTTGGATTGTTCTCATAGTAGTCTGTTGGGATGGTAATGAAAATATTTTTCCATGAAGACCTGTTGTTGAAATTTTATTTCCAGTTATCAGTGTTACAGTTTTACCAAAAAAAGTACTTTTATTGATAATTTCTAATGAAACACGTAAGAATATATTTAGTCTAATAGAAGATACAGCTGAGAGTGCTGTAGTTTTTAATACTTACTTTTGTAACTTTTGCTCTGTATTAAAGGGGGAAGAATGTTTAAATATGTAAAAAACTCAGGAATATCAGAAGACAGAATTTAAACCACAGTTTTTAAACAATTTTTCTACAGATGGGATAGGTTATGTAGAAGATGGAAGGGAAATCTTTGATGAAGATCTGGATGATGATGCTCTTATTTCCAATAAGAAAGGTAACTTGCATGTGACCACTGGAGACTGTCTGCCAGGGTCTTTTAAAAGGTGCCCAAAATGGGCAACTTGCTGCCATCAGTAAATGTGATAAATATGGCCAAATGACAGATTACTTTGTGTTCTTACTTGAAGCTCTGTCATCTGGTGCCTGTGGATTTTATTCAGCCCCCGTGATGCAGAGGATTGAGGCTCACAAATTGAGGTCACATCACTGTTTGCTGCCTCAGCACAACTGGGGCACTGCTGCTCAGTCTGCTGTGGAATGGGGATTCACTTCTAGGAAAAATGCATCTGGGAGGACTCTTGGTTTTCAAAGCCATGCCTAAAAGATGTATGGTTTCTCTTGACCACTGAAGTACTTGCATGCTTGTAGGAATCTTGGATCATATGATTTTCCCATTTTTAATGTAATCTGGTGGCAAACTGAGAAACTGAGTCTGATGTTGAGAATCCAAGCCTAGTGCCAAACTCCTGGACACTCATTTTTTATTCCCTGGAAATCCTTCCATGTGAAGTATCTCTGTCCTTTTTCTGGACTATGCAAAAGGCATCTCTGACATGATTAGGAAAGAGAGGGTTATGAGAGGGTTTTTCATTTTTTGTGTGTGCATGACAGCTGCTGCAAAGCTGAAAGATGACTAGGCTTCATTTCAGCCAGAAGTGCAAAGGTAGAAGAGGCAGACTACCTTGGCTGTCTGCCCCTTTTAAGAACTGGACCTGTAAACATTGATTTTTTTTTACATGAAATTCACATTTTAAATTGTTTTTGTTTTGGTAGGAAAAGGTGGCAGAACATCTACAATTGATAAAAAGAATGTGAAAAAATCCGTGGTGTCAAAGCCAAACACAATTAAGTCTATGTTTATGGCCAGTGCTGGGAAGAAAAACACAGATGTAAGTTTGTACATTTTTGAATTTAAATATTTCTGACTTGTTCACAGTTTTAGTGAGAATGGAGTAAACCAAAGTCTCACTTTAGTTTCTTGTGTCTAGTGAGACAAACTTCTATTATGATCCCTTGTGTATGGAGCATTTCTGAAAGTGTTGTGTGTATTTTATGGAAATCCTCTAGTCATTTACTGCTGTTCTCCTGATTGGGTTTGCACATGTAACTGAGACCTGTTTGGCTAATCTTACCTTACAGAAAACTGTGGACCTGTCCAAGGATGATTTACTGGGGGATATTCTTCAAGATATTAGTGCTGAAGTAAGTGTGTTAATAAAATCTCTTGGAAACAACCTTAATCCATTAATTTGTCATGGAACACACCAAGAAAATACATTTTTTGGTGAAACTAGACAATCTAAGACTGATTTCATCCACAGCACATCTCATTGATATATTGCACAAGTGTGTGCTGTTGTCTCTGCTGTGCAGATGTTGCATGACTGCATTGCTTGGTAAGGCAATACCTCTATGACCTGATTATAGATGGTGATCTTTATATCAAGATGATGTGGAGCCTGTGCTAATGCAGCCTTCAGGGTTTGAGTGACAGGAGTGAAAGAGGACTTGGCTGCCTCTGAGTTGTGTGCTGTGTATCTGTCACCACACCTCAGTTTAGGACATCTCCATGTGAGCTGTATGGGAGGAGCTGAGGGAGCAGTGTTTCAGCAGGTGATGTAACTGAACCTCTGTCTGCCTCCTGCTTCCCATGATTTCCTGCAGGGAACCAGGTTAACACTTCCTTGGAGGCAGGAGTGCAGGGTTGGACTGTCTCAAATATGTGATGCCCTTTGAGCAAGATTTCTTAAAACAAAAAGGATTGCTTGCATGTAAATGTTGAAACTGCTGTAGTGGTGAGATACTGAGGTGGAATATGTTGAAACATAATACGCTAAATATGTTTTTTCAGCCCAGTAAAGGGTATAGGATGTCCCAATGTAAAGTTATTCTCTTAGTTTTGTGTTCTTATTATTTTACTCCTCCTTATGGCATCTGATTGAGGCTATAAAGCCCCCCATGACTGAAACTGCCCCCGCCGCCCCCGGTATCATTAAAGAAATGCAATTTAATGCTGTCAGATTTGTGGAACATTGATTAGAAGCCATAGTGTAATTATTTTCCCTATTTACTTAAGTACTAGTTAGCTACTGATTTTTTTTTTGTTTTGTTGTTTGTTTTGTAAATTTTCTGTTGTTATTAGCTGTTGATAAGGTCAAGTATAAAATATCTGTAAATAAGTAAAATATAAATAAGTTAAAATGTATTTTCCTCTAGTGGAACAGTACTGAAAGAGCACTTCAGCCTTTCATGAGACATGTATCTTCAGTACTACTGCTTCAGCAGATAGGAAAAACAGCACAAATTATTCTGGTACTTGTGCAATAAAGGCCCAGTTAGCTATTGAAATTCTCACTGTTTGAAAACTGTTTCACTTACTGATGGCAGTTTTCCTCAGATTGTTTCCTCTCCCAAAACACCTAGTGTGTCTTCATGGGCTCATTGCTCAGGTAACATTATTTTATGGGGCAGGGTTTCATATCAGGAGGTGTTTTCTTCATCAGGCAAAAATATTGGTGTCTCTCTTTCTTTTGGATGGAAAATCTTACTAACCAAGGCAAAAGAAAATACTAAACAACTTTTACTTTTGTCACTTTCTCTGTTTTTTCAATATTCAGACAGTTCAGCTAAGTCCACCACCAGTTATAGTGCTGAAAAGGAAAAGATCTGCTGGAGTACCACTCAATCCTTTCTCTGTACAGTCCCAAAGTCCTAAGGTAAAGGGGAAAAAAAAATGTTCTTATTGCTAATAAGCCCTAATCTGTGTTTTTGTTGATTTGAATACTGTTGACTTTTGTTTCTCCTCCTGGAAATTAACTTTCTCCTAAGCTTCCATAGCAGTGTTACAGTGTAACTTTGTGCTTTTTTCTGCATTGCCTTTCATGTGAACACATAAACAGTGCAATTAGTTTGTGTCTGTAGCATAGTAGGAGTTTGTAGCTGGTGCATTTGATCCGTGAAACCGTTGTTACAATGTTCAGTGCAACACATGAGGGTGAGTTTCTGCTCTGTCTCTTTTCCAAAGAGCAGAAAAGTCCCTTGTGACAAGGAGAGCAGGATGGGAGGTGAAATAAGCAGCAGTGTGGAAAAGGATAAGAAACCAATCATTTGCAGAAATGGAAAACAAATGGAAAATTGTTGCTATGGGTAGAAGTTTGCCCTAGTGGAAGATTTTGGAGTGAGAGGAGGATGGGCTGCTGAGGATGGAAGCCTAGCATTTTATTAGGATTTCTGGTAAATGGAAGGGACTTTATAGCTGGAAATATGAAGAGATAGTTGGTAATGGTCTGTAGAAGGAAAATGAAGTATTGTAGATACATCTCATTGGTGAAACCTTCTGTGACATCAGCTCTTATGTTGAAAATAATCACCAGTGCTGCTCATCTTAACAGTTGTCATCAAAACTAGAAGCAATTGCAAAAAATGGGGACATGTAGTAAGAGAGGATCATGGTGCAAAATATGTGTAACTTTTCTTCTACCCTTGGTTACTTGATCTGCAAATAGCAAGTCAAAGGTTTTGTTTATTTTTTTCTTTGCTCTTACAAGATTATTTTTAACTCGTGGTGGAAATGTTTTTCAGGTAATCACTCCTATATCAAAGAAAGCATCTGCTTATGTCAGAAAGGAAGCTCCTCCTCCAGCTTCATTTCATCCTAAGCACCCCAATAATACAGCAAAATCTGTCAGAGTCTCTGAAAATGAAGACACCAAGCATGTACAAAAACCTATAGAAAATGAGAGAATGGTGAAGGCAGGAGGAGAGAAAGCTACTAAAGGTATCAAAAGTAAATGAAAACCCAATTCTGGAAGTTCTTTAAATATGGTCTAGTAGTTCTAAAACACTTGTTAAATTGTACTAGTTTAGCTAGAACAAAGTATCATATTTAAGCTATCAATACTGTATATTATGGTCATGCTTATAGTGTGCTATCTCTGCATACTGCTATGGTGTGCAGTGTGTCATTTTGATGATTCAAGCCTTTAGCTGTACCTGCAGCACTTCCAGATGATGATCAGGGAATGATGGATTTTGATGAGGAGGACTTTGATGAACCTATGGAAGCAGAGCATGTGGAAACTGTACCTGAGACAGCTGAAAGCTTGAAAAGAGACAATGAAATTGAGAAGAAAGAGACAGAGCAGCTGGAATCAGAGAAGAAGGAGACTTCTGCCTTGTAAGAATCTCTTTTGCTTCTTTTTATTCTTCCACTAAGAAGGCTCTCAGTTTCCATTCACCTTAGATTTAGCTTCATATTTGTCTTTGCCACAGGGATAATTGTGATATAGACAGAATGATAATAATGCTATGCAATGTTTTTTTCTTTGTAGTTACATTAAAAATAGTAACATGCTGATAGTTACTTAATTGAAAAATATTTGATGTTTTTGGGTTCTAGCATGTGACAACACGTATTTCAGCACACTGAGCTGACTCCATGTAAGTGTTGAATAGTGAACTTTGATGTCAGTAAGCAAAACCAAGGAATTTCTAACAATACTTACTCTAAATCTGAAAGTATTTTGTAATAGATGTAGGTAAAAGTTTTGTTGCTAAAAGTAATGGTGAACAGCTATGTCTTTGGAAACAGGAAAAAAGATGGGCTTTTCCCTGGTTTTGGATTTTTTTAATTGTTTGGAAAATCTTGAATCATGTGTTTCCATAACCAAATATTCAAACTGTAAAATAGTTGAATGATGAAAGAGACCTAAACATCTAATGACTGAAAAGGTAGTTTTGTTGAAATAATCCATTGTTCCCACTAAGCAACTTGTATGGATGGATGGATATATTTGATATGTGAAGAATTGAATTGACCTAGGCTGAAATAGCAGGTGACTGATTTTCAAAGCCTGTGTGTGGTCTCAAGGCCCATACTTAAATGTGGGTTTCTGTCTTTGTCACTCCATCCCTCTTTGCAGAAGAAACCTGAGGTAACCCAACTGTTGGGAATGTTGCTTGGTAGTGGAAAGAGAAACAAAAGGTGTGAGAATATAGGCCTGGAAAAAAGCAAAATGGTAATTATAGCAAAGGCACAGTTTTAATTGTTTTTTTATTCTTCTGCAAAACCTGCAGAAATTGTTCTCTCCCAGGTCTCTCATGTTGGGACAGAATTGATGAGGATGAAGCTGATCTAGTAGCAGCAGAAGTTCAACTGGACCCCAATCTCCTTCCACTGGTGAATGGGGAAAGTGATGATCAAGTGTTCAGATTTTATTGGCTGGATGCTTATGAAGATCAGTTCAGTCAGCCAGGTAACTGTTCAGCTAAGGCAGAAAATACTAATCTGATTCTTTTTGTTCAGATTTTGTTTTTTGAAAATTGGGGTTTTTGACTGAATTACATCCGGTTGCTTTATGTGTCTAAGATGTTCTAAGATCTCTTGTATTTCTGTACCCCTGTACAGAAGAGGCAGAGCAGGGCACTGTGGGGTCAGAGGGTCATCTCTTGGCCTAGGATAGAGGTAGGGAAGTAAAAGGGACCTACTAGCACTGTTCAGTGTTGGTGACCCATTACCTTTCTTAAAACTTTACACACTCCAGGAGCAAGCTGAAGTTGTTAATTTCTTGCTCAGTGATGCAACAACTGAGCATGCTTTCTTGTTTTTGGAAAAGTGGCTCAAAATTCACGTGGATGAATAAAAAGCCTGAACTATAGCAGTTGCCTGAAAGTTTATGCAAAGGAAGTTATGTCTGTCAAGGAAGGAAGGTGGTCTGAAAAATACAAGGTCTCTCTTGTATCCCCTAATTCAAACTATCTAAATCTTGAAGGTTGTCTTCTAATTAAGATTGCTAGCTCTCATAGTCTTCAAATTGCATCATTCTGATCTCTGACAAAACAGTTTGTGTTCACGTGTTCTGAGCACTTCCCATCCATCCTCTCATTTCATCAGCAGCTTTAGGATATTGGGTTTCTAGTCTGTGCTTCATGTGTGTTTACCAGAAGGTTCTTTCACATGTTGGTGGAGGTTTTTTTCAGTTTTAGCTGTAAGCACTGTGTGAGATACATTTCTTTGTTAACACCTTTTATTGTGAGTTGGGATGCCAAACTTAAATATGAGACTCTGCTGGGCTGAACAGCTTGGTGATGGGAGTGGTAATAATCACAGATATCTTGATGAAATCAATGGCTCTAATATAAAATTGCTACTTGTAAAGAACCCGCTATTGTTATTTTTCCTTTTTTTTTGTCTTTTAAGTCAGTGATTGCTGAATGGAACATAATTATGAAAGGATTTCTGTTCCTTGCATGCAAGGAGTGTTCTTTTCTCATTATGACTTTTTCAGGATTGAATAATAAAGACTGCACCTGTTTTCAATTAGTAATGTAGAAGAGAAAATTTTGATATTGCTTTTTGTTTAACATGTTCATGATCTTTGTTTGTGCCTCATTTGCTGTGATGTCAAATGCATTGCCTGAAGAGTAAATACTATAGCATAATCATAAGACTCTTTCAAACTTAATGATTTTTTGGAGGCTTACTTTTCATAATTCCCTTTATGATCTTAGGCAGAGAACTCGAGAATTGTGATCCTATTAACATTTTAAAGAAATAACGAATAAAACCTGCCCTTATTTTTTTCCCCTCTGCAAGACATTTTCCCTGTGTCTTGACTTTGCTTACCTTTTGGTTCATTTAGTAGCATGATCTTTCTTTTCACAGGCTTTGATTTTTAAGCTTTATTTGTATTTTTCTTGCTTTA
This sequence comes from Zonotrichia leucophrys gambelii, assembly GCF_028769735.1. NCBI lineage: Eukaryota > Metazoa > Chordata > Aves > Passeriformes > Passerellidae > Zonotrichia > Zonotrichia leucophrys. The sequence goes on along the minus strand of NC_088169.1, from coordinate 14,079,960 downwards.
TTCTTTCCATAGTCTTGCAGGGGATAGGGCCTGATATATCTCAGTTGATTTTTGGGTTTTTTTTTTGGTTTTGCATGAAATGTCTCTGGAAACTGTTTGAAGTTAGTTCTGCTTTTACTGTCTGTGGGGGTGATACTGTGTGCCAGCGTTCAACTGGATGATCTCAAAAGGTTCCTTCCATTCTAAATTAATCTAATTCTGTGAAGTCTGACCACTTATTAAGACCACTTATTTCTCTGTGCTGGAGTTGATAAAAGTTTGTCTTTGTAATCCAGGCAGCTTTTTACCCTATCTTTGACTGGCTCATGTATCCTTCTTTCTTTCTACTCCCCTGCTTATATGTATTCCTCTGACAGATTAACTACTCCATGCTCTTAATATTTCCGGCTGTTCAAGCAGTCAGTTACTGTTTTGTAGTCTCTCTCTGTTTCATCTTTCCATATGATACAAACCTATCTAAGGAGGGTTTTTTTATCCCTTAACAAAAAAGTAAAAGATTGCTGGGGACAAGAACTTCATCTTCCCTGTCACTTAGATCTGCAATTGGAGCTCTTTCTCGATACTTCTATTCAAACTGTCTAAATCTTCAAGATTGCCTCTGTATTAAAATTTCTTAAGATACTTTGTGCAGCTGAAACTTGTATCCTTGCTCTCATCATCTTCAAAACCACAGCATTCTCTGTCCTTGACAAAAGTAGTCTTGTGCACATCTATTCCAAGCACTCAGAAAATGATTTTTCATAGCCTGTCACGTTGACTCTGTCATCCATCCTAGTGCATCTTCACTGATTTATCTTTGATCTAATGGAGTAAGAAAGGTGCCTTTATGTCTGATAGATCTGCTGGCAAAGATAAGTTATAACTCTTAACCAAGGGCTTGTTTGTGCATTGCCAGGCCAAGGAGAAATGCAGATTCTATGCATGAAACCCTGTTTCTGAGGCAGTCTCAGCCACGGATATTTCTGTTTTCATCGATAGTAGTGTGCTGTAGGAAGAGTGTCTTCAATATAATCAAATTCCAAATTATTTGGAGCTTGAAGGGAACCTGGTAAAGCCAGGTTTCTGAGCTGTAGTTGGATGTTTTTTGTACTTGTAATTTGCAAACTGTTTGTGACAGTTGAGTGCCTTGGTACTGTGTTATTTTTAAGTTTGACATGATTTGATTGGCAGTTTGCAGCATTTTGTTCTATTGCCAAGATCTCTGGTCCCAAAGGTGTGCATGTACTGTAAGGACATTGTCCACAGTGAAGTCAGTTGCCTTTAGTCCTGCTCTGTATGATCTTTCTGAGTGTCTCCCTGGGTTACACTGCTGTCTTGGCACCCAGGATTCCTAGGAATGTCATGCATCTTTTGGTGTCCTCATTTGTTAAAAATAGTCACTTGAAAGCTGGTCAGCTTCTATTGTTGTCTTCAGAATGTTTTTCTACACGTTTTATTGGTCATTGAGCCTTGATCCCAGGGTACTGAAGTGTAGGGAAAAGGAGTCAATTGTAGTGGTCTAGGTGAGGAGTGGAGAACTGGAGTTAACACATGTGAGAGGATTGATTGACAGCATAGGCATTCTCACCATCTTCAGCTTTCACTGACATCTTTCTCCTTCCTCTCTCTCTCCAGGGATTATCAAACTAATACAGGCAGCAATGGAATATCAGAACAGAATTTTGAGACTGGCTGTGAAATGCCATTTTGGATTTTACATACCAGGTGTTACTATAGCAATGGAGGTAGAGACAGGAAGAATGATACAGGTGTCTGTTTGTAAAGCTGGTGTTTAAAACCATTTAGAATGTGCTGATGCATTGGGAAGGTTTGTTGTTCAAGGACCTAACACAGCAATGGTTGTGTTTCAATGCAAGAATACATTATAAGCTGCTTCAAGCAAGATTAGAAATGATTAATTGTAAAACTGCATATTGAATTCTATGCCCTTCTTCCTTAGGTGTGGTATTTTTGTTTGGCAAAGTTTGGATTGAATCTGCAAACACCTATGTCAGCTGTTGTGTGACAGTGAAAAATATTGAGAGAACTGTTTATCTGCTGCCACGTGAAACAGTAAGTGTGACTTTTAAACACGTCAAACATAAGTGCCTTTCATCCTGCTTATGGCAGGTTGGGAGTTTAGCAGTGTTTATGGAAGCTGTTGGAAGCCAGTGTTGTCTGATGTAGGTGATAAAGTTAAAAACAATGTGTGTATCACATGTGAGCTGCAGAGTAGAGCCCTGTGACTTTCCCTGACCCTAACTAACAAAGGCAGACAATTTTTTATCTTTTGCTGCTTTGCAAATAAGGTGGTCTTGAAGTCTGGAGAATTTAGTGCTTTTTAACCCTCTGTTTCAAGTAATATTTTCTAAATTTGCGATTTCTTGGCTGATTGCATTTTAGCTCTTCCAAAAAAAAGAGATACATGATTCATAATAGCAAATTATATTCAACATATTGTCATTTCTGCTGACATTTTTGTTAATTTGTAAAACCTCACTTCTGTTTTTGAGGAAATCGACCTATCTTCTGGTAAAGAGACAGAGACTCCAGTAACTATAATGAGTGTTTTCAAGGAATTTAATGACACCATTTCACCAAAGTACAAGATCATGAAGTTCAAATCCAAGGTTTGTTTGCAAGCATCCTGTTTGGTCATTTTCTCTTGTTCTGGTTTGTAAGGTGGGAAGGCTGTTGAAACATTGTCCAGGGAAGGAGGCTGTGCCAAATTGCAGATATATAACTCCTGATATGTGTAAATTTAGCTGCTTGTAAAAATCATCAAAAATACCTATATTCCTTTAAGAATGGTAAATCTGCAACATGAATATTCCACCAGAAGTTTAAACAATGTTTTTGTAAATAGTCACTCGTTAGCTTCTTTAAAACTGAGCTGAGTGTCAGACAGGCTTGCTGAGCTGTTTTTGAGAATGCAGAACAGATAGAAGTTCTGATACCTAAAGCTTTAGTAACAGCTCATGTTGTCAGTTTATAATGAAAGATTGTGTTGTCCAGCAGATAAATCAGTACTCTGGGATTACCCTGTCTTTGCATTTGACCAGACATCTTATTGAACTTTATCTCTTGGCATGCCTCATCCTTCTTCTCACCTTCACAGATTTATCTTGTAGAGTGCATGCTGCTCAGAGCGTGGATTGTCATAGTGTGGCTGTGCAGGAGGTAACAAGTGAGGACTCTCATTCAGTCTTGAAAGCTGTTCTGTGCTTAGAGTGATGGGCAGTAGTCTTAAAAGTGTTACTTCGCTGTGCTCTGTTTGCTCAACAAATCTTTAAAATGACATTGGAAAAACAAAATGTTGCTATGATGGAAACTTTGCACATAAATTAATATAATATATTAATATAATACTTGTCAGGAGTCTGCAGGAAAAGAGCTGATACTGCTGAGAATGTTGCAGATTTGGACTGAATTAGTTTGCTAGTGTCAGAGCTTTATTGTCCATTTACATAGAGCATTTGTCTTTTACAGGGGAGGGCAGAGGTGGGAAGCTTGGGTGGGGAAATGTGGCAAACATTCAGCTTAGGGGAAAAATCTGTTCTGACTGAAGTACTCAGAAAAGTTTATATTTCTTGAAGTAATGTGTCATTAGTCTGGCAAAGCTGATTTTCATTAGATGTAACTTTCCCCATCCTGGCAATCTTGTGATTTTACAGGATTCATTCCTGAATAGTTAATCAGGAAGTGAGATGACAAGTAAAAATGCAGGAAGAATGGAATTTAACAATATGTAAATGAGGGAAAATAAAAACAGTTTGTGTGATAATTCAGGTTGGGAAGATTCTCAGGAGGTCATCTCATGCAAAACTAGCTAGACTCATTCTGAAAGTTTCAGTTGTTAAAGTGAAAACGTGAGCAGTGTTTCTCAAATACTGAAATCATGCAAGACAGGACATCTTTTCAGCAACTTGTAGCTTAGTGTGTTATTTACTGAGTTCAGGGAAAATGGATGTGACATCAGTACTTTGTGAAACCTTTTTTCTCTAGCATATTTTTTCTCTCAAAACTGATGTAAATGTAGATTTTTCAGTTTTCTGTTTTTATCTTGTATACTTGATTATAACATAACTACATGTGGAATCAGGAGTAAATTTATTCTGAAAGGAGTAAATTTAACAATAGATAAAAAAACAAGTTGCTGATAGCTCACTGTTCAAAAATCCTTTCAGGAATGAGGGAGAGAACTCAAAGAAAATTTTTCATCAAAAGAAAGGAGTACACTTGTATTCTAGAAAGGAAGGAGGGAGAAAGATCTCAAAAGGTGAAGTTCTGCTTACAGAATTTTGGGAGACCATCTTTTCCATGGTGTGCCAAGTGAGAATAATGTGAATGAAGTAGTAGAGTAATGTAGTTGAACATTCAAAGAAGGCTCTTTAAAATCAAGGTAAAACCTGTCAAATTTTTACTGAGCTTACACAGAACTCAGGGCAGAAGACCCAACAGTTTTGGGCCTTTTGCAGCTGCAGCACGTGGGGTCCTTGGATGTAACACAGGAGTGGGGAAGTGGGAGCACTAAGACACTGTTGTGATTTTCCCTTAAATATTGTAACACTTGATCACCATCATTAAAGGGTGAAAGGAAAGAGGAAAGATTAACTCAAGTGACTCCTGGTACAAAAGATGGCAATTAGAAGGATGAGACAAAAGGACAGTTATACCAGAGATGACTGTGAAAGAGCTTTAATTTTTTTTAGCTAGTAAAGTGAAGAATAATGATCAGACCTGTTTGCTCTCTAGAAACATTAAAAGGGGATGAACAGCCAGAGAGCTATTTAAAGGAGAGTTTTAGCAAAAGAGTGAATTTGTAATTTTTAATTCATGAATAAATTAGGCAGCATAGCTGGCGCAGGGAAGCTCTGAAATAACTTACCAGAATTGTTTCTGAAGAGTAAGATTTCAAATTATTTTGAATTCTTAAGTAAACTGGGTTTTATTAAAAGGATAAAAGCTATCCAGCTTTATTTTTCTTGTGTAATATTCTGCTGATTCTGATAGTTACTGCATTCTGGTAGGGTTTAATAAGAACTGGAGATAGTAGGAAGGTATGGCAGTAGTAATATGGGAGGTAAGAGAAAGTAGAGGATGGTAGAGCAGGGCTGTTAGTGGGGTCCTAGGAGGAGTATTCAAAGATAGTATTGCAGTGACTCAGATGTTCCAGATTACACAAAATTGAACAAGTGGCACCAAATCTGGCCAGGCTTATGCCTCTGCAGCAGGGAGGCTTTGTGCTTTCTGCAAGATAATTGTAGAAGTAATGGGGTTGTCCCATTACTGTGCCCTCTTTTTTTTCTCTTCCTCCCTTAGATACCTGAATTTACCTGACTTTGTTTTTCACAAGGAGCCATCAACCTCCTTTTCATTGTACTCATACCACCAGAGACAAGGTGTAGTTACACAGCCCTTGCATCTGCGTGTCCATAGGGGTGTGCAGGGCTCTGAATTGAAATGGTTTGTGACATTCGCCTAAAGGAATGCCCCAAAGACGTGATCTTCACCCAGTTGTGACTCTATGTAGTAAAGGGCTACTGGGATTTAGAAGATCTCCCCTGCTCTGTGATGTGCAGCCAGTGGTTCAGTGCTGTGCTGTTAAGGGTTGTTGTTTTGAAAGACTTCAAACAAATGGCTGTGCTGCTCCGGTGAGGCTTGTGAGCAATGCATTCAGAGTAAGGTGAAGTCTCAGTGTTTGCATAGTTCTGTGAAACTGATAATCACTCTTCTTCCATCATTGGCTGGAAATCAGGAGGGTTACTGACATCCCTGACAGAGTTCTTTTACTGACAGAGTTCTTTTATTCAGAATATCCCTCTTTGTGATGATGTGGAGACACTGAGGCAGGTTGTTCTCTTGGCCTTGCCAGCTCCCAACTTTGTCCCTTTGAACACACTTAAGCTGTATAATTTCCTGCTGCACCTGCTGCTAATTGTAGCTTCAATGGGTTGCACTGCTGCCAAGTTAGCAAGTCTTCACAAATCAATTTGAAAGCAGCCTTACTCCACTTGGGAACTTAGCAGCTAATCACTGCTGCTCATTTCTGCTCTCTGAAGGGCCACTTGAAGGGCAGATTATTCTGCAGCAAGCATTCATTCACTGAGTTATGACCAGACTGGTGTAATTGAGCTGAGCTCTGTGCAATAACGCAGATGAAACACTACAGCTGACTATTTTTATACTATGTTCATCCTAGTTTGCAACAAGAACTTGTTTAAAGCCTGAGAGGTTTTTATTAAAATTAAAAAAAGAGGCGGGGGAGCAGCAGTGATATGTGCTAAAAGCAATGTATCTATTGCTTCTTTTTGCTATTGCCTTCTATTATGTCACAGCTCTGATCTGCTCCTGTTAGGTGCTGCTGTGGCTCAGCAGTTCAGATCTACATTTGCATGGTTAATTTGCAATGCTGATCTGTTCATAGTGGTGCTCTTCTGTCAAGTTATGTTACACTTGTGTTTCCATGAAACTGTTGATGCCATAGTATTTTCTGGATTTGTCTGCCTCCTATTTATAGCAGAGGTCCCTCACCTCTCCTGCCTGGGCTTTGCAGCCTTACACCTGCAGTAGCACATGAAGTAGCAAGCTTCCAACAGCACCTCTTGTAGTACCCTGAGGGAACTATTGCTGATGCTGTTAATTCAAGGAAAAAAACTCCAGCCTTTCAACCCCCAAACCAAATAACTTCAAGTTTGCCTAACTGTGTATGTATTTTGTTAATTTAAAAATTTCATTCCCATTTATGGTGATTTTGCTTTTTCTTATTGAACATTCTCCAGTGGCATATTATGCTGAGTCTGGTGTAGAAAATGGTGAACACAGTGCATTGTCCAGTGAGAAATGTGATTTTTAATTTAAGGTGCCTCTAGGAATTCCTGTAGTAAATTAATGTGCTAGCATAGTTGTAATATAATAACAGTATGTAACATGGTGCAGATGGTTTGTAAAGTACTACAGGGCAGAACACAGATATGACATGGTAGAATATGGCATTTCAGCAGGTGCCAGAACACTGTTGCACAGGATATTGTAATATTTTGGAAAAAGAAAGTAGTTATTCTTAGAAACTGACAAGCTGTGTTATAGAAAATTGTTATTGTTCTTGAGGAAAGCAGAAGTGATACTTAACTTCAGACTTCTTTACTGTCTTAGTTAGAGGTACATAAACAAACTGGACTACTTTCTAGTGAAACCTAAGTCACTTAAATGAAAAATAAAGTAGAGTCACAGAAATGATCTCCTGTGAGCATGTGATGAAAGCTGGCAGATGGTTGGGAAATCATCTCTCTTGGGTTCCTCTCTGGAGTGCTGGTACACAAAAGCTGCACAAAAGGGAGGAGTTGTGTGCAGTTACAGGGATAAGTCTGGCTGGGATCACAGACATAGTGGGTAGGGTGTGGTTAAGGCGGGCTGGGATAGCAAGGAGGGGGAAGGAAGCCCTTTTGTGGATCAGGGCAGTGGGAATGCATGGAGCCTGCCTGAAGGTGGGCACAGAGCTGGTCAGGATTAGAGGTTGGGCTTTTGGAAGGGACATCATGGTGGAGACAGGAAAGGCAAATCCCACCTGGAGCTGAGTCTGTTGAGAGAGACATAGACCAGTAGGAAAGGCTGCTGTAGGTACAGGCAGACTAGGAGAAAAGTGCTACTGACAGGGACAGGCCATGTGGTGACAGAGGTCATGGAATAAGCTCTGATACTGCATGTCTTCTTCACCTTGGTCTTCACTGCTTAGTCCAACTTTTAGCAGTCTCTGATGGCCAAGAGACCTGAAGGAAAGCCTGAAGCAAAGAAGACTTGTCCTCAGAGGAGGAGGATCAGATTAGGGCACATTTAAACAAATTGGACAGATAAAGGTAAGTGGGATCTGATGGGATGCACCCCTGTGTGTGCAGAGGGAGCTGGCTAATGTCAGAAGGTGTTTGGGAGTGTTTGGTGCAGATTCACAGAGGGAAAAAGATACTTCCCCAAGCTGGTGGCCTTCTGGGAAGACATGAACTGCTTTGGTGGACAGGAGGAGAGCAGTGACTGTTGTTTGTCTTGCCTCCAGTAAGGCTGTGAGTGCTGCCTGCCATGGCATCCTCACAGACAAATGATGGGGAGGGGGCCAGTGAAGTGGGCAGAGGGATGGGCTGAAAACCAGGTGCCCTACTGGGCTCAAAGCTGTGATCACTGGCACAAAATCTAGGTGGAGGCCAGTCCCTAGAGGCGCACCCCAAGGGCTGATTCTGGATCCAGTCCTGCTGAGCATCCTGTTAATGATTTGGGTGGTTGCATGGAGCACACACAGGGCAAGTCTGCAGGCAGTACAAAACCAGGAGAGGCTGATATACCAGATGGATGTGCTGTCAAAGGAATTTAGACAGGCTGGATATATCTTATGACCTATAGGAATCCCATCAACTACCAAAAAAAAGGAAGTGGTCCTGTATGAAGACTGGAATAGCCTCAGGCATTAGTAGGTGATGGTGGCTGACTGGCTGAAAGCAGCCTTGCAGGAAAGGACCTGCTCTTGGTACAAGGTTGGGCAAGAGCCAACCCTGTAGCCTTGGGGACAGGGCTGCCATGGGCATTACCAGCAGTGTCAAGAGCTGGTCCTTTCCCCTTTGCAGCCTTGGTGAGCACCTGCTGTGTTCAGCTGAGCTCCTCTGTGTGAGGAATGATGTGTGCTACTGGAACAAATCCACAATAGCACCACCAAGATAGTTACAGGGCCTGGAGTATCTGTCATGTGAGGAGAAGCTGAGAAACCTGGGACTGCTCAGCCTGCAGAAGAGAAAGTTCAGGGCAAGGGATTGGCAGTGCAGATCTTTTAATTGTTTATCAATCTTTGATGAGCATTAGTAAAGATGACTGGCATACTTCTTGCTGGTGCCCAATGGAGGACAAGAGCAACAGATAACATTTGAAACAGGTGAAATTTATCAGAAGCTGAAACACTGCTTTACTGTAAGGGAGATGAAACACTAGCACAGGTTGCCCTAGAGAGGCTATGGAGTCTCCATCCTTGGGAATATTCATGTCTGGCTGGAGAGAGCCCTGAGCAACCCGCTGTGATTGACCAAGCTCTGAGCAGGCAGCTGCACTAGACAATGCCTGGAGTTCCCTTTCCATCTCAGCCATTTTGGGATTTTGCAGTGATCTGCAGGCACCAGTTCTCATGAGTATGTCTGAAAGCTGTGAATTTAAAGAATATTTCTGAGTTTGCCTAACTGCTAGGTGTTTTTTTTGGTAGTGGTTAGTATACTTGCAAGTCAATTCTGTAGAAACTCTTGATGCTAAGAAAACATTTAGAGGTTAAAAACAGACTCTAAAATATTCTTACTGTCTTCAGCCGGTTGTAATGAGTTGCAGAATTGGTAATATATGATCAAGCCCATGATATTTGAAATGTGTGTTTTGCCTGGCCTTTTTTTCTTTAGCTTTCTTATTGGACAGAATGAATATTCAATTGGGAGATACTGAAAATATAATACCTTTGTTTTGTATAGAAAGTGGAAAAACACTACGCTTTTGAGATTCCCGATGTACCAGCAAAATCTGAATACCTAGAAGTTAAATATTCAGTGAGTATAATTAATCTGATAAAATATCATACCTTCCTTTTTTATCTAATTAAGTTTACAACGTGAGCAGTTTCTGTATTAAAATGGTCACTGATCATTGTCAGTCTTGGCTGATGTGTCCAGTGTGGATGAAGAACTTAAACTTCAGTGAGTTTTTACATTACTGACCTGATTTTTTAAGTGGAGCTCATAGTGTGATTTCCTCAATTACTGTAGGGTATTATGGGTTAGGGCTTTGCTTGTGGGGGATGAGGGTGATTTCAGTACTGTAGGTGCTGTCTGAATGTGGTTTGTCAACCTTGAAGACTTCAGGGGTGAAATGACTCCCTGCTCTGTTACTTGTTAGGCTGAATGCCCTCGGCTTCCCCAAGACCTGAAGGGACAAACATTCTCACATGTCTTTGGAACCAACACCTCTAGCCTGGAACTTCTCTTGATGAATCAGAAGATCAAAGGACCCTGCTGGCTGGAAATAAAAAATCCACGTATGGTGGTTTGCATGTGAAATACCTGGTTACCAGGAAACACATACAGTTATAGATTGGAGAGTAATAGGGGGAATTTAAATTATACAGATGAATTATAATTTTTCACATTAACCTTGCAACTTATTGCTTTAATTTTCATTATCTATAACCTTGCAATTTACTGCTTAATTTTCATTATCTGGTACAAATTTTAAGTTATTCTTCCTTTTTTGGAGTGACAAATATCTGTATAAAGTTGTTCACTGTACAGATGAAATTATAATTTTCAGTGCCTATGAGAAGGGACTGTGCAGTGCCTAGCAGCTCTGTTTGATGATGACTACCCTAATGCCATGGATATGGAGCTAAATTTACTTGATTTGCAAATGTCTCATCTTTCTGCTCTTGATAACTTAAGATTTGGGTTTTTTCTCCAAATATGTATTTTTTAGAACAAATGGCTGCTAGATGGTTTTTTTTTTAGTTTGTGAATTAGATTTTTATTTATTTTTTCCTGACACTTGGAAAAGTTTGTGGTGTGGAGCTGTTAATTTAAAATCTGCCTCATGATTGGCACGTAGCACTTAGAAGTGGTTGTGCTGCTTTATTTTGGTTTGGTAAGAACCCTTTATTCAATGTGTGCTGCATATTCCCATGATTATAGGGATGTTGATCATACTGGACAAAAGCTGCATCTGTTGCTGCTGTATCCTTTGGGGCACAGTGCAGAACTGACTGTGTGAATGCTGACACCAGAGGATTCTCCTCTCAGCAGCTCACTCAGTCACTGACAGAACTGATACCAGTACAGATGACTCTGTGTAAAGCTTCCTGAAGTATTTTTTGGGTTATGCAGACCTTGATCCAAACCTTTTCTTTTTTATTTGGTGTTGAAGAGCTCCTGCTGACTAGGAAGTCAGGTCCAGGGAGTTAGCAAAAATTGGGCAGGATTAGTGTGTGTCTTGGACTGTCCCACCAGGACAAAACATTGGAAGGGTGTGCTCTGAGCAGCAGTGCCATCAGAGAAGCCTTGTCTGTGGTTCCCAGAAGAATGGAGGTGGTTTGTGTTGTTTCCTCAGAGCCTTCAAATCAGCCACTCAGCTGGTGTAAAGTGGAGGCTGTGGCCATGAAGCCTGGCTTGGTGAACGTGGTTAAAGAGCTTTCTCCTCCTCCTCCTCTGGTGGTCATGTCCTTCAGCATGAAGACCATCCAGAACCCAAAGACTCACCAGAATGAGGTAAGTAATCTGCTCTCATTTTGGTTTGGTTTTGTTCTTTGACATATACTAAAAGTCTCCTAAGACTTGGAAGACCCTCATAATACATGTTTTAAATATATTTACTCTTGAAAAGTTTCTCTGTTCTGGGCTTTTCAAAGAAATTTTTACTGGAATTTCACTCTGGCCTAGGGGTCCTGCTTGGTGAGAATGTTTACTGTGACAGTGGACCCATATATGTTTTCAAGACTTCTGTTTTCTCTGTTGTGCCTCATAGTTATAAATGAGACTGCCCCAACACAGCTGTTAATGGATTACTATTAATTAATTACTAAGCTAGAGCTAATCATAGGTTATAGATAAAATGACCAGGCTTTTCTGCTAATAAAACTCTTTTTAAAATGAGGATTTGGTCTTGATCTTAGAGCACCTGCTATTCTGCTGTAAGATCTTTCCTCAGAAAGGAAGAGAGATGTAGGGGCTGCTCTCACTTGTGGACTGCAGACCGCAATGTGCACTAGGCAGTTTTTTTTAACATAACTCTCATTAATGGGAGAAGAGATTTAGTATTCACAAATAGGATAGGATAGTTGTTTCTGGCTAATTGAATTGAAGACTAATATGTTGGCTAATTTTTCAAGCAGAATTATTCCTCGTAGTGAATTAATTTTTTTTTTGGTGGAAGTATGGAAAATAAGTGGTTTCTGACCAAAGTAACGGGACATATACATGGTACCAACAGGACTTAGCTTGCCAAGATGCTTTAAAGCCTTTCTGCTTTATTTTCTGTTGGGTTTTCCTGATCAGTGTCTGAGAAGCCAGGCCAAGCAGTCAGAAGCATCATTAAAGCTTCTGGCTTCCAAACATGAAACACTAAACCTCTTGGCCACTTGGCAGTGTTGATTGATTGCTCAGGGGCAGCCCTTTTTGAAATGAGGCTTATCTCCCCTGCACTCCATGGGGAGTCCTTTACATTGTGGGGTCTGGTCAGATTCAGAACAAAAACTGATAAAAGTAGAAGTTTTTCAAAATGAATTATTTTTTCTCTCAAATGTATAATGATTTATGAGCAAGTACTATTTTGTTTCCTTGAAATCAATTGATAGCTTCTTTTCAGCTACTTGAAGTTGGAATTAAAATAAGAAAGATCTGTTGGAGAAACAAGAGAAAAGAGATGAGAAACTTTAAAAAATAAAAAGGATGGAAGAAATGAGAATGGATAGTAGTCATGCTCATTTGTGATTATGAAGTTGTGTGTTCTATATATCCTTGGTATAGGTTGTGGCTCTTGCAGCTCTGGTTCATCAGAAATTTCCTTTGGATAAGGCTCCACCTCAGCCTCCTTTTCAAACACACTTCTGTGGTATGTACTTGGAACAGTTTGAATAGGAAAATTATTAATTCCATGATTTTTCTTTTTTTGTTATGTTTTGGTTTTTTGGTTGTGGGCGGGGTTATATTAATTTATTTATTAAAATTTGTATTTCTTTCTGTCACTATAGCAATAATGGCCTAAAATAGGCAACTGACAAAATTTCAACTCTCAAACAGGCTTTTCTCCCATTTTTAACTTCAGTGGTTACTGACTTTTTATTGAAAACCTAATTTTAAAAATCTTAATTTGAGATAATGTAAAGTAACCCTGCTCTATACAGGGTTATACAGTTTCCTGTATGTTTTATTGGTTTTACTCCAGTTCTCTCTACCCATCAATATAGACAATTAATTTACTGCCACTTTAATTATTTTTTTGTTCAGCTCTTCTGAACTGAATTATTTATAAAGTTTTCTTAGGGTAAAAAATGTTGCAGCATTGTTATTGCAGTAATATCAGCTAAACTTTGAGATTCAGACACTGACTGGAAGTGATGAGGTGTTGAATGCTTGTGAGAGGAAGCTCTGCAGGAGCTGTGGCCCATAGTTTTAATGTCCAATAATAACCTCAAATATGACTTGATTCAGATTTGTTAATGCTTTAGTAATTTGGAAATTTGGTAATTACTTGGTTAATTTAATTACTAATTTAGTAATTACTCGGTTATCTTAAAGACAGTATTCACCTAAAGCTGCTGTTTGAGAATCAGAGGTCAGTTTTCTCAGCCCACTTTGTTGTGAATGGGTGCTTTTGGGGAGGGAACAGTTAGGAACATGGATGTAAACACAAATATCACTTTTTGCAGCTGTTTCCAAACCGAGTGATTGCATTTTTCCTTATGACTTCAAAGAAGCCATTAAAAAGAAGGTAATTTCATTTTGTTACCCTTCTGATTGCAGTACCTTATAGAATACGAACTTTATGGTGCTTTTGATAAGTGGTGAAGAGAAATAGTTGAAGGAATGGAATTATTATTTAGTTAGTTTTCCACTCTGCAAACTTAAATCCAGGTATTTATTCTGTGTTCTGTGTTGTTTGTAAAAAAGTGGTGTGTGCTCTGTGTGATTCAGGATTGCTGCTAATTGTGTTCTTAAAATAGAGTAGTGTTAGGCAGGAGAGTTGGCAAGATTTTGCAAAGAGGCTAAAATTGTGGTTCATTTTCATTATACATGACGGTACTCATAGTAAACTATGAGAATTTGTTTCTTCTTTTATTGGAGAGTAAAGTCTATCAAAATTTAGAAGATGTCTTTTCTGAGGGGAGGTGGGAGAGCTGGCAGAATAATAAAGTAACTTATTTTTGTTTTTTCTCTATTTCTGTGTGATCTTAAAGTCTGTGATTGAAAGATGCATATGAAACATTTTCCTGGTGTGCTTGATTCTTATGAGGCTCTTAAAATATCACACCTGCATTCAAAAGCAGAATGGGAAAAAGCCTCTGAGAAAAGCTTTCCAATGTCTATGGGAGTGAGGAAAAAATCCTTGAATTACAGAAGGGAAAGCAGAACTCTGTGGTGCTTTGTTATTGTCTTGTAACTGGTAGGGGAGAGGAGATGCTTCCATTTTAAACTTATTGGGTCATTGAAATCAGGTGCTCTCTTGCTCCTTTTAGAATGCTAAAATAGAGATTGCTGCAACAGAGAGAACACTGCTGGGATTTTTCCTTGCGAAGATTCACAAAATTGACCCAGACGTTGTTGTGGTGAGTAGTTCTGAGACTCTGAGAGTTAAATTCAAGCACATTGTCAGTTGGTCAGCTTTGTTCTTTTTCTTTTGTCCCCTTAGAGGCTTTTTAATGCTTGTCTTAGACTGCCTTATGAATTGAGTTTGCTTATGAGACAGCAGGTATATTTTGATACAAAGATGATACAGAATTTTCCCTGACAGCATTTTATACATACTATTATTTCCTATAATAGCTAAAATAGGCAGTATTTTCACAATACCTGAAACAAGTTAGAGGTTTTTTCTTTCCTCAGAAAGACAAAACACAACAAAACTCTGGTTTTGTAGAAAAATGGGAACTCTTGGTATACTTAAGATTCTGTTGCAATTCAGATGCTCATATAATTTGTGTTTATGCTGTAAATCAAAATAACCATCTATACAAATACATGAGATCTGAGAAAAATTTTGCAATAAGCATACTTATGTTTTCTACTGTTTTAGCAGCTGAGGGTTTATTATAATTACTAATTTTCCTTTTTTTGTTATGTTTAATTAATGTGCAGTACTGACTTTCACATAATAAAATTCTGAAGACAATTTGAAGTTGGTTTAAAAACTTGTTAGATTTATGTATTTACCTAACTTCTGTAGGTAGATACAAATAGTTAAGTGATGGGAATATGATAAAATGAGCAGCCAATGCCTGATGTTTTCAGCTCACTGCAGCTGGTATCCAGTGTTTGCCCTGTGACCTAAGCTTCCTGGTGCCTATGGCAGGGAATCAGAAGAAGCACTGCAGCCAGTGGCTTAAAATTGAAGATACCAAGAGCAGGGGCGTGAGAGCTCCTATCCTGAAAACAGCAGAGCTGTGTTAGTGCAGTTTAATTTGCACCTGGTTTAATTAGTGCTGTTGAAATGCTGCTCCCATCTTAAGGAGCTGCTTCTACAGCACAGTTTTGCACAGAGGTACCTGCTGGAGTGGAGCTGCAGTTCCTGGTGGCTGGCTCATGTTCCTCAGGGCAGCATTTTGCTTTCAGCTGAGGCTACAGACCAGTGTCATCAATGTCATCTATTCAGCACTGTTTAAAATATTGCTGGAGTGCTTTGATATGTAAATGTTGCTTGCAAGGTGTTCCTATCCAGATTTAACAGCTGTTCCTGTTGTACTATCACAGGAAAAAAATTACAGTATTTTGATACCACTATTGTGACTTTCACAGGTGGAGAAGAAAGGAATTACTCTTAGCTTAAGTTTATATGCTCTGTGAAGAATGTTGTGGAATTTTTCTGGAAAGCTTTAAATCTTAATCTCTGGTATCAAAGCATGAAGCTGTATTGTGTGTGCAATGAGCCAGTTACAGAGCTGATTTTGGTATTCTGCTGAACAGCATTGTTAGTGTTAAGACTAATGAGTTCTGTTGATGAACATTCTCTTAGAAAGTGCTTTCTACAAGAGAGATAATGCCATCAATTAGATGGAAAAAATCACAAAGGGCAAAGGAATACTGAGTGTGTGAAAGTAAGTCTTTCAATTTGCATTTGTTGTAACCTTTTTTGTTATTTTTTCTGCTTCAAGGGTCATAATATTTATGGATTTGATCTGGAAGTGCTGCTTCAAAGAATTAATTTGTGCAAAGTCCCTCACTGGTCCAAGATAGGTCGACTGAGGAGGTCTAATATGCCAAAGCTTGGGGTAATAAGATTGCTTAAGTCTTTTAAGCCCCTTTATGTTGCATGTGATTAAAAATGAATTAGTTTTTCTGAGGAATTGTAAATGTGACACTGATGTATTTTGACTGTTGGTCATGCTGAATTTCGTGGGTCCCAGATCAGAAATTATGAGTGTTTATATGACTTTTATTACAGTAATAGGATAAACTGATTTTCAAGTTAGGCTAATTTAGTTTACTTATCTCAACTAGATGATAGTAATGACAGATTAATTGCAATAGTCTTTACTGTAACTGTCTTTGTCTGCAGTAACTGTAAAATGAGAAAAGGCAATTTGGATTGATGGGTGAATCATCCCATAGAGAGCTGCTAAGCTAATAATTCTGTAGCTCCTATTACATATTTATTCAGAGGACAGTGTCTGAAGCTTGAAGTGCTGAACATGGCTGTGCTCTTGCTTGTTCCTGTTCTTCCTGGAGGCCAAGTTGGGTATTTCTGTGTGGTTCTGTGACTTTTTTATCCTGCTGTTATTACAAAAAGTATCCTTGGAAGAAAGACAGAATCCACATCCAGGTTCTTGTTGGGGCTATTCTAATGATTGAAGGGAAAAAAAAGCATGATCGTTTAAGAGTTAAGATATAACCAGCAGTGAAAATTAAGTATCTATTTTTAATATCTACATACAGTGAAAGGTACCATGGATTCCTTTAGGACATAATTATAAGTCCTTATATTAGTGATATTTGATAGAGTATTTAAGTACTTAGTGACCAACTGACTTGACTGAGTCTTACAAACATACATTGTGGGTAGATGTTTTTTGTTAGTGTTTGTATGTTTCATTTTATTTGTGTTTTGTCTCTGTGTAATACACGAAGGGCCGAGGAGGGTTTGCTGAAAGGAATGCTGCCTGTGGTCGCATGATTTGTGATGTGGAAATTTCTGCTAAAGAACTAATTCGTTGCAAAAGTTACCATTTGTCTGAGCTGGTCCATCAGATTTTGAAAACTGAGAAGGTAACAATTCTACCGGAGGAAATTCCAAATATGTACAGGTATGTTGCTGATTGGGAGTTTTAATCCTTCCCTGACATAAAATTTTACATTTCCTTACTTGATTTGTTGTGGAGATGCAGACTTAGCATACTGGGATTTGAAAAGTTAAATACTGTCTTAACATTATAAAATAATGTTTCAAGATGCTTGTGGTGGCTTTATTATGTATGAGGCAGATTGATTTGTGGGAGCATTGGTGTAGGTACACTAACAGGAGATGCAAGCCTGAGTTTTGGGCTGGTTTTTCAATTACAAGAGATTGCTATAAAATTCATCAGTCATGTGCTACAGATACCATGTGTTGCATACAGCACATAGGTCTAAAGCCCACAGAGTACAAGGGAGATGGATTTTACTGTACTAGGCTGTGCCCCTTCTTTCCCCAGTGATTCTCCTCGCTTACTCTTCATGCTGGAAAACACCTGGACAGATGCCAGGTTCATTCTCCAGATCATGTGTGAGCTGAATGTTCTGCCACTGGCTCTTCAGATAACAAACATCTCTGGGAATGTCATGGTACATTTTTATTACTTTCCACCCCTCTCCACTGTCCTCTCCAAACAGTTCCATGTTTTCTGTGTTTGATTTGCTGGGTTTAATTTCTAAACACTAATTTAGGATACACAATGCTGTTAAATTTTTTTGCTCTCATGAGGAGAGTTCAATGTTCTAATCAAGTAATAATGTAAAACTTCCTTAAAAGTGTCACATTTGAATTTTGCTGTCAGTGTTCTCTGTGCTTTGCTCTGAGTTCTCTTCTCATCCCCTCTTTAGTCGAGGACAATGATGGGTGGACGATCTGAACGTAACGAGTTCCTGCTGCTTCACGCCTTTCACGAGAAGGATTACATCGTGCCAGACAAACAAGTTTTCAAAAAGCCTCCACAGAAGCTGGTGGGTCCAGTTTTTCTCTTCCTAAAATTTTTTATTAAAAAAAGGAAAAAAAACATTCTTCCATCTTCTGCATGTTGATGTTCTGTGGGAACACAAAGAACCCCAAATATAACTCAGATATAACTTAAGGGTACAGCATATGCTTAATTAAAACATTGGTTTTGTGTGGAGTTCATAATGAGATTGGGACAGTGTAACAGCTTTTCCATTGCAGCACAGATCTATCAAAACTCAGTTGTTCTGAGTTTTTATAGATCTAAGTACAAGCTAAGTACTTGTCTGTGTCAGGAAACAGTAAAAGAAGACAATCTGTGTTGTCTAATATTTGCATTTAGTTATTTTGATGAACAGTATTTCAAGACAAATTTGTTATATGGATGAAATATCCGAAGTTATTAAAAAATTCCTTTGTCTAATACCATTGTAAATAATAATTACAGCAATATCTAGATATTTGTTAGTGAACAAATTAAAATTTGAGAAAGTATTTGTATTTCACTATATATTGCTTTTTAGTTTTAAATAAGTTCAACAGCAAACTTGAAAGCAAGGATTTTTGTTGATTATATTGTTGCATCAAAGTAGCACTGGAATTCTAAATGACTCTGAATAGAATTGAAAACTGGGAGAAGAATTCGTACTAAAACATAAGAAAGAATATTCTTTAGGTCAGTAGTAATGTTTTTATTTCTTTTATTCAAGCCCAGCCATTCTGTTTGCAAAACCAACATTTTAATTGGACAATCATACCACTTCTGGGTCATGAGTTGATTTTTTTCATAGTGTGGACTTCTATAGTCAGTTGTAAAAGTCATTCTGGTGCCATGTTGAACAATGACAATACTTTAGAGTCTTTGTAATCTCTTCTTAGCAGTTTTTTTCCTGTCAGAATTGGTTTGAATGCTGTTTTGACATGTAGAGAGCTTTAGTAAGGATCATGATGAAAACACCATATTTTGCATATATTTTAAAAGGAATTCTGCACTGACTCCCAAATTTGTATTTGACTTGCCAAAAATAACTCCTCTAACATTACAGAAATCTTAGAGACTAGATAATGACTTTTTTAAATGCCATATGTAGGTGGATGAAGATGAAGATTTTGAAGATCAGAATAAATCAAAGATAGGGAAAAAGAAAGCAGCATATGCTGGGGGCTTAGTCTTGGAACCCAAAGTCGGTAAGATGTGGCAATTTTCTTTCTTCAATGAAGTTAGAGTCAGGTAGGTTACATTAATACAGAGAGATTGCAGTGGGGACTCTGTAGATGTGGGAGTTTGGTGTTGTGGTTGTGAGGGGAATCTTGTTGCATAAACAAAATTCCCAACATTGATTGTGGAATTGCTTCTTTTGAGGCATTAGGACTGTACATTTATGTATAATTGTCTGGACACGTAAGTTTTCTTTCAGTTTCTCCTCTATGTGGGGAAAACTGTACAAGTGTCCTATAGTAACACAGAAGGTATCTGTTCAACTCTGGTGAGTTAATGGGGTTGGATCGTTCCACTTCTGACAGCTTCTGTAAAGGGCAGTGCTGCATCTCAGCAGCTGCTTCAAGGGATTTAGATCATGGAAATGTGGTACAATGTAGTACTGTCACTTAAATATTAATTGTGGAGTTGTATGAAGTCCTCTGGGAGACTTGAGTAATTATGACTTCCGTTTTGAACTCTGTTTTAGGTTTTTATGACAAGTTTATTTTACTTCTCGACTTCAACAGCTTGTACCCATCGATTATTCAGGAGTTCAACATCTGCTTCACCACTGTGCAGAGAGTGTCATCAGAAGCACAGAAAAGGGCAGAGGTTTGAGTGCTTTAACTTGTGGCTTAAATTACACTGTCTTAACTTCAGAGTGCTCTCTGTGAATCAGCTCCTTAAGAAACTGTTCTTTTTCACTGTTTTTTTTCCCCTTTCACACACAAAAAGTGATCCTTATTTAAAGATGTATATGTTAATTTGTGGGTTGGGACTTTTTTGAATATTTTGTGTCTGTCACCTTCCTTTCTGTAATACTCTTACAGAATCTTGGTAAGTTTTCTCCCATCTATTCTTGGTATCCTCATGAAACAAGATTTTTACTGAGGCTCTGTGACCCTTTTCAGCCTCACATCCACCTTAGCAATTTCTGAGCCCTTTTACTAGTTTCATCCTAGCTTGGCAGAGGCTTCCTGAAGTTAAGTTGCTATTTGTATATTTATGCAGATATACCTGATGGAGGTAGGCAAAAGTCTCATGCTTTCTACAGCAAAGAATATGATTATGAGCTCAAGCCTTATTAGACATCAGGAAAATTAAGTGTGTGGCTTGGGAGGGTGCTGTTGTGACTGTGTGTGCTGTGGCACCAGCTTCACAAAAGCTCTTGGTGTTTAAGCTGTGTTAAACACAACAAAAACCTCCTGAAGGTACAGTTGGATGTGCTGTTTTATAAGCAGCTGTGTTGGCTCTGGCTTATCCATGGCTGGAGATTCTCATTTCCTCAGCTGTGCTGAAACACTTGTTGGTGGAGCTGTGTTGTAAACTGAAGCATTGAGCTGGTCAGGTCTAAAGGTTAAAGCAGAGGCTTTTATTTTTAACTGGTATCAGCTCACAGGTTGGAATTAGTTAGTCCTGTAGCAACTGAAATATGAACACAGTAGCAGAAATGAGGAGACAAGTATGTGGAGTTCTGGCAGTAAGTTCCTTCAACTTATCTTTGGATTTTCCCTGCTTTCTGAAGTGTGCTTCAACCTGAAGCAGCTAATTTTGATTTCTCTCACTGTATGATGTTTAATCAGGCTTTGGTGTAATTTCTTGTTATAGTTCTCCTCAGACTGCTTTACTAAACTTGCCAGCCTCACCATGTCTACACTGCCCTTCCTTTGCACATTTCTGTCACTTTCATTATGCTTGAAATACCTTTCCATTTTTGCTGTTTCTTCAGTCATGCTAAGAAGGTGTGTCCTTTCTGCTATGTTGTTTGTTTTGCTGTAATCAAGAGTTGGTTGGGGTGCAGTTTTTGTTCTACTTTTGTCAGTTGTATCATTCAAAGTATCAGTTCCGCAGAGCACGTGCTCCTTTTGACAGGTCTGAACACCAAAAGTACTTGCATGATGATAAAAAATGGATGGATTTTTCAGCACAGAAATAATTCTGCGTGTGTACTTTTCTTTATATTTTTGTATTTATCTCTATATACCTAAGAGTGAGAATGTGTGTGTGTTATTTATTTATCTGTATTTATATATATGTATGTATATATGTATATATATATGTATGTATGTATATATGTATATAAATATATAACACACACTCTGATAAAAACCAAAACCCTTCCTGCTACTCGTCCATGCCTTCTTTGTGTTTGTCCAAGAGTGAAACAGACTTAAGCCCTGTCCCCCAGCAGGGGCAAAGTAATAGAGTTAAACACTGCAAAAAACCCTCCCATGCTTGCTCTAAACTGTGCTTTGGGTGCTCTGCAGGAATTGGCTTAAGCTGTAGAGTTTTGGGTTTTTTTTTCCCATCAGTCTTTTCACTTAATGCATTAAAATCTAATCTTCAAGCAGTAAAATGATAAACAGCAGTGATCATTTCACAGGTTGAAGAAGAAGAAGAAATTCCAGAGCTTCCAGACCCATCTCTGGAAATGGGAATTTTGCCTAAAGAAATCAGGAAACTGGTGGAGAGAAGACGCCAAGTTAAGCAGTTAATGAAACAGCCAGATTTAAATCCTGACCTCTATTTACAGGTGTGTTTTCTAAGGACTCCGTTGATTTTTCCCCCTCTCCCCTTAAGTGCCCTGATCAGCCTTGTAGAATAGAGATGATTAGTAGTGAGCAGTGATTGTAATGTGCTTTATTTGTAGCCCATCACTGCTGCAGGCTGTATAAAAAAGCTGTGAATGTAATTGTGAGCATTAAGTTCTGTTCCCTGATGGCTGTGGTTGGATCATTTTTCTGGTTGTGTTTCTTTTCAGTATGATATCAGACAGAAAGCTTTGAAACTCACTGCTAACAGCATGTATGGCTGCCTGGGATTTTCCTACAGCAGATTCTATGCCAAGCCTTTGGCTGCTTTGGTGACACATAAAGGGAGAGAGGTAAGTCATTAAACAGGTTGTACACACATGTAAAAAGGCTGAATTTAAGCCACCTGCCTTTTTTCATTGAATACAAGAATGGTTTTGTTCTTGAACCTGCTTTTGATTTCAGAACTCTGAAGTTTATCTTTCTTGTGAAACTATTTGGTTTCAGTGGGCCAGATTGTGGTGTCAATACCAACAACAAAAAAACAAGGCTGCTTTCATTTACAATGAATGAAACTCAGTTAATTTTCCGTGAATTTCTAGTTCTGCTTGATGGTCTAGTCTGTGGTTTGGTGGTAATGCTTCAGCTTTGGGTGAGCTTGCTTGTAGCCAGACTGTCCTGTGGGCTGACATGACTTCCTGAAACCATAAAGTTTGTGATAGGGCAAATTAATCATGGAGCCAATGGATTATATATCAGGGCTTTTTTTTGGGAACTCTTTGTTCCTTGAAGTTCCTCATTAGCCTCATATTTTATTGTAAGAGTTGTACTTGACTTTATAGGCCAGACTACTTTTGCTGTTGGCTAGGATGGTGGCTCAATACAGACCACATCAGTTTTGTCCCTGTGAGAAAAATAATCTTCAATGATCCAAAACATACCACTGATATACATTCATTGTCTTAAAACATAATGATGTTTGGTATTAGTTCCTTATAAAAGAGAATACCAAGCAGGAGTCTGCAAAGGTGCCAGGAACAGTTGTGTCAGGATGGCTGGTCAGCCTGGGTGAGGTCTCATCCCTGCTGACAGGCTCATCCTCCCTGTGATGTGAGGGCACACCCACTTCACAGTTCCCAGCTCAATTGCATTGGGGTGTTTTATTTCTGGTAACACATCTTTTTTTTTAATTATCTTCCTATCTAAACAATTCTCTAGAGATCCCTGCATGTGTTGTGTTCCCAATTTATGTAAGCACTTTTGTTTAACCTTACACATCTGTTTAACTCAGAAGTAATTTCCAGTTTGGTAACTGCAAATGTGCCATGCAGCCATGTGAATTCAGAAGTTAGTATTTCCTTTAATAAGCTATTCTGCTTGTAGATGCAGGATTCAACCTCATGTTGTCTATGAGGCTGGCATGCAAAGCAGCTTTTAAAAGTGACAAATTCTTTTTTCTTTTTTTTTTTTTTTTTTTTTTTTTTTTTTTTTGTAATGATCTCTATGTGTGATATGGACCACCTGCCACAAACCTGGTATTCTATGGATACTTAAGCTTTTGCCCTCTGTTGAGATCCCTGTTGTTTGCACAGGGAGTTTATTCAGATTGGTCTGTAATGTATTAGCCATGAGATAACTGTGTGAAATTCTGGTGTTCCTGCTCTATGTTCCAGAGTAATGGTGAAATGGGGAAATCCTAAACAGGTGCTACAGAATGTGCTAGGAAGTAATTAGAGATGGTTTATCTTACATAGTTGATCTTTGGTTGAAAAAGATTTCTTATCTCTTAAACTCTGGGGGGTTTTGTTTGTTTGTTTGTTTGAAGTTGAAATATCTGATCTGGAAGAACATTACTTTAAATTTTTATATTAGTCTTTCTATTCATAGGTTTCCTCTTACCACTCAGTTCTAATATAAAAGAAGTAAATGTTAAGTATCTGGAGGTTTGGGTTCTCTGTGAGAAAAGGTTAATTAAAAAGTAACTGTTATGGAAAATTTATGGTCTAAATTTAAATAGCCTTTTCTGATCTGCAATTAATGCATTTTTTTTATACTGTTGTCAAGGGCACCTGAGTAAATGCAGGTAGGCTTGTAGAAGTCTAAGTGGGAAAAATATTGTGTGGGATGAAAACTGAACTTAATATTTGCACTAACACAATTACAGTTCAATCGTGAGTCTTAGCAGAATAATTGAAAGTGGGAAATATCTGTTTCATGTTGAAGTTGTTAAAGCTCATCCTAGCATCAAGTTTTAATGTAGGTGAGAATGAGGTTTGATGAGTCCTGTAAATGGATGCTTTTCAACTGTGTGACTGACAACCTTTCCACTGAAGCAGTGGGAGGATGCCAAGTGCTGAGTACCACCTCTCCTGGACTCTGAACTTCTGTTTGTGGTTTGGAGATGCTGGTGCAGTAAAAGCAGTGGGATTCCTTATGGTGACTAAAAATACTTGTAATTGCACATTGCTGTTATAAAAACTTGTATGACTGTATTAGTGAACTTCTGAACTATATTAGTAGAACTTGGCATGTTCACTTCATTTTGATGGCAGAAGTATTAAATAGGGTGTGGAAAAGTAATTTTAAAAAAGCCAGATCATAGAAGTAGATGATCCTTGGGGTCCTTTCCAATCCTAACCATTCTATGATTCTGTGACAGTGTAATCCATAAAAGCTCAGTTCTCTTTGGTCAGCTGTAGAGAGATACAGGCCAGTGCTTGATTTTTATTTTGCTTCAGGGAGGGAATAGAAATGTAACAAAGCCTCACATCCCCGGCCAGGGGCAGGCTGGGTCCTGCAGAGTTTGTCCTGTCTGAGTGCAGTGCGATAGCGGCGGGCGGGCTTCGCTAGATGGCGATAGAGACCTGGAGATCCTTCAGCAATTAACGCTCATTTTTGTCAGTGTTTAAACCTTGATTATCGGCTTTTCCGAGCGGCTCTTCCTTGTTTTTCATTTGTGGGTAATCTTTAACAGGGACGTATCAATGTGAGCTTGTCAGAATTTAGGTGTCACCGGTAGGCTGCTAAGTTCTGGCGTGTTTTGGAAGAAAAAAACTGCAAAAATTTGCAGTGGAAGTGAGTTAAAACTGTAGCTCAGATCTGTTTGACCATTTTGGCAAATGTAAATATTTTTCTTTTCTGACTGTGAGAAATGCCTCAGTATTTCTCAGTTCAGCAAAATTAAAAAAAAAAAAATTAAAATTCTACATTTGCAAGCCTTTGATCACGAATTTGTTAGAGGGATTCCTGGACTTTCCCCTCCACCCCCCATGTTACTAAACCTTTGCCTGGACATTACTCTTGTTGTAACTATAGCAGTTGCTCGCATGGAAAAGTAATAGGAAAATATTTCATATATTTTTAGCTGTCCTTTAATGTAATTTAACAACTGGAAACAAGATGAGTCGGAGCTGTGCAGGCAGCCAGCTCTGCACCAGCAGGCACTGTGGGGTCATGCCGTTCCAGCCTCTCTAAAGGACAAGCCTTTTGATGAAGTGTCAGTTGTCTGGTTTCCTAAATGCAGGATGCCGTTTGCTGCAGGGTTCTCCTACAGAACAGCAAAGTTGTTGAGAGAATTTCACTGTAGACAGCTTGCTTGCTAATGGCTTTCACTCAGTGCTGAGGCCTTTTCCAGGTACTTGCTTTTTTTTTTCCGTGTTGTTTTTTGCTGTTGCATATTTTTGCCCAAGCAGACTTGCCTTTGGAAGGAAAACAACACATTTGCTCTTTTCAGCAGTGCTGACAGGTAGACCTGGTGTTCAAATATGCGAAATAAAAGGGGGAAAGAGGCAATTGGGTTAATTCCAACTTTCTCATTCAGATCCTTTAGATACATTCTCAATTAATAATTAGTTTAAGGCCCTGGCAGTCAAAAGGAAAGAATAAAAGCATGTTATTGCTGCAGTCTGGGAGAAGAATGGATGAGGGAGGAGAAAAATGAAGTGGAGAAAGATGAGCTCATTTAAAAAAAATTAAGGGTAGGTAAGCAGGTTAATGGCCGTCTACTGTAATTATGATCTGTAAAGAAATCCAGGCATTTCTTTTTTTTCTCAAGTCTTGTTCATCCAGGGAAAATGATCATCAGCTGCTTTCTCTTGATTGCACCTAAAGCATTGGTTATACAGTCTGCAAGGGTTGTCACGTGAATGGGGCAATTGACAGACTCCTGGTTTCTTCCATGTTGTACTGTGGGAGAAGGAGAATTGCTAAAAGAAGGAAAGGAGCCTCCTCTTGTCTGGTTATAAGCATGCCATCCATATTTAAACAGGAAATGCAACATCGATATAACAGTTTTGGAAGACATGGAACTTGATGGCAAAAGGCGAGGCAAAGAGCTTCTAATTGCTTTTAGATATGAAAATGGCAACCCAAAATCTTGGGAGAAGTAATGCTAAATTGCTGCACTGTCCCAAAATGGGAACTGTTGGGGTTAAATAATTTGCCACTGTTGTTAAATTTATCACTGTGTGTGCAACTGTGAGCCTGTGAAAAAGCTGTGTTTGTTACTCTGCATGCTGATATCCAAAACGAGTTAGGGTAGACAAGGAGAGCTGCATACAGTCTGGAACTGTGAACTGGGTACCAAGTAGTAGAAAAATTATGGATAATCTTTACATTTATTGAAATATTATTGGTAGTGAAGTGCAGGAGATGACATCTGGTCTAATACAGAATTTAGCATCTTGAAGGAGAGGAAACAAAACATTTCAATTAAGAAGAATGGCCAGAATATTTTGGGTGAGGAGGCAATTAGTGAGAAGGGAAAAAATATATGTATTTCTTATTTTATTTTGGATGGCATGTTGGTATTTTTTTTCCCCTTTGGACAGAAAGGTTTTATTTAATGGGTATTACCAAGAAATGTTTAGGAAGATTGATCAGATTCAGATTGATTGTACAGTAAGTCAGATGAATAGAGAGACCTTTTTTTCTTTTTTTACTGCTTATTTTAAGATTGTGCTATTACAAGAGGTGTGGTGCCTCTCACTTCCTGACTGCTGATTCCTGTGAATGGGTTAGAGCAATTGCGTGGCCCCATGGTGAGTTGGATCAGCCTGGTGATCCGAGTTGAAAACTAACTCCAGAGGAAAACCAAATTGATTTCAGTTGGATCAATGGCTCAGTGCCTCACTGTGTGCTCTGAGAGCTGGAGGAAAGGAGGAGGCTGGGAAGTGGGGGCAGGCCCAGTGTGAGATGTAAGGGGTCAGGCATGACCAGCCATTTTTCAGCTCATATCTGACTGTGAAACTGTGGGCTTACTGTTAATATGATCACACATGGAGGCTTTCTTTAGTTGTTGTTTTCTTTCTTTTGTACTTTTGATTTTTTTTTTTTATGGTTTCCTATCTTGTATTTTTTTTCCATCTTGCCAAAAGACACAGATTTTTCCATGTGTCATATCTGAACCTGGCTGACCAGGTAACAAGAAGATTTCCTCATGCAGAACTGTGGTAAAACTGAGAACCAGAGGGAAGAACAAGGTCTCTGGAACATTCTCTGTATCTGAGCTGTAGCAGAATGTCCCCTTTTAGAAGCTGCATGTGTTGGGTTGAGAGCTGGCACCTCAAGATTAGGGGAGGTAGAAATGTCTCACCCAATCCAGTGGTAACAGGAAAGACTCTCAGGTGTTCAGTAAAGTATTGGGGAATGCACTTGAATCCTGCACCCTCCAGAGTCTGCCGTGCTTCAGAATTACTAAAGAAATTCTTTAAACCTGTCTAGAATATTGTGGGGATTAACAGAGATCCTTCATGGCTCTCTTGAGGAGGTGCCTTTCTAAAAGGGAGACACGGGAGCACAGGTGCTTCACCATGAAGGTTGAGAGCTTGGGCAGCATCACACCACCACTGGTAAACTGCCTTGGGTCTGCCTTCAAACACATTTGTTTTCCAAACCCCCCTGTTAAGGTCAGAAGAATACAAATGCTAACTGATGTTTTTCTCCAGCCTCTATATTTGATAGCACCACACGTCTTTGCATTATGCATTTTCTTAGTTCATGAGTAGCTTGCCTAAAAATCCTTGGGGTTTTGAGACTTCTGCAGAAGTTGTTCTTTAGCATCTTATTACCTCACTTATTTGCATCATGCATTTATCTTAAATTGAATGTTGGCTTGTTCTGGAAACCCTGGGCTTGGACACCTAGGTGGCAATGAAGTTTTCGAAATAAAAGATACTTCAAACATGAGTTAAAAATAATTTTCATTTTCAAGCACTATTCCTAAGAGGATAAAAAAACAGTCTAACTGAAGTGTCTGTCTCCCACAAGACTTAAATAAATATTCATACTGTCCTTCAAAGATATGACACCTTGATCTCATTATCAAAAATGTTCATATATATATTTTCTGGGAATCCTGCCCACTGTGGAATAGCTGACTTTTTTCACCACAAATTCTATTAGAAGCTTTTAGTTCCATCCACAGTGAAATTATCTGTTCTTTTTTCTCTTGGATAAATACTCATTTGAGCCTACTAGATCTGTTCTTTTCAGGTACTAGTTTCAGGATGGTGATGATCCTACTTTGATAAATAGGAAGAGGCTGAAAGCTGAGTTCCTTCATTCTGGATAAAATTGTTGAGGATGGAATTAACTGTGATCTTCAACAACCTGCCTAAAGGGGGATGTCTAGAAGAAGCCAGACTCTTCCCAGAGATGCAGAGCCTTGCACCAGGCAGGTCTAGCCCTGTCTGGGGCCAGAGGTTGAGTTAAATGATGTCCAGAGATCCCTTCAAACCAAAGTAACTTTATAACCATCAGTTTAGGAGTTCCTGTAATTCTCATTGAGATTTATTACCAAGGTCAGCAAGGTCCAACAGATGAAACTCATCATTTAAAGGGAAGAAAACTGGAAGAATGAAGATATGTCAGCAGTGGTACTTGTTCTTACCAGGCTGTTTTGGTTTCAGGGCTAAAAAGATAGTGTTTGAGTACTTCAAATGCAAGTGTTGCTGTATAGATTAGGTGGTGTGGTGTCTTGTATGTTATGTCCTTTCACTTGGCCTGTGCCAGGATTCATTGGCTTAATTTAGAAGATAAGCATGAACAGCTTATGCTATTTTCAGCACTGAAATAAACTTATGGGACAGATGAAAGAGTTTAAGACCTTTATTTATCTGTGAAAGATGGACGGTATCTACTGCTGCAGGTACAATACTTTGTAAGGATATAGGAGATCTTGGTGGGCAGCATCAGGAATTCTGGTTGGAACAAGGGACTCTGGAGAAGTAGGTGTAGTTTAACAAGCTGGGGCATACCTGATCTCCTAACATTGGCAAAGAAGGTTGTAAGCCAGGCATACAGCCTAAGGTAATTTATTCTGACTCCCTTTGTAGTAGAAAGAGAGCAGTGTCAAAGCTGGATGAAATAAATCCCCCGAATTTTAGAGCTTGATCAGTGATTGAGAGGCACCAGCATTATGCTTACTCTGTTGGCTTTCCTTCCAGCAGTTATACGTGATGTAATGCAGGAGATGTTTGGGTTGTGTTGTCTTTAGCTACAGACTATGCCTTTTATCAAATACAGGTAAGGTTTCAGAGAGAAGGATTAAATTATATATGTTGATATCTGGTTTGCAATTTGATACTTGTTTTTGCTAATTTGAACCACAAGGAATATTTGCTCCTTAAAATCCTATTTCAACACCTGGATTAGTTAAAAAAAATAAATTAAAATACCCATTTCCCTTTACCTTTCCCGTTAATCCTTTTTTGTTTTCATATGTTTTAACTGGCAGGCTTTAGAAAGAGCAAGAGCTTATCAAGCCGTGCTCATCAAAAATACGGAATGATGTGACATCATTTGAATCTTATTGCAGGGTTTAGTACCTGACAGTCATTTCTCTGTGAGCTTGTGCTAGTCTTGGTAGTTACATGAGACTTGTAAAATTTGGATTCTGATGATCGATAAGCTGTGGTTTAAAAACAAAAACAACAAAAACAAAACAACAACAACAAAAAAAAAAAAAAAAAAAAAAACAAAAAAACAAACAAAAAAAACAAAAAAAAAAGACAAAAAGCGTTAATGCTTTCTTTCCAATAATTTGCCTATTTCATGAAACAGAGCAGAAATTCCCATGTTTGAACTATTGGAAATTACCAGAAAAGTAGGACAGTGTAATAATCTGCTTTAATGAAGTTCAGGATCATATTTCCTGAAATGACTGGGTAAGCATAGAGGAGACCTTGAGGTACAAACATTTTTTTTTTTTTTTTAATCCAAGGAAAATGAAACTGCTGAACAGTTGCCAGGAAGAAGGGTGGCCATTCTAAAGTAAGGGCTCTGTACTTGGGCTGCTTTGCCCTTCTGACTTGTTCTGTGTGCACTGCTGATTTATTAGGCAATACCACACTTTGCACACTAAAAATTTATTTCCTGTATTCTGTGATTTCAGTGCAAAAAAAGTTTCCAGTGTGAATTTCAGTTTTCTTCCTTGATGCTTTTAATTTTTTATGAAATATTAAACTGTCGCAAACTTTGTGCTGGAATTTGGAATTAGTAGATGGAAAACTGGCATAAAAGTATACCAGTGTCTTAGTCCTGTGCTGGAGTGCATGCAGCCTTATGGTTCATTTTGTCCCGGTTGGAATTTTACTTGTTGAATCTAGAACTTCCCTGGTCATACCCTTTGATTTTTGGACAAACCAGATTTAAGTCAATGACAGCTGATGTTTTGGTTTTCATGTGACTGCCTTCATTTCTTCCATTTCCTCCTCATCTCCCTCAGAACTCACCATCATCTTTGAACTTAGGTAAATACCATTTTTGTATTTGCTCAGAAATCTTTTGGTTTCTCTAAATTGTAATTGCACCTCTGCCTTGATGTTTAATATGTATGGTACCTGGGCTTTTTGCTTCAATGCATAGCTTCATATTTTTCAACTTTGAGTTAGAAGTAGTTCATCCTGGGGATAAAGGAAAATCAATGAGAAGCCTATACTTAGACTGAGAACCCCTGCAGAAAGCTTTGATTAGAGAAAAGCTTCAGATCTGACTCTTGCACACAATTGTCCATCAGGTCACCAGTCATTTTTATATGTACAACTGTGCCACAGATGGTAGGGATGGAAAAGGTCTGTTCCATCATCTGTTAGCAAAGTGTGTGTATAGTCACTTCAGCACACACACACCTCTTGGTGATTTTTGTTGTAGTTGTTGAAGGCTGTAGTCCTTCAAGAAGTCACTACTAATTTTAATTTTGCAGCGTTTTGATCTGACTGCTTTTTGTGATCTAATTTTTAATAGACATGGAAGATGAGCCTGCCTTCAGTAAAATGTGTTAATTGACAGGTGTCCCAAAGTTCTGCATTCTTGGCAGTGGTCCAGGATGACAGAGCAGTTATGACTTAGAAACTGCTATTCCTTTCTGGTGAAAGGATTGGAGGAAATCCGTGGAGTTATTAACTACTAGTCTCTTCTAACAGATTGTGAGAAGATCATTATGGCATCTAATTAGTTGAGATTAGGTCCTTTATGCAGAATGTTTGGGTTTTTTAAAATTCCTTTACATGCTGTCTTATGACTTGCACTATTAGGTTTTTTTTTCTCTTCTCCTCAGTGTTCTGGATGGTTACTCTGAGGATTTGAGTAAGGGATCATGTTCCTATCTCTGTGTGGTGTAATTAGCACATCTATTTAAATGTTATCTGGAACCCATTTACCAGATCTGTCAGTTGCTGCTTAGTTCAGTGGAAATGCTTTTATGTAAATCACAGAACAATACTTCTGACTTGTAACAAGATTGGGCTGAATTTGGGGAACTGAAACACTTCATCCTGGAATAAAAATGTCTTGCTGAATCAAGGGTAGATTATGAAAGCTGCCACTTTTAAAAAGTGTATTATGCTAACATATGTATATGTATAAATTGAATTAGCTATGATACTCCTACAGTGAGAAACTTCCCACTGATTCTAAAAAAAAAAATAAGGAAAAGCTGACACACGTGAAATTTTCCTCCCAATTTGCATGCTAGCTCTTCAGCTGATCTTAGAATATTTGGAATTGAGGCCTGATGGGGTACAGGGCAGATGCTTACCTTCTACTTTCTCATAATTTCTTAATGAAAGTAGTTCCTTCTGTGGCCCAGAGCTAGTTGCATTTTATAGGGATCTAGTGGCATTTATAATTATTTGATAACCACATTTTTTTATTTCATTCAAATAAAAATAACCTTCCCTCCCACCCTCCTTCAGTGTGCTGGCCTTTTGCCATCCCATATTTTGGAGGTAGATTTTGAACTTGAGGAAAATAATTATGGAAATTTCTCATCTTTCATATATGAGCACTCATGTAGTTCTGGGTTTTCTTCAGAAGGATGGGTGTCTGATATGGTGACCAAGGAAAGATTAATTAACTGTGGCTTTTGTTTGTCTGTCTCAGTTTTCAGCCTGGACTGTAAGCTTGTGTCACTTTGCTCTGTTATAAATACTGTGTTAAATTACGGCAATTTTTTTTAAGAAACTGTTTGATTTTTTGCCAGGGATTCCTGAGCCATTTAGTAAGAGTTTGAGGGATCCTATTCCTTCTCTGAAAATCAGTGCCAATTTTGGACTGTGCAGCTGTCCCAATTTCCTTTTTATTAGTTTTCACTCTAGGAATAAATTTTTGTTGTCTGTTGTTTATTCTATTAGCATATTTAAAGTCAGCTATTTCCTTCCTCTGCATAGCTCTTGCTTTACTTTTCTCCCCTTTAGATTTGTTTTTCTTAACATGGAATAAAGAGATGGATCTTCCAGAGGAGATCTGATGGTAAAGCAGTCTGAAGTGGCATTTATGTGACTATTCCAGCAATGATCCTTCTGTTATTCCATACAGTACTGCATAGCTTTTGGCTCAGCTGGCCTGCATAATGGGGGATAGCCTCCCTGCTAAGCCAAGCAGCTCCTCTGTGCTTTGAAGGGCACGCCAGGCATGTGTGGCAGTAGATTATCACAATTATCAAGTATCAGCTCTGACTTAGGATTTGTCCCTGGCCTTTTCCATCTTAACTTGAGGAAAGTCTGTTCTGTGACTGTCTGTCAGCCCCTCTCTCTCAGAAGAGCTGTGCTTAATAGTTTATTAATAGTTTATGTTGTATATAGAGCATCACAGACTTGCTATATAGCTCTTGAGCATAAAGGGGTATTTTGCAGTTTTATATAAACAAGATGCTCCTTTCATAATTTAATCTCTTTTGGACAGACAGTGTTGGAAGTAGACATTGTCAATGGGTTTGTTATGGCTCAATAAGTGTTTCTTAGCTTTAAAAAAAAAACCCAACCAACTTTTTGAATGCTTTGCATAATATAGAGTTGTTGGATTTTGTCTTAAATTTTTGGCGTTTGTGTCACGGCCAGTAGTTGTTTTAGGACTACAGTTATCCACCATAAAGAGAGCAGCTATACTTGTTCCCTGGAAGGAAGACTTGATGCTCTCTGAGGTTCTGAGCTGTTACAGTGGATGTTGGGAGAGGGGGAGTTTGGGAAAACCTGGGCCAATATGCATACACATAATGAAAAACCTCTTTTACATGTTTTGCTTTTAACTGCTTTTGAAATGAAATGGGTGTAGGTCCTTAAATATTAATTGGCTGTCCTTAGTGTTCAGAAAAAAAAAGGCAGCATGGGCTGCAGATAGATTTTCTTATATGGCAAGTAGTTGGTTTTCTTTTTGTTGCTTTATTTTTGTTTTCCTTTTTCCTGTTTTCTGTGATTTTTTTTCCCAAACCAGTAATTGAATGTGCTTCTTGGTGTGTGCTTGCTTGGGAATAGGGATTGAACAAAGCAAGATGTGGAATTATTGATGGGATAGCTCAAAAAGAGATTAATTGTCCAAAACTGCTAGCAGCTCCTCTGATAATTGCAGTGTCTTGAAGTTAATTTGTGAACATGAAAACATGAAAGTTACTTTTACCTCAGTGCTTAGTTCAGTCAGTGTGTCAAGAATAAAATGATGTAGAGAAGATAGCTATGAGTCTTCAAGTCACAAAAATAACCTGGAAACACTGGATGCTCAGAACTGGTGAAGAGAAGTATTGCATCACACTAAAGGACAAGCAATTCTGTGATTCCATTCATTGAGTCAAAAGTGTGCAAGAGTTCAAAAAAGATTGGATAATTAGTCCTTATCTGTACATACAATTAAAATAGAAAAATTTATTGAACTCTCTAAGCCAATCTTGAGAGTCAATGTCAGGATTTAAGTAAATTTTTGCTCACTGGGAGCTGAGAAGGAAGCTTCTCCTGGGGAAGAGGGCTTCAGATGCTTTGCTGGGCTGTGCCTGATACTGGACTTTCTGGGAAAGAAATGTAGATGGGTTACACATGATGTCTGCACGTTAGGGTGACAATCACTGTCTCACTAGGTTTGGGTTTTGACTTTGTGTTTGGGGTGTTTTTTCTTTATTATTTTTTCTATAGAAGAGAGCAGCTGGGTAAGATCTGTGGGAGTTGTGCTTCCAACTCTGCTCCTTTTTTGCTGATGCCTTGTGTTGAACTCTTCCTGGAGGATGAAATGTCTCTTGGCACATTTGTTGCCATCTGCTGTTTGTCTCTGTTGATAAGGCTTAGTTAGCACTTTTCCTAGGAAAGTGCATGACATAGTTTCAAAAAGTGCTCCATTTACCTGTTGCTGTGGGACTAGGCACATGTTTTCCAGCTGGTACATATCATTACAGTTTCAGATGACTAACATGAAAAATGATAATTGAAGCCACCAGCCTATTACGTAGTAAGCTTTAATTAGTTAAACTGCTTCGTATTAGTTTACCGTTGGTGCTAATGCTCTTGAAATTAATTGGCACTAAAGGGGGTTCAAAGTTTATATGCAATCATTGCTGCTATAATGTGCTATATTACTAGGTAACTTGGCTTATTAGGTGATTTTGTTCTCAATTATTGCTGCAAGTCAACAAGGACAGAGTAATTATCTCACAAACAATAGCCTTGCTCCCAAGACAGATGCGAGCAGACCCTTCCCGTGGAGTTCTGCAGTGTTCTAGCAAATAGGCAGGGGAAGGAGCTCTGCATATGTCACCCAGCAGCAGATGGGGAAGATATTTAGAAAGTAGGATAGCACACTTTCAGATCTTCTGTTATGCTAATAAAGTTTTTGTGTGAGAACACAGCAATGTCAGTCTATCAATGACATCAACCCCTGGCATGTGCAGGCCATCAAAGCAAACACAGAATGCCTTTGTATGCATAGCTGGACAGTGTAAGCCAGTTGCTACTGGAGTGAAGGTCATCTCTCATTTTCCTAGAATAGACTGAATACCTAGCATACACATTGATTAAACTTCTCTTCTTTTGAACACAGGTTGTGTTTTTGTTCAAATGGAAAATTAATGTAATAGGAATTTCTAGACCCCATAGAAATTTCACTTCTAAATTGTTAATGCACTGTGTGCCACTGGTGTAGTATAATATTGCTTATATCAGCCTACAAGCATCTCATAGAAGAAATAATAAATTGAGTGGATTAATATTACCTAGTAAGTATAACACAGTATTAATTAATAACTATTTAGTTCCTGTGCACAAATTTAAAATGGTAGAGTTCATATCAGAAATCAATTACAAATGCAGATGACTTTCCTGAATGGAAAAAGGAAAAATTGCAATGGTGAAACTGTGGAATAGTGTGACTGAGCAGTGCAAATGTGCATCTCTTGTTGGTTACTCTCAAAAATGCCTTCAGGAGAAGGTTCATTGAATCTTCAGATTTTAAGTATCTCAGTCTGAGTTCTGATACTATTCTAAGCCTCTCTTTACAGCCAGCATGTAAATCTTTATTTAGGGCCATCTTTCAGCAACTGACACAGCAGGTCAGGTATTTATTCCATCCCAGGAAACTGCTGTTTCCAGAAATAAAAAAGGGTAACCACTACATCTCCCTAATTTTCTCTGTCACTTATTTACTTGGAGATTGAGAAGTTTTGCAGGAGCATATTCGTGAATGGACATGCCTTGTGTGAATTTTAAAGATGAAATGTGTTTCAAGTGATAAAGGTGGATAACTACTTTGAATGGTAGGCTGCTGGAAATATCTGTGGAATTTTATTGTGGATGATTCTTTGTAGCTGCAGTGATTTTGCCCTCTTTGAGCAGTATCAGTTTACGAGTCAGAATCTTGAGTATGTGGACATATTATAGTGACTTTAAACACTGGTGCACATAGGATCAGCTTTGTAGGAATAGTCCTGGAGACAGGAATTCATTTTGGGTATTTTAAGCTAAGGTGTTAAACCTACTTTTTAGGATTTTTTTGTTGTTGTTATTTTTCTATTCTTTAGTATTTACAATTATGACATTTAATTATCTCTTTCAGGAGGTTGTAGATCCCCAGAATAAAAAAGACAAAGAGTGCATAAAAAACAATCCTTGTGACTTTCATAAAATTATAACTCTTCAGGCAAGGGGTTGCAAGTGTGGAAGTACAGGGCACTGCTGCTCCATTTATGTGCAGCCTGTGAAGATGCAGAGAAACCTAAGTGGCTGTTTTGTTTGTTTCACTTTTTTCTGTAAGGAAGAAAGAAAAGAATACTTTGTTAAATCATTGCACTGTAGATGTGATGATTTTAAAGGTATCTCTTAAGTGTGCCTATTTGATAATGTAGAGGGCTCCTCAGGTGTGGATTCATTTTGATATTTTAGCCTTGAAACCAAGTTTCTGTGTTTGAATCTACTAAAACTGTTGGTGTCATGTGTCTAATAACCCTGAATCTGCTTGAATAATGATGATAAAGCCTCCTACTTAGTCTGTCTACCTCAAGGGAATAACTGAGCAGCCATCGTGACATTATTGCTCTGAGCCAACAAAATACATTTTCCCCAGGAGTTTGCTTTGAAGCACGGATTATCTTAAGGCAGTAGTGAGAAGTGCCCTGAAATGATGCTCAATGAGGAGCAAGTATCTATCTCAAATTGTCTGTCGTGGCCAGTGAAGTTGAATAAAAACAAAACAAAAACCAAGATAACCCAACTTCACCTTACTTAAAAGATAGCAAGGTATCCATCCTTATGAATAGGAATATATGATGTATGTTTTAGGGGCCTGGGCTGGATTTCTTAGTAGATCATTCTGCCATGCAGCAGTCTACAGGCTGCTTCAGTTTTGCTCCATAAAGTCTTGAAGCAGTTGTGTTTTTGGGCTTCCTGCTGTGGCAGAGACCATTGCTAGTCACAGGAATCAAGAACCAAAATGTTGTGCATGTCTGATGTCCCAAACGTGTGTGAGTCATTTTGGAAATATAATGCATCTCTTCATTCTCTTTCCTCCTCACTGTGGTACAAATTCTCTTGTATAATCAGTTTCTTGTCTTTGTTGGTGCGGATTCAGAGTTGGCAGCATAAATGAGCTATGTTTCAGTTCTTCTTAGCTTCATGGTGGAGCTTCATGGAGGTGGTGGTGGATTTCCCATAATTTGTGTTAAATCAAGGTCCCATGCTTTGCTTCTAAAAATTATGCTGTCACTCAGCCTGAAGTTACAAGCTTGAAGTAGACTCTAGTTAAATTTTATGGCCCATGTGTGATTGAGGAAGGCCAGTAAGGAATCCCTGCAGTCTTCTGCCACCCTGAAATCTTGTAATTTATGTGACATGTTTTGGATAAAATTTTGATGAAACGGATGCCTTTCATAAAGGCAACTCTATGCAGTTATAACAAGTCATGTGTGGTTGGCAAGAGAAGAACTGTGTATTACTCATTTGGCATAGCATAAAAATATTTATACGTAAAAATTAGTATTCCCTAATTAATTTGGACCTTTTAATTATTTTCCTTATTTAATGCAGGGGGGTTTCTTTGTTTATGTACTAAATGTTTATGAAAGATTTCAGGTAGTTGCTACCCATGTGTGCATGATCTGATATCTTGAGTTTGCTTTGCTGTAGTGTATATCTGTGTAAAGCATTTGCAAGGAAAAAGTTGTCTTAGCTCAGTCTTGAAGTGTTTACTGTTTATTTTATTGTTATGACTCTGATCATCAGTTTGTCTCTTTCCTCAGATCATACTTGTGCTCAGGAGGGATGGAATTACCTGTGCTATAATTCACCTCTGAATATGCTAATAAATTTTGTGTGCTTTTATATTTTCTGGTTTCTGGATAGTACCTTGTACCGTGAATTTTTATGGGATTAAATAAAAATTTTAAACAGAAAAATTCCTGATGTAGTGAACCAGAAGTATCTTCAAATGAGTAATTCCTGCAGCTTTTAGTATTTTAATGCTTACTGCAAGTTGCCAGGTTTTAAGGCTCTTGAGTGAAATAGGAGGTTGGGACCAGAAGGGAGGTTGGACTGCAGCCTGTTTAGATGAACTTTCTGGTACTAGCTGGGGAACGTTTTTGAAGTATACATTGGAGACTTGAGGGCTTTTGCTGTTGGAGTGGTCCAAGTTTTTAGGATAGCAGATATGCCCTTGTGAAGAAGGGGACCCTTGTAACCCTGGTGGCTCAGTGCTGTGCAATGACTGAAGACTGTGTTACACTAATGCAGCTACTGTGGACATTTCCTGATGTGCAGCAAAGCATTGTTTATCCCAGTGCCTGAGCCCATAAGAAGGTCCCAGGTAGTTAGAATCTAAGAGTGGGTGGATTATACCAGGCCTGAGTGCCTGGCCACAGCTCAAAAAGAAAACAAAACAAAGGGTCTTCTTACCCTAAGTGTCACATAGTTAATATTTAGAAAAGAAGTAGTTCTAATTATATTTGTTTTCCTCTTTCCTCTTCCCTGCTTTTCTTTTACCTTAACATACCAAGAAGTAACTCTTGAAGAGGTGCATTGACTCGTATGTATAAGCATATTGTTATAGGGTAATTTAGTCATGCCCCTGTAGTATATGGGATTCTGGATGCTGTATGACACTTGGGGTTGGATGATAAATGATCTTGAAGATCCTTTCCAACCCAAGCCATTCTTTGACTCTTTAGGGTAGGATTTTTTTTGGTGGAGGAAAGAACTTTGGAGCAGGGCTTACATGCTTTTACCTGTATAAAAACATTGGAGGTGCATTGTACAACTGGATTTTGCCTCTTGCTGACTTGTCTTCCTTGTAAATTCTGTTTTTTAATGTCTCCTTCTCTCTTCTTCCTTCTTCTCCTCCTCAAGGTGTTTCCACTGCCAAAACATCCATGTTTTATGTTTTTTATCACTTCCCAAATTTGCCATAACCACTGCTCTCATTTCTAAGGCTTTCAGGTTGAATGCCATGTTGGTTATAGATGAAGGTGGGAGCCTGCAGTTATGTTACCAAAGCTGTTGAATGAAAGTCAGCTCTCCCACCTGTTTGACCTACAGTGAGGTGTTGGGGTGTGGTAGGTGTTTGGGGTAGGTCAGGAGGGGATGCAGGAGGAGGGGAGAACAGGCTGCTGCTGAACACCAGGATGGTGCAGGTGCCAGCAGCAGCAGCATCCACCTGATTGTTTGAGACTGTCTTCTCAGAGTACAAAAATGGGATTTTCTGCCCAGACTCTGCCTTGTGTTCTGGCTAGACCAAATGGAAGGGCCTGTTTCTGTGGGGGGAGCAAGCACCTGCTTTTCCCTGGAGGGAGAAAGGGGAGGGATCTCTTCTGGATCTGTCAGGACACTGGCCATGTGTAGTGGTTGGCATGTTCTGTGGCAGTGCTCCATTTATTCTTTCCTGCACTGCACTTCCAGCCCACCTGAGCAGTTTGCTGGCAGCTCCCCAATGCACACACTGCTTGTGGTTTGCTGCTGCAGGAGCTGAGGTGACTTGCACCATTATATGGAAGAATAAGTAGCATCTTCCTTCAGTGTATTTCTCTGTGGGCAGTTTTTTGTTACATCCCCAAGTACTTTCACCATCCATCCGTGTGTAGACGTTTGAGCTGTCTGTTACCACTTGGCCTGTTGTTTTGGAGGTGTGATTTCCTGGCTTTCTCCTTGCTCTACTCCAGACAGGCTGGAGTGTCCTTGAACCTGCTCTCCCCTTTCTGAAATGAAGAATGAGAAGCCTTTGGGCAGCTTAAGTATCGGCCATGTCGCAGCTGACAGAAACTGATCTGGTGCTTGGCCCCGCTGCAGCCGGGGCTGCCAGTGCCATGTGCTGGGCTCTGCAAGCCCTGCCAGGGCCAGGGGGTCGTGCTCAGGGCCCCCTGTGCCCCCTGCAAGGTGCAGCCTGGCTGTAGATGTGGTCAGAAATCGCCGTCTGCCCCAAAATGTTGCGGCTGTTTGCCACAGCTGCCCATCCTGTCAAAGCAGTGACTGGTCTCGGGGTTAAAGGTTGGTGAAAACTGTTACTAACTTGAGATGATTGATGTTGGAAGACTAATTAGGGAGCAGGGGCAATTAATTTGATCACTTGTACTGGTTTCTCTTACGGATTTTGAAAGACTTTGCTGAGCTTCTTTTATCTGCTTCTTTTTAATTGAAGGAGGGATGTGTTTCTAGTGGACTGCTTCCAAGAGAAAAGACAAGGTAAATTCATAAGCAGTGCTTGAATTTACTTGTGTGATTATCCAGAGGCTGGCAGGGAGGTTCCTGTTTTGCTTAGAGAGGGAAATGTCAGACACCCTGGAGAAATTTTTGTATGAAATACTTGGTGACATAGCTGGCATCTC
This sequence comes from Zonotrichia leucophrys gambelii, assembly GCF_028769735.1. Lineage (NCBI taxonomy): Eukaryota > Metazoa > Chordata > Aves > Passeriformes > Passerellidae > Zonotrichia > Zonotrichia leucophrys. The sequence continues at coordinate 14,039,786 of NC_088169.1, read as the reverse complement.
ATTGACCATGCTCTGCCACAGGAGGTGTTCTCTGTAGCTGGGGAGGTTAAGGGGAGTGTTAAAAGGGTATTCTGGTAACATTACTTTGGCTTATTCAATTGCTGATGACAAGACAATGTGTTTCCACTTTGGTCCATGCTGCTAAAGTGTAATATAATTATTTGTATTAGACACCAGCCACCTGTTAATATCGTTCTTCTAAAGGTCATTGTGTGGTGCCTTGCTGTCTGAAATTAACGGCCCTGTATCAGGTTTGTTGGTCACTCTTTTGTGTGACACAGGACAAGTGTTTGTGGGGAAAGAATGTGAACCTGATACCCTGATGGCCAAGGGAGAGGAGAGGACCAGGGACAGGCTCTGCTGCTGCTATTGTCGTGCCACCAGGCCAGGGCTGGAAAACAGGCAGCTTCCTTGTGAGGTGCTTTCATCTAACGCAGTCCTTGTTTGGAACAAAACCAACTTGCAGTAATTTCCCAAGAGAAGCAGACTGACATCCATAAACCCAGGCTTTGTGGTACCCTGAATGTGGAGGGAACACTGTGTTCCTAACCTGGGCTATAAAGGAGATGAGGGGTGCTGCTCCACTGGCTCTCAGTCCTCCAAATACCTTGTAAGGAAAGTGAGATGATGATAATGTAACTGTGCTTGGTGACAATAGGTAGATGCTTGATAAATTATGTTAAAACATATGGTCTTGGCAGTTGACCCTAATCCTGGTGTTGGATTCATTTATTAATGTCTGTACAGTGACCTGAAAATGCAAAGCACTGTATCACTGAGAAATGTTGACCTTGTTGACTGAAAATTTTTAATTAATTTTGCTGAGAAAAAGGGTAGTATGCATTTAACTTGAACTTTCACTCTTCCCACCTGACCTAGTATTAGCTTTTGAGAGAGGCAGGGGACAGGTAGGACTTGCAGATGAACTTACTCTGTGCTTGTATCCTGTTCATGAAGCAGATGCAAGTGACTGCTGCTGTAGGGGCTCAGCTGAATGACTTTGTTTTCAGATTTCCAGAAAATGAAAGCTTCAGCTGCCAAAAGAACAAAACAAAGCACCTGGTTTACCACATGGCGTAGGACATTCCAGCACTTGTGAAGAGGGAGGGTTGGCTTTAAGCCATTTATATTCCAGTGTCATTAGTAACTGCTGCTAACTGTTGGATTGAATTACTGGCTGAGAAAGAGCAAGGGCTTTTAGAGTCTTCTCTGCAATTGAAAATAGTCACATGAAAAACTCCCATTACTGACAATTTTATAAGGAATAAGGATCTCACTCTATCAGTTGCATATTTATTGGCTCAAACCATTTGAGGCTCATTATGCGCATGTAGATAACTCGTTGTGGTTGTTTGAAAAGGTTCATTAGGGTCTTCAAGAAATCTGGCTTTATAAAAATCTAATTCATTATTTCTGCAGTGAAAGAGTTAATGAAGGATCACTTGTGGCTTTTAATTTTCAGCTAATTAAAAAGAACGTCTGTTTTTGCCTTGACACTTGTCGTTAAAAGTGCCAAATATAGGAATTTTTTTTGTGTGTGAGTTGAAGGGTGAGGAGGAGGGGGAAAAGTTACATGTAAATCATTTAGCCATTAACCTAATGTGGTGGATTTATAAATCCTATTACTATAAGCCCTTTTCATTTCCACTGAGGCCTGACGTGTGCTTGATCCTGCTAATGTAAAATTCATTCTGTCTAAGTGATTACTGAAGTAAGACATTTTAGTCAATTTTAATCAGATTGTGTGATACTTGCTTGAACACCAACGTTAAGTAAGATATGGACACAGTTTGGCCATGTCTTAATTAGCCTTACAAATCAGAGTAGGAATCAATCAGTGAGCCAAGTCTATGAACCTTTTTGACACCTAATGCTTTCTGTGGGGGGAAAAACCATCTTTGCTGAGGGCTGAAAATACAGGGCTTGGAAGCAAGATTAAGATTGTAATTTGGTGTTCTTGCTTTATGGTGTGCTTGGCAGTCCCTCACAGTGTGCAGGTCCTTTGCAGTGCAGCCCTCATTGGTGTTTCAGAGTTGAGGCCAGTGGGGTGCTTCCTGCAGCCCATCATAAATTCCTGTCCCCGCAGCAGGAGCAGCGATTGGAGTATTTTTCTGAAGCTGCTTCTGCACCAAGATACATCTGTTATTTTGGTGGGGGTGGGGTGAGGGACAGCTTATCTTAAAATGTAACTTCCTCCATCCAGGTGTTCACTGGGGACGTGGGACATGTGTGTTTCTTGGAATTAGCCGGCCCTGTTTTCCCTATAGGGAAGCATTAGTATGGAAGATCTGCGTCATAAGCCCCGCAAATATTGGTCACTGTTGAGATCAGAGGTGGATTTTGTAAAATGTCATCCTTTGATATGACAAGTAAAGACTTTGCTGTTTTTTCTTGGATCACTGCTTTTTCACTAGGTTGACTTGAGCCTCAAACTGATTTTCAGTCATGTTAGTTGACCCAGTTTTTGAAGACTCATTACTAGCCAATATTTTTTCTGTTCTAATCATGTAGAATTTCTGTATTGGTAACAACTTTTTTGGCATTTTCTTCTAATATATGGACCACTTTCTTTTATTACCAGGATACCTGAAAAACTTGCCATGTCCTTGAAGGATCCTGTAGAAGTCTTGGGTCTTTTTTCCCCCCTGCCCTCCTCTTTTGCTTATTGTGTCTTCTGCAGCATGGTGGAAAGCCTTAGGAGAAAAAGGTGCTTGAAGCAGATGGAAATTAAAATGTTTAGTACCAGAGACAGCTGATGTTCTCCCAAACTAGGCAACATCTTTTGCAGAAGTCCCAGCTGCACATGGTGTTGTGTCATTGCTGAGAATTTTGTAACCTGGTGAAAGACAGGTCCATTCTAAATCATCAGATTAGCCTGGAGGTTTTGCTTTGCCAATGTTGAAAAATTGCCTGGACAATGATTTTGTCTTAAGGCTTGAAAATTCAGCCACCAGCAGTGTTGGCAAACTGTTTTCAGAATCACTGTAAAATCTGTGTGATGCAGACTTTGTAAGTTGTTTTTATTTCTCAGCTTCCAGGCAATTTAAATATCTTTTCTCCTCTATCTAACCTGTTAAATTACCTCTCTCTGTTAGGGTGAGCATACCTCATTTAGTCAGATGTTACTTAGTTGATGATAGGACTGCAAGCACATGTGGAAGAAAGTGGGGAACGTGTTTTCTGCTTGATCTGAATGCCTCTTTGTCTTCTGCTTTCTCTTTCCTACGGTTACTGTTGGTCTGCCAGGTGTGCCTTTTTGAATGAAAATGAGAAACTTCTTTAGTGTAGATCTCTTACTGTGGTTGGGATGAGGCTCTTTTGAAAAGCTTTGAAATTAGATGTTAATTACCTTTCTCTTCTGCTGGATAATCTTCTGTACTTTAACCAAATAAGGATAATCTTCTATACTTTAATCAAATAAATATTCAAATACTTTGAATTTGCCATATTTCAGCTTTTTGACAGTTTCTTATGTGATGGATTGTAGGAGAGCAAGTGCTCATGAAAAGGCAGAACTTAAATAGAAAAAAAGCCATAGCAGTTCAGGTGAATGGGGCAGTTGATATATCATAGTTAAATGGAATTAGTCTGAACAGCTACACAGTGGTGGCCAGGAAGAGAGCTGTCAAGGCTCACATCAGCCTTTTAAGATGGTAGATGCCAATATCATGAGATTATAAGCCTGAGAAGGATGCAGTGAAGTCCATTTTAGATCACATTTTAGGGTAAGATTTTCATTAATCTCGGTCAAATTGTGATTGGTTCTTGACTTTGTATATTAAATATCTTCTTATAATTGTATGCATACATATGGTCAAAATAACTGTGCAGGTTCATAAACATAAGGGCCTCTGGGGTACTGTGTCTCAGAAATGAACATGACCTGCAGAAGAGAATAGGCATCTCTTATCAGCCATGTTTCATTTGTATTTCCTGGGAAAATGCTTTAAAGTCTCTTGTTTCACAGCTTATCAAGACTGACCAAAATTAGCGTGACCTATTGCAGAAAGCGGCAATATCTCTGCAGTGTCTTGGAGGTTGGTGGGCAGGTGTATTTTATTGGTGTGATTTTTTTTTTGTTTGTTTTGTTTTTGTTTGTATCCAACAGAGTTAATGTATTTTTTAATATGTAAAAAGTTCAATATTCCTGATTTTTTTTTCTCTTTTTTTAATAGGCACTCGATATTTTTCAGCCCTCTCAAGGGAATATCTCTGGGCTTTTTTCATGGCATTTATGTCATTTTAATGATAGATTCTTTGTATGTATGTGTGTTTGGTTGGTTTGGTTTCCTTTGTTGACTGAGGCACACAGGAAGATCCATCTGAACATCAGGAAATAATTTTTTATGGTGAGGGTGACTGAGACCTGTCACAGCTCGCCCAGGGAACGTGTGGAGTTCCATCACTGGAGATACTCAAAGGTGTCTGGACATAGCTCTGGACAATCCAGGTCTAGGTGGCCCTGCCTGAGCTGGGGAGCTGGACCAGATAAACTCTAGAGGTCCCTTCCAACCTCAGCCAGCCTGTGGTTTTGTGATTAAATATTTTCTTTTTATTTATTTTTTTTTTTCTAATTCAAACCAGGCCTTAAAATACCAGCAAATTCTTACAGGGATTTTTATTCCTACAGCATATCCCTATATGTGCTTCTGTTTTGGGGATTGTTTTGTTTGTTTGTTTGTTATTTTAGGCACCTGTAGTTATCCATGGGCATTAAAAGGGAGCTTAGCAACATTTGTATCTGTAATAGCAGGGGATGAAATCGAGCCACTGTCCACCAGTGCTTGTGGTTGGATTATTATGTTGGCACTAAAACTCAGGGCCCTGCAGGTCTCATTTCAGATCTAATTCTAATGAGGATATTGAATGACTGGTGTGACAATAATGTTAATCAGTGCTGGTGCCTTCTACTTTAACTGAAAAGTGAGAGCAAGAGAGAGCTTTGAAAGAAGGTTTCCTTGGCATATGAGTGAAAGCTGAGTTTTTTATTAACAATTCAAACTCCTGTAATAAGTAGTAGGAAAGCTTATTAGCTATGTTTTTAGATTAAACAAAACCTTTAGGTTGTGATGTTCTTTCTTTTAACAGAATTTGTGGGATGACGAATTTAAATGAAAATTTCTAAAGTCGAAGATTGATTGAGTTGAAGTATGTAGCACAAAATCAATCCTGTCAAATTGTAGGGAAATAAGTGAGACATTTATAAACATTGTTAATGTTTTAGAAATCTAGTTTTGTGCAAATGTATTTTGAATTCTTTATAAATGAGATAACAGTAGGTCTAAATGACAAATTAAAGATTTAAAAAATAATCAGCATGCCTCTCTTGTAGTAATGGATTTATGGAGGTAGCATGCTTAACTTGCATTTGTAATTAAGGTTTTTCCATCATTAGAATAGAAATGTATTCCTGTTGAGCAGTATCTTTTTATGTGATTTATGTGGATTGAATGAGTGGCAAAACTCCACTGCTTTAATCTGTTATGTGGCTAAAAGTCAGTATTTGGATTGGATTCCTAGAGGGTCATGCTGAAAGGTTAAATACATTTGTCTGTTTTCTAAGTCTTCAAATTTCCATATTCTTTGCAAGTAACAAACAAATCCATGTCCTGTGGGATTGTACAATGACAGCTTAGCAACTTCATTAGTAATGAAGCCACACTGCTGTTCATTTCAAACCTCTAAATACTGAAATGGGTGGGCTGTACGTGGAGTGCTTAACAACAGACTAATGCAGAAAAGAAACTTCTGAAATTATAATTTCTTTGCACAAGTTTATAGTCCTGAAAAGTGTAACTGTATGCATTGATAAGCCACTAACCTCGTTCCATTTTTAAAAACAGCATAAGTGTCCTGGGCTATGAGACACACTACAGAAGGTATTAAAAGTGCCCAATACTACAGTTATAGGTAATTGACCAAGTGACCCCTGGCTGCTGAAACCCTAATGGCTGATAATAAGGTGGTCCCTTTCAGGAGTTTGCATGAAGCTCATCTTTTCTCTGTTGGAGTACTCCCAAAATGGTCATGGAACATATTTCTGTTTCTGCAGGAGCTCTCTGACATCAAATGTGGTTCCATCCTTAGCTCTTAGGTGATTATGATATATGTGGTGTGGTGAATGTTTGTGGATAGGCAATAGCTTCCAATGACATGGACCCTTTTATTCCTCTGCATCCTTACAGGAAAAATCTGGAAGGTGAACTCACCCTGTAGTTCCTATTCCTGACTTAGAGTTGCAAGCTCTATTTAACAAGCAATTTGGGACTGTTAGCTAGTAATTTTCTTTTGTAGTTAGTTTAAAAATAGTTAAAAAGCTTAAATAAGCCTTTTAAAAAATGGTATTTCTACATTATACGTCTTACAATTGTTTGGTTGGTTAGTAAATGCTTACTATTTTCTAGGAGAGTCTTTCATATCCTGAGGAGCTCTGTCTTGGGCTTTGGTTGGTTGTTGGTTTCCTTATCAGACATATCTAGGGAATTTGGGAAGCTCATTTTTAAGAGATAATCTAAAAAGACTGTGTCTGACTCTGACAGACTGTCAGGAGCTCTTTCCATCTGTATCCAATCCAGCTTCATCAAGTGCTATAAAGAAGTTGCACAGAACAAATCAGAGCTGAGACTTCATACTGTTAACCATGTGTGTTCCTCATCGTATTTTCAAATCTTTGGAGCAATCTCTAGGTCCTGCCTTAAGCAGAAAATGTTAAGCATGCCATGTAGAGCTGAAACTGTTTGATAGAATCACAGAATATGCTGAGTTGGAAGGGACCCATTGGGATCATTGAGTCCTGGCCCTGTGCAGGACACCACAGGAGTCACACCACGTGCCTGAGAGCATTGCCCAGACACTTCTGGAGCTCTGTCAGGCTGGTGCTCTGATCACTTCCCTGAGCAGCCCAACCACCCTCTGGGTGAAAAACATTTTCCTGATACCCAACCTAAACCTCCCCTGGCTCAGCTTCAGGCCATTCCCTTCACTGGTCACAGAGTGAAGACATCAGTGCCTGCCCCTCCTCTTCCCCTGACAAGGAAGCTGTCACTGCAGTGAGGTCCCCCTCTGTTTCCTCCAGGCTGAACAAGGGACCTCAGTGGCTCCTCATAAGGTTTCTTGTCCCTGGCACCACCTAAAAAGGCTTTTACTATACTGCTAAAAGAGATGAGAAATCTGCACACAGATTTCTCACAGATTTCAGACACACAGCTGTGTCTGAAGGCTTGGAGGAAATATCCCAACAAGACATGGGTTTATGGGACTGAAGATACAGATGTGATTTAAGACAGAGTGGCAGGGAGTGGTGCTCCAGGCTGACAGCAGGGAGGAGGAAAGTCCATAGGTGTTTGTAAAATAGCCTGTATAATGTGGAAACATATCACAATAATTTTTATTATTACTCTGAGAGTAAATGAAAAATTCAACCGGAGCTGGGTTTTTTTAAAGTACAGTTGTGAACCCTCTAGGCATTCATATACACTTGATCTCTCATCTTTTGCATTTGAGTAGCTTTGGTGGAACCTTGAACATCCCAGTATAGCTGGGAAGCTGAATGTACAGGAACTTCTTGCTTAGTCATTGGGGCTCATAATCTGTCAGATCTGAAGCAGATTATTTTGAAGTCTTTCAGAATGTTCCTTTCTTTCAGAACAGAGAGATGACCTAGAAAGTGCCAGAGCTTTGTCTGTAACACTGTGCTGGAGGCACTCCCTTGTTCACATGGATGTGCTTGGAGAGGTCCCCTTGCTGTTGGTTACATGGTCCTTCCTGCCCACATATCCCACCCTGTTCTTGCCAGCATGGACGTGCACTCCTGCCCAGCGCTGGCTCCAGGCTCTCCTGCCAGCCTGGGAAGCCTGTTGGCACAGATCATTTTTCCCCATTTAGGCAAATGGATCCTTCCTTGCCCAAGGAATTCTTGGTGCTGACACCAGCTGCAGCCAAGGAGGATGAATAAGTATTGTTTAACTTTATAAAAACACCTGTCGTGTTGTCTAAATATATCTAATTTAATGAAACAAAATTATATGCTTTATGAAAACCCTGCATGACATTTAAGAAATTAGGTAAGAGAACTTTCTTTGGAGGCTAATTAGAGGCTAAAATACTTTTCTGAATTTGCATAAATGTTGCTTTGATAGACAATCACTTAGTCAAAATGAAAGAACAGTTTAAAGCAGTTCAAGCCACTTATAAAGATTTTTTGATGGACACAACATCCACAAACAATCTATTCATTACCAAGGCTACCATGTCTTCTTATCTCCTATAAAATGTCAGGATCATTTTCAGTGGGTATTACCTGTATCTAGTCAGAGATTGCCTTGTTCTGTTTAGTGTAGCTATTGCAAAATGCCCTTGGTTCTTGAAGAAGAATGCTGTCTTGTTCACTTATTGTGTCACTTGAAGGCCTTTTTCTTTTAAGAATACTCATCAGGTAGCGCAAATGTGTCCTGCATCTGGTTTTCTCTTTAGCACTTGCTTGTCTTCTCCCAGGCCTTCCTTTTTCTCCAAGCACACAAGTTGTGGATGTTACTTAAAAGATGCTGACCAGGAGAACCTTAGAAAAGTTTTAATTCTAGTTTTTTGCTTTTTATTAAAAAAACACCCCAGAAACAAAGGGGAGGAAGATTTGATTCTCAGGGAGTTTGTCGTCATCTCAGGTAGTGCACTGAGTTTGTCTACTGCTTAAAAATCTTTAATCTTTGGAGTTTTATTTCTTTTTCAGCTTTATAGGCATACTTGATGTTTTTGAAAAAACATCTCTACTGATTCTGAGACATACTCCCTGATTTCTCCAGGGCTCCTAGTTATATGGCTATGACAGTACCTTCTCTTGGACATGGGACTGCACTTCCATTTCTGTCACTTCGAGATTGAGAGACATGCTTATATATTTGAAAGATAACTTCTAACTCTGTAGTTTTAAACCTAATGTGGAGGATGGTATGGTTATTATTCCCTGCTCTGGAATAGATTTTGCTGTTATTCAGATGAAAATTTCTGTGCTCTGGTTTTAAACCTTGACTGGATTTTAACTTGTCTGACTAAAAAGGAAACTTTTGTTTATTAGTAATCAATTTCATTATTTATTGTTCTTGTCATTTTACTTTTTCTAGTGAAAGACTGATTATATTTTGCTGAATGTGTTAAACCTGTTCAGTTTGGGGAACAAAACAATGTAAAGCTTTCCTGTCTAAATATTTGCTCATTCCACTGAAACAAATGCTGTTGTTTTCTCTAAGGAGAATGCATAAACATTTAAATACTGAATAACTTAATATATGTTTTGGTATTATTAGGAAATAGTAAATGATGCTTGTCATAGTCTTTCTTAATTAGGAGGGATTTTATATTGTGGTTTGTGATGCAGTTACCTTTTGATACAGTTGCAGTCAGCTTACTCAGCAAAGCTACCTTTGCATCTTACACGTCAAGCACAAATTTGTTTAATGCTTTGGAATAAAAAGAGAATCATAAAAGTTAATGAGGCAAGATTTGTACCACATTCTTCAAGGGATTTTAGATGCTGTTGGTCTTGTTTCTTCATTGAGTGAAACAGGGATCCTTGCTCCTTCATTTTAGGTGTTCAGTTTTTGAATGAGTTAGAAAGAAAATAAAAGCATGGGTGGGCTGAGCCCTGGTGCTTCTCTAGGAACTGTCCATGTGTTTGGTTTCTCTGGAGGGTTAGGAGATGCCCGGGCTGTACCAACATTTTTCACAGCCAGTTATCACATGGACATTGTATTCCTGCTGCTTCTGGGAACACAGAACACTTCTGGGAAGTGGGTCAGAGTCAGGTCAGTTACCTTCTGTGCACGCAAGTGTTCAGCTTTATTGTTGAGCACTCCATTTCTCTGTTCTGAGATTGTAAAATCATTTCCAACATGAAAGTTTTTGTGTGTATTTGGTTTCTTTTTTGTTGTTGTTGTTGTTGGTTTTTTTTTTGTTTGCTTGTTTTTTTCATTTGTCTTTGTGGTTTTTTTCATTTTGTTCAGTGCTTTTAAGAGTATGTTTGATTGTTCTTTCGTTCATCCTAATACAAAAATAACACTTTCCAAAACAGGCAAAATTTGTTTTAGTATAGCATGGTTTGTAACATACTGTATAGAAAAATCAGTAGTTTCACATTTTAATAAGAAAACAATTCTGGTTCTTCCATTCTCTTCAGTGAAGCTCACTACAAATACTTGAAGTACTGTAGAATTTTAAGGATATAATTGTTTCTGGCACCAAGGGGACATTGTCTTCAAATTCTAATTTGATTCTCATCATCATCTGTGTTTTACTGTAATCTTTGCATTTGTTGTCAAAATGTGACAAAGATACGCATTTTTTTTTTTTTGTATTCAGCATATTTCTGTTGCTGCCTTTTTTCTGTCTTCTGTTGTTTGTGAAGGAAAAGATTCTACCTTTTCTTGGCATGCAAAGATGTGTCACTGGATCTTTGTGTACACTGCTTCAGCCCTTGGAACCATTCTCCCTGAGGTTTTGGTGCTCCATCCAGTACTGCTGTTATATCCAGGAGCTGTGAAAGTTGGGTTACTGTCTGTCAGCTTTGCTGGGTGGAGCATGAACAGTTAATTTCATCATTTCTGAAGAAAAACAAAACCAAAACAACACAGAAGGGAAAACTTTGGCAGTTTGGATGTATTTCTCCTGCTGGTAATGTTTCACAGGAGTGCACATTTTAGAGAAATGTAACTTTGGATGTATTGTCTAAGTACAGCAAAGACTCAGTAAAAGCTCTTTGAAACAAACTTATTAACCACTTGAATCTGATCACTCAAACTTTTCTAAATCAAGTCCATTGTCTAATAAAAAGACTGAATTGCTATTCTTCATTCTCTGTGGCAAATAAGGCCTCCACCTTTCTTTCACTTATGCTTAGGGCATATGTGTCTTTTTGTCCAGCAATAGAAACCTTTTCTGAAAATCCTCCTTTATAAAGTCTTTTTACAGCATCCTGTGACCATGGTTTATCAGTGCTGGTCTACTTAAGACAAAATTGCAACCAAGTTAATGAATAGGCTACAAAAATACAGAGGTTCAGAAATACTTAGAGTAATGAGTGGTGTTACTAGAACACAGTTTTTCCATCTCATTTATTCCTCTGTCCCATGGGAAGGAACAGCTAATAAGAATTAGTAAAGCAGGTGATGGAATTATTTTCTTACTATGTAATTGCAGAAGTAAGTAAATGATATGGAAAATATATCAGGTCTACTCTAGATAAGTGCAGATGGTTTTCAAAAATGCAGTTTTTTACAGGGCCTTAAGGTTGCTTGTTTTTCTCCTCATGCAGAGTGAATGCACAAGGAGAGGTGAGGGTAGGGTTTGTTTGTTTACTTGGGTTTTTTTTGGTGTATGCTTCTCTGGTACAATGTTTTTATAATGACTGTGCTCATTCTTTTCAGTCAACTCTTAAATTTTCCCTTCTGTTCCTTCATGTCTATGACCCCAGGATTCTGCAGAAAATGTGTGTTCACAGGAGAAATCTTTGCATCAGCATATTAGTTTTGTATGCTCTCATTGGTTTTTAACTCTTTTAGCTTAGTTTTGCTTCCACAGAAACATCCTTTTAGCAGAAGGTACTCTTCAGAGATTTTTAAATAAGGGATTTTCAAAAATACTTGATGTAAGAAATAATAGTTCTTTGTATATTTGTATTTTTTAACCATTCCCTGTCTTAAATCACAACCTCATTTAATTAAGTAATTAATGAGTTGGGGTGGGATTAGAACAGGGAGTTTTGCAGTTTGATGAGGGCTTGTCTGCAATTACGATCTTTAAGTTTATATTGACTTGCAGTTCATGGGTGAGAGAATGTGTGTTGCTAGTCTTGCTTTTACAAGAAAAAAAGTTGAAAGAGTTTCACAGATGTTCACTGTTCTGAGAAGTTCACAGGTTTTTAGAAGTATATGTTTGCTGGGGGGAGGGGGCATGGCTGTACAGATGGGTTGCCAGGCAATTAATTCTTCCTACTTGGAGCAGGAGACAATCCAGCTCTCATAAGCAGTGCAGTATTATTTGCAAAAGGAAACTACCCAATACCATTTTTCCTATTCTCTTCCTTCTTTTTTCTGTCTTCCCACCTCCCTTCCTCTGCTGTGCATTTCTGAGAAACTGCTTAGGATTGATATGATAGCAGAGCTGTCATTCTCTTGAACAAAAAAAAAAAAAAGTCACTTTTATTCTAGGTATTTTAATAGAGTCCCATTAAGGATGTATTGCTGACTGAAATATTGGCATGAAGGGCTCTCACTGAGCTGAGCCCAGGAATTAAGAAGTCAGGAAATGGGCTGCTGCATTGCTAAAGAACCTTGTGTGACACAGTATCTCCTGATTGGGGGGATCATTACTGCTATTATGACTCGACTTGCGTAGGAATTTTAAATTTCATCTGAATGTCAGTAATAACCCTCTTAGCAAATTATCCTGAATAAAATCACGAAGGCATTTTATATAATAGGTGTTGAATTACTGGATAGATTTGCTAATTAAATACTCTTTGTTCTGCTGCAGTTGACATTACAGGGTAAGATCTTGAACAATTATTCTCAACAGCTGTACTTTGTTAAGGGAAAAATTAACTACAAAGTTTATTTTTTTTCTACACTTGAAATTGGCAGATTTTTGAAACGTGCTTGAAAAAATTCCATCATCCAGTTGGTAATGAGAGGATAAATATGCAGGTGTTGCTGTGAAATCAGATAACTACTGACTGCCTTATTAATGAATTTAGCAATACTTTATAACCTTCTGTTTTGTAGCTGTTGGCACTTGCAAGTGATCTGTCAGAACGGGTGGCACTAGCATATGCCAGTCACTTGATGAAGCCAACTTGTCTGTGACCCTCTTGCTGTGATTACCTACTCCCACTGCTGTCCTCGGGGACAACTGAGAAATGGTTTTTGCACAGCCAGACAATTTTTTTAGTAGGGGATATTCTTTAATAAAAAAGAAAAAAAAAAGGTTATCTTTCCCATTATTAATGGAATTATTTCAGAGTGTGAAGTAGAAAATGCCAGAGATTATAAAGGGAAAATTGATAGGCCTTCCTTTCTTTTCAAGTATAAACTCTTCATTTTGGTGTAATTTTTCAATTTTGTTTCAGGGACTCCTGTTTGCTTTGGGAGTACAAAGGGAGAGGTAGAACCTTTCTCTGTAGGAGTTAGCTAATACATAAGAGAAAGGGTTGTGGGGTGGTGAATATGTTGGAATTTTGACTACTTTATATGAAATTTGATATCATGCACCAGTGATATATCTTTAGAATTATTTCAAAACTCCATAGAAAAGTGGTGGAGTCGAATGTCTGAATCACTCACTAGGAGATGAATAGGAGTGGAATACCCTCTTTGAGCTTCTAATTAAGATGGAATTGTGTGTGTCTGATTCCAGTGACAGGTACAGCCTAGCAGGAATCTGCAGTTTAGGGCTCACCATTTTCCTGTTCTATAAAGAAGAGTGAGGACAGCTGAGGTTTCTGCACCTTTGGACTTCAGCAGAGTACAGGCATCACATTGTTTGAGTGCCTGGTTTGCAGCACCAGTGGATGGTCTTTAAATCAACTGGATGTTTTGAACTTGACCCAGAGACTGTAAATCCATAGATATCCATATGTACTTGGGGAATAACCCTGATAAGGACACGTGTTGTGAGTTCAGCTGTGTCAAAGTTACATCACTGTTTGGAACTGAACCTGCCTTCAAGTGCCTTGAGGGGAATATAGCTTTCAGTGCATAATTGCAGACAAAAAAAAAAAAAAAATCTTGCACTGTGGTTATGTAAAGGTTCTGAAATACTGAAGAAACTTGCCATTGGTGTTAAAGGAATGACAGTGTTGCCATGCTGTTTGTGTGCTGTTGTGTAGAGGGGGAGGTTTCACCTGTTTCAGAATTCCGTGCTGTGACAGCATAGGCAGCATCACAATAGTCAAGACTCTTGCCTTCACTTTGGACTCCTTGGCCTTATGAAAGTAATGAGATTTCCCTGAACATGATCTTATTCCCACTGAGCATGGACAGCTCTTCCCTGTTTGTCCTTTTTTTTCCTCATCCCTGCTGATCTCTACTGCTCAGCTCCCTGCCATAGTCTTCTTGACTACAAGTCTTAATTCTGCCTTTTGGCAAATATGGCCAAGGAGTATTGCAATTTAATATGTGAAAAATAGTGAAGGTGAGACTTGGTTAATAAATTTGATGTAAGCTGTTCATAGTGTGTTGCCTGACTATATTTTGAGTTCCAGATTGTTTGGCTTCACCTAACAGATTCTGATCTATCATTGCTGTAACATGTTGTTCAGATTAATCCTCAAGAAAATTTAAAATATTTATGACTAGCAGGATTGGCTGAAGAAAAACTGAGGTTTCTGCTGAGTGGCAATGGAAAGGACTGAAACCAAGGAAGTGGAATCTGGAGCTGTGTGCCAGGGCACTAGGATGTTGATAAGCAGGACATGGGGGGTACAGAGGAACTGTGGCCAAGTGACTGAAGGAATGGACCAGATGTTGGTTCTCATGCAGCTGTGCAGAATTCACCAAGCTCTTCCTCCTGCTCCAACTACACTTTTTTTTTTCATTAAGCTCATTTGGTTGTCCCTTTTCTGTGCTCCAGCTGTAACTGTGGCTTCAGATGAGGTGCCCTCCCCACCCTCCACTGTACTGAGCATTATTAGAGGTGGAAGCAGCCTCCTACTGACATGAGGTCTCTTTAGGTATTTCTCAGGTTCAGAGATGTGCTGTTCAGAGCATTTGGAGAGTTGGGATGCCAACTCTTGGGTGAGGAACAAGCCTGGTTACACCCCTTGACTCAAGACCTGTGTCCTGTCTGTATCCCAGCTCCTTGTCCCAGTTCTGGTTTCCATAAGAAGTTTGCTTTTTAATGACCCATTTTGAGATCATTACAAAGGTAATCAACCTTTGACTAAGTCTTCTAAAGTGAGCACCATCCAGGCTGGACTGAATCAGACAGGATGTTTTTGGGAAAAAATTCAATGACACCAGGAAATAAGATGATGGATATGAAAGCAACAACTGACCTAAACTACTGAAAGAGACTTAATTCTGGCACTTGCTGATTAGGTTGTATTTAAGCCATTTGATTTAGTGTTCTTTTTTCCTAAGGTAGAATGTGTGCATGCACATGCAATTTTGAGATTTGTTTTAATCTTGTTTTAGGGGAGTTAATAATAGCATTACTACAAGGTCAAACGAGAATTTACTCATGTAATAGGAGTATTGAGGTGACTGTGTGTTGCCAGGAGAGAGGTGGTTTGCTTTGTTTTGAAAGGTGAGAGCATTTGGAGTTAGCAACCTAATGGATATGTTTGCCTGTGTTAGCCTGTAATTATATCATACGCTAATCTTTGATTATTTTTTTTTATTTCAGATTTTGATGCATACCAAGGAGATGGTGCAGAAGGTAATGCTGAGCATTTTCATTAAACAACAACACTTAAAGAGCACACCTGGTGAAATTTTTTTTGTTCCAGGAGAACTGTAACCCAAACAGACCTGAAATCACTTGTTAGGATGCCTGGTTTACAAATGTAATCCTTCCTGATGGATTATAGCTTTTTTCTTTTCCTACCACAGATATGATCTGGACCCTGCTTGAAGCCTATGTGGGACTGTTTCAAGCAAATTAGCAACAGTGCTAATTAGAGTTTACTCATAAACCTGTTACACCATGTGTTCTAGTGGTTTATTATGGTTTATTTTTTGGCATCCTTTAAACTCTGTCACAGGGTGTTTTTTGACTCTGTGGAGTTTAACATGGACATAGCCATGTTGCAGTTTTTACAGCTGCATTGATTTCCCACCACTGAAAATGTCAGGTCTTCATTTTTTTTCAAATTAATATTTCGCAATTATATGCATCTGCCATTTTTTTGTTGTTGATGTGACATTTACTGGTGTTGGCAATTTTTCTTTTTACCTTTTTTCTTGCTATGCCTTTCATATGCACCTCAGGCTTTTTTATGTTCCTCAGTTTGTCTAGAGTTTGCTCCATTATCCAGAGTATTACACAAGTATGGCTGGTGTTTGAATACAGTCTTCTCCAAGCAGGGCATTTAAATTGTTACAAGAATCAGAAGTGATGTGAGGGGCGGAGTATCAGTCAAAGATAAGGGGTTCAGTAAATGTTTGTGTCTATCTCTGGGTGTAATTGTTCAGTAGTTCAGCCTGGAAAGAGAAAACTTGTTGGTCATAGTAGCTAGATCCTTCTCCAAAAGGAGCATTCCCTGAAAGATCTGCTGCCCAGGAGAGCACAAACACAGGTGGTTGGAATAGCAGAAGATAAAGATGGGAGAGGGAAGATGGAAATATGAAGCCATCTGCATAATCTGAAAAAATGAAGAAGAGCAGCCTAATCTGTGCAGTGCTGTGGTATTCTCAGGTGCTGTCATCCACAGATTTATTTGAAATGGAGAATCTAAGTATTTTTTCTCTCTCTCTTTTTTTTTTTTTTTTTTCCCCTGTGGTATTGTGATGGCTGCAGATGAGATGGAATGCCTGACTGTGATCATACCTTTCAAACACTTTGGCTGACTGCCTTGTCTGAATTTGCCCAGCAGTCTTGTGGAAGTGATTTTCTTGTGTCTTAGCAGTCCAAAGTTATTTCTGATCAGAATTCTTGCTGTTTCTCAAGATCAGATTTTTTCACTAACTTATTTTTCTAGTATTCATTTAGTAAAATGTTACCTATTTATATTATGTACACAACTGGACAGTGGTCTTTTAACATGTCAGTGACTGAAGTTTCTTTATTCTCTTTAAATTCAAATAGGTTTTAATGAACTGTATAGACCTATGAGTAAAAGTTTACATTTTCTTGCTAGTATAATTTTTAGTGTTTAAAGGGTAATTTTTGAACCTTGAAAGTTATGTGAGACTTGTAGATGATGGAGTGGCTTTTTTTGTTTTTCAAAGCAATTTTTTTTTTGTTTAGATGAACCTTGAAGTGATTTATGGAGACACAGATTCCATTATGATAAACACTAATAGCACCAGTTTGGATGAGGTCTTCAAGCTGGGGAATAAGGTAAGGAACTTTTTCTTTTTGAAGATTTCCTGCATAGGTCTGTGTTGTTACTCTGAGTGGAGCAGATGGTATTAAGAGAGGCTTCTGTGGCACAAGCAGACAATATACCATAAGAAAGAACTTCACAATGTGTGGAACCTATGAAGTAGTAAAAACTCAGCTATACCTGCTCTTTTTCAGGTGTAGCTGTTCTGTGCATTTTTAAAAGTGAGTAAATGAACCATTTCATTGCATAACAAGCTTTATTTACTAATCCTAAGGTAGCAGGAAAGTATCTCAATATTTGGTGAACCAAAGTGTGAGGTACAATTTCTCCTCCAAGTTAATTTCAGTTACAACATGAACAGTTCTGATTTTTTTTTTCCACAGGGGACATTTCCCAGTTTAGTTTTATATAGTTAGGTAATTTGTATGACACTCAATATGTTATCAGATTTCCAGTGGTAAGTTCAAATATTAATTTTCATGTTATACCAGATACAGAAGAGATTGATTAGGAGCTGGCAATCGATGATGTGGAAGTTTTGTGGCTCTCTGAAATTGTGGAAGAAAAGTGAGAAATATTTCAGAACTTTCTAAAGAAAAGATGTATGGGAAGCTGTTTTTGAAAGATGGAAGAAATTGTGATGAAAATGAGACCTATGGAAACTCTAAAATAAACCAAAGAAAGCAAAGATGTATTCAGTACAGTATTAAACAGAAGTAATTTAATTTTAAGGCAGAGAGTGATTCCAGGGTTTTTTAGAATACTTTTGCCTTCATGCCAGTGGGAACATTTAGAAGTAGATGCATTCAGGAGCAGAAAATGGGATAATAACTTGATATCATAACTGAGTAGCAGGAGGGCTGTTGGCATGGTAGAAAGCAGTCTTTCTCTTTTATTTGCCACATGCAAGATTATATATGATTTCTAGTGTATATACAGTAGTCTATAAGAAAGTTTAATCTTACTCCAGTTTTGTGTGTGTGGTTTCATTCTGGTTTATTTTTTGTCCCTGTGCTCCCATTTGATGGCTAAACATTACAGAGGATAGTTAATTAACAATAACTTTTATGAAATCTGACAGGATAAGCATGATAGGTTAAGTACATCTGAATTAGAGTCAGGTTTTCTGAGAGAATAGGTTTGTGTTTGAACTTGTCAGCTGCTTAATGAGAGTAAAATCTTAAGCTTTTTTAATCCATTGTACTTCTGTATTATATATCAGGTTTTTTTAATTGAACATAAAAAAAAAGGACAGAAAGATATGTTTTGATTAAAACCATGTACAACATATAAAAAGTGAGTAAACTTATCCCTGTAAAATGGCACAGTCAAACCTTGCATCAAAATTGCAGATGTTTTGGCTTTCAATATTCTTTCTGTGGCAGAAAAAAGTGATTCATATCTGTCTCATTTCACGTTTCTTGTTTGTTTGTTTATTCCTCAAGAAAGTGGCAGTGTTCTTTTTGCTAACACTTTGATCATTTGCATTTTCCTTGTTTTGAGTAATTCCTATTAAAAAAATCAGGATAAAGAATTGTCTGTTTTGATGAGGAACACTCTCAAGAAATGTCTCTGCTCCACTGCATAGTAATTTCTTTCTCAAAGTTTTGTGTTCAGAGGTGAGGAATATTAACATTGCTTTCACTGTAGTTTTGCTTTAATGTAGATTGTGTGGAAGGCACAGAGGTTTAATGCAAACAATTACAGTGCGAGCAGTTAGTGAGTGTACCCCTGTTCTGATGTAAAGTTTGAATTTATGAATTGTCTTCAGCAGTGAAGCATTCCTCCAAGAAATTAATTTTGGTTTTTTATTGGAGAAAATTCTCTTATGTGCCTTCTGAATTCCCCCATCTAATGTGTGTTTTCTCTCCCACCCTTAACCCTCCAGTATTTACATCCATGCCCTTTTCAGTGATTACTTAGCAGAAGTTTTTTTCTCATTTTCTGTGTGTCCTTGTGAATCACATTTGCCAGTACATTCAGTACTGAACTCTTACTGGGTTTGGAGCACTTGGTTAGTATGCTGTAAGAAAGAAAAGTGAAAAATAAAAATTGCAGAAAAATGTTCAGAAGAATTGTTTGACTGTTTTAAGAAAGAAGATATGAACCTTATAGCAAAATGGTTTTTGCCTCATGATGTCCTTCAAAATTTAGAAATATACAGGAGACATCAAAGTAATGGTAATTCCTGCAATAGGGGGTACAGAGGTCTAAGAGAGAAAAACTAAGTACACACATATATGTATACACAGAAATGAAAAGTTTTTAAGGAAGGTTTTGGTTAAAATGGTAATCTGAGTTCAAAGCTAGATAGGAAACCAGTGAGATTTTATGCTGAAGGTCCTGTTCTTGGTGAGAAGAACTTAAATGCATATCCAACTTCAGTGAGACATGAGAAGAGGATAGTTGATAGCTGGTGGTAAAAGCGTGAGTGAATATGGATACTGAAAATCAACAGGGAAAGTTAAATTGTAAAGGAAAGAAAGTAAAGAGCAGAACATGAAGACAGAACAGGACACCTGGCATATGCAGATACTCTGTTGAAGAACATAAACTAAAAACATATGAAGAAAGAAAAAGGAAAAAGGCAAGTGGGAAACTTTCAGCCTAGCCAATAGGTGGGTGAATGTGTACTGGAACCAAAGTTTTTGTGGAAGGTTCATGCTGTTTTGAGCTGTTGCACTTCTGTTCCCTTAGAAGAGAGGTAAGAGGTACTTGGTACTAAATAAGGACAATATATCAGTGCCATGTGAAACTTTTTTTGTATGGATAAAACATATCCTGTGTGTAGAAAAACCTCACCTTTTCCTCTCAAGGAAATCAGGCTATGGAAAGGGTGTGTATTTTGTGGGGAAGGGTAAAAGAAACTTGCCTGTTTTTCCTGAACATGCACACACAGAGCTCTTGTCTGCAGTCATAGTTTTTCTCCCCTCCCTGGTTTAGAATGAGAGTGGGAAGAAAGAAAGGTGCCTTTGCAAGATAACTTTTCTATGAGACTATTTGCCTTTTCTGTCTGAGTGACCATCTCTTGTCTTTGCCTAGTAAGGAGGTCCCTACTGTGAAATCCCTTGTTTGCTTAAATTATGGGAGAGTTTAGGTGGAGTAGCTGTTCTGGTAAAAAGACCTCGAGTCAGTTATCTCCAAGGTCACTTCAATCTCATGTTTATCTGCCTTCCTTAATTTGATTAAGGAGTCAGATGTACCAAGCTGTAGATACTAAAAAAGTCAATGGGTCAACCTTAATTTTAGTAGTAACTTGTAGTTACTAGTGTACAATGAATTAATGATATCTGACCAGCCTTTAAAATGTGTATGCAAATACACAGGGTGTAATGTAACTTGTTTTAAAACTTAAGAACAATTGACTTTGTCCATTGTTAAATTGTTGCATTTGTCGTTAATGTTGGTGCATTTGCAGATCAAAAATGAAGTGAACAAGCTGTACAAATTGTTGGAAATTGATATTGATGGAATTTTTAAGTCCTTGCTATTGTTAAAGAAGAAGAAATATGCTGCTCTGAGTGTGGAACCAACAGGAGATGGGAAATATGTAACTAAACAAGAGCTGAAAGGGCTGGATATAGTCCGGAGAGATTGGTGTGATCTTGCTAAACAGACTGGCAAGTGAGTTTCTTTGTGGCATTGTCTTCTTTGCTCTGAAACAGTAAACATTTGTACTTACTTTTCTAAACATTTGATACTGTGTTTCTTGAAGATCACAGTTGTTAACTAACATCAGGACTTAGCTGATTTTTGGAGGACATGTAAACGTCTGCCATTGGTAATAGGTTAGACCTGTGCTAGTCCAAATGTCACTGAATTTCACTCTCTGGTTTTGTATCTCCTGTGGAAGCTGTGCTCTTGAGTTGTCAGTGTTGTAAATGTCATTTAATAAACCAGGACTGAAATCTTGTGGAGATGGCAGATGCTGTCAGCATTTGGAGTTGTAGGTTCTAGGTCAGATGGTTTATTTCCTAAAGAAGCTGGTGCTCAGCACTTTCAGCACTCTCTAAAAAAGCTGGGAGTGCACTGGCTGCAGCCTGAGGAGGTGGTCCCTTTCTCCAAGACTGCTTCTCTTTCCTTTTGCCATGAGACTTCATTGTGATGGATACTGGATTGACTATTTATTAATTGTCGTTGCACAGGGCATTTTAATGCTTTAATTCAGTAGAAGCAACACATTTAGCATCATAGAAAGAAAGAGAGAGTGGAGAGGTGGTCATCTGGGTGCTGACTCATTGTATAATGCCTCTTGAAAACTTAAACAGCTCGTGGTCCAAATGTATCCAAAAATGAATACTTTTCACATCTGTAAAAATACACCACACACTTGCTTACTGTTCTTAAGACTTGCATTTTCTAAGAAAAGATGCATCATAATAGAAGCAAATTTTTCCAAGTTAGGAATGTATTAGTAATTAAAGCTATACAAATGTTGGAGAGTGTTCTTTAGTGACTAACTCTTCTGCAGCTGGCAGATCTTCCAACCACATTTTGCAGCAATAGGCAAGACTTTGCTTACTTGATATGTTCTCTTCTCCCCCATATCTTAAGATACCTGCTATGGAATGATAAATGGAAAAATGAATGACAGAAGAAAATAGAAAGTTGCACTCACCCATTCCAAATCATTATTTAGCATTATAACTATTTGCAGTAATTTGCTTTTAGTAAAATAAGTAAATAAATAAAACACAACATAAAATATACTGGTAAATTTCTATAAATTTTTCATCAGGCTTCATCCTTGGGCTCTTTAAAGTCTAGAGAAAATCTAGGGGAAGAGAACATTCTGTCTGTTGTAATGGTTTTGCACGTGCCAAGCTTTTCTTAATTTTAGTGCTATTTTTGCAGCTATGTAATTGGTCAGATTCTTTCTGATCAGCCCCGAGACATAATTGTGGAAAATATTCAAAGGCGACTTATAGAAATTGGAGAAAATGTGGTCAGTGGTCAGATCCCTGCAAATCAGTTTGAAATAAACAAGGTGAGTGATCTTGCACTTTTCTGTCTCAGAAAAACTTTGCTGTTCCTGCATATATTGACTGCTGAAAAATATTTAATCCTTATGATGCTGTGAAACAGCAGGAGTTTTATTAGGTACTGAATAGTTCAGGACATGCTGTGAAGATTCTACAGTTTGAGGGGGAAAAAGCCCTACTGGGGCTGGAGGCTCCAGAATAACACCTTTGTGTCTTGTCCCATCCTGCTGTTTACCAGGCTCACTCTGCACTTTGAGAATGATATGATGTTTTCAGGGGAAGTTCTCTCCTAAGCTGTTACTTTATATTTCAGGCATGAAATGCATAAACTGAAGAATGCATTGGAAACAAATCAAATACTCTTGTTTTCTAGAAAACTCTAATAATATTTCCCTAGAAAGCTCTGTATAAAAAAGTTAATAGTCATTTTGACACCTTATTCAGGACTTTGGTGCAACAAGAAGTAAAATACTCTGCCTTGTTTACAGCAGTTTTAGCAGCAGCATTGCAGTTTTGGGAGTTTTTTTGGTAATCCTCAATGATAAAAAACTGTATTTTTAGCTTCAGAGACTCCCCTTTCCTGTTGAGGAGGTGTTTCACCAGTGAATTGGGTATTACATGCCCCTCTTATGCTTCTAATAGAAGAGATCTATCAACTGTCTATCCAAAGTCTGTTTCTTTTGCCAGCTGGACACCTGTCTGCTCTGTAAGACTGTGTCAATCAGTTAAGAAATGTGTTCAGGTTGTCATATGAGTGTAGAGAAATCACTGAATTTTATGGTTGACTCAAAAAATGCATAAACAAAAAAAGAATGTTCTGATGCAAATCTTCTAAAAGCACTTAGTGTCCCTGTAAAAGATATATATAGCAAAATGTTCACTTAAAATTCCTAAAGTTCCTTTGTTTTATTACTTCAGAAAAAAAATGTATTTAACTGTTAAGTCAAGTGTAGAAGTTGTGTCTAAGAATTGGGATGACAGTAAATATTTAAATGTAGTATTTTATTTTGTTTAAAGGAAAAAGTCATTGTGGAATGTCAGCAGTATGAGATACACAGAAGTATTTAAATTCAGTTGTACCCTCTTGCTGCAGAGCTTGTTGTGTACCCTTAGCTACACAATATTCAGATTTACTGTATGAACAGGAGTAAGAGGGTACTGTCTGTTTCTGTTTTTGTATTTTGCATAATATTGTCATCTTCAATTTAGTTTAAGTTTAAAACAATTGCATTATGATCACAACATGCATTTTTCAGATAGTAATTGTAAAAACATCCTTTTGTTTTATTAATAATATTTATAAAATTTGAAGGACTGGTTCCTAGGGCTTAACATATGGCAAATAAGTTTCTTTTATATTGCTTTGTGTTTCAGATGAACTTGTAAATAGTAGAAGGATGAAGATAGCTACTATGTGGTCTTGTCTTTTAAAGCTCTGAGAAGTAATGGATTTTTCTCATAGTTATGTTTCTGTTTTCCCCTTTGATATTTTAGGCATTGACAAAAGATCCCCAGGATTATCCTGACAAAAAAACCTTGCCACATGTGCATGTGGCCATGTGGATAAACTCTCATGGAGGCCGAAAGGTGAAGGCAGGAGACACAGTGTCATATATCATTTGTCAGGTAAAAATGTCTTTCTTTATAGCTAAATACTAGGTATTGTTTTGAGATACAGCAAAAAAATCCCAGCTTAGCTCCTGGGAAAATAGTTTTGGCATTTCTTTTTGGTGAGGTAGTCTTATATTTTAAAATAGTCTGCTGTCTGTACTACATTTAGTTTTATAGAGCATTGTGATCAGCTCAGCAACTATTTCCATATAGTGACTGGTAAAATCTCCCTGAACTCATTCATGTTTGGAGCTAGAACTTAGTTTGAAGAAAATGCCTAGTCTTCATTTTCAGCAGAAGAAAATTCTGGTGGTGAAGACCCTTTAATTTGTGGACAGATAATTGTTGTTGATTAAATAGTGTTATTGTTTTTCCAGTATCACCTTTGTCTGTTCAATTCATAGTCATTGGATCTGGTGGCACCTCTGATGTATGGACTGGGAAATTTGAGCCACTTTCTGGTTTCAGGTGTTTACCCTATGAATGCTTATCCCTATTTCACAAATATCTACTCCACTTTGGTTCTGTTAATTTTAAAAAAATAGTAGATTGAGTTAGATGGACCAAGGGATCTTTTAGGCCAAGCTGATGAACTTGACAATGTGACTATTTCAGCTCCTTCATTATTTTCAAACCAAAATATACTGTATTTGACTTAATTGAGAGTCCTTGGGCTGGCACCCCAAAGCTGCCAAGACTTTTGAGAGCTGGGCCCCGGGTGCGGCTGAGCAGTGGCACAATACGAGAGAAGAATATACTTGTTGAAAGAAGGGAGCTGAAGGAGTTGCATTGTAATTATTTTTGCAAAGCAGCTGGATGAGCTGAATAGTCCTAAATTAATTTTGTTCTGAATACTAAGTTGTCTGAAAGGAGTAGGAGGGACCAATGGCTTGCAGTCTGTCTTTATTAGTGATGGGTTTTCAGTCCATCATTGCTGACCCTATTGAAACCAGTAGCTCGTCTTAAATGAAAAAGTGAAGGTGTCATGTATTAATGCATTTGTTCTATTTTGCTTTAAAAAAATCAAAAAAGAGACTATACTTAGCAAAAAGCCCCCCAAACAATTGTGATGCTTCACCCTACCCTGCCCCGTTCCTATAAATGTTTACATCTATTACAGAATCTTGCAAAAATACTGCTTTGAGTTTTGCTCTAAGATTTTTGACACACATTAGAAATAATATTTCCTAGGGCAGTTGAGGAGTGGGATTACAATTCTACAGATTTAACTGAGTTATATTTTCCAAGAGTACTGTCGTCTTAGATCTGATACTTAATTCCTCCATGTATATTGTTTTCAATTTAGTTATTGCCTTCCCAAATTGAATTATTTTATCCTTATCTTCCTCTTTCAAGTTAGAGAAGAATGTAATGTATATTTTAACCTCTAAATGCTGTTTCTCTTTTGGCTTGAGATGTCACCATATATTTCTTTCAGTATTTCTGAATATTTTACAATTTCCTCTTTCTAATCAATGCTGTTGCCTCTGTGATTTATTCATATGCCAATGAGTGCTGGCCCATTTTCTGACCATTCATTCTATTAATATCTTTATAGAATTAAAGAATATAAATTTCTTAGCAAAACAGATATAGTTTTGATATCCACGACTTAGAATTTGCTTGTTGTGCAAAATGATAATGCTGGTTTAGTACAAAGTGAATCCAAAATGCATGCCCTCTGTGTATTTTTAACTGGGCTGATGGCTACAATGTGTTTTCATTGTGCATTTCAGAATTGACAGATGGGACTGTTTACTCTGTCTCCTCGTACTGATTTGCACGTGTAGGCTACAATAATACAAGCTGGTTTTGCATTCTTGAACTTGCTAGTTGATGCCAGCATCAGCAATGCAGTTTTTTTACTACTGCTGGATTTGTATTGGATGCATAATAAATCAACCAAAAGAGTGTGTAATGATTTTGCATTAAAATTATACATAATATTTGAAGCATAATCCTTTGTATAGAGTTTTTTCACACTTTGTTTTGTATGTGTCTCCTTAGGATGGATCAGATCTCAGTGCCAGCCAGCGAGCATATGCTCCAGAACAGTTAAAAAAGCAAGAAAATCTAAAGATTGATTATCAGTACTACCTGTCACAGCAAATACATCCAGTAGTTGCTAGAATATGTATGCCCATAGAGGGAATTGACTCTGTTCTTATTGCAACGTGGTTAGGTAAGTATTCTAAATTCAGTTTATTTGAAGAATTTCAAGACCCAAAGAGAGAGGTTTTAATGTATGTTTCTCAACAGAAATGCTTCCCCAGATCGGTCTTTTTACATTGAACAATAGCTTGTGTTTCACAGCCTGTAGAAAGCAGTGTGGACTCTAATACTAATTCTGCAGAATAGTATTTTTTCAGAAAGTGATCACTAACATGAATTTAATCTTACAATCCTTGTTCAGAGTTACAAAATCTGCTTTTCAGAAATGACAGTACTATTGCATGTCTCTGAGATTTCAAGTTACTAAAGGAGTTCTGGAGTGTGTAATATTTTTCCAGAGAGAAATGCTGGCATTTCTGGCATCTTCCCAGGGGGGGAAAAAGTCATAATTACAATGAAAGAATACAAATTTTTACTAGGATGTAAGTGAAGACTTGATTGCTAGACCTGACTTAGCGGATAATAGAAACATAAAATCTTAGTAACAGTGTTAACTGTTTCATATGGTGGAATTAAGTGGTCCCAAAACCAAGAAGTGCTGTCAAAAAAATATAACTAATGTTAGTGATCCATGAAATCAACAGTTTTAATTCAAATGAGCAACAGGGAATTGCTCTTGTTGGAGTTCTTTTTCCTTTTAAAAGGATGTCTCAGAATTAGAGATTTTTCTGCCCAACTGTGATTGCCTCTTTCTTCTCTTTTCCCTGGGCTTCTTACCTAGAAAAACTGAAAGGTTGAAAATTTGTTAACAGTTTTATTGGGTCTTTGTTCTTGAAAATGCTGTGCTCTGTGTGTGTATTCCTTTTAGTGTTGTTTCCTCCTCAAAAGTGATTAACCAACAGACTTGACTGATCTTGATAAACAGAAATTTTGTGATTTGTAACTCACACGTAGTTCGTTATTTTCAAAAGTGTTGTTCAAGGACATGAAAAAGTTGTTAATTTTGCTGGCTATGAAATTATTGACAAGACTGCCTTTTCTCTGAAAGAACTTCTAGAGAGTTGCACTCTGTCAGTTTAATAGTTTGTGTTTTGCCTGTGTCTACAGGAAGTTCAGACCTGCAGAAATTAATTTATTCAGAATATTGCAATGCTCATAGGAAGAGTTAGTTGTCAGCATTTTGTGTTTAGGTAAAGGAGGCCAAGATCCAGGATTTGGCCAATTAAAAATCAACTGGTAGAGGATAGTCTCAGGACCCTTAACCTGTGTAACTGCATCTCTGTAGCTCCCTTAGTAGCAGCTGAATAGCTTGGAGATTGTACTTGGAATGTGTGCAAGAAAGGTGCCTTGCTGTTTCTCAGGAAGGAGGATGATAACCATGAAGGATCTTAATCTCCCAAGACAATCCTTGTACGTGCAGCTTTTTCCATCTCCATTTCTGAGTGGTTGAGAAGGGGTTGAAGGCACAAATTCTGCCTTTTCTGAGTCAGCAAAGGTGTCTCTTGGAGGCATTTGATGTTCCACATGTCCTCAACAGCTCTCATGCTCTGAGGAGGTGCCAGCCCTACTCCACACATGCAGGCTGACCACACAAATCATCCTGTTTATTATGTGGCAAGGCCTTGGTATCCAACTTTCCCTTGATGTCAGAGTTGACTGTGTGGCATGCCTGACTGAAAAGGTCAAGCACTCTTGGTTAGGTTGAAGGGGTTTAAAATAGGCAGCAAAGTTGTACTTCATTTAGGTAAAAGACAGGAACGATTTCTAAAGCTAGTTTATTTTTATTGGCAAAGATTGTTAGTCTTGTAGAGTTAAGCTCAAATTCAGAGCTCTTACTCACAACAGGTTAGATTTTCAGAAAAGACTGGCTTCCTTCAGACACCTAAATTAACTACCCAGATCTTAAGAACTCTGTGCCACTTGATAGGCACAGAAGGTCCTGCCACTGTTTGCAAGTGCCTGTGCTGCTTTTTGCACTGTAGTACATTCCAGATGAAGATTTCTTTTATGGTCTGTAATAACATCATGCAGCTGAGAGTTTATTAATAGTCCACAATTGTCAGTCTGAAAACCTGTATGTATCTATTACAGTCTTAGATCTGAAGTGTGTTCAGTTTGACCTTGCTGTACAGTCAAAATTTTATCACCTTCCCCAGCTTTGTTTTCTTGGGGAAGCTTAAATTGTGCTTGAGGGTAAAGTCAGGTCTCTTTCAAGACTTCTGATCTGCTTAGGTTTTCATATACAGCACTTGATCAGGGCTGTACATTAGTCATTGCAAGCTGAAGTTATCTTACAGGGTTTTTAAAATGGTACTGGAGGCATAGTCAAGTGGTTTTCTTTCATAAAAATCAAAAATCCTTTGTAAGATACAAAAGAGTGCAAGATACTTGAGTCCATCTTGGTAAAACAAGCAAATATGGAAACTGTTAACTGATCTGTGATGCTAAGTTGGGCTTTTTTACTTAGTATTTTCATCATGATATACATCCAAATTCCCATTGTTTTTCCCATCTTGTTGCAAAAAGGCACACTTTCCCATTCTGAAGGATACATAAGCATCATATCTATGGACCAAAACCTGTTGCATTCTCACTGTGAGTTTCTTCCTCCACTGATCACATTTATTGTATTATGTAGAATATGTGTTTGTATAGGGAGAGTGGTTGTAGAAAAATGATCTTGGCTGCATGTTTAACAGAATCTACAATAATGCATGTTTCTAAGGTGAGTGTTTGCTGTCACCCTGCTAGTCTGAGTAGATAAAATTGAACTCTGCTGGGGAAGCTTGGCTCACATCAAAGTGCTGAAAAGTTCTTTGTTCTGTCTGTGCTCAAAGCAAGTAATTTTAAAAATTATATTCGACACTGAAGAACTGGAGCAAATAATGCAACTTAAAAATTGCAGAGAACCCCTTAAATATAATGTTTCTTCACTATGGAACCAAGTGGAAAAGCACCTTTTGTTTTGGGGCATTGTAGGAGGTCTGCTGAGCTTTGAGAGATGGAAGCTCGTTGTTCCTAAAAACGAGAACCTCCTGGGCATACTCCTGCATTCACTCTCTGTCTTGAAGTTTCTCTGGAAATGCAGTGACAAGATGAGGATTGTCTCAGTTAGTAAAACTAAATAAAGTCTGCAATCTAATCAGTTATATCATTGAATAAATCTGATCTTCCTAAGTCTTGGAGACCTGACTTCATCCTTAAGATATCCAGCTTTTAAACTGGAAGAACTGTATAGCACAGCAATTCTCTTACTGTATTTCAAATAAGGTTGTTTTGTTAATACATGAGTACTGCTCCTTGTCTCAGAGAAAAGTTCCATCTTATTTGTGTGTTGTCAGAAATAAGCAGACATTATGGAAGCAGAGTTCTTTAACCATGAGACTTCTGTAGCTGTTACTGCAGAATATTATTTGTTTCAAATGATGGAAGTTGATGACTGCTGTCCTAGACAGTGTCATGATGTTCTGAAAGAGGTGTGTGCTGCTGCCTTAGAGGGATATGCACGTTGGTGCTCTGCAGATTGCTTGGCATTGGGCATTTGTTAGGAAGGCTGTCTGATTTTAGGGAGTCATTACTGGCTTCTGATGAGGCTTGTCATTAGGAGCACTTCCCAGTTCTGCTCCCTGCTTTGAGGTAGTGTCGATGTGTTAGCTGCTTCTTGTAAGGACACCCACCAGCACCAAATATATTGGCTTTTTAAATTGTCTTTAAAAAAAAATATTGTTAGAGAATTGTTCAGTTGTCTTTAATGTTGTGTGTGGCAGCTGCACAGACAGGCTCTCCAGACAGAAACCAGGATGGATGCTCTCCTTGTGGCATGCAGAATTTACCTCAGGTTTTGACTTTTTTGTTGTTTTGCTCACATTAGGGAGTGAAGTGAAAGGACAGCGATGAAAATTAAGATTAAAGTAGTGACAAAACTTCATGACAATACAATAAGTAGCCCTAGAGCGTGTGGACTTTGCTGTTTGTGTGCTGGCTGGGTGTTCTGAGATCCTCCAGTCCTGCTCAGAACCTGAGAATCGCTAAAGTGCGTTGGTGTTAATAAAAGAAAGAATGAAAATATGAATGAATAAAAGAGACAACTCTAAGATGGATGAATAAAAGAAGCAATACCGATGTGAGTGCGCAAACGAAGGGCCCGGCCGGGCGGGCGGCCCCGCGGGCCCCGCTGCAGTGCGCGGCGCCGGCCGCGGGGTGGCAGCACCGGCTGCCGATTCCCGGCCTCCCGCGCGGGGTCCCTGGGGAAAGGTGCGGGCGGAGCCGCCGCGGCCCCCGAGCACCTGCGGCTGGAATGCGGCATCCCGGGAACGGGCCCCGGGAACGAACCCCGGGCACAGCTCCCGGGAACGGCCCCCGGGCACAGCCCCGAGCACAGCCTCGGGAACAGCCCCCGGCCCCCGCACGGCGGCCCGGCGGCCGCGGCGCCCCTGTGCCCGCGGGGGAAGGAAGGGCACAAGCCATCCGCAGAAATGTTGCTTTTAAAATACTGCGTTTGGTTAAAAATCTCTGACCTTTTTTTTTCAGGTTCTTGGGTGACCCGCTTAGCTTGCCAGTTAGTAATGGTTTTAATAATTCTGTTGAATAATTAAGGAACACTTCCCCGAACTTAGTTGTGTTAATTAGTTTGGTCACTCCGCACGTCTGTCATGTCGCAGTGCTTTGTCCTGCATCCAGCCTTGAGGTTTTGGTGAGCTGATAAAGCTCACCTGCAGTGCAGGAAATTTAATGATAGCCATGAAGACTTTTTTTTCTGTCAGAGTGAGTCAAAGTTGCTTTGATTTTTATTTCTTCTTGATGTCATGAGGAAAAAAAAAATAAAAAAAAGGAGTTCAAAGTTCACTGATTGGTCTCATCCTATTAATTAAAAAAATTACCAAAACCAGATATTATTTCTTTTCCCACTGCCCAATTAGATATCCCCTGTTTTGTGTACCAAGTAGAATAATGTGACCAGTGTGACCTGGACTGAGAGGATACCTGTTAGGTGCTGAAATGGATTAACTGAACCAACTAACTATTCCTGAAAGGGGATAATAAATAGAATAGTTCCTAATTCCACAAGATAATTAAGGTAGGCATGTTCTTTCAAAGCCTGATTTGGAGTCCCTTTTATTTCACTGTGGCTGTTTGCACACCAAAACTTAACTGTATGCTTGGTTCAGCACAATATTTTTTTGGGTTTTTTTCTGGCCAAAACAGCTAAGAAAATTCAGAGATAGGTGTGATGTAAATTCTTACAATCAATTTTTTTCCCTGTTAAATTAAAATAAAATGACCAATACTTAGTCACTGTTTTTGACTCAGTGTTGGAGAACTGCAGTTGTCTGATGACCAGAATTTGTCTCCTTTTATCTTTTAGTGAGCTACTTTCCTCCATATTTGTGTTTTGGGAAAAAAACCAAAGATTCCTAGCTGAACTGTAATGGTGTCTATATCAGAAAGTTAGAATGATGTTTTTTCATTCCACTTCTGAACTCAGAGTAAACTGAGATTTTTTGTTTTCACCATTACTGTCTTAGATCCAACCTACTGCATAGTTGTTTTTTTGCAAAATCAGAATACTGAACTCAGTTCCCTTTCTAAACCTTTTATCTACTACCTGTGTGCTGCATATGTATTACCAACCCTTCTATTAAAAAAAAAAGCCAGAAAAAACCCCTACAGTCTTTTTTGGGGGATACCATGTGTATTAAAGTGTAAAATATGCTATTAGCTGTGTATTTTACTTTTGCCTTTTTACTTTAAATGAATAGTGGAGAACTGTATTAAAAGTTTAGAAACCTCCTGGAGGTGAATTGTTAACCTTTCTGCATTGACATTTTTTTCTTTTGGCAAAATTGGTAAGATTGAATAAATTTTAGTGAAACCCATATTCTATCAAGAAGCAAATAAATTTATTTGGCAATGCAATTTTTCCTTGTGCTTGAATTTGTTTTAAGACTATGACATAAAAATTCAGAATAGTGGTATTAAAGTCAAACATATAAAATATTTTGTATAAAGACAATTTATATCTGCCTGTATAACACAGGTGTTATAAGTGCAATAATATTTGCGTAGTTTAACTGAATATTGTTCCTAACCATTGTCTTTAAATGTCACAGTACA
The DNA here is from genome assembly GCF_028769735.1 of Zonotrichia leucophrys gambelii. Classification (NCBI taxonomy): domain Eukaryota; kingdom Metazoa; phylum Chordata; class Aves; order Passeriformes; family Passerellidae; genus Zonotrichia; species Zonotrichia leucophrys. The sequence goes on along the minus strand of NC_088169.1, from coordinate 14,007,935 downwards.
GTTATAGTAAGGTGAAGGTTCACTTTCTATTTGTAGTCTTGGTTACATTTCTTATAGGAATTATTACATTTTTTAAACTGAAGTTTATACAGGATATGGTTTAACACAATGTATTGTGTTACTTGGCTTAATGTCTGTTAAAAATATTATTAAAGTGCTTCTCTGATCTTTTTGTTTTACTACTAAAGTGAGCCATAGTTTTCGGAGGGTTTTCTCCTACGTGCTCATTCGATAAAATTTTTTTTCTGAACATGTGTCTTTTCCTAAAGTTAACAAAAAACCCCTGTAAATGAGATGCATGGACTTCTAAAATGTTGCACATGACAAAGGATGACAGAACTTGAGGATTTTATTAAGTTTACTTTGGCAGTCTTATTCCTAGAACAGTGAACTTCGTGCTTGCTTGCTTATTTACTTATTTGTGGTTGAATCAGTATTTCTGGGATCTCTTTTGTGTATTTATTTGTTTAAAATCTTGAGTTCTGGCAATCAAAAATAAAGCACTTTGTCTCCTGCGCTGCGATTTTAAATGCTGCTGCTGAATTTTAACCACTGCATTAGATTGAAACCTCCATGCTGTTAACCACTGAGCCAAAATGAAATCGACCACTGCATTGAAATCAGAGTTGGCAGTTGTGTACGGACTTGAAGGAGTTGGTAATAGCAGTGCACCCGCGTTTCTTTAATGGGGTTTTTATTCCCTGTTTTTGGTATTAATGGTGCCATTTTGATTTAAAGACTGTTTCTTAATCACGATGCACATTTTTATTGAAATATTTTCAATGTAACTTAAGAAGGAAATAACAATAAAGCTATCCTTTAGGAGTGGTTTCCTCAGAAACAAAATGTTCTCTTGCATACTCCCATGATAATGCAGCGTGCTTGTTTTATTTATAAAGCAATCTTGCGTAAGAAGATAAGTAAGATTATTTCTTCATGTCTCGTGAACCTTTATTCGTGGTTAAAAATTGTAGAATGTATTTATGTTTTATAGAGGAAGTTTTGCTAAGGAGAGATTTTCAGCTTCTGAATTTACATTTTGTAACTTTCTTTTGAATCTGCTTCACCAAGCATATGAAAAATAAGCCTGCTTGCATGGTTGACCTCTTAGTCTTTTGAAATTTTTGTTTCTTTATTAATAGGACTGGATCCCTCCCAATTCAGAGTCCATCACCATTACCATAAAGATGAGAACGATGCCTTGGTTGGTGGCCCAGCTCAGCTCACTGATGAGGAGAAATATAGGGATTGTGAAAGATTCAAGTTTTGCTGCCTCAAATGCGGAACAGAAAATATTTATGACAATGTCTTTGATGGTTCGGTTAGTTGGTTTTTTTGTTTGTTTCATTTCTGCTCATTGGTGAGAGAGAAAAATGCTTGTAGAGAGAACAGCTTTTCAGATAAGATTCAAATGATGTAGGAGAAGATACCATATTGTTTCAGTCCTGCTATTTATAGCTTTGGAGCAGATAATTGCTGGTAGGATAGTGCTGAAATATTTTTTCCCATTTTTGCATTTCAGCTGCATCGTCTTGCAGAGCGTGTGAGATTATCTGGCTTCATTAATCTGTTTGCCCACAGTCGTGAATGATTGTGCTGTTGCTTTTTAAAGGAATCCTTATCTTAACACCTTAGTAACTTCTAGTTCTCTATTTAATAAAACTTTTGTATAGCAGTGGCAGTTTCTTATCCTCAGTCATATTAATTGGAACAAAGTGCTTTTTAAACTTGTGTTTATCTTGCTGCATCCCACCTCCCTTCTTGAGAGTAAGGTTTTTCTATCTTATCTTTCCTTCTGTCTCTGTGAATTGAATAAAAAGTCATAGGGGTACATTCTTGTTGAGAAGTTCTGCCAAAAAATGTATCTCTGACCTTGGATCACATCTTGAAGTGGGGCCAAGTATTTAACTCTACACCATGTTATGTATGTATTAGTCATCGGCAAATTAGCGAGCTTCAGAGTAGTGAAAACCTTGAAACTGAAAGCAAATAAATCTTTTATCTAAATTAAAAGTAATTATTTTAAGTTAATTTGGACAAACAGCAGATGTTTTGCATTTTTTGAATCAAAATAAAGCGGTCTTTGGAAGCATGTAAGAGGAAAAGACACAAATCGAGTGATACTCTGTGAATCCTTGACTTTTTTTCATCGCAGCTGTAAATAAGACAGTTAATTGCATGTAGACTTGACAAGTTGCAGATGGGCTAACTGGAGAGGAGTGGATGTCAAACTCCTTAAAAAAAATATAACCCCACCACCAAGCCACAAAACAAATCCTGAAACCAAGCCAGAAATTTCCTCTATTTCACCTGGAACTGATTAGTGTTGTGAGTGGGGGTTTAACCAAGATGGCTCACAACAGCTGAGTCTTACCTTGCAAGAAAGTTTTCTGAAGCTGTGTGACTGTCCAGCCTACCAGACTGGTGTTATATTGTGAGAATTCCACAAACTTGATTCTTGCTGTTCACACAACACTTCCAGGTCCTGAAATTTTAATGTCAGGTGTTCAGAAGGTTTTAAAAATAAGGGAATGAGATGGTGCAAAACTGTAAGAGCTGTTCTTTGAACTTGGAGAAAATTAAAGATGATAATGTGATTTTTCTTTATGTGGTTTGTCTCTACAGCCCTGTTGGTAATTTCATAATTGGTATCTACAAGGTTGATTTCAAAGTTCTGATCAGTGGACTGAGGCTGAAGTTTGTCTCTGATAAAACAATAAACCTGGGTTTGTTTAGGTGAAGATGGGGGACCATGATTTGTTCATAGATGTTTGGGTTTTTTTACTCAGCATCTCTTTTTTAATTATTTATTAGTGGTGTGTTCTCTAAAAGAGCTTTCCTTAAGAACAGAATGAAGATATCTCTGCCCTGCAGTTTTCCATATGGGTGTGGCCAACCATGATGGCAAGAAAGAAGGCCCAGATATTATGGGCCCTTTAAGACCGGTACTTTTAAAAATATATGTATTATGTCTAAACTTCTGCTTCCATCTTCTGTCATAATGATGCTGTTTTTACACTTCTGTTTTCAGGGGCGGTTTATTGAACCCAGCTTGCAGAGGTGCAGCAAGACAGAATGTGAGGAGCCTCCTTTCAACTATGTGGTTCAAATGAACAACAAGTTACTGCTGGATATTAGACGCCACATCATAAAATACTACAGTGTAAGTATGCAGAAAATACTCTGTTGTAGGAAAGGGGTTTTTCAAATATTGCTGAGGTTTTAGTTTCATGTAACCCTTTTTTTGTGTGGTGTAAAGTAGTAGCATGCAGCATCAACCCAACCAACTTTCTGAAAATAAAACAATCAGTGAATTAAAAAATGAATTTAGAATGTTTGTTTTCTCAGTTCAACCTCAAGATAGATATATTTACATTTCTGTTACTGTTTGTGTCAGCATTATTACAGATGTAGTAGCTCTGTTTTCCAGATCTTTTGCCAGAGTGCGTTATCTCAATGCTTTTAGAAAAATCTGTGAAGCTTATCAAATATGTAGGTATCAGTTTCTCATGTAATTGAAATATGATTCTCTTTCCTCAACTCAAATTGATATATATTGTCTTACACTGTGAAAAGGAAACTCGAATATGGCTCTGTAAAATTCTTTGAAGGACTGTAGGAAGGGAAGTACTATGAATCTTTCTTAAAATTGATTGGGAAGGGAAAAAAATGAGAAGAATGGGTAGGTAATTAAATTTATATAATTCTCTTTTTTTGAGGGGTAGTGCAAGAAATCCAGAATA